>NC_141672.1:42924233-52924233 GCF_028749965.1 Puma concolor
AACATGGTAGATTTCATCTTTTTTAAATGCCACCTAAAAACTATCATCAGAGGCTATCCATATACCCAGAAGCAGCTCCAAGTGCCATGGCTAGAAGTCAAAGGCATCTAAGGCCTGGCCCCAACCGACTTCTGCCCCCTCCTCTCCTGTAACTCCCTGCATGAACCCCGGCTCCAGTCAGACACAATCCCTCATTGTTCCTCAGGACACTGGGATGCCTCCCCCAGCTCAATAGTTTTTCTCCTACTTTCCTTCCTCCACCTACAAACCCCACACTTGCTACAGAGGCCATTCAACCTTTCATGATCCTTTCTCCAAAATCTTGGAGAAACCCAAACGTCTCTGCACCCAGATGATACAAGCTCTACAAACTGAGATACATCCCTCACCTTGTCCTCTCTCTGCATGCACGTTCCGCATATCCAGAGAGACCTAGCCTTTCAAAGGCAGAAGTCATGTTTTATAAAACTTTATATCCCGAGGACCTAGCATGACTCCCCATGGTAGATGCTCTGTACATGTCCGACATGCAGACCTGTGTATGTATAAATTGTCTGCTTTTGTTATTGATTAGACACAACCCAACTGACAGTTATACATCTTTGGACGGTGACCTTGACTTTCCTTCTGACCCTGTAATAATGTGTAAAACTTAGCAGGATTTACTGGGTACTCACTAATTAAATAATGATTAGGGGCTCTACACTGTAAACACCACCTACAGAAATGTGAAATCCTGTCTCTAAAACAAACTTGCTTACCTCCAAACCATGACACTCGGTACTCCTGGGAAGTCACCAAAACAGTATCTGAGAAAAAGGTTATAAGCACCAAAAAGGGAATCAATATGATTATTGATTTTATTATTATTTTTTATCTCGCAGGATCCTGGGATTAGTATCCATGCTGAACCATGCAAGTAGCTGGCCAATAAGTGTCTGACTTTAAATATGTAAAAACTAACCTAGGAAACAAGTCAATAGGCTTAACTCAGAAAGCATTCAGCTAAGGGGAGTTCAGCTCGCTTCTCACTTCTTTAGAATGACTAGATTCTAAAGACACTGCTGAATGCCAATGAAAAGAAAAGGGGTATAAGCTTCAAGTAAATAGGGCCATGTTGGCAAATCTATATGCAATTAATATAAGGATTAAAAGTTAATAAGCATCCTGGATTCTGGTTAGATTTTAAATGGAGCTTGATAAGACTATTAGGACAGAAAAATCTGACCAAGAATTGGCAAGTTGAGGTAGAACTTTCTAAATCATTTTTTTTTTTAAAGCTAAATAGGGTGCTTTACAGCTATTCATGCCCCAACAAATACAAACAACATATTATGACTTTTACTTAAATGACAATGACCAGACACATTCAAGTATTTCCACTGAAGACTCCCCATTTTGTGGATGATTAAAAGCAAGGTCGGGAAGCATTAAGTAACTGATTCAGTCACAGAGGCATCCTAACCCAAAGGTCAGCAGCCTTCCCCTGCACCCACTGCTCCTAATTCAAAAAGAATGGGACCTCTGGAGAGAAAGGGTTCAAAGATAAAATGTCTGCAGTGCGTGACTCTTAAATGGACAATACTAAATTATTTAGCATACATTTGTACTTATGAAAAATTGGAGTTCTTTTTTTTTTTTTAATGTTTTTATTTAGTTTTGAGAGAATGCAAGCAGGGGAAGGGCAGAGGGGGGGGGAGACAGAGGATCCAAAGCAGGCTCTGCGCTGACAGCAGCCAGCCAAAGAGGGGCTGGAATTCACAAACTGGGAGATCGTGACCTGAGCTCAAGTCTGACACTCAACTGACTGAGCCACCCAGGTGCCCCTGAAAAATTGGAGTTCTTAAATTGACTTCCTGGACCAGTGAGGGCAAACTGGATTCTCCCCAGGAGCTAATCTGATCGATTGTCTTAAGCCCAATGTTGACAGTTTCCAAGAATACCTCTGGGTTTGATAGGAAAAGTAAATCAACAGATAGTGATGTCTGTCACAGGCAAGGAGAGTTGTGTGTTAGTAGTATCCATGCCACATATTTACCATTCCTGATTTAGACACTTAGATGTTGATTTTGTTGTGGATTTCCTCTGTTTCTGACTGGGATTCAGATCCAGTCCTCCCAGAATAAAAATAGCTGTTTGGACAGGTCAGCTGTAATAGGGGAGCTGTGAAACACCTTGTTTCAGGTAGAACCATCCCATTGGAAGGCTGAATCAGTGTCTCTGAATTATTTGCTTTGTGATATATCTCAGGGGAAAATGCACAGAATATGAAGATTCTAACCTCCCTCAAAGAAAAGCACATGGTTCATCTTGTTAACAACTGGTACCTCACAGTGAGAAGAGTGTTGTTTGCAAACTGCCACGCATGATATAATATCACGTTTTAAAATATTAACTGATTTTTTCCTCCCATTATGTATCCCTTTTCTTTTCTCGGTCTGTCACCCCCTATTCCCACTTCAACCTGTGAGAATCTGTTTTCAATGGAAGGATTGGACAAGACAATGAAACTAAAATAGCCAGTCACACACTCGGACACATTTTTGTTTATCCATTCTGCAGTCCTTGGACATGTATGTAATTTCTACTTTGTGTCCATGATGCATACTGTTACTGTGAACATTCAGGTACAAATTTTTGTATGAAGATATGTTTTCATTTCTCTTAATGAAGCAATTCCTCTCTTGTATCTGTTTCTTTTATCAGAGAAGTCAAAGGCTTACCAATATGCTTCCTCTTTTTTCACTGGCCAGAGTTGACTTGAATGATCACCTTTGTCTATGAGACTGGAAAAGACTGATAAATGTTCCTGGTTTATTTTACTATGGGAGTTGAGAAAGGGAAAAAAGGAATTGGGGATGACCATTGGATCATCCAACTAACAATGTGCTTCCAATGGAGATGTGCCCGCTGAATATCTCCACTTGTGTGCCAGGCACCTCAAAATCACCATACCCAACTCTCAACTCATCATCTCCACCCTCCTAGCAAGCCTGGTCCTTCTCCACACCAGGCTTGTCTTCTTTGACCCCTTTCTTTCCCTCACCCCTGGACCTAATCGATCTCCAAGTCCTATTTTACCCCCTATACATGTCTCAAATCAGTTCTCTTCCTTCCATCTTCTCCACACTATTTAAGAAACCTTCATCTCCTCCCTGCACTGACACAATAGCCTCCACCCTCTCCTCCTTCCAACCCACTCTCTTCACTGTGCCCAGAACCATAGTTTCAAAATGCAAATTGACTCATGATGCTGTGATACTTTAAAACTCTCAAAGGCTTCTCATTGTAAAAGCAACGAAAGATTAAACTCCATCAAGTCCCTTCATGATGTTGCCTTCCCCAGGCCTTTGCACATGCTATTCTTTCTGGCTTAAATATTTCCCCCCTATTCTTTTGTCTAATTAATTCCTACTTGTCCTTCAAAGCTCAACGCAAGCATCCTTCACTCTAAAAATCTTCCCTGATTCACCAAACAAGGGCAAGTCCTCTTTATATGTTCTAACAACAGGTATTTTGCCTTCACCCATTTGACATACACAATTAACTCGGTACGGAATTGTGTGTTTAGCATCTGTCTTTCTTGCATGAAAGTAAGTTCCATGGGTCAGGGAAGCATTGTCTTGCTCTCTACCCCTTCTCCCACGCCTAGCACAATACCTCATATATGGAAGGCTCTTGTGTAGCTATTGAATACATAACAAGATTAAATGAGTTCATGAATAAACGGAAAGTGTTCAGGGCCAATCACTAACACAAAGAAAGCCAGTAAAGGAACTCTGCATCTGAGGAGCAGAAGAGGAAGAGAAGATTAAAGAGATTTGTTTTCCTTCAGAAAGTACAATAATGTTCTTGTGGACAAAATTGTTAGGCAATAATAGCCTTTGGGCGCCTGATTACTAAAGCATTCAACGATATTTGTTCAGATATTATTTTCTGATCCTTTCTTTTCTCAAGTTCAAGTCTCTTGAAGGCTAGGACAATTTCTTTCTTTTTTTTTTTTTTTATGTTTGTCTACTTTGAGAGAGATAGAGGAAATGAGTGGGGGAGGGGGAGAGAGAGAGGGAGAGAGAGAATCCCAAGCAGGCTCCGCACTGTCAGCACAGAGCCCACTGTGGGGCTCCATCTCACGAACTGTGAGATCTTGACCTGAGCCAAAATCAAGAGTCCAACACTTAACTGACTGAGTCACCCAGATGCCCCAAAGGCTAGGATACTTTCTGCCAAATATCTGAAGAGTACTAGTGTGGAGCCAGGTGCAACTCCTGGACAGACACCTAATAAATACTTTGAGTTTAATGGAATCTGATTATCACTAAACTGTAGCACTACTGACTTCTGGTCTCCAAAAATGCTGTAAGGAGAAAGCAAAAAGTTGTGTCCTGAGGGCAAGGATAGTATCTTACAATCTTCACGGTGCCTGATACAGATGATCTATAAATGCCCACTGAATTGGGACCAGGCATGGGTCAGGCATTCCACAGGGTACTGGCACTGACCAGCCTGTCTCACCAGCCCTACTTTTTTATGAGATCTCCACTTTACAGAAGAGAAAGTACCCAATGCCCATGTCTGGGGAAATGACCTACTTTTGAAGAGCTCCTATTTGGGGTGACTGGATGGTGCAGCTGGTCAAGTGTCCGACTCTTGATTTCAGCGCATGTCATGATCTCACGGTTCGTGGGTTCAAGCCCCACGTTGACCTCTAAGCTGACAGTGAAGAGCCTGCTTGGGATTTTTTTCTCTCTCCCTCTCTCTCTGCCCCTCCTCCACTCATGCTTGCTTGCTCTCTCTTTCTCTCTCTTTCTCAAATAAATAAACTTAAAAAAAAAAAAAAAAGGAAGAAGACCTCTTGTTTCAAGTCCAGAGGTAGAGCCTCTGGGTCACCTCAAAAGAGATTACAACTTGGGGCGCCTGGGTGGCTCAGTCGGTTAAGCGGCCGACTTCAGCTCAGGTCATGATCTCACGGTCCGTGAGTTCAAGCCCCGCCTCGGGCTCTGTGCTGACAGCTCAGAGCCTGGAGCCTGTTTCAGATTCTGTGTCTCCCTCTCTCTGACCCTCCCCTGTTCGTGCTCTGTCTCTCCCTGTCTCAAAAATAAATAAAACGTTAAAAAAAAAAAAAAAAGAGAGAGAGAGAGATTACAACTTGCCCTCTCATCTTAAGGAAACAAAAGAAGATACTGTGGTGCTTAAGCTCACTCTCTTCTAAGTCATGGAAAAAGCAACTTTCTCTCAGTTGATCAGAACATACCTATTGATTTCTTTTTCCCTAGAACAGTGTGCAATTGTGTGATTCAGCCCAGTCCCACTGTCCCTAAATCTTAATACTCTAGCCTTCTCTTTGATCTAATGATTTCATGGAAAAAAACATTAGTGCCCAATTGGACTCTCCTTGAGTCCAATTCTGATTCTGCTTTGCTGCTCAGCCCCAAACCATAAAGCAGAGCATTATTTCAGTCTGGGTATCCCCACCAAACTCACTTAATGCTGACCACTTAAGCCACTCGGTCAAGTGGAAATATGCTCTTTGTGATGTCTACATCACGAACTGTGCCAAGAGACACCGACCAGTTCCCCACAAATGCTGGCTGGAAAATGTCAAGGCCGGTAAAAACCTTTTTAAGAGAAGTCTAGAAGTTTTTCAACCAAATGTCAAATGAACATCTGCAAAGACGGTGATAATTATAAAGGCTTTTGTTCTGGCGCCTATGTCCTATTAAAATGTGTTTTTAAAAATGTATTAAAACTAACTCACCTGATGTTCTGCACCAGGGAGTCAAGTCATTTGACACAGGATGAGATGTGTGACTATGCTTTATATTTTTCACAAACGATTTTTACAAATAGTGCATCTTCTATGGGAGTGGGGATTATATGCTCTATAAACAAGGACCAATATGCTCTATAAACAAGTACCAATCTGTACAGTTTGGGGTACAAATAACACACACCATTAATTCCTAAAGAGTGAGGCTGAAACACCATATGGTGACGATAGCAGGAATTCTGATCTATCCAAGGCCTGACACCCTTTCTACTCTGTGCCCTCAAACGGCTCAGGCCCTTAAGGTGTCTAAAGAGAAAGTTCAGGGGGGCCTGGGTGGCTCAGTCAGTTGAGTGTCCGGCTTCGGCTCACCTCATGACCTCATGATTTGTGAGTTCAAGCCTCACATCGGGCTCTGTGCTAACAGCTCAGAGCCTGGAACCTGCTTCAAATTCTGTGTCTGTCTCTCTCTGCCCCTCCCTCGCTCATGCTCTGTCTCTCTTTCTCTCAAAAATAAACACACACACACAAAAAAAAATTTAATAAATAAATAAAGAGCAAGTTCAACCCAGCAGAGCCCCATCACAAGGCACAGACTGAAGCTGAGGGTTGCTGGTAGCCTACAGTTGATGAATCATTTCCCAAGTGCAGAGTAGATGGGCAATATCTCCAGTTCCCACAGGAACCACAGGGGCTAAGTTGGTAACAATTCTTCAGGGGTGGGCTGTCCACTCTTCATGTTTAAATTCAATAAATAAAGAAGCTTTCTGCCAGGGTGTCTGGGTGGCTCAGTCGGTTAAGCATCTGACTTCGGCTCAGGTCATGATCTCGTTGTTTGTGAGTTTGAACTCCTCACTGGGCTCTGTGCTGACAGCTCAGAGCCTGGAGCCTGCCTCAGATTCTGCTTCTCCCTCCTCTCTGCCCCTCTCCCACTCACGCTCTGGCTCTGTCTCTCAAAAAAAAAAAATGAATGTTGAAAAAATTTTAAAATAAATAAATAAACATTAAAATTTTTTTTTTTTTTTTTTTAAAGAGAAGCTTTCTGCCAAAACAGCCACTACCCTTTGGATTCAGCCTTTTTCATTTTCTTACTCTGTTCCATCCATCAGGAGCCAACTCTTCCCAAGTGAGTCAGGTGGGGAGGGCTTATAGGTCAGTTCTTACAGGTGTGAGGAAATGGGAATGCAGGCTGTGGTCAGCCAAGAAGATATGAGTGGAGGAGGGGAAGGGCTTGCTACCTGCACCGGGAAAGCTATCCAAAATGTTGGGTAGAAATCAAGGTGTCACAGCTAAGGCCACCATGAATGCCAAAGAGAACTCCATCATGAGAATTCTTCAAGGCATGATGACCCTTCCCTCCGCCCCCACCAGAATCCCTCCTCAAAAGGCCTGGGCCCCAGGCAATTCCCTCTTAGGGATCAGTTGTTTCAGTTCACATAAATATCTATATCTGAGTGAGCAAGCTGACCCTAGGAGGGCTGAATGAAGACCAGCTCCCACATCTCACCCATCCCTCTCTTCAGGTCATGACACCCTCTCATTCACACACTCAACTAAGAAGAGCTTGATTCTGTTAAAGAGCATGGAAAGTAGGCTTCAAAATTCTGTCCTGGACTGATCTACATGTGAAGCGGCTGGCAGCTTCCTCTTCCTGGAGAAAGGGGAAGGTGGGGGGCCACAGAAACGTAACCTCTGGCCAGAAGCTCCTCTGGCAGAGCACCCCACCACACTCCAGACCCTCTGCTCCCCTCGCCAGACCTTGCCAGCAGGGTGCCACCCACTGAACACCCCAGTTCTCAAGACCATCATTGTTGATGACAGTTTCACCCAATAATGCTACTTAGACTCAAAATGGGCTTTGCAGCCCGGGATGCTGAAACACTTCCCCACCTTCTTTGGCAATTTAATGTACCTCACACCTCAAAAACAGTAAAATGAATCACACTTCAGTACTCTGCTTTGTGTTTCTCCAATTGAGAGGAAAGATCTTCAAGTACAGCACCTTAGCTATTCTTTTCTCGCGTAGGGAGTTCCTTTATTTAAAGAGAACTATCTGTCCTGCGTCCCAGGGGTTTTGAGTCCCAGGTGGAGCTTCTGGGCAAATGCTGACAGGATGCACAATTAAAGCTGGAGAATGTTGTAGTTGCCTTTCTTACATCACTCTGCTTTTGAAACTTCAGAATAAATTGCAACCCGTACAGTCTTATTGGAATTAGAATTCTTATTCCTGTTGGCAATTTCTCAACTCCCAAAGTTTAAAAAAGAAAATCAAAGGCATACATATCTTTCTAAAACAGCACTCTGCCTTCTCCTCCTAATGCTATTTTCTTTGCCCTGCCTTAAAAACTGTGCTTTCCCTCCCTGATGAAGTCTCTGATGTGAAATCTGCCTGTAGGCACTTTATCGAGATGGAACTCACCCTCCATTCCTGCCTCAATTACTTTTCATAGAGAACCCAAAATTCCTTATGCCAGGTTTCCTACTCCCAAACCATCACACAGTGCCCTAGAATTTTCCCAGTATGTAAAACAGAGAACTAAATAAAAAACAACAACATAAAAATATTTTATCCTAGTGATGGGTGATTCTTCAAGTAATGGAGTCAAGAAAATTTGATTCTGCCTTCAGCTCAATTTATGTGATCTCCCCCAAAACTGGAAACTAAAAGGAAGCAATTTATATATAATTGGAGGGAAATCAGATTTTTGTTCAACCTAAAAAGCAAAAATCAATATACAATTAATGATGGAGAAGATGAGTCCAACAGCTTCAAATCCCTCCCAGATCAAGCTAGCAACATATAAAAAAATAAATGATGAAATCAACACGGTGCTGTTGGTTCTTTTGCCTTCAGAACAAACATCAGCATCATGTGCACCTGTCCAGTGATTTATTGAACCACACGCTACCTCTTACATGAGTTATACATCCCAGTTATATTCTAGTCACTGTGTGCAGTTATGCCCCCTGAATCTACAAGGCACTACATGGCACAGTGGCTAGAAATTGGGACTCTGGAGTTAGACTGCCTGGATTCAAATCCTAGCTCTGCTACTTACTATGGGGTGTGTGCCAGATGGACCCGGCTCTCTGCCCTGATGCTGGACTGTACAACTGACATCGATAGGCTTCAAAAAACTTCTGATAAAGTTCTGCCCAAGTCCACCTCTGAAGTTTCCTGGCAGGAGTCCACAGGAGGAAGGAGAGGGAGATTAGGGTGTTTATTCCCTGGGCTCTTTCTCTGCAAGGTTGCCATGGGCTAACAGTGCCCCTGCCCAGAGTTCACTGCTCTGTACAAAGTGCAATTGGCTTCACACACATCTCCCTCCTCCTGAGTTAGCCCATTTTGTAAACAAACCCTCCCAAGTTAACTATTTTCGTGTGTCATCTGTACTCCGTTTGGACCCTGAGTGATAAACTGTGTGATTCCAGATAAATTACATAACCTCTCCATGCCTCTAGCTATATAAAATGGAGATAATAATACTAACTTACCTCCTAGACTTCTGAGGATTGAATGAGTCATTAATATGTGTGAGATACTTAGAACAATGCCTGGTATGTAATATGCATAATTATTGTACTTTTATTTCTACACCATCGTCATCATCGTCAACATCAGGCAGCACTAGTAAACAAAGGTGACAACGCCAATGTCCTGTAGGAGCTAACCATCTGATTTCTAGCATGCTGAGTTGTTTGTGGAGAGCTGTTTTTTAAAGAAAGGATCCAGAGAAAGCTGGCAATTACTACAGAAGGTAGCTTAAGGGAAATCCAGGGGTGATTGAACAACAGTCAGCAGTTAAGATCAATGGTCATCACTAGGGTTCCCATTACTAGTGGTTCAGCTGCTTGCTCTGTTTTTTCTCAAAGTCCTTTTGATATACCTTATCCTAGATTCATGGACATTTAGAGCTAAAAAGGACTCTAACCAGAAACATAACCTTTCATTTAGCACTTTATTTAGAAAAGAAAACTGATTTAACCAAAATAAATTTTTAGGCCATTTAGATGTGGACTGTGCATAAGAAAAATAAATGGGAAAAAAATATTGAAGCCTTTTAGTCTTGCTCAAGGGACTCTCACCTAACCATTTGGAGAGATTTATTTCTAACCAAGGTTTCCTAAATCCAAGAAAGAATATTATTGTATTCTCTCTCTAGAGAAGGGAAATGGATCTTAATTTTTAAAAAAAAGAAGAAAGAAAACAAAGAGAAAACGGAAGTCCCCCATCCATTCTGCAGACTGATTTATAATACCCATTAGGTTCAGAGGAATATGAATTGCTATGTGTCCAAAGCATTTGACTAGGACTTATATTCTATTCCAAGAGTGATAATAAACGGGGGTGGGGGTCCTTATACCTCAAAAGAAGGGAGAAACTTATAAGAGATTATGTGTGCCCAAGCTAACTTGTGAGAGTCCCATTCCCCTCATAGAATGAAGGTCTAAATCCATGCATTTAAAAATTGGAATCTTCGGGGGAAAAGAAACTAGATCTCAACCCTGAATATTTTATTTCATCTCCCTGAGCTTCTATTTCCTGTAAAATGAGAGGGTTGAACCAGATGGTCCCTGTGATTCCTTCTAGTACTTTATTTCTAGAATTCAGTGAATTTTAAATTGGATATTACAGATATCAAAGAGCCCCCTTCCCAGCCTCAGATTCTATTACAAAGAAACAGATGAAGGCCACATCTTAGCTGTGAAAGGATCAAAGCTACCTCTTTCTTTCTTTCTTTCTTTCTTTCTTTCTTTCTTTCTTTCTTTCTTTCTTTCTTTTTCTTTCTTTCTCTTTTTTTAAACATTCCTGAGTGGGTTTCTGATCCTTGAGTCCAAAAATTCATTTAAAACTCATCCAGTTGTTTCAAAATCCTGGTGAACAAATTTAGTTAAAAGAAATGATTTATGAGTAGCATGCCAGAGGTCACTTCATTAACATGTTCAATTAGGAAACCCACTTGGAAGAGGGAATTGAAAGTAGAAGGGTGAAAAGACACTTTGAGCAATGAGAAAACAGATCATCCACTGAGAGAAGTACTTGCGTCACAGACAACGAGTAAAGTGCTAGTAGCTGAGACATGTTTTTAAAAGCAGCAAATTGGGGCGCCTGGGTGGCGCAGTCGGTTAAGCGTCCGACTTCAGCCAGGTCACGATCTCGCGGTCCGTGAGTTCGAGCCCCGCGTCAGGCTCTGGGCTGATGGCTCAGAGCCTGGGGCCTGTTTCCGATTCTGTGTCTCCCTCTCTCTCTGCCCCTCCCCCATTCATGCTCTGTCTCTCTCTGTCCCAAAAAATAAATAAACGTTGAAAAAAAAAAAAATTTTAAAAGCAGCAAATCAGCAAGGGAACCACACTCCAAAAGAAATATGGGCACAAGATTACACTTTATAAGAGAGAAATGACCGATGAGCATGAAAAGATGCTCAGCATCAGGGTGCCTGCGTGGCTGGGTCGGTTAAGCTTCTGACTCTTTTTTTTTTTTTTTTTTTTTTTAATTTTTTTTTTTTCAACGTTTATTTATTTTTGGGACAGAGAGAGACATAGCATGAACGGGGGAGGGGCAGAGAGAGAGGGAGACACAGAATCGGAAACAGGCTCCAGGCTCCGAGCCATCAGCCCAGAGCCCAACGCGGGGCTCGAACTCACGGACCGCGAGATCGTGACCTGGCTGAAGTCGGACGCTTAACCGACTGTGCCACCCAGGCGCCCCAAGCTTCTGACTCTTGATTTAGGCTCAGGCCTTGGTCTCACGGTCTTGGGATCAAGCCCCGAGTCAGGCTCTGCACTGGGCATGGAGCCTGCTCAAGATTCTTTCCCTTCCCTTCGCTCCTCCCTTACATGCATGTGCACATGCTCTCTTTCTCTCAAAAAAACACACTAAAATTAAAAAATATTTTCAGAGAGATACTCAGCCTCACTAATAATCAGGGAAATGCAGCTAAAAACAACAAAGACTATTTCACTCCTATCACTTCGGCAACAATTTAAATGACTGACAATACCAAGGGTTGGTGAAGATGTGTAGACATAGGGATACACATGGCTGGTCATAGTATAAACAAAAACAAACATTTTAGGGGCACCTGGGTGGCTCAGTCAGTTAAGTGTCCGACTTCAGCTCAGGTCATGATCTCACACTCTGTGAGTTTGAGCCCCATGTCGGGCTCTGTGCTGACAGCTCAGAGCCTGGAGCCTGCTTCAGATTCTGTCTCCCTCTTTCTCTGCCCCTCCCCTGCTCATGCTCTGTCTCTCTCTGTCTCAAAAATAAATAAAAACATTAAAGAAATTAAAAAAAAAATTTGGAGACAAAATCTAATGAAGTGGAAGACATACATACACTAAAGCCTAGTAATTATATTCCTAAGTATATAATTCAGGGAAACTCTAACATAATAGTTCAAGCTGATAGCTTACAAGAGTATATTTATAATTGCAAAAAATGGGTTACAATCAACATGCCTATCAAATAATGAAAAGGTAAATAAATTTGGTATAATCCTATAATGGGATATTACGCAGAAGTTAAAATAAATGAGCTTTTCAGAAACAGATCAACAAACACAAAGAACAAATTTATGGTTGCCAGAGGGAACGGGGTAGGGTAAGAGGCAAAATGGGTGAAGGGGAGTGGGGAGCACAGAGTTCCAGTCACGGGATGAATAAGTCGTGAGAATAAAAAACACAGCATAGGGAATATAGTCAATGATAGTGTAATAGTGTTGTATGGTGACAGACGGTAGCCACACGTGTGTAGAGCATAGCATAACATGTAGAGATATAGATGGGGGCACCTGGGTGGCTCACACTGTTATCTGTCTGACGTCAGCTCATGTCATGATCTCACAGTGAGTCTGAGCCCCATATTAGACTCTCTTCTGTCAGCACAGAGCACACTTGGGATCTTCTGTCCTTCTCTGTCTCTGCCCCTGTTAATATTTTTTTTATTAAAAAATAAAAGAGCCTCTCCCCCAAAAAAAGAATAAAAAATAAAATAAACATTAAAAAAACACATAGAGATAATAGAGATGTTGAGTCACTATGTTATACATCGAATATAACAATGTGTGTCAACTAGACTCAAATAAAAAATTTTAAGTAATAAGTGAAAACAAAATGAATGAGCTTTTTCAGCCACATGTACCAACAATAATTCATAAATGTCTAGTCATATGTATTTATAATATTATTTCATTTATCTAGTGCTATAAAATGTGCAAAGAACTATATTATTTATGGATACATATACATGTAGTTAATATATAAAGTCATGGACCAGAATGTATTTAGGGTTGATGTATCTGATATCAGGAGAGTGGAAACATCTGATGAAGGAAGCTAGGAAATCTGAATAAGAAAGGGTTCACAGGGCATAGGGGATTTCCATGATGTTTTGTTTATTTTAAAAAAGAGGAAAAAATGTTCTGTGGATAGAGTAGGGAAATTACCAGATGAGCCTGGAACACCTTGTGATAACAGAAAGTAAGGAAGTACTCAAAAAAGATGGGGCATTAGAAAGGATGTAGAAGTCATCTGGAAGGAGCTACCGATGGCCAAATCTAGGATACTTTGAGTGGCAAAATAATGACAGTAGTGAGACATAGCTTATAGAATAAAGCAAATTCCATGAGTCCATATTGATGTAACTAACTAACTAAATGGGAGAGAAAGCATGATGGAAATAGAAAAATCACCATTTGACAAACACCAAAGTAATAATTGTTGCATGCAGGAATCACCAATGGATGCCTAAATTGGGGCTTAAATTAGTAGGTAAAAGATATGATGAAAAAGAGGACATGTTTGGAGTCTCGATGTATTCTGCACAAGATATTTATTAATATTACTAATTACAAAGAGGAAAAGAGTAACTTCACAGGGGAGAAACCCGGAAAACATCTCCTTAGCCAAGCGATCAAAGTGAACATAACCGTTAGTGGAACATATCAACATTGAAAACCTGATAGGACGCACTGAAAAGGACACAAAGTCACTTCTGGGTAGTCTTGCTAAAATGTATAACATGAATTTAAACATAAGAAAACAGCAGACAAATCGAAATTGAGTCAGTCCACAAAACAAATGACCAGTACTTTTCAAAAGCATAGGATCATAAAAGAAAAAAGAAGACTGAGGAACAACCCTAGATGCAACGTAGGATCTTGAACCAGAAAAAGGACTTCAGTGGGGAAAAACTGGTGACATCTGACTGAGGTCTGTGCACTAGTTAAGGGTATGGTATCAATGTTAATTTCCTGCCTTTGATCTTTGTACTATGGTTATGTAAAGTGTTAACACATTTGAGGAATCTAAGTGAAGGGTTTATATAGTCTCTGTCTTGTTTTTTGCAATATTTTAAGCCTATAATTATTTCAAAATAAAATGTTTTACAAAAGCTGAAGCAAATATGACAAAAGTTTTAATGGTAAGGAAGTATCTATTATCTATACTCTGTGTATTTAAAATATTTTATGGTAAGAAAAAAATGAAGGATGGGTAAACTTAAAATCTGACTATAAAGAATTAGAGAGTCTAAAGAGATGTTGTAATCACAGAGCAAGTTTTAAACAATGAGCCACTGTGGTGAGGGGTTTGTATCTGCCCGGAGCCTTGATAGAAAATTAGAAATTCAAACACTAATGTATTTGGTAGCCCTGGTCTTCTAACTCTCTTGTAAGCAAAATGCATGATGTTGATTTCCTGTCCGCCTGCTGGTTTTCTCTCCTGGCTCATGTTAATTTCACTGGGCCTGCTACTGCTCTAATATTTTTCCTGATTTGCTTTCCATCTAATTCCTCGCCAGCCTAGAGGTCTATGGGTTAGCTTATTTTGCAGCTTTAGAAGTAATTGTCAAGTTGTAGAAAAAAAAAAAACATCTGAACAAAAATAGGAAAATCAAGCGTACAGACTATTTGTGAGGAGATGATGAGCTGAACTTTGAAACACTGAACTTAAATGGCTTCATCATGACCTTCAAGTGGAGAAGTTTTGCCAGCAGCTGGAAATGCAGGACTGGAATGTGGGACTGCTATTAGCAAATGACCTGGGTATTTGGGGATTATCTATAATAAGACGTGTGACCTGATAAGGTTTGTGGACTTAGAACCTTGGAGAATACCTACATTTAAAGACCGGGGAAAAGAGCCTTTATTGGGAAGGTGGAAATGGAAACAGAATTATGCTTTATTACCAGTACTGTTAAATGATGTAAGGAGTTCAAGAAAGATGAGAACTAAGTAAAAACCAGCAAACGTGGTTATTAGGTGTGTGGCCTTCAAGGCATCGGATTCAGCAGGACAGTTAGGGAGGGATAGGACTGCAAAAAGCTAAGGCCAAAGTGAGTGGGAATGAAGAAAAGGAATGGATATGTGGAGGTGAGGAGGAGGAAGGTGGGGTGAGCATCAGCCTTGATGGAAAGCTGCACTAAGGGAAAGACTGTAGGGGTGCCTGGGTGGCTCAGTCGGTTAAGCAGTTAAGCGTCAGACTTCAGCTCAGGTCATGATCTCACAGCTTTTGAGTTCCAGCCCCACGTCAGGCTCTGTGCTGACAGCTCAGAGCCTGGAGCCAGCTTCTGATTTTGTCTCCCTATCTCTCTGCTCCTCCCCTGTTCACTCTCTCTCTCTCTCTCTCTCTCTCAAAAAATTAATAAACATTTAAAAAAAAATTTTTTTTAAAGGGAAGGACTGTAGAAAAAGAAACATGGGCACACTTGTAGGAGAGAAGGAGCCAATGGAGAAGGAGGGAAAAGTACACGCTAGCAGGATGGAGGAAAGCCAGGGAGTTGCTGAGAGACAATGCAGGCCATAGATGGAGAGGTGCACCAGGAGGAAGAACTGAACCTACCATCTTCAGTGTAGCAGTGAGAGAAAGATGGAAAGTGAGGATCTGGGAGACAGAGAAGAGAGACACGGAGGAAGCCTTCACCTAGAGTCTCTGGGAGGTCAGAATCAAAGTCATTTGCTGAAGAAAGTACAGGGGACAAGTTGAAAAAAAGAGAGGTTGAGGGGGAAATTGCGATTTTAAATAGAAGTGAAATCGACTGCTACTCCATTTTCTCAATTGATTCTCAAGCAGCCCTGGAGTAAAAAGGATCGATTTACATAGCATTTAATAAGGTTGCTTGTGCATTTGTTTGGTAACTTCATTCCAATAACTGTGTGACATGACTGGGATGGATCTCCCTAATTACGTTTTGTAAATGAAGAAATCAAGGTGCTGCAGTTAAAGGCCTTCCAAGGTTGTACATCAACTCAAGGTAGAACTCTGTTCTTTTCACCTCGTTTTGTTCACACTACACGCTTTGGAAGATTGTGCTACTTTACACAAATTACATGCAGCCAAGCAATTTTTTTAAAGCTCTCGAGAAACGCTGCCAACGTGCGCACTGTCAACAGAATCATGCCTAATAATCTTCTTAGTTGAACAAGATTCTTCACTAAATTTGTTTCATGGTTAGATGGGGGTCGGTAGCAGATGGTAGGTATCGAAAGCAGCTCCTTACGGCTAAAAGCTGTTGGCAAGAGCATTAGAATGTACAATGATGGACGACATAATATTCAATTTGGGGAAGGTAGTTGAGCCTAACAGGGTGACCCCGGGGTCAAACTCAGGCTTAGTCCTATTCATCATTTCTTGTGATTCTTTCAGCATGCATAACCAAATGTTAACAGAATCTGAAGACAATCCTAACTGATTGGTGAGAGAAATATACTAACAAGGCAGGGGAAAGAAAGTAAGAGGAGGTTGATGTAGTTTAAGGTTTAAAGAAAAGAAGCGAGGGTAAGGAATTGCATCAGGTTTAAAGTGAAAACATTTTTTAGGAGGCACCTGGCTCGGTCGGTAGAGTGTGCGACTCTTGATCTCAGGGTTGTAGTTCAAGCCCCGTGATGGGTGTAGAGATTACTTTAAAATGTTAACTGAAGAAATGCATAAAACGTGAAAACATTTTTCACCCAAAAAAGAAATGCAATTGTATAATGTACAGAATTGTTGAATCACTATGCTGTGCACTTGAAACTAATATGACATGGTATGTCAATTAAACTTCAGTTAAAAAGAAAAAAAAATTGGCCAACTTTTCCCCAGAAAAGAAAGTAGTAGGGAAGAATCCCTAAACTCTTTTTTTTTTTTTTAACCTTTATTTATTTTTGAGACAGAGAGAGACAGAGCATGAACAGGGGAGGGTCAGAGAGAGGGAGACACAGAATCTGAAACAGGCTCCAGGCTCTGAGCAGTCAGCACAGAGCCTGACGCGGGGCTTGAACTCACGGACCACGAGATCGTGACCTGAGCCAAAGTGGGACGCCCAACCGACTGAGCCACCCAGGTTCCCCAGAACCCCTAAACTCTTGGAAGAGGACCAAGAAGAACATAGAAGATGATCAGAAGAGAGGTAACAAGTGTTCATGCAGACAAGACAACAAACTGTCAACCAAAAGGCTCAACTGAGTCTGGAGTTAAAACTGCAACTGACATGTTATCATTTGCTTTACAAAAAAGTGGGAAAAAGCATGGATTTATGTGTTTTTGCATGTATACAATATGGACATACACACAGAATATCGCTGAAAGGATAGAGAAGAAAATAATAACCCTGATTACCTGCTGTGAAAGAAACGGATGGCCCACAAGCTAAATGCAGCCTACAGATTGTTGTATGTGGCCACATATTATTGAAACTTTGAATATCTTTAGGCGAAGTGTAAGTGCTCCGGTTCGGCATAATGCTTGTCAGTCTCTAATTAGCCTTATATCCAGCTGATTTCACACATTTATCTGCCTGGCCCTTGGGGGGAATTTAGTTGGCAGCCTCACACATGCCCACACTCACAGACACAGCCATATATGGAAACAGATAAACATAGAACCGGCCTTTACAGATACATATGGATATATTTCGAAGGGTTAGCAAGAATGATCTCTGAGTAGCTAGATTATGGGTGACTTCTATTTCTCACATGTCTAAATGTCCTGCTCTAAACAGATAGCATATTTATACAATAAATAATAAAAGATGGTTGATCTTAAGTTCATGTTTAAATTAACATGAGTTAGCAGTCTCTAACCAATCACAATCATGGCCCTTCCAGGGAGGTATGGGACAATGAACCTGATAGATTTGGCTTTCTGTTAGCCCTTTGCTACCCCTGTGCCTATGCCTTTGCACCTGTCTTCAACACCAGCCAGGGCAGGTGAATGTATACTATGGATAGATCATGCACATTAACAGACAAAGCACACCAGCGGGCCTGGTGTTCACCTCACAATAAAGGAAATATTTTAAGAGAAATTTTTTAAATTTTCATTTTCTTTAATTCTTTTCATGTTCATTTTCATTTTCTTTAATTCTTTTAATGTTCATTTATTTATTTTGAGAGGACGAGAGAGCATGAGTAGAGGAGGAACAGAGAGAGGGAGAGAGAGAATCCCAAGCAGGCTCTGTGCTCTCAGGGCAGAGCCCGACACAGGGTTTGAACCCACAAACCACAAGATCATGACCTGAACCAAAATCAAGAGTCAGATACTTAACTGACTGAGCCACCTAGGAGCCCCTTAGTTTTCATTTTCATAGGTAATATTCTAATAGGTCATTTTTAAATTATTTAATAATAGCCCATTCCCACAATCATCCAGTTCCCTGACACAGAGGCAACCAAACTTATCAGGTTTTATACATATTATTTCAGACGTAGCCTATGCATTAAAGTAATTATAAATATATAATCTTTGAGAAAATGTTGTCCATGACAAGTCCATTGTTTTTATCTGAGTATTATAAAAATATATTCAAAATGTATTTTTTTACATAATGTGAACAGAAGCCACTTTCAATTTATTGTGGAAAAACATGATGCTTGCCACAACAGGTATGTGTCTATTTCATTATCATGGTGGCCACAGGCACCAGTGGTTTTCTCACTCTTCCTGGTGCAAGAGAAGCAACGAGACAAGCAGCTTAACCAAATATTTCAACCAAGCAAACCAACTGCCTTAGTGCTTTTAATGAGATTCCTCTAATCTGATCATTATTACCCCATTCCTTTTCCGTTGCTGACAAAAAGCCTATAGAGAATACCTAGTTTCAAAAGTGAAATGGGCTTGATTGTGAAAATATGCAACCTTATGGTTTTAGTGACAATTTATCTTTGTCAGAGGTAAGCGAATTCGAATCCAATCCATCATATTTCTACCTCCACATCTCCTACTAAACAATCCTGAGAAGACATGGTTGTGCCTGCTTCTCCTAAGTCATTTATCATTTTTAAAAGGGGAGAGAGAGAGAGAGAGAGAGAGAGGTTTTCCGCATAATTAAGAATCAAGAGCTCCCCCTGAGGATGCCAGGATTCTAACTGTGGCAGGTGTCTCTGCCGAGGGAGTTGGAAAAGGGGCTGGGATGTGTGTGGACGATGGCCCAAGTGAGATAAACATCCTTTCTTTAATAATCCATGCAAAGACCATGTTCAGAGGATTAGGGGAGAGGCATTCCACTTTATCATCAGGATGTTACCGCATGACTGGTGACCTCTGTGACCTGGTCCCGACTCTGGGGAACGAAAGTGTCTAGGAAGCAGGGGACAGCTCTCTTCTCTCTCCTGCCTCTTCCCTGCTGCAGTCTGTGGTGTGATGGAGGCCCGCTGAAAGGTGAGCCTGTCGCACAAGTCTCTCCAACAGCCTGCCAGAATGTCGAGATGTGACAGGAAAGGTCATGACGCCCAAACAGAAGTCTCCCTTGGGATTTTCAGCTGTCACTATGCAGGGTAGCAAGGCTGTCTTCTACTTATTCCAGAACTTGGAATGTTGACTTTCCTGACTCCTCTTCTGACCAACCCTCCCTCCCCAGCTCCAAATTGGGAAGGCATGCTACCAGCGACTTAGAATGTTTGAGTTCAACTGCGCTAAGAACCAGACCTGAAAGGTCAGGCAGTAGGGGGTCAGTCCAACTGCTGAGGATTCCCACAGTCCTCCCTATTTCATTTTGCTTTGTCTCTGGGCTGGCTGGCTCACTCCTCACAAGCCCATAGGTGGCCCGAAAGTACACCAGCCCTACCTTTAGGAACAAATCCTTTGCTCTCCTGAAGCCATCTGACCTCATCACCCCAACACCTCTTTAACAAGATGCTCTCTCTCCTGCATTGTTCTCCCTCTCAAAGCTTCTTTCTTTAGCGAATCTAAAAACAGACGTCAGGAAGAGATTAAAGTTAAGCATATCTACTTCAGGATTCTGCCAATCACTTCCACTCACCCACCCCCACTCCTATTTCACTCTGTGTCCTCAGTGCTTACAGCCAACAGACCCTAACAGCACAGCACAGTTTAATGGTAGGACGTGAATACTGTCTCCCCTTACCAGGGGACTCAGGAAAAGCACTATTGCTTCAATGGCTACATGACATCTGCCCCCTTTTCCCTGCTGAGAGAAACACATGCACAAAAATGTGCATTTCTATTTGTTGTAAAAATGTTTACAAAGTAATCACCTTAGTTTTACTTTTTTAACCAATTAAGGGAATGTATGCCATCTAAAGTATAATGTATCAAGACAGCCTCACTTTGGGTGAACATGTATGCTTTTCCCTCACTGAATGTGGGCAAGTCACATAGATTCATAGCGCCATGGACTTACTTTACATAGGACAGGAGTTGCTTTCAAAGGACCCTTACTCTTAGATTTGGGGTGCCTAACTGAAAGCAAAGCCTAAGCATGATAAGGGAGAGGGAGAGTACCTAAGTAACTCCCAGGATGGCCTTGCACCCAAGGGATATAGGGCTGGATAAATACTGGAGACCTGGCACTCAGTTTTTGCCTTGGGCCACTTGCAAAATCTTGTCATACAAATCTTCCTTGTCTGATGATGGAGTTACATCCCAAAAAACCTATCGTAAGTTGAAAACATAAATTGAAAATTCATTTAATATGTGCAATCAACTGATCATCATAGCTTAGCTTAGCCTACCTTAAACATGCTCAGAATCAACAGTTCTGAACCAACAGCTAACACAAAGCCCATTCTACAATCAAGGTAATGTATTGAATGTTGTCCTGAAAGTGAAAAACAGTACAGCTGTATGGGTACAAAATGCTTGTTAGTGTACGGGTCGTTGACCCTTGTGACCCCGTGCTGACTGGGAGCTACAGCTGGCTGTGACCACCCGGAATCACAAGAGAGTATGGTGCCACATATCTCTAGACCAGGAAAAGATCCAAATTCAAAATTCGAAGTATAGTTTCTAGTGAATGCGCAATCACTTTTGCACCGTCATAAAGTCAAAAAATCTTAAGTCAGATTGTAAGCTGGAAACCATTGGTACTGGGATAAAGAACATTATCATAAGAAAAACAAGAGAAGCTTGACGGTTTTAAGACTAGTGCTTGGAGATAATCTGAAATTAGTATGAAATGCCCTGTCTAACGAGAGTACCAACATTTCTAAAAAGATTTCTGGGTGAAGGCCTGTAAGGGCAGACATTGCCTGAGTAGCAGCCAGATCTCCGATGCCAACATCAGTTATTCATCAAAAAAAAAAAAATGACTGTGGGGTGCCGGGGTGGCTCAGACAGTTAAGCATCCGACTTCTGCTCGGGTCGTGATCTCGCAGTTCGTGAGTTCGAGCCCGACATGGGGCTCTGTGCTGACAGCTCAGAGCCTGGAGCCTGCTTCAGATTCTCTGCCTCTTCCCAACACGCTCTCTCGCTCTCTCTCTCAAAAATAAATAAACATTAAAAACAAAACAAAACAAAAAAGATGGCTGAATTCCACTTCTGGCAGCCTCACCGTGCCCTTGACTTTTTCTCTGGCCTCTCACTGCCTGCCCACCCCAAAGGGAAGACACTTCCCTAGCCTCTTAGATCTGGGTCCACTATACACTCCTGGACCACACAAGCCATTTGCAGCAGCCCAGGCTGCCTTGACGCCTCTGCTGTCCCCTGTCATCCAACCCTTTTGGCAGCTGGTGGGTTCAAGCAGCACCCTGTCTTCAAAGATATGTCTCCCCTGAGTAATGGGTGCTGTGCAACCCTAGCACACCTCTGCACACAATTCTTTGGAATCTCACCCAAACCTAATACAGAGAAATAAAACAAAACGGGAGTAAATATAATATTGGGTCCATAACAACTTGTGATAGATATGAAGTTTCTATCATTAAGGACTAAAATGGTGAGGAAGTCAGTAGAATAGAAGAGAAGGCATTATAAAGCGTGATTTAAATTGATGTCCATTTGGAAGCAAAACAGTCTATCGGTGTCAAAATGGGTGGTGCATACAAATTTTGTGGGTAATTATCAGCAACAGACGTTGTTTATTATTATTCTGAGGCCTTATTTTTGGTGACAGCTTTGTTCTTCTAGAAAAGAATCCTGCTCACCATTAAACTACTTTCAGCTGGTCAGAGACACCAGCAACCTAGAGAAGGACTTGCAGTTGAAAGATGAATGGGCCCGGGAGAGGAATCAAAATGTGAGGTTGAGTTTTACTCTAATGACTTTCTAGGCACTAAACAACCCATTACAACACTCCTCTTTCATTGTAATTTTTTTTTTTTTTTTTTTTTTGCCATGGTGTCTTTGGCTGGGAAACATCTGAAGACATTTTTCTTGATAAGTACTAGATGAAAGTTTCAAGTTTCAATGGACTTTTTGCTATCATCTGAAGGTTTCCATTGAATGCATAAGACAGCCAATATTCAAAGCTAGTTTTGAGGATTTCATCACCAAACGTTACTCCCACCCCCCCCCCCCACACCTTCACTTTATGAGCCGAGCGGTATACTTAAATCACATGTACCTGAATAAGGTAAATGTTGAGTTTAAAGAATTAAGAGGAGGAGATATAAATCATTTTTCTTTTGCAATTGGAAGGTATATATTAATTAATTTTATTTTAAAAATTAAATCATATGATTGAAAACAAAAAAATAAGCATTTCAGTCTCATATCTGTGAAATAGTCGCTGGATGCTCTGAAGGCAGGAAGCAGCTTGGACGTCATATTATTTAATCATTTTCTAAATAAACAGCAACATATGTCCCAAACCTAAAAGTCTAACATAAATGTACTTTGTCAGCTACACACTGAAACTTGAGACTAATGAACAGAAGGTAGAAAATTATTTAATGGCACAATATGGTTGTAACCCTGAGAAAATACCAAAGAGCTTAAGAAGTCCCTTCAGACAGTGGCCAGACAAAACAAGAGCTTCTCTGACCCAACAAACAATCTGTCCGCAAACTAAGGGCTGACAGGCCCTTCCAGGTCACCACCCTGCCTGAAGACAGAGCAAACATCATTCCAGAGAGACAAGAATCACCCATTTGTCCGAAGAGCTCCTCCACTTTCTCCCAAAAGCCATCAAGATGCCTGCAGCCTCCACGGCCACTACCTCCTACTTTTCATCCAGCCTGATTCCGTCTTTGCTGTGATTCAAGTCTGTTCCCTCCTGGTTTATCCTTAGTGAAGACAAAGAACAGTCAGTCTGTCGCCATCTTCTCACACTGATAATCTATCATATACTTAAGACGATTTGCTGTTGAATTGTGGACTTTTTCTCAATGAATTATTCCCAGTCCTTTGGCCTCTCCTCTCGGACCTAACTGTTTTTAGCTCTTCAATCGTACCTATGGCTCCCCTTCGAACAGACTTCATGCTGTCCCCTCCCAACTCGGAGTGCAGGCCTGGACACTGTATTCCACTGGTGTGGTGACAGTGCCGATTAGAATAAGGTTGTTTCACAACACACCAAGCAGAAACACAGAGAGGAACAAACACTAGAGACAGAAAGGCCTAACAGGCTTCCAGTCTTTGCTTCTAGGCTAGTCCCAAGATCCCAAGGCACCTTGTCTCCTAATAATAGCTACTTTTGCTTAGGTTGACTTCACTATTTTCTGACACTTGCAAACTTTTTCTCACAAGTACAACATCTGTGTTTAACAGCTGCTTCCAAATACCGCTGCTTTAAGACTGACAAGGCCCAGGTACAGGGCAAGGCAGAAAGAAGTTCTTAACAGCAAAATGCTAAAGCATTTGACCATTTGACCCTTTCTGGAGACTCTATCCCAGATATTGCCTCTTCCATCTTTGACCCACCACCACTTAAGCTTCACGACTCCTGAGGATTTGATACTTCTAGCTAGCTCTACCTAGGTGACTGGTCCATTATCTTGGATGATAACACCCAACTCAACATTCCCAACTGCACAGCCATGGCCCCTTTCCCAGCCTTTGCTAGGGTTACAACCACCTGTTCGATGCCAACATTTCACAGAAGCTGAGAAAAATATAAAGTACATCTCACTGTCTGGGCCTAAAACATCCTACCTACTTGCCTTCTGCTGATTGATCCACAACTTATCCCAAAGTCACTGGATTCCTTACCAATATCTAAATCATCAAGGAATTTGCTATGCCAATAGTTAGCAGTGTAACCTTCAACAAAGTGCTTTATGATTCTCTAGTTCTGTTTCCTCATCTGTTTTCAGACTTTTTTTGTTTCTCTCAGCATTGGCACCTATGGACACATAGCCCAGTGGCCAATAGCCTTGACTGTCAAATCACAAGACTCCCCTTAGTCCCTGATCTCAATTCCCCTTTAAAAAGCTACTTATTTTAACTCCATGAGTATTAATAGACAGAATAGCTTCCAGGCAACGTACCTCCAAAAGACTGTCCCCTGGAAACATGTGGCATCTTTCTCAGTCTTTGAATTTTCCCTTACCAAAAAAATAAAAAGGATCCTTCTGAATATGCAGAATTCTACTTAACATGTGAAACCTACTCCAACTCTGGCTCTTTTACCTAAAAAACCATTTTTAGCATTTTGAAACATTTTTATTTCCATACCATGTAACAGTTATATCTGCAATTATTTCCCTTCCTCCCTTCCTTTCTTTCTTTTATTTCCCTCAAGTTTATATCTCTGCATTAATCTCCCCTGAATTCTTCTGTTTTTATCTTCAGTTACTTCCCCAGCTTATCTAGCCTAAGGCTACCCTTACCTTTCCAAATTCCCATTCTGGGATCCTCTAAGAACTTAACCAGGTTTTATTTTCATTTAATTTCCCATCAATGATTAACACTGCTCCTGAGCAGTGAACTTCTATTTAAATAATCAGCCATATCAGGGGAGAGGTAACATGGCTTACTTGGACAATTTCGTTGTACACATTTTGTGTCCTATTTCTAGACTCCCCTCTGTAGTCTACCCACAGTTGCTGAGACACTACACCCAATCCATTATCCAGAAAATGGAAATAGTTAATTCTAAGTGATTTATTGCAGCCCCATCTCTTTCATAATGTCATAAAAATTTATAACACTTAAAAGCCAATGATCCCTGAGGTCATTTATCCTCTAGAAAGAACAAGTTTGGTCTTGTGGAGCAGAATCTATTTCAGGTGCAGTTCTCATATTATAAGACATGTCCCTCAGTGCACAACATCAGGGCAGCCTGTAAGCGCCCAGCATCCATTTGGTGCCCTGATGGTGCAAAGCCCATTAGATGGAGGCAGGTGGGCTCTTACCATTCAGAGGTAAGGACCAGCATTTCAGCAACTCACTTCAGCCTCAATGTCAGATGTGGTTTCACAGAGAGATAATGATCCCCTTCAAACAATAGGAAATCACTGAGGAAAGTTATTATGTCACTGTTAAAAAATGTACTTGATTATCCCACCCTAGCTGCTACCTAATCTGAGTTTTATTTCTAGAGGCTCCTGAGTGGAAAGACTTAAGCGCTTGCACATTCCTGGCTCATGAAGTAATTGTATTCAATGTACACCAGATATTGGTAGCAGAATGTGAGCAACTGGTGAATAAGGGGGTGAGGTAACTGAGGAATGAGGTAGCAGTCAAAGAAGGCACAAATCTACACCCAGTGCGACAGAGCTCTGACCCCCTAACGCCAGTTGGAGAAAAAGGAAGGATCCAACAAATGAGGGCTGCTTACAGAACACCAGCTGGCCTGACATGACTTCTCCAGCACCATCTGCCTCCAAACAGGCTCTCACCTGGGCTCCAGGCTGCTTCCTGGGGGAGCCCCAGGCTATGAGCAATACTGATCCCCACTGATAGCCACCCCTCCAGAGGGCCTCCTTTGGGAGCAACCAGTTGTCCAGGTATTAGATTCAGTCTCTCACCCTCAGGCAAGCGTGAAACTAACCTTCTCTGATGACCTTCTTTCAAGCCTTCTGCTCCCTGTCTGCTCCTGTAAGTAAGCAGTTCTCTTAAATTCCTGATAAAAAGGAACACAGACATATTTCATATCACTGAAAGTTGGGCTTTCCACATTGCCCCCACAAAATATTATGTAGCCTTTTGAAATGATGATGCAGTTATACTTACTGACCAAAAAAGAGTTCACGCTAGATCGTTAAATTGAAAGTGTAGTGAACATTGATCTGACAGTACTTTTTTTTAAATAAATGTTTATGTGAATATTTTTTGAGGCATAAAAAATATTAACCGTGGTCATCTCTGGAGAGTGGAATTATAGGTTATTTTTTTCATTTTGCCCACCCATGTTTTCTAATTCTTTGATGAATGTCATTTTGCCCACCCATGTTTTCTAATTCTTTGATGAATGTGTACCGTATGTATAATTTTTTAAATAAGTTAAGAGAAAGAAATCCAGTCTCTAAATATGTGGAACAATTTTTTCCCCTTTTTTTTTACATTAGGGACTTTTGAGACAGCAGTTGTTGAACAGGGACACTACAGTTCCCTAACTCTGGGAGAAATCTCCATTGGCCACAAGAGTTCCCTAAGAGTACTGTGCCCCACAAAAGAACAGTGGAGCCTTATAAAGAAAATTGAGGCCTTGGAGAACCACTGATTAAACACAGCAGAATTGCAGGAGGCTTGAAGGGAGAAGTCCAAGTAACATGACTTTAAAAATTTGTTTAAAGGAAATAAAAGTACCCTTTAAATAAAATATATTGATTTTGAAACCTTGACTATGACCTTTTCTTGATGATCAAAAGCAGAATTTTATTCATAACCACCATAATTTTCGTTTTTTATTTTTACCACCACTACATAATATAAAACATCTGCTGCCCTTGGACTATCCTCCAATTTGCCCACTACCCTCCATGTATCCAGGCCCACGCCTCAACCACGATGCTGTTTTTAACTGTATTCTTTCTGTGCTTCCTATCATCTATACAACTTGTTTGGTTTCAATAATATAAAACCTTTATGTGATTATTTAAAATTTAATGTGTATATGGCTTCATCTCCTAAGAAGATTTAAGTTTACTACCAAGAGATCTTGTGAGCTGTCCCCAAATACATTTTTTCCTTCTTCCAGAGTAATGGACTTCCAATTTTACCTGGGGCACATAGCCAGCCATAACAAAGTCCACATTTTCTAGCCTCCTTGCTGTTAGAAGTCACAATGTGATTAAGTTCTGGCCAGTGTGAGATAAATAAAAGAGCTGTGTGCAACTTACAGGAAGTGCCTTTCAAGAAAGGAAGCGTGCTCTTCTTTCTCCTTTTTCTTGGAAATGTTGATGTGATGGCTGGAGCTCAAGCAGTCAGCTGGGACCCTGAAGTGAAAGTCAGATGCCAGAGAATACAGAGCAGTAAGACATGGATACACTGGGTCCTGATGATATTATGAGCCTTCCCTAACGCCTGGGTTGTTTTCCTCTAGATTAATTTCATGTAAGAAATAGATTTCCGTCCAGCTTAAGTCTTTGTTACTTAAAAAAAAAAAATTTTAAGCTTATTTATTTATCCTGAGAGAGACAGAGACAGCACGAGTGGGAGAGGGGCAGAGAGAAAGGGAGACAGAGAATCCCAAGTAGGCTCTGCACTGCCAGCACAGAGCCCAACATGAGGCTCGAACGCACGAAACAGTGAGATCATGTCCAGAGCTGAAACCAAGAGTTGGACACTTAACTGACTGAGCCACCCAGGTGCCCCTAGTCTTTGTTATTTTGAAGTTTCTGTCACTCACTGATGAACCAAATCCTAACTGGTAAAAATGATGAACACATTTTTATTCACTCCACAAATATTTCTTGAGTACCTACTGTGTGCCAAGCACCGTCCTCGTGCTGTAATATAGCACTGAACAAAGTAGACAGAATCCCTCTCCTCTTTTCCACTCATGGAGCCCACATCCTAGCTCAGCATCCACATAGCTCCTAACACAGTGCTATGCACATGGGAGGTACTGAAATAGCTGATGAATAATTCAACAATGAGCCCTCCTGTTTATCTTTTGGCTTAAAACTGGTTTTGTGTTCATAAATCTGACAACCTTTGTACAAATAATGCTCAAGGGAAAATTCACAACTACTTTTTAAAAAGAAACGTCATTGGGGTGGCTGGGTGGCTCAGTCAGTTAAGTGTCCGGCATTGGCTCAGGTCCTGATCTCATGGTTCATAAGTTCGAGCCCCGTGTCGGGCTCTGTGCTGACAGCTCGGAGCCTGGAGCCTGCTTTGGGTTCTGTGTCTCCCTCTCTCTCTGTCCCTCCCCCACTTGCATTCTCTTTCTCTCAAAAGTAAACATTTTTAACAATTTTTTTAAAAAAGAAACAAAATTATTTAACCAACCATTCCTGTTACCATACTCCCCCCTCCACCAAAAATAGGCAAACACATTAACAAAGCCTATTGTTGCCTTTTGAGTTACAATAAACAATGACAGCCATTTTGATAGCTCAAAATAATGCACTGTAGTGTTAAACATACTCTCTATGCATCCATTTCCTTATCCATAATGAGGATATGTATATGACTGTTGTGAGAAGTAAATGAGATAATGTCTCAGAAGCAGTTAATAAATGTTAGCTATATTCAGTTGATAATAAATATTAACAGCTTTAAAAATAGTCATAATCCCTAATTTAGTAATTCCATTTCTGGGATTCTATCCTAAAAAAATAATCCTAAGTATGAGGGGAAATTTTATGAAAAAAATTGCTCATCCCAGAGTCATTTTTAATAGGCACAAACCAGAGATTTAGTGGCCTTGCCCTGCCACCCTGACTTTTATCCAGTGGAGAGCTCAGGCCTTGTGCTCTGGCCCAAGCCAA
Organism: Puma concolor; assembly: GCF_028749965.1. Taxonomy (NCBI): domain Eukaryota; kingdom Metazoa; phylum Chordata; class Mammalia; order Carnivora; family Felidae; genus Puma; species Puma concolor. The sequence goes on from NC_141672.1 coordinate 42,953,031, forward strand.
GATCTATAAACCTAGGACTAGCTGGGAAAATATAGACAGGGTTAGAAGCAAAATTAACAGAGAATTTAAGTTCAGCTTCCTGGCAAGTTAGCCTTACCAGAAGGAACAGTTCAAAATGTCAAGTACATCAGGGTAGAGCAGAGCAAGAGAGCCAAAATGAAGCTTGACCTCTGAGATCAAGCTCCTTGAGGGAACAGTCTAGAATGTGGATTCTGGAGACATGCCCTGAGAACGGGTGGGGAAAGGAAGGAAGAACATCTCAGGCACAGTTGGTGGGTGGGCCAGAGTTGCTGGGTCCTGAATAGAAATAAAATAAATTTCCATCATGGGAGGAATGGCTAAATAAACTATTGAATACAACAATAAAATATTATATATCATTTAAGTACATATATAAATATATACACACTTACATATATAGAGTATATACTTATATATAAGTTTATATATAAGCATGTGTATATATGTGTATATACATATACATATTTTTATGTATAGGATAGCAATTATGGCATATGCATAGAAAAAATACTTAGAGGAACCACATCAAAATATTAAGAATTGTTTGATTAGTAGAGTAATGTTGATTTGCCTTATTTTTGAGACAGAGACAGAGTGTAAGCAGGGGAGAGACAGAGAGAGAGGGAGACACAGAATCCGAAGCAGGCTCTAGGCTCTGAGTGAGGCTCAAACTCATGAGCCATGAGATCATGACCTGAGCGGAAGTCAGATACTTAACTGACTGAGCCAGCCAGGCACCCTGATTTGCCTTTTTTTAAATTTTATTTAATGTGTAGGTTTTAAATAACTTTTAACTTTAAAACTTGGGTGTGAGGACAAACAGAAAATTAGGCACATTTATCTAAATGTTACAATGCTATCTTCCACAAATTTGTTTTTTAAGAATAAAATATGTGTGTCTTAGGCAATGAGCCATATTTTCAGCCTCTTAAATCCTTTCCTCTAAATATCAACTAATGAGATTCTGGAGAAAGAATGTTTCTCCCTTGGCCTAGTTTTGGCTTTGGGGGAATAACTGTAACTCTTTCCTAACATGGGATATCATTTAGGGGACAAAGCTCAAAAAAGTCATTTATGGGATAAATGCTAGTGGCCAGCAAATCACTGGGTCCGTTCCAAAGATTCTAACTTCGTAAACCTTATTCACACATTACATAAAGAAATACAAAAGAAAGCAAAGGCTACAAATATAAGGACTGTTACATTCTTCACATTGTATGTTCTTTTCATTCCTATTAGGAACTTCTTGACAGAATGGGTGTCATTTCAGTCTCTGAATTCACCAGAGCACAAGTTCATCTTTGATTTTGGTAACTCTATAGCTATGATCAGAATCAATCAATCCATACAACAGATTCACCACATGATTATCAATTTCAACCATTAGGCCTACTAAAGACTTCCCATGAATGCTCTGAATCAACTAAATTTAGGCAAATATTTAGAATAACATCCTTTTATCAAGGATTGATTTTGAATTTAATTTTTTAATTGTATTTATTTATTTATTTATTTATTTGAATTTTTAAATTTTTTTAAAAGTTCCTCTAAACACTTGAGGAAATGTAAATGTGTCCTAGATATTACATATAAATGTGTTTACATGGGAAGGCAGAGACCTCTCACTTTAAAAATCAAGTGGCAAAATAGCAAGTAAGGTATGATTTCATTCTAAGAACCAAAATACATATATATGCATAATTGGCTAGGGATCTGGAAGGATATACAACAAAAGGTACATAGGAATCCTCTCTGAATAATAAAAATAGTGTTTCATATTCTTATTTTTTGCTTATTTGTATTTTTAAATTTTCTATAATACACATATACTGTATTTGTAATCATAAAAGATTATTTTCAATAAAAAAAAACTCCCCTTACAGTTGAAAATAGATTTCTTTATTTCCTGCTTCTAGCTAAGTACAACATTCAGAATAAAATGTCAGAACCCACTAGAAAGCCAGAAATGTGGGAATAGCCTCCACTTAAGGAATATAAATTTAAAAAGAAAATCTCATAGGGAAAAAGATGCTTCTGCAAGATTTCCCTGCCCGAGTTTGCCAGTTCAAAGACCTAACACATTTTGTATGAGAATTTAATAAATACATAGACTTTAGGATTGTTTACGAAAACCAAATTCTACTCTGATCATTTTGTTTCATGAAACTCTCTAGGCTGCAACTCTATATCCTCATGTCTGCTTATAGCATTCCCTTTAAAATGTAACAGCTAGAGGAACTAGTGATATATAGGACATTTTTTATATTTTGGTAAGCCTGAAATATTCATCTGTTATACTTAAATATAAAGGTAAATTATTCATTGACCACTTCAGCTGTAATGATTCTAAAGCATCTGTTATTTACCTAGGCAACAGTTCTCATATTAAAATAATTCTCTGAATCAGCTCTTGGCTCCGTGCTGCTACTCCTTATGTTTAACAGATAGATTGTATCAGCTCCAAAAAAGCACTATGAGCCAAGGAATAAATAACCATTTTCAAAAGCATAATAATATACCATAGTTATATTATAGTTAGAGATATGATGATCAGGTAAATAATTAAAAGCGACAAGTCTAAAATCAAACAAAATGATCCCAAGGAAACAAAAGGCACTTTTATGTCACCTTTCCAGCATTATATGTACATATAAAGAATGTATATATATATATATATATATATATATATTAGCCCCAAAAGAAAAAGTAGTATAGAAATAAATTATATAGCTGCCCTCTACCTTCCAAATTAAAGGTTTCCACCTAGAAATAAGTAAAACAAAATTGACTGTGCCAATCCTAAACACCACTCTCCTCCTCAACATTGATAAAAGATTTTCTTGCTTTTAATGACTCATACAATTATATGACATTTGAAAACCAGAACACTGAAAGCCTATATGTGTTTATGTGTTTTCAGAGTAGGTGGGAAATTTGGGGGGGGGGGGGGGGGAGGGGAGCACACATTGATGGGCTCTCTGGCAGAACTCTTCTGGGTCCTTGAATTCCATCCATATAAAAATAAACGGGTCAGTGGATTCTGGTTCTGCCATGGCAGTGTGAGTCCACTATAGCCTAGCCCTCCTAATGTTTACAATTAAAAACTCTGACAAAAATATGAGAGCTGGAAGGAACTACCTGAACACTGTGAAAGTAACAAAAGCAAGTGGCTCTGGGGGTATGGGTGAGTTTTCCATTTGCTTTCTTTTCTCATGCCGCTTTATCCTGAGGACAGGACCCAGTTTCAGAGCAATGTGTGCTATAGGCAGCTAAAAGTCCAATAGAAACGTGTCTTTTCTATCCAGAGGAACCAGGAAATGTTAAGCCTATGGGGTGGAGTGAGTGGGAAAAATTCCCAAGAGGAATGAAGTATAGAAAGAGGTTCCCTAATTCTGTGTATTGGCTCCATCTACCATCTGAGCCAAGCATGCAAGATACAGATGTAGCAAAAGTTTTGAGAATTTTTTGTTTTAAGTAGGCTTCATGGCCCAGCATGGAGCCCAATGAGGGGTGGAGCCCAACATTGGGCTTGAACTCACCACCCTGAGAGCATGACCCGGGCTGAGATCAAGAGTCAGAGGCTTAACAGAATGAGCCACCCAGGTGCCCCAAGGCTTTGAGAATTTAAATGAGATATGAACCACCTGCACAAGTCACAATCTAATCCCTGAACTATATACGTGCAGGACAGACACAAAGTGGTACAGCAAAAGCTTGTATGAATTAACTGAGACTTAAACCACTGCCCACAAAGGTATGAAGAACTTAGGTCAGAGCCTAAATGGGTTGATTACCTGCTAAAGCAAAACCATCAATATTCTCCTAAGGATTATAAAAAGCTCAGACAGAACCCATATAATATTACATTGACAATGTTCAGAATACAATCTGAAATTACTTGACAACCAAAAAAAAAAAAAAAAAGGAAGATGTAATCAATTCTTAAGGGAAAAACAACTGATAGATGCCAACCTGAAGATCACCTAAATGGTGAAACTACCAAAGACTTTAAAGGAGCTACTATAGGGCACCCAGGTGGCTCAGTCAGTTAAGTGTCCAACTCTTGATTTCAGTTCAGGTCATCATCTCACAGTTCATGGGATTGAGACCCACCCATGTCGGGCTCCGCACTGACAGCACAGAGCCTGCTTGGCATTCTCTCTCTCTCCTTCACACTCCCTATCACCCACTCACGTGCACACTCTCTCTCTCAAAATAAACAAATTTTAAAAAAGAAAATAAAAAATAAAGGAGCTATTGTAACTATGCTCCATGAGGTAAAGGAAAACACATTTGAAATGAATGAAAAGACAGAAATCTCAGTAGAGCAATAGAAATTAACAACAACAACAAAACACACCCATTTGGAAACTTTAGAACAGAAAAATACATTATCCAAAATTATTTAAAAATTTTTCATTGGATGGGTCCGATAGAATGTAGATAACAAAGCAAAGTGAAGATAGATCAAAAGCAATTACCCCAACTAAAGAACAAAGAAAAGATTGAAAAAAAAATGAACAGTTTCCAGATCTTTAGGATAATATCAAAGAGCCAAGGATTAGAATTCTACAAACCCATCCCTAAACAAATAAATGAAGTTAACAAGGTACACGGATCAAGGTTAATATACAGTATCAATTGTATTCTTTTATGCCACTGGCAACTGGAAAATAAAATTTACAAAACTTCCATTTATATTATCACCATGGGGCACGTGCATGGCTCAGTTGGGTAGACATCTGGCTTCAGCTCAGGTCATGATCTCACAGTCTGTGAGTTCAAGCCCCTCATCAGGCTCTGTGCTGACAGCTCAGAGCCTAGAGCTTGCTTCAGATTCTGTGTCTCCCTCTCTCTCTGCCCCACCCATGCTTACGCTCTGTGTCTCTCAAAAATGAATACACATTAAAAATAAATTTGTATTATCACCAAAAATCATAAAATACATAGGAATAAATCTAGCAAAAGATGACCGGGACCTGTACACTAAAAATTACAAAACCTTGCTGAAGAAAATTGAAGACTTAAATAGATGGAAAGATACAGCATACTCATGGATTAAAAACTCATTATTTTTAATTTTTTTTAATGTTTGTTTATTTTGAGAAAGTGAGAGTGAGAGAGAATCCCAAGCAGGCTCTGGAATGTTGGTGCAGAGCCCATCCTGGGGCTTGATCTCATGAACCATGAGATCATGACCTGAGCCAAAGTCAAGAGTCAGACGCTTAAACGACTGAGCCACCCAGGCACCCAAAAACTCATTATTTTTAAAATGGCAGTACACTTGTGCAAACTATATTCCATTTGATACCAATAACAATTTAAGCAGGGTTTTTATTTCATTTCTGTTTTGTAGAAATTGACAAACTGATTCTAAAATGTATATGACAATGCAAAGAATCTAGACCAATCAAAGGAATTAAGAAGGAGAATGCGAAAAGCGAAGTTGGAAGTCTTGCCTTACCTGATTTCAATACTATAAAGCTACAAAAACCAAGACAGTTTGGTATTAAAAAAGGCATACAGATAAATGCAACAACAGAATCCAGAAATAGATACATACATGTATCAATTGTTTGGTTGAGTGTGTGTTTACAAAAGTGTCAATTCCTAGGGGAAAATTATTTCAACAAATAGTTACAAATTTTTATGTTTTATTGTATATCTGGGAGACGGAGAGAAACAGAGCACGAGCAGGGGAGGGTCAGAGAGAGAGAGAGACACACAGATTCCGAAGCAGGCTCCAGGCTCTGAGCTGTCAGCACATAGTGCAATGGGGGGCTTAAACTCATGAACCACGAGATCATGACCTGAGCCAAAGTCGGACACCCAACCAACTGAGCCACCAGGCACTCCTCAACAATAGTTATAGATCAACTGGATATCTGTTTGGAAAAATTGAACATCTATTCTTACTTCACATCATACCCAAAAATTAACTCAAAAGAAGGTCAATGGCCTATGTGTAAACCTAAAATCATAAAACTTCTAGAAGAAAAACTTTGCAACCGTGGATTAAACAAGATTTCCTAGATGAGACACCAAAACCACAAACCATAAAAGAAAAGATAGAAAATTGGACTTGATAAAAGTGTAAAACTTTTGTTTTTATAAGGCGCCATTAAGAAAGTGAAAAGGCAAGCCACAGACTGGGAGAAAACATTCACAACATTTATCAAAGGACTTGTACATAGTACTTATAAACAACTCTTACAATTCCATATGAAGACCAATCACCCAGTTTTTTAAATGGACTATTGGAGCGGACAACTAACTGAAGATATATAGAGATGGCCAATAAGCACATGAAAAGATACTCACCATCATTAGTTATTAGGGAAATTCAAATTAAAACCACAATGAGTTACCGTTATACAGCCACTGGAGTGGCTGAAATGAAAAAGACTGAGCATGTCAAACAATAGCAAGGATGTGGAGTAAACAAAACTCTTCTACCTTCCTGGTAGGAATGTAAAATGGTACAATCAGTTTGGAATATATTTTTGTAATCTCTTAAAAAGTTAAAAATATACCTGCCCCAAGACTAAGACATTCTACTCCCCACATTTAACCAAAAGAAACAAAGACGTCTTTTCCCACAAAGACCAGTGCGTGAATGTTCTTGACAGCTTTTTTTTTTTATAATAGCCCCAAACTGGAAATAACCCAAATGTCCATCAACAAGTAAATAGGATAAACAAACTGTCATGTATCTACACAAAGGAATACAACCCAGCAATAAAAAAGGAATGATCTATTGAGGCATAAAATAGCATGGAAGAATCCAAAAATCATTATGTGAAATGAAAAATTCAGGCAAAAAAAGAGTACACTACATACAAAGTAATCATTAGTGACAGAAAGCAAATCAGTGGTTGCCTGGGGAAAGGTGTGGAGGGAGAGACGGGTTAGAAAACGTATAGAGGCAACTTCTGAGAATGATGGAAATGTTTGTTGCATTGATTGTAGTGGTTACATGGGTGTATACATATGTCAAAACTGTTCAAATTGTGCAGTTCGGATATGTGCGTTGTACTGGACTTCAATTGCATCTCAATAAACTTGTACCAAAAATAAGAGGGGGGAGGGAAAATCCAACTTATTGACAAAGGCAACAAGTAGTTAGTTCATTGCTTCCAGCCATATGGTGAACTGAATAACCTAATCATCTCACTGCAAAACAGTTAGAAATGATTGATAAATTATTAACAAATATCCTGTGTATTAACTTCACTAAGAAGAAAGACACCCAAGTTTAGTCTACTCTGAAAGAGTTGGGAGAGAGGTTGCTGGTGCCTTAAGCAAGGGGCTTTGGTTTAGACAGGCGCTCAGGGACAGGAAGTTGGCTTGGATTTCGGACTCAGACTTCCCCATAATCCTGAAAGCAATGAAGGGCTACACCCTCAGTAAAAGGTTGGTCCAGGAAAACATTCTACTTGCTAGCCCAGGATGAAAATAAGGAAGCTCTTCTGCCTTGGAAAAGGTCTTCTCTGAGAACATGCCTATCCTCATGTGGGCTCAGGGTTTGAATACATACTACCTCCACAGTCAGGTAAACCAAAGTAAAGAAATTAATCTAAAAGGTAGCCCAGGGGGCACCTGGCCAGCTCAGTGGAAAAAGCATGTGACTCTTGATCTCAGGGTTGTGAATTCAAGCTCCACACTGAGTGTAGAGATTACTAAAAATAAATAAATAAACTTTAAAAATTTTTTTTAATTAAAAAAATAAAATGTGGCCCAGGCTGAAAATGTCCCTGAAGCACCTGACGGGAAAGAAACACAAATCTTCCGTGTATGGTAAAATCTTGAATCAAGCCTCACAGGATGCACCCAATAATACCCCACTGGAAGTGAGCTCACAATACAAAATAACAAAATACACTAGAAACATAGAAAGGCGGTGTGTGTGCAAAGGTATAGCACTCGGGTTAACACTTTTGTTGCTAAAGAGTAGAATTTTTCTAAGCAGAGCAAACAAGTAGGCCATAAAATCTTGTGCCTTTTTTCTCAGTGAGGACACACTTAGAACCCCATTAAAAAGAATTAGGAAATATATCTACTATACAGGTCCATGAAATGAAGGAAGCAGGTTACAGAATAATATATAATACATATAGCTTGAGACTTCGTTTTGAAGAAAAATTATAAAGATTATATATTTCTATGTGCATATAAGACAATATGGAAATATATACACCAAACTTGCTGGAGTAGGATTTGAGGAGGATTAACAGAGAATTTAAACACCTGTGCTTTGTTCAGATATCATTTTTTCTCTTTTGAAAATGAGCATTTGTAATTTATTTCAATAAAGGAAAATAAAGAGATTTTTGTGTGTGTGACAACAATGGCAACTATTTTTGTCACTGAAACAGACAAAACCCAATTTTCCAAGCGCAGTGCAACTGCTGGGTACAGAGAAGTCAAGCAGGAGATAGAGGAGGACAAACCCGGGGTTCTTTGAAAATCCTGTTTTTCACGCTTCTCTTCGTTTGGCGTTCTGTCACCTAAAATGTAATTATTCAGAGGCTGGTCTTCGGAAAGCGTCTCCTTCCAAGAATAATGCTCATTGAGAACAACTTGGAAATGATTCAAGAACTGACTGCAGGTCACAGTTGCCTTACGCGATAAACTTTATAGCCTCCCCCCAAAGAGATGGGATCACAGCATTAGAAAAGATGGTGAGATCATCTCCTTGCTTGTGCTTGGCTTAAATTTAATCAGGTAGTCAAAGAAATTCTAGTCTAAGCAGAATGATTGGTTGCATATAAAATCATATGAATACTAAAAGACTAACAACATTTTGAAGAATTGAGTTGTCTGAGATGTCTTGCTAAAAAAAAATGTCTTGTTTAAAAAAAAGATATCTTACCTTTATAAGCCATGGAGAATCACTTGCTATGTTCCAAAGTTAAAAACCTTCTTAGAGATAAAAGGCATATAAAATATTTCCAAGACAAAATTTAAAAATCGAATAGTTAAGGAATTTTGGTCACATTGAAATTTAGTATCTGAATAATTAAATTGAGTACAATTCATAATAAACATAAGAATTATGAGATCGAGCTGATTCTAGTTTCCTGTTCACAAAATCATCCTCCGATTGGCCAAATTTGGGACATGTTGAGCATCAAAAATAAACAGTAACTATGATTGTAAGATACCAAGTGAATAAAAATCTAGGAGTCCATTGTAATATTCAAAAAAGAAAAAGGGAATGTTATAGAATGTTAGCTAATAAAGCTAGAGGGAAAGCTCTCTAGAAAACCATCATTTGGAATCCCTAAGGCAACAACTGGTTCAGGCAAGGATCAGCAGTGTCAGCTAAATCCATCAAGTGGAAGGTTGTGAAGAATATCCATATAATATGGAAGAATCACCCACAAATACTAACCACTTGCAAAGAGGAAAAACACCTTTATAATGGAGAAGTCTCTGCTCACCAACTTAATCAAGGGAATCACTCTTAAATTCAGTAATAGTACAGCAACCTGATATCGTTTCCCACTATGAAGCAATGAAAACACACAAGATCACTAGTGAAATCCTCTTGCCAAGAATGTTTAACCTGAATCCAATCAAGCCTTACTGGGTTCATGGGAAATAGAGGGACTAGATGTTAAAAGACAGCATCAGGAAACACCCAAATCCAGAATGTGGGCCCTTCTGCAAGACAACTGTCCTGACTTTAATAGCCCAATGTCATTTTTAAGAAAGGAGGGGAGACTATTCTAGGCTAAAAAGACTAGAGATCTAAAACCAAATGCAATATACTGACTGAATCCTGGCTGGGACAATAGGGAGGAAGCTGCTGTTAAAAAATTCTGAAACAAATTGGAAAATTTGAATAGAGATTAAATATTCGATGATATTAAGAATTATTATCAGTTTTCCTTGTGTGATCATGATGTTGTAGTTATATACAGAAGAGTCTCCTTATTCTTAGGAAATACATGCTTAAGTTTTTAGATGAAATATCACAATGCCTGAAATTTACTTTAAAATAATGCAGTAGCATGGTGGAAGGAGGATTGCCAAAATCTGTCTTTGATCTTTAAAATCAGCAATATGGTTTAACCTAATATATACAGAGTTAAAGCAGTATAGCAAAACGTTAGCAACTGCTGAATTGCTACACAGGTGTTCACTGCGCTATCATTTCCACTTCTCCATGTTGGAAATTTTTTTAGACTAAAAAGTTGGGGGATGGGTGAAATTCTCAAAAATTATCTTCCTTAGAAAACATCTACCAAATTTACTTCAAATTTGAAGAAGTATCTTTAGTTTTTTTTTAATGGGTATTTATTTTTATGGAGAGAGTGAGAACAGGGGAGCAGAACAGAGGGAGAGGAGAGAGAGAGAAAGGAAGAAAGGAAGAGACGAAGAGAGGAAGAGAGGGAGAGAGGGAGAGAGGGAGAGAGGGAGAGAGGGAGAGAGGGAGAGAGGGAGAGAGGGAGAGAGGGAGAGAGGGAGAGACGGAGAGGGAGAGACGGAGAGAGAGAGAATCCCAATTAGGCTCCACAATCAGCTCAAAGCCCAATGCACTTGATCTCAGGACCAGGAGATCACCACCTGAGCCAGTCAGTTAAGCCACCCTGATGCCCCTACCTTAACTATTCTAAAGAAGTGGTTTGCTTTCCCTCATTTATTTACTCACCATTCATTCGAAGACTACACCTAAAACCTGCTTTAATTATTGCAAATATTCTAATGCTAGAATAGAAACAGAAATACCAAAATCATCAGCACAAGATTTAGATGCGTAACTGGTTTTATACCCAAATAACAAACTTAACAGCAGTAAAACAAATTGTTTATTACAGCATAAAATGCGTTATATTAAATTTACACAATGATATATAAAAACACATACTGTTTATATCAAACAGTAATTTAACATCAATAGAAATATAAAAAACACTTGCTACTCATGCACAAAACATGCATATATTGGTATAAAAAAACAGCTTTACACAATACTGTTTACCAAAAAAAAAATTTTTTTTAAAAAGCCCTTCCAGACAGGGTCAGTGGTCCAATCTGGACTGGATTGCACTAATATGTTCAGGCCAATGTTCAGGTGGCACAGTGTTCAGTGAGCAATTCTGGGCTTGGAGTCGCACTCAAAGGTTATGTCATTAGAAGTGAATTTTTCTGTACCCAAGGACCAAAATGTTATCCCAAAGGCAAGACCTTCCAGGAAGAAATGGCTGGATCTGCTGCAACTCACAGAGGAGGAGAAAGGCATCAAAATGTTGGCTAATCGGCCCTAAAAGGGTAACTGTAACCAGGGCCTAGGCACCAAGTGTGGCAAAAGTTTTAGGGAATCCTTTTAAGGTTATTACCAGCCTCCCTTATCCAGGTCACCAGCTCTGGATCTAGGATCTGGTCTTCGAGTTCTGAGTCCAGTTAACCAAACAGTTCTGGGAAGAAAACAGAATGGGGATACAGCTAAGAAAGGGAGACGATATAAAAAATTCCGGAAAACAGTGACTGTCCGTCGTACCTACTTCACACGCTTGTATGTGATGCCTCTCAACCGGAAAACTCTCGTGGAGACACTGCCCTAAAGACCCAAGAAGCAAATGTATGTCCTAAATTCCATCCACCTGACCTTCAGGTCAAAAGTAATCTGAATCTCATCGCAGTAAGACTTGAGCATCGAAACCTGCGCCTTCACCGATGCTCAGAGTATTTCAAATAAAAATCACCTGCTACCACAAAACTCGTTCACTATCACCACCAGCAAAACTCAGTATTTACTCCTACCCAGCAAAACATTCTTTACCTTCCATTAAAGGCACTAGTGTCCCTACATGATGAAGACGAGACATAATTTACCTCAACAAAAGGAAAAGCATTCCAGGGAACTGTCACACAGAAAAAGAAGCCGCCACCTTGCTCCTGGGTGACTAGACAACAGCCCATCCTCCCCCCCGCCCCCAATGATGTCCCTCAAACGGTCGTCATCAGTTTCAGGGAGCCGGACCGAAAGCGGAGGATCTTCTTCTTGAGGTTATGGGAAGCCTTGATTTTGACAAAGGTTTTCGTGGGGTTGCCGTGGAGGTCTGGGCCTGCGACCGCCTGGATGGGGAGAGTCTGCACGAACTGGGACCAGATGAGGCCCCCGCTCTCCTCGGAGTCACTGGAGCTCGTGCTGTCGCCCGCGAACTCCCCCTCGCTCACGCTGGACTCGCTGTCCCCGAAGCAGTTGGTGGTGTAGTTGCTGCGCTCGTCCTCGCTCGTGTCCAGCACGGTGGAGTGGAAGAGCGACTCGCACTCGGCCGAGTACTCCGAGTCGCTGGCCACGTACGCGTAGGGGCTGGCGTAGGGCAGCGGCACGGCGGCGGGGTACAGCCCCACGTGCTCGCGCCGGCCGCGCCGCGACCGCCGCAGGGCCTCTTCCAGGGACACCTCCGCGGCCGAGCGCCAGCGCCGCGAGTCGGTTCGCTTGTGCTTGGGCTTGGCCACCAGCGCCTCCCGGCCGTGGCCGTGCGCCCTGGCCGCCCCCGCCCTGTGGCCCCCGGCCAGCGGCCGGCTGGGGAGGCCCGCCTCGGGCTGGCCGCCCCCGCCCTTCCTGCCCCGCGACGAGGCCTTCCTGAGCTTCTTATTTGTATCCACGTCGTCGGGGAACCGGCACTTCCTGCCGGCCGCGCGGCTCTTCTCCCTCACCGCGGGCAGCGCGCCGTCCGGCCCGTGGAGGGCCTGGGCCCGGTGCTTCGGGCCGCAGCCCCGCGGCCCGGCCGCCGTCCGGGCGCCGCGATGGGGCCGGCCGCCGGGCTGCGGGCCCGGGCCCGACTGCGCCTTCACGGGGGGCGCTTCCTCCAGGCTCTGCGAAGAGGAGCCCTCGCTCTTGAAATCCAGCGCGGGCCGCTCCTCCACCGCGAAAGCCGCGGCCAGCAGCGCCGCGGGGGCGACAGGGGGCGCTGCCGGAGGGGCGGGCGGCAGGCCGCCTTTCTGGGGCACCTTTTTCAGCGGCTGCCCAGCTTTGTTCTCCTGCGGCGGGGCCGGGCCCCTCCCAGGGCTCTCCTTCGGAGAGGCGGCGAGGACCTGAATGCTGTCTCTGGGGGAGTCCCCCGTCACTGCGGCGGGCCCCCGAGCGTGTTCCTGCGAAGCTGGCTTGGCATTCTTGGGCACATGCTTACTTGGAAGTTCAGCGGCAGCGCCCTCCGGCGGGGACAACCTCTTGCTTTCCAGTGGTTCTGCCTTTGAGTCTTTGGACCACTGCTTCGGCGGGGAGAACGTCCCACTGTCCAAAGAAGGGACTCCGCCAGGGGGCAAAAGCACCTGTTTAGGATTCTTAAGGTTCCCGCTGTTGCCCTGTAAGACGCCCCCGGTCACTCTGACACAAACGCTCCCGTTCCTCAGAAGCCCCTTCGTGGGGTCAGCGTTCACACTGGTTCTTGGTTTGTTGGTCCTTACGGGGTGTGTTTTTTTCTGGACCAGGCTCAGAATGTAGCCGTCCATTTTCTTACTGGACGAAGGATGGGGAGCAGACCACAAACTGCTTGGAGATGGTAAGGAAGTGGCTGTCTTGATGGCGTCCGGCTCAGATCCATCACAGATGTCACCGGCATGGTTACCAAGCCTCTCCTCTTCCCTCAGAGGGTTGCCCGTCAGGCAAAGGAGAAACATGGGGCTCTGCACGGCCACGGCGTGAAGCGGACTGGGATAGCGATACACATCGTTCCCGTTTTTAGACACCAGATCACACTGGTACTTGGGATGCACATCTGCAATGACACCAAGGGAATTAAATTGTGATGTAGATGGGGAACGGCAAACCGCCCCTGAGGCCTGGTCTTCGCAGCGGCCTTCTTTGTATTCCAACCGTCCTATGAGATCTGAAAAACATTTAAAGGATACACTCTGAAGAACTGAATCGGTCAGCACCAGCTTGACTCAGGCCAATTTCTACGAAAACACACTCACGGGGGGAGAGAGAGAATGCTAAAGAATCAACAACTATTCCTACAAGCTTGTTCTAGTTTTGTTTGGTTTTTTTTTTTTTAAATGTTTGCTTATTTTTGAGAGAGAGAGAGAGCGGGGGAGGGGCAGAGAGAAAGGGAGACAGAATCCGAAACAGGTTCCAGGCTCCAAGCTGTCAGCACAGAGCCCAACGCGGGGTTCCAAGTCACGAACCATGACATCATGACCTGAGCCAAAGTCAGAGGCTTAACTGACTGAGCCACCCAGGCGCCCCTTTTTTAAAAAGAATTTTTTTTAATGTTTATTTATTTTTGAGAGAGAGAGAGCAAGCTGCTCTACAGCCCATACTACTGGATGAGGGAAACAAATATTTAACAAAGATATTTGTAACAAGACATGATACATCCTCCATCCTCCCAGGGAAAAATATTCAGCCATTAAAAATCCTTTCAAACTATTGAATAACATGGGGATATGCTTTAAAGGTTAGTGAAAAGCATGATATAATACCAGACTATGATTACGATTTTAGCCAGACTATATATGTAAAGAAAGAAAGTCTGAGATGAAGCACCCCAAGATGCCAATAGCACTGCAGTGTAGTGAGAAAGCAAGTGAGATTTACTTTCTTCTTCATTTTCTATTTTCTAAATTTTCAGTAAGTATGCACTGCATTTATAACTAGGAAAAAAAAAACCCTTATTTTTTGAGTCATTCTTTCTCTGGGCCCTCTGTGTTCTATTCTTGGTTTCCTTTTGAAATACTGCAGATAAACTGTACTTTCTCTGAGCTTTCTCGTCATATTTTTTTTTTTTAGGCTCAATTCTTAATGACATATGTTCGAGTATAACTGTCAGTTGAAAGGTCAAAGAAACTGATCAAATTTCACTGGAGAGTAACCAAACGTAAATAATTATCACTTTATATTTTTAAGAATGACACTAAAAAATAAGGCAATATTTTTTAATTTTTTTTTTACATTTATTTATTTTTGAGACACAGAGAGACAGAGCACAAGTGGGAAGGCGCAGAGAGAGAAGGAGACAGAATCCGAAGCAGGCTCCAGGCTCTGAGCTGTCAGAACAGAGCCCGACGCGGGGCTCGAACTCACAAACTATGAGATCATGACCTGAGCGGAAGTTGGACGCTCAACCAACCGAGCCACCCAGGCGCCCCAGTAAGGCAATATTTTTAACTGGGAAGGAATTCTTGATACGGTTTTAAGAGATTGAGCTGTTGTATTAATGAATAAATTTTCACATCTCAAAAATGTAAATGCCAAAATACAATGAAATCAAGCTTTCTTGCTGAATTAAATGATTTTGATATCTTTCCTTGGTGACTGTTGTAAATATCAAATCCCTTTAATGAACTTAGAGAAAATCAAAGTTTTTATCACTACTTAAGATATCCTGTATTATATTTATTCACTCAAATATTGAAAACTTACTATGTGCCGGATTCTGTGTAAATTATTTAAGTTAAGAGAAAGCTCCATGACCTTCGATGATAATTAGAAGTCCTGGGGAAAAATACAGTCTGGACCCAGTAATGATACGATTCATTTGTAAAGCAAAGATTATTATAATATAAAATGTGCTGTGTCCCTACCCCCCACCTCCATTCCCAATAGCTTATGGCAACAAGGAGAAGAAACCTTTCTAGCTAATATCGTTGCTCATCTTTCCTCCTCTACTACCATATACTCGCCCTACTTAAAGCATTGCCCTACATTTACCCACACTTTACTATTCTGTCCCTTTTCCCAACTTACAGTTAAGGAACAAGACCGACATCTCAGTCTCCAAGGCCCAGTACAACTGTCTCAATTATGTGAAGATGTGGCATTTGGGAGATCAGGAGTCTGTCTTCAAAGAAAACCTATACCAAACGCCTTTAATGGGTTTTAAAGTTTCCCTCTGAAACCAGATCTGCAGAGTGAAGGGGAGCAATTACCAATGAACTTGAGGCCTAGACACTCTAGATAACACAGACGTGTGCTTCCCCAAATGATTGCTGCTGACAGCACAGTGTACAAACTCAAAGACACCAGCCACTTAGCAGCCTCAGTTGTTTGGCGTTATGTTTGCATTGCTTGGATCTCAAAAGTTCAGCCTTACGCCCAAGTGGAGAACACAGACAAACCAAGAGTGCAGTGACTTGTGCTATAGCACCTACAGCTCTCCATATCCTCTCTGCTCTTCTGAGGAATCACAGTAAAGCAAAACTAAGAAAGGAGTCCCAAGTTTCAGCAACAATTCTGCCATTCAGAAAATGAGGAGCCCCTGGAGAACTGTTTTATAAAACCAAATTCCTCCTCTGTTCAATGAGAAGGTTGAACACAGAAATTTCTGAATTCCTAGTGTGGTGGGAAAACATGGACCTGACAACTGGTCCTGAGCTTGAATCCTGCCTCTGCCACTCGCTAGTATATTAACCTTAAACAATGAACCTGTTAATTAACCTAACTAGACCTCATTTTTCTGACATACAAACAGGAGCTAACAAGACTTGCACACCCTGCAGAACTACTGGGAGGATTCAAAGGAGATAAATATATGCAGAGCATCCAGTACGTGTTTGACACACAGTGGAAATGCAGAAACTTCCAATACCGACAATAGCATGACTCTCTCCTGAGGTCACTCCAAGGATAGCCCAAAGTGGAAACAATGGCACATGGCCTACGGGAATCCCATCCCACCCACCTCCTAAAAGAAAAGACAAGCTGCCATCACGCAAGACATTCTGGAGAATGTGGAGGGACCACTGCTCCCTGAAGCCAAGCAGCCTGACAGACATATTTAACTTACTGTAAGCTTTAGCTTTAAATGATTATAAAAAAAGAGATCCAAAGTGGCTTTCCAAAGAAATACAAACAAGTCAAACTCACAGCAAAGGCTCACAAACAGAGCTCAAGACCTGTAATATTGGGACAGGATTTCTAAAGAGAAGCTGTCTTGCTACCATCACAATATAAAGCTATGTCATGAAACGTAGCAAGTTGATGAACTTCTCCGACCTTTTGTTTTTCTGTCAGTAGAAGGGGTTAAAGCTAGATAACCGTTAAGGGCCTTTCACCTTTTCCAGCTAAAAATGTCTATCAATTCTAAAAAGTCTTACCTGCAGATTTGGGGCAACCATCTGAGATAGTCAAGGTTGCCTCCAAGGGGCTGCAAAAGCAGGTGCTGGAATGACAACTGGATAAACACTCACTGAAGACCGAGTTAGAGGAATTGGAAAGGGATCCTGAAGCCCCATCACTCAGCTCATAAAACCCTACAAATAAAAACACCATTTGGAATTAAGATCATGTCAAGCAATAGCATACATTTGTGTTTAAAAGGAAAAGGGTTAATCATCTAGAAAAGGTAGGAAGGGGACACTTTGGTGGGGTGGGGAGCGATTCTGGTTCACTGGATTTAGTGTGAATTTCAAGTTTTATTTCAAGCAATCCTTAGGAAAAGGCAAAGAGCCCATATCTATGGATACATTTCAAAGCTACTCTCACCCTCAAACTGACCTGCCTTTTTGACCCCACCTTTAAAGATGTGCAAGGAAAGAGACTTAGATCTGTCAAAGCCCCAACTTTATCATGAATGTTTCAGAAAGAATAATTTGAAGAAAAAAATCTATTTAAGGAGCCAAATGGCTTAAAAGAAGAAGAAGAAGAAGAAGAAGAAGAAAAAAAAAAAAAAACTTTTGAAGTGGTCTCAGGAAGTTGAAGTGTGACTAATTTTCTAGCCCAGTTCTGACTTTCTCAAGTTTCAAAGGAGGACTGCTCTTCCAGAAATTTGAATAGAAGCTTTTATTTTTAAACTCAGGAGACTCCAGTCAGATCAATCTCATTATTAAAAATTTGGTCATCTGGTTTTATTTCCCTCTCATACAACTGAATGGCAGACTGCTTTTTTTTTTATTCTCTCTGCACTAGAAACAAACTCCATTGCCTTTTGCAGGTCTGGGAAAGTTAAACAGTGGAATGAAGTAGAACTCAAGTGCAGAATTCTGTCCTAGTGTCACACACTCACCTGAGCTGGGCCGACTGTCTGTCTCCAGGTGCTCTTCAGATGTCTTTTCTACATCCAGTCTCAGGTCACTTATCTGCTTGTCAAGTTCTTGCAACTGATTCAACAAACCAGCATCTCTTCTCCTCAAACAATTCTGATTGGGGGGGGGGGGGGGCAGAAATGAACACATTTAGGTGACAAAGAATCAGAAAGTCTGCTCTAAGTACTCAAATTGCCATTTGGAAAGTTCACTAAATCTTCCAAAACCAAAATTTTTACTGGATGACCTGAAATTAAAACAACAACAACAAAAAAAAAAAACACAAAAATAAACACAAAAAAACAAAACAAAACAAAACAAACTTCAAGAATATGTCCTATGTTTCATTTCACTTTCTTTCATTTTGCAGTGCTATAAAGTTTCTTCATAAAAACAGGACTTGCTTTTTGTTTCAACTTACACAAACTCACTTTGTATAGGTTAAGGATAAGAAAACACAACGAGATTCTTTTAAATCCTCTACGTACACCCAATTTCTTGCAAAACAGTGCTTCACAGCAGACTCTTTAATTTGAAGTCAGAGTGTAACAGATTCCCTACAATACACTATACCCTTACTTAGGTGAGATTTTCTGGCCAAATGTCCTGCAGAGTTTTGTCTTCTATTAGTTGCTTTGTGGGGTTTAATCAGTCTTAGGGCCTTTGAAAGTGAGAAACGAATACTAATAGCCAGTGCCAAGTATAATGTGAGCTAGCAAAATCCAAAACCCTCAAGGGAAGGTCCATCAAGATTTGAACTCAACTCAGGTTTCCAAAGATGACAGATATGTAGTGCTAACTCACACTGCCACCTAGTGCTTCCTATTGCTGGAAAAGCAAAAGGACCAAAAAGGCATCTGGTTCAAATCGCGAATGCCAAGTCTACACATGAAAATAGTACCACAAACACTGACTGGACTGAAATTCTCCTGACGTGCTGCCTTGCTCCCCTCCAGGGGACAAGAGGAATGTGCCACTCACAATCTTGAGATTCGAGAAGACAAAAAGGGGCTATTGTAAAAGACAATGCAGAAAAATGTCAATGACAAGGCATCAACAGCAAGAATGGAGTCAAACCAATGTTACATGCACATCTGGTCGGCGACCAAAGAAAAGGTAAAATGCCAAATAGGTATTGTACAAAGCAGGATACATCCTTGAAAAACAGATGTAACAGGAGTATCTATTCCTCCTGTCCGTCCTTTGATTTAAAAAGCTTGTAAACAAAAACCTTATATGCCTTTTTACTACAATGAGTTTCTTCAGGAGAAATGAACCAAAGTAAAAGTACTGTGATGCTGAGAGACAGAGAGGGAGAGACTGGAGAGAGAGAAATTATCTGAAAAGACATAATACAAGAAACCCTTTGACAAATAACCACACGGCATCACTATGTTCGCTGTTGGAGGAGGAGGGACATTATCTAGCATGCGCCTAGTTTCAGACAGTATCACATGGCCAAAAAAGATTTTTTTTTCCTCTGTTTTCAAAACTACATTTTTGAGGTCACTGTAACAAAGCTGCCGCCATTATTCTGAGGCGGGGTCAAAAGCTGTTCATCAATACATTAAGCGCCAAAGTTCTTTTCCTTCCCCATTAATGAAGATGGCACAGGATGGCTGGCTGAGACGCTGACGGAAATCCAGTAAGATAAACGCTGTCTTAAGAGCAGGTTCTCTCTTCTTTCCCCTCCACCACCAGTCACATAAAATATGAGGGGACGGGGCACTTTCCCCAGCCAAATTTCTATCATTTGCATCTGTGTTAGCTGCTTCATACAAAGGGCTTCTATATGAAATTAAGCAGCAGCCCGGGCAAAAGCTGGCATGCGGGAGAGAGCCCTGGGAGTGGCGGGGCGCCCTACGTGCGCTTCCGCGTAATCGTAAAATTCTGCACTGGACAGTTAACCTCGCCACAAGCCCCCTCCTCGGCTTTTGTCCCTTCTCGGCGGGAGGACACGAAGCTAAGACCTCCAAAAGATAGGGTATTTTAAAGGAGGGTTTGCAAACATTCGGGGAGAGGGGCGTTGCATTCGTCGAAGTGGAGAGATTTGAAGGTTACAACCAGGCGACTCCAAGAATCCCGAAGGCAGAGCGGGAGGGGAGGGCTGCCACCCCTCCCGGCAATCCGCGCGGGGTCGCCAGCCCCTCACCTGACACAAAGCGGGGACACGCCAGGAACGCGTGGGCGACGGCGGCCCACGCGCCGCGCGCGCCCACGCAGGAATGGGGGTCCCGGAACGTGGAGCGGCTCCCCGGCCAGAGGCGCCCTCGCGCCCACCCCCAGGCCACCTGCCCGAACCCCAGTCCCCGTGCAGGGACAGCCGTGCCCCTTCCTCCAGGCACCGCTTACCAACTGCTTCCGCAGCAGCAAGATATTCTCTTCCAAGAACTTCTCCTCCAGGCGGCTGCGCTGCGCCGCCTCCCCCGGCAGCTCCCCAGCGCGGGGCGCAGCGCCCCCGGCGCCACGCAGGGCACCCCGGACCAGCAGCTCCTGGCGCTGGCGCAGGTACTCCAGCTCCGCCAGCCCGGCCAGCGTGGCCTCCTGCCGCTCCCGGGTGCGCTGCCGCTCCGTGTCCGCCTCGCCCTTCTCCCGCCAGCGCCCCTCGGGCTCCGCCGCGCGCGGCTCGCCCCGGGCCGGCGCCTGCGGCTCCAGCTCCCTCGCCGTCCCGGCCGCACTCGGCTTCATGGCCCCCACCCCTGCAGGAGCGCCCGTCACCGCAGCCGGGCCGCCCGGGCGGAGGAGCGGGCGCTAGGGCTGCGGCCGGGGGCTCATGCCGACCCCGAGTCGGGGCGCAGCGACGGGGCGACGGCCAGAAGCGCCCGGGACCCGCTCGCGGCCGCTGGCTGCAGCCGTCCGGGCCCGGGCGGCGCCGTCCGCTGTCGCCGCGCGTCCCTCGCCGCGGCCCCGCAGCTGATAACGCCCTGCTCGGCGCTACGTCACGCGCGGCGGCCCGGCAAACCCCCGCCTGGCGCCCGCCTCCCCGCGCCGGCCCCTCAGCTCCGAGGCCCGCTCCCCCAGGCTTCCCCCTCTCCTGTCAGGGGCGCCGCTGGCGCTCAGCGCCGGCCTCCTCCTCGCTAGGCCCTCCCCGCTCCTCCCTCTCTCCTCCCCTGCTCTTCCCGCGGGCCTCCTCGCCCCCTTTTCGGGTTTACTGCACCCAATTTTTTGCCTCGCTCCTTATTGGTTCTTTTCCCCTCGCACAAAGCAAGGGGCGAGCGCCTCGAGCCCCAGCATCCTGTTACAGTCGGCCTCGCAGGCAGGGTCGCGAAGGGACGCGGCAGTTGGGCTCCCCAGAGAACTTTCTGAAACTCGACCGAGTTGCAGCACACAATCTTAACCCTTTCCCCCCACGTCCACTGTTCACATCCACTCACACTGACTTCGCTTTCTTTCACCTTGCCGAGCAAGGTACTGAGAGTGCATTCAAAGACCATTTCTTTGGCTCCGCTTTGTAAAGACAGGCAATACCCAAAGCACAGTGCGATATCGTTCTAAAACTGTCTCAGTCTTAGTTTTGTTGCTGTTTTATCTTTTCACGAAAGGCATGTAAAATTAGGCAGGAGGATGTCGCTGTAAAGCCAGGGGTTGCATCAACTCTTTCACAAGCCTGGGGTTTAATGTGTGTGCGCGCGCGCGCGCCTGCGCGCTTTGGTTTTTGTTTGGGCTTTTTATTGTTGTTATTTGCTATCTTGGGCAAACACAAGAGCTCAGACTCCGAAATCAGGTTGTGTGAATGTGAATCCTGTTCCAGCCTTGACTAGCTGTGCAAACAAGTTACTTCGCCTCTCTATGCCTCTCTTTCCCCAACCATAAAATGGAGCTACTAACAGAACCTGCCTGTTCTAAGAATTACATTATATAAGTAATATACTGTTGTAAGTATAAGTAATGTACATTACTGTTATAAGTAATATACATTATATAATATGTATTTGTGGGGCGGGGTGAGCGTGTGCGTTTACAACGTGGCAAGCTGGTAGATAGTAAGGATTATATGAGTTGTGGCTCCCCCCCCCCCCAACTCCAGAGAGACCTATAAACTTTCCCCCTGAAGTAGCATTTGTGGTATGGTCACCTCTGTCCCTCTTGGGACACTGGTCACAGGGAATTTCAGTGGGATAGAGAGGTCTGGAAATGCCACTAGCTGGCTTGTCTATGGAAAAGCAACGTATCTGTTTTAAAAAGCAATACATCAAAAAGCCTCATAAATTAAATCCAACAAGTTACAATCTGCTGAAGTTCAGGCAAAGTGCTGTGTGAAGGAATGCATCCTATATCATTATTTCAGACTCGAACACCGCTGCCCAGCTGCCCCTTCTACCCTGTGTGGTCTAACCCTCCCTCCAAGATCAGTTCACTTCCCTCTTCTGCACTCTGGTTAATTGCATGAATATCTGATTCTTACCAAATGCTATTTGTTTGGTTATTTATCTGGGTGTGTAGACACATATCTATGTATGTAGGGTTTTATGTGTATTTCTTCTCTCCAATTATGTTATAAAAATTGCCTGAAGGCAGAGACTGTTTTAATACCCTCTTAGTATTACCATACTCAAAACAGTGCCTTGCAAGGATCCAACTGATGTTCTCTAGAGACTCAAAAAAATGGAGGTTGATTGTAAATTGTTTCTACCTTAACATACTATCTAAATTAATAGCACCCATTTAATCTCTGCGACAAGTAGAATCAACTCAATACTTACTAAAAACAAAACAAAACAAAAATACAAAAGTTCCCTTGCCACCCTCCACTGACCTCTCCATTGCTGTCCCTCACAGACATAAAAGAAACTATAACTACAACCATGATTCATAATTAACAAGGTTGTTTATCAGGTCTAAAAACAGAATTCTGTTCAAGTGTTCATCAGCATACAAAATCACTTCTATTCAGGTCACCTCTTCTTTATGCCAACTGTGTGCCAAACACTTTTCTCGGTAACACAGGAACTAATTTTCTTCCATAACTTCAGTGAGGCGCTGAGGAATAATGACAGATCCTGCATGCCAAAGGCCACTCACCCACGTCCTCATCATTGTCTCATTCTATTAATTTCTAAGCAAGCTTCCTGCTTTCTAGCTCTGAATTAGATTCCTTTTGGCTGGGTGGAGTCTATTATTGTGGCCTGGGTTATGTCACACATCGACAACTATATTTATATAGCTGAGGGGGGAGAAAAGCTGAAACATGTTTTACACCCTACTAATAAATCTTGCTAGAGCAGACAGACAAGCCGCTATGTCTCGGAACCTCCCCCCCATCCCACCCCCTCCCCACCAAATGCCACTTGGAGCTGGCTCATTAGTCCCAAGCAAACCATTTGCCATAACAGCTTGTACATCTCCATGAAAAAGTGTTCCCAGCAAGTTTAAGTATTAAAACTAATGTATTCAAATGGTTCCACCAGTAAAATGGTCACAAATAGGAAAAAGAGGTTATGCTTTCCAAAGTATCCATTACACATTAATAAATAATGCTGTTCATTCACATGCCAATTAAAACAAACTTGGGCCGTCAAGTGAAATTAGAAGCAAGGAGCTCAATGCTGTAGCTCTTTGTTTGTGTAGGTTGTTTTGTTTTGTTTTGTTTTTTTCTGAAAACTCCCAATGTCATCAGATTAAGTGTGACTAGCTGGGTTGCCCCTATTCTCTTCTTAACAGCCAAATTTTCTCCTCTCCAGTCTAGGCCTGGCTTTTCCTTCCTCTTTGATTCTTTGTTTTGGTGGCGGGTATTCCGGAGGCAGTTGAAGGTAATCACCCACTGCTCACAGCTCCCTTCTGCTGCCAGAAGGATCTCACTTCCTCCTACTGTTTTGATTTTTCTTTCTCTACTTTTTAAAGCAGGTGCTGGGTGCTTCTTCCTCCACGGATGCTACTTTGTTATCTTCTTTCTAGTATTGGTCAGCCCTAGTTAGTTCTTTTGCTTCCACGCCCCACCCGAACCTCAGTTTCTCAGAAAAGCTGTTAGTCCCCAGCCTGAAAGTGTGGCACTCAAGATGGAGTGGATCTGCCACCTGGGGCACCTGGGGGGTAAGATTAAAGTTGCTAACATGGAAAAGTCTTGACTCAATATGTCGTAGTTGGGTAGTTTATGCTTCAACATATTTCCTGGGCACAGCCAGGAAGAGTCCCTCAGATCACACAGTCTGACCCTTTGCCCTTGGGCAGAACCCTCCCACCAGCACCCCCACCAAAGTCTCAGAATCCTTCTACAAATGCCTTCTCCACCAGTGAACATTCTACTGCAGCCGGGAAAAATAAGGAGCATCAATTGCACGTTTTGCTCTCCGGCAAAGCAACAAAATGATGCCTTGCAGCTTTTATGGCCAAACAAACACAAATGATGTAATTGGGAAAAGCTGTCTCCAAATAGGAGGGAGAAAAATAAAGGGCAATCCTTTGAGTTGGGGTGATGACCACCATTCGAGGGTCTGGGATCAAAGCTCCAGCCAGACATCAAAGCCCATTTGAGTCTAATGCCAAAAGAGCCACAGTGAATTAAACTTCATATATAAACTAATTATAGCTTGACCCCACAATCAGTCTTCAGTGAGCACATAGGGGAAAGAAAGCAGACATTGAAACAAAGGATCAAGAAAAAGGAAAAGTTGGTAGCAAAACTGGGCAACATCAGGGCCCTGACCACTTTAAAACTCTTTTGAGGGCAGGGGGGGAATCAGGGAATGGTGGTGGAAACAGCAAACTTGTGACAATGTGGGTCTTGTTTGCAAGCCCATGAAACAGCTCTTTCCACCCTCACTGACTCGTGCACAACCACACACTTCATTACTCCTGGAAGAAAAGGTTATCTGTTAACTGTTTTAGCGTCGTTATAAAGGTTCCCTGTCACCAGGTTTCTGTTGGAGAAGCACTGGATGATTCCATGAAGTTTGAGGGTGAGTTCTTCAGGAAGCTCGGCTTCCTGATACAGCACACCCTAAGTTGCAGACTCTCACTGTGGGGGTAACATGCATCCCCCGATGGTCTTCATCACTGATGTCTCCACCAACCTCAGACTCCAGTCCCTTAGCTCTGACATTTACAGATGGAAGTTGGTGTGTACCAAGAGTGCAAACACCCTAGAACATGGCCTTTACTAACACCGTGAAACTACTTCATTCCCAGGCAAAATTTAAAGGTGTTTCAGAGACAAGTAGTCACTTGAAACAATTCTGGTCAGTGGGTTTTGCCCTTACTCTGCTGTAGTGGGACTGGTCCCTAATTAAGTGAAATTCTCCATCTCATGAACTCAAACTATTATACATGTAATTTGATAACCCACAGAACATTTTCAATCATATTTATTTTAGATGAGCATTAGTGATTTCTTAATTAAAGTAACAAAATCTAATTATAGCCTGAGTCACTTTCATGAGAGAAAGACATTTTATTTTATTTTATTTTATTTTATTTTAATTTTTTTAATGTTTATTTATTTTTGATACAGAGAGAGACAGAGCATGAACGGGGGAGGGTCAGAGAGAGGGAGACACAGAATCCGAAACAGGCTCCAGGCTCCGAGCTGTCAGCACAGAGCCCGACGCGGGGCTCAAACTCACGGACTGCGAGATCGTGACCTGAGCCGAAGTCGGCTGCTCAACCGACTGAGCCACCCAGGCGCCCCGAGAAAGACATTTTAAAGCAGGCGTTCCTATAAGATAAAAACAAATATATGCCATTATCATTGCCTTGCACCTCTTGAAGTAATCATTCATTTATTCAACAGATATGTATTTCTAATACATGACAGGCACTGGGGATACAGTTGTGAACAGATCAGACATAATTCCTGCCTTCATGAAGTTTATGGTCTAGGATTTTAACTGGCACTAATTAAATAATTACATACATATATGTATGATATATATTCAAATATATACATATCTCCACATATATTTTCAAATATATGTATTTCTAAATATATTTCCAAATTTATATACAATTCCAAATTGTGAAACTACCACTGAATCAGCAAAATAATGTTTTCAAAGCAGATATATGCTGTAATTATATCTAAAAAGTCATAGTCAAGTAAAATCACAAAAAAAATTATGGCATTTATAAAAAATGTTTTTTACAGGGAAAGGGATCTTATATTTTACTTTTTATTGTCTTAAAAAAAATTTACACCCCTAAAAGCTATACTTAAAATGTCTATAGGGAGGGCACCTGGGTAGCTTAGTTGAACGTCCGACTCTTGATTTTGGTTCAGGTCATGATCCCAGGGTCTTGGGATCAAGCCTCGTATTGGGCTCATGGAACCTGCTTAAGATTCTCTCTGGAGTGCCTGGGTGGCTCAGTCAGTTAAGCTTCCAACATCGGCTCAGGTCATGATCTCATTGTTCGTGAACTCGAGCCCCACGTCGGGCTCTGTGCAGATGGCTCAGAGCCTGGAGCCTGTTCAGACTCTGTGTCTCCCTCTCTCTCTGCCCCTCCCCTGCTTGCATTCTGTCTCTTTCTCAAAAATAAAATAAAAACATTTTTAAAAAAAGATTCTCTCTCTCTTTCCCCCTGCCCTTCTCATGTTCACTCTCTCTCTCTCTTAAAAAAAAAAAAAGTCTATAAGGAGATACTTGCTGTATAGCAAAATAATTCAATATTTTCATCTAAAGATCATTCATTGAAAGGTAGTAACTAGCATGTACAAATAAACGTCAAGATAATGAATTACAAATCGACTACCTTTTCCTCAGGACAATCTCAGAAAGGAGAAAGAGAAAGCATGACTCCAACCCATAGTGTTATGAGCAATTTCCAGTGTGGTTTCCGGATCATTTCCACACCAGCAAAGAGAAATGGCTGAGGAGCAGCAGAGCTCTAGGTTACTCACATGAAAGCAGAGGCTTTTGCTTTAGGAAAGACACAACTGGTCCAGTTCCTTCGTTCCCTTGGCTCCTATGAACCTAGCCTCTCTGAGGCCAGGCAGAAACCGAACCAGAACTCAAAACGAGCTTCCGCACTGAGTTCTGGGCCCATGTTTCCCCCCCAACACCCACAAAGCGGCTTTAATTAAGATCCCTCAGGGCCGCGGGATCCCTGTGGAAAAGCCCAGAATGCCATTATCACCCTGTGAGAGGCTGAAAGCTCTCACTGCGGGCTGAGGCTTAGGTGGCCCCACGGGGAGCCTGCTTCCTCTAATCCCAATGCACCTTTGCAGCCGCAGCGTGTGAAGAGTCGCACATCTACTTCAAACAGAAGTTGGGCCTTGGGTATGTTTGGGCTGAGGGGAAGGCTGGGGGTTGAGAAGAGCGTCAGATTCAAAGAGAAGTCAGCTGGGATGACAGGCCGTGGCTGTATGCGGCTCCAGCCCCCAGAGACTGAAGCGGCCGATAGGAGGGCTGGGGGCTCCATTTCCATCTCTCTCTGCACCTCAGGGGTCTCTCCCTCCAGAGCCAGGATCCTTTGAAGTCTGGGAGGATGGTTTTGACGACAGATGGGACAATTCACTTCTGTTCGGTTTGGTTCCTGCAGACTGAATTCAGAGTCTTGAGGGCGTTTTGCCTGATGATGAAGAAACTGACATTTTGTTAGACCCAACTCTTCCGCCTCCCAGGCCCAATGGAGGAATTTGGTTGACCCTCTCTTGCCTTTCATAGAAGCTGTTTCCACAGGACCAAGAAGCTGATTCTAACCCGGCACTTCCTGGTGTGGTGAGAGGCTAAACAGTCGGGGTCAGGCCAGCCTGAATTTGAATCCAGCTGTACCCGGCTCGGCTCCTGGGTAGCGTTAGCCAGGAACGCTCGTACTGCCAACTTTGACCCTTCTCAGCCTCGTTGTTCTCATCTGTAAAATAGGGCTCATAGCTAACCGTGGAGAGAGGTTGTGAAATGTCTAGGAATAAATGTTGGTTACCCCAAAGTCCCAAATGTTACACACGCCCACACAGGATGGGCATTGAAAGACACCCCATCAGATAGAAATCATAATTAACCAGTGCTTTGGCAGTTTTCATACACTGTTTGGAAATTTTTCTTAAAGCCTACATGTCCTATTGTTTCAGAACACTCCATTTTGTTTTGAACTGGAAGTAGGTCCGAGAGATTTCTGAGGAGTAGCACTGTGGTTTCTTTCTTCCACCAGCACTTTGGCCTGCCCACGTAGGACCCGAGGATCTGCCCTTAGAAACCATACGGACCACTAGAGCAACGTGGCACATTGGAAAGAGCATAAGCTCTGACCAGGGTTCAACCCCTTAACAAAGTCCTGTGATATCTCTGAGCCTCATCTGTAAAATGGGCTCACAGTTCATTCTCGAAGAGTAAATGTGAAGGACCTGGCACGTTAGTAAACACTAGAGCAAATGTTGACTTCCTTCTTTCTTCTCCTTCATCTTTTATCTGAGGCATTATTTAGGTTACTGAAGTTTATTTAGCTCCTTCCTTTTTTGGCATAGCCTCTTATTATGGAAAATTTCAAAACACAAAAGTAGAGAGGACAGTATAATGAGTTTGCATGAAACCGCGACCTAGATTAACAATTATGGACAGATTATAAACAGGCCCCATTTGGAAATGCATATTTTCATAATTTGGGGACTAGCAGATATAAAACAGCGTACAGGTCAAAGCTGTATCCCCATCACTAATTTAGTGCCAAGCATATAATAGGCAGTCAATAAATGCTAGATATTATTATAATCATCATTATCGTTTTTTTAAAACTTATCCAGAAATTTTTTTTACAGACCTTATATAATACACCTTTCATCCAGAGGACACAAAGCATTTCCCACAATCTTTATGGTATATCATGATGTGGGAAGATGAAGTCACCCTGAAGCAATAGCAGTGAAGTGGTTCTCCCAGCCTCCCAGGATAAGACCCCAGGGACTGGCCCCATGGTTCTGACTGCACCAATGACATCCTCCCCGCTCATGTCCTAACTCCCGTGCACCAGTGACGTTCTCCCTCCTGTCTCCTGTCCTGTCTCACCTACTAAGCTTGGAAGTAAGCTCCTTGAGAGCTGAATTCATGCCTGATGCAATTTTACCCTCCAGAACAAGTAGCAGGATGACCGAGGGGGGGGTGGGGTGCTTACTGTTTGTTTAAAGTCATAGAGTCTGGAACAAAGTACTACTAGGAAAAGAACTAGGTAAACCAAAATAACTTGAAAATTAGTTAAAGCATCCCCAGTGTCTAAATTGCACTCCCTTTGTTTGGGTCAGAGAGATGTTTTTTCATGAACAACAAAATCTACTGGTACATAGACTAAAACTAACAGATCCTTTTGGCGGTTATGCATAGAAACACTGAAGCCAAGAATGCGACCTCAAAAACTCAGAAGTAAATCTTGGCTTAATTAGTGTTGCCTCTCTTGTTCAATTAGATTTTAAACTCCTCAAGGGCAGGGCCAAATCCTACTGCATCTCTAACTCCCTCAGAACAAAGCTGGATACAAAACAGATACTCACTCACCAAATGCTTGCTTGATTCAATCACCTTTCAGGGTAGGTTGAGACGGAATCCCCTGCCTATGACACACCAAAAGGACTTTGGAAATTCTATGTATCGATATTTAGAAACGAAACAAAATTGGGTGCTCTTCTTGTCTTTTTTAAGTTTGTGCCTCTGGGGGAAAAAATGAGGAAACAAGAAGAAAAGAAACAGTTCCATTTCTGAAAAGATAAGAATAAAGTCTGATAAAGACAAAAGGCATTTGAGGTCAGTAGAGTTAAAACAAACTCAGATTGCCCAGCCTGTTTGAAGTTGACAAGAAACAGGGAATGACCCATCGGTCCATTATGGAGCACAAAGCAACTTAATCAGCATTTCATCAATGAGGCAACACCAGGTAGCCCAGCCAAGCCAATTGGCCCTGTGCAAAGAGCCCCGGGGGGTTTCATCCAGAGGGCACTTCTACCTGAGGGCTTCTCTGTGTCATGTGTGCATGTGAGGACGAGGACTGGAAGGGGTTATCACTAATTTGGGGTTTATATTTTCTCATTACTTCTGGTAGTGGAATTCCGATGAAGATTCTTGAAAAATGGTTTCATTTTTGTTTTGTCATTCATTCAGATTTACTCCTTCGTGATAATCCAGAGCACCTCCCAGAGTCCTAAGCACCTACTAGGAGTTTAACAAATGTAATTGAATTAAATAGGGGCAAGAGGTAGAAATCACTAACAAAATATTAAATGCCATTTCCACCAAGGATATACTCCGGCGAGGCCCCTTCTAACTGAAAGTGGTTTCCTTCTGAAAATGGGCACATGGGAGCCCACTTCTCTGAGCACAGAAAGGTTTACACTAAAAGCTGTCCAACCTCGGGGTGCCTGGGTGGCTCAGTCAGTTGAGCATCCGCTCAGGTCACGATCTCACTGCTGGTGAGTTCGAGCCCCACTTTGGGCTGTGTGCTGACAGCTCGGAGCCTGGCGCCTGCTTCGGATGCTGTGTCTCCCTCTCTCTCTATCCCTAACCCGCTCACATTCTGTCTCTGTCTCTCTCAAAAATAAATAAACATTAAAAAAAACTTTTTTTTTTTAAATAAACAAAAAAACCTGTCCAACCTTGGGGCATCTGGGTGGCTCAGTGAGTTGAGCGTCTGACTTCAGCTCAGGTCATGATCCCATGGTTCGTGGGTTCCAGCCCTGCTTCGGGCTCCCCTGTGTCAGCACAGAGCCCGCTTGGGATCGATCCTCTGTCCCTGTCTCTCTCTGCCCCTCCCCCACTTATGCCCACTCTTTCAAAAATAAACGTTAAAAAGATTTTTTTTTTAACTCTTCAACCTGGAACTAATCGAACACTGTAAATTAACTGGAATTAAAATAAATACTTAAAAAAAACCCCAAAACATTCAAACCCCAAGTCCTTCTGTTCTACTGAACATGTACCTGGCAGACCCATATATACTCTGACTGACTGACGCTGGGCTCTTCCCAAGATTTTTCCAGGAAGCCAAGAGCTTACCTTGCCAACTGCCGGCTGCTGTGGCTGCAGCTGCTTGAGTCAGCACAAAGGGAGAGAAACCTGGTTCTGGTGCACAACGGGTGTCCCTTTATGCATCAGGCTGCCCCACGCACCTGCACCTGGGGGATTCACAGGCTTAAAAAAAAACAACACGGATTTAAAAAAGCCCAGAGTTGACATGCACACCTTTTCCTTTCCCTTTTAGCTCATTTCCACATCAAAGAATTAAGTTTCCCTGTTTTCAATAGAGCTGAGCCAGTTTTCAAATTATAACACATACCACTCTGGTTATCTACACCAGTGTGCCATCTGACATTGTCCAAATCATGTTCATCCCACCCTTACCCCCTCCTTCCTCTTTAAGTATCTCCCCTCCGCTGCGGATCCTAAATAAGCAGCAGCTTGGCAATGGAAGGCCGTGGAAACTAAAGCGGATCTTTGCTACAACAGAGCCTGTTGAAGAAACCCAGAAAACAGAGATCATGTGACCCCAATGCAGGCTTTGATCATTAATAACCCAAGAGGGGAAGAGTGCAGGTAACACAGAGTCTGTATTCCCAGGCATCACTAGGGACTTGCTCCAATCCTTAGTCTTTACAAAAAAATTTGTCATCCCATAAAATCTGTCTTCCAAGAAAGAATAGAATTAGCTTTTTTACCTTTCCCCCATGTTATCAAAAACTCCAAGCCAGGTGATTATGTTCCAGTCTTCTGTGTACCCCCTTCTCCCCATGTGCCCGAACTGGGAGCCTATCAGAAGAATGTGAATAATGACGCTACCTTTCCTATTGACCTAGCTGTTTATAAACAAAGCTTTTCCTTCTAGGAAAGGCAACGACATTTAAATTGCTGGAAATTATCAGCCTCAACTCATCTGAATTTCATTGTAGTGCTACTCATTCAGGAAATGGAACCCATGAGAAGTTTCCCTTTTTTCCAAACTGCCTCCAGATGTGACACGCAGAAGACTCTTTATTAAAATATCACACGGTAGCCAGGGCCTTATAATTTCTTCCTGTGTCACCGTAGTTAGAATATGAATAACAAACCAGTGGTCATAGAAAAAAGCTCTAGGTGTTGTCTGGGATCAGCTTTAAAATTGCCACAGCCCTCACCCTGCCCTCCCTTGTTCTGTTTCCACAGTGTTTAATACCTTATTACACTATATAATTTATTTACTTATTATGTTCATTGTTTATTGCCTGTCTCCCTTGCCAGAATGCATGCCCCCAAAGCAGGGATCTGTGTTTTGTTGCCTGATGTACCCCAAGAACCTAGAACTGTACCTGGCATACTATGCTTGCCCAAATAAGTATTGTTGAGTGAATGAATGAGTCAGTTTGTCAGCCCTTTATTATATAAAAATCTCGGGGCGCCTGTGTGGCGCAGTCGGTTAAGCGTCCGACTTCAGCCAGGTCACGATCTCGCGGTCCGTGAGTTCGAGCCCCGCGTCAGGCTCTGGGCTGATGGCTCAGAGCCTGGAGCCTGTTTCCGATTCTGTGTCTCCCTCTCTTTCTGCCCCTCCCCCGTTCATGCTCTGTCTCTCTCTGTCCCAAAAATAAATAAAAAACGTTGAAAAAAAAATTAAAAAAAAAAAAATCTCTAGTCCTGACCCCCAAATTAACACTAATGTCACATGTCCTTTTCCATATAGACCACTAAATTGTCACAAGGATTATCTCAATCTTATTTCCAGATGCTCTTCACTTTCTCTCATCCCCTCTACCCTGTCTCTCTCCCCAGAGTATCAATTTTGGCCAATGACAACACGATCGACTACTCCTGAGACTAAAATTCTTGTTCTATTACCCTTACCTCTCCTTCATCCCTTAGATCACTAATTTATCAAATCCTTAAAGATGCTTTCTTCAAATATCTCTCCAGGTTGTCCCTTCCTCTCTATTCTCATATCCCCTGTCTACACAATTATCACCTCAAATAGATTCCTAATTGGCCTCCTAGCCTCTAGTCTCTCCCCCCTACAGGTTCTTTTGCATATCATAAGCATCGTTTTGAACATGTCAATCCTCTTCCAGAGCTGGCTGTGATCTGGCCCACCCAGCAAACCTGACCTCCCTGAGTGGTCAAATGGTCAGGAGTTAAATCTTGAAAAAGCAGAAAGTGTTGCATGGCAAATGAATTATGGTAAGTAGGGGTCGAGAAAGGAGCAGAGGAGAGATCATAACTGCCAGGCTAATGAATCTGAACCCCATTCCAGAAGCCAAGAAGGGCAAGCCGCCAGAAGTCACGTACATCAGGAGACTAACGAGACGGAAATGGCGTTTTCAGAAACATAGTATGGCGAGGGGGTGGAGGTGCCATTGGAAGGGAGACTGGCTGGAGCCAGAATTCATGGACTAACTAATTGCAAGATATTTCTAACTATTAATTCAAAAAGATATTTCTAACTATTAATTCAGTAATAATCTATCATGTGCACACCTTATCTCTGGGGATACAGTGGAGAGTAGTTATTTGGTGGGGTTCTGGGAACAGTTAAGGAGAAAGCACCAAAGACCAGTAACGATAACCAGTAACAAGCCACCCACAGCCTCTGTCCTGGAGTCCACCTGGCCACTTCTAGCCCCAAACAACCGCAGATTTAATGAAAATAAGCACAGCTAGCCAGGCTAGGCATCACTACGCCAACAGTCTTGCTCAGAGCTGCTGCTCCTGAAGACCTGGTCACATGTTAATTAGAAAAAGAAAGGAAATGTTTTCTGTAAGTCGGGAGTCAACAAGTTTTTTTTTGCAGATGGCCAGACGGCAAATATTTTAGGTTTGTGGACCTTATACTATCTGTCACAAGTACTCAGCTTTGTAGTTGCAGCACAAAAGCGGCCACAAATAGCACATAAACAAGTGAGCGTGCCTGTGTTCCAATAAAACTTTATTTATAAAAACAGGTGGTAGGCAGATTCGGCCCACTGGCCACAGTTCACTGACCTCTGCTCTAAGATGTTAGGATATTGTAAATGCAACACTCAGTTTTAATTAGAGGAGTAGCATAGAAGAATATAAAGACAATGAGTTTAAGGAGCTCAGAAAGCTGGTATAGAACCCTAAATTTACAACAAATCTTGGGGCATTAGGAAAATAAATTACAGTTTCCTAATGCATAAAATGAGACGCATGCATGATGGCATGGTGGCCCATAAAGTCAGACTCCGTGGGTTCAAATTTCAGCCTTGCCACACTCTACTTTTGTGATTCGGGGCAAGTTCCTTAATCTCTCTGAGCTTCAGTCTCAGCTGTTTTCATGGGGATAAAAAATATAACCTTCTTCATTGAAAGGATTAAGCGAGACCATGCATATTAAATACCTGGGACAAAGCAAGCACTCGAAAAACGATGAACTATCATTTTTATTATTTATTATTATTATTATTATTATTATTGTATTACCGTGAAATTTCCCAAAGAGCAGCTATTGATACAATATGTGAGAGTATTTGTTTTCTTATTTCTAGAGATTAAAAACAGAGAGGAGTTGTTCTGTTTTTATACTTTTGTACTTCCTAAACATTTTTCACACATTACTGGAAGCTGAACTCACCTTGTAAACCAGTCTCCGCTTTTTCAGATGATTGCCTTTAAGTGGCTTTCAAATTCTGAAGATTATCATGCATAATGTATTATGCTTATGTCAAGATTAAATTTTTTTCCATTGATTTTTCTCCCGCCTCCATCAGGGTTTTGTCAGACAGGACTTTGTGTCAAGAGGAGGCTGCTCTTGCTTTCTCCGAATTGTGAGCACAAAGAGTTTCTTTCAGACTTGGTGCCTTGAAGCCAACGAATGTGATTTTTGTCTCCAGTTACAACCAAGTTAAAATGTTCCAGTACGCACTAGACTTCCCTTCCCAAGCTAGGCACGAGAGTGTCCCCATCTATCCAATGCCCTCAGGAGAAAACAGGACTGAATTGCGGGCGGCTCCTCCCAGAGCACCCTGTCCTCCTGGCTGCTGGTGCAGGCGCTGAGGAAACAAAGGCCATTCGTGACCTTCAGGAAATCTTCTGTTCCAGGGCACTGTGACCACAGTTTAATTGTAAGGCACAAGTAACCTTTCAAAGCGTACGAAACAATGTATATTATCTTTCACATTGCATAGCACATATCAAGAATAACATTGCTCCAAAACACGTTAAAGTGGGCCCCCCCCCCCACCTGGGTGGCTCAGTCGGTTGAGCCTCCGACTTGGGCTCAGGTCATGATCTCACAGTAAGTGACTTTGAGCCCCACACTGAGCTCTCTGCCTAGTGCAGAGCCTGCTTTGGATCCTCTGTCTCCCTCCCTGTCTGCCCCTCCCTCGCTCGTGCTCTCTCTCTCTCTCGCGCGCGCGCGCGCGCGCGCGCGCGCGCGCGCTCTCTCTCTCTCTCTCTCTCTCTCTCTCAAAACTAAACATTTAAAAAAAGCAACATGTTAAAGCAAAGATGGTCTTATTTAAGACTCTCTAGGACCGTCTTTTTCGGTTGGTCTTTATTCAAATGCACCTGAGAACTCTTTGTGGCTACTTACAGAAAGATCTCTTGAGCCAGAGGCATGGACTGTTTCCTTCTAGTCATTTCACCACTAGCTAGTAAGCACCGTGGCCTTCAACTTGCTCAGAGGGTGACAAGCTGCATTTCAGGTTGTCTCAGACAATCCAAGCCACTGTAAACACCATGCACTTTGTTAGAAGTAATCAGCCACGGGGGCAAAGGCAGTAAACAGTAATTAATATGCAAATTTGCAAATAACTTGCCCCTTGGTGCTGAGGCTTCTTTGTTTGTTTGCACAGTCATCGTGGACAAACTGGGGTTTGTCTCCGCTGTAATTAGCAGGATAAATATAAAATTATGACATTAATGGTTAACTGGCTTTTTAAAAATGGTAGTATACCCCTGCTGTGCCTGAGATGCTGTAGCTCAGTGGGGGGTTCCTTCGAAAATGAATTTTAGAATGCTGAAATACCCGTTTTAATTAAAAGGCAAACACTGAAATGAGTTTGTCACTTCAAATATCGTAGTCACCTGGCAACAAATCATCAATGCATATATTAACAATTAGTATTTGTTAATTACATCGGTTGACCTTACCCCAATGCAAGGAAAAGAGGATCATTCTCTTATAGTAACAATAATAATAATTAATATTTATTGAGGCATTGTGCTAAGCGCTTTTCCTGCATTATTTCACTGAATCCTTGCAGCAGCCAGACCAGGTAGTGCTTTCAATATCCACATACGGACGCGGAAGCCGAAGCTTCAGGCAGGTTTTGTTAAAGACAAATTTTTCTGGGGGCATCTGGGTGGCTCAATCGGTTAAACATCTGACTTCGGCTCGGGTCATGATCTCACAGTTTGTGAGTTTGAGCCCCGCATCGGGCTCTGTGCTGACTGGAGCCTGCTTTGGATTCTGTGTCTTCCTCTCTCAATGTCCCTCTCCCTGCCTCTCTCAAAAATAAATAAACATTAAAAAAAAAAAAAAAGATAAATTTTTCTGGGTCGGTCTGTTCTCTAACTGTGGTGCCCTCAAGATTCTAGCTGTAGCCCTCACTTTTTTTCTGGTTCTCTCTTCCCGTAGAAGGTCTCCATTTCACTGTTTTTAACTCATGGCCCAGCACCATGTTGATGATGCTTCTACCTTATCACTAGCTCTGACCTGTCTCCTAAATCCTAGTCCGCAGCAGACTTGAACTCTGCCAACCAACTAAGCCCAGTTTCCACAGGCTGCTATTGAAGGCTCTCTACAGTCTGACCCAGCCACTTTGCAACTTTTATTTCCCATTTTAGTCTTTCATTATCAATTCATTATTCAGTTTCATTATTCAACTCCCATTATTTAGTGCTAATTGGTAAAGGCACTGTATTTATCCCTCGGGTGAGGTGGGATAGGCAAGGGGGGAAAGTGACATTTTAGAAAGCATCTGTTCTCAAGGTTTGGGTGAGAATTCAAAGCAACGATCAAATTCTAAACTAAAGACTTCTGATTGCTCCTGTTGTAGACAGGCAGGAATAGGAAATCACTGCCTCTCTTTCCGTAGCACAGCCCAGTGCCTTCAATATAGCGTAATGCCATACAGCCTTTGGTAATGGTTTTCTTCCGACATGATCCATACACCCCTGGAAGCCTCTTCTTTTCTTCCAAGTTTCAGCTCTAGGTTGCCCCCCACCTCCACCCCAGAAAGCCTTCTCCCAAGCAGATTAGACCTCCTCCCAAGGAGAGGTCTCCCAAGCAGATTAGACCTCCTCCAGCTCCTCTCCTTCTCCACCTTTCCTTTGACAATTACAGTATATCACACCATGGCATATTTACGTATTCGCCTGGCCATTTCCCCACTAGACTGTGGGCAACTTGAGTTTAGCACAAGGATTCTTTCCCGGTCTGTGTCTCCCATGCCCACAACACTGCTGTCACCTAACTGGTGCTAGTTGCTCTCTTCAAGCAAGCAGCCAGACAGTGTCAGACCTGCTAACAAAGTTAGGATGTGCCTTCAGGGAAGAAATGAACAACTCAAAGGGGAACGGCTGCCCCCAGGCAAGACATCTCCAAACTTCCAGCTGAAGACTGAGGGCTGGGAACAGGGGAGGAAGGTCCAGTGAGATGATGTCATCAACTGTTCACTCCAGGACCTTCCAGAACAAAACACCACACACACTGCCCCGGAGGCCTGCTCTTTGAATCTGGCAACGTTGGGCAGGCTTTCTTGGGAAGAAGAGAGGTAGGATTTATTCTACATTTTTAGAAGACAATGATGAGATGATGGCACCTACTACTGCCATAGTAGCCTTTTGAAGTCCATGAGACCTTGACCTAAATGGATGTTCAGACAGATATATACACCATCAGCCTGAGCGCTGTGAGGCCTCTTTCTGGCATTGTCTGTGGCTTTAGAGTGCAGTGCCAGAGACTGGTGAGGTGGGAAGGAATTGTGGGGGGGGGGGGGGGGGAGAAAGCATCACCGTGTTTTTAATATGCGTTCAACCTCTCCCTCTTTCCCCCATAAGACTCTCTCCCATCAGTCACAGAAGACCACCACAGCATTTGGTAATGCTCAAAGGGTTATTCTCAAAGGGTAAGAGAGTGCCCCCAAACACACGCTCTCGGGGTGTAGACACAAAGTCCTGGGTTATTCTGCTAAATTAATACTACAACTCCTTTAAGTTCCTAGGACTGACCTACACAGGTTTGTTCTCTAGTTTTCCATACTTCTTCTCTGGATTTTTGTAAAGCCTTTGAGCAGGGTGCAGGGTATAATGGGGTGGGGACTGAGAAGCCAGAGAAGTCTGGTGGTAGGCACCACATGTAAAGCATGGAGAACAGCACTGGGGCATAGTAAGTGCTTGTATTTCCTTTTACTGTCACTAGAATGTGGCCTCCAGGAGGGCAAGGATTTTGCTGTATTGTTCGTTTCTGTATCCCAAGCACCTAAAACAGTCCTGGCACATAGAAAGTACTCGATAAATCATTGTTGAATGAACTGAATGAATACATTTTGCTACCGTCATTCCTCACAGGTCTGGAGGCCACCAAATAATATCACTTCCAACTGTCTTACTCACCTCACTCCTAATAGATTCTGGTCCTCCAGTGTCCTGCAGCCTGTAAAGGTGGGGCCTCAATAAAGAGCATGGCTTAGGAGAAATGGCACTATAGTGAGAAGGAAGAGACAAATTCTGGGACTAGCTCTGCCCCGACTATATCTATGGCCTCAGTTTCTCTGAACTCTCAAATGCAAGGGTTGGAACTCAAAAATCCAAGCATATGAGTCAGCCAGGGCACTAACTGTTAAAGCTACCTGACCACACGCTAGATGTGAAGCTTGGTAGCTTATTTGGTAAAACCAGGTTGGCTTACAAAGTCATGCTCCCAGGAAACAATTGTTCACCCAGAATAATGTCCCTAAGAGCCACCAAAAATAATTCTAAACGTCTGTAATTCTGCTCTTGAATTACAGTATCCTGCTTCTCCATTACCACCAATTAGATGTTTTATTACAATTTTCACTCAACATTCATGAAGAAAAGAGGTACTGACCTGAATGCATGTGCTCCTTCAAAAAAGTACTCCCTGCCCCTTTGAAAACTTTGAAAACCCACACATGCCATGTGGTCATAGAATGGGATGTTCATTATTGCTGCCCCACACCTAGGAAAGAGGCAAGTTGATGGAACAGCACATTCGAGATTCATTACTGTCAGTTCAGTTGAAATTCCATGTATCAGCACTCAGACTAGGTTGTTTACATGTCAATTACTGTAAAAGGGGAAGGCAGGCATTCTTCAGGTGCATGTACAGTTGATGCATGAGTAATAGAGAAGCCCACACCACATATGGTGCACAAGATGAGCTTTTTATCTGGGCATCCTTGAGGACACCAAGGTGAGGCACAAATTATTACTGGTGGTAGGGCAAGCACTAGTGAACACAGGGCTAATGGAACTCTTTGTGGGACAATCTCATGTTAGTTAAGCCCAGCAAAGAATCCAGTCTCCATTCTTCCCTCGTCATAAACTCAACGTGACCTGTAGGATTAAGGTAATGATTTGCTCCAAGAAACTCTGAAACGTTCACAGCTCTGTTCTGAGGGACTTGGAATTTTCCTTCTTTAGACTGGGATCTTGGTCTTTCCTCTAAGTTATGGCACCTATGCCTAATGAGGCTTCAGATTAGTTAGCTTTTAATAATACAAAGCTACCTTCTTACCTGACATAATCTTGGCTTACCAACATGGAAGTAGGTGTATTAGCAGCCCAAGGTTTATTCTCTGAACATAGTGAGATTTTTTTAAATTTTTATTTATTTTTGAAAGTGAGACAGAGCGCAAGTGATAGAGGAACAGAGAGAGGCAGACACAAAATCTGAAGCAGGCTCCAGGCTGTGAGCTGTCAGCACAGAGCCCGTTGGGCTGGAACCCACGAACTGCAAGCTCATGACCTAAACCGAAGTCAGGTGTGCAACTGACTGAGCCACCCAGGCACCCCAGAACTTAATGAGATTTTATTGGGCATTTAAGCCTGTAGACAGTTCTGACCTAGGTTTCATCCACATTTGTAGATTATCAGTCCTTTCTTGACAGATTCCAGTTATGTGCCCGGGTTTAAGAGGCAGCCATCTTATTGCTAGCTGTTGGCTCTCTAGCCTCTCTCTGAATGTCTTTCCATCTGCTCTGCATTCTGTCTAGTCCCTCTTGAACATTCATTCTTTCATTCAGTAAACAATCACTGGGCACCTACTAGGGGTCATGCATTCTGCATGGCACGGAAAAATTTCTGGTGGCCACGACTTCTGCTGCTGTTTCTTCCCTCACCTCAAACTTGACAGTTAGCAGTTCAACCTTTACCTCCTTTAGTATTTTTATTATGTTAATAATACATTCTCACTGCAGAATAGGAAATACAGATGGGAAGAAAAAATAAAGACAATTGGTGTTTGAAATCATTTGATCATGACTTGTTCTCTCCAGATAAACAGATATCATAATACCACATACAATATAAAAGGGCCAATACACTTTTGTGTGTTTAACATTGTATTTGAAAATAATTATAAACTCACAGAAAGTTGCAGAAATTTACCTTTCACACAATTTCCTCCTAACAGCATCTTACGTAACTCTGGTGTGCTATCAATACCAGGAAATTGCACTCATTTGTGCATGTGCGTGTGTGTGCGTGTGTGTGTGCGTGTGTGTGTGTGTGTGTGTAGTTATATGCAGTTTTATCACATGCAGATTCATATAACCATAAGGGAACCACCTCATGCTGCTTTACAGTTGCATCACCTTTGTCTCTAATCCCTGGCTACCATGAATATTTTCTACATAGCCATAATTTTGCCCTTTTGAGACTATTACAGAAATGGAATCATGCAGTATATGACCTATTGAGACTGGCTTTTTAAACTTGGCGTAATGCCCTTGAGAGCCTTCCTATTTGTTGCATGTATCAATAGTTCATCCCTTTCCATTGTTGAGTAGTAGTCTATGTTATGGATATACCACAGTTTGTTTAACAATTTAAGGACAGTGGGGTTGTTTCTGATTTAAGCTATTACAAATAAAGCTTCTATGAACATTTGTAGACATGTTTTTGTTTGGTCATAAGTTTTTATTCCTCTGGAATAAATGCCTGAGAGCAATTGCTAGTTTGTACAATAAATGCATTTCTAGTTTGATAAGAAATTGCCAAACTATTTTCCAGAATGGCTGTATTAGAAATCCAGTTTCTCCACATCCTCACCAGCATTTGGTATTGGCACTATTTTTATTTTAGCTCATCCAAGCAAAGGCATTTCTAATAGCAATAGTATCTCAGAAAGCTTGGAGATGAACACAATGAAACTTAACTTTCTTACTCCTTTTTTTTTTGAAAAAGACTAATAATCTTCACTTCGAATATGCAAAGTTTTATCTAGTAATGTTTATATCAGATTCTGTATCATTAAATATTTCTTTAGCTTTTCTTACTTGAAAAAAAATAATAGAAGAGCTCAGTCTGGCATTGGTAATTAATTCACTCGTGTGTCAGATTGTAAAAACATTAATTGAAGATATTTTGACAAGTGTCCAGGATTTATGGGTGAATACTAGAATATCAGGGAGCAGGATTGGGTTCTTCATCAGTAGGATATCCCTATGTTTCATTTTGCTTACGGCAGTCCTGATTTATGCTCGTTGTGCAATATATCATGTGGTTTAGCTTTTTTCCCTAGATTTTTCATTCCTTAAAGAGATATAATTAGCTGCATTCAAATAAGCTGGGGTAGATCTAAGAGGCCCCCACACTTCGTATTTCCAGCTTCTGTCAGGCCATATCTCACAGTATGTGAGATGCATGTTCAGTGAACAGAGTTCTCACTGAAACCCCTGGTTATATCTCAAAGACCGCTAGTGACACTCTGTCTCTCTTCTCCTGATCTTTTCCATGTGAAACGTAACTAACATCTCCCTTGAAGGATGTACACAGGGCACTGATTGATATAACAAAGGGAACTGAGACAAAAGTAACCAAGGACTTCTAACTCTTTCAGATCCTAGGGATGGCAGGAGAAGTTTTTTGAAGTCGTTGCCCTGCTTGCCACTTGCCAGTGGTGCTACGGCCAATGTCAAAGCCAGAGAGATGGTGGGATCAACAACGAGTAACATGAAACACAGGGACACACAACTGTAACTGTGTGTGAGAGAGTCTAGAAATTAAAGTTTTAACATGGTGGTTTTGTCATTTATTATAAATCTGCAACTATTTATTTTGATAACATGTATTTATACTGCAATAAATCCTTTCGGCAGCAATGAACTCAATAGGAGTAAATTTAATAAAAAAAATAAGTACTAAGAGTCTGAGAAAGTTGTTCATGAACATGTTTTTCAGACAAAACGTTTGCTGACATTTATCATTCTTCATGGAGATCTTAGTGATATCGCTGATGAGATGCCAGCCAAAACACTAAATCTGCTAAGGAAACAGTACCAATGCTTAATTGTTATATTTTTTAAGTTTATTTATTTTGAGAGAGAGAGAGAGAAAGTGTGAGCAGGGGAGGGGCAGAGAGAGAGGGAGAGAGAGACAATCTCAAGCAGACTCTGCACCGTCAGCGTGTCAGGCTTGAACTCACAAACTGCGAGATCATGACCTGAGCCAAAACCAAGAGTCAGACTCAACCAACTGAGCCACCCAGGCACCCTGGGTAATCGTTATTTTAAGAAGAATGTGCTGGAAGAAAAGTTTACTACGAAAGCTTCAGGAGATGCTTTTACACATCACTCTGTGAAGCATGACTTTTTGTTTAAATCAAATGACTGTTCTTCTAAACGTGTTTTGATATATTTTGTATTCCAAGTCTTCTTGCGTACATAAAGTAAAACAAGAGATGTTATGTGTTGTCCCCATGAACAGAATCATAGTTAAATGCCACCAGTTTTATATTAGTGTCCTCACTTACATCAAATAAGACATCTTTTTTTTTAACGTTTAATTTAATTATTTTGAGAGAGAGTGAGAGAGAGAACACAAGCAGGGGAAGGGGCAGAGAGAGAGAAGAGAAAGAATTCCAAGCAGGCTCAGTGCTGTCAGCACAGAGCCCAACACGAGGCTTTATACCCCGAATGGTGAGACCATGACCTGAGCCAAAATCAAGAGTCGGATATTTAACCCACTGAGCTACCCAGGCGCCCCAAGAAATCTTTTAATTGTAATATTGGTTCAATATTTTTCATCCAATTCATGGAATCAGAGTAAAGCTTTTAGATTTTAATTCTCCCACACCTGATATTACTGCGAATGCTATTGAAAATTCCATTTAAAAGTTTGAAACTAACTGAGAACAAACTGAGGGTTGATGGGGGGTGGGAGGGAGGGAAGGGTAGGTGATGGGCTTGAAGAGGGCATCTTTTGGGATGAGCACTGGGTGTTGCATGGAAACCAATTTGACGATAAATTTCATATATTTAAAAAAAATGATTACCAAAAAAAAAAGTTTGAAACTAAAACTAAAATTATTTTTATGATGGTAATAACACAATGGACACTTGAACAACACAGGTATGGGGCACTGACACTCTCCACAGAGTGTTACTTAACTACTAATGGCCTACTGTTGAACAGAAGTTTTATTGATAACGTAAATTCAATTAACATATATTGTGTATGTTGTATGTATTATATATTGTGTTCTTTCAATAAAGTAAGCTAGAGAAAAGAAAGTGTTATTAAAAATATAAGGAAGAGAAAATACATTCGTAGTACTGTACTATAAAAAAAAATCTGTGTATAAATGGACCTGCACAGTTCAAGCCAATGTTCTCCAAGGGTCAACTGTACAAGTTTTGGTGGGGCAGAACATCATGGTAAAAAACAGTGTTCTCCAGTAATTGAGCAGAAATGTACTATGAATTATGATAGTGTTTATATATCTTATAGCCATATTGAAACAAACTGATTCTATCAATTCTAACAAATTAGATTCTACCAATTGAAAAAGAAGCTACAATTAACAAAATGGACAAATATGATTACATATACATAACTTTGCTGAACTACCACAAAAAGCTGATGTTGAACACTCTATGTCAGCATTGTACTACATGCATTCTTTCTTTTCTGTCTGATATTTACAAGATTTCAGAAATGCTGAAGCCTCTAAAGAAATATTTTCTGTATCAACCTATATGCCTGTCAATGACACTGAACAATTTTATAAGCAATTTTCTAAATTTGGGTTGCATTTTATTAAAAATTAGTTGGAAATATTTAATCAGAGTATTTATTGAATGGAATGCCAAATATTTCAGCTTCTGAAGTGTAATGAAATCATATTTATTGAAAACCAAAGCTTACCAATGCAAAGATTTTGAAATGTATTGTTATATAAGCAAGAGAGAAAATGAACAATTTAGGAGAGTTTAAATGATTCTCTGATGTGATTTCAAATTCTATCATTGTGGTTGGGAATATTTCATTTTGTACAAAGCATCTTTTCATAAGATTCCTGTTTTTATCAGGATAAATTTATATACTGTACCAGGATGGAAAGAAATTTGAGAACATCTATAGTTTTGGAACACCTAAACTTGGCAAAACATTCAAAAGAGTCATAAATAGAGAAAACTTTATTCAGTGGGCTTTGGTTTGTAAAATTATTTGTTGAAATAGTTACTTTAGAGACAAAAAGATGGTCCATATGAAAATATTTGAGTTGAAATATTCAACTGGATATTTTAGTTGAGAACAAATAAAAAATTAATTTGAAAAATATTTCATTTAGCAAAATTTACTCTGAGCTT
The DNA here is from genome assembly GCF_028749965.1 of Puma concolor. Taxonomy (NCBI): domain Eukaryota; kingdom Metazoa; phylum Chordata; class Mammalia; order Carnivora; family Felidae; genus Puma; species Puma concolor. Next base: position 42,997,699 of record NC_141672.1, read on the forward strand.
AACAAGTGCCTCGGCATTGGTACAGTGAGTATTTTCTCAGACAAAAGTCAATTAAAGGTGTTAACAATTTTAAAGTTTATTAATTTTAAGATGCAATCTTTAAGATGATTGTAATTATATGTAAAACTTTAACTTAAGACCATGTTGAACAAAATATATTCATCAGAAAAATACCAATGGCAGAATATTAGACAGAATATTATGAAACTGATTAAAGCACATTAACATATACCAAGAATGTGTCATTTTTAGAGTTCAGATAATAGATATAAATAATTAAAATTTTTATATATGATGATACCTTTCTTCTTTCATTCTGTAGAAATAATTTCATTTTTAAAAATCGTTTGTGAACAGACTTTATAGATCTGCCATTCTAATAAAATTAACATGTAGGTCAATACATACACACTTTTAAAAATATGTAATTATTTTTAGTACCCCTGTCATTCTTAAGTGTCTAGATTTGAAAAAACAAGACAAAAGTGTCAAGATTTAAATGATGAATTATGTGATCACTCTTTCCATAAAGAGGCATTTTCAGACTGATAGTTATTGCAAAAAGTGGACTACAGATCGTTTGGTGGCTCAGTTAGATCAGAGTTAGGTGATCCTAAGATGAGGTAATGGACGGACTACAAAACACTGACTACACCAACAATGGACAAAATGCCTCCAACGATGTCCACCAAGTGTTCAAGGGTTCCTCCGGCCTTGTGGAGAAAGAATGAAACTCAGTTTAAAAAGTAGCTCTGGCAACCCCCAGAGAATGCTATATTTCTCACTGTACACAGAGCATAAGGGGATCAGAGATGATCTTCAGTTCTATGAAGAGTTGAAGAAAGGGATCTCAAATAGTCCTTAAACCCATGAAGCCCAGGAGGGAAGGAGAGGCACAGCAGAAACTTCTTCCATGATACCCCTCATGCCTTACATGATAATCTCACTTCAATAGTCCAAACTGTTGCGTTCTAGTGGAGCCACTGAAAGATTTATACCAGACTGCACCCCGCACATTGTGGGGCTAATTTGTAATTTCACACAAACTTTCCAGGTTTAAAGAGCAGCAAGCATAGTAGAAAGAATATAAATGTTGAAGTTAGATACCATTTCACCAGCTGTGTTGTCTTGAGCATCGGAAGTCCTTATCTGTACAATGAGAATGATAATAATAATACCTTATATGTAAGAGAATAATTTGCAGCAGAGAGGAGGATTTGCTATTTAAAACACAACTATTCCTACTTCCATCCCGGGGAAGGAAACAATTTTCTCTTAGGAGTAGTTCAAGTTTTTGCCCAGCAAAATATTTTGATGGGAGCCTCAAACTCTCTCCCTGAGCATGGGCCATGGTTTGGAAAGATATCAGAGAAAAAAGGGGGAATTATAGAGAGGCTAAATTTCAGATACAAACAGCAATTTATGGGAACTATTTAATCTTAATTTCTCTTCTATGAGCTGCTGTGGTCCCCAGCCCCACCCCTCTCCTGCTATTACTCTAGGCACTTTAGCAAATGTGTGGTCCATGTGACTGCCTTGTAGGAGTTGTGTTTTGGGAAATTCTAGAACAGGACCACCTTTGTGGGTATGTGACCTGTACAGTTGCATCACACTCCAAGCTTAGAAAGGCCCTAGGCTTGCTTTAATGCTCTCTTGTTGCCATCTTGAAATTTTAACTATTTTTGGCCAAGGGGCTCCAAATTATGTAGGTAGCCTGTTCTGTTCCAGAAAGAGGATCTATGTCTTTGTTGGGGTCTATGTGTCTGTGGGGCAGATAAAGGAAGAGCTCCAAAAGGCCAGAATGAGAATTCAGTAGGCACGCTAAATCAGAGCTAACAATGACCACAAGAATCTATCCCAATCTTGGGGCGCCTGGGTGGCGCAGTCGGTTGAGCGTCCGACTTCAGCCAGGTCACGATCTCGCGGTCTGTGAGTTCGAGCCCCGCGTCAGGCTCTGGGCTGATGGCTCAGAGCCTGGAGCCTGTTTCCGATTCTGTGTCTTCCTCTTTCTCTGCCCCTCCCCCGTTCATGCCCTGTCTCTCTCTGTCCCAAAAATAAATAAACGTTGAAAAAAAAAAAAAATTAAAAAAAAAAAAAAAAAAAAGAATCTATCCCAATCTTGGTAACAGCATTGGATTTCCACGGACTATTAGGACATTCAACCCAATTTTATAAATTTCAAAAGTAGGTAAGTCCAATGTTCTCTATATTACATTAGCAACTATATATATATAGAGAGAGAGAGAGAGAGAAAGAGAGAGAGAGAGAGAGAAAGAGAGAGAGAGGGAGAATATTATATTAATATATGTTATGTTATATTAATATACTTTTATTATATATAATTATATAAATTAGCAATATATAGTATATATATTAGCAATATTGTATCCAACATGGCTGTTCTATGGTTATGCTCAATACCTGGCTGGTATTATTGTCACTTTAGGGTCACACTTATAGCAGTAATGAGAAAGTGTGAAAGTATGCGTATAATGCCTGCATGTGTGCACACATGTGTTTGGGTGCCCCTCTAATACCAGGATTTCCAGGGCCAGACCTACAATGAAAAGAAAGTGTTATAGGAAAGTAGAAGGGTGCAGGCAGTGAAAGTAGTACTACTCTAAGTGTTTACAGAGAAATGTTTAAAAAAATTTTTTTAATGTTTATTTTATTTCTGAGAGAGAGAGACAGAGAAAGAGACAGAGAGAGAGAGAGAGAGAGACAGAGCGTGAGCAGGGAAGGGGCAGAGAGAAAGGGAGATACAGAATCCAAAGCAGACTCCAGGCTCTGAGCTGTCAGCACAGAGTCCAATGTGGGGCTCGAACCCACAAACTATGAGATCATGACCTGAGCTGAAGTTGGATGCTTAACTGACTGAGCCACCCAGGCACCACTAGAGAAATGTTTTTTTAACACAAATAGTAGAGCTATGGCCCAGCCTTACTGCAAACATCATGATTGGGGCATTTTTCCTCTGAGGACACTAGGGAACAGAAAGAACTCAGTTTATTCCAACATGGGAGAGGCTGAGTCTTTCCCTTGGATCTTTGGCTCTTATCAATATTCTTATCCTGAAACACCTTTGCTTTTCCACTTGAGGTTGAAGAAAGTCCTGCTAATAGACTCAGCTTTCTTTACTCCCTAATATCCTCTGGAAAGGAACAATTCAACGTCCAGGATGACTACATGGAAAGACATTAATGTCAAAGTTGTCCAATAAGGGAAAACCTTAAACTCTTGAAACAGGGACCTTCAACTTTGGAATATGATGCAATGATGTACACAGACAACACAGGACATTTGCTTGAGCATTAATCTATGTTATACAGTCCTGAATGCATGCCAGTGGATGCTCACTAGCCTCGTTCCAGTTCTTATCCAGAAGGAGAATGTAGAATATAAGATGACCTTCAGTGCCCCACATCCTTGAGTGTCGGTGGGACCTGTAACTTGCTTCTAACCAACAGAATGTGTCAAAGGTGATGGGACATCACTCCCATGATGGTATTACGCAGTAAAGATGAAGAGCTTTTTTTTTTTTTCAGATGTAGTTAAGGTCTACAATCAGTTGGCTTTAAATTAATCAAAAGGCAGTGATCCTGGGTGGACCTGATTTAAGTTGGTGAGCCCTTTAAAAGAGGCTATAGTTCAGAGGTGTTGACTTTGAAGAAGCAAGCTGCTGTAGATTCTATGGTTGCAAGAAAATGAATCCTGCCCGCAATGACAGAAGTTGGACGAGGACCCCAAGCCTCAGGTGAGATCATACCCCCGGATGGCACCTTAATTTCAGCTTTGTGGGACTCTGAGCAAAGAAGCCAGCTAAGCAGCACCCAGATGCCTGACTCATGGAATTGTGAGATCATAAATGTATGCCATTTTCAGTCACTATGTTTCTGGTAATCTGCAACACACAATAGAAACTTAATAAAGAAGGTAGAAAATTAGGAGTGAGGGCCAAATAGGAAACCCAACCTACCAAGGAAATCATGAGCTAGATGATAATTAAAGCTAACTAGAAATGCTCAGCCACTAAGAAGCCCGGCATGGGACTGCCTGCTTGACAGGGAAACAGAAGTGAGAAAGGCAGGAATAGATTTCTTTTCAGATCTGAAATAAATACCACCACTCATCTGATTATCATCTGAAGTGCATCCATAATCACAGTTAGTTTGCTATTTAAGTCCGATTTCTTTTTGCAGAGTGAAGGGAAAACAGAAACACAATCTCAAGGTTATTGATTATGTTCAAAAGTGTTTATGTGCAGCAGTCAGCAACTCTGGCTCCTCTGCAATGTCTTTGAAAGACAATAGTATTTAGACCCTACTGCACTCCCATCCAACTCTCTAATCAGCTAGAAAATCTGAAGATACTCTTTCAGAGAGTTAAAGAGAGCAGTGTGGGAGTCCTGGGATCACTGAAAAGCACTACGTGGTCACTGATTTGCTCACATTCTGATGCTCAGCGGGAACTAGAATGAAGAGAAGGGGAGAGAATCGGGCTCCACTCATGTGTGGAAACCTGGAGAAACCTTTAGTCACGTTTAACATTGGAGCTCCCAGGCTAAAGGAAATATGTGAATACATATGAAAGAGTTTACCTAAAGCAGGTTGCCTTCTTTATGCCTTAGTTCTTGAAAAGCTGTGAATCAATTTTGTCATCAGTTGAATTTCATTTTAAATGCACCAGGGAGCTCAGTATTTGGAGGAACTCTGCAGTAAATCAAAGTAAGGTAAATTAGCTTTTTGTAGAGCATATACTTAGGCAACACCAAGGCTTCTGTTGTATTGATATGAATTTTTATATATCAAGCCTTTTTACAGTGGAGAACTGGGTCACCCAACGCTACGCACAAACGTTTCGTTTTTGCGAAGCGCGGTGCCCACAGAGGCCTCTGCTAATGTGGAACGGTCCCAGATGGGCCTTGTTGGAAGACAGCAATATGAACACGGTTTGATCTAGAAAAGGGAAGGCTGGAAAAGAGAAGGCTGATGGGCCATTTAAAAGCCATGTGCACCAGGAGGGCCATGGATGCCAGAGGCCTCTAGGTGGGATACGAACAAACCTCTAAATGAGGATGTTAATGAAAGAAAGCTCAGGTCTTAGGAGACAGTGTCTCACATTTTGCTGTCTGATTCCAAGAGTTCAAGTCCTGGAACCTCAGGGCACTTGGTGTGTCCCCCGGGGGGTAGTAGCACTTCTGCCATCTCTTGCCTGTAAAATGGAAATTTTAAAAAATCCCAACTTCATAAGGCCACTGCTAGGATTAAATGCAAGAACGCAACAAAGTACAGGGTGCTTTTTAAGTTTTTAATCAGTGTTAGCTGCTTCTGTTTGGAGTGATAGAGGTTCCAATTATTAAAAACATTGAGTAAACCTGAAAAAAAAAAAAAAAAAGATAGTGCTGAAGGAAATAAACACGCCATAGGAAAAAATGCTAGTTTCTCCAGCAGGAGAATGCCTCCGGCATTTTCAGTTCAATGACGATGTACTATTTCCAATCATTATCTCATTTAGAATTACAATGAAGAATGTTGGGAATAATTAACCCCATTCTCTAGTCCCAGGAGCCTGTCATTGCAGGTAGGAAGGATTAGGTACCAGCTCTGTCAGTCTTGGCACATGAGCGTCTTTCCCCCAGTGATACGGATGTCATCCAGCCTCTTTTCTGGCAGGTTCAGTAAACTCCCCACCCGCTGCATAGTGGCAAGGATGATGTCTTGCATTTGCCTCATGCTTGATAACACTTTATAGTTACAGAATAGCAGCAGCTCTTGAAAACACCCAGCCCTTTGAAAAGCTTAGAGATGACAACAGCAATGAGTGAGGGTCCCTTTAGAGCCCAGTGTGGTAAACCCTCTCTCCGAAGGAGCTGCCAGCCTACAAGCCCTCTCTCTCCTTTGTTAGGAATTCCAGTCACAAAAACCTACAATAAAATGCTGCAGGCGCATCAATAAAGGATATAATGAAATCAAATGAGTCTTGTTCCTTACATTTACATGCAAAGTATATCAAAGGAGCATCCAGTTCGTCCCTGAGACCAACACAATGGATTCTTTGTGTGGGAGGAGAGAAGATATATGAAGCTGAATTAGGAAGCAATTCCAATTAAAAGGGCTGTGTTTAAAGCTCCAAAGACAATGCAGCCTTTGCTAGACAGTTAGCTATTAGGAGTGTCTGGCTGCTGAGGTGGTTTTATGGTAATTGGACGAGGGCTGGGTGGAAGGGAGCATAGTAATATCACCACGGGGTCCCAGCTCCCGGTCACACTGCCTCCCTCCCAACCCACTCCTGTGGGACCCCAAGGATGATAATACCTGCCTACCCGGGGCCGTTAGGAGGATTAAGAGAAATAAGGCATATGAACCACTTTGGGCAGTGCCAGGCACTTGCTAAGCACTCCGCCAATGTTTGCTACTTTGTGAGGATTTCCTCGGCAAGGCCCCGCAGGGAGCTGGCCCAGGCCAGAATCACCCAGAGGACTAGTGAATGGGACGCTGGAAGGGCTGGCCCTCGGACGCCACGTGCTACGTGGTGAAGGGAAAGTTGTCCCTTGGAACAAAGCCCTCTTGAAGTCAGTACTTTCTTTCCTAGAGATATGGAGTGCTTTGTGCCAATATTGGATACCCTGGGACGCGTACCGTTTGAATTGGCGTCCCTGTTTCCGACACCTTTTGCATATTTTATAGCTTCAGAATCAGAGATTGGGTAGACAGCACCTCAAATTATTCCCTGCGGCAGGTTGTGTGCAATTTTTTTTTCCAGATTCTTCATTAATCTTAAATGGGATCCACCTTTTTGAAAGTGAGCACACGGGCTGCCTTCTGCCACCTGTTTGTAGCTGAAACACAAGAGCATATTGGTCTGTGTGGAAAATTACGTTTTTTCTTGCAATTCTTTAGATTTTATTTTTGGAAAAAAAAAAACCAACATGTATCTTATTTTTTAAAACTATATAAAACCCCCAGAAGTTCAGGGCCCCTGTCCTGGGCAGTGTCAATATCCCCTGGAGTGGGGGCAGGACTCCAAGATTAAGGTAAGGGTGGATGTGGGGGAAAAGGACACACAGTTTCTCTCGGGCTGGGCTGGAGGGAGACAGGAAACAATGTCTTCCTTAAATCCAAAGGAAAAGTATACATTGTCAGACACTCTTTCCTGGGCTCACAGCTGCCCTCTCTCTCATATGGGCACAGCCTGATACAGCCTGAAAGGTCTAGGAGGTAGGTCTGAGCCCAGAGCCTGGTAAGCATAGCATTCCTGCCCCTGAGATGACAGGATGATGGCCAGCTGGCAAGGGAGGACTCGCGGAGGCTGAGGTGGCCCCTGGAATCCACTTTGAAGACAATCAGGTGATTCAGCATTTGGCTATCTCCCCCTTGCTGGTTCAAGTCTACAGGTACCAGAAATTCTCAGTTTTGTAAACTTAATGTCATTATTCATCTACCGTGTTAACAGGGTAATAATTTCAATTGGGGACATGGGTCAGAGGAAGGCTGAAGCATAAACTGAACCCTGGTGAAACTGTGGAACACAAGAGAAATTCAAAATCAAAAGAAACCACTGAAGACTGTGACAGACACGAGGTGCCTGAGGACCCTCACGTGCACTGGGAATAAGGGAGAGAATAGCACAGTCCCCACTACAATTAGTCACTCTACGAAGCAGAGGATACGTACCTGGATGCTCATTTCAAATATGGGTTTTATTATCACGAAGACGTAAATGGGCCTAAATCACAGCATCTCTCACGTGAGAAAGCCCTGAGGAATAACAGCATGAAGCTGTCACTTGTGCAGTGACATTTTAAAACCAGTTAGGAGGAAGGAAGAGGAATAGGCAAGGGGAGGCTACAAAAGGGGCTTTATTGCCATTTGTAATCTTGGATTTCTTTAAGAAAAAGGACCTAACTCAAGTATGGCAACGTGCTAGATGTCTGTTATATTTAGGTGATGAGTCACAGGTACCTGCTGTGTTTCTCTCTGCCCTTGGCTGTATGTTGAAGAGTCTTTCAAAATATTTTTAGATAATTGTGTAGATTTTGAAGGAAAAGCAACAGGGTTTTTGGCAACCAACAAGGGAGGAGTCTTTGCTAAAAAGGAATAAAAAGCTTCCTTTGAGGTAGCTTTTCAGAAGGACTCTGGACCCAGCAGTTCGTGTAAAGGGAGAACCTTTCCCTTTGATGTGGCCAAATGTGTTTTAAGTTAAAGGAGCAGAAGCCCTGGGACTGTGGCCTGTAGGAAGGGAAGCCGCCCCTGAACTCACCAGTGGCAGCCCCTGGCTTCTCTTCCTGGCTGCAGCGAGGTAAGGAAATATCATTCGCAGTAAGCGAACAAATAGGCGATCACACCAAACAATTGGTTTAGACAAAATGGTGATGAAATGGCAAGTAACTTGGAAAACCCTCTTTTCCGAAAACATCGGCGGGTATAACCAAGAAAACATGGTCGGGATACAAATTCAGAATTGGATTGTTACGTTTCTTCACGAGCAAAGAAGAAAAACGACACATCAGGACAAAGCAGAAAAACCCAGACAGAGTGAACGAATGAATTCGGCGTTCCCCCTCACCACGACAGTGCCTCCCAGAGCCGGCTTATTCAGCAAATGTAGATAAAAGAGACACAACCTCTAGGGTATAGATGAGAGTAAAATGTAATAAAATAACCAGGAAGCAATGCGTTTTGAGGATTTATTACCTTTTTAAAATATAATCCATTTCATTGTAAGTTGAATAATTTTTAACGATGGCTTTGTTTAATACCTGGCTCACAAGATTCCCGAGAATTGAATGATGAGCTCTCACGAGCCAGTGAGAGCCAGATCTGAGTCACTACTGGTGGTGAAGAAAATAAAAGCAGGTGGAGGGTGGGTGTTCCAGTTATCCATTTCTGCGCGACAAACCACCTCAAGACTTAGTGGTTTGGAATAAGAACTATTCTACTGCATCTCGCAATTTTGGGGGCCAGACATTTCGGCAGGGCTCAGAAATTAGGGCAGTCCTTCTAATCAGTAACATCAACTGGCAACTGGTGTGGTCTTTAGGGTTCAGGATGGCTTTGTTCATGTGTCTGGTGTCCTGGTGGGGATGACTAGAAGGCTGGGCTCGGCTGGAACCGTGGACTGGGGGACCTGCAGAGGGCCACTTCAGCTTGGGTTCTCAAATAATAAAACCTAGGACAAACTGCTCAAAGAGGCAGGAAGTAGAAGCTTCCAATCCCTTAAGGCCTGGGCCTGGAAACTGTCCCGGCCCCACATCTGCCTCTTCTATTGCTCAAAGCAACCACAGAACCTGTCTTTAAGTGGACAGAGACCCGGTCTCTCAACAGGAGGAGCATCAAAGACTTTGTGGCCACCTTTAATCCACCACAGATAGAGAATGGTGGTGGTAAAGGAGCTGTACTATTTAAAATATGATGGTTGGGGAAAAGCTTTTCCACTAACATAATTTTTTCCCCCGAAAACTGAAGGCAGTGAGAAGTGGACCATACGAAGAGATAAAATATGCTTGCAATTTTTGAGTCCAGCTTTGGGAGCCAGTTCAGACTAAACCCTCAGACCCGACTCTGCTCTAAGGATGTCTGGATGGAAAAGTTTGAGAAATACCAGTTGGCCCAACTCCTTCATTCCCCAGGTGAAGGACACTGAAGCCCAGAGAACTCAAGCTCTTGCTCCCAGGCACCAAGCAAGGCCATGCTAGGTGATAGCACAGCATGACTTGAATGCAGCTCCTCTACCCAGATCTCCTATTTAGAAGTCCAGTGCTTTTCTACTAGGTTTTTATCCAAGGGGTACAGGTGTGCTGTTTCGAAGGGACACATGCACCCTAATGTTTATAGCAGCACTATCAACAATAGCCAAAGTATGGAAAGAGCCCAAATGTCCATCGATGGATGAATAAAGAAGATGTGGGATACACACACACACACACACACACACACACACACACACACACACACACGCAAACAATGGAGTATTACTCGGCAATCAAAAAGAACGAAATCTTGCCATTTGCAACTACGTGGTTGGAACTAGAGGGTATTATGCTAAGCGAAATTAGTCAAAGACAAATATCATATGACTTCACTCATATGAGGACTTTAAGACACAGAACAGATGAGCATAAGGGAAGGGAAGCAAAAGTAATATAAAAACAGGGAGGGGGACAAAACAGAAGAGACTCTTAAATACGGAGAACGAACAGAGAGTTACCAGCGGGGTAGTGGGAAGGGGGATAGGCTAAATGGGTAAAGGGCATTAAGGAATCTACCCCTGAAATCATTGTTGCACTGTAACTAACTAACTTGGATGTAAATTAAATAAATAAAAATAAAATTAAAAAAAAAAAACACAAAAGTCCAGTGCTTTTCAAAAATAATATAAAAACAGGGAGGGGGACAAAACTTAAAAGATTCTTAAATATAGAGAACAAACAGGATTGCTGGAGGGTCTATGGGGGGCGGGGGAATGGGCTAAATGGGTCAGGGGCATTAAGGAATCTACTCCTGAAATCATTGCTGCACCATATGCTAACTAACTTGGATGTAAATTAAACAATAAATAAACTTAAAAAAAAAGAATAGAAGTATAGAGAGACCAACAAAGCTCAAATTATAAAAAAAATAGAAGTCCAGCACCTTTTTCTTATTATTACAAAACTCTTTCTAAAATCCGTGTTATCACATGATTTAGCATTTGATACTTTCTATCTTAAACGACACATGTTTTATATCATCAATTAGAATGTAAACTCCTCAAGGAGACTTACCTTCACATTTCTCTGGGGCCACTGTGTATCGTCATGCAGTCTGTACTCTGCACGACTCAGACCGGCTTGGAGAGGGGTTGAATGGGACCATGCACTTGAGCTGAGAGGTTGTGTGCTGTGGGGACGGCTGCATTGCCCCAGAGGAACCGGCATCTTTTCTTCAGCACCTGCAAAGAAGAGGCAAGCAATAGCCCTGTACTTCTCTTACAAAGTGCACATTGCATAATATAGTGCTAGGTACACAGAAAATGATGGAGGGGTTGGAGGGAGGGGGTGGAAGGGCGGTGGGAATGACGTCCAGATTCTTCCAAAAGCATCCTTACGGGCATGCTTTGATTATCTATTGCTGTGTAACAAATGATCCCGAACCTAGTAGGATAAAACAGCCATTTCATTGTGCTCACAGATTCTGTAGGTCAGGAATTTGGATGGGCATAGGAAGGACGATGTCTTGTACCTCAGCTAAAAAAACATTTAGGGGCTGGAATTATCTAGAAACTTCCGTACTCCCACGGCTGGTGCCCAGGCTAAAATGATTCAAAGGCTAGCCTCTGCCGGGACTGTCAACAAGAGCACACTCGTGTGGCCTCTCTGGGTAACTTATGTTTCCCACAGCATGGCAGCAGCTCGGAGGGATGTCACCTCAGGAGGATGTCCAGAGAGCACGCCTTCTGAGAGAGCCACGTAGGAGTTGCATGGCTTTCTCGGCCCAACCTCGGAAGGCGCAAGGCGTCACCTCCACAACATGTTATTGGCTACGAGCAAGGCACTGTGGCCAGCTTAGATTTAAGGGCAGGGTAATGAGACTCTGCCTTTTGACAGTAACATTGCAGACGAGCACGTGGGATGAGAGAGGACGTGGCTATCTTTGGCGTATGCTGCCTGCCAAGGGACTCATCTCTTCGATAACCCAGTACCACAACAGAGATGAAGCAGTGAGCCTCTCAAATGTCCCCATGATGCTCTTGGTGAAGGGCCATCTGGGGCAGGGTGCAGGGGTACTGCTTTCTGAGCACCTGAGTCCCCATAAGCCCCCGTCTTTAAGGCTTGGTCGGGATGAGCTCAGCGCAGGAGAGGCCGGCAGCTGCTCAAACGCACCAGCTGTTTCTCACCCTTGCACTTGGTGGTGTTGCCATCAGGAAATTCTACAGACGGGCCTGACAACTTGAGGGTTTGCCTCTTTTTCACCTTGTGGGCCACCAACTAACTGTCGAAGTTACCAGGGTCATGCCAGAGCCAGATGTTCTTAACAGATGTGCAAAGAAAGCGGTTCCTTCTTGCATCTTTTTAAGTTGTCTGATGCTATAAGATGCCTTTGTAGCCTAATTCAGGGTTGGACACCCCTGGCAAAGCAACTGTGGCCATTTCCTCTATTTTAGTACACATGAAATAACCAGCCGTGACCTCAAGACCTTTTCTTCTTAACTAATTGGGTGGCCTTCTGCAGCTGGACTATGGCAACCAAGGAAGTTTCAAATTAAAGATATACACACATATATAATATTATATATATACTTATATTTATATATAATTTCCTAAGTTCTGAAGTGTATTCCTCCCATCCCAGCCCATGCCACGATCCCTCTCCGTTAACATAAGACTTACTAATTTGACACAAGTAAGAAAGCAAGGAGACATCACCATACATAATCGCAAGTACATTACAGTGACCTCATTCTATTTCTACCCCATCCACTCTACCTGGACCTCCTGCCCAGAGGATGGGGGAAAGCATAGTAGAGCTACAGAGTGTCACCAAATAGTAAATACCAAGTCTACTCTTTCCTCCCCACTCCCCGCCCTTTCTGCTGACCTGGAATTTCTCCAGCTGTGCTGTCTATGAAATGAGCTGTCACCACATCAGATCAGGAGAAGTGGGATGGAGCTGCACACTCGCAAAAGAAACCCTCCCGCTGAGCATTGGATTCCTTTCCTCGATCAGGAGAGCTAGACGCACACAAACAAACTACTTTTATTATTCAACTTCAACATAAAAGGTCACCGTTTCAAGCCTGCATTTAGCTCAGCCGCCCAATAACATCTGTTAAAACGAGGAAGCGCTCTCACACATTCCCATTTCAACCCCCCGGCCACCAAGATGACTGTGTCTATCCAAGGTTGCAAAGAGGTGAGACTGAAATCAGGTATGTGTAGGAAAAGAAATACTTCTGAAAGGACATGGCGGTTGCAATCAAATATCTGAAAGGAATGAGACCTTCCCCACAGATTGGAAAAGCTTGTGCGGCACACGGTGCCACGAGAGGTCTATGTGAAGGGTTGACGGAAGACACACAGCTCTCAGTGGCTCTGACTGGGCCTGTAGCAAGGAGAGTGTGCGTGGGCCTTAGGAGCTGGTTGGAAATAAAGCATGGGAGTAACTCGGTTTTGTGACTGACACAGAAACTGCTTTCCTTGGCAACAAGGTGACCCCTGAGTATCAATGCATCCCTCCCGCCCCCTAGCCTGAAAAGATGCACAAGGCAGCAAGCCAAGGCTCTGGGCCCTTCTGACCTGGCAAGTTGTCCAGGGCTGGTGAATCCACTGAAGTTCACATCCATTAAATCCATTACGGACAGAGGCACCGAGCAGCCAAATCTGCTTGTATCTGTGACCATGTGTTATGGCTAATTTTATGTGTCAACTTGGTTAGATCATGGTACTCAGCCTAATATTGGTCTGGAGGTTGGCTGTGAAGAAATGTTTTAGATATGATTAACATGGAAACCAGCAAACTTTTTTTAAGTTTTTCAGGTCAATTCCAGTTAACATACAGTGTCATATCAGTTTCAGGTGCACGATATAGTGATTCGACACTTCCATACATCAGCCAGAGCTCATCATGACAAGTGCACTCCTTAATCCAGATCCCCTATTTAACCCATCCCCCCACCCCCTCCCCTCTGGTAACCATCAGAGATTGTTCTCTATAATTAAGACTCTGTTTCTCTCTCCTCTCTCTCTCTCTCTCTGTCTCTCACACACACAAACATACACACACAATTTTCCCCTTTGCTTGTTTCTTTTCTTAAATTCCACATATGAGTGAAATCATATGGCATTTGCCTTTCTCTGACTTATTTAGTAAATTAGCAAACTTTGAGTAAAGCAGACTACCCCCCCCCCCATAATATGGGTGGGCCTCATCCAATTTAGTTGAAACCCTGAAGAGAAAAGACTGAGGTCCCCCAAGGGCAATAATCCCCATATATTTAAAGTATATAATTTCATCAGTGTGCCATATGTATTGTATTCGTTGTCTATTGCTGCATAACAAGTTACCACAAACTTAGTGGCTCACAGCACACATTTAGCACCTCACAATTTCTGTGGGCCAAGAGTCCAGGCACACGGTTTAACAGGGGCCTCCGCTCAGGGTCTCCCAAAGTTTCAGTCAACATGTCTTCTGGGCTGCATTCTCATCCAGTGCCCAGTTGAAGAAAAAAACACCGTCAAGCTCATTGAAGTTGTTGGCAGAATTTACTACTTTGTGGACGTATGACTGAAGGCTCCAGAACACCCTCAGGTCCCAGAGCCACTCACAGTTCTCAGAGGCCATCCTTATTTCCTTACCACCTGGGCTTCTCCAACATGACCACTTCATCAAGCATGCAAGGAAAGTCTCTAAATTCAGTCTGCTAAGATAGAGTGGTAAATAAGGTAATTACAGGAGTGACAACCAATCACTTTCGATAATATATTGGTTGGAAGCAAGTCACAGTTCCGGCCCATACTCAAGCATCCCTGCCCATACACAAAGGAATGAACACAGGGAGGAGAGGTCATCGGGTCACCTCAGATTTCGCTTGTCACATGTATACACCATCACTAAAATCAAGATTAAAAAATTTTTAATCACCGCCCCCCACCCCTGCCAAATTTCCCTGGGCTCCTTGGCAATCCATCTCTCCCTCTAAAGCAACCACTGACCTATTTTTCATCACTGTAGATTAGTTCTTTAGAATTTTATATAAATAAAGTCAGACAGAATATATTCTTTTTGTCTGGCTTCTTTCAGCATAATTATTTTGAGATTCAACCAGGTTGCTCTATGTATCAATAGTTCATTTATTTCCATTGCTGAGCAGCATTCCATTGTAGGGATGTGTCACAGTTTGTTATCCACTCATCTGTTGGGGGACATTTGGGTTTGCTCCAGTTTTTGAATATTACAAATAAAGCTGCTATGAATATTCATGTGCAAGTTGTTGTGTGGACATATGATTTCATTTCTCAAGTAAATGCCTAGGAGTGGAATGTCTGCCTCCTACAGTAGGTGAATGTTTAACTTTTAAAGAAGCTATCAAAGTGGTTGTATCATTTTACATTCCCACCAGTAGGGTATGGGAATTCTATGTCTTTACTAGGTTTGTATAATCAGTCTTTATAATTTTAACAAATCTAATAGTATGTCATTATGATTTTAATTTGCATTTCCCTGATGACTAATGATGTTGAGCATTTTTCCACAAGTTTATTAGCCATTCTGGTATCTTCTTTTGTGAACTGTCTGTTCAATTCTTTTGCCAGTTTTTACTTTTTTTTTTAAGTTTATTTAGCTATTTTGAGAGAGAGAGAGAGAGAGAGAGAGAGAGAGAACATGCACAGGGAAGGGGCTGAGAGAGAGAGAACCCCACGCTGGCCCCATACTCCACACTGAACCGGTCGTGGGGCTCAACTCCACAACCCGAGATGGTAACCTCAGCTGAAATCAAGTCGGAAACCCAACCAAATGAGCCACTCAGGCACCCCCCTTTGTAATTTTTATTTATTTTTTAAAAATGTTTATTTTTGAGAGAGTGTGCAAGCGGGAGAGGGGCAGAAAGAGAGGGGGTCAGAGTATCCAAAGCAGGCTCTGCGCTGACAACAGAGATCCTGAGGTGGGGCTCGAACTCACTAACCATGAGATTGTGACCTGAGCTGAGCTCAGACGTTTAACAGACTGAGCCACCCAGGTGCCCCCTTTTGCCATTTTTAAATTGGATTTTGTATTATTGAGTTATAATAATTCTTGTGTACACTGAGTAGAAGTACTTTGTCTGTACATGTGTTACAATATCCAAGATGGCTCTTTACCATGTCATGTGTGCTAATACTGGACTATCCAAGATAGCTTCTTCACTCACATGTCTGGAACCCAAGCTGGGAAGGCTGAAATAGCTAGGACTGGACAGGTACCTCTCTCTTCATGCCCTCTCCACTATGGCTCCCTTAGGTTTCCTCACAGTATGGTGATTTCAGAGTGGCTGGACATTTGATGTTGTGGTTGGATTCACCTAGAGGGAATGTTCTAGAAGACCAAGGCATGAGCTACAAGGCTTCTTGTGATGTAGCCTTGAAAGTCCAAGAACACTTCTGCTGCTGCATTCTGTTGGTCAAAGTTCAAAGTTAAGAGGATTAGACATCACCTCTCAATAGGGTATGTAACAAAGAATTTGTGGCCATAGAATCTCCCACACCTGGCATAATTAGAGATCTCTACATCAGTGTAAGTTGCCAACTTATCCTCAATTGCTCAGGTAAACTCACTGAAATCATTAAATAACACCTAATAGCAAAACTGGTAGTTTCCCAAATGTTTGTATATATTTTATCATAGGATATCCTCAGAAGAATCTTTTGAGTTAGGCAGGTATCCATTATTCTCTCCATCTTAATGAAGTTGATGAAACCAGTGATATTGATGGCTTGGTCAAGAGAAAAAAAAATCAAACCTAGAATCCAAGATCTTTGGCTTCTAGCGCAGTATTTTCTCCGCTATGCCACGCTGTTTCTGCGTAGGTACACATATTCTCTAATTGAACGAGTCCCTTCTTTCCTAGGAATACAAGGTTTGTGGCGGCCTCTAGTTACTAATGAATTATTTATTAACATATTTTCAGGTAGGAGGAGCTATCTATTTAAATAATTAGGTACTATTCAGTTAACTCATTTAAGAACCAAATGTTCTCTACTTGTAAGGAATGAGAATGCGTGAGGTGATTTAAAATTGCACCTCTGCTCAATGGCATTATTATACAGGTGATTAAAATATAAAGAAGTCAAAGTTTTATTTACTGACACAGAAAGAAACAATAGTCCACTGTAAGTGGGAAAAGCAAGTTGCAGAGCAGTTAAGTATGTGAATACACACACACACACACACACACACACACACACACACAAACACACAGTTACACATACACACACATACATTTGTTAGTATGTGCACAAAAATATCATCTGGGCGTTTATACAACTGCTAATAGTGTATCTTAGAGATTCTGGACTATTTGAGTTTGGGTATACATTATTCTTGAAATAACCATAAAAAATATTTTTAAAATATACAATCCTTTGAGAAATACATTATAATTATCAGATTTGATGCATCTTCACAACTTTCCTACTGCTGAGTAGGTATATGTATAAACAAATGAACAAATAAACAAATAAAACTTTAGATGGTATTATATTAAGGCAGAAATTCTACATTTGTTGATTCATTCCCCAAACAGAAGTCACTGTAAAAGTATCTTTTCAGTATCCAGCATTGGGAAATGTGTTTTTATTGTATTGTATTGTATTTATTTAATTTTTAACGCTTATTTTTGAGGGACAGACACAGAGCATGCGTGGGGGAGGGGCAGAGAGAGAGGGAGACAGAATCCAAAGCAGGCTCCAGGCTTTGAGCTGTCGGCACAGAGCCCGATGCGGGGCTCGAACTCACAAACTGCGAGATCATGACCTGAGCCAAAGCTGGACGCTTAACTGACTGAGCCACCCAGGGATTCCTGGGAAATGTGTTTTTAAACAAAACAGTGCAAAAGTATTCTTTTTTAAAACTTTATTTTAGAGAGAGAGCACACACAAGCAGGGGAGAGGGGCAGAGAGGAGGAGAGAGAGAGGGAAAGAGAAACTTAGGCAGGCTCTATGCTCAGTGTAGAACCCCATATGAAGCCACGATGCTGGGATCACGATCCGAGCTGAAATCAAGAGTTGCTCACTTAACTGACTGAGCCATCCAGGTGCCCCAGAATATTCTTTGAGCTAAACATAATTGGCTTCCAGGAACTCACTGGTTTGGAACTCAAAAGAGAAGTAATTCTTTCCAAACCAACAAGTGATCGTTTTTTGCAGATCTCAAAAGGCAAGTAAACAATGAAGGAAAAAGTAAATCAACTCAGGCATATATACACCTGCACATATATTAAATCTCACCTACAAAGAAAGCATTAAATCATTTAGAAATTCTGGGGCGCCTGGGTGGATCAGTCGGTTAAGCATCCAACTCGGTTTTGGCTCAGGTCATGATCTCACAGTTTATGGGTTTGAGCCCCACATCGGGCTCTGTGCTGACAGCACAGAGCCTACCTGGAATTCCCTCTCTCCCTCTCTCTCTCTGTCTCTCAAAATAGGTAAACTTAAAATAAATAAAATAAAATACAATAAATTCTTTAGAAATTCCAAATCAAAATGTGGCTCCTCCTGAATTGGTCAGAGGAGGATGTAGGGGATTGGATTGGATTGGACGTGGGGGATTGGCAAAGTTATGAGAGTAAAATGGAGGTAAAACTTCTTTTTTGTGTGTCTTCAATTTGGGAACAGGGTAGAAGTCCAGAGCAAAAGGCCCGGGTCTACACAGAAATGCCATCTGTGGGACAGGTGGTCCAGATCAGAGCATTCTGGATCAAGCCAGAAGGGGTGTTATCCAAATTGGTTGGAATATGAATGGCCAGGGCTGAGAACTAGAATCATTGCGTGCAGATGCCAAACATGAACCTGGTAAGAAGGACAGAAGGCCAACGATAATGATGGCATCTGCCATGTTTTGAGTGCTGGCCATGCTGGACCCTTTTCATATTTTATCTCACTCAGAGTCCACAATCTCCCTGCAAATAAGATACCATACCTCTTCCGGATGACAACACAGACTCAGAAGGGTTATATGGCACACCTAAAGCCACAATGCTAGTAAATGACACTCAAAATTCAAGCCCAAATCCTTCTCAACACAAAATCCATGAGTTTTCTGGCATGCCAACCTACAGAAACCTAAAGGATTCAACAGAAATAGTAAAGTCAGGCACCCTGAGACTCAAGAGAGGAGAGCCAACGTGCCAGATCAATCAGGTATACCTGTTCTGGACCTCCCCTATCAACAAGGCTATGCTGGGCATGTCCCTTTCATGTAATATTTGGTGCATGCTGCAAGGTGGGTGTGATGTCTTCACAGAGTCATGGGGCAGAGAATTAAAATAAACAGGATGAAGGGTGCCTGGGTGGCTCAGTTGGTTAAGTGTCTGACTCTTGATTTCAGCTCAGACCTTGATCTCTACTGTAAAAGAAACAAATGGGGGCGCCTAGGTGGCTTGGTCGGTTAAGTATCCGACTTCGCCTCAGGTCATGATCTCACGGTCCTTGAGTTCAAGCCCCGCGTCGGGCTCTGTGCTGACCGCTCAGGGCCTGGAGCCTGCTTCAGATTCTGTGTCTCCCTCTCTCTCTGCCCCATCCCCACTCATGCTCTGTCTCTCTCTGTCTCAATAATAAATAAACGTTAAAAAAAAAATTAAAAAAAAAAAAAGAAAATAAAAGAAAAAAATGAACTTGACGGTGTTTCAAAGGCAGCCAGACCAGCTCTGCCAAGCATCAGGTTTGATGCAAAGAGAGAGAAGCGGAAGAGAGTGCCAGAGTCAGTGACTGACAAAACAAGCATTCGCCACAGGCTCTGTCTGGATGCTTGTGGAGGTCCCTTTCCTAGGAGAGGATCACTCAGAAAGATGTGATGAGAACCCCTTGAACTTGACCAAGGAGGCAAACCAAGTGAGAAGTGCATTTCGAGAAGAAACTCAGTAGCCCATCAAGTACAAAAGAAAGGGTAAGCTTGAGGAGCACTGAGATTAAGCCTGGGGTTTGCCATGAGGACAACACAGATGATCTTTGACAGGACAGATCAGGGCCTCTGTGGGTATAAAACAAATTACAGTGACCTGAGGCCTGAGTGGAAAGTACTGAAATAAACGTTTGACTTTGTCCAGAAGCATGGTGACGAGAGTATACGGTAAGCAAGTCGGAGGCAGGGGACTGGTTTTGAATTAGAGAAATTGCAAAGGGAGTTATAGATGAGGGAAAAGGTGGGAGGAGATTCAAAGATGTAAGACAGAGGAGTGCATTGATTAGTGGAGCGTGGTCCCAGAAGAGTGGGGTGGGTTGAGTTTCTGTACATTGAAAGAATCTTTCCTTAAAGGGGAGAGAGGAGAAAAGTAAGAATGATGACAAAGCAGACATTTGAAGGGAGTTGTAGGCATTTCTTAATGGTGGTTAATGGCTTCAGGTTTGTTCGTTTTTTTAACTATGCTAATAGTATGAAGGATAGACTTAATGCAGCAAGAGAAAGGTACACAATAGTAGACATGAGTTCAAGTTTCTAGCTTTGCCCCCTACCAGCTCTGTGACCTTGAACAAAGTTTCTGAGCTTTGCTTATCTTCAAATTGGGATGATTATCCATGTCCTGCCTCCACGAGTGCACTGGAGCCAGTTGGCATCAACTATCCCAAGCCAATATATTTTTAAAATTTTTTTAATGTTTATTGATTTTTGTGAGAGAGAGAGAGAGAGAGAGAGAGGGAGAGAGGGAGCATGAGCAGCAGAGGGGCAGAGAAAGAGGGAGACACAGAATCTGAAGCAGGCTCCAGGCTCCAAGCTGTCAGCACAGACCCGATGCCGGCCTCGAACTCACGAACTGTGGAATCATGACCTGAGCCCAAGTCGGAC
The DNA here is from genome assembly GCF_028749965.1 of Puma concolor. Lineage (NCBI taxonomy): Eukaryota > Metazoa > Chordata > Mammalia > Carnivora > Felidae > Puma > Puma concolor. The sequence goes on from NC_141672.1 coordinate 43,018,212, forward strand.
GCTTAACCGACGGAGCCACCCAGGCGCACCCCCGCCCAAGCCAATATTTATTTCTAATTATTTAGAAATTCAGAGTGGTTAAGTCATTGGTGGTTTAAAATTGGATGTGGTGGGGGGGCGCCTGGGTGGTTCTGTCGGTTAAGCATCCGACTTGGGCTCAGGTCATGATCTCAGGGCTCTTGGGTTCGAAACCTGCATCGGGCTCTGTGCTGGCAGCTCAGAGCCTGGAACCTGCTTTGGATTCTGTGTCTCCATCTCTCTCTGCCCCTCCCCTGCTCATGTCATTCCTCTCTCTCTCTCTCTCTCTCTCTCTCTCTCTCAAAAATAAATAAACACTAAAAAAAAATTAAATTGGATGTGGTGGGAGCTTTTACACCATGGAAACAGGCAAAATGTGACAAAGCAGGGCTTCCCTCTCCTTTCCCAGGGTTACCACCACACCACTGCCTGCTTCACTGACAAGATACTGTCAGGCTAAAATGAGAGACTGGTTGTGAAAACCCTTTGCAAATAACCAAGCCCTAAATAATGTTTTTATCATTAATATTAACAAGTGTAACTTGTTACAGCGTAAGTTGTCATACATACTAATCAGAGTTTTATTTTCTGACTCCGCCCTCCACCCACCTACCCTACCACCATTCCCAGCAGACTTTAGTATTTCCTTGTCTTGGCAAGTTTTACAGAGCAGAAAGCCAAGATCCTTGAAAGCAACGGCTCTTCCAGTTTCATTAAAGGACCGTACTTGCCAAAAGAGATCCTATTAAGTAGGGAGGAAAATGGAAACATCAAAAGGCTTCAAGGGGAGATTCAGAAGAAGACATTCCCAATGGACCGGGAAGGGGAGAGGTCTGTGAATTCTATAGAAAGAAGGGCCCAGGCCTGGCTACCTCCCAGCCCCTTGGGAGGCGCGAGTCCTTAGGAGATGGCTGTAGAGTGTAGGTTTTTGTAGAAAATCTGGGGCGCCTGGGTGGCGCAGTCGGTTAGGCGTCCGACTTCAGCCAGGTCACGATCTCGCGGTCCGGGAGTTCGAGCCCCGCGTCGGGCTCTGGGCTGATGGCTCAGAGCCTGGAGCCTGTTTCCGATTCTGTGTCTCCCTCTCTCTCTGCCCCTCCCCCGTTCATGCTCTGTCTCTCTCTGTCCCAAAAATAAATAAACTTTAAAAAAAGAAAATCCACCCCCAGTGTGTGTGTGTGTGTGTGTGTGTGTGTGTGTGTGTGTGTGTTGTGTGTTTCTTAGACTCACCTAAATATCCAGCCACACAAGACCACAGTCAGCCACACGTGGTTTCAATATACAAGACGGGAAATCCTGCCAGCAGGGGGGCAGCGGTGTTCCTTTCCCCTGGGAGGAGTCCCTGCAGCCGTCCATATGGCCATCACAGCTCTTTCCCCCAGTGTCCCAGGGTTCCAGAGCAAGAGAATGGGACCACACGAGGGGCATGTGGGATCCTCCCTAGCTGGTGACCCCTGTACCCCATAGGACACAATATCTCTTGTAATAACTCCATGGGCACAGCTGCCAGGGTCCCCTCCAGGGACTTGTCCAGTTTCAAGAGTCTCTGCTCTCAATTAAGCCCAAAGCTATGGCTTCCTCTGAAGTATCCAGTTCTCCCAGTCTAGAGACCATTTACCACGAAGGGTCATTTTTGCCAAAGTTACTATACCCAGTAATAACACAGCTGACACAGTGTTTCTGTCAGGTTTCCAAGGGAAACAGAAAGTTAACAGAAAGTAAAATTCTCCAGTAGAAAGGGATACAATCTTTTAAAACCTTTTATCCACAGTGGGCCCGAGAAGGCAGGACCCCAGACACAGGGACTCATGGCCTCATCAAAGATGCCCAGGTCCCAAGCATGGCTCAGAAGCAGAGACCCTGAACATAAAACATAAAGGGCATCCTGCTGGTGAACAAACAGAAGTCTTGTCTCCCAGTCCCTGCCTGTTCCACTGACTGCTAACTCAAACCCCACAAAAATTACAGTGAAAAAAAATCTCCTTACCCTCTCTATATACCTCAGGTTACAACTGCAGTAAGAATGTATTCATATCACCCTTGAGAGTGAGTCAGTTAACATTTGCAGGGCGGGCAAAAGATGAGAGATATATTAAGAGCAGAACAGGCGTGCACTGGGGGCTGCTCCGTCAGTAATCGGTAACCATTGTTTGCAAAGTATTATCTGTCCACTCCCGGTACATACAACCTCCGTGTTATAAGGGAATTCTAATCCCAAACTATCTTGTCACTGAAAACACTCCTTTTCAAGACACGGCATTATGCTGAATCGTCCTCTTAAAGGATTAATGAGACTCTCGTAATTTGAAATAACTGAATGCAAGAGCCACTTTTAATATGTATTATGTAAAGGATTTTCTTTCTTTTTAGAAAAAAAATATTTTAATTATAGAAGTCACACATTAGTGTAGACTCAATACAAAGAAAAATTCTGGGGTGCTTGGGTGGCTAAGCATCTGACTTCGGTCCAGGTCAGGATCTCACGGTTTGTGGGTTCGAACCCCGTGTTGGGCTTTGTGCTGGTGCATATGCATGTTCTTTCTCTCAAAAATAAACATTAAAAAAAATAAGGAAAATTCAAACAATACATTTAAAGTAAAAGTCTCCCTGGCTCCCTACTCACTTAACTTCTCTCCTTGGAGGTGACCAGCGTATCAATTTGTGGTACACCCTTCTGTCCCCTTTACGCTACATTAATAATGCCTTCAAGTACTGCCTTTGGCTCTCGTAAAGTCATTATAGTGTACGTTATAGTCCATTCAGACGACTATAACAAAGTACCCTAGACTGGGGTGGCTTAAACCACAGAAATTTATTTCTCACAGTTCTGGAGGCTAGAAGTTCAAAATCAAGGTGCCAGCATGGTCGAGTTCTGGTGAGGGCCCTCTTCCAGGTTATGTTCTCACATGGGGCGAGTATATACAGAGAGAGAGACAGAGAGAGAGAGAGAGAGAGAGAGAGCATGAGAGAGAGGTCTCTTGTCACCTCCTTTTTCTATAAGGGCTCTAATCCCATCATGAGGGCCCCATCTCATAGCCTAATCTGACCCTAAATACCTCACCTTTTCCTAATACCATCCTTTTGTGGATTAGGATTTCAACATATGAATTTGGGGGGATGGGATACAAACATGCAGTCCAAAAGAGTGTGCATTCCATATTCCCTTAGAAACCAGCAGATACACAGAGAACCGTCTGGAAAGTTTATCATTCCCACTCCTACCATGCGAGGACACAAGGAGATGTTTGCAACCAGGAGAGCGCCCTCAGCTGATGTGCTGGCACCCTGATCTTGGGCTTGCAGCGTCCAGAACTGTAAGGAATAAATTTCTGTTGTTTATTTAAAAAAAAAAAAAAAGGTATCATCGGGAAATGTTAATAGCTTCAAAATTAGCTACACACCAAGAACTTGATACTCTCCCCTTAACAGGAGGTGTCTACAGTCTAGGCAAGGAACACCACCCAGTAGCTTCACTCTATAAACATTCTTAGCATCCCTGAGCCGTTCCAGCAGCCCCCGGCCCCTCCTGTGACAAGTCTGGAGAGAGCTGGCATTTCCAAGTGGTGCAGTTCAAGCTCCAGAGTGTGCAGAACAATGTATTCAGCTGAGTAGCCACGGCCACACCACTCCTCCCACCGCCTGCTCCCCGCCTGAAGTTTCCATTACCCACCAGGCTTTGATCTGGTAAACAAATCTGATTCCAATCACGTGGCAGAGGGTTGCCTTCTCTCACTCTCCTCTCTGTGCTTGGGAGAGTTGAACAATTAACAAATAGAAAGTGTTCTGTGACAGTTCATTATTTTGTACCTGATTTGGGGAGACTGAAAAATGGCCCTTTCAAACAATCTCTTTGGCCAATTTCCTTCCTTCCCTTCCCCCCCAGAACCTAAATCCTGGGATTCCCCATAGGGGTTTTATAGAAACCAGCCCATCTGGAATAGTCTGCTGACAGAAAGTCAGTAATTGATGCCAGCCGGAGAAAGCACAACTTCTGCAACGGCTTTAATTCCAGAAAAGTCTTGCCTCTCTTGCAGCGCTCACCATAGCCAGGCCTTGCCTCATACGGCTGAGTAGCCTCAGCACCTAAACCAAATCTCCAGAATTTGGTGCCCGATAGCTGTTTGTCAGACTGAATTAATTGCATTGAAGTCACTTGATCTCGCTGGATCTCACTCACCAATGGGAATAATCATACTTACTTCACAGTGTGGTTGTAAATATTGCTATTTGATCATATTGTTTGGCTCCCCACCACCCCCCCCCCAATCTGTTTGGTTTCCTGGTCCATAAAAGATAAATAGAGTACAGTTTTTTGAAGTGAAGTGTCAGAGAGGTTTTGACTTCACTAGATGGGTGCTATGGAGGGTTACGTCATCTCTTTGAGTTCCAGTTTCTTCATCTGTAGAATTCGGGAAATGATGTCTATATTAGAGGGCTATTGTGAATGCTACATGAGAAGACCTGGGAAGCTCAGGGTACAGGCATTGTACATAGTAAGCATTCCATAAATGCTATTATTATGTGCATAGTCTGTACATTCCAGGCATGTGACTAAAACTCAGTAAACGGTCAGTGAGCAAATAAACGAATGAGTGAACACAGCGGTATCAGTTACGAGTATGCTTGGTTGCATGTGATAGACGCCCTACTACACGGCGACTAAACCCAATGGATGGCTCTTCCTCTCACGTAATAAGAAGTCTGGATGTAGGCAACCCAGGGCTGAAACAATTGTTCAAGGAAGTCACTGGGGACCCAGGCCGCTTCTTAGCATGCGGTTCTCATCCTCAGATTTGCAAGATGCTCTACATCTGTGTTCCATTCAGGAAGAGGGAGGGAAAGGCTTTAGTTGCCTCCTCGGTAAAATGGGAATGGGCTGGCTCTCTTTCCACTGAACAGTTCTATGACTCAGCAGGCAACTCAGGGTCAAATAAGCACCACTCATCTGAGATAATATGCCTTTTGTGGATAGATTGTGTGTCCCAGAAATCAGTCACGTGGGTCTCAGTTCCACACACACCTATTGCTCAAAGTGATAATTCTGAAAATATTTGGCAGCATGAAGAAACATTTACAAAAATGTTAAGTGAAGAATGGGAGGAGAATTACTAAATTCTACTCCTGAAGCCAATATTACACTATGTTAACTAACTAGAATTTAAATAAAAATTTGAAGCAAAAAAAAGCAGAAAGTGGGAGACTGTTAACAGTACATGCTGGCATAGGAAGTTTTCCCTAAGATATATATGTGAATAAAAGGAAGCCACAGGCAACACTTGCAGATGATCTCATTTAAAAAATTTTATAAAGGGGCGCCTGGGTGGCGCAGTCGGTTAGGCGTCCGACTTCAGCCAGGTCACGATCTCGCGGTCCGTGAGTTCGAGTCCCGCGTCGGGCTCTGGGCTGATGGCTCAGAGCCTGGAGCCTGTTTCCGATTCTGTGTCTCCCTCTCTCTCTGCCCCTCCCCCGTTCATGCTCTGTCTCTCTCTGTCCCAAAAATAAATAAACGTTGAAGAAAAAAAAAATAAAATAAAAAAAAAATTTTTATAAAAAAATTGAGGTGCCTGGGTGGCTCAGTCGGTTAAGCATCCGACTTCGGCTCAGGTCACGATCTCATGGTTCATGGGTTCAAGCCCCGCATCGGTCTCTGTGTTGGCACCTTGAGAGCCTGAAGCCTGCTTTGGATTCTGTGTCTCCCTTTCTCTTTGTTCCTCCCCGACTCATGCTCTGTCTCCCTCGGTCTCTCAAAAGTAAATGAATGTTAAAAAAAAAAAAAAAGAAAAGAAAAATTAAAAATAAAATAAATTTAAAACTTTATAATAAAACAAAAAACTGGTTGGAATGAGTTTTACTCCCCAAATCAGGTAAAAATCAGGAGACTTTTACTGTTAGCACCACTACACTTCTATTTTTTTTACTTCTAATAGCATGTATATGTTCATATATTAGTTATCCGATAAAATTAGTCTATGTTAGGGACCTTGGGTGGCTCAGTCGGTTAAGCTTCTGATTTCAGCTCAGGTCATGATCTCACACTCTGTGAGTTTGAGCCTCACATCGGGCTCTGTGCTGACAGCTCAGAGCCTGGAGCCTGCTTCAGATTCTGTATCTCCCTCTCTTTCTGTCCCTCTCCCACTCATACTCTGTCTCTCTCTCTCTAAAAAATAAATAAACATAAAAATTTTTTTAATTAGTCTATGTTAATTATTATACCTATGTAATTACATAAAATTATGTATGTACACAGTAAAACTTGGAAAGGACTCCAGACAAATGAAAACAGTAGATGTTTCAGGCTTGTAAAATTATCGAAAAATTCCTTATTTGTGTTAATATTATGCCGCATGTGTAATAAATATTATTTCCTCCCACAAGTTGTTCACATGAGGCACAGGTAGATTTTTATAACAATCCAAGGGGGGCATTTTTTAAAAGGTAACCATGGCTTTTGATGATTAAGAGATTAGACTAGTGCAGAGCCTCAGTTGGGACCAGTTTGGCAGAGACTATCTGCAATGGTGAAACCAAATTATTTTAGCTGACCTTGGTGATGAAAGCTCTCTCTAGTTTTGCTTTTTGTTTGTTTGTTTTTTCTTTTACCTCCAGCACCAAGAACGAAAAAACAAAGGACAAGAACTAGAATGATCAGTACTTCTCTCTCCCTGAGATCCTGACCATATGCAGCTCAGGGTGTTCTATGCTTAAATAGCATAGCTAGGCCGATCATCACTTGACAGGTGAGGAGGCTGGCCTAGGGAGGGCAGGGCCCCCCAGACCAGTTACTTAGCACGGCCCTGCCACCCTGCCACATGATTTCCAAATGGGTGGACATTACCTGGATCATTAACCTTGACTCCCATATAAACCCAGCCACACTCAAAGAAGCTCAAAGCAATTTGGGGGAAGATTCCAAGTTGGACACAGAAATGTTGGTCAGGAGGTCCCTGGGGGAATACCAGGTCCCTGCTGGAACAATTAGCAACCACTTACTGACTCATTAAGTGCCAAACACTGAGCTATCCAGTTTATATACATGATCATCCTGTCTGTGACCTTGCAAAGTAGATATTACACACACACACACACACACACACACACACACACACACACTTCATTTTACAGAAAGTCTAAATGACTTACTTGTTCAAGACCACATAGCCCATCAAATAAGAGAGCTGAAATTCAAAACCACCAACTTTGATGATTCCAAAATCTGTACTTTTAACCTGTGTTCAGTATTTTTCACATACATTTCCATTTGACAGTTTTGGTTCTTTGGAACAGAGAAATGCAGATTTGGGGAGCATTTCTTTCATGTTGGGAAAAAAAGACAAAAGTTCTCTCAACACTCTGAATGCTGCAAACAGATTCCATAGAAAAGTAACCAGGCTTAATTCTACCCAAGTGTGCACAACATGGCCTTTAGGCAGTTGGGTGTGTTTTCCCCCCTCCCCCCAAGCAATTTATCACCCAAGCCACAGTAGCCTGTAATGTATGGCTTTAATATATTACCAAGGGAAAATGTTCTAATGATTTAGTGGGGTACACATCATTGGTATTATGAGGCAGCATTAATCAAAGTATGGAGTTGGCTTCTGAAAACCATTAGGTAAATCCCAAGCTCTATGCTTAATGTATGCACCTTGGACCACAGTCTGGAAGGAATGAAAAGATCTCATTGCTTTGCTTTCAAGTGCCCTCCCATTAGTAAAACTAATGTTTCTGTGTGTGTGTGTGTGTGTGCACATGTTACTTAAAATTTTTAAAGTGCATTTTAAGATGAACAACTGTTAAAAGGTCTCTTTACCATGAGTCTCTCTGAAGGAAGAAAGGCCAGTCCCCTAGTTGTACCTTCTGAGGAGGAAGGCTTGCCCTGGATTTCTAGCTTAATGGCCAACCACAAGAACTAGAATATAAAACCAGAAATCATTCATTTTTTTGCACTTTTTTTCATTAAGGTAGAATTTACATATAGGAAAATTCATTTTTTTAGTGAACACTTCTGTGTGTTTTGAGAAACACATACAAAATTGTGTAATAACCATTACTACAGTGAAGATATAGAACAGTACCATTAGCATCCAAAATTCCTTCATGCCTTTTTTGTCTTTTTTTTTAGATTAAAAAAAATTTAAAAATTTTTAAAAAGTAAAATAATTCTGACTTTTAGGGACATTGAGATGAATAGATTGTTTTACTTCTTAGGAAAATGTACTAAAGTAATGTTATTATCCATATTTGAATAATGAAATTTTCAATCTTTAGTAATGGCCAGTAGTAACTGAGCCAAAAAAGTTTTTTCTCCTTATAGCAGGAGACTACATTCACTCTCACAGAGAGTATGTTAGGTGAAGGACTGGAGTCCTTTACATTGTTAATTTTGCTTGTGCTGAGAACTATTAGGAAATATGGGTTTTTTTTTCTTTTTTTATGTTTATTTATTTACTTTTTTTATTTTTCATTTTTCCAACATAATACTTAATTTTATTTTTTTCAATTTACATCCAAATTAGTTAGCATCTAGTACAACAATGACTTCAGGAGTAGATTCCTTAATGCCCCTTCCCCATTTAGCCCATCCGCCCTCCCACAACCCCTCCCGTAACCCTCAATTTGTTCTCCATATTTATGAGTCTCTTATGCTTTGTCCCCCTCCCTGTTTTTATATTATTTTTGTTTCCCTTCCCTTATGTGCATCTGTTTTGTTTCTTAAAGTCCTCATATGAGTGAAGTAATATGATATTTGTCTTTCTCTGACTGACTAATTTCACTTAGCATAGTACCCTCCAATTCCATCCATGTAGTTGCAAATGGCAAGATTTCATTCTTTTTGATTGCCGAGTAATACTCCATTGTGTGTGTGTGTGTGTGTGTGTGTGTGTGTGTGTGTGTGTGTGTGTATACATACCACATCTTCTTTATCCATTCATCCATCAATGGACATTTGGGCTCTTTCCATACTTTGGCTATCGTTGATAGTGCTGCTAGAAAACATTGGGGTGCATGTGCCCCTTCGAAACAGCACAACTGTATCCCTTGGATAAATGCCTAGTAGTGCAATTGCTGGGTCATAGGGTAGTTCTATTTTTAGTTTTTTGAGGAACCTCCATACTGTTTCCCACAGTGGTTGCACCAGCTTGCATCCCCACCAATAATGCAAAAGAGATCCTCTTTCTCTGCATCCTTGCCAACATCTGTTGTTGCCTGAGTTGTTAATGTTAGCCATTCTGACAGGTGTGAGGTGGTATCTCATTGTGGTTTTGATTTGTATTTCCCTGATGATGAGTGATGTGGAGCATTTTTTCATGTGTCGTTGGCCATCTGGATGTCTTCTTTGGAGTAGTGTCTATTCATATCTTTTGCCCATTTCTTCACTGGATTCATTGCTTTTTGGGTGTTGAGTTTGATAAGTTCTTTATAGATTTTTGATACTAACCCTTTATCTGATATGTCATGTGCAAATATCTTCTCCCATTCTGCCAGTTGCCTTTTAGTTTTGCTGATTGTTTCCTTTGCTGTGCAGAAGCTTTTTATTTTGATGAGGTCCCAGTAGTTCATTTTCACTTTTGTTTCCCTTGCCTCTGGAGACATGTTGAGTAAGAAGTTGGTGAGGCCAAGATCAAAGAGGTTTTTGCCTGCTTTCTCCTCGAGGATTTTGATGGCTTCCTGTCTTACATTTAGGTCTTTCATCCATTTTGAGTTCATTTTTGTGTATGGTGTAAGAAAGTGGTCCAGGTTCATTCTTCTGCATGTCGCTGTCCAGTTTTCCCAGCACCACTTGCTGAAGAGACTGTCTTTATTCCACTGGATAGTCTTTCCTGCTTTGTCAAAGATTAGCTGCCCATACTTTTGTGGGTCCTTTCTGGGTTCTCTATTCTATTCCATGGATCTGAGTGTCTGTTCTTGTGCCAGTACCATACTGTCTTGATGATTACAGCTTTTAGTATAGCTTGAGGTCTGGGATTGTGATGCCTCCTGCTTTGGTTTTTGTTTTCAAGATTGCTTTGGCTATTTTGGTCTTTTTCTTGTTCCATACAAATTTTAGGATTATCTGTTCTAACTGTGAAGAATGCTGGTGTTATTTTGATAGGGATTGCATTGAATATGTAGATTGCTCTGAGTAGTATTGACATTTTAACAATATTTGTTCTTCCTATCCAGGAGCATGGAATCTTTTTCCATTTTTTTGTGTCTTCTTCAATTTCTTTCATAAGCTTTCTATAGTTTTCAGTGTATAGATTTTTCACCTCTTTGGTTAGATTTATTCCTAGGTATTTTATGGTTTTTGTGCAACTGTGAATGGAATCTATTCCTTGATTTCTCTTTCTGTCGTTTCATTGTTGGTGTATAGGAATGCAACCGATTTCGGTGCATTGATTTTATATCCTGCAACGTTGCTGAATTCATGAATCAGTTCTAGCAGTTTTTTGGTGGAATCTTTTGGGTTTTCCATATAGAGTATCATGTCATCTGAGAAGAGTGAAAGTTTGACCTCCTCCTGGCCAATCTGGATGCTTTTTATTTCTTTGTGTTGTCTGAGTGCAGAGGATGAGACTTCCAATACTACGTTGAATAACAGTGGTGAGAGTGGACATCCCTGTGTTGTTCCTGACCTTAGGGGGAAAGCTCTCAGTTTTTCCCCATTGAGGATGATATTAGCGGTGGGTCATTCATATATGGCTTTTATGATCTCGAGGTATGCTCCTTCTATCCTTACTTTCTTGAGGGTTTTTATCAAGAAGGGATGCTGTATTTTGTGAAATGCTTTCTCTGCATCTATGGAGAGGATCATATGGTTCTTGTCCTTTCTTTTATTGATGTGATGAATCACGTTAATTGTTTTGCAGATATTGAACCAGCCCTGCATCCCAGGTATAAATCCCATGTGGTCATGGTGAATATTTTTTTTAATGTATTGTTGGATCCAGTTGGCTAGTATCTTGTTGAGGATTTTTGCATCCATGTTCATCAGGGAAATTGCTCTATAGGTCTCCTTTTTAGTGGGGTCTCTGTCTGGTTTTGGAATCAAGGTAATTCTGGCTTCATAGAAAGAGTTTGGAAGTTTTCCTTCCATTTCTATTTTTTGGAACAGCCTCAAGAGAATAGGTGTTAACTCTTCCTTAAATGTTTGGTAGAATTCCCCTGGAAAGCCATCTGGCCCTGGACTCTTGTTTTTTTGGGAGAAATCATTCACTTTTTAAAAATAGTTTGACATCACTTGTTAGAGGGATAGTTTATGAATACAAAGCTGCTGAAAAGCAAACTATGATGAAGGAAGTTGCAGAATGGGGACCCATGGACACCAGATTAAGAACACGATTGAGGGCGCATGCTCTGTTTCTTCTCTGTGACACTGTCTCCTTATTGACTATCCTGTTACACACACACACATACACACAGTCTGGTTTTTCTGGAATGGAGAGAGCAGCCTGGCAAGAGTTGTCAGTGCTGAAAAGAAAGAGAAGAGGCCCCAGTATAAAGACCAAATGCTGGCACTCATTGTCTAAATTTTCTTTTTTCAAACGTACCACCCGGCTCTGGTCCAATGTAAGAATGCATTTCTTTGCAACTTGAAATACGCTCTTACTAGCAAAAATTGACCAAGCAAAATACAAAAGATGTTCCCGAGAGCTGAGCTCCCACTTCTAGATTTGCTCAGGGAACTTCCCTATGCTAAGGAAGACAAGAAGCAGTATCTTCAGAGCTCAAAGGGCCAGTATTTCCCGGCTTCTTTCATGCTGCTGAGTGCCTACGTGTACCCAAGCAAGTCATCGCACCCTGTGCCCTGGGACAGATATGACGTGGCGAGTGGGTGGCCGAGCACGGGGAGTTGTTGATAAGAGAGACAGTGGACAATATCCTTTCCAAAGAAATGCCTTTCAAAGGTGAAGAAAAAAGCAAGAAAAGAGGTCAAATGTGATGGTAGGCCTGGGCAGCATTTAAATCTGATAGATAAAGGTCCCTGCACTCTTGAAGCTAAGTGGATGAGCAGACATTAATCAGATAAAAACATAAATAAAATGTTAATTGTCAGATAGCCTGCAGCCTCTGTACTAATCACCATTTCCTTCAAAAGACTCCCTAGACTGCATTGGGAAATGACGCTTCTCCAGAGCTTTGCAGAGTTTTGTTAGTCTCTTTCCTCCTCCTGCACAAACACCCTTATCTTTATTTACAATTTATTTTACTAGTTTACATTCTTCAAGACCAGATGCTCCACCTGACCTGAGATAAGCTCTACTCACCAGAAGAGTGTCGCTATTACGGACCGATTGCCTTGTCGTGTGCGAAGGAAATCTACTTCATAAACAGATTAGTAACTGGATAATTTAGAATTTAACACATCATTAAAAAAAAAAACTACCAGTGATCTCAGAAACTGTTGGTGCATGTTCACGTGAGACTTTATTAACATGGCATTGTGCCTACCATCAACAGCTCTACACGCCATGTCCCTTCTACTGTATAAAAATAGTCCTATTAATTTGACTTCTACACTCCTACCCACAGGTGAGGAAACATACCTGCATCCTGGACAAAGCAACATTTGACATACAGTCTGTGAAACTTGAAGAATCTGCATATTTCCCTTTCATTTTCATGTGCACTACATTCTCTAATGACATTGTCAGCTGCTCTAGAAATCATTTACGTGATTGTTTATTTACCCAAATGCACTTCAGGAGCAGAAAATATCTATGTCAGACAGGGGAAGAGGCATGTCGAACATCTTCTTTTACAAAGCAATTTCCCAATTCTCTCTGGTTTGTTGATTGAGCAGAATTGACTTGTAGGTGGTAAATCAAAAAAAAAAAAAAAACACACCTATATTCTTTAAAAAAGATCTTTTTTAATGTTTATTTACTTTTGAGACAGTGAGAGAGAGTGCACGTGTGTGAGCGGGGGAGGGGCAGAGAGCGAGGGAGACAAGATCTGATCAGACTCTGCACTGACAGCAGAGAGTCTGATGCAGGGGCTCCAACTCACTGTGAGATCATGACCTGAGCTCAAGTTGGGCGCTTAACCAACTGAGCCACCAGGCGCCCCAGAGAAAAACCTATATTGTTGTTGGAAGCCCCATACGAGCCCACTGAGGCTACTAGTTTCTTGCCCCCCTGGATAAAATCTTAAGTGGGCCCACAGGCTTATCCACTCACTCTTTGATAACAACTAATATAATCACATTGTTACTTCATATATTCTCATGAATTCTTAGATGGTAGTAAAATTGTGAGGAATATAGGCAGGCCCCGCAGCTATCCACTCAGTCCTAGTTAAGAAAATTCCTCGGATCACTTACAATCACAAAGAAATCACAAAAAGGGAAATGCTCTGTCTTACCTTGAGAATTCTGAGCTGCACTGAAAGTTGAAACCTCTCCCCTCCCAGAGATCACAGCTCTGCAGTAGGAAGACCTATAGTGGGAAGATTCTTCTGTTTCTTTGTTTCTGTTTCTACCCTCCCCAGCTCACTAGCTTCCCCTGCTAGAAAGGTTGGAAGGTGGGGAGGCTAAGAGGAAAGAAGCATAAAAGATCTTACTTGACTGACACCAGTCTCACCTGGTGCTCCCTAAATTGGGTGAAAGGTTAAAGCTGACCACCCTGCTTGTGATGTGTTTCTGGGTTCTTCAGAGCTTGCAGCGGCAACATTAGACTATAACTCTCTTAACGTATGACATGCATTTCCTGCTGGCTGGTTGTTTTATTTCTTCCCTCAGCCCCAGGGAATTTAGTGTCCAGCCCCCGCTGGAGGTCACGTCACCCCTCTAGGTAGCCCTCTTGGAGGGATGTAAAATGTTTTCAGCAGGGCTCTCTCCCACACTGCCCACCTCTGATCCAAGGAAGAACACTCACAGATCCTTGCACCTTCCCCTCCCCCTCGGTGGCTTGTATAGGGAGCTCCCAACTTCGAGTATAGGACAGTTGCTCTCCCTCTCTCTCCTCTGTTGCCTCAGGGTAAATGCCATGACCTCTCACCTTGAGATTCCTAAGACAGCAGTTCTCTGGGCTCCCCCAAACTCCCAGGACACAACAAGCTCTCCAACTGGTCTCCTTGAAGCTTTTTGCATTGGGTTGGACCCACGAAACTACCACCATCCCAAAACAGTCCTAAGAAGTTCTCCTGAATAGCCGGCATCAGCCTTTTACAATAATGAGATAGGTGTTGGGCTCTAGGTGATCACTACCCTCTCTGCAGGTGCTCTGTTAGTCGGGTAGCACCTCACTTTAGAATGGAGGCATACTTACCGCCCGATATCTAGCTTTAGACTGGGAGAGTTCTTTTTATCTACTTGATACAGAAGGACTGATTCTCTCCACAGTTAGCAACTCAGCCCTCCTAGACATTGTCAGTGTAGCTGCCATACCAAACCTGAGTCCCAGAATGCCTCATTACACTGCCTGCACCCTGTGTGTTGAGTGTTGGGAACCATGTAGACCAAAGGGAACCATGATAAATCACAGCATAACCCAGTTTCTTCGGGAACAAGACTCACTTTCTTGGCCTTTCTCAAACAGACTTCAAAAGATACCCATGGATTATCTTGAGGGGTTGACAAACCAACGTTCACACAGGCAGAGCCCTATCCACGGGGCTCACCCCTGAAACAGACACACAAAGAGGCTACCCTGCTCTCCTCTCTTAGGCTTCCTCCAGCCAGTTTAATGACTTTTATTTTGGTAGAACTGCTCTATACCAATTAAAAGTCCCAGCCAATGTCCTGGGCCAATTTTGGTCACTGAGCACCAGTCATTAGAGTCTAACTTTTATGGAAAGAAGACCTCTGAGGCCAGGTGAGCTTTAATTGCACCTCTTTTGTTAGTTCAGAGCTTCATGTTATGCCAAGAGAGCATTAGCCTCGTACCTTGTTTATACTAGAGAAGAATGAATGGAACAGAATTGCTCCTTTCCCCCCATTGCTAAATCACCCTTTTCTTAATAGGTCAAAGCTAACTTCTTATAAAACCTTAACAATGAAACATCACGCTTGAAAGAAAGTCTCAGGTTCTTGGCACTGAGCATTGCCAACGCTTCACGGTTGGATTTTCCCCTCTCAGCTAGCTGTTCCCCTTCCAGCAGGAATGCTTTCTGGTTTTTGTAGCCAAACGGGATGAGAGGAGCAAAACAGCAAGAGGTATTCACGTAGTCGTGTTCCATTAAACTTCTCTAACACGCGCTTACTTACAGAATACCGTTGTGTATACATTTTGGATTTCAGTCCTGTAACGCAGGCCTGCTTGCAAGAAAGAGCAGATTAAAGAACCGATGTCTCTACGGGGAAGAGAAATAACATGTCAATTGTGTTTATTTGTTGGGTTACATGATTTATGCTTTCTCATGTGAAGATGGAACAGAGGGAAGAGGACACGTGACATTGTTTAGATAATCCCCAAAGAAAGTTGGAGTTCCTCCTTCAGGAAAAGGGTTGCCTTTCACTTAACATATAAATGGTACTGACAGCTCATGGGGAAGAGAAAGATTTCTTATGTTCTAAGAAATGAATTCAAGATGCACCTAATTTCGTCTCCAGAGCGAAGGATATTTAGCATTCTAAGGGAGAAAGGAAAAAAAAAAATGGGGCGGGGAGAAATTCAGGAAGAATCCCATAAAAACGGAATTTAGGGACCCTTTTGTGAAGCTTTATGTTCATATAGATGTGAAAGGGATCAATGTAATTTGAGTTTAAAGTACATGTTGAAACGTCTTTAGTTGCCCCAAGCACATTTCAGCCTCACTTTGCTTCTCTTCCTAATTAACCCTCCGTCCTATCTGGGTGATTAAGTCAAATAAAACAATAATGCTGTGAAAAAACTTTAGAAAACTCTGACATGGAAAAGTAAATATGTTGATAAAGTTTCTAAATAGATATTCTTTTTTACCTAGCTGTTCTTTTTTTTTTTTTTTTTTAATGCTTATTTATCTTTGAGAGAGAAAGAGAGAGAGAAAGGAAGACAAAGTATCCCAAGCAGGCTCTGCACTGTCAATGCAGAGCCCTACACGGGGCTCAAACCCATGAACTGTGAGATCATGACCTGAGCCGAAACCAAGAGTTGGATGCTCAACCGACTGAGCCACCCAGGTGCCCTTCTTCTTCAATTGGGAAAACAGATGGCCAAGAAGTGCCAATTCGAGCTCTGCTTGTATAATCCATGATTTCACAAGGCTCCAAATTGGTGCATATAATTGTTATGAAAAAGTACCAAAAACCTTTTGTGTATTAAAGGACTATGGTCTTGTGCTAGGTGTTACATTTATTTTTTCCTTAAAATCATCATCGCTGCTTTGCAGGAAGTTGCATTCTAAGAGAGAAGATCCAGATGTGAATGTGTAGCAAGAAAAGGAGAACCAACCCAAAACAAAACTATGCTTTACTGACTGCGCTTCAGAAGAGAAACATCACAACCTGTACATGCACTTCTCATCACTGATTAGTGTTACTGCAACAACGCATGCAGTGAAAGTGAAGATACAGCTATGTACCTCCCAGAAACCTATTGGGGGACAACTTACACCATGTTAGCACTTAGAGGATAGGAACCACATCCTGTTGTCCCCATAGAAACCCTCCTGTGGATGGTCTCCCTGTTCTAAACCAAAGTCCTCAAAAGCAATCACAGAATGAGGCTATCAATTCATGGTGAAACACACGTCCCTTTTCTTACTGGAAGTTTAAAGTCCCTGAGCCTTGACGTGCATTCATCTCACAAGCAAGAGCTTTGTTTACAACATTTAATAGCAAAGGGGTCTTAGGTTAATGCCAAGAACCAGATTATTACCTCTTAAAAACTTATCCTCCCAAAGGAGAAAGACTCTTATTAGGAGGGGAAGATTTCAAAGTTGCTTTAGAACTGTACCTCTGGGTGTTATTTTTCAGGCATCATAAAGCATTTGGATTCAGCTGCTTTTTGATCCAAGTAAAACACTTCTAAAGATAAGTGAGGTTTGCTTCCTCAGTTAAGGATATCTTTAAGTGACAGATGCCGGATAATAAAAGGCCTTTTTCAGGAGCACATAAACTGGAACAAGGACAAACAAATTTCAAGACTGTTGAGAGATTGAGAAACCTAACAGGACACTTCACATTTAACACATTCTCAACGGACTTCAGACTTCCTGGCGGTTCCTGAACTATTTCCCATGAAGCAAGGCATCATATATCAGTGTCAAAACACACTCTGGCTGATACTTTCCATAGCACTAGGACAAGTCCTCAATAATGCAGGATACATGAGAACCAGCCTGCGGAAGAGGAGGCAAGTTTCACTTGTGTGAGTGATCTCACCGTTACCAGTTGTGCATATGCATTCATTCACTTGTTCATTCAAGAAGCATTTTCAGGTCTCTGTCCTGTGGTAATGGTTCCCAATCCTGGCTAACCATCGCAATCACTTGGGCTCTTCCACCAGCTGTTGATTCGGTAAGCGTGGCGGAGGCCTGAGCGTGGTAGTTTTTAAGTGGTCCAAAGCCAGAATTAGTATGACTCTTTGAGTATTTTAGGATATCATTGGTGAGAGAGGGAGTGAGAGTGCAGTGGGAGATCATCTTTTTTCTCCAAATTCTCGCTAGGGCCAGTGGTGGAAAGATCGATGACAGAGGAAAGAGAAGGAAGGAGAAGGCTAAAAAAGGAACGTGTGACTACCCTTCCCTCACCACTTTACTGAGGCTCCTATTCCAGCTTCCAGTAATGTTAAAGTATCTCATAACAGACTAACTCTCTGGCCAGTGACAATGATAAAATCTGGCCAAAATACAAAAAGCAATCATTGGAAGGCACTGAAGAGTGATCACCAGCAGGCAGGAGCTGGAGAACATTCGTACCTTGAAAGAAAGAAAACACACTTGTTGAGATCCGTATTTACCTGGCCACTTCCCAGTGCCCATGACCATGGAGGATACACTCAAGCAAAAGGGGCAGTCTGGCTGGGCTTGAAAGTCAGAATCAGAGTTCAGGGCTCTCAGAAAGGCTGAAAATTGAGCAGCAAAGATTTCCATAAAGAAGGGAATAGATGTGGAGGAGATGTGAAGAGCCTCGATATTTGCATACAAATTCTCAAACCCTTAGCTGATCCTTGAAGTGCACATGTGCTGGGTGAAAATCTAAGAACACAGTGGAAAGCAACAGCTGGAAGCCTGAAGGAGCTGGGTTGAGATGTCAACAGTTGCCTGATCCTGGGAAGACAGTTTAGGATTCATGCACCTCCAACTTAGAGGTGCTTGGTAAACAATTTGAGCATTCCACTGAAAACCTCAAAGGGTCATAGTTTAAGAATAAAGACCGCATCCAAAGGTTAAGGGCTATGCTTATGAACGCTAACCCTATCAAGATTCAAAGAGATCCTTATGGACTCCTGCCTAAATTGCCCAAGACTTACTCAAAACTGAAGAGATCTCAGGTCCAATCCCTCTTTGATTTTTTGGTTGCTTGTTTGTTTTAGAACATGGGCTACTTTCTACTTGTATCAGTCCTTGCAATGCTCACATTGCTAAGAAATAAACCTAATGGAAAATGATTTGAGACCTCAGATCCGTCAATACAATTATGATTCTTAAATGTATGATATTCCTACAAAATACGATCTTGTCCTCCATGAGTAAATATTTGATGGCAGAGGATATATAGGTAGCCTTCTTTAGTAACCAGAAGTTAAGGAGAATTGGTACTTGCTTGCTTCATATACAAAAATCATGGGACTTGAGGACATATAGAATTATACTCATGTTTTTCTCAGTGTCCAAAACCAAATAAGTGATCTTAATTTGAGTTTTCCATGAGAATGCACTCTAATACATCAGGTAGATATTAATTGCTGTGTTCTCCTAATCTAAGTGGTTCACAGGATAGGATGACTTCAAATATCTCTTACTACAACAGGCAGAAAAGGGACATAAAATATCTAGAGAAAAGTTACAACTGGGCATAATTTTGACTTAAATAATTGGAAAATTGTAACTACATAATTTACAAAATAACTACAAAATTCGAAACTAAATAATTTTGGTCATGAACTGTTCATAGGTAGACACTCCCTGTCTTCCAAACTAAAAAATACTCCCTTATAGTCAAGACCCCAACTCAAAGACAACTGAGAGTATTTTCAGGACTACCCTTAGAAGAGCTTACCAAGACACGTGTTCAGAAGCATTCCCATGGGATGCTAAGGTAGAACTCTATACTTCGCATATCCCTAACTGTGACCCTTCCTCTCCGATTGTTCAGGAAAGACAAGACTGCCTGATGGGGAGTGTTAACTGGGCAGAGGTTCACACCAGAAGTTTATTCCCTATCTGAACCAATCTCTTGATCTGGTAGCTACAATATACCCATCCTCTATGGGTATACAATATACCCATATGGGGGCAGCAGTGACTAACTGACCAAAGCTTCTACACTAGGCTGATTAATGCTGACTTCTACACAAACTCCACATTCCACCTGCCAAGCAATCCTGATACTTCTAGGCAATACTCAGGTTTTCTCTGTCAGCTAATTATGTCATACTGACTATGAAATCCTTCTATTACCCACTTTGCACACCTCAATTTAACACCATTCACATTTTAATCCCACCACTTACTACCCCTTCTAGATGAAAAGGAAACCATGACTTTTAATGGTACCTTCAGCACAAAGAATGCCTAGGTCCTATTAAAGCTAAACACATGCCTGCCCTATTACCCAGAAATATACCCAAAAGAAATTAGTGCATCTGTCCACCAAAATAAATATACAATAATATTCAGAGCAGCTTTGTTCATAGCAAAGAGTAGCAACAACCCAGATGTCCATCAACAGTAAAATGAATAGACTGAGGAATATTTATACAATGGAATGCCACATGGCAATAAAAAATTAAACAAACTATTGATACATGCAAAAACATGTATGGATCTCACAGACATTATATTTCACACAAGAAGCCAATAAGAAATTAGTATATACTATATGATTCCACTTACATTCAAAAATAAGCAGAACTAACTGATGGTGATAAAAGTCAGAATGGTGGGGGGCATCTGGGTGGCTCAGCTGGTTAAGCGTCCGACTCTTGATTTCAGCGCAGGTCATGAGCTCATGGTTCGTGAGTTCGAGGCCTGTATCGGGCCCTACGCTGAGAACACGGAGCCTGCTTGGGATTCTCTCCGTCTCTCTCTGCCCCTCCCCTGCTCACACTTGCTTGTTCTCTCAAAATAAATAAATAAACATTTTTTTTTTAAGTCAGAATGGTGGTTACCTCTGGATGAGGAGGGGTGTGTTTGACTGGGAAGGGGGCAGAAAGGAACCTTCTGAGGTGCTAGGAAATGTTCTGTCTCTATACAGAGGTATATATACACACATGAAAATTAAATGAGCTCTCACTACTAGTACTTTTCTGTATAAATTATATACTTTGGCAAAAAGTAAGAACTATACACACAGAATGGCCAGGTCAAATCCTAATCCTGATTTAGTACTATTTGTAGACGGCTCTTATCTTAAAAATGACAAAGGCATTTCCTGTGCAAGATACGCTGTCACCACTGAACACGCAGCTACCAAAGCTGCTCCCTTGCTTAATGTTCCATCTGCCCAAGTAGATGAACTAACTACTACAACTTGACTTTGCACTCTGGCAAAAGAAGAAATGGTAAACATTAAACGTAGAGTAAATATGAATTTTGAATCACTCATAGCTTTGGGAGGTTATGGAAACAAGGTGTACTTATTTTTACTCCTTAAGGTACCTTGATCAAAAATGGTAAAGATATTAACGATTCATTACATCTATTCAATATTTAAAAAAATACATCGTTAGGGTAGACACAGCAACATATTATCCCAGAAACTAAGGAACACCCTTATTAATTCACGTGCTAAATGAGCAGCTTTTGTTATCCCAACTATACTTTCCACTAAACTTGGAAAGAAAATTGGCTCATTTTAGACAGGCTATAAGTGACTCATAACAATCAACCCAACCTTTTCTGCAAAGCAATATTGGCAATTACAAGGACATATTCTCCATGAAGATAGGTTCTGGCAATCTCCAAACTGCTGCTCAGGAGGACCACGACCCATCTATGGAGGCTAACTAAATTGCCCCATGATTGTTTGCATAATGAGAGAATCTAATGAAGTTCCACAGTAAATACCTAACAAAATACGTTCTTCAAAATTTCACCAGGAATTGGCAGAATCATGTCTTACCTATAACTAATATAACCCCGGTAAGCCTGAAAAGGCAAAACAAAATACAGAAACTCCTCAAGACCCTGTGAGCATTATCAGTGGATTTTATACAACTACCCAGTTTTCAGGCAATAAATCTATATCATCAATAGTCTGTACATTTTCAGGATGAATAAAACCCGTTCCTTGAAAAGCTACTGATGTTACAGAAGGGAAATAATGCTAGACTTTGTGTTCTGAACACAGGGAATTCCTACTCTCCTATCCAGTGGGTGAGGAACTCATTTCACTGTAACAGTAATACAGGAACTCTGCAGGATTTCTCTCCTAACACAAAAACTTTACTCTCCATTCACCAATGATAGAAAGAACAAATGAGATACTGAAGCTAAAACTTGCCTCAATCTGGAATTGACTAGCTACCGACTGTGGGATAAATCTGACCTGCATACTGTTTTCATATGGTCCATGAGCAAAAAATAAAAAATAAAATAAAAAAAATAAAAGTTTTTGCATGTTTTAAAAGTTTCCTTAAAAAAAACAAAGAAGAGGGGCGCCTGGGTGGCTCAGCGGGTTAAGCATCTATCTGACTTCGGCTCGGGTCACGATCTCCCGGTTTGTGGGTTCGAGCCCCGCGTTGGGCTCTGTGCTGCCAGCTCAGAGCCTGGAGCCTGTTTCAGATTCTGTGTCTCCCTCTCTCTTTGCCCCTCCCCTCGCACTCTCTCTCTCTCTCTCTCGAAATAAGTAAACGTTAAAAAAAAATTAAAAGCAAAGAAGAAAAAAGAACATGTGACAGCAACCACATGTGGCCTGCAAAGCCTATATGATGTTAACTAACCTGGCCCATTACTGAGAAAACTTGCTGACACCAGTTCTAAACTATCAAAAATTCTTAATCTGGTTTAGCCTAATGTTCTGTCACTAGTGTTAATGGCCACACAATCATCTCCCCGGGACAAGATGCCCTAAGCGATTGAGAACTCCACCCATTACTGTCTTTTGTTGCAGGCAGACTTAGCTAAATATTGTCAGCAGTTTATCTGGAATATCATCGTATCCTCAACATGTACCTTTTTGAAAGCCACCTTTTTGAAAGAGACGTCACCTAAATCTTCATATAACTTCTAGCACAGTGGCCAGGTCTGCTAGAAAAGACATCAGTGTGCGTTAAATTGCAAAAATGGCCACAAATTCTTCCCACATGTATGCTCCTTTATCTGTGACTGTGCAGATCTTCCTAGGGAGAGACAGAGAGACAGAGTCTATTTCTGTACTCTCTGAGTCTGGGCTTGGACATGTGACTTGCTTGGCCAACAGGGCATTAACACCATGATGTAAGCAGAGGCTTGCAAACTGCTTGCACATCAGAACTCACCCTCTCTTGCTGCTCTTAGGAACCCTCACACCAACACCGTGTGAATGAGCTCAGGCTAGCCTGCTATATGATGAGACACATGGCCCAGATACCTGCGTTGCCTTGCCAACGGCCAGCGACCACCGGGCATGAGAGTGAGGCCATCAACTACTAACAGAGTGTAAATGCATGCATGTGACCTGACAGCATCAAGAGGAGCAGGGCCTATCTGTCCCCGCTGAGCTCAACCAAATTGCTCATCCACAGAGTTATGAATATATAAATGGTTGCTTTAAGCCACCTAGTTTTGGGGTGGTTTGTTTTGCAAACACAGTGATGCAGATGCAAAACTGCTTTAGAACATTACCAGAAGGAGGCGTTTTAGGCCCTATTGACAACAGTTGGAACAGTCCACTCGGGGGTTAATATGTCATAATGAAAATGAACTTCCAGGGGCGCCTGGGTGGCTCAGTCGGTTAAGCGTCCGACTTCGGCTCAGGTCATGATCTCGCGGTCTGTGGGTTCGAGCCCCGCGTCGGGCTCTGTGCTGACAGCTCAGAGCCTGGAGCCTGTTTCAGATTCTGTGTCTCCCTCTCTCTCTCTCTGACTCTCCCCCGTTCATGTTCTGTCTCTCTCTGTCTCCAAAATAAATAAACATGAAAAAAAAAATTAAAAAAAAAAAAGAAAGAAGATGAACTTCCAACTCAGACCGACGGACTTCCACTCCCATGAGTGACTGCAAGTTGAGGCTAACCGGAAAAACTTCCCAAGGCAGATGGCTTCAAGGCACAAACAGCTTACGTGAGACCTTCAGATCAAGGAGATGACTTTGGAAGTGCCAATTTCACCCACGACAATGAAACAAAAACAGAACTTTTTTTTTTTTATGCCCAATTAAAGTGACTGACTTCCTTGTAAGATTGCTAATGTGTAACTATGGGCTACCGCTTTCCTTTTCTATATTCTCTATAACTCTGCTTTTCTTCATTTCCTTTACCTTGTTTCTGAGAATGATCAAACCACGGCCTCCTCTGCTAAACTGACCTCTTAGTGAACCTGTTACCCATTTTGAACTCCAGAGGTCACTCAAATCATGGGAACACCTCTGCTTTAATGCTGGCAAACAACCCCATCAGAACATCATCTCTATACTTTAGAACATACAGCAAATATTTCCAGACCCAGACACTCAGGCTGGTTGCTCTATAGAATTACACACAGCCAATATTTTATCCAAAGAGCAAAATCAATCAGCTCTTCAAATAATCCTGGGTGTCTATGGTACTTTCAGGACCCATGCAACTGTTGGAGAAAATGACCAAAGGAAATAAAAATACACAGCAAGCTCACCGAGAAATCCCATACAACAACAGTAGAAATACCTCCTATATTACAACTTACATACTAACTCTTAAGGTAACACCTTGTGAAACATAGAAAGGAAAAATGCCCTTGTTCAGAAAAAGTATGCTACAAAGTGTCGACTGAAAGAGTTACCACTGTCATCATAATTCAGGGGAAAAGACATACACTTTCAACTCTATGTATAGATCATATCAATTATGTAGCACCAGGCCTGCTCTTTATCTGTGACTTCTGTGTATACTGTTCTTGGGATTTCTTACTGGCTACTACGAAGTTTTAAATCCTGTTTAGTCCCGACCATCTGGGTCTCTTCAGAGGTCTCAAAGGCGTGACCTTCCAGAAGTCAGAGGAGTTTGAGGGGATTTTACCTTGGTTAGGGCTCCCTGAATTCGAGAGATGCATCAGGGACTTATCCTTCACAATGGCTGAAATTAAAAATGAGACCATACACATCACAGAGACCCAGGAAAAGAGCTTTGATTTGCTTGCTCCCTTGGCAATTAATGGACCATTACACAGTTTTACAATATTTATTGGCCTCACAACGGGGGGCATCTGCACTCTGGCTATATTTCCTATTGTTTCTAGGTAAACACTTCAGGACAAGAAAAAAAATGTCTTTAGAAAAGACAGACACATGCTGATTATTCTCAAAGGTTTGACAGTCTGAGACTTGGAGTCTATTCTCCCGGCACGGGCTAGGTCACATGAAAAAAACTGGCCTTCTGAACTTTTCTACAACTATAATGATGGGATTTCTCATAATAATGATCCTGTTTGTCTTTCTCCAATGCATTTTCAAGATAGTCTTTAAGAGGGCAACCGAAGTGTGATGACTAAATGATGATTCTATATTAGAAGAATCTAGAAGGTTGTGTTCAACCTTCATACCCTAGGATGACAAATCCTTATATGGCTGCCCAGCCTGGTCCATAAGTATTGTTACCACACTGCATGCCCAATGCTCTTCATAGTTAATTTTTGTTAAACAGCACACATAGGAACGTATGGTAGAAAGCAGTATTTCCGTGGGATTTCTCAGCAATATCACAGAAATACTAAGGATTCGGCTCCCACTATTGTTCAAGTTACTCATCTATTAGGAAATACCAGAACATCAGGGCAATTTTTTTTTTTTAATTTTTTTTTTCAATGTTTTTATTTATTTTTGGGACAGAGAGAGACAGAGCATGAACGGGGGAGGGGCAGAGAGAGAGGGAGACACAGAATCGGAAACAGGCTCCAGGCTCCGAGCCATCAGCCCAGAGCCTGACGCGGGGCTCGAACTCACGGACCGCGAGATCGTGACCTGGCTGAAGTCGGACGCTTAACCGACTGCGCCACCCAGGCGCCCTCAGGGCAATTTTTTAAAAGATAAAAATGTTTCAACAGCAGAATTATTCTTGGATTAGGGATGGTAATCCACCATGAACTATTTCATTAATTTGACAGAAAAACATTTTGAGTTTTTCATAGAAAAGCCATAAAACTGATCTAAATACATGTTTAGCATTTAAAAAGCAAAATTAAGAGACCAGGACTAGGCAAGTGATAAGAAATACACTGAGCTAATCATCCTTTGAAAATCAAAACATTTATGTACGATTCCATTAGTGTGCACAAAAAGTAAATTTATTTTAGGATGTATACCAAGGGAACATTTTGAATGCCTGCTATCCTGGTGTTAAGGCACGTAAGCCCAGCAATATTCACAGCCTTGATCTTGACAGAGTCTGCCTCTTAGTAGCATGTCTCCTGAAACGTTCATTCTAGAAGTTGGAAATTATAAAGTGAAGTTTTTCAAAGCTTAGAACATCAAAAATGCCATTTAATTTACTTTACACACATAGGTTATTCCAAAAGGTTTGAGGTGGTGGGAGAGGAATATACAGAGTAACACTAGCCAGAAATAATCCCATAAAAAAAAAAAAATACTGATGAGCAGACACGAAACTTGAACTTTTTTACTTGAAAAGTTCACGTAAACAAGGAATGGAATAAATAAAAGATTATACCTCTACCCTAAAATTTAGAAAAGCCGAGTTTCCTATGGTTAGAGGGGGAAAACTACCAACACCTTTAAAAAATGCTTTTGCTAAAATTCAAAAACATCCTTCTCAAAAAGAAGCTGTAAAAACCAGAAACCGGGGGGTAATGTTTAAAATTAAGTAGTGTTCACCCTATCCAGAGATTTGTAGATGAATATCAAATATGAATTATGATCCAGAGAATAGAATTTTTCTTCTATTTGTTTAATGGGAACCATTACAAGCAGAACTGTCCAAAAGGTTATTCCAAAGAAAAATAGGTTCTAAAGTGAAACCTAAAAAGCATTTCAGTAACCAAATATCTGAGAGAAGCTTGAGGACCTGACAAAAGAAACGTGTGCGGGGGTGCCCGGGTGGCTCAGTCGGTTGAGCATCCGACTTCGGCTCAGGTCATGATCTCGCGGTTCGTGAGTTCGAGCCCTGCATCAGGCTGGAGCCTGGAGCCTGCTTCAGATTCTGTGTCTCCCTCCCTCTCTCTCTCTGCCCCATCCCCACTCATGCTCTGTCTCTCTCTGTCTTAAAAATAAATAAAAAATTAAAAAAAAAAAAAAAAAGAAACGTGTGCAGAAGGCTGACCCATTTCCATGTGTTCTTGCAGCTTCTGTCTTCATTGAGAAGAAATCCTCCAACTCTTCCTAAATTCCCCAGGCAGTGGAACCTACTAGAAGATTAAGGAATTCTTTATTGCTCTTGAGTAGTTCTTAACCTTGAATATACATTTTAATCACCTGGGAAGGTCTTTTTTATTTTTGAATACCAATGCCCAGGCCCTATCCCAGATCAATGAGATCAGAATCCCTGAGAACACAACGCAGGCATTTTTAAAGCTCCCAGAGGCTCTAATGTGCAGCCAGCGCTGAGACCCACTAAGTAACCTACAAAAATGCTGAGGAAAATCAAGGATGACCATGCTTACCATGTGTTTGACCTTCAGTTGTGAAAGAAAAAAAAATGTTCAGGGAGACAAGTTTTCTTTTTTGCTAATCCTAGGCAACCCCTCTCATTGAGCTTACCCTCTAGTGCAAGATGCTTAAATTCCTCCAGATAATGACACCTACCATGACTGAGCTCTTATCTGGTGCCAGGCACTGTGCTGAGCACCACTCCCCACATTATCGATAATCCCCATTATCCTGCAACACAAGTATTAAGCCCATTTACCCGGGCAGCCATGAAGAGGGGCTAAGGTGCCCCTATCATAGAGCATGAAGAAAGCGGAACTGGGACCTATGTATTTCAAAGTTACCCTTTTGCTTTCTTTTAATTTTATTTTTAAAAAAAAAATTTTTTTTTCAACGTTTATTTATTTTTGGGACAGAGAGAGACAGAGCATGAACGGGGGAGGGGCAGAGAGAGAGGGAGACACAGAATCGGAAGCAGGCTCCAGGCTCTGAGCCATCAGCCCAGAGCCCGACGCGGGGCTCGAACTCACGGACCGCGAGATCGTGACCTGGCTGAAGTCGGACGCTTAACCGACTGCGCCACCCAGGCGCCCCTCTTTTAATTTTATAGATTTGTGCTTTGAAAGGTAATCTAATCACATTTCACAGGTTTAAAAAGTAGAAAGGTTTATAAGGTATATAAAAAGTAAACCTCACTCATAATTTCTTCCTGTCACAACTGAAGTTCAAATACACAGAGGCTTCAGTCATCCTCGACTCCATCAATGAGCTTATCACCCGGCTACTCAATCCCTCTCCCTGGAGACAAACAGCAGTTTCTCATGGATTCTTCCAAGGATATTTAATGCATACATAAGCAAATATATGTATGTGAGTTTATGTGTGTGTACACACCATCTATTTGGATTCTTCCCCACCCCATTTTGAATGACACGGTTTTTTTCATTTTAACAATATTTCTCAGAGACAATTCCACATGGACACATAAACGTTTACGGTTCTTTTTTGTACTACATAGTATTCCATTGTATAGATTTGCCATTACTTTTTTAGTTAGGCTCTTATTGATAGGCATTAGATTGCTGCCAATTATTTGTGGTTATTAAAAAATTGGTATGAACAGCCTTGAGTAACATCATTTCATAATTAGAGATAATTTATACCCACAGAATAAATTCTTAGATGTCAAGTCATGCTCTTTCCACTATTCCATGCTGCCTCAGGATTCTAAGAAACAACTCAGACTCACAATGATTCATATTTTAAATTGCTTTATTTAAAAATTTTACCGAAGTACCCAAATTATGCTTTTTACTTTAACAAAAAATTAGAAATCATTTTTCAGAATATGCTCAAAAACCAAAATAGTAGGAGACATGGTTTTACGCCAGAGAAAAATGACTTCAAAACCAGTGGCACAAGTATTATGCTGGTTCTCACTTCCCTTTCAGAAGGTATCTGCTCCTGAGGACTCCGTGTCCCCCTGGATGTTGCTAACGCTCAGAGACTGAGAGCAGTCCTCCGGCTTCACCGCGGGCAGCGTCACAGACATCTTGGCAGGTGACGTCTGTGAAGTGAAAAGTGGGACTGTTTTACCACCTGTAAAAAAGGAGAAACTCATTCAGCTAAATAAGCATGTCCTGAGCATTTATGTGTTTTAAACTTTCTTAAATAATACGGGGGGGATCAAAACAAGGATTGCATATGAGGTCATTTCTTTTCTCAAGGAGCTCAGAACTTGTCCGAAATGAACCACACCTTCCCTCTTTCCGCTCCCACCCCTAGACAATTATAGACCACATTTTAAAAGTATGTTACAATCTCAACTTTTATGCCCTCCCCTGCAACATTCATATGGTGAAATGTTAATGCCTGACATGACTACACTATAGTCATAGTATTAGGAGGTGGAGGCTTGGGAGGTACTTAGGTCATGAAGGTGCAGCCCTCACAAATAGAATTTATAAAAGAGAGCCTGTTAGCCCCTTCCACCATGAGAAGGCAATCACTATGAACCAGGAAGAGGCGACTTGATTTTGGACCCCTGGCCTCCAGAACCGTGAGAAATAAAATTTCTGTTGTTTATAAGCCACCTGGTTGGTAGTGTTTTGTTACGGCAGCCAGAGTGGACTAAGACAGTACCCAAATGCCAAAAGTTGTGGTACACATGACAGATGCCAGGCAAGACCAAGTAGGGTGAGAGCCTAGACCTACCCTCTTACTGAGTAACCTTGACAAAATGTTTCACACTCAGAATTTCAGTTCTCCTATGTTAATAGTACCGACCTTGCAGCGTGTAATGAGGATAGAATAGTCTCAGTAAAGAGCTTGACAACAGAGCTCGGCACTTAGTAAGTGCTCAAAAACTAAGAGTTACCAGCACCACTGGACGGTACTATTTAATATAGTACTATCACTACAATTACCATCAAGTAAACAGTGAAGCCCAATTCAAAAACACACTGGAACAGCCCTAAAATAAGGGTTTGCTATTAAAGTTACAAAAAGAACGTGATTTTTTTTTTTTAAAGCCATGATGTGAACCATCTGAAAACCATCTGAAGTCAAAGGTTTCCAAGGCACTTCACTCTTTTTCCTACTCCTAAAAAATGGACACTCAACTCATGTCATTAATGCTCATTTCTGAGTGTCTAAGAGTGCTGTGCTATTAGCTAACAGAAGTGATAGAAGGAAAGCAACATCAAAAGAAAAAATAATAAAGTGATCATTCAAATATCATTGACATTTGACTTTGGAAAGCATTTTTCCTTGTAAAATAGACTTTTCTTCATTATCTCTACATTTAGCCAAATACAAAAAAAAGCTTCCACCCCGTGGATTGAGACTAGTGGGAGGCAATATAGAAGCTAGCTGGTGGCAGAGGAGACCCAGTCGGGGATGAAGAATTCATTAGTATGTTAAAAAAAAAAAAATCCAGATTTGACTGTAAATGTCGTCTATCTGCCTATACCCTAATTCACTTCTTTACGTTTAAAGCACACTGCCTAAGAATATGAAGAATGCCAACTTGGTATTATTTAAGACCACAAAGATCCTCATTTCAAATTTTATGGTCTTACCATATATACCTAAGAATAATAAGTGTCTTAAAAACAAATTATCTTTAACAATCTTAGAGAAATCTGTGAGTCAAGAGTCGTAGTCATTTTTCTAAAGCTCCTTTATATTTTTCAAGTAGTTTTCACAGTAGTAAAGTGGATTCTCTGTTACATTTTTATAGGGACCACAGTAAAAGTAGACAGTTCTGGAGATTTCAATGATGACTCAATCACAGCTGTCCAAGAAAATCGGAATACTTGTAAAAGCCAAATTCCTTTCATTTTAGGAAGTCTTATAAAGGCTTTTAATATTATACCATTCCTTTTTGTTACTTGTGTCGAATTCATTTTTTTTTTAATAAAAGAGGGTAAGGTAATAAGATTTGGCATCATTATAGCAACATCATAAACTGTAATACCATAGTATAATCTTTTAAGAAGAAAACAATTTTGATGTCAACTTAAATAGAATAAACTTTTACATAAGAAAAGGCTTTTTGAAATTTAGCTTTGTCGGGATATGCTAAAAACTAAAATTAAGACACAATAAGAACCGCTTTTGAAAAAGATCAAAAGGGGCACCTGGGTGGCTCAATTGGTTGATCGTCTGACTCTTGGTTTTGGCTCAGGTCATGATCCCAAGGTCATGGACTTGAGCCCTGTGTCGGCCTCCACATTCAGTGTGCACAAAACCAAGAGAAGTATCTAAAATCAGAGCTTACTTCCTCAATAAAGTAAAAACTAACAGAGCATAACTAAAGCCAAAAGCAAAATTAATTTTCAGCCCAATGTTCAATGTTATCTTCCCCCAATTAGTCAGAAAAAATCCATTCCTTTAGTTGCTTGCATAGCTGTCAAAAATCAAACTGATACCAGATATTCGTCTTTTCTCTGTTATCTGATGTCACAAAACTGCTTTATATGTACCTTTATTTTCTGTTATGTGCAGTAAATTACTGATTAAATTGCTCAATGATGTAACAAGAGCTATAACTATTTTTTTTTCAGATCTTGAAGAAATTTACAAGTCTCAGAGAACATATTAAATTTGCAGCCACTAAAGTTATGCTATTTTTTGTAGTTAATGCCTCATATTTACACAGCAATTCAAAATTTTACAAAGATCTTGTTCCCATCATCTTCTCTCATCCTGACAGTAATTCTGAGAGACAGACAAGGCGACTGATGCCCAGAGACATTAAAGTGGGTTTTTTCAAACCATATTCTCACTAGCTAAACATCTCTACTAGCCTATTGTATGTGTGGAGCTGAGATGGTGCTGAGAGATTCACAGATGAAAAAGAAATAGTCCTCATCCTCAAGAAGCTCATAACCTAGGAGTGGCGACAGACATGTATAGTGATACTTAGTTTAAATGAAGTCGAAGTAGCAGTTGAAGTAGGATTTAAAAGAAAAAGGAAAAGAGAACAAAATTAAGTCCATGTAAAGTCAGCATGTTGAAGGAACTCTGTTCTGCTGTCCAAGTATTGATGGGATTGGAGGAATGAATGGTGAGAGAGGAAGGCTGTAAAGGAAGGTCAGGGTCAAGTTCTGTAAATGATGATGAGTCACAAAAGATTCTGAAGACAGAAGTAAGATGACCAGATGCAGTTTAGAAAAGAGAATTCCAACAGCTGCGTGGAAAATAAGGAGGGAGGAGAGAGATCTATGGAAACAGTCCATGTAAAAACTGATGATACTTGCCAGTGGAAAGAGGTATTTTGGAGAGAGACTCAGAACTAATGAAGAATTGAGTATGGCTCTGAAATTACAGGGTTAGTTGACTAACATAGGCAGTAAGAAGAACACAAACAAGCTTGAGGCTACGGTGGTATACAGAGGTGTGGAGATACTGGGATTAGTTATATACCTGATGAGTGTGGATGCCTATAAGATGTGTGAATGGACTTTTCCAGCAGGCAACTGGAATCAAAGGTGCCAAAGACTGTAAGGCAGTTTTAGAGACAGAATTAGCAGTCATCTATATAGAGAAAATAATTAGAATAATGAGAACAGTAATCACCTAGGAGAGAAAACAGAGAAGGGAAATGAAGACAAAACTATAAGGAAGGACAAAGAAAGGTGAAAGAAGAGAAAATAAAGAAAAACAAAAGGGAATGTCAGAGAGATAAGTAGAAAGAGACCCAAGAATGAAGAGTCACACAAAGTAACAGATGGTTTTCAAAAAACAAAAAAAAAAAACAAGTCTACTATAATTCATCTAATTAATTCACAACTGGCAGTGTTGAGGTAACTCATTGCTTTTTGTCCTGTATCAAGTATCTTCATTACCCAAAATACATTACTTTTAAAGGTGGTTAAAATAAATCCCATTGATGTAATATGCAATGGGAGGGGCAGGCAAGGAGAGGAGCAGTGATGACGTTTCAAGCTTTCAAGTCCCTTTATGATAGGTCAAGTCTGGGGCCCAAATGAGATCTACTGTCCAGTCACTTGGGAACTGTCCCATCCAAATTGTCAGTGTGAGGCTTCTGGAATAGGGCAGAGCTGGGCTCATCCATCTATCCAGTCAACAAATATCGACTGAGCACTGACTATGTGCCAGGCACCATTCCAGATTCTGGAGATTCAGCAGTGAAGAAAACAAAAGCTCCGATCTCACTGCCACCACCTTCCAGCTGAGTGTAGGGCAAATGACAAACAAGTAAGGAAATAAACATAGAACATGTCAGGAGGTGATAAGTGCTATAAAGAAAAATAGGTGATGGCTAAGAGGGGTAGTGAGTGATAACAGACTCTGGGAAAGTTATGTAACTTCTGCAAACCCTAGTTTCCTCATCTTTTAAAGATAAGAGTTACCTTCTTCAGGAGTGGGGGGTTTATGAGGATTAAATGAGATAATGCACACGCAGTGTTCTGTATAGTGCTGGCACATAGAAAGCACTCAAAATGGATTAGCTCTTACTTTTACATAACTGGAAACAACTATCCTAAGAGGCAATGGCCCTCAGGATGGACTGAAAAAGGCAATCTGCTTTAGAGGGGATTACAAATGTTTCAGTGAAATGCACTAAGAAAAAAACCCCATAGCTCCAGAAGGCCTCCAAATAGTTATGCTATTTCAACTCTAGTAATTGTGTGTTAGTCAATGAGTTGAGTCAATAAAATGCACCATTTTATCTAAAGTGTTTGTAAATGTGCATTTTGGAAAGACTTTTTGAAGTGTTCATTTACACAGGTTAAACAGTCGTTTTGAACTTTAAAAGAGAACTTTTAGACGGGGAGCATTTTTAAAAATCACTTTGATGACTGTTACCAGGCAAAAGCAGTAACCTTCATATCCAGTTATGGTCCTCACAGAATTTAATTTTTTTTTTTTAAAGAAAAAAGACATCATATCTTAATAAATCATCATTAAATCAAACATACATTTTCTACCTATATTAAATGTAGTTTGATGCTTTTAAAGTTTGACTTTAAAAATTTCCACAGTCATGTCGTTACTCTATGACGTAATTGTTTCAACAGCTGTTTTCAGAGTTTTTTTTTAAAGAGACTACTCCTTGATTCCATGTACGTCATTTAACTTGGCATACATTTAAGCTGGGATACCATTGAGTCAGACAGTGTATTTGAAGCTTCCTAAGACATATTTTAATATATCTTTTAGATGTTTGAAATTCAATTATTTTTGCTTTAATAATATTTCAAATTCATAAAAAAATTTTGTTTGATATTAGATTTCTAAGACTAAGGAACAGAAAAGTTAAAACTAATTTTTTCTGAGTAATACAAGTAATAATACAGGATTTTTTAAAGTTATTTATTTATTTAGAGAGAGAGAGTGTGTGTGAGCACAAGTGGGGGAGGAACAGAGAGAGAGAGAGAGAGAGAGAGAGAGAGAATCCCAAATAGGCTCTGCACTGTTAGCGCAGATCCAGACGCAGGGTTCGAACTCATGAACCGTTGAGATCGTGACCTGAGCTGAAATTAAGAGTCAGACGCTCAACTGACTGAGCCACCCAGGCACCCCAATAATATAGAATTTTTAATGCCCACTTAAGATTTTCCCTATGAAGTTGTGTTTTATGTGCAAAAGAAATTTTTGCCTATATGTTGTACGTATATTTCTAAAAATATGCCTAACGCTGTAAAAGCTTTTTGGGTTTAGATAATGCATTTCATCAGCAGGTTTCAGATTCTGACTCTAATCCTCAAACATTTGGCAATCCATTATTCTATCTGTGTCACTTGCAAACTGAGAGGAATCCAAACAAAGCATTCTCTCCTAACACATGAGACAAGCAGAGAAAGAAGGAAAAGTTTCTTTAACAGCTTTATAGAAGAAGAGTATAGCATCTCAAACTCTTCATTCAGATTAAGTAACACACAAGGCACAAGTGATATATACGAATCTGTGGCATTCTTCTGTGATATGATGAATAGATAGCTGAATGACTTTAAATTGTTTGGATTTGGGTTTTTCTACATGAAAACAAAGATTGGTTTCTTATAAACTACAAATTTAAAAGTAAAATTAAAAAGGAAACAAATGTAATCGTCTTTAATCCATGTACATAAAGGATCTTAAGCATGGATGAATGACCGGGATCTGCGAATGCCCTGAAAAATTATGAAGTTATTTTCACACAAGTACAGTGTGGGAGGGAAACAGATGGTCATAGCTTTCAGTTCTCTAAAGGGATCGGTGCCCCGCAAATATTTAAGAACCACTGACTTAAAGGATATTCCAGCCCCATGTGCAAGTGAATCACATTCTTTGAGCTGTTTTTCCAGCACTAGAGGTGAAATACAGGAATTCCTGTCCTGTTAATTGTGGATGCCTTATTCTCTCTGAAGATAATTTGGTAATTTGCACTTACCAAACTGCACTGTAATTATTTATGAGTCTGTCACTTGCTCTGAGTAATATACCCCTTAAGAGCATGGACTGGGACTTCTAGTCTTTGCTGTCTGACTAGGACAGTAGGTACACAGTAAGTATCTGTGGCCTTATCATCTCAATCGTTATTTGCTTGTGGGTCTGTTCCTGTTGAACATGTGCTTCAGCAGGACAGTGACTTTGTCTTATTTACCTCCGCATTCTACAAAGCTTTAGCATAATGGTAAGCACACAGCGGGCCTTGCAATGATTGCTGAACCAAACTGATCGGCTTCCACCTCAGCAGTCTGTGGTTTCTCCTTAACAGCTTGCTTACATTCGCAGCGACCAGATCCTGTCTTTAAAATCAGCCCTGAGTTCCAGCAACGCAGTTGCTTCCCAGCTGTCTGTGAAAATGTTACAGTATTTCAGCTGTATTTTTATTGAGCTCTTGAAGCATTTTTCCTGTCCACCCTGGGCTCATCTACTCTCCCTTTAATTCCTTGTTTAAGCAGCTGCTAAACTATCCTGCTGTATTCAATTCTCCTCACATACTTACCCCGGCTCTACAGATTTTGCAGCACCATAGCTTCAGTGCTTGAGAACAAATACTACGAGTCTATATGAAGAAGGTGCCTGGTCATTTGATGTGAAGTACAGTATGTGATATCTTATTTACCTGTGCTTTCCAGAATTAGTCCCTGTTCAACACTTCTTGTCTTACTTTCATGTTTAAAAGGGTGATTTAAAATGCTGCCCTCGTCTCATTCCAAAATCTGTTCTAGACATAGAAATCCTATTGCATGTTTTACGTTTACCATTGCTTCTGTTTTTAAAATGAATTGACAAATGCTTATTTTGAAATGTATAATTTAGGATACAGATAAAGCAGTGCCTATAGGAAGAATAAATGTATTGGCACCTGTAAAAACAACTCCAATTCTTTTTCCTCTAGAAAGCAATAGTTAATGTGAAAGGTTTGTTTCTTCTTATGCCAGGTTCCAGCTGCTTCACTTTGTTTAAAACTGACTTCAAAGTTTAAACACTGTCCTGTCCCAACAAATAACCTCCCCCAGATGGAATTATCTTGAGTACTATCCTTAGTGCTCTGAATACCACACCTGCAGCCTTTTAATTCAACATTTTATAAACTTTCCAAAGGGAAATGAAACATTTTTTTCTGTCCTCTAACTTATGCTTTTTGCAGGGCTGAGTTTAGCACAGGGAGTTCTATTACCGGGGGTGAGTTTACAGATATTTGAGAAGAATCTAAAAAGGTGTAATTAGTATCTCAACTGTGCTGATTATTATGAAAGAAAGCATAAGAAAATGGAAAATCTGAAGAGCTCCAAGTTCAACAACTTTTAATGTAAAAATCTTACCTGTAAATACAGATGCGAGGTACAGATTGGGCTCCATTTGTGTCCGATCCGTATCACCTGATGAAGCTACATTGAAATTTTTTTCATAAGAAAATCCATTAGGCCTAGAAATAACTATGATTCCTTCCTATTCACTAAAAAGAACACAAACTACATGCACTCCCACAGTTACTCTCATAAAACCAGGTAAATAGAAGCCTGATCTAATGGCCTTAATATAAAAAAGGAAGTCAAACAGCTGAATTTTAATCATTACCAATCAAAAAAAAAAACCCACCTTACCTAATGGATTATTTTCTCTATGCATCAAAAACGAGGGAAAGGGGGAAATGAAGAATCATTAGAGAATTTGCAATTTGTATTAACTAAGAGAAACTCATGGACCATTTCTTCCAAGGTTAAAAGTTTTTGCAGATTCTCTTACTTAGGGATTTAATGGTTACAAAAAGAAGTTTAGAATCTCCCTTCACCTGGGCCAGTCTGGGGCATCCTGCCCAACACAATCTATGTGAAGCAGCCAGTAATGTTGTCAGAGAACACAGAAGGCCAGTACACTGTTACACCAAAGCCGAATTTTAATATCAAAATGAAGTAGGCTGGGGAAAAACTATGGCTAGGGAGTTATGAAGTCAACTTAAATAACTGAAGAAAGAAACCTGTAGCACATGTGGTTCTCTAGCCCACAAGGCACGCTGGGCACCAAGGGCTTGTGCCCGTGTTAATGGCATGCTGTGAACCTGTGCTCTGCAACACAATCGATAACTATCAATATTTGTTATTTCAAACAAATCTTTAGGGCAGAATGATTTGGAAAAAATTGAAAGATGGTATAATCAGTATTTTCTGGTTTTCTCTAAAAATCAGCATCTCTCAAGTTTCCTTTACTTCACAAAAATTTCAGTGGATTTGGAAGAAGATATTTAAATGAACATTATTTTAAGCAATGCATCATTGATTAAAGCAAGCAATAGATTCTCACTGGTGACAAACATTCATGTCAGCTATTGTAATCATCCTGTTGGAAATCTAAAAATTAAGTATGTCAAAAAATTAAATGTAATACAGATGAATGAAGAAAAAAAGCTTACAAAGAATGGTTTTAGAAGAAAATATAGTTTTATGAGGTAAGATTGTGGGCAAATACAAGTTATCTGTTATATTGACAATCTGCAAATAGACCAAAATTAAACATCCAACTCTGATATTGTTTTAAAATAATCTTTACATGTATGAAAAGTGCTTATTATGATGTTACTATATAAACACTGTCTATTTTCACTTCCTACTCTGCCTCTAAGTTTCTGAGAAAGAGGGAGAGGTTACTGCTTGGCCCCTTTACAGCTACCTTTCCGATTTTACACAGCACCTATAGTACAAAGGTGGCCACAATGGTACCAATCAGTCCCACCTCAGAGGCCCCTTCCGTTGAAGAACCACTTCGTGTGTGTGTGTGTGTGTGTGTGTGTGTGTGTGTGTGTGTGTGTAGCAAGTAAAATTAAGTGGCAGCCTGCTCTGAAGTGATTGCTTCAAGGCCCAGAATTTAAACTTCTCTATTGTGTTATAGTAAGAAAAAGCAACGTCATCCCCTTTTATACCAAACAGAGCTGGGTAGAAACTAAGAAAAGAAAAAGGAGATCTACCATAGGTCTAGCTAGGATTCCATTAAAATTTTTTTTTATGTGTCCATCATTATTATAGGAGGTGTTGTAAAAACCACAAGGAAGAGTAAGACAGTCTTAATCCTCTTTAACCATAAAGACAAAACTACAGAGTTGACAGTAGTGAGCAAATCTCCCAATTAATACTCCTGTTCTACCTCAAGTATAAGGGATTTTAAAGACTAACAATTAATTGAGCTCTCTGCCTGTTAACATCATACCACTTCTAGCTGTTAATGTTTCCATTCTGTAACTCAAATTCTTCTTCTATTCTTGGTAACTTCTCTTTGCCTCTTCTTGTTCTAGTGCCTTCTTTTTTTATTCTCTTTAAGAAAGTGCTATATATTGTACCTGGCTGGCTTTGGAGAAAGGAGCTGTGAAACCTCTTCTAAACAGCGATTTTCAACAGGATTGGGGTAGGGAGAAGGGAAAATCTGAATCGCTTTTGGGGCTTTTTCTAACAAGGCCTCCCTTCCATTCTGATAGGTCCACCCTCCAAAGGAGGTGTTCTCCCTCAATGGGACTTGCCGCTGCAATGAAACACCTCGGAATTCTTAACAACCTAAATGTGAATTTTATACACTGCATAGTCTTTGCAATAAAAAGGAGTATGTTTTCTAATATTCAGATTCTTTGCTTAACAAAAACATTTTCCTGAAACTTACAAAAACAACAGCTTATTTCTGCTTTATTAAAACAATGAATTTTAACTCAAAAAAGAATAACTGTTTCATTACTCCAAACCAAAGCATACTTAAGTCATTTCTTTATATCCAACAAAGCAGCGTTAGTAAAAACATCCAAATGGAAATAATATGCTAAATCTGTTATTATTTTTAAGATGTGCCTTCAGTAAGTCATTTCATAGGCTGAAGTGATTTACTGCAGCGCTGGGATTTTCATAAAAGAAAAGAAAAAATAAATGGTTTGCCTCCATTATTCTTCCTTATTTTCCCTAAGATGCCTAATTCAGTCCTTTATGTATAGTTGTTCAAGAAATAGCCAGCCGACCAATGTTTCTGAAACCTTTATATCATACGGATATACTACTCTGTGATCTTTTAGAAGTCATTTTCTGGAAAAAAAAAAAAAAACGCCCATTTTATTCTATTCAGTCTACACTGTAGTATGAAAGATAAAAAAAAAAAAAAAAGTTGCAAGTAACTGACAAGCAGACACGATATTCAAGAGTCAGCTGTAAGCCAGTAGCTAAGAGCACAAACCTGGAAGCTAAACTGCCTGAATGCAAATCACCGTACCAATGGGGGCTAGCTGTGACCCCTGGGAGAAATACCACCACTTGGTGGGATATTACCATTTTGTGCTTCAATTTCTTCTTCTATCTCATGGGTTTCTTATGATCATTAACACAGATTATATATGTAAATAACAGAGCAGTGCTGACATTTATTACTCAACAAATGGTAG
Organism: Puma concolor; assembly: GCF_028749965.1. NCBI lineage: Eukaryota > Metazoa > Chordata > Mammalia > Carnivora > Felidae > Puma > Puma concolor. The sequence continues at coordinate 43,057,432 of NC_141672.1, forward strand.
TTTTATTATTTTGTGGCTTGTGATTATTTCGAAATAGTTTTGGACAGGGAGATTTTTGTTAAAGAAAAAGCAACTTTGCTGCTCATATATTACAGCAGTAGAGCTGCAAGGGATCCCCGAGATCGTCTTATCCTTGCTAAGATGGTAATCAAGATTCAGAAAGATTAACTGACAAATCAAGGTGACATATTAGTAAGAGGGACTGAGCCCAAAGCAAAACAGTTCTTTCATCACCTCCCAACTTTTTCATACTCTTCTACTAGGCTATGTCTTCAGATATTGAGACCTGTCAGAACAATCAGAAATTCTCTCTACTACTTTTAAGAAAATTACCAAGGAAGGAAACATAGTATAATGTTTTAAGATTTAAGAGCACAGCCTTTGCTTTCAGAGTTGGACTGCATTTGATTCCCAGTTCTGTCATCTATTAGCTATGTGTTCTAGGGCAAAATACATCAAGTCTCCGAGCCTCAGGTTCCTCAGATACATAATGAGAATAGTATGATCTACCTAACCGGGTTGATGATGGCTCTTAGCAGAGTACCTCACATACAGGAAGTATACACAGATGGTACCTACTATGTGTGGTTGATATTATAAATGTAAACAAAACTCTGCCCAAAGTGGGAGACAGTCTTGATTCCTATAATAATTTCTCCTAACAGTAAAAAAATAAAATAAAATAAAATAAAATAAAATAAAATAAAATAAAATAAAATAAAAAAGTCACTATCTCAGTATCAGAGTCATCTATTGTCATCTGTCCCTTTAACAAGTAGCTGCCTCATAATTCACACTTGCTGGGTGAGGGGGTTCACTGAAAAGGTGAGTACTGTGCCTTGCAGGTGAGGATTCAAACACACTGTATACCCTGGCCAACGTGATTTAAAACTGCTTCCCAAACTTGTTGTCTCTTACACTTCCTCATCCTACTGCTCAAAAGTGAAGAAACATAACACTCATTGGTATTTAAGTCAAAGGCTGAGAAGGGAAATTTTCCAAATATTTGATCTACAAATTTCTATGGAACTTAGCAGTGGATAAAGCTAAATAAAAAATTGAGTCACAAATAACCTAAGCATATAATTTATCCTTTTAAATGTGTTAACCTTTATCTAAATGTTTAAAGATATCATGACATCAAAACAAGTGATCTGAAATGGAACCCAAGGCTGGGAAAGCAGGGACACTGCTGAAAAAGCTTTAAATGAGGACACACACTGGTTACTAGGCTATGGTAGCACTTGTATACTATGCTTCTCCCAAACACTCACCTTAGTTCAATACTTCAGCTTTTTATCTAAATGGGCACTCAAAATCTTGTAGCTACATGGTGCCCACTTGAAAGGAGGCCACATTGTTATAATTCTTTTCTTTCTTTTTATTACATGTTATTGTATTTCACAAGGTGGTATTTAAAAGGATAGCAACCCGGGCTTTACAATGTTTGTACTCTTGTATTTACAATTTTTTTATTATTGGCTTGAAAGTTTATCTTTTGGTTTTTAATACTACCTTTATTTTTATTTTTTTTTTTTTATTTTATTTATTTTTTTTTTTAAATTTTTTTTTCAACGTTTATTTATTTTTGGGACAGAGAGAGACAGAGCATGAACGGGGGAGGGGCAGAGAGAGAGGGAGACACAGAATCGGAAACAGGCTCCAGGCTCTGAGCCATCAGCCCAGAGCCCGACGTGGGGCTCGAACTCACGGACCGTGAGATCTTGACCTGGTTGAAGTCGGACGCTTAACCGACTGCGCCACCCAGGCGCCCCTAATACTACCTTTAGTAAGAATCACCACTACAGCAATACTTAAATCTATACATTATTATTTTAGATTATGATTTTAAATAAATTCTCTATGGATTATTTAAGAAAACTGCATGGCACTATATGGCTGTTAAGGATATAAAGTTGAAGGCGTCAAATAATAAATTTTTTAGCCCACAAAGCAAGAGTTTTTTAAATGGGTGCCATCCAGAATATGAAACAAAAGCTAATATGGAGAAATCTAAAATGAATAATGTTTAGAATACCTGGATGTTGTATACCAATTTGAGTTCACTGGGGAAAAAAGGGACCATTATTAGAGTAGTTAAAAAAATATAAAAAGAAATTAACACCTTTTAAACAAATAATCTGGCCAGATTAAGTTACTCATTGGCCGCCTATCTAACATGTATACCATTCTCTCCAATAATAGCATTTTAGAAATCATATCTTGGCAGCGTAAAAGCTTATAGTCAACTGCCAAGGAGGTGACTGGTAATTTAAAAAATAGATGACCTACCTACCTGAATGCAGACCAAGCTTTATTTGAATGACATACATTTAATTATTAAAGCTCACTAAAAACCATTTAAGTACTTGCATGTATTGCTGTGTGGTGTTATGACAGAGTTCCTACCTTTTAGGGGCAGGAATGTCTAGAGGAACATTCCAGCATTAAAATTTGGTTGAGAACTGAGAGTTAGAGTAGACAATTTTATCTACGGTGCACTTCCTGTTGGTTGAATAGCCTGTGACACAGCTACTAAAACAAATTCCTGTCAGATAATTCTTTATAAAAGCATGCCGTAATGGTTTGAAAACAAAAAGAATCTTAAAAATTACAATAGGCTTGCCTCGTGAAAGAAGCCGTACATTCTGTGTGATTTCATTTATTTACAGTAGAAAACTAAGAGGACTAGTCACAGGACGGTGGTTATCCTTGAGGGGTGGAGGCTGTAACAAAGGCAACATGAGGGGGCTGTTGGGGGGTGGGGTGCTGGCGATGTTCTGTTTCCCCGAGCTGGGTATGGATTACACAAGTGAGCTTCGTTTTGGGAAATTCTTTCAGCTGTACACTCATGCTATGTGTATTTCTCTGTGTATATACTATACTTCTGTTGAAATTGAAAAAACAAAACAAAACAAAACAAAACCCAGTAGATTAGTTTCAGCAATTGAAAGGTGATTGCTTCACAGTTTTGAACTGTTTTCCAACAATTGGAACAGCCAAATAACTAATTTTACCAGCCGTTAACACCAAGTGAATAGTTGCTAACTCACAGGCCATACTGCTAATGACCAAGACAAATTCCTTTCTGTTTCTTTTCTTAAAACCTTGAAATACCAGGGAGCTGAAATTATTCAGAAGCGGAAGGTGAATTTTGTTGTTGTTGTTGCTGTAGTTGGGACTCCACAGGACTTACTACTTACGGGATACTTGATGCTCTGTGACAATTAGCTACTCAATGTATTTGAAATCATAAACTAATACCATTTTACCTAATCTTGAAAACATTTCTAAAACATTAATACCTTCTGTAAAAGTCATTTAATTCTTTTTTGGTGCAAAAGAGTTTTGCTGTTACACTTTATGAAGCAATGTGACATCAGAGCTACATTTAAACACAACTCTTGGGGCGCCTGGGTGGCTCAGTCGGTTAAGCGTCCGACTTCAGCTCAGGTCATGATCTCGCGGTCCGTGAGTTCAAGCTCCGCATCGGGCTCTGTGCTGACACTCAGAGCCTGGAGCCTGTTTCAGATTCTGTGTCTCCCTCTCTCTCTGCCCCTCCCCCGTTCATGCTCTGTCTCTCTCTGTCTCAAAAATAAATAAATAACATTTATAAAAAAATAAAAAAATAAAGAAATAAAAAAAACTCAACTCTTATTGAACAATAACTCGTACAACTTTAATGACACACGGCCACAGATTGTTACAAAAGGTCACTGTTATCCCATTCTTGTAAGTGACATCTGATGGCTAACAAAACTGGAGGCAAAGTAACTCCCTAATAGTTACTAAGCACTTTGAACCCAAGTGCTTCTACAGTTTGCATACAGAACATCTGTTTTCCGAGATGGAGATCCTTCCTAAATATGAAAACTTCTCCAGGGGCACCTGGGTGGCTCAGTCGGTTGAGCGGCCAACTTCGGCTCAAGTCATGATCTCGCGGTCTGTGAGTTGGAGCCCCGCGTCAGGCTCCGTGCTGACAGCTCAGAGCCTGGAGCCTGTTTTGGATTCTGCGTCTCCCTCTCTCTGACCCTCCCCCATTCATGCTCTGTCTCTCTCTGTCTCAAAAATAAATAAACGTTAAAAAAAAAATAAAAAAAAAAAACTTCTCCATATTACAGCCTGTGACGATCACTAAAATGACACCGTATTATCTGTGTAGATTTTATAGCAGATTTTTGCCATATCTAGCCATTCCTAACTAAATTTGAAAACAAAAATTAAATGTGACATGGTGACCAGTTTACTTCCCCAAGGCCAGGCCGGGTACCTTTTGAAAAAGAGTGAAAGAATGAAAAATGAGCTTTCAAATCCAGGAAGCCACTAGAAAATAAAAACACCACCATTCCAGATCCTAAAATTAGAGCTTTAAGGACTTTCTGTTGACTAGTAAGTTTTTGGGGGGAGGAGGTGGGGGGGTAGGGTGGACTCCTGCTCACTGTACACACGACACCAATGGGAATAAGGGCCAGTCCAAGTTCTACGTTACCATCACTCTGGGTAATAGCTCCAAGCTGCGAGGCACAGCTGTATAGGCCCTGCCAGCAAGGCCATCGCAGCCGTGCTTTGATAGCGTGGGGCCCTGAAGTGTCAGGATATAGAGAAGGCAGCAGTTGTTGGCTGTGAAAACAGTCTGATACAAACCAGATGGGAACTTACTAGATGGGCAACACAAAGGAAAACAATTGGCTCATTCAACAAAGTCAGGCCCCTGCCCCAGAGAATTCACAGAAGACAATAACAGTCACCCAGAGTTGATGCAAACAAGAAACAGCCATGTGGTTACAGTTTAAAGAATTGTTTTTTCTCAGACTAAACAAAGTTTTGATTTCTAATTCTTGTATTCATTAATTGTAGTTTGGTGAACGAGCCTTTCTGTCTAAGACAAATATTTCATTTATATAATATATACTTTTGTGACACCAAGAGAAATACATGGGGACATAGAAACTAATTTTGTGCTGTTTCCTACAAAGTGTTATGAACATAGGGTAATCTCTTTCAAGAAACTGGAAAACCTAGAGAGTGACTGCTCGTGCTGATGCAGCGATTAGAAAATACCCAACGTAGTATTTCCATGACTTCCTAAGTCTGATTTGTTTTGATGTAGGCAGAATGACACAAAAGGCAATAATCACAAGGTTCTCAGAAGTACATTTCTACCTAAATAATTTTTTCTGACTTCATTACATGGGAAGTATTATGGCAATTATATTCACGGGGAAAAAGAGCCAGCATTCTCCCTAACCTGACTGTGTGAATCTCCTCACACTAAAAAGTGCCAGTTGACAAGTACAACCGAGAATAACAATTAGATTTTAGGGCACCTTTTTGGCAATGACATTTCACTTAAAGACTTCTATGTGTTGCACAACAGAGTAATTTGTTCTGGTATTTGAAAACATAGTATATAGCATTCTAGCTTAAAATAATTCACAGCTGCATCCTCCCGCCTCTCCGCCCCCCCCCCCTACTGGAAATCCCAGCACAACTTGGGCCTCTGCATTTACCACTAATTACAAAATACACCCAAGAAAGCCTTCTACCTGTAATCATCATTCTTTGGTGATGGATAGGAGCCTATCGAGGAAGCTGAAAATAACAGTATTTTCATGCACATGTTTGAACATATCTTATAATGAAGTAATCCTGTTTTGTTTTGTACATTTGTAACAAAAAACAATGAGGTTTCACAGAATTGTGAAAATTAATGTTGCACCTGAGACACAGCTCACATTTCCAATTTACATGGGCTGTATTTCCAGACTTTTCACTAACTCTTCCTGCCCTAAAAACTGAGGTCAAACACTTAGAGATAACTTTCCTGTTGCATGAGATCTTTCATCCCTGGCAAGGTAATTCTGAAGTAGACCAGAGAAACAGAAGTGGGTAACAACTTGGTGTGTGGAGGCTGATGCCGTCGTAAGCATTTCCAGCCATATGCATTTCCCCTTGCTCTCTGCTGCATACACATTCACACCTTTTTTTTTTTTTTTTTAGGTCTAAATTAGTGTGTGGCAATCGTGCTGGATAACTGACCATTTTGACTAAATTTACTCATCAAATCCAAGAAATCGGTCTCTGCTTATATTACAAGCTGAATTCCCCTGCAAAAAGCAGGAAAGGAAAAACTAAAAAGGGTTATTTATTGAAGTGTTACATAGAGGAAATTAAGAATAAATGTGTCAGTTCTGCTAAAACTTTGTTAAAATTTTTCTCAGCACATGGAATCAACTCTCTCACATAATGATTAACAGAGGCAGTTTGTCTTGGGCTTATCAGTAAATGTATTTGTTAGACCCTGGGTTAGCTTATGAAAAAAAAATAGGTTGTTACCATTTCTATTATTAGGCGTACCGATAATTATTTTCACACTTCTTCAGAATCTGCCCATTTCTACCTTAATGGGATGCTTATATATATAAAGATATCAGCATAATGAATTGGCATAAATTTTCTAAGAAAAAAACAAGTAATTACATTTAAAAAGTTTTACTTCATAAATAGATCTTGACATGATTTCAGAGAGTAAGACAAGGGCCAAATCATGCAGGGTCTTTTAGGTCAAAGTGAGCAGTCTGGACTTTATTCTGATGCAAAAAGAAGTCTTTGGAGGTTTCTGAGCTGGGAGTCATGTGATCTGACTCATATTTTTAAAAGATCACTCTTGCTTTGAGTGGATAATAGACAAGAGGGGAGCAAAAATGTATACAGGAGAGAACAGTTGACAAATTTCTCAAGATAATACTAAGGTTGAAAAATGTTATGCTTAAAAAATCAACTGCACACCTGCAGAAGGCAGAAAACTTAGCTTGATATCAAGTCACTGAAAAAAACTCTTGGTCGGTTTTTTTTTTTTTTTTTTTAAATTTTTTTTTCAACGTTTATTTATTTTTGGGACAGAGAGAGACAGAGCATGAACGGGGAAGGGGCAGAGAGAGAGGGAGACACAGAATCGGAAACAGGCTCCAGGCTCTGAGCCATCAGCCCAGAGCCTGATGCGGGGCTCGAACTCACGGACCGCGAGATCGTGACCTGGCTGAAGTCGGACGCTTAACCGACTGCGCCACCCAGGCGCCCCTCTTGGTCGGTTTTATTGGAACACTGGAAACCACAGTATCGAGCAACAGTATTTAATAACGTCTGTAAACATTGAGATAATCTAAGAGAAGTGAGGTTAACCTCTCCGAACCTCTGCTTTCCCAACTGTATAATAAAAGTAACAACAATAAGAAGAAAAACATCTGTACATATTCACAAGTTTGCTGTGAGAATGAGAGCTACGCTACATGAGACTTCTTTGTCATCTGTAAAGCACCTGACAAATGTTGGTTTCATTGTTGTGTGTTTGGGGAAGAAACAGATCTACCATACTTGGTGATGACTGGGTTCTATCCCAGCAAAACTTTACACAAGACATACTGACGGGAGTATGGTCAAATTAGTAAGGAGCTTGGGAACAATATTATATAAGGAAGAGTAAAAGGAACATAACACACAGACTTTGGATTATGATTGCTGCCATCAAAAACTTGAAACACTGTCCCACTGAAAGACCTAACACCCAATAGGACAAAACTAGAACCAATAGTGAGAAGTTATGGAAAGGTGAATGTTAACACAGAAAGAATAATTAGTGCTTTCCAGCTGTAAAATGTATAGCAAACTAGCATGTTCCCTATACTGTGGGGTGATCATCTGTTCGGTCTAATTTCCCTTTTGCTGGCTCCCTCTCATTTCTCTCTTTAAATCTTGAAAGTGTCGGGATCTTAAACCTGGGATGCTTCTCTTCCCTTTCTGTACTCAGTCCTTAGGTCATCTCCTCCATACCCACAGCTTTAAATAGAGTCCACACAATCAACTCTCAGATTTACAACCCCAGTCCCAACCTCTTCCCTGAGCTCAAATAACAAACTGCCAACCCGATTCTTCACTTGGAGATTTATTAGGCTTCTCAAACTTCACATGCCCTATGCAGAATGACTGGTTTTCACCTCAGTCTTCCCAGTAAATGACACCATCATTCACCCGGTAACTTTTGGAAACTTAGGAGTAATTAATCCTTGCCTGTGCTATCTACTACACTACACATCTGATCCACTTTAATAAATAATTTTTGAAATGAACTCATTCTTCAGTAATTCTATCAGGTATACCATCAATATATAGAACCGGAACGTGACCACTGTGACACCCCCACCGGGGCCCATGCCACTACCATCTCCCATCTTGATTACCGCAAGTCTTCCGGTTGGTCTCCCTGTTCCCAGTACTGTCTTCCTATAGTGTGTTTTCCAGCTAGCTGCCAGGGTGATCTATTTAAAAATGTAAATTAGAATTTGCCATTCTCCTGCTCAAACCTTCCACAGGAATCTCATCATACTCAGAATAAAATCCAAATTCCTTCCCAGAGACTTACAGGGCTCCATGTGATCTGCCTACATTTCGTTTCTCATTTCCTATCACTGCCCCCCTTGCACACTCCCCTCCAGCCACGCTGGCCTTCTTGCTGGGTAAGAAACAGATCTACCATACTTAGTGATGACTGGGTTCTGTCCCAGCATAACTTTACGCAAGATATACTGACACATCAAGCTCATTCCCACCTCCAAACCTTCATTCTTCCTAATCCTTCTAGATGGAATACTAGAAGGGGGTTTTGCAAGATTTCCTCCTTCGGTTCATTCTCTGCAAATGCAACTCTTTCAAAAAAAACTTCTCCAACCAAATGTTTTAAAGCAGCAAACCACTCACCTTGTTCTCTTCATTATTCATGACCCTGCTTTATGACTTTTTAATTGACACTAGAAGTGCAAATCGCTATCGACGTTATTTTTTAAATAAATAAAGCAATACCTTTAAAAAATGTTTTCTTTTTATTTGGAAATAATATAAAACTTGGAGCAAAACTGCAAGAATAGTATAAAGAAAGAAAGCTCATATATCACTTACCCAGATTCACAACTGTTAACCTCTTCCCCTGTGTTTTAGGTTTGTGTGGTATTTATCCATGACTACATTCAGGTTATGCACTCTTGCGTAGAATACTACATGGAAATGTTGTGTCCTGCTCAGATATCCTACTTGGATAGCACACAGCGTTTATCTGCCCCCTATGGTAATATTAATTTTGACTGCCCAATCAATGTACTAGCTTTTGTTTTCCCTTTCAACTAATGAACCAATCTATGAGGAGATACTTAAAGACCACGCAAATATCCTTCTCCTCATTAAAACTTCCTTCTACATTTAGCATTCACTGAGGATTCTTGCCTGATCTAATCTTTACTAGGGTGGTTGCAAAACGCTGGCTTTCTAATATTAGTGCTCACTCCACATTTGTCTGTTGACACTTGGCATTCTTCTGTAAACCCTTTATTTTTTTCACAGCATTTATTGTCATCTGAAATTTTTGTATATTTATTTACTATTTATAGGGATTTCAACTTTTATGTTTACTACAGTATCCCAAGGTGGTGAACAGTACCTGGCACATAACAACTACTCAAGAGTGAATAAATGAATGAATGAATGAATGGAGAGAAAGAGAAAGAAAACTGTTAAAAAAAAAAAAAAAAGGCCCCTGCACTAGATGGGACAATAGAGTCAACTAATACATTTGATCCAATACACATTTACTGAGAACCTACCATATAAGGTGCTGTGCTATAGAATGTAGGTGGAGCAGGGATGAATGAAATAAGGTGACTGTGTCTAGGAAATTTCCTTCCTAGAGAAGGAGACAGGCTGTAAGAAAATACTCCTACAGAATATGACACTAATGAGGGCTAGAAGTGAAATATATGCCAAACGGTATGGGCCCTTCAAGGACACAGAATGGATCAAGAATGTCTATAGGGGATGGGGACGTTGTGTCAGAGGGCAGGGGAGGGGACAGTTCTAAGTAAAGACACAGAAAAAGGCATGGGGGTGGGGGTGGGATGGGAGCTCAGAAAATACAGGGAATAGGGGGATGAGGGGCTCAGAAGGAATAGAGTGAGGAGGTGTGTATGGCTATACATTACCTGAAGGATCATGAAGCCCATCCCTCATTCTGCAGATGAAAAATAAATGATCCTGCTTATTCTACACTCATTCCCTGTCCCATTTGCTTCTCCCTTTTCTCACCTGAGTGCCATCCCTAACCTCTTCTTTCCCTTCCTCCCCCTTCCCTCTCCACTATCTCCTTACCCCCCTTTTCCCTTCTTCTATTCCCTCCCTTTCTTTTCTTTTCTTCTCTCAGGATGACATCTTTCCCCCTCTCCCTCTGTCAAGAGTAGAATGAGGTGGGATCGAGGCTGCAGGTGGAAGTTACCTTTATAGAGGGAAAAAAGCATAGCTCTTTCTTCAACCCCAAAGTAAAAAATATGAAAAGACTAAAGTAGAGCTATAAGAATTTGGGGACAGAATAGCTATAAATCTTCACATTCGAAAGAATAGACCTCAGAAAAGCAAAAGCATGCATTAAAAGAGAACTGAGGGATAAACATGGGATTAAGGATTTGAGGTGAAGGGCTGGAATAGGTGCTATCTTGGAGTGAAGGTCAATATGAAATTAGTAAAAGAATTCCTGGGGAATGGCAAAAGTCCCAATCAAGCCCCACGGTTTGCTAACAGGCTATAATTAGACAAATAGCATCATCATCCTGCAGGATTTGGTGAGCAGAGAACAAAATCAGAGACCCTTGAAAGTAGGAGGAATGCAGAGTGGGGATTAGCATAGATCAAAGAGACATCAAGTCTTGCATGGTGATAAGACAGAACTGAAATGGGTCAACCACATAGGTCAGGCAAGATAGGAGGCCCCAGGAATAGCCAGTCAAGAGAAGTAAGACCAAGTAATTGGAGGTCCCACTACAGGTGGCAGAAAGAACACATGACCAAAGTGGTTCTGTTTAACTGAGTCACTAGCTACTTCACAGTATCTGCTCCAGTGTCCCATTATGCAAATTAGTCATGTTAGGGGAGGAAGGAAAAAAGAGGCATTAAGCTGTATAATGAATAAGACAATTATCCCTACACACTCCAAGGAGCACAACTGCTCATTATTCCAAATATATAGGCTTACCTTTGTTTACAGTTAGATGAGGAAGGCTAGGGCCGAAGGCAAAAATTTGGGGGCATTTTACATAAATAAAATCTTATTCTATAGAACATCAATAATAATAGTGGTAAAAAGCAAAATTATTATGGATAAGAAACTTTATTAACTTTTCTACATAATAAAATAAATTATGTAAGTACAGGGGTGCCTGGGTGGCTCAGTCAGTTAAGCATCCGACTTTGGCTCAGGTCATGATCTCACGGTTCATGAGTTCGAGCCCTGCATCGGGCTCTGTGCTGACAGCTTGGAGCCTGGAGTTTGTTTCAGAGTATGTGTCTCCCTCTCTCTCTCTGTCCCTCCTCCACTCATGTTCTGTCTCTCTCAAAAACGAAAAGAAGTTTTTTAAAAAGTAAAATTTAAAAAAATTATGTAAGTACAATAAAAAGGAAAAAAAAATGTTTACAAGAACAAAAAGGAAGGTTACTAGGGGTGACAATGAAATTATGTTGCCTTTTGCCATCAGAGGTGTATGGGGGGGGGGGTATTTCCTAAGAAATTTAGTCATTTTTAATACCTTGATGTGTACCTGATACTGCCCCTAATCTTTTTTAATATATTTTTTTAGTTTATTTATTTATTTTGAGAGAGAGAGCACAAGCAGGGGAGGGGCAGAGAAAGAGGCCAAGAGAGAATCCTAAGCAAGCTCCACACAGTCAGCGCAGAGCCCCACATGGGGCTCAAACCCATGAACCTCGAGATCATGACCTGAGCTGAACTCAAGAGTTGGTTGCCCAACCGACTGAGCCACCACCTTGGCACCCTTGCCTCTAATCTTAATCTTTACTTTTAATCAGGATGCCACAGCTCATATATAATTGTTGAGCTCTTGAGTTATCAGTTTCTCTCTTGGATTTAAAGATGAGAGAATTGCTGACAGAATGAATTTACTAAAATACTCACTTGCCAATAGATAGGATTACAGATTGGAAATCCCCTTGGTTTAATAAGCTTCAGTATATTTAGTTGCCCATCATGCAAGTCAATGGAAAGTTCTATAAAATAACCCAAGATTTTATATATATCTTCAATATATTCACTGGAGAGTGAAAAATTGTGTTGAAAATCAGTTTATCTCCCTAACACTGTACAGACATGTCCCATCTATAACATTTTCTTGCAAACATCCTTAAAGCTCAGGACCAATTAGAGGTTCAATTCCTAGCTGTTAAATAGGAGCTGATTACAACATGAGTATTCCAAAAGGAGAAGTGTCCTAGAGACAATCCTGCTAATCACAGCTAATATTTTCATAGCTCTTAATACGTGTCAGGTCCTATTCTAAGTGCACTGCATGTCTCTACTATATCAACACACACACACACAGACATTAAGTATCTTACCCAAGGTCACCAGCTAAGGATTAGCGGAGCTAGGATTTGAACCCAAGGCAGTCTGACTCCAGAGTACAAGCTTTATGTTGTAGTGCTTCTAATTCTATAGTAGAACAGAAGTCACAAGACTATCTGGAGTCATTAAGCAGTATTTCACAAAGGGTGGTCTTCCTCCTCCTGTATCAACACCAGGGATCCCAGTTAACATTCTGATTCTCAGGCCACACCTCAGGCAAACAATCAAATTCTCAGGGAGAGGTGGGGATCTAGATTGAATTCAGAGTGCCAGAGATTCCTATGTCTGTGAAGGTTTGACAACCACTGTATTAGAGACTAACAAAGAAACAATCTAGTAGTAGTTCATCCTGTAAGTATAGTAAGTCTATATTACTTCTCTATTCTAACTCATTCTGAATTGAAATAACCAAGCTTCTTTTTTTATTTAGGGTAGAAGTGGGTTAGTAGAATAATCTGTTAGTTGAAATAATCTATCTAATTTTGTTTTATTTATATAAAACTAAATTTGCCAAAAAATTAAAAGATTATTATATTGATTAGAAGAATAGCATTTATAACACATTAACTTAGAAGTGCAATTAGTGGGGCGCCTGGGTGGCGCAGTCGGTTAAGCGTCCGACTTCAGCCAGGTCACGATCTCACGGTCCGTGAGTTCGAGCCCCGCGTCAGGCTCTGGGCAGATGGCTCGGAGCCTGGAGCCTGTTTCCGATTCTGTGTCTCCTTCTCTCTCTCTGCCCCTCCCCCGTTCATGCTCTGTCTCTCTCTGTCCCAAAAATAAATAAAAACGTTGAAAAAATGAAAAAATAAAAAAATTTAAAAAGAACTGCAATTAGTTTTCTTTGGGGAATGTCAGTGTAGTATAATAGAAATATTCAGAAATATTTCAGTAATATTCAGAAATATTACTGATCTAAGAAGATCAGACGCTACCACTAATCGGAGTTATGATCTTTGGTTCTATTGAACTGGATGGTCCCTCTGCCTTCAAGACTTATGAATCTAGGGGCGCCTGGGTGGCTCAGTCAGTTGAGCATCCAGCTTTGGCTCCAGTCATGATCTCACAGTCCGTGACTTTGAGCCGGGCATCAAGCTCTCTTGCTGTTGGCACACAGCCTGCCTCAGATCCTCTGTTTCCCTCTCTCTCTGCCCCTCCCCCCGTTTGCACACTCTCTCTTCTCAAAAATAAGTAAGTAAACTTAAAAAAAAAAAAAAAAGACAAATCTACCTCACTGATAACCTACATTTACCTGTACAATTATTACTTTGGAAAATTAAATTATTCTTTAGTGGCTGATGAATAAAAAGGGCACTAAGTTAATCTATTACTTTAAATTATATTTTACATCAATTTGATTTCAATAAAAATCATAAAACCTTTAAAGTCAGGTTTTGGGAAGTCTGGCTAAGGACAATGAAAGGGTTGCAGAGGTTTCTGGAATGTTGGCGAGTCTTCAAAAACAATGCTGGTGTATGCTTTTGGTGAGATGTGTTTAACGTCAAAGACTTGAGAAAAATCTAAGCTCTCCATGTACAGTGTACAATTAATTCTACAACAGGAAAATTAAATAATTTCCAAACTTAAAACTCTTACATAGAAAAGGAAATTACTTTTAGTGCCAACAAGTGAAAATGTTATGGAAATCCTTGAGCAGTTTTCAGTGTCTTATTTAACAGATCTTCCAGATCAATCCTTTTATATATTTTGCTCATTCTGATGGAATATCCTTAGTTACGCACATTTATCTCCATGATTACATATATATGTGTGCGAATAAAGAATTATATATAATATATATTCTTTTACAAAGGTGTAAATCCTTTCTTGTAGGAATGAACAGCTGAAATAATCATCTGTGTTAAAAATCCATTAATGTGCCAGAAGAGTGTCTTTTCTCCCATGGATTATGCCCCCCGTCCTCCAAACATCCTCACAAAAAATGGAAGAAATGTATACACATAAAGACAGTCAGCAGTGGACCTAACACGTGTTTTTTTCATCACTGTAAGAAAAAAGTGACAATTTGACAGTACGATTACATAAAGGTATTTCTCTTTTCATATTTGATAGCATTCTAACAAATTATTGGAAATGCAGTGATTTCAAAAATTATTCCTCTTAACCACCCTTTTCTTCTCTTTATCCCTTGAGAGTAGTTGCTTTGTCTTATTCCTCCCTCTAGGTCCGCACTGCCTTCTACAGTCCTAAACATGAAAAGCATGCTGGGAAAGGTTGACCAAAGAATGAATATACACTGGAATATTATTCAGCCATAAAGAGGAATGAAGTAATGATATGTGCTACACTATGAATGAACCCTGAAAACATGTTAAGTGAAAGAAGCCAGACACCAAAGTCACATATTGTATGATTCCGTTTATATAAAATGTACGGAGTGGGTAAATCCATAGAGACAGAAAGCATGTTAGTAGTTTCCAGGAACTGGGGGAGAGGAGAAAAGAAAAGGAATACTAACAGGTACGGGGTTTCTTTTTAGAACAAAGGAAAGGTTCTGGGATTAGATAATGGCCATGGTTCCATAACTTTAAAAAAATACTAAAAACCACTAAATTGTACATTTTGGGGCACCTGGGTGGCTCAGTTGGTTGAGAGGCCAACTTCGGCTCAGGTCATGATCTCACAGTTTGTGAGTTCGAGCCCCGCGTCAGGCTCTGTGCTGACAGCTCAGAGCCTGGGGCCTGCTTCTGTGTCTCCCTCTCTCCCCCACTAACGCTCTGTCTCTTGCTCTCTCTTGAAAATAAATAAAAACATCAAAAAGATTTTTTTACTTGTATACTTTAAAAAGGATAATTTTAAAATAAGAATTATATCTCAATTTTTAAAAACAGAATGAATGAATGATGCCATACTATTCTCTTTTCCTCTAGAGTTCAAGAAGACTGCCCACTGACTAATATGTAACCTGATTTAACTCTTCCTACCCTTGGGCAAATTCTTGGCTGCCCCCACCCTGCTCAACTAATTTGTCCTTGAAGAATAAGAAAACATCAATACTACAAAAGAAATAATACAATGTTTTAGAAAAGCAGGTAAAAATCTAAAAGCAGCCTTTAGATTATTCCACTATAGCTCACTATCTACATTAAAGGTGTCAGTAATTAGAAAACAATTGGGATGATTTATTTTCTTTTCTCTCTTTTCTTCTTTCTTCTTTTTACTAAATAACAGAATTAAATGTTTGTGGTCAGTAGCAAATGATATTTAAGTTTGATTCAATAAATACTTATTGATTACTGTGCATTAAACACACTGGGAAAACATCATCTCTTAAATAACAAACAAGATAACCTATCTTAAACAAACCACAGAACTATCAGTTTCTCTGACCTTCTGAATAATCAGTCTAAGCAATGTAGAGATGATAAAGGCAGTTTCTTCCAGAAAGCTGTTAAGTCACATAATAAATATGTATTAAATTCTTACTCCACAAAATGGTATGAAACAAGGAAAAGAATATCAGCTTTGCACTCAGGTAGGTAAGGGCTAGAATTCTATATCTTCAGTTTCTAAAACTGTGCTATGGGAAAGTTAGTTATCCTTCACGAACTTTATCCTTTTTTTTATAAAAGGGGAATGGAACTACCTGCATGTCATGGTATTTTGAGGAACAAATGAGATAAAAGAGAGTACCTAGCAGGCTGATAGCGGAAATTATCAGTAAAACTAGGATCATGTTCAGGGCACAAAAAAGCTGGGGTTGGAGTTAAAGATAAGTAAGTCATTAGCAATCGGAGGTTCAGTAAGGACTCAGAAAAATGGAGCTAGATGTTGAAAAAGAAAGACATGCAAAGTGGGGAAAGAAGAAAATTACACATAAAAGGAAGATAACATGCAAAAACATCAAGGCTTAGAAGTGTAGTGGGGCGGGGCCCCTGGGTGGCTCCATAGTCAGCTAAGCGTCTGACTTCAGTTCAGGTCATGATCTCACAGTTTATGGGTTGGAGCCCTGTGTCAGTATCGGTGCTGACTCTCAGAGCTTGAAGCCTGCTTCGGATTCTGTGTCTCCCTCTCCCTCTGCCCTTCCCCTGCTCATTCTCTGTCTCTCAAAAATAAGTTAACTTTAACAAAAAGTTAAAAAAAAAAAAGTGTAGTGTGTGAGAGAACTCAGTATTTATTGAACTGGACTGGGTTAATGATACATTATATTGGATATTGGATGTGCCAGTAAAGTTTTGAGCTGACACTTCTTTCTTTTCTGAAATCTAAACATGTATTTTCAGATTAGCACATACTATCTTCTCTTCTGTTACTAGTTAGTTGCTATTAATTACAAAGCTTAAATGTCCCAGGCTTCTAGCTTGAATAAAATGTATTCTCAAATAAATACCTAGAAATCCAATGTATATTATATTGAAGATACAATGTATTATAAAAGTATAGCCAACTATCTCCTCCTGAAGTGTTAAATACAGAAAAAAAGATGTGAATAATTGTGTGTAAAATACTCAGTGTCACATTTAAACACCTTTTAACAACAAAACCTTTTATACATTCCCATATAACAAACTTTTAACAAAAGTTAACTAAGAAAATTCATAATAGAAAAGGGTCAGCAATATTTAAGTTAGCTTTACTGAAGCATAATTCATACCCAGTAAGATTTACCTTTTTTTTTTTTTTTTTTTTTTTTTGAGAAAGAGAGAGAGGAAAAGAAAGGTCACTAGGGAACAAGGGGTGGGGGGCGGAGAGAGAGAGAGAGAAAAAGAGAGAAGTGGGGCTCACCAGGGGCTCGTGTTTTACCCCAAAAGGGGCTCATGCTCACCCGATGAGGGCATGAGCTCACCCGATGTGGGACTCAAACTCACGAACTGTGAAATCAATGACTGAGCCACCCAGGTGCCCAAGATTCACTCTTGACAAACACATGGTTATATAACCACCACCACAATCCAGATCTAGAACATCTATATCACCTCCAAAGTTCCTTCTGCCATTTGTAGTCAAACCCTGCTCTCACTCCTAGAAGCCACTGATCTGTTCTCCTAATATAGATACTTTTTTTCTTCCCAAATGTCATATAGCTGTAATTGTCACATAAATACGGTATGAAGGCTTTTGAATTTGGCTTCTTTCATTTTATATAAAGCAATGAGACTCATCCATGCTTTTATGTATATCAGCATTTCATTCCTTTTTGTTGCTGAGTTCCATTGTATGGATGTACCATACATTGCTTATCCATTCACTTGTTGGAGGACATCTAGGTTCACTTCTTGGTAATCATAAATGAAACTGCTAAAAATTGAGTACAGGTTTTATATGAATATAAGTTTTCAGTTCTCTTGAGTAAATACCTAGTATATGGACTGCTGGGTTGTATAGTAAATTTCTATTTAATTTTAGAAGAAACTGCCAAACTGTTTTTCCAAGGTGGCTGTAGCATTTTGCACTCCACCAGCAATGTACAAGAATAAGAATTGCTCGGCCTTCTCATCAATGTGTGATGTTACCAGTTTCTTTGATTTCAGCCGACTTAATGGGTAGTTAGTGGTATCTACTTTTTAATTTGCACCTCCCATTAGTAACTAATGATGTTTAACATATTTCTGTGTGTTCATTTGTCATCCATATAACTTTTTTTAGTGAAGTGTCTATTCAAATCTCTAAACTCATTCTTACTACTGAGTTTTATGTTTTTAAAACATATTTTGGATTCAAGTTCTTTATCAAAAAGTGGATTTGCAAATATTTTCTCCTAATCTGTAGTTTATCCTATTTCATTCTCTTAACAGTGTCTTTTGAAAAAGTTTTTATTTTCATTAAATCCAATCAATCAATATATGCTTCTAGGAACTATGACTTTTCTATAACATCTTAAAAATCTTTGCCCAACCACAGGTCACAAAGATTTTCTCCTATTTTTCTTTTAGAAGTTTTAGTGCTTTTGGCTTTACATTTAGATTTAGGATCCATTTTGAGCTAATGTTTGTATATGTTTGTGAGATATGGGTTATGGTTCATTTTTTTGCACATAGGTGACCACTTGACCCAACACAATTTGTTGAGATTATCCTTTCTTCATTCAATTCTTTGCTATTTGTGAAAAATCAATTGATTATAAATGTATGGACTATTTTTGGATTCTATTCCACTGATCTATCTACCTGTTAATCTTTATGCCAATACTACACTATCATGATTACTGTAGCTTTAGAAAATGTTTTAAAGCCATAGTGTAAATCCTCCAACCTCTTCTTTTTAAAAGTTATTTTGGCTATTCCAGGCCTTCTGCATTTGCTTATGAGCTTATCAGTATCTACCAAAACCTTATTAGAATTTTGACTGAGATTGCACTGAATCTATGGATCAATTTGGGGAGAACTGACTTCTTAATTTTGAGTCTTATCCATTTATATAGGTCTTTGATTTCTCTCATCAGATGTTTTTGTAGTTTTTAGCACACAAATCATGAAAATATTTCATTAGATTTATACCTAAATATTTCACATTTATGTTGCTATGATAAATTATAGTTTTTAATTACAATTTCAAATTTTTCATTACTAGTTCAAAGAAATATCACTGATTTTTGTACATTGATATTGTAGCCCCTGTGAACTTGATAAACATGTTGGTTCCAGTAGGATTTTTGTAGGCCTTGTGGCACTTTATATAATCATGCATGACCAAATAGAAGTAAGTTTATTTCTTCCTTTCTAATCTGTATGCCTTTTTTCATTTTTCTTGCATCACTGCATTGGCTAGAACAGCCAGTATGATTTTGAAAAGGAGTAATGAGAGCAGACCTCATTGCTTGTTTCCAGTTTTACTAGGAAAGCATTTAGTCTTTCACCATCATGTGTGATGTTGACTATAGGTTTCTTATAATGTCTTTCCTTTATCATGTTGAGAAAGATTCCTCTGATTCTTGGTTGAATACTGTAATCATAAAAAGATGTTGAATACTGTCAAAAGCTTTTCTAGATCTATTGAGAAAATCACATTTTTTTTTTTTTTTTTTTTTTTAGTCTATTCATATAGTGAATTACATTGCTTTTTGAATGGTGAACCAACCTTTCTTTCCTGGGATAAACCCACCTGGTCCACTTACTGTCTTTCTATATATTGTTGGATTCAATTTGCTAATATTTTATAGAGAAATTTTTTGTCTATGTTCATGAGAGATATTGGTCTATAAATTTCTTTTCCAGAAATGTCTTTGTCTGCTTTTGGTATCAGGGTATTGGTAAAAAGAGTTCTTTTCTATTTTCTGGGAGAGTTTGAGTAGAACTGGCATTATTTCTCTCTTAAATATCTGGTAGAATTCTCCAGTGAAACCGTCTGAGCCTCAGGTTCTCTTTATTGGAGGATTTTAAGCTAAAAATTCACTTTTTCTTTAACAAATATAAGATTACTTAGTTTATTATCAGTTTCTTCTCAAGTTAGATAAAATTTTTCCATTTTACCAATGTTGTCAAATTTATGAGCATAAAGATACTAATATTACTTTATAATCTCTTTAATTTCCATAGGATCTGTACTGATTTCCTCTCTCTAACTTCTAATACTAATGATTCATGTGTTTTCTCCTTTTTCCCTCATCATTCTGGCTAAGGTTTATTGATTTACCAGTCATTTCAAAGAACCAGCTTTTGGTTTCACTGGGTTTCTATTATGTTTAGGTTTTCAATTTCATTCTGTTCTTTTCCTTCCTTCTGTTTATTAGAAGTTTAATTGCCCTTCTTTTTCAGGTTTCCTCCATTAGAGGTTTAGAGCACTGATTTTAGACCTTTCTCTTCTATTATCATGTAAGCATTTATGCCATAAAATTCCCTCTAATCACTGCTTCAGCAGCATCCCATGAATTTTGGTACGTGGTGTTTCCATTTTTATTCAGTTAAAAATATTTCTTTTTTTTCTTTTAATTTTTTGAGAGACAGACACAGAGAACAAGCGGTGGGGGTTGGGGGGGAGAGTGAGGGAGACATAGAATCTGAAGCAGGCTCCAGGCTCTGAGTTGTCAGCACAGAGCCTGATGTGGGGCTCAAACCCACGAACTATAAGATCATGACCTGAGCCGTAGCTGGATGCTCTACTGACTGAGCCACCCAGGTGCCCCAAGTTCAAAATAGTTCTAATTCCCTTTGTAATTTCCTTTTTGACCCAAGGTTTATTAAAATGTGTGCAATTTAAATTCCAAATATTTAGTAATGTTCCAGGAATCTTTGTTATTCATTTTCATTTTCATTCCACTGAGGTCAGAGAATTTATTTTGTATGATTTTAACTGTTTTAAATTTACTGAGGTTTGTTTCATGATACAGAATATTGTCAATCTTGGTTAATGTTTCAAGTTTACTTAGGAAGTAAAATCAGCTTTTTAAAAAAAATTTAAGTTTATCTATTTATTTTGATAGAGAGAGAAAATATCAGTGAAGGAAGGGTAGAAAGAGAGAGAATCCTAAGCAGGCTCCGCACTGTCAGCATGGAGCCTGATGCAGGGCTTGAACCCATGAACTGTGAGATTCTGGCCTGAGCTGAAGTTGAGCACTTAACTGAGCCACCCAGGTGGCCCCAAATCAGCTGTTTATCAACTAGGTTCAATTGGTCAATATTATTGCTTAGATCTTCTACATTCTTATTTATTTTATTTTTATTTTTTTATCAATTTTTTTTAAATTTAAATTTTGGTTAGTTAACATACAGTGAAATATTGGTTTCAGGAGTAGAATTCAGTGATTTATCATTTACATATAACACCCAGTGCTCATCACAACAGGTGCCCTCTTTAATGCCCATCACCCATCTAGCCCACCCCCCCCCCCCATCAACCCTCAGTCTGTTCTCTATTGTTAAGAGTCTTTTGTGGTGTGTTTCCCTCTCTTCTTCCCCGCACCCTTCCCATATGTTCATCTGTTTTGTTTCTTAAATTCTACATATGAGTAAAATCATATGGTATTTGTTTTTCTTTGATTGATTTATCTCACTTAAATGCTACATTCTAGCTCCATCCACGTTGTTGCAATTGGCAAGATTTCATTATTTTTGATAGCTGAATAATATATATATATACCACATCTTCTTTATCCATTCATCAGTTGATGGACATTTGGGCTCTCTCCATATTTTGGCTATTGTTGATAATCCTGTATAAACATTGGGATGCATGTACTCCTTTGCATCTGTATTTTTTGTATCTTCACAAAATAAAATGCTTTTGCACAGTGAAGGAAACCGTCAACAAAAACAAAAAGGTGACCTACTAAATGGGAGAAGATATTTGCAAATGATATATCCAATAAGGGGTAATATCCAAAATAAAGAAAGAACTTATATACCTCAACAATAAAAACCAATCTGATTTAAAAATAGGCAGAGGATTTAAATAAACATTTTTCTAAAAAAGACAAGTGGCCAACAGAAACATGTAAAGATGCTCAACATCCCTAATCATCAGGGAAATGCAGATCAAAGCCACAATGAGATATTACCTCACACTTGTCAGAATGACTAAAATAAAAAAGGACAAGAAATAACAAGTGTTGGCAAGGATGTAGAGAAAAAGGTACACTGTTGGTGGGAATGTATATTGGTATAGCCACTGTGGAAAATATGAGGTCCTCAAAAAATTAAAAATAGAAATATCATGTGATCCAACAATTCCACTACTGGATACTTATCCAAATAAAACAAAAATACAAATTCAAAAAGATATTTGCACCTCTATGTTTATTGCAGCTTATTTATAACAGCCAAGACACAGAAGCAATGTAAGTCCCCATTGACAAATGGATAAGAAAGATCTCTCTCTCTCTCTCTCTCTCTCTCTCTCTCACACACACACACACACACACACACACACACACTCAGGAATATTACATAGCAATAAAAAAAGGGTAAGATTGTGCTATCTGAAACAACAAGGATGGACCCAGAGGGTATTATGCTAAGTGAAGGAAGTCAGACTGAGAAAGACAAATATGTATGATTTCACTCTTATGTGTAATCTAAAAAAATAAAACAAGTGAATAAGCAGAATCAGACCTACAAATATAGAGAATAAACTGATGGTTGCTAGAAGGAAGGGTCGGGGGAGGAGATGGGCAAAACAGTTAATAGGGGGGAGTGGGAGAATCAGGCTTCCAGTTATGGAATGAATAAGTCATGGGAATAAAAAGCACAGCATAAGGAATATAGGCGGTGATGTTGTAATAGTGTCTGTCATGTGATGATGACAGATGGTAGCTACCCTTGTGGTGAGCACAGCATAATGTATAAACTTGTCAAATCACTATATTGTACCCAGAAAACTAGTGTAACATTGTGTGTCAACTATACTCAAATTTAAAAAAAAGATACTGATAGAATATAAAAAATAAAAAAATAAAGTGAACTATTTTAATACATTACTTAATAGAATTTAACTATTCTTGGGTTTATAACAAACAAGCAGATTTAAAACTAGTCTCTTATTTATATGGAAGAAAGTCAACTTGCCCAGAAAAAGAAGCAGTAAAAGTTAACTTGCATAGTAAAAAGGAAAAAAAATTAAATGACTCACTGAAATC
This sequence comes from Puma concolor, assembly GCF_028749965.1. Taxonomy (NCBI): domain Eukaryota; kingdom Metazoa; phylum Chordata; class Mammalia; order Carnivora; family Felidae; genus Puma; species Puma concolor. Next base: position 43,080,411 of record NC_141672.1, read on the forward strand.
ACTTAAATTGTTATGTTCACTATAAACCCATTAATCAGGACTTAGAATCAGAAAATGGTATCCTGTGGTCAAAAATACAACCAATGAATTCAATACCAAATGAAAGAATTTCACTCTTAGATTCCAAAGATAACCATCTGTCAGATCAATTCAATTTCTTTTTATATTAAAAGCTGAAAGTTATAATCAAGGGGGGGGGCGGAAACAAGGATTTTACAGACTTGTCGGAAGCATAGTGCTGGAACTCATGTCCTACCAAATCTTCAGTCAATTTGTAATGATCACTGAAACAGCTGCTACTGCTAGTGAAGCTACTTGATTCTTTATATACACATATTAAACTAGTACACATTTCAAAGTGAAATATAGGATACTTCTCCCCAAAACAGTCATAATTTGGGGTTCAAGTATTCTTAGAAGCATTTAGCTGCCAGAAAAGATGTGGTTTTGATTCCCTTGTGATAAGGTGAATTTCCTTCATTATCTTCAAGGCCTGTATGAGAGATAGGATTGAATTCCTTCAAGGTCACCCAAAGTCCTGAGAGCCCTAGAGGATTATTTTGGCATTGTGACTCTCCTATTCTCTGAAACATTTGGCAATGTCTTAGAGTTTCATCAGAGAAAAAAATAAAACCCACAAAATTTATGGGAAAAAAAAAGTCATAACTGACTATATTTGCCAAGGCAATCACATTCATTAAAAAAGTATTCAATATGGAGACCTGTATCAGTTATAGAGTGAAACACTTGGCTTCTATTTTCAAATGTTCTATTTATAGCTCACTGGGTATTTATTTGTCTCAGTCAAAGCTGATATAGGTCTGATCCTCTAACTTCTGTATTACATATAAAATTAAATGAAAAAAAATTATATATATTAAATCTAACCATTCTAAACTCTTCTAAATAAAACTTGCTTTAACCAGCTAACACCTCGGTTTCTTTTATTCATACAATTTTTATTGACTTATTAAATGTTAATTAGACACTATTTAACAACATTGTACTTCATGACATTTTGCTGTAAGCCAACAAGAATTTATTGCCATCTTGTGGTCATTCATGTATGTGTGAAACTGAATGTCATTTTCCTGAAGAGAGACACTTACTTTAAAATCTTACCAAATTTTCCCATCACCTGAGAAAAATGATCATTTTATCACATACAATATCTCCCAAGGAGACAAAATTTACTAATAATTTTAAGACATTACAATTTTTTTTTAACCTAACTTAAATATATAGTCTTTGACCGTGAATGGTAACAGTAGAAGGGCATCAAGTCAGTCCTGCCATTATCTTAGAAACATTCATTTGTTCCTATCTATATACTGTTTTGATTAATTTTTAAATACTATAAGAAGAGTTTTATAGCCAAATTTCCATGGGATTCTAAAATACAATATTCACATTACTGTACCATGGTCAGGTTAAAAAGGTGGTCAGGAAGGCAAAGTTCTGAGAGGTGGGAGCAAGAGAGGAACAAAAAACAAAAGTAAAAATCTAAACCTCATATAGCATAATTTTAATAAATATCTTGAGTATGTCCTTGTTTTGGGTCTTTCCTGTAATACTTAATGTATAGTTACATTTGCAATTATACTGGCATTCAGTAAATGAGATTAAAAAAAAACACAATCATAAAAGCAAAGAAAAATGTTCTACTGCTTAAAACATTCCTAATACTTCTTCCTGGATTGTGGAAATAAAGTTTTAAAACAGAAAATATCTTAATTTCTACTGCCAAATTTCAGAGTTTAGGTTATATTAAATTTAAGTGACTAAGAAGCAAGAAGGTAAATAAAGCAGAAAGCCAACAGTCTTTCAGAAACATAAAGGAACATCAAAATGCTATGATGCTGACTGTAGAATTGAAGTTCAACCACACAACTGGTCATTTACATAATGTGCATTCAGTGTGAGAATCCTTTGTTTTTTTTAAGTTGTGTTTATTGGTCAGCATCACCCACAACACTGAATAGCCTTTACAAAGAAGCACCTTTACAGCCACAGCCCCTGCCTTTTTCACATAATTTAAAATAGACAACTCTGACACAGATACAGACCTATAAACAGATAAAAAGGCAATCAACTGCATAAGAACCAAAAGATAAGATTAAAGGAAAAACACTACCTAAGAGTTTTTAAATTCATTAGCAATGGAGTTTATTGGTACAAAGAACAAATATACAGTCAAATATGATACGAGATTCTTTAAGAATGGACTAAGAAAAAACAGAAAACTTACAGACAAGAATGTGATGTAGACAAAAATAAAGAATTTTCATCATATACTTGTTCAATATCAGTGCAAGCATCAGACTATTATATTACAAGAAAATGAATCTTACCTTGCTGCTGTGAAAGTGAAATATCAGATTTACTTCTTACACGTATTAAACGACTTTGTGCAGGCTTGTGCTCAACTTGTTTCGCATCTTGGTCATGCTTTTGTTGGTACTAAAGAATTTAAGACGTGAAGTCATAACATTGTTTTTTAAGTTACTTTAAAAAGTTTTGAGCGGGGCGCCTGGGTGGCGCAGTCGGTTGAGCGTCCGACTTCAGCCAGGTCACGATCTCGCGGTCTGTGAGTTCGAGCCCTGCGTCAGGCTCTGGGCTGATGGCTCAGAGCCTGGAGCCTGTTTCCGATTCTGTGTCTCCCTCTCTCTCTGCCCCTCCCCCGTTCATACTCTGTCTCTCTCTGTCCCAAAAATAAATAAACATTGAAAAAAAAATTTTTTTTTAAATAAAAAGTTTTGAGCAATTTAACTATTTAGTTGTTTCTTATATAAAATTTGAATATTATACATGTCCTCTAATTGCTAAATGGGTGATAGAGTACATATTACTAGAGAAAAGACATTGGAAATAAAATCTTTCAAAAGATTTGGATAATATATACAGATTTCAAATATTCAAATCACTTCATAATTCAAAGCTCCTTATAAATCAAACTATTCTAGATATATACACATGATGGATTTAGACAGGATAAAAACTTAATGTGGTTGTTAAGCTCTCCCATATAACCATTTTTACATAAAATGAAAATCTGCATAATGCACTGCAATTTTCAAAGAGCTTTTCTATATAGTAACATCACTTAATTCTCACAAGCATGAGTACTGTTATCCTCCTTTGACATTCAAGAAATGTGCACTCCACCACAAGCCCCATCATCTCTCTTCCTAGTACCTATAACCTAACCAAATTTGAAATTTACAATAGTCACAAATTCCTTCACAACCACACATCACAAACTGTGAAAGCGATTTTATTTCTTCCTTTTACTATTTTATGGTCCTAATTATGAATGAGTGCCTGAAAACAGCTATCAGATATACTTTGACAGGACTTTAAAAAGATACCTCTTGATTCTTATCAGCCACGAGTTGACCCACAAGCTGAACCCAGGCAATTGGAAGCTCCTTACTCTGGTCCTGTCCTTGGAATATGCGTCCCACCTACTATTTCCATACTGGCAGTCATTAAAGGACTTCCCCTTGAGAGGGGAAGGTGTTATGACACCGTCTGGACTGAATACCTGACTGAACCCAATTAAGGCTTCTATATAAACTTTTAAGATTCTGGTGGCTGGGTGCAGAGATCTACCGGTCTCACAAGTGCCCGAGACAAGTCTGGTAAGTAAGTCCCCTTGCTTATTTAAACCTGCCATCTGCCAATCTGGAGTGGTATGTGTCTTTATTCGGTCTCTCCTTGCTCTCCATGAATAGGGGCCAGTTTTAAACTTCACCCAGGAAACTCCTGAGGTTGCAACCAGCAATACCAACCCCATGCAATGCTATGCAATATCATGAAATACATAGTGAATAAACTAATCTACAGTGAGAAATCCATTGCCATTACACAGATACAAAACTGTTTTTAATAACGTGAACATTTCTTTACATGCTGGAGAGTAATTAACTTATTTTTTCAGTACAGAAGATTACATGGGCCATTGGCCTAACTCACCATGAAATTGCTTATGTAACAGCTTTTGCAAAATTTAATATAATAAATTTTTCTTGAGTACCTGCTATATGCAAATTAATGAGCTAGATATTTCATGATGACACAAAGTGTCAATAATAGCTACCTAACCAGCATTATATATATGTATATGTGTATATGTATATGTATGTGTATATATATATATATATATATATATATATATATGCACACATACATACATATATATATATGCTATTTTTAATCTCTAAATAAAGATGAGGAAACTAAGGGTTAGAAAAAGGCTATGTACTCAAGGTCATAGCTAGGGTCCAGATGAGCTAAGAGTTGTATCCAGGCTTGAATTAACAAATAAAGGAAGCATGGATTGAAACTGACTCCAAAGACTAATCTCTTGGCAGTGCATCATGCTAAGCCAATATTATTACCATTCTCATTTTAAGTAAAGTACAAGGATTATTACCTGATGATTATCTTCAACTGCTCCTGATAACTGAACATCATTTTCTTGCACTGTCAAAAGTGTTGCGGGAAGAGCAAGGTTAGAATTTGGCTGCAACTCCAATTCTCCCAAACTCATTGGACCATGACTAGCACATGAATCTTCATAAACACCACCTGTTGTCAAATATATAAACAAAAAGTTAAAATAAATTGTTTAATTTGATTTCTGCTCAGGTCATGATCTCACAGTTCATGAGTGCAAGCCCCACATTGGGCTCTGTACTGACAGTGTAGAGCCTACCTGGGACTCTCTGTCTCCCTCTCTCTCTGCCCCTCCCCCCATCACACGTGCATGCACATACTCTGTCTCTCTCAAAAATAAATAAGTAAACAAAAAATAAATATAAATATGTACTAAATAATGAAAATCTCGCAAGAAAATCTAGGAGACTATAGGTATAAACTTGTGTTAGAAGAGACCATAAAAACCCAGAAAGTATAAAAGATAAAAATAACTAGGGACACTTGGGTGGCTCAATCAGTTGAGTGTCCGACTCCTGATTTCAGCTCAGGTCAAGGCCTCATGGCTGTGGAATCGAGCCCCACAATCAGGGTCTGCACTGAGCGTGAAGCCTGCTTGGGATTCTCTCTCTGCCTCTCTCTATGCCCCTCTCCTGCTCATGGTTTCTCTCTCTCTCAAAATAAATAAACATCTTAACATATACATATAGAAATAACTACATAAAAATTTTTTTAGCTATATGGCAAAGAAAGACCATAAATAATGTCAGTACAAATTCAGAAAAAGATATTTGCAATACAGATGTTAAAAAACATCAAAAATATAGAAATAGCTCTTAGAAAGTTATAAGAAAAATTTAGAACCTAATAGATGGGGAAAGAATTTAAGTAGGCAATTCACAGAGAACAAATCCAAATGGCCAACAAACATGAAAAGAAGCCCACAGGCAGCCAGAGACTTGTAATTTCCACAGGACTTACTGTGTAAAAACAAATGCAGGCAAGTGGGCATTCTATCTTAACTTGTAAAATAACAGTGTACACATACATAGTATGTATCCATCATGAATGTTAAACATGTGAGTGTGTCTATGGATAAAAAGAGGAAGATTACATATGAGAATCTTAACAAGAGTTAGCTGGGGTAAGGCATATGGGACAGGAGAAAACATGAGGATGAGAGGTGGATGGAAACTAATGTATGACATAATCACATTTTGTTTTATGTAAAATTATACATGGTTAATGTATGGGTATAAAGAAAAAGTAATTAATTAAAAAGACACAAGGTAAACTTTGATAAAAGACCTAAATGTAAAAACTCAGAAGGTATATAATCAAACATCTCTTCCAAAGCATTCAAAAAGTGCATAATAGCTTTCAACTCCTGTAACACCCTATCATTTAACATATATTCACTGGCTATGTCCTAGGTGTTACACACTCTGCTAGACAACAGGAATGGGACAGTGAACCCTCAAGTGAGATTACAGATCAGTGTGACAAAAGAAACTTTAGGCAGGCTACAGAGAGCACATACGACAGGTATCTAACCCAGTGATAAAGGGTCACCATGTTCATCATAACAATGCTGAATTTGCTCAACAACATGATGGTGTCACTTCTACAAAGTATGCTCATGGAGTATGAGTGTTTCGTCTGTATAAAGTAACTTAACCCCTTGTAACTATCATGTCACTCACATCAAATTTATCACAAGTTGGGGCACCCGGGTGGCTCAGTCTGAGTTTGAGCCCCGTGTCAGGCTCTGTGCTGACAGCTCAGAGCCCGGAGCCTGCTTTCGATTCTGTGTCTCCCTCTCTCTCTGCCCCTCCCCCGCTCATGCCCTGTCTCTCTCTCTCTCTCTCTCTCTCTCTCTGTCAAAAATAAACATTAAAAAAAATTATCATAACTTGAAATCCCTAATTTTATTCTACTAGAATCTTACTGCTAAGCAAAGGCAACCTCAGACTTAGAAACTTCAACTTTCAGAGAAGACTAAGTCAACCCCAAATTGCCAGTGCCCAGCAGCAGCTTTGGGTTTGTCATGTCTAATAGGTTTTTCCATTTGTAGGGAATGGATGCCTAAAGGCATCTGAAATTAATTCTAATGCTTAAAACCCCACTCATCCTTATGTCCTCATAATTCTATCCTTTCTCCATATTCCTTTCTCTTAGTGAATGGAAATTCCCAGCTACCCAACCATTCTAGCCAGAAACCTGGAAATGTCTTAGATCCTTTCTTTTGCACTTCTCATATTCAAACTAAATCTTGTCCATTCCCCTCCTTAACTGTCTCTCAAATCTCCCTTTTTACATTTCCTCACTGTTAAGTAGTGTTTCACCAGCTTTACTGCAACAGCTGTCCAGTCAGCCTCCTTGCCTCCAGTCTTAATACTCTCCTCCATTCATCACACTGCACCTGAGATGATCTTGCTAAATAAAAGGCAAAGATGATCATATCAGTCATTTACTTATAATCCTTATGGATCTGTGAATATCAAAAAACATTCAGAAGTGATAGAAATTCAAGACTAAATTTTCCATGGGAATAAATATAAAGTAAGATTGGCATTTTGTGCACAAATGGATCCATATCATTTTAGAGTGAATCCAAAAACTACTTCATGTATTATCTAAGATTTTTTAGGATCTACTTTCTGCTCACTACTCCAATCTCACTGCTTCCTAAACTCTAGCTCATTAATAAAGTACTTATATTTCCTTAAGTCTTGCTATTTTCTTATTTTTATTTTTATTTTTTCCTCTTGTCTCATTGCATATTCTGCCTGGAAGTTCCCTCCTCATTTACTACATGGCAAACATCTATTCATCTTTGAGAATCCATTTCTTTTTTTTCAACGTTTTTTTATTTATTTTTGGGACAGAGAGAGACAGAGCATGAACAGGGGAGGGGCAGAGAGAGAGGGAGACACAGGCTCCAGGCTCTGAGCCATCAGCCCAGAGCCCGACGCGGGGCTCGAACTCACGGACCGCGAGATCGTGACCTGGCTGAAGTCGGACGCTCAACCGACTGCGCCACCCAGGCGCCCCGAGAATCCATTTCAAGTAAGCCTCCTCTGATGTTTGAAGTCTTTTTGTGATTGCCCTCTCCAGGTACAAGTGACCTATATCCCATCCTACATGAACTTCTTCAAGGTAACTATGATAATTTATTGCATGTTTGTGCCCTCTCATCTATTACTTCTACCAGAGGAAAAAAATCATTATGGACAGGGCCTTACTAGGTTTTATATTCCTAGCTTGTAGAATGTGCATAGAGCATAGCAAGCACTCAAAACCTATTTTCTGAATGAATAAGTAAATGAACAAACTGGAATATGCTTATTATACTCCACCATTAAGATCTGATTTCATATCAGGTCTTGTGGGAAAATGTCTCTGAGGCCTCTCCTGTGGGTAGAGTCCTCCCCTGCACTCCACAGCTGTTTGTGTTGTTGTACTAACCACACAGTATTACTGTATAACCTTTCTTGTATTTCTCTCACACTAGTTTGCAAACTTCCTTGAGAGCAGATATCCATCATTTCTGTATCTCAAGTGTCTAACACTGTACCAAGTGTCTACCATTGTACATAATATAGTGCCAGATACATAGTAGGTATTCAATACAAGCTTTCTGAGTAAATGAGAGCTACAATTAGTAGTGTATCTCAGAGTCCTCACAAGTTGTTTAAAAATATCAGTTTACATTTTAGGGGTTGTTTTTTTTAAATTTTTTTAACGTTTATTTCTGAGAGACAGAGAGAGACACAGCATGAACAGGGTAAGGGCAGAGAGAACGGGAGACACAGAATCCAAAGCAGGCTCCAGGCCCTGAGCTGTCAGCACAGAGCCCTTCGTGGGAATCGAACCCACAAACCGTGAGATCATGACCCGAGCTGAAGTTGGATGCTTAACTGACTGAGCCACCCAGGTGCCCCTAGGCGCTTTAAGACACTTCGTCAAAGCTAATTTTGCATCTTTCGTTACTCAACCCAAACTGAGAACCTCAGGATTAGGAAGAGTGGTAGGGGGATAGAGGTTGCAAATAGAACAATTTCTGAAAAAGGTGCAGAGGTAGGGAGAGCAAAGTAAGAATAGATGAGCCTCTGTAGGTAAAGTTATTTAAAAAATCAGTATAGGGCACCTGGGTGGCTCATTAGGTTAAGCATTCAACTTCGGCTCTGGTCATGATCTCATGGCTCATGGGTTTGAGCCTCACATCAGGCTCTGTGCTGACAGCTCAGAGCCTGGAGCCTGCTTTGGATTCTGTGTCTCCCTCTCTTTCTGCCCCTTCCCCACTCACATTCTGTCTCTCTCTCTCCTTCAAAAATAATTAAACACTAAAAAAAAAAAAAAAAAAAAAAAAAATATATATATATATATATATATATATATATATATATATATATATATAAGACATGAGATTAGCCGCCAACAGAAATAATGACACATGGTATTCATTCTTCTCTAGTAACCATTATGTAGCAAAATACTTGAAACAAGAGGAACAAGTTAGTTCTCAACGGGGCATAGTCCTTTTAGGCAACTGTGGATAGTTTGTTTCTATGAAGTACATGTAAGAAGGTATATTTACATACTCCAAGAATTATTAAAGAAAACAACACTTACAAATTAGTCACTGTGGTGACTACTTTATATGTGTTGTCATTTACTACCCCTAATAACCTTAAGGGGTGGATACTATTTGTGGTAACCAGCCTCCAAGATGGCCCCCTGAATCCTGTCTCCTGGTATTCATAAGTTTCTGTCCTCCCCTACTACATTATTCCAGGATTGGTCTGTGTTATTGATAGGATGTGGTAGAAACGATGGCATGTCACTTCTGAGATTAGGTTATAAAAGACACTGTGGGTTACATTTTGATTGCTTACTTTCTCTCAGATCATCTGCTTTGGGAGAAGCCAGCTGCAATGTCATAGGCAGCTCTATACAAAGGTTCATGTAGTGAGGAAATGAGGCCTCTTGCCAGCAGCCATGTGAATGAGCCTGAAAAAAAAAGATACTCCAACCCTTGTGGAAGCCTCAGCCCCAGAAAACAGCTTGACTGCAACCTCACAGGAGATCCCGAGAATTACCCAGCTAAGACACTCCCAGAATCATGACTTTCAGAAATACGTGAGATAATAAATGCTTGCTGTCTTCTGCTGCTAAGTTTGGGGGTGATTTGTTATATAGCAATAGATAACTAATATACTAATATTATCCTCACTTGATAGATGAAGAAACTCGGGCTTGGAGATATTAAGTTACTTGTCCCAAAATACACAAAGTTGGAATTCAAACTGATATCTGAAACTCCAAAAGCCCAAATTCTTAGCCACACTCTGCCATATTGCCTCATTTATATGCTCAATCTTAATGTTAAGCCACATTACTTACTATTTTTTCCTATGAAGCAAATATCTACAGTGTACCTACTATTATAAATATACTTTACTGTACGTAATATGCTAGGTGCTACCAGATGTATTAGGAGGGACATATCCGATAGGATATATCCTCATGTATTTTATTCTATAATAATTTAACAAGTACCTAGTTGTTCTCAAGTACCTAACAGCTCTCAAGAGATCTGTGAGAGCCACCTAGTGTCAATTCTGTTTAACTGCAATCTGCACAGTTAGCTGGATACAAATATAGCAAGCAAAGGGGGAAAGAAAAATAGAGGCAAACTCTTTTTCAGAAAAAGAAACAGACTCCTACTTATAGAGAACAAAGTGATGGTTACCAGAGGGGAGGTGGGTGGGTAATAGGTGAAACAGGTGATGGTGATTAAGGAGTGCACTTGTGATGAGCACCAGGTGTTGTATGGAAGTATTGAATCTCTATATTGTACACCTGAAACTAATATTACATTGTATGTTAAGTAACTGGAATTTAAATTAAAACTTTAAAAAGTCACATTTGGGGCGCCTGGGTGGCGCAGTCGGTTAAGCGTCCGACTTCAGCCAGGTCACGATCTCGCGGTCCGTGAGTTCGAGCCCCGCGTCGGGCTCTGGGCTGATGGCTCGGAGCCTGGAGCCTGTTTCCGATTCTCTGTCTCCCTCTCTCTCTGATCCTCCCCCATTCATGCTCTGTCTCTCTCTGTCCTAAAAATAAATAAACGTTGGAAAAAAAAAAATTAAAAAAAAAAAAAGTCACATTTTATGCCATTAAAAAAATTTTTACTGTTTATTTTTGAGGGAGAGAGACAGAGAGCATGAGTAGGAGAGGGGCTGAGAGAAAGGGAGACACAGAATCTGAAGCAGGCTACAGGCTCTGAGCTGTCAGCACAGAGCCTGACGTGGAGCTTGAACTCATGAACCATGAGATCATGACCTGAGACAAAGTCAGATGCTTAACCAAGTAAGTCACCCAGATGCTCCTATGCCACTTTAGATCCTACTAATTTAAGAGAATGTAAAACATTTAATGCTCTCACTATGTGCACAAAATGAGAAATAACTCCAATCTTACTTCACATTTATTCTCCTGGAAAACTTCGTCTTGAATATCTCTCAATTCTGAATGACAAAAGGTGTTCACTCAATATAAAATGGAGGTTTTAAATACCCTACAACAATGTTTTTCTGACTTCATGCATTTCCTTTTCTGATTTACAGAGAAATATGCATACCTCTAGAAGTCCTTTTCACTTAAGAGAATGCAGCAGTGGGCATGGAAGAACCAGTAAATGAGAATATATTTGATCTTCATTAATCTGATGATTGCATATTTGCAAATTCATCTACCCAATAAAATTTATTTGGAACCCCAAAATCAATAGTCACAGTGCTTTTGTGGTCACTCACAGATATGTGTAGACCAGTAAAAAACTTTTGCATCACCCAATATACACTTCACCTGCTGAGGTTGAACAAGGTGATGCTCTGCTTTATTTCAGCTCTTATACTGTAAACAAGTTGGTTTTTTTGTTTGTTTTTTTTTTTGGTTTTTTATTTTTGCTGTCTGTGTATGCTCTGTTCAGATTTTTGTGCATTTTTTTTGTTGGTGATTTGTGGTTTTAAGTGGCCCCCAGTCATACTGCTAAAGAGCTATCTGATACCCTAAGTGCACAAAAGCTGTGATGGGCATTAGAAAATGCATGGATTGGATAAGCTTTGTTTAGGCATGAGCTACAGTGTTGTGGACCCTGAGCTCAATGTTAATGCATCAACAATATATATTATAATAAGTTCATTTAAACAGAAACACAAAAACACAGATGTGGTCATTTGACAAAGATGTTATGATCAGAGGCTTGCAGGAACCTAGCCCTGTATTCTCCCCTAGGAGCAATGTGTCAGTATTTACTAATTCAGTGTTGCTGGTGAACACATAACTAATCACTGAATATGCTAGTGTTCGGTATGCTCTGTTCTATTTTTATTTCCAAAATATTATAGCAGAAAGTTTAGCTAATGAGGTTCTAAAATAGTCATGAGTGCACTGAGCAATGTGTCAGAAATTCATACAACGTAAAGAGTGAATTTCTACAGTATCATCTAATTTAACCTGTCCTAAACAAGGCATGTTCTGTCACAGTTTTGATGTTCAAATTATATTTGTCTAATATGTAGTATAATAAATATATGACTATTAAAATTTTTTAAGTGAATGCATACTACCAAAATTACCTCATGCACCACCCTCAAATACTAACACTGACACCTGAATCACATTTGGGAAAATACTGGTATATATTCCACAAAAAGTCATTACTAAATTTTTTAATAATGGCACTTTTGATAATTTTTAATAAAAAAAATTTGCCCGCACTTAAAATAATTATTTTCTTAATTCAGATTAAGATCACTAGTGTAATTATAATACAAAACAACATAACATTCAGTATGAGAACAATACAAAAAAAGTGTGATAGGATTCAAGTGAATATTCTAATAAATGATACATTAAGAAGCAGTATTTTGATGTATACCTGTAACTGTGTCAAACTGCTGAGATAATGGGTTAGGAGCACAGTTTTGATCCAATGACTCTGCATTAGTGGCAGGTGGCTGCACAGGGATGGAATGTCCCAGTAGGATGTTCTCTGCTGCTGCTGTCAGCCTGGGCCTTTGTCCTTCACTAAGTTCACCTGCACTGTATTCCAAGTCCTGTAAAAGGTAGAAACAATGGTTTCAAACCCTGTGTTAAAATCAAGTCAAGGGGGGCGCCTGGGTGGCGCAGTCGGTTAAGCGTCGGACTTCAGCCAGGTCATGATCTCGCGGTCCGTGAGTTCAAGCCCCGCGTCGGGCTCTGGGCTGATGGCTCAGAGCCTGGAGCCTGTTTCCGATTCTGTGTCTCCCTCTCTCTCTGCCCCTCCCCCGTTCATGCTCTGTCTCTCTCTGTCCCAAAAATAAATAAAAAACGTTGAAAAAAAAATTTAAAAAAAAAAAAAAATAAATAAATAAATAAAATCAAGTCAAGGAGCACCTGGCTGACTCAATCAGCTTAGGGTCCCACTCTTGATTTCGGCTCAGGTCACAATCTCATTGTTTGTGGGATCGAGCTCTCCATTGGTCTCTGCACTGATAGTGCAGAGCCCGCTTGGGATTCTACCTCTCTCTGCCCCTCCCCTGTTTGCGCGTGTGCATGCACACGCTCTCTCTCTCTCAAAATAAAAAAAAAATAAACTTAAAAAAACTAATAAAATCAAGTCAAAACAACAAATCTTTGTCAAGTACAATGGTCCACGCCACTTGACTGCTTGGAAGGTATTTTAGAAAGTGCTTATTATGCCACATACACACTATGGAAAAACAGGTGTAAAAATTCATTTAATCAGGCATTTAGCAATAGGCTTTGTTGCCAAAATCTTGTTTTTTTGAAGTTAAATAACCATTACCTGCTTTTCAAATTCCAAATTAGGTAGCAAAACACATAAGAAAAAAATTATTATTTATACTAAGTATTGGCACACATCACACATCGTCCATAGAGCTTAAAATTAAAATGATAGAAAATTTACCTCTCATTCTTTATGAATGAAAATTGTCTGAACTTGTCAGGGTAAAATTTATAGTTAAACAAGTATGATGATGAGAATATACCTTAAATGATAGAAACATTACCCCTATCCAAACAATTATATTTTTTATAAGTACACAAGTTGAAGAAGACTACTTTAACCATATTTAATAAAGTTTTTTTCCCTGGGAAAGTATACAAGTACAAACACATCTCTTTATCAAATATATGAAGTAAATTTAAATACTTAAAAGAATTGGGACGCCTGAGTGTCTCAGTTGTTTAAGTGTATGACTTTGGCTCAAGTCTTGATCTCGTGGTTTGTGGGTTCAAGACCTGCGTCAGGCTCTGTGCTGACAGCTCAGAGCCTGGAGCGTGCTTCAGATTCTGTGTCTGTGTCTCTCTCTCTCTCTCTCTCTCTCTCTCTTTCTCTCTCCCTCCCTCTCTGCCCCTCCCCCACTTGTGCTCTGTCTCTCTCTCTCTCAAATATAAATAAACATTTAAAAAAACTAGAAAGAATTAATAAGACTTCTATTTTCTTTCTGGATTAAAAATGATATATCTAATCACTACCACATTTTGTAACTCAGAAATATTCTAACTATGAGTTTGCTCATCAAGAACTGAATAAAAATTCCAAAGTCTGAAAGCTCTCATGTTTGTCATTTAAATGGGATTTAATTTCAACCAAGTGTTTTTACTAGAATATATTAAGAAATCAATTAGAAATTAATTAGAAATATTTCACAGTGCCTATTTTACTCTGCCACTACCATATAAAATATTGTGCAATAAACAGTACCTTTTCTATTGTGAATCAATTTTCTAGGTGCTTGTAATTGCTGAGCTATTTAACACCTTACAGTCTATGACCCGACTGAAGCCTTAGTTTGCCCACTCACAAAGTGCTCTCATACTCCAAAGTACCATTGATCTTGGCAACAACCCAGGCTGCAGATACTTGTACCCAGAGTAACATCAGGGAGCACAAAGGCCCAGCTAGGGTGAAAGGTTGCAGGCAAAATCTGGCCAGGATTCATTCCTTCACCCTCTTCCCCTCCAAACACCAGGACTGGATTATAAAATCTCCATATTCCTTAGCTTATGACCTCCTTGCCCAAAATCTCTTAATAGCCTCTACAGTAGTGCCCAAGCCTTTCCACAGCCTAAAAGGTTCTTCATGATCATCTGGTTCAACCACGTTCTCCAGACTTATCTCTTTATCTAAAGTGCTATCACACCGAGATATTCAACACTTTCTAAATATTTTCATTAGTTATCAACTTTGATTAATCGTTAATCCCTCTTCTCCCCACATGACTATAACCTTACTAAAGGTAGGGGTCCTATCTCCTTCACATATTTACTATATGTGTCTGGCATCTAGTAAATATTCGGTAAATGGGTGAAGAAAAAGAGAAAGAATGAATGATCCTCACAAATCATTTAAAAGGGCTTCAGCTTTTTTCAACTAGAGAACAAGAGGGTTAGAACGGATAGTCTGAATTCCTTTCAACTGTAAAATTGTAGCGCTCTGACTTCAGGTCAAAGTTACAAAAGCTTTTTTTTTTTTTCTGTATTAGGATCAAACCAAGAGGAAAAAAAAAAATCACTAAGGTTAATAAGTACCTCTGAAGGGTAGACTGCTTGCTGCGAAACTAATGACTCCTGGGTCATTTTGGCAAGAAGAGAAAGAATTCCATCTGTAGGAGTCTTTTTATGGGGCATCCTAATCACTTGTCCTTCGCTGGGAGGATCGTCTTCCTGAATGAAATATAAAGACAATGAATAAGGCAAAGAAACCCTATCAAGCAATTGTATTTTTCTTGATTTATGATTAATAAAACGTAGTAGTAGTTATCATGAAAATGGCCTATTAGCACATTATGGAAAGAAGGCAGACTCTATTTTCATTTAGTTCTCATTTCCATTTGACTATACTAACAACCCTCTAGTTTGCCTCAAACAGAAACACCACCATAAAGTCATTTGATTACAATTAAACTGGAGATTTATTATAATAAGCATGAAAATTGGACCCCCTGTCCCAAGGGATTGAGTTTAAATGATTCACAGATGTTTTATATAGGACCATCAAGTTTCTGGCTCACAGTTTCCTGCTTCCTATTTATGCAGCACCTGAAGCAACACCACAGTGTGGTAATGGGGGCGAAGCACCATCTTAACACTACAGCCTGGACCAC
Source organism: Puma concolor (assembly GCF_028749965.1). Classification (NCBI taxonomy): domain Eukaryota; kingdom Metazoa; phylum Chordata; class Mammalia; order Carnivora; family Felidae; genus Puma; species Puma concolor. Next base: position 43,096,028 of record NC_141672.1, read on the forward strand.
AGGCGAAAATAAAAACCTGCAGAAATATGCTAAGGCGCCTATAGACCTTCGAGTGTCCCTTCCAAAAGGGCTGATCTCTGGTACTTGGCTAGGGAGCAGGTACTGCAGCCCTCCCTGGAGTACCCAGACTAGGCTTCCTGGTGCTTCAAATATGACCCATCCCAAAGATGAAGGGCAGTGTGGGCCTCAGAGTCAGAGAAACTGGATTCCTCTGTAAATACAACTATTAACAAGAGTTTTACTTCCATCAATAGTATTTTTTACTTATTTTACTATTAATGAAACAAAGTTTATTAACTCTAGATTGCCATAAGTCTTTATCCCCCAGCTGTATATAAATAAATGTCTCTTGGTGACATGACTTCAAGTTATTCTTGGTTTTTCAAGATGGTACTTCTGCATTTGACTTCATTATGAATTTGTAGACATTTAATTTAGGCTTAGCAAAAATACCAAATTAGAGTTCAGTTTCAAATGTAGAAAAAGAAAAGGTGTTTTCATTTAGCCCTGGTTTGGTTTAACCATTTACTTTAAACAAACTTAAACATGCTCTGGCACCATGATAAAGTTCTAAGAATGGATAAAAATGCCATAATGACATAGTAAGTAAGCCAAATATCAGTTTAATGCTTCTCTGAAAATAAAGACATCTCATTTATGCCTTCCCCACATATTATTTCATAAAAGTGATTTCCACTCTCTTCATAATGGACTTAATTACTTACAATAAATGATTACTGTTAGAGAAGTAACTGTTCCATTAAAATCTTACAAAAACTATCCTTAATGCGTTATTTTACCCCCTGTACAGGGTAAATTGTTTTTAACAAATTTTATCACTTGGGTACATTAATTTCCAGATTAAGCATCTTTATACTGTAGAGATATTAAGTATTAAGTATCTTTAATAGTAGGAAGATGCTACCTAGCCCACAAAGCTGTCTGTTGGACTTGAGCAATGCCCCACCACACACACCTAACCCCTTGTAACTTCAGCTTTAGGATTTAGAAAGCCTCTTATTAGAACTTAAAATTTACAATTATCATCTTAAAATGAAAAGGTCTCATTATATTATTTATATAATATATAATAATAAATATATAATTATAAATACATAATAAATATTAAATATTATTTATATAATAAATAATTTATATTATAAATATAAATAATAAATTGTTTATATAATAAATATATTTTATTTATTTAATATTTTAAATATTTTAAATAATAATTATAAATATTTAATATTTATTTGATATATTTGTTTACATACTTATGTTATATATTATATATTTATACATATATAATTGCACATATATATAATTATATATAGTATTTTATAGTATTATATATAATAATATATATAATGTTTATAATATAAGAATAAATATTAAATATTTATTATATAAATAACAGAGAGAGAGAGAGCTGTGGATCTGTCACTAAATAGCTATGTGACATGGACAAGTCATTTAACCTCACTCAACTTCATCTGTGAAGTGAGTAGTCGCATATAACAAAGGATGCACGTGAGAACACTGGGAACTTTTTCAAAATATACAGGTCTAGGCTTCTAACTGCTCACAAACATGCACACCGTACAACCCACATGACCTACCGAATCCACGTATCAGAGGATGGAACCAGCAGGCATACTTTTTAAAAAGTTCCCCTGGTGATTTAATACACATTCTACCTTACATCACTTCAAGTGGCTGCTTTAAAGGAACTTCTAGCATCATGATTATAAAGGGATAGAAGGACTTTTCAAAAATGTACCAATCTCTTTGTTTTCATTATGGTCATGTATAATGACACAAATGGAAAGACAAAAATGCCACCAGACTTTACTTCCAGATTTATCCAACCCCTTGAAACTACTAAAAAGTAGATGAAGTATATGAAAAATTTCATTTCAAGACATGGGACATCAGGTGGCAAAAGACAGTGATTCCTGAGAGATGGAAAACAAATCAGGAGAAATGTGCGGCTGCTCCAGATTACTGCCTGTGAAAGTTTCCAGCCTGCAGCACAGGCGGGAGAACCCTGGCAGAGCTCAGTGGCTCCTGAGCTGAGAAGACAGGACTGAAACTCCAAGGAAGCCGAGACAGCAGGGGGTTCATAAGACAGGCTACCAGAAAAGTGAAAGCTGCACAGGGAGAGAACTCTGGAGATCTGCAGAGGGTGCCCTTGGAGCACTAAATACTGATCAGCACATGCATGCAGGGTAACCACATGAGGCTGGATGAAAAAACACATGAGAAACGATTGGCTCTAATAGTGCCCAGGGCGTGTACACAGGCTGGAATAACAGCTGTTCCCACCAGGCGGGCTGGGAAACTACATTTAAGGCACTGGTTGGAGTGCATAGAAGGGTCTTGCCTCCAAAGTGGGGAGTGAGTACTGCTCTGGTCTTGCCCAATGAATCTTCAAAACAAGACTCAAAAGGGTAAAAACTGTCTTTAGGTAACTTAACTATATGTTTGAGCGAAGTCCAAAACTCTTTGCAAATTCCTGTAAAATGTAATTCCTATAAAACATGGATGCAAAAAAGTCAACACAAAATTTTAGCAGATCAGGGGCACCTGGGTGGCTCAGTTGGTTAACCGTCTGACTTCAGCTCAGGTCATGATCTCACTGTTGGTGGGTCTGAGCCCCGCGTTGGGCTCTGTGCTGACAGCTGAGAGCCTGGAGGCTGCTTCCTGTTCTTTATCTCCCTCTCGCTCTCTGCCCCTCCCCCACTCGCACTCTGTCTGTCTTTTGAAAATAAATAAATGTTAAAAAAAAAAATTAGCAGATCAAATTAAACAGCTTTTCTTAAAAAGTTTACCATACACCTACCACATTATCCATCCATTCCACTCCTAGGTATTTGCCCAAGAGAAATGAAAGCATATGTCCATACAAAACTTATACACAGATGTTTATAGTTGCTTTATTTGTGATAGTCAAAACTGGAATAAATCCAAATGTCCAGTGACAGGTAAATGGAAAAGTTGTGGTACAACCATCCAACATATTACTACTCAGCAATAAAAAGGAATGAACAATAGTTCACCCCAATAGGGGTGACTGGGTGGTTCAATCAGCTAAGCATCCGACTCTTGATTTTGGCTCAGGTCACGATCTCACAGTGGTGAGACTGACCCCTGTGCCGGGTTCTGTGCTGAAAAGGAATGAACAATAGTTCACCCCAATAGGGGTGACTGGGTGGTTCAATCAGCTAAGCATCCGACTCTTGATTTTGGCTCAGGTCACGATCTCACAGTGGTGAGACTGACCCCTGTGCCGGGTTCTGTGCTGAGCATGGAGCCTGCTTAAGATTCCCTCTCCCTCTTCCCTCTCTCACCTCACACTCTCTCTCAAAAAAGAAAAGAAAAAAGAAAAAAAAAAGGGAATGAACTATGATACACACTATAATACAGATGAATCTCAAAATAATAATACTGAGTTAAAGCAACCAGGAAAAAAAGATATCCATTTCTGTTGTTTTGGAAAATGCAAACTAATCTACAGTTACAGAAAGTAGACCAACAGTTGTGGTAGACGTGGTGGATGAGAGGACTCATAGGAGATGAGGAGAAGGGATTACAAAAGGGCATGAGGACACTTTGGGGAATGATGGATGAGGATATAGTCATTATCTTGATTGCAGTAATGGCTTTACAGATGTATACGTATGTCCAAAATCATCAAACTTTTTTAAAAAAAAGAGTAACAATATCAGCAATGCTTAGCAAAGGCTATAGATAAACATAGATGAGAGTTGAGTACAACTACCTGTCCTTGCTTAGATTGCTGAAAATATATATAAAAAGGAAAGATTTCTATTCCATCATAGTATTTCAAAAGAAAGTTCCTATTATCATTTCTGTATGATATTTATGTATGTGATAATTGATATTACATATAATATGAATTGATATTACACATATTGTAATAATTATAATATATTTTTCAATGCCTATTTTTTATTCCATAGTGCTATGTAATAACTAGGAAGTGATGGTACCACCCACTGTGTCCTATTTCAGTTTCTTTTTCTTATGCCAATGAATTGAATTATTTTTAGCGCAAAGAATTATAATCCTGGTTAGGGGAAAATAACAAATATATTATAAGAAAGCTGGTTTAAACAGATAATATCCTGTTTGAAATATTGTAAAGGCAATATATCCATATGACAATTTGTACTGAGCTAGATTTTCATCATATAATTACATTACCTGTGTATTTTTGAACTACTGGAGCCACGGAGATTAATAGTTTTCTTTTCATTCTCACAATTATGATAATTAAATGTGCAAATATGATAATGAAATGTGCAAGAAATCTTAAATTCCTTCGTGGATATTCTGTTAAATTTTATACTTATAACTCAAATATTTGAGAAAAACCCTAATCAATGGCAACAAGTGTATCAAAATACTCTTTGTGTCAGAATTCAATGGGGGGGGGGGCGGCGATAATTTCTTACCATTTCAAGGGCATCATGCAGAGTACTGGATAAGCTATCGTTTAGGTTTGTCAGACACAGTCGTCCATCTCCTAAAACTAGGAATTACAACATAAAAATTCAGAAAACAGAAGAAACATAAATTTAGTAAATAATCTGACCATAAAGCCATTATATTTAAACTTATACAAAAAATATACTTCTCTTAAATAATAATTCACAAGCTACTCAATCTCACCAGTTTTTTTTTTTAAGTATATTTTATAACAAAGATGAGAGTCTTGTTTTACCTACCAACTGGTCATAACTTGAGACACTTGAAATTGAGAGGCACTCCTAAATACTACTGATGTAATTAAAATGGATTAAAATTAAAAACTGATTAACCTTTCAGGGCCCCTGGGTGGCTCAGTCGGTTAAGTGCACAACTCTTAATTTTGGCTCAGTTCATGATCTCATAGTTCGTGGGTTCAAGCCTCGCATCAGGCTCTGTGCTGGCAGCATGGAGCCTGCTTGGTATTTTTTCTCTCTTCGTCTCTCTCTCTCTCTCTCTGTCCCTTCACTGCTCACTCTATCACCATCTCAAAATAAATAAACATTAAAAACAAACAAAAAACTGAGTAACCTTTCTAAAGAGCAAGTTGGCAATGTATCAGTATTTTTTTTTTAATTTTTTTTTTCAACGTTTATTTATTTTTGGGACAGAGAGAGACAGAGCATGAACAGGGGAGGGGCAGAGAGAGAGGGAGACACAGAATCGGAAACAGGCTCCAGGCTCTGAGCCATCAGCCCAGAGCCCCACGCGGGGCTCGAACTCACGGACCACGAGATCGTGACCTGGCTGAAGTCGGACGCTTAACTGACTGCGCCACCCAGGCGCCCCAGTATTTTTTTTTTTTTAAATGTATCAGTATTTTAAAGGTGCATACTCTGCTTTAGCAATTCCACTTCTAGGTTTGTATTCTTTTTTTATTATTATTTATTTAAAAGTTTGTTTTTTTTTTTTTAATTTTTTTTCCAACGTTTATTTATTTTTGGGACAGAGAGAGACAGAGCATGAACGGGGGAGGGGCAGAAAGAGAGAGAGGGAGACACAGAATCGGAAACAGGCTCCAGGCTCTGAGCCATCAGCCCAGAGCCCCACGCGGGGCTCGAACTCACGGACCGCGAGATCGTGACCTGGCTGAAGTTGGACGCTTAACCGACTGCGCCACCCAGGCGCCCCAGTATTTTTTTTTTTTTTTTTAATGTATCAGTATTTTAAAGGTGCATACTCTGCTTTAGCAATTCCACTTCTAGGTTTGTATTCTTTTTTTATTATTATTTATTTAAAAGTTGTTTTTTTTTTTTAATTTTTTTTTCAACGTTTATTTATTTTTGGGACAGAGAGAGACAGAGCATGAACGGGGGAGGGGCAGAGAGAGAGGGAGACACAGAATCGGAAACAGGCTCCAGGCTCTGAGCCATCAGCCCAGAGCCTGACGCGGGGCTCGAACTCACGGACCGCGAGATCGTGACCTGGCTGAAGTCAGACGCTTAACCAACTGCGCCACCCAGGTGCCCCTAAAAGTTTTTATTTTAATATTTGATTGATGCAGGGCTCAATCCCATGAACCGTGAAATCATGACCCGAGCTGAAATCAAGAGTCAGATGCTTGGGGCACCTGGGTGGCTAAGTCAGTTAAGCATCTGACTCTTGGTTTCAGCTCAGGTCATGAGCTTGTGGTCATGAGTTCGAGGCCCACATCAGGCTCCGTGTTGACAGTGTGGAGCCTGCTTGGGATTCTCTCTCTCTCTCTCTCTCTCTCTCTGCTCCTCCCCTGCTCATGCTCTCTGTTTCTCTCTCTCAAAATAAACTTAAAAAAAAAAAAAAAAAAAAAAGAGTTGGATGCTTAACCAACTGAGGCAGCCAGGCACCTCTAGGCATGTATTCTTTTTTAAAAAATTTATTTACTTATTTTTTAACATTTATTTATTATTGAAAGACAGAGAGACACAGAGAGTGAGCAGGGGAGGGGTAGAGAGAGGGGGAGACACAGAATCTGAAGTAGGCTCCAGGCTCTGAGCTGTCAGCCCAGAGCCCGACATGGGGCTCGAACTCACAAACTGCGAGATCATGACCTGAGCCAAAGTCGGTCGCTCAACCAACTGAGCCACCCAGGTGCCCCTAAAAAAAATTTTTTTTAAATGTTTATTTATTTCTGAGAGAGAGAGGGAGACAGCACACAAGCGGGGGAGGTGAAGAGAGATTGGGAGGCACAGAATCCAAAGCAGGCTCCAGGCTCTGAGCTGTCAACACAGAGCCCAACATGGGGCTTGAACTCAGGAACCATGAGATCATGACCTAAGCCGGTCCATCACTTAACCAACTGAGCCACCTAACGTGTCCCTCTAGGCATGTATTCTATGGAAATTATCAAATAGGTGTACAAAGTGTACTAAGTGTACACACATATGTGTATGTGTGTAAGAAGGGTCATCAGAGAGTTCTGTATAATATGGAAACACTGAAAACAATCTACATGCCGACTACCATGGCATTGTTTTAACAGACTACACACAACTAAAAAACTGAGGTACAGCTACATGTGTTGATATAGAAGGATGTCCACCATATACTATTAGGTTAAAAAAAAATGCAGTTTAAAAACAATTTATATAGTACGATTCTATTTTTAAAGCTAAAAATACACATACACATGTATTTAGGTATCTACATATGCAATAGAAAAGAAAAAGACTGGAAGGGTATATTTCAAACTATTAAGAGTGGTATTATTTCTGGAAGGTGAGATTTATGACCAAGATTTTACTTTCTGAAGTTAAGGCACAGAAGAGTTAACTTGCAGAGTCCATATTCTTTCTATTATACCATGTTTAATCTTGAAAATTAAGAAAAAAGACTTGACACAGAAAACTATTACTTGGGAATTATCATAATCTAACCAGTGAAATCAATTGATACAAGTTAACTTACTCTTGGGAGCCATTTTTTGACCACAGTTAAGTAAAATCTCTCCTTCAGAGAGGGGTCTATCTAAAGTCTCAGTTTCAGTGACAGTAATACTCAAGCTGCTCTCAGTTGTTGATGAATCAGAAGCTGGCATCTGTATGAGGGAAGGGACATTGGTGGCAGCAGAAAGTGGCATAAAAGGAACTGGAGGTTCTGGAGGTGCAGGCTGAGCAGGGAAATCCACACTCTCAGGTTCTTCATCCTTGGCCACAGACATTACACTAAGAAGAAAGAGACATATTGTGAACTTATTAGGTCACTGAAAGCCTATATTAATTTTTATATAAAAAACAGATTCAAAGAGCTCCTTTAGCAAAGTATTTCTATAATCTGCACTACTGTAATTACCAAGATTTATTTTTCCAAAATTGTTTTCATGCTTTAATCATAGGCCATCTTGAAAGTTGTACCATCTCTACAACAAATTTACAAGGTGATATAAAAGTTAACTGGGTCATTGTAAATGAAGATTCATTCACTCTGGGGAGAAATCATTTTCTATTTTACTAACAATATTATAACAATATATACCTTTAATCTGTTTCATAAAAAGGTCTTTTAAAATGATAATTGAAGGTATAAATAAATTTGGTGAATTTTTTAAAAACTTGAAGTTTATGAAACTTCTACTAAAGTATAAAGTAGCTTATGGTTTATAAAACTTCATTTATCATTTCTGATGTTTTTAATGGGTCACATATGTCAACTTAAGATGAAATGCAGTTACTGAAAGTAAATATGTTATCATTTACATAGCTCTTGGGTGAAGTTCTTCTTGAAGAGAGTTAGGATTCTCTTCTTCCAGGGGCAGGTCTCCATCACTCCATGGTTTAGGACGCCCTGGGCCTGAGATCTTCAATTTCTCAATGGAAATCTCTGACAAAGTTGGGGTAAGAGCTGCTGCAGGAGGAGGTGTAGTAGCAGGAGTAACTGTTGGAGTATTAACAAGTGTGATGGCAGACATATCATTTCCTAAAGATTTTTTGTTTAAAGAGAAAGGAAAAGATAAAAGTCAATAAACACTCCATAGGAAACAACAAGATACGCTGTTTCAGGAATCTCTTAATATTTTGGCATACAAATAATGGTGATAATAATTAATAATAATAATAATGGCTAATAATGGGGAAATTCTCAGGTTTATTTAGTAAAGGATAAGAAAACAATCTTGAAAAGATATCACTTTTAATACTACCATGAACTTAAAAGCAGTATAAGTGTGCATTAGATCACATACTCTTTTTTTTAATAGTTTTTTGTTTTTTTTTTTTTAAGTAATTTCTTTGCCCAACATGGGGCTCAAACTCACGACCCTGAGATCAAGAGTTGCATGCTCTACTGACTGAGCCAGCCAGGTACCACTAGGAAATTAAGAAACCAATTTCTTTGTCTCTTTACAAGAAAAAATGATTTACTAAAACCTAGTAAACAGTAGGTATGTACATATTAATCCATAAAACATAAAATAAACCATGAAATCTTATTTAGTAGTTATTAGATTAAAACTAAGTTATAGAAATAAGGTTTCTACCTTTTTCAGCAAATATTTCTTTCACAGGAATAGCTAAATCATGATCTGAATCATAGGGAGAAGAATCTGGAGTTTTTACCAACACACTCTCCTTAGGAGGTGATGAAGGTGAACGAGGAGGAGTTGGTTGTGGGGTAGGCACTGGGGTACACACTCTTGCCTAAAATAAAACAAGACAAATGGTGCTTATAATCACCCATATAAAGGTAATGTAAAACAATGCAATAAGCTCATTTAGAGATTAACAGAATTTAAATGGAGGGGAAGAAATGGAGCCCTAACTTCCCTGGCTCTTGAACTTCTTCTAGCTGCTAAGTTTCAAGACTAGCCTGCAGAAAGCCTCAGGCCATTAAAATAGCTCTGACTCTGAAGTAGGCCCCAAAGAAATCAGAAGCTCGCTCTTCTAATATTGATAGGAAGACACAGCTGAATATACAGCTGAAGATCAAATGCAAACACAAGCTAGGTAGGCCATGTAACAGAAAGGAAGCATTTTAACTGACAAGATATCAAGAGCAGCTTTTTAGCACAAAAGATCACAGCCTGTAAAAAGCAATGGAAGGATAAAAAAAAAGTAGGGGGGTTGAAATGAAGACAATATGGAGATAGAAATACTGGGGAAGAAAAAAGTAAACACTTTAAAATTGATTTGTTAAATGTGTAATCATTCAAATGGGTCAGAATTCAAAAAGGTACACAAGAAAGATAATGAGTATTAAATCTCCTTTCCTAGCCATGTCCTGTCCACCTAGTTCCCTTCCCCTGAGTCATCAAACATAATCTTGACTTAAATCATGTCTACAGATTATCGACAGAACAATTTCCTAAAAGTGGGACTGCTGTTTAAAGGGTTAGCTGCATTTTTTATTTGAATACATATTGCCAAATTTCCCTCTACAGGGTTATGTTATTGTACACTAATCACAAGAAGATATGAGAATTCCCATTTCCCCAAAGTTTTCTACACAATGGCATTATCAAACTTTTAGAGTTTTACCAATCTAATCAGTAAAAATGAGGTTTCAGTGATTTTTTTCTTATTACCAATGATATTGACCACCTTTTTATATGTATATGGGCCATTTGTATTTCTTTTCTGTGTGTGAACTATCTAGACATGTCTTTTACCTATTTTTTTTAATACACTGTCTTTTTCTCCTCGTTCTAAAACATCCTTATATAGGAGGGTAATTAGCCTTTATTCTGTACTCTGAGTTGAAAATTGATATACAATTTAGAAACCATGAAGTGTATTAAAAATTCTACAGCACTGCTTAATAATTAGCATATTCTCAACTCTTATTTTTAAATGAAAGAAATACACTGGTTTTTTTTTTTTCTTCTTGGCTGCATAAAACTACAGCAACAAATGCACTGTTTTCAAATATAATGCCACTTGACCATCATCATGAGAGGATCTCAAGGTATTCTACTAGTATTAGTAATGGATAATGATGATAAACAGTTATTGAGTACCAAATTCTGGACACAAGATTAAGCTATTTTCATTCATCATCTCACTATATCTTCCACAAAATCTTGGCTAAAAAGATAATAGTATGATAAAGATACAAGTCTCTCCAAATAAAACCAATCAAAACTGGATCAATTCCCATAAAATTACCAACAAAATCTTTTAAAAGCTAAATTTTAATGTATATTTGGAAGATCAAAAGGCCAAGAAAAGCCATGACAATTCTGAAGATAATGAACAATATGGCAGTGGTGGAAGGGAGCCTGCCCTCCTAGATAGTAAAAAGATTTCTGATAAAGTCTTGGTCATTTGAACTCTATGCATTTTCTCTATTATACTTGAGACTAAAGTAACAGAGCTGAGGGTTCAAATTCAGGTCTTCCCAGCACCAAAGTCCATGCTCTTAACAACTGTACATACTGCCTATTTATACTGATTTTTCTACATTTTTCTCATTCAATCACCCTCATGAGAGTATATGCAGCATACGGGCAGAAAGCAAACCAGTGTAATTAGTACAGAGAAAACCATAACCCAACAACATCTGCACTGCTTGCATTACCAATGAACTAAGAAAGCGCAAACCCAAAGTATGTACCTAATCTCGTGCATAATCACATCACATCAATTACATTATACCATCTCCATAAAATTCAAATATGTAACTTTATGCTGTTTTTTTCAAGTTTATTTTAAGAGAGAGAGAGCATGTGCATGTGTGTGTGCAGGGGAGAGGCAGAGAGAGAGGGAAAGAAAGAATCCCAAGCAGGCTTTGCACTGTCAGTACAGAGCCCGACTCAAGGCTTGAACTCCCAAACCACAGATCGTGACCTGAGCCGAAATCAAGAGTCAGACACTTAATTGACTGAGCCGCCCAGGCGCCCCTGTAACTTCATGTTTATACCTCAAATGACTTAGTTTAAATGTTTCACCTATATAAAATGATGCCCTCATGATCTATGAAATCAGAAGTGACTACAAAGTTTTAAACAGCTGATAGTAGTATAGAGTCTATATATATATAACATGTATAATTCCATGTTGCTATAATAGATTAGAAACTAACACAGTATGGCTGATGAAACAAACAACAAAAGAACATAAACTATATTTTATTTTATTTTATTTTTTTATTTATTTTTTTTTTCAACGTTTTATTTATTTTTGGGACAGAGAGAGAGCATGAACGGGGGAGGAGCAGAGAGAGAGGGAGACACAGAATCGGAAACAGGCTCCAGGCTCTGAGCCATCAGCCCAGAGCCTGATGCGGGGCTCAAACTCACGGACCGCGAGATCGTGACCTGGCTGAAGTCGGACGCTTAACCGACTGCGCCACCCAGGCGCCCCAATTTTAAAGATTAAAAATATCAGTTTATATAATAACCAAAAGCAACATGTGACCATTGGCTATATATTGAATCAAAAAAAAAAAAAATCCTATAAAGGTTATTTTGGAACAATAGGGAGATTTGAATATGGACTCTAAATTACATAGTATTAACATATCAATGTTAAATTTCTTCAGGAGTATGATGATGGCATTTTGATTATGTAAGAAAGTATCTTCTTTTTGAGATATTGCTGATGATCAGAAGTAAAGTGTCATGATACCTGCAACTTTCAAATGATTTTTAAAGAGTATGTAACATATAAAGATAGATAAAACATGTCAAAAAGTTATCAATTGGGAGCTCTTGGGTGGCTCAGTCGGTTAAGCGTCCAACCCTTGATTTCAGCTTAGGTCATGATCTCATGGTTTGTGCGTTTGAGCCCCACATCTGTGCTGTCAGTACAGAGCCTGCTTGGGATTCTCTTTCTCTGCCCCTCCTCTGCTTGCTCTCTTTCTCTCAAAATAAAAAAAAGTTATCAATTGGTAACTACTAGGTAGAAAGTATACAGATTTTCATTGTATCATACTTTCAACTTTTCTATAGATTTAAAAGTTTTTAAAATAAAATGCTGGGGAAAATATTACTATAATACCATAGCAACAACAAAAAATCAATCTCCACCACAAACTATAATCTTATTACAATACCTAATTTACAATTTGTCCACGGTATTTTTTTTAATGTTTATTTATTTACTTATTTTTGAGAGAGAGAGCGTGAGCGAGCAAGCAGGGGAGGGGGAGAGAAAGAGGGAGACAGAGAATCCCAAGCAGGCTTTGTGCTGTCAGTGCAGAGCCCAACACAGGGCTCGAAGTCACGAACCATGAGATCACAACCTGAGCTGAAATCAAGAGTCAAGATCCTTAACCGACTGAGCCACACGGGCACTCCCATCTTACTGGTTTTTAAGAGACGTATCAAAAATTCCCTAGGACTCCAAGTCATGAAAGGAAAGTCACTCCTACCGGCAAGTATGTGTTGCTTGTTGAAACATCTCCAGAAACACTTGGGGCAGCAGGCCCTTGCTTTTTTGCTTCTCTATCACCCAGCATGACAGCAATGGTCTCAGCAAGAGCTTCGTTCACAAAATGGCTAATCATGTCTGAATTCACAGGAACCCCAGCATCAACAAAAAGCTGGAGGGCACCATTGCTTGTTCCTTCCACTACAAAAAAAAAAAAAAAAAAAAAATGAAAGAATTTCAAAATAAGCATGTAAGAAACATACCTGCAATCCAAATCTTAATTCTTAAAATTTTAGAGATGCACACTGGGTGTTATATATAAGTGATGAATTCTACTTCTGAAACCAATATTACACTGTATGTTAACTAAAATTTAAATTAAAAAAAATTTAGAGATGCAAACATCTGTGTTTAAGGGGGTAGGAGGAAGAATAAAAATGAAAATACAAAATTATTTATTATAAAAGAGAATAAGATGACAACTTACATAATGAACATCCTTCCTAAACAAATCAAAAGAGTGAGGCAAACACCCAGGTGAAAACTTTACTCACATGGCCTCTTCCCTACCACTTCAGAATTTAGTGATGGAAAGGATTTGCAGTCACTTAAATGTTCTCATCTGAAAACAACTCACATTTATTTCCAAGAGTAGGGTAACAGGAAACCCTATGACAGATCTTGGCCAAAATACAAAGACACAATGACTTTGGGGGATTTTAGAGAAACAGTAGCTGCTTTATAAATATGAAAACAAACCTTCCTTCTTTATAGTTTCAGATACATCAGTTACCAGCACTACAGACTAAACCTACTCAAACTTGTATAGTGGTTTACATGCTTGATATCAGAAGCTATATAGGTAGGTATATTAATATTCCAAATAGGTAATACTTTTCATTTGTAAAAATGTTCATAAAATGCAGTAAAAAACTTCCTTAACAGACTTCACTAGATTTAAAGTGGCTATATTTCTAAAGCTCTGTGTAGAGAACATGTAAACAATGATCTATACAATTTGATGGAGATGTCATCTCTCCAAAGAGAACTTCTTAATTAGTACAACTAAGGCAGCAATATCCAGAATTCCCTAAAAAGTGAGTACAGGTGTTTTAGGATCATTTGTTGAAGGATAAGTAACAGCAATTTACTCTATAGTTACCATATTAAAGATTATCAAATTTCAAATTTATATTTGGCAGTATATGTAGATATATTTTTTCAGTTCTCATAATTTATTGTTTTAGCATGACCAGAAATCAGAACATCTCTGTTATAAAAGCCAAAAGCCCTACCCAGACGTAGGCAAAACAAAAACAAACACACATGCTTTTAAATAGAAGACAGTAGGATCTAAAAATCCAGTTTGGAAATTTTAAGATTTTCATCCAGGAAAACAAATTTCCTGGATAACTTTGTTGGTCATTTTTTTCTTCCTTCCAAAAAGTGATGAAAGAAAACCTGGGGTGGTAGCAGTGGAGGAAGCATTCAAATTATACTAAACAGGAAGAATTAGCCAAATGCAACAATCAGTTGTGTGGAGTGAAGTTAGAAAATTCTGTATTAATGTAAACAGAAACAAAGAAAGAGCAGGTTGGGTTAGAAAAATGAGATACATTTGGGATACGTCAAATTTGAGATGCCAGTGGAGCATCAAGTAGAATATTCATCAACAAACCAAACTGCAAGCTCACAGCCTAGATGTGTGGCTTAGGAGTCATCAACTGACCAAGGGTAACAAATGGCAAAAAGAGACTGAAAAAAAAAAAAACAAAACACAGAAAAGAAAGAAGACACAGCACAGAAACTTAGGGAAAATTTTTATTCAAGTAACAGGAAGAAAAAGATGAGGAATAAAGTCCTAGAGAAATTAAAAAGGTGGGAGGAACAAGAACAGAATAGATTCTAAGAAACCAAAACAAGGAGGACATTTTAAGAATTACAGGTGGTTGAGAGTGCTCATGCTAGAGCCACGTAGGAAGATAAGAATTTGGAAAAAAGGTTATTCTTAACAATCAAATTCTGTGAGAGAGGAGTTTCATTAGGGAAAGAGCAGAAAGCTCTGTAAGGACTAAAGACAAAGTGGCAGTGCGAAAGTAAAAGCTGTAAATATGGACTCAAGTCAAGGATTTAGGCAGTTAAAAGATAGTCTAGTCTATGGAGGAAGAAAAGTAGGTAATTCTGGATGGGAGAGAAGAGGGAAAAAAAGAGGTAATAATACATAGGAATGTTTAAAACAGAAGAACAACAAAGGTGGAGAATTTACACAATCCAATTTCAAGACTTATTTTTAAATTACAATGGGCACCTGTTGGGATGAGCACTGGGTGTTGTATGGAAACAAATTTGACAAGAAATTTCATATAATAAAAAAATAATAAATTACAATAATGTGTGTTATTGACATAAAAATAGACTTGCATATCAAGGGACAGAATAGAAAGCCTAGAAACAAATTCATACATATTTAGCCAACAGATTTTCAGCAAAAGTGTCAAGGCAATTCATCAGGGAAAGGATAATCTTTTCAACAAATAATGCTAGTAACATTAGACTTCCATATGCTGAAAAAAAAAATCTTTGTATATGGTATAAAGTAGGGATCAAAATTAACTCAAAATGTACCATAGAACTAAATGTATAGTCTGAAGCCATACATCTTCTGGAAGAAAAGATAGGAGAGAAAAGCTTACCGATCTTGAGAAAGATTCATAAGTAATATACCAAAAAAACCACAAACTATAAAAGGAAAGTTGATAAATTAAAATTCATCAAAATTAACCTTTTGGTTTTCAAAAGATAATGTTGAGAAAACAAAAAGGCAAGATAAACTAGAACGTATTTGCAAAATATATCCAACAAAGGACTTGTATCCAGAACAAATAAAGAACTTCTACAACTCACTAACAGGAAGAACACAAAACTCAATTTAAAAATGGGCCAAAGATTTAAAAAGACATTTCACCCAAGTGAGTATAGACATGGCAAATAAGCACATGAAACAATGTACATCATCAGTCATTAGGGAAATGCGCATAAAAATCACAATGAGCTATCTCTACATACTTACAGAATGTCCATAATTAAAAACACTAACAAGACCCAGTGGTGGTGAGGATGTGGAGTGAGTGGAGCGCTGAAACACTGCTGGTTGGGAATGCAAACTAAAACACCCTCTCTAAAGACATTTAGTAGTTTCTTACAAAGTTAAACATCTATTTGCCATATGACCAAGGGAAATTAAAAGATGTATCTAAAAAATATGCTTGGAAATATCCACATCAGAGCTTTATTTATAATAGTCCCAAACTAAAAGACTACAAATTTCCATCAACTGGTAAATTGATTAACAAATTATGTTACAGCCATATAATGTAGTATTACTACATACATAAAATGTGATTGTCAAGCATGATGCTAAATAAGGGCAGACACAAAAGACAACCTACTGTATGTTAACATACATATAAAAATCTAGAAAAGCCAAAAATACAGTAATAGAAGGCAGATCAGTGGTTGTTAGGGCCCAGGAGGCATGGAAAGGAGTTAGGAATGGACCATAAAGTGGCAATGAGGGAACTTTTTGGAATGATGTGTTTTTCTACATCATGATTATGTGGCTAATGTACAGTAGTGTTCTTTTATCAAAACTCATCAAACTGTACACTCAGAATTGGTGAATTTTATGGCAAGTAAACTATACCTCAAAAAAGCTGATAGAAAATGAGGCAGAAGATCAGGGGAAGAGGGGGAGGAGGAAAAGGAAGAAGAAGGAAGGGAAGAAGACAGAAGAAAAGGAAGAGGAAGGAGAATACGAAGAAGAGAATGATATAGGTTCCATAAAGAAAGAGGCTTGTTTATCCATTTAGTGAATACCTAAAGTCTTATTAGGTGTCAGTCAGAGGCTAGGCACTAAAGGAGAAACATCGGTAATCCTGAGTAATTAATAGTCTAGTAAGTGAGGCAGATATGTACACCAATCATAATCCAATCTGATAATTCCATAACAAAGATATATACAAAGTGCTATGGGAAATAACAGAGAGATTTGGGGTGGGAGGGATGGAGGGGTGGAACAATAATAATAATAATAATCTGAATGCTGCAGTATGAAATAAGGGGATGAGAGAACCTCCACTACAGAGAACAGGGAAGGGATTATTAGAAGGAAGAGCTTATCTTTTGTCAGCTGAAGACTACTTGACCTCTAAGATACATAAATCCACGACTTGAAGGTTTTATCCTTTAATAACAAAAAAATTTAAAAGATTCCATTTCACTTACCTATGTCAGAAGTCAATGGTTCACTTGCCTCACTGACTGAAGCACTGACATTAGCTATGGACTGTTGTTGGATTGGAAAGAGCCCAGAGATAATTCTTGACATTATTTCTTGTTCTACCCTGGGGGATAAAAGTTGAGGATTCCTAAATTTGATTGAAATGTATGAAGTGTTAGAAATACCACCCTTAAAAATAAACTTTACCCATGGACACTAACATTTACATATGAAAGTAGTGATTCTGAAAGTTGAATCTGGAGAGAAGAAATAAATCAAATATGTCTCCTAACAAAATAAACCACATGAAACAGAATCTCCATGTGGGAGATAGCTTTAAATTTGATTTAATGAACTTTCAGATTACTCTAATGAAAAGTTTAACAGACCTCCTAAAGTTATAATAAAGTTTAGGTCAAGAATTATCTGACATATCCTGTACCTAAAATGTTGGGTTCCCTACTTGGAAAGCACCCATATAAAACCACAGAAGATAAGAATTAGGAAAGAAGTCCAGCTGCCCCCTCTTCAAAGAAATAAATATATAGACTGCGATACAGGTCGTTTTCCTCTTTGAAAGTTAAGATAATTTATTTCCAAGATCACTTTTAGGAAGTAGAGAAAGAAGAGGAGGAAAAGGAAGGGGAACACAAGGACACTGCTTCTGTACATTTCTTTAGAGCAGCCAAGAGGCTGATATAAACTATTATTAAAGAAGTAATAGATATTCATTGTAGATAAATTAGAATATATGTAAAAGTTAAAAAAATAGATAAGGCTCACACATAATCTCAGATTCAGGGACAAACACAACTAACAATTTGGCATACTGGTTTTCAAATTTTTTCCTATGCACATTTATTTTTGAGGGAAGTCTTGTAATTATTAATATCTTTCAACATCACTAAATATTCTTGATTAATATCTTTCACTTTCATTAAATATTCTTCTAAATTTAATCTTGATAGCTATTACTATTCAGGTGTTTATTCCACAACTTCTTTAAGGTTTCTCACAGGTAAAAACAGGATAAAAATAGAGTTCCTAAGTTTACAGTAGTAACAAGCAGAATAATGCCTTGTTTATAGTAAACACTGTAGGTGCTAAGTAGCGTATGGTCTAGTAGCAGAACCATAATTATATCCTTAGGATAAATTTCTGGCAGTGAATCACTGGATTAAAGAATATGTACAGAGGCGCCTGGCTCATTTGGTGGAGCATGTAACTCTTAATCTTGGGGCTGTAAATTGGAGCCCACACTGAGTATAAAGATTATACTTTTTAAAAAATCTTAAAAAAGAAAAAAGAATATGTACATTTTTAAGGCTTTTGTTACTTAACAATAGCCTCTTTTGCCATAATAGAAAGCCAAAACATAAATATTCAAGAAAAGAAACAATACCTTCAACAACTAGTTAAAACCCTCACCTCACATCAAAGAGTTTACAGTAACTGTAGCAAAGGAAAGTTTAATAAACAAAAGAAAACAAGGAAGATTTCCAGCCAAAACTTAATACTTTATATTTCCTACTACGATTCTGTTCACACCAACACTACTGTAAACTCACCACTGAATTAAGCTATTTTCCAATGTTTCTTTTCTCTGAATTACTTTATCCAGAATATCAGTAGTGGGCTGAACAGTAGAAACAACTGGCGGAAAAGGAGGACCATTATATTTTGTAGAAACAACTTTAACACTTCTGTTAAACTCCAGAATTGGTTCAGAGTATTCTGGAATTTCATCGGGTTTTTCCTCTTCCTGGTAATAATAATAATAAAAATAAAACCTATAATATTTCTGTATCTGTTTAACATTTACTGGTGACAAGTACAGACAGGGAACTTAGGTCAGTGAATTAACCAACACTTCTACATTAATCAACCGCATTTCTAATTAGGTGGTATCATATTATTTATGATATATACACATTTGTCATACAGATCAAATTGAAGACCCTTAATTATACAATTATTTTAAAACCAAATGTTCATTTTAAGCAGTCATAAAACAAATTAGATAACATGGTTATTCCTGCATAAAACACTTCAAAATTTCCCTCTAGAAATTTATTAATTTATTATCATAATAAAACTGATGTTTCCAAATATAACTGCTTCTTCTTTCTGAAACTAAAAATTACATTTACATATGTAGGTAGGTTATCTTACACATTATTTGTACCATGACATCATGATCAAAGGACTCACTTATGAAATTTTTAAAATTTTCATTATGAAAATATCATATATGCTTAAAAGTACACAAAATAGTGCTTGTACACTGTATCTGTTATGTATAAATTACACATATCCCATTTATCTGTTCCCCAGCTTTAACAATTATCAACTCAGCTAAATTGTGTGATCTATACTCTCCATCTTCTTTACCCTTCACATAAAATTTTGAAATAAATCATAGATATCATTTTACCTATAAATAATTTAATATGAGTATCAAAAAAATTAGGACTCTTTAAAAATTCTAACTAGGGGCGCCTAGATGGCTCAGTCGGTTAAGCATCCAACTTAGGCTCAGGTCACGATCTCACAGCTTATGGATTCTATCCCCGTGTCGATATTAAAAAAAAAATTTTTTTTAAGAATATTAAGAGACCTGCAATGTATTAAAGTTTTTTGTTCCCTGGTATGTCTCCTCATGTGAACACCACATGAGTGTTTCAAAGACAAGAATCTTATTTATCTTTATATGTCTAAGGCCTAGCAAAGACATTTGACAACTATTTTTTTCAATGTACAAGTGAAAGGAATAGTTTTAGAAATAGCAAATGGTTTGGAGTTCAAAGACAAGTGTTCCTACCTTGGCTTTGCCACTTAGTAGTTGTGGGCTTCATTTCCTGATGGGAGGATATTTATTGAGTTACAATCTTAATTTAGTTATTTTGTTTGTTTATTTTTTAATGTTTATTTATTTTTGAGAAAGAAAGCACGAGTGGGGGAGCGGCAGAGAGAGGGAAACACAGAACCCAAAGCAGCTCCAGGCTCTGAGCTGTCAGCACAGAGCCCAAGGTGGGGCTCCAACCCAACTTTGATCAGCTGTCCAAAGATAAGGCTGGGAAACTAACACAGATCATCCAGCAGAAGGACGTGTAGATACAAGCTCTTCACGCTAGAATTCTAGCATTGGCTTAACCAACTGAGCCACCCAGATGCCCCATGATCTCTTAATATTCTAAAACAGGGTTTGATTTAATGATGAACAAAACTGGTCTTAGTTCTGAAAGTTCTGAAAGAAATATGAACAAATGTCTTTAAATTCTATTGACATATTATTATTCAAGCAGGTTCTATGATCTTTTCCCATCCATCATAGTTCACTTCCTCCTATTTTTCCCTTTCTCCTATTTTACCATTTCTATCATTTCTATAACTCTTCCTGTTATACGGGCTCTTCTCTTGGATTTTAGACCCCTCACAACTTTTTCCCTCAATATGAACTAACTGGTGACCTTGCCAATAATCCAGAAATCAAACAGATAAATGTAACAGAATAAAGAAAGGACAGATTGGAGGGAGGGAAGCCAAAGGAAATGGAATGGAGGAAGAAAACAGGAAGCAGGAGAGATGAGATATAGATGGGAAATAGCTGATAATCATTAAGTTTCCTTGAGGCAGCTAGGTGATCTAGATGAAGAGAACACTGTACTATACAATAATAACCGTAATTTTAAAGTAACATATATTTATCTAAAAAGTAAAGGGAAGTTTCTCAAAGCACTGTAACATAATATTGATAGTCAAAATATACTCAAACCATCAGGAACACGGCAAGGATGTGTCCTCTCACCAGTCCTTTTCAACATTGTACTAAGTCCTTGCTAACACAAATAGACAATAAAAGGAAATAAAAGGTATTGGGAAGGAAGAAATAAAACGATCTTTGTTTGCAAAGGAAATGATTGTCTATGCAGACATTCTATTGTCTACATAGACATGTCTATATAGATTAATCTATTTAGAACTAGAAGAAAAAACAACTCCTGGAACTAATAATTGATTATAACAAGTTTGCAGGATACAAGGTCAACATAAAAATATCAATCATTGTTCTATATGCCAACAATGAACAAGTGGAATCTGAAATTAAAAACAAATACCATTTACATAAGCATCCAAAAAAAAAAAAAAGAAATACTTTAGAATAAATCTAACAAAACATGTACAAGAACTATTTGAGGGAAAGTACAAAATTCTAATGAAGGAAATCAAACAAGAACTAAATCAATAAAGAGATATTATACTATGTTCTTAGATAGGAAGACTCAATATTGTCAGGATGTCAGTTATTCCCAACTTGATCTATATATTCAAAGCAATGCCAATAAAAATCTCAACAACTTATTATGTGGTTATCAACTGACTCCAAAATTTATACGGAGAGGCAATAGAACTAGAATAGCCAACACAATATTGAAGGAGAAGAATAAAGTTGGAGGACTGACACTATTCAACTTTAAGATTTACTATAAATCAATAGTAATCAGGAGAGTGTGGTATTGATGAAAGAACAGTCAAAGAGAAGAATGGAACAGAATAGAGAGCCCAAAAATAGAACCACATAAGTATAGTCAACCGATCTTTGACAAAGGAGCAAAGGCAATACAATGGAGCAAGGACAGTCTTTTCAACAAATAATACTGAACAACTGGACACCTACAGGGAAAAAAAAATGAATATAGACACAGACTTTATACCTTCCACAAAAATTAACTCAAAATGGATCCTAGACTAATTGTAAAACACAAAACTATAAAAGTCCTAGAAGAGAACATAGGAGAAAAATGAGATAACTGCGGGTATAGCAATGACTTTTTAGATATGCCACCAAAGGGATGATCCATGAAAGAAAAAATCAGCTGGACTTCATTCAAATTAAAAACTTCTGCTCTGTGAAAGACAACATCAAGAGAATAAGAAGACAAACTGCAAACTAGGAGAAAATATTTGCCAAAGGACAAATCTGATAAAGAACTCTTATTCAAAATATACAAAGAACTCTTAAAACTCAACAATTAGAAAACAACCCAATTTTGAAAATAGCACTCATCAAAGAAGATATGCAGATGGCAAATAAGCATATGAAAAGGTGCTCCACATCATATGTCATCAGAGAATACAAATTAAAACCACAATGAAATACCACTACATAAAATCTGGCCAAAATCCAGAATACTGACAGCATCAAATGCTGACAAGGATGTGCAGGTGCTGGTACAGGAAAATGGTACAGCTACTTTGGCAAACAGTTTAGTGACTTCTTATAAATCTGAACATACTTTTACCATACAATCCAGCAATCATCCTCCCTAATATTTACCCAAAGGAGTTGAAAACTTATGTCCACACAAAAATCTGCACACAGATGTTTACAGCAGCTTTATGCATAACTGCCAAAACTTAGAAGCAACCAAGATGTCCTTTAGTAGGTGAATAGGTAAATAAATGTGATATATACAAACAATGGAATATTATTCAAAACTAAAAAGAAATAAGCTACTAAGTCATGAAAACATGGAGGAAGCTTACATGCATATTACCAAGTAAAAGAGGACAATCTAAAAAGGCTACACACCATATGATTCTAAGTATATGATATTCTGGGAAAGGCAAAACTATGGAGACAATAAAAAGATCAGTGGTTGCCAAGGATTGGACATGAGTCAGGAAGGAAGGAACAGGTAGAACAGAAAGGATTTTAGGGCAGTGAAAATACTCTGTATGATACTATAATGACAGATACATTTGTTCAAGCCCATGAATATACATACATCATCAAGAGTAAACTCTAGGGTAAACTATGGACTTTGAGTGATTAAGATGTGTCAATGTAGGTTCATCAATTTTAACAAATGTTCCACTCTAGTGGGGGATGTTAATAGCAGGGGAGTCTATGCATGTGTGGGGGTAGAAGGTATATGGGAAATCTCTGTACTTCCCTCTTATTTTTGCAGTTTTAGTGAACCTAAAACTGCCCTAAAAAATAATAATAATAAAGCCTTTAAAGAAAAGATAATCATGTAAAAGAATGCTGGTAGAAAAATAATTTCTCATGGTTTCTAAGCTTTGTTACCTGTATGATATCAATTACTTCATCAAAGTTTGTTCCTGGAAACTTCACCTCTTCTTCATCTACCTTCATAAATTCTGAATTCTAAGAAAACATTTTTGAAAAGATTTTGTTGTGCTTAATATCTTTTTAATTCATGTATAATTTATCATATTTCTACCCACAACATAAACTTGTCATTTCATGGTCCTATTTTTAAATTTTAATATCCTGTTTAGAATTGATTTCATTAAGTAAATGAAATTCAAGATAGTCCTCAAGCCATCAAGTTTCATCTCAATAGCTATCAAAAATTAAATATAAGTTTCTGTCAATGACTCCACCAACAATGCAATTTAAGTCAATTGATAAAGTTGATAGGATTGTAATTTCTCTCCTAGAGTTAAACAAAGTGTTTATATGTTAGATATATAAGTACACATATATACACATTCACAAAAAGACAGATACAGAATCAAATGAATTAGATAGTTATTTTACAAATTTAGCCTCTAGGCTTCACTTGATATAATCCAGTCCCCAAAACCATATTAGCTCCTTCCTGAGAGCAGAATGATAAACAGTCCAAAAAATTATTTGTAATCATGTTTTAATAAACATCTGGTGAAAAAAATCACTGATGAAAAAATTCAATTAGGCATAATTGCCATTTAGGGTCAGTTCTACTTTACTATTTCGGATCATGAAAAATTGTTGGCGTTCTCCCTCTCCTTAAAATTGTATCCTTGGGGCGCCTGGGTGGTTCAGTCAGTTAAGCATCCGACTTCGGCTCAGGTCATGATCTCGCGGTCCATGAGTTTGAGCCCCGCATCAGGCTCTGTGCTGACAGCTCAGAGCCTGGAGCCTGCTTCACATTCTGTGTCTCCCTCTCTCTCTGACCCTCCCCCATTCATGCTGTCTTTCCCTGTCTCAAAAATAAATAAACGTTAAATAAATAAATAAATAAATAAATAAATAAATAAATAAATAAATAAATTGTATCCTTGATGACATTTGCTTACAATGGATGAAAGCTGGGGGAAATTACAGTATTATTTCACTGTATAGTAAAGTTAGAGCTTCATTATTCAATAGCAAATAAATACTAGGGAGAAATGCCAATTTTTGCATCGTATCAATACTATATTGAAAAAGCAACATCCCAAATCATGAACTCCAAACGTGACTATGAATTCACATTCAGGAACCTATAATTTAATTCCTTGTTTAAATCAAGTTTCTTCTCCAAAGAGATAGAAATCCTCTATTCATATATGAGAGTCTTACAACTTAAGTTACACATAAAAAGGTACGCTAAGGATTATCACTTTCACAGTGTTTATAAACACAAGGATCTTAAAACCAACTTCCTTTTTCAAGTTCATCAGCAATTCCAGATTAATTTTGAATCCTTTCTTTAAAACCAAAATTATTTTAATAGATTATAATTATAATGGGAGACTTTTCATGGAATAATATTAAACTCCATAGTCAGATATTACTCAAAACTATAAGATAAATTTCTGAATACCTGTACCCAGGTTTTCAGAGGAGGACATGCTTCTTTGGGACTAGTCAGGGATGAGTCGACATCAGCACTACCATTCGAAATGCTATCAATATCCACATTGGGTAACACCTGAAACGGAACATAACATCCAGTTTATCATTTTGACTCAAAAATTTGTCAATCTATACATTAATAACATATACTTTTTATTGTGAAGTCAATGCATGACAAATTTTTTGAGTTATGAAAGCATATTTTACAAAATTTAGAAAATAAAGGGGAACACACAAAATCCTACTATATTTTTTTAATGTTTATATTTGAGAGAGAGAGAGAGCAAGCAGGAAAGGGGCAGAGAGAGAGAGAAGCAGAGAATCCCAAGCAGGCTCCATGCTGTCAGTGCAGAGCTTGACATGGGGCTTGGACTCATGAACTGTAAGATTACGACCTGAGCTGAAATCAAGAGTCAGATGTTTAACCGACTGAGCCACCCAGGCACCTTCAAAATCCTAACACCTTAAATTATTTTCACTCTTCCTTTTATCTTTTTACTATGTACTCATGTATGGCTAAAATCTAACACAGTTTCATTTCTTTTTTTTTTTTTTTAATGTTTGTTTATTTTTGAGAGAGAGGGAAAGAGCACAAGCAGGGGAGGGGCAGAGAGAGAGGGGGACAGAGGATCTGAAGCCGGCTCTGTGCTGACAGCAGAGAGCCCAATGCAGAGCTCAAATTCATGAACTGTGAAATAATGACCTGAGCCAAAAGTTGGACGCTTAACCAACTGAGCCATCCAGGTGTCCCCAAAATAATTACATTTCTGATTTCTCATTCTAATTAAAATCATAAGCACCTTTCTTGATTCCGTAGAATCTTCATAATTATATATTTTTTAAGTTCATTTATTTATTTTTGAGAGAGAAAGAGACTACAAGCACAAGTTGGGGTGGGACTGAGAGAGAGGGAGAGAGACAATCCCAAACAGGCTCTGCACCGTTAGTGCAGAGCCCATTGTGGGGCTTAAAACCACAAACTGTGAGATGATGACCCGAGCTAAAATCAAGAGTTGGACACTTAGGGGCGCCTGGGTGGCGCAGTCGGTTAAGCGTCCGACTTCAGCCAGGTCACGATCTCGCGGTCCGTGAGTTCGAGCCCCGCGTCGGGCTCTGGGCCGATGGCTCAGAGCCTGGAGCCTGTTTCCCATTCTGTGTCTCCCTCTCTCTCTGCCCCTCCCCCGTTCATGCTCTGTCTCTCTCTGTCCCAAAAATAAATAAAAAACGTTGAAAAAAAAAAAAAAAGTTAAAAAAGAGTTGGACACTTAACTGACTGAGCCACCCAGCTCATAATTATATTTTAAATAACTCTGTATTTCAACAAATATACATGCCTTAATTATTTAACCACTTTTCTATTGGCAAACATTTAAGATATTACTAGTATTTCCACTATTATACATATCACCATAAAAAACTTCTTCATATATACAGGGTTTTTTTACCCCTAAACTTTGAATTATTTCATTATGCTAGATAGACAGAGACTAGATTAAATTCCGAAGTCACTGACCATAAATATTTAAAAGTCTCGGTAATTAATGCCAAAATGCAACCCAAACAAGTTCTATTTAATGTCATCAAAAACAGGGGTGCCTGGGTGGCTCAGTTGGTTAAGCATCCGAGTTGGCTCAGGTCTTGGCTCAAGTCATGATCTCCTGGTTCGTGAGTTTGAGCCCTGCCTGGGGCTCTCTGCTGACAGCTCGAAGCCTGGAGCCTGCTTAAGATTCTGTGTCTCCCTCTCTCTCTGTGTCTCCCCTACACACATTCTGTGTCTCTTTCTCTCAAAAATAAACATTAAAAAATTAATGTCATCAAAAACATAATTATGTTTTACCGCTTTGTCCAAATTAAATAATATAATTGTTTAAGTAATAAGTTTTTAAATGGAAGTATATCATTGTTATTTTAATTTGCATTATCTTGGTGACCAGAAAGATTGAAATTACTCATTTTCTTGGTTATAAACTGTATTTCCTTTTCTGTATTTATGTTCTTTGAATATTTCCAGATTTGCAACTGCTTTCTTATTAATTTATGCAAGTTTTCAGATTTAAAAATTGATCCTTTCTAGCATATTCCTTTCATCTATTCTCACTGTAGTTTTCCTTTTTGTATCGGAATTTTTTACATTAACTTCAGTTTTAGATTTTATAGATTCAAATCTATTCTTTTATCATATGTAAGTTTTCTTTTCTCATATCCAGACTTAACTTTAGCCTTGATAAAAATTCCATGCAATTATCTTCTAATTTTGTTGCTTTTATGTTTTACAGTTATACTTTCACCTATTGCCTATTTAGAATTCATGTGCCATACAGTAAGAGGTTAGAGTCTTAAACTGATCTATTTTCCACATTGTTAACTAATTATAAAATATAATATTCCGCTTACAAGAATCCTATTGCCCACTGATACATGAAGTATCTACCACATACTAGACTTTTTTTTTTTAATTTTTTTTATTTTTTTAAGTTTATTTATTTATTTATTTGACGCAGGGCTAGATCCCACGAACTATGAGATCATGACCTGAGCCAAGATCAAGAGTTGGACACATATATGCTAACAAACTTGGATGTAAATTTAAAAAATAAATTAAATAAAAATTAAAAATAAAAAAGAGGACACATAACTGACTGAGCCACCCAGAGCCTCTTTTTTAAATAACCAAAGCTATTATCTGAAATACTTCGTTATACAGGTTCAAATATCAAAATGATCCTTAAATCTTAAGTCATTAAATAGTATCAAGTCATTACATAATCATTAAGTAATATCAAATAAAATAATATATCGAATCATTAAATAATATCAAATATCAAAATGACCCTTAAGTTTAAACTAAAAAAAACAGACAAAAAAATAAAACTCATGCCTTGTGATGGGACTTTTTTAAATTACAATTTGACTTAAATTATATATTAGGAAGAATGGAAACTTGAATAATTAATCTTAACATATAAGTTCCCTTTCTATTCATTCAAATCTTGTATATATTTAAAGTCATACTCATTCTTTTAAAATTAATTATAATACACTCTTGAACTGTTCCCTTTGGAACATCATCATGTCATCTGGATATGAATCACTAGTTTAGAACAAGTAGCTTAAATCAGGTAGAACAAGGATCGAGACATCATGTTAATATCATAGTTTTAAAGAACAAAAGGCCCATGATGAAAGCAAATTTTTCACGAAGCAATGTAACAGATTTTAAGTGCTAAATTTTCTTCCCTTAAAATTGTCTATTCGTGCACCCTGGCATACCTGTACGGTAAGCTGAGGAGGATCCTTCTTTTCTGACTTCATTTCTATAACTGCAATGTTAGGTTTCTTTACTCCAGTTTCCGTTTTTCGAGATGATGGAGGAATAGAAGTAGTCACTGTTACAGGGTGTGGCTTGTTTACAATTACTCCAGTGGGTGGCATGGAATCACTATTACTTTGGGTTTGTCCTAAAGAGTTTGGGGAAGAGATGTGTCGACCATTTCAGAAATAAAGGGTAAAATCAAATACGTAACCTGGATGTTTATGGCTGAATTCTCACCTAAAAACCGAGTGCTAACTGCAGTCATCTCTTCTTCTATTATCATCACCGTCAACATACTCAGCATGGCTTCCCTTCAGCAGTGACTCACACTTACCAGGCACCCATATGTGCCAGACACTTCACATACACTATCTGGCCCTCAAATAAGCCTAGGAGGTGTTCATGTTATCCACATTTCACAGTTGAAGAAATAGGTTTAGAAACAACAGAATTGGTCAAAGGTCATGCCTGTTTATAAGTGACAGAGCTACGAGTAATATGTAGTGCACTACATCGGATTACTTTTATTCTCAAATCTTCATAGAGCAACCATGGACAGAAATAAAACCAACAATAAAATACTAGTGATTGACTACCAATAAATAGCACATATACTCACTATTTGGTAGTTATCACAGCTGTCAGAAACTTAGCTTTCACTTCAAAAATTCCACTTATTGCCTACATTTCAAAGTAAAGAGGGACAATACAGTACATTCTTTAGAAGCGTAGACTCTTTATAAAGCCAGACTGACTGGGTTTGAATCCCAGCTCCACTCAAGTTATGTGGCCTTTGACAAATTACTTAATTTCTCTGTGCCTTGGTTCCTTCATCTATAAAACTGGTATATTACCATGGGTTTTACAGGGTAGATTAAATAAATTGGTATATATAAAGTGCTTACGTCTATAGCTGGCACACAGCAAGGATTAGCTACTACATTAACAGAAGGCATGTTTGAACAGACACAGCTACCAAGGTGACATGTCACTAACTCATAATATCATAAATGAAAAATTTCCTCCTATGTTGGAAAATGTCCATATTTAAATCATTCAACAAAATTAAGAAAGAATAGCAAGGACACCAAAAGAAAAAAAACTGCTAACTATATTTTAAGAGTTAGTGTGGGAGCAAAAATGATTTGTTAAATTTTTACAGTCATGAGTCTGAGAGACCTCAGATAGGTAAATAACCAACTATTGGCCTAGGAGACACAACCACACAATTTTTACTTACCACAGCCTAGTTCAAACATACATAAAACTTACTTTAAAGTACTTCACCTAACACATGACACTGAACTACTTAGAATGTTTGAATTCTTTAATTATTATGAATATCTAGAACATATCTAAACATTTTATTGCTTTGTTTCATCTATAGCAATGTACTATAAAATAGCAAAGGAATGTTTCCTGTGAATGAAACTTTGGTGAGAGCCCATTATTTCAGAGACTGCTATTATACAAAGTAAGACACATTCTGAGGCCCTACCCACAGATACAACACATAGATGAAAAGGTAAGGGACTATCACGTCATTTTGAAAGTTCTGCCACTGTTGATAAGAATTTAAAATTTACCCTGTGTATTTTGTTGGGACTTACCTAAAAGAATAGCCATAGGAATTAGGTGACCTTCCAGTGTACCTGAAAGAGTAGGCATTTCTCTGCTTGGGCTGAACAAGTAATGCTGATCACCAGGAGGCAGCATCATAGGAATGGAGTGTTGCGATTTAGAATCCATTTTCACAGGTTTCATTGCATAAAAGTCAGTTTGTGTTCTTATTGACTTTACTTTAGTGCCTATAATAATTATCAATGGCAGATACTTTAAAATATTGTTTGAACATCTACTATCCAGCCAGCTAGAAATACAGATCTTTACAGAAAGATCTCCTTCTATATAATAAAGTTACAAGGCTCCCAAATAGAAGTAACATATAAACCAGGGGTTGGCAAAACCTTTTTCTTAAATGGCCAGACAGTAAACATTTTAGTCTCATGAGCCATGCAGTCTCAGCTACATGTCAATTCTGCCACTACAGCATGAAAGCAGTCATAGGCAATGCACAAATAAATGTGTGGCTATTTCCAATACTATTTATAAGAACAGGCAGCTGGGGGTGCCTGGGTGGCTCAGTTGGTTAAGCGTCTGACTTTGGCTCACATCATGATCTCATGGTTCATGAGTTTTGAGTCCGTGTTGGGCTCTGTGCTGACAGCCTAGAGCCTGGAGCCCGCTTCAGATTCTGTGTCTCTCTCTCTAGGGAGGGCCCAGCTCGTGCTCTGTCTCTCTCTCTCAAAAATAAATAAACTTAAAAAACAAAAACAAAAACAAAAACAAAAAAAAGAACAGGCAGCTGACTCGCAGGCCACGGTTTCTGAACCAATGAATATATGTAATAACTTCTTCAACTATTATGACAAGACAGATTCAATGACTAGGAAAAAAATGTTGAGTAAAAGATTCAGAATATTCAGACTGTATTATTTATTTAACCCATTACATATTTTCCCTTATGGGTACAAAAAAGTTAATGATCATATTTGGAATTGGATTTTTTTTCATCCTCTCATTACATCTTTACTCATGACATAATTCTGAATAACCAGCCTTTAACCTTTGAAATTATGTACAGATAATCAAATTATATACCTATTAAAATCTTATAGGAGTCAATATCATTATACACTTTTTCTATTCCTATGTATGAAAATCTATAGACATTAAATCCTGAGTTCTTTTTTTTAAGTTTTTTTTTTTTTTTTTTTTTTTTTTTTTTTTAGTAATCCCTACACTCATCCTGAGGCTTGAACTCACGACCCTGAAATCATGAGTCCCATGCTGTTCCAACTGAGCCAGCCAGGCACCCCTAAATCCTGAATTCTTAAAAAATTAGAAATTTGTCTGATTTCTACAGAACCTGAGGAAAGTGAAGAAAAGTAAAAGTATAAAGGAAAATAAACTATTTTCTAAATAAACTCCTGACATTACTACCTTTTTTCTTTTAATATGGGAGTAATTTTATGAATCTGGACTGTTAAACATAGATTTATGATCCTAGGAAGAAACATTTTAGTACCACATCTATATTTTTTTCATTCTGTTGTCTAGTATTCATTTATTCAATTAAATGAATATTTTTCTTGAATGTTCATTTAAAATTTTTCCAGCATTTTATATGTTAGGCATTGCCCCAGACACAGGAAACAGAGTAATGAATAAACCAAACGTACTCACTGAGTTTACAGTCTAGTAAGGAAAACAATCGATAAGCAAATAAAAATATAAAATCAGACATTTTCCCAAAGAAGGCATACAGGTGGCCAATAAACACATGAAAAGATGCTAATATCATCAGGGAAATGCAAATCAAAACTAGAACAAGATTATCACCTTACACCTGTGAGATGGCTAAAATAAAAACACAAGAAGTAACAAGTAAATGTGGAGAAAAAGGACCCCTCACGCACTGTTGGTGGGAATGTAAACTGGTAGAGCCACTGTGGAAAACAGTATGCAGTTTTCTCAGAAATTTAAAAAATAGAAATACCATATGATCCAATAATTCCACTCCTGTATATTTATCCAAAGAAAACAAAAACACTAATTCAAAAAGACAAATGCACTCCTGTATTTACTGCACCATTATTTACAATAGCCAAGATACAGAAGCAACTCAAGTGTCCATTGATAAACAAGTGGGTAAAAAAGATGTGGTGTGTGTGTGTGTGTGTGTGTGTGTGTGTGTATATATATATATATATATATATATATATATATATTATGCAGCCATAAAAAAGGATGAGTTTGTGCTATTTGAGAAAACATGGATGGACCTAGAGGGTATTGTTTTAAGTGAAGTATCTCAGAATGAGAAAGACAAATACCATATGATTTCACTCATAAGCAGAATCTAAAAACAAACACATAAACAAAAAGCAGAATCAGACACATAATAACACAGAGAATACACTGATAGTTTCCAGAGAGGAGGTGGATAGAGGGTTGGACAAAATGAGTGAAGGGGAATGGGAAATACAGTCTTCCAGTAATGGAACAAATAACTCAGGGGAATAAAAGGCAGAACATAAGGAATATAGTCAATGGTACTATAACTGAAATGGTACTATAAATGGTAACAGGACAGATGGTAGCTACACTTGTGAACATAGCATAATGTATACACTCGTCAAATCACCATGTTGTACACCTAAAACTAACGTAACATTGTGTGTTAGCTACACTCGGAGGAGAAGAAGGAGAAGAAGAAGAAGAAGAAGAAGAAGAAGAAGAAGAAGAAGAAGAAGAAAAAGAAGAGCAGCAGCATATAAAAAGCAAAAGGAAAAAGGGGATCCTGGGTGGCTCAGTCAGTTGAGCATCCGACTTCATCTCAGGTCATGATCTCGTGGTTCGTGAGTTCGAGCCCCGCGTCGGGCTCTGTGCTGACAGCTCGGAGCCTGGAGCCTGCTTCGGATTCTGTGTCTCCCTCTCTCTCTGCCCCTCCCCCACTTGCACTCTGTCTCTTTTTGTTTCTCAAAAATAAATAAACGTTTAAAAAAATGTAAAGAAAAGATTTAAAAAAAGAAAAAGAAAAAATATATATAACATCAGATTGTGAAAAGTGCAATTATGAAGAACAATAAGGCAGGGCAAGGGTACATAGAGGTACAGGAGATCGATTTTGGAGAGGATGGTCAAGGTAGACCTCTCTGAAGAGCTAACCTCTCAGAGGGGAGATCCAAAGAACTGCAGGAGTAAGCCACGCACACTTCTGAGGGATAAGCTGTCCAGGTAGAGAAAATGACAGACAGCAAGACCCACAGATAAGCATGTTTCTACAGGTTCAGTCACTTCTACCATTAAAAGGGTAACTTAATAAAATTATTTTTGGAATTTTAAGTATTTTAAGACTTCAAGTTATTTTTTGCAATGGCTTTCAAAAGCCCAAATATAAGTTAATATCAAAGTCCCAATAAAGAAGAGGAAATAGGGTAAATATCATCCATAAGCTATATGCTTTACTAAATCACACCAGTAGGATTTCTAGATAAACTGACACCCTATATATGATCACCTAACCTTTAGAAATGAAAGGAACAGAAAACTAAAGCAAAGCCACAGCTCCAACTTCCAGAAAGGGTAAGAAACAAAACCGAGCTGGTATCCACTAGTTATCATACTGCATATTGTTGAAGTGGCTTACTGGCTGCTAAAGTACAAGCTGAGGCACTTCAAAATGTAACCAAAGTCAACAGACTCAACGTTTAATGAAGAGTTATGTTTAAATACACTAGGGAAATGGCAGATGTGAGTCAAAACATACAGTAGTAAGTGAATTTTTTTTTAAGTTTATTTATTGTGAGACAGAAAGAGAGTGAGTGTATGAAAAGAGGCGGCAAAAGAGAGAAAAGGAGAGAGAGAGAGAGAGAGAATCCCAAGCAGTCTCCGCTCTGTCAGTGCAGCACAGAGCCCAACATGGGGTGTGATCCCACAAACCACGAGATCATGACCTCAGTGGAAATCAAGAGTCAGATGCTTAACTGACTGAGCCATTGAGGCACCTTTGAAGTTCTTTTTGGTGGTATACAAAAGTACTAAAACCTTTTTTTTCACCTTTACTACCTAAAGTTCTTTGAGAATAAAGAAAACTGCAAAAATGCCCATAAGCACTTTTATGATAATAGACAGCTGCTATTCTTCTTTCAGAAAGAACGGGATAGAACAATGTCTTCAAGGAAACGTCTACTTTCCCTAGATTATAATTTAAATTGTTCAAGACATCATCTCATAAATGCAAATTTTATCATGCTTTATATGAAGCTACCACTTAATCCTGTCTTGTCCCACTTACTCCTATCTTGTGACTTGAATCTGATCTACATTTTTTCCCATTTATTTGAATTTTATGCCTTGAACTGGTCTATTTCTTCTTACTCTCTTAGAAGGAATTGTTTTCCATCCCTAAGCATTATATAATTTGAACTGTATTTAGGAATGATAAAAAAAGAAAAAAATAACTTTACGTATTAAACTGATAAAATAAAAAACGAAGTTTACCACAAAAAAATGAGGTTCCTTACCTTTAACTTGTTCTATTACTTTTGGTCTCTGGGGTTTGGACTTAGGAGATGGAGAATTAAATCGGAGATACGGTCCTTTTTTAAGAGTGCTGCGATGGCCCTGATAAATTGGTTTTCCATAAATTTGTAACATATAATCCTCATCTTGTATCACTGTGGTTGCTTTTAAAAATCCCTAAGTACACAAAGTTATTCGACTCACCAAAAAAATGGTTATCAAACACATCTCATTTTTATAAAGCTTTCTTTTGTCACTTTCGTATTATAATAAGAATGACCAGGTCAGAAAAGTCCTCTACTTTAAATGGCTCTTAAATTCTGGGTATAGT
This sequence comes from Puma concolor, assembly GCF_028749965.1. NCBI lineage: Eukaryota > Metazoa > Chordata > Mammalia > Carnivora > Felidae > Puma > Puma concolor. Next base: position 43,130,501 of record NC_141672.1, read on the forward strand.
TTTCACACTACAGCTTTAACATTTTAGGGTTTTCGAAGGCATAAAAATTAAGTATAAAAACCATCCACTCAAAAATCATAAAGGTTCTTATACTACTAAGCATATTTTCAGCAGCAAAAAGTAAGGTTTAAATACATTTTATATAAGTATAAATATATACATTCAATCACAATAAGATAACATAAATCATGTCTTTAAATGATTTTCTACATTCCTAATCCTGTCTTCAATCATAATCTAAATGCCACAATAAGGTAGCATTTACTAAATTAGATCTACTAAGTGCTAAGCATTGAATTAGATGCCTTATTAAGGTGCCCAACAATCCGTGTTTGGCATTAAGAAAGTTACAGCCTAATTACAGCAGCCAAAAACGTTCCCTCTGTAGCACTGAATATCATACCTCACAACCACCAGGCACTAGACATATTTGTTAAACTGAAAAATAAACAAAAAATATGTATATTCATATAAATACATACAAAGACGAAACCTAATTCTTAGTACCACAAACTAGAGAATCTAATGTTTGGACCAGATGATCTCTAGATATACCTGCTATAACTAAAATACTATGATTCTAAGTGTGAGATCTAAGAAGGAGGAAACTATGTATTTTGTGCACTGCTTTTCCACATTATGAATATCCAAAATCTAAATATCAATAGTTTAAAGATAGTTTACATTTCTATAGTCTTTCATATTTTTAGTTGCATTTTAATATTTGCTTTATTATTTATAGCTTAAAGGAAATGATCAATTATAATGCAATATTCATGTCACAAAATCAGAGTAGGATCTTACTTCTTTTCTCTCTTTCTGTAAGTTTGAAGCAGGAATGTTCCTCATGAGTGGATTTCTAAAATGCTCCTCTTTTTGTTTCTGAGAATGTTTTCTTTGAATTATAGAATTGTTTGCCGTTTTGTCTTGTATGTTAGTTTTAACATCTTTACTCATATTCTGAACTTTCTTGGTCCTTTGATTCTTCTGATCAAATCTCTTTTGTTCATAATCTTTTCTTGACAGCTCATCCTTAACATAACCAAAATTCAAATTACTTAAAATCTATCCAAGAAGTGGTTTCACATCTAAAGTATTAGAATTTATTTTCTATTATAAAAATATAATTTAGCAGATTTAAATGCTTTATAAATTAATTACATTGCCTTATATATGAATAAAAACTCTCTGGAAGAATAAGGAAAACCAAAAAGACTGGTGCCTTATGGAGCAGGGGGATGAGAAATAGATGAGGTACAAGAGTAGGAAGGCAGCTTTTCATTACAAATCTTACATTTTTTGATGTTTGAACCATAGGACTATAGTAAATGTTCAAAGAGTTAAATTTAAAAAATAAACTTCAAAAAAAGTAAACAACTTCGTAATACAACTCTGAAATAAGTATTTATAAACTAAAATCGCTTGAAAATTTGAACATACTTTGTAATGAATTCACAGTATTAGTATAACATATATTGCTAGCTGTCTACACAGCTAAAACTAATCTCCCAATCTTCTATTAGTTCAATTTTTTTTGTGCATCATATAGATAATATCATTTCTTCATAACATTAGAGATATACATTCTTAAACAACAAACTTTGTAAGTACATTTTAGCATTTATTGCTGTGGAAACCGAACTGACACTTCATCTTGCTACCATTGTGAGTAAGCATACACACACATCTTACAGTCAGAAAAAAACACTTTGCACCCCAAGATGAAAATAACAGGATTACCTTGTCTACTTTGCCCCCTCAAATATTTAAAATTTTAAAAATTTCCTTTAAATTACTTAGCCTCTAATGAAAACAGCTCTCCTTGATTTTTGCAGTGCTAATGTCTGAAAATACACTGTGAGCTTTGGGAGGTGAGAAAGTAGGGCCTTTTTCATCTGGAACTGACTTCTATAAACTTAGAAACCTAAGAAATCTTGTGTAGTATTTTCCCTTTAAATAACTTTGGTGTTTTTACTTTGTCAAGTCAGTGCTTCTACATCTGCGGTCTTGAAATGTTTTTGTAAGTATACTTTTTTATTTCTAAATGCTTTTGCTAAATTTTCTTTCAAATTACTCATATTTTCGTGATTGTCCAACAATTTTCCAGATAAGAGCTATATAATTTATGAGAAAAAGCACTTGCTAATAAGTAAAATGAGACTCATTACTAAGTAAAGAGTAACAATGAAATTAAAAATTATAAGCAGACTTATATATAAGGAATATTTTGAGAGTAAGTATGATACTTGGAAATTATCTGAGAATTCACCTAATTCTGTTTTTTCCAAAACCTACCTGAATTTCTGCAGAAATAGTCTTAATCCACTCATCTACTGTCTTTCTGATGCGGATCTTCTCTAACATCTCTCTATAAAAGAAAAAAGAATGGTCTTAAATTAGCATTTAATATTCTAAGAATAGAGCCGAGATCAGATCTCTTATCTAGTTTTGAATCTACTGTGTAGCCCAATAGGCTTCATTTGAAAAAAAAAAAAGCAACGTTATTAGTTTTCACCAAATGTTTGAAGGATGCTTGAATAGATCCCAAAAGATATATACCAAAGAAAGAAAAAAAAGGGAAAATTTCACATCTGTAAAAAGTAATAGCAACAGGTAGATATCTACATACCAACTTTATAATGAGTCCACATCATCAAAGGAAATAAAGAACCTTTTCAAAACACTGAAACACATTAAGCAAAATGAAATGCATAGAAAAAACTTAAGAAAGCCTAACAACTGGCAGTTTCACAAATAATCTTGGGATGCCAACACCCTGTCTTACCTGTTAGTAGATAGAGCATTGATAAATGAATACATGGCAGCTCCATCCTTTGCACGAATAATAGCTTCCAGGTTTTCTTCAAGGACTTTTTTATTGTTTTGTACTCCTCTCAAAATCTTCTCAGCATCTTTCAAGACAGATCTGTTATTGGTTGTTTGAAGCTTAATGGAATTCTGTGGAAGATCAGCAAGTCTTGACATAATCAGAGACTCTTTTGGCTTAAAGGAAAAAGGCAAACATGTTACCATATAAAGTTCATACTAATTATTTTAACGCAAGCAAGAGCTCTTGCTATACTTGGGGCCATACACTATGCCAATACAGTCTAAGGACTCCATGTGTCAAACTCAAGAGCTATAAAACAAGTACTTGGCATAAGTAACTACACTTATGGTTAGCATTTCATAATGTCTATTTGTTGAGCCACTATATTGTACTCCTGAAACTAATATAATATTGAATGTCAACTATACTGTAGTTAAAAATTAAAATTAAAAAATAAAATTGGTAATTAAGGTTTCTTTCTATTTGGAAGTATTAATGTGAACGTTAAGTGAAATAGGACTGGTAAGTCTGTAGAAGTGCTAGGCAGTCCAGTGGCCAATAAAAGTTTTATCTGGGAAAGAAAGCAAAAACAAAGTAAGCAAGTTGGCACTAGGTAAGCATGGCAGACACTTTGGACCAGAGAAACAAAGGTCATTCACAGTTCTCTTTCTCCCTTTTACCCTCTCCAACAGAAGGTGGAAAGCTAGCAGTGGCCATGTAGCATTCCTGGCAAAGGGCTATAAGTAGACATCACTTAGGGGTTCTGGAAAAGTTTTATAAAGAGAAAAGCCGGGGCTGGCCTATCTTTTTCAGTGCCTTGTCTTCATCCTTCTGCTTGCTTTCTGTCCTGATAACTTTTATATTTCTTCATAATTTTTACCTTTCTATTCCTCATCAATTTTAATATCTTGTTCCCACTTTACCTGGACTATGCCATTTGTTTCTTTCCTCTTTTGGCCAGGATCATGAAGAAAATCATCAGACCTCTGCACAGTCAATTTAGCTGCTCCTAGTTCTTCACAGGAAGGAAATCTTTGACAGGAGAGAGCGTCAATGCTATGAAAGATTTAAAAATAGAGTTTCCTAAATTGTCATAAATTCAGCAAACATTTGAAGACATAAATCTTTGATGCATTCTTAGTTATACAGTTCCATTAAATGGTAAATGGTGTTCCATTAAATAGTAAAATGAAATTAATCAGTCAAGTGATTAAACATATGACCAGACTGGTTTAGTAGGAAAAGAGCAGCAGGGTAGAGTACGAACCTCTAAAAGACCACTCCTCCATAAAAGCAAAGAGCACACAGACAAAAATGGTCAAAATCAGCTTTTTCAGAACTCTGGATATTAAACAAAGGCTTGCAACAACTCAAGGAACATTTCATTAAGAAAACAGCTGACTCTCGGTAAGAACAGCAAGCTTTATGGCATTTTTTATGGCGTTTATGCTTCATTCTAAGACCCTTTCCTTAACCCTGTGGTAGCCTTGAAAATCAGCTTTATCACCCCTCTAGCTGTGAAAAACAACAGCCTAACCACCACTCAAAAGGGCAGAACAGGTTTGGAGCTCCTCAAAAAGTGCCATTCACAGGATTTCTCTTTATTTTCCCAGACTCAGAGCTAGTTCAGTGAGAAGCCCTAATGCCAGGTCAATTTTTGAAAATAGTAGCAACTGTTTAACATCTTAGCTGCCCGAGGTGGCTATAGCAGTTGAGGTAAACAAGGAATGACAATAGACTAAAACTCGGGGGGTATAGGATATCTATGGTGGAGCTTTGAAAAGCCCTAACTGGGGATCCAGAGGCCATGTGCATATATAGGCCTCCATGAATGCCCAAGCACGCTCTGAGAAAAGCCTAATCTCGTATGTCAGGCTGACCTTGAGACTCTGTGCCAGAGCACTGAAGGTGTGCCCCAATACCACATGTATGCATTCACACATGTTGTGTATCCATGCGTGTGTGCACGTGTGCATACACATACACGCACACACACACAGAGCCCCTTGATACTCAGAGGGAGACTTACAGGTTCAAGGTAGTTAAGGAAGTCTCTTTCTAATCATTAGTAGACTTAGCTCACCAAATAGAGAACCACCACACATGACAAAGACCACAAGCTTTACAGAACTCGTCACTAAACAAACTGCAATAAAAACAGCAACAACAATTGCTAGGGGATGGAAGAATCTGATTTTCAGAGTTGCCACACTGTATTATTTGAAACGTCCAATTTTCAACAAAAAGTTATGAGACACACAAAGAAACTAAAAAGTATAGCTCGTACACAAGAAAAAACAGAGTTAACAGAAACTGTCCTTGAGAAATCCCAAATATTGGACTTCCTAGGCAAGGACTATATATTAGCTATTACTAAAGGAAAATTATATTCAAAGAATTAAAGGGAAGTATAAGAATGAAATCTTACCAAATAAAGAATATCAATAAAGAGATAGAAACTATTTTAAACAAAAAAATAAAAACCTAAACAGAAATTCTGGAGTTGAAAAATACAATAACTAAAATGTAAAATTCACTAGAGGGACCAAACAGCATATTTGTTTGAGTAGGCAGAAAAAGAATTAGTGAACCTGAAGATAGGCAGAGATTATCCAATCTAAGAAACAGAGGGGGAAGAAAAAGAATGAAGAAAAATTAAGAGCCTCAGATATCTATGAGATACTATCAAGCATACCAACAAACAACATAGTCCTAAGAGAAGAGAAAGGTTATGTGTACTATTTAACTCTATAAAGAAATAACGACCAAAAAAACCCCATATTTAATAAATATTAATCCATTCATCCAAGAAGCTCAAGAAACTTCACATAGGATAAACTCAAAGAGATCCACACCAAGATACATCAGAGTCAAACTGTCGCATGCCTAAGACAGAGGGAGAATCTTGAAAGCAGAAAGAGAAAAATAACTCATCATATACAGAGGTTCTTCAATAAGATTAACAGCTGACTTTGTATCAGAAACCACTGCAGTCCAGAAGGCAGAGTTGACACATTCAAAGCGCTGAAAGAAAAAGAAGGTCAAGCAAAAATTCTATATCCAGCAAAACTACCCTTCAATAATAAAGGAGAAATAAACACATGGATCAATGGAATAGAATGGAGAGCCCAGAAATAAGCCCATACTTTTATATAGTCAATTAATCTATGATAAAACAGGTAAGAATATACAAATGGTGGAGAAGACACTTTCTTTAATAAACAGTGCTGGAAAAACTGGACAGCTGCATGCAAAAAAAAAGAAACTGCACCACTTTCTTATACCATGCACAAAAATAAACTCAAAATGGATTAAAGACCTAAACATGAGACCTAACACCATAAAACTCCTAAAAGAAAACATTGGCAGTAATATGGTTGATGTTGGCCTTAGCAACATTTTTCTAGGTATGTCTCCTTAGGCAAGGGAAACAAAAGCAAAAATAAACTATTGGGGCTACACTAAAATAAAAAACTTCTGCACAGTGAAGGAAACCATCAACTAAATGAAAAGGCAACCTACTGAATAGGAGAAGATATTTGCAAATGATATATCTGATAAGTGGCTAATATCCAAAATATGTAAATAATCTATATAACTCAACACCAAAAAAACAATCTGACTAAAAAAATAAGCAGAAGACCTGAACAGACACTTTTCCAAGGAACACATACAGATAGCCAACAAACACATGAAAAGATGCTCAACATTGCTAATCATCATGAAAATGCAAACCAAAATGAGATTATTACCTTACACCAGTCAAAATGGTGAGTATCAAAAAGACAAGAAATAAAAAGTATTGGCAAGGACACGGAGAAAAAGAAACCCTTGTACACTGTTAGTGGAAATGTAAATTGGTACAATCACTGTGGAAAACAATACGAAGGTTCCTTAAAAAATTAAAAGTAGAAATACCATATAGTCCAGTAATTCCACTACTTGTATTTACCAAAAGGAAAAACAACAATAACAACTCTAATTCAAAAAGATGTATGTACCCCTATGTTTACTACAGTGCATTATACCCAAGATATGGAAGCAACCTAAGTATCCATCGACAGATGAATGCATAAAGAAAATGGAATATTAGAATATTGCTCAGCCATAAAAAAGAATCAGATCTTGCCATTTGCAACAACGTGGGTGGACCTAGAAGGTATTCTTTTAAATGAAGTGAGTCAGAAAAGACAAATACCGTATGATTTCATTTGTATGTGGAATCTAAAAAACAAAACAAATAAACAAAGAAGAAACAAACCCATCAATACAGGGAACACACTGGTGGTTGCCAGATGGGAGGGAGCCAGGGGAATGGGTAAAAAGTTGTAAAAGGGAGGGAAATGTACAGGCTTTCAATTATGGAATTACTAAGTCAGGGAGATGAAAGGTACAGCTTGGGGAATATTATAATATTACAATAGTATTGTAGTAGCACTGTATGACAGACCATAGTTACCCTTGTGGTTAGCACAGCATAACATACAGAGCTGCTGAATCACTATGCTGTATACCAAAAATTAATGCAATATTGTATGTCAACCGTACTGAAAAAAAGTAAAGGATAAATTAAGACATTCCTAGGTAAACAAAACAGAGAATTCATCACTAGCAGATTTCCCTTTAGTATTTAGGACATACTAAAGAGAGTCTCTCGGGGTCAAATAAAAGGACACTAGAAACTAAGTCAAATACATATGAAGAAATAAAGAGTACTGGTAAAAGTTAACTATATAGGTAAATGTAAAAACAATATAAAATGAATTTTTGTTCCTAACTTTTTTTCTATCTTATTTCAACAACTGTATAAAGCAAAAATTATCAAGCTTTATAGATGGGTTTATAATGTATAAAGATGTACTATGTATTACAATAGCAGCAGAATAAAAAGAGGAAGGGAAGGAGTTATACTGGAACAAAGTTTTTGAATCCTATTGAAATTAAATTGAGGGTACTAATCCAAACTAGATTGTTTTAAATTAAGATGCTAATTGTAATCCCTGGGGCAATCACTCAGAAAACAACTCAAAATGTATAGTGAAAGAAACAAGAGAATAACATTAGTATCTATTTTATATAAAGGAGGCAATAGAGAGAAATAGTAGAATAAAATAAAAAGACCTAGGACATATAGAAAACACATAGCAACAAGGCAGACATAAATCTTTTATCAGTAATTACATCAAAAGCAAATGGCCTAAAACTGTACACTGTCTTCACATGAAAATACTAAAAATGTGGCTGTTTATTACTATAGTTTCCATGATACTCAAGATAAATAAAATTATCACGACCTAGATTTACTTGATTTTTTATTTTTTTTATTTTTTTTTTTTTTTAATTTTTTTTTTTTTCAACGTTTATTTATTTTTGGGACAGAGAGAGACAGAGCATGAACGGGGGAGGGGCAGAGAGAGAGGGAGACACAGAATCGGAAACAGGCTCCAGGCTCTGAGCCATCCGCCCAGAGCCCGACGCGGGGCTCGAACTCACGGACCGCGAGATCGTGACCTGGCTGAAGTCGGACGCTTAACCGACTGCGCCACCCAGGCGCCCCCATTTACTTGATTTTTTAAAAACTATTATGTAAAATTTCAGACAGACACAAAAGTACAAAGAATAGTATGATGAGCTCCATATACCCCTATCTACATTAACCATTCACTCATGGCTAGCCTCATTTCATCCATACTCCCAATCCAGTTTCCTCTACCCCACAATGGATTATTTTTGAAGCAAATCTCAAATATCATTTCATCAGAAATAAATAATCTGCATTCATTAGAAATTAATCTGGGGTTAGGGGCACCTGGGTGGCTCGGCTGGTTAAGTGTCTGACTTCGGCTCAAGTCATGATCTCACAGTTCGTGAGTTTGAACCCCCCCGTCAGGCTCTGTGCTGACAGCTTGGAGCCTGGAGCCTGCTTCAGATTCTGTGACTCCCTCTCTCTGCCCCTCCCCTGCTCACACTCTGTCTCTGTCTCTCAAAAATAAACAAACATTAAAAAAAAAAAAAAATTAAAAAAAAAAAAAGAAATCTGGGGGCGCCTGGATGGCTCAGTCGTTAAGTGTCCTACTTTGGCTCAGGTCATGATCTCACAGTTCTTGAGTTTAAGCCCAGTCAGGCTCTATGCTGACAGCTGAGCCTGCTTCAGATTCTGTGTCTCCCTCTCTCTCTGTACTTCCCCTGCTTGTGTGTGCTTGCTCTCTCTCTCTCTCTCTCTCTCTGTGTGTCAAAAATAAATAAATAAACATTAAAAAAAATAATCTGCATTTTGAGAAAATTAGATACATTCATTTTATATCTATAGTATAGAAAAGGGCTAGATATGATAGCAGCAGAAAATCGTAAATCTAAGATTACTTTTAAAAGCAATGCTAGGGGCGCCTGGGTGGCTCAGTCGGTTGAGCGTCCGACTTCGGCTCAGGTCATGATCTCATGGTCCGTGAGTTCGAGCCCCGCGTCGGGCTCTGGGCTGATGGCTCAGAGCCTGGAGCCTGCTTCCGATTCTGTGTCTCCCTCTCTCTCTGCCCCTCCCCCATTCATGCTCTGTCTCTCTCTGTCCCAAAAATAAATAAACGTTAAAAAAAAAAAAAATTAAATTAAAAAAAAAAAATAAAAGCAATGCTATACAACGGGGCACCTGGGTGGCTCTGTCAGTTAGGCGTCCAGCTTCGGCCCAGGTCATGATCTCCAGGTTCGTGGGTTCGAGCCCTGTGTCGGGCTCCGTACTGACAGCTCAGAGCCTGGAGCCTGCTTAGGATTCTGTGTCTCCCTCTCTCTCTCTCTGTGCCCCTCCCCGACTTGTGCTTGCTCGCTCTCTCTCTTTCTCTCTCTCTCTCTCAAAAATAAACATTAAAAAAAACTAAAAGCAATGCTATACATTTTTCAAAATTCCTAAAGACATTTTAGAAATAAAGTTCTTTTCAATATAGTTTTTATTCTAATGTCTTGTTTACCTGTCTCTGCTCTCAGGATTCCATTCTGTTTTTGACCTATTTAGTAAGGTTTTATCTGAAGATTCACTTTTTCTTGTCGAAGAATCATGGTTATTCAAAATCTGTTCCAATAGTCTTACATTTCCTACAATAAGAGAAATACAGTATTATATTTAAAGTACTAATTCATTTTTTTTATATAAGAGCTCACATATGTTTGTAGGCTTTAAATACACTCATCAAGTCAAACCAAATATTTATAACTCATGAAAACTACACTGTTTAAAATTCAGGCCTGAATTTATTTCTATCACAGAAAAAAGGAATTTGAATGAGACATATCATCATCACAAAGCCCAGTAAATTGTAAGATTTTTATCAAGAGTTAAAGGGAGATCTGACTGCTTTAAAAAAATTTTTTTAATGTTTATTTATTTTTGGGAGACAGAGACAGAGCATGAGTAGGGTAGGGGCAGAGAGAGAGGAGGACACAGAATCCGAAGCAGGCTCCACGCTCTGATCTGTCAGCACTGAGCCTGATGTGGGGCTCGAACTCACTAGCCGTGAGATCATGACCTGAGCCAAAGTCGGACACTTAACGGACAGAGCCACCCAGGCACCCCTTTGACTGTTTCTTTACAGCAACTGTTAGTTGAATCTCTCCATTAGTCTCATCTTTAATGAGACTACATAACAACTTTTATCTTTTGGTAAAGCTGGTTTAGCAAAGATTTTAGTATATTTAAAACTCTTTAAATGCATCCAAGACAAGGCTTGAATGCATTTAAGTGATTCCCAGAATAAAAGTTTATATTTAACATTTTCACTTACTTTTACTAGAAGGGCTTTATTTTAAGGGTCCGTAACAAATTATTATTTCAGGTCACTTATAAAAGTTCTTGTCTGGGGTGACTGATGGCTCAGTCAGTTAAGCGTCCAACTCGATTTTGGCTCAGGTCATGATGTCATGGTTCCTGAGATGGAGCCCAGCATCAGGCCCCATGCTGTCAGCAGAGCCTGCGTAGGATTCTCTCATTCCCTCTCTCTCTGCCCCCCACCCCCGCCACCACTCGTGCTGTCTCTCTCTCTGTCTCTCAAAATAAATAACCTTTAAAAAAAATAATAAATAAAAGTTCTTGTTTGCTATTAAATAGTTAGTACCTTAACACTTTTTCCAACTGAACACAGTAATAAATGTAAACTTCTCTGAGTTTCACTACTGAAATTCACACCTAACAATATAAGAAAACATGCTCTAATGATCAGCCTTACCTTTAGTAAAGTATTATTTTTATTAATAATAAAACTTATTCATTAAAGGCTTAAGTAATAACCTGTTGAAAATAATCAGAATATGAGGCGCCTGGGTGGCGCAGTCGGTTGAGCGTCCGACTTCAGCCAGGTCACGATCTCGCGGTCCGTGAGTTCGAGCCCCGCGTCAGGCTCTGGGCTGATGGCTCAGAGCCTGGAGCCTGTTTCCGATTCTGTGTCTCCCTCTCTCTCTGCCCCTCCCCCGTTCATGCTCTGTCTCTCTCTGTCCCCCCAAAAATAAATAAACGTTGAAAAAAAAAAAATTTAAAAAAAAAAAAAAAAAAAGAAAATAATCAGAATAATTATAAACGTGTATCTCCAACTCCTTCTACAAAGAATCTAAAGAAGCTTGATTTGCCCAGTAAGTATCATTTAAAGAGAAATACTGACAATAGAATTCCTACTATCATTACTACTTGGTGCATAAGAGAATTATAAAATCAGGGGTGTGGAAATCTGTTTCTAATTTGAGGTAGGTCTAGATAAAGTAGTGGATGCTAGTCATGATTGTTTTATTACCTGAATGACCTACTGTCTCCATATTTTCTTTTTCTTCCATGGGATTTCCCCTCTTTGAGATCTTATCATCCTTTGAAACCGGTATAGGAGCAAACCTTCGAGGTGCTGGTGTCTCCAATGGAGATTTCTGTTTATCAAAACCCATATCTTCAACCTCTCTAGAAGGTGCTTTAAAAGAAAATAAAGGAAATAAATTCAATTTATTTTAAAAAGAACAACAATTTTGTAGAGTGTTACTCTTCCCCATATTTTAAAAATAAAGCAAATTATATAGGATATACAAATTACAAGTAAATAGAAATAACTCCATCCTCACTAGAAATCAAAAGAAATAAAGGCTATAAACATTTTACACTTACAGCTAATAAACAAAAAAAATAAAAAATAATATGACAACATGCAGTACTATTTAAGCTGTAGTGAAAATGGCATAGCCAGACACTGCTCCTGGCATGAAAACTAATAAAACCATCTGGCACTAAGTATAGGAAGTCTTGAAGTTTTTATACACTTTGATCTAGTAATCTTACTCTTGGGAATTTATCCTGAGGACACAACCTAAAAGAATGACATTACATATACGATGACTTCATCACAGTATTATTTATAAGGAAAAAACTCTGAAATCTGCCTGAATGTCCAATAACTGTTAAGTAAATTGTGTTTACAATAAACTATCCTTTCATCATTAAAAATTAATATTATGAAGATGATTATGTAAAACATGGGAAATACTTTTGATATGCTAGTAAAAAGCAGTACAAAATTATATTTATGCTACAACTGCAGTACATAAAAATAATGTACGCCCAAGAAAAAGTATTGAAAAATAAAAAGTTTGGGCACCTGGGTGGCTCAGTCAGTTCAGCATATAATACCTCTTAATTTCTGCTCAGGTCATGATCCCAGAGTTGTGGGACCAAGCCCCGAGTCAGCTCCCGCTGAGTGTGCAGCCTACTTAAGATTGTCTCTCTCTCCCTTTGTCCCTTTCCCCTACTCATGCTCTTTCTCTCTAAAAAAAAAAAATAATAATAATAATAAGTAAAGACTCCTGGGTAGCTCTGTTGGCTAAACATCTGACTTTGGCTGGGATCATGATCTCCCAATCCGGTCTGTGAGTTAGAGCCCCGCATCGGGCTCTGTGCTGACAGCTCAGAGTCTGGAGCCTGTTTTGGATTCTGTCTCCCTCTTCCTCTGCCCTTCCCCCACTCATGCTCACTCTCTCTCTCTCAAAAATAAACATTTAAAAAAATTGAAAAAAATAAGTATATAAAATAAGTTAAAAATGTTAAAAAATAAAAATAGAAAGTTTAAGTTTACATTTACTCATTTTTTAAAATTTTCTTTTACTGTCACTAAAATATACAAAGAAAGACAACCAATAAAACATGCATTTTTCCTTTAAAACTCAAGTCTAGGGGCGCCTGGGTGGTTCAGTCGGTTAAGCGTCTGACTTCGGCTCAGGTCACGATCTCACAGTTCATGAGTTCGAGCCCTGCGTCGGGCTCTGTGCTGACAGCTCAGAGCCTGGAGCCTGCTTCACATTCTGTGTCTCCCTCTCTCTCTGCCCCTTCCCTGCTCATGCTGTGTCTCTCTCTGTCTCAAAAAAAAATAAAATAAAATAAACATTAAAAAAAAATAATAAAACTCAAGTCTAAAAAAACAAAATTATGAGCAAGTAATTCTCCAGAACGGAGAATAAAATGTCCACTTCTTTTGAAAGCATGTAGCTGGTTCATACTGAAACCTGAGTTCTGGCCAAATAGACAAATTCACTCTCAAGTCAGGTGACCAGAAGCAGGCAAGTCATAACCTTTCTGTGCTTCATCTTCCTCACTTCACAACTTAAAAATTGATTCATACTACTTTCACAACAGTTTTGTAAGGACCACTCATTTGTGGAAAAATATAGAGCAGCTTACAAGTCTAAGGAGTCTTTAATGCACCTATAATACAACAATGGTCTAACGTATCAAATGTTGAGGATATTGTACTACATGGATCTGTGTATCATAAAATGGATAGCCCTTGATTTCTATTAATTCATTATTCAAATATCAATAAAACTTAGAAACATATTTATTCACTTATTTTAAATTCCAGAGCTTTAATACAAATTGGTTATGCATTCCTTTGTTGTTACTATAAACAAAGATTTTTTAAATTCTATTACTGTGAAAATAATTAGAAATAGCTTATTATTGTAGTAAGGTGGTTTCTCTCCTGAAAGAATCAATATAAAGAGTAAATATGCAGTTAGGGATTTGGAAAATTGATTACAAGCATTTGTGATACTAGACAAATGAATTTTTCTCAACTTGTAAGTGCTTCTGACAATTTATGAAGGTTATTAATCAAAACCATACAGTAGGACATGACCCCTAATTTGACTGAACAAGTTCTCAAATGACAAAAAAATTAACTCACAAGAACTAATTTTGTAGAATGAAGACTTAGTCTTCCACCACCTAGTAAACAAGTTTTTGGCTGCCATACTATAAAGAAAATTCGTAGCTAACATGTTTTATTCACAGAGAACTACATATTTTTACCTTGTCTGGAAGCAAATGTGTTATGTGAAGACAGATTACTGCTACCAAGATCAGAATAGTCTGGTTGTACAGAATACTTTTCCATCACTCTGGAAGGAGGCATACTAACAGGCTGAAAACTACCGGTCTTGAGCGCAGCACTAATGAAATGAGTCTAGGAGACATAAAATTATTTGATCAATTTCAAATACCATTTAAAAGAGCTAGATGACAGACTACATTAAAACTTACTAGAGGACTTGAAAAAATGTATTAGATTTAATAAGCAATAAAAATACATATATTACATGCAGTTACACACTGCAGCAGTGATGTCACTGGGTTAAGCCTGGCTCTGTGGTGTGACCTTATTCATTTTATTTAATCATTCTAAACCTCAGTTTCCTCCTTTCTACTTCTGAGATGGCTCAGGAGCCACTGAGGCATACTAGGAGATGACCAAAAGGAAGGAGCCCTAGACCTCTACTTCAACCAGAGAATTTCAAACCAAAATATCTCATCTTTTATATCCTGCATGATTTTGTTTGAAGGATTAAAAAACATTGCTAGTAGGCACTCAAATTAGCAGCAGCAACAATAACGTATGCATTTAAATATAAACCGGAACTACAAGGACAGCAGTTTTCAGTACAATTTATTAAAATACCTGGAATGTGTATGTATCTTACCTAATAAAACTAATTTCAAAAGAGGGTCTCATACCAGGTAAAGGAAAACCTAACAAGACTTACAGTTTTACAGAATTCTTAAAAATGTGTAGACATCTCTCTACATAAAACATATGGGACAGACTCAACAAATTTCATTTCATGAAGCATTTATCGAATTACTAATATACCTAGTATGTCACTAAAACTTCAACTTTCTCTGCAATTAGAAGCTTTATAAATAAGACGTCTGAATTAGAAAAGATCCCATTCTTCCAAATTAAATGCAGAAGGAATTTATTATTTATGGAAGACTAGATAAATGGCAGACAGGCATATAACGAAGACAAGTAGGACCCTTTTCTTAAGAAATCTATGTGCTTTTCAAATCTGTCATCTCATTTTACCCTGAACAAAAAAATAAATAAATAAAAGATTTTTCTGAGTAAAGAAATCAAGGCTCAGAGAAGTACGGTTATTTGCAGACTGAAGACCAGTGTTCTAATAGACCCACTCCTAGCGTCTCATGAGACACCATGCTGCACACACAATTTTAGTTGTGCATGTAGTACTTACTAAAACCTTACTTTGTATGGCTATAACCACTCCACTGAAAATACAATCTTCAACTACATGGAAAGCTCAAGCCAAGTCCTATTAAGAAGTTTTGAAAATTATAGCAGATTAGTGTTTACTCTGTGTTAACATACTGAGTTATAAAAAACTTATTTTTCTGTATTCTTCTGAATGTGATATTTTAATTTTTTTAAGTCTTAAATTTACACATTAATTAGACAAAAATAAAAGTAAATTAAAACCAATGCATTTATAGTGCAGGTCATTCATTCACTTAAAGAAAATGTGTGTGTATATATATAGCCCCTGAGTGCGGGGTACTATCCCAGGACTTAGAAATTCAGAAATAAATAAGAAACTGTACTATCAGCTCCTTGTGAGGGTAACTCTTCTTTTTATAATATCCCTGTGCCTCATATTCAAAAGGCAATTAAATATGTTCATTCTTTTAATTAATTAAATGCAGAAGCAATGTGTATACCAGCTGGTTACTCATCTCATCAGAATCATTACAGAACTTCCTATTCCCAGGTCCCATCTCAGACCTGCTGTCTCAATCCCTGAGAGGTACAAGCATGTGTATTTTTATAAAGCATTTCAAGTGATTCTGATGCACATTCTCAGGCTAACAACCACTGATGTAAACAAGTCATGGCAATGTAATATTAGCATTGTAAAAATGGTATGAACAGAAATACCACAAAAGAAGGAAAAGCCAACTCTAAGGAAGTGTCTTACAGAACTAATGATACTTGAACTTGAATGTGCAGAGAAGTCTCCACATGGAGAGGAAGAGTGATAATAAGCAAATCATTATTTAAGAACTAAAGCTGCAACAATCTAATGAGCTATTATTGCAATTATCAACAAATATCAGTTTAGGGACGCAAGTGATAAAAAACCATGAGATGTGTGCTGGCTTTATTATAGATACCTGAATATCTATTTGTTGCTGTTGTAATTTTTCAAGATGCCTAATGTGCTGTTCCATAAAAACATTCATTTGCTTTTCATGATCATGACAATGTAATTTCTCGTGTTTATTCTGAATACTTGTTTGTTGCTCTGTAACACGCTGTAACTGTTTATCAGTCTCCTGTAACTTATTGAGTAATTCTGTAACAGAATTGACTTTTGCTTCCAAATCACTCTGTACCTAAAATAATAAAATATCAAAGGATATAAACAATACGATCAGTTACTAGAAATGTTGTTTAAAGTGATTTCTAATAAAAATGATCAAACCGGATTTTTACTCTCTAAATCTGATGATTTTATACCTTTATTTTTAGAATCACAGAAATAAAAGGCAAAAGATAGCTATTCTGAAGTAGATCTTTTCTCTCAGTAAGAAAATAACACATTTGCAACAAAAGAATTTTTATAATTCCAGAAATGAAATAAACAGTAATTAAAAAGAAGCAAATAATACAACAAATTAGCTTTAGAAACTTCACTGATCTCAGACTGAATTAGGTCAGCAGCCTGGAATCCTAGTCTTAGATCAGCCACCTATTAGCCTGGGGACCTGTGTCACTCTGTTTCTCAGTTTTCCCATTTGCAAACTGAGGCAGGTGGCACAGACAATCTCGGGGTGCCTTTCCAAAATAAGGATGAGCAGTTGTCCCAGGTTGCCCAGGACTTGGGGGCTCCCTGGATGAACCTGGATCAGTGCTAAATCCAGGCAGTCCTTGGTCCTTTAGCATTATCACAGCATGGGGCGGGGGGGGGGGGGGGGGGGGCGGGTAGGTCTCAATGCCTGAGAGGTAATATACAACCACCAACAGGAAAATTCTTTCAAAGTGAGAGCAACTAGAACAACCTTAGTCTATAGTTGGATACAATCACTTGTAGAATCAGTTCCTAATAAATAATTTTACATTTCACAAAGATGTTGTGAGTATCTGGGGTAAAATATATACTTTTATCAGCGGAGCTGCTGTTGCAATGGCAGCCGCAGTTGCTGCGGCCACGGTTGTGGCTGAATCAATTCCACTGGGTGACGTTCTAGTCTCCTGAGTAACAGCGTCCTTTTCTGTGCCTGCATCTTCTAAAAGCTGTACCTTTACTTCCTTAAAAACAGGCATGTTTTGAGTTCTGTAAATAAAAAATGTATAAAAATATATTCAGCAAGCTACATGGAACCATTTCAAGAAGCACCTAGAGTGGTAATCTGCTGAAGGTGGGTTTTCTAGATTTTTTAAAACATTAAATCACTTGGTTTTCCCTATAAGGATCTTACCAGTCATTTGGTTCATGAAATCTATGAAAGGTCAAGTCACTAACTAAACACTAAAGAAATAAAATAATTCCTTGAAGGCTATGATATTTCAGATAATAATGCTTACATATATGAAAAAGACATGAGCACAATTACCAAGATACATAATCAAGAAGTATGAATTCAAATCATGTAGAAAAAGTTCTAAGAATTCAAGTACTTCCAAAGAAAGACAACCTAAGATAAATTTTTAAAACTGCTTAAAAACTGTTTTTAATTCTAGCTCATTTAGGTTTAATAGATGTCACACAGTTTGTTAAAACGGGGCACAAAACACAGTTTTAAGCAGCCTGGATTAAAAATGAGAGCAAATAGATACATATTTATAATGAAAGATTTAAATAAATACCAACAAAACAAAACAAAACAAAACTGGTTGATTGTGTTCTATATCTGGCCCAAAAAGAAGAGAGAGACAGACAGACAGAGACAGAAAGGAACCACGGATGGGGCACCGAGGTGGCTCAGTCTGTTAAGCGACCGATTTTGGCTAGGGTTATGACCTCACTGTTCATGAGTTCAAGCCCCGTGTTGGGCTCTGTGCTGACAGCTCAGAGCCTGGAACCTGCTTCAGATTCTGTGTCTCTGCCCCTCCCCCGCTCAAACTCTGTCTCTCTCTCCCTCAAAAATAAACAAACATTTAAAAAATAAATAAATAATAAAAAAGGAACCACTGACACAACCAGAGTCCCTAGTGAAGTCCAAATAAGACCGAAAGGAATGCACTCCATCTCTAGCTGCTGGACTTTCCAGCTGATCTCTAAGAAGACCCAGAGCAGCTCGTAAACTTACTCGCTTTGATATTTCCTCATTTTGACTAAGAGCATCTGTCTCAAAATTTTGACATTATCTCTATCTTCCACTTCTCTATCTTCCACTTACCTTCTCACACCCCATGGAGTCATCAAGTTTTGTCAATTATTTCGTCACAATTGCAGGAATGATGTCACAGAACTACAGAGGCAGGGGGAACCCAAAAGGCCACCGATCCTAACTTCCTAATTTTATAGATGAAACGGAGGTTCACAGAGGTAACAGGATTTACTTGATCAAGGTCACAGAACAGTAAGGTAGGGTTGGTAAGATCCTAGAGATCTTCCCACAACATCTCACTCTCTCAGAATAGTACTTCTCCCTTCGTGCTTCTCCTTCTCTGGTAAAAACAAAACAAACAAACAAACAAACAAAAAAACCCAACTTCATCACCTCTGGCCAACTATTTCATTCTTGCAGATTTTATTCATTTAAAAAGTTCCCAAATACAGGGGCGCCTGGGTGGCGCAGTCAGTTAGGCGTCCGACTTCAGCCAGGTCACGATCTCGCGGTCCGGGAGTTCGAGCCCCGCGTCGGGCTCTGGGCTGATGGCTCAGAGCCTGGAGCCTGTTTCCGATTCTGTGTCTCCCTCTCTCTCTGCCCCTCCCCCGTTCATGCTCTGTCTCTCTCTGTCCCAAAAATAAATAAACGTTGAAAAAAAAAAAATTTAAAAAAAAAAAAAAAAGTTCCCAAATACATTTCTCCACCATTCAACAATCTAAAATTATTCCTTAGAGACAAATGGGTAGGCTAATTTCTTCGTTTGACCTTCCACACATACTATCCTCTGGCCATGCCCTTGCCTCCTATCACTTCACAGACAACTCTCAGGAGTCACACTGCTCCTCACTGGCTACACCACTCCCTTCCCACAGCTGACTCCATGCTTCTCACTGATCTCTCAACCTTCCTCCATTCAACTTTCTTTAAGATCCAACACAAGCCTTCCCCTTTTCAAAACCTTGTCTTTAAACACTTCCAATTGATCTGTCCCTTCCTAGCTCCTTTTGCTTTTACTGCCCACACTACACAATTGAGGCTTGATAAGCAGCCATCCCATGGTTTAAATGTCTATGCAGAACAGTTTCATAATCTATTAAATGCAATACTGCTTCCTATCACAGTTCTAATCACTCATTCCCCCACATACGTACATATTCTCTCCCCAACTAAGCTCTAAGCAACCTGGGGCGGAGGTGGGGGCAGAGAAGGGGGATTTCTTAAATGCCAAACAGCAAGTAAGAAAGAACTAAGCACATAGCAGGCTCTCAATATAAATCGGATTAAGTGGCGTTGAAAAAAATATAATTCAGATATTCCTGCCTTTTAGTATTCTTGTCTTAAGTCTGAATGTGTTTACCCTTTAAGATCGTTCATTCTACATGATTACATTAAATTAATCAATAAGAGGGGTGCCTGGGTGGTTCAGTCAGTTAAGCGGCTGACTTCCACTCAGGTCATGATCTCACAGTTCATGAGTTAAAGCCCCACGTCGGGCTATGTGCTGACAGCTCAGAGCCCGGAGCCTGCTTTGGATTCTGTGTGTGTCTCTCTCTCTGACCCTCCCCCTGCTCACCCTCTGTCTCTGTCTCAAAAGTAAATAAACATTAAAATAAATAAAGTGAAAGTAAATTAACCAACAAGAGAAATAACAAGGTAAAACTAGACATCAACTTCTTTATAGGCTTTTAAGTTTTGTTTTTTCTAATTAGCAAATTAAGTCCTCAACGTAACAAATGTAAATAGCTATGAAGTGTAAAAAACTGGGAAAGAAGAAATTTTTTCTTCAATTTTTTTCTTTTTTAGAATTTTTTGAAAGTTTATTTATTTTAAGAGAGATAATCCAAAGCAGGCTCTGCACCAAGTGCAGAGCCAACATGGGGCTCAATATCATGACTCTGAGATCATGACCTGAGCCCAAATCAAGAGTCAGATGCTTAACCCATTGAGCCATTCAGGCGCCCCAGAGTCCTTTCTCAGTGAACACTACTACTGACCATGCATTTATACAAACCAAAAATCTGGGATTCATCCTTAGCTCCTTCTTCACTCTCACATCTAATTGTCAATTCCATCTCTAAGTCATCTTCCAAATCCGTCTACTCTTCTCCAAACCAGCATGCCTTCACTCTACCATCCTCCAATGTACTGAGGACCAACTGAATCTCTCTCAAAGAGATCCCTACAAAATTTGTAGCCAGTTGGTTTCCTGGACTGAATACTTCAGTCCTCTTCCAATCCATCTATTTTTTTTTTTTTTTTTTTTAGGAGGAGGAGGGCAGAGAGAGAGAGAGAGAGAGAGAGAGAGAGAATCCTAAGCAGGCTCTGTGCTGTCAGTGCAATGCAGAGCCCAATGCAGGCTTGAACCCACGAACCACGAGATCATGACCTAAGCTGAACCCAAGAGTCAGATGCTTAACTGATTGAGCCCACCCAGGCACCCCCTGATCCATCTTTTGATAACTGCTATCTGAATGAGCCTTTTAAGAATTATATATCATAATTTAACATTTTAAGATGATTTGTCACTTCTCTTCTTTAAAGTTTATAACCTAGCCCCTTGCTTCCTCTCCAGCTACACAGTAAGGGCATTCTACCCTGTTCTAGATGCTCTGGCCATACTCTTCATTCCTGGCTCCAGTCTATTACTTTTTACTAGTACAGCTTTAGAGCATATCATATCAAATGGGGCAAATTTTCCATCATTCAAGTTCTTTCCCCCCATATTAGCTATTCTCAACTATGTGTATTCCATATGTATGTAATTATTATGTATATATATCCTCAACTGTATGTCCTTCCAGGTAAATTTTAGGATCACTTTGCCAAATTCCATCTACTATTCTCTAAAAACAATAAACTCAAGGGGCGCCTGGGTGGCTCAATTGGTTAAGCATCCAACTTCGGCTCAGGTCATGATCTCACGGTTGGTGAGTTCAAGCCCCACATATAAACTCTCTGTTGTCAGCACAGATCCTGCTTTGGGTCCTCTGTCCCCCTCTATCTCTGCCCCTCTCCCATGTGCTCTCTCTCAAAAACAGATAAACATTTTTAAAAAACCACAATAAATTCAAGTGACATTGACTACAGCAAAATCTATCTCTTGAGACATAGTTAGATTGTCTTTTAACCCAACAGGGGTCATTTTTGTATTTCTGATTCAGTTATTATTCTATACATTGCAGTCAGCTTCTCGACGCCTTTCCTAGTTTGTTTTTGCTTTCGAATTCTGTTCATTCATTCTGAATGGGAAGAGACCTACTAAGAAGTGTAGTGTTCAATTACTGTTCACTGTCTATTTGTTAATGAACAACTTCTCCCTCCCTGATCTGAGAGTTCCGAGAGATTTCAGTTCGAAGAGTTCGAACTTGAAAACAAGTTGATAAGGTCCCTACTATGGTTGCAAGCAACCTCTTCTTCTGGGGGTCAGCTGGAAGGAGTGGTAATCACTGTCTGTCCAAATGAGTCAGATGTAATCTGTGATTTTTGGTTCAACTATAGACTTTGAAAGACCGTACCACAACTCATGCCCTTACTTTCACTTTTTCTTATATATTTATAAACTCCAGGATATAATTTACCATCCAAGTTCCTTTCCTAACCACTATACCACATATTGGGAATCGTTTGGTGAACAAAGGTAAAAAGGAAAAACATGATGAGGACAAACAACCAGCTATTAAACTCTGGCTGGCTCAGATCACCCCCTTGTGTTTTAGAGATAGTATTTACTTTTGTTAGTCCAATGCTTCCCAGTGCATAATATGTATGCCATGGACAACTGTAGGTGAAAAAATAATAAACTTTTAAACAGTTTTTATTTAATAGTTATAAGTAGTTTATTTATTTAAATTCTATTATTGAAAACACCATACTGATTTTCCATTTACTGAATATAAAATTTCCTTTTTTAATAAAATGAGAATTCAAAATGAAGTAAACATTTTTCTTATTTTCTAAGGGGCCTTCCAGACTGTACCATTTCAGGAGTAGGATACATTTAGCCTAAGGATATGTATCTCATCCCATCTCCACTAATGATAATAATAATAAAAATTGCCTCCAGAGTAGTGAAGACATATGCTTATCATGGTGCTGTTGTCAGGGTTGGTTTTGTATTTCATTGGTATTTAAGATAAACTTGGGAGGGAACATTTAGATGGAGTAGTAGCCGTGGTCTCCCTTCACTCCATCCAGATGCTAACCTTGTCCCTTTCTTAAATCTTGACAAGCAAAAATCTAAACGTCCTTGGATAGTAAATAGTAAGTATTACGTACTTGGAACTACTTGACCATTGCTACAAGTAGTATAGTGAAGTGATTAAGAGAGCAAATTCTAGAGGCAGACTGCCTGGGTCTGAATCCTAGCCCAGTGAATACTTCCTAAATGACCTGCGGAAAGATCAATCTCTGTGTGCCTCATCTATATGCATCTCTGTGTGCACATCTATGATGTGCCATCATGTTTCCTCATCTATAACATGGGGATTCTGTAAAATTGAGATGTGATGGAATATACTTCATTGGATTTTGTGAGTATTGAGTTAATGCTTAGAACAGTACTTCTTCTATACTAAAACTTGTTATAGCTGTTGAGTATTTTATGTGTCCAGCACCATAAAAAATGCTTTATACGTATTTCACACATTGAAAAATGAAACTAATCTTTGAGAACCATATAAAAACATAAGAAATGGCCCACTTAATTTTTGTAAATGAAACTTACTTTTGCTTTAAAACTGCTCTCAGAGCATCCTTCTGTCCCATGGTGTACCGAGAAATAAAGATGTCATTTGCTGCAAAATTGAGACACAAAATATACTTCAGATTCCTAAAAATTTGTTAAATTTTAATAAAGCTACCAAAAAAAAGCTTTTTAAGAATGTTTAGGAATTCAGCAATAAGATTTCTTAATTTTAGAAAATGTGAGTAGTAGCCGTGATCTACTAAATGACTACTAAATGACTGATTAATAATAGTCATAACCCGGGGCACATGGGTGGCTAAGTCAGTTAAGCATCTGACTTCAGCTCAGGTCATGATCTTGTGGTTCATGGGTTCATCGAGCTATGTGCTGACAGCTTGGAGCCTGGAGACTGCTTTGGATTCAGGGTCTCCCTCTCTCTCTGCTCCTCCCCTGCTCACACTCTGTGTCTCTCTCTCAAAAATAAATAAACATTAAAAAATATTTTTTTCAAATAGTCATAACCCTAGACCCTGGGGGAAAAAATAAAATAAAAACACGTGAGGCCAAATTGGAGCCATTTGCTCAAATTCAAAAGAGAAAACCGTGGATAAAAATAAAACTACATAAAAATGTCACTACATTAATTTCTTCAAAGCATATTTTTAATTTTTCAATCTATTATCTTACCAGACTATTCAAAACTTAAATTCAGAATTTATAAATTTTTTTAAGTACTTAATCCCAAATTTATGCAATAGGTTAATAATAAAAACATTACCATTACCACTGCAAACCTTTTTCTGGATTTTAAAGATTCCACTACTAGCCTAATTTGGAAGGAAAAACTAATTAAAATGAAATAAAATAATAAGAAAAAAATGTAAGTTTATTTAATAAGTATCTTTTAAAAAAATCAATGAGGGGGCACCTGGGTGGCTCAGTCGGTTGAGTGGCCGACTTCTGCTCAGGTCATGATCTCACGGTCCGTGAGTTCGAGCCCCGCGTCGGGCTCTGTGCTGACAGCTCAGAGCCTGGAGCCTGTTTCAGATTCTGTGTCTCCCTCTCTCTCTGACCCTCCCCCGTTCATGCTCTGTCTCTCCCTGTCTCAAAAATCAATAAACGTTAAAAAAAATTTAAAAAAAATCATGGGGCGCCTGGGTGGCGCAGTCGGTTAAGCGTCCGACTTCAGCCAGGTCACGATCTCGCGGTCCGGGAGTTCGAGCCCCGCGTCAGGCTCTGGGCTGATGTCTCAGAGCCTGGAGCCTGTTTCCGATTCTGTGTCTCCCTCTCTCTCTGCCCCTCCCCCGTTCATGCTCTGTCTCTCTCTGTCGCAAAAAATAAATAAATGTTGAAAAAAAAAATTTAAAAAAAAAAAAAAAAATTAAAAAAAATCAATGAACATCTTAAAAGCTAAAAACCTAAAATCTTATCCTTATAAAGAAACTCCTGACACATACAACACAGATGAGCCATGAAGACCTGCTACCTGAAATAAGTCAATCATAAAACTAGAGCAGGGGGGGCACCTGGGTGGCTCAGTCAGTTGAGCCACCGACTTCGGCTCAGATCATGATCTTGCAGCTCATGAGTTCAAGCCCCGCATCAAGCTCTGTGCTGACAGCTCGGAGCCTGGAGCGTGCTTAGGATACTGTGTCTCCCCATCTCTGCCCCTAACCCACTCGCATTCTGTCTCTCTCAAAAATAAATAAACATTAAAAAAAAACAAAAAAAAAACTAGAGCATGGGGAAATGGAGAGTTAGTGTTTAATGAGTACAGAGTTTCAACCAGGGAAGATGAAAAAGTTCTGGAAATGGATGGTGGTGATAACTGCATAATGTGAATGTATCTAATGCTACAGAACTGTACACTTAAACAAAAGAGAGAGAAAGAGCTAGATTCTGTTATGTGTATTTTACAAGGGGAAAAAAAAAGGAAAAGCAAATCTATCCTTTTACCTTTTTGTTTGTTGCTCTCTTCCAGTTTATCCACAGGCAACCCCTGCACTGCAATGTCTTTAGGAAAATCCTTTGGGATGTGAAAGGAAGAAATGAAAAGCTAAGATATCTTTAGTATTTATTACTCATCAAGTAGTATTTACTAGCTATGTGACTACTATGTTCTAGGAGGGCAGGATCGTGTGCTTTTATAGACTTAATTCCCAGAACCACTGCAAAGCTTAGGTACCTTGAAGGTACTCGAGGATCAGTTGAATGAGCAAGTAAATGAACAAGCAAGCAACTCTGGCCCTGAAATTCATACTCAAATATCCATTTGCCACTTCTAGCAGAGAGAGTCATTTAACAATTCAGTTGCTACGGTTTAATGTGAAAATCTGATTCACTGTGAGTCAAAAGGAGTACATAAGGATGGCCAGCACATAAAACAACATCACAAATTAATCACAGCATTCTTTATCACTGAGCTCAAATATGGTCTCAGAAGGCTTCTCTACTGGCAACTAGCTTTCTGTTCACATGTGTAACCCTAGTCTTCATCTTTAAGATTCTATTCAGTGCTAAGACACCATGACTTTTTGAGTACTAGGTTCATTCAACATTGCTCTTCACCTTCCTTAGACACATCTCTTTTTTTTCCTGCTAAAGCAGAAAAGGGTAAAGAGAAAATCATTAAAAGAAAGTGATCCCCTGACAACAGGTATTAACTTCCTAAAAAATAGTTAATGAGGGGCACCCGGGTGGCTCAGTCAGTTGAGCATTCCACTTCAGCTACTACCATGATCTCACATCTCATGGTTTGTGAGTTGGAGCCCGACATCAGGCTCACTGCTGTCAGTGTAGAGCCCGCTTTGAATCCTCTGTCCCCACCTCTCTCTCTGCCCCTCCCCTGTTCATGCTCTCTCTCTCTAAAATAAATAAAACATTAAAAAAAATAGTCAATGAGGTTAACAATACAATAGAATACAGTATCTGGGGAATTAATATAAAGGCCTCCTACAAATGAGTAAGAAGCATAGCATATAAATATGTAATTCACAAAAGAAGAAGGCAATATACATGAAAAAAATTTCTCCTTCAGTAATAATGAAAGAATGCCTTCTTAACCTATCAAAATGGCAACTTTTTTTTTGTCTACTTTTAATGCCCTGTATTGGTAAAGCTGGGGAAAAATAATACCACTAATTCTGCTCATGATCTTGCTGAATAATGTATATTGATACAGTCTTTCTAGAGGCAATTTAGAAACACTTCAAGAAGTGTGCATATCCTTTGATTTAATAATTTTACATCCAGGGGCGCCTGGGTGGCGCAGTCGGTTAAGCGTCCGACTTCAGCCAGGTCACGATCTCGCGGTCCGTGAGTTCGAGCCCCGCGTCAGGCTCTGGGCTGATGGCTCAGAGCCTGGAGCCTGTTTCCGATTCTGTGTCTCCCTCTCTCTCTGCCCCTCCCCCGTTCATGCTCTGTCTCTCTCTGTCCCAAAAAAATAAATAAACGTTAAAAAAAAAAAAATTTTTTTTAAATAATTTTACATCCAGAAATTAATCCTAATGAAATGACCTGAAATATACACCAGAATGTAAATCACATGGTTGTTTATATTATCAAAAATTGGGGGAAAAAACTTAATGTCAAATGACAGGAACATGAACAAATAAATTATGGTACACATACACTGAAATTCTATGGACCCGTTAAAGCTTCTAGGGAAAAAAAAATCAATGGCATGGAAAAATATCCTTAATACTACCTAATAATAAAACAGTATGGTCTTATTTCATAAAACATGAAGGCAACAGTTGTTGACTTCAGCTACAGAATTTCTTCTTTCCTTTTTCTCTTTGTATTTTCTACAATGAATTTTAAAGTTTTTGTTTTCTTTCTACTCATGTGCAAGGACTGGCCCAAACAGGAATAGGGATATCTCACTTTCTGGTAGTATAGAGAAATACATATGAATAAAAGAAGATAATGAATAAGCTTATAAATATGAGCATATCAGGCACAAACTCCTTTAGTTTCCTCATTAAAATAGAACGATCAAGTCAATCCACACTGTAATCTTAGCACTCATTTATGAAACAAAAATGTGATACAAAGACAAACTACAGTTTGTATTCAAGAAAAAATGATAATGAACTGGATTTACTTTGCAGGCATATTTTACCTTAAGCAATCTACACAAAACAAGCTTTGAGTCCATATTAAATCTAATGGAATCCTAATCATCTTCCAAAGATCATCGATTTATTTTCAATTATATAATAATAGCATATCCATGCATCTGGGAAACTATTTAGATGATGGAATTCAAAGACCATTAATCATTAAAAAAGGTCTGCTCAAAAAAGAACCAAAGAATACCAACCCAAAGGCTAGGCATTGACTCAGGGACCAGGTGCAGCACATAATTATACGTTTTTATTGTGAGTGTTTTACAAAGTTAATAAGTAAACAGCTTTAATTACATTCTTACCAGGAATGAATTTCAATTTTCAAAATATTATATTGTGAAACTCTCTTCTTTAAAGACTTGTTTAATGGACAATTTATAGTCAACATTATGATTGGTGATCAAAATCTAATTAGATTTCATGAACAAAATATATTTATCATCAAATATTTTCAGGATTATAAAGGTAAAGATGAGAATTTCATGTTATTATTGTTTAAAGACACCTCAAAAAAACCACACAGAAAACCTCACAATAGCTTGAATGATATATAATCACACCTCACTTTTTAAAAATGATGTTCCTACTGTTTCTTTACCTTTACCTAACAGTAAGTTAAGTCTGGTCTAGAATATGTTTTCCTTAGCTCAGAGCAGAGCTTCTTTTCAGTTACAGTATTTCTCTCAGTGTTCAACATCTTAATAACTAGTATTTTTTATTCTATGGAAGATTGTTTAATGTCTCAGTGCTATTCAAGTTGCAACTGTAGTATGTAAAACATTTCTTTGTAAGTGAAATTTAAGCAAAAACAAGGCCTGTTGCTCATCAAACATAATTTAAGAATACATTACTTAACAATACTGAAAAGTTTAACATGAACGGAATTACAAATTCTTTTGCTTACGCTTTCCGACACAGTAGAATTTTCTAGTGGAGGATGCAGATAATTTCTAGCAGAAGTCAAGTCTGATGAACCTAACAACACAAAGGAATCAATTTGAGTGATTTTAAAATCAGAACCTTTTCCTTTAAAAACTGTACAAGTATGATTCAAGAACTGTCAACTCCATATTAATGCAAAATCTATACTGGAAGGCACTTTTCATGCAAAAAAACAAGATGTAATTAACATATATTCTGATGAAAGTTTTACAGTTGATATTTAAGAAAATAAGGGTCAGTACTGACAATCAAGTGGGATAAATATGTTTTAAAATATATCGTTACACTGTTGGATTTGGACAAAACATGGGTAGAATCATTAGCCAGGAATAAAATATGTACATGATATAAAAGCAAGCCTTTATTATGTCATACCCTCCCTCCCAAAAAAGCAGCATTATATAAGCATTTTTTTTGTTTTTGCACATATATTTATTAATTTGATCTTTACAATTACCAGTGAAATGGGCAAAGCATAGGTCTTCTTCATTTTCACTGAACCCCAGACAGGTTAAGTGAATTGAAATACGGAAGCCATCAAGAGGCAGAAGTTAACGCTTTTCTACATGCCAAATTGAATAACACTATCCAAACAGAAGGTAGAGCATTTGGTAAAAACCCCTATTGATGAACAATAAGCACATCATACTAGTTCAGTGTGTCCACCACAGATGTGAACAAGAACAATGTGCAAAAACCACACAAAGAAAAAACACAATGGGAAATGTTTCATTCATTCCACCTATTCGATATTATATAGATTAGACTGGCTGTGCTAGCCATTTCCCCATGGAAAGGGGTCAGCTTTCAAACATCTATACAAACTAGATGTATCTTATGTTTGAGAATTTAAACATATAAAATCCTCTAAATTCTGAAAGGCAAAAAACGAAATTAAAATAAAGACTAAAGATTTACAAAAGTGAGAACTATTCGGAGTCACATACCACATAACGTTCCATTCAAGCTAGCCTCGGTTCTAACAGGAAGACGTTTATTTGCAGACAACGCTGGAGGAACACAGGGCAACTCATCTTTGAGCAAAACCGAATAATCTCCCTGATTTGGAGAAACTACCTCACGAAGTCTCCTCGCTGGTATTTTAACCCTTTTTTTCTTTTCCAGGCTAAACTCAGATCCTTTCATATTTTGCAACAAAACTAGTCCCACAGTTCTGAATAGAATTTCTTCTAGGTCCGTAAAACTTCAAAACAAAATTTTCACCGCTTTGGGGACTTTGGGAAGAAGGAACGAAGGAGGAGTATGATAAACAAAATATGAATTTCAAGTGATTTTAAAACATGCAGTCATCAACCTGTAAATAAATCAATGTCTAAGTAGACTATCCAAAAAGCTAGAAATTTCAATTTGGCTATTAGAGACTACTAGAACACCATATTTACCCATTAATCCCACTCAGTCCATTAATGCATACGCCAGGGAATCTGAGAGTACGGATGATAAGAGAAAGGCCGCGTGAGCAACAATAACCATAACAACACTCCCCAAACCTAGAACTGGCAGTGCAAAACCAAACAGTGTTAAGATTCGTTGGTGGGACTCAAGCAAAACTGAAATGCTTTAAAATCACCCATATAAGAAGCTTAATAGCTGTCTTCCGCCAGAGTTTTACACACTCCTCCAGATGCAACCATCGGACACCTAAATTCACCCCTCCCAGTCAGCCGAATGCTCGGCGACTGCGCAGTCACAGGTATAATCTGACAACAGCTTCAGCTGCCCGCGAGTCAACGTCCACTTCCCTTTAAGCCGGCTCCCCTGAGACTCAACACGCATGCGCGCCAAGATAATCATCCAAAACAACCAACGAAAAAGCCGAAAGCTCTCCGGTGTTCGTCCATCCCTCTCCGGGTGGAAACAAACTCCCAGTGTAAAAGGCTTAAGAACGTGTGAATTTGGTCGTTTTTGTTTTGTTTCTTGTTTCTTTTAAGACACTACACTGCCCCCACGAGATTTAAACGTTGACTAAAACTCGAAATTCCCATCGAAGGCCCGCACAGATCCCGACCTAGTTGGAAATACCACTCCCGTTGCTTAGGGACTGTTTACAGTGTAGCTCCTGGAGACCGTTAGGGACGCGGGATTAAGTAAGTAAATTTTACAAAAACTTTCGACTGATTCGGGTTATTGTTGACCTGGAAGTCAGGAAAAGAGAGCACTGACAAAGCATACAACTACAAAACTTAATCACCAAAGGATTTTAGAATTCACTGGGGATAGCGGCTTTCCCTCTAGAGTTCCTGCGTTATAACGAATCCGCGTCGAAAAGTCTAAGAGCTATTTGACATCGCCTCTCCCACGTGTTCTCTTCCATCCAGCGGCTGCGGCGCCCGCCCTGATCCAGACCCTCCGCCCCTAGACTGGACTGGCAACGCAGCCCCCCAGCCTCGCACTGGTGTCGGATGCGAGAGCCTGTGCTTAAGTATGGTCTCTTTTCTCTGCCCTTAGAATCCCGGGTTCCCAGGCGGGGGGCGGGAGACTACCCTCCGGAAAGGTGGAAGGGGTCTCTGGAGGAGGCCTCCGCGTGTACTTGGGACTGTGGGGAGGAGGGGGGCGGGTTGCGGAGACTGCGTCCCCAGAGCAGGTTTGGGACCTTCCCGGGGACCTTCTCGTGCTACCGGGGTGAGGGTCGGAATTTGAGGCCCTGAGCCTCCTCCAGCCCGGGTTTGGGGAGTCAGTGTCTTGTTTTGGAACAGTGAGTTAGATTGTAAAGCATCCACGCAGTGACCTTGAGCTGACAGGCAAGAGACCCTCTTTTTAACTGAAAAATCTTCTCTACAGACAGAATACCATGGACAAACACCCCTTATCTGATTTGCTAATTTTTGAGAACGCACTATTTAGACGTTTCCTTTTACGCATTACTAAAGGTTTTTAAAGCGATTAATCAAAGCAAGAAGTGTAATCTGTAAAAGCTAAATAGCAAAGTTTCTTTATTTTTACATCTCCGCTGTCTACTTTCATAGAAAAATCCCTAGGATTAAAGGGGACCTTAAGGGCTCAGCTTTGGAGAACCTTTTAATTATTCTTAATAAGTTTCTGTAATTATTTATATCAGTTACATTTCTCTCTTCATAAATGGGCTCTAAGGTACCTGTTTGTCCACAATTTGTTTTAATGTAGGTGAATTAAAAGATTGACAGTGTCAGAGACTTTGAAGATGACTTAATTCCCTTATTTTCTAGGTGAAGCTTAAATATTAAAAAGTGACCTTTCCCCTGCAGTCTACAAGGTGTGACCATAGGCATAGAAACTTATTAAAATGACTTGGATAAATGATTTGATTTGGATCTTACAAACCCTTTTGTATCAGACCTGAAACCCAAGTAGTCTTGCCCCCATCTACTCTAACTCATGGGCTTATGTTTCAGGCCTGGAAGCCATGCTTTAAACCCAAAAGCAATAATCTTTCAAAAGTAATTTTTGCTCTGCTTAATAATAAGTTGAGTTAGGGTTGCCAGTTAATCGGACATAACTTCCTAAACCTGCTCATATGTGGCAGAGTCCTATTTTATACTCATCAGACAAGTTAGTTCAATTCAGTTTAGACATCTGACCTATCAAAGACACCAATAGCCCTGAAACAAAAAACATGGCTCACAAGATTGTTTTCTTTCATTTCTTTTGTTTTGTTAACATCTTTACTTGCTTCTGGTTTCCCACTCTCCTAGCTCCATACATACCTATGTAAGTAAATACACCTTTTTGCTGGTTTGTTTGTAAGTAAGTTTCAGACATGATGACCTTTAACCCTAATTTCTTCACCATATATCTCCTTAAGAACAGTCTATTACAGGGGTGCCTGGGTGGCTCAGTGGGTTAAGCCTCTGACTTCCAACTTCCCCTCACGTCCTGATCTCACAGTTTGTGGGTTCAAGTACCCCCTTGGGCTCTCTGGGCTCTGCTGTCAGCACACGGCCGGCTGGCTTTGGATCCCCTGTCTCCCTCTCTCTCTCTGCCCCTCCCCCAGTTACAGTCTGTCTGTCTGTCTCTCTCTGTCTCAAAAATAAGAAAAAAAGAACAATCTGTTACATAGCCACAATAAGATTATCACACCTAATAAGGTAACATATTCAGATTTCTCCAATTATCCCAAAAATGTCTTTATTTTTAACTCAAATATTTTTTTTGATTCAAGGTCCGAAGTTCACACATTGCTTAGTTGTCATGACTCTTTAGTCACTTAATCTACAGCAGCCTTCTATTACTTTTCTTTATGGCTTTAACTTTTTGAAAAGACTAGTCTAGGTGTCTTACAAATTGTCCCACATTGTGGATTTTCCTAATTACTCCCTCATGATCAGAATCAGATCAAACATTTTTGGCAAGAATACCACACAGTTGATATGTGTCTTTACTGGTTATGGTGGTGACTGCCAGATCTTTGCCATATAAAGGGACCATTTTTCTTTGATGAAAAGTAATTTGTGGAGATACTTTGAGACCATGGATATATCCTGTTCTCCAACTGTCACCCAGTAGTTTTATCATCCATTCTTGATCCTCACTTGAATTACAAGCTTACCAATTACCAGTACCAGTCATGCAGAGACCAGGGTCAGGTATTGTGACAATGGCCGAGGACAAGGACATCAGTAGAATAACTTACTGCAAACTAAGTTTGAACAGAAGTAGAAATTTGGCTTCAGAACTGGTACAAATCCGCATAGGGTTCCAAAAAAGAAATTGCATCTCCCCTGTTAAATCCTGGTTAGTTGGGGGGCTTTTTTGTTTGTTTTTTTAATATTCAAAATTTTCTGGGAATTGTTTGTCTTGTGTTTACCTAAACATACTACCTGGGAAGATAAGGATCTTAAGTATTTTTAATACATCTCATAATACATCTGCCAAGGAATTATAACCTCAGAATAGATTGAGGAAACTAATTTCACTTATTGAAAATAATTTAGCCATCAGAAGCTTACAATTCATCAAACAGAGCTTGAAGGGGCCTCAGCAGTCATACTGTAATCCCCTCATTTTTCAGGTAAGAAATCAGGCTTCATTGGAGACATTCAAGCAAAGTTTGGACAACTAATTTTCCAGAACAAAAAGGAAACTCATGCATCAGAAAAGGTTTGAATTGATGACTGATAAAATCTCTTTATTCTTAAGTTCCCTGGTTTTATTATATATTTTGACACAAAAATAACAGTATTGTGATCATTCCCAAGACCTAAGCCAGAGATTTTAGAACTCATCCCTTCCTTCTCTCTCTAGGTTTCAGAGATATAACCATAAGGTAACCTCTGATTGAATATTTGCCTCTACAATAACTAACATTTGCTGTAATAGCTGAAAATTAGGACTAAATCAAAGGGCAACCCCATTATTTCTACCTGTTTTCATCATCAGGTGGTGTGTGTGGCTGTTGGACTTTGTTAATCAGCATGATTTAGGATTAAATAACTGGAAAACAGAATGCTCCAAGACATAGAAGACACCAGACTAGCAAGTAAATGTGAAAATCATTCACTCCGTCATTTCCAATATTTTCTAGGAGCAAATGCCTGTAATTAAGTATATCCGTGATGACAGACAGAGAAGAGCTTTGGAGATTTAGGCAGACTTGAGAAAACCAACTGTTAGCTCTTGAGTTCAGTTGTAGATCTGGGAATTGAGTAGTGGAACTATTTTTCTTTTCCAAATTCTCAAGAAATAGATTACTCATAATATGATAAACTTTATTTAAAGAGGAAATATATACTGTTAATTACTGTATATTAAAAAACAATACCAAGAAAATAATTTTTAAATAAAATTCATACCAAGAACATTTGGAGCATTCCTCATCTATGCATTGGTAAAGACTTCCCAATAACAACCATCATTTGTCACCATGAGTTGTATATATACTAAGGGGCAAGTGGGGTAGAATCAGCACAGTGTTACCAGTCTCTGAAACTTAACATTTAAATATTTCAGACCTGCCACTCTTAACTCTAGTTAAAAAGTGATTATATATGAATTTTAACCTGAAGAAATAAAAGGATAGGAGTAGGAAAAAGAACTGGATTTTGACATCACAATCTGCAAACATGCAAATTTCTAAGGTTTTTATAAGTAAGGAAATCATCTGTTTTTGTTTTCTGTGTGTAGAAACATCAATGTCTTGTACAGTGCGTTTACTGTACAATTCAACAATTCAAAAGGCTCAGTCTTATTGATGTCCTTTTGTCATTTCAGCTAGAGGCCTGTTGGTAAACCAAGCTCCATAATGCATATTTTATTGCTCTTGTATTTTTTAAAGTTCTCGTAAAACAGTGGTTTCATTTAACACCTATTTTCACAAAAGTTATTTTACCAGTTCTTGGATCGTTTCAAGCTGTTTTCTGAGTGAGAAGCCAAAAGAAATTTAGTTCTGGATGTTTGCTAACACTACACTGCACACTGCATCTTGCTCTTTGGCAAGGATTAGACATCTGAGCAACCTTTTTTTTTTTTATGTTAAACTTTTTATTTTGAGATTATTGTAGATTCACATGCAATTATAGGGGAAAATGCAGAGTTCCCTTGTGCCCTTTACCCACTTTTCCACAATAGTAACATGTTACAAAATATCACATACAATATCACACCCCAGATATTGATGATACAGTCAAGATACAGAACATTTCCATTACAGAAGTCTCTTACTTCATCTTTTTATAGCAATACTTAATTCCCTCCTACCCCTGTCCCCGCCTTAACCCCTGGCAACCACTAATATATTCTCTATTTCTGTAAGTTTGTCATTTCATGAATGTTATATATATATATATAACATTGATCCTCACTTGAATTACAAGATTACCAATTACCAGTACCAGTCATGCAGAGACCAGGGATTGGCTTTTTTCACTCAGCATCATTCTTTGGAGATTCCTCCAATTTGTGTGCATCAATAACTCATTCCTTTTTTGAAATCTTGCCAATTGGAACGACATGGATGGACCTAGAGTGAATTTTGCTAACTGAAGTAAGTCAGAGAAAGACAAATACCATATGATTTCACTTATGTGAATTTAAGAAACCAGATGAACATAGGGGAAGGGGGAAAGAAATAGGGAAATCTTAATAGACTCCTAACTATAGAGAACAAACTGAAGGTTGCTGGAGGGGTGTTGGGTGGGAGGATGGGCCAAGTGGGGGTTGGGCATTAAGGAGTACAGCTGTTGTGATGAGCACAGGGTGTTACATGTAAGTGATGAATCACTAAATTCTACTGAAAACAGTATTATAGCCTATATTCACTAGAATTTAAGTCTGAAGAAAAAACTCATTCCTTTTTATTGCTGAGTTATTCCATGGCATTGGTGTACCAATTTAACCGTTCACTTACTGAAGAACATCTGGATGGTTTCCAGTTTTTGACTGTTACAAATAAAGTTTCCATAGCTATTCATGTAAAGGTTTTTGTGTGAATGTAAGTTTTCATTTCTCTGTGATAAATGCCAAAGAATATAATTGCTGGGTCATTTGGAGTTGCATGTTTAATTTTCTAAAATACTGCCAAACTGTTCACTGCAGTGACATTACAATTTTACATTACCACTAAGTGAGTGATCCAGTTTTTCCACGTACTCACCAGTATTTGGTGGTGTCACTATAAATTTTAATAATTTATGTTTTATTAAGTTCCTGATCCATCTTGAGTTAATTTTTATATAACTCACACATAAGTGAGAGACTTTGAGGCTAAATTTTTTCCTATGGATATATAATTGCTCTAGCACCATTTGTTGAAAAGGCTATCCTTCACTTAATTGCTTTTGCACCTTTACTAAAAATTAGTTGGGCATATTTATGTAACCCTAATTCTGGGTTCTTTGTTCTGTTTCACTGAACTATGTCTACCTCTCCACTCATAGCACACTATACTGATTACTGTAACTCTATAATAAGTCTTAGAATCAAGTAGACCTCCTCCCATTTTGTTTTTTTAATTTGTTTTACTATTTTAATCCCCTTGGTAATATAAATTTTAAAATAAATTTGTCTATATTTACAGGAAATTTCACTGGGAACTGATAGGAATTACATTAAGCCTGTATATTAACTCTGGGTAAATGGACATCCTTACTATGTTGAATCTTCCAATCCATGAATACAATATGTCCCTCCATTTATTTAGGTCTTTGATTCTTTTTCATCAGCATTTTATATTTTCCAGCATACAAGTGCTATACATGCTTTGTTAGATTTACCCCTAAATTTTTTAAGGTTTTTTTTTTTTTTTTTTTAATGTTTGTTTATTTTTTTTAGAGAGAGAAGAGCACATGAGCATGAGCGGGGGAGGGGCAGATGGAGAGGAAGCAGAGGATCCAAAGCAGGTGCTGCACTGACAGCAGTGAGCTGGTTGCAGGGCTTGCAACTCATAAACAGTGAGATCATGACTTGAGCCATAGTCGGACGCTTAACAGACTGAGGCACCCAGGCACCCCACTGCTAAATTTTTCTAGAGTGGCTGTTAACAGTATCATACTTTTAATTGTCGGCATATTCATTGCAAGTATATAGAGATAGTTTTAAGAGTTTCTTTGTAGATCCCTTGGGATTTTCTATGTGCACAATTATCTCATCTGCAAAGAGAAACAATTTATTTTCTTCCTTTACCATCTGTATGTTTTATTTCCTTTTCTTGCTTTACTGCACTGGGTAGAACTTCCAGCAGTATATTAAGAGTACTAAGAGCAGATCTCATGCCTTGCTCACAATCTTAGAGGAGAATATTTAGCCTTTCACTGTTACTTATAGTTTTTTGTAGATACTCATTATGAAGTTGAAGAAGTTCTCTTCTTATTTTTCAAAGTTTTTTTTTAATCATGAATGGGTGTTGAATTTGTCAAATGGTATTTCTGCATCAATTGATATGATCTAATGATTTTTCTCTAAATCCTGAAGCAGCCTTGTATGTCTAGAATAAACCCACTTATTCAAGGTGAATAATTCTTTCATATATTGCTGAATTACATTTGTTATTATTTTGTCACATACTTTTATGTCTATTTGATGAGGATATTTTACTGTAATTTTACGTACGGTCTTTGGTTCTGATATCAGGATAATACAAGTTCATAAATAAGTTGTTAGATTTTTTTTTTTTAATTTTTTTAAATTTACATCCAAATTAGTTAGCATATAGTGCAACAATGATTTCAGGAGTAGAATCCCCCTTAGTGCCCTTTACCCATTTAGCCATCCCCCCTCCAACTCCTCCAGTAACCCTCAGTTTGTTCTCCCTATTTATGAGTCTCTTCTGTTTTGTTCCCCTCCCTGTTTTTATATTATTTTTGTTTCCCTTCCCTTATGTTCATCCATTTTATCTCTTAAAGTCCTCATATGAGTGAAGTCATATGATTTTTGTCTTTCTTTGACTAATTTCACTTAGCATAATACCCTCAGTTCCATCCACGTAGTTGCAAATGGCATGATTTCATTCTTTCTGATTGCCGAGTAATACTCCATTGTATATATATACCACATCTTCTTCATCCGTTCATCCATCGATGGACATTTGGGCTCTTTCCATACTTCGGCTGTTGTTGATAGTGCTGCTATAAGCATGGGGGTGCATGTGTCCCTTCAAAACAGCACACCTGTATCCCGTGAATAAATGCCTAGTAGTGCAATTGCTGGGTCGTAGGGTAGTTCTATTTTTAGTTTTTGAGGGACCTCCATGCCGTTTTCCAGAGTGGCTGCACCAGCTTGCATTCCCAAGGTTGTTAGATTTCTGTATATGGAGTTGTTTGTAGTGCTATTACCCTTTATATGTCTGCATGGCCTATGGTAATATATCCAGTTTCATTCCTTAGAATGATAATGTGATTTTTTATTAGCCTTGCTAGAGGTTTGTTATAATTGTTCAGAGAACCAGCTCGTTGTTTCTTTGATTATTATCTGTTGCACTTGTTTTCATTAATTTCTGCTCTTCATTATTTTGCTTTTCTTTTTCTAGGTGCTTGAAGTGAAAGTTTAGATTATTGATATGAGACCTTTACTATTCTCTAGTGAATGCCTTTAGGTGCCAGTTTTCCTCGTGGCTGATTTAGCTGTGTCCCACAAATTTTGATATGTTTTGTTTTCAGTTTCATTCAGTTCAGTAATTTTTTAAAAATTTCTCTGAGACTTCTCTTTTGACCCATGTATTATTTAGAAGCAGTTTATTTTCCAGGTGCACCTGGTGGCTCAGTCAGTTGAGCATCCGACTCTTGATTTCAGCTCAGGTCGTGATCTCACAATTCGTGAGATAGAGCCCCGCATTCGGCTCTGTGCTGACAGCATGGAGCCTGCTTGGGATTCTCTCCCCGCCCCGCCCTGCTCAAAAATAAATAAACTTTTTTTTTTTTTTTAATTTTTTTTTCAACTTTTATTTATTTTTGGGACAGAGAGAGACAGAGCATGAACGGGGGAGGGGCAGAGAGAGAGGGAGACACAGAATCGGAAAAAAGTATTTTTTTCAAATGTTTGGAGATTTTCTTTTTGTTACTAATTTCTAGTTTGATTCTTTTGTGGTCAGAGAACACATTCTGTGTGATTTCAATTCTTTTAAAATTTGTTGAGGCTGCTTTTGTGGTCCAGAAAGTTTTCTGTGGTTTCAGAAATGTGGTCCTGGTCTGTGTTTCATGGCTCTTGATAAAAATATGTATCCTGTGGTGTTGGGTAAAATGTTCTATAAATGTTGACTGATTCCTGTTGGTTGATGATATTGTTTTTCTATATCCTTGTAAATTTTCTGTCCAGTTCTATTAATTGTTGAGAGAGGGATATTGAAGTCCCCAACTAGATCTGTTTCCTTTCAGTTCTATTAGTTTTCACTCTGTACATTGTGCAGCTTTCTTGTTTGGTGCAAACTGCTGTGTTTTCTTGGTAGATTAATCCTGAACGTCCCTTTCTGTCTTGTAATTTCCTTTGCTCTGACACCTACTTTGTCTGATATTAACATATGCACTATTTTCTTTTGATCGTTTGCTTGACAGATCTTTTTTCATCCTTTTTATTTTCAATCATTATATTTGAAGTAAGTTTCTGATAGATAACATATAGTCATGTTTTTTAATCCATTCTACCAATCTCTTTTAATTGATTATTGCTTATATTTAATGTAATTGTTTATCAGGGCTTAAAGTTGCTATTTAAATTTTTGTTTTCTGTTTTTCTTGCCTTTCTGTGGATAACTTGAGTATATTTTGGAATTTCATTTTGATTTATCTATAGTATTCTTGAGTGTGTCTCCCTATTTTTTAGTGATTGCTCTAGGTACTACATGATATATACATAGCTTATCACAGTCTAATGTGTCAACACCAGTTTCAGTAAAGTGTAGAAACTTTACCTCCTTTTACCTTCACCATTTATAATATACATTTAGAACCACATTAGACAGTCTTATAATTTTTGCTTCAAATGTGAAAAACACAATTTAGGAAACTCAAGAAGAGAAGGAAAGCGTATTGTACTTACTCACATTTGTTATTACTGTTTTTTCCCTTCTTCTTGATGTTCCAAGTCTCCTATTATCATTTCCTTTCTGTTTAGAACTTTAATCCTTCTTTTAGGATAGGTCAGCTGGCAACAAATTTTAGTTTCTTTCATTTGAGAATGTCTTGATTTCCCCTTCAGTCCTGAGGTATATTTTTGCTAGATACAGATTTCTAGATTGACTGATGTCATCCTAATTGTTTTCCCCTGCAGGTGAAATGTCACTTTTTCACTTGCTGCTTTCAAAAATTTTTATCTTTAGTTTTTAGAAGTTTGGCTGTGACATCCTGAGGTAGATTTCTTTGCGATTATGCTCTTTGCATTCATTCGCTTCTTGAATCTATCTGTTCAGTTTATTTTGGTTATTTTATTTTTCACCTCTTGAAATTTTCATTGGGTTCTTCTAATGTCTTGTTTGTTTCAAGCATATTTATAATTGCTCATTGATGTGTTTTTTATAATAGTTTTAAAATCTTTGTCAGATAATTCTAAATCTGTCATCTCAGAGTTGGATATATATTAACTGTCTTTTTTCATTCAGTTTGAGATTTTCTTAGTTCTTGGTATGATGAGTGAATTTTTATTGTAACCTGGACATTTTACATATTGTATTATGAGGCTCCAGATCTTGTTTAAACTTTCTCTTCTAGCTGGCTCCTTTTGACACTACTCCATTAGCGGAAGTTGGGGGCAGGTACTGCTAGGTGTAGAGTAGAAGTCCAGGTTTCTCACTCTGTCACTTAAGGTGTGTGGGGGCTGGTGTGCTCCTCATTACTGCCAGGGCAACTGTAGGAGTTAGGGCTCTCTAGTAGGCCTCCATTGGTATCACTCTGGCTTAGAGGGACTAGCATGTCTCATTACTGCTCCCACTGTCTCCACTGACACCAGAGGAGAGAATGTGGACTAATTACCATATGACAGTAATCGCTGGCCTTGAATTTCAAAGAGGCCTCCTTTGTTACCACCTGGAGAGGAGGGAGAAGGGTACCTCATTACTGCCAATTGAGGTAGATGTCCCCACTCGTCATGTGGTTTCCACTGACACCTGTTGGGGATGAAGGGCCCTCATTAATGCCCAGGAAGGAAAGAAGTCCTTGCTTCCTATCTCCCTTCTCTGAAGTGTAGGGGTTGGAATGCCTTATTACAGCCTAGGGAGGGTGGAAGTCTAGGCTCCCAGCTTTGGCTTAAGTTGATTGGAGGTGGGGGGGGGGGGGGCGGGTTGGGGATGCAGGCCACAATTTTTTTTGTTTGCCTGGAGATAGCTATTATCATTTAAAAGTTTTCTGTCTTGGGGCGCCTTAAGAATCCAACTTCAGCTTGGGTCATCATGATCTCACAGTTTGTGGGTTCGAGCCCTGCATCAGGCTCTGTGCTGACAGCTCAGAGCCTGGAGCCTGCTTCAGATTCTGTGTCTCCCTTGCTGTCTGCCTCTCCCCCACCATGCTTTCTGTCTCTCAAAAATAAATAAACGTTCAAAAAAAATTTTTTTTTTAAGTTTTCTGTCTTATAGGCTGCCCCTTTCCTGGCCCTTTGGCTAGAGAGGACCAGCTTTGGGGGCATGGAGGGCTTTGTGCCCATTGGCATCTGCTGACTGCTGGCTTCTTCAGCTCTAACTCTTTGCAAAAAAGAGAATTCACCACTATTTTGTTTCTCAGTTCCCAAGGGTCCTGGCCAATACACTTTCTTCTCTCCACCTTTTAGTCTCAGGTTTGTCTTATATTTAATGTCCAGGGCTTTTAGTTGTATTTAGTGAGAGGAATTGGGAAAAGCACATCTCTCACTCCATCTTCCCAGAAGCACTAGTCCTAAACTGCATTGTATGACATATTTATAGAATCCTCTGTCTCTTTGGTTAGTGGTTTTTTATAACAGCACAGTAACACCTAAAAAATTGTGACCTGCAGTAACTGTTGGTATTTTTGAGGTAGTTTATGTGGTAAAAACATACACAGTTGACCCTGAAAAACAACACAGGTATGAACTACACAGGTCCACTTTTATGCAGATTTTTTACAGTACTGTACTATAAATGTCTTTTCCTTATGATTTTATTAACATTTTCTTTACTTTATTGTAAGAATACAGTACACATAATACATATATCATACAAAACATGTCTTAAGTGGCTATGCTATCAGTAAGGCTTCCAATCAACAGTAGCCAATCAGTAGTTAAGTTTTGGGAGAGTCAGAAGTTACATGCAGATTTTTGACTGTGTGTCGGGTTGGTGCCCCTAACACACACATTGCTGAAGGGTCAACTGTATGTTGTTTACAAAGTGAAATAAAATAGGAATAAAGAGCATTCTTGTTAATGTTTTCGGTGTTTATGGAACGCTAGTTGCCTCATGTTGGGCTAACCTAAAACCTCTACTGCGTTATTTGTAAGGGATATAGAGGAGGTTTAATAGCAAAGATGGTCTATATCATGTTACTGCTAAGCCAAAGATTCTCTTAAGTATAGACAATTATACTTTTTATGAATCATTACTTCAAAGAAAACTATAGGCTAGAACATCTGGAGTAGACAGGCGCCTGGTTGGCTCAGTCAGTTAAGCATCCAACTTCGGCTCAGGTCATGATCTCATGGTTTGTGGGTTTGAGCCCCGCACTGGGCTGTGTGCTGACAGCTCAGAGCCTGGAGCCTGCTTCGGATTCTCTGTCTCCTTCTCTCTCTGCCCTCCCCACTCGTGCTCTGTCAGTCTCTGTCTCTCAAAAATAAATGTTAAAAAAATTATTTAAAAAAAAGAAGAGCAGGGGCACTTGGCTGGCTCAGTTGGTTACGTTTCCGACCTCAGCTCAGGTCATGATCCCCTGTTGCTTGAGTTCGATCCCCACGTTGGCCTCTGTGCTGATAGATCAGAGCCTGGAGCCTGTTTCAGATTCTGTGTCTCCCTTGTTCTCTGCTCCTCCCCCACTCACACTCTTTCTCAAAAATAAACAATATAAATATCTTAAAAACCAGATAGAAAAGAATGAGTACTTTCCCTTGCATGTGAAAAAAAAGTCAGTAATAGGAACTTAAGGATAAGGAAAAAAGAGGAGTAAAGAATAAATGCAAAAGAGGAGCAGGTGTATATGTGGTTGGAAATGCTGCAATGGAATTACTACTGATTGTATTAATTAATCAAAATGAAAATTTTTTTTCATGATAGTAATGTACACTTTGTCCTGTGCTGAAATTTCCTAGTTTTATCTCCATATAAGCTTCATGAAAATTTCCTGCTTTTCACAGCCACTTTAGATATTGACAAGTCTATAAGAATGATACACACTTTCGGTTTATCATGTTTGCATTCAGTATCAGAAAACTCAAAGCTAAATATAATGCCTAGAAGTTCTGTTAGTTTACAGTATACATGGTTAGTATTTGCTTATTCTTCCCTTTTCATGCTGTTTAATTTCTACTTTTAAAAAGCTTTATTTTATATAAATCTTTCATATGAGATGTTCATCTATTGTAGAACTAGCCAGAATAGAACAAGTAAGTAATGGGATACGTTTTTATATCTGGATTAACTGAGCCTGGGCTCTCCATTTAACAATGTGAAAATCCTAGTAATTCAGAAAGGCTTTTTTGACTTATCTTCACTTCTTTGTTGCCCCCAAGTTAGATCACAAGTGTCATAGGTTCAAAAGTTTCTAATAAGTCTCTGTGATTACACTTTTTGAATTACAGAATGTACAACTCCTGTACTTCCATTAAAGTCTTTTAGAAAACTGAGTATCTTTCATTACAGTTGTTGATTTATAAATGGATGGTGCTTAAGAACAATTAATAGAAGCTGTGTATTTATGTAGAGATAACAGAAGGATCGTTGTTATGTTAGATCAGAGTTACATTAGGAACCAGTGGAATAGTTATGTACTTGAAGAAGACATCAGAGATCTCTTGGTTTCCCTTAAAACTACTAGGAATGAGGCTGTGGCAAGTGACTTTGCAAGGTAGCAAAGCAAGCTGTCTTAAAACGAGATTTAGATAAACGGGGCCCACGGCCAACATTAAAAAAATCTAATTCTAAACTATAGCGTTCCTTGTTGCCATTAATGACCTGGGAGGATGGATATAATTACATACCCCGTTAGAAATTTATAAAATAAAGAAAATAATTTCAGGTAAACTTCGTTTCATTTCTTTTAATAACCTGTATTTGTTTTAATACCTAACTCTTCAGTGAGCCAAAAAATATTTGTTCACAGACTAACTTTTCCTTAATTTTTAAATTAGGTGACTAATAAACATATCAAAAGAATATGGCTGCACAAATACCAGAATCTGATCAGATAAAACAGGTAAGGTATTACAATTAATGAAAAAGAATTTTGCAAAAAATTTAAGGCACTTCTGGGTGCAACCATGTCAGTCAATGATCTCACAAAATAACTTCAAATTTCATTTCCAAAAATGGATTTTAAATCATATGAAACATTTTTTTTTCAGATAATTTGACAGATAATGCAAAAAAAAAAATATTTAACTAGAAAATTTGACTATGTTTTATAGATCATACTCTACAGGTCATACTATACCCACCTGAGTGAAGGAAAGAATTTTTTAGTTCAAGTATAACAGGGTATTTTGCCCAAATACAAAACATCAGTAATTAAAGTTTCAAAACATCTTTGTTTTAAAAAACCAAATATTAAAGAATGCTCTGATTTGTTCGTAGTTTAAAGAATTTCTTGGAACCTACAATAAACTTACAGAAACCTGCTTTTTGGACTGCGTTAAAGACTTCACTACAAGAGAAGTAAAAC
Organism: Puma concolor; assembly: GCF_028749965.1. Classification (NCBI taxonomy): domain Eukaryota; kingdom Metazoa; phylum Chordata; class Mammalia; order Carnivora; family Felidae; genus Puma; species Puma concolor. The sequence goes on from NC_141672.1 coordinate 43,174,965, forward strand.
CTGAAGAGGTATGAAAAGCACTGCCCACTAAAAACTCTGAAAGCTTGTCATAAACAATAGAAATGAGATCCCCCCCCTCACCATTTCGCTTGTTCCTAGTTATTTCAGGAATGTGGTTTTATGTTCCATTGCTCAGAGGAACTGAAGCAGTCGAGACCCATGGCCTTGAGTTAAATGATCCCAAATTTAATATGACAGTCCTACCGTACCATGGCAGATTTTGGTTTTTTTAGCTAAGATGCCTGGGGCTTGCTAAATTATTGTTCCATGGCAAAGATTCTTACTAATTAGCTTTCAGTCAAGATGGCCTGGCTAGAGAAACTTGACCCTGAGAATTCAGGTTAATTTTGGAAAAAGCAGAGCTTAAATTTGGTGGCTCATATTGCATAGGTGGACTCTGAAAACGTAATCCTCTCAGAAGTCGTAACTTTTAACACCCTCATCAAAACATTTATATATTGGCTGAAAGTGATATTCATTCATGCCAAGAACATATAACTAGCAATCAGTAAGTCCTTGTTAAATAAATGACAAAGTTTGAAAAATGCTAAGTATAATATTCTTGTTAAAAAGAAGTGTTGAAATTTAAGAATATTGGGAATGGAGCTTCTCATTAAAAAGGAACAAACTACTGGGCCTATGTTTTAACAATCAGAATGAGATATGCAAAAGGCAGGGACATTACCATTGTTTTTAGTGCTTACAAACTAGTAGGCATTCAGTATATATTAATTTTTGTAAATGGATGAAACTATTAACAATTGAAAGCTATGATCACTCACTACTCAATACCACTTAGTTCTCATATATTCAAAGAAAAGAAAAGCACCCACTGGTTGTTTATGTAAAAATACATGCATTGTTTAAAAACATTAATATTTCTGTGTTGCCTCTTGGATCTTCTCTTTTTATTTCTAGACCACCTGTTCAGAACATTGCTTACAGAAATATTTAAAAATGACACAAAGAATATCCATGAGATTTCAGGAATATCATATTCAGCAGAATGAAGCCCTGGCAGCCAAAGCAGGACTCCTTGGCCAACCACGATAGAGGAGTCCTGATGGCTGGACTTTAGATGAAACATTGCCAGCAGCTGTTGTGATGGAAATGAGGATTCATCTGATGGAATCCCCCGAAAGCAGTAGCCACCATGTTAAACTGTCATGACTGTCTGGCAAGTGGGAAACAACTAGAGAAACAAAATTGCTATTTACCATGAATAATCAAAATAGAAGGTCTTATTGTTCAATCAAAATAATAAGATGCAACATTTGTTGAGGCCTTAAGATTCAGCAGCTTGGTAACTTCATTAGATAAATAAACCAGTGTTTCTTCAATTGTGACTGTTAATTTTAAAAGCAAAATAATGTGTTCAATCATGTATGAGATAGAAAAAATTTTTTATTACTAAAAGTAAAATAAATGGAAATATCACTGAGCAGTTGTTTATACTATATATAGTACCATAGTATGCTGACTGGACTGTGGATACGTTGAAATGTTTTTCAATCACGATCATCCTCCAAGTATTCCTGTTCATTCATGTCTGTCTCAAATTGCTGGTAAATACATAAAATAGTTACTTGCTAATAATTTCAATGCACAATCCTTTTCTTGCCTCCCTTCTTGCATCAGGATGGGTATTACACATTCTTATCCTAGCCATATTTTCATATATCTTCAGGAAACATCCCATCTGAGATTACCTTGGGAATGTTTAAGAGTTGACTATTATGCTCTAGTGAAGACTGTGTTTTGTGTTTTGTCCGAACGCTGAGAGTCTAACAATATACAGTGTATTCTCAGCTATGTCATGTGATCAATGCAATAAAAAGTGAACCGAAGTTATAGTAGTGTCTTAGAGCTAAAGGAATCCTAAAACAAATCCAAACATCTGCAGGAAAATTCTAGTTGATGCATAAGTATACCAAGCAGTTTGGAAAATGTACATAGACTAATACCTACTAATAAATGGACTTATGAATGGATTTCATTTGATACCAATCTAAACTTGCACTTAAGAGAGTACTAATTATAATTAGCCTATATGTTTACATTATTAAAGTGGTTTCTGTTTTGTCATATTATTTGAAGCCAGAAGTATTCTGCTTTGATAAACTAAGGTTTTCTGTATTACATCTAATTTTGAAGCTATTACATCATATAACTAACAATACCATTTATTTTACAGGCTTCTGTTGACATTGCAGTCACTAATTGTTGTGTCTTTGAAAGTACAAAAACAAAATATTAATGCTCTCTTTAATGTTGAAACATCTAGGAGACTCAGCAAAATAAACAATTCATTATAGTTAAAGAAACATGAAAGAATATGCTTGTTTCCCTCATCAGGCAAGAAAGCAACCAAAAATTCAGAGATTTTACTCATTTAAAACCCTGGGCCATCCACACACAAACTGCTATTTTTATGTAATCAAGCCTAACATGGTTAATTTAGCAAAGACAAGTACATGCTCACCTGGCAAATAAGGGGAATTTTGTGCAACAGCATCTCAAATACCTTAGGAGGGAGTGTGTGTTTGAAAACCTTCAGAAGTTCCTCTGGTTGTCCACACACTAAAAGGGCATTGCTGAGATGTTCAACCCCCAATCGATGGTCTCCTAAAAAAGATTGATAAGGTTTAAAGCAAAATTTTAACGTTCTTCAAAATATACCTTCCACAAATTACCAAGAAAACACCAAGTATTAAAATGAAAAAAGCATTATCAAACTACAGACTATATAAACAAGCCTGCTTGGGATTCTCTTTCCCTTTCTTTCTCTCCCCTTCTCCCACTCTTTCTGATTCTCCCTGGTTCATGCTCTCTCAAAATAAACAAAAAGAGTAAAGACTATAAATGGGACAAATGCTGAGCTGTCAATTAGATTCACTGTGATCAGAGGGGCCTGGGTGGCTCAGTCGCTTTAGCATTGACTTTGATTCAGGTCATGATGTCACAGTTTGTGGGTTTGAGCCCTGCGTCAGGCTCTATGCTGACAGTTCAGAGACGAGTCTGCTTCGGATTTTGTGTCTCCTCTCTCCCTCCCCTGCTCACGCTCTCTCTCTCTCAAAAAAAATAAACATTTAAAAATTTTTGATTCACTGTGATCAAGCTGCAAGATGAATAGTCTTATGATCCAAATTACTATTAAAAAGTGCACTCTTGGGAGTGTCTGGGTGGCTCAGTTAAGCGGCTGACTTTGGCTGAAGTCATGATCTTCTGGTTCGCGAGTTGGAGCCCTGTGTCAGGCCCTGTGCTGACAGTGCACAGCCACATTGGATTCCCTGTCCCCCTCTCTGCCTCTGCCCCGTTCACACTCACTCTCAAAAATAATATTTAAAAAAAAGTGCATTCTTACTTTGCATGTTCTGCAATGTGGGTTTGCGAGAAAGGGGTGTTGAGTATTTTTTAAATGTTGTGGTCTGCTGTTACTGATAGAAGATAGGTTATCTTTAACTCTACATGTGTGACTGATGAAACATAAATGAAACACCTGATGTTCTGGCTAAATAAGAATTCAAAAACAAATCCTATTATCAATGAGTTTAAAACAGGGTTTAGGGTAACATGAATTACATATATAGGGGAAGAAAAGAGATTTATGAACTTTGACTTCTAAGTAGTTTTAAAATGAGTTTTAGGGTGATTGGCTGTAAAGTAAGAATGAAAAGTTGTGTAATGTGGAAGTTAATCATAGAATTTTTTTTTTAATGTTTGAGAGAGAGTGGGGGAAGGGGAGGGAGAGAGAGAATCCTAAGCAGGCTCTGAGTAGCGCCAAGCCTGATGCGGGGCTCAAACTCATGAATCGTGGGATCATGACCTGAGCTAAAATCAAGAGTCAGATGCTTAACCAACTAAGCCACCCAGGTGCCCCAATCATAGAATTTGTTTGAGTGAAAACATGGAAACACTTAGTCTCACTACTTCATTCTAAGAAACTGAGGCAAAGATCAGTGAAATGATTTAAAGTTTCAGAACTATTTAATGCCATAATTAGTAATAGAACCTAATTTTCTGAACCTTGAACACAGTGTGCTTGCCTCTCAGGTGTTTCATGATTTTCCATTTGTTGGTTGAAATACTTGGTCATCTGAAGATAAAAGTGCATGATAGAAAACAATGTTCCCAGATTTGTATGAAGTTTAAACTGAAAAACCATCAGAAGAACATGACCTAACTCAGACTCACAAAGCAAACCTTGCCTATATTACATAAGTTTTAAGAGTTAAAGGTCTTGTGTCTAGACACCTAATTTTACGTTTTCAACCTAAGAAACTTCCATTGCTGGGTTTTAAGTAACTTTGTAGGCATTTAAAGAAGGTATTTCTTAGATGGAATACTGCACTAGTATTTCACTGAAAGGTTTATTTTTAAATTAATAAAATCACAGCTTTATAGACATGACACATTAAGTCAAAATACTTTGATCGTATTGAACCTTTTAAGGAAAAAGATATAATAGTGCCTCCTCTCAAATTGATAGAGCTAATGTGACACAAAATCAATTTGGTCAACTAAGTCAACCAACCAATAAATTCAATCAAATCAGCTAATCAGAAATTTCAATCAAAATTATTGGCTCTGTGGTCCTATGTGAACACAACCATGATGAGGACTATACTACCTGACAGCGAAGGAACGAAAATTGGGGGTGGAGGCAGAAGAAAGTGGAGAAAATGGAAAAGATTACAGAAAACTAGGTGAAAAATCATACTAGAATGCTGGTCCTCAGTGTATTATAATAACCTAGGGACATTTTAAAAATATTGATGCCTGAGTCCCACCCCAGAAATTTTTATTTAATTGGTTTGGGGTTTGGTGGGATTTTAAGTAAGCAACCAAAATGAGAACTCCATTAGAAGTAAAATAGGGACATACATAACCCTTAAATAACTAACCAATTTAGGGATTTAACAGAAATATGTTATCCTTAAGAGGTAAAACTTTTATTTTTTTTTTTCAACGTTTTTTATTTATTTTTGGGACAGAGAGAGACAGAGCATGAACGGGGGAGGGGCAGAGAGAGAGGGAGACACAGAATCGGAAACAGGCTCCAGGCTCCGAGCCATCAGCCCAGAGCCTGACGCGGGGCTCGAACTCACGGACCGCGAGATCGTGACCTGGCTGAAGTCGGACGTTTAACCGACTGCGCCACCCAGGCGCCCCAAGAGGTAAAACTTTTAAAACATAAGTTTGCAATTTTTGTTTTAATCATCTCAATATTTGTAACATATTCACCTCTATGACATGAAGACTCTTAAACATAAAGTGAATAAAGATGTGTCATAAAGTAACTGTTTTTAATTTATAATTCCTACTTTTCTCTCCATATTTACACTATCCCAATTCAAAAAATGTTAAAACACAAAGATTCTATTTTAATTTCCCCCTATGTCCAAGCAGTATCCACATCTAGGAATTAATACATATTTTGTGAGGCCCCTAGTTTATATTTGGGGGGGGGCTTTTCTTTTAAAAGATTTTATTTTTTTAAGTAATCTCTACCCCCAATGTGGGGTCCAAACTCATGACCCCGAGATCAAGAGTCACATGCTCTACTGAATGAGCGAGCTAGGCACCCCTGGGGGGCCCTTTTAAGACAAAGAATATAAAATTTTATTTTATTTTTTTAACGTTTATTTATTTTTGAGACAGAGAGAGACAGAGAGAGAGGGAGACACGGAATCTGAAACAGGCTCCAGGCTCTGAGCCGTCAGCACAGAGCCCGACGCGGGGCTTGAACTCACAGACCACAAGATCATGACTTGAGCCGAAGTCGGACACTTAACCGACTGAGCCACCCAGGCGCCCCAAACAAAGAATGTAAAAAAGAAAAAAAGGAAATAAAAAGATTATAAAATTATGAATACAAAATTGGTAGGACTCCTCCCAGAATATTCAAAAAGCCCTGTGCAAATGAAGGTCCTTAAAACTTATGCTTTACTTCCTTGTATAAAACCATTCCTGTTTAGGGGCAGCTGGGTGGCTCAGTCAGTTAAGTGTCTGACTTTGGCTCAGATAATGATGATCTCACAGTTCGTGGGTTCAAGCCCCACATCAGGCTCCGTGTTGACAGTGTGGAGCCTGCTTGGGATTCTCTCTCTGTCCCTCACCTGCTCACACTTTCTCTCTCTCAAAAATCAATGAATAAAAAAAATTACTCCTGTTTCTATCATTTAAGTCAGTTCTAACTATTAATTTTGTCATTAATATTTAAGATATTTTTAGCCCACTTATAAAACTTCCTAAAAGAAAAGACTAATATTGAATATTAAAATTTCAAATTATAATGATTAATATGCAATAACTGAATATTTTTTTCATTTCTCAAAACCTTTATCATGGTTTTAAGCCACTGAATTAAAGTAAAAATCATGAGTATTGCTACCTGTTGTCCAGGATCCTGACTTTGTTTTCATAAATTCTGGAGGATGCTACCTCTTAAATGCAGGTAAAAAACAAAATTTTTTCAAAACAGACAATCAAAAGAGCCAAAATAGGTACAGGCACTATGATGAGAGGAAATTTGCAAAACTTGAAAGAAAGATACATAAATGGGTATAATGCTCATTTATCCAGCAACATCATTCATCCCTTACATAAGAAGCCTAAAAGCAAATTACTTTCCTTCCCAGGGTTTAGCACCGGAACAAAGACATGATTACTATACACAATATTTATAAAATACTTACATCATCTACCATCATTTTACCTGACAATATTGTGAAGTCTTCTTAAATCTATGTGGAAATAGGTTGGGATAAATTATAATTCAAAATACAGTTCATGGCCATTATAGCCCCTACATACATCACTATATTAAACATACAAAAATGGTCATTTATAATGATTTATCCTCAGTTGGGCATCTGACTTCAGCTCAGGTCACGATCTCATGGTCCGTGGGTCTGAGCCCCGCATCAGGCTCTGTGCCGACAGCTCAGAGCCTGGGGCCCGCTTTGGATTCTGTGTCTCCCTCTCTCCCTGCCCCTCCCCACTCAAGCTCTGTCTCTCTCCATCTCTCAAAAATGAATAAACGTTAAAAAAATTTTTTTAAAATAATTATTGGGGTGCCTGAATGGCTTAGTTGGTTAAGCATCCAACTCTTGATTTTGGCTCAGGTCATGATCTCGGGATTTGTGAGCTCAAGCCCCAAGTCCGGCTCTGTGCTGACAGCACAGAGTTGGCTTGGGATTCTCTGTCTCCCTCTCTTTCTGTCCCTCCCTCACTCTTTCAAATAAATGAACTTAAAAAAATAGTAATTATTTTATTAAGAATACTCTTCAAAATGCAGGAAAATTTTTATGAAACAGCTCAAACTTTTTAAAATTTTAATTCATACAACATTTAGTAATTTGGAAAGTTCATTTACTTAGAATTTTACCTGATGATAAATGATGTGTTAACTGTATTTGGCTTTGCTTCTCCATCTGCCCATTTCCTAGACTGCACCATCAACCTGAATGCTCAGTATAATATGGTAGGGATGAACAGTGGAATCAAGGAAAAATTCTGGGGCAGTTTCTCTTTAACTAAAAAGCAAGTTAGTTAACACAGCTAGCTAGTTAAGTTTTTTGACATACAAATACCAATCAAATATTTTTTGAACCTATATTATCAAAAGTAACCGCTTACAAAAAAATGTCTACATTCTCACCTCTGGATAACCAAAGTTCTCCCATTTGTACCTCTTGCAGAAAAAGTTCTTGCAATTTTTCATTCTTTGCTGGATCCCATAACTAAAAGATTCACGAAATATTTAGCCATGAGTAATGAATGTAAGGTATAGGGTTACTGATCAAAATTATTTAATTTTTATTTAAAAAAAAAAACTGTATCTTGCACCCAGTCTCTAAATCCAAAGTATGATAAACATAGTTGTTCTTTTTAATATTTAAAACAACTCAAAATGGAGTTAACAATTTTAGGTGATTAAAAAAATACATGGCATATCGAAATTAAGTTGAGATGCTTGTAATAACTTTCATCTATATTTGACCTAGCTTCTACGTACACATAGCGGAAGTCCTAGTGTAATTAACTACAGCAAACATAGCTTCGCATGTTGCCAATTTGTTTTCTTGCCTAGGGTATTAACAGTGCTTGTAGATTTGGCAATGGGCACGACGAGCGGTTGGCGGGGCAGTGGGTGGTGGTGCTCAGAGGCACGCTATGGTTTGCGTCAGGCTGGTTCATGAAGGTAACCAGCATCGCAGGATGGCGTCATCACTGGTACCAAGCCCAGGGCTGGTCTTTATTTTATTTTATTTTTAAAAAATTTTTTTTAATGTTTTTATTTATTTTTGAGACAGAGAGAGCATGAGTGGGGAAGGGGCAGAGAGAGAGGGAGACACAGAATCTGAAGCAGGCTCCAGGCTCTGAGCAGTCAGCACAGAGCCCGACGCGGGGCTCGAACTCACAGACTGTAAGATCGTGACCTGAGCTGAAGTCGGACACTCAACCGACTGAGCCACCCAGGCGCCCCCCAGGGCTGGTCTTTAAAGGTAGGTACAGTGGACAATCCTTGACCCAAAGTATCAACTCTACTGCCAATCACTTCAGCTCCAGTCTGGTCTATCTGGAAACTTTTTATGTTTTATGTTTGCTGTCCCCAAGAATTCTCTTTTTAGAGCGGGATGAGCTTTGTCATAACCCCAAATCGTTCTTCTTTCCTTCCTTTTGTAAGCAATTAAAAACTACGCCCGCGTGTAAGCCGGGCGCGGGCAGGCAGGCGGAAGGGCGCTCCGAAATGCCCGCTCATGGACCAGACTGGGACCCTGACGCAGAGCCAGAATCTGCACGGCGGGGAGGTTACGCACTATAACGCCACCTCGGCGTCGCTAAGCACTTCACCTGGGCGCCCCGTCCCTCTGCCTTCTGGTGCTGGGCTCTTCTTTCTGCAAACACAACCGGGCACGTGCCCCTCGGGAGCCATCCCGACGCCCGCGTGCGCCCCGCGAAGCCCTCACCCCGTGGGCCGGCTCGCCGCCCGCCCGGCCGCGCCACCGCCGCAGCCGTCGCACTCACTGTCCCGCAGGCGGCGCCTGAACGCGGGGTCTCCACGCCGCTTCCGGTCGAAGTACACACAGTAGCCGAGGAAGGCGACGGCGCCACAGGCAGACAGAGCCGCCAGGAGGCAGAGGACGGTGCGGACGCAGGGCATCCGGCCGCCGGCGTCCAGGAGCCGAGCGTTGGGCGCGGGTCGGCGAGGGCGGGGAGCCGGCCGCCAGGGGGCGTCGGCGCGGCACCCATCCCGGCCTCGGGGCTTCCTGGGCGTGCGGCCGCAGGCTTGCGGAGCGGCGCGTCGACGCCTCGCGCCGCGGCGGGCCGAGCGAGGAGGAGACCGGGGGCTCGAGAGGACGAGCGTGCGAGGTCTCACGGCCGCCGAGTAGCTGAGCTCTGTTGGAAACAGGTCTGTCGCACTCCAAATTCGGAACCCCTTACCCAAACGCGCTCCCGTCCCTGTGCTGACGACACCCACTCAGGCACATCACAGTGTGTCAGGAATCTGGGTAGCTGGAACTGGATCCTCCGTCAGGCCCCTGTTGCCTCACATGAGAATTGAAGTTGATTCACTTCGGTCAACTCCTAGCGCGCAGCGCTGCCCGCTGAGCACCTGAACACTGCTAGCCCGTGCCCCCAACCTGGTCTGCCTTGTCCCCGAAAAAGAACTCGGCCATCCCACGTCCCCGACCACCTTAGCTCAATAGTGGGAGGAAAGAAGACTTTGGAAGCAATAATATTAGCCCGGGGGTTGGGGGGTGGGGGAGGGAGTGAATTTTCTGGGCTGGGCACGACAAAGGTCCCAAAGCAAAATCGGCTCTGAGAGACCCATGATACTTAACTAGCCTAGATGTGTTTCCTTCTAATATTTGTTTTATTCAAACACAGCAGAAAAAAAATGGAGGTAAGACTAACCCCAAATACAGAGCTTTGATTTTTCTACTAAGCCAAAAGGAAGGCATAAGGACCTAAAGAACCAAAGGACCTAAAGAAGTAAATTACGTATCCTTCTTGTTAGGTTATTGAACTGCTGTTTACAGCTTACATTATTAGTGTATGTTCATCACTGCATGACTGCCCTGGGTCGCCAGAAGCAGCCCAGGCCCCCACAATTTAAGAGTTAGCAGGTGTAAGTCACATATAATTATTTTGTTGGGTATGGTGTGTTCCTTCCTCTGTCTTCTATTTGGGAACTCGGGCTAATGTCAAAATCTGATTGTAATCAAACAGAGGAGAGGACAACATCAGCATCCAGTGTTACTGGTGAACTGGGAAGGGTTTTTGGTTCAGAATCTTGGAGATGGGTTTAGCTCAGCTCCAAATGATCTTTTTCCAGGCTGGCTGCTCTCAATCTTCACCAAAATCAAGATAGTAATATCTATCATCTCAGAAGTTTCCTCGGGCTCCGGCTCCCTTTTTAATCTCTTCTTCTGCCCTTTGTTTCCCGCTTCCCCCGCCATCTCCTGTTTTCTGTCATTATGGATTAGTTTGCATTATCTAGATCATTATATAAATGGAATCATACAATATATAATACTCTATTGTCTGCCTTCTTTCACTCAGCATAATTATTTTGAGATGCATCTATGTTGTTTTGCCAATACTTCATTTTTATTGATAAGTAGTATTCCGTTTTATGGATATACTATAATTTGTTTAACCATTCATAACCAGTCAGCTATTGATGAACATTTGGATTGTTTCCAGTGTTTGGCTATTACTGCTATAAATATTTGTATATAAGTCTTTATATGAACACGTATTTCCTGTTCTCTTAAGTAGATACCTACAGGTGAAATGGCTAGATCATACGGTAGGACTATGTTTAATTTTTAAAGAAACTGCCAAACATTTTTCCAAAGTGGTTGTACCATTTTGCATTCCCACCAACAGCGTATGAGACTTTCAGTTACTTGGTACCGTTACCCACATTTGGTTGGCCAGCCTTCTTTTTTTTTATTATTTTAAAAAAAAAAAAATTTTTTTTTTTAACATTTATTTATTTTTGAGACAGAGAGAGACACAGCATGAACGGGGGAGGGGCAGAGAGAGAGGGAGACACAGAATCGGAAGCAGGCTCCAGGCTCTGAGCCATCAGCCCAGAGCCCAACGCGGGGCTCGAACTCGCGGACCGCGAGATCGTGACCTGAGCTGAAGTTAGACGCTTAACCGACTGAGCCACCCAGGTGCCCCAAGGCCAGCCTTCTTAATTTTACCATTTTAGAGTGCTACCACGCCAGAGTGTGGCACCACACCAGACTGCCCCATTTGTTATAACTGATAAACCTACATTTACACATCATTGTCACCCACAGTTTATAGTTTACACTAGGGTACACGCTTGATGTACCAATGTGTGTTTTGACAAATGTATAGTAATATGTATCCATCATCATGGTAACATGCAGAATAGTTTCACTGCCCTAAAAATCCTCTGTGCTCCACCTATCCATCCCTCCACCCCACTCCCCAGCCGGTGGCAACCACTGATCTTTTTACTGTATCGGCACTTTTACCTTTTCCAGGATATCATATACTTGGAATCATACAATGTGCAGCCTTTTCAGATTGACTTCTTTCACTTAGTAATATGCATTTACACTTCCTTCATGTCTTTTCATGGCTTGATAGCTGACTTCTGTTAGTGCTACATGATTCCCACTGTTTGGATATACCAAGGTTTTTCGTTCACCCGCTGAAGGGCATCTTGATTGCTTCCAAGTTTTGGCAATTATGAATCAAGCTGTTGTCAACAACTGTGTGCAGATTTTTCAATTCCTTAGTTTTCACCGTCAGTAAATATACTAAGGAGCATGATTGCCAGATTATATGGTAACAGGTGTACTTTTATAAGGAATTAGAGGCAGCTAGACTGTCTTCCCAAGGGGCTGTTCCATTTTTGCATTCCCACCAGCAACAAATGAAAAGTTTCTGTTGTTTCACATTCTTGCCAGCATTTGCTATTGTCGGTGTTTTGGACCTTTGTATACTAATAGTGTAGATATATCTAATTGTTTTAATTTGCATTTCCCTGTTAACATATGATGTGGAGCATCTTTTCATGTGGTTATTAGCCATCTGTACTTTTTTGTTTGTTTTGGCCATCTGTACGTCTTTGGTGAAGTGTCTGTTAAGGTCTTTGGCCCATTTTAAAATCCAGTTGTTTTTCTTATTGTTGAATTGGAAGAGGTTTTTTTTTTTTTGTTTGTTTATTTTGGATAATAGTCTGCTTTGATCTGAATGGTTGTGGACCCCTGAAATTCATGTTGTTAAAATTCTAGTCTCTAATGATGGTATTAGGAGGTGGGGGGTTGGGAGAGGTGATTATATCATGAGATGGAACCCTCATGATTGAGATTAGTGCCCTCATAAAAGCGGCTCCACAGAGCAACCTAGCTTCCTTCACCCCAAAAGGCCCCCCCCAACCATGCTGGCACCTTTACTGGACTTCCCAACCTCCAGATCTGTGAGATATAAATGTTTATAAGCCACCAAATTTATGGCATTTTTGTTATAGCAGCTCGAATGTACTAAAACAGTCCTTTGTCAGATACATCTTTTATAAATATTTTCTAGTTTGTAAGTTATCTCATTTTCTGTATGAACACCGTTTACATGTGCTTTATTGGCCATTCGTATATCTTCTTTGATGAAGTGTATGTTCAAATCTTTAGTCTGTTTCTTTTAACTGCATTTTTAAACTTTATTTATTTATTTTGAGAGAGAGAGAAAGTGCACAAGCAGGGGAGGGGCAGAGAGAGAGAGATAGAGAGAGAGAGAGAGAGAGAGAGAGAGAGAGAGAATCCCAGGCAGGCTTCACGCTGCCAGTGCCGAACCAGACATGGGCCTCAAACTCCTAAACCATGAGATCATGACCTGAGCCAAAATCAAAGTCACATGCTTAATTGACTGAGCCACCCAGGCACCCCTTGCATTGTTTTTGTTTTTTAATTTTTTAATGTTTAAATTTATTTTATTTTTGAGAGAGAGACAGAGTACAAATGGGAGGGGCAGAGAGGGAGACACAAAATCTGAAGCAGGCTCTAGGCTCTGAGCTGTCAGCACAGAACCCGATGTGGGGCTTGAACACACTAACCACAAGATCATGACCTGAGTCAAAGTTGGACGCTTAACTCACTGGGCCACCTAGGTGCCCCTGCATTGTTTTTTTAATTGTTGAGTTTGAGAGTTTTTTATCTAGACAAGGATTATACAAGTCCTTGTATAGATCTTTTTATCTATAAAGGACTTTTGATCTATAAAGGACTATACAAGTCCTTTATCTGATATATGCTTTGCAAATATTTTCTCCCAGGCTATTTCTTGTCTTTATTCCTTTAACAGTCTCTTTTAAAGAGCCATAGTTTTTCATTTTGATGAAGTACATTTATCAGTTTGTTCCATTTTTTTTTTAATTTTTTTTTTCAACGTTTATTTATTTTTGGGACAAAGAGAGACAGAGCATGAACGGGGGAGGGGCAGAGAGAGAGAGGGAGACACAGAATCGGAAACAGGCTCCAGGCTCCGAGCCATGAGCCCAGAGCCTGACGCGGGGCTCGAACTCCCGGACCGCGAGATCGTGACCTGGCTGAAGTCGGACGGTTAACCGACTGCGCCACCCAGGCGCCCCTCAGTTTGTTCCATGTATTACGCTTTTGATATTGTATCTAAGAAATCTTTTGTCAAACCCAACTAGGCATAAGGTGACAAAGATCTTCTCCTATTTTCTTTTAAACGTTTACAGTTTGGGGCACCTAGGTGGCTCAGTCAGTTGAGTATCCATCTCATAAATTCAGCTCAGGTCATGGATCCCCAGTGTCATGGGATCCAGCCCTGCATCAGGCTCCACACTGGAGCATGGAGCCTTCTTAAGATTCTCTCTCCCTCTCTCTCAAAAAAAACCCAAAAAGTTTATAGTTTTAGGTTTTGTGATCATTTGGAATTATTGTATATGGTGTGAGGTACGGTTCCAAGTTATTTTTTGTTGTTGTTGTGTATATGGTCTTCCAGTTGTTCCAGCACCATTTTCTTTAGAAGACTATCCTTTTTTTCATTATATTGTCCTCGTGCCTTTATCAAAAACCAGTTGTCCATATATATGGGGACTTATTTCTGAACTCTATTCTGTTTCAGTGTTCTATTTGTTCAAAATGCTGTTCTTAATGCTGTTTGGTTCATAATAATTCTTGAAACCAGGTACTGTTAAGCCTCCAACTTAATATTAAGAGTTGTTTTGGCTATTTTGGGTCCTTTGCATTTCCATACACATTTTATAATTAGTTTGTCAATTTCTACCAAAAAAAAAAAAAAAACCCCTGGGATTTTGATTGTGATTGTATTAAATTTGAGAAGCAAAGAAAATCTTAACATTAAGTTTTATGATTATGAGCAAGATGCATCTCCTTATTTACTTAGACTTTCTTTGTTTGGCCTTAGCAATATTTTGTAGTTTTCGGTGTTAGAGGTCTTTCCCATCCTTTGTGAGATTTATCCCAACATATTTCATATTTTTGATGCAATTGTAAGTGGAATTTTAAACATTTTAATTTCTCTTTATTGCTAGTACATAAAAATATGATTGATTTTTGTATATTGATCTTGAATACTGCAATCTTGCTAAACTCACCAGTTTAGAGGTCTATGATCTTTTTTGTTTGTTTGTTTGTTTTTTCTTTTGCCTGAATGCTCTGGCTAGAAACTTCAATACAGTGTTGAATAGAAATAGTGAAGAGTGGACATCCCTGTTTTATTCCTAATCTTAGAGAAAAGAATTCAGTCTTTCCTCATTAAGTATGTTATTAACTGTAGGTTTTTCCTTCATTGGGTTGAGGAAATTCTCTTCTGTTTGCTGAGTTTTTTTCAGGAATACATGTTGGATTTTGTCAGATGTTTTTTCTGTATCTTACAGTTTTTTGTTTCAGTTTAATATGATGAATTATGTTGATTTTTGAATATTAAACCAACCCTGCATTCTTGGGATAAACTCCACTTGACCCATGTTGTGTTTTCCTTTTAATAAGTTGTTGGATTTTACTTGCTAAAATTTTTATAATTTTTGCATATGTATTCATGAATGGTACTGGCCTTTAGTTTTCTTTTCTTGCAATGTCTTTGTCTGGTTTTGGTGTCAAAGTCATACTGGCCTCATTGTGTGGGTTAGAAGATTCCCTCTTCAATTTTTGGAGGAGTTTAAGTAGAATTAGTATTATGTCTTTCTTAAACATTTGGTAGTATTATGTCTTTCCTTAAACTTAAAAGTGAAGATAGCTGGACCTACAGTTTTCTTTGTGGGAAGGTTTTTTTGTTTATTTGTTTTGAGAGAGAGAGGGCAGGCGCAAGTGAGCAAGGGGCAGAGAGACAGAGAGAGAGAGAGAGAATCCCACGAGGGAGAGAGAGAGAGAGAAGCAGGGTTCATCTGGGGCTCATGTTTTACACGAAGTGAGGCTTGAGCTCACTCAGTGTGAGACTGGAACTCATGACCTGTGAGATCATGACCTGAGCTCATGTCAGATACTTAACGAATGAGCCACCCAGGCACCCTGTGGGAAGGTTTTTAACTTCAATTCCATTTATTTCATAAATATAGGATCTAAGTTGTTGAATTCATTTGGCATAAAGATGTTTGTGATAATTCCCTTTTTATTTCTTTAATAGGTATAGGTACAATAGGTAGTGATGTCATCTCTCTCATTCCTGATATTGGTAATTTGTGTCTTTTCTGTTTCCTAATCAGTCTGGCTAGAGGTTTGTCAATTTTATTGATCATCTCAAAGAACTAGATAGTTGTCTTTTGAAATCTGTTACTGTCAAATTGTATCTATTCTAAAATTCTGCTCCACTAGAGCAGTACCTATACTGAAAGCACTTTATTGATATTTGTTGAACCAATTAATGAAAAAAAAAAGAACCACTGATTTCTGCATGTAAAGTCATCTTAATACTACCACATTCTTTTAGATACCAGCCATTCCCTTGTCTCTTACTTATGTCAGTACCTTAGTACGGATAAGATATAACTGAGCAGTATCTCAAGGCTAGGTTAAATGCTTTGAGGATATATATGACCCAAGAGAAGGCTAAAGGGAAATGAAGCTAGCAGCTAGCATCGAGGAGGGAGGGAATCTTGAGACAATAAAGAAAATACATGGAAGCTGAAGACAGTGTATCAGAGAAAGTGTGATAAAACTGCAAGTCAGGAATCTTGGGATATTAAACTAGCAACTTAGGATGAAAGAATATACATTCTAACAAGAAATGATAGTCACATAACATGTAATCCAAGAATGATTACCCAAAGTCATTACAGTAAAAGTTTCAACTTCATAGCATCATTTTCAAAAAGGTATTGAGAACTGCTCAGATGTTAGAGGAAAAGGGGTACATAAATTGGCTTAGGTAAATTATGAAAAATAGGGTTTCTGTTTATACTCCCCATTTAATATATTGGACTGGAGGGTACCTGGGTGGCTTAATTGGTTAAGTGTCCAACTCTTGATCAACTCATGGTCATGGTCTCATTGTTCATGAATTTGATTCCCGCATTCAGCTCTGTGCTGACAGTGTGGAACCTGCTTGGGATTCTCTCTCTCTTCCCCTCCCTCTGCTCCTCCCCCCCACTCACGTGTGTGCATAGGCACGTACGCACGCTCTGTCAAAATAAATATATAAACTAAAAAAAAAAGAACTCTGGTTAAAGGAACCAGGAAAAGGTCATGACACACATGCCTAGATGGGAAAAAGAAATCTCTCATTGCTTTCACCAACCTAAAAACAAACAAAACAACACTGACCTGTCTGGTCTCTGTACTAGCTAACCACAGTGACCTTGGGTTTACATGTTCCCTATATATTTGTTTTAGACATTGCTGGGGTTTTTTTGTCCAAACTGCACACACTTAAAATGCACTTTTATTAATTTTCACATATGTATGTATATATGTGTGTGTATACACACACACACACACACCCATGAAACCATCACCACAACCAAATTAGTGAACACATCCATAACCCCCAAAAGTTTACTTGGGCCTCTTTGTAATCCCTTACTCCTACCCTATCCACTACACATTCTTTACCAGTTTCCCAGGAAACCACTGATTTGCTTTCTATCACTATAGATTATAATGTATTTTCTCAAATTTTATATAAATGGAATTATAAAGTATGTGTACTCTTTTGTCTGGTTTAAATCTCACTCAGCGTAATTATATTGAGATTATCTGTTTTGTTGCCTATACATCAGTTTGTTCCTTTTTATTGCTGGGCTGTATTCCACTTTATGGATATGCAACAATTTATCCATTCATCAATTGATGGACATTTGGGTTGTTTCAAGTCTTTGCACATGCTTTCATTTCTCCTAGCTGAGTATCAACAGGTGGAATGACTGGGTCATAAGTTTAACTTTTTAAGAAATTGCCAACATTTTTCCAAAGTACCTGTACCATTTTGTGTTCTCACCAGTAGGGTGTGACAATTCTAGTTCCTCCACATTGTCTCCAACTCTTTCATGGAAGACAATTTGGCAATATCTGTTGAGATTAAAGCTGCACAAATACTTTGCTCCAGTGATTCCACTCGAGGAATTTATTCTATAGGTATTCTCACACATGTGTGAAAGGACATATATATAAGGCTGTTAGCTACAGCATTGTATTAAAAATTAGAACAGAGCAAAATGTCCATCATTTATGGGTGCAGATAATAAATTGTGGTATGTTGGTATCTGCGTGTTGCTGTAAAAATAATCAGGAAAGCATAGTTGTTTTTGGAAGGATAACTGATAACACCAGTTGCCTCTGGGAAGGGGAAAGTAAGGCCAAAGGAAGGAGATTGTCACATAGTCTGGTGTCCTATTTTGAACCATCTGGATGTATTACCTACTCAAACAATAGATTTAAAACTTTTTAAATGCCTCTGAAACTAAAGCAGTTATTAAAAACAATTTTAGAATCTAAACCTTTCCACTTTAGAGATAAGAAATCTGACACTTGGCAGTGGTCAAGTGATTTGCCATGTTCAAGTAGTTAGCTCAGTTATAAATGAGTACTGATAAGTCCTATTAAGGAGAATCCCACACCCCATAAGTTCTCATTGTAGTCATTTAAAACAATGATGTCTTTGTTAAAAATGCAACCATGATACCCAGGGAGCAGAAGCTTAAGACACTAACGTAATGGAACAAATACTGACTGGGGAACCAGAAATGGGCGGGGGTCCTAATTCTGCTATTTATTATTCCCTGGTTTCTTTGTAGTATTTCAATTGATTAGCCATAATTTATTATTTATGTTTTATTAACATTTACTTATTTTTTGAGAGACAGAGCGTGAGCGGGGAGGGGCAGAGAGATTGGGAGACACAGAATCCAAAGCAGGCTCCAGGCTCTGAACTGTCAGCACAGAGCCCGACACAGGCTCAAACTCGCAAATCGCAAGATCATGACCTGAGCCGAAGTCGGATGCTTAACTGACTGAGCCATCCAGGCACCCTGAGATAGCCATAATTTTTTTTATCCATTCTTCTGTTAATGGACATTTAAGATGTTTGGTCAGCACAAACCATTCTGCAAAACCATTCTGCAGCACAAACCATTATGTTATAGTCTAACATAAATCTCTTGGAGCATACACCGTAGATTTTCTCTAGGATATATGGAACTGTTTGGTCAAGGGGGTGTTCCCCTCATCTTTACAAACCAAACTAGATGTATTAATTTACACCTGCACACACTACATGGGAGTTCCTATTTTTTTTAAATACTTTCTAATGCTTGAGGTTGCAAGACATTAAAAAATCTGTGTGACATCATTAATCACTAAGGAGATGCAAATTAAAAAAAAAAAAAAAAAGACGCAATGAAATACCACTATGCACCTATTAGATGGCAAAACAAAAAACCCCAAATGAATATATCTGATGCTGACAAGGATGTAGTGCAACTGAATTCTTGTGTATCACTGCTGGGAATGCAGAATTGTAGAGTGCACATACAATCCAGCAACCTTACTTCTAGGTGTTTCCCCAAGGGAATTGAAAACCTATGTCCACGCAAAAGCCTGTATGTGTATACTACTAGTGGCTTTATTCATAATTATTAAGTGCCTTAGAAAGTTTTAAATTTCAATGGATTTAGATTTAGTTTCGGCTTTTGAGAGCAGGTTTGGATCAGGATCCAAGAGAATTTCTGAGAGCAGTTAACACTTGGTGGGAAAACTGCCCCATCAAAGGAAAACCACCAGTAAAGCCTGAGTGTGTTCACAACTGTTTTGTCAAAGCGTAGCTCTTATAAGGGCAGTCTTGGAGATAATGGCTACATCAAGGAAATGGTTTAATTGTCAGAATCCCTTATGGACTGCCGAGGCACATTCATCCTTTGAAACCAGGAGAAACTTCAGAGTTTGCTATTCTCCATAAAAAGGGTCGGGGACCGAGAAAAGGTTCTCTAGAGTATAAATATGTCTTGGGATACAGTGGAAAAGAAATTACTTGCAGGATTTGCAGATAAAATATAGGATGCCCAGTTAAATTTCAATTTCAGGTAAGTAACAACTTTTACATAGGGCATACTTCACTAAAAAATTATCTGTTGTTGGTCTGAAATTCAAACTTAGCTGTGTGTCCTGTGTTTTCATTTGCTAAATCTGGCAACCTAAACTGGTGAGACTCTTGAACCACATGGTCTTATTTAATGTAACTTAGCGTTGAGAAGAAATCTAATTACTTGTGTGGAATAATCATTTATTTACGTGGAAGTTTTAAGCTTGTTGTGGAACTTTTCAAAATGAATTCTGATGATACAGATTACAAAATGAAGATAATTTCATAATTTTGTTAACTTCAAATTCTAAAATTATAAACATTGCCCTTCTTACTCTGTTTAAAAAGATATAATGGGTCTAATATGAATATATAAAAAGGTTGTTTGTGCTTAACAAGAAAAAACCTCATTTGGTTTTGTAACAAAATGTAAAGACCTACAAAAAAAAAAAAATGTCTCCTGTGTGAAAACACCAAGCATATGTTAGAAATTCTGCATTAGTACAGACTCCATTGTAAGAGTCCTTCAACCTTCACTAATGATGAATGCTATCACATACCGTTGTCTTCCTGTAATGGGGTAAAAATCTGTGTGTAACCATGTGGAGCAATGGAAGAGGGAAGAAGACACAAGAAGGAAAAAAATTCATCAGTTTAAGAATATTTTGAGTTGAGGATTAGATGGTTTAACACGTCTACCCTGTTCAAATGATATTTTCACATTATTCCCTTGTGAAAAGAACCACAAAGACAACTTATAGATGTCTGACTTGTACATAAGAATCACTGGTAGAAAACAGAAACAATAGCAATTCAAAAGTAATTTTTTTCAACTTAAGTAAACATAGTTTTTGACCATCTTACCGTGTATTGGATGCTGGATCAGGCATTTTGTGGGATACAAGTATGACTAGGTACTTAAGGAACTAAACATCTGGTAGGGTAGAAAGACGCATGCATAAGTAAACACAATACAAGGCAAGTTGTCAGCTAAAATAATAGGTTGAAAATGCAATCAGAGCATAAAAGGCAGTGATATTCTGGTGGTGGTAAGTCAGCAAAAACGTCATTGAAAAGTGGCTCTTGAGATGGCTCTGGACAAGTAGGGACAGAGTGGTGGGGAGAACAGAGGAGCAGGAAGAGGCAGAGCTGGGCAGGTGCATTGTTTGGGTTTAAAGCAGCAAAACTGCTTTGAATACATGATGTGGGAGGAGTTATTTATAAAATGAATGTCTCTGCGTGACCTGGCTCCTGCCTCTCTCGACTCAAGTGTTTTTGCCCTGGCTCATTACCCCCTTGCCCCATGCACGTGGAGCGCTTTACTCTCCCAACCTGCATCCCTAGCCAATTCATTATCCTCACTGAGGGTCAGTTTTACTGTTGCTTTCTCTGCAAAGCTTTCTCTGACCACCTTTACCTTCAAACTAGTTGGGTTCCTATATCGTATATCATGGCACCCCATACCTTAATATGTTTGTCACACGTATGGTTAAGAAATAAACATGTATCTCATTAGATTATACATTGCCTAAAGACAAGGACCTTTTTCTGTCTTGTTCACTGTTTTAACTTCTGGGCCTTAGCACAGTCCCTGGCACACAGAAGATACCTGACAAATTGTTGATGAATGAATTATGGTAATACGTTTTATGTGTGGTTGAATATAGCTTCAAATGCTTTCACAGTGTTGACAGTTCTGTTAAATTACAGGGGTTATAAGAAAGTTATATTTTAGAATTTGTAAGAAATATATAAGCAAATTAATAGCTTAACCCATATGGATTTCTATAACTTAAAGCAATTTCATAGAAGACAGTGTGTGTGTGTGTGTGCGCTATATACCAAAGTTCAAACATGTTTTTTTAGTGAAGGGCAGGAAAACTAGAAATACAACAAACAATAAAGGCACACAATGGAATACTGAAATAAACCTCGATAATCTTCAAATACCTTTAGAGACAGCACCTTCTATTTTAAAGAGTATCTTTATACTTTTTTAGTCACATGCAAGTGCTATCCTAAATTTAGCTAAATTCAAAATATGCCTCATATTTGAATTTAATAGTCAGTATTCATTTACTTTCAGAATCCTCTCCAGCTTCAAAATAGAAGGATTTTAATAGTGCCCGTATACCCATTGAATGAATATATAATTGTGCTCTCTGCAGCAAAGTCCCAATACTTCATTACTAGATTTATATTGATTAGAAGGGATGGCATTCAAGCTGGTAACCAGTTATCTCATTTACTGAATCGTTAGTGAAGGAAATCATTAAAATATCCCACGTATGAATCTACGGTTGCCTCCAAGTTCCAACTAGATTTGAATGACACACTTTTTTCATTTTTATAATTAAGTACTAGAAACATTTTATTGTAAAGACTGATGAATATATCGAATATGCTTTGTTTTATAAAGTCTGATTTTCCAACTGTAAGATACTGGCACTTGGGGAAAAAACAATCACTTAAATGAAAACTAAAAATATAAAGCCTATGTTTAAAACATGGCCTTTATTAATACTGCCCACTGAGCTCCATTTTTATTTTACATTGAAATACTTCTGCTTTGCAAAGAAAAGACAGGAAAGTGCATTTTACAAGAGTACTTTTTTTCTTTTTAATTCTCTGCGAAAATGGAAGGAATCTGAATCACAAGTTCACAATGTGGTAAAATGAAATTAAGAAACAATGATTTCAGTAATGCTATGCCATCACTAGTGTTTGGCTCTGACTTTGTTCTTGTAAATCAGATCCTGATATACAGTCTAGAGCATCTAGGTTATTACTCTACAGCATATTAAACACAGAAAAGGAGGTTTAAAAAAAACCCCTTTCAATGTACAAACATGAATTTAAAAACTGATTTTAAAAAATCACCTTTTTACATAATGTATATGGCAAAAATGCTTTAAATACATGATTTTGGAAGAATTATTTACAAAATGTATCAGTCTGTGGAACAATTCACAGACAAAGCATACATAGTTGCTTTACTTAGTTGTTGCATCTCAACTTTGGGAGATAAGAAATTTATTCGGCAGTATAGCAAACATAAAAACTATGACAAAGTATTGTAAGGGCAACCAAAAATTTGATCCTCGAAACAGTTTAAATACTAGGACTGCCAAAGTTTCTAAACGAGGACATACTTTAATGATGCAGATGCCCATTTAGAGTCCGTGCTGTCTGAAGGACGGAGACGCGCTCCCTTCAGCGCGGGCAGAGCTGCTGGATGCAACCTCCTGTGAAAGGGACAGCTGAGAGCTATTGTCATCCAAAGAGTGAATTAACCTAGAATTTTCTTTTTTTCCATTTTATTAATATTTTAAAAAATACATAAAAATACAACATCCAATGTCTGAATAAATATATTTAACAAGTTGCAAGATAATACCTTATTTTACACAAAATTTTCAGCTTTAGAAATCTTGTTAAATAACTTCATTGTTGTTATATATTTCATTTTTGTCTTTTTGTAACAAAATAAAAACTCTGAAATTACATAGAAAAAAGACAAAATATTTTTGTCAAGGGATAAGATAGTCCACTGAAAACTTATTCACAATTCCACTGTAAACATTAATAAACATTAAAATATTTGCATAATTGTGTGCTCAAAAATCCTATAAAAAGTGGAAGACTTATTACAACTGTAGTTTTCAGTCAACTACACTTCCTTTCACAATGTATTTTGTCCCATTTACACCTTTAAACCTGGGCACACTGCTGAACATATACTTTGGCAGTTCTAAATAGCAAGTGCTTCCACAAAAATAAAAAAACAACAGCAACAATAATTAAAAAAAAAAACACAACATAAACCCCCTACTCACCAAGTGTTCAAATACATCTTAGTGAAAGTGCAGCAGTCACTATTCAGCTGGATAATATTTTGATGTTTATCATGTGCACTTGCTTGTCTATGATTTCTATAACATTTGAAAGCTTTATTATACAAATTCAAATTTGCTAAGTGCCCTTTTTCTATCTTCACAAAAAATGAAAAATTAGGAAAAATTATGACAAATATGGCAGGCTGCCTAACCTTCAGTTATTAATCAGCTTATTGTTTGCAACAGAAAAAAAAAAGAAAAGAGAGGGAATAGATACAATCCAGCCTGGAAAAGTATACAGGATATACTTAGCAATGTCAAACCAGTTGAGTGCTTTCTGTGGTTGTATTTCAGGGTTTTGGGATTTATGTCCATGGCAGCAAACTGCTGGGAAGGCAGAGAAAGCGTTCATCACCTGCATTCTACAGCAAGCACATTTTGTGGGGGAGATGATGATGATGGGCTCATTCCAGTGTCTGACGAAGCAGATGACATGGAGGCTCCTGCATGAGACACTGCGGAAGCCAAACAACTACATTAGACCCAAAATGATCAAAGATACCTAGCCACTGGCAAATTAGAAATACATTTACCATTCATTTCAATCAGTCCCCTTAAATGTGCTAAAGGAATAACATCTCACAGAATTTCCTGTAACCAGCTAACCACTGGCTTCCTATCCTTATCCTGCCCGACAGACCTAATGGACACGACATTCCCACAGGCAACAGTAGTTATCTAGGTCAGGTATCAGAATCATAAGGATCGGGATGGAAGTGTAGTTGTGTGATTAGAAAAAAGTCCTCACGTGACTTTAACATAACGCTCCAGGAGGAAATAATACAGGTTAAGGATCACCACTCTGTGCATTTCGTACTTTGCCATTTTTTTATGTATTTTATCTTCTCTTTCTTGGCAACCCTTTCCTATCTCCTGCCAATCTTTGCCTAATTGTTCCTAAATAAGAATTTAGGAAATTTAAAAATTAAAATTAAAAATTTTTGTTTAAGTAGATCTCTCTCAGTGTATACATGTACTATCACTGTGACATGTAACTTGTTATTATAAATTCTAATATGCAGAAGTCACTCAATGTCTCACTTTAATAACTCACTTCACACTAAAAAAAACTAAGAAAACAAAAAAGGGAAGACTGTAATGAAAGAATCTTTTTTTAGTTGTGTGAAACTCCTATCACCTTTAGGAAATTTAAAGCAGGTCAGGGTGCTCTGAAGAAATTTCAATTTGTTAATTTGCTTTTCTTTTTGTGTTTAGAAGTTCTGTAAAGACTGCCTGCTATTTACAGTCTTTAAAGAAAAGGACAAACATGGAAAGCCTGATCTCCTTCCATTAGCTCCGTCTTATTTCTAGGAGTAAAGATTGCTGGACTTGGACTGGATTCAAGACCACATATAATACAACTCATCTTCTCAGAAATACATCCCCAGAGTCTCTGCATTGGCAGAAAACTCTCAATATGGGCAAGCCTGTCGGGTAATTTACCTTTTTGTAAGAGACCGCCTTCCCAAAGCCCTCCCCTCATGTACATCCTACTTCTGGAATAGTTGGCTCTCTCGGCCTGCTCTGCAGTGGTCATTCTATAGCTTTCACTCATCACCTTGGTATTTGCCTCACTATTTTCCTAGGTAGGATTCCTTGTTTGCTGGATCTCATGTTGTCTTCTTAGCTTTCTAGTTTCTAGTTTGGCTTCTAGTTTCTAGTGCTACCATTGAGAAATCTGACATGAGAAACCTGATGCTGTTCTGAGACCCTTTTTTTAGATATTTTATTTTATTTATTTTAGAGAGTACACGCACGAACACAGGGGA
The DNA here is from genome assembly GCF_028749965.1 of Puma concolor. Lineage (NCBI taxonomy): Eukaryota > Metazoa > Chordata > Mammalia > Carnivora > Felidae > Puma > Puma concolor. The sequence goes on from NC_141672.1 coordinate 43,200,181, forward strand.
GGGGCAGAAGGAGAGAGAGAGCCAGAAGGACAGACCATCTTAAGCAGGCTCCATGCTCAGCACAGAGCCCAACTTAGGACTCAATCCCACCATGTCATGATCATGACCTGAGCGGAAATCAAGAGTGGGTCACTCAACCAACTGAGCCACCCAGGCGCCCCTAGATACGCCTTTATATGATAAAATTTTAGGATCTTCTTGTTACACATAGGATTCTGAAATTTCACAATGTGCTTTGGTGTGATTTTTTCCCCCATTCTTTAGAGAGATTACGGTGAATTCTTTCAATCTCCTAATTCATATCCTTTATTTCTGGAAATTTTTCTTATAATAGTTCTTTGATGACAGTGTCCTATGTTTATTCAGTGCTTTTTCTAGAAATTCTGTGATTCAGAAGGTGTATCTCTTGGCCAGATCCTATACTTCTCTTAGTTCTTTTCCCCTATTGTCTTTTTGACCATCTACTGGAATTTCTTTAGCTTTGCTCTCTCTTCTATTACATTTTTTAAATTCCTATCATATTTTTAATTTTTGAGAGATCCTTCTTGGTCCCTGAATTGTATTACTAGTATCATATTTTCGTCTCAAGGCTGCAATACCTTTCCTGCGTCTGTGTCTAGCTATAGTTTGATGTTCTGGATAGGACATTGTCTGTTTTTTCCAAGGTCCTTTTTTTACTCTCATTTTCTACTTTGGTTTCTACCTTTATGTAGAAGCCTTCCTATCTGCTCTTGTGGCTTCCATATTTAAAAGGAGGATATCAAAAAGCCAACTGGAAGCTGTGCACAAGTATGCAGAGCTTTTCAGTGATGGGCAGTATATATGTACTGATTGGCAAGGATCTTGCTTTTTGGTTCAGGAACCTCCAAATGTTGGTATCTGTGTTAGTCATTCCTCTTGGGTTGAACAGCTTCTCCAGAGGAATTCTTCAGTCTCCTCCCAAGAATGAGCATAAGCTTAGTTGTCAGCTTTCAGGAAGCCAAAAGGATAAGAGTTACAGTTGGAAAAGGCATAGGAATCTCATCATTCAGTATTGTATACTTCTGCTCAAGCTCCTTATTTCTGGTTTTGCACTTAACCCTCACCTTCAGTTAAGACTGGTGTACCTGAAGTCTACAAGCCTATTCATTCCCCTCTCCCTCCAATAAGTTAATTTCTTATTTTTCTGCTAAAGCTGCAGAAAAGGGTAGTTTGTTTCACAGCATGGGACGAAAGAATCCAATTTCTCCTTCCATTTTCAACCAATCATTTTTAATCTCACATATATCCCTGCTTTCTGGGGTGATATGATATAGACTGGCTTGCTTCTTGTTTTGTCCTAATGCAAGGATAAACAAGCTTAGGTTTTTGCATTCTGCTAGGACAGTTACAGCTGTCTGTCTGCTTCTCAGCTTGTAAGAGTTAAGCTGTTGATATGTCTTGTCTACTGTGGTCTGCTGCCCCCTTATCTTGTTCTTGTGGGTACAGGGCTTTTCTTTACTCTTATTTTATAGTGGGGCTTGGGGATGGATCTGATGTGAATATACCAATGTTTAGCTATAATTCTGTGCAGTTTTAAGGTATAGGCCAGGCATTACTCTCTCTCCAAGATTAATCCAAACTAATCTCTCCTTCCACCAAGTAGTATCACTCTTGGGGCCCTCCTCACACACTCTCCCACTAGAAGTTAAGATCTTTTGAGATCAAGGTCCGTATTTCATTCATCTCTGTACTTACCACCTGGAAGAGGGCCTAGCACATAGTGTGTATGCATTAATGTTGTTGAGCTGAACTGTTTCAATGAATGTTGTTGAGCTGCTTAGGAAATAATTTATGATCCCAACAAAATAGTCTCTTTGAAGATAAGCTCATATGTCCATTAATTTTGGTGAACCTCATAATAACAGATATAGTGCCTGTTAATAGGTAGCCAATAAACGTATGTTGAGCAAAGACTGAATTTCAGAGGGAGTAACTCTTCTTGAGAACCCATCACATTTAGTAAAATCACACATTTTGTAAAACAGTTCATAGTCCTTTTCAAGAATCTCATCCTGATTAATTCAGTTGTTGACTCACTCATTTCAACAATAGCACAAAGACAGCATAAGGAATCTAAAAACAACAATGTGTACTATATATATTCAAAGACTAACCTAAATCTTCAAAAATGATAGTATATATTTGAAAAACAGAAGGAAGAAAAATTACAATCAAATTACCTTCTCTGTCTTTCTTTTTTAATCTTTTTCTCCTCCTGTCTATGGTTGCCACTTCGGATTTCAAAGACATGTAATATTTTCTTATTTCTTGTAATTTTTCTTGGAGAAAAGAGATTCTCTCTGTACTGTTCATATTATCTAATTCATCTAAAAGGGAAAAAAAAGTTAATTTGGTTTAAAAAAATTACTTAAAAGAATATGGCAGTTCTATCAAAAATCCAACTTATAAATCCTCAAAAGCTTTAATTTATGAAAACTTTTACATATTAATAGCTAAATAAGGCTCTATAAACAAGTATGACACTAATTACATTCATGAGTAAGATTTCTGTATGTAACTCAAATTTCTTGTACTAAATATATATTACTTAATGATGTATTACTTAAATGATCAGCAAATAACAAGAAAACATCAACACACAGCAACTGTGATCTATAATTATATTTATCTAAATTGTTTCTTTGTATAGATGATTTTTTCGTTTATTAGTTATTTACAATTACCAATACTAGAAAGGGTATTTCAGTTTCAATGATATATACAAATCACCATCTTATTTTGTAACTGGAGATCTTTCAGGTTAGTATTTATCAGGTTAGTATCATGAAAAGATACAGATTTATATTTAAGTGGTAATTACTGATAAGGCAACATTTGGAAACCTACATAAATGAATTTGGTAATCATTCTTTCTCATTTTGACATTTTAAGGTAAGTACCACTTTACAATATACATTCAGGTTTTCTAAAGCTTCTTACTGAGTTGAAAGCTCCATTTATATGTTCTAGGGGATGAATTTGGATGTTTATCCCTGTGTTTATCTTTTTCTCCATCTTTGATGTGAGGGGAAATCCTTGCAGGAGATCGTGCAAGCTTCTGTGGCTTAGACACACTAAGATGCTTTACTGGTGTACATTTACTTGAATTGTCCAGGACAGGAAGATCTTCACTATCACTGCTTTGTCCTATAATAAGAAAAAATTGATTCAGAGATTATAAATGATAAAAATCTCAAATATCAAAATGCAGCAGACCCAGCAATTGCATTTTTGTAATATCCTACAGAAATAAGTGTACAAATGCACACTTTTTTTAATGTGTATTTATTTTTGAGAAAAATAAAGAGCGTGAGCGGGGGAGGGGCAGAGAGAGAGGGAGACACAGAAACCGAAGCAGGCTCCAGGCTCTGAGCTGTCAGCACAGAGCCCAACGCAGGGCCTGAACCCACGAACCGTGAAATCAAGACCTGAGCGGAAGTCTGGTGCTTAACCGACTGAGCCACCCAGGTGCCCCACAAATGCACAAATTTCTTAATAGCAAAGAAATAGACATCTAAATGCCCACCAGTAGGAAAATGGTTAAAAATTATACACGGTTGATCACTGAACAACGTCGGGGTTAGAGGCACCGACCCCCATGCAGTCAAAAATCTACAATTACTTTTGACTCCTCCAAAACCTATTTACTAATAATAGCATGCTGTTGGCCAGAAGCCTTACTGATAACAAAGTTGAGTAACACACACTGGTATGTTATATACAACATTATATACTGTACTCTTATAACAAATTAATCTACAAAAAAAAATGTTAGAAAATCACAAGGAAAATACATTTACAGTACTGTAAAAAATCTGTTTATAAGTGGACCTGCACAATTTAAACTTGTGTTGTTCAAGGGTCAAATATACTACTGAATACTTTGCTAAAGTGGTTAAAAAGAATTAGCTAAAGTTTATAAGAACAAAAATGGCAAAATATCCAATATATATTATTAAATGAAAACTCAAAGTTATGAAACAATATGTGTAGTATTGCCCCATTTATGTTTAAAACCAAAAACAACCCAAACTGCATAATTGAAGAAGGACAGAAACACCTGATGTATACACATCCTTTAACATATATATATGTTTGCATACATATGAATTGCATAATTGTTTGCAATTCTATCCCTCCTCACCAAATTTGTACTTAGAGATGCTTTTGCTCTTCACTTCATCATAAATTAGAATTGTTTCCTCCCCCCTCCCCCATCTTCTATATCCTACTTCCACCCTACTCTCTCTCAAAAGCCAACCTTGCCTTCTGACAAGGCAAGGTTGAGGGTTACCCACTCAATTTCCCAGCCTCTCCTCTATCTGTATCTGTCTTTATTGACTTTTTTTTTGGGGGGGGGTGGGGTCAAAAAGAGAGTGTTTCTGAAGACTACTCTCTTCAGCTGTACTCTTAAAACCATCCACTCCCAGCTCCCCTGGAATATCTCAACATCAATTACCATCTTCTTTTAGCTTCAACTTCTTTTCCCAGAGTCTGCCAACATGCTTATATCTTTCCCACTCTTAGAGGAGGTAAAAAGAAAACTTCTCCTTTTAGCTGGCACCTCCTTCCTTCTCTTTTAAAGTAAAATTTCTTGGGGCGCCTGGGTGGTGCAGTCGGTTAAGCGTCCGACTTCAGCCAGGTCACGATCTCGCGGTCCGTGAGTTCGAGCCCCGCGTCGGGCTCTGGGCTGATGGCTCGGAGCCTGGAGCCTGTTTCCGATTCTGTGTCTCCCTCTCTCTCTGCCCCTCCCCCGTTCATGCTCTGTCTCTCTCTGTCCCAAAAATAAATAAACGTTGAAAAAAAAAATTTTTTTTTAAAATAAAAAAAATAAAGTAAAATTTCTTGAAAGAAACTTTGTTATCCTGATTTCCACATCTTCTAATCACATTCCTGTGCTCTTGTTAGGGTCCCAACATTTACAACTCAACAAATCCAATCAATGTATTTAATCTTATTGCATATCCAATAGCATTTGAAACTTTTTTATTCAAACCCACCGGCATTTACTGATTTGCATTTGTCTCAGATCAGTGCCCATACAGATATCTCACATAATTCTGTTGGTCCTTTTTCTCTTTTTACATCTCTTCCACAGGGATCGCATCTTCTTACAATCCTTTACACAACCATCTTCTAAAAACAGACTCTTCGAAGCTCCACACCCCTATTTCCCTAATACTGGGTATCTCTAACCCAACATTCCCTGAATTACTTACTCTTCCAACAGCCTCCTGCTACTCCTCTATCCCATGTGTCCATTAGCCAGTCCCTCATATGTAACTAATAATGACTGAGTCCTAATGATTTCACTTCCCATCTCTTTAGTTCATTTCTTCTTGCCAAAGATTAAGCCAGATATTCTTTCCCAAAAGTAAAACTGATGATCTCCTTTCTTCCTTTTTAATCCTTTTTACTTTGAGACAATCTTCAAACTTAGAAAAAAGCTGTAAGAACAGTTACCAAAAAATGTTTTTCTGACCCATTTGAAGGTTAAGTTGCCCTGCCACACTTGAGTATTTGGTGTTTATTTCTTATAAACAAGAACATTCTCCTCGTGTTATCTGCAGACTGGCCCCCAACTTAGCAGTTTATATGTCATATTTCTGAGTGTTGGAATCTGGGAGCAGCTTGGTTGAGTGATCTGGTTCAGGTAATTCTTGTGATGTGGCAGTCAAGCTTTTAGCTGAGGCTGTGGTCTCTGTAGACTTGACTAGAGCTGAAGGATATGCTTCCAAGACGGTTCACTCGCATGGCTACTACTGGCAGGAGGCCTCAGTTCCTTGCTGGCTGTTGGCAGGATAAGCTCAGTTCCTCACCATGTGGACCTCTCTATACCTGCTGTGCCGTCATGACTTGGCAGCCAACCTTCACCAGAGCAAGTGATCCAAGGGAGAGCAAGGAGGAATCTGGAGTGCCTTTCATGACCTGTTCTCTTGAAGTCCTACTCTATCACTTCATTTGTTACAAGTGAGTCACTGAATTCAGCCCACATGCAAGGGAAGGGAATCAGGCTTTGCCTCTTGAAGAGGGGACTATCAGTAAATTTGTAGATCTGTTTTTAAAACCACCACACTCTTATAGAACCACAATACAACCATCAAAATCATGAAATGAACACAAATCTATTATCATCATCCAATCTTCCTATCCCATACAAGTTTCTCTACTTGACCTGGTAATGTCTTTTGTAACAATAGGATCCAGGTGAGAATTATATGCTGCATTTAATTGTCATGTCTCCTAAGTCTCCTTTCATCTGGAACAGTTCCTCTTGCTCTGACTTTCATGACCTTGACAATTTCTCAAATTGCAGACCAGTTATTTTACAGAATACCCTTCAGTTTGAATTTGTTGATGGTTCCTCATGATTACATTCAGGTTATGCATCTTTGACAGGAATGTCACAGAAGTGCAGCTGTGTTCTTCTTGTATCCTGCCAGGTAGTACATGATTTCCTCTTGTCCCATTACTGATGGGGTTCACTTTATGTGACAAACGTAGTATCTGCCAGGCACAATGATGTTATTCAGTTGCCCTTGGTAATTCCTACTGCCTCTCTCTTCTCATTTCCCATCGCTCTTTCTCTCTACATCTGTATTGTCCAGCCACAGGTGGCTATGGTTCAGAAATTTTCCTTTGAAATGGCTTTGATCTTGTATAAAATTATATGCTCCTTCTGTGGAATATGTATCTACTATAACCTGGAATTTTCCTTTCAGACTTGTATGAAGGCTTATTTTAGAGATAAAACTTTAATTTGTCAAAATCAACCATGTTTATTTCTATTATATTCTATGACTTGGTTTTTATTCCTTATGGTACAAAAATCTCATGTAATCTGTTGATTCATACTGATTTGTTAATTTCTTCGTTTATTTCCACATGAATTTCATTATCCTCCATTTTAAAAATACTGTGATACTATTTAGGAATCAGCTTTTCTAGATTAAAGTAAACCATTCCATTCAGAAATGTAAACTTAATCTGTTTTTACCACTAGAGCAAATATTACTTTTCTATTATTCAAGATCCTCAAATACATTCCTCAATATTAAACTGCTTTACATAAGAAATACAAACGAAGTAAACATAAAAAAATAATCACAGCTATTCCAGCTCCAAATAAAATTGATCAGCCCTTCAGATCAAAAACTAATGGGAAAACTGCTATTTTCAGAACATAATAAACCAAATTTATTTTTAAATTGACACAAATGATCAAGCCAACAAAATGCTGAAAATATTAACTAAATTTATGCTGTCTAAAGCCAGCATTGGAAAGCACCAACCTGTTCCATTCTTTTCAGTTTTGGCTACAGCACTTGTTCGCTTTGGGGTACGCTTTTGCTTTTTTGCCAATAATCCACTATTTCCATCATTTGGCCTTTTCTGACCTGAAATAAGGGGGAAGAGACGACTTGAAAAATACATACATTTTGGATACCATTAGTTTATTATAAAAGACATGGAAATTATTTACAGGATGAGAGATTTCAGTGGAATGGGCAGCTTCACATGATACCATTTCAATAATAATTTATTTCGGTCTGCATATTTTCTGAGAATGTCACCCTCTCTAAGAAATAATCCTCGTCATCTAGACCTACTCTAGTGCCTCCATATTCTGAGAGAAGAACTTTACCTCCAACTTTGACGCTAAATGCTTGTTATCTCTCCACCTTTCCCTTTAGAGCCCAGTCCAACAGCTACTACTGTTGCTTACAATACTTTTTCTTGAGAGTTTTGCAGAAGCATAATGCCTCCATTAGTTGCAGTTCTGGCTGTACTCCTTTCAACTAAAACTCGGTCAAAGGAGGAAGAAACTCTCTAAACGCCTGTCCTCCCATAACTCCGGCCACTGCAGTTGGTCTTCTGCGCTTGAGCCACCACCACCGCCACAAGAGCAGCTGTATTATTCACCGGTCTACTCCACATGAATTTCTCGATGTACATTTTTTTTTAAAGGCATGGGAAGGGAAAGTGGGGACGTGACGTACAAAGGAAAGAGAGAATAGGAGGGAGGGAGGGTGGGAACTTTACAGATCAAGAATGCCTAAAACTCTTAACTTACTAATTTTGGGGCTGAACGTAAAGGCTGATGTTCTCCCTAGAAAGTTCTTACCCTTCTCTCTGTTCTCTCTTTCTTGAACAATTATACTACAGGTACCAGAGGCAACACCGGCTTCAAACCCATTTGCAGATTCCCTCTCACAGAGACCTTCTTGAGATTCTTCAGCAATGCTATCAACTTCAATGGTTATGTCACTCTCACTTTTTATACTTCGAGACTCATCTTGACTGAGAGTAAGTGGTGAAGCTACTGAAAAGTGATGCTGTACAACAGGAGGTAGGGCAGGTGGAATAGAAACAAGAGAGTTAGACTCAGAGTTTTCAACTACTACATCTTCAATACTGGTCTTATCCTTCTCATCCAAATCATCCAAGTCTACTTCATGGCAAACCAAGGTCTCAGGCCCAATCAGAGGCATTGCATCCTCTTCTTCTTTTAGTGGAGTATTTACAGTTTCTTCAGCTGGACTGTCAAATTTTTCACTAGTCAATTCTTGACTGCGTTGGTTGGACTCTGCGATTAATGATGGCATTTCTTCATTTTCTACTTCAAAATGTTGTTCAAAATTTAAGTTTTTCATTCCCTCAGATGCAATACAGTCACTGGTCTTTTCTTGAGATACGCTGTTTGTCATTTCCATTCCATTCTCGATTCTTGTTTTTTTCTCTGGTGATGACTGTCCCAGTAATTTTCGTTTCAACTTTTTTTCTTTTGCACACTGGTCAATTTCATCTTCAGCAGTAGAGGAAAAATTTTTACTGTCTAGTGAAGAAAATTCTAGACTCTGAGCTTCTATATGAGATTCACTTCCTGCTTCATCCTGGCTAAATGATGAAATCTTTATAATTTCTAAAGAAAGATCTTTTGTCTTGCTTCGTCTTCCCTTTCCTTTAGGAGATTTTTCAGCCTCTTTCTTAACTTCTTCTCCTTGTTCCACTTTATTTCCAAAAATCTGTACTATTTGTTCATTCTCTCCAACTTCTAACTTCAGTGTTTCTAAAGGCTGCATTTGTGTCCTTTCGTTTTCTTTTAATATATGTGCAGCAATCTTTGGATTTTCTTCATCTAGTTTATCGTCATTCAAGTGTTCATTTTTTTCTAGTTCTTTAATATCAGGAGAAAGTTCTTCATTCATCAAATTCTTTTCTAAAAGGTCTTCTGTTTCACTATCAGATGAGCAAGAGTCTGCAAGAGGAAATATTACTGTATTACAAAGGTTTCTGTCTTAATTACCAATGTAATTTTAGAATAAAAATTCTACCACTCTAAATCATACACCACTGAATACTTCCCTGTAGAAATTCCTGGTAAATCATACATTTGGGCCAAAAAATGGGAGGGGGTGGTAAGTTGCAAAATTAACTCCATGTAAAAACACATTACACTGAAAATATTACTATCTCAAGTCTATAATAGAGCTAGTTTGGGCTATGAAAAAAATCTCAGAAATTGGGCTATGAAAAATCGTCAGAAAAAGCAAAGGACTAGTACTGAGATAGTAAGTTAATACATTAAGTGGTTTGATCTGAGGTCTAATAGATATTGATTAATAAACGTAATGGGCATTCTGTGTCTCTAGAAAGGAAGATGACATTCTATTTTTAAAAATTCTGAAAAGAAGAGATGCACAAAATGAGCAGTTTGAATTCCCAAAGGTTTAAATATTCTTTTGATTTAAAGACATAAAAGTATAGGCAAGCTACCTTCTTGCAAAAGAACTCATTCTCTTTAAGTTAGAGAATTTTTTAAAATAGTAAAGTAGGGCTGTGAGAATGTACAGGAACTGTAAAATATAAAAATTCTGCCCACATGGTACTTCTATTGTAAAGAAGTCCAAAAAGGCAAACTCAAATAGACAAGCTTCATTTGGTGGACATCTTGCATTTGTGTGTTATGATAAGCTTCCAGTAGATGGCAGTGATGAGGAGGGAGCAAGCCCTTTTCTAATTTACACACAAACACCACATGGACGAAAGGTAGTCCTAGTTCAGAATAGCTTTTTTCTTGAAGGGAGGAAAAAGTTTTGATGAGACAAGGATTTAACATTTTAAATTTCATGGGAAAACATACAAAGGTAGAAAGGTGAGAAAAAAGTTAAAAGCAAAATAAAGTATGTTCACCTATACTCATCACAAAACATGCCTATACCACGTTAGTTTGTGTGCTTTGAACACCTTGGTGTCAGCTTTGTTGAAATATCCTGCGTGAACAGCACTGAATTGTAGGAGACACTGGTGCACGCTCTGAAGGACAGTGCAGCACACAGTAGGATGCATGACTTGTCAACCCATCTTCTTTCAAAATAGAATACTCCTACAATACTGACGACAAAAGTATTCCAATTAAAGTAAGACATCACTCAGTCGTAAGTAAACATGAGAGACTAAAATATTTATCTCAGGGGCGCCTGGGTGGCTCAGTCAGTTAAGCGTCCGACTTCAGCTCAGGTCATGATCTCACGGTCCGAGGGTTCGAGCCCCGCGTCAGGCTCTGTGCTGACAGCTCAGAGCCTGGAGCCTGTTTCAGATTCTGTGTCTCCCTCTCTCTCTGACCCTCCCCCGTTCATGCTCTGTCTCTCTCTGTCTCAAAAATAAATAAACGTTAAAAAAAAATTTTTTTTAAGAAAATATTTATCTCAAATCAAGTTTTGTAGTTTAAATTATATGAGATTAAAAACTTAGATGACTTTCTATGAATCTCTCACACAAGTATAGTTTTATTGTATTATTGATTTTTTAAAAAATCAACGATCCTCAAAATTAGCACCTTCCATTCCATTTGACAGAGGTGAGCTGTCTGGCATACTGCTGCGAGCACTTCTGGTACCTGATTTTCCTTCACTGTTTGGAGTCTTAGACAAACCATATGGCATGTTTGATGAAAGGGTAGATTTTAAAGGAGGTCGTCCTCGTTTTGACTTCTGCCTCTCCTCATCCCTCTTGTCATCCTTTTCACTGTCTTCTTTATTCTGGGTAACAGCAACAAAACGTATGAGAAGGGCCGATGCCTTAGAAAAAAATGAACATTCTACCGACATTCTACTTCTCCAAGGAAAACCATAACTCAAAAAAGGTTTTATATTTTATATATCAACTCTTAGTTCATGCTTATAGAAAAACCAAAAACAAGTGGTTTTCTAACATAGTTATAATTATATGAATAAGATAGTCTATGGTTTGTAACACCGCAGTCCCACGGTGAAGGCCAGAGTCCATGCATTAGAGAACTGAACAACTACTCAGCACCCCTCCTTGTTCATTACTATTCCCTGAGGACAAGAAAGAGACCTGCCATCAAACAGACAAAACCTTAGGTGAATTTCTACAGCACAGGCTGAAAATTGAGGGTAGGGATGTTGAGCACAACTAGCCAGCAGGTATGTGTTTTAGCTTTATCTAATACTAGCTTTCAAGACAGTTGTCTGCAAAAAAAATCCTAAAATCTGACAACCCTGAGTCTGCATCCCACAAGAGTGGTGAGTTCCATCCTCTCTTGATGAGGAATGTATCCTCTTTTTTGTCACCATCAATCCTGTTTTACCCTTTTACTATAGAGCCCCTATAGACATTTGAGTTTGAAGCCTGTCTCCTAGGGAGTCCCTGGTTTTTATCTTGCCCTAAACAATATGGTAATGTGTTTACATTTTTTACTTTTTAGCTTCTGGGTTACCAGAGAGAAAATCACAATTACCTTAAAGAAATCAAGACGATTATTACAATGAGAAAACAAGATTTATAAAACACAGTATAATATAAATAATACCTATACTTATCATAAAGGATATGACTCTATATACATACTTTTGCTTTTTTCTTCTGTTTTTTCTTTGGTCCACCTTTGTCCAAAGGCCAGATTATCCTGTCAGCCTTCACCCATTCATCATACCTTAAAACAGAAAAAAATAAAACTTCACAGTAATACCTTATTTGAAATGTATGCACCAAATGAAACAGCAGTGAGGAAACTAAAGAGTTCAGTTCTACTGTTGGCAGAAACATGAAGAGCACAGGGGCTGGTGTATTGGTAACAAGTACCAGCCTGTACGAGGTGCGTTGTAAACCTGCCACCACCAGGACAAGGCAAGAAAATTTCTTAGGGTAAATGAGCAAGAAAAACCTATGCAGATTCAAGACTGTTTAAACGGCTTTTATTTTCTGTACTGAGCTTTTGTTTCCCACAGATCTGAGCTTAACAGAATAAGTTGATGTTACACTGGCATTCATTCTATTGACCAAATAATGAATGCAGAGATAAGTGAAGTGAATTCACATTTGTAACATGATCAGTTCCAGGTTTATTTATGAAGTCCTTTTCAGCTCTCTTTTCCTCCCAGAACTCTATAGCTGCTAGTATTTTTTTTTCTTTTGATGTTTATTTTTGAGAGAGGGAGAGACAGAGTGTGAACAGGGGAGGGGCAGAGAGAGAGGGACACACAGAATCTGAAGCAGGCTCCAGGCTCTGAGCTGTCAGCACAGAGCCCAATGTGGGGCTCGAACTCATGAACCGTGAGATCATGACCTGAGCCAAAGTTGGATGCTTAACCAACTGAGCCACCCAGGCGTCCCACATAGCTAATATTTTTTTTTTTTTTTAACGTTTATTCATTTCTCAGAGACAGAGACAGAGCATGAGCGGGGAAGGGACAGAGAGAGAGGGAGACACAGAATCTGAAGCAGGCTCCAGGCTCTGAGCTGTCAGCACAGAGCCCGATGCGGGGCTTGAACTCACGAACTGCAAGATCATGACCTGAGCCGAAGTCGGATGCTCAACCAACTGAGCCACCCAGGAGCCCCTCTAGTTGCTAATATTTCTAATAAAATTTTATTCTGAACTGTTACCGCTAAGACTCTGAAAAATTTTAGAGATCTTTCATTTTTTTATTAAAAATTTTTCTAAAATGTTTGTTTTTGAGAGAGAGCACAAGCAGGGGAGGGGCAGAAAGAGAGGGAGATATAGAATCCAAAGCAGGCTCCGGCTCTGAGCTGTCAGCACAGAGCCCAATGCAGGGCTCAAACTCACGAGCTGTGAGATCACGACCTGAGCCAAAGTCAGACGCTTAACCCACTGAGCCACCCAGATGCCCCAAGATCTTTCATTTCCTTTAAGTTTTTATTCTGCTTAGCTCAAATTGAAAACTCCTCATTTCCCTTATACCTTCTTCCAAAATATTGACATCACTTTTAAATTTCAACACAGTCCACATTACTAATCAGGGCAAATAAGAAACTAAACTTTCTACAACTAAATGCCAGTTCTTACACTATGTAAATATATAGGTATTTATACAGCTTAATCAAAATCTAAAATGTGAACACTCAGGCAAAAAACACTACAGGCAGTCCTTACTTTGAACTGCACCATGTTAATGGAAACCATACCCTCACTTTGTAACCTAGTTACCACGGAGCCGTGCGAAGGAAGGACACAGTTCCAATATCCACATATCGGTTGACATAAGACCGTGACTTACCTACACTATGGTTTGGAAAAACGATTTCCTCCTGGACTAACCCAATATATTCATTTTACCCGGCTTTATTCTTACTGTATTTCATAATAATCACTCACTTGGACATTTACTGAGGGCCTACTAGCATTCCGGGCACTGTCTGAGAATACAGTGTACACTGTAGAGAGTAGTAAGAAGAAGACCCTTGCTGTCATGCAGCTTGCAGTCTGGTGTAAAAGGCAGACATACAGTAAAATCGAGGACAGTCTACTAAATGCAATAAGAGGGTTATTTATGTATCTGGTCCAAGGCACAAAGGAGTAACTGCCCAGTTTCAAACTTTTACGGGACCTATCACACAACTAAGAAGCACAGGTCTGATTTAGAGTACACCTCTGATTTAGAGGCCACATGGCCTGGTCACCACAGTATGTCATGCGGGTACTCCAGTATTAATACTGCCAACCAAGGGTGGTCCCAGAATCTCTCAACTACAGACCAGCACTCCCCTCACAATTGCACATGCTACCCTGTTTTAGAAACCCAACTGGATTCTCTAGGAGCTAGAGTGGCTCTGTTTCCATCAGCAGACCGCAATTATACTAGCTTTTAGGAGTACAGAAGGACAATGAAAAACCACGAACCGTATCAGTAACCAGTTAGGTAACTAGTTGGGAAGATAACCAGTGAGGAAGAACGTGAGCATATAATAAAATGACTGTTGGGGCGCCGGGGTGGCTTAGTTGGTTAAGCATCTCACTTTGGCTTAGGTCACGATCTTGCGGTTTGTGAGTTCGAGCCCCGCGTCAGGCTCTGTGTTGACAGCTCAGAGCCTGGAGCCTGCTTCGGATTCTGTGTCTCCCTCTCTCTCTGCCCCTCCCCTGCTCAGTCTTATTCTGTTTCTCAAAAATGAATAAATTTTTAAAAATAAGTAAAATGACTTGAGAAAAGTCATATAGTAAAATATTAAAAAGATGAGAGTGAAGGATAGGAAGGGGACTTTCTAGAAAGATGAGCAGACCCACACAGAGTAAGAGTGGATGGCTGGAACTGAATGGAAGCAGAGAAAAATCAAAGGCTATAATGTGCTACAACTGCAAAGACAGTGACTCAGAGCTGACAAGATAGTACCCCTCTCCCCGAATTCAATATGTGCATACAAAACAACAGATCTCTAAGATCACTAAAGAGTTTGCACAGAACTGGTGAATCATGTTGTACAACTGAAACTAATAGGACAATGTATGTCAACTATAAATATTGAATAATAAGCATGTTTTAAAAATTAAAGTTTGTGGGGCACCTGGGTGGCTCAGTAAAGCATCCGACTCTTGGTTTTGGAGCAGGTCATGATCTCTCAGTTCATTATTTCAAGCCTCGCATCGGGCTCCAGGCTACCAGTGCAGAGCCTGCTTGGGATTCTGTCTCTATCTCCCTTTCCCTCTGCCTCCCCCTGCTCGTGCTCATATGCTCTCTCGCTCTTTCTCTTCTCAAAATATATAAACAAACTTAAACAAGTTTCTTTCTAGTGTTGGCACAAGTGTGAAGAACATAGGGACCAGTCTGAGAAATTTTAAAGTTTTATATGCTATTCATTAAACCCATACTTTTTTTTTTTCCTTAAAGTTATTTGAGAGAGAGAGAGAGAATGCATGTTGGAAACAGACAAAGAGGGGGAGAGAGAATCCCAAGCAGGCTCCATGCCCAGTGCAGAGCCTGATGTGGGGCTTGATCCCATGATCATGAGATCATAACCTGAGCCTAAATCAAGATTCGGACGCTTAACTGACTGAGCCACCCAGGCACACCTAAACCCATATTCTTAAAATGATGCAAAATGAAAGAAACCTAACTCTCCCTCACTAAAGAAAACAGTCAACATTTATTGAGTACTTACTGTATGCCAGGCACTGTTCTAAGCACTTTGTATGTTAATACAGGTGTTAAGCACTATTTCTCACAACATTTTATAAAGCAGGTGCTTTATCTTACCCGATTTAGAGGTGAAGGAATTGACACATAACAGCACATTTCTAGTATGTAAGGAAACCTTGAAGCACTCTGGCTCCAAGCAAATACAGGGCAAGCAGAGATATTAAACGCATAAGGCTTTCCAAAGGGGAAAGGGAAGAGTAGAGGAACTGGCCTGGTACTATCAGCTACAGAACTGATCTGGACTCAAAGCTACATGCAGTTGTTCTCCTGTTGAACATCAACAGTTTCACAGAACATCAACATCAGATAAGCCTATCCCATGACCATGACAGATCAAGACAAAAAGAAGACCACTTCATAATAGTATCTAAACACAGGATAAAAAGGAATATTATCCAACCCACAAAAATGACCAACATCCTTTTATCTTGAGTGACTAACTGCTGCTTCTTTATCAATTACAATACTAACCTTGGTCTAGTCTTCTCTTCTTCTAGATAAGATTTATTAAGAAAACCAATCACACAATTATCACCACTTCTTGACCACATCCAATCTACAGCAAAACCCACTTCCTTAAACCCTCCCTAAAATCATCTAACAAGCTCAAATCTGAGTCCTAACATTTTTAAATTAATCAACTTAGAATTATAATACTTGATACAAGCTTGATTTATTTTATTTTTAAATTTTATTTATTTATTTTAACATTTATTCATTTTTGAGAGAGAGAAAGAGTCTGAGTGGAGGAGGGGCAGAGAGAGAGGGAGACACGGAATCCGAAGCAGGCTCCAGGCTCTGAGTTGTTAACACACAGCTCGACACAGAACTCCAACCCATGAACTGTGAGATCATGACCTAAGCCAAAGTCAAGACACTTAACTGACTGAGCCACCCCGGTGCCCCGATATGAGAATGATTTTGAATAAATGTAATAGACAAACCACCTGCACCATTGGGAGCTGCAGGCCTGCCTCCCTGCCCATGGTCTGCAGGATGTTTCCATAAAATCCTGGGCTACTGCTGTTTCCAGAGGCGGTGCCTTGGACTTTCATGAATTCATCTAACACTCTCTTGATGAATGCCCCATGGTATCCCTTACTGTGTTCTCCCTCACTGCAAATGAGCAATAAATCCAACCTGTTCAACTACACATAGGATCTTGGTGACCCTTGCCTGAAGTACTGACACAGCTAGTAAAGCACTGGAGATGTTAAAAGTCTTGGAAAATTCAGATAAAAGGTATGCTTTGTAACCATTTGTTTTATATATACCATTTTCTTTGGTTCTTCACAACATTAATCTTTTTGAACCATGGAAATAAATTTCAATAGTAAGAAAATACGTTTTCTGCTTACCTGACATTCCATCCATAGTAATGTACCAAGTATAAAACTTCTCCATCATCAATTTCAGTGCTTTTAATACTAGCTTCATAGATTTTCTGCGTTTTTCCTCGACCATATTTTACTTTCACTTTGGTTCCTGTTAGGCAGGGTTCCATGTCTTCCTCATCTTCCTCCCCATCAGAGTCACATTTGCTTTCAGTTTCTTCCCTGCAGCAAGTTATAACATTGATAATGCTACTAATAATTTAATGGAGAACTAATATATGCTAAAAGAATTCAACATGTAGAATAGTTAAAACCTAAGTATTACCTTAATAGCATGTCAGTGGAGGAGGAGAAGAAGGAGGAGAAGGAGAAGATTTTTATGGACTACCTACTAAGGAATTTATTACGTAACGGTGCACTGTACCACAAGTAAATCCATATTTCTTAAAGGCCAATCAATAATCACAGTTGATGATGTAGTCAAATTAATCAGTTTTGATAAAGTAAGAGCCATGTGCTTTGAAAAACTCTTTAGGATTCATATTCAAGTGCCACCTTATTATGTGAAAATTATCTAAAGATAGTTTCTAACTTCCTGCAACTAAATTGTCTTGAATCTACTTTACTACCACTCTGCTCAATTTAGAATGGTCTTTAGCATAACTGTTTTATTTTAGTGGGCAGACTAATGAACAAGGGCTATCTACCTCAGTAACCATATCTTTTAAACTAGTTTATATTTTAAAGGTTTTCCTACCGTAACAAAGAAACAACAGATATTTGAATATTAGGTCACTTGTTGAAACTGTGGGATAGCACCAGGAGAACAAAGCTTTGTGTATCTCATACTGATTTCTGTTGTGTTTTTACTCCTCTCCCACCAGCTTTTGTTTAAAATAATCAGGTATAAAAGAGATTGACATAGGGAGGTCTGACAATATTTCAGTATTTTTTATAAACAAAACATTTTGTATTAACCCTCCAAGGATTTAGAAGAGATCTACACCAAAGATCATCCTAATGTCATGAATGGTAAATGTTTCTTTCAGAGGAGGCATTATGCTCTAATAAACGTGGGGCATTTATCTGGGGAGCACTAGGGGAACCGACATGAAGAAGCTTTGACAACCTCATTTGCCCTGGGAAATGTTTTATCTCGAAGGACACATTCAATATTATAGTCTGATAAGGTAATTTCAAAATATTAAGAAACCACTTAAAACAGAAATGTCTACAGATAAAAAAATCTCCCATTTCCATGATTCCTGTTATAGAATGAGAATACGAACTATGTTTGTCTATATATTCAATCTTTATTTAATAGAAGGGCATATTTTTTTTCATATTCAAGTCTGAAATTTTCTCTGAAACAATTACTTATTCTATTTACATAGCAACTATAAAGGCTTTTAAAACCACATATTACATATATATATAGATATATATATACACACATCTATATATATACATATATACACATATATACATATATATACATGTATTACATGTTTTATGTATTAAATACATATTACACATATTTTGATGCTTATTTTTAATAAAACTTCAAACTATAATTAGCCCTGATTTAAGTGGTTCACTTTTGCTTAAATTTATTGTCCAAATATTTGAAATTCTGCACTCACATCATTATATTCAACTCCAATTTTCTCCTCCCAGTTTTCCTAATCCTATTTCGATACAGAACTTTCTTTATTCACTCATCTAATTCACATGTAATTGTGATAGCTCTTGTACCTATTTGGACTGAATCATAAAATCACCTCTCCCACTCACCAATCATTCCTATTTTTACAAGTATTTTCTCAATGGTTAATTTTTAGATGGGTGTCAGCCACTAGTTGGATGCAGCAGGCTACTTTTTCCCAATTTTACTTAAACTTCTAGAAAATTTGTCATCATATAATGTAGTAATCAAAAAGTAACTATGGAGAAGAGCTCATGTTACAAGAACGTGTGTTATGCTGTTGTTGCTGAATTAAGATTCATTTTTTAGTAGCATATAAAAATTAGTAAATCCATTTGACAACACAGAAATGGCCAACTAAACACAGTCGGACATTAATTTGCTCTAGCTGGACTGCCTAATCTTTGGTAATGTTTAAGTCAGTTCAGTCCATACATGTATAATACATGGAAAAAAAATACCAACACTCAACAGCAAACAGAATGGACATTAAAAAACTGAAATTTATTGGTGTGATGTGGGGCAAGAATGTATTTTCCAAACTAGCATCAGGGGTGCATGCCACTTACTCTAATACAATAACTTGAAAAGAAAAATGTCTTAGATAAAGCTAACACACAGAAACATCTGCTAGTACTGTGCACCCATGTGTTTGTTAGCTTTCCCACATTGTACCTTTTTTAAAATGGAATTTTTGCTGTCGCTGTTTCCTCTTGTCCACTTCCTCCATTTTTCTCCAGCTCCCTTCCCTGCTGTCAACTGCAGGACCTTTCTTTTGACTGGGTGGCGCAGCCTTCTGTGAGGCCACTGTTTAGGGCACAAGTGCTATTAAAATGGTGCGACCAGTATATTCTCCAATTCCGAAAGGCGATACACATCATCTTCACAATGTGTCTCACCTTCACTAGACAAGAGGAACGGAAGTCCCAATAAGAAAACATTCCCTCAAACCTGAATCTCTAAGCAGGATCAGAGCGCTGCTGTACCCCAGACAGGTGCTTCTGGAGAACAAATATAAGATAATGTACCTCTCTTGGCTTTTTTCTTCCTCTTCATCTGAGTCTTTATCAGAATCCTCCTGCTTTTTAATTTTCTTCTCCTTTTGCTTTGGTGTATTTTTTCTCCCCAGCAGTAACTCGTTTTCTTTTCTCTCCACGGTTTCATAGTCCTCAACTACATCTTTATTCTCTGTATCATTGTCTTTCAATTTGTCTTCTGTCTTGTCTTCTTCAATTTCCTTTTTAATAGAATTTGCATCTCGAGCTATTCTCCTTCGTCCCTAGAAGGGGTAAAAGCTTTAAAATAGCTATCACTACAAATGGGGAAAAAGGCAGAAAATGTTTCTTTTTCGTAAAGCTTCACAGCAATGACTAGTCTTCTCTCAGGCTTGAGACATAACAATGACAGCCCATCAATTCCTGGGCACTTTTCCTTTCAACCCATATAAATTACTTAATTATGTCCATGTCTACTATGATCCTTGGCTACATACTACATTAGAAGTAAAAATCTCTTCCTTTGTTCACATTATTTTATCTCACTTTTGTATTTCTTGACTACAATAAAATTTTAATTGAATCAGAGTTGACATGTTATATTAATTTCAGGTGTATAACACAGTCAATTGACAATTATATACATTATGCAGTGCTCACCATGGTTAAGTATAATCACCATTGGTCACCAGACAGTTATCCCAATAGTATTGAATATATCCCTTATGCTGTACTTTTCATTCCTGTGACTTATAGCTCCAAGTTTGCACCTCTGAATCCCCTATACTTACTTAGCCCATCCGCCCACTCCCTCCCTCTGGCAAACACTAGTTTATTCTCTGTATTCATCAGTCTGTTTCTCTTTTTTCGCTTATTCTTTTTTCTTTTTGAGATTCTACTTGTAAGTGAAATCATATGGGATTTGTCTTTGTCAGACTTATTTCACTTAGCATGTTTTATCCCACTTGCAATATTTCTTGGCTACAATGAATGTTCTAAAATAATTAACTACACATCAATGATACAGGTTAATAATAGTACTTTTAAAAGATTAACCAGCAAAAAAAAAAAAAAAATATTATGGACTGTTAAAGCTCTGTGGTCTCTAATTCCACCATTTTTAAGATAAAATTTACATTATCACTCTATTTCTGTGTGACTACATTTTAAAAGGATTGAATTACATCAATGGCCAACAAGTGAGCGGATTTCTTTGAATGAGTATCTAGAGAGCTCACTAGGCCGGCAGGAACTTGTCTTCCCCCAGCTTTCATCTAGCCTCTTGCATGCTCGACTGACCATGAAACTGGTGAGCCATTTTATTCTGTCCTAAGTTCTCCTTCAAGTTCACTTCTACACACTGGCAGAGTTCCCCTCTACTTGGAATAAAGTGAGGACAGAAAAGGGGCCAACAACTCAGCACTAGAAAACATTATAATTATATCTCAGTATAATACATTTTCCCTAGTTCCTAACTATTTGTTATTTAAACTTCAAAGTTAGAAAATAAGTTTATTTTTTTTTTTTATCACAAAGAACTAAAGGGTAGGTTCCATGAAGACAAGGACTCTCTTATTCACTTCTATATCCTATGCACATAGCAGGTGTTCTTTATTTTTTTAAGTAAATTTTTATTTAGTTTTATCTTTTATTTTTATAAGGTTTAGCAGGGGAGGGGCAGCAAGAGAAGGCAGGCTGTGCACTGCCAGCACAGAGCCCAGCACAGGGTCGAACTCAGGAAATTGGGAGATTGTGACCTGAGCTGAAACCAAGAATCAAACGCCTAACCATCTGAGCCACCCAGGCGCCCCAGCATATGTTCTTTAAATACTTGTAGGTAAATGAATGAAAAGAACTGTTCTCTATCAAACTTCAGGCCTGTATACCTGTATTTCAGGAGTCCCATTTTAATTTTTAATTTTGATTAATTTATTTAAATAGTTTTTAAATAATTTTTTTAAGTTTATTTATTTTGAGAGAGAGAACAGAAGCAGGGGAGGAGCAGAGAGAGAGGGAGAGACAGAATCCCAAGAGGCTCAGGGCTGAGCCTGACATGGGGCTTAAACTCACGAGTCATGAGATCATGACCTGAGCTGAAATCAAGAGTCAGATGCTTAAGTGACTGAGCCACCCAGGCCCCCATTTATTTATTTTGAGAGAGAGAGAGAGCACACACGTGAGCAGGGGGAAGAGCAGAGAGAGAGAATCCCATGCAGGCTCTGTGCTGTCAACACAGAGCCCAATGAGAGGCTTGACCCCACCAGTCATGAGATCATGACCTGAGCCAAAATCAAGACTCAGACACTTAACCGATTGGGTCACCCAGGTGCCCCTATTTATTTAAGTAATCTCTGCCCCCAATGTGGGGCTTGAACACAGGACCCTGAGATCAAGAGTCACATGCTCTTCCCAGTGAGCCAGCCAGCTGCCCCAGAAATCCCATTTTTAGAAGTTTGCCGCTCATTCATTCAAACGAGGAATTTTTATAAGCATATTTATTACAGCATTTTGTAATCATAAAAAATTGGAGAAAATCTTAAGGAAGGTAAATTTATGGAATATCCATAATATGCAGTACTCTACAGGTATTTTACATAAGATGAGAAACATCTTTATGTAACATCTTTTTATGTTAAGTTTTAAATAAAACTTAAAAAAAAAGATGAGGAACATCTTTATGTAATGACAAGAAAGTATGTCCAAAATACATATAATGGGAGTTATTATTCAGTCTTAAAAAGGAAGGAAATTGTGACACATACACAGATTCAACCTGCAAGACATTATACTGAGTGAAATAAGCCAGGCACAAAAGGACAAATACCGTATGATTCCACTTATATGAAGTACCCAGAATAGTCAAATCAGAGACAGAAAGTAGAATGGCTGTTGCCACAAGCTGGGGGAGAGAGGAATGGGAAGTTACTGTTTAATGATGAGTTTCAGTTTTGCAAGATGAAAAAAGTATTGGAGATGGATGGTGGTGATGACTGCATGACATGTGAATGTAGTTAATGCCACTGAACCATACACTTAGAAGTGGCTAAGATGATAAATTATATGTGTACTTACCACAGTTTTTTACAATTAAAAAAAATGAAAAAGAAATGAAACAAACCAATTTGAATGTTTCATGAAATTCACTAGAAGATTCCATTTACTGGATGATGGTCAGAATAGACAGTTGTTTATTTTTTTAACGTTTGTTTATTTTTGAGAAAGAGAAAGAAAGTGTGAGTAGGGAAGGAGCAGAGAGAGGGAGGGAGAGGATCCAAAGCAGGCTCTTGGTGACAGCAGACCCCGACGCAAGGCTCGAACTCATGAACCATGAGATCATGACCTGAGCTTCGGACACTTAACCAAATGAGCCACCAGGCGCCCCAAAATGGACAGTTTTAAAAAATGGTTTCCGAGCAACTAAAAGAGGTAAGAGGTGATTTCATCTCCTCTTTCATTAAATAGGATTTCACTGAAAAATAAGACATAATAGTAACTGAACTTCTTTGATAATGTGATAATTTTTTCTCCTAAAATTTAATAAGTCCTATGTAGACATCATTGAGCAATGATCAAAATAATGGATGACAACTTCTGCAAAGGACTTAAATAATAATGGAGAAGAGCAGATTAGAAGATAAAAGCAGTGTGCACATGACTAGAAAATAAGATGAAGCATAATAAACTGCCACAAGAATTTTATGTGCAGTGTGCTGTGAGGTAACAGAGAATGAAAAGAACCCATCCAGTTGGAGGCACAGGAATGATAAGGAAGAGATTCATGCATTCAACAACTATTTAGTAAGTTCTTAATGTAGATGAAGTACTATTCTAGATGCCTGGGATCTGTCAATGAACAGAAAAAACACTAATCCCTGCCTTCATGGAGTGTGAATCCAGTGCAGAGTGGGGTAAAAGAAACAAATATAATAAAGAGAATATGAGTAAGTAAATTACAAGTAAAAGGAGCAACATTAGAGGGACTGCAAATGCCAAACAGACAAAGCAGATTACAATTTTAGATAAGGTGACCAGGATAGGCTTCAGTGAAGTGACTTTTTAAAAATTAAAAATTTATGGGGCGCCTGGGTGGCGCAGTCGGTTGGGCGTCCGACTTCTGCCAGGTCACGATCTCGCGGTCTGTGAGTTCGAGCCCCGCGTCGGGCTCTGGGCTGATGGCTCAGAGCCTGGAGCCTGTTTCCAATTCTGTGTCTCCCTCTCTCTCTGCCCCTCCCCTGTTCATGCTCTGTCTCTCTCTGTCCCAAAAAATAAATAAATGTTGAAAAAAAAAAAAATTAAAAAAAAAGAAAAAATAAAAATTAAAAATTTTTTTCTAGAAAGCGAGTGAGAAGGACAGAGGGAGAGAGAGAATCCCAAACGGACTCCATGCTCAGTGCAGAGCCCACTGTGGGACTCGATCCCACAACCCTGGGATCAAAACCCTGGCCAAAATCAAGAGTCAGACACTCAACCAACTGAGCCACTCAGCCACCCCCAGCGAGGTGACTTTTTAGCTAGACTTAAAGGAGGTGAATATTTGAGACTGACCCCAGATGAGAATGACTTAAACAGACATAAATAGAAAACAACAGGAGAAATGGTTTTTCAGGAAGAGTAACAGGCATATTTAGAAAAAAACAGGCAGGGGTGCCTGGGTGGCTCAGTCAGTTAGGCGTCTGACTTTGGCTCAGGTCATGATCTCACGTTCCGTGAGTTCAAGCCCCGAGTCGGGCTCTGTGCTGACAGCTGAGAGCCTGGAGCCTGCTTCAGATTTCATGTCTCCCTCTCTCTCTCTCTGCTCCTCCACTGCTCACACTCTCTGTCTCTCTCTCTCAAAATAAAGATTAAAAACAAAACAAAAAAAAATTTTTTAAGGAAAAAAACAGCCAGGCTAGTCTGCCTAAAGCACAACTCAATACTAGAAAACAAACTAGGTTCACTGAAGTATTTTTGTGTATATCTTAAAATGTCCATAATGAAAAATTTTAAGTAATGTTTAAAATAAACCAGATAGGGGCGCCTGGGTGGCGCAGTCGGTTAAGCGTCCGACTTCAGCCAGGTCACGATCTCGCGGTCCGTGAGTTCGAGCCCCGCGTCAGGCCCTGGGCTGATGGCTCGGAGCCTGGAGCCTGTTTCCGATTCTGTGTCTCCCTCTCTCTCTGCCCCTCCCCCGTTCATGCTCTGTCTCTCTCTGTCCCAAAAATAAATAAAAAACGTTGAAAAAAAAATTAAAAAAAAAAATAAATAATAAATAAAATAAAATAAAATAAACCAGATAAAACTAATTATTAACTACTTACCCTTGGAGATTTTAATTCTATTTCTTCTCTTTCACTTTCACTATTTGAATCAATATTCTCCTCAGGTTCACTCTTCACTTCTACTAAAGGCATTTCTTGATCTACTTTTAGAGCCTCTTCCATTGATTCTTCTAACTCTTTTTTTTCCTCTTTTACTTTTGGTTCATGGTGGTGAACAGTTCTGAACTGAATATTTGCAGAACGGCAGTATTCCTCAAAACCATAGAGATACCTAAACAAACAATATTTCATTTTAGGAAATCTTAGTCTTTACATTAACTTGAATACTATATTATTAAACATTTTATTTTTAAAAAGTAAAACTTAAGACTTTTTTTTAAAGTACTTTTTTTATGGTACTGACTTCTTGGTTTTATACAGGATTATAAACAGGAATATTGATCATACAATTTCTTCCTAAAAAATCTATGCTTGTGATAACTGAACATAGCTATCATAGTTTTGATATGAAAGTTGTTCACCACAGAAGATATAGCTCTAGAACACCTATCATCATTTCAGACTGTTAACACTACCTGCATCCCTAACTCTGAAAAGGAAATTTAGGACAACATGAAAAATGGAGTAAAGCAGACTTGGTGCAATGAAATAATGTTCAATCCCAATCATCTATTAACCTGAACTTTTTTATACACTTTCTCTAACTTTAATGTTCTTTGATTGATGTGTTCTTGTTTAACTGTTAACAAATTAAATGGAAAATATTCCCTGTAATATGTATTCTTTGATGAATAAACTATACTACTTACTTTCTATAAGCAGTTTTTACATTGTAGGAAGCAGCTGAATTCAAAATAGGAATGCCAAGGTCCATATAAATTTGCTTCCATACAGCACCACTATCAATCTGGAAAATTAAGTTTTTATTTGTTAACATTTACAAAGGGAAATAATCTTTACACTAACATTCTATGTTCATTAAGAAAATGTGTTTATTACCTAAGTGCAGAACAGTACATTAGATGATTTAACTTTTTCATTACGTCCTTACTTACATTGTCACATCCACCTTGATGATAAACCAGTCTAAAGAGTTTGAAGAGATTGAGATCTTTATAGCCCAAAACAGGTGGTTTGTTGATTGGAGTACCTTTTTAATATCAGAAAGTAGAAATAAAATTTTTATTCAAATGGAAAATACTGGTACAAAGCTATCAATACAAAGCTTTCCAATTTCTCATTTCCCAAGTTTTATTAATCAGAAGCATCTATTTAAAGAAACTTTAATTATGTAAGACAACATAAAATATTCTCTATATTCTTTATGAAGTATTGTGATGCTCTTTAGATTCACTTCTATGACTAATAAGATCACCCCTCTCACAACTAATATAATCACCTGTCAGTGGACTGGGTACAAGTAAAACCTACAACTACAAGGTACAGCTAACAATGATGTTGGCTCAAGAGGCCTCTGTAAGAATATACACAATTTTACAGGTGTAATTTAGAGCATGGATCCATTTTCCCTGCTTTAACACAAATATTAAAACTGCTGGCAGTAATCTGAAGGATGATTTCTGAAAGCCACAGAGTATCTAGGACAAATTTGTCTCAGGATTTTCTAGGACTAATATAATGTCAAAAAGTAGAATTTATAAAGGCTGTATTTCTTTTAACTGTATTCGAAATCCTATTCTATTTACATAGGACTTGATCTCCTAATTTGTTTCTTTTTTTGAGATCAAGGATGAGGCTAGTTTATTACTGCAAACAGCATTAGTAATTAATGGATATGTAAATTAATATTATGACTGTTCACCTTCCATTACTGAAATATTATTATAGTATTTTTTGCTTTTATAAGTCCCAAGTAGGCTAAATATAATTATATCCAAACTATTTTCCTATACATTTCTGCTCAAAATAGATAATGGTTGTTTTTATTTCAAATGCTTAATTATTTTCAACTGTAACTGATTCTTAGGCTTTACTTGAAATCCAAATCCACGATTCTAACAAAAATAATGCATAAACCTAGAATGTAAAACTGTAAAAGAAATGACTAAAAGAAATGACTGCTTTTTTTTTTTTTTTAAGGAGGCTCCACAGTAGGTGTTCAACACAAGGCTTGAACTCACGACCCTGAGAACAAGACCTGAGCTAAGATCAAGAGTCAGACACTTCACTGACTGAGCCACCCAGATGCCCCAGAAATTACTGCTTTTAAATAATGAGCATGAAATACCTCTGTCTTCCATAAACTTATAAAGCTGTTGGAGGAAGTTGTCCCTCTCTTCAGGATCAAGTTCTTCCTCAGGCTGTAAAGGTAAAATATATAAATATATAGAATAATGAATAGAGCAAGATATATCGTCTTCTTTTTTTGTTTGTTTTATGAACCCAGTGTAAGAGGAACTTTGACGGAGCTGGAAAATATGAATTTCCTCCAAACTTTACAATGCCAGATTTTAAGTCATATTTTCATAGAGCTGATCTCATACAACTGTCAAGATACACCATCTCTACCTTTTACCCATCTATCACTCCAACCCTACCCCTGAATATAAGGACTAAGATGAGCCATGAGGAAAGGTTAGGAATTGGTTAAGAGTGTTTTCACCTCATTTGTTTTGTTTTTTTTAAAAAAAATCCACCAAAATACCATGTGGCCCACACAAATGTATTGACAGATGAGCACAATAATTGCAAACATTTATTATTTTAAAATAACCCACATACAAACATTAAAATTTTGTTATTGTTGAATGACTATAAACCAGAGGTTGCAAAGTCACATGGCAAAGGTTTTTTGTTTGGATAGCACAACGGTTTAAAGAAATGCATATACAACTACATTTAAATGATATTTTGTCCCAGGCCCCGCAATCCCTTCTTGTATCACGTAAGTCTGCATTTTCCATTTGCCCTCTTGCATGGCCTTTTAAATAAGACTTTGCAACCCTTGAAAATAAGAAAATGAAAATTACTTCTTAGGAAAGGAAACTAGATACATAACCACAAATTAGTTCCTGGGAATGGGAAAACAATGGAAATATTCATGTAAAAAAACCTACTTCTACAAATACCAATTTAAATTTTATTTTCTTACTAATTATATAAACCTATACAATGCTGAACTTGGCTCTAGTCAAATAGATTTTGATAAAATATCCCCTTTCCTGATAGACTACTTCTAAATAATATGTGGGAAAATTCTGATTTAAAATTTAGAAATACTATGGAAAAACAAAACACTAATATCTTTAGCCCAAATTAAATTACTATAATTTAATTTCAGAGTACTGTTTTTTTATGTTCTAAAAGAAAAATTTAGATTTTTGTCATTCAAAGCATATGTCTTTGCATATTCAAAGCAAAAGCAACTATCAGCCAATAAGTATTGAGCATTCACAGTCTATAGGTTCCTTAAAATGATGTATTAAGAATTTTATTATTTTTTTTTTTAATTTTTTTTTTCAATGTTTTTAT
The DNA here is from genome assembly GCF_028749965.1 of Puma concolor. Lineage (NCBI taxonomy): Eukaryota > Metazoa > Chordata > Mammalia > Carnivora > Felidae > Puma > Puma concolor. Next base: position 43,228,444 of record NC_141672.1, read on the forward strand.
TTATTTTTGGGACAGAGAGAGACAGAGCATGAACGGGGGAGGGGCAGAGAGAGAGGGAGACACAGAATCGGAAACAGGCTCCAGGCTCCGAGCCATCAGCCCAGAGCCTGACGCGGGGCTCGAACTCACGGACCGCGAGACCATGACCTGGCTGAAGCCGGACGCTTAACTGACTGCGCCACCCAGGCGCCCCAAGAATTTTAATCACTAATAATATAGCAGCCAGAATCAATACACATGTAGTTGATTAAAATATATAATTTTAAAAAACCATGAGGCAATCAAGGGGAAGAGAATAAAATCTTTTAGTACATTCATTCAGAATGAGCACGGGAGTACTTTCAGTTTGAACAAATATAAAGAAACGTTGTCAAAGTTGTAAGCCTCACCAACGAGCAACATATAGAATTAATCAGTACAGAATTAATAGGGGTCATTACTAAATGTTCAGATCAAAAGATGGCAGTTTTTTCCCCATGTGAATTTTAAAAGTCTTGCTTTTGCAAGGTTATTAGAACAACTCCCAATGAGTTAACAGCAGCCCAAGAATCATTGCAGTATTATTTTTAAGGACTTTGGTATAGGGGAAAAAAGTAACACCTTATGCCAGACTGCCTCTATGCTTTGCCTGTCCTTCATAATTGCAATATTCTCTCCTCAAACCAACACCTCATTTCCAGTATTTATGATCTGGCAGAATTCAAATAAGACCATTGTATCCAGTATATGTAAAAAGTATTTTTTCAAAAGGCACTGATTTGAAATCAAAATTTCTTCCAAAAACAAGTAAACAAAATGAGCCCATCAACTGCAAATTAGGTATTAAGGTTGTAGTAAACATTTCATAAATTATTACTAAGAATATAGTTTTAAGTATATAGATAAAATTTGGTGTTTTAAATACATTTGACTTAAAAGTTAGCAAGGGTGCCTGGGTGGCTCAGTCAGCAAAGCCTCTGACTCTTGATTTTGGCTCAGGTCATGATCTCAAGGTTTTGTGAGGTTGAGCCCTGAATCACGGAGCCAGCTGGGAGTCTGTCCCTTTTATCTGCCCCTCCTCCACTCATCCCAGTTCTCTCTCTCTCTCTCTCTCTCTCAACACCCCCAAAATAAATAAACATTAAAAAAAAAAGGTAGTGGATGCCCAAGAGTGTATTAAGTACCATGAGAAATTATGGCCATAAAATTCTAAGGTCAGGTGCAGTTATCAGATGTGAAAAGAAGACATAAATGAATAAAAAAATTCCGCTTCTAAATAAATACCTGCTTGAGAGGAAATTTACTTTCCACAAGAAAAGGGTAAAGTTATAAACACAGTTTTTAAATTTACCTGATGGTCTTTGCAAAAATTAAAATTGCTTCATCTCTCATAACAAGTAATTCTTCACAATCTTTTTTTCAAATAGCTGTGTTGTCGGTCACCTTGGACTATAAACTGCATATGCTAGAAAATGCCTCCAGCTAGAAGAATCTGCCTCTATGGCTTTTGTATGGGGTCTCATGGTATGCTCTCTCTGTTCAAGGTATTTTTTTTTTAATGCAAAACTCTTTTTTTTTTTTTTTTTTTTTAGATATACTTATTTAAGTAATCTTTGTGCCCAACGTGGGGCTTGAACTCGTGACCCTGAGATCAAGAGCTGCATGTTCTACTCACTGAGCCAGCCAGGTGCTCCTGGCACCTGGTATTTTCATACCTATAGCATCTCTCTCCTGGTCAATAACCAGAAGGTATTGCATTTTTCAAGGGTTTTAAAGTGGGAGGGAGAAGGTTGTAATAATGAGAGGGAAAGTCCACTAGACTGCTGATAAGCCTTCTTCCCTTCAGTCAAGCATGTGAAGGGGAATTATGCACCCAGTAAAATGTCAGAATGGAGAACAGGGTTAAGGATATAGAAGAGGCATGATATAAGATCATAATTTCAAGAAATTTACAACTTTAGTTAGCATCAGTATATACTACCTAGTGTTACAAAAGGTAGTTGTGCATCTACCTATATATACTAGTAAATTATGAATTTTCTGACTTTAGAAACTTTATCTTCACATTCAATTCAGACACTTACTGATGGCTAACATGCAGGAGTCTGGGAGGGATATACAAAAGATGCTGTGATTAAAATGAGAGGAGGTAGTACTTTCTACTCTGACCCTCTGAGTCTAACAGAGGGTACAGCAATGTAAAACAAGCCAATGTGATATAATGGTAAAAATACTGCAAAATACATAAAAGAATACAAGAAGGATGAGTGGTTGGTTCAGCTGGGGATGGTGTGATGGTGGTTCTATTAGGGAAAGCCTCAAAATGTGAACAGCAAGTAGCATAAACAGCAAGCAGCATAAACATGAAGCTGGCAAAGACAGGCTATGATTAAGAAAGGACTTTTTAATGATATGCTGGAGAATTGGAACATGAACCTGAGAGAGGTGAAAAGGAATTATATCAGATTTGTGTTCCTGCCAAGGGGCGCCTGAGTGGCTCAACAGTTAAGCAGCCGACTCTTGATTTCTGCTTGGGTCTCAGTCTGGCAGTTCATGAGATCGAGCCCTGCACCAGGCTTCACAATGGGCATGGAAGTCTACTTGGGATTCTCTCTCTCTCTTTCAAATTAAATAAACAAACAATAACTTAAATTAAATTAAATCAAATCAAATCAAAATAAAATAAAAGTTCTCTGTCAAGAATGAGTTTGATGGATTGGAAGGGAAAGGGAAGCTCTTTGATGGTGGAAAGAAGACCCTCTACTCCAAAAGGAGAAAGAGAGAGATATAAAGGCTGAGACTCTTCTTAGTTGAAGGCTCAGTTATTCATGTTTGTAATCCTCCATGTCCCCCCACGTTGTAAGTGCTAGATAAATTCTGAGGTTAGAGACATACCTATTTTACTCACAATCTTATCACCAGGGACTGGCATTTAGCTTAAGTACTCTGTTATTATGTGAATGAAAACAATGTCTCTGAAAATGAACTAGGGAGATTTTCTTCAATTATTTCACATTAGCTGAGTTTCAGAGCTAGCATTATTGATAATATAAATGCAACAGGAGTCAGATAAAATAAAAAATAACAGCCTCTGAGGATGTTAAGTCACAGGTCGCTGTGGCACAATCACTTATTAGCATTTACTTCATTCTGTCCCTATATACATTAATCAGAAAATGATTATTCACTCAGAAATGGCACGGATTCTAGTTAAAGATACACTTTCTTTTTAAAAATCTTTAAAATAAGATAATACCTTGTTTTTGCTGAGCTATTAACTGGGCTAAGCAACTCTCCAAAACACAAAAGTATACAGAAAGTGTCCAGATTGTCACAATATGTAGTAAAAGATGATGCATGTTACACAGATCCCCTCAAACCCATGAAACTTATACACAATTCTAAAGAGTAGGTCTGGAAAGTTTTTCATCACATAAGAGATTTGAGCCACAAAAGCTGACATTTTGAGAGTGCATAAGGGTGTGACTAAATTTGATTTTTGTAGTTTCCCTGTACTGCACTGTACGTGAAGTACGCATCTTTTGTTGATGGGTATTCCATTGCTCACGAACCCCTACAGGCATCCTTAATAAACTATTAATGACTATACGACACAGTCTTCCTTTCTTAAAAAAAAATATTATATTCCAGTACACCATGCTTATTTTTCCATACCAAAATATACTGTTTTTGTGAATTAATGTTATTTTGGACAACAGCAGCTTCATAAACCTACATGCTGCTGCCACAACCCCTCCCCGGTCCTCTTCACGGGCACTCACTTCCCCCCCCACCGGCACTCCACCACTAGTCTTCTCAACCCTTCAGTTCTTACCACCCCTTGATCTTCCATCCCCCACCCCACCTACTCCAAAACAAAGAGGCTGAACTCGGGAGTATTCCACAGCAGGCAGATTCTGCTGGAGAAAAGGAGGTATTAAGACGGGGCCCTGAAAGCTCTACTCTGGGGAACTAAGTACTACAAGAAGCACACCAGAAGTGGCAACTCTGAAGCCACCTCTGGCTGGAGGACTGACGTGAAAGAATCAGTGATACCAGTAGCTGCTTAGGCTTTTACCGTATAAAGTTTTAAGTGTGAAATATATTGAATAGCCTCATTTGTTTTTAAAACAGTGCAGTAAATGCTAGAACAACTTATTAGTGGGGTTAATGTATAGAACATTTATAGGTCATACTCAACCTTAACTCAGGCAGCGCTTCTATTTGTTCCCACACAGACGTCTGTTGGATTCTTTAAATCTCAGCTATTGCTTATCATTTTCTGAGTTTTTTAAACTTTCCCTTTTATTTTCCCTATTGTATTTAATACTGATAAAGGGAATGGGCAAGGCAAAGGTGATACTCAATGGAATGCACCTGGCAACTCAACAAGCAGCTTCTGAGCAAAATCCAAGTGTGTATATATGGGCAGGTGGGGTGTTAAAAAAAAAAAAAAAGTTACATATTGCTGGAGAATAGTGGCAGGGAGAATAGAAAAGTGGGCATGGGTCAAATCTGGAAGGGCCAAACTTATAAAAGGCTATGATAAAAGACCTAATCCTCATCCTGTTGGTGCTGAGGCCATTAAAGGATTTCTAGAAAGAATCATTTATGTGTTAGAAAGATGTCTTTGAAAAATGGGTTGGAGGGGAAAAAGACATATCAGAAGACCCCTGAAATAAGCGGGACAAGATACAAAGGAGAAGGAATATTAGTCAAGAACCTTTATTGCAAGTGACAGAAAACTATCCTAAACTAGCTTAAGCCAAAAAGAATTAATTTGTAAGCTCACAAAATTATATTAGGAAATGAGACTGCCTACAGAGTGCACTGCCTAAAAAAAAAAAAGAAAGCTATCATGAAGGGAAGGTAAATTACCTTCCAAATGAACTTTCTAGAACCTTACAACAAATCTTCCAACACTTTATTTCAAATAGCAATATGTTAGGCTAATTGCAAGGCCCACACTCATTCATTTATTCAGAAACTATTTAATGGAGGTTTACTATAAGCCAAGCTCTGTACTAGTTGGTGGATATTCATATTAGTGGGAAAAGGAAAAAACTACAACAAAGAAACCTGACATCCTGTTTTCATAGACCTTACAATGTAGAGGAGAGAAAAATTTTCTTACAAGTCTGTGAAAATTTCTGTAATCTCTCTATACCTCAAGTTCCTCTCTCATAAAAAAAAAAAAATACTGTTGTAAGAATTAAATAAACAATTGTACTTTAAAAACCACTAAGTCTTGGGGCGCCTGGGTGGCGCAGTCGGTTAAGCGTCCGACTTCAGCCAGGTCACGATCTCGCGGTCCGTGAGTTCGAGCCCCGCGTCGGGCTCTGGGCTGATGGCTCAGAGCCTGGAGCCTGTTTCCACTTCTGTGTCTCCCTCTCTCTCTGCCCCTCCCCCGTTCATGCTCTGTCTCTCTCTGTCCCAAAAATAAATAAACGTTGAAAAAAAAAAATTTAAAAAAAAAAAAAAACCACTAAGTCTCCAACACTAAGCTGAGAACTTTATTTGGTGTGGTCATCTTTACCTGTTTGTATCTCCTACAAAAGCTAAATATTTTTTTTAATTTTTTTAATGTTTATTCATTTTTGAGGGAGAGAGAGCGTGAGCAGGGGAGGGGCAGAGAGAGGGAGACAGAATCAGAAGCAGGCTCCAGGCTCCAAGCTGTCAGCACAGAACCCGACATGGGGCTTGAACCCACAAACCGCGAGATCATGACCTGAGCCAAAGTCAGACGCTTAACTGACTGAGCCGCCCAGGCGTCCCCGAAAGCTAAATATTTTAACTGTGGTATAATGAAAGGTACTTCTTCACTGATGATATATGTTTGCTCTGGCACAATAGAGTCAGAACGCCTCAGTGAAATATAACAAATGAAAACCTAAATTTTAAAAAATATCCGTAAACTGAAAACGTAAATAAAAAAAGAAAAAGTAAGCCCCCACAACATTAAGTTGTTAGGTAACTCTGGTGATCGATAGATCAAAATGGGTATCAGTAAAGCCTGGCTCCAAGTAGAATTCTGAAGAACTGTCCAGAAAGTTATCATATGCAAAAACTATCAGTTGACAATATAGATTTTAGAGGAAGGAAACAGAAAGCGCACAATCGTAACAGGCATAGGTCATTTAGGATAAGGGCTAAATGCCATGACAAGGCCGTATTAAAATATAATAATTAAATCTCGAGCAAATATGAAGGTAAGTAATGTCCAGTATATGACTTTTAGAAAGAGGTGACATTATTCAATATGCCTGAAGTACTGTATTTCAATATAAAAGAATAAATACTGCAACCACTTCTGTGTCCTAAAATCAATTTATTCCAGGAGGAATCCCATTTAGATTTCTCATTTTAAAAAATCTACTAGGGAGCCTGGGTGGCTCAGTCAGTTGAGGATCCGACTTTGGCTCAGGTCATGATCTCGCAGTTTGTGAGTTCAAGCCCCACATCGGGCTCTGTGCTGACAGCTCGGAGCCTAGAGCTTGCTTTGGATTCTGTGTCTCCCTCTCTCTCTGCCCCTCTGTACTCATGCTCTGTCTCTCTCTGTCTCAAAAATAAATTTAAAAACATTAAAAAAAAAAAAAAATCTGGGGCGCCTGGGTGGCGCAGTCGGTTAAGCATCTGACTTCAGCCAGGTCACGATCTCGCGGTCCGTGAGTTCGAGCCCCGCGTCAGGCTCTGGGCTGATGGCTCAGAGCCTGGAGCCTGTTTCCGATTCTGTGTCTCCCTCTCTCTCTGCCCCTCCCCCGTTCATGCTCTGTCTCTCTCTGTCCCAAAAATAAATAAACGTTGAAAAAAAAAATTTAAAAAAAAAAAAAAAAAAAAAATCTACTTAGAGTCAGTGCAGAGAACAGACTGGAGAAGGCCAGCAAGGACATGGGAAAGTTACTATTGCATTAGTGTAGGTAAAGGAGAATAGTGGCAGAGAGTAGAAACTGAGGGAAGCAGAAACCTGAAAGCCATCAAGTAGGCAGAAGAAAGGATTTGGTGTCTCATTGGTTAGAGAGGCAAGAATGGGAGGATTAAGGTGACTGCCATGTATCTGGTGTGGGTAACTGGTAGATGTGCTTCTATTCAAATAAACTAGAGACAACCACGGAAAGGACTGCTTTGTGGGCAAAAATGAAAACAGTTCTTGTACATAATGAGTTTGAGAAATAAGAAATCCTCATTGGCAGTTTAATATGAATGTCTAGGGCTAAGAAGAGACATCTTTGATGTACATATAGATTTGGAATCATTACATCACTTAGGAAGTAAACTAGAAAAAAATGTAATGTCATGGATGTCAGGTGATTGAAGAAGGTAGGCATGTCAAAAATGCTGAAAACTGCAAAGGAGTCAAATGAGATCATGACAAAAATTTGTTGGATTTAGTACAGAAAATTTGTTGAAGGTCACTGGTGACCTTAAGTTGTTTTAGCTGTGGTGGGGGGGTACACACTACAGTGAATTAAGAATGAACAGGAGGTCAGGAAATAGAACAATGTATATAACTGAGCAATCTGGTCCATAAGGGTGAGGAAAGAGGGCAGTATCTGGAGGGGCTGCTAGAAGGTTGGGAGAGAGAGAAGCATGTTTTTAAAAACTGGAGAGAAGGAAACAGCACAGAATAGGCTAGAGATCCTGGAAAGAAAAGAGACAGTTCATAGACTAAGATAAGGAAAAAGGGAATGAGATCCAGAGCATTAATTGAGGTCCTCATCATAGAAAAAGGCAATGTAACATATTATCACTTGTACTTAAGGGAAGGAGGGCAGGCAGGTGAGGTATAGTGCATGCTCTCCATCAGAAGCTCCTAGTTTCTTTTTGAAGTTGGAGTGGAGTGAGCCAGGGCCAGAGGACACAGGGATTTGATTATAGAAACTGGGAACTGACCAATTGTGTTGAAGGCCCAGCAGATGCTGGTAGTCATAAAATTTAGAGTGTACACTTAAACAGAATATTTCAAGGATCGCATAAGAGGTCATGACATATTCATTATGTGGTTGGTAACATATTGTTTTAGAAGTTCAGAAAGCAATGTGACAACAGCCTGCCTAAAACAAATTATTAGAAGATTCTTGAATTACATCAGACTTGACTGAGACTAGTAGTAATTTTCCCCCCTCCTTGAAAAGGTACACACTTTCTACTTTTAATCATCCAACAATGGTTTGGATACTGTCACATCTACGGCTTTAAATTCACTCAACCCTCTCTCATGCTACCACAACTATGAAATACTTTGATATGAGAAGGGATTTTTTTTTGTAAATACATACAAATTTAGCTATAATTGTGTCTACAAATGTGAAATCCTCATTAATCTGATTAGGTGAACCAGATTTGGTTAGTCTTATGCTAATTTTGTTAGGAAAGATTTTACCAAACACATCAGGACATTTTTGTTTGCTTGCTCAATAAGCTATATTTTAAGACTTTTGCAAATAAGTTATTAAATCTGAATGCAAGCTAAAGTCTCAATTATTGATTGGAAATTGACTTTATAGGACCTGCTTAGAAACACTTGATTGAGTTATTAGATATACCTAAAACACTAACATTACCTTGAAATTTTTCTTTAAATTTTATTGACTTAGCATAATTTTCCCGAGTTACCAAGCATTTACTCAAAATGATCTTGAAAGATCACTAACAAATGCCTTTACAAAAAGACATAAATACAAACACCACTAGATTTACATATAAGAAAAAAATTCCAGTTTCCATGAATAAAAAAACCACAAGCACTTATGATTTTTGCAATAGTGGAATGTAATTAGGTATGACTGGCATTAGATCTGACAGTAATTCCTAGAAAATTCAAAAATCGGAGAAATGGATGTCAGTACTTCTAAACAAACAAAAAAAAAGTATCTCATAAAAATGCACTAAAGTCTTATTTTCATTACTAAACATGAAATTAGAAGAGATTTTTGAAAGGGCCCAACACATAAGGCTACTTACAGCAAACCAAAAGAATAAAACAGCTGCAACTAGTCAAATTCCCTTTTAATAAAAATGTCTTCACCTATTTATTTTATCCTTAGACAACTCTCCTCCATTCATCCAAAGTGAATTTAAGGAAGGAGTAAATGAATAATTGACATCATTACTTATGTTTACATGGACTTTTCAATGAATTTCAAAGCTTAAAAGGAAATCAGGAGTATCTTTTCTAATATAAAATTTTCCTAATAAAAGACATTTAAGTAATACCCACAAAAATATTCTCCAGGGCTTTTTTTGAATGTAATTACCAACAGGTTAAAAATCAGTCATGAAATATAGATAGGACCTACTTCCTGTTAGACTCGCAAGTCTTTTCCACCCAATAACAGTACAAAACATATTTCTTGCACTCCAATCCTGAATCACCAATGCTCAGGAATTCAAAATGATATTAAATAAAAAAGATGCTCTTCCACATGGTAAAGCCATGAATCTCAAATCTCCTTATTTAGACTATTTTAGGGTACTCAAAGCATCAAATATAAAAGACAATGTCCACTGCCCATTAACACTGCAGAAGTATCTAACACTTGTATGATTCTACTGCATAAAATTTACAAACATCAAATTGTAGGCTAAAGTACTGTTACAGTGATTTACAGTCTGTTATAAAAGATCTTTGTGATCATTATAAAGCAACATTAAATTTTCATGACAAGCATACCATTATTATGTTTCAGGAAGAATATGATCTATAGTATAATACAACAGCTTAGCCTCACCTATGTAGTAAAGGCCTGTAATGACTAAGCCAGGTAGGCTAGGCCCTGGCTTATCAGACTTTAATTCATTTTATACCATACCCACTTTTTCCCCCTTTGTTTTATGTAGATTAAACTGCTTCTCAGTTTATCAGTACATTAAATTTTTTAAAATTACTGTTCAAGACAAATTAGAATGATTCAGCAACTAAATGTTAAGTCCAAGAGCAAGAAATGCAGCTGATTTTTTTTTCTAAAGCAACCAAAATCTCACTCAAGAAATGTACCTCCATGGCCAGAAAAAAAAAAAAAAAAAAAAAAAAGAGGAATTAGTTCCTGTCAAGCAATTCAATAAAGTATATGCTATGAAACTGACCATCTGGAAAATAATTTAAATTAACGGTCAGACAACTCAGTGCCTTAATACTGTAATTTTGCTTTTATTTTTCAGTAGATAAAAAGCATTCTTCTTCACTTAATTTTAACAGGTTCATAATTTAAATAACACATTTTAAGAAAATACTATCCCTTACAAAGGTCCTTACATCTTTAAATTTCTTTACTTATTACCTGCAAACAATAGGTAACAGAGCTTGCCTCTGCTCTTCATTCTTTTTTTACTAACATTTATGCACAGCTTGAATAAAACGTTATGATTTTTATGAAATTAATAGCTGTAATAAGAGCACTATTTACTAATTACTATTTTATAGCCATCTTTTCCAACCTTACTACAGAGCTCTTTTTACTCTCTTTGTTTAAAATTTCAGGGTTTTCTTTTGGGGGGTGGGGAGTAAAGAAAATGCATTCTAAAAGGGACACCAATTAAAAGTATTAGCAAAAATAGGCCAATCTTCTTTCAATATTTGGCAATATCCAGATCCTAACTAATGCTAATTTTTTTTAAAAAGCAAAACCAGACTGCAACAGTTCACACCCTGAAAATGTGGCCTATTTACCCTGAAAACACATAATCTATAAATAAATACAGATAAAATACAAAACTCACATTTAATATTTAGACTTTAAATCCTGAATTTTGCTAAACTGTCTCATTATCATTTTCATTTCAAAATCTAATGTTTCAGAAAAATAGCCTTCATCCTCTGATATTCTAAAAATAGACTCCTAACTGTCTCTTTTACAAGAAACAATTACGCTTGGTTATGAGTCCTACCATTATTAGCCACATCATCAACACCTAAAATTCTTATTTAACCCCGTTTTTGGCAATCCATATGGTAACTAAATATATTTTAGAAAAAAAATCTTACCTATATGCTGCATTTTCTTTCAAATGCAAAATGGTTAGATTCCCCTTCTACTTAATCAGTACAGTGTCTGAACATTTTTCAGTCTGACTTGCAAATATTTGCTTTCCCTCTTAGGGCATAGCATCCGCAGGGTTATACAGCACTACTTACATTCTCTTCCACATAAAAATCAGACATTACATGAAAGGAAAAGAAAGACAGCCCATTTCAAAGCATCTGGCAAACCTCCATTGGCAACCTGCCAAGCCTCTGCTAAACCTTCCTGTCTTTCCGAGCATGCTCACTTAAAACCAACAGCACGTTACTATGGCAACTCTGTAGGCAGCCTGTAAGTATGAACCGCCATTCTGATTTCAGACTGCAAAAAACCAAATACTGCAGGGGAAGTAAAAGGAAAGAAATATCGCATGCCCTTCATCACATATAAGTATACTCATTTTATTTAACAAATTCACATCTGTATATGTAAAACAGAAACAAGCATTCCACATTTTCCAAGCAAATATTTTTCAGGCTCAAATAGGTCTTCTTTTTGGTAAACTCATTCTCTTTGTCTGCCCCTAGGTCTCTTTACCTCATAACAACCAAAAATATACTGGACAGTTAGTTTATCCCACTGCTGTATAAACAGACAACATCATTCATATAAGCAATTATGTGGTAGTCCATAAATGATTTCCTAAAATTATATATATATATATACACACACACACATATATTTATACATATGTGTGTGTGTGTATATATACATACACACACACACACACACACACACATATCCTAAATGACACGGTAATATCACACATAAAAATTAACACTTATAAAAACAATCTCTTTTCTCTGATTAATCTATCAAATTGCCAAATGAAATATTCTCTCAGGTTGGATAAGATTTTTTAATCACCTATATCCTTCAGATACTATGAAATGTCTCAAAGAGGTGAAGTTGCCAAGTTAAGACAGACCAGATCTGAGTTCAAATTCCTGTTCTCCACATTTGAGCTGTGCAACCTTGGGAAAGTTACTTAACCTTCATGACCTTCACTTGCCTCACCTTTAAAGTAAGACAATACCAGTTATACCACATGGTAACATTTTAAATGAGTTGACACATGTAATGTTACATTTCTTTCTCTATGGTTATTTTAAAAGTTTGTACTTGTTGATTATTTAACCTGAAAAGTTCTTTGTAACCTCATATCTGCAAAAAAAAATTATTTCTCATTTACCCATTATGTTGGAATCCAAAAAACTCCCATCCCCAAATCAATTTGGGCTAGAAAAAGACAGAAATAAATAAAGAGCATCTAAATGAGGGAAAATATACAAAGGTAGTAATTTTACTACTACTTTACTAAACACTTTAACCAACTAAGCCACAGCGCCACCCAGTAATTTTTCTTTAGAGTATTAAAATGTTTTTACATTACAAACATAAAATTTCACCTACCACCTCTTCTTCTTCTTTTTTGGTTTCCTTTTCCTTCTCTTCATCATGTTCTTCAGCTGGACCATCTTCATCATCACTACTGGATGATTCAAGGATTTCACTTATATCCATTTTCCAATTATCAGGAACAATTCTGGTTTTTAAGAAGATGCTTGCTTTCTGAAGCCCTAAATGTAAACAGTTATTATGGACTTAGCAACACAGAATAATAGAAAACATTCAGAGTCAGAAGATCTAGATTCAAATTCAGCTGTCACTTATAAAATGATATCATTAACTTGAACATACCTAAGTCATGTTTTATTAATGTTTATTATTACTCTAGGGAATACTGTTAAAATATTAATGGTAAAACATGAAAAGTTAAACTTAATATTAAAAGTTAAACTAAAAACTACATATAAAATATTTTATCCAGATATTTAAAAAATAGCCATCAAATAAGAGTAGATACTAACTCTAAACAATTAAAATGGCACCAGAGAATATTCAGCCTTGGTTTAGCCACTATTTCCCATTTAGAGCCACATCATGAAATAATGGATTGATTCATTCTTATTTTACCTGGTTTAGCAGAGAGCTCAGATTCAGGTAGATTGAGAATATCTATTTCCTTGATATCCTTTCTTGCTATAGAATAACTAATTATATGGAAGAATAAAGGGGAGAGAAACCATTATTAAATAAAAATTATGACAAATAATGTTAACACAGAAGAATATAAGCCTCAAAATCAAAATTATTTTGCCTATAAAATATTTTTAAAAGAACATGCATATCCTGGGGCGCCCAGGGGGCTCAGTCAGTTAAGTGTCCAACTTTGGCTCAGGTCATGATGTCTCAGTCCATGAGTTTGAGCCCCAGACCGGGATCTGTGCTGACAGCTCAGAGCCTGGAGCCTGCTTCAGATTCTGCATCTTCCTCCTCTCTCTGCCCCTCCCCTGCTCGCACTCTCTCTCAAAAATAAAGGTTAAGCAGTGCCTGGGTGTCTCAGTCAGTTAAGCGTCTGACTTCAGCTCAGGTCATGATCTCACAGTTTGTGAGTTCAAGCCCCGTGTCAGGCTCTGTGCTGACAGCTTGGAGCCTGGAGCCTGGAGCCTGCTTCGGATTCTGTCTCACCCTCTGTCTGCCCCTTCCCTGCTCATGCTCTGTGTCTGTCTCTCAATAGTAAATAAATGTTAAAAAAAAAATTTATAATAAAAAAAATAAAAGTTAAAAAAAAAAAACCATGCACCACACATATCCTAATCCTTAATAAAAGGCAAGACACAATATAGGCAAAGCTAGTATCCTTTTTTTTAATGTTTATTTATTTATTTAGAGAAAGAAACAGCGAGAGAGAAATCCCAAGCAGGCTCCTTGCTGTCAGCAGAGTGGGGCTTGAACTCCCCAACCCTGGGATCATGACCTGAACTCAAACCAAGGGTTGGACACTTAACTGACTGAGCCACCCAGACAACCCCAAAATTAGTACCTTAATTCTAAAGATTGACATACTCAAAATACACTAATTTGAAAGCTTCACATTTGTAATATTTCAATCTACGCAACCCTCCCACACACACGGTATGGGATACTTTGTATCAGCATATTTGCCTTATTGAAGATACAATGTCTATTTTGATCTTTACTATTTCTCTTTTTAAGTTTATTTTTGAGAGAGAGCATGAGCAAGAGCAGGGAAGGGGCAGAGAGGAGACAGAGGATCTGAAGCAAGCTCTGCACTGATAGCAGAGAGCTCGATGCAGGGTTCTAACTCACGAAACGTGAGATCATGACCTGAGCCGAAGTCAGATGCTTAATGAACTGAGCCATTCAGGCACCCCTGATCTTTGCTATTTCTTAAATTTACTATTTAGTTTAGTTAAATAAATAAATAAAAGAATATTAAAATATTTTTATCATTGTAAGATATATTAAATTTTCCACAGTACTTCTCTCTATATACACTTACACATACAAACACACACACTTTTTTTTTTTTTACATCCTTTATGGGAAACAAAACAAAGCTGAGGTTAAAGAAAGTTTCTAAAAATCTGACTTAATCAGGAAAAAAGTCAAAATAATTATTTTAGTAATATTCCATGAAAAGTTTAATAGTTCATAATATGAAATAGTACACATAATAAAAGTACCAAGCTTTTACAATTAAAGAGAAAACCAATACCATGCTGTATAAAAAAGCTTTTTAAATATTATTACACGTTGTTTAGTTTTTACATAACTAAATTAAAATTAGTTATTTTAAATTAAAATTAGGAAAAAATAAACTACGTTACAAAAAGTCAAAGCATAATATGTAATGACAGTTCATGAAATGATCAGACTTTTCAAAATAAAGTGTGGACTATGGAAGGATCTATCACTGTGATCTCATTTTTTTTTTCTCCTACCATAATACTATTAAGTGACTCACAATTTAGAATCGATAAATGATCGAACTAAACACTGGTCTTTTTTCACTGTGATGTCATCATTACAGCTGGGAGATATTACCTGAAATATAAAATAAAGAACAGGATTGGTGCCTAATTTCCCTTGCTCAAAAAAATATACATTTTTAAAAAGAGTAGTTCTGGATCCCCCTCACTTCTCAAATGAATTATATTTTGTTAAGAAAGAGTTTAATTATTAATAATTTCCATTATAAATGAATTACTTAAAAAAGAAGGTTGCCTTGTGATTTTTCTTTAGCATATTGGTTTTCTGGATATTTAATTTATTCAGTTATCAGATTATACAATAAATAGTTAATACAATATAAATATGACCACCACTTTAAAAAATTTGATTTCTTCTAAGCTACGTAATCATTTCTTGTCCAAAAAGTCAAACATATGATCTGTAATGAAAATGTGGCATAGTATAATTTTTAAAAATATCCTTGAATCAAGATCTATTTTGAAATCTGCTATTTGTTTAAAATAAATATCTATCTAAGTTCCCTTTCTTACCAGAGCATTACAATTTTTAGTAATGAAAGCATATCAAAGAAAATCTAAGAACTTTTTAATTTCTTAACTTTTAAAAGTAACAAATGTCTGAACATTAGTAAATAGCTAATCTCTATACATTCTTTATGGCACTTAATATTTTTTAAAAATAAAGTCTACCAATGAATTGCTGAAATTTACCTGCTCATTATCACCCCTAACACTAGCCCCCCTCTGCTACAATCTAGCACCACCCACAGAACTTTATGCAATGATGGAAATGTTCTGTTATCTGCACTGCTAAGCACTTAAAATGTGGTAGTGCAACTGAGAGACTGAATTTTTAATTCTATTTAATTTTAATTAAATTACATGTAAATGTAAACAGTCACGTAGGACTCATGGCTATCATATTAAACAGTCTATATCCAGATAATTAAAAATTCTTGGCTGTTGTATCAGCTGCCTTAACATCAGATGGCAGTAAATGTGTGTTTGTTAGACGCTGGTAATTATTAGACAAATAGTAGAGTTGTGTCTGCCCTTAAGGAGCTAATGGCACAATGGAGAGGTAAACACAAAACAACACCATGGAGGATAAGTACAGAGATGAAAACACCTAGGAGGAAGACTTAACCCAATCTGGGGAAGGAAGAGGTATGGCAGCAAAGGCTTAAGATTAAGTCTTAAAGGATGAGTAGGCACAGCCCAGGGCTTAATACCTCACCTGTGAACCACTATAATGGCCTCCAAATTGATTCCTGTCATCTCCAGTGTTTCCAACAATCCATTCAACACACTACTGCCTCATTAACATTCCTAAACATGCAGCTCAATAATGTTACTCTTCTGCAAAATTCTATGCAGAATTATGGCCACATTCCTGGGGTGAACTTTTAAAGACTCTTCTGCCCTAGATCCAAATTATCTTCCCAGTCTTATTTCCTATTATTCCCCTATTGTTGTTTAACATTTAGCCAAAATGGATTTCCAGAGCAAATAGTTCCATGAGCAAACCCTTTGCTTTTCTGCTTTTACTGTTTTCCTCTAAGTCCTCTAGAGAAGCTCTGCTTAACTAACTTTAAATCTGTCAAGGCTCAGTTCAAAAGCACAAGCTTCATGAAGACTTTCTGGATTTCCTTCAATAAATGTAAATTTTCAGGACAAGAAGTCCTAATGTTGAACATATACTATTGTATATAAAGTTACTTGAATTATTCTCTGCATTAAAATTACAATATTAATAAAATGTGAGATTAGTGTCTTACTCATCTTTTATTTTCTACATTCCCTGGCAAATAAGTCTGTTGAGTAAATGAAGGAATTAAAAAAATCTCTTAAAAAAAAATCTCTTGGCAAATTATGACCTGAATATTCTGAATCCAAACCCATTTACTTGTTTGCCTGTACAACTGAAAGACTCAAAGGATTTTCAGACTTTTTCTAGGTAAACTTACTATATATAGCAACTGAGTAATGTACTTACATGCACACAGAAACATTAAAAATTGGCCTCGGTTCACTAAAGGATTCTAATCTAATTCGGGACACATTTTGTGCCAGCACTGTTGTTAGAGATATATGTCATATCAAAACTCAGAAAAGGGGAATAGTTACGTTAGAGTAGTTAAGGGAGACTGAAGAAAACGTAGGCCTTGAGCTGAACGTTAAGACACTTAAAAGGAGAGGAGTACAAAAAGGAGGAAATGGAGACAGGTATTACCAAGTATTATTGATTCCTCTCATGAAATAATTCTCTTGCCCATCCCTTCTTCTCATTCCTTCCCCTGAGTAAGCAAAGATTAGATTTCCCTACCAACCCATCCAAGACTTACTATTTGCAAAACCTAGGTGTACCCACCCTTCCTTTCCCCGATACTCCCTTTCCTACTCCAGTGTCTGCGCCAAGTTTTAAAAATGACTATATAAACTTTAATTGCTATGTAATCTCTTAGATGTATACAACAAGGTCCTCGAGAGCAATGTGTTACAAGGTTCATAGTTTTCTCTCTTCTAAGCAACTTAGAGGTGGAACTCCCTGCACATCCTCTGTAAATACTAATTGATTTAAGGCAAAAGGGTAAAGGTTTGGAAGAGAAGTGTTTTACACAGGGAGCAGTTAAGAGAGAACCTGAGTATGAAGCTTACACTGAAAATGGGAAACTAAGAGCTAGGATAGCCTCAGAAATCCATCTAAAGAATCCAGAATTGATCCATTAGGCAGTCTGTGAAAGTTTTTTGGGGTTTTTGAGAATGGGACTACCATGATTAAATCAGTATTTAAAAACTACTCTATAGAAGTTGCTTCTGGAAAATTTGTCTAAATTTAGCAAAAAACCCAAGAATCAAGTTAAAGGAACTTGGAGGAAATTACTATAAATCAAGTGTAAAATGGTAACAGGAATAGGATAAAAAGAGACCACTGCACACATTTTCAAGGAAGAAGTGAAAGATCCCAATAAATGACTGATTATAGAAAATTAAAGGAAATAACAAAGGAAAACAGTGAAGTATGTGAGACCTAAGTAGGATTACTCAATGTTGCAATAAAGTCCAAATTAAATTTGGGTAATGCTTTCAAAATAGTTTAAATGCTTTCTAAAGATCCATGTTAAACAAAATTTTAAATGATTGATTAATTCTGCAAAGAAATCTTACTTACCAAAGCAGGATACCCATCAGTCTTCTCAGATGTTGATATCACACTTACAACTTTTCCTAACAATTCGTCATTGAGACGTCGCTTATCGTCATCTTCCTCTTCACTACTTTCTTCTTCCTTTTCATCTTCGTTACTAAAAGTCAGAATAACTCTATCATGATCTTAACATAAACCACTGTTGAGACAGAGTGGTGTGAATTTAACATGTACAATTCAATTTCTAATCTGGATTACTCGAGTAAAAGTAGCCTCTTACTGAAATTGAAGAGATGGATACTTCCCTAGTCCCAAAGTAGTCCTGAGCTGTCCATGGTGACTCTGAGTCCATGCCACTAGATGAATGAGGATTTGGACTTAGCTCTTATGCCAACCACCAGCTGGGACAGAAAAGCCTAATTATGTCACCATGAAGTACTTACTGTGCCAAATACATTTTTTTAAAAAGATTATCCTTCTACCTTTTATATATGCCAGATGTAACTCTATTTCCTAACAGGTTATGAAAGAATCTCATCAAAAAACATGTGAAGGTTTATTTAAATTAGCTTATCTACACAATTAAACAAGCAAACAGGGGCGCCTGGGTGGCGCAGTCGGTTAAGCGTCCGACTTCAGCCAGGTCACGATCTCGCGGTCCGTGAGTTCGAGCCCCGCGTCAGGCTCTGGGCTGATGGCTCCGGAGCCTGGAGCCTGTTTCCGATTCTGTGTCTCCCTCTCTCTCTGCCCCTCCCCCGTTCATGCTCTGTCTCTCTCTGTCCCAAAAATAAATAAACGTTGAAAAAAAAAAAAAAATTTAAAAAAAAAAAAAAAAAAAAAACAAGCAAACAAACCCATGGTGAGGAACAGTCTACAAAACGGGCCTGTACTCTTCAAAAATATCAATGTCAGGAAAAGACCAAAAAAAAACAAAAAACAAAAAAACTGAAGAACTTTTCCAGATTAAAGGAGATTTAAGAACTATATAAACTAGGATGCCCAGGGGTGCGTGGGTGGCATAGTCAGTTGAGCGTCCGATTCTCGGTTTCAGCTTGGGTCTTAATCTCACATTTCATGAGTTCAAACCCCATGTTGGGCTCTAAGCTGACAGCATGGAGCCTGCTTGGATTTCTCTCTCCCTCTCTGCCCCTCCCCTGCTTGTGCTGTCTCTGCCTCTAAATAAGTAAATAAACTTAAAAAAAAAATTATAAAAAAACAAAACTAGGGCGCCCCAGTGGCTCAGTCACTTAAGTATCTGACTTTGGCTCAGGTCAGATCTCATGGTTCCTGAGTTCAAGTCCCGCATCAAGTAAGCTGAGCCCTACTTGGGGTAAGCCCTTGCTTCTCTCTCCCTCTGCCACTCGTGGTATTCTCTCTTTCTCTGCCCCTCGCTCTCTTGCACCCTCTCTGTCCAAAAAAAAAAAAAAAAAAAAAAAAGAACCATATAAACAAAATGTAATGCATGATCTTGGGTTGGACCCTGGATTCAGTGGATGCCTATAAAGGCTATTATTGGGACAAGTGGCAAAATTAAAATATGGACTATACATTATTAGATAATAGCATTTTATTAATGTTGAATTATCTGAATTTGATAATCATACTTTGGCTATATAAGAGAATTTCCTTATTCTTAAAGTATTTAAAGGTAGGTCTGATGCTTATAATATACTTTCAGAAGGTTCAACCAATTAAAATTATCATTAGGGCGCCTGGGTGGCTCAGCCAGTTGAGTGTTGGACTCTTGGATTTGGCTCAGGTCATGATCTAATGGTCCATGGGTTCGAGCCCCGAGTCAGACTCTGCACTGACAGTGTGAAGCCTGCTTAGGATTCTCTCTCTCCCTCTCTCTCTGACTCTCCCATACTTGAGTGTGCATGCTCTCTCTCAAAAAATAAACGTTAAAAAATAGTAATAATAAAAAATAATCATTAAGTTAAAAAATAGCTACATATCCACAGAGGGAATGATAAAGCAAATGTGCCAAAAATTTTAACAATTTACTCACTTAAAATAGAAAAGCACATCGTATCAATTAAGAAATTTGGCAAAGTAACTCAAGACAAAAATACCCCTTTTTGAAAAAGGAGTTATGATAATTCTCAGAGTAATGGGAATAATTAAGAACAAGGTCTGCTCAAGGTAAAATGTCTAACATAATGATACAAGATACTATGGAAAAGTTACCTGAACAATTTTAGCCATCTTAGAAGACTCATTTGTTTAATGTTGTAATAACTGTAATATTACTGTATATGAAACACTCACACAGGAAGAGATGACCTCCTTCCTCTGTTCGTCTTCTTTGCAATTACAGGAGTTCCAAAATGCTCTGGATTTGTTAAGGGAAGCTGGTCAAGTGTCTACATAAGAAACAACAGACAAATTAAATCACATCTTGCCTTGATGTTAGAAGTTATTCAACTCAAAAAGTCCATCCATGTCACCCTACCTCACTCTCGGCAAAATGTCTCTCTCCTTTTAGGCAAAGTGAAGTGCGTCTCAGTGTTCTCTCATCACCATCATCAAACACTACAAGAAGCAAGAGATATCAGAGAATTTATACACACTAAGTAAACATGTCACTGCAGAGAACGATATTGCTGCTATTTAGTTAGGGCTTAATATTTGTAAGAACTATTATTTTTTTTTCAAAAGCTTTTAAAATGTACACAGTACATTTCTCATTCTGTAGATACTGAACACAGGTTACATGGCTGCTCCCAACTGCCTAAGTGTCTCCATTCACTTAGCAACCTAATCAAAGCACCAGTGATTAAATTACCTTTAATCCTGGAAGAATGAGCAAAAAAAAAAAAAAAAAACCTGGTTTACAAAAAAAGAAGTATTATGGGTTTTGTTCAGAACAGTTATCAATGAAGTATCTCTAACTTCCAGAAACTGTTTGACTTCTAGGAATGCTTCTTGGATTATTGTACTACCTCTACTTATTTACATGATAACTTCCTTTAGTAGAAGTCTATTGGGTACCAAATTCTAAAGTCCTAAGATTCAACATTTTTCTTTTGCTGGAGAAGGATTAAGAAATTTAGAATTGGGGCGCCTGGGTGGCGCAGTCGGTTAAGCGTCCGACTTCAGCCAGGTCACGATCTCGCGGTCCGTGAGTTCGAGCCCCGCGTCGGGCTCTGGGCTGATGGCTCGGAGCCTGGAGCCTGTTTCCGATTCTGTGTCTCCCTCTCTCTCTGCCCCTCCCCCGTTCATGCTCTGTCTCTCTCTGTCCCAAAAATAAATAAAAACGTTGAAAAAAAAAAATTAAAAAAAAAAAAAAAAAAAAAGAAATTTAGAATTAAAGGTTGAAACAAGGAAACATCAGAAAGATGAAATTTTCTTAAATTTCAAAAGTCAGTTATAATTACACAGAAGCTTTCTCAGAAGTTTTTACTTTTACTACATTAAAAAAAAATTTTATAGGCTTAATTTTCCAGAAACATACTCTTATTTTAACATCTAACAGTTACCAAGTGTATTAAAAAGAAAATGCTCTCAGAAGACACCTGATTGCCCATCATTATGAAGAAATAAAATATAAAAAGGTGGAATCCTTACCTCAGATACTTATAATGCAAACACGTATCAATATATGTTTGTGTATTGTATGAAAATAACATATACACAGGAAGGCATATACACAGAAATAGTTATTTTAAGATGTAATCCCAACTTCCATAATTCTAGATGCTTTTTCATTCTAACAGAATAAATTAATGTTAATAAAGGGAAACTCTACATTACTTTGCTTTAATAATATTTAATCATTAACTTATTTTTTTCATGCTAAGAACTTATGTAAGAGCACTCAACTTCTTCAGTATTTATCTACCTCAGTCAGTTCTTTCTCCAAAAGTAAAGACAACTAGTTTAAATTCTCTTACATGCAGGAGACAATGCAGAGAAAATGAAAAGTTCCTGAAGCACATATTCAGAGAACCATGTTTGCACAAAAGGAGCCGTGTTGTACAGTCAATAATGCAGAAATTAATGACCGCTGCAAACACAACGACAGGATAAAACACAATATCCTCCAACAATTACATTACTAATCTACACTTGATTAACAGTGCTCTAAACATTTGTAACAAAATTATGATTCACATGGTGTCATCAAATCTAATAAATACACCACTGTTCTTTTAAAACTTCAAGATCATGAAATTATTATACCAAACTTAAAATAATCCTTCATGTTTGTATTAATATCCGTAAGTATATTAAAGAATAAAAGCTTAAAAGTTCCAATTTTCCTTAAAGGCTACAATATATAAGATGGTAACAACGGACACACACATACACACCCATGTACACACACATTTAAGTGGAGGTGTGAGGAAGGAACATGAGAATATCAGAACAATCCATAATATCAAATTTATGCAAAATGTTTTCCACAGTGTTTCATCATTAATCAATGGCAGCCTCAAATCAAAATGTTCTGATGAGAAATTTCAACAATTTAAAATCTTTAATTCTTGTTTTTTTAAAATAATCACTTTAAGGGTGCCTGGTTGGCTCAGTTAAGTGTCCAACTCTCGATTTTGGCGCAGGGCTTGATCTCACAGTTCGCGAGTTAGAGCCCCATGTCGGGCTATGCGCTGACGGTGTAGAGCCTGGTTGGGATTTTCTCTCTCTTCCTCTCTCTGTCCCTCCCACATGCTCTCGCACGTGCTCTCTCTCTCTCAAAATAAATAAATAAACTAACTTAAAATAATCTCTGAAATAATCAGATTTTTGAAGGAAAAAATACTTTTAACTTCAACATACTTTATCATGGATAGAAATGATGTAAGAACCAAAAAAACTTCTCAAAAGAGAACTGTGGCACCAACAACAATTTTATGATTTTATATAAGAATGCTTTCAACTTTGAGTGAACAAAGAGAAACAATTTACTTTTTTTTTTTAATTCACGGACTATACAAAGGTATGTATTTGAGTACTTTATACAAGTCTGAAAAGCTACATAACTTCTCAAGATTTTCTGAAAGACAAATAGAAACCCCAACAACACAGTGAACCTATTAATCAAGACATCCCCAATTATCAAAATCATGAAGAAGTTCCACCTAGAACAAGTTTCCTCTATAACTTCCATGTTAGAAGTATCATCTAAAAGAACACCAAACACTCTTCAGGCACTGAAGAGTGACTCTGGCATTTTGATAAGAGTGAAATAATTAATTGGTATATATAAACTGGTGTATATAGTATATTTAGCTTTTTTTTAAGTTCAAGATGTCTATTACAGTACGCCAAGAGGAAAAAGTCTGACTGTAAGGATTTAGTAATTCTATGAAATATTTTCTACTTGACAAAAATGGTATTTAAATAGACTATTGAGTGCAAAACATACAAAAGCAGTATCTCTGTTATTATGTTAAATACAGATACAAAAACTTAATTTGAAAATGACAAAGCTAAGTCTCTCTCAATAATTGATCAGGCTAGACAAAACAATGCTAATGCAAACAAATATACGAAGCCTAACTCTACACTTGAGAATTAAAAGAAACAAAAGCAACAGGGATCTATCTAACTACTAAATACAAAAAGATCTACCCATGAAAATAGCACTGTTAGATGCTGGAGGATAGTAAGAGAACAATAGTAAATTAACTTTATCTCTCCAAAGATGTAATTGGCTATCACCTATTAAGCTTCTACCATGTCCTAATTCTCACAGCAGCCTCTGCCAGGTAGGAATCGCTATCCTCTTTTATAAAGAAATTGAGAATCAGAAGGCTAATCAATGAGCTACAGTTTTGTTAAGGGGGAATCAAAATGCATAATAAATAGGTATGGGGCAGAGGCATAAAATGAACACAGGAGAGAAGTCAAGAATTCTGACTTTGCAAAAAGAAAATATTATTGTTGTATCTGTGTATACCAGTTAAAATTAATAAAATATTTATATATACATTCATATATTAATTAAAGTATTTCACAGTCGATAAAAACTTTAAAATTACATACTCTAGGTAAAACCAATAGTTTTGTTACATAAACTCATTTGTGATACAGAAATCCCTCTGCAGCCAAGGTCCAGAACTTCAGAAATCAAGAAACTTAACAAATGTATAATGATATTGACAAAATATCATGGGAATGCTAAGTCTTTTGGAAGGCCATTTAAACAACAGGTTAAAGCACATCACAGGAAGGCATAGATTTCTTTGTTGCTTAGTACTTTCTAAATGCTCTTCTAGTCCTGGTTTTGAAAACATTTGTGTGGTTGACTCTGATTATAAAAACACTTGTCATAAGAGGTTCTAACTAAATTAAAAAGCCTTGGGGCACCTGGGTAGCTCAGTTGGTTAAGCATCTGACTCTAGATTTCGGCTCAGGTCATGATCTCACAGTTGGTGAGTTCACGTCCCCAGTTGAGCTCTGCACTGACAGCACGGAGCCTGCATGGGATTCTGTCTCTCCCTGTCTCTCTGCCCTGCTTACGTGTGCTCTCTCTCAAAATAAATAAACATTAAAAAAAAAAAAAAAAAAGCCTTAGTAAGTCTACAGCACATTCTACAAAAGTCAGTCCATTCACCAGTTTAAGCTAAACCTCCTCTACTCCATGAACCATAACTTCCATGAGATCTGATACAACTGATATACAAAACAGTAACCAGAAAGCATGAAAAAATCTTGAGTCTTAAAAAGCATTTGTCACAAAGATATATAATCAAATAAATTTTAGTGTAAAATTTTATATATTGTACATATGTATATTTTATATGTAAATTACTAAAATTAATAACAATTCTGTCCTTTACATTTTCCTTATTTTTCAAGTACAATGTGTTATTTTTATATTCCAAAAAAAGCAAAAGAAGAGCAGTTTTAGAATGTTTTATGGACAGCTGTATTTACCAGGAGTTAATGGCAACATTCAAGTGGAGATACAAATTCCAATCCTAATTAATACCTTTGAACCACTAGAAAGGTAACCATACACTTCTATACATTGCAGATTCCTTATCTTTAATGCAAAGATAAGAACTGCCAATTGAATAAACTATGCTAGGGAAGCACTGTTTTATGTTACGAAGAGGAAATATTTCCAAGGCTCAAAAAACAAACAAAAAATCCATAAACTCAGGCCACTTATTATTCAACATTAAAGAGGAAGGTAATATTAGATTTTTAAAAATTAGTTCATATTAGATCTATAGTCTCTTTTTTTTTTTTTTTTTCAACGTTTATTTATTTTTGGGACAGAGAGAGACAGAGCATGAACGGGGGAGGGGCAGAGAGAGAGGGAGACACAGAATCGGAAACAGGCTCCAGGCTCTGAGCCATCAGCCCAGAGCCTGACGCGGGGCTCGAACTCACGGACCGCGAGATCGTGACCTGGCTGAAGTCGGACGCTTAACCGACTGCGCCACCCAGGCGCCCCTATAGTCTCTTTTTTATAATTGGTTATTCATCTATCGTAGGAAAAGTACCTATATTACGTAAGTTAATATCAGACTCATTAGGTAGCTTTTGATCACCAATGATCATAACTCTTATTTGATCTAAACCAGTAGTGTGGTATCCTCTTTTCTTTTGTTTTTAATAGTCAAAGTTTGAGATCTCTTAAAATAAAAAAGTGATATGGAGATCATTAATACTTTGTGTAACTTTCTGATTCTACCTATATAACACTTCACTAGGAATTAGAAACCAAGAAGAATTTCAGAAAAGAGGAATTAAACCCAACAGGTAGTAGTCACTCAATTAATTGAAAAATATAGAAGGCTCATGACCTGTGAGAGAGGACACATTTTATTTTGCCATCTTTTAGGCTCATTATACTCTAATCATTCTTTATGTGGGCTACATGCTTCAATATCTAAATATTCTTTATAACAGAGAGTGCTATATTGAACATACTTAAGTGAACAGTGCCTGTTAACATCTTAGATTTTTTAGGTCACTTGCCATCATTACAAAGATGCAAAAAACTTAAATATTTTGAATTTTTCTCCTGAATAAGTCTCCATTTTTTCTTAGTATGGACTACTTTACTAATGTGTAATACCTGCATTAAATTCACCCAATGTAATTATAAAAAGAAAGATTCTTGGATTGCCATCCCCAGACCTACTAAATTGAAGAGATTTGGAGTCCTCAAATCCTCATTTTTTAAACAAACACCAAGTGATTCTTATGTACACTAATGCTTGATACACGAATTACATGCAATTAAGATGCTAAGCTCTTTCAGAAAAAGAATTATACAGTTTCTTCTGTAATTACTCATCACAGAAAATCACCACAGAGAATGCTCAGTAGCAACTAGCTTTTAGAAATGCTAAAATGCCATTCATGTAAAGGATAAAGATCTGCTATTCTGGAGTGCAGAAGTCCCAAATGTGAAAACATGAGAAGTATCGCTTCTGCAGAATCACAAGCATTATATCAGTAAAACTTCACAAGTACTGTGAATGCAGCCTTGATATTAAATATCAAATAGGATGCAATATTAGTATTTGAATACACATCACATAATCTTGCGTAACTCTGCACATATCAGTGCCTATAATTTTTTTTTACTTTTGAGAGAGAGAGAAAGAGAGCATGAGCAGGGCAGGGACAGAGGGAGAAGGAGGATCCCAAGCAGGCTTCACGCTGTCAGTGCGCAGCTGGACGCAGGGCTCGAATTCACGAACTGGGAGATCATGACCCGAGCCAAAACCAAGAGTCGGAGGCTTGACCGACTGAGCCACCCAGGCGCCTCTCAATGCCTGTAATTGTTATCACTGCTTTAATATAATAAAATTGTATTTACTTAATCTCTAAAAGTTAACATTAAACTTAGTTTTTAAATCTCTAACAACTATCAACAGCCACAACCAAGCTTCCTAAAAATACGTAGTTCATAATAACAGCACCATTGTGAACTGACACTGCTTTCTAAGAGGCCCAAGAAGAATAAAAATGGTTAGAAAATAGTAGTTACATACAACAAACTGCTACTACTAATAGAAGCCACAGAGTAAACACAAGAAGTACAATTTTTAAACAAAGCACATTCTTCACAGCTTTGAGCATCACCTGAAGATGAATGATTTTTACCCAAAGCCACAAATCAAGTAAACTAAAAGTAAACCTACAGGATCATTTCCTTTCCTTAAGGAAACCTCAACACCATAATTACACCACTTATACCAAGATATAAATGTAAAAACCAAACAATGCTATAGATGTTCAGTATAAAATAAAGGATGGATGTTATCCACAGGATTGTGTGAGAGGAGATTAGGAAATCTTAATCATTACTATTCTTATCAACATAATAACAGCAACTATATAAGTAGTACATTTAAGTTTTAGTTTACATGCATTAAGACACTTGTTGCTACTCCCTAAAGTTTTTTATTTTTTTTTTTAATTTTTTTTTTCAACGTTTTTATTTATTTTTGGGACAGAGAGAGACAGAGCATGAACGGGCAAGGGGCAGAGAGAGAGGGAGACACAGAATCGGAAACAGGCTCCAGGCTCCGAGCCATCAGCCCAGAGCCTGACGCGGGGCTCGAACTCCCGGACCGCGAGATCGTGACCTGGCTGAAGTCGGACGCTTAACTGACTGCGCCACCCAGGCGCCCCAAAAGTTTTTTAAAGCAAGCGTAAGCTTATGCATGGAATGTTAAGTATGCATTCTCATTAGCAGCACATGTATCTTTCCTTTTTTTATAGTGAACATATAAAAATTTTTTTATATTTATTTTTGAGAGAAAGACAGAGCAAAGTGGGGGAGGGGCAGAGAGGAGACACAGAATCCGAAGCAGGCTCTAGGCTCTGAGCTGTCGTCAGCACAGAGCCCAATGCAGGGCCGAATCCACAAACCGTGAGATCATGACCTGAGCAGAAGTCGGATGCTTAACTGACTGAGCCATCCAGGCACCCCTCTTTTTTTTTTTTTTTAATGTTTATTTTTGAGAGAGAGAAAGTGTGTGTGTGAGCAGGTGAGAGGCAGAGAGAGAGGGGCACAGAGGATCTGAAACAGGCTTTGTGCTGACAGACAGGCCGATGCGGGGCTTGAACCCAAGAACCACAAGATCATAACCTGAGCCGAAGGTGGACACTTAACTGACTGAGCCACTCAGGCACCCCATAGTAGCACCTATATCTTTTCTGAAAGGTGTTGAGACTTGACTAAATGAAAAATCAAAAATTAAGTTATGATCATCTAGACTTGAATCTACTCTAGCCAGAATTTTTTTAGTCTTTAAATTTTGTGGTAACATCTGTATTATCCTTATGTAAAACAAGCAACAATACATTAAAAGATTGCAGCTGTGCAACCTTAATTGTAATTACAGGAAAAGTAAAAATGTCTGATTACTTACAATACTAACTTGTACTGACTTTCTAATGAAAGAAAAATAAGCATATAACTTAACTTTCTTGAAAAGAAATATCTAGGTAACCTAAAAAAGAAGTACATTCTTTTTGTTGTTGTTGTTTTAAGTTTGTTTTGACAGCGAGAGAGAGAGAGGGAGAGGGAGAATCCCAAGCACGCTCTGTGCTTTCAGAGCAGAACCTAACGTGGGGCTCGAATTCAACAAACTATGAGATCATGACCTGAGCCAAAGTCAAGAGTCGGACTCTTAACCAACCGAGCCACCCTGGCACCCCAGGTACCTTCTTGGATCAAATAGCCACAAGTGACCAAAGAGATATTATTTTTGTTACCAGCAGCCATCATTAAAATTTCAGCCAACTATATCAAGTAAATTGACAGTAAATAATACCTATTTCTGCCAACATAATGATTCAGTGTATTTACAAAATAAAAATATATGCAACTCCAAATTAAATCCTATGTATTAAATTAACTACTTACCCACAGTATACCAACTAGCATCTGTCAACTTGCTGATAATAGCTTCCTGAAAGGATCCATCAGATGTCCTTGTTTCAACAATAGCTCCAACCTAAAACACAAAATTGAAATTTCATTATCAAATTTAAACAGACCAAATCACTCCCATGAACTATATGACCTGGGTTAAAATATATATTTATGATAATTCTACCTTATATACATTGACTTAGATCTTTATCATTTATAGCACTCATGTATTTATCATGCAATCTGAACCCCAAAATGCTTTGGCATTAGTAAGATAGTTGATATTATTATCCTTATTTTACACATTGAATATTGTGGCTCGGATGAGAGGATGAGAACACAGTCTCTTAAGTATTACTTCAGAGCTTTTGTACTATATCACATTGCCTTCAAGAGAATTGTGTAATATAAGAATCAGAAAACCATAAGATAGCAAAAGTAGCTTCAATTTTCTTTCACAGAAATATTGAATACTGGATTCACCATTCATATTTAAGGGACCTTTTAGATAAAGGTTCACCTGAGGAGAGAGGGATGGACCAGTTGACCTTCTTTCAGCTTCCAGACCTTTGTCTATCAGATATTAACCGAAGTGGTACTCTGACATAACAAAGATTTATTACATAAACTTAGAAATGTTTGGCCAGAACATGGATGGAAAACACAATATAGGTACTCACTAAGCTAAATTATGAAGTCAACATACTTGGTAACTTAGAACAACAGAAGATTCAAAGTTATAATGCTAGTATATTATTTAGCATATATATCTAATATATCTATTATATAGATATTATATATTATATAGATATATGTCTGACGACAATGTAAAAAAAAGAGGTATTCAATCTAAGAATTAAAAACAAAAGGTGGCTGAAAACTCATGTTTATATATACACTAAAATTACTGTCTGTAAGATGATTTACCTTTCTAAAGGATATAGCCAATGTAACATCATAACATACTAACTCTACAACATTTCACTTGTATTTTTGTTTTCTGATTAACATACTTATAAATTTTAAAACTGTCTACAAATAGAAAATTTAATAATTTACTGTATGTATTTGTGATTCATCGTTTCAGATTTTAAACTGCAGAATATACGTACTCTTAAAGGACCCTTTACTTGATCGTCCTGCACCAATTGTGTAGTATTATCCTGTTTCAGGAGTACCTGGAAGACATTTTGTACAATAATTTGCATGTTAACTTTTAAAACAACATGTTTATGATGTCTTTAATCTATGCTTTCTTACCATCCTGTGGTTACTTCTGTTTTAATACTTATTACATTGTCTAATATTTACGTTTATTGTCTCTCTAATTGTGAGCTCCTTGAGGGCTACAATCCTCCTTCGTCACTATAACCCCAGCAGTTAGCAAATGTCAATGCGTATTACAGGCACTTCATAAATGTTTGCTGAATTAATGAACTATACAAGATTTATAATTTGAAGTGATTGCTATAAAAGTTTAAAACTGCCTTCATTGTTCTTTATCAACAAGTTATAAAAAGTTCTGTCACAAAGTATTAAAAAAACAGTATCAAACATTATTGCCACATACGAGGTAAACAAATTAAAACCAGAACCCTGTTGGTCCTTTATAAAGTAAACTGAAATGATAATCATGATATGTATTTCACATACAAATAAGTATTCTTTTTTACTACAGATTCTCCCAAATATATACAGGGCAATCGTTCAAATAGATCAAGTACCCAAATATGAAAATTGAAATTCTATATAATGTATGTATAAGAGCTCCCCAATCACTGTATTGACTTTAAGTAAGTATATCTAGAGCCACAATACTAACAGAAAGTTTAAGTTCTCAAAGAAGTCCAAGTAAATATTTAGTAGTCAAATCCCATATAGCTGACATAGTAAAAATGCCAAATGAAACAAAGAAATAAATGTCAAATGATATCTTAACAGTACTTGAAGAAAAATTCCACCAGATCAAAATTGAAACACAAATCTCATAATAATCACAGATAAATCTATTTCTCTACCACACAAATCATACTCTTCTAATTCACTGGTTCTCAAATGTCAACATGCAGCAGAAACACTTGAAGGGCTTATTAAAACACAATCACTGGACCCTACTGCTGGACTTTCTGACTCAGTAGGTCTGGGGTCAGGGCCTGAGAATCTGCATTTCAAACAAGTTCCCAGATGAAGCAGATGCTGCTAGTCCAGGGCCACACTTTGAAAATACCTGCTCCAGTTCATTTACCCATTCAACGTATTTTGAGTGTCTACTATGTATCAAGCACTAGTCTAGGTGTTGGGGATAGAACAAGTCAAACATTTCCTCCTTTTATGGTGCTTCACTCTTGCAGGAAAAGATCAGGTATGTAAGTGAAAAGCAAACTGCAAAACCAAAAGTACAGCATGATCTAATAACAACAACAACAACAACAATATTGTTACAGTAGGCTCTGCACAATATCTGACAGACCATATAAATCTCTCTGTAGTAGTATCAAAGAGGACTTTCACGAACTTTCTTACATAGCTCTGTAATGTTAAAGATGTTTATAGTAAGTGTGGATTACTTTCGTAATTTAAGTACAAGTATTAAAAACATTTATGTGGGAAAACTACTGGAATGAAACTCGAAAATGTTAATAGTTTCTGAGAGGTAAGCGATGGGTATTAATCTTTTGGTACTTTTCTGTATTTCCAAATATTATACAGAAATAATGCAATAACTTTTTTCTGGTCATAAAAGGACCTTAAAAATAAAATTCTTAAATCATTTTTAACATGGTCTTTAAAACAATTCCACTATATTATTTTTCCTAATCACTTGAAATCATCTCTACCTGAACATTATGAAAGGGGAGAAGAGAGATCACAGCCTAAGTAAGCATGCCACAACAGCAGAGAGCCAAATAAAAGAAGTCTCATGAATGTGGTATTTTCAGAGAAGCATTTTGGAATAACTTCTCATTTCGAGTTCTTTATTTCTCAATTCTTAATGTGCTTTTCCTATAGATTTGTATATAACAGTGCTTTCACATAATAATGATTCAGGAAGTCATGATTCAGTAAAATGTTGATTTGCAGTCTCCCCCTCCCCAACTCTCCTCAATCCAGGTTGCATGAAAAAAAAAAAATTACCTTAACTTTTACCAGCCTTTTCACAGTCTTAATTTTTGCCTCACAGAAGGCACCTCGGTACTTGGCACTGACATCAGTTCCCACTGTCAGGTAGGCAGGCTCATCCGCCGCCTGATGAAAGAACACAAAATGTGAATGTCACTAGTATTTTCCCCTACACTCCAACCTTAAGCCACATTAAAAGGTTCTACATTTAAAGTGCTAAGAATATTAACAGTACTGTTTATTACTAGCATTAATAATTGGGAAAATACCCCTTAAGCAAGCACTTGCATTCCCCTACTGCATAAACTATATCCTGACAACAGAAAACGTTTAAGTTCTTAGTAACTGAGAAGTATCAGCAAGGAAATATGATAATGTTTTTTCTTCCAGATATAAAATGTTTCAACAATTCTATAATTTAAGAAATGAACACATTAAGAAACAAACAAACAAACAAACAAAAAAACGGGCACCTGGCTGGCTCAGTTGGTAGAGCATGCGACTCCTGATCTCGGGGTTGTGAGTTCAAGCCCCATGGTGGGTGTAGAGCTTACTTAACAATAATAATAATAAAATTAAATTAAAAATACAAAATAAAAAGACCTCCAAAACCAGAAAAGGTATACTCATAGTAAGTGTCTCATAAAACTTTGAGTTATTCACTTATGGCCTCCTGGAAATTGTGTTTTAAAATTAGAAGAAATATCACTGTTAAGATTAATACTAACAAGACATGGTTAAATGTTTAATAATATAGCTACATTAAAGCAATATCTCTTTGGACACAGTATATCTGCATAGATAAGAAATGAAGCCAATCCTTTTGATAAGGAGAGCATTATCTGGGGGAATCATTAGCTAAAAGCTACATATTAAAAAATCTAAGTCTAAATTCAGCTGATGAATGCAGAGATATGAACTGATGGCTCAAAACTTGGAGCTGTACCTAATTTATCACACTAATCTTCTTGGTGTAGAAAAAAATAAGCTTTACTAAAAAATATCTACTTTTTAGCAAATGGTCATGATCAGAATGATACATTGAAAGATGTGGCAAATTTCATGCTACCATTCATCTTAATCTTGATGGTAAGAGAATGATAGCTACTTTGTCATCTTACCTTTTTTTTAAAGTTAAGTGTTTTCAATATAGTCTCAATTCAATGGAGCTAACACTGCTAAATGCAAAGGTAACAGTGTACACTTTAGAAATGATACTTTTAAGTAGGAAATGATGTTTCCTTTTCCAGTAAGTTTTTCCAAGTAACAGTAAAGAAAGTAACATGTCATTTCCAGAAGATAGGAAAACAAGAAAGTTTAGGGGGATGCTGTATTTCAGAGCTTAATACACTGAGACAGTAAACGAGTAAGGAATCAAATACCTTTTAAAGTCAGTGCATTTACAGATAATGCAAATTGAAGAGGAACACTCTGGCAAATAAATATCTGATCTGAAACATTCAATGCCACTGCACTACACAAAGCTATACCTTCCTTGCCCTTCAAACATCACATACAATGTTTGCACTACTAGCTGTCTTCAGAAGAGTATCTTTTCAGGTTGTAGTATGTTTTAAAATATTTACTACAACAACTGAACTGAAACAAAACATTAGTAGCTTTAGTCCACCTTCAAATATTTTAGCTACAAAATTTCAGAGAAGAGCCGCTATCTCCCTTGCACAATCCACATATTCCTTCCTTAGAAAATCATACTGGCATTGAGGAAGAAAAAAATTTCAAAAAATCCCCCAAAGAACCAAACAGGACAAAAGCTTTACTTCTGCAAAGGCTGCTGCCAACACAGGAAGTGTTTAAAAATACTAGCCCAATGGACAACAATGGAAAGGCTGCACCAGCCTTTCCAAAGTGCTAACTGCTTCAGAGAGGGGCCGGACTGACTGCATTAGACACAATGATCATTTCTCACTCTTTCAACACGTCCTCATTTTCAGAAAGCGCTGCTTAGTAGAGGAATCAATTTCAAGTAGCGAAAAAAAAAAAAAATGACATTCCACAGCAGCAGCCTCACGACAAGCAGTGTCCAGGGCACGAGGTTCAGAGCAGCGTTGACTCCACTTACCTTCATTTTCACTGGCGATCTGTGGGGTTCCAGCTCAGCGAGCTATCTTCTCCGTCGCTAGAATCATGGGGAGGGGAAAGACAGGCACAGAATCAGTCAACAGAGGGGAGCGACCCAAGGAAAGAAAGTAAACAAACGCCAGCGGGGAGGGGCAGAACCCTAACCAGCGAAGGGAGCCGATCCCCCGGAGGGCAGCCAGGACGCAGGAGCTGAGGAAACGGCGAGAACCCCTCGGGCGCCAAAGGGCAACCCGTTCCTCCCCGGAGTTCGCCAGCGGCCCACCGCGCCCCCGCCTCGCTCGCCACTTTGACCCGGAATGCTCAACTCGGAGCCCCAGGTCGGAGCGCTCTGGAAAAGAGCAGGGCGCCGTTTGGGCTTCTCCAGGTTCCCCCCAGGCGCGGTAGCCGAGCTTTCGCGCGGCAGCCCCTCTGATACCCCGACTTCGGCCCGCGCCCCGCCTCCGCCGCTCGGCCCCCTCGGCCCGCCCCGGGCCCGCGGTGGCGGCAGCGGAGTGTCACGGCGCCATTGCTCTCCTTCCTCCGCTCTGCACCATGTCAGAAAGGAGAAGCGCTTCTTCACCGATGGGGCAGGGGCCGCGGCCTTCAGCCCGGAGGCGCGAGAGTGAGGGGAGACCGGCGCGAGGGAGGGGGCTGGGGGGGGGGGGGCGGAGAGCAGGAGGGAGGTGGCCCGGAGAGGGTGTGGGAGGGGAGGGGAGCCGCACAGCGGCAGCCGCCGCCTCCTCCCCGCGCCCGCCTCAACTTTTTGTACAGCCCAGAGTGGTACCTGCCCCTGGCCCCTCGGGTCCAGCCACAGACTGCACAGGAGAGGACGCGCTGCGGAGTTGGGGGCCGGCTCCCCCAAGCAGCCCGCTTCTCATCGCACGGAAGCAAACTTAGCGGCGCGGCCAGCCCCACAGCCATTTTCCCAGGGAAGCAGCCGAGGAGGAGGCTGC
Source organism: Puma concolor (assembly GCF_028749965.1). Taxonomy (NCBI): domain Eukaryota; kingdom Metazoa; phylum Chordata; class Mammalia; order Carnivora; family Felidae; genus Puma; species Puma concolor. The sequence goes on from NC_141672.1 coordinate 43,263,435, forward strand.
GGCGGCGGTTCCTGCAGTTGCTGCCGCGGCTCCACGACCTGCCCCTTCCCCTGCGCTCGCCGCACCGCTTGCCCAGCACCCCCTCCCCACCTGCGAAGCTTCCAACTGCACCGGGACCCCGGGCTGCTAGCAGCACGAGCTGCTACTGCCGCTTCGTCCACTCAGTATCCCCCACTTCCCTTCTCCTCACCTACTAACTGCGGGTGAAGTGCGCGCTGTCAGCTTCCGAGTCCTCCGCCCCACTGACCCCCGTGGGCCCCCGTCCGGGCAGCACCACTCCCGGCCGCGGCGGCAGGTCCTGCGCCCGGTTCCCCACTCGCCCGATTTACTGCCACAATCCACCAAATAACAAGCTGTTGAGCAGACTCGCTTCTACACGAACTCCTATTGGCTGCTCATGACGCCGAAGAGCTTTGGATTGGAGCTCGCTACCTGCCGTCCTCATTGGATGTAGCTAAGAAACTTCACGGATTGGTGCGAAAAACAGCAGGTAGGACATCTTCCACTTATGATTGGCTGTCTCCGAAGGCTAACGTTACTGGAGAATTGGGTATTGAGTAAGCAGGTTCTGAAAAATGATTGGTTGAGACGACTCCGGATGTGCATGACTGAGCACTGATTGGTAAATTGAAGGGTCAGGAAGAGCAGTTCGGCACGAGGATTGGCGGCGAAGTGTCCCATGGAAACCGAACCCGGAGCTGCGGCCAGCATTTGCACGGGGGCGGGGCAGGGTCTTTCCAAGGCGCCTGCGCTAAACCGGCTTCTCGGCGCCATTTTGTCTGAGCGGCGGTGGTCGCAGCTCTATCGCATTTTACGTTTCTGGAGAGACGAGAGCCGACTGTGTATCCTGTAGATTCATTTTAGTGCGGCACCTATCCACGGTTCACTCCAGGACAGCACCTAGTGAAGGTCGGAGGAGTCGCGAACCTGTCAACAGGTCGGTTGGAAGCTGTGGCTGTCCGAGTGACTAGGGGATGGCGCAGCTTTAGCGGCACCGGCACCGGAAGTGGACGGGCCGCGCGGCGGCCATGGCAAAGTAAGTTCTCCCTGCGGCGGGGTGGGGAGCAGGGGGCGGGATGAAAGGGGGCGAGGCCTCCTCTCCCGCCGCGCGAGAGAAAGGGGCGGAGGGGACGTGCACGTCTCTTTCTCCTGGCTGATCCTTGGCACCCCTCTCGAGAGATTTTCTGGATTCTCCTCTCCGATCAGTTCTTCCTCCCTTTGGAAGTGCGTTTCGCGAACTTGTCATATTCCCTACCCAAGTGCCAGCTCTGTGGGCGCCTCATTAATTAACACGGGGAAGGCAAGGTGCTTAGACCTAGCTGAGTCGGGAGAGAGGTTTCCGCGTGCTCCTCGCGCGATTAAGCTTTGAGGAAGCTGCAGAAAGCAGCGGGTTGTGGAATCACCAGCTGGCCCAGACCCTGCTACTCTAACCTCAGGCGGCTCTGCCGCTTAGCACAAAGCCTGTGCTACTTTTTAAAAAGGAAACAGTAGTGGTTTTGTAGGGACTGAAAACACTTTAAATGAGAAGACCTCCCCGATAGGACTTTGTTCAGGGCAGCCATTGATTTTGTTCTGTTAGCAGAATCTTTGTGTTCTGTTAAAACACATTTGAAATGGTGGAAATGAAGTATTAATTGGCAAGTTCTAAAGAATGAAATAAGGAAATGTGAAATATCGTCGATAATCCACACTACGTTTATTCAAAATTAATACCTAACTAGATTTTTGCAGTGATCACTGCAGTAATTTTTCTCAAAATTACTTACTAAGAAAATGGAGTGTAGCTGTTTTTGAGTGACCTAGTCATGCTGGTCTAGATAGCTGTTTAAACCTATTTTCGTTAGGGGCGCCTGGGTGGCCCAGTCGGTTAAGCCTCCGACTTTTGATTCCCGCTCAGGTCCTGATCTCACAGTTCCTGAGTTCCAGCCCCACTTGGGCTTTGCGTTGACAGCAGGGAGCCTGCTTGGGATTCTCTCTCACTCACTCTCTCCCTCTCTCTCTGTTCCTCCCCTACTTGTGCTCTCTCTCTCTCCAAATAAATAAAAACAAGCTTTAAAAAAAATTAAACTTAAGTCTTGTAGTACCTTTGTTACTGCTGCATCGGTGGGGATCCATTCTAGAAAATGGCTGTATGATTTAATCATTTATTGTGGATTTTTTTTTTTGGCAGGTGGTCTGAAGAAAACCAAAATCTCTCAGTGACATATCCTAAAGTATTACTGAGGTAAGTTTTAATTTCTGTGAATAATCTTTAGAACGGGGAGACTTAAAATTTTACAGACCACTGTTGTCTGCCAATAAAGCCATAAATACAAAAAGGAAGAATGGTGGTTGAAAGAAGTTTGGTTTGACCAGGGGTTCAAATGAATCTGTAGGGGCGCCTGGGTGGCTCAGTCGGTTAAGCGCCCCACTTCAGCTCTAGTCATGATCTGACGGTCCGTGAGTTTGAGCCCCGCGTTGGGCTCTGTGCCGACAGCTCAGAGCCTGGAGCCTGCTTTGGATTCTGTGTCTCCTCCTCTCTCTCTGCCCCTCCCTTGCTCATGCTCTGTCTCTCTGTGTCTCAAAAATAAATTAAAAAAAAAAAAAAAAAACAGATAAATAAATCTGTATAATTAGCTTCCTGATGTGATACTGTAGAATGAAATCTCAAAATTAGTACATGTTTATGAATTTATTTACCCATTTGTGTAGTTCCCATTTCTGGATTTTTTTGAGTACTTAATATTTTTGTCATAGAATAATATGAACATTTTCATGTTTTTTTTTTTTCCTACTTAAAAATTTGGCACATAGAAAAAATATGTTAGTAGAAGTTTAGAAGTGATTGGTTTTTTTTTCCTTAAGAAAATTATAAAATGATATAATACTGCTGAACTTCCCAGGGAGTAATCATCTATAATTCTACTACCAACTTAAAATTTACTATCTGATCCAAATAATGCATGTCAGTGGGCATTTGGAAATTACTAAAAAGCCTAAAGAAGAAAAGACCAGTCTCTTGTATTTCTTCCACCAAAAGGCAATTATAGTTTATGTTGTAATTCTGTGTGACACAGAGGGGTCTTTATTTTTCATCAGTGTTGTTTTATAAAGTAAAGGTCATTTTAGTCATGGTTATCTTGTCACTCATTTTTTTTTTTATAGAAAAAACTAGGAACATGGGAAATATTTTGCCCATAAAGCACTTTTCATAGTTGCATAGTCCTCTGTAGGATAGATATAATTTATATAATTGGATGGTATTTTAATTTTTCTATAACAGCAGTGATAGAATTGGTATCTTGGTGCATGTTTTAGAAAAGATTTTGTCTGAGAATGGATGTCTGTGGCTAAAATTTTTAGGCATCTAGATCTTTCTTTACATTCCTGGTTATTTGGAATAAATCCCTAGAAATGGGAATAAGCTAAAAGGATTGTGCATTTAAGGCTTTGTACAGCTGCCCATCAGAAAGCTTTGCTTTTACTGTACTTACATTTTTTGTTGTTCTTTTTCCGTTTATTTTTTCCCTCAGTTTTTGTTTTGTTGTGGATTTTTTTTTCGCTTTATTTTTTAAATTTTCTCTCGGGTGTTTTATTCAAGTAGAATTATAATTTTTAAAATAAGTTTAAGAGTTTTTATGGGACCTTACAAGTGATTTTTTTAAAACTAATTTATTTTTCACTCTCAAATAGGTAGGCGTTTGTATAGTGGAACATTTTGCTGCACAGAAGTGACATTTAGAGGATACTAAAAACTACTGTTTTTATGGTATAGTTTATTTTATGTTTCCTCGAAGCCTTCCTTGAAGTTTTCCATCTTTATGGGCATTTTCTGTGTGCTTTTTTACCCTCACAGGAACCTTTATATGTCTCTCATCACATTTGCTGTGCAGTTCTTAGGCTCTTCCCTAGTTTGAGACTCCATTCCCAGAGGGCAGCAACTGAGGTTTTAGTCACTGTTATGTTTCCCTGCTTGATACATGATAGGTGTTCTGTCAGTCTTTTTTATGAACCTGTATGTGCTTTTGTAAAGTATATGAAATAAACCAGCTTAATGTTTTCTTTAACAGTAATACTCTTGTAAGAACTTGTAATGTGCCACAGATGCTGTATTAGCCTTCAAAATTGTTTTAATGATCCAAATACTTGTTTTCATATTGAATTGATTTGTAATTGCTAATACAACATAGATTTAGAGAGCCCAGTAAGAATCTTAAGGGCATTATGATCTCTTAATGGGAGGTGACTGTAGATGAATATTAACTGAAAAGTCACTAGACCATCTCGTAGGTATTAATGAGAAAAATTAATTATGATTGATTTGTTTTTTTGTAACCATTGAGTCCAAACTATTAGAATAATGTTCCTTACAAAAACAAAATCACAAAAATTTTTAATGGTGTTTCTGTGATAGAAAGCTATTTTGAAGGCAGAATGTTTTATTTATTTGGTCAAGGCTTCAAACGAGGCTTTATAATTAGCTTCTTGAGGTAGTATTTTACACTGAAATCCCCAAATTAGAACATTCCTATGGATTTGTTTACCCATTTATGTGGTTCCCATTTCTGGATTTTTAATGATGGAACACTCTGAACATATTCATGATTTTTTTGAGCCCATGTTAAAATAGGTGACAGAGATCTCATCAGTGAAAGTGTTTAGAAGTGAAATTTTTGCTTCATTGTTTTTTAAGATTATTAAATAGACTATGTTCTGAGGATTGTGGCATACTCAAAACTAAAGGAAGTCTTTGTTTTTTAGAATAAACCTCATTTTGTGGGAAAATGAAGGAAGATGTTCCAGTTTTAAAAGACCTGGATCTACTGTTGAAAATTCTGTTTCTGGTATGTAGTTTTACTTGTCTTTTATTTAGTAATTAAGATCAGCAGTTAGTATGTTATATACATATGTTACATATGTGTGTATCTTGAAAAATGATAGAATTTGTTTCACTGTACAGTTTCTATAAATGTCTATGTTGAGAAGTAGAACAGATTGATTGCTGTGTTGAACATACCTGCTTTGCTAATGGTTTTGTTGTTTTTTGGAAAGTTACATAATTTGCTTTTTTGTAACAAAGCTATCTTTGCAATCCCTGTGTGGTCTTTTGCCCTATTGGTAGTCACTGCTGATTTTATGGCCGTGTGGAGGCATAGATTACTGGGTGTTTTCACCCATAATTTAGACTAGAATGAAGGCATATTTTAGGATTGGGGTACACGCTGATCTAGGGATCTGCTTATGTTCCTACATGGCAAGGATCTATGCTAAAGGAGCTTACTATTAATAAAAGAAAGAATATAATTAAACATGTGGAAAGTTAATGGAGTCATTGCAAAAGATTCAATCAGTGCAGGAAAGTTTTTAAAGATTTAAATCATGGCTTACAAGATAATTTATCAAAGTTCAGTATACGGTTGAGATTTAATTGTTTTTTAAAATACAAATTGTTGGGGTGCCTGGGTGGCTCAGTTGGTTAAGTGTCCGACTTCAGCCCAGGTCATGATCTCACGGTTCGTGAGTTCGAGCCCCGCATCGGGCTCTGTGCTGACGACTCGGGAGTCTGGAGCCTGCTTCGGATTCTGTGTGCCCCTCTCTCTCTGCCCCTCCCCTGCTCATGCCCTGTCTCTCTCTGTCTCAAATAATAAAAATATTAAAAATAAAATAAAATACAAATTGTTTTATAATGCAGAATGAAAAGAAATTTGTTTAGTAATCATTGAAGGCTTTTCAGGGTTAGTGAGAGATCATTTGTAAAATTAGAAGAAAGGAAGATCTCGGACTTTCTTAGTGGGTGGAAAATGGTGATTAAGAACATAATTATATAAAGAAAGTTATGTTTGGGGAAGTGAATAAACCATTTCGGAGAGGATGAATGACTAAAGATTACATTGGAAAAATTGCATGAGGTCAGCTTGTCAACATTTCTAGAATTAGCTTCACATCGATTATGTGGGGTGCTTGTCCTCTATACTGGTTTGGGAACCTTGTGAGGGCTTTGAAAGCTGGGATGTGAGCAGAAAATAAAGATTATTTTGTTTTAGTCTCACATTTTAACAAATCACAATGCAACTAAACCCATCTCTTTTAATCCCACTCTGATAACATTGGTTTGTTTTTTTTATTTTTTAAGTTTGTTTAATTTGAGAGAGAGCGTGAAAAGGCAAGTGGGGGAGGGGCAGAGAGAGGAGATGGTGAGAATCCCAAGCAGGCTCTACACCAGCAGCACAGAGCCTGATGGCAGAGCTCAAACTCAGAAACTTTGAGGTCATGACCTGAGCCAAAGTCAGACACTTAACCAAGTGAGCCACCCAGGTGCCCCTAAGATTAGATTTTTTAAATGTCCTTGTCCTTATGCATATTTTTCTTTATTATTAATTTTTACTTTTTTTTTGTTCCTTAACGTTGTAATAAGCATTCAGTGTGACCACACAGTACCCATTATAATTTTGATGTGTGAAAACAATCCATCAAACTGTTTTATCTTCAGCTTAATTTTTGTATTTCTTGACCATTTAGGTTTCAGGTTTTTCAGTATTCTGCATTTATCATCTATGTGCGTACGATATTTTCAGTCTTTTGGACCGTTGTTTCAGGATTGATTGTCACCCTCTCTGTGACATTAGCTACCTGAATTGGGTAGTATATAATTATAATCATTTTTGCTAATTTGATAAGTGCAAAATATGTTGAGCTCTCCTTTTCCTTGTAATATTTTTGTTGTTAACTAGTGAATTAGGACCTTTTTCTGCAATTTCAACTGATTCTTGGTACTAGACAAGTTCTCGCTTTAAGATCTCTGTCCATTTGTGTGAGAGTCTTGATGTTTTATTTCTTTGAGTTTTTTATATAATATTTAGTAGTAATTGGCTGCAGACATTTTTCCTTATAGATTTCTTTTTTAATTGTAGTTATTTTTGTTGAGGGTTTTTGAATAGGCACAGAGGGATATGATGTACACAAAATGTACTATTGGGAAGTCACTTGGAAACAGTGTCCAGTGTGACTGAAGAAATGACACAGGAATTGGAGGTAGGGAGACAAGATATTTTTGCAATACATCTGCATGCATGAAACCAGAGTCAGACGGAGAGAGGGGAAGGAATAAGTGAGCAAGAAATTTGAGGGGAAAAAAGAGTTGACAGTATTTGATCTCTACCTGATTGTAGCAGTAAAGAAGAAAACAAAACACTCAAAATTTTAAAGAACAGGGAATAGTTCATACCATTAACAAGTTTTGTAGGTCAGAAAAAGACACTGATGTGTAAGGAAAATGAAATCAGTTTTAAACATGCTAGTTAGAGCTTGAAATGTCTGGTAAGCATTTATTCTTCTTTTATCAAAGTTCCTCTGAAGCCCTAATTGGGACAAGGCATATGCTGGACCTTACATTGTTTTTTATATTTTGATTTCTAATTCCATTCTTCTATTAGATTTTAGTGGTTTTATCAAGTCTTTCTTTTTTTTAAGTTTGTTTTTGTTTTGAAAGAGAGCATCAGCTTGAGTGGGAGAGAGGTAGAGAGATGGGGAAAGAATCCTAAGCAGGCTCCATGTTATCAGCATGGAGCCTGATGTGGGCCTCAAACTCACGAACTGTGGGATCATGACCTGAGCCAAAATCAAGAGCCAGACACTTAACCCACTGAGCCACCCAGGCGCCCATATCAAGGCTTTCTTATTTCTGATTTTTGAAGTACAACTTGGCTGGCTCAGAAGAGCATTCAACTCTTGATCTTGGGGTGCTGAGTTTGAGCCCCACGTTGGGTATAGAGATTACTTATATAAGTAAGTGAACTTTAAAAAAAAGTACAACTTGAAATGAAAAATTAAAGTGAATTAATAAGTAAAATAAGTGCAGGGAAACCAAATGATTTGCATACTAAAGGAGAAGTTCATTATTGAAAAAAAATAGTTTTAAGGTAGCATCTTACAAAAATACATGTATGCTTTTAAATTTTTTTTAATGTTTATTTATTTTGAGAGAGAGAACCAGGGAGGGGGAAAGAGAATCCCAAGCAGGCTCCACGCTGTCAGCACAGAGCCTGACTTGGGGCTCGATCTCAAACCGTGAGATCATGACCTGAGCCGAAATCAAGAGTCAATTGTTTACCCAACTGAGCCATCCCAGTGTCCATTAAATTGTTCAAATATATGGGGTGAAATATTTTTCCCTCCTCTTTCCCAGTGGACTAAATTTTGTGTGTTTTCTTTTAACTTTAACAAAATACAGAGAAGTAACAGATGTGTGTGGAACATGAATGTTTAGCCAAGATTCTTTAAATATCTAAAATCTAAGTAAAGATGTTAATTGTCTTGTTTTCGGAAACCACTTTTATTTCAACAGATGAAATTAAAGTGCTCAGTGTAAGGAAGGGCTTTAACAATGAGAAATGTCAAAACATGTAATAGGCTAATTTTTGAGTGTTCTTCAAGAGAAAGAGCTTACTTTTATCAGTTAATCTCCCTTGGTGTCTCTGCCCTTTTTTTCTTAGGGTTTTAAAAAATGTTTTCTGCTACTTACCAAGGAAAAATTATTATTTTGTCTTAGAAAAAACAGGCTTTTTAAAGGATAGTTCTGTATCAATCACAGTACTCAATTTTTTCCCTCTTTGTTTCTGATTAGCCTTTTTAATCAGTTTTTATAAAACTTAATCCATTTGGGATAATATATGAGGTTATGAAATTTGAGCCACTTCATTATATATATCAGGACTCTCCTTAGGGTACCTGGGTGGCTTAGTTAGTCAAGCATCAGACTCTTGATTTTGGCTCCCGTCATGATCTCACAATTCGTGTCGGGCTTCACGCTAAGAGCAGGGAGCCTGCTTGGGGTTCTCTCTCTGTCCCTCCCCCACCCCCGCTTAATAAAAATAAACTTAAAAAAAAAAAAGCTGTCTTTGATCTCATTTAAATAATTAGGTATTTAAAACTCTTCCCATCATATTGTTAGCTTTGAGTTACAAGACATAATCTGTTTACAAATTGAGGAAAAAGTAATACATTTAGAAACATTTGTGCATAAGTTTTCAGCATTTTTAATTTGTAACAAATACGTGGTTTTGTGTATGTTTTCATTGCTTTTTATTAATCCCTTACCTTTGGTACCTTTTATTTTTCAAAATAAGTGATTGGAGCTACCTGCATGGGATTTAGGCCTTCACCATGTCCCCATTAGAACCATAGCTTTTAAAAGTAGTTTAGGGAGGGGTGCCTGGGTGGCTCAATTGGTTAAGCATCTGACTTCAGCTGGGGTCATTATCTTGTGGTTGGTGAGTTTGAGCCCCGCGTTGGGCTCTGTGCTAACAGTTCAGAGCCTGGAGCCTGCTTCTGATTTTGTGTGTCTCTCTCTCTCTCTCTCTCTCTCTCTCTCTCTCTCTCTCTCTCACTGCCCCTCCCCCACTCATGCTCTGTCTCTCAAAAATGAATAAATGTTTAAAAAAAAAATTTAAAAAGTAGTTTAAGGATAGCAAAGAAGATACTTGCAGCATTAGAATGTGTAGCTGTGGCCAGGCTTTTTGTGAGATGGGTGGTTTAGAGCACATTTCTTAATTTCTCTGCCTCATCTGTAAAATGGGGAGGATATGAGTAGAACTGCCCTGACAGTTTAGTATTAAATGAGTTAGTACATGTAAAGTGCTAGAATAATGCCAAGTGTTTAGGAAACATTCAGATATTAGGTGGTGTTAGTGTGTATAATGCTGTTACGTAGGGTCTGTCATTCTAGCAGCTTTTAAAACAATACATTATATTTCCACATACAAATAAAGCATGTAGACTCTTTGCCTCCCATTCTAGACCTTACTGAATGTCATATCAGTCTGTCTCTAAACTAATTTGCTGCAGTCACACTAAATCTGTCACGGCTCCCCTATACAAACTCTGTGTTTTCCGTGTTGTTTTTATTCATACTTTCCCCACAATCTAGAATGTTCCCCAGTCAACACTAATTTTTTTTTTTTTTTTTTTTTAGAGAGCAAGCACATGTGGGAGAGAGAATCCCAAGCAAGCCCCACGCTCAGCATGGAGCCCGACCCAGGGCTCAATCCCACAACCCTAGGATCATAACCTGAGCCCATAATCAAGAGTCAGATGCTCAACTAATTGAGCCACCCGTGCACTCTGCAAATGCTACTTTTTGAGTGAAATTTTCCATGATCCCTCTTTAGGTAATTTGTCCCTATGAATTTCATATATTTTCTCTTAACATGATTCCTGTCACTTTCTATATTACATTTTAGTTTCTTATTCACTCATATGTTCTTCACTAAGTTAGGACAATACCTTATCCATCTTTGTAAGTTTAGAACCTGTCATAAGTGTTGGCACTTAGGAGGCACTCATTTGTGGAGTGGAAGTTTGTAAAATATATAGCAAGCTTAGAGGTGATATTTAATGAATGAATGCATGCCAGTAAAAATGTGCTTTGTCAGTGTTTGTACACTAGGAGCCTCTTGCCTGATCAGTTACTTAAAATGAGATCGCTTGAGGTTTTAGGAATTGAGTCTGATTCAATGTAGGGAGCAGAGCACTATGGGGATTATCCACAGGTGAAGAATTTTCATTGGAATGTTTTCATGCCATTTTTAAAAGTATATCTAATTAGCCACCAGAGGGACTGGGGGTGGTGTTGCTGTTGTTGTTGTTATTGTTTTCATGGATGTACCCACCCACCAAACTTCCTTATCACCAGTGGTCCAAATTTATTAAAAGTTTGGCCAGGACTAACGGTACATCTGCTGCCAATAATATAATATACAAACCACCTGGCTCAGTCAGTAATCTCACTTTACAAATACATTTTTTCTTATCACCATTATGCCTCTAGGCATGAAAGTAGAAGTAGTCGGAGAATAGAAGCTGGCGAGATGTTTCTGAGGACACTGATCTTTGGTTACTATAATGTTGATAGGGTCTGGCCTCTAGCTCTAGAAGAAATGGGACTGGTGGAAATGAGTTAAGATATCAGGCTGATATTAGGCATTCATGAAGCTAAAGTGGCAATTATGTTACTCTTAGCTCAAAAATTCTCAGAATTTCTACAGTAGTTCAGTGGGATGTTGGATTGAATACGCATCTTAATATAGGAACACTGGATTTGAAAACCGTATGTTCTCTGTTCTTTTTTTTTTTTTAATTTTTTTTTTTCAACATTTATTTATTTTTGGGACAGAGAGAGACAGAGCATGAACGGGGGAGGGGCAGAGAGAGAGGGAGACACAGAATCGGAAACAGGCTCCAGGCTCTGAGCCATCAGCCCAGAGCCTGACGCGGGGCTCGAACTCACGGACCGCGAGATCGTGACCTGGCTGAAGTCGGACGCTCAACCGACTGCGCCACCCAGGCGCCCCTCTCTGTTCTAATCATAAGCATGTTCTCATTGGCTGTGATCTGGGATACATTACTCTGCTTGAGTGTCTGCTGTTAGAGATAAAGGGCACGGGCCTAGATACTTACAGCTCTTAATGTACTTAAATCCAGCACCATATTTTTCAAATAAGAATTCCTGAGCACACTTCTAATATCTGTGTCTGAAAGGTTAACTGATTGATATTTAACAACCCCTGAGAATCTGAATCATTGAGGCATTGACTCAATAATTTTAGCACTTAACAAAGTTCCTGCTATTCCTATCTCATAGGATCAAATTCTGACAGAAGCTTTAATGTCCTACCTACCTCACTCTTGTAGTTAATAGGCATTCTCATTATTTTCATTGTTTGGCAAAACAGATATTTGAAATAATAGTTAAGGAAGATCACTAATTAATGTCATTATAGTGAAGTTTCTGTTTTGTGTATGTATGTGTACTGCCCACACACAAAACAAAGTACAGCATACTCCAATATTTTCTCCTGTATGTTTTTTTTAAGTCTGTTAGGACTGACAAAATTGATTTCCTGACTTACTGTGGATCTCAACCTGCTTTTTGGGTGGCAAGAATGGACTAGATAATAATCCCTTACGTCCCGTGTTAAGCATTCACTAGGCACTTCGATACAATGTTGTACTCCTAATTGTGATAGCTTAAAAGTTAAGATACAAATTGTTACCTGGAAATGCTTCTGGTTTCAACAGCAGCGGGATTGGGGTAGGGTGGGGAGCAGCTGAAAGATACCGTGTCATGGGGTATGGGAGCAAGGGGGAGTTTTCATTTTCTTTTCGTTGGTTTATAGTATGTTTGGTAGTGTGTTTTTGAGTCTGCTGATATTAATGGCCCACTTAGGGACTTATATTTATTTGTATATAGGGATACCTTGAATCCTCTGGAAACATAAAAATCTCTTCCCCAAGTTGGTTCCTTCAAACAAAACAAGCTGTTTTTTTGTTTTTGTTTTTATTTTTTGCTTTTAGTATTTGTTTGTTCAGTTTATGTGCAGTCATAAAACTGCCTGCAGTGTTTGTATAATTTTGGTGACTTAGATCGTGGTACACAAGACAGGGAGGGGATTTTTATATGAGAGAACATAACAAAAATAAAAGCCATCTTCCCATTTCTTATTCGTTTATGTACTATGTGATACTGTCCTTAAGACCTTTAAATTGCTGAGGGAACCTTGGTAACCAAGGTAAATTTTGTCTGTTTTCCTCTCAGATGTGAAGTTCTGCATTTTATTACACAGTCACGAAAAACTAGTCTGTTACAGTAAGTACGTAAACCACAGAACTTGCTCCTTCCTATATGCTGCCAAGTACTTCCTGTTTTGTCAGATTTCCATTTAGGGAAAAGAATGGATTTAAAGTAGCCGCGCCTGAGTTTTGTTTAAAGCGTCTCTCCTGAATTTCATTTTGGAGGCTGTCCAAGTATCTAGATGGGGGGTGGGGGGGTGGCACATCATGTCTACAATGAAGTCATATGTCAGAAAGCTTCATTTGGCTTCATATCCTGAAACAGGGCTGCCAGGAAGGAAAAGAAACTTTTTGTTGTCAGAAATAATTAGTGCATGACTTGCCAACATTGTGGCTTGCCTTTAGGCTTTCCATGTCAAATGTGTGTCAGGTACTGAATGAATCATTATATTGCCTGTGAAGGAAGAATCTATGTTCATTTCTAGTAGACTTTTTCCTCTAGAAACACATAAAAACTTCCATTCAGCCACACATTTAATCCTTTTTCCATAGGGACAGGTTAAAGGTCAAGTGGTGATTCAAATAGAAATTGGCTACATTGTGAATATTGACTATCTTTCAGGGAAGAGTTAACAATTCTTTTGCAACTAAAATGGTAAATAGAACATTTAGCTATACATTATAAATTATCTTTTTTTATCTTATGAAATGAACTTTTAATTAGGTGTTAATAGAATGTGTTAGTGGAACATATTTTCAATGTAAACCTGAATCCCTTCCTATTGATGGTAAGGGAATCTTGTATTAAGTTTCTTTTGCAGTGGTGGGACCAAGTTCTATGAAATTTCTCTGACCAAATTAACCTGACCTGCCTTAAGTCAGAGCTGTTTCTCTTCGTTGATCCGTCAGTAAAATATGAAAGATGCTGTTTAATCCTTGAGCACTTATGCTTTGTGTCCACCCTCATATTGGAAATGTTCAGAAAACTGATGCTGAATCGTAAGATATTCAATACCATCTACTATAAGGTTTCTACCAGAAACTTCCCTTTTCATCATCTAGATACATATTCCTATTTCTGATACTTGTATTTCTTTAAAAATCCAGTGAAAGAAAAGTTTCATCAGTAACTGTCAGTCCCTATAGCTTCATCCTCCACTTTGCTCTGTAACAGAAATCTCCTCTCTTGAAACCCTTTAACTGTTTCGGTTAGTTCTTCTTTTACTAACCTGTGTCTAAATCAGTGATTCTCAAATTTTAGTGTATGCATAAGCATCACACCAGATACTTGTTCAAAATACAAATCCTGGGCCTCACTTCAGACCTCGTGAATTCAAATCTATGGAGAATTCTTAGGCATGTGTTCTTTGAACCAGATGGAGAAACTGTTATCTACTCCATGCATTCCCACTGTCATCTAGATTATGTTCCTCATAATCTTATATTGGTTAGCCTTTTTACTTTGTTTCGGTTAGTGGCATCTCAGAAGTTTTTTTCTGGTAACTATTGCCATCTGTAGTTCTTCTCCTAAATTCACCGATTGGAGAGTTCATCTACCAGATCTCCAGGAAGCTGCCCCAGATTCTCTTTCTTGTTTGTCAGAATTTATCTTCTTCCCCCTTCCCAAAGCACACATTTGTAGTTCAGTGGATACATACAGTATATGTTACTCGTACTAAAACATGCATACATATTCTGATACAATTATCCCTGCTTTTTAAAAGTCTGTATCATACCACATCTCTTTTAACAAAAGACCTACATTAGTACTCATTTTTGCTACCAAAAGCCAGAAAAGACTAATACAGTTTATTTTCAGGGGCACCTGCATGGCTCAGTCACTTAAATGATCTCATGTTTCAGGGATTCAAGCCCCACGTTGGGCTCTGTGCTGACAGTTCAGAGCCTGGATCCTGCCTCAGGTTCTGTCTACCTCTCTCTCTGCCCTTCCCCTACTCAGGCTCTATCTCTCTCTAAAAAATAAACATTAAAAAAATTTTAAAAAGAAAGGTTATTTTCAGGGTTTGGGAATGCTCAAAAATTTTTCAATGTAAATTAATGGTAATTACTTCACTTTATGCCATTTTGGCTTATGAAAGGTTTTGTAGGAACCCTCTACTTCATACTTTTCTATATGGCAGGGGAAACTTGTACCTTGCTAATGATTTTTAAATGTGTTTTTCTTACCAGGAAAGGAATTATATCTTATTTTTAAACATTTTATATATAATCTTTCCTGGCAGTCTGATACACTTCAGGCCTCCAAATGATTGCTTGTTGCCGTCTAGTTGCTGCTCACCCAGACCAGTCTATCTACTAAAGGTGATGAGTTATCCTCTTTATACTTACAATTCTTGTATACCATTTCCCTTTCTCTAAATTATCTGTATTTTCTTGGTGCTATTTTAAGAATAATTCTCTCTTCATACATTGGTTTTAAAGCCTTGTTGGGTTTTTGTGGTTAAAAAGTTTTTAATAGTTCCCTTTCCCATATCAGTTGTATAGTTGAACTCCTTTATTTTTAAATGAATTTTCCTAAAATGCTATTTTGTTTCCACATAGTAAAAATTAAAAGTTCAAATCATAAACTTCAAACACAAACTCAAGCTGTATAAGGACCCTTTACTCTTCAACAGCCTTTATGCATTAACTACAGTACACCAGCGTTTACTTTTTAAGAGTTGGTGTTTAGGAGTAGAGATACATATAAGTAAGGTAGTTCCCTGTTAAAGGGGTGGGATAGTTTAAGAAGGAATATTAGGGGGGTTTTTTGTAGTATGAATTGTCTGTTTAAACCTTTTGTCCATTTTTAAAAACTGGGTGGTTTTCTTAATTGTTGAATTTTTAGAGTTCTTTATACATTCTGAATACACATCCACTGTCAGATGTGTGATTTGTAAATATTTTCCCCTTAAGAGTTTGTTTATTCATTCTCTTGGTGTTTTTAGGAGAGCAGCTTTTAATTTTGGTGAAATTGAGTTTGTCGGTTTTCATTTATACATCATTTGGTATGGTATCTAAGTAAGAATTTTTTTTTAAACCATTCTCAGAGTTCTTCTGTTTTCTTCTTAGAAAGTTTTAGTTGAGGTACATTTTGGCATATGGTCACCTTGACTTACACATTTGGTATAAGGTATGACTTGTTTTCTGGTGTTTTTGCATATAGATGTCCAGTTATTCCAGCACCATGTGTGGAAAAGCGCTGTCCTTCTCCACTGACTTCCCTTTTCCCTTTTGTCAATTGACCATATTTGTCAGTCTCTTTTAAGACTCCATTCTATTCCATTAATAATGTTTATTACATGAACTTTATATTATAGTAAGTCTTCAGATCAGGTGGTGTTGGCCTTGTCTTCTTATTCAAAATTACTTTGGCTATTCTAATTCCTTTTCCTATATAAATTTTACAAACCACTTGATTTCCTGCCATCCCCCAAAAAAGGCCTTTGGCAAATTTGATTGGGTTTTACATTGAATCTATAAATCAGGTTAGGGAGAATTGACAGTGCTGAGCCTTCTGATCAGTTTATGTAGTTCATTGTCAATGTCACCATTTTATAATTTTCAACATAAAATCTTATACAAATTAAAGTTTATACCTAAGTAAGTATTCCTGGTTTTGATGCCATTGTAAATGGTACATAATCCTTATTTTATAGATGAGGAAATTAAGTAAGTTGCCCGAGGTGACACAGTTATTAAGTGACAAAAGCCAGTTTCAAACCTACATTGGCTTATCAGCTGCTGTCCTGGTTTTAATTACAATGTTAATTTTTTACTCTGAAGCTCTTGTGATTAGTGGTAGCTGAGAGGAAGCTCTTATTTCTTTTATCAAGAAAAATCCTGTCATCATAGTGCTTCTATATTAAAAAAAAAAAAAAATCCCAGGGAGTTTATATATTTTCTGAGTTTGGGTTTTCCAGATCTTTCCAAATCATAAACCATGCTCATCTTAGTTTTAGAAACCCCTGATGGATACAGTTTTGATCCAGTGTTTTTAAGTAGTATGCATATCCTGCAGTTAACTATTATAAATTATTTCAATTTTTAAATATGTACCTGTAGATCAGATTAAATGAGACCAAAGAAGTGAAGGCATTTGATTCTTAGTAGATGTTCAATAAATGCTAGTTAAATCTAAACAGGTAGGGGCGCCTGGGTGGCGCAGTCGGTTAAGCGTCCGACTTCAGCCAGGTCACGATCTCGCGCTCCGTGAGTTCGAGCCCCGCGTCAGGCTCTGGGCTGATGGCTCAGAGCCTGGAGCCTGTTTCCGATTCTGTGTCTCCCTCTCTCTGTGCCCCTCCCCCGTTCATGCTCTGTCTCTCTCTGTCCCAAAAATAAAAATAAACGTTGAAAAAAAAAATTAAAAAAAAAAAAAAAATCTAAACAGGTAATTTTTGAAGTACCCATTATTTCTAACGTCATCTGATGTAATGTTATGCAGAAAAATTTGGCGTTGAAGGTAAACTTTAAATAACCCTGTACTTTCCATAGGGATACACAACTACAATCTTTTAATAAAAGTAATTCAAATGCTCAAAAAAAAAAAAAAAAGTACCTTTAGCATTTGAATGCCTACTGTGTTGCTGCTCACACTCAGTGGATACAAAGACAGGATTTCTTGAACACCTCTCCCATGGGCTGGGATGGTGGGGAGGTACACTTAATTTATTAAAGTGAACACCTTAATAGATGCACACACAATATCAGTGGTAGAACAAAAGCTTTACTTGGTGGGGGTTAAGAGTAGCTGCACTCATACACATTTCAGTTTTGGAATTCTTTTTTTAAAAAGAAAATAGTTGGACCACTTTTATGGGACACATATAACAGGGCCAAGAGGGAGAAATCTGACAATCACTTTAGAAGGCTTTCTTTGACAGGTGGTGGAAGTCCTTAGGAAAACCACTATTAAATAGCCTAAGCATGGCAAATACAATGTAGGACATGACAGAGTGCAGGAATGCAAAATAAAATAGGTCTGGGTTCCATTTCCAAAAATAAGGAATTCAAAATTTAGAGAATATCTGAGTGTTCTACATAAGACTTGATTTTTTAATTAAAGGGTATTTAATCTTACTGTATTAAATTGTCTTGTACTTACAGTGCAACAGCTGATGATATTCACATTTCCTAAAACTTTCTATTTAAATCCAAGTTAGTTAACATGTAATGTAATAATGGTTTCAGGAGTATATTTAGTGAATGATCAACTTACATATAATCCAGTGCTTATCCCAACAAGTGCCCTCCTTAATGCCCAGCACCCCTCCGGCAAAGCTGTTTGTTCTCTGTATTTAAGGGTCTCTTAAGGTTTGTCTCCCTGTTTTTGTCTTATTTGTTTTCTTCCCTTCCCCTATGTTCATCTGTTGTGTTTCTTAAATTCATGTATTTCTCTTTCTCTGACTTATTTCTCTTAGCATAATACATTCTAGTTCCGTCCACATTGTTGCAAATGGCAAGATTTCATTTTTTGATCATGGAGGAATATTCCATTTTGTGTGTGTGTGTGTGTGTGTGTGTTTACACACACACACACACTGTGCGTACACACACATACCCCACATCTTCTTTATCCAATCATCAGTCTGTATGGCCATTTGGGTTCTTTCCATAATTTGGCTATTGTTGATAGTGCTGCTGTAAATATAAACATTAGGGGGGCGCCTGGGTGGCGCAGTCGGTTAGGCGTCCGACTTCAGCCAGGTCACGATCTCGCGGTCTGTGGGTTCGAGCCCCGCGTCAGGCTCTGGGCTGATGGCTCAGAGCCTGGAGCCTGTTTCCGATTCTGTGTCTCCCTCTCTCTCTGACCCTCCCCCGTTCATGCTCTGTCTCTCTCTGTTCCAAAAATAAAAAGAAAGGGTGAAAAAAAAAATTAAAAAAAAAAAAAAAAAAAAAATATAAACATTAGGGTGCATGTGCCCAAGATTTGATTTTCATTTGTGGATTTTCTCTAGTTTCTTTTTTTTTTTCAACGTTTATTTTTTATTTATTTTTGGGACAGAGAGAGACAGAGCATGAACGGGGGAGGGGCAGAGAGAGGGGGAGACACAGAATCAGAAACAGGCTCCAGGCTCTGAGCCATCAGCCCAGAGCCTGACGCGGGGCTCGAACTCACGGACCGCGAGATCGTGACCTGGCTGAAGTCGGACGCTTAACCGACTGCGCCACCCAGGCGCCCCTTTCTCTAGTTTCTTATTAGCATTTGGGTAAGTGGGTGTTTTTACAAAATGAGAAAAAAAAAACATTAATTTGTAATCTTAATTTGAAGAGTAAAACATACTGGGGCACCTGGGTAGCTCAGTCAGTTGAGCGTCTGACTTTGGCTCAGGTCATGATCTCACAGTTTGTGAGTCCAGTTTGTGAGCTCCAGCCCCGCATCAGGCTCTGTGCTGACAGCTCAGAGCCTGGAGCCTGCTTCGCATTCTGTGTCTCCCTCTCTCTCTGCTCCTCCCCTGCTCACATGCTGTCTCTCTCTCAAAAATAAATAGATTTAAAAAAAAAATTTTTTTTAATAAAAAAGAAAGGAAAACATATGACCTACAACTGATCTTTCTCTTTTATTTTTCAGGTCCCTTTATGAATGATGGAAATAGAAGCAAATGGATAGTCTTAATCAGATAAGTGCTTTAATAGTCTAAATATATTTTTTGTAATCCCTAAACTAAAACTTGATTCTTTAAAACATTTTTGATTTCTCTTTTCAGGTGCCCATATCAAGAGAGTTTACAGTAAATAAGGTACTGGATCTTCTCTGAAAATAAATTTATAATTGGGGCGCCTGGGTGGCGCAGTCGGTTAAGCGTCCGACTTCAACCAGGTCACGATCTCGCGGTCCGTGAGTTCGAGCCCTGCGTCGGGCTCTGGGCTGATGGCTCAGAGCCTGGAGCCTGTTTCCGATTCTGTGTCTCCCTCTCTCTCTGCCCCTACCCCGTTCATGCTCTGTCTTTCTCTGTCCCAAAAATAAATAAACGTTGAAAAAAAAAAAAATTAAAAAAAAAAGAAAATAAATTTATAATCTTATCAAAGTAAAATGTACCAGCTTTTTCCCCCCACAAAGGCTAATCAATATTTCAATGGTGCAATTACAGAGTGCCTCCCACAGTTGAACCTAGATTATTAATTTTACATATACTATGTATGAAAGTCAACGGTCTCATAGCTGAAATAGGTATATCTGTTTATACAGTTTTCCAGTTATGTATGTTACAGTATCTATAGTTTTTAGGTGGCTTCTCTCTTCAGAGTTAGAAATTTCTTTAGAACCAGTGTCCATTCTTTTAAAGGGCTTTTTTTTAGCTATACTGATGTGAATTTTTTGTTTCAAGGAAGCTCTCTATGCCCATCATGGGGCTTGAACTCCCCACCACCCCTGAGATCCACAGTCACATGCTCTACCACCTGACCCCAGGTGCCCCTATACTGATGTGAATTCACAGCACAATAGAATAAAATGTAGCAGGTAGTTTTATTTTATATAAAAGCTGTGGTAATGATAAATAATCTTGACTTGTTTGTATAGTAGTTAGCTACTCATGTCTAATGATTTGCTATTTGAACTACAGAGATGTTCAAAGTCCAGCAGTATCCTGCTGCTAAACTCCAATGAGTACATGACCTTCTTAGGAAAGCATGACAGTTGAGAGTGATACTGGCATGAACCCAGTAAAGGGTGTGTAGACTTGGCATACTTGGCCTGAGTTACAAACTGTTTCTTCCTGCTTTGAGTACTGTTCAGGTTATGACAGTGGTTCTTACAGGCCTCAATACCGATTGTAGTCTAACTTCTTATTTAGCATAAATCTGGGTACTTTAGTTGAACTTTACAGATCAAGAAATTTTTGAAGTGACAGAATAGGGACTTTGTGGCTCCTTAAACCCACTCCTCACTGCAATAAAAGGGAAAAAAAATTCACTTTTGAGCCTAAAACCTTTCTTATGTGTCACACTTCAAGGTTAACAGTGGCTGCTGGCCAACCATCATTTTACTAAATGTAAAACAGAGTAGCGGCATCAAATAATACCTACCGAGTTGGTAGGGACTTACTTCACAAAAGCCCAGCGATAAATGATCTTTAGATTCTAGGCGAGTGATGAAATGGAACTCTGAAGGAATGATTCCCAAGTTTCTTTTTGTAGTATTTTCACTTAAGGAATTTTTTTCAGTAAACCTAAACCAACATTTTAATGCCAAGTAAGTAAATATGTACTCGGTTACTCCCACCAATTTTGTTACACAGGTATCAAACTTCAGTCGTTACAAGACAAAAATTTAATGAAAACTGGTCAGTGGATATATAATAATCCACAGGGCTAAAGAGTTACACGGGACTGTATTAGAAATTTAAAATAGATGCTGAAGCACATGTTACATATTATCATCATCTGATTCATCTTCTTCCTTCAGTGATTCCTGTTAAGAGAAAGATAGTGCTTAAAATCAATTTTTAATGTTGTTGTAACAGCCTGAATCTAATTAAGGTTAAATAAGCACGTCGCTGAAAAATGAACACTTAGAATAACATACCCAACTAAAGAAAAGGATAATTAAGTTTATCTTGCTCTAACAGTGAACAGACTATATACTCTTGATAGAACACATGGAATGAAAGCATTAAATGTCCTGAAAAACCTTATGTTTTCACAGGCAAAATTTTTGGAACCAGGGCAAACATATCCCCATTGAGGATAACCTAGAAAATTTTGGTCCTTGGTTCAGTTTGCCTCAAGTATTATTTAATACAAATCAATCATGTTCCTTTATTATTCAACACTTACTTTCGTACCTACAGACAGTTTTGACATGCTGCAGCTTACCTTAGCATACTTCTCTGCCTCTTCCCTTATGTCTTTTGGAACAATTTCATGTCTTCCTTTAGTTACTGCAAATTAAGCCATATAAATGAATTAGAAATGAGGCCTATGTTGTGATTTGCAATACAACGTATCCAATCCATAGGTAAAATTCATCTAATGTTAAAGTTGTTTATGGTAAAGCAGCCCTATTCATTATAGTTTTTATTTTTTTATTTATTTTTTTAGTTTATTTTAGAAAGAGAGAGACAGAGTGCTAGCAGAGGAGGGGCGGAGAGAGAGGGAGACACAGAATCCGACGCAGGCTCCAGGCCCTGAGCTGTCAGCACAGATTCCGATGCAGGACCCGAGCCAAAGTTGGCACTGAGCCACCCAGGCGCCCCATATTCATTATAGTTTTTAAAAACCCACTGGAAAGAGGCCAACTAACCAGCAGCAGAAGAGGAAATGAATAATTAGTGATATATTTGGACAACAGAACACTATACAGCAAGGCAAATGAACAAATACTGTACATAACACAAATAATTTACACAAATGGAATGTTGAAGAAAATAAATCAGGGATAAAAGAATAAATATATACTGTGTAATTCCATTTACAGAAAATTGAATGACAGGCAAAACTACCTATGGGAGAAGGCAGAGGACTATGAATTCAGAGAGGCCTAAAGGGTGATCTGGGGAGCTGGTCTATTTGTTGATCAGAGAGAGCACAGTGGTTACGTGAATATGTACACGTACGTCATTACCAATTTTTAAAATTAGAAAAAGGCACCCAGTGGTAAATTAGGTTTAGTACAGATGACTTAGAGCAAGTAAATGTACAAAAATAACTTACTTTCACCAACCCAGCTTAGCTCTAGTTCAAAAGCTTTATCCTTAACTTCATCATGTACTATGTAAATTCTAGAACACAAAAAAGTTTAAAATTAACATTTGGTCCTATACAAACATGCACAGTCAGCACAAATTAGATCATCTGTCCCTAATATAACCTCAAAAGAAACATTTCCTCAAATGGGAAAAGGCCAATCGTTACTTTTGCCTTTTCAGGATATTTGTTTATTCCTTTCATTAAGTGATTATTTTTTAAACTAACTTAGTAGTTTGCAGTTATTACTGGTCCCTCCAGTCTGAAGCTTCTTGGCAGGTATCTTTTTAAACCTCTTCTCCATTTTATAAGCACTATATGCCCCTTAACCTGGCCTCTAAACTATAACACATAACAAATTACAACAAACAAGAAGGCACTGTCATACAACATATTAAAACTATCATATCAAAACTTTCTTTACATTTTCCAGCATCTTCACACAGTTTACTTTGGAGGATATTTTTAAAGCCTTGCTATAGTATGAGAAAGCATCTTAATTTTCTAGACTAAGTAAAAGATACATAGTGCTCCATTTTACTAAATGATAAGGGATGGCTTTGTTACACAGAACTAATTAGCATCTGCTGTTACACCTAAAAATAAAAAGGTGTGGTAAGGGCGGTTTTCCAGAAGCATTTCTCAGTGAAGGAATGGGAGTTTATCACATTTAAATTTTTTTTTTTTTTAACGTTTATTATTTTTAGGACAGAGAGAGACAGAGCATGAACGGGGGAGGGGCAGAGAGAGAGGGAGACACAGAATCGGAAACAGGCTCCAGGCTCCGAGCCATCAGCCCAGAGCCTGACGCGGGGCTCGAACTCACGGAGCGCGAGATCGTGACCTGGCTGAAGTCGGACGCTTAACTGACTGCGCCACCCAGGCGCCCCGAGAGTTTATCACATTTAAACTGTTGTACAGTTCAGTAAGGATTCTGTATTTCCCAGGCAGTTGTCAGGTAGTTCCCAGTGTTCCTCATGTTATTAACTGACAATCACAGAATGGGTTCTGCTTCTTAACTGGGAAGTGGAAGGGTCTCTTGGTAAAAGGGAGGAGGAAGGCAGGTGATGTGGCAGTTGGAACAGTGGTGACAGGACAAAATTATATAACACTTCCAATATTTTATTATAGCTATCAGTTTAGAAGAGATTAAGGATGTCATTTAAATATATAATAAAGCCTCTTAGATTTTTTTCCTTGCATGTATTATTAATTCTAAAACCTGAGGCACTTGCACAAACTGCTGACTAGACCATGTTGATGTAGTTCTCATGTGGAAAAGAAGAGCCGTGAATCCTCTGGAATATTATGTTTATTACTTTTAAGTCTAAAAAGCTGGCTGCGACTCTTAGCATTTCATTGGATTTTCTGAAATACCACATGCTTATTATTACATTCTTTGACCTAGAAGAACCGTGAATTCTGAAGCATGCCACTCAGGACTTTGAGGTTACTTACTGCAGTCACATAAGCATTCTATTCTACGTACCTGTAATATGAACCACTTCAGGACTTCTTAAAGCTGTTTTTAAATGTATTGAAATACTGTTTTGTTTTGTTTTTTTTGAGACACAGAAAGCGCCCAAGTGGGTAAGGGGCAGAGGAACAGAGACTCTTAAGCAGGCTCCACGCCCAGCATGGACCCCAAGCAAGGATCAATCTCACAACCCTGAGATCATGACCTGAGCTAAAATCAAGAGTCAGACGCCATCCAGGTGCACCTGCTCTCTTCATCTTCTTAAAAAACTTTCATGATTAACGTATCTTGCCCAAAGAAACAGACTGTATAAATGAGCCAGCTTCGTGGTTCACGTGTAGAAATAATTTAGCTATAAAACCTAAAATAAAATTTGTAAGCTAAGATGCCTATTACTGGGACCTCTGAGATTTGAAAGGGTAGGAGCTATCAAATGAAGTGCTTACAGGTCCGCTGTGTCCTCCTCCTCGTGAATTCTGTCACCTAATAAGAGTTTTACATTAAAGCTATTTTTCCCCATCCCATTTGCTGAATCACGAGGTCTGTTCTGTCACTTGAAATATGGATATTTCTCCGTAATGAGACGTTATTAGAATGTTACATTCACCTTAGGCACTAAATTATTTCCAAACAAAACAGACCTCTAGAATTAATGTATAAGGTAAGATCAAATGAAATACTTGTCAGTGGTAATAAAAATTTCAACTTACATTTTTGCAACTTCTTTAACGACATCACGGCAGGTCATTTCTTTCATCTATAGAAAATATTAAGTTATGAGTCGGGAGAACTTCCCACTTATATAACTATTTTCAGATTCTTTGCACAAATTTTGTCAGTACCCCTGGTTTTGAACTAGAGTCTCAGACATAAAACCAAAAACATAATACACTGAATTTAAGAATACCAGTCTTACTAGGAAATACAGACCTAATATGTGGGACTGACTATAAAAGCAACTGGCATGGGCTCTTAAAAAAATAAGCACTGGGAGAAGGTGAAGACTGAAATGTGAGCCTTAATTATCATGGTTTGAAAAAGTTACAAAATGAAACAGATTACTGAGGTGGTTTGACTACAGACTGAATACCTAATACTATCGTCTGTGTAATAATGTTATTCTACAGAGATGAATGCTGAAGCATTTAGGGATACAGCATCATGATGTCTGTAATTGTTTCAAACAGTTCAGGAAAAAAAAAATGGGTAAAAATATTAGAAAATAACTTTTCGATCTAGATGGAGAGATTTGTTGCACTATTTATCTTTCCTGTTTACATTTTTTTCATGTTAAATTGGGGGGGAAGTAAATGAAAAGAATGCCTATTTCTTTATACTTCTGCCCTTATAGGTTATAATTAGTGAATTGTACCATAATAATGACAAACTTAAGTAAACATGGAAAAGCACATTTTAAGTGACAATTATATTCTTATATATGTTCATGAAATTTTTGTTTTATGACATAATATTCTTAGTAAATAACATCAGAAGAACAAGCCAGAGCAATGATGTAGATCATGGGTTGGCAAACTCCTTTATAGAAATAAAGAGCCAAGTAGTAAATATTTTAGACTTTATGGTACATATGGTCTTTGGTCTTTGTTCCAACTCTTAAACTCTACTACTGTACTGTGAAAGCAGCCAGTGACTAAACATGACTGTGTTCCAATAAAACTTTAGAAAGCAGACAGTTTGCCATAGTTTACTGACCTCTGATTTTAGAGTATGTTTTTGTCATTAAGTATACACATGTTCCTCAAAGTGATATTCATTCTTAGCTCAGATTTGTTTATTACAATTTGACCTCAGAAAGACAGGATAGATGACTGCTCTGAATACTGTATTTTCAAATTTCCACATAACATTCAGAAGAGATGAAAGCAAGAGGGAAAAGAGAAGGTAGGATCTTAGCACCACACCAGGAGGGGTGTGAAAGGACGTGGTCTAAGAATCATGAGGTCTGTTCATAATCAACATATACCATGACTCTAGCCAGTGTGTTTCACATAGAATTGAGCTAACCTAAAATGACCTCTGAGGTCTTTTTGTCAATTTTACTAAAATACCAAATATAAATTAGGCTTTTGTAGGCCTATAATTTGGCATAAAATTCTAAGCACTCAAAAAATGTTTTCTAGAACCTGACCTGAAGTTGAATGGTTGAGCAACTTTCCAGTTCAGAATATTAAATATATATGAAATTTTTTTGTCATTTACCACAATACTGATAAAATCCTGTCTTTAATGGAAGTTTCTGATAAATAATAAAGAGTGGATACTGTTTCAATGTTAAGTTGAACAGTTTGACTAAAGGGAAAACCAGGACATTAAAATTTTTTTTTACACCAATAATTTATGGCTCTTGGGGGAACAGAAAAGTGGGCAGTTTTAACAGGATGGGGTTTAATGCCTTATCTAACTAGGAACAAAGGAAAGAGAAGCACCAGAACACAGACTCTAAAGACTTTCAAAGTTCTCAACCTAAGGGTCACAGAGTTCCATGAATGGACCTCAAGGATTATGAAATTATATGAAAATTTCCATGTGTATTTTTCTGGATTAAGGGGTTTATCATTAGCCATCAAAATTATAAAGGGCTCCATGACACAACTCTGTAATTATCATACATATCTATAGCACATATATCTATACTCTATATATATCGTATCTGTGTCATACCTTATCTGTATAGATACAGATATGACCAGCTTTCTTATTCAGCCTATTACATTCAGAAAGCCCTGCCTAAACAGGAAACCACACTCTATGTAATCTTAAACAGTTTCATTTGTTGTGATAAAACTTCAATACATGAGGGTAACGTCATAGGAAAATTCAAGCATTAAGTATGTATTACCTGAAGCTTTTCTATTTCCGTCTTTGCAGCTTGCCTGGCTTTGCCAATGGCACAACCCCAATAACCCTATTTAAAAAGAACACACACCAAAATATACATACATAGTTTAATTAAATTGCTATACTATTCTAAAATCATTAGTAACTACAACTGTTCCTATTTAAAGGTTAAGAAAGAATGTTAAATGATTTTCAAAAGTAAATATGGAGAAATACAAACACATTCTAATGAACACCAAGCTGAAAAAAAAAATGTAATTCTAGAATTATCTGGATATTTGTATTAGAGGCATATACAAAGAAAAACACACACTTCATTTACGAGACGTTTTTCAGAGTAGGAATGGAAAAATTCTTAGTATTATGACAAAAAGTTGAAATAATTACACAGTTCAGTATTCTAAACTTTCAATTTTTATTATATTGAAATTTTTTTAAAGGATTCCCATTTATACTTGTGTATCATGACAAAATACAGTTTTTATTTTTATAATTTTTTTTTTAATACTTATTTTTGAGAGAAAGATAGCATGAGCGGGGTAGGGGCAGAGACAGAGAGGGAAACACAGAATCTGAAGCAGGCTCCAGGCTCTGAGCTGTCAGCACAGAGCCCAATGCAGGGCTCGAATCTACGAACCATGAGATCATGACCTGAGCCAAAGCCAGACGCTTAACTGAGCCACCCAGGCACCTATAGTCTTTTTTTTTTAATTTTTAAAAACCACAAATACCTCAGAAGAGAGATAAGGTAATTAAAGATGCAAGAAATGACATTTAAATTTTTTTTTTTTTTTTAAGTTTATTTAGGGGCATCTGGGTGGCTCAGTCAGGTAAGCGTCAGACTTCAGCTCAGGTCATGACCTTGCAGTTTGTGGGTTTAAGCCCCGCATCAGGCTGGGCTCACTGCTGTTCAGCGCGGAGCCCACATCGGATCCTCTGTCCCCTTTCTCTCTCCCTGCCCAGCTCACATGTGTTCTCTCTCCCAAAAAAAAAAAAAAAAAAAAAAAGTTAAAAATTGTATTTACTTTTGAGAGAGAGTACAAGTAGGGAAGGGGCAGAGAGAGAGGGAAGCCCAAAGTAGGCTCCACACCACCAAAGCTCACTAACAATAAGATCATGAGCTGAAATCAACAGTTGGACACTTAACTGCACCAGACTCCCCTAAAATCCTTTTTTTTAAGGGAAGGTATTAGTTAGTATTGGTCTTAAGACTTGCTAATATTTGTCACAATAAAGGAAAATACCACATATTCAGATTTTTAGGTTCACTATTTAGTTTCTATGAACAGCATATTGAAAGCCATAAATCAGGGCACTTGAGTGGCTCGGTCAGCTAAGCCTCTGACTTCAACTCAGGTCATGATCTCATGGTTTGTGAGTTTGAGCCCCATGTCAGGCTCTGTGCTGACAGCTCAGAGCCTAGAGCCTGCTTCAGATTCCATGTCTCCCTCTCTCTCTGCTCCTCTCCTACTCACACACACACACACTAGCTCTCTCGCTCGCTCTCTCTCAAAAATAAACACTAAAAAAATTTTTTAAGCCATAAATCCTTTCTTTGCCTCATATCCACAGGTTGTTATTAATAATAAACAAGAAATGGTTACTTTCCTTGAATTTTAAAAGAAATTTCATGTAATCCAAATATATGACTTACATGCTAATGAGATACCATTAAACTAGAAATAGAAATTCATGATTCAAAATTACTCACATATGAAACTCCTGATGGGTCAATCATGTAGAGCTGTGCACCATCATTCACACTGTAAGACCCTAACATGAAACTGCATGAAAGTAAGTTAGGTTTAAACCATAGTTCTTAAAATACCATAAAAATACAATAAAAACAATTATACTTTCTAAGATAAACTACTAATATACATATAAGTCCTAATAAACACTTTGATGAGGTAGTTTCAATAAAAACTAGTATATACTTGAAATTGTTCAAAATTTGTGTGGCTTTGGTTAGTATTAAACTTACTGATGAAACTGATCTGAGAAGACAGCAGTGTAGACAAAGAAGTAATGACAGGTGAAAACTAAGGGGAAGACCCAATAGGTAAAGGAATAAACATGAAAAAGCCAAGATAACAAAACTAATGGGAATACATTCAGTCTGCCTCAAACTCTTGTTCCATCCTTTATTCTTTCTTGGTTATTTCCCCAATATTCCTCCAGTTATTTTTCTACAATAATCCAGACTGATTTAATGTGTTTTTATATGTGACAAAATCAGGCCATTAAATAATCATGATATTAGTGATTTTCTGAAATTGTGATTTAGTTTGCCTTAAAAGGAGAAAAGAAACCAGCCTCATCTTAAGTATCACTTCCTATACAGACTACTATGACAGCCAACTGTCCAATTCCCACCCCTACAATCATTTCCTTCCATCTTCCGTGAGACTTATCTCTCAGAATATATAACTGATTATCATAACCCTTCAACGTTTCCTTGTATGGAACATAGACTTCTGTATGATCTTGCCCGTACCTACATCTTCAGTATCCTTCCACATACCAAGTATACTTGACTACCTATACATTACCTGAAATGCCCATGTAATTTCATACTAGTCCCTTTGAATGAAATATTCTTAACCATTCCACCTATATTTCACATTCTTTTCCTTGCCATCTCTTCATGAAAGTGTCCTTTCCCTAACTGATGCCCCACTATAGTCAGTGCATTTCTTAATCATATCACCTATAAAATTGTATCAATGAAAACTTACTCATCTTTGTGTCCTACCCCCTCCCACATCTACGACTGACTCATAGTATATGCTCAATAAATATTTGCTGAAAAGTTCTCTCCACCATTTTTACTTGCTTAAAAATAGAGAAATGAATTCAGAGTGCTGTTCAAAGGTTTAATAAAAGTTGAAAGGTATTGAAAGCAAAGGGTTTCAATGTAATTTAAGTGAGAACCTGAAGAACAACTAATATAAAAAATGTCCACAGGCCTATCTTATGGCTAGAATAAAGCTCAGGTTTTCTCTAACATCTGTCCTCAGTAATTTAAATATGACTGATTATAAGCAACTCAAAGGTAGGACTACAGCTAATAAACTTTCTTTCCACAACATTTTAACAGTGGAAGCAGTCGGATGTTAGTAAATGTTTTACCATGATCAAACAGAAATGTTTATTTTTTTTAAGTTATAAACTAAACAAGTCTTTTTAGGAAAATCTAGAGTCATGACAGGTCTCTGAGCCCTATTTAAATATTTACGTGTATTCCAAGTCTCAATACAATTGAATCTCAGCTTTCCTCTCAGAATAAAAACACCAGCAGTTCATCTTAACCGAAATAAAAAATTGTGACTGAGAACTATGAAAGGCAATTTTGTATGGACTCATTCTTGATTGCTAAAAAAACTCCCAATTAAGAGCATTGAACCTAACCGCTTTAAGTATATCAGATGGAAGTTAGTAAGAAAACTGAAGTGTTAGTTTAGTTGGCTACCCTAAAAATAATGACAACAGAGGATGTAGTTAAAATCAGTTTGTTGCCTCCTGAGAATGTTGGGGTCTGACACCAGAGAATTTTTTTTTTTATTTTACTGAGAAATAATTAACATGCAGCACTATACAGCGTATAGCATGCTGGTTTGATTTACACATATTGTGAGATGATTACGACAGGTTTAGGAACATCCATCATCTCAAAAAGATACAATGAAGAGAAAAAAATTTTCTCCTTGTGATGAAAATTCTTAGAATGTACTCTCAACAACCTTGCCATATATCACATAGTAGTGTTAACTACAGTCATCATAATGTACACTGCATCCCTAGCATTTATTTATCTTAGAGCCTTTTACCTTTTGACCACATTTCTCCAGAGAATTTATTATAATCAAATTAAATTTCTTACTATCAGTTCTGTGTTTTCTCGTCACTTCAAATTTGTAGTCTTTTTCACAATTCAAAGTTTTTATTTTGATGTACAGTTTTATTGGATCACTGTCCTAATACTTTTTGGTCATAGCTCATTTTTAAGGGTATAAAAAAAAAGGCTAAGATACCAGGGCAAACAGATACCTATAGTCCAGATCTGACTATGTCACAAAATTTCATACCTGCAGCCAAAAGGTCTAACAGCACTGTAGAGTGTATATGCATGTACATACATGGCCACTCTGTCTGCAAGATGCTATAAGGGAGAAAAACAGAAGAGCTTATCAGTAAATTTCTATTACTGTTCAAAAGGTTCCTCAACATATTAGCAACTTTTTTTTTTTTTATGTTTATTATTTGAGAGAGAGAAAGAGAACAAGCAGGGGAGAGTCAGAGAGAGAGGGGGAGACACAGAATCTGAAACAGGCTCCAGGCTCTGAGCTGGCGGCACAGAGCCCGACGCGGGGCTCGAACCCACAGACTGCGAGATCACGACCTGAGCCGAAGTCGGCTGCTTAACCGACTGAGCCACCCAGGCATCCTCAACTTACTTTTAATGGAATGTTATAGCCAAAATTAGATCTGAAGTTGGAAGCTTCTTCTCTTGCAATGTCTGCTAAAGATCGCGCATCCGCCAGCAAACCTGCTACTGCCTGAAAGAAAGTAGGTACCAATTTAGTAAATAAATACCTTCCTATCACAAACCAAGGAAAGTGTGTAATTACTGTAGGCTTACTTAATATTTTAACAAGCATCACCATTAGAAACCATTTGGCTTAAAGGTCTTTATAAGGCACTCTGGCATTTTGATGGGATGGGATGAAAAAAGAAGTATGGAATTATAGTTCAGAAATTTACCAAGTGTGACTTCATTGTTTTGTTCAATGACATTCACAAGCAGTATTTCTGTAATTAATCCTCCATGTCTCCCAATTTACCAGTCACTCTAAATAAGCAACAAGAATAAAACTATTGATCTTGATCAGGACTGATCTCTATTTAAAGCAGTTCTATGTCAAGTTACTACAAGTTTGGGTCTAAAAGCCCAACCTCAAATCTTTTTCAGCTTATTGACTAATAAATTGCAAGGACAAACCAAAACATGACAAACCACACATCTTCCAAGACTGGTTAACTGCAGTTACCAAACCATGTGCTGAGTGAGATATGCTGGGGGCACTATAGTGAACTCAGTTGTGCAACATTTGGAATTTGGGGGGATACAGATGTTGAAGTAGCTCAGTTTCAACATTAGATCATTCATACTCCTTTTTTTTTTTTAAATGTTTATTTTTGAGAGAGAGAAACAGAGTGCAAGTTGGGGAGGGGCAGAGAAAGAGGGAGACACAGAATCTGAAGCAGGCTCCAGGCTCTGAGCTGTCAGCACAGAGTCCGACGTGGGACTCGAACTCTTGAACCATGAGACGAGATCATGACCTGAGCTGAAGTTGGACACTTAACCGACTGAGCCACCCAGGCGCCCTGAGATCATTCATATTCCTTTCAATGCCATCATACTGTTGAGCACCTGGGTTGTTGTGATAAAAAATAAGTATCATACAAAAATCCATTTTGAACAGGAAACGGGGGGGTGAGGAGAGCGCAGTTTAAACTTAAATGTAAAGTGTAAGAAGTTGTGCAGTGCATGTTAGTCATTGTTATTCTTTAAAAATAAAAATATTTTTCTAAAAAAAATAATATTTTTAATTGTATGTGTATTTTTTCTTTCACGGTTATTAAATTTTGGGGACATAAACACTAAGTTGTTTGTAACTAAATGCATAATCAGAACCACTGGGTGGTTCTTTTGGTGTAGGTAAACCGACAAAAAAAATTACTGAAACTCTTAGTACTAGGAACCAAGAAGTCCAGGAATTGCCAGCTTATTTACAGAATTTAAAAGTAAGTGATATCAAAATAATAGCCACTTTTCTACTGCTACCTACTAATAGTAGTAACGATGAAAATTCCTAAAACACAGCACTCATTTCATGCTAAGCATTTTACTTAATTTTAACATTGTAACAACTGTTAGGAGGTAGGTATTACTACTGCCCTACTTTTGCAGGTGAGGAAACTGTTCACAAGAATTTCCCCAAGGTTATTCAGCCAGTAAGTTTCACCATTTAAAGAGTCTTCTGTTGCTTTGGAGAAAGCCTACTGTGAAGTCCAATAATTCTCAAACCACTGAAGAGAACTGCGGAGATGAAACATTAATCCTTTATTGTCTCCCTCTTCAACATGTAATGTTTTGCCAATTTCCAGCTATAAGGAATGCCATCAGTTTCCTGGCTTTAAATTAACAAATGAGACAAATTTTAAAGTTCTAGGGCAACGTTTTCCCATCACTACCTTTAAGGACACACAACTTTTTTCAAAACGCACCTACCTAAATTTTTCTTCTACTAAAAAGAATGTATAATTCACTAGTTTCTTCCTATCAGCTAGGTTACAATCTGGGAAGTTACATCAAAACATACCAGTTTCATATTGTATGTCAACTATACCCAAATTTTAAGAATAAATAAATATAGAGGTCCACATGACAGAAGAAAAACCATTACCAGTTTCACTGGCATAATAAATTTGTTTGGGAGAAAAAACGTGTTCAGAAAAAATAATCATTGAAGAAGCAAAAAAATCAGTAGCTTTATAGTTTACCAGCTACATTTTACACCTTCATTGGCGACCTACGCTGCCAAGATCTCTCTTCTTTTTTTTTTTTTTAATTTTTTTTTCAACGTTTATTTATTTTTGGGACAGAGAGAGACAGAGCATGAACGGGGGAGGGGCAGAGAGAGAGGGAGACACAGAATCGGAAACAGGCTCCAGGCTCTGAGCCATCAGCCCAGAGCCCGACGCGGGGCTCGAACTCGCGGAGTGCGAGATCGTGACCTGGCTGAAGTTGGACGCTTAACCGACTGCGCCACCCAGGCGCCCCCCAAGATCTCTTTTCTACACATACTTCCCACCCTTTTGTGTTTGTAACACCCATCATTTAGAAATACCAAAGGTAACCGCAGTATGAGTGGGTCCTATAGGATCTCACCCTGCAGAATGGACTCTGGAGTAACATGTAGGCCAGGCTGACCCAAGTTTGAATCCCAGATTACTTCTTTACCAGCTGTGTTTTCTTATCTATAAAAATGGGATTAATATTACTTTCACTGGGATATCAGACACAGGAAATTTATGTAAAGAGGTTCTAGCACAGTATCTGGCACACACATGTTCTCTTTTCTTCCTTGCCTTTTCAGTAACCAAGGTTAGAATCAGTCCTTTGCGTTTTTTGCTTTTACAGTCTGACATCTATATAGAATGACTTCAGTATATACCAGTAATGTATTTATGGCTTCACTTGCAATTATGCAGAGCAGTAACTAAATACAGCTGCAAGAAATAAAACAGTGTTTATTCCTTTCATTAAACATCGTTTCTTGGTGCTCCATTTTACTACAATACAAAGATACAAAAAGCTAAAAATTCTATGCCTCTCAAGCTTATACTTTCACTGGTGATCTACACTGCCAAGATCTCCTTTCTACACATACTTTCCACCTTTTTCCCCTCATTTTCTTAAGGCAATTTTTCAAATATATCTCCAATCAGGTTACAAGAACACTACCTTTCTTTTGGACAGTGAACTATTCACAAGCCAGTATCAGTAATCACTCTGTGATTACTTCTGGGGCTGCTCTCTGATTGGTTTCTGCCTCAGTTCTGACGTAATAAATGAGTTCCTATAATCACAGTTTAACATATTACGGTTACTTCACAAGAAAGAAATTGGACAACGCAAAAAGGAACATTTTAAAATGTGACCTACCATTCCAACATGCCGATCAACATTAAAAAGTCGTTTGTTGGAACCTTCTTCATAAAGTTTAGAAAGGACTAACTTTTCTACCCCAAAGACAACGCCATCTTTACATCTGATTCCAATAGCTGTACTGGAACAAGTAGAAAAAAATCAATTTTTTTTAACTGAAAATAAAAGGAACTTCATAAACTTTAAGTTTAAAAAAAAAACCATAAAAATAGGTAACATTTTTTAAAGCATGCTAAATTTAAATTTAAAACAAATACATTTGAAAACGAGAAAGAGGACAGCCTGAAGTGTGATAAATTAGGTCCATGTAAATGTACATCATGAGATGACCAAAAAAATCTAGCATATCATGACATAAAAAGATATTAATACTTGTGAGAAAAGATGCCAACAAAATAGTACAAAATGGCACAGTGTCTGACACATGATAATACACTATAATAAATGTTGACTTAGCTCATGTCCATTAAAAATGGTACATAAAAATGCATAGAAAAGACAGGTTATATACAAACCAAAAAGTAAACAGTGACTAATCTAAGTGGAAAAATTAGAGTTCTTTTCTTTTGCTCATTTGCTTCTTTTGCAACAACCAGTGCTTATAAAACTATATCAAAGAATATACATTTTAGACAACTGCTGAAAACAAAATGGATCTTAACCTCTTAAGTAAAATGTGGAGAAATTATATGCTACCACTTCAAGATGAAAATATATCATTAACTTTGTTCTTCTAATTCTTTTTTAATTTTTTTTTAACATTTATTCATTTTTGAGAGACAGAGCGGTAGAGGGGCAAAGAGAGAGGGAGACACAGAATCCAAAGAAGACTCCAGGCTCTGAGCTGTCAGCACAGAGTCTGAAGTGGGGCTCGAACTCACTGACCGCGAGATCATGACCTGAACTGAAGTCAGACACCTAATCGACTGAGCCACCCAAGCGCCCCTTTTTTTAAATTTTTTTTAATGTCTGTTTATTTTTGAGAGTGAGAGAGAGAGAGAGAGAGGAAGAGGGAGGGGCAGAGAGGGAGACATAACGTGAAGCAGGTCACAAATGGCAAGTTCGTGAGCTGAGCAGAAGCTGGACGTTTAACCAACTGGGCCACACTGGCACCCCTTCTAATCCTTTTAATAAAAAGGGAATTCTGATGAAAAAAAACAGATAAATGAACAGAGCCACACACAAATTTCACAAAAAATTTCAGACACTCCTTCTCTCATGTATCAGGTATCTTCAATGGTTCCCCTTTTGAGTTTAAACTCCTTGGTCCAGCTTTCAATCCTGAGAATCTACAAAGCCCATCTAGCTTATTGAATTTCCTATTATAAATCCCACACACTACTGAATTCAACTTCACTATCTTCCCTCAAACACCTTATGTTCATTTTTGCTTTTATGTGGTACTAGCAAAAAGTATTTACATGTGGACTTTACTAAAATTCTGCAAACGGGCACGTGGGTGGCTCAGTAGGTTAAGTATCCAACTCTTGATTTTGGCTCATGAGATAGAGCCCTGCATCTGGCTCTGCTGACAGCACAGCCCTGCTTGGGATTTTCTCTCTCCCTCTCTCTCCCTGCCCCTCCCCTGCTCTCTCTCAAAATAAATACACTTAAAAAAAAATAAGAGTAAAATAAAATTCTGGAAACACTTCCCTACTCCACCTCTAATCCAAAAGATTTCATTACATAAATGAAAAAATTTGGCTCAAACACCAACACTATTTGTTTACCAGGCAAAAAAAAAAGTCCTTCAAGAGGACTTTTTAAGAGAATGAGACATTATTAAATAAATTATTTTTAAAAAGTCTTTTAGGGGCGCTTGGGTGGCGCAGTCGGTTAAGCGTCCGACTTCAGCCAGGTCACGATCTCGCGGTCGGTGAGTTCGAGCCCCGCATAGGGCTCTGGGCTGATGGCTCGGAGCCTGGAGCCTGTTTCCGATTCTGTGTCTCCCTCTCTCTCTGCCCCTTGCCCATTCATGCTCTGTCTCTCTCTGTCCCAAAAATAAATAAACGTTGAAAAAAAAAAAATTAAAAAAAAAAAAAAAAAGTCTTTTAATTCATCCCAAAGCTGCTTTAGATTCCAAGATACAACGATCATGTAAGTATAACTGACTGCAAAATCTCTTCAATAAAGGACTCATAAAATGTGTCAACAAGCTAATAGTTCAACCAAGATACTACAATGGTACCAAGGAATAATTTTGGCACATTACACTAAACAATAAAAGACAGAGTGAAGGAAATGAGTCCAACAAGAAGATATCTTAGTGAGTCCCACACTTTTGGGGTGTGGCAGCAGAAAAGAATTAAAAAAAAAAAAAATCCTGCTGGATGTGACGAACTGCATAGGACACTTCAAACACAAGGAAATAAAAGATAAAATGACAGGGGCGCCTGGGTGGCTCAGTTGATTACGCATCTGATTCTTGATTTCAGCTCAGATCATAATTTCACAATTTGTAGCCCCATGTCGAGCTCAGCATAGAGCCTGCTTGAGATTCTTCCTCTCCCTCTTCCGTTCTCCCACTTGCACTATCTCTCTCTCTCTCTCTCTCTCTCAAAATTTAAAAAAAGATAAAATGACAAAGTAACAAACCTAACAGCCAAGCAAACAATGCTATAAATCAAGAATTTTAAAAAGGAAAATGGGCTGGCAAAGATGATAAAGGAATTTGGTTATATACACTACATGTGAGACATGGTGGAATGTCTAAGTGGGTAACCTTGGAACCAACAGGAAATATAGGACTGAGGCTCATGGAAAGATCTGACCTAAAAAGAGATCCGGAAATGACCAGTAAGTTGAGATTATTTTAGGGCACCTATTATTTTGTACCAAAGTAACATAAAAACCCTAATTACCAAAAATATGGAAAAGGAGATACTTGATACCTGATTAAAACATACTAAATTTCAGGTAAAACAATGTTTCTTACCTACTATTTTCCACAGCTTTCATAGCATATTCAACTTGAAAAACTCTTCCATCAGGAGAGAATGTAGAGGCTGACAGGTCATACTGGGAAGAAAAAGGTAACAATAAGCTTAAATTATGTTATCTTTCGCAATAATAACCTTATTATCTTTATTTCTAAATGGCTTACACATCAGAAAGATGAGGGGAAGGAAGGAGTGTTAAATCTCAAAGATTTTGCTTTGAAGAGGAAAAGGCAGCATGTCAGAGTGGCAAAAGCAACTGAGAAAAGCTAGTTTAGATTTCTGCTACTGAAAAGCAACAGATACAAGTCCAAGGTAAAGTCAGATGTTTTCCGCACTGAACAAAGTTCATTTTTGTACAAAATGGACATGCTCTGGGCTCCAGATCACCACAATAAAGTGAGTAAAATAAACTTTTTGGATTCCCAGTGTATATTAAAGTTATGTTTATACTGTAGTCTACTCAGTGTGCAGGAGCATTATGTCTGAGCTGTTAGTGAGTTGTAATCACTGATCACAGATCACCATAACAAACTTAGGAGTAATGAAAAGGTTTGAAATATTGCAAGAATTACCAAAATGTGACACAGAGACATGAGGTGAACAAATGTTGTTGGAAAAATGGCAGCAACAGACGTGCTCAAAACACAAAATGGCACCAATAGACCTGCTGAAAACACAGTTGCTACAAACCTTCAATATGTTAAAAAGAAAAAAAAATGCAATCTGTGAAGTGTATGCCTGTACTATGGTATGGTAGAAACACAACTGTTGTCAGAACAGGTTAATTCATTGCTGTGGCA
Source organism: Puma concolor (assembly GCF_028749965.1). Classification (NCBI taxonomy): domain Eukaryota; kingdom Metazoa; phylum Chordata; class Mammalia; order Carnivora; family Felidae; genus Puma; species Puma concolor. The sequence goes on from NC_141672.1 coordinate 43,301,478, forward strand.
CTAACAAACCGAAAGACCTTAGGGGAAAAAATACAGCATTTAAACATTTAATAAACATCTATTATATATAGTCACTATAAGAAATTACAAAGATGGGGCGCCTGGGTGGCGCAGTCGGTTAAGCGTCCGACTTCAGCTCAGGTCACAATCTCGCGGTCCGTGAGTTCGAGCCCCGCGTCGGGCTCTGGGCTGATGGCTCGGAGCCTGGAGCCTGTTTCCGATTCTGTGTCTCCCTCTCTCTCTGCCCCTCCCCCGTTCATGCTCTGTCTCTCTCTGTCCCAAAAATAAATAAAAAACGTTGAAAAAAAAAAAACAAAACAAAACAAAACAAAGAATGGGGGCACCTGGGTGGCTCAGTCAGTTGTATGTCTGACTTTGGCTCAGGTCATGATCTTTCTGTCCGTGGAGTTCGAGCCCCACATCGGGCTCACTACTGTCAGCGCAGAGCCCACTTCAGATAGTTTGTCTCCTTCTCTCTGCCCCTCCCCTGCTCATATTCTCTCTCAAAAATAAATAACACATTTAAAAAGAAAAAAAAGCAATTACAAAGAATACTCACTTTTTTAAATGTTTATTTATTTATTTTGAGAAAGAGAACAAGCAGTGGAGGGGCAGAGAGAGAGGGAGAGAATCCCAAGCAGGCTCCAAGGAGTCAGCACAGAGCCCCATGAGGGGCTCAAACTCAAGAACTGTGACATCATGACCTGAACTGAAATCAAGAGTCGGAGCTTAACCTACTGAGCCACCCAGCAGGCTCCCCTACTCATTCTTTTTTTTTTTTTTTTTTTTTTGAGAAAGAGAGAGAGAGTATATGTGTGTGGGGGAGAGGGGCAGAGGGAGAGAAAGAGAGAATTTTAAGCAGACTCCACGCTCAGCACAGAGCCTGATGCAGGGCTTAAACCCACGACCCTGGGATCATGACCCGAGCTGAAATCAAGAGTTGAGGGCTCAATCTACTAAGCCACCCAGGAGCCCCAAAGGATACTCATTCTTGAAGTCTTTCATTTTCAAATGAGACCACACACAAATCTATGTGCTGGAAATACAGCAGTAAACTAGAAAAAGGATTATGATGAAAAGAAGACAGGGTGAAGAGACAATCTGAGAACCTAGTACAGACTACCTGATCAGGGAAGACCTTGCTAGAACATATGTATATTTAGCTATTTAGGCGCAGCCAGACCTAAATGACAAGTAAGTAGCCATTTAGGATATGGAGGAGCCATTGTGGCCTTTGGCATAAAAATCTTAGGGTAGAAATAAGGGTAGCACAATGTGGGAAAAGAAACAGGCCACTGTGTCTTGAGCACTAAGTGGTGGAGAGAAGAATAAATCATATCAGAGGCATGTAAAGGCCAAACTATTTTGAGTCTCCTAAGGCTGATGTACGAAGTTTTTATCTTACTCTAAATGCAACAGGAAGTCACTGGAGTTGAAGCAGGGGTGGAGGGAGTGATACAATCTCATTTTTCTAAAACTTCATCTGGAACACGAACTATAGAGAGAAGGGTGGAAGCAGAGATCAAGTATTCCAAAGGTGGTGGCTTAGATTAAGGGAAAAGAGATGAAAGACTGTATTTGTGAGGGCAAAGTTAAAAAAAAAAAAAAAAAAAAAAAAAAAAAAAAAAAAAAAAAACACCTTGCTAATGGATTGGCTCTAGGAGAAAAGAAATTAAACTTGACGGGTGCCTGGGTGGCTCAGTGGTAGAAGTGTCCGACTGGATCTCAGCTCAGGTCATGATCTTGAAGGTAGTGAGGTAGTGAGATCGAGCCCCACCTCAGGCTCTGTGTCATCAGTTTCTCTCTCTCTCAAAAATAAACATTTTAAAAAATAATAAAAATAAATTAACTTGAATCATAGACTTTTTTCATTTGAGCAACTAGAACTGGACCATTCACTGAGCTGAAGATTGTAGGAGACGCAAAATGTAGGGGAGGGGGAAACCCAGAGCTCTACTTTGGACATGTAGTTTGAAATGCTTATTAAACAATCAGGTGGAGGGACGCCTGGATGGCTGGGTCAGTTAGGCATCTGACTTTGGCTCAGGTCATGATCTCACAGCTCTGAGTTCGAGCCCCGCGTGGGGCTCTGTGCTGACAGCTCAAAGCCTGGAGCCTGCTTCTCATTCTGTATCTCCCTCTCTCTCTGCCCCTCCCCCACTTGTGCTCTGTCTCTCTCAAAAATGAATAAATGTAAAAAAAAAAATTAAAACAAAAACAATCAAGTGGAGATAAATGTCAAGTACACAGGTCTTCATACTTGGAGTTCTTGGAAAAAGCAAAGACCAAAGTGGTCTTCACTTCAACAGTGGTGCTTCCTGATCAATTTCCTGATCTATTAAACCAAGATCCTTAACTCTACTATCGTAATACCAAAATATCTCACGTTTATATTTACCAAGTATTTTTTAAAGGGCTTTCAGAACAAAACACTATTAATTGAAGGTAATAGTAATGTAGTGGCGAAGTCAATTTGCTACACCATGCATAACTGAGCATCTACTAATCTAAAACCGTTGTCATAACTTTAGTATCTCATAACCGAATGGATTAAATCATTCCAATTATCAAACTAGGAAAACCAGTACCTGGGCTTAATGCTGAGTATCAAAATCTTGTGAACACTGGGAACTGATGAACTTAGACACCCATTAGTCTATGCCTGTAGTGCACACAACGAATAAATACTTCTAAATAAAAACTAGATTATCTATACGGAGAAATACATAAAAGGAATAAGCAAAAGGCTGCATATGTGCGGTACGTTTAACACAGGAAAGTAGTAAACTGAACAAGTTAACAAGTCCAACTCCAAAATCCCCAAGTCTGTTAACAGAAGCGGTTAAGTCCCTAGCTAATAATTTAAATGTTTACCGTACCGATACCTCAAAGTGATGTTAAGTAATTCTTACAGGAAAAGCTGGGACAAAGGGAAAACTTTTGTAAAGCCTCCTTCAGATTTCACTTTTGAGACAATGTTTCTATCAACTCTGCCCCGACAGGGGTTCCAGGGACTCCTGCAAAGCGGACGGTCAGTACACTCGAAGGCAACATGGGGAAGGCCCAGTGAGTCAGCAGCACCCTGGGAACTGCAAAGGCGGTCCATGGAAAGCTGCGTCCCAGACCTTGGAATCTAAAGCCGCCTTGCCTCGGCGGTTCTCAAGAAGCTGTCTCCCAAACGCTTCACACCCCATTACAGGCTCCACGAGTTTCCACTTTCGGTTTCCCTAAGCGGCCAAAGAAAGTGACTCAGCAATCCAAAGCGGCTCCCAATCACACTGCTGCGCCGCCCAGCCCGCCACACCTGAGCTGAAGAGCTTCAGGTCACGGTCACCCTAAATGAGGGGCCTACAAATTAGCAGGAAAGAATGCTGGGCACCAGACAAGGGGAAGTGGCCCACCTGGCCGAAGGCAGTCCCGGCGCACGCCGAGGCGGCGCACCCCAAGCGGTGTGTCCAAGTTCCCTTCAACGCTAATCTGTTGGCTACTCCATTAGGCCAAGAGGCTATAAACTCACCCCAGTCCCGATTGAGCTCATCGTGCAGAAACCTCCGGGACGCGGAGGGCTTCAAGGCCTAAAGCGCTCCCCCAATACCGCAGCCCCCAGACTAGTAACAGGCTCTCTCATTGGCTGCTCTTTCAACCAATAGCCTTGTCCTCCGTGGCTGGTTCCTCTAACGTCAGCCTGGGAAATAGAGGATTGTGGGAAAAGGAGGGGCTTGGCTGGCGGTGTGCGTGTACGGAAGCAAATGAGGTGGGGGGGGGGGGGGAGGAAGAAAGGCCGCAGGGGGTTCCTTATTACTCAGTTTCTGTCCCTAGTGTCGTTGAGTCGTCAGAGTCATCGGGTAGGTTGAGGAGCTGCTTCATTCCATTTCCTAGAAATTCTTATTTACCTTTAATCTTATCCCTCTTTTTCGCTACTTTATTCTTTCTTGAAGCAAAGCGGAGGGATGCTGTCACACTCTACAAAGACCAAAGAAAGTGGTAAGGGAGAAGTCTCCCTTCACCCTTGGCATCCTGGTTCCCACCCAGTATCTTGGTATCCCTTTCACCCACCTGTTCTTACAAGAAGGAAGGAAGTTTCACTCTAAATGCACGTTTGAGCTCAGGTCGGGATTTTACAGAAGAATTACTATCTTTTCTATGAGTATGACTCTAGTAAAATTAAGGATAAGACTGATTACCTATTGAGCTCTAGCAAGTCCCAAGTACTCTGTTGAACACTGTTGATTAACCGGTGAAGGAAACAATCCCATCCCATTAAATGGGAGGAAATGGGCGTAAAAGAGGAAATAGGCAAAACAGTTGCACCTTGTACTTAAAAAGGTAAGAGACAATGGAGGCCTGGTACTTAGGGAATAACTTTCTGATTGGCTAATATTTAAACTGAAATTTAGGATTGTTATGGGAATATAAGCTTGTTATAAGAACTGCCAGGTCAGTCTGGCCTGTCACAGTTGTCATGATTCTAGCCTCCTTCAATCTGGAAAATACTTGCTTAATATTTCTTCATGTTTCACGGCATTAACATTTTTGAAGAATACAAACCATTTATATTATGGGGTATTCCTCAATTTAGGTTTGTATGATATTTTCATGATAGCAGTCAGGTGATAAATTTTCAGCAGGAATGCCTCAAAAGTAACCTTTCATTCATATTATAGCATTATATTAGTAGGCACATGATGTCTGTTCTATTGCTGATGATGTTAACTTGCTTAAGATTTCTCCACCATAAAGTTTCTATTTTGCTCTTTGTAATTAATAAATATATTGTGAAGAAATACTATGAGACTACTCTTATAAATATCCTACTAGTAGCTCCTCAATCTTTTACCAACTAATTATAGTATTCCATGATTCCTAGTTGGATGGATTAGTATGCTTGCCTAATGGTGATTTTCTAATTCCATCATTCCTTCCACATATGTTATTGCCTTTCTGTTGTCAGGTTGTTAGTTTTTTAAGCAGGGGAATTATATGATCTAATTTAAGTTATTAAATTATCTCTCTTGCTTCAGTGTGAAGACTGATAGATAAGGGAGACTATTTGGAAAGCTATTGCAGTCTTTGAGCAAGAAGTAATGGAGAGTGTTTTGGACAGCGGTAGTGGCAGTGGAAGTAGAAATGTGTTGATGGATTTTCGGTATATAGGGCTTGCTGAAACACTGGATGTAAAAAAAAGGGAGAAGGAAGAGTTTCAGTTGCTTCTTTCTGCTAATGAAGCATTATAATTAATGGTTAGTTTTTATTCTTGAACAAATGGATAAAAGCTTTGAATTTATTTGGAAGACTAGCCATTTAATTTACCTATCCTTCATTGAAATATTCTAGTTGCCACCAAAACCCATAAAATATCTAGGAATAAATCTACCCAAAGAGGTGAAAAATCTATACACTGAAAACTATAGAAAGCTTATGAAAGAAATTTAAGAAGACACCAAAAAAATGGAAAAATATCTCATGCTCCAATATTTAACAAATATTGTTAAAATGACAATGCTACCCAAAGCAATCTACATATTCAATGCAATCCCTATCAAAATAATACCAGCCTTCTTCACAGAGCTAGAACAAACAATCCTAAAATTTGTATGGAACCAGAAAAGGCCCAAATAGCCAAAGCAAACTTGAAAAAGAAAACCAAAGCAGGAGGCATCACAATCCCAGACTTCAAGCTATACTACAAAGCTGTAATCATCAAGACAGTACATTACTGGCACAAAAACAGACACTCAGATCAATGGAACAGAATAGAGAACCTAGAAATGGACCCACAAATGTATGGCCAACTTATCTTTGACAAAGCAGGAAAGATGATCCAATGAAGAAAGTCTCTTCAGCAAGTGGTTCTGGGAAAACTGGACAGCAACATGCAGAAAAATGAACCTGCACCACTTTCCTACACCATACACAAAAATAAACTCAAAATGGATGACCTAAATGTAAGACATGAAGCCATCAAAATCCTTGAGGAGAAAGCAGGCAAAAATCTCATTGACCTTGGCCACAGCAACTTCTTTTTTTTTTTTTTTTAATTTTTTTTTTTTTAACGTTTATTTTTTGGGGACAGAGAGAGACAGAGCATGAACGGGGGAGGGGCAGAGAGAGAGGGAGACACAGAATCGGAAACAGGTTCCAGGCTCTGAGCCATCAGCCCAGAGCCCGACGCAGGGCCAAACTCACGGACCGCGAGATCGCGACCTGGCTGAAGTCGGACGCTTAACCGACTGCGCCACCCAGGCGCCCCTGGCCACAGCAACTTCTTACTCAACACGTCTCTGGAGTTTGGCTCAGGTCATGATCTCACAGTTGGTGGGTTCAAGCCCCGCATTGGGCTCTGTGCTGAGCTCAGATCCTGGAGCCTGCTTCAGATTCTGGATTCTGTGTCTCCCTCTCTCTGCCCCTCCCCTGCTCATACTCTGTCTCTCAAAAATGAATAAACGTTAAAATTAAAAAAAAAAAATTTAAAAGAGAACCATTGATGATAAATAAGGAAAAAAAAAAAAAGAAATATTCTAGTTGCATTTTTTTGATGAGGGGTTTTAACAAGGGTATTTTGACCAGGGTAAGCCAATAAAGTGCTGAAGAAAACTGAAGAATATAGTCTTAGGAGGGTTCATTTTGGAGGTCAACTACAAGTACTTTAAATTGGTTAGAAGTTCAGTTAAACTTTTAACTAACTTAACTACTTGTGTACAATAAGCATTATTTGAGTGCCTAGTGCCTACTCTATTTTCATTAATAATTAAGATTTTGGTGCCCGTTCTGAACTTGTCAGATGAATTGCCTATTTTGGGGCTGGACTGTTAATTTGTCTTGTATCTTGGAGGAATGCATTGAATCATGGTCCCAAGTTCTTTGACTATTTGCCTGATTCATTAGAAAACTTAAAAGGGGTGGGTATGGATTTATTTGTTTTTATTAAATTACTCCAAATTACCTTTGGAAGTAGTGGATATAAAATTGGTATGTAATTTACACATATCTTTCTTACAGTAAGCTTTTTAAGTTTATCACAATCTATTTTATACATCCATCTATTAGAAAACATAACACAGTGTTTTGTGTATGGTAGCCACTTAATGAATGTGTTGAAAATGCCAATAAATACAAATTCATTCCCCAGGTACATTCTGCCAACTTATAAAAAAACAAAACAAAACATAGTTTGCAGTTGCAAGAACAAAAACTGTTAGTGAATAATTGTATTTTAATATTTTAGGCTTGCATTTTTAAATATTCTACTTAAATCCTAGGCATACTTTGAGTACTTAAATATATGATATTATTTTATGCCATACCTAATTATTTTCTTAATTAAGTAGCTCAGAAAAAGTGATGGCCAATGCGTTAAATTTCTAAATACTGAAATTTAAGAATTCTTTATTCTTTGTTATATACAATTAGACTTTAGATGGCCCCCATCACAGAGATTTGCAGAGTGCCTTGTCTAAAGAAGTTCACTAATATTTCAGGATATGTATATTTCCATAGGAGATTAATCCATTGTCTCGGCTTGTCAAAATTTGATCAAAGTCCGTTCTTCTCTTTTCCTCTTAGAATTAATAATCTTGACTGTAGGATTCAGTGACTCTATAATCCTTTCCTCCCAGCTTCTGTCATTTGAATCGGATGGTAATAACAACCCCTGAGGGTCCTATGTCTCCATCGTCAGGCAGTTACCGAAAGAGACCTTATTTTAATTGAACCAGAATCCCCTTCTTCAATTTAACTTTCCTTGACTAGATCTCATTAAAGGAAAATTAGCTAAGCGCTACTGTTCTTCCGTGAAACTAACGTCATAGAGGTTGGACTTAGTTTACTAATGCTGCGCCCCAAATTGTAGGAATCCAATCGGCCATTTGATAGAAGGCAGATAGCCTTAAGTGTTTCTGTAAAAAACATAACATATTGGGCAGTAAATATTTTAAAACACTTAAAAAAGAGTCAATGATTCTAATAATACAGACTCTCGTAAGTTTTCAGTGATCTTGGGATACACACAAAATAAAAGTATTAAATGTAAGTAAAATTAAATGTTTTTAAAGAATTCTTAAAAATAATTCGGAATTGCATATTTAATAATGATACAAAAATTTTTATAAGTAAAAAGTAATATACAAAGTAAAACCAAGTGTAGTTGAACACTGATCAAGAGACAGAAAAACACAGTTGTGCCACAGGCGCCCGGCTAGCTCAGTCGGTAGAGCATGGGACTCTTAATCCCAGGGTCGTGGGTTCGAGCCCCACGTTGGGCGCAGAAGCTTTTGGGCTTCAATTCTATTTCCCCTTGAAATATTTTGGGGTTCCTCCAAATCATCATAACTAAGAAGAGTTCTCTAAACTGAATTAATGCTTTAAGCAAATCTAGGGAAAAAAGACCATTTGGCAAACGAAACCGCTCTCGAGCTACGCTTGCACATATGAAATCAAATGATTTTCAGCAATGCTGAACCACCTCCTTAGAGCACAGACGAAGCCGAAAGGTTACAGTTTAAAGTTGAGACTGGTTTTCCGTGTTCCTATGCATACTTGCATAGTTGTTGGTAGAGGGAGATTTTTCCTTTTATGGGAACAAAATTACGAACCCCAATTTTGGCAGCTTTCAAGAACTAAGAGATCCTACGTAAAAGCAGTTGGCGGGCGGATGGATAGGTGGGGGAGGACTTGGGAGAAAATGTCTTCCTTCACGTCTATGTTTATTTTACTTTTTCCTCCTCTCAGTAAAGGGCGTGTCCTGAGGAAAGGGGCGGGGGGGGGGGGCGGGTAGCGAGCGAGGACTATCCCGTGAGAAACGTTTCTTTCCGTGTTGGGATCTACACTGACGGTGCCTCTTCAAGGTTTCTTCCATTGTTCCTGGGACTGTGCTTGGGATCTATCCATCCAATTGGGTGGAAATTAGGAAGTTAGCATTCTGTTAAAGGTGAGGCTCTTTGGGCCAGAAGCACAAAAGAACGGAGATGTGAAAATTCGGAGAGGCAGTTCGGTATCTGGGGAGGCAGGATCTCCGCCTTCTTCACTGAGAAGTTTGACCGCATCAGAGAAAAGCACTCGGGCGGGACCGCCGGCAGGAGGCAGGTTCCCGGAGCTCCCGGACCCCGCCGGGAGGGGAACGAGCCGCGTTTCACGGAAAGCAACCCCATCGGGAGCACCCGGCCCCTACCTCCGCATGTTATCCACCGGCTTTCCTCCTACTAAACGACCAATTTTTCCCTCTCCCTCCCCCCCCCCCCCCAACAAACAAACGTGCTGTTATTTCTTTATCTTAAAACAGAGTAAAAACTGACCTAATTTTCCCGCAGGTTACCGTTCTATTTCTCTGCAGTCTTCCGTGCTCACCCTTCTTCTCCCATCTCTTAATGCTGACAATCCCCTTCAAAAAAAATAATCATAATAATAATAATAAACAAAATAAATAATATTTGGCTTCATACACATTGCATGGAGGGATGCGGGGTGTCTGTTAAGAGGGTATTAGAAAGAACCTATTATAGGATCTGGGCTTTACTTGGGTAATATTGCAGGGGTGGGGAGTCCTAACAAGTGAGGGCCCCTTCTGGATTGGGTGTTCTCAAGGGCAATTCTATGTTGTTAATAAAACCTATCTATAGGGAAAGCAGACCACAGGAGAGATAAAAGCTGAAATTGACAAAGTCACTCAGGTGGCAAGAGGATGTTTGCTGTTTCCAGTTGGAGAGTGAGTTCATGAGGTAGGCATGATTTCCTGTCCCTCTCCTCTCCCTAGAAGACATGATGTATTTGCATGTGAATGTGAAAATTCTAAGCTTCTAATCATGGCTTGGAGTTTTCTGGTGACCAGCCCTCATCCTGAAGTGATCCCGGAGCCCTCCAAGAATTGCCTCATTAGGAAAAAAAGACACTCCTATTAACCAAAGAAATTCTTAGGCATTTGGTGTAATGCTCCTAACACCCTCATCACACAGGAAATTACAAGGGTTTTAGGATCTCTGTGTCAGCAACCATGGGCAGAGGCCTAATATAAATTTACACTTGCCTAATTTCTCTCTTCAAATAATAAATGAGCCCAACCACTGTTCTCATCGGCAACTAGCCCACCACCCACTTTACCCTACACTGTTTTCCCCATAACTGCTCTTATCTTCTAACTTACTGTGTCAGTATCTGATTCTTTACTTTCTCTACCCCTTGGAACGACAGCTTTTTGTCTTTGCTCACTAATGTAACTCAAGCGCCTAAATTAGCTTCCGGCAGATGTTCAATAAATATATGCTGAACTGCTGAATTAAGTAGGGTGTATTCATTTCCTAGGGCTGCCATCCCCAACTATCACAACTGGTGGCTTAAAACGGAAATGAACCTGCTGTAGGCTTCTTTCTCCTAGCTTTCTGGTGTCACCAGCAACCCCTGGTGGTCCTGGACTTGTAGGGGCGGAGCTCCAATTTCTGCCTTGGTTAATACCTGTTTTCTCCTTGTGTATCTGTCTCATGGCATTTCCCTCGTCTTATAAGGATACCAGTCATATGGGATTGGCGTCTACCAAAATGACATCTTAATTTGATTGCATCTGTAAAGACTCTGTTTCCAAGTAAGGTCATCATATTCAGAGATACTGGAGGTTAGGACTTCAACGTTACTTTTCTGCGGCACACAATTCAACACCTAACAGGGGGCTCCATTCTTTAAACTCAACTGGTAGGTGTCTATCACTTTATAGCCAGATACCTATAAAGCTCTATTTCAGAGATCTTATTTTTCATATTATTCAGTGTTGAAACTTCTCGTAAATAACTCAAATTCAATAAAATTTTAAAAATTAAGTTTACTACAAAAAAGATAATGTTAATACAGTAGTGAATCCATGGGGCACGTGGGTGGCTCAGTCAGCTGAGCGTCCGATTCTTGATTTCGGCTCAGGTCACCATCTTGCAGTTTGTGGGTCCAAGCCCCGCATTGGGTTCTGCACTGTCAGCATGGAGCCTGCTTGGGATTTTCTCTCCCTCTGTCTCTCTGCCCTGCCCTCCCTCTCACTGTCTTGTTAAAAAAAAAGAAACTTAAAATAATCAACAGCGAATCCATACTATTAACAACTAATGGTATACCTACTCCTGGCAATCCCACGGAGAGGTTTCAAAGCTAAGAAATAAAGGGGCTTTGTCTCATGAAGTTTATATTCCAGAGATGTGCTTCTGGGGAAGATGACTACTTTTGGGGAAAGGGTGCTGTGGAAGAGTGGCAGATCCAGAGGATAAAAGAATCTCACTTTTCAGAATGAATCCATTAGGAAACTGGACGGCAAAATTGATCTTTCATAGTTTTATTTGCTGCTTTTAATATGGTTTTCAAGTTCTTCATGACCTCATCCTAAATTATAATTAGCAATGCCTCATCTCCACGCCAAATGTTTTAAGACTTTGTGTAGAGAATTCAGTTCACATAGACTAGAATTAAACTCCAGTTAAAATTCTATTCATCCTTCAGGAACAAGGGCAACAGCCTCCTCTATGAAGCTTTCTTCAACTCTCTGGTCAGGATCATCTACATCAGTAACAAGAAGCCAATACCCTTATGGCTGCTACCACATTCTGTCATCAGTTTGCACCATCCACTTCTACTAACCTGACAACCTCCTAAGGGCAAAGGCTCAGGTCTCATTATTGCAGCATTTACAGTGTCTAAAACCACTAGATGCAAAGTGGACAGACCAATAAATACTGAACGAATCTTAGTCTTGTGCTACTTAGTCTTGTGCTACTAGTCTTGTGGTGATGAAGTATAGCTAGAAGTATTTTTAAAACACACACACACACACACACACACACACACACACACACACACACACACACACTTTCCTATTCTTCATGCCAGGAACCAGCTCTTTCAAGTATCAGCTGGAGCTGGTACCTTCACACAAAAAGCATATGGCAAAACTAGGAAGCACCCAGAAAAGGACAATCAAAATGATTAAACTATGAGTAAGAATGGACATGGGATATGTAGACCAGGAAATGTATCAACTCCTACTCTGGCTTAAGAAATATGAGTACATTCTTCAGAAATAGGTGTATACGTATTTTCACAGGCACGTGGAAAGAATAAAACAAAAATTTCAGTAAGAAGTAGTTTGTTAAAGACAAATGAAGATGAACAAAGATAAAAATTAAACAATGACTCAATACGTATTTGCAAGCACCCCTATCCTGAGAAAACAAAAAGCACAAGAGATTAAAACATTATGAATTTCACGTTTATAAAGCACTTACATAAAAATACATAAAATGGAATGTCTTTGCATAAAAATGAAGTATCTTTCTCCTTAGAAATGTAGAATTGTTCATAAAGAAACTGTAAAGTTAAAAAGTAAACATCTGCACATGTTGCTTAACCAATGTTTTAACTATGTTACTAAACATTCTCAGTCCAAAGAGTCAAATATATTCCTGCAAAAGCAGCATTGTAACATGGACACATAAATACCAAAACAAAAGAATCTGAATAGACCCAGGTTAATATTTGAAATACCTGGTAATGGTAATATTATTTATTCTTGAAATAATTGCTGAAAATAATGAAATTAATGAACTTTCCAATGCTCAGCTCAGATTATGTGAATTGTGGAGGGAAAATGTTATATTCCTTTTGAAATTAAACTGTGTAACAAACTTCCAAAATTAAACCGCTTTACTATATTTTATTGATATAAATACAACAAATTTCATTAAGCATCAGCTACCATTTTACCACTACACAAGAAAAACAAAAGTCAAAAGAATCTCAATGCAAAAAGTCATTACAGAAATGTTTTCATTGCCATAAAGTCATCTCTAAGAGCATCCTATATACTTTGTACCATTTGCTTATAATCGATTAGATACTTGATATGAAGCAAAGCTGAATTTTAATCAAACTTTTATTTCTCAGTGGAAAATGCTCTCTTCATCAGAGGTGGCTGAGCTTTTCCGACATCAAACATCATCTCCAACGGAGGGTTGTTAAGAGAACACCAATCAGGTATACGGCCTGTCTGATTATAATATTCCTTTGAGACTGAACGGCTCCCAAGTATGTCTTGTAGTGCACCAAAAATAGCTCCTGTGTGGTTAAAAAAACAAAACAAAAAAATGAAAAAAAAAATTTTATTTAAGATGTAAACTTGTACTAGAAAATTTTATGTACACACACGTCCAACTCATTATTTGACGAGAGAAGTGGTGAAATTCAGCAATGCATAGTCACTCTTCAAATTAATTGCAGCTGTTTTGTATCCCATATTTTTGAATAACAGGGTAAGCCACAATTCCTGTGTTGAAAGTGACTTAAATGGCCTATAGCAGACTACAGTGAAAATGCTACCAAGCATTAACTGTGTCTAAAAGCAGGTGAGGTAGAGTGGAGTGGAAAGTATTTTTAATTCTGTGTAAAAACAGTAAATAATACTTTTAGTTTTCTTTGCCACAATTCCAAGATTGTATGTCAATAAATAAAACAGCACTGTAAAACGTTAATAATCATCATTATAATGCCACCCAAGTCTCTGCTAAAGACTTTATAAAGACCCACAAGGTGGTCTTTAAAAAATAATGCAGTAACTGGGGCGCCTGGGTGCATCAGTAGGTTAAGTGTCAGACTTTGATCTCAAGGTCTGTGAGTTCAAGCCCCATGTTGGGCTCTGTGCTGACAGCTCAGAGCCCGGAGCCCGTTTTAGATCCTGTATCTTCCTCTCTCTCTGCCCTTCCCTTACTCATGCTCTGTCTCTCTCCTTCTCTCAAAAATAAAAAAAAACATTAAAAACAATTTTTTAAAGAAAATAAATAAAAAATAATGCAGTAACTAAATCTATTTGTCCTAGACCAAAATTACATTTTGACCGAATTTTACTTTACAAGAAATACAACATTCATTTAAAATCTCAATACTTTTAGGGGCACCTGGGTGGCTCAGTCAGTTAAGCATCCGGCTTCGGCTCAGGTCATGATCTCACGGCTTGTGAGTTCGAGCCTCGCGTCGGGCTCTGTGCTGACAGCTCGGAGCCTGGAGCCTGCTTCTGATTCTGTCTTCCTATCTCTCTGCTCCTCCCCTGTTCTCTCTCTCTCTCTCTCTCTCAAAAATTAATAAACATTAAAAATAAATAAATAAATAATAAAATCTCAATACTTTTTCTCATGATCAAGATACCTATTAGCTGTAAATGCATCATAAAACACATAGCAGAATTATACAGGTATACACATCCATGCTTGTTTTTCTCTTCAAAGTACATATGTATATACTAGCTCTAGGCTATTTCCTGATTTCAACAAAACTATCATTTCCTATGAACTATCATTCAATGAACTCAGTCACAAAATAAAGTGTAATTATAAAATAAAGAGATCAATTCTCATATATGACTCACAGGTTAGCTTTAGAAGGAACTAAAACAAATGTCTTGAGCAATGGTAGCAGCACTGGAATAAAGGCACAGCTATCACTATTATGAGAAATGATTTTCATTGGATGAAGTTTATTTAAAAAATTAAAGTGCAAACGCCAAGAGAAATAGGGATATAACTCTGAAAATTAACACTTCAAGGAAAAGTCAATGTTCAAAGAAAATTATTTAATAGTTCTATTAGTTTGTTACGTGAATGATTTTTAACACTGAATCTATTACAGCCATTAATATACCATTCAGGAACCAATCACTATATAATCATCTATATTGTAAAAACTAAATTCTTACCTCCCAACCACGCCACACAATTGGCCTTTGCGGGTGGAGTATGGATTCGGAATGTCTTGGTGCCGAGTACTTTTTTATATTTTGGTTTTTCTACCAAATACCTTATTTCCGCCAGCAATCTGTGGAGAAATCCTGGCAACATCGACGTGCCACCTATGACTACCAAATTCTCTGCGAGCTGCTTTCTGGTGTCTATTGGGCACTGTTATTAAAGAGAAAGAAAAAAAAGAATTTATCCTTAGCTGTATAAATAATGCTTGACTGGATTAAAGAAAATATACAGATTATGCGTTACAAATTAAATAGGTGATCAGTACTATTACCACAGAAAAAACGCACATCAAGGTTTCTTTAACAAGGGAGTTTTTCATGTAGCAAATATAACCATGAAAATATTGCTATATACTTACATGGAACTTGAAAGATTTTAAAATCTAACAGTTTAGAATTTAAAGTTCCACAGGACACACGGTAGTTATATGTGAGTAATCTCATTTTCAAGACAGAATGACTGAGTCGAGCAAAAAATAGGAGAAGAAATAAAAGAACTTCATTACTTTTTTTAGTAAAGAAAGTATGTGATAACTTCACAGTATTATATCCAGAGCCAGTTGTCAAGTGGGAAGAAAACATACTTAGAAAAACTGTTTCCACATCAGTTCTAAGAATTAGAATGTTAAAGTCTTTCACTGATGCTACGTTTTTCATAAAAGTCTCTGAGCAGAGCCCCAGAGGTAGACAGTATCTTCCAAATCAATGGTATTTCACATGGAATTCTGTGATTCCAGTCATTAAACAAAGAAGACATTATCATATACCCTATGGAATTTAAAATTCAATACTACCCAAACCTGCACTTAAAGAAACTACAAGCTGTACCAGGTACAAAATAAAAATCTGATATTGTTGCTAGGGAAAAAATACACAATAGCACTTATTATCCCTGAGTTTGAAATGTTGTTAAGTACCATCTTTCAGTGCCAAAGTCAAACTCTGAAACTGTAACATTTAGCAGAAAAGCTAACATTGTAACCAGCAGCTAAAATAAAAATACAGAAGATAACATGTAAAAATTTCCTCAGGGCACCTGGCTGGCTCAGTCCGTACAGCATGTGGCTCTGGATCTCGAAAGTGTCAATGCAAAGCCCACGTTGGGTGGAGAGATTACTCAAAAACATCAGTTTCTCTAAAGGGCTGTAGTTAAAATGGAAACTTTTTGCAAAATCAAAATACCTGTATAAGAGAATCCAGTATTAAAGTGGCAACTGATTTCTCTTCATTATCTTGTTCAAAAAGAATTTCCACAACCGAATCTCTAGTGAGATTAAAAACAGAGAGTGCTTTGTTGGCATCATATGATAGAAAATATATCATCGGTTCTATTTTTTAAGTACCAGTACTATGTTAACATAGAATAATTATGAAAACAGAAGGTGTTTGGGGGCACATGGGTGGCTCAGTCAGTTAAGCACCTGACTTCGGCTCAGGTCATGATCTGACAGTTTAGAAGCTCGAGCCCCACAGCTCAGCTCTGTGCTAACAGCTCAGAGCCTGGAGCCTGCCTCGGATTCTGCGTCTCCTCCCTCTGCTCCTCCCCCACTTGCACTCTGTCTCTCCCTCTCAAAAATAAACATTAAAAAAAAATTAAAACACGAGGTGTTTGCATTTGTTTTTTTTTTTTTTTCAACGTTTATTTATTTTTGGGACAGAGAGAGACAGAGCATGAACGGGGGAGGGGCAGAGAGAGAGGGAGACACAGAATCGGAAACAGGCTCCAGGCTCTGAGCCATCAGCCCAGAGCCTGACGCGGGGCTCGAACTCACGGACCGCGAGATCGTGACCTGGCTGAAGTCGGACGCTTAACCGACTGCGCCACCCAGGCGCCCCGATGAGGTGTTTGCATCTGTAAATGAGGAGACCAGCACCTGCCTCACAGGTGTTTGAGGTGAGGATTCAATGAATCAATAGAACAGTGCCTGGTACACAGGAGGCTCTCCTTATGTATTAACTATAACTATTATTATGTACAGATTAACAGACATTTTGTCCAGTTATACTTCCTTAAGCCTAATAACAGAAAATAAGTGATTCTATAAAAGCTAGTTAAGATTCACGAAACAGATCTGGGGGCGCCGGGGTGGCTTAGTCAGTTAAGCATTCAACTTCGCCTCAGGTCATATCTCACAGTTCATGAGTTCGAGCCCCGCATCAGACTCTCTGCTGTCAGCACAGAGCCTGCTTCAGATCCTCTGATCCCCTCACTCTCTGTCCCTCCCCTGCTTGTGTGCACTCTCTCTCTCTCAAAAATAAAAGTAAACATTAAAAAAAAAAAAAGATCTGTAGTGATACAAAAGATTTAAAAACAATCCCCTCCCCAAGCATTTCTCTTGTTTTTAAAAATAACGTATGGCAAAGACTGCTAGTTGCCTAATAAAATACCCATTTTCCATTTTCCTATTTGTTCTCAAAAGAACCCATTTTGGGATAGCACAAGGAAGGTCTTTGTGGTGATGGAATAGTTCTATATCTTAATCGTGGTGTGATTACAGAAATCTACGTGTGATAAAATGATACGAACTATATATACATGTTACACTGATGCCAAATTTACTGGTTTTGCTATTGTGCTACAGTTAAGTAAGGTGTAACCATTGGGGGAAACTGCGTGAAGAGTACATGAGGCTTTCCTATATCATCTTTGCAATATCCTGTAAATCCTGTAACTTGAAAAAAAAGAGCTCCATTTTTAAGCTGGATATAATGCCCTCCTCCAGTTGAAACACTGTATTTACCTGCCTCCCTTGTAGTTAGATGTGTAGCTAAGGAACAGAGGAGATGGAGGCAGAAGCAGCATTTGGGACTTCTGAAAGACATCTCCTTAAAAAGGACAGGAGCACTTTTTTCTTTCCCTTCCTAGGGCTGCTTGCTTTAAACACAGATATAGTAGCTTTAACTGTATCGACCACCCTGGTATCTAAGGACAGGACTACCCCCAAAAGGATGAAAGATGAAGGATGTTTGGGTCCCTGGTGGGAGCTGCCATACCATTCCTGGACTATCTACCTCTGAGCTTCTTTTAAAAGAGAGAGACGGGGCGCCCGAGGGGCTCAGTTGGCAAAGCACCGACTATTGATGTCCGCTCCAGTCATGATCTCACAGTTCATGAGTTCAAGCCCCGTGTGGAGCTCTGTGCTGATAGCATGGAGTCGGCTTGGGATTCTCTCCCTCCCTCCCTCTGCCCCTGCCCAGCTCACCTCCCCCTTCCTTCCCTCCCTCTCAAAAACAAACAAACAAACAAACAAACAAAGCTGAAAAGAGACAAACTCCTATCTTGGTGAAGCCACTATTGTCAGGTTTGTGTCACTGGTGGCCAAACTAAATCCTGAGCAATGCAATACAAAACTACCTACGCATACGCATATATAAACACTATTTCTTAAAAATAAGATTTAGATCAGACTATGCACACCACTCTGAAGCTTTCTTGAATCTTCTTCAAAACATAAAATTCTCTTCATGCAACTCCACCCACTCACTAGCTCCTCATGTCATCAGTAAGGTTACTGAGGCCTGCAGTATGCTGAACACTCGTAGGTGGTCAGCCACCTGCTGTAATGCCTGCATAATTCCACTTCCACCAGTTGAGTTGAATGCTTACGGAACAATAGTTTCCTTGTTCCAAGTCTTTTATTGCCAATAGATTTGATATTGAAATTATGCAATTTTACTGTTACTTAACCCACAAAATACTAGGGGTAGAAAATAAGTTGTTTTTCTATGTGAACTGTTGAATGCTTCGAAAAGACAATCATTTTTAAAATCTTTTTAATACAGGTAATCCAACTATGAAAGTCTAAAAAAACCACCAATAGGAATTCTGTACCAAGATGGATACACAAATAACTTTAAGTTCTCACTGCACTTAAAAATTCAAATGACCCTTCTGACTTACAAACTGTGTGTGTGGTCTGAACCGTGTCTAATTATGTTTCAATGGAACTCGATTTTTAATAGGAAAAAAACATATGAGCAGACAACTGTAAATCCATTGGGTCTGAAATGTGAGACACAGTGTTTTTTTTTATTCCCAAATAACCAAAAAGCTATTATGAACCAAAAAGTTGCATATTCATCTCCTTCAACATTTATTTTCTTCTTGTATTTTGGGCTCTACTATACAACCTGGAGAAAATTTAAAACAGTAATTTAAGGAGTATAACCTAAAGAAGAGGTAAAATGATAAAAGCTACTACCAAAAAGTATTACATTCTCACTCTGTTGTTCTCCTACCCTACCATCTGTAACATCTGTGTATTCATGTTCACCCTTATAGATCTCAACCTCTGTATTACCTCAGATCTTCAATATCTACATAATTCTTTTCTGTGGCATCTTCTAATATTTTACAAATGAAACTTATAAATACAAATTTTATTTTTTATTTTTTTTATAAGAGCTACAAACTCTTTATTTTTACTGTTATTTTAGAGAAAGTGCACGTGTGACCAGGAGAGAGGGGCAAAGGGAGAGAGAGAGAAAATCCCAAGCAAGCTCCACACTCCGTGCAGAGCCCAATGCAGGGCTCGATCCCATGACCCTGGGATCATGACCTGAGCTGAAATCAAGAGTCAGATGCTCAACCAACTGAGCCACCCAGGTGCCCCTGCACATACAAATATTATAAAGCTTGTATATAAAGAAAATGCTATTGTTACCAATATAATTATGTAAGTCTGTAACTTATATAGCATCATTGGATAGAATAAAGAAAATGAAAAAGTGAATTACTAACTGGTCCTTAAGATTTAGCATATTTGGAAGAACGCATTCCTTCTAACATGACGTTTCAAAGCAGGTGCCAGCAAACTATGGCCTGTAAGCCAAATCCAGCCCACTTATCTTTGTAAATTGGAACACAGCCATGCTCATTCATTTACATATTGTCTTGTGGCTGATTTTGCATTCCAAATTGTAGACTTGAGTACTTGCAACAGAGACCATATGGCTCACAAACCTCTTTACAAAAAAGGTTTGCTGAACCCTGTTTTAAAGTATTGTACTTTATTCTCTACCTTGAAGAATAGTTCCATTACTT
This sequence comes from Puma concolor, assembly GCF_028749965.1. Classification (NCBI taxonomy): domain Eukaryota; kingdom Metazoa; phylum Chordata; class Mammalia; order Carnivora; family Felidae; genus Puma; species Puma concolor. The sequence goes on from NC_141672.1 coordinate 43,321,277, forward strand.
CTAAATTACTATGAAGAGCAGGAAAAAAATTTTTTTTAATTTAAATATTTTTATATAATTTTAAAAATTTTACAAAATAAAACTTTTCAAAATTAAGAAGCTGAATAAAATTAATCATGAACAGGGAGGCGTACTGAAAAACACATAAAATTGTTAAATCAGCAATATTAAAGGCTTATATATTTTTAAAAGCCAAAAATTCATTTTAGTTCATTATTTTGCTCATAAAAATTAAGGTCTACCTGATTGATCCAAGAACATGTAAAATCTTCTCTCCATCTAATGGGTAGTCAACATTTGGGGGTGGTGAGGGACGCTGAAATATAAATATCATAAGCATAAATACATAGGTTATAACCTCTGAAAAAAAGAATATACATTTATTTTTAACTTACCTCAGTATTCCCATCAATATTAAATTTTGCTGCTTGGATTTTTAATCCACGTTTCAGATCACTTACAAAGCAAGTGCGCACTTATAAGAAAGAAAAGGAGATTTTGTTATGGTTTGTGATTGAATCGATCTCTGTCCCAGTTAAAACAATTCTATTCAAGTGGACATACTGGTCAGCTATTCCTTCAGATTTTACAAACTATCTCTGCCTTTAGTTTGGTTATGAGAATTTATTCACAAATAAAAAACTTTTTCATTCACTGAGGAATAAGATATGTTGTGTGCTCATCTTTCATAAAACCACATTAAAAATAAAATACCTCTGAGAAAACTATATTTTTTATATTCCTGGCATAAAGAGTACCATAATAAAATTTAGTATTATGAATATGTAGCTATTCTGAGTACCATGTTCCTTTGAACCACTGCTATCCCTAATCTTTTTTTTAAATTTTTTTTCAACGTTTTTTATTTATTTTTGGGACAGAGAGAAACAGAGCATGAACGGGGGAGGGGCAGAGAGAGAGGGAGACACAGAATCGGAAACAGGCTCCAGGCTCCGAGCCATCAGCCCAGAGCCTGACGCGGGGCTCGAACTCACGGACCGCGAGATCGTGACCTGGCTGAAGTCGGACGCTTAACCGACTGCACCACCCAGGCGCCCCTGCTATCCCTAATCTTAACTATCTATTTGATTCTTTTTAAAAATCTTGGTTGGCCAGGGTTGCCTGAATAGCTCAGTTGGTTGAAGGTCCAACTCTTGATTTTGGCTCAGGTCATGAGCCCAGGGTCATGGATCAAACCCTGTGTCAGGCTCCATGCTCAGTGCGGAGCCTGCTTAAGATACTCTCTCTCTTCGTCTGCCCCTCTCCCCTGTTTGCATGCACTCTTTTCTCTCTAAAAAAATAAAAAATAAAAATAAAATAAAAATCGTGGTCAGAACGAACGCAAGGCTAAATTTTGCTCTTAGCCGCAGTAAGGCTCCCTGAGTTTAGGGTTTTTTGGCATATTATTTTCTACCTCTAGCATACCCCAACACTACCATTTTCCCTCTACTATCCCACTTTTTTTTTTTCACTTTGAACATTTATTCTGTCAAAAATTATTTGAGTTGCAAAGTACCTTTTATAACAAGCTGCTTCAAAATAGTTTCAGAAGGTAAGGAATAAAAAATGTTTAACTAGAAACGAAATTAATGTTAAATGTGAAAAATCTAATGACTTGGTTAATTACTTGCAAAACACGTTAAATATATGTATCCTAATAAGAGTCTTTTTATTCGTTAAAACATATTGAGAATCTACAATATACTAATATGCTAATAGTAAGCTAGGTGCTCAAGTTACTCAGGTATTATCTATTTTATTCAAGTCCTCATAAATATCAAAGCAAGATAAGTATCTACATATTGTAAAACTCAGGTATTACAATAAGTGAAGAAATTTTAGGTAATTATATCACATAAGTAAACAACATAACGAAGAACAAGATCCACCTTTCAGCTCCAGCTCTAACCCTACCTACAGTATTACACTGAACAAATCACTTAATATTTCAGGGCCCAACCACACCAGATTATCTTCAGGTCTCATTTAATTCTAAAATCCATTATTGTCTGATTCTCTCTTATGAATTTTACATGACATTGTCAGTACTGAAGAATATGAAATTATGTTTTAAATGCTTTTCCTTTCAGTGAATCAAAATACCAGAAAACTCAATTTAAACATTATCATAAAAATACACTCTAGCAAAGAAGTAATATATCTTTTTAAAGCAACTCCAAGGTTGCCTGCATGGTTTAGCTGGTTAAGCGTCCAACTCCGGCTCAGGTCATGATCTCACAGTTCGTGGGTTCGAGCCCCAAGTTGGGCTCTGTGCTGACAGCTCAGAGCCTGGAGCCTGCTTCAGATTCTGTGTCTCCCTCTCTCTCTGCCCCTCCCCCACTTGTGCCCGCGCATGAGCGCGCTCTCTCTCTCTCTCTCAAAACTAAAAATAAACATTAAAAATTAAAAAAAAAAAAGTGAATCCAATATATTTTGGCCCCAAATATAGAACTTCTAAAGTCAGTAAAATGATTAACCTTGTATATATGTATTTAAAAACTAGAGTAAAAAAAAATTCTATACAACATAAAACCAGTGGCTTTCTTAAGCAGTTTATTCATACTGTGCAAACTATTAATTCCCTGGAATTACTGTATACTCTATAATTGTAGTTTCTTCAATAAGACATCATAAATAATGGCAAAAGCTTCCATAAATCTAAAGGAAAATAAACATTTTATTTACATTATCACATAGCTTATCCTGTATATTAAATACTTTTAGGATATTACATTATCAATTGAATATATGTTGTACATCTGTAAATATTTAGAAACACATGCCCTCTAAACTAATACTTAAGGATAAAAGGGACAAAAGTGGGAACTGAGTTTACCTTTAATGTCCTCTAGGACACCTTCTGGAATTGAACCTAAAACAGAAATTTTATTTAGAGAAGTTTAATAATAAGCAAAACCAGTCCACTAAATTGCACTCACATTTCCACTTTCCATTTGCGCAAAATTTTTTAAAGAGCTAAGTACTGTAGCTTTTTAAAAGCCAAATAGAAACGCCACCATTTTTCAAAGCCAAACCAAAGCACAGAAGTTGAAGCCAGATGTGCACCAAGTCCTACCAGATATTACACACTCAAAACTTGGATAAAAACAAGATCTAATAATATATTAGAATAATTGGCACCACATAGAAATTGACCACAACAATCCTTTCTGCTATAAAAAGATTTGTTGGGTATCTTGTGGTAAACTACTTAGAAGAAATAGGAGTTATTAATTTTTCTTGTACAAAAAGTGAGGTTTCAAGTTTGCTTATCCTTCTGTGATGTCGGTAATATGCTAACCTAATACTTATTTTTAGAAAGGATCAGACACAGACTCTCAACTTTTTTTCTTCAAGGTAAAGGTGACATTTAAAAAAGTGAGCAAGAATGTATCTATTCAAAGAAATCTATACAATTTAGGGAGCCTCTAGAAGGTGGATGTTTGGATATATTACCATTTTTATGTGATTTTGTTGCTAAAAATCTAGTTCTCTAAGTCATACTCAGAAACAAAATTTTCTAACCTAAAATTAAAATCTTCTAAACTCAGACTTTTTAACTCATTGTTAATTATGTAAAAATATTCTGATTTATAAGAACAAATTATTTATATCAAAGAAGACAGAAATTTATAGCTGAAAATGGAATCATGATTTAATAAGGGTAATCATGCACTTCTTCCATCTGAACTTACATACCTTGTTAGCTATATCTTTAAGTTATGGCAGCCACTAAAACTAAGGATTAATATAAATTAAACTTGAAAGCCACACCTTCAAAATATTAAGCCATAACCCTTAAAAAAATATTTTATCACGTTGTTTTGAGGAACAAAAAACTTTTAGCCCTAGTTAAGTATAACGTTAGAATTATTATTTACCATTATCTTGTCCTTCCCAAAATCTTACTTTTGTGTGTTTCATAATATAGTAATAGTGGTATACATACATCTTACAAATAAACACACATATGTATTGAAGGTATATGCTCAAAAGCTTTTTACTGATGGGGTCAGTGTGTGATCAAAAACTTTGAAGACTTCTATCCTTAAGTGTTGGGACGTACCTCACAAAAGGATAGAGATTTCCAAAAAAATTTTAATTTGGCTATGAAGAGATGAGAGAAATGTAACTATAATATAAGTGCTAAAAACTGTAACATTCAATTAATGTTATATTTTCTTTAGGCATATTCAAATGAATTTCAAAATGTAACAAAGAAATTTTGTAACATGAGAAACAGTTTTCTTTAGGCAAAAAAAAAAAAAAAAAAAAAAGTAAAGCAGGCTTGAAAATAAAACCCTTATTTTAGCTGGGGGTAGATGCTACCCCCCTATATTCTTACATAATTTGCTTTTAACTGTACACTTTTTGTTCAATCAATGTACTTGGGTTAGTCTTTATAAGTTACTTTAATGTATTTATTCTTTTTGAACTAGGTTCCAAAAACTAAATGAAAAAACTCATTCAAAGTTCATATAAGGATACCCACATATACATGAGATTTGCCTCTCCTCCTTGCTAAGAACCTTGAGAAGAGATATTTTAAATGTATTTGCATTTCTGATCCTCCTACACGTGTCCTTCAGCAAACAATGATATGATTTAATTCCTCAGTCAGTAGGACTGAAAGGCTATCACAGACTCAGATTTGGGAAAATATATCACGGAAAGATTAGAATCAGAGACCACGATGGTTGGTTAAAGAAAGGGTATCCAAGAATGTACAGTCCAGAATTGTAAGGAAATGTTATCATCACTTTTAAACATCTTTATTAAAAATATTTCGTGGGGCGCCTGGGTGGCGCAGTCGGTTGAGCGTCCGACTTCAGCCAGGTCACGATCTCGCGGTCCGTGAGTTCGAGCCCCGCGTCGGGCCCTGGGCTGATGGCTCAGAGCCTGGAGCCTGTTTCCGATTCTGTGTCTCCCTCTCTCTCTGCCCCTCCCCCGTTCATGCTCTGTCTCTCTCTGTCCCAAAAATAAATAAACGTTGAAAAAAAAAAATAAAAAAAAAAATATTTCGAATGCTACATTACACTCATTATCTTTGGATACTTTTGTCTTCATGACATACTAAAAGAGTAACAAAATTTACCTGCAACAGATAAATTAGGGGTGCCTGGGTGGCTCAGTCAGTTGAGTGTCTGACTCTTAATGTGATGACCTTGTCTGGCTCAGGTCATGATCCCAGGGTCCTGGGATCGAGCCCATGCTTAAGATTCTCTCCCTCTGGGGCACCCTGGTGGCTTAGTCGGGTAAGCGTCCGACTTCAGCTCACGTCATGATCTCACAGTTCATGAGTTCAAGCCCTGTGCCAGGCTCTGTGCTGACAGCTCAGAGCCTGGAGCCTGCTTCAGATTCTGTGTCTCCCTCTCTCTCTTCTCCTCCCCTGCTCACATGCTGTCTCTCTCTCTCTCTCAAAAATAAATAAATATTTTTTTAAAAATTTTAAATAAAATTAAAAAAAAAAGAAAAATATATAGAAGAATGCAATTATTATCTTAACTACCAAAAGAAAAACAGGAAAACAATATAAGCAAGGATAAACGTCCTAAAAACCTGTCTTTCTCTTTCCAACATTTATTTAGTGCCTAGGTAGTATACTAAGTGCTTCAGATTGAAAAACAAGTAAGACAGATCCCTAAAGTGTACTGAAGGAAATTGGTGAGTTAACAGGTATATGAGGATGTGTCATATGTGCTGTAATAAATGCTGGTGAAGGCTTAACAGAGAGGGGAGAAATTTATTCTGCTTGGGGAAAATGCGAAAGGCTTCACAATAAAATGACACTCTGGCTGAGTCACGTAGAGGGATGAAAAACCCAACCAGGCAAAGAAAAACATCCAGGTATGAAGGCTCAGGTTTATGGGAGGACTAGTGGTGCCTGGAAAACTATACGAAATTTACTGTAGCTGAAAAAGGTGCACAGGGTTAAGTTGAATAGTTAGGGCTACAAGGTAGAAAGTCAGATTGGGAAGAAATGTGTTATCAAACAAATAATTTGGATTTTAAGCTGTGGAGCCAGCAGAAACCCTCAAGCCAAAGAGCAAGGTAATCAAGTTTGTATTGTGGAAGTTACTCCTGGCAACAGTAGAAAATAGACTGAATATGTCCAGAGAATGGTCTCCTGAAACAATCCAAGCAAGAAACAATGAGGGTCTAGTTTACAATGTCTTTGTTTTCAGATGGTCAGTGGTACAGATGATAGAGAAAAGGAGATGAGATTAAAAAGAGATTTCTGAGGGAGAACTGAAAGGATTTTTAACTCCCAGTTTTCTAAAATGGGAGATAAGGAAGATGGCATCTTTATCTGATAACAATTTGTTGAAATAAATATGGAAGAAGAGATAATGTGTTCCCATTTTGAAGGTCTTAAATGTGAGGTACCTAAACATGCCTAGTTTACATCTAATAATCAGTTGGAAATATGAGTATCAAGTTTAGAAAGGTCAGGCCCAATGACACATTTGAGAATCAACAGCATATTGATGTAGCTGAAGTTATGGAAACAGATGAGATCACTGTTAAAAACCAGTGGGGGGGGGGGGGGAGAAATAAAAGAACACATCCCTAGGGAATATCAGTAGAGAAAGCAAAAACAAGGGGAACCAAGGAATACCTGGAGAAATAATAGAACATCATAAAGCAAGAGAGCTCAGAATGCCAAGGGAAGAGATAATATCAAGAGTATAGGACAGGGGCACCTGGGTGGCTCAGTTGGTTGGGCATCTGATACTTGTTTTGGCTTGGGTCATGATCTCGCAGTTTGTGATTTCGAGCCCCATGTCAAGCTCTGTGCTGGCAGCATGGAACCTGCTTGGGTTTCTGTTTCTCTCCCCACCCCCCAACTTCTCTCTCTGACCTTCCCCCCAAAAATAAACTTAAAAAAAAAAAGAGTATATGATAATCCACAATGCCACAAGTCTAGAAAGTATGACTAAGATTAAATTACTGAACTTGATTAAGAGGTGAAGAATAACCCTATAACTGAAGCAATGTCATTAGAGTGACGTGAGGGAAAAGAGAGTAACTATACAATGGGGCAAAAAACCATTATGAGCCGAAGAATGAAAAGGGAATATAAACCAGTATTAAATAGTTGAAAATAGTTTTACCCATCACAGAGGGAAGGCTCTGCTCTTTAGCAGCACCTGTGTCAACAGTACATTGTTCCAGTAGCTGAGTTTCCAACTCCCTGAAGGTTAAAAAAAAAAAAAAGGTACTGGAATTAAAATATTGCACTTGATATCTTCTCTTACTTAATACTTTTACCACATCATAGTGGGTTATAATGCTTTACACAAAAGTGGTTTTATCCTTAAAAGATGAATACATCGGGGGGGGGGGGGATGGGCTAAATGGGTAAAGGCCGTTAAGGAATCTATTCCTGAAATCATTGTTGCACTATATGCTAATTTGGATATAAATTAAAAAAATAAAATTAATAAAAAAGATGAATACATTCAAGGCTAAGAGAGAATGGAATGAGTAACATTAAATGTCCATCAACCTTCTATTGATACTGTCAAAATATTAACATGTTTTTGTGGTACAGGTGAAGCAAATGTGCTAAATCTCAAGAAACTTACTTGTGAAGAGCTTTTCCTCCTAGAGGGAGTGCTCCCCAACAATTCAGTACTGGGATCCCTTCATATATCTATAGGGGAGTCAAGGATGTAACCATTTTAGGAGATAAAATGTGGTTTCCTTGGTTATTTTCCTTACCTTCTGTGTATTAAGTCAGCTTTGGTAACAGGTTCTCAATATTTTTAAGAGGTACAAAATATCAGTCATTTTTCAAAATTTTCTCCAAAGACAAAGGTTACACACACCCACACATATACACACAGAATTCATTAGTTAGAACTGAGGTGTCTAATAAAGTAGCTACTGGCCACATGTGGCTACTGAGCACTTGAAATGTGGCCAGTTTGAATTCAGATGTGCTGTAAGAACAAACCCAATACCAAATTTAGAAGACTTAACACACACATACAGAAAGCCCTATGAAATATCTCATTATAGTTTTTATACAGCTTATGTGGAACTAATAGTTTGAATATATTGGGTTAAATACAGTAATTGCATCTTTCACTTATACTTTAAAAATGTAGCTACTAGAAAAATTTTAAATTACATATGTCTCACGTTGTATTTCTACTAGAGCTGAGAGGATAGTGGACAATACTGTACTGAAGATTTGCTACCTTATTTTCCATATTGTCTGTAAGTACAATGTTTAAAAAATATATATGTTGGTAAGAGCATTGGCTTTAGAAACAAACATGGTTATATACCTTGGCTATATGCTTATATGACCTGCAGTCAACTATCCCAACTTTCCATCTTCTCAGTCATATAATAAGGAGAATACTACTTGTGTGGCAGGATTGTTACAAGATATAAACACAAAATAGTTTATATTTAAAAAGCTATTACCAGGGTGCCTGGGTGGCTCAGTCAGTAAGCAACGGATTCTCAGTTTCAGCTCAGGTCATGACCTCAGGGCTCATGTGTTGGAGCCCCGCCCCCCACAATGGACTCTGCACTGACCGTGTGGAGCCTGCTTGGGATTCTCTCCCTCTGCCCCTCTCCCTGTCTTGTGCATACTCTCTCTCAAAATAAACTTAAAAAAATATTTAAAAAGTTTAAAAATGATAAATCAAAAAGATATTACCTAATTTAGTTCTTTAGGAGCTACTGATTCTTGATTTCATGCCCACAAGCATTTCTTCTAATAAATACGTATGTAGATCTCAAAACTGCTCAAGAATCATGGATTTAGAGATTTCAATCTCGTTTTCACTGGAGCCATGTGCACTGTAACATTTCTAACAGCCTTTACCTATTCCCCGCTTCTAACGACAAGGAATGCACCAGTGTATTTGGTCACTAATTCCATTTTTGGACAGCATGAATTACGAGGAAGTTCTTCCCAATGGTGATTGATACAAAAACTACGGCACTTGCTGAGCAATTATTACATGCCAGATCATATGCTAAATACTTTACATACATTATCCCATTTAAGTCACACAATACCCCTCCATGAGGTGGAAATATTTTAATTCTCATCTCATAGTTGAGAGACCTAAGGCCCAAAGAGATTACTTGACTAATATCATATAGGTAGTAAGAAGCATAGCTTAGATTTACCACTTACGTATTTGATTCCAAAACCAACATCATAAACCCTACGCACTATTGCCTCTGTGATAGCCTGCAGAAATAGAAAAAGGAGAAAACGTACTCATTTTCCCACAGTAAGTCCTTCAGCATCTGAAGGCAGATTTCATGTTTTTTCTTGATTTAACTTTCTCATTTCACTTTCTCCAATTACTCTTTGTATTACCTTTTCTTAGAAAGTGACTAAGATAGTCAAGTCCTATGACACATCCTAATTAGCTGATGTTCTTCTTAAAAACTGAACATGATATTCAAGAGGTCTGACCCTTGGAGTATATACTGGGACCATGTCATAATGGTAATTTCCACCAAATTTAAGTCTCATGACAATCTTGTGAATTTTTTCTACATGGGAATTCATATTTGTATATGGTAACCCAAAACAGTTTGATACCACAAACACCAATCATAATGAGCCTAATTACTGGGAAAGCAAAGTAAAAGCTGGGAAATAAGCTGGTTGACAAAAAAAGATACAGGTAACACGAGGCTCTCCCTATATCCACAATCCAGGACCATGGCCGAATTTATTCCAAGTGTCAGAAGAGCCATTAGATGACTTGGAGCAAGCAGGACAGATGGAACCTGGGAAAGAGCAAAACCAAAATAACAATTACAACAACAAAACCTGAAGTATTAGTAGTTGAAGATGCTTCCCTTATATTTCAAATATACTTGAAAAAATTCACAGTAACATTATATTTATGATAGCTTTTCAACCATTTTATGGCTGTTTGTTGATTTATCTGAATTTACATAACCTAACTATATACCTTAATAAATAAAAACACTCCTGGGGCGCCTGGGTGGCTCAGTCAGTTAAGCGTCCGACTTCAGCTCAGGTCATGATCTCGTGGTCCGTGAGTTCAAGCCCCGCATCGGGCTCTGCTGACAGCTCAGAGCCTGGAGCCTGTTTTGGATTCTGTCTCCCCCTCTCTCTCTGACCCTTCCCCGTTCATGCTCTGTCTCTCTCTGTCTCAAAAATAAATAAATGTTAAAAAAAAAAAAAATTAAAAAAAAAACCACTCCTTAAATCCTTTAAGTTGTTTTTATTCCAAATGACAATTATGAAACATTTTTATTAATTCTTGCTCTTTCTCTTTTGGAGGAAAAAATCAAAGAGATAAAAGAAGAGATACAGAAACATAAATTCTAAGGAAGATATTAAATTAAAAAAATAAAGAGATGCTTCTGTCATCAAAATGAAAATTAAGAAAAGGATTCTTTTTTATTTATTCTATTTTAATTTAATGTTTTATTTTACATTGGCGGGGAGAGAGAGAGAGAAAGAGAGAGCACGCGACACGAGCAGGGGAGGGGTAGAGAGACAGAGACAGAATCTGAAGCAGGCTCCAGGCTCTGTCCCAGCTGTCAGCACAGAGCCTGATGCGGGGCTCAAACTCATGAGCAATGAGATCATGAACCAAGCCAAAGTTGGACGCTTAACCAACTGAGCTACCCAGGCACCCCAAGAAAAAGATTCTTGATTGTCTTTACTCACACAAAGTTTGTAATATGAGCTCTATCTATCTATTTTAATGCTTATCTTTATTTTTGAGACAGAGAGAGACACAGCATGAGCAGGGGAGAGGCAGAGAGAGAGGGAGACACAGAATCCAAAGCAGGCTCCAGGCTCTGAGCTGTCAGCACAGAGCCCAACGTGGGGCTCGAACTCGTCAACTGCAAAATTATGACCCGAGCCGAAGTCGGACGCTCAACCGACTGAGACACCCAGGCGCCCTGTATTTATTTATTTTTTTAATAAATTAATTTATTTTCAGAGAAAGATAGAGAACCCAAGCACATGCATGAGCCAAGGAGGGGAAGAGAGAGGGAGAGAGAATCCCAAGCAGACTTCGCACCGTCAGCACAGAGCCTGCCACAGGGTTCGAGCTCATGAACTCTGAGATCATGACCTGAGTTGAAATCAAGAGTTGGACACTTAACTGACTGAGCTACCTGGACGACCCTGAACTCTAGTTCTAAAATATAATATAGCAGTTAAAATTAAATTGAAGATCTATAAAAATCTTTGGTTCTATGTGACATTTTTCAGTGAGAATTTTCCAGATCTGGTGACACCTCAAATATTAAATATTCAATCAAAATATGAAAGTCCTCATAACTAAATGCTAAAAATAATGGCTGTAGTTCCATTATCTAAGTAGACACAGCAGGTTTCTAGCCACATACAAGATAAGGATACCAACACAAACCCACTTAAAGCTCTAAATGTAAATATACTTATCTGTTTTATTCAGATGTGTTGATGCTGTTCCTGTTTTGTTTTTTTTTTCTAAACGGCAAACCAAATCCCTAAGTTTATGACATCAGTAAGTACAGGAGAATATGTAACCTGTTTCTCTGGGCCTGCCTTACTAAACTATAACTTAGAAATATTAACTGTTCTTTACTCAAACGCATTGTGATTTCTGATATATTTTGAGCTCAGTAGAATATATGAAAAATAAATTGTTATGTGCTTAATTTCTTTCTTTCTTTCTTTTTTTTAATTTTTGGAGAAAGAGAGAACGCAAGCAGGGAGAATGGCAAAGAGAGAGGATCTTAAGCAGGCTCCATGCTTAGTACAGAGCCCGACACGAGACGAGATCCCACAACCCTGGAATTGTGACCTGAGCTGAAATCAAGAGTCAGATGTTCAACTGACTAAGCTACTCAGGCACCCCTGATTTCTCACCCATTATACACATTTTCTACAATCTTCTAGTCTCCCTTGTTGAAAAACCCTAAATGTGTACGGCAAAAATTTTCAAAAATTTGAATAATAAAGATTCTGGCCTAAAATGAAATATAATCATCTTAAACCATAATTTTGGTCTTTAAATAATCTTGACCCCTATAAAATGAAAACTATAAGTAATATTATCACAATCAAGATTTGAGAGTCATTCCTAGCACTGCACACTTACTCTAAGGGAGACATTATTTGAATATTAGATATAATAAGATACAATACGAATTTTTTTTTATGTAATAGGAATTTCTTGGTATAGTAGGAATTTTTTTTATATATAATAGGAATTTAAAGACTAACATGAAAGAACTAAAGAGTTTAGAGCAGTCAGAGTAACTAAACACTGGAAACCAGAAAGACCTGAAAAAATACATCATAAGCTCCATAGTAAAGAATGTATCTTTTAATTCTAAAAAAGTCCCCTAACATAAAAACTTATATTAAAATAAATAAATAACAGAAATACCAATAAGAGGGGCACCTGGGTGGCTCAGTTGGTTAAGCATCCAACTTTGGCTCAAGTCATGATCTCACAGTTCGTGAGTTAAGCCCTATGTTGGGTTCTGTGCTGACATCTCAGAGCCTGGAGCCTGCTTTGGATTCTGTGGCTCCTTTTCTCTCTGCCCCTCCCCCTCTTGTGTGCGCGCGCGCGCGCGCGCGCGCGCGCGCTCTCTCTCTCTCTCTCTCTCTCTCTCAAAAATAAACATTAAAAAAAAAAGAAAATATCAGTAAGAAGAAATCTTCAGTTTTCTAAGTATTAGATGAAATGCTGATTACATGTGAAATAACCATACAAAGAAAGAAAATAAATGGTTAATTTAAAGTGGTTTGAGTGTATTCTCACCTGGTTTCTTAAATGGATTGTGTAGTATATACAATGAAGGAAATTAAATGAGGATCTTTTAGTTTAAGCTTTAGTACCTACAAAAAACAACAGGGGCGCCTGGGTGGTTCAGTCCGTTAAGTGTCTGACTTTGGCTCAGCTCATGATCTCACAGTTTGCCAGTTAGAGCCCCCCCAATGGGCTCTGTGCTGACAGCTCAGAGCCTGGAGCCTGCTTTGGATTCTGTGTCTCCCTCTGTCTCTGCTCCTCCCCCACTCATGTGCTCTTTCTCCCTCAAAAATAAATATTAAAAAAAAAAATTAAAAAGCAAAGTAATGGGGCGCCTGGGTGTCTCAGTAGGTTAAGCATCCGACTTCAGCTCAAGTCCTAATCTCACAGTTTGTGAGTCTGAGCCCCACATCAGGCTCTATGTTGACAGCTCAGAGGCTGGAGCTGCTTTCAGATTCTCCATCTCTCTCTGCCCCTCCCCTCCTCATACTCTGTCATTCTCTCTCTCTCTCAAAAATAAAAATAAACAATAAAAAAAATTTTTTAAGAAGGCAAAGTAATGAATCTCTTTAACAACAACAACAACAACAACAACAACAACAACAACAACAACAACAACAACTGGGGTGCCTGGGTGGCTCAGTAGGTTAAGCATCCAACTCTTAATTTTGGCTCAGGTCATGATCTCACAGTTGTGGGTTCAAGCCCTCTCAGTGCAGAGCCTGCTCGGGATTCTCTCTCCCCTCTCCCGCCCTCTCTCTTCCCTTCCCCTGCTCTCTCTCTCAAAATAAACATAAAAAAAATTAAAAAGAAACAACATAAAAATAGGTACCTCAAAATACTTGAAAAGAACACGAGTGAGTGTCTCTCTGAAGTGGGAAGGACATAATACCGACTCGATAACCACAACTCGGCGGTCTCTAGGATTCACCAATAGATGCCTGGAAGGTGACAGCTTTCATTTATAAACGTAAATAAAAGTTTGTATTTATTTTGGCACATAGTGCAATTTTGTTAAGAAGAGAAAGACATCTTCATTTTATTACTTGGTAAAGATAACATTCCTGACCTCTTATTACATGCCGTGCACTGTGTCACGATCTTCGTTAACGCAATTATCTCAGAAAACAAAAGTTACAGCCTAGTCTGAATACACACTTGAAGCACTAAAAAGATTTTTTTCTTTTTTTAGGTTATAAAAGTAATATATGCTCATAAAACTCCAAATATAATAGAAGTTTATAATTTGAAAAGTACAAATATTTTATACTTCGACTACACAGAAACTACCACTTACAGCAGTTTGTATATCTTCATTACTGTCCATGTGTATGCACGTATTTTAACAGAAATATTTATTCCATAGATGTTGTTCTGCGACTTACTTTTTTCAAATATCAATATATCTAAGACACCTTTTATATAACTACATATACAGAACTTTTTAATGGCTATAAGGTGTTTCACTATATGGATATATAATAATTTAATTATCCAACCTCCTTTATAAATGAACATTTAATTTGCTTTCAGTATCTCTTTGCTTGCCAATCATCTAGTCTTCAAATATATTTTGGAAAGAGCTGAAAATAAACAAGTAAAAATGGTAATGGAGGACAACTCTTTTTTGCATCAGATGTAACACAACCAAATATCTCTATGACTGGCCTTAGGAAAATCTAATCACAAAACCTGAGGGGGGAAAAAACCATAACTACATCTTACCTGAAATACAGGATGTGGATGAATTCCTTTAAGTAGGAATATAATTCTTCTGTATTGATATTATATTGAACAACTTTGATAGGCTACAAAAAATTAAAATGATTTATTAATATATAACAAAATAATTTCAAATTAATATATGGTTATTTATTGTACTAATCCATTTCCTAGTAATAAATCAAAAGTAATCTGTATTGAGAATAAATACAAACCCTAAATATAAATTAATCACTTAAATTAGGAATCTTTAAGAATTGGCTCATCGAAGATGACAGAACTTTTGGTTTGTGGGGATAAAAGTATGTGTTCACAAGCAGAGAGCTATGCTAATTCGAATTTTTCCTCTATATGGACTTACCATTTTGCCAGGACTGATAAAAATCAGCACTGATTAAAAAGTATGAAAAGCCTCCTCAAACACTCCAGACTTGGTTCAGGGCCTGCAAGTCACTCTCAAAGCACCAACACTTTCCTGTTGATAAGATCACCCCACTTAATTACTCGTAAAACGTGTACCTTCCCAACAGACTACCCAGTCCAAGGGCCAAGCACATGGTGTCGGGCCTACGATACATCTTCCTTTAATTAACACAGTACCAGGCACAAAATACATGCTTACAAATACGTGTGGTAAAAATGAGAACATACACTATTAGCATTACAAGAGTAAAGGCAAACACTCCCAAGCCATGAGTGCTAAGTCAACACCAATACATAACAAGGACTTTAATTATGATCCTCAGAAAGCTCTAAGTACTCTGATGCATCACTGGCAGACCTCTATTTACTCTTTTATTTTTTTTTAATGTTTTTTTTTCAACATTTATTTATTTTTGGGACAGAGAGAGACAGAGCATGAACGGGGGAGGGACAGAGAGAGAGGGAGACACAGAATCGGAAACAGGCTCCAGGCTCCGAGCCATCAGCCCAGAGCCTGACACGGGGTTCGAACTCACGGACCGCGAGATCGTGACCTGGCTGAAGTCGGACGCTTAACCGGCTGCGCCACCCAGGCGCCCCTCTATTTACTCTTTTAATGACAATACCATTAGCTCCGCTAATTTCATGATTTTATGTAGCTTACAAAAGGTTCCAAACCATGTATGGCTGATTAGAGATTAATCTTCACAGAAATTTGTCTTTTCCAGATGAAGATAAAAGCTGGAAGAACTGGGGCGCCTGTGTGGCTCAGTCGGTTGAGTGTCCGACTTCGGCTCAGGTCATGTTACCGTTTGTGAGTCTGAGCCCCACATCAGGCTCGCTGCTGTCAGTGCAGAGCCTGCTTCAGATCCTCTGGTCCCCCTCTCTCTACTCCTTCCCTGCTTGTGCTCTCTCTCTCTCAAAATAAACAATAATAAAAAAAAAAAAAAAGCTGAAAGCACTAAGAAAAGTGTCAATGAGAATGTTAAAGTTCTTAGTCAGGAATCTATCTAGTAATTTATCAAGTATCATATTAAAATCAAGTATTATAAAGCAAAATAACATAAAAAATGAATAGACAGGAACTTCCATCACATTTTGAATACCACACCACATATATCTATTACATTAACGCTTACCCAAGGATTTGCAGAAAATTTTGCAATCAATAAAATGATTCCCTAATCAAGCATAATTAAAAGGCTTTCTGAATCAACATATTTTGTGTTGATCTTAATGATCATCCCCATGCCAAATATAAATTGATGTACTAATCTATTCTGCTACAACATGTGTTTTATAAAACCAAATATGATCATATCCCATTGTTAAATAAGGGAATAATGTCTGCATAACATGTAATTTGTATTATGTTGGTTATTACTTCACGTAAGGCAAGAGGAGCTAAAATTATAACAGTTATAACTCTCATCAAGAAAGAGAATCATCAACTCAGTAACCAAACAGGTAGGCATCCTTTCAGATCTATTTTTCAAAAGCTTAAATGATTTTCTGTACCAGAGGCTCCTTTTCCAAAGCAGACCCTTTCATGACTCTTCACTGGGCTGCATTTCCTCTTGGTTCCTTAACAATAAATAGCCCCATTGGCCCCACACCGTATCATCTGCCCAGTCTCAACACCCACTGACCAAAGTTTTCAATCCATCATTTCATTTTATTTTTACTATCTCCGAGAGAGCCTCCAGTCACTCTCAGTTGCAAGCCAAAGCTATTCCAATTTTTTCCTGAGGGATCAATTATTATTTTGCAAAGTTACATGGGTTTTATATGGTCTCCCTCAGCCCTACTTTTCCCATTTGTGATCAAAGGGAAGTCCTTCAGGAATGCAAATATTAAGTTAAGGCAGGAGCATCTGTATTTGATTTTAATAGGTGAATTCTATGGCACGAAAAATTATTCTTCCAATTGTTCTATAAGTCCTAATCTGTCAAATTAGCTTTGGCAGGAAACTTTTAAAATGAAATAATGATGTAAAAAATTTTTCTTGAAATACAGTCATAAATTATATATTTAGCACTGTTGTAATCAAACTTACTTGAAGTCACATAAAAAATACTTTACAGGGGCACGTGGGTGGCTCAGTCAATTTGGTTAAGCATTCAACTCTTGATTTTGACTCAGGTCATGATCTCATGATTGTGAGATCGAGCCCGCATTGGGCTCTGCACTTACAGGCAAGAACCTGCTTGGGATTTTGGGATTCTTACTCTCCCTCTCTCTCTGTCCCTCCCCTGCTCATGTGTGCGTGCTCTCTCACTATCTCTCTCAAAATAAGTAAATAAACATTTAAAAAAAAGTTTACAGTACAGCATTTGTTTTGCTAAATTGTTAAAAAAAAATACCTTAGGCAAGCCAGCTTTTTTTATCACACTAGGAATTATGCATCTTGGACCAGTTTCTCCAGCAAATCCACACCTGCAAATAACAGAAAATTGAAACATTCAACTTATAACATTCTTTCTGTGTATTTGTCACAGAAGCAAGTTTTTCTACCTTTGTTTCAAAGCAGCGGTCACAAAAAACATATGAAAACATCTCTGATGTATTCAAAGGGGCAAAGAAACTAAAAAGAAATACCATCCAATCCATTATTGTGTATTATAGGTAAAAAAAAAAAAATTGTTTCAAATTAGTGATATTGTAAACCAGTATACTATTTCAGAATTTCAGATCAGCATGTACTTTTTTTTTAGTTTTAAATTTTACCTAGGGTGCCTAGGTGGTTCAGTCAGTTAGGCATCCAACTCATGATTTCAGCTCAGATTATCATTTCACAGTTCGTGTTCACAGCGTGGAACCTGCTCAGGATTCTCTCTCTCTCCTTGTCTCTGCCCCTCCCCTGCTCTCTCAAAATAAATAAACTTTTTTTACAAAATAAATTTTACCTTAGTTTCAGGGAGCATATCTCTATAACCCTCGATTTCTACTACATTATGGGATTTTATTTCACATAATGAAATCCCATAATGTGGTAGAAATCCAGGGTTATAATTATGAGTTATACATAATTCCATCATTCTAATATTATTAGCTTCCATATTGATGTGTTTGCTTTTGGTCTATTTTTTTTTTTTTTTACACTATGCATATTTGACATAATCACGCTGTTCACACATCATGAACTCACACAATAAGCTTCTGCCCATATTATTATAGTCTTCACTGTTATGTATATTCAATCCTTTTATTATTTACTTATTTATAATGTTTATTTATTTTTGAGAGAAAGAACACGAGCAGGGGAGGGCAGAGAGAAAGGGAGACACAGAATCCAAAGCAGGCTCCAGGCTCTGAGCTGTCAGCACAGAGACTGACGCAGGACTCAAACCCACGAACTGTGAGATCATGACCTGAGCTGAAGTCGGACACTTAATGGATTGAGCCATCCAGGTGCCCCCTAATTCATCCTTTATAAAAACAAACAAAAAAACCCAAAAAGGATTCTCCTGAGTATTTAGGTATTTCCATGTATGTTTCATGTTAGTACAACAAAACTTTCCAAAAAATGCTGCTAAAAATGATCACCATGTAAGTTTAGTTTTAACATTATCTCCTCCTGTCCTGTCTAGTTTTTAGTACTGCTCTCTTATCCCAAAATAGTTCTATCTTCTACTAGTCACATCATGTTTACTTACACCAGTTCTCAAATTCCCCAGGATGCAACAACCCACTGGTTGATTTCAATTCCTTTCTTTTACTTCATAAATTCATCTTATCACCCTCCTGTTGTCTTTGTCAATAATCACCTTCCTGTATAGTAGCTTTCTGCTTCTCATTTCCTCATAGCCAGAGTAATTATCTTTGTCAGTCTCAAGGTACTTATTATGGTATTAAAATAAGCCTTTAAAATAAGAAAACATAAATAAGGGAAGATTTTGCATTGAACACTAAGAGAATGTCATGGATCAAGAACTATGTTTAATCCAATTCTGAAGCACCTGAAGTCTAATTCTTAAATAGGAGGTTTTGACCCTTTACTCAACAAATAATTATTAAGCACCTACTATATATTAGGCAATGTTCAGATATATATAAAGATTTTCAGATGTTTCTATTTCAAATACCTATATGAGGCAATTCTGGCTGTTACTTTCCTCTCTCTTGAACCTAGTACAAGGGCTCTCAACCTGAAGTCCAAGGACCACTGTGATGGTTCGCCAAACCCTGAAACCCTGTGCAAATATTTTAAGGTTTGTGCATCTGTGGTTTTCTTTCGGTCGTCAAAGGGATCTATGCCATCCAAAAGTCTGAAAACTAATACTCTAGTGTTTACAAGTTGCCTTTTAAAACGTCAAATTTCCTAATCTAAGATTTTGGGGCAGAGGGGGGGCGGTGCAACAAAGGATCTCGAGTCTTACCTATAGGGCTTCACCTCTTTGTTTATGTGTGCAGTTTCTCTCATTTGACTTCCTACTCTTGGGGAGCAATGGCTCTGTCTTGTACTCGAATTTCCAGTACCAACAGCCGCTCCACTCAATAAATTATGTCTACGTTAGTTCGGTTGCTACCTTCCCAAGCAAACAAGACCAGGATAAGGGTCTAAGTCATCGCTGTCATCCCCTGCATGGAAGACACCAGCGGAGAAGACAATTCTCTCGAAGCCTCCTGGGCCTCCCCAACAGTCAGAACCGGATCCTCGGGATTCGTATCGCTCACAGTGAAAGTAATACGGGCCGTCATTCGCGGAGGTGCGGGAGGAAAAAGTGGAGACCCGGCGACCTGCCCAGCGAGCCTGGGGGGACCCGGCCCGGGCCTCGACCACCCGCCCTCCCCCGGGGACGACCGCAGCCAGCGCCGCCGTCACTCACTTGGTAAAAGCCTCTCCTAGGTCTATCACGACTGCCGTTTTCTCCCCGCCGCTCCCCAGGCCTTCATACAGAGGCATGGTAGTACGGAGAACAGTAAGAAAGAGAACACGGTCTTGGAACCCAACAGCTTCGGCTCTCGGAGGGGCGGGGCCGAAGCGACAGCGCGCGGGCGTGGCGACGGCGGGGACCTCAAGTGGCCGCGGCGCTCCGGGCCCGGGCTGTCACAGGCTGTGCCTCATTCCACGTCGGATCCAAATCCTCCAAGACGTCCCCGTCACCGGTACTAAGTTAGAAGAGACATGGGCGCCGTCGGATCGGGGTGCGGGATGAGCAAAGGGCCGAAGCGATCAGGCGCGCCGGGCACCCTGAATGGGGCGGAGTGAACCGGGTCCTTTCCACCGGCCACGCCCTCAAACAGCGCCTGGGGCGGAGGCTTACCCAGCGCGGCTGCCAAGCCCGGGATCTCGGGTCTCCAGGTGGGGGTCATTGAACACACAAAAAAAAACCCAGACCTTGATTTGTGCTGTCTTGGGGCAAAATTTGTTGTGCCAGGTGTTTTACCTATCGTGTATGCTTCTCAGGAAATAATGAGAATAAGTGTTATCTTTTTACCTGTACGAACTGAAGCTCAAAGAGATTAAATAACTTTAAAAAGTTTTTTTTTTTTTTCCTGGGGTGGTCATTCCGCTGAAAGTTTTCGTTGTAATCCAAAACAACAACAACAACAAACAAACCAGGGAAGTAGTGTCAAGGAATCTCTATGCAGGAACAGACAGGGTGGTTTAATGGAAGGAACATTGAACCGAGGGTTTCTGTTTACTCAGAAACTGAGGAGCTAGCTGTGTAATCCGAGGAAAGTTAGTAAATCTGTGCCAGGACGGGCACACAATTGGAATTATATAATATGGAGTGTTTACAACTTTATCGTTTCACAGCTCTACTTTTTTTTCTGCTGAAATTGCCCATGGAAACAGGAGTTAGTGGGGTAGGTTGCTACCTTGTCTCTGAACGATAGGAAGAGGAATGACCCGTTCATCCCCAGTATGTCTTCCTTACCTGTGTGGATAAGGGATAAGGTCTTTCCATAGTAAGGGTTAAGGCTGTACAATGCAAAAAGTTAGACAATGTAATTCATGTAGAATTCACTGATCAGTGATCTTCCTGAAAGCAAATTGCCAGAGGTCAGAGGTTGAAGTTGGAATTGTGCTAGGGAAGGAAGCTTCAAAAAGACTGGGAAAGGATGAAGCATTTTGCTTCACAGGGTCAGAGTGAAGAGGACCTTTTACTCGGGTTGAAATTCTGTTTCTTCTGCCACCTTCTATCGAGTTCCTAATACTTCTGATTATCTATTTTCTTATCTACAAACTTTACTGCTACTTCACGAGGTATTTGTGAAAATCGGTTGAGATATATTTATGAAACAGTTTTGAAACTATGAAGTGTTCTCACCCATCCTGTGTTGTCCGACTGTTCACCAACTGTGTTAGTTTCCTAGGGATGTTATAACAAAGTAGGACAAACTGGGTGGGATTTGTCCACCCAGGAGAAATTTATTCTCACAGTTCTGGGAGCTAGAAATCTTAAATGAAAGTGTTGGCAAGGTCATGCTCTCTCTGAAGGCTCTAACCCTAACCCTTGCCTCTTTCTAGCTTCTGGCGGTTGCCCTTAGTCCTTGGTGTTTCTTGCTTAATAGATGTATTACACCAATCTGTCCCTGTGGCCACCTGGCCTTCTTCCCTGTGTCTATGGTCTCCATGTAACAGTCTCTTCCCCATGTTTTCTTATCATTTTCCTCCTGTGCATCTCTCTGTGTCCAGATTTCCCTCTTATAGGAATACCAGTCATTGAATTAGGGTGCTAATCCTAACCCAATTTAACTTGGTTATATCTGCAAAGATCCTAATTCCAAATAAGGTTTCCAGTGGACAAGAGTTTGTGGGGGAATACTTTTCAACCCAGCACACCAGCTAAATATTGGCGTTCTCCATGGTTCTGCCCTGAGAGCCCTTCTTACTTTATTTTTTTTTTTTTCAACGTTTATTTATTTTGGGGACAGAGAGAGACAGAGCATGAACGGGGGAGGGGCAGAGAGAGAGGGAGACACAGAATCGGAAACAGGCTCCAGGCTCTGAGCCATCAACCCAGAGCCGACGCGGGGCTCGAACTCACGGACCGCGAGATCATGACCTGGCTGAAGTCGGACGCTTAACCGACTGCGCCACCCAGGCGCCCCTAGCCCTTCTTACTTTATACCCTCTCCTTTGACAATCTCTTTCATTCCCATACATACAGCTAGACTCATGTTTGTTGACTTCTGTTTGCTAGGTCTTTGCCCTCACAATAACTTTATGAGTTAAATATTACTTCTCCCTTTTACAAATGAGGATACTGAGGACAAGAGAGGTTAAAAATGTGCCCAAGACCTCTTAGCTGGTAAGTGGCAGAGCAGGAATTGAAACTCAGACTCCAGAGCTCAAACTGCACTGCTTAATTATAAAGTAGTTATGCATTAACTCAAATATGTATGTTGTATCACAGAATTTTGAAACCTTAGTATATGAAATAACCTAGGAGGGTTTCAAGTCTAAACTCCAACCAACTACAAGACTCTCCTATCCGTCTGTGATGAGAGTTTTCTCCCCAAATGTTTCCAGTGATGACTAGTTTCAATCTACAATGTACTGAAAATGCATTTGGTAATACAACTAGGGGTTTAAATAAAAGGAAAATGCTGTAAAGATAAACATTTAAAGAAGCCCAACTCTTCCAGCAGCTCGATATAATGGATCAGAGTTGAGCCCTAGCTCTATTAGCTGAGTGATTTCAGGTAACTCCATTAAACTTTACAAATTTCCTCATTTGCAAAATGAGGAAGATATACAGGCCTAATAATCGAAAGTAGGTTGAATGGAATCTGCAACCCTTGAGCTAATACTCCATAGTCTGTCTCCCCTGCTCTCCCTGCTCCCTTTTCCCAAGCCAGGCATTCCTATTCTTCTAACTATTCCTATTTTTGCAGTTTTCAGGCCACTCATGAGCCCATTTACCCACTTCTGGAATTTTCCTATTTTGTTAATGTGGCCCATAAGTTATACAACACCCAAGTTACATCTGAAGGGTTCATAGTATGACAAGGCACAACTCTCTTGCTCCAGCTTCTGTGCTTTATTAATTTATAGAGTGCGTGTCTGTGTTTTATTTTCAGTCACATCATACTATTGACTCGGTTCTCTCCAACCTTGCAAATAAAAACCTAATGTGTACCAAAACTTGGAGATTTATACCTCTTTCTGTCAAATTTGATTTGGCTTGTTTGGGTCCATCTTTCCAGCCTTTCCATATCGTGAAAAAACAAAAACCCAGGTCTTTTTGAATCAAAACTCTGGCATTTGACCTACAAAATACAGTACCACTCACAAGTTTGAGAAGCATGCTTTCAAGTTTTTCAGGGCATATTATATGCTAGAACCAGAAACTAAAACAATAGGAAAGAATGGTCTACTCACAGACTATATTGGAGAGATGGACATATAAGGTAATAAATACTATTCTGGAAATATATAGACAGTATTAAAGGAGGAGGGAGGAAGAGAACCAATCAATTGCCTACAGAATAGTTGCAGCAGCTTCAGGGAGGTATCCATCCATTCTTGAATTCAAGCTGATGCTCTGTTAGGCACTGGAAGTACAAATATAAAACAATATTTCTAGTCACATTTACAGACAAATAAGCAAACTTTTAAAACGATTGATAAAAGTTAATGCTTGGATGAACATGGTGCTTTAAAGGCAGAGACCAGGGAACAACTTGAAATTTTTCCATGGGAGGTGGGACACAATAAATGAACTTTAGAAGCCTAGTGGCAGTGTTCCAATTGACCTACAGAAAGGGCATTCCAGATTGAGACAACTGCATGTGGCAAGAGTTTGTAAGAAATTTGGTAAGGCTAGAGGGGTAGGTGTCAATTGGCAAAATTGCCAATTGGGTGGTGGGTCTAAATCATTAAGCCCCTTACTGATATACTGGGGACTTTGGACTTTATGCTATAGTTATTGGTCACCATTCAAAATATGTTAAGCAAGGGAAAGACGGTGTCATATTTGTGTTCAATTTGATCACTTTGCATTCACTTCTATTTTTATTTTTATTTTTTTAATTTAATTTTTTTTAATTTACATCCAAATTAGTTAACATATAGTGCAACAATGATTTTAGGAGTAGATTCCTTAGTGCCCCTTATCCATTTATCCCATCTCCCCTCCCACAACCCCTCCAGTAACCCTCAGTTTGTTCTCCATATTTCTGAGTCTCTTACGTTTTGTCCCCCTCCTTGTTTTTATATTATTTTTGTTTCCCTTCCCTTATATTCATCTGTTTTGTCTCTTAAAGTCCTCATATGAGTGAAGTCATATAATATTTGTCTTTCTCTGACTAATTTCATTTAGCATAATACCCTCCAGTTCCATCCATGTAGTTGCAAATGGCAAGATTTCATTCTTTTTGATTGCCAAGTAATACTCCATTGTTCATCCATCCATCGATGGACATTTGGGCTCTTTCCATACTTTGGCTATTGTTGATAGTGCTGCTATAAACATTGGGGTGCATGTGTCCCTTCAAAACAGCACACCTGTATCCCTTGGATAAATACCTAGTAGTGCAATTGCTGGGTTGTAGGGTAGTTCTATTTTTAGTTTTTTGAGGAACCTCCATACTGTTTTCCAGAGTGGCTGCACCAGGTTGCATTCCCAACTTCTTTTATTTATTTATTTTTTTTTAATGTTTATTTTTGAGAGAAAGAGAGAACACAGGGAAAGGGAGACAGGATCTGAAGCAGTCTCCGGACTGTGAGCACAAAGCCCTACGTGGGACTCAAACTCACAAACCGAACTGTGAGATCACAACCTGAGTCAAAGTTGGGCGCTTAACTGACTGAGCCATCCAGGCACCCCGTCTTTATTTTTTTTTAAAGTTTAGTTATTTCGAGAGAGCGCATGTGAGTGGGGGAGGGGCAGAGAGAGAGAGAGAGAGAGAGAGAGAGGGAGCTAGAGAACCCTAAGCAGGCTCCATGCTGTCAGTATGGAGCCAGACATGGGGCTCAAACCCACAAACCATGAGATCATGACCTGAGCCAAAATCAAGAGTTGGACACTTAATGGACTGAGCCACCCAACTGCACCTGTGTTCACTTCTTTTGAAGTGGGGTAGACTGGGGCACATGCTGGCTCAGTCTCTACAACATGTGACTCTTGATCTTGGGGTTGTAAATTTGAGCCCCACATTGACTGTTGAGATTACTTAGAAAAATAAAATAAAATCTTGGGTTTTTTCTTTCTTTCTTTCTTTCTTTCTTTCTTTCTTTCTTTCTTTCTTTCTTTCTTTCTGAGAAAGAGAGAGGGTGCAAGTGTGTGAGGGGCAGGGAGTCTCAGGAGGGTCAGAGGGAGAGAGAAGGGGAGAAGTGGGGCTCGAGCTCACCTGATGTGGGACTCAAACTCATGAACCGTGAGATCATGACCCGAGCTGAAGTCAAATGCTTAACGACTGAGCCACCCAGTGGCCCCCCAAAAGAAAAATCTTTAAAATGGGATAGACCAGAGTGAAATGGAGGGGATTGAGATTGTGGTGAGAAACCAATTTGCAAGCTATTCCAAGAGTCCATGAGAGAAATGATGACCATTAACTAGGTGATAATAATATATATGCAACTAATTACCTTTAAAATGTTCCCCATATGGGAGAAGACCAAATTTTATATTTAGTAACAATAAAATTTCAATAAGGCATTGATCACAATTTAGAGCCGTTTTTTACAGACACTGTTAGAAAAATATTTAATATCTGATCTAATGAACTAAAGTTACATGGTCAGAAGTTCTTTATAGTTCCAGTTACAGAAGTCCCTCCAAATTAGTTTTTTTCTAATATACAAGACTTAATCAGAATTGCAGATCTCATAAGGGAGCTTTATTTTTCAATTCCTTCTGCAGGTTATGTCCCCAAAATGAAGATAATAACTAATCCTTAAACCCATATTTAAAACTGTTCATTCTTAGTCGTCAAAATCCTCCTCAAAGCTAACAATTACTTACTGTTTCAGGAATAACTTGTCTTCTTTAAAAAAAAAATTTTTTTTAAATGTTTATTTATTTTTGAGAGACAGAGACAGAGGAAAAAAAACCAACAAAAGGGAAGGGCCACAGAGAGAGGGAAACATGGAATCCAAAGCAGGCTTGAGGCTCTGAGCTGTCAGCACAGAGCCCTGTAGGGAGCCTGAACCCACAAACAGTGAGATCATAACCTGAGCCCAAGTCAGGCTTAACCAACTGAGCCACCCAGGAATAACTCACCTTCTTTAACTCAGAGACCCATGTTGGGTCCAGAGTGGCTGGGAAGGTGACCAATCTTAGGCTTCTTGAATGCACCATAAAAGCTCTTCAAAGTTTAGTCAAAGAAGAGTTTTCATTAGTACCAATGACTCAAGCAGTTGCCTTTAGAGCTAGAGATCTGGAAGTTTTCTACCCCCCTCTCATTCAATCTTTTCCTATCCCAATCAATTACAAAGTTCTATAGTATGGTAAACCTTATCTATTCCCTTCCTATTTTGCAATCAGGATTATAACAATACCTGCTTAATTGGTCTCTCTGTCCCCTCCACAGTCCATTGTCTGTACTGCAGGCTGAATAAGCATTCTAAAATGCAAATGCAATCATTAACACTCTTTGCTTCAAATCTTTCAATGATATTCTGGAGTTTTAAGATAAAGCAGTAGCTATAATAACCTACCAGTAGTTTCCCAAATATATTCTGCTGCTTCACACCTCCCATATTGTGCTGAGAATGCCTTCTTTATCTAACATCTTTGTTCTTTGTCTCTCCAAACTTTGCTGAAGTATCACCTCCTCTGAAAAGCTTTCCCTGACCTCTGGTCTGTCAGTATATTTAGATCTTTATCTGGGCCTCCATGACATCCTGTGCACATTACAGAACACTAAAATATTTTTGCCTATTTAGCTTGCTGTTGTCTCCCTCGTGCCTAACAGAGCATCTGGAGTATTGTAGGTTCTGTATAAATTATTAATGAGTAACTAACATTGACTACTGTAATCTCTTATTTACTGTGCCTTCACCCTGAGAGCAGAGATTTTGTAGACCAGAACCTACCTGGAACTGAGTATGGAATAGGCTTTGGTAGTTTTTTGAATGGATGACAATGGCATAGAAAGATGGCCAGCTACACTGCCTCCCATCTTACCTTGTTGGCAAGGCAAGTGGGAAATTGCTTTAGACTTTGTATGTAGCTGCCCATCTGCGTGATTGACCACAATAGTGCTCTTGAATCTGACCTCTCAAAGAATATTTCATGACACATTTCATGAATACTCATGACACGTTGTAATAAAACTTCAAAAAATGAGCCAGAGCTCACAATGAGCTGGAATTACGGTGGTGTGTCCCCTTTGAGGAAAGAGAAGTAATTCACTAGAGAGTAGAACCAGAAACTGTGTTAAGGTCAGGACATATCTGGGCTGATTTATCACACTCTTCATTCTTGTAGAACTACGTAATGAAAATTTATTGCTAACTATAAGGTATGGCAAGATCTTGAACTATCAGTCACAGAATCCATTACTCACAGAATATTTAAACTTACTTGTAAAGGCAGAGAATATTGACTAAACTATTTAATAAATATTTTAATAAACCATACATTGAGCCATAAATACATTTGTTTGCTGAACTAGCATCCTATTTTATTAATATTCTATTATAAATTATTTCATGCCGTGCCTACAAATGAAAGAATAGAAATGGAAGTTTTCTGGTTTCCCCATATTCTTACCTCAGGCCAGAGTCAGGTTTGGAATAGAGCCTACTGACTTGGATTTGTTTGTATTATTGCTAAAATGAGAGAATGAAGTTTTTGTTGTTGTTTTCTCATTATTTTTTTCTATTAGTTTCAAACAGAAAGTTTGATATTTTATTCTGAAAAGATAGAGTACATAGAATGGTTGGATATAGACCTGATTTTTAAAAAATAGGTTCACAGTAGAATGACTTAATTAAGAGTGTCTATTTGTGGGGTGCCTGGGTGGCTCAGTTGGTTAAGTGTCTGACTTCAGCTCAGCTCATGATCTCATGGTTCGTGAGTTTGAGCTCCGTGTCAGGCTCTGAGCTGTCAGCATAGACAGCAGGAGCCTGCTTCTGATTTTGTGTCTCCCTCTCTGTCTGCCCCTCCCCTGCTAGTGCTCTGGGTCTCTCTCTCTCTCTCTCAAAAATAATATAAATAAAAATTAAAAAAAAAGAGTGTCTATTTGTTACAGTTGTGTTACTCTAAGTATTTGTTTACATTCAGGGCAGTGATGGAAGGAACATTATTCCTTAGATAACTGATCCATGCATAATAGCTTATGGTTTTGTTGAGAAATCGGTAAGATATAATAAATGCTAATGAAAAAAACTATTTGGGGGGAACTTTTGATAAATTACATGTTTTTATTATAGAAAATTCCTCTTTTATTAACAATAGCTTTGATTTTTTTATTATCTAGTACATGCAGGCACAGTGCTATATCCATTATCTCATTCGATCCTCACAAATCCTCATTAGTCACCAAATGAAAAATAATACTTGCTCAGAGAGGGTAAGTAACTTGTATACGTTCATACCACTTGTATGTGATGAAACCTGGGATTGCTTTTTCTATCGCCCCACACTGCCTTTTGAGAAAGATGACAGCTAAATTACAAATGCGGACATCAGGCACACGGAAAGGGAAAAATAATCCAGAGCCAAAACATTTAAATAAATGTGACAAGATGCATCTAAAATTAAACAGCGCATTGAAGGGTGTGATTTGTTCAGCTACAGAGAAACTATTCCCAGACAGTCTAGATTATGTCTCTAATCAATATGCTCGGTGAGGGAAAGCTATTCCATTTTTTGAAACAGATCCCACACATTTTAGCTGAAAATAGTTAGTCATTTCATAACCAAAGGGGGAGAGTAATCCTTTAACATCCATATGGCATACGTTTTCTGAGCTTATTTTTGAATTTCCTTCAGTTCCTTAAACCCCAGCCTGACGGGATCACTTGGCAATGAGAAGAAACACTGCCATGTGTGTCCTATCAGGACACGCATGGAGCCCCTCTTCTCCAAGTCCTTATCTGACAGAGGTTGTTTTGCCATCTGGGCTTATTGCTTGAAGTTATAAACAAGTCACAGGAACAATGACTGGAACTTTTATATTAAGCAATCGTTGTTAAAATGTTTTAGATGTGATCGTGGTATTGTAGTTACGTTATTAACTAAAGACTTCTCTGATAGAGTTGCATGATGAAAAATTATATGATGCTTGAGATTTGCTACCAAATAATATGAGGAGGGGCAGATTTAATTTATGGATGGGGCAGATAGGCCTTGGGTCGGAGGTTTGGGGGCCTGCGTAATGGCTAGTTGGGTTTCTTTTGAACATTGCTTTGTCTACTTTTGCATATTAAAAAAGTAAAAGTTTTTAAAAGAAGAAATAAAAATACAAGATTGAATCCATTCTTGGGACATGTGTTCATTCTGTGATAATTCTTACCGTCAAGTACAGCATTTAGGCTATACATATAGTTCTCAAAGTATATTCTGATAGGGTTGCTTATTATCATGGGGATCGGTGCATATGGACAATATTTACATCAGGATAACATTGTTTTTCTAAATTCTTTTTTTAATCTTTTTAAAAAAGTTTATTTACTTATTGAGAGAGAGAGAGAGAGAGGGAGAGAGAGAGCATGAGAGCATGAGTAGGGGAGGGGCAGAGAGAGAGGGAGAGAGAGAATCCCAAGCAGGCTCCACACTGTCAATGAAGAGCCCCATGTGGGGCTCAAACTCGCAAACCGTGACCTGAGTTGAAATCAAAGGTCAGATGCTTAACCCACTGAGCCACCCAGGTGCCCCCAGGATAAAATTTTTATTCTCATTTTGTCATTTGATACTTCGATGTAATATTCCTCATTGGATGTCCTCCCAAATAGCATCATCCTTCTCATTATTTCCTGGGACATTTACTGTGGTGGTCATCATTGTCATTGTTATTGTTTTGTGGTACTGTTGTTTTGTAGTGGCAAAAATCTGGGAGTGTGTGAGTACATTTTTGTGGAGTGTGGCAGGCACGCATCCTGTCAAAGTTGTTTGTGGTTTGGAATAGTTATGATGCATTGGGCTAGTGACTGGGTCTAATTATAATGTCTTTATCCTTTACCAATCACCAAGAAGACACTTTATCCTTCACAAAAAAAGGAAAAAAAAGTGGCAAAGCCTAGCTTCACACCCTCTAGAGAAAAATAACATGACTTACTGTCTAAAGTTGTCAGTAGGCACATAGATAGCACAGAGAGAAGATTGTCAATGTATGCCTGTCATTCAGGGGCAAAGATCAAAGCAATAGCAAAGCAGCAGGTCAACTATACTTACATTTAAAAAAAAGTAAAACTAAACCAAACCAAAATCAAAACCAATCTGAACAAGCAAAAGCAGTGACAAATATCCATCAACTGGTGAGTAGATAAACAAAGTTTGGTATAGTGATACAATGGCATATGTTCAGCAGTAAAAAGGAATAACCCACTCGTACATGCTGTAACAGAGATGAACCTAAAAATCATTATGCTAAGTGAAAGAAGCCAGCCAAAAACCCCCCACATATTGTATGATTTATTTTATATGAAATGTCCAGAAGTGACCAATCTATAGAGATAAAAAAAATATATTAGTTTTTTCCTAGGGCTGAGGTGGGAACAGGGATTAATTGTAAATGGGCAGTAGGAATTTTATTGGGGTGATGAAAATATTCTAAAACTGGACTATGGTGATAATTGCATAATTTGAGAAATTTAATAAAGTTACTAAAAATCATGTAAGTGTATACTTAAAACTGGTGAATTTTATGGTATGTGAATTATACCTCCACAAAGCAGTACCGAGGACTTGGTTTTCACTGTACATTTGACATTGCTGAACATGTGAGATGCAGTAGTTATCAGAGCTGTAAAATGGGATGGCCCCTGGACAAAGTTTGCTTGTCACATGTTACAACATTACAAATGCCTACTCTCTGATTCGGAACTCCAGCACCAAGAAGTTTTGTACCAAAAATTGCTGGTGGTGTTGAATGTCTCTTAGAAATACATCTGCATGGCTTTCTTCTTATCATAGGGGAAAAGGATTCCCTTCTTTTATTCAAAGCTAATCCCTCCAGTTGGGCTCTGTTCTTCATTCCCTACTCTTTCTCCCTGACTTTTCTTTCTCAACTACCTGTCTCCTTTTCTTTTCCATCAGCATCTTTCCAAAAAGGACCATCTTCTCAAACTATCTTTTCCTCTGGCAACCACCCTCTTTTCCTTTCCTCTCCTCTCCTCTCCTCTCCTCTCCTCTCCTCTCCTCTCCTCTCCTCTCCTCTCCTTTCCTTTCCTTTCCTTTCCAACTAACCTTATTGAAAGACTTGTCTATTTTTTTTCATCCTCCTTACTTTCCATTGTTCCTTAATCCATTACAGTCTAGATTTTGCCACGTGACCAAAATTTCTCTTGCTTGACACATCGGTAATTTCTTAGGTTGCTGGATCCAATGGATACATCTCCCTTTTAACCTATATGACCTCTCTGTAAGTTTTCAAACTGTTTGACTCCTCTCACCTTGAAACTTTCTTTTCCCTCACCTTCTACAATAATACCCTGTTTGGGCTTATAACACTTTATGGATATTTCTTTAGAGTCTTCTAGTATTCTGTCTATCCCTTAATATATGTTATCCACCATTTTGTCCTTGGCTCACCTCTCTTCTTACCTCTGTATACTCTTCTTGAGTTATCTCATCCTTCTCCATGACTTCATTTACCGTCTTAGACTCATGGCCACTCACACACTCTCCAACAATCTATACCTCCAGCTCAGATCTATTCCCTGTGTTTAAATTTAAAAAGTTTTTAAATCTTTTAAAATTTATTTTTGAGAGAGAGAGAGAGAGACAGACAGACAGACAGACAGAACGTGAGTGGGGGAGGGGCAGAGAGAGAGAGGGGGACACAGAATCCAAACCAGGCTTCAGGCTCTGAGCTGTCAGAACAGAGTCTGATGTGGGGCTTGAACCCATGAGCTGCAATATCATGACTTGAAACGAAGTCAGATGCTTAATCGACTGAGACATCCAGGTGCCTGTATTCCCTGTGTTTAAAACCTACAGTTTTCAATTACTTACTGATCAGTTCTTTGTAGAAGTATCACAACTGTCTTAAATTCAACAGGTCCAAATCTTTACTACTTACAATCTGTTGAAAAGTGGCCCCATAGCCTACATTTCTTATTATTCTGAAGGACCTCTTTCCAGGAGCCCAAACTGGAAACCTAAAATAGTCATTCTCAACTCCTCCCTTTCTTTACTTCCAATATTTAATCAGACATGAAGTCCTGTGATTTCTTTTTCTTGTATATCTCAGGTCTGTTACCTCCTCTTCATCCTTGCTACTACATTAGTTCAGACCTTCACCATCCTTCTCTTTCACTCTCTAATCTTGCTTTCACAAGACCACAACACGGTAACCACGAGGATTCTGTGGGTTCTGTGCACTGTCACTTGGGACTTTATGATCAGTAAATCCCTGAGAGAGAAATTTGGTGAATACTGTCTTTGCAGAGTTCAGGGATCATAGAGCTGCAGCACTTAGAGATGGCATCAAAGATGGCTTCAGCAAAGCTGACCCAGTGGCAGTGAAGCTCCTAGCAAAAGTATAGCAGTTATCCACACCAGTCATCAGCGGCAGTGTCTTAGACACAAGAACAGACGGAATGACAGTTCATTTAAAAGTCAAGAGTAAGATGAACCTTAATGAGACCCAAAACCTTGTCACCTTGCAAAGAGAGTATCACCTGGCTGGAATGAAATGCTTATTGATCTTTTTCTTCTTATAGTAGCCTCATCTCATACGAATTAAGGTATTTTGGACAGAATGATGGTCTCACGGATGGCAGTTGGTACAACCCAGTGGGTGACAACACAGTGGTTACAAACAACTTCAGTCTGGGTTCTTGACTGCTCTGGGTCTGTTTCAGAATGGACAAGATCATCAGGGTCTAGGGGCGCCTGGGTGGTGCAGTTGGTTAAGCGTCTGACTTCAGCTCAGGTCACGATCTCGCAGTCCGTGAGTTCAAGCCCCGTGTCGGGCTCTGGGCTGATGGCTCCGAGCCTGGAGCCTGTTTCCGATTCTGTGTCTCCCTCTCTCTCTGCCCCTCCCCCATTCATGCTCTGTCTCTCTCTGTCTCAAAAATAAATAAACGTTAAAAAAAAATTTTTTTTTAATTTAAAAAAAAAAAAAAAAAGATCATCAGGGCCTAGAAACATTGTCCTGGAAAGGAGTAAAAAAAAAAAAAAAAAAAAAAATCTCAGACTCCTTGGTAGGTGAGGAAAAGAGATCTCCTCCAGGGAAATAACCTCCATGGCCTTGAGCAGCTTGAATACCAAGTACCTCTCCTGTCTTCGGCCTCCAAGAGTCTGGCCATCACTGCCAATGGCTTCTGTAAACTGCCTCAGCCCCCTACTGGAGTCCTTCCCAGGGCTCAGGGCCCAACCAAAGGCCTGATACTCTCATCTGCCATTTTGTGTGTTTTCTAAAAACCAAAATCACTCACCATTTTTTCCCTATGTATTAGAACTGCTTCTTCACTAATCTTCCTGCCTTAAACATTGTCCTGTCTCCTGTCTCTTCACATTTCTCACTTAGTTTTATTTCCTTACACTGCTACCCAAGAGATGTTTACACACCCCAACCCTGATCATATCTTCTTCCTGCTTAAAACCCAGAGCCATTAGGATGAATTCCAGATTACTTAGGATGGAAGACAAAATCCCTCAGGACCTGGTGACTGCTCATCTCTCCCTGGCCTGGTCTTCCCACCATTCCTGTCTTAGAACCATGCCAAGCATACTGAACTATGAGCAGTTCCCTAAAGATGCTATGTTTTTTTGTTGTTGTTGTTGTTTTCCCTTCAGTTCACGGCTATGACTTTGTACACTGCTTCCTTTCCCTATCTGGACTGCCTTCATCCTTCAGGATTTAGTTCAGACAGTCCCTTTGCCAGAAGTCTTCCCTAGCCTTCCAGGTTATACCAGGTAACCCTTCTTTGGGTTCCTTTAGCCTCCAGTACTAACGTTTTATTACACCATCTTGTAATTTTCCCTTTTTCTTCTTTATCTACCTTCGGACTGCAAAATCTTTGGGTCTGAAGATGGTGTTTTTTTTTTTTTAAACTTTATTTTTTTTAAATTTTTTTAACGTTTATTTATTTTTGAGACAGGGAGAGACAGAGCATGAACGGGGGAGGGTCAGAGAGAAGGAGACACAGAATCCGAAACAGGCTCCAGGCTCCGAGCTGTCAGCACAGAGCCCGACGCGGGGCTCGAACCCACGGACCGCGAGACCACGACCTGAGCCGAAGTCAGCCGCCCAACCGACTGAGCCACCCAGGCGCCCCTGAAGATGGTGTTTTAACTTTGCATTCTCAGAGCTGGACATACAAAGTATTCAATAAATGTTTTTTTTTTTTTTTAATGAATCAATGATGCATAGAATAATGAAGGAAGGAAGGATATAATGAATAAATAAAATAGAGCCTGTAAATTTTTCCCTTCATTTGTAAGAGGTCAAGAAGGCAAGCCAACTTACCTTCAGAAAGGAGGTCCAGACTTGTTGCTCTAAATGACTACTGCATAGTATATAAAAGGTCTGCAGAGAAGGAAATTACATGAAGGTTTAACTTCTTAAACTCAAAGACAGCAAGTTCCCTTGATCCTTTATTTGTTCTGACCTTTAGCGCGACTTTATTATTCATAAAAACAATTAGCATCTAGTTTTGGACTTCCAAGACATAAATACTTTGATTTGGGAATTATTACTTCCTCTTGCATATGAGAAAAGGAAATCAGCAAGAAAACTAACAAGAAGTGGGTTATTTCAGGGGTGCGTGGCTGGCTGAATTAGTGACACATATAATTCTTGATCTCTGGGGTCATAAGTTTGAGCCCCACGTTGGGTTTAGAGATTACTTGAAAATAAATAAGCAAACTAGTTAATTAATTAAAAAAGAAGTGAGTTATTTCAGTGGGTGTCATGTTGATGAATGCTACATATTTCTCTTTCTCTTTCTTTGTTGTTTTCTTTCTTTCTCTCGGTTTCGTTCTTTCCTTCTTTTTCTTTCTTTCTTCTTTCTTTTCTTTCTTTTCTTTCTTTCTTTCTTTCTTTCTTTCTTTCTTTCTTCTTTCTTTCTTTCTTTCTTTCTTTCTTTCTTTCTTTCTTTCTTTCTTTCTTATGCTACCCACTTCTTTCTGTCTGCAGTCTTTCTTTTGTATTTACCCATCAATGTACACCACTCTGCAAATATGTCATTAAGCATATCATCCTGGGGCAGCACTTCTTTCCAATTATATCAGTTAATTATGATTCAGTGTTTGTTTCTAGTTCGGTAAACAGGACATGAAAAAACGTCAAACTAAAGTGGCAGATGTTTTGCTTTTGACATAAAAAAACACCTTTTTTTTCTGGAAAACTTCAAACAGGCTTTGTAGTTTTAAACAATATGAAAGCATTTTAAGTGCATAAGATAAAAACACTCCTTATTAAGTTATTTTCTTGGAGAAGCATTCGTATTGTATAGAAGCATATCAATTAAAATACACATACATGTGCGTTATTTTACACAAATGTGATCATTGGTCCTAAAAGTTTTTTTTTTCACTTAATATATTTTTGACGTCTAAGCCTGTACCTATACTCTTACCTTTTTTTAATAGCTATAGCTTTAATTGTTTCCCATGGATGTATTTATTTATTTATTTATTTATTCATTTATTTTTATTTTTAAAATGTTTATTTTGAGGGAGCAAGAGAGCGCACACGAGCTGGGGAGGGGCAGAGCAAGAGGGAGAGAGAGAATGCCAAGCAGGCTCCAAACTGTCAGTGCAGAGCCCCACGCAGCGCTCAATCTGACCAACGGGATCGTGAGGTCATGACCTGAGCCAAAATCAAGAGTTGGGCACTTAACGAGCCCCTCAGGTGCCCCTGAATTGGGGCGTTCTATTTCCATCCAGGATGAGGCAGGTGGAAAGTATCACTTCCACCCTAACTATAATAAAATGTGAGATTAACTACAAAATCATAACATTACTTGAACCTATCAAAAAGTTTGTAATGCAGGGATGTCTGGGTGGCTTAGTCAGTTAAACATCTGACTCTTGATTTTTGCTCAGGTCATGATTTCACGGTTTGTGGGATTGAGTCCGCTTTGGGCTCTGCACTGTCCTTTTAGGATTCTTTGTCTCCTTGTCTCTCTGCCCCTCTTTCACATGTGCTCTCTCTCTCAAAAATAAATAAATAAATAAATAAATAAATAAATAAATAAATAAATAAATAAATAAATAAAAACATACATACATACATACATTTTAAAAAGTAAAAAACAAAAAAAAAAAAAACAAATAACTTGTGATGCAGAGCAACTAAGCAGCTTGAAGTCCAAGAAATATAGACTCTTTCCAAAGAGATAACTTTCTTTAACCGTAACTGGGGCTAAATACCTCTTCATGTGGTTATTTGAGATTGCCTACTTATGTTCTTTGCCATTATTCCATTGAGCTGATTGCCTTTTTATTAGTGGCAACACCAGAATTCTTATATAGGAAGAACTTAAGATGAGCAACCTTGTTGGCAAGGTTAAAGCTAAGGACCTTGCCTTGAAATTGTGATTGCACAGTACTTTACATAAGATTGCGAAAAAGTCAATTGTCCTTATCAAGGAATGGAGGGCAGGTAATGGAAATAGCCTCCGCATCTCCCAGTCCCTCCTCGATATTATCACTGCTTTTGTTTTTATAAGAGCTCTTTGTTTATTAAATACATCCGTCTTTTATGTTATGTTCATTGTGAATATTTTTCCTGGTTCTTTCAACTCTAGGTAGAGTAATGTTTACCCTTTAGAATTTAAATATTTTATATGAAATATTTTATCATTTATTTATGGCTTCTGAAATAACTGTCACATGTAGAAAATACTTCCAAGATGCAGGACTATAAAAAATTTTACCCATTTTTTTCTGGTACATTTATGGTGTCATATATTTATGCTTTAATTTCTGATCTACCTGGGATATATTTTTGGCAAGAAAAAAAATACAGAAATACAGCTTTTAAAAAATGATTAGCTGGTTTTCTCATACAGTTATGATTTTTTAAAATGTTACTTCTAAAATTCTAGAGGGAAATAAACACATGGGCTTCCTTTTGTTGTAATTACTCAGAACTTGTTCCTACTGCTTTGCAATATTTCAATGAATACACTCTTTTCCCGGTGTTTTCCCGACGTTCCAAATACATCTTAATGCAAATTAACTGTTGTTAAAATAAAGTGATCTCAGGAGAGAATAAAATATATATAGGGATACATAAATACATACAAATAGTTTGACATGAAGTTGACTTTATTGTCACCAACACAAGATAATTCTTTGAGAGTAATTTCTACTATTTTTTGTGTGCCTTTCAGCAACCTTGCTCCAAAGAATGTATTATCTAACTGTTAAGATAATGTGATATATTTAGGTGATTTCTTATTGGTCCGTTTAAAAATTTAAAACAACGTTGGAGTACCTAGGTGCCTCAGTCATTTAAGTGTCTGAGTTCAGCTGGGGTCATGATCTCATGCTTCATGAGTTCAAGCCCCGCATAGGGCTCTGTGCTGACAACTCAGAGCCTGGAGCCTGCTTCAGATTCTGTGTCTTCCTCTCTCTATGCCCCTCCCTTGCTCACACTCTGTCTCTCTCTCGCTCCAAAAAAATAAATAAACATTAAAAAAAATTTAAAACAATGTGTATTAAAGTATACTGTTCTTTAAAAAAATATATATATATATACATATATATATATATGTATATATATATATATTTCTTTAAGTAACCTCTACACGCAATGTGGGGTATAAACTCATGAGTCCAAGATCAAGAGTCAAATGCTCTTCCAACTGAGCCATCCAGATGCCCCTAATGTATAGTGTTCTTTTTTTCACTAAACTTTTAAAAATGTTTTTATTTATTTTTGAGAGAGAGAGACAGAGAGAGAGAGAGAGACAGAGCACGAGTAGGGGAGGGGCAGAGAGAGAGAGGGAGCCACAGAATCTGAAGCAGGCTCCAGGCTCTGAGCTGTCAACACAGAGCCTGACACGGGGCTCGAACTCAGGAACCTAAGCTGAAGTTGGAGGCTTAACCAACTGAGCCACCCAGGTGCCCCCTAAAGTATATTGTTCTTAAAGGCAGGGAATATGTTTAGTCAACATCATAGTGATACTGAATAAGTAATTTTTGAATAAATAGATGAATGTCAAGCTGTAGAATATATATCCTAAAAGGTATATTGGTGATCATTAAAATGTGAGATGTAGACTTTAAAAAGTGAAGTAGGTTTCATCCTGTGATTGGGGATTTTTTTCTATAGGTTTTTTTTTTCTTCTTTAATTAAGGAAGAAGAAACCTAAGTCATATTAATGTCCAGAGTTTATATATTGAGCATATTTTAGTTCCAAATATATCAGGAGCCAAAAGATAACATTATACTTGGATACAAAAGAACTCAACTGGAAGAATGTTCTCATTTATTAGAAGGATCACAAGTAAAATAGATTAGTCAAGCTAGCCCCTCCTCTGCTAAGTCTTGGGAGTTAACAACCCAGAATATTAATGAATAAGTCTGTGCTTCTTTGCCTATGTCCTTGAGGCAGAGGGACCGTGACAAAGGTGCACTAAAGTGGGAGGAATGAGCTGGAAGACAACCAGTATAAAACAGTATAGAAGGCCTGAGTCCTGATCACCTGAAGCTTTTGAGCTTGGCATTAGATATTGCCCATAGAATGAGGCCCTAAAATTTTACCCTACTCCCTTGGCCCTCTCCCCAACTGGAAGGATGGGGCGAGGCCATGCCTTGGTTTAGGATGCTTCATCAACACTTCATTTGAAGCCACATCTAACCCAGGGGAAAGCATGACTTGGTGATCTTCTATTTTGGGGCTTGGGGGAGGAAATTGGTTGATTGATATCATTTTTATTGTCTCTTTTTTTTAAGTGCACGAATTTAATAAGTGCTTAATTTAGTTTGTGCGGGTGGGCTTGGGAAACTACTACAGGCTGTAATTTTTGTGTGTGTCAACCTACAGAAGTCATTCTGAACAAAAACAACCTTAGCTTCGGCAAAATGTAGGCAGTAATTAAGGTGAAGATGGGAGCTTTGTGCTTAAATTATTAAGAGAGTTTCTGTGATTTTCCTTACCTTTGCAGCGCTGAACTGGGAGAACAATGTGGTGAGATTTTAAAGCTCTCGGTTCCTGGAGAGAAGAAAAAGCAGCTTCTCAAGGACATAAAAACATAATCATTCTCATTTTTTTCTTTTTCTTCTTTATTTAAATTCAGGTTAATTCACATATAATGTAGTATTGGTTTCAGGAGTAGAATTTAGTGATTCATCACTTATATATGATACCCAGTGTCATCCCAACAAATGCCCTCCTTAATGTCCATCACCCAGTTAGCCATCTCCCACCCACCTCCTCTCCAGCAACACTGTTGGTTCTCTAGAGTTAAGAAAGAGTCTCTTGGGGCACCTGGGTGGCTCAGTCGGTTGAGCGTCCGACTTTGGCTCAGGTCATGATCTCAGGGTCCGTGAGTTCGAGCCCCGCGTCAGGCTCTGTGCTGACAGCTCGGAGCCTGGAGCCTGCTTCCGATTCTGTGTCTCCCTCTCTCTCTGACCCTCCCCCGTTCATGCTCTGTCTCTCTCTGTCTCAAAAAATAAATAAACATTAAAAAAAAAAATTAAAAAAAAAAGAAAGAGTCTCTTATGGTTTGCCTCTCTGTTTTTATCTTTTTTATTTTTCCTTCCCTTCCCCTATGTTCATCTGCTTTGTTTCTTAAATTCCACATATACGTGAAATCATATGGTATTTGTCTTACTCTGACTTATTTCACTTAGCATAATACATTCTAGTTCCATCCACATAGTTGCAAATGGCAAGATTTCGTTCTTTTTGATCGCTAATATCCCATTGTATACATACCACATCTTTTAAAAAAATTTTTTAATGTTTATTTATATTGGGGTGCATGTGCCCCTTTGAATCAGCATTTTTGTATCCTATGGATAAATACCTACTAGCACAATTACTGGGTTGTAGGGTAGTTCTATTTTTAACTTTTTGAGGAACCTCCATACTGTTTTCCAGAGTGGCTGCACCAGTTTGTATTCCTACCAACAGTGTAAAAGTGTTCCCCTTTCTCCTCATCCTCACCAACATCTGTTGTTTCCTGAGTTGTTAATTTTAGCCATTTTGATGGTTGTGAGGTGATATCTCATTGTGGTTTTGATTTGTATTTCCCTGATGATGAATGATGTTGAACATCTTTTCAGGTGAAAAAATAATTCTCATTAAGTGCCAACAATTGTTAAAATGTTGACCTATATTTGTTGATTGTTATGTACATATGTAAAATATGTATTTTTTAATTTAAAAATGTCTTTTCTTACCATTCCGACTCTATTATCATACAATAGAAAGGTGTTCTTTTTTTTTTAAGTTTATGTATTTATTTTGAGAGAGAGAGAGAGAGAGAGTGCAGAGGAAGGGTAGAGAGAGAGAGAGGGAGAGAGAGAATCCCAAGCAGGCTCCCAGCTGTCAGTGCAGAGCCTGATGCAGGGCTCGAACTCACGAACTGTGAGATCATGACCCAAACCAAAATCAAGATCAGGATGCTTAACTGACTGAGCCGCCCAGGTGCCCCAGAAAGGTATTATTCTGTTGTTAGTTATCACCCCAAGGGGTTTTCCTTTTAATATCTTTTGTGTTTTTATTTCTAATTACAAAATTAAAAAAAAAATTTTTTAACATTTATTTATTTTTGAGACAGAGAGAGAGCATGAACAGGGGAGGGTCAGAGAAAGAGGGAGACACAGAATCTGAAACAGGCTCCAGGCTCTGAGCTGTCAGCACAGAGCCCGACGCGGGGCTTGAACCCACGGACCGCGAGATCATAACCTGAGCCGAAGTCGGACGCTTAACCGACTGAGCCATCCAGGCGCCCCTCTAATTACAAAACTAATACATGCTTTCAATAAAATAAAAAAAACAGGAATGTACAAAATAAAATTTTAAATCCTTCTTTTCTCCATTCAGTCTATTTCTTAGAAGTACTCACTAATAAGTAGTGGGGTGTCCTTTCAGATATATTTTCTATGTGTGTAAAAAATTTTTTTCAGGACCCTGTTTGTATTGTTGAGAAGTGACAATGTTGCTTTTGGGGGGATGGTTTTTATTTTGAATCAATTCCAAACTTGTAAGAAAGTTGCAAGAATAGCATAAAAACTTTTCTTCCCTCAGATTCTCCAATTGTTAGCATTTTACCACTTTTATTATTTTCTTTATGATTTTCTCTCCGTATGCATACATACTACTTTTTTCTGAACCATTTGAAAGTAAGTTGCATTCATGATGCTCTCTTTCCCCTAAATACTTCAGTGTGTATTTCCTAAGGACACTCTCTTTCTTTTTTTTTTTTTTTTTTTTTTAAATTTTTTTTTT
Source organism: Puma concolor (assembly GCF_028749965.1). Lineage (NCBI taxonomy): Eukaryota > Metazoa > Chordata > Mammalia > Carnivora > Felidae > Puma > Puma concolor. Next base: position 43,362,677 of record NC_141672.1, read on the forward strand.
TTTTTTCAACGTTTATTTATTTTTGGGACAGAGAGAGACAGAGCATGAACGGGGGAGGGGCAGAGAGAGAGGGAGACACAGAATGGGAAACAGGCTCCAGGCTCTGAGCCATCAGCCCAGAGCCCGACGCGGGGCTCGAACTCACGGACCGTGAGATCGTGACCTGGCTGAAGTCGGACGCTTAACCGACTGCGCCACCCAGGCGCCCCAGGACACTCTCTTTCATAACCATAGTACAAGTATCAAAATCAGGAAATAAACATTGATAAAGTATACTGTTATCTACCCCATAGCCTTTATTCTATTTCTCCCATTGTCCCACAAATATTACTTTTTAAATGTATCATATTTTTTGAAAGGAGTATATTAAGAGATATGTGCCTTGGGGTCCCTGGGTGGCTCAGTTGGTTAAGCATTCAACCTCTGCTCAGGTCATGATCTCGCGGTTTGTGAGTCTGAGCCCCATATTGGGCTCTGTGCTGACAGCTCAGAGCCTGGAGCCTGCTTTGGATTCTCTCTCTCTCTCTGCCCCTTCCCTGCTCACACTCTGTCTTTCTCAAAAATAAATAAACATTAAAAGATAAATTAGGGGCACCTGGATGGCTCAGTCGGTTGAGCGTCTGACTTCGGCTCAGGTCATGATCTTGCAGTTAGTTGTTTGAGCCCTGCGTCAGGTCCTGTGCTGACAACTCAGAGCCTGGAGCCTGCTTCAGATTCTGTGTCTCCCTCTCTGCCCCTCCCCTGATCACGCTCTGTGTCTCTCAAAAATAAATAAACACTTAAAAAATTAGAAAAAAAAGAGATGTGCCTTAAAATTTTTGTACAGTTGTTCAAATGAATGAACTGCTTGACTAACCAGAGGGGATTAAGGCACTTCTACCTTATCTCCACATTTTTCTCCTCCTCACCTCCCACCACAAACGCACACATGCCCTTCTCCCCCTTCCCCTTTCTGACTGGCAAAATCCCACTCTATGGTCAGAGCCTCCTATTTGACATTTTTCCCAACCCAATTCTCATTATGTGCCCTTAGTTTTGCTTTGTTTGTGTGCCCTTAGCTTTCTGCACAAGGCTGCTTTATAGCATTTCCCATTATACCATCACAGTTTAGACTTCTACCTGATAGTTACACTGGTAACTAAGCTAATGCAGATTGGGGCCCTCCAGCACCTAGTTCAGAACTCTGAAGAAAGCATCTTGAATCAAATGCTGGTTTAATTCTATGTGATCTGTAAGTCTTTTCTTCTCATGATGGGTTACACCACAATGAATGAAATACTAATTGCCTTCTTGAAAGTTGCATTCTATTTTTTATTTGACCTAAAGTGTGTCAGATTGAATAAAGGAGAGAAAAATGTTATAACGTAAACACCTAGCTGAACTGAAAACTACGAAACATTGCTGACAGAGCACCTAAATAAATACAAAGACATTTGTATTTATTCTATTCACGTGCTGAAAGACTTAACTACTGTTCAGATGGCAATACTACCCAAAGCTAACTATAGATTCAACACAATCTCATTAAAATGTCAACAGAGGGGGAACCTGGGTGGCTCAGTGGGTTAAGCATCCGACTTAGGCTCAGGTCATGTTCTGTACGGAGCCCACTAAAAATCCTCTGTCCCCCTCTCTCTGTGCCTCTGCCCCGCTTGTGCTCTCTCTCAAAAAAATAAATAAACATGAAAAAAATAAAATTTCAACAATGTTTTCTTGCAGAAATGGAAAAGATAGTCCTCAAATCCTACGGGATTGCAAGGGGCCCTGAATAGCCAAAAACAATTCTGAAAAAGAACAAAGTTGGAATATTCCTAGTTTGAAAAACTTATTACAGAGGTATAGTAATCAAAACAGTGTTCTATTGGCATCAGGATAGACATACAGAGCAGTGGGATAGAAATGATTGTTTGGAAATAAACCCATTCCTGTGTGGACAATTGATTTTTTTAAAATTGTAATAAAATACGCATCACATAAAATGTCTCATCTTAACCATTTTTAAGTATACAACAGTTCAGTGATATTAAGTCATTCACGTTGTTGTGCACCCATCACACCACCATCCATCTTCAGAACCCTTTTCATCTTGCAAATTTGAAACTCTGTACCCCTTAAAGAGTAATATATAAACTAATTTTTGACAAAGATGCCAAGTCCATTCGATGGGGAGAGAGCAGACTCTTCAACAAATGGTTCTGGGACAACTGGATTTCTACATGGGAAAAAATGAGGTTAGACCATCCTACCTCACACTGTATACAAAAATTAACTCAAGGTGGATTAACAACTTAAATATAAAGGCATAACCCATAAAACTGATAGAAGAATACAGAGAGGTAAATCTTCATGACCTTGGATTTGGCAATGGAGTCTTAACATGACACTAAAAGCACAAGCAACAACAAAAAAATTGGACTTCATGAAAATTAAAAACTATCAGGCACCAAAAGACATTATCAAGAAAATGAAAAGACAACTTAACAGAATGTGAGAAAATATTTGCAAATCACCTACCTAATGAGAGTTTAATATCCAGAAGATACACAGAACTCTTGTAACTCAACAACAAAATGAAGAACAACCTAATTTAAAATTGGGCAAATGAATTGAATAGACTTTTCTCCAAAGAGGGCTTACAAATGGCCAGTAAGCATGTGGAAAGATGTCAACAGCATCAGTCATTAGGGAAACGCAAATCAGCTTACAATGAGGGGCACCATCTCAGTCAGTAGAATGAGTGAGCATGTGACTCTTGGTCTTGGGGTCATGGGTTCAAGCCCCACATTGGGTTTGGAGCTTACTTAAAAAAAAATCAATAAGGTAAAATATTAAAAAACAACTTTAATGAGATGCTAGTTCACACCTACTACAATGGTTATAATTTTTAAAAATGGAAAATAAAAAATATTGTTGAAGATGTGGAAAAATTGGAACCATCATGCCTTGCTAGTGGGAATAATAAAATGTTGTAGCCTTTGTAAGAAACAGTTTGGCAGTTCCTTGCAAAGTTAAACACAGAATTATCATATGACCCAGAAATTTCACTCCTAGGTATATACACAAAAGAATTGAAAAGTGTGACTCAGACAAATACTTATATACCAATGTTTATTGCAGCATTGTTCGCTATAGCCAAAAGGTGGAAACAACTCAAGTGTCAATCATCAGACGAATGGGTAAACAAAATGTGATCTATCCATACAATGAAACTTGATTCAGCCATAAAAAGAAATTAAGTTCTGATACATGTGGCAACACGGAGGAACCTTGAAAACATGTTAAGTGAAGGAAGCCAGTTGCAAAAGGTCAATTACTGTATGATTCCACTTACATGACATATCTAGAAATGGCAAATTCATAGAGTCAGAAAGTACCTTAGGTGTTCCCAGGGGCTGGGGGCTGGGGGGGAATGAGGAGTTACTACTTAATGGTTATAGAGTTTCTGTTAGGAGTGATAGAAAAGAAAAAAAGTGGTGATGGTTGCACAACATAATTAACAGCATTGATTTTTACACTTACAGTGGTTAAAATGGCATATTTTATATTATATATATTTTATCACAGCAAGAAAGCAACTAACTGAACCCACCTCAGTCTGAGCTCCATATGGTTATTAGAGGCTACTTTCTAGAGAGAGTGAGGGGAAAGACATCAATCCATAAATCAGAACCAAGGTGAGGAAGAATGTCTTTATAAAGGTTAGAATCTAAACTTACGGGTTTTCAATTTTATTTTGCATCGAATTCACCGGTACTAGATGTTTTGTCCTTACCCACAGAGATTCTAGTTCTTTAAGTCTGAGGTGGGCTGGAACACTGATATTATTAACAAGCTCCCCTGAGGCGAGTGTGAGGCAGAAACTGCAAAGAATTTGGCTTCTGCTGCTGCCTGGAAAGCCCCTGACTGCAAGATTCCATCCAGTCTTTGCCCTTTTAATGCCAAGGTTAGGTTCCTGCTCTCCGTCCCTCCCTGCTCACAGCGAGGGCTCTGGACTTCCCTCTGCACCCCCAGCCTGGGGACCAATCAGAGGGGCAGTGTTCTGCTGACTCAGCACCAGGTCACAGTGACTCAGCACCGGGTCTCAGCTGTTCCTCCAGATCTGATCTTGTCGTCCAGATCCAACCTTGCTCCCGTTATCTATCCCAGTTTTGATAATTGGGTCTTTGTTTTGTCACCAAACCCCTGTCCTTTTCTTACTAGTTTTGTCAGGGAAGACTGTCCCTGAATCTTGGTCTCAGGGCAAAGGTTTTCCTGTCTTGGCTTAGTATTTTTTTTCCCTTTTTCTTTTTCTTTCTTTCTTTCTTTCTTTCTTTCTTTCTTTCTTTCTTTCTTTCTTTCTTTCTTTCTCTTTCTTTCTTTCTTTCTTTCTTTCTTTCTTTCTTTCTTTCTTTCTTTCTTTCTTTCTTTCTTTCTTTCATTATTGAAAGCACTCACTTTCAGCATCTTGTAAGCCCCAGTCCCTCCCCATTCCCAATCCTTCCCAATATGCATACTTCCCATTTAAATCCCCTTTCTTCTCCACTTTATCTCCAGGGATTTGGTGCCATCCTTAGGCACCTTTTAAATGCTAACTTATTTGTTTTTCAGAGAGAGAGAGAGAGAGAGAGAGCAAGAGCTAGAGACAGAGAGAACACACACACACACACACACACACACACACACACAAAAGCAGGGGAGGGGCAGAGAGAGGGAAAGGGAGACACAGAATCTGAAGCAGGCTCTGAGCCCTGAGCTGTCAGCACAGAGCTCCACACAGGGCTCAAATCCACAAAACAAACCCTAATGAACCATTAAATCATGGTCTGAGCTGCAGTTTGATGCTTAACCGACTGAGCCACCCAGGCGCCCCCCCCCCCCTCAGGTCCCCACTTCTAACTCCATTTACCTTTTCATGAACATTCCATCCTGCAGGTCAATCCCAGCAAGCTGCAGTCCAGTGGAAGCCTGTCTGTGAATGCGCTGGCACCTAGCCCTGGTCTTCTTCTTCTCCAGGACTTGACTTCTCATGACTCCCTGGTCCTGGGCCCTGCCCAAATGCCTGTTGGAATACCCCATTACCTCCACTGCTTCCTGCTGCCCACTGAGGGGAAGGGAAAGCTACTTTGTAGATGGCATTCAATGTAACAGATCATTTTCACTTCTTTTTGGGGGGATTAGAGTATGTATGGCACAGAGAGGTAAGGTAACTTGCTTAAGGTGAATCCAGTTGGCAGATGGCAAGACTAGGAAGTGAACTATGCTGGCTTTCTCTTGCAGGTCTGGACCACCCATGGGGGTGGGAGTTACAGGTGGGAGTGGCACGGAGGTTTCAGGTCTCTGCTGCTCCCTTTCTGTCTCAGCTCACGCTCCCATGCCAGGCAATGCTGGAGGGCACCAGCTGCCTCCCCTGGTTTGTGGAGTATTTGCGGTTCCCAGGCCAGCATGAAGTGCCTTTCCTATGCTCTTTATGGTCTTGGGGGAATGGTCTTCCTAGTTCCTTCTGTGGATGTAAAAGATTAAAAAGTATGTCTTTTGGGGCGCCTGGGTGGCTCAGTGGGTGAAGTGTCTGACTCTTGATTCGGCTCAGGTCATGATCTTCAGGGTTCGTGAGTTTGATCCCTGCATTGAGCTCTGTGCTGGCTGTTCAGAACCTGCTTGGGATTCTCTCTCTTTGCCCCTCCCCCACTTGTGTTCTCTCTCTCTCTCTCTCTCTCTCTCTCTCTCTCTCAAAATAAATAAACTAAAAACAAAACAAAACAGTGTTTTTTAAAAAAAGTATGTCTTTTAGGCTGGATATTCATAGTAACTAAACTCCTAAAAACCCTGAAGTATCTCAAAAAAAGCTGGGGAGTATATAGTGATAACCTTCAATCTGTAACTATTGACCAGCACATTTTTTTTAGAGCTTAAGCCAGTTAGACCTACTTTGATCTCATTGTCAACAGAAACCCACTTCTCACCTGCTCAATATACATATAGAGCAAGAAAGGAGCCCCAGAATTGAATATCTCAATTGTCCTATTTAGAGAGTACACCCCAGAAGATAACTGGTTCATTGTTAAAATGCCCAAAGCATAGCTGAACTGTTTGAAATTTTCTGTAGGGAAAGGAGCCTCTCTAGGATTCTGACGATCCTGTTAACTCTTCACACTTGTCTGGCCCTCTACAAATTTTTTCCTGGATTGCTCTCTGGAAAGGGCAAATGCAATTTCCATCCCAGCAGAATTTAAAGACCAGTCCTATATATGCAACTATTTTAAGGAGGCAAATTTCAGTTCCAAACATAATTTAGTCAATTTCTATTATTAAAACTAAAATCATTCTAGACACCCAAGCACTAAACCTGCAAATGATTTTTTAATTCTCCCAAGTCTGGGGAGTCCCCCTATCCAGCTGCCTCTCCCCTTTTTCCAACCACTTGCTCAGAAAGAAGCCTTCCTCTTGCCTTGGAAGTAAGGCCAACTTCCTTGGCGTGACATCCACGGCAGTCACAGTCTGGTCTCCACTTACTACGCCAACCTCATTTCCCACGACTCCTCCCATACAAATTATGGTGCCAGAACATGCATGCTCTCAACCCCATGCCTAATTCATTCCATCCCCTGACCTGAATGCCCCACACTTGTAACCCTGAGCCCTAATTTTCCTGCCATGCTAGCTTGAATCTCACTTTGTGGTGAAGTTCCTGATCACATTAGCATACAGTTCTCTCTGCTTTCTCGCTTCCTCCTTTGTCACATAAATTGCATAATACTCTACTTACCACAGTGATCCCGAAATCTAGTTAAGTATTTGGCAGAGTGGATAAGAGGATAGGGTCTGGAATCAGACCATCTGAGCTGGTATCCCAGCTCTGCTGCTTGCTTGCTGTGTGCCCTTTGACAACTTAACCTCTCTGAACTTCAATTTCTTCATCTGTGAGATAAGGGCAATAACAGTACCTCATAGGGTTGTTACATATAAAGTTATTTATCCTTTTATGTAGATATTCTAGCTTTTTTACCTACTGTTTGCTTTTTGAAGGTAAGTATTGGCGACTGATGCCACTCATTTCAACTACATCAGAGTGTTCTGGTTCAGGTACAAGAATATATAATTGAGGAATACCTGATTGAGAAGAGCAGCACCATCTTGCAAATGTAAGCTGTAGGATAGTATAGATGGCAAAAAGCCCAGAAGGAGAGAAAACAATGCTTGGCCCTGGAAGAGAGGGGGGACGAGGGGGGTGGGGGGAAATGTCAGCAATACTCCTGGAGGAAAGAGATTTTCAGATCCTTAGAGAGGGGAGATAAGAGGATTTGGGCCAGTGGATGTGAGGCCCAGTTCATTTCCTTTGGAAAGGGAGTGCCTTCAGCCACCTGGAGGGGTCCTCTGATTCTAGAGTGCTGGAGAAACTAGCTCAGGGCCTGGGACTCTAGGAGGTAGGACTTCCTACAAGTAGGATTGATGGGTGGCTCATGATTGGCTTGAGGCTCAAGGGAGCAAAGGAGAAGAGACTACCATTTTCTTTTTGGGATGCCCAGCCCTCGGAAAGGAGACAAAATTTCCATCTGATAATGCAGACTGTGAACTTGACTGGTGTGTTTCTTGGGCTGAAATCACTTAGGGTGCTTTGGTGTGCAGCATAGTGGTAGTGTTAGTGGTGCTAGTGGGGCGTGTGTGTGTGTGTGTGTGTGTGTGTGTGTGTGTGTGTGTGACTGGATTGCTGGGGGGTTGTATATGACAGGCTGTGTGTTTGTGGAGGGCATTCAGGCTGGGGAATGGTACAAGCTGGGAGGAATACAGGCCGGGAGATCCATGTTGGGGGAGGCGAATGACCTGGGCTACAGAATGACTCAAGCTGGGGAGATTCAGCTGGGGGAAGATAGACTGAGGGGATACAAATTGGGGATCAGGCTGGGGGAGGTCGTGTTAGATTTCTAGTGCTGTGTAACAAATAATCACAAATTTAGCGGTTTAAAACAACACCTGTTTATTAATTCCACTTCTGTAGGTCAGAAGTCCAGGCCCAATATAGCTGTCTCTACTCAGGCTATCAGAAGACTAAAATCAAGAGGTCTGCTGGGCTGTGTTCCTTTTTGGAGCTCAGGGTCCCCTTTCAAGCTCACATAATTGTTGGAATTCAGTTCCTTGTGGTTGTAGAACTGAGACCCCCATTTTCTTGCTGGCTGTTGGCAGGGGCCACTCTTAGCAACTAGAAGGCACTCTAGTTCCTTACCACATGACCCCCTCTATCTGCCCTCTCGTGCTTCACATTGCTGACTTACCTGTGTTAGCTTCCTGAACCAGATTTAAAGGGCTCATATGATCAGGCCCACCCAGGTCATCTCTCTATTTTAAAGTCAACAGATTTGGGGGCACCTGGGTGGATCAGGTGGTTAAGCGTCTGACTCTTTAATTTGGCTCAGGACATGATCTCATGATTCGTTAGATCGAGCCCCGCATTGGGCTCTGTGCTGACAGTGAGGACCTTGTTTGGGATTCCTTTCTCCCTCTCTCTCTGATCCTCTTGCATGCATGCTCGCTTGCTCTCTCTCTCTCTCTCAAAATAAATAAACACTTAAAGCAAACAGATTTGGGTCTTAATTACATTTGCAAAATCACTTTCCAGGAGCATCTAGATTAGAGTTTGATTGAATGTCTGGGAGAAGGTGTCTGTGCATCAGGGGCCAGGAATCTTTGGGACGGTCTTACAATTCTTCCTTTCACAAGCTGATACAGGCTGCAGGGACATACGCAGGAAGATGTGGTCTGGTGGGGAGAGATGCAAGCTAGAGTTCATTCAGGCAGGGGGGATTCAGGGAGGGATTCAGGCTGGGGTGACTAGAGCTGAGGCGTGATATGGGTTGGTGGGGAGAATATGGTGGGGATGTGTAGGTTTGGGAAGATACCACCTGGAAAGTGATAGGGGCAGAACAGGGTGCAGGAGGTTAGGCTTAGCACCAGCAAAGAGACGGGGTGCCTGATAGATGGCTATTCTGAACCTGAGTGCTATGACAGGGCATGCCCAGGTGTGATGGGGGCCTGAAGAAGGACACTCAGTCCAGCCTAGGCCATCAGGATAGTTTCCTGGAGGTGATCCTCAAGGTGAGTCCTGAAGATGAATAAACATCCTTAGCCAGGCAAAGAAAGGTGAGACAAATGTTCAAGTCAGATAAAAGAACATGAGCCCAGGCACAGATGCATCAGTGTAGATTATGATGCTTAGCTGTAAAGCCAAATCTTTGATTAAGCCATTAAATATGTTCTCTCCCTTCGAAACAGGATAATGCCAGACAGCCCTCTGCAAGAGAGGAAGAGTTCCTGAGTGGGCTTTGCAATCTCTTGCAGTTTCAGTGTCTCATTTGATGAATGAGGAAATTGGAGCAGAGCTATACCTCCATAACTATAAAGTGTTTCAAGATCCCTAAATAAGATAAATATATTGAGTGTCTGTAATAGGCCAGACACTATTACAGTTTGAACCTATCTTCAGCTATGTAAGTGAGGTAATTGCTTCCAGTTAAGTGATTTTTCATAAAATGCTAAATCAATTAAATAATAGCATAATCTTGGCAAATTACAAAATGTTTTCTGCCTGTTTAAGAACATTTCTGTTTGCAGGGAAAAAAAATCGGTATTAACAGGAACTTTCTATTACTTAGTTAAACTTGAGAGCATTATTGATTACATTTCTTTGGTGAGATTCTAAGAAAATTCTACAGAATTATGCCAAAAGAACCACTCTAAAATCTATCCCCAGAAAATTATCCTTTCCATCATAAACTTGAAATTTAAACAGGGGGATATCAATAGGCTCACTTCTGCTCTCAGAAACTTCCTCGAGGGAAAAAAAATTCATTAGGCATCAACTCAGGAAATACCTGGTTTTACACCTGGAAATCAATACCTCATCACCGACTCTGCACTATGTCTCACATAATAGTATCTATGGACAACGTAATGGGTGTTAAGGACACTGTGCTAAGTATTTTCCATATTATCTCATTTAATCTTCCCAACAATCCTAGGCTATCAGAACTATTACTATCTTGTTTTGAAGCTAAAGGCACAGTCCTAGTTCCTAAGAACTTACATTCTAGAACATTTGTTTGCTCTCATCCTAGAAAGGCCAAGAATCTTCAGGCAACCTAAGCAGGAAGTTCTCTTTCCTTCTGCAAGGCACAGGCTCAAAGGCACGGCCAGAGTCTACTATCAGGGAGAGCCACTTGGTGGTTTTTTTTTGTTTTTTTTTTATTAAAAAAAATTTTTTTAATGTTTATTTATTTTTGAGACAGAGAGAGACAGAGCATGAGCAGGGGAGGGTCAGAGAGAGAGGGAGACACAGAATCTGAAGCAGGCTCCAGGCTCTGAGCTGTCAGCATAGAGCCCGATGCGCGGCTCGAACCCACAAACCGTGAGATCATGACCTGAGCCGAAGTCGGACGCCCAACTGACTGAGCCACCCAGGCGCCCCAGGGAGAGCCACTTTGTAAAAAAGTACCACTGGTGGACTCTGGCCTGAAATGGGCTTTTATGGGGAGAAGGTCTATCCCATATTCCCTCTCTAAATATGTCACAGTTCTGCTTCAACCAGGGATGCTATTAAAAATACTTGGAATGGCACTGAGCACTACACTAGCCAATCACAAGAGACCTCCAACTCTGCTAGACATTAATGGGCCCCCCTTTCCTTGGGGTGATGGGGAGCTGGTGGGGGGCTGAGACTGGGAAAAAAAGGGCATTGGGAGGGAGGACTTGGGAGTAACAGCTTGTAGTAATGGATTTACACCAACTGATACGGAAATGCTTCATTATTTTGACAACCATTGTGTATAAAGTAAAACTCCACCTTAGCCTAATCCCACTGAACTTTCCAGAAGGAGGGACTTCTCTCAGACATATCACCCCCAGTCCTCAAAGTTGCAACCTTCAAGGCTTTTCTTGAAGAAGGCTGGAAGAGGAAGGAAGGATTCTGAGTCTCCTCTCTATCCCTTGACTCAAGTGCTTTGTCCCTCATTTCTCCAGTCTTCTCCAGTTGGGCCTGGAGGCAGAAACGGAGAAGGAGGAAGAGGGTGGAGGTAACCATCTTGGTCTCCATTTCTTTCTCTGTGATGGGGAAAATGTTTATATCTTCTAATATTTTTATTCCTTCCATGTCTTTATCATTTGCTTAAGATGCCCTTCATGTCTGCCACATTTCTTCCTCCCGCATAGGGGGATAGAGAGAAGAGGTAAAGCTAATTGCTTGTATTTGGGCCTTGGGCAAATGAATGGGCCTATAAAAGTGCTCATGAATGCCTAACGCATTGTCGCACGTAGGATTGAGTTACAGTCTTCAAGGCTGCCTCAAACTCAGCAGCACACTGGAATTCAAGACTCTGAAATCGAAAAGGATAGGGCCAAAGTGTTCAGGCTAGCATCTTCAAAAAAGGGAACAATATACACCATGGAGAAGACCTTAAATTTCAAAAGCAGCAGTACAGAATCTGGGAAGCAGGAAGTATGAGGAAAGAAAACCAGAGACATAGAATTTACAGGAAAATTGGAGTCTGACAGGGATAAAAGGTGTGTGTGTGTGTGTGTGTGTGTGTGTGTGTGTGTGTGTTTATGAACCTAGCAATATCTGGTCTGAGGGAAAAGTGCTCATCCATGTAAGGTGGCTGCTGAGAACAATGTCATAAAATGAACATCAGCTGGCCATGGTAAGTGCCTTAAAATGGCTTTCACAAAAAGAGAGATGGAAGGAAAACAAAACATGTCACTATGCCTGAAAACCACTTATAGAAAGCTCCTAAAAGCAAAAAGAGAAAAGAAAGAACATTACGTGATCATCCCATTTATCTTTACTGGGAATTTTTTGGAGACAAATTCATTTCTTCTTTTGTAGTATTGCCTCACACTTTGGACCAGTCCAAAAGGAAATAATTTCCTCTGTATGAGACATATTTTCAATCATTCTGATTCTGAAGGAGATTTTTTTTGCCTTTGGCTATTTTTGTAAACAAGTTACGGAGGAATTGCTTTGAGCAGATTCTGCAAAATGCGTCTTTTATGTCTACTTTATATTGTAGGTATTGACAAAGATAAATAAAACAAAACACAGTGCTCCAGCTATTTCAAAGGATCTAGGCCTAGATGGAATATGAGTACTGGATTCACCTTAGAGCAGTTTTTTCTTCTTTTTTATCTTACATGCAGGGCATTTCTTGTTCCTGAGCAACTCCTTTTTATTTGAAACAATTTTTAAAAAATGTTTATTTATTTTTGAGAGAGATGGGGGGCAGGGTGGAGAGGCAGAGAGAGGGAGACAGAGGATCCTAAGCGAAGCTTGAAATCACAACCTGCTGGATCACGACCTGAGCCAAGGTCAGACGCTCATCCAACTGAACCACCCAGGTGCCCTTCATGAGTAACTCCTTTTTAAATGAATGTAAACTTTACCAATGAAAAAGACTCCATACTTGTTGTTAGAAGGAGACTTGAAATATCAGTTGGCTCAGTTCTCTGGTTTCAAACAGGACATGTACATGCATGGGTTAACCGCGTCTCATAGGATGTAAAAAGTAATTAAATCCCGAGTCTCAAAGCCCCTTACATTGGACTATATCTTCCCAACTTGTATGAGATTAGTATGTTTCATTCTGAAACTTATCACACTCTATATGTTAGTAGTATTCAGTTTGTGCTTCATAGTTGTAAAATGATGAGCATTACTGTGTTTATTTTGGTAATAAGCTTATGGCCATAATTAAATAGTCGACAAATACTTTTTTTGAACAGCTGCTATGTCAAGGCACTGCCGTAGTTGTTGTGGGAGATGTGAGACTATAAAACACACTGTTTTAATTCAGAGAGCTTATAGTTTTGGGGGAGAGGAAGATGGTTACATAACACATGTACTAACTATATTAAGACGTAGACTTTCCACATAGGCTTTGTCAGAAAGTCCTCATCTGTAGTAGTATAATGAAAAAAAGATGATAAAAAATGAGTACTACTTTAGAATTAAAAAAAAAAGTTTATTTATTTTGAGAGTGACAGAGACAGCACAAGTGGTGGGGGGGGGGAGGCAGAGAGAGAGGGAGAGAGATAGAATCCTAAGCAGGCTCTGCACTGCCAGCACAGATCCTGACATGGGGCTTGAACCCACGAACCCATGTGAGTTTATGACCTGAGCTGAAACCAAGTGTCAGATGCTTAACTGACTAAGCCACCCAGGTGCCCCAAAATGAGTACTACTTTTAGATTGTGAAAGAGGTGTATCAGGCAATGTTACACTATGTGTATAGTATGTGTAATATTTATGGAAAATTTAGGATGTCTAAAGAGTTGAGTTCAATTATGTATCTCCACCTATACCACATACTTTCCACAAAACAAAAACACGTGTTGACTGATTAATCATGGAACTAAACTCTGTGCCAAAATAAAGGCATAGCCCACATTAAAGGATTCACTGCTCATTACTTAATGACTATGAAACACAAACTCAATTCTGTTGTCATCTAAGACAGTTTGGCCAGAAGAATCAGCCAAAATGTACAGAGACAGGGAATTTAGCAGGAGGATGAGTGCTACGGTGAAGGAAAGTCTTTTTTTCTTCTTCTTTTTTTGGCAACGATGTCCATGCCATATGAAAACTCTGGTAAACTGTTGTTCAGATTGCTGGTATTATTCTGGATTTGAGCCTCAAGTATATCTTCGTTGTAATGGCATTGGTACTCTATTGAGAGTATCCTGTTCTCTGCTTTTGCTGCCAGGTGCTGCAGATTGAACTTACTTTTGTGTATTTTGAATGTGATGTTAATACCTGCAGCATATTTTCAAAATGTAAAATAAGCAACATTTGTTGGAAGGCAGATAATAAGCAATAGTGCAGTTAGCCGCGGTAAATATATTTGGTAGTTTCCCCACATTTACAACTATTCCCGTAATTTCTTCGTTGAGTGAGCAAATGGTGGTCCAACAGAAACCCTAGCTAGAATGAAATTAAACCTTTTTAAACACCTAGAACAGGGGCGCCTGGGTGGCTCAGTCGGTTGAGCGTCCGACTTCGGCTCGGGTCATGATCTCACGGTCCGTGAGTCCGAGCCCCGCGTCGGGCTCTGCGCTGACAGCTCAGAGCCCGGAGCCTGCTTCAGATTCTGTGTCTCCCTCTCTCTCTGACCCTCCCCCATTCATGCTCTGTCTCTCTCTGTCTCAAAAATAAATCAACATTAAAAAAAAAATTTAAAAACCTAGAACATGGGGTGGCTCAGTAGGTCGAGTGTCTGACTGTTGATTTTGGCTCAGGTCATAATCCCAGGGTCACAGGATCTTGTGTCGCCCTCCATGCTGAGTGTGGAGCCTTCTTAAGATTCTCTACGCCCACCCCCAGCCCTTCTCTCCCACTCGTGTGTGCTTGCTCTCTCTCTAAAAAAAAAAAAAAAAAAAAAAAAAAATAGAGAGAAAGAAAAAAAAAGAGAAACCTAGAACAACAGAGAATATACAACCTCTTTCACTAAGCTATTCCAGTCTCTAAGAACTTTCTCTGATAAGAATGCTTCTTTGGGCCTGGGCTTTGCCATTTCTAGTAAAGCCATTTTCTTTAATTCTATCCTTACTAGATGCAGAGAAGAGTAAACAATCTTTCTTTGCAACATAGGCAGTAGATAATGTATACCATTAAGTCGATAATAAATATCTCATGCCCATTATTTAAGATAAGGAATCTATTAAAATCATCGATTTCTTTACCATTAGGCATACAAAAAAAGAGACAAGGATGGAGATGATTCTTTTGTCTGACATAGTGAAAGGCAATCCATAAGTTTTTCAAGAGTTATAAATGTCACTTTGAATACAGTTATTCACAATGGCCAATTCATTTAGGATTAAAGGATATATTCCATAGAAGATATTAGACCTCTGATGTTCAAATCTCTTTCAAATAATTTTTACAGTCTCATAAGGACATTATTTATGACTGCAAAAAAAAAAAAAGGGATGAGATTTCTTTCTTGTAAATGTTTTCACCCTTGACTTTATCTAAAAAGTTGCTGTTTAAATGGCTGTGCTGTTAGCAATTTTGTTTTTGTACCTGCATTAGTAGTCCTTTCCTCTCTCATCATGTTTTTTCAAGGCAACAGACAAAATTTCGTTTGTTAGAATTGAATCAGAAAGTTCAGGGCCTAAAGAACTCTAACACTTAATAAGAGAATGTAGAAAATAAAAGATTTGAAAAAGAAGGGATTGTAAGCATGTAATATCCTGCTTCTATAATGAAAACGTTTCTTGGGGAGAGTCGAGAGGCAAGAGGATTCATCTGGGTGTTTGCAAAATAAGACGTAAGTAATAAAAATAGATAAATATAGTGGGCTGTTAACAGTTAAAAGCAACGACAGCTGTTCCAAAGCTCGCTTTAAGGACAACCATTTTCTTATTGGATTTAGTCTACTTACCAGTCTTTCTAATAAACTGCATACTAAAGACATAATTTAGTAGGAGTTAAAAATCTAAGCTCATTAGCACCGAAGTAGGTCATGTCAAGTGTTCTGAGGATTTTGGAGGCAATAAAAACATCTATCAGAATTAATAAAACAGATTCTAACATCATTACCATTATTTACATCATCATCACTATAACCATCAAATATTTATTGAATACCCAGGGTAAGTAGAGTATTCTTAGCAATACTATTTTATACCCAAGTCTACTCCTGGGAATTTCAGCCTAAGAAATTAAAAGCAACCAGGAAGTCCTCAACACAATTAGGGTCAGAGAGTAGCCTGAACAGAGAACATTGGGTGGGAGATGCTGGAAAACTTGTGTTTATAAACTTTTAGGAAGGTCAGAAAGGAAAGACTATCTTTATCTTCTGTAGACTTAAATGTCCAATTTGCAAATGACTCCTACTTTGCATAGCAGCTCCTGTCCTTCTCCTTCCATGGCTGGACCTCTTTGTTGGGTGCCTTGGCAACCTATAAGAACAAAACATCCAAGAGAGGAGTTTCGGGGAGTTCAAAAATAAAGGGAGAGAAAGTCACAGAGAAAGATGGGAATAGTTTTAAGGGGGTTCCAGGTAAACTCAGCCTTCCAGGAAGATTTTTCCTCAGATGCTTCTTTCATTTCATTTTGTCCTATTGCCTCAAATGCTTGTCACTGGTGTAATTTCAAATGCAATTTCAAACAAACTAAGACTGAAAACATCCTCAGGAAGCAGTGGTGCAGTCTGGGGAAGTCCTGCCAGCTGGGTTTCAAGAGCCCTTATGAGAGCCTTAAGTGGTACTTATCTCGTTGACGTCAGTCCCACCTGGGGTCTCCTTTTCTATTCTGCAAGACCAGAAACCCAATTTTTGTGGGCATTGAAAGTGGATTTGTTACAAACACACATAATCCAGCTCACATATATTTATTTCAGCAGTGCCTTGTGGGCATTGTACATGGAAATCAAGCTGTCAGATAGTTAATTGGTACTTGGGAATCAGAGTAAAGAGAATTCGTTAATATACTGTGAAGCATTTCTACCCAATTTGGTGACAGCCTCACCAGAGACACCATAATGCTCGAGTCTGCACTGCCAAGACTCTCTTTTCTGGATGGGATGTGAATGGACATTGTCCATGCCTGGGGTTGGTTATCCAGTTGTTTGCTACATGCGATCAATTCCTTCCTTTCTGACACAAAGATTTTTACCAACCAGGACCAAGTAATCATCTAATACTGCAAAATTTATCAGATAAAATTCAGAATGCTCAGTTAAACTTGAATTTCAGGCAAATAATATTTTTTAGTATAAATATGTTCCCAAACTGAGCAGACATTCTCTATTTTTATTTACTAAATTGGGGAACCCCAAAACTTCATTCCTGAGCTTCCTTTCTTATTACTTTGATTGGAGTTTTGGGTGTTCCCAAATTTTCTTAACACACACATACCATTTCTTTATTTACTCATAAAAGGCTAATAACATTCATTATGAGTGGATTTATTGATTTGACTTTTAGAGTACAACCTTCCCTGATTTACAATTCGTGTGTGTGCTGGGGTGGAAGAGTGGGTCTTATTATCATTGCCATGTACCAACAGCAGCTGTTGGGACAAATTGCATTAATTAGAGTTGTTTAAAGCAATATACACCATAGGGGAAAGGGTAAAGGACTAGTATAAATGAGTTCCAATAAGATCACTTTTACCGTATAGCTGAATGATTATATTGAGGAAAAGGGAAATAAGAATTCTACTACGGGAGAAGGGTGATTTTAGAGAAGGGAAAACTTTGAGTGTAAGGCAGATCTGGGGAGTGGAGCTTTGTAGTTGGGACTAAGAGTATTATTGGTCTCAAAGGAGAACATTAGGATGTTAGGGATGCAGAGCAGAAGGCAGGAAGAAGTCTAAGAACGTTTGACTATTTCACGTATGTGTATAAGGCTGGCCCTAGATGCCTGGGGAGCTGGAATCCCTTTCTTCTGTTGTCTTCTGTTCTGTTGGTCCTCTGGTCCAACCTGACTGATCAGGTTGTTATTTATTAGTACTATTCTTTATATGCATTTGGGTCAAGTAGACCCAATTTTGTGGTCTAGTTGGGAATCTCACCATACTATGTAACAGCGTTTTTATGAGATGTGGTACACATTTCAAACAACTGAAATGAAAACAGAATGTTGGAACACAACTTGGTCAGGCTGGGTATGGCTTATCCACCTGGTGGGTATTGAATTCAGGTAGAAGGACTGGTCACAGTATAATGTGTTATATTGTATCACACTGAATATACATAAAAAACCAGATCTTATGTATTCAATTCAATTCAACTCAATTACATTGCATTACATTACATTCAACAGCTGTTGACAACTCTTCTGGAAATGCAAAGATAATCTCTTCTAGAGAGAGGTGGAATGGGTAAGGTAACAGTGCATATTTGACTATTGTGTTAGGTGTGTGGGGTCAAAGGTAAACAAGACCTTGCTCTGTCTTGAAGGTGTTTACAAATAGTACAAAACAGGACTAAGACCACTATTATAAAGAAGGGAATTAATACATACAAGAGATAACGTATGTGAAAAGTGTTTTTGCAAATGTCAGGTTCTGTGGGGGTTGTTCTAGAAAAGGCCTTTGGATTCCTGACCTCTCTTTTTTACCCCTAATGAGGGTTAACGGAAGTAAACTGAGTGGTTGACAGATTCAAGGATGGAGGTCATGAATTCCTGGTGGCCACAAGACCTTTGGCAACTTACCTTCAGCCTCGGCTTTCTTCCCTGTTAAATGGGGATTATCATTATTTCTTTCAGGGTTACTGAATAGATGGAGCAGGTACTGAGTGAAGCACCTAGCATTGATCTCGGCAGGACTAAGGGCTCAATAAAGCATACTTCTTAGTCGGCGCTTGTTAACTTCTCTGAGAAGGGAACACTTTGTTTGGGACTACTTTACAAGAGCCTACTTAGAGGCACTCCTAAGCCGCACAGTTCACACCAGGAATATCCTGCAGCCTGCAGCCTGCAGCCTCCGACGTGCACCCTTTGCCCTCTCCAAGGACCAGAGAAATTCGGCTCTTCCAGCGAAAACAGTGCCCTGGCCGAAGGCACCGAGGAACTGCTGCCACAGAAGGCCAGGCTTCGAAGAGGGACAGCAGGACTGGGGGGGGGGGGGGTGTCCTCTGGAGGGGTCCCAGGAGCCCGGACCAGAGCGGGACCCAGCCCGGCCACTCGGCTCGGGCCGCGAGAGCCGAGGCCGGGACGTGCGCGCCTAGGGGCGTGAGGCGTCGGCATAGGGTGTCGGTGCCAGCGGAGGCGGGGCGAGCACATCTCCCCGCCGCCCAATCCCCAGCCCTCGTCGCGGCCTCATGAATAAGCAACAAAGCGAAGCGTCCTCCTCCTGGCGTCCCAGACGGCTGAGGGAGCCGCCGCAGCAGCAGGGGCCGCGCCGGGGATGCCCAGCGCGGGCGCCGCCGCTCTCCTCCGCGCGCTGCTCGGCTGAAGGCGCACAGGTGAGCACGGGCCCGGCTCCTGCCGCTCGGGCGGCCGCGCCTGCAGACGGGGCTCCGCGCAGAGACGGAGCCGGAGCCCGGGGCGGCGCGGGGTCGCCCCGGGAGCGCTGCGGTCCGGGGAGCGCGGCAGCCCGGGGCGCTCCAGGCGTGCGCCCAGAGCCCCCACCGGAACGCTGTGCCCCGACGCGGGGTGCGCGGGGGGCAGCTCGGGGCGCGCTGGGCGCGGCGCGCAGGCCTCGGAGGACTCGCCGCACTCCTCGCTCCAGCCCAGCCTCCCGGCTCCGCACCAGCGCGCGGGCCTTTGTGCTGGCGGGGCTTGCAGGGCTGGCTGCTTTTGTGTGGGCTTTTCTTTCTTCTCTCCCTCCCCTCCCAGTCTCTCGGCGGTGGTAGAGAAGTTCCTGAAGACTCTGATCGGCTCCTTTCAGAGAGCATCGATCGCTGTGTCCCCGATGCCAATCAGTGTCCAGCAGCCGAGGAGCGAAAGGGGGCTGCGGTGGCCACTGAAATGTGTCCTGCTACTTTGCAGAAGACCAACAGTTGAGTGTTTAGTGCAGAAATGTCACGGAACCTCCTTGCGCAGACCCTGACCGGTCCTCCAGGACACGGCAGGAGGATGCTGCTTGGAAAGGTCGCTTAATTGGAAAGAGGGCTTGTGGGATAGACACGGAGGAGGTCAGGCTCTGCCTGAGACCACGGAATGGCTGGGAGGTGTTGCCTGGAGGTGCCTAGATATCAACTGTGCCTCCTGGTCACGGACAGAGCCCGACCTGTGTAGAGTCCAAATATGTAAGCCATGGCTGGTGAGCTGGCTGAAGGTAGCCGGGGTGAACAAAATATAGGACTCTCAAGAGTTTGGAGTTCTCAAAGATGAGAAATCTTTGCCTTCCCGAGCCGAGCCCAAGGACCTGCCGGGATCTTAGCACCTAATTTCTGTGCAGAGGAGAGAAGACAGGATGCTTTAAAGTGTCTGCATTCTTTCTCTGGAACTTTTAGTTCCAAACTTAAGGGGGAGCAGGAGTGGTTCACAAAACCATCCATAGAGCTCTGAAGGACTTCTCTAGGAAGCAATATGTGTGGTGAGAATTTGCCTGCCTCCCCTTCTTTTTAGTGTATTTCCTTGATCACACATGATGCTGTTGGACTCTAAGGAGTATTATTGAAGCCAAGCTTATTTAAAGTCATTGACTGATTTGTGCTCACTTGCCGGCAGAAACCCTCTGTAGCATCTATTGAAAGAAACTCAAAACCGGGGTTAGATTTCACAGTAGCACAGCATTGCTGCTTTTACACACAGTAGTGATTTAAGAGTGATCTGACTTACACATATGCCTAAGGTAGAGCTGTTGGGTTTGTCATAATAATGAACCAAGCACTTATACAGCTGACTTGATATTGATTATGTTTATTCACAAAATTCCCAAGACTCACCAAGTCTAAGGTAGCTACGGCAACAGAGGCAATTAGGGAAACGTGGATTTGTCTTTGTTTTCGTAGGAGGCTCCTTATCTTATATTCTGGTGTTTCTTGCTAGACTTTTTAATATCATAATTTGTTATTACAGAAATGGGTTAATGCATAGATAGAACCAAATTGGGAAGATAGGCTTACCTGTTATAGAAAATTTCCACTTTTGAACCAAAGGTGTACTTATTCTTTATTTAGCAGATATTTGCCTGAAAAGTTGTGTATGGAATTGAATTTTTTGTTCGTTGAATTTTTTTTTCCTTACATAAGGAAGCTGGGTTTAATCTCTGTAGAATGAAAACTCATTCTATAATTAAGATGTGTGGTCAATCCTGTTTTTCCCATATTGTGTTTACGGGTGATTGTAAGAAAAGTATCTGAATCAAGTTTCAGCTTGAAATGTGAGATATTATGTTTATTCCTTGAAATGTCTACCTGGGGATTACTTTCTCCAGTAAAATCGGGTTTACTTTCTCCATGTCAAATCGGGTCATGGAAGAGAATTGTATGATGGATGGAGAAGAGCTTGTTGACCAAGATGGATTAGGATAGGATTCTGCAACCATCAGGCAATTCCCAGGTCACTTTGTCTACGTGAGAAGCCGAAGGAGGAAGCTCCATGGAAATATCTACAGGGAAAAAAGACACTATGGATGTTTCAAATTGCTCACATGTCGGTAGTTTGAGGGGATCATATGTCAATATCACACTAATATATCTTAAATTGAATGATACTTAAAACTTTTTCTTCAAACTGTTTTCATGTCTGTTATCATGTTTTGTCTCTTGTCCACCCTTTGAAGAAAACAGAATGAGCATTGTTACCTCCATCTTGCAACAAGGCAGCTGAGTTTCAGTGATTTGCCCAAGGTAGAGCTGGAACTTGAAGCCAGTATTTAAATCTTCAGTTCAGCTTCTTTTCCCAGGGATAGGATGATGCACTAGGGGCCACAGGCACTGACATCTTCATTGGTCTGCAGTGCTGCATTGTGGAGAGAACAAAGCTCTTGGGCTCGGTATGTATAACCTAGTTGTGGTCTGCAGGGATGGTAAAGCACTTTGCTGGTAGTTGCCAGTGTAACCTTCTTGACCCCAGCTTACTCATCCTCTTCCCTGTCAGCACTGATGCCGCTTTGCTCCTAGGGAACCAGGCTTTTCTTTGTAGTTATTCTGTTCTCCCTTCTTCCACTGTGGCCGAACATGCTGCTGAAAGGATCCTCTGTCATTCCAGCTACTCAATTTAAAGTGAAGGATGATGAGGTCCAGATGATCTTAAAGCCAATATATTAGGCCAATGACAGTTTTCAGTAGCACAGTGAATCAGAAATGGGGTACCGTAATGCCATGTGCCACAGCTGGGTCAATAGGGTCAGAATCTTGATAAGCTTGGCTTTAGACAAATTAAATAGCATTGGCGAGAGAACCTTAAGGATTAAAAAGGTAAGACAATGACAAGTTAATTATTGAGGGTCAGGGGATGTACAAAATGGAAAGATAATTAAGACACAAACAAAGAAGGGACAGAGTTTTCCTTTTCCCCTCATCAATCAAAGAATCACTAATTGGTTTTTATTTTTATTTTTAATTTATTTTTTAAGTTTATTTACTTATTTTGAAAGTGTGTGTGAGAGAGAGTTAGAGAGAGAGAGAGAGCAAGAGCGAGTGGGGGAGGGACAGAGAGAGAGGATCCCAAGCAGGCTCCGTGTTGTCAGCACAGGGCTGGATGTGGGCAGGGCTGGATGTGAGGATTCATCTCACGAGCCATGAGATCATGACCTTGAGCTGAAAAACCAAGAGTATGACGCTTAACCTACTGAGCTACCCAGACACCCCGCTAACAGGTTTTTAAAAGATGAGATGATAATTGGGAAGCAAGTCGACCTGAAGCTCTGAGACTCATCACTTGTAAATGCTGATCTATTTTTTTTTAATGAAATTAACTCTGAAAACCTAAAATATAGCAGAAGTGAGAATGCAGGTAATTATTACTATTATTAAAATGATACATGGAGTAAGTAGCCAGAATTGGCCAGGTCTGAACAAAATACACATTTAGACATGGATAGACCATGCAATTTCATTGAACATCTTACAGTATAAAATGGAGACTCTGAGCATTCTTTTTCACGCTCTTAAACAGTTATTTACGTTCGCTTCACTGCAGCAAATATTTATTGAACACCTCTCCATGCCTACCATTATTAGTAATTATATGGCGGACAAAGGAAGCTAAAACACCAGTGTTTGCATGCAAAGGACCGAATCTCATTTGAGGTGGCAAGACTTACGGACGTGATGATTTGTGCCAGAGAAGTTGGGAGAAGGATGGGAAGAGATTGGGCCAGGCATTTTTGTGACAGCAGTTAGTAAACAGGATGTGGGGGGAAGGGGGCAGGGTTTAGATACCTGGGTAGGGAAGGAGGGAGTGTTCTGGCTAGTGCAGTGCTGTGAGCAAAACTTAGGAACCTGGAATGAGGATGGCAGGTAAGAGGGCAATATACTCGGTTGGTGATGGTTTGTAGGGGAGTTAGTGGTGTGGGTTGTCTTATAGATACGGAATTTGGCGGTTGTAAACTTCGTGACATTAAAGGATGCGTTGGGCAAAAGGGGGCAACATGAAGTTTGACAGAATTCACAAGTTCAGAAAGTAGCATCCTCACGTAGGCAGGTTAATTGTCCTCTGTAAACCTGTCGCTTTCTCAGCTAATAAAAAATGGAGATAATGATAGAGCCTATCTCATTAGGTTGTTGTTAGGATTAAATAAGGTAATTTACATAAGGCACTCACAACACCTGGCATGTAGCATCCTCCAAATGGTGGCCATTGTTGGTTGGTTATTGTCATTTTTATTGTTAAGAATAAGCCATCTGGATTGTATCAAATGGATTGGAGAGAAGACAGTTTGAACAGGATCATCGGTTGAAAGGCAATTAAAATAGTAACAGTCCAGTGAGGTGATGAGAAGGCCAATTCCAAGAGACATTATGGGGGAAGGATCCACAGAAGTTGTGAAATCTAGACTATAGAGAAGAGTTCAGGATGACACCAAAGTTTAGGTGAAGAAGACGGTGCACTTGAGGTGGTATCCAAGTTTCTTCCAGGGGACAGTGAAAATCTAAGATGAGGCAGCTTTCTTTCCCAAACTCTATACCAGCTACTTACGGTATTTGTGTTTATCCCAAGAAAAGGAAAATATCAGGCAGATTGTTACCAGCTTTTTGGCATTCTCTATAGGCCTCCTGTGTCTTGACTACTCTTAGGGCAATGTTCATGTTCCTTACATACTACCCATGGAACTCATTTCCTTTGGAAAAAAGGAACTTTGCCAGTGATGAGAATGTTTTAACATGCTGGTTCCCTTCTGTGTCTACATGTTGGTAACACACAAAATCAGCAGTAGACATTTCAGTTGGAAATGGTGTTGAAAAAGCGTTTAAAAAAATCCTGGTTATTAAATCTAGCAAGACGGCTAAATCTGTATTTTCTTATGTTGTCTTTCATTTGTCTTTGTAACTTGACCGTGCCTCGACTTGACAAAGAAACAGGTTCTGGACTGTATCTATTTAAGATCAAAGACAATGGTTGACAGAACAGCTTATCTGCCCACTGGTGGCAGAAATGCAGTAAATTGTTCAGCGGACTGCCGAG
This sequence comes from Puma concolor, assembly GCF_028749965.1. Taxonomy (NCBI): domain Eukaryota; kingdom Metazoa; phylum Chordata; class Mammalia; order Carnivora; family Felidae; genus Puma; species Puma concolor. The sequence continues at coordinate 43,386,722 of NC_141672.1, forward strand.
CCATGAGGATACCCCGATAGCAAATGATAGACAAAGTGCTACTGATTTGCTCTGAAAGGCATGCTTTTCAAGCTATTATTAGAAGCCAATACCACTATCAGCATTTTGGTTAGAGTTTATTTACCTGAATTAATGTGCATGGATGGATATAGTAGAAAGAAGGAGCAGCCATGGTGTGAAAGAAAAGTTAGAGAAATATTCTTTTGTATGTTAAATGTTCTTGAATTGAGTTCATTTAAGATAATGAAGACACAGAGTACTAATTAGCAATTAAATTTCCCCACCCTCTCCTTCCCCAGAAAAGTAGGCTCTGGACATTCCTCTGTTTGTTCAGTCAATATTTACTGAGCATTCCCTCTGTGCTAGGCACTTTGCCAGGGAGGGGGTACATGTCGAGGAAAAAAAGAAAAGGCCTACAGCCTGTGATAGATGATCACAGATGATTATTTAGTTTTAGAAATATTGCCATTGCGTTGACAACGGTCAGCCTTTTCTTATTTATTCTCTAACGTCATGCAGCTCTCAGTGGAGGACACCATACTCATGGGAGTGGCTGTCTGAACTTGTGCTTTGAAAGATGGAGAAAGGCCTAGAACTTGAAGGTCATTTACCAATTTATCTGAGTTGCAGGCATGTTCCCTGCTGTCATCCTTATAGGCTGTCTCCTCTGCTTCTTTTAAAGTTCGGGCATCGCTTTGAATAGTGGGGAGAAGGAACATATGGCTGCAATACACAGACATAGAATAGGCTTGCAGTTCACCCCCATTTTTTCTGTAGTTGGATTTAGAAAGCAGGTGTCTGACACTTAATTACAGAAGGAAAGTCTTTGAGAGCAATGGCAGAATTCCCTTCACACAAATTCTAAAGCTTGAGATCTAGCTGGAAATAAAACCTTAAAGGAATATTCTGTTTGGGAAAGGCAATTGAGGCTATATTAAATCTCTATGGTTTGACTCCCCAAATCTGATTTGTTTATAAAATTCTCCTCTCAGTCTGCATGACTCTAGAACATATAAATAAAATGTGAAACATCCATCCAGTCATTAGAGTGCCTTGCCTACCTGATGGCACAGTTGTTGGAACATGAAAACATTTGCATTTTAATTCTATGCCCTATAGATAAAATATAAAAATGGATTCATGGAAGTAGAAGGGATTTATAAGATTATTTTGTTTAACTCCTCATTTTATCAAAGGAAAAACTGAGGCCATTTGCACAATATCCCATAGCAAGTTCTAGTAGCAAGAAAGCTAGGATTCAGGAATTGTTTCTCTCATTCTAGTCCATATCCCTCTAAATAACAGTCATTCGTGATGGCCTGTTTTTTTCAGGTTTTTATCCAGAAGCATGGGATCATGTCAACCAAGTTTTTAGGCCACACCCTACATTGTCTGGGATGTTTAGTAAGATTTCATTGAATGGGAAAAATATTTGTTCAGAAAAGGGCAGCTCTTTGAATAGATCAGAGTGTTCTTTACTTTTACATATGTTTCATAGTTCAAGTTGTACAAAGACGTAGTTTCATCAACTGTGAACATTCTTGTTTACAGTGCTTCTATATTTTTGTCTTTTTTGTAATTTTATTTTTTACATTTATTTATTTATTTTTTGAGAGACAAAGAGAGACAGCACAAGTGGGAGATGGGTAGAGAGAGAAGGAGACACAGAATCCAAAGCAGGCTTCTGGCTCCAAGCTGTCAGCACAGAGCCCGATGCGGGGCTTGAACTCACAGACTGTGAGATCATGACCTGAGCTGAAGTTGGACACTCAACCGACTGAACCACCCAGGTGCCCCCTATATTTTTGTCTTAAGGGAGGCAGCAAGCCAGATACTATTACTAAATGTGTTACCTGGCTACGAAGTGGGATTCTTTAGGGGTCATCTAAAGTATGATGATAACTGATGTTCAGAATGTTGACATGTCTTGGCACATGCTAGTCCCCCTTTTTCAAGTATCTTTCCCATATTCTCTCCTTTTAAAATGATGCTAGCTCCCTGTATGTCATTTAATATTTTAATAAAATTGTTGCAGACTCTCATCCCACATAGAGGGAAACTTACCATCCCTCTCACTATCTCTGAAGATTCTTGAGGGGGTGTAGTGACTTCTATTTCTCCTAGTCACCTCTGGCTTCAGTTTTCTTCTGTTGCTAAATTTATGATCCTTGATATGTGCTGGTCCTTTTCTGCACATGGCACCTCATGACATCTTCTCATTCCTGTAGTCTCCCAAAGTACTGTGGATTCAAGATTTCTGTATGACAAATTGTCCCTAACGTGGTGGCAATAAATGGTTATAATTTCATCCCACTTCTGTGCACAAGTTCAGACAAAGCACAAGTTCAGAGTAGCTTGGCTGGCTGGTTCTGGCTCAAGGTCTCTTAAGCAGTTATGGTCAAGATGCTACAATTGTCTGAAGGCTTGAGTGGGGCTGGGAAGATGACTTCAAAGGTGACTCATTTGTGTGGTGCTGGTGGTTTGTCAGGAAGCCTCAGCTCCAAATCTGGGGATTCCTCTTTCTTCATGTAGAAAAATTCAGCCTTCTGTTTTCTCTTCACCTGTCTAGATCATGCTCTAAGGACTTGACCTTTTCTTGGTCTCAGAAAGACCTACAGACTAAACAGGGAAGCTTTGAGCTTCTTAAGGGGAGACGGACCAATGAAAACTTACTTTTTATATTTTATGTGTGCACATTATGTGCTTAACCCAAATAGTTTAATGATTACACATGAAAGAAAGAAAAAAATACAACTTTTATAAAGATTACGTTTTTATTCTAGAATTTTCATTCTTAGGTTTAATTTCCTAGAACATCTACAGCATCTGAGAGATTTCTGATGATGGAAAAAGAAAGAGCCCAAACAGCAAAGTAGATAAAAAAAACCCCAAAACTCATAAATTTGGGGGGGGATTAGTAGTTTTGCTATAGTTTTAGTTTTAATGAGAGTGTGAGTAGTTTTTTAAAAAATGCAACAAATCTTAATCTAATGATAATGTGTATTCAGGAAATGTTGCTAATTTAAAATGTATTTCATTTTCTTAAAAAGTTTTTTTTTCTTAAAAACACCAATTTACATTAACTCTTTTACCATTTCTCCTCCTTAATTTTTGAAACATCAAGGGCATCAAGGGTTTGCCTTTTATTTTTATAGTTGTTACAGAGAAAAGAAATCATTTAAGTGTTTTAAAGAGGAATTTTAAATGAAAATCATTTACATACTTAAAAAAACTCTTTTTAAAAGTTTATTTATTTATTTTGAGAGAGAGAACAAGCAGGGGAGGGGCAGAGGATCTGAAGTGGGCTCTGTGCTGACAGCAGAGAGCCTGATGAGGGGCTCGAACCCACAAACTGTGGGATCATGACCTGAGCCGTAGTCAGACGCTTAACCGACTGAGCCACCCAGGCGCCCCTACTTAAAAAACTCTTGAATGTAACTGGTATTCAGTGTTTTATGATGATGTCTTATAAGTTTTAAACCATAGTTGAAAGATCTCTGAATGTAATATAAATAAATGTAAGGTTTACTTTCTATATCTTGGACATATTGCCATTTTGGTAGTCATTTGCTTATGTGATTAATAGAGGAATTTGGGGAGACTATTGCAAATGTGACTTCAAGGGTAATTTTTTTCAAATAGGTATTAAAGAAACAATGAACTTAGTCCTTGAACTATGTGTACCTTTTCTAGAGAGCTTCAAGTTAAATCAGCTGCAAAATTCAGCAGGGAAAAATGAACTGGGTTATCCAGTTCTCAAAGGTACAGAGAAGTAGAACAGCCATCTCTTCCATACCATCTCTGAGCACCACGCCAAGGAGATGATTTTAACTTCTGACTTTACTTAAAGGGGCTTATTTACAAAATACATTTACATGACAGTTTGATATGCTTTATTTTTCTGCAGGGCTCAATTACTGGAATTGTCAACTCTGCCAATTTATGTGCACATTTCTCTTCCACTATGAGCAGACCAATTGTATTGCACATTTGTCTGGCATTCTGTGGCCTTCTACTTCTCAACGTTGCCACACAATGCGTGGCCTTCCCCAAAATGGGAAGAAGGGAGATAGCACATGGTCTTGCAGAAACAGGGCAGCCAGAGAGGATGAACACAGATGACCCAGAAAATGACTCTGTTACTTCAAAGTGTACTCCCCAGTTGGTAGTCTCTGAAGACCCAATGATAGTGTTAGCGGGGCCGTCAGCAACATCTTTAAATAAAGTATTTCCTATTAACAAAGAAGCTCATCCAGTAGGAACTGGGCTTATGCAGCCTAATAGTCCTGACATTTACACTGCTACTGAGACAGTGATCCCTGTGGAGGAGGAAGTGTTTGGGTCCAGCCAGCCAGAGAGAGTGTCTCCTGAAAGCCGATTCTCCAAGGCCATGCTAACCAACCCTACTGCTGCAACTGCACCTCTGAATATGGATGAAAAGGAGGAACTCTTCAGTAGTACCCTCATTCAGCCCATTGCGGAAGGGACCACAGAAGCAACACTGGGTTTTCTGAAGCATGTGGATCATCAGTTGTTTGCAACGGAAAGTCAGGAAAGAGTTAGTCTGGGACATTTCCCTTCCTCTGATGTGAATACTAAAGAAATGCTGACCACCAATCCAGGGACAGAGAAGTTTGAAGCTGACGCAGAACATAGGGCAACTTTTTTCCCTGGTGCTAAGCCCGCAGCAGGCATGGCACCTGGAAGCCCCATGCCTGATAGGGAGAAGCCTTTGCAGATGACAGCTGATCATACCCAGACTACCGCCACCAAGCACTGGCTCACAACCTCTGAGTACACCCTGAGTGTTGAGCCAGAAACTGACAGGCCGCTGGGAGCCCCAGGAGTCACAGTGAGTGTCAGCACTGCTGTTCCAGCTGCCTCTGTCATAAGTGATGAGTGGGATGACACTAAATTAGAGAGTGTAAGCCAGATAAAGATCCCAAAGCTTGGAGACAATATGGAGACCCAGGTGGGAATGGAAACATCTCAGACAGCCCGAGTAACAGATAACGATGCTATGGAAGGTATGGAAGAGGGTGAACCTTTGACAGAGGTTGCAGATGTGGCTCTGGGGCTGCCAGAAGGGGAAACCCACATGGGGACAGCCCTGCTAATGGCACCCGGGGAGGAGCGATCGTCTGCCTTCACGGATCAAAGTTCCTTTACTCCCACAAGTTTGATGGAAGATATGAAAGTCTCTGTTGTAACCCTCTTCCAAGATACTGCAGACTTCATGGAATCCACTAAGGAGAATGATGCTATGTTTTTCATAGAGACCACTGTCTCCATCTCGGAATATGAATCTGAGGCGCATCAACTATTGGGACATACATTGAAAGGTAAAAGAAAGAAAGAAAGAACAAAAATAAACTTTGGGAAGGTTTTGATTTGAATTTCTTATTTTTTAAAATTGGTATAATTGACATATAGCGTTGTATTACTTCTAGGTCTCATTTTATGGGTTTTTTTTTTTTTTTTGAGTGAGAATTTAGAAGTTCTCTAAGTTTTGATGAAAAGCAGAAGTAAACAAATACAAAATGTATTTTATGTAGAAATTACACCAAATACAACCTCTGCATCTAGGCCATTCAACAGGAAACAATTTGTCCCCACCCCTATCATTTGGCAATTTTGGGGACATTTTTGGTTGTCATAACAGACAGGTGCCAGGATATCTACTGGGCCAAAGAGGCTTGTGAACATCCTGCAGCACGTAGGATAGCCCCCCCAACCACAAAGACTTTTCTGATCCAGAGTGTCCGTAGTGCTGAGAAACCCTGAAACAGACTGATAGTTTTCACACATGTCATTATGAAAATGTATAACTATTCAGGAAAATGTTAAAGAACTAGCTATATGTTTAAATGGTATAATACACAATATAGGATATTATTTACATATAGGTGTAAAAAATACTCACATACCTGATAATTTCTTACCAAAAGCTTTCGGTAATATTTATCTTAACGGCATTAACCACCTGAGTTCTTTGATTTTGTTTTCCCAAAAAGAAATTCCTCTAGAAATAAGAAAAAACCCCAATACTGATGAATTCTCTCTGTTGGCTTAATACTGTACTACTTCCTCTTGGCCTTTATATCTGTGACTGTTATGAGCTGATGAGCCTTACATTTGTTGCTGACGGATAATGTTTTTCTTTTATTATGTGTAGTTGGTCACATAACAGCATGAGGAAGGATAGACTTAGTATACATGCATATGCTCATTCCAAATTGTTTTGGAATATGTTCATCTTGTTATATCAGCTCAGTAGCTCCATTAATGGAAATTTCAAATTAGTAGTATGTTTTGTAAAGTGTTGAGATTGAATTAAAATGGTAAGATTGAATTTTACGTGTCCAGTTCAGTTTTTAAGGACCGAAAGACTTAGTATACTGTACGTTTTCATAGAAGCTTCCAGAAAATGTTTTGTAAGTTGGTTGTTAAATTCCATTGAGAGAGTTGGGTCCCATTACCATGAAGATATTAGATGTGACTGAATAAGAAGTTTACTTCAGTTTTCCATAACAGTTTAAGATATTCCTGGAGCATTAAGTCATATAGTTCCAGATTATTCATCGCATAATTGAATCTCTGATACTTATGTATTAGAATTGCATAGCTTGTATTAATACAGCCTAAAATGTAAAATGAATTCGATGATTATATGGTTCTTATTTTGATTATTGAATATGCTCCTTAGTCATAATTGTGTCACTTAACTCACTTTCCACCTAATGTGACAGGCACAGTTAGCACAGTGGTTAAGAGCACTGACTATGTAGGCTTCTCTCAACCTAAATTGTTTGTAAAGTGGGTAATAATAGCTGATATATTGGAGTATGTGCTAAGTTTTACACGTGTTATCTAATTTAATCTTTCTAACAACTCTATGCGATAGGTACTGCTATTATTTCCAATTTACAGCTGAGGAAACTCAAGGCCCAGAGATGCTAAGGAATTTGTTCAAGGTCACACAGCTAGTAGAGGCCGAGCCAGAATTCAGACCCAGGCAAATTGACTCTAAAGCCTGCATTCTTGACTGCTATGATGTATGGCTTCCATGGAATGGTATTAGTACCTACCTCCCCTTAGTACATTTTAGAAGATAAAATAAGATAATGCTTACAATATACTTAACAGTGCATGTATGTAGCATATAATAGAAACCCAGTAAACATTCGTTACTGTAATTATTATTCCTTTATTCAAAATGCTAACTTCTTTTTCCCCTTCAGAAGTGCAAATGTGAAAATTAATAGATATAAATGCTTCTGAGAATTTTTAAAAATTATTTTTAATCTTTATTTATTTTTGAGAGAGAGACAGTGTGTGAGCAGGGGAGGGGCAGAGAGACAGGGAGACACAGAATCCGAAGCAGGCTCCAGGCTCTGAGCTGGCAGCACAGAGCCCGATGCGGGGCTCGAACTCACGAACCGCGAGATCATGACCTGAGCCAAAGTCGGACGCTCAACCGACTGAGCCACCCAGGTGCCCCGAGAATTTTTGAATATAACTTAGTTCTGTATAATTTGTTTCTTCACAGACTGGTTATGTTGATATTCATAAAAGGGAGCTCAGCTGTTGACCTTCCTATTTTGTTTTGTATTTTATTTTATGTTTTTTATGTTACTGTATTTATCTCTGTCTCAGATTGATTCATCGCTCCTGAAAGCAGCAACACTGAAAACATTTATTTACTGGCATTTTGTATCTGAGCGATCCATTTGCTTTCCCATACCCTGAAATAGATATTTTCTTTTCTTTTTTTCAGTTTATTAATTATAGAGTGACTTTTTAAGGCAGGGAATTTGTCTATTTTAAAATGTTGTATCCCCCCCCCCCCCTTTTAAGACATCCTCACTCAAGAGATGACAACAGTTGTTCAAGAAACAGAAGCCACTTTATCACTGGTGACACAAGAGCAGCAGGTTTCTACCCTCGAGGTAAACAGAGAAAATGGTAAGACTGAGGAAGGAGAAGAGCCCCCCTCCACCACATCTGATGTTCCTGCCGTTACTCAGCTGTCGAGGAGATGGGAGCCTCTGGCCACAACACTTTCCACTGCGGCCACGCCTCTGTCTTTTGAAGTTACTTCTGCTCTGGAAGGTTTGTAAGGGAGGGAGAATTTTGGGGGTGGATCTTTTCTGAGTTAATAAGGAATAGAATGAGTGAGGCAGATGTACCCCCATCTGCCTGCACTCACCTAGAGAATGAACAGAAAATGCAGGTGACTGCTCTGTTGTCTGGGGAGATGTGGCAAAGCCTAAAAGGATGAGGGGTTAGTTCCCAAAGCAGAGTCTCCTGGTGGCTCATCACTGGGGCCTGTGAAGGCCAGGCTTCCTGAGAACTCTCTCCTTGTGTGACAGGCCTGGCTGCTAGGAGCCAGGGGGTGGAGTGAAAACAGTGAGGACCAGGGTTTGAATCCCAACTTTGGCCCTCACTAGTATTGTGGCCTCAAGCAGGTTTCTTAATGTCTCTAAGCCTGGTTTGTGCATCTTTATTATTATTATTTTTAAAATTTTTTAATGTTTATTTTTGAGAGAGAGCGCGTGCGAGTAGAGGAAGGGAGGAGAGAGAGGGAGACACAGAATCTAAAGCAGGCTCCAAGCTGTCAGCCCAGAGCCCAACGTGGGGCTTGAACTCACGAACTGTGAGATCATGACCTGAGCCGAAGTCAGACGCTTAGCTGACTGAGCCATCCAGGTGCCCCTGGTTTGTGCATCTTTAAATAATGTCTACCTATCTTTTTAAAAAAAATTTTTTTAATGTTTATTTATTTTTGAGAGAGAGAGAGACAGAGCATGAGCAGGGGAGGGGAAGAGTGAGAGAGGGAGACACAGTATCCAAAGCAGGCTCCAGGCTCTGAGCTGTCAGCACAGAGCCTGATGCAGGGCTTGAACTCATGGACTGTGAGATCATGACTTGAGCTGAAGTCGAACGCTTAACCAGCTGAGCCACCCAAAAGATGCCCCTGCCTATCTTTTATGTTAATTTCATTTAGTTTATTTTTGAAGCTAATTTTTCTATTTTGAGAGGGAGAGAGAGAGTGCATGTGTGCGAGTGGGGGAGAGGCAGAGAGAGACGGAAAGAGAGAATCCCAAGCAGTTTCCATGCTCAGCACAGAGACCACGACCTGAGCTGAAATCAAGAGTCAGTCACTCAACTGAGCTGCTCAGGCACCATGCCTACCTATCTTATAGGTTATTTTAAGGATTTGAAATAATGTGTACAAAGTGCTTTCTATAAAGGAGGCCCTCAAATGCTCTGATATCTTAAGGACAGCAAAGTTTTCAAATCTTGGTGATTATTGGAATTGCCTGGGGATTACAAAAATTATTAGTTAATTATTTTTGGACCTCATGTCTCTTTCTCATTATTTGTTGGTCTAAGTAAATAGGCTTAATTTATTAGCTGAGTTTTTTTTTTTAAATAATGTAATAAATATCTCCTAATCCTGTCTCTCCAAAAAACCCCGTAGGGCCTAGTTAGTAACCTACATGTAATCCTATATCTCAACTTCCTCCTCTGACTGGTAACTGTCATCCTGAATCTTGTGTTCCTCATTTCCTTGAATTCCTTTTAGTTTAGTTTTATTAAATGCATAAAGTTATGCATTTAAACATTTCAGTAGTTTTTAACTTTATAAAAACAGTATTGTGCTGGAGATAACCTTTTTGGGACTTACTTGTTTTACTTAATAATCTATGGCTAAAATTTACCTAATGTGGTTCTTTTGTCTTGACTGTTTATAATGTTCCATTATGAAAATAGATTGTAGTTTATGCATCTAATCTTTATCCAGTCTCTTCTAGCAATTTGCATTTGGGTCATTTCCAGGTTTGGCTATTGTGAACACTGATTGCTGCCATATGCATATTCTCTTGCATATTCTCCATTGTACATGTACAGGAGTTTCTCTTGATTATATTAGCAAGGAACTGAATCGCTGGGCTCTAGGTATGAATGTTTGACTTTAGGGTGCAATGCCTAATTGTTTTCCAAAGTGGTTGTACCAATGTATACTCTGAACAGCCATGGATGTGAGAGCCTGTGAATCCATATCCTGGGAGTTAAAAAAAAATAGTTTTTCGGTCTTCACCACCAAGGAGATTCTGATTCAGTAAGTTGAGATATGTGGAAAGCATGCAAATCGATTTTTAAAAAACTACCTTAGAGATCCTGATGATCTACCAGACGTGCAAAATAATACTATCCAAGGGTTTTTTATATAGGGGAAAACCTGGAGCTAAATCTGGCTGCTTTGAAATTGAGCATATTCTAGACACATACTCTTACTCTTTGGCTTAATTTTTAAAAGTAGTTCTTGGCATGGGGCGCCTGGGTGGCTCAGTTGGTTGGGCGTCTGACTTCCGCTCGGGTCGTGGTCTCGCCGTCTCGCGGTCTTGCCGTCTCGGGGTCCACGGGTTCGAGCCCCACGTTGGGCTCTGTGCTGACAGCTCAGAGACTGGAGCCTACTTCGGATTCTGTGTCTCCCTCTCTCTCTCTCTCTGCTCCTCCCCCATTCATGCTCTGTCTCTCTGTCTCAAAGGTAAATAATCGTTAAAAAAAATTAAAATGAAAAAGTAGTTCTTGGCATATATTTTAATAATTTTTAAAACATATTAATGTTTATTTATTTATTTTTGAGAGAGAGAGAGAGAGAGAGAGAGTGTGAGCGAAGAAGGGGTGGAGACAGAAGACAGAATCCCAAGCAGGCTCTGCGCCGTCTGCACAGAGCCCCATGCAGGGCTTGAACTCATCAACTATGAGATCATGACTTGAGCTGAAACCAAGAGTTGGATATTTAACTGACTGAGCCACCCGGGCACCCTTAATAATTTTTTGTTAAATTTTCTATCTTTTCCATCGTTCTATCTAAAATTCTGCAAAATCCATAGTATTGTCAATGGAATGAGTGGGATATTAAAATTTAAAAAGAAAGTTCTGATTTGAGACAATACATTTTCCTGGAAGGTAAAGTGTCTGCCTTGCATAGCTGGATTGATGCACTATGGGAAGAGGGAGCTGGCCTAAGTGCCAAACTTACTGTATATAAGATACTGGTTTCATTAATCATTTGTTACTTAAAAAGAAAAAAATACATGTATACATTTCCCCTAATGATCATCTTTGGGTCAAGTCCTATCTCTTGTGTTTGACAGATCTAATGGACACCATCACAGGGCCAAATGAGGAATTGTTCACACCAGTTATGGGCCCTCCAGTGACTCCGCCTGGAATATTGGAGGAAGCACCCAGCATTTTCCCAGCCATTTCTGATTCTGAGGCACCCTCGGAGACAAGAACCATTGTTCCATCCATTAGCCGTGTTAATACAGCTGCCTCATTTGGCCTGGAACAACTTGAATCTGAAGGTACCCATACATTGAAGAGAATCTTTTCTGTGACTGATTGAGTCATTGAGCAAATGTTGTTTTGAAGATTAAGGAGAATGTATTCCGTATGCAGTGTAGATCAGGGGTCAGTAAACTATGGCCTGGCCAAATCTGACCTGCCATCTATTTTTGTATGACCTGCAAGTTAAGAATGATCTTTACATTTTGAAATGATTGAAAAAAAATTAAAATGAGAATAATATTTTGTGACATGTAAAAGTTAAATAAAATTCAAATTTCGGTATTCCTAAATAAAGCTGTATTGGGACCCAGCTACACTTGCTCATTTACATATTGTCTGTGGCTACTTTTGTGCCAGATTAGCAGGGTTGAGTAGTTGTGACAGAGACTGAATGCCCACAAAGTATAAAACATTTATGATATGGCCCTTTACTGAAAAAGCTTGCTGGCCCCTGGTCTAGATCAATCGTTCTTAACTGTAGATGAACATTAGGATCACTTGGGGGAACTTTGAAAAAATCCTAATGCCTGATTCTTTCCAGTGATTCTGATTCAGTCGGTGTAGGATGCGATCTGGTGTCCACATTTTGAAAGAGTGCTTTAGATGATTTAAAATCTTCCAGCTGGATTGAGGATATTTGTTTATAAGGAAAATTCAAGTTTCCCCACCACATTTTCTTAGGTAGAAGTTTTAATGTGGATTGTATTTTCACAGCACTGCTCTGGTTGTTAGTGTGAGGTTTTTCTTCTTTATGACCATCCCTGGGATGTTCATAGGATGTTGTACTATTTGGAGATGGGTAGTCTCTTTACCTGTTAAGACTGAGAAATTCATGCCAAATTATACTTTCCAAGACACTGGCTCTGAGCGTGAAAAAGATGCTCGGAGCACAGCTGTACATCCACAAACAAGAAGACTGGAAATATGATGAGAGGTTATTTAATTAATCAGCGTTTTGGCAGGCAAACAGCTTTTGGTTGGAAGTGCAGAATATCCAGAGATTTGTAATGCTGAGTTTCTAATCTAGAAGACAGGTAAGCTTTTGGGAACTAAATTATCTGTGGGTTTGATGCAGTAAAGACATAGGATGTGGTGTTATTTAATATTTTGTCTGCTGTATAGCAGGGAAGGTGGTTCATCCAGGTTTGCAGCAGACTCTCTCACAGACTTTCAGGGTAACACTGGCAGTTTTCTGGCAGAGAAACATGACATTTTAGGAGTAGTGTGGAGAACTCCATAGTAGAAGGCTGGTTTAAGAAATGGATCAAAGCAAGCTCAGAGGCTGATAGCTCTTGCACTCCACATTGAGATAAAAACCGTATGACTTTGAGATTAATCTCATATTAGCTGTCTGCTCTCCTTGACGCCATCTGGAAAAAGCAGGTTTCCCCAAATTAACCTGCGTTAGAGATGACAGCTTTACCCGGCAGGGCTCATTAAATCAGAGGGAAAAAAAATATATTTGTGAGTAATCCATACTTGTGAAACTGCAATAATTTTCTAAATTTAGTAGATGATGGCAGTTGCGTTGAAATATGTGAGAATTTTCTTGACTTGCCTAAGATGTCCTGGAGTTTTAGTGCTTTTCTTCTACACAATTCAATTCCAGCTTCTTTTTGAGAATATATTTTTTCAGTTTTTGATCTAAATTATGATCCTTGTCAAGGCTTATGGAAGACCCTTTTGGTTTAAAAATCCTCTGTCAGCTACATTGTTGGGCTTAAGATAGGGTTTTGAATAAGCACACCTTTTCTTCTAGAACCCAGGAAGTGCACAATGTATGTTTAATTAGTGTACATTAATAACATCACAATTAGTTTTATGTTGGTGCATCTACTTCTCTGGAAGCTGAAGTGACTACACTTATTTAAACAGATAAACCTACTAGATTTCTGTGTGTGTTGGAGGCCTGCGGTTTCAAGGCATGTTTTTCTGCCTTGTCTTTGAGACCTTTGGGTGAAGGATTTTAATTCTATCATAGGGTTATACCCAGAGGAAGATAATGTATTCTTTAAAAAAACACTTTTTAAAAAAAAAAATTTTTTTTTTCAACGTTTATTTATTTTTGGAACAGAGAGAGACAGAGCATGAACGGGGGAGGGGCAGAGAGAGAGGGAGACACAGAATCAGAAACAGGCTCCAGTCTCCGAGCCATCAGCCCAGAGCCTGACGCGGGGCTCGAACTCACGGACCGCAAGATCGTGACCTGGCTGAAGTCGGACGCTTAACCGACTGCGCCACCCAGGCGCCCCCCCAAAAAAAACACTTTTTAAAAAATGTTTATTTATTTTTGCGAGACAGAACGCGAGTGGGAGAGGGGCGAAGAGAGAGGGAGACACAGAATCCAAAGCAGGCTCCAGGCTGTGAGCTATCAGCACAGAGCCTGATGTGGGGCTCGAACCCATGAACCGTGAGATCATGACCTGAGCTGAAGTCACACGCTCAACTGACTGAGCTACCCAGGCACCCTGAAGATAACTTATTTTTACTAGAACAGAGGGTTGTGTGCTACATCAAGTTACCTACCTTTGAAGTTTTAATCTCTGTGATGTGTTGACAAATGACATACAATTTTCCAGTTTAAAGATGTGTGTTTATTTAATTATATTATTAAATTTTTATATGCTATTTTAGTATCTTCTTTCCCACTAGGGGACAGAAGCATTTCTCCAGAGAATGGAGTATTTTTCTCAATGGGATATGGGCAAGACATGCCATTATTAGATACCAGACATCCAAGGATCAACAACCTTTGTGGAAATTTCTGAATGTTTATCCTTTAGGGGATAATTAGGGGCTCAGACAAACCTCAAATTGTATCTACTTGGCCCCCTGTCTTTGTCTCCTCCTTTATGGCTCTACAGCATAATCACTGACTGTCTTAGTTTTCTAGGGCTGTCATAACAAAATACCACAAACTGGATGGCTTAAAACAACAAAACTTTATTCTCTTGTAGTTTTGGAGCCTGGAAGTCTGAAATCAAGGTGTAGGCAGGGTCATGTTCCCTCCAGTGCCTCTAGATGGGTAATCAGCCCTTGCTTCTTCTAGTTTCTGATGAGGCATTCCATGGCTTATGGCAACATAATTGCAACTCCTGCCTCCATGTTCACGTGGCTGTTATGCCTAAGTGTGACTGTACCCAAATTTCCCTCATTTTACAAGGACACCAGCCATTGGATTAGGACTCACTCCAATAACTTCATCTTATGTTGATTGTATCTGCCAATAATCTATTTTCAAATAAGGTCACATTCACAAGTATGGCGGCTTTTGAATATGTGTGTGTGTGTGTGTGTGTATGTGTGTGTGTATTTATATATTTTATATGTATATTTATACACACACACACACAACACATACATACACACACACATACATATAGTGGGGATGCAGTTCAGCACATATCAGGGGTCTGTTTCTGAGAAGTTCACCAGGGGCTTCTGAAGGCAGACGTGCTCTGTCTCTGCAATATCCACTTGAGAGATGCGCATTTGAGAGCAGGAGAAGTTGTGATGTGTTCTACATTTCTCAGTCTCTGAAGAGACTGCCTCTATATGTGCATTCCACCTTGTGCCTATTTTAGTAGGTTTTTTACCTTGTCAGCAAAAATAGTTTGATTTTTGAAGGGATAATGGTTTATCTGTCACCTTGCCTGACACACTTTAATTCCTTGTTTATTTTTTTTATTTTTTTATTTTATTTTAGGGAATCAGTGTTTCCAGGATGGTAAAAAATGCATTATACTTGTCTCAAGCATAACTCCACTAGGGCTGCATTCATCATTTTTTAAATACAAACATGACAAAAGTGTTCTAATTTTTTATTCAAAATAGCATAATGGCAAGTTAGTTGCATATATATAACTACATAAATTAATTTTTGGATATGATCTCTGTATAGGTTGATATCCTTTTATTGTTGAATATTAATGTCTTTCTCTGCTCCAAAATAGAAACTTAACAATTTCTGATTACTTATGAAAATTTACTTGGAGTTTTTTTAATCTTTAGAATCTTTAGAATATTTTAGAATATTTTAACCGTAATATTTTAACCCTAATATCAAATGGACTAGGTCTTTCAATATTTCTTACCTAGGGAAGTTTTGCTTTCTGTATTTTAGAAATCCAACTGAAGATATCCATTTACTCTGAATAAATCAGACTTACTTTAGTCTTTCTTATATTCCCACAGAAGATGGAAATTTATCTGTGCTGTAAAATTGTAACAATAATTTTGTACGGTGGAAGGTTGTTGCTTTAACAATTCAGTATTCAGCAAAAAATCAATTGTGGGTTTATTTGTACCAAGAACTAGGTTTCTAAGTACATGTAGGAGGTAAGAATACAAAAACAAAGATTTCTTAGATCTTGTGATTAGGTTTTGGTAATCCTTCCTCACCTCTCCCACCCCCAGACTTCCTCCCTTAATGTTTGGAAGTCAGTTTTTGAGCCTTCCAGCTAGTGGTAAATGGGAAACTACTTGGTGCTCACCATGGTGCTGACCAGACAGACTTGGGAACAGGATGAATTAGTTTAGATTCTCCCACGATGACTCTGGGTTAGCTTATTGCTCTTCTGCAAGAGAAGAAGAAATACCAGTGTCTCTGGGCTGATCTAACTGATCCTATTTAATGTCCTTCTGTAGGCATAATAGACTGAGTGTTGGGGCTGTATGACCAGTGCTGTTATCCCAGACAGTTCCCCTTTCCTCATGTTTCCAAAGGCCCATTTACTATCGGCTTCATGGAACAAACTCACAGTAATTGACTTGGTAGAGAATTACCTTTTTTGTGAAACTTATAATGTATGTTATATGTACATATATAACATATTACCTTTTTTATCATATCAAGAGATTTTTAATTTTTAATATCAACAGGAACGTCCCATTTAACCTTTTTTTTAACATCTTGATTTTTTAAAAGTAAGACCAAATATATCATTTAACTTTAGTTTTTTCTTTTCTGAGGTTTTTTCCTTCTTTTTGGAAGACCATTTTGGCTGCCCTTATATTTAGGTTTTTAAAAAAACTGCATTTTTGACATCTTTTGCCAGTCAGGCAGCGCATGTAGGACAGAAAGCTTCCACTGTTATGTCATTTGTTGCTTAATCTATTTTGGTGACATCCATTTTCCTGCTTTTGTGAGTGGTGTGTGTGTGTGTGTGTGTGTGTGTGTGTGTGTGTGTGTGTGTGTGTGTATTTAATTTCATGGATATTTTCTACATTCTTCTGAGAGCATTTCCATTATATATATGCAGCACCTTTTAATTTCCTCTGCTGAAGAGATAGTGGTGTTATCTCTCCTTTCTTATTCAGAGTTGCCAGTTCTGTCTCTGTTCTAGGATTCTCTCTACTGATAACATAGAAATTTCAGATGAAAGTGATGTTGGAAAAGTATGCCTTCATTCAGATGACTGATCGTTCTGGCAGTGTGGAGGACTCATAGTTGCTACCTAAGACAAGATGTTTTATTTTCTTTATTGGTCAGTCAGAAATGAATTGGGAAATACGTTCTTTAAGTGGCATTGTGGGAAAGTCTCAGAGATGCTTTTCTTTACTAGCTCCATTGAGGATGCTTAAAAACTCATGTAGAATTTATAGGAGAAGTGTTTGCTCTTCACTTGCACTTAATTCACAAAATCAATATTTTTGATCTTCCCAGTATGCACTCCTTTTCAGAGAGTGTTTTGCTATTATTTTCTCAATTCTCATGTAACTTTTCAACTCAGAAGGCAGCTAGAATGGATGAATGAGACAGAGTATTTAAAATCTCATCCTGAGGCTGTATTTATGAACCGAAGTGGATGTGATTTGCCTTTGGGTGCTGCTCATTGGAATCTAGAAGGAAAGATCAAGTAGAGGAGTACATTTGAATTGTCTGTTACTTGTAATACTGCAGTGTGAGGTTAAGGATGGTCACTCTAACTGTTAAGAATGGATACAAGTTTTGGCTTTTGTTCTTGGAAATGCTTTGGATTTCATTTTCATTTCATTTTGTTTTTTTTTCAGTAACAAAGCCACTTAAATGATATGCAAATGGGGAAGATGAGGAAAAGAGTATTTGATGGAAAATGCCCTTTGTTGGATTTTTATTTTTAGTGGTGAATTGATTTGGTGAATTAAATGCTGAATTCTCCCCCCTGCCCCCATGCTTGTTCTGGCAAAAACAATGGGAATTTAATAAAAAACACCAATTTTATAACTATTAACATGAACACAGGAAATGTCTAATACTATTGCCATGTACATTAGGGAAGGATGAGCTTTTTTTTTTTAACTTGTTTTTATATGTACATTGTTTTCACATATATTACATGTCAGATTACAAAACACAGAATTGCTGGTGATTTCAGTTATTGATTGTCTCTTATAGTAAGTCACTTTGTTGTCTTGTCCTGAAGTCATCATACTTTCTCTGGTATTTATTATAGATCTCTGTTCTTAAGTACTAATATGTTGTTTAGGAATATTATAGTAAATTACTTAGCACTCAGAATGGTCATCCCGTGTTTGCTACTACTAATGCTCATATAGCTAGTGGTATTTTAGAAATATTTAAAATCAATATCATGATGTATTACCACAAAGTTTGCTTACAAATTCTGCTGTTAAAGAAAGATAACTGACATTCATTCTGTTTTCTAGTATGCTTTCTTATAAGGAATTCATTTGTTGGTATAATTACATTTAAACAAACATTTTTCTGGAGCTGATTTTTTCCATCCTTTTTTTTTTTTTTTTGGACTCTTTGTTGCCCAGCACTGGAAAGTAGAAAGTTAGCACTGCTTGCTAAAGCTCTCAACCTTAGACACACATGAAATTTTACATCATGGCTCAGGATGACAAAAAGATTTAGCCCTATATTCAGAGGTTTTGTTCATTCATTTACATGCACATTTAGCAAGTATTTGTTTGGTGATTCAGATAATAAGAACAAATGGGAGTAGATCTTACATAAATGTTAGTAGAAGAGTTAAGACAGATACCTAAATAACAGAAATAAAAGGCAGAAGGTGGGACAGTATCATACAAAAAATTACAGAAAAAAAGGACTTTGAGAATTAGGAATGAGAGAGAGCTTAGCCCCAGCTTAGAGAAATAAGAAATTGATATTTATGCTTGTGAGTCTTGTGTGTGTATGTGCATGGGATATTTGTGTGTATAGATTTGCATATATGTATATATATAATATATATATATATATATATATATACACACACACATACACACACTCATTATTCTATTGATTTTTTAAAAAAAATAAGCGATGACAAACCCCAAAATATGGAAAACATTCTAAAGGGTGGTGAATAGAAGACCACATACACCACACAATCGGTTTATAGACATGTAATCAAGCGTATTTTTCTAATTTAGCTTATTGGTTTGATGAATTATTTTTTTCCCTAATGTTTGTTTATTAGAGAGAGAGAGAGAGAGAGAGCAAGCAGGGGAGGGGCAGAGAGAGAGGGAGACACAGAATCTGAAGCAGGCTCCAGGCTCTGAGCTGTCAGCACAGAGCCCCATGTGGGGTTCAGACTCACGAACCATGAGGTCTTGACATGAGCTGAGTCGGATGCTTAACTGCCTGAGCCACCCAGGCGTCCTTGATGAATTATTTCTTAAGAATAGTTTTTTAATAACAGAAGCAACTGCTTTTCAATGTAGAAGAGGCAACCAGGTGCTCAGTCTCAGGCTAACAAATACTTGATTTATTGGAAGCTGTACCATGTCTCTCTTGAGGAGGATTTTCAGAATCCCAAGCAAAAGGATCCGTTCTGAGTGATTCATCTGGGCTCATACTCCAGACTGACAATCCCTCTGAGGACTGGTCTGAACAGGGCTCTGCACGTGTGGTGTTTTCGTGCAGTTGTTGAAGCAAATATGTAGCCTAAAACCACATAACAGGCTATGGAGATTTCAAAGGCATTTCAGATGTTTGCAGAAAATTAAGGCACTTTTTTAAAGGCATGATCTTTCAGTATGAGGCTAGACATAGCTATCCTTTTATTGGTGTAAACAAGATAATTTTGTTGCATTGGAGTACAGGCAACACAAACCTTAGCAATGTATAAAATAATGTAAGGATATTATCAACTACACTTTATCAGGCTGTATTCATAACCCTGAAGTTGTTTCGGCACCAGACTACCTCTTATCACTTAAGTGTATACATAACCCCAAAGGAAAAGATTAGAATAAAAATACAATGCATTAATTTGAATGGCCTTACAAGATTTTAAGAATGGTCACACTTGGCAACATTGCATTTGTCTTCAAAGATTTACATTGATTCTGCCTAAATTTACCAGTGCCTTTTCTTCTTCGGTCATACTACCTCTGTGTACATTGTTTGATATCTCTAAACAAAATAATCTATGGAAATTTCTTCTATAAAAAATGTGTAAAGAATCTCCAATTTTTTTTTAAATTTATTTTTGATTAAAAAATTTTTTTGATGTTTATTTTTGAGAGAGAGACACACACAGAATCGGAAGCAGGTTCCAGGCTCTGAGCTGTCAGCACAGAGACTAAGGCGGGGCTTGAACCCACAATCTGTGAGATCATGACCTGAGCTAAAGTCGGATGCTAAACCAACTGAGCCACCCAGGTGCCCCAAATCTCCAATGTTTTAATAGAAGAAGGAGATTCTCCAGGTGGGCAGAGGGTCTGATACTGCTTCCTCGATTTTCTCAAGGTATCTGCTTCACATGTTCTCTGAGGGGTCCTATTTCTATTAAAACTCTAGCTGGAGCATAGATGAAAACCCTCTCACGTGTTCCAACTGAAATTAGTAGAATTTTTAAAAAGACTCGGCTCAAACCTGAAGGAACATAAACCAAATAAACCAAGAAAATAAAAGAAACACAAAGTGAATTAGGCTCACAAGGTACAAATTTCTCTCTGATCTTACCTTAGCTAATAAACTCCCAGGACTCCCAGGCCCTGACCCATTCCACACTCTGAGAAGGTTTTTTATATTCTGTACCCAAAATACTAGAATAATTTTCAAGCACCTTGCTGGGCTTTCTGGCTACTCAGCTCTTGGCTTGTTTGCTATACAGAGGGTAGCTTCTTTTTTTGTCTTCCTCACCCCTACCCCCACATGGAAGAGCCAAGGCCAAGATGTAAAGTTTCTCTGGGGCCCACCACCAAGTAGGGAATCCCCAATCCCACATCCATATTACCTGTCCTGCTTTGCAGGTTGAAGGACACACTTTCCATCCCTGGGCAAATGACAGCCAGACAACTGTCATGGTTGACACCATCCCACCCTTATGAGGAAAGTCCATCTCTGTTAAAAGCATGGTATGATTGATATGAAGGAGACATAGAAACAGTTAAGCCTAAACTCATCCTCCTTAGGGGCCTCTCAGACCACCCAGCCTACAGCGAAGAGCAGTACAGACTAGTGGATAATGGCTCTGGTTCTGGTCTTACATGGACAGTCTATGTTCAAGTCTTAGCTCCATGATGAATGAGCGTTGTGATATTGACCAAATTGTTTAATTTCTTTAGACTTCAGTTTTCCTATTGGTGTATAGGAGGGCTATTGATGTTCCTATCTCTTGCTGTAAGAATGAAATGAGGTCTTGCATGTAGTAAATACTAACTTGACCTGGAGTAAATGCATAATAAATATGAGTATTTTACATCATTTGTCAATTAAAATTACATATCACTTATCATGCACTACTATGTATTAATTGTTACAATGAGATATTCACATCCTCTCCATGCAACCATGGGACAGGGGCCAGGTGGACATTGTAAGTAAGCAAAGAGGAAGGCAGCTAAGACAGCAGGGAGTGTTGAGTGTGGTGTGGTGGGATCACACTCCCTCTGATCCAGACAGATCTTGTTTGTATTGTTGCCAGAAGTATGTGAGCTCAGTGATGCCAGATCTTGGAAGTTTTTCAGGACAAGCTGAAAATTTTGATTTTTATGTGAAATATTCTGACTTTTATTTTTATTTTATTTTCCTTTTTAAAATATTTTTATTTTTTTAACGTTTATTTATTTTTGAGACAGAGAGAGACAGAGCATGAACGGGGGAGGGTCAGAGAGAGAGAGGGAGACACAGAATCTGAAGCAGGCTCCAGGCTCCGAGCTGTCAGCACAGAGCCTGACGCGGGGCTTGAACTCACGAACCGCAAGATCATGACCTGAGCCAAAGTCGGACGCTCAACCGACTGAGCCACCCAGGCGCCCCGAAATATTCTGATTTTTAAAGCATTAGCAATCAATTCACATGTTTACCTATCCTGTTTCATTTTTATTAGTATGCATACCCAAAAAAGAGTCTCTCTTCCTCATTGATCATCAGTTTGTGCTCTTAGATGAGTTCTTCAGACCTCCTTAAGGGCGGGTGGACAGGGTCTGATCCTTCTGTCCACATTGGCCTGTAGGTACCAGGCGTTGGGTAAATGATTAGTGATGGAGTATATGGTTTAAGGACCATTATCTTGTTTAATTGACGTGCTTGCTACTTGTCCTGCTTGTTGTTGTTATCGTTTGAAATCCAGGGCTTATTCTGGGTCTGAAGTTGAACACTTTTTATGTGAATGAAGAAGTGGTTGCCAGTTATATTCTGCTAGACATTCAGTGGGAATTTGTTTAGATTTCTGGCATCCCGTTGTGGGGTCGAACATTTTTCATTTCCTTTCACTGGAATGCATACCAGCATCTGCACTCAGGCAGGTAAGAGGGGATTCAATAAACTTAAATGATTCTTTAAATCCACTCTGGGAAGCCAGAGCTGGAAGTTCTTAAGTTCTCTGCGGTTCATGTCGTTAGTAAGCTTAATAATATAAATATTGTGTATATATTCTATTCTATATATCCAGTATTACATGATAAAATATAAAAGCAATTAGTTGGCAGGAATATTTAAGATTTTAGAAATGTAATGGAATCCTATAAATTTTGAGTCATCTTAACATTGGGAGCTGCTGAATTTGGTGGATATTATTTCAGAAGCTGCTGGGGTTCCTCAACCCCTTACGATACCAGAGAGCCATCTGCTGGAGATTTGTTTCATATCCTCAAAACAAGTTTAAGTTTTCCTTTTCTGGCTTTTAAGTTTTCTACCCAACTTAATGCCCCAGTTAAAACATCTGGAAACTAAAAGCAGGGTCATCCAAAGTGCATCAGTCTCTCTTTTACTGTGGAAACCATTGTGTTACAGTGGCTTTTGATTATATTTGCATAGGGGTTGCCAGGAAAACACACGCCAACAAATGTTTCTTCTTTTAGAAATATCTCACTGGGATGTGTCCGAATCACTCCCTTTAAGGGGGAAGCAGGAGAAAGACTAATAGGTACTCAGCATCTGCCCAGCCAAGCCACCCCGTTCCCCCCCAGCCCCATTCTTTCTTTTCTTCCTGGGCTCTAATTTGTTTACCTTAGGATTAATGTTAAACTTTGCGAAGGAAATTAGAGGGCCATTAAAAAGAGAAGTGTGACGCTTACAAGACGATGATTCAGACTGATGACTGCTATTTCAAAGAGGCAGAAGGTGCAGGCGAGATCCTCTTCTTCCTGTCAATCAAAGAGAGACAGTTTAGGTTGGGTAGAGTATTACTGCTGGGGTTCTTCCTACCTCCATTATTGGGGTGATGTATTCACAACCAAGGTTCTCTTTGACTCATTAGTAATACTCTGGGGATGCTAGCTACATCTCTAGCTTCTGGAAATCCAAAAATGTCTAAACTGTGACAAAGATGGAATGAGAGACACTGAGGACCTTTGGTGGCAGCTGCCCATTAAATTACTGGGGACCA
This sequence comes from Puma concolor, assembly GCF_028749965.1. NCBI lineage: Eukaryota > Metazoa > Chordata > Mammalia > Carnivora > Felidae > Puma > Puma concolor. The sequence continues at coordinate 43,409,872 of NC_141672.1, forward strand.
GACCTTTGTAGCAGAGTGAGATCACTCAGGCTGCGACCATGGGGTGACTTTTCTCCCATATGTCCTATTTGATTTCATTGAGAGTTAACCCATGGTTCTGGTCCTGAACAAAATTAAAACTCTTGGTTGTGATAACCTTAGGCAGAAGTGTTTGCAACAAATCAAACAGGCCTGACTTAGACAAAAATTCTGGGTTTAATAAAGCCGTTTGAGGCTCTGCTCCGATATTTAAGCATGCAAGGCAGTTACAACACTAGCTCTGTAGGCTGTAAGGAAAACAAAGCTTATCAGTCTTGCTTTCTGTTGAGCCAACAGTGTAAGCTTAGGGGATAATGCCTGGCAAGCATTTTGAGTCCCTCGGAAGAAAACCCCCATGTAAGTTCGAAGTATTGTTATGGGTTATAAAATAGCTGTTAAGAGAGTCTGTCAGAGAGTGGCCAGACAGATGAACTTGGCTTAGAGAGGATACTGTCTAGACAGATTTTTATTTTTTCCTCTCTGCTACTTGCAATAGGACATTTCTCTGTTGAAGTTGTGGACACACTACTTAATATCACCAGGAATCTCTTAGCCATGTGGCACTTACCTGACATCTCCGTTTAATGTTTTACAGCTTTCATTTTACAGCTTCAGCTCTCCTCAAGCCCAACAATGAGAAGTTGAAACAGGTCGCATCCCTGTTGCACACTGAGCTGTCTACTCTCCAAACACCTATGTTTGTTCTTTTTTTTTTTTTTTTTTTAATTTTTTTTTTCAACGTTTATTTATTTTTGGGACAGAGAGAGACAGAGCATGAACGGGGGAGGGGCAGAGAGAGAGGGAGACACAGAATCGGAAACAGGCTCCAGGCTCTGAGCCATCAGCCCAGAGCCTGACGCGGGGCTCGAACTCCCGGACCGCGAGATCGTGACCTGGCTGAAGTCGGACGCTTAACCGACTGCGCCACCCAGGCGCCCCTATGTTTGTTCTTTTTGGCTGACACCTGAGTCAGTGTTTCACGGTGGTTAGGTGTCACAGTTTTTGACAGTGGACATAATCAGCAAGTGACTTGATCTTAGTAAGAATTCTATGGAAAAATCCATTAGCTTCATGGCAAGGCACCTCAGTCAGTGCCTGACGGTGCATCTTGAATTCAGTGGGAGACCCTGAACCGATGCTGGTTCAGTGAGAGTGAATGAGGATTTACGTAATGTGTGTCACGTGCTTGGGAGTGGGAACAGTGAGAAGTGGTGGGAGGATATTGTCTGTCCCTAGAGGTGGTTACTCAGAAACTGTCATTACTGCCCCCTTGGTGGCGGTTCGCGTCACTGCGATTGTTTGGTATTACGAAGTAATCAGTGTCAAGTCAGCCCGGGATTAAGGAAGTGCCAGTTGCCAGGATGCATTTTCCGTTCCAGGTCACACAACGAGAAGAAATTCTCAGGCTGAACTCTGTGAACCTTCCCTACCTGGACTGCAGTGTTTTCTCAGGGATTCTCAGGGCAAACAGAACTTTAAGTCTTTGATCACTGTTACTGGGTATCTGTTAACATATGGTAAACCGAGAACAGTTGCTTCTTTTTAGAGGTTCATGTTTTTCTTTTTCTGTTATTTTAATAGGAATACTTGTGCGCGCATGTTTTACATTGACCTACATACTTATTTAGGATTCAGGTAAACGAAAATAAAATTTTAGGTGTAACAAAATTAAAAAATTCAGAAAGTATTACCCTATAACTTTTGAATACAGCTTGGTAGTGTTATTTGAATGAGTTCTTCCTTTAGATTTCGTTCTTTGGATCAGGGATCCTGTTATTGTTTTTGGCACAGTTTTATTTGCTGAACGTTTATTTCACGTCATTGCCCTTTGCGTTCAGAGGTGTTCACGACATCCTTGTTGGTCTTGGGTGTAACTAGTTGAAGGCCTGGCTGAAATACAGATGACTGTCTCTTTAGTTTTTATGAATGGTAAATGAATGCGTAAACTGTGGTTTGCTTTGCACCTGTTCTTATATGTTCTTATATGTTGCCTTTGTGCTTGCTGCAAGATTATTCAGAGGAATGTATTCCTGTTTATTAATTGTTACTCTGTGTATCTTTAGATCTAGGCAGTTGTTAAAAACCTGGATCTAACTCATTGTTTATGCATTCATTCATCTGTCTATCCATTCAACAAATACTTCGTGAGCATTGCTGATTGCCAAGCACTGTGCTCCTCATTGGTGCCACAACAGAGGATAAGACTATCCTTCCTTTATCCAGTGGTTTTCCACCTTTCTGCATCAAACTGCAATAAAATACATTACTTTGGTAATATTAGGAAAGGTGATCATGCCTTTCTTTGTTACTGATTTGTAGGAGTAGTCACTGTTCCATGGGAAATGGTAGCAGGGTACCGGTGACATACTACTAAAGGTGTTTAGCAGCTACAAAAATGATTGTAGGGGCGCCTGCGTGGCTCAGTCGGTTAAGCGGCCGACTTCGGCTCAGGTCATGATCTCACGGTCCGTGAGTTCGAGCCCTGCGTCGGGCTCTGTGCTGACAGCTCAGAGCCTGGAGCCTGTTTCAGATTGTGTCTCCCTCTCTCTGGCCCTCCCCCGTTCATGCTTTGTCTCTCTCTGTCTCAAAAATAAATAAACGTTAAAAAAAAATGATTGTAGACTCCTACAAAATGAGAACATTGTCTGGTGGACAAAGATAACTAGGAAATAAGGTTAGACTAAAAGAGAACTCTCACTCTTGTCTTCCTCCTGTCTTCTCTGCATGCTTCCTGAAACTTCCTTTTTCTAGAGCTGTCTTGTCGGGCTTGCTACATAAGTCCTCAAGTATGAAAAGTGAGAAATAGTAAACCTTATAAGTTCCTTTGTGTTTTGAAGGGGGGGATGGGTGGTACAAGGAGAAGGCTTTCCTCTCTTATCCCCCAGCGCAGTCAGGGGCCCTCTTTTTTTTCCAGTAGAAATTGTATGCTACTCAATAGTGTTTCTGGAGAGAGTATTCCTCCAAGAGGACACTCTGATGTGGAGTATACAACTCATGTTGGGCATTTCGGGACAGGAAGAAGGGGAAGGAAGGCTCTACCAGGGTGTGTGAGTGGAGGAGAGATTATGAGACACGTTGACCTAAGCAATGTCACTGAAATCACATTTTGAAGGTAGTGACCTTCTCGTTGGCCTAGATTTGCTTACGTGCATCTCTCTCTTTTTTTTTTTTTTTCCAACGTTTATTTATTTTGGGGACAGAGAGAGACAGAGCATGAACGGGGGAGGGGCAGAGAGAGAGGGAGACACAGAATCGGAAACAGGCTCCAGGCTCCGAGCCATCAGCCCAGAGCCTGACGCGGGGCTCGAACTCACGGACCGCGAGATCGTGACCTGGCTGAAGTCGGACGCTTAACCGACTGCGCCACCCAGGCGCCCCCGTGCATCTCTCTTTTTAGGGTGTGAAAGCATGGAGTAAGATGACTTCTGAGGTCCTTTTCATTATGTTTATAGCTTTATTTTTTCTGACTTTGTTGAGGTATAGTTGACAGATAAAGCTCTAAGTAAGATACTTAGAGCGTATAATATGGTGATGGTACACATAACATTGTAAAGGGATTCCCACCATTGGATTAACTCTTCCATCACTTCACATATTTACTCTTTTTGTGTGAGGACATTTAAGTTTTACTCTCTTAGCACATTTCAGTGATATAATACAGTGTTATCAACTATTGTCAGCACATTATACATCAGGCCTTTGGACCGTATTCATCTTATAGCTGAAAGTTTGTACCCTTTTACCAATCTCACCCTATTTTCTTTACACTCTAGCCCCTGGCAACTACTTTTTACTTTCTGTTTTTGTGAGTCACACTTTAAAAAAAAATTTTAGATTCCACCTATAAGTGATACCATGTAGTATTTGTCTTTCTCTGACTTTTTTTTTTTTTTTTAATTTTTTTTTCAACGTTTATTTATTTTTGGGACAGAGAGAGACAGAGCATGAACGGGGGAGGGGCAGAGAGAGAGGGAGACACAGAATCGGAAACAGGCTCCAGGCTCTGAGCCATCAGCCCAGAGCCTGACGCGGGGCTCGAACTCCCGGACCGCGAGATCGTGACCTGGCTGAAGTCGGACGCTTAACCGACTGCGCTACCCAGGCGCCCCACTCTGACTTATTTTTTAAAAAAAATTTTGATGTTTATTTATTTTTGAGGGGGAGAGAGAGAGAGAGGGAGGGAGGGAGGGGCAGAGATACAGGGAGACACAGAATCAGAAGCAGGCTCCAGGCTCTGAGTTGTCAGCACAGAGCCTGATGTGGGGCTCGAACTCATGAACCGTGAGATTATGACACGAGCAAAGTCAGATGTTTAACTGACTGAGCCACACTGATGTCCCCCTGACTTATTTCACTCAGCATAATGCCCTTCAGTTTCATCCACATGGCAAATGACAGGATTTCCTTCTTTTTAAAGGCTGAATAATTTTCTGTTATATGTATATCACATCTTCTTTATCCATTTGTCTGTTAATGGGCACATAGGTTGTTTCCATGCCTTGGCTATTGTGAATTATGCTGCTATGAACACAGGAGTACAGATACCTCTTTAGGATAATGATTTTGTTTCCTTAGGATGTATACCCGGATTTGGGGTTGCTGGATCATATAGCTCTATGCTTTAAGGAGCAGGGATTAACTGAGCCCATTGAGGGCCAAGTAGAAGTTGTCCTTGGTAGGTGATAGTGGTCAGTGGTTAACAGTTCAATGATGGGAGCTGAAAACTCAGGGCTCGTTGTTCTGGTTTTGTCTTTGTGTTCCCAGGGGATTAGTTTCATGTTGTCAAAATCATTCCATCAAGTACAGCTCTTTTAGGTTTGTGGAAAGGAAAGGTAGCTAAAAGTGATTTTATAGTGCTTTAAAAATAAAGAAATGTTCTTTTTGGCCTATGATCAATTTCCGTGTACAGGAGGAAGGTCAGTGAAGCCACCAAATAGTTTTGATGATCCCTGATAATTTTCTCCAAATTCCAAGGAACCCATGCTTTTTCTTTGCTTTAAAATTTTTTTTAATGTTTATTTATTTTTGAGAGAGAGACACACAGAGACAGAGCATGAGCAGGGGAGGGGCAGAGAGAGAGGGAGACACAGAATCCAAAGCAGACTCCAGGCTCTGAGCTGTTAGCACAGAGCCCATGCGGGGCTTGAACTCACAAACTGTGAGATCATGACCTGAGCTGAAGCCAGATGCTTAACTGACCGAGTCACCCAGGCGCCTCTCCATACTTTTTCTCTATCCAATTTCTTCCTTGGCTTCTCTTTAATTAGAGTCTCTGGTCCATATTCCACCCCCCCCCCACCCCCTCCAGCTTTACTGGAAGTATGTGAGTTTAAGGTGTACCACATGATGATTTGATACACTTAACATGTTGCAAAATGGTTACCCAAGAAGGTTAGTTAACATTTCCATCTCCTCACATAATTAACTATTTTTTGTGGTGATAATATTTAAGATCTACTCTCATAATAATTTTCAACTATATAATACGGTATTTTTTTTAAATGTTCATTTATTTTGACAGAGAGAGAGAGAGAGAGAGAGCGAGTGAGCGAGCACAAGCATGAGTCGGGGAGGAGCAGAGAGAGAGAGAGGGAGAGAGAGAATCCCAATATATTCATCATCCTTCTCATGAACTGTGAGATCTCATGAACATCATCGATCTCATGAACTGTGAGATCATGACCTGAGCCCAAATCAAGTTTAACTGGCTGAGCCACCCAGGCTCTCCTGCAGTATTGCTAATTATAGTCACCGTACTGTACATTAGATGCCCAGAACTTATTTGTGTTATTGTTGGGAGTTTGTACCTGGTCCCTCTTTAGCCACTCCCTTCACACACAACCAACCATCTCCTTTCCCCATCCCTCCCCCACTAAGCTCTCCTCCCCAAATCTGCTGTTCGTTAAATCTGCCTACTCTACCCCTCCACACAGGCCTGAAGCCAAGCAACCAAACGTGGCTGGAGAAAAACACAACCGTCTTAACATGTCTCACTTTGAATTTATGATGCCGCATCTCACGTGGGCCCACAGGGCTGCCTGCCAGTCCTGCCACATTTTCCAGGGGAATTCACTGGCCCGTTTTCCACGATGACTATTTCACACTTTCAAACCACCAACATTTCTTTTTTTTTTTTTTCCTTCTTAGTTTCTCATTTGACTGAGAAAATCAAAGAAAGACGAAGGCAACTCTCACATGTTCCCGCCAGCAGATCTATCCTTCTGCCTACACCTGTGCCCACTGCGGTGGAGGGCGTGGGGGAGCCGGCCCGTGCGCTGGATCCCATCCCTTCCCAGTGTTGGCACGGAAGGCAACCTTACACAGGGGCCACCCTGGGCGAGGCTTAGTTCTGAGTGCCTTAGGTGTTCACTAACGCAGTCCTTACCACAGCCCTGTGAGGTGTAGGAATCACGCTGGTTTTACAGATAACCGAGCTGAGGCACAGTAACTTGTCCCGAATCCCACGGTCATGGTACGTTTGCGTGGCTCAAGTCCACATATGCAACCATGCTGCCACACCTTGTCTCCAGACATTCTTCCGGCAGCCCTCTCCCCTCCCTCCTGAGTCGTCAATGTCCCCCGCTCTGCCAGATCTTACCCAGCAAGTTACAAGCAAATTCTAGCGTCTCCTATTTTAAGCTACCTTGGACCCTGCATCCCTCTCTGGCTACCCCCTTCTGTCCCTGCTCTTTTTTTCAAAAAATTTTCATGCGCTTTTTTTTCTTTTCTTTTTTTTTTTTTAGTATTTGTTGCATCTACTGTCTTTTTTTCTAATTTTCTTTTCAACCACTCCTGTCTGGCTTTTATCCCTGTCATTCCACGCAGACACCTTGTGTCAAGTCACTAATCACCTCCAAAGTGTCAGAGCCAGAGGTAATGTCAGTGACAGAATTCTCAAATTCTTACTCAGGCCCTCAGAAATGTTTTATTCCTTTGGTTCCCTTGATACCGCACTCGTTTTGGTTTTTCTCCTATCTTAGTCGTCACTTCTTTGCTGGATCCCCCCTCTGTTGGCCAACTTCTAACTCAGGGCTTGGTCTGGATCATGTTCCCTTTTCCCTTTTGCCACACTCATTCTCTTGGCGATCTCAACCAGTCTCAAGGCTGTCAATATCATCTTTTTTTTTTTTAATTTTTTTTAATTTACATCCAAATTAGTTAGGATATAGTGAAACAATGATTTCAGGAGTAGATTCCTTAATGCCCCTTACCCATTTAGCCCATCCCCCCCTCCCACAACCCCTCCAGTAACCCTCAGTTTGTTCTCCATATTTATGAGTCTCTTCTGTTTTGTCCCCCTCCCTGTTTTTATATTATTTTTGTTTCCCTTCCCTTATGTTCATCTGTTTTGTCTCTTAAAGTCCTCATAGGAGTGAAGTCATATGATTTTTGTCTTTCTCTGACTAATTTCACTTAGCATAATACCTTCCAGTTCCATCCACGTAGTTGCAAATGGCAAGATTTCATTCTTTTTGATTGCCGAGTAATACTCCATTGTGTGTGTGTGTGTGTGTGTGTATATACCACATCTTCTTTATCCATTCATCCATCGATGGACATTTGGACTCTTCCCATACCTTGGCTATTGTTGATAGTGCTACCAAAAACATTGGGGTGAAATGTGCCCCTTCGAAACAGCATACCTGTATCCCTCGGATAAATGCCTAGTAGTGCAATTTCTGGGTCATAGGGTAGTTCTATTTTTAGTTTTTTGAGGGACCTTCATACTGTTTTCCAGAGTGGCTGCACCAGCTTGTATTCCCATGTCAATATCATTTCTAAATTGATGACTCCTAGATTTCTATCTCTAGCTTTGATCTTCCCAAGGCTTCTGGCGTTTCCATTTGGAAGTCATAGGCATAGCAATCACATAATTAATCTGTCTCAGATAAAATTCTTGATTTTGCTCTTTACCCTTCAGTTCCTAGCTTCAATAAAGTGAGACCTTCCTTCCACATCCCACATCGTAATTATCAGCAGGACTCTCTCTACCTTCAGACTGCCTTCACATTACATCCTAACTCTGACCATCTCTTCCAACATCCCTTGTCCAAAGCACTGTCATCTTATCCCCTGTGTTTTGAAATAGCCTCCTAATGGGTCTCTTTGCTAATTTGAAATAGCCTCCTAATTTGTTTCTTGCTCTGATATAGTCTGTTTTTCACCCTGCAGTCAGTCATTGCTCATAAATATATATCAGATCTGGCCCCTGCCTACCCCCCTCACCTCATTTCCTGTCCCTTCCTGATCCCTGGGGCCCAGTCTTTGTCATTCTTTGAACACGGCACACATCTGCCCCAAGGCTTTTGTTTTTTGCTGTTCCTTCTGTTCTCTGCTACTGGGAATGCCCTTCCTGTAGATATTGACCTAAATTAAAGAGTATTAATTATTTTGGTATAATCTCTTTTCAAACTTTTCCTTGATCTCCCCATCCGAAAAAGCAGGGACTGGAACTTTCCATCTTCTTTTCATTTTTTTTTTTTTAATTTTTTTTTCAACGTTTTTTTATTTTTGGGACAGAGAGAGACAGAGCATGAACAGGGGAGGGGCAGAGACAGAGGGAGACACAGAAGCGGAAACAGGCTCCAGGCTCTGAGCCATCAGCCCAGAGCCTGACGCGGGGCTCGAACTCACGGACTGCGAGATCGTGACCTGGCTGAAGTCGGACGCTTAACCGACTGCGCCACCCAGGCGCCCCTCTTCTTTTCCTTTTTTTAAAAAAAATGTTTATTTTTGAGAGAGAGAGAGAGAGAGAGGCAGAGAATCCCAAACAGGCTTCTCACTGTCAGTGCAGAGCCCGACGTGGGGCTCGAACTCACAAATCATGAGATCATGACCTGAGCCAAAATCAAGAGTCGGATGCTCAACTGACTGAGTCACCCAGACACCCCTTCTTTGCAGTTTTAATCAGAGTGTAATGTTGTATTATGTATGTGTTTGCTATGTATCCCCTTGAGTGCGTATCAGCTCCGTGAAGGCAGAGACATTATTGCTTTATTCCTAGTGCCTGGAACTAGGTGCTTGATAAATAGTTATTCAATTTTTGAAATAGTGAGAGGTATTAAGTCCTACAAAGATAAGGGATATATAAGAATGAAAAAGATTAGGTGTAATGTTTTTTAAAAGTTAAAAAAAAAACCCTGTAAATGATAGGTGAAAAGGAATGTGCATGGAGAAAATTGTCTAGAAGCAGAAAAAGAGAGCTCAGAATTCCTGGGTGGCTCTAATCTTCCCTCTTCCCTTCTCCACCATCCCGGGAGAGTTCCCTGTTGCATAACTGCCATGTCGAGAGCCAAGAGAAGAGATCAAGGGGAAGGCCTTCAGTGAAGCTTCAGGGACTTCAGGGGTGCATCCATGGTGAGGGTGGGCCTCAGAGTATTCTTAGGAAATTAAAATTGGTGAAACAAAGTAAAATTCGGGATCTTATGTTTCCTAAACCTACTCCTCTTGAAGCATTGAATGTGACAAATTGTGAATTTAACTCTTATGATGATGGTAACCACAATGATTTTTTTTTTCAAGTGGTGCTTTTCTGACTGTCTTTGATCAATATCCTATTTCCTAATCTCCTTTAAAGTTGGAATGAGAATAATTGATGTAATTGTTTCCAGCTCCTTGGGTCACTCCTCCAACAGGAGCCAGGAGTGGTATATATACCTCTCACTTAACATGTTGTGAATTCTACTCACTGATGGAGAAGAAGAGTAAAAGGAAAATTGTGCCAAAGTAATGAATTCTTTTGTTTAGTATTATAAGATATAAAAGGATTGGGACATTCCCTTTAAATCCTGTTAGTATTTTGGTATACTTTTCTAATGGGCAAAGCTTTTCTCTTTAATTGGAGTCTGGTTGACACACAATGTTACATTAGTTTTAGGTGTACAACATAGTGATGTGACAAGTTTATATGTTGTGCTGAGTTCACTACAAGTGCAGCTATCACCTGTCACCATACTACACTATTACATACCATCGACTGTGTTTCTTCTGCTGCACCTTTTATCCTTGTGACTTATTCATTCCATAACTGGAAGCTTCTGTCTTCCATTCCCTTTCACCCCTTTTGCCTACTTCCCATCCTTTTTCCTTCTGACCACTATCAGTTTGTTGTCTGTATTTATGGGTCTGTTTCTGCTTTAAGTTTGTTTGTTTATTCATTTGTTTTAGTTTTTAGATTCCACATATAAGTGAAATCATATGGTATTTGTCTTTCTCTGCTGACTTACTTCATTGTGTCTGCTGGCATAATACCCCTTAGGTCCATCCATGTTATTACAAATGGCAAGGTCTCATTCTTTTTTATGACAAATATTCCATAGTGTGTGTGTGTGTGTGTATATACACCCCACATCTTCTTTATCCATTCTTCTATCCATGGATAGATGTTTCCGTATCTTTGCTATTGTAAATAATGCTGCAATAAACATAAGGGTGCATAAATCTTTTTGAATTAGTGTCTTTGTTTTCTTTGGGTAAATATCCAGTAGTGGAATCACTGGATCATACGGTATTTATATTTTTAACTTTTTGAGGCATCTACTTACTTTTTTCCACAGTGGCTGCAGCAATTTGCATTCCCACCAACAGTGCACAGGCTTATTTTTTCTTCACATCTTCAACAACATTTTTATTTAATGTTTTTTTGATTCTAGCCATTCTCACAGGTGTAAGGTGATATCTCATTGTATTTTTATTTGCACTTCCCTGATGATGAGTGATGTTGAGCATCTTTTCATGTGTCTGTTGACCATCCGTATGTCTTCTTTGGGAAAATGTCTATTCAGGTTTTCTGCCCATTTTTTAACTGGATTATTTGTCTTTTTGGTGTTGAGTTATATAAATTTTTTATATATTTTAGATATTAACCTAATGGGGAAATCTTTAATGACCTCCAGAAAACAGGGAAGGGATATTCCGTACCTTTGTACATGTAAATATGACCAATAAATATTTATATTACCTGAACTTTGACTCTAAGTAAACATGCTGCATAACAATTATCTGACATAGCTGTGATTTTGAAAGTTTAAAACATAGGTATATGGTGAGCACATAATCCTGCGGTGCTCACATCGCCCAACTTTAGCTATAAAATTTGTATTATTATTATCAACATCATTATTATTATTATTTTAGAAAGAGAACATGCAGTCAGGAGGGGAGGGAAGAGAGGAGGAGGGAGGGAGAGAGAGAGAGAGAGAGAAAGAAAGAAAGAGAGAGAGAGAGAAGGAGAATCTTAAGCAGATTCTACGCTCAGCATGGAGCCCAACACAGGGCTTGATCCTGCAACCCTGGGATCATGACCTGAGCTGAATTCAAGAGTCAGGCGCTTAACTGACTGAGCCACCCAGGCGCTCCTAAAATTTGTTTTAAAAGGTCATGCACAATTATTTTGTAGTGTTTGGGTCATTTCAAAAAATTCATATGTAGGCACTTACTGTATTCCTTTATGTTTCTTGTTGGTTTCTTTTTTTCTAGAGGGAGAAGAAGATGAGGATGAAGAGGATGAGGAGGAGGAAGATGAAGAAGAAGAAGATGAGGAGGAAGATGAAGAAGATAAAGATGCAGAGCCCCTGGATGAGAGCTTGGATGGTGATGCTGAGCTGCTGGGGTTTACTCTCCCTGGCGTCACGTCTCAGGAGCCTGGTTTAGAACAAGGAAACCTGGGCCCTTTGGAGGGAGCCACCTACCAGGTGCCAGACGCCATCGAGTGGGAGCAGCAGAATCAGGGCCTGGGTAAGAGGCATGTGTGTTTCCCTTTTCCAACTCCCTGTCCTTCTTTTATTTTTCTAAGGTGGCAGCTTGCTTTCTTGGCATCGATTATGGGGCAGAATGGATTTTCTGGTTATGTTTATGGGTGGTTCATTTCAGAAAAAGTTATCACTTTCTTTTTATAGGTTTATATTTAGTGCTGTTAAATAGCCAGGCTCCAAACAGTCTCCACTAAGAGCACAGTTACCTAATTTTTGGAGGGAGTTCCATTTCTTTCCTTCCCAGCTGGAAGACAGCTATAGGTTTTGGGAGGACTTCCAAATGGGGAGGGATGTGAGTAACCAGCGTGCTGAACAAACAGCGTGAATGGTCTGAAGTCAGAAAACAAATACGTGGGGTTACCTTCTGTCCCTGTAGAATTTGGTGCCTAGCGGAAATTCCTCCCCCACTTCTGCGTGAGCTTTCACAGGCTTGTCACTTTGCTGTATTCTTATGGCTGCATTCCGTTGTCAGACAGTCTCCGTTCAGCAGCCAGCGTCTGGACACCCATGTGGTCGCTGTCTCTTGGGTACAGCCCAAATTATCAATGAGAGGCTCTGTGAATGCAGGCTCACCTCCCGGCTGACACTGTCTTCCCGGTCAGCAGGGAAGCTCCCCTGTCTGTCTCCTCTTGGCTTTTTCTGGAGAGATGCTATAAGCTCTGGGTGATTCCTTGAGGCCTTACTCTCGTGACTTGAGGTAAGGTGACCTCTTCTCCAAAGAAGAACCCTCTCTAAAATTTTCTTGGTCTTTAACAGCCAGCCCCGTTTGTAACCTTCAAGTGTAGCTGAGGTTAGGTTGAAAAGTCACAGAACTGGTGTTTGGCGATTTCATTGAAAATGTGGATGTTGGCCTGGAGCTTTGCTCAGGAATATCATACTAGTGTATTTTGGTGCCTCAGTTGAAATGTCCAATTTAGAATCCTATTGCATATGATTTCTTTTTTAAATATTTATTTACTGGGGCACCTGGGTGGCTCAGTCAGTTGGGCATCCATCTTAGGTTCAGGTCATGATCTCACGGTTCGTGGGTTCAAGCCCTGCATCGGGCTCTGTGTCAACAGCTCAGAGCCTGGAGCCTGCTTTGGATTCTTTGTCTCCCTCTCTCTCTCTCTCTGCCCCTTCCCTGCTTGTGCTCTGTCTCTCTCTTTCAAAAATAAAAACATAAACAAATAAAAAATTTAAATATTTATTTATTTTGGGGGGAGGGGCGCGCCGAGAAAGAGGGAGAGCAAGAATCCCAAGCAGGGATTCGATGTAGGGCTCAGTCTTACGAACCGTGAGATCATGACCTCAGCCGAAATCAAGAGCTGGGTGCTTAACCGATGGAGCCACCCAGATGCCCATGCATATAATTTCTTAAAGATCGTTCTCCCCTCCCATGAAAACTCTCTTTTTTAGATTGGTGGTGAGAAAGGGTGAGTGCACTAAAATACGTGTAGAGCTGGAAAATTGCTGTGTCAGTTTATTGCATGGGTGTGTAGTTTAAAATAAGCTCTCTCTGTCTTTTTTTAAAGCTCAAATTTGACTTGTAAAGTTTTGAAGGTTTGCAGGCAAAGGAGGAATGCTTTTCTTTGATGCACTGTTCTTTCCATTTGGTTAATTAGTTCATCCAACAAACCTGACTGAGCATCTACTCTGTTCCTGGTACTTTGCATGGCACTGGGGACACAGAGAAAAACAAGAATAGTGCCTTTTTTGGATTAGAACGGAACTCATTTCATAAAGGTTTCAACGTGGGGAGGGTGAGTTCTATAGTAAAAGTAGGTTATAACAGGGCAAAGCAGAAATACTGAAGGGGGCCCTGTTGTCCTCCTGTCTTGCCTCCTTATTCCAGCCTGATGCACAGCTAAGTTTTCTTAAATTAGTGATACCAGTTTAGTGATTTGTTATGGTTTTAAAAGTGATTCCCACAGGGAATTTTTTTTTAATATATCAGTTTTTTTTGTTAAAAATAATAATTTGCCATTTCCCTAGATGTCTCTTACCTTTTATTGTCACTTGCTTTCCCGATAAATTCATTGTATCCACATGTTTTTAGGACTGAGTTTCCTGGGAACCCAAACAAGGAACACATATTCCAAGCTGTTTTGTTTTGTTTTGTTTTGTTTTGTTTTGTTTTGTTTTGTTTTTTTTCTTTCCACCGTGGGAAGACTGTGTTTGAGTAGTGTCTGGGACTAAACTTTTATTTGCTCATCAGCTTTTTCTTGGAGTGACAGGAGTATCTCCTAGGCACTCATAACCAGTACTAGCTTCTGGTCAACATTAATGCATACAGTTTTCTAAGTATACTCAGGTCAGATGAAACAGAGGAAAACCTCTATTTGGATTTGGAAAACCTTCTGTGATGGACTTTTGTGGTAGGTAGCATGGTGACTCCCTAAAGATGTCTATGTCCTGATCTCTGGAGCTTGTGAATTTGTTACCTTACATGGCCAAAAGGACTTTGCTGATGATTAAGTTAAGGATCTTGAGATGGGGAGGTTATTCTGGATCATCTGAGGAGGCCCAGTATAATCACAAATGCCTTTATAAGGGGGAGGTAGGAGAGTCAGAGGCAGAGAAAGAGATGTGATGAGAGAGGCAGAGGTAAGAGTGATGTGGTCATGAGCCAAGGGATGCCAGCAGCCTCCAGAAGCTCGGAAAGACCAGGAGATGAATTCTCCCCTTGAACCTCTAGAATATAACCATGTTGACACCTTGGTTTTAGGCCCTCAAGACCTATTTCAAACTTCTGACCTGCAGAACTCTCAGATAATAAATTTGTGTTGTTTTGAGCCACTAAATATGAAACTAACACAGATTTCAGTAAGCGTTTCATGGAAAGCATCATTTTAGAAAGTAGAACTGCAGGGCAGCTCTAGTCAGAGTGTGAATCTTGTAAACTTAAGTATAGTTTTTTCTTCATGAATCATTAAATATGCAAAAATTGAGGGGCGCCTGAGTGGCTCAGGCAGTTAAGCGTCCAACTCGGCTCGGGTCATGATCTCACGGTTCATGGGTGTGAGCCCTGTGTCCAGCTCTGTTCTGAGAGCTTGGAGCCTGGAGCCTGCTTTGGATTCTGTGTGTGTGTGTGTGTGTGTGTGTGTGTGTGTGTGTGTGTGTGTGTCTCATTGCCCCTCCTCTGCTCATTCGCTCTCTCTCTCAAAAATAAATCAACATCAGGGGCGCCTGGGTGGCGCAGTCGGTTGAGCGCCCGACTTCAGCCAGGTCACGATCTCGCGGTCCGTGAGTTCGAGCCCCGCGTCGGGCTCTGGGCTGATGGCTCAGAGCCTGGAGCCTGTTTCCAATTCTGTGTCTCCCTCTCTCTCTGCCCCTCCCCCGTTCATGCTCTGTCTCTCTCTGTCCCAAAAATAAATAAACGTTGAAAAAAAAAATTAAAAAAAAAAAATCAACATCAAACAAATTTTAAAAATGCAAAAATTGAGACCTTTTAAAAAGAATTCTATTTAGGGGCGCCTGGGTGGCGCAGTCGGTTAAGCGTCCGACTTCAGCCAGGTCACGATCTTGCGGTCCGTGAGTTCGAGCCCCGCGTCGGGCTCTGGGCTGATGGCTCAGAGCCTGGAGCCTGTTTCTGATTCTGTGTCTCCCTCTCTCTCTGCCCCTCCCCCGTTCATGCTCTGTCTCTCTCTGTCCCAAAAATAAATAAACGTTGAAAAAAAAAATTTATAAAAAAGAAAAAAAAAAGAATTCTATTTAATATAATACTATTCTAGTTGACCTTCTTCATTTTTGCTTTCAGGCGGGTTATTTTATTTATAGATTATCACATCCTATTTTACAATATGAATGGTGTTCCAAAGCAAATGCTAAAACCCATATAAACCTTTAAAAATGAACAGATTGAAGTGGGTAGCTGGGATTGGCTAAAAATAACACAAACTCTTTGAATAGATTATAATTTCATTTCCTGTGAAGTAACATGAGCAGAAAACTTAGATGACTTTCTAAGGCAAAGCAGTAGATTCATGGCCTCAAATTCTCGGAACTTCTGTTTTCTGCATTGTCACATACACATCACCTCTAAAGCTTTGGAGGGAGAGAGCTCAGCTTCTTGCTCTTGCTGTTGGGAGGTGTGAGTGGAATGAACTGTATGTCACTGAGATAGAATTAGGAGTGAAAATCCCCTGTTATAGCAGAGGTGGATCAATTGATTGGTATATAGGAAGTTCTTTTTTTTTTAAATGTTTATTTATTTTTGAGAGAGAGACACACACAGTACAAGCAGGGGAGGGGCAGAGAGAGAGGGAGACACAGAATGGGAAGCAGGCTCCAGGCTCCCAGCTGTCATCACAGAGCCCAACGCAGAGCTCAAACTCACGGACTGTGAGATCATGACCTGAGCCGAAATCGGATGCTTAACCGACTGAGCCACCCAGGCACCCCATATGCAGAAACAATTTCTTCTCTTATCTAACAAGTTCATTTTCAAATTTATTGGCAAGGACCTGCACAGAGTAGACACTATGACTCACACCACTTCTAATCCTGTTATGTATTATAGTATGTCATACAATTATGCTTAAAAAAATTTTTTTTTAATGTTTACTTATTTTTAAGAGAGAGAGAGAGAGAGAGAGAGAAAGAGCATGAGTAGGAGAGGGGCAGAGAGAGAGGAAGACACAGAATCTGAAACAGGCTCCAGGCTCTGAGCTGTCAGCATAGAACCTGACGCAGGGCTCGAACTCATGAACGCTGAGATCACAACCTGAGCTGAAGTCGGACCAGACCAGCCTGCTTCGGATTCTGTATCTCCCTCTCTTTCTGCCCCTCCACTGCTTGTGCTCTGTCTCTCTCTCTCAAAAATGAATAAACATTAAAAAAAATTTAAAATCCATATGATCCAAGTTGTGTCAGCATATCCATTTTATTTATTTATTTATTTATTTATTTATTTATTTATTTATTTATTTATATATTTATTTAAAAAGTTTACTTCTTTATTTTGAGAGAGAGGTGAGAGAGATAAAGAGAGAGAATGAGCGGGGGAGGAGGAGAAAGAGGGAGAGAGAGAGAATCCCAAGCAGGTTCCACACTGTCAGTGAAGAGCCCGACCTGGGGCTCCATCCCACAAACTGTGAGGTCATGACCTGAGCCGAAACCAAGAATCAGTCGCTTAACCACCTGAGCCAGCCAGGTGCCCTGACATATCCATTATAATGTTTAAACATTTCCGGTGCAATTAGTACCTGGGGATTCTTTCCTTTTTGCATTCTGTATCTGCCAGGATGCCTTTAGCTATCGGTAGCAGGGACCGTAACTTAAATTGGTTTAAAGAAAAAAGAAATGTATTTTCTCCAAAACAAGAAGTCCAGAGACAGAGCTCTTGGGTCAGTTGACTCCGTAGCTCTGCTGTCATCAGTGGCCCAAATTTGCCCACCTTGCTGCACTGTCCTGCTTGGGGTGCTGACTTTGCCCCTGGACTGGCCTCCTTACAGCTGTTGGGATGGCTGCAACAGCTTCACGTATCACACCGAGAAAAGACACTGTCCAGGGAAACCAGGAGGCTATCTTTTCACCGTATTTCTTTCTTCAGAGACAGGAAGCTTTCCAAGAATCCCCCAGTAGAACTCTTGCCTCCAGTTGGCTGGGGTTAGGTCACATGCCCATTTCTAAATGGTCGTTGCAAGGGGAGTGTGGTCACGTGGCTGGTGGAATGGGTGGAGGTGAGTGTCAGTCACCAGGCCTATCAGCCAGGGTTCATGTGTTTTTCTGTTCACTTCCTTGTAGCTGATACTATCCATGTCCCTTCTATCCTCTAAGAATCCCATGACCAATCTTGTTAAAATAATACCTTCATTTTCAATATGTTTCGAATTCATAAGTTCTGGATGAGAGCCTGAGGGTGGCGTTGTTCCATTTTCTTCCTCAGGAGATCATTTTGGCCGCTTCAGTTTGGTTGATGTTCTGGATGGACCGTGCTTTCAAAACCATCAGGTAGTTAAGTGCAGGAGTATTATAGCTACCTTCCCTTTCATTTCAAAGCCTACATCTAACATTGGAACGGGCTTTTGATTTAGGAAGTGGAATATTTTCCCCTGGAGGTCTTTAAAAATCATGATAAATATTCAGTTAATAACCTAAGGATGTTTGTGGAAAGCAGAAGAGTGAAGGGCTCTCATGTATCTATTTTTTTGTCAGACATTTGGTGAGTACCTACTACACGTGTGCTATGTGCTGTGGGAATACCGAGAGGCTAACATATGAAGAGGGAACTTAGCATGGGTCCAGAGAGTGGTCCCATAGATGTGAGGTCAGTGGCTGAGCAATTCCACAATGCAGGACTAAATCATCACTTACAACCAGGGGCTGCTTTGAGTAGCAGCCATCTGGGAAGTGTGACTTCAAGGGAGCTTTGCCTGATCTCCTAATTTATATCACCCTTTCTGCCTTGACATGATGCCTACTTTTCTTTTTTTTTTTTTAATTTTTTTTTAATGTTTATTTGTTTTTGAGAGAGACAGAGACAGAATGCGAGTGGGTTAGGGGCAGAGAGAGAGGGAGACAGAGAATCCGAAGCAGGCTCCAGGCTCTGAGCTGTCAGCACAGAGCCCGATGTGGGGCTCGAACTCACAAACCGTGAGATCATGACCTGAGCTGAAGTCGGACGCTCAACCGACTGAGCCACCCAGGCGCCCCTACGTGATGCCTACTTTTCAATACTAGAGCCTTACCTGGGATTGAGATTATGTATCTTGAGAAGGCCTTAGAAAAAAATGCAGATCTGTCTGGGCAGGGTACCTCATTAGGATATTATCATTTATATTTTACTATTAATTTATCAGGTTCATTAGCAGGTGATGTAGGATGATTTTAAGATAAAAGAGAGAGGAATACAGGACAAATGTGTTTTGAATTGGTGGGAAGGTAGAATGAATTGTAGGCAAAGGTGTGGGGGTTAGGCCCTATAGAAACAGCACTTGGGGCACGCAAGTGGCTCAGTTAAGCGTCCGACTCTTGATTGCGGCTTGGGTCATGATCTTAGGTTCCGTGAGTGTGAGCCCCACATTCGGCTCTGCACTGACAACGTGGAGTCTACTTAGAATTCTCTCTCCCTCTCTCTCTCTGTCTCTCTCTCTGTCTCTCTCTCTGTCTCTTTTGCTCTGCCCCTCATATAGTGCAACATGGGCTATGGCAGCAAGGGAAAATGCTCCACGCAAGTAGTGGGAACTGTGAGATTTCAAACATCTATGTATTTTGATGTATAACATGTTAAACTGTGGATTAAAAGGTTGCTCAGGAAAAAAATAAAATAAAATAAAAGGTTGCTCAGGAAGCTGCCAGGGCCAACATAAGTAAGTATGTGTATGGAAGGGGAGGGAGGAGCGAAACCTTAATCCAATGTAACCAGCGCAAAGTGAATGGCAGATTGGCTAAAGCCTCCAGACCAGTGGCTCTGGATCTTGGCTGCACATTGGAATTACCTAGAGAGCTGTACAACACTCTGAAGCCTGGGTCTTACTCCAGAGGACAACTGCCCCATACTGATCGACTGCTTGTTGTTCCCTTGGGGTAAGGCGGCTTCTGTTCATACAGGAGAATGGAGAAAGGGGATTTTAAGAAGTGTTTGTATATTCTATGAATAGAATCCCCATTGGTAGAGATTTACAGTGCTTTTAGTGATCTTTTGTGTATTGTATTAGCGTGTCTTATGGAAAAAAAAAAAAAAAAACCAGCCAGCTTTATACGGTGACAGAGAGATCAAACTTAAATTCAATACCTATGTTTTAATTTCCCCAGAAAGCCCTTGGTCACATTACAGACTCCTAAATCTGCACTGGAGACATTTGTCCCCAGACACCTGCATCTGGGAAGACTGAGCATCTTCCGATATGAGTTTCCTTGGTGGGCACGTGCCAGTTGCCTGGGGTTTCTTTGTGTCCCGAGTTGGTAGCCAGCGTTTCTGGATTTGAGGGTCATGCCATTCGCCCTTCCTTTGGGAAGGACTGAATTGTTTTATTTTTCCTAGACAGAAGGAGCGGAAGACTTGGGACCTCCTTTTTCACATAGGCAAGGCACCCTGGTGCCCAAGTTTAAAATAGAGATTGTGATCCCTCCCTCTCTCTGCCTCACGAGGATGAGCCCCTAAGAGAAATTAGGTCTGCAGAGGAGGACATCTTCCAAGGCCAAGATATGATTTCTTCATAGATCTTTCCATTTGAACTGTTGATTACTTGCAGATTAGTACTAGTTGGGGATTCTAGGGGAGAAAAATCTGTCCACACGCCTATGGTGAAAGATTCAACAAACTCATGATTTCCGTAGGTTTTAAAAACACTTATTTCCTGAAGTTTCCATTTACTTATTTTTATCCCTTTGTATTGGAGGTGTTTTTGTCAGAAGCCTTAAATCCTCTTTTTAGCACGAGGAAGGTTATAAATAGGTTAAATTCATAAAAACGAATAGACATCCTTCCCGCTGACCCTTTCCAACTGTGCTCACAAATGTCTGCCAAGGACCGCAAAACAGAAATTCGTATGAACCAAGTAGAAAGGTGAGCTGGCCAAGCCAACGGAAAATCAGATGCTGGCCTAAAAACAATTTAATGTACTCTTGTCTCTTTCTTTCATTTTGATGTTCATGACACTTCTGAAGAGCAGTTATGCGTATTGACTACAGTCAAGCTTTTGTGTTCCTTTAACACAGGAAATGTTAAGCTGTTTGGAAAGGGGAAAGATTGATGGCAGGGATAATTTTGTGGATTGTGCTCATTTTTTTTTAAGACAATGATTTTTCAAAGCTGTTTTTGCACCAACAATCTCAGACTGAACTGAGGCTTCAGGAGTTCATTAATTCCAAGAGTTATAGGCAGAGCTCATATTGTTAACACATGCACATACACACGTATGCACACTCACAGTTCGGTTTGTGCAAGTCAGCTGTGGGATACTGCACATTCCCTTCTTCTCCTCCTAAGTTTTCTTTTGAGAAAATGAGCGGGGGAAACCCATAAAATAGGGTTAGTAGAGATTGTCTCTCTAGTACAGAGGCAGCGGCGACTACCTGTGTGTGCAATTTTCTATGTCCAGAGCAGCTGACTCCCTTAGACATAAAGCCTCTCTGGGCATATTCCTGTGTTGCGGAAGGGAAATCAGTCTTGGTGGTTAAAATAAAAACCTTTGCACCAGCTGAGTCTTTCCGGTAATATAGTAGTAAGTTCTGTGTGATCTCAAAGAACTGCCAGCCTCTCAAGCTGGCCTCAGGAAGCCAAAGCTACTTTCGAAATTCAAAGGATTAGTGGTGCAAAGCAAAAATACAACACGGCGAAAGTGAAGGAGGGAGTAAATGTTAAAACAAGGACTCAGAGATTTAGATCAGGTAACTTGGAGATTCAACAGTTTGTGGATCGGAGGCATTTCTTAACATGTATTTGTCTCTTTTATATACCACTGGTATATTCAAGGACCTCCATGATCTCTCTGGGGTCTACTTTCCACTTCACTTTTCCTGACCTCTGCCTTCATCAGGCTGTAGTCACTGTCACCAGAACATGCATTTCTGCAGACATGCATTTGTCTGTATGCAGCTCTTGCAGAAGCCTTCCTGGCAACCCTAAGTCATGATGAGCCCTTCTTTCTGAAACTCCTCCAGCATTTATTGTCAGTATTGCTCAGTTTCTATACACTGCACTGTCTCGTTTTGCTTATTATTTTTGGAGAGCCTCACAACATCTAGCACTTGGCATTGAGTACTGTTGGTTGCTTAAAAGGGGTTGCTTAAAAGCTCTTCCAGCTGGTAACCATTCTGGGCCTGAAACTTTCCAGCACAATTGGGAGGAGGGGTGGGCATGCTTTATTGCACTCGGCCAGTTAAACAGTAGTCCCATATGTAACTATCCTGAGTAGCAATATGGGGCTGAGGTGTGGTTTTCAAATGGAATTAAGCTCAGGTCACCTGGGTGTTTCAGTTGATTAAGTGTCCGACTATTGATTTTGACTCAGGTCATGATCTCATGGTTTGTGAGACCGAGCCCCTCCTCGGGCTCTGTGGTGACAGTGTGGAGCCTGCTTGGGATTCTCTCTCTCTCTCTCTCTCTCTCTCTCTCTCTCTCTCTCTCTGCGCCCCTCTCCCACTCATAATCTCTCTCCCTCTCTCCCTCTCAAACTAAATAAATAAACTTAAAAAAATAAAATGGAATTCAGCTCAATTAATGGAAAAAGCATTAGCTCGATTCATGGAATAAATGGTAACTGATCAGGTACTGAGGGCTTTCCATAATGCTTAAAACTGACATTAAGCTTAAATATCACATGGCAGGTAGAGCTTCATCTGATAATAACTTTTTTCTTGTTCTCTCTACTTACTCCAGAGTAGTTTTTACATCTATTTACAAAGCCTTTAGCAATGAACTAAGTATAGCATGCCTTTGGGTCCCATAGAGAGCATAGATAGCATTTTGAAGGCCAGGTTTTCTGGAACATAATCTAACATTTTATTTTACTTCTCTAGCTTCAGTGAGATGTCACTGACATATAGCATTGTGTAAGTTTAAGGTGTATAACGTGTTGTATTGATATATATTGCAAAATGATTACCAACATACTGTTAGCTAACACCTCCATCATATCACATAACTACCATTTCTTTCTTTCTTTCTTTCTTTCTTTCTTTCTTTCTTTCTTTCTTTCTTTCTTTCTTTTTTGGTGAGTAATTTAACATTTTAGAATATTTTTTCAGAATGAACTTTGAGTGATTCTACACTGTAGAACTGATCAGACCTTGGAAACATTGGGCCAGTTACCTCATTGTCTTAGCATCTGAATCACATAGAATCAGAAGACTGCATTCCCACAGTGATCTATCATTTAGAAAATTTCCAAATAGTGAATTAGGTGGCTTGATGGAGATAAGGCCTTTGATAGCTTCTACCAAAGAATATAAACAGTCATAGTATCAGCTAGATGAAAGTGAGAAATTAATTGAACCTGATTCTCTTGGCTACTGGATCATAGCTTCCCCAAGTCAGAGAATCTGATGGTCTTTTTTTTTTTTTTTTTTTTTTCAGTTTATTTTGGAAGAGAGGGAGAAAGCACATGAATGGGGTAAGGGGAAAGAGAGAGGGAGAGAGAGAGTTCTAAGCAGGCTCTGTGCTGTCAGCACAGAGCTGGATGCCAGTCTTGATCTCACAAACTGTGAGGTCATGACCTGAGCTGAAATCAAGAGTTGGATGCTTCGTCCGACTTCAGCCAGGTCACGATCTCGCGGTCCGTGAGTTCGAGCCCCGCGTCAGGCTCTGGGCTGATGGCTCAGAGCCTGGAGCCTGTTTCCGATTCTGTGTCTCCCTCTCTCTCTCTGCCCCTCCCCCGTTCATGCTCTGTCTCTCTCTGTCCCAAAAATAAATAAACATTGAAAAAAAAAATTAAAAAAAAAAAAAAAGAGTTGGATGCTTAACCCACTCAGCTACCCAGGCACCCCTTGGTTGTCTTTTTGTATCTCGCTTCTGGCTGCAGGAAAATTATAATTATAATAATAGTATTTTAAATGCTTTAGGGTACTTCTTTGAAAAAAATGTTCTCTTTTCATGTCTTTAATGCTCTGTACGAGGTCCTAGATATTGGGTTCTTGTATCAAAGTTTCCCTAAAAATAAATTTGGATTGTTGATTATAGAGATCCTTCTGGAAACCTACACTCAAATATCTCAGCTCCAAATTACTCATCTTTATTTATTCAATGATCTGTATGAGATAATAAATAGACTTAATGCTTGACAGAAGCTGAAGCCCTTATCTGAATTTTTGTAATTAAATTTCATTGAATTGGAGAATTAGGAGAAAAAAAAATCACATTTCTTTCATTAGGAATGAATTTCTTATGTGAAAACTCAGCAGTCACTTTTCCTTTGGAGAGCTAGAGATGGAGTCTTGGAACTAAGCCAGAAGATAATCTCTTCATCAGCTACAGTTAATAAAAACATTAATAAGGCACGTTACATCTGAGGAGAGTGCTGTGAACTGAATCCTTTGTAATCAGAATGCACTTGTAGACTCAGTTGGGGAATTATTAACATGTAAAAACATCTAGTAGGCTCTCCTGAGAATTAAACAAGAAGAAATACTGAGAGAATTGGGAAAATTTTCAGAAAGGAAGAAATTAAGTATAAATTGCCCTCTTCGAAAAATACAGAGGGAGTGAACAAAGGTGATGTTAAAAAGCTTCCAATTGTGCTAAACCAAAATTGCGAAAGTGGTGGAAACTGTGTCCTTATTTCCTGATTTGCAGTTACATGCTGCTAAATTAAGTTGAATTACTTCATCAAATGCTATTGGTGCGCTGTATTAAGAATCAGACTATTTGGAGTCTCTCAGACAATATTTGTTTTACTTCCTCTGGATCAGCAAAAGAATGCATTTAACTTTTGCATTTCAGAAAATGGAGCAATTTGGTAGTTTTTCCCTGTCTCCAACCGAGACCATAAAAGAAGGATGCTAAAGCCTCAAAGCCAAGCTTAGTGGTCAGGGGAGGTTGAAGTCAGCTGGTGAACTTGTTCATTTCATTTTGGCGTTTGAGAATTAATAACCACAGGGTGCTGCCTTTCCAACTCAGAACTATTCTGCTTTTCTGTTGGACAAAAAGATTCTTTCACAGAACCTGGCACAAAATATAGATACATGGTCAACAAGGGGTCCCAGTTTCAATTCATGTGGAGAATCTTTAAAGTAAACTTCACAAACATACAGATTATCAAGACCCAGGGAAGGAATTTAAAATGAAGGAGTGCTCACAGTGGAGGGGATTTTGATTTACATCTTCCATCTCTAAGTTCTCCTGCAGGGCTGAAATATTTCTGAAATAAGGGGATTTGATTTTTAAGCTGCTTCTTTTGAAAGAAGACAACAGCTGTTCAGAGCAGGATGGATTTGATGGATCCTTGGGGATAAATACCCAAAGTAATGTTGGGTATTTCCAACTGCATAAGGTCTGATGTGAGATCAGCCATAGGCACCCGGTGAACGACTACCTGGGTTTGTTTATCGCAAGCCTGATAAAGTTTTGCACATCCTGCAGGACCAAGACCTTGGGCTTTTGAGCCCTGCCACAGGCAGGGAAGCAGATAGGTAGGGGAGGCCACTCACAGAGTGTTAAGGTGAAGAGTTATTGCCAAGTAGACCTTACTACTCAGCGCTCAGCCATTGAAACCACAGAGACGACTTATTGACTTAACCCACTAATAGAAAAGGGGTGGGGGCAAGCCATGGGAAAACTATGATGCACGGGAGTTTGTTTTCAGAGGACTCTTGTGGGCTTTTCCTCGTCCATCTCCCTGGTCACCATGTCATCATCCTCACTTTGCAGTCTTCCTCTGAGCTCAGGTGATGGCACCGTAGGACCTCCCTGGGATTCAGAGTGGCTTCAGTCACTTAATCCCTTCCACTGTATCAAACACTGTTTCTCTAAGACCTTGGTTTTAAGACTTTTTGAAGGACCATCAATAATTCATAGTTGTTAAAAGATACATTTTGAAATTAGGATTAATCATGATTCTCATTGAGATATAAAATGAAAATGTCAAAGATTTTTAAAATCTCATTAATTAATAAAGGAACCAGGCAGATGCCTCAACCAGTTCAAAGCACAGATCAAAGAGTCACAAATTTACATGGACTCAAGGTCTGTTAAAATGAATTTAGAAATGGATACAGGGCCGGGTGCCTGGGTGGCTCAGTCTGTTAGGTGGCTGGCTTTTGATTTTGACTCAGGGCATGATCTTGCAATTGTGGGATCAAGCCCCACATTGAGCTCTGCTCTCTGTGTGGAGCCTGCTTGTGGTTCTCTCTCTCTCTCTCTCTCTCTCTCTCTCTCTCTCTCTCTTTCTCAATCTCTCTCTCTCTCTCTCAATCTCTCTCTCTCCCTCTCTCTCCCTCTGCCCCTCCCTGGCTTGTGCTGTCTCTCTCTAAAAAGGAAAAAAAAAAGGGATGCAGGCCAACTTTTTCCAGTATTTTCCCTTGAGAAGAATTATTTGTATTGCTATGAGCTATCTATGATTTAAAGATTTGTAAAATAGTCCAAAGCCAGTGCAGAGCCCTAATAGAATCACATAATTTTCAGGGGCTCTAGCACTCCATTACAAGATATTCAATAATCTCCTCCTTATTCTAAAGTTTACATTTTTTTCCCTTACATACTAAAGTAAGAATACCTTGTAACCCTAATTTGTTTGGAAACATTTATATCGTGAAAGAGTAGTTGTTAACTCAAAGAGCTAAATGGTGGACATTGGATAAGTGGGAGTGTATCTGTCAGGGAGGGCCAGTTGCTGTAACAAACAATTCCCATCTCAGTGACTAACCACAATAGATTTATTACTTGCTCTTCTCACAGTTCCCATAGTCACTCAATTATACTTCCATCATGTGTCTCCACATCTTTTTTGGGCCTAAGCAGCTTCACTGGATCCTCTGTATCTAGCCAGAAGGCAGGAAGAAGAGAGAACTTGGGGAAGCGGGCTGGGAACTCTTTAGCTTGGAATGGACTTACTTTTCTTTCACTCAGATTCTGTTGGTGAGAATTGGTCACATGACCCCATGGGCCAGATGGTCATGGCAGTGATAAATGTGGCTTAGCTGAAGCAAAAGCAGCTTGGTGAGCCCTTTGCGTTTTCAGGGGTCTGCTTCTGTGTGTAATTCTCCTCCTTCAAAGACAATCCCCAGAAAACGGTTTGCTATTTATAAATTATTGCTAGGTCATTAGTGATGAGCAGAATAGTGTCTGCTTTCCAGAAGCATGTGATTCATCGGGAAGAAAAATCTGTAGTGTGAGGCAGGATATGATATATTCTGTGGGAAAAAAATGCTCCAAGTGTACCAAAGGGTGAAAGAGTAATCTCGACCAGGAGGAACCATGGAAAGCATTAGAAATAACACTAATGCTTGGCAGTGGAGAAGCTAGAATTTGGAGTCAGGAAATCCTGAATTTAAGCCTTTGTTTAATCACTATTGACCCTGGATGAGTTTTTAACTTCTCTGAGCCTTGGTTTTCCTAACTCTAAAAAAGGGCATAGTAACGCTTAGTGCCTAGAAGTTTTGTAACATTACATGAGTAAGTATACGTGTGCAAAATGAAGCAAAAGCTCATTTATATGAGATCTTAAATGTTAGGTTGATTTCAACAGACAGCAAAGGGCAAGAGGTCTGCTGAAATAAAGGCCCATGGGTTCCAATCCTTTCCTGCCTCCCTCCTCACAGAGCTTTTATATGTTGGAAATTACTAATACGATGTTTTTGAGAAGAGGGAGTCCACTACCAAAAAGACATTTGAAAACCTAGATATTTTTGAGAGTATAATAATTGAACTCTTTAAAAATCTGACAAGGATTTCTAGAGGTCTTTGCTGATCTATTTTTTTCCTCCCCGACAGTGGTCTGCCCAACACGCCGTTAACTGTTTAACCACTGTAGTGTAAAGCAATTGTCTGCCTTAGAGACGGCATAAATAATTATTAGAGTTTTCACCTTTCCAATATTATTTTTTCCAGCTATAGGTAAGGTTTCGGTTTCTTTTTTTCCACATTTTTGCCTGTAAGGTAAACATGGAGGATAATTATATAACGCTGTTAGGAAAGAAAAAGAAATCACAACATGACTACCTTCAGAACATTTAGCATAAAGGCAGTAGCATTAGGATATGAACTTGAAAATTGAGTATTTTATACTACTTAGTTCATATAAATTCATACTACTTAGTTCATATAAGTCACATTCAACTTCTCCACACCGTGAATGTCTTAATATTTTTACATAGCTGAGCATAAAAAAAAAAAAGCAGTGAACATTAACATACATACAAATTACTTGGGGATCCTGATACAATGTGGGTTTTTTTTTTTTTAACATTTATTTATTATTTTTGAGAGAGAGAGACAGAGCATGAGTGGAGGAGGGGCAGAGAGAGAGGGAGACACAGAATCCGAAGCAGGCTCCAGGCTCTGAGCTGTCAGCACAGAGCCTGACACAGGGCTCCATCTCACGAATGGTGAGGTCATGATCAGCTGAAGTCAGACGCCTAACCGACTGAGCCACCCAGGCGCCCTTACAATGTGGATTCTGATTCAGTAGGTCTGGGGTGGGACCCGAGATGCTGCAACAAAGCTCCCAGGAGATGACGATGCTGCTGGTCTTTGGACTACGCTGTGAGCAGCAAGGGGCCAGTGGATATAACTTTTTATCTGGGAGGTTGAGGAAGCCTCACTTAGGACGTAAAGGGGTCCAGAAGGTCTTTTGAAAAAGGAGTTAGAATTTTACAGTATCTGCTTTTATTAAAGCTGCAGTTGGTTGGTCCTCCCATCTATTCAAGACAGAATTCTTTAGATCCTTAGACTAGCTAGTTTGGGCCCCGTTTTAAAATTTAATTTAATTTAATTTAATTGGTTTTGTTTTGTTTCCTCTTAATGATAATGACAGGGGCATTTCATCTGTCTCTGCCTTAGTGTCTTCAAAAGTAAAACGGCCTGGCTGTTACCTAGTGCAGAGGAGGAATGCGGATGAACGACGCCATCCTCTTTTTTCTCTTTTTCTTTAATGTTTATTTATTTATTTTGAGAGAGATTGAGAGAGAGCACAAGCGGAGGGAAGGGCAGAGAGAGAGAGGGAGAGAGAGAATCCAAGCAGGCTCCATGCTCAGCATGGAGCCTGATACAGGGCTCGATCTCATCACCGCAAGATCGCGACCTGAGCCACCGTCAAGAGTTGGACACTTAACCGACTGAGCCACCCAGGCGCCCCTGAACTATGCCACTCTCAACTAATATGTTTAATCTTACTGACCAATCTTACCATGAACCCAGCTACCCAGATAAATCACTTCCATGGTTATTATTTTTGCTTATAGGAAGTGTGGAATTTTAGGACTTCCCTGTGGCTGCTTAGAGTGTCATGCCAAGGAAGCCAGCACCCAGCTCCCTTCGGCTAAGGATCGCAGGCTGAATCCTAAAAAGAAGCCACATGAATGTGCTGTTTATCACAGGAGAGTCCCCGTCAGAGCAGATTGGAACAGAACGAGTCTAGCCTTGCTCTAGAGAGAAAAATATCCAAGTATAGACTTCCAAGTACATATTTCTTCAGAATTTTTATTGAACACCTACCTTTTACATAGCATTTTTATGGGCACATAAATATAGAGTAAAACTAGCAGTAATAGCTCTCATTAACTAGATGCTTGTTCTACATCCATCCTGCTAAGCACCGGATTTACTTTACATAATTCAGGTTTCATAGTTACGTGTTACTATTCTCTGTTTACAATTAAGGGAACCACATAATGTGCCTCAGATCAAAATGGCTCCCAAACTTCCATGGTCTCAAAATAGCTATGGTAATTCCAGGCATCACATCCCAATATGATGATATCCAGCAGAAAAGAGGGATCATCTCTTTTTCACCGTCTTTTTAAGGAAGAAAGACTCCCAGGAGCTGCTCACCGATCTTTGTTTATCTCGTATTGGCCATGGTTGTATCATATGCCCATGTGCAAACCAATCGCTAGCAAAATAAATGGAACTACATTGGTCCTGGTGAATTAGCCAGGCGTCAACAGAGTACAGCCTTTGGGCCAAATCTGGGCTGATGCCTGTTTCTATAAATAAAGTTTTATTGGAACACAGCCATGCCATTTGTTTACCTATTTTCTGTGGCTGCTTTCACCGTACAACGTCAGAGTTGAGTGGTTGCAACAGAGATCTTACAGCCTGCAAAGTAAAAAATACTTACTACCTGACTGTTTCCAGAAAATGTTTGCTGACTGCTGGCATAGGCCAGTCAGGAGCCATTTCTTGCACTAAGGAGGGGGCCACATAGATAGAATTAGGGTTCTGTTAAGAAGGAAGGAGTAAGTGGCCGTTGGATAGGCAACCAGCAGTGACTGCTACAGAAGGGGAACCTTTCTTCCAGTGAAGCAGATGTGCTTTGAAGGACATTTGTGTGGGAAGGTAGCTGTAAGGTGACAGTACAATATCTTAGATTGAGGCCAAGTGGAATATATTTGGTGAAAGTAAAAGTAGAAGGAAACAGGAGTGATGTCCCTTAGGTCTTGACATGTGAGGAATAATGAACAATTCTTCCAAAACCAGATCACTAAACTAGTGCAAGATCTTATGTCGTTCCCAGGGGTCATATGTGACAAGGGAGCACCGACAGTGGAACAGAGCTGTCCCTGAGCTTTTGCCTTGCCCTGGTGATAGTTTTAATTTCTGAAGACAAAGGAAACAAGAGGCAGTGTGAATATGATCAAGGCAGCACTGAGTCGTAGCTGAAATGTAAGCGGCAATGCCCATTTGATCTTAGAATAGGAGAGAATGCTGGGCTTACTTAGCCACACCTCGGGATTCCAGCAAAGCAAAAAGAAAGCCAAGAGAAAAATATTGTCTCAATTCATTAAGTTTGTTTTATTTTTTTAATGTTTTTATTTATTTTTGAGAGAGGGAGAGAGACAGAGTGTGAGCAGGGGAGCGGCAGAGAGAGAGAGGGAGACGGGCTCTGAAGCAGGCCCCAGGCTCTGAGCTGTCAGCACAGAACCTGAGGTGGGGCTCAAACTCATGGACTGCAAGACCATGACCTGAGCTGAAGTCAGACACTTAAATGACTGAGCTACCCATGCGCCCCATCTATCCATTCACTTTAAATGAGTACGTAACTCACAAGTGATAGTAGTTTCTAAAAATTTCTGTTCTGATAGTACAACTGAAAATGAACTTTATGAAGAAGCTAAAGGTGGAATTTAAAAAATGTGGTTTCAGGAGGAATTTGGGTTTCAGAAAAAGGAGACAGTATACGTATGTGGGAGCGGTGGAGTCAGAATGATGTAGATTATATCACTTGCTAGCTCTGGGAACTTGAAAACATTAGTTAACCCCTCTGAGCCTCAGTTTCCCTATTTGTAAATTAGAAAAATAATATTAAACCATACAGAGTATTCCTGGAGGCCAGTGCATCCACCCTTGCTCTTGACCTCATTGTTTTTTCACTTTGAGATATTGTTGTTTCTATCAGTTTTCACTCTTTAAAATCTTTTGATCTTACAAAACCTTTTATAATTGGTGTGTCGTTAATGACTTTTAGCTTGTCAGGGGCTTTTAGATTGTTTCCTTCAGCCTCCCCATCCCACCTGCTCACCAAATACATACAACCTCCACGTCTGTGGCCCCTTCACTGGGCTTTGAATGGGCTGGGGCATTGGCTGTGGTGTGGAGGGTCCACTGGGGTATTCTGAAGGGACTAAGCAAGATTACAGCATGGCCAGACATCACTGCTGCTGGCTAGGCAGGGAGTGAGGCCTTGGTGCAAACAAAACAAAGTCCTGGTAGGTGACCACCAACAGGAGAAGTGAGTGACTTCAAGCGTGGCTTCAGCAGGGATCCTTGGCAAGGCAGCTGGTCTGCAGGAGTCGGTAGACATTCAGGTGAGTCCTGGGCACTCGGATGATGCTCTTTCAAGTCCCCCCTTGCCAGGTCTGCTCATTTTGGGTGGTGGCGCTGTTCCCTTCTTGCTCAGCTTCTGGAGGACCGCCTTTCAAACCTCCACGGTCCTGTTTGTTAACCCTCTTCCTTTCCAGCCTTTCTTGCTTTCAGCTCCAATACTCACTTTTATCCTTCTTCTTTCTATCTTCTGAAAGTTTGTTCTCGTTTCCTTCCTTCCTTCCTTCCTTCCTTCCTTCCTTCCTTCCTTCCTTCCTTCCTTCCTTCCTTCCTTCTTTCTTTTCTTTCTTTCTTTCTTTCTTTCTTTCTTTCTTTCTTTCTTTCTTTCTTTCTTTCTTTCTAACAGCCTTATTGAAATAAACTTTACATATCATAAAATTCACTTGTTAAAAAATATACAATTCAGTGTGCTTGAGTATATTCGTGAAGTTGTAAAAATATCAGCAAAATCAAATTTAAGAACCTTTTCATCACCCCAGAGTCACCCTGAACCCATACTAGTACTTACTCTCCCTCCTGCCCTCAACCCCCGCTGCCCCCAGCCCTACACAACCAGTAATCTACGTTCTGTCTATAGATTTGCTTATTTTGGACATCTCTTATGATATGAGGTCATTTGTGACTGGCTTCTTTCATCTAGCGTAGTTTTTTTTGAGGTTCATCCATGTTGTAGCATATGTTAGTACTTTATTCCTTTTTATTGTTGAATGATATTCCGTTGTGTTGATATACCATATTTTGTTTTTCCATTCTTCTGTTGAGGAACATTTAAGTTGTATCTACTGTTTGGCAATGATGAATAGTGCTGCTAAGAACATTCATGTGCAAGCTTTTCTGTGGGTAGATTTTTAAATTTTTCTTACATAGATTCCTAGGAGTGAAATTGCTGGGTCATGTGGTAACTCTGTTTACATGTTGGGGAACTGCTGAAACTCCTTTCTAGAACATTTGCACCATTTTGCATTCCAGCCAACAATACATGACGGTTCCAATTTTTCCGCATCTTCACCAATACTTATTATTGTCTTTTTGATTGTAGCTATTCTCACGGGTGTGAAGTGACATCATTGTGTAAAATGACATCATTGTTGTCTCTCTTTATAGAGATATAATTTATATTCTGTACAATTCACTCATTTAAAGTATGCAATTGAATGTTTTTGTTTTTTTTTTTTTTTCAACGTTTATTTATTTTTGGGACAGAGAGAGACAGAGCATGAACGGGGGAGGGGCAGAGAGAGAGGGAGACACAGAATCGGAAACAGGCTCCAGGCTCTGAGCCATCAGCCCAGAGCCTGACGCGGGGCTCAAACTCACGGACCGCGAGATCGTGACCTGGCTGAAGTCGGACGCTTAACCGACTGCGCCACCCAGGCGCCCCTGAATGTTTTTTTTTTTTTTTAGTAAGTTACAGATATGTGCAACCCTCACCATAGTCAACTTTAGAACATTTTCATCACTTCAAAAAGGAACTTTGTTCAGATTGTAGCTTTGATTTGCACTTCCCCAATGACTAATGATGTTGAACATTTTTTCATGTGCTTACTGGCCATTCACATATCTTCTTTGGAGGAATGTCTTTTCAAATCTTCTGCCCATTTTGAAATTGGGTTGTCTTTTTTTTTTAATGTTTATTTATTTATATTTTTGAGAGAGAGCACGCACAAGTGGGGGAGAGGTAGTGAGAGAGGGAGAGAATCCCATGTGGGCTCTGCGTGGGGGCTCAGTCTCATGAACTGTGAGATCATGACTTGAGCCGAAATCAAGAGTTCCACGCTCAACTGATTGAGCCACTCAGGTGCGCCTGGGTTTTCTTCTCATTATTGAGTTGTAGGTTTTTACTTTCTTGATGGTGTCATTTGAAGCACTGAAGCTGTTAATTTTGAGGAAGTCCAATTTATCTTCTTTTCCTTTGTGCTTGTGGTGTTGTGTCTAGAAAATCATTATTAAGGTCATGGAGCTTTCTCCTATTGTAGTTTTCGCTCAAAAAATCCATTTTGAGTTCAAATTTGCATATGATATGAGGTAGTCCAAATATGTTCTTTTATATGTAGATACCCAATTATCCCAGCACCATTTGTTGAGGACTTATTTTCTTTTTCTTAAACCCATTTTTAGGAGCAGATTGGAGTAATGTTAGCAAATGGCAAAAAGAAAGCAGAACTTTACAATGCTGTTTTGCTTTTGTCTTTTTATCAAGGAATATAGTCTTCACACGATGAGGAATAGCAATTATTTAAATCCTAAGTAGGTGAAGAGACAGTAAGACATTAACTATTTTAAATGGATTGTAAATATTGTAGATAAATTATATCCCAGGATAGTATCTAAATGTAGGCTGTGGCTGCTTAACCACTAGCCTTAATGTTTGTGGAGTAGGGGTAAATGGGCAAGGCACTTACAGCCTAAAGACAGTCAAACAAGATTTTAATTTGCATCAACAGAGAATGGTAGGCTCTGGAAAGTACACACAGGAAAGCTTGGGATATTAATCCCCACAAAATTGTCTGTATCCATGGAAAGGATAGTGTTCATTGGAAGTCTGAATAGGTTCACTCTGAATAAGTAACACCAAACTAACCTCAATTTGTTTGTTTCATGGGACTGATAGACAATAATATAGAAACCGTGTACCTAAACTTGAGCAAAGCTATTGCGTATCTCACAGGTATCCCTAGAGACAAAATGGAGAAATATACTCCGCATAACAGTGAAGTTGGCTGGATTTGGTGATGGTAGCCCAGATAGTACATGAAGTAACATCACTTGGAGAAAGCCATGAGCCTCCCTGTTAGAACTTGACCTGTTCAGACCTTTTACTAATATTGGATGAAAAGACAGAGGGTATGATAAACAGCTAGAAGGAATACATTGGATGACAAGGGTCAAAACTAACAAATAACTCAAAAGACTGGCCGAACCTAATAAGGTGAAAGATACGGGAAATAAAATGTGAAGTCTCATACTTAGATTACTCAAGCTCTGAATAGAGACTTCATTTAATAAAAAGTATTTCAAGGGGGAAAAAGTCTTAAGTGTCAGAGTTGACAGCATCTCATACTGAATTAACAATGTGAATTGCCTGCAAAGAGAATGCATCATTTACTGCAGTCTACTATTTGGAAAAAAGAAAGTTGGATTCTAACTTCATAGTGCCCGCTATTGCCAGTCTTCATGTGCCAGACTCTGGCTGGGGTTGAAGACCCAGTGAAGGTTGTCAGTTTGTGGGAGTTTTTTCTCTTGGTTCTGAAAACAGGGGTACAAATTAGAGTTTAAGGTCGAAATAAAAGACATTCAGTCCTTTTCTGTCACTGAGCAACTTATGAAGGGAGGAAAAGTTGGTTAGATTCCTTCCTTCCTTCTCTCTTCTTCCTTCCTTCCTTCCTTCCTTCCTTCCTTCCTTCCTTCCTTCCTTCCTTCCTTCCTTCCTTTTCTTTCTTTCTGTCTTTCTTTCTGTCTTTCTTTCCTTCCTTCCTTCCTTCCTTCCTTCCTTCCTTCCTTCCTTCCTTCCTTCCTTCCTTCCCCAGATTCCTTTAAATGACCCTAGACAGCAGTGATTCTTAGGAAAAGAAAGGATAATGACTCAAAGATCTAAGGGGTCATTCTTCCCTGGCTTCCTTCCCAAGTGCTTTCCATGCCTATGGGCATCTCTTCCATTTCCATACGCTTTGAGACCTGGAAGCACATTACACTGCTTAATGATGAGGACATTCTTCAACGACAAAATGATAACATGTACTTTTACAAAATGATAACATGCACTTCCTCTTACATGTTTTATATGTACCAGGTATTGGCTATGATGATAACATAGAAAACCTGATTTAATCCTCACAGTAACCCTAGGAGTTAGATAGTAATATTTTCTCCATTTTACCTATGAAGAATTTGAAGATCAAGGCCATATATCCAGTATGTGGCAGAGCCAGGAATTAAACCCACATCTATTTAGTTGTGAATGTGCTTTTCTTAATATATAAACCCAAATGCCCCTCACAGTTCTGTGAATCCTTTCCAGTACCATACTGGAGCTAGCTCATAAAAAGCGATTGTTCAAGTTTCAGGGATTTTGTAAGCCAATTGTTAAACCCATCCATTATTATTATTTTTTAATTTTTTTAATGTTTATTTTTGAGAGAGAGAGGCACATACAGAGTGTGAGCAGGGGAGGGGCAGAGAGAGAGGAAGACACAGAATCCGAAGCAGGCTCCAGGCTCTGAGCTGTCGTCACAGAGCCCGACACGGGGCTCGAACTCACAAACTGCGAGACCGTGACCTGAGCCAAAGGTGGCCACTTAACCCACTGAGCCACCCAGGTACCCCTAAACCAATCCATTATTAAAAATCAAATTATATAAACTTACATAAGTTGTAGTAAAATGTAGGTAAACATACGGAAAACTCTTCGCTTCCTAATTATTTTACTACATTTTCTGTCTGCGCTCTTGAGGTTATTTCCATCACTTTGGTGGAAATACTATGTAATAGTGTGCTACTGTGCATCTTTTTTCCAATTTACATTCAGTGCTGTCCTATTGGTAGCTTGAAATTGGCTATGGTCGGGGTGCCTTGGTGGCTCAGTTGGTTAAGCGTCCGACTTCGGCTCAGGTCATAATCTCACGGTTTGTGAGTTTGAGCCCCATGTCGGGCTCTGTGCTGGCAGCTCAGAGCCTGGAGCCTGCTTTGGATTCTGTGTCTCCCTCTCTCTCTGTTTCTCCCCCACTCTCACTCTGTCTGTCTCTCTCTCTCTCAAAAATAAATAGATTAAAAAAAATTAAAAAAAAAGAAATTGGCTATAGTGAATATTTATATCACAGAAGTGAGTAAGTGTTACAGATCGAGGCTTGATTTACTGTTTTGTTGACTGTTTAGAACGAAAAGTGATGGAGAAAATGTTAATAATGCAGATTGCACTTTAAAAAGTGTGTTGAATCTAGTGTCAGAGCTGAGGGTAGCTTCAGCTCAGTAAATATAATTTGTACCAGGGTGAGGAATAGTTGAGCAGTAGATCCCACATCAGACTTAATGGCAGTAAATTCATTGGGAGAAGAGTTAGTGGAAGGGGATGCAACTTCCCGTGTCATCCCAGAGATGAATTACAACCTTAGGCCGGTTGCAGGTAGACTAATTTGGCAAAAACCAATGAAAGCATTCTTTGAGAACCAACTGGCTGTGTAGCATTTACCCTAAAGAACATTATGCCTGTTTTTGTTACTTGCACATGGTGTGCTGTGCATCCTTTCTATCAGTAAAATTTATAATAAACACGCACATGCCTTTTCTCAGGAGAGCTCGTTGTTAGGCATCAACCAGATGTCACTGCCACCTTCACATCTCTGGTCTGCAGTGGAAATGAAGAACTTGTACAACCATGCCACTATGTTGTTCTTCCACAATTTTCTGTTCTCTGGAACAGAATAATCTGTGATTCATTGGTCTTTTCCTGTGGGTTTTATTTTCCAGGTTTCCTCTGAGCAGCATGAAATCAGGCAGAAACCTCTCTTTACTGGAGGTGTGCAGAACTAGGCACGTGATAGTGTTCTAGAAAGAAGATTACTCGTGCTGGGTGGGAGACCTGCCTCCCTGGGGACCTGGAATGAGCATGAGCTGGCAATCAGGAGACCTGGCTTCCTGCAGAAGGTTGTCCCCATGAGTTATCTTAAGCAAAACTGGTGCAGCCATTCTGGAGAACAGTGTGGAGCTTCCTCAAAAAGTTAAAAACAGAACTACCCTACGACCCAGCAATTGCACTCTTACGTATTTACCCAGAGGATACAAAAACACATATTTGAAGTTGTACATGCACTCTAACATTTATAGCAGCGTGACTAACAGTAGCCAAACTATGAGTCCATTGGAGTCAAATGTCCGTTGACAAATGAAGTTATTTTATTCTTTTTTTTTTTAAGTTTATGAATTTATTTTGAAAGGAAGAGCACAAGCAGGAGAGGGGCAGAAAGAGAGAGGGAGAGAGATAATCCTAAGGGGGTTCTGCACTGTCAGGTGTGGGGCTCAATCTCACCAACCCTGAGATCATGATCTGAGCCAAAACCAAGAGTTGGATGCTTAACTGACTGAGCCACCCAGGTGCCCCGAAAAGTTATTTCACTCTTCAGCAAAAGTTTGAGTTAAGGTGAATTTGACAGTTCTTTGTAAGTTTAAACTCTGCATTTCAATGGCTGCTTCTTGAACTTAGGCTATTAAGTATTGGACTTCTTGGTTTATCAAGGGACATGCAAATATAGTAGAATTTCCTCAGTGATTCACTTTAGAGATTTAAGAAGTAATAGTTCTGTAAATTTGTGTGATCCTCTTATAGTTTACTAAATATTTTAACACATATTACCTTGTTTGTCCAAACAGTGAGATAAATGGGGAGCTATTAACACCCCCATTTTACTGCCGGGAAAGAAGGGGCTCAGGGTAGTTCATAACTTGTTCCTAGCGCATAGGTACTTGGCAGAGAAGCTAGGTCTGGGGCTGCCACGTCATTTTCTCCATCTCCAATGTCCTTTCCCTTCCATCTGCTTAAACATAAAAATCCATTGAACCTGTAATGAGCATGTCTTGATATGTTTTCTAAGCACAAGTTGAAAAAAAAAGTGTTTAAAGATAAATTATAGCTTTAACGTTTTTCTGAAGACATCCATAAACCCAGGCTTTCTTTTATTTTTAAGTTTATTTATTTATTTTGAAAGGGAGAGTGTGAGCAGGGGAAGGACAGAGAGAAAGAGGGAGAGACAATCCTAAGCCGAGCCCCATGTGAAGCTCAGTCCCATGAACCGTGAGATCATGACCTGAGCACAAATCAAGAGTCAGACGCTCAACTGATTGAGGCACCCAGGTGCCCCTAAATCCATCCTTTCTGAGATCAAGCAAAGAGGTGAAGAGGACGTAACAGTGGGTTGCTTGCTAGGATGATAATCACTTTAGACCTCGAAGGCATTGAGTTGCGTGAATGTGCACACACCAGAGTGGGTGTCACTTGACAGAATGACCTGATGAGGGGACAGCTGTTCAGGGAGGGTGGTATTTGACATTTTATTTCACGCAAGAAACATAGTCCTGTGTAAAATTTGGGGTTCTGTAAGCATTTTGATTGTATGAGTTGGGGTATGTTTGTCTATAATCATAGGCAATGCCCGCCTCTAATATTTTTTTTTACACTTTTTATTTTTTTACACTTTTTATAGCAGATTGGCTTTAGTGATGAGGCTAACACAGAGTGACTTCTTTTTTAAAAATATTTATTTATTTTTGAGAGAGAAAGAGACAGACTGCAAGTGGGGGAGGTCAGCAGAGAGACAGGGAGACACAGAATCCAAAGCAGGCTCTAGGCTCTGAGTCAGCACAGAACCTGACGCGGGGCTCGAACTCACGAACCGTGAGATCATGACCTGAGCCGAAGTCTGATGCTTAACTGACTGAGCCACCCAGGAGACCCTGCAGAGTGACTTAAGTGAACAATGGCACTGGAAAAATAACAGCGTTAAATTATTTTTGCAACATGACATAAGGATGTTTCTTATACTCTTTTAGGTTTCCTGATTTTTTTTCCTCCCTACTCATTTAGTTTGGAGTTGCCATATTTTTATGGGCCAGATTCCCAAAGAGGTGGCAATTTGTCAAGGCCAAATGTAGATATAGAGGTGGTATTCAGATAAAGAGGAGTTTATACTAGCAATGCATTTCCTCTAGCGAGGGATTTCTGCAATAATCATCCCCCTTCATCATTCAGCAAGGTTCCAGTGAGAGGCACTATAGCCAGGAGTTGGGATTAAGGGCTC
Organism: Puma concolor; assembly: GCF_028749965.1. Taxonomy (NCBI): domain Eukaryota; kingdom Metazoa; phylum Chordata; class Mammalia; order Carnivora; family Felidae; genus Puma; species Puma concolor. The sequence goes on from NC_141672.1 coordinate 43,448,832, forward strand.
TGTCCCTGATTTGCTCTGGGATATGTTAATGAATATACACTCAAGTTTCCTGTTTGTAAAGTGGAGATAACAGTGTGTAAGACTCATTATGCAGGATGATAGAGTGACACCTGGACTCCCTGGGGTCTTCTCTCAGGCACCACCTGCAATCAGCAAGTGGAAAGATGCATCTTCCTGCATCTCAGCAGTAGATGTCGCTGCAGTCAACTAAAACTACAGGAAAGCTCTGGCCGAAGGATTCTAGTAGAGGAAAAAGGAAAGGAACACTAATCGCCATTAAAATTAACAGAGCATCTAGGCTAGCATTCTTCCTCACCCCCAAACTCAAATCCTTTGCAATATACTACTGTTCATTATTTTTAACAGCCCAATAATGCTCAGGTCTTTTCAGAAAAAAGTTGATTCAGAAAACCATTTCATTCCATCTTTCACTTATTTACCAATTCATTCATTCAAGAAGTACTTCGTAGGCCCCTACAATGTGTGAGGCTCTGGGCTTACAATGATGAACAGTACAGACAATCTGGCTTTATGGAGCTTCCTGCCTGGTGGGAAAGATAGGCAATCAAGGAGGTGATACACAGGGCGCCTGGGTGGCTCAGTCAGTTGAGTGTCTGACTTCGGCTCGGGTCATGATCTCGCGGTTTGTGGGTTTGAGCCCTGTGTCGGGCTCTGTGCTAACAGCTCAGAGCCTGGAGCCTGCTTCAGGTTCTGTGTCTTCCTCTCTCTCTGCGCCCCCGCCCCCACTCACACTCTGGCTCTCTCTCCTTCAAAAATAAATAAACGTTAAAAAAAATTAAAAGAGGTGATACTAAAAAAATGAGAAGTAATTATAGTACAGAGAGATTAACGTAATCATAGGGCATGTGCTAGATGAAAAGAAGCAAATGACAAGGGGACTTGGCTGAGTTTAGGGGTCAGGGATGGTCCTGGGATAAAATGGTGTTTCAGAAGATGCTCGTATCATGCATCAAGGCACCAATTAGAAAGCCAGCATCTGGCATGGATTCTCATTCTGGTTCATTTTACTTCCTTTGTCACCAGCACCATCTGAAATGCATAAAAATTGCCTTCCTTCCTAATTTTACTTAGGAAATTTGGAAGGTCTAAAAAACTAACCATGATTTGTATTACTGCCATGACCTCTCCACCGAGATATTAAAAACTGCTTCATGTCTTTTATATGTCAGACACTTTGACAGATAGTCTTGATTATTTTATTAGTGTATGATATATGGAAGTTAAAACTGAATGTTGAAGCAGTCTGTCTTCCCTTGTTTCTATATTCATTCCTCACTGGGGTGTTTGGATTAAACAAAAGCTTCATGTCCCATAAGGATGTTGAAGTTAGCCTAAAACACAACTGTGGGCCCAGCTTTGGTTACGCTCACATGACCTGGCTAGAGGGAGGGACTGGACATGCATTAGAACTTGGACATTTTAAGCAGATAGTAAAAAAAGAAATATTGATAAGAAACATGAAGTTATTCTGTTTAGTAGTTGCTATATCTCTAGCAACTTATGAGTTATATTTTGAAAGCCTAAATTCAATTTATTGCATCCCAAATATTGACTTTTGGATGAATAAAAACAAGTTAGCAAATCTGAATGCCTTATTTTTAGGAGAGTAAAAAATTTGTAGTGTAAAGACAGCAGAAATGTATTCTGATGGATCAGCAAAAACTTTTCTTGCCTCCTTTTCAATTAAGATTTGGCAAAACTAAGTTTGTTTTTTTAAAAACTTAACTCTGAGGTCTGCACTCAACTGCATTTAATTCATTCAAAAAACATTTACACTCAGGAAACAACAGATGTTGGTGAGGATGTGGAGAAAGAGGAACCCTCTTGCACTGTTGATGGGAATGCAAATTGGTGCAGCCTCTCTGGAAAACAGTCTGGAGATTCCTCAAAAAATTAAAAACAGAACTACCCTGTGACCCAGCAATTGCACTACTAGGTATTTACCCAAGGGATACAGGTATGCTGTTTCTAAGGGGCACATGCACCCCAGTGTTTATAGCAGCACTATTGACAGTAGCCAAAGAATGGAAAGAGCCCAAATGTCCATTGACTGATGAATGGATAAAGAAGATGTGCAATGGAATATTACTCAGCAATCAAAAAGAATGAAATCTTGCCATTTGTAACACCATGGGTGGAACTAGAGTGTATTATGTTAAGTGAAATAAGTCACTCAGAGAAAGACAAATATCGTATGATTTCACTCCTGTGTTGAATTTAAGAAACAAAACAGATGAACGTAGGGGAAGGGAAGAGAAAATGAAATAAGATAAAAACAGAGAGGGAGGAAAACCATAAGAGACTCTTAAATGCAGAGAACAAACAGGGTTGCTGGTGGGGTGTTGGGTGGGGGGATAGTCTAGATGGGTGATGGGCATTAAGGAGGACACTTGTTGGGAGATGAGCACTGGGTGTTATATGTAAGTGATGAATCACTAAATTCTACCCCTGTAAAAATTATACATATATGTATTAAAGTTTATTTTGAGAGAGAGAGAGAGAGAGCACGTGAGAGCTTGTGTGCATGAGTGTGGCGGGTGGTGGGGGGACAGAAAGAGAGGGAGAGAGAGAATCCCAAGCAGGCTCCAAGCTGTCAGTGCAGAGCCCAACACAAGGCTTGATTCCACAAACCATGAGATTATGACCTGAGCTGAAATCAAAAGTTGGATGCTTAACCAACTGAGCCACCCAGGCACCCCACTTAATTCTACTCCTGAAACCAATACTCACGATATGTTAACTAACATGAATTTTAATTAAAAAAAAATTGTTACATTACAAAAACCAGGGCCTCAGGGTTAGTATGACTCCATCTGTTGATCTTTCCCACTATTTTCCTTAGAATAAAGACAATAAATGTTCCAGGGTACCAGGTTACAAAATAAATTGGTAAGAGCTGAATGTTCAGAACAGCAGAAGGCCTAGCTGTATATGATTTTGCTTAATTTACAAACATGTCTTCTCTTCCATTTCCATGCTCAGGAAGTTCAAGTATTTGATGCTGTCTTGATTTATATAAAGAAATATTAAATTATCATGGGAGGAGCCCTGGGGAAACTTCTTGTGTTGCTCTATTCTTCTAATGTGTAGTGTGGTCTTTGGCAGCTCTTTTGATGGCTCTCAGCTGTGTTTTTTTTCATTTACATAAAGGGGCTTTGGATGGATCTGAGGTCACTGGTAGAAGCCCCTTTAATTTTCCTTTGTGCTCCCTTCTTTTTGAATCAAAAAAAAGAGGCAACCCACCCCCTGCCCAAGTCTAGCCCTTCCAGCTGTGATCTGGATCCTGTCAACTTCTGCCTCCCCTTTGAGTTGATAGGGGTTCTGAGCCATTTGGGAATGCTCTTTGTTAAGTTATAAACCAGAGTGTCATCTCGAATTCCTCTCTATTCACTCAATTCCCACATCCAGTCAGCAGCAGAGTCCCATTAATTCTGTCTCCTAAGTTGCTGGTGAACTCACCCTTGCTGGCCATAGTGCCTTCCTTCGGCCAGCATTGTCTTTTGCCCAGACTATTGCAGGAGCCTCTTTACCCGTCTTTATTGTGGTGTCTTCCACCTTCCACTTCATTCTCTGCACTGTTTTCAGTGATACCTTTCTGAAACACAAATCTGATTGTCTGTTGAGCAGCAACTACCCCACTGAACAAATATTTATGTTGTGAAAGGGTGTTATGCCAGGTTCTAAGAGACCATCAAATTGAATAAGACAGCACAGTCCTATTTATTTATTCACTTATAGCTAGAGCAGGGGAGAGGGTCAGAAGGAGAGAGAGAGTCTTAAGCAGGCTCCTCACTCAGCACGGAGCCCGATGCGTGGCTTGATCCCACAATCCTGGGGTCATGGATTTGAACTGAAATAAGGAGTCAAACACTTAACTGACTGAGTCACCCAGCTGCCCAGCACAGTCCTGTTTAAATGAAAACCTTGTGTTGGCTACCTCATTTACCTATGGGATAAATTGAGTTTCCTTTGTATGGCCTCTGAGGCTGTGCACATTTTGGCTTTAAATCTGCCTTCTTAGAAACTTCTCTTCTGCTATGTTGCTTCTTGATATGTGTGTACTTCAACTTCACATTCTTGCCACACTGAACTCCTCTTATCCTGAGCATGCAATGTTCTTCATGTTTCTAAGATTTTGCATACCAAGGTCTCTGTCTGGAATTCCTTTTCCTGCTTCTCTTGTGTCTGTCTGTGGAATGCCTACTCAGTCTGTAATACCTGATGCAAATGTCATCTCACTTGGGAGAATTCTCGTGAATTGATTACTTCCTTGTTTCTACTTCTACAGACCTTTGCTGACAGTGTTATATTGTATTTGTTAATGTCTGCCTTCTTCATAAGATTGTGAGCTACTTGAAGACAGGGAATCAAGCTTTATTCACTGTTGTATTCCCTGCACCTTATCTTAGTGTATAACACGTGTCAGTGGCTCCACATGCAGTTATTGGTTGACTAAAATAATTGAGTGAATGCCTTTGCATACACACGTGGGTAGGAGAGGTTACTGCAAGCATTTCTCATCTCAATGGAAATGTGAGTAACTGTGGAAAGAAGAAACTTAGACGTTACAACTGGCTGTTGATCTTCTAGGTAAGGTTCTTTTTTTAAAGTTTGTTTTTTTTATTTTGAGAGAGAGAGAGACAGTGTGAATGGTGGAGGGGTAGAGAGAAAGAGGGGGGGGAGAGAGAGAGAGAGAGAGAGAGAGAGAGAGAGAGAGGATCCCAAGCAAGCTCTGCACTGTCAGTTCAGAGCCTGACGTGGGGCTTGAACTTACGAAACCATGAGATCATGACCCCAGCCGAAATCAAGAGTTAGATGCTTAACTGATTGAGCCACTCAGGCACCCGTAGGTAAGGTTCTGATATCTGCAGATGGCCAGGGGATCTTTGGACTCGATCTTTAGAGTCCTCTTTAAGCTGTTAGAGTTGGTGACTTTATTTTGGCTTCAAATCCAAGAGTCAAAACACTTTCCTTGTAATACTTTTGCCTGCTGGCTGAGAAACAAGGGTAATTTGCTCAACGTAAGCTGTCACTATCTCTTTTCTTAGATCTCTGAAATCTACCTTGTGTCCTTTAGTGACAAAACATTAGGCTCATTCCCAAATGAATTGGTTGTCAGGTTGTCATCATGAAGGCTAGTGAAATGTCTCAGTTTCAGCTGAGCAAGGCAAATATGATGCTGTCTTATCATGACAGGCATGATGACGGGATGTTCCAAAAGCGAAGAACATCTTTCAAGGCTACAACACTTCATGTGTAGGCAATTACTCTAGTCAGTGAATAGTGATCAATATGTAAAGCTTAAGGCGGGAACATTAATACTTCCTTTAATGCAAAAGCATCAGCAACTAAAGGGATTTTTTTGAGGAGGTTAGGGACTGAATCCACCACATCATTTCCAAATGTGGAAAGTTGATTTTTATAGTCAATATGCAGACATATCCATTAAGGGATGTGAATAATAAAAAAGAACTAAAAGCTTTTTGAAGGTCCCTTTTCAGCATCTGCTCGTCTTATATTCTTGCTTCCTGTTAGTCCTTTAGCACCTATGTCACATCCATTATCATCCTGAAAAGAAAAATCATTCAGGCCACTTCAATGTTTCAATGACATATAGTCCATTAGAATTCAGAAAAAGCCAGCACTTTCCAAAGAGAAATATGACACTTTTTCACTTATTCTTTCTCTCTTTTTTTTTCTTGAAGTGAAATTTCAGCTTCTCTTGGGATTTCTTATTTTATATATTCACAAGGTGATTATTTTAGCAGAAAAGGACCTGTCACTCCTAAAACCACCTGCTTGGTTGGCTAATGGGAGTAAGGCAGGAGTTAATATTAGTCCATTTCCCCATTTTTGTTTGTTTATTCTGATTATGAAGCAGTAGATGCTCAAAGCAAACATTTTGGGTAAAATATATAACTTTGGCATCATGCCCAGAAACAGCTGGGTTAGGCTTCTGGCTCTGTCCACCACCTGAAAGAACACTGATTTACAACAGATCACAAAATCGCTCAGAGGCCAGGGGGTGGTGCAAGTGTTTTGCTACCATTTCCCTCTGGTGGCCTTTCAGGCTGTGATGACTTTCCTTATATGAGTGGTCAGAAGTCCCTCTTTCTTGGTCTCCTCTCTTATTCTTCTTTATCACTCTCCTACTGGGGCTCCAGCTTCACCCTGTGGTTTTGATTGGATGATCCATAATCAAAGACTTTTCAGACTCACAGTCATCTCCCTGGTGTCTAGAACAATGCCTACCACGTAATAGGCCCTGGATAAATTTTTGTTGAATAAATGAAGTTTTCAGAGAGAAGTACTGACCCTGAAAAACAAACATCTCTATTGCCATCATTTTCATCTCTTATTGTGTCGTGTTGTGCCTGAGGCCAGAGGGCCCTCTTCCTACCAGGAGAAGATGGGAAGGCACAATCTGATGAAAGGTGAAGAAATCCTTTTATGTCACTTTTTAAGTGTTTGAAGAAGATGGGAAAACTCACCCATGATTCCTCTACTCAGAGGAAGTAAATTGTCTTCCAGTCCAGTAATTGTCTGTTATCTTCCAGTCCACGCATTTTTTCCATGGTTGACATTATAATTTTTCCACTTTATATCCATGCATTCTAAGTTACATTATAGGTTCATCAAGTAAAATATATCTCCTGAAATTAGTAGTTGCTGTGTTTATTTTATTTGTGATAGTGTTTTCCTTTGAGTCTAGTGATTCTTTTTGCATTTGAATGCTTCCAAAATCATGGATAAGTCTTACAGTCAAAGTGTATCTTGAATGTCAATGGTAAGTCTTATCATCAATGACCTTTTAGGATCCATGAACATAGTATCTAGAAGTAGTATGTGTAGTAAGTTGCTTTTGGTTTTTTCCTTTTGGAAAAGTGACCAGACTGAACTTTTATGTTTCAAAATTATTTCTCTGAACCCTTCAAAGCCTTCTTAGTCCCTACTTATCTCTAGTTACTCATTTTTCCTTTGTATCAAAAAAATTTTGCTTTATTGTGGTAAAATTCACATAGCATAGAATAACTACTAACCATTTTGAAGTGTACAGTTCAGTGGCATTTAATACATTCACAATGTTACATAACCATTACCCCTCTTTACTTCCAAGACATTTTCATCACCCCAAAAGGAAACCCTGTACCCATTAGGCAGCTACTCCCCCATTTCTCTCTTCTCCCAGCCCTGGCAACCTCTAGGTTGCTTTCTATCTCTATTAGATTTATCTATTTTGTATTCCCTATTTACTCTAGAAGGCAACTATGAAGAACAGGATTAGGTTTGTCATCTGGTGTGTAGAGGCACAGGATGCATGGGCATGACTCTGGCACGTTATAACATGTATACAGACCGAGATATTAGTATCAGGATTGACCACAAAATGTTGTTGGCAGTTGTTGAATTATACTGGAATTTCTGAAGATCAGTGGGCATTTTTGTGAAATAAATAAACAAGGCTACTAGCAAGCAAGGCTATGGAGATGAGGTAACGTTAGGAGGAAGGCACAACTTAGCTGGGTCCTCTGCTGTAGGATCTCCACTGTAAGGTGTCAGCTGAGACTAGCCTCATCCCAAGGTCTGACTGGAGAAAGATCTGCCTCCAAGCTTACATGATGGTTAGCAGAATTCAATTTCTTGTGAGTGGTAGGACTGAGGACTTGGGTTTTTGTTGGCTGGAGACTGGAGGCTTACCCTCAGTTCCTTGCCATGTGGGCCTTCCCACAGGGCAGCTCACAACATAGCAGCTTGCCTTAAGAAAGCTAACAAGAAAGAAAGTCTGCTGGTAAGGCAGACATTACAGTATTATGTAACATAATCATAGAAGTGACATCCCATCACTTTTACCATATTCTGTTGGTTAAAAGCAAATCATGGTTTCTGCCCACACTCAGATGGAGTATCAGGACACTCAAGGACATGAGTATTAGAAAGTGGGGATAACATGGAAGCATATTGCTATATAAATGGGTCATCCAGTCACTCACATCTATCGGCAGAGCTGGTTTCTACCCATCCTCCCTTGAAGAGTAAATTAGGTAAGGAAATGGGTTATTCGAAAGGACAGTGTGGGCACGAGAGGAAGCTCTGTGAGAGTATGCTGTGTATTTGCAGTGATGCATAGAAATCACAATGACTCACCATTTGTATAGATCTTTCAAGGGGAACTGGAAAAAATAAGTCCCCGGAGAAGGTCTTAAATGATGGTGATGTCTGCTGGGCTCAGCTGGATGTCTGATTTGAGTCTTGAGGCTTGAGGGGACAGAATGGCTTCAATCACACAATAAGGCAATGCAGATAGATTCTCAGAAATCAATGGCATTGTTTGCTAAAAAGTTATCCTCCAAGGTCCAGTGTCAGCCAGACTTATTCTGAAGAAATTCTGAAACCATCTAAAGGGCTCTATTTTGATGCAGAAAGATTGAACTGTACTTTGCCTGGCAGTGTACTTTTTGCGAAATGTTTTTTGATCTAAATGGAATTACCCTGCTTGATCAATAATATCAGGTGTTTGACTTTGCTCTGAACTGCTCTTGAATCTTTAAAAAAAATCAATGACACGTAGCACAATATCACATACACGGCAAGCACTAAATAAGAATTTACTAAATTAACAAAGGAATTATGAAGAATATTTTATACACTCTGGTGGCATTATAGGAAAGAAGTCTTTCAAAAAGTTTTGAGTAATAATTGACATTATTGAAAAAAATATTGTGCTTATTTAAGAGCACTCTTGGGGCGCCTGGGTGGCTCAGTCGGTTGGGCGTCCGACTTTAGCTCAGGTCACGATCTCGCGGTCCGTGAGTTCGAGCCCCGTGTCGGGCTCTGGGCTGATGGCTCAGAGCCTGGAGCCTGTTTCCGATTCTGTGTCTCCCTCTCTCTCTGCCCCTCCCCCGTTCATGCTCTGTCTCTCTCTGTCCCAAAAATAAATAAACGTTAAAAAAAAAAAATTTAAAAGAGCACTCTTGTTCCCTGATAATGTTGATGTCTTCTGCTCCAGCAGGGAGGTATTATTTTTTACTTTGAATACCACAGTGAATACAGTGGTTGCCAATCTCAAGAGCAAAAGTAGTGAGAATCACAAATGTCTCACAGCTTTAGACATCGTTTGACAGCTCCTACCTGCTCCTTCTTTATAGTGTATACTTTAAAATTTTTATTTATTTTGAGAGAGAGAAAGAGACAGAGAAAGAGCAGAGGAGGGGCAGAGAGAGAGGGAGAGAGAGAATCCCAAGCAGGCTCCACGCTCAGCAGAGAGCCTGACAAAGGGCTGAATCCCATGAACTGTGAGATCATGACCTGAGCCAAGAGTCACACATTAAACTGACTGAGCCACCCAGGTTCCCCCGCCCCCCCATAGGTATTTTTAATCAGAATTTTTGCTAAATTTCCATGCTTATGATGCTATGACAAACTAATCAGGAAGGAACAGATAATAATTAAACACTTTGGGAAAAAGTAACGAACGCATAAATGTTATAAGTGGTAATTTCTTTAACATGATAACTAATACTCTGCTGGAATTATTTAAGTAAAATTTTAATGCCAATGTTTTAGGTATCAATCTATTATTGATATTTTAAGTCTAGCTAATTCTTAGTTTAAAGTAGTGGATTATCTGCACTGATAATTTACTCCCAGATTGGTTTTTGTTGCTAATCTAACTTTTTAAATTTTAGTTTATTTTGAGAGAGACAGAGACAGCACAAGTGAGAGAGGAGCAGAGCCAGAGGGAGAGAGAGAATCCCAAGCAGTCTCTGTGCTCTGAGTGCAGAGACTGACGTGGGGCCCAAAGTCACCAAGCAGTGAGATTATGAACTGAACCCAAATCAAGAGTCAGATGTTTAACCAACTCCACCCAGGCACCCCAGTCTAACTATTTTTTAAATGTTTATTTATTTTTGGTTGGGGGGAGGGGCAGAGAGAGAGAGGAAGACAGGCTCCAAAGTGGGCTCTGTGCTGACAGCAGAGAGCCTGATGCAGGGCTCGAACTCACGAATCATGAGATCATGACCTGAACCAAAGTTGGATGCTTGCTTAACTGACTGAGCCACCCAGGTGCTCCCAATATAGCTATTTCTAGGCTACTTTCTTGGACTGCTTCTTCCATTTGATCTAAACTGAGGGATTACAAACTATTTTTAAGAATTGTCTGAAAATTTTTCAATTAAAAAAAACGATCAAATTCTAGCCAGGTGGAAAGTTTTTGTTAGTTTTAGTGTTTACACAACTGCTTGCCTCTGTCAGTGTGTGTGATTGAGAATTAACCATGCAGCTTGACACAGGCATCGATTCTGCATTCTTATTGATCAGGGGAGACATGAGCTAGCGAGGTTGTGATAGATGGATAGTACCAGAATGTTCCCGGCAAAAGCTGTGAGACTGTGTCCTTCTCCAACTCATTAAATCAAAGAAGAATACTAAAAATGATATGCCAGGCATGGCAAGCCTTTCTTAGGATGCAGACAGTCAGATTTTCTCCTCATTTGGAAAGAACCATGACTTGACTACTGATATTTAATTAAATGCTATTTTATTTATTTAGTTTTTAAATGTTTATTTATTTATTTTGGTAGAGAGAGAGAGTGAGCATGGTGTGGTAAGGGCAGGGAGAGAGAGAGAGAGAGACAGAGAATCCCAAATGGGCTCAGCACTTTCAGCGTGGAGCCTGACGCAGGGCTCAAAATCATGAACCGTGAGATCATGACCTGAGCCGAAACCAAGAGTTGGATGCTTAACTGACTGAGCCACCCAGGCGCCCCACAAAAATGTTATTTTAAAAGAGCATATAGATTATCTTTCCCATTTTTATCTTTGAAAAACCCTCCTTTTGGACTACTGGCTCTGGGGTCATGGGTTGAATTGTATCCTCCTCCCCCAGATAGATATGTTGAAGTCCTAACCCCCAAGACCTCTGAATATGACATTTGGAAATAGGGTCTTTGCATATTTAATCAAGATGAGGTCATTAGGAAGGGCCTTTAATCTATTGTGACTGATGTCCTATTAGAAGAGGGAAATTTGGGCACAGACACATGAGGAGAAGGCCATAGAGACGAACACACACAGAGAAGGAGCCATGTGAAATTGCACTGATGCTGCCACCAGCCGGGGAACACGTGGGCCTACCAGAGACTGGAAGAGGCAAGGAAGGATCCTTCTTTAGAGTCTCTGTCGGGAGCATGGCCCTTTCAACTCCCTTCCTTCCTTCCTTCCTTCCTTCCTTCCTTCCTTCCTTCCTTCCTTCCTTCCTTCCTTCCATCTTTCCCAGTGTAGTTAACATACAGTGTTACATTAGTTTCAGTGTACAACATAGTGATTCAGCACTTCCGTATATTTACTTAGCGCTCATCAAGATAAGTGTACTTCCAAGCCTCGCCACCTGTTTCACCCATCCCCCCACCCAACTCCCCTCTGGTCACCATCTGTTTGTTCTCTGTAGTAAAGAGTCTGTTTTTTGGTTTGCCTCTCTCTCTCTGTTTTTTTTTTTTTCCTTTTCTTCTTTTTTTTTTTTTTTGTTTCTAAAATTCCACATATTAGTGAAATAATTCAGTATTTGTCTTTCTCTGACTGGCTTATTTTGCTTAGCATTATGCTTTCTAGCCCCATCCATACATACCACATCTTTATTCATTCAGCTCTTGATGATGGACACTTGGGCTGTTGTAAATAATGTTGTTATAAACATTAGGGTGCACGTATCCCTTGGGATTAGGGTTTTCGTATTCTTTGGGTAAATAGTCAGTAGTGCGATTGCGGGATCATAGGGTAGTTCTGCTTTTAATTTTTTGAGGAACCTCCATACTGTCTTCCACAGTGGCTGCACCAGTTTGCATTCCCAGCAACACAGGGGTTCCTTTTTCTCCACATCCTTGCCAACACTTGTTTCTTGAGTTTTTAATTTTAGCCATTCTGACAGGTGTAAGGTGGTATCTCATTGTGGTTTTTATTTGCATTTCCCTGACGATGAGTGATGTTAAGCATTTTTCATGTGTCTGTTGGCCATCTGTATGTCTTCTTTTGAGAAATGTCTGTTTATGGCCTCTGCCCATTTTTTAACTAGATTATTTGTTTTTGGGTGTTGAGTTTGATAAGTTCTTAATAGATATTAGATACTAACCCTTTATTGGATATGTCTTTTGCAAATATCTTCTCCCATTCAGTAGGTTGTCTTTTAGTTTTGTCGGTTGTTTCATTTGCTGTGCAGAAGCTTTTTATTTTGGTGTAGTCCTGATAGTTTATTCTACTGTTGTTTCCCTTGACTCAGAAGACAAGAAAGATGTTGCTTTATGTCTAGAAACAGATGCTATGTATGTAGAAAGATGTTGCTATAACCAATGAAATGGTCCAATGAATTTACTACTTGTGTTCTCTTCTAGGATTTTTACGGTTTCACATCTCATATTTAGGTCCTTATTCCATTTTGAGTTTATTTTTGAGCATGGTATAAGACAGTGGTCCATTTCATTCTTTTGCATGTAGCTGTCCAATTTCCCCAACACCATTTGTTGAAGACATTGTCTTTTTCCCATTGCATATTCTTTGCTGCTTTGTTGAAGATTAATTGACCATATAATTGTGGGTTTATTTCTGGGCTTTCTATCTGTTCCGTGGATATATGTATCTATTTTTGTGCCAGGACCATACTGTTTTGATTACTACAGCTTTGTAATATAACTTGAAGTCTGGAATTGTGATACCTCCAGTTTTGTTTTTCTTTTTCAAGGTTGCTTTGGCTATTTGAGGTCTTTTGTGGTTCCGTACAAATTTTAGGACTGTTTGCTCTAGTTCTGTGAAAAATGCTATTGGTATGTTGATAAGGATTGCATTAAATCTATAGATTGCTTTGGGTAGTATAGACATTTTAGTAATATTTGTTTTTTCACTCCATGAGCATGGAACGTCTTTCCATTTCTTTTTCTTCTTTAATTTCTTTCATCAGTGTTTTATAATTTTTAGAGTACAGGTCTTTCACTTCTTTGGTTACGTTTATTCCAAGGTATTTTATTATTTTTGGTTATTTAGACGTTTTAACAATATTTGTTTTTCCACTCCATGAACATGGAATGTCTTTCCATTTCTTTGTCTTCTTTAATTTCTTTCATTAATGTTTTATAATTTTTAGAGTACAGGTCTTTCACTTTTCTTTGGCTAAGTTTATTCCTAGGTATTTTATTATTTTGGTGCAATTGTAAATTAGATTGTTTTCTTAATTTCTCTTTCTGCTGCTTCATTATTAGTGTATAGAAATGCAGTGGATTTCTGTATATTGATTTTATATCCTGCAAGTTACTGAAGTCATTTTTCAGTTCTGGTAGTTTTTTGATGGAATCTTTAAGTTTAGGATTTTTATCATGAATGGATGTTGTACTTTGTCAAATGCTTTTTCTGCATCTATTGAAATGATCATATGGTTTTTTATCCTTTCTCTTATTGATGTGATGTATCACATTGATTGATTTAAGAATATTGAACTATCCTTGCATCCTGGAATAAATTCCACTTGGTTGTGGTGAATGATTTTTTTTAATGTATTGCTGGATTCAGTTTGCTAATATTTTATTGACAATATTTGTATCTGTGTTCATCAGAGATATTAGGCTGTAGTTCTCTTTTTGTGTGGGGTCTTTGGTTTTGGTATCAGGGTAATGCTGGCCTAATATAATCACTTTAGAAGTTTTCCTTCTTCTATTTTTTGGAATAGATAAGAATAGGTATTAACTCTTCTTTAAATGATTGGTAGAATTCGTCTGGTCCTGGACTGTTGGGAGTTTTTGGATTACTGATTGAATTTCACTGTTGGTAATCAGTCTGTTCACATTTTCTATTTCTTCCTCCTTCAGTTTTGGTAGGTTATATGTTTCAGGAATTTATCCATTTCTTCTAGATGTCCAATTTGTTCTGTGTTGCTGGTGGTTATGTCTCTTCTTTCATTTATGATTTTGTTTTTTTAAGTCTTTCTCTCTCTCTCTCTCTCTCTTTTTTTTTTTTTTTTGATGAGTCTGGCTGGAGGTTTATATCAGTTTTGTTGATCTTTTCTAAGAACCAGCTCCTGGTTTCATTGATCTATTCTGTTGTTGTTGTTGTGTTTTTTTTTTTTTGTTTTTTGTTTTGTTTTGTTTTGTTTTTTGTTTTAGTTTCTATATCCTTTATTTCTGCTCTAATCTTTATTATTTCCTTACTTCTGCTGTTTTGGGTTTTGTTTGTCCTTCTTTTCCAGCTCCTTTATGTATATGGTTAGGTTGTTTATTTGAGGTAAGCCTTTGTTACTCTAAACTTCTCTCTTTGAACTGATTTTGCTGCATCCCAAAGACTTGAACTGTTGTGTTTTTATTTTCATTTCTGTCAATGTAATTATTGATTTCTTCTTTGATTTCTTGGCTGACCCATTCATTGTTTAGTAGCATGTTATTTAACCTCCATGTATTTGTGCTCTTTCCAGATTTTTTCCTGTGGTTGATTTCTACCTTTCAACATCTTGATTTTGAATTTGTAATCTCCAGAACTGAGAGAATACATTGCTGTTGTTGTAAACCACTCAGTTGATAGTACTTTGTTATAGTCCTAGGAAACTAACACATCCTCTTTTGAGCTCCTGCTTTCTTCTTCTTCACTTCATAGCCAAACTGCAAGTTGGCTAGATTGCAGCACCACCCAAACTGTTCTTGCTGAGAGGCCTCCCAAGAGGGCTGAGCCTACAGAGCCCATTTACCAGGGTTCAAATCCAGACTCTACTTCCTGCTACCTGTGTGAACTTAGGCAAATTGTTTAACCTTCCTGTGTCTTATCAATACAATGAGCCTATCCCTGGGGACTGTTCTAAGGCTTCAAAGAATTAATATAGCTAAAGTAGTTAGCATAGTTCCAGGCACATAGCTCGCACTTAATGTGCACTTATTTCTATTAATATAATTTGCCACATATGTTGTCCCTTTCAGCTCTTACATTGTTTGACTCTCTGCAGCATTGGATTCTACTAGCTATTTTCTCCTCCATGACTCCTTTGTTCCATTACCTTCTGGTTATCTTTCCTGCCTCTGGCTGCTCCTTTTATTAAGCTTCTCCTAGGAAAACATTGTAGCTTGTGGATAGAGTTCAAGTGTTAGAATCTAACACTTCGGGGCTCAGTTCTCAGCTTTATAATTACTCAAGTGACTGACTGAGCAAGTTCACCTTTATGAGCCCCAGTATTTTCTGGAGAAAATAGTGATAATCTTACGTCCTTGGATTTGTGTGAGGAGTAAATGGGTTAATATAAACAGAGGACCCATTGTAAGCTGGATTCTGACTTTCACCTTCACCTTTGGTTCATCCTCTGACCTCCTTGTTGAAAGCTGGAGTGCTGGGCTCTGCAGTTGGTGTCTTTCACAGCTCCAGGGGGAGTCCTTTACTTGAAGTGATATGTGATACAGCAGCCTCCCTCCTCCCCCCAACTTTTGTTGTATAGATAGATCTCTGGAATATTCTTAAGGCACTGGGAAAAGCCTTACCAGATTGAAATTTCCATCATATTTCGTGTGTGTGTGTGTGTGTGTGTGTGTGTGTTTTAATTTGAGAGAGTGAGAGAGAGTGCACAAGTAGGGAAGAAAGGTAGAGGGAGAGAGAGAGGGAATCTCAAGCAGACTCCATGCTCAGTGCAGGGCTCAACACAGAGCTGAGTTCCACCACCCTGGGATCATGACCTGAGCCGAAATCAAGAGCCAGACGTTCAATCAATTGAGCCACCTAGGCGCCCCCATATTTCATGTTTTTTTTTAAATGTTTTCAACGTTTATTTATTTTTGAGACAGAGAGAGACAGAGCATGAACGGGGGAGGGGCAGAGAGAGAGGGAGACACAGAATCTGAAACGGGCTCCAGGCTCTGAGCTGTCAGCACAGAGCCCGACACGGGCTCGAACTCATGGACCGTGAGATCATGACCTGAGCCGAAGTCGGACGCTTAACTGACTGAGCCGCCCAGGCGCCCCCCATATTTCATGTTTTAATCTCAGCCTCTACATTCAATGGTGACTGGGTCC
Source organism: Puma concolor (assembly GCF_028749965.1). Classification (NCBI taxonomy): domain Eukaryota; kingdom Metazoa; phylum Chordata; class Mammalia; order Carnivora; family Felidae; genus Puma; species Puma concolor. The sequence continues at coordinate 43,464,879 of NC_141672.1, forward strand.
CATGGTTTTGATTTCTCCTACAGCTCTTATAAATATCTTCTTTTTGAAGAAACTAGACTATAGCTTAGAAGGGGATAACAGGGGAACGAGGCATGATGTCTGATGGAAATCGTTAGTTTCTACCCTGATTTCAGAAAGGATTGATTCTAACGCAGCCTGATGAGTTGGGCTGAGCAAGGCAGAAATCCAGAAGTGGTTCATGTGTGGTGTTAGACAGGGAAGGTTGTCACCAGTGGGAGGTGGGCTAGAGGTATGAGAATTGGATTCTGGCAGTAACATGCCAGGATCAACCCTTAGAGGAGGCACTGGCATAAATCAGGAGGGATTTCAGGGGCTGGCCAGTGAGTTGGGACTCAGGAAAGGTCTCTGATCTTAGAATGAGCAACTGATCAGAATTGAGAATTTGGATGCTTTGGACTGAGCCTGCTCAGAGCTAAGAAGTAAGAGCTGCAGGAGACCGTGGGCCAAGATAGTCATGGAGGAACCTCATCAGGAACATAACATGACATCTGGAAAGCAAATTAATTCTAAGCCTTACCAGTGGGGCCAAGGGGCTGAAGCAGGGCTATTGGTAAGGGTTCGTCTGTCGTCATTGCCTTGGAAACAAAGATAGGTCAAGGCTGCATTGGTGGTCCCAGCTGGGAAGGCCTGGAGAAGGAGAAAGGCAGGGGAAATAAAACTAATAGATATATAGTTCATCATTGTTTCGGACCATTAGGAAAACACACAGAGGAAGTTTGGGAGTCTGGGAACTATGAAAACATTTTCTTTTCTTTTTTTTTTAATATGAAATTTATTGTCAGATTGGTTTCCATACAACACCCAGTACTCATCCCAACAGGTACCCTCCTCAATGCCCATCACCCACTTTACCCTCCCTCCCAACCCCCGTCAACCCTCAGTTTATTCTTAGTTTTTAAGAGTCTCTTATGGATTGTCTCCCTCCCTAACTTTTTTTCCCCTTCCCCTCCCCCATGGTCTTCTGTTAAGTTTCTCAGGATCCACATAAGAGTGAAACCATATGGTATCTGTCTTTCTCTGTATGACTTATTTCACTTAGCATCACACTCTCCAGTTCCATCCATGTTGCTACAAAAGGCCATATTTCATTCTTTCTCATTGCCAAGTGGTATTCCATTGTATATATAAACCACAACTTCTTTATCCATTCATCAGTTGATGGACATTTAGGCTCTTTCCGTAATTTGGCTATTGTTAAAAGTGCTGCTATAAATATTGGGGTACAGGTACCCCTATGCATCAGCACTCCTGTATCCCTTGGGTAAATTCCTAGCAGTGCTATTGCTGGGTCATAGGGTAGATCTATTTTTAATTTTTTGAGGAACCTCCACACTGTTTTCCAGAGCGGCTGCACCAGTTTGCATTCCCACCAATAGTGCAAGAGGGTTCCCATTTCTCCACATCCTCTCCAGCATCTATAGTCTCCTGATTTGTTCATTTTAGCCACTCTGAGTGGTGTGAGGTGATATCTCAGTGTGGTTTTGATTTGTATTTCCCTGATGAGGAGTGACGTTGAGCATCTTTTCATGTGCCTGTTGGCCATCTGGATGTCTTCTTTAGAGAAGTGTCTGTTCATGCCTTCTACTCATTTCTTCATTGGATTATTTGTTTTTCGGGTGTGGAGTTTGGTGAGTTCTTTATAGATTTTGGATGCTAGCCCTTTGTCTGATATGTCATTTGCAAATGTCTTTTCCCATTGCATCGGTTGCCTTTTAGTTTTGTTGATTGTTTCCTTTGCAGTGCAGAGCTTTTTATCTTGATGAGGTCCCAATAGTTTATTTTTGCTTTTAATTCCCTTGCCCGTGGAGATGTGTTGAGTAAGAAATTACTGCGACTGAGGTCAAAGAGGTTTTTTTTTCTGCTTTCTCCTCTAGGGTTTTAATGGTTTCCTGTCTCACATTCAGGTCCTTCATCCATTTTGAGTTTATTTTTGTGAATGGTGTAAGAAAGTGGTCTAGTTTCATTCTTCTGCATGTTGCTGTCCAGTTCTCCCAGCACCATTTGTTAAAGAGACTGTCTTTTTTCCATTGGATATTCTTTCCTGCTTTGTCAGATTAGTTGGCCATACTTTTGTGGGTCCAATTCCGGAGTCTCTATTCTATTCCATTGGTCTGTGTGTCTGTTTTTGTGCCAATACCATGCTGTCTTGATGATTACAGCTTTGTAGTAGAGGCTAAAGTCTGGGATTGTGATGCCTCCCGCTTTGGTTTTCTTCTTCAATATTACTTTGGCTGTTTGGGGTCTTTTGTGGTTCCCTACAAATTTTAGGATTGCTTGTTCTAGCTTCGAGAAGAATGCTGGTGCAATTTTGATTGGGATTGCATTGAATGTGTAGATTGCTTTGGGTAGTATTGACATTTTAGCGATATATATTCTTCTAATCCATGAGCACAGAATGTTTTTCCATTTCTTTGTATCTTCTTCAATTTCCTCTGAAAACATTTTCCCCTTTGTGCATTTGCTATACATAGTGTATGAAACCCCCATGGCAGCCTGAATACCTCAGACATACCTTTCTCCATGGTCTTGATTGCTCTGAAGAAGCAGTGGCCTTTTGCAGCTAGAGAAATTTTTTTGTAAATAATATCCTGACTCAGAAATGCTCCATGTGATTGCCTTATTTTACATCTTTAAAAAATTTTTTAAAAACGTTTATTTATTATTGAGAGACAGAGACAGAGCATGAGAGGGGCAGAAAGAGGATAAGACACAGAATTTGAAGCAGGCTCCAGGCTCTGAGCTGTCAGCACAGAGTCCGAAGTGGGGCTCGAACCCACCAACTGTGAGATCATGACCTGCACTGAAGTCGGATGCTTAACCAATTGAGCCACCCAGGCGCCCCTATTTTACATCTTTTAATACAGATTCACTGGGCACAGTTCTGATGGGATGATCTACACGATCAGTGTCATGGTTGTCCAGTTATTCCTTGCTAGCAATATCTAGATCTAAGACTCACACATGCTGCAGCGTCCAGTGATCAAATCATGGTTTTGGAGGAACATCAGTTATGAAGGGGTAAAGATCGTTTCAAAATCTTTATAACCCTACCAGGCCTTTGCTGGTGTTTGCTAATGTTGGTCAATTTATCTGTTAGGATGAGGACCAAATTGCCTTCCACAGGTTCCGTGGAGATAGAATAAAGAGGCAGATTGGTGTAGTGCGGGTACAAAGCCAAGAACAAGCTATTCCCTGTTAGTGATGGTTATGAGGCGACAACAGCAAACCTTACTCATTAATGCTGCTTTTACTACCCTGTTTAAGAGACTCTAGAGATGAATTACTCAGTCTTCTTAGTGTAGGCAGACAAGTGAAAGAGTGAACAAAATGTAGCTCAGGAAAAGTCAAAGTAAAGGTGAAATTATGATCATATTAAATAAGATTGAAAAATGAATCCAATATTGATTAAAATGGACAATAGTCCAATGGACTTAATATGAAGACATTGAAAGCATTTTTTTCTTTTTGCAGATTCCAGACAGTTTTATGTTTTAGTTTGTCTGGATATCACTTTGTTTTCTGTGTATTGACAACATGGCTTAAAACTGTAAACAGCCTCTTGACAGATTCTGTTACTTACCTTTTCAGTTGCTTGAAATCTGGAGCCGTGGTCACAAGGGAGTCCACCAGGCTCTTCAGAAATACCAGGGAACTCACACATAATGCAGCATCTAGGGTTTTATATTCTGCACACATTGAAGTCTGTTGCCTTTGGAAAAATGAACCAGAGTATAAAATTTTTCCTATGCATTAATAACTGCTGACTCTGGTCAAAGTCCATAGACTGCAGCTGGTCATTAATTCCCCATAAACGCCATACGCAGAGAGAGTTATTGCTTCAGAGGGTTTTCAGTGGCATATTTTTGGTGAGTGATGTGGCATTAATGGGTATTTACAGGGTACTTTTGAGATGATTAGTGTCCAAAGCGTTAGTTGAGACATTTCCAATAGTCCATTCGGAACCCTATCTGTAGGCAGCAGCTGAAGAGACATGTTGAATCTACATTCCTAGACCTTGGGAATGCATACTTAATGGAAAAGGCTAGCCGTAAGTGTTGACTTTAAAATTAGAGCTCACTGTGTGATGAGATTTAGTGTACCTGCCAGGGGGATTCTGAAATCTCGCCCCGCTGTCTAGGGTCTGACAAAGGGTTTGGCAGAGTGGCCTGGCATCTGGCATTCAGCAGGTCCACCTCGAGCATGACCTCCCAGATTTATATGTACCCTGGGAAACATGAAACATCAGAAAGGCCACTGAAGTATTTTATGGAGCTTTCTTCTGTTCCTGAACACTCTCGGCCTTACCCTGTGCTAATGCTGCTGTCTTCTGATAATGGTTTGTATCCCACAGACCCTTCCCTTTGTGTCTCTTGGATGGGTTATGTGCCCATTTCAAACTGTGTGCTCTTTCTGCCTCTCTCCCCCACATTGCTCAGCATTTAAAGACTCCTGCTGTAGGAATTGTTTCCCTCCTTCATGAGTCCATAGGGGACTTGTCCCAAAGACTCTCCCCAGTTCTCTTTCCATATGGCCTATGATTCAGTATTCCTGTGCTTACTTCTTTGATTTAATCTAGTTTAATTTATTAGCAAGGCTGCAGTGAAAAACAATGGTGGAAAAGAACCCAATTTCCTATCTTTCCATTCTGGGACAGTTATTAGTACCATCTCGCTTTGCTGAAGAAGAATAAAGAAGCAGATCTGAACAGGAGAAAGGATAATAACCTATAGCACTCTGAAGCTCCATGCATTTGAGGTTGTGGGTATACTATGGTTGTTGCATATTGCTTGTGTAAACTTTCACACTCTGCTGTTCCTTCAGAGCAACACAACCCTTATTTCTTCAGCAAGCTCTTCTGTTGGGTTCACACTTGAGAGTAAAAGTGTCACATAGGTGGTAGTGCATGGGTGACAGCATGCATTTTTGTACATTTGCTGCAGACTGTTAGAGCTGTTTCTTTAGAGATCGTCTGTCTGGTTCAGGTAACACATTTTACCATAGAGGACACTTAGGCCCTAATAAGCTAAATAGCTTGGCCAGAGTTATAACCTGTGAAAATCCCAGATCTCTTTCTATCAGTCCAGTGTTTCTGGTCATCATATCTATCTGCCATGCTTATTTCATCCACTTGATCCCTGTCCGTCAATACACACACATACACACACACACACACACACACACACACGAGGTATAGCATTTTGGAAAAGAGCACTGGCTTTAGAATCACTCATACTTAGGTTTGAATTCTACTCAACAGTAACTATTTATAGATTTAGCCAATTCATCCTTCTAAGCCTCATTTTTTCTCCTGTGCAAATTAAAGATAATAAGATTTCCAGGCTCATAGGGTTGTTGTGAAGATTAATTAATTTAACGTGTATGTGGGTTGTTTAACAAATTGGCACCTGGTAAGTGCCCAATAACATGTCCGTCTGTGCAATAACATCTTTGGCTATGTCTCCATCCATGTCTACCAGGAACTGAGCTGAGTCAAGGGATTAATGCAAAGTGATACTTCTTATTATAGCTCTTGTACAACTTCATTTAACCTCATTTTAGTTACATTTTATTGGTTATATACTAAGATCGGCTGGGGTGAGGCTGGGTCATCATAACCAAGAGACCCAAAAATAGTTCAGTTTAACAAAGAAGTTTGTTTTTTTTTTTTTTTTTTCTTTCTCACATAAAAGTCTGACATAAGCATTCCAGGTTGGAGGGTGGCTCTTCTCCATGGATGATTCAGGGACGCAGGCTCCTTCTTAAGTTGCTGCTCTGCATCTGCTAAGGTGTGGTTCATGATGGGGTTGCACTTGTGGCGGATGGGGGAGGGGTGTGTAAAGGAGGCTCGTTTAGACCCCAAAGTCATATGTCACTTCCACAGAAATTTCACCGGCAACAACATAGTCCCAAGGCCACTTGTAATGCAAAAGAATAGAAACCTAGGGCAGTGGGGTGGATGTGTCCAGCTACAGTTCTGTTGCTATAGAAGAAGGGGAGAATGGACTTTGGTGGGCAACTAGCAGACTTGGCCTTAGAGCCAAATTCCAGAAAGCCAGTACTGCTGAGGGGGGCCATGGCATGGTAGAAGGAGTTAGGCAGGAGCGTGGTTTCTCACTCTGGTTCTCTCAGGTGAAAACACCTAACTCCTGGCACCTCCATTTCCCGGGACTGTTGAGCTCCAGGATTCCCTCTAGCCACATGAAGCCCTCTCTGACCACCCTGCCTCAAGGGCTCTCTTCCTAAAGCTTCTCTTCATTTTGCATCTTATGGCACACAACTCATACAATTTTATTTGTTATAATCAAGCTGCTCACGGCACTTTGCAGGTGTCAGAAGATAAAAAGAATCTATAGGTTAGTTGATTGGTTGGTTGATAAATGTGAATCGTTTGGAGCTCATTGGAAAAAGAAACTATGGATATGAAGGCAGAATGATTTTCTTCAGGAATGAAGCAGAGCTGAGGGAATAAGCTCAAAGGTCTTTTCTGGGCTCACATTTTATGATTCTATGACTCAGCAGCTCTTAAGCGGGGAGGAATCCCGTCTTGGTTCCCTCTGGTGATACTCCCTCTAAAAGATTTTTATCATTGAGTTGAACTTGATGAGAATTTCCATCTCCTCCAGTGGCTTCTTCTGTAAGGTCACTTTAATACATAATAAGCTTTAAAAGAAAATGCTCTTATCAGTATGAATAGAGCTATATTTTAAAACCCTTTAGCATTCCAGGTAAGGGTCTGAGTACTCATAGGATATTAAAATTCAAGGACATGTAGTTTGCTGAGCTTTAGAATCCCATTTTGTACGTTTAGGTCTAAAACAAATCCCTCAGAGATTCACGTTAAAAACAAGGTATTAAGCATTTATTCTATGAAAATCTGAGTCTCTGCTTTGAAGTCAGCTTCCATCGGGGCGCCTGGGTGGCGCAGTCGGTTAAGCGTCCGACTTCAGCCAGGTCACGATCTCGCGGTCCGTGAGTTCGAGCCCCGTGTCGGGCTCTGGGCTGATGGCTCAGAGCCTGGAGCCTGTTTCCGATTCTGTGTCTCCCTCTCTCTCTGCCCCTCCCCCGTTCATGCTCTGTCTCTCTCTGTCCCAAAAATAAATAAACGTTGAAAAAAAAAAAAAAAAATGAAGTCAGCTTCCATCAACTTTGTCACTGGTGGGCAGTGACTGAGTGCCAAATAATGTAAAGCGGTGCTTCTCCAAACTTCATGGAGCATTTGAATCATCTGGGGGATCTGATTAAAATGCAGATTCTGGGGGCGCCTGGGTGGCTCAGTCGGTTGAGCGTCCAACTTCAGCTCAGGTCACGATCTCGCGGTCCGTGGATTCGAGCTCCGCGTCGGGCTCTGGGCTGATGGCTCGGAGCCTGGAGCCTGCTTCCGATTCTGTGTCTCCCTCTCTCTCTGCCCCTCCCCCGTTCATGCTTTGTCTCTCTCTGTCTCAAAAATAAATAAACGTTAAAAAAAATTAAAAAAAAAATGCAGATTCTGCTTCCGTAGTTATGTGATTGCATCTGAGATTGTGCCTTTCTACCAAGCTCCCAGGCGATGCCCTGATGCTTCTAGTCCATGGACCAAGCTTTGAGCAAGGCAATAAGGAATATTACCTGTTAACATGCCGCTTTAAAGATGCTCTGTTACTAGTTAATTAAATATGAGATAATTATGTTGCCTTACATTAAAGTTGTTTGCATATATGATCTGCAATACCTGAAGAAGATTCTGAAACGAGAAAAGAGCCCTGTTTATTTCACCTCACTTTCTCCTATGGATTTAGCACACTTTCATGTGCTTCATAAGCCTTTACAACTATCTGTTTAATGAATGATTGAAAAATTTAACCGAATGCTTATTTTTGTTCCAGGCAGCAAGTAAAGGATGCATACATCTGCCTCACCTGGGACATATTTTGTTGCTTTCTCTATCGGAATTAGTAAATCAGAGGAAACGTGGCCCCATAGAGGATCAAATTGGAAATATTTTTTCTTAGTGCTTTATTTCCTCTCTGGAGTGAAGACCACTGATACATGCGTTAGCAAGCACATGGCTTGAGCAGTCTTCAGGACTCCAGGAAGCCATAGTGGCCATTTCAGTTGAAGTCACACAGGCTTCCATTGCTTTTTCCATTTAGCCATGGCAGTGTGGTCTGTGTCTTTCTTGAAATCTAGATCCAAGAGAAAGGGTGCCTCCATGGCCAGACCCAGGACGGTGGGGAATAATGAGTGTTTTTGGTTGTCCTGGACCAAACAGATGAAATGGAAGCACTTTGGTGAGGCATGAAAATTATACTTTAATCTAAATTTTCAGTGTGGTATTTTTGTGCTCAAGCCCTCACAAAAAATTCTGTGTAACACTGCAGGCCTTGGTAGTCTTACTGGCAAATGAAGTTCCCACATAATTGCTTTAGGGAAAAAAAGGAATGTCTTTGCATTTAATGTAGTCAGGAAGCCATATAGGTTTAACCTTGTAGGTAGCTGACTCTTCATTGCATATTACAAGATGGTTTCAAAGCTTTTCTGATCACTCAGTTGGTCAACATAGAAATGGAAGGTGTGGAAAGTGGCCTTGATAATGCCATAGAATCTATGTGCCACTCAGCTCCCTGTGAGAAGTGAAATGGCTTATGCGATCATTCATTAATTCACAGGTAGAGCATCACTCACGTGCTTTACCAGACTGTGAGCCCTGGGACAACAGATTCTGCGTCTCAGTTTTCTTACCTGTAAAATGAGGACAATAGAAGAAACACTCCTTGAATGGCACTGAGTCTCAGTATTAATTTCTTAGCATCCCAACTCTAAGAAGCCAACTTAGTGGCTCTTTAGAGCTTACAATGTAGCATATGATAACATATATAAATTCACATAACATATGTATAAATGGCATAGGAAAGTGAAAGACATTACATAAAGACACATGCATGATTGTCTCAAGAGGATGGTGATATGACCCGCAGCACATGTAGACATTCTTTCCTACCCAAAGTAATAGAAACTTGGGTGAGAATCCAGCGGTGCTAAAGATACCCCAGCAAGCTCCCAGACACTGTGACTGCCCTCATGACAGGGCACAGACATTTTAATAAGGAGAAGGGCACAGACATTAATTGAGCAATCACCAGTCTTTAAATTACAATTATGATGAGCACCATGAAGGAGAAGAGTAGGTGGCCAGAGATCTTACAGTAGGGGCAGTGACCTGAGGGGGTCAGAGAAGGGTTTCCTGGGCAATGTGTTTGTGAACTCAGGTGTAGACAAAGAGGGGTAGAGGCTGAGAAAGAAGGATTTCGGGCAAACACAATGGATTTGTGAAGGCTGGAGGCAAGAAGTATTTGAGGACAGGAATGAAAGCCATTGTGCCTGGGGTTAAGAGTAAGAATGTGGTGGCTGGTGAATCAAACAGGGACCAAACCTGCAAAACCTTGCTGCTAGGACAAGAATTCAGGATTTCATGCTGTGAGTCATAGGAAGCCATTGAAGGGTTCGAATGTGCTATCTGAATTTTTAAGGCATCACTTTGGCTACAGGATGTCTTGTGAGGAAGGCTATATAAAAAAATGGAGTAGAGGAGGAGCAAGAACAGATGCAGGGAAGCCAGTGAGGAGCTTGTCACAATAGACTGGGCAAGAGGAAAGGTGGCTCTTACTGGGACAAGGAGAAAGTGGATGGACTCAAGATTAAATTAAGAGGTAGAATGAAAAGGTCTCCATGATTGGATCTTGGAATGGAGGGAAGGGAAGTGTTCAAGGTGACTTGTAAGCTTTTGGCTGATGCGGTTGGGTGGGGAGTGGTGTCATTACTGAGATGGGAAGACCAGGGGAGGACCTAAGTTCGGGGTACAGTAGGGATGGGAAGAGGAAGAGATCAGGAGTTAAATTTTGGGTGCATGAGAGACACTTGAAGGAGAGAGATGTCTGGAGCTTAGAGGAGAGGCTGAATTTGAGTTACATGTTTTTTTTATTTTAATGTTTATTTATTTTTGAGAGAGAGAGAGAGAGAGAGAGAGAGAGAGCAGGGGAGGGGCAGAGAGAGAAGGAGAGAGAGAATCCTAAGCAGGCTCCGTGCTGTCAGCGCAGACAACAGAGACTCAGGGCTCGAAGTCATGAACCGTGAGATCATGAGCTGAACGGAAATCAAGAGTCAGTAACACACTTAACTGACTGAGTCACCCAGGTGCCCCTGGGCTACATATTTTATAGTCATCAACATTGGTTGGTAATAGGAGTAAATGATAATGCCTGGGGAGCAAGTTTAGAGGGAGAAGGAGGATGGTCTGGAACAGAGAAACTTTAATAATTGAAAGGTGAGGTAGAGTAGGTCACACCCCCTAAAGGAGGCTGAGGAGGAGTAATTGGAGATCGGACAGGTGAGAAGCTCGGTGTCACAGAATGTAAGGAAAGGATTGTTTCAAGATGGAGGGGTGTGGCCGACTGAAGGAATACAGCAGAGTAGTAAACAAGCACACAGACAACAATCTGAAAACACTTTGATAGAAAGCCCTGAAGTCGAGAGGCAGTTCAAATCAAGAACTTCTAGAATGCCCCATGCACCTAGCTTTTCTTTGGCTTCCTCCTTATAAAATTGGGATGGCATTGGAGTTGTTTTGAAAGCTGCAGGAGATGGTTGCAAAATATTTAACCCAGAGCTGGCACCCTGTAGGTGTATGCTAGAGGTTAGCTGATATAATAATGAACAAAGGATCACAATCCTCCTTGTTGAAGTGGGTTTGAGTAAAGCAGCCAAGACTATACTCCAGCCTCTGCAGACCTTGGAGGAGGGTCTGTTTGTCCCAGCCCCTTTCCATATTACTGCATCCGCAGGGTCAGACAGTGTTCTACTCACAGCATTTGCCTTGCCAGTTGGAAAATCAAGGCACAGAAGTTAAGGCTTCCTGGAAAGTGCTTCACTTGAAGCCAACAAGTTAAAGGTGAATGTCATGTTGTGGGACCTGAGAAGTGCACTGTAGACAAATTACTGAGAAATCCAGGTTTGAGTCAGTTGTTTTTATTCTCTGCATGCGTGAGAATCTAGGTGGATACAAAAGTCTTTATCAAAAATTCTTCTGGGTGGAATCATTCACTCTCAGAACCATAGGAACATTGCATCATAAGAGGAACAAACTCAGATTCAGGATCAGGATTCAATAGTTGTGACTTAAAAAAGCAAATGTTGTTCCCATTCTGAGCTCTAGTGGAGGTGCCTGAGTTGTTAGTAGGGTGAGCTTGCTATGTGGCACTTCATGTTGCAGAGTCATTCATTTTGAAATCCCTCAGGGTAAGGGAGATTCCTCTCCACCACCCCGAGTTTCCACAGGAGTAAAAATACTTGTTAATGAATGCCTTCATTCGTTATTTGTGACAGCCATCTTTGCCACCGTGGGGACTTAACCACTTGTCATATTAATTCTCACTAGGTCTTCTCTGTGAGATTGTAAGCTCCTTGAAGGCAGGAACTGGGTCCTGACATCTCTGTACCCGCCATCCAGCAAGCACCTGGTCACAGAAGAAGGTCAATAAATTGTTGAAATGAGTCAACACAGAATTTACATAGGCTTATCAGGTTCCAAACATTTGGTTCTTCTGGGCTTACGTCTTCCTTTCTACTTTGTAACCTAAAATAGACACTACTTGTGGTGCAGAAACCATCAAATATAAAACTTAGTGCTGACACAGACAGAGAGGCTCTTTGAAAAAAATGTGAAATGTGAGTATCTATGATTATGACATTTTTTTATAGCTCAGAAGCAAGTATATCTTGCAGCCAGGAAAGATCGTCTATTCTCAGTGGCATGATCTTTGATTTTACGTTGTTGTTGTTGTTGTTGTTGTTGTTGTTGTTTTCTCTCTCATCAGTCAGGTTTAATGCTATTTTGATCCTAAGTCCAGTGGGTTGATTTTCTTATTTATGAAGTCAAAGGTTTACTTATGGGCACCTAACTTTTATCATTACAACACAAACCCAGTTTTCGGAGGGCTCCTATTCGTTATGTCCAAATAAGGTTTTAGAAAAGCAGACCATTCATTGGAGTTACAGCAATCATTTAATCTTGCTTCACCTGTGATCGAGTCTATACCAACTTGATCTAGCTTGATGTCTTTATATTTTTAGAATGTGAGAAGTATTAGGGAGCAAAATTCACTTAATGACCTGGTAGATGACAAGATAAAAGATGCAATTGTCTTTGAGGAAGAAGCCTTGGATTTTTCCTATGGTGAGCTTTTGTGACTTTAATTCTCCAGAGAGTTGAGTGTCACTTTTATCTTTCTTGTGAGGGGTCCTCTTAGGCAACATATGTAAGTTTATACTCAGCTGACTGGGGTTCCTTTTTGCAGGATTCTACTAGAGCTAAATACGCAACTGTAACAGCTCCCTCCCTGTCATACCCAAGGCTGCAGATGTTTTCCTTTTCTGCTTAGAGAAAACATCTAAGTTTTCTCTAAACTAGATGAGGCAGAACTCTGCTCACTCTGCCTCACTCTGCTTCAGACCTGTTACTCATCCAGTTTCCTTGGTTTCTTCCTATTGGTGTCTACCCAGATTTTTCTACTCTACCTCGCTTTTCTGGATGGATGCCTATTTAGGTGAGTTGCCTGGCTTTTTGGCTTGCTGAGTCCCTAAGGCCCCTTTTTCCTGTCCCCATGCAATGCAACTTCCCACCCCTCATTCAAGCTCCTCGTTACTGCAACTCTTGCCAACCTGGATCCATTCACTCAGATTACTACTTACTTGTTGGGAGTAGAGAGAAATCAGACTCTACTACAAATCTTGGAATGCCAATACCTCACTTGAAAAGTATATACAGTTAGTGTTGAAGAACACAGAGTCTGGATCCAGACTTTCTGGGTTCAAATCCTGGGTCTGCCCCTTAGGAGCTGTGTGATCTTGGGCAAATTGCTTACTGTCTCTTGCCCAGTTCTATCATGTGCACAATGGAAATAATGGTTGTATCTACCGTACATGGTTAATATGAAGAGTAAAGAAGCTAGTGTATGTAATAGGCTTAGAACAGTGCGTCTGCTATATAATAAGCATAGTATAGCGTTAACTATTACCAAGCATTTGAAGTCAATGTCCACTGAATTCTGACCCTTCCAGGAAAAGGCAAATGGAGTAGATCAATATTTATCAAAGGGAGGTCCACAAGTTTACTATAAGAAATTTTAAATCCTGTGCTCACATTTGGATGATAATGTGAACACCCCAGGGTAAGCCTGTATTAGATTATTTAATGACTCCTAATAGCTGAATATGCATATGATTGGAAAGCCTGCATTTACGTTGTGCCTATGATCACGTTTTCAGGAAGTGAAGACCATGGTATCGAGGCAGGCTGCAGGAGGGCAGGCCCGGTCATGGTTCTTGGAGAGAAGAGTGGAGGAAGATAGTCTCCTGCAACATGTATGGCCTGAGCATGCAGACCTGTCAGGGACTGGTTCTGTGACAATCACTGACTGCCGGTGTCATTTTGGATTTTATTGGGATTCTGTTTAATTTATGAACTTGTTTTAGTTTTATAGTCATATAAAAGAGCTACCAGGATTAGGGGTTTATATATAGACTTCGGTATTTATTTAAGTAACATTATAATAAAAACAATTTGTTATCACCTGAGGATCATAAGCATTTTTATCTTGTAAAAAGGGTCTGCCCACATATTCCCCAAACTTGAGAAAGACTAGACTCTCTGTGGTTCCCAAATGCCAGTTCACAAACTGTGTTTGTCAGGTTACAAAAAAAACTGGGGGGAAGTATGTGGGCAACTTTAGAAATATAGACTTTTGGGGGAGCCTGGGTGGCTCAGTCGGTTAAGTGTCCAGCTTTTGCTCAGGTCATGATCTCATGGTTCATGAATTCAAGCCCCACAGTGGGGGAGGGGGCAGAGAGAGAGGAAGAGAGAGAATCCCAAGCAGGCTCCTCAATGTCAGCATGAAACCCTCCACAGGGCTTGATCTGTGCTGTCAGTATGGAGCCTGCTTCAGATCCTCTGTCCCCCGTCTCTGCTGCCCTTCCCCTGCTTGCTTTCTCTCTCTCTCTCAAAAATAAACATAAAAAAAAGAAATAAAGACTCTTGGGCTGTGTCCTGGGGCGGCTGGGCCTGTGAATCTGTATTTTTGCTGAGCTGTCAGGTGATTCCACTGAGCAACAAGTTTGGGCCTTTCTGGGGCTGATGACCTCTCAATGTTCTTCATAGTCCTGGGATCTTAGAATTCAGGGTCTTTGTCTTCAAAATTGAGATAATCACACTTGTCCCTGTCTTGCTGCACAAGGGAGCAGTGAGAATTAATGAGGCAATTTTCGTAAGTGTTCTTGGAAGAAAAGTACCATTAAAGTGTAATATATCGAGGCCAGAATTGAGCTGGATCGCCTCAGCATGCAAATTGTTCCATAGGAACAAAGAGGTGACTCAGGGCCTTAGTATCATCAGCAGGCTGAGTTTTGCTACCGAGGATCCAGTTTCTGAGAGTGTTGGACCATCTCCAGCATGGACTCAAACCCCATGAAACCTGGCACATTAACATGAGATTTATATATCAGTAACCTGGTGGTAGCAGAGGTGGAAAGGCTGGACGGGGAAGTGTCGGGGGGAGAAGCCCTAAGCTTATTGTATCAGTTTCCTGGGCCGCCATAACAAAGTTCCACTAACAAGGTGGCTAAACACAAGAGAGACTGACCCTTTCAGCTTTCTGGGGGCTAGAAATGGAAATCGAGGTGTTGGCAAAGTTGGTTTTTTCTTGAGGCTCTGAGGAAAAGTGTGTTCTGTGCTCCTCTCCTAGTTTCAGGCATTACGGGGAATCCTTGGTGTTCCTTGACCTGTAGATGCATCATTCCCATCTCTGCCTGTCATCACATGGCCATTTTCTTCTTCCTGCCTGTCTGGGTCTTCACGTGGCCCTCTCCTCTCAGTGTGCCTCTCTCTTCTTATGGGGATACAAGTCATATTGGATTCAGGGCCCATGCTTCTCCAGAAGGACCTCATTTTAATTTAACTAATTACATCTGAAAGCTCCCTATTTCCAATTAAGTCACATTCTGAGGTACTGGCAGTTAAAGCATCAACATATCTGACATATCCTTTTGGGGGACGCAATCCACCCCTTACCTCCATGTTTCTATTTACATAAGGAAGCACAGGATATTTTACATTTTGGAGTGAATTCTTTTCCCAAAAGTGTTTTTCTTAAAGAGGTTTTTTTTTTTCAATATATGAAATTTATTGTCAAATTGGTTTCCATACAACACCCACTGCTCATCCCAAAAGGTGCCCTCCTCAATACCCATCACCCACCCTCCCCTCCCTCCCACCCCCCATCAACCCTCAGTTTGTTCTCAGTTTTTAACAGTCTCTTATGCTTTGGCTCTCTCCCACTCTAACCTCTTTTTTTTTTTTTTTTCTTCCCCTCCCCCATGGGTTTCTGTTAAGTTTCTCAAGATCCACATAAGAGTGAAACCATATGGTATCTGTCTTTCTCTGTATGGCTTATTTCACTTAGCATCACACTCTCCAGTTCCATCCACATTGCTACAAAAGGCCATATTTCATTCTTTCTCATTGCCATGTAGTATTCCATTGTGTATATAAACCACAATTTCTTTATCCATTCATCAGTTGATGGACATTTAGGCTCTTTCCACAATTTGGCTATTGTTGAGAGTAAAGAGTTTTTTTCTTAAAAAAAGTTTTTTATGTTTATTTTAAGGGGTGGGGAGAGAGCCTATCAGTGGGGGAGAGAGCAGAGAGAGTGGAAGAGAGAGAGAATCCCAAGCAGGCTCCTAGATGTCAGCGTGAAACCCTACACGGGTCTCAATCTCATGAACTGGGAGATCATGACCTGAGCTGAGATCAAGACTCAGACGCTTAACTGACTGCGCCGCCCAGTGCCCCCACAAAAGTGAAACGCAGAGGGCATTACACCTTAGAAACCATGCTATATGACATGGTAAGGTCCCCCGGGTGGCCCATAACAACTGATTTAGCTCACAATGTACCAGAAGTAGGAGTTCGTCTAAGGGCCCTGTAGAATCTAACACACCAGAAGAGGTCCCAGTCAGAAAATGTGTTCCAGCTTTCCACTTGAGGTGTTACGAGCACATCTCTCTCCATCAGCTCTTAGAAGCTTCATGTTTGTTTATTTCTCTCATCTTGATTCTTCTGCGCTCGTTTACATTTCCCCTTTTGTGGAGTGTTCCTGTTCCCTATTTATTTTAATATTGGTTCTAATGTTACCTTTTATGTTGTTATTATACCTGAAATCCCTGGTGGAAGGGGTGGAGAGTGGGGAAGGGAGATGCTCTGTGCTGTAAACAGTCTTTTTCCCTCTTCTGCATTAAGATTTACTTGCCACAATCCTGTGTCTGCAGCACCTTCTCTTCGATTCTGAGTTACAGCTGGCCACCTGGTGTATTAGCTTCTCTATTGTGCATGTGGAGCTCCTGCGTGCTCACTTCATACCCATAGGATTTTGTCAGAGGGGCTCTCAGGAATGACGGTGGGGTATTCTAATGGGTTGACATTGTGTAATCTTCAGACCGTCTTATTGAAATAAAGTCTTTGTGGTGGCTGTAGCTCTCAGTTCTCTTGTTCCTGTTCCAAGTTCCTTAATGAGCCACTGTCATCTGTTCAGGGAGGCTAGTCCTTGGCCTTAACCCTATGTGAGCCTTCCTTTGGATGACAAAGAGTTGATGGGAAAGATTTTTAAAACAAAATGCTCTGAAAAGCCCTTTTATGCAATCAGGTGTTAGGTATTGGTAAAGCTTTGTAAATGTAGAGTGTCCAGATATTTTCAGAATAATCAGGTCTGAATAAACCCAGTTGAATAGGCCTTTCTTTTCTCCTTGATTAAAAGGTATTGCATGGGGTGCCTGAGTAGCTCAGTCGGTTAAGTGTCTGACTCTTGATCTTGGATCAGATCATGATCTCACGGTTTGTGAGTTTGAGCCCTGCATTGGGCTCTGGGCTGATAGTGTGGGGCCTGCTTGGGATTCTGTCTCTTTCCTTCTTTGCCCCTCTCCTGTTCTCTCTCAAAATAAATAAAAACAAAAAAAGGGGAGGGGGATTGTGTTTGTTCAGACCTTCTTGGAAGCAGGATCAAGATGGGGTTGTGTGTGCAGGAGATTTATCATGAGGACACCTGGGAAGGATGAAGGGAAGGGCAACAGTGTAGGCTGGGAGAGCTTTCAGATGAACTTTTCGGTGCCGGTGTGACTTCTGTGAGAGGACAGGTGGAAGGAAGGAGGACAAGGGGAGGAAAGGACAGATGGGAATGGACCGATGAGGAGAGGAAGGACAGTTCTGAGAATGTCTTGGCCAGGTTGATCGTGAGTTCTTGAGGCAAAGTTGCCTACTGGGGGATCCCTCTGTCCCATGGGAATGAACCTGCACTGGTACCCTGCCATGCTCAACCAACATGTGGGAGCCACGCAGGGGAAACGTGGACACTGCACAGATGTGGTTGTGGATCCAGGTGTGTGTTGGGGGGGGGGGGGCAGGTAGCCTATACTCCCCCCCAGTGGGAGAGCCAGGCAGTGCAATTATTTGGCTTTTGCAGGGATCTCCTGAGGGGTCCATGAAGTTGGATGACAAAAATGACATTCTTATTTTCACTAACTTCTGACTGAATTTTAGTGTTTTAATTATGCGTGGAGCCAGTAGCCATGCCAGTAGCTGTGTGTCTTCTCACTAATAAATATCACAGCTATTTTTATATCAACATTATAGTTATCATGGATAATCTCAATATGTTATTTATGCTCATCATTACTTTGAAATCATGGTAGTTACTAGACCTGCCACGAGACCTCTTTATTTAATGACGGTGAAAAGGTGTATTTACTATTGTATCACTAATTTAAAACATAATTTGATAGTGGGATTCGAATATAATTATTTCGTTAGAGTTCTATATATCTTCTGTCAGGCATTTATAAGCATCATTCCAAGAAGGGGTAATCCATAGTCTTCATCTGACAGAGAGGTCCACTACTCAAAAATTGTTAAGAACCCCTCCTGCAGAGAGTACTCGGTAGGATCATATTAATTATATTAGCTCGGTTATCTTTTATCTGGCTCCAAATGTGTGAGGACAATAGCCTCAGTCCCCATGAGAATGTATTATTGTAGAAGATGATTCACGAGAATGTATTATTGTAGAAGATGATTCATTAATTCAACAAAGAGTGTCTCCCGCGTGCCAGGTATTGTGTGGTGTTGGAGCCATGGCAACAAGCAAGACAGACAACCCCGATCTCAGAGAGTTTAATGAACTAACATGAAAGGCAGTCATGGAACAAGAACAATTATGATTGCATTACCATGTTAACAATACAGAACAGCAGGATGCTCTGGGTGCCCCCGGAGAGGGACCCAGTGTAGGGGCCAGAGCAGACCTCTGTGAAAAGCACTCTTTTCAGCTGAGCCTGAAGAACGAGTAGAGGTGGGTTGGAAGAAGAGGGGTGGAGACTGAAGTTAGAGCAAGTGTGAAGATTTGGAGGTGTGGCACGCTTAACTTGTCAGAACTGAAATCGTGCGCATCTCGTAAGCCACGTGAAGTTTAGATTTTTCCCTAAAGGCAGTAGGAAGCTTTGAAGGGGTTTTAAGCAGGGGGCGATGTGATCAGATTGCCTTTCAAAAATACTGCTTGGAAAACGCCAGTGAAGGCTCTCATGGTACTAGGGTGAAAATGAAGGCAGCCTCCTGTGAAGCGTGTGGTGGGAGAAAGCAGAATCAAGCAAGACTCTTCTGGTTATCCTTATATTTGACTTCTTTTTGGCCCTGTGGGAACGACTGGGTCTTGAATTTTAATTTGTCACTCTATCCTAAGCCACATTAAAATCTTGGAAGCCTTTTTTCTTAGACTTAAGATGTTCAGAGTAGCTGCAGTTCTCTCTGAAGTCAGTTGCAGATGCCGCTGTGTGAACCTGAAACCTCACACAAATCTCGGGAAAATATTTCTCGATAATGTAGAGCCACGGAGAAAGTGGATGTTGTTTGGTAAGTTCTTAGCGTACATTTGTTACTTGCTACAGCACCGGTGGCCTTTAGACTTCTATATTAAGAGGAAAGTAAACTTATCATTAATAATGTAGGTGGTTATATTGCCAATTAAATGAAAGATCTCTGGCTGCTTCTTCACAAGAAACTCATAATGGGCTCAAGGTTTGTGTGTTACTAGGTAAAAACAAGTCCATTTTGGTTGATGGCTAACTCAGGACCATGCACAGTTAGGCAACTCATAAAAGTGTTCGTCTGGAAATGAGTCTCTGGGATAATCAGATTTTATTTCTAGTGTCTAATTGATGCCCAGAGCTTTGGGGTTTAATTATGTCTGCTGAAAAAATACAATTCAATTTCTCTTCCTCCCTTTTATACATAACTGCAAGCTTTATTTTAATTCATAAATATGCAAGGTGTTGCAGATATTTTCTGACACAGTACCTGGTATTATTTAGATACTTAATAAACATTGGATTCTTCTTGTAATGGAATGAATACATATCAAATAAGAAACTTAGGTAAGAGTTTCTGGCTCTTCTGTTTATGGTCTGGCAGTTGAATTTGAATATTTTATGGTTACTCCAGAGAAATAAATAATTTAAGTGGGAAATTGTTTTAATCAGAGGGGACTCCTGTTTTGCAGTCATCTAGGCAGGCTGGCTTGAATGTAATGTTGGGTGTTTGTTCTACTAGGGAGTGCGGTAGGCGGGTATTTTATGGGACCTGTGGCAGGAAGAGCTGAGTATGTGTGATGGACTATGAATTACACCCTTTCCCTTCTGTACGGTATCTACCCAACTTCCAGGAGGGCCCAGATAGCTTCTTTACCTCCTCTTCGATCACCAGCTGGTGTGTCTGTCTTCTTTCACTTAGCATTATGTTTTCAAGGTGCATCCATGTTGTAGCATGTATCAGTATTTCAATCCTTTTTATGGCTGGTAACACTCCAGCATACGGATACGCCACATTTTGTTTATCCGTTCATCCGCTGATGGACACTTGGATTGTTTCCACCTTGTGGCTATTGTAAATAAGGCTGTTACGAACATTCGTGGACAAATATTTGTTTGAGGACTAATTCTTTTGGGCATATACCCAAGGGGGGAATTGCTGAGTCATATGATAATTTTATGTTTAAGTTTTTGAGGAACTACCAAATCGTTTTCCACAGTGGCTGCAAATGTTACATTTCCCCCAGCAACGGACAAGGGTACTAATTTCTCCACCTTCTCACCAACGCTTGTGATTCTCCATTTTTTCTTCATTATGGCCTTCCTAGTGGCTGTTGAGATGGTGTCCCCTGTGGTTTTGGTTTACATATCCCTAATGGCTAATGATATTCAGCATCTTTTCATGTGCTTGTTGGTCGTCTGTATACACGCTGTAATATGGATGAACCTCGAAAACGTTAACGCTAAGTAAAAGAAACCAGATATAAAAGGTCATATAGGATTCCATTTACATGAAATATCCAGAATAGGTAAATCCATAGACACAGAAGGGAGATTAGTGGTTACTAGGGCTTAGCAGGAGGGAAGAATGGAGAGTGACTGTTTAATGGGTACGGGGTTTCCTTTGGGGTGATAAAAACATTTTGGAATGAGATAGAGGTGATGGTTTTAAAATGCCATGAATGTGCTGAATGCCACTGAAGCGTAGGCTTTAAAATGGTCAATTTTAGGTTACGTGAATTTTACCTTGATAAATAAAAAAACAAAAACATCTGGTTAGAAGTTGAGTCTGCCTGTCCAGTTCCAGCAGTATGAGACAGAGAAATTCTGCATAAAGTAAAACAAAAATTTTAAAATATGTACCTGAGCTTGAAAAGAAAGCCATTGTTGCCACCGGCAGCAGCTTGAATCCCAAACAGTAGCCTCCTGAGCTAGAGCTGTGGTACCCCAGGGGAGGCGTGGGCCACATATAGATGCTGAGATGAGGGGTAGAATTTAACACCAACGTGGGGCCAATTGACAAGCCTTGGGCTGGTGTAGGGAAGCAGCAGGGACTAAAACCTTTGCATAAGGAGGCGTTCTGAAAAAAATGCCTCTTTGGTGAAAGGGGATCTAGAAAAATCCCCCACATGAGCCAGGGGAACAGCAAGGGAATATCACTCTTCCTGATGCTCTGAGTCAGGGGAGAAAAATGACACTGAAGCCCAAGGACTGCCTTCATCATGCAAGAACCTATAACTGAGAAATTACTGTACAGCCAGGTGGTAGGTTCCAGGTGGGTGAAGCCCCTGGGGTCCTTGGCACAAGCAAACAAGAAACTACTCATTTACAGTGACACTTCTGCAGTGCAGGGTGGACAAGATACCCAGGGAAAAACAAGCCCCGGTGACAAATGACAGTTTGCACAAGGAAAGAGTCCAGCATGAGGGAAAGGAAATAAGCATCACGGACAGGAGGATTAGAATCTCAAGAACCCGGCAAAATAGAGGTATGTCTAAGATGGTTAAACAATGAGGACTTTGAGATTGGCTCTACTGCCTTAATAAAAAGTTTCCCCATATAGTTGAACACCTGCTCCCAGGGAGCATGTGCAAAGTTTGCTTGTGAGATTTAGAAGGAGCAAAGGTAGGGACTGAGATTGTTCACCAGCTGACTGTCCTATAGTGGTTTGGAGAGACCTTTAGGTTTTTTCCGAAGGATCAAGAGCTCAGGGAAACTTTCTTTCTAAGTAATCCATTTAAGATGGAAGAAAAGCTCTTCCTTTGAGTATTAACTGTGGTGCTCAGGTGCTCTTAACCAAAGATTTGCCTTCATTTCTCTCGAGGGTGCAGCTTGGTATTTGCCCATTATTATGAGGAGTGACACGTTATGAACTGGTAAGTGGAACTTTTAGGAACAAACCTTGAAGCTGCCTTGAAAACCACTTTAGTTCTCATTCAGCTCCCCATGTCTAATCGACATCTGTTGGCCGAGCCTTGGCACTAGGGAGGTGGGAGCTTCATGTTGACCAAGCAGAATCATGCCAGCAAGTTTAGATGACTCGTTGGTAAAAATGAGACTTCAGGGTTACCTGGTCACTGGCTAGTCTTCTCTTTGCCTCACTCTATGCTCAAGCCATAGCTTTTGATCAGTGGAAGCCCCACATTTGTATGTAGAGGAGAAGGGTGTGTGGGGACCTTGTCATGAAGCTAAAGTGGGCTATCACTTTCCATGAACTTGAAAACAGGGGACTACAGGCAGGACTGATGGACACTAGGTAACTAATGCCTCACATCTATCTTGAGATGGGAAATTTTACATTCAGTGGATCTGGCAAGCAACACACACACAAACTTGACTTTGCCCCGGAAGCCTGATGAGACTGCACTTCAGAAACAGTAATCTTTCTATTAAAAATTAAGTATCGGGGTGCCTGGGTGGCTCAGTTGGCAGAGTTGGTGTCCAACTCTTGATCTTGGCTCAGGTCATGATCTCATAGTCGTGACATCGAGCCCTGCATTGGGCTCCATGCTGGGCATGGAGCCTGCTTAAGATTCTCTCTCTTCCTCTCTCTTCCCCCTTCCCCATCCTCTCTCTTAAAAAAAATGAAATATGTGCTCGCTTCGGCAGCACATATACTAAAATTGGAACGATACAGAGAAGATTAGCATGGCCCCTGCGTAAGGATGACACACAAATTCGTGCAGCGTTCCATATTTTTAGACCACTTTCTCGCACCATTCACAAAAATAAACTCAAAATGGATAAAGGACCTGAATGTGAGACAGGAAACCATCAAAACCCTAGAGGAGAAAGCAGGAAAAGACCTCTCTGACCTCAGCCGCAGCAATTTCTTACTTGACACATCCCCAAAGGCAAGGGAATTAAAAGCAAAAATGAACTACTGGGACCTTATGAAGATAAAAAGCTTCTGCACAGCAAAGGAAACAACCAACAAAACTAAAAGGCAACCAACGGAATGGGAAAAGATATTTGCAAATGACATATCGGACAAAGGGCTAGTATCCAAAATCTATAAAGAGCTCACCAAACTCCACACCCGAAAAACAAATAACCCAGTGAAGAAATGGGCAGAAAACATGAATAGACACTTCTCTAAAGAAGACATCCGGATGGCCAACAGGCACATGAAAAGATGCTCAACGTCGCTCCTCATCAGGGAAATACAAATCAAAACCACACTCAGGTATCACCTCACGCCAGTCAGAGTGGCCAAAATGAACAAATCAGGAGACTATAGATGCTGGCGAGGATGTGGAGAAACGGGAACCCTCTTGCACTGTTGGTGGGAATGCAAACTGGTGCAGCCGCTCTGGAAAGCAGTGTGGAGGTTCCTCAGAAAATTAAAAATAGACCTACCCTATGACCCAGCAATAGCACTGCTAGGAATTTATCCAAGGGACACAGGAGTACTGATGCATAGGGGCACTTGTACCCCAATGTTTATAGCAGCACTCTCAACAATAGCCAAATTGTGGAAAGAGCCTAAATGTCCATCAACTGATGAATGGATAAAGAAATTGTGGTTTATATACACAATGGACTACTACGTGGCAATGAGAAAGAATGAAATATGGCCCTTTGTAGCAACATGGATGAAACTGGAGAGTGTGATGCTAAGTGAAATAAGCCATACAGAGAAAGACAGATACCATATGGTTTCACTCTTATGTGGATCCTGAGAAACTTAACAGAAACCCATGGGGGAGGGGAAGGAAAAAAAAAGAGGTTAGAGTGGAAGAGAGCCAAAGCATAAGAGATTCTTAAAAACTGAGAACAAACTGAGGGTTGATGGGGTGTGGGAGGGAGGGGAGGGTGGATGATGGGTATTGAGGAGGGCACCTTTTGGGATGAACACTGGGTGTTGTATGGAAACCAATTTGACAATAAACTTCATATATTGAGAAAAAAATGAAGTATGAAGACCACACTATTTCCTTTTTCACCAGTGGATTGAAAATCAGATAATACAAATGTGAAGAGAGAAGTATAAGAGTGAGTTGGGAGAATTTCAGGTGCCCGGATCATGGACTTGATGCCGTGGAATGATAGAACCATAGATCAGAAACCTCCACGCTCAACAGAACTTTCAAGGGAGTTTCATGCAAAGCCCAGTGACTTTTTTTGTTCCCTCTCAATCAGGTGTAGAGGAGGGAGGGGCATGACAAGTTGTTTTCTCCCTCGTGAGCAGTTGTATATCATGCTTCTCTTTTTGGGAAAAAAAAAAAAAAAAAAAGCAAACGTGGAGAGGTGCTTTCTTCATTTATGCGTCATGTATTTCCATATGGATGAAGTTCATAGCAGCCTTCTCCTCACTAGAGGTGGTAGCCATACAGTTTATAGTTCATCAGTATGGTTAGCATTTCTAAGTGATCCCGGGAAGATGTGCAGATGATTACAAGACATTCTCTTTGCATCCTCCTGGTAGGTATTTAGTATTGTTCCTCAGCTTGCAGTTAACTAAAGACATTCTTAATGTTACGTGAAAGTAGAGATTAGGGTATTTGGGCTCTTTGTACCCTTCTCTCCAAATCTCAATGCAGAGCCTTCAGGATTAATTGCTTCTCAGATGCACGATTGCTGCTCACTTAGCCCTATGCAAAGAAGGACGTCATTCTATTCATCGGCATCTTGCTGTTCTGTAATTATGTGAAGAGCAAATGATTATGGATAGAGCTTCTCTGTGATTGTTAAAACAGGTAAATTTAGCATCGTTAGAGAATAGTGTGTAGCTGGAAAAACTTAAGACTTTTACAAAATCATGCAGACAATATTTAAAACAGTAAGTTTTATTTTATTATTCTTAAAGGTGTTATGTAAGTTGAAAAAAAGCTTTGCTGTTCTTGGGCTGCAAGAGACACTTATGGTGAAATAACAAGGAAGAAAAAGAGCTGGTCTCCATTTATTTCTTGACACTGTAGAAGCCCTGTAATTGAAATTTAGTTACATATGCTTTGAACAAAGGACAGTGTTCTGACATTGCATTTTTTATTTAGGTGGAATATACATTTTTCTTTTCATTGATTGACAAAAAATAAAGCTTCCCACCTTATTGAAAGATGTAAATGATCTTGAAAATTTCACTAGTAAGGAGACTGTATAACCCTTTCAAAATCAAATGTGAACTAAGTGGAACTAGGTATGAAGTACATCTTACACAATGCTTTATAGAATGAGTATATCTTATAAATCCAGGTAGCCTGAGCCCTTCAATTAGAATTAGTTTAAATCATTGGAGACGGCGTCTGCCTTGGACTTGGTCAGCTTGCCTTTCTTTCTTGTGCCTTACTTCTGTTCGTTTTAAGAGTTTGTTTTAACTTACAAAATAAATAAAGTTGGTGTGGTGTAGGGGAGGCCTACCTATGTGGTGGCGGAACTAGACTGGGATCTTAGTTTGAATTCTCCATAAAAGCAGACCCTGAGTCTGGATTGGTGTGCAAGGAGTTGGTGTGCGAGGATTGGTGTGGAAGGATGGCGAGGGGGTGAGGAAGTGAGACAGGGTGGCTGGAGAGCCAGCAAAGGGGGCATGCATGAGGAGATTATTACTGTGGCTCCTTGCTCTTAGAGGATCCTTGAGAAGCTGTGTGGAACACACCTCAGAGGGGAGGAAATCTGGGGAGTTTACCCAATGTGGGAGGCACAATAATGCTCCTTCCCAAGATGTCTACATCCTAAGACCCAGAACCTATAAATATGTTACCTTTACAAAGGGTACTTTGCAAATGTGATTGAATTAAGGACCCAGAAATGGGGAGATTATCACAAGGGTCCTTATAAGAGAGAAGTAGGAGGGTCAGAGTCAGAGAAGAAAATATGACAAAGGAAGCAGAGCTTAGAGCGAGATTGAAGTGTCGTACGGGTGGCTTTGAAGATGGAGGAAGGGGCCATGAGCTAAGGACTGCAGACAGCCTCTAGAGGCTGGAAAAGGCAAGGAAACATGTTCTCCCCTAAGGCTTCCAGAAGGAACCAGTCCTGCTGACACATTGACTTTAGCCATGAGACTGACTTTGGATTTCTGACTTCCAGAAGTATAAGATAACAAATTTATGTTGTTTTAAGCCATTGAATTTGTGATAGCTGCAATTGGGAGCTAATACACTCACCAACTCATGGCCCTCATTGATTAAAGATGGCTTCTAGAACAGTATTTCCTCAGTGCTTCTGGCTAGCCCCATGTGGGCTCCTGTGATTGGAAGATACCCTCAGGCAGAGAGACCCTTAGGCCTGCATGGGAAGGAAGTGGTCTGCGGGGCACCAATGGGCTTGGCTTTACTTGGACAAAAGACTTGATCAAGAGAATGTGAGAAGTGTCCTCATAAACACTTGAAACTAGCTGTTTTAGGTTGTTTCGTATGAACAGTCCAGGTTTCTGAGCTCCTCTGACTATTCCTTCATCTCTTCCTCTGGCCTTCTCTTGGCCTTTAAATATTGGAATTTCTTGGTGTTGTGACCTTGGTCTTGTGCAGTCTTACTCAGTGATGGTTAATTTTATGGGTCAACCTGA
The DNA here is from genome assembly GCF_028749965.1 of Puma concolor. Lineage (NCBI taxonomy): Eukaryota > Metazoa > Chordata > Mammalia > Carnivora > Felidae > Puma > Puma concolor. The sequence continues at coordinate 43,491,343 of NC_141672.1, forward strand.
CCAGGCCATGAGCTGCCCACACATCTGGCCAAACGTTATTCTGGTGTATCAGTGAGGGTGTTTCTGGATGAGATTAACATTTGAATCAATGGACTGAGTAAAGCAGATCACCCTCCCCAGTGAGGGTGGCCTCATCCAATCAGCTGAAGGCCTGAATAGAGCAAAAAGGCTGACCTTTGAGCAAGGGAGAATTCTTCCTGCCTGACTGATGTCCCCTTCAGGCTGGGACATAGGTTTTTCCTGCCTTCAGACTCATATGGAAATACTAGCTCTTTCTGAATCTTGAGCCTCTAGCTCTTGAACTAGAACTACATCATCAGGTCTCCAAGATCTCTAGCTTGCTGACTCACCATGCTGATCTGATCTTGGGACTTATCAGCCTCCATCACCACACAAGCCAGTTTCTTAATTTCTTATGATAAACTCACTCTTTCTCTCTCTCTCTCTCTCTCACTCTCTCTCTCTCTCTCTCTCTATCTATATCTATATCTATATCTATATCTATATCTATATATCTGTATATATATATGTATCTATATCTATCTATCTATCTATCTATCTATCTATCTATCTATCTATCTATCTATTTCTCTTTCTCTGGAGAACCATGTCTAATATACAGTTTATACTCCAGGGTGATCTTAGATCTTATTCACTCTTTGGACTTCTGCTTTCATGAACATTCTGGTGAACCCCAAACCTGATCTTCAGCTTGGGTTTCTCCATATCCAAAATCTTAACTGCCAACAGAAACATCCCCAGGGATATTGTGCAGATACTTTAAACTCCACATAGTCAGAGTAAAATCATTATCATGACCCCAGGAATCTGTTCCTGCTTTCTATATTCTTCTTTTTTCATGGTGCTACCACGTACTCTTATCTCATACTCAGTATCTTCAGCATTGCTCATTCTGGGTTTTAACTTTCATCTCAGGATTTCTGCCACCAGGGCTGTTGTTCTCCAATGCAGAGCAACTCTGTACACAGGACTGAGTTGGGAAAATTCTCAGGCTAAGATAGACCTAAGATGGAACTAAGATAGATCTAATTTATTCTCATACAAAGACACACACACACACACACACACACACACACACACACACACACACACAAAGAGTGGGGGAGAGAAGACATATATACAGAGAGCAACAGTCATATAGACCAACAGACTCAAAGAAGGAGAAAAAAGGGGAAGAAAGAGACAAACCAGAGTGAGAGGCAGAGTTGGAAGGAGACACACATTGAGGCAGAGAGAGGAGGACATTTGTCAGAGAGAGGAGACAAGGAGAAGCAAATAGAGAAAGAGCAAGCCAGAATAACAGATAGGTGAGCTGATACACGTCCCACCCCAATCTGGGTATGCCATTATCTCCAGAAGTTGAAATAGCCCTATCGTGTCCTCTGACATGGCCACACCCCTTCCCAAAGCAACCCACTGGCATACTGAATAGGCATATATTTTAGCCATAAGGGTCTGGGTCCAAATTCCAGCTCAGTCCATTTTTAGCTGTGTGGCTTGCGGCATTTTACTTAAGCTTCATTTTCTTCATTTGTAAAATGGGGATGATAATACCTACCTTGCAAGCTTTTAGTGAAGTGTCCAACAAATCTTAATTATTAGCTCAGACAAACCCTGGGTCTCCTCTTGCTCCCATCCCTTTCCTCTTTAGTGAAAGGGAATTTATGGGTCTCTCTGGGATAAATGTAGCCACTAAAATTTTGTTATTGGAAATAAAGGAAATTACTTTGCAGGCAGTCTGTTAAAAACCAACCATACTTACAATTGATAGGAGACATAGAAATGTTATTTTATCTGCAATTACTTCATTACTCTCTCCCTGTTCACTTTTTTTCCCACTGGATAAGCTAGGAGAGGGCAAATTGCTCTGCCTTGGATGCTACACACGAGAGAACACTAGTGGACGGGAGGGAGAACCTGCCGTTTTTTTTCTTTAACCGAAGTACAGTTGATACGCAATGTTAGTTGGTTTCAGGCGTACAACATAGTGATTTAAGAAGTCTATACTTTATTCTTTTTTTTTTAATTTTAGAGAGAGTAAGTAGGGGAGAGGGGCAGAGGGGGAGAGAGAGAATCTTAAGCAGGCTCCATGCTCAGCACAGAGCCTGACACAGGGCTTGATCCCATGACCCTGGGATCATGACCTGAGTGGAAATCAAGGGTTGGTCGCTCAATGGACTGAGCCACCCAGGTGCCCCTAAATAAAATTTCAAGAAAGAAAACAAACTGGAATCAGTGAGGTTAGAATGAATCTGTAGTTGTGGGCTGAGGAATTATCTGAGTGGAAGGGCCCTAACCTCTTGTGCTCATCTCTGTCAGCAATCCAGCATTAACCTCCATTTGCAAAGGTCTACAGAATTGTCTGGGGCTCTTTTAACTTAAAAGTAGTAAGAAATTGGAGGGTATTATGCTTAGGTCAATAAGTCAGTCAGAGAAAGACAGATAGCATACGTTTTCACTCGTGTAGAACTTGAGGAAACTTAACAGAAGACCATGGGGGAAGGGAAGGGGAAAAAATAGTTTCAAACAGAGAGGGAGGTAAGCCTGTTAGAGACTCTTAAATACAGAGAACAAACTGAAGATTGATGGGAAAGTGGGAGGGGGGAGGGGAAAATGGGTGATGGGTATTGAGGAGGGCACTTGTTGGGATGAGTCCTGGGTGTTATATGTAAACGGTGAATCACGGGAATCTACCCCCAAAACCAGGAGCACACTGTATGTTAGCCAACTGGACAATACATTGTATTAAAATAATAATAAAAATTAAAAAAAAGAAATTATAAATAATTTGGAAAATTCTAAATATTGAGGGAATAAAAGAAAATCACCCATAATTCTATAACCCATTGAGGAATTCATTTAACACTTAGATGTACATTATCCCAATTATATACATAATATTTTTATCCACAAACTTGGGCTTATGTTATATATACCCTATTTTTTTCATTTGTAACGTATCAAGTATTTTTCTTTAAATAATTTAAGTTTTTGTGTAATATACCTCTCTGTAGATATAACCTAAGGTTTTGTTTTCCTGTGAGTATTTCAACCAATTATCTATGGTTGGCTATTAATGTTGTTTACATGTTCTTTTCCACTACAAATAATGTTACAGTAAATAGCATTTAACAAAAATGTTTGTGCATATCACTGATTGTTTAAGATAACTGGAAATTTGGATGAAAAAAATTAAACCTTTAAAAAACTTTTAATATAGATTGCAAATCCCTCCTCACATCTCCAAAAAGTTGTATCAGTTCATACCCCTCTCGTCAGTGTGATGTGTCTCTATTTAAAAAATTGCAGTGTTGATTCTCCTCTTTATAAATCACCTTTTCTTTTTCTGATTTTTTTGTCTTGACTTTGCATTCCCTTATCAATTTTTATTCCTTCAGTTTATTTATTTATTTAGGGAGAGCGTGTGCACACACGTACACAGGAAAGGTGGAGGGAGAGATAGAGAATCTTTTTTTTTAATGTTTATTTTGAGAGAGAGAGAAAGAGAGAGAGAGAGAGAGAGAGATGAACGGGGAAGGGGTAGAGAGAAAGGGAGAGACAGACAACCCCAAGCAGGCTCCACACTGTCAGCACAGTGTGGGTTCTAGAGGGGCTTGAACCCACAAACCATGAGATCATGATCTGAGCCCACATCAAAAGTTGGTTGCTCAACTGACTGACAGGCGCCCCATTCCTTCAGTTTTAAAATGTATAAATGCAAAATTTATTTTGACACTGACTCGAACATTTTATTGAAAACAGTTTACAGAATCCTCATGAAAAAGAGTCATACTTATTCAAAAATTCTGAACTCACTTGAAAGCAATATATATTCACCAAAAGAAGGAAGAAATATTTATTGAGCACCTGAGTGCCCAATACCAGGTGAAAGACTCTTGCAGATGCCTGAGAAGCACAAGACATGACCCTCAGGGGTCTCATGATTTTAGGTGGAGAAATACAACCAAGCTTGCATATTTTAAAGAACAGTCTTTCTCAACCTTTTTAGACCCGTGCCTCCCCGAATACTGTCTCATTATCCTCTATGTATCACCGACCCCAGTAGCCAAGAACATTTGACCAAGCTTTCTTTTTGTAGTTTGTGTCATAAAGAACCAGATCCATTGAATGTGCTCTTTCAAACTCCCTGTATGCAGACACATGTCCTGTTCTGATGTGCCTTCCCTCCCCCAGTGGAGAACTGCTGCCTTAGAGAATTATACAAAGCAGGACTCTGAAATTTACACTAAGAACCTGATATAGAGACAGTTTACTAGTGAGACCTGGCTTGATAAGGCATAAGTTAAACTGTTTCTCTTGACAGCGAACTTCCTATAGTTGAAAAGTCTGTTGGTGCACCAGACCCTGGCTTGATCTGTGCCTCCTTTCCCTCTTCTCCGAGCCGCCCTTACTCTGCCATCCACAGGTAGTCCCATGGCCCTTTTCACCCCTTCCACGAGGTGCTCACTCTTTCCTTTTTCTACCTCGCTCTTATTTTGCTCTTTATATAATATCCAGCCCATTCCCTGATTCCAAGTGTCTCGCTTCAGAGTTGGCACTCTGCCTTGGTCCCAGTAATTGGCTTTCCTGCTCTGTGCCTTACCTCTCCATCCCTGCAGTGTTACTTGTCATTCACTTCTCATAGACCTGATGGCCTGCTCCTTTCCTCACTGGAGTTAGCCAACCCCGCCCCCCCCCCACCGACCCCCATGCCTTTTACTGACCCCAGTGTAGAGCACAGTGCCTGGCCAACACAATGTGCGTAGTAAATATTTGCTGAATGAATAAATGAATTGGAAGCATTCTCATGCTTGAATTTAATTTTATGTTGAGACATGTGGAAATAGTCATGTTTCATTTGTCTTTCTCCCCTCCTGCCCCAGTTTTCTTTTTTTTGTTTTATTACTTCTCTACACCAGGTGCTATACTAGACATGGGGCACTTGTTATTTCTTTTTTTTTTTATTTTTTTTTCAACGTTTTTATTTATTTTTGGGACAGAGAGAGACAGAGCATGAACGGGGGAGGGGCAGAGAGAGAGGGAGACACAGAATCGGAAACAGGCTCCAGGCTCCGAGCCATCAGCCCAGAGCCTGACGCCGGGCTCGAACTCACGAACCGCGAGATCGTGACCTGGCTGAAGTCGGACGCTTAACCGACTGCGCCACCCAGGCGCCCCCTGGCACTTGTTATTTCTGATCTTCACAACAGTCTTGCAAGACAGGGGTTACCATCGTCATTCTACATATGAGGAAACTGAGGGTCCAGGAGGTTCATTAATTTCTCCAGAGTCACTCAGTGAATCAATGGTTGACTTCACTTCTCCATGGAACCACTAACTCTTAGTCCCATTCCTGGGGTTCCTGCCCTTTCTTCTTTTGGCCTTCCCATGACTGATCAAATCCTGATAGTGCACCACTGTCTTTGTCTGAATCCTGCTTGAGACAGAAGGAGTGAGGAGGGAAGGATAAACCCAAGAGGTCTTGCCAAGATCTTGACGTGAGGAATTGAAGCCAGGGACTGAAGGAGATAGAAGAACCCAGGGTATCTCCACATTTTCAACCTGAGAGAGCAGAAGAGTGGTGGTGTCACCAAAATAAATGGGTAGCTAAGAAGTCTTACTCCTTGAGGTTGTTAAATCAGATAGTGGTTGGAATTTCAGTGACTCTGAACTCCCTGGTTAACCGTGAACAAGTCTCTTAGCTTCTTTGAGTCTCTGTTTCCTCATCTTTTCCCTGAGCATAATCTTACCTGAATCTCATGTTTGATATTGGTTTGCTGATCAAATGATGCACTAGATCTGAACCTGCTCGGTAAGGGGTCGGGCCATGTGCGCGTGTCAGCTGGCATCATTACTGTCAGATATGTTATTACTAGAGTCAGACGGTAAATGGAGACACCGACTTCTTGGGTAAAAGCGTGTCTGTATCAGGGGTCAGCAGACTGACCAGTCTAGCCTGTTACCCTATGAGCATTTTTTTATCACCTTTTTAAAAAATGATTTTTGTATCACCTATGAGCAAAGAAACTCTTTTACATTTTATTTTATTTTATTTTTTTAAATTTTTTTTAAAATTTTTAAATTTATTTTTGAGACAGAGAGAGACAGAGCATGAGTACAGAGGGGCAGAGAGAGAGGGAGGCACAGAATCTGAAGCAGGCTCCAGGCTCTGAGCTGTCAGCACAGAGCCTGACGCGGGGCTCGAACTCACAGACTATGAGATCATGACCTGAGCTGAAGTCGGATGCTTAACTGACTGAGCCACCCAGGTGCCCCTTTTACATTTCAATATGGTTGAAAAAATCAAAAGAAAGATATTTGTGACCTATGAAAATTACATGAAATTCAAAGGTCAGTGTCCACAAATAACATTTATTGGAATATAGCCAAACTCATTTATTTATGTACCATCTATGACTGCTTTTACAGGGCCACAGCAGAGTTGAGTAGTTGCAGCCGAGATTGTATGGCCTGCAATGCCTAAAATATTTACTGTTCGATTCTTCACAAGAAAACTTTGCCAATCCCTTGTCTATACTTTTTGGCAGCCGTTTCTAGGCCTGCCACTCTGTGTCTTTCCTTCCTATCTGTTGAAGCTCCTGGAGAGGAAAGGAAATGTAAGGAAATCTTGAAAGGTTTTGTTTATTTATCTGTTTACTAATTTCTTTGATAATATTTGTCTTCTTTTCTCCTTTTTGATGATTTTAAAAAAGAATTTTTATTCAGAGCTGAAATATTATTATAACTTTAAAAGACAGTGAGGATGGGGGACCCTGGGTGGCTCAGTGGGTTGAACATCTGACTCTTGATTTCGTCTCAGGTCATGATCCCGCTGTGGTGGCTCTGAGGCCCTCCAGACTCTGTGCTGAGCAGAGCCTGCTTGGGATTCTCTCCCTGCCCCTCCCCTGCTTGCACTTGTGTGTGTGCTATCTCTCTCTCAAAGTAAACAATAAAATAAAGTTTAAAAATAGGCAGTTAATGGTGAAGAACCCCATTGCTAACTTCAGACTATCCTTAACATGGCCATTCTAACACATGCCTTCATTTTGAGTGATGCCTCCTTCTCTTCTCAGCATGTGTACTTCCAAATGGTTGTAATAGTGGTCTACTAACATTTCCTGCTTGATGTAGTCCTTTTCAGTGGCTTTTATGACTGTTACTTAATTATTGCCTTTTACTTCCTTACTATCTATCTATCTATCTATCTATCTATCTATCTATCTATCTATCTATTTATTTAAGAGAGCATGCACCAGTGAGGGAGAAGGGCAGAGGGAATGAGAGAGAGAGAGAATCCCAAGGAGACTCCACGCAGAGCCTGATGCTGGACTTGCTTCCATGACCCTGGGATCATGACCTGAGCTGAAATCAAGAGTCTGTTGCTCAACTGACTGAGCCACTGAGACCCCCCCCCCCTTTTTTTTAGATTGTTGCTTTTATTTTTTTTTTACAGTCGTTGTGTTATTGTGGAGTGGTACTATTTGCAAGCTATGTATGCTTCAGAAATACTTCCTTTTCTTGCCTTTGGTCAAAATTTCCTTCTTCAGCTGTGAATGCAAATGCTTCTCTCTGGAGCCAGTGCTGAGCAGCCCTAGCCTGCCCACTGCCCCTTCCTACCTTACTTGGACATTGATTCAAGTGCAGAATACCCATTGAGCTTAAAAACTGAGAGATGTGAGGAATAAAGTAAAAGAGAAGATGTCGGATGAGACACAAATTTGATATTTTATTTTATTTTATTTGGTAGTGCATGGGTCAAGGATGAACTTGATATTATAAAGATGATTTCCTGTATCCTTCCCCAGACCTCCCTCTAAAGCATTCGATAGTAATGGCCACCTGGGTGGCTCAGTTGCTTAAGTGTCCAACTTTGGCTCAGGTCATGATTTCACAATTCGTGGGTTCAAGCCCTGCATCAGGCTCTATGCTGACAGCTCGGAGACTGGAGCCTGGAGCCTGCTTTGGATTCTGTGTCTCCTCTCTTTACCCTACCCCACTCACACACACACACTCTCTCTCTCTCTCTCTCAAAAATAAATAAACATGGGGCGCCTGGGTGGCTCTGTGGTTGAGCATCTGACTTCGGCTCAGGTCATGATCTCGCAGTTTGTGAGTTCGAGCCCCGCATCGGGCTCTGTGCAGACAGCTCAGAGCCTGGAGCCTGCTTCAGGTTCTGTCTCCCTCTCTCTCTGCTACATCCCTGCTCATGCTCTGTCTCTCAAAAATGAATAAATGTTAAAAAAAATTTTTTTAAAAAACATTAAAAAATAAGAAAAAATAGTAATAAAAATACATTTAATAAACAAAAATATTCTCTTCATCTAATGATGATATGAAGGATATGGTTATGCTCTCTGTTGCTTTTTTAATTTTATTTTAGAGACAGAGAGAAAGCATGAGGTGGGGAGAGGACAGAGGGAGATAGAATCTTAAGCAGGTTCCATGCTCATCCCCAGAGCCTGACATGGGGCTCAATCCCATGACCCTGGGATCATGACCTGAGTAGAAATCAAGAATCGGATGCTCAACTGACTGAGCCACTCAGGTGCCCCCCTGTTGCAGTTTTAAATAAATGAGAATCAAAACAAGACTATTACTGTCATGTTAATACTGTTGACTCTTTCATAGTATTTCATATAATGAAACCAGTGCATCAAATTAATTCAATACCATGAAATATAAGTTATCAAATTAACTTAACGAAATATAAGTAAAAAGATGGCTATTTACATTTTATTCTCTTATTTTCCCTAGTGAGAAGCTGGATGGAAAAACTAAAAGACAAGGTAAGAGAAGTATTTTCTTTCTTCAGATTTATCTTAAAGGGCACGGCTTTGTCAAATAAAAGATCTCCAGAGTAACTGAGCTTTAATTCATCATTCTGATTCTGGTGACCTACTCAGAGATGCAAGGTCACTTCCAGGTGGCCAGCAAGAAGGAAGACCCTCCTTTTAATTTCCTTCTTGTATAGTGCAGGGGACACCTTATTCTTTGGAGCACCATTCCTTCTTATGAAGGCATCCTGTCGTATGCTCAGCTGAAAAATATCCTTGATATATCAAGGTGGAGTTTCTTCTAGGAATCAGGAGTGTAATCCCATTGTATTTAGCATTTCTTGTCCCAGTGCAAGGCTTTTGTAAGCCTGATCCTCCTGCATAAGGAAGAAAAACCTTGGATTTTTGAAAAACATTTTATTATTATTATTTTTTAAGTTTTTTATTTTTTATTTTTGACGGGGTGGAGGGGCAGAGAGAAAGGGAGACAGAGGATCCAAAGCAGGTTCTGCTCTGACAGACGAGAGCCTGGTGCGGGGCTCTAACTCAAGAACATGAGATCATGACCTGAGCTGAAGTCGGATGCTTAACTGACTGAGCCATCCAGGTGCCCCAAAATTGTGTGATTATATTAATTCTCCTCATTATTATCTTTGTGCTTCTCAGTAAAATTTAGCATGGATGGTTTTTGAGAATGAGGCTATTATGTATTCATAGGTATTAGAAGTGATATTGAAAATTTTAAGCATATTGAGGTTACCGGAGGCCATTTTCATATCTGTAACGGGTCCAGTTGTCTAAGGGAGGTAGGATCAGATGGACCGAGTAGGATTTAGGGGGAAAAAAGCTCAAAGGTTAAGAACTGAACACATTAGTAGGGCTTCTTGTTTTTTTTTTTTTTTTTTTTTTTTCAGGAGAAAATATGATGCAATGAAAAGGAAATAGGCTTTGGTAGATGAATTTAGGAATCCATATATCATTGTTTCTATAGAAAATATCCTTCTGAGTAAAAAAAAAATGCACAAAAAACCCTTAAGAGAATACATTTTTTGCATGCAGTCAGTTTTGAAGTTAGATATTGCAGAATTTCTTACCTGTATCTATAGATAGCTTTGCCATAATTTTTAAAAATCTGTGCAGTTTTATAGAAAGGCCGTATTTTCTATTTCTGTAGAGCCTTCTTGTCTCAAAGGCTTGGCACCTTCTCTTTACTCATTTTCACCAAGAGAAATAATTTTATGTGTGATCCTTAGTTTTCTGGATTGAGTTTTTCCAGCCCTCTCTCTGTTTTCTTCTGTAGTGTTTTTTCAGTATGTCTTAATAAAAAAAAAAAAATAGTTGATATTCTAACCATGTTTGGCTTATTTGAGGTCCTGTTTCTTTATATTTTGACCCTCTTTTGGAGGTACTCACTGTAATCTTTCCCATATCCCCCCTTCCTCTGTGAGTGAAATATTATACACTTACCTGCAGTGTACATTCATATGTCCATACACATATATATGTATATGTATCTTTCTCTCTTTCCCTTCCTTTCTCCCTCACTTCCCCTCTTCACCTATCTAGCTAGCTAGTTAGCTATCATCTATAAAAGTCTCGTGAGTTATTATCTTCAGAAACTGTTTGGTATAACCATTGCCTCTGATGAAAGTCACAGAATCCCTTAACCCTGAAAACTAAATACTTATTTGACTGGCTCTTTGGCCCACCAGGACGTTTTCTCAGTTTCGCTTTATTTAATTTTACCCAATATTGGTATTTCTGTTAGTTGGTTTGGCTCCAGAAAGAATAGTGCTCTAAAAAGTTCTGAATTATTCCTTTTGCTGTTATTATTTTGGATTTCTATATTAGTTAGGATTGAGATCAGCTATGAGTGACAGAGAACCCCACTGACAATGGCTTAACCAAGACGAATTTTGTCTCTTGTTTATGAATCTGGAGGTAGCAGTCAGGGGTTAATGGGAAGCAACACTGTGACAAGGGCTCAAGCTCCTTGTATTTGATGCTCCACTATCTGTGGACATTCATTCCCAAGGTCACCTCATGGTCCTGGATGGCAGTTCCAACTTCGGTAGCTCTATTCTAGCCAGAGGAAGGAGGAGAAGGGAAGGCTAAGGTACCTCCTCCCTCTTAAAAGGGAGGATGGAGGCACTCTCATTCTTAAAATGTGGGGGATAAAGGCTGTGCTCCCCTCTTAAAGATCATGGCCTGGAAGTTGCACCTGCCACTAATGTATTATCTTCTCTCTCTCTCTTTTTTTAAATTTTTAAATCTTTATTTTTGAGAGAGAGAGAGAGAGAGCAAGTGGGGGAGGGGAGGAACAGAGAGAGAGGGAGACACAGAATCCAAAGCAGGCTCCAGGCTCTGAGCTGTCAACACAGAGCCTGACGCGGGGCTTGAACCTGTGAGCCCTGAGATCATGACCTGAGCCAAAATCCGATGCTTAACCGACTGAACCACCCAGGTGCCCCAAATTTATTATCTTCTTAGTGAGAGTTATCACATGGTCATAGCCAGCTAAAGCTGCACAGAAGGCAGGGAGAAGTGATTGTTGCCCAGCCTAAATGGGAGGTTCTGTTGCTCTGATCGAAGAGGTGAATGAGTGTTGAGGGACAGTCCCTATACTCATTCCATCATTGCCTTCTTTCTGGTTATATGTCCAAGTTAGTGATGGTTGTTAGGCAAATCTTAACTTGGCTATATATCTTTTCAGCATCTAAATGTTTCTCAGAATTGGAGAGGCATGACCATTGTAGTGGTATAATAAAGACCAGCTCTGTTGTTGTGTCATCAAGGTCATTCTGTTTCTTTTAGCTTTGGGAAGTAATCTGGAAAATGGATGACCCAAAGTATACTGCATAACACTGATTCTCACTGGCCCCACAGTGTCAGCATCACCTGGGAGCTCGCTAGAAATGCAATTCTTGGGCCCCACCCTACACACACTGAGTCAGAAACTAGGGCCCAACAATCTGTTTTTTTTCAACGTTTATTTATTTTTGGGACAGAGAGAGACAGAGCATGAACGGGGGAGGGGCAGAGAGAGAGGGAGACACAGAATCGGAAACAGGCTCCAGGCTCTGAGCCATCAGCCCAGAGCCTGACGCGGGGCTCGAACTCACGGACCGCGAGATCGTGACCTGGCTGAAGTCGGACGCTTAACCGACTGCGCCACCCAGGCGCCCCCCAACAATCTGTTTTAACAAGTCTTGCAGGTGATTCTGGTACATGCTGAAGTTTGAGAACCACCATTGCAAAGCAATATCAGGGCACTATCTTAATTCAGCAGATTTTAGGCAGTACAGCATATCATTTGTTTTTCTTATACCTTTCTTGAAAACAGATGTTTCTGAATAACTACATTGTCCTAATACTTTCTCATGAAAGTATTTCTCTTTTTACTTTCTCATGAACAAAGCAAAACAAAACAAAATAAACAAAACCAAAACAAACACACACTAAAAACAACTATGACTAGTAATAATTTTAAAAATGTAAAACTTACTCTTTATTTGGAGCTATTTTCAAGTTTACAAAAAAGATACAAGAGTAAATACAAAGAATGCCCCTTTAACTTTTACCCAGATGCACTTGTTTTTATTTTTATTTTTATTTTTATTTTTTTTTTAATGTTTATTTATTTTTGAGACAGAGAGAGACAAAGCATGAATGGGGGAGGGGCAGAGAGAGAGGGAGACACAGAATCGGAAGCAGGCTCCAGGCTCTGAGCCATCAGCCCAGAGCCCGACGCGGGGCTCGAACTCACGAACTGTGAGATCGTGACCTGAGCTGAAGTCGGACGCTCAACCGACTGAGCCACCCAGGCGCCCCTGATGCACTTGTTTTTAATATTTTATCTCATTTGCTGGTCTGTCTCCCCATTTCTGTCTTTTTTTCTGAACCATTTGAGGAAGAGTTGCATATACTATGGTGCTTTGGCCCCAAATACTTTAGTGTGTATTTTCTACACACTAGAGTGGGAATATTCTGTTAGCAAACATAGTACAGTTATCAGCTTGAGTATATTTAGTATTAATACAGTACTTTTTTATCAAATCTGGCATCAGTTTTTTCAACAGACTCAAAATACTTTTCTTTTTTTTTTAAATGTTTATTTATTTTTGAGAGAGAGGGAGAGCACAAGCAGGAAAGAGGCAGAGAGAGAGAGACACACATGGAATTGGAAGCAGACTCCAGGCTCTGAGCAGTCAGCACAGAGCCTGACATGGGGCTCAAACCCATGAGCTGTGAGATCATGACCTGAGCTGAAGTTGCTTAACTGACTAAGCCACCCAGGCACCCTTCTAAATACCTTTCTAAAAGTATTTTTTCTTCTCTAGTAGAGGACCCAGTCTGGGATCATGCAGCACATCTGATTTCCATGATTTGTTAGTTTCCTATAGTCTGGAATATTTTTTATAGCCATCTTTTGTCTTTCACGACACTGATGTTTAAAAGAATATAGACCTTTTTTTTTTAATGTTTATTTATTTATTTTTGAGAGAGAGAGTGTGAGCCGGGGAAGGGTAGAGAGAGAGAGAGGAAGACAGGAATCTGAAGCAGGCTCTGTGCTGTCCATGCAGATGCGGGGCTCGAACCCACAAACTGTGAGATAATGACCTAAGCGGAAATCAAGAGCTGGACGCTTAACCGATTGAGCTGCCCAGGTGCCCCAAAAGAATATAGACCTCTTTAAAACAATATCACAGGGGCGCCTGGGTGACTTCTAAGCGGCCGACTTTGGCTCAGGTCATGATCTCACGGTCCGTGAGTTCGAGCCCCACGTTGGGCTCTGTGCTGACAGCTCAGAGCCTGGAGCCTGTTTCGGATTCTGTCTCCCTCTCTCTGACCCTCCCCTAGTTCATGCTCTGTCTCTCTCTGTCTCAAAAATAAATAAACGTTAAAAAAAAAACAATATCACAGTCTTCATTTTAGGTTTATTGGGTGTTTTCTCATGATTAAACTCAATTTATGCATTCTCAGCTGGAATATACGCAGGTTCAGCCGTGTCCTTCTTAGGGTGTTACATGTGGAGGTTCATGTACATACAGTGCTTTTGAACAAATAAGAGGTAAGGGGCAGGATTTAGAACTTAAAAAATATGTACATGTTTCTTACTTGTTTTCATTTGTGCAGGAAACAAGTCATGGGTGATTTAAGAAGAGCTTTTTCTCCGTTAGTCAGTTTTTAAAGAGGAACGGTTAAAATATACTTGAAGAGGGGCGCCTGGGTGGCGCAGTCGGTTAAGCGTCTGACTTCAGCCAGGTCACGATCTCGCGGTCCGTGAGTTCGAGCCCTGCGTCAGGCTCTGGGCTGATGGCTCAGAGCCTGGAGCCTGTTTCCGATTCTGTGTCTCCCTCTCTCTCTGCCCTTCCCCTGTTCATGCTCTGTCTCTCTCTGTCCCAAAAATAAATAAACGTTGAAAAAAAAATTAAAAAAAAATATACTTGAAGAGGAGAAGTTACTTTGATCCCATCTTGTAATTGTAATTTCAAAGCACAGTCAGTTATCTCTCTCTCTCTCTCTCTCCCTCCCTCCCTCTCTCTCTCTCTCTCTCTCCCTCCCTCTCTCTCTCTCTCTCACACACACACACACACACACACACACACACACACACACACACACACGAGGGGACAAAAGAGAGGAAAGAGGGAGATACGAATTAAGTTTTGGTGAAATCTAGATGATTTAAAGCTCTAGAAACAAGAAGTCTAAATGTATAAATACCAAGTGTGGGAAAGAGTGACACTTTTTGGAATCTTCGTGCTATTGGGGTGAAGTTACATAGTACAAGGAGATCCACACAGAGAGTGGTCATGCTGAGTTTCCAAAAGCTCAAACATCATCCTTTGAATGTACATCATCCTCTTTAGAGTCTAATCTATGGGACTTAAATGATCATTTTTCGATATGTACATACGTTTCCATGCACTGGGAATGGTGGTTTTAAAACAATATACTCACACTTCTTGTGAGAGTACCAAAACTTTGCTCTTGTCCGGTGTTTTCCCACATGGAAAATTACAGTTTTTATAAGCCTTAAGTAGATCTGGAAGAACTTTAGAAAAAGTTTGGGTTTCTGCAAAGCATGTTAATTTGTTGAAAAGTGACTGGGCATTGTTTCTTGGGGAAAAACACTTAGTATGCTGATGAACAATGCTATTGTTCTCAAATTAATGGAAAAATTTCCATATTCTGCTCTAACACAAGAGTCTGGAAAACAGAACCAGTGGTTGAGCCGGCTGTGTGCAGGAGGGAGCTGAGTTTTATAAGGTCGTGTGTATTCCTTTGATTTACTTTTGGAAATGTTGGGAAAGCTTCACAGTCTGCATACTTCATCACTTTTTAGAAAACTTGTATTCTCTGTCCCTCTCTGATTTTGTCTCATTCTGAAAGGTACTAGAAATAGTTTGAGCTATAATAGAAATTTTAGAAATAGTCAAATAAATGAACAGACTCATGGGTCCCCTCCCCCAAATAATGCCTATCTAAAGTTCAAAAATTTAAAATTTTTTTACGTATTCTGTCTGGGGGGGCCGCTAGAAGGGGCCTTCTTGGAAGGCAAACCAGTATCCTGTTTTTCTATGAAAGCGCTCTAGGTAGGTTACATAATGCTTATTAGGCCAATACATATTGACCAAAATGCAGGGAGCGCGTTTAGTATGATGGCCTTACCCTGAGCTTGGGAAGATCCTCAGCTACTCACCCAAGCCCAGGGATGTGTGAACATCACGCTGCTCTCTTATGAGCAACTTATTCATAGTGACACCTCGGGGACGTTGGAGACACTTCAGATACCAGATACCTCCAGGCTCTTTAGAACGTGTCAGTGTTGTTGGCAGTGATCTTTGTACCCTGCTCTGCCACTTTCTTTCTTTGAGTCTGGAGATGCTCAGAATTTCCTCTCAAGCCCCAACTTTGGTCTTGTCCCCTGGCAGATTTTTCCTTTCATATGAATCCCACTTTACGCGCATGCCCTCTCCTCTCCTTGTCTTTCCTGTCTGCGCCCCAACATCTGGCATCCTCCGTCTTCCGTCTTTTACTGTAATGCAGCTGAGATTGTGAGAGAGAAGACCACCAATGTTGAGGCCCTCCCTTTGCCCCCCAAGAAGCACAATATTCCAGCGGGCACTTCAGCCCCCTTGGAGCTTGTCTCAGGCTGATATTTCCAATTTATAGCATTTTAATAGTCCTGGCGTTCTGAGAAGCTTACTTCATCCATCTCTAATACAAATTATATTTCTGCCACCAAAACCTGATGTTGATAAATGTTCATAAGGACATGGCTGGTGCTGCCACTAGGTCTGGGTGATTTATTTCAATACTTCTACTAAATACTTGAACTCTCCAAAAATAGTCCTACCTTTCTCTCTGTTGCCTTCTCCCTAAAAATACCTTTATTCTAGGTGCTATTTTATAGCAAGGCAGGTGGGAGAATTCCAGGTGTTGTTTAAGAACCTGGTGCCATCCAGCAAAAGTGAGAAACCCAGGGCAGTGGTCCATTCAGCATCCTGATGCATGTTTCCTTTTCTGTGCAGGCTGGCTACATGTCTGGGATGCTGGTTCCTGTAGGGGTTGGGATAGCTGGAGCCTTGTTCATCTTGGGAGCACTGTACAGCATTAAGGTTATGAATCGGCGAAGGAGAAACGGCTTCAAAAGGCATAAAAGAAAGGTATGGAACCAACAAGAGCAAAACCTAATCAGTTGCAGAACATTCTTCGCTTTTCTAATTTGCTTAATAAAGCACATGGGGCTTAATGATGCATGAATGGTATTGACATGCCCAGTGGTTTGGATTAGCTGCGGCAGCTGCTGCTTCGTGTGTTAGTGTGTCTTTTAAAGGGGCCTGTTTCTCAGTTTTGCTCTGCAGCAGAAAGGGTTTAATGCTTTTCTGTTTTCTTTCTCCAGCAGAGAGAATTCAACAGCATGCAAGATCGAGTAATGCTCTTAGCCGACAGCTCTGAAGATGAATTTTGAATTGGATGGGAGTTTAATTGGGATATTCGACTGTGTTATCATTTTATTTTTTATTTCGGGGCAAAAAAAAGAACAGCATCCTGCAACATCACTACGGTCAGGCCATCAGTCTTACTATCTTCTGGGCAGTAGATTTTTCTTGTACTGAGCTGAAAAGGCATGCTGTATACTTAATGTAATAGTCAGTGTTTGTTTTTCTTCTGTAGTGAATTTCCCACAACCGTAGGCTACAACTCATCAATATGCAGCGCTCATGTCGCTCACCAGGAGTTGCTAGGTAAATAATTTGTATTTTTCCAAAGGGCCTTTGCCTTGGTTTACCTGCACTAAGTATAACGATTATTGCTGCCAAGGTATGTTGGCTCTGAAATAGAAATCTTAACAAAGAATAACTTGTGATGACTGCATTCTGCCTACTTGAAGCTATAGGCTTCTGGGCCACAGTACATCCTACATTTGCATCAAGACTAGCAGCAAGTTAGAATGAAATCTTTTTGTTGTTGTCAAGAAGATCTCTCGGCACATTAGGATTGTGTCTAGATTTGTATGTACCTTGCATTATATACTCCAGTCTCCCAGTTTTATTATTTTTCATCTTCTGTTTTTATTCTCTTTCTTGGCAGGAAAAAAGCGCACCAGAAATAATACATTAAGTTGACTCTCAGTCTTAATGCAAACTTGTTTTCTTAAAGAGTGCGATTGAGCCCAACAGACCTATCAGTAGATTCTTACATGTCTTTCATTAAGAGATGTTCTTTTTTGTGTGTCATTTGACTTTGCAAGAAGAAATGAGGAAGAAATCAGGACGAAAATGAGGGTTGGTAAGCTCTCAGAGCATTTATCTCTGCCATTTGGCTCTGTGCTTGTGTGGCCACTATTGTGAATTATTCAGAGTGCTGCTTTTCTACTTCTGAGGTCCTGGCTACGCAATGATTGGGCCAGCACTGGTTCTTGCTTGGCTTTATTAGACAACAGACATCCTGTGGTGGATGCAGGCTCATTGGCCAGAGTCCTGGCACATGATGGAGCTTATGAAAACCCAGCCTCTCTCAGGGCATCCTCTTCCGGGGATGTTGCCCTATGTTAGATCATTTCTCATTTCTTTTGCAATGTAATTCCTTGCCCTATCTTTTGGATCTGGGTATTTGGGACTTCTTGAAGTCAAGTTTTTAGGGATAGACTTGGCTCGTTTGCATGGGGGAATAAAGGTTACCACTAACACTGTCCTTAGTGCCTGACACATAGAGAATCTGTTCACGTTTATTGGAGCCTGCTGTGCCGCATTCGAGGCAAGTTGCAGTTATTCCTCACAGCTACTGTATGACATAGGACATATGTTATGACTTAGGATGTATGTTTTTATTCTCCCCGTTGACTAAAGACAGAACTGAAGCAGAGAAGTGAAATGATAATCCAAAATTATGCCCAGGAACAATCAGGACAAGAGCCCACTTGGACTCAAAACTGTGCACCCCTCTCATCAATTCAGTGCCTTTCCACATACTTTGCAGGAAGCAGTGACGTTTCAGAGTCTTTTAAAAACCAAGATTCTAAGGAAATACAGGAGACCCTTGAACAACATGGGATTGAACTGCACGGGTCCACTTATACGTGAATTTTTCAATACAGTACTATAAATGTATTTTCTTTTTCTTACGATTTTCTTAACATTTTCTTTTCTATAGCTTACTGATTGTAAGAACACAGTATGTAAAGCATATAATATGCAAATTATATGTTAGTTAGCTGTTTATGTTATCACTAAGGCTTCTCATCAATAGTAGGCTGTTAGTAAGGTTTTTGGGGAGTCAAAAGTTATACTTAGATTTTCCTTTAAAAATTTTTTTTTAATGTTTAATTTTGAGAGAAAGAAACAGAAAGCAAGTGGGAGAGGGGCAGAGAGAAGGGAGAGAGAATCACAAGCAGGCTCTGAGCTGTCAGCACAGAACCTGATGTGGGGCTCGAACCCATGAACCGCAAGATCATGACCTGAGTCTAAGTCCAACACTCAACCCACTGAGCCACCCAGGCACACAGTTAGATTTTCAACTGTGCAGCGGGGGGGGGGGTTGGCACTGTGAACCCCTGTGTTGTTCAAGGGTCAGCTGTATGTAGTTGGTTGGCCAAGGAACATTTCACATGAATTTCTGTCTTTGTGAAATGAACAATGCCTTACTAACTTCCTTCTTATTCACACACGGTCTCTTCCTCTCCCACCTCAGCTATTTCTTTTACAACCACATAGATTTACTATCACCTTAGAGAACTAATAGAAAAAACTTTCTAGAATCCATTGTTGAATGATAGCTAGCATGCAAGAATGTTTTCATCAAATAATTTCTTTCTTTTCTTTCTTTCTTTTTTTTTTTGCAAGAGATGTAAGCAAATGTGTGAAGTTGGTCAAGAAAATGAGAAGCTAAAATACAGTTAGAGGTTAACAATTGACAAATAAGCTCAAAGTCGGGTTTTAAAAATAAAATTCAGCGTCATGACACTCATAAGTAATTTGTAATTTCAAGAGCAGAGACATCCTGATACTGCATAGGGTATGTTTGTCTTTTCTAAGAGCGGCCCCTTGCTGTAAGGGTTCCTAAGGTTAGGAGGAGGATGGGCATGATTGTTTTCTTAACAAGCTATTTATAGTGAACACACAATAAACCATTTCATTCAGCAATACCTGGGCAATGCTAATGGCTATCAATGCCTCAGGCTACTCTTAATCTATAGTTTTCACTAGACCATGGCTAGTAGGTTGAACTTTCAAACTGTAGAATAATAAGGTCACAAATAACAGACACATATTTTCATTTTTTCCAGAAGGCCATGGGGATGATATGTATGTGCATTTAGGCTAAGCAGAAATGTCTCCGCAGGCCTTTTTTGGGAAGGTGACTGTTAAGAGACAAAGAGATGACTTAGATCACAGTAGATTTCTGTATGAACCCATTTCACCACCTGGGTTGTGTGAAGGTTCTGTAGATGGCTCAACTGCTGTGCTTATCTTGGCCACTTTCCTCACTGTCAGTGGCTGTGGCACAATGATGTTGAGTAGTTAGCTGAAATTATTGAGAGGTTGTTTATCAGAATTTTCAGAAAAGGTTGTCTTGTTCTAAACAAAACCCGAGATTGGGGTGTTGCCACCAGAGGGGGTGCTGGCTAGTGGTTATACTATAGTCCAGATTAAAAGTAGTAAATCAGGCACTGATAGGTTTACCTAACATAAGTGATTGATATGCTTATATTTGCACATTAAAAATAAAAAGGCAAATCTTTATTCTAACAACGAACCTTAAAACATTTAGCAGCAAAATAAATAAAGCTGTCTGGTGGGGGGTGCGTGATAGCTGCAAGCTTCAGTTGCTAACACCTTCCCCTCTGAGCTGTATTCATCTTCTCAGAACTGCAGCTGTCCCACTGCAGGGGCAGGGATTGTATCTTATTCTCAGAGGGAGAGGCAGTGTTTCCCAAACTCTGGCTCCTAGGAATCACCTGGGAGATGTGTTCAACACAACAGATTCCAAGGCCCTGCCCCAGACCCATTGAATCAGTATCTCCAAGGGAGGAGTTTGGGACTCTTGTACCCAGGCAAGTTAGAGAATAGAGTTAGGAGGGCATCTATCCAGAGAACAGCTTCCTTAGTAAAGAGATGAGGGAGAGCAGGTCCCATGGGGAAGAAACGCCCTAGTCAGCTATCCAATAAATCACACCTGCTGTTGTGGAGAATGGAAAACAAAAGGAAAAAGAAAAGGGTAGAAGCTTCTAGAACGAATAGAATGATGGGTCAGAGAGAAAAGGTCTCCTCCTATGTCCCTGATGTCTTTTTCTCTAATCAGAAGGTAGTACTTTTCTTTTACACCTCTTCAGATTTTCCTCGCCCATTAGCTGCTTCTTTCAGTAGCTGCTAGTTTAATTTATATGCAATATTTGGAGTTAATTAGTATCCCAGGGAAACAGATTCCCTTAGTAATGCTTTAGCCCTGGCTTCAGCTCATAAACTGCCTCAGATACAGTCTTCCAGAAACATTTTCTTAAAGTACCTGTATCTCTTACATAGGTCAATAATGTTGTGGGGAAATTGTTAAAGCACAGTTTTAGGACATATTTAAAGTAGTTTTAGCTTGGCCAGTCACAGCCGATTCTTTATTTCATTATTATTATTTTTTTTAAAGCTAAGACTTAAATGTTACAGAGACATCAGAAAATAATATAGAGCCATATAGAACATTCTGAATGCCTGGTGCTTTTCTCCACGTTCCTCCAGATATCTCTTTCATGTGGAAGTCCAAGTGAAATATCCAATTTCTGTGGATATGAATAATCAATGTTTCTACCAGCTGCCAAAAAAGTAGCTTTTGGGAATAAGATATATCATGTGGCTGAAGTTTATAGCTATGTGCCCTTTTGGCAAGGTAGGCTTTGTTATGATTACAGGGAAATCTGTGAAAGAAATCTCTACTTTTAAGGGTATGTGAATGTATGGTGACAAGGAAAGAAGTGTGGGTAGAAGAAGATGCAAGAAAAGTCACGATGCAACGGAAACGTAAACATGGCACAAAACACTGGAATGTGCTAGAGGAGGCCAGAGCTCCATCGAATGGACCAATGCTTGGAAAAATGATACAGACAAGTAAGGAGAAAAAGGCAAGTGAGTTAGGCCATCGGCAGGGGAAGGCGCTATAAATCTAAATTTGCTTCCATTGTTTCCATCAAAGAAAATTATCCTACACTAGGTAGAAAGGACATGAGTGGGAGGGAATTGAAACCCAAGATCAATGAGGAGACAAAAGGAGCTTGGTTACTTTAAGTAATCTCAGTTAAATATCTTTCTTAATTAAACAAAGTTCAAATAACTGTATATAAATCTATAGGAATAGGAAACAATTTGAAAGCAAAATAATGGTGTTGACCAAATAAAAGCCCCTTATTTGTATGTTTAGCATCCCCCATAGGACACAGACCTTTTTGGGATCTATTTACTCCATAATTACCAATTTTGGCAGTCAAAAATAGCTGGAAACATAATTCTGTCGCTTAAGTTCTACATTCAGCAAAAATAATCTGCATTTATTTTGTAAGCCACTGTTAGCTATACAAATGCATTGGGATTACCCTATTTTGGGTAACTGATACATCTAACTTGCTGTTAATTAGCCTAAATTATTATGTGTATATAGGATAAAGGAGAGGAAAGAAAGGAGGAAGAAAGAAAGAAAAAAGAAAGACATTTCCTCCAGATAACAGCAGCCAAAGTGCAAAGAAACAAATCCTATACTCCTCTCTTCTAGTATGCCTAAATACAGAAAACAATATTGGGGTAAAACACACACACACACACACACACACACACACAAACTCTCAAATCTTCCATTTAGTAAAGCAAAGGTCTTACTTTCCATTCTCAAGAAGCAACAGGAAAAATAATACAAATAATAACCATTAATAATTTGTAATATGGACTAGTATACATTCTTACCCTAAGACAGCAGTCTCCAGATCTGAAGTTTAAGACTGATTTTGTTGAGAGGTGTAACCTTTTGTGGGATAACGATGGAGGAACTGAGGAGAATTAACTACTGGGAGAAAAATCCAATTTTTCCCTTCAATGCTTATAGATAGGGGAACAGAGTACAAACAGAATGGAAGGCGAATGGGTGCTCACTTGGCTTCTTTTATTACCTCTGAGGCTGGGAGGTCACTTGCTCTGGTCTTAAAAGACTGAACCTGGTATCAGGTTAGGACACTGGGGTTTATATTAACCAATGTACTGTACATCTCCATGTTTTCTTCCTAATTCACAGTGTAAGAAAGGATGGAACCAATAGCATTTGAAACATTTCTCCAATTTTATGCCTCACAGAGTTTGTGTACTTTCAGGGGTCTTCATGATCAAACAGACCAAAATGTACACTTAGGAAAGTATAAATCCAGTCTTCCAAAAAAAAGGAAGATGTTTGGATACAAGATGCTTCAAGCCTTTCTCTTCCAAAAAAGAATTTTGGCACAAAATCTCCAATGATCAGTTTCTCTCGTTTGCTTCTTTGTGTAAGAGATAAGGAGAGGAAATCTGAAATGGTTCTGTAGTTGGACAAATCAAATCCCAAAAGTCAAGGGACAGAGGGTGGTTAGAGATTGAGTAAATGGGCCGTTTTATCACAGGGGCAGGATGGGACCCCCCCCCCCCCCCCAAAAAGGAGCATCTAACCCTGCCAAGATTGGGGATGTTTCTCCAGAGCTGGTAGCATCAAACCTGAAACCAGAGGGATGAGTCAGGGTTAGTCAGGTGAAGAGGGGGATGGGATGGGTCTTCCAGCCAGGGGAACCTCATGTGCAGAAGCCAGCAGTGAGAGATCATGGAAAATTCAGCAGGGAGAGATCAAGGAGTTAGTATGACTGGAGTGCTGGATATACTGGGGAGGTGAGGGTTGGGGTTGGGGTAGGGGGTGGAAAGTGGCAATGAGAAATAGGCGGCTGATCCTAAAGAGTCTGCTAGGTCATGTCAAGGAATTAGGACTTCATATTGAGGGTGTTCCTAGATGTCATGGAAAGATCTTATGCTGAGAAGTGTTAAGATCAGGGCTGAGTTCATGGATTGGCAAAGTTAGAGTCGGGGACACCAGTCAGGGGCTGGTGCAGCAATGCAGGTGAGAGGTGACTGTGGCCTGGACCAAGGCTGCAGGAGTGAATGGAAGGGAAGGATGGTTCCAGGAGGGGTTTAGGGCAGGGAAACAGGACTCAGGGGTTGGCTAGAAGTGCAGATGGGGGAAAAGACAGTGGTTAAAGCTGACCAGGGTCATGACACTTTTGAGGCTCTCCAGATATTGTGGAGTCTAGTGTCCTGGCTTCTGAAGGACTGACTTTATGTTATTCCAGCACAGCTCACCTGAAAAAAAACAAATACAAACAAAAAAAACCTTACATGTCTGCCAGAAATGTGTAGGCAACTTTAACTTTCTACATAATGTATGTGAGTGTGTGTTCATTCTCTGTAACTTAATAGTAGGTTCCAAAGAAAAACTTTAAATTTAATAAAACTTAAATGGAACATCTGGCGAAAACCCTCCAAATACCGTTAAATGATTATATGACTTTGGTTGAGCCCAGGTATGAATTACTATCTGAGCTCTGATTGCCTCTCTCACTTTGAGAAGACTGGTAAGTTTCTTATTTTTTCGATGAGACCCAAAGCTCTGGATCTTGTAGGGTTTTTGGGGTTCTTTTTTTGTTGTTGTAATTTGTAAGAACCAACTTGATACATTGTATGTCTATAGGATTACTTTCTCATTTCTTTTTCAGTTTTATTGAGAGAGTTGGCATACAGCTCTGTGTAAGTTTAAGATGTATATCGTGTAATGACTTGACATGTGTATTGTGACATGATTAGCACAGGAAGTTTGGCTAACAGCTATCTCCTCACATAGTTACAAAAATGTTTCTTCCTTGTGATGAGAACTTCTAGGATCTTCTCTTAGCAACTTTGAAGTACACCACATCGTCATGGTGTACTCATTTATCTTGTGACCGGAAGTTTGTACCTTTTGACCACCTTCTTCCAATTTTCCCACACAACCTAGCCCACTCCCCAGGATCTTGTTTTCTTGAAAACAAATCCAGGAGGCTTCTCTCAAGGCTGTTCTGCATGAGGATGAGGTCAGGGTTTGGGTGTGCAGCTACGAAGCCATGCAGGCTCCATCGCCCAGCGCTGAGTGGTATCTGCGAACTTTTGACAGTTGTCATGGCTGATCATCAAGTGGTTAATCTTCCTTAGCATATGAAAAATAAAGCAGGTTTTCCACGGTTGCCATGTCAACACAAGGCTGGATTCTGGAGGGCTCAGGGCAACAATGTAGGTTTGAGGAAATGCAGAAAAGCATGAGAAGAATATAATTATTACTCAGTCTCACTCCCTGGAAATAACCATTGTGAACATTTTGGTCTGTGTATTTCTAATCTTTTTCTCTGTGTATTTATGATATGTTCTATATACATGCTTTTATTTGTACACAAAATCAGGATTATCATTTTACTTGCTGTCTTGTTACCTCCCCATAGCTACAATTTTTCATGGTTGTTTAAAAGGAATAAAGGGAAAGAAAAGAGCTTGTGAATATCCTGAGGTTGTATTTGAATGAAGAAGCTGTTTTTTTCTCATTAAGATTTACTTGCTATTTGATTGTCTGTGACCGCCCAGTTACCTCAAGACACTTACGTATGATATAAATGATACCAGAGTTGAAAGGGGAAAAGTCTCCTCAGACACAATGCCCATGGGCAAATGTCCTATCCCTGTGCTCTGAGGGATTAGAGACCTTCCCCCCCCCACACTCTCTTTTTCTTTAAAAATGTTTATTTATTTTTGCAAGAGAGAGCACTAGCAGGGGAGATGCAGAGAGAGAGTGGGACAGAGGATCCGAAGCGGGCTCCATGCTGACATGGGGCCCCTGATGTAGGGCTCGAACTCACAAACCATGAGATCATGACCTGAGTGGAAGTTGGATGGTTAACTGACTGAGCCACCCAGGCTCCTGAGACCTGCCTCTCTCTGTCTTTGCTGTCAAGGCAAAGGTTGTAAACTTTTGTGATTAGACGGAAAGACTGAATTACCATGAGTGTGGATACTAGGTGGTAGTGTGAGAAATAATGGGGAAGAATACACTTGCTGTAATGACCTACATTGGTTAACGCAACCTGAATTGGTTCAGTTCAATCCTCTTGAACTTAATTAGTATTTTTGTGGCATTTCTTATAATCCACACTATTTTCTGTATTTGATTTCACTCGGCTAAGGTTAAATAGGCAAATGTTCACTGTTCTGTCCATTGTTTTCTTCTCTGTGTCATAGTTATACAGAGAAATCACAGCTTTTCACATTCCCCCTCCACATCTTCCTAAAATTTTAGGTCTCTTTAAAAACAGTTAATGGAGCCTGGTAGTCCCTTTGACCAAGACCTTTACAAGTGTCTCCATTAGCCCATACCCTCCAAATTTCTTGCACAGAGTAGGATATGAAATTAAATAAGGCACACAATAATGCCCCATGAATTTTATCCTAATAATATTTTCTTTGGTTATGAAAGTGAATTCTTGTTCATTAGGTATTGCTAGATTAAAATAGAATGGAGTAAGCACTTGGCAAACTTTGGCTGACTTTTCATTGGGAAGACGATGCTCTTCAGGACACATTTCTGTTCCTGCTTAAGGCTAGGAGTCCATCAAAAGCAGCTGGGAAATCTTCTTTGCAAATAAATGAATTAAGGTCTTACTTATTGTCTATTCTAAGTAATGAGGGTCTTTTTAAAAGTTCAGTTGTGGGGGTATTATTGAATAGGTGAGTTTTATGCTATTTAAATTTTTTTTTTTCAAAGTTTATTTATTTTTGGGACAGAGAGAGACAGAGCATGAACGGGGGAGGGGCAGAGAGAGAGGGAGACACAGAATCGGAAACAGGCTCCAGGCTCTGAGCCATCAGCCCAGAGCCTGACGCGGGGCTCGAACTCCCGGACCGCGAGATCGTGACCTGGCTGAAGTCGGACGCTTAACCGACTGCGCCACCCAGGCGCCCCATATGCTATTTAAATAAAATGTGAATTTAAAAAGTTTTAGTGAAATCCACATTTATTTCTACTTAGTGATAATAAAACCATGAACACTTATTGAGTTCTTACTGTAGGATGAATGCTCTGCTCAGTGCTTTACAAGGGAAAACTCACTGGATTCATCCCAAACTCAATGAGGGAGGCACCCTAGGTCACCAGTGACTCTACTCATGTCAGAAATCTCACTTCTAGCAAATAATTATCCTTGACAACAGAAACATAAAAAAAGACCTCTAATAACACTTTTGTTGGTTATTTTTCATGCTGTGGAAACTATATAGCACTTTAGCCATGATTTTGCCTCAATTTTTAAAGTATTCAATTTTTATTGCATCGACCCACAGTGAATGTTGGCTTTAGGATAATGTCTTTGTCAACTGGGCCTGCTCTGACAAAATACCATAGACAGGTGGCTTAAACAGCAACATTCATTTCTCACAATTCTGGAGGCTGGGAGGTCCAAGATGTGGATGGCAGTGTGGTTGCGTTCTGGAGAGAACCCTCTTTCTGGCTTGCAAATGGCTGCCTTCTTGCTGTATCCTCTCCTGGTAAGAGAGGGAGCTCTAATGTCTCTTGTTTTCTTACGGGGGGCACTAATCCCATCATGGGAGCTCCTCTCTTGTGACCTCCTCAAAACCTAATTGCTTTTTTTTTTAATTTTATTTTTTTAATTTATATCAAAATTAGCATCTAGTGCAACAATGATTTCAGAAGTAGATTCCTTAATGCCCCTTACCCATTTAGCCCATCCCCCCTCCCACTACCACTCCACTAACCCTCTGTTTGTTCTCCATATTTAAGAGTCTCTTATGTTTTTGTCCCCCTCCCTGTTTTTATATTATTTTTGCTTCTCTTCCCTTATGTTAATCTGTTCTGTGTCTTAAAGTCCTCATATGAGTGAAGTCATAGGATATTTGTCTTTCTCTACTAATTTCGCTTAGCATAATACCTTGTAGTTCCATCCACGTAGTTGCAAATAGCAAGATTTTTTCATTCTTTCTGATTGCCGAGTAATACTCCATTGTATATATATACACCACATCTTCTTTATCCATTCATCCATCAATAGACATTTGGGCTCTTTCCATATTTTGGCTATTGTTGATAGTGCTGCTATAAACATTGGGGTGCATGTGTCCCTTCGAAACAGCATACCTGCATCCCTTGGATAAATACCTAGTAGTGCAATTTCTGGGTCATAGAGTAGTTCTATTTTTAGTTTTTTGAGGAACCTCCATACTGTTTTCCAGAGTGGCTGCACCAGCTTGCATCCCCACCAACAGTGGAAAAGAGATCCTCTTTCTCCACATCCTCGCCAACATCTGTTGTTGCCTGAGTTGTTAATGTTAGCCATTCTGACAGGTGTAAGGTGGTATCTCATTGTGGTTTTGATTTATATTTCCCTGATGATAAGTAAAGTTGAGCATTTTTTCATGTGTCAGTTGGCCATCTGGATGTCTTCTTTGGAGAAGTGTCTATGTCTTGCCCATTTCCTCACTGGATTATTTTTTTGGGGGTGTTGAGTTTGATGTTCTTTATAGGTTTTGGATACTAATTCTTTATATGATATGTCGTTTGCAAATACCTTCTCCCATTCTGTCGGTTGCCTTTTGGCTTTGCTGATTGTCTCCTTTGCTGTGCAGAAGCTTTTTATTTTGATGAGGTCCCAGTAGTTCATTTTTGCTTTTGTTTCCCTTGCCTCTGGACACGTGTTGAGTAAGAAGTTGCTGAGGCCAAAATCAAAGAGGTTTTTGCCTGCTTTCTCCTTGAAGATTTTGATGGCTTCCTGTCTTACATTGAGGTCTTTCATCCATTTTGTTTCTTTTTGTGTCTGGTGTAAGAAAGTGGTCCAGGTTCATTCTTCTGCATGTCGCTGTCCCAATTTTCCCAGCACCACTTGCTGAAGAGACTGTCTTTCTTCCATTGGATATTCTTCCCTGCTTTGTCAAAGATTAGTTGGCCATACGTTTGTGGGTCCATTTCTGGGTTCTCTATTCTGTTCCATTGATCTGAGTGTCTGTTCTTGTGCCAGTACCATACTGTCTTGATGATTATAGCTTTGTAGTATGGCTTGAAGTCTGGGATTGTGATGCCTCCTGCTTTGGTTTTCTTTTCCAAGATTGCTTTGGCTATTTGGGGTCTTTTTTGGTTCCATACAAATTTTAGGATTATTGTCCTAGCTCTGTGAAGAAGGCTGGTATTATTTTGATAGGTATTGCATTGAATATGTAGATTGCTTTGGGTAGCATTGACATTTTAACAATATTTTTTCTTCCTATCCAGGAGCATGGAATCTTTTTCCATTTTTTTGTGTCTTCTTCAACTTCTTTCATAAGCTTTTATAGTTTTCAGTGTATAGATTTTTCACCTCTTTGGTTAGAGTTATTCCTCGGTATTTTATGATTTTTGGTGCAATTGTAAATGGGATCAATTCCTTGATTTCTCTTTATGTTGCTTCATTGTTGGTGAATAGGAATGCAACCAATTTCTGTGCATTGATTTTATATACTGCAACTTTGCTGAATTCATGAATCAGTTCTAGCAGTTTTTTTGTGGAATCTTTTGGGTTTTCCATATAGAGTATTATGTCATCTGCAAAGAGTGAAAGTTTGACCTCCTCCTGGCTGATTTGGATGCCTTTTATTTCTTTGTGTTGTCTGATTGCAGAGGCTAAGACTTCCAACACTATGTTGAATAACAGTGGTGAGAGTAGACATCCCTGTCTTGTTCCTGACCTAAGGGGGAAGGCTCTCAGTTGTTCCCCATTGAGGATGATATTAGTGTTGGGTCTTTCGTATATGGCTTTTATGATCTTGAGGTATGATCTTTCTATCTCTACTTCCTTAAGAATTTTTATCAAGAAAGGATGCTGTATTTTGTCAAATGCTTTCTCTGCATCTATTAAGAGGATCATATATTTCTTGTTCTTTCTTTTATTGATGTGATGAAATACATTGATTGTTTTGTGGATATTGAACCAGCCCTGCATCCCAGGTATAAATCCCACTTGGTCATGGTGAATAATTTTTCTAATGTATTGTTGGATCCAGTCGGCTAATATCTTGTTGAGGAGTTTTGCATCCATGTTCATCAGAGAAATTCGTCTGTAGTTCTCCTTTTTAGTGGGGTCTCTGTCTGGCTTTAGAATCAATGTAATGCTGGCTTCATAGAAAGAGTTTGGAAGTTTTCCTTCCATTTCTGTTTTTTGGAACAGCTTCAAGAGAATAGGTGTTAACTCTTCCTTAAATGGTTGGTAGAATTCCCCTGGAACCATCTGGCCCTGGACTCTTGTTTTTTGGGAGATTCTTGATTACTAATTTGATTTCTTTACTGGTTATGGGTCTGTTCAAGTTTTCTATTTCTTCCTGTTTCAGTTTTGGTAGTGTATATGTGACTAGGAATTTGTCCATTTCTTCCAGATTGCCCATTTTATTGGCATATAATTGCTCATAATATTCTCTTATTATTGTTTTTATTTCTGCTGTGTTGGTTGTGATCTCTCCTCTTTCATTCTTGAGTTTATTTATTTGGGTCCTTTCCTTTTCTTTTTGATCAAACTGGCTAGTGGTTTATCAATTTTGTTAATTCTTTTAAAGAACCAGCTTCTGGTTTCATTGATCTATTCTACTGTTTTTTTGGTTTTGATAGCATTAATTTCTGCTCTAATCTTTATTATTTTCCTGTCTTCTGTTGGTTTTGGGTTTTATTTGCTGTTCTTTTTCCAGCTTCTTAAGGCATAAGGTTAGGTTGTATATCTGAGATCTTTCTTCCTTCTTTAGGAAGGCCTGAATTGTCATATACTTTCCTCTTATGACCACCTTTCCTACGTCCCAGAGGTTTTGGGTTGTGGTATTATCATTTTCATTGGTTCCATGAGCTTTTTAATTTCCTCTTTAACTTCTTGGTTAACCCATTTATTCTTTAGTAGGATGTTCTTTAGTCTCCAAGTATTTGTTACCTTTCCAAATTGTTTCTTGTGGTTGATTTCGAGTTTCATAGCATTGTGGTCTGAAAATATGCACGGTATGATCTTGATCTTTTTGTACTTTTTGAGGGCTGATTTGCGTCCCAGTATGTGGTCTATTCTGGAGAACGTTCCATGTGCACTGGAGAAGAACGTATATTCCGCTGCTTTAGGATGAAATGTTCTGAATATATCTGTTAAGTCCATCTGGCCCAGTGTGTCATTCAAAGCCATTGTTTCCTTGTTGACACTTGGATTAGATGATGTGCCCATTGCTGTGAGTGGGGTGTTGAAGTTCCCTACTATTATGGTATTACTATTGATGAATTTCTTTATGTTTGTGATTAATTGATTTATATATTTGGGTGCTCTCACATTTGGCACATAAATGTTTACAATTGTTAGGTCTTCTTGGTGGATAGACCCCTTAATTATGATATACTGCCCTTCTTCATCTCTTGATACAGTCTTTATTTTAAAGTCTAGATTGTCTGATACAAGTATGGCTACTTTCTTTTGTTGACCATTAGCATGGTAGATGGTTCTCCATCTCCTTACTTTCAATCTGTCTTTAGGTCTAAAGTGGGTCCATCGTAAACAGCATATAGATGGATCTTGTTTTCTTATCCATTCTGTTAGCCTGTGTCTTTTTATTGGAGTGTTAGGCCATTGACATTTAGAGTGAGTACTGAAAGATATGAATATATTGCCATTATGTTGCTTGTAGAGTTGGAGTTTCTGGTGGTGTTCTCTGGTCCTTTCTAGTCTTTGTTGCTTTTGGTATGTATGTATTTTTTCACCTTTTCTCCCCTCAGAGAGTCCCCCTTAAAATTTCTTGCAGGGCTGGTTTAGTGGTCACAAACTCCTTTAATTTTTGTTTGGGAAAATTTTTACTTCTCCTTCTATTTTGAATGATGGCCTTGCTGGATAAAGAATTCTTGACTTCATATTTTTCTGATTCAGCACACTGAATATATCCTGCCACTCCTTTCTGGCCTGCCAAGTTTCTGTGGATAGGTCTGATGCAAACCTGATCTGTCTTCCCTTGTAGGTTAAGGACTTTTTTTCCCTTGCTACTTTCATGATTCTCTCCTTGCCTGAGTATTTTGTGAACTTGACTATGATATGCCTTGTTGATGGTCAGTTTTTGATGAATGTAATGGGGGTCCTCTGCACTTCCTGGATTTTGATGTCTGTGTCTTTCCCCAGGTTAGGAAAGTTTTCTGCTATGATTTGCTCACATAACCCTTCTACCCCTATTTCTCTCTCTTCCTCTTCTGGGAACCCTATGATTCTGATGTTGTTCCTTTTCAGTGAGTCACTGATTTCTCTAATTCTTTTTAAAAATAAAAATTTTTAACGTTTATTTATTATTGAGGGACAGAGAGTGAACAGGGGAGGGGCAGAGAGAGAGGGAGATACAGAATCAGAAGCAGGCTCCAGGCTCTGAGCTGTCAGCATAGAGCCCAGCACAGGGCTGGAACTCACAAACCACAAGATCATGACCTTAGCTGAAGTAGGACGCTTAACTGACTGAGCCACCCAGGTGCCCCTGGTTTCTCTAATTCTTAAATCGTGCTCTTTTGCCTTAAGCTCCCTCTTTTTTTCTGCTTCATTATTCTCCATAAGTTTGTCCTCTATATCACTGATTCTTTGTTCTGCCTCATCCATCCTTGCCACTGCTGCATCCATCCGTGATTGCAGCTCAGTTATGACATTTTTTATTTCCTCCTGACTAGCTTTTACTTCTTTTTATCTCTGCAGAAAGGGATTCTAATCTATTTTTGACTCCAGCTAGAATTCTTATTATCGTGATTCTAAATTCTGGTTCAGACACCTTGCTTGTATCTGTGTTGGTTAAGTCCCTGGCTGTCGTTTCTTCCTGCTCTTTCTTTTGGGGTGAATTCCTTCATTTCGTCATTTTGAAGGGAGAAATGGAATTAATGAGGTAAAAAAAAATTGAAATTAAAAATTAGAATTAAAAAATATTGAAATTAAAAAATTAAACACACACACACACAAAAATCGAATAAATGATGTTAGGTCCTAGGTGTGTTTGGTCTGGGTGTTGAAGGAGGCTTGAAAGATTAGAGAAAAAAAGGGAAAGGAAAAAAAAGGAAATTGTTTGAAAATTTGAAAAAATGAATACACTGAAAGACTAAAATGAAATGATGGAAGTAAAATAGAATTTGAAAAAATTAACACAAAATTAAAAAATATAGTAGACAAAGGTTGAAGAAAAATATTTGTAATAAAAATTGAAAATAAAAATGAATTGTTTCTGTATTCAAGAAAAAGAAAAACTAAAAAGAGAAAAAAATTGAATAGATGGACCCATGAACAGACTGAAATACGACTGAAATTACTTCGTTTTCCCCTAGATATCGAACTATGAAGCACTTTATAGTCCATAAACTAAGCAGGCAGAGAGTCTTGTGTTCCTGAAGAGTGAGGTTGGCCCAGTCAGGCAGGAATTCCTGTAGTTGCTCCGTTCTCCACTAGATGGCGCTGCTTAGCTTATTGGGGGGATTGTTGTGGCGCTTGTTGGTGTGTATGCGCATGCGCGGAGTGTTGGAAATGGCGTCACCCAACTACTCAGCCTCTAGTATCGGAACTCTGTTCTGAACCGTTATCAGCAATCGCGCACCTGTCTTTTGTTCTCGGCTTTCGTCCACTCCCTGCTTTTACAAAGTCCGTAACCAAGCCCCAGGCAGCACCTCCCTCCTGAGTTTTGTTTCAGATGCGGCTGTTTTTCCCGACCCCTTACTTCTGAGGGACTGCGGCTTTGACCTGTTATGCCCCTCTGTGGGAGGGTCTCACCGAGCAATGGACGGGTGCCTGCCGCACCCAGGAACGTTCGAAGGACTGTGCTGCTGCCGATGCCCAGAGACTGTGGCTGGGTGCCAGCCCGCCCCAGAAAAAGTTTGTGAGATAGTGTAGCAGCAGCGTTTCACGGATTATGGAAAATCACAACACATCTGGCACGAGGCTTAAACCCCAACGACCTTGTTCCAGCACCAGAGAATGTGGCTGTTCTCCCGGGTCTACTAGGGCCTTGCCTTTGGGGCACCCACATGGCCTCTACCAGGTGTCCTCCCAGCAGGGGAACCACCTCTCCCCGTGTGGCCTGAAGAACCCCGGATCCCGCTCTGCTCCTGGGGATTCGACCTTCCCATCAGAGCACCGCCAGGTATTGAGCTGCGGAATTTCAGACTCTGAGCTCCCCCTGTTTATAGTCTTAATGGAATTTAAACCCTCTCCTTTCTCCTTTCTCCCTTTTTAGTTCAGCCCCTGCGGCTGTTTCCACTTTTCCACTTTCTCTCCAGCTGCTTTTGGGGGGGGGGTGCTTTTCCCGTATTTGCCCCTCTGTCTCCATCCTCTCTCCTCACTCAAAAGCGGCTTCCCGCCCTCCGTGGCTTCTCTCTCCCTCAGTTCACTTCTCCGTGCCGTGGACCTGCTGAATTCTGTGGCTCAGGTTGTGCAGATTGTTGTGTTAATCCTCAGATCATTTTTCTAGGTGTGCAGGATGGTTTAGTGTGGGTCTGGCTGTATTTCATGGACGCGAGACACACAAAAAACTTCCATGCTGTTCCACCATCTTGGCCCCTCCTGGAACCAAATTGCTTTCTAAAGCCCCCACTTCCTAATAGCATCATACCAGGAGTAAGAGATTCAACATATGCATATTGGAGAGGAGGGGAGACACAGAAACATTCAATCTATGCCAGGCAGATAACCTATCTCCCAGGGACTCCAAGGTGAGAAGCCCAGAAAGAAGAAGACTACATATTGAATTACATCTGGAAATCATTGAATGAATACCTGTGGCCATATAAACACCTTGCTTCAATAGATAGTGTTCAACAGACAATCCAATTATGCAAAAATGGTTTGGAGTTAGCTTCTATCATTTACTGGAGAAATAGTTTGCAATTCTTTAGCAGGAAATTCAAATTTATTACCGAAATCTGAAATAATTTTATAGTTTACAAATACTTGTGTTTGGTTCTGAAATACAACCAAAAGGAATAATTGTGTTGTGAAACTTATGTCATTAGAAAATCTGTCGTATTATAACAGCCGCATTTTAAAAGTTGAGAGTGTGCTATGTTCATACACTATTGGTTTCTAGATCCACAAGGCTCTTATGTATAGTTCTGGTACTTGACATTGCTAACATGATTTTTCTATCCCTAAAGAGACTTCTCATTCAGGTTGCATTTATGCAGTGCAGCACTTTGTTCAATTAAGTATATTAAAGTACAATCTGTGTGGCATAGGATCTGTTCCTTGGCTAAAGAATTAGCAGAAGGTGGTTTCTTTGGGTCCATTCTTCATTTGCCTCAATAAAGAAAGTGTATTCTATCCAGAGACATTTCCTCAGAGGGCAGTAGAAAAATATGAAAAAAAAAAAAAACAATGAAGAAGAAACAACAACTATGAAACTATAATTCTGGTGGGAATATTTGTGTGTGTGTTTCTCAAAGTGTGTGTGTGTGTGTGTGTGTGTGTGTGTGTGTGTGTAAGAGCGAAGTGACAATATTTTTATGATCTGAAGTGGGACACATCTGAGAGTGAAAGGAGATACTATTAATAATTACAGTGGGACAGTCAGCATAAACTGGTATTGTCCTGGGCAAACTGGGACCTAAGGCCATCTAGGAGGGAGTGTATCAGACACCCCTTGTGTCACTCCAAATCCTAGCTTTTATTTCAGCCAGTGCAGCAGCCATCAGTTCTGCACAGGCTTCCACCAGTTGGCAAAGGTGCAACCCAACAGTACCTCATTTCTAGCATGCACCGCCTACCTCTATTTCTTCCCCAGTCTGCTCTGGTGTCACAGTATGGATCGCTGTGGGGCCATGCTCTGCCCTCACATGTGTACAACCTGGAAACACAGGGGAGCTAATCCTGTGGGCGTTAACCTATGGAGATGGAAGCTGATGGGTTGCTCAACTGGCTGGTTCTCAGATTCATTCACGAGGCCTCTCAGCATGTTTCTTAGGAAGGAGCACTGGGCTGTCCATTGTAGTGTGCCTTGAGAACCCATCCATGTGTTGTGTTTCTTCCTTCTCTGTTTCACTCCAGCCTGTATGCAAAATTTTGTCTCAGGCTTTGCTTTTAGGGAACCCAGGCTACATGAGTTGGGACTGAAATTCCGCCACAGGTGATAAGGACCCCCATTGTTGGTGGTAGGTGGGGTGGTGCTACCTGGTCAGCTGCATCTCAAGTACTGAGACTCTTACCCGTGGTGAGTTGGTATGGGGTGCAAGCAGAAGGCAAAGTATAAGGTTGTGTGGTAGCTGTGGTCCCTAAGCACTATGGGAACTATGGTAATTGTAAGGATTGAGTTGGCTGGTGTTTTTAGACTACCTTAGAAGCTTTGCAAAAAGAAAATGAAGAAAATGATTGGGTCAGGTCAGTCACGTGTCAACACGAGGAATCTTCTGAAAGCCAGAAATGCCTTTATGGAAGTGTTTTAGGAGACTCATCTGCATATTGCGCTGAAATTCGTATCTTCAAGGTCACCCTCCAAGCAAGCAACTAGACCAGCCAGGATGCTGGCCAAAGGTGGGAGGGATCTAGATGGGAGATGGAGAAGGAAGATGTAACATCAGCAACCTTTTTTGCAGAGATTATGGCTGGCTGCCAGCTTGAAGGGGACTATGACAGAGTGAATATAAAGAGGGGCACAAACAAGTATGAGAAATGGCTTGCGTCCGCCACCTTCTGTGCCATACTCTAAGTCTTCCTGCTCATGCCTTTGTGGTTTCTGGGCCTTTGCACAGTGCAGCTTGACAAGGATGAGCCTTATGCTTGGCCCTCTCATTTATCTGATGCTGGAGTGTTCTGGCACCACACCCTGGGAACCAGATCCATGCTGTCATGTGCAACTCACATGTATGAGGAAATTGACATCTGTAAGGCCATCTTTGACCAGTAAGCATGAGAGTTGATGGATAACTGCTTTCCTTTTTTGGGGTTACAATTTTCAGGGCTCCTTGGAGATCTGGTAGGAGAGGCAGCTAGTCACCTGTAACAGTGGCCAACCTGTTTAATGTATCCTTGATAATCCTGTCCCTCCTCTACTTTTCACTCCTCTGCCCTACACTCCTATTCCTTGAGATCACATTTTCAAACAAACTGCTTCATTTAAGACTTTGTCTCAGGTTCTGTTTGGGGGAGAGCCCAGATGAAGACAGCAAGAGAAAGTCGGCAAGTTGTAGGTACAAAGCAGAGGAAGAAACTGATCTGCTATTAAACTGCAGGAGTATTTCAGGACATCAGAGCCCATTTAGTACTATGATCTCTCTAATAATGAAGATGACACATTTAGGCCACATGCTTCCTTGTTAGAAACTCTGTAACCAGAGGATGTAGCAATTTTAGAGCTGAAAGTATCCTTGGATCTCATTTTTAGCTCAACTCCTTTATTTTAAAGAAAAGGAAGTTTGGGCTGTGGATATATTCCAGGACATGTGATAAAGGGGATTTCACAGTATGTCCAACCATCCAGCACTAACCAAAATAATGATGAATATTCCCCAAATTGTAAAATTATATACCTGAGTCTTGAAGACAAAGCAAAATGGAAACAGGGTTAGAATAAGGTTAGTTGAAGGCTGACTATGTTCAAAAGGTACAGAGGGTGGGAGTATTTCAGAGAGAGAGAGGAAGAAAAAACCTTTCCAGCAGATGGATTTCTCCTGGGATTTGTTACGTTTTTGGCCACGAAAGAAAGGAACATAGGCACTCTGCGCACCAAAAATGTGACGTATTTAGCCACGTGAGGTGGGGCACTATTATATCCATTTTATAGAGCAGGAGGTGGAGGCTCAGAGAGGTTAAGTGACTTTCTAAAATGTGTTGTAACCCAAGTACTTTTGATCGTATTCTTTCTATTCCCCCCTTATCATATTTTCTCTGCCAAAGAGAAGCCCCGGTTTCCTCTATCCTCAGTAGTTTTAGAGTTTATAGGTAGCCTTGCTAGGGCTATATGCATGAGTCCATCAAAGGTAGAAAGAGATCACTGATCATTCCTTCTAGTCCCTCACCACATAGCTCTTAGGAGGGGAATGACTCAGTTTTAGCATCAAGGTCAATTTAACATGCCTAGTTTCGGATGAGCACTGGGTGTTGTATGGAAACCAATTTGACAATAAATTTCATATATTAAAAAAAAATAACATGCCTAGTTTCTACCTTTTCCTCCCCACTCCCATCTAAAAGGTTCTACCAGATTGCTGGTGATAACTTGAAAGTAATTTCATTGAAACAAAGAAGACAGTTTCTACCTAAAGTAGCACGGAACACAAATTTTAGTTGTAGGAATCAAAGTCAACGAGAGTATTTTTGCAAATCAATGACAAAAGTTTTAATAACATTCTTAGCGCTTTTGATAACAGATTCATTCGTCTATTTGATACAGTTTTATTTTTTTGGTGCCTAGAGCTGTTCGCTATGGTAGAAAGTAGCTGCACATGGCTACTGAAATTTAAACAGATTATAATAAAAATTAAAATTCAGTTTCTCAGTCATACTAGCCTTACTCAAATGCTAAGTAGCCACCCGTGTCTAGTGGCTACCATATTGGATAGAGTGGGTATAGAACATTTCCATCATCACAGAAAGTTCTGCTGGATAGTTCTAGCCATGCTGGGCACACTGTTAAATTCTGGGGATGCAGCAGATAAGGTAGATATGGTCCCTATTTCATGAGCTCACATTTTAGCGGGGAGAGAGACAAAAAATATGCAACTGAAATGATAATAGAAGGTAACTGATATTATAAAGGAAATGCATGATGTGCCAGGATAAAGAATATTAGGAGGCCCTTGTTTTGTATAGTGAGGTCACCTAAGAGAGGTGAAGAAGCCACTGGGAAGGGCATTCAAGGCAGAGAGAACAACAGGTGCAAATGTCTTAAGAACTTACATTTCAGGGAAGGGGAATAAAGGGCTTTGAAATATCTGGTGGAGAAAATTGGCCATCAAATGGTATCATACAAGCAGGTTCGTGAGAGAACAGCTTTAGAACAATATTCAGAGAATATCTAGAACAATATTTGAGAACAATAGCTCTTAAACTAGTGTGCATTGAAATCATCTGGAAGGCTTCTTAGACCAGAGATGACTGAGTTTTACCCTCTGACTTTCTCATCTAGTAGGTCTGGGTGGGACCTGAGAACCTGCGTTTCTAACAAGTTCCCAGGAGGTGCTGATGTTGCTGGTCTGAGAGCCACACTTTGAGAACCACTGATTTAGTAGATGGGTTCTCAAATTTAGTAGGAATGAAATCCTGGACAGAGGACATAGCTGGCTGGATTCCATAGCTAGTTAGTGGAAGAGACAGGCCCTAGCAAGTTCTCTGGGCTGAATCCTGGGCTCTTTGCTTTCTACCAGTCTCCCTGCTGTTTTGCACCTTCAGATGCTTCCCAGTTCACTCTCTCTGCTTGCAGTGAAATCATGCACATCTTTCTCCAGACTTCTGATCTGCACAGTGCAGGAAAGTGGCTTCCACTTGCACCCTAGAGGTGGCCATCTACCTTGATGTGCAACATAGTGACTACTGACCTGGCAGCTGCTCCCAGAATTTTTCTTACGGAGGGAGCTTTGTTAAAAGCTTTAAAAAAAGTCTCTGTGCTGAAGAGGGTGCAGGAGCCAAAGCAAGAAAGAAGCCAATTAAACCACTAACTTTTTTTTTAAAGTTTATTTATTTATTTTGATAGAGAGCAAGCGGGGGAGGGGGGGAGAGAGAGAGGGAGAGAGAGAGAGAATTCCAAGCAGTCTCTACACTGCCAGTGTGAAGCCCGACATGGGGCTCGAACTCACGAACTGTGAGGTCATGACCTGAGCTGACACTAAGAGTCCGATGCTCAACCAACTGAGCCACTGCAGCGCCCCTAACTTTGCTTTTTATTCTTGAAAAGAGGAGAAAAGGCAGAGAAGGGGAGGAGAGAAGAGGGAAAGTTGGGTTCTGTGTGGGGAGAAACAACCGGTGACAAATCCAGGGTGCT
This sequence comes from Puma concolor, assembly GCF_028749965.1. Taxonomy (NCBI): domain Eukaryota; kingdom Metazoa; phylum Chordata; class Mammalia; order Carnivora; family Felidae; genus Puma; species Puma concolor. The sequence continues at coordinate 43,530,689 of NC_141672.1, forward strand.
ACAGTGTCTGAAGTTCCTTTAAAGATTAGGATGTTCAGTGTTTGATTGAAGTTGTTGGCATTGCTTCCCTGAAAAGTCCATTAAATATACACAGGCCCTGCGGAAAGTGTTCGTGAAATCAAGCACAGGACTACGTTACACATTTGGACTAATGTGACCCAAACACTAGCTGGAGTATGGGTGGAGAGTGGAGGCAGAAGGTGAGATGTTTCAACCGAAGCAGCGGTTCAAAGATAGGGGGAGAAGCGGAACCCACCAAGGCCCTTTGGACTTCCCTGGACGGGGGGGGGGGGGGGGGGGGGGGGAAGGGGAGGACAGCAGAGGGGCCAGCAGTGTGCAGTAGGCTTACCTACATCCCACAGGGTGATGGGTTTGGCTGCCTGCTGGCGCCGTGAGAGAATGGGCGTGGCCTGGCTGAGAGAAACGCTTCCCCTGCTGTGCTCTGGATACGTCATCCTCATCCTCGCTGTGGCCCTGACCATTCTGGGGAAGGGGAGGGGGGGTGACTTTGACAGTCTGGGGAGGAAGTGGGGTCGGGGACATAGCCCTGACTATGAACCATGTTTGCCTAAGGGGCAGTGTCTGGGAAAGAACCGTGGATTTGAAATCAGGAGCTGGACTCTCTTCCCTGCCATTGGTGGCCTTATCTGGTGCTGTAGGCAAAGGAGATAGTGGTTTAAAATGTGAATTCTGGAGTCAGCTGCCAAGCTTCCTAATCCCTGCTTTACCATATTTAGTTGTGCTAACTTGAGCAAGAAATTCAGTTTCTGCCTCAGCCAGGGTCCTGGCAGGAAAGAGATAGCACACTCAAGGAATTTAAGCGAAGGGTTTAACAAGGATTGTTTTCAGAGGTGTAGGAAGGTCAGGGTAACCAGCGAGGGACAGTAGAACCCCCAAGGACTAGCCGCAGAGGAAACCATTGTCACCTTTCTCCCTGAAGGGACAAGAGGAAGGAACAGAGTTACCTGCACCCTGGGAAGGGCTGTAGTGTTGTGGGGCCCCCTGGGCCGGAACTGTGGCCCTGGAAGAGGAAAGCAGCCACCGCCAGAATTGGCCCCACACGAAGGGGGAGGGGGGTGAAATGCCTACACTTTTCTTCAAGCCACTTCCTCCCATTGGCCCAACTCATCTGGACCACAGGGCAAAGAGGCCCTGTTGATACAAGTCACAGAGGCCAGTCTCCCAGGGACACAAAGCAGTGCAGGGAAGGGAACAGAACAGATACGGAGAGTCAAACTCAGTGTTACCAGCCCAGCTTCAACGAGCCTTCGTGTTCTCATCTGTAGAATGGGGATGCTGATAGTAATGGCAGGTACCTCACATGGTAAATTTTAAATGAGATGGTGCATGTGAGTTTGGAGCTCCCTGTCTGGCCCGTGAGCCATGCTCGGTGTTGTTAGCTATTATTATGACGTTAAAGGTAACCACCGGGCTGCAGGGAGAGACGCTTCTTTTGTGGGCTGTAATCATGATTCCCTGAGGCTCTACCCTCTTGGTCCTTGCTGCAGAATAACCCAGGAGGGATCATACTCAGCGGCCCATAGATGCCTAGTCATGGCTGGTGAGTAACACGCTGAATCAGAGGGTTGGCAGTAGCCTTCCTCACACTTTTTTTTTTAAGCCTTGTTGATATTTAATATGTCAAGCTAGATGAGGCTTAGCCTGTCTGATGGAGGTGACCAGTTTTATTTATAGACTCAAATTCTGTGGGGGTGAGCAGTCCCAGGGGTGGGGATAGATAATCACTTTCCTTCCCCAAGAAATAACAAATTGGTGTGTTCATGGAGATTCTGGAACTGGCCTAACCCATAGACACAAGCAGCTATGGCTTTGAGCTACCCAGCACAAATGTTCTCACATTTCTTTTGTGTTGAAAAGGGACTCTCCCCCCTCCCTCACTGTCCCCAGGCTGAGCCCAGAAGCTGACCTGGCTAAGCATAATACCTCGCTCTTTCAGACCTGAATTAATCCAAGGGTTCAGAGATGACGGTTTCTTCTTTAAAGAAAGGAGACATACAAAAATCAGCTCTTGGTCTCTTCCAGATCTAGAGTTTCTGGAGGTTAGAACAAACAGCTAAAAAAGAAAACCTTAGTTTAAACAATCCAGTGATCAACCACAGATATTTTACTCAAGGCGATATAAGCATATGGCTGACGAGTCCACAGACCTCATGCCCAATCCTGAATGTGACCTGGGCAAGTTTCTTCATCCAAGCGCCTCCTTCCTCATCTGTGAAGTGAGGATAATTATTGTACCTTTTCCCCCACAGAGCTCAGCAGCTGGTAGTAGTGTAGGAGTTGGAGTAGATGGAGAATGGAGGGCATGGTGTCCTAGGGGGAGGACTAAACAAGATCATGTATGAGATTGCTTGGTACCTGGTACACCTATCATTTCTTATCTCTATTTAAAAAAATTTTTTTTAATGTGTATTTATTTTTGGGAGACAGACAGAGTGCAAGCAGGGGAGGGGCAGAGAGACGGAGACACAGAATCCGAAGCAGGCTCCAGGCTCCGAGCTGTCAGCACAGAGCCCCACGTGGGGCTTGAGCCCACAAAGCACGGGATCATGACCTGAGCTGAAGTCGGACACTTAACCGACTGAGCCACCCAGGTGCCCCTCTTATCTACATTTTTAAAGAACCTGAAAACACAGATATCTGTGGAAGGACACAGAGGCTTTCCCAGCCCACAAAGTTCCATGTGGGTTTCCATGGAAAAGGTCACAGAAATTTCAACTATTCATCTTCACCCTCAAATAAAGTCAAGGCCAGCATTCGGAGAGTGACTGCAGTTTGACCCAAGATGTAGCATGAATCAAGAATTACACTTGTCAAGCTCAGTGGGAGAAGGTTTCAGCCGGAGAAGGTTTTAAGAGATTAAATGTTTCTCCCAACATAAGACTGAATAATGGCTCTGCCCAATCCTACAAGGAAATAGAGCCACGAGGGTTCAGTCCTTGCCTTCTGGTGGGAGAGCCTCAAGAGAGACAAGGAGACGCTGGTCTGGCTCTGGCAAGCAGCGCTGACATGGGACCTGCCTCTAGTCACACACTGGGAGGCTCTGGTGGTGTCACTATCACACGGCCAGAATGTGTCCCTGAGACCCAGTCCTGCTTTGTTCTGGCTCTCGCTTGCATGGGAAAGATGCTGTGCCCACGGCTGAGCCATGGCCCAGGAGGAGCCAGGAGCATCTGCTATAGGGCCCGTCTTTGCTGCATAAGTGGAATTCTTTTCTTTTTGAAGTGCCTAGTGTTTGAGAGTGCTTCATTCCGTTGAATTATTCTCCACTTTATAGCTGCTGTAATAGGAGAAAAGGAAATAGAGAAAGCCATCTTCTCCATCCTGGCACACCTATACTCTGAATATTTCATTTTTTCTCTTCCCTTCTGGTCCTCGTTGTATGACTACATGGCTTTTAGACAGCTGAAACCATAACAGAAACTCTGTTTTGAATTTTTGCTTCATTAAGCTCTGGAAACAATGCTTGTGGACTTTGTGTTCTCTGTGTTAAAAAACATTCACAAGCCTATCACTTGTGAATCCCTGCCCACCCCTCCTCCCACATGCACTTGCCTTAGTTATGAAGAAATTTCAAAAGAAACCCATATAGGGGCGCCTGGGTGGCTCAGTGGGTTAAGTGTCCGACTCTTGATTTTGGCTCAGGTCATGATCTCATGGTTTGTGGGATTGAGCCCTATGTTGGGCTCCATGCTGACAGTGTGGAGCCTGCTTGGGATTCTTTCCCTCCCTCTCCCTCTGCTGCTTGCCACCTCTCAAAAAAAAAAAAAAAAAAAAAAAGAATAAAGCCCAATAAAGTGGACAAAGTGTGTACCCCAAGGAGATGACCCCTAAATTGCCCCCACTGGCTCATGAAAAGCTTGCTTCCCCACAGAGATGGTTATAAATCTCAAAGCTTAGAGTGACTGGTTTTTGGGAGAATAAACATATGTCCAGTTTGTCTGAGACAGTCCCAGGTTATGCCTGTTGTCTTGGCATGCTAATAATAGTGCCCCTTCATTCTCAAAAACGTAAATGATATGGCCACCCTAGTGTTTGAGGACCCCAATACGATTGTAGGACATCTAAGATTGAGAGTACTGTTGGGGCACCTGGGTGGTTCAGTCGGTTAAGCGTCCAACTTTGGCTGAGGTCGTGATCTCCCAGCTTGTGAGTTGAAGCCCCACGTCGGGCTCCGTGCTGACAGCTCAGAGCCTGGAGCCTGCTTCGGATTCTGTGTCTCCCTCTCTCTCTGCCCCTCCCCACTCATGCTCTGTCTCTCTCTCTCTCTCTCAAAAATAAAAAACATTCAAAAAAATAAAGAAGGGAAAGCTAATCAATATGTACTTATCACTTACTATATCCAGATAGTTAAAAAAAGAGAGAGAGAGAGAGAGACTATTGTCACATTTGCTGGGAACACAAATCTGGGGTAGAAATATCTGTGAGTCTAAAGTTCAGAGGCAGAGTGGCAAAGAGGCAGGAGCCACCAGGATGCCAAGGCAGGAAGATGGGTGGCCCTCCCCTCCTGCCCATGAGAACAGGGCCTGAGCAGCAAGAACCTCTGGTGTTTGGGGGGCAGAGTCACAGCAGTGTGGGAAACTGAGTTGTTGAGTAGGGCCTGCTGCAGCGGGAATTAGTGTTGGGACCCACCTATTTCCCATAAATGGAGAGAGAAGTGAGGCCAGTTGAATTAGGGTCCCAAAAAGACTTGATGGGGCAAGAGCCACACCCTTCTTGGGTGGCATCCAATGCTTTGACGTTTTTAGTAGCCAGTGGCTCCTCCAGAAACAAGGTTATTGTTCCAGTAAGAAAGCAAGCTACCTCTTCTGGGTCCTAGCATCATGTTCCTCCTACGACAAACCATTCTCTCCCTATCTGGGTAGCCCCACCTGCCCTTTTCTTCTTTCTGCTCACATCCCTGCGCTTCGATCCCACTGGCTTTTCTGAATCAGAGGCAACGTGGAACAATCCTTGCCCCAAACAAGAATGCTGGTTCATCAGGGAAGTTGGGAAGCTGAGCAGCTGTGGACACAGCTGGTGCTGGGAAGTCCTTTCAGCAGTGTCCAGCTCTGTTTTTGCTGAGTCGTACTTTTCAGGAGGCATCACCTATAATTTTTCAGCCACACAAAATCATCAGAACAACACTTCACTGCTGTTGGCTGGAGTGGGGCTTTGGACGCCATTTTGTCAGCACAGCAAGTTTCTACTGCCCTGCTTCCTACGACTCAGCATTCCCAAAGCTCACTCCATCTCCCCTACCCACACTTTAAAAACCTACCCTTGAAAATATGTCCCCAAGAAGTAGCAAGTGCCTCTTTTGACCGTGTCTGCTGACATGGTTTTTAATTTGGAAAAGAGGGCGAGGAGCCGTGTGGAAGCATCACTCCCTGGGATGTCACCCTCTCCTTGGAAGAGCCCTAATTAAGGACTCAGAATGATTGACAGGTGTGGAAGCCCACGAAAAGCACACTTGACATGCAGCAGAAGTCAATGTCTGAGTTGACAAAAAAAAAAAAAAAAAGGCAACTGGAGACCTTGAAAAACCTTTGCAGGTAATACTATAATTTTGTTCCTTGGTTATAATTTATAAAAAGTCGCTGAAATGGCTGACAAAGGAACCCAGTATGGACATGCGTTGACTTTCTTAAGTGGGCTGTAATATAACTTAGTAGCAAGTTTATTATTTCAAATTTAATTTTTTTAAGCCATGCAGTCTTGCTGAAGTTCAGTCTTTGAATGTATTCATTTGGGGTTAGAAATGTGTGAACAGGGAAGTTTGATTTACTGCTGTCAGTAACAAAAGCGTGATGCGAAGGCATCCCCATAAGAGATGAAAGGATGGACACAGAAAATTAACACGTGCAACATTCCTCCAGTGCTCTGTGTTTGTTCATGCTATACTCTATCCGACCCATCATTTTAGGGTAGGAATGAGGTCACGTCTCTTTTAATATTCAGTTTACATGACTATGCAACCCGATCTCCCGGCACGAGAACTGCCTTCTTCCCAGCCTGGCTACTAATGAGCCTCAGTCGTCCGGAGCCTCAGTTTCCTCATCTCTGAACCGGGGATAATAACAATGGCCCCCACCTCGTTAAGTTGTTGTTCTGATTAGGTGAGAAAACACATTTGAAACGCTTAGCACAGTCACTGCTGCATGGGAAGCCATAATGTTATAATCTTTTTTAAGCACAGTGGCTGGGTTCTGGTTACATGTGCTCAGAGGACAGAAGATGAGAAACTCAGCTCAGCTCCCCAAGGAGAGGGGATGCTTTAGCTGTTGTTACTTTTGCTACCACAATGTGTCGCTGGCCGTCCCAAGGGCTAGTGCAGTTCTTCCTGGCATGTCTTTCAGAAGGAAGTTCAAGGGGTTCAGCAACAGAATTCCAGGTGTAGAAAACAGAGGAGAGCCCCTCTCTCCCTTGATATATTCAGTCATGGTTGTTCCATGACACTCTGAGCCTGTGATGCAAACGCTACAGTTCTTTCACAGCACTGTCTGTGATGATGGAAGATTTTTATACCTGTGTGATTCAATATGACAGCCGCTACATATAGGTGCTTACTGAGCAATTGATTACTTCTTTTATCCCCTCAGCTTTATTGAGATAACATTGTGTAACACTGTGTAAGTTTAAGGTATGAAATGTGATGATTTGATAATTGAATATATTGCAAAGTGATAACTACCATAAAGTTTGTTAACATATCCATCATCTCACAGTATTATAAATTTTTTTGTGGTAAGAACATTTAAGACCCACTCTTTAGCAACCTTCAAGTATGTTAACTGTAGTCATCATTCTGTATATTAGATCCCTAGAACTTATTCACCGTATAACTGAAAGTTTATAGTACTTTTGACAAATACCTCCCTATTTCCACCCCCTCCAGCCCCTGGTAACCACCATTTTACTCTCTGTTTCTGTGATTTTGGCTTTTTTTAGATACCACAGACAACTGAGTTCATATTTCCCTTTCTCTGACTTCTCACTTAGCATAATGCTCTCAGGATTCATCCATGTTGTTGGATGAGGCAGAATTTCCTTCTTTTCTGTGGCTGAATAATATTCCCAACATTTCATTTTCTTTATCCATTCTTCCATCAATGGACACTTACATTGTTTCCATATCTTGTCTGTTGTGAATAATGCTGTAATGAGCATGGGGCCATGCTTAGCCCTTCAAGATAGTGATGTCATTTCCTTCCTATATATACCCAGAGGTGGGATTGCTGGATCATAGGGTAGTTCTATTTTTAATTTTTTGAGGGCCCTCCATACTTTTTTCCATTATGGCTGCATCAATTTACATTCCTACCAACAGTGTACAAGGGTCATACTTATAATGCATAATTGGAATAGATATTATTAATAGTTGGCAGGACTTTCACATTGAGTCCCTGACCTGTGGATTAAGAGCCAGAATAGTAGGAAGAGTTATATGGGTGCTCTGATACTATTCCTATACCTCGCCAAGGTAATAAGCCAGAGGAATATGCCTGATATCAAATCTTATCTCTTCCAGTAAGCTGGAGGAATTTTCTGCTTCTTGGAAAGTGAAATTTCTGGACTCCGTCATCAGGTTTTAAGGCCCCACAAACTCCCAAGTGCCTTGGCATCAGTATTTATTTCTATAAAAAAAAGGCTGTTGGTGTGAAAAGCTTGTGCACACTTTCATGTAACTCAGGTACGCCAATCTGATAGGACGCCCAAAGCTGATTCTAATACACTACTGGGATGGCTTTTTTGAAGCTCTGACATCAGGCTAGCCCCAGCTTTTGATGACTAGTGGAGAGGAGGCTACTTGCTCCTGCTAGGTCAGCTTGCAGCAAATCTCTCTGGGACTCTGGGGATTGTAAGAAAAGTGGTCGCTGTCACAAAATGGTCACTTTGATCATCAAGTCTTTATGTCATATGATCATTCCTGCGATTCACGTAGGGGCGGACACCTGGGGGCTTTAAAGTGACATTATTATTTTTATTAGGTAACACATTGAAATGAAACTTACTTACTTGGAGAATCCTGACTGAATTAAGCCTGGTGATTTGCATATAAGGCAGTTGTAAACCACATTTCTTCCTTCCTTTGCTTTCCAGTATAGTCCTAAAAAATCAGCCTTTGAGGAGTTAATTTTTGACGCCTCGCCAAGGTTGGGAAGTGTTTTCATATGGCCCATCAAGCATGATGATGATGACAAATACTAACAGGGAACTTACTGTGTGCCAGCCAGGTGCTCTTCTAAGTGCTTCCCATATATACAATCTGTTCAGTCTTTGCAACCTCGTGAAGAAGGTATGTCATTCTCATCCTCTCTTTACAGAGGATGCCTTCTCCGTCATTTCTTGAAGCTACTGCCCATTGGTGAAAGGAAAGGATTGATGGAGGCCAGTCTCCACCTCAGCCACCCCGAGAAGTCCCTTTATAGCCCATCCGGAGGCTATGTCCTCCGAGTCCCCCACACCATTTGATCAGATGTTTGCTTCCATTTCTCATTTACCTTTCCCTTGGATCTAAGTGAGCAGCAAATATTTAAGCAGTGTCTAGCAACCTGTCCATAGGAGGTTAAGAGGGCCACCAAGTAATTAGTACTCCAAAGAGAGGTAGAGTCGAATTCACCTCACTTTGCATGTGACCTGGCCTCAGTGACCTTTTCATATGGAGAAGTATTGTTCTGAGATTTCTGAGGATAGATCACAAGAAGGCTTGCAGCTTCTGCCTGGGGTTCTGGGGAACCCCAAGCTTCCACGTAAGAAATTTGCCTACCCCACAGCTGCTGTGCTCGAGAGGTCATGGTAGGGGCTCACTTGAGACTGTCAGCTCAGCTGAGCCCAACCTTCCAGCCAGTGCCACCAAGGGAACCAGACATGTGAGTGAAGCTGTCATGGGTCTCTAGACGAGCCCACCTGCCAGCTGGCTACTACCAAGTGACCTCCACTGAAACCGTATGGAAAGGCAGAACTTCTGACTCATGAAATTTAACAGAACGATTGACGTTGTATGCCACTAACTTTTGGGGGTAGTTGTCACACAGCATTGGACAATCAAAGCACTCTCCAGTTTTGAAGAGTGGTGGTGTTGGTAGTGGGGGATGGCGAGGGAGAGGATGTGGTGGGACAGTGTGGGTTTTGGGGAGTGTGTATGCACATATGCTAGAGAATGGCTATTATCTTTTTTTTTTTTAATTTTTTTTTCAACGTTTATTTATTTTTGGGACAGAGAGAGACAGAGCATGAACGGGGGAGGGGCAGAGAGAGAGGGAGACACAGAATCGGAAACAGGCTCCAGGCTCCGAGCCATCAGCCCAGAGCCTGACGCGGGGCTCGAACTCACGGACCACGAGATCGTGACCTGGCTGAAGTCGGACGCTCAACCGACTGTGCCACCCAGGCGCCCCGAGAATGGCTATTATCTTTGTAACTGTGTTTGCCAGTGAGCGTGTGACAAATAAGAGGGGAGAATGCTGATAACTTTCAGTTCCAGGTATGAGTCTGACTTGATGCTTGCTTGAATTTCCTTTCTTGGGGCCATGTAATACCCTGTTCCCCTTTTCTGCTTCAGGTGGTTTGAAGCGGGCTCCTGTTATATGCCATCTGAAGAGCTTGAATTAAGACTCTATAAGGTCCCTCTTGGCCCCCATGTCCTATGCCTCGGAGGGTTGTGATTAGACCATGACATTGATTCCACAGGAAACAGCATCGGCTTTCGGCTCCTGAAGAGAAGTCCCCAGCAGGGAAAAAGAACCACAGGATGCTGCCCCTCTTCCCTTTATCTTTGCCTAGAAAATCACTATAGAAGCTAAGGTGTGTAGACCCAATTGAAATGGTGATTTGTAGTTGAAATTCATAATTATTCCTGGAGACAATGAAACCTAGTGATTACAAGCAGCCTCCTGGGTTCTCTGGCTGCCTGCAAGTTATGTGTTTCATATCCTGCAGGGCAGCACTTACATAAAGACTAATTATTCCCATATAATCATCCACAGAAAACTTCCTGGCACGTAGCTGGAAAGGAAAATATCACGACCACACAATAGGTAATGTGAGAAGAGCAGAGCATAATCTCTGGGAGCAAAAAGGAGGCTGACCTCTCCCCCAGCTCAGAGCTAGATGGGGGAGCTGGACAGTCTAGGGACAATACACCATTTGCATGGAGCTTAGGAAATGGCTCATCTAACTATTTTGTGCCTCATTTTACTGATCCGTAGAGTCAGTTTAAAAATGGTACCCATCTCATAGTGTGGTTGTAGGGATTAGATGACCTAGTTGTGCAAAGCATTAAGGTCAGCATCCAGTATGTAGTAAAGGAACTAGAAGTTAGTCCTCCTCCTCCTCATCATGTCCCATGTCCCTGTCAAAGGCTGACGGACACGATTTTGTTTGCTGTGCTGGGCAGGGAGTGATTGGGCTTCTGCACACCCTGGGCATCCTGAGGTCTGAGGGGATGATGGATGCTGGGAATGTGGCATTCTGCAAACACCTTGCTCGGACTCTGCTGCTTGGGGCCATGACGGTGGCTCTGCTGCTCCAGGAGAAGGGAGGGAAGTGAGACTGCTAGGCTGAGGGCAGGATCCTGGGTTTGGATCCCGGCTCTGCCGGTAGTGAGCCAAGCATCTCGGAACCAATCACTCCAGCCCTTTGGGCCTCTGTTCCCTTGCTGTAAAATGAGAAGATGCTAAGCCTCCTTCCAAATTCAGCACAATGCATTGAGATGCTCCTTTCTGTTTTTCCCTGTTTCTAAAGCTACTTACTATTTAATTATGGCTTGGATCTGTTTACTTCTATCCAACTCTGCTGCCACATGCTTGTCCAGGCCATCATCGTCTCCTACCTGGACCACTGCTCTAGCCTCCTAACTGAGCCCCTGCTCCTGCTCCCTTCCCAACTCTTTCCAGATAGCCCCCAGAGCACTCTGCTTAAAAACGTCACTCTCTAGCTGGGGTGCCTGTGTGGCTCAGTCAGTTAAGCATCTGATTTTGGCTCAGGTCATGATATCACGGTTTGTGAGTCTGAGCCCCGCATTGGGCTCTGTGCTGACAGCTCAGAGTCTGGAGCCTGCTTCAGATTCTGCATCAACCTCTCTCTCTGCCTCTCCCCCAACTTGCGCTCTATCTCTCTCAAAAATAAACATTAAAAATTTTTTTAAATGTCTCTCTGTAGCTTAAAACCATCAGTATATCTTGTTACAGATTTCAAATAAAATAACATTTAAGAATAAACCACAAATGCCTTTTATGATCTACAAGGTGTTACATGATCTGGCTCCTGCCAACATCTCTTTATCTGATGCTACGTACCCCATCTTTTTCACTATCATCCAACTCTGGGTGTCCACCAGTGTCTGAAACACACTGAGCTCTTTTCTACCGCATGCTGTTCCCTTTGCCTGCTGCATGCTGTTCCCTTTGCCTGGAATATTCCTTGTTACATCCCAGAGCTATCCCTTTGTGACCGTCAGTCCTCAGCTTAACTTCTGTTGCTCAGCCAGACCTGTCCTCCCCAATGTAGTTAAAGTAGATTCTCCCACTGCTTTCCCATCTGAGCTTTTTTTTTGTTTTCTTTTTAGCTCTTAATCACAATTTCATTTCCTTAATTTGTTTACTTATTTTTTATTTGTTTCCTTTACTAGAATACAGGCTCCATGAACATCGAGCCTGTTTTTCTTGTCTACTGTTTTACCAGCAGTGCCTAACGCAGGGTCTGATTCATCGAAGAGGCATAATAAATATTTGCTGAATAAATGATTGGCTGTACCTCACCCTGCAGATAAATTCCAGGTAGCCTTTAGCCTATGTGACTGTCAACCTGAACTCAGGCCCTCCCTGATTCTGGAAGATTGCATCTGAAGGAGGCCTAAACTCAGTCTAGGTTAACATTTCAATTTGTATCACATGTTGGCTATGTTTTTTTTTTTTAAGTTTATTCATTTATTTTGAGAGAGAGAGAGAGAGAGAGCATGAGCAGGGGAGGGGCAGAAAGAGGGAGAGAGAGAGAGAATCACAGCGGTCTCTGTGCTATCAGCACAGAGCCTGATGTGGGGCTCGAACTCACAAACTGAGACCATGACCTGAGCCGAAATCCAGAGTCAGACAGCTAACTGACTCAGCCACCCAGGCACCCCACATGCTGGCTATTTGAAGTACTGGCTTTTGGTAAGCAGCTGGCCACTCTCATTTCCTGAACTGGAAGCCTGTGAAAACAGAGAGGTAGGGTCATGTTATATAATCATGGCTTCCAGACTAAAGAAAGTCTTTAGGGCCTGGAAAGACACTCCCCAAAGTGTTACTATAGTCCTGTATCAAACACTCCCCTGGCCAAGGTGAGTCCTTAGAGAGACACGAAGGTGATCTGAGCCTTCAGACACACGGCTGCCACTGACTTTCTGTCCCCACCTCTGTGCCTCTGCTCACACGGGTTCCCTTGCCTAAAATATGAGCCTCTCCTTCCACATCAGCATGTCCCACATCAGCAAGGAAGACTTGTCTCACTTGTGCAATGACCTCAGGACCCTTAAGCTCTTTCCTTACCCCTAGCCCTTGTTGGAATTCGTGTTTTTGTTTAGAAAATTGTGAATTGGTCCCAAATCTGGAAAGGACCTCATGTCCACATCTGATCAGGCTCCTTGTACTGGGAAGAATGGGGTGATTTACTCTCAGTGGGGGCACTGTACCCTGGAATGGTTGAGAAAAGGGTGTGAGCCTACAAAGCTAGCTGGTGTCAAAGCTTGAGTTAGAACCCAAACCTTCTGCTTGCAAATTTCGTGCATTTGTCTTTAGTTGGAATTTAAGTGCTATCGGGTCTTATATACTGTGATAGAAATAGCTCACATTTCAACAGTTCCTTGGTGCTAACAACCCTGTGAGGTAGGTGTAAAGGCTTCGAGTCTCTTATGACTTGGATGCTAGGAAAGGTCACTCAGTGGGGTGATGGGAAAACAAAAGAATAAACATGGGTTCCACCTCCTGCCCCTTCCAACTTAAGAGGAGGAATGGAGGCCTGGGGAGGACAGGAGCTGTTGCCAGGGAGCAGACCGCATGCACAGAGGAGAAGCAGGGATCTGTGCATGAGGGTCCAGTGCTGGGAATCGGGGGAGGAACCATGATGGGAGAGGGAAGGATTTTTCTGGAGCGATTGGGAAGAGGGGCATGGGAGTAGCTGTGGCTCTTAGGGGCAGGTGTGAATCTTCTAGTGTGTCTAGTGTGTGAGGGCCCCAGAGAGGTGGAGGAGAGAGAAGGCTGAAACGTCACCCTTGGTGAGAGTGATGAGGAAGGAAAGGGAGAGTGGGTGGTGAGGAGCTACCTATAATATGTTTCTTTCGGTTTCTTTTTTGGGGAGAGGGGTGCTAACTTGAGGGAATAGATTATATGAAAGACATTTTCCTGTTATCTCAAATCTTAAGTCAAAGTAAAAAAAAAATTGTTTTAGTTATTTATATTTAAAATAAAGTTCTTTATTTTCCAGAACAATTTACGTTTACCTTTCTTTAAATAAAACAACTTCAGAGTTAATGGATTCATAGAGCCTTACATCCGAAGGAGTATGTAAAGGGAGTAATTGTAATGACTATTTCCATTTTTAAAAAATATTCATTAGTTTTTGAGAGAGAGAGAGAGAGGGAGGGAGGGAGACACAGTATGAGTAGCGGAGGGGCAGTGAGGGAGGGAGACACAGAATCAGAAGCAGGCTCCAGGCTCTGAGCTGTCAGCACAGAGCCCGACACGGGGCTAGAACTCACGGACCACGAGATCATGACCTGAGCTGAAGTCAGATACTCAACCGACAGAACCACCCAGGCACTCCACAACTATTTCCATCTTAAGATATATGATGAATTAAGAAAAAATGAATTAAAATTTAAAGGGTTTATTGAAAAAAATCAAATGTTGTCCAGGCAAAACCTCATTTGGGAGCTAGGAGGGATCTGAGAGATCAGGTGATGTGACCAAGGTCACAGTTGCTTGGTAGCAGAATGGGTGAGAAACCAAGTTGCCCAACGTCCACTCACACTTGTCCCTCCAAGACTTCCCTATGTGGACTTACTTCAACCTGGCTTCTGCCCATCAGCCCAGGGGCTCCTGACCCTGTAACCATGCATTCCCAGGAGTCCAGAACCTTCTGCAACTGGATACAACATCTTGTGTGGAGACTCAGTTTCTAGAAAGAAGATCCATAGCTTTCATCAGATTCTTAAAAGGTCTGGAGCAGGTATTCGAACCTACCACTACTTCTCTTTCCTTTCGTGTACAATCCATATACTTTTTCTATTGTTCTTTCCTCTTTACAAAATTATAAAATGGTGTGTCTGAGTGGCTTAGTCGGTTAAGCATCCGACTTCGGTTCCGGTCATGATCTCGAGGTTCGTGGATTCGAGCCCTGCATCGAGCTCTGTGATGACAGCTTAGAGCCTGGAACCTGCTTCAGATTCTGTGTCTCCCTCTTTCTCTGCCCCCTCCCCTGCTCACGCTGTCTCTGTCTCTCAAAAATAAACAAACATTAAAAAAAAATTTAAGAAAAATTATAAAATAAAAAAGTTATCTTTATTGTATGCACTTAAGGTAGTATCATACAAAGTAATATGGATAATGGCTAACAATGAATGCTAATGGAATGCTAGCCTTTATCTCTAACATCTCAACTCTTTTGGTTACTTATTGTTACCATTTCCTTCTCATAGATTAGCAAGCTGAAGCTTAGTGTGGTTAGTAACTTGCAGCAGAGTTGGGATTCAAATCCTGTACTTTTAACCCTAGAACACTATATTTATTATACTGCTTCCCTAATGTTACCAAGAAGAAAAACATGCACCAGATTTATTTTAAGTTTATCTATTTACTTAGAGAGAGAGAGAGAGAGAGAGAGAGAGAGAGAGTGAGCAATCATGTTGGGGAGGAGCAGAGAAAGAGAAAGAGAGAGAGAATCCCAAGCAATCTCCAAACTGTCAGTGCAGAGCCCCACGTGGGGCTCGAACTCAGGGACCGTGAGATCATGACCTGAGCCAAAATCAAGAGTCAGACACTTAACTGACTGAGCCACCCAGGCACCTGAAAAATGCACCAGATTTTTAAAACTTATGCCTTCAAGAAATTTGTTTACCTTTTGTATAAACAATTTCTCCTTTTGACCCCCAAATTTCTTTGACCTCTAGATTTTTGCACAATCATTAATTCAACAATTTGTTGAGAATATACTATGAGGCAGACATTACCAAGATCTCTCTTGGTAGTTTGATCTCTCTTTTCTAGCTTGGAGGAAACAGACATGCAAACAATCCAAGCTTTAAAAAATAGTTTTCTATATGTTCAGATTTCCTACGTGCATTGCTTTGCAAATCTAGGGGTAAAAACAAGGTGGGTATTTTTTAAAAAAATAATTCTATTGCTTTCTTTTTACTTCTTTCATATGAGAATAGCATTCATGAGAGTAAGGTCTGTGCAAAAATTTTGTTTAGTGGACACTCACTGAATGCACTGAGTTTCTATTTAAAAAAAACCTTTTTAAAATTTTTATTTTTGGGTGGGAGGGAAGGGAGGGTGGGTGATGGGCATTGAAGAGGGCATCTTTTGGGATGAGCACTGGGTGTTGTATGGAAACCAATTTGACAATAAATTTCATATAATAAAAAAATAAATAAAAATGTTTATTTTTAAGAGAGAGACAGAGTGTGGAGTGGGGGAGGGTTAGAGAGAGAAGGAGACACAGAATTCGAGGCAGGCTCCAGGCTCTGAGCTGTCAGCACAGAACCTGATGTGGGGCTCAAACCCATGAACCATGACATCATGACCTGAGCTGAAGTCGGATGCTTAACTGACTGAGCCACCCAGATGCCCCTAAGTTTCTAATTTTTTGAAGCTGAGTGATATATTCTAGAAATACTAGTTTGGAGACCTCTCACTCCATAGTTTTTTAGTTGCAATATGACAGCTCATCATGTCAAACAAATTGGATTAAAAATGATTAAAAGTAAATGGTATTTTGTTAATGATGTGATAATTAAATTCCCTCAAACTTAAAGAATCCATATTAATAGAGAGCATTTGAATGCAAAGTTGATAGGGAAACTCAGGGATGTGAGGGGGATAGTGGCCAGGAACACTTGCACAGCTGACTATGACTTGGCTCATTCTGGCTCATTCTGACTGGAGCAGTGTGGGCGTCCATATGATGACCCTTTCTTTGAATACGCAAAGTGAATCAGATGAAATAGGTCTACACTCCACTTCAGTGAATAGTTTGCGTAAGTAGAGAGACCCTTGAGTCAGGGAAATTTCACCTGTGCCTACAGGTCTGTAAGAGTATCACCTCACACCTGTCAGAATGGCTAATTTCAACAACACAAGAGACAACAGGTGTTGCCGAGAAAGTGGAGAAAGGGGAAGCCTCTTGCATTGTTGGTGGGAATGCAAGCTGGTGCAGCCACTGTGGAAAATAGTATGGAGTTTCCTCAAAAAGTTAAAAATAGTTAAAATAGAATTATCCTATGATCCAGCAGTTGCATTACTAGGCATTTACCCAAAGAATACAAAAATGCTAATTCAAAGGGATACAGGCACCCTGATGTTTCTTATCTACAATAGCCAAATTATGGAAACACAATGGAATATTCTGAGTGGCGGAGGGGCAGAGAGAGAGGGAGACACAGGATCCGAAGCAGGCTCCAGGCTCTGAGCTGTCAGCACAGAGCCCAATGCAGGGCTCAAACTTAGAAACCATGATATCATGACCTGAGGCAAAGTCAGATGCTTAACAGACTGAGCCACCCAGGCGCCCCAACTAATTGGAATTTAAATAAAAACTTAAAAAGAAAAAAAGAGTATTGAGGTCAGACGCTGGGGAATGTGGCAATGCTCTGAACTCAACAAAGTGGCTCTGAGAGGTGTCCCACCCGCACACTCGCCTGATCACTTGTGGTATACACACAGAGCTGTGTGGCCAACTATCCTTACATGACATCTGGAAAGAAGACACTCTCAGCTCTGGATTCCTTTGTGTACACTTGGCTTCCCATCCCAAATATCTGGAAAGCCAACACGCTTGTAACTGCTTATCAGAAACCTAGGCTATTTTAACTGCAAGTCTTACATTGCTTGAGGCCAAACATACCCACCTCCACCCCTACCACCTCCTTTACTAACACATTTCTGAGATCTTTATGTAAATGAGTGGAGGAAAGGTGATACGCTTTACACAAACTCGGTATAAAGACTGCATTTTCAGCTATCTATCATCTATTTCTTATTCGTGCCTGTGCCACTTTTTATGCACAGAAGTGGATTATTTTCCTCTAGAGGAACAGGTACCTTCCAGTGTCATAGTGGTGGGGGGGATCAATCTGATGACCACCCTGAGTTCTTGTCTTGAGCTGAGCCATCAAAATCTTAATATAATATGTAACCTTGCCACTTAGAGAACAGATAATGCTGTTTTCTCATGATTTTCTATGGGCTTGGGCAGCCTGATTGTTGCATCCACGCAACTCCTGAAACAGAATGCTACGGGCACCAGTGACAGTTGCAACAAAGTTTATTACAATGAGAGGCAAGGCCGACCTATCGGGACCAACACTCTTGATAAGAGTGTGGCCCCGAACAGCCGGGGTACAGAGTTTTTATAACCGATCATATCGTTTTATCATTATCTGGGAACAGAACAGAGCAACAGTTCCCAGATGAGTTAGAAACATATGCCAGATGAGTCAGAAACAGTTATCCAATGAGGTGATTATTTTAGATTTCTGCCGCTAAGTTGCAACCAGTGGATCTCCTTGACCTTGTCTCTGATGCTCTTTTTTGAGGTTTTGTTTCCTTCGTTGGTAAAGCCTGATTCAAAAGAGTATGAAGTATGATTTAGAAGAGTAAAAGCAAGGTTGTTATCTTTTGACCTTCAGTGTCAGAACAAAGTTGTTATCTTTCAAGCTAAGCATTAGCCCTACAGTACAATTTAACCCTTACATGATGGCTGTCACTCACCAGCTCCTCAGCAGATATGAGAAGGGTTTCAATCTCCTACTGTGAATTTGGTTTCAACTTCACTCAGTGTCTAAAATCTCCTCCAGGGGTACCTGGGTGGCTCAGCCAGTTGGGCGTCGGACTTTGGTTCAGATCATGATCTCACAGCTCATGGGTTGGAGCCCCACGTCGGGCTCTGTGCTGACAGCTCAGAATCTGGGGCTTGCTTTGGATTCTGTGTCTCCCTCTCTCTCTACCCCTCCCCTACTTGTGTTCTGTCTGTCTGTCTCTCTCTCTGTGTCTCTCTCTCTCTCTCTCTCTCTCTCAAAAATAAACAGTAAAAAAATTTTTAAATCTCTTTCAAATTAAGATTGTTTGAACAATTCCCTTTCTTTATGTCTCTTGTAATTTTTGCCCATGAGCAATGAATAATGCCTAAATACAGTATTCTGAGAAGACCCATGTTGCTCTGAAATAATTTGTTTTAATTGAGAAAGACTTCACATATGATAAAATTCACCCTTTTAAATTGAGTTTTAACCACAGTTTGCTATGTTCAGTATATATTTCTAAGGCTGTGCACTATCACCACTATCTAACTTCAGAATATTTTCATTGCCCCCAAAAGAAACCTTATACCCACTAGCAGTCACTCTCCATCCTTCCCTCCCCCTCAGCCCTGTCAACCACGAATATACCTTTTGTCTCTATGAAACTCTAGGTTAATGTTATGTCTATAATTTTGAGGGTAAAACAGCCGATAGCTGAAGTCAGCATTGGGTTAAGTTCTTGTGTAGAGCAACACTGTAGATGAGAAATAAGGTTATTAGTAAGTGCTAAAAGTAAAAACAAAATAGTTGAGGATTTGATATCAAACTCCATCAAGTGGAATCACAATAGAGGGGTGTGTTTATGGCAGAGTGGAAGAACCCAACTTTTATATTATAATTCTTGCTATTTTTTTTTTCCTTTTAATGGAGTACTACACTAAAAGTTCATCAGTCTGGATCTATTTAATTCAAAATCTTTTATAATTTAACAGGATTGAGTTGAGCTAAAAATTACCTACAAACTTGGAAGATAAGGTTCACCAAGTAAATTTATAGTTTAAACAAGGTGGGGATTGGGTGGATTAAATGGGTGATGGGCATTATGGAGAGCACTTTTCAGGATGAGCGCTGGATGGTGTATGCAAGAGTTGAATCACTGGGTTCTACTCCTGAAGGGCAGATTACATTATGTTAACTAAGTTGAATATAAATAAAAAACAAGATTGTGGGAATATAGGTTATCTTATTAAAGAGAAAAAATGATTTTGGCCTTTTTAGAAGAATCTGTGTACATTCTAGTAATCTAGTACATTCTAGTGCTCATGTCAAGTGTCTGATCCTTTTATTTTCATTGAGGTATAATTGATACACAACATTATGTTAGTTTCAGGTATACAACATAATGATTTGATATTTCTATATATTGTGAAATGATCACCACAAGAAGTCTAGTTAACCATCTGTCACTATGCATAGTTACAGATTTTTTTTTCTTGTGATGAGAACTTTGATAATTTACTCTCTTAGAAACTTTCAAATATGCAATGCAGTATTATTAATTATGGTCACCATGCTGTGTATTACATCCCATGACTTATTTGTTTTATAACCGGAAGTTTGTGACTCTTACTTCCCTTCACCCATTTTGCCCATCTCCAACCCCCTGCCTCTGGCAACCACCAGTCTGTTCTCTGTATCTATGAACTTGGTTTTCATTTTTTCTTTTGGGTTTTGTTTTTAAGATTCCATATAAAAGAGATCATAAGGCATTCATCTTTCTCTGTCTGAGATTTCACATAGCATAATGTACTCTCAGTCCATCCACATTGTTGTAAGTGACAAGATTTCATTCTTTTTTTACAGCTAAGTAATATCCCACTGTTATACACATTTTCGTTATTCATTCATCTGCGGATACACACTTAGGTTGTTTCCATATCTTGGTTGTTGTGAATAATGCTGAAATGAACATGAGGGTCCATATATCTTTCCAAGTTATTGTTTTCATTTTCTTCGGGTAAATACCCACAAATGGAATTGCTGGAGCATATGGCAGTTCTATTTTTAATTTTTTAAAGGAATCTCCATACTGTTTCCCATAATGGCTGCACTCCCACTAACAGTGCACAAGGGTTCCCTTTCCTCTACATCCTCTCCAACATTTGTTATTTCTTGTATTTTTGATAATAACCATTCTGACAGGTGTTAGGTGATATTCATTGTGGTTTTGATTTGCATTCTCTGATGATTAATGCTGTTGAATCAAACATCCTTAATTCAAAAAGTCCCTAGTCTGGCAAGGCTCGGCTTGACAACAAGTTGTGAGTTGTTAATTTTTGTATTGTTGTAACAATTCAGGTAATCCATTTATTTGGCAACCTATTAACCTGACCATGAACGATTGATCAACATATAAGAGATAAGAGCAGAGACAGGCAAAGTCATCTCTAACGAGATGGAATTGTTCCCAGATCAACAAAACCTGGCTGGAACTTGATTTAAGCTATTAACATATCTGAAGGGGAAAATGTCCTTCAAAAGAAAGGAGAGTTGGCCATGGAAGCAAGGAAAAGGGAAATTCCCAGAGACCATTGTTGGCAGTGTCATTCAAACCCTGTCTAGAGGTTGCCCAAGTCCAAGGACACAGCCTGTCCTGTCTTGGTGGAGGTGGGTGCAGCAGAGCCTGAAGCTACCCAGTACCTGAGTCATAGAGCCAACTCCCCGGGCTTATTTCCACGCTTATCAAGCAGGCTTCTTCCTAATTATAATTTGGGTTTCTTTGCAGATTTTACCTATAGGGGGATAAAACCTGGCTGCATCACTCCAGTATCTTGGCAGATACATTTCTTGTTATAAATAATTGGCTTATAAACTATTTCGTGTTGTGAACACATTTTAACTTAGACCTGTCTGTTGGGGTCCCCCATCATCCCAAGGCCTCTTGAACTCTAGGTCTTGACTGTCACATGGACTTTCAGAGTTGATAGGACAGAGGGCCAGACCCTGGAACCTGAGCATCATCTTGTCACTGACAGTGACTCTGTGGCTTCCTGTTAGACTTAAATGGTTCTTAAAAGTGATCAGGCTGCATTTTTCAAAAGTAAGAGTATTTACTCACCAACCTTATCTTCTTTTTATGTACATTGCCTCTCCAAGTTCGGCAAATACATTTGCTCCCATTTGGCAGGTGGAAAAGTTGAGAAATGAAGGTTTCCCAGGGTCAGTCAATTAAATTTTGTGCTAGTTTAAAGCTCTTGAAGTCCGTTTTGTATTTAAATCTTCTCAAATTACTGAGAAGAATTCTTGGTTTTGGGCTCCAGTTAAAGGTAAATAATTGAGAATGTGAATTCAGGTTAGTGTTTTGGGTTAATTTTCTTTATTTGAAGCCTGGTTTATTTTAGACTTGGTTTAATTTCGGCCATGTTTTCTTTCCACCCGGAATGAGTACTTAGTGTCAAACTTTTGTTGCAATTTCAGTGAAAATTCTGCGGGAACACTGAAGATTGGGTTTGGTATTTTATTTTATTATTATTATTTTTTTAACATTTATTTATTTTTGAGACAGAGAGACAGAGCATGAATGGGGGAGGGTCAGAGAGAGGGAGACACAGAATCTGAAACAGTTTCCAGGCTCTGAGCTGTCAGCACAGAGCCTGACGTGGGGCTCGAACTCATGGACCTTGAAATCATGACCTGAGCCGAAGTCGGCCGCTTAACCAACTGAGCCACCCAGGCGCCCTAAGGGTTTGGTATTTTAGATCAAGGACCATAAATAGATGCTAGCTCAGTGACTGCAACCCCCCCCCCCCCCCCCCCCGCCCAGTCTGCTTGTTGGAATTTAACCAAATGAAGTAATTCAAAAGAGGAAAGAAAAATATATATACAAAGTTCACTGTAGCATTGTTTACAATATGAAACAAATCTGAGATCATTTAGAGATCCGGTAACATGGCCAAGTAAATTATGGCATATTGCGTAGGTTACTGAAGAGCTATAAGTCAACTATGAATATTACACAGCAACATGGAAATATGCAAGAATACTTACTAAACATTTTAAGATAAAAAATGCAGAACATTTCACAACTTGGTGAAAATAAATATAAATGTATAGGAAATGGATAGATTGCACAGAAATACAAAGACAAGCATATTAGGGCTGTGGGTACACTGAAAAAAAATTTCCTTTCATTCTATACTATACATCTGTAAAAACTATTTAATTTTGCAAAAAAATTATTTTAGATGATTATAAGATGATGAGAGTGTCACTAGAGAGGTTCATGATGATCTCTTTCTGGACACTTTTGGGTAACATTTTCTTTACACTGGAATTATTTGGCTTTGGCAACATTCTTCTAGAATAAACACCCAGTTCTTATTCTTCTCAAAATTATTTTCAGGATGCTCTGTGTATTAAAATTTTTAAGTTTGTGGTAAAAACTCTCTTAAGAGCTGTCTCTGATTAGAGCATAACGTTGTGTGATGTAATGTCTGGCACGCTGATCTAAAACCAGGGTCCAAAGCTCTAGTCATTGCTCTGCCACTGACCAACACAATGAGCTTGGCAAAGATACTTAACATCTGTGGACATTGTGCCTTCATGTGCCTGATGACCTCCTCAGACAATGATCGCTCAACTCCTCTTTCACATTATAGTAAATAATCTTTGAATATAAATTGTAATTTCAAATTTACATCTCCAAGTTCTATGCTTGGTCAGACAACATATTTGAGTTCTAAAACTAGTCTTGATTTTTCTTGACAAGCTTAGTGGAGTCCTAACTCTGGGAAGATTTTCCTTAAAAAGTCTGACTAAAATGCTAACATTTCTGATATTTCACCTTTATACTTGATACTTTGGTGGGGTGCCTGGGTGGCTCAGTCGGTTGAGCGTCCGACTTCGGCTCAGGTCATGATCTTGTGGTCTGTGAATTCGAGCCCCGCATCGGGCTCTGTGCTGATGGCTCAGAGCCTGGAGCCTGTTTCAGATTCTGTGTCCCCCCTCTCTCTCCCGTCCCCTGATTATGCTCTGTCTCTCTCTGTCAAGAATAAAATAAACATTAAAAAAATTATACTTGATACTTTGGGGAAGTTTAATTTTTGGCATTCACAGAAAGGGCTTCCTATGTTCTGGTGTTTGTACCAACCTGATCTCCAGTCAGACGGTTCTCAAGTTTAAATATGCATCAAAGAATCCTGGAGGGCTTGTTAAAATACAGATTATCAGGCCCGTGATTCATTTTGTGATTCAGAAACTCTGGGGTCAGACTTGAAATCCTGCATTTCTAATAAGTTCCAGATGATGGTAATTACACCCGTCTGGGGACCACTTTGACCACGACTGCTGTGAAGAAACACTTGTGCAGCAACACAAGGAGGCACGTAGAAGAACAAACATACTGTACTTGTGGCACTAGTAGGGAATGCAAAGTAGTAGGACCCCAAGTAAACAGCTATCAGTAAGTGAACAGCCAAGACTGGTCATCCTATGGAATGTTATACAGCAGGAAAAAGGGTGGTAGACGTAGTCGTGCCATTGGGTAGTGGTTAACAGTGTCAGCTCTGGAATCAGATTGTGTTTGAAAACCGTGCTTCAACGGTGAGGACAATGGAGAATCTGCATTATGGTTTTAATTTCACACGTTAGAATCATTTTATTTATTGGTAAAATAACTTTTTAAGGGGAAGAATACCTTTGGCTATGCTCCTAATTTAAAGCGGATATGCACTTGTTGCATTAACTAGAACCAGATCAGTGAAGTCAGAGGCAGTGGGCATATCATCACGAGGTCAGGAGTGGCAGTTTGTACAATAAATATTCTGACACACGTGTATTTTTTTTTTTAAATAAGCATTCACGATCTCAAGGTTATAAGTCAAAGTCCTTGCCTTTATTAAAGTTCTTTGCCTCTCATGACAAACAGAATAGTAACTTGAAAATGCATGCTGTGAAGATGCAAAATAATTACAGCTTTATTTGACCTTTATGAGAACTGGTATTTAAATATTTACTAACCTTCTCTCTTACCTATCAAGACGAAGGCTAGTTGCTAATTCATTGCATTCCATTTAGGAAGCACTTTCATCTAAAGGCTCCTGTTATAGAAGCTGATGACTTCTTGTCTCAACTTCATTTTGGTTGAGGGTCATCTAAAATATTTGGGGGTATGATTTTTAACTCTACATTGATGACAAGCTGTGTGATTGTGGAAGGGTTTTGTTTGTTTTCTGCGTCTCTGAGCTTCCATTTTCCCCATCTGTGAAATAACAATAGTAGTACCCACTTCAAAAGTCCGTGAAGATTAAATTAGATAATATGTGTTCAATACTTGATACAATATTTGGCACACAGCCTCTAGGGCATAGTGGGTGTAAAAAGTCAAGTTGTAGAAGAATGTATACGGTAAGACACCATATATGTAAAAAATGCTCCAAACAATTCTGAATGCTTTTCACAGGTACATATACATACGTGTAAATGCAAAGAATAAGATCTAGAAGAATATATTGGAAACTGATATTAGTACTTACCTCTGTAGAGTGGAGGAAGGGACTTTTGCTTTACCAGTAATGTTGTTTTTACATGATGGATTTATTTAGTAAAACTTGTGCTTGCTGACTGTACTCATTATAGGCCACCAATGTGTCTTCTCTCAGAGAAAGCCACCTCGTGGGTTGACTAAGGATTTCAAAAATAAATAACATTTTGAAGTCAAAAGTGAAAAAAGCAAAGAATTGTTACATACGAATACATTCTGACCTTAATAAAACTGAAATTTTGTTCTTTTTTTTTTATTCTGGGTAATAATTCGGACTGTTAACATTTAATTATTTATTTTAATCGTTAATAAGAGACACCAGTCTGATTGTAAATTTGTTTCGACTCCTGCCATTTTTTTCTCTCCTTTAAAACTTTTCGATTTTTTTTTAATTTCTAAAAAGTACATTTTCCCTTCCCCAGGTAAGTTGCTTGCTATTAATAGTTTGGCAGAAGTGACATAATATTGTTTTCCTTTTGTACTGTATTTATTCATAGCCAGGATCAATCTGCATAAATCAACACTGTCTCTTTTACAACTTTTTAATAGTTTATGTCAATTTGTTAAATTATGAAAGACACTTTTGGTCTACTAGCTCCACCAATGAATTATGCATCAATCAGCTTTCATCTTGTTAGTTAATATTTAAAGATATATTAGAGAATTCTCAGTTACAGTCCATAGACCTGCAACTGAAGTATTATTCGCTTTCTTCTTCTTTATCCAGGCAGAAGAACAAACTTTATGCTGATGAAAAATATTATATGTCTGAGAATCACAGTAGATAGAACATTGATCAGGCAAATAGTTTATGGGGAGCAGCTAAGAGGTGGGAGAGGCTATGCAGAGATTGGGGAACTTTACAAGAGTGGGCCCAAGCTTTCGTTTGTCTCAGAATCACCAAAAGACTCTTAAAATGCAGATTCTTGGATGCCACTCCCAGACAAGATGGGTCAGGTGTTCTGATGCAGGTAGATGGTGGGCCATGCATTGCTGGGGCGTCACTGGTACTTATCTGATGCTGCCAAATGTCCTAAGTCGATACTTTTTCTTCATCTGCCCAGAGATTAGGAAACAAAAGGATAAAATATCAGGGAAGGAAATCTGGCTAACTGGGTACTGAGAGACTTTGGAATGGGTAGTTAAAATATCTGGGTTAAGGATCTTTGTGCATCCTTGAAAAATGAAATAAAGAACAGGGCAAGTAAGTCTATAGACTGAATATTTTCTTACATCCTCACACGAAGCATTGGGTCCCCTTTAGGACCTGCAGCCCTTTCTGTACTCAATGAGGTGACATTTTTTCAATTCCTGCTTTGCAGCAGAATGTACCTGGGCTGAGCCTCAGGAACTCAAGTTTATGCATCCTTCTGGGTGATAGCTATTTTATTTTATTTTATTTTATTTTATTTTATTTATTTTATTAAAAAAATTTTTTAATGTTTATATTTATTTTTGAGAGAGATAGAGAGATACAGAGTGAGTGGGGGCTGGGGGCTGGCAGAGACAGAAGGAGACACAGAATCCAAAGCAGGCTCCAAGCTCTGAGCTGTCAGCAGAGAGCCCGACGCGGGGCTCGAACTTGCAAACTGCGAGATCATGACTGAGCCGAAGTCAGATGCTTAGCCTGGACTGGCTGCCATGTCCTAATCTATGGAACCTCTGAATATGTTACTTTACATGGCAAAAGGAAATTAAGGTTGCAGATGGAATTAAGGTTGCTCCCTTAATGGCAGCCGTACAATAGGAAGATTTTCCTGGATTACCCATGTGGGTCCAACGTAATCACAAGGGAACTTGAAAGTAGAAGAGATCAGAGTGATGCAATGTGAGAAGGACTCAGCTCACCATTACTGGCTTTGAAGGCAGAGGAAAGGGAACACTAGTCAAGGCATGTGGGCAGATTCTAGAAGCTGAAAAAGGCAAGGGAATGGATTCTCCCCTAGAACCTTTGGACGGGAAACACAACCCTGCTGACATCTTGATTCTAACCCCGTGAGACCCTTATCAGACTCCTGCCCTACAGAACTGTAAGATAATAAATTTGTGTTGGTTTAGGCCATTAGGTGTGTGATAATTTGTTACAGCAGCAACAGGATACTAATATATTAGGTGAGGCCACTTGGGGTCATAGCACCTTAATCTAAAACAATGTTGTTGTTTTTTTTCCCATGAGAACATTAGTCATCACAGAAGACAAGTTCAAAAGATACCTGGAGGCACTGGGAGGACTAGTGATGTTCCTCAAATCCCAATTTATAAGCTAGGAGTGCATATACAAAGACCTTTTTCCGTGGTAGTTACCCTGACCTGCTCCCCGGGCTGTGATTTTCCTCCCAGCTGCCAAGCACTCACCAGTGCATTTTACCCATCACTTCTGTGGTCACCTGTAATTCCAATCCCCCTCCGCCTCCACCACCAGCAGCCTTCTGCACGCA
Source organism: Puma concolor (assembly GCF_028749965.1). Taxonomy (NCBI): domain Eukaryota; kingdom Metazoa; phylum Chordata; class Mammalia; order Carnivora; family Felidae; genus Puma; species Puma concolor. Next base: position 43,557,663 of record NC_141672.1, read on the forward strand.
CCCAGTGCAATGTTTGTGCACCAACACCCGGAATTCTGCAGGACTCCTTCTTCCCACAGAGAAAAAAGAAGGTTCCTCCCCCTTGTAACATGGTAGGTTAGGTCTGGTGAGGTCAGACGTAGGGAGAAAAGAACTTGAAAATCACCATTTTAACCCTGTTGACCCCCATGATAAACCTCCAGGTTTGGTCTTTGCTTGGTTAGGCCACTTAGAAAAGTAAGTTCCACATTTACAGAAGTATTGGTTCTAGTGTTTCTGCAGGAGCTTTGATTTTTTTAAAAAAAAATCTAGAATGTCTTTTCCTTTGGAAAAATTCAGGCCACAATCAAGGTATACCTTTGGCCCCTCTCTGCCCCACTGTACTCTCTTCTTCCTTCCTTCTCAGAGAAACTGAACACATTGGTGCAGGTGGGAGGTTAGTGGATTATAGCGAGTGGGTGATCTTTTTCCCTGAACTTGCCAGCCATGCTACCTGGCTTCCTCTACTTTCTCCCCATGGCTGTGTCTCCTGAGATTGTTGAGACCAGATTCACATTTACCAAGGAGGTTATTTACATCTCTGGAGTGAGACAGGGTCTCCCTCCAGGTCTACCTGTCCTGGTAAATGCACAGGTACAACGGCTCTCGAACGGCATTTCTGTTAGAATGAAAATACTGGCATTCTGTTCTCAAAGATGGGACAGAGGTCGCCTGTCTTTTCACAGCACCCAGGCATTGTGTCTACTGTGAGCCCTCTGTGGATGATGACAACTGACAAGCTGACTCCCTCTGCAGAGGTCAGATGGCTCATATCTGTTTGGTGACAGCTTGGGTTTTTTTTTTTTTTCTTGACTTCTAGGAAACAGCACAGAGGGACCTGCTACTGAGCCTGTGTCCCTTTGTTCCTTTTCTCCAATGAGCCTCCAGCCCCAGGGGCTGCTGTGAGGATGGTGCCTCTGGGCCATGGAAGCTGAGGAGCTGAGAGCAAGGAGCTCAGAGGAGAGCATATCCCTTCCCTGCATGGTGCTCAGGGCTCCATCCCTGCTCCTCTGTGCTGGCCTGTCTCATTCGGGGGACTGTGCTTCAGAGACCAGCAGCCATGTCTCAAGAGCATGAGAAAAGCGGAGTGCCTGACCAGTGGTAGCCTGGACCGGCTGCCTTGTGCAGCAGCCACTGTCCCCATGGAGGGGTTGGAAGGATCCACCTGACCTAAAGCAAACAAGGCTAGACTATCCTGAGTTTTAACCCGGAAGAGATCAGAGCTTCCCTGGACCATAAATTACCCAAGTGAGAAGGCCCAGATGAAGGAGTGGCCTTAGAGCAACTCCTTCTGGGTCTCCTTTGGGATCCTTGCAACCTGTATTACGCTGACAGCCTCCAGCAGACCACAGGGCGTTGCGAAGCAGCACGTTTTTCTTTTCCTGTTTTTTCCTACTCAGTGGAGAGAAAGACAGCCCTGTGCATTGCTGTTCCCTCAGCCTCCAGCATGCAGCCTGTCATAGGAGTGGGGCACGGCAAACGTTTAAGGAAAACCTTTGTTCTTTAACAAACAGACCTGAGGTTTTGTGCTGTGAGCTGCCAGAAGGTACAGCAGCAGGGAAGGAGTGGGGGAGGGGTGCATCCAAAGAGGTAGGAAGGGCTCTTTAAATTTTTTTTTTTTTTTTCAACGTTTATTTATTTTTGGGACAGAGAGAGACAGAGCATGAATGGGGGAGGGACAGAGAGAGAGGGAGACACAGAATCGGAAACAGGCTCCAGGCTCTGAGCCATCAGCCCAGAGCCCGACGCGGGGCTCGAACTCATGGACCACGAGATCGTGACCTGGCTGAAGTCGGACGCTCAACCGACTGCGCCACCCAGGCGCCCCGGAAGGGCTCTTTATAAAGTTTCTTCTGGGACACATACCAGCCCGTTGTTTTCTTGTTCCGCTAGGCAAGTCTCCCGTTTCCTCATGGCTTTAATCAGAACTGATTCAATGCCTCTCTAGTCCGTTGAGGCTGCTTTATATAATGGTGAGCACTTGGCTTTGCAAGGCTCCAGGGGTGCCCTACCCGTCAGAGGCATGCAGGTGTCATGTAGTATTTGTTTTCAGCAGGTGGCAGGAACATCTTGAAGAAAGGAATCCTTTTCCTGATTTAGACAGGAACTGGGCTGAGGATCTGGGGCCAAGACATTCCTGTCCTGACCAGAGCCACCCAGAGCCTCTTGGCTGGACTGACCTGGGCTTAGATTCTCACCTCTAGAGCAGTCAGGGTCAGGCCACATCACCCAGAAGTGATACCTATTGGCTTCTTGTCCCTTCCCTGCCATTCCAACAGGCCACACAGACCTCTGGCCTCTTGTAACCCTGGACTCTTGGCCACTTGACATTTTCTACTAACCATATAGATATAATTTTTCTTCTCTTTGAACAATCTTTTTTTTTTTTTTTAATTTTTTTAACGTTTTATTTATTTTTGAGACAGGGAGAGACAGAGCATGAACAGGGGAGGGTCAGAAAGAGGGAGACACAGAATCTGAAACAGGCTCCAGGCTCTGAGCTGTCAGCACAGAGCCCGACGCGGGGCTCGAACTCACGGACCGCGAGATCATGACCTGAGCCGAAGTCGGCCGCCCAACCGACTGAGCCACCCAGGCGCCCCTCTTTGAACAATCTTGAAATGCGAGGACACAGTCATAAATTCATATAGGCTTTTTATTTATTTATTTATTTATTTATTTTTCAACATTTATTTATTTTTGGGACAGAGAGAGACAGAGCATGAACGGGGGAGGGGCAGAGAGAGAGGGAGACACAGAATCGGAAACAGGCTCCGGGCTCTGAGCCATCAGCCCAGAGCCCGACGCGGGGCTCGAACTCACGGACCGCGAGATCGTGACCTGAGCTGAAGTCGGACGCTTAACCGACTGCGCCACCCAGGCGCCCCCATATAGGCTTTTTAAAGCATAAATATAATATAGTTGTTTACAGCATGAGCTTTGAGACAGACATGAGTGAGGACTCCAGCTGTACAACCTTAAGCCAGTCCCGCAATCACATTTTATGGGTTGACCAATCCATTCATTCCTTTAATTAGTTATTTCCTCAAAAATATTTATTGAGTCCTTACCCTGTGCCATACATTGGGTAGTCCTTGTGTCTGCTCTCACGGAACTTGAAAGTCCCTGGAGGAAGGCAGATATTAAACAGACACTGATGCTGATCATTATGCACGACATCGGTCAGTCTGTGAAGGGACTACAGGGAGCAGCATGGATGTGCAACAGGAAGGCTAGTTGATTCTGGTGAGGAAAGGAGGGCCGAGGCTTGGAGAATGAAAAGGAATGAACCTGGCAAATATGAGGAAGCATTCCAGCTGGAGAGGGCTGCATGGACAAAGATCCTGGGGCAGGACATTCTGTGAGAGACCAGTGTAGTTGGATATGAAGTAATGGGCAAGAGAAGCCGGTGTGGAGACGAGGCTGGAGGTTGGGGGGCTGATCATGCCTGGATTTACACAGGTGATGAGAACCTTGCACTTTGACCTGAGAGTACCGAAAGATTTTAAGCAGGTGGGGGACATGATCAAACCTAGTTGTGATGTTTGATAAAGCCTTGGCTCTGTCTAATGTGAGGAAGCTAAACTAGGATGGCGGCAAGAATCAATCGAGACAGGAAAAGACCCAAGGGGTGTTAGGTTACCCTGTGGTTTCAAGAAGAACCAGTTAATTTCAGAGCTCCATTCCCTCTCCTTGGGACCTGTTTACTCTGTAGCTCCTCTCTGTTCTCTGCAATGCAGGCTGCCAGGAATTTTCTCTTTCTCCTCTGGATGTCCTCGGTGTTCTACTGGGACTCTACACCCCACCACTATGCCAATGAATTATTAAATGCAATTTGTTTTCCAAGAGATGGTATTTGGTATCAATGCAGGTTTTTGTGGGGTACAAGGAAGCCGGACCAGTGCCCACAGCTCACTAGCTATGGGTCCCAGGGCCCAGGACAATGACAGCAGTTTGAAAAATCACGGCTCTGTCTCTGAATGGGAGACGGAGACAGCTGACTCACCTGCCCAGTGCATCATCATGCTGCCAGAAGCTGCATCAGGGCCCGCTGCCGACACTGGGTCGCACCCCTGCCCCTGGCAGCTGCCAGGGGGGCTCACTCTTCACACTTGCCCGGGGTGGTGCAGAAAGGCCAGCAGTGTTTTCCTCAGGAACCTGAGATCATTTATGCACTCATTCGAAGTGGGAGACTGGGAGTGCCCAGGAGAGACAGAGCTCACATCAGGAGCTGTGGGGGGGCCCTCGGCCACCTCCTTCGGGGTCAGCTTACTTCTCCCACCGCCCTCTGTCCCCACCCCAATGGCTCCTTGATTTCTTCTGCTGTCCATTCTCTGCCGGCCAACTAGGAGAACTGCTCATGACATTCAGAAAAGACAAATCTCCCAGTTTCCTCCAGGGATCAAAGCCACCCTAAATAAAGTTACTTGTCCTGCCCCCTTTGATCCCCTTTGTCTTTGATCAAAAGTGTCTTTGATCCCCTTTTCACTTCCTGTTTAGGGTTGCTGGCAGGACCACCCAAGGTCTATTGATTTTGTTTGTGTTCATTGTTCCTCCTAACTGAGCATTCTTAAGTATCCCTGGATAGAGATCAGCTGAATAACAAAAAAGAGGGAGAGACAGAGAGAGACTTCAAGATATTAAGAAATATTTGGGATCATTTTTTAAAAAAATCATGGGTCTCCTGAAAAGGGAAGGGAACCAAAGGAGATATTAGAGATGTCCCACTATACGTGGTGCCGGATGCAGAGACCTTTGTCGTGTGGCTTCTGCGTGAGCCCCAAGGCTACTGTCTTCCCAGGGTAGTGTGTTTATGGCTGCCTGGGGTCAGGTATGCCCACAACGGATACCCAGGGGGTCCTTGGGCACTGAAATCTTGGTTCAGCACCGGGGTCTTCTGAGCAGTCGTCACCACCACAAATGCCAGCTTCCTCAGAGAGGAAAGAGGATCCAGTAAAAATAGCTAACACTTACATAACTCTTATCATGTGCCATGTATTAACTTCAAGTTAAGAGATGCAATCTTATGAGGTAACTATTGTTAACACTTCCAGTTCCCAGGTGGGGAAACTGAGGCACAGAGAAGTAACTTGTCTCAGGCAGACTGGCTCTGGAGCCCTGGCCACACCGGCTTGCCTCTGGGTAGTAGTGCCTGACGAACTCCTGGTCAGATCCTGCCTTTCCCAGCTGCTCCCAGCTGGAGACCCTGAGGCCCTCCCTCATGGTGGAGTCTCAGCCAGGTTCATTTCCTAAGCCTGGCCTGACCAGGAATGTCCACAGCCTCAGTATAAAAGCCAGGAAGAGTATTATTAACGTTAGTAACAAAGGCAATTGTGACTAAAGTTTATGGAGCACTTTGTATGTAGCAGGCATTTTACTACGCTCTTAATAACAAATCCTCATCGTGGACGTACAAGACAGGTTTTATTACCATCCCCATTTTCAGGGTAGGAAAGTGAGGCGTAAGGAAGAGAAATGACTTATCTGTGGCCGTGGGACTGGTGGGTGGTAGGGCCTGACTCTGAAGCCGATGTGTTGCATCTTGGTGCAGCGCTGCCCATGGCTTTCTATCGCAGGGGGCAGTCACCTCTGTGTGTCAGGCTGGGGCAGGTCTTGGGCAGCAGGGTCTCCTGAACAGAGCCAGACAGACCGGAGATTAAATTCCTTCTGTATCAGTACTTGTATGTCATGGAAGTGTTACCTAACCTCTTGGAACGTCAGTTTCTTCTTCTGTAACCTATGTCTAATTCCACCTTCCTCCCACTGGGTTTTTTGAGATCAAAAGAGGTAAATGCTGGATTTCCTAAATTTTAGGCATTCATGTACCGCCTTTATGAGTTTTGACATTATTTCGGGTTTTCCATAAGTGGACTGAAAGAAAAATAAATATTAAAAGACGATATCACTACTATAAATGGAAAGTCACACAGAGAAGAAAACTAAAAATTCATAATTCCTGGGGTGCCTAGATGGCTCAGTCAGTTAAGCGCCTGACTTCAGCTCAGGTCATGATCTCACGGTTCATGAGTTCGAGCCCTGAATTGGGCTCTCTGCTGTCAGCACAGAGCCGGCTTCAGATCCTCTGCTCCCCTCCCCCACCTTTCTCCTGCCCCTCCGCCGCTCACACTATCTTTTTCTCTCAAAAATAAATAAACATTAAAAAAAATACTGAAGGGGCGCCTGGGTGGCGCAGTCGGTTAAGCGTCCGACTTCAGCCAGGTCACGATCTCGTGGTCCGTGAGTTCGAGCCCCGCGTCAGGCTCTGGGCTGATGGCTCGGAGCCTGGAGCCTGCTTCCGATTCTGTGTCTCCCTCTCTCTCTGCCCCTCCCCCGTTCATGCTCTGTCTCTCTCTGTCCCAAAAATAAAATAAAAAAACGTTGAAAAAAAAAATACTGAAAAAATTCATAATTCCTAACATAGAGAAAAATTGTGTGTGTGTACTTTACAAATGATCTGTACAATCAGCAGTATGTATGCCATATAAATATACTAATACCAAAATATTGTTTATAAAGTGCACACAGGTAGGGCATAGCACACAGGAAGTGGTCAATAAATGGCAGCCCTTCTTCTCCTGCCCTTCTGCTTTCTCCCCATGCTTTCTCCCCGTCCTTTCTGTGCCCATTCTTGTTCCTGCCCCTGCCACGCTGCCCCAGTCTATATACCACTGTACCTCTGTCCTTGCTGCTGGACCTTGCACTACATTGTGCTAGGCTGAAGTGCCATGTGGTGAGACTGTTAACTACAGGTGAGGAATAAAGAAGTCCAGGAGCTAGAAAAATCACAGATATCAAAGCAAGTGACATCAAGCCTCTCCACTTTTGGAAAGAGTACAAATTTGTGTATGGGAGAAATGTACTTAATGAAAAGAGATTGGGGAATAGCAGGAAATTAAAAATCACATCAGGAATAGGATAAGAATCCCACTGCTCTTTGCCAAAGCCTTCAGTAAACATCAGCTGCATAGAAGAAAGGTGGATAATTTGAAAAAGGAACTTAGTTCCTTCCTATGGTGTCTTTAATATTGCCAATTGTACGCAAAACCTGTGGGGGGCTGCAGCCGGAACTGAGGGCATAGTAATTCTTCCTGCAAGGCGAAAAGAAGCAATATAGGCCAGATTGCTTCAGCAAGGTTCTCCAATTATTTTGGTGGCTTACCGATGTTTTGGGGGGGACGGGGATTAGAAACGCTGGCACAGAAGCGAGAGGCCAGAGTTCTGGCTTTTAATAAACTGGATTTGAGCCTGGTCTATGCTTTTACTAAGTATGTGATCTTATGCCAATTCTTACAACTTAAATAGTTTTTAAATTTTTAAAATAGAGGTAACAATAACTGTCCTGCTAATCTCATTGGTATTTGGAAAGGTCAAATTAGATAAGGTATGCGAAAGTTCTTGGTAAACTGAAAAAAATCACATCTGCGTTTTTATTTTAAGAGCTATAACCTTGGTTGATCTGGACGCCATGTTATCAAGGACAAGTGTAAGCAGTGGCTTCCAAGAGCACAGTTACGTTAATTCTTAAATTTATTTCTCATTAAAGCTCTTCTTCCAATAGCATATCTGGCTTTGGGAAACTGGGTTGTGTGAGTTGGTGCTGATAAACTTGTATTGAAATTCTGAAAATGCCATATCAGGGGCGCCTGGGTGGCTCAGTCGGTTAAGCTCAGGTCACCATCTCGCGGTCCGTGAGTTCAAGCCCCGTGTCGGGCTCTGGGCTGATGGCTCAGAGCCTGGAGCCTGCTTCCGATTCTGTGTCTCCCACTCTCTCTGCCCCTCCCCCGTTCATGCTGTCCCTCTGTCTCAAAAATAAATAAACGTTAAAAAAAATTTAAAAAAATAAAAATAAATTAAAAAAAATGAAAATGCCATATCATGAAACAAATGGAAAAATCTCCTCTGGAAACTTTCATCCCATATTTGGCTTGAGGAAGATACTCACAATTACTAAAAAGGACATAAAACCCAAAAGGTGTTTTAAACTGATCTCACCTATGGTTAGATTGGGCAACAAAGAAAGTAACAGTGTCATGCATGAGACTTTAGGGCTTGGGATCCTGAATGAGTTACAGATAAAATTCAGTCCAGAATCAGGGCCTGGACATAAGATTCAACTAATTTCAGGAAATTCAATTCTCACGGTTTGAATGGGTTAGCCACCTGTATTACAACAGTTTTTCCTCCCCTGCAATTAGTTACAACCCTGCATCTTAAGGGGCTTACCATTAAACTGGAACATTCTTTGTAAGAACATGAAAGCTCTGCAGGGAGAAAAGTTTTGATAATGAGATGCTGACATCACCCACTCTTGAGGCAGGATATTTCAGTCAGTGGCATCTCTCTAACCAGGATAGCAAAATGTGCAATTTTAAGTTGAGAAAAAGAATGGCACAGATTCCTTACTAAGTCCCAAAGTATTGGGACACAGGAAAGGATTTTCCAGCCCACAGATGTTTTGCAACTCCTAGATGGAATCATCGTCAGGTGAGATACAGGACTGGCAGCTGTCTTTGGGCATGGGGGCAGGGCTGATAGCTGCTTGCCACAAAACACTTCATACAGTGCTGGAAATGCATTCGCCCATTCAGTTAGCCTACAAGTCGTTCAATGTCTATATACCAGGCACTTGGCTAGCCTTTACAGGGGTATAATTTTCACGAGATACTACTTCTGTTCTCAAGAAGTTTAAAGGCCATGTATTCTCCCTCTGGGTTGCTTTTTAATCGTCTTAAGCATACAAGCATTTTTTTTTTAATTAAGATGAAATCCACCTAACATCAAACCATTTTAGAGTGAAAAATCCAGTGTTATTTAATACATACACAATATTGTGCAACCACTACCTCTGTAAAATTCCAAAACCTTTTTGTGCTTCCAAAACAAAATTGCACGTGCATCACCAGTCATTCACCAGCTCCTCCTCGCCCCAGCCCTAGGCAACCTCTGAGCTGCTTTCTGTCTCTATGGATTTACCTGTTCCAAATATCCATATAAATGCAATCATACACTATGTGACCTTTTGTGTCTGGCTTTATTGGCTTAGCCTCATGTTTTCAAGATTCATCCATGTTACTGTAGCCTGCATCAGTACTTCATTCCTTTTTAAGGCTGAGTAATATTCCATTGTGTGTATGTAACAATTTGTTTTTTCATTCCTCTCTCAATGAACACTCAGGTGTTTCTCCCTTTTGGCTATTGTGAATATAAACCTTCTTGTACAATTATTTGTATGAGCAGTCGTTTTCAGTTCTTTTGGGCGTATACCAAGGAGCGGAATTGCTGGGTCACATTTTAACTGTATGTTCAACTTGTTGAGGAGGTGCCAGGTGGTCTCCCACAGCAGCTGCACCATTTTATATTCCTAGAAGGAATGTATGAGGGTTCCAGTTCTCCACATCCTCAACACCACTTGTTATTCTTGTTGTTTTCCACATTTTTGATTATTGCTCTCTTAGTAGATGTGAGGTCGTATCTCATTGTGGACTTGATGTCCTTAATGGCTAATGATGTTGGCCATCTTTTCATGTGACCTTAAGTATTTTTACAAGGTAGCTAAGATACCTATGAGCAATGATGCCTGGTCAGTGAAAGGCATTATCACTTTTGTCCCTTGGAGGGAGTGGGGCCTGAGCTCATGGAACAAAGAACTAGCAAATGTTGATAGGAGGTTCAGGAGGAGGAGCGGGGGGAGGGGAGATCAGGCCTGGGGAACAGCCTGAGTTTGGGGAAGGGGATCAGTTGTGTAAGAGCGTTTGGAAGAGGAAACATCTAGGCAACCAGGGGGTGGATCAAAGGCTCTGTGTATTGGTGAGGTTGGAAGGATGGCAAAATTAAATTGTGTGATCCCAGAGAGAAAAATGGAGATCGTCAGAACCAGCCTCCCTATTTCACAATTTCTCTAAGAGCAGCTACTCCACTGAGGAAGATATGATCTCCCTGCTCAAGGAGAAGAAGAGCTATGCACTGGTCTTTAGGAAAACTACACCATGGAGCATGAGTGAACAGCAACCTTCATTGGAGATAAGAGAAGTGAAGTGCTTTCAGAAAATCAAGTGTTCTCTCCAGACTATGAAGTGGTGAAAACCTTGTATTTAAAATCACAATTTTGGGGTGTGTAGAGTGAACTAATTTTTTCAGGATTGTTTTCAAATGAAGGATTCTTGGCTACAGCTTTGGAAGGTATAATTTTTTTTCATATTTGACTGCCATCTCACACTTAGCAAAAAACCCAGTCTCATTAAGAGAGTTGTTTTGGAGCCAATTTCCAGAAACAGAATTTAAACTTTCTTTTTTCTTTAGGTTTATTTATTTACTTTGAGAGAGAGAGAGCCCACACGTGAGTGGAGGTGGGGCAGAGAGAGAGTCCCAAGTAGGGTCTGAACTGTCAGCACAGAGGTTGATGTGGGGCTCCATCTCCCAAATAGAGATCAGACCTGAGCCGAAATCAGGAGTCGGTTGCTCACCCAGGTGCCCTGAATTTAATTTTTCTCAAGGGATACTTCCGCTCAATGGATGATACTACTGAGCCTTGACCTGGGAGGGGCGGACTTACTCTGTACTGTATTCTCACTCCTCCCCGCCTCTCCTTTACAGGAGAGCCGCACTGAATGCTGTGGATAATGGCTGTCACAATTGGGACACCTGTCTTCCATGGCTGGTTTCCATCTCCATCACTCTGCTGCAACTGCTCTCCCAAAAGGGAATGATGTCTTCTTATTTGCCAGATCCAGTAGCCTTTTGTTACTCCTTACTTAACCTGTTTAACCTAGTGACGTTTATCGATCACTTTCCGTATAGCCTGCATGTTGCCAAGCACTTTATGTATTTGTAGTGTGGTTGCAAATTTGACTCACTGTATAACTTGGATGTGTAAAGAAAAATATCCTTATTTTGACTCTAAGAAAAGATAAAATTATTTTTTTCTCTTCTTCTCAAGCTCCAATCCATTGGGGAAAATTATTTAACTGTCCAATCCAATCCCAAGCTTAATCTAATCCTATAAATTAAATTGCTCCCTTAGGTAGCATTGAGTCTGTATTGGATAAAAATACTCAACTTCTCATAAAGCTTCCCTCCCTCACTGCTTTTTCCCCCTAAAATGTGGTTTAGGGATATGCAGGGAGGGGCAGCTTTCCACTACCCTAGGGCAACATGGAAGAACCAGGGGGGCTCTTAGGGATGATGTCCTTTTCTCTTGTGGTGTCTAGACCAATGTCTCTTGTCCTGGGTACTGCTTACTTTGCTGAAAAAGATGGCTAAAGTTGGTGTCTGTTCTTCCTTGCTCTGGGCAGACTGTGGTCCTGCTCCTTGGATGACTTAGCTTCCCCTCCACTACAGCTGATGGAGGAGCTTTGATATCTAGCTGTAATCCTCATTCGGCCCCAGCTCAGGGGGTCTGCTTTGGAGTCTTCCACCAATGTCATGGTGGTGAATAGTTGTCTGAATAGCTTCCAAGTCAGACGCTCAGCTATAGTGGAAACCTGCCAAACCAACATGGAAACACAGGACAGCTGGGGAAAGCTAAGTCTTTTCCTTACTATTACCATCATTTATCTGATGTCCTTCCCCACTCTCGGGGGAGAGGAGCGGTGAAGTGTGCATCTCCACGCTTTGCTCTGCTACTTCCCACTAGCTTCCTCTTCCCACAGTCCCCTGGGGCTGGATGGAGTTGACTGCCTCCCTGTCTTGTTCTAATGTGGACATCGTTTATATAAAATGCTAAGGTCTAGCCCTGAACCTGCTCACAGGTCTACTGTCATACTGCAGAATCCTACTTTTGAACATCAGAGGTTGAATGTTATCTCAGTCTTTCTTTTGCCTTCTGTCACAAATCCTCCTCTGTAACAAATCCCAATCAGTCACATGCCTTGGGCACCCTAAGGTCTTGCCACTAAAAGCGTGGTCTACACAGCAGCAGCAGCAGCATCTCTAGCCAAACTTTTTAGTAGGAGTGTTGAATCTAGCCTAGGCTGGACTCCTCCCAGTTCTACTGAAGCAGAACTTGCATTTTTTTTTTTTAAATTTTTCAACGTTTTTATTTATTTTTGGGACAGAGAGAGACAGAGCATGAACGGGGGAGGGGCAGAGAGAGAGGGAGACACAGAATCGGAAACAGGCTCCAGGCTCCGAGCCATCAGCCCAGAGCCTGACGCGGGGCTCGAACTCACGGACCGCGAGATCGTGACCTGGCTGAAATCGGACGCTTAACCGACTGCGCCACCCAGGCGCCCCCAGAACTTGCATTTTAACACAATCAAGCGGTAAGTTGAACTGAAAAGAAGCAGTGGACTAAGACAAAGGTCAGGTAACCAAAGAGAAAAGAGAAAAACATCTTACTACATTCAAAACATCTTGCCTGCTGCATATATATCATTTAATCTCATTTAATCTCAACATCTCATCTCATCTCATTGACTATCTCATTTAATCACAAGAGGCCTGTGAAGTGGACATAATTGTCTCCATTTATAACTGAGCAAACAGGCTCAGGAAAGTTAAAGGAAGAGCTGATGATCTCATAGCCAATGGGCCAGAGAGCTGGATTTGACCCTGGATGGTCTGACCCCGAAGCTCCTGTTCTTTACCAGACCAAGCTGTCGTGTTGAATTTGTGTCCATACTCTTCCTCAAGTACTTTCCTTCTTTGTGACTAAACACTATCTCATATCTTACCCCTATGCGTTTTCCTCTGTCTGCTTGAGGATTTCCTGGCTATTTGTCTTTGGTGTCTAGGTTTTCTTGGAACTGAACTGTTTGCCTGGATTTCTGACCCATGCCTTCCTGTATGTCTAGGCTATATCCCTAATCTGTAAAAATTGATGTCTTTTTGTACCATTCTAAAGTGAATGCTGGACAATCCTCTATATTCTTGCTCTGCAATGGCATGGAGAGTATAATAAGGAAGATGGGTCTTCAGCTGGTCTTCAAAGGTGGGTTTTAGTTGCAAAGCGGACAGAGTGTTACAGACGAAAACCTGTAAAATGGTTCAGCAGTAAGAATGTGCAGGCGATGTTGGGGAGATAATAATTTATTCCTTTATGCTTAGCTAGTACCTGATGTGATAACGCATTACTATGGATTTGCTTCCAGTGTTCTTCTTTACCCTTTATCACATGTCTGGCTGTTGATCCACATCCTGCCCAGAACTTCAGTTTCAGTGTATTCCTGGTTCTCAGAGTCCCAGCTTCTCACCTCTGAATCCCTGCATGTACCATTACCACACTGCCTGAAGACTAGCCAAACTGTTACTTTTTTTGGATGTCTTCTCTTCTCTTGTTCTGTTCTTTCAATTCTAATCATCCCCTACTCTGATTTGGGTTCATGTATTTGGTTATTTATGAGAATCTAGTATGTTATCTCTCTGTCTCCTGATTTTTCATCTCTAATGTGAACTACACCCAGTGAAACCCCTGGGACTAGTTCAGGGTGTCCACATTTCAAAAGTGGGTAAAATATATATTCACTTTCTGCTCTCAAGTTATCAGTTTTTCACTACCAAATATAAGGATAGAGCTCAATTCCTTAATGTAACACATTTAAGGTTTTCCCAAACCTAACTTCACTCATGTCTTATTATACCCCAGTGTGGGCTCTCCTTTTAGACAGACTGGTTTGAACATTGTCCCCTCAACATTTTATGTGTGTGCCTGTGTATAGACCCCCTTTTCTTCATTGGAATTCTCTCCTAGAATGCCCCTCCATTTATCTAAATCATACCTATCTTTTTAAGGTTCAATACAAGACTTACTTCTCCTAGTTATCCCACATCACAGATCCAGAAGATTGTTCAACATTAAGAGGCTAGGGCAGAGTTTCCTGGTCATGGCATTATTGACGTGTTGGGATAAATGATTCTTTGTTGTAGGGGACTGTCCTATACATTATGGGATGTTCAGCAGCATCCCTGACCTAGTCGGTACATTCCAGTAGCATGGCCTCCCTCTATTGTGACAACCAAAAACACCTCAGACTTTGTCATATGTCCCCTGGGGGGAAGGAGAGATTCAAGAATGTCCCCATTGAGAACCCTTGGTCTAATGTAATGAAAAATTTGAACCAATGGGGCTGTCAATATTCGCAGAAAGGTTAGAGGGTAGGAGTTATTGTCTGAGACACAGAAATCATGTCACAGGATGTCTTCCATCCTATCTAGAATATTGACTTGGAGGACATAATTTTACAACTATATTCTGTATGAGGCTCAAAATTAATCTTTGTAGCTTTATCCCCTTTGTCTGGCTGTAACAGCCTTTAGAAAGAAAAAATGCATTTGATCTGTGCCTATGTCTAGCTGGTAGTTTCATTATCATGTTTTTTAAGCTTAAAAAATGGTCCTTCTTTTTGCTTGTGAAATTACTAAAATAAAAGGTAAAAGGAATATGCACAATATTCCTTGGAGAATATCTCTTTCGTATGGAATTTTAAAATAAAAAAATGAGAAAGCTTAAACCAAGGTCTGTCTTCAGTATGTCTGTAATTCAGAGAGTCAGTAAAGAATGAAATTGAAACCTAACATATAGATCTTTGCAGAGATGCTTTCCTAGTTCCCAATATTTATTTCAAGTACACATACTGCTGACTTCATCTGAACCTATTTCTGCGTCTATTTTTAATATGAAGAATCGACTTCAATGCCATTACTTTCAAAATCAAAATCCTTATTTTAAATTGGAATGGTTTTCTTCCTTAAGCTCGTGCAAAGCATTTGGAATATAGGAAATGAATGAGCAATTATTTGGACTGTACAGAAACGTGTCCAGTTGGTTTACATCTCTGGAAGAAACACGATACGTGGAAATGGCAAAGTATTAGCAATAACAGTAAACAAGGCACCACCTGAACTGTAGGGGGTCTAGACCCTACAGCTGTGTGGATAGATCTACTGCTCCACTAACACCTGTTCTTAGTCTTTGTTGTCTGGACTCTAAGAAGGCTAAGACTAGGAGGCATCATTTTGTAAATGAGAAAACTAGGGCCCAGAGGATTGGATAACTTGCTATCTTTTGCCCAATCCTGAACTAGAATGCAGTTCAATGACTTGGGGCCCAATGAGCCACACCTTCCAGTCTCTCCAAGACCTCTCAGCATCTTGGGTGTTTTGACGACCCTTTTAAGCCACCAAGACACCCTTCAACAAAGGACAGACAATGCTGCTCTTTTGTATCTCGTACTTTCAACTGAGCCAATGAATCGCTAGTTGAGCTAAAGAAATAATTTCAAACAATTCCTTATTATTAGGGAAATTCCCATTCCCTAGTTCTCATATTTCCTTTTTTAAAAAAATGTTTATTTATTTATTTTGAGGGAAAGAGGGCACGTGCACAAGTGTCAGAGGGGCAGAGAGAGGGAGAGAGAGAGGGAGAGAGAGAATTCCAAGCAGGCTCCATGCTGTCAGCACAGAGCCCCACGCGGGGCTGCCTCCCATGAATCATAAGATCACTACCTGAGCCGAAATCAAGAGTCAGACATTCAACCGACTGAGCCACCCAGGTGACGCTAGTTCTCATATTTCTATTCATCCATTCTTTAGTGAGTGGATATTTATTGAGATCTAGGGAGTCAGATTCAGCAGCGAACAAAAGAGAGAAATGCTCAGGATTTCAAGAAGGAACATCTGATTCCAAGGGGAAAAATATTGGGGAAGTAGCTTCTACCTTCCCTCTAGCACTTCTACTGGCTCCTCTGCAAGGGAGGCTACTGATGGTTGAGACTGGGGGATGGGTGTGAACCGTGCACCTCAGCTCCCTTCTCTCTTTCCAAAGCACCTCTTACTGCTCCTTCCTGTCGAGTGCTCTCCTGGGAGGTTGTGGTTCTGCGGTTTGGGGTTGGTAATTCAGTGCACGGGAGAAAGTGTTCAAAACCCAACTGTGATGGCAGACCCAAGCCCTCTTCCCCATACCGGTGATCAAGCTGATTGGTGATAGAGCTGGCATGTTAATCCTCCAACATTTTGCTGCATCTTGTTCCTACTTGGTTCAAAAGTCAGGGGAGAAAAAGGGGTGATTAGTCATCAGCCTCAAACTTTCTGTCAACTCTCAGCCACCGTTACACATACTATCAAGTAAGAGTAACAGCTCGGCTACTGGTTACCCATAAGCCTTTAGGGAGAACCTGGCTCCATCAGGGGACAAAAAACCTTTTACTGCTGTGTATGAGCACATGACAAGTGCTAAGAATTGTTCATCCCTTCTGTCCTTCTGGTCAGAATTTCTTGCCATATACTTGCTGTAACAAAGTCAGCCTAAATGACTAAATGTTCAAATCCAGACACACAGTAAACCCTCTGTGCAGGGAGAGTGAACTACGGGTGCCATTTAGTACGTGCTTACTTCCGATGTGTGGGACATAGGTATACTGTTTGCTCTTTTATGCAGTGCATACCTTCCTGGTCTGGAGGGGTTTTGGGCAACATATGGGTTTTGCAGATGAGGAAGCTGAGCCCGGAGAGATTAATGTTTCAAAGCGGACTAAACACTGTCCACCCTCCCCATCAGTCCTTCCCCTGCAACCAGTTAACAAGACACAGAGGCCAAACTAGAGCCTGTCTGATGCTCTTTCGACAGCTTTGCAAACTGTTCTCACAAGAACAAACAGTGTTAGACTAGTCCTCAGAGATTATTTTGGCATTGGGAGAAAAGCAATTTAAACAATCCCTTCCTCCCTTTACAAAAGTGATACACTTCACTTTGGAGAGTTTAGAAAACGCAGATAAAATAAGAGGAGGAAGTAAATAAAACCCACAATCTCTCCACCCTGAGGCAACCACTATAAACATTTTTATGTGTATCCTTCCAGTTTTGTAATGTATACAGATACGAATATACACCCATAAAATACATTAAAATAGAGTTGTACTACATATACTGTCTTGCGACCCGCTGTTTTTTCACGTAACCATATATTTTAGAAATCTTTTTATGGCATTAAGTAATTTTTAGAAAAATTTTTTTTTTAACGTTTATTTATTTTTGAGACAGAGAGAGACAGAGCATGAACGGGGGAGGGTCAGAGAGAGGGAGACACAGAATCTGAAACAGGCTCCAGGCTCTGAGCTGTCAGCACAGAGCCCGACGCGGGGCTCGAACTCACGGACCGCGAGATCGTGACCCGAGCCGAGGTCGGCCGCTTAACCGACTGAGCCACCCAGTAATATTTTCACAACATTATTTCTACCATTTCTATGGCGATCCATTGTGTGGGTACGATTAATTCCTCAGGGTTGAATATTTATGTTCTTTCCAACGATTGGCTGTAATAAACAACAGTGTGACAAACGTCCTTGTAGACAAGTCTCTACACACTTGTCTTTACTACACAGATAAGAAAACTGAGGTCAGGGAGGCATAGTGACTTTACTTGCCTGAGTTCGCAGGACTGTGAAAGCCAAGTTTCCCGACCCCGGATCCTGTGCTTATTTCACTCTGTCACAGTTGCCCTCTGCCTTTCCAGGACAGAGTCCGAGGGTCAGTCCCTCCTCTGAGTCCTAGCGTATTGGCCTGGTTCCTTCATTTACTCACTAAATATTTACTGAGCCATCCTCTGTGTGCCAAGCACTGGTTCTATCCCTGGTGGGGGACAGTGCACGAGGCAGTTGGATCTTTGCCGTCATGCAGATATTGGCCAAGTTAGGAAGACAGAGAATAAGTGAATGCGTTCACGAGCAAGACAATCTCAGATACTAGTAAGTGCACTCAAACAAATTTGTTTCAACAAGGATTTATATTGGAGAATGATGGATTGGAGGGTGAGTGGGTGTCATTGGTGCATTTACTGGGTTTGTGTGCCCAACCCCTGCTTCTGAGTGCATGGGACCTCATATAGCACGTACCTGTGACTGTGTTCAAAAGTCTGCCTTTGGTCTGCTAGAGCCCCTGCATGGGCAGGTACAGGAGCTGGGAGTGCCTAGGAGTTTATGTCCATGTTCCCTCCTCAGCCTTACCAATGACTGACTGATACAGGAGTGTGTGGAAGACCAGCTCCCTTGCAATGTGTCCAGACTGACTCTCAGGCCACCGCATACCCCCAGAGCTCCTGCGGAATCAGGACAAGCCTGGGTTTTTGCCTCAGTTCACATCCTTTCATGGCTTCTTCTAATGTCTTTTTCTGTGTCTCCCACTCCCTTACTGCTTTCCCCAGGCAGTGTATCCTTACTAAATTACCTGCCATGAATCCTCATCTCTTCTGGGACACTTAAGCCAAGAAATAGAGATTGCTCACTTAGATTGGTGAGCAGAGAAGGCCTCCCTAAGAAGACACCATCGGCACTGAGACCCACATGACCAGAAGATGCCAGTCATGACAAGATCTGGAGGCAGGGCATTCTAAAGGCCATAAGGTGGGAATGAGCTTTGAGTGTTGGAGGAACAAGGGAGGACAGTGTAACTTCAGAGTAACTGCGGGGGAAAATGGGAGGAGAAGCACCCCCCTCTGTTGGATTCAGAGCTGGAAGCTGGCCCAGCAGCTGATCCCATCTTTCTCAGTACTGCTTGACGGAGGCAGGAGTTAGGGGAAGTTTTGCAACCTTTCCTCCCCCAACACTACAGCACAATCTATGGAGGGAGGCCTAAAACCGAGAAAAGCCTATCTGGAAGATTATTGACCCTAAAGAACATTGAAACCAACTTGTGTTTTTCTGCAACAGTGCTTGAACAGCATCTTCGCTGCTTAAGAGTCACTTGCAATGATCAAATATATCCAACAATTAGAGGGCAACAGAGATCCTGGGAGAATCTGGCTCAGTTTCTGTGCATATTTGGTGCTTTAATCAGGGAAAGGCCTCACTGCAGTGCCTGGTAAGAGATTGATATAATAATAATTTCCATGTCTTGGGAATCTGCTCATTTTAAGCGTAATTGTGTGCCAAGATACTTCACAAAATATGTGAATGTGACCCTGGCCAGGGCAGTGAGAGAAAGCAGATGAGAATCTGGATGCCCCTGGTAGGAAAATCTTGCTGAGGTGAATGTTTGCATTCTCCAGATGGATCCACCTGTAAAGTTGGGTGCAAGACAACTCCCTTCTGCTTGTCTTGGGTGGGGAAGAGAAGATGCCTTTCTAAATGAAAATCAGCAAGGAAGTAGGCCATTTTCTCTTGAGCCTCACTGGGAATTGGTTAATAAGGACACTGAAAACCTTACTGCACGGAGCCCGGATCACCTGGGACTTGGCTATGAAGGCTCCCACCTATTAAATTGATCTTTGTGGGTTTTTTTATTTTTAATTTTTTTATTTTTGTCGGACTGAGTCAGTGGCCCTTCATCAGTCACGCCATTGGACTTTGAAGGCAAACTCTAGTGACTAGGACAAAGAATCATGTTCTTTAAACAAATGTATCCTGCTTAAATTGTTACGGTGTTTTAATTATATTTTCATGCCAAGATTTTTTTTTTGCTTCAGGTGCACTCAATGAGAGATAATTGGTACAATCTCCATCTGATTCATGTTATGCTTTGTACTTAATGTCATTTTAAAAGCAATATTTTCATTGATTATCGAGGCCTAACATCCCCTAAGTTTTTTTTTTTCCCATTTGGTTCCATTTCATTTTGTCAATATTTGTGTTAAGCAATCTGCATTGATTTCAACAAGGAGATGCTATCCAGCGACCTTTCACAAATAAATGGCAATGTGCCAGAGCAGAAAGGAATCTTCTGCCAAACCCTCTTGGCTGACTTAGCCACTCAACAGACTGGCATCAGTGTTGTTCTCTTATATTCAATAGGAGAGAAAGCAGCATACAAGACAGGGGCCTCACTGATTAACAAGGAGACCAAGTAACTCGCTTTGGTCACTCCATAGCTTAGGGGCTCTCTGTTGTAAGTAATGTGCTACCCAGCACTTTGTGGGGTCTTTGGATGAGATAGCAAACTTACTGCACTCAGTCCCAAAAGTAAATAGGAGGGAACTTTGCTTTCCTGACCTCCTGGGGTTGACACATGCAGGAAAATAGGGACATGCCAATTTCCCATGGGAAGGAGGATGCACTGTGTCAGAGGTGCAGAACCTCCCTTTAGTTGATAACCATGATCTTCTAGTTAGTTGTGAGTTCTATGCATTTTATTATAATTGTAGCCAGATTAAAATCAAGCTGCATGCACGTGTGTCTTGGGGAGAGAAATAGGCAGGAAGAGAGAGAGAAATGAAGGTTGGTCATGGGGGCTTCCTAGCACAGGACCCACACCAGAAACCAAAAGATAACATTTGCCACCCAGGAGCCTGGTTCAAGCTCACCCATGGCATCATTCCCCACGAACTATATTCTTGTTCCTTTATCTCCTTTATTTTTTCTTTCTTCTTAAAAATTTTTTTAAAATATTTTATTTATTTTGATAGAGAAAGAGTACAAGTGGGGGAGGGGCAGAGAGAGAGAAGGAGACACAGAATCTGAAGCAGGCTCCATGCTCTGAGCCATCAGCACAGAGCCCGATGCGGGGCTCCAACTCACAAATTGCGAAATCATGACCAGAGCCGAAGTCAGACGCTCAACCGACTGAGCCACCCAGGTGCCCCTATTTTTTCTTTCTTACTCATGTAAGAGAAGAGAAACTGTACAGAAGACAGGAATTCTGAATCATACCTTTCATGGCACTGGCTGTTGCTGCATACTTTGTGGTTGTCACCATTTTGGGCAGGTATATTAGTTGTGATAAAATAATCACTGTGGCAAAGAAACCTTGGCAGCCCCTTTGCATCATGGGAATTCTAAACCTTCATTCCTGAAGATTGTTCTTTTATTATTATAAAATACATTCATGCTAATGGAAAACATATCAAATAGAAAGACAAAAAGTGAAAAAAAAAATCCCTCTCACCACCCCCACTCACATTCTCATCAAATCAAATTCTCAAAGTAATCATAGCCAGGTTTCTTTCCTAAGTTTTCTACATACATATTTTCAAGCACATATATTTGAATTTTTTAGACAAATGGGATTGTACTTTACACACTATTCAGTGACTTGATTTTTCACAATTGTAGTTTTGAGATCTTTCCATATCCATTCATACAAATACATAGGTAGGATGGCCCTATACTTTGTTGTAACAAATGCATTTGTTGGTTGGCAGGGTGTGTTATTAATAATTCGATGGGAGGGGCGCTAGGTGGCTCTATCAGTTAAACTTCTGACTTCAGCTCAGGTCATTATCTCTGGGTTCATGAGTTGGAGACCTGAGTCAGGCTCTGTGCTGACAGCTCAGAGCCTGGAGCCTGCTTCGGATTCTGTGTGTGTGTGTCTCTCTCTGCCCCTCCCCCACTTGCTCTCTGTCTCTGTCTCTCTCTCAAAAACAAATAAACATTAAAAAAAAAATAAAAATAAATAATTCAATGGGAGAATGGGTATGCACTGAAAGTGTTCTGGGTGAATTAGAATGTTTCGTCACATTACCTACAAATCATGGTTTGAAGCAGTTTCTCTGTTAGTTTGTCTGGAAATTGCAGTGTTTTGAGAGGGGAGAAAGAGGTGAAGGAGGAACCCAACAGAGAAGAAGAACTAGAGATATTCTCATAAAAACAGTAGAAAGATTTGGTTAAACAAACAGCTAGCATTGCCAAACTCTAGAAAGTTGATATTCCAATTTCTGTCTTTGAGTTATATGAATGGGAAACGGGCGGGGGGTGTTATAAGGAGGACATATTCCCCATAACAGATATGAATGATTTAACAATGTCAGCAAGATGGCAAGATGGACCAGAGAATGAACAAGATCTCCTTCAAGAACACAGGGGGCTTGCGAGAGTAAATGAGCAGATTTGGGCATTTGGCTGATCCAATTCCTACATAAGGAAGTCTGTTCTGCAGATTGTAGTTAACTTCTCATACCTCACTAAAGCGTTTTGCACACGTTGGTAGTGGTGGGGGGAGGGGCGATCAGGAAGATTAACACTGGCTGTGTTATTCTAAGCTTGAACAACTTCCTTAGGGTGTTTTTGGTCCTCTATTGAGCTGTGCTTTGTGCTTCATTCAGTGTAAAGATGGAGTGGGGCTTGGGGTGTTTTCTCTGATGGAGACACATCTGTGAGATAATTGGTGACCAGAGATCGGAGGAACCACAGGCCTCCAGCAATTGGAGCACCTGTAGGCAGGGCGACCCCCACGACATAATGTTCAAGGAGGAGTCTGCAGTGTCACCAATCTCTGTTTGATGCAGCAATTTGTTTCTCCCCCCCATTCATTTTTACGTGACTTGCACTTACGGTTTCTCAGTTCTAATGGGATGTTTTCCAAACTCACATCACCAAGCCAGCTGGCTGTCACATCTGCACACACCCTTTAGAGAATCTCCCTAGGTCTGCATCCTTCCTTTGTCAGACAGTAATTTTGTTGGCGTCTATTAGCAATCCTCCTTTAACTCTATACGTAGAAGGGGATGCATTGAAACATAACAAATTCAGAATTCGAGTATGACATTGTAAGAAGCATGGATAAAGACTGAAAAGTTATTTTTCTCATCTCTGGGTAACGAACCAGATACACATGTCAAGGTACTATCCATAAAACTGGGCACCACCAACGTGAGGTCCTGGAAGCCCTGGACTGGGAATCAAGTGGGCCTAAGATCTGCCTCTGGTTCCGACACTGTGTGATTCATCGTGTGATGTTGAATCTCTGGGCTTCAGTGCCCTGCAGTGTAAAATGAGAGCAGTGGAAACAGTTGGTTTCTAGGATTCCCTTCATGTCTAACAGCATCTATGACTTTGTTACTTTGTTTTCTTACGAAGTGAAAAATCGCGAAAATATTTTTCTTGACTTAATATTCAACTTTTTCTATATTTCCCCCTAATTACAACTTCAGAGTTTCCCTGAGTGAGGCACTATTTTGGGTTCATTACTCTTCCTTTCTCCATGGTCTTGACAGCCATGATCAGGTGAGGACACTGCCTTTTAAATGGCACTTGAAGACAACATGGCCTCCTTCTGAAATCCGAAATTCCATCCTCAGGAATTTGTTTCCTGCAGATAAGGCACCTGCACTCCATTAATACACATATGTCCTGGGAGACACAACGCATTAAGCTTGTTTCAGCTCAATTGGAACATATTTATCTGGGTTTTCCCCATGAGCTGGCTAACTGACCACAGCACCTTGAAGCCAGAGACAGACGATGGAAATATTTTTATAGGGCAGAGCAGTGAGTGATATATCAAAAATTGGGACAGTGCCTGGTGTTGCTACCTGGTGGGAGTCAGAGACCATGAGAAGCCAGGGAGGGAGGGGGATGGGACGTTAAAGGGACACCGGAATGGGAGAGTTGTGGGCGGCTGGGAACAAGGAAGTCAGCAGACACCAGGGGTACCTAAGAACAAATTTGCCTCACAGTTTGCCTTAGCCGGGGTCTGTCCACGTGAGTCTGTGCAAAACTAGTACAGTTCCTCCTTGCTCAATGAGCGCTTGAGTGCAAAAAGGCAAGGGGTGGTGCGGGGAGAGGGGAGAATCACATTGTATTAACTTGTGACACTTTCTTGTGGCTCCTCCAGAATCTCTTTGTTTTCATTTCGCCCGAATTTCAGATCTATAATTAGAGTCGAGAAGAAAATGTTCAGCACAGGGAGTTTTGCTAACACCGCTGCTTTCGGAGAGGAAGTTTTTTTAGAGGTGAAGAGGACGGTAAACCTTCCCCCATCCCTTCAGAAAACACGCTGTCTCTTGAGATTCTAAGCATGGTAGGTTGCTGCAGTGACTTTCTAACAGAACTAGTTTCTGGTAAGAGGGAGAAAGAAGAATCCCACTTAGACTCCCGGTCAGTGTTGGTAGTGCCCACCCTGAATTTTCCGTGACAGTGACAGCGTGGGGTTAGAAGGACGTGCCAGGAGACTCACTGATCTTCAGTGCTCTGCTGTCTGGGGGGAGGTTTCATTTATTTGATGTGTGTCTTTGTTTCATGCTGTTCCGACATTTTATCACATGTGGATTTCTTCTGGAAAGTGTGGATTATTATACAGTGTCTCTTCTCTCTTTAATAATTCATGTTTTTAACCTTACAAGCAACTCGGGATGTTACAGCAATGGAGTAGTTAAGGAAGTTTGGTAAGAGTGATGAACGTCAAGTCTGTGTGTTTCCAAAAATGGGAGCCGTGAGAGGATTTTGAAAAGGTTGGATGCAAAAGTGAGGAACACTTCTCGCTATTTACAGAATTTAGACGCAATATCAATCCTTCCTGGTGAACTCCATCCCACCAAACTTAGATGCCATCTTGAAGTTCGAATATTCTATTTTCACTCTATTTTGCTTTGTTTACTTTCCTTCATTAGTTCTTTTACCTTGTCCACTGGATAAAGAGAGGCCAAGGGACTAGACCAATTTGTTTGGCCAACCAGTGGGGAGAACAGCAAATGGGGAAAAAGAAGCACATGCCCAATGCCTTTACAGTCTCTTACGCCTGGAGACTACTTACATTTCAGTGCTTTTCCCCTGTAGGTTTGGATCTGTTGGTTTTTTTCAGTCTATCTCCTCCCTATTGTTCAGATTTGTTAATTCTATTGTTCTGTCTTCCAGTTTGCTGGTTCTTTCCTTTGTCTCCTCCTTTCTGCTGTTGAACCCATCCACTGAGCTCTTTATTTTGAGTTACTTATATTCAGTTACTCAATAACTGAAGTGATGGAGGAGAAGAGAGGAAACAGAGGAAAGGATCAGTGAAGTGGAAAAAAGAACAGTAGAAATTTTCAGTTCTAAATTTCCATTTGATTCTTCTATTTCTTTGCTGAAGTCTTAAATTTTTTTCATTTATTTCAAAGGTATTCATAATTGCTTGTTGAGCATTTTTATCATAGCTGCTTCAAAATCTTGGCCAAATAATTCTGATATCTCCATCATCTTGGTGTTGGTATATTTTATTTTATTTGTTTTTGTTTAGTGAGATCTTCCTTGTTCTTGAGATGACAAGTGATTTTCTATTGAAACTGGGTGTTTCAGATTATGTTTTGAGATCCTGGATCTTAATTAAACCTTCTGTTTTAACTGGCTTTCTCTGACACTACTCTGGCAAGGAAGGGAAGGCCTTATCTTATTGCCAGGTGGACATAGAAGTCCAGGTTTCCCTTCAGCCTCAACTGACACCTGAGGGAGGGGGCTGCCATTATGTTGGTTCCCTACATGGTCTTCAGTGACACTGCAGTGGGGGTGACCTTGTTACTACTGGATGATGGTGAAAGTCCTGACTCTCCACTGGACCACCTCTGACATCACATCACCCCAGAGGGGAGGAGGAGAGGTGCCTCCTTTGTGCCTGATGGAGGTAGAACTACAGGTTCCCCCAATGGTTTTCACTAGCACAGTGGGGGTCAGTAGAGGAGGAGAGAGGAGACTCTTATTACTGGCAAAGATAAAAATCTTGGCCTCTTACTTGGCCTTCTCTGATGTATGCAGGCAGTTTTGACTGGGGTGCCTCATTAGATCCTGGGGTGAGTGGAAGTCTGAGCTCCCCACTTAGCTTTGGCCAGTATGGGTGAGGCTGAGTGCACAGTTTTTCTGTGGCGTTATGGTGGAATAGAACAGTTGTTTAAAAAGTTTTCCATCTTAGATCACGGATTTAAATGTAAAACCTACCGTTTGGAAAGCTTTTGGAAAAAAGCATAGGAGACCACAGTGGGCGTCGAGGGCTAGGTAAGCAGTTCTTAGACTTGATGTGAGAAGCATGATCTATCATAGGAAAATTTGATCAATTGGACTTCATTAAATTTAACAACTTTAGTAGTGTGATTCTGTTAAGCGAATGAAAAGACAAGCTAGAGACTGGGAGAATGTATTTCAAATCACATATCTAGAATACATTAAAAAAACCCCCGCAAACTCACAAAGTTCAATAGTGGAAAACCAAACAATTCAACTGGAAAATGGGCAAGAGACATGAAGAGATGTCTCACCAAAGGGGATTTACAGATGGCAGATACACATAGGAAAAGGTGTTCAATATTATTAGCCATTAAGGAAATGCAAATCAAAACCTCAATGAGACATCATTGTATATCTACCAGAATTGCTAAAATAAAAAAACTATCAACAATACTGAATGCTGGTGAGGCTTTGGAGCAACTGGATCACTCCTAAATTGCTGGTAGGAATATAAAATGATGGAGCTACTCTGGAAAACAGTTTGATGGTTTCCTAGAAAACTAAACATGTAACAGTCATACAACCCAGCAATTGCACTCTTGGGCATTTATCCCAAATAAGTGAAGAGTTATCTTCATGCTAACACCTCATACTAACACAAATGTTTATAGCAGTTTTATCCATAATAGCTCCAAGTTGGAAACAACCTACTCCTTCAGTGGGTGAATGATTAAACAAATTGCAACACCCATACAATGGAATACTAGTTTTGCCAAATAACAACAATGATGACAACAACACCCTCCCACCCCCCCCACCCCCCCACCAAGCCCCAAACTACTGCTATATACAACGATCTGGATAAATCTCTAGAAAATTATGCTAAGTGAAAAAAGCCAATCTCAAAAGTTTACATATTATGTGATTCCATTGATATAACATTCTCGAAATGACAAAATTGCAGAGATGAAGAACAGATTAGTGGTTGTCGGGGGTTAAGGAGGGAATGGAGGCAGGAAGGAAGTAGATGCAGTTACGAAAGGACAAGAGTGAGAGATGCTTGGTGACAGGATTGTTCCTCATCTTGACTGTATCAATGTCAATACCTTGGTTGTGATATTACACTATAGTTTTGCAAGATGTTACCCCTTGTGGAGAAAACTGAGTAAAGAATACAGGAGACCTTTCAGTTTTATTTTTTGCAACTACATGTGCATCTATAATCGTTGCAATATAGAAACTTTAATTGAAAACAACAACAATCTAGTAAGTCAGACAAAGAGAGCAAAGGTTTTCCAGACAAAGGTAACCACTCAGAAATTCTGGAGATGAGATTGCATGGTTCTAAACTTTGGGTCCTTCTGAGCCACAAGGAGGAGCCTCTGGTTATGGCCCAGAGCCTTCAAGAAGTAAAAAAAAAAACCTGTACATTTGAGAGTATTTATTTATTTATTTATTTGGGGCGCCTGGGTGGCGCAGTCGGTTAAGCGTCCGACTTCAGCCAGGTCACGATCTCGCGGTCCGTGAGTTCGAGCCCCGCGTCAGGCTCTGGGCGGATGGCTCAGAGCCTGGAGCCTGTTTCCGATTCTGTGTCTCCCTCTCTCTCTGCCCCTCCCCCGTTCGTGCTCTGTCTCTCTCTGTCCCAAAAAAAAATAAATAAACGTTGAAAAAAAAAAATTAAAAAAAAAAAAAAAAACCTGTACATTTGAGAGTATTTATTTATTTATTTATTTATGAGAGAGAGAGAGAGAGAGAGGAGAGCGCGAGCAGGGGAGGGGCAGAGAGGGAGAGGGAGAGACAGAATGCCAAGCAGACTCTGTGCTGTCAGTGAGGAGCCTGATGCGGAGCTCAAACTCACGAACTGTGAGATCATGATCTGAGCTGAAATCAAGGGTTGGACGCTTAACTGACTGAGCCACCCAGGCACCCCCAAAAAACTGTACATACAACAGTCTTTAAAACTGCAGGCCTACACCCAAAGCAGACATTGCTATGCTAAAGTTTTAATAGCTACTACTCTTGTAAGGGGTTCATGTATTCCAACAGAAACTGGACAGCTTTCAGAGTGGCAAAGCTCTGATCCACAGAAAGGGGTCGCCTAGCCAGACCTTCAGTTGTAATGTTGATGGGGGTGATGCTTGGAGGGGCTGTCTCGGGGGCAGGTTACACCTGCTGTACCCGTAGGAAGGCTGGAGCTGATGTTTGGGAATGCTGCCTTCATAATCAAGTCTGGTCACTTGGCGAGTGGTTTTTTTTATTCCTTCAGCATGTGGCTCATTTCAGTAATGCTTCTTCTCTACTCAGTAGGACAGAAGAGAGGCCCAGGGCAGCTGTGGGATTAAGCAGGATTTAGCAGGTCTCTGGGGAGGGGAGGGGAGAACTCAGTTTGAGCATATTTTTTGAAAACATTGGTAATCCCAAACCAGGCTCACTCACCTTCTTGCCCTTCTCCAAGGCATCATTGTGCCTTTTGCTATGTACATCCATCCTCCCAGCCCACTCCACTGTTGTATTCCCTTTAGAAAAAAAGAGAGAGAAACAATTAAGGATATCTTCCCCAACAGAAAGAAATCATATTAGTCATTCAGTTTATTAGAGATTTCCCCATTCCTCACATTTGGTTTGCAAGACCAGCGTGCAACAGTGACAGATGTACCTTCATACAGATGTGCTTTCTCATCACTGCCTTAATCTTTGGAAAGCTGTTTCTCCCCTATTAAATATATGTAAGTCACACTAGCAGCAGTTCAAGACTGCTTGTAAATTTCCTTAGTGAAAGCATCAGAACTCCTGTCTAAAGAAACAATGGAAATATCCTAACGGTTGGCAGCCATAGCTATCACAACAGCAAACATTTATAGGTCATGTGCCAAACACTGGGAGAGGTGCCAAGGGTGTAAAAAGGTTAGTGACACCGTCCCTGCCATAAGGACTTTATGGTTTGTTAGTAAAAATGGTGGCTGGCCTGTTTTGAGTATGTGCTGTCTAACAGGCAGGGCGTTAGTAGCACTAGCCTTCCATCATTCTGTAAGGTGGTGAGAACCATTCCCACTTTCCACATACGGAAATGGATACTCGAAGAGATTCAAGAACTTGCTCCTGTTCACAGAACTAGTAAATGGTGATGGTCAGGTATGAACCGGATCTGGGTATGCCATACTATCTCTCAACAGAAAAGAGAACGAAAACAATCAGTAAATGGGAAATGCTAACTAATTGCCCGGGAAGTGGCCAGTGACAAAGGCTATGAGATACCGAAGGAGAGAGAGATGGTTATGTCGAGTGAGCCCTTCATGAATATCAATTGTGAACTATGTTTAATGCCTAAGCTAGAGGATATTTTTGGTATTGTTTTAATTGGATGTGAGTGCTGTAACAGCAAGCCAGCTCAAGCATGTCCATATACTTTGCAAGGTGACAGAAATTATCTTGTTGACAAAAGGTGAATTAATGCTATCCTTCCATTTATATTGAAAGGAAAAGGTTCTTTCAAACTTGGCTCAGAACTTTCCACTTAAAAGAAGTGTTTCTCTAATCTATTTTACCCCAGGACACCCCTGTCTGTCTTCTTCCTTCCTTCCCATTTCCTAGGAGAATCTGTCCTTGTCAAATCTTGGCCTTGGAAGTTAACCAGTCCTCTAAGATGTAGAAAATACAGAGTGAGCACTAAAATAAACTATCATCAAAAAGTCATTATTCAAAGAAACTCTTCATTTGCTGGGACTCCACACAGGCTAAGGAGAATGTATGAAAAAACAAACAACATGCCAACCTGAGATTTGTGGTATAGGGCAGAAATTAACGTGAGAATGTTCAAACAACCCACCTCCTTCCAGCTCTCTAACAAGACTTTGATTATGAGTTCGAATCTTCTCTTCTTCCAACTAAGGAGGCTTCTTGCCTCCACAGAAGCCAAGTCAACTGGCAAAATGAAGGGATGGGGAGCAGGGGAGAAGGGAGGGAAGATAAGAGCATTGAGAGGGAGGCTTTGGAGCGGATACAGACTGGGAATGAGGTGTGGTTGGGTGGGATCATGTATTAGAATCACCTTCACTGATTTCAAGGAAATCGAGACAGGTGTTTGAGCAATTTTGCGGTCACTCTAGGTTGCTGGTGGATACTGTCTGCATTTCCAGTAGCTGGAGCCTACTGCATCTCTGCCCTGCCAAGCTTACCTCATTCCAGGATTTAGACACAGGGCCAAGTTTACCTGACCATCTGGCTGGTGTGAGGGATGTGGGTGAGCAAAGTAAATCAACTCAAGGATCACCTGTGAAGTTAAACTTGTGAAACTGTCATTTTTAGAGGACAAAATAAGTTGAATATTAGCAATTTCATATGACTCAATTACATACATTCTCATAGTTTTAAATCCATTTCTACAATGTTTTAAAAGGATTTTGAAACTGAATATGTTGGAAGGAATGGAGTCTGGTGTCAAAAGACACAGAAGAATTTGAATTCTAGAGCCTTTTTATTTTATTTTTTTAGATTTTTTTAAAACATTTATTTATTTTTGAGACAGAGAGAGACAGAGCATGAACAGGGGAGGGTCAGAGAGAGGGAGACACAGAATCTGAAACAGGCTCCAGGCTCTGAGCTGTCAGCACAGAGCCCGACACGGGGCTTGAACTCACGGACCGTGAGATCATGACCTGAGCCGAAGTCGGCCGCTCAACCGACTGAGCCACCCAGGCACCCCTAGAGCCTTTTTAAAAAATCAGATATATGATCCTGGGCAAGTTAGCTCAACTCCTCTGGGCCCCAGTTTTGTCACCTGAAAAACAGATAAAACAATACCAACATACCTCATCGGGGCACAGTAAGAGCCTGTAAAACACACAGAGCTTTTGGCTACATTATAGGCACTCACATGTTAATTTTTCCACCGAACCCACTTCACTGAAATGTTGGACCACATCATGGCTCTGAATTTTCGCTGACCCCAGCATTCAGAATCGGTTGTGTTAGAGGAAGAAAGGACATGACAGCTCATCGAGATTGATACCACAGTTTACAAATGTGGAAATCAAAGCCCAGAGATACTTAGGCCACAAAACTAGCCCTGTCAAGATCCCTGCTGCCCAGGTCCAAGCTGCCAGTTCCACAGGGTGGACTAAGTTGCCCAAGATAGTTGGTCTGAACTTACATTTCAGTAGTGTTTCATCCAACCAACAGAAACCCAGGGCAGGGAGGAGAGACATAAAGAGAAACCTGAAGGTGCCCCAGAGTCAGTTTTCCCTTCAGGCACAGGTAATAGAGGCTTTTAGGTAGCCTGTGTGGCTCCTTCACCTAAGGAGACCCGGAGCTGCTTTAAGGCATAGGCAGGAATGGCAGACTGATTTCATCTCACTGTTAGTTATTGCTAGTTGCCTGGGGAGCTGTGTTGAGAAGGATTCTGTGACCATTTCCAGGTTCAACAAGATAGAGCTCTCTAATTGATGAATACCTGCCTTGGGTGTAGAAGCAGAAAGTAGTAGCATGAATTCCTGGGCCTTAAGTCAGGTGGATTTGGTTGAATCAGAATCTCCTGGGTGTCGCTCAGGCATCTGTGGTTTTAATAAGCTCCCTGGGTGTATGAAGTTTGAGAGCCTTTGACCTAGAAGACATGCCGTAAGTTGTCTGGGACTTGGCCCAGAGGGCTCCACCCTGCAGTGGGACCAGTTAACTGGACACGTGTGACTCCAGAGAAAGCATCTCATTCAGCAGCGGAGCCCAGGTAATGCCAATCTGGCAGAGCCAAATCAATTGCCTATCAGTGTAGCTGTAGATATCCTGGAGGCTGACAAGCGCCCAAATGCACTGGGGTCAAAACAGCAGCTAATGTGGGTTTTTGGGGTTTTTTTTTTGCCCGCCGGTTGTTGTGTTTGAATTGGGTCCTTCCAAAAATTCCTACGTTATAGTTCTAACCCCAGTACCTCAGGGTGTCTTATTTGGAAAATAAGGTTGTTGCAGATGTAATTAGTTAAGATGGGGTCATACCACAATAGGATGGGCCGCTAAGCCAGTATGACTGACGTCCTTGTAAAAAGGGGAAATCTGACGGAAATATGCAGAGGGCAGATGATGTGAAGGGACATACGGTGAAGATGGCCATCTGTAAGCCAGGGAGAGAGGCCTGGGACACAGCCTTCGCTCATAGCTCTCAGAAGAAACCAACCCTGCCACCACTTGGATTTCAGACTTTACTTTCTGACAGTCTCAGAACCGTGAGACAATAAATATTCTGTCGTTTAAGCCACCTGTTTGTGGTTCTCTGGCATGGCAGCCCTAGCAAACGAATACACCGACTGGTCTAATAACCTTAGGTGCTGTTTTCACCCCAGCTTTAGAGATGGAAAGGTTTTAGGTAACTGTCCAAGGTCATACAGCTACTGTGTGGTGGGATGAGGATAAAACCCAGGGTAGTCTTCTCTGACCCTGGGGCTGTCTGAACTAATGGCCTCTCATGGAATGGCTTCCAACTTTCTGATACCACACCTGCTTTGCCCTTTGCTGCATCCCTGTCCCCGCCGTGTGGTATGCTATGCTGACCTGGGTTCCAATAGCCAATAGCCAGCCCAGCTCTGGGTTATGCCTGGTTTCTGTGCTGTCACCGCCGTGGGTGCTAATGAGCTTACCTTTGCCTGAGCTTCCACCAGGTCGATGGACGTCTGGTTCAGCGAGATGAGTAATCTCCTGAAATAAACATTATAATAACTGGAGACGTGAATAAAGTACAAAGTTGCTATGAAGATGGTCTATGCCTAAGAGATTACAACATGTAAAAAGGAAATCACTTTTAATTTTTCTTTCTTTAAGTTGGGAGGGAGGTTTACATCTGTGATATCATTTATATTGCCATAAAAAGAGCTTTGTGATCTATTCTTTTGCTGTAAAAATGTTTCCAGAGGCTTTAGTTACATTTTTTTTTTCTTCTTAAGCTTCTTGATACTGATAAGATCCTTTGAAGGTTCAGGCCCCTTGGACTAGAAGGTATCCCATAAGGGGTTGTAGCCCTGATTATAATACTTTGCTATATTTGTTTCTATTGACCCACGAATGTTACAGTTGTTACCTCACCTAAGAGCCAAGGCTGCTCCCTGGGGAGGGGAAGTGGTGGCTAGATTAATCGAACGGAATTTTCCAAAGGCTTTTAATCCCCTGTGAAATAATTGGCCTGTTTTTTATATGTGTTCATTAATATTTTATACCTGATTCAAGAAATATAAAATCAGAAGAATTTATAACCAAAGGCAAATATACAATGAGCCCATTGGTAGTGATTCAATTGAGCTAGCATGGTTAAATAAATAAAACTGGCTTTTGGAAGACATATACTTTATGCAGTAAGGAATGTGAGTTTTATTTTATTCATTTATTTATTTAATTATTATATTTTTAAGTTTATTTATTTATTTTGAGAGAGAGAGAGAGAGCAGGGGAAGGGGCAGAGAGAGAGAGAGAATGTGAGAGACAGAATCCCAAGCAGGCTCCACACTATCAGTGGGGAGCCCAATGTGGGGCTTGAACTCACACCACAAGATCATGACCTGAGCTGAAGTCAGGAGTCGGATGCTTAACCAACTGAGCACCCAAGCACCCCAGGAATGTGAGTTGTTAATCAAGAGATGAGGAAACAACGTGCAAGCATCATGTCTACACCACAGATTTTACACGGCAGTTTGAACAAGGAGGCTCACCTCCCACAGTTGTAAGCCCACATCAGAAGAGGTAAGGCTTGCAGAAGTGATCTGAAGGTTGACGGAGTGGTTTATAGAGAATGTTCTATAAGAATGATCAAAGAATAACCATCTCCAAAAGAATCACCATGTTCTCACTGGGCCTTTATCCACATGAAAGCCTTTGTCAAAATCGTGCCCCTCTTCAGAATGAATCTCCAATGCCCTCCTCTCCCCAGCCTTCCACGTCCTGCAAGGGACTGTGACATCTTCCCCCCTGGGAAGACATCTAGGCAGGCACCTCACTCCGACTGGTGTTGTAGTTATTTGGGAATGTTCTCTATCCACTCTTCCCTCCTACTCCCACCCCCAGATTCTACAGTTGAAAACTCCTTGATCCAGTGGCCTTAGTTACTGGCCCACCTGGAGGATGTAAGGCCCCTGGTCCTCAGATTAGCCTGCAGAAAGATCTAGCTTTCTCCTCCCTGCTTCTGGACCCCATCCTGCTTGCAGAAGTCAGGTATGATGAGAAACCAGGGAAACTGAGAGCAGACTATTTCCTGGAGATGCTGAACTGGTTTCATGCTCACTCTGACATATGTTAACTACGTGTTGAAACCTTCCCCCACCCCTACTCCTTCTCGGTGCTATGAATTAGAAAACTTCCAAATGCTTTTTTCCCTAGAGACAGAGTATAGGGAGTAAGTGCTTGCCTCTCGCTCCATAAGCTTAGTTCTCTCTATTTGATAGGGTAAAACTGTTGTAATAACTGTTTTGTAATAACTGTTGTGTAGAAGCTTAACACAAGAACTCTTTATTTCTCCATCATGTGACAGTCTGATGTGCATAATTCTGCTCAGCAGGGAGCTTTCTTACTTACAGTAATTCGGACACCCAGGTTCCTTCCATCTTGTGGATCTTCTGTCTTCTGCTTCTAGCTAATGGAAAATCCTGAAAATGGCACATACCATTCTATTCGCATCCCATTGGTGAAAGCTAGTCATATGGTCACGCCTAGATGCAAAGGGTACTGGGAAATAAATCTGGGGTTAGACAGTCACCTCCTAGCCCTGAATACACACCACAGAAGAAGGAACATAGATTTCAGGAGGGTTAGCTAGCTGTCTGTGTCATGCTATGCTAACTTAGTGTGGGTTAGAGTGCTGTATTCACTTGTCTATCTCCTACCTAACCACCTCACTCCAGTGCAGCAAGAAGAATTTTCAAAGCCATCCTTGAGTTGTGCTGGACCCCAGTATTGCTCAATCTCCACCACAAGACCCAAGCCAACCCCTTGGAAGCTTTGGCAAGGCATGGCAGGGGCTGTTGTATAGAAAGGCCAGTGGCAAGTTGTGAGTCAGGGTGCCCATCCACTGTCTGCAGCTCTACCAACCTTCCTTATTATGCAACACCACTCTAGATAATTACAAGTTTGGAGAAGGATATGCTTATTTCTTCCCCTGTTGGTTTTGCTAGTAAATACACACACACACACACACACACACACACATTATTTTTTTAATGTTCATTTATTTATTTTGAGAGAGCAAGCAGGGGAGGGCAGAGAGAGAGAAGGAGAGAGAGAATCCCAAGCAGGATCCGCACTGTTCACGCAGAGCCTGAAGTGGGGGTCGAACTCATGAACTATGAGATCATGACCTGAGCTGAAATCAAGAGTGGGATGCTTAACCAACCGAGCCACCTAGATGCCCCAATATGAGCCACTTTAATCAGCTAAATTTTCTTAATTCCTAGCTAAGGAAAATAGTTTGAAATAGAATGGAAAATGAGAATGTTTATTTATTTTTGAGAGAGAGAGAGAGAGAGTGTGCACACATGTGCGAGCATGGGAGGGGCAGAGAGTGAGGGAGACAGAGAATCCCAAGCAGGCTCCACACTGTCAGCCTGAAATGGGGTTCGACCTCATGAATCATGAGATCATGACCTGAGCTGAAATCAAGAATCAGACACAGCCAACTGAGCCACCCAGGTACCCCTAAAGTAAATATATTTTTTAAAAGACCATGTCTTGGGCATGCTTGTTCATCTTTCAGTACCTGGGAGTGTTTCCACAATAGCCCCAATCCAGTGCCTTGCTCATACAGGTTCTCATAAATATGTGTTAAATAAACAGAAGAACAAACATTAATGGCTTAACGATGTTCAAGGGATGTTGCATGTCAGGGTCCTAAACATTTTATATACCAACTAACCCATGCGTCCCAAATAAGGAGAATAGGGTTTATTAGTGCTAACCTAAGGTGGGGACCATCCAACATAAGGGAGCCACCCTGATCCATGCTTTTTGACGTCAGTGCTCATGAACTAACTCTTCTATGGGTCTTTTCTAGTCATTATTTGCTAAGAAGAGGATTTTTTTTTTTTTTTTTTTTTTTTTTTTACAACTTATGCGAATAGTTACTTAGGATTGTAACTAAGTATGTTGGTTTTCCAAACTGGGCCGGGGCAGTGAGACTCACTCTGCAGGAGTCTTGGTTAATCTGGCCCTGATCACCATGGCCAGCCAGGCCCTGCCCCTGTCACAGAGCTGACATGTGATCACAGAGCTGACATGTGAGAGCTCTGTCCTCCCTCTCACCGCTGAAACAGGAGCAGGGGAGACTGTGGTTGTCAGCTGGGTGCTACCGGGAGGGAAATATGAAGTGGTCATATCCTTATGGGGGAGACACATGGATACTGAATGGGTGTTTTAACGTCTACCTAGAATTTAGTTCACAAGCTTTATGACCAGATAGAGAAACAGGTAAGGAAGAAATACAGAATGTATTTGTTGAGAAGAAAATAATATCGTGAAAAACATTCTCATTATCCTGAAGACTGGCCTAATGAAACATTAACCTCAATAGTCCTCAGGTCTTGGTGAAATGGAGCTGCTTTTCATTTCCTTTCATCCGTGAAGGCCTCTGGGAGGTGACTGGTAGTCAAGTCCCCAGGGATGTTGTTTGCACTAAGAAGGGAGTGTTTCCAGGGATTCGGGAAGGGGGTGGGTCTCTCCTAGCTGTGTGTTCTTCTGCCTGTTGTGATTCCTGGCAAATGAGGTAAATGAAGGGGACACAGGAGGGCAGGGAAAGGAGGAGGTCGGCTGGTAGTGACAATTTTAGGGATCGACCAAGCAAAATTGAAAATATGTGCTAGTAGATGACAGTCTGTTGATTGGGACCACAAAATTATGCTATTAGATTCACCTAAGAGTGGGCGGTGGCA
This sequence comes from Puma concolor, assembly GCF_028749965.1. Classification (NCBI taxonomy): domain Eukaryota; kingdom Metazoa; phylum Chordata; class Mammalia; order Carnivora; family Felidae; genus Puma; species Puma concolor. The sequence continues at coordinate 43,594,118 of NC_141672.1, forward strand.
CCTTCCATTCATTACCTAGAAGTAGTTTCTAGGCAACTGGGAAGTTATCATTAGTGACTTTTATCTCCCCTTCTAGTTGTTTAAATCCACTTTAACACTTTAACCAGAAATAATACTATTAAAAATTAATTTCTCTGCACTCAGTTCTAAACTGCAAATACTCCTGAAAAAGGTCATTAATAAATACAACACACACTAAAATGATCCTGGCTATTAGATGCTTTCTCTTCTTTTAAATTTTTTTTAACGTTTATTTGTTTTTGAGACAGAGCATGAATGGGGGAGGGTCAGAAAGAGAGGGAGACACAGAATCTGAAACAGGCCCCGGGCTCCGAGCTGTCAGCACAGAGCCCGACACGGGGCTCGAACTCACAGACTGTGAGATCATGACCCGAGCTGAAGTTGGCCGCTCAATCGACTGAGCCACCCAGGTGCCCCTAGATGCTTTTTCTTGATAGAAGAATTTCCTGAAAAAGGTTGGGAATTGGGAAGTGGAGGGAAAATCAAGGAGACACTGTGGCTTCTGGACTGGAGCCATATAGTAGCTGAACAGTTTTCATGTATATACCTTGAATCTGTGGAAATGCATACATAATTACTTGAGAAAGTATGGTGTTTTATTTATCTGACTTATTTTACCCCACAATATACAGATTATTTCCAAATGCATGGACTTTGCACCATAACACACGAGGCTTAGAACTATCTGACAATAACTGATGCAAATTATGAATAAGCTTATAGTTGGGTTTGCTTAAAAGTTAATCATAAACATCAAATGAAAAATACATGCATGCAAATTGGTACAACCTTTTGGGAAGGCAATATCTATTAAAAATTTGAATGTGCATACTCTTTGATCCAGCAATCTTACTTCTGGGAATTTTTCCACAGAAATGTTCCCCCAGTTATGCAAGGGTATTGCAGAGGATGTTTCCTTAAGCATTGTTTATAGCAGTCAGTAACTAGAAATAATTCAAACATCCTTTCTTAGGGGATTGATTAAATAAGTCATGCAACGGTCATAAAACAGAATATCAAGACACTTAAAAAGAATGAGGCATTTCTGTTACTCATACAGAAACATATGAAAAGTGTGTTAGTCTGTGGAAAAGCCATTGCAGTAAAATACAAACAGACCAATCTCATGTCTTTCTTTGTATGGCTGTAGAGTCTCAGAAATGGACTGCAAAGGCTTGTACCACATTGTAAATGGGTAGTCAACTTCAGGGGCTGGGGGGCTTCTACTTTCTGTTTTTATTGTTTTCTGCAGTGTTTGAGTACTTAGAAACATGTATCACTTTTGCAATATATTAAAAAAATTTTTTTTTAATTTTTGAGAGAGACAGAGACAGAGACAGAGACAGAGACAGAGAGATAGAGTGTGAGCGGAGAAGGGGCAGAGAGAGATGGACACACAGATTCCGAGGCAGGCTCCAGGCTCTGAGCCATCAGCACAGAGCCTGATGCGGGGCTTGAACCCAAAAGCTGTGAGATCATGACCTGAGCTGAAGTCAGATGCTCAACTGACTGAGCCCCCCCAAGCCCCCCAGGCAATATTTTTTAAAAAATATACCCTGTTGGGGTGTGGGCCTAGTTTTGGTTGCAAGCACTCCTCACCAGAAAAATGCTTTCTCTTCTCGTGTCTGTGGGGGTTGGGTGTGTGTCCCAGCTCTGCTTCTGTGTCCTTTTGCTGATCTCCTGCCCTCATGCTGCAGAGAGGTGCTCTGGGTACAAGGTCTTCCTTCTTACGCACTCGCTGGCAGTGCCTCAGCCTTTTGGGGGTGTGCTGCTTTGCTTCGAATCCTTTTAGACTTGCTTTCCCTTCCTCACACACCCTTTCCCTGTTCCTCAGTTTTCAATGCGCTCCTTCTCCTCCTGTAATTTCCACATTCTCCACGCTCTGCTCTCCACTGACTTTCATGCTGACTTTCTTTCTCTCTGAAGAGTCCATCTTCTGAAAGCCATCTTTTTCTAACTGCTGCTGTTTATTGCCATGCACTCTGATCAGGGTAGCAAATGCTCCCTCACCTGCTGTAGCTAAAAGTCTGAGCTCACCCGCTTTCAGCTGCTGGCGTTCATATCACCAGCTAAGGATACTCTGAGGGTCAGTAGTTTTGCAGTAATTTTGTGACTTTCTAACTCTGGAGGGCCAGAGAGGCAATTGAAACACGGTCACTGGCCGAATATAATCTGCTAATTGCCACAGGAATAGCAAGAGGACTGAGGCGACAAGCCTCCAACATGGCCGCCAAGGGTCCTCACCTACTGGTATTCACACCGTTCTGCAGTTCCCTCTTACGTGGAATCAGAGTTGACCTGTGTGACCAGTAGAATGCTGTGGAAGGCACCGTGTATGACTTCTGAGGCTAGAGCGTAAAAGACCTCACAGCTTCTTACTTGGTTTCGTGGATTGCCAGTTCTGGGTGAAGCCAGCCGTCATGCTGTGAGGACACTCAAGCAGCCCGCTGGGAAGGCCCACATGTAGAAGGATGGAGGCTTCCCACCAAAAGCCAGCATCAACCTGACAGGCATCTGAGTGTGCCACCTTGGCAGCAGGTCCTCCAGCTTCACTACAGATTCAGGTGGCTAACGTCCCGACAGACATCAAGCCCCAAGGGAGACCTGCACCATGGCCCTCCAGCCAAGACACTGCCAAATGCTTGACTCACACTTACGAAGTGACATATATGAAGTTATGAGAGAATAAGTGATTCTTATTGTTATAAACCACTTGTATATTGGTATAAACCATTTGTTCCACAGCATTAGCTGAATAATATCAGAACCATGTCCCAAAGACAAGAAATAGCCCTTCTCTCCATGGTCTTTTTAGGTTTACTTTTTGTCAAGTTAAGGCTGTAGAGAGAGGTAACTAAGAGCATAGGCTTTCGTGATAGACCTGGTTCAGATCCCAGCACCATGAGATTCTAGTTTTGTGACCCTGGAACAAGTTGTTTAACTTCTCCGGGCCTTATTTGTCATGTTTTTAAAATGGGGGGCGCTGAAACCATAAAACTCCTAGATGAGAACATAGAAGGTAAGCTCCTTGACGTTAGTCTTGGCAATGATTTTTTGGACTTGACACCAAAATCAAAGCAAGAAAAGCAAAAATAAACAAGTGGGATTAAATTAAAAAGCTTCTGTACAGCAAAGGAAATCATTAACAAAATGAAAAGGCAACTTAAGGATTGGGAGCAAACATCTACAAATCATGTATTTGATAAGACGTTAATAACCAAAATATACAAAGAACTCAAAAACCTCAACATCGGGGCGCCTGGGTGGCTCAGTCGGTTAAGCGGCCGACTTTGGCTCAGGTCATGATCTCACGGTCAGTGAGTTCAAGCCCCGCGTCGGGTTCTGTGCTGACAGCTCAGAGCCTAGAGCCTGTTTCAGATTCTGTGTCTCCCTCTCTCTGACCCTCCCCCGTTCATGCTCTGTCTCTCTCTGTCTCAAAAATAAATAAACGTTAAAAAAAACAAAAAACAAAAACAAAACCTCAACATCAAAATCCCAAACAACCTAATTGAAAATGGACAGAGGCACCTGAGTGGCTCAGTGGGTTGAGCTTAAACATCTGACTCTTGATCTCAGCTCAGGTCATGATCTCATGGTTCGTGGAATTGAGTCCCACACTGGGCTCTATGCTGACTGTGTGGAGCCTGCTTGGGATTGTCTCTCTCCCTCCCTCCCTCTCTACCTCTTCACCTTCTCTTTCTTTCTTAAAATAAATGAATAAACTTAAAAGAAATAAAAATGGACAGAGGACCTGCATAGACATTTTTCCAAAGAAGACATACAGATGGCCAACAGATACATGAAAAGATGCTGTGTATCACTAATCATCAGGAAAATGCAAATCAAAACCAAAATGAGATATCACCTCACACCTGTTAAAATGTCTATCATCAAAAAGCCAATAAATAACAAATGTTGGTGATGAGGATGTGGAAAAAAGGGAACCCTTGTGCACTTTTGGTGGAAATGTAAATTAGTGTGGCCGCTGTGGAAAATAGTACGGAAGTTCTTCAAAAAATTAAACATAGAACTCCCATATGATCCAAGAATTCCACTTCTGGGTATATATCCAAAGGAAACAAAGTCATTATCTCAATGAGATATCTACACTCCCATATTCATTGTTCATTGGAGCATTAGTTACAGTAGCCACGACATGGAAACAACCGAAGTGTCAGTTGAAACATGAATGGATAAAGAAAATGTGATATACAATGGAGTATTATTCAATCATAAAAAAGAAGGAAACCCTGCCCTAGTGAGAATATGGATGGACATTTAGGGCATTATGCTAAGTAAAATAAATCAAACAGAGGCAAATACTGTATGATCTCATTTCACGTGGAATCTAAAAGAAACCCAAACTCAGAAATGGAGCATAGATTGGTGGACATCAGGGGCAGCGGTTGGGAGCCGGGGGAAGTGAGTGAAGGTGGTCAAAAGGTACAAACTTCCAGTTATAAGATAAATAAGTTCTGGGGGTATACAGCATGGTGATTATAATTAGCAATACTGTATTGTATATCTGAAAGTTGCTAAAAGTGTACATCTTAAAAGCTCTTATCACAAGAAAGAAACTTGTAACTATGTGAAATGATGAATGTTAACTAAACTTATTGTGGTAATCATTTCACCATACATGCATATATCAAATCATTATGTTGTACACCATATACTAATTCAACATTATATATCAATTATATCTCAGTAAAATTGGAACAAAATAAGGTGGGGGAGGATGATGGTACCCACCCAGCAGAGCTAAATTAAAGATTATATGGGTTAAAAAAAAAAAACTTATCGCAGATCCTGACACAGAGTAAATGCTTAGTAAATGTCATCTTTGAAAGGACAAGTAGACCTAACAGCAAAGGTAGAAAACTCCCCTAGATGTTTCTCCTATTAATTAATTTCTGGTCAGATGTATATAAAGTTAACAAAAATTTTATTTCAGTTCAACTTTGCTTTGCTATTAAATTCATTCCTTATCAGTGTCTTGCTTTTGTGTGAATGAAAATATCCTAACCTTAATGGAGCACAGGAGTCCGCGAGAATGTTTTGACCACTACATTAGATCAGGAGAAATCTGAGAAATCTGCCTTCTGCAATGGATACAGCCACAATGTTCAGATTTTCATTATGAAAATGGGCCCTTTCTCAATAGACTTAGCATTTTCTCTGATTTAGAGCATAAGAGACATGGTTGCCATTGTTTCTCCTTATTAATATAAATGCACATGAGTGGAACTTTACCACCAACAGATACACCTTCCAGAGAGCCTGTACAGTTTTACGATGGAATAAATAATTCAGAGTGTGTTTAGACCCAAACTCCAGGCTTAAATTGTTAATGAATTTATCAGTGTGACAGACTGATGCAGAGTTGCATCAGAATATAGAACTACTAAATATTTATAGTGATTCTTTATTCAATTACTGAGTGGTTCGCTTTCCCAAGTTAATAACTTGAGCTGTAAAGGCAGCACATTTTTTTTTCTTTGCAAGAATATTTTTCAATCTCCCAACCAGTTAATTAAGTTGTTTAGGAATAGAACTTGTAAAATTCATGTTTAATGGCAGAATGAAAAGATTTATTGAAATTGACCATGTGCTTCGGAAAATCTATTGCTGGGTCATAAGAACGTTTGTGAGAATTAGTTTTAAACAACCCATTAGGATAGATCTCCAGCATTACGGATGAGAATTAATTTTATTCAGAGTAAATAATTTAAAGTTTTTACATAATTATTTTTCTTGTCAGAGATTTCCTGTAACTGCACTTTAGACTGTTGTGTAAACTCCTTGTCTTAGGCGAGTGTATATGTGTGTGTATATATATATATATCCACATACATATATATGTGTATGTATACACATATATATGTATGTATACACATATATATATCTCCATGATTTGTGTATATATATAATTTAAATTTTCTTAATGTTTATTTATTTTTGAGAGACAGAGACACAGAGTGAGAGTGGGGGAGGGCAGAGAGAAAGGGAGACACAGAGATCTGAAGCAGGTTCCAGGCTCTAAGCTGTCAGCACAGAGCATGATGCGGGGCTCAAACCCACAAACCGTGGGATCATGAGCTGAGCCAACGTCGGATGCTCAACCGACTGAACCACCCAGGCGCCCCTATATAATTTTTAAAATAGGGACTTCACCTGATCCAGTTGTGGGAGCTGGTTAAACAGTCTCTGTAAGGCTGTGATCTCATATCTGATGGTGGATCCTGAAGTCTGCAGGGCAAGCAGATGGGAAAAGAAGATGGATAGAAAGAAAGCTAGGAGAACAAGGGCCAGCTGGAATCGACGAGCATGAGTTGGACGTTAATTCTTACTGTCCCCTACCTTGACATCATGGCTGTCCTGTAGGAGCCGCTGACATCCTCTGTCATGGAGCTGAACGCACCTGACCCAGGAGTGGCAGAAGATGCGAGAGGTTCCAGGGCAAGGCGGAGTACCCTGGAGTTACCTCATCCAAGGGTGAGTTACAGGCCTGGTCACTTCTTCATATCAGTGAGGTGAGCCGGCAGATAAGCAGGAACATGTGCGAGCTACCAAAAATGGCTGCTTCCACCTTCTGAGCAGAAGAATAAAAACGGCCTTATTTTTGTTCTTCTAAAATTTTTTATTCGTATTAAAAATGGCCTGCTCCACTTTCTTATTCCAAATCTTGCGCAAAGTGTATTTTTTGGTCCTCCCTAACTGAAAACTTGGTTGGATGGGAATTCTGAGAAATGTGGTTCAGCCTAGATACCTCACCATATTGTAAAGCCAGCACATCCTTGGATCCTTTATACCGTTTGTTTTTGGTGCCTACTCTCTGTGCCTGGTTTCAGCATGCTTTGGCCTCTCAGCCAGCACCTACAGCTCCTTTTTGGATGGATGAGCCTAGGCTACTGGGGTTGCTTTCCATGGAAATGCCTGGAAGTTTACTTCCCTCCAGGACAGCCCTTGCTCTCTGACTGACCGGTGTGTTGGTCATCAGTGTATGTCAGTAACTGGGACCTCTGCTTTGGCTCGAAGTTTCTCAGTAATAACATTCTTCTCTGGCATCTCATATGGTCCAGTGGCTGAAATTTTTTTTTCCCACCAGAACCTTATTTTTGCTATGACAGGATAGACACCATAGGGAAGCTGTGCTTCTCTGAGATTGATTGACCACCCTTATTGATGGCTTGACCTATGCCAGATTTGACAGATGTCAAATGTCCTATGTCCTAGATTTCCCCATTCTTTTCTTGTGAGCTGATTATCTAGGTCTGGACTCACCATAAGACTTTTATCTCTCCCATGCCCTTCCCAAGAATGTCAAGTCCGGCCTGTGCATATATATTCAGATCTTGGCCCTTTGACCAACCACTAGCCCTTCTGGATCTGCTTGTCAGAGTCTTCCCCAGACTGATCCATCCTGCCTCTGCCTGAGCCATGGTTCTGACAAAAATGAAGGAGTTGGCAAACTAAAATTTTTTGATAAGTGAAGAAATATGGAAGCCAAGGGTTTAAGAATAAAGATAAAAATAATATTTATTCAACAGCGTTCCAGACATTCTTCTAGATGTTAGACACATTGTGATGAACTCACCAAAGTCCCTGCCCTCATGGAGTTTACCTTCTCCTGGGGGCGAAAAAGACAACAACAAAAACCAAATAAATATATACTGTATGAGGCAGGAATAAGTGCTAACGAAAACAAAGCATGGTAATGAGATAGAAAAAGACAAGAAGGATATGCTGTTTAGAGGGGTGGCTTGGAAAATCCTCTTTGGTGGGGTCACATTTGGGTGGAGGCCCGAATAAAAGGAAGGACTGAGTCAAATGCATATGGGAGAAGAACCTTCCATAAAGATGGAACACAAATGTGATGACCTGTTAGCATTCTAGAAAAAGCAGGGAATTATTGCAGCCTGCACTGACTGGTCATGAGGTATCCTGCTAAGTGCTTTACATATATTCTCTCTGAATTCAAAAATGTTAATGTTATGATTAATGTTGCCACGAATGTTTTTACACGTATGAATTTTTCTTAATTTATTTCAATCATTTTTACAGGATAAATTTCCAGGAGTAGAATTTTAAGTCGAAGAATACTGGCCTTTTTATAGCTCTCGGTATTTTGTTACCAAATTGCCTCCCCAAAGGACTGGATCAATAAATTTACGTTGCCACCAGGAATGTCCAATATAGTAAAGAAGTACGTATCAGAATGGCATGTTTTGTCGCAAATGTCCACACTCAGAGGGACAATTAATTATTTCCTCAAAGTATTGGCTGGAAAGGTATTGTTATCTGAGCTCCTGTGCTTGCTAATGCCTCCTTTAAGGCAATTTTGCTTCCAGGGCACAGTTAATCAAAATCCACAGTATGAAACCTACACCAGCTCCTCAGAGTACTGAATTGGGGTCAGGAGAGGCTCAAGTTCTGGCTTTACCTCCTATCAGCAGTGTGGCTGTGGGTAAATCTCGCAACTATGCTGAGACTCAGTTTGCTCATCTTCAAAATGGTGATTTGTCCTTGGTAAAAATATAATGAGAATAGAAGGACATAGTGTGTATAGAAGCACTTTCTAACTTTGGAGAATTCTACATATATTAGGTAGCTAATATTATTTGCTGAGAATTCTCTGTCATTGTCCTGCAAATAAGTATGAAACACAGTGTTTATTATTATTATTATTATTATTATTATTATTATTATTATTTTATCCAAATAAAATCAAAACACAGTGTTTATTAGTTTCAGGTGTACGATACAATGATTCAACAATTCTATGCATTTCTTAGTGCTCATCAAGATAAGTGTACACAGTTTTTATTATTATCATATTTTAGTGGATATTGTCCTGTGTGGCTTCCTTTTCTATTAAGAGAGCTCCAGTTTCCCTGGGGCACCCGCATCCTCACCGCACCCCACTGCCACCCCCAATCCAGGTGGTATGTGGGAAGCTGACTTTGCACTAGGCTCTTGACGTGGGCAAATGACCCAGATTTAAACCAATCAGCACATTGCTCCACCCACTGATCGCAGTGATTGGTTTAGGGATGGGCACGTGACATAATGAGGTATAATCCTGGACTATTCGCTGTAGCATCTAAGAGAGCATCCTCCTTTCCCAGGTCTGAGAATAGGTTGAGGGTCTTGCCATCATGAGGAAGAGGCTGCAGGGTGATGCAGCCAAAGCCGGCGAATGGAGAGTCAAGAGACTGAAACAGAAAACCCTGACAGCATTACCTGCGTCACCCCCCACCCCCAAGTCCAGCTCTGCTTGCTTCTGACTTGCCAGTTACGTGAACCAACACATTCTTCTTGCTTAATCCAGTTTCAGTGGATGTTTTGCAATTCGAAGCCCAAAGATTTCAGAATTATACAAACACTGTACACATTTGTGCAGCACTTTTTTAGTTTCCAAAGTGTGTCCCATGTTATGTGTTTCCCATTGGTTTCTCCCAGCATCCTTGTGAGGTAAGCATGGGTAGTGCTATCATACAACTTTAAAGGTCAAATGCCTGGAGGAGTGTGTGTTGTGGTCTTAAGCCAGTTCAACACTCAGGTTAGACCTGCTACTTCCTCCCTGTGGAACTTGGAGCAAGTTACCATCTTCTGTGGTTCTCAGATTTCTTGTCTGAAAAACTGGGGAAATAACACTGCCCACAGAAATGTTTCAGTGGATTAGATGAGCTGGAGAAGAAGAAATGCTTAGTGTCGTACGTGGCCATAGCAAGTGGTCAAGCTAGAAAAAGGTAACTAGTATTCTAATTTCTGCAAAATCCCAGAGCTGGAGAAGATTAGTGCTGTGACCCCAACCAGGCCACAGTCCACTGCCCCATCCTATCATGAATCAGCAAACTTCTGTGGTTGCTTGATCTGGTAGAGCTTCGAAGTAGCAGACAAGTGCTCGGATGGCTGTTAGGAGCAAAATAGAACGACATTCACTGCGGAGGCACGTACTTGATGCTCTGGAGTCCTCCAGTCTTTTCCCCGAGTCATATTAAATCATGAATTCTGATTTATAGATATATTGAAAGATATTCCTAGAAAACCTATTAAGAAAACATAACAAAGATTCACTGAATCCATAAGGCAACATGGGGAAATGTATCATATAACTGGATATTTATTTCCATATTGAATACGTGGGCAAAAAGCAACAGGGCTCTTACCAAATTCGCTGACTTCATTTCTTTTTCCTTTAATATAATGGAAATGTTGACATGCAAATTGAGTGGTAGAGCAACTGCCAGATATTTTAAGTGCTGTTGCCTCACTTGAAATGGATGAATAATTGCATCACATGCCTATATATTAGCAGAGACAGGAGGTGTTTTTATGGCTCTGTTTCCTGTGTTTCTGTTTTCTTCTGGGTTTTGCCCAAGAAACTCATTAAGGTTTGTGTTTAATGATCTGATTGAAGCGCCCACGTGTCTAACTGGTTAACATAGTTATTAACTTTCCATTTCCAAGGCAATAAAATACCCCAATCCCACGTGCCTTAACCCCAGAAGGAAAATCATTATATGTCCTAAACCTAAGGCATGCAATGAATAGTGTTTAACTTGCTGCATTCAGGCATTTCAGCGTGGCGACTGACACAGCATACACACAGAAAATGCAGAAGATGCAACATTGTTATGAATCTAATATGCCTAGTTTTGTTATTGAGGTAATTGCATTTTTACTCTGCCACCACTAGTCTTGTTTTGGTTGAAGTGTCAGAAAAATCCAAGATGATATAAGTGCTAATTACCATTCAGTGTTTATGAAGTTTCTCTTTAGAAAGACCAGTCTCTGAGATGCTTCTGGAAACATTATATGCATGGAGATTATTCATGATTTTGCTGCCACTAGCTCCTTTGCTACCTAGAGAAGCTATATTCAAAGCCTTTTTAATCTCTTAGCATCTCAGTAGTCATCTATTACCATCCCATTGAGTCAATATTGCTTTTACTATTGGCATTATTACCTGGTGACTCTAAATGAGACTCACTGGAACTCATTCCAAAACCCAAATATTCAGAAACACGATTACCTATGCTCTGTTTACAGAAGATGTCACTGGTGGGGGCTAAATTTAGAAGCAGGGCACAATGCACTGGTGACTTCTCTCTTGAGATAATTTGTAGTTGGAGAGCAGTAACTAAATTATTTTCCATTGCAGAGAGGTTTATTTATTTATTTTTATAAGGAGAAGGGACGCTCCGAGTAGACAGCTCTCCAAATACCATCTCCTCACACAAAGTAGGCAAGGTGTGTTTTCACTGAGCCCCAAGAGACCTGCTTGGGAGCAGAGATGGAAATTCTGGAGCGTGCATCACTGATGTGTGACCGCACATCCAGGCTGAGCGCTGGCTGATTGTCTTACTGCCTTCTGCTTGGACCCAGGAGTTATAGTTCAGTCTCTTTGTTCCCTCCTTGCAAGCGAAAATTTTATTATAAAGGATGGTTTGTGTTCTTGCCCTAAATCCATTTTGGTTCTTCTTGTTTTATGACCACAGTGCTTCACTGTAGATTTTCTCCTGTTCCAATGCCTTCTCTTTGTCATTTATCATGCTGACAGTTTAATAGAATTGCAGGCCTGGCAGATGGTGCTGGGATGTCCTCTCCCACATGGTGCTAAGGAGCTTTAACCCTATCAGGGAGTCTTGATACACTATTGCAGGAAATGGTGCTAACAATCCTGATACGATAAAGCAGCAACCAGAGGGAGAGTAAAAGTGTACATGCATCAATTTCATATGATTTTATCTTCAGTGCTTCTGGTGAAGCTTATGACGAGGGGTTCCTTAGGATGCCTTAGGGACCAATATGTAGGCAGCTATGGCGGTGCACTTAGTTAAGTTAATAAAATGTCTAGCAGGGGATAGAATGAATTTTCTGGACATACCCTAGTAGGAGGTAGGTTATCTTCCAGATAATGGCGAGAAGTGGGCCTAGCAAGGCACAGTAAATGTGAAAAGAAGTTACAGCCTAATCAATTAAAAAAAAAAAGTTACCACTCATTGAGAATTTACTAGGTTCCAGACAAGGATCTAAATACTTTACAAACATTATTTAATTTAATGTGCTCACCAAGCTTTTCAGGCAATATCATAACAAGGATGTGCTGAGCTTCACTGTATGCCAGGCACCGTGCAAAAACTTGATAGGCATCAGCTCATTTTTTCTTCTCAATGACTTCATCTCTCAAATCTCTCATGCATTCACTCTTGCCAGTCTCTACTGCCACCACCCTACCCAGGCCACCTACAGTATTTTTAAACGTTGTGAAACAAAAAAAAGATCACAATATAATAAGGTGCCCGCATTTTAAGTGTGCATACGTACACATACCCATGGGGACCACCCTGATCAAGATAGAGAACATTTCTATCTGTAGGGCTCCCTTCTGCCCACTCCCAGTTGATAGTCTCCCAGAGGAAACCATTATTCTGGTCCCTATCACCATAAATTGGTCTTGCCTGCTCTTGAACTTCATATAAAAGATTCATACTATACATAACTAGGGTCTGGCCTCTTTTATGTAACATTATGTTTATGAGCTTCATTTATGTTGTTGCACAGATCAATAGTTTGCTCTTTTTCTCTACTGTATAGTTTTCTGTTATATGAGTATACAATTATTTGTCCTCCTGCAATTGCTTCTTGCCTAAAACACCAGTTAGCTCCTAATTGGTCTGCTGGCATCTCCATTTGCTTTCTAGATCTTTCCTGCACTACATAGCCAGAATGGTTTTCTTTGTCCTTTCTAAGGGAGACATGCACATTGACTCTGGCAAACATTGGCATTCTTACAAGTTTGGGTTGCATTTTGAGGTAAAGAGAGTCCAATTTAAACACTTCATTGCAACATACATTTATTGTGCAGCTAATGCGTGGCTTCTGTTCTTTAAGAGTACATAGGAAGTTCGTGGAAAGACAATTATACAAATTAATACATTCAATTCGGTGTGGTGGGTTGTACCACAGCTGTAGAGTACCTACAGGAGGATCATAAAGAGGAAGAAATTCTCGACATTCCTGTCCTTGGCTTTGAGTACTCTCTCGTTGAGAAATCTTCTAATTATTGATTGGCTTCCAAGATACCTGCATATCTGGAAGTGGGTCCTAAATAGGAGGCATAATCAGCTCAGTCAAAACATCATTGTTAAAATAATACCTTGGGCTTCTTGCTTGTTTTGTTGCCATGTCACGTGCTTGGCCAGTATGATCCTGTCCTTGAGAAACTGGCCAACTCTGTGTATATGGACAGGAGTGCATTTCAGCTCCGAAATGCTGTCCATCAGACCCCGCGAAGGCCAGATGACAGGGTTTGCATACTAGGTAGTCTCCCTTTCTGACATCTGTGTTCAATAACTTCCAAACATGTTCGGTTTAGCACACCACACAAATTAGGCACTTGAGGCATACTTTTCAGTTTGACCTGGGAGTGAAGTGTAATAAAAGGCTTATCTGCTTACTTAGAATAGGTGTTAAAGATAAGACAAATAGCTCCTTATTTACATAATAAGATATTTTTCCTTATTTGATGATGCCAGGTAAACCTGTCTATCCTCCAAAACTCTCAAATGGTTTCTTATTTTTTCCTGGTTCTGTCAAGAAGATGAAGCTCTACTCTATGACTAGATTAAGTTTACCGAGTGGAACCATATAAAAAAAGTGGAAATCACTGATTGTTTTAATTTGTCATTCTCTTTAATGAGTGAAAAGTGAATTAAAAAAAAATTTTTTTTTAGTGTTTACTTGTTTTTGATAGAGAGAGGCAGAGAGAGAGGGAGACAGGAAGTGGGCTCTGTGCTGACAACAGAGAGCCCAATTCAGGGTTTGAACTCATGAACCGTGAGATCATGACCTGAGCTGAAGTCAGATGCTTAACTGATTGAGCCACCCAGGCATCCCGGAAAGTGAATTTTTTTTATTCCCATGAATGTCAATAGTATTGCTCTGAATTTGGTAACAATTCAGCAATAGATTTTAGAAGTGTAATTATTGAAATATTTACAAAAATGTACACAGATCATGTACAGCTCAACACATCATCCTAAGGAAAACATGCCAGTACCAAGATGAGATTTTTGTTGTTGTTTTTGTTCTGCTGTTTTTACTTACTGTTATTTTATCTCTCTAGGTATTGATAGAGTCCAAATAACTCTCTTTCAAAGGTTATCATATTTATATCCATAATAGCTTGTAGAACCATATCTTCTCATGTTGGGCATTTGAGTTTTTATTTTATTTTATTTTTTTTGCTGGTTAAATAGTACTGCAAAGGGATTCTTCCTTTCTTTTGAGCTGTTTTCCTGTAATGTGGAAATTACCAGGTCAAAAATCACGAATTGTTTTAAGGTTCTTTTTATTTAATTTCATGTGGCTTGGCATAATGTCAGTATATAGCACCTTGAATGATATTCATGTACACCTGTACACGAATGCTAAACATTGAGTTTTATAATTCTTAATTTACACTATCTTGTTTCATAGGAGTATAATTGTTTAAGGGACTTGATGTGGTCTATCTGCATTCACTATCTTCCTATGAATTAGCTAATAAAACTTCCTATGAGTTAGCTCATGCAGAGACATCTTCTAACTGTATTTATGGTTGCGGGTATGTGATATAGTTAGTGTTTAGTTATCTAAATTTAAAATTAAACGCAAATACTTTTGAATTTTCATGAAAAATAGAATCCCTGTGATTATTTTGGTTTGAGAAGGGGTTTGAACTCTCATATACTTACATTGAAGTTCACTCAACACTTGCTTTGAGGGGTTGGTTTGTTTTGTTGACATGGAGAAGAGTGTCCTCTTACAATTGAGAGCTTCATTTAGCTCTTTTTATTTAATTTACTATTTTTTCACTGAGATATAACTGACCCACTAGTTTTAGGTGTACAATATAATGCTTCGATATTTGTATATACTGCCAAATGATCACCACAGTAAATCTAATTACCATCCATTATCACCCATAGTTACCATTTTTTCCCCTTGTGCTGAGAACTTATAAGATATACTCTGTTATTAACTTTCAAATATACAATACAATATTGTTAACTATAGTCGCCATGCTATATATTACATCCCCAGGACTTAATTTATTCTAGGGGCGCCTGGGTGGCGCAGTCGGTTAAGCGTCTGACTTCAGCCAGGTCACGATCTCGCGGTCCGTGAGTTCGAGCCCCGCGTCAGGCTCTGGGCTGATGGCTCAGAGCCTGGAGCCTGTTTCCGATTCTGTGTCTCCCTCTCTCTCTGCCCCTCCCCCGTTCATGCTCTGTCTCTCTCTGTCCCAAAAATAAAAAAAATAAAATAAAAAAATTTATTCTATAACCAGAAGTTTGTAAATTTTCATCACCTTCACCCATTTTGCACCCACTTCATCCCCAACCCCCCAACTTCATTTAATCTTTCAAGAGCGGAGAGTAACAGGGCATCTACAAAGCAAATTTGCTGGGACTGAAACCTTCAAGGTTGGCCTCCTTTGCTTGCTGGTTGGCTGTTAGTTTTCTGGTCCAGGGAAAAGTGTGTATGGACATATTGGCTGAGAACAACATAGATTCAGGGACACCTGCCTGGGTGGCTCAGTTGGTTAAGTGTCTGACTCCAGCTCAGGTCATGATCCCATGGTTGAGGAGTTTGAGCCCCACGTTGGGCTCTGGGCTGACAGCTCAAGCTTGGAGCCTGCTTCAGGTTCTGTGTCTCCTTCTCCTTTTCCCCTCCCTGCTCATAGTCTGTCTTTCGCTCTCTCAAAAATAAATAAACATTAAGAAAAAATATAAGAATGGGGCGCCTGGGTGGCTCAGTAGGTTAAACATCCAACTTCAGCTCGGGTCATGATCTCCCAGTTTGAGTTTGAGCCCCATGTTGGGCTCTGTGCTGACAGTTTAGAATCTGGAACCTGTTTCAGATTCTGCATCCCCTCTCTCTCTTCTCCTCCTCCATTCATACCCTCTCTCTCTCAAAAATAAATAAACATTAAAAAAATTAAAAAAAATTTGGAAGAACAGCATAGACTCATCCTTTTTGAAGGAAAAAAGCTACCAAGAGTGGAGGTCTCTCATAACTGATGGAAAATGGACATGGATTATGAATTAGGCATTTGGACATAAAGAGCCTGAACTGAGTTGCTCACAAGTTATCTTGACTACCTTCACTAAAGGGATGAAGCTTCTGAAATAAGATGAATGCCTTCTTGGGAGTAGGAGGCAGTGTGGTGTAATGATAGAGGACATGGGGTTGAATCCAACCTTTTTCACTTACTAATTATGTGACCTTGGAGAATATTTTTAGCCTCTAAGCCTCAGTTTCACAATCTGAAAAATGGAAGTTAAATCTGCCTCAAAGAATAGCTGTTAAGTTAAAATGAGATAATGGGTGTAACAACTGACACACAATACGTGCTCAGTGTGTGTTGTTTTTCTATAGATGAATGTGTGGACCCATAGCTTTATGAAGACAGTGAAGGCTGCCCAAAAGGGGGCACTAGAAGAGAATTTGTTGCTTCCGTATCTTGCAAAGGTGACTTCAGGACAAGTCCTTCCACAGAACTTCTAGAAACTTCTAGAAAGTTTTAGACAGCTTCTAGGAAGCTTGCATAAGCAGGTGGCAGAGAGCTAAATTGGAATTCCTAACCGATAAAAAGCATTTAAAGCCCTGACTACTTTTTCCCCCATCTTCAGAAAAGCCCAATTCTATCCTTTGGGTGTTTTTCTTTCTTTTAAGCAAGAAACAGAGTAATATAAACTAAATGTAACTTATAATAAAAACTATTCATAGATTTTTTTTTTAACAAGTCAAATTTTTTTTTTTAATTTTTTTTTTCAACGTTTATTTATTTTTGAGACAGAGAGAGACAGAGCATGAACGGGGGAGGGGGCAGAGAGAGAGGGAGACACAGAATCGGAAACAGGCTCCAGGCTCTGAGCCATCAGCCCAGAGCCTGACGCGGGGCTCGAACTCACGGACCGCAAGATCGTGACCTGGCTGAAGTCGGACACTTAACCGACTGTGCCACCCAGGCGCCCCTAACAAGTCAAATTTTAAAAAGCCAGGTTGTCCCACAGGTTTGCAGGCTGCTAGAACTGTAAAGGAGTAGGTGTGCAAGGAGAACTTTTGTTATTTGTGGGCAAAGCAAGGTGACGTACCGTTACTGGGCTCTATACACTATTCACTGATAAATATGACTGCTTTCATGATTTGCAAAAAGTACCAATCCTGGGTACGACCTCTAATACCAAGGTTCTAATGCAAATCATTGTGAGACGCAGATGCAAAGCGAAACATTGTGATCCATGCTTAATCCCTCACTTGAGGCAGAGTATTGGGTATTGATACCCATAATTGGCTTTGAAACTTCAAATGAATTGTGTCTGTAACATCTGCCAGGAAGGTTTCTCCCCTGCCAAGTTGTTCTGGGAGCCATGGATCGAAGAGTGGAATTATTTTCAGCACACCTTTTAGCTGCCTGTAATGTGTTAATGGACTTGACAGAGGCAGCCACACCCTCTGCAAGCTGACCCCAGCTGGGCAGCCAGAGGCCACTCCTCATGGGGTCCTCTGGGAGACAGTGTGGAAAAGATGGGAGGAAGTTTTTCTTTTCATGAGACCAATTAGTCATCTGACTAATGTGTCTAAATACAGTTCTTCACAAAACGGGAGGCCCAGCGTCCATGCATAATCTCAGATCCTCCCTATAATATGGCGTTGTGGAATTATAAGGCGCTGTTCAGGCCACATTTTCCTGATCTCTTTCTTCATTGATTAGAAGTGAAGAGATAAAGGAAAATGCACTTAGACAAGGACAGGAGAAACACGCCCAAACTAACTTTATCTTAAAATTTTTAGAATGTCATGAATAATGAACACACACAAGGATTTGGGGAAAATGATCCCCATCATCATATTCTTGTTTTTTAAAAGCTCTGAAAGTTCTTTGTCTTTACTGTAATATATATAAGAAATAATAAATTCATAGACCTTCTCTACAATTATCTAAGAACTATGGAACCAGAAAGAGTCTTAAGCAGTCAATCCACTCTACTGTATTGATATTATTATTTCTATGCGAAGTTGCCA
Source organism: Puma concolor (assembly GCF_028749965.1). Lineage (NCBI taxonomy): Eukaryota > Metazoa > Chordata > Mammalia > Carnivora > Felidae > Puma > Puma concolor. Next base: position 43,612,217 of record NC_141672.1, read on the forward strand.
CCCTTGCGATACAAGGTAAGCTCCACGAGGGAAGGCAATCTGCCTAGTTTACAGCAGTATTAAAACTGCAAAAAACAAGGCAAGGCACATGGTAGAAGCCTAATGAAATTTTGTTGAAGGGATGAATGAATATCTATTTTTAAAAGATACCACCTTAGTGGGCATCTCAATGGAAAGCAGTTTTCCCATAGATCCAGTGAGTTCCTTTTTTTTTTTTTTAAGTTTATTTATTTTTGAGACAGAGAGAGACAGAGCATGAGTGGGCGAGGGGCAGAGAGCGAGGGAGACACAGAATCGGAAGCAGGCTCCAGGCTCCGAGCCATCAGCCCAGAGCCCGATGCGGGGCTCCAACTCACGGACCCCGAGATCGTGACCTGAGCTGAAGTCGGACGCTTAACCGACTGAGTCACCCAGGCGCCCCCAGTGAGTTTCTTTAAAAACTGTTTTGATGCTTATGGGGGGATCATCAGGGGATATGGTCTGTGAGGTTTTCACTGCATTGAAGAGATTCACAACCTAGAAAATACTGGGAAAACAGCAGTGTGATACGTTCCTCTGACTCTGATCAGCCCCGAATCCTTTGCTCCTTCTGCTTATGTTAAATGAGTTTATGAGGAGATGTCCAGTTTCCCCTAGAAATATGTTTCAATTGATAGACTTTTCTCCTGCATCCAACCTAAAACTATCCTGCTATAAAGAGCTTGCTTAATTTTGTTTGCTCCTGAGTGCAGAAGAAGAAAGAGTTTGTCAATATATTTTACATTCATATTTTTGGGAAACCTGTTATCTTTCTCCTCCAATTTTTCTCCTCTAACATCAATCAACAATATTTACAAAGTCCCTATTATGAGCGTGGTGCTGTGCTTTCCCCTGGCTTCATGCCTTATTTACAAGAACTTTGATAACCTTTCTCATTCTTTTCTAAATTTTCTCCAATTTGCTCACAGCTTGCTTAAAATATGAATCCACAAAACTAGGCATACAATGGTGAGTGCATTAGAAAAAACACCTTGTGCATAGGTTTTTCAGGGAGACCTAGTCTCCCTTTATTCATATGCAGAAGAAGGGACATTGATAAATAAAGCCGCTATGCAGATGTGGCACAGGGAGAGGGGGTTACAACCACAGAGACAGGGTAAGGAACTTGATGTTTCCAAAATGCCTCTGTGGGGAGATAGTTTTTTGTTCATAGAAAATAAGCAGCACATTATAATCAAACTTTCAAAATGTTGGAAATTTTCTTCCTTTGTTTGGCTCTGTATCAGAGAGTTATTGCCACAATTACACTGTGAAGCAAACCATCTCCAAACTCAGAACCTTACAAAAACAAGCATTTACTCTCATGCTAATGGGTCTCCAGATCTACTGCAGTTCAGCTGATTCTATCCACTGTTCTAGACTGGTGTTCGCTGGGCACCTTTGTGTCACCCGGGTCACCCGGGCTTGTCTCCTGGGTGTGAGTGGGTTCATCTCTGCTCCACATGTCCTCTCCTCCTCCTTGGACTAGTGGCTACACTAAGTTCTTATGAAGAAGGGCAGGAGTGCAAGAAGCAAACACATTGAAGGCCTCCATTCCTGTCTTGTCTGCTAACATTCTTTGGGGTAAAGCAAGTCACATACCCAGGTCCAATGTCAATGGGGGCAGAGGGAGGTACGCACCCACCGTGGGAGAAATAACATCTGCTTCTCAAACTGTGGGAATGTATGTTTGCTGAACAGTAATCTCAATGATCACCTAGCCCACTTGACTGTAAACTTACAAAGGCAAAACTTGGGTCTGTTTTGCTTGGCACTGTATTTTCAGGACCCTGCACAGGTAGAGAGTGGTTCAAGGAACATTTGTTAAATGAATGAATGAATAAATGAACGAGGAAGCCAATTAATGGAGAACCAGCAATAGCAGACTAAGAATAGTATTGATGGCAACACAGTAGGCTATTTTCCTTATAACAAAGGCATTTCTTTTAATAAGACATTTCTAAATGTATGACATGATTTGTACTAAGGTAATTATAATGGGTGCACAAATATATTCATGTGTCTATATTCCGATGTCCTTTGTATTTGTCCTATGGTGAGCACAGCTCAAGAGATGCTCTTCTGACCAGAAAGCCCTTCCATACCACATAAACACGAAGGCATCCTGTGACTTGAAGTGACTATAGAGCCTCCCTCCCCACGAGCTATTCTGCCCTGAGCCTCTCTGTATGACCCGTGCATCTGCCGAACACGAATCACCCGGCAGAGATCGCTCGAGGCCAGCTTCCCCAGTTACTGTGGCCCTGGTCAGCTGGATCACATGGCTTGAAGCTTTGCTGCAGGGAGCACTTCAGGTGTCTCTGCTGTCCACTCCACTTAGAGTCAGCTGAGACAGCTCACGCTTCCTGGTCACCTGCCATTGCTGATCCTGACACCTGTGCTGGCAGCCGAACCTGACTCATTGCTGCAGCACTGGGCAATGTTGCCCGGTTACCCATGTTGACCATAGTTTCTGGGAGTACTGACGAATTGCCTGGGGAAGCCAAATAGTTTATCTAGGGCAGATCCAAGTCTGGCTGCTGAATAAATGGTTGAACTATGTTACATTTGGTCTAGATTGAAACTTCATGCAGAAAAAAAGTGGGGTGATTGGTTATTTCAACCATCTCAACAGAATGTAAATTTCAGGCAGGCGATTTATCTGTCTCGTTTGACATTATCAGCCCAGTGACTAGTACCAGAGCCAGCTTTTGGCATATTTTCAGTTAGTATTCTTGGAATGCATGAAAGAAAAACCTATGCATTCCTCAAATTATTTATATTTGGCTTTACAATGATTTTTTTTCAACATGCTATAATCCGATGTTGTCAAATTAGTAATACTTGAAAATTAAATGAAGTTTGATTCAATAAGTTCTATGTTTAGAGAAGTAACAGGCACATAGTAAGCATTATATAGTATCTGATAAAGTAAAATAAGTTCCAAACCAGAATGAAGTGACTTTCTTATTTTTTTTTTTTTTTGTTTTTCAGTTTGGAACAAAGTACATATGGTCTAACTTCTCTATCGTGGCTCTCTGTTCTCCCAAGGTCTCCCCTCTGATCATATCACTTAAAGTGATGAGAGCGATAAAGACAATAGTGTGATAATGACACCTAGTATTCACTGAGCATTTACTAGGCATCAAGCATTGTGCTAAGTATTTCGTGTGCATTATTTCATTTAATTCTTAAAGCAAATGTGTGAGGTGGAGCATATTATCATTACCTTTTGCAAAGGAGCTCACAGCTCTCTCGAATAGTAAATGATGAAGCTAGTCTTTCTGATTCGAGTCTGTCTTTTACAGCTCTGTTTCCACCATGCAAGGGGCTGCAGAGTGGGTCTTCTACAATTAAGAATTCCATGGAGGACTTTCAAAAAAGTTTATATTTATTTATCTTTTGAGAGATAGGGAGAGCATAAGAAGGGGATGGGCAGAGAGAGAGGGAGAGAGAGAGAATCCCAAGCAGGCTCTGTGCTGTCAGCATGAGCCTGATGCAGGGCTCAAACCCATGAACCATGAGATCATGATCTGAGCTGAAACCAAGAGTTGGTCACTTAATCCACTGAGCCACCCAGGCGCCTCCCATGGAGGACTTTTCAGATAGTTTAACTGAGATGCCAGAGGCTATCTATAGTGTCTCTTGGGTCAAGGAATCTGCACCGTTGGCAATTGCATGGGCCACGAGAAGATGTTTACCATGGTTTACTGCAGGAAAATTACCTTGAGCAGATCAGTGTGTGTGTGTGTGTGTGTGTGTGTGTGTGTGTGTGTGGCTGTCAGCTGACATCCACAAAGCAGTCAGTTACAAATTTTGCATAGTTAGCTATGACTTTGTGTCACCCTAGAGAAGGTGATGTGTTGAGGTTCCCTCTTGAGAATCCTGCCCAGCTGAGGCTGTGCACAGGCTGACAGTAGCTCTTCTAATCCTTACCTTGCCTCTGACACTTCCCTGGATGGATTTTGTTGCCGGGGCTCTATAAGCAGCGATTCCCTTGGCAGTGAGAGAGAAAAGGGACCGAAGCTTGCAGCTTTCTGATCACTGTGTAACTCCTCATGGAGAAGATGGGTTGCTCATCCTTCAAAGTGACACCTGTGAAAGCCATGTTTGTCACTCACAGAGGGGCTGCCCATTCAGAGGGCAAAGAGGGGTTCCATTTTTCAGCTTTCAGTTTTAGCAAACGGCAAAATTCCCAAGGTGATGTAATAGCACTCTGCTTATCAGGTTCGGTGGGACAGCTGCAGGGCACAGTCCGTATTCCCTGTAGAATAATTGACCTGGCATGATGCTATCATATAAGGTGTGGGGAACACATCCTGGACCTAGAAAGCTTGAACATAGCCCACTAGTCTAGCTCCCTCCTTTCAAGGGTCATCACCTTCCTCTATTGTACTCAGTGAAAAAGTTTGTCAATTCCACTGGGTTGCTACCTGGCCCTTAACCACCTTTCTCAGTGCTGCCTGGTTCCTGCTCAAAATGACAGGTGTAGGGCCTCCTTCCATGTAAACCTGCAGTGCTGGTCCACAGGGAAATTATAATTTCCTTTACTGCTTTATCCCTAAATTACCCAGAACCCCTAACCAAAGGCTGCTGTGTGTACAGACTAGTATAGCACAGCATGGAACAGGGTAACGTTAAAAATGGAAAACTGGGGCGCCTGGGTGGCTCAGCCAGTTAAGCGTCAGACTTTAGCTCAAGTCATGATCTCATGGTTTGTGGGTTCGAGCCCCACATCAGGCTCTGTGATGACAGCTCAGGTCCTGAGACCTGCTTCGGATTCTGTGTCTCCCTCTCTCTCTGCCCCTCCCCTGCTCGCACTCTGTCTCTCTCTCTCTCTCTCTCAAAATCCCTACTTAAGCTCATGGCAGAGATAGGCCTTATTTAGAATGTTACCCAGTCTAACTGATTCTGGAAATAAATTCTGCCAACACTCTGAGTGAACTTGGAAACAGACTTCCCAAACTGAGCCTCTATGTGAGAACACAGCCTAGTCTCCACTTGATGGCAGCCTGAGAGACCCTGAGCAGAGGACTAGGACTGGGCAACGTCCAGACCTCTGGCCACAAAACTGTGAGATAATAAACTCGTGTTGTTTTAAGCCATTACTTTTGTGGTATTTTTTTTTGCAGCAATGCATAATTATCACAAGCCCCTACCTCATGACATTGTTAGAATCTCATGAATTAAGGTTTTAAGGTGTTTAGAATACTGCCTGGCACACTGTAAGGAGCTATTAACATGTTAAGGAATTTTATAAATTTCCTTTCATAGTTCCTTAGTCAGCAACTTGGATGCTACTATGTGCCCACATAATCCCTTTTTTCAAACTCCTTACGGCCTAGTGGGAAAATAATTTATTAAAAATGTTTATAACTAGGAGGAGTATTCTAAAGGAAAAATCCAGAATGCTATGGGAGGATATAAAGGGACCTTAGACTCAGGCAGGGATTAATTGAGGAAGTAATGTTTAAGCAGCAAAATGAAGGCTGAGTAGCAGAAGGGGATAAACAGCGGAAGGAAGAAGAGTCTAGATCAGCGCTGTGCAGAACTTTTTGAGAGGCTGGAAGGGTCCTATGTCAGTTCTGTGCAACCCAGGAGCCACTGGCTACTTATGGCAATTGGTGGCTTTGAAGGTGGCCAGTGCAGCCGATGCACTGACTTGTAAATTTCATTTACTTTTAAATCATCTGCATTTAAATACGTCCACGTGTGGGTCGTTGCTACAGTGTTAGAAGTGTAGGGAAAAGGGAACAACATGTACAAGGATCCTAAGGCTGGACAAAAGTGTTTTATTTGAACAACTGGAAGAGAAGTCCAGTTTAACTAAGCTGACCCTTCCATGCTTATAGTTCTGTTACTCAAACAACAACATTAGCGAACATTTGTATGGTACTTACTTTGTGCCAGCACTGTTTGAAGCATTTGCAAAATTATTCATACCTCAGAACAGCTTAAAAAAATTTTTTTTAATGTTTATTTTTGAGAGAGAGACAGAACACAAGTGGGGGAGGGGCAGACACACACACACACACACACACAGAAATTGAAGCAGGTTCCAGGCTCTGAGCAGTCAGCATAGAGCCCAAGGTGGGGCTCAAACCCATGAACCCTGAGATCATGACCTGAGCCAATGTCAGATGCTTAACTGACTGAGCCACCCAGGTGCCCCCCTCAGAACAGCTTCTATTACCTGCAATGCATTGCCTGTATGACAAAAGTATGGTGTGGCTCAGCTAACTTGCTTATGGTGGTGTAGCTAGTGATAAACTGAGCTGGGCAGGATGGGTCCAGAATCTGTGCTTCACTGCACAATATTCACTTACATACAAACCAAAAGGGATTATAAGGTGTGTTTGGGAGCAGGGGATGTTATGCCCAGAATTCGTGATCCCCAAAGACCACTAGGGAACCGAGTCCGATGCAAAAGCAAAAGAGCCTTTATTCGAGCTAGCTCAAGCTCAATCCCCTACCTGCACCAACACAGCGGTGAGATACCAGGGAGAGAGAGCGAGTTTCAAAAGCACAAAGGTTTTATAGGGGTCTAGGGGCAGTTGGTGAGGTAATGGCTGTGGCCTCAGCCAATTGGCTGGGGAAGGGTCATGGCCTCGGCCGATTGGCTGGGGAAGGGTCGGAGTCCTGTTACGCAGGTCGCTGGGCGTGTTTTGATCGGGAAGTTTGAACGGGTGAGCGGGAGGTTACTCAAGGGGAGGAGGCGTGGTCTAGGTTTCTGCGATTTTCCCGGAAAAGGGGTCATGTCAGGGACATAGTCACTCAAGGTGGAGGACACAGAACAAGTTGGAGTCGGCTGGCATAGGCCCGCCCTTTCAGGGACTCTACTTCTCTGCTTAGGCCACTGTGCCTGTATACATTGTAGAAATGAACTATCTTCTGATGGAAAAGAAATGTTGTAAAGTAATAAAAAGCGATGTGTGTATCTAATGATCTCTTTTTGAGGAAACATGTTGTTATGTGCAATTGTACTCTTTGGAACATCTTTGGCATTCCTACTGTTTATGATGTCCTTACCAAAGCGTAGGGGGGGACAGTTTTCCAACATGGAGAACACCTCCTATGTTTTGCTGTAACTTGATCGATCATTTAATAATTATTTTCATAAACCTGGGGAGTCAGTGGCATACGACACAGTAATTATTTTTTGTTTTATACTAGTCATAACAAAACTACCTTGTATAAAATCTTAAAACTTTGAGAACTGAATTTCTACTTGCAAAGGTAAACAACGGATGCTTAGACCTGTTTCAGAGAAGTTCTTTCTGTATATATTGGTATTATGTAAGACATTTGGGAGTATGGAAAGAATGGCTGCTTCTTTGTCCTGCATTTTTAGGAAACTTGTAGCACTAAAATATCCCCTATGGAGGCATGGTTTAGTGTCAGCATCTCTTGGGTGAAAAGGAGACAGGATAGAAAAGAACTCCCAATCTGTTTTGAACATTTTAACGAAATTGTGAACCCAGCGGATGTTTGGAGACTGCACCACCAGAGGGAGTGGGATTACATTTTTAAACATTTAATCCCATCACTAAACATACTCTACTGGTTGATTTAGGGCTGTAGTTAAAGGTGATTTCATACATGATTAAAAGCCAAAATCTGTTGAGGAAGAACAGATGCTCCAATTACCTTTGGCTTTATTTAATTGGATTCCTGAAAATGAGAAGTGCCTAAAAGATTTACTGTCAGAGCTCTGATATAAAAGGATGCAGCATTTGTCAATATTATCAGAATGCTAAGGAAGTGCCATAGCGGTATATGCTAACTAACTTGGATGTACATTAAAAAAAATACATTAACTAAAAACGAAAACAAAAACAAATTTGGAATACTTGGAAAAGCAGCTTAAAGAGTAAAGGAACCTATGGTTGTCATTTGGAAGTTACTTTTATCCACCGCTATTATGAGCTGTATCACCCGACTTGTTGGTTGCAGGTTGTTTTCTCCTTGTATTTGTGATTTTCAACTTTGAAACTAATTGGAGCTTGTAAATATCACAGACATATTGGTTCAAATCCCCTCTGGAGCTTCCTGTCATCTGAACTACTCCCCTCCCCTACCTGGAGGGCAGGGAGAGACTGAAGAAAAGGCAGAACACTCCAGATTGGTAGGTGGTGGGTTTAAAAGGCAAAGGAATTTACTTAGAAGGCTTGTCTCAGGCGGCTGCAAGATGAATAGATCTCCACATCCGTCTGCCAAATGTTAAAAGTTTATCTAGAGGCCGTAACTGGGTTTGGTCATGTATACTTCCCGACGATCTCAACACCACATCACTGTCTCAAGTCTACGCCTTTGGAGCAGCTTCTGAAGTGGGGAAGGCAGACGGAACCACATCCCAAGGGCAGGGGAAGGCCTGCGGAGCCTCTGATTGCCAGGGTCCAGCTCACAGGTCAACTGGCAGTCATGTCCTCTCCATGACCTCCCCCAACAAGATAACCAAATACAATTCTTAGGTTAAAAAAGAAAGGCTAGACGTCAATATCTAGATTTTAAAATACAGTGGAATAGTCTGGCATCAAGGAATCTCCAGATAGAAAGAAATACTAACTTCAACCTGGGAATAACTGCCTATCTGCGCATTTGAAGTATGAATTCCTAGGAAAAACACTGCCAGGTAATTCTCGGGGCCAGGCTGGGAATTCTCCTGGCTGGAGACTGTACTGTCTCCTGAGGCCGCACGTTCCGTCTTGACACAGCTGGCACCACCAGGGTGCGCCCCTTAAAATGAGCGGGATCCTTCAGTCCTTGTTCCTCTCATGCGCCATCTCTCTTTTCACATGGTAATGATGCTCCACATTTACTGTGTTCTCACCATGTACAGATACCGCCCTGCGTGATTTAAGCGCACCATCCCGTTCCGGCCTCGGAACAACCCTAGGAAGTGAGTTCGATTTTTATTCCCAGTTTACCAGTGAGAAGACTGTGGGGACTGCAAAGCCCAGGAGATATTTGAAAGGATCAATTGGCCTTCTTCCTTCCCCCATTTATTCTGTGCTGGATACAGTGTTTGGTGGTGGGCACAGAAAGAAGAATGCAGGCTGATCCATGCTTCTTAGAACTTATTGCCAATGGGGAAGACAGTCCTATAACAGAGTGCCACAGGAGCCCTGAGAGAAGGAGAGAAGTTTCGATCCCATGAGAGATTCCAGTGGAAGACATGCCTCAGTTGAAATGTACAAGAGACTCTCCTGGCAGGGAGGGGTTGAGGGGTTAGGAGCGGTCAGGGCGATGTGTGCCTTCCAGGCAAAGGAAGGGCCGAGTCTCAAGGTGAGAAACAACCAGGAATATCTTGTCAGCTTGGCTGAAGTGCGGGGTTGGAGGAAAATCGGGAAAAGCCAAGTTTGGAGAGTAAGAGGGGGGGTGGTCTGATGTGAAAGGCATGGCATTTATGAACTAGAACTTCATCTTAACCTTATACATGATGGAGAGCCTAATACAGTGATTTCACTAGGAGAGTGATGCGATGACACTTGTGTTTTGGAAATATCCGAAATGGTGTGGAAGGCAGATTGGAAGGGGATAACGCTAGAGGTGTGGAACCACGTTAGGAGACTGGGAGTTAATCTGGCTGAGAGATGGGAGAGGGGGCTGGATCATAGCAGTTAGCAGTGGGGGTCTAAGGAGAGGGTCTGTCCTCACTTATCACTTCTCCAGCCTGATCTCAAGAGGGCCTGGAGCACTCTCTGTCACTTGGAGCTCTGTCCTGAAGCCTGGGAGGATTTGGTTCTGATCCTGGCTCTGTGTTCACACAACTGTGTGCCAGTGGACATGTCACTGAAACTCTGGACCTCAGTGGCCTCATTTGCAGAATATCAAACACGCTAGATGATCTCCGAAGCCTCTTTCAGGTTCTATCTTCGGTCTTTCCGATGAATGGCATGGTTTCTTTGTATCCATTTCAAACCGGATGCAGTGGTATCTCCAGAATAAATGAATAACCTCTGGTGTGGAGTAGATACTTGAGTAGAAAAGAAACTTGAAAATCATTCAATGCATGAGTTTTCATATTTCTGATTAGCTGTAGAATATTTCATTCAAATGAAATATTATGCAAAAGCTCAACAAACAAAACAGATGGAAGCTGACAACCTCAGGCAGATGTGAACGTAGGAGAAGGGAACCCTGCCTTGCTCAGTGGGAAGCTCTTAGGGGACTCCCAGGGCTTAAGCTTGATTAAGCCGGGCAGGCTCGGGGTGGGGCATTCAGTTGTCCAGCTCCAGTCAAGGAATGAGACAGATCATGACCCCCATGGTCATGGAGTTAGCGACAAAGTCGAGATAGGATCTAAGCCTTCTGTTTTTTCTACTGTTGCGTGGTGAGATGAGATCCTCAAACTAATGCCTTCTTGGAAAGTGCAATGTCAAATACCTTGTAAAACTTTTTGCAGTGCACGATTTGGCAACACCATTTTGATGTTTTTCTCACACTAAACTTATGATAACATTATAAGGGCATAAGACATTGGGGAATCAATTGCCCATAGATCCTTGTTTAGGAATGAATTATGACTTGTTTTCTGAAGAAAACTTTGACCTTTCCTGGATGGAGATGGTGGAGATTGTATGTTCCTTACGTAGGCATGCTCGCTGTTAAAATTCATCAGGCATCATCAAAAATAGTCTTCAACTTATTGCTTGTTAAAGAAGGTAAATGGGCCTTCCTTTAAGTAGTAATACAGAATATTTGGCTCCAAGGAATTGCCTGTGATAATCAGTATCAATTAATCAATTAATTGTGCAAATTAAGCTAGTCAGCACCTGACACTGTGCTAGGCATTGGAAATACAATGGTGAGCAAAGACAGAGCCAGCAGCTGCCCTCATAGAGCTTCTGGTCCAGTGAGTGAGCTAGACAGGTAAAGACAGCTTTCCAGAAGATGCAGCTTCTAGTGTGAGACATGGAAGAGAAGCCCCAGACAAAGGCAGGGGGCAAAGTGTTGTGGGTGAGAGCTTTCCAGACGGAGGGAACAGCACATTTATAGATCCAGAGGTGAGAGAGAGCATGACTTTTTCAGCAATCTCAAAGAGGTTCATTTAGGCAGCTGGAATGAGGGGAATAGTCCGGGAGTTGAGGCTGGAGATGTGGAGGCCAAAGTCTATTCAGTGATGACGGGTGTGGAACTCATGCTGAGTCCTGTTTGAACCTTTGAGGTGTTTGAAGCAGAGCCTTGTTTTAGGGAAAGCAGACTGACTGTGGTTTGGAGAATGGGTTAGAATTGGGCAAACCAGTTAGAAGGTTGTGTGGTAATCCAGGCTGAAAGGAGGGTCACCTGGCCTCGAGTAGTGGCATTGAAAAAGAGGAGGAAAAGACCAACTGGGAACTATCATCAATGGGATTTGGTGATATTAACCAGTTTCTCATTTGAGAGTCTCAGTATTTACAGAGACCTTCCTGAAGGATAGAGAGCCTGTGAGTCTCCAAACTTTGGTTTTGGATTAGTTAAGAATTGTAAGAGGGCACTGTGTTTGAAGTGTTTTATCAATGTGATTTTACTCCATAGTGCTTTAACATTGTGCCACCAGGTTACATGTTCTTACATCTTCTTATGGATGTTTCTCAGACTGTTGTTTCGAACATTACATGGGATCTTTATAGGAAGATCCTGGAAAACTTACTCTCACGGTGCACACCAGTAATGACTTCTGTTTCTCCTGACTTTGTTTTGAGCTCTGACCATGATAAGTAGTTTTAGGGACCACAAGTTCCTCTTTGGTTGGTGTCTGGGAAGCCCAAGCCAAATGATTGTTGCTTCCAGCAAAATGTAGTAGCCCTTGTGGCATTTACTGACCTCATTCTGGCTTCATTTTCTGCTTTCCATTTTTGTTGTTGTTGTTTGTTTATTTTTAAGAGAGAGAGAGAGAACACGCATGCGCTGGGGGTGGGGGGGGGTGGGGAGTGAGGAGGGGCAGGGAGAGGGAGACACAGAATCCGAAGCAGGCTTCAGGCTCTGAGCTGTCAGCACAGAGCCTGACATGGGGCTTGAACCCACCAACCATGAGGTCATTATCTGAGCCGAAGCCAGACGCTTAACTGACTGAGCCACTCAGGCACCCCAACTGGTTTCTATTTTTAATTTGACTTTCTTCCCAGTTCCTTACTTGCTTGTTATTGTTTTAAGTCTCAAAATGTAGTATCTTTACAAGCCACTTTGATTCCGTTTGGAATGAGATTGACTATAATAATTATAATAATGTGAAGAAAATTTCTTGTATCTTTGTGCCACAGAACAATTAGAAAGTTAATATATATAACTTTATATAATATCTCTCATTATATATTATATTATATATTATATTATATATAATGTATATGTGTATATTATTAATGTATATGTGTACATTATATATAATGTATATGTGTATATACACATATATGCTTGTAAGTGTTTAATTTTGAATTGAAAATTTAGATTCAAGTTTTTGAAAGTCTAAGGGTTTCTCTTGACTTACAAAGCAAAAACATGCCTTTCTCAGTCCTCTTTCCTCGGGATTATAATTTGAATATCACCAACTTCTTCCTTCTGATTTAAGCTGAATAGTAGCATTTTCTGTTTTTGTAAGGAATCACTTATTTTCACCAGTACTTCTGTAATTTTTCATATGGGAGAATTTCTGAGTATTTGCAAAGATTCATTTAAAAATATAAATGTGGTTATATTGGGTTAGTCTTTTTCTGAGTCACAGAAATAACTCTCTCCTTTCCTTCAACAGTCAGGCTCTGTATTACATACAGAAATATGGATTTAAAAGATTTATTCGTGTCTCAAAGAAACTGGGAATCTAGTGGGGGAGGGAAGTTAATCCCATCGATCTTCACTATAGTGAGATAAATGCCTCCACGGGGGGGGGGGGGGGGGGCGCTAAGCACAGTGAATACCTTAACTTGCCAGGTCCCCACTTTTGCCTTGGTTGTAGGAACAGCCCTGCTGTGTCAAACTCCCTGCATTTCTTTGTTCTGTGTCTGATTGTACACCGTTATGCAGACCCAGCCTGTGTGGGTGTCCGACTTCTGGCTCCCCATTTTTAAGTTAGAGGGTTTGGAGTTATATGCCATACAAAAGGCTGCAGCTCCTATCCAGACAAAATATTATTGCAGGTAACATTTAATGCCAGATTTTGCTCAATGGAGTCAATTCCACGTTGCTTTGTTAATGATGAGGGGAAGATTGCTTTGCTGATCTGATCTGGAATCAGGGAATTTTATTAAAGGACACGTTCTGCAGAAAGGACATTCTCAAATCTCTGATCAATACGCTTTGCAACACTGGCATTGATTTGCATTGGTGGATGTAGTAGAATCCAAAAACGGCCACAGTTTTTTTGCAGCAATCCCATCAAGAGGCAAAATATTTTTCTCCACCTCACGAATCTGGGCTAGCCTTATAACATGCTTTGGCCAATAGAACATGGCAGAAGCAATACAGTGCAAGTTCTGAATCTGGGCTTCAAGAGGCCTTGCAACTTGGCTCTCACTCTTGGGATTTGATTGCTGTCTTGAACAAGACCGGGTTAGCGTGCCGGAGGATGAGCTATGTGGCCCACTTGTTGCTGTGAGAGAGGCCATCCTAGGCTGGTCAGTCTCCAGCTGACCCGCAGATGCATAAGTGAGCCCAGCTGAGATCAGAGAAGCCTGGACAGATCGGCAAAATACCCAGCTGACCAATAGGTGGTGAGAAGTAACAAATGGTTGTTATTTTAAGCCACTAAGGTTTGGGGTTCTTTGGTGTGTGGTAAAAGCTAGATGGTAGGAGTGCAGTTTGGACATCTCCGCAGTGGTATGCATGTGCTAGTGGACTTTAGAGCAGAGTAGAAGAAAGGAAGGAAGGGTGTTAAAGAGGAAGGAAGAGGGGCGCCTGGGTGGCTCAGTCGGTTAAGTGTCTGACTTCGGCTCAGATCGTGATCTCGCAGTTTGTGGGTTCGAGCCCCGCGTCGGGCTCTGTGCTGCCAGCTCAGAGCCTGGAGGCTGCTTCGGATTCTGTGTCTCCCTTTCCTTCTGCCCCTTCCCTGCTCACACTCTGTCCCTCTCTTTCTCTCTCAAAAATAAGTAAAACATTAAAAAGAAATTAAAGAGAAAGGAAGAAGAGGAGAACATACACTCACTACCTTCTGCATGCCCAGCTGATGATCCTTTTTTTAACTTCTATCAATGAAGAAACAAGTACACAAATCTTCTGAACATTGTAGTAGATTACCCATAAGGGAGATTCAAGCTCCTAATTAATTATGATTCCCAAAAGATTTGTCAAAATGAGCCCATGTTATTTATGGCAGTGAGTTTTAAAATATCAACCCCCTAATGAGAAAAGATATAATTCTATTTATTTCCTCATATCTAAAGACAACATAATCCATTTATCAACCCTACCCCCAGTACCCAAAACATGAGGGGTAATACTGTAATTTATTATGCCAGAAATATAATTCACATACGACTGGAAAATAGACATCGTAGGTTTCACTTTCATTTAACAGAGCCCTTGCTGGGCATCCCCCCGTCTGCTGAGTCCAGGGTTTAACTAGGGAGGATAGAAAGACGAGGAAGACAAATCTTTGATCCACTTGGGAAGGGTGAGGGGGGGCTGGGGATGGTGGGTGCTGTCATATACTGACAATAAAGGCTGTCACTAATTCACCAAAGGGCCTCTCTAGCCTCAGTTTCCCCGTTTGTAACCTGGGGAAGTTGCTCCATTTCTGGTCTTGACATACGTCAACCTTTCCGGAGTGAGGGTACGTGCTTTGCCCTTTCTTCCAGAAAGTGGTCCTGATGCAAGATTTTCTTTATTACGATTCTCTCAGCCCTGAACATGTTCTGATTGTCTGGTGTGTGGCCGGCACCCTGAGAACCCCTGGCCACATTGTACTGAACAATGCAGTCCCTGCCTTTGAGGAACTTAAGTGTACAGTGTGGGAAAGACCACACAGTATGGAAAAAGCTCCGATGGGGCAAATAGCTGAGCCCTCCGGGAAGGGTGGTGCTCAGAGAAGGCTTCCCAGAGGAGAAACGCCTTTGCAGATAGCTGAAGGATGAGTAGCATTGGTCAGATGAACACGCGTTTGTAACTACTACCCAAGCATCGATGGTCTTACTGCATAGAACCAAGTGATTATAACTCATCACGTATGTACAGAAAACTGTGTACTTTGTTAGCTCAAGAATCTGAAGTTTTTTGGGGTGCCTGGGTGGCTTAGTCAGTTAAGCATCAGACTCTTGATTTCAGCTCAGGTCATGCTCTCATGGACATGAGATCGAGCCCCGCCTCAGGCTCCACAAGAGAGTGGAGCCTGCTTGGGATTCTCTCCCTCTCTCTCTCTCTCTGCCTCTGTCTCTTCATCTCTCTCTTTCTCTCTCTGTCACTCCCTTGCTCATGTGCTCTCTTTCTCTCTCTCAAGATAAATGAATAAGCATTTTTTTTAAATCTGAAGATTTTAGGACTACTTTGAGATGTTACAAAACTTTTTATGTACTCGTTGTCATGGAGTCCTGTTTTATTATTTATGAGAACACGAAGGGACGGAAGAATTAGAGACCTTTAGTCAGACTTCATCACATTCACTGGAAAGGAGATAATTGCAATTACTGAAGAGATTAATGTGGAGGCAGGCGGCACTCTCCAACACATTGCACATAAAAACCCAGCAACACTGGAGAATAGAGCTAGAATGGGTGTTAGGGTTGATCGTGTGTGTGTGTGTGTGTGTGTGTGTGTGTGTGTGTGTGTGTGCATTCATTTTCAGAGCAGGGAAGTCAGAGATCAGGGAGTTTGGAAAATTACTCTAACAATTACTTTTTGAATTTTGAGTACCTTAATACTTCTCCTAACGATACAAAAGCATGTTACTGAGCTGACGATCCTTTGGCAGTGAGACTGACTGATCTGACTGCTCTGTCTTGTGGGCGGGAGGCTGCATAAGCGACGGCCCCTCACTGCCGTCCATACAGAATAGAATGGAGAATTCACACCCCAGCTCCTGGCTCCTGTTATCACACAGTCGCCCAGGTTGCACGTGGCCCCTGCACTTTCAGGCTGCACGCGGGTTTGATCCAAGTGGATCCACTTTCATGTCTCAGCATCAACGGGGAAGCCCTGGGGCAGGAGGCTGGAGGTGCTTGGCATTGGTGGGAGGTGAGGTGCTGCCAGGCTGTGTCTGTGTGAAGTTGATGGGGATCCACGCAGAGTTGGTCTCTGCAAAGGTGAAGCAAGAGCAAGTGAACTGAAGCATGAAAGGTATTTGGTACAACCATTTAGCTTTTCTCTTGAGAGGTGTACTCTTTCTGGTAAGTAAGGAACCTCCTCTACCATCAGTTAGGTAGTCAGAAAAATCAAAAAAGACAAATGTCCACTTCAGCACTGATGGTCTGTGTTATCTCAGTGTGTTTGAGGAGCAAATTTTATTGATGGGTATCACTGACACTGAAAATAATGATGAGGTAAAACCTTGTGAACATATTTCTTACAAATTAATAGTTCTCGAAGCTGAAGGCAAAGTCATTCCTGAGATTGATTTTGGCCATAGCTATTCAAGATGTGGATGTATTGAATATATATATATATATATATATATATATATATATATATATTATATATATATGTTTTCTGGACTCTTCTTGCCTTGTTGATACATTCTAATGAGTTTTAAATATTCTATTCTCTGATTTTTCCATACTATTCATAATGTTCCTTTCCAACTACTGTGCCTTCACTATTGTTTATTGATCGTTGTTTCAGAAACTGGTAAACATATACTTGAACATGCACAGTATGCCCTTGGAAAACAAAGGATAAAGAAAATAAGATTTGAAAATTTAATGCAGTGTTTAGAGAAAGAATTCAAGCCTATTTTGATTGTAATGTTTTAGTGACTTGACTTTCACGTGTCAAAGTCATCCTGAATGTTTATGGTCATCATGCCAGAGGGAAGAGAGAACTCTGAGTGACATGTAAGATCTGTCTCTGGCTGGGAAATGCTCACTTTCCCTTTTCTTTAGTAGAACCAGTCACATAGCCCCCGTACAACCACAAGGGGGCAGGAGATGCAATTTTGTGGTATGCCTCCAATAAAGGAGAACCGTGGATATTTGGCAAATAATACCAACCACTACCCCGGCAGGGCTGACATTTTTAGCTGGTAATGTTACAGAAAACCTTGTGAGATAAGTCATATGCAGCAGGTTTGAAGCTGTGGCATGCATGGCATTTTAGATGTTGAAATTAAAGTCTTATTTGTAAAAGGAAGACGTAGCAGGTTTTAATGTATAACCACCAACATATCTGTTTAAAGAGGTTAACTAAATATTTATTAGTCAATAAGAATAGTGGAAAATGCAATCTCAGTATTACTGGGGCTCTCCTGCTGCAGGATTGCACAGTCAGGGGAGATCTTTGGCTAAGCTCAAGCTTCAGGGAGACATGCTGGTCTTTGGTCCGTTTGTCTCCGCTGAGATGTACAATGATCAAGCCCATATTCCACATCTCTGGAGCTAGCAGCTCTGCTGCCTTTGGGCCAAGCTTGGAGGCACCAGAATCTCTACTGAGGCTGTGAAGTCCAAGGCTACTAGCCCAGCCTCCCTCTGGGTACTGCCCTGTGATCTCTCTGAGGCCATTCCGCTTCCCTGGGGCACTGCCATCAGGCAGGACTGGAGTCCCTCCCGTGCCTGGGGACCACCAACTTTGGTGCTGTTGTTAGTCTGAAGCATATTCTCCAGGTCCTCATGCCTTCTCAAAGGACAGGAAGAACTGCTGACCTAGAGCATCTTTTTCTGCAAAGCACTTAAATTCTGTGGCCCACCTATTCCATTGGTCTGCCAGTGTGATTCCAAGATCTGCCTCATGTGATTGCTGTCATGGAATTGTTGAAGGGATTAAAGGAGACTCCTGACAGCAACTGACATGGAAATTCCTAATGATGTGAAATGAAACGTCCAAGTGAATTAGCTTTAGTGATAAAGAATGGGCAGGGCAGGGATGGGGTTGGGAGGAAGACATTGATATTTATTGTGCACCTACTATGTACCAGGCCTTGGTAAGATATTTTCATATGTTATCTCATTTAACCATCATAGCAACACTATTAAGTGGTGAGTGTGAGCCCATTTTTACAGACAGAAAACTAAAACTCAAAGTGTTCTATGTATCCATAAAACATAATAATAATGATAGCTACCATTTATGATGCTTTTATATGGCAACCACTGTTATAAGATCTTTATGAATATAATAGTTACTTTAAAGTTTATTTATTTTGAGAGAGAGAGAGAAGCGGAGGGGCAGAGAGAGGGAGAGAGAGAATCCTAGACAGGCTCCATGCTGTCAGCATGGAGCCCAGACAGGGCTCAATCCCACAGTGAGACCATGACCCAAGCTGAAATCAACAGTCAGATGCTCAACCCACTGAGCCACTCAGGCACCCCTATGTCTTTATGAATATAAAATTATTTAGTCTACCATGGGGTAAATACTATTAAAAAACAAAACTCAACCAAATAAATTTTAAAGCTCTAATTGCTTTTATCAAGCAACATCTAGCGTGTACTAGGAAGCTCTCAAAAGTTGTACAAAATGGAAGGTTTTTGTAGGAAGGAGAGTGAGGCAAGAAGTTACTAGCAAAGGAAAAGAAAGGATTGTTTCAGCTAAAGTCACCTTCCCTTAGGGGGAAGGGCAGGGAATCTTATTAGGTGGATTACCTCATCTTCCTTTGGGGGATGGAGAGGGCCCATGTGACAGAATCGTCCCTGATGTTGATCAGAAAATTCCTGACTGAAGAGTTAAGACTACGTTTCTGGGGGAAGTTGAAACTGCAATTAGGTTAGGTATAAAGTTCAGATTTGGTGACTTAGCTTGAGTGACACCATTTTGGGCCTGTTGTTTTCTTCTTAACAGTACAATATTCTTATTTTGCAGATAAGGAAGTTGAGTCATGGAGTTTGAGAGACACCCAAGGTCACACAGCTAGAAAATGGGGAACAAGACTTGACCCCTGGCAGTCTGGATCCAAAGTCCATGTTCTAAATCATTGTACTATATGGCTGAGGGATGGGGTGAGGAAAAGAGGTTGGGAGGGGGGAGAGAAGACAGACAGACAGACAGACAGACACACACACACACACACACACACACGTCATAGACAAATTCTCAAATTTGAATGTATATGTTGAAATGACTTCAGACTTTCCCCAAAGGATTTCAACACATTTCCAAGGAAATGAGCCTCAGAAATAGTCCTGTGATGGAGCCTGGTGCCAGAGGTCAATGAAGAGTGGACTATCCCCTGATTTCATAGACAGGTACTGAGTGCTAGTCCTCTCAAGCCCTTTCAATCCTACTATCGGCTGAAAGACAAATTAACAATGCCTAACATTGCCTAAGATTGGAATAGAAAGGCAGTATCAGTGTTCCAAATGGGACAGCTGATGACCTGGTGGTTAAATGCTCAAAACAGCTTTCCTGAAAATGGAATAGGAACACTACTTTTTTTTTCTCTCCAGATGCTAGTGCTTATCACCTAGTTGGCTAGATGCCAGATGCTTTTAAACACAAACACTGTGCAAACTACCTGGGGTCAACTCTGTAAATAGTGCTGATGATTATACAAGGCAACATTGGCCCATGGGTATTAAACCTAAACATTTTTGGCTCTCCAAACAGCCAAGTTACTCTTAGCTTAAGGAGGTAGGGGCACTATACTAGAATCCTTCTTTTAGCATCTTTTAGTGGTAACTCCGAATAGGTGGTCAAAAAGATTAAGCAACTTGTTCCTGCCAAGGAAAGAAGACTAAAATCCAGATTTTCTGGCCTCTAGCTGCTAATCACAGTAAAGAAGAGTAGATTCCATGGATTTTATTTTACTAACCCTTCCAAAGTATAAAGGGTGATGCAGTCTTTTAAAATGATTTTACGACAGACTGTATATCTTTGAATAGAATTTATGTTCAGTGATCATAGTTTTTAATGTTATTCCTTGGTGTAGTTATTTTAGCATCAGACATAAAGATTGTAAGTGACTATCATATAAACCATTTTACAAATCATATGCCTTTTTTTTTTTATAACACAAATGGTCAAGTTTTATATACTCAATTAGTATGAATACCTAATCTGACTTGGTTAGATGATCAAAGTGCATATGGTCTAGCTATTAAAACACACTTGGAGGCATAGACAGATGCCCTGTGCTAATAATGCATTAGAAATATTCCTGCCTACAAACCACATTTTTCTAAACTGAGTTATGATTTACCTGGAAAATTGATTTACTATTTGATTTAATAGGGAAATTGGCTGTGTGAAACTGGCTACTATGAGGAACCATTTTCGAATCAAATAACCACCTTCAGTCTTCATTTGTTCAATTATATCTTTCCTCATTTTTTTCAGAACAGATTTGAGACACTCGGGTATTTCACATTTTGTAAATTTGAATTTTTGTATTTGGGTTTGTGAACACTGGTGGGCTGACCATATAAAAATGTTTTGTAAAAATTCTCTTCCCCTCAAAAGAAGTTCCATAAACTTTTAATGATATGCAATGTGAAATTTGAAAGGTTAAAAAACTTTTCTCATATGCAACAGAGAGTGCTTATCAACTAGCAGAAGTTTGCTTCTCATTGTTGATCAATTAATAACTGTAGAATTTCAGTTCCATTAAAAAAATGTGTGGCCTAGACTGCGGTATGTGCTTGCATTTACTGTTTTAGTCACCCTATTACAGATGATTAGGGAGACATTTGTAAATGCTCTGCTGTCTTGAAATTAATTCCCAGGTCAGTCAGAGATTTTTTAAAATAGCTTATTTTAGGAAACATAGACTCTTGTGGGTATAATATTTACATTATTTAAATTTATGCTGAATTTGCTGTTTGTACGAATGATGAGATTCAGTTAAGTACATTTCTAACCACTACTCTGGACATTTCTAAAAACAAAGCAAAACTAGGAAGAAGGCAATAATTTACAGAGTAAGTGTAATTTAGCTCTTAAATACATTATGGTAAAATAAGTTATAAGCATTAATAGGGCAAAACCACTTGTCTTTAAAGTCTGTGTATATTCATATTCCTATTACCCCAGAAGGTTTTTGCTGGAGTAGTTTCTTAATTTCTCTCTCATTGAATCATTGATATATTAATATGCTATGGATTATGATGTTATTAAACACATATTAGATGTAATGCAGGCAAATTTGTCTTATAGAAACTTTAAACAAAAGGGACATCTTAGTGTGAACAGCCCATTTCACCATGTACAATGCATACATTTTGTATAAGGTTTGCCACCGAAATAAAAATAATAAAAGTACCAAAGTGTGCTGAAAATCACTGTCGAGGGTGGGGTGTTGGGCAGCAGAGTATAAAGGCATAATCCTTCCATTTTTGCTTTAAATTTCAGTTCCTCACCATTGCCTCCAAGGTTGGTTTTTCCTTTAAGTTCATTTTGACCTTTAAGTTCCTTCCATCTTTCGGCGCCCAGGAAGCAGGTGTGGGAGGAAATTGGCTACTTTATGAACCCTCCCTTCTCCAGCCAAAATCATTTCAGATTCACTCCACTCTCAAAATTCTGTGCTAGGCTTTGTGTCTGGATGAAACCCCTTAACACGTTGTGGAATTTAATACTGCATTTTCCTATGCTTAAATCTAATTCATCTTTTAAAAAGTTTGCACATTTCTTCCCACTTAAGGATATACACACAATGGGGAAAATGCTTGAAGGCAGAATGCTGTGACTGGCTCTTTGGAGGTTTCTGAAGGGGCACTGAGGTCAACTTGTTTCCCCCCCCACCTCCTCCCTAAATTTTAGAAATGTGAAATCTGGCAGGGATGTGTCTTAAACTGGGTCTGGATGGAAAATGAACATAATGACCTCTAAGCTGATGAGCTGACACCTGAGCCCCCATCCCCTTTAGTTTCTGCGTTGAAATTTTGAAGATTATTTTCAGGAGGCTGTGACTACCAACTGAATAGAGAAATCATCTCCACTACTCACTGATTCTAACCCGGTGGGTATCTCGCGAAAACAGAAGAGTTACACCTGAGGGGAGGGTGTTTGCTCTGAACACACAGCTCAAGGACGTTCTCGACTCAGATGGAAGGTCTCTAGGCTGTAGCTAAAACTTTCATCCGTCCAGATATTTACAGTTTGAAGGGCTTCCCCCCTGATGTTTTTGGCAATAAAGGGAGAAAATCATTTCTCCTAAGGGCATTTGAAACTGGCAAAATAAACATGCTGTGCACAGCTGAGTCTCCCTAGCCTTTGTTTTCGCTGGGAGGCTGGAGGGTCGGGACATGGACCGTCAGACTCGAGGGCTTCATCTTTTAAAGTCTCGGTGTCCGCAATACCGGGATAATCACTCCACGTGCCACCTGCGGAGGCCTCATTTTTCTTTTCATTTCTTAAGAAAAAGACTCCTCGTCGTCTAGGCAAGTTTGGACAACTGATTAACTCCTGGGAACACTTGCGCATCAGCTGATCCCAGGTGGTGCAGACGCCTAGCGGGGACCAGGCCCCGGGGGCGCCCCCGAGGTGTCATCTTCCCGAGCGACGGTGCACCTCTCACATTAACACTTGGTTCCGCTTGGGTCTCTTCCATCTCCACCCCTCCACCCAGGGGGCCTCCCTGAGCCCCTGCCACCAGCTCACCTTCTCTTTTCCTCCCACGCCCCCGGACAGGGCATCCCTTCTGGCAGGTGGGGTTGGGGGATGTCTAGTCCCCGGGGAAGGAGTGCAGAAGGGTTAACGAGGAGAGTCTGCGGCCAGGTGGGGCGCCCACACCCGCCCGGCCGCGGTGGGCGTCGGAGGTGAGGGGGCGCTGTTCGGGCAGCAGTGCGCCGGGCGGCGGGCGGGAGAGCTGCCAGGCTGACGGAGACGCCGGCCCGAGTGGGGGCCGCTCCGCCGCCACCGCCGCCGCCGCCGCCGCTGTGATGCGGAGCCGGTGCTGCGCCGGGCGGTGGAGTCAGAGCCCGGGCGCGGGAGCACGAGCTGCAACATCAGCACCGGCGGCGGCGGCGGCAGCAGCAGCACCACCTGCACCAGCTCCCGGGCCCCGCGCTGCGCTCTCCGCCCTGCCGCGCCCGGGGCCGCCGCCCCGCGCTCTCTATGGATGTCAAAGCGGCCCCCAACGGGGTGGCCACCATCGAGGACCGGATCCTGCGGATCACTGGCTACTATGGCTATTACCCGGGTTACTCCAGCCAGAAAAGTAAGACGCCGCGGGGCTGCCTTGTTCCAGGCACCGGAGCGGGTGGGATGCGGGAGGGCGCGCGGTCCGGACACCTGCAGCCCTGCCGGTACCGCTAACGCTACCTTCCTGGCGGTGGGGCCGCTGGGGCGAAAAGTATGTCCGTTGTTCTCGGTGCTGAACCACGAGAGAGAACGGGGGCCCGGGCCGTTTGCGCCTAGGAGTTTGGAAACAGTGGCAGCCTTGGGGTCGGAAGCGCCGGGGGGACCGGGTGAGCGCTCCGGGCGGCCGTCGGCCGGCTTACCTCTGGCTCATTTACCACCAAGGGGAAGGCTGCCATGGCTGTTTACTTAGCGGAAAGTCAGCCCTAGGTGCCGCACTCCCCCCAGCCCCTACTGGGTGCCGGGCTGCAGGCGGGGCGCGGGGCGCGCTGGCTGGGTAGGCTCGGGGGTGGGGCCGGCGGGGGCGGCAGAGGCAGACTTGGGTCCCGGCGCAGGCCGGCTCTGCTTGTGCACTCCGGCTGTCGAGACGCCGCCAGCGCGGGAATTACTCCTGCTAAAATGTCTTTGCGAGGTCCTCCACCCCGGGCAGAGAGAAACCTGCTCAGGTCTCCGAGTGCCGGCGCCTGGAGCCAGAGACCGGTGCAAACGACTGGGGGTGGGGTGTGTGCAAGCGGGAGGCGCGACAGGGCCAAGCTCCCGCGCGGCCGGCGGCACGTCGCGGCTCCCTCTCAGCCTGAGTAGGCTTCTCGGTTCTGCACAGGCTTTCCCCCGGCTAAGGGGAGCGGGGGGGGGGGGGGGGGGGGGGGGTCGTGCGGCGCGGATGCTTTCACATTGCTAGAGCAGTTTCGCGGGGAGGGCGATGAGGTGCGCTCTACTCTGTCCCCCTCCCCCCAACACACAAACCCCACTGGCTGTCTTTGCTGGAATTAGTTCAGCCAGCGACCAAAGTGAAGCTCATTTTTCTCCGAATTGGGGGACTAGTTGCGGCTTAATTCCCATGCAGGTGGGATCTCGCTTTTCCTGTATCAATGCATTTCTGTCGCAATAGATGGAGCCTAATTGATGTTTTTGCTGTTATTTTTAACCAGAAACCGTGCAAGATCCTCGATGCATTTCTCATTGGTATTTTTCTGTGACATTTTGGGGTCCGATCAATGTTACAGTTTCTCTGAAGCAGACAAACCCTGACACGTAGAGGAGAAAACACTTTTTTTTTCATGTAACTTTCTCCCCCACTATGCTGCATCTCTATTTAATAATAATTCAGGAGCTTTGTTCTCATAGAGATATTTTCTCATTTGATATTTCATTTGGTTTCAGGAAAGGCCTGTCTGATTTGGATGGTTTCAGTCTAGCTGTTTTTAGAAGCTTACATTATTCATTTTCCATACAAAAGTAATTATATAGTGTTAGAATTTTCTGGAAAGAAAATAACACACTGTGGAATGCAGTTTGAAGTCTTTGTACTATAGATTCAAAAACTTCTTTTTTTCCCCCTATTGGCAAAGGGTTTCTTTTTTTTACCCTAGAAACTTAAGGACAGCACTATGCTATGAGGCACCATAAAGCATTATGGCGAGGAAAGTATGCTATGTGGACATTAGTTGGATTTCACCAAGTAATTGAATGTTTTAATTAGGAACCATGGGATTTTGGTTGCTTAGAGAACGTGGAAGCTGTCTGAAATTTCAAGACTCAGGGTAGTTTATTAATATAATTTTTATAACAATGGAACTGTGGTTAATAAAGAACAAACCAAATGGAATACTGGAAAAGTGACATTTTAAATAAAATCATGTTCATATTATCTTTTCATGCTCATTCAAATAGCGGCCCTTGTTTCATTTGCAGTACAATAATAGGACAAAAAGAGGGAAGAGCCCGGGCTGAGACAGTAACTGAAGCGAACAGGGATAAAGGTACATTTGGCGTAGTTATTTTTGATGGGCACTTATCTAACTTGAGGCCACAGAAGTCAGTGAAGACAATCTCACGAGCACAGAGAATTACATGATAGTCAAATAACTTTCAGGATGTTCGTGCCTTCAGAGGTAGAAAGAGATTGCCATTTTGCACAGTGAGAGACGAGGAGAGGAGAGAGCTGGAAGAGAGCCAGGCAGCCGAGCACCGTGAAATAATCCTGCCCTTAATGCAGGCCTCAACTAGTAAACAAACACATTGAAGCAAACCAGTACAATATGGCCAATTGATTTAGCTGTTACCAGGAATGAGCAACAGCTTGGGGGAAGTCTGGAGGGATATATTAAGGGAAAGGCTATGGTGAGGAATATCGAATATGTGAAGGCAAGGTGACTTTCCCATTTTCTGACTGGTCACATGTGAGGCCTTAAGGATGATCTCTTGATATCTATGCCATTTACCTTTTTAGAAGTAGGTGGGGACTCAGCTCTGAGAAAATGCATCAGTGATCAGCCTCCTGTTAATGTATACTGGTGCCGTCCCTGGCAATCAGGAAGATGAGTGCCTTGTGCAGAAGAAATGCTAGTAGTCGGACTGATACAAAAAGAAGTGTGTGTGTGTGTGTGTGTGTGTGTATGAGATGTATTGTCAGGGTATGATATTATCAGGATAATAAGCAGGGTGCAGAAATGATGGAAGCATTTGTCTAGCCTTGAGTTACTTTTGGTCTGGTGGGGGAAATAGACTCCTCTATTCAACAAGTGCTATTTGAGGACCTCCTGTGTGCCAAGAATACGCCCATGAACAAAACAGACAAAAACGTTTTCCTTTTTGGAGCTGAAGTTTCAGTGAGTGGAGACAGACAATAATAACAAACAAACAAACAAATAATGTCGTATGCTTCAAGGTGATAGGTGCTTTAAAAAAAATCACAACAGGGTAAAAAGAATGAACAATTCTGAGGGGGAGGGGTAGAGATTGTGGCAATTTTATTTATTTATTTTTTTTAAATTTTTTTTTTTTCAACGTTTATTTATTTTTTTGGGACAGAGAGAGACAGAGCATGAACGGGAGAGGGGCAGAGAGAGAGGGAGACACAGAATCGGAAACAGGCTCCAGGCTCTGAGCCATCAGCCCAGAGCCTGACGCGGGGCTTGAACTCACGGACCGCGAGATCGTGACCTGGCTGAAGTCGTACGCTTAACCGACTGCGCCACCCAGGCGCCCCGAGATTGTGGCAATTTTAAATAGGGCAGCCTGTTAAGACTTCACTGAGGAGATCACAACCAGGCAAAGCCTTGAAGTATGTGAAGAAGTTAGATGCGTGAACATCTGGAAGATGTTCCGGGCAGGGTGGACAGCCAGTGCAAGGCTCTGAGCTGGAACGTGCCTGGCATGCTAGAGGAAAAGCATGGAGAGCTGCATGGTTGAAGTGGAGTGAGCAGGTTGGGAGAATGGGTAGAGATGGGGTCACTGTGAATGCGGGGGTCGGGTAAAGTAGAGCCCTAGAGGCCATTGTAAGTCCTTTGGGAAGCCTGTCTGGGGTTTTGACAAAGGAGTGATGTGACTTGACTTTTCAAAGGGATCAGTTTGACTGCTGTATTCAGGCAGGAGTGGAAGCAGAGAGACTAGCTATGTTATTGCAACAACCTGGGTGGGAGATGATGTCGGCCTGAACCAGACTGGTGACAGGTGGTAAGAGGTGGTCAGATTCTGCAGATACTTGAAGTTAGAGCCAGTAGGGGTTACCAGTGCACCGGATATGACATCTGCAAGAGAGAGAGGAGCAAAATGTGATTCCATCTTTTCTGGTTTGACCAACTTTGAGTTGCCAACAGCTGAATCCTGAAGGCTTCAAGGTAGAGGGAGTCTGGGGCTAAGGATACTATTTGAGGAATGTTAAATGTAATTGGAGATGGAAGGTAAGCCTGGAGTTCATAGGAAAGGTCTGAATGGGGATATAAATTAGGGATTTTTCAGCATCTGGATGGTATTTGAAGCCTAAGACTGATGAGAGCTCCAAGAGTGAATTTATGTAGAGAAAAGGAACAAGGTTTGAATCCTGAGGGTCTCAGACATTAAGAAGCTGGGGGAGAGGAGAAACCATGCAGGTAGACCAAGAAGGAGCTCCCAGGGAGGTGGGAGGAAAACCAGGAGCTTGTGATACCCTGGAAGCCAGTGAAGAGTTTCAAGGGGAAGGGATTAGCTGAGTCCGATGCTGCTGAAAAGTTAAGTGAAATAAAGACTTGTAACTGACCACTGAATTTGGCAGTTGGGGGTCACTGGTGACCTTGACAAGAACCCTGACAAGAGCAGGTAAGGTAGGATAAAATTTACTAGAATGTGTATAAGAGAATTAGAGGACTTGGAAATGTGAGCATAGACAACTCTTCAAGGATTTTTTGTGCAAAGGGGAGCAGAGCCAATGGGGATCGTAGGATCAAGGAAGTTTTTTTTCTTTTAATGGAAGAAATAACAGCAAGTTTGCAAGGACTTGAGAATGATTCAGTAGAGAAAGAATAATCCATAATGTGGGAGAGATAAGGCATGGAATCTACCGCACCAGAAAAAAGACACTTCATGCAGGGCAGTGTGTGTGGGCGTAGGTTCTGGAAGGTGGATAACCAAGATGGTGGGAGGCAGCTGAGTTTCTCTTTGGTTGATTTAATTTTCTCCAAAGAGGAAGCAAGGAATCAACTGAAAGTGAGGATGGGGGAGGGTGTGATAGTGGTTGGAGGAGAGAGAAGGTGTGAACAATTGAGTAGGGAGCATGACCAGACCCGGGAAGTGCAGTGAAGTGGTTTGGCTGCCTTAAAGAGCCCATTTAAAGTTTCTGGCCACAAATTGAAAGTGAGACCAGTCGGCAGGTTGTTACATTCACTGATACAATGAAGACTTGGAGCAAGTGAAGAGAAGGACTTCACCAGAGTGCAGATTATCCAATGGGTATGATAAAATAATAGGGGAAAGGGAGGAGTAAATGGATGCAAGAAAGGTATTACCGTAATGGTTGACCGTAGAATTTAAAGCTGGTAAGTAGAGGAGAGGAAATCAAGGTAGTTAGGGAGAGTGAAGAGATGGTAGGATCAGTGGGTTGCAACCTCAGTGGGATCAAAGGGGAGCGGAAGTTAGCTGGAAGATGAGAGGCAGTGGTCAGAGAGAGAGCTGTATGCAGTAAGAAGTTATTTCTGTTAGTCAAGTCAAAGGATAAGTCAACTTAGGTTTTATTGTATTCCATAATTGATATTCTTGGGGTGAGACTTCTTTTTGCGTTTGTATAAGGAGGTGGTATGTTGGTGTGTAGTGAATTAAACCCTAGTGATTTGGAGATCGATTCTAGTCTTAAACCTGCCGGGAGCTGGCTCTGAGACCCTCTCTGTGTCAGTTTCCTTGTTTGTAAAAAAAAAAAAAAAAAAAAAAAAAAGTATAGAATTTGCTGTCTCAGAACAGCCATGCAGTAGGTCAGCTTTGACAGCTTTCATAAAAGTCCCATCTCTTCACTGCACCTTCCTTCTCAGATGGCAACCAGTTGTCTTTCTTCGTTCTATGTTTTTTGCACCTGTTGGCCTTTTGTTTTTCTATGCCCCATTAGTGACCAGGTTCTGTGGTTGTTTACTCTTGGTAGCTGCAACAGTAAAACCTCTTCCCCTTATTCTGATCCCAGCACTGAGCATCTCCTCTCCAAAAAGAATTCTATCAGCTTCTGGCTTTTCTGGCTCTCTGATGTCTCTGACTGCTGCTATGACTTAGCATGTCCCCAGGTTCCAGCCTCAGTTGGTTCTTCTCACCCTACTTTCCCTGAGTAAGCTCATTCAATCCCCTGGCTTTGCTATCTCTTATGAGTCTGTATATCTAGGTTCTCTTTTCCTAAACCCAGGCCATTTCGAACTTCCTACTAGACTTCCTACCTGGATGTCCTCTAGGCATGTCACACATAAAACTAAATTCATCAGCCTGTCCTTAAAATGTGCCCTTTCCTTCTTATTATACTTTTTAGCTTCCAGTATCTGCATCTAACCAATTGCCTGGAAACCTGGAGTTATCCTCAAACCTCTACCCTTTTTTCTTACCCATATTCAGTTAAGAAGTCCTATCTGTTCTTCCCTAAATATGTGTTTTCCATCCCCACTGGCACTACCTTAGTTATTTCTATCCATCACATCTTTCCTCCAGCCTCAAACCCTTCAAATCTAGTATGCACACCTTAACATTTAATTTCGCAAAATGCAGATCTGTTCATCTCGCATCCCTCATCAAATGCCTGGAATAAATCTTGATTTTCTGTGGAGTAAAGTCCAAACTCCTTAGCATGCCACAATCTGAGCCCAGCTTACATTGTTCTATTTTAGCATGCATTTCCCCCACTAATTGCCAAAGTGATGCATGCTTAATACAGAAAATCTGGAAGGCAGAGAAGCAAAGGGAGATTAAAACAAAATTACTCATAATTCCATCACCCAGAGGTGATTAGTATTCACATTTTGGTTAATATTATCCTTTCAGTCTTTTTTATATCCATAAATACATGCAAATTCTTTTTATTTCACATTAATTATTATATAATTATTAATAATTTATTTAATAATGTATTCATAGTCTTCCATATATTCAAGCACCTTAATCTGCTTGGTTGTTGGATTTTTAGTCCACTTTTTAAATTTATTTTTATTTTAAGTTTATTTTTGAGAGAGAGAGAGAGAGAGAGAGAGAGACAGCATGAGTGGGGGAGGGGCAGAGAGAGAGGGAGAGACAGAATCTGAAGTAGACTTTGCAGAACCTGACTAGGGGCTCAAACTCAGTGAAACTGTGAGATTATGACCTGAGCCGAAACCAAGAGTCGGAAGCTTAACTGACTGAGCCACCCAGGCGCCCCCAGGTTGTGTTTTTTTTTGTTTGTTTTTTTTTTTTTTTTTTTTTTTTTCATATCTCACATGGCCTCCATAAACCCTGGTCATAGTCTCATCAAGGGGCTCATTATTTCGATAACATTATTGTCCCCATGCTCTCCTCCTCAGTGCTTTTTTACACTATGGCCAGATGACTTCCTCTCCCTGTGTCTCCTTCATCACTCTTTGGAAAGCTCTTTGAAGGCTGAGGCTGAGTTGAAACGCTGTCCTCTGTAAAGCTTCCTGATTGCCCCAGGCTGGGTTAATCCTCCCTCTGTGCTCCTATAATACTGTGTACTCACCTCTGCTCCAGCACTTAGCACACTATTTTTGGCTGTTTACACAAGACTGTCTCACCCACGGAGCTGAGGGAGGTAAAGGACTTATCTTTATTTATGTATTTTCCTCTTAGGCAAAGTGTCTGGTATATATCCTGGGTGCTCAATAAAGTTTGTCGTACTAATGAATGAATGATTATAGTTTCCTTTGAAGAAATTGAGTTAATTATTTTCTCACAGAAAGAGAGAGAGTCCATGATAGTAGCAATTGGAGAAAAAATTCACCAGCTATGAATGAATCAAACAGATGTGCCTATTCAGAGAATACATCAGATGGTATCACTTTACCTTTGTGGTTGTAACTTCTGCATTTTTGCCCTTCTTGTTTTCTTTATCACTTTTTCTATGCTTGAAAGGGGCAAAGGCTTTTTTTTTTTTTTTTTTTAATACAGAGTAGTACAAAGTTGGTAGAATTGTAAGAAATACAATGTGGTCCTTCCTCCCACCCCCTTTTAAAATGGTTGATGTTGGTCTTCATGGTACAATATGTAACATTTAAGCAACTCTGGCTGGAGTAAGTTATAAAATCGTCTCTTGCTAGTGACACAAACGCCATCACTCCCAGTTCATGTTGTTTTACCCTGATAATAAGCTTTATATTGCTTTGTATGTGATAGGTAGTGTTTCATAGACAGTTCTAGTTACCATCGATGTGGAGTATTGAGAAGTCTTTGTTACGTAGCTTTTAACTATAATATACAAGGACTGTATGAGTATCATTGTTTATGTTATTCACGTTGGATAATGCCATTTCTACAGTGCTAATTTTGGTGTGTATTTTTCATTTAAAATATAAATTTACATATAAGTTGGGTATTTGTATTATAAAATACTACTACGACTACTAGCTAACACGTGGGCTTAACATTAAGTTTCAGACAGGCTTTCTAAAGAAAGTATATCTAAGGCCTGTTTGAGGCCATGAGGTCTAATGCAAAGACCTTAAGATTCTGCTCTGCCACTTCTTAGCCGTTAAACACCTCAGCTCAACAATTTTGTTCCTGTAGTATGGGAATAAAAGTAGTTGTTTCACAGGTCACTAGGAGGATTATGTAAGACAATGGATGCAGAATGTCTGGCACAGTTCAATATATGGAAGTTGTTAATGATTATGGAGGAAGACAGTAGAACTGGTTTCACCATCCAAGAGCCTTGCTCATTTTTTCCTGGTAAATAAGCGACTTACCACTTTTTTTTGTTGCTGTTTGTTTTTCATATTCAGCATTGCATTTTGAATTGGTATTGAAAGTTGTGTTAGAGCGATGTTAGAGATCATTTGCACATTATCCAAGTTCACAATGGTTTTCCATTCCTTATCCATTTCTGGCTTGTCTGGTGTTATAATCGAAAGGGGCAGTGTATTACACTTATCTGGGTTGCCCCTAAGGATAGTTTAAAATGGGCTGGAGGCCATTTGTGATGAGGTTATTCCCAGTGGGTTGATCTAAAAGAGAGAAGACAAATCTAGGGCCTATGAGGGACGGGATGAGTCTGCATATCTAGAGATACCCAGACCTCAAAGGAGAAGGGAGTGCAAGGGTGCCAGGGGTGTGGGAGAATAGGGGCAAGAGAGTGGGGGAGGGGAAGCATGGAAGCCCATTTGAAGATGGGTAGCATGGGTTGGGGACAAGTAGGGTTAGATAGGATTGGGAGGGCAAACAGGTGGAGAGGAAGCGAAGCCTGAGGATTAATTTGGAGCCAGTTTGTTGAAAGTTGCAGTGTTTCTTTAATATGCAGAGTTTTAGAGGCACAGTTCCTTTTTGGGCTGTTTATATAGCAGTAAACATAACAGAGTGTTTTATGTTCTACTTTAAAAAATACATCATTATGTTATAAACATATAAACATATATGTTATAAACATAAACATATATGTTATAAACATATAAACATATGTTATAAACATACAAACATATTTCTACATAATCTCTGGAGTTAATTTTTTTAAGTTATAAAGCGTTTAATTATTTACAGACCCAGAAGAATATAGAGGAAAAGAAAAATAAACTTGTCACTCTAGCACAACTACTGTTATTTTGGTTAATTTCCTTCCTTTCTTCCTAATGCGTATAGGGCTCCCCTTCTTGAGTTTTGGCAAATGTAAACTATAGTGTGGTCATAATTCTGATATATACACGATTTTGTGCCCTGCTTCTCTTCCGTTTAACATTTTAGGATAAGCATTTTTAATTTTGTTGCTCTTATCTGCCTTGAGAGGCTGGAATTAGATTCTCCTTTCAGAGATCTTGCCTTAAAAAATTTGTGCAAACTGGTTCTCAGTTATTTGAGACTAAATAAAATGGAGAGACCTGGAGTGTTCGTGAGGACTTATTTGATCTCTAGTTACAAGATTGCATGTGAACTGGCTTAAGCAAAAATGGAAGTGATTGAAAGGATACTGGGAATATTCTATGGATTTTAGGGGCAGGGATGAGGTGGGATGAGCTAGCATCAGGTCCTGGAGGGTGATAGGGAAAACAGGAAGCCCTCTTTCTCTGCCTTTCATCTCTTTTTTCTGGCACATGTTCTCCATTCTTGTCTCTTGCTGCAGGCTGGCTTTCTCAATTTCCTTGTCCAAATGGTTGAAAATAGCCTCTGCCAGCAGTTCCAGTGTTTACGTGTCCTCTATTCAAGAGAGCAGACAGATTGAGCAAGAATCTCTTACTTCTAAATCCAGATTCCCGGAGAAAGGGACTCTTTGGCCCAATTTGTGTCAAGTGCATACTCTTGATTCTATGGACTATGGTGGCTTGGGGCAGGGTCAAGTTATGCAATCATGGCTGCCAGAAACTCTCCCCAGTAGCTCTTTTGACTGTAGGGGAAAAGGTTGTTTGAAGTGAAAAGGAGCAATTGGCCGGACAGTCAACTTAATCGCTATTGGTTCACAGAGCTTGCATAAAAAAGTTTCTTACTCAAATCATAGGCTTCAATCAAGATCCAATCTTTTCTTTTTTCTGTTTCTGATAGTTTTTGGAGTATATCAAGATCATACTTAGGTTATAGAGACAATATTTCTACAAACTAAGAACATCCAGGTGTCTGTTTAGAGTGTAAGTCCCTAGGGAGTTCTGTTTAAGAAGTATCCAACCAATACTGCAGACTACTTACTAAGTTTTATTGAAGTGCTACTGCTTACATCAAGTTTGGAAGACATATTTCGTTTTCTAGCTCAGATAGGGCAGCGCACCAGTTCCTTCAGGTTCAAGGTATGGTAATTGAGGATGACATTTAACATTGTATATTTTAAACAGGCATTGAAAATTACATTTTTCCGCAGTCTGGGATTTTCTATATTTAGTCCTGGGTTAATGCCAAGATGGCACTAGTGAGGTGTCAATAATGGTTTTGTGGTCTTGAAAACCAGACATACTAAGAATTGTTTATCTCCTGTGAAAGCTAGGATTCCTAAGGGGGTCAGAGCATGCAGATTTTTGCTTCTGATACCTTGCTAAGCTCCAAGTCATGTGACTTTGGTATCTATCTTGTGTTTCTGTTCATACCTATGTCTAAGCACAGTCATTCTGGAGGGAAAGATCCAGATTGAGTGAGTTGGAAGCCATTTGGAACACTGTCTTCTCTGCTAGACTTATGGTGGCAGGTTCTAAAGAAGCAATATAATACATCTAAGGTGACATTATTATTTACCAGGGACTTTTTTTTTTCTTCAATATATGAAATTTATTGTCAAATTGGTTTCCATACAACACCCAGTGCTCATCCCAAAAGGTGCCCTCCTCAATACCCATCACCCACCCTCCACTCCCTCCCACCCCTCCATCAACCCTCAGTTTGTTCTCAGTTTTTAACAGTCTCTTATGCTTTGGCTCTCTCCCACTCTAACCTCTTTTTTTTTTTTTTTCCTTCCCCTCCCCCATGGGTTTCTGTTAAGTTTCTCAAGATCCACATAAGAGTAAAACCATATGGTATCTGTCTTTCTCTGTATGGCTTATTTCACTTAGCATCACACTCTCCAGTTCCATCCACATTGCTACAAAAGGCCATATTTCATTCTTTCTCATTACCACGTAGTATTCCATTGTGTATATAAACCACAATTTCTTTATCCATTCATCAGTGGATGGACATTTAGGCTCTTTCCACAATTTGGCTATTGTTGAGAGTGCTGCTATAAACATTGGGGTACAAGTGCCCCTATGCATCAGTACTCCTGTATCCCTTGGGTAAATTCCTAGCAGTGCTATTGCTGGGTCATAGGGTTGGTCTATTTTTAATTTTCTGAGGAACCGCCACACTGCTTTCCAGAGCGGCTGTACCAATTTGCATTCCCACCAACAGTGCAAGAGGGTTCCCGTTTCTCCACATCCTCTCCAGCATCTATAGTCTCCTGATTTGTTCATTTTGGCCACTCTGACTGGCGTGAGGTGATATCTGAGTGTGGTTTTGATTTGTATTTCCCTGATAAGGAGCGACGTTGAACATCTTTTCATGTGCCTGTTGGCCATCCGGATGTCTTCTTTAGAGAAGTGTCTATTCATATTTTCTGCCCATTTCTTCACTGGGTTATTAGTTTTTCGGGTGTGGAGTTTGGTGAGTTTTTTATAGATTTTGGATACTAGCCCTTTGTCCGATATGTCATTTGCAAATATCTTTTCCCATTCCGTTGGTTGCCTTTTAGTTTTGTTGGTTGTTTCCTTTGCTGTGCAGAAGCTTTTTATCTTCATAAGGTCCCAGTAATTCATTTTTGCTTTTAATTCCCTTGCCTTTGGGGATGTGTCGAGTAAGAGATTGCTACGGCTGAGGTCAGAGAGGTCTTTTCCTGCTTTCTTCTCTAGGGTTTTGATGGTTTCCTGTCTCACATTCAGGTCCTTTATCCATTTTGAATTTATTTTTGTGAATGGTGTGAGAAAGTGGTCTAGTTTCAACCTTCTGCATGTTGCTGTCCAGTTCTCCCAGCACCATTTGTTAAAGAGACTGTCTTTTTTCCATTGGATGTTCTTTCCTGCTTTGTCAAAGATGAGTTGGCCATACGTTTGTGGGTCTAGTTCTGGGGTTTCTATTCTATTCCATTGGTCTATGTGTCTGTTTTTGTGCCAATACCATGTTGTCTTGATGATTACAGCTTTGTAGTAGAGGCTAAAGTCTGGGATTGTGATGCCTCCTGCTTTGGTCTTCTTCAAAATTACTTTGGCTATTCGGGGCCTTTTGTGGTTCCATATGAATTTTAGGATTGCTTGTTCTAGTTTCGAGAAGAATGCTCGTGCAATTTTGATTGGGATTGCATTGAATGTGTAGATAGCTTTGGGTAGTATTGACATTTTGACAATATTTATTCTTCCAATCCATGAGCAGGGAATGTCTTTCCATTTCTTTATATCTTCTTCAACTACCTTCTTAAGCTTTCTATAGTTTTCAGCATACAGATCTTGTACATCTTTGGTTAGATTTATTCCTAGGTATTTTATGCTTCTTGGTGCAATTGTGAATGGGATCAGTTTCTTTATTTGTCTTTCTGTTGCTGCATTGTTAGTGTATAAGAATGCAACTGATTTCTGTACATTGATTTTGTATCCTGCAACTTTGCTGAATTCATGTATCAGTTCTAGCAGACTTTTGGTGGAGTCTATCGGATTTTCCACCTATAATATCATGTCATCTGCAAAAAGCGAAAGCTTGACTTCATCTTTGCCAATTTTGATGCCTTTGATTTCCTTTTGTTGTCTGATTGCTGATGCTAGAACTTCCAGCACTATGTTAAACAACAGTGGTGAGAGTGGGCATCCCTGTCGTGTTCCTGATCTCAGGGAAAAAGCTCTCAGTTTTTCCCCATTGAGGATGATGTTAGCTGTGGGCTTTTCATAAATGGCTTTTCTGTTGTGTAAGTATGTTCCTTCTATCCCGACTTTCTCAAGCATTTTTATTAAGAAAGGGTGCTGGATTTTGTCAAAGGCCTTTTCTGCATCGATTGACAGGATCATATGGTTCTTCTCTTTTTTTTTTTTTATTAATGTGATGTATCACATTGATTGATTTGTGAATGTTGAACCAGCCCTGCATCCCAGGAACGAATCCCACTTGATCATGGTGAATAATTCTTTTTATATGCTGTTGAATTCGATTTGCTAGTATCTTATTGAGAATTTTTGCATCCATATTCATCAGGGATATTGGCCTGTAGTTCTCTTTTTTTACTGGGTCTCTGTCTACCAGGGACTTTTTAGAACAAATATATTTAGAAGTTGAGAACTTTTTATTTCTCCATTTTATATATATATATATATATATATATATATATATATATATATTTCTTCATTTTATATATATATGTAAATATATATGTGTGTGTATATATATATATATATATATATATATATATATATATATATATACATATATGATATGTGAGCACTTGAAGCATTAGCTTTTTGCTGTGCTCCTTTCTAGTTCACAGCCATCAGGATCTTTTTAAAAGCATTAATTGGATTATTCCTCTGGTTAAAGTTTTTAGTGGCTTTCTATATCTCTTTGGAAAACTGTAAAACCCTAAACCTAGTCTACAAAGGTAGGTCCTACATGGTCCAGTTCTTCAGATGGCAACACTGTTCCATGCCCCGATTATGCTGTGGGCATAGTGGCACATGCTCCAGTCCCTTTCGTTTCTCCCAACTGATGAACAGGCTTTCCCCCACTCCTGGTGCTGTTACCTGACTGGCTCCTAGCCATCCTTCATGTCTCATATTCAGTGCCACTGCCTCAGAGAGCACTTTGTAGCTTTGCACCTCGCTCCTCTGTACTTTTCCTTTACAGCACTTCCTACAAACTGCACTCACAATTTATGTTGATTGCTGTGACTGTTTAATGTCTTTCCTGCTCACTGGTCTCTTAGCTCCCTAAGGGATGGATCCATTTTGTTCAGCACTGTGTGCCCCGCACACAGAATTGTGCCTGTGCACTCCATAAGTATTTGTTGAATGTGTGATCAAGGCTTGTTAAAAATTTCAAGTAGACTTTTTGCAAAAAATCAACTTTTTATTTGAAATATTTTTGAATTTCTAGAAAAGTTAAGATAATACGAAGAATCCCTGTATCTCTCTTACCCACCCTCCCCATTGTTATCATTTTATATTACCAATGTAAATTTGTCAAAACTCAGAAACCAATATTGGTACATTACTGTGACTTAAACTCCAGGCTTTATTTGAATTTCACTAGTTTTTCCACTAAGGTTCTCCTTCTGGTCCAGGATCTGGTCTGGCCTGTTGCTTTCAATTGTCATATTTCTTAAGTAGGCTTTTTAATGTAAAGATAACTTCAATTTTATAGGAATTTTCTGGCCAGGTTTTTAGGGCTTGGGTCAGATCACATTTGAAAACATAACTACTCGTTTACAAGGTGATATTGGATT
The DNA here is from genome assembly GCF_028749965.1 of Puma concolor. Classification (NCBI taxonomy): domain Eukaryota; kingdom Metazoa; phylum Chordata; class Mammalia; order Carnivora; family Felidae; genus Puma; species Puma concolor. The sequence goes on from NC_141672.1 coordinate 43,649,928, forward strand.
AAATTCATGTTAGAAATGACCTACGACTTGACATAGAAATTACATACTATCTTAGAGGACTGTTCCATAGCATAGAACAGTAGTTTTTTTTTAATTTTTTTAATTTTTTTTCAGTATATGAAATTTATTGTCAAATTGGTTTCCATACAACACCCAGTGCTCATCCCAAAAGGTGCCCTCCTCAATGCCCATCACCCACCCTCCCCTCCCTCCCACCCCCCACCAACCCTCAGTCAGAACAGTAGTTCTTAGTATTTCTACTTTTTAACACTTAGGGGGATGCAGAAATCTTTGAAAAATCTAGATAAAGCTATAGATTACCTCTTCACCCCCAAATACACATACATACCAAACATTTTCATGCAGTTTATTTTATTACACCGGAAATTTATTATTTCACAGGAATGGGCTATAAAGTGGATAATTGCAATGAGTTGTATCTGTTTTTCTGTTTTATGAGAATGCGTACAAAATTTAACGGTAACGCCTGGAAAAATTGAAAGAATTCAAACGTGTTAACTAAAATAGGAGTGAACTTCAGTTTTATTCAAAAGTGAATTTCCACGAGGACGTTCTTATAGTCTGGAGTGAATAAAAAGCTGAAATTCTGGAGTGGTCTTAGGCATGGGAGTCATCATTTCCACTGCACTCAAGTCACTGAGGTCACTTTTGAGGCAAGATCCGCATCATCCATGCTGTCTTTGACAGAAAAGAAAGGATGATGGATTTGTGTTTCAATTTTGAGGTTGTCTAAGCATAATTAGCTTTCAAGTACATCTTGCAGTGTATCTAGATACTCCCAGATTGTTGATCTGCACAGAAATGTTATGACATGTCGTTCTGGATTCTTGTTTTCCTGAGGAGCTGTGTTTCCAAAGGAACTTGTGGTTTTCACCTGCATTATAATAGTGACTTTAAATCTTTCAATGAAAAAGCATGTCATAAAATCTATCCAAGTTACAGTGATACGCAAACTTCCCTTCATTACCAAAGCGGGAGCACAAACCTACTTTTCTCCCCAGGTGCTGTTTGTTTGACATCGTAACCTTTCGTGCTTCCTAAGAAGCTCACAGAATAGGCATTGTCCTTAGATGGTATTCATGTGCCTGTACCAGAAAATCAGGATGGGAAGCACTGGGAGACATACAGTTATTTGCTAAAGGGAAATAGCATAGCTGCCCGTGTCTCCAATGTTTGCATCAAAATTGGGGCAAATAAACAGCTTGAGGAGAAGACTTTATTTGATAAAGGCTTCCATTTTTATCCCCTGCTGCAGACCACAAACCAGTTTATCCATTTCCAAGGCACACTGGTTCCCAAGGTCTCCCCAGGATGAATTTGACTGCAAGAAAACTCAACTTCTATTGGCTTAAGCAATAAGGAATTTATTCTCTTTTAGAGCAGTAAGTTGAGAGGTGGGGTGGCTGACTTAATGGCTTATGCTGTAGTGAAGTACCTAGAGTCTATTGTTTTCCATCTCGTGGTGTGGACTTTTTCTTGACTTTCTTTTGAAAGTGTTTTATTAACTTTTCTTTTTTTGTTTCTTAAAGTTTTTTTTTTAATGTTTATTTATTTTTGAGACAGAGCATGAACGGGGGAGGGGCAGAGACAGAGGGAGACACAGAATCCGAAGTAGGCTTCAGGCTCTGAGCTGTCAGCACAGAGCCTGATGCGGGGCTCGAACTCACGGACTGTGAGATCATGACCTGAGCCGAAGTCAGACACTTAATTGACTGAGCCACCCAGGCACCCCTCCTTCTTCTTCTTCTTCTTCTTCTTCTTCCTCCTCCTCCTCTTCCTCCTCTTCCTCCTCTTCCTCCTCTTCCTCCTCTTCCTCCTCTTCCTCCTCTTCCTCCTCCTCCTCCTCTTCCTCCTCCTCCTCCTCTTCCTCCTCCTCCTCCTCTTCCTCCTCCTCCTCCTCCTCTTCCTCCTCCTCTTCCTCCTCCTCCTCCTCTTCCTCCTCCTCCTCCTCCTCTTCCTCCTCCTCCTCCTCCTCCTCTTCCTCCTCCTCCTCCTCTTCCTCCTCCTCCTCCTCCTCCTCCTCCTCCTCCTCCTCCTCTTCTTCCTCTTCTTCCTCTTCTTCTTCTCTTCTTCTTCTTCATAAAATTCATTGTCAAATTGGCCTATATACAACACCCAGTGCTCATCCCAACAAGTGCCCTCCTCAATGCCCATGATCCATTTTCCCTCTCCGCCCCCCACCTGTCCACCTTTAGTTTGTTCTCTGTATTTAAGAGTCTCTTGTGGTTTGTCTCCCTCCTTTTCTGTTTGTAACTACTTTTTCTCCCTTCTCTTCCCCCATGGTCTTCTGTTTCACTTAAAGTTTTACTTGAAGTTTTAATAGCTTTCTTTTGTTTTTCTAATATTTCTCTTAAGAATATGGCCTATTGTTCTTATGTTACGGATATGATAACTTCTCTTAGTCTCTAAGGAAGTTACTAATATGTTTTTGTTTGTTTTCTTCTCTTGAATGGGCTGGCTTTTCCAAGTTGTTTTTTTTTAAGTTTTTATTATTGTGAGCCAATATACTTGAAATTTTGTGATTTTTGTGTACCTTCTTATATTCTAGAGTAGAGGGCTCCAAAGCTATTTGGAATCTGTGGGAATGGTGGAGGAGGTCAAGAACCAGGAAGGGTCTTGCCCCCAAGTTAGCCTGCTGCAATTTCATGATTGCTAGCAGAAGACCTGAAACTCCGGAGTCAGAGACTAAAAACAGACTCAACCAAGGATACGGATTTTTGCCTCACTCTTTCAGTGGTAACTGGTAACTTAGGACAATTCTGTGTTGTGAATTGGACTGATATCTACTTTCCTCTACCCTCAGTTTCGGTTTCAGTTTCCTCAGGCCTGAAAAGTCATTTACTACTTTTAGTGTCTAACATGTTGTTATTAAAAAATGAATACGTAAAATGTTACTACTTTCACTCTTGATTCTTGTGGATTTACACCTTTAAAAAATTCACTTATTGTCATTTTAGTGGAATTTCCTGAATGAACAAATAGAGATGTGTGTATTCAGTCTACCATCTTTTTTTTTTTTTTCAACGTTTATTTATTTTTGGGACAGAGAGAGACAGAGCATGAACGTGGGAGGGGCAGAGAGAGAGGGAGACACAGAATCGGAAACAGGCTCCAGGCTCTGAGCCATCAGCCCAGAGCCCGACGCGGGGCTCGAACTCACGGACCGCGAGATCGTGACCTGGCTGAAGTCGGACCCTTAACCGACTGCGCCACCCAGGCGCCCCTCAGTCTACCACCTTTACCAGGAAGAATCATTGTCTTTTCTACTTCTATTCTTTGAAATCTTCCCACTTAAACTAGATCTACTATAAACTGAGATAAATGTCGTATTCATGGTGGCAGAGTACATTATCTTGATTTCCTCCCGGTGGGAAGCTATTTTAGATATCATAACATGGGGGCAAACAGTATTGTGCATTATCTGTTTCCTGATCTGAATTTTGGTTTCACACACGTGTTTACCTTGTGAAAATACCATCAAGCAGGCACTTAAGGTCTGTGTAATTTTCCGTATGGATGTTATATTGCAATAAAAAGTTTACATTGAAAATCGTATGTAACATGACTATATATCATAGCATTCTAGTCCATTTTACCCTAGTTTTAAAACATTGAATTAAAATTATTTTCCAAATTTTCAGAGTAACATAAATAATTATTTTTGTGTGTTCCCAGTTTATTGACCCCTAAGCACATCCCCTAATCCCTTATCAGTATGAGGAAGTGGTTCTCAAATACTTTGCTGGATAGTAGAAACAACTGGGAGTTCTAAAAACTATCCCGATGCTAAGGCTAAATTACATTCCAATTAAAACAGATTCTTTGGTATTGAGACACAGGCATCGGTCCTTTTTATGCTCCCCGGGAGAGTCCAATGAACATCCAAGGCTGTGAACATAGGTCTAGAACACGGCTTCTGAAACCATCTGTGCTAAAGGACCAGTCGGTATTTTTAAATTTCCAACTTGTTATAGATCAAAAATCTTGCAAAATCAATAAAAATGAGCTAAGAGAAAAAATCATGCACTGAAATACCATAGCAATGTCAGCTTGCGACAAGGTTTTCTTTTTTTTTTCAACGTTTATTTATTTTTGGGACAGAGAGAGACAGAGCATGAACAGGGGAGGGGCAGAGAGAGAGGGAGACACAGAATCAGAAACAGGCTCCAGGCTCTGAGCCATCAGCCCAGAGCCCGAGGCGGGGCTCGAACTCACAGACCGTGAGATCGTGACGTGGCTGAAGTCGGACGCCCAACCGACTGCGCCACCCAGGCGCCCCGCGACAAGGTTTTCTTAATGTTTATTCTCAATTTCCATATTTATCTGGTCCCAGATTGGTAGCAGTTCATGGCTAGTACCAGTCCACAGAGCACCCGTTGGGTAACACCTACCACTCGGGCAATATCCTCTCCTCTCTGTGGAGTCATTTTGGAGACTGAAGAGGACTTGCACTGAGGCCTATAGTGGGTGTTCCCACTCATTCTCTTACAGGCCTCCTGACACACTGCATCTACTCTGATGCATTTTTGGGCTCTGAAAGCATGGGGTGAAAACCACTGTTAGGAACTCATGGCTTCATTTGAGATTTTTCAAGTATTATTTTCCTTCAACTGTATAAATCCGGGAAACACTCTTGACTACTAACATCTTAGCATGTGACCTCGTGTATATTTGTAGTGGATCTAATCTGTGTGTTGTATGGCTAAGTGAATTTCAGGGAAAAATCCGCTGAAGACTCTCAAGAACCTTGTTCTTAGTGATTTTGCACTGTAGGCTAGAATGCAGCGAGAATTCTCCTGTTACATGGGCTGAAATCTTCAAAGGATACCCGGTGTTTCACTCAGAGGCCTGTGGGGCTGCCTGTGGTGTTTGCAGGGCTGAATGAGAAGTGGGCTGCTATAATTTGCTACCCCGAGATCCTTGGCCCAGTAGCCTGGGAACATGGAAATTTACCCATGTGGAAGGAAGCCCATTAGGTTTATGAAGCATGGGATGGAGGGTGAGGTTTGGAATTTGTGGGAACTTAATCTTAGGGAGGAGTTCAGAATGAGTCAAATGAATCGTTTTACGGTGACATCTAATCCCCTTCCCTTTGGGAGATTATTTTGGTGGCGATGAAGTTGAATTCTAGTTGAAGCAGATTTTCTGATTAACATGTTCCAAGGCATCTCTTACTTTTTGTTTTTGTTTTTGTTTTTTTTTTCCCTTTCTAAGTACTGGCTCACCTGTTTCAGAGAAGATGACACAATTACACTTATTAGACAACCAAAGGCCACACCAGATGTTGTTAATTGCACTCTCAGTCCCTTGTGTGGCTTTTAATAAAGCTGTCTTCAATGGCCTTATTACTCATCTTGACTTGTATTATATTCTCATTATATTTGCTGTGAGTGTAGAATTTCACAGTGGCTTTCCTACGTGTGACTTAGGTCTGACTCCCAAAAAAGCAGCAGAAAGGAGGGAGAGCATATGTTTGGCTTTGGGCTTGAGTACCTTTCCCAACTCAGGTTTGGTTACTTGATAAGAGATGGAAAATGGAGGCAATGTGTCTAGTTGTTTCTAGATTCTATCTTCTTTAAAGTTTTTAAAAAAAAATTTTTTTTAACCTTTATTTTTGATACAGAGAGAGACAGAGCATGAATGGGGGAGGGTCAGAGAGAGAGAGGGAGACACAGAATCTGAAACAGGCTCCAAGCTCTGAGCTGTCAGCACAGAGCCCAACGCGGGGCTTGAACTCACAGACTGTGAGGTCACGTCCTGAGCCGAAGTCGGACGCTTAACCGACTGAGCCACCCAGGCGCCCCTAAAGTTTTATACCCATAAAGCTCATGCAGGTAAAAGCCCAAGCACATCTAACATCTGGCACATGAAAACTTATTAGAGACAAAAAGCAGAAATGGGAATCTCAGCATATAGTAGAACTTAAGAAAAAGCCAGTTATCCTGTGACTTTTAATAGAAAGTTATACCCAAAACGTGTGCTATGTACAGCCATGGTGGATTGTAAATGAATGTAAGGCTGAACTTTGTGCAGAGTAATCTTTGAAGATCAAGTAAAGATGAAATGTTTATGAGATTCAAAACAAGCACTTTGAAAGAAATAGCAGGGGTTTAACTTATCCTAGACACAAAGGATTCAGGTTATGAATTCTGAATTTTGCTACTATCACTATCTGTCATCTGTGTAGCATTTTAACACATTACAAAGCAATAGAACATAGGATCTCACGAAAACTCACAGTCTTTCTGTGAAGGGGGTGTTATTATCATTATGTTGCAGACAAGGAAATTGAGGCTCAGAGAGGTTCCCTTGCCCCATGGTACAGCTACAGATGCCAGGACTAGAGTTTGAGTCCAGAGCTATCTGCTTCCCAAACCCATACCCTCTACTAGAGAGAGTAACAAGAAGTCAAAATTGTAAAATTCAGATCTTCCCGTGACTCAGCTCTTCTACCTCCTCCTGAAGTCATGGGAAAAGATAATCAACTTCCACTTCCTTTTTTAGCAATGTTTGCTTGTAACTTGCAATGCACAGCATTGATACAGAACTTAGTCTAGGACTTACGCAGCCTCTCCCTCTCCTCCAAGTTTGAATTTTACCTCAAATGGATGTTGCATTTAAAGGATCTTCTTGGAAAGAGGAGAGATTGATCAAGATGGCCTTAAGAATAAGACTGTGTGTGTGTGTGTGTGTGTGTGTGTGTGAGAGAGAGAGAGAGAGGGAGAGGGAGGGAGAGGGAGAGAGAAAATAGATCATTACTGCCATAGACACCTCTACTAAGGTCCAATTGGTATCTGGAGCCTCCTCCTTTTCTAGGGAAAGAGAGAAGAAAGGCAGTGGAGAGACAGGAAGAGACTGCCCTCCCCCTTGAGCTGCCTTTCCTCTCTTTCACACACTCATTTCTTGTGGAATTTTGACCATACATCTTAGCTGTCAATGCTTGTTCTAATATCTAGTGAAATTTCTCTAGTTACAGCTTAAATCATTGGAATCTTGATACTGGTGCTGCTGTTGTCCTTTTCAGAAAAAGGCGTCCAATACTGCTTTAATGTTGACTGTATTGGTCTATAGTCTCCCTCTTTGTTATTTATATTTGTGGGTCTTCTGCAAGATTTGATGCAGATTTCTATCAATGGCCTTAGAAATGCAAGTGTGTTTGTAGTGATGCCTCATTCTGGGTGAGATTTAAGAGTCATTAGATTCACCTCCATTGTAGGTAAACCATGCTTGTTTCCCACGTTTCTAGATGAATAGCTTTAGACAGGCCTTTCCAAGTTTTTCAGCTGTGGCATTAATAAGGTCAGTGGGTTTTTTAAATGTTAAATCAATTGTGTTTATGCTTAATGGGTAACCTATTCTTATCTTCGATAAGAGTTGAACATAAAACAAAAACTGATTTTATAAGGAGCTACCAGGAGGTTATAATATCCTGCAGAGCTATTGAAATTATTTTGTAGTTTTGAGTACGTTGTAGGAATATCATATTCTAATTCTTTTGAGAATCTGGCAAGTGAAGAATGCACATTCAGTTTTAAACTTTTTTTTAAACAACTGAGAGAAATGTTCTAAACGTTAGGAAAAACTCAAATGGGGAAAAACTGAGATTCAAACCCTTTGTACTCCAGCCTTTTAGATCTTTCTCTTGGTAGCTCTGTTTTGGAGAGTTACTGATGGTTTAGGTGAGATGATTTTTTGTTCTTCATGATACCTGGAAACCAAAATCTCTTTTTTTTTTTTTTTTTTTAAATTTTTTTTTTTTCAACGTTTTTATTTATTTTTGGGACAGAGAGAGACAGAGCATGAACGGGGGAGGGGCAGAGAGAGAGGGAGACACAGAATCGGAAACAGGCTCCAGGCTCCGAGCCATCAGCCCAGAGCCTGACTCGGGGCTCGAACTCACGGACCGCGAGATCGTGACCTGGCTGAAGCCGGACGCTTAACCGACTGCGCCACCCAGGCGCCCCTAAAATCTCTTAACTTACTAAGTTGAGTCAGGGGGAACGTGAGATTTGGCTCTCCCCTCAGGATGCTTTGTGAAGTAGAAACAACAGACCTCCTTCCCTTGCACCCGGAACTGAAACTTTTTAACACTGATTCAAACAGTATTCCCAGGGGAGGTCACTTTACCCCAGCCCCCCACCCCTAAGCCAGGTCCACTGGAGGGTTGGTTGTGGAATGGGATATTCAGTCTGGGTCCTGGCAAGAAATAGGTATATACTCATTTGGGGCAGTTAGAGGAGGAATGAGTTGGGGGTAGGGAAACTGGAAGCATTAGGAGCCTCAGGGCTGGTATAGTGGGTTGTGACAGTCTGATGTCAGGTCCTGGAACATGGGGAGAGAGGGTGGCTATGTGGAGAGGGCCATCTGACAGCACCAGTGTTGAATGGAAGGACTCTACAGTCTGCAGTGGCCTTAAGCAAGGGAGCTAGGGTACACGTATCTTGATGTCATTCTCCGTCCCATCTCCTCCGGGTGGGTGCTCTCCACCACCTGAACATAATGGGAACTGAGCAGCACTGGGTGCCACAGTGGTAGAGCATATAGCTCAGCCTCCAGGCCACATAGCAGGAGTGGAGAGGAAATTATAATTAATGAATTATTTCCAGCACTCTAGCAAGGGACATCTCCTTTTCCCCCAATCCTTTTGGGTTTAGCTGTCTCGACTTTCTGCCCTGTTTCGGAATTCCCTACTAGAGGAGAAACTTAAAATGTCTCCATTTAGGGGCTCCTAGGTGGCTCAGTTGGTTAAGTGTCCAACTCTTGATTTTGGCTCAGGTCAAGACCTCACAGTTTGTGGGATTGAGGAACTCTATGCTGACAGCATGGAGCCTGCTTGAGATTCTCTCCCTCTCTGCCCCCACTCTGCTCACGTGTGCATTCTATTTCTCTCTCAAAATAAATAAGTAAACGTAAAAAAATTCTCCACTTAATTGCTATGAACCCATATATGAAAATATGAAGGAAACAAATGTTTTGTAATTTTTATTAATGGTCTAAACAAGACATCAGCTATGTGAATTGTTCATCATTTTTAGCTTATTTTTCTACCTTTTCCCGTACTCTCAGAATAAGCACTATGTAGCCCAGCATTCCAGTAGGAATTAGAGAACCACTACAATACGTAGAATTACCTATTGTGAAGAATTTGCATTAACCAGAAAATAGATCATTACTGCCAGAATTTGATAGGGGCACAATAATAACTTGGTATTCCAAATATCTGCTTTATGTAATTTCTAAATATCAAGATGCTTGACATTCAGTAGACAAACATTTCCATGTATTTAGCTGAATTTGTATTCTAGCTTTCCAACTTTTTTGTTTCAGTAGAATCACATCTCAGGATTTCAAGATAATAGGAGCTATCTTGTGAAATGTGGTTACTACTTGTAATGATGTTTTGGCTCCTAGTCCCTGTAGATTTATAATCTCTACAGCTCTATTTAATTATTTGACCCTCACCTATAGATTTGCCCTTTGCCATGGTCCCTGATATTAGTCCTCCATCCTTGAGAGACCGGGGACTGGATGGAACTGAGAGACAGTAGGCCAGTGGCTCCCAGGTTCAGTGCCCTGTGAGTCTCATTCGGATCTTGTGTCCATTCCAAGTATGGTGTCTTTCCTGTTTCCATTTGACCAAGTCCCTTCCCTATCCCAGTGTCAGTGAACAGGTCTGGGTTTCTAAGAGCCCAGTGCCTCAATCCCTGTTTTGATTTTCTGCCTTGTACTCTAGAGATTGATGCTTTGCCTTAAACCTTGACCCGTGTCTTCTTAGGGACTGGAGATCTGCTTATGAACGCAGCCCCCTTTGGCTCATCTCCAGTACCCATTGCCAGATTTTCCAGATTACAAACTTCTCACCTTCTTGGATCATTTCTCGTCAGTTGGGAGTTGAGCTTCCCTTGATCTCCTGTTTAGCCCTGTATTCCAATTGTTGTTCAGGTATTAGCCGTACTTGTACAGCTAGTCATTCGTGGTTTATGTGCTTTTGATAACTAATAATATGGTTTCTTATATATTTTCTTTTTCAAACCTAGTAGTAAGTAAGACTGCTAGATTATAGATGAGCTCCATTGGAGTGAGGACCATTTCTCTCTCTTGTTCATCAAATAACCCTAGTCCCTGAAATAGCACTTAATTTTAAAAAATTGAATAGAAAAAGAACAAATGAAATAGTTGCTTAGATGAGGGATTCTTCGTCTAAAGATATATGCGTGGACATATGTCTACTTCTGAAAGTCTTCATAAGTAGACTTCTGAAAGTCTTCTGAAAGTCTTCATAAGATACTTCATAGTCTGAAAGACTTCTGAAAGTCTAGATTCTCAGTAGCACTCATGGTCATCAAAAGATTAAGATAACCACACGAGAGAATGGAAGGTACAGGAAGGAAAGGAATACATGACTGACCTTTCTTAAAACATTCATTCTTTTAGGGCATTTGGATATTTTGTAGCAGCATATTGAGAAATAATAATACCAAGGGGTGCTCAGGTGATCTTAAAAAATGTGAATAGGGTTTCTCTTTGGAGGTTCATAATGAGGTGATCTGACAGTTAACTTTCAGCTCCCGGAAGTGAATGAGGATGAGCGGGACTCAGATTTTGAAAGTCTAGGCCTGTAGGAATCACAGTCAAAGTCCATTTCCTCAAAGCCTCATTTCTGTGTTTCCTTAACTATTACTCATACTTGTTTTTTGTTTCTCCCCAGGAAAACCCAATTTCCTGATAGTGAAATCTTGATCATGTTATGTTACTGAGTAACAACACTTGTTCATTCTATTTTTCAGCTTATTTGGTATAGTCTCTGGGACAAATTTTATTCATCGAGACTTGAGAAATGTGCTGTTACCTTGGAGTGAGAGAGTATTGATTTATGCTGTATGTGACTGAGGACACAGTACCTGGGGTAGAGATGGCACTTGATCAGATATTCCATGGATAAATAAATACCATTTGTTTTGGAAAGCAGTCTAGTGAAGTGGGTAAAAGAGCATTTATTTTGGATCAGTGTACTCTTGGGTTTGAATTCCAACGCTTCCATCTAGCTCTATGGTTTTGGAAACAGGAATCTTAAAAGTTTTTTCCTCTTTGGATTTCGTGAGAATAAATCAGATACTATGTGTAAAAAAAAAAAAAAATGAGCACCCTGCCTAAGGGCAGAATAGGCACTCAGTAAAAGGTAGCTATTAATATTAGTATCATTAGCATCGTTATTAGATCACTCATCTGGATTATTTACAAGAGAGTAGAATAAAGTGGGCATGTGTGGATTTCCTAATAAGGTTTGAGGCATGTTTTGAACTGTTGAGTATCTATCAACCTCTTAACTCTGGTTGTGATCAGGATCTCCTGTGGAGTATTTTAAAAATATAGGTGCCTGGCTGCAATTCAGATCTTTGGGACTGGGTCTGGGGCATATGCATTTTTTTTTTTAATTTTTTTTTCAACATTTACTTATTTTTGGGACAGAGAGAGACAGAGCATGAACGGGGGAGGGGCAGAGAGAGAGGGAGACACAGAATCGGAAACAGGCTCCAGGCTCTGAGCCATCAGCCCAGAGCCCAACGCGGGGCTCGAACCCACGGACCGCGAGATCGTGACCTGGCTGAAGTCGGATGCTCAACCGACTGTGCCACCCAGGCGCCCCGCATATGCATTTTTAAAAAGCCTAACAGGTGATTGTGATGTGCAGAATCCCTGCCATCTATACTACACACACACACACACACACACACACACACACACACACACACACACACACACAATGACTGAAAGGTGTGAGGTGAAGAGAGAATGAAGTTTTCTAATATTTGACCTAGCTGGGTGCTAGACAGGAACAGAGAAGTACTAGAGAATATGCGTCTGGTCTTGGGAGTTGGGGTATGAATTCAGCTTCTCCACTTAGGAGCTCTGAAGATGCTAGGCTATAAGCCCTGGAGGTCAGGAGGCACATCTGTCTTTTGCATCTGAATATTTCTGGATAACCCTGAATAAAACATATAAGCTAAGCCCCCTGTGTTCTTATCTGAGTCTTAATTTAGATAACTTATGGGTACCTGTATAATTTATGGGTAACAGGTGCTTAAAAAATAGTTACTGTCCTATGTGCATGCGTGCGTGCATGTGTGTGTACACTTTATGCATCCTCAAAGTGACCCTTTGTTGGAGGAGGTCACTGAGAGGATCTGATCGCTGTTTGACACTCCAGCTAAACATAGGCTATAGGAGGCTCCTCACCCCTGCCCTGTCCTTGGAATTTATGTGTTGCCCACTATTCCCACAGCCATTTTCAAGGACACAGCCTTGAGATACTAACTAATGTGTTGTTGAGACCATCTGGACAGTATAGGTGACTGAACCCAGTTAAGGCCTCTCTATAAACTTTTGAGATTCTGGCAGACAGGTGCAGAGACCCACTCATCTTGTGCGCCCATGATAAGCCTCAGAAGTAAGTTTCCTTGTTTATTAAATCTGCCACCTACCAATCTGGAGTTCTGTCTCTTTCTTCAGTCTCTCCTTGTCTTCTGTGTATGGGGGCAAGTTTCAGATTTCATCTGGGGAGCTCCTGAGGTTGTTAACCAATTTTTTTAGTTTTCTTTTTCTAGTTCTTATTTTTCTAGTTCTTTTATTTTTGCTCTTCTCCCACTCAAATTCTCTATTCCAGCCAATCTGATTTATTTACTAATCCCTGAGCTTGTTCTGTGTGTTTCTGCCTTTCACTTAGCACTTCCCTATATACATCTATATTTCTATAAATTTTCCCCTGACTCACACAGTGTAAAGTGACCACTCTTTAAAAAAAAAAATCTCATGGCTGCATTAATTTTGGTATCTGATCATGTGCTACTTATGTCTTTTTTTCTATTATTAGACTGAACTGCCAAGTCTTTTATTGTTGTATAAGTCTCCTTGCTTTTATATATATAGCTCCTCAGCTAGACTGAATTTAAACAAGCAGTGGACCTTGAAGACAGGGGCAGTATTAAATTATATTTCATACAGCAAGTGTTCAGGGAAGATACATTGATTTGGAAAAATTTTGTTTGACTCCATTTTCTTCTGATTCCTTAATTTTCTTTTACTCTATTCTTGTAACTCTTAGACATACACATTGCTGGCCCCAAACTAGAAGGTAATTTGAACACATAGAATGTTTAGGGAACAAGTTAAGTTCTGGGGATCCCGGGAGTATAAGACGTAGGAGACATTCCTCTCTTCTTTGTTTGCCTGCCTGGTAAATTCCTACTTGCCCAAGAAGACTTATTTCTGCCCTCCCTACCTTCCTGGAGCCTACCCAGGGAGAGTGAATTCTTCTTCCACCTGAACTCATAGAACCTCTATTATGGAACATTGCTTTGTATCCTTTTGTTTGTGAACCTACTTCTCCCACTGGCCTGTGAGTTGCCAAGGACTTAGATTTTTGGCGTAGGCCTCTTGGTATCACTGGCGTTAAGCACAACACTTCACCCACAGAAAGAGCTCGTTAACTATTGAAGCTGTAAAAACACAGGGACTCATGTTCAAATTGTAGACATAGGTATGGCAAAAGACCATAGCTATAAAACGGAAAAGCATGTATTAACGTTCCAATGAGGGATACATACGATGAGATGCCTGGATTTGGAAAGAATGTTTGAAGAAACTTAAGGAAGAAACCCTGGGCGCGGTAGAATGTGAAAGAGGGCTTAGATGGAGCTATGTGTAGAAGACCGAGGAGCTCATTTTCAGCCGAGGAAATGGGGTAAGTTAAGGAACAGGGATGATCCATCGGTAGGGTTTTGGGGTTGCACACCGTAGAGCCAACTCTAGCTAATTTAAGTCAAAAGGGAATTTATGAAAGAATTCTGAGAGCTCACACAATCTCCACACCAGAGAGCAATAGTGAGATGAGAAGTCAAATTCCTGTACCCTAATATGGAGTCTGGAGATGTGACTTTTCTGGCTTTTACCTTGTAAACATGGGACAAAATAATAAGTGACATCATCAGGACCGTTAGGTAGTATTAAACTATATTAGGCTGACATGAATGATTTTGTGCCTCATCATGTTTGGGTGACAGAGACTAAATCAGGTAATCTAAAGCAGAGGACTCTGGAAGGATAAAGTTGGAAAGATTAGCGAGAGCTGGATCTGGGAGATCCTTGAATAGTACAGCCAAGATGTGAACTTTTCTCTGTGTGAAAGGGGAGCCACGGAAGATATTTGAGTGTAATGTGTGGGGGTGGGGGGTGAGAGATATTCTGGAAAATGTCACATTTTGGCATTTCTTGAAGGCTTGGTGATTTAGTCACAAGAGAGTGTGCTCATGAGGAGGGAGGATCTGGGGCTTGGCACTAAAGCCCCTTCTGGGGGAAGATTGGCTTTGGAGAGGTAGAGGTTTGCTTGGGGGACAGTGAAGGTTCAAGAAATGATGGGGTGGGATGTGAGGGCCATCTAGCTGTGACATCAGCAATTACCTCATTGACTGCCAACTTTGACCCGGCTGGTCTGGTTGGCTAGATGGTGTCTCTATCCTCCCCCTTGCTGCACATGTATGTGTATCCCCTTCCCCTGAAGCTCTGAGATCAATCAGAGAAAACCTCCCCCAGTAGAGGAGGTCTATTCTTTGGTCAAGGGCATGTGAGTGAGTTTGTGTGTTCCCCTACTAGAGCGCTAGGAGAATGCTCTACTAGAACGAGATAAGACCACAAGAAGTAATGGGGTGGAAGGCACAGTAAGAGGCTGTCCCTTCGTCCTTCGTAAACACCTTCCGTTCTTGCTATTGCTGGAACATTTTTTCCAAATCATAGATTCCATCAGGTCCAGAATTCTTAGATGGTTTCTTATTCCCCATAGCAGTGTCTCCCAAAGTGTGAGACAAAGATTCCTGGTGAAATGCAGGATGATTTAGGATTTATATAGACATTACATGAAATCATCTTACGTTGCATAGTGAGAAACATATTCCTTCTTAAATTCCTTTTCAATCCTTCTACTTTTGACCACGAGGAAGTATAAAACTGGGTATATCTAACATTTTTGCTAATCTCCATTTTTAATAGGGAGAACAGGCCTCAAGCTGCGTGTTCCAAATGCAGGCATGTCACGCCGTAATTTTAATGATAGTATTTTCTTTTAAAAATGGCTGGCAACTGATTTTAATTTTTTGTATATAGCAGTGCTGTAAAATCTTAATATCCTGGACATTAGATGATAGTTAGGATATTTGATTTTCTTGTGTGTCATGATGGGATTGCAGTTAGGTTTTATAAAGCATTACACGTATGAAACGATATAGTTCCTGTGATCTGTTCATCACAGATGATGTAATTCAGCTGTATGTGGCCGGTGGGGGTGGTGTGGTAAGGGGTATGTAGAGGGAAACGAAATTAGACATTGGTTGATACATGTCCTCGGCTTAAGTAGGTGTATTTCTCTATTGTCTCCACTTTTGTGTACATTCGAAAATTGCCATAATAAAAATTTGGAAGGAAAAAGAAAATGTTAATGTTAAGTAAATTGATTAATATCGAAAAATAAATCAGTTCCATAATTGATACTATAGGTGGTATGGAGGTAAGGCATTAGTCAAATTACCGAAGTCCACAAAATACTGGCCTCCTGGGAAAAGCTCAGGCCTCTTGTGCGGGGATGGAAGGTCCTTCCTGTTAGAGTCCCTTCTCACCTCCTTTCTGGCCACTTAGGATGCACTGATGTCAGATCACCGGGCGTTTCTTGGCGTGCTGTGCTCTCACACACCCAGGTCTTGAGGCAGACGGTTCCGTTTCTCGGAATGCCTTCCCAACGTGTTTGCGTAGAAACTTCCTGCCCATTCTTTAATTCTTAGTCCAAACAGTGGAAGTGAAAAGAAAGGACCATTCTGAGAGGCCCTGTAGGGAGGAAGAATTGAAGTCACTTGGGAAGAAGGGCTGTGACTTGATGCCGAGATAAGAAGGAGCCATAGGTAACTCCGAAGTTTCCATGGTGGAATGTTGGCAACTGTGATTAGGGAGGCCGCAGAGGTTGGTGGGGGCCAGGTCTTGGATGGTCATTGGTAAATGAGGTTTTAGGCATGTTAAATTTGAGGGGGTCCTCCTTGCTCCAGGATGCCGACAGCAACAGAAACTGGGCAGGGCCATTTCTCTCCAACCAGCTCTGGGGTATTCAGGAGATAATTACATAGCAGAAGTGTTACAGAATCTTTGTGTTCCCCTCTCTTACTCCTGTCAGTCATATTTTGAGTATTATTCTGTAAGAAGGGAGAGGGTGTGAAATGCAAATCAATCGTTTGTTGCTTTTTAGGGGTGTTGAGAAAGGCTTGGAAGATGGGAGAGTTAGAAACTATGGGCTATGTAAACATTTCCATTATTACTGGATTTTAGTTATATTCCCCCGTCCATCTCTTTACCCGACTTCAGAGTGTTAAGAGGCAGCTGAAGTTAATGTGGCCTCACCAGGGCTTGTGAACCGCAGGGGCTAACTGGAGACATCCTCTGAGACTTATCTGGACTTTGTGGCTTTTTAAATAACCTCACCCTTCAGGAGGAACAGCAATATGATTGCAGCATCTGAGGGAGATGAGTTGGGTCACCCCATGGGGGCGGTGAATAACATTGGTTCTGTTTTCAAGTTTCTGCAGCAAAGAGCGGCTTTTGTATTGGTCTGTTAGCGCTTCATTCTATTTTGGTGCTTTGAGAAGCAGCTCGCTGGACACGAAGGATTTGATCTAATTTTAGTTGGAGTAAATACGATGTTGCTCTTCCATTGTACTTGGACTTTCCATTAATAGCGTGATGGTTTAGTTATGCCACCTTCTACTCCGACACTCTGTGTTTTGTCTCCCCCCTCCCCCTTCATCCATAGCAGAGACCAGGAATCAGCTCTACTGAGATGTTTTTGCAGTTGTCATCATTTTACTTTGTAGGCAAGAGGCATGTTTTTCTGTCTATTTAAAACTGAGAACTACATGATCACCACTTTGGGCCTCCCTGTGAGCATAGGATTTGACACTATTTACACTCTGTAATTTACGACATTTTTGTAACTCACTGTTAGGGCTCAGGCAAAGCAGAGAGAGTGACTCTGCAGAGGAAAAAGAAGGTAGAAAAAGTGAATACACTAATATGCTGCAGTTATTCAGGGAAGTGCAAAATTCTTACAGTAGTTTGTTTTGTTTGAAACAAATTTTACTTTTCAGGATCCACTTATTCTTAATTTTTACCAACTCGGTCCTTTTGATGTTGACATTTTGTACTCTGAAGGTTTAAGATGTCACGTTTGGTGACATGTACTCTGGTAAAATGTTCCTTGCAGTGCCAGGGTGCTTTTGTCTTAGATGGATTTTGGAGTCTACTTTTTATATTATGTCAACTTACAAACTTTCAATGATGTGTGTTCTTTTATGTTTCACTTAATTTAGCTCATGATTTTGTAAATAGATTCAGATTTAGTTTAACTTCTGAAAATAACAAAACGATTCTTAGAGTACAATTAAACACTGTTTTCAAATTGAGGCTGCTGCTTGGTTTTTGCTCTTGTTTAATGTGCATTTTCATTATTTGATGTGAAGCTCGTGTTCATAAAGGTGATTTGTGAATGTATGAAAAAATAATCAGAGATGCATCAGGGTTGTGCATACAGTCTCCATGGCATATTTAAATACACTCAACAGCTGCCCCGAGGAGCAAATTTAGCATTCATCCAAGTTGGAAAGCCAATGAGAGGTTAGCTGTGGGCATGGCTGGAGTCTGTCTGTATTTGGGTATTCATTTAGCATAGCTTGTTGTTCCAATATATCCCCCTGGTGGTGTGGTTAGATCTGTGCCTGTCAGCTGAAGAGAGCATTTCTCATTTTTTGGTATGTATGAAAATCAACTTAGCGGAGCTTTTTCACAGTAGAGCTCTCCCAGGTCTTAAACCCCAGAGATACCGAGTCAGTTGTTCTGGGATACAGCCCAGGCATCTGTGTTTTGATTCATCAGAATCGCCTGGGGACCTTTCACCACACACTGATGCCTGGGCTCCGTCCCAGAGGCTCCGTCCTCAGATCCTCTAGAGGTGCAAGGCCTGGGAAATCAGTACTGATGTTCACCGATTGAGAGAATGAGAAAACCTGACTTGCTTAGCAGGGATGGTCCTTGACAGACGCTATTTAATATCCCAGAGCATGCAGAGCTAGGGATAGGTAAACTCGTACAGACCATGAAAGAAGTAAACTCGTACAGACCATGAAAGAAGATGGGAATTCTGTCTGTCTCCAGTGATGTTGCTCTGAGATTGGAAAATGGTGGTGATGGTGATGATGATGACAAGTGGCTCCAAACTTTATATAGGTATTATTTCTTTTATTAGCTCTAAGTAGAGAACTTTTCTGGTTATACTTCTGTGTTGCATATGTGATTTTTTTTCCTGCATAATTAACATTGGTCAGTGGACACCCGCTCTCATGTTCTTAAAATATTTACCATTAGCTAAATGAACAAACCCTCCAACAATTATGAGGCCTTAGAAAGAATAAAAATACACTAGGTGTGCGTTAGCTTTGCTGACAGAAACCAGCACCTGATACATTTCATGATATTTTCTGCAGGGTAAATTTGCTATGAAATGTGAAATTTCTTTATTAGTGAGTACAATTTTATAGATTCAGTTTCAGTATGCTGCCTTCAATGGCCATAACAGCTTGTTTATTGCTGTCAGAGATGTATGTAGAATTCAAGTTCCCTTTTGCCTCATTCCGTTTAAAGAACCAGACCATGCAGAAATTACGGTCGGGAAAAGCACTGGGCTAGAATCAGGATTTGAGTTCTAGTATTCTCCCTTTTCATGTATGAGTTTTGTGGCCTTGGGCAAGCCCCTCAAAATGTCTCAGTCTCATTTTCCTCATGTATAAAATGATAATAGTTTGTCTGCAAGCAGAAGACCAGACCAGTTAAACTGCTAAACCCATTCGAGATGCAAGTTCCCGTGCAGGGTCCGCAGGGGAGAGAGGAGTGATCAAGGCAAGGTCAAGTCAAGCAGGGTGGGCTGGGAGGGAGTGGGCTTCAGAGCTCGGGAAGGCTGCATGTCCCTCCTAGAGCTGTTGTTCAAACACCGACCACCTCTCCAGTCTTGTCCCTGGTTGCTATGGTTTTCTATGTCTCCTGGCTTGTAGGTTCATGGATTTACTAAATAATGTGTGATAAAGCCTCAGTGGGACTCCAGAGTCATTTGTGAGGGATTAAAGACAATTTTACAGAGTTGTTTGCTGGCTTGGAGAGTCGCAGTGTTAAAACCACGTACTTGTTAGGACACGGATATACATTTATGATTAGGAAGAGTTTTAATGAAACATTCATGACTATTTCCTGCATTTCTCTGGAAAAATAAGTTCAATCACAGTAGGGTTTTTCACTCAACTGCTTATTAGAATGCATTCCTCTGCCTGGGTGATGTAAAGATAAAGGTAATGTTTCTTCTATTTTGCAAAGGCACTTTTGGACCCACAAATACACACTTTTTGAAGAAAAAAGCTTCAAAAATTTCACCTTTTAAATTACTGAGGTAAAGGGAAATTGTTACATTGTAATATACCCACTTGCTGCTTGAGAATTCCACAGGAAAACAGTAATGCTAGATGAGTTCTTTACTGTGGTGGCTTGTGGAGCGGAGACTGCCACCATATTGCAAGCTCTGCTTGTCTCCTACCAGGTGTCTGCACTGGATGGTTTCAGTTTGCCCCCCAAGGTCCACTTCCTCTCTCTGTCCTTTTGCCCTTTTCTGTGACCTGGGAGGCTGAGCTCTATGAATGTATCTCCCAGTGTCTTATTCCCCTTGGGTTGCTATAACAACATACCACAGATATTTATTTCTCACAGTTCTGGAGGGTGGGAAGTCCAAGATCAAGGTGCCCGTGAATTCTGTTTCTGGTGAAGGTTCTTCCTAGCTTGCAGAAGGCTGCCTGCTTGCTGTATCTTCACATGGTAGAGAGGGTGAGAGGGGGTTCTAGTCTCTTCCTCTTCCAAGAGCACTAATATCAGCATGGGGGCTCCAACCTCATGACCTCATGTAAACTTAGGCACTTCCTGAGGGCCCCACCTCCAAGCAGCATCTTAACTGAAGTTAGGGCTTCAACATTAAGATATGGGGGGTGGCACACACTTCGTGCATAGTCACCTGTGCCCCTTGCCCTGCCCTCTGGAATTGAGCTGTATTTGTGTAATGGAAGGCACTGGTAGGAAGGCTAGAGGAGAGTGAAGTCCTTCTCTTGGCTCCCACCTGTGGGGCTGCAGCTACCTTTGGGCATCCCTACTCTCTCTAGCGATTGGTCTTGTTCCCTCTTTTCTGCCCGTAGGCCTACGGTGGTGGCAGCTCCTTCAGGCTGTCCTACTGCCCTCCTGCCAGTCTGGACTCCATCCACTCTTTTGTACACAACCGCTTGCTAAATGCTGGTCAATTCCCCGTTCTCAAGCAGCGTCCAGTTCCTGCTGGGATTCTGACTGATTCACTGTCTGAAGAGTTCATTATAAAAGATCACTTAAGAACCTCCTTGCAACATCAGTGCTCTGTTCATTGCACTTGGTGTTCTTATAATATTCATTTCTTCATTTACTCGGGGGAGATGGCTATTGAAGTGATTTGGCAAAGAGGCCACAAATTTCCTTGATTTAAAAATACATCTTCCTCTCTTGTCTTGCTTTAAAAATAATAGTCACTGCATGGTGGGGATGGGACAAGATGAACATTTTGTATTTTCTGGTGGGAAGATAAATTGCTATCAACTTGATGGAAAGAAATTTGGCAGTTTATAGTAGGAGCCTTCAGAATATTTAACTTGCTGACCCAGTAATTCCACTTCTAGCAATCCATCCAAAGGAAGTAATTGAAACTGGAATGATATGTGTGCAATAACCCCCTAGTATTGTTCTTTGTATTAATTCATGAAAATGTAAATAGCCAAATGTTGAACAGCGTGGAAATGATTTCACAAATTAAAATACCTTTACATAGCATACCATGTAGTTGTTAAGTTTATAAAGAATGTTATATAATATGGTAAAAAATCACAGTGCAGAATTTTATATACCAGATGAACTCAACTGTTTCATTTTGTTTATATGTATGTGTGCATATATACGCACATATATATCTATATCTCTGTATCTCTCTATCGATCTATAGAGAAGTCAGAAAGAAAAACTACACATTGAAAAATTGTCACTGATTATCCTTTGGCAGGGAGATTATGGATGACTTTGAGTTTTCTTCTTGTTACTTTCTATATTCTACAAATATACATTCCTTTAAGTTAAATATTAGTTTTCTGTATTGAAGTATATACATTACTATAAATGAGAAAGTATTTTTTCAGCCTGACACCCTCAGAAAAACAATGGATATTTTTAAAGAGTGGCACGATCATGATGCTATTGGGGCCCCTTCTTTGGCAACAAAACTAAGGACCTGAGAAATGGAGTCCGAGCCCTCAGGAGAAGGGGCCGGGCTTTAAGGCTGCTGGTGTTGTATTAACATCCTGGAAGGGTACATCTTGGGTGGCTGCCTTTCCTAACCTTCTTTCTCTTCTTGCCAGATGGACCTGGTTATATATTGCATTTTCCTGCTTATTTTTAAAGAGGGAAATTTGGTCTGTCCTCACATCTACCTAATGTGTTGGTTTTATTTCTGCATCTTTTTTAGAAATCTTTTTTTTTTTCTTCTTGCAAGCTTGAGTTTTTAAAATATTCTTTCCGACCAGGCTATGGGAAATTGATTTTACTGCTCATTCTCCCTCAGGCTTATACAAAACCTGATCCAGTCGTTTAGTTTTCTGTGTCCTATAGACTTTTAGACATGGAGTTCAGATAGATTTATAGGAGGCAGGGCCGTCTGTATGGTTTACACACAGCTCGTGTGCCAAGCAGTTTCCTGGTAGGACGAAGGTATCTCAGGTGGGGTGGGGAGACTAATGCACTGTACAATTTTAGCAGTCAGTCCCTTAGATTAGTCTGTCAGGTAATTAGTTGTTACTTTGGAAAGCAGAGTTTGAAATCCAGAAAGAATGAGACACAGTCGAACCTGAGATGGAAAAGGACAGGATGCTTAGGACAAGCATTGGTTGAACGTGAGGTTCCAGCCCAGGAAGGGAAACCTGGAGAAGAAGCACTTGGAAAGGGGAGTGGTAAGATGTTGAAGACAGGTTCTGTCTCTTTTGGATACTGTCTGGTTCCAGAAATCATGACCAGTGAGCTACTAGGACTGGGTGCTGTCTAGTTCAGTGAAAATGGCACAAAATCATCATAATAACTTCCATTTACTGGGTGTTTGTAATGGGCCAGCATTTACGTATATATATCTTTTCATTCTCTTGACAACGCCATGAAGTACATTTTATAACTTCTGTTTTATGGATGAGGAAATTGAAGCTCAGGGAAATTAAAGAACTTGTCCAAGCTATAGTTAGTAAGTGATCAAGCTGAACTTTGAACCCCAGACCCTGTGTTCTGGCTATGAAATGGGTGCCCCTAGTAGGGGGAGTCCTGGGTTTGAGTTCCAGCTCTGATAGGCTCAGTGTGACCTTTCACAAGCACTGAACATCTCCAATGATCAGCTTCCTGTACTAGAATTCATAATTTTTGTATAATTTACATCGTGTCAGATGTAGTTGAGTTTGCCAAGTGCTTTCTAATAAATCCTCGAATTTTATCCTCACAGCAAATTCTGGTCAATATCAAATGTAATACCTGGTTTACAAACCTGCTTTATTATTAGACCTATAACATTATCCGAGTAGGAGAAACCTCAGTAATCTTTCTACACATAGAGACGTTGATTTGATGACAAGACCTATAGCTTTCCCTGTTCAGCCTGCTCACAAACCTAGAGCCAGAGGAAAAAATAGGAGAGACTCTCTTGACCCTTACCAGAGGCAGACACACCACGAAGCTTCAGGATGCTTCACTTGCATAGGCTCCCTCCTAGGGCCTAGAAATGAGTATGTCCCCCTCTCATACTTTCACTCATTCTTTGCAAGTGGTATTGGAGTGATTGTTGGAAGTTTGGGGATCCAGTTAAGGAAGAGTTGAGTTGGGGATACATTTAGCTTCAATTTCACTAATCTTCTCTATATATGTTCTGGCTTCCTTGCTTGTCTTGAATTGCTCTTCCCTTAGTCATTCCCTTTCCCCAACCTTTATGTCAAAATCCTCCCTGATCATCAAAGTTTATGTCAACTGCACTTCCATCAAGAAGCCTTCCCTTATTATAGTGCGTGGGTCCTCCTCCCTCCTCTTCATTTGCACAGGGCTTTATTGACATCTGTCCTTGGACTTGCTCCACTCATTTGCTACCTACTTTATGTGTTTTTTCCCCCATGGCCCAATAGACTGTAAATGCCATCAGCACCCTCTCACTTTCCCTTTTAATAATCTCTTCACTCCATGGTTATACGTTGTAATATCACTTTTCTACTCACACTATAAATGCATTGAGAGTGAGCATCCAGCCTTTTTCAGATTTTTATCTTCCTCTAATACCTTGTTGAATGCCCTGCACATGGAACTCTTTCAGCAAATCTTTGTCATATGAATGAATATTTTTTAGCTTTAGCTTTCAAAGAGAAACTAGAAATGGGGAGAAATACTATTTATCAGAACATCAAATTATTTTCTTAAAAATTATGTGCTCAGAAAAGCTGGCTGTATATTTATGTATGGCTATGTAATAAATTATCCCCAAACTTAGGAACTTAACAACATTTATTATCTCACAGTTCCTGCAGGTCAGAAATACAGGTGAGACTTAGGCTGGATTTTCTTGCTATGGGTCTCTCACAAGGCTACAGTCACATCAAAGCTTACCTGGAAATTTCCTTCCTAGCTCATCCACCTGGTTGTTGGCAAGATCATTTCCTAGCAGGCTATTGGACTGAGGCTTCAGTTTCTCATGAGCTGTTGGCCTGAGGTTTCCTTTGGTCCCTTGGCACATGGGCCACTTCATAGAGCATCTTGCAACATGGCTGCTTGCTTCATCAGACCAACCAAGAAAGAAGGCAAAAGAAAGAGCAAGAGAAAGTTGGAAGTCAGTCTTTTATAACCCAATATTTAAGTGAATTCCATAAATTTTCTGTATCCTATTTATAAGAAGCAAGTTACTAGGTCTAGCCCATATTCAGAGGGGAGGGGACTATACAAGGGTATGACCTCCAGGAGGCTGGGATCACTAGGGCCATTTTGGAAGGCTGCATATTGAGTAGATAATTGTATTCCTGTACATTCCAACACTTTTAGATATATAGTTAGGTTGTTGCTAGTGGTCCTACCAGGAACAGCTTCCAGGAATGGGAATACAGCCAAACAGTGGGAAAAAAGAAAAAATAGTTTGAGGATGGATCATCTGGGTCTTGAATGTCAAGTTAAGGAATTCATATTTTACTATAAAGGTAGTGGGAGTCATAAATATAATTGAGGACAGGGATGACCAGTTAGAGATGTCCTTCTAAAAGTTAAAATGGATTGGAGGGAAAGGAGATTGGGGATGGGAAGACAGGTTCCCTAGCAATTGTAATCATTTGGGTGAGAGGAAATGAACAGGGTTGTTAACAGAGTAAATGAAAGGAGGAAACAATATTAGAGATATTGTGGAAGAAGGGTGATAGAACTTGGTATCTGTACGTACCGAGATCAGAATTGGTTTTTTGAAAAAATAAACAAAATCAACAAACTCTTAACTAGAGAAACTTAGTTTCTCTAAACTAAGAAAAAAGAAGACTCAATTAAAATCAGAAACAAAAGAGGAGTCATTACAACGGATGCTCAGAAACAAAAAGGATCCCAAGGGACTGTTCTGAACAGTTACATATGAACACATTGGATAAACTAGAAGAAATGGATAAATTCCTAAAAACATACAATCTACCAAGACTGAATCAAGAAGAAGCCAAAAGCCTGAAATAACAAATAAGGAGATTGAAATACTAATAAACTTTCTCCTACCAACAAAGAAAAGTTCAGGACCAAATGGCTTCATGACTAAATATTCAAAGAAGAATTGATACTAATTTTTCTTAAACTCTTCCTCCCCAAAAAGCAGGTAGAAGGAATACTTTCAAATTCATTTTATGGGGCTAGTATCAGCCTGATACCAAAGTCAGACAAAGACACCACAAGGAAACTACAAGCTAATATCTCTGATGAACACAGATGCAAAAATACTCAACAAAACACTAAAAGACCAAGTCCAACAACACATCAAAAAGATTATACACCATGAATAAGTGGCATTTATCCCTGGAATTCAAGTTTAATTTAATATACATAAATCAATCAATGTGATACACCCCATTAAGAGGATAAAAGATGAAAACTACATGATCAAATCAGTAGACTCACAAAAATACCTTTGACAAAGTTCAACATACATTCAAGATAAAAACTCTCAACAAAAGAGGTGTGAAAAGAAATTTTCTTAACACAATAAAGGCCATTTATTAAAAGTCCACAGATAACATTCATAATCGATGGGGAAAAAAAAACCTGAAAACACTTCCTCTAAGATCTGGTACAAGGAAAAGATGCCAACTCTTACCACTTCTATTCAACAAAGTAATGGAAATACTAGTAAGATCAATTAGACAAGAAAAATAAATAAAAGACATCTAAATTGGAAAGGAAGAACTATTTACAGATGATGGGATTCTCAATGTAGAAAATCTGAGGACTCCACAAAAAAATTGTTAGAATAAACAAATTCAGTAAAGGATGTAAAATAATCATCCAAAAATCAATTGCATTCTTTACAACAACAATGATCTATCTGAAAAAGAAATCAAGAGAATAATTCCCTTTATGATAGCATCACAAGGAATAAAATATTTAGAAATAAATTTAACCAAGGAGGTAAAAGATCTGTACACTTGGGGTGCCTGGGTGGCTCAGCTGGTTAAGTATCCGACTCTTCATCTCAGCTCAGGTCATGATCTCATGGTTTGTGCGATTGAGCCCCACATCATTAGTAGCACTAACAGCTTGGAGCCTGCTTGGAATTCTCTCTCTCCCTCTCTCTCTGCCCCTCCCCATTTTTCATTGCTCTCTCTCTCAAACTTAAAAAAAAAGATCTGTATACTGAAAACTATAAAACACTGATGAAAGAACTTGAAGATGACACAAATAAATAGATATCTTGTGTTCATGGATCAGAATTAGTATTATTAAAATGTCCATACTACCCAAAGTGACACACAAATTCAATTCAATCTCTATCAAAATTCCAATGACATTTTTCACAGAAATAGGAAAAGCAATTCTAAAATTTGCATGGAACCACAAGAGACTCCAAATAGCCAAAGCAATCTTGAAAAAGTAGAACAAAGTTGGAGGCATCACACTTCCTGATTCAAAATTACATAGCTTTGTTGCTATATTAATTAAAATAATTAATCACAATAATGTAGCTATATTAATGATAATAATAATAAAAAAATGACACATAGACCACTGGAACAGAATAGAGAGCCCAGAAATAAACCAAAACATATACAGTCAATTATTTTCAACAAGTATGCCAAAAACACAATAGGGGAAGGATAGTTTCTTCAATAAATGATGATGGGAAAACTGAATAACCCATGCAAAAGAATGAAATTGAATCCTTCATCCTACACAAAAATCAATTCAAAATGGATTAAAGACTTAAACATAAGATTTGAAACATTAAAACTCCTAGAAGAAAATATAGAGAAAAAGTTCTTTGACATTGACCTTGGCAATGACTTCTTGGATATGACATCAGAAGCTCAGACAACAAAAACAAAAAGTAAACAAGTAGGACTACATCAAATTAAAAAGCTTCTGCTCAGCAAAGGAAACAATCAACAGAAGGAAATGGCAACCTATGAACTGAAGGAAAATATTTGCAAATTACATATCTGACAAGGGGTCAGTATCCAAAATATACAAGGAATTCATATAGCTCAATAGCAAAAAACAATATGTTTAAAAACTGGGAAGGATCTGATTAGATATTTTTCCAAAGAAGACATATGAGTGGCCAACAGGTATATCAAAAGGTGCTCAAAATCACTAAAGAGGATTAGGGAAATGCAAACCAAAGCCACAATGAGATATCACGTCACATCTGTTAGGGTGGGTTATTATCAAGAATAAATTGGTGAGATGTGAAGAAAAGGTATCCCTTGTACACTGTTGGTGGAAATATTAATTGGTAGAACATTATGGAAAAACAGTGTGGAGGTTCCTCAAAAAATTAAAAATAAATCTACCATCGGGCCCAGAAATCCCTCTTCTGGGTAAATACCCAGAAGAAATGAAATCAGTACCTTGAAGAGATTTCTGCACCTTCATGTTCATTGCAGCATTATTCACAGTAGCCAAGATGTGGAAACAACCCGAGTGTCTGTTGATGGATGAATGGATTAAGAAATTGTGGTGTATATATATGTGCAGTAGAATATTGCAATAGAATACTAGCCTTAAAAAGAAAGAGATCCTGCCATTTGCAGCAGCATGGATGTACCTGGAAGACATTATGCTAAGTGAAAGTAGCCAAACACAGAAAGAAAACAACTAGTAGGTGGAATCTAAAAAAACTTAAAAACCTAAAAGTAGAGAGTAGAATGGTGGTGTCCAGGGGCAGGGAAGTGGGGAGAACGGGGAGATGTTGGTCACAGGGTACAAAGTTGTGGTTATATTGGATGAGTAAGTCTAGAGATGTAATGTACAGCATGATGACTACAGTTAATAATACTGTATTGAATACAGGAAATTTGCCAAGAGAGTAGATTTCAGGTGCTCTCATCACACACGAGCAAAGTACGCATGTGAGGAGATGATGTGTCAAATACCTGACTGAGGTAATCGTTTCACTCTATGTATATACGGTAAAGCCTTCGTTTGTGAGCTTAATTCACTCCAGAAACATGTTGTAATCCAAAGCACTTACATATCAAAGTGAATTTCAAGAACCATTGATTCAGTTGTGATCATGGGGCGTTTGGCATCACGTACTACTCATATTGCAAGACACTGCTTGTTTATCAAGTTAAAATTTATTAGAAATGTTTGCTCATCGGGGCGCCTGGGTGGCTCGGTCAGTTAAGCGTCCGACTTCGGCTCAAGTCATGATCTCGGGGTTTGGGAGTTCGAGCCCTGCGTTGGGCTCTGTACTGACAGCTTGGGACCTGGAGCCTGCTTCAGAGTCTGTCTCCCTCTTTCTCTGCCCCTGTCCCACTTGTGCTCACGCTCTCTCTCGCTCGCTATCTCTCAAAAATAAATGAATATTAAAAAAGTTAAAAAAAGAAATGTTTTCTCATCTTGCACCACACTCGCAGAACAAGTTATTAGCAATCCACGGTTTTACTGTATATTAAATCATTATGTTGTACACCTTAAATGCGTGCAATTTTTAATTAAAAAAAGTGAGGAGAGGAATGGGAGAAACTGAAAATGTCCCAGCTGTAGCCTAAGTGACTGGTTTGTAGTAATGGTGTACTAACAAAAACTGGAACACAGTGGGGGGATCACAGCTGGGAGGAAGGTTGAGAAATTTGGACAGAACACGTGGGCCATTTTCCACCAGCAATGACAGAGCAGGGATGTGTCCTGTGCCCCCAGCACCTAGAGTAAGTGGCTGATGCTCTCTACACAAGTGTTCCTGCACTTACTTTGCAGGTACTTTGTGCAGAAACGAGCAATGCATTCAGTTTGGGGTGAATCTGATGAAGCGGCCCTGGATTTTCAGTTTCGGGGTCACACAGGAGGGCCAGAGAGAGCGTGTGATTTTTCGTCCTGCGACACCACCAGCCACTATCTGTTTCTGGAACTTGTGCTCTTCTGGCCCCTCTCCTCGTGGGTGCTATTGCTGTGTTACAAAGTGTGGCCAGCAGGGCCCATTTTCCCATTGAAGAAGGTGGTGGGTGAGGCCTGAGCAGAGCCAACGGCACTCCTTCAACGATGAAGTTTTAGTTGATCGGCTTCTTGAATGAGTTTTGAGTCACTTAATTCAAACTTTCAATCTTTCTCATGCCAGACTGTAGGTCTTCCTAGAGATGTCTTTTAGGATTTCCACAGCATAACATGAAATTGGGTTGTAACCCTCATATGGGAAGCCCTATAAGAAGGACTGTAAGAAGTATGTTTCTTGCCCAAAGCTAAGGAGGTCCAACAAAAAGCTTCTCTCTCTGTCTCTGTCTCTCTCCATACATATGGAAGAGGTGATTTATATACATGATTTCATATAATCCTCTCAGTGACTCCATGAGGTGGCATTATAGCCATATTTTCTTCGTGTCGCAGATCAGGAAACCAAGGTTTATGGAGGTAGAGCAATTGGACCAAAACCGCACAGCTAAAATGTTATGAAGTTGGAATAAATGGAAAATACGTAAAGGGGAAATAATACTAGATAAGCACTTGGGACAGTGTTTTCTGTTTTTAATTCTATTGTTTTTTTTTTTTTTTCCCCTCGGTAGAAGACCATACATTTGAAATTTTGTTGAGAAGTAGAAAGTTATATATTCTTTTCCTGCTTTTCAAAATTAATATGTTAGGGGAATTGAAATGATTTTGTCCTTGCTTGTATACTCTCTCCTCCTTTCATTCTAACTTGAATTTAATGGCAAGATTATTCTTTCATGCCGTGTCCTTTCCAAGTCACTCTCCAGTGAAAAGCCATCAGTGGTTCCCCATTGCATATACAGGATATGTGGTCCAACTGGCTTGGTCTGGAGATTCTCAACTTTTTTCTCTTTTATATTCACAGCATTCTCTGAAATAGTCACATCGTTTACTGCATGCTTGAAGGGATTAAAAGACTCAAAATCCCAGAAAACTTGTCAGCAATCACTGCAACACGTTTCCTGTCACAGTAGTGAGTGGTCTTGTGGCACCCATAAAAGCGGCCCCAGGGAACGTGGCGTTCCCCTGCCCTTGGCTGCCCTTGGCTGCCCTTGGCTGCTGTGTTGCAGGTCGAGGCCAGGGCCACACCTTCCTACTTGAGAGGGAATGTTGCCGCAGGTTCCCGAGGCACACCACCTTCCTTGCTTGCTGACTTGGTCTGCCCTCTTGGTGACAGCAAGCTTGAGAGCTGCTTTATGGGGCTTTGCACGACTCTCCCGGCTCGTCATCTGTCACAAAGAGACGCTGCTTTAACGGCAGCTTTCCTCGGTGGTAGCATAAATGTATTTTCCACATTATTAAAGTTAGCAGTTGGAGACGGCAGCACACCTGTTGACAGTCACTTGGATGGTTGTGTCTCCCTCCCCTAGGACTCTCCGCTCCCGCCACGGTGCCCTTGCTCAGGACAATCCCCGCCTGTTATCTTCTCCTTGTTCCGAAACCTTAACCACGCTTCGTGATCTGGGCTAATTGTTCATTTCTGCCCCCAAAGCTCTCCTGGTGACTCCTGCCTGTGGTGGTCTCCCCCTCCGAACTCCTCTGCCATCTTTTCTCTGTGCAGCATACTTGGTGTCCCCGTGGGGACACCCCTGCTTCGACAAAATCGCGATTGCCTGGAGGGCCAGGCCCGTGTATTACCCACTGCAGCTGACACGCTGATTTCTGGGCACTTAATTTTGCAGACTGAATTGCACAAAATTTTGTGCAGACTAAGTGCCCAGAAATCTGAGTCCGAGGGCGTTTTAAACCCGCTGCAGACAGTGTGTTTTCCTATCTGAGGCATTACCAGGATGGCTGTTCAAAAACAACCAGCCACGTGATACAGCTAAAAAGTGTCCTGTGGGTGAGCGCCCGCTAAGGGGAAATTGTTGTTGTTGCTGTTGCACAACCTTATATCCTTTCCGAGATACTCTTGTGGGGCTCTGTTCACCTTTGTTTCCTAAGATGGAATTGCTGAATTCCCACCCTGTGGCACACGTCTTGCTGCCCAGAGAACTTCTGCCGTTTTCTAGAAGAATGGTTCCCTACAACTCCTCCCCAGTTTTCTGGATTTACCAGCAAGATGTGGAAAAAGCTGGCTTCCCAGACGAAGGGTGGTTCTGGGCAACATTCTGTGACACGATGGATTCCTTGTGCATATTTAAGCATTGGGCATGGAGCACAGTCTGTTTGTATGGGCTTTGAAAGAAAATTGCGTTGAAAGGGTTTTGGGGAGCGGTGTTTGTGAGAAGAATATCTATGACTGCCTTGGAAAGGTAATCTTTTTAAAATTTATTTATCATTTTTTTTTTAATTTTTTTTTTTAACGTTTATTTATTTTTGGGACAGAGAGAGACAGAGCATGAACGGGGGAGGGGCAGAGAGAGAGGGAGACACAGAATCGGAAACAGGCTCCAGGCTCTGAGCCATCAGCCCAGAGCCCGACGCGGGGCTCGAACTCCCGGACCCGCGAGATCGTGACCTGGCTGAAGTCGGACGCTCAACCGACTGCGCCACCCAGGCGCCCCTATTTATCATTTTTAAGTGTATTTTTATTTTGAGACAGAGATAGAGAGCGAGCAGGGGAGGGGCAGAGAAAGAGAGAGAGAGACAGAGTCCCAAGTAGGCTCCACGCTGTCAGTGCAGAGTGGGGCTGGAACTCAGGAACCGTGAGATCATGACCTGAGCCGAAATCAAGAGTCCAACACTTAACCAACTGAACCACCCAGGTGCCCCTAATCTTTTAAAAATTTAAAACATGGTCTTTGCCTGCATTTTCTAACCTCCCCCCCACCCCGCCACCCGCATTTTCCTATGACTTGAGAATTTGGCCCTGCGCGTATTGGATTCCTACGTATTACTATTGTTTGGAATACACTCTCTCTGTTGGTGTTGAAATTCCTTACAAAACAGGCTGTGCTCATAGCTTTTTCTAGTGTGGTGGTTTTGGTTGTGGGTGTGCATTATCATCAGATAAGTGTTTAAAAAAAAAAAAAAAATCCCCACCCCTTTCCCAGACCAATTAAATAGAAATCTCCAGTGTTAGGTCTGGGGCCTAGGTTTTTTTTCAAAAGGCTCTCGCAAGATTCAAATGTACTTTTCAGGCTGAGAACCACTGGTGGTGAGAGGCAGTATTGACTTTTGCCTAGTTCGGTAATTACTTCTGCATTTCCTTTTTACAGAAATTATACGAGAAGAAATTTGGGAGAAGATCTCATTAACGGGGCTTGGGATTCATCATAGAGCTCCTTCCCAACCCAAACCAATGTAGATGCAGGTTGTTAGTTGGAAGCCTTCAGATGTCTCACACTGATGTTCATGCTTTGTAAAAATTGTCTATGCATTTAAGAAAGATAGCCAGTATGCCCAAGTGTCTGTTGAACAAGTTGTTTATTTGCTAATTTCTCAGAAAAGCAAGAAGTGGGCACAGGGACTGCCTTATAATTTTATATTACACAAGGTAGTTAACAACAACAAAAAATTGCCAAAATGTTGGCTTCCGATGCGCCCCATTTTGGGGATCTCACATAGGACTGTTAACTTTTCCCTCAACCATTGGCAAGGGACAACTGGACGCCACTTGCTGCAGAACTCTGTGTTTTGCCTTTCATTTTTACAGACATCTGGAGAAACATCTGATGAGCATAGAAAATAACTCTCTCAAGAGAAAAATCAGTAATTACTTTCTTGTTACTGAACATGCTGTTAAGCTTGTAGAATTTTATTTTATTGCTCTGTGAATTGATCCTTTCTAAGAATTTATTCTATAGGGGTCCATAGGGAGTGTCAAATTCCTCTGACAGCTGCTTGGAGACTTTTTTATTGACTCTGTAAAAGAAACACACCTAGTATCAGAACAGACCCTATTTAACCTATTTATTAATTGCACCAGCTCTTAAACTCCCCATTTATTTTCACTTAGTATTCACTCTGCTCCCTGCTTTCTCCCTTTTAACATAGCCAGTTATTTCCTTCTCTCTCTCTCTCTCTCTCTCTCTCTCTCTCTCTCTCTCTCTCTATATATATATATATATATATATATATATATATAATTATGGTCTTACACTTCTGTGTAAATGGCAACTCCAACCTTCCAGTTGCTCGGGCCAAAGACTTTGGGACCATCAAGATCTCACCTGCAAGTCCTCCATGAGGATTGTCATGCCCTGCCTTCAGAATATGTCTTGAGTCTTGCCCCTGCACTGTTCCACCCCAGTCTGGGTCATCCTTCTCTATCCTGGAATACTGCTCTACCCTCATGACTCCTCCTCCTTCTGCCCTTCACCCCCAGTCTATTCCTAGCACAGCAGACAGAGATCCTTTTAAGTATGATCATACCATTCTTTTTTTTTTTTTTAATTTTTTTTTTAACGTTTATTTATTTTTGAGACAGAGAGCATGAACAGGGGAGGGGCAGAGAGAGAGGGAGACACAGAATCTGAAACAGGCTGCAGGCTCTGAGCGGTCAGCACAGAGCCCGACGCGGGGCTCGAACTCGCAAACCGCGAGATCGTGACCTGAGCCGAAGTCGGACACTTAACCGACCAAGCCACCCAGGCGCCCCGATCATACCATTCTTAAGTCCCAGGTCCCTCCAGTGGCTTTCTGTTCCAGAGCAAAAGCCGTAATTCGTTACAGGACCTTGAAGGCTCTGAATAATATGGCATTGCTGTGACCGTATCTTCTACTGCTTTCTCCCTTGGTCACTCAACTCCAGCCACACTGACTTTGTACTCTTTCTGGAATAAACCAGACTCTCTCCCACCTCTGGACCTTTGCAAGGGTGTTTCCTTCACCTGGAACACTCTTCCCTCAGGTATTCCTATGCCTGGCTCCTTCGCCTCTTTCAGATCTCAGTGAGGCCTTTTCAGATAACCCCAATTACTAATTAAAATGGCAACCCCTCTATCATCCTTCCTTGCCATGTTTTTCTCCAAAGCACTTTTGATCATCAAACATATTACATGTTATCCATCTCTATCTATCTATCTATCTATCTATCTATCTATCTATCTATCTATCAATCATCTATCTAACATCTAGCTGCCATCTCTCTATTGTCCTCCAGCTGGACCAAGCTCTTGAGAAATAGAGATTTTGGTCACTGCTTTGTTGCCAGGGTCTGAAACATTGCCCAACACTGTGGATGTTCAGTAAACATTTGTTGATGGAACACTGAGTGAATGAATAATGTGTGCTAATTTTTACCTTTAGTCATCCAGGCTTCTGACCAAACTTCTGTGATACATACAAACAGCATGCTCGATTTTAAGGGTAATGTTTTGTTGATTAACTGTTTACCAATCTTTTAAGTGAGATAATTTATTCTAGTAGTCTAGTTAAGATCATCTGAAAGCGGGGCGCCTGGGTGGCTCAGTCGGTTAAGCGTCCGACTTCAGGTCAGGTCACGATCTCACGGTCCATGAGTTCGAGCCCCGCGTTGGGCTCTGGGCTGATGGCTCAGAGCCTGGAGCCTGCTTCCGATTCTGTGTCTCCCTCTTTCTCTGCCCCTCCCCCGTTCATGCTCTGTCTCTCTCTGTCTCAAAAATAAAAAAAATAAAAACGTTAAAAAAAAAATTAAAAAAAAAAAAGATCATCTGAAAGCATCAAAATGGTCCTCCAGGCCTTCTCAAAGTATTGCCAGTTGTTAGAATATTGTTCTTGCTTTCTCTGATCCCAAGAAGTGTGACATAAAATCGGCTGAAATTCCATACTGAAAACTGTCTACAGGGTAGAGAAAATTTTCAAAAAGTGCAAGGAAACAAAACAGTAAACGCTGCGATATTGAGGACATTACCCATCTGAAAGGTGGATAATGAGTGACTTTTATTTTCTTCATTTTTTATGTTTGTGAGTTACAATTTTTATATGCTGAACATAAGTAATATTTGAAATGATTATAAAAATAAACCAATTTTTGAAAGTAAAATAGGAAAAAATGTTATGTAGCATGCTTTTAATAATATGTTTTCAGTGTCTATGCATACTCAAGGACGGCAGAGTAGATGTAGTGCCAGACAGCAAGCTGCTCAAAGCCCCCAAGCCTTTTGAAATGATGGGCCCAGAACTAATGAATGAACTAGTGAACCATTCATTCATTCATTCATTCACTGAAAAATATTAATTCGGCACCTACTAGGTACTAGGTACTGTGTCAGGCCCTGGGGATATAGCAACAAACAAGATGGCAGGATCCTCCAGGGCCTTTGTGTTGCTTAAAGTTCTGTTGCTTCCCCAGGACACGGTTCAGATATGCTGTGCAATACTAACCCTGAAAGCATGGGATGGATTTTTGAGAAGGAAATACAGACAATCAAATAATAAATGAGCTAATTACAGATTTTTCGAAGAGTTGTTTGAGTGGGGTAGGTGGTCCCAAGACTGACAGGTGTCATTTAAGCTGGGGCCAGAGAGTGAGGCTGAAGCATTTCAACAAGAGTGTTCCAGGCAGAGGGGAAGAAGAGGCCAGGAAGTTTGGACCGTAGTGAGCCAGGGGCAGAATCCAACAAAATCATGCCAGAAAGGTAGTGGGAGCCAAATCATGCAGGGCTTGGGGCTGTGTGGTAAGGAGTGTGGATGGCATTCTAGGTTCCGTGAGGCCATGAGTGGTTTTAAAAGGGCGGGGGGAGAGTGTCACGATCTAATTCTATTTTAAAGTTGCTCTGTCCACTGAATGGAGATGATGTAAAGGGATAAAAGGGGAAAGGGAAAAATTTGTTGGAAGGTTTTTGTTGCAGACTAGGCAGGAGATGGTCTAAATCCTAAATAGCTGGATTTAGGACACGTTTTGGACGTAATGTGATAGATTGATTAGATGTGGTGGTGAGTGAGGTTTGGGGGTCAAAAGAGAGGGTTTTGGGGCTGGGAGCTGAAGGAAAAGGGATAAACTAAGGGTGACTCCTAAGTCTTTGATTGAGCAACTGGGTTCATATTAAAGACTGGGGAGAAATAGGCTTTGAGGGAATTAAAAAGAACTTTGTTTTGATTATAAGTTTGAAATGCCTATTTCCATTCAAGTGGAAATATAAGATAGTCAGCCAGAAACATGATGAGCCTGGAGTTCACCAAAGAAGTCTAGAGTGGAGATTCAAACTTGGAGAACATCCATACATGGGCGTTTTGATGTATGGGAACACTTGGGAGATGAACTTGAAGATATGGAAGAGACTAAGTCTTGGACAAAGCCCTGAGGGACCCCGGACTTTAGAGACTTTAGAAGGAGGAGATAGCAAAAGTGGTGGAGAAAAAAATGGACCTTGAAGTAGGAGGAAAATCAGGGATGTGTTATCATGGGAACCAAGAGACAATGATGTTGAAAGAATGAGGGACTGCTGAACTGTGTCCAGTCCTACTCAGAAGTCGAGGAAGATAACGACAGTAATGTGGCCATAGGACTTGGTGCCTTGGTCGGAGGCCTTGGTGGTGAAACCACATCGAGCGGCCTTGATGTTCTTAACTCCATCTCACATAAGGCTTCACTGAGTTCTAGGTGTTTTGCTGACTCTACTCGGGTAGCCCAGGGTATAGCTTCTCTGATTCTCCTAGCAATTGGTCCAGTCTTCCCTCTCTGCTTTCATGGAGTTGAGGAGTAATTATGGATACAGTCAAACCAAAAAGAGAACGTGAAATGTGCCCCACAGGGGCTGGGCATCTCTGGCATTGCTCTAGGGTGCAGTGAAATGCCCTACCTAGATGAAAGGTAGTCAGAAGCAGTGGAATGAAGATGACCAAAGACTCTCTCATACTCCTCCCGTCAAGAGGTGGGGTCTGTTACCCTTCCCTTGGAACTATATGGGCTCTGTGGCTACATCGACAGAATACAGCACAAGGGTAAGAAAGATGTTGGGCCCGTTTCCAGTCCTGGCCTTAAGAGATTGGCACCTTCTACTTCCTGTCTCTTGGAATGCTAGCATTTGGAGCCCGAGACACCACGTAAGAGGCCTGGCTACCGTGATGGAGAAATTACGTGGAGAGACCCTGAGATTGCACGGAGGACAACAGGAGCCCGGCAGAGCCCAGCCTTCTGGGCGTGTGAATGAAACTGTCTTACAGCCTTCAGACCAGCCCAGCAGCATATCCCTGAATGGCCCCATTTGATGTTTGTGGGGCAGAATTTCTAACCCCCCCAAATCAAAAGATACAGTAACATGTTTACTGTTTTGAGCCACAGAATTTTAAGGTAGGTCATTGTAATAGAGAATTAGCAATCGATAATTAGAGCTCTAGGAGATCCCTTGGACACTCAAGTCAGTTGTCCTTAGGCAGAAAGCCCACTGCCCTTTGCACGGAAACAAATATGTTTCTTTGTCAGTATTTGAATTACCAATTTTTATTTAAAGCCAGTAACATGTTGATTTTTTTTTATCTTACAAGAGGCAACAAAAAGAGAGAGAGAAAACTTAAGAAACTGTCAAATAGCTAATAAACAGAAATTTTAAGTGAATGTAGAGAATAACCTACTTTGTCTAGCCTTCTTCCCACAGGTCTACTATTATCTGCTAACTCCTTAACACCTGCAGTATGATCACCGATGTTCATAATGCTGACCCTGATTTTCTCTACTTTGATTTTGAATCTTATTTTAGTGTTAAGTGTTGCATAGGTGATACCACATGACAGTGATGCAATTGTTGGAAAAGTGCCAAGAGACACAGTTAAAGGATGTAAAAATTATTTAATTGCAGAGGAGACAGAAATTTACCTCTAGGCAGGTAACCGTACAAATCAGACGATGCAACCTGCTCCTAGACAGAGGTGCAAGCTTTCCAGATCCCCAAGTTTCCATGAGGACTTCAGTGGTTAGAGAAGCAGCAGAATGGCCTGAGGATGTCTCAGTGTCCACACTCGGGTTTTGTTTTCTTCTTTGTCAACATCTTCTTGGCCGGGGCTAGGACTAGGGTGAGGACAATGAAGTGACCAGGGCACAAAATTTAAAGAGGCTCTCGCTCTCGGGAGTGTGCAGAAGGTCCAGTCAGTGCCTAAGTGTGAACACCTCCTTAGATTTGCACAGGGGGGGGTAACTTCCCTTACCCTAGTCCAGGGCCTGGCCCCAGTCTCTCTCAACTCTTCTGGATTTCCTGTATGTGGGCCTCCTCACAAGGTCCACATCGGTAACTGATGCAGAACAACCTTGATGGAGTCTGGCCAGTCTGTAAACCAGGCAGCCAGATGCTGTCACTAGGTCATCATCATTGCTGTGACCCCAAATCACCAGGCAGCTTGCTAGGCCCACCTGTAGAGTGCGTCTTCTCTGTGGTGTGTAAAGACCCAGTGTAGGAGGCCTGGGCTGAGGATGTGGACCTCTGGGTGAATGTCTTGACCAGGAATGTTGGCAAGGCCCGAGGCTTCTTCAAGAAGGAAGATGTGGTCATTGGGCTGACCTTTTGGTGCCCTGGCTCTGGTTTCACCCACGCCATGCATGTAATACCTGTGCCTTGATCACTCCAGGTCTCCTCCTTTGGTTTCTGTCCCCTCCCCCAGCCTATCCATTAGGCCAGCAACACTTGTAGCCACTTGGGGCTGTCATGTGGCACTGGTGGGCTGGGACATCAGGGGAAGAGATTCACACCTCTGTGAAACGTTATTTTTAAGACCCCACTGGGCCCCTGCAAGCCTGCTCTGTCCTGGCCCAGTGCC
The DNA here is from genome assembly GCF_028749965.1 of Puma concolor. Lineage (NCBI taxonomy): Eukaryota > Metazoa > Chordata > Mammalia > Carnivora > Felidae > Puma > Puma concolor. Next base: position 43,688,430 of record NC_141672.1, read on the forward strand.
CACCATGCATGCGCCACACCGTTGCCTGTGGCTTGTCCCCTAGAAACAAGCAGTGGCCTTTCTCTTTCATTCAGTATGCCCTTCTCCATCCACATCCCCCATTGGTGGTCACTGTACAGTTGTTTTTTTTTTTTATTCACAAGTTTGTGTTCCTCTCCACTCCGGTCTTCAACTTGGGATTGGGAACTTATTTGTCTGGCTTCTCAGAGGTACCTCTGTAGGTACCTCAGGTGGTCTCATGGATGTCTTTCAGAAAATGGTTATTTTAGATGATTTGCCATGGAATGTGTTCTAATAAATCATTCTTCTATACCATGGCAACAACAACAAAATTTTTGCTGAGGACATGCTGTTTCTCAGCGATAATTTCAGCACCAGGTGAAATAGAGGACAATTTCCCAGGCATCCCTGCTACTGAGAACGGAGCCTGGCTTTAGGCTCATCGGAAGCCCATTTCTGAAAATTTATTTTTCTAATATTGTATTTGACCCAATTATTTGATTTAACCAGGATTCCCCAACCATGGTAGGAGACAAAGAACTGATAATATTTGAGATGCTGGTGGTTGTCCACAGATAAACTGTACTTGAATGGACAAGTTCATAAGTGAACTTCCCTGCCAAGTTTGTTTCTCCGGGAATGTCTTGGTTTAGTTTTGCAAAATGCTGCTATTACCTGCCGTTGTGGTTAATATGGTGCATGAACACATCCTTTATTTTACCACTAGAAACCTATTGGTTACTTAAAATTTGCTTTTGTCTGGTGGTAGACTGAGCTGTAAAGTGAATTTCTGCACTAAATTGTAATCCCTGCCAGAAGAACCCAATTTTAGGGGCGCCTGGGTGGCGCAGTCGGTTAAGCGTCCGACTTCAGCCAGGTCACGATCTCGCGGTCTGTGAGTTCGAGCCCCGCGTCAGGCTCTGGGCTGATGGCTCGGAGCCTGGAGCCTGTTTCCGATTCTGTGTCTCCCTCCCTCTCTGCCCCTCCCCTGTTCATGCTCTGTCTCTCTCTGTCCCAAAAATAAATAAACGTTGAAAAAAAAAATAAAAAAAAAAAATAAAAAAAAAAAGAAGAACCCAATTTTATAGTCTGGATTCTAGTATCATTTGGTGTGCTGTCACAAAAATCTGAAAGCCTAGGACGAAGCTGCGTGTTTGACTTTGAAATTGTGGTTGAAATAACATTGTTTTAGCCTCTGACTTGTTATCATGAGGAGCAAACTAGGTATATGAGAGATCAGGCCACAATGGCAATCGTTGAGTGAATTAAGTCTTCAAAATATGAAATAATAAGTCTTAAAAATATGAAAAATGGAATAGGACTAATAACTCATGTAGTAAATCAAGCTGAAAAATTATATCACATTAAAGAATAAGGTGTTTTATAAAATTTATTGGATTGAAGGCTTTCCCTTTTTGTTAACACGTTTCCAAGGCGTTAGCTGTATGATTAAAAATCTCAGTCCTTCCTCTACTCTAGATTTACATTTTGCCAAGTATTCTTATTGCTTCAGTCAATTTAAATTTCTGAGATTGATGATCCTTGTAGAATCCAGTGCCTCATCATGAGGTCTGGCACTCAAAATAACCATTCTCAGAGGCTTACTCATTTCATAATCGAAAACTCAAAAAGTTTTGTTACCAAAAGAGAAGTTTTTCCTCCTTTCTATTCATACTCACTTGGCAAATACTTTCAAAATGGAAAACATATGAAGTAATTTAAGTTTCTGTGTTACCGATACTCTGAAGAGAACAATTAATTGAAGTGCCAAAAAAACCACATTAATTCCTGAGATATCTGTAGTTATTGTCGCCTCTGATTATTAGTGAGAAACATACCTTGTGTTGGCTTATCATTTGTCTCCCTCATTGCTTCCTTTCTGTGCTGTGAAGAATTCCAAATCCTATAAGGTATGCCATTTTCCTCTAACCTAGTATCACATTTTGCCTTTAACTACTGCCCTAAAAACTTTTCAACCTCCTCTTGATTTTCTTAATTTACTTAGAACAAAGTGGCACCGATAACGTGAAGATGTATGTAATCAATTGATAATAGCATATACTGAAAGATGTCTACATTGTAGGCTAAACATTGTGCTGATCTCTTTGCCTTTTATGATGTGTGTGTGTGTGTGTGTGTGTGATTTTTTTTCCAGAAATCTTTTCCCAGGAACAAGATCATAAAAATTCTATATTTCTTCTAAAAATTTTACATTTTATCATATATAGGTTTTCAGTATACCTGGAATTAATTTTGTTTATGATATGATACAGGAATTCAAACTTACTATTTTTCCCACATGGATAACCAGTTTCCCAGGATTCAACTATTCATCTATGTATTCTACCAATTATTAGCAGTTTCACCCCCCCTAGTGATCAGGTTTTCACATAGGCCTGGATCTGTTTCTAAATTAAAATATTTTAATGTTTATTTTTGAGAGAGGGAGAGTGGGGGGTGGGAGAGAGAGAACGAACGAGTGGGGGAGAGGCAGAGAGGGAGGGAGACACAGAATCTGAAGCAGGCTCCAGGCTCTGAGCTGTCAGCACAGAGTCTGATGTGGGGGTCGGACTTAAGGACTGTGAGATCATGACCTGAACTGAAGTCAGATGCTCAACTGACTGAGCCACCCCGGAGCCCAGCCTGGGTCTATTTGTGAGCTTGCTCTTCTGTTCCACAGTTTGCTAATCTCCTTACCCATACCACATAGTCTCAATTAGTGCATGTTTATAAGAAGCACTGTTATTCGGAAGGATTGGTTCTCCTATCTTGTTGTTCAAAATTGTCTATGCCCTTGTTAGCTTTTTGCTTTTCCATGTAAATTATGGAATCAACTTATCAAATTTCATGAATAACTTTGTTGACATTTCTGCCAGAATTACATTTGACTTGTGGATTAATTGGGAGATTCTCCTCATCCTCAAATGTTATCTTTTTGTTTATTCATGTATTTTAGGTTTTCTCATAAAGTTTTTGTAATTTTCTCCACATCACATATCTTTACATCCTTCACTGTGAGTGATATCTTTACACTTTACCTTCTAATCCACTATTATGGGTTTAAAGGAATGTTACTGATTTTAGAATGTGGATTTTGTGTTTCACAAGTTGGCCAATCTTTTTATCAGTGTTAGTAATTTATTCGCAGATTGTCTTTGATTTTCTATACTGACAATCATATCGTGTACAATAAAGGACAATTTTATTTCTTCCTTTCCAATTCTTAGATCTCTCAATTTTTTCTTGATTTAATATATTGGTTAGGATGTCTGCAGGGTATTAACTAGAATTCTCAGCCTGGATCCTTGTCCTGACACTGAATTTAAAGGAAATACTGTATTTCTAGAGTTTTACCATTCAATGTGATGCTTGCCATTGGTTTTTGGTAAAAATGGTATCAGGTTATCAGCAAAATTGCTGCAATCCTATGAAAGGTGTAAGACAGCAGGGTTATTGGAACAAGCTACAGTCTTCACTTTGCAATTGTTCTTGAAGTTAGAATTAATATTCATCATCACACTCTTCTGTAACCATTCTAGAATTCATTCATGCTTAGACATTATTTCAGCATGTCTTAGTTGCTTGCCTGGTCAGTGATGCAGATCTTCATCCTTTTGAGGTCTGAGCCCTTGTCTATTTTTATTTTTAACACCCGTTGGATCATGGTTGCCGAGATTTCCGATTAATATGATTGCAGGGCACATGAAATATCCCTGTGCATTCTCTAGTTTCTAGACACTCTCTTTTCTGCTCTTATTATATAGCGGCAATCCTAGGTCTTCATTTTTTGCAGTCAGGGTCAGTAACTCCCACTGTGACCAAGTGATCCTTTCTTTGGCTACTAGTCTACTGGAATGAGAAGCCCATAGGATCAACAGGAATTATAGCTTCAGGTTCACACTGTGTCCTCTGGTAGAAGTTTCCACTTCTCCGCGAACCTCCTGGACATCTGGTCCACAAGCAAATGCTGCTAAGGTTGTAGAGAAAAGAAACACACGTTCAGCAAGGGGGCCACTGAGAGGAATGGGGACAGGGCCCGATCCTACTTCCACCTGTTGGTTTCACAGCCGTGTATTTCAGTTATTGAGGATGAAGCCCCCTGACTTCCACTCCAGACTCCATGCCATGAACGTAATTATTTCCACCCTGTCTCTGATGATGAAGTGCCACCATTTGGCCTCTGCCATCTCCACATACCATCAACGCCATGATATGTTGATGTTGAAGTCAGGAGCCCAGTTCCCCAACAGTATCTCGTACTGTCAGCTTTAACTTACAGAGGACAGCCACTGACCAGTTTCTCAGGGAGTATCACCTGTGCATTCTGCCATTGGGCCTTTCTGGAGTATAGATTCAGGTGCGGGGTTCTCTAACCTTAAATTCATTCCAGTATTCTCACCTCTTGGAGTCTTCTGACTCCCACTCAGTACTGTGCTAGGGCAAGTTCATGACCTCTCTCTCATTTACTGTGGGCCATTGTCATGCTCAGTCTTCAAGAGGCTACTCGAGGCATCTTTTTGGACGAGTCTTGGGTGGTCTCGCCAGAATATCAAGCTCCCAAATCATGGGAGAAATTCTTCCTGATCCCACCTATATCTTCTGCCTTCTAGTCCAGAACCTCAAAGATCTGTATTCTCCAGTCTCCAGGTCCCTACTTGCACACATTATCAGGTCCTGCAATGCTATGAGCATGTATTCTCCTTTCTACCACAGCAGGGACTGTATTCCTTCCCTGGGCTGTGGTGCACCTTCATACAGAATTCAGGAACAGAAAGCGGAGTAGCTCTTGAGGGGGACAAGCCTTAATGAAGCACCTGCCTCACCCGAGGCAGATCTCCAGGTGAGAGGAGGCTGTTCTCTGGAACGAGAAAGGGTGCTGCTTATTCTAGGGTGGGAGATTTCGAAGGATTCTAGAGATACAAGATTCTCAGGTCTTTCTACATCCAGGTCTCAGGGGCCCACTCCTATCCTATCAAGTCCACTGGTATACTTTAGACATCGGAGACACATCAAAGACCTCTTGTAGTTCTACATATTTTTTTTATAATTTTTTAAATGTTTGATTTATTTTCGAGAGATTGAGAGTAGGGAAGGGACAGAGAGAGAGGGGGACAGAAGATTTGAGGTGGGCTCTGTGCTGACAGCAGCAAGCCCAATGCAGAGCTCAAACCCACGAGCCAGAAGATCATGACCTGAGCTGAAGTCAGACCCTCAACAGACTGAGCCACCCAGGCGCCCCTTTATGTCTTTAATAATAAATCTGGAACCTAATTTTGAACACAATATGCCTTATGGTTGCAGTTAACGAATGCCAGCTAACCCCCAATTCTTAAAATTCTCATTCCCCCTATCCTGTTCAAGTGCAGAAACCAATTGTTCACTATTCACCTATACCTCATTTCCATTTGCTATGAGTGAGTGTTAAGATAGTGTCCCTGGTCCCTGGTCAGTCACTAGTTCCAAAATCCAGTCCCGAAAATCTGCCTCCCATAGCAAATCCTACACCAATTCCCTTAGGTTGGGTTTTCTCAGAAGGCAGAACCTGGGGTATAGGCTTGCATTTAGGAAATGGTAGTTGAGGGGTGACTTCATGGAACTCGAGTGAGAATTTCAAAAGGATGAAACAGGAGGAGGAGGGAAAAGCAAATGCAAATGTTTATTTCAAGTGGTTACTGCTTGGGCAATTGGAGCACAATCATAATATCCTTCTGCATTGCTTATAGAATGCAGCTCAGCTTGTACACTTGAGGGATGGAAGGGTGAAGCATTTATCCACAAACTCCCATCCCCCATTGCTCAGAGGTTGCTGACTCTGTGCTTACATGATCCTGAAAGTGAGTGCCTCCTTAAATTTTGTGCTCTAGGCATCTTCCTTAAGGCTTTATCTTGATTCCAGCTCCACTTCCCAGTCTAGGAATAGGTAGGGAAACCCTACCGTATTTTTTATTTATCAATAAAACGACATCTCCTAAATGTCCGATGGTATCACGTGTTTTCAGCTTTCGAGGTGGTAAACAGACGCTTTGTTCAGGTGTTGGAGTGATGGATCCCAAATCAGGCAGGCCCTGAGCTAGGTTTCTGCATGGTGGAAATGTGGAGTGCAGGGAGACTGATTTTCTGCATGACTAGTTGAGGTGGATCCCGAGCCGGTGTCTGAGTTTCGGTACTTGATTTGGTTTTGCTCAGTAATTATCAGTAGATAATAGCCTCTTCTGCAGTGTAGCCATTTGGTTCCATTTAGCGAGAAGTAGAACAGAGACGTTACAACGCACTCTGGAGTTTGTGAAAATGAGATTCTACATGCATGGGGCTTAATAGCTGTGAAGAGAGATCTGCCACCATCCCTGTGGTTCTCCCTGGAGAGCAGGGCCACGAAGTGCAATACCAGGCCCAGCCTCTCAGACAAAACATAAGATGTGCCTTGAAAGAACAGGGTCAGTGTTACGGTAAAACTAAAACGGCCTGCATTCCCTGCACTGTCAAGTTTTTACTTCCTTCTCTTTTGACAGCTCGGCTCGCTATTGCTTCTTTGTTGATAAGGTTTTACCTTCGGCGTAGTCCTGCACACCTCTTTCTTCTTTTTCCAACAACCTTTTTCTTTACCACATGTTAACTCCTCACCGCTGTCTTTCCTTTTCCCTTCTTAAATTTTCCTCCATCTACACTTTTCCGCTGTTTGGGCTTGGGAGGAGGAATGTAAGAAAAATAAGTTATTATTGGAAAGAATGAGAACACTGCTCTTCTCTGCTTGTCAAGCCTCCTGGGAGATGTAGTTGATACTTAGAGGGAATTCGAGGTGAGGGAAGAAAAATGTGTAGTGAGTGGGGTCTCGAGGCTCCTGCAGGAGGCGTTCACACGTCATTAGGCAAGTGCTGTCTGGCCAGGGAGCCGTTTGGGGGTGGGCAGGCTAGCAAGGCCGCAGCTAGACAAGCATCATCTTACTTATGCATTTTAATGTTTTAGAGTTTGTCTCAGCTCATGAAAGAGACAGGCACAACACTCACGTATGGAAGGAAATGCAATAAGAACCACGTATTTGATTTTCTGCACAGGAATGAGATGCCAGTTGTCAATATAAAGGGCAGGACCTATCTCTTCTACTTCTCCTGTTACCACCTTATGGCAAAGCTTATGCCTCTTTAACAGGCATTGTGTTGATGACTCAAGGAGTGAACTTCATTAAATGCATAAGAAAACTTAATGACCCTAATTACATTCTGATGTCTTAGGAGGTTGGGCTGGATTGGGGAAATGAATTTTGGTATTATTCCAAATTGTCATGAGATAACGGTGTCTGTGACTGTTGGTGTTAATCTAAACCAGAGATTGGCAAACTTTTTGGTAGAGAACAGAGAAAATATTTTTGGCTTTGCAAGCCATTCAGCCTCTTTTGAGACTAGTCAACTCCGCACTTATAGCGTGGCAGAGGCAGTGATAGACAATACAGAAATGAATGAGTGTGTCTGTGTTCAATGAAATTTTACTTTGGAAAACAGGAGAGGGGCTAGATTTGGCTCACAAGCTATCGTTTGTTGACCCTTGTTAAAATTGTCACTGAGAAGTTGGTATCTGTTAAAGCACTGCTAAATTACATTTATTTTGTAGAACGGCGATTTTCAATTTCCATGACTAACATCTCTGGGGGTTCCATGAAAGAAGGTGCAGTCTCCTTTAATTTATGTTCACTCCATCACATTCTGGCCCTAGTCTAGTCCTGCACCAGGGGTCCAGACATTGGGACATGGCCACCAGTGCTCCAGGCTGACCTGAAGTCACCTTTATACATTTGACAACAATTGACTTAAAGAGTTATGGCACAAACGGCAGCAACTTTTCTTCTTTGAGTCATAGCAACAAATAACATTGGATTAGATACATTCAGGATTGGTAAGTGTTAGCAAAAATAATAGTAATAATAATAATGAAAGCTGCTATTAGCCATGAATGCTTTTACTCAGGGGAAGCAACAAGATTGAGTTTGCAAAGAGCCTATTTATATATAATTTATATATAATTATATATATGATACATATATATGTAAATGTATATATATAATTTATATTCTTTTCACTACAGAGGAAGGACTTTGCCTTAGTGTTTAGAGTCACTGTGCAATAAATGTGCTCAGAGGTTGGACTAGGTCTTTAGTTTTGCCGTTACGAGCTTGTTTGTTCCTACTGAAACTTAGAGCAGAAAAGTTGGTTTATGCCATCGCCTCTACAAAGAAAATTGCAAAGTTGAAAGTAATTGTTTTAAGGGCTAGCCCTAGGTAGTAAATCTTTATTAAATGTATTTGGTTAACTTCATTACACATTTATTGATGGCCTACTGTGTGAAAAGAGGCCTCCGGCAACTGGTGGGGACTATCAAAATGCGAGAAAGGCGCATTCTCTGCCTTTCGGGAACTTATAATTTATAATCAGCAAGATAAAGGTTTGATGTTCAGATGCTTACAGCTGTGGGCTTCTTCAGGAGGGCCAATTTAGGGGTAACTCTGGCTGTAATACCTATAGTTAAAAACCAGAATAGCTCTAATTCCCCCCCACTAACGCTAGACTTCTAGCCTCCACTAATGTGTCCCACAGGAATTTACTAGAGAGTGCTACCACCCCAGAGCACTCACCACTATGGGGAATTTACCATTTCTTTCCTCCTTTTCCTCTCCTGGGGGTATGGCTGGCTGCTGGGCCAGCTGGGACTGTCTCTCTGTGATTCCTGCCACAACTAATGGTGCCATTGCCCTCTGCCCTGGACCGCCCTGCTCTGTCCAACCCACTGGTATTGTGGATCTTGTTGGGGCATCTGCATGCTTGATTGAGCTGCTCTGTGAATACTGATGTTTGTGAGATGCCTTATGGGTGGTATGGTGAGAAGGGCTGTACTCTAGCGGGCCCCAGTGTGGTGCCACGTCTTGGTTGGCATTGGGCCATGGTATCGAGAGGTTGTGTTGCCTAATGGTGGAGGGCACGATTCTGGATCTAACTGCCTGGGTTGGACCTGCCCTGACACTCACGGGTCCTGTAATCTCGGGCAGATTACTTAGCCTCTCCGTGCCCGTTTCCTCATCTGTGAAATAAAGATTATAATAATGTTTTCATTTCATAAGAATTGCTGTGTGAACCAAATGAGTTAATCAATTAGAGCACTGAGAACAGCACCTGGCTCATAGGAAGCACTATGCAGGTGCTTTCTGCTATCGCCGTTGTGATTACTGTCCCTTCAGTCCACACGGAGAACGGTTTCCAAGGGTCTGTGGTCTGCTGTTACTTCTGGGATTAAGCTACTTTGTTGTGTCAGAGGATTATACTGTACGTGTGTTATTTTCTGTAATGACTTGAGAATAGTTGTAGGCACTGCTTTTACATGGGTCTCATGTAGGCCTCAGACTCTAAGAGATGCTTCCATTTTTGTGTCCATTATATAGATGATGAAACTGAGGTTACCAAACTTGCCCCACCTCATATACTTGGAAAATGGCAGAACCTGGATTCAAACCCAGGTCCATTGAGCTAACACACTTGATCACTGGGCGAAATGTCACACTAGTGACATGGGGACAGCTCCTTTTCTCCACTCGTTGTCTTTGTCCTATGCCCCCAAAGTTCCACTGCCTGTTGTGGCCAGTGTCTCTCAGATATACGTGAGTATGGTTTGTGGCTATTTCTCAAAGCCATCTCTTTCTGAAGACTTAGTCAAAGGCCAGAGGGACAATGCTGATGGGCCAGGCTGGTGGAGGACTGTCTCCTCCTTTAGCCTAACTCATCTCTATCTTGGAAGATACCCAGCGGTTCCATGTAAGTAGCCCCCAAAAGGTGGAGAGGGGAAGGGCACAGTGTGGGCTTCCACTGGGCCCCAATTCTATCTGCACTGCAGATCTGTAACTTGCTTTGGATCTTGACATGTAAAAGGGTCCAGCAGACATTGCACCTCAGAGGCTATATTTAGGAAGTTTTAATAGGGTAGCGTGGTTCAGCCGTATCCCTTAGGGTCCCACCAGGGAATACACATCAGTGATTAGCAAGGCTAAGTGCCACTATTATTCCACGTGCAGGCGGCTGGAATGGCAAGACTTCTTTCTTCTCAAAACTTAATTTCTGGGTCAAATTCACAACAAACTCAGAGGCTTGACTTTTATTTTAATTGGAGAGCATTTACTGCAGACTTGACTCGCTGTCAGTTGACCTTCATCTGCCTCGTGAGAGCCTCTGATAGTCACATGCCACATCTCTATGTCCGATGGGGCTGTAGGCTTTTGTTTTTGTTTTACAACGTCCTGTGTTTCTGCCACAGTTCCCTCTTTTTGTATTTCTTTTCTTCACATCTTCCTTTTCTCTCTCTCTCTCTCTCTCTCTCTCTCTCTTTTGTAGAAAAGCAAAGTAAGTAAACACCTGTGAAGATGCTTTCAAAGTTAAGGTGCCTGAGGAGCCTACAGAATACCAGATGTCTCCCTTGTCTGTGGTGGTCCTTGAAGGGGGAGGGGGTATTTGCTCAGTACCTGCGAAAAGCTGGCATCTTATTGAGCCTCTTGGAATATATTTTATTTAATTCTCATAGTGACCTTGCAAGATTGTTATTCTTGTCCCTCCTCTACAGATGAGACAGTTCAAGCTCAGAGAGATTATGTAACTTGCTCCAAGTCACATAGTCAGTAAGTGGAGAATCTGGAAGGGAATCCACACTGAAATCTTTGCCCCTCTGACCCCACCCTCCTTTACCTTTTTAGGCTGCAGTGCTCCCTTATGGTGGGATGTAAAGAGAATTACCCAGCTCAAGTGAGAAGTAGTTCAAACTTGCATTTGGAGAAGCTGTTGCTTCAGTTGTAATTCCAGATTCCCCCCCTGCAGGCCTCACTGAGGCCTCTCTCCATCCCAGTTCTGTCAGGGCCTCTGCTGCCCACCCTGCCCTCTGCTTTGAACTCAGGTTTCTGGGAAATAGATCTGTTTTGTTCATTGTCTCCCCAGCTGGAATTTGGGACAGAAGTTTCTCTTAATAAGTCATTTTCTCACCGGACAGGATCGGAATGACCTAATACTATGCAAATTTATGCAAAGCGTCCATCCGCTTTAGAGGAGTTAAAAAGTAAGATGGGGCCACACCTCCCAGGTGTGTAGTCTGTAGTCACTGCTACATGGGATGACGCTTTCTCTTTGAGCCTTGCTGAGACTTATGCAATTTGGAGTCCTCGGCCCCAAACTGAGGTCTGGTCCTTTTGCATGGTGTCCTCTAAAATACTTCTTAGACCAGGAGCAGACATTGATAATCTTACTTCTGTCAGCACTCAGAGACTTTGTCGCAGGAAGGATGGCCTCACGTGAATCTGAGTGAAAGACATTGGATGTTGATGACAAGAAAGATGAGACCAGCGGCTAAAATTGGGGACAGACAGTGGTGGTGGCAAGGGACAATTCTGAAGGGCTCTTTGCCCCATAATCTCCATCATTCTCTCTAAAATACCGTACATAACAAATAGTGAAGTAAAAAGGAAAATTCAGTCAACAAGGTTTTTTTTTTAAAATTTTTTTTAACGTTTATTTATTTTTGAGACAGAGAGAGACAAAGCATGAACGGGGGAGGGTCAGAGAGAGGGAGACACAGAATCCGAAACAGGCTCCAGGCTCCGAGCTGTCAGCACAGAGCCCGATGCGGGGCTCGAACTCACGGACCGCGAGATCATGACCTGCGCCGAAGTCAGCCGCCCAACCGACTGAGCCACCCAGGCACCCCAACAAGGTTTTTTAACGTTGCTGCTCAGAGGGTGGTTGTCTGCAGACCATCATTATCACCTGGGAAATGGTTAAAAAAAACCAGTCTCCTTGGCCCACCCCAGGCCTACTGGTTAAAATCAACTATTCCATCAAATTGCATTTGATTTAGAATCATGCCAAATGATTTTTGTGCCCCTGAAGTTTGGAAAGCATCTTCTCTGTCACAGTCAGTCATTGGCACGGGGCATAGTTAACAGTAGTCAACCCGATGGCTAAATTCTGCTGTCATGGAACTGACATGTCAGTGGGGTAAGGTGGATGTGAAGAGGAAAAGACAGTAAGCAAGTAAACAAATAAATTAGCAAGATAACTTAGAGGTAGACAATGAAGCTTTCTCATCTGTGTTGAGCATGAAGCAAAGCATCTTTAGAACATTTTGCTGTTTTTATTGATCTGCAACACATATTCTGAGTAAAAACAAAGCAACCACAACTTCAGGAATAGTTCTTTGGCCTTCACTTCCAACTGGACTGTTACCCTATGAATATGGAAAAACAGAAACTAGGACTGACAAAGTCTCCAATGGAGGTGGTTGGAAGAAAATTAAATCGTCTGCTTAAAGGCAATGGAAATGGAACAGCTGTTGCCATGCCAAATCAAGCAATTGCTATGTGTAGCACATAACAGGTAAGCCACACTGAAGTGTAGACGTGTTAAATATGATACCAGAAGCCTAAAAATAGGCATTTACTCGAATGCTTGCTCGAAAGGAAGACCTGGATTTAACTAGGATAATAGGACTGTGGAGTTTCGGTGGAGGCACCAAGAGAAATAGAAGGTCCACTCCAAAAAGAATGTTAAACCAAATGCGGAATTCAAAAGGGAAGCCTGAAAACCAGTTACACGACTCATAAAGCCCCTTATCTATGTCAAAGATAAGTGAATCGATAGTTCAAAATTAAAATGATTTTGTGAGGAGCGTTTCGCAGGGGAAAGCTGTCCTATGATTCCACCCAAACTAAGCAAGAGAATTAGGGATGTGCTTAGCCCCTCACCCCAAAATCTGATGAGGGGACTTACACCAGGCTACCCAGAGAGCTTAAAATATGACCCTTGTGGGTAGAAGGGCTTGGCCAACTGGTGTCTCATTTCTCCCAGCCTCACTGGGGAATTAAAGGAGCCAGAGAGATGGGGGCAGTGAGTGCTCTGGCCAAGAAGAGTTGCTGCTTCTGCCGTCTGCGTAACGACTCTGGTCTGTGATGGAATGTGAATACTGGGGACCAGCCACTGAACCAATGGCCTGGAATAATTCTAAGAGAATTTCTCCAGGGTAAGGACACCATGGCAGTGGTCATGGAACTGACAGGTTAGTGGGATGGGGGTGGAGGTGTGGAGCAGAACAGACAATAAGCAAGTAAATAAACTGGCAAGAGAACTTAAATGCGGGGGTGAGAGGATAGGGGACAGAAGCTGAGGGTGTTGGGGAATGGGCAGCCAAATGAGAGGCATCGGTGGGCCGATGGGGTCCAGTCAGAGGCACCCAGGAAAGAGTTTCCATTGAACCCATGGAAATACAATAGAAACAAGTCAGCTGTAAATGTCCACCAGCACCAGAAAAAAACAGCACTGTGTTACTACAGGACTTGTCAAGTAGGAATTTTCCTGCGCTTTTACTTCTTCCTCCTGCAGCTTCAACCCTGGATGGGACACAGGTCAGAAATAGCAGTGGGGAAGTGGGGGGAGAAATTTCAAATTTAACACAGGAGATGTTAACCAGACTCTCGTCCTGTAAGGTGGGGAGCAGCTGGCTGCTGGCCCAGGATGGGGAAGGGCATGTGGAAGGGAGGGGTATTAACTTTGACAACTGCTCTGTTGATTACTGTATTCAGTTCACCACTTAAAAATCCCAAATTGAGATTGCGGTTGTGACTTAAAATGACGGTAGATTTTCCCTCCCTCCCTCCCTCCCTCCCTCCCTCCCTCCCTCCCTCCCTCCCTCCCTCCCTCCCTCCCTCCCTTCCTTCCTTCCTTCCTTCCTTCCTTCCTTCCTTCCTTCCTTCCTTCCTTCCTTCCTTCCTGTCTGCTAAGCATGACCATAAAAGTCAGGGTGAAGAGAAGGATCTGACTGCGTTTAAAGAGACAGTGGAGAAAAACAAGTTTTGGTGATTATTTTTTCCCTCGTTTTAAAGCCTTTTTTTCATCAATTCTATGTACAGTGATATTTGACTCTCTACATATGGACATTTTTGCATTTTAAAAGAATACTGATGACAGTTCCATCAGTGAGTCTTGATGGAAACAGTCCCCATTTAATTTTATTTGTGTGTTTTGAGTTTTATTTTTTTAATGTAATTTACTGTCAAATTGGTTTCCATACAACACCCAGTGCTCATCCCCACAAGTGCCCTCCTCAAATGCCCATCACCCACTTAAACTCATGAGTTGTACTCGTTCAATATGCCAGTCACAGTGAAGGATTAGCAGAAAGAGAAAAAAATCAGTAAGTTCTAGAACAGATTTAGCTACAACATGACTTGGGATGATACAGCCTTTGATGATTTCCATCAGTGTCTGGAAGCACATTTTCTATGGAATGGCCAAGCTGTGTAAGCCGGGGCTGTGCCTCCTACATCATGTTTACCAAAGAGTTGTCATTTTAAGGCTATATAGAGAAACCATTTTCAAATAGCAGGAGGTAAGCATTTGCTTTAATGCATCATATTAATCAGAATAAAGTAACTGCTGTCATACCATCTCAAAGTCTGAGTGAGTTGTGACAGTAAAAGGTTATTTCTCACCTTATATCATAGTCCACTGTGGGCTTTGGTGGGAGTCAGTCCTCTGTTCTATCATTTAAGGACTCAGACTCCTATTTGGGGCCTTTGGGTTCCTCTAGATCCTTGAGTCGGCTTTCTCCAGTCAAAGACAGACAAAGATAGGACACTCAAGATCCCTGAGGCACCTGAAGGTGCCCTGACTCACTTCTGCTCACACTTGATTGGCCAGAGTCAGCCATGTGACTCCACTTAACTGCAAGGGAGGCTGGGAAATGTATAGTCGCCATGTGACTAGGAGGCAAAGGAGTGGGGTGGGGGAGGCTTAATACTGTCTCACTTCATGCATACTTTATGAAAAGAATAGCCCATCAATGCCTGACTTCACAGATACAGTATTATTGCTTGGGTGAAACTGAAGTAACAGGGCCAAGAACTATAATTCACTTCCTGCCGACCACATGAATCACTTGAAGGCAGGCTCCTGTGAAAGAAAGAGGTGCGTGAGGGATAAGAATCGCTACTGATAAGCACATTGAAGAATGTGGTGGGGAAAAATTCCATTAGATAAACTCAGAGTGATTCAGGTCGATTCAACCTCTGTAGATTTCTGCTCAGGACCTAGCAAAAGAGAAGCAAAAAGGAATTAAAACACTCCTTTCCCTTTCAGGGCATCTTACTCTGATTAATCTTAAAATAAAGCTACTCAAAATGAAGCTTTTATTATTGACTTACCATCAACAGTTATTTATTGCATGAGAAAGATAGAATTTTCCAGAGTGGATTTTTATAAATCAGTTATTATTCTCTGCATTTCATTTTCATTTTCATTTTTCAATTAAAAATATTATTATCAACTGCCTGTTAACAGATATCTCTTGTGCAAGAAAAATGAAATTTTCAGGAGTGAATTTTTGTTAATTGGTTATCATGCTTTGCATTTCATTTTCGTTTTTATACAGTGAGAACATTGATTTTTCTTTTTGCTGCCTTTGTTGCTATGGTCACTTTCTACATTTGGGGTCTGTCAGAGCTGGCGTTAGAGCCAGGACACTTGACACAAGATACTTGGGGCTGATCCCAGTCTGCGCCTCACTAGCTGCTTGACTTTGAGCAAATTTCCTGGTCTCTCCATCCCTCAGTTTTCTCTTCTGTCAGTGACAGCAATAATAGTACCTACTCCTAGGATTGTTGGGAGGAGTCAAGGAGTTAGTATTTGTCAAGCACTTCTAATGGTGCCTGGCGTATGCTAAGTGCTGTGTACATTTTTGGTGTTAATCTTTGACAAGTGGGATCATTTTCCTTCCACAGTGGGAATGTGCTTTCCTTTTGGGATAATACTTTACAGTAAAAAATAATGAGCCTTTCAAAAGAGAGACATTAATAAATAATGGCACAGATCCATAATGTGCTATGGTCAGAATTGTGATGTTGCAATGTTGAATAAGCAGATTATTCAAGTGTGGACTCAGTGTCTCATGTGATGATTGATGACTTCCTTATAAATCAGGCAGTAGATTTGGCTTGGAGTCTTTGCAAATCAGTGGGCAGTGAATGAAAGCCCTTTTCTGAGAGTAAGTGTCGTGATTTGCTATGGCACCATCGGAACAAAACCATCCAAACTGATACCCAAAGAGGCTCAGTTTTTGAAAAAGTTCAGATATAAAATAGTGAAAAGGCAGGGACCAAGTATCTCTCCTGTTTACTTCCAGAAGCCAGAAGTAAGGCGATGGCTTGGGCTCTGCTGGCCACGTGGGTTGCTTGACAGCTAAAGTCCTGAGTTAGGCAGAACTGCCTGACTGCCCCAGTGGCGGCTGGCTGGGGCAGAATTCCCCTGGAGGAGGACCCCTGCCCAGGAGAGGCTCTGAGCACAGAGGAGCAGAGAGAACTCATGCTCTTTGTGAACAGGCATACTCTCAAGTGGAAGAAAAGTACAGCTGATCAGAGCATGCCCTTCTATTTGCCCCAAATTTACCAATCTCATTTGTCACTCCTCTTCCCCAAGGGTAGAAGGGCATGCTTAAGAAAAGTTCTTTCTCATGGAGGTGAATTGTTTCTAATAAAGCCCCCCGCATTGTTAGGGTTCTCTGTTGTTAGGTCTTCTTTGTAATCTTAGGAGTTGAAAATGTCTGCATTGCTATTTCCAGTATTAACCACACATGACATCATTCGCTGGAGTCTCCTCCATAAGTTGGTCATTCTTCCATTAACCCTGGTGAGGCTTCTGCTTCTCCACCACAGCCAACTGGCAGCAAGCAAAAGTATTTTCTCTTTCTGAGGACAAAAAAAAAAAAAAAAAAAAAAAAAGTACCGGAGCCATTGCTTAAACTAAAAATGAATTTACAGGTGCTCTTCGTTGCTTTGACATAACTAGTGAGTGTGTGTGTGTGTGTGTGGGGGGGAGATAGGAGGTAATTTTTGCTATTTCTTGGCCCTTACAGATCATAAGAGAATTTACACAGAAAGCAAACTCCCAAAATTGTTCCTGAGCCTTCCTAGAAATGTAGGTAATCTTTGAAGTGGGACATAGTAGTCTTTCCTTATCAATTTTACAAAATGCCAATAATCTATCTTCCGTATCTTTTAAAGATATGCTTATATTATTTATGATACAAGACTATTAATTTTTAATGAATGTTTCTAGATTTTAAGTGCACAAAATTATCAACTAGTAAAAGCATGTGTAATTTTCTGAAGCTGAGAAACAATAGCATAGAGCTATTTATTTATGTTTTGTTCTTCTAAGCTTATTATTATCAGGCAATGAAATAGCATGTCATATTTTTGCAAACTGTTTAACAATAGTTATTAGTAGCGATTTCCCACAAAGTCAAGTGGGAAGTAGTTTTATTTTTTTTTTTAATGTTTGCTTTGGAAATGAAAACGCTAAATATTGCTTTATATAAAATCACTTTTGCAACATGGGAATTTTGATAAAAAAACAGTGCTTCTGCCTAGCCCAGTGGTAACATATATTTTCAAGATTCTAATGACATACTCAGGAGAGATTCATAAATCAGGAGGTATCTAGTCCAATCATATTTTACTCTGTGTGGCCTTAGGAAAATTATTTTTCATTTCTATTTTCTACTTGTCTTTGAAGAGAGAGAGCATGATATTCTACTAAATGAAGTCCTTGATGCACTCTGGGATGAAGAATATGCTAATTACTTATTACTTTATGATTATAATATTTATAACTTCTTTAAATATAACTTTTGAGTCAGGCCAATCCACTCTGTTGAAATAATTACAAATTCAAAGACATGATTGGCATGTTTTGGGGATACAATATTTTCATGTCCTGTGTAATGTCAAAATTTCCCTGGTGTTGCAGTAACGAGACGGCATCTTCATCTTTAATGATCATGTTGTAAGACACTGTCAACTCTTTTGTAGGGATTATATCATTTCATTGTTCTGGTTAACATTAGGTTTAAAAAAAATTGCACCTGAAATTTTAACTTTGGGACCAAACATTTGTGCTGTTGGTAATCAGCCAAACTTTTGAGGATCAGATATAAATACATAAATTCTCTTTCAGTGTTAATTTGCAGTTTTTGGTAAGGATGTGGAAGAAGACTGGGCAGGGTATACCTAAAAGGAAAACTACATTTTGAAAGAATAAAATTGTAATTTAGGAAACGTATTTTCAAAAGATATTTCAAATAATGCGTGTTCAATTTGGAAAATACAGATAATGCAGAAAAATAGAAAGAAAAAATGTCATCACTCAAATGCTCTATCACTCAAAGACAGTGTGTTGACAAATTTTGAGAACATTCCAAATCTAGTTTTCTAGTGCACATTTTTTAAATACTGTTATGATCCTACTACAGATAGTATTATGTACGGTGCTTTTTAAAATTTAAAATCACAACATAATTAATTTATAGATTATCACAATTTTTCCACAAAATCTGTTTCCATTAGCTACATAATCTATTATCAAGTGGTATAAAATAACAGACACTTCATTCTTATTACTGTGACTGGTGCTCTGATATTGACTTGAGTTTTGGGAGTTTATCCTCTCTGACTAGTTTATTCTCTGGTCCTCTCTGGTGAGTCTGTTAAAGAAAACAAAGACTTAGGTGCATTTATAATAGAAACCCTAAGGTTGCTTGGGTGGGATTTCTGGCTCCAAGAGACAGAGCGGCATACAAATTAGATGCAACATAGTAATTATATTATTTAATTATGAGACAGATATGCACACGTTTCTCTATAAAGTTGATTTGTCCAAATTCAGTAGCTTCTGGATCCCAGGAAAAATTCAAACATTGTCTCTTTAGAAAATGTATTCTTCAGGCAACAAAAACTAAAATAAACAAGTGGGACTACATTAAACTAAAGGGCTTCTGCCCAGCAAAGGAAACAACCAATACATTGAAAAGGCAACTTATACAATGGAAGAAAATACTCACAAACCATATAGCTGATAAAATGTTAATATATAAAATATATAAAGAACTCCTACAACTAAATAGGAAGCAAATAATCCAATTTATTTTTAATTTATTATTATTATTTTAATGTTTATTTATTTATTTAGAGAGAATGAGTGGGGGAGAGGCAGAGAGAGAGAGAGAATCCCAAGCAGGCTGTGCACCACCAGTACAGAGTCTGATGCAGGGCTTGAACTCAGGAACTGTGAGATCATGACCTGAGCCAAAACCAAGAGTTGGATGCTTAACCGGCTGAGTCACCCAGGTGCCCCTTTTATTATTATTTTTTAATTTTAATTCCAGTAGAGTTAACATACAGTGTTATATTAGTTTCAGGTGTACAATATAGTGATTCAACAATTCTATACATTATTCAGCGCTTATTATAATAAGTGTACTCTTAATCCCCATCACCTATTTCACCCATCCCCCCACTCACCTCTCCTCTGGTAACCATCAGTTTGTTCTCCATAGCTAAGAGTCTGTTTTTTGGTTTGTCTCTTTTTTTCTTTATTTGTTTTGTTTCTTAAATTTCATGTGTGAATAAAATCATACAGTATTTGTCTGTCTCTGACTCACTTATTTCACTTAGAGTTATGCTCATCCATGTTGTTGCAAATGGCAAGATTTCATTCTTTTTAATGGCTGAGTAATATCCCATTGTGTGTGTGTGTGTGTGTGTGTGTGTGTGTGTGTGTGTGTGTGTGTGTGTGTGTATACCACATCTTTATCCATTCATCTACCAATAGACTTGGGTTATTTCTATAATTTGGCTCTTGTAAATAGTGTAGCCATAAACATAGGGGTGTATATATCTTTTTGAATTGGTGTTTTCATATTCTTTGGGTAAATACCCAGTAGTGGATTATATGGTAATTCTATTTTAAATTTGGTATTCTATTTTGAAATTTTGAGGAAACTTCATACTGTTTGCCACAATGTCTACAAAGTTTGCATTCCCACAGCCAGTGCACAAGTGTTCCTTTTTCTCTACAGCCTCACCAACACTTGTTGTTTCTTGTGTTTTTGATTTTAGCCATTCTGACAGGTATGGGGTGATACCTCATGGTGGTTTTGATTTGCATTTCCCTGATTGATAGTGATGTTGAGCATCTTTTCATGTGTCTCTTGGTCATCTGTATGTCTTCTTTAGAGAAATATCTGTTAATGTTTTCTGTCCATTTTAAAATTAGATTAATTAGTAATTATTTATTTGATGTTGAGTTGTATAACTTTAAAAAAATTTTTTTAATGTTTATTTATTTTTGAGACAGAGAGAGACAGAGCATGAATGGGGGAGGGTCAGAGAGAGAGGGAGACACAGAATCTGAAACAGGCTCCAGGCTCTGAGCTTCAGCACAGAGCCTGACGCGGGGCTCGAACTCACGGACTGTGAGATCATGACCTGAGCTGAAGTCGGACGCCCAACCTACCGAGCCACCCAGGTGCCCCTGAGTTATATAACTTCTTTATATATCTTGGATACTGATCCTTTCTTGAGTATGTCATTTGCAATTATCTTCTCCCATTTAGTAGGTTATCTTATAGTTTTGTTCATTGTTTCTTTTGTTATGCAGAAGCTTTATATTTTGATGTAGTCACAAACATTTATTTTTGCTTCTGCTTCCCTTGCCTCAGGAGACATATCTAGGAAAATGTTGCTACAGCCGGTGTCAAAGAAATTATTGCCTACGCTCTCTTCCAGGATTTTTATGGTTTCAGGTGTCATATTTAAATCTTTAATCCATTTTAAGTTTTTTTATGTGTATTATGTGAGAAAGTGGTCCAATTTCATTCTTTTGCATGTAGCTGTCCAGTTTCCCCAATACCTTTTGTTGAAGAGACCGTCTTTCCCATTGGATATTCTTGCCTCCTTTGTTAAAGATTAATTGACCATATGATTGTGGGTTTATTTCTGGCATCTCTAGTCTGTTCTATTGATCTGTGTGTCTATTTTTGTGCCACTGCCATACTAGTTTGATTTCTACAGCTTTGTAGTATATCTCGATATCTAGGATTGTAATTCCTCCAGTTTTGGTCTTCTTTTTCAAGACTGCTTTGGCTATTTAGGGTCTTTTTTGGTTCCATACAAATTTAGGATTGTTTATTCTAATTTTTTTAACGTTTATTTATTTTTGGGACAGAGAGAGACAGAGCATGAACGGGGGAGGGGCAGAGAGAGAGGGAGACACAGAATCGGAAACAGGCTCCAGGCTCTGAGCCATCAGCCCAGAGCCTGACGCGGGGCTCGAACTCACGGACCACGAGATCATGACCTGGCTGAAGTCGGACGCTTAACCGACTGTGCCACCCAGGCGCCCCTGTTTATTCTAATTTTGTGAAAAATGCTGTTGATATTTTGATAGGGCTTGCATTAAATCTGTAGATTGCTTTGGGTAATATGGACATTTTAACAATATTTGTTCTTCCAATCCATGAGTATGGAATATCTTCCCATTTGTTTGTGTCGTCTTCAATTTCTTTCATTAATGTTGTATAGTTTTCAGAGTACAGGTCTTTCACCTCCTTGGTTAAATTTATTCCTAGATGTTTTATTACTTTGGATGCAATTATAAATGGGATTGTTTTCTTAATTTCTTTTTCTGCTACTTCATTATTAGTGTATAGAAATGCAATGGATTTCTGTACATTGATTTTTGTATCCTGTGACTTTGCTGAATTCATTTATCAGTTCTAGTGGTTTTTGGTGGAGTTTTTTAGGGTTTTCTACATATAGTATCATGTCATCTGCAAGTGGTGAAAGTTTTACTTCTTCCATACCAATTTGGATGCCTTTTATTTCTTTTTCTTGTCTGGTTGCTGTGGCTCAAACTGCCAATATTTTGTTGCTTGAAAGTGGTGAGAGTGAACATCTTGTCTTGTTCATGATCTTAGAGGAAAAGCTCTCAGTTTTTTTTTTTTAACCACAAATAACCCAATTTAAAAATGGGAAAAGGACTTGGATAGACATTTTCCCAAAGAAGACATACAGATGGCCAACACATTTATGAAAAGATTCCCAATATAGCCAATCATCAGGGAAATGCAAATCAAAACCACAATGAGATCCCATCTCACATCTGTTAGTATGGCTGTTGTCAAAAAGTCAAGAGATAAATGCTGGTGAGGATGTGGAAAAAAGTGAACTCCTGTGCACTGTTGATGGAAATGTAAAATTGAAACGGAAATGGAAGATGGAAAACAACCATCATGGAAAACGTGTGGAGGCTTCTTTAAAATCAAAACTGGAGCTATCATATGATCCAGAAATTCTACCCTTTCTAGAAGGGGTTAAAATTAGTAACTTGAAGAGATATCTGCATATTCATATTAATTACAATATTATTTACAATAGCTATGATATGGAAACAAACTAAGTGTCTGACAATGGGAGAGTGGATAAAGATGTGATACATATATACAAGGAGTCTAATTTAGCCATGACAAAGAAGGAAGTCCTACCATTTGCACCAACATAGGTGGACCTTGAGGGCATTATGCTAAGTGAGGTAAGTCAGAGAAAAACAAATGATGTATGATATTGCTTACATGTGGAATCGAAAAAAAGCCATAGCTCTGAAAAGAGAGTAAAATGGTGGTTACCAGAGGCTGGCGGGTGGGGAAACTGGGGAGGTTTTGGTCAGAGGGTACAAACTTGCAACTAGAAGGTGAATACTTTCT
This sequence comes from Puma concolor, assembly GCF_028749965.1. Classification (NCBI taxonomy): domain Eukaryota; kingdom Metazoa; phylum Chordata; class Mammalia; order Carnivora; family Felidae; genus Puma; species Puma concolor. Next base: position 43,711,038 of record NC_141672.1, read on the forward strand.
GGAGACCTAATGCACAGCATAGTGATTATAGTCAACAACACTGTATTTAAACTTCCAAGTTGCTAAGAGACTAGATGTTAGTTAATTGTTCTCACCACAAAAAAGAAATGATAATTATGTAATATTTAGAAATGTTAGCTAATGCTTAGGTGGTAATCTTATTGCAATATATAAATGTGTCAAACCAACATGCATGCCTTCAACTTATAGGATGTTATATGTCCATCATATCTCAATTTTTAAAAATTAAAAAATAAAAGTCCATTTGCAAAGGCACAAAAGGTGTGTGGCTTATGGTGGCAAACATCTGCAGCATCCCCAGGCTGCTGGCAATGCAAAAAGACAGTCTGTGGTAGTTTGTGAAGACCAATATCATAAATGAAGTTTTGGGAACTTTGAGATTTTTCCATAATTTTAGCACTTTCCCAATAAAGATCTAATTCACTTATCAAGCTAACCTTTTTATGTCTATAAATTATGTTTGTTTTAAATTGAGAGTAGAAGATCCTTTTGTAATTTGTATGCAGTTTTCAAATGGACATCCCTGTCGTCTTCACAAACTTGTGACCACGTTGAGTGCACATCATTGTAGGTGCTCTGATAGAGAACCTAGATAGATATTTATATAGAAACTACATAGATAGGTGCTTATCTTCTCATGTTCTCTAGGCATTTTCTGCACACTCCCTCTGTTAATTCCTTGCAGGGTTTATCAGTCACCTTTTCTTGCAATCATGCTATGTAATAACCTCAAAATCCCAGGGGCTTACGACAAAAGTACTTTTTTTCTTGCCCGTGGGTCTGCGATGTTTACCTAGACTCAGCTCTGCTCCACGAGTCTCTTCTGGGGTTTAGGTGGAATGGGCAGTGACTCCTGTGGTATGTTTTCCCTGTGGCGATGGCAGATGCTCAGGGGGGCAACCCCAGTGCACAGGCACATTTTAAGTCTCTGTATTACGTTCACTAATATCCCATCGACAAAAGCATGCCACATGGCCAAGTCAAAGGTCAAGGCGTGGAGAAGTACATTCCATACGCTGTCAGTATATAATACATGGCAAGGACATATACCACATACAGGAGAGTGACAAATTGAAACCAGTAATTCTGTTTACCACGCAGTTGTTCAACAAGTTATGTTTGGGGCTTAGATTTTTTTTTTTTTTACTCTATTGGTTTCCATTTTTATAAGGCAACTGGTCTTTTCTGTGCATTTTAATTTTTTTTTTTTTCAACGTTTATTTATTTTTGGGACAGAGAGAGACAGAGCATGAACAGGGGAGGGGCAGAGAGAGAGGGAGACACAGAATCGGAAACAGGCTCCAGGCTCTGAGCCATCAGCCCAGAGCCCGACGCGGGGCTCGAACTCACGGACCGCGAGATCGTGACCTGGCTGAAGTCGGACGCTTAACCAACTGCGCCACCCAGGCGCCCCTTTTCTGTGCATTTTAAATGCCTTTTCATCACAGACTCTTCTTCCCAGATAGCCTTACATAAGTTTTATGGGCATGGAATACTTCACAGCTACTTGTCATGGAGTGTTTGAGTTGAAAAGTGCCTTAGAGTTACAGTTTTATCATTCCGCAGGTTAGGAAACTGAAATCCAAAGGGGTAAGTGAGTTGCATAAGAACACACAGCTCGTCAGTGACAATATATTCTAATGTGCAGGGTGGGGAGCAGGACATTCTAAAGTTCCTTTTCCTTTTTGGCACATATATCCTATTTCATTTTATGCCAGTCCACAGTGCCACTTTATGGGAGGAGTTCAGCTGGCCTGCCCACATTAGAAAGACTAAAACCAGATAGTACATTCCCTGGGGCAAGGGGGGCATGAAGGAGTCCCACCAGCAAGTCGCCCAGCAGAGAGTGAGTGTCCGTCCTCCCCTGACAGGGATGACAAAGCCTGGGACTGCTGGTCCCTGCCTGAGTCACAGATCTGCATGCCAGGTTGACGACCTCTTAATTCAGGATGCCTTTTAAAAATGGTCTCAGGGCTCCTGGGTGGCTCCGTCAGTTAAGCGTCTGACTTTGGCACGGGTCGGGTCATGATCTCACAGTTCTTTGTGAGTCCAAGCCCTGCGTCCAGCTCTCTGCTGTTGTGGTAGAGCCCACTTTGGATCCTCTGTCCCCCACTGTGTCTGGTCCTTTCTTGCACTCTCTCTCTCTGTCTCTCAAAAATAAATAACGTTTTAAAAAATGTTTTTGTGAGTCCTTGAAGTCGCTGGGAGGGTATAGCAAAGCATTTGGTGTGGAAATTTGGGCATAGTTCTCAAAGCCCTCTGTGCAGGAAGAAGTCACAAAATTAGGAAGTTTGAGATGAATCGTGTGTGTGCCCGTGCACATTAATATGCTTCCATATTTTAACTGAGCAGCAAGAACACATCCACCTTGTCAGTGTTTATAAAGTTGTTAATAATTTCATTTTTGCCCCCTATCATCTGAGCTTCCCTGTGGAACCAAGTACTTCATCAACATCAGATGATATTTATTAAGAGTCTGGGTGTGCGTGCGAGCCCTTCAGCTTGATGCTTAACTGCTTTATTGGTTTCCTTCCATCTGCTATGGCCAGGAGCCAGCTGTGTCTGCCTGTTTCATTCTGCACATATGGTGCTTTAGAATGAAACTATTTACATGAAAAATTTTTTAAAAAACATATTTGGGAGGAAGAATCGAAATTCAGTTGGTTGTCTTATGCTCCCTGAGAAGTTCTTTCCATTAACTATTCTGTTCTTGATGCTTGTGTGTATATGATTTTGATATGTTACATCGACGTCAATATGAAACAAGTTGCCCAGATAGAAGTGCGTCCTTTTCATCTTAATAATATTTGTAATCACTTCTAATTTCAACTGAAAAAGAGATACATCAAAAGGGAAATTCACAGATCAGAATTAGCAGCAGTTTACTCTGTGCTAAGGTGATCAAGAATAGGTTCATGAACCACATAAAAATAACAAAAGATGACCATTTGCCAGATATGAAGACCTGCAAAACAGGGCTGGAGAAATCCTGCTCTGTAGAAATTAAAAGTGAAATATTTGTATTAATTTTATAGTTTTTCATAAGTTCACAGCAGAAATATTTTTATACTATAATTTGTGTATCACTTTCATTCATGAATTCTGTTTAGAAATCAACCTCTTATTTCCTTATGTTCCTTTTTCAAAGGGGTGAGATTTGGTTTTTTCCACCTAGTGCCATCTATCTAGTCCGTTGGATTTCTGAGTGGCTTTCTTGTAGCCGATTTTTCTGATGGAATCTATAATGCTGTGTCACGGCTGATTTGGGATTTTTTTTTATTATATTGAATCACCACATGGCCACATTTGTTAAATGACTCAGATGTGTAAAATTAGCCAGAAATTCTGATAACGTCACTGTGGTCAGTTTGGTCATTGGGGGTAAACATGGAAGCAAGCTCTTAAATCCTTTTTTCTTTACATACCTCTGGGGCCTCCATGAATGCTTCCAAAATGAATCAAGTCTTTTGAGCTTCTTTTAGATTATCTAAAAGAAGCTTGAGGGCTGAACACATGCATGAAAGTCATAGACAAAACATCAAAGTTTGTTTGCCAAGATTTTACTATTTTTCCATTCATCCGATGTGGCAAATAGCTTAAGTTGTATCTGTACATACAAACTGACTGGGGAAGGATATGATCACTTTTAATGAAAATATTAGCAATTAACACTTATTGAGCACTTATGAAATGCCACGCACTGTGATAAACATACATCATCTCATTTAAATTCTCATAACAACCCTATGAGGCAAGGAGCCCATTTTATCTCTAATTAATAGGTGAGGAAAGTTTGGTTGCCAGAAATAATGTAATTTGTTCGAGGTTATCTAGCTAGTAAGTGGTGAAACAGGAATTCAAAACCCAATACTCTGAATTCTACTGACATCTGGATGATTTCTGGTCTTTTCATTAATCTTCGATGCCAATATGTATGATCGTTTAGTCCTTAAGAGGTCATTTTTTTCCATCTATGGTGGAAAAATTATAGCCAAATACACTAGGCTGGCTTTCCCGATAGAAGATGCCCCTTAACTGTAGCAGACAGGAAAAGCACAAACCTTGATGGCAGATGGACCCGGGCATGAACTCTGGCTTTGTTTCATACAAACTGTGATTTTACAGTTTACTGGCTTTGTCTGATACTAACTGTAAGGCTTCAACAGGATGATGCCTGTTGCCACCTCCATAAAATGGGTTCAATAATAACTTCCTTGTAGGGATGGTGAGCTATTTATGGTTTATGTGGATAACACATATGCCTAGCACACAGTGAATGCTCACTAAAACCTTGTTGATATTGGGGTACCTGGGTGGCTCAGTCAGTTAAGCGTCCGACTTTGGCTCAGGTCATGATCTTGCAGTTCATGAGTTCGAGTCCCACATCGGGCTCTGTACTGTCAGCTTGGAGCCTGGAGCCTTCTTTGGATTCTGTATCTCCCTCTCTCTCTCTGCCCCTCCCCTTCTCACACTGTCTCTCTCTGCCTCAAAATAAGTAAACATTAAAAGATATTAAAAAAGAAAAAAACCTAGTTGATATATTTTAATATGCAGAATTGTCTTCAAGGGAAACAGTTTTCTTCGGGGAAGCAGCAAATAGACTGGTTTCACTATATTTTTTTTATTATTCCTTGGGTTTGACCTTGAATATTACATTGACTTCCATGATCTGGAAGAGAAAATTTGAAAAAAATGTCCCCCCTCCTGCCAATTCAGTTTGGCATTTTGCCTCCTGTGGTGATAAAGTGGCTAAGATTAGCATGTGTAATACAACATATTACATGAACCTCAAGTGTATTTAAAAAAAAATTTATTTTTGAGAGAGAGAGAGACACCATGAATGAGGGAGGGAAAGAGACAGAGGGAGACAAAGAATCTGAAGCAGGCTCCAGGCTCTGAGTTGTCAGCACAGAGCCCCATGTGGGGCTCAAACTCATGAACCGTGAGATCATGACTGAGCTGAAGTCGGACTCTTAACCAACTGAGCCACCCAGGTGCCCCTCAAATATATTTTTTTAAGTTTATTTATTTTGGGGGGGGGTGGGGAGAGGGAGGGAGAGAACAAGTGGGGAGGGGCAGAGAGAAGGAGAGAGAGAGAATCCCAGGCAGGCTCTGCACTGTCAGCACAGAGCCTGATGTGGGGCTTGAATTCATGAACCATGAGATCATGACCTGTGCCAAAGTCAGACGCTTAACTGATTGAGCCACCCAGGTACCCCAAGTGTATTTTTTGGCTGTTGTTTCACAGATAGGTTTTCCTATTTCCTTTTTCTTAGAACTAAAAAAAATGTTTATTTATTTATTTTGAAAGAGAGAGAGAGGGAATGTGCACGAGTGGGAGAGGGGCAGAGAGAGAGAGGGAGAGAGAGAATCACAAGCATGCTCCACGCTGTCAGTGCAGAGCCTGATGTGGGGCTCTATCTCATGAACTGTGAGATCATGACCTGAGCTGAAATCAGGAGGTGGACTCTTAACCAACTGAGCCACCCAGGCACCCCAGTTTTCCTATTTCTGTGTAATTATACACAGAGACACAGGGAAGGATAGCAATTGTAAAGGGGATATAAAGCAAAATATAACAAATGCTCTGCAAAGTGAAATTAATTATGAGAACACACTATGAAGCACAGATGCATCTAGAAAAACCTAATTACACAATTTAAAAAATATTGGACAATGCTCTAAAGTGACAACCTGTAAACTTCAGAGAAACAGTGGGTAGCAGACTTTATGTATACGGAACTAACCTTCTGCCTTCCGTTCTGTGTTGACAGGAAATATCGCCCCACTAGTTTCCTCATACATGTTACTGTCGTATTTGTGAGATTCCATTACAACTTCCATTATAGCACCTGTGGCCCGAAGTGAGTTGTGAGCTGGGAGGAATATTTTCAACCCCACTTATGAAGGGATTTGAACCTCCACGCTAGAAATTCATCTCCATAGTTATTAACTGGATCTACAGGGTAGGAACACAATGGAGATGAAGTGGGTGTAGTGACATTTCCAGTCAGGTCGGTTTACAATTACTAAGTGCCGAGTGAGGGGAGACTTAGGCTTAAGGGAACTGAAGCTAGGAAAAAAGCCATTAGAAGAATATGAGGTGAAATTACACTCTCCAGAAGACTCCATCTATGCCATGAAAGCAGTCAGAGGCCTTGAAATAACACTGGAATTGTTTATGAGATGTGGAGTGACTTGTGGGGAACCTATGGGGGAAAGCCTGATTTGAAATGTAAAATTAAGCAGTTAGGCTTTGAGCTTGTTGAAGTATTCCTGCCTCTGTTTCCCATATTAAGAAATTTGAAGAAACTCTGTCCCCTGAGTGGGCAAGATAAATCAGAATCTATTGACATCAGTCCCTACCATGGTTTTTAAGGGCACCAAGATAGATGTACCAACTAGGTTTCTCTATCCTATACTGCACTTACAGGGTAATAAGTTGCCCTGAAAGTTCCAAGCATTTCCTGGGTTAAAACATATACCAGGACCCATATTCATGAAGAAAAGCACCTGTGAGATTTGACGTGACAGTCCTTGCAAGTCACATATATGCGAACCCTCTTCCCATTAGCCCTTCCTGGGGCCAGAGATTCCCTCACTTCACATCTTGGGGTGCTTGGGGAGCTCACAAGTCAGAGGCCATGAAGGTGGAAAGATAACCCAAGAGCTTAAACCCTGCCTTGGCCTTTTTCCCACCCCTCAGAATGCTTCCTTTTATATTTTGTTCTGGGAATTTTGGTCACCGGTTTTGAGGTGACCCTCATCTCAATGATATTTCTGGCTTCTTCAGTGTAAAAGCAAAACAAGGCCTACCCAACATCCTTCAACTTTACCTTCACTGCCGCCCAACAGCCCCCTATGCTGCAAGTTGGCCAAAGACCACAGTTGCACGGTAATCAGACAGACCGATGTCCTGTCATTTTACACTTGCTCTGCCACACACATCAGACAGGAAGAGCCTCGTGACCCCGGTGCCCTTCCCTCCGAATTGCTCTCAGAAGTGCACTTCCGTGCCACTGATGAGAGGCATTTTAATAGACTGTTCATTCAGTAGTGCTGGCTTCCATTTCATTGTTCTAAATGGATCACCTGGGACCCCCCTCTGCTGTCTATAGAACTTATCGCTGGGTTAGAGTTTTTATAGATTAATTTTTGTTTCTTTGGGTTTTTTGGTCGTACTCTGTCTTCTAAATTCAGAACTGGGGCCCTTCACAAAGGAGGCAGATGGTGTTTGTAAATGATTAATGCAATGTATCGGTAAAATATCAAAAATATGGCTGCTCTTTTTTAAAAAAGACTTACCCTCGGGCTCTGGGAAATTGTAGTCAAAATCCATTTAAAACTTATATTACATCGGGTCTTATAAAGGAAGGGGCAGAAAATTCATTTTCATTTCTCTCAAAACGTGACTTGAAGCACTGTTACAGAATCTCAAAGCACCCAGGCAACATTATATTAAGTATCCTTTGTCCAATTTCCCATACTTTTCCTAAGGGCCCTGCAGTGGGTGCTGACATGACCCTTCCAGCACTGACTTAGTTTTTCTGGTTGAATGCCTGCCTTTGTGGTTCTGTGTAGCCTTTGTTCAGAAATGATGTTTCTTACTAGAATCCATGAAATCACCTTCCAAAATGAGAAAGGCAGTTTCCATTCACTAAATGTTAAAAGAAATGGGTAACATGATGGATGTGGGACACTGAAGTTATGCAATTATTTTAGGAAGTTTGGGCTGATTGCATCTGCACAGATTCAGAACCCAATCTTGTATTTCTGTGGAAGTATGTTTAACATTCTGGCATGTATTCTTTAGAGAATAAATTCACCTGGCTTGCATGGGGACAGCTTCAAGGAAAACATACACATTAGGTCCAATGGCTGAGCTCGAAAAAATTATGTTATGAAAAGGATGCGTCCCTGGCCCCTTGGGTGAGTTGGGCCCATGACCGTTCTTGCTAACGGAAGCCCAATAGGAGTGCTAGAGTCTATCCACAAGGTACTGACGCAGAGCAGCAAAATGGCTTATTAGGAAAGGCTATATGGGTTGTTCTTAAGTATTAGGGCTGATGCCAGTATTTTTGGGATAGGTTAGCTGCTGTGCTCTCTGAAGTCAGAAGTAATGTTTTCTGGAATTTCCTCACAAACAGGATTCTTTAGAGCAACTGAAAAATGAGAACTAAGGTTGACTCTTCTAGAAGTTTACTCCATGGTTGGGATATTTGTTTCTTTTTTCCTCTCACGTTGTGTGGAATTTATAGTAATTCTAAACCCAAGAAAATGGAGAAAAATTGTGATTGGCCATTGATCTTGAGGGTTTCCTCTAGGAAGTTTTTTTTTGAGAATATAGACTCGAAGGGGGGATTCATGAGGGATTGGTTAGTGAATCCATGAATGTTGAAGACCAAAAATAAGAAATTGACTTTGTGAATTCCCTCCCCCAGGATACTTTACTGCTTATGGTACCATGAACCTTCCTGTTCACAGAATGATTTTGAGAACATCATTGAATCCTCTTACACCAAAAATTGAATTCTCAGTACATTCTCTTAGAAATAGTTTCACTTGAAGAGTAGAACTTGTAGTCTAAGTTGGGAAGACAAATTTTATTCTTAAAATGTATCCATATCTCTTACTGAATAAAATTAAAAAAAGCATTTTGGTGTACATGAAGCAAACAGAAAAACCCCAATTTTAATAGTTTACAGTTTAAAAAAAATTGGTCCATTTCTTCTTTTAAGTTGTTGATCTTATGTTCATAAAACTTTTTGTAGTAATTCCTTTTTATCCTTTTAATGGTGGCAAGATCTGTAGTAGTATCCTCTGTTGTATACTTGATATTGTTGACTTGGGTCCCTTCTTTTTTCGTTTTTAGGAGTCTTGCTAGAGGTTTATCTTTTTGTGTTTTGTTTTGTTTTGTTTTTTTTTGAACCAGCTTTTGTTTCATTGATTTTCTTTACCGCTTACCTATTTTCAATTTCATTTATTTTTACTATTACCTCTATTATTTCCATCCTGTTTGCTTTGGATTTATTTTGCTTTTTTTTTTTTTTTTTTTTTTTTTGTAATTTCTTGATCCATTCAAAACCTTTCTGTGTTTTTAATGTAAGGATTTTAGTACAATCAGTTATCCTCTCCATAATGCTTTAGCTGCACCCTACATATTTTCATATGTTAGATTATCATGTCAGTTCTAAGTATTTTTAAAATTTCCTTTAAGACTTCCTCTATGACCCATGGATTATTTTATAATTTTTTTTTTCAACGTTTATTTATTTTTGGGACAGAGAGAGACAGAGCATGAACGGGGGAGGGGCAGAGAGAGAAGGAGACACAGAATCGGAAACAGGCTCCAGGCTCTGAGCCATCAGCCCAGAGCCTGACGCGGGGCTCGAACTCACGGACCGCGAGATCGTAACCTGGCTGAAGTCGGACGCTTAACCGACTGCGCCACCCAGGCGCCCCATCCCATGGATTATTTTCAAGTGTGCTGTTTGATGTTCACATGGTTAAAGATTGTCTTCCTTTCTTTCTGTTATTGATTTCTAGTTTGATTCCATTATAGTCAGAGAATACACATTATGGTCAGATTTCACCTCTTTAAATGTGTTAGGTTTGTCTTATGGCCATGGATATGGACTATCTTAGTGAATGTTCCATGGATGATTTTTAAAAATGTATTTTGCCATTGTTGACTCTCGTGTTCTTTAAATGTCAACTAGATCAGGTAAGTTGACTGACTTTTTCAGATCTTCTATGTCCTTGCTGATTTTCTACCTAGTAGTTCTATCAGTTGGTTAGAAGGAGATGTCAGAGTCCCCAGCTAGAACTGTGTATTTGTCTATTTCTGCTTTCAGCTCTGTCAGTTTTTGTTTTGTGTCTTTAAGGCTCTGTTGTTTGATGAGCACATATTTAGGATCATTATATCTTCCTGGTAGATGGATCCTTCAGTCATTATGTAATGCCTTTCTTTACCTCTAGTAATTTTCTTTTGTCTGAAGTCTACTTCATTGGATATTAATATAGCCACTCCTGCTCTTCAAAATTATCATTTGTGTGGTATATCTTTTCTCATCTGTTTACTTTTGATGTACGTGTTATTGAATTTGAAGTGAATTCTTCATAAACAACATCTAGATGAGCTGTGTTTTATTACCCATTGCTAATCTTCGCCTTTTGATTGGTATAGTTACACTATTTACATGTAAATTAGTAATACGCTAGAGATGAAGTTGGGGAAAGCAGCTTTTATTTTTATTTTCTACTGAACCCTCTCTTATTCTGCTTGAATTTTTTGTTAGGAAAAGGAAAGAAGCCTAGTACCGTAGCTTCACTAACCTGTGACTACAAAATAAATTTGGGCTTAATTTTAAGTACCCAATTACTTAATTACCCACCAGTTATTTCTAAGGGCTCTCATGCTCAGGATAGACTTCCATGCTCCTGGGCTCTGGCTCAGCCTGCCTTGACTTCCAGTGACTGTCATCATATTCCCACTCTACTGCACACACCTATCTTCAGTTACGCCATGCTGACCTAAGGGAAGGGATTCTTGCTTTTCTTTTTGTTCCAAGTGTGGGACATGTCCTGCCCCTCAGTTTCCTATGGCAAAATGGTAACCAAGGAACTTGCCATGAACACTTGATTAAGGTTTCAAGACTGTGGGAGGGAAGGAGAGCCACAGAGTAGGCAACAGTTACTGTACAGAGTCTGACATTTCCACAGAGTACTGTCATTGGCTATCCTGAGTGCCTGTGTATGTTGTGTCCCGAATAAGGGTCCAGGAGATACATAGGTGCTGAAATCTAATCCACACCTAGCTCATCAAGTTCTGGTCTCTGGATGGGACTGTATCTACTTGGAAGGGTCACCTTTCTCTCAATGACACAAAGATACTGTCTGGGCTTCTTGTGGCCCTGGTGGCCCCTTGCTAATATACTCCCCTACTTGACAACTGGCCTGCTTCATTACCACCCCCGTCACATTGCCCAGAGCGCTCTGGGCAAGCAGACCTTTATTCAGCATTTAAGACCTTGTTGCCTGTAAGTTCTTAAACTTTTAGAGATCATACTCTACTTCCTATCAAACATATTTATACAAACCCATATTGCCCATTAATTGCATGTTAACCATATGAAAGAAATTTTATAAGTTTCCTTTGGAAACTATTTGGCAGCTCATTTATGATTGGCAGTGATTTCTTGGCATTTGTACATATTTGAGAGTTCTTGCAAAATGACATAATCTGGCCAATTAATTATTTCCAAATGTAATGACATTTTAATGAATACTAATTTTAACAATTAGTGCTGTTGACACAAAGTTACATTTTGTAGGCATTTAAACATCTATTAATAGTGATTGAACAGTTTTCTCACTTTGGAGCCGATAATTTTTCTCCCAATTTTCAAACATTTTTCTTGGTTCTTAAAATGCTTGTCCATAGTTTCCAGTGCAGAATGGGAATTTGTGGACAACTGCCTCACTGTCCAGATCTGACTGATGGGAACCTGGAGAGAGGTTCTCTTGACCTCAACTGTTAGGCCTGCTTTCTGAATCCCCATTTCATGCCACCTGCTTTAACCCTTTTCTAGGACGATTGGCAGCATGAACATTGACTTCTTTTTTTTTAAATTTTTTTTTTCAACGTTTATTTATTTTTGGGACAGAGAGAGACAGAGCATGAACGGGGGAGGGGCAGAGAGAGAGGGAGACACAGAATCGGAAACAGGCTCCAGGCTCTGAGCCATCAGCCTGGCTCAGCGGGGCTCGAACTCACGGACCGCGAGATCGTGACCTGAGCTGAAGTCGGATGCTTAACCGACTGCACCACCCAGGCGCCCCGAACATTGACTTCTTGACAGAGCGTTTCCACCTCCGTACAGCCATGTGTCTTGCTCTTCGGCCTTCCAAAGACATCAGATTACAATAGTGCAGCATTAGTACGTTTCCCCAAATATGGATTTTTCTGTCTTGAACAATACCGTGTATTTCTGTCTTGAATAATGCCACGTTATTTTCTAATAAGTGGTCTGGTCCACGTATAATCACAGTTCTGCAAGATTATAAACTCCCTGAGGTCAGGGATATAGCCTGTCACCAATGCTAGAGCTTATCTGGCACACAGTAGTCACTCGATGCATATTTGTTTTACATGTGTACATATTTAAATAATTTTATAATAAAAATAATTTAAAAGAGTGATGGGGGCCTCCAGTACTTTTTTTCTTTTGAAAAGTGGCTTTAGGGACTCCTGGGTGGCTCAGTTGTTTGAATATCTGACTCTTTTTTTAAAAAAAAATTTTTTTTTTCAACGTTTATTTATTTTTGGGACAGAGCGAGACAGAGCATGAACGGGGGAGGGGCAGAGAGAGAGGGAGACACAGAATCAGAAACAGGCTCCAGGCTCTGAGCCATCAGCCCAGAGCCCGACAGGGGGCTCGAACTCACGGACCGCGAGATCGCGACCTGGCTGAAGTCGGACGCTTAACCAACTGCGCCACCCAGGTGCCCCTGAATATCTGACTCTTGATTTCAGCTCAGGTCATGATCCCAGGGTTGTGGGATCGAGCCCCACGTCGGGCTCCACTGCTTAAGATTCTTCCTCTCTCTCCCTCTACCCCTCTCCCCTGCTTGCTTTCTCTAAAAAATAAAAATTAAAAAAAACATTAAAAAATGGTTTTAGGTTTGAGAATCACTGTTTCAAAGACAGTATTATCTATAAAGCTGTAATTCTGCTCACCCATGAGACAAATCTTTACACTGGGTGCAGAACACCCAGCTCCTTTGAGTGGCAGCCCCAAACCTCCCCATGTTTAGAAAGAGGCCCTTGTAATACTATTGCATAATTGAAGGCCTATTGGCTTTCCTTCCTCTAAACCAAGGGTTCATCATCTGCCACAAAGGAAAATCAAAGGTTTACGCTTTCCTGAAAGTGGCATAAAACTATTTGCAGATGTTAAATGGTGTATTTTCAAGTTTTTACCCATGTGTGGTTTAAAAAATATTGGAACTCAATAGCAGCAGGGTAACTTTGATAAAAAGGCAATTTAGAATTCCTGAAGAGAGGGGAGAGCTTAAGTAAGGAAGCATCTGAAAGACTTCCCATTAGTTTTAAATATTTATGCTAAAAATACCTGTTCCATAAATGAACTGTGAACATGTAGCCTCCCTAGAGCATGTCCAAGAAGACTGATGGTTTTTTTTTTTTTAACGTTTATTTATTTTTGAGACAGGGAGAGACAAAGCATGAACAGGGGAGGGTCAGAGAGAGGGAGACACAGAATATGAAGCAGGCTCCAGGCTCTGAGCTGTTAGCACAGAGCCCGACACGGGGCTAGAACTCACGGACCACAAGATCATGACCTGAGCCGAAGTCGGCCGCCTAACCGACTGAGCCACCCAGGTGCCCCAAGAAGACTGATGGTTTTAAGCATCTAGAATTTTGTTTTGCTTTTGCTTGGAGCATAATGCTTCAGATAGATGAACTTAAGGGTGAAATAATCCAAGATGGTCTTGTTATTAGAACTTTACAGCAGGGAGATCAAAAGGGTATGTGTTTTAGTTGTCCATGGTTGCATGGCAAATCATTCCTAAGCCTAGTGACTTAAAATAAGGATTTATTATTATCTCTCATGATTCTGTAGGTTGACTGGGTTCAGCTAGAAGATTCTTGCTTGGGATCTGTCATGCAATTTGAGTCCAAAAGGAGCTGGGTGGAGCTGGAATCTCTTGAAGGCTTGCTTGGAGTAGACATCCAAAATGACTCAATTATATGGCTGACAGTTGATGTTGGTGATTGGCCAGGAACTCAACCAGTGCAGTCCACTAGAGTACCCACATGCAGCCTCTCTGTGTGACTTGGGCTTCTTAGGGCACAGTGGATGCGCTCTAAGAGGAGACATTGCAATAGCAAGTGTTCCAAGGTTTGTTATGACTTAACTCCAGAAATCACAGAATGTCACTTTTGCCATATCCATCGGTCAAGCAAGTCACTAAGTCCAGACCAGGTTCAGTGGTAGGGTACATAGATACTACCTCTTGACAAAAGTATACTGAGGTTACATTCTAAAGTACTAAATGAGCTAAGAAATAGTATTGTGTCTACTGGGGTATTCCCTTTAGAAAATATAAGCTACTATGGGGTAGAATGGCAGAATGTGTTTGGAAAATGGTATCATTGGCTATTAAAAGATTATAAATCTGTACTTTGTAAGCCTGTAATACAAACATTAATAATGTTAACATACTTGCTAACTATACTTGTTAATAATATAATACGTATGATATAATAACACAATAATGTTAGCCAAACCTGTATAGCACTTTACATGTTTCAGGCACTAATCTAAGCTTTTTGTAGATACCAAGACATTCAGTTCTCCTGACAACACAGTAGATATCACAGATTTATAGAAGATGGAATTACGGAAAGAAACGTTGTCCCGAGTTACAGAGCCAGTAAAAGCAGCTATTCAGGCTCTAGAGTTCACCCTCTTAACGGTGATATGATCCTGCCTCTGAACATTTGATGTTCTTTCTATCTTAGACCTTTTTAAAGGTTAAAAGATATTCTCTGGTACACCTTAGTTTTAAAGAGAAAAGATTTCTTTCTCTGCATATTTTTGTTTTCCACGAATGAGTGAGAGAATGAAGGGCCAGGATATTTCTTGAAGGTGGGTATTTGGATATTGGCAGAAAGCATTATCAAAGTACAAATTCCAAAAAGTGAAAAATGTGACTTAAATATAAAATGAACACATTTCAAAAACTTACTTATTAATGATGAGACTAGCAAGATGGGAAAGCTGGTTCAAAGAGAACTGGAGAAGCTGAGTGTTTATATTCACTGAAAGAAAGGATGTTTGAGATTAATAATTTAGGTATTTTTAAACTACCTGGCTGTTGGAGGCAGGGGCCCCTTGGTCAGGGCCTGGCTTGCTCAGCCTCACGATAGAAGCCAGGTGGGCCCCTGCCACATCAGACACCACTGGGAACTCTATGAGCACAAGGAATCTCATGGCAAATCCAGGGTGGTCAGAGAGTTGCCGAATTGGGGTCCTTCCAGTCGGCCCCTGGAGGCCAAGGGATATCTGGGTCCAGTCCACAGAACACCGGAGCCAGATTGGCCAGGAAAGCTAAGCGTCCAGGCTTCCCCTGCCTTTGCCACACTCTATCACTGCTTGGACTGCTGGGCCAGCCCACTTTGGTGAGGGGCAGACTGGGTCTCTCACCAGATTTCTGATCAGCACTGGGAGTTGAAGTCCCTCTTCGATCTGGCTCCTCCATGCTGCTTAACCTCCCTTCAAGGGGGAAATCAAGACCCATTACTCACCACTTTGCTTTGCTCCCTCTATCCCTCCCCACCCCTCCTGCTTTCCTTCTACAATTCTGACCAGAAACTGTTGACTTTTCTTTCTTTTCTCTTCTACTGCTTCTTATCTTCCTTTTGCCTGGAAACCCTGGGGCCTACGATAGGGGGATCTGCCAATGGAAGCAGGATGCCTGCATAATTCACACATCCCAGTGCAAGCTGAAAATGCAGGGCCCCCTTTTCCAAAACTTATTAGGAATTTTAGGATGGCGAGAGCAGAACACTGAGTGACAAGCATGGGACACTGTGGGACTGCGCTGGTCATACACCTGGGAGGCTGTCCCTGAATGAGACACAGAGGAATCCATGAATCTGATTTCTTAGCAAAGCCTGGAGTCTTGTTAAAGAAGTCCTAAGTGTGGGCTTTCTCCCCTTGGGTGATAAACCACACAGGAAGAAAGAGGCAAGTTAGGGACAATTAAAATGCATTGGCTTCATAATCGCAAAGGATCTTATCCGTGTGTTAATGAGGTTTAGAGAGACTTTTCCTATTGTCCTGACGATTTTGCCAAACCTGCGAGAGAAGGGAAATCCTTACTGTGTATGTTCTCAATCCATAGAGCTGCCCAAGAGCTGACCCCATTTGGGACAGACAGCTCCCTGCCAAGACAATCCAGACACACTGGTTACACTGCAGTTGGCACAGGTACTTTCCAGTCTAAACAATGCAAGAAAAGGGCCTAATGGAGACAGTCTAACCTGGGGGGAGGGGAGACCCCTGTTCCCTCCCCTTTATCTAAGTGGGAGGGATCGCAGAAAACTCACCAGAGATTGGGTAGCCTGGAAGGACAGCTGATTGAATGTTCACTGAATTGAATATCACAGTCCCTTTCTGGTATTGCCCTCAGGGTGGTGTATGTGAGAGGAAGTTTAACATGGTTTCCTTGAAATTTGAGAACACAACAGTGGGTACCTGCATCTGGTCTAGAGATGTCTGAGGGCCCATTGGAGCATCCCATGGCAACAGGGTTTGAAAAGACCACGACATGAGGTATCTGGGAAAAAAGAAGGAAGCAACTCTTACCCCATCTTTATCTTCTTAGCCTTCAAATGATAGAAGAATACCTCCGAGCCACCTATGGGTTCCCTGTAAAGGCTCATGGGAGTTGGAAGAGAGTCAAGAAGCATGGGGATGCCCAGGTGCCATTGGGCCAAGTGTTAGGGAAACCCCACCCGAAAGAGGATATGGCTGTAGGGGTGTCCTCAGAGATAATGGAAGCTTGGGTGCAGTTGAACACTGCTCCAGGAAGATTGCATACACCAACTTGCAGAGATCACCTCTTCATTAGAAGCTGCCCATATTCATCAGAAATAGTCCCAATCATAATGAGACCACAGGCACAGCCCCACCCTGAACCTGTGGCTCTGTCCCACAAGCAAAATCACTTTTCTCTCCCCTTCTGTCCTCAGTGAAAAGCAGAGCTCCTGAGGGTTCCAAAGTCTGAGGGGAGGAGTGAAGACTTTGACAGTGGCAAAGTACAGTGCTCTTTCCAGAGTTACTTTCTAGGGATTGCCTTGAGTACCTCGGCTCCATCAGAGACATGGAAATGATGGGAGGGGAGAAATGAATGATTCTAAGAGCCTGGAGTAGTAGGAAGGTCTAGTTAGCAATCTTACTTTCCTTATGCAAGTATCTGGGAAAAAATAATGGATTGCCTGGTTGTGAGGAAAACAAAATACACACACACACACACACACATACATAGACACAGACACACACACACACACACACACAGTGTGTTTTAAGGGCTTATGTTTAGAATCTCAGTGTTTGGATTCAGCGTTCCATATTGACTTATTAAAAAATTAATGAAGGCCAAATTCTATGCCTCAAAAAACTGCCAATGCCCACATAAATACTATGTGATATTTTCATTGTAAGTCTCGAATTTTTAACGTATCTTCCATCATATTTGAGAACTAACATCCTCGTATTTTTATCCTATTCCTTGTAATGTAGTTCATTTTTCTTTCTTTGTATACAACCTCATTTTGCCTTCACCTTCAAGGAGGCTAAATTAAATATTAACCAAAATAAAAATGTAGGCAAGAAACTCTGGGCATTTATAACTTTAAGTGAAATGATTTGTTTTGCTGTTGCCTTTTCTGAGATACTCAGCTCAGGTAAATCTCCATTTATGTGGCACAAGTAATGATTTTGAAACAACAGAGTGAGACATTTGTGGATAGTAGTAACAAAAGGAAAAACATCTCTAAGAGAGTATTGGTCTGAAGTCATCATTCTGAATCACGAGCACTTAGCTGTCTTATTACAAGGTGTCTGACTCTATATCTCCGTTTTCTTATCTGTGAAATGGAGATATTTACTACTAGCTACATGGAAATATTAATAGTGTTGAATATTCATTGATAGAAACTGGTTAAGGACATAGGGTTTGAAGGTAGATCTTTTCCCGGCTTCTTATTAGCTATGTAACCCAGAGATATAACTTAACTTTCTTAAGCTTTCGTTCCTACTTACGAACAATAGAGATAATTAAATATGTTATGTAGTTTTTATGAGTTGAATGAAAAAACTTACATAAAGTCCTTCCGCCATGTTTGACACATGATTTTAGCGTGTGATAGCTGCTGTCATGATGATCCTGATATTCTAAATCATGTATATTAGGTAAAAGGAGACAGGAGAGCTGGCAGACGGAATAAGGGATGCCATATTCCAAATCAAAAGGTTCCTGGGCTGAGAATGAAAGTGGTCAGTAGGGGGAGCAATAAAAGCAACAGAAGAAACTGTCCACCATTTATCATCATTTTGCTCCAATACAGATGCCACTGCGAGTCTTGTGTGAGGGACCTGGGAGTGACGTCTGCATTCTGATTCCTTCTCCTTAGTTCTCCACTAAGCATGGACACTGTGTGAAAAACATGTGGATTGCAGTTGGGGTTACAGTGATGGTGGATTGGGAGATAGCTGTGGGCTCTATAAGGTTCAGGCAGCCTCTGAGAGGTTGATCAGCAACGTGGGCAGGGTGGACATAAGCAAAGTGCATCTATTACATCTTTAAATTTGTCAGTTGCGAAACTCAGTACTTTTCAGACTCTCTGTAGGGAAGGACCAGTTCTTTGTTCTTTGTTCTCCATCCATCACAAAGTAGTACGTGGTCCTGCCATATAGGACCAGCCTGTGGCTTGAGCCACACAGGATGCATCGTGAGAGTTTGGCATTCTGGAATGGCCTATATCACCTTTAAGGAGGTAGATCCACTGGTCATTCTCTTGGATGTCATGACGTTGTCAGATTGCTATGAACATTTCTAAATGCTGACTCTCGATTTCTACGCTTACTTTGTCACAGTCTCATAACAGATGTTGTGAGTGGTGCTGCCCTAGCCTATCATAATCCTACTTTCAAACAAAACTGATAACAAAACCAGCAGAAAATTTAGCAAAGATACAGTTTCAATAAGAAAATAGGAAATTTAGGGGCGCCTGGGTGGTTCAGTCGGTTAAGTGTCCGACTTCGGCTCAGGTCATCATCTCACGATCCGTGAGTTCGAGCCCCGCATCGGGCTCTGTGCTGACAGCTCAGAGCCTGGACCCTGCTTCAGATTCTGTGTCTCCGTCTTTCTCTGCCCCTCCCCGTTCATGCTCTGTCTCACTCTGTCTCAAAAATAAATAAACGTTAAAAAAAAGAAAGAAAATAGGAAATTTAGATATCGTTCATATAAATCTAACTCAGCTGCCTCTGTTATATCTAAATCCTTTGGCATTGTGGTAAGAGTGTGACTATTGATTTCAGACATACCTGTATTTCAATCCCTGCTCAGCTGCTTACCAGCAATATATCTGTTGACATGTTATTTCTCTGAGCCTCTGTTTCTTCATCTGTAAAATGTGGACCTTCAGACCCACAACACAGAATTATAGTGAGCATTAAATATCCTGTATTGGTAAAGCGCCTGACACGGTGCCCAGGAACTAGCAAAGAGGATTGTTTTACATTACATAGTTGGGGATTTACAGTCTAAACTTTGCAATTTTAGTTGACTCTAGATGCAGCCACGTAAACTGTACACGTTGCATTTCTCTCCAAAATCCAAAATAGCCTTTCCATTTGAGCTTGGACTAGATTCCTTATATTTAGATGCAACAATTCTGATTGCACCTTAATTTAAAAGTTCTAAATCTCTTCAGTCCTAGTTTTTGGTAAAATATATACTAAGGCCAGAATACTGAAATATAACAAAGGTTCTCAAAACCTAGTATAAATAAAAATTCCTTGGGCAGCCTGTTAAGATGCAAATTCCTAGACCCAGCCTGCAATACCTTTGGTTCAGCTGTTCTGTAGTGAGGCCCTGCAATTTACAAGCAATAACTGGCCCCCAGTTGATTTTGATGAAGGTGGTTTGTGAATCATATCTTTTAAAAAAAAGAGCCGTATGAGGGATTATTGTAATAGAATTGTCCTATATCTTGACTCTGATGGTCACATAAATCTACACGTTATAAAATTGCACAAAACTGTCTCTCTCTCATACACACACGCGCTCACACACACACACACACACACACACACACACACACACACACACACGATCCAGACTGTTAATGTACTATAGAAGCAACCTCGACATTCAGAGGTAGTTAGTTTTTTTGCTTTCAATAGTTGTTATTGCTGATTTTTCTAACCTACCAGTGAAAAATTTCAGGTAGTTTTCCTTTAATAAACCAACATATTAGCCAACTGCTGGCCTGGTTAAGCTGGCTTCATTAGATTTCTGTTATGTTTTCTTGGTCATATATAGAATTCTACAACTTGAGCCTAAAAATAACATGCTTTCAATTTTCCATGTGCAGGCACTCCATCACTTTGAGTTAAGTGGATGGATTAAATGTACTGTTTAAGTTCACCGGGGAAAGCAAATGTTCCTAAAAGTGGATCGCTTTCTCCACTGAAAAAGACTTTTGTTCTTGAAGTTTATGCTAGACAGTCTTTGTTATCAATAATTTAATTCTAACGAAGCATGTTCAAAGATGTTGGGTCCCTACCTATGGCAGCTGTCGTTTTCATGTGAATGCATCAACTTGTGTGTAATTAACTTGTGTGTGATCTTGCAAAAGGTAGTTGGCCATTTAATGTCATCAGGGAGTCCCTGTAAATGTTCTTCAACAGCATACTAGTGTTGTGACTGGGTATTAAAATAGAATTCTAATCTTTTAAAGACACATGATGAAATATTAATGGATGAAGTGATATAGTGAAGTGAGATTTGCTTGGAAATAATCCAGGGACAGGGGAAGTAGAGAGGGGATACATAGAGCCAGGTCAGCTCAGGGATGCTCATTATTGAAGCTGGGTGATGGTACCTGAGGGTTCATTATACCGTTTTCTTTGCTTTTGTATCTGATTTGAAACATTTCATATGAAAATGTTAACGAAAAAGTCTAAACTAAAAGCCTCTTTAGTGTTGTATGCAAGACGAAGGCCACTCTTTCTGTTTGCCCTTATTGGAAGTGTGGGCTAAACCAGTAGGAATCTCACATTTTCATCCACTGGTATAAAACACCCCTGCATATCTCACTGAGGAAGAATGCCCTGAGTCTCTGGAGGACATCTCTGATGGCATGGTGTCCCACACCGCCCAGTGCAGTAAGCATTTGCTCTCTAATATTCTTGGCTTTATGTCTTAAGACTTTCATTTGAAAGTCTTAAGACTTTCCAATTCCAAAGAGCAATACAAATATTTTAGGGGGGGGGGGCATTACTGCTCACATGTTTATTTCCTTTTTGTTATATTTTATTCCCCAAGAGTCTCAATCCTAATAGAATGGATAATATCTTTAAAAAGGAGGGGTGGGGAGAAGCATCTGGGTGTCTCAGTTGGTTAAGTGTCCCTCTTTTGATTTTGGCTCAAGTTAGGATCTCACGGTTACTGATCAAACCCCACATTGGGCTCTGTGCTGACAGCATGGAGCCTGCTTGGGATTCTTTCCCTCTCTCTCTGCTCCTCTCCTGCTCACGTGAACACACACGTACTCTCTCTCAAAAAATGAAATGAAATAAAATAAAATCTCAGTTATTTGGTAAGTGGATTATCTCAAAAACTTCCACACTTAGGATTTCTTCCAGGTTTCTTTCCCTGTGTGGGGCAGGAGATGGCAAATGGATCCCCAATGTGAGCTGCTACAGAGCCCGTAGAAACATGCTTCAACTCAGACATGGCCCACATACTCCAGAGAGTACTCTTCACTCCTTCATAATAACCTTCCTGTATTTTTAAATCACATTTTTTTCTGTCCTTACATTTCCAGTTAATAAATGGTGCTTGCATAGTATCTATCCCTTGAGTCATTTTGGAATGACACAAAGCTTTGAAAGACAAAAACAATACCCCCCCCCACGCACGCACGCGCGCGCACACACACACACACACGCACCCCACAAAACAAACAAAACGCTAGAATCACTAAAGCTTATCATTCCTCCAGCAAGCATTCCTTGTGTACCTCCTGTGGATAGAGTTTAGACAGCTTAAGCGTATCAGCATTTTTGGAGACAAAATATGCATGCTACTGGAAAAATAGAAAAACAACAATTAAGTAACTTCCAGTCCTGAAATAAATAGCCCAAATTATGTCAGTAAATACTTGGAAAATGCAATATATGGCTAGTAATCATAGTTTTCCTTAATCTCTTAAAAGCTAGAGTTCTGTGGCTCGTAATAAATTATCCCAAATAGGTATGATAGTCTCACAAGAGTCAAGTTATCATTATCTTACGTTTTAAATGAAAAATAATGATAGCTACCATTTACTGGGCGCATTCTCTGTGCTAGGATGCCCTGCATCGATTATTTTCTTGTCACACCAAACCTGTCAGGTAGGAATTATTACCTCTGACTTATAGATGAGGAAATTTGGCACAGTTGAGGAATGCAATAAATGGCATAGGCAGGCTTCTAGCCCAGGCCTAAGCTGAGACCCCACACTGCTGCCACTAAATCTCACTCCTCGTGCATCGCTGTGGGGCTCATTTTGCAGCACAACCCACAGGGGGGCAATGGGATCCAGGAAGGGGGGATCTCTGGATTCTGGCTTTTCACTTATTATGGCATTTGACACTACGATGGGTTCTGGGGCGCAGAGCCCAAAACTGCTTGTGGAAACCATGCACTTACCAGTTAGACCTAGGAATCATGTGGTTAAGAATAAATAATTCCCCAAACCAGTGCTGCATTGTTTTACCACATAAAGAACTCTTCCAATAGACAAGGGAAAGAGAAAAGTAATTAGCAAAGTGCTAAGTCTTCATGTGCTGGGGATCCTTCTGCCCCCCAAGTCCTTAGGAGTCCTGTTATGAGCTTCTCAAATGTGGGATCCTCTGGCGGATGGTGGTGGGGTGTCTCATGGAGATTTTATAACACCTACCAGTATAAAGGATTGCATCATACCTGGAGGCACCCTGAGAACTCTGTCCCAAGACTGTTCCCCAGTCCTATTCTCAGAAGCCAGAAGCCCCATCTCCTAGCACAGTGCATAAGCCTGACTGTTCCCAGGACAGTTTTTGTATAGGAAGAGATAGGATGTCACATACACGAAGCTTGGCCACCATCAGTGAAATGATTACAAAGGAAACTTGGACTGTTTTCTTTTCACAAGTTGCAAAGTGAGGGTAAGAGTTGTTTCTTTGTTTCCAATCTGCAGGAAAGCTGTCTAGAACACAACTAGGAGA
The DNA here is from genome assembly GCF_028749965.1 of Puma concolor. Taxonomy (NCBI): domain Eukaryota; kingdom Metazoa; phylum Chordata; class Mammalia; order Carnivora; family Felidae; genus Puma; species Puma concolor. The sequence goes on from NC_141672.1 coordinate 43,734,122, forward strand.
CTTCTGAATTACAACAATGACAGCAGCTTAAAAAACTATGAAAATGCAAACATTTATGAAATAAAGCCTGTAATGAATTTGGAATGGTAAATCTAGTGGGGTTAGGCAGACTTCCAATGATTTTGAGAAATAAACAAAACAAAAGTTAATTTGGTTGAAAATCAGGTTAATTAAATTTGCCTGTTAATCCCCGCCCCCCCAAACATCTTTGCATGAAATAATCTACCTCTGACCATGGGCAGCCATGAATAGTACTACCAGAATAGTAGGTTGCAGGGCCCAGCTAGGGAAGATAGCCAGGCCCTCGGTCCAACAAGAACCCACATACAGCGGGGAAGTAGAATCAAATGGAGGAAGAAGTGGATGGAGGCTGACATCCAGGTAGTCAAGGTACAGGAAGTCCATGAAAATAGAAAGGGATGGAGACCCAGGTAGACTTGGCTTAGAGGAAAGTCTGTCTTAGCAATGGTAGAATTGATGACTTCTCTTTCTAGGATAGAGGCCATTTTGCTGAGATTTTGATAGATGCTGAGATGGATGTGGACCATAAAAAGAGGAGGTCGACAGGGGTGCCTGGGTACAGTTGGTTGAGCTTCCGACTCTTGGTTTCAGCTCAGATCATGATCACACGGTTTGTGAGATGGAGCCCCACATTGGGCTCTGTGCTGATGACGCAGAGCCTGCTTGGGATTCTCTATCTCCCTCTCTTTCTGCCCCGCCCCTGCTTGTTCTCTCTCTCTCTCTCTCTCTCTCAAAATAAATAAGATTAAGAAAGAAAGAAAGAAAGAAAGAAAGAAAGAAAGAAAGAAAGAAAGAAAGAGAAAGAAAAGAAAGAAAGATAGATCAACAAAATTTTGTGAAATCAGTGAGTGCATGTGAGGTGGTACCTATCCCTCTGGAGTCAAAGAGATCCAAATATACTCCAAGGTAGGGATGTACCAGCATTTCTGGACTAGGAAATTAACTTCCTAGATTACTAAACCTACACTTGTAGACATAATTAGGACACTTACAAGAACAATTACTTATATATTTTTTCCTTGACCAAAGTTTTAGCATGTTTAAATCTTTGTCCTAATGTAATTTCTTTTTTCCAGCTATGCCTAGTACTTGCTGATCCTTCCTCACTTACGAATATTGTAATCTAATAGGCCTTATCTCTATTTACTTTGGAGTTGAAGATCCAATTAGTTGCATTTGGAAAAGGTTAATTCAATGGCTCTGCCCTTATAGGCACTGGGTGCCAAGCTTCTGTTCATGTGTGGTTTTGTTCTCATTGTACTGCTACATTCTGTTGGAGCTGTTAGCATTTCATCATTCTTTGAGAAAGTCCAACGTAGCATGGCTTACAGTCAAAATGTGCATTATGGTACCAGCGGCGAGTCTAGAGGGAGGATTATACGTCAGAATCTGAGGTCTGAACTTGAGTATTCTAAAACTGGAAGCCTTTGGCTAGTACTGCCGTCCACAGCTCATGCATTTGACCTCTGACAGCTACCTGGGTCATTTTACCATTGCTGCAACCTTGCCATTAACTCCTTCCCTGTTATGTGTTCACACTTTTGGACACTGTACGTTCTTTAAGTGCCATAATTCACAGTCTGTAGTCAAAAGACAATGGTAGAGCTTATATTCTTTCAAAGTAATAAAATACTTGTCATCAGTTAACCTTCAAAAGAAAGTAAGAACATAAATGGATGGATCTGAGCAGGTGCAGAATAGGGAGTAAGTTGAAAGAAACAAGATCTATAGTTGTGATATATCATCCCAGGTATTCCTATCATGGACGCTAACCTATTTGGAAGACCGGCAGTCAGACAGTCAATAGAAGCACGTATTGCTTTGGACATTAGGTGGAATTTTTCCTTTAAAGGTGCCTGACGTAGCAGAAATGAATGAGATCTGTGTGTGTGTGTGTGTGTGTGTGTGTGTGTGTGTGTGTGTGTGTGTCTGTCTCTCTCTTTCTCTTACACACACACACACACACACACACACACACACACACACAGATGCCATATTCTTGTATCTCTTACTGGAGCAAAATGTGAATCTAATTCACAAACTAGCAAAAATACCAAGTAATATAGTCCATAAAATCACCTCATAATATAGTCTATAAAATCTTTTAAGAATGAAGATACTGGTCATTGATTTATAGGAAATAAATCTATATAGTGTTCGTCACTATAGTTTACTCTGATGACAGTGAAACTAAGTTTTGGCTCTCAAAGCCTTATAATAACTTGATGGTTATGTATTTTTTTTTCCAAATGAAATATTATAAAACTTAGAGCAAGTTCCTGTTTGCACTCTAGTTTCTTTAAATGTCCCACTGATTAGCAGTAGTCAAAATTGGGGGAAAAATAATACTCTGGTATTTTTCCATTTTATCTTATCAGAGACATCTAAAATGCTTTCTGCATATCCTGTGGGCAATTGCAATAATGTCAGGCAGAGAGAGACACAAGAGTCAGGTTCACGGTCTGATAACAACTAGTAGTCAGAGAATTCAGAGCTCCAGGTTTCTGAGTACCAGTCCAGGCGTGATCCACACCCAGTTGTTGGTATTCAGTTGCTTCTTGGCTTTTGTTGAGGCATGTTGCATGCGGGGAAGGCTGCTCTGTGCTCACAGCCACATCCTGGGGGTGCACGGATGGCCACTGTGCCATCCCGATTAAGTTCTCCACCTGAGGGTCTCAAAGATTTTACTGCCTGGACTCCCCAAGCATAGCATTTGCTTCTCTTGTAAGTGGTTACACTTTGTTTCTCTACAGTATTCTTCCCATTTGGAGAAAAAAATTGTTAACCGTGGTGGAAAAAAACACACAAAACTTTCATTTTCTTCCTCAAACTTCTACTTGCAGGTGGGACAAACAGATTATTTTTTTTCTTTTTTCTTTTGTTGTTTTTTAAAATTTACATCCAAATTAGTTAGCATATAGTGCAACAGTGATTTCAGGAGTAGATTCCTTAGTGCCCCTTATCCATTTAGCCCATCCCCCCTCCCAGAACCCCTCCAGTAACCCTGTTTGTTCTCCATATTTATGAGTCTCTTCTGTTTTGTCACCATCCCTGTTTTTATATTATGTTTGTTTCTCTTCCCTTATGTTCATCTGTTTTGTCTCTTAAAGTCCTCATATGAGTGAAGTCATATGATTTTTGTCTTTCTCTGACTAATTTCACTTAGCGTAATACCCTCCGGTTCCATCCACGTACTTGCAAATGGCAAGATTTCTTTCTTTTGGATTGCCGAATAATACTCCATTGTGTGTATGTGTGTGTGTGTGTGTGTGTGTGTGTGTGTGTGTGTGTGTATCACATCTTCTTTATCCATTCATCCATTGATGGACATTTGGGCTCTTTCCATACTTTGGCTATTGTTGGTAGTGCTGCTGTAAATGTGGGGGTGCATGTGTCCCTTTGAAACAGCACACCTCTATCCTGTGGATAAATGCCTAGTAGTGCAATTGCTAGGTCGTAGGGTAGTTCTATTTTTAGTTTTTTGAGGAACCTCCATTCTGTTTTCCAGAGTGGCTGCTCCAGTTTGCATTTCCACCAACAAACAGCGCCAAAGAGAGCCTCTTTCTCCGCATCCTCACCAACATCTGTTGTCGCCTGAGTTGTTAATGTTAGCCATTCTGACAGGTGTAAGGTGGTATCTCATTGTGGTTTTGATTTGTATTTCTCTGATGATGAGTGATGTGGAGCATTTTTTCATGTGTCAGTTGGCCATCTGGATGTGTTCTTTGGAGAAGTGTCTATTCATGTCTTTTGCCCATTTCTTCAACTGGATTATTTGTTTTTTGGGTGTTGAGTTTGATAAGTTCTTTATAGATTTTGGATACTAACCCTTTATCTGACATGTCGTTTGCAAATATCTTCTTCCATTCTGTCAGTTGCCTTTTAGTTTTGCTGATTGTTGCCTTTGCTGTGCAGAAGCTTTTTATTTTGATGAGGTCCCAGTAGTTCATTTTTGCCTTTGTTTCCCTTGCCTCCAGAGACATGTTGAGTAAGAAGTTGCTGAGGCCAAGATCACAGAGGTTTTTGCCTGCCTTCTCCTTGAGAATTTTGATGGCTTCCTGTCTTACATTGAGGTCTTTTGCCCATTTTGAGTTTCTTTTTGTCTATGGTGTAAGAAAGTGGTCCAGATTCATTCTTCTGCATGTCACTGTCCAGTTTTCCCAGCACCATGTGCTGAAGAGACTGTCTTTATTCCATTGGATATTCTTTCCTGCTTTGTCAAAGAGTAGTTGGCCATACGTTTGTGGGTCCATTTCTGGGTTCTCTATTCTGTTCCATTGATCTGAGTGTCTGTTTTTGTGCCAGTACCATGCTGTCTTGATGATTACAGCTTTGTAGTATAGATTGAAGTCTGGAATTGTGATGCCTCCTGCTTTGGTCTTCTTTTCCAAGATTGCTTTGGCTATTCGGGGTCTTTTCTGGTTCCATACAAATTTTAGGATTGTTTGTTCTAGCTCTGTGAAGAATGCTGGTGTTATTTTGATAGGGATTGCATTGAATATGTAGATTGCTTTGGGTAGGATTGACATTTTAACAATATTTGTTCTTATCCAGGAGCATGGAATCTTTTTCCATTTTTTTGTGTCTTCTTCAACTTTTTTCATAAGCTTTCTATACTTTTCATTGTGTCGATATTTTACCTCTTTGGTTAGATTTATTCCTAGGTATTTTATGGTTTTTTTGTGCAACTGTGAATGGGATCAATTCCTTGATTTCTCTTTATGTCGCTTCATTGTTGGTGTATAGGAATGCAACCGATTTCTGTGCGTTGATTTTATATCTTACAACTTTGCTGAATTCATGAATCAACTCTAGCAGTTTTTTGGTGGAATCTTTTGGGTTTTCCATATAGAGTATCATGTCATCTGCGAAGAGTGAAACTTTGACCTCCTCCTGGGCGTTTTGAATGCCTTTTATTTCTTTGTGTTGTCTGATTGCGGAGGCTAAGACTTCCAATACTATGTTGAATAACAGTGGTGAGAGTGGACATCCCTGTCTTGTTCCTGATCTTAGGGGGAAAGCTCTCAGTTTTTCTCCATTGAGGATGATATTAGTGTTGGGTTGTTTGGATATGGCTTTTATGGTCTCCAGGTATGCTCCTTCTATCCCTACTTTCTTGAGGGTTTTTATCAATAAGGAATGCTGTATTTTGTCAAATGGTTTCTCTGCATCTATTGAGAGGATCATATGGTTCTTGTCCTTTCTTTTATTGATGTGATGAATCACGTTAATTGTTTTGCAGATATTGAACCAGCCCTGCATCCCAGGTATAAATGCCACTTGGTCGTGGTGAATTTTTTTAATGTATTGTTGGATCTGGTTGGCTAATATCTTGTTGAGGAGTTTTGCATCCATGTTTATCAGGGAAATTGGTCAATAGTTCTCCTTTTTAGTGGGATCCCTGTCTGGTTTTGGAATCAAGGTAATGCTGGCTTCATAGAGTTTGGAAGTTTTCCTTCCATTTCTGTTTTTTGGAACAGCCTCAAGAGAATAGGTGTTAACTCTTCCTTAAATGTTTGGTAGAATTCCCCTGGAAAACCATCTGGCCCTGGACTCTTGTTTTTTGGGAGATTTTTGATTTCTAATTTGATTTCTTACTGGTTATGGGTCTGTTCAAATTTTCTATTTCTTTCTGTTTCAGTTTTGGTAGTGTATATGTTTCTAGGAATTTGTCCCTTTCTTCCAGATTGCCCATTTTATTGGCATATAATTGCTCATAATATTCTCTTACTGTTGTTTTTATTTCTGCTGTGTTGGTTGTGATCTCTCCTCTTTAATTCTTGATTTTTGTTATTTGGGTCCTTTCCTTTTTCTTTTTGATGAAACTGGCTAGTGGTTTATCAATTTTGTTAATTCTTTCAAAGAACCAGCTTCTGGTTTCATTGATCTGTTCTACTGTTTTTTTGGTTTCAATAGCATTAATTTCTGCTCTACTCTTTATTATTTCCTGTCTTCTGCTGGTTTTGGGTTTTATTTGCTGTTCTTTTTCCGGCTCTTTAAGGCATAAGGTTAGGTTGTGGATCTGAGATCTTTCTTCCTTCTTTAGGAAGGCCTGGATTGCTATATACTTTCCTCTTATGACCACCTTTGCCAGGTTTTTGGGTTGTGGTGTTATCATTTTCATTGACTTCCATGAACTTTCTAATTTGCTCTTTAACTTGTTGGTTAACCCATTCATTCTTTACTAGGATGTTCTTTAGTCTCCAAGTATTTGTTACCTTTCCAAATTTATTCTTATGTTTGATTTCAAGTTTCATAGCATTGTGGTCTGAAATTTGCATGGTATGATCTCAATCTTTGTACTTACTTAGGTCTGATTTGCATCCCAGTATATGGTCTATTCTGGAGAACGTTCCATGTGCACTGGAGAAGAATGTATATTCTGCTGCTTTTGGATGAAATGTTTTGAACATATCTGTTAAGTCCATCTGGTCCAGTGTGTCATTCAAAGCCATTGTTTCCTTGTTGATTTTCTGATTAGATGATGTGCCCATTGCTGTGAGTGGGGTGTTGAAGTCTCCTACTATTATGGTATTACTATCGATGAGTTTCTTTATGTTTGTGATTGATTTATATATTTGGGTGTTCTCACATTTGGCACATAAATGTTTACAATTGTTAGGTCTTCTTGGTGGATAGACCCCTTGATTATGATAAAATGCCCTTCTGGGGGTGCCTGGGTGGCGCAGTCGGTTAAGCGTCCGACTTCAGCCAGGTCACGATCTCGCGGTCCATGAGTTCGAGCCCCGCGTCAGGCTCTGGGCTGATGGCTCAGAGCCTGGAGCCTGTTTCCGATTCTGTGTCTCCCTCTCTCTCTGCCCCTCCCCCGTTCATGCTCTGTCTCTCTCTGTCCCAAAAATAAATAAAAACATTGAAAAAAAAAATTAAAAAAAAAATGCCCTTCTGCATCTCTTGATACAGTCTTTTTAAAATCTAGATTGTCTGATATAAGTATGGCTACTCTGGCTTTCTTTTGTTGACCATTAGCATGATAGATGGTTCTCCATCTGCATATTTTCAATCTGAAGGTGTCTTAGGTCTAAAGTGGGTCTCTTGTAAACAGCATATAGATGGATCTTATTTCCTTATCCATTCTGTTAACCTATGTCTTTTGATTGGAGCATTGAGTCTATTGATGTTTAGAGTGATTACTGAAAGATATGAATTTATTGCCATTATGATGCTTGTAGAGTTGGAGTTTCTGGTGGTGTTCTCTGGTCCTTACTAATCTTTGTTGCTTTTGGTATATATATATGTATGTATATACGTATATATATATTTGGAATATTATATATATTATATATATAATATGTTATATATTATATTATATATTATATAATATAATATATATAATTGTATTATATATTATATATTATATATTATATATTATATATTATATATATAATTATATATTATATTATATATAATTAAATATATATAATTATATATTATATTAATATAATATATTATAATATATATTATATATATTATATTATATATATATATATATTATAATATATATATATATTTCATCTTTTCTCCCCTCAGAGATTCCCCCTTAAAATTTCTTGCAGGGCTGGTTTAGTGGTCATAAACTTGTTTAATTTTTGTTTGAGAAACTTTTTATCTCTTCTTCTATTTTGAATGACAGCCTTGCTGGATAAAGAATTCTTGGCTGCATATTTTTCTGATTCAGCACACTGAATATATCCTGCCACTCCTTTCTGGCCTGCCAAGTTTCTGTGGATAGGTCTGATGCAAACCTGATCTGTCTTCCCTTGAAGGTTAGGGACTTTTTCCCTTGCTTCTTTCATGATTTTCTCCTTGCCTGAGTATTTTGTGAATTTGACTATGATACGCCTTGTTGATGGTTGGTTTTTGTTGAATCTAATGGGGGTCCTCTGTGCTTCCTGGATTTTGATGTCTGTGTTTTCCCCCAGGTTAGGAAAGTTTTCTGCTATGATTTGCTCACATAACCCTTCTACCCCTATTTCTCTCTCTTCCTCTTCTGGGACACCTATGATTCTGATGTTGTTTGTTTTTAATGAGTCACTGATTTCTCTAATTCTTAAATCCTGCTCTTTTGCCTTAATCTCCCTCTTTTTTTCTGCTTCATTATTCTCCATAAGTTTGTCCTATATATCACTGATTCTCTGTTCTGCCTCGTCCATCCTTGCCACCGCTGCATCCATCCATGATTTTAGCTCAGTTATAGCATTTTTAATTTCATTCTGGCTATTTTTTACTTCTTTTATCTCTGCAGAAAGCGCTTCTAATCTATTTTAGACTCCAGCTAGTATTCTTATTATCATGATTCTAAATTCTGGTTCACACATCTTGCTTGTATCTGTGTCAGTTAAATCCCTGGCTGTTGTTTCTTTGTGCTCTTTCTTTTGGGGTGAATTCCTTCGTTTTGTCATTTTGAAGGGAGAAAAGGAATTAATGAGGTATAAAAATTAAAATTAAAATTAAAAAAATATTAAAATTAAAAAATTAAACACACACAAATCGAATAAATGATGCTAGATCCTAGTTGAGTTTTGGTCTGGGTGTTGAAAGTGGTTTGACAGATTAGAGAAGAAAAAGGGGGGGAGAAAAAAAAAAGGAAATCATTTGAGAATTTGAAAAAATGAATACACTGAATAGACAAAAATGAGATGATGGGAGTAAAATAGAATTTGAAAAAATATACACAAATGTAAAGAATATAGTATAAAAAATTAAATAAAATATTTTAATAAAAATTAAAAGTAAAAATGAATTTTTTTCTTTTTTGCGTTCAAGAAAAAGAAAAGAAAAAGAGAAAAAAGAAGATAAAAAGGAAATTGTTTGAAAAATTGAAAAGGTGTATACACTGAAGTAGACTAAAATAAAATGATGGAGGTAAAATAGAATTTGAAAAAATTCACACAAAAGTAAAAAATGTAGTAATAAAAATTAAAAATATTTTTAATAAAAATTGAAAATAAAAATGATTTTTTTCCTCTTTCTGTATCAAGAAAAACAAAAGAAGTGTAAAAGAAAAAAAGAAGAAAATTGAATAGATGGACCTGCTAACATATTGAAGTAGGATTGAAATTACTTCATTTTCCCCTAGAAGTCAGTTTATGTAGCGCTTTATAGTCCATAAACTAAGCAGGCAGTGAGACTTGTGTTCTTGAAGAGCGAGGTTGGCCCAGTTGGGTGGGGCTCATTGTAATGGCTCCGCTCTCCACTAGATGGCGCTGCTAGCATACTGGGGTGGGGTAATGTGGTGCTCGTAGGTGCGTATGCACATGCGCGGGAGTGGTGAAAATGGTGCCACCCAGCTACCCAGTCTCTAGTATCGGAACTCTGTTCTCCTGGATTGGCAGTTGCACACCCGTCCTCTCTCTTCAGCTTTTGTCCACTCCCTACTTTTTCATTGTTCGTGACCAGGCTCCAGGCAGTACCTCTCTCCCGAGTTTTGTCTCAGATGCGCCTGTTTCCCTGCCTTACTTCTGAAGGACTGCGGCTTTGACCCGTTCCGCCCCTCTGCAGGAGGGTCTCACCCAGCAATGGCCGAATGTCGGCCGCACCCAGGAATGCTTGCTGGACCCTGCTTCTTCCAGTGCCCAGAGACTGCAGCCAGGTGCCATCCCGCCCCAGAAAAAGTTCACGAGATAGTGTAGCAGCAGCTTTTCAGGGATTATGGAAAATCACAACACACATCTGGCACCAGGCTTCACCCTTAATGACCTTGTTCCAGCACCAGAGAATGTGGCCATTTTCTGGGGTCTGCTAGGACCAAGTGGTTTCAACAGTCTCTACCAAATGTCCTTCCAGCAGTGGAACCGCTTTTCCCCTTGTGGCCCGAGAACCACCCGGACCCCACTCACTTCCTGGGGATTCGCCCTTCCCACCAGAACACCGCCAGGTATCGAGCTGTGGAGTTGCAGACTTTGCGCTCCCCTTGTTTACAGTCTTAATGGAATGTAAACCCTCTCCTTTCTCCTTTCTCCTTTTTTAGTTTAGTCCCTGTGGCTGTTTCCAATTTTCCACTGGAGAGAACTCCAGCTGCTATTGGGGAGGGGTGCTTTTCCCGTATTCTCCCCCACCCAGTCTCCGTCCTCTCTCTGCTCACAAAAGCACCTCCCTTCCCGTGCCTTCTCGCTCCCCAAGTTCACCTCTCCATGCTGCGTACCTGCTGAATTTTGTCGTTCAGGTTGTGCAGATTATTGTGTTAATCCTCCAATCAGTTTTCTAGGTGTGTAGGATGGTTTAGTGTTGGTCTGGCTGTATTTCATGAATGTGAGACACACAAAAAACTTCCATGCTGTTCTGCCATCTTGGCTCCTCCCTGGGGACAAATGGATTATTAATGCAGCCAGAACACTGAGAGAGGTGTTGCAATTCTAGGCAAAGGCTTAGATTCTGATTCTTAGGAAATTACAGCCAAAGGCATTGTGCTACGCTCAAGTTTTAGGGAGGGCAATCTTAGTTCTGAGAAAGGCAATGCACTTCATTTGATAACATTGCTTAGAACCCTCTGTGGCTGATTGTTTTCAACGGTGGCTGTAACATTTCGTCCCCAACTTTTCTGTGGTGTGACTTTGCCACCTCTGCCATTAAGAGGTGGGGTGTATTTTCCTATACTTTGAGTAAGGGCTGGTCTTTGGTTTTGATCAGTAGAATGCAATGACAACAATGTTACATAACTTCCAAGGCCTTAAGAGGCTTTGCACTTTCTGCTTAGAGTGTTTAGGACAAAGACACCGCCCTGAGATGGTGATGTAGAAAAGCCAGGCTGGCCTACTGGAGGATGAGAGGGTCAGTAGTAGAGAACTGAGGCACCCTGGACTACAGTCCGCATCAACTGCTGGACGTGAGTGAGTTGTCTGGAACCTTCTGGCCCTGCCAACTCTCTTGCCGAATGCAGCTGCAGGAATGAGCTCAGGCGAAACCAGCAGAGGAACTGCTCAGCTAAGCCGTGGTACCGTGAGACAAAATAAAGCATTGTTGTTGTAAGCCGACAAGTTTTGGGTTGAACTGTTATGCATCATAGGCTAACTGAACCATTCTCAATAAATGATTTTAATATGTAGTCTTTAAAAATAGAATCATCTTTGCTCTGACGCCTGTAGCATTTCTGACAGCAGAGCACAATATTCAAGAAGAAAAGCAACTGCAATCAAGCCACTAAAGCCCTATGCACAGTATATGAGAAATCAAATCCAGAGATTCTCAAATGCCCCAGCATGTCACAAACATCAGTACTTGTCATATGGCAGGTATTTCTAGGAAAGAATCTTTAAACACACACACACACACACACACACACACACACACACACGTTGGTTCCATATGGAGTAATAATGATATCTCATGTAGCTGTTAGAAATTTTCCACACTGGGAGTGAGTACTAGAAGGCAGAGAGAGCCAGCCACTCCTCAGAGAGATGCTGATTATGGGCACAGGGTTACGTGGGGACTTACTTTATTCTGAAGGTTCACAGGCAATGAAACCATCTAGGGGTCGTTAATTTGAAATACTATACCATTGGAGCTGGGTATTAAGATAGTGACAAAAAGGGTAATTAAGAATTTATCTGCTTTGATATTTTTTCCCATTTCCTTTTAATACAGTTCTCCTCCTTTTGTCCAAAGTGTTTCTTTTTCCAAATCTGATATTTTCTCTATAGCGTAAGAATGCGACTGAAGGAAAAAAAAAAACTGGTTTAGCTTTTATTGCTATAAATCTCTGGAGTGATTTGTCCTATGTCGTCCCAGCTTAATATACTGATATGAAAGCACTGTGTTTTCCATATATACTCTTTACATGTGGGTCGTCTAGGGAAAAGTCTAGGCATGAGAAAAACTCAATTTAGTGTTTCAGTTACTGCTATCCCAAAATAAGACAGTGACTGAAAGATGATACGTGTATGTGACTTCATGTAGTGAAATACTTTTACATGTTTGCATGTTTTCTCTGTCATTATGTGGATCTGATTTGGGGAGTAAAGGAAGATGAAAGAAAGAGATGTCTATCAAGTATCTCCTGTGTGCTGGGCATGTTATTTATGTTACCTCATTGGATTCTAATAGCAACCCTGTGATGGAAGGATTGAGGCTCAGAGGAGAGGGCAGGAAGTGCCAAGTGGCAAAGTCAAGATTCAGACTCAAGTGTGTCCCCCACACACGCATTCTTACTCTACCATATGCTATTAAGTCGTTGCTTAAGGTTGTATCTCAACCTTTCCAGGGATGGGGTATCCACGGTCTCATAAGGCAGCTTTCCTGAATTTTAAATGATTCTTACTGTTTCTAGAAAGACTTTCCTTACACTGTATGAGGATCTTGGGTCAGGGTACTTGAGTTGCATGGGAATGTGGTTGACTAGATAATGATCTGTAAGTTTCTTTCAACTTGTGCTTTGGTTCTATAAATAGTATCTAGTTTTAAAAACGCAGACGATAGGCTCTCTATCCTTTGCTGTCCTTCCTGGCGCTCCCTTGCAGTGTATTCAGTAAACTTCTATCTCCTTCGTTCTGTCTTGGGTGAATCCTTTTACCGCCAGCACCCCTGGCTTCCACCCCATCGTCTCCCCACATTTGGGGCCCCATCTGATCAGGAGAGACACCACATTTGGTGGCCCCAAGCGGGGAGACTTTGTGCCCCCCCCCCACACATTTAGGGGAACTCCACATGAGGAGCTTTGCCAGTCGGGGGCTCTCCCCACATTGTCTGGGAATCTCTCGCACTTTCCCTTGGTGGACTGACTCTAGTACTCCTTGGGGAACTGACGACCGCCAGCTGAGGTTACTCCCGGGTGAGGATCCGAAACCCAGAGGCAGCCAGCTCAATCTTTTTGCCCTTCAGAGGAATCCTTCTCTCTCTCTCTCTCTCTCTCCTTTCTCTGTTCGGCCCCAGTACTTCCCAGATGACTGGAGATCCTTGGCCAAGGCGGCTGTCTGGTGTGGTCTGAGGGAGAACAGTTTAGATTCTCCATGCCTGTGAGGGCCAAGGACCCCTTTCCTCTGCTTTCTCAATCCGACCCCCCAGAGGATTGTTCCCGATGGGTGGTGCAGCTGGCAGCAGAGGCTAGCCCAGGGCCAATTCGCACACCTTACGCCCTCAGTGGGGACCATTTCCTGGCCCTGGCTGTCTCGCCTTGCTTGTTTTGGCCTCTGCCCCTTTTCTTCTGTTCCCGTGAATCCAGCTGCCCTCTTGATCTGTGGGTAAATGCGTTCCTACTTATCTCAGTGAATCCAACAGTTCTATGTACAAGTGACGTTTCAACAGAGATTCCAGCCCTAAATCCTGTGGACGGGGCCACCAGGAAATTTCCCTCAAATTGCCTTATCAGCACGTTAATACCATGCTCTGGTCTATAACTGAACAGAACCCCTGAGGGATAAGTTTAGGTAGGGACATCTCTACAAAGCTACTAAAGATGAGACCTCTGCCCAGATGCCAAAGCTTTGTCATTGCCAGTCTGTCGGGTGGTGGCGTGGGGGGGGGGGGGTGGCGAGCGGAGGGACAGAGAGGGAGCTTTTAGGCAGGTTTGAGTGATGGAATGCAGAAAGGGCCCACAGTGACCCCTGGCTGAGTACAGACAGGCCTATCAGGCGACCCACCTCAAAATATCCATAGACCCTAACTAACCAATGGGCTACTTACAATCAGGCACAGTTACCAAAAAAAGGGGAAATTTCAGGCCTCCCGGTACCTCCTCACTTCCCTGCCTCATTGCGACAGTCTCTCCTTTGCTGTCCTGCCTCTTCCTTGCAGCGTATTCAGTAAAATTCTGTCTACTTTAAAAAATAAATAAATGAAAATAAAAATACAGATGATAGCCATGGGATAGGGTGAAGCAAAACAGGTCTTTTGGAAAACAAATTAAGAGTATGTCCTTTATACCATATTGAGATTGCTTTCCACATCCTGAGATATATCATGCCTAGGTCATGCATTGATAATCACTGAAGGTGGCTGACAAGTACTTGAAAATTCATCATTACCATCCTCTCTAGCTTTGTGTACATTCGAAATTTCCCATAATTAAAAAGCTAAAAATGTTTAAAATTCAGTGTTTTTATCAAAATATGAAAAATGCCCCTTAATGTTACTATACATCAGTGGAAAAAGTGTTCCACTATTTTTAAATACACATCACCCTGAAAGCGTAAGATGTTTGTTTTTTCAACATATGCCTCTAAGCTCAGTCTTGCTTCCTTCGTGTCTGCTGGACTGCCCTCCCCCCCCACAAGCCAAACGAACAAAAAAAGTTTCCCTGGATATTTCTAAATTTATTTATTGATTGACTATATCTCTACTTACCTTTGGATATGTAAGCTGATATTAGTAGTAGTCATGATCATTTTTTTTTTATTTGAGGGAGAGAGAGAGAAAGTGCAAGCAGGGGAGAGGGGCAGAGGAGAGAGAGAAAATCTTAAACAGGCTCCCTGTTCAGCATAGAGCTCGATGTAGGACTCTATCCCACAATCCTGGGCTAATGACTTGAGCTGAAATCAAGAGTTGGATACTCAACTAACTGAGACATCCAGGAGCCCTCAGTTTTTTAAATGACACTCCCTTGGGGCGCCTGGGTGGCTCGGTCGGTTGAGCGTCCGACTTCGGCTCAGGTCAAGATCTCACGGTCCGTGGGTTCGAGCCCTGCATCAGGCTCTTTGCTGACAGCTCAGAGCCTGGAGCCTGTTGCAGATTCTGTGTCTCCCTCTCTCTCTGCCCCTCCCCCGTTCATGCTCTGTCTCTCTCTGTCTCAAAAATAAATAAATGTTAAATGACACTCCCTTGTAGCCAAAATGTATTTTAAAAATCCATCATAATATTTCTGTCTTGACTTCTGAATATTAAACTTTCCTTTTCAAAGTACATAATTTCCAAATCAGTAGGCCAAAGAGTTAGGGTTTCTGATATCACCTACACAAACCTATGATATGGTAGTTGGACCAAGGCCCAAGCTAAACAGTAGCAAAGCAGTGCAGCTCTTGGTGTTAGCAATTTCTGGTGATAAATTATCTATGTTCTAGGAATCTGGAGGCTGGGTTTTTTTTTTTTTCCATATTTTCATGTTTATACATGAATCAGTGCCCTTCCTGTCACCTTTGGTTCTGAAACTCACTTCGTATCCTTTTCTTCAAAAATCTAGCACCTTTCCTACAAACAACAGATGGCTTGTTTTCAAAAGGCAATGTGAATTTTGAAGTAAGTTTTTTTATTTTCCATGCAGTCTGTGAAAATGGTTTTTATGTGTTAGAAATTCATGTTGGCTTTTATCTGCTTGCATGAATGTTCTGATGTCTGATATTCTGGGTGATTCTTTTTGTGGATAAATTTTCCTTACAACTAAGATAAAAGGATTCCTTATTGCATTCCCATAACCCAATTTAGCTCAGTTTGGGTTTTCTTCATTCCAACTTGTAAAACCTGTTTCCCTGACAGAAGCTCTTTAACTCTATTTGTAGTGCCATCTGCCTGGTTACTACAACTGGAGGCCTCAACTTCTAGTTTCCCAAGAGTTGTTGGCTCAACACATTGATTTACAAGTCTTAGGATGAAGAATATGACACACAGAGTAAAATATGATTGAACATTTAGCTTATCCTAATTACCATCAACCAGAATTTTTCACTCTCACAGCACTGTGGAGCTAAAAACCTTTTATGATCATATAAAATAAATTTTTTTCTAATTTACATATAAATCATGACTCTACTGCCTTTGCTTATTGCATTTCATGGGGTTAATCATCAGAGAAATGGAGCCTGCAATTAAAGTATGCCACCACAAGGAGGCGATTATGCTTCAATCATGGCCGTAGCAGAGATAGAGGTGATCTTTTTACCTGAGATACATTTTTTCTTCCTTATTTTACCATTTTGTCCATGCTCTCTTATTTTTTCAAAGACTAAAGCTCAAAATAGGAAAATGTAATATTACAAGACTTCTAAAATCTGAGTTTAAATAAATATAGAGAAAGATTTAAAAATAAACATCTAGCTGTAGGTGTTTTCCACACTGATCTTACCGTTATCTCTTAAATTTTATTTAAAAATATTTTTTTAATGTTTATTCATTTTTGAGAGACAGAGAGACAGAGTGTGAGTGGGGGAGGGGCAGACAGAGAGTGAGACACAGATGTAAAGCAGGCTCCAGGCTCTGAGCTGTCAGCACAGAGCCCAACTCAGGGCTTGAACTCTTGAACTGTGAGATCATGACCTGAGCCGAAGTCAGATGCTCAACCGACTAAGCCACCCAGGTGTCACTCTTAAATTTTAATTTAATTCGTGTCTTGGCCTCAGACTTGTGTGTGTTCCTTCTTTAGAACTCCTGTTAAATTTTATCTTGCTTGGAATCAAAACTTTCTCTATTCTTCTAAAAGGCTCTAAGTTCAATGATTTTAACTCCAAGATAATGCCAGCATGACATCAAAACTTCATCAGCTATTTATACCCAAATCTCAGCAGACTTGTAGCTTTTCTCTGTTTTGCCACAAGTGGGGATGTTCAATTAAAGGAATGCCTTCTATGTATGTAACTAGTCTCAGAATTAGTTAGGATCTCTCTATCCCTCAGACCTCTGCATTCTTTTCCTCCAAGAAGCCTCAGGTTGTAGGTAATGGAAATCAATTCTGACTCTACCTTAAAATAAATGAGATATAGGAAAGTATCTGGACTGAAGGCAATGCTCAAAACACAGACTTAGGTAGCGTAGGTATTAAGTCTCAGGAGCAAGAACTGACTGCCTGACAGTCTTGGCTGCTGGGTCAGCTGCTAGAGTCATTAGACCCAAATATATGTCTGCCGCTGGCTGCTGTAGGGTGGAAGAAAAATGCTCTGGCAAAAGAGACTCCAGGGTCTGTTTTTAGCTTGTACAGTGGAGGGGCAGGTGTCTGGATGGACCCTCCCATCAAGACCTCCCAGGAGGAGATAGGTGATTCCACAAAAAAAATCAGAGTACTGTAATTTAGGAAATAGTGCTTGGTGGTTAAAAAATGACAGTTGTTCAGGGCGCCTGGGTGGCTCAGTCGGTTGAGCCTCCGACTTCGGCTCAGGTCATGATCTCACGGTCTATGGGTTTAAGCCCCGCGTTGGCTCTGTGCTGACAGCTCAGAGCCTGGAGTCTGCTTCAGATTCTGTGTCTCTCTCTCTCTCTGACCCTCCCCCTCTGTCTCAAAAATAAATAAACATTTAAAAAAATGACAGTTATTCATGATAGCCATGGGGTGTTTAGTGGAAACCGCTGCTGTGTTATTTCCAAACATGAAAACATGGCTTGATATCCATTTATTAAAGAAGAGGCTATAGAAAGTAGAGCTTTGACCCCCTCCCCTGGGGATTCTGGTTTCAGGTTCTCACCTGGGCTCTGTTGTGTGTCTTTGAGCAGACCTAAAACTCCGGGTTGTTATTCTTTCCTCAGTAAAATGAAGAGGTTGCACTAAATGACCCCTTCTGTCTTGTCAAGGCCTTCCCTTCTTTGGATCTAAGAAGGAAAATGTCCCCTTTCCAAGAGGCATCTTCTTCTCCTTTATTTTATTTATTGAAAAATATTCTTTTTAAGTTTATTTATTTATTTTTGAGGGGGGTGGGGCAGAGAGAGAGAGAGGGAGAGAGAGAATCCCAAGCAGGCTCCACACTGTAATCATAGAGCCCGATGCAGGGCTTGAACTCACGAACCATGAGATCGTGATCGGAGCTGAGATCAAGAATCAGATGCTTTACTGACTGAGCCACCCAGGCACTGCTCCTTTACTATAAATATAATGCTTTCCCTTAGCAACTCCACTTGTGACTGTCACCACTGCCCCTACCACAAGCTGCATCCTGAAAAGCTTTTTATGTGTCTCCATGCAAAATGACATTATGATCTGAAATTTGAAATCCTTTAAAAAGGGTGCTGGTCTCTTATTTGTGTCTGTTGGCTAAACTCACAGTTGCAGCTGCAGTGTTTTTTGACAGACTTGTGGGATAAATATAGATACCTACCAGAAGCGTGTGGATCTAAATTATGAAACAGGGAGAAGTCAAAGAATGCATACCTGTATTGCTACCATTTTTCAGAGCTGTTCCTAGCAAAGACAGTGGTATTTTTATCAAGTTTAGATTATTCACACAGAAGAGTTCCTCATAAGAACAAACCAAAATAAAAGTCACCTCCCATATTTGTGTACAATGGGTGACCTCGGTTATAATCTTTCCATTATCTTGTTTGATATTTAGACTGGGGTTGCCCCACAGAAAAATCATGAACACACAGTAGACAGCTAATGAGATGTGCCTCTGGAGTCCTGGGCCTGAGAACCACCATCCTAATCAACACTTGAAAAGATGGAAATACTTAGGTCAGTACTGGGTGGACAGGACGTTTTTAGTCAAGAGACTTTTGCCATGTGCTCTAGGACATGTGTCTCAGGCCTCCCTGTAGCTGGGACAGGGGTGATATGTAGGAGATCCAGGAGCTGGAATACGTTTGGGGATGAACATCTCTCCTTTCTCCTTTCACAGTGTCTCCCTTCCTCCCTGAGTCAGTAGGTCCAAAATTCTTTCAATGTTTGCTGTCCATCCTGCTCCAAACTATGATGTAAGGACAGGGAGCGAGGCATTTTCAAGTTATTCCACAAGATTTTCAAATTATTGTAAAAATGTTGAATTTGATGAAATTCTTCTGGTTGAATTAAAACATTTTGAGTTTTAGTTTCTTTGGTGATAATAATTTCATTTAAAATTTTAAAAGACAAATATCTGGGGAATATTTACTATGTCATATATTTTCAGGGAATCCAGAACAAATTGTGGGTAGTTATTTATTGAGATCTCTATGCCCCATGCAGACAGGAAGAGGCATATTGGGACAGGTTACAGTTCTCTCTCCAAAGACTGAAGAAAAGTTACATATGTGGGAAGTAGAAATGATTTATGCGTAAGTATCAGTCATCTTTTCTAGTAATTATTAATAGCAAAAAATAATGTAATTAACACTTTAGCCCAAGAAAGGTTTAAGCAGTGCTAATGCTTTGTTTCATTGTACCAGCTCTCCAAGGTATGGGTTGAGCTTGTACAAGAAAAACAGTACATGAGAAATTACCTGCTACAAAAAACTTCATGTGCAGGTTGGAATTTGATTTCTGGAGCTTTTTTGACTTCAGAAGGATTCACTTACGTGGAGACAGAACCCATGGCCTCTCCCCCAGTGGGACCTTTGCTGCCCTCTGCAGACTGCGTGGAAGCCTCAGAGTGGTGCCCACCGTTCCCCTCTCCAGGAGACAGAACTTCTTCTGTAGCTCACACTGTGGAGTGTTCTTACTCTCCCATACACCACAAACTATTGGCTTGCCCCCTGACTGCTGTCTGATCATTACCTTTCCTCCCTCTTTTAAAAGTACATTTTTATTTTTATTTTTTAAATGTTTATGTATTTATTTTTAAGAGAGAGAGCGAGCGAGCATGACTGGGGGAGGGGCAGAGAGAGAGGGAGACAGAGAATCCCAAGCAGTCTCTGTGCTGTGAGCACAGTGCCCAACTTGGGGCTAGAACTCATAAACTGTGAGATCATGACCTGAGCCAAAATCAAGAGTTGGTCGCTTAACTGACTGAACCACTCAGGTACTCCTAAAAGTACATTTTTATATTGCATGCGAGGCACACATCTATGCCATCCTGAACCCTTCTTCACTTCTGTCTCCCCTCTTCTGGCCAGCCCCCTATTGTCTGATTCATTGGGACCTGATGCATAGTCGCCCTTCCCACTGTACCTCCTGCCATATCCTCGAACATATATGGAACATGTTCAATGAAGTGCCAGAGGTGATCTCAGTGACCATGAGAATGACCTGTCCAACCATTTAGCATCATCTTTCTGGGACTGCCTTAGCCCTAAAGACTGTCATCTCTGTGTCGTCTCAGCTACTGCTTCCCAGGACCACACCCTTAATTATCTGTCTCTCAGGAAGCCCTCCTTTCTTTGATCATAACTCCTCCATTTCACTCTTTGGCCACACTATCCCTTTAACCTCACAGACACCCATTGTCTTATTATGTCTCCCAGGCCATCACTTGGGGACCGTTTAATATATTGCCCTACAAGGATTCTTTGGCAAGTGAAAGGAGACTCTACAATAATTATACCAGGATGGTCCTGGGCAAACAGGAATATACAGTCACCCACCAGTCATCATGCATTGCTGAGTCGTCTTCTTTTCCTTATGCAACCTGTCAGTTAGCCATCTGAACCCGATTGCTTACCAGCCCCCTTTCATTCTTGTGTTCTTCTGCCATGTGGGTCTACAGAACCCCAACATGGACCTGTGTTGCTCTTTGCCTTTTCTGTCTTATTTACAGATTCAGTCCCCTAATTGAGCTGTCATAGCCACCCTCCAATTGCTTTCTTATCAGTAGTACCTCACTTTCCTATTCCTCCCAGAAATGATTCCACACTTTCGCTACTCTTAGAAGAGATGCCCCTGCTCAATGCTCAATTCCTCTCTCCCAGCAGGTGAGCTAGAATCCTCCACTATTGAGAGAACTGTTTATAGTAACTGTAAACTCCCTCATCTTCCCATTCCTCACATCTCACCATGAACTTACTTCTAAAATGCCTGTAGTGTGGGTCCCTGAAATCTCAAAGATGCATATCTGTTCTTCTGCTCAGCCACCTGTGGCTTAGATATTCCTCTTCTGGGCTTATACCAAACCCTGTGCATGTCTCTGTCACTAACCTCCCACAAGGTTTTACAATTACCTGATTAAGTATCATATCCCCACTAGGCTAGAAAATTCTTGGAGGAGACGACTGTGAATTATTCATCTCAGTAGCCTCAGGGCCTAGCAAGGGCTTCTCCTAGATGTTTGCTGAATGAGTGAATGCATGCAGGCAGGCAATATCTTTTGTGTTTTTTCTTGCTCTTCTTATTTATAAAGAGAAGGAAAAACAAACACTTCAGGGCAATTTATATCCTTGGTTAATTGAACTAAACAGAGGCTGTATGTTTTCACTTGTAGGCAAAGCGAACAAATAAAATGGCTTCATTCTGTAAAGAGACTGGAATCACAGAGTTCCTAAGTTTAAAGTTTATTTTTAAGATTCTCAATTGGGAAACACATTTTAGCTGCTCTGGCTGAACATCTTAAAAGAGTGAATAATAAAATTAAAGCATTACTCAGGCCCTGGGATTTTTATTTTTTTAATTGCGTCCTGATGCAAATCTGGCTTAACTAATGCAGATGCTTCATTGTCAGGTCTATGACCTGAACAATTTAGGAGGGGATCTCCTTCTTTTGGGATGAGTCAAAGAATAATGATATTAAAAATAACGTAGCTTTAGTGTAAAGAAAGATTGTTAAATTGCTTCTAGACTCTGAGTAGGCGTTTCTCCTCTTGAATGTTAATCTGCATAAAAGGCATGTCTTACATATGACGATGCTGCTTCCATCCCTCTGTTAGATATGTTGTGTGAAATTTTTTCTCTCCAAGTGGTATATGTGTGCCTAGTCATCATTTGTAGAAACATGGGGGTGATTGGGAATCAGAGATTGTCTATGGTTCTTGAGCACAAAGAAGCAGATCCCTTGCGGTAGAAGCGGGGCTCTAACAATTCGATGAAGACTGGGCAACGTTTTACAATTTATTCATCTGAAGTGACTTTCTGTATAACCTTAGTGCAAAATAATGTTCATTAATTTAATTTTTTTTTTAATTTTTTTTTTTCAATGTTTATTTATTTTTGGGACAGAGAGAGACAGAGCATGAACGGGGGAGGGGCAGAGAGAGAGGGAGACACAGAATCGGAAGCAGGCTCCAGGCTCTGAGCCATCAGCCCAGAGCCCGACGCGGGGCTCGAACTCACGGACCGCGAGATCGTGACCTGGCTGAAGTCGGGCGCTTAACCGACTGCGCCACCCAGGCACCCCCATTAATTTAATTTTTAAGAAATTAAGGAGGGGCGCCCAGTTGGCTCAGTTGGTTAAGCGTCCGACTTCGGCTCGGGTGATGATCTCATAGTTCAGGAGTTCAAGCCCCCGTCGGGCTCTGTGCGACAGCTCAGAGCCTGGAGCCCACTTTGGATTCTGTGTCTCCCTCTCTCTCTGCCCTACCCCCACCCCCACTCACACTCTGTTTCTCTCTCCTTCAAAAATCAACATTAAAAAAAGAAGAAATTAAGGAGATGCCACATAATACCTCATCCCTCCATTTGTTGATCACATACCACAGGTCAGACACCATGCTAGGTAGAATGAATAGGAAAACTCCTTGACCTTCTTGTGTTCTACAAAGGAAGGCAGCCACAGAAACAGAATTATTGTATAGTGTGATAAATGCAAAAATAGAGATATCTACCCAGTTTGGTGCTGGCACAAAAGAGGGAAATCTTAATTTGGCAGGGGAGGTTCCTATGTAAAGAGAATAAACGTATAATGGTGTAAATGTGTGAACCAGCATAATGCATATTCAAGAACTTTCAAGTAATTGGTCATGGCTGGTGCCCAGAGGGGGGTATAGGATAGGGAAAGGGGAATGAGGCTGGAAAGGGAGGAAAGAGCCATGAGATAGATGGTCTTGTGTGTCATGCTAAGGACATTGAATTTTATTCTATAAGCAAGGGAGAGCCATTGAAGGGTTGTAATGGGAAGGAAGTGACCAGATCTGTGTGTTTAGCAAGTTCACGCTGTATATGCTGTGGATGGCTTGAGTGGGGGAAAATAATTAAAAGCAGGGAAAAGAGTGGGGAGCTCTGGGGGTTGTCAGAGCAGAGATGTTAGAAAGATGCTTTCCAGGGAGAACGAACAGAATTTGGTGACTTGACTGAATCTGGGAAGAGGATTAGATGAAGGAAAAAAAGGAATTCAGGATATTTTGGGGGTTTCTGGCTTAGATAACTTATATGAAGGTGTGTCCATGTGGAGGTGGTAGAAAATATGAAATCAAACACAAAACAAGAAAATACTGAAGATCCCCAAAGGTGGAGAATCACTGCTCTAACCAGATACCACCAACTAGCCACAGGCATGTCTATAGAGTTTTTTAAATCACCCGATAAGTAGATTATAATGACATCTTCTCTTTTGATAGGCATGTGGAAGCTCGTTTAAAATTCTGAAATAGAAATATGCAATTGTGTTCTTAAGAAACGAATACATGTCATAGAAATTAAAAATATTCTTTTCTACTTAAAAATCCATCTATTTGTCAAAGCAGTTCAGAAATAAAATAAGCAAAGAAGATAATTAAATATGGGGTATACATCTTCCTCTCCTCCTTTCCCCCCAGGGTTGGGGGGAATGAGGAAAACAGCCAGGTACCATTACAAGCCTGGTCATGAGACATCACACGGAAAATACCATGTGTAAGAAATCAACTTGTTAATATCAATACTTTGAAAAACTCTAGGCTAATATTACCTTGAGCTAGCAGCTAATATATTAAGGTTTTGAGTCTTTTAAATGTGCAATTTTACCTTTAACTAGCAGCATAGTTCTCTGGCCCTTATTTAATGATGAGTAATATACTAACACCAAACGGAAGCAAAGGGAAGTGAATCCCTGATTTGAAGTGACCTTCAGGATGGAGCTGTGCTCAGTGCAAGCAATCTCATATTGCATACACAACTGATGCTGCCCTGTTGTTACAGTGGTGATTTTGCTTCAAGATAAATAGGCACAGAACCTTGGGATTCAATGGCAAAGGACACAGCACAAGAAGGTGGCAGAATCCTCTTAGAAAGTTCAAGGAGAAGTGGTAGACCCTGGTTAATACCCCTTATTGTGCGCTATGGGACTCTTGCACTCAACACAGGAAAGAAGAGCTGCAGCCTTCCAAGATGCAGTAGAGACGATTGACAGTGATCCAAGATCTAGGATGGAACCTCCATATGTTGTGCTGTTACCTGTTTCTCTAAATGAATTCCAGAGTGAGAAACCTGGATTCCTGTTTAAAATTAGAAACAAACATAGTACATTTCTGGCCTGCTTTCCCTGGTATTATGGTGAATAAGTGTGAACCAGTTTTTAAACTCTGACTTCTCTGCAGGCTGTGAGTTAATTGGATAAATGTTTTCCAATAGTCCTAGAATAGCTTTGGGGTACATTGGATTTATTTGATCTTATAGTAGTACAGCATACAGCTTAATTTTCTTCCCTTGGCTTTGATGAATCTGCACCTTTTCACACCTTGATTTAGGCCTCCTGGTGTACGTGTGTGCATGTACCTCTGTGCCCCCTTTCTATGACTTCTTCTTGATTATGATGATAGACATTCTTGACTTGGTCTTGAAGAAAGGCTCTTAGTACGCCATAATCAAACGGTGGTTCCTTAATGTGTTAATTCCAGAAGAGAGGCTGTTGTACCAGTACTGCCTCTATTAAGTTGGACCAAATTAAATTTCCATTTTTATACATCAAAACCACTCTAATATTGACAGTTTCATACGATTTAACCCTTAGTTTAACTCAGTACTTCTTAACCAACTTTACTTCATCTTATCCAATAGGAGATGCTCTCATGTCCCCAGGCCTGTCTTTAGTTTGCACTCCCCCATCTCAGGAAGTGGCGTCACCATCCATCCACTACCTAAGCCTGACAACTGGGAGTTTTCAGAACTCTACCTTCTCCTTCATTCTCCACATCCCACCAGCTTCCAAGTCTCTCAATTCTTTTTCTCAATACCTTTGAATCTGATTACTTCTCTCTGTCATCACCGCTTTCTTACTTCAAACACATGTCATCCTTGGCTTGGACTAAAGGCACCAGCCTCCAAACCAGTCTCCCTACACCTGTCTCTGTCTTCATTGGTCCAGATAGATCTTTTCAGAATCTGGTAGTGACTCTCCTTCTTAAAGCCCTTCAATAGCTTCCCATAGGCATTAAAATAAAATCCACATTCTTAATTTGGTTACAGATCCTGCATTACCTAGCCTACTTCTACTTCTACTTCCGTACTCATTCTACTGTAACCATGCTGGCCTATTTCAGTTCTATGAGCATGTGATCTTTTTTTCCATCTCTTGGTCTTTACACATTCTGTTCCATCTCTCATCTCCACTTACCTAGCCAATGCCAGTTTTCCAAGGCTCAGCTTAAGCTTTGCTTCCTCAGAGAAACCTTCCTTGACCACCTGGGGTAAGTTAGGTCCCCTGTCCTTACCATTACACTGTAAAATGCTTGAAGGCAGAGACCATTTCTATCTTGTTCACTGCTGTACCCTCTGTGCTTGGCATAGGGCCTGCCACATGGCAGACTTCAACAAACGTGTAGTAAATGAAAAAAAGAAATGACACTCATGAATACTTTCAGCTTTTGAAATAAGGTTCTTAGCGATTGCCGATAAATTTCCCATTGCCCTGTTGGTAATAACATTATTTTCTCTCTCATTTTAAAGACAAAATTTAAGGAGGATAGTGATATTTTTGACAAATATTGAGTCTTCCCTTAATTTTTTATATAGATAACCATAGACATAAGATCTATAACATTAACATATAGTTTTTATCAGTAACCAATTATTATGGCAGAGCTCACAGTAGATTCAGCGCTGTATTACAGATGACTTTGTAGTTGAAAACACTTGGTCTAATCTATCTAGAATAGCTCAGTTGTGAAGCACAGGCACGTCAAGTTTTAGAGATGATGTCTTTAGCTAAAGGTACTTTTTGGGGGGTGGGGGTCATGGAATTGAATGGAGGACTAGCATGTCCACCATATTTTTCTGGCCCCAGCACATTGCTCCTGGTGTTTGAGGTGGGAGATGGGGAGGGAGGTAGAAGAAATGATGCATGGGGAAGTGAAAGCAACCCTGTTAACTTCTAGTTGGGGAGAAACGACTGACTTCAAGGAAATATCTAGATAAGAACATACAACAGTGTTTTAGTTAGTATGGCGGAGGGAGACAGATGCCACAGCCAAAAAGATTTAATTAAAGTTAAGTGTGATAGACTATTTTCAGAGGTGTTGGACAGTGTTATGGGGACTAGCAAGGGATGGTGAAATAATCCAGGGTCCAGTCTTTTGGCTTGAAGGGGTAAAAGGTGGGGGCAGTGTTACCCAAACCCTGAGAGAGCTGGGGCCATGGGGGTGACCCACTCAGCAAGAGCGGTAGCTGAGGAGGAGCATCGCTGCTCCCATATCATGAGGGAGGGATCCCACATGATAGAGGTCAGGTTTCTTGGACCCTCAGTAGAGTGGAGAAAAGTAGAGAATGGATCTGGGGGCGGGGGGGATCAAACAGAAATAGCACAGGTGGTATATAACTGGTGCTGGATTTTATAATAGCTGTATATGCATTACAGTCAGTACTTCTTTTTGTGCTAAATTGATGAATTAAGGATTTAGCATATCTTCTAGTCCCTAGTCTTTTTATGCAATGATTGAGTAAGAGAAAAAAAAAATTTAGCCCATATGTACTCCATGTGCACAGTTGGGTTGAATTCCAGTAGGGTTTTTTTTTTCTTTGTAAATTAATTTTTGGTACTAATAGCTAATATTTATCCTTCCTATCTTAGTGCCAGGCACTGTTCAAAGCCCTTTATGTATGTCAGTTCATTTAATTCTCAGCACTAGTTTTTATGAGCTAGCTATTATGTTGCCTAGTTAGTATAGTAGGCAGTGCAGAACCGTATCTTGTTTTTTCTTATTCTGTTGATGCTGAGGTACTGCTAGGACCTTCAGTTGTTGCTGCGGAGGCCGCTGCTGCCCACCCTTACTTGGAGGAGGTGTGGGCTGGCCCAGGAGCACTTCTCACATCCACTCTGCTGCAAGAGGCCCTGCTGAGCGATTTGTATGCAGAGGAGCTTCTGCTGGAGTATTCCTAGGTAGGGAGTGACTTCTGGGCAGGCTCTCTCTCAGGCATACAGCATCGATAATAAAGGACCTTTTTGGCTGACATCCTACCTAGGGGCACACAAAGCCACAGAGTGAGCCCTTTCCTTCCACAAAGACCAATGTTTATGTGTAAGGGGAGGATGCCGAGCTCCTGATCTGGTCATTACATCTCACCTTGGCCTTCTCATGCTTCTTTCTCCTTCATCCATTCTTCCTCTCTCCTGCAATTAGAGCAACAAGAGCCAGTGAGTGAGGAGACACCCTTTCTTGTCTGGAGGAGGGGAGGGCAAATCATATTATATCTTGTCTGGATACATGAGGACAGTAGCCATAGAGTCCTCATGGAGGGAGGCCCATCCAGCCCCATGGGCCGGGGTACCTCCTGGTATTTTTTGCCAATCATTGTGACTTTGATCATTTTTCTGGGGTGACGGTCCCCACATTTCATCAGAATCACTGATCTTGCCATTGACTCTTA
The DNA here is from genome assembly GCF_028749965.1 of Puma concolor. Lineage (NCBI taxonomy): Eukaryota > Metazoa > Chordata > Mammalia > Carnivora > Felidae > Puma > Puma concolor. The sequence continues at coordinate 43,761,411 of NC_141672.1, forward strand.
CTGTATAAATGGGAGAACCTGAAGCCATAGAAGTCAAGGTCCCATATAAATGTTATCAGAAGTAGGACTGGAACCAGGCCTTCCAGCTCCTAGGTCAGAGGTTTCCATACACAAAGACAAAGACTGTCTTTCCACATAGGAAACCATGGAGTGCTGATTGAGATACCAAACTTGCTACCAGTCTCTGTCTGTGTGGTTCTGAGAAGTTAGAACACTTGTTCAAGGTCATGCAATGAAATTTTGGATCCCTACGTTTCTTCACATAAAAAAATAGTTTTGAAATCTGCATCCTTTTTTTTAAGTTTATTTATTTGGAGAAAGAGAGAGAGAGCATGAGAGGGACAGAGAGAGGGAGAGAGAGTGAATCCCAAACAGGCTCCACATTGTCAGCGGCAGAGCCCCATGCGGACCTCGAACTCAAAAACCATGAGATCACAACCTGAACCCAAATCAAGAGTTTGATTCTTAACCAGTCGAGCCAGCCAGGTGCCCCTCAATGCTGCATTCTAAGTCCTACGTGCTGGAGAAAAGATGAGGAGAAATACTTCAGGATCAGGGTCCTATAGTTTAGACCTTGGATGGCAACAGTGGAAGGTTCCAGCAGGGAACCCCAAGAATCTTTGGGAGTCTGTGGGTCACCGCATCATACTCCTAGTCCATTTTCTAGAGAACAAGACACAGATTGTCCTTTTGAAGAAAGAAATGAGCCCTTTGAGGCATTTGTTAAAAAAAAGAAGAGTATTGAAAGAGTATGAAAGTGATTTGAAAAGTATCTTGATATTTCCAGCTTCTTAGAGCTATTCTCTTTCAAATAGATGGCAAAGAATTTCCCGAGTAATTTTTATTCTAATGCTTCTAGGTAAAAAGGAATACAAGAGTAGCTCACCTATGCTAAGCTTAACATCCATGGGACAGAGAAGTGTTTAAGGAAGACGTTGGACATTGTGCACTGATACAACCCCTAATTGTATGGAGAGTAATTGTCTGGCATTGGATTCATCTTGTCCATGATGGCTAGCCTCTCCCACTGCCCACCTCTTGGCAACTGCCACCGCCATTAGCATTTTGGACTAGAATAGGTAATGAGAGGGACAAGGGGATTACTCACACCTGCCTGGCCACTTGTGAGCAGTTTATCTGAGGCTCGCTCTCAGCTGACTTAGTCTTCTTGCCTGTGCTATTTACTGTTTGTACTCGCCAACTTGCAAATTATCACTTGTTCAGGGTAAGTAGTAAAGGACACTGATTTAACTTACGTTGCCACCTACCGTATTTTCTAATGAGAAAGGGAAGGAGAAAGAGAGCAAATAGTCAAGTATCTACTATGTCCCAATTGCTATGCTTGCGTTTGCTGTTATCTCATTACTCCTCTGCGAAGACGATGCTGTCAGCTCCATTTTACAGATGAGGAAAATGGCACTCAAATAGGGTTGTGTAGCAAGTTGATGGCGAAACCAAGGTTAGAATTGGTCTACTTCATTCCAGAGTTCTAGTTTCCTTTTACTCTGCTGTGCCATCTGCCTCAACAGAACACCTGGCGGTTCGTTTTAGATCTGTGTGTGCAAGGTCAATATAAACTGTAGCTTGAGAGAGAGAATTGCGTGGATGTGTGAATGTATTTTTTTTTTTTTAAATAAAGACAATGTATCCTAACAATCTACAGAAAAGATAGGACTAGAGCTCAGAAAATCACCATCCTCATCAGCTGTGGTCACTGTCCACTGCCTTCATTTTATAGCCCACAGCAGATTACTGTTGTCTCATGTGCCCATGTACTCATCCATAAAATGGGGATCAGACTGAACCGGCTCATGGAACATTGTGCAGATAAAGTGATTAACAACAGAAAAGCATTTTGAAAAGAGAGCGTTCTGCTGGTGCTATATTTTGCTGGTCTAGAACAAATTAGTTTTGAAATCTCTTTTAGTCATAAGATGTCTAAGCTGGATGAAGTGTTGATATTACAGATTTTACTGTTTCTGTTAATGCACACTGTGATGAAAGAGGCCCGGAGCAAACATTTTGATAAACTGTCATTACTAACTTGTAGAATGAGATCTTTTATTCAACTAAATTAAAGATGCCAAAAGTAATATGAATTTTTCACATGAAGACCTGTCAGATGGGAGGACATATCCAGTCATAACTGTGAATAGAATATTATTTAAAGTAGAGGGAAGTAAAGCGAATGGAACAAGCTCAGGTTTGATACCAGTTATCTTTTAATCATCCTGTTTTGCAGGCAGACCACCTTCTAATTAATCCCATGAGCACAGTTTTGTGTCTCTTGGTGGCTATTGCGCATTTGGTATTCTTCACATTGTCGAAATATCGAAGATACAGTAAATTATTCTGGGCGATTGAAACTTTACCTTTTATAAAAATCCCACAGAATCTGGACTCAAAGAAAAGTTAAACTTTGGGTATAGATTGTATTTTAGGGGAATCTGTAATTCTTTTTAAAGAGAGCTTTGTTAGTGAATAAAACTTGGTGAACCTCATTTTTCTGGTGCTCGGGGTCTACTTGTCCTTAAAGCAGATCACCTTGTTCCCCGTCAGTTGGTTTGCTTACTGTAAGTAAATAGAATTTCTTCAATTCTTTCTCCCAAATAGGGCTGCCTTTTTGTTCTGCTACAGTTTTCTTGATGTAAGATGGCTTCCCTGGAGTGATCCCTTTCTCAGTATGGTGAAATTTATCCTATGGCAAGTCTTGATTTGTAAGAATAAGGGCTCAAGCTGTTTACCTTTAAGGTTTGGTTTTAATATGTGAGAATGTCTGCTCTGGGTTCCATGAGCCACACTTTTCTAGCTGACATTAAGAGCTAGATTTGGGTTTGGTTGTATTTACTTGCTGACCAGAATTTTCTCAAACATTTGCTATTCACATTGGGAAATGGGGTCTAGTGTGGGAAAAGGTTTAGGTAAAATTTTATTAAAGACCTCTTCATGCCACATTTTGTACCTCCCCCAAACACTGCCATTTAGGATTTCAGTGCTAAAACAAAAAAGAAATTCTCTTCAAATCATTTTTTTTGCTCAGTCAATAGAATTTTTTTCATCAGGAAGCTGAGTGTTCATGGCTAGAAACAACTTCCCTATTTTTACATATTTATATATCTGCAGAAGAAAAGGGAGCACTTTCCAATTCATTATGTATATAAAATAGAGAGGGAAACAGAAAAATTTATATTTCTGGGCAGTCTATAATGCCATCAAACATTTTCCTTAAAAAAAAAAAAAAAGGTCTGTGGGTCTACATCCATAGAAGATGGATTTATGTCTTACTTAAAAGAGCTATAAAATGGGGGCGCCTGGGTGGCGCAGTCGGTTAAGCGTCCGACTTCAGCCAGGTCACGATCTCGCGGTCCGTGAGTTCGAGCCCCGCGTCAGGCTCTGGGCTGATGGCTCAGAGCCTGGAGCCTGTTTCCGATTCTGTGTCTCCCTCTCTCTCTGCCCCTCCCCTGTTCATGCTCTGTCTCTCTCTGTCCCAAAAATAAATAAACGTTGAAAAAAAAATTAAAAAAAAAGAGCTATAAATGCCTGAAGGACAATCTTCCTTAATCAGTTCATTGATTTTCCAGCTTTAATTAATACAATTTTAAAACCTGTTCAGTGGAGCAGCACAATCTCTTTATTTTTGGTCAGCGTCTGTTGTCATCCTTCTGGGATTCATTTGTGGAAGTAACACGTTCCTGCTCTGAGGTCCTGGAATGAAATCCTTTATCTGAGTAGCTCTTTGAAACTTAACCTGTTAAGTTGTCTTCTAATACTATTATCTACTCAAAAACTTGAAAAAAAAATTACCTGGGAAGATTTTGGAAAATAGTTTCTGACCCATTTGTATACTTTGTTACATAATGGTTTTTCAGTGAATTGAAAAACAAACCAAAAACCCTTCTCTGGGACTTGTGCAAAAGCATCGGAAAGTTTGAAATGTTTTAAAAGTTTATTTATGTATTTTGTGAGAGGGGGGGTGGGGAAAGAGAATCCCAAGCAGGCTCCATGCTATTGCAGGGTTCCATCTCACAAACCATGAGATCATGACCTGAGCCAAAATCATGAGTCAGATGCTTAACTGACTGAGCCACTCAGGTGCCCCAAGCATCCGAAATTTTTGAAAAATATGCCCATTCTTGGGGCACCTGGGTGGCTCAGTCAGTTAAGTGTCAGACATCAGGTCATGATCTCACGGCTTGTGAGTTCGAGCCCCAAGTCAGGCTCTGTGCTGACAGCTCAGAGCCTGGAGCTTGCTTTGTATTCTGTCTCCCTCTCTTTCTGCCCCTCCCCTACTCACACTCTGTCTCTGTCTTAAAACTAAATATTAAATTTTTTTTAAGTAAATCAATAATAATAAAAATATGCTGGTTCTTCAAAATAGCAGTTGCACTTCTGTGAATTCATTCTAAGGAAGGAAATATTCATCCAAATGTCTGTTACTAGCTTATGAGCTAAATAAACTGTAGTGCATCCTTACACTGGAACCATGGCAGGGGAAAGCAATAACAGAAAATAGCAAGCACTTATGTAACATTAACAAGCTGCCAGGTGTTTTCTAAGTAGTTTGTTTATATTCAAATAATTCTCTTAATTCCCATGAGGTAAATTCTATTATTATCATCCCCATTTTACATGTGAAGAACTGAGGCACAGAGAATTTAAAAACATTGCCAAAGGTCACATAGCAGGTGAATGGTGAAACCCAGATTTGGACCAAGCAGTGGGTTTAAGAGCTCACATCTTAACCACTGATGTAGGATGCTTTACATAGATAAAGTAGATTACAGGGGCGCCTGGGTGGCTCAGTTGGTCAAGTGACTGACTCTTGATTTTGGCTCAGCTCATGATCTCATGGTTCATGAGATTAAGCCCTGCATCAGGCTCTGTGCTGACAGCCTGACAGTGTGGGGCGTGCTTGGGATTCTCTCTCTCTCTTTCTCTCTCTCTCAAAATAAATAAACATTAAAAAAAAGATAAAGTAGATTACAAAGTATCTGTATGGCACAAGTCTACATTTGTAAATGTATGTGTCTATATATCTAGATCTATCTATCTATCTACATATACATATATATGTATACATACATATGTTTGTGTATGTATATATGGGAGAATAATGAAAGAAATCATAAAATATATATCAAAGTGTTATGTGTCTCTGAGCAATGGACTTTTAAAACATTTTGCTGATATGAACTTTCTAAATATTCTATAATGACCATATTCCGGGTATTAAATAAACTTTAACAAATTTTTAAAATATTGAAATCTTGCTAAGTATATTCTTTGAACATAAATGAATTAAACTTGAAATTAATTATAGAAATATATTTGAAAAATTCCTAAATATTTGTAATTAAACAACACACTTGTAAATAATCAAAGAGAAAGCCAGGGGAAATTAAAAATTTTGAAGTAAATGAAAATAAAAACAGAACAGGTAAAAATTTGTGGTATGAATCTATAACCATGCTTAGAGGGGGAATTTATATTATTAAATACTTACGTTAGAAAATAATAAAAGTCTTAAGTCGATGATCTAAATTTCTACCTTAGGAAACTTAGATAGAAAGAGCAAATTAAACCCAAAGTGAGTATTAAAAGGCAATAATAAAAATAAGAAATGAAACTGAAAACAGTAAAACAGTAGAGGAAATCAATGAAACCAAAAATTGGTTCTCTGGAAACATCAGTAAAACTGATAAACCTCTGGCCAGACTGACCAAGAAAATAGAAGACACAAATTATCAGTATCAGGAATGGAAAAGGAGATACTGCTATAGATCCTTGAGATATTAAACAAATAGTAAGTGAATATCACAAATTGATTTATGCCTATAAATTTGATTAGATGAAATGGACAAATTCCTGGAAAGACATAAACTATCAGAGCTCACAGAAGAAGAATAGAAAATGTGAATTATTTTATGTATATATATTAAAGATACTGAATTCATAGTTAAAAACTTTCTAGGCCCAGATGACTTCACTGGTGAAATCTACCAATTATTTAAGGAATAAACAATACCAATTCTACACAGTCTTTTCCAGAAAATGGAGGAGGAAGGAACACATTCCAATTCATTCTATAAAGCCACCATCATTCTGACATTAAAAGAAACCAAACAAACAAAAAAACCCTACAAACCAACATCATTAGCCATTAGGGAAATATGAATTAAAATGACATTGAGATACCACTATTTATGATATCTAAAATAAGAAACACACACACACACACAGATACAACTGATATTATCGAGTGCTGATGAGGATGTGGAACAACTGGAATTCTCATATGTTTCTGATAAGAATACAAAATGATGCAGTCAAGTTTGAAAATAGTTTGGCAGCTATCTCACCTCTAGATTTACCCAAGAAATGTGAAAACTTATGCTCACTTAAAATCTTGTGCATGTATGTTTATGGCAACTTTATTCAGAATTGCAAAACTCTGAAAACATCCCAATGTCCTTTAACTGGTAAATGGAAAGACATACAGTAGTACATCATACAGTGAAATGCTACATAGCAATAAAAATAAATGAACTAACTCATGTGACAACATGCATGAGTTTCCAATACTTTGTGCTAAGTGAAAGAAGCCAGATTCAGAAGGCTAAATACTATATGATTTCATTTTTATGGCTTTTGATAAAGACATAAATTTATAGGGACATAAAGCAAATCAGTGGTTTCCAGGAACTAAAGGTCAGAGGAGGGGTTTAGCAAATGGGCACAAAAAATTTTAGAAGGTCTTGAAATTACTTTATAGTTTTTATTGTGTCAGAATGGTATTGAGTTTTATACTTTAACCTTGTAACCAGAAACTTTGCTGAATTCTCATTAATTTTAATTGTTTGTAAATTCTTTGGGATATTCTATGGCACTCACAACTAAGGACATTTTGTTTCTTCCTTTACAATCCTTATTCTTCTCATTACTTTTCCCTATCTTAGGATAAAAAAGGATCAACAGTATAATGTTAAAGGGTAAGAGCAATAGACACCATCCTTAATTCCTGACTTTAATTGAAATGTTTTGAAAGTTTCGCTATTAAGCTAGTAATTGTTAGTATTCAATATATACCCTTATGGAGTTAAGGAAGTTCCTTTTGTTCCTTGTTGGCTAAGAATTTTAAAGAATTATTACAAATGAGAAACTAATTTTAATGAATAATTTTGTGTCTATTGTGGTCATTGTCATTATATATATTATATTAAGTATATATTTTTATTAAATTCTAGATAAAATCAGAACTTTTACAGGCATGTTTTAAATTAATAATTGGATAGAAAAAAATAAAGTGATAATTAGGTGAGATAAAGAGAAAAGAACCAAACAAATCACTACAAGAAATCATCAAATAAGAAAGGAAGACAGCAAGAAAGGGAGAGAGGAACAAAACAACTGCAAAACAAAAAGCAATTAATAAAGTGGCAATAGTAAGTCCTCACCTATCAATAATTACTTTAAATGTAAATGAGTTAAACTCCCCAATCAAAAGGCACAGGCTCACTATAAATGACTCACATAGGCTGAAAGTGAAGGGATAGAAATAGAAATTCCCTAAAAATGATAACCAAAAGAAACCAGGGTTGGCTACACTTGTATCAGACAAAATAGACTTTCAGTAAAACAAAACCAAACAAAAAACAGTCTCTAGAGACAATGAAAGTCATTGTATAATGATAAAAGAGTCAATTCAACAGGGAGACATAGGAATTATAAATAGATAACACACCAAATATCAGACACCTAAATACATTAAATGTTGGAAGATCTAAAGGAAAAAATAGATAGCAATACAATAATAGTTGGAGACTTCATTACCCCACTTTTAATAATGGATAGATCATCCACACAGAAAATCAAAAAGGAAACATCAGACCTGAACAACCCTATAGAATAAAGGGACCAAACAGACATATATAGAACTTTGAACCCAACAGGAGATGAATACACATTCTTCTCAAGTGTATATGAGACATTCTTTAGCATAGACAACATAGTAATTCACATAGAAATATTAACAAATTTAATAAGACAGATGTAATTTCAAGTATCTTTTCTGACAACAATGGAGTCAAACTAGAAATCAAGAGCAGTGAGAAAATGGGAAAATTCACAAATATGTGGAAACCAAACAACACACTCTTGAGCAATCATTGAATGAAATAGGAAATCAAAAGGAAATTTAAAAACTATTTCAAAACAAATGAAAAAAAAAAAACACATCATACCAAACATGGGACACAGCAAAAGCAGTACTAAGAGGGAAGTTTATAGCAACAGATGTCTACATTAAAAAATAGGAAAGATCTAAAAAAAAAATAGGAAAATCTGAAATCTGTTTTACCCCACAAGGAATGAAAAAAAATAAAAAACTAAGCCCAAAGTGAGCAGAAGAAAAGGAAATAATAAAAATTAGAGAAGTAAATTAAATGAACAAAACTAAGTCGAATTTTTACAAAAATAAAATCAACAAATTCTTCACTAGACTAAGAAAAAAATTGAGAAGACTCAAATAAAATAAAAACTGAAAGAGGAGACATTACAATGAATGCCTTAAAATGAAACAAAAATAGTAACATACGAGACTATTATGGACAATTATGTATCAACAAATTGGATAACCTAGGGACACCTGGGTGTCTCAGTCAGTTAAGCATCTGACTTCTACTCAGGTCATGATCTCACAGTTCATTAGTTCAAACCCTGCATCAGACTGTCTGCTGTCAGCACCGAGCCCACTTTGGATCCTCTGTCCCCCTCTCTCAGTCCCTTCCCCGCTCATACACACACTCCCTCTCTCTCTAAAATAAACATTAAAAAAATCTTTTAAAAAATTGGATAACCTAGAGGAAATGGACAAATTCCTAGAAACATACACCCTAATAAAATGGAATCAAGAAGAATAGACCTGAATAGACCAATAATAAATAAAGAGATAAATCAATATTCAAACCTAACAACAAAGAAAGCTTGAGAACAGGTGGCTTCATGGGTGAATTCTACCAATTCTTAAACTCTTTCAAAAGATATAAGGAACACTTTCAAATTTATTTTATGAAGCCAGCATCACCCTATACCAAAGCCAAAGACATCACAAGAAAACTATAGGCCAATATCCTTGATATACTAGCAAACCAAATTCAACAACACTATAGTTAACAATATCATACTGTATATTGAAAGCTGCTAAGAAGGTGTCTAAAATGTTCTCACCATACACAAAAAAGATAACTATGTGAAGTGATGGATATGTTAATTAGCTTGATTTGGTGATCATTTCACAATGTATACATATATCAAGTTGTACACTTTAAATATATAGAATTTTGATTTGTCATTTATACCTCAATAAAGCTGGGAAAAGTAAATAAAAGGACTATTGGGATATACTTTTCTCACACTATCCTTCTATCCTTAATTAGCTTTGGTATTATGGTTACACAAGTCTCAAAAAATATGTTGGATATCTCCACCTTTCTTCTAGTTTCCTAAACAACTTGTATAAGATAGGCATTATCCATTGTAAAGGTTTGGCAAAACTTGCCAATAAAATTGTCAAAGTTTTATATTTTTTGAAAATGTAGAAGTACTTAGAGAAGTCTTTTAACTTTCAATTGAGTTTATTTGCTAAAATTCAATATCCATCCATATTTAAAAAAACAACTGCTTATGGAAATAGGAAAATAAAGGTTGATAATCTGTTAAACGTTGTACACAAAAAACCTACAAGAAATATCATAGAAATAATAAAATGTTCAAAGCTTTCTTTCTACCCTCATATTGAGAACCAGCAAGGATGTCTCTGCTACCACTTCTATTCAGCTTCTATTCTCTTACTAGAGATCTTAGCCAGTGCAATGAGAAAAGAAAAAGCAATGAAGATATACATATTGGAAAGAAAGAAAGAAAATCTTTTTTCTACATGATAAATTAATAAGAGCATTTATCAGTGCCACCATTTTACAAATATACAATTAGGTAATTGCAATTCTATATGTTAGCAATAAGCAGAAAAGGAAAAAAAACCACAATAGCATGAAAAAATAAATTATGTAAGAATAAATGTAACAAATTATATGCAAGACTTCTCCACAGAAAACTATAAGATATGGTTGATAGAAATTAAATGAGACTTTAATAAATAAAAAGATATACTACATTTATAGATTGGAAGTCTCCTCCTGTAAAGATGTCAACTCTTCCCAAAATGATTGATAGATTCTATGCAATTCCTATCAAACTCCCAACATTATTTTTAATAGTCCCAAATGAGAAAAAAAACAATGTTTATTAACACAAGAATGGATAATTACTGTGGTATATTCATAAAATAGAGTACTGTTCTGTGATGAAAGTGAATACTTCCACAAAATGAAAGCTTCACAAAATGTATGAATCTCACAAACATTACATAGAATAAAAGAATCAAGGAACATCCAAATGCTGTATTATCACATTTATATAAAATTCAAAAAACAATGAGGCAAAACTAAACAATAGAATTTAGAGATGCACACTTAGGTAGCCAACTATGAAGAAAACCAAGGATGTGGTTCTATCTGGAGGGAGAACATAATGTTGGGAGAGGATGTGAAAGGGACTTCTCAGGTACTCCCAATGTTCTGTTTCTTGCCCTGAGAAGTGATTATATGGTGTTTACTTTGTTACAAATTATTAAGTTTTACATCTTCAGTTTATTGTGTTTTTCTAAATCTATGTTATAGTCTACAACTTTTTAAAAGTTAAAAAAAAAATGAAGCCGTTGGACTGGATGAAATTCTTTTATTTTTGAGGTTTAACTCTGGGTTGAAGTATTATAAATACATCAGATTTAAAGATGTTGGGAAAGGAAATTTATCTGGTCCATGCTCAGATCCCAATTGGGAATCTAACCAACTCTATGGAGTGGGCATAGAACCTTCACATACTGAGAAAAAATGTTGCAAAACAAACAATATTGTATTGTTGAAAAACACTTCCCTTGCATAAATCTGGTCTAGATGCCCAACTCATTTGGTAATTTCAGCTGTTTGCAGAGAAGTATACATATTTTTAAGTAGAACTGAATACAAAGGGAAAGCACTGTGGAACTGCCTTCATTTATTATTTTCTCTGAATGGTCTGCTCTTTAAGAATCAAAACTAGCTCCCACACTGCTGAAAAAATTTTAAATTAATAGTATAGCCTTTGGAAAAATGGAACAGATAGTATTTTCTTCTTTTTGTCATGTTTGGGGTATTCCAATAGGTAGTTACCAAAAATTGTGTGATACAGTTAAATAGATAATGGGTGTTTCTGGAAGCATTTATCTCAGTGGAGACTGGTCTGCATTTCCCAGGACTTCCTAGAACACTGGCTCCACCTGGAGGTGGAGATATGCACACAAATCATACATACATACGTACATACCTGCAATGTACTACAGGCCAGTTATTCAGCCTTTTGGGTTATAAGTGAAGGTTTTATAGTTAGATTGTGTCTCTTTGGTGGTGTTCAGGTATGAACAAAGAGAAACTCTGATCACTTTCTACAAGAGGAGTCCAGGGGATGTCTCGAATAGGAAGTTAATGTAATCTAATACCTCAGGGCAGGGAAATTTGTCAGAGTGAATGGAAAACCAAAATGGGTTATTGACAGACAAACCTTATTTTCCAAACATAAGTGAGAAGCTGTCTAAAAATTTTTTGGAAGGTAAAATGGTTAGAAATTAAAATCAATAAACAACCAAATACAAGCAATTAATATATGAGAATTTTAAAGTGGTTCTATCACCCATTTATAGCACAAATCTACAATGTGATGTTGAGTGGGGCTGGATGACACTTAGTGAAAAATGGATTTACTTGTATGAACTGCGCCTTAGGAATCCTTCTATGTTGGAACTTTCTTATACTAGGGGTTTTGATTGGGGATAAGAAAACCTATTGGACACAATATAGAGAACTCCAAATGCAGTTGAACGTTTTCTGGAAATTGATAAGGAGTGAATAAAATATAAACTTTCACTTGACCATCGTAATCTCATCTCAATCCACCCTTCCAATCTTTTCTCCGATTCACCACTTTACATATTTTATTTTTCTGTCAGCCTTTACTCTTCATGATTTCCTGGACACAAACCACAGTGTCCCACATCTGAACTTCATACACTCTAGAATACCTTTTTCCAAGTATCTTCCTTTTTTATTTAAAAATTTAAAAATTTTTTCCAGCTTTGCTGAGATACAGTTGGCATAGAACATTGTATAGGTTTAAGGTGTACACGTGATGATTTGATACATGTATGTATTGCACAATGATTATCACAATAAGATTAGTCCACACATTGACCACCTCACATAGTTACCTTTTGTGTGTTTGTGTGGTGAGAACATTTAAGATCAACCCTCTGAGCAACTTCCAGGTGTTCAATTCAGTACTGTTAACTGTGTCATCACACTGTACCTTAGATCTCCAGAACTTACTCATCTTGCATAACTGAAGTTTCATACCCTTTGAAAAACATCTGCCCACTTCTGTCACGCCCCCTGCCCCAGTCCCTGGAAACTACCATTTTATTCTGTGCCTCTTGTGAGTTCAACTGTTTTAGATTCTGTGTAAAAGTGACAACATGTAGCATTTGTGTTTCTGTGTCTGCCTCAGGGAAATTTTAAAATTTACATAAATTGATATCTGCAATTGATATCACTTTTACATAGCCACCATAATCTTCAAGTTTTTTGTTGATTATTCAGATTCCAGTATTATCGCATGTCAATAGCATGTGCCCCATATCAGTTCTGGATCAGATCCCATGACATCTACAAGATCCTTGTAGATGAACTCTCACCCAGGCTGTGGACTGCCTTTGACCTTCAACATGTGCAAAAAAAAAAAAAAAAAAATCAGATATCAGTCCATCATATTTAAACTATATCATCTGCTAACTTTAGCATTTAAGCTTTTTGCTTTCTGTTTGGTATCTTACCCAAAAGCTGGTGTAGCAGAAACTGAACATGAAGTTTCATCTTTTGATTCTCTTCCTTCTTTGCATCCTTCATTTGTTCTTTGTTTTTTAATCCAGCACTTATTGATTGTTTGCTACAAGCCAGACACTGTGCTGTGCCCTCATTTACATCAATAAATAAAATGTCATTGCTCTTTTGTGGGTCACAGTCTAGAGGACAAGGAAGATATGGAAACAAATAAAAACCCCCACAACGTGCTACATTGACTCCACTTTCTCATTTCCTAGTCTCTCCTCAATCTCTCCTGGTTGGATTTCTGCCCCTACATCGCTCTAGATACTACTCTCTTTGTTTGTTTATGATCTTTCCCCACTAGAATATCAGTTACATGAGAACATGGACATTCCCTTTCTTATTTGCTACTGTGGCCCTAGCATGTAGCACGGTAGGTGCTCAATAATTATCATCCAATTTATAATGAGGATCTGTACAGTGGTAGGATTGGTGGCAGGAAGGAGCAACTAACTCATTCCAAGAGATGCTGGCCAGGTGGTAACATTTGTTTGTAGGCTTAAAAGTTGAGGTAGAAAAGAAGTTTAGGACTATCAAGAGGGAAGGCTAAAGGATATTCTTGAGAGAGGGGGTCTATAAAGACCTAGAAGTGAGAGAGAGTGTGGCTTGTTTGAGAAGTATATGGAATCATCCAGTGTGGGCAAGGATGAGTGGTTAGAATGCTAAGAAATTTGAGCCATACCTTTATTTTTTTTTTTAACATTTTTTTTTTAATTTATTTTTGGGACAGAGAGAGACAGAGCATGAACGGGGGAGGGGCAGAGAGAGAGGGAGACACAGAATCGGAAACAGGCTCCAGGCTCCGAGCCATCAGCCCAGAGCCTGACGCGGGGCTCTAACTCACGGACCGCGAGATCGTGACCTGGCTGAAGTCGGACGCTTAACCGACTGCGCCACCCAGGCGCCCCAGAGCCATACCCTTAAAGCATTGGAAGGTCTTAGCGATGGAATAATATACTCCATTTTTATTTTCAAAAGATAACTCTGGAAATGTTATAGAAATGGCTTAGGGGATGGGGATAGAGAAGGGAGACCAGGCATGGGGAGTTTTTGTTGTTGTTTTAATACTAACCTCATTCCGGAGAGAGGGAAGATGGCGGCGTAGGAGGACGCTGGGCTCACCGCGCGTCCTGCTGATCACTTAGATTCCACCTACACCTGCCTAAATAACCCAGAAAACCACCAGAGGATTAGCAGAACGGAGTCGCCGGAGCCAAGCGCAGACGAGAGGCCCACGGAAGAGGGTAGGAAGGGCGGCGAGGCGGTGCGCGCTCCACGGACTGGCGGGAGGGAGCCGGGGCGGAAGGGTGGCTCGCCGGCCAAGCAGAGCCCCCGAGTCTGGCTTGCAAAAAGCGGAGGGGCCTGACGGACTGTGTTCCGACAGCAAGTGCGACTTAGCGTCTGGGAGGTCATAAGTTAACAGCTCTGCTCAGAAAGCGGGAAGGCTGGAGGACAAAGGGAAGGAGAGCTGCTGAGCCCCCGGACGACAGAGCTCAGTTTGGTGGGGAACAAAGGCGCTCGCCAGCGCCATCTCCCCCGCCCATCCCCCAGCCAAAATCCCAAAGAGAACCAGTTCCTGCCAGGGAACTTGCTCGCTCTGCGCAAACACCCAACTCTGCGCTTCTGCGGAGCCAAACCTCCGGCAGCGGATCTGACTCCCTCCTGCTGCCACAGGGCCCCTCCTGAAGTGGATCACCTAAGGAGAAGCAAGCTAAGCCTGCCCCTCCTGCCCCTGTGCACCTTGCCTACCCACCCCAGCTAAGACGCCAGATCCCCAGCATCACAAGCCTGGCAGTGTGCAAGTAGCCCAGACAGGCCACCCCACCCCACAGTGAATCCCGCCCCTAGGAGAGGAGAAGAGAAGGCACGCACCAGTCTGACTGTGGACACAGCGGTGGGCTGGGGGCAGACATCAGGTCTGACTGCGGCTCCGCCCACCAACTCCAGTTATACACCACAGCACAGGGGAAGTGCCCTGCAGGTCCTCACCACGCCAGGGACTATCCAAAATGACCAAGCGGAAGAATTCCCCTCAGAAGAATCTCCAGGAAATAACAACAGCTAATGAGCTGATCAAAAAGGATTTAAATAATATAACAGAAAGTGAATTTAGAATAATAGTCATAAAATTAATCGCTGGGCTTGAAAACAGTATAGCGGACAGCAGAGAATCTCTTGCTACAGAGATCAAGGGACTAAGGAACAGTCACGAGGAGCTGAAAAACGCTTTAAACGAAATGCATAACAAAATGGAAACCACCACGGCTCGGATTGAAGAGGCAGAGGAGAGAATAGGTGAACTAGAAGATAAAGTTATGGAAAAAGAGGAAGCTGAGAAAAAGAGAGATAAAAAAATCCAAGAGTATGAGGGGAAAATTAGAGAACTAAGTGATACACTAAAAAGAAATAATATACGCATCATTGGTATCCCAGAGGAGGAAGAGAGAGGGAAAGGTGCTGAAGGGGTACTTGAAGAAATAATAGCTGAGAACTTCCCTGAACTGGGGAAGGAAAAAGGCATTGAAATCCAAGAGGCACAGAGAACTCCCTTCAGACGTAACTTGAATCGATCTTCTGCACGACATATCATAGTGAAACTGGCAAAATACAAGGATAAAGAGAAAATTCTGAAAGCAGCAAGGGGTAAACGTGCCCTCACATATAAAGGGAGACCTATAAGACTCGTGACTGATCTCTCTTTTGAAACTTGGCAGGCCAGAAAGAATTGGCATGAGATTTTCAGTGTGCTAGACAGAAAAAATATGCAGCCGAGAATCCTTTATCCAGCAAGTCTGTCATTTAGAATAGAAGGAGAGATAAAGGTCTTCCCAAACAAACAAAAACTGAAGGAATTTGTCACCACTAAACCAGCCCTACAAGAGATCCTAAGGGGGACCCTGTGAGACAAAGTACCAGAGACATCACTACAAGCATAAAACATACAGACATCACAATGACTCTAAACCCATACCTTTCTATAATAACACTGAATGTAAAGGGATTAAATGCGCCAACCAAAAGACATAGGGTATCAGAATGGATAAAAAAACAAGACCCATCTATTTGCTGTCTACAAGAGACTCATTTTAGACCTGAGGACACCTTTAGATTGAGAGTGAGGGGATGGAGATCTATTTATCATGCTACTGGAAGCCAAAAGAAAGCTGGACTAGCCATCCTTATATCAGACAAACTAGACTTTAAATTAAAGGCTGTAACAAGAGATGAAGAAGGACATTATATAATAGTGACAGGGTCTATCCATCAGGAAGAGCTAACAATTATAAATGTCTATGCGCCGAATACCGGAGCGCCCAAATATATAAAACAATTACTCATAAACATAAGCAACCTTATTGATAAGAATGTGGTAATTGCAGGGGACTTTAACACCCCCCTTACAGAAATGGATAGATCATCTAGACACACGGTCAATAAAGAAACAAGGGCCCTGAATGAGACATTGGATCAGATGGACTTGACAGATATATTTAGAACTCTGCATCCCAAAGCAACAGAATATACTTTCTTCTCGAGTGCACATGGAACATTCTCCAAGATAGATCATATACTGGGTCACAAAACAGCCCTTCATAAGTTTACAAGAATTGAAATCATACCATGCATACTTTCAGACCACAATGCTATGAAGCTTGAAATCAACCACAGAAAAAAGTCTGGAAAACCTCCAAAAGCATGGAGGTTAAAGAACACCCTACTAACGAATGAGTGGGTCAACCAGGCAATTAGAGAAGAAATTAAAAAATATATGGAAACAAACGAAAATGAAAATACAACAATCCAAACGCTTTGGGACGCAGCAAAGGCAGTCCTGAGAGGAAAATCCATTGCAATCCAGGCCTATCTCAAGAAACAAGAAAAATCCCAACTACAAAATCTAACAGCACACCTAAAGGAAATAGAAGCAGAACAGCAAAGGCAGCCTAAACCCAGCAGAAGAAGAGAAATAATAAAGATCAGAGCAGAAATAAACAATATAGAATCTAAAAAAACTGTAGAGCAGATCAACGAAACCAAGAGTTGGTTTTTTGAAAAAATAAACAAAATTGACAAACCTCTAGCCAGGCTTCTCAAAAAGAAAAGGGAGATGACCCAAATAGATAAAATCATGAATGAAAATGGAATGATTACAACCAATCCCTCAGAGATACAAACAATTATCAGGGAATACTATGAAAAATTATATGCCAACAAATTGGACAACCTGGAAGAAATGGACAAATTCCTGAACACCCACACTCTTCCAAAACTCAATCAGGAGGAAATAGAAAGCTTGAACAGACCCATCACCAGCGAAGAAATTGAATCCGTTATCAAAAATCTCCCAACAAATAAGAGTCCAGGACCAGATGGCTTCCCAGGGGAGTTCTACCAGACGTTTAAAACAGAGATAATACCTATCCTTCTCAAGCTATTCCAAGAAATAGAAAGGGAAGGAAAACTTCCAGACTCATTCTATGAAGCCAGTATTACTTTGATTCCTAAACCAGACAGAGACCCAGTAAAAAAAGAGAACTACAGGCCAATATCCCTGATGAATATGGATGCAAAAATTCTCAATAAGATACTAGCAAATCGAATTCAACGGCATATAAAAAGAATTATTCACCATGATCAAGTGGGATTCATTTCTGGGATGCAGGGCTGCTTCAACATTCGCAAATCAATCAACGTGATACATCACATTAACAAAAAAAAAGAGAAGAACCATATGATCCTGTCAATCGATGCTGAAAAGGCCTTTGACAAAATCCAGCACCCTTTCTTAACAAAACTCTTGAGAAAGTCGGGATAGAAGGAACATACTTAAAGATCATAAAAGCCATTTATGAAAAGCCCACAGCTAACATCATCCTCAACGGGGAAAAACTGAGAGCTTTTTCCCTGAGATCAGGAACACGACAGGGATGCCCACTCTCACCGCTGTTGTTTAACATAGTGCTGGAAGTTCTAGCAACAGCAATCACACAACAAAAGGAAATCAAAGGCGTCAAAATTGGCAAAGATGAAGTCAAGCTTTCGCTCTTTGCAGATGACATGATATTATACATGGAAAATCCGATAGACTCCACCAAAAGTCTGCTAGAACTGATCCATGAATTCAGCAAAGTTGCAGGATACAAAATCAATGTACAGAAATCAGTTGCATTCTTATACACTAACAATGAAGCAACAGAAAGACAAATAAAGAAACTGATCCCATTCACAATTGCACCAAGAAGCATAAAATACCTAGGAATAAATCTAACCAAAGATGTAAAGGATCTGTATGCTGAAAACTATAGAAAGCTTATGAAGGTAATTGAAGATTTAAAGAAAGGGAAAGACATTCCCTGCTCATGGATTGGAAGAATAAATATTATCAAAATGTCAATACTACCCAAAGCTATCTACACATTCAATGCAATCCCAATCAAAATTGCACCAGCATTCTTCTCGAAACTAGAACAAGCAATCCTAAAATTCATATGGAACCACAAAAGGCCCCGAATAGCCAAAGTAATTTTGAAGAAGAAGACCAAAGCAGGAGGCATCACAATCCCAGACTTTAGCCTCTACTACAAAGCTGTCATCATCAAGACAGCATGGTATTGGCACAAAAACAGACACATAGACCAATGGAATAGAATAGAAACCCCAGAACTAGACCCACAAACGTATGGCCAACTCATCTTTGACAAAGCAGGAAAGAACATCCAATGGAAAAAAGACAGTCTCTTTAACAAATGGTGCTGGGAGAACTGGACAGCAACATGCAGAAGGTTGAAACTAGACCACTTTCTCACACCATTCACAAAAATAAACTCAAAATGGATAAAGGACCTGAATGTGAGACAGGAAACCATCAAAACCTTAGAGGAGAAAGCAGGAAAAGACCTCTCTGACCTCAGCCGTAGCAATCTCTTACTCGACACATCCCCAAAGGCAAGGGAATTAAAAGCAAAAGTGAATTACTGGGACCTTATGAAGATAAAAAGCTTCTGCACAGCAAAGGAAACAACCAACAAAACTAAAAGGCAACCAACGGAATGGGAAAAGATATTTGCAAATGACATATCGGACAAAGGGCTAGTATCCAAAATCTATAAAGAGCTCACCAAACTCCACACCCGAAAAGCAAATAACCCAGTGAAGAAATGGGCAGAAAACATGAATAGACACTTCTCTAAAGAAGACATCCGGATGGCCAACAGGCACATGAAAAGATGTTCAGCGTCGCTCCTTATCAGGGAAATACAAATCAAAACCACACTCAGATATCACCTCACGCCAGTCAGAGTGGCCAAAATGAACAAATCAGGAGACTATAGATGCTGGAGAGGATGTGGAGAAACGGGAACCCTCTTGCACTGTTGGTGGGAATGCAAATTGGTGCAGCCGCTCTGGAAAGCAGTGTGGAGGTTCCTCAGAAAATCAAAAATAGACCTACCCTATGACCCAGCAATAGCACTGCTAGGAATTTATCCAAGGGACACAGGAGTACTGATGCATAGGGGCACTTGTACCCCAATGTTCATAGCAGCACTCTCAACAATAGCCAAATTATGGAAAGAGCCTAAATGTCCATCAACTGATGAATGGATAAAGAAATTGTGGTTTATATACACAATGGAGTACTACGTGGCAATGAGAAAAAATGAAATATGGCCTTTTGTAGCAACGTGGATGGAACTGGAGAGTGTGATGCTAAGTGAAATAAGCCATACAGAGAAAGACAGATACCATATGGTTTCACTCTTATGTGGATCCTGAGAAACTTAAGAGAAACCCATGGGGGAGGGGAACAAAAAAAAAAAAAAAAGAGGTTAGAGTGGGAGAGAGCCAAAGCATAAGAGACTGTTGAGAACTGAGAGCAAACTGAGGGTTGATGGGGGGTGGGAGGGAGGAGAGGGTGGGTGATGGGTACTGAGGAGGGCACCTTTTGGGATGAGCACTGGGTGTTGTATGGAAACCAATTTGACAATAAATTTCATATATAAAAAAAAAAAAATACTAACCTCATTCCTAAAAGTATCTGAGCATTTGAGATGGCTTAGCATTCCTTTAGGAAGACACTTGCTGTTCTCCAGGGCAGAAATGATCTAGATCTGTAGTAAGCTAGTGCAGCGGCCTGAAGAGTGATGCATTGGACCCCAGAAAGATGAAGAAGTAGAACTGGCTGGATGGGTAAGTGAATTGGGGATGAGAGAGATTGAGAGCGAGCAAGCGAGCAGTTGATCATGATGTGGAGGCTTCTGATTTGATTGGAGGGTGATGCTGTTAATTGAGGTCAAGAATTTAGGAAGTGAGAAGAAATTGGAGCGAGAGGAAATTAGCTCATCTTGAAGCATGCTGAATTTGAAACACTTATAAGTTATTCAGATGAAGAATGAGGAGACAGAAAAACAGTGGTTATCTTATGCTGTGCTTTCATTTAATAGCTTTATAAAAATATTCTATATTGCAGCTGACTAACAAATAATTTGTACAGTAACTTTGATATCATCTCAGCTGACTTCCTTATGTGTGGTTACTTTCCCTGGTGCTTAACATTGTATTGCCACAGCGCTATTTTAACCATGTTTTCCCCGTTATCTCTTAGATTAAAAAATGATAGCAGACCATTAGTTACATCTAGATGGGATCTTACCTTCACATCTAAATATGGTTGCTCAGATTAAGGGGTGGGACTAACCTCATTATAAAGAAAACACACCTCAGAGATGCGATTATCATTAATTCCATTCTGGTTGTCTTTATGGGCTTTTTCAATAGAAACTGTAAACATACAGGGTTGTATTCTGTTATTATCCCTGTCTGAGTAAGCAATATAAAGAACCCATAATCTCATCAAAATAACCTGACATACCCTGTAATTTATAAAGCTGTCTCAGGGTGATGCCACAGTTAAAGATAACATCCATTCTGCAATGCAACAATTTGAGCTGTTTTTCTAAGGTCTTAATATGATGCTCTTAGCTGCAATCAAACCTAATTTATTCCAAATTTTGCTTACAAAGGAAACACTGGGTCCTGCATAGCAGTTAGGAACCAAAAATAAACCAATGCCTTTTTTCTTCCTCCATCTTTAAATTTTTCGTATCTTTGTCTCTTTCTCACTTTTCTCTCTCTCTCTCTTTTTCCCTCATTAATACCCCCCCACTTTGAATTCCTGATATATTTTTTAAATACCCACCACTAGACCCATTTAACTCAGGTTCTCTGTCAATGATATCTATCAGAATTTTGTAAACATTCCTTCATGAACTCACCTGGAGTTGAGAACCTCTGTAGGAGCAGGATTATATGGATGATTCCACAGACTTGCGGTGTGATGGTTAATCTTCTATCTCTACAATTTTAATCTGAATGCACAGCTTCTTCAGTATTCATATTGAAAATATTTTTTTTTCCTCAAACAAGTGTTCTCTTGTTTATGTCTTCAGGAATTACATTTTAGTATGTGGATGAATCTTTCCCTTTTTGCAAGTAAAGAACTCTAGTACTAATAGGTGATTAATTCCTGGTGACTAAGTTAAGGCCAAGAAAGGAAATAACACACAAGGTATTGACAAGCAGCACCTGCCTATCTGTGTGTCTCACAGGAGGGTCTTCCCTCTTGGCTGGAGAGGAAACAGATCCAAGGAGATGGTGGGAGAGAGGCTAATTAGCCAGTACTGGGAAGGGAGAGAGTCAGCTTAACTGACACACAGACCCTAGAGGAGAAATAAGGGACATGGAACTTGGAATTCAGAAGAGCTCATTGGGCCCTAGAAGGTGGGAAAAGTGTTCAAGTGAGGAAGATGTTTCATATTAGGGATAGGACAAAGAACAGATGTTCAAAGAGTATTTTGTGCGAATAGATCATGAGTGACTCCAAATTCTATATATAAATGATATCTAAAGAGGGCCAGTTACAATAGCAAACAACAACAACAAAAACAATCTAATCTAAAAAACGGGCAGAAGAATTGAATAGACATTTTTCTAAAGAAGACATACAGATGGCCAATAGCTAAATGGGAAAATGCTCAACATCACTAATAGGGAAATGCAAATGAAAACCACAATGAGATATCACCTCATACCTATTAGAATGGCTATTATTAAAAAAGACAAGAAATAACCAGTGTCGGCAATAACGTGGTGAAAAGGGAAGCCTTACGTGCTTTTGGTGGAAAAGTGACATGGTGTAGCCACTGTGGAAAAAAGTATAGAGGTTCTTCAAAAAATTAAAACTAGGACTACCCTATGATCCAGCAATTCAAATTCTGGGTGTTTATCAGAAGAAAACAAAAACATTAAAGAGATATCTTCACTGCCATGTTCATTGCAGCATTATTTAAAACAGCCAAAAAATATGGAAACAATCTAAGTGTCTGTCGATGGATGAGTGGATAAGAAAATTATACACACAGACACACACACACGTGCGTGTGCACACACACAACCTCATGTTTTCAGCCATAAGAAAGAATGAAATCCTGCCATTTGTGACAGCATGGATGGACCTTGAGAGCGTTATGCTAAGTGAAATAAGTCAGACAAAGACAATTGCCATACAATTTCACTTATATGTTGAATCTAAAAAAAACAAACAAAACCCAAACACACACACACACACACACACACACACACACACACACACACACCCAAGCTCATAGATACAGGGAGCAGTTTGGTGGAGGTTAGGGAAGTGGGTG
Source organism: Puma concolor (assembly GCF_028749965.1). NCBI lineage: Eukaryota > Metazoa > Chordata > Mammalia > Carnivora > Felidae > Puma > Puma concolor. Next base: position 43,784,146 of record NC_141672.1, read on the forward strand.
AAATGAGTGCAAGTGGTCAAAAAGCACAAACTTCCAGGTATAAAATAAATAAGTCCTGACGATGTAATATACAGTATGTGACTACAGTTAATAATATTGTATGGGATCTTTGAAAGTTGCTAAGAAATGTATCTTAAAAGTTCTCATCACAGAAACAAATTTTTTTTGTAACTATGCATGGCGATAGATGTTAACTAGACTTATTGTGGTGGTCATTTCACTATCTTTACACAAATCTGTATACACAAATATCGAATCGTTATGTTGTACACCTGAAACTAATATGTTATGTCAATGATACCTAAGAATAAATAAACAGGTCCAATTAGAGTGAAAGAGTAAAGATACTCTTTTTTTTTTTTTACCATCTTTTTATTATTGAGAGACAGACACTGAGCATGAGCAGGGGAGGGACAGAGAAAGGGGAAGACACAGAATCTGAATCAGGCTTCAGGCTCTGAGCTGTCAGCACAGATGCTGATGTGGGGCTCGAACTCACAAACCGCGAGATCATGACCTGAGCCGAAGTCAGTCGCTCAACCAACTGAGCCACCCAGGCGCCCTGAAAAGATACTCTTAAATTGTAACTCAGATACTGTCCTTGGTACCACTGCTGCCATATGTGGTTCTAAGTTTTCTTGTACCTCTTTTATTTAGGATGTGGATTTTTTAAAGTTTATTTATTTATTTTGAGAGGGAGAGAGAGCAAGTGAGCATGAGCAGGGGAGGGACAGACAGCGACAGAGTGAGAATCCCAAACAGGCTCCATGCTATCAGGTCAGAGCTCGATGTGGGGCTTGATCCCACAAACCATGAGATCATGACCTGAGCCAAAATGAAGAGTCATACGCTTAATCAACAGAGCCCCTATGATGTGGATTTTTAACCACTGAAACCTTGTATTAGTGTGTTAGGAGTGCTTTAACAAACAATGGGGGGCTTAAAAAACAAAGTTTACTTTCAAAGTTCTGAAGACTGAAGCCTAAGACCAAGATGTCAGTGGGGGGTGGGGGTGGGGGTGGTTTTCTCCTGAGATCTCTCCCTTGCCTTATAAATGGCAGTCTTCTCCCTGTGTCTTCACATAGTCCTCCTTCTGTCCTTCTGTGTCTCTCCATCCTCATCTCTTATCACACCAGTCATATTGGGTTGCACCCCCCAATAACCTCATTTTAACTTAATTACTCTCAAAAAATACTCATTTGTATTTGAGAGAGAGAGAGAGAGAGAGCGCGCACGTGCGAGCACAAGGAGGGGCAGAGAGAGAGGGAGAAAGAGAATCCCAAGCAGGCTCTGCACTCAGCACAGAGCCTGATGCAGGGCTCTATCTCATGAAGCATGAAATCATGTCCTGAGCTGAAATCAAGAGTTGGATGCTTAACCAACTGAGCCACCCAGGTACCCCCTTAATTACCCTTTTGAAGACCCCATCTTTAAATAGTAACATTCTGTGACTGGGGGTCAGGGCTTCAACATAGGAATTTGGGGGGGGGACATAATTCAGTCCATAGCAAAGCTAGACAGAAAAGAATTCTTTTTTTTTTTTTCTTTCTTTTTCTTTTTGAGACCAAGAGAGCCACAGCATGAGCAGGGGAGGGGCAGAGAGAGAGGGAGACACAGAATCTGAAGCAGGCTCCAGGCTCCAAGCTGTCAGCACAGAGCCTGATGAGGGGCTCGAACTCACAGACTATGAGATATGACCTGAGCTGAAGTCGGACGCTCAACTGACTGAGTCACCCAGGCGCCCCAGAAAAGAATTCTTAATAAATCAGAAAATATAATTGATATAGTCTTTAGTGATAATTTTTTATTATCTTGGGCCCACATTTTAACATTGACATGAGGTTATCAAAAGCCTTGAAAAATAAGAGAATATCCTTGACATGGGTCAGAGCAGAAGGACTTGTGCCAAAATGCTACTCTCCTCTTGACTTTAGGAGCCAGGATCCAGCATTGTCGTATAACTTTGATTCTGGATGAGCTTCTGACCACATGCTTGCCTGCCTGCAGCCTGTGCCAAGAACAATTCAGAAAAAAAGGCTCTCACACTGAACATCCGTGGTTCCGAGGCAGGAAGAGTGCAGGAGAGTAGGGAGCTGTTAAAAAGGCAACTGGAGTCTTCTAATGGCTTTTGGTAATCGGCCCAGCTGTACTAATTTGATTTTTTGAACTGAAAACCCCAGGATACTGCCCTGAACAACTGAGCTCATGCTGGAAATAGCATCCTTTAAAGTGTGGCTCCAGGGACAGCCTGCATAGTATAAATAGCTTTAGGAATTAATTTCAAGATATGGGCCAGGTTAGTAAGTAACTGATTCCTTGGTAACATTAAAGCGTTTTCAAAAGTGCACTATTTTCACTTCTCAATAGATTTTTAATTGAAATAATGACCCAGTGATATGAGAATTAATGCCTCCCAATAATGCCCGATTGCTACCTAGAAATCATGGTTCAAGATTACTTCCTTGGAACTCAAATAATGTGTCTGGGGGTAATCTCACCCATCTGAAGATAGTCAAGAATGAAGAACTAACCACAAATGGTTCCTGAGCAGCAAACCTTGATATCACATGCAGTGAAGATAATGCTCTTTGTTTCCTGGAGATCTGCTCAGAACCACTCTCAAAACTAATTTACTCTTGATTTTCATGCAGTTCAAATGAATGGGGTTATCTAGTTTCCAAACCCAAAGACCAGGCACCCCAGATTATAAGAACTTCTAATGGACTGTATGCAGCAGGGAGAAGGGTCATCTAGTGATCATAAGTAAAATTTAAGAAGTCTCTAACAAACATATAATTTAAAAAGCAGTGAATTTGGGGATTGCTCAGTCTGTGAGGCAGAGAGTCAGCTCATGTCAGTGGCTTTTGAGTATGCTACTGTATTATATCCTAGAACATCCACTGGGTATATCCTAGAACATCAACTTGGATTTGTCATGATGACCTTGAATAGTTAAGAAGAGTGATCAGTGTACTCTGTTTACATAGGGAAGTATATAAATGCTTTGGAAAGATATGGTCCAAGTAAAATAAAAAATCGGGGGTGCCTGGCTAGCTCAGTTGGTAGAGTTCGAGAGTCTTGATCTTGGCGTCATGAGTTCAGGCCCCAAGTGGGGGTAGAGTTTACTTTAAAAAAAATTTTTTTTAATCAAATGAGCTTTAGTACTGAAAAAAGTAACACTTGAGGAAAAATCACCCCTTTGCCAATGATGCCTCAAGCCAAAAATTTTTACAATTGTTCTAACCAAAGGGCATTCTCTGCTCTCTTCTCCAAATCCCTTTAGTCACTAAAATCAATTTGGGTATAATCTCTGGTGGTCAGGTCGAGTGAGCACTATATGTTTGTACTTGATTTCCCATGTGACTCTGACTTTCTAATCAGCCGGGTAGGGCAAATCCAGCAACAGAAACTACCAGAGACCTCCTGGAGGCCCAAAGTTCTGTCCAATGTCTTTATCTTTGCTCAGAGTTAATAATAATACTGCTTGCCCTTACTTCCAATAAAGATATAACTAACCCACCCCTTTTACAGCATTTTGAAAATCTGCTTCTCAGATAATGTATACTGATTCATCCATACTTTTGTATCCACTTTTCTGGAAGAAATATACATGGACATGTATGGTGTAAGAAAGTGGTACAGTTTCATTCTTTTGTATGTTTCTGTTTACTTTTCCCAGCATCATTTGTTGAAGAGACTATCTTTTTCCCAATGGATTTTCTTTCCTGCTTTGTTGGAGATTAATTGACCATATAGTTGTGGGTTCGTTTCTGGGTTTTCTATTCTGTTCTATTGATCTATGCTTTTATTTGGGGCCAGAATCATACTGTCTTAATCACTACAGCTTTGTGATATAACTTGAAGTCTGGAATTGTGATGCCTCCAACTCTGCTTTTTTTTTTTTTTTTTTTTTTCAAAGTTGTTTTGGCTATTCAGGGTATTTTGTGGTTCTATATAAATTTTAGGTTGTTTGTTCTAGCTCTGTGAAAAAAGCTGTTGGTGTATTGACAGGGATTGCATTAAATATGCATACTGCTTTGGGTAGTGTAGCCATTTTAGCAATATTTGTTCTTCTAATCCATGAGCTTAGAATGCTTTTCCATTTCTTTGTGTCCTCTCAATTTCTTTCATCAGTATTTTATAGTTTTCAGAGTACAGGTCTTTCCCCTCTTTGGTTAGGCTTATTCCTATGTATCTTATCATTTTTGGCGGAACTGTAAATGGGACTGATTCCTTAATTTCTCTTTCTGCTGCTTCACTATTGGTGTATAGAAAGGCAACAAATTTCTGTACATTGCTTTTGTATCCTGAGACTTTACTAAATTTGTGTGTCAGTTTTGGCAATTTTTTGGTAGAGTCTGTCAGGTTTTCTGTATAAAGTATCATGTTGTCTTGAATAGTGAAAGTTTTATTTCTTTATTGTTTTTATTTCTTTTTGTTGTCTGATTGCTGTGGCTAGGACTTCTAGTACTATGTTAAATAACAGTGGTGAGAGTGGATCTCCCTGTCTTATTCCTGGCTATAGAGGAAAATCTCAAAATTGATTAAAGACCTAACTATGAGAGATGAAACCTTTAAAATTCTACAAGAGAACACAAGCAGTAACCTCTTTAATGTTGGCCATAGCAGCTTTTTACTAGATATGTCTCCTGGGGCAAGGAAAACAAAAACAAAGATAAACTATTGGGACTTCATCAAAATAAAAAGCTTCTGCACAGTGAAGGAAACTATCAACAAAACTAAAAGGCGAACAATGGAATGGGAGAAGATATTTGCAAATGACATATCTGATAAGGGGTTAGTATCCAATAAAGAACTTATAAAACTCAACACCCAAAAAATGAATAGTCCAATTAAAAATAGGTAGAAGACATGAATAGACATTTTTCCAAAGAAGACATCCAGATGGCCAACAGACACATAAAAAATGCTTAATATCACTCATCATCAGTGAAATACAAATCAAAACTACAATGAGCTATCACCTCACACCTGTTAGAATGGCTAAAATCAACAACACAGGAAACAACAGATGTTGGTGAGGATGTGGAGAAAGGGGAACCCTCTTGCACTGTAGGAGGGAATGCAAACTGGTGCAGCCACTCTGGAAAACGGTGTGGAGGTTCCTCAAAAAGTTAAAAATAGAACTACCCTATGATCCATCAAGTGCACTACTAGGTATTTACCGAAAGGATGAAAAAATACTAATTCAAAGAGATACATGTACCCTGGTATTTATAGCAGCATTGTTTACAATAGCCAAATTATGGAAACAGCTGAAATGTCCATCGACTGATGAATGGATAAAGATGATGTGATTATATATATGTGTGTGTATATATATATTTGTATTATATATATTTATATTTATATATATTTACATTATATATGTTTATATATTATATATATGTATATATACATATATACACATATACACATACACATACACACACACACACACACACACACACACACCAGGATATTACTCAGCCATCAAAAAGAATGAAACCTTGTCACATTCAAGGATATGGATGGAGCTAGAGTATTATGCTAAGCAGAATAAGTCAGTCAGAGAAAGACATTTACCATATAATTTCAGTCAAATCTGGAATTTAAGAAACAAAGAAATTGAGCATAGGGAGAAAAGAGAGAGAGAGGCAAACCAAGAAACAGACTCTTAACTATAGAGAAAAAACTGATGATTATCAAGAGGAGGAGGATGGCAGGTGGGTTAAATAGGGGATGGGGATTAGGGAGAGCACTTGTGATGAGCACCAAGTGTTGTATGAAAGTGCTGAAACACTATATAAAACTATAAACTATAAACTATAAATAAAACTATTAACTATATAAAACTAAAACTATAAACACTATAAAAAACTAATATTACACTGTTACCTAATTTAATTTATTTTAATTTAAATAAAAACTTAAGCAAACTAGAAATATGCATGCTCATGTAATTTCAAGTGGGAATTTTCACATTATCCCGATTTACAGTTTAAAGCTCAAAACAAATGTTAAGTGTCCCATGGCCAGCCACCACTGGGGCTAGACATCTTCCACCCTCTGTAACCCCTTCCCCAGCAGCTAAAAAAGGAGCTACAGAATCCGCCCACAAACCCTCTAATCCTGGAGAGACCCCTGTGAGAGAGACAGAGGGAACATTCTTTCTTCCATGTGGTTTTGTACTCAATCCACAGACCCATTTTAGTGTCTCCACAGGAGAGAGGCTGGGAAGAATTGTCCGGGTGCCCCTGGAGGACCAAGAAGGCTAAGGGTGTGAGGATAAGCCCAGGGCCTATGCCTGGTCTAGAGAGGCCCACAGAACAGCCTGTGCTCACAGAGATATGAGGTGTAGGAAGGAGACATTGCCATCCATCCTCCGCCCCTGCAGTTCTCCAAGGCTCTGAAAGAAGAGAGATAAGCTGATTTCTCTGGATCCCGCAAGAGTACAGGAAATAATGAAGAGGAGTTATAGGGAGACCCAGGTGCCCCTCTGATGGAGCAACCTAGATGGAAAATGAACACCCTCCCCACAAAAATAATCACCCCCATCCAAACTCAGCTCCTCTGGGGTTGGGCTAAGAGGTGAACAGATGAGGTAAGAATATCACATAGGGGTGACTGGTTGACGATGGGAACTGGCTGTGGTTTCTGTTCTGGTTCACTTGGTTACCATCAGATGCTGGTGGGAGAGGAAGAATCTCAGGGGTAGGCATGCCTCCTCTTGCCCCTGCGTGAAGGCCTGTCTGCTCCAGTCTATGATGGGGGAGGGGGCTGAAGGTATTAGACTGACATTTTAAAACTGGAGTGGACTAGTTTTAAAAATAAAGTGACAGAAAATTAGGTCACTAAGATGTAGAAAAAAGAGGAAATGTAGTCGAATGCAGCCTAGACATTGGTCAGGGAAGAGAGAAGATGTCTGTGATTCTAACTGGGAGACAATGCTTGGGGCCCCCAGGCAGGTCTGTATCCAGCCCTGAAACAGCTAGGCAGAAGTGGCCTCCCAGACCCAGGCACTGATAATGCCCAGAGTCTCTGTGATGGCAGGGGAGAAGGTGATCCTGGAAATAGCCCCACAGTTGATCTAGGTCTGAGATGCTGCTAACATTTAAGAAATCCAGCTTTTTAAGGGCGCCTCGGTGACTCAGTCAGTTAAACCTCTGACTCCTGGGGCGCCTGGGTGGCGCAGTCGGTTAAGCGTCCGACTTCAGCCAGGTCATGATCTCGCGGTCCGTGAGTTCGAGCCCCGCGTCAGGCTCTGGGCTGATGGCTCAGAGCCTGGAGCCTGTTTCCGATTCTGTGTCTTCCTCTCTCTCTGCCCCTCCCCCGTTCATGCTCTGTCTCTCTCTGTCCCAAAAATAAATAAACGTTGAAAAAAAAATTAAAAAAAAAAAAAAAAACCTCTGACTCCTGATTTCAGGTCAGGTGGTGATCCCAGGGTCATGGGATTGAGCCTGTGTCGGGCTTTGCACTGAGCATGGAGCCTGCTTAGAATTCTCTCTCTCTCCCTCTCTCTCCCTCTGTCTCCCTCTCTCTCCCTCTCTCTCCCTCTCCCTTTGACCCTCTCCCCTGCTAGCTCATGCTCTCATTCTCTCTCTAAAATAAAATAATAATAAATTAAAAAAATAATAAATCCACCTTTTAAAAGTATCTTTTCCTCCTATTTTATTTTATTTTTTTTTTATAACTTGCCACAATGGTGGAAGTCTCCCATGGAAATAATTTTGATGATTTTTGTTCTATCTTGTTTGTGAAAGGAAAAAATTCAAATGTGACTTCGAGAAGGTTTCTTTAAGATGTGCATTATTTTCTGCTAGCTCAAGTATACGCTTTACTCTGGGAAAATAATAATACAACAGTTTTACATTTAAAATCCTCAAAAAAGAGTTAGTCATATCTTTATCTGAACCATATTTGAAGTATCTCTTTTTCATCATAGAACAGAGTCACAGTGATTGAGCTCATGATTTGGATCTTGTGAGTTCTGTGCTCTGACCTTCCCCAAAATTTTCATACTGAGTTTTATTTTGCTTTAGTTTGGTTTTTTTTATTTGGACTATTGCCATATTCTCTGTGCCCAGATACAGTTTTGAAGTGTAGTCTATTAACTTAATAGATAATATTATTTTTCTCACATTATAGATGAGGACACTGAGACACAGAAAGATTAGGTACCCTGCCCATGATCATTCAGTTCATTAAGAGGAGGAGCTGAGAGTCAGTCTGGCCAGTTAATCAGCCTTATGTCCGTACCAACATAGGGTATGGTCATTTAAAAGTTATTTGCCAATCAAACAGGCAAAAACTGGCATCTCATTGATGTTTTAATTTGCATCTCTGATTACTAATAATGCTGCACATTGTGTTTGTAATAGATTATTGACTTTTGCATCCTTTTCTTGTGAGTTGCCTGCTCATGACCCTTGCTCAATTTTCTATTGGTATTAATCTTTTTTCATTTTGATTTGTTGGAACTCTTCATGAATTTTCACCACTTGACTGTGTGCATGGGTGGGGGGGTAGAAGTGCATTTTGCCTATGTGTGAGTTTAAAAAATTATGTAGTCATCATCTCTATCAATTTTTCCTTTTATGATTTTTCTTTGTTGTTTGATTTAGAAAGGCCATCTCCTCATGTTTATCCATGTTTTCTTTTTATCCTTTTAGTAGACTTTCATTTTTTCATCAACATTTTCGTTTTCAATATTTTCAAACAGACCGTAAAGTTGAAAGCATTTTACAGCAAACATCTGTAAAAGCACCATCTGGATTCTACTGTTAACATTGTACTGTGCTTGCTTTATGCATAGCTTTCCATGTATTCATCTCTTTATTGATCTGTTAATCCAGTTTATTTTCAGTGTTTTACAAAGTAAATCGCAGACAGTATACATCCCCTCCAAGCATTTTGGCATGCATATCCTTAATTAAAGTTCAGTATTTGTTTGTACTTTTTTCTTTTGATGTAAAATTTACCCCAAATGAAATACACAAATCTTAAGTGTGTTTTCACTGAGTTTTGGCAAATTTATACGCTTATATAGCCCCAAATCCTATCAAGATGTAGAGCATTACCACTACCTCAGAAAGTTCCCTTCCATGACCCCCCTCCCTCCCCTGCCTCCACACCACCATAAGAAAACCTTTCTGCTGTAAATGACTTGCCTTCTATAGAGTTTCGTGTGAGTGGAGTTATATGGGATACAATTCTATTCACGGATTGCTCGCATTTCTGCACACGTGGCTACCACAGGCACTGATGGCCTTTGTCCTGGGCTCTTTTCAAGGATGTTTGTTTATCAGGTGGCTTTGAAATGCAGAGATCACATCTACCTCATGAGCAAAGAGCATCCGTGCTCACTGCCCACTATAAAGGATGCAGCTTCGCCAAGCCCAGGGTCTCCACTGCATGTGCAGCTGTGGGAATTGGGTTTGGGGACCTGTGCAGGAAAATGCTGATGCTCTGGCTGTTGCTATAGCTGTGAGTACTACAGTCATTTGTCACTGACCCAGGAGCCCTGTTTCTTTTACCAGCATCCGTGAAAAGGTGGCAAGGCTGGTTGGCTCCCAAATGGGGTAAATGAAGTCTCCAACCATTCACAGTTCTTAACATACAGTATGTAGTCAAGCCTCTTTGTCTCCACATGTTTTTGAGAGTCACTTGCTTTGTCGCATGCATCGGTAATTCTTTTTCTTTTATTGCTGAGTAGTATTCCATTGTTCCACAGTCTATTTCTCCATTCTTCGGGACTGTGCCCAGGTTTTTCAGCTATCACGAGTAAAAGTGCTATGAAAATCCTTGGTAGATACCTTAGAGTAAAATTGTTAGGTCATAAGGCAGGCATATGTTTGGTGTTCTTTTGAAAACGGCCAAACCTTTTTCCAAAAGGATTGTGTCATTATATATTCTCCCGGTATGTAGGAGAGGTCCAATTTCTGTATCACTGTCAACATTTGATGATGTCAGTCTTTTTCATTTTAGCTCTTCTGGAAGCTTTTGTGGTGGTATCTTATTGTGGTTTTAATTTTTTTTTGAGAGAGAGAGAGAGAATGAGCAGGAGAGAGGGGCAGGGTGCGGGGAGAGAGAGAGAGGGAGGGAGGGAATATCTTAAGCAGGCTCCATGCTCAGCAAGGAGCTCTACATGGGGCTGGATCCCATGACACTGGGATGGTGACTGAGCTGAAATTAAGAGTCGGACACTCAACTGGCTGAGCCACCCAGGCACCCCCTTACTGTGGTTTGAATTTGCATTTCTTTGATTACTAATGATGTTCACTACATGTGTGTGGATTAATTGGCCGTTTATAGATCTTGTTTTATAAAGTGTCCAAATTTTTTGCCCATTTTGGGGGGTTGTTTACAGAGTTCCTTATTGCTTCATTGATATCAGTCATTTGTTGGATATGTTTCTTTCAGTCTATGGCTTACCTACTAAACTTCCTAATGGTATCCTTTAATGAACAGAAATTCTTAATTTTGATTAAGTCTAATATGTAATTTTTTGTTTATGGATATTGTTTTCTGTGACTTCTCTAAGAAAGTTTTGACTATTCCATGCCATGGAGATATTCTCTAAGTTCCTCTAAACTCCAACACTGCCCAGCCTGCACTCCTTACTTTGAACTCTCCTCATAGTAGACGTTTCTTTGAGAAGTGTCCAGCCCTTCAACTCTTCCTCTTGAAAATGAGGGTAGCATACAGGAGGCAACCCTATCAGACCAGTCTACCTTTCCCAGATATCTTGGAACCCTGGTCAATAAATATTTTCTCCATCTTGTTACATATACATATCACCTTTAATCCACACCCTGACCCCATGCAAGGTATTATTAACACCACGTTACAGATCCGGAAAAATGAGGCTCACTAAGGTGAGGTAACTCACTCAAAGTCATCAGCTCCACAGCTGGAAATAGAACTTGGAACTTCCTAATTCCATAAACTCTGCTCATTTCTACTCCTACCGCTGAGACTACACACTGTTCACTATTCATGCTTTGCATCATTTGCAGACACATTGAGCTTCATTCCCATTTTATATGGCTGGCGCTATAATCCTCTGACACTTCCCAAGTCTGTTGTTCATGTTTCTTAAGTGATTTGTCTTACAAACAAAATGATATATTGCAAGTAGTATATGGAGATTAAACAGGATTCATGCAATAAATTGCTGACTCAAGTCTGAAACACTTTGTTGCCTTTTTCTTAAAGGAATGTTTTAGGCAAATTTTAATTTCTGTTTTCCTTAAAGAAAAATTTAAAATAGCTCTGTGAAATTGTGAAAACTACTTGGTGGGAGGGGGCGGTGTGGTTAAAAGTCTCTGTTTCATACGAAGGGATCCAGCTTTTGCTGGTGGCCTACTTTTCTGTCCTAACTGAACTATGTTGTTCCAAATCTAAGTGAAAAGAGTAAAACTTACCTTCTAGATATTGCTTACCATGCTGGATAAGGATCCAAGTAAGGACATATGTTATTCATGTCTTTTTTTCTCTTTGGTTTCCAACTCTAAAAAATCATATGGCAAGTTCTTTTAGTAGATTAAGCATAAATGGATGCAATAAATGATACCCGGAAGGGTTTTCACTTTTTCGGAGAGTTATTCTACAATTATATATTAGTAGTGTTAATATTGTCCTGATTTAACATATTTCACAAGGGCCAATAGCATATCTTTGTGAGCTTAATAGGGAAAGTGCCAAAGACCTGAATTTTCCCTCCCTAATAAACCATTAGAGAGCATATGGGTTATAGTGTATGTATAACCCATACATATATATAGTATATGTATATAGTATATGTATAGTATATGTCATGGCACAAGTTTTGGGTTAAGGAGCTAAGATCACTTTTTGTATTACAGTTTTTCTTGAAATCACTTACAGTTCATTTTTCAGTTCAATTCTTTTTCTTCCAAGATTTTATTTAAATTCAAGTTACTTTACATTTAAAATTTTTTAATGTTTATTTTTGAGAGAGAGACAGAGAATGAGTGGGTGAGGGGCAGAGAAAGAGAGACATAGAATCCAAAGCAGGGTCCAGGATCCGAGCTGCCAGCACAGAGCCCGACGCGGGGCTCGAACCCATGAACTGCAAATCATGACCTGAGTGAAGTCGGGTGCTTAACTGACTGAGCCACCCAGGTGCCCCTCTCCCTCTCTGTTTTTATCATATTTTATTTTTCCTTCCCTTCCCCTGTGTTCATCTGTTTTGTTTCTTAAATTCTACATATGAGTGAAATCATATGGTACTTTTATTTCTCTGACTTACTTAGCATCATAGGATTTTTCACTTTTAAATGTGGGTGTCAGACTGGGCCACAGAGTCCCCTGTCCAGGCCCGGTGGATTGTTTGCAGGATCTTTGTCCCCGGCGACTTGACTGAGCTTGGCAGCAACTGCAAGTTGGTGGCAAGAAGTGATGGGCTTTAGGAGTGGGCACCTGCTACTGGAACACTTAGGAAGAAGTATGTGACCTAGACGGATGGGCATGATGCTGTGACTCCGCCCACTTCAGAGAATGTTCTAGACATATTCTCGGGGCAGAGTAGATCACGGAGCTCCAAAATGAAACCAGATACCACACGTCTAGGGCCATGGGATATTTTTGTTTCTCTTTTCTCTTGATGTGGGTTCTCCTCAAGGCAGGTCTTGAGCTAAGGATTTGAGTGTGAGAGATTTATTAAGGAAAGGCTCCCAGGAGGGGCATTCCCAGCAAGGAAAGAAGGCTAGGGAATGGAGAAGCAGCCAAGAAAGGAAGTGGTTTTAAGTGATGTCTGATTCTCTTGGGAGTTCTGGAGCATTAACTCTTCCAGGGTCTGTCCTCCTTCATGGGAAAGAAGCTGGGCTTTCGTAACACGCTGTTCATCATATCACTGGCTGCCAGGTGGGGGCACTGGGATAGAAGAGGTAATAAGTAACCTCCTGGGCACTTCCAGCTGTCTGTACAGGTGAGGTAGTTCCAGTGCTCAAGGGTGAACCTCAGAAGTCACAGGTGCTGCTGGATGGGAGCACAGAGCCAATAAAAGGAACGGCTGGGTTACCAACAGGACCTAGTGTCCGCTGCACCTTCTGTAGTTTGGCAATCTTTCTGGGATTAGAATATATTAAATATGAGGGGCGTCTGGGTCTCTTAGTCAGTTAAGCGTCTCACTTCGGCTCAGGTTCTGATCTCACGGTTCGTGAGTTCTAGCCCCACATCGGGCTCCGTGCTGATAGCTCGGAGCCTGGAGCCTGCTTGGGATTCTGGGTCTCTCTCTCTCTCTCTCTCTCTCTCTCTGCTCCTCCCCTGCTTGCACTCTGCCTCTCTGTCTTTCAAAAATAAATAAACATTAAAAACTTTTTTAAAAGAATATATTAAATATGAATTAATAGAAGTCAGAGAGGGCTTCATAGAATATTTCTGGGTCTGCTTGATCTTCTTCACCAAGGAAAGGCAGAACTAGGCTGTTTACTTCACTAATGTAACAATGAAATGCTTTGTAAGGTGCTCTCAATCCTCTCCCTGGAAGGCCTAAATCAGAAGTACCCCTGCCTGAGGCTGTTGCCCAAGCTTCCGCCTGCTTTCGTCTGATAGCTCAGGTTCTAGCTCCAGATCTCCGCAAGCATCCTGCTCTTCTAGAACTTTCTGTATCACAGTTCCTTGTTTAGAGTCTCTGTCTCCCTGAGGGCAGCGTTGTGGGCATCTTTGGATCCTCTAGCAAGCCCAGCCTCCACTAAGCTGAGTGCCGCACACATGGTAGGTCCCCCAGAGTGAAGCATTTAGAAACTGTTTTGTTAGCTTTCTTGCCTGCTCCTGGTTTCTCCTAGTGACTGCTGTCAGTTGAAACAAAAATGACACATGCATATATTTTTTTGGCCATCAACACTATCTTGTTGTTTGTGTATCAGGGTTTTTTTTTATTGCTGTGTAATAAATTACTAAAAACTTAATGGCTAAAAATAACATACATTTAGCATCTCACAGTTTTTGTGGGTCAGGGTGTGGGCGTGGTTTAACTGGGTCCTCTGCTCGGTGCCTACCAATGCTGCAATCAAGGTATCAACCCAGGGGCGTTCCCAGCTCATTATGGTTGCAGGAAAAATTCCTTTCTCTGTGGTTGTGAGAATGAGCACACCTCTCCCCCCCCACCTCTCCCCGGCTCTTTGCTAGAAGCAGTCTGAAGGGTTCCCTCAGGCCCTGGAAACCCAAAGGTCATTGATTTATAATCTTGCCTTGAGTGAAGCTTGCATGATAGTGTGCTGAACAAGGAAAACAAAACGAGGCAGGATCTGGTTATTTAGAACCCTGGGAATACCCCAGTTCAAGTTCTGGGCCTCTCTTCACACTTACTCATGTAGAGACTGTGATGTTGAGGAAACCGTTAACTTCTTTGTGCTTCCCTGTCTGTTCATGCAACACAGGACTTTTTCGTGATAATCTCTGAGGCAACCAGCTTAGTACATTACATTCAATGTAATATATTTACTCTGATCCTGGGATCAAAAAACTCAATTTAGAATCCTGCCTCTGCCACTTACTGTTGGGATGACCTTAAACAAGTTATTTAACATTCCCGAGTTTGAGTTTCCTCAACCTTAAAATTGAGATAGAATGGTGCTTGCCTCATAGGTTTGTCAAGAGAATTAAAAGAAGAGGTCCAATAGACACATGAAAATATGCTCACCATCACTCATCATCAGGGAAATACAAATCAAAACTACAATGGGATGTCACCTCACACATGTCAAAATGGCTAAAATTAACACAGGAAACAACAGGTGTTGGCGAGGATGCAGAGAAAGAGGAACCCTCGTACACTGTTGGTGGGAATGCAAACTGGTGCCTCCACTGTGGAAAACAATATGGAGCTTCCTCAACAAGTTAAAAATAGAATTACTCTACATTCCAGCAAATGCACTACTGGGTATTTACCAAAAGGATAAAAAAAATACTGAATCAAAGGGGCACATGCACCCCAATGTTTATTAGCAGCATTATCAGCAATGGCAAATTATGGAAACAGCTCAAATGTCCATCAACTGATGAATGGTTAAAGAAGATGTGGTATAGATATACAATGGAATATTACTCAGCCATCAAAAAGAATGAAATCTTGCCATTTGCAAGGATCTGAATGGAGCTAGAGAGTATTATGCTAAGCAAGATAAGTCAGTCAAAGAAAGACAAATACCATATGATTTTACTTATATGTGGAATTTAAGAGACATAACAGGTGAACATAGTGAGGGTGGGGGGGAAAGAGACAAAACAGATCCTTAACTATAGAGAACAGAGATGCTAGAGGGAAAGTGGGAGGTGGGATGGGTTAAATGCACGATGGGGATTAAGGAGGGCATTTGTTGGGATGAGCACTGGGTATTATATGTAAGTGATGAATCACTAAATTCTACTTCTGAAACCAGTATTACATTGTATGTTAGCTAACTGGAATTTAAATAAAAACTTGAAGCTAAAAAAAAAAAGACGAAGAGGTCTAAATAAAGTGATCTATACCTACCTGGCCCATAATTACATGTTTAGTGCATAAAATATTAGCTATTATTATTATTATTTAAAATTTGAAGTTGTGTTGCATGTTAACCAGACTTTAGGGAAGAGTCTGGGTGGGCTGTCTGGAAAGCCTGAGTTGAGGAATGGAATGTTTTCCACTCTGGCAAGTGTCTTTTTCTCTTTAAACTATGTTCTCTGTCTATAAGGTGGTGTGTGTGTGTGTGTGTGTGTGTGTGTGTGTGTGTGTGTGTGTGTGTGTTTGTGTTTGAAAGTAAAGATGACAAAGGGGAGAGAAGGAGAAGATGAAAGAAGGTCCCTAGAATGGTTTGGCCACACACTGAAGTGGAAACATGTCATTAAATCAATCCATGGAGTAATGGAGTGCACACAGTCCCTGCCTGCCCACCTTCTTGGCAAGCCCAAGGAAGCCAATGTCACTTCTTACTCTCACTGCTGGTTAGGCTGTTTTCAAACCCTGGAGCCTTATCTGTCACTGTGGCCTAGTGTTCCTAGTGAATCAGGCCTGGAGGTCAGAAAGCCTGGATCTCATAGAAGAACCTTTCTAGTCGCTGATGCATTTATTGCCACGCGTGAGAGGAAGCACGGTTTCATTATGAGTTTGGTGTTACCCATGGTTCAGAGCTGGGCTGTCCAGCTTCCCAGCCCCATACTACCTGTGAAATGGATGTCTCTCACCATTCCAGTGACCAAAGAGAAGATAATGCCCTTGGACACAGTCATTCCTTAGCAATTATGCAATCGCAAGCAATTTGCTTGCTGAACCTGAGGCTGACCTAAATGTGTATTGTCTGTACATCTATTTCGAGTGGCTGCCTTGCCATCCACAGATACTTGATTATTAGTGTCTCTAATTAGTGGGCCACACTGAACTCTTCTCATTCTCTTATTAGTTTATAGCCATTAATATTTCCATCAAGGCTTATCAAGTATTTTACCCTATGTACAGCATCGGACAGCTACAGGGAAATTTTTTTCAGTAAAAGCTGGAAGTCTAAATATTATACGACATCCTCAAAATACTACATGACGGCAACCAAATGAAGAAAATAAAAACACCATTTGGGCTGACTGAAACGTGCCTGGGGATTGCGCTGTGCCTCCGAGCCTCCAATTTGTGACCTCTCGCTTATGGCTTTGTCTCATGGCCCAGGATGGTTTGTATTTTCATGTCATGGAATAAGAAGTGATACTGACCTGTCACTCCTAACAAGGGCCTGGCAGCCTGATTTCACCAGCTGGCCAATTTGTGGAGATTGTCAAGTTCTGTGTTTAGTTACCTGTGGCATTTCCCATTGCCAGAACCTTGCAGAACTAAAGCGTTGGTGCTTGTCCCAAATGTGTCACAGACCAGAGGAATGTGAATAGTCATGTTGCGATGTCAGATGTGTTCAACCGCACCCTGGCTCTGTGGTCACTGAATGGTAACAGTCTTTTTCAGGGGCTCCTACCACTGCTTTCAGAGGCCCCTGAGCCTAGAGGCCCAAGATAACAATAACAATTCTGAAGATTCCGCAGCAGGATCCCTCCCTGTAAGGCTGATTTTGTGGTTATCTGGTCTTCCCCTGAATGAACCTGGGCTCCAGAAGTAGAATGCTGATGGACACTTGAAAAAAAAATGTTAATTCTGTAATCGGGCCCCATTTAGTGCTTAGTTTTGCAAAGGACCAATGATCACTGTTCTGCTGTTTGCTTTGTTGCTGCTAAATTATCTTCTGTAATTTTGATATTAATGAGGAATATTCCACATCGTGGAACAAAACCGTGTGTAAAAACTGTGGATCAGGTAGGGAACACATGACATTCAAAAGGGGCAAGTGATTGGAGTGCAATAAAGGGGCTGGTTACTAAGGTTTGGTCGGGGCTCAGGGAGACCAGCAGGGACTGGGGAATCAGTGAGCCATCTATGCCCTTAGACATGAAGTGACTTGGGAAAGGGAAGGCTTCCCAGAAAAAGTAGCTGTCACTCTAGGAGAGGGCCACCTGATGGGAGTTGTGGTCTTAGAGGAGCAGCAGCACTGACCGCCCCAGCCCGGGCCGGGGGCAGGGGGTGGTCTCTCCTTCCTCCTGCCTCTGGTCTCCTATGAGTGCTTCCCGTTGGCCATCCCAGTCAGAAACTGGAAGGCAAGGGAGCCCAGTTCCCTGGGTCCCCAGAGGTCAGCCTCTGGGACCAGAGCAGGGTAGGAGAGGATAGACAGAGAGTCTGGGCGGGGGAGAAGACTCAGAATATGCAGTACACCTTGCTGACTCTTAGCAGAGGCTCTAATCACATTTCCCAAGTGGCAATGTCAGTTCATTTCCAATAGGCATTATTTAGTACAGTGCCATAATTATTAATGATCTAGAAGTTCTCTGAGAAAGGACTAGGGAAAAAAGAGGCTCAATCCAAATTATAGAGCTCTGATTATGGTATGAATTTCTAAGCTTGTTTAAAGCATGCGTTTAGAAGTGTTTCAGTGAACAGAGGCAAACGAACACCTGAGTTGGGGGCCCAGACATCTGCCTTCTTGCGCTGTGATTAAAATAATGCATTTGGTTTGAGTGGCTGTTAAATCATGAATTGGCAGCTCACCATAGACCTCACCACCCCCTGATGTTACATCTGGTTCTTTATGTTCCTTTCCGGCTGTTGAACACCCCCTGAGTTTGTTTTTGTTGTTTTAATTCTTTAATGTTTATTTATTTTTGAGAGAGTATGAGCTGGGGAGGGGCAGAGAGAGAGAGAGAGGGAGACACAGAATCCGAAGCCATCTCTAGGCTCTAGCTGTCAGAACAGAGCCCAATGTGGGGCTTGAACTTACGGAATGTGAGATCATGACCTGAGCCGAAGTCGGACGCTTAACCGACTGAGCCACCCAGGTGCCCCTGAACACTTCCTGAGTTTGTTACCCTCCATCTAAACCTCAGGGGAGTGTTTCTCAAAGTGTGGCCAGTATTACCCAGGAATTTGTTAAAATGCAGATTAAAAGATTCGATTCCAGACACACTAAGTCAGAAACTTTGGGAATGGGGCCAAACGAATAGTTTTAACAAGACTTCCTGGGCATTCTGATGCTCACCGAAGTTTGAGACCTGCTGCTCTAGATATTAGGGCCCTTGTTATCTTTCTCCCCTGGATCCATAACCCTCATTTTCCTTCACACAGGCACTCCTTGTTTGATGTCCTCATTCAGCTTTAGGAAGCTGACCTCTATTACCAATAATATTGGGATTGTTCTTACTGATTTATTATTGCTACAGTTATTTGCTGGCTTAAAATCATTGCATTGCCAAGATCCTGTTAAAAGGTCCCTAAAAGGTGGGAGTAGAGCCAAAAAGTCAGTAATGTTGGGTCATATGTCTGTCCTTCCTAGGTTGGGCTGGTAAAATACTGTAATAAAATAGATCCAGAAAACTCTGGATCTTGACAGCATGACCCAGTAGACATGGGAAGCATACAAGAATGGTGCCTAGTGAACCTCTAAGGATGAGAATGTGCTGTTTTCTCATGTGTCAGGGAGATCACTCTCCCCAGCTATGGGACAACTGTCTCGCTAGTGAGCATAAGCCCTAGAAGTGTAGAAATGAGCTTATTTATTAGAAATGCATACTGAGTGTTTACTGTGTGCCAGGCACTCTTCTGGGGGTTGTTTTTCTGTCTTCTTTGCATCTGGGGCTGGGATAGCAGGGCAGGTGACATCCGTATTTACAAAGCCTTGCCTACTCATGACCCTTGGCATCTCTCCAAGGAACCTTGGCAACCAGAGCCATATCTGGCTTTACACAGGATCTCGGTTTAGGAATTGGCAATCAAATTAAGAATTAGTGATTTGCCGATTAAATTAAAAAACAAATAGAACAAAAATGTCAGAAGGTCCCTTGGAACCGGATGAATAAGGATTCCTCTTCCTATCTATTTTATTTTTACTGAAGGAACTTCTTCCCTCTCTAATTAATTGTTGATCATCTCAAATATATGCAAACATGCAAAGAAATTTATTGCAGCCCTGACGAATTCCACTGTCACTGTGGCAAGTGCTGAATCAAAGTTGTTTCAACACAGATGTTTCCATTTGATAAAGAGGCACTTAAAGTAATGAATGGGAACATTTAGAAAGCTTACATATTTGGCATCAGTTTTATTAATAAAGTATTAGGAGAACAAATATTTCATATTAAATCATACCTAACTGCTTCTCTGAAAAATAGTATAAATTAGTCCCTTCATAGAAAGGCTTTCATCTGAGACTCTCAGTGCATTTAATGGGTATTAAGTTATAAAACAGTCTCATCAGATGACGCTAAAAGACAATGATAATCTCTGTTTTGAAGAGGGAAGAATAGAGTCACCAAGGAGAAAAGCAACGTGCCTGAGTTTTCATAATCATAATAGCTACTTCTCATCTAGCACATACCATGTGGCAGGCACACTACCAACGCGCTTTATATGTATTCTCTTTTGATTCTCAGATAAAGCTCCGTGAATAAGTACAGTAATTGACGCCCAAAAAGGTGGTTAAGTAACTTGCTCAGTGACATAGTAATTTACCCAAGTTCATATGCGTCATCTGTAGCAAAATTAGTGGCAAACACAACTGAAACCTTTCTTTTTTGGTACTGCTCTCACCTGAGTCTTCTCTATCTAATTATTTTAGGATGCTTCAAAGCCTCAAATTCCCCAGGATAATGAATTATTCACCAGTATTATTATGCTAACGAAATCATAGGCGGGGCCTGATTTCTGAGTCTGGACCGAAGCCAGTGTAGAGAAAAACTATCCAGCCCCCATTGATAGTGTGAACTTTCTGCAGCTGCACAGAATCTCATGTGTAATGCTATTTGTGGCACAGTGGAGAAAAGCAAGGACCAGCACAAATCCTGTAGTTTTGGGGAAGTGATGCATACAGGATATTGTGATAGCCTTTCTAGCAACCACTAGCCTGAGGCGGTAGGGTAAAATATCACACCAAACCCACCCCCCCCCCCCAAAATCACCAGTGGCAATGTGTTGTTAATGTAGAAATTTCATGAAAAGAACAAACAGACTCATAGCATGAGAGGGCCTCAGTTCTTACTTAAAGCCTGACTTGATGTATCAGAAAGATCAGCGGTGGAAAAGTTGTGCTCACTGCATTCTAACAGAGACGATATCCTAACATGATACAAGTCCCAGGAAAGGACAGGTGGTGGGAATCCCTTGCCCCGTCCTTCCACATTCCCTGAAAGGAGAAAGAGAAAGAGAAAAATACACGCTTGGAAACGAATTACTATGGAAAAAACTTGGGCAGAGAGGAAGTCATGGAAAGAGAGAGAGAGAGAGAAAGAAAGAAAAAAGGAGAAAGGGAGAAAGAAAAAGGCCATTTGCGTCAACGACCAGATGATGCTGAAATAAGTGCTTTCTGGTTCGTTGGCAGCTTTTGTGTCTAGTGGAGACTGAATCTTGACCAAGCACCTGCCACGTGTAAGTCTCTGTGCTTAGTGCTTTGAGTAAACAGGCACGTATATCCCTTACAGACATAGTCTCTAATAGTCGAGACAAGATGCAAAATAAATGAAGTCGCAATGAAATGTGATGATTGTGCTAAATCACTTACACTAACAGTGTTATGGAAGCACAGAATGGTGGGAAGGGGGGAAGGATAGATTCCTGTTGGGGGAATTTGGAGGATTTGGCATAGATCACTGGGGCAAAGAATATCAAGCAGAACAGTAAAAATTAAGGCACAGCAATGGGAAGTTAAAGAAAATGTTTAAATGAAACCAGTAGTCCAATTTGGATAGAATGCAGGATGTGAAGGGAGGGAAGTAGAAGATGAGGCTGAGAACACGGGTAGGGAAGAGATGGAGTGAACTCTGGGGTCATCTGTGCTAAGTCATGGAACATTCATTCAAGGAAGGTCTTGGAGAGTCTTGAACAGGCGAGTGACAGGATCAACCCTGTGCCTTAGGAAGATGATCCTGGCAGCAGATCCACAGAGTAGGCCCTCTTCTTTTCCTCCTCAGGGATTACGGGATTAGGTGATCACATGCATCAGAATATAAATGAGAGGAGCGGCACTAAAGGATAACCACACTTGTCTATGAAATGATTGTTTCCAAACATTGGCAGTTATTATGGGTGATAAATGAGGAGTGATGCTGTTGATAACTGGTTGTGACACTCAAGCACGAGGTGAGAGTTGGTATAGAGTGCCAGTCTACAGCTGTTGACAACAAGAACCAAGGAAGGGTCATGGAAGCCTGTGACGTGAACACTGGCAGGAATACAGCTGTCTTCACCCATTCAGGCTGCCATTACAAAACACTACTGACTGGGGTGCTCCCAACCAGACATTTATTTCGCACAGGTCCAGAGGCTAGGGAGTCTAAAACCAAGGCACCAGCAGATCTGGTGTCTGGTGAGGGCCCCCATCCAGGTACATAGATGCCTGAGTTCTCCCTGTGTCCTCACATGGTGGGAGGGGCAAGGGAGCAGTCTGGGAGCTTTTCCATAAGGGCACTAATCTCATCCATGAGGGCTCCACCTTCATGACCTAATCATCTACCAAAGGCCCCATCTTCAAATACCATCACTTTGGGGATTAGGTTTCAGCCTATGAATTTGGGGGCAACACTCAGTCTACAGCAATGTCTATAGCATTCAGTCTGCAGTGACGGCTTTGGATGAGGTCGTACCACAAGGGTGAGAAAGTGAAGAGAAGATGGTAAGCATAGAGCCACAGGGCATGGCCGTGCATGGCACCAGCTTTACAGGTACCAGCTGTGAGTTGCAACCCCTAGATTGATGTCACACACACTCTGCTGCAGCCCTAAATACCCACCCATCTTCACCACTGGGAATTTCACAATAATCCTGGATTCTGAAGTCCTAAATAGGTCCTCAGATCACTTGGATATAAAGATATGCTGACGTGTTGTTGCTTTACTTTTAAGCAGTCTGACCCACAGTATGCTTGATCTAGACAGACACTTGTCATATGCTGTCCCTCCGCAGCTCTTGACACAGTGCTCCCCCAGCTTCCTGTTACAGGTTGAATTATATTCTCCAGGGATTCTTATGTTGAAGCCATAATCCCTAGTTCCTCGCAATTTGACCATATTTGGAAATAAGGTTAATGTGGTTATAATTAGTTAAGATGAGGCCATCCTGGAGATAGTGGGCCCTAATCCATTAGGAATGGTGTCCTTACAAAAAGGGGAAATTTGTACACAGACACACACACACACACACACACACACACACACACACACACGCACACACACAGGAAGAACAATATGTGAAGATGAAGGGAGACATAGGAGGATATTTCTATAAGCCAAAGAACATCAGATGGCCAGCAAACCACCAGAAGCGAGGGGAGAAGTATGGAATAGATTCTTCCTCACTGCCCTCAGGAGGAACCAATTCTGTTGACATCTTGACTGCAGACTTCTAGTAGCCTCCGGAACCATAAGACAACAAGCTTCGACTGTTTAAGCCACTCGGTCTGTGATGATCTGTTACAGCAGCCCCAGCAAAGTAACGCACCAACCAAGGGTGCTCCCCAGCCCTGATAAGGTGGCTATCCCTGAGAGGCCTCTCTTCTGCACATGGCGGCAAGCACCATGGGATACATTGCTCCGGTGCCACATTTTCAGAATATAACTAAGGTCTTGATTAGGAAGCAAAGAAGCTAAATACATTTGTGTCTCCAGAATTTTCTCTGGTATCTAAATTTGGGGGGCTAGAAAGTAAATCCAAGGCCCAGAGCTGAACTACTCTCACTACCAGGTTGGACACTGAGCCAACAGCTTGAGAGGTGGTCCCTGGGAGCCCCTGCCCGCCAGTGATTCTTTCCCCATTAACCTCACGTGTTAAGTGACTGATGCCAAGCCCCCACTGCCTTCCATTCGCTCGATTCTTTAGCAGAGGGAAGAGCCTTGGTGTCACTGGGTCCTCTCTTTGAAATAGTTTCCCTTGTGAGTTTTTTCCCCAGTGCGACCTGACTCTTCTCGTCACACTGAAGTACCCTTTCATGTCTTATTTTATTGGGCCTCACAGCGTATTGCAAGCACTTGAGGGCAGGGGTTCTACTTTGATCTCTTCTCTAAAGCTCCAGTACACTGAACATATAATTTATTTAATAGTAACCGTAAAAGGCCTTTGAAAGTAATCCTTGTAAATGGCCTTGTGACTTTTGTGATATTGAACTTGCGAAGGAATATGCGCTTGAGGTTTTTTTTTTTAATATATCGAGGGGAAATGCTTCTAAGAGTCTGAAGGGGTTGCCTGTAATCCAAAGAGGTTACTCAATGGAGGGGAAAATGCCTGGAGAAAACACACGGGCACAGTCTTCCATGAGGTGGCATCAGCACTAAATAAAAAAGGAGATTAGTGCTTGGTTAAACTGCTCTGGATTAGAATTGTTTGCAAGATGCACTGTCAGCTTTGGTTCAATATCACAAATCATTTCCCCTCTTCTCATGATTTCAGAGCCACAACAGAGAAGAGATTTGAGTACATTTTAGTGTAGATCAGAATTCCCACAGTCAGCACTAAAAAAATTGACATTTTGTGCAGGATAAATCTTTGTTGTGGAGGGCTTCCGGTCTGTGCATTGTAGGATGTTTAACGGCATCCCTGGCCTCTACCCACTGGATGCCAATAGCATCCTGTCCTCCAAGTTGTGACAATCGAAAATATCTCGTGGGGCGCCTGGGTGGCGCAGTCGGTTAAGTGTCCGACTTCAGCCAGGTCACGATCTCGCGGTCCGTGAGTTCGAGCCCCGCGTCGGGCTCTGAGCTGATGGCTCAGAGCCTGGAGCCTGTTTCCGATTCTGTGTCTCCCTCTCTCTCTGCCCCTCCCCCGTTCATGCTCTGTCTCTCTCTGTCCCAAAAATAAATAAACGTTGAAAATATCTTGCAACTTGGCGAAATATCCTGAGAGGCAAAATCACTCCCTGTTGAGAACCACCAATCTAAAGGAGGGAAGAAATGTGCTTCCAACACGTTGATTTTTGGATTCCTCCTGGGAAGGAATGAGGACACATCGTGGTTGGTTTTTAGTTACCAAGAGCAAGGTACCTGGCTGAAATATTTCCCGGGAGACAGAAGCACAGAACACCCTCGTGCCTGTCCATGGTTTCTTATTATGTCTTGTCCCTGGTTTACTGACAGTCATCAAAATATGAGCCCTGTGGCCCAGTTGGTTAAGTGTCCAACTCTTGATTTCAGCGCCGGTCACTATGTCATGGTTCAGTTTGTGAGTTCGAACCCTGCGTTGGGTTCCCCACTGACAGTATGGAGCCTGCTTGGGATTCTTTCTCTCCCCCTCTTTTTGCCCCTCCCCTGCTCGTGCTCTCAGTCTCTCTCTCAAAATAAATTTAAAAATTAAAAAAAAAAAACTTAAAAGCCCTGTAGAATTAATAATCAAGTTCACAAAAGCTTCCGGAAAATTCTAGCCTCATCCACACTAAGCTCACATATCTAATCTTACCCACTTGGGAAATAAAGTTAGGTCACATCCCATTTGAGATTTATGTTAGAGACTCCCATCCTGCTTGTGGCCTGAATGTCTTTCTTTCCTCTTGGAGCTTCTTTCCTGAGGGTCTTCTAGGAACCTAGGACACCTACACAGTTTAGTGTGTTTATCTAGTTTATTATTTCCTCCAGGAGAAGAAACCAGATCTCTGGCTGTTGTTGCTTTACAGTCCCTGCCTACAGGACCCGGCTAGGGTCCTACTTGACAGCACTTTTTCTTGACATGGGAGGAGGACGAACCTCTCTCCCTTAGTGTCGCACCCACCTCTGGTCCCTCTCGCCCCCTTGGGCCTGTTTTCTCAAGATGACAGAACTTTAGGTAAACAGGGCCCTCAACTCACGCTCGCAAACACAGACATCCTCCCGTGCCCCCACCACGGGGCTTGAATGGCTGGTCTAGCCGTGGCCTGTGCCCACACCATGCTCCTCCCTTTGTGAGGAGGAAGACCACCCTTCTCTTGCTCCAAGGGCGGCCCTGGTTCCTCTTGGTGCCCGGGGGGTGTGCCTGGTACTCCGGGGCGCTCCTGTGGAGACAGCACGCCATTCCTCATCTACCACAGCACTGCAGAGAAGGCAGGGGCCCTCAGATACCAGTGCTGGCTGGGTGCACTGGCTGGGCTTCACGAGGCTGCAGGCAGCTCAGCACTGCCATCATTCCTGTTCACCCGCAGGATGACTCAGTTCTCAGAACGCCCCACTGGAGACTCCCCAGTGAGCCGCTGCAAAGGTAAAACAGTCTGATCTTGGTATAGTCGGCAAGCTCTGGGTTATTGAGACTTGTTAAACCCTTTGTTCATTTATTAAGTCAGTCCGCCGGCCCTGTTTGAACACCTACTCTGTGTTGGGCCCTGATCTCACTGTGAATAGGACTGGCAAGAGCTGGTACCCTCACGGGGGGGGGGGGGACAAGCCATAAGTGAAGAAGATGATTTTGGATTGTGATATGTGCCTGAAGGAAATTGACGAGGTAGAGTATGGAGTGTGATGGAGAGGGTAACTACTTCAGATACAGGCTTCAGGGAATCACCTGTAAAGAGGTGATATTTGGTTTCAGAACTGAAGGAGTGTAAGTTCCCAGCCATGCAAGGAGCTGGGGAAGAATTCCACGTACAGGGAACAGCATAGGCTAAGGCCCTGACGGATAACTAATCTTGGCCAGTTTGAGAACATTACAGGGACCAGGGAGTGAGAGGAGGAGTGCCCTAAGATGGGGCTGGAGAGGTGGGCAGGGGTCTGGTCTTGGAGGGCTTTGCAAGCCAAAGAAAAGAGTCTGCATGTAAGTTCAGAAAAGCCATTGAAGGGATTTAAGCAGGGAATGCCATGGTCTGTCTGACGCTTTGAAAAGACCATACTCTGGCCGCTGTGTGGAGAGCATAGTATAGGAGGAAGGAAGGGCTGGAAGCAGAGAGACTGTTGGCAGATTATTATGGGCCAGGCTAGAGATGCTGGATGCATGGATTAAGGTGATGGGCACAGAGTTGGAGGGAAGTGGATGCATGTGAGGTACATTTTGGGCAGAATCAACAGAGTGTGCTCGTGAATTAGATGTTGGGAGAAGAACACTAAGTGGTTGGATGGTGATGCTCTTTGATGTGATGTGGACTCTGAGGGGAGAATTATATTTGGGAGCAAGAGGAATAAAATGTTCTGTTTGGGACACTCTAAGCTGGGATAATATTAGACCCTCGGGTAAAGGTCCCAAGTGGGGAGCAGGATATGTGATTTTGGAGCCATCAACAGGTAGATAAGTTAGAACCACAGGCCTGGGTGAGATCACCTGGGGGACTGAGTGTAGCCAAAGACGAGAAGGGACCCTGCACCAGGGCCCCCGGCCCCCCCTCCCCACATGAGCGGTCAGGTGGAGAAGTCACACCAGGAAAGCAAACTAAGAAGGAACGTTGTGGAGGGAAGAGGAAACCCAGGAGACTCTGGGGTCTTGGAAGCAAAGAGGTGAGTGTTTAAAGACGGAAAGATCAAATGCAACCAGTGCTTCTGAGAGGGAAGGAGGGATGAAGGAAGGCATGGAAACATGGGTCGTACATCTGATACTGCTACAGCACATGCAGGATTTCTTATGCGTCTGCCTCCCATTTGAAATAGACTCCCTTTTGAAATTCTGGGGCGCCTGGGTGGCTCCGTCAGTTAGGCGTCTGACTCTTGATTTTGGGTCAGGTCATGATATCATGGTTCATGAGATCGAGCCCTGGGTCGGGCTCTGCTCTGTTGGGATTCTCTCTCCCTCTCTCTCTCTCTCTGCCCCTCCCCCATGCTCTCTCTCTCTCTCTCTCTCTCTCTCTCTCTCCCTCCCTTGCTCTCAAAATAAATAAAATTTAAAATAAAAATTAAAAAAAAGCAATAGTATATCCCTGAATTAAGTATTCAGGTTAGTCAGTTCTACTTGGCGAACTGTGTAAGGGATTTTGCTGTTTGCTTCAAAGTATGGAAACATAAAAGATATATTCATTTATTTCACTAACATTTATCTAATGCCCATTATATGCCAGCCCCCAGAGATACAGTGGGAAAAAATGGACATGGCCCATTTCCATAGTCTGTGAGATGCTGTGGGAGGCAGAATAATGATCCCTCAAAGATGGCCATATTCTAATCCCCAAATCTGTGAATATGTTACCCCACATGGCAAAATGGAGTTTGCAGAAGTGTATAAATTATATATCTTGAAGCAGAAAGAGTATCCTAGATGATCTGGGTGGGCTCAATTTAACCATAATGTTCCTTACAGGAGGGAGGCAAGAGGTTCAAAGGCAGAGAAGGAAATGTGAGGACGGAAGCAAGAGTGAAATGGGGCCACAAGTCAAAGAATGCAAGCAGCTTCTAGAAGCTAGAAAAGACAAGGAAATGATTCTGCCCTAGAGCCTCCAGAAGGAATGCAGCCCTGCCAGCCAATTTTAGACTTTTAACCGTCGGAAGTGCACAATAATAAATCTGTGTTGTCCTAAGCCACTAAGTTTTGGTAATTGGTTATTGCAGCACGAGAAGACTAGTACAGATGCTAATCGTATTAGTACAGAAATAAAGTGAGTGCTTACTGATTGTGATACATGCTATGAAGGAAAGGAAAAGGTGTGACAAGAAGTTTCAACACGGGAACTGATTTTGATTAAGGAATCAGCAAGTCCTCTCTGAGGAGTGACCCCAGCTGGGAGCAGAAGGATGAGGAGGAGTTGGGCAGACCACGAGGGGGCAGCACATGTGGAAACAGGGGAGGCAGGAGCTCGGGGGGGATTCAGGGAAGAGACAGGCAGGGTAATGAGGGTAAAGAGACCAGGGCAGTGAGTGATGGGAAAGGCTGCCAAGCTCAGCAAATAAAATTACTGGACATCCAGTTAAGTTTGAACTTCAGCTAGGCAATATATTATTTTTAGTATAAGTATATCCTATCTGTATTTTATCTGACAGCAGGCATGAGGGAAACGAGATGCAGAGGTCAGATCACACAGGGCACTGCTGAAGAGCTTGAATAAAGCTCGATTTTATTTTTCAGGGAAAAAATGCTTTGTGTGCACTTTTCTTAAGTTTAATTATTTGTTTTGAGAGAGATAAGAGACAGAGCAAGTGGGGAAGGCGCAGAGGCAGAGGGAGAGAGAGAGAATCCCAAGCAGGCTCCGTGCTGCCAGTGCAGAGCTGGATGCGGGGCTTGAACCTATGAACCCATGAGGACGTGACCTGAGCTGAAACCAAGAGTCGGACACTTAACCGACTGACCTATCCAGGCGCCCTTGTGTGTACTTTCTGAAAGCTCATGTTAACCCCCACGTATCAAAGAAAGGTGCATGAGCCACCCACATTTATACTTTTAAGTTGAAAAATTAAGAAAGGGAGGAGGATTATTGTTCCAGGGAGAGGCTGAACTGGAAGAAAAATGGCAGGGGCCCCACTGGTCCCTCCAGCTTTCATCGTAGACAACTCTGGTCACCCTCCTTTCTACTGAGCCCGGCTGTGGTCTCAAAGTCCCCCTCAAATTTGTTCTTTGTGCAACCACCGCTCATTTGGTGCATGTGGCATCCATGCTGAAACCCACCGTATTTCATGGAGTCTAAGGTTTTTAAGGTGCTCCAATATTTGGTATAGGTCTCAGAAGATAATGACACGTTATTTTCTTCTTTTAATCATTTCCATTGCTTTATTCTTTGCTTCTTCTTTTCCCCTTTTTGAATTTAAACTTTAGGTAGTTAACATACAGTGCAATTGGCTTTAGAGTAGAATTCAGTGATTCATCACTTACATACAATACCCAAGCTCTTCATAACAAGTGCTCTCCTTAGTACTCATCACCCATCTAGCCCATCTCCCACCCACCTCCCTCTGTCAACCCTCAGCTTGTTGTCTATCGTTTAGAGTCTCTTGTGGCTTGTTTCCTATATGTTCATCTATTTTGTTTCTTAAGTTCCACAAGTGAAATATTATGGTATTTGTCTTTCTGTGGTTGACTTATTTCACTTAGCATAATATAGTCCAGCTCCATCCATGTCATTGCAAATGGCAAGATTTCCTTCTTTTTGATGGCTGAGTAATATTCCACTGTGCATATGTACTACATCTTCTTTATCCATTCATCAGTCCATGGACATTTGTGCTGTCTCCATACTTTGGCTATTGTTGATATTGCTGCTATAAGCATTGAGGTGCACATACCCCTTCAAATCAATATTTTTATATCCTTTGGGCAAATACCTAATAGTTCAATTGCTGAATCATAGAGTAGTTCTATTTTCAGTTTTTTGAGGAGCCTCCATACTGTTTTCCAGAGTGGCTGCACCAGTTTGCATGCCCACCAACAGTGCAAGAGGGTTCCCCTTTCTCTACATCCTCACCAACACCTGCTGTTTCTTGTATTGTTAATTTTAGCCATTCTGACAGGTCTGAGATCATATCTTATTGTGGTTTTGATTTGTATTTCCCTGATGAGGAGTGATGTTGAGCATCTTTTCATGTGTCTGTTAGCCATCTGGATGTCTTCTTTGGAAAAGTGTCTGTTTGTGTTTTCTGCTCATTTCTTAACTGGGTTATTTGTGGGATTGTTTTTGGGTGTTGAGTCTAATAAGTTCTTTACATATTTTGGATACTAATTCTTTATCTTTTATCAGATATGTCATTTGCAAATAACTTCTCCCATCTCATAGGCTGCCTTTTAGTTTTGTTGATTGTTTCCTTCGCTGTGCAGAAGCTTTTTATCTAGTTCATTTTTGCTTTTGTTTCCCTTGCCGTCAGCGACATGTCTAGTGAGAAGTTGCTCTGGCCAAGGTCAAAGAGCAATACAGGTTTCTGCCTGTATTCTCCTTTAGGATTTTGATGGTTTCCTGTCTCACATTTAGGTCTTTCATCCATTTTGAATTTATTTTTGTGTATGGTGTAAGAAAGTGGTCCAGTTTCATTCTTCATGTCGCTGTCCAGTTTTCCCAACACCATTTGTTGAAGAGACTTTTTTCCAGCAGATATTCTTTTCTGCTTTATCAAAGATGAGTTGACCATATAGTTGTGGGTCCATTTCTAGGTTTTCTGTTCTGTTCCATTGATCTAAGTGTCTGTTTTTGTTACCAGTACCATACTGCCTTGATGACTACAGCTTTGTAATAAGTTTAAAATCCAGAATCATGATGCTTCCAGTTTTGTTTTCCTTTTTCAAGATTGCTTTGGCTTTTTGGGATCCTTTGTAGTCCATACAAATTTTAGGATTGTTTGTTCTAGCTCTGTGAAAAATGCTGGTGGTATTTTGATATAGATTGCATTAAATGTGTAGGTTGCTTTGGGTAGTATAGACATTTTAATGTTTGTTCTTCCAATCTGTGAGCATTATTTTCTTATTGTGTTGAATTCTTATTTTATATTTGTTGAAGAGCTCTCTTGGGCTAATTTAGACATAAAACATTAGCATCGATCTCTCAAACATGAAAAGTTAAATGCCTGAATTGTTCAAATCACTCATCGATTCTGTTTTTGAAGTCTATATTTTCTATGCTGTACCATCAAGAGTGATGGGGATATATCATTTTTCCCTCCATTATTGTCTCCAAAATTTTCTTCCAAGATGCTAACACCACATAAGATATGCTGTTGGCATTTTTTTTTTCCAGAAGGTGCCACTGGAAGGTTTTCTTTCAGCCAGGATTCCTTTTCCTCCTCAGATAGTCCTTAAATGGTTTATTGATTGAAACATGAAGAGGTTGGTGTTGTTCCCTCACGCCACTAGGAATTACAATAAAGTTTACACAAAGACAATGTCAATGACACCACAGCTGCCAATGGCTACCAGTGATTGTATGATGTCATTAGCTCTATGACAAATCTGATTTCAGAGGTGTTAGACCTGAGACATCTGCATCTTATGAAACATGGTAATCATTATTACTAGGATGAGCTTTAATATTCCAAACTACTGTAATCTTCTGGAAAAATGAAATTATCAGCTAAGCACAAGTTAATTGGTTGTTTATATGAAATCATCCTCAAAGGAGTGTCTTTTTCCTTAGCACCCAGGGGCCAGTGCAGAAACTTTTATCAATAGTAGTGGGGGTTGAGCGTGGAAAGAAATGGTGGTTGAAACCAAGGTTAGTTAGGAGTTCATCCAAATAAGGTTAGAAATCACCTCTTGATTTCACCTTAGAAAGTGACCTCATTGCTATTTCACTTATCAGTGGGCAAGTATGGGATAAACTAATAAAATGAAGTAAGGCAATTAAAGCCTAATGAAGCTCTAAGATCAAGCATCCCAAATAGGCAGACAGTCCAGCAATAGAGACTGTGTTTGTGTTAACACAATGATTATTTGTGTTTATAGATTAGAATTAATTATGTAATCCTCACTGTAGTGTTCAAATAAAACAATCTATAATAACTTCCAATGACTTTTAGTAAAACGGGATCATAAGCCTAGACATTACTTACACCCACCACTTTTAAGACTGCAGTGTTCCTCAGTTAATCTAGACAGATGAAAACTGCTTATCTTCA
Organism: Puma concolor; assembly: GCF_028749965.1. Taxonomy (NCBI): domain Eukaryota; kingdom Metazoa; phylum Chordata; class Mammalia; order Carnivora; family Felidae; genus Puma; species Puma concolor. Next base: position 43,816,129 of record NC_141672.1, read on the forward strand.
TAAAGATATCCATGTCCTCCATAAAAAAATCAAAAGAGTTCATAAATTGTGACATATTAATATGTAGTGTCTTGTTCTATGTGATAGCTACAGTATTAAAATTTTGTAGGTGATCTTTTCTTTTTTATAAATCAAATATTTTTTTATTTGTACCACAGAATGTTGACATTTAAAAGAAACAATGGGATGAATCATTTTCTCGTAATTCCTAGTTCATTCATTTTGTGAGTTTGAAGGCTTAAGTATGGAATTTTCTTGAAATAGGTCACAACTACAACTGACTAGTTACAAACCTTCAGCAAGAAAATGTGTCTACGTTTCCTCCTATTAGTTCTTTTGGAGAGTATTTTTTGCTTTATTGCTGATTTTTGCTGTCTATGGCCATCCAGTCCAACACACTTATTCAAAAGATGAGGACACTGAAGCCCAGAGAGATTAGGCTTACCTGGTGGTTCAGGTCCCTGGCATCTTATTCCAGGGTCATTTCTTTTTTTTTTTTTTTTTTTTTAATGAGGGTTATGAAAGCATTTATATCATAGAGTTGTCGAGAGAATCAAGACTTAATACAAGTAAAACATTTAGAACAGTGTCCGACATACTATAAAAACTACATAAATGTTTGCTCAGTGTTCTTCTTATAATTAAATCGGTTTTTTTTTATTTATATATGAAATTTATTGTCAAATTGGTTTCCATACAACACCCAGTGCTCATCCCAAAAGGTGCCCTCCTCAATACCCATCACCCACCCTCTCCTCCCTCCCACCCCCCATCAACCCTCAGTTTGCTCTCAGTTCTCAACAGTCTCTTATGCTTTGGCTCTCTCCCACTCTAACCTCTTTTTTTTTTTTTTTTCCTTCCCCTCCCCCATGGGTTCCTGTTAAGTTTCTCAGGATCCACATAAGAGTGAAACCATATGGTATCTGTCTTTCTCTGTATGGCTTATTTCACTTAGCATCACACTCTCCAGTTCCATCCACGTTGCTACAAAAGGCCATATTTCATTTTTTCTCATTGCCACGTAGTATTCCATAGTGTATATAAACCACAATTTCTTTATCCATTCGTCAGTTGATGGACATTTAGGCTCTTTCCATAATTTGGCTATTGTTGAGAGTGCTGCTATGAACATTGGGGTACAAGTGCCCCTATGCATCAGTACTCCTGTGTCCCTTGGATAAATTCCTAGCAGTGCTATTGCTGGGTCATAGGGTAGGTCTATTTTTAATTTTCTGAGGAACCTCCACACTGCTTTCCAGAGCGGCTGCACCAATTTGCATTCCCACCAAGAGTGCAAGAGGGTTCCCGTTTCTCCACATCCCCTCCAGCATCTATAGTCTCCTGATTTGTTCATTTTGGCCACTCTGACTGGCGTGAGGTGATATCTGAGTGTGGTTTTGATTTGTATTTCCCTGATAAGGAGCGACGCTGAACATCTTTTCATGTGCCTGTTGGCCATCCAGATGTCTTCTTTAGAGAAGTGTCTATTCATGTTTTCTGCCCATTTCTTCACTGGGTTATTTGCTTTTCGGGTGTGGAGTTTGGTGAGCTCTTTATAGATTTTGGATACTAGCCCTTTGTCCGATATGTCATTTGCAAATATCTTTTCCCATTCCGTTGGTTGCCTTTTAGTTTTGTTAGTTGTTTCCTTTGCTGTGCAGAAGCTTTTTATCTTCATAAGGTCCCAGTAATTCACTTTTGCTTTTAATTCCCTTGCCTTTGGGGATGTGTCGAGTAAGAGATTGCTACGGCTGAGGTCAGAGAGGTCTTTTCCTGCTTTCTTCTCTAAGGTTTTGATGGTTTCCTGTCTCACATTCAGGTCCTTTATCCATTTTGAGTTTATTTTTGTGAATGGTGTGAGAAAGTGGTCTAGTTTCAACCTTCTGCATGTTGCTGTCCAGTTCTCCCAGCACCATTTGTTAAAGAGACTGTCTTTTATCCATTGGATATTCTTTCCTGCTTTGTCAAAGATGAGTTGGCCATACGTTTGTGGGTCTAGTTCTGGGGTTTCTATTCTATTCCATTGGTCTATGTGTCTGTTTTTGTGCCAATACCATGCTGTCTTGATGATGACAGCTTTGTAGTAGAGGCTAAAGTCTGGGATTGTGATGCCTCCTGCTTTGGTCTTCTTCTTCAAAATTACTTTGGCTATTCGGGGCCTTTTGTGGTTCCATATGAATTTTAGGATTGCTTGTTCTAGTTTCGAGAAGAATGCTGGTGCAATTTTGATTGGGATTGCATTGAATGTGTAGATAGCTTTGGGTAGTATTGACATTTTGACAATATTTATTCTTCCAATCCATGAGCAGGGAATGTCTTTCCATTTCTTTAAATCTTCTTCAATTACCTTCATAAGCTTTCTATAGTTTTCAGCATACAGATCCTTTACATCTTTGGTTAGATTTATTCCTAGGTATTTTATGCTTCTTGGTGCAATTGTGAATGGGATCAGTTTCTTTATTTGTCTTTCTGTTGCTTCATTGTTAGTGTATAAGAATGCAACTGATTTCTGTACATTGATTTTGTATCCTGCAACTTTGCTGAATTCATGTATCAATTCTAGCAGACTTTTGGTGGAGTCTTTCGGATTTTCCATGTATAATATCATGTCATCTGCAAAAAGCGAAAGCTTGACTTCATCTTTGCCAATTTTGATGCCTTTGATTTCCTTTTGTTGTCTGATTGCTGATGCTAGAACTCCAGGGTCATTTCTAATGACACTTGTAAAATGTTCACTGAAACTGAGAGATGGTATTGTTTATCACCACCTTATTTTAAAAAACGTCTCTATTTTTTTTTTTTTAATTTTTTTTTCAATGTTTTTATTTATTTTTGGGACAGAGAGAGACAGAGCATGAACGGGGGAGGGGCAGAGAGAGAGGGAGACACAGAATCGGAAACAGGCTCCAGGCTCTGAGCCATCAGCCCAGAGCCTGACGCGGGGCTCGAACTCACGGACAGCAAGATCGTGACCTGGCTGAAGTCGGACGCTTAACCGACTGCGCCACCCAGGCGCCCCTAAAAAACGTCTCTATTTTTTTAATGTTTGTTTATTATTGCAAAAGATGGTGCAAGTGGGGGAGTGGCAGAGAGAGAGGGTGAGGGAGGACCCAACGTGGGCTTTTCTCTGACAGCAGCGAGACCTCTGTGGGGCTTGAACCCACGAACTGTGAGATCATGACCTGAGCCAAAGTCACATGTTCAACTGACTGAGCCACCCAGGCACCCCTAAAACTAGAGATGGTTTTTTAGGGGCACCTGGGTAGCTCAGTGAGTTAAATGTCTGACACTTCATTTTGGCTCAGGTCGTGATCTCACGGTTCGTGAGTTTGAGCCCCACATCGTGCTCAATACCAACAGCACAGAGCCTGCTTGGGATTCTCTCTCTCTCTCCCTCTCTCTCTCTGGAGAGAGAAATAAATAAACTTAAAAAAAATCTTTATTTTTAAATTTAGCATGTCCATGATCATCTTTTCTCTGAGTAAATAATACGCAACAGGAGCTTCTGATATTGAACAGAAAAAGGCTTAGATTGTATAGCTAATTACCTCTGCTTCCTTTCTAAGCCTAGTTTTTGTTCACAGGACATCTGTTTCTTTAGAACACTGTATTGATTTTCACTTTTGTAATAATGCCTTCAAGCAAGAAAAATGAATTTTTAAAAAGACTAAAAGCCATTATATTTGTGTGCGCAGTCAGACCCATTAACCAATTAATTCATGGCTCATATAAACTTTTATTTTCTCTTACTTCATAAATTCCACAGTACATCACCTGTCTGGCTCCAGTCAAGTCTATGTGAGTTCTACTTTTACGTTAATATCATTTGTAAACCTTCACCTGATTCCTTTTGAGTCTCAAGTGGTTCTTTTTACAGATCAAACACAAAAATATTTATCTTTTCTACGTAATATTTTGATAGAGATAACATATGTGAACAAACATGGGAAATATGTTATCCAAAATATGTGGGGCACCTGGGTGGCTCAGTCGGTTAAGCATCCAACACTTAACTGACTGAGCCACCCAGGCACCCCTCAATGATTTATTATGAGATGTGCGTTGTTATAGTTTTATAAGGAAGGGGTTGTAGTGAATGGAGAAGACAGAAGAATTTTAATATAGAAGGGCTGGTCTTTGGCAGCTTTGAGGAAAGGTTTGCTTTTTCAAGCTGGACTTAAGATGATATCTCACATATTCATGATGTTGATGGATACCATGAGCTAAACAGGGTTTCTTAAGGGACTTCTGGATAGATTATCCTGTTTTCCCTGCATTATTCCAGGACATCTGGGAGGCCATGTTTTCTAAGGCAGGAGGTTTGCTGGTAGAAATAGTAATAGTCATGTGTACTTGTAGATTCATGATGAGTACACCTAGCAGTCTAGTAGATTTAGACCATTGTCATTTATGCAATAAATTGAAATCAGTACCTTGACCCGCATTTCTTTTTTTTTAATTAAATTTATTTTTTTTAATTTACATCCAAGTTAGTTAACATTTGGTGCAACAATGATTTCAGGAGTAGATTCCTTAATGCCTCTTAACCATTTAGCGCATCCCCCCTCCCACAACCCCTCCAGTAACTCTCTGTTTGTTCTCCATATTTAAGAGGCTCTTATGTTTTTTTGTCCCCCTCCCTGTTTTTATATTATTTTTGCTTCCATTTCCTTCCATTTCATCTGTTTTGTATCTTAAATTCCTCATGTGAGTGAAGCCATATGATATTTGTCTTTCTCTACTAATTTTGCTTAGAATAATACCCTCTAGTTCCATCCATGTAGCTGCAAATGGCAAGATGTCATTGTTTTTGATTGCCGAGTAATACTCCATTGTATATGTATACCACATCGTCTTTATCCATTCATCCATCGATGGACATTTGGGCTCTTTCCATACTTTGGCTATCGTTGATAGTGCTGCTATAAACATTGGGGTGCACGTGCCCCTTCAAAACAACACAACTGTATCCTTTGGATAAATACCTAATATTTATTGCTGGATCATGGGGTAGTTCTATTTTAGTTTTTTGAGGAACATCCATACTGTTTTCCAGAGTGGCTGCTCCAGTTTGCATTCCCACCAGCAGTGCAAAAGAGATCTCTTTCTCCACATCCTCGCCAACATCTGTTGTTGCCTGAGTTAGCCATTCTGACAGGTGTAAGGTGGTATCTCATTGTGGTCTTGATTTGTATTTCCCTGATGATGAGTGATGTGGAGCATTTTTTCATGTGTCGGTTGGCCATCTGGATGTCTTCTTTGGAGAAGTGTCTATTCATGTCTTTTGCCCATTTCTTCACTGGATTATTTGTTTCTTGGGTGTTGAGTTTGATAAGTTCTTTATAGATTTTGGATACTAACCCTTTATCTGATATGTTGTTTGCAAATATCTTCTCCCATTCTGTCAGTTGCCTTTCAGTTTTGCTGATTGTTTCCTTTGCTGTTCAGAAGGTTTTTATTTTGATGAGGTCCCAGTAGTTCATTTTTGCTTTTGTTTCCCTTCCCTCCAGAGACGTGTTGAGTAAGAAGTTGCTGTGGCCAAGGTCAAAGAGGTTTTGCCTGCCCTTCTCCTCAAGGATTTTGATGGCTTCCTGTCTTACATTGAGGTCTTTCATCCATTTTGAGTTTATTTTTGTGTATGGTGTAAGAAAGTGGTCCAGGTCCATTCTTCTGCATGCCACTGTCCAGTTTTCCCAGCACTACTTGCTGAAGAGACTGTCTTTCTTCCATTGGATATTCGTTCCTGCTTTGTCAAAGATTAGCTGGCCATATGTTTGTGAGTCCATTCCTGGGTTCTCTATTCTGTTCCATTGACCTGAGTGTCTGTTTTTGTGCCAGTACCATGCTGTCCTGATGATTACAGCTTTGTAGTATAGCTTGAAGTCTGGGATTGTGATGCCTCCTGCTTTGGTTTTTTTTTTCAAGATTCCTTTGGCAATGTGGGGTCTTTTCTGGTTCCATGCAAATTTTAGGATTGTTTGTTCTAGCTCTGTGAAGAATGCTGGAGTTATTTTGGTAGGGATTACATTGAATATGTAGATTGCTTTTGGTAGTATCGGCATTTTAACAATATTTGTTCTTCCTATCCAGGAGCATGGAATATTTTTCCCTTTTTTTGTGTGTCTTCTTCAATCTCTTTCATAAGCTTTCTATAGTTTTCAGTGTACAGATTTTTCACCTCTTTGGTTAGGTTTATTCCTAGGTATTTCATGGTTTTTGGTGCAGTTGTAAGTGGGATTGATTCCTTGATTTCTCTTTCTGTCACTTCATTGTTGGTGTGTAGGAATGCAACCAATTTCTGTGCATTGATTTTATATCCTGCCACTTTGCTGAATTCATGAATCAGTTCTAGCAGTTTTTTGGTGGGATCTTTTGGGTTTTCCATATAGAGTATCATGTCATCTGCGAAGAGTGAAAGTTTGACCTCTTCCTGGTTGATTTGTATGCCTTTTATTTCTTTGTGTTGTCTGATTGCTGAGGCTAAGACTTCCAAAACTATGTTGAATAACAGTGGCGAGAGTGGACATCCCTGTCTTGTTCCTGACCTTAGGGGGAAAGCTCTCAGTTTTTCCCCATTGAGGATGATATTAGCATTGGATCTTCATATATGGCTTTTATGATCTTGAGATATGCTCCTTCTATCCCTACTTTCTTGAGGGTTTTTATCAAGAAAGGATGCTGTATTTTGTTAAATGCTTTCTCTGATCTATTGAGAGGATCATGTGGTTCTTGTCCTTTCTTTTATTGATGTGATGTATCACGTTAATTGTTTTTCAGATATTGAACCAGCCCTGCATCCCAGGTATAAATCGCACTTGCTCGTGGTGAATAATTTTTTTAATGTATTGTTGGATCTGGTTGGCTTATATCTTGTTGAGGATTTTTGCATCCATGTTTATCAGGGAAATTGGCCTGTATTTCTCCTTTTTAGTGGAGTCTTTGCTTTTGGAATCAAGGTAATGCTGGCTTCATAAAAAGTTTGAAAGTTTTCCTTCCATTTCTGTTTTTTGGAACAGCTTCAAGATAACAGGTGTTAACTCTTCCTTAAATGTTTGGTAGAATTCCCCTGGAAAGCCATCTGGCCCTGGACTCTTGTTTTTTGGCAGATTTTTGATTACTAATTTGATTTCCTTACTGTTTATGGGTCTGTGCAAATTTTCTATTTCTTCCTGTTTCAGTTTTGGTAGTGTATATGTTTCTAGAAATTTGTCCATTTCTTCCAGATTGCCCATTTTATTGGCGTATAATGGCTCATAGTATTCTCTTATTATTGTTTTTATTTCTGCTGTATTGGTTGTCATCTCTCCTCTTTCATTTTTGATTTTATTTATTTAGGTCCTTTCCTTTTTCTTTTTGATCAAACTGGCTAGTAGTTTATCAATTTTGTTAATTCTTTCAAAGAACCAGCTTTTGGTTTCATTGATCTGTTCTGATTTTTTTTTTTTTTTTTTTTTGGTTTCGATAGCATTGATTTCTGCTCTAGTCTTTATTATTTCCTGTCTTCTGCTGGTTTTTAGGTTTAATTTGCTGTTCTTTTCCCAGCTCTTTAAGGTGTAAGGTTAGGTTGTGTATCTGAGACCTTTCTTCCTTCCTTAGGAAGGCCTGGATTGCTATATACTTCCCTCTTATGACTACCTTTGCTGTGTCCCAGAGGTTATGGGCTGTGGTGTTATCATTTTCATTGACTTCCATGTACTTTTTAATTTCCTCTTTAACTTCTTGGTTAGCCCATTCATTCTTTAATAGGATGTCCTTTGGTCTTCAAGTATTTGATATCTTTCCAAATTTTTTCTTGTGGTTGATTTCAAGTTTCATAGTGTTGTGATCTGAAAATATGCACGGTATGATCTCAACCTTTTTGTATTTGTTGAGGGCTGATTTGTCTTGACCCACATTTCTTAATAAATTACCAGGCCTCTCATCAAGAAGGCAGTAATGTTCCTGGAATTATTTTAATATGGACTTATGAGATCTTCAATATGAGATCATGTTCCAAAGTTTTGTCTGACACTAATGAAACATATAAATATGTCCTTTATTTGACTTATGTTTTGGTGCACAATAAGCATAATCATGAACCAATATGAAATTTTATAGATCCAAGCTAATCTCAAACAGAAAGTACAGTATTGACATGGCATGGAGAGATGGAGATTTCTTGATGAATCTTCTGTCTTTTTAATTTATACACATAGATAAAAGAGGGTGAGGGGGCGCCTGGGTGGCGCAGTCGGTTAAGCGTCCCGACTTCAGCCAGGTCACGATCTCGCGGTCCATGAGTTCGAGCCCCGCATCAGGCTCTGGGCTGATGGCTCAGAGCCTGGAGCCTGTTTCCGATTCTGTGTCTCCCTCTCTCTCTGCCCCTCCCCCGTTCATGCTCTGTCTCTCTCTGTCCCAAAAATAAATAAACGTTGAAAAAAAAAAAAAAAAGAGGGTGAGAAATGGTTTCACAAGAGAAAAAGAAGTGGGATAGTTTCTTCACTAATGAGGCAGGATACATTTGGGGCAAGAAATAGGCAATATGGCAATTTGGGGGCATCTCTCATTATTTCTTGTCAGGTCAAATGCTGTGTAATTGACCTAATCTTCAATGTAGCTCAAGAAGTTATTTTTCAAATTGTTTTCTAAGTGCTGGCAGTGGGTGATTAGGTCAGCTGTTAATAACTTCCTTTGTTTAGGGTGACTGAAATGGGCATGACTCCTTAATTTACAAGTGACAGATCCTTAACTCAAACTGGGTTCAGAAAACAAAACAAAACAAAAAATAATAAAACAAGGGGTGCCTGGGCAGCTCATTCAGTTAAGCAACGGACTCTTGGATTCTGCTCAGGTCATGATCTCACGGTTCGTGAGATCTAGCCCCACATTGGGCTCTACCAGTACAGAGCCTGCTTGGGATTCTCTAATTCTCGCTCTCTGCCCCTCCCCCACTCATGCTCTCTCCTCTCTCAAAATAAATACATAAACTTTAAAAAGAAACAAACAAAAAACCAGAATTTACTGTCTTGTGAAACTGAAAAGTCCAGGGGATGTATCGAATTCAGGTGAGGCCTGATACAAGTGCCAAAACCATGATGACCCTGTCTCTCTCCATTTTCTTTTGAGGCAATGATGATCCCACTAACTCTAGGATTTCATTTTACCAATACACGTTATCTCAACAATGAAAAAACACCCTTCCATACGATTCTGGTAAGAGTCCTGGAGCTGGCCCTCACTGCTTTGAGTCTTTTGTGGTCAAGTTATGGAATAGGCTGATTGACCAGCACAGGGTCATGTGTCCATCCCTGACTCAGGGGCATCCGGGAGGAGGGTTCCAGGTTCACCTAAACAATAGATCTAGAGTGGAATGGGGGTAGTTCCTCATAGGAAAATCCTAGGCGCTTATCGTGAAGAAGTGGTTTGGGGCAGGCAAGAGTAATGTGTGTTCCCTCCAGCCTTTCTCTGCCGTAGCCTTTCTCAAGACAGAAAGGCTGGCTCTTGCTTTAGTCCCATTTGACTCTAAAACACCAAACTAGCTGATTTCATGCCTTAGTCTCCTCAGGAAATATTTGTAATAATGTTCGTATAAAATTCTATTAAAACGGTAATTTTGAATATGTAAAACAGTAGAGTCTAATGGTGATAATTCCTTTTAGAGGTGACTTTTAGCACCTCCATCAATTAGTTTGGAAGATTGAGCCTCCTTTTTAGTATGGTCGTCCTGGCAGGAAGCTTCCTCGGGAGGATCTCATTTCATATATTCATATATTTGCATGTGTTTCCGTGTAATATGCATAAGACTGCAGGCTTTTTTTGTAAATTAAATTTCTATTATACCAGTTAAGGTCAGAATTTTTAGTTTCTTGTCTCTTCACTTCTTACCACCTACCTACTATCTATGACTGAATATTAGAAGCCTATAGCCAGAGACTGCCCATGAGGTGCAGTATTTCTACATTCTTTTGTCTTTCATTTCTGCTATTTGCCCAATGATCTCCAGAGCCTTTGAGAGTAGTGTATGGGGAGTATGACCTGCGTGGTTCCATAACTTAAACGTATTTATCACATCTCCTTCCTTAGCGTGTGGTGATATAACATCAAGAAAAGGACGGGGCGCCTGGGTGGCGCAGTCAGTTAAGCGTCCGACTTCAGCCAGGTCACGATCTCGCGGTCCGGGAGTTCGAGCCCCGCGTCAGGCTCTGGGCTGATGGCTCAGAGTCTGGAGCCTGTTTCCGATTCTGTGTCTCCCTCTCTCTCTGCCTCTCCCCCGTTCATGCTCTGTCTCTCTCTGTCCCAAAAATAAATAAACGTTGAAAAAAAAAATTAAAAAAAAAAAAAAAAGAAAAGGAAACGTTCATTTTTTTTCTCTATGTCAATATCAATAGTGTCTGAAAACTCATATCCTCATATCCTATTGACTTAGCTGAATGTAACCATAGGACAACAATAGGGTTGTTTGAGGATTAAATAAGGTAAGGACCTAATAGAATCAGTAGAGCTTAAGAGCCTATCTTAGCTTACATTCCTCTTCATCACCTGTATGAACTTGGGCTGGTTCATTCACCTGCATATGTGCTTGAGTTTCCTTCTCTGTAAAATGGGCTAATAATAGTACTTAGGAATATGATGGAATCTTCATAGGAATCTTCATAGGAATATGATGTAAACTCACAAGAGCTGATGTATATCAAACAATTCAAAGAGTTCCAAGAAATTGCCTCTCTCACACAAACTGGCTGATTATGATGTCCCTCCCCATCTCTCAGTTCCTGGGTTTCCCAAACCCCATTCTTTTGTGGTCATGTCACCTCTCTTGGGAGTCATCTTGGACAGGAGCTCTTCTAAGACCAGCAGGCCGGCTCCCTCGATGGTCCCCAGCATATGGACATACCGATTAGCCCAGTCATTGGAAGAAGGGCTACTTGCTCCCAGTGCTGCTTTTTATACACCGTTGTCACACAGGGACATCTCCAGCTGCCAAATTCCACCTTTTAACTTCTCTTGGGGAGACTCAGGTTGCAGACCTTATGAACCCCAGACCCCAGTGAACACATGCCAAGTTGCACCTCCCCCCAAAGAGAGGAAAAAGCACCCCCCTCCCACACCTCGAGGTGAGGGGTGCGAGGGGGCCATGGCACAGCATATCAATAACTCTCTCCAGAGAGGTCTCTCTTACAAGTGGGCTTAGGTGATGTGCCCTGACTGTAAGATCAGGGGCATATTTGACAACTTTTATATTGTTTTCTGCCTTTGTGGCCTCATCCAAAACTGAAGGAGGAAGAATTCAATTTAGGATGCTACTTTGGCAGTTACTGTTGTCAGCATCCAGAATCCTGTAGAAAAACAGGCACTTGAACTGAAGGTTCATTGACTGGTTTCAGAGTGTCATGACTTACTATTCACTCAAAGCAAGTCACGTGGTTTCTCTAAGCCTTGGTTTTCTCATCTATAAATTGGGATCAATATCCCTTCATCTGCGTAAGAGCCAATGAGATAATATATGCAAAATGCTTTGTAAACCAAAAAAGTACTTTTATATATAATAAAGTGATAAGTTTTTTTCTTAACTAGAGCCTTATAGTTTGTTGTCTAGTTATGTTCTACTCAATAAACATCAGTCTGTGTTTTGTGTTTTGTTGGTAGATAGAATTTTTCTGAGAAAAAAAACATTTCGAATCACTTTGTATAATATGAAAAGAATAAGGAGGGCTCTGTTGGCCTCTGTGATTCATAAAATGTTTCTAATGATGTGAGGTTGCTCGATTTTGCACATAAGAATACAGAATGCCCAGTTAAATGTGAATCTGACAAATAATAAATAATTTTTAACATAAGTCCATCCCACATATTGTATGGGATTTTATCTGGTAACCCCACTAATAAGTACCAGTGGACTCTGAGCAGAAATCCTACCTAATTTGTCTTTATATTTCCAGATTCTAGCACAATGCCTGGCCCGTAGCAATCACTTGATACTTGATTCCAGAATAAAACAATATTAGATGTACTTGGAAACCTGTTGGCCATGTGACAAATTACTTTTAGCCACACTTTTGAGCTCTGGGTTTCCTCGTCAGTTAAGCAAAGATAAGTGCCATCCAGATGAGTGGAGGTGACATGACATGGGGTATTTGAGCAGTCTTTATAGATTGTGAAAGCAGCCTATAGTGCATTACAAACTGCACAAGGAATACATTGCTGAGGATTGCATTTTCCAGGTGACCCCAGCAATGAAGAGTAGAAAGTAAGTTTTCAAAATGTTTTGGTAACGTGTTGAGTGTGTAAATCCATTGTACAGAGAACAGTCTCAGGCTATTTCCATCCCCTACCCTTACCCCACCCCCTCAGAAGAGCCTTCGCCCAGCGGTTAAGCTTGAATGGGTTTCTACAAGGAATTAAACAGTGCCCAGCTCCTTCTGGTTCTCCTAGCTGCCTGCATGCCCATCGCTGCTCCCCTCATGTCTTGGGCTAATTTGGTGATTGTGAAGCAATCATGAAGGCTCACTGTGGAAGTTCCTGGCAATTTTCTTGAGGCATCTATTAAAAGCATGCAACACCTCCTTCAACAAATCAACAATAAGATCCTAAACAGGATCTTATTTGACTTCACCTGGTATAGCCAGGAAGCTCTGAGTTGAGGCTCGATTCTCCTTTGCTGCGCTAACATTTTCACATGCTGTTGAGGAGTGAGTGGTTTCTCAGTGCCATATGTGTTGGTGTAATTACATACACTGGCATAAATTGTTTGATGGAATTTCTCAAACTTATTTAAATTTGTTCTCAGAAATCAAAACAGTTCATTAGCGCCCAAGAATACATTTGTAATTCCTGGAAAATAATTTCTTTTGGCATTTCAAATGCGGCGTATTCAGCCATCATCCTTGAGGCCTTTCTGAATTTCAGTTCACAGATGCTTATTTAGTAAGCATCTGCCTCCTTTACTGGCTCCAGATCCATCTCATCTCTCAATGTTAGAGGCCTGGAGGCTCCGTACTGGTTCCTCTTCGGCTCTGTGTGTTAGTTGACTTCACCCAAACTTGTAGAGATTTAAAAAATCTCCCCGCTGATGATTCTCCAGCTAAGTGTTATCTTCTGAGCAACAGACTGCAATCCAGCAGCCTTTAGGACACCTCCCCCTCCACCTTGGATGTCTCTTAGACTTCTCAAACTAAACACACCTGAAATGGATCACTTAGTCTTCCCATCATCCATCTCCCATATTTGTTCTTTCTCCAGCGTTCGGTAATGTCCATCCGGTTGCAAAAGCCAGAAATATAGGGCTTGTTCTTAATGCTTTCCCTTTCTCATCTTCTACCTTCTACCCCTCTCCTGGCTTGGACTGGATAATCTTGTCACCAAATCTTGTCAGGTGTCTCCAAAATTGTCTTGGCTTTGCCTCCTTGTCTTCACTCGACCATTCTGGTCAAAGCCACCATGGCTCACCTGAAGTCTCCACTCCATTACGGTCCACTCTCCAGTTATCCTGGTGGTCCTTTTAAACTATTCATAAGGTCAGCTTTCTTCCCTGTTTAAGACCACTGAATAGCTTTAAATTATACTTAGAAAAAAAAAATCCATGAAGCTGGCCTTTTCTGCTTTATGTCACACCCATGTATTTCCCACTCATGACATTACAGCCACCTAGGCATTTTCTGTTTCTCCAATGAACCTGTGCTGTACCCTGCCACAGGACATTTGCATATGCTTCCCTTGCCATGGAATAGCTTATCCTCCACCCAGTTCATTACTTCTTATCATCCAGATCTTTCAGCTCCTATATCACCTCCATAGCATAGAATGTACACTTAGAACCTTGTCCATATTGTTTAATGATATATCTCCAAAATCTTGCACAGAGCTAGCACATACTAGATACTCAATATGTCTTGCACAATGAATGAAAAAATAAAAAAAAAAAAAAGAATAAATGAATGAACTGTAGATTAGATCTGGTCCCTTTGTTATTGATTCTTGTAACATCATTCCCTTTCTTTTATCCATACTTATCCCAATTTATATTTCCTAGTAAAGTTTATTTGCTCCGTTTAATCTCTTCATCTCGACTCATGGGAACAGGGACCATGTCTGGTTTTGCTTCCCATTTTATTTTCAGGGCCTAGCACATCCCTAGCACGTGATGGGTGCCCGCTACCTTGTTGGTTGTGGTTGTCCTGCTAAATTTTGGGTCCTTATCTCACTCAGCAGCTTTTGGCACAGCTGAGCCCACTGTCCCTGAAGCACACCTCCCTTCCCCTACTTCTGGACTCTGGCCCTCCTGCTTTGCCTTCGCTGGTCTCATTTTCCTCACTTTCATATGTGGGCTTCTTTCCTTCTTTTAAAAGACCCTTAGACATTAGTGTTCCAACTGGGGTGGACTCATCCTGTGGAATACTACTCAGCAATAACAAGGAACAAACTGTTGATACACATGCCAGTGTTGGATGGATCTCCAGGGTCTTATGCTATAGGGAGGTTCTGGGGGGTGACAAAGCTGTTGCGTATCCTGACTGTGGTGGTGGCTAGACAAATCTATACATGCAATAGGATGCTTGGTGAAGGGTCCACAGGATGTCCCTGTACAATTTTTGCAGCTTCTATTTCAAACCAAAAAGGTTTTTTTAAGGTAGTATTTTCCAGGGCTCAGCCCGAGGCCTGATTTTCTCCACCGCCTGCAGCTCTCCCTGCGAGTTGTCAGCCCCTCCCATGACTGTAGTCTCTGCACCGATGCTCTCGGCTCATCCCTCGTTTCTGGGTTCCAGTCTTGGCATCCAAGTGCATAGCAACCCGTCAGAACTGTCCGTGCTGGTCGTGAGTAAATTGATGCATATGTAGTGGTAATTTCTGCGATCACAAAATGAGAAAATTCAGTTTCTTTTCTGTTTATGGAAACATTTTACTCTTGGAGGTTCTATACAAATTAATCATCTTTCACCAAAGTCAAAATGTTTACCCTGGGGTGCTAGTCTTTCCGTGTGATTTGCCCATGAACTCAACATTTTTCCAGAGATTTTGTTGCCTTTGCTTCCTTCTGGTTGCACTGGAAGTACTATGGAAATACTATGCTTCAGTTACATTTATATATATACACATACACACACACACATCTTTATTTTATTTATTTAAAAAAATTTTAAGTTTATTTATTTTGAGAGAGAGAACAAACAGGGGAGGGGCAGAGAAAGAGGGAGAATCCCCAGCAGGCTCTGTGGGGTCATCACAGAGCCCTATGTGGGACTTGAGCTCAAGAACTGTGAGATCATGACCTGAGATGAAACCAAGAGTCAGACGGTTAACCGACTGAACCACCCAGGCAGCCCCTGCCACCCCCTCAACCCCCACATCTTTAGAAAGGTAATGCTTTATTAGTTTAGCAACCCTGCTGTGCTTTTAGTGGGAAGCAATCTTAATTTTCCCTTTCATTTTTCAGTTTTGCACTGTGCCTAACAATTGCTTAAGAGAACAATTTTAGTGGAGGTCAAACATGGCTTGAACATGTGGCACATGGTTTCCCAGGGAAACAGCACATTAGTGCTTGTGGCTTCTAGCAGCATCTCCAGAACAGCACCTGGACACCAGCCACAGCAGAGTGTTTGCTATAGAATAGGAGACTCAACCCACCTCAGAAAAAGCACTGTGAACAAGGCGAACCATTTCAAAAGATGAAGAAACATTCTTCAAGAGTGATGCCCTTAGCATCCTACGGTGTTTCTGAACGAAACTCACCTCTGTCAGATGGTAAATGCTGTTTTACTGGCCATTTGTCCTTCTCCGTGTGGCTGGGTTTTATGCTCTTCAGGCTCATTATTATTGTCACTGTGTTTATATTCTCTGTAGAAATCCTTGAGATACAGCTTAAATTACCTATTGCCAACATTCGGGTTTTACTCAAAGAATTGGCAGTTTGGAGATGAAAATTATTTTAGGGAAAATTTGTTAGATTCTGCAAAAGAGGAAAGTTTTAAAAGTTGCTTAGATTTGACTTATTTAGGTATCAGTTTGTTTGGCGCTTGAACTCTCTTTGAATTCTAATTACTGCAGTCTCTGTCTTTGACTTCTCTAGTATTTCAGTAATTATGCTTAGTTGCCATTCTTTTCACAACAGGCATAAGGAAAGTATAGAAAGTAAGACTTCTGTACTAGAGTCTAAGGTTTGAAGAAATGAAGGAATACAAAAGAAATTGAACAAAATGTTTCTTTTCCTACATGGTTGAATTGAGATCCTTGTCAGCGCAACTGACATAGGACATTTGTTGTAAGCTTGTGAGGGGGAAAACAACATTAATTGTTTAAGCTGAATCTGTCAGTCCTTTTGACTCATAGACATTAACTACTACTGAATCTTACAGGCTCACCATACATTGAATCCTGGTTTGTTTCTTTGTCTAAGGAAAAAAATTACACTTCTCTCTTTACCAACCCTGCCTGTGTTGGTTTAGACATCAGAGTTTTAAGTACTGGATTGGTAAATTGACAATGTCTTTATTTAATGAAGGAATATTTTACAGTTACTTTTACTAAGAACTGCTTTGTAAGTATTGTATCCAAGAATGGATAATATGATCATTTCTGTTATATTACTTCTCTGGTTCATCTGGGAGACTGTGTATTTCATTCATATTTCTGTGATGAATAGCAATAAACATCAAATTAATTAGGCGGAAAGCTCAGCTAAGCCATAGTAAAGTTCTAACTAAAAAATGTTTTTTATTAAAAAAAATTTTTAATGTTTATTTTTTTTATTTCTTTTTTTACATTTATTTTTGAGAGATAGAGAGAGACAGAGCACAAGTGGAGAAGGGGCAGAGAGAGAAGGAGACACAGAATCCAAACTAGGCCCCAGGCTCTGAGCTGTCAGCACAGAGCCCGACGCGGGGCTCAAACTCACAACCGTGAGATCATGACCTTAGCCAAAGTCGGATGCTCAACTGACTGAGCCATCCTGGTGCCCCTTTAATGTTTATTTTTGAGAGAGAGGGGAGGGGCAGAGAGAGAAGGAGACACAGAATCCGAAGCGGGCTTCAGGCTCTGAGCTCTCAGCGCAGAGCCCTACACGGGGCTCCAACCCATGAACTATGAGATCATGACTTGAGCCAAAGTCAGACACTTAACCGACTGAGCCACCCAGGTGCCCCAAAAATGCCTCTTTTTAAAAAGGCAGTTGAATTATTTCAAGTAGATACAGTTTCATAAACAATTAGCCAGCAAAGTTTTGCTTAGACTTGATCTAAGGAATGTATGCTCCTGCTAGCTAGCATACTCACTGTTGATATTGGATATGAAGATGATGCTTGCAGAGGGCTCTGGCAGGTTTACCCTCCTTCCTCAATCTATTTCGCTACTCTCAGTGTATCCACCGGATCCTTCTTCGAGGTCACAAAACTAAACTCCAATCTGGTTTATGTCCAGTTGGTCACAAAATGTAAAATAGCTAAATCCCAAATAGTGGACTTTTATGTTCATCCTCAAACAAGCTACAGGGCCTGAAAAGTCTCCCATTACTTCCAATCGGCAAAGCTGGAGAAAAGAGCACCCTGTTTTCCAGCTGCTGATTTTACGTACAGAAGCTAGTGTTCTAAAAACCATATGTTGCAGTTGCCTTTGGATGGGCTTGAATTATAATTTGCTCGGTGTTACCATAGACCAGGAAAGAGAAGAGGGAGCATTTGAAGACTGCATTGTCACGTTGTGTATTCTCTTGCCGTTAGCTAGGAAAATCCCACCTTCACTTCCAGGGGATAAAAATCTCATGTTTTTCTTTCTTTCTTTTAAAATGTTTATTCCTTTTTGAGACAGAGACAGCGTAGCAGGGGAGGGGCAGAGAGAGAGGGAGACACAGAATCCGAAGCAGGCTCCAGGCCGAGCTGTCAGCAGAGAGCCTGATGAGGGGCCCGAACTCGAGAACCGTGAGATCATGACCTGAGCCAAAGTCAGATGCTTAACTGACTGAGCCACCCAAGTACCCCAAACCTCATATTTTACCTTAAGGTTTTTCAAAAAGAAAAGTCCTCCTCTCCTTTTTAGAATCACTAGTCTAATGATTATCAATCTTTACTGTTTGGAATTCCTTCCTTAAATTGTCTTTATGTTAGCCAAAGTCTTTACTGTTACATTTTGATTTTCCTTTCTAGAGAGCACATTCAGTTTGAAACTCTACCTCCATTTCTCAATCCACATATGGAATGATTCATATTTGAAGTTCATATTCTAAGTTCCATCCACCTCTTACTGTCCTTTTAGCACTTACACCAACCAACCAACTACACCAACCAACTACAGAGTGGTGGTTCTTGACCTTTTGGGGGACACAGATTCTGTGTTGAGTAGCCAATTAAAGTTGCGGAACATCTCCCCAGTGATATGTACATACACACAATTTTTAGATATAATTTCCCAACACATGGGGAACTCCTGAAACCCTTGGACCCTGGGTAAAGAGCCCCTGATGGAACACATGCATCTTTTCACGTGTGAGTTCAGAATTAACTGCATTTAGGCATTACTGGTAAAGAATTAAGGCATTACTGATGCCTTATGCACGACTGGATTCTTTAAATCAAATATACAAAGTTTTCCAGCATTTTCCTTTCAAGTCTTGGCCATGTCATCAATCTGTTTTACTCATGTACTAATGTACTAATAATAAACTCTAAATATTAGATAGAAACACTTAAGGCTAGTTTTAAATCTTCTCTCAGATCCCACCTGACATGATTTTATTACTGAAATGCAAAAAGAAAATAAATCTCATCAAAAGACAGCATCATTATTTACCCCAAGGACAAGCAGACTCTATTGTGTTTAGATGGCATTGTCAAAGTGCTTTCTGTTGCCTACACATCGGGTAGGAGTTTATCTTATTTTTTGGATAAGAGAGACATTTAATTTTTGGAAAACAAATGAAATTATCATGAAATGGCAGGCAGTGTATGCCAGATTTCCTACTATGTTGCTTGGCTGACTTCTCTTGGACTCCTGCTTAATATCACTTCCCAAGGAAGAGTTGTCTGAGCCTCATGCCTGGTTAGATGCCCCAGTCACTGCTCATGCAGACCCACTCTACCTCTCCTATTACAATTATCTGTGCTTATCTGTACTTATCTGTATTATTGCAATTGCCCATCGGGGTCTACATTTCCCTAAAGACTTTCAATTCTGTGAGGGCAGTGACTTGCTCGTTCACAGTTATTTTCCCAGCACCTAAATGGTTCCTAGATGTGCAACGTATTGAGTAAATGTTTGTTGAGATAATGGATGAACAAAGCATAACTCATTGGATATAAGATATCTCTGATTAGGTAGCTCTGTCATTTTTTTTTTTTTTTTAAAGAATAAGTGCTCAGGTAGATGAGCTCAGATTTTCAATACAGGATTTCTCTGCCTGGAAGTCTGACCTATAAATCAGAAAGCTGAAGATCAATCAAATTATCTGATTTAATACTGATGTTGTTCTTATAAACCATAGAAAACCATATTTTCTTGGTGTTCAATGCAATGGCTGTGGCTCTGGTTGTGAGTGAAAGAGAGGGTAAAGGGAAGAGAGCAAAGGGGGCTAAGTGTTAGCCAGCTATGGCCAGGAGAGGAGTGGAGAAGGCTGACCTACAATGGCGGGGGATTAAGCAAAAGGGAACCTTGTCCTTATCCAAGATGAGGGTGGAGTTGCGCATGAGGGGTAGGAGGGTCTGGGACCTATGGACAAGGAGGAGAGGCAGGGAAACAAGGATGGTCCAAAGCAGCAAGTCAAGGGAACTGGATTCAAAATGAACAGCAAATGGCAGAGTACACAGGAGAGCACTGGAGCCTGGGAAGTCCCCGGAACCAGTGATGCTCAGGGCGTCTCTTCTGCACGGACGCAACCATCCCACCTGATTCATCCACTTCTTCAGAAGGTTGATCTTCCCAGAATGCTTAACTCTGTTAGTCTTCTCTGAGAGGACTTGGCAGTTTTCACTAAGAGGGGCAAGATTCTTCTTGGTGTGCTTTTCACAGGGGGAGTATGTACATTCAGTGATGGAATGTTTGAGTTCAAACTTTTGAGTGTAACCCAACTACACTTTTAATCATCAGAACTTGATGTGTAAAACTTTGTAGCATATTTGACATCAAACCAGCATATCTGCAGTTTTTAATTTCCCCTTCATAATTCTGTAAAATTATTTTATCACCACCATAATAAGAGGGTACATGGTATGAGAACCCTCTGGGTTGATGCTCTGAGTGGATTAAGAGAAATACTCTTAACATAAGAGAATAGGTACAGAGTTACAGTTTGGGAAGATGAAAAAAAATTGGAAACGGATGGTAGTGATGATTGAACAACAATATCAATATACTTAATGCCACTAAACGTTACCCTTATAAATGGTTATAATGATAAATTCGTTGGTATCCCACAATAAAAATATAAGAGAATAGCAATCAATGAGTTTGACATAAAGGAATAATAGTTATTTCCGTTTCATACATAGAAAATCAAGAGAGAGAATGACGAAAGAAACATCCAGGAAGAGATGATTAGTCAGGAGCTAAACTGGCCTCTAAGCCCTGGGAATCCTAATTTCGGGTACAATGTTCTTTTCAGGCAAAGATCCAGGTTCAACCCTATCCCTTTGGTATGCATAACTGAGATTTCAAGAGCCTCGTAATATTGTTCTATAAAAATGATCAGTTTCACAATGTGTACAGGCAATTTTAAAACCATGCCCTTTGATAAAACATGAGTTTAATAAATTTGTCATCTATCTTATTCAATTTTTTCTGGAAAGTTCACTCTTTAAAGCAGCATTTAACACTGCAATGTATGAGCTACTTTAATATTTTAGAAGAAAGTCAGTTTCTGTTTCTTATTCTTTCAGGGATTCTCACTTAGATCTTTTACTCTAGGGAAAGTTCCAAATGCATTGATATTTCCTGAAAAATATCCTGCCCTGTGTCTAGGTATAAATCTGAAAATCCCTTCCTTAGAAGAAACACAGGATTATTTCTCAGTTGTCATGGTGATGCTTGGGGAAGATTACTTTTTAAGGAGGTGAGAGGGAAGGACCATATTGGGTTGCATAAGCAAAGTCTATGATTTTAACTTGTACTTAGCTAGAAACAGTGCTAGTCGGTATTAAGTCACAAGGTCTTCATAAAATTTAAAATTTTTACACCAAAATTTCCCATAGAGTGTCTAGTCCCACTTTCTCATTGTATAAATGAGAACACCCCAATCTAGGAAGGTTGAATGACTTCCCAAGGTCTTCATGTTGCCTTACAAAACTTTCTTATGCATTTATTTAGAACAGAAAGCAAGTTCTCAAATGGCTGATACACCACAGAGAAGCCATTATGGGGAACTTTCTGTTTGGAAATTGGCCACCACCCCCATTTTCACCCTCAGAAAGAGCTCATTTGCCATTTTTTTCTGCTGTTTCCTCACCTCTTTATTAAAATGATTGCCTGGGGCGCCTGGGTGGCGCAGTCGGTTAAGCGTCCGACTTCAGCCAGGTCACGATCTCGCGGGTCCGTGAGTTCGAGCCCCGCGTCGGGCTCTGGGCTGATGGCTCAGAGCCTGGAGCCTGTTTCCGATTCTGTGTCTCCCTCTCTCTCTGCCCCTCCCCCATTCATGCTCTGTCTCTCTCTGTCCCAAAAATAAATAAACGTTGAAAAAAAAAAAAAATAAAATAAAATGATTGCCTGAGGTAGAATTGCGTGTCCCTCTCTCTCTCTCTCTCTCTCTCTCTCTCTCACACACACACACACACACCCCTATTTATAACTCCATTTACTTCCCAATTCTTTTTCACCTTTTCTTAGAGTTATTATAAAAATCCCTGTTTCTCTCTCATGCATCCTGTTTTTCCCTCTAGTTGCCCATTTCTTGGGAAATAACAACTGGATTCTTGAAACCCCACCATTTCTGAACTAAAAGAAATGTTTGTCATGTTGATAAGGAACTTGATAGCTGTATTGAAGAAGGAAGTCCTAAGGTTTGATGGGAAATTAAACAGAATAAAGATTCAGGGCATCGACACTGAGAGCTTTTGCGAAACACACAGAAATTTCCCTCAGGATCCCCTCCAATCATTATTTACAACTTCTTCCTCTTCCTTAAATTAAATCTATGTTTCCTCAACTGCAAATGTTCTAGATAAATATAAAACTGCTTTTAGTCAATGTTGTCTTGTTCTGCTTAATGACTGTGCTTCCTCACTGCAAATGTACAGTATTTTAAAAACATTATGCATTAAATGGGATTTTAGTACCAATATTCGGTCAAACCACAATTTATAACTTTGTTTATGCGGGGAAATGCATTTAGAGTTGGGAAAAACTCCAGTTTATAAGTCGAATTTTGCCTATGATATATGCTTTGAGCTTAAGTAAAATTCAATCAGTACATTAAAAAAACATTTTTCTAATGTTTATTTATTTTTGATAGAGAGACATACAGAGACAGAGCACAAGCAGGGGAAGGGCAGAGAGAGAGGGAGACACAGAATCCAAAGCACACTCCAGGCTCCGAGCTGTCAGCACAGAGCCCAACGTGGGGCTCGAGCCCACGAACCTTGAGATCATGACCTGAGCCTAAGTCAGACGCTCAACTGACTGAGCCACCCAGGCGACCTAGTACATATTTTTTGAGAGCCCTTCTGGGTGAAAGTCACCATTCCAGGTGCTATGATGTTCTGCAAATAAAATGACAACAACAAGGTACATTATCTCAGCTAATTCTTACAACATCCCTTCTAGGGAGATATCACTCTCCTTCTTGTCAGTGAAGAAACTGAAGCTTAGAGAGGAAAGAGCACAACGTGGTGAGAAGCAGAGCTGATATTCCATCCTGGGTCATCTGACTTCCGAATCTGTGCTGTAGTGCAGAAATTACACTCTAAGGAGACTATGCTGGGAGCCATGCTGGACCTTAGAAAATCCTTGGAAGCTATGCTGTCAGCAGCTTCCAGAAAAAGAATTTGTGTTAAATCTCAGATGGGAACAAGTTTCCTCTGAGTGTTGCTATATAGAAATGCCTCTTAGTGAATGCTATTCCAAGTTACTGGGTTATCAGAAAGTGTCATTGGAACAACTGAGACTCTGGAGGACAGAGAGACTTAGAGCTTGTAACTCTATTGGTGAGGAGAGATGGGGATGCAGGGAGAGTCATAAACAGCCATCTTCTCGGGGGAGTGTATGACAGCCTCTCCTTTTGTCCCTCAATAAGACTTTGTAGGTATCAAGCCTCACATATTTCACTTTTGATCTAAACCCCTGATGGAACCAGATACATAATATTTTATATAATTACTCTGTTAAGATTGGCCAGAAATCCTGGAGAGCTGATTCTGTTCTATGCACCTGCTGATCTGACCAGCTCAGCATGTCTGTTAATGGTTTTCATCCAGAAGATAGAAACAGAGACACAAAAGCAATCCTGTCCTTGCTGTCCAGATCTTAAATACGATAGCTCCTTAGAGTCAACTGCACCTGGCATTCATGAGAGATCTAAAGGCAATTGCCAGTGCAGTTTCTATGTCGTGCTCACATTTCAAAGATGCAAATATAAGGAAACCCTTCTGGGGGTTAGAAGCAAAACCAGCTGAAGCTTATTTTGGAAAAGACACGTGAATTGGCGTTTTAGTTGGGGGCATGGCCAAGATGGAGTAGGCGGGGCAGTAGACTCCCCACCAAGGTAGGCTGGGGACAGGGCTGACCCTCAGGTGGGTCTTCTGTTCCCCACTCTCCCCTGCACAGCTCCTTCCCCCAAAGGCTCTATGGCAGCCACAGGAGGGTGGAGACTGGGAAGGACCTCAGTGGCTGTTCACTTGGACAGGACATCACAGGACTCGGGTGCCAGTTTCTGTTGCGAGTCTCAATCTTCTTCACAACCACGGCCTTGGTGGAGTTGACGTGCCTGAAGGAGTTCAAGCCCCCACCAGAGCCTAAGCTGGACTGGAAGGAGCCCAGACCGTAGTGGATGCCAGGGCCGGTGAGACCCTGTGTGCGGAGCTCAGGGCACCTGAGTACCCTTGGTGGTCCCATTAGGGATATACATGTTCTGTGTCCCAGACTCCAGCAGCTTCGGTAGGTGGCGATCTCGCTGTCCAGGACCAGCCTGACATTCACGTGTTCCCGGTATTCTCGCAGCCCGTCACAACAGCTTCCTGAATCACCCGCTTCCTGACGCTTCCCAGCAATCAGCAAGGGCAGCCTCCACCAAAGCCCTCTGGCCTTTGAGGCCCTGGATCTTAGCCAGGGGTCGGCTGATGTTCTGGCTCATCTAGGAAATCTCCATCTTCGTGCTTCCCGGACAATGTCTGCGTTCCTACTACTTGATCTGGTACAGCCTTCAATCTCGGCCCGTGACAATCTGAGCAATCTCCTGGTACTGAGCCTTCACCTGGTGATGATGCCGTCTGGTCCAGGGAGCAGCAGCTGTCCCCGGGGAGGACCGTGGAGATGTTGGAGAGCTGTGGCCATAGCTCTCAGCTCTCCTCTTCACACTGCAACCTGGGGAAGGCCATCTGGTGGGCCAGCCCCTCCGGGCCGACTCCAGCTCTGTCTCGTTCGTGCAAGCTTCATCCACAGCCTTCTTGACGACAAATGCATTCCCCATCTCTGCACGCTCTTTGATCTCTTCCTCGTATTTTTTCTGAAGTCCTCCATCAGCCCCTGCGTATTGCCAAGCACCGCCTCCAGCTTCAGCTTCTCCTGGACCACGGTGTCCGGCTGCCAGCAAAGCTTGTTGATGTAGCTCCTGAGCACATTGTTCTTGTTGCTTTGAGCTGTTTTCTGCTGCAGGAGACAGCTGTGATGCCCGCCCCCCCCCAAGCCCCCAGACCCGCCATATGTCCAGACCATACTCATGCTGGTGTCCAGGCCACCCCAGAAGCTGCTGCCCACTCAGGAGAAAGCCTAGAAGCAGATTTGGCACAACACACACTTGTATGAGAAGCTGCTGAAGGCCCCGGGGGGCCAGAGGTGGATCCCATGTGGGACTTCTGGGTCACTCTGATGGACATGGTGGAGGCTGGAGCCAACATGAGTAGGCTGGACCAGAGAGACAAAAAGGAGCCGAGAAGCTGCATCTAGGTGGGGGGGAGGGAGTCTTGAGGTATCTGGAGTTTATTGACTTCCCTGCTAAAAACCAGTTTCACAAGTAGTTATTGGATAGTTGGCGTGTGCCTAACATCCTTTGGTAGAGGAATAAGAGACTCAAAACAAGTAAAAGTTAATTCTTATCCTCAATTAGGGCCTTTCTAAATCTTGCCAGTTTATTCATTTAGTCGTGAAACGTATATTTGTTAAGCATGTTTCAGGTGATAAGACATACACACATTAAAGTTACTGAACACAGGCATGATTAGGTGCCCCTAAGTTTCTCCGTAAGGGCCAGGCAACTCCACAAATGCTCATGAAAAGCTGCTGAGTGCCAGGCCCAGGGACACAGAAATAGCCTAGATAGAGCCCATACTAGTAAAAAGCTAACAGGCAGAGGGCAAAATAAGTAGACCAGAAATTGCCATACAGTATGGCGTAATTAGGTAAGTGGAACAGGCACAGAAAGCAAATGGCCACGGAATGCCATTGAGGGTGCACAGAGTTTCAATGGAGTCTTGAAGCTCAAATATGAGTTCACAGAATGCAGGCCCAGGGGTTGGATGGGGAGAAGTGGTCAACGGCTTGGCTGGAGTAAAAGGCAAGCTTGTACTTGCTTGTGACAGTCTCAGGGGTCACAGGCCCATTCTTTCCAACTGCCCCATGAATTGCAGGGGGCCCCCAAACTTTGATCTCTGCCTTCTCTCAGTGGTGCCTCAGGGCTCTGCTCAGACTCCCCTTTGTGCTCCAAGGGGAGGAAACTGTCCCCAAGGAAAAGCTGGAGATCAAGGGGCTGACCTTAGGACCTTTCTTAGAGATTGCAATCTCATGCCACCTGTTGGCCAGTGCCTAGAAACAGTTGCCTCATACGGTTTGTCAAGTTGTATTTTATTTGCAGTGGAAGGGAGGATTAGTCCTGTACAAGCTACTTCATCATAGCTAGAACTTTCTCGAACCTTGAATAACCCTTCACTCGGCCCTGATGCTGAATCCTTGCAATTTTCTCAAACCTCTGCCTTCTTTTTCCTCTTCCTTCCACTTCCTTCATCTCCTCTCTCTCTACAAAAACTGCTTCATAAGTCACTTGTGACATCCCTGATAGCCATAGTTAGTGGGCATTTCTTCCACCTTCAGTCTCCCTGACCTCTTGGTAGTATTGGAAATGGTTAATGGCATCTCCTTTTATAAACTCTCTTCTCTTGAATTCTTACCTCTGTGACTCTGCTTCTGCCTCTGACCCTCCTTCATTTTGTTTGCTGGCCTCAGTCTCTCCACCACCTGATAGAGTCCCCAGGACTCTTCCCCGGAGTGTTCATCCTGGATCCTCTGGGCATCTGCTCTGTGTTCATAGCTTTAGATGATTAATTTCTCATCCTGCCTTCCTCTGTCTCTTTTATGTTAATGATTCCACTCTGTGTGACCAGTCCTGTCTTCTTCATCTGAAGCGTTTGCCCTGTTAAGTATTGTTCCTACTTCTGGAATCTTGCAGTTTCTCAGACCCTCCAGGCTCAGGTTCCTCAAGATCCTGATGTTAATTAAGCCCAAGATTTGTCAGCATATCAGTGTTTTCCTTGTTAGGTTATAATTCATCTGTTTCCCAGCCTCTTTGCCCCAGTATATTCTGAACCACAGCAGAGAGACTTGGTCTTCATCCTCTTTGAAGCCCATATAGCCTAGCTTAACGTCTGGCACACAGGACACCCCTCGGTAAGAGTGAATGAATGAATGAATGAATGAGAGTTGCCAGATCTCCTCTAGCCAAAACAAGGGGCCGGGAAAATTAGTCTCTGGGCTATAGGTGTGGGGGTCAAGGTTTACCTGGAGTTTTCTCCCTGATAGCAGATAACTTCCATCCTCACATGACAGCTGCTCTGTGCAACCCTGGGGATTGGGAGCATGTGGCAGTCAGTTATGCAAGAAATAGCCAAAGGAGGGATAATGTGGGGAATTTTAGGGGTCAGGATGGCAAGAGGATCTAGATTTAAGGAATGTTTAGAGGGTGATGCCAACAGGACCCTTTAATGTATTCTAGGGCTATGCGGTAAATTTAAGTCATCTTCCAGACCATGGAAGTATCTTCCACTCCATTAGATAAATTTAGGATTGCAAGAGGAGAGCGTGTCTAACAGACTGCAAGAGCTGCCTCTGCAAGAGAATTTTTAAATCTATTATGCTCAGCCATCAGTACCAGAGCAGTACGCATTCCAGTACTTTCCTAGCTGCTCTGATTTGCCTCCCATGGGTGAATACAGTACTCCCAGAGGATCATTTACTCTCATTTGCTTACCAGAGAAACAAAGCAAACACTTTAATATTGATTCCTCATCTCCGGCCAAGAAATGGCTTTGATAGTAAGGGTTTTGATTGAACATTTGAAATGACCGTGGGGGGCAGGGAGGCAATTAACATGCCAAATCAGTTCCCCTGAATTCTGGGTAGGAAGGTTTCAGGAAGCTTAAAGAAAATTTCACGTCTTCTCCTATTAGATTACAGCACCGTGCATGATTTTTGTGAATCTTTTGCACCGTGAATAAGGGGTTATCTTTCTTGTAACAAGACTACCCTGAATTACCTGGCTCTGTCATCTTCCCTCCATCCTTCCTGCCACTCTCATTTCCATCAAGCCCAGGATTTGTCACTATACCGGGGCTTTGCATGTTGGGTTATAATTCACCTGTTTTCTGGTCTCTTTGCCCCAGTGTACTGTGAACTAAGGCAGAGAGACTTGATCTTGTCCCTCCATCCATCCATGTGCATAAAGTGTCCATCCCCATCCTCTACATAACAGATTTGGAATGGTTTGCCTACTCCTTAACATCACATTTCTTTATTTGCACAATCTGTGTAGAAAATAATGCCTTTCTCTTTGCACGTGTGTGCTGTCAACACTTCCTGCGTGTGCTTTCTCAGCTTCCACGCCTTTCTCAGGAAAGGCCAATCCCTTTGCCCCTGCTACTCCACCAACAGTATTCTTTCCACAGTCAACAATGACTAAAGCCAAACTTTGTGCCATGGCCTTCTCCTCCCACTCTCTTTCTCTGGCTTCCATATTGTTGCATCCTCCTGTTTCTTCCCCTCACTTTTTTGGCTGCTTTATTTTTTATAGGTTCATACCCCTTTAATTCTTGGTTTTCTTGCATCTCAGCCCTGGTTATGTGTGTTTCTCAGTTAGCCTTCTCTCTCTGGATGATCTCATTCCTGCCTGTATGAGTTTACTAGTGCTGCCATAACGAAGTACCACAAATTTAGTGGCTTATAACAGAAATTTATTGTCTCGTTGTTCTAGAAGCTAGAAATCTGAGATCACAGTGTTAGGATGGTTTCTTCCTTCTGGGGCCAGTGAGAGGGAATCTATTCTATGCTTCTTGCCCAGTCCCTAGTGATATATTGATGACCCTTGGCATTCTTTGACTCCTAGAAACAACACCTCAGTATCTGGCTTCATCTTGCATAGTGTTTTCCCTGTTTGTATGTCTGTGTCCAAATTTCCCCTTTTTTTTTTTTTTTTTAAATTTTTTTTTTCAACGTTTTATTTATTTTTGGGACAGAGAGAGACAGAGCATGAACGGGGGAGGGGCAGAGAGAGAGGGAGACACAGAATCGGAAACAGGCTCCAGGCTCTGAGCCATCAGCCCAGAGCCTGACGCGGGGCTCGAACTCACGGACCGCGAGATCGTGACCTGGCTGAAGTCGGACACTTAACCGACTGCGCCACCCAGGCGCCCCCCAAATTTCCCCTTTTTATAAGGACACCAGGCCTATGGAATTAGGGCCCACCCTAAGGACCTCATTTTAATTTGGTTACCTCTATAAAGATCCTGTCTCCAAATAAGGTCACATTCTGCTCTACTGGGGATTAGGACTTCAATATGTGAACTGAGGCGGGGTAGGATATATTCAACCCATAACATCTCCTATAGCTTTAATGACTTGTCCATATACTGCTGACTCTCCAGTCTATGTCTCCATCCCAAAAATGTCTTCTGGACTCTGGACTTGTGTGTCAGTTGCCCACCATCCATCTCCCTTGAATGATTTTCATGCACCTTACACTTAACATGTCTAAGAATGGTGTCTTATCAATTCAGTTGTCCCGAACAGAAACTGATACTTATTCTTGACTACTTCTTCACCCTCATTCCTACAACCATGCCCAATCATTTACCAAATTATGGCAGTGCTGTGGCTCTCAAGTCAACCTCCTCTTTGACCTCACTGCTACCACCTCTGCAAGGCCACTATTATCTCTCCTCCAGACCACTCCAGTGTTTTCCTAACAAGTCATTCTATCTCTGGTGTTACTCCCTCTCAAGCCATTCTCCACATTGCAGAGCACTCTTTGAAAAACCCAAATCTGATCACTCCATTTCCCTGCTTAGGTCATCAGTGGTAGCAAGTGCCCTTGGAAGTAGACATTGGACCCAGACAGCTGATGGTAGGCCTTGAGCTGGACAATGAAGGAACAGTAGAGTCTAGGTGAGTGAGGAAGAGGCTCGTATGAATGTGGAGCTTGGACTTAACCTTGCAGGTTTAGATTCAAGGCCATGTCAGTGCACCCACCTGCTAGGTATGGACACCCATAACAATTGTGAAAATAACCTGATGCTGACCGTGTAGCTTTTCCCATATCCCCCGGGGCGGAAACTTGCAAAGTGTTGTGTTTAGATTGTGGCCTAAATCACAGTGGAGCTGCCTAAGCAGCTGCCTCTGCCAGTTCCTGACTTGTCCTCCTCCCTAGTGACAAATGTATATGCTAACAGCATTAGCTGTACCCTGGCATGCTCTTCTACCCATTTCTTTCTTTCTGCTCATGCATAAGGCATGAATATTTTGTAAACTGATCCATAAGCTTCTGGTTTAAAAGGCAAGTCCCAAATGAGAAGATACTGGTGGACCATTGGCAGTTGCAAGGGGCTGAGCCATTCCTTGGCTCCGGGATGAAAAGCTGGCTTGTCCACCCATTCAGAATTCAGTGCTGTTTATAGAAATTTCTGTGTAATTGGCTTTTCCCCTCTTAGACCATAAGAAAATGAGAGTAAGCATCATGCCTTCTTGTCTTCTTTGCACTTAGCAGAGGGCCAGACACATAGTAGGCATCAATAACTTCTAATTAATGGGTTATCACACAGTTAGGTCAACAGCCACAGGTCTTTTGGGTTATCCTGAATTGTTTTTTGACTAGAATAAATTATGACACTGCCTTGTGAATGCTTTGTCTAATCCATCAATTATGAAATTCACCAGGGCCATTTGGAAGGAAAAGTATATTCCAGGAGAACCTACCAGGAAGGAATTTGTAAGTAAAGGGTTTCTACAGTCAGTAGGGCATATTTTTCAAGATTTTCAGGGCAATAGTGACATTGCTGGAGGGTGGTAGTGATGTTGTAAGGTACATAGGGATCTTAGTTCCCTTCATGTGCACATGCACGTGGGTAAATACTCCAGTTCAAATTACAAGCAAAGGAAGACTTTAGGGGAAGAAGAGACAAAGGCTCAACTCGAAGAAAGTCAACGTGAAGGCTTAATGAAAAGCAAACAAGATCATTCAAGGAAGCAAGCTCAACATAAAAATCTGGACTTAGAAAACAAATTAGAATCAGTTACTTATTTTAACAAGAAGTTATTATTTCAAGCATAAACACTCCCGCCCACAGCTGAAATATGATTAATGTAAAATTAATCAATTCATGTAAAATATGATTAATACCATTACATTATCTATATATGCTTTAGGAATAGGGTGTATGGTATTATAAAAAGAAAATAGTTGTATAGTCTTAATGACAGTGTCTTACCAACTGAGACACAGGGGTGGGTATTCAAAGGCACAATTTCCAGGACTGCATTTAATAGTCCAGAGTAACCAAGCTGTAGATTTATACCAGACCAGGTATGTGGCACAGCATTCTCTTAATCTCTCTTGCTTCAATTTATTGAGCTGGTCTCTGTGGGAAATATTCTAAAGTTGATCCTAAATGTCTTTTGGTTTTTCTGGCTTAAAGTGAATATTTCAGAACCATCAGGACAGGCCTTTTTACTGTATGGTCAATGAATCTCTGCCTGCTGTTTGGCATCACAGAGCCTTGAGTGACATGGGAGAGAAGTGGGGTTGGTGATCATAGAGATTCTCCCTCTCCACCTTCACCCAGGAATCAGCCATCTCTCTTCCAGGGGAAAACTTGTGCCCAGGTGTTCAGCAAAGGTAACGGCCAACTATACCCCCTCGAGAATGTCTGCCATTGGGTTCGTGTAGCTTAGCTGGCAAGAATTCCAAAACACCTTTTCTAAATCTTCCTAAATCTTTCAGTGGGCCCCTCCCTGAGAACAGAGTGTGTTACTCATAGGGCCACAATACAAGAAAAGTAGCAAGTAAGGACATTAGAGAAAAGGGGAAAGGACATGAGAAGAGGCCACCAGGGGGTTGGGTGCACATGAAAGTCCTAGAGAGTTGGTCTTAGAGCTCTTGACTGGGAGCCTCCAAAGCTGTTATGGCTGGTTAGCAAAAGGGAGATTTAGTGGATGGACTGGGGAAGGGAGGCTCACAGAACCTTGGAAAATGTGCAGGAACTGAGGGCCTTCACAGCCGAGCAGCCGGGACATCCTCCAGGATACTGCTGTTGCCATCACAACCCAACACCCGGCTGCCACTGTTGCTCATGGAACTTTAACCATCCTGGTTTCTTGAGATTTATAGTTTTGGATACGGGGCTTTGATGGAGTGAAACCCAGTCATGCCTGCCCCCCATTGTCAGGGGCAGGGAGAGTGTTATACTTCCTAAAGAGCTTCATTTGAGGATGCCTGGGTGGCTTGGTCAGTTGAGCATTCAACTCTTGATTTTGGCTAAGGTCATGATCCCAGGGCCATGGGATTGGGCCCTGTGCTGAGCATGGAGCCTGCTTAAGAGTCTCTCTCTCTTCCTTTCTCTCCTCTCCTCTCCTCCTCTCCTCTCCTCTACTCCCCTCCCCTCCCCTCCCTCTCTCTTCCCCCCCCCCGCCCCTCTCCCCTTCCTGTGCTCTCTAATAATAATAATAATAATAATAATAATAATAATAATAATAGTAGTAGTAGTAGTAAATAATTTTTAAAAAGCCTCTTTTGGCTTCCATTGTGGGATATGGGACACTTTCCCAGCAAGACTTATGTAGTTGGGGGGGAAGGTCCCCCTAAATGGGAAGGGGGTTGAGTGCTGAGCAGTTAAAAGTAGGACAGAGGCCTAAGGTAATCACATTAAAAAAAACATTCAAGGAGTTGTTAATGGGGCTTAGAGATTTTTAATAAAATTTTTATTTGTTCTTTTGCAGTGAAAAACACTTTCTATCATCTGGGAAATTATTTAAGACTGAGACTATCATCAAAAAAAAATGTTAAAGGCAATTTTATACTATTTCTGCTGATTCATATCTAGGATCGGCCAAATAGATTTGAAATTCTTTCTTACGTACATTGGGAATACTTAAAAATCCATTTCAGATTTCTATGAATGTTCAGCAAAAATCGTCAAGGTCAACCTATAATCTAACTCTCCAGATGACAGAAGGTGTAAGGAGTAACAAGACTGAGTAGTCAGAGGCTGAGTATGGGCAAGATAAGAGGTAGCTGGAATTAGGAAAACAACTGTAGGCTTAATAAAACATGGGCATGATTTGGAGCCATAGTTGAGGGAAGGGTGACAACTTTGAGCAGCAGTGAGGAAATAAATGCTTGATACTGGATGGAGACATGGGTCCAGAAATGATCTAAACAAGCAAGTGTTAAGGATCATATGTTCTTTGGGAGAAGGGAGCCAGGAGAAATGCATGTTAATCCCAAAATCTTCTTTAGAGTACAAATCCAGAACATGTGCTTGACAGATACATGGGTTGCCTAAGTAAGAATGGAGCCCCTCTGGCAGACATAGACCTGGGGTAAGGGGTGCTCTGGTTGCATCACACAAGAGTTCAGTCATGACCATGAAGAATAAGTATGACCAGTTTCCAAGCACAAGAGACTATGATTATTGGTGTTCTTTCGACTTTTACCATGTGAATGCCTGGATTTTAGGGGAAAAAGGGTCCTACTGCAATACACATTTCTAAAGGGGAAATCCTGTCTCTCTTTAAAGAGCATGTTTTTGCTTGAACAACTTCCATTAGATGTCTTTCTTCCAGGTTCTATTTGTTCTGTGCATCTTGCCCTCTTCTCCCAAATTTGCCTTCATGAGACTCTGCTTCCAACCCATCATCCCTCTTCAAAATGCCTCTTTTGCTCTCAACAACTAAAAAGGCAAAATCTCCACTTTCCTTTGTTGGAAGCTGTTCCAGGCTCTCTTCCTATATAAACCCTGCCCTGCTCTGGGATCTGCTGGAACCCATCATCCTCTGCTAAGTATTCTGTAACTGTCCAGGCTGAAATTGATCTCTCTGCTCTCTGAACAATAATTGTCCTTATTTTCTGTACGATGGAACTATTTCCCCTACATACAGAAAGAGCTCAACAGTGCTGAATAGCTGAAATGGAAAGGGCAACAGAGCGTATTGGAAAGAATATGGACTTTGGCACTGGACTCGACTTTTTAAACCCTTACTTGGGCTGTTGAAGATCCACTTTCCTTCTCTGTAAAATAAGAATAGTAAAGTCCACCCCACAGTGTTGTGTTGTTTAGAGATCATATATGTAAAGCTCTTGGCACATGGTAGGTGTTAAATAAGTGCTAGACGCTTTTATTTTTACCTTGTAAAAACAGGGAGAAGTGACATATTTTTTTAGTTTTAAAGTTAGTTATAGATAGAGAAAATAAATCTTATTCCAGATAGAATAAATTAATACTGTTTTAGGAACAAGATGTATATAGCATAAATATAGCAATTATTAGTCCTTTCTTCTAATTACACCTTTTAGGTAAATAAAAACTAATTCGGTTTTAAAAGATTTTTTAATTTTTTTCTTTAAAAATTTTTTTAATGTTGTTTATTTATTTTTGAGAGAGAGACACAGAGCACAAGCAGGGGAGGGGCAGAGAGAGAGGGAGACACAGAATCCAAAGCAGGCTCCAGGCTCTGAGCTGTCAGCACAGAGCCCGATGCAGGGCTTGAACTCACGGACCATGAGATCATGACCTGAGCTACAGTCAGACGCTTAACCGACTGGGCCACCCAGGCTCCCCTAAAAGGTCACTTTAATATGCCTATATAGGTACCCAAATATTTCATATTTACGTCTTGAATAAGATGAGATGGTTAGCAAGAAGATAATTAGCAAGTCTTGAAAAAAATTTGGTACAAAAAATACGCATAATAATATAACCAACAACTAGGTTATTTTAAAAGATATTTCTCTGTGAAATGAATCAAGAATGTTCAGAGCTACATAGAGTGAATAATACTAGTAAGTAAAACAGTGTTGTGCAGGAGACCTTGGGCTTTAAAGAGTAAGGCGGTGCAGAATTGAAACAGGAAGTTGGTATATTGCTTGTGTATTAACCATCCACCATGCTGACCCCCTAGGATTAAGTGTTTACCTAAGAAGTGAGTAACTTTTTTGCAAATTCCATATAGACTTCAATGAAAACTCAACCAATACTGATGACAATAAATATTCCCTCACTACAAGGAATATTTTCTGCCATTGTAATTTGATGGAACATGAGTTTAAAAAAGTAAGCTGAAATATGGCTTTTTACATAACCTTTTGTTGAATTGTTGGCATCTTACCTGTTTTTATAAGACAAAATGTCACAGTGATTGTTGTAACTTCCAACCAACTCCAAGTCAAAATTCAGGATTGCATTTCTGTCTTCGATGTTTCTTCAGTGATTGTAACATCTTGGCAGGAAAGATCATGCATATTTAAAAGCAACACACTTATAAAAGATTATTTGAAAATAGTCAAAGCTAGTTTTATGCTTAAAGTATGACTTTCAAGAGATTGGTTGGAAGAATCATCAAAGAAGAATCATTCATCAAAGAAGCTTACAGCTAGGAGATCTTGTGGTCTAGGCCCTGATTCTGTGATTATAATATTATTGTAGAAACATGGTATATAGATACCTTTGCCCCTCCAGATTCTTTTTCTACCTGCCCCACAACCTTTCTCTACTTCTCTTTCTTTGTGGTAGTTGAACTGTATGGACTACGGAAATAAGCTGTCTTGCCCTCTGGCCTTGGTTTACTGATCAAGGGGGGTCCCTAAGAGATATCAAAGGAAAGGACTATTTTCAGGAACTCCCAGCTGGATGCCTACCTTAATGAAAAGTCATAACTCATCTCAGGCAAGCCTCTCCTTCCAGATTTTTCCAATCACTCCCTCTCCTTGTCCCTTCAGGCCTAAGTATAGTAAGAGTGAGCCTTCGTTACACCTGGGTACTTCCCTCCCCCCTGTGGTATTACATACAGTGGTTCTCAAAATTTTAACTTGCATTGGAATCACCTGGAGGGCTCCTTAAATCATAGGTTACCCCCACCGCAGTTTCTAATTTAATAGTCTGAAGTGGCTGCTGAGAATTTTCATTTAAAAAATCTTTTTTGAAGTTTATATTTGAGAGACAGAGCATGAGCGGGGGAGGGGTAGAGAGACCGGGAGACACAAAATCCAAAGAAGGCTCCGGCCTACAGCATGGCGCATGGCTCGAACCCACGAACCGCAAGATCATGACCCGAGTCAAAGTCAGACAGTTAACCCATTGAACCACCCAGGTGCCCTAAGAATTTGCATTGCTAACAAGCTCCCAGGTGATGCTGCAGTGGGCGGCTTAGGGAACCATATAGCCTTATAGCCCTAAACCTTGAGCACCTTTCTAATAAAGTATCCTAATTTTGAGTTTGCTCTCCCTTCCTTCTGAAACCTTGACTAATATAAATGGGTATAAAAAATTAGCTGAAAATCGACAGTTTGTTTTATGGTTAAACATGATTTCCAGGTGCTTGCTTGAAATATCTTTAAATCAAAGGAGAGAAAGCTACAGGGAATTAGGAGATCATTTTGCTCAATCACTAAATTTCAGAGTATGAAAGAATACAAAGAGAAGTCAAGTGATTTACCTGAGAGGACATAGACAATCGGTGTCCTGCCCTTCCGGGAAGTCTTTCCAGGACTTTATGCTGCCTCTTGTCGTACAGCCCCTACCTCTCCGACTCCACTTTCCTTCCCAACACCCCCCGCCCACATCCCCCATCCCCAGGACGGTGTCTTTATGTTTGGGCATCAGGGCTACCTGTGGTGTTTCAGGTAAGTATGAGGCATAGCTTGGGGCAAGTGAGGATAAGATCTCTAGCTCACTGTTCAGTATAATGCTTAGTAGAACCAAATATGTCCTTGATTTTTTGTGTTCATGAGAGATGAGAGTCAACGGCAGGGCTCTTATTAGAATGATGTCTAGAGTCTGGTCCATTATCTTCCAAGTCGTCTTGTGCTTGCTCACACAGAATCTTACCTGACACATTGCTTCTTTCTCATCTACTTTTTTTTTTTTTAATTTTTTTTTTTTTTTTTTTTTTTAGCGTTTATTTATTTTTGAGACCGAGAGAGACAAAGCATGAACGGGGGAGGGCCAGAGAGAGGGAGACACAGAATCTGAAACAGGCTCCAGGCTCTGAGCTGTCAGCACAGAGCCCGACTCGGGGCTCAAACTCACGGACCACGAGATCATGACCTGGGCTGAAGTTGGCCGCTTAACCGGCTGAGCCACCCAGGCGCCCCTCTCATCTACTTTCCCAAGACCTTTTCCTAGTTACTTTTTATCACACGGCTTTTCAAGTTGTCATCTGAGAACCCTACACCTTACACTCTGATTAGGCTTTCCTCAGCATTTCTTTGCCCTTTTTGCTTTGAGGTTTCTAAGTGGACGCCCAGGGCCCTGTCACCCCAGCCACACTTGCCCTTTCCTGGTGTTGTCGCCGTGATCTGTGGCCACAGAAATTGTACCAGGCATCAGTGTAAGACACAATTTCCTGCCTCGAGATTTTTGACTCTGGGCAACTAGATTTCTCCCAGGAGGCTAGCTACAAGACTGGAAAGCTGGGAGCTTCAAATGATTAAATTTTCTGCAGAGAAAGGCAAACAGAGGCCAAGTGAGAAGACATGAATCTGGCACCTGCAGTGGGAGATGGGGACTGTCTGCCTACACGCTGCCCCAGGTCCCAGGTGTTCCTGAGGTTTAGGGACATTCCTGGCTGCCCTGTCCCTTGGTTGCTAAGCTCCTAAAAACTCCCCATTTTTGTGTAAACTGATCGAGTTTGGATTTCTATGATCTGAAGTCAGACGTTCTCACTGATAAAGTACCATTAACGATCATTTTTGTTTAGCTGCTTATTTTTCCTTATAATAGTGTACATCGATTGCGTACGTTCTGTGGACCATTTAATCTGAACAACACTCCTGAAAGGATTTTCAATGCTTGTTTGTACTCAGAATTCAGCACCTTAGAGCTGCTCATCTCACCATTGTTTCATAGCGTCCTCTTTACCCCTCTGAGTATTTGCTCCTGTGGTTTCCTCTGACTCTATCGCCTATTCCTCAGCCTAGAACTCTGTCTGGCAAAGCCCTGCTCATCGTTCAAAGCCAACTTTGATGTAGCAACCCATAGAGACTTCCCTGCTCCAGGCAGAATGAATCACTCCCTTTCTTCTTGCTCTCCAATTCACATTAAATTATGGTTAATTGGTTACAAGTCTGATCCCAATACCATGCAGGCGGGGACTGTGTATTCTTCATTATCTAACTCCTGTTCCTGACACAATACCTGCCCTAGAATCGTGGCTTAATAACTATTTGTTGAGTTAAGTTGATTTGGGGAACATGCAGAGCCTAACCAGTGTGAATGAAGAAATTCTATCGTTATGCATGGACAAATATGAAAAATGACACAAGATGGCCCTACTGCTATGGCTCACGTGAGCAGGTGTCTTTACAAGGAAGAGTGGGGGCCGTCTGGTGTGACCACTGAGAGACTTCCAACCTATCACTTCTAATACAGTTTACTCTCAATACTTATTAAAGTCTAAACACTTTTCACTAACTGAATTTGTGATGCCCAGGCACTCATTGTGGCATAGACAATAGAAAATAGATATGATGTCACCTAGCATCCCAGGTGACATTCTGAATATGATTTTTGTCAGAGTTGGCTTTATATTAAGTGAATGGCACAAGACTGTGTAGCATGGGGTGGTGTTTTCACTTCCAGGATTGGAGATGACTGTTTCATGGCCCAAGCCCTGACCGTGCCTCTGGGCCTGGCTCTGAAGTTTAAAGTGTGCCTTTTTAGGACAATGGTTTAAATGTCTCCAGTGGCTCAACTGCTCCCGGATCTCGTCCATAAATCAACCAGTGTGAGGCAGCAGAAAATGGGTGTTGAGCTGTATTGCATAGGGACCAGGAGGTGCAGAAGCCAGGACATAACATTTAGTGAAAATGAGGAAGCCGGAGAAATCACTAGTTTGGCTTACAAATCCAACGCTCCCAGATACACATGATTTACCAACTTCTTAGTGTCTATGGCCAATGTTTTATCTCAATCCTTGCTCAACTAGCTTCCCAACCTATTTTTGGACTTCCTCCTTTTGGCCTGTAATTGCCAAATGATCACAAAATGAAACCTGATATTCCCCTAAGAAAACATGAGAAGGCGTAACTCACTAATGAAAAATACTTGAAAGATAAATTAAAAATGACTCCTGGAGTATCTGAGTGTCAGCCCCTCTGGAAGAACATAAATGAGAGTTCACTGGATTTTAAACAGACTCTTTTCATTGAATTTGAAATACTCAATTAGAAACATAGTTGGATGGGTGCCTGGGTGGTTCAGTCAGCTAAGTGGCAAACTTTGGCTCAGGTCATGATCTCGCAGTTCGTGAGTTCAAGCCCAGCATGGGGCTCTGTGCTGACAGCTCGGAGCCTGGAGCTTGCTTCAGATTCTGTGTCTCCCTCTCTCTGCCCCTCCCCCACTCATACTCTGTCCCTCTCAAAAATAAATAAATATTTTAAAAAATTTTAAAAAAAGAGACATAGTTGTGAAAGTCACAGTAAACATTTTGGATATGTAAACT
Organism: Puma concolor; assembly: GCF_028749965.1. Classification (NCBI taxonomy): domain Eukaryota; kingdom Metazoa; phylum Chordata; class Mammalia; order Carnivora; family Felidae; genus Puma; species Puma concolor. The sequence continues at coordinate 43,855,207 of NC_141672.1, forward strand.
AAAAACCTTATGTGTTTTGACACTTTTGTAATAATACTAATATAGCATTAATTTAGGCATAATAATTGGTCTGTAATTCTTCTATTGATTTTTTTGAGTACTCATACATTTTTTATTCTTTTAAATGCAAGATTATATAATACATTTTAATTAGGGCAACTTGAGACACTTAATAATAGATGCTATAGCTAATTCCATTTTTATAGACTTCTCCTTGTTTTTCCCAAGACTGAGAAAAATAGAAAAGGAAAGAAAACAAGATACACTTTTGTCATAGATGGGGAGGCCTGGAACGCAGAACGAACACTCAGAGCTAAGTTGCTCTGCAGTTCTGCTCGGTTCTTGCGGGAGATGATGGTTCAGGAATTCAAGCGTTCTTTTTCTGGACACCACTGCTTCTCAAAGTTCTGATTAGATTGCTTTACGTGATTACTCACACAGTCCGTGACATGATTATTCAAAGCCAAACTAAAGCCAAGACGCCATTGCTATTTCAAGATTTTGCATTTCATTGGTTGGTTTTCTACCATCTCAGAAAGCACCACGCCAAGACATAACCTCTGTGACCCAGAGAGGATGATAGCTTCTGTTCTGCAGAGCAGAGTATCTACTAGAAATAGAGACACTCCTAACTTACAAGGAAAAATAAATGTACTCTGTGAACAAACATAGGCAGCCAAGGAGACACGATGACTGAATGTAATGTGGTGTCCTGGGTGGAGTCCTGGCCCAGGAAAAGGCCACTAGTGATAAAGCTAGTGGCATCCAAAGAACATTTGGAATGTGGTCAATGGTACTTACCAACGTTAATCTCTTCATTTTGACAAATGCACCAGAAGATGCAAGATGTTGACGTTGGAGGAACCTGGGTAAAGAGCATCTGGGAACTCTCTGGACTATCTTTCCGACCGTTCTGTAAATATAAAATTATTTCAAAATTAAACATTTACTCAGAGCAAGGGACGGTGAGAGAGTGTAGAACAGTCTCCGACAGACGGAGAGGCAGGCAGCTTCTGCAGACAGAGTTGAAGCATTCACACGTGAGAAAGTGAAGCCCCGGGGAAGCCAGTGCATGACTACCGTCAAAATGAGCTCCTTCGGGGAAAGTTCAAAGAAAGTGTCGATGCATGTGACTTAACAGCAAAGACTGAATGAACTGATCAGGATTTGATCTTACTGTTTAAAGGCCTGGGTAGATTCAGGATGTTCCAGGTAGAGGGACAACCCAGTAAAAGGCTTAAAGCTATCAGTACTAAGAGTAAGGTGTCAGAACGCAGCCAGAACCAGCCTCACTGGAATGGAGTATTCAGATGGGGGCAGGGTTAGCTATGTAATTTGAGGTTCCGGTGCCAAGGGAAAATGTCAAGTTCCTTGTTCAAAAAGCAGAAAATGGTTTTTCTCCTTTCTTACGTTCTCTTTCTACTCACCATGGCATTTTTTATTTGCTATTTAACATCTGCTCCCTTGGACAGAGGGATGCTTGCTGGGTGAATGCAGGCCCCCGCAGGCACTGGGAGTCTCACCCTGAGATCCCAGCACTCCCCATACCAGTACCCAGGTCCCTGTACAGTTGTTAACCAAGGACTCAGGTGTGGTGGCTGAAAACCGACCCCAGGAGGTGGGGAGACAACAGGAGGCAAAACCAAGCCTGAGCTGAGGCTCCAAGCCCCCTGCTTGTGCTCCATTATCCCATCAGAAGTCACTTAGAGGGGCACCTGGGGGGCTCAGTAGGTTAAGTGACCCACTCTGGGTTTCGTCTTGGGTCATGACTTGCAGTTCGTGAGTTTAAGCCCGCATCGGGCTCAGCATAGACAACACGGAGCCTGCTTGGGATTCTCTGTCTCCTCTCTCTCTGCCCCTCCCCTGCTCATGCTCACTCACGCTCTCTCACTGTCTCTCTCAAGTAAGTAAACTTTAAAAAAAAAAAAAAAAAGAAGGGGGAGTTTGGGTGGCTCGATCAGTTAAGCATCCAACTTCGGCACAGGTCATGATCTCGTGGTTCATGGGTTCAAGCCCCGCATGGGGCACTGAGCTGACAGCTCAGAGCCCGGAGCCTGCTTCAGATTCTGTGTCTCCTTCTCTCTCTGCCCCTTCCCCGCCTATGCTCTGTGCCTCTCTCTCTCTCTCTCTTTCAAAAATAAAATTAAATGAGTAAATAAAAAAGTCACACACAAAAAAACTGAAATGTAAAAGAATTTCCATGTGGCACCCTAGACCTTGGAGGGGGGGTGGGGTGTGTGAGGTTCTTCCAAAGAAGCACAGCACCCCGTGTGACTGCACTGGCTCCAGGCCCATGAAGCCAAGCCTGGGTGGGGGTCCATGGAGATTAATCAGGATTGGGAGGGGCTTAACCCGTGGAGGATCCTGAGGCCTGCGTTTTCATCTGTAAGAGCGGGTAGAGGCCAGAGGGATTGAGGAGACACAACCAAATTGGACTTTAGTGACCAGTCCGATGGAAAAGCGTAGGGTGGACTCGACAGGAGTCACTGTGGGCACTTTCACTAGTTAGGAATTCAACAGCCAACCTTAGGAAGAATAAGGAGGATGCAAGCATGACGTCACAGTTTCCCTCCCTTGAGGTAAACTGTTTGTTGTTAGCAGTTCTAATTCAGAACAGGTGCATCAGACCAAGCGCCATTTTCTAAAGTTCAGTTTTGGTGGACAGAGTTATCTAAAAAGATCCTTAATCTTAGGGACACAGACCTTGCCAACGCAGACTTTTCTTTTTAGGAGCCCCTCTGATAAAATTAGAAATGAGCTCAAGGAAGGTTCCATCAGGGCCGTGTGTTTTACTGCCAGGGCATTTAAAATCTTGTTCCAGGGGTACCTGGGTGGCTCATTTGGTTACGTGTCCAGTTCCTGATCTCAGCTCAGGTCTTGACCTCAGGGTTGTGGGTTCAAGCCCTGCATTGGAGCCTACTTTAAAAAAATAATACAAATGAACAAAATCTGTTTCCAGTTTTCCTTTTGGCAGGTTCTCAAACTGGTATGAACTCTTTCTTCCCAGGTACCTCCAGATCATCAGTTACTCGATGTAAACCAGGAGCCAACTGCCCCAGTTCACACAGTGGCATCAGTAGGCAACTGTCCCCTCTTTCTGTCACCGAAGATTCTTCTGCTCCTATTCTTGAACTTCAGAGCCGAGGATCTTCTGGAGTTTGCGGACATAGAGTCGAAAGGCAGAACAGATCAGGTGAGCTGGTGACCTCCTCTTTTTTTTTTTTTAAACATGAAATTTATTGTCAAATTGGTTTCCATACAACACCCAGTGCTCATTCCAACAGGTGCCCTCCTCAGTACCCATCACCCACCCTCTCGTCCCTCTCACCCCCCATCAACCCTCAGTTCTGTTTTTTTTTTTTTTTTTTTTTAATTTTTTTTTTCAACGTTTATTTATTTTTGGGACAGAGAGAGACAGAGCACGAAGGGGGGAGGGGCAGAGAGAGAGGGAGTCACAGAATCGGAAGCAGGCTCCAGGTTCTGAGCCATCAGCCCATAGCCTGACGCGGGGCTCGAACTCACGGACCCCGAGATCGTGACCTGGCTGAAGTCGGACGCTTAACCGACTGCGCCACCCAGGCGCCCCTCAGTTCTGTTTTTAAGAGTCTCTTATGTTTTGGCTCCCTCCCTCTCTGACCTCCTCTTAAATAACAGTACACCTAGGTAACCTTCGAACCAGCCGTGAAAGATCACACCATTGGCCCAGAACGCAGGGATGTTACATGGACTCTGAGGAGTGGGAGTGGGGAATTTATCAAGTGGGAGGAGAAGGAAGAAGGGACATGTATAGATGGGATCTGTTAGTGGGATACGTACAGTGTAGCAGAGAAACCAAATACCAAAACCTGCCGTTGCAGGGCTTAACACATGATTAAATGGTGACACCCAGGGCGCCTGGGTGGCTCAGCCGGTTAAGAGTCTGACTTTGGCTCAGGTCATGATCTAGCAGTCTGTGAGTTCGAGCCCCGCGTCAGGCTCTGTGCTGACAGCTCAGAGCCTGGAGCCTGTTTCAGATTCTGTGTCTCCCTCTCTCTGACCCTCCCCCGTTCATGCTCTGTGTCTCTCTGTCTCAAAAATAAATAAACGTTAAAAATAATAATAAGTAAATAAATAAATGGTGACACCCTATTAAGTTTACAGGGTATCTAGTTTCCGCTTCTTGAAGATGTCAAAAGCCAGCATCTTTGCTCTTAGCCCTGGGAGTCAGTGGTAGCGCACTCCCACTCTAAGAAGAATGAAAACACTGTTAGTAAAATCACAGACTCTGCTTTTGTGCTCGTCAGGACTGCCGGTCTTTGGAGCCCTTCTAGTTTCCCCAGTTTTGCACCTTCAGGACACCGCCTGCTTCCCTGATCAGCATTTAACTAATCAGTCAAGTCCTCTACACTTTCCTCACATACATTTGACCACACTCAACAACTCCCGGGTTACTTGGGTTACTGGAATTGCTTGATACATCTCATAACTAGATCCAGGAGTTTCCCAGCAAATTTGTAATTTCCCAATGCACCTGAGTCCACTAGGCTGTTGCCCACACCAGTACTTCTTGGCGGTGGACATCTCATGGCCTTCCCCAGAGAATGTGCTCAGGTACCCAGTTCATACTCACTTCCTCTCGTCACATGACCACACTTCCGTTTCTGCAAAAAGCAAAACAGTTGTATGCCAACAGACGCTTGCCTCTTTGCCTTAATGTCTCCATTCTTTTGTTTGCCAGTGACCATCACTTTGGGACCGTCTTTAATGTGTGTGTTCCTGTCATTCCGATGTGAACTCCTTTTGCTATGTCCATGATCACTTCCTCTCCATCACTTTTCACCTGCATTTGCAATCTCTCCTTCCACTCATTCCTTCTGCTTTATCAGTAACATATTTAAAATCTCTTGCATCCTTAAAAACAATAATCAAACAGCAAACAACAACAACAAAATACTCCATCCAAAATAAGTGGTTAGTTGAAAACAAAACATAACTTGGAGAAAACTGGCCTAAAAAAATAAATAGAAGGGAAATGGAAATTCAGGGGACTCAGTTAGGGATGGGGGGCAGTAAATAAAGGTATACAGGAAATATGAAAGCCTCTTCTAGGGTACTACTAATTGGATAAGAGGGTTTTTTTTTATATAAGAAAAGATATTTTTTTCAAAAAGTGACAATATTTTAAAACACTATATCAGCAACTATTGACCCTAAGGCTAAGGCTCTTTTTAAAAATTTTTTTTTCAACGTTTATTTATTTTTGGGACAGAGAGAGACAGCATGAACGGGCGAGGGGCAGAGAGAGAGGGAGACACAGAATTGGAAACAGGCTCCAGGCTCTGAGCCATCAGCCCAGAGCCCGACGCGGGGCTCGAACTCACGGACCGCGAGATCGTGACCTGGCTGAAGTCGGATGCTTAACCGACTGCGCCACCCAGGCGCCCCTAAGGCTCTTTTTAAAAAAATGAAGAAAATGGCATCATAAATCTTCAGAAAATTTTAATTGGCTTTAATAAGTTGCAGTAATATTCCTATTATCCCAGTTATCTGCAGAATAGAATGTTCCAGTTAATTAAGTATTCTGGTTAATAAGGACTTGCTTTATCTATCATATGCAAACTACAAATTAAATATACTGGTTGACAAAGACTTGCCATATCTGTCATATGCAAACTACACATGTCAAAGGCTATACCATGAAAGATCACATGGGACGTAATTTACTCTTTCTGTGATGATTCAGAAGGCACTTAGGGTTATTCCAGGGCACCATAGAAAAATGAGAAAAGGAGAATAATCTGAAGAGCAGCTCACCATGCTTTCAGGAATACTATGTACTTAACCTCAAAACAAATCCCATGAGGCAAATATTATCACTGTTTGGCAGATGAAGAAGCTAAGCTAGAGTCAGACATGTGCTCAAGGCCATACAATGGTTCTACTCATGTGTCCAAATTCCAGTGGCCTCTACCAGTAATGACTCTAATCCAGGCTCGTAGTAAGGGATGGAACTCCTGGTATATCAGTTTGAAGGATACATACAAAACCATAAAGCTAAGCAGGACTGTCGAAAATTTTAAATGACCAGAAAAATAAAAGAGCTCTGTAGACCCAGTCTTTCTAGGGTATCTATAGGCGGTAAAATTAAAGATTGGCAACAATTACATCTAGTTAGCAGAAGAATGGGTCAAAGATATGGGGGGATTTAGGTGACGACTAATGTCATCCAAAGTACTGTCCATGGTATGATGGTGGCACCAAGCGACCTTCAGAGAAGGTGACAGTGAAGGCAGATATCAACTTAAAGGGATATTGAGAATCTCTGTAGAATCATTCCTCCTTTATGAGATAGTCCCTGAGAATTAATAATCTGAAATGTAGAGTATACCTTTCTCTTAGACATCACTCCTCTTAAACTTTGTACAAGACTACCATTCCCATCAGGAAACAGAAATTTTTCTCCAAATCCCTTCTGAAACTTCCAGTGCTTGAATGGAGAGCTCAAGCCTGAAACCTAGACAGAAGGAGTGTTCAGAATAAAAGATTTGGAGCCTAGAGTCATGCTGACTTGGGTTCAACCTTGGACAACCTTTCACATAAGCCTCAGTTTTTTCATCTGTAAAATGGAAGTGGTAATACCTATTTAACTGAGTAGGTTAATGTTTCTCTCCCAGCCTCCCAAGACAAGAGTCTCTTATTCTACCCTCTTACTCATTTTCTCCCCTCTGCTCTCTGCATAAGTCAGATGGTTGTAGGGAGGATTTGCAGAACTCTTATCAAGAGCAGGTATTGTCTATACACAGTAAAGGGAGCTAGCTGGCTCACACTTCGAGACTCAATGTCACTGCATCATGGAAGTTTCTCCTAATCACTTTCCACCCCATCCCTTAACCCTTAACCAGTGCTGCTCCTCTGCCTCCACGTGGCCTAGTATCTACCGTCTTTGCCCCTTATCACACTTGTGTTGGATGTGTGTTCTGGCTTTCCACTGGGATGTGAGCTCACGTCTTTCACTTTTGAACCCCTGGCACCCAACTAGCTAACCAGCTCCTGGTGATCTGATTGATTACCAAGTATTTTGTTGAATATATAAATGAAAGAATACCAGTTTTCATCTTCTAGAGGCCTTGGCCCTGAGAATTCAGTACGGTTTATAAGACTCGGAAGTCATGTGGTAATTGCTGTGTTTGTCATTACTTGGTTTATATTCCCCAATTCAGAATTCACCTTAAAGGCTTGCTACCCCCCCTCCCCGAATAATTATAACCGAAAGCCTTAGCTATGGGAAAGTTTTTACTCCAGCGGGGCAGTCACGCCTGGCTCATTAAGCAATAGGAGGAACACATTCAGCACGAGAGAGTCAGCAGGTTCCGGAGAGGTAAAATGACTACCATCCACTCCCACTTGCAATGTGTGGACCACACCACTTTCTTAACCCCCCGGGATAAACCTTGTGCTCAAAGGAGGTACCTGGAGACAGGAGAGAACTTGTAGGCAATTCTGCCTCCCTTCCCTCAGGATTCTACCACCTGGGATCTCAGCCTGGGGATTCAGGATGACCTCTGCTCCCCTTTAGTTTCCTGAGAGGTGCATAAAGTTATTGTGTTGAACTTGTTTTCTCTATCAAGGGAGAAGGCCTTTATGATCGTCACTTTCAGGAAGTTTTGACTACTTTAATGTAAAAACTGCTGCTGAATTTTCTTAGTAAATGTAAAGATACAAAGCTGAACTCATTGTGCTCCCAGAAATACGTTAAATAGTCATTTGTTCTGAGGTGGGTGGGAAACGATTTTGTGTCGTCAGGATTCGCCCTGTTCTTGGGGCACATTGCTCTTCAATTTAAGAGCCAGCTTTGCTGCACTTTAAGAAAATCAAAAACAAAATTAAAAGCACTTTAGTGGAGTCTAACGACAAATATTTATTTCTCACTTACTTTTCATGTCAGCAGAGACAAGGCTGCCTTGGTTGGCTTCTGCTCATTCTCCCACAGAGACTGAAAAGACAGCTCCTATTTGGGAATTTGCATTCTAGTGACAGAGAAGAAAAGCAAGAGAGTTTAGTGGGGCCTTGTCATGCCTCTTAACAGTTCTGCTGGGCCGTGGCAATACCTCACACCTCCCTGCTCACATTTGATCAGACAAAGCAGGACATGTGGCCAAGGCCGAAGTCTCTGGGGCTGAAATATGTAATGCTTTTACAAGAAAGTGGGTAGGATACATGGAAGGGCAGTGTAGCATCCACCAAGTTCATGAGCAGTGTCATGGCTTGGATTGGGGATGAGATATATACTGTACCTTACAGAGCAGAGATTCTGGAGAGAAGGTGAGCCGGAGTTATCAGTCTCTTTAAATGATGGTGAAAAAAAAGAAAAACACCGGTAATTCTACTGTGTGCCTCTTTGGTCACTGTTTTATAACCTGATTTCCACACATTTGTATTCCTTTCCTGTTTTCAGGGGATGATGGAACACAGACTCATCCTGAGAACAGCAGCCAAGAAAACAGAATCAAGGCTCGCTGCCGGTCATGCACGTCCATGGTTCTGAAGGCCGTCTGGGGACTTTTGATCATCTTGTCAGTCTCATCGTCTTGGGTTGGAACCACACAGATTGTAAAAATTACTTACAAGAACTTCTACTGTCCATTTTTCATGACTTGGTTTTCAACAAACTGGAACATTATGTTTTTCCCAGTCTACTATTCTGGTCATCTGGCCACTGCTCAAGAAAAGCAGTCTCCAATGAAAAAATTCAGGTAGGTTTCATGTTAAATGGCCAACACAAGATGTTTTAAAATAACTTTATGAAAATATCCATCACTTTATCTCTTTGGAATATGAACTGAGTTGACTTGGGGAGTGTGGAGAGCTCGGATCTAGGGTTGGTAATGAATACATGAGCACTAGGAACAAGAATCTGGGCCCCCCACCAAAAAAATTATTGAATGTCTACTACATGACAGGTGCTGTGCTGGTGCTTTTGTAGATCTTATCTTAATCATCATTGGTGGTAACATCTACCTTTGAGGGTGGTGGTATTATTCCCATTTTAACACAAGAGGAAACAGGTTTAGAAAGATTACATGACCTGTCCAAGGTCAATACTTCCAAATGACCCAGATTTCAATCCAGAATTATCTCTGAAAGTCATGTCTTAAAAGAACACCCTAGTGTCTCAGGCCCAGAAAAAAAAAAAAAAAAAAACCTGTATTCATAAGATTGTGATAAAAACATTTGCTCAATATTCTGGAAGCTGTGGTGCCTAAGCAGATAAAGAGACCTGGTTTCATGCAAAAGGAAGTTTGGCCCTGATGGTTTAGAAGATGTCATTCTTTGCTGGCTAGGAGCACATGGGGCCTTTACTCTTGGTTCGCCGGCTCTGAACCTGGTAGTGCCATGGTTCCAGTAGTTTCTCTGTGCTGAACTTGGCTTCTGCAGCACCATCTTGGAAAGCTCAGGAAGCTGGCAGGACCAGCCCTGCACAGCACCCAATGGGAGAGGGACAGTTGTCCACACCAGCTTATTGTTCCTTGGTAGAATGGCAATAAATACATTTTGCAGAAGCCGAAATAACATTTCTTTCTTGCCCCCGTACTTACTGAAAAGAAGTGAATTTATCAGACAAACTGCAAAGCGTGTACCTTCAACTTCCATTTTCTGTCACCAGCTTGGAAGTGCCCTGAAATATTAGAGTCACACTGTGAGCTGATTTTCCATGGTATCCATGATAATTCAATTAAAATTAAACAAAACCAATTTATAAAAAAATAAATGTTTTCTGGTTTGAAGGAAAGAAATAAGTCTTATACCTATTTGTGACTGCTAAAGATACTTTGTATTTGATTCCCATCAAAATAGACATGATCTTGGGGAATAAGGTCTTTTTTGTTTGTTTGTTTAAAATGTTTTTTTATTGAGACAGAGAGAGAAAGGTGGCGAGCCAGAGAGGGGCAGAGAGGGAAATACAAAATTGCAGTCAGGCTCCAGACTCTGAGCTGCCAGCAACAGAGTCCCATACGGGGCTCGAACTCACAAACCGTGAGATCATGACCTGAGCCGAAATTGGATGCTTAACCGACTGAGCCACCCAGGCGCCCTGGGGCATAAGTTCTTTTTAATAACAATATTTAATAAGCGATTGCAGGGGACATGATCAGACTAAAATTCTCCCTGTCTGAAAATAGTTTACCCATAGCATGTATGTTTTACTCCGGCGCTCCTAGGGTTTGGACACACATACTGATAAAAACAACAAAAGTTTAGTATGGGATGTAGTACCTCAGAACGCCTCAAAGCAAGCCAAGTGGGTTATATTTAAGATAACACATTTACACCAAGAGGCTGCTGCTGACAGAAATGTTGTTTTGGGAATGGGTTTCATCTCCACTACATCTCTCATGTCTGACTAACTCTACATTTAGTGAGACCTGTGATTTGACAAGACACCTCCACCTGTTAGTGCAGGTAGAGTGAACTTGACCATTTCTGAAGCCGAATCAAAGAGCTTTTATTGTCAAGCAGAAAACATTGTCTTTGAAGAGAATATTCTCCAGAGGGCCCCTCCGTATGAGAGGTAAACATTGCCAGAAAATCCTAAGATCCTTGATCTTTTTGCCTTGTAGACTCATTAACACCATCTGCCAAGGAGGCCCTCCCCGAAGCTCTCGTGGCAGAACACGGGGAAAACAGACTTAGTGTATGAGACTGGAAACAGAATTTGTCCCGTTGCGCCAGACCCTCTCTTTTCTCATTTTCTTTGAATGGTATGAAAGCATTTTCAGTGGTTTTCTTATCACTAACCTCAAAAGAATTTTCAATAATGTATCAGATCTAGATCGTGGGAATTGTGCATTTGGAAATTGTTTTGGATATTACAATCATTTCATATAAACCATGAAGAGAATTTAATTGTATCACATGAATTTTAAATTTAATAAGAAAAAATTTATAAGCCATAGTTTTGACAGGGATGTTTCCTTAAAGGAAAAAGTCTCTAGAAAGCATGAAGCTAGAGCTAAAGATATATTTGTCTATGTCATACACCTATGAAATGTGCTTAAGATGTCATCTGACATACAGAAGGGGTTCAGTAACTACTGAGTGCTATAACAATGTTGAACATAATTAAATTATTAGTGTCCCCCAGCTTCTAAGCTTCAGTCTAAGCTTTACCACCCATCAGTGCCTCTTGTCTAGAAATTCTGATCTCATCATTCCAAGGAGAGACCAGTTACTTGCTTATTGATAGAAAGAAATCCTTTCTTTTTTTGAATTTTCCCATTTCTTAGTACATAATGCTTAAATAGCAAAAAGTTCTACACAGGTGACCTGGCGTTTGAGCGGAGAGCATTTTTAATTCCTGCTATAGGGTTGGCAGTGAGAGGAGGGAGAAAGAGGGGAACACTAAGGAAGCCAACACCAGGGAGGGGGACAGGATGAGCCAGGTGAAAGGAACAATCTCCACCCCCTTGGGGGAGGGGCTCTCCCTGTCCCTGTGCCTCCCCGTGGGTTCAGAATGTGTGCTCTCCTGGATTCAAAGTCTTTGCTTGAGAGCCCTGAACCCAGCATGACGGTGGGCTCTGGGAAGGAAGAACCATCACTGGCCAGGGCCAATGATATGAAAAGAAATCCTTTCATCAGAAATGGGTTTGTTGTGGTTCTTCATAAATGTGTATTTAAAAAGCCATTTGGGGGGCGCCTGGGTGGCTCCGTGGGTTGAGCGACCCACTTCGACTTAGGTCATGATCTCAGGGGTACTTGTGACAGCACTGAGTTCTCTGCTGTCTGCGCAAGCCTGCTTCAGATCCCCTCTCCGCCCCTCCCCCCTCCCCCCCCCCCCCCCCCCCCGCCCTGCTCTTGCTGGCTCGTGCTCTCTCAAAAATAAACATTGAAAAAATATACATATAAAGGAATATTTAAAAGTTTTTTAAATACCTAAAAAGCCATTTAGTAGTTATAGATATCAGGATGAGCCCATGACTCTGAACGCCAGCTCTCTCTGGCAGACTTTCTCACAGGGCAGATCCCTTTGGGAGCACAACCAGAATGCAGAAAACGAAGAGAATGCAGAAAATGCCAGGATGTCCCGGGCAAACTGCTGCTTGGTCTGTGTGTGGCTCTGATTCACTGTATCTCCTCGGCTGCAGGGCTTGAGAGATGCTGTCCATTTCCCTGTGTGTGTGAGCGTGTGCGATTTCTGTTTACAAAAGAATTTGTTTTTAGATTATTTCATCCCTTCCTTGAAGTTTTGTCTCTTTCAAATTAAAATTTACCTTCAGGAAATCACATTTTTTAAAAAGTTTATTTTGGGAGAGGCAGCACATGAGTATGTATGAGGACAAGTGAGGGAAGAGCACAGAAAGAGGGAGAGAGGGAGAATCCCAAGCAGGCTCCTTGCTGTCAGCCCAGAGCCTGTCTCGGGGCTCAAATCCACGAACAAAACCGTGAGATCATGACCTCAGCCGAAATCAAGGGTCCCATGCTTAAATCACATTTTTATTAAAAAACAATCCTTCCTTTTTCGTTGTCTCCCACATAAACAGTAAAACTATTACACAAGTTTCTATATGTGCAATATGCATTTTTAACCTCCCTGGATTTGCTGGCCTACAATTCCCAGAATTCTCAGCTGCTGGGAAGCAGCGTTTGCCATGAGACTTGACATTGAAGGCCATACTCCAATGCTTAGAGCCTCACCACTTTGTCACTCCCTCCCTTCATGTGGCCCTCCTGTGGAGTAAGTTGCTTCATGCGTGTGAGGCAGACATTGGCTAGAGATTACTTTGGTTTGCAATACTTTGAGGCACAACTGTTTCTCTTCAGAAAAATTTAGAAGAAAAACTAATGCTAATAACCAACTAGAACCGCGTAATTTCATTATAACCATGCAAACATTAGGAACTTGTTCCTTAAACAAGATATTTATGCTACTCTTGAAAACACTTCCTGGAACATTATAGTTGCCCAGTAAATTCTTGGATGTTCATGAACAACTGAATAAAAAAAAAAATAAATCTGAGTTACCCAATGGCGAGCCTATTTTCAGTCCATAGTCAAAGTTTTTCTATCATATCATTATTGCTTGTCTGTATCACTAGTTTGAACGTTTTGATTGAAATGGCACCTTGGTTTAATCATCAAATGGGGTGCCTGGGTGGCTCAGTCGGTTAAGCGTCTGACTTTGGCTCAGGTAATGATCTCACGGTTCGTGGGTTTGAGCCCCGTGTTGGGTTCTGTACTGACGGCTCAGAACCTAAAGCATGCTTTGGATTCAGTGTCTCCCTCCCTCTCTCTCTCTCTCTCTGCCCCTGCCCCACTCATGCTATGTCTGTCTCTTTCTCAAAAATAAACATAAAAAAAATAAGCAAACAAATCAAAGATTTAATGGAACTGATTATTTTTATACAATTAAATTCATGTAATTCCTCCAAAACCGCCAATTGTGTGTATATAAATACAACTTGCATTTGATTATTTATTTATTTACCATTTGGAGGTCATCACAGAACCTTCATTTTTTTTTTTTCCTGTCTTAAAAATGCTAGAAGAAAAACAAATTATTCAACTGGGCAGAAAGATAAGGAAGAGGCATAGTCTTTTAGGAAAAATAAAATTCCAAACTGTGTGTGGCTCTTCACCATATGTGAAGCTGCAAGTTGTCTATACCTGTTCACACAGTAGTGACCCTCCTGGTCCTATTGCATTTGCCCATTGGGAAAGAACCTTCTCTCTCTTCTAACAGTAACTCTGAAAATGACTCATTTCCCTGTTTCTCCAGGCTTCTCTGAGAATGTTCAGCAGCAGAATGGCTGTCCCAGCCATCTCGAGAGAATATCTAGATAGGAAAGGGCCTTCGCTCTGCGCCTGGAGAGACATGGGCTCTTTTCCATGGAACCCTCTGCCCCTGTAGTGGCCCAGAGATGGGAGGCCTGGGTTCAGTAAGTTCCACAGATGCATGATGGGCATTGGCGTTTGTGCTCTTGCCAGAAAATGACCGTCAAGAGTTAGACAACGCAAAGTATGTCACAATTAATACCTGACAACCTTTTTTTCTTTCCTAGGGAATGCAGTCGGATTTTTGGTGAAGATGGTCTGACATTGAAGCTCTTCCTTAAAAGAACTGCTCCCTTTTCTATTCTATGGACTTTGACTAATTACCTGTATTTACTGGCTTTAAAGAAGTTGACAGCCACGGATGTCTCTGCTCTGTTCTGTTGTAACAAAGCCTTTGTCTTCTTGCTGTCGTGGATCGTGCTGAAAGACAGGTTCATGGGAGTGAGGGTAATGGCACACTTGATTCAATGTGTGAGGCCACCCGTAATTGTAGATCCTTGGCATCAGGAGTGCTGCTTTGTTTCGTGAAATTTCTGTAAAACTTTCCCCATTGGTTCTGAGTACAAATTAGAATTTGAAGATGCATTAGAACACCCAGGCAGTTACAATATCATGAAAAGACAGAGATGGTCTCCCTTGGGCAGTCGGCTGATTTCGACAGGAGCCACTAAAACAGAGAAGATAAGTTCTTTTTTTAGGATTAATGGTGTGACCAACTCCTTCTATCCTCAGGGTGAAGGGGTCTGGGAAAATTAGTCACAACAAAGATTATGATTTTTTTTTCCAGTCACCATACGTTGGGACAATTCCCTCATGCTTTCCCTCCCCCCAGCCCGAGATGGATTTAATTAACATTGGTGTAAGTAGATAAGGTTACCAAACAGTAATTAAAGTCACTGGTAACGGCACAATGCTGTTAAAAGTGGCTATATATCTAGCGTGACTAATCCAGAAATGCAACGAAAAGCACCAACTTGTACTTTGGGGTACAGATCCTCAATTGAACTGTATTAAACTTCCACCGACCACTTCAGTTCTGAGTTTATTCCTTTCAGAAGTGATACGGACTTCTTAAAAGATTTTATCTTGCATGCTTGTTCTGTTAGATTGATGGAAAGTCATGGAGGTTTCAGGAGCCAGATCTCATTCATGTATCTGGAATGCCACCATGATGAAAATATTGAGAAAATAATTCTTTAGAAAGAGTAGAAATGAAATGAAAAGCCTTTTCCCAGAAGATAAACATCACACAATTCTTCTCTGAAAGAGATGTCCAAGACTGGATGTGAAACATATTTTGCTATCAAAATATTGTTCTTACTGCAATGATCCCAGGGTCCTTGTCCCCCTAATTGCGGAAATTAATATTAGAAAGAGAGTTGATGACAGCCATTAACCCTTAAAACTTCTTTTTAATAGCAAATTCTGATTATGTCTTGGGAGATGCTACTCAGAAATTCAGAATGGAAGCTTGACATGAACGAGAAGTAGAAAGCTACAGAAGACAAAATGAGAGGGGCAACTGGGTGGCTCTGTAGGTTGACTTCGGCTCAGGTCATGATCTCACGGTCCATGAGTTTGAGCCCCACATCGGACTCACTGCTGTCAGCCTATCAGCACAGAGCCTGCTTCAGATCCTCTGTACCCCTCTCTCTGCCCCTCCCCCACCCGTGCTCTCCCAAAATAATAAAAAATAAAAAATAAATAAAAGAAGATAAGATAAACTCTGAATCAGTCCAGGATGCATTAGAGTATACCCAGATATGGTACGACACTCTCCCCCAGCCAATCTTAGATTTGACATCCAGAAAGCTTAGCATCATGTTTTTGCACATCGAGCACCCGTGCTGGCTGCCTACCATCAGGTACCCTGACAAATCCTGGAGAGCGGGGACCTTCCCTGCACTGCTTGCTGCCCCATTCAGGATGGGCTATATAATTCGTGGGACCTAGTGTGGAAGCAAACACAGGGATCACTCTTTAAAACATTATCAATAATTTCAAGGCAGCAACAACAGAGCATGAAACCAAGGGCAAGGCCCTTCTAATCATGAAGACCTATGCATCTGCACAGGCCATATGCCCATGAAGCCAGCTCTGCCTCTATCTCGAATACCTAGAATAATGCAGGGGACAAAATGGAGCTCAGTAGATATTTGAGGATATAGTAAATAAATTCATGTTTACGAGGACTCTTTTCTATTTGCTAGCATCATGGATTATCCATGAGAGTTTGGAAGGCCTTGTCAGAAGAAGGGGAAAGAGAGGAGATATAGGGTCTTTTTTTGCCTTTTCAATGGCATCTGAATACTCAAAGGGAATCAATACATTCACTATTAGATTTACCAGTGAGAAAATCAGTTGTTTTAGAGTGAATTAATGCATTTAACCATGGAACTTACTGATGCAAGATGTCCTATCAAAAGAGGTTCTGTGTTTGAGAGTTAAAAAACTCAGCTGTGTAACTTATATTTAAACCAAAGATTTAGGAAATCTGCCAAGAGGCAACAAACCATCGCCATTTTAAAACTGGCATCTATAGGGGCACCTGAGTGGCCCAGTCAGTTGAGTATCCAACTCTTGATTTTGGCTCAGGTCATGATCAGCCCATGGATCAAGCCCCACATTAGGCTCTGCACTAAGCGTGGAGTCTGCTTAAGATTCTCTCTCTCCCTCTCTCTCTCTCTCTCTCTCAAATAAAAAAAAAATAAATTGGCATCTATAGTGGGTTCAATGATGGTCCTCAATAAGGTGCCCACACCTTCATCCCCAGTCCTTATGAATGTGACCTTATTTGAAGGCGTAATTATTTTTTCTTTTTCATTTTGTATTATTTTTCTTTTTTTGAATATGATTTATTGTCAAGTTGGCTAACATATAGTGTGTAAAGGGTGCTCCTGAATTTTGGGGTAGAGTCCCATGGTTCATTACTTACATACACCACCCAATGCTCATCCCAACAAGTGCCCTCCTCAGTGCCCATCACCCATTTTCCCTTCTCCCTGCCCCCATCTGCCCTCAGTTTGTTCTCTGTATTAATGAGTCTCTTATGGTTTGCCTCCCTTCCTCTCTTTGTAACTATTTTTTCCCCTTCCCTTCCCCCATGGTCTTCTGTTAAGAGTCTCAAGATCCACATTTGAGTGAAAACATATGATATCTATCTTTCTCTGACTTATTTTACTTAGCATAATACCTTCCAGTTCCATGGAATCATGAAATGGCGTGATTTCATTCTTTCTCATTGCCAAGTGGTATTCTATTGTATGTATAAACCATGTCTTCTTTATCCATTAGTTGATGGACATTTGGGTTCTTTCCATAATTTGGCTATTGTTGAAAACACTTTGCAGGCACAATTTAACATAAGGATTTAGAAAGAGGAGATCATCCTAGAGTATTTAGGTGGCCCTAATTCCAGTAACAGATATCCTTATAAAAGACAAACACACAGGACAGACACACAGAAGAGGAGAAGACAATGTGACCAGACAGACAGAGATTGGAGTGCTGTGGCCACAAGCCCAGGAAAGCCAGGGAAGCTACCAGAACCTGGAAGAGCCAAGGGATGCTTTCTCTCCTAGAGCTGCCGCTGGGAGCATGGGTGTGCTGGATTGTGAACTTCTGGCCTCCAGAACTGTGAGAAAATAAATTTCTGTTGTTTTTAGTCACCAGGTTTGTGGTAATTTGTTACAGCAGCCTCAGGAAACTAATACAGCCTCTGTAAGTAATAAGACCCAATAGAAAAAAAATGTTAAATACCCAATGAGCACTTGTTAATAAATATACACATACATTTATATACATAAATTAAGATATCTTAGATGGCAAGATGGTAAACAATGTCAGGCATGCTGGTAGAAGTCACATGTTTTTCTTCTTAAATGACAGGAAATGTTTCACTCCTCACTGTGAAACATTAGGAAGTGTTTAATGTCATGCCAAGGTGTAATTTTAATGATGCCCGTAATCAGGTCATGGAATATGAGAAGAACCAAAACATATTCAGCATTTTGCCTTTTGACAGTATCAGCCATTCTTTTTTTCATGAGACATATTGAGAACATGTATAATTGGGTCATTTGAGAAATTAAAAGAGGGCAATTCGAATACTGACAACATAAATGTAGTTTTTATTGCCTACGTCCATAAGTAATCAAAGCATGGCCTGCAAAAGCCACTCCGCTTAGACTATTCTCTTTTTTTTATAGTTAAAGTGTTGCTTTCTTTTTAAAAAAATGTTTTATGTTTATTTATTTTTGAGGGAGACAGACACACAGAGTATGAGCAGGGGAGGGGAGAGAGAGAGAGGGAGACGCAGAATCCAAAGCAGGCTACAGGCTCTGAGCTGATAGCACAGAGCCTGAATTGGGGCTCGAACCCATGAATGGTGAGATTATGACCTGAGCCAAAGTCAGAGGCTTAACCGACTGAGCCACCCAGGTGCCCCTGAAAGTGGGGCTTTCAGTCATCAGATTAAAATGTGTATTTTTGATTCATTCTGAGGCTTCAGTGGTTTACAAATTGACAGTTTTTGGATTATAATTTTCATTTGACCCCAAGAATGATCACATTTAAGATGATCACATTTCCTACTTCTATTTTTCACATCAAAAATGATACCATGTGGGCGCCTGGGTGACTCAGTCAGTTAAGTGTCTCTCGATTTCGGCTCAGGTCATGATGCCATGGTTTGTGGGATCAAGCCCCGCATTGGGCTCTGTACTGACAGTGGGATCCCATTTGAGATTTTCTCCCTGCCTCTCTCTGCCCCTCCCCCCCTCACACCCACTCACTCTCTCTCTCAAAATAAACATTTTAAAACATGACACCACGGACAGAAAGAAGGATGCTTTAAGTTGTAAAACCAGTAAATATGTGTTTCTCTGGAGCACTAATTGGCTAGAAATAGCAATGCTCACAGAAAAACTAATTACATATTATGAATAACTTGTTAATATTTTGTGGTTTTTTGGAATATTTGAATTACAGATGGAAAGGTAATTTTGTTGTACCATTATATTTCTTTCATAAAATCATTTCAGCCAATTTGCTGGTAAACATTGTTGTGTTAAAAACCCTTTCATGACCAGTTGCTTACGGCTGATATATGATCATCCCATGAAAATTAGTAAACTTTTTAAAAAGATCTTTCTTTTTTAATTGCACAACTATTGGTGAGAATTCAGCTCTTTCAGCTTTGAGGAACCTGCCAGGTTCTCATCTTCAAGAACCTGTCTTGTTTAGCTACGGTTCTTAAATTCATGAAAACCAAAGAAATTGCATTAATAAAAAAAGGTTCTCCTCAAAGAAAATGAGCCACTGGTTGGGGTTTTCTTCTCTGTCTCTGGTATCAGTTTCACTCAAATTTGAAAAGTAAATGTCAGACTGGAAAGTTGAAACTCTTTCTTTCAGATCTTGTCCCTCCTTTACGTTTTATATTATTGATTGAAAATTTTCGTTCATTTTTAAATTTCCTTGAACGTAGGGAGAAAATTGGTCAGTGGTAAATGGATCAGCAGACCCCAAACTTCCTTAGCAGATTCAGGAAATGAATTTGTGTCTCTTCACTTTGACACCCACATATTTCCTAGCTGTAATTGGGTCCCTATGCAGTTAACTTTCCAAACTGTGCCTCGTTTGGACACTTTCCAAGATCTGCCAAGGACCGACTGGAGTATGTCAGTTAAACTGAATCTTTCATTGCTCAACCTGCAGTTCTCCAAATTCAAATTGGGCTCCAGAGTGCCCTAAATCAGGGCCCTGGAGGTGAGCTCGTACTGATTCGTGCCAACATTACATATTTAGATAAGATTCAAGATAACCTTTTGTTTACATCTTGCCTTTGGTTGACATTGATGCAGTAGCTGTACATTCATGTGCAGTGCAGAATCTTCTACCCAGAACCTTCATGCTTCCTGGAGGAGGCACCAGAGGCTGCGTAGCTGGGCTCATCCTTTTCATCCCCCTCCTGGCGGGAGAAGAATTTGTGAATACAGAGGAAAAAGATGAGGTGGAATGGCTCTCCAATTTTATGCACACAAGGAATCCATAACCCCTTAACAAGATGTCATCAACAGATCTACTCTAGTCTCCACATGTGCCTGTTAGGTCTTTCCATCTGGCATTTCTTTCCCTCTTTTCCATCCTGGTCTCCCTTTGAGATCATTTTCAGACAGATTTTATTCATATAAAAATAGATGTGTGTGTAGGGGGGTGGAGCGTGGGAGTCTTGGTTTGGGGCTCTGAACTCCTTGGGTTGGACCTGTCCCCAGGCACCCTCCACCCTCACTCACGCGCACACACACACACACACACACACACACAATCTGTACAGCTATATACTGCCCACCTCTTTCATTTCTCACACTTCAACTCTTGTCCAATTTCACGGGATCTGAGTAAAACAGATGGTTCACCTTCATGGAACCTTAAATGTAGCATGCGGACAAGTTGAAGGATTCTGCATAGTCCCAGTTCCTTGAAAATGGACTCTATTGGGGAGCCTGGGTGGCTCCGTGGGTTAAGCATCCAACTTCGACTCATGTCATGATCTCGCAGTTTGGGAAGCCCCTCATCAGGCTCTCTGCTCTCAGCACAGAGCCTGCTTTGGATCCTCTGTGCTCTCCTCTTTCTGCCCCTTCCCTGCATTCACACATTCTCTCTCAAAAATAAGTAAAAAAGAAACATTTTTTTAAAAGATAGAAAGAAAGAAAATGTACTCAGAGAGGACAAGGATGATCATCAGTGCAGGTCTCACTGGCCAAGCTATTAACGTGTAACCCACCTTGAGCTGCCGACCTTTAGTCTTGAACTTGAGAACAATCCTGCCAGCAGTGTCGTTTTGAGGCCCTCCATTCTAGGGGCTGCTGTAGTCTCGGGATTCAGGGGTGCGTCGTGAGCCAGTGAAACACCTCCATGCTCACCCAGCCTTAGAAACAGAGTTAACCACAAGGCAACTTGAGGAAAGCTATTCCAGTTGCAATTAGAAAGAGAAGCAATTCAAGCTTCATCTCAATACCCTGAACCCTAGAAGAACTGATACTGTTACTCAAATAATAATTCTGGAAGCCATTTTGTCAATGAGAAACACAGCGAAGTAATGAGGCTGGTAAACCCTCACAGAGATCAAGAGAAGGGCCAGACGCCTGTGGTTTTTGAGGGCCCGAGACGAAAAAGGAAAGAAATGACGATACAGGGAAATAAAAACAGTCAAAAGCCAGATGCTTCTCTGGCTTTTATCTCTAGCTATTTATCTACGAATTCTTTGAAAGATGACAGAAACGTAGCTTTCCTGCAGGGTCGCATGTGGTATATACCACGGTGAGAGTATCAAATGTTTACTCGAAAGCCATCTTTGGGCTTTAGGAACACACTCAAACAGCCTCATGGTCTCCCTCTGATCAGCCCTCAAAGTTGATGGGAGGCTCTCACTGGGGGCTGAGCCTGCAGAGGAAGGTAGCTGGCTCAGGAAGAAATGTCCCTGAAGAGGTAGGCTGGGAAAATGGACTAAATGAATTCTTTTCCACAGGGTACTCCCCTCCCCGCCCCCCACCCAAGATGGGCACACCATGATGTGAGGGGACTGAGAGGTTTCCAAAGTTGAAACTGAGGCATTGGCAGTTTTATGGTCATTATGGTTACTAACATTCTCACCCAAAGCAGATTCAGATCGTGGCAGTGGTGCGTTTTCTGTCTTACTCAGAACAAGTCTGGTTAGCTAGAGGGCTGGAACTGGAATAGATTGTGAGGAGAGCCACGTTTTTCTGAAGCCAAACAGGTGCCGCCATGAAATGGTGTGTTTTCAGCAGAAGCGTCCCTCATACGGATGCTAATGGGCTCAAAGGCATTTTTGTGGCTGTCACCATGTGGATGTGCACACACGCGCATTTCCGACACAGTATTTAAGGCACTGGCTTTCTGCAGGCACATTTCCAGTGTCCTGAGCTCGAGAAGAGTCATTTTATGTCTTTTATTCAAAAGAATAGACTATTCATCCTTCCTTGATAACTGGTGAATTCTGAAGATGTCTGAGACTCAGATCTGTGCTGAGGCTGTTTGTTCTCTGGAAATTTGAATAGTATTTATTCTGCAATTAACCAGTGGTGCCAAGGAGAGCCACTGTGGGAGCATCCGCATGACCACTCCACTGAGCCTTCCATCCAGCATTTTCCTGCATTTCCTAGATTAGCTGAGCTCTCGTCCTTTAGTTCCAACTCTGTAGATAAGAAGCACATTGAACATTTCTTAAAACGCAGCCACAGAAAATGTTCTATTAGCTATGAGATTTAAGTAAAAAAATGTGGAAAATAATTTAGCTTATCTTCTCCCCCCCACAGCAAACCTATATAACCTATCAATTACTGTTCATACCATAGAAAAGAATTTTTCTAACATCTCAAATATTCAGATTTTCATGCTTGTAGAACGTAACTAACCACATTGTCCAGCCCTGCGACATGAAAAATGCTTCTCTCCATGAAAGCAATTGAAAGAAACACTGGTGTAATTGATAATGTCAATTTAAGTGGTCTGGCTAATATTTCCACAAGCACTTGAATATAAAATGTAATGGAGACCTTTAAGAGGCTCATCATAGTTATAATTTTGAATTGCTATAAAATTTATCATCTTTCTCCATACCCAATTTCTATCTTGGGAATACTTATAGTAGACATACTAAGCATATATATTTTTACTAAAGGCTGACTCAGAAAAGGAAGTGCTCCTAACTGAAGTCATAGCCGGGGGGTGATTAGTGTTAAATGTTCATCACTTTCCAGACAGTGTTTTCGTGTTTTATTTTATTTTGTATAGGCTGTTTGTTTTCATAATTCCCTAAACTCAGAATTATATATTATGCACAGTTGCCTAAACCCAAATATTATGGATTATACAATAATTTTGATAATTTTAAATATGAAACAGTACATCATGTTAAAGTTACAGTTACAGTTAAAGTGACAAAGTTAAAGTTAATTGCAATTAACACTGTATTCTATTAATCCCATCTTGATGTGAACAAGAAAACACAACTGATGCTTGGCTGAAAGAAAACAAATACCAATTCAAATTTATTGTCCTGCAAATTCAGTCTTATGAGGGAAATCTACTTGTGCACCTGAAGACTTCGACCCATGAATATTATTTAAACACACAAACAAAAACAAAACGCCAGCGTCTAACATGACTTTTCATTTGTCTGAAATCAGACTGCCCAAAGGATTGTTGCAAGTCCTTGGCTGAACTATAAATCCCCAAATCAAAGAAAATGATAACCCTCACACAATTTCTAAGTCTAGATAACCCCTACACCATGTTTATTTATGAGTCTATTACTTCTTGTTTGGAAAATTTCCTTGACATCTCATGGTGTGTGTATTAGATTCTATTCCCTCTAGTTTGAGGCATGGTCTAACTAGAACACATGCCTGGGAGCTTTAGAGAATACGATATTCACTCAGCAAGAGAAACGTCTCCCATCAAGCAGCCTCCCGGAAAAACGCTTTATGAAGACGGTTTTTCACTGCTGACATGTCAGCGTCTGTTCTCAAGTACTCCTGCTGTTTTTCATAAAAGATGCTTTAGTATGAAGCTAGGTCTGAAACCGACAGTTCACTTGCTTTTCATGGTCATTAACAAAAGAATTGCTTTAGCAGCATCTAAACGATAACGTGTCATCGCCACCATACTCGGCGCTGGCCTGGAGCAAGTCTATGGTTACATGTTGAAGATCTACATTTTGTTGCAATAAATAATTCACTAATATTCAGAAGGGCCAAAAAACCCCCACATACGTGGAAAAGCTATCTACGGAGGAATTGATTTACTTGGGAATACTCAGAACTGAAACCTAACAAAATTAACTGCCACGTAACCTATAAATTTCTCGCAAAGTTGCATCTTGATTTAAAAGTGAGACTATTTCACAAGGAAATGACGTATTGTTTCCTATTCCAGGGCCTGTTATTTTACTGTTTACTATAGCTTTGAAATGTTTTCCAGCAGAATCAGTTCAAGATCATTTAAGAAACAGATGTAAATCAGCATTTCACTAAGGGAGTGGACTCCTGTTTTGAATATTTCAAGCATCCTATCGAAATATCGTACCATTATGATTTCAATCAAATTTGTGCGGTTAATGATCTAGAGTAATGAGATGAAATTATCTTATTTGTGGTTTAATTCGCACGTAAAAAGAAGGAAGAACTAGTCTCCCTTTGACATTCCAAGTACCAGTGAAAACTCTGCCCACTCCTTGTAAATCACTATAAGAGATGATTTGTTTTCCTTTCCCCCCGCTCCCCGCCCCGTGGCTTAAATTTTGCCTCTTAGCTGCATCAATGTTAGGTCTCCCTAATCAAGTCCTGGTTATGTGTCGATCTTCAAAACCATGCATTGATCCAAGGAGCTGATTAAAATGTATGCTGAATTGTTTTGAAGAAAAAGCATACAGTATAGACGAAAATGCTCTGGAGTGATTTCCTGTGAAATTCATTTCGCCAACACGGATATTAATCTCTGGGAAGTTGAGCGAAAAAATTACACTAAAATTACTAACCCTTAATTAGAATGGGAGCAGCTTTTATATTCTCTGCCTGGATGTCTCAGGAGCATACTGATTTCTTGTTAATACTGACCCTTCTCGCATTGAAACAGCGACGTACAAGAGGTAATTGGGTTTGAGGAAGCATTTAGCAACTCTCATGAAGTCTTCAATGGCTTGCTCTGAGATATGGAGGCATCAATTTTTTTTAATTCCTTTGCATTCTATTTGACAGATAGTTGCCGCAATAATGGCCATTACCGGCATCGTCATGATGGCATATGCAGATAATTTCCACACTGATTCGATCATAGGAGTGGCCTTTGCAGTGGGTTCAGCCTCTACGTCTGCATTATACAAGGTATGTCGTGCACTTTTTTGTGTAGTCATAGCTTAGACTTAAGTCATAAAAGAAGGCAGGACAAAGAAAATCTTGGCTGTGGGGGGGGGGAAGTGGTTTAAATAAAAATAAGTAAAAACAATAATAATAATAATAAATAAGAATAAGTACCATTTACTGAGTACTTGCCAGAAATTTTCACCTGTGTTAACTCACCCTTATGAGGCACAGGTACTTATCCCCACTTTCCAGATGAGGAAACTGAGGTTTGAAAGATTAAATAACTTGATTTCAGGAGTACTCCTGAAATCATTGTTGCACTATATGCTGACTAATTTGGATGTAAGTTTAAAAAAATAAAAAATAAAAATAAATAAATAATAATAAAAAAAAGATTAAATAACTTGCCCAAGGCCACACAGATGGAAAGTGATAGCAAGATTTAAATTCCCACTGGCCACCTCCAAAGCCCATGCTGCCTGCCTCTGCCCCTCAGAAATCAACTGGTTGCAGCAGGGGCTGAGAAAGACCATTCTGCTCTTAAATTTCTTTACTTTAACTACCACTGTCCTTATTTTAACTCCAATGAGGTGTTAAAGAGAACAAACAAGCTGTCACTTGAGAGTCGACTGCCATGTATTAACCCCAAGCCACAGGAACTGCGGTTATTAGCGAAATGAAGGACGTCCTTTCCTCTCTGATGGATACTCCTGGTCTGCATTATGTACTTACCACTCGTTCTCCACTGGAGCCGCCTGCCATCCGTGGAAAATCTATTCAGTCATTGCCCCTGACTTCAGAAGCAAGGACTGAGAGAGCAGATCTAAAAGGTTATCCCCAAAGCTCCACTTGTCAGAGCCTGCTTTCGGGTTGTAGCTAAAGCACTGTTCCACTTTCACCTCTCTTGGTGTTTCAATGAGAAGATTCTCTGTGAAAAGCAGAAAACGCCCTTTGCATCCCTCCTGGATGCCTGTTTTGATTATTCGCCAACACCGCGGCTCTGAAGACACGGAGTCTATTTCCATATTGACATTTCCTGGCCCACTGATTCTGTGACAAGCTTGACAAGTTTTCACTCAATTGCCATTGGCGTCTAACTTGCCCCCAACTGAGACCCCACTGAGGTGTCTGATGTGACCAAAGAACAGCACGTGGTCAAGTCCTCTGAAGTCTCTCATAAGCAAAAATAATAAGTCCAGTTGACATTAAAAGCATGCCTGGAATTGCGGTGTCACTGGGATGGCTATCTCACGGAGACAATTCTCCTGACCATGCTACAGGGGTGTTCGTTCTGGGAGCGGTAATATATGCTGACATGCATAAAACCATATGGGCACCATCGGAAAGATCTGCTCCATTCGACATTGTTTGAGGATTCACATAGGAAGCAGAAGGGTTATAAAGTCAGGAAGTATGGACTAGAGGCCCGGCCCCTCCTCAGCCCAACGTAACTTGATGGTAGCCATTGACATCTCCTTGCTATCTTCTTCCCCTGTACACAGATTTATATCCAGAAAAAAAAAATAGTTTTAATCTGGAGAATAAACACAGTATTTGTGCACGTGTTTTAAGCTCAGAGAGGAAAGTGCTTATAAATCCAAGGCACCATTATTATTCTCTCAACAACATAATGACAGGCTCTCTCTAATTTAGTTTTCAGTATCTGTCGAAATAAGGGTAAAATGCATCCCATGCCTGAAGGGAAGAATTGATGGCATCTCAATCCTAGATTCTCCTGGGCTCGTGTGCACTCTTATTTGCCATTCACCCTATACCCGTAACTGAGGGCGGTGCTAACAGAGTACAGGACTTGCAGCAGTTTCCAACAGCATGAGGAGTTCATTTTATGGCATTTGCTGTTTCATGT
Source organism: Puma concolor (assembly GCF_028749965.1). Lineage (NCBI taxonomy): Eukaryota > Metazoa > Chordata > Mammalia > Carnivora > Felidae > Puma > Puma concolor. Next base: position 43,881,766 of record NC_141672.1, read on the forward strand.
GAAGACTGCAGGGCATTTTAATCACTTATTCACAGTCCATTTTGTGCCATGGCGGTGGTGGGATAAGGAGAAATAGAGGGTAAACTCTGGGCTGGTTAGCTCACTGTATAGAACTTGTCTTTCTGCTCTGGCAAAGTCTCTAACTGTGTGGCTAAGGGGTTTCTCTCCCAATCCAGGTTTTGTTTAAGATGTTTCTCGGAAGTGCCAACTTTGGTGAAGCGGCACACTTTGTCTCCACGTTGGGTTTCTTCAATTTAATCTTCATCTCTTTCACCCCGGTCGTCCTGTATTTCACCAAGGTGGAACACTGGTCCTCATTTGCAGCTCTGCCGTGGGGCTATCTCTGTGGGATGGCCGGGCTGTGGCTGGGTAAGTGGCTCCAGGTTTTGCCTTCCATGCCCTATGTCACTTGACCTTTCCTTGGATAGATGAATGATCATAATAGGGTTATTCCCTTGGGAACCTTTGTCCTCTATTTTCCAAACTTATCTAAGGTTGGTTAATGGTTAGAAGGTTCTCTGCAGGCTATTGCTTGATTAGATCAGAGCTGTTCAACCGGTATACCTCCCATGGGTTAAGACGTGAGCTGGAGGCCCAGGGCACTCTGATCACCACTGGTCTTAAAGCAGCCTTGTCCATCCTTCATGATATATTGTATGATGTTACCGTGTCCCAGGTGGATCACGGTGCATCAGGCAGAGGGAGAGAACAGATGGTGTATTCAAGGAACTCAGAATGGATCAAAATGGCTGACGCACCAAGTACAGGAAGAATGGGGAGGAAGGAAGAAGATGACATCTGGAAGGAAGCAGGTCATGAAGGGCCTGGAAAGCTATTGAGGGGAGTGGATTTAAAATCCACTTAATGGTCTTTAAGCAGAGGTGACAGGCGCACATCTACATTTTAGTCACACACAGGCTGGCTGGGTGTGGAGAACGAATTTGAGATCGGAAGCCCTCAGCAGGCAAGAGGAGAAGGCAGAATTAGACTTGGTCTCCCTGCTAAGGAGGCTGTGCCTAGTCAATGGCCAATTGACTTGAACTTTTTAATGTTCTCTCTCAAAACTCCCCAAACTCAAGGTAGTCTGCTTCACCTGAGCAACCAGGGGGCTCCCACTTTCTAGCTGTGTTGCTTCTGTCACTGGACTTAAGAGGAACCTGAAAAATAACAAGCCTGCTCTTCCCGCCCCAAGCAGTTGAACAACAGCAACCGCTAAATGACTCAGTGTCCCCTTACTCAGAACCAAATCGCTTTCATCCAACTCCTCTCTCCTCACCCTTCCTAAGGACAGCCCCCTCCATCTAGTCCTCACTGACCCACCGCACTTGACCTGCAGGACATCTGCCAACCCTCAGCTGACCTTCTTTGTCAAGGTGACATAATCTGAAGCAGCACTATAACTCCCGGGAGACAAACATGACCTGGTTTTCATTCCCACATAGACACTGGGTCTACTTTGGCCCAGGCCCCTAAGGGGAGGTCTTAGATAAGAGAACGATCAGTCATGTTGGTCCTTTGAATTTTACTTCTGAAGTCCAAAAATGTAGAGTTACGACCTTCCATAACCTCTGCTAAATTAAGTAGAAATCGATAGCAGTGTTCCCATAAGACCCAAGCATCCTAATTAAAAGTGCCGAGATAATTTCCCGGCCCAAAACAATCTAGCTGGGAACAGTCATAATCTAAATTTCACTGACTCTTGGCCCCAGCTGTGTACACATATCTCCAGCTTGCTGCCAAGTTGCCCTTCACCAACACATATCCCTTGGCATGTCTAACACATGCTTCTACACAAGCCCGGCCCAGGCTGGGTATCACCCAGGCCGGCAGGATACCAGGTCTCCACCAAGCAGCATGGTCTCCAGGCTCCACGAGTTAGAGCATCACCCGGAACTAGAGCTGCTCCACCCAGCCCTTCCCCAGTGCCCTGCAGTCCTCCCTGTGCCAAAGCTGCTCTGTGACAAAATGAGGCGATAGCCTCTCTCCTGACTGTGTTACACACCCCAGGTGTTTTACAAACTTCACTGATTCTGTTCTTCTTTAAAAAAAAAAAAAAAGTTCACTTATTTTGAGAGAGAGACAGCATGAGCGGGGTTGGGGCAGAAAGACAGGGAGAGAGAGAGAGAGAGATGGGGAGGGGGAGAGAATGAATGAATCCCAAGCAGGCTCCGCACTGTCAGCGCAGAGCCAGATGCAGGGCTTGAACTCATGAACTGTGAGATCATGAGCTGCGCCGAAATCAAGATGCCTAACTGATTGAGCCACCCGGCTCCTGTTCTAAGTTTTTGTTTCGATCCCTCTCTTCTCCATAGTAACCAGATATGACCTGGTTGGAGCTGGGCTGGACGAACAGCAGGTGGTCCTCTGACCTGTCCACATTGCCCGTAACTACAGCTTTTATTTGCGTAGGTTCACTGTGCCTCCTTCCTTCTCACAGTTGGGCCTATCTGCCAGGGAGTGCCTTCACCCAAATTTCCCTGATTTGGGAGGGACAAACTTGGGCTGGGCCCCATGCTGCAGATAACATACTGACTTATATATTCTTGTCCTTAGGGTGGCAGAAAAGTAAGTGTGCCACCTAAAGAACAAATTAGAAACAGACCACGCATTTTGGTGAAACCACCTCCTTCTTGCTGAGTGAGCAGGACTCAGTTCTCACCCAAATACCAATACTTTCAATCTGCTGAAATATCCAGTTCAGCCAAAAAAAAATTGCAGTTCAGGAGTTCAGCAGCGTCTGTGTAGAATTTAATTCCTGACCTGCTAGAATGTGCTATATTTTATTCCCTGAGTCTGAGGAGAGAGTGGAGGTACTGGAATAGTCATTCCTGGGGCGCCTGGGTGGCGCAGTCGGTTAAGCGTTCGACTTCAGCCAGGTCACGATCTCGCGGTCCGTGAGTTCGAGCCCCGCGTCAGGCTCTGGGCTGATGGCTCGGAGCCTGGAGCCTGTTTCCGATTCTGTGTCTCCCTCTCTCTCTGCCCCTCCCCCGTTCATGCTCTGTCTCTCTCTGTCCCAAAAATAAATAAACGTTGGAATAGTCATTCCCAGTGTGGCTATGCCAGGAAGGAGAAGCAGTTATTAGCATAGGAAGGTCCTCCGCCTTGACTGCCACTACTCTTGTATGGTAACTATGAAGGAGTCCAAGTTTTATGAAAGTCAAACCCACTGTCTCTAACTACCAAGTGACTCCAGAGAAGCAAGTTAGTGGGTTTAATTAAAGCAGGGATTATAGATAGCAATGGAAGAGTAAACGCTGTCCTGACTGGAGTGGCTCTCGAACCATCTTTGGTTCTATAGAGATACAGGCAACATGGTTGAGTCAGTTACATAGAGATCTCTCTGAACTGAGGACAATTTGTAGTTGTTAACACTCACCTCTCTCAACCCTAAAACAAACACCGGATTGAAATCTATGAAAACAGTTCTATGTGGCTTATCATTGTTTTTCTTTTGAAAACCTAGAGTTTTGATCATTTTTGTGGGAGGTAGAGGATTATTTTAACCGATTTTATATTTTACTAAAAGGACCCAAAGATATTAATTAAATGTATCTAGTTATACCTTCCTTTGGTTCTGCAGACCTGCCCTTGGGTAGTCTGTGCACAAATTGGGATGCGGAAAGGGTCCCTGAGGTTCTGTGCATTACACAGAATACACTTTTGTTTGCCGGCGTGATGCCCACTGCAAGAGAGAGGGAACAAAACAGCATAGGCCATCCTTGGATAGATCTTCCTTTAGGTAGTAACACTAGAGCCTGTTAGTTATCCAGGAATGTGGCATAATAGAGCAAAGCATTAAAGGGAGAAAGCCCAAACTTCAATCAGTAGTCTGCTTTCAACCTCTGGCTGGCCCCAACCTGCCTTTATAGTGCTAATAAGCGGTGGAGTGAATTGGTTATTTCACTGCTTTGCAATTGCTTCGCACACCCTTTGCCAGCCAAGTGGCAAGAGATCAGGCAGCCAAGGTGGCAGAGGAGAAAAAAGAATAGGACTACTTCAATCGAGAAACTCCTACATCCATCTCCCAAATTAGAGGATTAATCGACCAAAGGTGAGGACAAGTTTAGAAGGCACGTTTAGCAAAAACATCGGTTCTATTATGTTAAGAAGGAAAGAGCCCAGCGTGTCAATTTCCTTTCATCCTCTGTATCCTCCATTATTTTACAGCCTTCAACATCCTGGTGAATGTCGGCGTGGTGCTGACATACCCAATCCTGATCTCCATTGGGACAGTGCTCAGCGTTCCTGGAAATGCAGGTACTGGTGTGATTTGACATGTGCAAATAAGTCTCTGCTCATGTTCCTTTTACACCCCGAGTTGTTTCTTCGAGCAATTGTGAATTATGTCCTTTGCCTGAGAAGATGTTTTTAAATATCATGAAGGTGGCAGACAACAGAATAACTATGCAGCAGATTTAAAATTTGCAGCTATAAACACTGTTTTTTCTTGGTCGTGCTTTTAGAATTAAACACCAAATGTATCATTTGGGTTTCATGTAATCTCCCTGACAACCTAATTTTGTGGTATTTTTAGAGGAAGTCCTATGGAAACAAAAGGCATCCCAGCATAGGACTCTCAAGTAAACGTCACTAATGAAAGTGTAGGAAATGTACAGGGTGTTGGCTCCCCATCAGACTATCCGTGGGGAGCTGCAGAAGCTTCTCCTGGGGGCAGAGCAGATGGCCCTCTGGAACAGATACATGAAAAGGCAATTTGACTCACTTCAGGGATGAGAAGAGAAGCTGTTTTTCCAGAGTAATCTTTTAGTGAAAGCTGTCAGTGGAACAAGTAATGAAAGTGAGTGATTTGGAAGACTGTACAGTCCTTCCAACTGTAAAATTCTATTTTTCCAAGTCTCGGGTACCCAGCTTCCTTTGCCCCCAGGACAATCAGCAAGTGTTCATTGAGCACTTACTATGCGCAAGACTGTAAAAGAAACAACAACAACAACAAAACACCCTGGACATTCCCAAAGGAACTTTCACTGAATTTGGAAAGTAAGACCGATATGTATGAAATAACTTACAACTCCATGTACCATTTGTTAGTAAATGCCAAATTGTTTGAGACAGACTGTTGGGACTATAAGATATTCAGAAGAAAGAAATATCAGAAAGGAGTGGAGTTATGGAAGATCATTCATTCATCCAGGGATTCATTCATTCAATAAAGCATCGCTGAGCACTTAGGATGTTCCAGGAACTGTGCCTAATGCTGGTGATAGATCCTGAATAAGACCTAGTGTCTGCTTTCAAGACCATGTGGTGGAGAGAGGGAGACAAAAGGAATTGAGTAGATATGATGTAGAGACAGAATTGCTTTGATAGAGGAATGTATGTAATGCATGCTCTGAGAGCACCCAGGAAGGGCATCCAGCCAGCTTCCTGCAAGAAGCCAAAAGGGAGAGCTACTGGAGAGATTAGCTGGATGGTGTGGATATGAGAAGGAAAGGGCATTGCTTGTACAAAGCACAACATGTATGACCGACAATTCCGCTACTAGCTACATGTGCCAAAAAACTGAAAACAGGGACTCAAAAATATGCTTATAAACGAATGGTCATTGCAGCATACTCGCAATGACCAAAAGGTGAAAGCACCCAAATGTCCATCAACAGATGAATTGACAAGCAAGTTGTGATACAATGGGGCATCATTCAACCATAAAAGGGCACGAAGTATGGATACATGCTACCACATGGTTGAACCTCAAAAACTTCACGTTAAGTGAAAGAAACCACACACAAAAAGCCACATATGGTATGATGCCATTTATACGAAATCCCTAAAATGGGGAAATCCATGGAAACAAACAGCATATTCCCAAACAGCAGATTCCCATTCCCAAAACAAATGGGTAACGGATTTTAATTTCTTTTTTTACGTTTATTTACTTTTGATAGAGACAGAGCACAAGCGGGGGAGGGGCAGAGAGAGAGGGAGACACTGAATTGGAAGCAGGCCCCAGGCTCTGAGCTGTCAGCACAGAGCCCGAGGCAGGGCTCCAACCCACAAACTGAGAGATCATGACCTGAGCCGAAGTGGAACGCTTAACCCACTGAGCCACCCAGGCCCCGCTTAACAGGTTTTACTTTGAAGTGATGGAGATGTTTTGGAACCAGATGAAGGTGGTGGTTGTACAACATTGTGAATGTACAAAATACCACTAAATTCATTTTAAAATAGTTAATTTTAGGGGCACCTGGGTGGCTCAGTCGGTTGAGCGTCGACTTCGGCTCAGGTCATGATCTCACGGTTCATGGGTTCGAGCCCCACGCTGGGCTCTGTGCTGACTGCTTGAAGCAGCCTGGAGCCTGCTTCTGATTCTGTGTCCCCCTCTCTTTCCACCCCACCCCTGCTTGTGCTCTCTTTCAAAAATGAATAAAAATAAAATAATAAAATAAAATAAAATAAAATAAAATAAAATAAAATAAAATAAAATAAAACAGTTAATTTTAGGGGTGCTTGGGTGGCTCAGTCAGTTGAGCATCTGACCCTTGATCTCAGCTCAGGTCATGATCTCATGCTTTGTGAGATCAAGCCCCACATCAGGTTCTGTGCTGACAGTGTGGAACCTGCTTGGGATTCTGCCTCTCCTTCTTTGATCCCCCTCCACCTCACAGGTGCTCACGCACATGCACGCTCTCTCTCCCTCTCTTTCTCTTCTCAAAGTAAATAAGTAAGCTTTAAAAAAAATAGTTAATTTTAATTGATAGGAATTCCATCTCAATTAAAAATTTTTAAGAACAGCATGTGTAAAGACATATATATTAAAAAGCTTTGCTCATTTGAAAAAATCTTCAGCGGCCAATGAAACTGGAGAAGTGTGAAGGGACACAGAAGAAAAGTTTCAAGAAATAAAAACTGCAGAGTTGTAATTAAATGAGATGACATGAGCCTTGAAAGATAAATCTGATTTAGAGAGAAGGAACAGAATGCAAACAAAGGGAACAATATAATGATATAGAGAAAGGAAAGACGAGCTTGAAAGAACAAGGGAGACTTTAGAAATTTCTAGAAGTAGTTGGTGCACCTTGGGGCGGGGGCTCAGTCGGTTGAGTGTCCAACTCTTGATTTTGGCCCAGGTCATAATCGCAGGGTCGTGGAATCAAGCCTCTCGTTGCACTCTGAATTCAGTACGGAACCTGCTTAAGATTCTCTCTCTCTCTCTCTCTCTCTCTCTCTCTCTCTCTCTCTGCCCCTCGCCCCCCCCCATCAAATTTTAAAAAATTAAAGAAAGAAATTTCTAGAAATAGCAACGACTTTGGTCATTTGCTCTCAAAGGAGCTTCGAAACAGTCATAAACTGCGGCTTGATTTTTCTTCCCTAGCTGTGGATCTCCTGAAGCAGGAGGTGATATTCAGTGTTGTCCGCCTGGCCGCTACGATCATCATCTGCATTGGGTTTCTGCTGATGCTCTTGCCAGAGGAGTGGGATGAAATTACCCTCAGATTCATCAATAGCCTGAAGGAAAAGAAGAGCGAGGAGCATGTGGACGACATTACTGATTCCAATGTACATCTGCGGAGCAGAAGCAGGGCCAATGGGACAGTGTCTATACCACTGGCTTAACGAGGGACCCATTTTGAATGCACGTGTATGTATATTCTGTGAATATAATAAAATTTTCTCACTACCGGTACACTCAAATGACAATATTAACTCTGAATTTGGATAAGTCATATGTGAAACAATGCCAATGATAAAAGTTTACATTTATATGCTTATCAAGGAACTGGTGTAAATGATCATAATAAAAATTTTTTATGAAAACATATCCATCTTAGTTGTTTCTTCTGTTTCAGAGGGAATTGTCCCCTCCCCCCCAATTTGAAAATTTTCCTGAAAACATGAGATTTTACTAAGTTATGAGTTTATCGTGACCTTACCCTCACCAGGAACTAAGACATTTTCATTCAATCAGAGAAAATGACGTAAGAGGAAAACACATGAAAAGGATACACACTTTGTATATATTTAAGTCCAATAAAAGCCTCAAATTCTAAGGCTGGAAAATAATTAGACGACTAACAAAAGAGCACCTTCTATATGCAAGACCTACTCTGGGAAAAATGAACATGAAAATATAGAAGACTTAGTGTGTACTTCCAGTGTGCTTAGAGAAGTACAGAGAATAAGAGTGGTTACAAATACAGTAAAGCCTTGGATTGCAATTAACTTGTTCTGCGAGTGTTCTGCAGATGAGCAAACATTTCTAATAAATTTTAACTTGATAAACAATCGATGCCTTGCAACGCGAGTAGTATGTGACACTGAACGTCACATGATCACAACTGAACCAGTGGTTCTTGAAATTCACTTTGATATACAAGCACTTTGGATTACCAGCATGTTTCACAAACCAAGGTTTTACTGTATGTCTGATATGAGGTAGACATTTTAAAATGGCACAGGGATTACAGAGAGGACATCTCTACAGCACTTGACATGATGATCATTCCTTTTTCCTGAAATATCCTCTTTACTTGAATCCCATACAGTTTCCTCATTCTCTTTTTGCCTCACCAGCTGCTTTTCTGGGCACTTCTTCCAAGGCTGGTCTCCTCACTCAGTGTTCAGTCTTTGGCCTTCTTAGCATCTCATTCCATACTCTCTCCCTCAGAGACCTCACCTACTCCTTGGGCTTCAAATGTCATCCATGCAGTGTTGGCTTAAAAATCTTTATCTCCAGCCCAGATTTGTCCCCTGGCCTTCAGATCTGACTTCCGAAATGCCTTCTGCGAGCTCACTTGGATGCCTCATTGTTGACTTCAAATTCAAGAACAAAGTTGAATTTATCATCTCTCTCCTCCAGATCTATTCCTTCTCCCTTGTTCCCTGTCGAGGTTAATGGTGCCATCATTAGCCAGCTGCCCAAATGAATGAAAGAGTCTCTCTCTGCACTGGTCGAACTCCAAGTCTTGCTTCTAATTCCTTTTATGCCCTACAGAGTGACTTTTAATAAATAAATGTGATCATTCTACTCTCCTGTATAAAACATTTCAGTTGTGGAGCGCCTAGGTAGCTCAGTCGGTTAAGGGTCCAACTCTTGATTTCAGCTCAGGTTCATGATCTCATGATTCATGAAATCAAGCCCCACTTTGGGCTCTGCACTGACAGCTCAGAGCCTGCTTGTGATTCTCTCTCTCTGCCCCTCCCCACCAATATGCACGTGCTCCCTCTCTCTCAAAATCAATCAATAAATATAAAAACACACACACACACTTCAATGGCATCTTACTGTTCTCAGTATAAGCTCCAAGTACCTTTGCGTGTCATTCAGAGTTCATCCAGAGTTGGTTGCTGACTGGCCCCTGTCTACCTCTACAGAGGCACCATCCAACAGAACTTCTGTGATGATGAAAATATTCTATATCTGCACGTGCAACGCAGTAGCCACAGTGGCTATTGAGCTCTTTAAATATGGCTAGTGCCATTCAGGGACTGCATTTCTAATTTTATGGACTGTTAATTGATTTGAAATGAAATTTAAATCGCCACCTGTGGCTATTGGCTACCATATTGGACAGCACAGCCCTGGAGCCTCATTCCACCATACCACCCAACTGTGGCCCCTTGAATCTGTGCTTTAGCGACACTACAACTTCCTGTAATTCTTCAACCAAGACGTGCTCTCTTTCTTGTATTCTCTTTGCCTCTCTCATCATCTAACCATTACCTAGGCATCATGACATGATTTATTTCTATTTTCCCAGCAAATCTTTTCTTTTCCCCCAAGGTGAACAACGTGGCTTCCTAAGAATACTCTGCTTACTACCATTATAGTACTGGTCACCCTCCGTGGTAATGACCAGTTTACTGGCCTGAGTTCCCAGTAGGCCAGGAGATCCTTGAGAGCCGGGACTGTGTGCCAGTCATCATTGGGTTCCTAGCACATGTCTGGCACTTGCAAACATTCAATAAGTAAATAAATGGGTTGCTTTACCCTGGATATATGCCCCTCCCTCAAACTGTATTAGATCGGTCTTAGTTAAGGCTTTTTTTCCAGATGAGATTGGTTAAAGTAAGCAACATAAGGGATTAAATGTTGCCACAAAATACCAACTTGCTGAATTGCTCAAAGGCACTTTTTCCCAAAGAGGCTGGTTAAAGCATATAACAATGTAAGATAATCTGCACTTTCTGAGAAGTTTAGTATAAGAAGCCAAACCTTTCTGCATCTGTTTTACTATTCTTTTTTAATTCAAGTGCCCCCCCACAAAATATAGGTGAGACAATCGCAGGGCAAGAAACGGGGACTCAGGATATCACACCCGCTGAGCATCATGGTAAATGAAAACCTTATTTTTTTTGTCATTTCTCTGTCATTTTTTGAAAAGGCAATGCCAGTCTTCTGGTGTAGACAGATGACATGATATTAACTAACATAATAACTATGACTCGTTTTAAACTCCATGAAAAATGGTATAAAATAAATGAAATACATTATTAATACATATGAATTAATTCATTATCTAAGTAGAGTTGGTTTTGACAATTTGGATGCCATATTGGTACAAACATTGCTCTTGCCTTGTTTTTAAATTACTGTTAAATAGCAGTAATCACTGACCAACCCACTCTAGCATCTTGCCATTACTTAGCATGACATTTAAAATTGCATTTTGACACGTTTAAGAAATGAGTTGTTTTGCAGTTTTTGATGATTCACTTTGAAAAATGGAGTCAGCTACCCTGGAAAGCATTAATTCGACCTATGACTGATCACCGTAATTAGCTTACTCTATATGAAGAAAACAGTTCCGTTATGGTATTCATTCATTTATTCATTCAAAAATTATTAAGTTCTACCTCTGGCTCTGAAGTAGGGTATTATGTTAGGTCATCACCAACCAGCCTCTGCCTGCCTCTAGAGCAGCACTGTCTGACAGAACTTTCCTTGACCATGGCAATGCACTCTGCACTATGGGGAAGGTGATACAGAATGTACAGGAAGTGGTCCCTGCATCTGGGACCTTTAACCTTTATAGGTAAGTTGTCAACCTGACAATTAAAATGACTCAGAAATTTATTTGAGTCACTTTGTGAATATGAGATATTCCTTTCAATTCAGGTAAAATAATCATAAATAACGATAATGATACCTTTCTTTGCTACCTCTTATTGTGAAAATCAGATGGGATAATGCATTTTAGTCACTGAAAAAATATGGGTGCACGTCCTATATGCCTAGGATGAAGCAGGTTCAGCTGGGCTTGAAGGATACTAACAAAGTCCCTGCCCTCATAGGTGGAAGTGCCTTGTTGAGGTTACTGTTATCTGGCCTCTAAATCCAAACATGGTTCCTCCCCAAAGTCCGAAAGGCAATGGCCTGCATGGGCAGCACAGTCCAGGGATTAAAAGTACCCACGCTGCGGCCATGACTCTCCACTTCTTAGATGTGCGACTTTAGTTAATAACCAACCTCTCTGCCCCTTGATTTTGCCATTAGTAAAATGAAGATGTTAACACCTGTCATTGGAGGTTGTCGAGTGTATTAAATAAAATCACATGTTGAAGAGTCTAACACATGGCCAGACAGTCCCAAAGTTGTAACTACTATTAGAGTTTCCTCTGTTTACCTCCTTCTGGGTCCTTATCCAGAGCACTTATCCACAGCACGATGCCCAGCAAAGTCAACAGGGGCACCCAGAGTGTGCAGGGAATTTTACCTCGAATAAACCAGAGAAACAAAAGGAGCCTGGCATGAGGAACACTCAGGGGAAGCGAAAAGAAAGGGTGGACCACTTCCACTTGCCCAGTTCCCCTCAGCCCCTTGCATCACAGCATTCTTGCCCAGCCAGTGGAACTAATTGCCTGACAAAAAGACAGACTGGTGACTCGGGCTCTGAAATTAAAATCACTTCAACCACGGCCTGATCGCTTCACAAACAAATTATAGGCGAATCAATTTTGCTCATCCAGGTTTTGCACGCCTGTTAGTTTTGTGCAGACGCTTTGTCAAGACCCACCCGAGGACAAATGATTTGGAGAAGGACAATGCCAGCGATGAAAGAGTGAGGTAATAGCTGGGCTAAGCATTAGAATGTTCCTGATATTTAAGTACAAATCCTCTTTCTTACTTATTCATAAGCCCCTGTCAGAAGTACAAAGGACACCTGCTAAGGGCTATGCCGGCTTATCTGGCAGGCCAGAACAAGAAGTCTCTATTAATTTTAATTCTTTTTATTTATTTGTCTTCCCCCTCCCCCACTCAACACACACCTGTAGCAACTGAGAGTGGAGTTAAGAACAGAAGACTATACAGCTATGAAAAAGAATGAAATCTTGCCGTTTGCAACAATGCGGATGGAGCTAGAGCGCATTATGCTAAGCGAAATAAGCCAGTCAGAGAAAAACAGATACGTGGTTTCATTCATATGTGGAATCTGAGAAACTCGACAGATGAACATAGGGGAAGGGAAGGAAAAACAAGATAAAAACACAAAGGGGGAGGCAAACCATAAGAGACTCTTAAATACAGAGAGCAAACTGAGGGTGCTGGAGGGGAGGTAGGTGGGGGGGATGGGCTAAATGGGGGATGGGCATTAAGGAGGGCACTGTTGGGATGAACATTGGGTATTATATGTAAGTGATGAGTCACTGGGTTCTACTCCTGAAGCCAAGACTACACTGTAGGTTAATTAACTTGAATAAAAAAATTAAAACAAGAACAGAAGAGTACAGCATGTGATGGAGTTGGGGTGTTAGTGCCCAAAATGCAGAGGCAGAAAGAGTAAAAGACCCACATTTTAAAGTTCTGATTCGTCAGTGTGCCACCCTCCCCCACGTAAGCCACAAAAGCAAAGGCCACTTTGTCATTGTTTGCTGGAGACAGGGACATCAGATCCTTTGGGAACTGGAGGAATTTTAGGAGCAAGAATTATAACCTGGGATTAGAAGCCCCTCTCAGGGATGGACTTCAGACGTTCCAAAAACTCCTGACGTAGTTTTCCAAATAGTGTGAACTTAGCTGCTTTATTCTGGAGGAATACTGTTCAATATGTTAACCACAAGCCACGTGTCGCTATTGACATATGGCTGTTCCAGATTGAGATGTGCTGTGTCAAATGCACCGGAATTTGAAGGCTTAGTGTGGGAAGAAAGAACGTGGGCTATTTCATCAATAGCTTTTACTCATTACATATTGAAACGAGAATATTTTTTTGGAAATGGTGGGTTAAATAAAATATATTATAACATTTATTTCAACTGTTTCTTTATACTCTTTTAATATAGCTATCGGACATTCAAAAGTTACATAAGAAGCTTGTAATTACTTCCCTTAAATATGATTTTCTTTTTATAATGTAATTATGGGTTCCATTTACTTAGGTAACTGAAAGTGATGTGCTGAAATTCAGTCTTGGTCAAGACCCCACTCTACCTCTGTCAGCATCCCTGGCTTATCCCACTCTTAAAGTCTCACGAAGGCAGACACAAGGAACTCTCTATCTTCTGTATCTTACTGGTTATGTGATTTATCTGGGCACATTTGACCGAAATTTCTCTCCTGCTATATTTTTATTTGCATTAACTCATCTTCATGTTAAAATATTTCCAGTTTTCATCTTCTTTCATAAAGCCTTCTGTAAAAATCCAACTTGGACTTATAATTTTCAACATTTATCTACATTTTCATTTCTAATAATTCTATTTCTGTCAGCTAACACCAGTCCAATTCCATCCTTTCACATAAAGGTTTCTCCTTCCCTGCAACCACCCCTACACACAATCTTGTATCCCTGACCAGTGCTGAGCGGACACTGTGATGTTTTCTGTTTCATGTTGATCACATACCTTTGGTTGATAGATTTTTTTTCTCTTGGAAATGTTGACATCATCCATTATATTCTGGCTGGACCCTGGAGCTCTTCCTATGACCTCATCTCAATATTGATATTAACTTTTATCACATCACTCTGTTTTCCAAGAGCCTCTCTGGCATATCTGTATTTCCTCTTCATTCTTATTTTTCTCTTTAAATTTACAACAGTACAAAAGTCCACATTCATAATGTTGTTCCTGTGGTTCTGTATGTTCTAAGATGTCTTCTGAATCATCAAGAAAAACTGCTGTTCAATATGGTTTGGGAGTTGGTATATTTGAAAAATTTTTTTTTCAACGTTTATTTATTTTTGGGACAGAGAGAGACAGAGCATGAACGGGGGAGGGGCAGAGAGAGAGGGAGACACAGAATCAGAAACAGGCTCCAGGCTCCGAGCCATCAGCCCAGAGCCTGATGCGAGCCTGACGCGGGGCTCGAACTCACGGACCGCGAGATCGTGACCTGGCTGAAGTCGGACGCTTAACCCACTGCGCCACCCAGGCGCCCCATGGAGTTGGTATATTTGAATATAGCATGACTCTTAGAAAATTGGAAGTCCGGCTCTTCTAAATAAGAACAACATATCAACCAGAATATTCATTTAATGGCAGCAATCCAAACCTGAACCATAAAAGTGACCACTCACATGGTAATTATAAGATATATGATATCAAAATTCAATCATCTACTTATTCTGTCAAATAGTCAAATCATTTCTGATATTTGCTACAAATAACCAAAGGCTGATGGAACTACCTAGTACACAAAAACATTTGGGAGCTTTTGCAAAGAGAGACTTTGTCCTACTCTCTTTCCTTGCCCAGCAATAACTCACAAGAGGATTTAGTGGGAAGAAGAAAGAAGGAATCTCAGTCCTGTCAAGATAAGGATTTATTCATTCATTAAACAAGTATTTATTGATATTTTTTTAGTCCTTAGAATTCCATGTCCCATTGTGTGGCCAAAACTCAATATCACTGCAAGGGGGTGGGGAGGGAGGGAGGGAAGGAGACTAAGGACACTGGCTTAAAAGAATAAAATTAGTCAATGGTCTTATGAATATTCTGTTTTTCCTCAAATGTATTACTGACAAGTGGCCCCAGGCTGACATGGAGAAAAGAGGTGTCCTGGATTTCTTTGCAGACACATATCTGGGTTTGTACTAGAGCCAGGAGAATGTGAACCATCCCAGAACACAGACAAAATTGTTTCAGATAGGATATTTTGTTTAGCCACTTCAGTAAGAGTTCTGGATGGAAGCGTGAAAAGATGAAGAAGGGCAAAATAGTTCACTTGGATAATGGCCAAGAGGTCTGGGCTCTTTATCAGAATTCAGATCAATGTCCAGAATCATGAAATCTCAGTTGGAAAGTTCCTCATGGACTTTTCATTCCAGCCTTGCCTAATGCCCAAATCTCTTGTAACCCACCCTAGAAGAGGAGACAGACGCCAAGCCTTTCTTTGCCTGAGCACCCAAGGGGAAACATATTTTCACTCTTTTAAGTAACCCACTGGTTCCAAATGCTTATTATTGTTACAGACTTCCTCCCTATAATGAGCTGACACTTGCCTTTTTTGAAAGTTCCACCTGATGATTCAAACTGTTACTTATAGCCCACACAAGTCAAATCTGTCTTACACACAGGTATGTCATATTTCTCCTGGATTTTTCCTTTAAGCTCAATCAGAGCCCCATGGGGATACCATCCCATGTTGTTGTTGTTTTTAGTTAATTAACATATCTATCACCTCACCTATTCTTTTTTTTTTTTTTTTTTTTTTTGGTGAGAACATTTAAGTTCTACTCTCTTAGCAAATTTCAATGATACAATACAGTGTTATCAACTATAGTCACGTGTTGTACATGAGTTCCACATGTCTTTTTCATCTTATAACTGAAAGTTTGTATCCTTTTACCATCCTCTCCCTAATCTTCCCTGCCCCCAACCCCGAAATCACTTTTATTCCTTTGTTTCTAGGAGTTTAATTTTTTCAAAAAAAATTTTTTTAATGTTTATTTATTTTTCGTGGGGAATAAGCTTAGGAATTCCCTGAGTCTACACTGATGAGTTAACAAGGCATAAAGAATTAGAAAGCCATAGGATGAACACGCCCAAGTTTGGGTAAACGAGATTAGGTAAATGGGGCAAAGGCCCCTTGTACAGGACAAAGGAATAGGAAACCTCTGGATGAAAAACATCCAAGATTAGGTAAATAAGATTAAACAGCACAAAGGCCCCCAGTATAGGACAAAAAGGTATGGGACAATAGCAGAAAACTGCTTTCACAGGAAGGAAGGACCAAATTAGGTAAACAGGTAAACAGTGCTATAGACTGCAGCCAGGTGAAGTTGCCCAGAGCGGAGCTAATTAGCAAAAGAAAGATGCCTTGTTGACCCTGAGGTAGCATGCTGTTTTTCTTGTCCCCTAGGCCAATTTAGGTAAACACAGGTAGGGCGTCATGTCTGCTATAAACAACCATCTGCCAGGTGCCAGGATTTTGTTTCCTATTGACCCATACCTTTAAGACCACATATCTTCAAAACCCCCTTTGTCCCACGCCCATGAGTTTATTTTCACAGTTTCATTGTCTCTTTGTGCACATCCGTCACATTTGTAAGCCTTCTGATCTTAATAAGAACAGAGCAAGGACCCTTATTCAGAGCTCTTGTCTCCTCCCAGACATTAGCCTCTCTCGCATTTTCAATCCTGCATCCTGTTCTCTTGCAGGACAACAGAGAACTCCAGACCCAGAGTCTATGACAGTTTCTTTTTTTAATTTTTTTTATACTTATTTATTCTTGAGAGACAGAGAAAGACAGGCAACAAGTGGGGGAGGGGCAGAGAGAGAATGAGACACAGAATCCAAAACAGGCTTCAGGCTCTGAGCTGTCAGCACAGAGCCCAACATGGGGCTCGAACTCACAAACCATGGTATCACGACCTGAGCCAAAGTTGGACGCCCAAGTGACTGAGCCACCCAGGCGCCCCAATGACAATTTTTGAGACACAAAGAGACAGAGTGTGAGCGGGGGAAGGGCAAAGAGAGAGGAGACACAGAATCCGAAGCAGGCTTCAGGCTCTGAGCTGTTAGCACAGAGCCTGATGTGGGGCTCAAACTCATGAACCAAGAGATCATGACCAGAGCCAAAGTTGGACGCTTAACTGAATGAGCCACCCAGGTGCCCCAGTTTGACTTTTCTTTGAAGTTTTCACATATAAGTGATACCATGTAGCATTTGTCTTTCTCTGTTTGCCCCATCTTGCACCGTGCACAAAAATCAATTCAAAGTGGATTTAACCTGAACCTACAAAATTCCTAAAAGAAACCATAGTGATTAAGCTCCTTGACAGTGGTCTTGGCGATAATCTTTTTTAATGTGACACCAAAAGCAAAATAAATACATGGGACTATATCAAACTAAAGGGCTTCTGCACACAAAGGAAACCACAAATAAAATGAAAAAACAATTTAGGGAATAGGGGAAAATATTTGCAAACCAAATATCTAATAATAAATTAATATTAAAAATAAACAAAGAACTCATACAACCCAATAACAAAAAAAACCAAGCAATCCAATTTTTAAAAATGGGCAAATGACCCAAATAGACATTTTTCTAAAGAAGACATGCAATGAATGACCAAAAGGCATATAAAAAGGTGTTCAACATCACTAATCACCAGGGGAATGCAAATCACAACTACAATGAGATGTCTCCTCACATCTGTTCGTATGGCTATTAACAAAAATACAAAAGATAACAATTCTGGCAACGATGTGGAGAAAAAAACCAACCAAACAAACCTGCACACCATTGGTGGGAATGTAAACTGGTACAGCCACCATGGAAAACAGTATGGAGATTTCTTCAGCTATTAAAAATAGAACTACCATATGATCCAGCAACCTCACTTCTGGGTATATATTCAGAGGAAAGGAAACCATGATCTCAAAGAGGTATCTGAACTTTTGTGCTCCTTGCAGCATTATTCACAGTAGCCCAGGTATAATAATGACCTAAGTGTCAGTAAATGGATAAATGGATAAAGAAAATGTAGTATATATACTACAGTACAATGCAATGATATTCCATTGTGTGTGGTATGTGTGCATCTGTGTATGTCTATACCCTTTATGTACATATACAGCCTTAAAAATATGGAAATCCTGTCATTTGCAACAATGCTGAACCTGGATGGTGTTATGCTAAGGGATACAAAAATCCTTTTTAATGTGAGGTGCTCCAACTGGAACTCAACACTCATTTTGTAGCTTTAACAGTGTAGTGATAGTATCCTTTCTCTTGTCAACACCACTCTATCTCCATCAGTCGTTCACTTCATGTGTATTATTTACCCACTACATTATTACCATCCTGCATTATTTACCCTCTCCAAGTCTCAATTTCCACATCTGTACAATATAATACTGACCCTCAAGGAACTGCCGTGAGCATTAGCGCATAATTCTTAGGTAGAAAGTGCTCAATAAAGGTAAGCTATTATTATAAATCATTAAACATTTAGGGCAAAGAAAGGATGGTTTTTTCCCCTTTCTAATACTGTCCCCAATCTCCAAATAAACTTCATTTGAAGATGAAAAATAAAATATTAGTAATGGTAACGAGAGAAGCTTGTCAAGTTAGAAGGCAAAGCCTTTGATGAGTATGTTAGTTAGCTAATGATGCATAAAAAATTACTCCAAAATTAGAGTCTTTAAACAACAGACATTTAACAGAGTTTTTGCGATCAGAAATCCAGGTGTCCCTTAGAGGATCTGCTACAAGCTCACTCACATAGCTGTTGGCAGAACTCAGTCCTTGCTGGTTGTTGGACAGACACATGGGGTCTTGTCACATACATGAACCTGTCCTAGGGCAGCTTGCAACAAGGCAGTTGGCTTGTCTCAGAGCAGGTGAACAAGATGGAAGCCACAGTCTTTTTGGAACCTAATCTCAGAAAGGGTATCCCATCACTTCCACTGTTTTCTATTTGTTAGAAATGAATCGATAAGTCTAGCCCACACCCAAGGCAAGGGCTGGAGGGACTACACAAAGGTATGAATTGCACCGACAAGGGCCACCAAGGGCCATCTTAAAGGCCACCTACCACAGTGAGGTTATATGCCATCTTGTCACGAAGGAGCTGGGGAATAGAAGCGTGCACACACATTATCATCATCATCATCATCATCATCACTGATTAGTACTATGAAAAGTCAGAGTGGGAAAGGATTCTTAGATCTCATCTAAGTTCCCTCACTGTATAGTTGAGAAAATCAAAATCCAGAGGAGTGAAGCGTCCTGCCCCAAGACTGCACTTCAGCTTGTGGTAGATCTCTGGCCTAAAACCAGGCCGACTTCTAGTCACTGCTGTTTTCACTAGAGTTAACTTTTCATCTCTTCCTAGAGAAAGGCATTAGCTTCCACAAAAGTAGTAGCATTTGTTCTCTCTTCCCAAATTAGTAAGTCCCATTTGCCACTGAATTTCAAGGCCAGTGCCTATAAAAAAATGGCCAATTGATAAGCAGATGTCTTTGGTTATTTCCCCATTGTGCTTTTATCATCCTTGTCCTTACTTGGTTGAGAAAGTAGAACAAGATTCTGCTATTACAGATAAGCCAGGAAAGTTTTATGCCCAGCAGCGTAAATAAAGCACCATTTCCTTAAAACAGCACAGAAAAGTGTAAAATTAAGCTGGAACCCCAAACATCATTTAAAAAGAACCCATTTTCACAGTACTAATTTATGAAAGTCTTGCAGTTTGTGAGGAATATTTTTCTTCAGTGTGAATGCCTTGATTCATGAAACAGTCCGATTTAATTTCACCATCAACTATCTTTTAATCCAGGTGCAGGGTTAACTGAGGGGTCAATTGATCAAATAATAACTGACTGGCCAAAAAAGTCATTCTTAGGTTTGGCTGATGGAAAATGAACTGTTCCATTCTTTCCTCTATGTGTTAAGCACAGCACAAATTATTCATGATACTGCTGGAAGGTGCAGTGAGTTAATAAATCATAAGAATGGCTCAATGCTGGTTGCTCATATCCATGAAATCTGACTTGCTGCAGTCGATGGTGGGGATAGAGAGAATCAAGAGGCCTTAATATCAGAAGCAGTGTGATTAAATTGGAATCTTCCAGAACTATGGCTATTTTTACTCTGACACATGACATTCATTTTCTGCTATAACTCTGCCAGTATGCTTTCTACTGTAAAGGGAGACATGGCTAAACCTAAAACAAAACGGCCTTACCGTCAGCTGGTCAAGTACACACACACAATCCTAGAGAATGTTCAGCCAGTCCAATGGCTTCTCATCCATTGAAAACTTCCTAACCATGTCAAGTCTTTGGGTGACGTTTCTAGCCTGTTTGGTATGTCTTCAAATGCTCACTCCTTGGTACTGGATCTTGCCTTTCTGTGAGTTTTGTGAGTTGTAAGTATTCTGTGTCTTCTCTGGTGCCCCTTAATGGATAGAATGGGAAGGGGTCAATTCATGTCCTCAACGGTAGAGAGGAGCATGTGAAGCCCTCACATAAAGTGTCTAGAAGACAACTAACACTTTTCAGCTAGGATGACTAAACCAATGCACATCTTCTGCAATATTTTACTAAGAATACCTATCTCCTTTCTTGCATTGTGTTGTTATATTCTAAGGGCTCACCAGTCTCCATGTCCCTTGTAAGTGACAGTCTCCCTTTGGGGATAAACAGAAGGGCTGAAAATCTCTCTGGGACTTAAGGCTGCTGAGTCACTTACACTTTGATGAGCCTCATTGGGCATGAGAGGGTCTATATTCAGGGAATGAGGCAGAGTGTAAGATCCAGGTGGGGAGAAAGGGGGAAAGGAATGGAAGTAGCTTCTCCCCCAATATCTAGTCTTCTCAACATTCCCTCCCCTGCCATTGCCTTTGCAAAGAGGAAAATATAGAAAATTACAGTCCTCTCAAAAGGGGACACGGAATCAAAACTGACCTCCTCACTCAGAATAAAATTAATCTTAAGTTCTTCAAACAACCAGAGCACTGACTTCTCCTTCCCAGTTTTAAGGGGAATGGGAAAAAGGAACAAGAGGAAGATTATACTCAACTGTAGAAAATAATCTGTACATATCTGAGGGTAATGCATAAATTCTGGATGAAAAAAGCATTGTATAAGGAGGAAGAGGTGGACTCTGGGGAATGAGGAGAGCTTTCTCCAATGAAACTTTTGAAGTGGTCTTTAAGAATAAATGGAGAATTCTCTGTTTAGAGACTCTGGACATGAAGAACATGACTTACTAAGGATGGATTGCAATTTTCCTTAAACTACACTTAGGGCATTCCTAGTTAATACGGTGAATTAAACTGATGAGGGAAATCTCTCTATTCTTCAAATGCCGCATTACAATAAGATTGAAACCAAGAAAGATAACCCATCCCACGCCAGAAATAAAGTATGAACTGGGGTGCCTGGGTGCTCCATTGGTTAAGCTTCCAACTTCAGCTCAGGTCATGAACTCACAGTTTGTACGTTTAAGCCCCACGTAGGGCTCTGTGCTGACAGCTCAGAGCCTGGAGCCTGCTTCAGATTCTGTGTCTCCCTCTCTCTCTCTGCCCCTCCCTGCTCATGCTCTGTCTGTCCCTCAGAAATAAATAAACGTTCACAGAAGAAAGAAAGAAAGAAAGAAAGAAAGAAAGAAAGAAAGAAAGAAAGAAAGAAAGAAAAAGAAAGACCTAGAAGTTAGAGGTGGGAGAACAAGCCTGATCCAAACAGCTGAGTTACCAGATTAGCCTATAATGTCTTAGGCTGGGATTCTAGCACTCTGAAAAAGGGATTCCAGCCCCAGCCTCTATGTTTGCTTGGATCAAGACCTGAGCTGCCTGAAGAAAGCTGAGAGTCACAGCATGTATGCCCCATTCAGGAATGTCAAATAGAAATATTCTGTCCAGGCGCACCTTGGTGGCTCAG
Source organism: Puma concolor (assembly GCF_028749965.1). NCBI lineage: Eukaryota > Metazoa > Chordata > Mammalia > Carnivora > Felidae > Puma > Puma concolor. Next base: position 43,903,550 of record NC_141672.1, read on the forward strand.
TGCTTAAGTGTCTGACTCTTGATTTTGGCTCAGGACATGATCTCACAGTTTGTGAGTTTGAGACCCACATTGGGCTCCATGCTGATGGTGTGGAGCCTGTTTGGGATTCTCTCTCTCTCCCTGTCTCTCTTCCCCTCCACTGCTCATGCTCTCTTTCTCTCAAAATAAATAAATAAACTTTAAAAAAAGAGAAATATTCTGTCCACTGACTGAAAGATGATGGAAGGAATCTTCCCAATCTGCTTGGCACCATGTAATGGGAAAAGAGTCACTATAAATATTAAAAGCCAGGTTTGTGCCCTACAAGGGTGAGGGATCTGAATTCATACTATCTGCAAGGTGCAGACATTCAAGGGCAGTAAATTAGCATGAAATAGTCTACAGCTGATGACAACTCATTGGGCCCCTGGTAGAACTTCACTATAGAGACAATGCAGCAAAAGGATACTTCCCCAACCCAAATCATACAGACCTCCACAGAGAAAAAACCACTGTTGACATTAAGTTCATACTCAAAACTATGCTCCATAGGAAAAAAGAGGTATCAATGAAACAAATGGGAGAATTTGCAATCAAGAAGTACTAATAAGGTAATTGTTTTTGAAAGACTCCTAAACAAAAATTTTCAAAACACTTAAAAGATAAATCAAGAAATATAACAGAGCCATAAGACAGGAAGAGAACAGTTTCTTCTCACTTGACGTATCTCCAGAGGCAAGAGAAATAAAAGCAAAAATGAATTGGGACCTCATCAAGGTAAAATGTTTCTGCACAGTGAAAGAAACAATCAGTAAAACTAAAAGGCAACTGAGGGAATGGGGGAAGATATTTGCAAACGACATATCAGATAAAGGGTTAGTTTCCAAAATCTATAAAGAACTAACCAAACTCAACACCCAAAAACCAAATAATCCAGTGAAGAAATGGGCAGAACACATGAATAGACACTTGTCCACAGAAGACATCCAGGTGGCTAATAGACACATGAAAAGATGCTCAACATCACTCATCATCAGGGATAGACAAATCAAAACCACAATGAGATACAACCTCACACCTGTCAGAATGGCAACAACAGATGTTGGTGAGGATGCAGAGAGAGAGGAACCCTTTTGCACTGCTGGTGGGAATGCAAACTGATGCAGCCACTCTGGAAAACAGTATGGAAATTCCTCAAAAAAATAAAACTAGAACTATCCTATAAGCCAGCAATTACACTACTAGGTATTTATCCAAAGGATACAAAAATGCTGATTCGAAGGGGCCCATGCACCCCAATGTTTATAGCAACACTATTGACATTAGCCAAAGTATGGAAAAAGTCCAAATGTCCATTGACTGATGAATGTATGAAGATGTGGTATGTATGTATGTATGTGTATGTATATGTATGTATATACACACACACACACACATACACACAATGGAATATTGCTTGGCAATCAAAAAGAATGAAATCTTGCCATCTGCAACAACATGAATACATTATGCTAAGCAAAATAAGTCAGAGAAAGACCAGTATCATATGATTTCACTCCTATGTGGAATTTAAAAAACAAAACAGATGAACATAGGGGAAGGGAAGAAAAAGATAAAAATAGGGAGGGGGACCATAGAAACTCTTAAATGCAGGCAACAAACTGAGGATTGCTGGTGGGGTGTTGGGTGGGGGGATGTATTCAGTGGGTGATGGGCATTAAGGAGGCAATTTGTTGGGATGAGCACTGGATGTTATATGTAAGTGATGAATCACTAAATTCTATTCCTGAAATCATTATTACACTATATGTTAACTAACTTGTAATTAAATTAAAAAAAAATTAAAAAATTTAGAAAGAAGGAAAAAGAAATAGAACCCTAAGTCAGGAAGAGAACAGTTTGAAAAAGTGCACTTTGAAATCAGGGACAAGTTAAGCAGTGGAGTTTAACCAGAGAAATAGAAGCAGTAGGAAATCATATATTAAGAGATTTATTACAAGGAATTGGTGTTTGCAAATGTGGGGGCTGACTAAGCAAGTTCAGAATCCACAGGAAGGGCAGAAAGGATGGGAAGGTCAGGAGAAGCCCAGAACCCATGGGCATGGGATAAAGCCATTGCCCACAAGCAGATTTTTTTGCCTCTAACTTCCTCCTTCTTTTTCCTCCGTGCTTCCTCTCCCTCTCTCCACCCACTTCCTCTGCAACCTCAGCCCCACTTTTTTAAAGTAAGCTCTACACCCAACATAGGGCTCAAACTCAATACTCTGAGATCAAGAGTCTCATGTTTTAACGACTGAGTGGGCCCTCAGCCCCACTTTTAAGGCTTTCCAATTTAAAAATCCCTTCTACCTTAACCACACACTGTTGATATCTATTCCCACACACATTTTCCAGATTTCTGTCTCTATAAATTGGAAAAATATCACACGGTTCTTTATGCGTATATTGCACCTCCTCATGGGAGGAGGAAGGAAATACTAACTTCACATTTAAATATGTACCAAAATGTTAGAGCATATAAGTGACTTTCTCTAAACCTCAGCTTCATTAGCATCGTAGAAAATCTACCTCTAAATGTCAGGAAAAAATAAGAAGATTGTAGCAGTGGCTGCCTCTTTGGAGTGAGACTGGGAATCACATTGAAGGAGTCTTACATTTTCTAGTACCTGGGAGGAAGCAGAAGGGCAACCACTAAAAGAGTATGAGAAGTATGCATAACTTTCAAACCATGAGACAAAGAATGAAGAAAACTCAATGAAGAATGAATCAGCATAGATCCTTCATTGATTCATACATTTGCTCACTCAGTAGAGTTTTATTGAGTACCAGGTAGATGCCAGACACTACGTCCTTGTTCACATTCATAGCAGAATATTCAGGAAGTGCCTATCTTCCTAATACCGGAAAACTTCAAAAATAATTATCTCCTAGTTTATAAGTGTCTCAGTCTACCTTTCAATCTATTAAATAAATGTATGATATTTTTCATAGTTGACTTATTCTATAAACCCATAGGTTCTTCTATCTCTCTCCTTCAAAAGACTGTCATTTGTTCCAGGATTTGGCTGTGCAAACTAAAAATGAACCACAGGGACTCACACTCCATAGTTACCATGAGGCAATGTGTTTCTTCAACTTCCTGAGCTTTTCTCTCAAGAATCACTGATTGCCACTCCTTCTTTTTGTAAGAGAGCTTAAATTCCAAAACTCAAAAAATGAGACACTGATACCAAAACTTAGAAAATATTTGACTGGAGTGCTTTTTCCCATTTCTGGGAACAATAGGATATGAAAGAATGATAGGATTCTGAACCTGGAACAAACACAAGTGATTGCTTTCTCTAACCTCATTTTAGAGATAAGAAAGTGAGGTTCGAGGGATCCTGGGAGATGGCGGCGTAGGAGGACACTGGGCTCACTGCGCGTCCTGCTGATCACTTAGATTCCACCTACACCTGCCTAAATAACCCAGAAAACCGCCAGAAGACTAGCAGAATGGAGTCTCCGGAGCCAAGAGCAGACGAGAGGCCCACGGAAGAGGGTAGGAAGGGCGGAGAGGCGGTGCGCGCTCCACGGACTGGCGGGAGGGAGCCGGGGCGGAGGGGCGGCCCGCTGACCAAGCAGAGCCCCCGAGTCTGGCTTGCAAAAGCGGAGGGGCCGGACGGAGTGTGTTCCGACAGCAAGCGGGACTTGACATCTGGAAGGTTACAAGTTAACAGATCTGCTCAGAGAACGGGAGGGCTGGAGGACAACGGGAGGGAGAGTTGTTGAGCCCCGGACGACAGAGCTCAGCTTGGCGGGGAACAAAGGCACTGCCAGCGCCATCTCCCTCGCCCATCCCCCAGCCAAAATCCCAAAGGGAACCAGTTCCTGCCAGGGAACTTGCTTGCACCATGCAAACACCCAACGCTGTGCTTCTGCGGAGCCACCCCTCGGGCGGCAGCGGGTCTGACTCCCGCCCCGTTGCCGCAGGGCCCCTCCAGAAGCGGATCTCCGAAGGAAAAGCGAGCTGAGCCTGCCCCGCCCACCCCTGTGCACCTTGCCGATCCGCCCCAGCTAATACGTCAGATCCCCAGCACCACAAGCCTGGCAGTGTGCAAGTAGCCCAGATGGGCGACGCCACCCCACAGTGAATCCCGCCCCTAGGAGAGGGGAAGAGAAGGCACACACTAGTCTGACTGTGGCCCCAGCGTTGGGCTGGGGGCAGACATCAGGTCGGACTGCGCCCCGCCCACCAACTCCAGTTATACACCACAGCACAGGGGAAGTGCCCTGCAGGTCCTCACCACGCCAGGGACTATCCAAAATGACCAAGCGGAAGAATTCCCCTCAAAAGAATCTCCAGGAAATAACAACAGCTAACAAACTGATCAAAAAGGATTTAAACAATATAACAGAAAGTGAATTTAGAATAATAGTCATGAAATTAATCGCTGGGCTTGAAAACAGTATAGAGGACAGCAGAGAATCTATTGTTACAGAGATCAAGGGACTAAGGAACAGCCAGGAGGAGCTAAAAAATGCGATCAATGAACTGCAAAATAAAATGGAGACAACTACAGCTCAGATTGAAGAGGCAGAGGAGAGAATAGGTGAACTAGAAGATAAAATTATGGAAAAAGAAGAAGCTGAGAAAAAGAGAGATAAAAAAAATCCAGGAGTATGAGGGGAAAATTAGAGAACTAAGTGATGCACTAAAGAGAAATAATATACGCATAATTGGTATTCCAGAGGAGGAAGAGAGAGGGAAAGGTGCTGAAGGTGTACTTGAAGAAATAATAGCTGAGAACTTCCCGGATCTGGGGAAGGAAAAAGGCATTGAAATCCAAGAGGCACAGAGATCTCCCTTCAGACGGAACTTGAATCGATCTTCTGCACAACATATCATAGTGAAACTAGCAAAATACAAGGATAAAGAGAAAATTCTGAAAGCAGCTAGAGATAAACGTGCTGTAACGTATAAAGGGAGACCTATAAGACTCGTGACTGATCTCTCTACTGAAACTTGGCAGGCCAGAAAGGAATGGCAGGAGATCTTCCATGTAATGAACAGAAAAAATATGCAGCCGAGAATCCTTTATCCAGCAAGTCTGTCATTTAGAATAGAAGGAGAGATAAAGGTCTTCCCAAACAAACAAAAACTGAAGGAACTCGTCACCACTAAACCAGCCCTACAAGAGATCCTAAGGGGGATCCTGTGAGACAAACTACCAGAGACATCATTACAAGCATGAAACCTACGGACATCACAATGACTCTAAACCCATATCTTTCTATAATAACACGGAATGTAAATGGACTAAATGCGCCAACCAAAAGACATAGGGTATCAGAATGGATAAAGAAACAAGACCCATCTATTTGCTGTCTACAAGAGACTCATTTTAGACCTGAGGACACCTTCAGATTGAGAGTGAGGGGATGGAGAACTATTTATCATGCCACTGGAAGTCAAAAGAAAGCTGGAGTAGCCATACTTATATCAGGCAAACTAGACTTTAAATTAAAGGCTGTAACAAGAGATGAAGAAGGGCATTATATAATAATCACAGGGTCTATCCATCAGGAAGAGCTAACAATTATAAATGTCTACGCGCCGAATACAGGAGCCCCCAAATATATAAAACAATTACTCACAAACATAAGCAACCTTATTGATAAGAATGTGGTAATTGCAGGGGACTTTAACACCCCACTTACAGAAATGGATAGATCATCTAGACACACGGCCAATAAAGAAACAAGGGCCCTGAATGATGCATTGGATCAGATGGACTTGACAGATATATTTAGAACTCTGCATCCCAAAGCAACAATATACTTTCTTCTCCAGTGCACATGGAACATTCTCCAAGATAGATCACATACTGGGTCACAAAACAGCCCTTCATAAGTATACAAGAATTGAAATCATACCATGCATACTTTCAGACCACAATGATATGAAGCTTGAAATCAACCACAGGAAAAAGTCTGGAAAACCTCCAAAAGCATGGAGGTTAAAGAACACCCTACTAAAGAATGAATGGGTCAACCAGACAATTCGAGAAGAAATTAAAAAATATATGGAAACAAACGAAAATGAAAATACAACAATCCAAACGCTTTGGGACGCAGCGAAGGCAGTCCTGAGAGGAAAATACATTGCAATCCAGGCCTATCTCAAGAAACAAGAAAAATCCCAAATACAAAATCTAACAGCACACCTAAAGGAAATAGAAGCAGAACAGCAAAGACAGCCTAAACCCAGCAGAAGAAGAGAAATAATAAAGATCAGAGCAGAAATAAACAGTATAAAATCTAAAAAAACTGTAGAGAAGATCAACGAAACCAAGAGTTGGTTTTTTGAAAAAATAACAAAACTGATAAACCTCTAGCCAGGCTTCTCAAAAAGAAAAGGGAGATGACCCAAATAGATAAAATCATGAATGAAGATGGAATTATTACAACCAACCCCTCAGAGATACAAGCAATTATCAGGGAATACTATGAAAAATTATATGCCAACAAACTGGACAATCTGGAAGAAATGGACAAATTGCTAAACACCTACACGCTTCCAAACCTCAATCAGGAGGAAATAGAAAGCGTGAACAGACCCATAACCAGCAAAGAAATCGAATCAGTCATCAAAAATCTCCCAACAAATAGGAGTCCAGGACCAGATGGCTTCCCAGGGGAGTTCTACCAGACGTTTAAAGCAGAGAAAATACCTATCCTTCTCAAGCTATTCCAAGAAATAGAAAGGGAAGGAAAACTTCCAGACTCATTCTATGAAGCCAGTATTACTTTGATTCCTAAACCAGAGACCCAGTAAAAAAAGAGAACTACAGGCCAATATCCCTGATGAATATGGATGCAAAAATTCTCAATAAGATACGAGCAAATCGAATTCAACAGCATATAAAAAGAATTATTCACCATGATCAAGTGGGATTCGTTCCTGGAATGCAGGGCTGGTTCAACATTCGCAAATCAATCAACGTGATACATCACATTAATAAAAGAAAAGATAAGAACCATATGATCCTGTCAATCAATGCAGAAAAGGCCTTTGACAAAATTCAGCAATGTTTCTTAATAAAAACCCTCAAGAAAGTTGGGATAGAAGGAACATACTTACACATCATAAAAGCCATTTATGAAAAGCCCACAGCTAACATCATCCTCAATGGGGAAAAACTGAGAGCTATTTCCCTGAGATCAGGAACACGACAGGGATGCCCACTCTCACCACTGTTGTTTAACATAGTGTTGGAAGTTCTAGCATCAGCAATCAGACAACAAAAGGAAATCAAAGGCATCAAAATTGGCAAAGATGAAGTCAAGCTTTCACTTTTTGCAGATGACATGATATTATACATGGAAAACCCGATAGACTCCACCAGAAGTCTGCTAGAACTGATACATGAATTTAGCAAAGTTGCAGGATACAAAATCAATGTACAGAAATCAGTTGCATTCTTATACACTAATAATGAAGCAACAGAAAGACAAATAAAGTAACTGATCCCATTTACAATTGCACCAAGAAGCATAAAATACTAGGAATAAATCTAACCAAAGATGTACAAGATCTGTAGGATGAAAACTATAGAAAGCTTATGAAGGAAATTGAAGAAGACATAAAGAAATGGAAAAACATTCTGTGCTCATGGATTGGAAGAATAAATATTGTCAAAATGTCAATACTACCCAAAGCTATCTACACATTCAATGAAATCCCAATCAAAATTGCACCAGCATTCTTCTTGAAACTAGAACAAGCAATCCTAAAATTCATATGGAACCACAAAAGGCCCCGAATAACCAAAGTAATTTTGAAGAAGAAGAAGACCAAAGCAGGAGGCATCACAATCCCAGACGTTAGCCTCTACTACAAAGCTGTAATCATCAAGACAGCATGGTATTGGCACAAAAACAGACACATAGACCAATGGAATAGAATAGAAACCCCAGAACTAGACCCACAAACGTATGGCCAACTCATCTTTGACAAAGCAGGAAAGAATATCCAATGGATAAAAGACAGTCTCTTTAACAAATGGTGCTGGGAGAACTGGACAGCAACATGCAGAAGGTTGAAACTAGACCACTTTCTCACACCATTCACAAAAATAAACTCAAAATGGATAAAGGACCTGAATGTGAGACAGGAAACCATCAAAACCCTAGAGGAGAAAGCAGGAAAAGACCTCTCTGACCTCAGCCGCAGCAATTTCTTACTTGACACATCCCCAAAGGCAAGGGAATTAAAAGCAAAAATGAACTACTGGGACCTTATGAAGATAAAAAGCTTCTGCACAGCAAAGGAAACAACGAACAAAACTAAAAGGCAACCAACGGAATGGGAAAAGATACTTGCAAATGACATATCAGACAAAGGGCTAGTATCCAAAATCTATAAAGAGCTCACCAAACTCCACACCCGAAAAACAAATAACCCAGTGAAGAAATGGGCAGAAAACATGAATAGACACTTCTCTAAAGAAGACATCCGGATGGCCAACAGGCACATGGAAAGATGCTCAACGTCGCTCCTCATCAGGGAAATACAAATCAAAACCACACTCAGATATCACCTCACGCCAGTCAGAGTGGCCAAAATGAACAAATCAGGAGACTATAGATGCTGGAGGGGATGTGGAGAAACGGGAACCCTCTTGCACTGTTGGTGGGAATGCAAATTGGTGCAGCCACTCTGGAAAACAGTGTGGAGGTTCCTCAAAAAATTAAAAATAGATCTACCCTATGACCCAGCAATAGCACTGCTAGGAATTTACCCAAGGGATACAGGAGTACGGATGCATAGGGGCACTTGTACCCCAATGTTTATAGCAGCAGTCTCAACAATAGCCAAATTATGGAAAAAGCTTAAATGTCCATCAACTGATGAGTGGATAAAGAAATTGTGGTTTATATACACAATGGAGTACTACGTGGCAATGAGTAAGAATGAAATATGGCCCTTTGTAGCAACATGGATGGAACTGGAGAGTGTGATGCTAAGTGAAATAAGCCATACAGAGAAAGACAGATACCATATGGTTCACTCTTACGTGGATCCTGAGAAACTTAACAGAAACCCATGGGGGAGGGGAAGGAAAAAAAAAAAAGAGGGTAGAGCGGAAGAAAGCCAAAGCATAAGAGACTCTTAAAAACTGAGAACAAACTGAGGGTTGATGGGGGGGTGGGAGGGAGGGGAGTATGGGTGACGGGTATTGAGGAGGGCACATTTTGGGATGAGCACTGGGTGTTGTATGGAAACCAATTTGACAATAAACTTCATATGTTGAAAAAAAATAAAACAAACAAAAAATATAGCATTAAAAAATCAGCTGGAAAAAAAATCAGCTGGAAGCTCTTAAAAAAAAAAAAAAGCGAGGTTCGGGGAGGTTTGTATAAGGTTACAAAAGAGGCCAGCCTAGATGGCCTCCAACCAACTCTCTAACTACTAATCCATGAAGAAAGCAAAGAGGTCTCACTTAAGGAACACTCCCCCAAGAATCTACTCATGCTTTCGACTATTCATTGAGCACCTACTATTTTCTACTCATTGTTATAGATGCTGAGCAAATGAATGAATGGCCCCTATTCTCTAGGAGTCTACAATGCAAGATGAAAGATGTTTGCACAGAGTAATAGGCTCACTTGAGTTTCACATTTACTTTTATTATTTGCTCTAAGATTCCAAGTGAAGTGACTCATGGAGATCTCTAAACAACTTCACTTGCTCAGAGTTTTTCAAAGACACCAAATGAAGTATGCTCTATACTTAGGGGTTGAGCTTAGGGAGAGTCCAAATGATCCCACAGAATCCCAGGAAAATGCTGGCCTAACCTAAGGAACAGCAAATACTTTTCCTTCCTTATGCTCCAGGCCAACTCTGCATGCCCTATTGAAAAGTATTTTGGAAGGGAAAGCAATAAACCCAAGCTGTGGACCTTTTTTAACCTCCAAAATATTGATTTCCCATCTATGTACTCTAGCACTGGGTTGTTGAAAGGATGAAAAGAGATTATAAATGAGAAAGCAGAGGTTGGGTGTTAGTGGTTTTGGTTAGAGAAGTCAATCACCTCGTCCTGTTTCCCTTAAACAGCTGTAAATTGGGGTGTTGTACTAGATCAAGGATGCAAACATAAATGCCCTCAGGAGTGTGGCAGATGATAGAAACGAGAAAAAAGGGGGCAGCTTTGGTATGTAAAACAACAGAGTTTGTTGGAGTCTATGGACACATTTGGGAATGTAAGCACATAAGAACACAAGTCAAATAAAACAAAACAAAACACCTTGCAGCAGCCAAACTATGGTCCCCAGATGACATGTTCTCTAACAATCCATAAGAGGTACAGCCTTGAGCATGTATGGGCACATGTATTCAAATTGCAGATGAAGAGGGCTCTCCACCAGATACCTTGCCCCCAGCCCCCAGAAAAATCGAATAGCTCACGTACAAAGGCTTGGAAGGGCAACAGGAGTGGGCTGGGGGTTTAGAGGTAGGGAAATGGTGCAGGGAGGAGACCAAGGAGGAGAGGAGAAGGAGAGAGGAGAAGGATCTCGTGGGGTGATGGCTTAAAGCAGACAACTGGTAACAGCTAATCCATTCAACCAATGTACCACCAAAAGCCCATGGCTTTCTCAGGAATCAGAGTGTACTCTAAGGAGGTCCTTAGAGATCTTAGAGAAATGGAGCACACCCAGAGATTCCAAGTCTTCTGGCCTTACCCAGTTTTCCTGCATCATCAGTTCTTCCGTGGATAGTTTCCTTCCCCTTTTGTGGAATGTTTCTAAAGCTGGCATGCCGTGTACTCTTTTGCAAAGGCGCTTCGCCACTACTCCCATCAAGAGGCGGAGGGGTCGTTTCTCCCTCCCTTCGAATGCGGGGTGGCCTTTTCTTTGACCAATTGGGTACAGCAGAAATGATGCTATATGACTTCCAGGCTGAGACCTAAAGAGGCCTTGCAACTTGCATTTTCACCCTCTTCAAAGCCCAAAGTTGCCATGAAAAGAAGTCAGAGCTGTCCTGCTGGAAGGACAGGTTGAGGAGAGCTGAGATCCCCAGCCGATAGCCAGAACCTAGGCCCCAGTGTGTGAGCTTCCTGTTTAAGGGAAACCTTGGACTTGGTAGCCCCACCTAAACCCCCAGCTGCATACGGCCACATGAGTGACCCCAGAGGGAGCAGAAGAACCAGCTGAGCCCAGCCAACATAACACTGGATAACTAAAAAGGAACACAAAGTTATGGCCATCCAGATACCACAAGGCCTTTTAGGTCAAATCTTGGATTTACAGAAGTTAAGCTCTGATGGGACATTCTGAACTAGACATTCTGAACTTTCTGAACTAGACATTCTCAACTTCTTTTTCAGAGAGTCTGTCTTCAGTGGTTCCTACAGGGCTTTCCCCAACTGGATGGGGTTTACTTGAAAATTCGAGAGTTGCAAAACAGTACAAATGTCATCAGGTTTGAGACCCTTGTTTAACAGACTCTAAGATCAGAGAGGTTAACAAGCTGGCTCAGGGTCACACAGCCATCTAGTGGCCAAGCCGGGACTTGAATTCAGGCGCAGGGGTTTTAATCTACCGCTCTTTACAACAAAACATGCTGCCTCCTACTATTCCACAAAAAAATATTTTCATCATATCAGAATTATAACCAAATTCCCAGGCAAAATAATACTCTTAGAAAGAGTGGTTGCAAATATTGTACAGCCCACTGGGTAAAATGGAATGTGCTATGGTATTGACAGCACAGGCTTTGGGGTCAGAATTATCTGGGTCAAAGTCCTGGGTCTTCCATATACTTCCTGTGTGACCTCTTTGAGGCTCTTTCTCATCTGTGAAGCATTCCGGGGCCGTATACATGGAAGTGTTTTACATCGGCTAAAAGCATTCTATAGATATTAATAGGAACTACTAATAGGAAAGCAACCTGTACTTATGACTTCACACTGTTTCCGCAGACTCCCAGGAGAATTTTCTGAGAGTTGACTTTGGAGTTGAAATTGGCCTTCACTGTGAAAAGCAGACCAGAAATTATTCAGAAGCAAGCTTAAGCCTGGCCCCCCTTCGCTCAGACTCCCACAGGAGGTGGTATGACTGCTGAAGGCTGACGGAGTTGGGGGTGGGGGTATGATGAAGGAGGCCTGAGGCAGCTTCATACCAACTCCACACCCGGCCACTCCCCGTGGGCTCTTGAGGCAGTGTTGACCCCTACTCACCTTGGGTAACAGCGTTAGACAAGATCCACGCATGTTTCCAGGCATTTAGACCAGGTGCTGACTCTAGACCTCTCAAGCGTAGATGGAACACCTATCACTCCCTCGGCCCATGAATGTAAGGAAGGGCGGTTCCTAAGACCTGTGTCCACAAACCATCACTAAGCTTGCCTTTGCCCCAGGCACGGGCGAGCATCAGTATGCCCAGGAAAGAGCCTTTTGCTTGATCTGCACCTTGGCAATCACCCTTTCTTTCCCAGGAAGAGTAATATTCTGGGGGTGGGGGATGAGACCTGCCAAGTTCTCGCAGGGAAAATGCATGACCTCCACTCGCAGATCAAGCCCTGCCCCACCTCAATCTATCTCCTGCAGCCATTTTTATTTATATTTCCAAACGGTGCACATTCTCTGTGCCCTGGCAACCTGACCCGTTTCTCGTGAAGTGAGACATTGCTTCACTTCAGGATTCAGCCCACAGAAAAGAGAAATTTGCAAATCAGGAGCAGAAGCAGGGACTGTAGGCACCATCGATGTGGTGTGCCTGTGAGAGAGGCGAAAGGGGTCTGGCGGCAGAAGGAGGAAACGTGATGGGAATATATGAGGCTGAAAACTTAGCTTGAGAATGTGTCACAGCCCATGATCAAAGAGGGAGGCCTCGAGAAGCACTGGGAGGGGCTCCCACGGAAACACCACGGAGGGGTGGTGGTGGCGGGGACTCTCGATTTTAGGAAAGACAAGGCTTGTTGAAAGGACAAGGAGAAAGGACCCATTGGGTAGACAGGTGGGTTAGTGTTGGAGAGCAGTGAAAGACAAGGCATGCCAGGCAAGGCTGGGTAAGACTGAGGGAGGCCAACATGTCCAGGTGCATTTTGGGGGATTTGCTTACCAGGCTTATTGGTCTCCCGATCAATAGCCCTTTCTCGTCATCTTCCAAAATACGTAACAACTGAATTGCCTAGTTCATAGTCTTATTAGAATGCAAGTTCTGTAAGGCATGGGTTTTTTACCTATTTAAAAAAATTTTTTTTAAGTATATTTATTTCTTTTTGAGAACGAGCCAGAGAGAGAAGCGGGGGAGGGGCAGAGAGAGAGAGGGAGAGAGAGAATCCCAAGCAGGCTCTGTGCTGTCAGCACAGACCCCGACATGGGGCTCAATCCCACCACCCTGAAATCATGACCTGAGCCCAGCGCTTAACCGACTGAGTCACCCAGGCACCCCTTGTCTATTTTTTTCAATAATGTATCTCCAGCTCATAGATCAGTGGGTGCCTAAGAAATATTTGCTGAATGAATGAACGGATTCTATAACATGTAACAGGCTGAAAGGGAAAAAAGAAGACAATGAGCTTTTCTCTCATTGATAGAGTCTGTAGCTTGGCTGTGGAAACAAACCAAAGGAGGACAGAATACAGTTTCCTCTAGTGGCTGGATCTGGAGTGCAAGAATGTCTGTGCACAGCGGACATAAGTTGCTATAAAAACCGGAAAGGCTGTTGTCTTAAGAGCACTATGACTTCCTGCTCTTCAGTTCTGTATCTCTCCCCATAATTATGTAGTCTAATTCCTATGCTAAATCCCTTCCCCCATTATTCTCATAGGTGCCCTGTTCTCCTGTCTAAGCCTTGATTGAAAAAGTTATTGACACATAAGTAGTTCCAGGAGAACACAAGGGTGAGGGTGGGATTCTGGCATCAGTTCTCTGGTTAGATTTAAAGGCATCGATGGCCATGTTTCCATTGGTGAAAGGTACACAGTCTACGGCACAGAGTGACAGACGTGTTATCTAAAGTACGGTCTGTAGTCACCTGGAGTCCAGTCCCTACAGAAAGTGAAGGCTTTGGATGACCAGGTAGTTGCTGCTATAGAACATTTTAGTGGAAATATAGTATAAGGTTGGTTGCTTCTAGGTGAGCTGGAGAGCTTGGAGGAAAAACTGATGAGTTTAGGGCTTTGCATTTCTAGCCAAAGTTCCGCACAAGTTACCAGCCTCTATGACTGCTCTGAAAGAAACTGTTATATCCATAGCTGCAGGTTGGGATTTCTGAAAGCCAAGCCTAGGGTCTAACCCTGCAGGTGGGTGCCTCTCTACAAGATAAAGTATATGCAGTAAACCAGGAGCAAATACACAGTGCCGCCTCCCCATTCGAGCATGCTTGTGTCTAGGAAGCAAGGGATAGATGTGGGAGTAGCTGTTCTCAATATTAGATTTACTAGACCACGAAAAGAGTTTGGGCTTTTTATATTGATGCCGCAACCTTGAATTTAATGGTTCTGTAAAGCATCCTGCCTGAGGGAGAAGTGGTTCCACGGGTAAACACAGTTGGTATTCTGTTAAATTGGAAGCTGGGATTTCCCTCCAGTAGGTTAGGGCTCTTTTCATGCTAATGAACCAATCGTCAGCTCTGAGAGGCTGATTTTTGTTGACTGTGTCAGCTGGTATTCCTTACCATCTGGCTTCCAGTTGACTTTGGCCAATGGAAGCAGAAGATTCACTGGGTGGGAAGAGAGAGAGATTGAAGTACTTATTCACCTGACTCCCTCGCTGCCGGGTCATAGGTTAACTGACAGTGGCTGTATTCCTCTACCAAAGACAACAGTCCCATCAGATGGATCTTTTGTCTAGCTGTAAACCTCCCTGGGTTCTAGAATTTGACACTTCAGGCCCAGGCTTCCCACTGTTTAGATGCTGAGTGCTTACCCCAACCCCCAGCTGAGCAAACAGCTCATTGAGTCACCCCTTTTAAATACGTGGGCCATATTTAATATGTGGGAGCTGCATTCTGCCAGCTCCCTAATGCAAGAAGATTGCCATCTCACTCTCATTCTGGTCACCTTATTTAACTTTCTTATTAACTTTTGTAATTGTTAAGTTGATTGCCTTGGTCTTTCTAAGTACATAGTTGTATCATCTCTGAGTGATTCATTTTTGTCACTAGAAGAAAAGTTTTTTTAAAGCAGCAGAACAGTTAGGCAAATGTTTTTCAGAATACGAAAAGCAAAAACCATAAACAAATTCAAAAGATTAGAACTCATCAAAGTTTAGGGGCGCCTGGGTGGCTCAGTCGGTTAAGCGACCAACTTCAACTCAGGTCATGATTTCACGGTGCAGGGGTTTGAGCACCACATGGAGCTTGCTGCTGTCGGCCCAGAGTCCGCTTCAGACCCTCTGACCCCTCTATCTCTGCCCCTCCCCATGCTTGCGCGCATGTGCATGCATGTGTGTGTGTGTGTGTGTGTGTGTGTGTGTGTGCGCGCGCGCGCGCTCTCTCTCTCAAAAATAAACATTTTTAAAAATTAAAAAAAAACTCATCAAAGTTTAAAAACCATTGCTTTTCAAAAGATACTTTTAAGAAAATGTAAAGGCAAGCCCAGACTGAGAGAAACGATTTTAAAGGTGTATATCTGATTTAAAAAAAACAACAAACACTTTTATTCAGAACACATAAAGAACACTTAAAACTCAAGAATAAGAAGACCAAAATAAATTTTAATGGGCAACAATAAAGATTTTAAATGGGCAAAAGATTTGAGACAGATATTTCACCAAAGAAGATAGATGGACGTAAAGTAAGCAAATGGAAATCCAAATTAAAATTACAATGAGATAGCACTACACCCCCACTAGAATGACTACAATTTAAATGGCTGAAAATACCAAATGTTGGCAAGGACACAGAACAGCTAGAACTCTCATATATTGTCGGCAGGAATGTAAAATAGTAAAACCACTTTGAGAGACCAGTTGGCAGCTTCTTAAAAAATTAAATATACACTCAACATGTGACTCAGCAATTCTACTTTTACACATTTCCCCAAGAGAGATGAAACCTGGGTCCGCACGAAGACCTGTACGCAAATGTTTATAGCAGCTCTTGTCTTAATAGCCAATGATTGGAAAGAACTCAAAACAATGCCATCAAAAGGTAAATGGCTAAATGAAGTGTGGTATATTCATACAATGGAATATGACTTAACATCAAAAAGGAATAAACTGCACGTACATGTAAACAACATGGATGAATCTCAAAATCATTATACTCAGCTATTAGAAGACAAACACAAAGGCGGGCACACCATGTCATTCCATTTACATGAAATTCTAGAAATTACAGATCTAATCTGCAGCCACAAAAGCAGATTGGCAGTTGCCTGAGACCGGGGAAGAGGGAAATATTCTGCATATCAATGGAAATGAAAGTTACACAGGTGTATACATTTGTCTAACCTTATTGAAATGCACACTTAAAATGTATGCATTTCAGGGGCACCTGGGTGGCTCAGTCAGTTGAATGTCCAACTCAATTTCGGCTCGGGGTCATGATCCCACGATTTGTGGGTTAGAGCCCCGCGTTGCGCTTCACACAGTGCAGAGCCTGCTTGGGATTCTCTCTCTCCTTCTGCCCTTCCTGCTCTCTCTCTCTCTCTCTCTCAAATGAATAAACTTTAAAATAAAAAATTTTAATGTATACATTTCATTGTTTGTCAACTAAACTTCAATAAAGTTGGTCAGAGAAAAAAAAAAGCAAAATAAATTTCTGTGATTCCCACCTCCTCAGACACTCCTCTTCACAAATCATTTGCGGATGGCAATCACAGTTGTTCAGCAGCAGCCTCTGGAACTGGATTACTGCCAGTAAGCAGGCTCCCAGATGCTAGAACATCAGTCACAATGAAGAGATCGTGTTTCAACTCTTGTTTGGGGGATGTGATATATTCCCTGACCTCAAACAGGCCACTACCACCTGCAATGGAATACTGTATTCTACAGATAAAAACCTGGAGACTGATCTCTCACTTCCTCCTATAGTTTAACATCGATAATTTTTCTCCCTTTATCACACAAAGGACTGTAGGAAAGCTATGCAGGATGAAGATTACAAATGAGGAAGTGTACCCAGATTTAAAGGTGGCCAGTTAGGGGCGCCTGGGTGGCGCAGTCAGTTAAGCGTCCGACTTCAGCCAGGTCACGATCTCGCGGTCCGTGAGTTCGAGCCCCGCGTCGGGCTCTGGGCTGATGGCTCAGAGCCTGGAGCCTGTTTCTGATTCTGTGTCTCCCTCTCTCTCTGCCCCTCCCCCGTTCATGCTCTGTCTCTCTCTGTCCCAAAAATAAATAAACGTTGAAAAAAAAATAAATAAAGGTGGCCAGTTACCTTCAAGACAAGTAATTCCAAACAGACAGTCTTCACCTTCCAGCAAAACTAGCTCTGTCTCTAACCCAGCTTCACCAACACATACAAGAAAAAACTTAGCAGTTCTCAAGACAAATCAGTGCAAAAACTCCCTACTTTCTCTTTGCTATACTCCACAAACAAGCATCATCCTGAGCCAACAGTTTGTCTTTGAGCAAACAGGCTTTATTTTTTAGTTTTTACTGTTTTATCCTTTCGGAGGTGACGTGATGAAGCAAAATCTCTGCTAAATAGGCCATAAAGTTTGTCACCAGTCCAAGAACTAGACATACCAACAACCTAGACAACATTATCTAGAGCTTTTAAAAAAAAAAAAAAAAAAAAAACTTACATGGGATCTGGCCCATGGCCAAGGAAATGATATTAAATCAGCACAGTGTGCGGCCATGGGGAGGATGGCATTTGAGACAAGAGGGTTGACAGACAGGCTGATTAAATGCATGCATACTGTAGACTTACTTCCCCAGAATCCAAAATCCTGAAAATTCAAGTAACAGAATTTTTGGCTGTATTATTTAAGGATATCTGATGTTCATACTAAAAAAGCAAAGGTATTTCAAGGGTGTAAAATGGTGTCTGAATCAAAGAAAAGTTTAAATTTGATACAATTTAACATTGAATATATTTATTGCACTCCAATTATTTGAAAAATAAAAACTCAGTGTTTTATAATAACTCTCAATAAGCCAAGATATTCAATTTATTAATCTAGAAGCTCCTGACAAGCAGGAACTCTTTCTTATTTATTTCATCCCAATACCCAGCACAGTGCCAAGCACAAAATGTGTGTTTGATAAATGATAACTGAAATAAATGAAAATATTCAGTATGCTTCAATTCTTTTTTAAAAAAGGAAAAGAGGGGCGCCTGGGTGGTGCAGTCGGTTAAGCGTCCGACTTCAGCTCAGGTCACGATCTCGCGGTCCATGAGTTCGAGCCCCGAGTCAGGCTCTGGGCTGATGGCTCAGAGCCTGGAGCCTGCTTCCGATTCTGTGTCTCCTTCTCTCTCTGCCCCTCCCCCCTTCATGCTCTGTCTCTCTCTGTCTCAAAAATAAATAAAAACGTTAAAAAAAATTTAAAAAAAAATAAAATGAAAAGGAAAAGAGCAATTTCTGGGTCGTAGGATAGTTCTATTTTTAATTTTTGAGGAACCTCCATACTGTTTTCCAGGGTGGCTGCACCAGTTTGCATTCCCACAACAGTGCTAAATGGTTCCTCTTTCTCCACATCCTCTCCAATATCTGTCGTTGCCTGAGTTGTTAATGTTAGCCATTCTGACAGGTGTGAGGTGATATCTCATTGTGTTTTGATTTGTATTTCCCTGATGAGTGATGTTGAGCATCTTTTCATGGGTGTGCTAGCATCTGGATGTCTTCTTTGGAGAAGTGTCTGTTCATGTGTTCTGCCCATTTCTTCACTGGATTATTTGTTTTCTGGGTGTTGAATTTGGTAAGTTCCTTATAGATTTTGGATACTAACCCTTTTTGTGATATGTCATTTGCAAATATCTTCTCCCATTCCCTCAGTTGCCTTTTAGTTTTGTTGATTATTTCCTTTGCTGTGTAGAAGCTTTTTTATCTTGATGAGGTCCCAGTAGTTCATTTTTGTTTTATTTCCCTTGCCTATGGAGACATGTCAAGTAAGAAGTTGTTGTGGCCGAGGTCAAAGCAATTCCGCTACTTGGTGTTTATCCAAAAGATACAAAAATGCTGATTTGAAGGGACAAATGCACCCCAATGTTTATAGCAGTGCTATCAACAATAGCCAAATTGTTGGGAAAGAGCCCAAATATCCATGACTGATGAATGGATAAAGAAGATGTGGTAAATATATACAATGGAATATTACACGGCAATCAAAAAGAATGAAATCTCGCCCTTTACAACAATGTGGGTGGAACTAGAGAGTATTATGCTAAGCAAAATAAGTCAGATATCGCATGATTTCACTCACATGTGGAATTTAAGAAACACAGCAGATGAACATAGGGGGAGGGAAGGAAAAATAAGATAAAAAGAGAGAGGGAGGCAAACCAGAAAAGTCTCTTAAACATAGAGAACAAACTGAGGGTTGCAGGAAGAGAGGTAGGTGGGGGGATGGGCTAAATGGGTGATGGGCATTAAGGAGGGTACTTTTAGGGATGAGCACTGGGTGCTATATGTAAGAGATGAATCACTGGTTCTACTCCTGAAACCAATACTACACTGTATGTTAACTAACTTGAATTAAAACAAACTATGAAGAAGAAAAATAAAAGGATATACATATATCATATATACATATATCACATACATATATCATATATTCATATGAACATGAAACGAATGTGGCAAGATGCACACTGAACTGTTGCCAAGAAGTACTTCATGGATTTGAGTCAATGGGGAGAATTTAACATTTCCTTTACTACAGAACACCGTGGTCAAAATCAGAGACCCAGGAGTCAGACTAGGTACAAATCCCAACCTTACCACTTCTCATGTGTGTTGTTGAGCAAGTTCTTAACCTCTGTGTGCTTCATTCCCTCATCTGTGAATCGAGATCATAATAGTTCCAACCTTACAGGGTTAGGATGAAGACGGAGACCTATATATAATGCACTTAAGGTGCTTGGCATTTAACAAGTACTTGATTAATGTTAGCTATAAGGTGCACATAAATTTCTTGAGAGATGGAATGCCTGAAAAGGTTCTTCCCATACTCTCCTACTAAATTGTGCTTGGCTTGATTAAGTATAAAATTCAACACTGAAGAAATCTTATTCCTTCAGAAATTTGAAGACATTGCTTCATTGTCTTTTAGATTCTGACAATCCCATGGAGAAGTCTGGATCTTCATTTAAAACTTGAGTTCTCTTGGGGCGCCTGGGTGGCTGTCAGTAGAGTGTCCAACTTCGGCTCAGATCATGATCTCATGGTTTGTGGGTTCAAGCGCCGCCTTGGGCTCTGTGCTGACAGCTCAGAGCCTGGAGCCTGCTTCGGATTCTGTGTCTCCCTCTCTCTCTCTCTGCCCCTCCCCTGCTCACGCTCTGTCTCTCTCTCTCTCAAAAATAAATAAACATTTTAAAAAAAACATTTGAGTTTTCTCTCTGGAAGCTTTTAGGATCTTTTCTTGGTCCCAGGTGCTCTGAAAGTTCACAGTGACGACTTAGTGCCTTCATCCATTGTGCTAGGGCATGCAGGGGACGCTTTCCGTCTGGTAACTCATGTCCTTCAGTTGTGGGAGGTTTTCATAGATCATGTCTTTGATAACTTCCTCCCGTTTCTGCTGCTCTCTCTTTCTCTCTTTGAAATGTCTTCTGTTGTCGCTGCTGCTGTTGTTCTCCCTGTTTTCCTTCTCTTTATCTTTTTCCTTTATTATTTTTTTTGTAGAAATTTCAACTAATTTCTCAAGATTTCTATGGAGTTTTAGAAAATTTCACCTATGACATGGGGCACCTGGGTGGCTCAGTCAGTTGAATTTCCAACTCTTGATTTCAGCTCAGGTCATGATCCCAGGGTCATGGGATCAATCCCTGCATTGGGTCCCATGGTCAGCATGCCCCTCCCATACCCCCTCTTTCTCTAATAAAAAGTAAATTAATTAAAAAATTTTCTCCTATGACATTTTTAATTTCCAAGAACTCTTTTTTGTTTTCTGAATGTTCTTTTCTTTTTCTTTCTGCCTCTTCCTCCTCCCTCCCTCCCTCTTCCTCCTCCCATTCCCTTTTCCCCTCCCCTCCTTCTTCTTCTTCCTCTTCCCCCTCCTCCTCTTCCTCCTCCTCCTCCTCCTCCTCCTCCATAGCATCTGTAGTCTTATTCACGGATGCAAAATATTCTTCTAGATCTTTGAAAATATTAATAGAAGGTTGTTTTTTCACTCCAGTTTTCTTCTCCCTGCATGTTCTCTGTTTCCTCCACTTTATTTTTTGTTTGTTTTATTTTCCACCTTTCATATTAAAGGCTTTCCTGGAATGTCTGGCAATCCTTCTCTGTCTGTTCATATTTAAAAGTGGGGCACTAAAAATTGATTGCATGTGTTTATTGATTGCAGGCTTTCCTGGAAGATGATTTGGCCAGGCCATGTCACTACGGCCTCTCTGGTATGTCTAGGTTTTTTTTCTCTTGATCTAGCCAGAGTCCCCAGAGAGATACCTTCCATTTCCTACCTCAGAGAAGCTTGAGCTCTGAGGGCTAGCAGGGGAAGTGAATGAAAAGTCTCAGCACTCAGTACATAAACTTTTAATTGATCACCTTGTTTTTGGTACAGCACCAATCTGTAATAGTTACTGGTGTCCCTAGGTCAGAAACCTATTGTTCCAGAGGGTAAATCTCTAGTCTTTTTGTGGGGTGGGGAGCATTAGGGAAGGGCAACTAGGGTTCTAACTGTCTGAAAAAAGGCTTTCAAATTATCCATCTCTTTAGCCCTGCCTTCATCCCCACTTCTTGATATACCTAAGAATCTCCAAATTTCAAAGCCATTGAGTTGCTCAGAGATGTAAAAATTGGGATGCTCCTAGAATCTTTTCTGCTCTTGGCCTATAGTTTAGCTTTTTGGGGGTGTGCTAAATAAATTATTCATCCATGTACTCTCCAACTTATGGGTTTCTCCTCTTCCTGTCTTGCATGGGGTTTTGCCTTTAAAAACATAACTTTACTGCCATTTTAGTTATACTTCAGAAAGGAACAGAGAGAAATGCATATACACAATCCCCTTTTCAACCAGAAGTCACTCACAAAGTTATTTTCAAAGGAGAAAATTTCAGCAGGGTGATTGATGGATTGTATATAAGAGGTGAAAAAAGAAATAAGTCAGATATAATTCCAAGATTTCTAGTCTGGGTGATCAGGAAAATGTGATGTCATTCGCAGAACCAGGGAAAACTGGAAAGGGAACAGATGGGGTGAGGCTGGGAACAGATGGTTCTGTTGGGTTTAGACATATTGAAATTGAAGTGATGGGAAACATCCAAATGGATGTGTTATGTAGACAATTGGAAATGCGGTAATGGAACATGGGGAAGGGTGAATGCTGGATATGTACATTTGGGAATAAACCGTATTCACGTCTATTAAGGTAAGTGAAAGTAGGAAAATATTGAAGAAGTAAGTGTTTAGAAAGGATATGAGGACAAAGACCCAAGCTTGAAGAATATTAAAGAGTAGGGAAAAGAAAAAAGGAAGTTTTTACTGAAGAAAAAAAACCAGAGTTATGGTTAGAAATGGAAGATAACCAGTATTGTGTGATACTGTGAAACCTGATAATAACAGTATGTAGACTTGAACAACCACCAGGCTAGAAAGTGGCTGAGTCCAGACAGAACTTTAGGATAGAGCAGAAGGCCCCCAAAAGGGTCATTTTAGGGTATTAATAGCACAACTAGACCTGAGGAATATGGACTCTAGTAGAGACTGTGATACCAATACACTAAGGGAAAAGGACAGGTGAGATCAGAATCCTACAAGTTGCGGTCAGAGCAGAGGCCAAGTGCTGGTGAGTTCACCCAGGCTGTGTGTTGGGGGAGGCTATAAGAGCAGTAAATGGTGGCGATTCTAACAGGTAGGTATTGGATGTCTCAGGGATGTAGGTTCAGGGTTCAGGGACCCAGATATGGGGGAACTCAGGACAAGCCACTGAGACAGGGAACGAAACACACACAAAGCCAAAGCTCTGATAATGAATTCCCCTGGTCAGCAGTGGGGCAGCTGCAAAATCAGCTTAGGGTGAATCACAGGCTGCTATAGGATCGCCTAAGAGACTCCCTACTAGGAACTGCCTTAATCCTGGATTTGAGCTGGGCTGAGCTAAAAGGTGGCAGCTAAAATAAAGAAAACTAATCTATTAAAATGCAGTGTCCTATAACCCAGCAAGTCTGTCTTGTCAAATTTACTCTAGAAAAACACTGAATATGTCCAAAGAAGCATATTCAAGGATGCTCATTGAAACATTGTTTGCAACCAAAGAATTGAAAACAACCTCGGTGTCCATCAATAAGGGAATAATTATGTGCATCCATACGGAAATAATGCATAGCAATAAAAAATAAAGAAGATGTTCTTAGTGATTGACATGGGAAGATCTCAACACAGAAGGTTGAGTTGGGGGGATAAAAAAGAGGCACAATGTTATGAATTACTTGAAACTATTTATGTGTCTGAGAGAGAGTAAGAGGGAGAAAGAGACCTGCCAAATGTAGAGGGTTCTGGCAGGGTAGAACCTGGCCATGATTAAAGATCATTACATTTCGGGGGCGCCTGGGTGGCTCAGTCAGTTAAGTATCTGACTTCAGCTCAGGTTATGATCTCGCGGTTCGTGGGTTCAAACCCTGAGTCAGGCTCTGTGCTGACAGCTCAGAGCCTGAAGCCTGCTTTGGATTCTGTATCTCCGTCCCTCTGCCCCTTTCCCGCTCACACTGTCTCTCTCTCTCTCTCTCTCTCTCTCTCTCTCTCTCTCTCTCTCAGAAATAAACATTAAAAGTTAAAAAAAAAAATCATTACATTTTGACGTGTCACATACCGCAAAGATGCTGAGTCAGGAAGAACTAAGAAAAGGCGGATGGCTTTGGATAGAAGGGAGCCATGTCTGACCTTCAGGAGAGCCCCAGCAGCTGAGCAGCAGGATGAGAAGCCTGCAGAGGTTAGTGGGCGTGGTCTCCACTGTCTCTAACCTGGGCCTTAAGGGTAAGAGAGGCATGTTGGAGCTGTCACAGACGGAAAGGTCCAGTGCAGAATTCTTAGACGTAGGCAGATCTGGGCATATACTCGAAGTGGAAAGGGAGAAAGCCCTTCAAAAGAGAAACTGAGGAGAGCACAGTGGGCCTGTAGAGTGTTAAGAGTCCCAAGGAAACTCGGAGCCCACCCTGCCCCCTTATTTTACAGTTGAGGAAACTGAGGCCTAGCGAGGTGTTGTGGGTTAAGATCATGGTCCAGAATCCAGACTCCATCTCTTAGTAGCTTGGGAACTGCTTTGAGCCGCTATTGCCTCATCTTTGAAATAAAAGCAAAAGTTGTCTACTTCATAGAGTGGTGAGGCTTTTTTTCTATTTATTATTACTATTATTATTATTATTACTGTTATTAATTAACATTTATAAACATCTACCATGCCAGACCCTCTTGCAGTGCTCCACACAGACTAACTTACTTAATTTTCACAATAACCCTGTCGGGTAGGAACTATTATTGTTCCCCTTTTACGGCACAGAACTGAGGCATCGAGAAATGTTAAGTTACACAGCTAAAACGTGATGGGAGCACCATTCAAAGCAGGCAGCGGGCTCCTGAGTCCAAGCTCTTAACTACTCAGTCTACTGCCTCTACATTAGGTCACTTAAAGTGCCCGATACAACGCCTCGCATGTGGGGAGGAATCAACAAAGTAGGAACAAGTATTGCTAGCTAGAGAAGGAGCCCACACCATAACTCAGGCTTCTCGGTGGCCAGGTGCATCGCTTTCACTATGCTGCACTGGTCGCCTCGTTCTGAATTACCCTGGAAAAGAAGGAAAAAGGAAAAACAACACAAAACAGAAAACCAGCTGCTCAGCAGCAGAGGAAGTCAGGGCCCAAATGACTCAGAATGAGAACTTCTGAAGCACAGGGGCCCGAGCCCCATCAGTCAAACCCCATTTCAAGCTCTTTCGTTCTCCCGGAGGTGGACTGAGTCAAGGATTGCTTAACACACAGGGAGCATGAGTCACCGCTCGACAGTCCTTCTGGTTATATGGAGATTTTTTTACTCAGTTTTATAGTCATGACACAAATTATTTCTTTAAAAAAAAAATTTTTTTTAACATTTTTACTTATTTTTGAGAGACAGAACGCAAGTCGGGGAGGGGCAGAGAGAGAGGAAGACACAGAATCTGAAGCAGGCTCCGGGCTCTGAGCTGTCAGCACAGAGCCAGGAGCAGGTCTTGAACCCATGAACGGTGAGATCGCGACCTGAGCCGAAGTCGGACGCTTAACGACTGAGCCACCCAGGCGCCCCCGCCTTCACCTTCTACTCGAGGAGATCTCCACCTGCACAGCTGGGATAGATGCAGCACAGACCGACCACGGGAAGGGGAGTTGTTCCTCAGCTTTCAGGGTAGCAGGCATGCCACAGTCCTCATACCACATTTGCACCCAACACACGTTTTGGCTTTTAAAAAGCAGCTTCTGCATCCAAGATCGTCTTCAAATGGAGGGGCTTGTACGTTACAGTAAAGGCAATTCCATATCAACGGCTACAAGATCCAAAATGGTCACTGCTGTTCTTCTTTGTGCCTATAATAAAGCTTCATTAGGAGCCTAATGAGAATTTAAGGACTTTTTTCCTTACGCTATTCTGAAGATCTAGAACTAATTAGACACCCAGAGTGCTTTTCCACAGAGCCTGGGGCAGAAGGGAGGGGTACATGGAAGTTATCCATTCTTTGAATAAATGCTTACAAGGACCTGTTACAGGTTCTGCACTGAATGTTTAGAGGGTGGGGGCGAAAAACAGCAGAGTATGATCATGACCCTGCAGGACTTTATAATTTACTACACAATAAAAGACGGAGCTAGGATTCTAGGCTGGTCAGGGTGCTGGAATTCATATCCTGGTTAATACATTCATACATGCCATGCGACTCTGGGTGAGCGACTTGGCCTCTGCAAGCTTCCATTTCCTCATTGGGAAAATGGAATAATAACAGGACTGCCATCATAGTGTTGCTGCAAGAATTAAATGAGATAATGTATTTAAGAAATTGTATAGAATGTCTACCGTAGAGTGAGAGCTCGTTGCACGCTAGTTACTGTTGTTGTAAGTAACCAAAAGCAGGTAAGAATCACGTTAATCATGAGAACCATGAAGATAAAGTTCCTGAAGACAAAAGTGTTTCGAATAGGAATATACTTTGAAGAAATCTGGCCCCCTAGAACTGGAAGTGTCATGAACCATTTGACAAGAATGAGCGCTGTAAGTCCTCCCCAGATAAGGATTCCTCTTCTCTTCAAGGGATCCAAACTCCGGCCCCACCTCTAGACCGGTACATGCTCTAACCCCACTGTGTTTTTGTGCCAGCCACTCCCTGGGCTCTGGACCTGACTTCGTGGCACTGTTTCCTAGGGCCCTGTCCCTCCAAATGTAAAACCAATCTTCCTAAATCCTAATCTTCTCGACTCCAACGTCCCTGCTCCCCTGACCGCAGGGCAGACAACACCAGTTCTCCGTTATTCGCCCTGGATCCTCAGTTAGCCTTAACATTTTTCCTTAAAACTTGAGTTTTTCAGGGTCACCTGTGTGGCTCAGTCGGTTAAGTGTCCAGCTCTCGATTTTGGCTCGGGTCATGATCTTGCCATTCGTGGGATTGAACCCCGAGTTGGGCTCCCTGCTGAGCGTGGGGCCTGTGTGGGAGTCTCTTCGCCCTCTCTCTCTGCCCCTCCCCTCCCCTGCTCTCTCTCTGTTTCCCTCTCTCCAAATACATAAATAAACATCAAAGAAAAAAAAAAAGGTGTTTCTTTCACACAGATGTCTTTCCTGCCCTCTAGAAACAAGGTAAGATCACACATGTGACCAAAAGTCTGGGCAACTAGTTTTCTCTCTTAGGCATGTTTCCATGTCTCCTTTGCTGGCCTGGCAAGATCTGTGAGTGGGGGAAGGGCATTAAGAGTTTCTTGTAGGTGGGTTGGCCCTGCAGTCACGTACTCCACACCCCTATGCTTGCCCTTTAGAGCAAACACAATCATTATTAGTCGGATGTCACTTTTTTGGAATGGAGGGGCCCATGAACTTTTCCCCTGGACCCGGATGTCAAGGACAGGCAGTGATGGTGCAGAGAAAATGACAGGCGCTGCCAGAGGAGCCTGCCTCCAGCGGGGGCAGCAGCACGTCAGCCCTGGGCTCTCCCTGTACCGCTCCGGCCCCCGGATACACCTGGATATTGTAGAACAGCTCATCAGGCGAGGCAGAGCGTTAATGAAAACAGAGTGCATGGGAATGGCATCAAATCACTTGGTGCTTTGGGGTCTATTCTGGGGCTCGAGCAGATCTGATTGCATAATAGACCCATTTGACATAATTGGCAGTGGGAGCTGGCAGTTTCTTTGCTTGTTTGAGACCTGCAGCAGCTGGCACGAGAGACAAAGGGGGCCGGCATCATCTGGAATGAATCTAGGCAAATGCAGGAAAGGAGGAGCCGTTCCTCCCCCTTGGCCAGCGTTCTAGGCTCTGTGGTAACGTCCCCTGTCCTGACCCCCTAGGCGTACAACCTCTGTGGCCCCAAGGGCCTGACTGATATCTTCACGTGGAACCTGCAAAGATAAGGTTATAAAGCCTGTGTATCATGGCCAGAACTAGGGAAATGCAAAGGAGGACATCCCACTTCTTCTCCATTTATTTTTTTAAAGAAGCCCTGAGACTCCTGTCAGAACAAGCTCAGCCCCTTGGTAGAAGTCAGATTTGTCATGGTCCACGCTAATTTGAAACTTTGAGATTGAAATAGTTCTGTTGCATTAGAGTTAGGAGCACAGGCTTTGAAAGTATCACCCTACCCTTTACTCACTGCTGGTACGGGGGCGGGGGGGACAAAGCAGGATGGCAATGGATGGCTCGATCGTCACCTCGCAAACCCATGGAGCAGCCTTAGCATCCAGCCTCCCCAGTGGACACAGTCTGCCGCATACAGGACCAGCTGGAGTCAGTGTTGCTAACTGATTGAACCTGCATCTAACAAGGCTTTAGACCTAAGTCCCAATTTATGGACAACTGAGGGGCTGGAGAAACAAGTTAAATGTCACCAAGAGGAAACAGATCCAGAATAAGGGATAGTCCACAGTCTCTTCAGCAAGAGACTGCGTGTCAGTGGCATGCAAAGGTGGGAGGGTTGCTTTAAATGAAAAGATTTGACATTTTAGACATAGAACAACCAAAAACACAAAACAAAACAAAAGGCTGTGGCCTCAGACATGTTACTGAACTTCCCCGAGCCTTACATCCTTGCCTGCAAGAAGAGAATGAGTTCTACTTCACAGGGCTGTTGGGCACCGACCTAGAGGGGAGAGCCCGAAACCAGCCGCCATACTGGGGAGCCTGGGTGGCTCAGTTGGTTAAGCGTCTGACTCTTGACTTTGGCTCAGGTCATGATCTCCTCGTTGGTGGGTTCGAGCCCCGCCTTGGGCTCTACGCTGATGATGCAGAGCCTGCTTAGGATTCTCTCTCTTCCTCTCCCTCTGCCCCTCCCCTGTTCATGCGATCAGATCACCCTCTCACTTTCTCCTCTCTCTCAAAATAAATAAATAAATTAAAAAAAAAACAAAACCAAAAAACTAGCGTCAGTGGGTATCAACTTCAGATCCAGGTACACACTACATCCTCCCTATGGATGTCTACAAGTCTGATCATGGCAGGCCTTCCTGCTTACCACTGATCAGCTCCTTGACATAACACCACCTAACCTACCCTGTTGGAAATACCGTCTCCCCAAATTCAAAGCCCCTCATATACTTGGTCTTCCTGAATTAAGGCCAGAAAAGTGGCTGGAGGCCTGCCAGCTTGGGAATATAGTAAGACATGCTTAGCAGAGACTGGTGATGCCCAGCCCCATCCCCTAGGCCTTTGCCATTTCGGGCACGCTGCCAGCACTAATCACCCTGGGTCTTGGGGGCTTTTCCCGATGGGTAGAGCCTGCTCTGCCCTCAAGAGTGTGGCCAGCTGGAAGTGCCAGGAAATCAACATCTCTCTACCATCTACCTGACAGTTCTCGGCCAGTGACAGGAGTGAGCATATACATAGCCCCTCTGGTGGGTGTCTCTGAAGTATGTTCATTTCCCATGAACCC
Organism: Puma concolor; assembly: GCF_028749965.1. NCBI lineage: Eukaryota > Metazoa > Chordata > Mammalia > Carnivora > Felidae > Puma > Puma concolor. The sequence continues at coordinate 43,932,714 of NC_141672.1, forward strand.
AGAGCACTAAGTTCTTCTCACTCACAGTAGAACAAGCTAGGGAACACCCCCCTTATTAGCTTTATTATTTTTTTAAAATATAATTTATGGTCCAATTGGCTAACAGACAGTGCATACAGTGTGCTCTTGGTTTGGGGGGTAGATTCCCATGATTCATCGCTTACATACAACACCCAGGGCTCATCCCAACAAGTGCCCTCCTCAATGCCCGTCACCCATTCTCCCCTCTCCCCTGCCCCCCCCCCCATCAACCCTCAGTTTGTTCTCTGTATTTAAGAGGCTCTTATGGTTTGCCTCCCCCTCTCTGTTCGAAAGACCCCATGGTCTTCTGTTAAGTTTCTCAGGTTCCACATATGAGTGAAAACATATGCTATCTGTCTTTCTCTGCCTGACTTATTTCACTCAGCATAATACCCTCCAGTTCCATCCACATTGCTGCAAATGGAAGGATTCCATTCTTTCTCGTTGCCAAGTAGTATTCCATTGTATATACAAACCACATCTTCTTTATCCATTCATCAGTTGATGGACATTTGGGCTCTTTCCATAATTTGGCTATTGTTGAAAGCGCTGCTATAAACATTGAGGTACATATGCCCCTATGAATTAGCGCTCCTGTATCCTTTGGATAAATTCCTAGTAATGGTTTTTTTCCTTTTCTGAATTATTTCCCCCACCCCCCACCCCGACACATACCCCCTGTTTTCTAGGAGCACATCCCAAAGAAACCACTTGTACCGGAAGCCTTGTCTAACACCACATAAATGTGTTTGGCTTTTACCCTACGGGCAGTGGGAAGCTGTTGATTACTCACCAAGCTGCAGCTATTAGTAGTGTTCTAGAGATCCAAGTTCTGCCCCCCCTCCTTCCCTTTCATTCATCACTCCTGGATTTTGAATCCAGTAGGGGTCTTAAGTGCTGTGTCTCATTCATGTCAGATTCTTGCCATGTAGTGCCTGGTGCAGTCAGTGGGCTGCCTCCAGCTTCTCAGCAACAGCAGCCTCCCCGCCTTGCTTCCCCAGGAGCAACAGGCAAGGAAGTTGGAGATACCCCTAGAGACTTTGGTTACACAGAGGTTATGCATTGTAGCCACCGTGGCTGTGAACTGTTACGTAGTAATTAACTAGTGCTTTCTGCTTGGAGTCATCTGAGGTCTAAGTGTAAAATCCTACAGAGGGCGTCATGCTAGTTGTAGCAAGAAACATCTAGAAGGGACAAAGGTCTGAGGGAGCACTTGGCTGCCTATGAATCCAGTACCAGCGACCTAACCTTCCACAGGAAAAATGAGAGAGCCCTGGAAAAGACCCGTGGGAAACTGTATATGCTAATAACGAGACTCCTAAGCCCCTGCCTTGCTTGGGCATGCTTGAGCTTTGCTGCCAAGATCCAGAACAAGCCCTAAGCCCTAAGATCAGGCAGCTTGCCAAAACTGTTAGCAAGGCTTTGTGTACTGCTCTTAGAACTACTTTAGAAGGAGTATGGGTCCAAGTGGGTATTGGGATGGGAGATTCTTGGTAAATTTCTTCTCAGAAGAACCCTGACAACTTCTGAGTTACATTTTTTCCTTCCTGAGAGAAGTAAGTAAGATGGAGTAAACTAAGATTGAGCCTGTCGTTCTATTATTCTATTGTTCTAAGCAAGATACACCAAGATTTGTGTCCTTTACTAGGATACAAATTGGAGCAAGGAAGCGAATTTAAGGTTAGCAACTTCTTTGCCTATATCCGTTTGTTTAGTAACCACGCTGATTTGCTTTCTGTTTGCATTTTAGAAAGAAAGAAAGGAAAGAAAGGAAAAGGAAAGAAAAGCAGAAACTTGCTCTATACGTTAAGACTGGATGTCATCACAGACACATAATTTCTGCCCTGAGGAAAGTAATACATGAGGTCAGAGTGGCCAGGAGCTCAGCCACAGGTAACAGGAAGCGTGCTGTCCTCACCACACTTCCCAGTGACCTGAGCCAGATCAGGTTTCCTGGGCCACCTGGACAAATGAAGACTATCAGACAGAAGGCCAGAGCAGTGAGGGTGGTATTTCTCCTTTGGGTGGCATTGCATTTAATGGGAAAGAAATATAATATAGGAGGGTATGAAGGGAAAGGAAAATCTTTTGGGAAGGTCTCTTTATTTGGTTTCCTCTACATTTCCTCCCGAAGCAATTAAAAATAAATAAAATACAGACTTTGCCTGAGCAAGGAGACATCCTTGACCTGTGCAGAACCCAGAGAAAATGCATTTTACAGCACATCAGTGACAATGGAGGTTTATGAACTTGGACGCTAGCAATGGTCTGACTAGCATTTAGTTCAGTTGATACCTGCCACTAGCTAATGCTTCACTCTGGACCACTTTGGCCGACCCTGAGCTTTGGGACGTCTGGCTTACTGTGCACACCTCTACCTTGTTTTTATGCCTTCTTGAAAGCTAAAAGCTCTCATTTTCACTTCTGGGCCCACAATTTAAATTTCTAAAGGAAAAAAAAAAGACTCTAAAATGTTTTGGTTTTAGTAGACATTGGTAAGAAGAAGCCTTTTTGCCTTAGGGGGAAAAAATGCACGATCTGCAATTTAGACCCATAGCCTCAGTGACTGTTTAGACCAGAGAAAGTAGATTAAAGGTTAAACTTCAGTGTAAATTCTTGAGACAAACTGTGGACAATAGTTAAAATGTAACCTTATTTTAGCAAAAGAAGGGAGGGAGGGAAGGAAGAAAGCAGGAAGGTTTCCTAAAGACGTCTTTAAAAAGATCATTATAACCAAAGGCTGATGTTCTCCCAATGAGAGATAAAATATAGAAAAACTCCTTGACCTGAGTGAAATCCATTAGCAATCCATTTTAAGAAACTCATGTAGGCACTGGCTGTCTTCAGAGTAGCGGGTTTGTGATGTTAGGTTTTAGCATTTAGCATTTAGCATTCAATAATGCCCTTGCAGATTTAGGTAATGATATAAATTTGATCCAACTGATCTCATGTAATGGTTTATTTTTTAAAAAAGCTCCAAGTCACCCTTTTCCCATTTGTTTCACCTCAGCACTTCCACCAAGTAATTCTGGCTGTACTGTCACCCTCATGCTCAATGTATGGATAAATAGAGAGGGAAATAATCACTAGGAGGAAAATTAAGGTTTGGGTCATACATCAACTCTGCTTAGTTGGCATCCAAACACATAATTCACATTGCTGAAAAGACTCCAGTGATTGCTTAGCCATTACAGATCAATTGCAGAAAAGCCTGTAACATTATTAGAAGCATAATTTAGGAATCCTATAAACATTTAGGATTTAAAACCCCACTTACTGAACAGCCAATGCATAGTAATTAACCCAGGTGTGAAATTAAATTCAACCCTAAGGAATAGTTATATATGTGTGGTTTTAAATCCTGTTTGAAGCCTTTCTAAGGAAATTGCATGCTAAAGAATCAAAAGGCAGTGTAACCAAAGTGACTCCAAACCACCACCATCCTACCCTAAGGAAAATCACCTCACCATACATCATCTGCATAATATAAAACATCCAATGTATATATCCATAGCCCATTAAGAAACTCATTTGTCCAATATTAGGCTGTTTGAATTTTATAATGCACTACCCGGTAATATACACAGCCATTGAGCATTTGTATACTTTTCTATTTGTCTGTAGCTACTCAGAACCTACCACGACTGCACTCACCATTTCCTGTTTGATCACATAGCACCTGCTGAGCTCCCTGCAGAAAATATGCCTTTCTTTGGCCCAGTCTCCTTATCTCCAAGAGCCATCTAATCAAGGTGGAGGGTCAAGAGGGTGGGAATGACCCTTGGGAAGTCCATCAAAACTAAGACAAGAGCTATCAAATCACAATCCTATAAATCCAGCTAGGAAAAGTCTTCACACAAGAAAAAAAAATAGCTGTGGTCTTGCCAGCTCTGATTAGATATTATAGAGTAGATCTAGCTGTAAGAAAATGTAGAGATCACCTCACCCACTCTCTGATCCCAAGCTTCTACATAAAGCCCTCTGTCATTCAAATGTAAAACTTTCTACTATTACAGAGCAGGAAAATCCACATATCTCCAGTGAGTGTATATTGAGTTTCTGTAGAATTTAAATTCACTGCACAAGATCCCTTAAGCTTTGCACAAGACCAGTTAGGTGTAAAGCAAGAACAAAAGCAGAGATTTCTGGCTGTGAAAAGTAGCTTTGTAGCTTTATTTCCTTCCTTTGGATGTAAAGGCTGAGGAGGAAGGTTAAGAATAGGGCTAATAGGTGCTTGGCTCATTCCTTGTCTTGAAGAAGGGAGTGTCTTGATGGAAGGCATTCAAAGAAAGGTCCAAGCACTCTGAGCTTCTGCGGCACGGGTATCACTTGGGAGCTCCGTGTACCGGTTGCCTACGGTGCTGCTCCAAGTTGGGGGCTTCAATCCCTCACTTGCAAGTGTAGCACACGTGGTGGGGCACCTGGGTGGCTCAGTCTGTTAAGCATCCGACTCTTGGTTTCAGCTCAGGTGATGATCTCACTGTCTCCTGAGTTCGAGCCCTGCAACAGGCTCCACGCTGACAGTGCGGAGCCTGCTTGGGATTCTCTCTCTCCCTATCTCTCTCGCTGCCTCTCCCCAGCTCGCTCTCTCTGTCTCTCTCAAAATGAATAAACTTGAACAAAATTTTTTTAAGAGACTGATAAACTTATATTCTCATTTCATATTCACCATTCTATTACAAATAGCATCATGTTATCACCTTTACACACAGTAATGCGTATTCATAACCAGGCTAGAACTGGGGAGGGATCATTCTACACATCATTGATAGTCTGGGAGTCCACGTTTTGGTGGGTGAGAACCTTTCAGTGTTTTCCAGTCTTACGGTTAAGAAATTACATCTTACACATAACCCCATAGGTGAGATTAAATTCTGGTTTTCCTCTTTTAGTGAAATTATTTTTCACCATCATCCTTATAAAACTCCTTTCAGCCTATGAACATTTTTTTTTAATTTTTTTTCAACGTTTTTTTATTTATTTTTGGGACAGAGAGAGACAGAGCATGAATGGGGGAGGGGCAGAGAGAGAGGGAGACACAGAATCGGAAACAGGCTCCAGGCTCCGAGCCATCAGCCCAGAGCCCGACGCGGGGCTCGAACTCACGGACCGCGAGATCGTGACCTGGCTGAAGTCGGACGCCTAACCGACTGCGCCACCCAGGCGCCCCCTTCTCCTTCCCTTAAAAATACTTAAACTGACTGTATCCAGAGAGAAAGCTGATTCAAGTATTTCAATATTTGTAATTAAACTAGTCTCCAGTTGCCAGAGGTAAATTTGCTTGCAGGTACTGTTAATACATGATTCTTTCTTAGAAGTCTTTCTGCCACAGAGAAAATTGTGTGTAAAAAGCAAAGGGAGTAAGTAGGAAAAAATTAAGCTTGATTATCTTTTTAGATGAACTCTCTTGGCTAGTGAGATCCTCTAAATCCAAGGGAGCCCCTTAGCAAATAGATTTTGCAAAAGTAAAAAAATAAAAAATATATTTCTCTAAACTTCTCAATAGGGAAATAATGAAAACCTAAGAAATCTGTGATCATGAGCAATTAAACCTTGAAATTCAGTTTTGTTTCTAAATTTGAAAAATAAAATAAAAATCACCTACATAATTCCACCATTCAGAAATTACTACTTGACCTTTCAGCACATTTTCTTCCAGTCTTTTTTGCCCATTTTTAAAACATTGTCAACAAGCTATCTTTGAGGGATGCCTGGGTGGCTCAGTCGGCTAACCACCAGACTCTTATTCTCAGCTCAGGTCATGATCTCATGGTTTGTGGGATTGAGCCCCACGTCCATCTCTGTGCTGACACTGCAGAGTCTGCTTGGGATTCTCTCTCTCTCCCTCTTTCTCTGTCCCTCCCCCGCTTTCAAAATAAATAAACAAACATAAAAAAAATTAAAATAAGCTGTCTTTGAGAACTTAAGGTTTATTTGAACCATTTATTCAAGAAGTTTATCCCTGGGTATTTACTCAAAGAAAGAGAAAACACTAATTCGGAAAGATACCTGCACCCTATGCGTATTGCAGCATTATTTACAAGACAAGATATAGGAGCAGCCCAAGTGTCCATCAATAGATGAATGGATAAAGAAGATGCAGGGCGCGCGCGCGCGCGCACACACACACACACACACACACACACACACACACACACACACTGGAATATTACTTAGGCATAAAAAAGAATAAGATTTAAGATCTTGGGGCACCTCAGTGACTCAGTTAAGCGTCCAATTTCGGCTCAGGTCATGATCTCACAGTTCATGAGTTCGAGCCCGCATCGGGCTCAGTGCTGACAGCTCGGAGCCTGGAGTCTGCTTCGGATTCTTTGTCTCCCTCTCTCTCTGCCCCTCCCACTCCCACTCTCTCTCAAAAATAAATAAACATTAAAAAAAAAGATCTTGCCATTTGCAACAACATGGATGGGGCTAGAGTTATTACGCTAAGTGAGATAAGTCAGAGAGAAAGACAAATGTCTGCGGGACCTAAAAAACAGAACAAATAAACAAACAAACAAACAAACAAACAAAAAAACATAAATGCAGAGAACAAACTGGTGTTTGCTGGAGGAATGAGAGAAATAGGTGAAGGGGATTAAGAGGTACAAACTTCCAGATATAAAGTAAGTCATGGACAGATACCATATGTTTTCACCCCTGACCAGGGGGCAGGGGAAGGGGGAAAAAGAAGTTACAGAGAGGGAAGGAGGCAAACCATAAGAGACTCTTAAATATTGAGAACAAACTGAGGGTTGAAGGGGGTGGGGGAGAGGGGAAAGTGGATGATGGGCATTGAGGAGGGCACCTGTTCGGATGAGCACTGGGTGTTGTATGGAAACCAATTTGACAATAAATTGTATAAAAAATTTAAAAAAAAAGTCACAGAGATGAAAAGTACAGCATAGTGTGTATAGTCAATAATATTGTAATAACCTTGTATAGTGACAGATGGTAACTACTCTTATCATGATGAGCATAGTGTAATGTACAGAATTGTGAAATCACTGTGTTGTCCACCTGAAACTAATATAAAATTGTATCTCAACTATATATACTTCAAAAAAAGAAGAAGAAAAAGTTTGTCCCCTTGTCCCCAGGAAAGAAATTCTACAGTCTACCTGCCCTCCTGTAATATATTAATCAAAGGCAATTGATCAAAGGCAGTTCAAGTCATTGAAAGAAAAATAAAATTATTTTAGCCACTCTACTGTTACCTTTCCTATTTGGAAAACAAATTCTTCAGTTAAAACTAAAGGTTACCAAATAATGCTTAGCATGCATCCCCTCGTTTCTGAAGACGATTTAGCTATTCTCAGTTGGTAGCTCTTAACGACGGTATTGAAAGGTATGTGCAATGAAAGGGTCAAGTTTAAGACTTCTTTAAACCTCTGCTCTCCACCCCTGTGAATGGCTTCCTGATGTTAGAGATTTGTGTAATGATCAACAGTGGTTTCGTTTCTACTACTGAGTCTTTCAGAAAGTAGCATACCCAAGTCAATGTTTAACTGGATTCTTTGGATTCACTGAAATGGCAGAGTGGGAGTTGAAGGGACATCTCCGTGGAAACCAGGCTCCCAGGAAGTGGCCAGAGGGGTTACTGTGGGGTGAAATAAAGCTTAGAAATATGTCATGAAGTGCTTTGCGCAGCTGGGGTAAAATTCTGAAGTACCTTAATTAAAACAAGCCAAGTTAAAGGCCCCACACCACTTCCCCCGGGGTTGTTCTTTGAGTATCTTTACCGTGAAATGGGCCTGAGCCACTCTAAGCCTCACCCTAGAGTGACCAAAGTAGCACCTTTGCAAAACAAAGAGGAAGAACTCCTCTCTGCCAGCCCCGTGGACTTTGCATTCAGTCAGAATCTGGAAGAAAAGAGTTCGTATTTGTTCACAGGACTGCAGGACCAGAACAAAGCTCTGGAAGGTCAGCTGCCGCCTCTACGAGAGACCTGGTATGGAAGATACTCTGCAGGTAAACGTAAGACCCATCATGAAATCTGTGTATTTGGGCCAAGGAGAGCTATTGACAGATGTGCCTGGCTGTCTGTTTCTATAACAATATCAGAAAGTTTCTAAATTGCTGAAATGTAAGGGAACATCTTTCAACTCGAGGCTGAGTGTTTGTCAATTGTAAGTATTCTGGGTACGTTAGAACGGGTGTGTAAACTGCACAGAGGGCTTCTTACCATTCTGCACTGGAAGGGAAAAAATCATTCTGTTTCAGCTTAGTTTATAGTGCTTTCGATGTTTATACCTAGCTTTGCCAGATGATTAAAATTATATAGATAAGATGTGATAAATTATGACAATCATATGTTTCAGTTAGATTCTAAATTCAAATCATTCTCTCCAGCCCCATTTAGTGCATCAGGCTTTGTTGTTTTGAAAGCAACCCTTTCGGAGTGAATTCATTCTAATGTGAAGTTGGAAACCACCCCAAACAGAATTGATTTATTGCAATACAGATGAGAGGATGAGTCATCCCCTCCCCAAGCCCACATTCTTCACGCAGAATATGCACTAAGTTCCGTCATTTGCAGAACTAAGAGAATTTTTCCCATTATGATTGGAAGCTCTGAGCCTGAAGTGGCTATAAATTATCCTGGGACATTTTAGAAGACACGTAACATTTTAATGAAAATCACAATGGTAATTAAACAGAGATTCTCACTTGGGAAGAGAAATATAAATATATAATGTGTACATATGTGTATATCTATGTAATTTTTTTCTTTATTTATATTCTGGGTCGATAACACAAATAAGTTCCCATTATTGGTCACCTTGGCCAGAAAGCCTGATATTCTCATTCCGTATCTGGTACATCTCATCTGGACTGATTGTCACGGCTATTTTCTGTAGAACTGACAACTCTTGACTGGTTGCATATGGCCTATTTTTTTGTTCTCCAACTTCCTAAACATGGGAGTGGCAATTTTCCTCTAGTTTCATTGAAGAATTCCTTTTTATCCAAACCTTCTACCCAGAGTTTTAAGATTCTGGTAACTGAATAGTGAAAACTAAGTCTAATGCATTAGAGTCCCACCTGGAAAATATTCTTTTTTTTTTTTTTTTTTAAGTTTTTTTTTTTTCAACGTTTATTTATTTTTGGGACAGAGAGAGACAGAGCATGAACGGGGGAGGGGCAGAGAGAGAGGGAGACTCAGTATCGGAAACAGGCTCCAGGCTCTGAGCCATCAGCCCAGAGCCCGACGCGGGGCTCGAACTCACAGACCGCGAGATCGTGACCTGGCTGAAGTCGGATGCTTAACCGACTGCGCCACCCAGGCGCCCCTGAAAATATTCTTATTTTTGAAATGACAAAATCACATTAAAAATAAATAACAAAGGGATGGTATGCATCCTGATTGCTAATTTCAAAAGATCCATAGTCTAACCCCAGCTCCACTAAATACCAAATTATATGACTTTGAGCAAATTACTGCATCAATTTCCTTCACCTATAAACCAAGGGTAAAAATAACTGCCTGACATAGCCTATGCCATTTGGGATGAATTGAATTAAATAATGAGGTGTTATCACTGAAATCATAGTATAAAAATAAGGAGTAGTCAGGCTGCTGAAAAAAAACTGTTGCCAGAAATACATCTTTTAATCAAAAAATGCTATTTCTTGTCATTACTGTTGTTTCTGTCTTGTTCCATATGCTGGCATCTCTTGAAAGAGAATAAGGACGTGGAGAAGTTTTTAACATGGTCATTCAAATGTTGTAAGGATAGAAACACATAATTATGCAAGGATTTTTCTGTTTAGAATGCAAAGTGAAATTGTAGGATGGTCCACACAACAATCTAGAAATTAGAATGCTTCCAGATTTCTAAGAGGAAAAGACAAAACTTCATTCATGCAGCATTGGGCATGGTAGCAGTCCTAACACCCCAGGATAATTAAGCTAAAAAATAAAACCCATAATGGACCTCTTGAGTCCTAGCTCTGTTCCTAACAAGGCTTAACTCTGTAGCCTGTTTTGTGACATCAGGAAAGACTATTTATATATTGTATTATAGGGCAACTTGTGGGAATTTCTTTCCCTAGCTGGAGAGACTATTTAATGGGGAACATACGATGCTAAACGTTGCATACTCCTATTATACACTCATAGTCCATTTTTTTATTACCCCTCTATCTAATACCTATCCATCCATCTATCTATCTATCCACAATTCATCTCTTTCATCTGAAAGGAGAATTTCTTTTCATTTCTTAAGGATATATTTTTTCTGATTTCCCAAATTTATTTTGTAGAGATTTCATGAAATGAAAACAAGTGAAAAAGTTTCTATTTTCCAGCCCAAATTCTATGTTTGGACAATATTTGCAGTCAACACATTGTTGATTTTTCAGATTTTCCTCTAAATATCAATCCAGGGAAGAAATGAGGAAAGCAGAAATTAAATCCTGGATATGGGCTAATATTTTATCACTTGCATCCATGTATGACCCTTGCTTTATGTGTTTCACCTCCACATTCAACATGTAGGTTGGACATATATAACTAAAAAGGTGCCAAAATGTATTAACAAAGTCTAATGATTAGCCCAATTTAATAGTAAATTTTTAAATGTTTTTTTTTTTAATTTCTCTCCTAATCTTTCAAGGGCCCAGGGCCATGTATTTTGATATCCCACTGGAACACGGAGAAACAAGTATTATTAAAAGGCATCCACCCCGAAGACTTCAAGTAAGATGAATTTAAAAGACCTCATAAGGAATTTCTTGGATTTAATGGTAACATCCCTTTTTAACTATAACCATAAAGAAGGGATATTGAAAATGACTAAGCTAATGAGAATGTTGTTAAAGAGAATGTCATCAACTGCAAAGACCATATTTCTTTAGGATTTCCTTTTGTAATGATTTCACTTTTAAGACCACCACCAAAAGAAGGAAATACAGTATCAAAGGCACAGGCATGATGGGATTCAAAAGACCTTTGCATTTTGCATTTGATGAGTTATAACAAACAATAGTAACAATAGTAACAGCTAATACTATTCCAATTACCACCTACTTCAAGTCAGATACACTCTGGGCAACTTGATCAATGTCTATCATTTAATCTTCACACCCTCTCTATGAGAAAGGAACTAGTACCTTTGCTTTGTAGGTGTGGTTTAGAGAATTAAGTAACTTGTCCAAGGACAGTGGAGCTCAGACATCAAACAGGTCTTCAAAGCCCATGCTCTTAACCAGCAGCATAGCTGATCTCTACAGACCTTCTATCCCTAATCTTTTATCGTTGTAAATGTTAACTGGTTGCTGAAATTGAGGACATTGGATTCCAAGGCAGCAAAGCAAGAGATTTAAATGCATTCACCTTAATAAATATTTAATGAATTCTCTCTAGAGAAATACAAATTCTAAGGACTCTCATCCTAGACGGGGAAAGAGATCTGAGTGGGTACCTGAAAATGAGCATCAGCTAAGAGAAGGGTTTGGGCTCTCCTGTGAGCAGGATCTATCACTGACATTTGGAAAAAAAGGAATTGGAACCAAATCCCACCTGATACACAATTCACCCAGACATCTGGACAAATCCCAGAGGTATTTGAGCTCATTTGCTGGGGATTATTTCCGTTTCAATTGGTTTTTATTTACCTGTCTTCTCCAGAAGCTCACAATCATTATTTGAAATGATTATACCTTTTGTTCACCAAAAGAGCATCTTTTCCTAAAATATTAGAAACCTCAAAACTTTTTAAAAGATAAATAAAATATAATTATATCAAATTGATATATAATTTTAAAACTTTTGGGCATATCTTTAACTAAACTGGACAATTTAAAAACTTTACCTTTTATTCCTAAATCAAATGTAACTTTTCAAAGAGGTGTGCTTAATATAATGTTCCTATGGAGCCAGTGAGCTGAATAACTCAAGTAGGAGATATTACCATAACCAGTGAAAAGTATATGTAGCCATTTGTAGTTCACAAAGTACTTTTTAGATCTATCAACCCTAAATCAGCTAAAGTTAGGCTTTGATTCTCAAGTCAGTCAAGCACAAAAAGGAGAACTTTGGTGTTTCAGAACAAAAGAGGGTATCCCCACATCCTAACCAACCCCCTTAAAAATGAAAAAATCAAGAAAAATGAATTATTTTAGTGCAAAGACTATGTCATGTTCAGTCTTATATCTTTCGTCTCTAACACTTAATATGTACTCCCAAAAAGCTTATGAATGAATGAATGAATGAATGGTGAATGAATAGATGAATGAATGACAATGTGACCCATTATTCCTGGTAGGAACAAAAATCAAAATGCCTTCTCCCTGCTACTGAAGACCCGCAACATCCTGTATTGTAAGTCTAATTGACTAGTTGCCAACGTGATGAATTATGAAGATATAGGAGTGTTTGTTGAACCCAAGAACTGGGAGGCACTTGGGCTTCAGGGAACAGCTTTGCCTTGGAACCTGAATGGCACAACTCTCTCTGTGTCTCCCCTGAGCTTTCCTTCATGCATTCTTTATTCTTCCTGCAGATCAACTTTCTTTGCTCCTCAAGATCACTTGGTGAAATATGGACAAACTTCAATTCCTGAATTTGTATTTTTATAGTTCCAGTCAAATAGATTCGCCTGGCTCTTTAGGCTCCAATTTGAAATTCCTAGGAGAAAAATATCTTATTGGTTCAGCTTTGCTCATGATTCTAGTTCTGTTCCAATAAGCTATGACCAAAGGATATGCTTATGCAGTAGAAATGTAGGCAGAGAAGCCCCACCCCCCCACCACCACCATAAATTCTGGAAGCAGCTCCCAGAGAAGAGGGAAATCACTGGGAACTTGGCAGACATTCCCAAAGATATCAACTATAATTATCTTCACAAATGAGGCTCAGCACATTCTCCACCACAAATGGGTTTTTGAGAGAATAATAAATGCTGGGTTCCCATGACATGCTAATTAATAGCCTAATGTCTGCCAAAGAAAATTCTAAAAGTATTTTTAATTATTAAACCAAATCTAATTGCATCCTAAATAATTTGAGTTGCACATTTGGCACTCTCCACTTCCTAGACATCTACTCCTCAAGTAAAGAGCAGGTCATGAACTAAAGTTCTCCAACTTGGAGCTGCTAAGTTCTGGGAGCCTCTGCCAGGGAACTCTGAATCCAACGTGCTCATCTTGTGTTGGAAGTTGATCACCACTGTCCCTCCTGGCCTGATTCACTTTCTCCTCCAACCATCTCTAGTCCAACCTAAGGTGGAGATGGTCAACTGCCCCCACCCCCAGGGCCCCAGGTAATGTGATTTCCTCAGATGACTCCCTCCCTCATCTCTCAAGATTTGCTTAAATCTTACCTTCCTAGAGGCTTATCATGATAACCTCTTGACAGTTGCAATCTTTACCCTGGCGATCCTGGGTCCCCTGATCCTCCGTGATCTTTTCTTTTCCCCAGAGTACCATCTAACACGCCAAGAAATTTACTTCTCTAATGTTCATTGTGTATTTTCTTCATCACCTCCCTGACAGTGCTAGAATATAGTCTTTCAGAGAGGCAGGGATTTTTGTCTGTTGTCTTCACTAATATATCTAAGTGTCTAGAACAGTACCTGGAACATAATAGGTGCTCAATAAATATGAGTTGCATAAATGTTGAATGAATGAGTGCAAAGGGGAAAAGATGAGTATTAAGACTGCCGGGAAGAGACAAGGAAGCTGGTTCTGACCCAGACGGTTTCATTGTTTGTTATCAGTATTATATGATTTGCCACCAATTTATTCCCTTTCCTTGTCTTTTCTCTTGGCCCATTTTCTATTATATGTTTCTTTGTGATATATGTATGTGTGTGTGTGTGTGTGTGTGTGTGTGTGTGTGTGTGTGTGTGTGTATGCAGGTAATTGGCTTATATTGCCTTATATGATTATGGAGGCTGGCAAGGCAAGTCCAAAATCCACAGGGCAGGCCATCAGGGAGGTCAGGCTGCAAATGCAGGACATGAGCTTAAGCTGCTGTCCACAAGTAGAATTTTCTCTTCTTCAGGGGAGCCTCAGCTTTACTTTTAAGACATTTCAACTGTCTGAATCAGGCCCACCCAGATTATCTAAAATAATCTTCCTTACTTAGAGTCAAATGATTATTGATCTTAATCACATCTCGAAAATAATTTCACAGCAACACCTAGATTAGTGTTTGAATAACTGGAGGCTGTAGCCAAGGCAAGTCCATGCTGACCATCAAAATACACTATGGGGGTTTTACCCTCCTATTATGAATAAGGTCTTCCCCCCACCTCATTTTCTTTTTTCTTTTCCTTTCTTCTTCTTTTCTTCTTTCTTTTCTTTTTTAGAGATGGGGGAGGGACTGAGAGAGAGGGAGGAAGAGAACCTCAAGCCAGCTACATGCTCACAGGGAGCCCAACACAGGGCTCAATCTCATGACCTGAGATCATGACCTGAGCTGAAATCAACAGTCAGATGCCCAACTGACTAAGCCACCCAGGCGCCCCTCTCCATTTAATTTTCTAAATGATTATTACTTGTGAATAAGAAAGCTTTTGAATTTTGCAGATTGAATTTTGTGTTCCACAACTTTATTGAAATGAATTCTAATTATCTATAGATTCTTTTAGATTTGCTATGTAGATGACATCTTCCATAAATAAGAATAGTCTTTTCTCTTTCCTCCCAATTCTTATTCCTTCTTTTGTTTTCTTGACTTTTGCTTTGGCTAGAGTTTTCCTCCGATATTGAATACCAGCAGTGACAATGGGCATCCTTCTCTTATCTATGACATTAATACATATGGTTCAAAAACTAAGTACATTTGCAATAGGGTTTTGATAGATGCTGGTCAGAGTCCCAAAAGGAATCAGATGCCATACTCAAATTAGAATAATTCAAGGAAATTTTCTTTATAAGTAACTGTTTATGAGGTTTGGATCAAGGGGACCACAAAGGATATTGCAATAACCACTGGTGGCAGCTGAGGGATAACCGTCTCTGAGCAAAGGGACTCAGAGTGAGACTCTTCTAGAACCTGGAAGGAGACCGTCAAGTAGAGGAAGGTGCTTTGAGAGAAACAGGAGGACACAACCAGCCCAACACGCCCTTGAAGGAAGGAAGCCAGGGGGAGAAATACACTGTTCTCTCTTCTCTCAGATCTCCTGCCAGGATGTCTCAGTGGCTAAACCCAGTGGGAAGCCTGAAGGCAGAAGAAACTGGTTACTCACAGGCAGAGAACAGGGGAGAGAAATGTGGCAAGTGGACCTAGAGAACCAAGTGGGAGCTATCTGGCACAAGGCCATTTATTAAATTGTTGACATTCCCTTTATTCCTAGTGTGGTAAGAGTTTTTCTTCGGGCTCGGTGTGAAATTTTATTGATATTTCCCCCTTCATCTATTAAAATAATCATACGAATTTCCTTTTTAAACCAGCTGATACAATGTAGTACACTAACAAACGTTATGATGTTGAACCATGCATATATTCCTGGCATAAATCCTACTTGGCCAAAAGATACATATACAAATACATGACAGGATTGTCTATGCTTAGGCTTTTCACGTCTATTTTCATAAGAAAAATTGTCCTATAATTTCCTATACTGTCTTTTATTAGTTTTGCTTCCAGGGTTGTAGTAGTTTCGTAAAATTCACTGATTATCTTTTTCTTTCTTCAGTTTTCTATAATATTTGATGTAACACGGTTATTATCTTAAAAGTTTGATGAAACGGGCCTGTGAAACCACCTTTAGCCGCCTGGACTTTTGGGGGAATGAGAAATTTTCCAACGAACTTAATTTCTTAGTTGTTTCAATTATCTTATTTCTTCCTGATTCAGTTTTGCTAATTTATATTTTTCCAGAGTATCATTAATTTATCCATTGAAGCTTTCAAATTTATTGTTATAAAGTCTTAGCTTCTTCATCTTCAACTTCTAACACACTTTTTCTATTTGAGTATAGTTGATGCACAATGTAACGTGAGTTTCATGGTGATTCCCTATCTCTATACTTAAGCTGTGTTCGCCCCAAGTGTAGCTACCATCTGTATAAGAACTATACAATGTTATTATAACACTATTGACGATGTTCCCTATGCTGTGCCTTTCATTCCTGTGACTTATTCGTTCCATAACTGGGAGCCTGTATCTCCCTCTTCCCTTCACCCATTTCGCCCATTCCCTCCCCCTTTTCCCTCTGGCAACCACAGTTTGTTCTCTGTACTTATAAGTCTATTTCTGCTTTTTGTTGATACACTTGTTTTGTTTTTTAGACTCCACATCTGAGTGAAATCAAATGGTATTGTCTTTCTCAGTCTAATGTTATTTCACTTAACATTATACTCTCTAGGTCCATCCATGTTGTAGCAAATGGCAAGATTTCATCCTTTTTATGAATACGAAGATAATATTCTTCGTATTCAACTTTTTGGCAACGCTTGTAAAACTAATCTTCCAACTTACATTTTGATGCAGCTCTCTTAAACCAGGTAGAAAAGTAGAGAATAACCCAGCCTCTGATTTCAAGCTGTGATCTTTGCTCTAGTTTACCATCTTACATGGAGCATTTTTAGGTCCCCTTTAATTTGTAGAAATAACTCACAGCCATCAGGAGGCCTGAATGCCATATGGATCAGCTTCCTCTAAGTATGTATTTTTTTTTCTGGCCCATGGAGATATATATCTTGTATTAAGGGCCAACCACATTTTTTTTTTGTTTTGGTTTTATGTTTTAGTTTTCATTGCTAGATGTTTGGGACAAAGAAAGTTATTGAAATGTGGATTCATTGCAATGCCTTGACCAGAAACTCTTCCTTGGGCTAATAATCTCTTACTCCAAGACTGTTCTGGACACCTTTACCTTCTTCCCAGAACCTTAAAGGGCATACATTCTTGAGTCATTGTGCCAAACAAATTTTGCAATTTCTTTGAGCTCCTGCCCATCTTTATCTTCCTGTTAGGACACAGAAGCAACCATCTCAGGTCAGTGCGTCACCAAGCTCAGTGACTTCTGCTTGATTTTTAATCTCCATTTCTGAATCTTTCAGCTGACATTTCATTTGATTTTCCTGACCATTTGTTTAATTTGAGAAGCCAAATAACCCAGAAACCTTTAGGTAGATAACACATTTTTTTTATACCATGAGACTTAAAAAAAAAAAGTGTCATTCTAGCCTTCCAATTCTCCAATAAGTCCTTCCCTTGTATTCTCTCAGATGATGAAGTGAGGCATCTTGCTTCCTAATCAGGGGAAAGGAACATTGATATGAACCCCAGAATTCTAGGGCAATTTCATTTGAATGGTTTCTTTAGAGAAGCCAATTTTCCAACAATATTTTCTGCATAGCTTCTCAGGCCAAGTGCAAATACTTAACAGAGGGATCCTACTTGTAATGTTCATTGC
This sequence comes from Puma concolor, assembly GCF_028749965.1. Classification (NCBI taxonomy): domain Eukaryota; kingdom Metazoa; phylum Chordata; class Mammalia; order Carnivora; family Felidae; genus Puma; species Puma concolor. Next base: position 43,950,107 of record NC_141672.1, read on the forward strand.
TGCCATCTAGTGCCCTTTGTGGAGGAATAGAGTGATTCTTAGTTTCTTTCCAAAGGCCAGGAAGAAAGCAATTGCCTAGAGAGGGTTCTTAAAGACACCTACTATTCAACCTTTATCAGAATTATGGGTTTAAATAAAATGAGTCTGAAAATAGAAGAATATAAATTTACACTTCCAAAGAAAAACCTGGCCCTAAGTATTTATGGATAAGTTATTTTAAATAGGTGAAAGTATTTAAATAGCTGGTTTCTTCAGACTCACATTTTCAATAATGCTCCACACACAAATCCTTTGTGGTCTACTCTGATGTAGCCCCTTTATTCACTTGAGGCAGTATGGAAGCCACTAGACCCCAACCTGGAAAATCATCAGAATCCCTTGGAGAAGCTGGACTTCATTGAAATTAAAACCTGCTCTGGGACACCTGGGTGGCTCAGTTTGTTGAGCATCTGACTTCAGCTCAGGTCATGATCTCTCAGTTTGTGAGTTCAAGCCCCACATTGGGCTCACTGCTGTCAGCATGGAACCCACTTTGGATCCTCTGTCCCCATCTCTGGGATCCTCCCCCACTTGTTCTCTCTCAAAAATAAATAAACATTAAAAAAAAAAAAGTTCTGCTCTACAAAAGACAGTGTCAAGAGAATAAGAAGACAAGTGAGCATATGAAAATATGTTCAACGTCATGTGTCATCAGGAAAATACAAATTAAAACAACCATGAGATATCACCATACACATATTAGAATCACCAAAATCCAAACCACTGACGACACCAAAAGTTGGCAAGGATGTGGAGCAGCAGGAACTCTCACACGCTGCTGGTGGAACGCAAAATGGTAGAGCCACTTTGGAAGTCAGTTTGGTGCTTTCTTATAAAACTAAACATACTCTTTCCATACAGTCTAGCAATCATGAGCTTTGGTATTTACCCAAATGAACTGAAAATTTATATCCACACAAAAGCCCGCACGTGGAGGTTTATGGTAGCTTTATTCATAATTTCCAAAATTTGGATATAACCAAGATGTCCTTCAGTAGATGAATGAATGAAGAAACCACAGCACATCCATATGATGGAATATTATTCAGCACTAAAAAGAAATCAGCTCTCAAGCTATGAAAATACATGGACAAAACTTGAATGTGTGTTGCTAAGTGAAAAAGCCAATCTGAAAAGGCTGCATACTGTATGAGTCCAAGGATATTGACATTTCAGAAAAGGCAAAACAACAGAGGCTATAAAAAGATCAGTGGTTGCAAGGGGATAGGGAGAGGGAGGGAGGCATGAATGGGCAAAATGGGGATTTTTAGGGCAGTGAAACTATTCTGTAAGATACTACATTGGTAGATACACATGCCATTATACATTTGTGCAAACCCATAAAATGTACAACACCAGAGTGAACCCCCAAGTTAAACTATGGACTTTTAATGATAATGACATGTGAATGTAGGCTCATTAGTCATAACAGATGGTAAGGGATGTTGATAATGGAGAAGGTTGTACATATATGGGGATAGGGAGTATATGGGAATTCTCTGTACTTTCCACTCAGTTTTGCTATGAACCCTAAAAATTAAAGTTTATTATTTATATATATATAATATATATATTCATTCCCAGGACGTATCCCAGACCTGTTAAATCGCAATCCCCAGTGAATAGTCCAGGATTTTTTTTTTTTTTTAATTCCAGGAGATTCTGATGATCAACCAGGTTTAGGAGCACATAGAAGAGGAGGGAGCTGGGGATTTGGAACTAGACAGACCTGAGTTTGAATTCTAGAGTTGCCACTTTCTTACCAGGCAACATTGGACAAGTTATTAACCTCTCTATAATGGGGAATTATAATTACCCACAGTGTTCACAGGAGGATCGAACGAGCTGACATCTTGTGACCCTGGGTGTGATAGACACAGGGGCAGCTGTAAAGGCACATGGGCCTCATCACCAGGAAGAACCGGAACCTGAACTAAGTCCAGGGAGTGGAACAAACACTTCCTTGTTCTCTCCCCTTCATGACCCAAATCCCCCTTCAGCCCTTGCTGATTCTTCTTCCCACAGATACATGGATATCTCCCCTTGATCTCTGTCCCCCCCACGTTCTGATCTGATCAGCTGTTACTTCTTACACCAGCAGGTCCCATTTGCCCATCATCTTTATGTTCTGCAGAGAAGAGGGCCAGATAAACCTCTGTCTTACTAGTACTCATCACCTCTCATTACATTCTTGTGCAATTGCTATGTTAAAAAATCTACTTTCTCACCTAAGGTGAGAGTGGAACAGAGAGCCACTTCCTACCACAAATGCAAATTGCCTGTAACATGTCTAACCTAAAGATGAGTTCTTTCCCTTTGTCTCTCCTCCCCATCTCCAAATCCTTTCCCTTGCCTTCTTCCTTGCCTGGTGAGCTTTGGGTTGCTCCAGCAGAAAGGAATGCAGGATGTTTCCCCTAGAACAGCTCAGGCCCAGGCCCAGAGACCAGGAAGTTGTTCTCTAGGGAAGTAGCTGGAGGTACAGGTCATGCTCCTCACGGGTGCTGGCTGCTCAGCATCCATTTCCCTGTCTCCCCCTTCTCTTTTTTCACTCTGATCCCCTTGAAGGCCAAGCTGGCTTCCAGGTCTACCTCTTAATAATGCAACAAACCAGAATAAAAGGAAAAATAACTTCAGAATAAATTATCATTTGCCTGTATTGTTGGACTAAGGTGGGAGTACTGCTCACACTGTTTGTCTCCGTGTGGCATCTTCCTCTTGAGCCATCTCTTCTCCGTGTCCTTGGCCACCTCATCCCCATCTATCAGCTTGTTAGTATTAGAGCTCCTCAAGTCTTGAGTCCTTGGCTCTGCTCTTCTCACTCTTACCCTCCTCCATGACTATGGCTTCAGTTATTCTCTACCCAGGGATGATTCCTGAACATGCATCCCCAGAACAGATGTCTCCTCTGAGTTCCATGCCTGTATATCTCATTATATACTCAATACGTACACTGGTATGCCTCAAACTGAATTTGTATCCTCCTGTTGTATGCCATTCACACCTGGCCTTCCCCTAGGATTCCAATCTCAGTGAATGATAACACTATCCATCCCTTTGGATGCCATTTGGACTCTTCTCTCTCCCTCACCAACTAGAACAAATCTTGTTTGGTCAGTTTTAAATATTTGTGGAGCTCATCGATTTCCCTCCATGAACCCCCAACCCATCTCTGTGGTCCTCTTCAATGCTGTCCCCACATCTGTGACTTCTCTTCTCTAGTTTTCACACTGCAGCTAGAGTAATCATTTTTTAATTTTTTTTTTTTCAACGTTTATTTATTTTTGGGACAGAGAGAGACAGAGCATGAACAGGGGAGGGGCAGAGAGAGAGGGAGACACAGAATCAGAAACAGGCTCCAGGCTCTGAGCCATCAGCCCAGAGCCCGACGCAGGGCTCGAACTCACGGACCGCGAGATCGTGACCTGGCTGAAGTCGGACGCTTAACCGACTGCGCCACCCAGGCGCCCCAAGAGTAATCATTTTTTAAAAAGCAAATGTAATCACACCACTACTTTGCTTCATACATGTCAATGACTGCCCACTGCTCTTAAGAAAACCAACATCTTACTTGACACATCTCCAAAGGCAGGGGAATTAAAAGCAAAAATGAACTATTGGGACGTCATGAAGATAAAGAGCTTCTGCACTGCAAAGGAAACAATCGACAAAACTAAAAGGCAACCGACCGAATGGGAAAAGATATTTGCAAATGGCATATGGGACAAAGGGCTAGTATCCAAAATCTATAAAGAACTCAGCAAACTCCATATCTGAGAAACAAATAATCCAGTGAAGAAATGGGCAGAAAACATGAATAGACACTTCTCTAAAGAAGACATCCAGATGGCCAACAGGCACATGAAAAGATGCTCAACGTCACTCCTCATCAGGGAAATACAAATCAAAACCACACTCAGATATCACCTCACGCCAGTCAGAGTGGCTAAAATGAACAAATCAGGAGACTATAGATGCTGGAGGGGATGTGGAGAAATGGGAACCCTCTTGCACTGTTGGTGGGAATGCAAACTGGTGCAGCCACTCTGGAAAACAGTGTGGAGATTCCTCAAAAAATTAAAAATAGATCTACCCTATGACCCAGCAATAGCACTGCTAGGAATTTACCTGAGGGATATAGGAGTGCTGATGCATAGGAGCACTTGTACCCCAATGTTTATAGCAGCACTTTCAACAATAGCCAAATTATGGAAAGAGCCTAAATGTCCATCAACTGATGAATGGATAAAAAAGTTGTGGTTTAGATATACAATGGAATACTACTTGACAATGAGAAAGAATGAAATGTGGCCTTTTGTAGCGATGTGGATGGAACTGGAGAGTGTTATGCTAAATGAAGTAAGTCAGGCAGAGAAAGACAGATACCATATGTTTTCACTCTTATGTGGATCCTGAGAAACTTAACAGAAGACCATGGGGGAAGGGAAGGGGGAAAAAAAGTTACAGAGAGGGAAGCAAACCATAAGAGACTCTTAAAAAGAGTCTTAAAAACTGAGAATAAACTGAGGGTTGATGGGGGTGGGAGGGAGGAGAAAGTGGGTGATGGGCATTGAGGAGGGCACCTGTTGGGATGAGCACTGTGTGTTATATGGAAACCAATTTGACAATAAATTTCATATTAAAAAAAAGAAAGCTATTTAAGTAGTTAAGTTTATAGTACACCAACTGAATGGATAAAAATCTACATCATTTATAAATACCAAAGAAGAAGAAGAAGAAGAAGAAGAAGAAGAAGACGACGACGACAACCAACATCTTTAGAATGCCCTATCAGGACCTACAAAACTTGGCCCCTGCCTACCTCTCCAGCCTCATTTGAGCCATCCCCCCCCGCCCCGACTCTGAACAGCAGTCAACTGACTTCTTGCAATTTCCTCAACAGATCATACACTCTTACCTCAGGGTTATTGTTTATGTTGTTCTCCCCACCTGGAACACCTTAGTTCCCTAAAATTTCCTAAGTGTCCAACTTCTGCTGAAAAATTCATCTTCAGGAAACTTTCTTGGACTGCCTCCTTATTCCTCTCCCCCTTGTATTAATTTTCTAGGGCTGCTCTAACAAAGTACAACAAACTGTGGGGCTTTAAATAATAGAAATGTATTATCTCACAAATCTGGATGCTAGAAGTCCAAGATCAAGGTGTTTTAAGGGTTGGTTTCTTCTGGGAGCTGAGAGGAAGAATCTGTTCCATGCCTCTCTCTTAACTTCCAGTGGTTTCCTGGCAATCTTTGTCACTCCTTGGCTTGTAGGAGTATCATCCCCATCTCTACCTTCACAGGTGTTCTCCCTGTGTGCACGTGGGTGTGCAACCAAATTTCCCTTTTGTAATGAGGACACCAGACATGTTGGATTAAGGGTCACCCTGCTCCTGTGACCTCATCTTAACTAATTATATCTGCAAGGACCCTATTTCCAAATAACATCACATTCTGACATATTGGGGGTTAAGACCTCAACATACAAACTGGGGTAGAGGGCACAATTCAACTCATAACAACTTCCGTTTCCAAAGTGGAGTCCTCTGGTTACATATTGTCACGGTTCTGCCCTGTAGACCTTTTCTACAAAGTACAGATCGCAGTTTGTAATTATCAATGAATAATCACACAAGCAAAATGTGTTTGTTCCCCCCATAGATTGTGAGCTCCGTAGGGACCATATTGCTTTTGTTGACCATTGCGCCCCCATGCCTGGTACGCACTAGTTGTTCAGTATGTACTCACTGAGTAAACACATAAATTCTACAGCCTTCCAGGTCCCTGCCTGCATGTCAGTGTGGAGAGACCCACCTTTTGTCTCGTAGGCCTGCTCAGTCATTTCCCAACGTTCCAACTTCCAGAGCATTAAGTCATCGAGGCAAATAGGGTTGAAGGCAGATCCGTTGGTTCATCAGTTGCTTCCCAGTCTTAGTGATCCCTTGAAACTCCAATGTGATCTTCCCCATAAAGACAATCCCCTGCTAAGAAAAAAGAAAAAAAAGTGTCCAAGATTTGTAAGCCCATTGCACTTTCATGTAAACGTGCCTCAGGAGCACCAGTGATTATTATTGAGGAGGCTGAGGGAGGTTCTCTGGAGATCTTAAAAATAGGTTACTTCCCTAAGGACTGAAAGAGTTCAGCTGGGCAGTTAAGGAATGAATAAAAGAAATTCCTGGTGCCTCTTTCATCGTTAATACTCTAAGACCCTTGTTGTTTGATAACTTTGGACTTGCTCCCTCGATGCACACAGAAAAGGATTCTTAGTCTTTTAACTCCCTGACAAATATTCAGATCAATAAGTCACTGGCGTCGGTGAAAGAGAATAAAGAACCCAGATGAGTTGAAAACTCTTGCACAGATACAACTGTAATCCTGTTGAGATCGCCTTCCCTGTGTGCTCTCAGGAATAAGTGCTGCTTTTGCAAAGTGGTAAGATAGTTTAATGTCTGGCTTTTATGTTTCATCATCTCATGGCATGAGGAATGCTGAATACTCTAAATGTTGGACTTCTAGAAGCTTGAACCCATTGACCTGCCGCAAGTAATTACTTCTGAAAGGCTCCTGAGCCAGCAAGAAGCCAGAACAACTCACAGAGCAAAGGTAAACGCAACGCTAACTGGAGGGGGTGAGTAATGGGGGGGAGGGGTGGGGAGGGGCAGGGATGGCCTGTCCTTTCATTTACTCCCTGCAAGAAGACCTCAAAGACAAATCAAACTATTAAGTCATTCAGAGTCAAGACTTCCAAAGCTATCCATTCTCTCCCAGGCCTGCCTCCAACTGGCAAAGACTCTTGTCTGTGAGGTAAACTCTGGGCCCTTCTCCACTTCCTGGTGAAAACAGGAAGATGTAGATAAGAGAGAGGAGTTTTTCTTGGACACTGCTAATTCTAGAAGTGTTCACATTTATGAAAAATCTAGTATGACTCTCCTTTTATTCGTCCCCTCAAGTTAAAGCTTTCCCTTCATTCTCAGTCTTTTGGTGGAAATCCTATCTACAAAGTGTCCCTAACTTATTTACCACAACCTCACCAAAAAACGAATCCTTGGAAAATGTTTTTTTTTTTTTTTAATTTTTTTTTTTAACGTTTATTTATTTTTGAGACAGAGAGAGACAGAGCATGAACAGGGGAGGGTCAGAGAGAGGGAGACACAGAATCCGAAACAGGCTCCAGGCTCTGAGCTGTCAGCACAGAGCCTGACGCGGGGCTCAAACTCACGGACCGTGAGATCGTGACCTGAGCCGAAGTCGGCCGCTTGACCGACTGAGCCACCCAGGCGCCCCTTGGAAAATGTCTTCTAAAGAGCTTTTCCTTCTATAAGTTTGTCACTTTCTGCTGAGACAGCTCCCCTCGTGTAGACATGAAAACTGTGAGGTAGTAGATTTTCAACCCTTTTCACTCCTGATTCATTGTCAAGCCAGCAAGGTACTGCTGCACAGCTAGCTGATGTGGTCAAAGATGCCCAGGTGCTTTTAGACCCTCAAGGTCATGTTTGTGCTGCTGACAGCACTGTAGAGATGGCCCCCTCGTGAGGCTCGCTACAGCCAACATAGTCACTGTCCACAGGGCAGAGTAAAAGAGATCACGGAGCACATCTGGCTCCCTTTCCTGGCCACAGCAAGGAATGAACAAGGGTGTATTCACCCCTGGTTGCCCTCAGTAACTGCACTGTCCCACTGGGGTTTACGAGGCACCACGGGAGATCACCAAAGTCACAAATGATCAACTTCCTAATATTCCAGGGCTTACGTTGGTATATGAGGGTACAGTCTATGGAAATGCGTTCCACTTAGCCATTTGGTGGCTCCCCTCTAATTTCACGTCCAGACAATTAGTCAACGGCAGAAGAGGCATTTTGAAGAAAGAGGCCAGTTTTATCAAACCAGAACACGTTTCTGGGGAGATAGGAATAAATGAGATGTGGAAAGATATTTCCATTTCAGATTTGCAAAACTCTACAGGAAGCTTAAAAACTGCATTAGACACAGAGCAAAGCTTTAGTCACCGAGGGCCACCCGGAAAGGACTCAGTGGAGAACTACAATGATCCCCCTTTGACATAATAAGAGATCTCTGTGGATTATAACTGATGACTGATTAAGATCTCGCTCTGTTCCAAAAAGAATTGCAAGTTGTAGATTGCAGAGTCCGTAACAAATTGCCCAGTTGTAATGAGTGCGGCATCTTTCACAGCAGGAACTGGAAAAGACAATGCCAACTCCAGGATACATTCCCGGGAAAAGACAATATTTACATAAGATGAGAATGTTGGAAATGAACCGGAACAGACAAGAGGTAAGTATGAGGAGAGAGAAGAAGAGTCCATATTTAGCACATTTACTCCACATAATCACTGCCCTCGCACATGAATGTAGTTTAGCATTCATCCCCAGTCTTTACTTAGCATTTTAAATTTGGTCATTGGCACCGAAGCTTCCACTACTGGAGCTGGGAAGAATCAGCAAGATCCCTTCTGCTACCGACTGTTGAGTCTTTTCTCTGTTTTCAGTCACAAGGACATATCTGTGCCCCAAGTCTGTTTTTTCTTCCTTTCCTATATTTTTTTTTTTCATAAATTGCTCCTATGATGTTCTGGCTCCAGCAGGAAAATGAGGTTAGATCATTTTTCTTGATTTAGTAAAATAGAGGGGGGGGGGTGAGTTGGTCTTTATTTTGATACCTAGGCATCCCTCCATAATTCACACCATAGAATTATCTTACCAGAATGATCTCTTAGAACACACCCTTTTACAGTAATGTCTCCTGTAAGTGTCATATTCCAAATTCCTTACTCGAGTGTTTAAGCCTAAAGTCACTGTCTTCTGCAATTCTAAATACATCACTTGCCTGCCAACAAATGTTTTTACAAAGCTCCTCTTAAATCAAACCATAGCTTTTTGAGACTGTGGGCATATATTCTCTCCTATCCTAACGAGCCTGTCCTGTGCAAAGAGAAAGTTTCCATACCATCTAATAGGAAAAAAAAGTGTGTTCTGATTAGGGGACCACAGTTAAGCACTCAACTTGCAAAGTGACTGATCTGTTGACCTGTTCTGGTGACAGTAGCTCAGGGGGAGAATACTAATCGATTACAGTGGATCATTTTCAGGCCCAAGCAGAGTTGAAAAAAAGTCTTCACAGGGAGGCAAGGATTAATAAGCAAAAACCGAGGGACCATAAAGCCAAGAAAATCCTTCAAAGCATCCCAAGAAATGATGACAGGGACCTTCCAACCTTTTTGCCAGATGAAACCTTGAACAGAAGTCCAGGTGAGTCATGACTTATTTTTTTTTAGCAAAATAAAATATTTCCAGTGTTTTTACGAACTATAGAAATGATCCCCGAAAGTATAGTCTTTTTTCCAGTGTTTTTTTTTAAATTTTTTTTTTTAACATTTATTTATTTTTGAGACAGAGAGAGACAGAGCATGAACAGGGGAGGGGCAGAGAGAGAGGGAGACACAGAATCGGAAGCAGGCTCCAGGCTCTGAGCCATCAGCCCAGAACCTGACGCGGGGCTCGAACTCACAGACTGTGAGATCATGACCGGAGCCGAAGTCGGACGCTTAACCAACTGAGCCACCCAGGCGCCCCTTTTTTCCAGTGTTCTTAAAGCTTCATCAAATAAACTTCCAGGGAGGGGGTGGGTATATATATAGCAAGTAGCCTTGGGTTTCTGCTGATATGTGCTTCCTAGAATGTAGTGATCACACGATCACGTGATTTTGGGTGGCTGGGAGGAAAAGACAGAAGCTTCAGCACTGCAGTAAGATGTCGCTTTTTAGAGGCTAACTGTGCTTTACAGGCATCCTTGCAATCCTTGCTCCAACCTTGGGAGGGAAAAGGCAAAAGAACCTCATCTTGTGATTAAAGAGAATGGACCACGTGGCCATATGCAGACACCCTCCCCCACCCCACTCTTCCCCCTGCAGCCCTCCCAGGCTCATTCAGAATGTCTAAAACTGAAGCCACCATCACTGCTCACCCCAGGCTTGCTCCGGGGGCATCTGCTGTCTCAGTGGGTGAGACCTCCCTCCACACTCTGGGCCACTCGAGCCAGAGACCTGGGGTCTTTCCAGCCCTTCAGCTCCCACTCCCAGCAGCTGGTCAGTCACAAAGTCCTGTCGATGTCACCTGGCACTGAACTCTTACCTCTCTCACATTCCCAAGGCCACCCTTAGGTCATGTGTCACACCAGCCTCCTGACTGTGTTCCTCCCCCAAGTCTTCCCCTTCTTCCATTCACCCCGCTACCCTGATGCTTCTCTGTATGGTCCTCAGGCAACCAGCACCGGCATCACCCGGGGAGTTGTTGGGCCCCAGCCAGAGTGACCGAATCAGAAAATGTAGGGGCGGAGGCCAGCAGTCTGGGTTTTTAACCCCACCCTAGGTGATTCTGATACTCCTAAGGTTTAAGACCCGCTGCTTTACTTGGTAATCAAAGTATTAGCCACAGACCAGCAACATCTGCATCACCCGGGAGTTTATTAGAAATGCAGAGCCCCAGGCCCCACTCTGGACCTACCGAATCAGGATGTGCATTTTATCAAGATTCCAAGGTGATTCTCATGCACAATAAAATTTTAGAAGCGCCACACCAATAGCAAAGTAATCTTATCAAATGCACATCTGACCATATCATTCTCTTGCTTAAAAAAAAAAAAAAAAAAAAAAATCCTCAGTGAAAATCCATCAGCCTGAAGACAAAGAAAAAAAAATCCGTCAGCCTGAGGACAAAGACTTAACCCTTCACCCTGGCACTCTAAGCCTTCAAGATCTACTTGCTACCTACCTTTCTGGCTTTCTCTGCTGCCATTCTTGGGCCCAACTTTGCTTCCAGCCAGGCCAGACCGCTCAGTGATTTCCAACAGATAACCGTGTTCGTAGTCTCTGTGCTATGTTGTCCCACCAATTAGAATCCCGTTAAGTTTGCCTGTCCATAGTCCTCCAGGGAAAACCCACCCTTTGAATATATAATATTTTCCACATAGCAAGACTGACCACTGAGAGATCTACAGAAATGCTGGCCACGTCTCTGGAGGTCCTGAGCTTCTCGGATGCAAAGTTGCCAGCTGAAAGAGACACTGCTCCTGCTCAAAGGAATAGGATGCTTAATCAATAAGTTCATTAAATAAGAAAAGGCTAAATAATTGAAAATCTACTTGGGGAATCTATTTAACCTATACTCCCAGTGCCAGAATGAAATATGCTATGTAGGCACATAGATAAACAACTGCGACAATTTAAAAAACATTGACCAAACAATCCAAAAAAGTGTCTCAGCTAAAGTTAGATACTTAGAGTCATGGCTTGAGGGCAAGCCAAGAAAAACCAACATTGGTAAAATCTTTGGAAGATGTCCCAGATCTGGAGGGGTCCAGGAAGGACTGTGGAGAAGAGGGGTTCTCTGCATTCTGCTGCTTTTTTTTTTTTTAACGTTTATTTATTTTTGAGACAGAGAGAGACAGAGAATGAATGGGGGAGGGTCAGAGAGAGGGAGACACAGAATCTGAAGCAGGCTCCAGGCTCTGAGCTGTCAGCACGCGGGGCTCGAACCCATGGACCGCGAGATCATGACCTGAGCCGAAGTCGGCCGCCCAATCGACTGAGCCACCCAGGGGCCCCTTCTGCTGCTTTTTAAAGCGGATTCATTTTGTTCTAATTAAGGTTTGTTGAGTGCTTACCATGAACCAGACACTGTCCTCGACCTGCAACATGAATTATCGCTCTCAATCCTCACGCAGCCTGTATAGAAGGAGTTACTATTCAGCCTCATTAGACAGAGCCAGGATTCCAGGCCAGGTCTTTCTCCCTCCAGAAAGTTCACTCCACCCACCCCCAGCCCCTCATATATCTTCATGGGGACTCCAGGGACTTGGAGCTCTGTCCAGGACAACTTTGGCAAAGCCTACAAATATAAGAGTGTCACTCTTCAACCTTATCTTTCAAGAGCAGGCTGCCCGTCTGCAAAGCCTGCAGATTTCACCACCATACTAGGCACATGCGTGAGCTGTGATTCCTTTTTACTTATTCCCAGGGAGCATCTTTGCTTTCTCTGTCTTCTGAAAGCACTTCATTTGCTTTCTCTTAAAAGGGAAGCAAAGTCAAGATCATAGATTTACAGGAGCTTTCTGAATGCTAGTCCAGTTCAGGTAATTTAGATCCTGCTGTACCCATCTCCTCTCATTTAATGCTGTGTTTGCCCCTTCATGTTCCCTCTTTGGGAAGGTAGGATGAGAGTTTTAGGTCTCTTTTTTTTTTTTTTTTCCAACGTTTATCTATTTTTGGGACAGAGAGAGACAGAGCATGAACGGGGGAGGGGCAGAGAGAGAGGGAGACACAGAATCGGAAACAGGCTCCAGGCTCTGAGCCATCAGCCCAGAGCCCGACGCGGGGCTCGAACTCCCGGACTGCGAGATCGTGACCTGGCTGAAGTCGGACGCCCAACCGACTGCGCCACCCAGGCGCCCCGAGTTTTAGGTCTCTTATAGGATAAAGTTCTGTCTTTGTTTTCTGCTGCCTGTTTAAAATAAAAATTTACAGGGGTCCTTCAGTGGCTCTGTCGGTTAAGCATCCAACTCTTGGTTTTGGCTCAGGTCATGATCTCACAGTTTGTGGGTTCGAGCCCCGCGTCAGGCTCTGTGCTGACAGTGCTGAAGCCTGCTTGAGATTCTTTCTCTCTCCTCTCTTTCTGCCCTGACCCTTGTGCTTTCTCTCTCTCTCTCTCTCTCTAAATAAACTTAAAAAAAAATAAAATTTTACATTTACATACTTTAAATACATTATATATTTACATAATGAATTACATATACCGTAATTATATAATAATTACATATAACTTATTATACAAAAATTACTTATAACTCATATGATGGCCCACTTGTTCATAACTTACACAAAGTGAACACTGTTTTCTGAGTGCACAATTTTATGATTTTTACCATGTTTATGTGGCTCCTGCCCTTTCCAGAAGCCATGATATAGTACAGTAGGTAGAAAAAGCAGTGAACCTGAGGGCTGCCTGGGTGACTCAGTCGGTTAAACATCAGACTCTTGATTTAGGCTCAGGTCATGATCTCATGGTTTGTGAGATCCAGCCCCATGTCAGGCTGTTTGCTGACACTACAGAGCCTGCTTGGGATTCTGTCTCTCCCTCTCTCTCTGCCCCTCCCCTGCTCTCTCTCTCAAAATAAATAAACATTTAAAAAAAAAAAATAAAAGGCAGTGAACTTGAAATCAAAGTTCTTTATTTGAGCCCCCCAAAAATATGTTTCTAAATGCAAACTCCATGGGAACAGGGGCTTCTTTTTGTTTCTAGAACGCAGTACCCACTAGCCTCTCAATAAATATTAGCTACATTTATATAGCTATATAGCTTTATTCTGTATATACAGAGAGAGAGATTATTGCTCAACTGCAATTATTTAACCTCTTTGCACCTCAGTTTTCACGTCTGTAAAATAGGAATAAAGTCTTGTCTACCACATAGGGTTTATGTCAAAATTAATCCAATATGTGTAAAATCATATATGCAATGTAAAGTGCCAAACACATGCATGAGAATATAGACAACTGAAGAAAGATGGAACTGATGTCTCATAGTGAAAACAACTATATGCTTAAGAGGAAGTATCACCTTAAATATATTATGGTCACCTTCTCAATTCTGGTCTTATCTGACCATCTGCACTATTATCTACTTAGTATTTTTCTTTAAAGTATCCTGGGGGTGGGTGTTTTATTTTTTTTAATTTATTTTTGAGAGAGAGAGACAGAGTGCGAGCAGGGGAGGGGCAGGGAGAGCGGGAGACACGAAATCCGAAGCAGATTCCAGGCTCTGAGCTGTTGGCACAGAATGCGATGCAGGGCTCGAACCCATGAACCGCAAGGTTATGACCTAAGCTGAAGTCGGATGCTTAGCCAACTGAGCCAACAAGGCACCCGGTGTGTGTTTTTTAAATTTAGCCTGTGAATGAAATAGCTGTGAAATTATGGATTTGATATAATGGTGATGCATTTTGCTAAGATATATATATATATATATATATATATATATATATATATATATATTATACATATATATGTATACATATATGTATACATACATATTACATATATATTATAAAATGCATAACCATCAAACTTTTTTAAGGTTTATTTATTTTTGAGAGAGAGAGAGTGCATGAAAACAGGAGAGGGACAGAGAGAGAGGGAGACAGGGGATCTGAAGTGGGCTCTGAGCTGACAGCAGAGAGCCTGATGCGGGGCTCGAACTCACAAACCATGAGACCATGACCTGAGCCAAAGTTGTACGGTTAACTGACTGAGCCACCTGCATACCCCACCATCAAATATTTTTGATGCTTTATATAATCCTCTTACTGTGGAAAAATCACTCCCTTTTCGCCCCAATGACCTCTGTTGCTTTCCTCTCTTCCCAAATTAATTTTGAAGTTGGATACACTTTTTCCTCTGCTCTGCTCAACCAAAACCCATTTAGGTTTTTAAACATCGTATTTTTCTTTTCTTTTTTGTTAAGTCCAGCAATGCCAGAGAATCAAGGAGGGGTTTATAAAAATCTAACAAGTAAAAAGAATCCAGCTCAGAAGTTCTCAAACTTTAATGCTATGTACACAGAACTATGTATATAATAATTTATGAATGATTTAAGAGATTTTCAAGGATAAACTTGAACGTGTGAATTTGGCCTCACACTCTCTTTAGGCCTGCATTATCATAACATCAAGAGTGGTGTGGGACTTGAGCTATTATTAATATTGCATTAGATTCCACCATTAACAAACATTCTCTTCCTGTTCCAAAGTTCCTGCCTCTAGTCAGCAGAAAATCTCTGTTCCCAGTCTCCATGGTGCCTCTAGCAGTGCTTGGCTCATTTGCAGAGCAGAGATGATTACACCCCCTGGCCCCAATGAATGAAATCTTCCCCAGGTCCCAGTTACCAGTACTCCTCACCACCCAACATTCTCTGATTGGCTTACTTGTTCACTCATCTATTCACAGACCCGCTTCCTGGCTTTGGTGCCTATGCAATAGTACAGACAACAAACAAACAATGACAGTACATCCGGGAGACCTCACAACCTGAAAGTCAGTAGGTTTCCATGAGGAACTGATATTTCAGCTGAGACAGGAAGTAGCTGGACAAAGGGGACAGGAATCCATATCTGTGTGAGGACCAAGGTGCTGGAACATTCAGAACTGTTCATGATTACAGCACGCGCAAAAGATCTCGACTGGGAAGAGAGATTCAGGTAGTGATCAGTGATGGCTCTGAGACATAGGCAGGGCCCAGAGCACCAGGGTCTTGCAAGTCGTGTCAAACAGGGACTTTGAACTTGAGCTTAAGATCCACAGGAAGGCATCGAAAGGTCAGGGGAGCCACACAATCAGGCTTACATTTTCAAGCATCATCCTGTCTACCCTGTGGAGGATGAATGGGAAGAGAGTGCAAGCGGATGTGGGGAGACAAGTGACAAGGACATAGCAGAAATGCAAGTGAGAGATGGTGCTTGGACCAGGAAAGTAGGGTAACAGGAGAAAAGGAGCTGAATGTGAGATATTCAGGAGATACGAGGGGCAGAACCTGGTGGTGAATCAGATGTGCATGTGTGGAGAGAGCAAGAAGGCCAGGAGGATTCTTGGGTTTCTCTTGAAGAACTGGGCAGCCAATGGGGGGGAAACTGGGGCCATTTGCTGGATTGGGGTAACTGGGAGAAAACGTGAGTTTGGAAGAGAAAGAGAAAGGGAAGGGGAGTCTGACATGTTGCCAGGAGACATAAAAATGGAGGCATCCAGTTGTAGCTCAGGAGAGAGATTGGGGCCAAAGACACAATTTAACTGTCGTTTTCTGTCACTGCTATATGTATAGGCAATAGCAATAATTTTAATAACATTCAAGGGGGGATCAGGGTAGTCCCTTACTGAGGCAGAAAGGAAACTAATGACTCACAAAGCACAAATCCTCACACTGAGATGCTTGATTTTCTCATATAACAGTTTGTAACATCAGTTATCAAGAGCTTAAATGAAATATGCCATAAGGTTTGGTAAACAATGATCCTTAAGATGAAATCCAAAAGTTGTGGCTGGTTCAACTAGATGGAGGGGACATTCTGGGTTTTGACCCAGGATGATTTTCCTAGCTCAGAAGCGGCCACTGCTTTGGTTTACTTAAAAGCCTCCTTCCTTGAATAAAGCCCCTGTTGTTCTGAAATGCACTTTAGAAGGGTAGAGCTTAAATAAAAATCTATGTACATATGTACACAAAATCCTATACCAAATAAATATATTCTAAAAAGTATAGAAAGTGAAATGAAATGCATGACCCTTTGAGCTCCCTAGTTCTATAGGTCTGGGGCACAGCCCAAGCATTTGTGTTCCTAAAAGACTCCATAGGTGACTCTAATATGAGGTGAGAGTGGACGTCAAGGTCAGAAAGTGTATATCATGTGCCTGGCACATAGTAGATGTTCAATAAATAGCACAAGGCAACATCGCCTGTGCAATACTCTTGCCAAAAACGTGTAACCTTAATTTAATCACAAGGAAATGTACAAACCCCAATTTAGGGCCATTCTACAAAATATTTGATCTGGATCCTTTAAAATGCCACTGTTAGGGGAAAAGAAGAAGACAATGAAGGGGGGATGGAGGAAGAGGAAGGGGAGGATCAAGACTGAGAATGAGGGAGAGAGAGGAGGAGGAGGAGGAGGAGAGAAGGAGGGAGGAGACAGAGAAAAAGGAAAAGAAACAGAAAGGGAAGTGTCTTGAATTAAAGAGACAAGAAAATAAAATGCAATACATAATCCTAGATTGGATCCTGGATCTAAAAAAATAAAACACAAACAAACAAGAAGCAACTATAAAGACCATTACTGGGACAACCATGAATATTAGAATGTAAACCATATATTAGAAAACAATAATATATCAATGTTAAATTTCCTAAGTAATTTCCTAATAGTTATATTGCAGCTATGTAGGAAAAGTGCCCTTGCTGTGAGATTTGTGGTGATGTATTTGGGGGGATGTAATTGCAACTAATTCTCAAATAGCTCAGCTGAAAACATGTGTACATATGTTCATGCATGTGTATAAAATGAAAGCAATATTGTGACAAAACGTTATCAATGAGTTGGGGCATATAGGAAGGTATTATATTATTCTTGTGACTTTCAGAAGATTAAAAAAAAGTTTTTTGAGAGAGAGTGCATGAGCCAGAGAAAGGGGCAAGAAGGGGTGGTGAGAAAGAGAGAGAGAAAGAGAATCCCAAGCAAGCTCCATGACCAGCACGGAGCCTGATGTGGGGCTCAAGCTCATGACCATGAAATCATGACCGGAGCTGAAATCAAGAGTTGGACACTCAACTAACTAACCCAAGCTCTCCCAAATATATATATATATTTATAAGAACATCAAGCAAATTATTATGTGTTCATAAAAATCTAGGCACTTAATAAACAAATAAATCATTGTTAGGGGGAAAAATTCAATAAACTTTAAATTTTCTGTAGGAAATTCACAGAATGAAGATTTGGGGGAACATCAAGCAAGGAATGACTGTCGTCCCCGGAAAATTGGCAAAATGGAAATGTGGCTCCGTGAACAAGAGGCCCGGGGACAGCTTCTCTGGGACAGTTCTAGTTCTGACTCAGATGAGTTGAGGAAAAGCGAGAAGAAACCACAAGCACTGGTCAGGACCAGGACAGAGAGAATCCCACTTTTTGACGAGTTTTTTGATCGAGAATAAAAATGCTATTCACTGACCTAGACATTGTGTGCATTGTAAGTTCGCTTTCCTGTAAAAATTCTTCAGGTTGGTTATATGAATTATTTGGAGGAAACCAATCACTATCTCTTCATTTGGAGTCTTACGGTCAATAGGTTTGTCATGTATCGTTAACTATGCTGCATAACTGCCTCAAAACTTAGGGCATTTGATTGTCCCTCTTTTCTGTGTCTTGCTGGGCTCAGCTAGGTAGTTCTTCTGCTGGCCTCTTGTGGGATCTTTGATGTAGCTGAAGTCAGAAGGCAGCTGGACTGGAGTCGTCTGGATGTTCAACCAGGGCTGTGAAGCAGTGGGACCCCACCCCTACCCCATGTAGTCTTAGAGCCTCTTTATGTGGTTGCTCTGAGTGGTCTCTCCATCAGGGTAGTGAATTTACTTTTATATGAGCACAGGACTCCCCACGGCAAACGTTCCAAGAGGAGGAAGCAGACCTGCCCAGCCTCTTAAAGCCTCAGAATGGAATGGGCTCCCCATCACTCTTACCACATCCTATTGGTTAAAGCAAGTCACAAGCCCAGATCACATATGCAAAAGAGAGGTCTGCACGAGGGCACGGATTCTGAAGTGGGGTCTGTGGGGTTCATCTTTGAGACTCGCCACCACACCACACTTTTAAAAAGCAAATTAGATCTTATAAAACAAACGGATGGGAAAGTAAAATGGATACAAATGAGTTTTTAAACCAAAGTCACAGTAATGCTACATTAGACAGTAAGCTCACTGAAGTATTCCTGCAAGTTAGCAACTTGTTATAACAGAGAGGCTACAGGAAAGAGGTGGAATAATGCCAAGTGCAGAAGGTCATTGCGAATAAAAGCTCAAAAGTAAATGAAGATCTCTTAGATTACGATGTACATCTTAGGACTCTTTAAAACTAAAAGGAATCTTAGAAATGTTCAGCTCAGGGGCGCCTGGGTGGCGCAGTCGGTTAAGTGTCCGACTTCAGCCAGGTCACGATCTCGCGGTCCGTGAGTTCGAGCCCCGCGTCGGGCTCTGGGCTGGTGGCTCGGAGCCTGGAGCCTGTTTCCGATTCTGTGTCTCCCTCTCTCTCTGCCCCTCCCCCGTTCATGCTCTGTCTCTCTCTGTCCCAAAAATAAATAAAAACGTTGAAAAAAAAATTTAAAAAAAAAAGAAATGTTCAGCTCAAAAGTTACTATTAACAAAAATTCAATTTTTAGGCAATTTTAAAAGCTTCTTTTGTGTAATATTAGGCTCCACTTTTAGCATAATCTAAAATAGTTTTAAGCCATCCAGAAGCTTCTAAGAATTTAGTGAAACTTTAAAACAAAGCAAAATAAAAACATGCTTTTAAGCCTTCACTGGGAAACTTCTAAAAAGAAAATAGGTGAAACACCACCCAAATTTGACACCCAGTACATTCAGAGCAGTCACTAAGAAGCTAAGAAGCCTGCGTGTCAGGGGACAAACATTCGTGTTCTTGCAAGGACAGAAGGCAATTAGGTCACCCCTGGGCATTTCTGCTCCCACTCCCTACTTTTCTTTTTGCATATTTCCTGCAAAAGAATACATAAATTGTTTGACCAGCCAGTCTTCTTGAAAAAGTAAGATCTCCGAGAGGAGAGACAAGTCCAACCTCTTCATAATGTCCTCACACATTATGGTGCATCTGGAAGGCTTCAAACAGATGCTGACGATAACGGGGATTAAGCATATCCTCATCGCTCTGGGCTGTGGCTTGAGACTGGACAATACCCCTTCCAGAAGCTCCCTCAACCGAGAGCTACATCAGGACATGGACCATGTCTCCTCCCTGTGGCATCCCCACTTCCTAGCAGGACATCTGGCACAGGGTTTATTATCAAATGTTTGTTGAATTCATTAATTTCTGTGCTGAGTTAACTAAGCAATTAGAAAGGTACTGGTTTCTCTCCAGCTATGCAGTTGTTCATCCTCATTTCCATCATTTCCCAAGACTCCTAGAAATACGAGGTTGATTATGCAGTAAAAAGAAGGGAATTTTTGTGTCAAAGGCTTCTGGAATTTATACATTTAAATGGAGGGCATAAATTAAGCACTGCCTTGGGTTATTGGAGCTAGACACATATGCCAGTGAGGATGTCGTAGTTCAAAATATTTTTTGGGACTCTATCAGGGCAATGCTTTCTCTGAGTTTATTTGCCCACTCCATGTGGAACTCCCCCTCATTTAATTATAAAGTCAAGAATTTGAAATTATAGTAATAACTACTAATGTGCATGGACTGCTTATTGTGTGTCGAATACTCTTGGGGGAAATGCTTTATATATTTAGTCCTCACAACAACTTTGTGGGTCAGAATTAATACCATCCCTATTTTATAGATGAGGAAACGGAGGCACAGAGAGGTTAAGTAACTTGCCAGAGTCACCCAGCAGAACTTCCTTTTGGAGAAGACTGTTGCTGACCAGAAGGGACCTGATGGGATCCAGGAGCACCCCTCTCCACTCCTTAATTCTACCTCAAACTCACCAGCGGCAGCATGTGGCATTCCACATTTTTTTTCTAGTACGTGGTGGATTTTTTGGTTTTGGGGGGCTTTTTGTTGTTTGTTTTTGAGAGGGATAATACTGCACTGGGAAGGGCCAGAGCTTTGTGGGATTATTTTTTAGCAAGGAAGAATTTCCTTGGAGGCTGATAGCTTCACTCTGGGCACAGGGCAAGATAAGAACACCTGAGAAATAGCTCAGGAGGGAAAGTTTCCAGGAATAGGGAGAGGGGCCCACAAAGGCAGATGAGAGAGCCAAGACAAGCTTACCTTCCTCACCGTTTGGTCCGGGAGCAGGATCGTGAGCAACCCCACCGGAAGCCCCATCCAGGATGGGATTCCGTTAATCAAGACACTAACAACAATTAGGATCTACCGGCCCACCTTTTCCTTTACCTCGGTTGGGGTAGAACTCGGGCATTGGGTTGGTGCTTCCTTTCAAAGCTCCCAGGTGAGGCTAAGGTACAGCTAAGGTTGAAAACCACAGCTTTAGCAGTATAAACACTCTATTTTACCAAATATATCAACTTTTGCCTTTAAAAGCAACAACTTCTGAGTTAATTTTTCAAAGGTAAGGACATGAAGCCTGGAGCTCCACAAACAGTAAGAGAATGTTCGTTTTGTTGGTAATTGTCTCAGAACACCAGCCCTTTACTTAATCTTGAATTTGTTTGGGGGCAATGTAGGGCCATCAGTAAACACAGCTGTTGCTGGTGAAAACCATAAAATTCAGGCTGGAGGCAAAGTTGTCAATTTTCTTCAACTGAAAATCTCCTGCTTTGGAAGGAAAAAGGGCTTGTCTATGGCCACATGCAGGCTTTCTCTTGTGAAAATAATATTTTCTTTCTTGCTCTGAATTTTTTGTGAGAAAGAGAAATGTCCTTTTTTGGTACCCTTTTGAAAATGTGCTTTTTAAAATTTTTTCTTTCAATTAGGAGGCCATTTTTCCTGTCTATCTATTTGGATGGTAGTTCTGAGTTACTCTGCTGGGTTTAACTAAAGGTGACTCTTGCATTGTAAACAAATGGATACCATTTTCTGCTTGCTCAGAGCCTTTAAAAACAGAAAACAAAACACTGGTTCTCTAAGCCACTCCTTTTCTTCCAAGACGGCATACCTATCATCAAATCATAATTAATATCAACTATTTTCTGCCTCGAATGAACAACAAAAGCGTATTTCCACACATTACCACAAAATGTCGCGAATTTAGAATACTGTAGGGAAGACCGGGAGAAGGTAGGCTAAGAGGTAGGTTAGGAAAGGTCAGAGCACTAAAAAATGTGAATTACAGCTCATTTTTAAAGAAACGCTTTTTTACTCAGGTGCAGAATAAGCAAAAACATTTGAAAACTAAGATAATAGTTAAGGTTTTTTTTTTTTTTTTTAATTTTATTTAAATCCAAGTCAGTTACTATAGATGCCGGCGAGGATGTGGAGAAACGGGAACCCTCTCGCACTGTTGGTGGGAATGCAAATTGGTGCAGCCACTCTGGAAAGCAGTGTGGAGGTTCCTCAGAAAATTAAAAATAGACCTTCCCTATGACCCAGCAATAGCACTGCTAGGAATTTACCCAAGGGATACAGGAGGGCTGATGCACAAGGGCATTTGTACCCCAATGTTTATAACAGCACTTTCAACAATAGCCAAATTATGGAAAGAACCTAAATGTCCATCAACTGATGAATGGATAAAGAAGATGTGGTTTATATACACAATGGAATACTACATGGCAATGAGAAAGAATGAAATATGGCCTTTTGTAGCAACGTGGATGGAACTGGAGAGTGTTATGCTAAGTGAAGTAAGTCAGGCAGAGAAAAACAGATACCATATGTTTTCACTCTTATGTGGATCCTGAGAAACTTAACAGAAGACCATGGGGGAGGTGAAGGGGGGAAAAAAAGTTACAGAGAGGGAAGGAAGCAAACCATAAGAGACTCTTAAAAACTGAGAATAGGGGCGCCTGGGTGGCGCAGTCGGTTAAGCGTCCGACTTCAGCCAGGTCACGATCTCGCGGTTCGTGAGTTCGAGCCCCGCATCGGGCTCTGGGCTGATGGCTCAGAGCCTGGAGCCTGTTTCCGATTCTGTGTCTCCCTCTCTCTCTGCCCCTCCCCCGTTCATGCTCTGTCTCTCTCTGTCCCAAAGAAAATAAATAAACGTTGAAAAAAAAAAATTAAAAAAAAAAAAACAAAACTGAGAATAAACTGAGGGTTGATGGGGGTGGGAGGGAGGGGAAAGTGGGTGAGGGACATTGAGGAGGGCACCTGTTGGGATGAGCACTGGGCATTGTATGGAAACCAATTTGATAATAAATTTTATATTAAAAATAATAATAAATGAATCCAAGTCAGTTAATATATAGTGTAATAA
Organism: Puma concolor; assembly: GCF_028749965.1. NCBI lineage: Eukaryota > Metazoa > Chordata > Mammalia > Carnivora > Felidae > Puma > Puma concolor. The sequence goes on from NC_141672.1 coordinate 43,972,806, forward strand.
TAATTGCAGGAAGAGTTTATTTTTATTTTATTTTATTTTGAGAGAGAGAGAGGGCGCAAGTGAGTGAGGGGCAGAGAAAGAGGGAGAGAGAGAGAAGTGGGGCTCACCCAAAGCGGGGCTCAAAGTCACAAGCCATGAGATCATGACCTGAGCTGAAGTCAGATGCTTAACAACTGAGCCACCCAGGCCCCCAGGAAGGGTTTATTGTTAAATGTATAATTCTTAATAACTCTGCAACTCATTCGTACTTTCATTCATTTAACCATGCATTCAACAAATGGATTTTGAATATCTACTGCATGCCAAGCACCAGTCCAGATGCTGAAAATACAAGCCATAAACAAATAAATTTCCCAGTGGGTTATGTGACAGTGGGAAGCAGATAGTGGAACACGTGATACAATTTTGGGTCATATTAAGCATTGTGAAGAACAATGAAGCAAGAAGGAGGATGGCATGAATAGACTGGACTGTTTCAAGGAGGCACTCAGGGAGAGATGCTCTGAATGAAGAGAGGGTATAAGCCATGAGAAGAGCTGGGGAAGAGCAAGTACAAAGGCCCTGAGGTGAGAATGAGCTTGTAATGCTCACGGACCAACAGGAAGGCCAGAATGGCAGAGGGAGCAAAGGGGACACTGACAGGGATGACATCAGTCAGAAAGGTCATCAGGGCCCAGATGAAGGGGAGCCCAGAGGACCACAATATGATGATGAGCTCTATGTGTAACAGAATTTCAAAGACAGAAGGGCCTGGTCCTAATCTAGACCGACATCTCCAATATGATCGTGAACAGAGGCACACAGACTCACTAAAGTCACATGGCCATAGCTGACTGACCTGGGGCTGACTCTTGACCCAACTGAACTGGTCAGAGAGGACCTCAGGTTATGCTTGTGGCAGGAACCTCTGCGAGCAAGTTCAGGAGCAATGGATAGTAGTGTTCTGCCCTGTGGGCCAGAGTACAGGAACATTGCTGTAGTCAACAGAGACTCAGGGAAAGGGACCCGTCAAGGCCCCATAACACATGTGTTTCTTATTCCCAACCCTCCTGAGACCCTGTTGCCTCCCGCTCTTCATTCTGAGACTGTATCCTTCCAGTAAATTCCATCTTCTGCTGGGCCAGGTCCAGTTGATTTTTTATTTCTTAAAACCAAAGAATCCAGGGGTGCCTGGGTGGCTCAGCCCGTTAAGCGTCCGATTTTGGCTCAGGTCATGATCTCGCGGTCCGTGAGTTCGAGCCTCGCGTCGGGCTCTGTGCTGACAGCTCAGAGCCTGGAGCCTATTTCAGATTCTGTGTCTCCCTCTCCCTCTGACCCTTCCCTGTTCATGCTCTGTCTCTCTCTGTCTCAAAAATAAATTTAAACAAATAAAAAACAACAACAAAGAATCCAACTAATAGGTACCTTAAACAACACCTCTTTGCCTTACCGCGTAACACTGTGGTGTGCTAGAATTTGCTACAGTGGCCAGTTTCAGCTCCCAAGAGGAACTACAAGGATCTCTTTCCAAATCCATGTTCAGTGATGCCATGTCAGCCATAGAGGGAGTATTTACATCGTAAAAATTGGCATATGTTACAAATCAGGGCTTTTTTTCAGAGAGCTGGATGTTAAATATTTATCAGCACACCTGTCTAGAGGTGAAGACCAACAGGGTCTAGAGTCAGAGCCCACAACCCAACTCTGCCACTTGTTGTCTTGGGTAAGCTATTTAAACTCTCTGGCCACAGTTTAATCATTGTAAAGTGGAAATAATGATAGTGATGGAGAAATAAGATAATACATACACGATGCTTGGAACAGTACCTGACACATAATAATAACTGCTCAGTACATGTTAGTTAACTAGCAGTATTATTCCCATTGAAATTAGAAACAAAATTAGAATTTCTGCGGTTCTAGAAATCTCGTCTGTTCGCCAAGACACGAAATAGAAGCCAGAAGTACATAACTATGAAACCGTGAAAGCAAATGTATCATGATTCACAGATGATGTGATTATATGCCACTATCCAAAGGAGTCAAGGACAGGCCTTGCTGATGACCTTGTCCTCGTGAGGAGTGGGGAATATCTTAACAGTGCTGCCCTTTGTCCTCTCTAGCTTTGGCTCAAAGATACTCATCTTGAAGATATTGGGCACTGACCTCCCTGTCCCTAGCACTCATCCCAACCTCACTGGCCAATGTTACTTCCCGCTGTACTCTTAGCACTGGCCTTGCCTCGTGTGCAAGTTCCACGGTTCTGTCCTGCCTACTTGGGTCCCACCTCAGTTTGGATGGTGTTACTCATCCTCAAAGAATCAACTCTATTTTCTATGCAGTCCCTGAGGTGGGCTGTCCATCCCACATCCTATGCAGAGTCCCAGTGGCTCTCAATTCACATCTCCCTCCTATCCCTCTTCGGAGGCCTTGGAAAATTTTCAGATATTCTCTCTGTAACCTGCAGGAGTCAAGGCTTAGGGAATGCAGCTGGGAAGGCCCTGTCTGCAGGAACATGCTTTGTTGCCATTATTCCTCTGCTGCAGCCCCCAGATGTTGCTACAAAGAAGGTCCATAATTTTTTTAAGAGGACCTTCCCCCCGCCCCTAAAAAAAATATGTTTCTATACACCCTTCAGACAGAGACAAAGCTTTTATGCTTTTAGGTCAACAAATCTTCCTAAGGGCAGGAATAATAGCCAAAATACTTAACTATACTCAGAGGACAGGTAGCAATCAATCAGTATGGTTCCAGCCTGGTTATCTAAACAGGACTTATGGAGTTAGAATCTACCTATGATCTCTACAGTATCCCTCAATGATCATGTTAAATGTAAATGGTCAACAACACAATTTAAAAACAGATGGCCAGATTGAATTAGAGAGCAAGAACCAACTCTGTGTTATCTACAAGAATCCAGCTTTAAATATAATGTCACAAATAGCTTAAAAGTAAAAGAATGAATAAGGGGTACCATGTCAACACTCATCAAAAGAAATCTGGAATGGTCATATTAATATTAGACAATGTAGGGGGAGGAGCCCAGGTGGCAGAACAGCATGGAAGTTTTTTGTGTGTCTCGCGTCCATGAAATACAGCCAGACCAACACTAAACCATCCTACGCACCTAGAAAACTGATTGGAGGATTAACACAACAATCTGCACAACCTGAACACAGAATTCAGCAGGTATGTGGCACAGAGAGGTGAACTTGGGGAGAAAGAAGCCGGCGGCGGGCAGGGAGCCACTTTTGCAGGCAGAGAGAAGACGGAGACTGGGGCGGGGGGAGAATACAGGAAAAGCACCCCTCCCCAAAAGCAGCTGGAGAGAAAGTGGAAAATTGGAAACAGCCACAGGGACTAAACTAAAAAGGGAGAAAGGAGAAAAGAGAGTGTTTAAATTCCATTAAGACTGTAAACAAGGGGAGCGCAAAGTCTGCAACTCCACAGCTTGATACCTGGCAGTGCTCTGGTGGGAAGGGCGAATCCCCAGGAACAGGGTAGAGTCCAGGAGGTTCTCGGGCCACATGGGGAAAGGCGGTTCCACTGCTGGAAGGACACTTGGTAGAGACTGTTGAAGCCCCCTGGTCCCAGCAGACCCCGGAAAACAGCCACATTCACTGGTGCTGGAACAAGGTCGTCAAGGGTGAAGCCTGGTGCCAGGTGTGTGTTGTAATTTTCCATAATCCCTGAAATGCTGCTGCTACACTATCTCGCAAACTTTTTCTGGGGCAGGCTGGCACCTGGCCGCAGTCTCGGGGCACTGGCAGCAGCAGGGTCCAGCAAGCGTTCCTGGGTGCAGCCGGCAGTCGGCCATTGCTCAGTGAGACCCTCCCACAGAGGGGTGGAATGGGTCAAAGCTGCAGGCCTTCATAAATAAGGGGCCGGGGAAAACAGGTGCATCTGAGACAAAACTCAGGCGAGAGGTACAGCCTGGGGCTTGGTCACGGACAGTGAAGGAGCAGGGAGTGGATGAAAGCTGAAGACAGAGGACAGGTGCGCCATTGCTGATCGGGGAGAACAGAGTTCTGATACTAGAGACTGGGTATCTGAGATGCCATTTTCACCGCTCCCGCGAACGCGGATACGCACGTACGAGCCCGGCAACAAACCACCCCAGTAGGCTAGCAGCACTACCCAGTGGAGAACGGAGCCATTACACTGAACCCCGCCCAATTGTGCCAACCTCGCTCTTCAAGAACACAAGTCTCACCACCTAGTTAGTTTATGGACTATAAAGCACTACATAGTCTGACTTCCAGGGTAAAACGAAGTAATTTCAGTCCTATTTCAATCTGTTAGCAGGTCCATCTATTAAATTTTCTTTCTGTCTTTTTTTCTCTTTTACACTATTTTTCTTTTTCTTGAATACAGAAAGAAAAAATTCATTTTTGTTTTCAATTTTTATTAAAAATATTTTTCTTCAGGGCACCTGGGTGGCTCGGTTAAGTGTCTGACTTCAGCTCAGGTTGTGATCTCACAGTCCATTAGCTCAAGTCCCGCCTCGGGCTCTGTGCTGACAATTCAGAGCCTGGATGGAGCCTGCTTCGGATTCTGTGTCTCCCTCCCTCTCTGACCCTCTCCCGTTCATGCTCTGTCTCTCTCTGTCTCAAAAATATATAAACATTAAAAAAATTAAAGAAAAAAAATATTTTTCTTTAATTTTCTTTTACTATATTTTTACTTTTGTGTAAATGTTTTCAAATTCTATCTTCCATCATTTTATTTTAGTCCACTTCAGTGTATTCACCTTTTCAAATTTTCAAACGATTTCCTTTTTTTAAACTTTTCTTTTTTCACTTTTTCATTTCTTTTCTTTTTCTTGAATGCAGAAAGAGAAAAAATTCATTTTATTTTTAATTTTTATTAAAAATATTTTCCTTTAAATTTTTCTACTATATTCTTTACTTTTGTGTAATTTTTTTCAAATTCTATTTTACTCCCATCATCTCATTTTAGTCTACTTCAGTGTATTCATTTTTTCAAATTCTCAAACGATTTCCTTCCCCCCCACCTTTTTTTCCCTAATCTGTCAAACCACTTTCAACACCGAGACCAAAACAAACCTAGGATCTAGCATCATTTATTAGATTTTGTGTGTGTGTGTGTGTTTAATTTTTTAATTTTAATATTTTTAATTTTATTTTAATTTCAATTTTTCTACCTCATTAATTCCTTTTCTCCCTTCAAAATGACAAAACAAAGGAATTCACCCCAAAAGAAAGAGCACGAAGAAACGACAGCCAGGGATTTAATCAACACAGATACAAGCAAGATGTCTGAGCCAGAATTTAGAATCACGATAATAAGAATACTAGCTGGAGTCGAAAATAGATTAGAATCCCTTTCTGCAGAGATAAAAGAAGTAAAAAATAGCCAGAATGAAATTAAAAATGCTATAACTGAGCTAAAATCATGGATGGATGCAGCGGTGGCAAGGATGGACGAGGCAGAACAGAGAATCAGTGATATAGAGGACAAACTTATGGAGAATAATGAAGCAGAAAAAAAGAGGGAGATTAAGGCAAAAGAGCAGGATTTAAGAATTAGAGAAATCAGTGACTCATTAAAAACAAACAACATCAGAATCATAGGGGTCCCAGAAGAGGAAGAGAAACAGGGGTAGAAGGATTATATGAGCAAATCATAGCAGAAAACTTTCCTAACCTGGGGAAAGACACAGACATCAACATCCAGGAAGCACAGAGGACCCCCAGTGGATTCAACAAAAACCGACCATCAACAAGGCATATCACAATCAAATTCATAAAATACTCAGGCAAGGAGAGAATCATGAAAGCAGCAAAGGAAAAAAAGTCCCTAACCTACAAGGGAAGACAGATCAGGTTTGCAGCAGACCTATCCACAGAAACTTGGCAGGCCAGAAAGGAGTGGCAGGATATATTCAAGGTGCTGAATCAGGAAAATATGCAGCCAAGAATTCTTTATCCAGCAAGGCTGTCGTTCAAAATAGAAGAAGAGATAAAAAGTTTCCCAGACAAACAAAGTTAAAGGAGTTTGTGACACTAAACCAGCCCTGCAAGAAATTTTAAGGGGGACTCTCTGAGGGGAGAAAAGATGGAAAAAAAAAAAATATATATATATACATATACATGTACATATCTATCTATCTATCTATCTATCTATATATCAAAAGCAACAAAGATTAGAAAGGACCAGAGAGCACCACCAGAAACTCCAACTCTACAAGCAACATAATGGCAATAAATTCATATCTTTCAGTACTCACTCTAAATGTCAATGGACTCAATGCTCCAATCAAAAGACATAGGGTAACAGAATGGATAAGAAAACAAGATTCATCTATATGCTGTTTACAAGAGACCCACTTTAGACCTAAAGACACCTTCAGATTGAAAATAAGGGGATGGAGAACCATCTATCATGTTAATGGTCAACAAAAGAAAGCCAGAATAGCCATACTTATATCAGGAAATCTAGACTTTAAAATAAAGACTGTATCAAGAGATGCAGAAGGGCATTTTATCATAATCAAGGGGCCTATCCACCAAGAAGACCAAACAATTGTAAACATATATGCGCCAAATGTGAGCGCACCCAGATATATAAATCAATTAAACAAAAACATAAAGAAATTCATCGATAGTAATACCATAATAGTAGGAGACTTCAACATCCACTCACAGCGATGAACAGATCATCTAATCAAAAAATCAACAAGGAAACAATGGCTTTGAATGACACACTGGACCAGATGGACTTAACAGATATATTCAGAACATTTCATCCTAAAGCAGCAGAATATACATTCTTCTCCAGTGCACATGGAACGTTCTCAAGAATAGATCATATACTGGGACACAAATCAGCCCTAAGTAAGTACAAAAAGATCGAGATCATACCATGCATATTTTCAGACCACAACACTATGAAACTCGAAATCAACCACAAGAAAAATTTTGGAAAGGTAACAAATACTTGGAGACTAAAGAACATCCTACTAAAGAATGAATGGGCTAACCAAGCAGTTAAAGAGGAAATTAAAAAGTATATGGAAGTCACTGAAAATGATAACACCACAACCCAAAACCTCTGGGACGCAGCAAAGGCAGTCATAAGAGGAAAGTATATAGCAATCCAGGCCTTCCTATAGAAGGAAGAAAGATCTCAGATACACAACCTCACCTCACACCTTAAGGAGCTGGAAAAAGAACAGCAAATAAAACCCAAAACCAACAGAAGACAGGAAATAATAAAGATGAGAGCAGACATTAATGCTATCAAAACCAAAAGAAAAACAGAACAGATAATGAAATCAGAAGCTACTTCTTTGAAAGAATTAACAAAATTGATAAACCACTAGCCAGTTTGATCAAGAAGAAAAAGGAAAGGACCCAAATAAATAAAATCAAGAATGAAAGAGGAGAGATCACAACCAACACAAGAGAAATAAAAACAATAATAGGAAAATATTACGACCAGTTATATGCCAATAAAATGAGTAATCTGGAAGAAATGGACAAATTTCTAGAAACATATACACTACCAAAACTGAAACAGAAAGAAATAGAAAATTTGAACAGACCCGTAACCAGTAAGGAAATCAAATTAGTAATCAAAAATCTGCCAAAAAACAGGAGTCCAGGGCCAGATGGCTTTCCAGGGGAATTCTACCAAACATTTAAGGAAGAGGAACATTAAGGAACACCGATTCTCTTGAAGCTGTTCCAAAAAATAGAAATTAAAGGAAAACTTCCAAACTCTTTCTATGAAGCCAGCATTACCTTGATTCCAAAACCAGACAGAGACCCCACTAAAAAGGAGACCTATAGACCAATTTCCCTGACGAACATGGATGCAAAACTCAACAAGGTATTAGCCAACCAGATCCAACAATACATTAAAAAAAATTATTCACCACGACCAAATGGGATTTATACCTGGGATGCAGGGCTGGTTCAATATCTGAAGAACAATTAACATGATTCATCACATCAATAAAAGAAAGGACAAGAACCATATGATCCTCTCCATAGATGCAGAGAAAGCATTTGACAAAATACAGCATCCCTTCTTGATAAAAACCCTCAAGAAAGTAGGGATAGAAGGAGCATACCTCGAGACCATAAAAGCCATATATGAATGACCCAACGCTAATATCATCCACAATGGGGAAAAACTGAGAGATTTCCCCCCAAGGTCAGGAACAAGACAGGGATGTCCACTTTCACACTGTTATTCAACATAGTATTGGAAGTCTTAGCCTCTGCAATCAGACAACACAAAGAAATAAAATCCAAATAGGCCAGAAGGAGGTCAAACTTTCACTCTTCGCAGATGACATAATACTCTATATGGAAAGCCCAAAAGATTCCACCAAAAAACTGCTAGAATTGCTTCATGAATTCAGCAAAGTTGCAGGATATAAAATCAACACACAGAATTGCATTCCTATATACCAACAATGAAGCGACAAAAAGAGAAATCAAGGAACTGATCCCATTTACATTTGCACAAAAAACCATAAAATACCGAGAAATAAATCTAACCAAAGAGGTGAAAAATCTATACACTGAAAACTTTAGAAAGCTTATTAAAGAAATTGAAGAAGACACAAAAAAATGGAAAAAGATTCTATGCTCCTCGATAGGAAGAACAAATATTGTTAAAATGTTGATACTACCCAAAGCAATCTACACATTCAATGCAATCCCTATGAAAATAACTCCAGAATTCTTCACACAGCTAGAACAAATAATCCTAAAATTTGTATGGAACCAGAAAGGACTCTGAATAGCCAAAGTGATCTTGAAAAAGAAAACCAAAGCAGAAAGCATCACAATCCCAGACTTCAAGCTATACTACAAAGCTGTAACCATAAAGACAGCATGGTACTGGCACAAAAACAGACACTCAGGTCAATGGAACAGAATAGAGAACCAGGAATGGACTCACAAATGTATGGCCAGCTAATCTTTGACAAAGCAGGAATGGAAGAAAGACAGTCTCTTCAGCAAGTGGTGCTGGGAAAACTGGACAGCAACATGCAGAAGAATGAACCTGGACCACTTTCTTACACCAGACACAAAAATAAACTCAAAATGGATGAAAGACCTCAATATAAGACAGGAAGCCATCAAAATCCTTGAGGAGAAAGCAGGCAAAAACCTCTTTGATCTTGCCTGCAGCAACTTCTTACTCAACACGTCTCCGGAGGCAAGGGAAACAAAAGCAAAAATGAACTACTGGGACCTCATCAAAATAAAAAGCTTCTGCACAGCGAAGGAAACAGTCAGCAAAACTAAAAGGCAACCGACAGAATGGGAGAAGATATTTGCAAATGACATATCAGATAAAGGGTTAGTATCCAAAATCTATAAAGAACTTTTCAAACTCAACACCCAAGAAACAAGCAATCCAGTGAAGAAATGGGCAAAAGACATGATTAGACACTTCTCCAAAGAACACATCCAGATGGCCAACTGACACATGAAAAAATGCTCAACATCACTCATCAGGGTAATACAAATCAAAACCACAATGAGATACCACCTTACACCTGTCAGGATGGCTAACATTAACAACTCAGGCAACAACAGATGTTGGCGAGGATGCTGAGAAAGGGGATCTCTTTTGCATTGCTGGTAGGAATGCAAGCTGGTGCAGCCACTCTGGAAAACAGTATGGAGGTTCCTCAAAAAACTAAAAATAGAACTACCCTACGACCCAGCAATTGCACTACTAGGTATTTATCCACAGGATACAGGTGTGCTGTTTCAAAGGGACACATGCACCCCCACGTTTATAGCAGCACTATCAACAATAGCCAAAGTATGGAAAGAGCCCAAATGTCCATCAATGGATGAATGGATAAAGAACATGTGGTATATATATACATACAATGGAGCATTATTCAGCAATCAAAAAAGAATGAAATCTTGCCATTTGCAACTATGTGGATGGAACTGGAGGGTATTATGCTAAGTGAAATTAGTCAGAGAAAGCAAATATCATATGACTTCACTCATATGAGGACTTTAAGATAAAAAACAGATGAACATAAGGGAAGGGAAGCAAAAATAATATAAGAACAGGAAGGGGGACAAAACAAAATACTCTTAAATATCGAGAACAAACTGGGGGTTACTGGAGGGGGTGTGGGAGGGGGGATGGGCTAAATGGGTAAGGGCCACTAAGGAATCTACTCCTGAAATCATTGTTGCACTATATGCTAACTAATTTGGATGTAAATTTAAAAAAATAAAAAATAAAACAAGTTAAAAAAATATTAGACAATGTAGACTTTAGAGTATATAACAGACATCATGACTATTAGCATCCAAAGTTACATATCCTTTAAGTTTAGCAAGAATGGAAATAAAATATCATATTGCATGCTCCCCCCAGCATGAAAATCAAATCCCCAAAAGGAATCTAATGGGCATGCTGCATCACATCCCCACATTTGGGAAGGCAGGTCCAAGTGATTGAAAGCCTTGCAGACCTACATGGAGTTGGGATGGGTATTTTCCCCCAAGAAGGGATTCAAGAACACTGAATAAAAGCAGCACATGTCCATGACAAATGGATGTTTCTGGACTGGCTATGTCCCTAACACATCACGCAAGTATAAAGCATAGCAATGGTGCCATCCCATCCAAGAACAACATGCCAGTGATGGAGGAGATAGTGGGAGTTCTGAAACAGCCTTTTACTAGGAAATGACTCTCTGAGAGAATGGATAAAGAAATAATTTCTCTTCAGGATTTATCAGCACAAACTCTAAATTTGGAGATTCTAGGAACCAGAAAAGATGTTATCATTGAATCCAGGTTTTCAGGAAGGAAACACAATGTTATTTTACAATGTCCTGTTTTTTGTACCCCAATGGACTTACACAAATGTTCCTGTCATCCTTCAACATTTCCCAAAAATAATTTCCTCCAAAAATATAATCCAAACCTTATCCCACCATGTAAATTTGGGAACTCTCTCCATCGACGTCTGGTTTATAAGACGTTGAAAGGCTTCTTGAGGGCAGGTAAGACTTAGGATCAAGTGAAACACCTAAAATCACAGACTCTAAATGAAGGGGAATTTAGGGACCTTCTATTCCACCGTCTCTCCCACAGGGGTTGAGATAACCGAGCACTCATAGTGACCTTCAGGAGAGATTGGTTGACCAACTGATTATGATACATACTGATTTAGCTTCTTTGGTAAATGTCTTAATAACTATTTGGAAAGAGACTTATTTTTCACTCAGTGTGTTTTGCAATATAACACAGACACACACAGGCACACACACACAAACCAGCCACCACCCATCCCACCCTCCAAAAAAGAAGCAAGAACCCCCAATATTTCTGTAGTCTGTGATCTACTCATTACTGGCCTTCTTCAGTCTAAGGGTTGTAGAAGTTTGCCACCTACTGACTTTTTGCTGAAGTACCTTGTTCTCCTTGAAATATTGCAATCATAATTCAATGTTAGAGACATGCATTGAGGTCTGTGGTTTTTTGTAACTATTTCCCAATAAAGCGTGAAGAGGTTTTTTTTTTTTTTAATTTTCTTGAAATAAAATCCTGTAGGAAAGAGAACCAAAAGCTCAAAGATCTCACACAGATATGAAAGTGTTCAGTGCTAATGTTCATTTGAAGGCCCTCTGCTGGTCATCCTTATTGTATGTACTCCTTAGTTGGGAAAAGGAAGGAATGAAGGAAAGAAGGAAGGAAGGAAGGAAGGAAGGGGAGAAGGAAGGAAGGAAAGAAAGAAGGAAGGAAGGAAGAGGAAAGGAATGTAATCACAAAAAGTTGAGGACAGTGAGATTGTTTTCTAACGTCTTTCAGTCCTCTTTCCCACTCCAGCATTTCTTTCCTTGCTTGTTTTCTTTCCTGGGAAAATGGGTATTCCTTATTACCCTTTCTGGAAAATAGGTCAGTGGATTTGGCCCTGACCTTCTGTCTTGTACTGAATTGGCTTCCGTTTTTTCCGTTATTCTTTGCAAAGTCCATATTATCTAGCTTATGGCTTCTTTCCTGACTTAGTATTTCAGAGGTATTCCTAATATAGGCTATGTAATACATACCAAGTGTTTAAAATAATATCTAATTACCAATAAGCTTGGAGCTCTTAGGGGCGCCTGGGTGGCGCAGTCGGTTAAGCGTCCGACTTCAGCCAGGTCACGATCTCGCGGTCCGTGAGTTCGAGCCCCGCGTCAGGCTCTGGGCTGATGGCTCAGAGCCTGGAGCCTGTTTCCGATTCTGTGTCTCCCTCTCTCTCTGCCCCTCCCCCGTTCATGCTCTGTCTCTCTCTGTCCCAAAAATAAATAAAAAACGTTGAAAAAAAAAATTTAATAAGCTTGGAGCTCTTAGAGGTAGACACATAAAGCCATCCCAAGTATTACACAGTGATGTCCTACAGACCAGGCAGTGAACGTGTCAGGACAAGATGCACCACCCACCAAATTCCGAGAGCAGAGTCTATCCCACTACTTATTTTCTCTTCCCTATTCCCATTTTTTATTTTTCTCCCCAGCTCTCTTTCCTCTTCAGAATCTGTTGGGCTACACTGCATCTCTTCCCTTTATCCTGCAGGCTGAGATCTTCCCTGGAAATACTGGAAAATAAAATATCTGTCTATTTGTCTACACGGAAGTTTTGAAATTCCTTGTGGACATCTGATTCTATGGTAATCAATCAATTCACTACAGATCTGGTTTAAAACATACCAATATAGACACAAATGAATTGCAAGTTTTTTTTTTCAATAAGTGAAAACTAGTTAATAAGGACCGACCTATAATAACCATAACTTGTAAAGGGGTATGATTATAATGATAATAAAACTTATCATTAGCAAATCAACATGGCGGTCCAAAGACAAGGAAGAGGGAGATCACAGCAAATATAGACAATTAAAAGTATTGCCGGAGTTAGAAACCTTTGAAATGTGGATGACAGTCTTTGCCACAGTTTCTTAATCTAAATGTCAAGAGAGTAACAGAAATCCTTGATGATATACAGATGCATCAAATCCTGAGCAGAAACTCATGGTTTCTGGTCAGAGATTTAAGGTTAATCTACGCCTTGTAAATACTTTTAAATATTATGGAATAGAACTTCTTCTCAATGAGTACCTACTACGTTGCTGCCCTATTGCTGCATAACAAACCACTTCAAAATACAGTGGCTTCAAATAATTATTTATTGCTCAGATTTTGCAGTTTGGACGGGGCTTGGTAGGACAGCTTACTTCTCTACGTTTGACATCAGTGGGGGCACTTCTGGCATTGGAGGATTCACATCCAAGACAGCTCACTCACATGGCAGGCAAATTGTTGGCTATAAGCTGGGAACTGTCAGCCCAGGGCTTCAGTTCTTTTCCATAGGAGTCTCTCCATGGGCTGCTTAGGCTTCCTTATGACATGGCAACTGATTCCAAGAAGGAAATGGAAACTGTCAGTCCTCTTAAAGGCTGGACTTGAAATTGGCAGTGTGACTTCTGTCATGTTTGGTTGGTCAAAGCAGTCGGATTCAAGACTCAGGCTCAAGAGGATGGGGAATACATTTTTCTTTCTTTTCTTTTTACATTTTTCATATGTATAAATTCAGCCTTGGAAATATTAAGTAACTTACTAATATTATGTGGATGTAGAGAAGCTAGAAAAGAGAACTGAGAGAAATTTTCCTTTTCCTTTACCACCCAAGACCATTTGCCACTTCTGCTTCATGCAGAGTCCTTGGAGAAGAGAAGAGAAACAAGGGGGGACAGGAACAGAAGGCATAAGGGAGAACTGCAGACATTGTCAAGAGAGTTGTTTCTCCAAACATCACACTTAAATGCAAGCTCTATGGGGGTAAGGACTGCTGTCTGGTTTGTTCACTACTATAGACCCCACACTAGCCTAGGACAGGTGCTTCACAAATATCTGTTGAATGAATGAATGAATGAATGAATAGGCGGTATGAAAAGACCACCTCAAGTTCTAATCCAATGAACAGACTAGGTAGAGGATTTAAAATTGTATAAATATTTTATATAAGCAAAAATAAAATTAAATCAAAAATTAAAAAGCATCGTCTAAATATTGAAAACAAATAAACCCAAGTATATCAAATTGGTGGCATGATCACACAGAGAATCACTATTTCAAATAACTCTGAAACACAGCATTTTAACTCCATATCATGAGTGGGATATACGATAAAAGCCTAAAGGTAAAAGAACTGTAAAGAAAATAAATTGTATCAGTTAACATACTGATAGTGATAGTATTTGAAATTATCATGTGTTTGTTAGACACTAAAGCACGTAAATAATAATGAACCAAGATTTTCAGCATGACAGCTAAATATAAAATCAAAGGAGTTCGGTAAAACTCTATACTTACAAATTTGAATTGGAAATTTCAATATGAATGCATATTTTTTTCTTTAAAAAAAAATATATAGGGGTGCCTGGGTGGCGCAGTCGGTTAAGCGTCCGACTTCAGCCAGGTCACGATCTCGCGGTCCGTGAGTTCGAGCCCCGCGTCGGGCTCTGGGCTGATGGCTCGGAGCCTGGAGCCTGTTTCCGATTCTGTGTCTCCCTCTCTCTCTGCCCCTCCCCCATTCATGCTCTGTCTCTCTCTGTCCCCAAAATAAATAAACGTTGAAAAAAAATTAAAAAAAAAATAAAATAAAAAATAAAAATAAAAAAATATATATATTTCCCAGCTTTAGCCCCTAAAAGGGCCTGAAAACAGTAACAGTCTAGTAGCTTTGAGTACCACCTCCACCCAAATTGTGTCCTCTAAAGACTACATACTACCAAAAGAAGTCAGGACTGCTTGGAGAAACGACTGATTCCAGGAAACAGCAAGAATGTGTAAGATGATCCCGGGCCACTTCATTGTGCAAGCAAGTGAAGAAATTATCAAGTATCACTGCAATCATATTTAAGGGTTACTGTTTGCCGGGGTGGCTCAGTCAGCTGAGCGTCTGACTTTGGCTCAGGTCACAATCTCACGGTTCATGGGTTTGTGGGTTCGAGCCCCGCGTCCAGCTCTGTGTTGGCAGCTCAGAGCCGGGAGCCTGCTTCACATTCTGTGACTCCCTCTCTCTCCGCTCCTCCCCTGCTCACACACTGTCTCTGTCTCAAAAATAAATAAAGACTTAAAAAAGTTTTTTTTTAATAAATAAAGATTACAGTGGCCGTCAGAAGGGGCTCCAAATGGCCAAAGATGGATCAATTTGAGTAAAGAGAGGAACTGCAATGAATTACAGATATGAAATATAAAAAAAAATCTATTCGTTTATAGTAAGTAAAATAATAACTCAAAAGACAAACATAGTTATCACTTTGGAGATTTCCTTTTTTTTAAATTAATTAATTTATTTTTGAGAGAGAGCATGAGCAGGGGAAGGGCAGAGAGAGAGGGAGAGACAGAATCCCAAGCAGGCTCCATGCTGTCAGTGCAGAGTCTGATGTGAGCCTTGATCTCACAAACTGTGAGATCATGACCTGAGCTGAAACCAAGAGTCAAACACTCAAACCGAGTGAGCCACTCAGACGCCCCATCACTTTGGAGGTTTCGACCACACCAACTCATGATTCTTAAAACTAGTAAATAACAGGAAGGAACTAGCAATTAATCCTGCCTTTCCTGTATAAATTGGATTTCGGCATAACCAAATAGCATGAAAGAAAATTCTTCTTGGTAGAAATATTCCTACTAAATAAATGCAAACAGAATGGTAGAATTAGATGGACACCTCTTTGCAACCCCTAATAAAAGAATGAATCTAAGCAGTGAAAATCGAAGAATACTAAATCTGAAGGTGAAAAGCTGATGGTAGTTTTGCAATGGAGAGATCAGACTGACATACCCTGAACTCATTGACAAATCTTTTTCTTTTTTTAATGAAGGGTATATCAAGAGCTGTGAAGGGTCTGAGATTTTACTCCATTTGCAAGATAACAAATTAACCTGCCAAATTTCATGGAAGCTGATTAAATATACAGACTCTGGGTTAAAGACTGGGATGTTTAATTTTATGTGTTGACTGGGCCATGGGGTACCTAGATATTTGCTTTAAACATTATTTTTGGGTGTGTCTGTGAGGTTGCTTCTGGATAAGACTAACATTTGAATCTGTAGACGGACTAAAGGTTGATTGCCCTCCGCAGTGTGGGTGGGCCTCATCTGCTCCACCCAAGGCCTGAATAGAACAAAAGGCTGAGCAAGAAAAAATTCTTTCTGTATTCAGGCTCAGCTGCCACAATTGGTCTTCTCCCACCTTCAGACTTGGATTCCGACTGAAACTTATACTATCAGCTTTCCTGCTTCTCAGGCCTTTGGACTCAGACTGGAACTTATACCTCCTGGGTTTCCCAGCTGCATGACTACAGATCTTGGCCTTGTCAGCCTCTGTAATCATATGAGCCAATTCCTTACAGTAAATAAGTCTCTCTGTCTCTCTCCATCTCTGTCTGTCTCTGTCTCTGTCTGTCTCTCTCTCTCTCATGTGTGTGTACGTGTGTGTGTGTGTCTGTGTGTGTGTGTGTTTCTCTGGAGAATCCAGTCTAATACCAAGGACTATCAATTACAGCAATAAGCAGTGGCTATTTTTAGTATCATCGTTTTTAAACTGGTTCCCTGAGCCCCAGTTCTAATAGAGCAACACAAAAAGGATCAGATGACCTTGTATATTTAGTGGGTTGTTTTACAGGACAGGAATCCCAAGTTTAGGGAATTCTGATATTTCATACTGTACAGCAAGCTTGTCTGTCCTTTGCTCCAGCAACAGACACTATCTCTTTCTTCTAAGACCGTTCATAGGCAAACATCCTTGAAAAGATAATATAGACAAAAAGCAGTTAAACTTCTTTCTTGCAAAACATGGAGAAACGCAAGAGCCCCATGGAGAATTGTCTACCAACAGTCTAACCTGTGGATCAATCTTCACATCACTAAAAATGGGGAGTCTGATGTCTCCTGATGTGATGCAATAAGGACACAGCACCACCCAGGAGTCATCCTTGCCAAAGAGGAAGTATCTGGATCTCACCAAGTCTGGAGATCTCACTGCTAGCTTGAAAATAATAAAAGGACAGGTAGAACAAGGGAATAAAAGATCAAGTTGGGGGAGGAGGCAATCGGCCAAATCTAGAATATAGGAAATTGTATGCAATCAATAACCCAGTTCCTTCAACAAATCAGCGGAATTTTCGAAGATGGGAGAAGAAGGACAGACTCAGGAGAGGCACCTGGGTGGCTCAGTGGGTTAAACATCCGACTCTTGATCTCAGCTCGGGTCATGATCTCCTGGTTTGTGGGTTCAAGCCCAATGTCAGCCTGCTTGGGATTCTGTCTCTGTACCTCCCCCACTTGCTCTCTTTCTCTCTCTCTAAAAGAAATTAATAAACTTAAAAAAAGAGAGAGAGACTTCAGAAACAATGCAATGTGTGGATCTTGTTTGATCCTAGCCTAAATGAATCAACTGTAGTATAGTTTTTAGAAAATGGAGAAGATATGAGCGTGGATGGGGAATTAAATATTATTAAAACTACATGAAAGAATTATTATTGTTAAGAGTTATGTTTTAAAAAAATCCTTGTGGGGCGCCTGGGTGGCGCAGTCGGTTAAGCGTCCGACTTCAACCAGGTCACGATCTCACGGTCCATGAGTTCGAGCCCCGCGTCGGGCTCTGGGCTGATGGCTCAGAGCCTGGAGCCTGTTTCCGATTCTGTGTCTCCCTCTCTCTCTGCCCCTCGCCCGTTCATGCTCTGTCTCTCTCTGTCCCAAAAATAAATAAACGTTGAAAAAAAAATTTTTTTTTAAAAAATAAAAAAATCCTTGTGTGTAAAGCTAATTACTGAACTATTTGTGGATAAAATGATATGATGTCAGCATTTGCTTTAAATTACCACCACCATCACCAACAACAAAAGTGGAAAGAGAAAGATGAAACAAGACGCTATTAACTGTTAAAGCTGGTGATAGTACATGAAAGTTAATAATACTGTATTCACCTATTTAATTTTGAAATTTTCTGCTGAAAAATTTAAGAAATAAAACTGTGGAAGAATGAAAAAAGCAAAAACAAAAGTGAGAGAAGTGAGTTACAAGCATAAAAGGTGGTGGGGGAGGTGGGGGGGTCCCTGGCAGAATTGCTTTAACTTAGACTTTAGTGGAACATCTCAGTTATTTGGAAGCCTGCCCTTCAATTTTTTGACTTGAAATAACTTCCATTTTTCCTTTTCAATGTGAAATAGTTCATACCTTTTGTCCAATGAGAAGATAGAATTCCTATGGCCAAACAAACAAAAAAAACAAACAAAAAAACCTTAAGTGAGGAAGAAGAATGGAGGTAGGGAGAAACAGAGGAGGGAAGGGAGAGGGAGAGACTGATACAGATGTATCCCCTTTTCTCGTGGATTTTATAGTCTAACAGAGGAAACATCCATTAATGCAATAGTTACATCTATGAATGTTTAATTATGATTGGAGGTAAATGCTATGAAGTTATAGAGGGTATTTCTATACGAATGAACAGCACAAGAACTTGTGAGGCAAAAACACCCTCCCTAAGGAGTAACCCTGATGGTTCTGAGATCTGACGAATAAGCAGACGTTACATAGACAAAAGGGTTAGGGGAAAGCTGTTTAGGACAGTCAAGAGAGAAGGTGTTGACTTAGGATGCAGGGAGGAGAATACATTGAAGGGGGCACCAGAGTATACAAAGGAGGGAGACCCTAGGAGATCCCTGCAGTGGCCCCACCAGAAATACTGGTGGTTTATGCTAGAATAGTGGCAATGGAGATAGAGAGACGTGGACCCATTGGGCAGATATTTAGAGAGTAAAATTAATCCATCTCGGTGATGGATTAGATATGATGATGGGTATGGAAGTTTCATGTTATACTCAGTATTATTTCTGTGGTATCCCCCCAAAGCACTGACTTTTAGGGGCTGCTATGCTAGTGCATCACTGGATGGGTTGAGTTGTAGGGTGCCAGGAAAAGGGACTGAATTGGTCCCCAAAAAGGACAGATCCAAGTATTTTACATGAAATCTGGAAGACTATTAGGAGAGAGCTGGGGCTGCTGTCTAGCCCACGCACCACACTCACACATATTCACACCCACTGCCACACTCTGAGGAAAGAGGAATCACTTGAGGTCAGGAGACCTGGCTTGAGTTCTGGCTCTGGCTCTTAGAAGCTGGAAGACATTGGTCTATTCAAGTTTCTGGGTCATGAACTCAGGTGCTGCCACTGAGGTCTATGGACCATGGGATCCTTGACTCATGTAATGGGCACTGGGCTGGAATCTTGAGAGGAAGAAGCTGGGGGAGGTGGGAGGCATCCAAAGTAGCAGTTTAGATCTGGAAATGATGAGTTCCACAGTAATCCTTGGAGAGCAGGCTGGTCTTTTCTTATGAAATCACACAGTGGTCCTTTTTATTGTACACATGTAGAGAAAGAACCCTCTATGAAATATTTCCACTTCAGAAGAGGATCTTTGCTTTCACTTTGCATAACCAAGGCCTGGTTCCCACTCCACCCATGAGAGGGAAAGACCCAGGATTGTCTAGCAGGCTAGAGTCTACTGTTATCTCTAACAATTGTAGATCTGGAGAGAGGGGAGAAGTGTGCTGTGTAACAGCTCCCAGCTCTTACTGCTAGGCTTACTTTCATCCATGAATAACATCCCTTGGAAGGGAAAACAAAATCAAAATACAAGAGGTTCCCCAGTATAGTGTTTATTGCACAAAGCACTGGATTTAAAGACAAAAGACCAAGGGGCACCTGGGTGGCTCAGTTGGCTAGGCGTCAGACTTCAGCTCAGGTCATGATCTCACAGTTGGTGGTTTGGAGCTCCGCGTTGGGCTGTGTGCTGACAGCTCAGAGCCTGGAGCCTGCTTCGGACCCTGTGTCTCCCTCTCTCTCTGACCCTCCCCCACTTGTGCTCTGTCTCTCTCTGTCTCTCAAAAATAAATAAAAATGTTAAAAAAAGAAAAAGACAAAAGACCAAGAGTCAAAACTCTTCATGTCCACTTACTAGCTGTGTGATCATGTACAAATTTCATATTCTCTGCATCTCCCTTTCCTCATCTGTGGAACTATGATAATAAAGTCCCCTCCTCACCAGGTAATTATGGTGATTGAATGCAACACTCTGTGAAGAGACTCAGCATAAATGATTAAAGAGGGGTTGATTGATAGTTGCTTTCTTTCTGCTGAAGAGTATAATTTTTTCAGTCATGTGCCCTTGTTCTACAGGGAAAACCAAAGAGGGAAATACACTTTAAGTAGGATCATGCGGCATGTGTACTCAGTCTGTCTCCAGTCACTTCTGAGTCTTAAAGAACACTAACCAGCCAAACCCAAACATCTGAAAGCCTGGCCCTTCAAGTTGGCATGCTGGAGGACAGCCTGCTGCGACTCTGCTTGGTCAATCAAGGTTCTGGCTTTATGCCACCCTTGTTGGACACACTAGCACAGCCTTGACACATGGATGGTGATGAACAAGCATAACATTTGTCCTGCAGTTGTAGGTGCTGGAAACCAAGGTTCATCCCACTGATACACTTGTTGACTGCAAAAGCTTTGCTGAGTCCTAATGAAAGAAGACTTTAACTGCCTCCATTTTCACGCCTCCAAACTTTCTAATTGATTAAGTTCTTTCCAGCTTATCTCTTAACGGGCAAAAGTCTCCTCAGGCAGGACATCTCTTGATGGAAACAAAACTACCCTCTCAGGCAGTAAGGACTCTCCTGAACCAGGAAGACCCCATGTGACTGACCCCAAGACAATGATCGACTTGAACTTTACTGCCCACCTGCATGTAGCTTTCTCCCACATTTTTCTTATATAAATCTGGAAGTACTTTTGGCCCCTTGAAGACAGTCTTTGAGACGCTAGTCTGTGGTCTTCCCGATGTTGGCCTCACTGAAATAAATTCCTTTCTTGTTTCACCGCCACTAGTCTCCCTGCCTTTGGCTTTTGTCCATGGTGAGTGGCAGAATCTGATCTTTTGGGGTCCTCAGAGCCAGGTGCTCTGGCAAAGCTGAACTTTGGCTACACTAATGAACAATTCTACCTTGCTTATGACTAGGAGTGATCAACTACAGATTCTAAACTGGAACTCTCCGGGATTTGAGTGAAAACATGTTAATCCAGTATTTCTCAAGGTGTGGTCCCTGGGCCACCTGCTCCTGAAACTTCCAGGGGTCTCATTAAAACGGAGGTGATCCCCAGAGCTACTGAATCAGAATCTCTAGGTGTGGGTTCAGGGACCAGCATGTTAACCTTCACCACAGGAGTTTGGATGGTCATTAAAATTTGAGGACCGGTTAAACAAACCCTTTCAAACTACTAAGGCTTAAAGGGCTATATGTAATAGATAATACTTCAAGCCAGAACAGTGTTTAAGTATACTGAAGTGCTGAATTCCAAAATATTGGTTATAATTTTTTTTCAACGTTTTTTATTTTATTTTTGGGACAGAGAGAGACAGAGCATGAACGGGGGAGGGGCAGAGAGAGAGGGAGACACAGAATCGGAAGCAGGCTCCAGGCTCCGAGCCATCAGCCCAGAACCTGACGCGGGGCTCGAACTCACGGACCGCGAGATCGTGACCTGGCTGAAGTCGGACGCTTAACCGACTGCGCCACCCAGGCGCCCCTATTGGTTATAATTTTAAAACGGAGTGCAATCTGAGGGGTGCCTGGGTGGCTCAGTCAGTTAAGTGTCCAACATCAGCTCAGGTCATGACCTCACAACTCTTGAGTTTGAGCCCCGTGTCAGTCTCTGTGCTGACAGCTCAGAGCTGCTTCAGATTCTGTGTGTGTCTCTCTCTCTGTCCCTCCCCTGCTCACGCTCAGTCTCTCTCTCTCTCAAAAATAAATAAACGTTAAAAAAAAAATGGAGTGAAATATGAAATGTGTAAACTGGTGGCAAAATCTGATTTTTGATATTTTACTACATTAATCAAACATTGGTTGTACTAAAATGGGCAGGTCTGTCCGTAAGGTAATAAAAATGACTTACTAATGGCTTCAATAGAGTGTTACATCAGTCTCTGATAATTAGAAGAAGCACAGTAGATAACCACTTGCCACGTGTAACAAGTGAATGCGAACCTTTCTTTTAGGCTTTTCCTTGTCTGCTGTGAACTTAAAATTGGATTTAAGTAGGAAAAACACTTTACATTCTACTGAGTAGCATAATCTCCACTTCAAGCTTCATTAAAGAGAACACATGCCATCTCTTCCTCTTCCATATCCCTTAGTTAAGATATAAATTTGGTCAGTGGGGCTGGAGCCAAAGAGGCAGGCTGTGTGGTTAGGACATTGGTTACACACAGGAGAACTGACCGCTGGATTGGAATTGAAGGAATCAGCAGAAATTCATGGTTTTTAACATATACACATGGAGAGATGAATGGATGGATGGATGGATAGATAGATAGATAGATAGATAGATATGGATGTGTATATGTGTGAGTGTGTCATATTTCCTAGTCTGCTGAGAAGCCCTAAAAGCCATGACATTCCAGTACTAATGATCACCATGGTCATGGTTTCTAAATTACATTCTCCACTAAAAGAAACCAGGACACTTTAAAGAAATGACTGATTTCAGGGCTGCTGCAGGGAAATAGCAGATGAGCCTAGAATGTGGTGTTGGGCCAGAAAGTGAAGAAGTGCTCAGAGAATGTTGGGGGCATGTCAAAAGGACATAGGAGCCAGCCTGAGGCGCTAATAATGAGAGCAACAGGTAATAACACACTGAATAAAACAGAAATCCATGAGTCCATGCAGATAAAAATTAACTTATAAATAAATGAAAGGAAATGAATTATAAGGACTCTAAATAATAAATATAGAGGGAATATTGGAATTAGAAAATCACCACTTGGCAATTATCATGGTACTAATTTATTTAATTCTGAATCACCAATGGGTGCTAAAACTAATGAGTGAAAATTTGACGAAAAACATAATATTTAGATAATTCCAAAGCATCTGCCCACAAAACACTTATTCATTGCTTTTTAATAAATAGTAATAGTTATTCATTTTATAATAAAATAACCAGGAAGATAACCAAGGGACAAAAGGGAGCAGCTACAGTAATGGGACAAACAAACACTATGTGCCTCCTGATATTATACACTGAGAGGAACACACATCACTTCGGTAGTATTCCTGCCAGAAATGTATAATCTGAATCCAATCATAAGGAAACACCAAAAAGAAAAAAATTGAGAAACATCTCACAGAGTAAATTTTTAAAACTGTCAATGTCACAAAAGATAAGGAAAGACAGGAAAGACTAGGGAACTGTTCTAGATTGAGGGAAACTAAAAGAAATGACAACTAAATATGACCCATGATCCTAGATTGGATCCTGGACTATTAAGGATATTACTGGGTCATTATTGGGACAGTCAGCAAATTTTGAGTGCGGTCTGTGGATTAGATGATAGCATTGTTCAACATTAATTTCTTGTGGTTATATAAAAGAGAGCATTTATTTTTAGGAATTATACATTGAAGTATTAAGGGGCAATTACTCAAATGGTTTAGGAAAAATTAGGAATATCCATGAAAGAGGAAATGATAAAGCAAAAGTGGTAAAATGTTAAGGTAGAGGAGGCAAAATTTGTCAATGTCTTGACATGTTCTTTCTCTAAGGCTTGCATATTAAATTGACAAAAGACAGATTAACAGGAGAAAAAGATTTATTCATGTACACATGGGAGCCAGTAAAAGAAGTAGCTGGCTTCTTAAATGGTTTAAGGTAAAGACCTATAGAGTAAAAGCTTGGTTGGTGAACATAATTCATTCCAGAAACATGCTCGTAATCCAAAGCACTTGTATATCACAGTGAATTTCCCCATAAGAAATAAGGGGAACTCAGATGATTTGTTCCACAACCCAAAAATATTCATATAAAAATGATTATAATACTGGAATATAATATAAAATAATAAAGAAAATATGAAATATAAAGAAAGGTAAATTAACCTGCACTTACCTTGAAAACCATCATGACTGGTGTGAGGGAGACCAGAGAGGAGTGTTATTGTGTAGAATGACTTTCACTATCACTACTGTACTCACTGCTATCTATTGGCTCAATGGAATTTTGTTCTGCATGGGGGCCATTGTATACATGCATATGGATGTTGACTACAGTACATTATTAATAAACTTGTCAGATCACAACCAACACTGCAGATATACAAACAATAATAAGAATATTATGAGCAATTATATGCCAATAAATTGGGCAATCTGGAAGAAATGGACAAATTCCTAGAAATATATAAACTACCAAAATGGAAACAGGAAGAAATAGAAAATTTGAACAGACCATAACCAGTAAAGAAATTTAATTAGTAATTTAAAAAAATCTCCTAAAAAACAAAAGTCCAGGGCTGAATGGCTTTCCACGGGAATTCTACCAAATATTTAAAGAAGACTTAACACCTATTCTTTTGAAGCTGTTCCAAAAAATAGAAATGGAAGGAAAACTTCCAAACTCATTCTCTGAGGCCAGCATTATGTTGATTCCAAAACCAGACAGAGACCCCCACTAAAAAGGAGAACTCTAGACCAATGTCCCTGATGAACATGGATACAAAAATTCTCAACAAGATACTAGCCAACCAGATCCAACAATACATTAAAAGAATAATTCACCACAATCTAGTGGGACTTATACCTGGGAGGTAGGGCTTGTTCAATATCCACAAATCAATCAATGTGAAACATTAATAAAAGAAAGTGTAAGAATCACATGATCCTCTAAATATATGCAGAGAAAGCATTTGACAAAACACAGCATCCTTTCTTGATGAAAACCCTCAAGAAAGTAGGGACAGAAGGATCATATCTTGGGGCCCCCGGGTGGCTCAGTTGGTTAAGTATCCGACTTCAGCTCATGTCATGATCTCACAGCTCCTGGTTTCAAGCTCCACATCTGGCTCTGGGCTGACAGCTCAGAGCCTGGAGCCTGCTTCATATTCTGATTCTCCCTCCCTCTGCCCCTCCCTTCTCACGCTCTCTCTCTCAAAAATAAATAAAAACATTTTAAAAAAAGACAGAAAGATCATACCTCAAGATCATAAAAGCTATATACGAAAGACCCACCACTAATACCATCCTCAATGGGGAAAAACTGAGAGCTTTCCCCCCAAGGTCAGGAACATGAGGGATGTCCACTCTCACCACTGTTATTTAACATAGTATGGAAGTCCTAGCCTCAGCAATCAGGTAACACAAAGAAATAAAAGGCATCCAAATTGGCAAAGAGGAAGTCAAACCTTCACTCTTTGCAGATGACATGATACTCTATATGGAAAACCCAAAAGATCCCACCAAAAACTGCTAGAACTGATTCACCAAAGTTGCAGGATATAAAATCAATGCACAGAAATCGGTTGCATTTCTATACACCAATAATGAAGCAGCAGAAAGAGAAATCAAGGAATTAATCCCATTTACAATTGCACCCAAAACCATAAAATACCTAGGATTAAACCTAACCAAAGAGGTGAAAAATCTATACCCTGAAAACTATAGAAAGTCTTTGAAAGAAACTGAATAAGACACATAAAAATGGAAAAAATATTCCATGCTCATGGATTGGAAGAACAAATATTGTTAAAATGTCAATACTACCCAAAGCAATCTACACATTCAATGCAATCCCTATCAAAATAACACCAACATTCTTCACAGAGCTAGAACAAATAATCCTAAAATTTGTATGGAACCAGAAAAGACCCTGAATAGCCGAAGTGATCTTGAAAAAGAAAACCAAAGCAGGAGGCATCACAATTCCAGACTTTCACCTGTATTACAAAGCTGTAACCATCGAGACAGCATGGTACTGGCACAAAAACAGACACTCAGGTCAATGGAACAGAATAGAGAACACAGAAATGGACCCACAAACGTATGGCCAACTAATCTTTGACAAAGCAGGAATGAGTATCCAATGGAAGAAAGACAGGCTCTTCAGCAAGTGGTGCTGGGAAAACTGGACAGTGACATGTAGAAGAATGAACCTGGACCACTTTCTTACACCATACACAAAAATAAACTCAAAATGGATGAAAGACCTCAATGTAAGACAGGAAGCCATCAAAATCCTTGAGGAGAAAGCAGGCAAAAACCTCTTTGATCTTGCCTGCAGCAACTTCTTACTCAACACGTCTCCAGAGGCAAGGGAAACAAAAGCAAAAATGAACTACTGGGACCTCATCAAAATAAAAAGCTTCTGCACAGCGAAGGAAACAATCAGCAAAACTAAAAGGCAACTGACAGAATGGGAGAAGATATTTGCAAACGACATGTCAGATAAAGGGTTAGTATCCAAAATCTATAAAGAACTTTTCAAGCTCAACACCCAAGAAACAAATAATCCAGTGAATAAATGGGCAAAAGACATGATTAGACACTTCTCCAAGGAGGACATCCAGATGGCCAACTGACACATGAAAAAATGGTCCACATCACTCATCATCAGGGAAATAAATACAAATCAAAACCACAATGAGATACCACCTTACACCTGTCAGGATGGCTCACATTAACAACTCAGGCAACAACATGTTGGCGAGGATGCAGAGAAAGAGGATCTCTTTTGCATTGCTGGTGGGAATGCAAGCTGGTGCAGCCGCTCTGGAAAACAGTATGGAGGTTCCTCAAAAAACTAAAAATAGAACTACCCTACAACCCAGCAATTGCACTACTAGGCATTTATTCACAGGATACAGGTGTGCTGTTTCAAAGGGACACACACACCCCCACGTTTATAGCAGCACTATCAACAATAGCCAAAGTATGGAAAGAGCCCAAATGTCCATCGATGGATGAATGGATAAAGAAGACGTGGTATATATACACACACAATGGAGCATTACTCAGCAATCAAAAAAGAATGAAATCTTGCCATTTGCAACTATGTGGATGGAACTGGAGGGTATTATGCTAAGTGAAATTAGTCAGTCAGAGAAAGACAAGTATCATATGACTTCACTCATATGAGGACTTTAAGGTAAAAAACAGATGAACATAAGGGAAGGGAAGCAAAAATA
The DNA here is from genome assembly GCF_028749965.1 of Puma concolor. Taxonomy (NCBI): domain Eukaryota; kingdom Metazoa; phylum Chordata; class Mammalia; order Carnivora; family Felidae; genus Puma; species Puma concolor. The sequence continues at coordinate 43,999,867 of NC_141672.1, forward strand.
ATATAAGAACAGAGAGGGGGACAAAACATAAAAGACTCTTAAATATGGAGAACAAACTGGGGGTTACTGGAGGGGGTGTGGGAGGGGGGATGGGCTAAATGGGTAAGGGCCACTAAGGAATCTACTCCTGAAATCATTGTTGCACTGTATGATAAGTAACTTGAATATAAATTTAAAAAAGATAAATTAAAAAAAAAAAGACAAATTAAATAAAGAAAAAAGAAAAGAAAAGAAAAGAAAAGAAAAGAACTGTCCATTGGTGCATTGAAGTGACAAAAAATACACTAGTGCCAGTTGTGGGCACCTTCCAGCGTTCTGAAAAATCACTGATTTCTACCATGGCCTGAGACAGAGCATCTGAGCATGGGAGACGATCACCCACAGTCCCGCAGTGAGAGAAAGAGAGAGGCAGAGAGAAAAGAACCGTTGGCTCAGTTGTGAGCATGTGACATTAGGCATCACGTGCTACCAGTTTCGCAAGACATTGCTCGCCTATCAAGTTAAAATTTGTTAGAAATGTTTGCTGTCTTCCAGAACACTGGAACACTCACAGAACAAGTTAGTCGCAATCCAAGGCTTTATTGTATATGGAAACTTGATAGAAGGAAAGGTGAGAGAAAGACTTTTCTGCGAGGAATAAATAGGTTTCTTTAGGACAAACAAATGGGTGTTTAGAACAATCGAGAGATAAGAAAGTGATAGTGTTTGTCAATATAGGTATGAATGGTTTTTCTGTCTCCCTCAGGGCCACAAAACTCCTGGGCAAAGGAATTTGGGTTAGACTCTATTTATGTTTTCCCTTCTGGGAGTAGATCTTCCCAAAAGAAGGAATTTATTTTACAGAAATTGCCGCTTTTAGTTAGATCAGGAAAGCTCCAAAAACGCTTCTTTCTGCATCTCTTTATTCTCAAATCATCTTGATACCAACTCTGAGGTTCTGAGTGGTTCCCTACATTAACAATTGGGAAACCTCTTTTTTTTGTTGTTTTTTTTTTAGAGAGAGAAAGCATGCACAAGCAGGGCAGAGAGAGAGAGAAAGAGAGAGAAAGAATCTTAAGCAGTCTCCACACACAATGTGGAACCTGCTGAGGGGCTTGATCTCACAACCCTGGGATCACAATGTGAGCCAAAATCAAGATTTGGACTCTCCACCAACTAAGCCACCCAGGTGTCCCAACAATTGGGCTATCTTGATGGAAGATATGTAGGAGTCCTTTGTATTATTATTTGCAAATTTTCAGAAAATTTGAAATTATTTCAAAATAAAAAGTTTTTAATGTGTACCCTAACCTCATAAATTGGAAATTTAATTAAAAAAAAAAAATATATATATATATATAGTCATCTTGCTTTATTCAAGTGCCAACCCCGAAGGGTAGATTAAATATAAAAGGAAAGATTTTTTTTAAATTTTTATTTATTTATTTATTTATTTATTTATTTATTATTTTTTTTAATATATGAAATTTATTGTCAAATTGGTTTCCATACAACACCCAGTGCTCACCCCAAAAGATGCCCTCTTCAATGCCCATCACCTACCCTCCCCTCCCTCCCACCCCCCATCAGCCCTCAGTTTGTTCTCAGTTTTTAAGAGTCTCTTATACTTTGACTCTCTCCCACTCTAACCTCTTTGCTTTTTTCATAAAAGGAAAGATTTAATTTGCATAAATAAGTGAGTAGTAAATGTCTACCCTTGAGGAAGAGAGCCCTGTAAGGAACATTAGTAACTCAATCCAGGAGGAACAAGGTATTGTCCAGGATGCTCAGAGCTCTTCAGGAAGAAATGCAGCCCCACCTGTCAGACAACAGATCTCAGGCTGAGTGTAGGATAACCCCTTAGCTGAAACCTCTGCTGACAGCTTCCTGGTATATAACCCTTTGCAAAGATGACCTGGGTCCACAGTTTGATTCTCTTGCCCAAATTCCCTTCTTAGAAACTTACATAAAACACAGATCTTCACGTTAAAATAACAGGTCCTTGCTTTTTTTTACTTTGCGGAATGCAAGTCCCGATATTTTCCACTAATAACAATAATAATACAAGCAATTCACATGTATTAAATACTTACTCTGCGTCAGGCCCTCTGCTAAATATGTTACATGCGTTGTTTTATTTAATCATGCCCATTTCCCTGTGAAATAAGGACTATCATTATTCTCTTCCTTTTACAGAAGAGGAAACCAGATGCTCTGAGTGATTAAACTCTCCAGGATCACAAAGCTGTTAAGTGGCTGCATCTGGGTTTGAACCCAGACTTTCTAATATCAAAGCAGATACAATTAACCATGATATAAGATGCTGTGCTATGCCTCAACATTCTCGGGTTCCCTCTAGACTCCAGTTTGTAGTAATAACTCAGGGTCAAAATTCTGTGACATATATACCATCTCAGTTAAGAGAAATCCTGAGGTGCCCAGATGGAAACCATCTCAACACAAACCCAAGAAAGAAGGGAAGTGCCCTGCAAACAAGAGCTACCTTAGGTCAAAGCCGATTCCCATACTGCCAATGCCTTTGGTTGCTTCATTGCCATGGCAAACTGGTAAGTGTTAGCTATCTTTAGTTCGCATGGGTTAAAGGGCTGACAGAAGAGGTTGTTTATAAAAGATACTGGAGAGGGGCGCCTGGGTGGCGCAGTCGGTTAAGCGGCCGACTTCAGCCAGGTCACGATCTTGCGGTCCGTGAGTTCGAGCCCCGCGTCGGGCTCTGGGCTGATGGCTCAGAGCCTGGAGCCTGTTTCCGATTCTGTGTCTCCCTCTCTCTCTGACCCTCCCCTGTTCATGCTCTGTCTCTCTCTGTCCCAAAAATAAATAAACGTTGAAAAAAAAAATTAAAAAAAAAAATAAAAATAAAAAAATAAAAGATACTGAAGAATACTCATCTCCAATTTTAATTAATTTTCCTTTATATTCTTAATAAGAGACTCTTGACTCAACATCCTTATTTCCTCACCTGAGTATTACATATGGCAAATAGCTACTCCTGAACAGTATCTACTAAAATAAAATGGGAGTGTCAAGAGCCAGGACCCAACTAGAAGAAAATCATGATCCCCAACTCCTAGTTCAGTCCTAGGAGTTCTCAAACTTCTTTTCTGCTTCCACACACAATGGATGATAGTTAAAGTGTGACACACGTCCTTATACGTTTTCTGGAGGAATGCCACCCATTTTCTCTTTCATTCAAGAAAGGATATCAGAATCATGTGAACTCAAGTGACATCATTACAGGGATGCCATTAACTCTAATTTATGAAGAAGAACACCTTTTGTAAACTTCTATGTGTTAACTATCATCAGGAGTAGGTCACAAGTAGCTAGGGAAATGATATATATTATTTGTATATATTCTAGATTAAATTTATTGCTTCCTATTAAGCGCTATTGTATTTTTCCCTCTTCTTTTTCATTACTTCATTTTACCTAGGTCACCATCATAGCTGATTTGGGGGAAGCGCAGTAGAAGCATGAAGTCTGTTAGAAATTTCTCCTGCCCAAGCATTCATACTTATCAAGTCTGGATCTCTTCATCATCAGCTGGGAGACAGGGATGGTGAGGACTGGGATATAGAAAGCAAGGCTAAGAATCTCTCTCATTCTCTCTCTCTCTCTCTCTCTCTCTCTCTCTATCACACACAACACACACACACACACACACACACACAGATTTATTGAAGTATAATTGACAAATAAAAATGATATGTATTTAATGGGGTGCCTGAGTGGCTCAGTCAGTTATGTGTCCAATCTTGATTTCTGTTCAGGTCATGATCTCATAGTTCGTGACATCAGACCTGCATCAGGCTCTGTTCTGACAGGGCGGATCCTGCTTGGGATTCTCTCTCTCCCTCTCTATGCCCCTTCCCTGCTCACACATGCACTCTGTCTTTCTCTCTCCGAAAATAAACACTTTTTAAAAATTGTATGTATTTAAGGTGTACCACTCGATGTTTTGATATACATATACATTGTGAAATGATTACTGCAATCAAGATAAATAACATATCCATCACTTCACATAGTTACTATTTCATTTTTCCCTTTTTCGTGTGTGTGCTGAGAACACTTAAGGTCCATGCCCTTAGCAAGTTTCAAGCATACAATACAAGGTTGTTAACTGTCACTTTGCAGTATGTTAGATCTCCAAAACTCATTCATCTAGCATAAGTGGAACTTTGTACCCCTTGACCAACATCTTCCCATTCCCCATCCTCCACCCCCAGCTTCTGCCAACCACCATTCTACACACTGCTTCTGTGAGTTTGACTATTTCAGTTTCCTCATATAAGTGAGATCATGCAGTATTTGTCTTTCTATGTCATCCTCACATACAGGACTTCTCTGGTTGTAGACCATTATCATCTAGGCCTTGGTGGCCTGACTTTGGTCACATTTGTCTCAAAGGTGACAGGTTACAGATCAAGGTCCAAAAGGATCAGAGGATGGGTTCTTCAGCCCAGGTGGCAGCCACTAATTGTGTTGTCTTATATTTGGATTCTACCCTTATATTTCCAGACTTCAGAGAGCCGCACAGGTTGATGTCACAGGTACTCCAAGCTCTGTCCTTGGTCTGCCTATGTGACATAGGCTCTGAATACTTCATTATTAAATGATGATGATGTTGATGATGACAAATTTGAGTACATCATGTCATAGCTGTTGGTAATGTTTAATCATTGCCACAAATATATGAAGTAATTTTTATTATTTCTATTTTCCAGATGAGAAAATTGAGGTTTGAAGTGTTTAAATAACTCATCTAAAGTTAAACAGAGACTTTATTTATTTATTTATTTATTTATTTATTTATTTAAATTCAAGTTAGTTGACATACGGTGTAGTATGGGTTTCAGGAGTAGAACCCAGTGATTTATCACTTACATATAACATTCAGTGCTCATCCCAACAAGCGCCCTGCTTAATGCCCTGCACCCATCTAGCCCATGCCCCCATCTTCCTCCCCTCCAGCAACCCTCAGTTTGTTCTCTGTATTTAAGAGTCTCTTTATGGTTTGCCTCCCCCTCTGGTTTTGTCTTATTTTTCCTTCCTTACACTATGGTCATCTGTTGTGTTTCTTGAATTCCGCATATGAGTGAAATCATATGATATTTGTCTTTCTCTGTCTGACTTATTTCACTTAGCATGACACCCTCCTGTTCTATCCACATTTTACAAATGGCAAGATTTCATTCTTTTTTTATTGCCAAGTAGTATTCCGTTGTATCTATATACAACCTCATCTTTATCCATTCATCAGTTGATGGACATTTGGGCTCTTTCCATAATTTGACTATTGTTGATAACACTGTTATAAACATTGGGGTGCATGTGCTCCTTCAAATCAGCATTTTTATATCTTTTGGATAAATACCTAGTAGTGCAATTGCCGGGTCATAGGGTAGTTATATTTTTAATTTTTTGAGGAAGCTCCATACTGTTTTCCAGAGTGGCTGCACCAGTTTGCATTCCCACAACAGTGCAAAAAGGTTCCTGTTTCTCCACATCCTTGCTAACATCTGCCGTTGCCTGAGTTGTTAATTTTAGCCATTCTGACAGGTGTGGGGTGGTATCTCATTGTGGTTCTGATTTGTATTTCCCTGATGATGAATGATGAGTATTTTTTCATGTGTCTGTTAGCCATCTGGATGTCTCCTTTGGAAAAGTGTCTATTTATGTATTCCTTCCATTATTCACTGGATTATTTGCTTTTTGGGTGTTGAGTTTGATCATTTCTTTACAGATTTTGGATACTAACCCTTTATCTGACATGTCATTTGCAAGTATCTTCTCCCATTCTGTTGGTTGCCTTTTAGTTTTGCTGATTGTTTCCTTCGCTGTGCAGAAGCTTTTTATTTTGATGAGGTCCCAGTAGTTCATCTTTGCTTTTGTTTCCCTTGCCTCGAGAGACATGTCTAGTGAGAAGTTGCTGTGGCCGAGGTCAAAGAGGTTGTTGCCTGTTTTGTCCTCTAGAATTTTTGTGGTTTCCTATCACATGTTTAGGTCTTTCATCCTAAAGACCTTTCATCCATTTTGAGTTTATTTTTGTGTATGGTGTAAGAAAGTGGTCCAGGTTCATTCTTCTGCTTGTCACTGTTCAGTTTTCCCAGCACCACTTGCTGAAGAGACAGTCTTTATTCCATTGGATATTCTTTCCTGTTTTGTCAAAGATTAGTTGGCCATATATTTGTGGGTCCATTTCTGGGTTCTCTATTCTGTTCCACTTATCTATTTGCCTGTTTTGTGCCAGTACCGTACCGTCTTGATGATTACAGGTTTATAATACAGCCTGAAGTCCAGAATTGTGATGCCTCCAGCTTTGGTTTTCTTTTTCAAGATTGCTTTGGCTATTCAGGGTCCTTTCTGGTTCCATACAAATTTTAGGATTGTTTGTTCTAGCTCTGTGAAGAATGCTGGTGTTATTTTGATAGGGATTGCATTGAATGTGTAGATTGCTTTGGGTAGTATCGACATTTTATACTACAGTCTATACATTTTATGGACATTTTAACAATATTTGTTCTTCCAATCCATGAGCATGAATGTTTTCCCATTTCTTTGTAACACACACGATTTGAACCCAAATCTCATTGACTCCCAAGCAGTGCTTTTCACCCTGACTTGATTTTGACTGGGTTGATTTTGCCCTTTCAATATCCTTCCCCTAAACCTAGACCCTGGCAGCGGCTCTGGTTTTCCTGCCACAGTCCTCCAATATTCCATCATCCTTGACAGGCAGAAACACAAAGATGGTCAGTATTGACGCCATTTTCTAAAAGGGCCTCAGTCTCTCCACAAGTCTCTTGAGTCCTCCAAGCATGCCTATGTTGCAAATGGGCTTCCTGGAAAAGCAGACCGTGGGATGGAGGTCAGCATCCAGAAGTTTGTCAGGAAGTACTCTTAGGGAGCAGGACTGAGCAGAGATTGCTGGGCTGGCATGCAGCCCCCACCAAGTCTCAGCCAATCAAAGGGGCGTTCTGGAGCTGGGATGGCCGTTGAGCACAGGGCCACCGGCCTTTCCTGCCCGCATTACTCAGGCTTTGGATATGCGCTGCCCTAGGAAGGCACGGAACATTGAGCAAAGCAGGTCTCTTTGGCTGAGATAGTTCCTGAGGGAGGCTGACAGCTGAGGATTGTGCGGGCAGCACTCCCAGTAGCAGGGAAGATTAAGGGGGTATTTCCGAGGGAGCTTTGTAGATGACACCTCTCCAACACACACACACACACACACACACACACACACACACACACACACATCCACGATACTCACAAATGCCTTTGGAATTTTGTCTTTCAGAGGAAGGACAAAGAGAGGCTTCAAGATGCTGGTTATGACCCGAAAAGAGAAAATTGGGCTGCTGAACAGATCCAGCCAAGTTGCACTACTCGTGTCGCCCAGTTTTCAACTGCTTACAAGTGAGAGGACTTCTCCCTTGTTTCCTAATGACTCTTTCAAAATTTGCCTTCTGGAGCTCTGACTCACCACACATCTGAAAGCTTATTTAAGTGTTCCTAAGCTTCCCGTTCGAATATAGGGAGTCTACTGGGAGAATACAAATAACTCTAGGACCCCCTGGCCTTCAGTTAGCTCCTTCTCCTCCCTTCTCTAGACTTCTGCCGTCTTGGGCCTCACAGACTATGTGATGTGAAAGGAGTGGAGATTTTTCTCTACAGTGCTAGATGCCATGACTGGTACATAGTGGGTGCTCAGTACAGGTCAGCTGCCCAAATGATGTGTTCTAGCTGGGAATTTAAACACCTCTTCTATTTTGGGATGAGCACTGGGTGTTGTATGGAAACCAGTTTGACAATCAATTTCATATATTAAAAAAATAAACAATAAAAAAATAAAATAAAATAAAACAAAATAAAATAAAAACCACACACACACACACACACACACACACACACACACACACACACAAAACACCTCTTCTAATCCTGGCAACAATCCACCACTCAGTCCCTCAGTCTTTGTGCTGAATGGTTGCCCACTGTCTGCCCAGTGCAGATTCATTTCCCAGGCTCAGACTTGGTACCAAAAGGATTGAAATTACTTCCCAGGTGTCCCTCTACCTAGGTATCCAAACACATAAGCTAGCTGGTAATTTAGTTAAATCCTTGAGGCCTAAAAAAAAATTAAAAAAAATAAAAACCGAGCTCACACATAGCATTCCAAAGAGAATTCAGTACTTCCCAACGAAGTCAAAAATACGGTTGACTCACATACACATGCAGAAAAGTCCATCACAGTTTCCCCTTAGTGAAGGCAAACTAAGCAAAAAAGCTACCTATCTTTAGAGGTAGACGCAATGATTTTTGCTAACACTGCATTTTGGAAAGATAATATCCTTACAAGGGTTTTAAATGTCTTTTTGTAAGAAAATCATTCTGTGTTAAGACTCAGAACCCTCTCTATATCAATTCACAAAAATCTCTAATATTCTTTCCCTTTCTTCTATTTAAATGACTCTTGGCCCTTTTGCTTCCATCAATTTTTGTTTTTTGGCCTTCTCCTTGCTGTCAATAGGCTGATTTGACTGAAAAGATGTGTCCTGTTCTTGGCTCTGCCTGCAGATGGGCTGTATAGCTGACTTGACAAGTTTCTTTGGGTGGGGGAGACAGAAGTGACATATCAGGTGGCCAAGGAATGGGAAAATTTAGGTTATGGATTAGAAAAACTTGAAAATGTATACTGTAAGTTTTAAAAGCACCATCAGGTTTTTTTTTTAAGTTTATTTATTTTTGAGAGAGAGAGAAACAGAAAGCAAGCAAGAGAGAGGCAGAGAGAGAGGGAGACAGAATCTGAGGCAGGTCCACGCTCTGACCTGTCAGCACCAGAGCCCGATGCGGTACTCGAACCCACGAACACAAGATCATGACTTGAGCCCAAGGCAGATGCTTAACCGACTGAACCACCCAGGTGCCCCAAGCACTGTAAGTTTTAAAGCACTGAAGTTATTCCTCATAACTGAAGTTACGTACAAATAACTTTAAAACAAAATAAGCGTCCAACTGCATTAGGTTTTATGAAAAGTTATTTCATTTGGGACAAAATATATAAATCCGATATCTCAATTTCCATCCAACTTTCTTCTTCAAATGTATAGGTCTCATTTACAACTTAGGGTTAATTGTAATGTGTCTGAGGATTTGAATGTTTGACATGATAAAAAGAATCTTTATGTTCATAATACAGTAGGCCTTTGCTTGTTTCTCTTTTTAAAAGAGCAGGACAGGGGCGCCTGGGTGGCACAGTCTGTTAAGCGTCCGACTTCAGCCAGGTCACGATCTCACGGTCCTTGAGTTCGAGCCCCGCGTCAGGCTCTGGGCTGATGGCTCGGAGCCTGGAGCCTGTTTCCGATTCTGTGTCTCCCTCTCTCTCTGCCCCTCCCCCGTTCATGCTCTGTCTCTCTCTGTCCCAAAAATAAATAAAAACGTGGAAAAAAAAATAGTTTAAAAAAAAAAAAGAGCAGGACAAAAATTCAGGAAGAAACATATCTGGGATCTTACTGATTCTTCAGAGTTTTTGCCTTCTTAACATCTCTGCAATCATAAAACAAAACAGTTTGGCGATTACCTCTGCATTCCACACAGAGCTTCAGGGTGGCCCGTGAGCCTCACAAAAGCCATTTGACTGGCCCTGTCTTCTTTGTGCTTAACGTGATGGCTGACCCAGAGCAGATCCCCAGTAACTGTTTAATAGGTAATGGGATAGAGCTGTTGCCTCATGGCAGGAAATAATCTCTCATGACCTTATGATGTAAAGGTAAAGAACATTGGCAGGAGATGCATACATGCATGAAGAATGTTGGAAGAGGAGAGAAAGGGAGGGAGGGAAATACACAGATTGTCTACCAGTTAACACTTTCGATACTTTTGATGATGTTAAGTCTGAAAACTTTCTGTTGTGCACTTTAAAAAGTAATCTGCATCAAGTAATACTTTTAGGTAATAAGCATTTATTTTATGCCTAATATGTTCCAGGCACCGTTCTAGGCAGTGAAAAAATACAGCCATGGACAAATTCCCCACTGTCATGGAGTTATACTTCAGTGGAACCTGTATCACCAACCTGAAAGGCCAATAGTGATAACCTCATTTTTATGAGTAGGGAAATGACACAGGTTTTCTTCCATACTATGCTTGACATGCCTAACTGTCCAGTGTTATCAAGTGGCACCGTTTCTGTATATTAGCATCCAAATGTATTTAAAGGCAGCTTTATAGACAAACCCAATCACTTTACACTGTATAACCAGCAACTGATACTCTAATTCAAGCAAGTTTTTACCACCAGGAAAATGGTCTATTTAAAAAATACATACATACACATACACATATAAATACATACACATACACACATATATACACAAATATAATCTCCTAATGTTTGCATTAATGTAGGCTTAGCACTACGAAGAGAATATTAATATGCCCCCAATTTTGCATGGTGTTTTGAACTATTTTTACATACTTTAAGTAGACTTCAAACTTGATTAATAATCAAGGTTGCTTTTCTATGAACTCCATCCTTTCCCTTAAACAGAAGTATTTCCATGGGGTTATTTGATTTTTAACAAAGTGAAAGTTTACTGGAAATATGGCAAGAGTTACATGCTAAAGCAAAACATTTGGGCAATTTAAACAAATATATAAATGAGTGTTCAACCTTTACAGAATGAGACAATACGCAAGGAAACGTTTTAAAAAAGAAACCAAATTCAGTCCTCTTGAAAGATACTATAGACCTAATGATTAGACAGCAATTAGATATTAAGAACCACTTGATCCTAAATCCTTCAAAGGATTGTACAAATTGGACCTATTAAACAGTTTGAGCATGTAAATTTTATGCTGAATCCAACAGCTGAATTTAAATAATTTAGTAGAATTCTTTAACGTTTTAATTTTATCCACCAGAATGAAACACATTGGATTCTATTGTCTTTCGGTTTCATCAAATACTGAGTGTGGTGGGAAGAAAACCTGATCAAGGAGACTCAGGAGGCCTGGGTTTGGGTCTCATCACTGTATGACCTTAGACAGAAGTGTCATTTAAGCACTTGGAGCATCAGTTTTATCTTTCCATCTCAACAGACCTTTTTAAAGATGGAATTAGGGGTGCCTGGGTGGCTCACTCAGTTAAACATCCAACTCTTGATTTCTGCTCAGGTCATGATCTCAAGCTCCATGGGATCAAGCCCTGTGTCAGGCTCTGCTCTTACAGCATGGAGACTGCTTGGGATTCTCTCTCTCCCTCTCGCTGACCTTTCCCCGCTCCTTCCCGTGCACACTCTCTCTCAATATAAATTTAAAAACTTAAAAAAAAAAAAGATGGAGTAAAGGTAGGTGAAAACTGCTCTGAAAACTGTAAGAAGGCATCTCATCGCATCCAACTTATTACTACTATTACTCTGCTGCTCTCCCAGCATTGGAAAGAGAACACTAATCACAGGTCTCTCCAACTCTGGGCTGAGGGGGTCACACCCCAGCAGCTACAAGTATCCCGTATCAGGCCAGACCACACTGATCCTCTCCTCAGTTGCACAATGACGTCTAGGTGTTCTTCTGTGTCTCCAGTCAGTTGTTCTTTTAAACAAAATGAAAACTGGACTCACTGATTTGAGAGAACCAAGATTCTGTATGTAATTCACACTCTATATGCATTTAGTGTAAGCTACACTACCAAAACCTTCACAAAATCTCCTGATTTGGTACATTCCTAGCAACTCTAGCCACGTAGTTTAGGATTTCCTTAGAAGTTCTGATAATTGATCGATGGATGAATGGATAAAGAAAATGTGGTATATATATACAATGGAGTATTACTTGGCAATCAAAAAGAATGAAATCTTGTCATTTGCAACTACGTGGATGGAACTGGAGGGTATTATGCTAAGTGAAATTAGTCAGAGAAAGACAAAAATCATGACTTCACTCATATGAGGACTTTCAGAGACAGAACAGATGAACATAAGGGAAGGGAAACAAAAATAATATAAAAACAGGGAGGGGGACAAAACAGAAGAGACTCTTAAATATGGAGAACAAACTGAGGGTTGCTGGAGGGGTTGTGGGAGGGGGGATGGGCTAAATGGGTAAGGGGCATTAAGGAATCTACTCCTGAAATCATTGTTGCACTATATGCTAATTTGGATGTAAATTAAAAAAAAATAAAAAATAAAGTTAAAAAAAATGAGTGGGTAGACAAACTGTGGTACTTCCATACAGTGGAACTTTTCAGCAATATAAAGGAATAAACTATTGACTCAAAAAAAAAAAAAAAAGTTCTGATAATTGCTGTAACAAATTTGTCCTTGTTTCTCTGTTGATCCCTTTTTGACCACAGTATTGAGGTGTTTGGATATAGGGTGATCCTTATCCTTTCCCCACCTTGTTTTCTTCCAAAACAAAAACAAAACCCCTGCATTCACTTGTGCGTTCATCCCCATTAAAATTTTGTGCCTATTTTACCAACCATATCCTTTCCTGCTCACCCAAGTGTCTTTTCTGCCATGGTCTGTTGATGATATTTCATTCCTTTGTCACTGTTGGCAATTTTGCCAGATTTATCAATTCCATTTCTTCCCCAACGTTTCTCCATGTTTTCCCACAGGAAAACACTAAGTACTTGGGGTACTAGGTACAGCCCCTGCTTTCACAACCTTACTCTGCCTCCCCACTTACTCTTTCCCTTAGTCATGTGTCTGTACCTCCAAATCTACTGTCCTCGTAACAGAAATCTTTCATCCTCTTTGAAAAAAGTAGCCTCCACTCTTAAGTACTGAGAACTAAGGATTGATGGGTATGTGGGGGAGAGGGGAAAGTGGGCGATGGGCATTGGGGAGGGCACCTGTTGGGATGAGCACTGGCTGTTGTATGGAAAGCAATTTGACAATAAAGTATATTCGAAAAAGAAAAGGAAAAAGTAGCCTCCTCTGTTTTCATTTTATTTATCCTCCACTTCTTATACATCTCAATGCTATGAAAAACAATTTCCTAGAAATTGGAGCATTAATACTGGTTGTATGATGATTAAGGATTACTATGTGTAATGGTATTGTGGTTTTGCTTTAAAAATGAGACCTTACCATTTGAGATAAGTACTGAAATGTTTATAGGTAAGATATAATATCTGGGATTTGTTTTGAAAAGATACGAGAAGGGGTGGTGGGGGATGATAGGGCCAGACTGGCCATGCTGTTGGACCTAGCCGAGAGAAGTACATGAAGAGATCACTATACTCTTCTATTTTAATATTCTCTATAATAAAATGGCAGAAAGTTTTTTTCTCTTCACCTGCTATAGTTTGGGCTACTCTCATAAGATCTAACATAATTATTTGGATGAGTTTTGCCATTTAAATGTTACTACAAAACCCAATGACCAAAATACAAAATTACTATATCCTATGGTATATATATTAACATCATGTATACCAATATTAAATACCAATAACACAAATTACCATTTATTCTTTACTATGCACTAAGCTACTAGGCATTGTTAACGTGATTTACATAAATTATCTCAATTTATTCTTCACAATATGCCTATCAGGTAGTAATCACTAAAGGCTCAGAGGAGGTTAAGAAACTTGCCCTGTATCATAAGGATGGAAATAAACACTTTAAATAAATGTTCATTACCAGTCCCAAATATGAAGAATATAATTATTCCCACAATAACTCAAACACAATGCTCACATTCATATTGATGTACTTCATTTCCAAATTATAAGCTATCAAGTAGACTTGGCCAAAGACAAGGTTGAAATCAATTTACATTTACCTAGTTAATACTTGGTGGACTTAACAAATTTTATTTGCATTCACAATAAAATCAAGTATAATGCTAGCTGACTGTGCAGTCACTGTTTACAACCACAGTTGGAGGGAGGGAGGTAGCAAAGTTTAAAGGCAGCAGGTTTAGCCCCCTTAAAACAATCAATAGCTGTGTGCAACCATGGGAAATCTGGCCCTAAGATGGTAGTGATCAATCCCCTACGTTAGGCCATTGAATCCTGAGTAGTTCACATACATACACAAAATTTAGTGATTAATCTTAGATCAGCTTTAAAAAGGTTCATGCAATTGTGGATTTTAATGCAGCACAGTTCCTTAAAATTGTCATTACGTCCTTAATGGAACTAATGCATTCCTAAACATGTATTTTCACAATTTCTACTGGCTTTAACTAAAAAACTGAAGATATTTTCATCTGGAAAATATCTAAATCCCAGGAAATAAAACTTAAGAACCCCTGTTTAAGGTACAAAATTTTTTTTTTCAGTTCGTGCAACCTGCTGGCTTTTTAAAGAGTGTTTCTTTGGCATGAAAGGAAAACATAGGAGACATACAAATCTTTGTTAAGCTGTAAATTAACAAATCAGGGTACATGCTTCCTGAACACAGATCTAAGTAAGAATATGTTTACTAAAAAAAAACAAAAACAAAAACAAAAACCCTCAATGGGACCAGAAAAGGCTATAAAACGTTTTTTAAAGAAATTTCAAATCGATTCACTGTGTAACAAATCCAGTAACAAATGTCTTTATACAATTTCTTTAAAAGCCAGGTCCTTCTCCTAGCATATGGCAAATTCTTTTATTTACAAAAGCGCATATACAGAATCTCAGGAAATTGAGGTATTAGAAAATTGAGATATATTTATACAGTAGAGGTAGTAATGAAAATCCATAACTAAAAATGAGCTTATTTCTTGGCATTATAAAAACCTTACATTATAACCCCTACATTGTTTACATTTTCTTAAGTAGTAGAAGATAGATTTTGGCACTTTGGTGGTCTTTGTTATCCCTAGGTCTTTTAATTTGACGATCAAACACTGATTGCTCACAAACATATGCTTTGAGCTCTTTCTCCAGCAGTTAACAAGCTGTACCAAGCCCAGCACTCCCTTTGGCCAGGTGTTTTCCACCCCCACTCCTGCCCTTTTGATGAATTAAGTGAACTAGATGACCAACTAGAATCAAAGGTAACACACAACGTGGCCAGAGAACACAGCAAAATTAATCTTGTTCTCTCAGAACCAAAAAACACTTGCCTTTCCATCAGCATGAATGATCTTCCAGAATTAAAATTTAACTATAAATATGATATACTTTCATATTCGTTTGACTACTGGTAAAATGAGAAATGCCCAACCTCATTTAGGGATGAAATGACCTCAAATTCATATAAACTGAGAAATTATTAGGCTTAACTATGTAAAATATCTTAACACTGAGAAGACAGGACAGTCTCATCAAAAGCTCATTTTTGGCACTTTAATCTGTGCATCTCTGCAACCCAGACGACTTCCAAATAAAAACTGAGAGGGCTCTCAGAAGGGCTACATCACAACGGGTGCAGGGAGAGAGGTGGTGTCAAATATTGTATTGATGCAATAGACAGTCAATAGAAAAAGTGCAGCTATACTCTTGCTTAGAGATCACTTTTAATCATGACCCTTCCATTTCATAGTTCAATAAATTACTAGCCTTAAAAGTCCTATTGAAGAAAATGCTTTCCTTAGTTACTCCCACTTAAATATTACCTAAAGCTATGCTGTCCAATAGCCACTAACCGCATGTGACTTTAAATTTCAATTAATTAAAATCAAAAATTCACTTCTTCAATCACAGTTGCTTCTCTTCAAGGGCTCACTAGCTACATGTGACTAGTGGCTACTAGAGAGCCACTAGTCTTTGCGGCTGGAGAGCACAAAGAACATTTTTATTATTGTAAAAAGTGCTATTGGATAGCACTGATCTGAAGAAAGTGCAGTGTGCTATATGCTCATGAGATTTTTCACTCTTTTTGAAAGCTGTTTAAAAGTATCACTATATCTCTGGGCTACAGATGAATAGTGATCTCTGCTCATAGCTGTCACAGGACGGTGTCAACTTTCCGACCATCACTCAATTTATGAGGTACTCAGGAGTTTCATGTAAGTAAGACTCAAGTAAAACATGAACTCAAGATATTTTCACTATCTGACTATAAAAGAACAAAGTGAAGATTGCATGGATGATGAAAGTAATTCAGCACTCGTATTTAAAACAGATCTCTTTCTTCTACTAATATCCATAAATCTTCAAATATAAAAGCATGCGTAACTACCATTTAAAGCTTCTCATGAGAATGGGGCAAATAGCCCAGATATTGCTCTATTTTACTTTGGTGTCTTAGCAAGGGGGCTGGGGGGGGGGGGGGGGACATTACTTAAGTACAAACAACAACAACAACAAAATAGTAAATTAAAATAAAAACAGTCTTAGGAATTGCTACCAAACAAGGACAAAAAACCAAGTTTCAGTTTTAGACATGCAAAAATGCTCTCATTTGTATTGATATCTGATATCTGAGTGGACTAACTTTGAATACTTTTAGGAAAATCAAGTTCATGTTATTTTCAAATTTACTTTGTCAGAACACAAAGTAGATAATAATTATATATCACTTCTTCCAAATAATTCTTGGATGGGAGGCACGAAGTGGGGAGCTGAATAGATTGCTTGTTTTTTTTTTTTCTTAGTAGGTAAAAGCAGAACAACTCAATCATAAAATGCACACAGCTGTATCTAAAAGAAAAATGCAAACACAACTTAACCAACTTTATTTGACTGCATCTTATTTAGACAGCTTGCACATTTCAAATCCCATTAAATCTCTCTCTCCAAAAGGATATGGGACAATAGAAGAAAATTATGCAGCAATATCCAGTCATCAAACAGCAGTCCAATATTTTGAAATACACGTGATATTTTATAGATACTCAACTCATATCTGACGTCAATATAATTTACGGTTATGTTTTTACAAACCTGAAAGCCCTGTAACATTATAGCACTCATTTTAGTGATGTCATGGTGCACTGGAAAGTAACTCTGATGCACTACCAATTTGCTTTTATCTATGCTCCTGGAAAGTGATGAACTTCATGATTTTTAGACACCATAATAAATATACACATCCAGTCTTATACATGTCAGCCAATACCATAACACAGGGCAAGGTAAAGTTAAAACATGTGACAAACAAACTCCTTTACACAGATTTGTCAAGCAAGTAGGGAGGGCAATTTACTCAGTAAGTAGGGAGGGTAAAAAACCAATTTTTTAATAATTTTACTTTTTTAATTTTGTTGGCTTCAACTTCAAAAACTACTGTCTGGTTTCTGATCTGTGGACTCCCCTAGAGTAGTTTCATCCTAATGTAAGGGAAATTACAATCAGTCCACACATCAAAAAATGGTAGCATACCCGTTAGCTTCTTCAATACTAACATATATAGCTTCATGGTAGCATGTATAAAATGTTCAGCAGTACGAACTGCCAAACCAGTGTCAGTGGATAGTACAGTCAGTCTTTAAGAGGCAGCACCCCGTTAAAAGAAAGTTGCACCAATCTTGCTCAGTTTTAGCCAAGTGAACTCACGCTATCAATTTTAAATGAGATTGTTTTAAGATTATATAAGAAAGATGAAAGCCCAATATCAAAAAGTAAATGAATGTTTGATGCTGCTTCAACTGGAATGGAGACTTAGTTTTGATGCTGGGTTATCATGCTAGACATTAAAATTTTAGTCTACTTAAGTAAACAATTTTTGTATACCCAATTAAAGACATAAGGTAGGCATTTCTGTTCAACATACACCAGGCTGAACAATACGGCAACCATCTGACTTTTTAGCCACATGGTTAAGGTCACGTTTACAAACACCCAGTCAGTTCAGCGAAACCTGGTCAATTCTGGGAGAAAAGGTCAGTAGAGATGGTTTCATTGACAACTTGCCAAAACATAATGGCTGAAATGAAAATCTAGCACGTATCTATCTACTTTAGAACCGTCCCCATTAGGGAGTCAAGCAAATGTATGTTCATCAACAATCATTACTAATGAATCAGCAAGTCAAATATAAAGTGGTGAGATAAAATTTGATAACTCTTTTAGTTCAGTTCCCTCCATATCAAAATTAACAGAAGCATTACTATGATTGGCATTCCTCTAAATGCTAGAGCCCAAATGACATTTGATCAAAGACATACTCAAAACAGTCAGCTGGAAAGCTGAGTATTGAGTGATCGTTATATTTTAACGCAATCAGTACTCAACCCATTAAACTTTCAAGAGCAATATAAAATGAAAGAAAAAGTTGACTTTAAAAATGAGGAACTATAAATGATCCCACCAGCAGGAAGATTTTATTTTCACCAAATCTGTGTATCTTTATTTTTAAAATACTTGTTACCATGTTCACTTTCAAGACACTGCACTGAGCAAGGAGCAGCTTTCCTTTAAAAAAAAAAAAAAAAGGCAACAAACTTTCCTGAAAGGGGGCTTTTACCAACTGTTAATGGAGGTAGGGTTTTTAAAAATACAGTAATTATAGCCATAAAATAAAATTCAAACCAAATCCTAGAACAGAAGTAAAGCATATCCAAATTAAAGAAAAAACAACATAGATTCCTACAAAACATTTTTCACAGAGAATCAATCTTTTTTTTTTTTATGGGTACCTAGGTTTTCCAGTTAAATTATCCATCACAGGTTTCCTGACTCAGTTGAAAGCAATTAACTTATAAATTTGTTACACTGCACAGATTGACCAAAATACAATGTAACTGAACATGGTGATAACTATTAAGAAAACCCATAAAACTCACTCCAAAAAAATATTCCAATTTTCCCTTTTGTTTTTCTGGAAACTAAGCAAAGCTTCCCCAAGAATTTGCTTAAATAAGTGAAAAGAAAATAAAATCAGTTTAAAATGGATACAATGAACCTTCAAATTTATTTCCAAGACCAAGAACCAAAAGTGAAACAATTTAAGAAATGGAAGCAATGTGAATCCAAATCAAGTGGGAAAAAAGTTCCAGCTACTTTGTAAAAGCTGTTCTTCACAGCTTAGCAATAATTTTGATTAAATAAAATCATACCGATTTACATTAATTTTCTATTCTTTTCCAAAAATTCCCTCTCAAAAAAAAAAAAAAAAAAGTGCATCCAAAACCCAGCAATTCCCGGCTCCATCAACTTTTCTCATCCCTTTTGAGTCATTTCTCAAAGATTTTCCAAGTAGATTCAACTTCTTACTGTAAGGAAAGAAGGGACTTTACAGTAAACCACTCTGTCACTCACCTGGAAAAAAGTATCCAAATTATAAAAATCTGAAATAATTTATTATCAAATTTAGAATTTAAATAAAAACAAAAGTTTGCTTGCAAAGGCCTGAAAGAAAAGGAAAAGAGAGCATGCATTCAAAAACTAGAGATGAAGACAAATATACTTATCTACACAGGCACTGGCAGACGCAATTTAATTGTTATCTTTACTCATTGTAAGACACACCCAACCCTACATAACATTTTTTTTCATTCACTAATCACTGAGGTACCAATATCCAAGAATGGAAAATTTAATATTGAAAAAATAAAACCTAAAATTGAAGCTTTTCCCCCACCCCCTTCAGAAAACTATGGCAGGTTTCATGTGAAATGTTAGTATACTTAGAGATTTTTACAATCTACATTGGCTTTTTTAGGAACAAAAATCATGTTCCACTTACTGGTTCTGTGACAAAATGATCACTGTGTAAATAACATTGTCAGCAGACTTTGCAAATGAACAAACAAATCTTGGCTATCAACTGGCACATCTTGCTGGTACCAAAAGAACTCTTTAAGTTTAAAACAATCTCTTTTAATTCAGAACAAATGCGCCATGCCAAAGTGCAACAAATATTGTGCGACACTCAATGAGACACTGACAGGTAAGAGCTGCATGGAAATTACTAAATCCACCTGCAAAGCAATTCTGTACAAATTGCATTGCATGCAAAGGTCGATTCTGTGTGGTTGGAAAGTTGTTCCTTGGTATCAGTTTCTCAACGCAGCCACAATTTAAGTCGCAGTGCATCAACTCCATTTAAATAGTATCTGAACAGCCTCTTATCTCGAACAAAACCAAGATTTTCATAAAGTTTCAAAGCAGACTTATTCGTTATTTCTGTTTCCAAAACAACCTTCAAAAAAAATATGAGAAAACTAAGTTATAATTTTATATATTTGAAATTAGCTTATAATTTCTTAAGTTGACAAATCACAAAGTAAACATCAAATACTTAAGAAAAACATTCCATATCGGTTTTAAGATTGATGGTGAAAACAATAAATGTTAATGATGTAAAGAAAGAACCCAGAAAATGGTCATCGTAATAGTAATTTTCTCTTGGGGCAAGAAGAGGTAGGAATGCGGACATTTTCTGTTCTATTGATTTTTGTGATGTTTGGAATTTTTAGCAATGAGAATATACATTTTATACTAAAACAAAGATGAATTATTTCCCCGTGGAGAAAAGTAGTGTGACAAAAAGATGAAGAAAAGAAAAAAAATCAACAATACAAACTTTAAGAAAATACAATTTGACCTCCAACTCCTAACTCCTATATTTTCATTAATTTGTCGTCATTCATCCTGGCAACAACTACCCTATTTGTCTAGAATCTAGACCAGAATCTGCAAATTACGGTCCTGGAGCCAAATGTGTCTATTGCTTGTTTCTGTCAATAAAGCTTTATTGGAACACAACCATGGCCATTTGTTTCCATGATGTCCATGACTCCTTTTTCAATACAAGCAGAGTTGAACAGTTGCAACAGAGATCTATAGTCTGCAAAGTCTAAAATATTTACCCATTAGGCTCTTTGCAGAGAAAGTTTGCCAATCCTAGACCAAAGATACCCAAACATTAGTTAACTGGATTGCAGACACCCTCCTCTGGAGTTTCTGAGTAGATTTGGGGTGGGGCCCAAGAATTTATATTTAAAAAAAATTGCCAATTGATGCTGATGATGCTAGTTGGAAAACAACAGTCTGAAACCATGGACTATACATTATGGACATCAACACTGAACACAAGAACACATAAAATATTAACTTCTGAGTTGTTTTTAGTATTACTGAACAATGGCCCTGACAATGAAGAACTGACACTTTTTGAACATTGTGTGATTTTCTTTTATTATTATTATTATTTCTACCTTCCTCTACCCAAACATCCTCTATCCCATCCTCCTACCTTTTATATACACAGCTCTATTTGCCTTTCTATTGATTCTCAACCTACCTCATTGAGAATTGTCAACAAAGTGAGCCACAGTTACTGTTGGGATGTCATAACCCTCAGGTGTTTGAAATGAGACAAAAGGGCAAAGTATAATTAAACAAGGGTCCCAGTGAAGCCTATGAGTCACTTTCTATCTCAAGCTACCAAAACATCTGACAAATATTCAAGTAGATGTAAATAATAGAGAAGAAAATGTACTTCATCATATCCAAAACTGAACTCAACTCCTCCTCAAGTCCACATGTCAGTAACAATGCCTCAAACCTGAAAACCTAGGAGTCACTATTGAGCTTCTTTCCTCTCTACCCACCCCCCCCATATACATCCAACTACTATTTCTCTTCTCTCTTAAATCTCTCAAATAACCTCTTTTCCTTCTATCCCCTACTCATACCACTGTAGTCCAAGCTGGCATCAACTTTCACTGTAATTACAAGATACTCCTAACTCAAAAAGTCTCCCATTTTCTTTAAGTAGAATGATGTTCTTGTTAACCTCTGTTTAGAACCACTTACTGACTCCCTTTTGTCCTCAAGATAAAGTTCACAAATTATAGATAATCTAGGGGCACCTGGATAGCTCAGTCAGTTAAGCATCCGACTCTTGATTTCAGCTCAAGTCATTATCTCATGGTTTGTGAGACAGAGCCCCGCATCAGGCTCCACATTGACAGCCATGATCAGGCATGTCAGTCATTGACAGTCATGATCATGTGAAATTGTGATTTCACAATTCATGAGACTGAACCCACATCAGGCTCTGTGCTGAGCCTGCTTGGGATTCTTTCTCTCCCCCTCTCTCTTTGCCCCTCCCACACTCTTTCTCTCTTTCAAAATAAATAAACTTAAAAAAAAGTTTAAAAAATAAATAAAGATAATCTAAACAAACTTAAAAGGCCCTCAAATTATGGCATCTACCTACCTCACCAACTTTGCTTTAGGTCTACCCCCTGGTTCTCCATGATCAACACTAAACTTTCAGTTTCTGGAACTCACCTTGATCTTTCCCACCTTGATCTTTCCCACCTTAGATCTTTCACATAAATTGTTTTCTGTCTGGAAGGATGCTCTTCCTGTCCTCTTTGCTTTTGGCCTTAGCTTGTTACTTCCAGACTGGATGGATTATCCCTTTCTTTTTATACTACCCCGCTGACTTCATTCAACATTTGATGACCATGTCATCTCTCCTAGCTGATGAGCCCAACAAGGGCAGGGTCATGTATACCTCCTTCACAGCCATTTCCTGTATACCTAACACTGCCTGACAAATAGAAGGCTCTCAGATATGTTAATTATATGCATCCTTAGCACCTTTCATTATATTACACACATTACTTAAATATTAAACAAAAGTATTATTAAATTTTTAAATGACCAAAGGGCTTAAAGAGAAAGCATCGTCTTAAAGCAACTGAGCAAATCACATGCTAAATCTTAAATTTTAAAAGATCTAAAAACAGGTAATTAATAATTCAGGATAAAGAGAAAATGTTCCTAGGAAGGAACATTTGCCTTATTTCTTTTTAAGTTTATTCTGAAAGAGAGACAGACAGACAGACAGTTCTGTGCACTGTCAGCACAGAACCCAATGCAGGGTTGATCTCACAAATTTTGAGATCATGACCTAAGCCAAAATCAAGAGTCAGACGCTTAGCTGACTGAGCCACCTAGGCAACCCCCTAGGAAGAACATTTAAAGAAATGTTGTACAGCAAACAAGCTCGTTTAAGATAAGAATAAAAGTCAACAATTTTTCTCTACTCTTAAAAATATGGAAATTTATTTTTTAGTAATGTATACCATCATCCAGTCTGGGACAGTCCAGTCTGATCAATACAGGTTTTCAATTTTGAACAAATCTCTTGGGTAACTCCTAGAACTCTGTTTTAGGCCACCACCTAATTACAGCTAAAATGTTACATCAAAACAATATGTGAAGCAATAAAAGTACAACTCAAAACTTGGAACTTGATTTCACCGAAAAAGGAGTGACAGGTTTGTTTGGTTTTTTTTAAGCTAATATTTACTGATGGCTTACTAAATGCTATGTAAAGCATTTATATGCATTGTCATTTTATATCCATTTGTGATGTTATTTTCATAAATATCCTATGAAATAGATATGATTTTTCTCCAATTAACAAATGAATGAAACTCAAGGCCACCAGTAGTACAAAAACAGACCAGACTCCATATCTGAACTAGACCTTATAATATCCACTCTTCTGTGCCTCCCCCTGATTCTTTCCCCAGAGTAAACCAAAGTGGCAATGGGAGATCTAACCTACTTATGACACAATGAAGGGGACCTAAGTCCATGTTCATTAGTATTTGGCAACTGAAAATATTAAGACACATCTGAGGCTAATTATGGCTACATAAATACACACTTGAGGTGTGGTAAAGAGTTGAATTCGCCTTTGTTGGCATCCTAGCAGATGAGTGAAATACAGCCCAATTACACAGACATGGAATTATACAAAGGGCTGACCTTATTTAAAACCAAAGGATAGTCTCGGTACACTCACATTCTGTCAATAAAGAGATCATCTGACAAAATAGGAAATGTCAGAAAAAACTAACTTTTTAATACTTAATCACTTAAATTCTCTTAAATTAAAAGAGAATCTGGGTTTACAATGAAAACTCAGTATGAAACTATTCGTTTAGTCCACATCATGGGAGTATTACATAGGAAGCCAAAGGATAATGAGGTTATTTTGGTCCCAAAGAAACTTGGCAAAGTTGAATTCTACTTAACAGAAAAAAAGATTACAGTGAAGTTCCACGGATTCTCTTAGCAACAAACCACTGTCAGGACAAGCCAAACTATTACAGTTTAGAAAGCCTTTTTTTAATATTTTAGGCTGGAACTGCTGGAGGGAGGGCAAGCTGTTCACTGTTAGAATCTAAACACTAGCTTATCATCTGGCACTTCATAGACCTTATACTGACACTGCTGAATAAACTTTACTGTTCTTCATAACATTCCTTTAAGATCAGAATTACTACCACATTGCATACACAAAGAGAAAGACTATAAAAAGTTAAATGACTTGCCTACAATCACACAACTACTAAGTGACAGAAGATGAATCTAGAACCCAGGATTCTCATACCCAGTTCTTTAATTAGGACAGACTACTTGATCAAAAAATCCTTATAGTTTAAATAACTCCGTTTTACTCTGTTCTTTACCTAGCAGCCTCTGTTTGATAGCCAAAATAGGTTTCCAGCGAAACTAAAAATGTTCAACATATAATTGTTAAACATAGAAAGCTTAAAAGTCACCTTCGTACATTATCAAAAAATAATAAAAATACCTGATATGTATCTGTACATAACTAAATACCATATGTATTTTGTTACTATGTAACAGATTTATTACTGGTTATGCTAAATTAGACCACTGTTGGTAGGAATGTAAATTGGTACAGCCATCATGGAACAGTACGGAGGTTCCTCAAAAAATTAAAAATAGAACTACTATGTGATCCAGCAATCCCACTTCTGGGTATATATCCAAAGGAATCAAAATCAGGACCTCAAATAGGTACTTAGTATCAAATAGATACTCCCATGTTTATCACAGCATTATCACAACAGCCAAAATACGGAAATAACCTATATGTCCAATGTCTGTCAACAAATGAATGGATAAAGAAAAGGAGCATATACAAACAATGGAATATTTTTCAGTCTTAAAGAAATCCTACCATTGTGGCAACATGGATGAACCTGGAGGACATAACGCTAAGTGAAACATATCAGACATAGACAAATACTGCATGATATCACTTATATGTAGAAACTAAAATAAACTCATAAAAGCAGAAAGTAGAATGGTGGATCCCAGAGGAAATGGGAAGATGCTGGTCAACTAAAAATAGAGCACATAGAGCACATTTAAACTCAATTAAGAAATGTGGTGTATTCTCATCATATAGGAGTTAATTCTGAGTATTGACATCACAGCAATCATACTTTAAATCTAAAAAAAATTTCTGAAATTTAAATTCCCAGAGATGAAGACTTCAAAAGGACATCTATAGATTAAAGGTAAAGCACTGTTCATCATGCTGACCAATCACCCCATTCTAATTTATTTCAGGAAAAAAGCACACAAAAGTAAACAGTCACTGTGTGGGTTATTTTAGATATATGAATCCTACTTTATTTTTTTTTTTTTTTTTTTTTTTTTAAATTTTTTTTTTCAACATTTATTTATTTTTGGGACAGAGAGAGACAGAGCATGAACGGGGGAGGGGCAGAGAGAGAGGGAGACACAGAATCGGAAACAGGCTCCAGGCTCTGAGCCATCAGCCCAGAGCCCGACGCGGGGCTCGAACTCACGGACCGTGAGATCGTGACCTGGCTGAAGTCGGACGCTTAACCGACTGCGCCACCCAGGCGCCCCATGAATCCTACTTTAAAAATAACATTCTAGGGGTGCCTGAGCGGCTCAGTCGGTTAAGCATCTGTCTGACTGATTTCAGCTCAGGCCACGATCTCAGTCGTGAGAAGGAACCCCACATTGAGGTCTATGCTGGATGTGGAGCCTGCTTAGGACTCTCTCTCCCCCTATCCTTCTGCCTCTCCATGCGTGCATGCAAGTGCTCTCTAAATAAATAAATAAATACATACATACATACATACATACATACATACATCCATCCTAGAAAACTCATTCATGCTATTTGTGTGTATTTTTCTTACTATTTCCCCTAATGTAATACACAAAGCCAAGATGCTTGCCCTAGTAGCCACCAGTATGGCAGCAAGAGCATGTGTGGGTGTAACCAAATTCAAGCCAGATCAGTAATATGGGTAATGCATTCTCATTCATGAAGCAACAAATCCCCTTGTTTCTTTTTTTAATGCTATAATTTTTTAGACAGCTCCAAATATACAGAAAATGAAAAACATCTTTTAGTTATGCTGTTTTAACATGTCTAATTCTGACATAAAAAGTTAGGAAAGTCATAGTAAGGCAAAATGAAAACATCTATTAGATCAGGAGAGTCTTTCATTATTATTTGAACAAAAACATGATCTACATTTCAACTCTGTGATTACTAATTTTGGTTTAATATGCTGTGAAATTATTTTAAAAATGACAAGAGCAACCAAGAGCAATATAAACTCAGCTCAAGGTCACAAATTCTACAAATAGAACAGAAAGTAAAAATTGACTGGATGTGCATGGTAAAGCTTCACAGAGATTTCCAAATGTCACTTTCTTTACAGGTGCATAGATTTAAACATTTCTATCTTTATAAGAATAATAATAATAATAAAAAAAAAAACAGTACATCCTAAGTAGTAGAAAATGTAATTTAAATCCCTTTTCAAATGTATTTCTGATAATTTGTCAAAACTCCTTAACACTTTTAAAGAAAGGAAGGTTGGCCTAACTTAATAAAAGTAAAATTACATGTTGGTTATTTCAAAATTGGTCACTGCATCCTTAGAGAATTAAAATTTCAGTTTTCCTCAGAACAATGAATTATATATCACTGTTTTTATGTGCAATTTTTTTTTTTACCAAAAGGTATTTTAACTGATTAATAATGCTGTAGATACTTTTTTTTTTTAATTTTTAATGTTTATTTATTTTTGAGAGAGAGAGAGAGAGACAGAGTGTGAGTGGGCAAGGGGCAGAGAAAGAGGGAGACACAGAATCCGAAGCAGGCTCGAGCCTCTGAGCTGTCAGCACAGAGCCCAATGTGGGGCTTGAACTCATGAACTGTGAGATCATGACCTGAGCCGAAGCCAAACACCAAACCGACTGAGACACCCAGGCACCCCTCCCTGTAGATACTTCAAAAAATTTTACTATGTACAAAAATAAGATAACTGCTCTTCCCAGAAAGCTTATAGAAAGCTCAAAGAGAAAGACAAGTTAACAATTATGCAAGTCGAAATTCACAAGTACATTAAAAAAAAAAGGAGGTACAGATAAGATGCTGGTGGCACAGAACTAACTGGTCAACCATCATACTCTATCGCAAATGCCACACTAAGTACTAAGAATACAGCAGTAAACAAGAAAAGGCATCTCTGCTCTCCACAGTGGCTAAGGCAGACTCTGAACAAGTAAATTTCAGTGAAGTAAATTTTACAAAAAGAAATGTTAAGAAAACCACAGAAACTACACAATTGATTCTGTCCAGAAGGATTAAGGAAAACTTTAAAAAATTGTTATTGTATTGGGTCTTAAAGACTGAGAAGTAGTTTAACAAGTAGGAGGGCCAAAAAGCTACTAGGCCTAGCAAACACATCAGTGAGAAAGTAGTTACAATGGATTGGAGGGGGAAGAAACCAAACCAAAGGGGATGAAATGGTAATAAAAGGAAGTGGAACCAACAAACACAAATTATCAAGAATTAAAAGAGAGAGGGGGATAGAATTGTTGCTTATATAGTTTAAAACTCAATGAAAGGGAGAGTGAAAGCCTTATAAGGAGTAAACAAAATTCTAACCCTGCACAGAGCAAATCCTTTATCTGAACAATATGGGACACACTAAATTTTGTTTAAAACATGGAAGAGTTAAAAACAAAACAAAACTGGGGCGCCTGGGTGGCACAGTCGGTTAAGCGTCCGACTTCAGCCAGGTCACGATCTCGCGGTCCGTGAGTTCGAGCCCCGCGTCAGGCTCTGGGCTGATGGCTCAGAGCCTGGAGCCTGTTTCCGATTCTGTGTCTCCCTCTCTCTCTGTCCCTCCCCCGTTCATGCTCTGTCTCTCTCTGTCCCAAAAATAAATAAACGTTGAAAAAAAAAACAAAAACAAAACAAAACAAAACAAAAAACATGGAAGAGTTCTTTAATTCAAAGGCAGAGTAATTCAAACTGCAAAAACGTAAGTTCATGGAACTATCTCCGTTTCAGATTAATATTAAGTAAAACTCATTGCTTCAAAAGAAAATTCAGAACAAGATCTTTAGGTCCACAATGAAAAGAGTATTTCTACCATAAAACGTATCACTAATTTAGGACCTAACTTTGAGACTAAAACAATATAACCCAAATCTCCGTATCATTCCCCAGAACTTTCAAAGAAAAACCAATACCATTTAAACATTTGCTCAGTTAAGGTAAGGCACACACCCTGTCTCGCAGGTAGTGACTAGGATAACTCACAAAACGCATAGCTATAAGGAACATAATACTCCTTGTTCATAACATCCCTGCTCACTGGAAACCACTCTATTCAGGAGCAGTAGAGGATCAAAACATGGTCTTATCAACCCAAAGATTTTTCCAAATTCTTCAGCAACTTTTATGAAGCTTGACTTCTCTTCCTGATGAGCTACACCAGTGTGACTATGGTCCAAACAGATCAACATATGCAGTCCAATCCTCTTCTGCAAATTTTAGTTACATTAAAATGGTCGGGGTCACTGCATCTTTTACTTCTTGATATTAATAACTGTGAATTATATGAGATCCTCCACTGTATGTGAATTATCTTATTTGAAATAACACTGAATGCCCTGATATCTCAGGATGGCTTCCTCCGTTTTACCCAATGTATCTGTAGGCCTACTCATAAAACCATTATTTAGTGTGGCCTGTCGGAATACAAACTAATGTGAACAAGGAGCATGAGAATAGTCTAGGGTAAATCTCTGTATTCTGACATGGAAACACGTTCACAAGATACTGTTAAATGAAAAAGTAATTACTGCAGAATAATAATTATGGTTTAGTTTGTATAAAGAAAAACTATTACGCAGCTAAGATGTGTGCTTAGAATGTGAGGATACATATTTAAAGATTAACAGTAGCTATAAGTGGAAAGAAGAACAAAGCATTGAAGAGTGTGAGGACAGTGAAAGAAGGGACTTTGCACCCCCAAATATACACATACATATAATGGTTAATGAGTGTGTATAAATTTTGTACAGAAAAAAACCCACCTTAAAAAATTATCAAAACAAGTTACAAACTTTTGAGGAAAAATTACCTAATTTCAAGTATTTTGAGAACTGTCTAAGGCATATTTGCCCTCTAATAACAAAGACAACTGTCCCTTGTAACGTTCATAAAGTTACTAGCATCATACAACTTTGTTCCTTCATAGTCACCATTGCTATATCAAAAACATCTACACTTCTCTAGTTTATACTTATTCTCTTCCACCTGAAATAGTAAATTGTAACATTCCCAACCATCACCATTAGTTATGGAGCATTCACCATGTGTATGGCACAGTGCTGTAGGATATGAAAAAATTTATACCTGTGGTTAGGCTGTACAAACAAGCTAAACAGAAAAGATGCTCTTAGGTTGAAACATAGGTCTAATTTTAAAAGTGGTTGTCTTTTTTTCTCCTTAGCCTTATCATTAGCTAATGCTGATTTTTTATTTTCAAACATGAAATGTCTTTCATATGAACTGACAGTTGGCCCATAGATTAAACAAAAAAAAAAAAAGTTATTTAGAGAGAAACTAAGGCCGATATGTAAGGAAATTACAGTAAGATATGTAATAAGAGCCACCTTAAATGACTTAACTGATAACAAATCCTCTGAATACCAAATCCTCTGAATACCAATTATTTACTGAAAATGTCTAAGATTTCACCTTTATGTTTTGACAAAGAACAAATTTTAGCTCCCATTATCATCT
This sequence comes from Puma concolor, assembly GCF_028749965.1. Lineage (NCBI taxonomy): Eukaryota > Metazoa > Chordata > Mammalia > Carnivora > Felidae > Puma > Puma concolor. Next base: position 44,029,632 of record NC_141672.1, read on the forward strand.
TAGAATTTGTTCTAGGTCAAAACTCAAGTGCTTTTCACCACAAGCTACAATGTTATAATAATAGTTTGCAATGAAATTTGCAATACAATTTATTGTGGGATATTTATTTAAAAACCAAACTGATAAAATACAGACTAGGAAAAAAGGTTTTAAACATTTAGAAAGACTTACCTCATCACAGTCTCCTTCAACCATGGCATATATAGCTTTCTTAACCAAGTTAGTACCTAGAATATAGATCTGAGTATTAATGAAGGAAAATTTAGTTTCTTAAGGATACCTAAATTATCGTATTTATAAGCACAGAAATATCAAATGCTGGGTTCTACCTTGAACGCAGACAACAGACTATCTTAAGTGAGAAAAAATTCAGATTTAAACTGAGAGCCCAACAAACCTACGCATAGTAATATAAGTTCCCTCTTAAAAGACATAGCTCCTTAGGCATCTCTTTTTCTCAGGTGTAATTATTTGCTCCAAGCAGGAGTTTGTGCTCTTCTGTTTGAAAGTAAGAGAAAAGGGAAAAAAGAAAAAGGCAAGATATGGTACGGCCAGAACAGCCCAGGAAATCCTTGAACTAGCCAGAAGCTACAAGACCCTTGGGCCAATCTTGCCAAAGATCACACCAGAAACTGCTGTGGCCCAGAGTGGACCCAAGACACTGGGTTGGTTCCTACAAACCTTCCAGTGAATCCGGGCATTCCCAAATGATGCCAGTGGTGTCTCTGTAAATGTCTAGCTAAATGTATCCTGGTTTAGGGTCAGATACACGTGGTACATTAAAGGGAAAAAACTGACAAATCTGATTCTAAGAAAACCAAATTGTTAGGAAATCTCTTCATTTTCAAACCATGTACATGAACAAGAACACATTACATGGGCCAAACAAAATGTCTGAAGGTCAGGATGCAATCCTCAAGCCACCAGTTTCTGCCCTCTGAACTAGACAGATAATTGCCTATCATTTGCCATGAGCTCTTATCAGCTCTTTTCAATGCATCAATATAACAGGTCCAATTCATTAAAAACCCTAGCAGTAAACTCTAACACTGTAAAAAATAAGTTGGTTAACACTAATGTAGTAAGTCAGCATACTCACAATGATTTCTCATGACCTCTCAGACTGTATGAAACTCTTAAATTGGACAATAATACTCGTATTTGAAACAACAACAACAAACTACAAGTGACAAACTGCTAGTAATTAAATACCGGAATAGGCATCAATTCTTCTTTCACAAATACTTACTTAGCTTCACTAGATCCCAGGATCTGACATGCTCTGACAAGTGCTCAATCCCCCATCCTGAACAAAGAGCCAGTAGGTCCTAGACACTAGGACAGTAGTTCTTAACCAGGCTTATATCACAGTCAGCTGGGGACACTTCAGTCCTACTTCTAACAGGACACACAACATTCTCAGGAAGAGAGACCGAAACATTTGTTTTTAAACCACCCACATGATTCTAATGACCATTATAAATCATAAATATAAGATTGACTGAAAATGCCAGGAAAAGTAGACCCAAGAAAGAGATGAATTTGGGAATAGTAAGAAACAATTCTCCTGGTCCTCCCTGAGTTGCTAATACAATGTTTGAGGACTAGAACTAAATAATGGTAACAATTTCTCCTTAATTTTGCCTTGAGCTCCACTTAACCCAAGTATAGACAGCTCCTAGAGGGCTGTGATCAAGTGCCCCAAAATGCTATTAAGAGTTGCAGTACATAGTACAATGCAAAGCATTTTGAATGTGATCAAAAAAATGTTTGGAAGTAAAAACTGATTCACTTGTTACTTATTAGAAAGATAATTTCTCAAACAAAACACTAATAAAGAAAACAATTCATTTCAGGAACATTTTGAAAATATTTTGAAATAAAAATAACCTTAATTTTCTCCCCTTAGCTTCTTTCTCATTTCTATACATTTACATTTAAGTCTTTTGCTTCAAAAAACAAATACGAAAATAACTTATGCATTCTTTTAGTGACATAATATTTTCCTTACCAATGCCATTTCTCCTGTACTTGGAATCCACGGCTAACATGGCTATATAACCTCTGCGGAACATCTTTTTGTGCATATCCAACTTGCAAACGATGGCACCTACACACTCCTCCCCTACCATGGCCTTAAAAATAAACAAACAGTTATGAAGAATACATTGCCGTCAGGTACCGCACAATTACCCAGGGAAACAGCAACCAACCACTGGTCAGCATTTTTGAGGAAAGAAGAGAGAAGAATTCTAGTAACAGAGCAATCACAGAAGTTTCAGAAATCTAAATCCCAGAACTCCTTCAGAAGTTCCAGTTTTAAAATCTTTCAACACTGTTTAGGGCATAAATGTCTTATGCTCATTATCAAAGCCTGGGGGGAAAAAGCAAGATTTCCACAAAGTTAATACTCAAGTACTTTATAAGAGGTACTTATAATTATTTGCAATAAAGACCTACATATTTAAGATTTGGGGAGAAATACGTGAAAGTAATTTTTTTAAGAAAATGTCTCTTCAAAAGAAAGAAAGAAAATGTCTCTTCATTAGGGTATAAAATACTATGAAACTTATCAAAGTACTATAAATTTAAATGTAATTCTAACAAAGTTTTAGTGAAAGACAGAACACCTAATATTTATACTACCTCACAGTAGAGTTCGATTTTGAGCAGGAAAAAAACAAAAACAAAGACAAAAAAATGCAAACGACTTTCACAAAAAAGATGGTTATTAAGGTATTCCTTGGATCCTCCCCAAGGGTTTTTGTTAGTGAAGGACTACAAAGACTAGATATTCAATGGTCTAGTCACTCCCGACAATGTCATTATCACAAAGCTCAAAGAATATCTAGAACTTAAAACCAGAGCTTCATATTAAAGTGAAAGCTTTAATTTTACAGAGCTACTTTAATAAAAATTTATGTCTTTCCAGAGTATTAAAGGTTAAATGCTGAATAAATGCTAATAATCCCCCATTTTTATTAAGATTTCCAGTGTTACCACTGAAAATAAGTTTTTCAAAAGTTCTGTCACTGATGAAAAGTTCTAGTAATACTGTATTCTGGTAAATATCAATAGGGCAATAGCTTTAATTGTTTAATAATGTGTCAGCTAGTTAGAAGTATTTGTTTGTTCTAAAGAGCACTCATTTAAAAAATATGAAAACTTCAAATTATCTCTTAATAAAATAAAATTTCCAGAAGAAACTATTTCAACAGCAAAAACCAGGAATTGGTTTAAAAAATTAAAAAGCCCAGTTTACACTTAATTTTAACTTAATTTTGATGTGACATTTAATTCATCATTCTGTAAAATGATTAAAAAGACTTTTTTAAACTGTGAGAAAAATCTTTTAGATAATTCCAATCCATTTCACACAAACCTGAACTAGGTCAGAAAAATCCTTTTGAAGGGATATTAAATTGAATAATCCACTTAATTCATTTCTGTTTTATCACACAATCCAAAACTATCTTGGACAATAAACCTCTAAAACTGTTATTTCCATTTTCATTCACAATAAATCAATCTGGTTCTGTAAAAGCTGTTTTCAAAACTAAAATTTCTGGGGCACCTCGGTGGCTTAGTCAGTAAAGCATCTGACTCTTTATTTTGGCTCACGTCATGTTCTCGCAGTTTGTGAGTTTGAGCCCAACGTCGGGCTCTGCACTGAGAGTGCAGAGCCTGCTTAGGATTCTCTCTCTCTCTCTCTCTCTCTCTCTGGCCCTACCCAGCTCTCACTCACACTCTACTCTCTCTCAAAATAAAAACAAAAAAACCTTAAAATTTCTTTATGAAATAATAGCTGAAATACACACAAAAGTGGCCTGGTTGAACAACTCTGACAGCATTTTCTGATTTAAAAATAACTCATCTCAAATATATGTGGTTGTGTATATATGTATGTACATACATGTTAGGCCCAAAAGTACATTTAAAAATTTTAAGTAGGCTTCACGCACAGCATGGAGCCCAACATGGGGCCCGAACTCACGACCCTGAGATCAAGAGTAGGACATTTAAATGACAGAGCCATACCCAGGCACCCCACATTAAAAAACTTTGTGACCTAAGGTTGTAAATTAGGGAAAATGGAAATCTATATAAATCTATGATATAAAACTGTAGGACAGCTACATTTCACAATTAATAAACCATCCCAAAGAAGAAAGAATCAAAACCACTAGACACAATACATTTGGACAATACTTCCAAATTGGATAGGAATTTCAAACAAATCTTCTTTTGACCAAGGTAGTAAAGGGCGAACAAAGTATTTTATCAGTTCATGCTTGGACTAGATTGACTCTTCCTAATTAAGAATATGTAGGAGCAAAAATCAAGTGGTGCTCATTGTTAAAAAATAAAAGCCCAATGTGGCACCTGGGTGGCTCAGTCAGTTAAGCGTCCAACATCCACTCAGGTCATGATCTCATGGCTCGTGGGTTCGGGACCCATGTCAGGCTCTGTGCTGACAGCTCAGAGTCTGGAGCATGCTTCAGATTCTCTGTCTTCCTCTCTCTCTGCCCTTCCACCATTCATGCTCTGTCTCTCAAAAACAAGTAAAAAATGTTAAAAAAAATTTTTTTAAAATTACAAAAAAAATAAAAGCCCAATATATAATGTACTCTAATAAGATATTCGTAGAGAGGAAGGCCTACCCTGCTATTTTTTCCTGAGAAATTGCTGATGAATATGTAAGAATTACTAAACTGCTTATCAATTTTTCCAAATAAAAGCTTCTCCACATATATTTGGAAGTCATACTATTAAATGTGTTCCTTTTTCAAGGATGGGAACTGAAAAAATCTTGGCAAGATTAAGACTTAACTCTACAAGGCCAATCGCTTGTCAATCTACAAAACTTGAAAACTACAAGTTGTATGAAATAGAAATTCCCAAATTCCAGAATGCTATACATAGGAAAACAGAGGAAGCCAGAAAGTTAAATTTAGAATAAACAGAAATACTATAGTACATCACTGGTAATAAGTTTAAGAAGTTCAAAAAGGCACTAAAAGATAAAAATACCATGAACTCAAAAATGGCAAAGATAAATTAGTTAAGAACAGAAAAATTGACAGGGTCTCCCATTTGTATAGTACTCTACTATCACATCTGTTACAATTATTAGAAGAGCCATAAGAAACTGTCATTTTTGTTAGTCAGGTTTGGTCAAGTGCTGGCAATTTTCTACGGAAAGTTCAACCTCATACATTCCATTTGATCCATTACAGGTTATATATAGAAACCAAAAACATTTTGGAGGTTTTTAATCTCTTGAGATTATTGATGTTTGCCAGGACAATATAACTTGGGGACACAATGATCTTCCCTGAAGATCAAGGGTATGTCATTTTTCAGATTCTTACTTATTTCCATAATGAGGGGTCAGGTAAAGTTCTAACTTTACCTCTCTGCCACTAAATATCTGAAGCTTTTTTTTTTTTAAGATTTTATTTTTAAGTAATCCCTATATCCAACGTGAGGCTCAAACTCACTACCCTGAGGTCAACAGCAGCATGCTATGGGGCACCTGGGTGGCTTAGTTGGTTAAGCATTCGACTCTTGATTTCAGCTCAATTCTTGATCCAATGGATTGTAAATTAGAGCCCCGTATCAGGCTCTGTGTTGACAGCATGGAGCCTGCTTGGGATTCTCTGTCTCCTTCTCTCTGCCCCTCCCTGCTGGCTCGCTTGCACTCTCTCTCTCTCCCTCAAAAATTAACATTAAAAAAAAAAAAAGAGTCGGATGCTCCATGGATTGAGCCAGCCAGGCACCCCTAAATATCTGAAGATTTAAACATTTTTAAGTCACTCGGGTCCTTAATTTTTTTTTCATTAAAAAAAAAAAAATGAAGTTGAGCTAGATTATATTTAAGACCCGTTAGAGTTCTAAAATGATATGATTTAAAATAAACATACACACTTATATTTATTTTAAATTGTTCTTAGAGGAAATTCAAATTTTTTAAACGCCAACATAAAGGCCCCAATTCTAAGTGGCCTCTGATTAACTATTGTTTTCTGTTCCATATCTCCAGATACATACTTGCACTAATAAATCTTAGATGTCAACCACTTGTACATATCTCAATTTCCAGATATTCAGAATTTAATATTAAACAAACTATTAAGAACTAAAGTACAAATTAGCTGGCGAACTGGAAGGAGTCTACGTAAAATCAAAACTAAAGTTTAATATTAGGTTTATCAGAGTCGAAAATGGAAGACAAGTTGAGAGAGGTCCAGGTAATATCAGAACCCAAAGCTGACTAAATATTATATATACAACTATTTTCTGTAATTAATAGAAATACATATTTCAATTTAAGGTTTGACTCAGTCATATACTTTTGTGGGTAAATTTACAATTAAATCAATCTACAATTTTTAGCAATTACAGTGGCATTTAATGACACATATATAGTGCTATAAAATCATCCCCATATGCACTGACATAGGCATGTCTTAGAACTTCTATGTTGATACAATGGTTAGAATCCTGTAAGAGCAGTTTTGTAGAATATAAGATAGTTCCTACAGTTTAAACAAATATACTAAATTGAAGTTTAGCAAAGTGAACATAGAAAACAGCAGAACTACCATTATCTACAATTCTGAGGTTATATTTTTAGATTACCACCAACATACAGAATCAGAATCAGAAAGATGGATTTCTAAAGAACTGTCAAAACATCTTGGGGGGATGTGCAACGAAGTGCTAAGTGCAATTACGTCAATGCTAAAACATAAATAGTAGTAGCTTCTCCCTTTACATAGCAAAAAATATTTCTTAAAAGCATGTTGCCTTTCTTTGGTGAAATTCAAGAAATAAAATGCTTCTGAGGACACGATACAAAACATACCTCCAGTTAATATTTAAGTGAAAGGTTTCAGAATAAAATTGGTCAATATTTTGGGGAAGAAACTATTGGTACTGCCAGTACTACATAAATTTAAAAAAAAACCAAGAAAACTATTTAGCTTGTTTCATAGCCAAATCTTCTTCACTTACATGGAAATCAAAAAATTCTGTCAACTGTGCTTTACACAGCCTGTGTCACTATTAATATGTACGTATATGGATGATCAGTTTCTTAAAGGAAAAAATGAGATTAGTAACAGTTTCACACTTAAGTTTCCTACATTCCACAAAACGGTATTTTGTTCGAGCTTCAGGGTCTTTCAGCCACCAGAAGTGTTAGTAGTGCCTTCTACAATCTAGCACCAGAAAGCAGGCTGGCTACAACTGCTAATTGTCCTGAATTGTCCTGTCGAAGTAAAAGGAAACAATCTCCATAATTACGGAAAACGCTTGTAAGATTTAATTCCCCAATGTGGCCACAGCAAGTTTACTGACAATCATGTTCACCAAAACATGTTTATGCATACACTCTTCCCTGATTACGGCTGTAATTGAGAGATTAATAAAGCCTGTATCCGAACAGAACCATGTTCAAATTAAATGATTGCAGAGTGCTTTGAGGATGAGGGAGGGTAATTAAAGACGGTTAAACATGATTATAAGCTAATATAAACAGAATCGAAGACCCCCAACATGCATCATACAGGCTTGTTGCATTTACATAAGTACCAAGTTAAGCCAGATCAAGAAGTCTTACCTTCAAAACAGTTTCATTAAAAAACTAGGAGTGTGGACACGCACTTTACATCATGTAACGTACTATGAAACGCAGAAGTATACATCCACTGCCACTCTCAGCCCTCACACTCCCTGCCCTGCACGGCCTGGATCTCTCTGCTGCGTTCACCCTCTTTGCATTCCATCCACTTACCAAGAAGCACAGCTGTGGCCAGTTGTGGATAAAATATCTATAGGTATAAATGGAGTAGGGTTCAGACAGATCTTTGGTGATCAGTCTCATGATATCGGGCATTTGTAGCTCGGATTCATATCGGACATAACGTATCGTCCGATCCTCCCCAGGCTCAACCTCCCGGCCTGAGGGGCTTCTTAAACTGCAGCCGGCGGTCAGGGATGAAGACAGCAGCCGCACCTGCTCATCTTCCTCCTCCTCCTCCTGCTCCGTGCCCTCCGCCAGTCCATTGCGGGCCGCCGCAGGATCGCTCGCCGCCACTGCCTCCGCCGGGCTGGGGAGCGCAGTTCTTCCATTATTGGGGAGGCAGTGAGGGGGGCTCTCGCCCGAGTGTACCCCAGCTCCTTTTGTTGCAGTCGCTCTGGGCCCCCCGTCGGGGGTGGCCGTGGTCGTGGCCGCCTCGGCCGCGCTCAAAACCTTGCTCTTGAGAGAGGCGGCCGCCCGGAGGTGCCGCAGTTCGGGGCTGATCAATCCGTTGAGCTGCTGCTGCTCCTGCGGCGGCTGAGGGCAGCGGAGGCACGGATGCCCCTTGGCCGCCGCCGTCGCCTCGCCGCCCGCCGGGCTCCTGCCGCCGCCGCCTTCGTGCTCCTCGTCGTCCTCCTCGTCCTCGCTGCAGCAGGCGAGGGCGGCCCCCGCCGGGAAGGGACAGCGGGGCTCGGCCGCCGCCGAGGCCGGAGGTGCTGGTGGTGGGAGGAGGCTGCTAGGCCCAGGCGGTACCTCCGCCATCCTAGAGGCGACACAGACCGAGAGGGGAGGCCATGAGACCCCGCGGACGAGCGCGGAGCAGAGAGGGCGTCGGGCGGGGGGAGGGGGGGGCGGCGAAGGTGGAGGGGGGGGAAACAAAGGCAGAAACCGTCCCTCACGGAGCAGCCCCCCCAATTCCGCGCCCCCCCCCCGCTCTTCAGCGCCGCCCAGCTGTTCAGCCGGCCACCGTCCCCGTCCGCCCGCACCCATCCGCTGGCCCTGTCACCCCCGGCCCCTCCCTGTCCCCTCCGCGAGGCTCACCCCGCACAGGTCCCCGCCGCCACTGCCGCCACTCCTCTTCCTCCTCAGCCGCCGCCGCCGCCTCCTCCGCCGCCGCGGCCGCCTCCACCGCCGCCAAGGTTCACACTCAGCCGCCGTCGCCGTAAAGCGCCTCGGCTGTTACCCCGGGTAAAGTTTCCTAGGCCTGGCTTTACGACACTTCCCTGCCTGCCGGCTGCCGGGGCCAAGGGAAAGGGGCGTGGAGGGAGGTGACCTGTGGAGGGGCGGGGACGAAGGTGTCTCCTGTGGGCTCTGGGGGAGGCTGCGTGCTAATGGGTGGGGCTGTGGGGCGGGGAAGTCGCTGAGGGCTTTGGAGTCTCCGGCGCCTAGTGCACTGTCCTCGGCGTTGGGACTCCTCAGCCCGCGGAGCTTGCGACGCAGGACCGGGGAGAGATAGGCGGGACGGGCGCTCCCTCTGCCAACCCCGTCGCCCCCACGGAGCTGTCGCGAAGCCCGCCCGCTTGTGGCTTGTTGACCACGCCACTCTCCTAAAAATGCTCTTCCTCAGCTGTGCTACCTTTGCCCTGACCCGAGGAGCGGCGGGGGAGGAAGGCAGAGAAAGGAGGGTGGTTACCCGAGTCCCTTAAAAATGGAGCAAAACGGGAGAAAATCGAGAGAGACAGGAAGTTAAAAGCTGTTGAAAACTGGTTTGTTTGCAGTGTGAATTAAGTTTAACTATTCTGCCCCTTTGAGACCAGAGACGGTGGACAGATAGTCCTCTTCCTCTCTCCTTGTCCCCTTCACTCCGCCCAGGAATTTAGAGGTAAATGTGATTTAAAGTGCTAGACAGATGCAAGCACGCCTGGGGAAGAGTTAGAGATGGTGGAAGAAAGTGACAACGTCTGGTAAAGCACACTCCTAAACTTATGACACAAATTGTCACCGGGAAAGACACGTCCTGAACCTTCTCCCCAGTCACTCCACCAAGTGGTCTGCCCAGGCGGATGCAGATAGAACAGCCGCACGCACTTGAGCATGTGGCTGCGCTCTTTCCCCTGTAGTCCGCAATCGGTGATTTCCAGCAGTTCTGTTCTTGTAACTCACCAGCCCACGGAGCAAACTCAAGTTTTTTGAAAACTGATTTGTAGAGCTAGTCATGTCAGCAGCAGATGGATGTTTTCAGGGACATAATCTGTGACTGATTATGTTTACAACTTTTCCGCCTTGATCTAAACTCTAGAAAGTGGCCTCTACTGTAGCATAGCAGTTAGGTACAATTGTTAGGATCCTTGTCACTAAAGACAGCAAGGAAAAGCTATCACGTTCCATCTAGAAGTTCAATCTGTAGTGATAAAAATAATGTGTTACTCTGTGCTAGCACTGCTGTAAGTATCTTGCATGTATTTATTAACTCATTTATAGGTTTTTACAAAAACTGATTTATAGGTTTTTGTAGAAATACTGGCATCTGTGTACAAAGAGATGTAAATGTTTATTTCAGCCTTGTCTATAATAGGAAAAAATAAGTCCAAACCACCTAAGTGTCTATCAATACAGGATGATTAAGCTTAAGATACCAAAATACTATAGTTAATTATGTTATTGTTTGAAAGATTGAATATGATAGAATATATTGAATAATTAATAATAAAATATATTGGTACACTTCCAGGTACTATGGTTGCATTGCAAATTACGCCCACAAGGTAGTGGTAAAAAACAACCATTTATTATGCTGACAGATTCTGTGCGTCAGGAATTGAGATAGCACAGCAGGTATGACTTTTTTTCTGCTCCCTTATGCATAGGGCCTCAACTGGAAGGCTGAAGATTGAAATCCTCTGAAAAGTTTTCACTTTCATGTTGGTGATTGATACTGGCTGGAGGCTGCAGGCTGGAGACCTCAGCTCAACTCCCTGTAGACCTCTGCAGGTGGTCTCTTAATGTGGACTTGGTTGGGCTCCTCACAGCATGAGGGTTAGGTTCTAAGGGTGAGTATCCTAAGAAGAGCAAGAGCCAGGTAGAAGCATATTATGGTTTATCTGCCTTAGAAGTCATGCAGTGTCAATTCTGCTGCGTTCTCTTTACCCAGGCCCTTATAAAGCCTCATCCAGGTTCAGAGGCAGGGGAGATAGATTCTACTTCTTGATAGGGAGAAGCAAAGTTTGTAGAGAACATGTGGGACCAGAAATACTGCTGTGGCCATTTTTAGAAAACACACATTGTCTTAAGTGCTTAAGACCTTCTAAACACCCTAAGGAGGTAAAATAAACTAATAAGTACAATGGGATCCCATTGATGGTTTTTAAAAAGTACAAAATAAAACCATATTTTCAAATGTACATGCATTGTTTAACAATACATATTTTTCAAATGACATAGTTTCTAAGTTTAACCTGGGGGGCCAGCCAAAGAAACAATGATCTGTTCAAGTAGTGCAGGGGAAAAAATGGCCAAAGTGTCTCCACACAATTCCCCAAGACATGTTTAATTTTTACCTAGCAAAATGCCTCTCCGTATCTGTGGAATAACCCTGTCCTAAGAAAGATACGACTCCACTGTAATGAATCAGCGGCACCAAGTCTTACTGTTCTTTCCGTATTGTCACGTGGCACTGAGCTTTCCCACACCCAGGGGCTCACTTAATGTTGTCCCACAGTTATTTTCAGAGAGATGAGAATTATAAAGACCTACTTGAGGTCAGTGACTGAGTCTTCTTCACTTAGTGTTCACATATTTAATATATAAAAGGGGACCTATTGGGTTTTCTTTTTTTTTTTTTTAACTACATTATGCTATTCTCTCAGCAGTGCAGGATGTTTACAATTACAAAGTAAATTCTGGCCTCCTTCCTAGTGAATAAGCTAATAGGATCTCTGACATCTAAGCTCCAGTGACTTGTTTTATATCCCAGTATTAAGATCCCAATGATGATCCATCGACATCAGAAGACTTCCCTAAGAAATCTGTCCTTATATATGTAAAGCATTTTCAAACTCATGTTTGTGAGTAATATGCTGATATGGTGATAGCATTATTTTAGGTATAGAAATAGGATTAATTCACTTCAGCGCTTTGGGCATGTTTGCCTATTTTGAGGCATTGAAAAGGCAACTATCTCCGTGAGCAATGACTTCATGGGAAGGAGGAATAAATGGTCTTGGAGCAGGGAAGTGTAACAAGGGACAGTCTTTTATCTGGATAATTAGTATTTTCATTGCTTGGCAATATCTTATGATACAATAGTCACTTAGTTACTATTGTCTTTGTTCTCTTTTGAATAATGAAAGGACACACCTTAAGTTTTTTTTTTTTAGAAGAAAAACTCCTCATTAAATCAACTAAAATAACCAACATCAATTTTGAAACAATATCCTCAAGCAGCTTCCTTAAGTTAGCTTGAGAGGAGAAAAGTTCCTTCCTAACTCTAACAACTAGACATTTTTCTCTTATTGGCCAGTTTTCATAAAGGTAACTGGGAATGAAGATGTTAATAACAGATGTTTTAAGTTATCTTGACTCAGCAGGATGTCATGTTATGTGCCATAGGCACATATACTGAATAATTTAAATATTTGTATAGTTTTATGTGCCATGTGGCTCTTAATCCTACTAATCCTATCTATTATACATAAAGCCTTGAATATGAGTGTTCTTTGTTTTATCTTAGATGAAAGAAAGGGGATACATCGAATTTGAGGTCTATAGAATTTAATCAAAGGATGAATATAAGGATGTTGTTTTACCACCTGCAATCCTGGAACACTACGAGATTCCCAGGTAAAGTGCTTTAATTAACAACTTGATTTTTCCCTTTGAATTTGAGGAAGTGACATTCTGTTCTTTTAATGCTGTGTCCCTTTGAGAGCAGTGTTTGGCAGTCCCAATTGTAGGCACAGATTTCGTTTGTATAACTGAGGCCCCAGGGGAGTATGAGAAACGGGAGAGGACTATGGGCAAATGGTCACTATTTCTGTTACTTTCAACCTCGTACTTTCATAACGTGCCAAGGGCAGGGACAGGCTGATTCTCCTATCTCCACCTGGGTAAGTGAGAGGTGCTGGGCAGAATCATATATTCCTCTATATTAAAGCCATTGAAAATATTTGGTCTCCAATTTAGCTATGCTCTCAGCTGTCGGTACTCTAGAGTTGTTTTTACCAGTTTTCGAGGCTAGCTTCATCTTTGACCACTACTTGCTTCACACTCTCCTTCTCAGCAGATGCCCCTGCCTCCGCGTCGCTAGGAAAAAGGAACTCTTCCAGAGACGCACTTGCGCCACTCCCACCCCCCCACCCCGTGTCAATAAATGCATCTATATCTGCACTTATCCTTATATCCTTCCCCCTCAGTTTTAGAGGGTAGAAGATGACCCAATTCTTCAAGACTAATACCTCTCTCTAGTCTCCTTTTTTTTTAAAAGTTTTATATATATATATATATATAACTTTATTTTATATATATATAAAATATATAATATATTATATATATAATATTATATATTATATTATTATTATATTATATATTATTATATTATATATAATATTTTATATATATTTTAAATATATTTTATATATAATAATTATATATTATTATATATTATTATTATATATATAATATATATTATATATAAAATGTGTATATATTATATATATATATATAACTTTATTTTTTAGAGCAGTTTTAGGGTAAAAAGTAGAACGATACACTGTTTACAGTTTCTTTCAAGTCTCCTTTGGGAGCTGTCCCATCATCGTTCTCTCTCCTGAATTTTCAGTGGTACGTTTTCTGGCTGTTGCCTCAAAGCTTATAAATGCACCCCATCTGGAGACTCCTCCTACCATCCTTTCTCTCTCTGCTTTCCATCACAGTGAAACCGCTAATCTGTAGTAGGTAGCCACAGTCTGCACTCAGGTGCAAGTCTCTTGTTAGCCAATCAGTTGGCTTCCACCTCAACCCTTCCACGGTCACCTCTCCGGCAAAAGTCACTTGTATGTCCCAAAGGCTAGTCCCATTAGTCTCTTGAACTCTCACGTCACTTTATTTTCCCATGGCATTTGATCCTGCTATGCCCTTCCGAAACTCCTTCCCTTGGCTTCTGTCCTAATACACCTTTGCCCTCCTCCTCTGAACACCCCTCAGTTTTTCTTTTTTTTTTTTTTAATTCTTTTTTAATGTTTTTATTTTATTTTTGAGACAGAGACAGAGAATGAGCAGGGGAGGGGCAGAGAGAGAGGGAGACACAGAATCTGAAGCAGGCTCCAGGCTCTGAGCTGTCAGCACAGAGCCCGACGCGGGGCTCGAGCTCACAGACCATGAGATCATGACCTGAGCAGAAGTCGGACACTTAACCGACTGAGCCACCCAGGCGCCCCTCCTCAGTTTTTCTTGATATAGTAGACTAAAATCATCACAGCAGTAGCTAGCATTTATTATGGACCTACCATATGTTAAGTATCTTATAAGCAATAACCCATTTTAGTTCTCACAATAGCCCAATGAAATAAGCAGCATAAATTGGTGGTTAGAAGCCAGACCAGAATTGGGTGACTGGCCTATTCCTGAGTCAGTCACCGGAAACCCAGTTATTGGGTATACTCTTACATCAATGAGGCAAATTTGAGGCTGAGAGTAAGATGAGCTTTTCCTGATATATATGGCTGGGGACCAGGGGAGCTGAAGAAATATCTATAATAAAATTGGGGTTCAAATCTTGGCTCTGCCACTTACTAGCTATGTGATCTTAGACAACTTAATGTCTCTGAATTTCAGATTGTTCTTATCAAATATGGCTAATACTGCATGCCTCATAGAGTTTTGGAAGGTTAAATGAATTAATATATATAAAGTGTTCAGACTAATATAAGCACATGGTGTGCCCTCAGTAGATGTTAGCCATTGTCCCATCCCACCCATCTATCCTCAACATTTCTGCCACTGTCGTCCTCATAAAATGCAAACCAAGGGTGCCTGCGTGGATCAGTGGGTTAAGTGTCATTCACAGTGTTACTTCAGCTCAGGTCACGATTTCACAGTTCATAAGTTTGAATCCGCATCGGGCTCTCTACTCTTGGCACGGAGCCTGCTTCAGATCCTCTGTCCCCTGCTTTTACTGCCTCACCTGCTCTCTCTCTCTCTCTCTCTCAAAAATAAATAAATGTTTCAAAAAATGCAAACCGATTATTTCAGTCTTTTGCTTAAACTTCTTCAGTGACTCCCCATTGCCTAATAATCAAATCTAATTGGGGTGCTTTGGTCACATATAACAGAAAAACCAACTCAATCTAGCTTTTAAGAAAATAAGGGAGTGAACTAGATCATGTAAAAGACTATCGATGACAAGGTGAACTTTAGGGTTAATTGGTTCAATGATATTATTTGAGAACCCAGGTTTCTTTCTCTCTCCTGCCTTTCATGAAGTCAGCTCCATCCTAAAGCTGCTTTCCTTCCTAGTTATAATACGGTTGCCATAAGTGTTTCGGGCTATGTGTTTCTTGATTCATGCCCAGTGAAAGGAAGGGACAGGCTTTCGGTAACTCACAGAGTTATTTTCCCAGAAGCCTCTAGCAAACCTCTCTTGGTGTCCCCCTTGATTATAATTGCTCATGTGCTATTCCAGAGTCAGCCAGTGGAAAGAGACTAGGTTTACCCCACTTATTAAATATGGATAATACTAGGCTACCTGGGACTAAGAGTGGGTGAGCTTCTTTGGAGGCATGCATGTTGGGGGAGAAAGGTGTATACTAACAAAACTGAGGTTCTGTTAGAAAGAAGAATGGGGAATGGATGTTAGGAAGGCCATGTTTTGTGTTCACTGCGTAGACCAGACACTCTTGATCATCTTATTTTGAAGCACAAGTTATTTCTTGCCATTCACAATTTCAACTGAAAGCATTCATTTAATAATTATTGTATATATGAATGAGTGAACTTTGTTTTTTTTTTTTTTTAATTTTTTTTTTCAACATTTATTTATTTTTGGGACAGAGAGAGACAGAGCATGAACAGGGGAGGGGCAGAGAGAGAGAGGGAGGCACAGAATCGGAAACAGGCTCCAGGCTCTGAGCCATCAGCCCAGAGCCTGACGCGGGGCTCGAACTCCCGGACCGCGAGATCGTGACCTGGCTGAAGTCGGACGCTTAACCGACTGCGCCACCCAGGCGCCCCTGAATGAGTGAACTTTGAACCAAACTACTACTTGTAATACCCAAAATGTGTAAGATGATTTTCTGGCCTGTGTATCTGTGCTCATCCTGCTACTGGTTTTTAAAATCATTACCTCCACCATTCCTAATTTCTCTCTCTCTCTCTCTCTCTCTCTCTCTCTCTCTCTCTCACACACACACACACACACACACACACACACACACACACACACACACGCCTACCTTCTCACCACTTGCAAAACTGACTTCTCCCTCCTCTGAGTTCTTCCGATTTCTGTGACCAAACTTACTCATGGCTTCTTTGCTCTTCTGTGGCTTCTTTTAGAAGACTTTTTTTTTTAATGTTTATTTATTTATTTTTGAGAGACAGAGAGACAGCACACAAGTGATAGGCAGAGAGAGAGGGAAACAGAATCCCTCTGTTTGAGTGAGCCTCAAATTGACAAACTGTGAGATCATGACCTAAGCCAAAATCAAGAGTTGGATGCCCGACCAACTGAGCCATCTAGGCACTCCTAGAATAGAAGACTTTTAAGGATGGGAATTGTGTCTTACTTCTCTTTTTACTGGTAGATGCATAATACATAATTCTGAATGCATGAATCAAAGATTGATCTTGCTCTACACCTTTTCAGATTGTAAATGTCTCTCGGTATAAATGTCTTTAAACACGTTTATTTATACAGGACTTCTCATCACTAGAAGTGGTAAGAAAAGTATCTTCAAAGGTCCTAAGAATCTAGTAGTATCTTCTAGGGTCTTTCACTTCAGATTCTTCTTATTAAAATAAACACTTACAGGATTGGCTAGGGGTGCATACTTGTCTTTCTCGCATTGGTCTGAAGTTGGAAGCAGGGACGAAAACTGGAGAAGCTGTCAGTCATTAATCAAGTCCTGGTCATTGGGGTCAGTTGTTACAAAAGTTGCTTTGGATTCCCACGTTGTTAGCAGAGGTAGCACTCTGGCTTCCTCCAGGTTCAAATCAGAGCAGCCTGGCTTCCTGGGTTGTTCACTGTAGATGGGGGTTGGTGGGCAGGTTGCTCCGGGTTGTGGGTCAGAGCTCTGTTTTTATGTGTGTCTGGCCATTGTTGGCTACTATAGTCGGTATCAGAAGTCAGGAATGTGGAGGAGGGTCAAAGAGAGAGTTTTGAGGTGCTGGAAATATTTATAATCTGTTTTTTTTTTTAATCTGAATACTGGTGATTTCAGGAGTGTATACTTTTTATAGACATGTATTGAAGTGTAAACTTATGATTTATGTATATATGTGATATTTCAATACAGAATTTAATTTTTTAATAATTTCGTTAAAAGTAAAAAAAAATCACTTAGAGATGCAGTTCTTATTGTTAAAATGAACCACTTTGAGACGACGTGTTCAATGACAACACAACAGTCTGCACGCACATGACTGACTGAATTGTTTGGGCTGTGGGTCACCCCAGCTTGCATGAAATGCTTTAGTGAAGAGACACTTTCATCACTAGGGACCTGAGTCTGGAAACCAATCCAGGAAAAGTAAGTGATTTTGTAGATTTTGTTTGAATATTGCATTAAAACACAAACTATGTGAAGCAAAGTAGTTGTTTCATTACTTTCTTTCTGAATGGGAAAATATAGAAACAAGACATTAAGAAGCTAGGTTTAGAAAGCAAAAAGAGAGCACAGTGCTAAGAATATGTTGTGTTCATTGGGAATGTGTAGGTCTCTAGTCTTAATATATTTTGATTTGTTGTTCATTTTCATATGTGTACAAAAGTGTAAAATCTAAAATGCAACCTGCAACCCTAGTAAAGAAATAAAAAGAATATGATGGCCAAGGTATTTGTTATGTTATATTTATACACTGTAATGGAAGTCCCTAAGTAATCTATAAACTCACAGCTGCTTCTCAGAGTTCTTATAGGAGAAACCTTTGAAGTTCAGGGAGTGGTTAATGGCTCCTTTGATCTTCTTAGTCCTTTTGCACTTCAGGGAGCTTTGGAGGAGGGCAACTTTGCTTATCACTGAACCTATTGTTAAGCTAAAAAAAAAAAAAAACAACAAAAAAAAGCAACTTCCTAGATCTATTGAGATAGGTGGTGCAGGTGAGGGACTTTCCCAGACTAGCTGTAGAAACTGCTCCTTCTGGCCTGTTCCAAAGAGGCAGTTCTGCCCAAATTACCTCTCCCCTAATCAACTTACAGTACCTGTATGGTTGGTTAATTGCCTCCACCCATCCTTTTTTAAAAATGTCCATCTTATTTGTGTTTGGCATATTAATATGTGCATTAATTTACTTTCCAAAACTTTTCATGAAATATTCTTTAATAGAATTGTTTTCCCTTGAGAAATATGAAAAACTCTGAACATGAGGATATTTGAGAAGTCAGATTCAAGATGATTATAGTTCTTGGGGTGCCTGGGTGGCTCAGTCAGTTAAGCAACCAACTTCGACTCAGGTCATGATCTCGCGGTTTCATGGGTTCGAGCCCTGTGACGGGCTCTGTGCTGACAGCTCAGAGCCTGGAGCCTGCTTCAGATTCTGTCTCCGTCTCCCTGTACCTCTCCCCGCTCATGCTGTCTCTCTCAAATATAAATAAACATTAAAAAAATGTAAAAAACATAAAGATGATTAAGTTCTGTAGTGTCTTCTAGTAGCATCTACATTAAAGGTCATTGTATCATTGAATCTATTAAGTATAAAATATTTGCATTTTTACATCTATTCAGTAAAATATTTTTATTAAAAAAATTTTTTAAATGTTTATTTATTTTTGAGAGAGAGAGAGAGAGAGAAAGCGTGAGTGGAGGAGGAGCAGAAAGAGAGGGAGACACAGAATCTGCAACAGGCTCCAGGCTCTGAGTGGTCAGCACAGAGCCCGTGGCAGTACTTGAATTCACTAACTGTGAGATCATGACCTGAGCCGAAATCGGATAGTTAACTGGCTGAGCCACCCAGCCACCCCCAGTAAAATATTTTTAAATATATATGTGTGCTCTATGAAAAATGTTCATGCCTAGACTTTTGTCTTAAAACAATATTTGAAACAACTGCCTACCCATAAACGAATTTGTCTTTATATTATAAAGTTTTTTTAAGATAACTTCTGGTGTTTTAAACAAGGTAATACATGCTCATTCTGAAGAGAAATGCTGAAAAGTGTAAGGAAGAAAAGTGCCCTTTTTTTAATATTTATTTTTGAAGGAGAGAGAGCAGGGGTGGGCGAGAGAAAGGGGGACAGAGGATCCAAAGCAGGCTCTGTGCTGACAGCAGTAAGCCAGATGTGGGGCTTGAACTCTCTGACCATGAGAATCATGACCTGAGCCAAAGTCGGCTGCTCAATTGACTGAGCCACCCAGGTGCCCCGAGAACAGTATTTTACATGTGATGATGCTCAGAAGGAATCACAGTATATGATGCATTTTCTTCCAACCTTTCTATTATGTAAATATATAATATGTACTTTTATGTATGGGAGTGATTAGCTTATTTTGTATATGTAGTTTGTATGCTTTTATAAAAGGTATTGTATTATTTTCTTATGTCTTTAAAAATTATAATTATTTTATGAATTATAATATATTTACTCCCCTATTTTTGGATGAAAATATCTTTTTGTAAGGATTAGAAACAATTGGTTAATGTATCAGAGTGTCTCTTTTTTCCCCATAAGGGGCATGAAAATTAATTTGAAAAATCTCTTGAAATATATACACACATGCACATGTATCTGTTAAGTGAGAATAGGATTCAGGACTACAGTGCTGAATGAAGAACTCAAAGCATCCCCAGGACCACCACCATCACAACATGTATCATCTTTATATTAATATGCATTTTCATCAGTGAGAGTGAGTCTTCAGAGAAAGTTTTGGAGAAGTTGGATATAATCAAACAATCTCACTTATTCATCCATTTATTTAGTAAACATCTGTTGCTCCTCTGTTAGGCATTGTAGGTATCAAGGTGAAGGGCAGACTTAGCCCTTGCCCTCACAGACCCTATAGTCCTGATAAGGACAATCAAACCAGAGAATTTAGTAACATACAGAAAGGGCTATGACAAGGAAAGCAGTGATTATGGTAGGTGCATATTGTAGGGGCAGCTGTATTTTCCCAATGAAGGCAACATTTAACCAGAGACTTGAAAAGCAAGCAGGAGTTGGCTAAACAAAAGAGACTGGATGGTCAAACCCTGGGGAAGATCAGAATGCCTGGAAGGTGGAGTGAGGAAGCAGAAGAGGAAGCTGGAGATATAAGCCAAAGCCAGATCTTAAAGGGCGTTGTCAGCCACCATAAATTTAGATTTTATCTCGAGAGGTACTGGGAATCCGTTGAAGGTTTGTTCTTTGAAAAGATCACTCTCTCTGCAGTCTTGAAGATGGATGGGAATGGGAGGTAAGGGAGACAAGGATTATTGCCGAATTACAGGTGGGAAGACCAGCTCTTTAGCTATAATCTGACTGCAGGGTCCTTCCTATGTGATGGCTGGAAGTGAAATTCTGTAACCATCCTTCTTTTCATTCACCCATTCATCACATTTAGCTTTTCACCCTTTCAAACCAACCTAGCACATATTAAGCCCTAACTAAATGGCTGTTGCTTTTTTGTTCCTTTATGTGTTTGGAAAAGGAATCCATCACCTAACTCTACTTTTGCTCTTCTTCTAAAGAATGAAGTGTTAGAAGAGAAAGTATCCATCCTAAGGGACTTACCCACTTTTTTTTTCCTAATTGAGGGACTTCTCCACTTTCCTACAATGGCTCAACTATCCTGAGCCTATTGCCAAAGTCTTCATTTCCTGTATAAAAGCTTTCTGAGCTTGCACAGAAAGCCCATAAAATTCCTGATTTGTATAGAGGACAGTGCCTCGATTCTGCTCGATTTTGCAGTAACATGTAGGCTTCCCCCCACTGTAACAGTAATACATGTTCAACATAAACACAGAGAAGCGGAAAGAAAAAAAGCCACACATAGTGCCACCCTCAAATGATAACCATTATTAATATTTTGAGGCATTTTATTTTAGTCTTTGTCTATAGTTTAGGGAGAATTGCTTTTAGATCATTGTGATACAAACACACACACGTATATTTATATTCTGAATTTTTAAAACTTAACAACATAGAAAAAGTTCATGTTATTTTAAATATTACACTAAAATGTTAATTGTTGCAAAAATTTCACTGTATATATTCCAATCAAATTCAACACACAGCCATCTTTAGGTTGTTACCAATGTTTGTACTATAAATAATGCTATGATGAGTAGTTTTCAGCATAAATTTTTGGGGTACTTAGGATTGCACATTTGAGATAAATTCTTAGAAGCAAACCTAATAATCCTTTTTTAAGGCTTTTAGTATATACTGTCAATTTGATTTACAAAAGGGAGTGTACCAAATTTACTTTTCAACATATGAAAGTACTTGTTCTATTATTATTATTATTATTATTATTCAGAGAAACATAGAGCATGAGCTGGGAGAGGGACAGAGGGAGAGAGAGAATCTTAAACAGGCTCCACTCTCAGTGCAGAGCCTGACACAGGGCTTGATCCCACAACCCTGGGATCATGACCTGAACTGAAATCAAGAGTCGGACATTCAAACGACTGAGCCACCTGGGCACTCCAAGAGTACTTGTTCTAATTAGACAATATTAAAAAGAAAATTTTGCTAATTTAATAGGCAAGGAAAAATGTTTTCAAAATAATTTAAAATTTTAGCAGTGTATTTATATAGCCATAAAAACTAAGTAAGCTAAAGGGAGAAACTGACTGCAAGGATATTAAGCCAGACTTATCCTAACAGACAAATTGGCTGCATCTTCCATACCTTGGTAAAATGAGTACGAAGCGTCAGGGTTTTAGTATTCCTTGACATAATGCTAGATTTTTGTTTATGTATTTACTTCTGCTTGACTCTGCTTCTCTTAACTTTTGATCACAATATTTTATAAATTAACTCAGAGATTTAAAGGAATAGGTGTACCATAAACCATAACACTAACACTAACTACTGATCATGATGTTTTTTGTTTTTTAATTTAAATGTTATTTAGTTAACATACAGTGCAAAATTGCCTTCAGGAGTAGAGTTCAGTGATAAATCACTTAATACAACACCCTTATTGTATGTGCCCTCCTTAATACCCATCACCCATCTAGCCCATCTCCCACCCACCTCCATCCATCAACTCTCAGTTTGTTTTCTATCATTGAGTCTCCTGTAGTTTGTTTCCCTCTCTTCTTTTTCCCTCCTCCTTCCCATATGTTCATCTGTTTTGTTTCTTAAACATATTAGTGAATTGCTGATATTCCACCTATGAGTGAAATCATATGGTATTGTCTTTCTCTGGTTGACTTATTTCATTTAGCATAGTACATTCTAGTTCCATCCATGTTGTTGCAGATGGCAAGATTTCATTCTTTTTGATGGCTGAGTAATATTCCAGTGTGTGTGTGTGTGTGTGTGTGTGTGTGTGTGTGTGTGTGTGTGTATGTGTGTGTGTGTATATATATATATATATATATATATATATATATATATATATCACATCGTTATCCATTTATCAGTCAATGGATATTTGGGCTTTCTCCATAGTTTGGCTGTTGTTGATAATGTGCTATCAACATTGGGGTGCATGTACCCCTTCAAATCTTTATTTTTGTATTCTTTGGATAAATACCCTTATAGTGCAATTGCTGAATCATAGAGTAGCTCTATTTTCAGTTTTTTGAGGAAACTCCATAGTGTTTTCCAGAGTGGCTGCACCAGTTTGCATTCCCACCAGCAGTGCAAGAGGGTTTTCCTTTCTCTGCATCCTTGTCAACACCTGTTGTTTCTTGTGTTGTTCATTTTAGCCATTCTGACAGGTGTGAGGTAGTATCTCATTGTGGTTTTGGTTTGTATTTCCTTGATGATGAATGATGTTGGACATCTTTTCATGTGTCTCTTAGCCATCTGAATGTCCCCTTTGGAAAAGTGTCTATCCATGTCTTCTGCCCATTTCTTAACTGGGTTATTATTTCCTTTTTGGGTATTGAGTTTGAGGGTGGTTTTGAATATAAGGCTTTGAAGTTCATTTAGCAGCGAGTTTATTTTTTTTATTAATTTATTTTTTAATGTTTCAAGTTTTTATTTAAATTCTAGTTAGTTAACATAATATTAGTTTCAGGAGTAGAATTTAGTAATTCATCACATATACAGCATCCAGTGCTCACCC
Source organism: Puma concolor (assembly GCF_028749965.1). Lineage (NCBI taxonomy): Eukaryota > Metazoa > Chordata > Mammalia > Carnivora > Felidae > Puma > Puma concolor. Next base: position 44,052,810 of record NC_141672.1, read on the forward strand.
CAAGTGCCTTCCTTAATACTCATCAATCATTTAGCCCATTACCCCATCCGGCTCCCCTCCAGCAACCCTCAGTTTGTTCTCTATAGTTTTCTTTCCCCTATGTTCATCTGTTTTGTTTCTTAAATTCCACGTATGAGTGAAATCATATGGTATTTGTCTTTCTCTGAATGACTTATTTTGCTTTGCTTAATACTCTCTGGACCCACCCATGTCATTGAGTGAGTTAATTTTAGATGGAAAAGTTAAAAGCTGAATATTAAATTGATAAAAAATAATGACTTAACTAGAGAAAACACAAGAGGGCAATATTGCACAACAATAAATATGTTTGTATCAGATAAAAAATAACTCAGTATTTTTAATCAACTGTAATTTTTTCAATAGATGTTTAAAATCTTGTCAATATGTGTTATCTTTTTATTAACAGTGATAGAAGAGTGACTTTGCAAGAAAATCTAGTGCCAACATCAATACAATGAATTTTGCATGTGTTTGAGTTATGTTTTTTAATCCTCAAAAGAAGTGAATCTACTTTCCATTGACCACTACATATTGCCTGGTTTCAGTTTATAGAAAAGCTAGGAAGTTGATCCACTATAGAAGTGACACCAAAAATAAAATATTTTTTTTCTCCTGGAATATATATTTCAAAATGGAAGTCATTTCATTTTTTTCTGACTAGGAATATGTGATCCATTAAATCTCCATGAAAGAGATTTTTCTTTTAAAATAAAAATTTTTTAATAAAAAAATTAATGAAATGCTAAAGGAAGAGCATGTTCTAATGATTAGATAAGCAAACATGTATTTTTTTTGCATACTTTAATTTCCTGACATTTGAATAAGACTATAATCTTGATTAACTGACTAGGCCCTAAAAATTAAGAGCATGAGAAAATGAAATGTTTAAGACAATTACATGCACCTTTGTATGTGCAAATTCTCACAGATCTTGATTTCATCTACAAAGCAAGCACAGAGATAGTGTCTGTGTGGTCATACTTCCCATACCCTTAAACTAATTTGGAGTTTAGAGTGCCAAACAGGAGAGAGAGAGAGAGAGAGAGAGAGAGAGAGAGAGAAAGAGAGAAATAGGTGTTTTTCTGAGCATACTGGTGGGAGCAAGCCCAGAGGATTCTGTGATCAAGTACCTGGTACTTAGACAAGCAACATAACATAGTAGTTAATCACATGGAGAATGAATCCTCAGTTTCTGCCACATACTAGCTGTGTGACTTTGGGAAAATTCTTAACCTCTCTGTGCCTTATTTTTCTTATATGTATAGTGCAGTTATAATCATTCACATCTCATGAAGTTTATTTTGTATATTAAATGAATATATAAATACTTGGAGCAATGGTGCAAAGTAAGCTTTATTTAATAATTTCTATTATGCGAGGGAGCCTAGGAAAATCTCTAATGGAAATAAGAACCCAGATATTAAAAAATGAAACAGGCAGGAACCCTATTTGATATACTGAACCAACAAGAAAAAAAACTTGAGATTCTAGCAAGTTTTCTTTTTGTTTTTGAGTTTAATTATTTATTTTTATTTTTTAATTTTTTTTTTCAACGTTTATTTATTTTTGGGACAGAGAGAGACAGAGCATGAACGGGGGAGGGGCAGAGAGAGAGGGAGACACAGACTCGGAAGCAGGCTCCAGGCTCTGAGCCATCAGCCCAGAGCCTGACGCGGGGCTCAAACTCACGGACCGCGAGATCGTGACCTGGCTGAAGTCGGACGCTTAACCGACTGCGCCACCCAGGCGCCCCTAATTATTTATTTTGAGAGAGAGAGAGAGCACAAGCTGGGGAGAGGCAGAAAGAGAAGGTGAGAGAGACAGAGAGAGCTTGACATGAGGGTCGAACTCATGAACCATGAGATCATGACCTGAGCTGAAATCAAGAGTCAGATCTTAACCAACTGAGCCAGCCAGGCACCCCAGTTATGACCATTTTTCAAGGTAAGGGCTAAGGGGTTTTTTTTCTATAGTTCCTAGGGAGAAGGACTCAGAAATTAACAATAGCAATTTACTAAATGCTGTAAAAGTTTTGTTCACATTAGCCATGTAGAAACCATATCTGCTTCTTCCTCCACTGTGAGGAATGGTTAGTTATTCTAAAGTCATTTGTTTAATGCCCATAAAACTCTTTATTAAAGAGACCCTTAAGGTCCAGTGCTGTTACTCACAGAATCCGAACTAATGAGTATGCTTCAAATGGTGGAGTTAGGATACAGGTTTCCTGAGAAGGCAAATGAGACAAGCAACACCTTCTAGAAGGAAATAAGCAGAGGCTTATTTCTGTCATATACAACATGACTTGTGGTACAAGATGGTTCGGTCAGGTCACTTTCATATTCAGAAACTAGTTTCTCTTCAGGCAACCCTGAAATTGATATATGAGTTCAAGATATATGAGTTCTATTCTTGTCACTGCCATTGCTATGTTCTGAGCACAGGTAAAGGATTCTCTGTGATTCTTTTTGTTCTTTGAGTGAATTTTTCATGTCCTTTATCATGGTTTCTAAGTTGTTTGAAATATAGAGTAGATAGTTAAATGAGTCATTTAAAAAATTAACAATGCTGTACTTTTGCTTTGTAGTATTCCATCTATATTTTAGTTTCCACTTTGGATAGAGTGGTTAAACTCTGACAATATCTTGCTAGGAAGAAATAATCACAGTAATTTAAGTGCTTGTGCACATTTCTACAGAGGTCATTTTGAAATATCAATGAAAATTTCTATCATATCCCTGTGGTGCTTGAGCAATTCTGAGTGCTATTGTGGTTTGAGAGGGTGCCCAGTGGGCTGGGAAGATTTCTTTAGGGAAAATTGCCTGGCTGACTTTATTATAAGTTTATCTTGGTGAATTACTTAAAGTTATAGCTTTAACTTTTCAAGTTCTGGCATTTAATTTCCAAGTTCTGGGCTGAGCAGATTAGACCAACCAAGATTGTAAGAGACTGATTATAAATGCAGCTAACACTGTGCAAAAGATAAACACAATCCCCATCCTCATTGAGCTTAAGGGAGAGAAAGAGTAAACAAATAATTGCACAACTAATTATCAAGTTAAAAACTCTGAGTAAAAAGTCCTGGGAGCTATAGAGCATGTGACAGGGTATGATCATCAAGTAGATTATGAGAAAAGACTTTTTGTTTTTTATGGTATACATTGGTATCTTTATTTAGTTAAATATGTTATCATACTGTAATAAATAGCTGCATCTGTCTCCACAATAAATGTATCTATTCCACAGACTTATAATTTACAGTTTGCTTATCAGTGTTCTCCAGCTTCAAATTGCATCTTCACCTTCTGCTTTTTCTACACCTTTATGTAAGCCATTTCCAATTGTTGATACATTCTTTCTTCAAATATGCTAATATCACAGATCAAGTTATATGAAAGGAAGAAATTCTTTTAGCTTCAGAGTCTTGTCTTTCACTGTTTGTTGACGTCATTTGTCAAAATCTGGGGTGTTTGGGTGGCTCAGTTGGTTGAGGGTCTGACCCTTGGTTTTGGCTTAGGTCATGATCCCAGGGTCGTGGGATCAAGCCCTGCGTCCAGCTCCACACTTAGTGTGGAGCCTGGTTGGGATTCTCTCCTGTCTCCCTCTCCCACTTTCCCTGTTCATGCTCTCTCTCTCTCTCTAAATTAATAATAATAATAATAATAATAATAATAATAATAAAATAATGATAATGATAAAATAAATCTGAATTTGTGGGTTCCTTAGTGCCCCACTACACTCATGGCAAAAACAAAAACCATTCAGAAGTTAATGTATGCTCTGATCAAAGTCCTGTGCCTTCAGAATGAAGTAGCAGGAAACAGCCACCTAGCCAAGTGGCATAAAAATTTATAGCAGTGTTATTCACAATAGCCAAAAGGTAGAAACAAGCCTAATGTCCATTAACAGGTGAATGGATAAACAAAGTGTCATATGCAATGAACTATTATTCAGCATTGAAAAAGAATAAGGTTCTAATACATGCTACAATATGAATGAATCTTAAAAAAAATCATGCTAAGTGAAATATGCCAGACACAAAAGGACGAATATTACATAATTCCACCTATACATGAGATACTTAAAACAGCCAAATTCATAGGGATGGAAAGTAGATTAGAAGTTACCATGGGCTGTTGGGAAGGGAGACTGGGGAATTCTTGTTTAACGAGTATAGTCTATTTTTTTATTTAAAAAATTTTTTCTTAAATGTTTATTCATTTTTGAGAGAGAGAGAGCACATGAGCAGGTGAGTGGCAGTGAGAGAAGGAGACACAGAATCCAAAGCACACTCCAGGCTCTGAGCTGTCAGCACAGAGCTGGACGCCAGGCTCGAACCCACGAACTGTGAGATCATGACCTGAGCTGAAGTTGGATGCTTAACCAACCAAGCCACCCAGATACCACCTGAATTATACACTTTATGGCAAATTTTATGTAACATATATCTTACCATAATAAAAAGATACAAAAACAAAACAAAAACAAAAGACTATCTGAAAAGTTGGGAGAATGAGGGGAATACAGTCACCTGTTCAGATGCTGTCACTATGGGATGCCCAGTGCCTTGTATGTCAGTATTGTTTCTATTATAAAGCTAAAACATTTTTTTAATTTTTGTGTTTTTCTTTCTACACTGAATATTTTCAACATTTTTAGCTACCTTGTAGTTGTTTTATTGTCCCTCCAAAGTATTTTTGCATGCAAGGAATACTGTAGTATTATCATCATCATCATTATTATAAAATCTTGGATTGCTTTTTTTGTTCCAGTATCCTATTTATATTGAGGGTTTAGTGTACCTAATATTAGCCTGTAACAACATGGATTACAAGGAGAGTGTGGTAGGAAGGACAGTGCTGTAATATTTTGTGTGATTCTATTGAGCTTTTGTTCTTAGCATGTCCTTACTGTCAGATGGAATTGCAATTTTTTCACCTAGTTGTATGCCTTTTGGAGATGACATAGGCTCCTGTTGACCTCAAGAGGATGCGTGGATTAGGACAAGGTCTACAAAGAAAGTGTAGGACTGAAGATGGTCCTTCCAGTATGAGAAAACCCTTTTTACAGAATTAATAAAAATATATGCAAACCCTTTTACTTCTAACACCTATTTGGTCCTGTAGAAATATTTTAATCACCACATGTTGGGAGCAGAGCAGACTTGCTTTGATTTATAAGAAAAAAAAACAACACTCAAATTCGTAAGTTTTGGAATTAGCTAAACCTCTTTAAAAACTTGCTTTATGATATAAAAGGATCATAAGAAAATATACCATTATTCTTAAAATTATGGAAATTAGAGATATCTTTTATTATTTAAAATTATCAAATAATATATTTTCACTTAAAAAGCCAACAACAATGGCAGATAAAGAATAAATATGACAGTTTCCCACTTCACCCATCGCAGACAATACTGGTCTTCTGAAATAACCAATGTTAACAGGTCTATCTTTTGTCTATCTAGTATATATAAATAAAGTAAATAATAATAAATAAATAACGTAACAACAAATAAAATAATATATGTTATGAATATAATAACAAAACACATTGTTCTGTAACTTGGTGTTTCCTACATTTATTTGTTAAAATATTTAGGAAAGAAAAAATAGATTATTATTGTAAATATTGCCTCATTTCTTTGTTTTTTTGTTTCTCATTTCTTTTTGTTTGTTTCTCATTTCTTATGTTTTGCCCAGTGGGGAGCCCAATGCAGAGCTTGAACTCACAATCTTGAGATCAAGAGTCGGAAGCTTAACTGACTGAGCCACCCAGGTGCCCCACCTCTTGTTTCTTTATCCATGAAATAAGTATTAACAATAGAAAAACCTCAAAGTGTAAGAAAAAATTGTTTATGTCTGTTCCCCCTGTTTTATTGCAAGCTCTTTCAGGTCAGGGACTGTGTCTGCCCAATCTTTGTAGCCTCAGAACCTAACACAATGCTTGGCACAAGATAAATGCTCATTAAACATTTGTTAAGTATTGTTGACTCAATGGGCAGTATTTATCATCTTGTATTGGTAGAGTGTGGTCCTACAATGTGTGCTTCAGGGTACAATATATTGCTAATGCAGTGATGTGCTCATATAGTATGTGAACCTGGGCTGTTTAAGATACCACTACATATCACGTGGTGAAGGCCACAGGCTACTACCTGCCTTGAGAATTCAGGAATCCAAAGATATGAATCACGCACAGATGGTTTTCTTCTCCCAGAGCCCGGTAGAGGTGACATTCCTCTCTGTCAGATTTCTAAAATGCACACCATGAGCTTCAGGGAATCTCCGAATCCTAGATGGCTTTAATAAACAAAGAGTTTGGAAGGGCCTTTTAGTTTTTTGTATAACAGTGTTAATCTGCTAAACATTTGAAAAGTCTTAATCTGCAGAATACCAAGTAGAGGAGCAGTTGTGTTCTCAGGACAGGGTGCCACAGCAGCAGTGAAATTGCCACACTGTATAAATATGGATTAAACACAAAGAATAAATAGAAATTTAGGTACACTTAATTATTACATACTTTTGCCCCAAACTTCATTTATCCCTTTAATTTCAGTGTTTAAAAATTACTATTGTGAAGCATAGTCCATAAAATGCTATCTTAAATTTATGACAATATAATATTTTAGCAAGTTCCTAACCTTGAATCCTATTGCTGTTGTGTGGCTTTGGTCAGGAAATCACTTGACTCCTTATTATTGGCTTAGATTAGTCAAAAATAATCAGCTTGCCTGACTTTAACCTTTAGTCTTTTGGTTGTGGTTTTGTGTAACACTTTGTTGAGGAAGACGAAAGGCTGTGTCTCAACTCTACGAGAACGTGCCATGATCATGATGAGTCAGCATATCTGTCATGGACATGCAAAGGAGGAGGGCAATATACGTATGGTGGTTTGTGCAAATGCTGTTTTTTGTTTATTCTGTTTTAAGTTAATTTTAAGGTTTCTTCCATTCTAAAATATAAACATGGAAATAAATTAATAATATATTATCAGTGAAAAATTATAATTATGTACAAGTCCTTTCTATGTATACATATTTTAGCATAAAATAAATTCTGGAAAGATACTCATCAGATTATTACTTGATAATCTCTGGATGATGGAAATAAGGATATTTATGTATTTTTGTCTTTATTTTCTAATTATTCTTCAGTGATCATGTATTGCTTTTGTAATAAAATTGGGAAACTTTTTAAAATGTCTGATTTCGGGGCGCCTGGGTGGCGCAGTCGGTTAAGCGTCCGACTTCAGCCAGGTCACGATCTCGCGGTCCGGGAGTTCGAGCCCCGCGTCGGGCTCTGGGCTGATGGCTCTGAGCCTGGAGCCTGTTTCCGATTCTGTGTCTCCCTCTCTCTCTGCCCCTCCCCCATTCATGCTCTGTCTCTCTCTGTCCCAAAAATAAATAAAAAAACGTTGAAAAAAAAAATTAAAAAAAAAATAAAAATAAAAAAATAAAATGTCTGATTTCCAAAATGTACTTAAGTGAATCTGCAAATTACAAATTTTAACAGGTATAAAATTATACTTAATCAAATCATGTTAGATGAATCATTTATTTATTGCAATAAGCAAAATAAATCTAATAGACATTGATATTATCAAATAATATTTTATGCACATGCTGAATACTAGTATCTATGAAAACTTTCTTTTTTTTTTTTTTAAATTTTTTTTTTTTCAACGTTTTTTATTTATTTTTGGGACAGAGAGAGACAGAGCATGAACGGGGGAGGGGCAGAGAGAGAGGGAGACACAGAATCGGAAACAGGCTCCAGGCTCTGAGCCATCAGCCCAGAGCCCGACGCGGGGCTCGAACTCACGGACTGTGAGATCGTGACCTGGCTGAAGTCGGCCGCTTAACCGACTGCGCCACCCAGGCGCCCCGAAAACTTTCTTTATTAAATTTTAAATTGAGGGGCACCTGGGTAACTCAGTCAGTTAAGTGTCTGACTCTTGATTTTGGCTCAGGTCATGATCTCATGGTTTCATAATTTCAAGCCCTTCATCAGGCTCTTCACTGAGGGTGTGGAGCCTGCTTGGAATTCTCTCTCTCCCTGTCTCTCTGCCACTCCTGTGCTCTCTCTCTCTCAAAATAAGAAAATTAATAAACATAAAAAATAAATTTTAAATTGAATAATTATACATTTTACAGCTATAATTATACAATTATATGTTATACATTAAAATCTCCAATAGTACAAAAGAAAGTACAGAGTAAAAAATAATCTTCCTCTTACCTGAGACTTTCTGTCTTCCTTCCAATGACCATCACAATCAGTGGTTTCTTGTATATCATTATGAAATCACCATATGATACATAATCATATATATGTATGTATACTTTCTTCTTCCAAACAGAAGCATACCAAATATAGCATTGTATATATTTTTTTAATTTTTTTAACGTTTTATTTATTTTTGAGACGGAGAGACAGAGCATGAACAGGGGAGGGTCAGAGAGAGGGAGACACAGAATCTGAAACAGGCTCCAGGCTCTGAGCTGTCAGCACAGAGCCCGACGAGGGGCCCGAACTCACGGACCGTGAAATCATGACCTGAGCCGAAGTCGGCCGCTTAACCGACTGAGCCACCCAGGCGCCCCAACATCGTATATTTTTATTTGCTTTCTCTTGATAATATGTGTTAGAGATCATTTCCTATTAGCTCATGTAGTTCTATTCCATTTTTTCTATGGACTGCAAAATATTCCATTTTAGGATGAATCCTAATTTGTTCAGTTAGTCCTCTGTTCATCAACAGTTTCCAAAATTTGTTTTAGCTATTTCAAACAATGCTGCCTTGAATAGAGTTGCTCATTTATATTTGAGCAGTTGTGTGAGCATTCCAGAGGAGAAATTGCTGGAAGCACAATTGTTAGGTCAAAGACATGTGCATTGAAAACATTGATAGGCATTTTTCAGATTACTCTCTAAAGAAGTTTCACTAATTTACATCCTCACCATCTTGAATGAGAATGCCAGTTTTATTAAATCAATGCCAACAGTTATTTATAGGTGGAAAATGGTAACTTGTTATAATTGCCATTGCTTTAATTATGAGTAATGTGATCTCTTTCTGCATTTTTTTATACCTTACTCTGAGAATTGCCTGTTGCTGTTCATTCCTCATTTTTCATTGCATTTTTTTTCTAAGAGCTCTTCCAGAAATGGTTAATGAGTTAACAGATGATACTAAAACATTATCTAAAATTAGTTTCTTCTAAGAAGAAGTTGTTTGTCATTGGTGTCTTGAAAAACAGATTCCGTTCCACTTAGTTCAATAAACACTTAAGGGAAGCTTTCCAAATGCAGAGCCGTACCCTCCACGGGGACAAAAAGATTAAATGGATAAAAGCCTAGCTCAGGAAGCTCACAATTTAATACAGAAAATGAAAACAAAAAGCTGTGCTCTTAAAATAATATTATGAGGCTGTAGGAAGTGCAAGAGATTACTTTAAACAGATTGGAGTCAGGGAAGGTTTAATGGAGTAGGTGCCATATGAACTGGGCCTTGAAGGACAAATGTATTAGTCTCCCAGGGCTGCTGTAACAAAGTACCACAAACTGGTGGCTTAAAACAGCAGAAATGCACTATCTCACCGTTCTGGAGGCTAGACATCCAAAGTTAAGGTATTGGTAGGGCCATGCTGCCTCTGAAACCCAGGGTAGAATCCTTCCTTGCTGCTGCCCAGCTTCTGGTGGGGGCCGGCAATCCTTAGCATAGGGTCACCGGTCATATTGGATTAGGACCCACCCTAAATGACCTCATCTTAACTGAACCTGATCATCTGCAAAGACCCTACTTCCAAATAAGATTACATTCATGGTACGGGAGTTGGGACTTCAACATGTCTTTGAGAGGGGGAGGGAGGGGATACATTTTCATCCATAACAAGGGATAATATTTCAACAGAGGAAAAAGGGAGGGCAGTTGGTGAAGGGTAGGTATCCTAGGAGAAGAGAAATGAGTAAAGACTTGTCAGTACAGGGCATGTCCAGAAACTTCAAGTACTTTGTCCAGTTTTTTGAGAGCATGTTGCAACTAAGAAAGCTGTGGGAGAGGGTCTTATGCCCATATTCTCCAGGGAACGGGCAATGACTGAAGCTTTCAGTCATTGGTGTCTTAGGGAGATTATGCTGTAGTTTTGTGGAAAAGTAATTAGGGGGAGAAACTAATGGAGGCAGGAAAACCAGAGAGGAAATAATTGCAGCTGCCTCAGAGAGGTCAGGCAGCAAACACCAGACTTCCAAAGACAGTGGGTTAGTGTACATGCGCTCACCTTCACACCCTCTCCACCTGGGGCACAAAAGGCCTGCTTGCTTGTGATTTGAAAATTTCCATAATCCAGAGGCTCTCCCCACCCCACCAGAAGATTGCTTGAAATATACCCATATATTTCTTTATCTGACTGGGTTGCTTTATGAGTTGCAGTATTGCACCTGACAAAGGTCACACATGTTGCTTACTCTAAAAGAGGCCCCAGGGTTGTTTGTGACTCTTTGGAAGGACTTTCTTTCTGATTTTTCCTTAGCATTTTCAGAACGACTCACCAAAATATCTTAAACCAGGAAGTGAAATTTGAAAAACGTCTTCTCCTTTAAGTTCTTAAGAGGTTTCCTGTACCTTTTGCTCAAAAGAGTATATAAAAGTGGGTTAATGGCTGAATTAAGCAGTGCCAGCCAGGCAGATATTGTCTGCATGTTCAGAGGAAGTGTCCACCCACTGTTTACCATTGTGCTTGCCTGCGATATGCTTACAATTATGTAGGGGATCCGACAACAATAGCAAATAAAAGTCACAAGAAATAGATGAAAGGTACCATTGTATATTGTGCAGAGGTGTTGCACATTTCAAAATGTCCTGTTTTCTGCCCCAGGGAGAAGAGGAGCTGGGTATGTATAAATTATCAGCCATCCCCCAAGACTAGTAGTATTCCTGTCTGGGGCTGTTTCTCTTACGATCCTCAAATACCTTTAGAATCTTCTTGGCTGTTCTTTACAGAGAAGGCTATACTTGGCTTCATCTTCCTCAGCAATTGACTTTCAATGTCATGTAGCCAATTGGCTTGATCCCCGGCTACTTCTGCTGCTCCAACATAACTGCAGCATGCCAACACATAGGTAGGAACAAGAAGACCAAACCTTTATAAACCTGAAATGGGTTAGCCTGAGTGCCCCGTGTTGCAAGCAGCTGGCTGATATTCAAAAGACTGCCATCTTATAAGGAAGAAAATTTGAAAAAGCAACTTAAATTCAGATCCAAATTCCAGTGCTAAGGCTTGTTTTAAAGATATTTTATGTGCTGTGCCAGACACCATGCATCTGTCTGTACACATTGTAGGCAATGTGTACGCTCAAGGTACGTGGCAGCCCGAAAAGCTAATGCCCAGATAGGCAGGACTGAATGCAGTAGGCTGAGTTCTAACTGACAACATAGCATTTATAATCACAAGGCAGTCCTGGTAGTAAAGCTGCATTCGAAACAAAAACTGCACTAAAAATATTTGTTATCAAGATCGGGGACTTTTGATTATCATACATTGTCTTAATGCAACAGTTTTAAATTCTAGTCCCAAAAGTATTCATTGCCCTCTGGAAGAATTGGATGTCAGTTTTGCAGAGTGTAATTTGTGCTTTTTTTAAAAAAATATAATTTATTGTCAAATTGGCTAACATACAGTGTATACAGTGTGCTCTTGGTTGCAGAGCATAATTTGACTTTAAGATAGAAATAGCTTTTGTAGACACGAATCTACAGTTTATTCATTTATCCAACATTTTTTAGCACATTCCTTTGGTGGGAAATAAAGTACCCCTTCATCTATTCAATTCACTTTTAGAATAAACAAATATATGAACAACTTAACAGTAAATATCAGCATAGGAAAATCTACACAATGCTTTTTTTTTTTTAACCATAACTAAGAGGTAATAACCACACTGCCTATCCTTGCATTCAAGAACATTGTGAAATAAAGATCACTTTCAAAAGCCTTTTCTCCTTAAAATATAATAATAGGAAAGAAAAGCATTCAGGGTCACTATTTCTTAGTATTGTGTGTGCTCAGATAATAAGAACATTTATTTAAAGAAGTATATATTTTTTGAAGTAATAGCAACAACTATAGCAAGATTTGGAGAGAATTAATTGCTTCATGTTTTCATGTTTACCCCTTTTCCCTTTTTGCTTCTCTTTGTTTTTTATCTACTTCTCTCTTTCCTTTTTCTTTCAAGTTCTTCCTTGATTTTGGTTCTTTTCCCTTTTACTTCCATTTTCCCTTGTTTAAATTTCCCCCTTTTCTCCCTTCCTTTCTTTTTTCCTCTTGACTCTTCTCTTTTGTCATCACATTTTAAAAATATAGCAGCATATGCAATATAATTATTATTTTATTAAATATTAAACATCTATTAAATAGTTGTTAGATATTTTAATGCAAAGCTTCCCCAAACCCAACCTGTAACAAATAAAAGGATAAAACTCATCAAGAAATTGAACCTTTTCTGCCTCTTTCTCATTTTACATAATGTTTACAAACAAGTGACTCCACTTTTCCTGTTCAAATGCCAGAAGGTAAAAATAAAAAAAAATTAATTACTTTAATCAAAATCAGTTACAATGAGCATTTAAAAGAAATCACATAGCTTCTGTGATATTGTTTCTCTTATCTTTATATCACCAAAAACAACACCCTTGGTTAGTAAGAAATATGGACATTATAGAATAAAAATACGTGGTGACAGAAAATACAATTGCAAGAAAGTTTCCTAGGAAAAATGGTTCCTAAAGATCAAAGCAGAACCTGAGACACTAGCAAGGCATGGTGACTTCAAAGGTTGTTCTCTGCATAGCTGTGAATCTGCTTTAGGTATAAATCTTGCGAGAACTTGGGCATCCTGAGAACATTCCAGATTAACTTCCCAGTTTGACAGAAAGCAATTATAGGCTCTGAAAAGGAGGATATTTTGAAACTAAAAGCCCAGATATTCATTTCTTTTTTTCTTTCTTTTCTTTTTCTTTTTTTTTTTTTTTTTTAAGTAGGCTTCATGCCCAGCATGGAGCCCAATGCAAGGCTTGAACTCACAGCCCTGAGATCAAGACTTGAGCTGAGATCAAGAGTCTAGCGCTTAACTGACTGAGCCACCTGGGCGCCCCCGAGAAGTTCATTTCTGAAATGTTCCCTCTCATGGGGAATCTTTTCTCTGGTAAAAGCATGGCCAGACACTCAATATTTTGTTCAGGAATTGAAGTTAATAAACTATGACTGTTCAAACAAGCAAGTAAACAAGTTCAAATGGAGGAAGAATGGCAGCTGCAGATGAATTCTAATTTGTAAATGCATTATATACCAAAGATTACACCAGCGATACCTGATGTCCTTTCCTTTAAGTTTTGCTGCTTAAACCACTCAACTACCTCTCCATCTCTCTCATTACTTTTGACCAAATTGTTTCAAGGATGCTTCATTATGACCCTCCTCCTGCACACGTTCTGAGACTTTCTCACTGTGCTCTAAGGGCAATACCGTTGAAACGAATATACTAGGGTACGGATTTGATATTTCAATACAAACCCAATATACCTTTGTATTGAAGTGAAACAAAGGTCAGTCCCCCTTTGCGCATTTACATCAATTTCTCTCTTCTCTTCTTTTGTCTTCGGTGATGCCATTATTTCGTCTACAGAACTCAGAAGTTATTGCCCATGTTGTGCCTGGCATGTATCTATGAAGATTTGCATGTTTCTTTTTCTACATGGATCTTCCCTGCCAAAGGTAATTTTGGTTTTACTGTGGATTAGGACTTTCTTCTCCTTTACTCTCACATTATAATGTCATCTATCAATTGTCCAACAGTAATTTATCAATGAGGTAAATTGTCTTCATGATGGCTTATCCATGAGCACCAGTGACCTATTCCTGCTGCTTGTTTAGGGCTTGTTGCGACCCTCTGTGTCAAGAAAACTAGAGTTGCAGAGCCACATTCTGCCCACAGGGACGTTAAGGAGGAAGTGAAGCAAGCCATCCCGTAAGCAGGATTCCAGCCTCCTCGGCTCACCCTAGTTGAAAGGATCTACCACCATGTTTAAAATTCTCCACTTCATTTTCAAGTAAGTCCAGAGCAGATTACATGTCCTATTTTTGTGCTAATGTTTAATCCTCACAGTACCCACGGTAGGAGAAGTACAGGTGTAATCACTCAGTATCCTCTTCTGAGGGAGAAATGACTCAAAGGAAGAAGATGAGCTATAAGGTGCTTTCCAACCTGATAAATCCCGTCTAAAGCACCTATAATGGTGGCTGTGCTTAAAATGTTGTATCAGGGGAAAAAATTATGTATTGAGTCTATAAAACGGTAGTTACTTCATAGGGTTGTAATAAGGATCAAATGAGATAACATCTGCAAATATTGTCCATTAAGCTACATTTTCTCACTATTTAATATACAAATAGCATAAGGCTAGGCAGTATTGTGTTTAAACTAAACAAGAAGTGATTTTTAAAAAGCATGTATTTTTTTCCCACCCAAATCTATTATTTAATTCGTTTTCCCAAACACAGGTATTTGGTGAAGAAAATACATTGTCACTTTTAGGAACCTAATTTTTTACATTATGTTATTCTCAATAATATACTGTCTTGATCTTGAGACAAAGTGTCAGAACAGAAGATGAACCAAATAATATTAATAATAATAATAATAATAATAATAATGTTTTGACTTTCTCCTTTTATCTCACTCCCTTAATGTGAAACCATGTAAGTACTGTTCTGTTTTTCCATTCTGATAATACAGAGGAATCTCAGAAATCAATTGAATCTCCAAGAAGGCATTTTTTAATATTTGCATTCACAGCAGGCGACTGAAATATTACTTCCTTTGGACAGATGTTTTTCTATTAATTACTGTGGCTTAAGACTATATGAGCCTAATATTAAACAATTTTCCCTCATTGTTTTTGTGTTCCTTAGAGCACAAACCAGAAACAGGCAGTCTAATATACTGTGGGTGAGAGTATAAATTGATAAATTTGGAGGTTGACTTAACAATTTTTATTAACATTTTAAATGTGCATACTCTCTAATCCTGCAATTTCACTTCTAGAGATTTCCCCCAAAGCAATTTTTGCACAAGTACCCAAAAACATACATCCTAGGTTGTTCACTGCGGTGCTATTTGTAATGGAATAACACTATCCCCAACTCAAAAGCCAATTAGTAAAAGGGCTGATTAAATAAAATATGATACATTTAGAGAGTAGACTAGTATACAATTGTTAAAAAGACTAAACTAAATATGCATGAAAAAATATTGAGGAATGGACACAAAACCACTAAAAGTGATTATTTCTCTAGCAGAACCATTATGGAGGATCTTTACTTATTCTCTCCATTATATATTTTACTAATGGTTGAATTTTCAAAATAACAATAAATTGTTTTGTTAGCAAAAGTGCACACTCATGTAAGCATATCATAAATACATATAAAAGCTCTAAAAACAGTGCCAGGCAAACCAGAGTGGTTCATTGAGGTGAAGCAGGAATAGCATTCTGCCTCTGGACTTCAAGTCTAGTGTGCTTTTTAAAAAATAACACCACTTACATTTTTGTGCAAGCCACATATGTCATCGGTGGGTATACTTATAGAAGGAGGAGGGCCATGAAATCAAGTAAACTCTGTTCTTTATGACCCCAAGTCTCCTCCTTCCTCTGCTCCTACTGGCGCTTGCTTAATGAGTCACTCCCTGGCCTCCAGCCTCTGGGCACCCTTGAGCAGCCTATGGTGAATGAGCTTGTTCTCTTGAGGCAGATCCAAATGAAAATTAGTGCTGCCTGTAGGACTGCTCTGAAAAGCATCCAGAGGACAAATCTGGGACATAGCAGCATGATCAAGTAGAAATGCTGGCCATGGTGAGGGTGATACCGCACTTGTGCCTTGCATTTGCTAATTCATACCATAAATATCACAATGGGTATCATCCTGAGAACTACCACCACTTCCACAGCTTTTCCCCAGGGTTAATAACTTAGGACATTAAGAAGTTTTTGAGGGGTGCTTGGGTGGCTCAGTCACTTGAACGTCCAACTTTTACTTTGGCTCAGATCATGATCTCATGGGAGTTCAAGCCCCCCATTGGGCTCTCTGCTGTCCGTACAGAGCTGGCTTCAGATCCTCTGCTTATCTCTCTCTCTCTCTCTCTCTCTCTCTGCCCCTCCCCTGCCCCTCCTGCCTCCAGGCTCTTGTGAGCTCATTCTCTCTCTGAAAAATAAATAAACATTAAAAAAAAAAAAAAAAAAAGAAAGATTTGGAAACCTGGCAAAACTGAAAGCAACCCTCCGACACATGGTGTTCTGAGTAGTCATTTGAGTTGTGGCCTATTTGGTTTCTCTGAGTGGCTTTGGAAAGTATAGGAGGATTATCAATTGCTCAGAATTGTTCTACTTTCTTTGAATGGTTCATTTTTCCTTGGGTGTTAAGAATTTTTATAAGCTTATTTTCTGTATTATCACAATGTCTTGGAATAATAGAATCATAGATCTATTTCATTCTTTTGTCACCGAGTGTAACTGTACTCAGACTGACCCTGTTCTTACTCTTTTATCTTCAGGAGGCTCTATACCTTTAAAATTCGGCATCGTTTCTTTTTATGCTTACTTCTGTCATACGTGGATCTACCAAATTACTCAGTATTACCTTATTTTAAAGTCTTATCACACATCTTCTTTTTTTTTTTTTTTTTCAACGTTTATTTATTTTTTGGGACAGAGAGAGACAGAGCATGAACGGGGGACGGGCAGAGAGAGAGGGAGACACAGAATCGGAAACAGGCTCCAGGCTCCGAGCCATCAGCCCAGAGCCTGACGCGGGGCTCGAACTCAAGGACCGTGAGATCGTGACCTGGCTGAAGTCGGACGCTTAACCGACTGCGCCACCCAGGCGCCCCTTATCACACATTTTCTTAAAGTTACCTTCCAAATTCAACTTTTGCATATTATATCTTCTCAGTTGAATAAATAAATGTTAAATGGTAATCAAATAGGAAAGTATTAACATTCAGTATTACGCTGAACCTAACTAATGATAAATACTGTCCTTTTAAAGATTCCTGAAAATGTGAATCTTATTTGCCCAAGTCCTTATAACCAATGGAAATATCTTTGATAATTATGAGTAGATGCAACAAAACCTTTAAAAATAGTGTTGGAGGGAAGGGACCAGGGGTTTATACAGGTAACTACTGAATCTATTTTTTTCCTGTAATTAACATTCTTCTTAGTATATAGCCACCGAGCTTCAAAGAGGACCACAAGTTTATAAAGAAGCATTCCATTTCTCTCTTACTTTTTGTTTTGGATATATGAGAAAGGAAAGAATGGAATATCTCACTTTGCGTTCAGAAGACAATTAATTATATTGATAGTTTATTTCAAATCACATGTATCTCCTGAGACAGCTATACTTCACTGTGAATTTCTTTCTTTCTTTCTTTTCTTTCTTCCTTCCTTCCTTCCTTCCTTCCTTCCTTCCTTCCTTCCTTCCTTCCTTCCTTCCTTCCTTCCTTTCTTTCTTTCTTTCTTTCTTTCTTTCTTTCTTTCTTTCCCTCTGTCTTTGTTTCTTTCTTTTTCTTAAGTAATCTCTATGCCCAACATGGAGCTTGAACTCACAACCCCAAGATCAGGAGTTGCGTGCTCTACCAAGTGAGATAGCCAGACACCCCTTTACTTCAAATTTCTTAATAGGAGATTCTTACAAGTCTGTTCTTAAAAGTCTGATTCTTACAAACACTGTTTTGGGCTGGGATCAATAAAAGACAAGACTTACCAATAAGATTTCTGAACTTTCACTTGAACTGGTCCAAGTCTGAAGCAGAAAGCTAGGAATGATTCCAAGGATTCTAGGGCACAAAGGCAGGGATGTTTGTGATAACATAAAGTGCAGCCTGTTTGAAGAACTGTTGAATTTACTGGGTCCTAACCAATTATCTCCTAATCTATGTCATTCCCAATTAATGAACCCATGCATTCCAACCCAGTTCCTTACTCCTGGGGACTAGAAAACTTTTTACAAGTCAAAGATTACTTGATATTTACTAATGAAGAAATGTGAAAAGATCACTCCCTTTAAAATTCACTTCACACAGGCCAGATTGTGCATAATGCCAAATTTACTAAGAATTAAGAACATTCATCTTAACATTTTGCCTAAACCTCATTCTAAGTCCAATGGAACTTTAAGAAATTCTAATTCTCTCCATTGCACACACACACAAATACATACACACAAACCGTGTGTGTGTGTGTGTGTGTGTGTGTGTGTGTGTGTGTGTAAACTGAAGTTGCAAGGTATTTTTCATCTGACTTGAGTAAAATTATTCTTATCAATATTTTTACATGTCTCCGAAGAGAAATCCTTTTTCAAGAAGCTAATCCCATTTATATCTGTGGGAATGGTAGTAAAAACCGTAAAGTACCTACACTGGAGATGTCATAAATGATACTAGCTGCTGTTTCCAAGGAATCCAAGCTCAAACCACAAGGTTGGTACACAATCAAATCCCCATACATGGGTCCCTTTGTTCAAAACTCCGAACTCCAAGCTTCACTGTGAAATATATCTAAAGTAAACTGAGGCAGCATGAAGTTATATGTGCTATTGCTGTCCTTATTACACTGAGGCCAGTGGTGTTTGATATGTTTTGGGGTGAAAAGGAACAGGAACTGTACTCTTAAGATTTTATCTTAAATCTGTCTAGCTCACTTTTTTCAAATGCTTATTTATTTTTGAAGTAGAGAGAGAGGGAGAGACAGAACTTGAAGTAGGCTCCAGGCTCTGAGCTGTCAGCACAGAGCCTACCACAGGGCTCGAACCCACAAATCATGAGATCATGACCTGAGCTGAAGTCAGACGCTTAACTGATGGAGCCACTCAGGCATCCCTGTCTAGCTCACTTCAAAAATTTTTTAAAGTGACATAAAATTAACATACCATAAAACTCTCCCTTTAACATATAATATTTAACACACAGTTTGGTAGATTTTTGTATATTCAGAGTTGTGCAACCATTACCACTGTCTAGTTCTGAAACATTTTAATTCTCGCAAAAGGAAATCCCCTACCCATTGGCCGTCACTGTCCCTCTCCTCTGAGTCCCTGGCAACCACTAATCTGTTTTCTGTCTCTATAGATCTGCCTATTCTGGACATCTCACATAAACAGAATCATAGAATACGTGGTCTGTGGTGTCTGGCTTATTTCACTTCGGAAAATGTTTTCAAGGTTCATCCGTGTTGCTGGAGGTATTAGTACTTCATTCCTTTTTGTAGTTAAATTTCATTGTATAGATATATCATATTTTGTTTATGCATTCATCCATTGATGGACATTTGGATTGTTTCCACTTCTTGGCTCTTGTAAATAGTGCTGCTGTGAATATTCATGTACAAGCATTTATTTGAGCGCTTGTATATACCTACAAGTGGTATGGTAATTCTATGTTTAACATTTTTTTTTAGTTTATTTATTTATTTTTGAGAGAGAGAGACAGAGAGAGTGAGCGGGAGAGGGGCAGAGAGAGAGGGAGAGAGAGAATCCCAAAGAAGGCTCTGCACTGTCAACATGGAGCCTGACGTGGGGTGCAAACTCACAAACCACGAGATCATGACCTGTGCCAAAACCAAGAGTTGGGCACTCAACCAACTGAGCCACCCAGGCACCCCTCTATGTTTAACTATTTGAGGAACCTAGTAGACTGTTTCCCACGGGAACTACACCATTTTCCATTCATACTAGCAGTGTATGAAGATTTTAAGTTCTCCACATTCTTGCCAATACTTGTTAATTGTCTGTCTTTTTGGATACTGCTATCCTAATGGGTAAGAATAGGTCATATGTTTTTGTCGTTTTGATTTTCATTTCCCTGATGACTAATGATGTTGACAATCTGTTCATGTATTTGTTGGCCATTTGTATATCTTTTTAGAGAAATATTTATCCACATCCTTTGCCATTTTTTTTTTAACTTGGGTTGTCTTTTTTATTGTTCTGATTTCTTTTTACGAGTTTGTCAAGAGACAGTCATACAGACATACCCACCATCAATATCTAAGAATAAAGGGAAACTATCAGATTTCAATAGGGAAAAAATCGAAATTTTCATTGCTTCCATCATAGAAAGAGATATGCTTACTAAATTTCCTTTTTAAACATGTAGTAAAAGGATCAAAGTATTAATATTTTTCTGTGGGTTAAAAATATTCGGATAGTACAATTGTATTTGTAATATGTGAATTAACAATATCTACCTTACAGGGTTGTTGTAAGAATTAAATACATATTTAGTTCACCCTTATATCCCTAGGGCTTAGTACAGTGCATGGTATATAGTCGAACCTCAATAAATATTTGCTGAATCAATTCATGAAGTATCCAATGGAGTCCCACAAACATATCAATATGTGTGAGTTCCCTCCCCATCCTCTTCAGGAGACTTGAAGGAGGGAAGAATAACCATACTAGCAGAACTAGAACCCTCTGAACTGTGTGGCTTATGGTACATTATGAAATACTATAAGATTTATGGAGCCAAATGGTTTACAGGATGTGAATGCTGGAACTCTACCTGTCTTCAGTGAAAAATGGGAGTTGAATATGTTAGAAAGTGCTTGGTTTTGGAAAGGTGAAAAGACCCCCATAGTGTTCCTAACTTCGTAATACTGAGTCGCTTGTCTGTGTATTTTCTGATTTGATATTCAGTATGTCAGTAAATTAGACCCCCAGCGGGGAGGCAGCCACCATCACAGTGCCATAAATGGAGAGTGGAAAAGCTAGCATGTCAGGCCACTCAAGACACTAAGGTGGCTTGCAGGCAAGGATGTTGTTTGACTTTTGGAAATGGTTGCAAGGCCACTATCACAACTGATATTTGACTGTTGAAATTTCAATTGATAATTAAAATGTCAGATAATCTCTGTCTCACAACCCCACTCATACAACTGGTTTTATCTTCCAGCTATCTTAAGAGAATATGCATAAATCAGGAAAATTCATTACTCACCTTCTAATATTATTGTCAATGTGCACAGTCCAACATTACCAAAAGAAATCCTGCTTACACACTTTATAAACAGTATTTGATATTCGACCTGAGAAAAAAGCTACTTATTGCAAATTGAAATTTTCATTCTCTGCGATATAAAATTGCCTGTTAGGGGCAAGACAGTTTGTAATACATGGAAAGTAGAAACGACTTACTCATACAGTTTAAATTAATGCTACATGAATAACTGAAGGCATAGAGTAAAAAGCACTAGTTATTTTATACTTAAAATTAATTCAAAAAATACTCTGATATATTAACAAATTGAATTTGCACTTTTTAAAAGAAGATCTTATGGTTTGAAAAGACTTAACATTGTTAAACACTTGAATAATAATCTTTGGAACAAAAGGAAATTTATCTCTTAAAATTTTTAGACACAGAGAAAACATTGTGAATCTACAAATCTCTTTTAGTTCCAAACATAAACTGTAGTTAACTTTTTTCAATGTTTATTTTTGAGAGAGAGAGAGAGTGTGTGAGTGGAGAAGGGGCAGAGAGAGCGGGAGACAGAATCTGAATCAGGCTCCAGGATCTGAGCTCTCAGCAAAGGCCCGATGCGGGGCTCGAACTCATGAACCGTGAGATTGTGACCTGATCTGAAATCAAAGTCAGATGCTTAACCAACTGAGCCACCCAGTCTCCCCTATAGTTAATTTCTTTTCTTGAAGATACACCAGGCAGAACTGAAAGACCAAGATATTCTGATAGTTTGGATGAGCTTCCTAAGGAATATATCTTCTAGCAATGACCTGAGGCTTAATATCTGCTAATCCTAATGCTACTGGAAGATACTTCTTACCTTCCTGGGTCTGGAGAGCAGAATTTCCTTTCAACTTCTGGTATTTTTTTAGCAGTTGCTGCCTGTGGTTGAATCACCCAATGATGCACTTTTAGCCAGCTGTGTGTCTTCATTGCGGTTTGTCTGTCTTAAAGGACATTCAAAGAAAAGGAATGGCTCGTTATATATTGGTGATCTTTTTTTCTCATGACCGAGAGATCAAGAGTCACAGGCTCTATCTACTGAGCCAGCCGGGTACCCCTTATTGGTGATCTTGTTAGCTGAGATTTCAGGTAGACTTAGAGCTAATGGAAAAGGATGTGCATTGTAGAGTAGAAATAGCAGATGTTGTAATGTTGAAACCACTAGAAATAACATTGAAAATAATTTTTATGAGAACAGTTAGGTAAATGGTTGTTTTAGCTAGTGCTCAAATTCTTGAAAATTGAAGCTACGGAGGATAATTACGTGGCTTTGCAAGCACTCTGTTACTCTGAAATAGCAGAGGGTTTTGTCTGATAGGCTGTAGGTGCGGAGAGATGGTGGATGATAGCCATGGAATGTCATCCCTGGAACAACAGGGGGCTGTGAGGGGCAGCCGGGTGGCCTGCATAGGCAGGCAGAAGCTGGCCATTGTTCAAACATGACCTGTCACAACTACAGCTCTCAGTAGAGCTCATTCTAAATTTGGGTTTTGTAGGGCGCCTGGGTGGCTTAGTCGGTTAAGCATCCGACTGCGGCTCAGGTCATGATCTCACAACTCGTGAGTTCGAGCACTGTGTCAGGCTCTGTGTGGACAGCTCAAAGCCTGGAGTCTGCTTTGGATTCTGTGTCTCCCTCTCTCTCTCTGCCATTCCCCACTCGCACTCTGTCTCTCTCTCAAAAATAAACAAACATTAAAAAATATATAAATCAAATAAATTGGATTTTGTTTCTTGGTTATGTTTTTCACTTGGGAAGTTCAAAACAAGATCAGCCAAGGAATTTATAGAATCAACATGTTTTGAATACTATGTGGAATGAATAGAGTCCTCAGGATTCAGGCATTTAAATCAACTCATCTGCTTTATTCCTCAAGCTCTTTATGATGATGATGATAATGATTATTATTATTATTATTATTATTTTTAAAGTTTATTTTATTGGGGCATCTAGGTGACTCAGTTGGTTGAGTGCCCGACTTTTGGTTTCGGATTGTCATGATCTCACGGTTCGTGGGTTTGAGCCCCACTTTGGGCTTTGCACTGATGGTACAGAGCCTACTTGGTATCCTCTCTCTCTCCCTCTGTCTCTGCTCCTTCCCTGCTCATGCTAGCTGTTTAAATAAACTTTAAGTTGTTTATTTTATTTATTTTGAGAGAGAGAGAGAGAGAGAGCAGGCAGAGAGAGGGAGAGAGAGAATCCCAAGCAGGCTCCCCACTGTCAGCAAAGAGCCTGATGCCGGGGCTCAAACACAGGAACTGTGACTTCATGACCTGAGCCAAAATCAAGAATTGGATGCTTAACTGACTGAGGTACCCAGGAGCCCTGTTATTTTTTTTTTTTTAAGGCCATTCTGGGTTTGATTTCATGTACTGTGTTCCTCTGAAATTGTATGAGAATGCTACTCACATGGGGATAAGGACATGGTCTCATATATATGTGATGAAAACTTTCCTCTTGACAGATAATACTTTTATAGCAGTATCTTTCCTCTCTTATATTAGATACCTAAGAATCTAGAAACATTTTTCCAAAAAACATGTTCTTCAAAGTCACAGCATCCAGCAAGGATGATTATGCTTATTATACATACAAGAGGCAGAAATGCAATTGTTGTTGAAACAATTTGTTCAAATGATATAACAACTTCACCATTGAGCTATAATTTATCCTGAATTGCTAGGGTCCTATCTTAATGATTCTTGCTGCTATTTGTTCAAATAAAAGGATATTGATTTTAAGGCAATCACAACTGAGATGTGGCTCATATTTCTAATAATTTTCTCAGCAATACTGTTTCATTTCTCACCTGGAAGTAGAAGCACATGTAAATGTATTGAAATTGTGTATTTTGGTAGTACAGTCTCTACGTTTTCATAAATTAAAAAAAAAAAAAGATGGGAGCTTAGTCAAGAGACAAACGTAAGATACGTTAATATATATCCTTCTTATACTTGTTATTTCTTGGAGAAGTGGCAAGGTGAAGAAATAACAGAGTCTCAAAGAGGTAAAATATGTAATGATATTGAGACTGAGCTCAAAATGTGTCTCTATTAAACAAACAAAAACAATGGGATTTATTTAACTGGTTACCTGAATTTTTAAACTCTGAATTTCCAGATGACCATCTCCGCGAACTAGTTCCTTTGCTTCAGCTGGAGCACTATTTATAGGCATAGATTATTATAGTGAATAATTACCCCATATTGATTTTCCTGAGATAAAGAGGGATATAATAAATTATGCTCATAGCCTCCCTAGAATAATATAAAAATTACCAAAATTATGGTCATAGACTTTCATTTTTATGAAGCAAGTAAAAACAATTTTTAAAAAATGACTAATTGAAATTAATACACCTTCTGCAGCAGAAGTGAAACTAAGCACATTATCAAGCATATACAAAGAAGGGATATCTTATTTAAGAATTCTAGGGGGCATCTGGGGGGCTCAGTTTGTTAAGCGTCTGACTTTGGCTCAGGTCATGATCTTATAGTCTGGGTTCAAACCCCACATCGGGCCCTGTGCTGACAGCTCAGAGCCTGGAGCCTGCTTCTGATTCTGTGTCTCCCTCTCTCTCGGCCCCTCCCCCACTTGTGCTCTGTCTCTCAAAAATAAATAAATGTTAAAAAAAAATTTTTTTTTAAAGAATTCTAATAGAACAGTTAAACTTACATTGACTTTAATAGCAATGGCAAACATTTGTCTAAATATGCATTTATTATTGTCAATACCCTACAGCATCACGTTAATGCTGACGATTATAAATGACAGCAAGATGGGCATCTCGATGAAGGCAAAATGAATGCAAATATACTTTGCAGTTGTATAGTTCTTTTTTTATCACAGGGTCTCACATTTATTATACTATTTTATTCTCAACATGGACTATTTTATACATTACACCTATTCGCATAATTAAAAATCTCTTTTTACTGAAGAAAACCAACCAAATATCCACCAGCACTTCCACCAGTTTCATTTAACCTAAGTTGGTTTTCAAATGTTACTTTCTTTTTACTAACTCCGGTATCACTCTATCTGCTTTCCCTTGTTTTATTCTCTGGAATACTGCTACGTCAGGAAAATCTTTATCTCCATGGTCAGGACTCTTTTGTGTTTTCTTTCCTTTTCCCATTAAATAGGACCACTTGAAGTCTTTCTTGGTAACTATGGAATATTCTTCCGTGTATTATAACACTATTCATCTTGTTTTGCCACAGGATGTATTATACTACTCAGGCCAATTTGTACATTTCATTCAAAACATAACAATAGAACAGAGATAATAAAGATTTAATAAAGTATCAAGTTTAAAATTAATTATGTTTGCTGTATAATAAAGGCTGTATTTTAAGACACCAGAAATACCATATTCCATGTTTTCATGTTTTTACTACAACTGCTTCTTGGTTGAAACAGTTACAAATGCATAACACCATGCACTTAATAACTATTTGTTAGCATAGAAATATCTTTAAGATATTATCTGAACTGTCTTTAAAATGTATCACCTATCTACATGAAACTAGAGACTTACTAAGATAACTTGTCTTATTTTTATGCTTCTTCATTTAACTTTTTCCTCTGCCAAAACTAGTCTACTTACCTTTGTGATAATATTTTTATTGAGACAGTGGTATCAGTTACTTCTCCAAAAATTAATTGTTTTTTTAAAATTGTAGAACATTTGTGTTGAGTCTGTTGGCTTACCACTGTACAAGTTACCAGAACTTAAAATGTCATCAGTACTGCAGTACTTGTACATTTTCTATTTATATGTTCATTGTTAAGTTGTACTCAGAAACCAGATCTACTATTTTATTCTTGAAGTCATCTTGTCTAGGAATTTTTCTCTTGTGAATTTCCATAGAAATTATTATTTTTTTAATGATTTTTTTTTTTTTTTTGAGAGAGAGACACAGCACAGTGGAGTAGGGGAAGAGAGAGAGACACACACAGTATCTGAAGCAGGTTCCAGGCCCTGAGCTGTCAGCACAGAGCCCGACGCAGGGCTCGACCTCATGGACCACGAGATCATGACCTGAGTGGAAGTCAGACACCTAACCGACTGAGCCACCCAAGCGCCCTTCCATAGAAATTATTTTTGGCAAGTGATCGACTTGTATCTTCTAGAGACTTTGGCTTCCACCACTGCCCCTGGTGGCACTTGCGTGTCTCATGGTGGCGATCGTGTCTACACTGAGGAATTGTGTGATTGACCATGAATGAAACAATCCTAGTGTCATTTTTACTTGTTTTGTCTTTTTAAATTGGACTCTGAATGAATTGCTAACCATATGTGGATTACTAGCTATACTGTGAAAAGCTATGCTGTTGACCTTTTCACAATGTATTTTCTTTTTTTTTTTTTTTAAATTTTTTTTTCAACATTTATTTATTTTTGGGACAGAGAGAGACAGAGCATGAACAGGGGAGGGGCAGAGAGAGAGGGAGACACAGAATCGGAAACAGGCTCCAGGCTCTGAGCCATCAGCCCAGAGCCTGACGCGGGGCTCGAACTCACGGACCGCGAGATCGTGACCTGGCTGAAGTCGGACGCTTAACCGACTGCGCCACCCAGGCGCCCCTCACAATGTATTTTCTTAACAAGCTGTGGGAATAGGCTAGAGGGGTGAATTTTAAGAGAGTAATAGTTGCAAGGGTAGTCATCACAGTATTATAAACTTCTTGCATGTCTTTATATGCTACAGTCACAGACGATATTTGAACTTATTCCAGCACCATTTCCATCTTGTTCAAATAAGAAAATGGCTCTCGTGGGAATTCTTTTGACTCTGTCCACCTGCCACGGGGTATTAGCAGATTAGAACAAATGTTGGGAGGTGCCTCATGTCATCTAAGTGAACAATAGCACATTTGTTTGCCTTTCCACCTTCAAGGATATTTGAAGGTCGAATTTTTGTTTGTTTGGGCCAATATTTTTTTAATCATCAGGCCAGACGTTCCAAAAGGGCAGGGAACCATCACTATCTCGAACAAAAGGAGCCCTCCTCAGTCAGCACCAAGAATATCAAAGTATTTCCTCTGAAGCTCTTAGGAATGAGTTATGAAAATATCTCAGTTACAAGTGGACAGCTATCTCACTTGTTCTCGGGACTTCTCCTTTATTTTTTAAATTTTTTTAATTTACATCCATGAAGGTCGAGTTTTGAAGAGAGTGCTTTGTGAACATAAAAATAGCCATGTACTTGTGTAGAAGAAGACTGACCCTTGATTGTAAGGAGGGCCTTCCAACTACACAGCTACAAATCAGAAAGAAAGCCCAACATGACAGACCAGTCCTCCTTGTGTCCACTGTTCCAGAACGCTGAGGGTTCCATCACCCCTAGACATCTCCCACTCAGGGAGGCCCTGTCTTCGAGATGCCCAGGATCACACTGACGCTGTAAACAGCGATCAACAGTCCTGTCCTACTGTTAGCACAGGAGAAAATCCAAAGGGGAGGTGGTGAGAGAAGTGTTTTTCCTTTCCACAATTTTGCATTCCATATAAAGAATCGAAATGTGCAGATTTCTTGATGCTATTCCTGCACTGAAAGAGAACAAAATAATAGCAGTTAAATCACCTTTTGGATAGTATTGCAGGAATTTCTCATGTCCTTACTACAATGGTAGGGGTCTGTAGGAATCATGCAACTGGCCTTTATTTCTTTTTCTATAAAATAGAGTAATGGGTGCCTCATTCTTACGGAGTGGGATGTTTTATACACATTTAAGAAGTGTTTAAGAAATAAACCCTATGAGCACACTGTTTTTAAGATCCAATAAGTATCTTATTATTTTTGACATCTGTGATATTAAATGAAAGAAAATGCTTTTTTGTTTTACTTCTTATTGAAGAAAACAATGATATTTTCAAAAAGTTGATATACCATGACAAGGGGCAGAAGATGCTCAGAACAGTGGTCTGTGAAGATTAGTTTTGCGGTAAACAGTCAGGGGATAATTGAAAGAGTGATTAGTCTGGGTTGTCAACAAGTAATGTGGGAGATAGAAAAACTAATATCCAAGGCACATGGCTAATTCCATATGCCTCTGGAAAAAGGGAAGTGCACTGGGCTTCAGTTATTGAAGGAGAAATTATTTTTAACAGTGTGTCGTGCCTCATTTTATAGTTCATTTAAAAAAAGCTCAAGCTTAAAACTGGTGAAGCCTGAGGAATAAAATCTCCATCTGCATACACATTCAAATACGTACAGAAACCAGGGGCTTCAGTGGCCAGAGTCGTGCCTGCTCACGGAGGAGAGTTTCCCAGAGGTGGGAGGAGATGCGGCCACGCTTCACCCAGACGCAGGTGCAGCCTGTCTTCTGCAGAGAAGGAGCAATGTCCGGAGTCGGCTGGCCTTGGTTTGTCGTCTCCTGTGGCGACTGCCAGTCGTTTGTGGGCTTTTGTCTATGCTTTGTGTACTACTTGACTCAGCTTGAGCCAAAGGCATCAGCAGCCGAAGCTGGAGTCTACCTTTCTGCAGAGAGCGCAATGTTTGATGTTTCTGAACATTTTTGCAACACATAACCACACTGAGCTCCTGCTGCCTTACAAGCTCTTCTCACATGAAAGTACAAGACTCTAAAACGGCACCTTCCGTACACTATCCTTCCATTTAGGAGGCAGGCAGACAGTGTGTGCTGACAGCTGGCTGTCCATCTGGTGTTTGATGTGTGGCAGAAAAGCACCGTGGGGTAATAAGGGAGATGGATATTTCTCTAGGTGACAGTCGGGCCTTCCCGAGAGCAGACTCCCCTGGGCTTCCTGCCCTTGTGCCCTGAGCACTGCCTCTCCCCACAGGACCGCAGGCTCTGCCTTCTTGGTGTAAGGCAGCTCAGCTCTCTCTATGTACCTCGCTGGCTTTTCATTGATTTGCAATATCCTGATCACAACAAACATTTCTAGCACTTTCGTTGCAGTGCCGCCAGCATGAATGCATTGATAAAGTTTTGTAACAGCTTCCGTTCTTTTTCAGTTTTTGTTCATACCTGAAATTCTCCTTTATTTTTATTCATTCGTGAACCTTTTCTAGTCTCTGTTCTATAAAACTAGGAGGAACGTTTAGAGTACACAAAAAGCTATCACCTTGCAAGCTGTGTCAGGCCAAAGATAATTTTTTTAAACGTGGGTAATCTTCAGTTTGCTACATTTGAAGTTTATAAATAGTTCAAATATCTGTATACACATCGCTGTATTATGCATATCCAGTTTAACAATTATTTGGACAGTTAGCTTCTGAAATGACTCCATTTTTTAAAAATTGCACTTGGTATCTACAAAGATGTTTTGCACTTTTGACAGATAAATGCCTTACGAGTAATAAAATGTAAAAAAGCAGCATGAATTTTTTAAATGTCAGAACTGTCTCAATTCCCTTATTAACGGTAAAAGGACTATTTTTTTTTTAATTTTTTTTTTCAACGTTTATTTATTTTTGGGACAGAGAGAGACAGAGCATGAACAGGGGAGGGGCAGAGAGAGGGAGACATAGAATCGGAAACAGGCTCCAGGCTCTGAGCCATCAGCCCAGAGCCTGACGCGGGGCTCGAACTCATGGACCGCGAGATCGTGACCTGTCTGAAGCCGGACACTTAACCGACTGCGTCACCCAGGCGCCCCTAAAAGGACTATTTTTTAAAACAACATAAATAGCACACTTAGAAATACGAATTGTGTGTATACTAAAACATAGAAAATATTTACAAATTTGTTCTCATTGTTACCTTTTTTTTTTAACATGAAATTTATTGTCAAATTGGTTTCCATACAACACCCAGTGCTCATCCCAACAGGTGCCCTCCTCAATGCCCATCACCTACCCTCTCCTCCCTCCCACCCCCCATCAACCCTCAGTTTATTCTCAGTTTTTAAGAGTCTCTTATGGTTTGGCTCTCTCCCTCTCTAACTTTTTTTTTCCTTCCCCTCCCTCATGGTCTTCTGTTAAGTTTCTCAGGATCCACGTAAGAGTTAAAACATATGGTATCTGTCTTTCCCTGTATGACTTATTTCACTTAGCATCACACTCTCCACTTCCATCCACGTTGCTACAAAAGGCCATATTTCATTCTTTCTCATTGCCACGTAGTATTCCATTGTGTGTATAAACCACAATTTCTTTATCCATTCATCAGTTGATGGACATTTAGGCTCTTTCCATAATTTGACTATTGTTGAAAGTCTGCTATAAACATTGGGGTATAGGTGCCCCTATGCATCAGCACTCCTGTATCGCTTGGGTAAATTCTTAGCAGTGCTGGAATTGCTGGGTCATAGGGTAGATCTATTTTCAATTTTTTGAGGAATCTCCACACTGTTTTCCAGAGCGGCTGCACCAGTTTGCATTCCCACCAACAGTGCAAGAGGGTTCCCATTTCTCCATATCCTGTCCAGCATCTATAGTCTCCTGATTTGTTCGTTTTAGCCACTCTGACTGGCGTGAGGTGGTATCTCAGTGTGGTTTTGATTTGTATTTCCCTGATGAGGAGTGACATTGAGCATCTTTTCATGTGCCTGTTGGCCATCTGGATGTCTTCTTTAGAAAAGTGTCTATTCACGTTTTCTGCCCATTTCTTCACTGGATTATTTATTTCTCGGGTGTGGAGTTTGGTGAGTTCTTTATAGATTTTGGATACTAGCCCTTTGTCTGATATGTCATTTGCAAATATCTTTTCCCATTCCATTGGTTGCCTTTTAGTTTTGTTGAGTGTCTCCTTTGCAGTGCAGAAGCTTTTTATCTTGATGAGGTCCCAATAGTTCATTTTTGCTTTTAATTCCCTTGCCTTTGGAGATGTGTCAAGTAAGAAATTGCTGTGGCTGAGGTCAGAGAGGTTTTCCCCTACTTTCTCCTCTAGGGTTTTGATGGTTTCCTGTCTCACATTCAGGTCCTTTATCCATTTTGAGTTTATTTTTGTGAATGGTATAAGAAAGTGGTTTAGTTTCATTCTTCTGCATATTGTTGTCCAGTTCTCCCAGTCTCTTAAAGAGACTGTCTTTTTTCCATTGGATATTCTTTCCTGCTTTGTCAAAGATTAGTTGGTCATACTTTTGTGGGTCCAGTTCTGGAGTCCCTATTCTATTCCATTGGTCTACGTGTCTGTTTTTGTGCCAATGCCATACTGTCTTGATGATTACAGCTTTGTAGTAGAGGCTAAAGTCTGGGATTGTGATGCCTCCCGCTTTAGTCTTCTTCAATATTACTTACCTTTAAAAAAAAAAAAATTTAACATTTTTCAGAGACAGTGAGAGACAGAGTGTGAGTGGGAGAGGGCAGAGAGAGAGGGAGACACAGAATCCAAAGCAGGCTCCAGGCTCTGAGCTGTCAGCACAGAGCCTGATGCAAGGCTCAAACTCATGAGAGCCTTGAGACCATGACCTGAGCTTAACTGACTGAGCCACCCAGGCTCCCCCTTAGTGTTATCTTAAAATAAGCATTACTTAGAGTTGATTAAAGGGCACTACCCAAAGGCTGTTGCTTGAAAAGGAGCAACTATTGAGCTGTGATTATCAGAAAATCCATTCACTAGGAAGGAGAGAAACATCCCAACCATCTCAGTGGCCTACTCTTCAAGATTAATGAACATTTTGCTGCCAAGATGACACCAATCCTCTTTCTCCTTATCCAGTGTTGTCTCTGTTTTGATTTGTCCTCTCGTTCTTTGCCCATTGGCAGTGAGGGTGAGGCCATCTTGATTAGCTGTGGCCTGGCATCTAGTCTCGGGAATCCTTTAGTTCATGAGATGGGAGAAAACAGCCCAGGGATGGCCAAAGTCAGCCAGCCATCTGGTCATTGCTCCCACCTCCTATTTTGGAAAACCAAGTGTTTCTGTCCTCCCTAGGAGACAGAAGAAAACAATGGATTGAATTTTCTTGCTGGTCATGGGGCCAAATTGGCTGGATATGGAGTATAATGAAAATGGAAATCTTTGCTATGAAATGTATGGTTTGGAATAAGTGAATCAAGGAGTTCTTCTGAGGATTAGGACATAGTTGTTTATCTTGTTTAAAATGGAGAAGAAAAACTTTTTAAAAAATAATTTTTTTAATGTTTATTTTTGCGGGAGAGATACTGAGCACGAGCTGGAGAGGGGCAGAGAGAGACACACACACACACATACGCAGAATTGGAAGCAGGCTCCAGGCTCTGAGCTGTCAGCACAGAGCCTGATGCGGGGCTTGAACCCACGATCTGTGGGATCGTGACCTGAGCTGAAGTTGGCTGCTTAGCCAACTGAGCCACTTAAATACTCCAGAAAATCTCTTGTTTTAAGAAGCACAATTTTAAGGAGCCTACTGAGGTATCAACATTTGCAAGTAAGTAGACTAAAAGGTAGTACCCTACTGTCTTGAAGGTGTGCTAAAAGGTAAATCAAGAAGAGGCAAACAAATACAAAGATGCCAAAACAATGTAACAACAAAATTTGTTTACAGAAATGTATAATCGATATTCCAATGTGCACTAATTATGTAGTTTCTGAACTTCAAGCAAAATGAAAAGATAGAAAGAAAAAGCAAAGAAAGAGAAACCCTTTAGTGAAATGGAAAAAAGTTTCAATACCTAAGCTTGGTTTTAGATATTATATTTTTTTGTCTAAAACATAATATTTTAATATGCTTTCAGATTTTAATTTTGTTCTGAGATGGCCATCCTGCAGAAAATGTTGCTCACTCCCATCTAGAAAAAGGACAGAAGGAGAGAAAGTGAAAAGCAGGTAGCAAGCAGCAAGGTCAAGTGAAAGAGTATGTGATCAGAAATGAAAAGACATAGGACAGCCTCTGTCTCGCCCTCATCGAAGCTGAAGTAGGACTCTGGTACAATTTCCCAGAAGCAGGCACATACCCCAAGGCATCCGAGAGTTTTGCAGTTCACACTGAATTTCACACAATATGGAGATTGGGGCTACTTTGTAAGACCACAGATTTCATTCAAAATTAGTGAATGCCTCATTTTCATCTTTCTATTTATCCATCAACTCTCAGGTATTGAAACTCCTTCCCCTTCATAGCCTCTTCCGCCATCTTTACCTTTTGGTTTTCTGCGGTTTGGATGATGTCTGGACATGGTTTTCTTTGAATTTATCCTGTTTTGCATTCACCAAGCTTCTTGAAATCTGTAAATCTGTATCCTTCACCAAATTTGGGAACTCTTCAGCCTTTATGTTTTCAAATATTTTCTCTCCACCAATCACTTTCTCCTTTCCTTCAGTGACTCCAATACCATGAGTGTTACACCTCCCATATTGTCCCTCAGGTCCCTGAAGCTCTTGTTTTGTTTTGTTTTGTTCTCTCTTCCAAATGGATCATTTATATTGATCTATCTTCAGGCATATTGATTCCTTGCTCTGCCATTTCTATTCTGCTACAGAACTTATCCAGTGAGTTGTTTTTTTTTTTTTAATTTCAGACATTGTATTTTTCAGTTCCAAAATTCCCACTTGGTTCTTTTTTATACTTTCTATTTCTCTGCTGAAATAATTTATCTTTCCATTCATGATTTCATTAATATTTACCTTTATCTCCTAGACATTGATTATAAAATTTCTTTAAAGTTTTTGTATTTTAATTCCAACATCTGGATGATTTTGGAGGTGCATTAACTGATTGTCTTTCTCATGCGAATTGGTCAGAGTTCAAGGTTCTTTATATGTTAAATACTTTAGGATTGTATCCTGGACATTTCAAATATTACATTGTGATTCTCTGGGTCCTGTTAAAATGTCTAGAAAATGTTGAACTTATTTTTCTGGCAGGTGATCAGCCTGCATAGTTTGAATCACAAGTTCTAGCCCATCTGTGGGTGGTGTGGTTCCAATATCAGTTCAGTTCTCAAAGCCTTCACGATGCTTGTAGGAGAGCCTGGGACTTGTTCGCTTACAGAGTTAGGTTCATTCTTCAGATCTCTCTTCTTGGAGATTTTCTTCATACTCTTCCGTTCCCGTGGATCTTTTTTCCAGGCTCCTCTGGGCATAGGAATGGTTTTCTTTCAGAGTTTTAGCCTCCTGGGGCACCTGGGTGGCTCAATTGGTTACACGTCTGACTCTTGATTTCGGCTCAGGTCAATGATCTCACAGTTTGTGAGATCAAGCCCCACGTCGGGGTCTGTGCTGACATCATGAAGCCTGCTTGGGATTCTTTCTCTCCTTGTCTCTGCCCTTTTGCTGCTTCTCTCTCTCTCTCTCTCTCTCTCTCTCTCTCTTTCAAAATAAATAAATAAACATTAAAAAAAAAGATTCAACAAAAGAGGTTTAGCCTCCTGTGTTAAAGGAGATCCCAGGTCCACACAACTGACCCATCTTCAGGGTGAAAAAGTGAGAAAAAAATGAGAGAAAAATAATGGGGCTTTCTCTATACTCTTCACATAACAAGACAC
The DNA here is from genome assembly GCF_028749965.1 of Puma concolor. Taxonomy (NCBI): domain Eukaryota; kingdom Metazoa; phylum Chordata; class Mammalia; order Carnivora; family Felidae; genus Puma; species Puma concolor. The sequence continues at coordinate 44,087,287 of NC_141672.1, forward strand.
CCTTTTCATGCAGTGACAGTGCCTCAGGTTAGGGCTGGGAGAGGAAATAGAAAATAGAAAAACAAGACTCCTCCCTTACCCTTCAGCTTGCAGGGATTCTCCTTAAGTCCTCTGGTCAGAAAGTGTTTGTTGTCTGCAACTACCGAGCATTTCACTGATCTGGCCCACCCTCCAGTAAAAGCTAAGAGATTAAGAAGCAGGAAAGCGGGGCGCCTGGGTGGCGCAGTCGGTTGGGCGTCCGACTTCAGCCAGGTCACGATCTCGTGCTCCGTGAGTTCGAGCCCCGCGTCAGGCTCTGGGCTGATGGCTCGGAGCCTGGAGCCTGTTTCCGATTCTGTGTCTCCCTCTCTCTCTGCCCCTCCCCCGTTCATGCTCTGTCTCTCTCTGTCCCAAAAATAAATAAAAACGTTGAAAAAAAAAATTAAAAAAAAAAAAAAAGAAGCAGGAAAGCCAAAAACCAAAAAATGGCCCCAAACCCCACAAAACTCTCAGCAGAAAAACTGCCCCCACCACAGCGGGTGTTTTTTTTCCTTCCAAATTTTGAATTCCCACCTTAATCTGCCCTGTTTTATTTTTCAGAGTCTCCAGGTAGTAGCTTTTTGTCTTTTGTCCAGAGTTTTTATTTATATTCGATGGGAGAGGTAAAGTTAAACATAGAGTTTGATTACATTATGTAAAAATATATGTGATCGTATATAAATCTTTTTTAAAAATGTTGATTCATTTTGAGAGAGAGAGAGAATGGGAGGGGCAGGGAGAGGGGGAGAGAGTGAATTCCAAGCAGGCTCAGCACTGTCAGCACAGAGCCTGATGCGAGGCTCAAACCCAGAACCATGAGATCATGACCTGAGCCCAAACCAAGAGTTGGACACTTAACTGACTGAGCCACCCAGGTGCCATTTGTTTTTGTTTTTTTTTAAAGACCGGAAGGTCAAAATTCTCATCTTGGTCATTTGGTACTGGTAAGATTATGGGTTTTTTTTCCTCATTTTATGTTTTCTAAATATTTTATAACACACCTTTTTCAACTCTTCATATTTAATTCTGTTTCTTCCAAATATTTGGTTAGCTAAGTCTTTGCTGAAGGAGCACGTAGTTTACAATCATTAGAAACCATGAAATTCTGTACCAGCTAGATTTCTTTCAGCTTCAAGAAACAGATCACCAACTCAGTGACTTAAATGATAATGAAAATATTTTCTTACGTAATAAAAAATCCACAGGAATCGTTGGAAGGTTGGTTAACTCTGTAGCTCTGTCTTACCACCTGCCATTCTTATGTTTGGCCTAGGCTTCAGGCTTAGTTCCTTCATGGTTGCACAATGGCTGCAGTAGTTCCAGACATCACATCTAGAAACAACAACGTTTAGAGGCTGAAAATAGGCCATCTTTCTTTTTTAAATTAAAAGGCATTTTCTTTTTAATTTAGAGAGAAAGAGTGTAAGTGGAGGAGAGGGGCAGAGGTGGGGAGAGAGAGAATCTTAAACAGGCTCCACACTCAGCATGGAGCCTAATGTGGGGCTTGATCCCATGACGCTGGGATCATGACCGAGCTGAAATCAAGAGTTGGATGCTCAACCCACTCAGCCACCCAGGCCCCCTCTCTCTTTCTTTGAATTAGTGTTTGATTTTATTATAAATGACAGAACACCCAAAATAACAGTGGGTTAGGTGTGGCTTCATTTTGCTGTTGTTGTTCTATACATGGTCTCCATTCCTAAGGTTGTCCACAGTCCCAAGTGACTGTTTTACCTCCAGCTATCATATCTCCATTCCATACAGCTGAATAAAGGAAGAAGGTAAAGTGCACATGTCAGTGTCTAATAAGGAAGATTGTCAGGAGTTGCCACACCACACTTCTACTTTTATCATATTGGTAAGAACTTATCAGGCTACAATGGGCTGCAAAAGAGAGTCAGAAATGTATTCTTTAATCTGGATGTCCGTGTGCCCACCGAAACTTTCTACCACTATGGCTAACTGAAGCATGCATGTGGGCAACAAGGAGACACTGCCACTTTCTTGTACCTCTCAGTCACTTTTCTCAGAAGCCACCAGCAGACCTTCCCTTATGTCTTATTGGACAGACAAGCATTGCATGACCATGCCTAGGCCAATCCTGGTAAAGGAATGGTACCATCATAATTAGCTTGTGTCAATCAAGGTTCACCATCTAGGTTTGGGGCTGGAGTTATCCTCTCCCAAAAAGACATGGCTTCCAGAAAGAAAGCAGCCACCTGACAAAAGTTAGAACTCATAAGAAGGAGGAAGAGGCATAGGAAAAGGAGGGGCCCAGGGTGGATGTGGTAGGCAAGGTCACTTGCACACTTCTTTGTCCTCCTCCTCCTCCTCCTCCCCCCTTTCTTCATCTTCTTCTTCTCCTTCTGTAACGTTTGTTCATTTTTGAGAGAGACAAAATGCAGGTGGGGGAAGGGGCAGAGAGAGGGGGACAGGGAATCCAAAGCGGGTTCTGCACTGACAGCAGTGAGCCCAATGTGGGGCTCCATCTCATGAACTGTGAGATCACGATCTGAATGGAAGTTGGATGCTCAACCAGCTGAGCCACCCAGGTGCCATCCTTCTGCATAGAGCACAACAATGTTCACATCTTTGATTTTAAGTACAATTGAAATATCTATCTGTTGAATGGATAAAGAAGACGTGGTTTATGTATACAATGGAATACTACTTGGCAATAAGAAAGAATGAAATCCTTCCATTTGCAGCAACATGGATGGAACTGGAAGGTATTATGCTGAGTGAAATAAGTCAGTCAGAGAAAGACAGATACCATATTTTCACTCATATGTGGATCTTGAGAAACTTAACAGAGGATCATGGGGTAAGGGAACGGGGAAAAATTTACAAACAGAGGGGGAGGGAGGCAAACCATAAGAGACTCTTAAATACACAGAACAAACTGAGGGTTGATGGGGGGTGGGGGAGATGGGGAAGTGGGTGATGGGCATTGATGAGGGCATTTGTTGGGATGAATACTGGGTGTTGTATGGAAGCCAATTTGACAATAAATTTTTAAAAATATGCCAGGATACTGTCCATTAAAAAAAAAAAAGTAAAGAAAATATCTGTCTGTGATGGTTCTTGTTATAGTTTCATCTCTTCACAGCTCCCCAAGTAGTGAATTTATTGTGTATTTGTGGGGAGAGGAACAAAGCCCAATCAAACCCAGTTACTGCTAACAGCTCCCCCATATGCATTCTCTCCTTCTACTTAAGAGTTAATTTGAATTAAATTCTGAATATTGAAACTATTTGCATTAGACAAGCTTCCCAGGAAAAATATAACTGTTCCTTACTTAGGGTTAATGAGGAGGATCCCTGAAGAGAATAAAACAGAGAAAACAAAGTTGGCATTTAAAATTTAGGGCATTTTGATTAGTCACATGGACTCTTTTTTTTTTTTTTTTTGCCATACATGAACTTTTTTGGGAAGAAGGAACCAATATATGAAAAGGGATGAAAAAAAAAAAGGATGGAAGAAAATGGCAATGAATGAAAGTAGATGAGAAACAATAAGAAGGCACATATGTGAGAGGGAGAGAAGGGCCTGTGTGCTTTTGTCACAGTTATGTTGCTATGGTAATGAAGCAAAATTGGGCTGATGCTGCGCTATTGGTTTTGTTGGGAATGAAGAACCAAATATGTATAAGCAGAATGACAAATCAAGTCTTCAGTAAACCGAAGAGATAGTCTAACTGTATTTCCTCTAAAAATTCAATATAAGAACTCCTACATTTTCAAAATAATACAATCTGAAGAAGATTCTGTAGACTTACACAATAATATTGAAGTTTCTTCTTAGGAATTAATAGTGAAAGAAAATGTCTCAATTATAAAATATATGTTCACCATAGAAAAAATTTAAATACATAAGAGAACAAAGCAGATTATTAAAAAAAGACACCTGATCCTGTCCATTAATGTTTCGATGTATAGCTCTTCAGTCTCTTCATTTGTATGTTTTTACCAATTGGGATCACATTCTATTACTGCACGTTGAATGTCTAAGTTAATTCCAGTTCTTCACTGTCTTAGTCAGCTTGGGCTGCTATAATAAATTACCAAAGACTAGATGGCTTAAACAACAAATATTTGTTATTCCTCACAGTTGTGGAGGTTGGGACATCCAAGATCAAAATGTCCGCAGATAGAGTGTCTGGTGAGAGCCTGCTCTATTCTCACAAGGGGCACATCCTCATGACCTAATGACCTCCCAGAGGCCTCACCTCCAAATACCATTGGAGGTGGATTAGGGCTTCAACATTTGAATTTTGGAAAGACAAACGTTTAGTCCATAGCACATCGTTACAAATAAGATTTCAAGGAAAGAATTTTGCATACATTTTTGTACCTCTATAAAGTACCTAGAGCTACTCTTGACACACATGGGCAAATTAATACAAAATTTCTCATTGGCAATGAGAAATACAGAGAAATATAGCTGCTAGGAAGATGGTGCATTTTTATCTGCAAAACTAGTACATTCTCTTCTTATAATCAAATAATCAAGTAAAATGTAAGTGTGTATTCACAGAGGTCGCTTTCTTTCCTCAACAGTTCACTGGAAACACTCTATTTCCAGTTGTGGTACCACATAATTAATTTACTATACAAGATTATCCTTTCTAAACACAATTTCCAGATCACCTTGATTGGAATTGTGGGTGTTCCTAACTGCAGGGATTTAGGTCACATATTTATAATATCTTGGTTTATTTCCTTAGGTAGCTGTTGATGTTCATTTTATGTAGGTGTGACTTACTTAACTCTAGGAGTAACTGGGTCACCTCTTCCTTGCCATATTCTTCAATGGACCCTGTTGGTTGGGTATTTTGTCAAGAGAGGATTAAAAGGTTTCATTCTATTTATTAAAATGCTTACGGAATAAAAATTTAAAGGCTATGGATGTCTGCTGAAAATATCATTTGCCTGACAGATATTTATTGAATACTAAATGGGAAAAAAATGAGTTGACTGGGGAACATTTGTTGCAACATTTGTTGCTTTCCACAGCACTCTTATACCATTTGGGAAATAATCCTTTCAAGTAAATGGTCCTAGTAGAGGCTGCCTTCTTGGCCATAGGGTTGGGCATACCATCCAAGTCAATCAGAATCCTTCCACAAGATTTTTCAGTACTTAGTTGGGCAAGTGGGTGGTGCTTAGAAGGTAGAAGGCAGTTCCTCTCAGGGCAATGAACTATGAGGATACACTACACTATCCTAGACAACGCTCCAGACAACTCCCAAATCTGTATCTCTGACTTGAATCTCTCCTTTATCCTCTAGAATTTTTATAGACCTCTCCATCTGAATGCCTTATCAACCAATGACCCAGACAGAATTCTTCACACACACCCCCCAGTGCACTCACCTCCTGCCCAAACTGATCATCCAACATTGCTGTCAGTGTCCAGCCATCCAAGCCAGAAATATGGAAGGCATCCTCAACATCTCCCTCTCTCTCACCCCAAACACAATCAGTCACTAAACTCCGTCAATCCTACTTTATAAATACTTGCACATTTATTCTCTTCTATTTCCATTGCTGTGGTCTTGGTACAGTTCTTCATCACAAGCTTTTAACTGGTCTGCTTGCCGCCAGTCTTAAAAACCTTCAATCTGTTCCATCCTGTCCCCATGCCCACCCTCACCCCAGGCAGAATGAGCTTTCTCCTTCAGCACTTTCGGGACATTGCTGCTCCCTCTTCTCTGAACACTCTCTTGCCTCCAGCCACACTGAACAGTCTGCGGTTGCCTGAACGGTGTTCTCTCCCTGCTCTAGGCTGTTCACTTTGCTTAAAATACCTTTAAATACCTGTTTTCCTTTTTTTTTTTCCCCCCATGGCTAACTCCTGTTCATGGTTAAAGGTGGGAATTGGGTAGGGCTGTTCCACACATCCTGGGTGACAGTTTTCACCTGTGTCTGCCTGGTTGAGATCCTCTGGACACACTCTCACAGCACTGTGGTCTATACTAGCAGAGAACTCGCTACCCTATGCTGTGAAAACACGTCTAATTGTCTTTTTTCCTTACTAAGCTGCAAATTCTTTGAGGAAAGAGATTGCGTTTTGTTCAGATTTGTATTCCATCCCCTGGTTTGGAGTCTGACACATAGTAGACCCTTAATAAATAGCTATTGAAGAATAAATAAATGAAGGAGTGAACCCAGGGAAGATGTGCCATTAACTTTAGTCCTTTGATTCTGTGAACCCATTCTCTTCCTGACCAACGATGATTCTATGAAGCACTGCTAGATCGGGTCTTGTATGAACACAGTATCCTCATGAAAATTTCTTTTGCTATAAAAGCTGGGAAATAGAGGTCTTCATGTTTACAGATGAAGAAACTAAGGCACAGAGAGGTTAAACGACACTCAGGGGCACACAGCAGGGCCAAGCTGGGTTAGCAGTCTGGGCTCCTCTGTCACGACTCTTGTTTTTTTCCAACTACTAAGTTGCTTCCCTCAGGCACCTGTAATTGCAAATACTTTTGATCTTGTTTCTTTGAGAACTGTGTTGAGAGCTTCTAGCCTCAGGAAATGAACATTCCCACCTACAGACAACTCCCAATAGCTACTTAGCTCCTTTCTGAAACGAATTTACTCCATATTTCAGACAAGAGAATTAAACAGAGCACCTTCCAAGTCAGCTGCCCCGGCCTCCACACACTTCAAAAATTGCAGGGAGGGAATGTCACCTTCTCATTTGGCTGGGAGCATGAACACGGTCTCTGGGATAGGATCCATTTGGTTGGGGAATGGGCCTCCCTGGTAGGTTTTTATAAAAATGATTCACAGGTTAGTCATGGAACTAAAGCATTTGGTGCTGGAGGTGGTGGGGTGGGTGTTCAGAAAATAAAATGCAAAGATGAGAGTTGTTTCCATGATCATTTTTCATAACAGTTTAGGCTTCTTTTCAACCAAACCTGGTGTGAGTGCTTGCTTCTATTTCCTTTTCTCCCCTAGTCACTCTGTACCTGCCCCCATTTGCTAAAATGATTTCCCCTGATTTGTCTTCAGTTTGTCTGATTTCTGTACTTATTGCTATGGCACTTAAACATGTTTAGCACATCAGCTTGACTGAGGTGTCCTTTACTTATAGAACATAACCCAGTTTAAAAATATTTGATTTATATGAATTGTTGAATTCAAAATACTGTTGGGTATTTTACATTAATTTTATTTTATTTTTTAAAAAATTTTTAATGTTTATTTACTTTTGAGAGAGATAGAGAATGCGTGCGAGCATCAGTGGGGGAGGGGCAGAGAGAGAGAGAGGAGACACAGAATCCAAAGCAGGCTCCAGGCTCTAAGCTGTCAGCACAGAGCCCGATGCAGGGCTGGAACTCACAAACTATGAGATCAGGACCTGAACCGAAGTCAGATGCTCAACCAGCTGAGCCACCCAGATGCCCCTACGTTAATTTTAAAAAGAGGATGTTTTATATATGGCTAGTCTGTTTGTCAAATGATTGCCTTTTACTATTCCTCAGAAGTTTTCATATTTCTTGTGGTCTTTAAGGTTGTTTAGTCACTCAAAGAATAACATAGAAAAAAAAGCTGTAAACCTGAACCCTAAGGGACAAATTGATGATGAAAGGTTGACATCTCACCAAGGCTTCTCAAGGGTCCACTTTGAACCATAGACTGCACACAGTGTGTGTGTGTGTGTGTGTGTGTGTGTGTGTGTGTGTGTGTGTAAACACATACTGTGTGTACATATGTATTTGTATACATGTGTGATATATACATGTATATTTGTACATAATATATGCTGTGTGTACATATGTATATATACACATGTGTATATACATACTGTATGTGTGTGTATATATGTATATATATATATATGCTATATGTGTGTACATATGTATTTGTATAAAGATGTATTAAGTATAGCCACCATGCATGCTTGTTGAAGTATTATTAGAACAAGGCACCCTATGAAATATTCTCTACTAAGGACAGGAATAATTTTGAGCACTGTGGGGGAAATTCTAAGGAAGCCTAATTAAAATCACTGCATGAACAGATATTGCTTTTATATTGCTTTCTCATATCAAGTATTTATCACAAAATTTGAGCTTTCTTTAAAAAAAAGGCACTCTAAATGTTTACTAATAAAACCTTCAGAATCAATTTCCTTCTGAACTGTAGTTGAGAAATAATAAAAATTCTAGGTGATATACCTAAGGTTTATGATTACACAATAGAGAAGAAGTGATTCTGAGACTGATGATGCCTCCATCTGCCAGGTGGAGGTCTGAGCATCCTCTCAGCTTCCTTCCCTTCCCCCCTCCACCCCTCCAAGAACGCCTGTCCAGGCAGCCTCAGGCTTCCGGTAGGGGTTGCTGTTGTCTAATACAAGGCCTATTGTTCTCAGTACAATTTGGTTATCCCTTCAGATCATTTCTCACCTTTGCCCTTTCCCAGGATTTAATCTATTTAAATTGATATGGGTTATTTGCTCTTGAGTTTAATGTGAATTTAATCTTATGTTACTGTCTAATACATGAAAGTGCTATTTTGGTTGCTGATTAGCATTAATTTTCCCCAGAATGTGTTCTGAATATCAGTGAGCTTGTTCAGGAGAATGAATGATAATTTTGTTTTAAAAGCAGTGAAATATTTGATTACTTTCTAAAAATGCATGGAACTGAATTTTGAAGCGATCAGTTCTGGAATCAAATGAAGCCTTTAAGAGGAATTGAAATACTGACCTTAAGAGACAAAGTTCTTTCTTAAAATTTTTATTTTTCTGCTGTAGAGATGCATTATATTTGCATTTTTGAGCCTGAGTAATTTTAATTCCATTTTTATTGTACAAACCCAAGAGGAACATTTACTTTGTTTTCATTGATTGGTTATACAATTATTCTTTTCAGATACTACAAGAACCATGAACCATAATATTATATTCCTTGCTAATACATTTTGGCAAAAGTATTTACTTGAAAACACAATACATAAATGTAATGACTTTCTCAAATGAGTACATTGTTGCCATGAAGCAATCACCTTTATTTTAATGCAAGTAAAATTCATTAAAATTTTCTCAATTAGCAAAGCGACTTTTCCAAATGAACTAGTGAAGGAAAAACACTGTCTGTTTTATCCTAACCCAGCTGATTGGCCTTTTATTACCAGATGCCTATTTAAGGAGGAGAAAAAAAAGAGTAGTTTTTAATTTTAATACACTTGATGCAATGCTGACTTCCAGGAGATTAGGTATGCTTCTGATACACTTAGTTTCTTTTTGGTTAGTTTCAAAGTAAAAGTTAGATGCAAAAGCAAAAGCCTTTCAAGCAATGATTCTACCTTCAAGACTCTCTCGTGTTGAAAGAAGGAACTTGAAGGCCCAAATGAACAAATCCTTTGAATTACAAAACTTAATTTAAACAAAAGAATGTTGTATTTGTCTCCTTTCACTAAAATGTTTAAATCCCTCCATAAACCCAATAACCAGATTAAGTCATTTGACACACACAGTTGAGTTGAGCCTTATATCTGTAAGTGCAAATGTAGCTTTTTGGAAAAAGAATACAATTAACTTTGAATTCACATTTATATAGTATAGATTTCAGATTAATTGAACTGCCTCTTTCTAAAGTAATTTTTTAATTCTAGTGTTGGTTATTCATTTTATGTATGGAGTGAAAACATCTTTTTCTTTTCTTAAGTAAAAAAAAAAAATGACACTAGCTGTGCACACACTGAATGACTCGGAGTATGGGATTTATAAAATCTGTTAGATATTCCTAATAAAAATGCAAAGACTAAGAAGTTAACTATCCTATGTATTGATGGGATTCCTGCTCTTAAAATACTTAATATCATGGAATCTAGTTCTTGGAATACCTGTTTAGCATTCTTTGGATGAATTGTAAAATGCTGGTTAAATAATATTTCTGAGGGTATAAGGTTAAGGATGAAAATTCCAATTTCTAATACTGTTCTTTTAGGATAAGTGACAATTAATATAGCCTCTGTCTTGTAAGGAGCTAGAGTGAGGTGTTAAAATAAAGTCTACCTTAATCCTGAGGAAACTTGTCAAAATCTTGCTCTTTCCCTGATATTCCCAATAGCTCTTAAGTTGACAAGGGGTAGAGTCCTAAAAGAAAAAGAAAAAAAAAGAATCACAGCAATAAATTAGGGGCATATGATATTCTCTAATAAAAGGAACCAGACTCCTTGGGAAAATGACTGATTATAGAGCTGAGGGAGAAAATATTCCAGATGAACTCGGAGGATCCTGTAATGCCAGAGAGTAGAGAAGTACTCAAAAAACAAACAGAAAATGAGGCATATCAAAGGGGAACAGGAGCCAACCTAACAGATCACCAGTGGACAAACCTGGAAAAATTTAGGCAACAAAATAAATAAGGTAGTATCGGATTATAATCCAAAATATAAAATTAATAACCAAGAATATACAATTGAACAAATAAAAAATAAATAAAGGAGAAGGGTATAATTCTAAACGATTTAAGTAGATACTCACCACCTGTCTCAGTTCTTCACCCCTGAGCGTGGGCTATGCTTAGTGACTTGCTTCTGAAGAGTAGAGTAGGGGAAGGAGAAATAATAAGTAACTTTACATGGATAAATGTGGGAAATGCTATCTGGGCCAGGTCATCCTGGTTAACAGCATCAGTGATGTAACATTGATAGCGTGTACCCCGGACATGATGTGACAAGAATGACACTTCACCTCCATGCTCTTCTTCACAAATACCCATATCCCCAGTCTAGCCATGAAAATAAACATCAGACAAACCCATACTTAGGGACATTCTGTATTTCTCTAATTTTCTTAAGCCTGCTTTTATATTTTCTATTTGCCTTTTAATCTGATTTCAGGAAGACTTTTTCAATTTCTCTTCCAATCCATTTACTGAATTTCTCTTTTCTTAAATTTCCAATAATTCTTTTCTTCTACATTTTTCTGAATGTTCCTTTTTAATAGAACATGTTTCATGGATGCAGTATCATCTTTTATTTCTCTGAAGATTTTGATGATAGCTTTTTAAAAAAGTTTTCAGCTCCCCCTGTAGTCTTTGTTTCCTCCAAGCAGCAACTTACTTATTTTTTGCTTTTGGTTCATTTTGGACTATATCTTTTATTTTGGAAGTTTCCCTCAGATATCTAAGAATTCTTAACTGCTTGATGATAATTAAGAGTAGATTACTTAAAAGCTCAGTGAAAGTTCTCTGGTTAGCTGGGAGGCTTGATGACTAAGGTCTCACTCTAGAGTGATCAGGCTGTTGATGAGAACTCCCAGCCCACAGCAGTATTTCTAGGTCATCTTTTCTGGTGGGGTCAGGTTTCTGAAGAAGAACCTTTTTCATTCCTCCCTGAGTGGTATAAAAGTAACTGTCTGCTGTCTAGAAGCCAAGTTGGGAGGCATGCTGGCAGTAGTTTCAACATTTAGCATGTATACGTTATTTAACTTCATCCTTTCAAAATAAGGTCAACACCACTTAACTTGTTTCTAGCACCTCCCAGTCCAGGGACCCTCTTTCTCCTAGCTCTGTAAGAGAATCAGGTACTGGTTCTCTGCCAGGTAGAAGAAGGGATGGGATCCAGTTATAACCTTCTACCACTCCTTTCTCATACAGAGTTGACCCAACTCCTCAAAATCAACCTGGTTTTCCAAGGTCCTTCTGATCAAAATGGATCCCGTAATACTATCTAGCTGCATAAGGGATGAAGTTCTCTTATCTATTGATAGGAAGAGATTGACAAGATACATTGTTAGGTGAAAAAAGCACATTGGAGAACAGTATGTCTAATATACTTCCTGTGTTAAAATAGAGAAAATAGGGATGTATTTTTATATTTGCTTATATATACATGAAGAAAATATTTAAGGTTACATATAAACCTCTGCACCATCCTTCTTGATCCCTGAACCAATCACTGTAGTCAGGATATAACATACTGTATTCTGATTGGCCAAGCCTAGGTCACAAGGGGATGGCTAGGTTGCCCTCACTCATCATACGACATAGAAAGGGGAAGAATATTCCCCCAAGCTAGGGGAGATGGGTAATGAACACATATCTACTACAGAACCAAATGTGCTTAAAACCAGAACAAACCTAAAGGCTCAGACCTTTATATCTAGACTTGCTGCAGAACCCAGGGAGCCACAATACTAAGGACATGGAAAATGACCATTAACTCTCCAAAAGCATGCTCTCCATTTCTGTGGGCTTTGAAGTTAAAACTGGAATAGGACATCTTTCTCTAAGACCCTACCTGACTGAAGTTACTATTGCAAACTGAGAAACACATTAAACCCCTTCCGCTCACAGACTGTTTATTCCCTCCTGGTCTAGTTTTTGAATCTAAACTTAAATGGTGAGACAAAGGAACATGTTTGCCAAAAGAGAGAGCAATACAGGAAGCTCCGGTTTCAGAAATGCTGAATTAATCTTCACAAAAACGGCCAACTTTTTAGAAAAGAGAAAACTCAGCTAAGCTCATTAGAAAGTTATCTAACCTTATGTTGAAGACAAAAGTGTGGATAAGTGTGGATGTGCAGTTAGCGAATTACCTACCTCATGCGTCTTGCAGCTTTTTCAGAACCTTGGGAGGACCCAACTACTTGAAGAGAAAACACAGGTACGCTCAAAAATAGCTACACTCCATGCACTGGGAGAGGAAGCAGGGTGAGTTAAACCACTTGAGTCCCTGAAATATCATTTCCTCAATCTGCAAAATGGAGATAGGCCTGTTTTATAAAATTGTGGAGAGTTATATAGTGCCCTGTTTCTGCTATAACAAATTACCACAGATTTAGTGGCTTAAAATGACACAGCCTTCTCGTTTACCATTCTGGTGGTCAGAAGTCCTAAATGGGCTGACAGGACTGCATTCTTTCCAGAGTCTCTAGAGGGATAAGCCATTTTCTTGCCTTTTTTACCCTCCAGAGGCTGCCCACATTCCTTGGCTCCTGGCCACATCACTCCAACTCCTGCTTTGGTGTCACATTTTCTTTTCTGACTCTGACCCGCTTTCTTCCCTCTTATAATGACCCTTGTGATTATATTGGTCCACCCAGATAATCCAGGTTAATTTTCCAATATCTTATCCTTACCTTAATTACACCTGCAAGGCCTCTTTTTTCCATAGAAGGTAAGAGACTTTCAGGGGTTTCAGGGGTTAGGACATAGACATGTTTGGAGGCCATTATTCTGCCCTACTACAGGAGTATAAAATGAAATAATATCTGTGGAGATTTGTAGTGTTGTGCTTGCCACATAATAGCTACTTGACCAAATGCCAATTTTCAGATTTTAAGTTTTAACAATTTAGATATTTGACTATGCATTCAGTCCACTACTGAATTCTTTGATATTCAATAATCTAGTGGGGGGTGGAATACATAATTCTATGTTCTCATGGATGCCAACCTAATTTGTTTATATTTATGAGCTCTGTGTACTGACCTTAGAAGATACTTTCTGTTCAGAAGTAAAGGGCAGTCCTTGAATGGAACCATTTTAAACAGCAAAATAGTTAACATGCTAGTTCTCTTCAGTGACTCTAATGAAAGCCAAATGGAACACATAGGTTGTGGACAATATCCAGAGAATACTCAGTGTCCTAAAAAATGTTACATCTTGTAAAAATTAAAAGGTTATTTCATCAAAATATGTTGTAGGAGGCCAAGATTTGACAACACAGATGTTTGTGCCTCGGCAGATCTCCTCATTTGTATTTGGGGCAACAGGTTCCCAGGTCATCCCCTGGGATGCCCTTTGGGGAGGGTCCTGCTGGCCCTAAGCTGTACTCAGCACACCCCAGTGCCCTGAATCGGGGTGGTAGATGCTAAATACTTCTGTTTTTTGCATGGCCCATTACACTCCAAGGACCTCAATGGCCAAATAAAACTCCTTATCACTTTGAAGATATGCAGTAGCCTTGAGAGCCTCCCAAAAAGATTCATGAAACTATATTCATACATCTAAAGAAAGATAGAGACGATGGCTTTATTAATTTTAGCGAAACAAATAATCACCCATGATACCCGGAAGGGTCAATCTTTGCAGTAATGAAGTTTATATTTGGTATGATGGGCCATCCCTCATACGTGTTCTTCCTGGTTAATAATAGTCTTTGTTTGGTAGGCGCTCTCCTAGTAGGGAATGCTAATGTAATACTCACTGAGTTTTTCTACTGCCGGCTGGGAATTATCAATAGGTCATAAATAAACTACCACCACATAGGAAAGACAATAAGATTATATATACTCCTACTACCTCCAATTACAGTAAGAGCAACAATTATAAGGTTGCACTCCTACAGCCACCCTGGGGAGAAAATGAAAGGAAAATGTTCCATTAGCTTAATGAAGAGAGCACAGCAGAGCTACAGTCAAATTTTCTCACTATTAGCACCTATGGTGTGCCCCAGCACACAAGGGAAGCTCGATACACAGAGTAACAATTAAATTTCCTGACAATTAGCCCCTACCATGTACATTCCCTGAACCCAAAGGAGACATTTCAAAGCATCACATTTACATTCCCCACCTTTCGATGATGGAATCTGAGTGAGTCATTTGCTTGTGGAGATGGAGCTGGGACTAAAAGTTTATTTTATAGATGACTGCAAAGTGTCACTGGCAGACTTGCCAGAGAGGACATACAAACTGAATGGTGGGTTTGTAAAAGGGAGGGCTTTGAAAGATGAAAGCAGAGAAATGTTCATGCCAACCTAATTAGGAAAAGATGGACTGGATCCATGTTGGTAATTTCAGTGTTTAGAGTAACTTCACTGTTACCTGTGTTAGAAAGACCAATTGTGGGGGAGGTGCTGGAAATAGATGTGAGGTCTCTCATTCCAACTGCCAAAGAACCAGGTTTGCTTCCTGGAAGGCATTATAGAGGAGAGAGCTCCTGAGACTGGCTCCCCTGTGTCCAGATTCTGGTCTACCACTCCACCTCACCAAACTCCAATTTCCTTCCCCTACAAAGTGCAGGTAGCACATTTCCATGGGTTATTGGGAGGATTAAAAGACAAAAAGCCTAGGGATCAATCAACAGTAAGTGCTTAACAAATGTTAGTTATTATGATCTACATTCAGATCCAGCCTAGAACAGTATGCATTTGTATGGCCTAAGTAAATATTGGTGTGCAAAGAATACTCTCAAAATTTCCTTCTGGAGACCAAGATTTAAACTTTACTTGGGCAGTAGACAGGGAACAGTTCACTTTGTTTCATCTCAATTTAAGAAGTAAAAGATGTTTTTTGCAATTTGGAGATGCAACTATCTGAACTGCTCTACAAATCATCCATAAATATATGGATAAATGTGGACAAATAATGGGTATCTCCCTCCCCCATTATCTAGAGCACAAGAGGCTTTTGCTTGGTCCAACTTCTCCACCCCACGAAGTGGAATACTGACCTTGAGCACACCAATCCACTACTGCGACTGCTTCTCGTTGCCACATGGAGTTGCCGTTGAAAAATGGGTGCTCCACTGTCCAACAGGCCTGACACATAGCGCTATGAAGTCTCTGGGCAGCACAAAGCAGTTCTTAGATGAAGGTCAAGTCCTCTTCCTTGGAGCTAGCTTTGACCAAATGTGCACTTCCAGCGTAAGCCTTCACCTGTCTTATACCCCATGGCCTCCAGGGCACGCGTTGGCCTCAGTACCTCTGGGTCAGAGTGGGTTCAACCCAGAAGCCTCTCTCACCCTTCCCTGGAGTTCACACCTCCAGGAATCAGATAACTTCTCAGTTTAAATCCTCAAAACACCCTCCGGAGGGTTTCCTGGATTGCAATTTCTCAACCTTTGACTTCCAATAATAGTTACTGATAGAAAGCTGAAAAGAAAAGTGGCAAGTCAAATAGCAGACTTTATATTATTGAGAAACAGTATTCTCTAGGATGGTGTTTCAAGCATTATTATCCCTTAGTGTCTGTGGATTGTGCTGGTGTTTCAGAAGGTAGTTTGGAACTGCAGTTAGAATGCAGGTGTTTCGTGAAATTGCCCCAGTTGTTTTAATATCATTTAGTTTGTATCAAGATTCTGAGTTTAAAAAGTGAAAGCACTTCTCAGTAACACCTTCACCTGTCCTTGTGATACCTGCCATTTTGTGACAAGCAAGGTCACTTCTTTCCCGAATGGTGTGGAAGCTGCTTTTTACAGCACTCGCTGCTCTCTTCCTGATTACCAGAAGGTTCACTCTTGCCCTCAGTTGCTGTGACAGTTGTACATCATGTAAAAATCATACCTTGCTTCCATCCCCCAGAACTCTTCATCCTTCTTCTTTCCCCTTTTTTTTAACTGTAAAGAATTTATCACTACTGACATACCACATATTTTACTTATTGTTGTGATTTTGTTAACATTTGTTAAGTAGAGCCCTAGGGTGTTGGAGGGTGGGCCACA
Source organism: Puma concolor (assembly GCF_028749965.1). NCBI lineage: Eukaryota > Metazoa > Chordata > Mammalia > Carnivora > Felidae > Puma > Puma concolor. Next base: position 44,103,716 of record NC_141672.1, read on the forward strand.
GTTCAACAAAAAGCACAAGGGAAAGTAAAACAGAGAAGCTTATTACTCACAGATCCCGGAGGAAGTACATGGCACGCCTCAAGGGGCCCGGACGATGGTCAAGGCAAGGTGCCAGGGGAGAGAGTGTGGTAAGACATAGGGTGTTTCCTTAATAGAGTCTGCAGGTAGACCCTGGTGTTCCTGGCCAGATTGGCCGATTCAAACTAAAAAAAGCAGGGTTTTCATCTCATTTAAGGGGTACACAAGGAGAAGGCTGAGGGAGATGGGAGAGACTGCTTATCACAAAGGTCAGGAACTTAGATTTACTTGTGACTGTGGGCGTGTGTTCAAGGGAGGGGCAAGTGTGAGTTCCACACCCCAGCAGGCAGCTTGGCCACACAAAATAGATGCCAAGGCAGCAATCTTACGGTGTAGTTTAGCTATACTCTCAACACCTATGTATGTCTCTATTTTCTGTTTCTCCTTAATGTAAGTTCCATGAAGACAGCGGGTTTCTTTTATTCATTGTTGAATCCCCAGTGCTCAATTTAGTGCCTGAACATAGTACATGCTCTATATGTTGTTGAATTAAAGAAGAATCTGTAGGTTCACAAAATCATGTGTGTGTGTTTGTGTGTGTGTGTGTGTGTGTGTGTGTGTGTGTGTGAAAGAGAGAGAGACCCAATCAAGGGACTTCCATAAGAGAAGAAATTTCTTTTTAATTTTATTTTTTTATTTTAGAGAAAGAGCACAAGTGGGGGAGAGGGACAGAGGGAGAGAGAGAGACAGAGAGAGACAGAGAGAGAGGGGGAGAGAGAGAGAGAGACAGAGACAGAGAGAGAGAGAGAGAGAATATCTCAAGCAGGCTTCATGCTTAGTGTGGAGCCAGACACGGGGCTTCATCCCATGACCTTGGCATCATGACCTGAGCTGAAATCAAGAGTCAGACACTCGACTGACTGAGCCACTCAGGTGCCCCAAGGAAAGATTTTCATAATTCTACAATTTGCTTTCCTAACCATGAGCCCTGTGATCATTGTCACCACTATCACTTTTTCCTGTTATTAACAATTTGTCTCTTCTGTTTCCTCAAAATTATGTGCCTATAGACGACAAAATTTGGTTTATGTAAAATTTGTTTTATGTGTACAATAGAAATATAGAAAGTGATAGGAACCTTAGAGATTATGTAGTCAACGTGCCTTGTTCCTACATTTTTTGAATGAAAAAACTGACAATAAATGATATAGTCATGATTGCATAGCCACCAGCGCTGTCTGTTTTAGTTTTGGGATAGAAAAGTCTTGTGACTTTAGAAAAAGATTTGCAAACCTGTCCTCATCAGGATAGAAGCTCCCCTAAGCTCATGAGCCCTCATGCACCATTTGCAATCTTGAGGTGATGACATGGGCTAAGTCACTGTATCAGGCGGGCCATGGGAGTAAGATGAGCAGAGTGGTTGATGTGGTGTGATCTGATCTGAGAGGTGGTATGGAGGCCCTATAACGCAGGATACAGAACAGTCTCCACGTCAGAAGTTGCACCTTTGGTCTTTGTGCTAAGCTTTACTCACTCTGCAATCCTATTTGAAAAGTGAATCCTCTGAATGGTGGAACACACAAGGTTCCTAATACTTTAGTGGGGACACAAACTTTGAAGTGATCTTAGATTTCTGGGATTTCACAGGAGTACTGAGATTCTAGCATTGGGGAAAGAACAGAGTGGAAACTAGGTTGTGCTCAAAGATGAAACAAACATGCTGAGAGCTCAGAGAACTTAAGGAGTTCTGAGTTGCTTCTCCAGTTAAATGTTTTTTGTTTTTGTTTTTTTTTAAAAGGCTTTATAGTGTCAATGGTGGGATATGATGCCGAACTAATCATGTTGTATAGTGGCTCTGGGAAGCAGTAACACACAGTTACTTAACAACTGTTAACTTTACTAATTAACCCTTGGTTCTCCTCACTGAGTATTGATGAACGTGTAAAGATCGGTGCAGAGCATCTCTGGATATTTTCTGCAGCTGGTGTACCTGGCACGAAACAAAGCATGTTTTGTGGGTAGAGATGAAATGAAAGCATGCAGTCATGCGTTGAGGGCCGGGTGGTGCCCTCCTGACATTGTCTGTAGAGAAGCTTAAACACAATAGTAAAACTGACCAACCATGGGTTTGCTTTTTATTGTCATATGCCAATAATTGTAAACAATGTTAGTGCCAAAACAGTTCTCTTCCAAACTACCTCTTGTGTGTTTAAATTCTAAATAATTAGTTATTGTAGAGTTGAAATAAAATATATGTAAATTTCAGATTAGCACATTTTGATAATTTATCCTTTAATAAACAATGCATCCTGCATGGAAGTTAATGTGGAGAATTCCCAGTTATACCATCAGCCTACACACACGGACTTGGTTGCATCCATTCCTTTACATAGTAATAGCAGTTGGGGATGTTTTTGGGTTTTGTTTTTAATTTTTTTTAATGTTTGTTTATTTTTGAGAGAGAGAGACAGAGTGCAAGCAGGGGAGGGGCAGAGAGAGAGAGGGAGACACAGAATCTGAGACAGGCTCCAGGCTCTGAGCTGTCAGCACAGAGCCTGACGTGGGGGTCCAACCCACGAACAGCGAGATCATGACCTGAGCTGAAGTCAGACACTTAACCTACAGAGTCACCCAGACACCCCAGTTATGGATTGTTAAAGCCTGCTTTGCAGGTAATTTCTATCTACAAACTTTATGGTCCTACATAATCCTATTGAAATTAATAATTTAGCACAGTGATTTTAAAGATAAACAGAACTTGAGTCATCTCAATCCAGTCATTCTGGGAAGTTTTATTACAATAACAAGACAGCATGCTAAACCTGAAGTGTGAACTTTTTGTTTGAGAAGTATAAATCTTATTTCAAACATCAGATCTTTTACTAAATTTGAATAATACTTCTTTTTATTGTTAATCATTTGTTTTCAACTAAACAGTAACTCAAGAAAATGGAAGGCTACATCATGGTGGTATGATTTAGTTGTCTAAACTGTACCTTTTGTAGACATTTTGATTTTATTAAAATTCACATCAGTTACTGTAATGCATTACTGTGACAAGCCAATGTGAAGGTATAAATTCACCTTTTAAAACACATTAATGCAATTTAGGGGCACCTGGGTGGCTCAGTTAGTTAAGTGTCTGACTTGACTTCGGCTCAGGTCATGATCTCATGGTTCATGAGTTAGAGCCCCACATCTGCACATCATCAGCACAGAGCCTGCTTGGGATTCTTGCTCTCTCCCTCTCTCTCTTCCCCTCCCCTGCTCATCTCCCCACCCCCTCTCAAATAAATAAATACACATTAAACAAGTACATTAGTGTAATTTAAAAGTATTAGTATTTTTTCTTTACTTATTCTGCACTAAGTATTCCATTTTATTTTTCCCCCCACTGGCATGATTATTATGCCAGTAAAAAGCCCCCAAAATATCTATAAATGAATGTTCAATAAAAGACAATTTTCATTTATCTGCACTCCTTTTCTGGCCATCATTCTTATTCCTTTCATGATTATCACTGAAAACCACATGGAGGTGATAGGTATTAAAAATAATCCACTCCAGGTGTCAAATAATCTAGTATGCCACTAATATCTACACTGAGTCTATACTGAGATCTTCAATTAGGATCTCCAGTAACCAGTTGCAGCTTTGCAAGTGGGCTTTGCATTTTGGTTGATTTGCTAGGGATTACTAAGCCAATGAGCTGTATAAGAACAATTTGAGTTCCATTTTTAACTTCGTCGGAAGAAAGGAATTCTTATTATTGGAATTACTTTGTCTTTACTGGTTAAATTAACATTCAGCTATTGAGGTTGCTGTGCAACAGACGACATTACTTTACCTACTGTGTGTTCAAAGTAGTCTTGTCACAGAAACAGCATGCTAGCATGAAAAGCCATGGCAAATAGGTAAATACATGTCTCTTGTGAATTAAAAAGGGGTAATTATGTCAGCCTCGCTGCATTTGTGTGTGAACAGCTAAAAATAATAGAAGTAAAAGTGTCAGGTAATATTTAACACTAAATACAAATAATCACAAGATTGTTATAAGGAAAAGGAGGACCTATAAAACATAATTTTCAGTTTCTCTTGAGAGTATCCAAATTAGAATATGAAAACACATGCATGAATACTCGTTTATTTTCCCTTCTTTTTAGGCAGTTCCAGTCCTACACACTACAGATTTGATGGCTGCAATTTTCCTGTCAAAATAGATCTTTGCTCTAAAAGGGCCTCAAATTGTTATTTTTATTGAAAAAATTATCTTTATGCTTTATACAAACAAAACTCAAATAAATCCTGATATTGAAAATATTTTGGTTTCCTAGAAGAAACAAGCAGAATTATGCTGTATGGGGTGTGCTTATGAATGAGATGCATTTAAAAACAAACACACCTAAACTTGCAACAGAGCTCCAAAACTGTCTCTTTGGTTAACTACACACTTATTCCAGTGATTTCTGTCCTCATACCAAATCTTTCTGGAAATCCCTTTTTCTTTGTGATTGGCCTTCAAATCATGTGGCATACTCTTCCAAATATTTGACTTCTTAAAAATTGAATCCTATGAATATAAGATGGTTGATTAAGCTAGATAAAGTGGGTGTTATTTAAAGAGGCAATCATAAAGTTCATTTTTTCTTCTGCAGCGTCTAAATTAGCTTTGAAGGCTTTTGCAAAGAGAAGTCCCCTCATTATTTTTCTAGCTATGATGGCTTCACTAGAATCATCTCCAGAGGAGACTAATTTGAAAGACAATATGTATGTGAAGACATAAGCTGGTAGAGTTAGTGAAGTGAGTTTCATTTTTAAAAAATGGTCAAACAGATTCTAATGGCTTTTGATGTAAAGTCATGATTGGTGGCATAACTAAGTTCACTGTGTTTTAGCAAGAATGAACTGCTTAAAGTTAGAAGTCACCAGGGGACTGTCTGACATGATCAGTTTCAGGATCATATTAAATTCTCTCTAATCTTTTTCTTTTAAATTTTGCCTAGAACTTTATCAGTTGTAGATTAATAACACTATTTTGGATATAATTATTAAATATAAATAAATATATAATTAAATAATTATATAATTATTCTTAACCTTATTCCAAAAATGACTTGAGGAAACTAAAATAAAGGATATAATAGCAATAAAGATTCATTAATAAAGATCAATATAATAGGATAAGGTAGTATAGTAGAATAAAAATAGATGCATTGAAATAAAAAACAAAATAGTAAAAGGAATACAATACAAAAATAATAACCAAAAAAATATTTTTAAAGCTCTGGAAAAGGTCAAATAAGGTCAACATGTCAATTCTTAGTCTTTTTAAATAAATTTTTATGTTTGTTTATTTTTGAAAGAGAGAAAGACAGAGCATGAGAGGGGGAGGGGCAGAGAGAGAGGGAGACGCAGAATCTGAAGCAGGCTCCAGGCTCTGAGCCATCAGCACAGAGCCCAATGCGGGGCTGGAACTCATGAACCATGAGATTATAACCTGAGCCGGTCAGACGTTTAACTGACTGAACCACCCAGGCACCCTCAGCTCTTAACTTTTAGTTACCAAAGCAGAGAGGAAAATTGTGTGTGTTACAAGAATGAGTACGCGTGTAGGTTAACTTACTGTGTGTGTGTGTGTGAGGAGAAGCAGTGAGGCTGGTTAGCTTCACTAGATGAAAATCTACATCTGACTTCGCCAATAACACAAACTTTTAATTTTTCTGTGCTGCACTAAATGTGGGAATTCAATATATTGCTTTCCTCTATTTTACTAGGACATTCCAAAAAAAAAAAAAAAAAAAAAAAAGGACTGGAAATAATTGTGACCTACTTCCAGTTCACAAGTCATTAATAAAATAGAAACAGCTCACATTATATGAGGGTGAGTCGAAAGGAACGAATGAGATCACCTATGCACTATCCTCTTTATATGTGTTATGTCATTTAATTCACATACCAATCTTATGAGGTAAGATTCCTATTTTACAAATGAGGACCCCAGGCCCAAGGTTTACTTACATGAAGATGGTATTTGAATTGTGTCTGCCTAACCCAAAAGGCAGAGTATATACTCCGTAGACTACACTGCTTATCAGCCCCTCTGAGGACTTTACTGAAAAACTTTCTCAAGTAGCATAATGAAGAGCTATTCCTATTTTAGATTCCCTAAGTGTCAAACTTTGGTTTTCCAAGAGCTCCTAAATAATTTTTGTGCACTCATCTGTGTCTCCGCCTTTCTGTTCACCACTTACCACCTGAACTATTATTTACTCAATATTTTTCTTTATGTGTATTCATTTTTATTTTTTAAATTTAATTTTAATTCCAGTACACTTAATACTGTTATATATTCACTTTTCATTTAAATTTAAGGAGGAGACTTTATATCACTATTAAAAATGTAAAACCCGTGTATTTGCTAGAAATAGAAACAAAAAGAGAAATACCTATGAGAACTGTGGGTTCGAGCAGCCTCTGGGAAGCTCTCAGGCGCCACCAACCGGGCAACCATAGGGAACCCTCCAGCGCAGGACTGGGAATTTAGGAAGCCCCTCCCCTCCATGGGTGTAGGGGCGTGGTCTTCAGCGGGAGTTTCCTGAGGGTCGCATAGGCCTCGATGTTATCTTGTTCCTCACTTTTCCACTTTCAGACAGCAGGCAGAGAGACTCAGACCTTGGGAGGATGAAGGAATATACCCATTGCTATTAGCACTCTGCAGCCGCAGCTTCTTGTATTGTATTCAACAGAGCTAATTTGGGCAAAAGGTCCAGTAAAACAAAACAAAACAAAACAAAACAAAATGTACCTAGTCTGTTGGGAAAGAACAAACTATTTTCAACCCTTTTTAGCATTACTAAGATTTAATTGCCTGGTTCTGTAACTTCAGGTCTCCAGCTAAATTTGACAACTCAAATGGTGCTTTAACTCAATAAATCAAGCAATTTGACATTAAAAAGAAAAAATTATGTTGTCAACTAAATCAATTTTTTTCTATTATTTATAGGAAAAAGTTTCAAGAAAATCCAAAAGATAACAACTTAGAGCCTTTCTATATCTTAGATTATAAATTCTGGGAAAGCAAGCACTTAATCTTTACATTTTTTCCTATAGCCTAGTACAGTAGGTTACATTAAATATGTGTTTCAGAATATTCTGAATGTATTCGTTTCCTTACCAGACATTAGACTCAGGCTTAATCAGTGGTTCACCTTATGAAGAAATGACTTTCACATGTACCTATTAGTTATGAATGGCACAGACTATATCTTGGATGAGATACAGAAAAGACTTCCAGAATTAAGCTCTATCAATAGTTTGTGCTATTGCTGCATTTGTTCAGTGTTCCTGTGAATAGATTTTATTTTCATTCAGTCTCACTTTTGGCAGATTGCCATTTTTTCAAACCTTATAATATGTAAATTTTGAGTGAATGTCCTTCCAGGAATAATGACAAATTGTTAAACTTCAGTGAGCTTTATAAAACTTACACCCACTCAATTCTACAGCCATTTTATTAATTCCAAGCACCGAGTCAAGCAACGGAGTAGGCATTTCTGCAATATAACATAAAGCTGAACATTTAAAACCAAGGCCAAATAGGGGCACCTGGCTGGCATAGTCGATCGAGCAAGCAACTCTTCATCTCGAGGTTGTGAACTCAGGCCCCATGTTGGACATACGGGTTACTTAAAAAACAAAACAAAACAAAACAAAAAACAGCAAGGCCAAATGCTGTCCCAAATGGACAACTCATACAATTTGGAGAATCTGAAGGCATAACTGTCAAACTACGGGCAGAAACAGTGGCATGAAAAGGCCATTCTGAACATTTGCTACAGAAGGGAAAAAGCATTGATTGAATACCCATGCAGAAGACTTGGTATCCTTTAATACTCAAAATAACCCTATGAGGCTAGGAGGAAAGTGAAGATCACAGAAGTTAAATAATTTATCCAGGACCACCCAGCTTGTAAATAGCAGAGATGGTTTTTGGGATCAGCTGTGTATGACTTCAAAGATCACGTATTTCCTCTACAGCACTTAATTATATGGATATGTTCCATATATGTTAATGGATGTGCTCAAGATAATCACTTGGGATTCTTGGATACTAGCAACTCTATTTCATCAGTATAGGGAATCACTGAAAGCTGTGGCTTTATGGGATGAGAGGAGTCATAGCAGATCAGGTCATACTCTATTGAATACAATCAGGATCAACTCTGAATAGTGGGGAACTCACAAAGCCATTGTAGAATGAGTTCCAGAAGGGATTGCTAAGATGGAAATGCCCAGTGCTTTAAGGTTCACTGAAGCAGAACTGCAAAGAATGTGTCCTATGATGGGCAACAACTGCAGGCCTCAGCTGTTGCTGGCCCAACAGGCTGAGCCAAAGCTCTGCACAGTGTGTCTGAAGAAGTGTCATAAATGGTGGCATTTCTTGCAGTAGTGCTACAGATGGCAGTCATGGGGCAGAAATCACCTATGCTGAATGTGGACCGAACCACTGTTTGCACAATGAACTTTTTATATACACATGCAAAACCATAATCACTGAAACATCATTGATTTAAGTGGAAAGACAATCTGCTTTATTATATATTTAACATTTTGCTACTTCATTGAATTGAAGACTAAGCTTCTTTTGTGGCATGGGGAATACAAAGATGGGAAGATGTCACTGTCCTCAAGAAGTTCAAAATATTGGTGTGGGAAGCAGGGGAAAGGCTTGCAAACTAATACATGAGACCAGTGCTTGAGAACTTGTATTTTTCTTATTTTACTTATACACATATATATGTGTGCATGTATATTTATTCAAATGAAACAAGGCTAAGAATGTGTTCCAAAGGTACCAGTTCTACTACAGGTGAACTAGAGAAAATTTTAGCTTATTAATTGACTATAACATATATTACCATATCAAGTTATATAAATTCTTCACTTATAATTTTCTTTATAATCCTATTTATACATCACCCTATTTCCTTGATATTACAGAGGCAAATCTCAAACTATGGATTCAAAATTATCAAGGAAGGGGAGAAGGGGAAACAAAATAGGGTGATGTATACTTAGTACGTAGAAGTGCTTTCATATATTACGTATGTTAGGGTGGAAGTTAAATATTGCAACAACTGTTTCGCTTAGAAATTTGTATTTATCTCTCCCTCCAAATTTCAGACATTTGGAAGCAAAAAATATTCCTTTACGTGTATACACTTACCACATTAGATGTTCAGGTTTCTGGAATTCTGTTTGTCAGATAGACCTGCACAGATACGATGTTGCCCTTCTGATGCCCTTCTTTGTTTGCCTGGTGAACATCTACTATCACTTCTTTGAACAATTTCTGTATTAATAAACGTATAGAAATAGTCTTCCATATTACAATGCTAATACATTGTGGGGGTTATAAGGTATCATTCAAAATCAAATATTATCTGTCTTTGTGTCTAGTTCTCGAGTGGCATATAATAAGAGTACAATAAAAGTTTAACACTGAATTTTTATTGACCAAATTAAGGTCTCCGTTTCAACTAGATTACTCAGCAGTTTTTAGTTCCAAGTCATACCTTATGTTCAATTGTGTTTCGGCCTTTAATGTTAAATCAAATGACTTGTGCTTTTATGAAGGAAATACATATTATGGATATGAAGCCACTGATAGCCACATCAGTTAAAAAGTCCTCTTGCAGGGTGCCTGGGTGGCTCAGTTGGTTAAGTGTCCAACTTCACCTCAGGTCGTGATCTCAGTTTGTGAGTTCAAGTCCTGCATCAGGCTCTGTGAAACCTGCTTGGGATTCTCTCCCTCTCTCTCTCAAAATAAATAAATAAACTTAAAAAAAAAAAAAAGTCCTCTTGCCAGTATTAACTAAGCTATACACATTACTAACCACTTTTCCTTGGTTACTTCCTTAGTAAAATCAGCGTTAGAGGCATTTGCTTTTTTTCAGATTAAAAAAAAATTTTTTTTTAAATATGGACAAAGATAAGTTTTTTAGGAATGTTAAATAAAATTCATTTAAAATATAAACTTAAATATAGCAATTCATAACTTTTAAGTAATTTTTATCAATTCTTTCTGGATTTTAAAGTATATGTTGTAGAAATGTAAGTAATAAAATATCTGGCTAAGAGGTTCTCAATAGCCTACAGCATGTGCTAATGATCTTTGCTAATTGTGATAGATATATTTTTTAGGCTGAAATGTAGAAGATTGACAACCTGTCCTATTGGTGAATCTAAGAAAAATGTCTTCAAAAATTAGTCAATCCATAAGAGACTGCAGAATACTGAATTACACTCAACACTTATTAAGAGACCAAGTAAAATATGGTATTTTAATCCCTGTTAAATACTATACTTTTCCTACTTCTAAAATAGAAGTGATTTCAATTGTTCATTTTAGATAGGTGAAAGACTAAAATTATTTCTGAACTTTTAATTATTAATTTCCCATCTTACCAGTACATACAATACTCCTTAAAATTTTATTGTTTATTTATTTTTGAGAGAGAGACAGAGACACAGAATCTGAAGCAGGCTCCAGGCTCTGAGCTGTCAGCACAAAGCCTGACACAGGGCTTGAACCCAGGAACCATGAGATCATGACCTGAGCCAAACCAGGTGCCCCATTACTTCTTAAATGTTTAAATGTTAGACTGACATGTTATCATTTGCTGTCTTGTCTATTGTCAACTTAGTTTTTATGAAGTAGTTCAAGATAACTGCAACTCACAAAAGCTCTCACAATTATCATGCTCTTTCTCCAATGCACATATTACATATTGTTACACATTCACTTCAATAATTTCACAGCTGTTTTCTTTTTTTGGTTTATTTTTAGCTCATTATTTCTTATGCATTGTTGTTTTGGGGAAGAAAATTTTACCAAGCATTTAGAAGTAATTGGAAGGTATATTCAAGCAAATGAGTCTTTTCTTACGGGATACATTTCTTAGATGAAAATCTTCAAAAAAGAAAGTATTAAAGTCTGATACTTAAATATTTTGAAGATAGATCAGAAACAAATTAAGTTAAATGTCAGTTATTTTTCTAAAATGTACACACAGCTCATTTTTATTATGACTCATGCACTAGGCTAGAGAATAATAGCAGGTTGAAGATGCAACAAATATTCTTTGAACACTTCAATAAACACAATGTAAACATTCCCTTTAATAATGTTTCCTTTGTTAATACAAAACTGAGTGCATTTTTCCCTTGCCTCTGGCTAAGCCATGACTAGCTGAGTAGCAACAGCAGAGTGCTGAAAGAATTTTTCAACAGTAATTTGCTTGTTCTAATTTACTTTTCAAGGTTGATGATCAGGAGCATTATGTTGCTTGCAAAAAGATCTATTTCTATTAATTTGATCCAGTCATTCCTGTTCTCATCATATTTAGTTTCCCTGGTAGCATTAAGTGAATCAGAAAGCCACTGGCACTTCAGTTCTATAGTTTATATACAAAATGAACTTCTAGATCTTTAAGAACAGAACTGTTACACCTGTTGAGAAAGTATGGGTACACTGAAATGAGGGACTCAATGAAACCTCCGCCGTTTGCTCTTCCAATAGAAATGATCCTTCTATTTAGCAGACTTATACAATACTGCCACGAAGCATTATCTGTTCAATCCTTTCTTTAAAGAAATTCTAAGAAGCCTTGGTTTTTAACTTGAACACAATCATCACCCATCAATAAGATCAATACATAGAACTCATATGTAATTTAAAATTTTTACATGGTACATACTGAAAAAGGCTTTACATCAAATGTATAATATTCTAAAATGTAATGGGAAATAATCAAGTTATTCTCCAAATCTCCAACAAATTTGAAAATCGCTAAATGTTTTCCTGATCTCCTTTCTTTGAGGGAATGTGTATGGTTAGTTCCAATGTGTATAGTTCCAACATTTAAAGAGTCCCAGCTAAGTGATTTGGAAAATTCAATGGTAGTATTTTTCACACTACTGGCAAAGAAAAGAAAGTCTTTCTTCAATCACTGGCAAATGAAAGAGTTAACAATATAAATAAAATGGATCGCACTTAATCCAGGCTATGCTTCTAAAAGGGAAAAAAATCACAGGGTTTAAATATAGTCATTAATTATCTCTTTATAGCCTGCAGAGGGCACTCAAGTCCTTTGAAAGAAAAAGTAAAAATTTTAAGAGGGATAATAATTTTTTTATTTTTCATTTCTATTATTACTATGTTAACTAAGCAATATTGTTTTTACAGAAACTGTCATTTAAAAAGAAGACACATAAAGGAAACATACAATTTGACCTCAAACGTTTAGTGGATTATTAAGACATATAAATTTCCACATGTCTTACTGCAAAAAACAATTTAGCAGGTGGTTTCCATCCCAGGGTACCGGACAATCCATAAATGCTGTGCATCTTACATTAGCACCACGCTGCCAACAATTACACAGATTAGTCAGGGCCTAGAGAAGTCAATCTGGACCTCAGAGTAAACTGATCATACAGAAAAGGCATTGACTTCTCCAGGCTACACATAGACAATATGATCATCTCCATAAAATAGCTGATGAAAAAAATTAGAAACTAGTTGAAAAGGCTTCAGTTCCTAAGAGCTGTAACCATCTTCTAGAGTAATTGCATGAGTTCTTTGGCAATTTTCATTTTAACGAACCTCTCCATCACTATTAATAAATATGTTTAGAGAGAAGATACTTGACTTCAATATTCTTCCTTTGACATGATACACAAATATTTCAGAGGGAAAGCCACCAAGTCACACATACTAACATATACATTATACAAATACACACATACATATGTATACACATGTTTGATATAGTCTTTCTCTGACAGCATATTTCAAAATACATTACATTTTATTAACTAAATATTGACTGCATAGAGTAGTAATTATTAAAAATACTAGTTTCTTAGCAACATAGCCAGGGGATCCTGCCCTTCCATCTTAAGTCTTTTTCTGCTTTTCAATTTTCCTCTGGTTAAGTAACTTGGTATCAAAAGATATTTCAAAACAGATTGGTTACTAAATTGAAACTAGAGAGACTGATTCGGCACCAACATGAATTAGATATGCATAAGACATTGTTTCAATTTAGAAACTGGATCACAAAATGTTTGAGCCAAAAAATGTGTAAGAAAGTTATGTATATATGCAACTTACATTGCAAACTGCTACTAGAATAATGAACAATTATTAAGCATTTAAAAAAATGCTTTGTCAGTAATAATAAAATTAATAATAATTTAATACTAAAAAACAATTTTGTTACACACCATTGTTTCTTTTTTTAAGAGTCAGTCTTGAAACCTACTTGAAATATACTTGAAAATAAATCTCCAAATTTGGTATCTCGGATGATAAATACTGACATTGAGGTTGATAATAGTTTTAAGTGAACCTCTTGAGAAACCTAGCATAAAACACATCTTAATATTTTATTCTTAAAATATTGTGCAAAATTACATAAAATATTTTAAAGCTTAAAGTTATGGAAGAAGAGGTACTCAATTAAATGAGAAAAAGGCAGAAAAAATAGTGAGCAATACAGTGGAAGGCAGTTATTTTAATAATTTAAAATAATCTGAATTGTTTTTATAATGGCATCATTTACCTTTCTTCATAGAAAAAAACATCATTCTGAAAAAGAACATGATTATCTTATGATGGCAATGTAACAAGCCTTTTTTCCTCAAGAAAGAACAAAGTTAACAAATAAAGCTTTGAAACCCTAAGTCTTAAGATGAATAATTGTGTATTACATGTTTCCCCCATTGGATTTCTTTACCACATAGCATGACATTTTTTTTAATGGGGGAGAGGGCAAGGAGAAACCATGCAGTTTAATAAAAATAGAAGCATTTTCTCAGCCTAAGTTGTAGCCATTGCTTTGATTTTGGGTTTATCGCAGGGCCAATAAGTATACACTCTAGTACATGAAATAAAACTAGAAGATATACTTAGAATATAGTCTTTGTTTCTTCTTTCTTCAAAGCCTATGTTGCCTAAAATCATTGTTAGTCAAAGCAAAAAGAAATGTTTGTTCTATTACGTAAGAAATAAACTTCATTTGGTATTCAATTGACTTTCTAACTTAGCAGACAGGACTTTACATCTTCAAATACTGAAAATAAATTGCATTCTTGGCCCTTGCTTTAAAAGGTTAGAGAGAATAAACGCACACCCTGGTAGTGTTCTAGTGATCTCCCTAATCTCAGTTGCACTTTGTCAGAACGAGGTAACTGGTAGTTAAGTGAAATACCCTAGATCAAAGGGGGATTAATCACCAACTGAATCCTTGCTGAATAAACCTGTCATTCAAGAAAATTATTTCCACTGAACTTAGCAGAGGATTGAAGGTATTTGCATAACAGGGACCAACGTACTTCAGCCAGGTTAAAAGGTTCAGAATTCATCCCATGTTTAGCTTTTTGCCTCCTTTTCCTTTCAGCAGCTGGGTACAATGGTTTCTAATCTGATAATACAGCTAACTATCTAAATGATGTCAGAACAGGAAAGTATTGCAAAGTTTGGATGAGGGATGGATCAATTTCACTTTCAGTAACTCCTAAATCTGATTTGTTGGAATTTAAGATGTAATCCTAAAAAAGTCCCTTAAACCTGAGGACTGTTTATTAACATCCCTTTTCTGACCTTTGTCTTAGAAACGACCGTTCTGCTATGGCAGCAGTCCCCACAGAGGCTCTGGATGATAACTCGACCTACCTACCTCTCAGGGGTGGTACAGGGGTATATGAATATCTATAAAGCAGCCTGCAATACTATAATACAACATGAAAGAAAATATTAGTTGTTACTGTATATAAAATTGTGCTTTGAAAGATCTTAAATCACACAATGTATAAAAACGACAATAATTTTAACTGAAAAACACTGAGTTGGTGTGAAAAAATTAGTTTATGAGACAGACTATTCTTTAATCAAAAAAGCCTTTTTATATAAATAATTCTCTTAAGAATTCCTGAGAAGGCCATTTACTTCAAACCTGACGTTCACACTGATTATCTAAAAAAGAAAAGTAAAAAGTGCCCACCAGTGTAAAGGTATTAACTTATACTCTAAGAGTACTACTGGCTTTACAAAGTTTTAAAAATATTGTTTAGTAAAAAATGAAGAAGGGTTTTATGAAAATCATGAACTATTTTTTTGAGTCCGTTTTCAGAAATTTAACACTTTTTGTACCTTTGGGGTCTACTGAAGAATAATTACCCTTACGACAGACATCAGATTTCATAATCATATTTTGGCACTAAAAGGGAATTTAGCAATTTTGCGTCTAGAGTATGTCTGACACCATCCAAATCTTTAACTGGAAGTAGATGCTCATATTCACCACAAACGCAAAGCATCTTTCAAGTTAAAAAATGCAAAGAATAGTTATCAAAGAAAATGAATAAAATCCATAGTGAGATAATTTTTTAGAAAATGATTGAAGTTTTAACCCAAGAAAGGACTCTTAGAGTGTCTTATAGCTTAGAATAAGAACATGTCAATCACGATTAAGCTTCTGGAATCGGAATCCCTTTGAAATGCAGCTGTTTCTTCTTTAATTGTGGCAGCGGACTCTGAAGAAAAGAAAGGTCCAGCCTTAAAGATGAGTAAGGAATACAAAATAGCTCAGGATTAGTTGTGGAGTTCAAAGGTCGCTAATTACACTAAGGAGTTCCCAGACACAGGGAAAACATTAAACAGGTCACCTACCAAACGGGAAACAGACTTTGTCTTCAGAAATTATCCTGAAGTGACAGGTTTCTAGACAAAATCAAAAGCATCACAGTGTGCCCAGCTGATCTCAACAGGATGAAAACATGAGTTGGTTTTAGTTCTGTAGCATTATGTTAGAATGGAATGGCAACAGATGGCATCAGGTTCCCCTTCGCCCTATACTTTTCCAGGACTCCCTACATTTTCCTCAGGCTTCTAGAAATGTCAAACCAAAGATTCACTGGTTTTTCTCATAGCTTGTAAGGAAAGTTTTCCCTAGGGGATTATTATACTGAATATCTGTGTACTTACTAGATAAATGCCTCTTGCCTATCTTAGTGTACTCTACCCAACATTTATACAATAATCAAGATGTCCAAATGGCTCCATTAATATTAACATAAGTTAAATGTTAAGCTTCCCTTGAGTTTAAGAGAGATCAAATAACTTAAGGGAAATGGCTTTTTCCTTCTTTCAAAAGAAAAGTTTTTACTACTGATTACCTATGATTAAGCTAGAATAATAAGTTAAAGTCCTGGTCAGGCAGTTATTCTATTTTCTTTGTTACTTGGGATAATTTTGAACATGGAACATTCTGCCATGATAATGCCTTGAGAAAATGAGAATTTATAATGAGTGAGATTGACCCTAATTAAAAAATCATACTTTAAATCCTAAATTTATTTGCAATATCCCTTCAAACTATCATAGCTCTCTTTCAAGGAGTTAGAAGCTTTCTTTAAGCTCTTCCTTAGGAGACTCATTAAGAAATAGAAACCAAGAGATAATTTAATTGAATATTAATCTGTAATGCATATTTTTTATAATGCTTCTAATGCTATTCTGTAAAAAGAAACTTGACATGGATTAAGTTTTAAGGATCTTGAGATTTCATGTTTTCTTGAATGGTCACTTAAAGTCCAACTTGACAATGAACTGCTTTGAAAATAGAATGAGACATATAATTGTAAAGACAGGTAGAGAATAAAGAATACAGGTGGTTCCTAAAGAAATCAAGAGAATGCTAATAAGAAAGCAGGAGTGACAAAATATGCCACATGAGATTGAAATAAGATTAATACTCTCTACTCACAGAACAGCTTTTGAATTTTTACCTGAATTCATTAAGAACTTTCATATAATAAACATGAAAAACAGTATTATTCCTAAACTTATTGTTAAAAATTTGCATGCATTAAGTGATCACAAAACACTATGCTCATTTTCTGAAGGTATCCCACTCCTCTTAGTATGCTTACTGACATCCTGAGCAAAATGTTGTTGTGGCAGATTAATAAGTTCACCTGAAAAGTAAAGTAACTCTAGAACAGATAAACAAACACCTTATATAGAATTATGCAGATTCTTTATTAGTCAATAAGATAGTTCTGATTAAGAACAGGTTACTTTGTTTTCATTGACTGTTTTTTTGTTTTTTGTTTTTGTTTTTTTTCCAAGAGACTGACAGTGGTTTCTGATGTGGTATCTGGTATTCTGTAACAACACATTGTACTAGGAGCTTACTACTCAGGTTTGAAAGGTTAAAGAGTTTTTTATCTTGCACATCATCTATAATCCATTGGGAATGGCTGCCTGCACCTTTGCAATGAGGAGACTGAGCCCGTATCCAGGAAGGCTCAGTGGAGAAAGAAGCCTGTGACTGATTGGCCATGTCTGCCACAGGGACAGGAAACAGCATGTATGGTAGAGTGACCAGGACTAGTCTAAAATAAGCCTAAAGTGAATCATGACTGTTTTATGCTCTGAATCTTATTTGAATAAAATCAAAGGGTAACAAAATAGGAGACATTAGCCTTTAAAATGTTCTTTCAAACACTGTCAATCTAAAAACATTAAACAATAACATTTTTATAATTAAATCACTCAATGATTTTTTTCATTCATAGTTTATATGCATACACATTAAAAATAAAAGACAAATGATTTGAACTATGTTACCATTATATAAATCCTATTTAAATATGAGATAATTACAGTAATAATGATCCATATGATACTGGAGCAGGAGCCTTAGAATTCCAGATGTAATAGTCAGAAGAAATTAGTTTCCGGTCTATAGAAAAAGGAAATAAATGGTAAGACTGTATTATCTTAACAAAAATTCAATGAGACAGCAAAGTCATGATATTTTAGAATTGTGGGACACAATTATTTCAAGAAAGGCAACACTCTGAAATATTCATTTTAATTTCACTTTATCAAGGCATTATAATTTTTATAACTTTAAAAATATGGACTATTAAATATATAAATCCATCTTTGAGCTTATGCCAAATTTATGCCAATATCCCTTACTCATATTACTTCTATCAATTTTCTCATGGTTTCCCTAAATTGTTTCTTATGGACCATTATGTCAACTACAAAAAAACTAAAAAATTTTTATTGGTTTCCCTTCAGTAACCTCTTTACCATGGTCCTAACTCTGATCTTACTATTCTTTTCCCATTCAAAGTTTCAGAGATAGAAATAAATATCCAACTTTCTAGTAATAGTCTTAAAAAGTTGCTTCGATGGTTTCTTAAAGTTCTGATCAAATTTAAGCTTTTTGTTTTAATACCTTTATAGCTTTGAACAAATGACAACCTCTCTGAACTCAAGTTTTCTGATATGTAAGTTTGAGATAGTAATGCTCACTTGGAGCTAGATCCATGTAAATTCTAGTTATGACACATATCACTAAATATCTAATTCTGCCTTTTCTACCTTCCTTCTTCATAATGAAGAAGATAAAGGTAGGATGTATTACCTTGTTATTGATTTATCTTTTTCAGTCTGAGAACCTAGTAACATCGAAAGGCAACACAGCATATTGGTTAAGCGGGCCGGCTCCAAAGCCAGCCTGCTTGGTTTGAGTCCCAGTCCTGCCATCTACTACCTATGTGACCCTAACCCCCACGTTCCATTAGCATCCTCATCTGTAAAATGGAGATAATTCTTACATAGGATGCCGTGAGGATTAATGAGTTAACACACATAGAATACTTAGAACTGTGCCTGGCACAAGGTGAGCAATAACTGTTAGCTATTATTATTTAAATAAACATTATTATCGTCGTTAATAGTTTCAGAACTAAGTTATATATTACAAAAATAGATTTTACTGTGAAGATGCACAAAGTGGTAGACATGTTCTGAAACTAACAGAGGAAGGAAATAAAAGACTGGTCATAATTATGCATTTAAAATGATCTTTTATTCAACATAGTAACATTAATTTATATTAAAATATAAATTAATTACATTAAGAAGCAGGTATATTACTGAAATGTCCCATCCTATATTATGTTCCCTGAGAATTACTACAATAATGTTAACATTAATAAGATACTTAAAGTATTTTAGACATTACTAAAGAGACAACATAGACAACCTAAAATATTGTCCCACAGACAGTCTAAAATTTTATGTTTGCATTCAGTATCCCATAGATAGAATCCAAAATATTTGTATTTAGACAAAACCACTGGTTTGTCTAACCTGATATATCTCATATTTTGCCCTCATTAAAAAAATGCATTATGAAGACTCTTTCAGGTTTATGCATTTCTTTAAAATACAACCAAAAGAATGATGAATGAGAACAGAGAAATCCTAGGGAGATAAAGAATATGACTTATTCTGGTTACATTACATAGAATTTATTATTGCCATTCACAATTGCTTAGACTTCTATAGTTCTAAGTTCTGTAATTCTTTTGAAACTTTCAAGTACAAAGTCCTGTCTTATCCTACCTATTTTGGGGACTATAATCCTTAGTTTAAGAACTATATATCTCATTTTAATACCTTTATTCTTCTTAATACATGAGGTAAAGAGGTCTGCTTACATTTAACTAACTTAACCTCATTCTAGCTAATTTTCTGTTCTATGCTATTATAAATATTTGATATGAATCAAATAATTCTGATTCATTTATAAATGAATCATCTTTTTGTCTCCCTGTATTTTCAAATACAGTATATATATTTATTTACAACCAACAAACTCACTGAAGGCTGGAAACTTTCTATTGCACTCCCATTTGTAAAATGCAGAGGATGCTAAATACTGCTCATTGACTACAGCATTTGCTAAAAATATTTAAAAATTTAAGTAATAATCATATCTAACACTTATTGAATCCATCCTACAGGCTATAAGCATCATGCTAAGTACTCGGTCAATATAATTTTAACAAAATCTCATAACAATCCTGAGGTAAACAATACTATTATTTCCATTTTATGGATGAGGAAACTAAAGCTTTGAGAAGTTTACTAACTTGCCCAAAGTTACACTGGTAATAAATTGTCTGAACCAGACTCAAACCTTTGTCTGTCCAACACCAAAGCCCCTGGGAACAACTTCTGAATCAAAGAGAATAATGATAGCAAAACAAATCCAACTTTATACTAAAGCTTGCCTCTATGCCAGTCCTTGCTCATCCGACCACTGTATAAACAAGAGAAGGCAGAGTGCAATGTAAAGTACACACACTGCTGGGGCGCCTGGGTGGCTCAGTCAGTTAAATGTCCGCCTTCGGCTCAGGTCCTGATCTCCTGGTTTGTGAGTTCCAGCCCCGCATCGGGCTCTGTGCTGACAGCTCAGAGCCTGGAGCCTGCTTTGGACTCTGTGTCTCCCTCTCTATCTGCCCCTCCCCTGTTCATGTTCTGTCTCTCTCTCTCTCTCTCAAAAATAAATAAACATTAAAAAAAATTAAAAAAGCAAAACAAAAAAGTACACACACTATTACACAGGATAGGATCAGGTCAAAATTTTTACAAATTGGCATTATTCTCTAATCTATTTCTGTTAGATTTTATCTTAGGTAGTAATTGCATAGCACCATTTTATTCCCTCAAGTTAATCTGAATCTCTACAACTTACGTGTACTTATTTTTGGTTTTCCTGATGCAAAAACTTGAACTGAATGCTGATCCGCATAACAACCAGTGAGTGTATAATCTAAGATCCTAAAATGAAGCTAGAAAAAGAAGAGAAATATACCAAATTGAGATGATTATTTGGTAAAAGTGATGGCTACATTTTTTCCCTTGACACAATTTTAGGAATTTACTTCACACAGTTCTCAAAATAAACATGTGTGTACACACATGCATGCATAAACATATACACTTTTTCCCCCTTTGCATTAAGACCATTTCTTTGTGAAGTTGTCATTAGGAAGTGCTTAATACACACCAGATGCTTCACTAATAGGGACACTAATCTATACTGCAAAGCATCCTTATTTTATAAATGAGGCAATGAGGTTCAGAGATGAGAAAGATTAGCATCCCAGAATGTAAGGAGCAGAGCTGGCATTTGAACTCAGACCCAAATGACAACAAAAGCTGGTGCTTCTTCCCCTAGGGTGTCTGGTGCCCTGTATGTCCTCTCTAGCTCTAAGGCTATCTTGCTGTGATATATTTCAGATCATAATCCTTTTACAGGCAGAAATGTATGTATACACTTTTCTAGCAAAACCCAACAATGCAATTACTAAAACTGAAACAGTTTATCTGGTGTTTGGAGGGAATGAGATGTTCTGCTTAATTTTCCAGAAAACTGAAATTTAATTTTTATAGAATTAAGCTTAGAAATCATCCTATCTGTCACCTATAAAACCTTTCTAGAATGTAATCCATATTTCTGGAGTTAATTGATAATGTGGCATCATCGGTATAAATGCCCATTATTATGTTGTACAAAGGGCTGTTAGCACCTTCTCTGAAGGCATAGTGGTGGGGTGCCTGAGTCACAATGATATTCAGATGAACTATGAAAGGTATCTATGTCTTATGGAGGGAGCACCAGTCTCCTTTTGCTGTGGTTCTCATATTTGCTGCTCAAAGCTCCCAATTTTGTAATATCCTGATATCTTTTCTATGTTTTTTTTTTTCCTTCTAGCTCCCATCCCTGCAATTTTCTCCCACTTCCTAAGTTTCTCCTTTTGATTGCCAAACTAACTGATCCACATACATAGAATGTAAATTTTCAAGTCTTCGAAGCAATTTTTTTCCTATTGCATCTCAAACTCTAACAGTAAAGGGCTTTTACTTGTTTGGTATAATTCTGGATGCTGGAAGTTATGCGAAGATTGATTTCCACATAACTAGATATTATAAAAATAAATCTGTTCAGTAAACACAAATATGTATTATGTTTATACATATAACTGAGTAGGGGATGAAAGACTGTAACTAAGTAGGGGATGAAAATAAATTACAAAAGTCAGAATCCCTACGTTTGCAAGACCTACAATGTAGTGACATCCCACATTTTTTTCTGAAAACTATCTGGAAATAGGAATTTTTATAATAATCTCTGAAATAAAGCTTGTGGGCATAGCTGAAGTCAAGATGGAAGAAACAAATATCACTAGTGTACTTCAGACTTCATTACCATTTCCTCTAATTATCTTTATATATAGATTTCAATCTCTATTCTTTGATTTCTTTACCATTCTATTTAGATTTTCCTTACTTTTCTGATCACCCCTTCAATTCTTCTCAATGGTTCTTCTAAATCATTCTCTTATTTTCTCTTTTTCTGATCTTATTCATTTCCACTGCCTCAACTATTTTTTCCGCACAGATAACACCTAAGCCATTATAAACTGTTGAGCTCTCTCTTAAGACTCAAGCTTCAGGTTTTTAGCTGCCTACTGGACACTTATACTGAGATATGTTGCTATTACCAGCAACATACATGATATGAAACCCACTCTCTCCCAACTTTCTCCATATTAGTACTTTCTTCTAAATATATTCATCCTTCATCAAATATTTATGTGGTAGAGAATGAACTAGATGTTGGTGATAAAACAATGAATGTATGACACTCACATGATCTCTGCCCTCTTGGAGTTTCAAGTGTGATTTAAGCCACATTTTTCTTTTTTTAATCTTGGGCTTAAAACCATTTCTTGTTTCTATATTTAATTAGTGACGAATACTTTACCTTTATCACAGCTTGTCCAGCAGTCTCTCTTTCTGTGACCTTCAGCATCATTAACTTACTACCTTTCATCAGGAATACTAATATAGCTAAAAAATAGTTCCTCTCTCTCAAGTTTCATTATTTTTTTTCTACCTCCCTTTCACATCCATTCCAGATTGATCTTCTTAAAGTATTGTTTTCTGAAAGACCAACCACTCCCATATTCAAAAAAAGTATAACATTTTCTAACAAAAGAATAAAAGTTAGAATGCAAACCCTCCAAAGCTATAATCTAGACCTAAATCACTTATCCAACCTTATGTGTTACTACTGTTTCTAGCACGGCCCCTAAGCATGCTTTGTTACCATTCATTCCTTTGATTAAGTCATTTATTTACCTATATAAATATGCATCAATCTTCAAAGCTTCATTTTCATGTTTATCTGGGCCTCAGAGTTTTGCTTAAACTCCATCTCTACTGCAAAACTTTCCTTGACCACTTTGGTCAGAAGTGCTCACTGTTTCCTTCAAATACCAAAAGCAGTTAGCATTGATCAATTATTGACATGTATTGGTGGAAAATCCCAGAGGTCAAGGGCTACATCTTATATTTTTTGTATACAAATGTTGAATGTGATAATTAAGAGCTGGGTAGATAGAACTTGGTTTATTTGATGTGTTAAAGTTATAGTTAAGTGTTTCACCTTAAAATTTGTTACATATGAAGTGAAACAGAAAGTGACTAATACTAAATAGAAATTGCACAAAAAAATCTTAAAAAGGACTTAGCGCAGACAAGAAGTTTCTCCAACAAAAAATGGCTAGAAAACGTTAAAAATCAATTAGATGTATTTAAACTTTAAAAAGAAATGAAAGTTTTCTAATGTGGTGAGCCATATAAATGTATTTACCTTTAAATATGCTGTACCTCCAATGCAAATCTCATCAAATGACTGCTTCTCATGACTCTTGGCTCCAAAAGTTACAGTTCCAGAAAGATTAATTTCCATTGATTTGGGGAACTTCTGTCCTAAGAACACAAATGCACCAACTGACTATTTTATTTTATTATTTATTTATTTTTATTTAGAAAATTGGTTTAATGTTTATTTATTTTTGAAGGAGAGAGAGACAGAGTGTGAGCAGGGGAGGGGCTAAGAGCGAGGGAGACACAGAATTTGAAGCAGGCTCCATCCAGGCTCTCAACTGTCAGCACAAAGCTCGATGTGGGGCTCGAACTCACAAACTGTGAGATCATGACCTGGGCTGAAGTCAGATACTTAACTAATCACTGAGCCACCCAGGTGCCCCTACCAATCAACTATTTTAACTATTTAACAATTTTAACTATTTTATTCTACAACAAATGAATGAAAAAAAGTTAATAAATAGAAGCTTACCAATAATCCAGACCAATGAGCTTTTCTCTCGAAATACTTCAAGCTGGCCAAAACTCACTTTGTATTCCACATGTGTGATTGGACCCCTTTAAAAAAAGAAAAGGACATAACTGAAAGAACAAGTGATAGTAAATAGAAAAGTTTTAAGAGATCTAAGTCAAATCTTGCTAGTGTTATTTATTATAAGTATAACATACAAAGCAGATCTGTATTCAAGTTTGCAGAATAAAGTAGAACAAATAACGAATATTATACCTCAAAAAACACCAGAAACACAATAAACATTTTTGGTGATGATATGCATTTCATTATTAATTCTAAAAACAACTATAAAATCATATAGCATGTATTAATACAGTTATATAGATTGACATAGCATTAAAACTATGATTTTGGCATCCTGTGAAAAGAACTATACTGTAGAACAAATAAAAACAGAACTGATGACAATGTAATCTTATGATATGATTGGCTTAATTCACCAGGTAGCTGATAGTTGGGTTGACTTGTACGTACAGCACAGAGAAATTGCTAGAAATAAAGCCAGGAGTGAAATAATCCCTAAAGAAGCTACACTGCTTTTAAATTTATATTTACTAGCAAGTTTAGAGATTAAACTAGGTTAATCTCTTAAACAATGTCTTAAACAAGTCTCTTAAAGAGATTATTTATATGACTAAGTTTCTATTCAGAATCAGGATTCATTTGAATAAAATAAAATTTTTAGATCTTAAAAACAAGGTAAAAAACAAAGACAAATAATTTATTGTAGGGCAGTGGGAATGTACTAAGAAAGGCAGAAATCATGGCATCACGTTTTATTCCTACCTATTATAAAAAGGTATATGAGCTTCACAGAACTCAAAATTATTTTTCACACTTTCATGAAGTTTTAAATTAACTGTTATTTTTACTTGTATTTCTTCCTCTTTCATTTGATAAAAACCCAAAATCGGTGGAACAGGGACCTGGAAACAAACATAAACAAATTTTTGTATAATTCCTAGGTTAATGGATCTAAAATACCAACGATTGAGAAAAAGGCCTTGCAGTAGTTATTATATACAGATTACTCCAAACTGTTTTGATAATAGATGATGGAGCTATATTTGTTCTAAAGGTAGGAATTTTTCCTATTTCCAGTGATGAGAAAGGTGCCTTACAAGGTATGCAATACATCGTTTTTCCTCTTACTCATCCAGCTTTCTCCTCCTCCAGGTTCTCTATGACCTGCAACATAAGACATGCACTAGACATATTGCTCACTGATGCCTCCTCACAGCTCCTGCTGTCCTATGACAGCAGGACTTACCCACCCTTTGGCTCAGCAGTAGCTTACTCAGTTGATTACCAATAACCAATTGGAGGAGAAACTATCTGTAGGTTGGATGAGCCAATCATTCTTCTAGTATATTTAAAGTAATAAGTAGACTCTATTTATGTAGTATAACTTAGAGCTATAGGTCATGTGGAAGCAGAGAAATCAAGTTGGAAGAGGAAACTGAGAAGCAGAGATGAGACAGATAGTGTAGACCTCGGTACAGAGTGACTTTAATTTTCATTTTCTGGTTCTATTCCTAGTACAGGCTAGGTATGCTTTTTATCCTTGAATGACAAGATTGCTTCTTGCATTATCAAAATAAATTCCTTTTGGGGCGCCTGGGTGGCGCAGTCGGTTAAGCGTCCGACTTCAGCCAGGTCACGATCTCGCGGTCCGTGAGTTCGAGCCCCGCGTCGGGCTGTGGGCTGATGGCTCGGAGCCTGGAGCCTGTTTCCGATTCTGTGTCTCCCTCTCTCTCTGCCCCTCCCCCGTTCATGCTCTGTCTCTCTCTGTCCCAAAAAATAAAACAAAAAAAAAAAAGTTGAGAAAAAAAAATAAATAAATTCCTTTTATGTAAGCTAGCTTGAGTAGGGTTTTTTTTTTTTTTTGGTTGCCTCTACTTTCTTTTTTTAAATTTATTTTATTTTATTTTTTATTTTTTTAAATTTATATCCAAATTAGTTAGCATATAGTGCAACAATGATTTCAGGAGTAGATTCCTTAGTGCCCCTTACCCGTTTAGCCCATCCCCCCTCCTACACCTCCCTCCAGTAGCCCTCAGTTTGTTCCCCATATTTATAAGTCTCTTCTGTTTTGTCCCCCTCCCTGTTTTTATATTGTTTCCCTTCCCTTATGTTCATCTGTTTTGTCTCATAAAGTCCTCATATGAGTGAAGTCATATGATTTTTGTCTTTCTCTGACTAATTTCACTTAGTGTAATACCCTCCAGTTCCATCCATGTAGTTGCAAATGGCAAGATTTCATTCTTTCTGATTGCCGAGTAATACTCCATTGTCTATATATACCATATCTTCTTTATCCATTCATCTATAGATGGACATTTGGGCTCTTTCCATACTTTGGCTATTATTGATAGTGCTGCTATAAACATTGGGGTGCATGTGTCCCTTCGAAACAGCACACCTGTTTCCTGTGGATAAATGCCTAGTAGTGCAATTGCTTGTTGTAGGTAGGGTAGTTGTAGGGTAGTTCTATTTTTAGTTTTTTGAGGAACCTCCATACTGTTTTCCAGAGTGGCTGCACCAGCTTGCATTCCCAGAGTAGGTTTTTTTAATCTACTGATTCACAATTAGGACAAGAGACAAATGGTATAGTAAAAAGAAGGTTAGGTTTTAGAGTGTGGAAAGTGTGGGTTCAAATCTAAGCTCTGTTATTTACCAGTTATATGACCCTGGGCATGTCATTTAACTTCTCTGAGACTCTCTTCATCTGTAAAATGGGGCTAGTAATACCTACGTTAAAGGTTTTAAAAGTACTGGAGAAAACACATGTAACATGCCTAGGACAGTGTCTGGCACAGCAGTTATTCAATAAGCAACCTTTAAAAATAGTATTATGTATTTGTAACGACAGTTGCCTGAGATTACAGGTATTTTATGTTCATGATTCAAATCATGACTACATCATAGTAGGATCTATCTTATGTTCATGGAATCCTTATTAGGAAGCATTAAAAAAAAATAACTCCCATGACTTTGAAAACAATTCAGTGCTGTAACAGACACCAGAGAAAAGAGGCATCCTATTCAAAGAACTGAATCATCTTCATTCATCAATTATTATCTGGTAAATAAATAATCAAAAGTTCTCACGTGGGCCAAAAGTATGAATGATTTGTTTACAATGATTCATAAACATGAAGAGTGGCAAAGTCTCAACTTTGCCAAGATTGCTTACCTGGGAAGTATAGTAGCATAAGTTAAATGACTCTAAGGGAGGTGTGAGTGGAAATTTGTAAGGTCCGCTAAATGCAGAATCATCCATTGCATCAATGCTACTAGAAGTCAGAATGGCAGAGTCAAGAGAAGTCACACAAGGATGAACTAGAATATCCTGAAGTGGAGACCCATTGGTGGGGAGACTCAAGCTGATGGTAACATTTGGCATGATTCCTTCTAAGTCACACTGCAATGAAAACAGAAACAGATATTACCAAGATCTTAGAAGCATACGTCTTCTGGGTGAGGCTTTTCTGAGTTTATCTAAGTCATTTCTCACAGCTTAACTCACTTTTCAAGGTATTGCTCTTGCTTTCTGTGTTCTGGTTAGTCGTTCTATCATACTCAGATTCCAAGCCAGAGACTAGGAGAGACTTCCTAAAGGCCTGTAAACCCTTAAAAAGCTATTTTAAGTCCCTAGATTTGCTTTCCTCTAATCAATCCACCCTCCAGAGCTATCTTAACAAAACAGAACTTTAAATATATTGTATCCATGCTCAAGGTGTTTCAATAGTTCCCCCTCAGTTTTGCATTACTTTTAAGTCTTTCGTTGTTTGGCTCCCAATCTACCTCTTTAATCATTTTCTACCCTGAAGCTGGGAAGCCAGTGTTTTGGGAAGGTTATGGAAGCCAGATATGACAGCTTCACAGACCTCTCCCTCAGCTCCTGCTTTACGGCTGTGCTGGCCAGATGTAGCACTTTGCAGTCCTTTCCATGAATTTCTTCAAGGCCGTTAACATGGTGGCATCTCCTGCAAATTTTAACTTCTCCAGACCACAGTCATCAGTGACTATTTCTGGAAGGCTGCAGCCAGAAGATCAGAAACTTTTATTCTCTCAACTCCTCTTCCATCTGGTATGAGCTTCACAGAATTCAAAATCATTTTTCACACTTTCATGATGTTTTAAATTAACTATTATTTTCAGTAAGCCCTAAATCCTATATTAAATACCTTTACTCCCCTAAAACTTGTAATTTTTTTTTTTTTTTTTTGAGAGAGAGAGCGTGTGAGTACATGTGAGGGAGTGCAAGCAGGGGAGGTACAGAAGGAGAGGGAGAGAATCTTAAGCAAGCTCCACACTCAACGTGCAGCATGATGTAGGGCTTGATCTCAGGACTGTGAGATCACGACCTACGCTGAAATCAAGAGTTGGACGCTTAATTGAATGAGCCACCTAGGTACCCCTAATGGCTCTTTTTCTGACCCAACCAGAATGATACACCTTACCTATATGTTCATGGTAATCAGGTTCTTCCTTTCTATCTCAACTCTAACTTGACATTTCCCTCTATTAAAGCCCCCAATTAAAACTAGCCAATTGGGCCATAAAGGCTTATTGATATGTTTTGTTTGGCTGGATATGAACAAGTATTTTAAGATTCAGTAGAACCCAGCAGGTATAATGCTCAGCTTCAAATGCAAGCAGCTAGTTCTACTATCATATACATAGTCTGCATCATGCAATAACTGCCCACCCCCATAGGTATTTGTGTCCTGTTTGTTTCCCTCTTGAAGCTTTAAGTTCTTTGAAAGCAAAAATTGTTATATCTTTCTTTGTATTTCTAGTGCCTAGCACATTGCTATGTATAAGAGACACTCAAAAAATGCTTACTGATTAGGTATCTTTTTCTAGTTGTGGACCCCACCTTTGTTTTCCATTCTAATATGACATGCTTCACTTTTTTATGCTTTTATCTACTGCTTGACATATGTGTTAATTCAAGAATACATCTGCTATACAATGTAAGCACTTAGAGAGCAGGCAGGCATTATGAACAGTACCACATATAATTAGTACCTCATAAAGGTCTTTTGGTAACAGTTACAATAATGTCTATCACATTTGGAAAAAAAAATGCCTAATAATCTTACCACAAAACTTAAATATTTTAGTGTTTTGACTTTTAAACCATCTGCTACTTCACTCTCTATATGTGAACTAGCAGGAACCAAAAAAAAAAAAAAAAAAAGGTTTTTTTGATATTTATGGAGATAATAAAATGAGCAAATATTAATAGCAAATACTATTACAATGTTTAAATATTCAGTTTGTGCTTATTAAATTAGTCTAATATCCTAACAATCTAATATTCTTTTTTTTTAAATTTTTTTAAATGTTTATTTTTGAGAGAGAGAGACAGAGCACAAGCAGGGGAGTGGCAGAGAGAGATGGAGACAGAATCTGAAGCAGACTCCAGGCTCTGAGCTGTCAGCACAGAGTCTGTTGCAGGGCTTGAACTCACAGGTAGTGAGATCATGACCTGAGTTGAAGTCTGATGCTTAACTGACTGAGCCACCCAGGCACCCCCTAACAGTCTAATATTCTTAAAGGGATCGGAAAATTGCAACCACTACGAAAACCACCAATGGATTATCTGCCACCTAGTCATTTAAAATATCAGATCATCAGTCTTTTACTATTAAATGAGGAAATTCTAGATGAAACCTGAATACTATCTTTTAAACAAACCTGGCATACATAAATTTGAACTTTTAACCAGGAATTATAAAACACAGAAGGGACCTCGAACTTACCTGATTTTTTTTTTTTTTTTTTTTTTTTTTTGAGACAGCGCACAAGCAAGCACAAGCAGCGGAGGGGCAGAGGGAGAGGGAGAGAGAGAACCTTAACCAGACTCCACGCCCAGTGGTACCCAATATGGGGCTTGATATCATAACTGTGAGATCATGACCTGAGCCAGAATCAACAGTTGAGACACTTAACTGGACTGAGCCACCCAGGGATCCCAAAGTGATAATAGTATTATTTCTATTGTCATTTCCTATTTTCTAACCTTAAACCAGAGAACCCTACATTAACCTACCAACTTGTTTAAATAATACAAGAGCCCTTCAAAATGGTTTTAGATATTAAGTCAGAGATTTGTCAATTTCATCCTTTTTAGAGAAAATGGAAAATAGGTATGATGGTTTTAAAATATTTTCACAAATTCTTTGACATTGCTCTTCAAAAGATGGAGCTTAATTCTAGTTGCCTTGAATGTGGACTGGACTTAGTGACCTTTTCCTAATGAACAAAGTGGTGGAAGTAATGTCATCTGACCTCAGCTTAGGTAATAAAAAGGATAGCTTCTACCTGCACCTTCTTTCTGTTTCTCTGTCTCCCTCATCTGATCTCTCATTTGATCTATAGGAAGCTAGTTACCAAGCTGTGAGGAGATTTTTAAATAGCCTACTGAGAAGTCCACATGGAAAGGAACAGAACCCTCCCACCAACAATTTGCTAGCCATGTGAGTTAGCCACCTTGCAAGTAGATTTTCCAGCCCCAATCAAACCTTCAGGTGACTATAGCTCTAGCTGCAATCTTGACTGTGATCTCATGATGGACTTCATGCTAGAAGTTCCCATCTAAGCTGTTCCTGAAGTCTTAACCCATAGAACACTATGAGGATAATAAATGTTTATTTGGGGGATAATGAGGCAAATCAATATGCAGTAATATATAACTAATACAATTCATAAGGAATGCAAAAAGGTAATGTTACAAAATTTCACACAAATCTAACATTTAATGACTGCTGTTTATGAGAAAAATCAAGAATGTCATATAACAATGTAAAATAAAGTCAGAAAATTTTACTTTTCTCCGTACGTGTTAAATGGTAAGATAAAACAAGTATGAGAGGAAATCTTACCTTGCAAGTGACAGTTCCAACGACCTGCCATGTATCTGCTATATCCTGTTTATCGTATTGCATGGATTTTACCTTTTCGGTGATAGAAATAGAAACTTGTGGTTTTCCTTTGTATGTTCCAACTTTCCAGGCTGGCTGTTTTTGTGAATGAGTCACAGAAGCAAAATTAATACTATCCAATGAATTCTGTAAATTGGCATCCAACAAAGTTCCAAATGGACAAGCTTGTAGAAGCAAATCAGGTAATTGGTTCAATTTTGTATTTAGCTCAGTGTCATTTTTTTGACTCAAGGAAAGAAAATCCTGTACTCCAAAAAGAAGTTCAAAGCCTTGTGAAATTCCACTAATGCTAATTAACGGTGGATGAGGGGATAAAGTTTGTTCAACTAGTGGAACACAAGCATATATCATGTTATTCTTCAGAAAAGCAACAACTGGCCAGAGTTCTCCACCTCCTATGAGGAGCCCATAGACGGATGTTTTATTGATGTGTGAACAGCTATCACGACTCTCTATGAAGTCCTCATCATCATCCAATAATCTAAGTTCAAAGAGTAGTGCTTTAAGAAAGGGACCATCTTCAGGAATAGGCACATAACTTGCTCCATTGAAGACTTTGGCTCGTTTTTCAACAGTTGGATACCGTCTTTATTGTGGAAACAAAAATATTATGAATGGTTCTTCCAAGGAAAATAAAAATAGAAAAAAAACCCTAAAACACAAGGCTAACCGTAATAACAAAACACACGATAACAAATACATACACATATCCACAAAAACCATAACCAAAAAAATATATTCCATGTTAAATTTCGACTGTAACAACTTTTGTGTAACAGTTATGTAACTGTTCACATATTATCTCAAATTATAAAGTCATTTATTACTGAACATAGTTCAATTTAATTTTTTAAATAGGCATAGCACACAGTTCTAATTCCAAATTCTAGTCTCTTGGCCACTCAGATTCCTACTTGGTCAGCCAGGTACACATACTTGGATGCATTTTAGGCATCTATAAGGACTTTTTTTCTGATTCCATCTTAGCAGGTTCAATTTAACCCTCCACAACTTTGGATTCACTAGTTGAGATGATACAAATGTAAAAGGAATGTTCTATTCTACTCAACTAATAGTGAATAGCAAAATACCCTGAGTCTTCTTGCCAACTCCTTAAAACATAAGAACATTTTAGTAATAAAACTGCTTATCTCTATGGCCCTGAAAGATATTATGAGATAATAAAAATAATAAAAACTGAATAATCTTTTATGGTTTGCATGTCCTAGACTTAATAGTAAGTTACTAATTTATCCTTTTGGCAGGAAAAAGACTAGAAGATGCTTTTGTTCATTTGCAGAATGATATGTTACAGTTTAAAAGAAAATGTACTTTTCCTACTCTTTTTCCCTCCACTCTAATGTCCAGAATAAAGTCATTTATTGGCTATTAACTTCTGTGTAAATCACCCACTTTCCTAAATCTATTTTCTTATTTGTAAAATAAAGGGGCAGCTAAAGAATATATAAGCAATTCTCACCAAGATCAAGAACAAACTTAGCCAAAATATTTTTTTGCACGAATACCACTAATAAGTTATTGATGTTTACTAATAATTTTTAAGAAGAAAAATAAGAATGTATTCAAACTTATTTATATATTAATGAACCTCACTCACTTATATTCTGATGCACTTTTTTGATTGAGAAAGGAAAAGAATTAGCTCTCCAGTAATGGCTTAGAAAGAATGCCCTTTCTTTCTCTGAGTCTCTGGATGAGAAAGGTTGAGAATTTTGAACTAAACTCTAGCCCAGTGTCTTATCCTCTGGTTATCTAGAGGATAATTAAAGTCCTTCTTAAGTGTAAGAATCTCAATATTGAATGTACAGATAAGAAGTTAATCTGGGAGTGTATATAATGCCTTGATATGTGCTCAATAAATATTTTTGTTGGATAACTCAACCTATCATTTCAGATTTATTCTATACCTTTTCTAAAATAGGACTCAGACCTTGGCCCTATAATCATAGAGTACAATAACAACCTAAGCCATACTTAAGCTGATGCCATTACTGTGTATCTGGACAGTAAACTTCTAAATCAGAATTTAGACCAAGTTTTGTTTTGGGAAAAAGTAACCACATACAGGAAAGGTCATCTGCTTTTAAAAATCTTAAATGATAGCCATTATCCTTTGGCATACATATGGGTAATATGCCGGAGCATTTATGTTTACATCAGTTCCAAGGAATCAGAAAACTGAAAATAATAAAACTTACTGCCTCCACAGAGATGTTGAAAAGCCCACCCAAACATATCTGAATTTTTCTTCTGAAATTCCTAAGTACAATGAGAAAAATCTTCTGAAAACAACCATGACTTCTTTAAGGAATTTATTTTTATAAGCATTAAAAAAAAAATCTCATCTCTGTGAGATATTAAGATAAGCTACAAAGCCACAGATATAAATACAGTATGGTACTGGTGCAAGAATAGGCAAATAAAGTAATAGAACTGAAACAAACCAGTATTTATATGGGAGACATATCAACTATCAATAATCCCAGAAATCAATGAAAAATATATATATTGAAAAAATATACTAAACATATGCAGGAAAACTGGCCCACACAATAGAGAAAAATATAAGGGGATTCCTCTATTAACACCACACCTGAAGATGGATTAAAGATCTAAACATGACAAGCAAAATGATAAAGAGAAGATAATTTAAGAATATAGCTTGTGAATAAGGGTAGAGAAAAACTTCTACAAAATCCCCAAAGTACTACTGTGATAGTAATAAAATTAGTGGTTTCTATTTAACCAAGGGATAAAGTTGAAAACGACAAAATGAGAGAAAATATCTATCGTAGCTAGAAATGACATAGGCCTAATGTCAAGAATACACAATGAACTCGTGCAAATTAACAGGAAAACAAACAGCAACTCTCAAAGGTAAAACGGACAAAGGATATGTACAAGCAATCCACAGAAGAGGAAATCCAAAGGGCTAACAATCATTGCTACACAGTGAAATGCAAATGAAAATAAGATATCCTTTACACCAATATTGGCAAAAACTGGAATAAATGTTGGGATGGAATGGAGATATAGGAACCTTTGCTCACTGCTGATGAGAAGAGTGTTGACTGTTAAAGTATTCCGAGGAGCTAATTATTTGGCAATCTTTAGTCAAAATCAGCAAAGATATGTCCTATGGACCTTTTGAGGCTATCTACTGCATCACTATTCTGGATGGCTGAGTTGGAAGCAACCCAGGGTATCATCATTAAGGGAAGGATACAGGTAAAATATGGAGGATGTAGACCACAGGGTACAACAGAGCAATGGGCTAAATCTGCACTGTCCAAAACAGGAGCCACTAGCCACGTGTGACTATTTAAACTTAAATTAAAATTAAACGAGATTGAGTTCCTCAGTTACAATAGCCACATTTCAAAAGCACAATAGCTACATGTGGCTAGTGGCTACAATATTAAACAGCACAGATTTAGAACACTTCCCATGTCCATTACTGCAGAAAATTCTATTGGGCAGAGCTGCTCTGCATGAACATAAAGTAACATGGACGTTTCTTTAAAATAGTGCTGAGAAGTCTGGCAAATGTAGAGAAAGGAAATGAAGTCTATAGCACACTTAATTGTGTAATTTGAAAAATGCATAGACAAACACAGAAATAAAAGGGTAGCAACAAACATATGAGAGTTACCTGTGAGGAGGAGGAGAGTGGCAGAAATAAGGATACTCAAGGTAATATGTAAGTTCTTGGATAAACCAGTGAGGCTGATTAACCGTACCAATGAATACTATTAAACTCCTTGCTTGAGGTACAGCAACAACAAAGTAAGCCAGGTATATTAGGGGGAAATGGTGAACTATAACTCTGATGCCCTCAGGAACAAAACAAATGTTTAGGTTGCCAGGAGGGAATTTTTCATATCCACGTTGCCAACCACTTTCATTTAAAATCACACGCATCTTTATCTGCAATTCAGGGCTATGCTACCTCCCTACAGAGCTTTCCCCAGGGAAGAGTAACAATGTTGGCAAGAAAGAAACGTCCATAGCCACTGAGAATAAAAGGTCATAGGTCACAGAATTGCCACCTATATCTTACAATGAGTTATTGTATAATTCTCATCACAGAGCTCTTTTGATAAAATGTGGCAAATGCTAAAAGTGGGGCCAGATCAGCTCACACCATCTAAGAAAAAGTGAATACGGTTCAATTTTTTGTACTTTCTCAATTTTCATCAACAATCCATCTGAAAATTTCTAAAAATTTCTAAAATAACAGTCTTTTAATGATCAGCAAAGATTTTCCGGAAGAATGAGTTAAAATGTCCTTGAATGATCTTTATCAACCAAAGAAAAATGTGAAACCTGTTTAGTGCTCAGTAAGTTTCCTTTCTTTCCTTTGGTCATCTCCATCTCAATCCTAAGCAGGTGGAATTATTTTAAGAGAAAGTAATAACAATATTGTAGAACACATAATGCTTAATGTGTGCCAAGCATCAACTCATTTAATTCTCACAACACTATTAAGTAGTAGTATTAAGATCTTCATTTAACAGATGAAACGGAAGTTAAGTAAATTGCCCAAGGTGGCGGACCAAAGACACATCCCCAAACTACAATACATCATCCATTCCTCCGATCCAACACCTCTGAGAATTCAGACCTGCATTTACCTGGAGAATCTGACGGTGCCACAAAATGGAGTTCCCGGCTCGCGGCTTATGAGCCACACTGCCCGCTGGGCCATTAAGCCACTAAAGCATCAGCTGATCCCTAAGGTCTCTACGGAAAAAGGACTGGCTTTCTCAGATGGACTTCTACCAGAAGACCCGGGGCTCACTCAACCTGAGCCACCTTCTGCCTCACCACAAACAGGTCGGGCTCTGCAGAGACGCTGGCTCCTTCTGGTGAAGTGACTAAAACCTCTGAGTCCGTCCTGTCAACACACGCCACGAAAGTTCTGTGACTCCTCACCTAGAATCTCGAGAAATATTCCTCCCCACCAACCCACTGCTTTCTTCCTCTACCGTCCACTTCCGGGACGGTGGCCCGCAAGGATCACAGTTCCTCACTCGCCCAGGCGACGAGCCTCTCTGCGGTTCGCCGGCTGCCGGCTTCCCTCGCCAGCCCCTCCCGACAGCCAACCGGGCGCGCGCAGCTCCACTTCCGGCGTATGAGGCGGTGACAATGGGAGCGGCGCGGGCGGCGCCGGGAGGCAGCTGACAGGCGTCTGCGCCTCCGCTTCATGGCCGCCCTCCCGCCCCGCCTGGGTTCTGTGGGGAGTGGGGGAGCCCGCGGCGGCCGGGAGCCAGAGCTGGCGAGCCGAGCAGGGGGCTGTGCGCGGCGCCGCTGAGGCGCAGCATGTGAAGAGGAGACGGCTTCCAGTGCGAGGCGAGCCTCTCAGCCGGCCGGGATGGCTACGACGGCCGAGCTCTTCGAGGTGAGTCCCGGCGGCTCCCCGGGGAGTGGCAGGCCCGGAGTGCGGGCCGCGAGGTGGGCGGGCGGGCGGAGGCGCGGGCGCGGCCCTGGGAGGAAAGGTGGGAAAGGCGAGGGGTGGGGTGGCGGCTCTGGGGGCCGCGCGGGCGGAGCGTGCAATGGGGGAGGGGTGGCTTGGGGACCTGGGTGGGGAGGTGGGCAGGGAAGGGAGCCCGGAATCGGAAAGGAGGAGGGTTGGTTTTGTCCGCGGGGCTGGAGGGGAGCGTCGGAGGTTTGGGCGTTGGAAGATGTACTGGGGATGAGAAGTGGGAAAGGCTGGCTCAGGGCGCGGAGAGAGCAGCCGGGAGCCCCGGGTTGGGCGAGTCTCCCGTCTTGTCGCTTGGATCCTCAGATAATATTCTAAGGGGGCCACCTGAGACTGGGCCGACTGGGGGCTTCTCGCTGTTGAGTCATTAAAATTATTCCATTAGTGAACGTTACGAGTGGCACTCAGGTGCCTGCCAGTTTCCCCTTACCTTACGTTCGAAGAGGCTGAAATGCTTTTTAGGACAATAAAGGCCCACTTAGCCCTTCAGACTGAAGGGGGGCGGGGGGAGCGAAACTAAACATCAATGTTCGGGTCTCAAGGAATTTAAATGTGTTATAAAACCACCTAACTGCTAGCTAGAGAATCCTTAGTGCCTGAGACAATGAGCATTCTATTGTGTTTCTTTCCTTGAGCGTTTTCACTCTCTAAAACTTAAAATTTAATTTAGTGAAATCCAATGTAAGAAGCTGTGGTGTTTGAGACGAACAGAATAGGAAATTCTAACTGGATCGCCAAACAATGAAACGTTATAAAGGCTCTCCTTTTGTGAAAGAAGTGAAAACAGATGTAACGAAAAAGGAAGGAAAGGCCCTTTTTGTGTGTGCTCGTCTTTCACAGCAAAAGTATAATAATTGAGACGACTGTAGTTGACAATAGAGAATTTCTCCGCAAGTGAAGATTGGATTTTCTGCTTCAGAGTCAGCAGTTTGGGCTTGAAATTTGGCCACAGTTTTTGCAACAATTGGGAACTTTTCATATGTTACTGTTACTATGTTTTGGATTTCTTTCAGCTCCTGGATAGATCATGGTTTTGTTGAGAGGAATAACATATATTATTGTTATAATAGCTAATAAATAGTAATTTGTGAGTGAAGAGAGAGAATTACAAGAGAGAATTTGGAAATATTAATTGTATGTTCTCAGATATAAGTGTTGGGAGGTAGATTATATTAACTTCTCAAATTTCATAATTGTGCCATCTGTTTATTGATTGATTCAGGAGCAGGAAGACACTCCTTTGCTAAAAGCTTTTATTGTATGTTCCTGGGCAAGATACTAAATAGTTCTGTAGCTTCTTGTTTTATTTTTCACGTCTCTTAAAGGTAGAAAACTGTTCATGAAGTTGAGATCTTTAATATACTTCATGAAATACTGTTAACAGAAAACTGTTATTCTGTTACATGATTCATAAGGCATTAACCTGTGACTTAATCCTGCTTGACGTTTCCAGTTGTGTTTTGGACCATCTTATATCTATTTTTCTTTAAATGTTTGACCACATGAGTCCCCTAACTTTAAAATATATTTGATTTCTGCCCTCCTTCCCCTCCTGGGGTAGAGGGGAGGAGGTAGAGAAATACATATATATATTTGGGGGGGGGGGGGATAGTAAATATTTATATTTGCTTTCTAGGGTCATGCCATTTAGTAAAGTAGTTAAACCAAATTAGGATTTAACTTAGCTGAGTGACTCCTTATGTATAGCTGGTAACATTCACTTAACTGATCAGTGATGGCAGACTAGTCCTGTGGCCACAGGGTTCATAGGACAGCCTTACACATGCATAGATCTTAATTCATGTGACTTTCTCTTCTTGCTTCATCAAAATTAAAAGCATATTGTGTTAAAAGTTACAATTAAATGTTAATAGTTATGATTAAGAAATGTATTTATCTTTTCGGCCCTGCAGTGGACTCCACTCTTGAGTAAGCTTTCACCCCTAAGTGAAAAGTTGGTCTCTCTGCTTTTGAGTGAGGAGGAAGACAAAAAACAAACCCCAGTCATCGCTGCCGCTTCCTGTTGCTACTGCCATAGGATCTAGATTGTAGGACATGTTAGGGAGGGTCTTTTTCTCTTCCCGTTTTTTTAGACCTAGCTAGAGAACTGTAGGAAACAGGTCAGGATGTAGTCAGGATATTTTGTTTTTATGCATCCTGGTTTCTGCTTTCATTTTTACACATTGGAGATGAGGTTAAATCAATACAAAATTATGCTTTCAATCCATGAAATTTCATAAAGTGTTAACTCTCCTTCTTTTAAAGTCGCATTGTTGATCCTATGAGACTTCCTCTTATCGTGTAAACACCCTCATACAACAAAATAAAACTCCAGGATATGATTTAGTAATAGATGTTTCAGTTATTTTAATAACATGTGTCCTGGAAATTGACCAGAATATCTTCATAGTTTCAACCCTTTTTGACAGATTTGCTGAAAAGTTCTATCTCCATGTTTACCTCAGGATGGGCATTGTAAATAGGAATTCCTGTGTGGTTTGGATTAATTATGTCCTCTGCATATAAAAAGTGGCTGAGGTAGTAAATTCTTCTGTTGTCACAGATATTCCTCTCTTCTCTTACTGCATTACCAAGGACATTGTACTCTTACTGTTTTTCTCTGCTGTCATTCTTGGAGTCTTCTTTTTGGGCAGGCTACCTTTATGGAGGAGTTCTTTGTTAACCAGGGTCCATTACCCATTCATTCAACAAATGTTTGTTGAGTTCCTATTAAGTTCAAGAGAAGATGCCAAGATTAATGAGACTGCATGTCTCAAAAGGAATGCCATAGAAATATTAATCCTATGAGATGTGCTGCAAAATAACCCAAATGGTTTAGAGGCCAAATAAGTTTTGGAAATGGGCATACTTTGTTTCATTACAGGTTTACAACATACCTCCATATATTAAAGATTGTTATATTTTCTACTGCTTGTTAATTTTGTGAATTCCATGGAGCATACTTTGGGAAATGTTTAATTACATATAGAACTTGCCCTTATTATTAAATATGAGGAGAGAATATAGATGCATAACTATGTACACTTGAAACAAAGTTGTAAATGGTGTCAAAGATAAAGTGCTGTAGGAGTTGAGAAGATGGAAAGATTACCTCTAGAAGTGGGAAAGGATTAAGAGGTGGCATTTGAATGATGTATAAAGGATCTGTTAGATTTGAGTTTGTGCAACTGCATGGAGGGACTTTCTAATAAAGTAGACAATAAAAGCCAACACACAAAGGGAGGCAAGTATAGATCCTTGAGGCAAGGGGAAGAGTTCCACTTTGGCTGGAGTATAGCATGCATGAAGAAGAGGAGTGGCATGTAAGGTAATTTGGGGTTTAATTGTGGAGGTCCTAAATGCCAGGATTAAGAATTTGACTTTTTTCTTTCCTGTGAATGTAGGTATCTTGATAATTGTGTTTGAAGTCAAGTAATTTAACTGTGGTAACAATGTTTGTTTTGACCTCCAGATTAGAATTTAAATAGCCAAGAACACATTTTTTGCACACAAACACATTTATGTTTCTTGGATTTTGAAACTAAGTTAGAAAAGTTATTTAAATGTAGTAAAAAATCTCTCTTGTTCAATTAACTAGGTAAATATAAGTCAACATGAGATATGCAAGTAAGCACCACTCCTTTACCTTCTCGCTGCTGAAATGCTTCTTGTTTTAGCCATATTAGCTGTTAGATAAGTGTTTGTGGAACCTGGCTACCGATTAATTAATTATCGTGTATCTTATGAAATGTGTTTATTCCCCAAACAATTATTGAGTACTAGGACAGAAGTCATTTCAAGTACTGGAGTTAAAAGACGGTTTGCGTTAAAAACCTACTTGGGGGAATGAAAGGAAAAGAACTCTGTTCTCTCAACACTCTATCACTAGTCTCAATTATTCATTTCTGACCCCAGATGTGTACAGCTTTTACCCACAACAGTGCAGTTTTCCAGCAGACAGTGACTGGGTGTTCTACAGTTCAGTTCAATTCTGACACTGTCTACTTGGAGTTAGCATCAGATCTCACAAGTTAAGGGCTCAGTACCACAGGAATGCCACCACTTCAGATACTAGTGGCAGTCCAGGTTGTTACCTGTGCTTCTAACAAACTAGCTGTAAATTAGAGGTTCTCATGACCACCTCCTCAGATTCGATAATTTGCTAGAACAGCTCACAGAACTCAGGAAAACAGTTTACAAACTAGATTATGAGTTTATTACCAAGGGATGTGACTTGGGAACAACCAGATGGAAGAGATGTATGTGGCAAGGTATAGAGGAAAGAGCATAGCACTTTCATTCCCTCCCTGGGTGCACCACCCTCCCAGCACTTTGATGTATTCAGCAACCTGGAAGTTCTCTGAACCCCATACTTTAGATATTTCTTAAAGATTTTTATAGAGGCTTTATCACTTAGGAATAACCAATTATTAACTCAGTTAATTCAGGAGTAGAGGGGCTTCTAATCATGCTTGATCTTTCTGGCAACCAGCCCCCATCCAGGAGCCCTGTTGCTTCAGTAGAACAAAAGACACCCAGGAAATTCCAAGATTTAGGTGCTCTACGTCAGATGCTCCTATCAACCACATCACTCAAGAAATTACAAGGGTTTTAGGAGCTCTGCATCTGGAACCAGAGCTAAAGACCAAATATTAGAACAAAAGATGCCTCTAGCACATTTTTCACTTAGGAAAAAACAAAGGCTTTAGAAACTATAGTCAGGAGCTAAGTACAAAGACTAAAATGTATATTTCTTAAAATATGTATATTTTAGGGGCGCCTGGGTGGCTCAGTCGGTTGAGTGTCAGACTTCGGTTCAGGTCATGATCTCACAGCTCATGAGTTTAAGCCCCGCATCAGGCTCTGTGCTGACAGCTCAGAGCCTGGAGCCTGCTTCAGATTCTGTGTCTCCCACTCTGCCCCTAACCCACTTGTATTCTGTCTCTGTGTCTCTCAAGAAAAATAAATAAACATTAAAAAAAATTTTTTTAAATATGTATATTTTATATACATATATATGTATTTGTTATATTGCAGTATTACAGGGAGATATATATTGACAGATAATACAGTGTAGTGCAAGTACGCAATCTCTTCCTGGGATAATTAGGAAAGCTTTCATATAGTATTGACATATAAACTGGGTATTGATAGATGACTAGAAACTTCTCAAGCAGAAGAAGGGCATTCCAAGGCAGAGAGAGAAGTGACTAATTTTTAAGGTGAGCTGTGTTCAGGAAAACATTGAGTTGAGAAGAGATCGGGTCTGTGTATGCATGTTTTAGGCATGTGGAATGGTGGTTCATAGCAAGGCATTTGGACCACAGAGGCAGTTTGGGGGAATCTTTGAGAAAGCCTTATAGGCCATGCTTATGGGGGCTGCCATGACTTTTGTTGGAGGCGGGTAGGAGTGGAGAGGCAGATAATTTTAATGTTAACTGTGAAGAATGGCCTTCAATGAGGAAGAAATTGTTAGCTGGTAAAATAGAAGTCCTACCCTGCCAGGCATAGTTCTTGTCTAGGCAGGTGAAATTCTGACCTAATTCGGTGGGGACAGAGAAAGCAGGAAATTTGGGAAGACATTTTGGAAGAAGAATCAAAAGATTTTGATTACTGAGGAGTTAATTCCAAATTTATGAAGTTAGAAAAGTAGGTGGTTGGTGATTGATTAACTGTGACAGAGAAAATAGGAAGGACCCTTTCAGAGGGAAGGGATCATGTATTCATTGTTTAAACCTATATTTTAAGTTTTTAGTAAGACATCCTGGTGAAGAAGTCCAGAAGGCAGTTGGAAATATGAATTAGTATTTCAGAAAGACACCATAGGTGGAGATAACAACAAATTATTATGGGGATCTTCATCTTTTATGTGTGGCTGTTTAGACCTGGGAATCTCTCAGCTTTATCCCTTACTATTTTATGATCTTGGACAAGTTACCTGACCTTTCTGTACCTGTTTTCTTTAAATTTTTTTTTTCAACGTTTATTTATTTTTGGGATAGAGAGAGACAGAGCATGAATGGGGGAGGGGCAGAGAGAGAGGGATACACAGAACTGGAAACAGGCTCCAGGCTCTGAGCCATCAGCCCAGAGCCTGATGCGGGGCTCGAACTCCCGGACCGCGAGATTGTGACCTGGCTGAAGTCGGACGCTTAACCGACTGCGCCACCCAGGCGCCCCTGTACCTGTTTTCTTATCTGTAAAATGAGGATAGTAATAGTACCTACCTTAGAGAGTTATCTCTAAGATTAAACAAATTGATGTTTGAACTTCTTAGAAGAATGCCATTAGAAGAGTAGTAGCTTTTGGGGCAGCAGGCTGGCTCAGTCGGTTGGGCATCCGACTTCAGCTCAGGTCATGATCTCACAGTCCGTGGGTTCAAGCCCCATGTTGGGCTCTGTGCTGACAGCTCAGAGCCTGGAGCCTGCTTCAGATTCTGTGTCTCCCTCTCTCTCTGCTCCTCCCCTGCTCATGCTCTGTCTCGCTCTGTCTCTCTCTGTCTCAAAAATAAATAAAAACATTAAATTAAAAAAAGAAGATTAGTAGCTTCTTAAAATTAATACTGGTAAGTGGATTGAGAACAGGATTAGATTGAGAATAGGTCAGGGAGAAAAAGCCTTCAAAGGAGACTAAGAAGAAATAATCCTGGAAGTAGGAGATCACACTAGGGGGAGAATTACAAAAAGGTGACATGGAGACTTGTGTTTTCCAGGATGGCCACTATTTGCTATCCTATAATGAGATGTCGACACTCCTCA
This sequence comes from Puma concolor, assembly GCF_028749965.1. Taxonomy (NCBI): domain Eukaryota; kingdom Metazoa; phylum Chordata; class Mammalia; order Carnivora; family Felidae; genus Puma; species Puma concolor. The sequence continues at coordinate 44,147,079 of NC_141672.1, forward strand.
CGTTGAGAGGTAGGGTCCATGTTGCCTTCTTGAATCTAGACAGGACTATAACTATAGAAGTGATGCTATGTGATTTCCAAGGTTAGGTCATAAAAGGCGATACGCTTGACCTTATTTGGATTCCCCCTCTTAGAACCCAGCGACCATACCACATAGTCCAATGAGAAAGCCAAGGCTTTCAGTTCTGACTGAACTCCTAGCCCATAGTCAACATCAACTTGCTAGCTTGAAAGTAGATCTTCTAGTGCCAAGTTGAACTGCTTCAGCAGATGTGACGTGGAACAGAGACAAGATTCCCCTCCTGAGTCCTGCCCAAATAGCAGATTTGTGAAGAAATAATCATCATTGTTATTTTAAGCCACTAATTTATTGGAGTGGTAATTATGCAGCAATAGATGTTTGGAACTGGGGCTGATCAACTCCTTATCTACACCAAGATTTAGTAGGCTTCTGCCACTCTCAGTAGAGAGGTGGAGGTAGAGGCAGATGCTTAAAGAGTAATAATGGTTTTATATTTAAGTATTTTGTAGACTGAATTTTCCAGTCAAGCCAACCTGGTAGTGAACTTTTGGAATGAACAAGCCTTCAAGTGGAGGATCATTTATTGACTGTGTATGTGTAATTAGTGTAAAATATTGAGTCCCTGGTGTGTTCTGGAGCTGAGTGGTATGTAATTTAAAAGTTTTGATTGCTAAAAGTTTATGTATATAAGATATTTTAAAAACTTATACTGTTCTGATTCTGTTTTCTTTCCTTGGAATGGAAATATGAAAATAGTAATAACAATATAGTTAACTATATCATATATATACATTTTTGTTAAGGATATAATGAATCAAAAAAATGAACAATTCCTTGGATCCGCGTGCTTAATTTTATTCCAAAAGTGTTTATTAAGTGCCTGTAATACACTGAATGTGTAAATTGGTAAATGCATTTGATTTGATTTGAAATGCTAATGTAACATTGTTACATACTTCAGGTGATGATTTTCATGGTCTTTGTATAATTTTAAAAGATACTGTAATAGAATGGAAAAATCTCTGGTTAGAATACTGGATTAATACCTTGACAAGGCTTAAATTTCATTGCCTCAGTTACTTATATATAAAAAGGAGTTGAAGGGACTAGGGTAAGATGATATTTAATGACCATTCTAGCTTTAAAATTTTTAAACCTAATTTGTGATTCTTTTGAGACTGGTATAAAAAATGCCGTAATGTTCTGTTACCTTTCTCTTTTGGGCATGGAAATCAGATACTACTTTACTGTCAGAAGTGAGATATACTCTATTCTGAAGAGAGATTTTGTGTAAGAGAAACTAAAATGTTTCATAGGAGTCTAAAGTACCACCATGTAATTGTCTTCAAAACAGTTCTGCTAGTAAGATTAATTGGCTCATTTTATCATAGTTTAAAGAGCTGCCATCTCCTTCAAGATGGATATTAATGACTTTAGGGGCGCCTGGGTGGCTCAGTCAGTTAAGCGGCCAACTTCGGCTCAGGTCATGATCTCGCGGTCCGTGAGTTCGAGCCCCGCGTCGGGCTCTGTGCTGACAGCTCAGAGCCTGGAGCCGGTTTCAGATTCTGTGTCTCCCTCTCTCTGACCCTCCCCTGTTCATGCTCTGTCTCTCCCTGTCTCAAAAATAAATAAAAACCGTTAAAAAATTTTTTTTTGAAAAATGACTTTAAAAAACTAAAACTGTTCATCTCAGTGTTGCAGGTAGTTTTCAAATTTAACCTTGTAAAAGTTTGCCTTAGTTGTACTTAGGTGTCCTTTAAAAATTTTTTTAAATGTTTATTTAGTTTTGAGAGAGAGAGAGAGAGAGAGAGAACAGAAGCGGGGGAGGGACAGAGAGAGGGAGACACAGAATCTGAAGCAGGCTTCAGGCTCTAAACTGTCAGCACAGAGCCCAGTGTGGGGCTTGAACTCATGGAGTACAAGATCATGACCTGAGCTGAAGTCAGACACCTAACTTACTGAGCCACCCAGGTGCCCCTGTATTTAAGTGTCTTAATGTGCTTTGTCTTCCTACCTTTCCCTAGGTAGAATGAATCCATTTTGTGTGCTTTTAAAAAAAAAAAACAACCACCAATACTCAATAAATGTAATTCATTTCTTAATCTGTCATAAAACACATAGTCTCATGAAAACCAAATCAAGTGGGGCTAAAAAAGGAGAGGCAAAATGTAGTAACTCATTTAGTTCCAGTGTTAGAATTGCATAAGGTTCATATTTGGTTTCTGATAAAATTTTGGATTTATACTACCATAGAATGCTTGTTCTTTATTTTTGGCGTGTGGGGTGGTAGTACTGCCTTTCTGATTTTGTATGTATGAATCAGGGCTTGATTTTCAAGATCTTCTGCAGGGGATTTGGCCATGGTCCTAACTAGCAAGTGTTTTGATTTATTGTGCATCTGTGGTGCTCAACATTATTCTATTGACCACAGTTGGAAAGCAAGAGAAATGTATGACATTTCAGCAGATGCTGCCTCTGCTTTCAATTTAAGTGGGGAAGAGTGAAACTTACAAAAGTTATTGTAAAACAATAAATGATAATAGTATAGTGTTCTGTGTTGAGGTTTGAATTTCTAAGCCTCTTTCGGGTTTAAAGAGTGAAGAAATCAGTGGAGGTCATGTAGGGAAGGAATTCTTCAAGGAGGAAATGGGAATTGAGCCAGGCTTTGAATAATTATATAGAGGTGTTTAAATTGTGGGAGGAGAAAGAGTAGCCTTGTGGGATGAGTTACCTGGCCACATGTAAGGAAGCAGAAGTAGCATGGGTATGAAGAGAAGACTGAAATTGGCTGATGCTAGCTAGTGTGGCTGTTCATTTTGGGGAGCAAAGAAGTTGGGTAGGAAATGTAAGATAAGAATCCAAAAGGGTAAACAGAAGAGTGTGAACTTGATAGTTTAAGAATTGCATAGAGAAGTTTCTGATGAAAAGAAAGCAGTGCCTTTTTTTTAAATTTTATTTTTTTATGTTTGTTTTTGAGAGAGAGAAAGAATGAACGAACATGGGAGGGCAGAAAGACAGGGAGACACAGAATCGGAAACAGGCTCCAGGCTCTTAGCTATCAGCACAGAGCCTAATGCAGGGCTTGAATTCGCCAACCATGAGATCATGACCTGAACTGAAGTCGGATGCTTAACCAACTGAGCCACCCAGGCACCCCAGAAAGCAGTGTTTTAGAGATTAGTTTGGCATGATATGCACAATAAATTTAAGAAAAATACTTTGTAGGTAGTACTTGAACCCATGGTTTGTTGGCTTAATAGGATACAGAAATACTTCTTTCGGAAATCCTTTGAGCTTTATTTTTTAAATAATTAATTAATACTTATTTATTTATTTTCTTGCATAGGCTAGGGCAAAATATTACAGTTTCTTTGAGTTTCTAGGTGGTTGTAACACATTGTATTGGATCTGTTTTGGGAAAGGATGCTATAAGAAAATATAAAAGTTCACTTTTCTCAAACAGTGTTAAATTAGGGATTCATGTTCCTGTCCAGGGGCTTGATGTCTTAGTTTTTAATAGAAATAACTACAAACTCCATGTTTTTCTTGTCATTGGTAGCATTTGTAAAAAATATGAAATCAGTTTGACTACAATAATGAGTTACATAAAGTTGAATTTAATATAATAGCATTTTAGTCTATAGTGCATAATTCATAGGTATTTGTTTTTGTTGGGACAATTTTTGCTTTTAATTACTATAGTGAAATAGAAGGTAAAGATAGAACTTTGTCAGGTTTGTGAAATTCTGAAAGATTTTTGGGGGGATTATTTACATGTATTTTTGAGAATCCTTTGGGGTGACTTGGTCATTTGGAGGTCTTAAAATCTGTTAATTTGGCTATCTTTCTTATTGTAAATGCCTCTGCAGCAACATTAAGTATTAGAGAGCAAGTTATTGGGATTCATTTGTTTGGTTTTGTTTTTTGCTTTTTTGGAACTTTCATTCCACTGGGAGCAGTAGCTGATTTATCTTAAACTCTAGTGATAATTTGCCTCTGAGATAAAACCTGCACTTTGCTTCCAGGACACTCCTTCACTCCTGAGTTTTCTTCCTCCTTCTCTAGTTCCTCCTACTTGGTCTCTTTTGTTGGATCCTTTTCCTTCATTTATCTCTGAATGTTGTTGGCATGCTGTTCTCCTTCCTAAATTTCATCTAGTTCTGAGATTTTAAATAACTCTAATTTTATATCTAGCTCTAGTTTCTTCCCTGTAATACAAACTTATTTTTCTAATCATGTGCTATTTTCAATTACTGTATATTTAATAAGCCTCCACAACATGTCATATGCAAAACAGAACTCATTTCCTCACTCCCTCTTGCATCTCTTTCCAGTCTCAGTAAATGACACTACCCATCATTCACACAGTTGTTCAGTCTGCGTTCCTCCACGAATAATCATGATTTCCTTTTTAACTTTGTCTCCACATCCAATCCAGCAATTTGTGTGAATATATTCTTTAAAATGTTGTGAACCTGACCATTTTTTAGCATCTTCACCACCGTCACTTCCGTTTGAGCCATTATCATCATCTCTCCATTGGACTACTACAGTGTTGCAGGTTGAGTTCTCTGAAAAGCAGACTTTGAGACAGAGTTTCGTGTGCAGAATATTTTTTAGGAGATACCCTTGGTGTGAATATCTGCGAAGGGACAGAGTAAGGATGCAAGATCGGGCGTATGGAGAAATAGAGTTACAGTGTTGGCCCAGTGAGAGTGTTTTTGGCCCCTGGGGCGAGTTCTGAAACAAAAATAAACTGTCAGAGTTGTCCTGCTTTAGACCAAAATTGTCCCTATCTTAGTCATTTATATAGACCACACTGGGAAAGGTATGATATTGAGTGAATTGATTCTCTGCAGTTGAGGTGATCCCTGAAAATACTGCCAGCTGAAGGCTCTCTACTGACAGCATGGCACTGGTAGCAGCTAGAACAAGTCCCTTCTTGAAGGGAGATCTGGATAATACATCAGTGTGTCTACCACAGACCACTTCTGTGCCACTAGGCTCCACTTTTTCATACGCATTTGGGGAGCAGCTCCTTTGGCATTCCAGTTGGGAGGAAAATTAGAAGAAGGTTAGTGGGATGAACTGTGGTTCCTGCTATTGTGACTGGTTTCAGGTTGCAACTGATAATTCTCTCTTCTATGTTTCCCTTCTCTGTTCTCCATTCTAATGCCCCCTTACTTTCAGCTAGTGCCTCCACTACTCTTGGTGGCTTAACTGGTTACCATACCCATCTTAGGCCAGGGTTGCTACACTTGTTTGTGTACTTTCAGAATTGGTCAAAGGAGTACCAAGAGTACTCCACAAATATATCTGTGTGTCACAAATACTGTTACGGCACCTATTGTGTAATAGCAGCCCTGCCTCCTGGTAATCAGAATCTGTTGCCTCTGCCAAGATGGTCACTCCTCTTCTTGCCTTTTATCCTCTGGATATAAGCAGCCAAAGCCCAGGCAGCACTTATAGTTTAATGGGACTCTTACTATATTCTCAGGCAAAGAGATCTTTGCCTCTGGACATCAAGACTCCAGAATTGTGGGAATAGCAAGTACAAATGGAGAGTCATTATAAGCAGGACCACTTCTGCTTTTATACTTTGTTCTCAGACTCTTGTTTTTCCTGTGGGAACACAGCATCATGTAAAGGTTTTATTTTTTTTTTAAGTTTATTTATTTATTTTGAGAGAGAGAGAGCACAAGTTGGGTAGGGACAGAGAGAGGGGGAGAGAATTCCAAGCAGGCTCCACGCTATCAGCACAGAGCCTGACACGGGGCTTGACCTCATGAACCGTGAGATCATGACCTGAGCGGAGATCAAGAGTTGGATGCTTAACCAGCTGAGCCGCTCAGGTGTCCCTCATATAAAGGTTTTAAATTTGGAATATATACCACATCTTGTAGAATAGTCCTCCATCTTTGTTGAGTTATTGTCTCTGAACTGGCGCTTCAGCTATGCCTTCATCAGACTGTTCCAGTGCCCTATTAGACTGACAGCTTCTGGGTGGTGTGCTTTGTGATATGACCAGTGGATCCATGGTTACCTTGTCTGCTGTAAAATGGGTCCTTTACTCTGATGTGATATGTGGGTTCCAGTGCCACAGGAACAGACACTCCCTCTGAGGAGAGGCATACCCAACTTGAATGCTTTTATTCTTGTCAGAATGAATTACTCATCCAAAATGGAAAGGAACCAGGTAATCAACTTGCCACCATGTGGTTGGGTTAGTAGTCTTCTTGAAGGATGGGGTGATTTCAGGGGCTCAGAGTTGGTTTCTATCACCGTTAGGCTAGATATTCAGTTTTGACAGTACCTGGATCAGCCATGGTAAGTAGGACCTCATGCTATGGGGGCCATGTTGTCTCTGTACGGTGTTCTTTCTGTTCATGTCCCCAGTGTGCTAATGCTGGGTAAAGGCTGGCTGATGTCACCTGGCAGAATCATTTTGTCTACTTGGTTGTTTGATTTTTCTTCCATGGTGGATGTCCTCTGGCAAGTGTTAACATGTGGCACAATGATCTTCACACTCTGTGCCCACTTTCATGTGTCCATGCACATGCCTCTATCCCAGATTTCTCTGTCTTCAATCTTCCAGTCTTTGTCCTCTCATAGCCAGGCCCTTTGCCATTGTCTGTGAGTCCATATATATTCTAAACTAAGGTCAGTTCTCTGTCTACCCAAGATGATGGCCAGATGTCTTTACCAAAACTTTGACTATTGAGAAGATTTTTCTTGCCACTGAATTTTAAGGCTTCTCCTGAATGAAGTTTTAATTACTGCTGCTGTCCATTTTTAGTTGGCACCCATATGCCTAGCCAACTCTCTGCATGAGCCAAGTTCAGGCTGTTTCCTTCTCCATCAGCAGGTTGTAAGAGATGCCCCATAAGGCTATCCATGTAAGTTGAAGGAGAGAAGCTAGCACAATAATGGTAGAAGTTTGGCTTCCTGCTTATGCAGTTTGCTTTCTGGTCCTATTCATGTTTGGTTCTGGGTCTACCACATCCATCTAGGTTAAATAGTTTCTCAGTCCGTTGACATAATATCTTGGTGAGTCTTTTAGAACCCAACTCATGCTATGTAGTTCTGGATGCAGGTTCACTTCCTGCTCTGTGGTTAGGTGTGCTGTCTCTACCAGGGTCTAGTAGCACACTGGGAATTATTTCTCAAAAGGTGTGTAATCCTCTGCTGTAGATGGCATGATCTTTATTATCTGGCAATTTGTGTTGTGATTATTCACTGAGGTTTGCCACAACTCCACGTGACATTGTTTCCCAATACTGATACCTTTAATACTTAAATTAAGACTGATTCTTTTAATACCATAGGGTCTGCAAAGTTGTATGGCCCAGACAGCAAGGTTGGTTGTATGGCCCCCACTTCTTCAGAGCCCTTTCTTGCTTTTGTGTCGCTTGGTATATGTGCCAGAGCATGTGTGCCCTGCATGCAGAACCTGGAAAGTCCTATCAGGTATTGTGTGTCTTTCCTTGTGGTGGGATGTGCAAGGTACAATAATTCTCCTTTACTTTGGGTGAGATGTCCTGGAGGGCCCCTGACTACCTTAAAATTTTACTGATTCAGTGTGCCCTGGAATCTTTGTATAGTATATACATGAGTACATGTATCTTACCAAGATTCCACCAATGATGTCAGTTATGTATGATGGATCAGTAAGGTGTTCTGCAGAATGTTCATATGGTACAAATCATGTTATAATAGGAGAGTTCACATAGTCCTGAAGCAAAGCTATAATTGTATACCACTGTCAGTTCTATGTGACTGTAAACTCTCTGATCCTCTTTTTTTTTTTTTTTTTTTTTCCAATAGGGACAGAAAATAGTGTATTTGCCATAGAAAATAATGTATTTGCCAAATCATTGGTCATATACCATGAGGCTTGGAGAAACTATATCTGGCATGACAGATGTAATAGGCTACTTTTTTGTTGATTTTGAGATAAACACCTTTCAGGATTTATCTGGTTTTTGTAAAAACCCAGACTGATGAATTAAATTAGAAAATTGTGGGGAATATTGCCTGAACATCCTTTAGATAAGGGGTTGGCAAACGTATAGCCCCTGGGATAGATACCTGTTTTTAAAGTTTCACTGATATACACCTGTGCCCATCTGTTTATGTATTGTCTATCGCTACATTTGTACTACAGCTATAGAACTGAATGGTGATAAGAAAGATTGTAAAGTACTTACTGTCCAGCTTTTTAAGAAAAAAATTTGCTGATCCTTGCTTTAGAGCCTTAAGAATGGCACTAAATTTTGACATTCCACTTGATTTACTACATTGAGTACAGAGGGGCAATTTCAGAGACTTCTTGGACTTCCCTACTGTGAAAGCTCTTACTCTATAGACCAAGGACCCAGTGTGGGAATTATGTCAGCCATCAAGTGTGCCTGTCCCTCTTACATGTTTGCGGACTGGGAAAATGGCCAGTAGTTGGGCTAATGGACCCATTGGATCAGTGATGAGCTGGATCTTGGCTCTTGTATATCTTCACTCTCTTGAGTGCATGATGCTTGGAGTCCATCAAGTATCGGAATCAACTAGGACTCTGTATACAACAGACCTCAAAATGTTTGAGTATTTCCCTTTACCTTGTGTACAGTTATTCAAGTAAATGGTTGTACCTCTTTTGGCAGGGGGAAGGAATAGTAGAATCATTACTGCATATACTTGCTAGTATATTGCAGAGTCCTTCATCCTGGGAACCTGCCTTTTCTTCATTCATAGCTGAAAGTGTATCAAAGTTCATCCTACAATCTCTGGGCTCTACTACCTCTTGTACCTTATCTACAACTGTTCTCCCATTCACTCACTCTGCTAGTTACACTGGTCTCTTGTCATTGCTCACATACTGTTTGTTCTCTGTACTTGGAGCATCCCTTTCCTAGATGGCTTATTCCTTTAGATGTATTCAGGTCTTTGTTCAAAATTTATTTTCTTAGACCTTGTCTGATCACGTTTACCAAAATAACCACTTTAATCCATCACTCTGCATCCTTTTTAATTTTCTTCATAGTTGTTATTTATCATGTATCTGCTCGTTTGTCTGTCATTCCCTTTCATGATATCCATAAGGGCAGAGATTTTCTCCTGCCTTGTTTACTGCTATTTCCTTGGTTTATAGAATAGTCAGTAACATCTAGTAGGCTCTCAATGAATATTTGTTGAATGAGGGAATATTGTATTTTGAGAAAATTGAAATATTTCATATGAAAAATTCTTATTTTTCTCCATGTCAGTAATATTTGTCTGTTGACGTATGAGTTTTGGGGCATATATCATTTGATAAAACTTGTGTATTGAAATTAATGAACAGTGTAACATATTTAATTAGAAATTGCAACTACTATAGGGGCACTTGTACCCCAATGTTTATAGCAGTACTCTCAACAATAGCCAAATTATGGAAAGAGCCTAAATGTCCCATCAACTGATGAATGGATAAAGAAATTGTGGTTTAGGGGCGCCTGGGTGGCGCAGTCGGTTAAGCGTCCGACTTCAGCCAGGTCACGATCTCGCGCTCCGTGAGTTCGAGCCCCGCGTCGGGCTCTGGGCTGATGGCTCAGAGCCTGGAGCCTGTTTCCGATTCTGTGTCTCCCTCTCTCTCTGGCCCTCCCCCGTTCATGCTCTGTCTCTCTCTGTCCCCAAAATAAATAAACGTTGAAAAAAAAAAAATTAAAGAAATTGTGGTTTATATACACAATGGAGTACTACGTGGCAATGAGAAAGAATGAAATATGGCCCTTTGTAGCAACATGGATGGAACTGGAGAGTGTTATGCTAAGTGAAATAAGCCATACAGAGAAAAACAGATAACCATATGGTTTCACTCTTATGTGGATCCTGAGAAACTTAACAGAAACCCATGGGGGACGGGAAGAAAAAAAAAAAGAGGTTAGAGTGGAAGAGAGCCAAAGCATAAGAGACTCTTAAAAACTGAGAACAAACTGAGGGTTGATGGGGGGTGGGGGGGGGAGGGGAGGGTGGGTGATGGGTATTAAGGAGGACACCTTTTGGGATGAGCACTGGGTGTTGTATGGAAACCAATTTGACAATAAACTTCATATATTGAAAAAAAAAAGAAATTGCAACTACTGAATAACTAATAAATAAAATTAACAAATGAGAACTATGATTATTAAGTATTTACATAGGTATGCATGTGCAAAAACTGACAGGGAAAAAGAACATTACTGGGTAAAGCTATTTGATGGAAGTATTGTGGAGTTTTGGAAGAGCTGACTACTTCGTAATTAATTTAGCTTTTTTTGAAGAAAAAACTCTGGATTTTACCAAAACTGAAAACTTGGACCTTTGAAATCAGATAAATCTATATGACCTTGGATTAAATAACCTTTTTGTATCACACAATTTCACAGGTGTAAAATGAATGAATATTAATAAAACCTACCTTATAGAGTTGTATTAAATGATACTAAGTATGTAAAGTGTTAGGCACCTAATAAACACTTAAAAATTAGCTGCTGTCAGCATTTTGTCATTATTTAGGAATAATTCATATGCTTGTCAGATTTCCTGAAGTTTGTAAGTAGCTGAGTTTCTAAAGATCTAAGTATTCGCTCTAAACATAAATTCCTTGATCTTGAGTCAATGTTTCCCAATTTATGTATGTAAATTAAAAATTATTAGACATATGTCAACTTTTGTTTCAACACAAATGAAATTGACTAGAGAGAGGTATGATTATCTAAATGATGATATGTTTGCTAAATGAGTTGTTATTTCAGAGGGTCAAAATTTTTCCTTTGCAGGATATCTAATTCATCATTAGGGTTTAATTCTCAAACATGTCAGCACATGGATAAACTGGTTTATTTTTTAAGTAGTTAACAATATTCTTTATTTTCTATGCCTTCCGCGTTATCAGATAGCTTTCCTATAATGGAAATCTTATGAGAGAAACTGGATTAATATAACTGCTAATCTTTAGTTATTTGACCACTATAAAAGAGCCTCTTGTAGGTAAAATATAAAAAGTCTTTAAAAAATTTTAATGCCCATTTATATTGTTTTGTGTTCTTACTGTTTAGTGTTTACTTTTTGGGGCGGGGGGCAGTCAGCGATATTAACGGTCGTAAAAGCTGTATGGTTTTCTTACAAGATATGATCCAGTTTGAAAGTTGATATTAGATCTTATGTATAGATAGGCATGTGACAGTTTATCAGTTGTCTGAGAAAATTATTAGTTTACATTATTGATGGGTCATACAATTAGAATGTTTATAAATTTAAGTAGAAATTTCAAAAGAAATTTTGATCAGTGATGTGTGTGGGCCTTCATGTGACAGTTTTCTCCTTTTTAGCTTCACCTGTTATCCTTACCACCTAACTTTAGGTACAAGGAGCTACTTATAGTTTCCCATATTTGCCATTCAGTTTTACCTAGTAATAGAATAGAATGATTTAAATCTCAGCCCAGCTTGTGTTGTCTTGAGTAAGTAATTAACCTCTCTTACTCTCAGTTTCCTCATCATAAAGTGAGGATGAAATAGGACCTCCCTTCTAGGTCTTATGAAGAGAGTAGTAAATGAGGCAATGCGTGTAAACTGTTTACGTGAGCTGTTATTCTTGTTGGTACATATTCCTGTTTTGGGCACATATTCCTGTTTTTATGATGATGGTTATCCATAGTCTGACTGAAATTCATCCTCCCATTCCTCCTCTCACATCAGACTCACGTCAGTGAAACCAGTCTCTCGAGTACCAGTGTGATGATAATGATAAAAAGAGCAAACTTCTTATCTGTTGGGGTTAATAGTCACCTCTCTTGTTCCATCCAGATAAGCTCTTTGTGATCTATCCATCTTCTCAGTTCCACAACTAGGTTAAGTTCTATCTTCTTTTTCCCTAATGATCTGGAAAGATATTTGTTCCATTTTTGTCTGGATGATTTTTCTTCTTTCTTTTGGTCTCAGCTTAAGTGTTAAGCTCTCAGAAAGTTTGCCAGTTGTAATTCCTGTGTCTTACCAGTCTTCTGTCCCTTAGTGTCTTCCTGTCATCTCTGTTTCTGTTGAATAGTCTTGGATCCAGGACTTTTTTTTTTCCCCTTACATTTATCACAGTTGTAACTAGTTATTTCTGTAATTGTTTAATGTTGGCATCCTTACCTAGAAGATCATTTCTTTGAGGCCTTTCAGGAACCCTGTCTATTGAATTACAATTTGTATTCTCAATACCCACCACTGTGCCCAGCACATAGCAGTTGCTCAGCAAAATTTGCTGAATTAATAAATAACCCCTTTTTTGTTGTCCAACTACCTGTTGAGGTAGCGACTTATTCAGCAGTGTTAATATTAAAGTTTGGGCACAGGTTCTTAATTTTACTTGTCACATACTTTTGCATTCTTTATAATTTCTTCTCTATTAGGTTGTGAGTTTCCTGAGGTTGCAGTTTTTTAATACATCTTTTTATTCCAAAGCCTAACAGCGTGCTTGGCACTGGAAATTTTATTGTTTAATGAGTGTTTATGAATGAAAATATGTTTTTAAGATATGATTAACAAATAGGAAATTTTGCAAATAATAAGAATTCAGACTGGAATCACCAGCAAATGGTAGCAGTCTAAGTTACATGCTAAGTGGGAAGCAATACAGGATACCCATTTACATGAAAGAAGATGGTATGAAAAATATGTACACTAGCGTGTATTAGTCTAAAAAATTCATTGTCAGCTGCTAATGGTAAAGATTTGAGTGTTTATTTTCTTGATTGGATCATCTGCTCTAATTTTCTTTTTTTCATAATAAATGCTTTTTTTCTCAGAAAATTTAGAAAATTTTGTATCCTACTTTTTTCAGTATTATAGATGAACATTTTTTTCTCATTGCATGATTTTTCAGCATGATTTTAATAGGAACATAGTTTTCATCCTGGAAGTTTGTCATAAATTTTCAATAATGATTTCATTAAGTATTTATATGAACAATTTTTCAGTATTGTACATAATACTTAGTGGATGTTCTGTAAAAAATTTTGTGTTCATATCTGCTTTTCCCTTAGAATTTTAAAAGTAGAATTACTAGGTTAAAGGGTATGAGTATTTGTAATACTGTTTATGTTACTAAATCATTATTTATTATCCTTTAAAAATATTGTACATGTTAGATTAGATGAGAGTGTGAATTTCAGTTTACCCTCTCCGATATTGCATATTATAATTACCAAAAACAAAACCAAAACAAAACAAAAAAAACCCACCCACTTTGCCAGAGTGTGAGGTTAAAAACAAAAGTGATAATTTGACCTGATTTGTTTACTAGTGAAGCCACATATATTTCATGTTTCTTGTTTTTCTTCTATAAGTTGTGTCCTTTGCTCATTTTCCCACTGGGATGTTCTAACTAGTCATGATACTGTTCTGATATTTTAATATCCTAATTTTTATTAATTTGATTTTTTTCAACTGAAAAAGCCTTGCACATTTTAATAATGTAGATGTATTTAAATGATAATTTAATTCTATTTTAAGTGCTCACATAGTAGAACCTGTTTAATTTTTGCAAGTAGCATTAAGTTATCTTCTATGAAACTTTTTAAAAGAACACTTATTTTGTATACTAGGAGCCTTTTGTGGCAGATGAGTATATTGAAAGACTTGTGTGGAGAACCCCAGGAGGAGGCTCTAGAGGGGGACCTGAAGCTTTTGATCCCAAAAGGTGAAGTAAAAATGTTTTTTCCCCATAGATCCACCTAGTTCAAGTTTCTGTTTGGAATAGAGGTGACTACTGAAATTCCTTTCAACGTTTATGTAAAGGGGTTTTAGTTAACAGTTGGACGATAAAGACACAAGCATTAGAAGTCAGGGATTGATTTATTTTCTTTTATATTTCTTTTAGAGAAGGATTTTAACTGGTATGAGGGGAGGAATTTTATTGTGTTATAAGAATTTAATATTTTCTTCAATTAGTAATAAATCAGAAAAGGTTGGTTCTACCTGTAAAATAAAAACATGTTGAATATGTTGTTTTAAGTGTAGCTATAAATCAGAGGAACAGAAAGTCATTGCCATGGAATGCACAGTATTATTTTTATATAGCATGTTTATCGTTTTGACTGTTTTCTATAAAATTGGTTTCTATTCTGGCAGAGATTCTGAGTGAGGTTTTCATTCATGTTAAAGATAATTCCTAAGATGCTATAGAGAAAATTAACATCATTCCTACCTTAAGAAATGCTTATTAATATTCTGTTACAGATGAACTGGTCAGTTCCTAATGATTAATCATACTCTGATTTTCCTCTACTAGGTTATTAGAAGAATTTGTAAATCATATTCAAGAACTCCAGATAATGGATGAAAGGATTCAAAGGAAAGTAGAGAAACTAGAGCAACAGTGTCAGAAAGAAGCCAAGGAATTTGCCAAGAAGGTACAAGAGCTCCAGAAAAGCAATCAGGTAAACACTGATTAAGCAATGAATAGTTTATACAGATTATATTTTTATTCCCTTCCACTATTAAGTTCTTAAAGAACTCTAGTCAAATAATAGTAACCATTGAGGTTTCTCTCCACCGTTTGCATCCCTGGGGAAAAATGTCAATGAATTGTTGTGAGGCACTCTTAGCACAGACTTGCTGTTGATCCATGGTTTGGGATCACAGTATTCCCTTCTTAGGTTGGAGTGGCATCCAGTACAGTCACAGTGCATTCTTTGAAGAATGTCACTTTAGCTGACCTGCATTTTTAGGGGCTCATGATTAGCTTGGATATTTAAGTGTCATTTGCATTCTCATGTAAACATAAAACAAAGCAATAACAGAACAGTATTGCCTGGATCACATTTTTCCCTGATCTGGGAAGTTTTACAGAAGTCACGGAATATGTGTCCCCATGAGAATTGTAGTATAACATGGGGAAAGTGAATGCAGTACTCTTCCTCAATCCATTTTGAAGTAAAATCAAATCACAGCCTGGCCCTGGGGTAAGTAGGCCAAATTTCTTAGCCCTTCTTAGGTCCTACACTGAATCTGGAATCTGTGAACCCCTTTTATGGCCTGGGCCTGATCTGGAACTTGATTGCCCTGTATAAGTGTAGTTCATGGAGCATTGTGTAGCATTGCTGCCTCCCAGGGGCTGTTTGTTCTTTAGTGTTAGGGATTAGCAAACTGATTTCTGCTCAGATTTTATTTAGTTAGATTCCTTCGCTTAAGCATATATGGCTGTGAGAAAACATTTAATAAAGTCAGTAGTTTACATAAGATAGAGGATGTGTTTTTACATAGTCAAAGTGATAGATTCCAAATACTTCCAATGCAGTTTTCTCTTGGTAATAATAATGGTATTATTAGTTAACCTAACAAGCTCTGGAGATAAGTCTGCTCTGCCACTTACTAGCAACTTAACTTCCCTGTGCTTTAGTTTTTTTCATCTATAAAAATAGGTGGTTACAAGGATTAAATAAGTTAATACATATAATATGCTTAGAACAGTGTCTGGCCCAGAGGAAGGCCTTAGTGAATGTTTGCCTCTCCCCCCCCCCCCCCGACCCCCATCTTAACTTAAAGTAAGAGTGAAGTGTCATACTGAATTATCACCAATTTTGTTATTGGCAGTTCTAAGGCATTCATTGTGTATAATTTTCATATACCACAGAACAATCTCTATAGTCAGAAAAGAGGAAAAATATGTTAGGAAGTATTGTACCTTTGCTTCATTTAAATAATTGTTATAGTCTTTTCTGTTTTCAAAACTGGGCAAGAACCATCTTACCTTATTTCTAAGGTTGGCATTGCTCTTCAAATATTTAAAATATGTGTTAACTACTCTATTTATTTTTGAGAGAGAGAGAGAGAGAGAGAAAGCATGAGCAGGAGAGGGGCAAAGAGAGAGGAAGAGAGAGAATCCCAAGCAGGCTCTGTCAGCGCAGAACCAGACATGGGCCTCAATCTCACAAACCATGAGATCATGACCTGAGCCAAAATAAAGAGTTGGACGCTTAACCAAATGCGCCACCCAGGTCTCCCAATATTCTATTTTTAATTAGTGTTTTTCACGTCTGACGTATTTTGACTCCGCGTGATGGCAAGCAAATTGTCCAGATCATGGGTCCCTTTGATACTTAGTTCATTGTTTTCAGGACTAAATGGTACTGGGAATGTTGTTAAACAGGATACTGTTTTGTTTCTAAACAAATGTTGATAAAATGTTTTAATAGTTAAAGGTATAAAAGTGTGCAAGTTTGTTTAAAAGTTTTCAGATCATGTTATGCTGCTAATGGGCATAAGTTGTTTTTGTAGTTTACCTCATATATAACTTCTATATTATCTTTAGTTACCTAAGTTAGAGAGTAGGGATGAGATTGGTGCTCTGGGTTTGATATGAATTAATTTATAAACTGGATTCTCTGATTATATTTTATGCTTGTGTACATTTTTCCTAGGTTGCCTTCCAACATTTCCAAGAACTAGATGAGCACATCAGCTATGTAGCAACCAAGGTCTGTCACCTTGGAGACCAGTTGGAAGGGGTAAATACACCTAGACAACGGGCAGTGGAGGCTCAGAAATTGATGAAATACTTCAATGAGTTTCTAGATGGAGAATTGAAATCTGATGTTTTTACAAATTCTGAAAAGGTGAGCACTATCAGAATGATAAAAGCAAGCTGCATCATTAATAGCAATGCCCTAATTATTACTTTCAAATCACTGAGTAGCTGATTTATTGAAACTTTTTATTGTTCTGAAATGTGTATTAGTACACTTGCCTGCAGATTCCTGATGAAGTGTGTATATTCAGATTTTTAACTACAGGATTGTCTTGGCATTTTTGTTTATAGAATTATGTGTGGTTTGGAAATGCTGAGGTAACTATGTTAATAGTTCTTTCCCATAATTGACTTATAATATTAACAGAATTTAATAGTTATATTCTGTTGGGTTTAGGGGGTGGTGTGACCTAAATCATTGATAAGCTGAAATATCTTTCTGCACAAGGAATTCAGAGTTTCTGGTTTCTGTTGCTTAAATAAAGAGCTCTAGTTTGGACCAAAGAGATTGGAAAAATCTGAATTGTTTATGTTAATCCTTTTCATGGCACTAGTAACTTAATACTGGTCTGAGGGTACACGGTATTGACTGTTCTGCAATCTTGAAAGAAGGTTGTTTAGCTGACTTTCTTCCCCCCCACTGTATGTCACAGTGACATACAGACAAGGAGAGAAGAGATAACTAAAACCAGAATGCTATGTTCACTATTGTTTGGCAACAGTTTGTTTGGCCCTGCTGTTGTCCACTTTGCTTGCCAGACTTCACATGAGTGCTTGGTTAGAAAGATCTGTGTTAATGTTTTTAGCTCTTGCTTCATGTTTGTAAGAGTCTCTTTATTTTTTAGTGTAAAAGAAAGTGAGTGATCATAAATCAGTTACTGAAGGTGTGCCAAAACTCAGTACTTAATTGAAACTTAAAGAAAAAGAGAATATTGTATAACTCCCCCCACACATTAGTGTAAGTAAGCATGGTCAAATATTTGCATTTCAAGAACTTTCGACCCTTGGCCTGAATCCTTTAGTTCCACCACTTAAAGAAGTACACCTCTGTACCATATTTCATTCAGGAGACTTCATATTCAACTCTATATTTGCTTTTAGAACAAGTTTTATAAATTTATGTGTTTACTAAATGATAGGTATGTTAGCTGTTTTATTTAGTTATATTCATTCAGTTCAGCTTAAAGTGGGATATATGCAGCAATATGATCTGAATTATTTTCATAAATCTTGTTTGTCTTTTTTGGGTTCATAAACCAGAAGAGACACTTAGGCTTTCAGCAAGCAATGATTTTAATTTTTTCAGAGTAAACTTGAACTGCAAGTTTCACTGGGAAGGGATTATGGCATTATAAAATCACAAAATTTCAATACCAGAAAGACAGATGTTTATGTTTTATTGATTCATTTATTGATGATAATGTATTTCTGTTGCTCACAAGGTTTTATTTGTATGGATTTTAAAAGATAATTGTTGGAGTGAGGGTCTATTGGCATACATAGGGGATTATTATTTTTTTCAAATATAAAGATATATTTGGTATGTATAGGGTTTGTTTTTTTAATTATTGCTTTCGTTTATTTTTGAATAGATAAAGGAGGCAGCAGACATCATTCAGAAGTTGCACCTAATTGCCCAAGAGTTACCTTTTGACAGGCAAGTTCATTTCTCAAGAGCTAATTTGCATG
The DNA here is from genome assembly GCF_028749965.1 of Puma concolor. Lineage (NCBI taxonomy): Eukaryota > Metazoa > Chordata > Mammalia > Carnivora > Felidae > Puma > Puma concolor. Next base: position 44,165,313 of record NC_141672.1, read on the forward strand.
TATGCTATAATTTATAAAGTTTCATTTTTCCCTGTATGTTTTTGCTTATTCAACAAGAGTTTATTGAGTACCTCCTTTGTACAAGCATAGTATATAAGAGTTGATTGAAAAAATATAGTTTCTTAATATCTAAATTTAGTGGTATACTTTGAAATACTTTCAACCTTTTGTCTTTTTTTTTTTTTAAGTTTATTTTATTTTGAGAGAGAGTGCGTGCATGCACAAACGGGTCAGGGGTAGAGAGAGAGGGAGAGAGAGAATCCCAAGCAGTCTCCACACTGCCAGCAGAACCCCAGACACGAGACTTGATCTCATGAACCCATGAACCGTGAGATCATGACCTGAGCCATGATCAAGAGTCAGACACTTAACTGATGGAGTCACCCAGGTGCCCCTCTTTGTCTTTCTTCTGAAAAAAAAATTGCTGAAGAATTTTGAAATTTCCTAAAGTGATGTTTTAAATTTTCATTTTTTGTGGACTCTGATAAGCTGGAATGGAGGGAATGGGGAAAGTTTAAACATGGGGCCATTCAGCTGCTTTTTCTTATATCTAGATGAGAGTCCTTAAACTTTATGGAGTTTTAGACACCTTAAAAGTTGATGAAAGCTAAAAAAGTTTCTTCAGAAAATTCAGATCCACACAGATTGTTATAAGCAACTTCATGGAATTTTAGACTCTTTAGCCTAGCCACAGACTCCTCCTTAGGGACTTCAAAATTGGACCATTTCCTTAAATGGGTAAAATGTGTAGATCACAATAAGTTGCCTGATAATTGTTGGATAATCTCTCCATTCTATTCTGCATATACTCATCTTCTCCTATTTCTCAGTTACATATTTCTCTTAAAATTCTGTTTTAGTCTCTGCCAAGCCTTGGAGTTGAATATATGTCCTAATTAGTTTTAATTCTTTCACAGAGATCAGTATGGCCTTACATGCATTCTATTCCACCATGACTTTGATACATCAGTTTTGTATAACTCTACTTTTTTAAAAAAAATTTTTAATGTTTATTTATTTTTGAGAGAGAGGCAGATTGCGAGTGAGGGTGGGTTAGGGGCAGAGAGAGAGGGAGACACAGAATCTGGAGCAGGCTCCGGGCTCCAACCTGTCAGCACAGAGCCCAACGCGGGGTTCGAACTCGCGAGCTGTGAGATCATGACCTGAGCCAAAGTCGGATGCTCAACCGACTGAGCCACACAAGCGCCCCTGTACAACTCTACATTTTTATCACCTTCTTTATCTGTCTTTGCCATCTCTTTTGCCAACCATCCTCCTCTCTCTCCAAACTGATTACATAGGATCTCTCAACATTACTTTTTCATAACGTACATTCTCCCTTGATATTTAAGATTTTAAAAAATTCTAGTGTAGGGGCGCCTGGGTGGCTCAGTCGGTTGAGCGGCCGACTTCGGCTCGGGTCATGATCTCGCTGTCCGTGAGTTCAAGCCCCACATCGGGCTCTGCGCTGACAGCTCAGAGTCTGGAGCCTGTTTCGGATTCTGCGTCTCCCTCTCTCTGACCCTCCCCCGTTCATGCTCTGTCTCTCTCTGCCTCAAAAATAAACGTTAAAAAAAAAAAAAATTAAAAAAAAAAATTCTAGTGTATGGTACTATGTAATATTTTAGTTTTTGAATTTGCAAAGATTGGATGGTTCGTCTGTAACACACATTGCTGGGTCCTTTTTATGACTTCTATGTTTCGTATACTGTTCTTGTTATTTTTCTTTTAAATAACAGTAATGGAATTTTTTTTTATGAAAAAAATCCCAACAGAAGGGGCAAATAAACAAATAGGAATTTAAAATGTTAGCGAATAGGGCCACCTGGGTGGCTCAGTCAGTTAAACATCCGACTTCGGCTTGGTCATGATCTTAGGTTTCATGAGTTCAAGTTCTGCATTGGGTGAGCTTGAGCCCCTGCTCTGAGCTCCACATTGACAGTGTGGAGCCTGCATGGGAATTTCTCTCCCCCTCTCTCTCTGCTCCTCGCTCACTTGTGCACACTCTCTCTCTCAAAAATAAATAAATTAAAAAAAAAAAATCTTTGAAAAACTTGTTAGTGAATATAAGCAGAGACAATAGCTCAGTGTTGGGGCTGGTGGGGTTGTTAATGCCTCATATAGAACATCTCCCTCTTTAACAAGTTATTGGTTATTCAGAGTGAATTTCATAAATGAGAACTAGCCGCCCCATCTGAATGGCCCAAATTCAGTTTTGTTACCTGGCATGCTTACTATCAGTACTCTTTCCCTCCTGGTTGGCTGACTAGCTGGTTTGTTTGCTTTCCTTCTTTCCTTCCTCCCTCCCCCCCTCCCTCCCTTCCTTCTTTCCTCTCTTCTTCCCTTTTCCCCTCCCTTCCTTCTTTCCTTGATGATGACCTTTAGTACAAAGGTTTCCCTTACACTCCCAGACCCCGTTTCCCCTTTTATTAACATCTTAGATTACTGTGGTACATTTCTCTCTAGTATGAACCTCATCATTGGTTTTTATTTTCCAGATTTTCAGAAGTAAAATCCAAAATTGCGAGTAAGTGGAGTTTGATTTATTTAATAGTTGTGAATAGGTGATAAAAATACTTCTGTAAAAGAAAAATAGTAAAAGGAGAGTTAGTGGGAACAATGTTACCTTCTCACCTTATCCCTGAGTTTGACTCCTCTTCCTTGAAGCAGTCATAACCAGTTTCTTAGGTATTCTTCTAGAATATCCTATGGATATACAAGCATAGGACATAAATCACATATACATGTGTAGAATTTATTCCTACTGTCCCTGGTTATTTTTAAATAATTGGTAGCATCCTATACAAATAGCTTTATACCTTGTGTTTTTAATTTAACAGTGTATCTTGGAGGTTGTTTTGTATCCATGTATCTGTAAAGTAGGTTCTTTGTCTTAAAAGCTAAGAGCTTTTAACTTAAAAGCTCGTGTGAGCATTTCAGTATCTTTATAACTGCTTACATGATTAGTTTTATCCTTTCCAATCTTTGGATTATATTTTAAGCAGGTCATTCTGGGTCTCTGGAAAAGCCATTATATTTGCAGGCTCCCATGGTAATTTGAGTCGTGTTTGGGAGACCATTGCATAGAAGGTTTAGAGAGCCACCTATTTTCCCAATAAGAATGACATAGATAGTTGGACTTCTTGGCAACGTTTCTGATTACTGTAGATTAACACAGCATTCAGGTTTTCACACAGAACATTAGTAGCCTCAATAATGTAGTGAATCAGACACCATGTATTATCTTAAGGTGATATTTGGTGTTAAATCCACGATAGTTCATGGTAAAGACATCTGAATTCTAGTAAAGAGTTCTGTAGTCCTCTTCACCATTTCTACAGCTTTATGTTTAAGATTTTTCCTATCTCATACTATCAGAAATGACATCCAGAGGTTTATCTCAGTCAGCTGCTTTTTTAAGTAACAGTGGTAAGTGGTAGTCAGACCAAGGGAGTTCAGCTGTTTTCCTGGTTGGGAAGATTTCTTTGTCTTTAAAAATACAGATTTATATTATATCATAGTGTATTTTAGGGGCTAGACTCACTGCCTATAATCACATATTGTTTTTATAAGTCTTTCAAAAGAAGGCTAGATCCATAGTCATTATGTTTGTAAATAATTCATGTGCTTGTAAATAACTTGCATACGTTGTCCTGTTGTAGCTGAATTACTTCCTTTTTACTTTTAGGTAAATACCATGATTTAGAATGCCAACTGATTCAGGAGTTTACCAGTGCTCAAAGAAGAGGTGAAATCTCCAGAATGCGAGAAGTAGCAGCAGTTTTGCTTCATTTTAAGGTAAATAGTAATTATTAAAAATGAAGATTAATCTTCAAGATTGTGGAGATTATATAAATTCTATATATTATAGTCACCGATTATCCTGTTAGTTGTATGACTCTCACAGTGATTATTTTTATTGTTTTGAACAATTTAAATGTATATTTCATATCTCTTCCATAAATTATGTTAAATTTTAGGTATTTAATATTATATTCAATAAAATTTTATCAATGAATTTTTATATTGGTTGACATAGAAAATCATACTGTCTTCTTGTCTTTTTATTTTTTCAGTCAAACATGTTATGAAATAGGTCAAAAGTAAAAAGATTTAGCTTTAAATATCTGGTGGAATGTAGGAGCCAGAGATTAGATGGAATATAATTAGTAAAAGACTTAAATCCAGAAGATCTTAGGTAGTAATACAAAGAAATACTATCTTCTTGGATTTTGAATTAGGGAGAGAATCCCTATAAAGAAATTAAAGAAATAGTGCTTTGCAATTTGTTTCCTTTTTTTTTTTTTTCAGAGAGAGAATGCAAATAGGGTAGGGGGGCAGAGGGAGAGGGAGTGGGAGAGGGAGAGAGAGAGAGAAAATGAATCTTAAACAGGCTCAGCACAGAGCCTGATATGGGGCTTGATTCCATGAGCCTGGGATCATGACCCAAGCCGAAATCAAGAGTCGGACTCTCAACCACCTGAGCCACCCAGGTACCCCCGATCTGTTTATATTTGTATCTGAGTAGGAAATAGGAGTTTTTTGTTGGACTTTTCACTTACAAGTAACATACTAAGTATTGAGAATGGCTCTTGACACAATAGTGTACTTTGGCATTGCTTACTTTACTTGTTTTTATGTATGATTTGTTAATGGACAAAAATCATTATAGAGAGCTTAATATGACACATTATTTTGTTTAAATACATTCTGCTAAAATAGATTTAATTTTAAAAGTAAATTTCCAGAATGCCAGTTAAATACAGCTCTGTTCAGAGTCTTGCAAGGGAACACAAATGCTTTGAATCCAAGAGTGGAAAGAAGGAAATATATACATATATATATATATATATATACACACACACATATATATATACACACACACACACATATATATATATTAATATGAAATACATAATGTATTTATTTATATATATTAATAACCTTTTCTGAAGAGTGAATCTGTGTGTGTGTGGGTACATGCATGCATATACATGTTTTGGAGTTGAAGGAGATTGGCTAGGTGATCATAGGCAAAATGACTACAAAAAACTCATACCAGTTTTCTTCTTTCATTCTAAAATCTTGCAAGGATATGAACCAGGTGATCAATTTCATAAAAAGCAACTGGGAGAATTTCATTTAATCCAACAACTGTTATTATTGGTGATTTATTGGGACATAGACATAGCTTTATTACATATAATAATTTTTATTGAGATTATTACTGTTGTGATTATTGTTATTAAAACAGAACTGTGATAATGTATTTCTTTCTTCTTTGTAGGGTTATTCCCATTGTGTTGATGTTTATATAAAGCAGTGCCAGGAGGTAACCTAATAGTACAATTTTCTGGATTTTATTTTATGCTAATTTGTATTTTAAAAACCATTTTAAAATTATACATTAACTATGTAAAATGCCTCTGTTTAGGGTGCTTACTTGAGAAATGATATATTTGAAGATGCAGCAATACTCTGTCAACGGGTAAACAAACAAGTTGGAGATATCTTTAGTAATCCAGAAACAGTACTGGCTAAACTTATTCAAAATGTATTTGAAATCAAACTACAGGTAATTTTAAACTATGACTAAGTAATTCTTAAGGCAATAAGTGATTTTTTTCTCTGTTTTGAAAGTTATTTATTTGTTTTTTAATTTTTGGTTTACTCATGTAATGCCCTTTGGAATAGTAATCTCCTTATTCAGTGAATGGGAAAAGAATAACAACGTCATGCTTTTTTAAAAAAATATTGTTCACCAAGAAAAAAGGTGCTAATCACCAAGCATCATCAGAGCACATGTTTAAAATTTGTGTAGCAGCAGTACAAGTCATAAAACGTTGTAGAGGGGTAGCCTCAGATTGTTGTTGTTGTTGTTGTTTTTTGAGAGAGAGAGAGCATGCTAGTAGGGGAAGGGCAGAAAGAGAGGGGGACAGAGGATCCAAAGCAGGTTTTGCACTGACAGCAGAGAGCCCAATGTGGGGCTTGAACTCATGAACCATGAGATCATGACCTGAGCCCAAGTCAGACGCTCGACTGACTGAACCACACAGGTGACCCGGTAGCCTCAGATTTTTATTTTTATTGGGTCCTCACTTTGACCAATGAATGTATTTATGAAATTGAGTAAGAATTTTAAGCACAGTATGTAGAATTTTCATAATATGGTACTAATATGAAAAGAAAAATCATAGTAATTTCTAGGTGTGTAGGATGGTTTAGTGTTGTTTTGGCTGTATTTCATGGACGTGAGACACACAAAAAAGTTCCTTGCTGTTCCGCCATCTTGGCTCCTCCTGAAAACAGTAATTTAATGTACAACCTGGACTCCCATAGCACTATACATTAAGGCAACATTTCCTAAACTGTGTTTTCTACTGGATTAAGCAACATAAAAGAAGTTTTTGTTTTTAAAACACAATTCAGGAATTTTTATAGCCTTTAAAGGTACTACTAACACATATTGTGATTCTCTAGGAGGAATGTAAAGTACAGCATTTCCCAATTTTAGAGTAATGCCTGTTAATCATAGGGGACACTAGTGTTAGCCAGGCCACAGTTTGAGAAATGCTGCTTTAAGGAATTGACTATATCGATACAGCATCAGATTTTGTGGGGTTTTTTTGTTTCTTGTTTTTTTTTAAATATTTATTTATTTTGAGAGAGAGAGAGAGAGCATGAGCAGGGGAGGGGCAGAGACAGAATCCCAAGCAGGTGCCACTCCATTAGCATAGAGCCTGATGTGGGGCTCAATCCCAGGAACTATGGGATCAGGACCTGAGCCAAAATCAAGAGTTTGATGCTTAACGAACTGAGCCACCTGGGTGCTTCTGGGTTTTGTTTTTTAAATGTACTTTAAAAAGCAAGATAGGCCAGTTTCAAAAGAAATTTTGAAATTCTTAATACTTATTCCCAAGACTGCTATAGATGAACATGTAAATATGAGAAGCATTAAAAATTAAAAGCCTATTATTTTTTTATATTGGTATACTTCTTAGGCATTGCCTTTTCCATTGTATTTTAAGTAAGAACAGCCCCAGAATGTGGAGTAATTTAGAGAAAAAATATAATGTTTACTTGACATAATGTTGGCCATTTTTTTTTCCCCTCCAGAGTTTTGTGAAAGACCAGTTAGAAGAATGTAGGAAGTCTGATGCAGAGCAGTATCTCAAAAATCTCTATGATTTATATACAAGGTATGTTTTTAATTACTAGAAAATAGTAACATCGCAGATTTTCTTTCCTTTTTTTTTTTAATAGAAAATGGTGAAGTATTCAGGTATTTTTGAGTAAAAGTTTGTTAGTAGTATACCTTTCAGCATTAAATACTTGGTTACGTAGATTACTGTTATAGAAAGAGCAGCATTCTTAGCACATTAACTTAAGGAATCAGATATTCTTTATAGTCATGTACTTTAATGAAACTTTGTTTATGTTGTTTAAGACTCAAGAATTTTGTTTTGAATTTTAATTGTAAGCTAGTTCCCTATCATTTTTTTTTCTAAGAAGTAGTATGATTATATTTATCTGCAGTTAAATCTTTAGAAATTGAGAAAGTCACAAATTCTTAACAAATGAGTTTCAGCCTTAAGTTTGATATGAAAATTTGCCTTAGGCTTTTGTAAATGAAAGTGTTACACTTAGAAATATTATATCAGAAGCCTCTTAATGGAGTTTTTTTCCAGTCCTATTGTTCTTTGTCAGTGACGTCATTTTGGGAGGAGGGTCTTCAAAAGTAACTATAATCAGGAAGTCCATCCCAACAACGTTTATTGTGAGTCTGTGTTTAACAATGCAAAACAGAAGATTAAAGAAAAGTCCACATGGGCAAAGACAAAAGGGAGAATGAACAGAGAGTAGATCTTTCAGTATTCTGACTTGGGTACTATGTTATGAATGCCATTAGAGTGTAGTTGAAGTCATTCTGCCACTGTTGTCATTTCTAGACTGGTTGGTTGCCTAGATTTTTTCTCTTCTATCCCTAGGAGATTATCCTTAGTCAGTTTGCAAAACCACAGTGTTGTTTGTGATGTCAATCTACTTTATATATAGCACTGTGCAGCTTCTCTCTGTATCCTAAGCACCTTCCCAAGGTTTAAGAAATGGTGGTTTAACATAAGTTATTAAAATTACATTGTAAAAATATGTATTCCTCAGTGTTATTACTCTACCTAAAATATACATTCATCTTTTTCTCCCTTTTTCCATGAAAAGAACCACAAATCTTTCCAGCAAGTTGATGGAGTTTAACTTAGGTACTGATAAACAGACTTTCTTGTCTAAGCTTATCAAATCCATTTTCATTTCCTATTTGGAGAACTACATTGAGGTAGAGACTGGATATTTGAAAAGCAGGAGTGCTATGATCCTACAGCGCTATTATGATTCAAAAAACCATCAAAAGAGATCCATTGGCACAGGAGGGTAAGTGTTTTTTTAAATGTTACAGTTAAAACTAAAGATGTTAAGAATTTTATTGTATTTGGACAAACTTGTCAAATATTGACAGTTACTGAAATTTTCTATGAAGAACTCATTTAACCCAGCTTATTTATGACACCACTGATCAAATCTTGTCTCTTGAACCATGTATTGAAATGACCTAACATGATGTAATTAAAATGTAAAGCAGAATACCAGCACTATAAATAGTCGCCTTTTTTTTTTCCTAGACTGAATAAATTATTCCAGGTTATTAACTAGGAAACACATCATTTTTTGTTGTTGCAGGTGTGGAAAAAAAAATAGCAAATAGTTTACATTTTAAGTACCCTGAGCTTTTAATGACTCGGGCATAAAATTAATTAATTAATACCTAAAGCCTGGGATTATTCACATACTAGAAGAAAATGATTTGTTCTGAGAATTGGTGGCATCTTAGTTATCCAGATCTCAACTATGTGGAACCCAGTCATTTTTAGTATGAAGCAGAATGACTTATGCAGAGCCATGTAATTAGAGTCCAGAGTATACACAAATCACTTTCTTGATTCCCAGTTTGGCATATACTACATAATGATCAGGGAGAGGTTATAGTTAGGAATAAGAAGTGACCTCTTGGGGGCACCTGGGTGGCTCAGTAGGTTAAGTGTCCAACTGTTGATTTCAGTTCGGGTCATGATCTCATAGTTGTGAGATCAAGCCCTGCGTCGGACTTAGCATGGAATGTAGAGCCTGCTTGGGATTCTCTCTCTGTCCTCTCTCTGCTTCTCTCCTGCTTGTGCTCGTGTGCACGTGTGTGTGCACGTGTGTTCTGTCTCTCTCTCTCAAAATAAATAAACTTAAAAAATGACATCTGAAAGGCAGCAGCAAATAAGGGAAGAAAAAAACTAAAGAACAACCATGAGAATTAAAAAAAAAAAAAAAAATTAGTTTGGGGCTCCTGGGTGGCTCAGTTGGTGGAACATGCAACTTTTGATCTTAGGGTTGTAAGTTCGAGCCCTCCATTGTGTGTAGAGATTACTTTAAAAAAAAAATAACATCTGAAAAAAAAATGTTCACAATACTCCAGAGTTAGGTATTCTAGGAGCAAAAGAAGTTTAACCTAAAGATACCACCGTATAATAAATGTTCAAAGTGACTGGTTACTCAGTCATTAAGAAAAGCTATATTATGGTTAATATATCTTATTTAATAATAATGAAGAAATAAGAAGTATGTTAAAATGGTTAAATGTATTTAAAAAGCATTAAATTCCTAAAGTTTATTTTAAGAAGGACCATTTAGTTATATTAACTAATTTGGAATAGTCCACTTGCTAAGGAAACCAAATAAGGAGTTTTTGGCTATTGAGTCAGAATTATAGAGCTGAAAAAGACTTTAAAAGTCCTAACTCCAAATATACTAATTTTTCAGATGAAAGTCTTCTGTGTAGACATTAAGGTTTGTTTCACTTTATAGAACTAGAGTTTGTTGGAATTAGAACTTTTAGGTCTCCTGGCAGTTAGTCCATTTTTCTTTGTTGGTGTATACTAAGTTGAACAGCATTTGAAATTGAAATCTGTGTATAATAAAGTGTTCTCTTTTTATTTGTTGTCATGATCCATTAGTATTCAAGATTTGAAAGAGAGAATTAGACAACGTACTAACTTACCACTGGGGCCAAGTATCGATACTCATGGGGAAACTTTCCTATCTCAAGAAGTGGTGGTTAATCTTTTACAAGAAACCAAACAAGCCTTTGAAAGATGTCATAGGGTAAGAGTAATTGTAAATTTATTTTATTTATATATAGTTGTGTATTTTAATTTTTGCCTTGTAATAAGATATAAATCTGCTATCTGGTTAGGTACAACTATTTTTTGTAATAAAGATAGAGTTTTTGTTTTGAAGAACAGAATTAGGGGCGCCTGGGTGGCGCAGTCGGTTAAGCGTCCGACTTCAGCCAGGTCACGATCTCGCGGTCCGGGAGTTCGAGCCCCGCATCAGGCTCTGGGCTGATGGCTCAGAGCCTGGAGCCTGTTTCCGATTCTGTGTCTCCCTCTCTCTCTGCCCCTCCCCCGTTCATGCTCTGTCTCTCTCTGTCCCAAAAATAAATAAACGTTGAAAAAAAAATTAAAAAAAAAATGAAGAACAGAATTATTTTTAAAGTTATTTACAAGTATATTTTAATATAATTTTACGAGTTGAATATACCAAAATTTTTTTGTAAGATATTAAATCAATACATGAAAGGGAGGTTTAGAACTATCTTATAAAAATATAGAGCATTAGGGAGAGAAGGATGTTTTAAGAACCCAGGTATTAAAGGAAAAGAATGAAAAGTTGACTCTATTAAAATTTAGAATTTCTGTCCAACAAACACACTTTAACAAAGTAAACAGATAAGTCACAGCCTGCAAGAAGTATTTATAGCTAGTATTACTAGCAGAAGATTATGTGAAACAAATAATAGTGGCACATAATTGTATAGCACATACCATGTTCAGAGCACTTTAGGTATACATTACTCATTTAATCATTGTAACCACCTTGTGAGGTTTTTATTCCATTTTACAGATGAAGAAACTGAGATATGTACCTCTTAAGCAGTGGAAATGAGAGTTGAGAGCATCTTAATTTTTTATTTGTATTGATGTGTATATGGTTTATATAATTTATATTGACAGGCGGTAAATCAGTATAAATTACACACATAAATCAATAGGAAATAAAGGCTACACATAAACAAATAGAGAAAATGCAAATTACCAATAAGATTTTCACTCTCACTAATAGGAAAATGAAACGTAAAATAGGGAAAATAGTATCTCATTCAGTCTGCAAAAATTAAGTCTGATGATATCAAATGTTGGTAAGGATGGAGAGCAATAGATATTTTCATACACTGCCATTGGAATAAAAATTGTATCTTTACTTTGGATAGTAACTTGAGAATTCCTTAGAGAAACTAATAGGTATATGTGCCACATTGTTTATAATGGTAAAAAATTAGAAGCAAATTAAGTGTGCCTCAAAAAGAGAATTGATAAACTGACATTGTTGATACACTAGAAAACTATATAACAATTTAAATGACTAGAGTTACATGTATCAACATTAGCAAATCTCAGAAATACAATGTTGAACAAGATGGGGAAAAGATATATTCAGTATAATACCTCTATATAAATTTTTAAAAAGTAAAACTATACCTTATATCGTTTAGGGATGTGGACAAGCATAGGCATGATAAATACAGGATAGTGGTTGCCATGAAGGAGGAGTACCTAAGGGACTGTATCCATATTTATAATGTAGGACCCCTCACCCCCCAGATCTGAAGTACATTTGGAAAAATGTTAAGATATGACACATCTGTGGGTTATGGATATATTTGGTAAATTACTGTGTCTAGTTTTCTGAATGCTGGAAATAGGTTAAAATACTTCTAAAGATCATCGAACTTGAAACTGTCAACATTATATTGTTTGAGTCACAGTAACTAGCTCTAAATCATGACCTTTGTCTGGAAACTTACAAGATAGAAATTTAGTTCAATTCAGTGCATTCTGATCCAGCAACATTATGTGTTTACTTTGTACCAGCTGCCATGTTAGACATTGAGGATATAAATGAAAGACATATACCTTACTTTCGAATAGTGTGGAGAAAGGAGGTAGCATATAAAGAATCAGTGCAAAGTAGGTATATCCTGCTGGGACCAAAGAAGATGCAACCAGCTCTGCCTGGTGAAGGAATTGAAGAAGAGTATTTTTTATAAAAGATTACAAGAAGGGAACTTTTGAGGCCTGAGTCTTGAAAGCTACATAGGATATCTACAAGAAGGTAATTCTTGCAGACAGAATACTACATATAAAAAGACATACATAGGGCTGTCTGGGTGGCTCAGTCAGTTAAGCGTCCAACTTTGGCTTAGGTCATGATCTCACAGTTGATGGCTTCAAGCCCCTTGTTGGGCTCTGTGCTCCAGCTCGGAGCCTGGAGCCTGCTTTGGATTCTGTGTCTCCCTATCTCTCTGTCCCCCCTCCGCTTGCACTCTCTCTCTCTCTTTCTCTGTCTCTCAAAAATAAATAAAAATGTTAAATAAAAAAAAATAAATCCTTGGTGGATGTCAAATGGCTTTCTTCCTGTAAAAAAAAAAAAAAAAAAAAAAGACATACACAAAGATTGGCTGTGCAGCATAAAATGCTTGAAATAAAAATGTACAGAAACTTTTTGTGTACTCTGCTTAGAAATTTAGACTTGACCTTGTAGTTGATGATGGAAGCTTTAAAGGATAATTAAAAAGGGCAGTGTAACTTTTGCACTGTTGATGGGAATGCAAGCTGGTGCAGCCACTCTGGAGAATGGTATGGAGGTTCCTCAAAAACTTAAAAATAGAGCTACCCTCTAGCCCAGCAATTGTACTACTGGGTATTTATCCAAAGGATACAAAAATGCCCAGTGTTTATAGCAGCACTATCAACAATAGCCGAATTATGAAAAGAGCCCAAGTGTCCATCGACTGATGAGTGGATAAAGAAGATGTGGTATATATACAGTGGAATACTACTAGGCAATCAAAACAATGACATCTTGGCATTTGCAACAGCATGGATGGAACTGGAGAGTATTATGCTAAGCAAAGTAAGTCAGTCAAAGACAAATATATGATTTCACTCATATGTGGAATTTAAGAAACAACAGATGTACCTAGGGGAAAGGATGGAAAAATAAAAGTAGAGACCATAAGAAACTCTTAAAGAGAACAAACGGAGGATTGGTGGAGCTGTGTTGAGTGGGGGAGGGTGGGCTAAGTGGGTGATGGGCATTAAGGAGGGCACTTGTTGGGATGAGCACTGGGTGTTACATGTAAGTAAGGAATCATTAAATTCTACTCCTGAAACCATTGTTACACTCTATGCTAACTTGGATTTAAACAAAATTAAAATATTAAAATTAAAAAGGGCAGTGTAATTGGTCCTTTTTTTTCCTTTTTTAAAAAATAACTTCCAGATATCTTTGACATTCAGTAAACTGCATGTATTTAAACCACATGATTTGATAACTTTGATAAGTTATATCTACATTTCTGAAGCTATAACTTCAATCAAGATAACAGATCCAGTACCCCAAAAAGTTTCCTTTGTCCTTTTATAATCTCCCTTTCCTCTCCCTCCACTTCTGTTCTCATTTGCATGAGACTGAACAGCTTTATGTCACTGTAGATTCATTTTCAAAAAGAAGTCGACATTTGAGGACTGAGTCTTGAAAGCCAAATAGGATGTCTTTGAGAGGTTGATTAATTTTCTAGAATTTTTTTATAAATGGTATATAGGATATTATAATACAGTATTTTATAAATGGTATATAGAATATATGTACATGTGTTTCTGGCTTTTTCAGCACTATTCTTTAAGAATTCATCCATGTTGTGTATATTATTTACTATGTTCCTTTTTACTGCTGAGTAGTATGTCTTTGCATGAATATACCACAGTTTATGTATTTACCTATTGATAGACATTCAGATTGATTTCATTGTTTGACTATTAATGAATGAAGTTGCTGTGAACATTCATGCATATGTCTTTATGCAGACATAAGCTTTCATTTCTCTTGGATATATACTTAGTAGTAATACAGGTGAGGCATGTGGTATTTCTTTTAAAGAAACTGCCAAACTGTTTTCCAAGGTGGTGGTTTCATTTGACATTCCCACCAGCAATATGTGAAAGTTTCATTTGCTTCCCCATGACCTCCAACATTTGGTATGATCAGTCTTTTTAATTTTAGACAATCTAATGGTGGGTAGTGATATCTCATTATGATTTCAGTTTGCATTTTCCTAATGACTAATGATGTTGACTGTCTTCATGTGTTTATTTGCTATTTGTATATATTTGAGGTATTTTTTGTACATTTTAAAAATTGAGTTCTCTTATTTTTTGAGAGTTCTGTGTTCTGGTTACATTTCATTTATCAGATATGTGATTTGCAAATGTTTTCAGTCTGTGGCTTGTCTTTTTAATCTCTTAACAGTAGTGTTTCATTTGATGAAATATGGATTATGAGAAGTTCTTAATATTGGTGAAATCCAGTTTAACACTTTTCTGTTATGGATGGTGGCAGAATTTTTGGTATCATATATAAGAAATCTTTGCCTAACCCAAGGACACAAAGACTTCCTGTTATGTTTCCTTCTAATAGTTTAATAGTTTAAGATTTTGCATTTAGGTCTTTAACCAGTTTTGAGTTAACTTATGCGTGTCATGTGATGCATGGATCAGAGGTGGGTTTTTTTTTGTTTTGGGTTTTTTTTTGTTGTTGTTGTTTTTTGCATTTAGTATCCAGCTGTTTAAACATTATTTATTGAAAAGCTATCTTTTCTCCACCAAATGCTTGGGAAACGTTGTCAAAAACCATTTGAGAGTTTATATGTTGATCTATTTCTGGACTCTGTTCCATTGACCTACTTGTCTTTGTGCTAAGACTACACTGTTTTGATCACTATAAGTCTTGAGTCAGGTAGTATAAGTCCTCTAATATTTTCATATGCCTTATAATCAGTTTGTCAGTCTCAGGGGAAAAAAGTTTGAAATTTTGATTTTGATTGCATTGGATCTGTAGTTCTGTTTGTGGACAATTAACATCTTAACAATATTGAGTTTTTGGTCTATGAACATCGTATATCTCTCCATTTTTTTAGATCTTCTTTAATTTTCCTTAGCAATGGTTTCTAATTCTTAGCACACAAGGTTTATCCCTGAGTGTTTAGTATTTTTTGTGCTCTTTTAATGTAATGTCAGTAGTATTTTTTTAATTTGTATTTTTGATACTCTGTGTTAGTGTATAGAAAAACAGTTGATTTTTATATGGTGATTTTATACCTGCAACCTAACTAAACTCACTTATTAGTTCTAATAGTTTTTTTTTTTTTTCTGTAGATTCCACAGGATTTTCTGAATAGACAATCATGTTGTCTGCCAATAAAGTCAGTTTTACTTATTCCTTTAAAGTATAAAAACCTGTTATTTTGTTCTCTTGCCTCATTGCATTGGTCAGAACCTCCAGTTCAGTGTTAAATAGAAGCAGTTTGAGTAAACACTGTGTACTATTCTTAACCTTAAGAATAAAACACTCAGGGGGCGCCTGGGTGGCTCAGTTGGTGAAGCATCCAACTTCAACTCAAATCATGAGCTCATGTTTCATGAGTTCAAGCCCCACATCGGGCTCTGTGCTGCCTGCTCAGAGCCTGGAGCCTGCTTCGGATTCTGTGTCTCCTTCTGTCTATGGCCTTACCTCCCTCTCTGTCTCTCTTTCTCTCACTCAAAAATAAACATTAAAAAAAAAAAGAATAAAGCATTCAGTGTTTCGCCCTTAAGTATGATACTAATTGTAGGTTTTTCACAGATGCTCTTAATCAGAATGACAAAATTCTTTAATTTCTAGTTTTCTAAGTAATTTTATAAGATTAGGTGTTGTATTTTGTCAAATGCTTTCTTTTTATTTTGTTAATGTGCTGAATTACATTGATTTCCAAAAGTTAACCTTGCCTTTCTTGGATAAACCCCAATTGTTCACCATGTGTTATCCCATGTATATTTTGTTGGATTAGGTTTGCTGAACTTTTGTCAAGAATTTTTGTGTTTGTGTTCATGAGGGATATTGACTTAATACATATACTTTTTTCTCATAATGTCTTTGTCTAGTTTTGGTTGTCAGGGTAATACTGGCCTTGTAGAATGAGTTGGAAAATAATCCTTCTTCTTCAATTTCCTGGAAGAGTTTGTATAAGATTGGTATTATTTTTTCCTTAAATGTTTGGGAGAATTTACCAGGGAAGTCATTTGGGCCTGTGGTTTTCTTTGTGAGGGTTTTTAACTACAAATTCAACTTCTTGAATAGACTTAGAAATAGGTTATCTATTTCTTTTTAATTGAACTTTGGTAGTGTCTTTTAAGGATTTGTATATTTTACATAAATTGTTGAGTTTATTGGGATTAAGTTGTTCATGATAGTTCCTTATTGTCCTTTTAATATCTGTAGAATATATAGTGATGTCGCCTTTTCATTCTTGATATTGGTAATTTGTATCTTTTTTTCCTGATCAGTCTAGCTAGAGGTTTATCAGTTTTATTGATTTTCCCAGAGAATCAGCTTTTGGTATCTTTGATTTTTCTCTGTTCTTTTGTGTTTCATCAATTTCCACTCTTTATTCTTTTTTTTGGTACCTAGTTGGGTTTCATTTGCCTTTCTTTGTTTATTTTTTTAAGGTGGAAACTGAGGTCATTGATTTGAGACCTTTCTAGCTTATAGCTAGTTAAGGGCATCTGTTGAGCATCAGTGAGCAAAGAAGAGAGGTGAAGGTTGTGGTTAGAGTGACTAGTGAAGAATAAACTTTGGGGAGTGGTATTAAGAAGACCAGGAAGGGAATCGAGTAATAGCAAATCAGTATTTATAATAGATCTTTTAAAGTGGGCTATGTATTTCAACTCCCCCCTCTTTATATCAGACGATAATCGTTACTCTGAGAAAGGTACATGAATGGAGACTACAAAGAGGCAACAATCAATTGATAAACAATACAGGAAGCAGTTATAAGAAGTTGAGAGGTAATTTTCTAACTTTTTAAATAGAGATTTCATTTTCTCACTGTGACGTTAATAATTCTTTTACTGAGTAATCATCAGCAACATCAACAGCAAAATGAACACTTGGGAGTTTACTGTGTGCCAAACACTGTGCTAAAAATACTTTATGTGCATTTTCGTATTTTATTCTCACCTCTGGACTAGGATATAAGTACTGCTAATAGTATTCCCACCTTACAGATGAGAAAGTGAGCCCTTGTGGGGTTAAATAACATCTTAAGGGTTTACTCAACCAGGGAGTGATGAAGCTGGGATTTGAGCCTGTCATAGTTTAGTGCATCAGCTACTGATTTCCCCATCTCTTCCCCCAGTAGAATAAAGAATCCTTCTTATTTTGAGTTTTGCTAGAATAGCTTTTGTTAAAGTTAGTGGCTCTGGAACTTCTTTCACCACAACCTACAATAAGAAATGGATCTTACAGGGGCACCTGGGTGGCTCAGTTAAAGCATCTGACTTTGGCTTAGGTCATGATCTTGCAGTTGCAGTTCATGAATTTGAGCCCCACATTGGACTCTCTCCTATCAGCATGGATCCTGCTTCAAATCCTCTGTCCCCCTGTCCCCCTGATCCTTCCCCACTCACTCTGTCTCTCTCAAAAATAAATAAACATTTAAAAAAAAAAAAAAAGGAAATGGATTTTACATGGCAGCCCAGGGGACATTTGTTATATGTATGTTTGTGTATGTGTTATGTTTTGAGTGTATGTGCATCTCATTAAACTATATTTGGTTTTAATATGTACATTGTACTTCATTTTCTATTGATTCTCTCTTCTCTCCTCTCTTTCTTGTCACAATCCACTAATGGATTGCAATCCAAGTGAGAAAAACACTGATCTAGTCTAAGCCAGGAGAATTGTAGACAAATAGGGAGCATTGTAACTATATGTCTATGTATGTGAGAGAGGCATTGGGGGTGGGAATGGGAGTATAAGTTATTTTGATATCTGAACACTGGCTACATCTTAGACAAAATTGATTGCTAAAAAAAAAAAGTTGCTTTTTTTTTTTTTTTTTTTTTAAAGATAGACTTGAGGGGCACCTGGGTGGCGCAGTCAGTTAAGCGTCCGACTTCAACCAGGTCACGATCTCGCGGTCCGTGAGTTCGAGCCCCGCGTCGGGCTCTGGGCTGATGGCTCAGAGCCTGGAGCCTGTTTCCGATTCTGTGTCTCCCTCTCTCTCTCTGCCCCTCCCCCGTTCATGCTCTGTCTCTCTCTGTCCCAAAAATAAATAAACTTTGAAAAAAAATAAATAAATAAAGATAGACTTGAGGAGTAATGTGTTTGGTTTTTCTTTTTAAAGCTTTCTGATCCTTCTGATTTACCAAGGAATGCCTTTAGAATTTTTACCATTCTTGTGGAATTTTTATGTATTGAGCATATCGATTATGCTTTGGAAACAGGACTTGCTGGTAAGTATATTTATTTGTCTTATAATTTGCATTAAATTTCTTTAATCATGCTTAGTTCACTGTATGCATAATATTGTTTTATATATATTCAACTTTATACATCAAATTCAGTTCAATGCAATGAATAATGCTTTTTGAGCTTCTTTAATGCAAGGGTTTTCCAGGTGCTGAAAGTTACACAAAGACACAGTTGTCTCATATTTCTTACATCAAGCAGGGCAGGGCAAGCTACATAAGTTACTGCAGCGTATGGGCAGACTGTAGTACAATGCTATAGGTTATAAAATGTCAAGGGAGCAGAAATAAGGATGACAGCAATTCTTGTTGAGGCAATTGAGTAATATAAGGTGTAGAAAGAAAAATATTCCAAAATAAGCCTGGAAAGGAATGAATTCATATTAAAATTTTTTCTTTTGCTTTTGGTCTTTTGGGTTTACTGGTATTCATAGGGTAATGATGACTTCTTCCCTAAATCCCAGTCCCATTAATCCAGTTGTCTCTGAACTTTCCACCTGTCTATTGTGCATCTCAGATATAACATATGCCTAATGAAGCTCTTTATCTTCCATCTAAATCTGTTTGACTCCCATTTTTCTCCATGTGTTTGAAAGGTATTACTATTTATGGGTTGCTCAGGCCCCAAACATAGGAGTTCCCATAATTTTTCCTTTTCATGAATGCTGATAGCCAGTCTATCAGCAAATCCCATTAGTATACTTGCAGACATAACTCAAATTCATCTACTTTTCTCAAGGTCTACTGATGCCACTCTAATGTAAATACCATCATCTCAGGGCACCTGGGTGGCTCAATTAAGCGTCTGACTTCGGCTCAGGTCATGATTTCGTGGTTTGTGAGTTCGAGTCCCGCATCAGGCTCTGTGCTGACAGCTCTGAGTCTGGAGCCTGCTTTAGATTCATGTCTCCCTCTCTCTGTGCCCCTCCCTAGCTCGCTCGCTCTCTCAAAAATAAATAAAACATTTAAAATACATACATACATATATACATACATACCGTCATCTCTGTCTACTCCTAACTGGCCTTTCTGTGTACATTCTCACTTCTGCACAGTACTGACTCCACATAATAGTCAGTTTGATTATTATTTCTTTGTTTAAGACCCGTTAGTATCTTCCTGTTACTTTTAGGGGGAAAATAATAACAGACTTCACAAAAGCATGGCTTTTGATCTGTCCTCCTCTTATGTATTCATCTACATCTCATATTGCACTTCCTCTCACTACCTCAATCGCTCTGGCCTTCATTCTTTTTTCCCACTCAGGCTTGTTGCACTTGGTGTTTCCCTATCCTTCAAATCCTTTTCCTTCAGCTCTTCAATGCCTGGCTTTTCAACCTCTGATCTCAACTAAGAGGTCACCTTCTCAAAGAGTCCTTTGCTGATCACACTAGCCAATGTAGCCCACCTCTCCCAGTCCAGTAACTCATTATTTCATCACTGAATTAATGTTTTTCATAGCACTTCTCGCAATGAAATTTTTCATCTGTTAACATCTGCCTCCACTAACCAGAATTCATTAATTCAACACATACCTTTTAAGTGCCTACTCCTGCACTCATGGAGCCTTCAATCTCAGGGAAAGGATAGACAAATGACTAGAAAGTGCAATGTAAAATTGAGTAAGAGTTAATGAGAAGTGTTGGGGAATTGGGATGGGAAATTCAGGAACAGAGGGCTTTTTTTTTTTTTTTTTTTTTTGAGGAAGGTTGGTCAGAGACTGCCTGTCTGAGGAGACATGATCCAGAGAGCTGAATGAGGTGAAGGAGTGAATTGAGAATTTGGAGACAGTATTTTAAGAGAACAGCATGTATGCTCTTGTGGCTAGGAATCTTAATCTGTCTTATTCACCATTATTGTCTGGCACCTAGAAAGCACATAGTAGATGCTCAAAAATGTTTATTGACTGTATGTCACATCATTTCATAAAGGTTTTAACATTGAAGCATACTCACCCATAATTCAGTAACCTTGTGGTTTATTCTTACCCATTTTTTTATTTGCTCTCATGATGTAGATAAACATTTGTAGCCTGCTTTTTTTTTTAACTTAAGTACAGCAGACTCTTTTTTTTTTTTTTAAGTTTATTCATTTTCTTAAGTAATCTCTACACCCAACGTGGGGTTCAAACTCATGACCCCAAGATCTAGAGTCACATGCTTTGTTCCAACTGAGCCAGCCAGGTGCCCTAATTACAGCAGATCTTGACATTGAGTATTTAACATTTGCCACTTGCAAATGACTTAATGTGGCAATTTGTATTGGGTAATAATACCTCACAGGTATGAAAATTAAAGAAGATAATGAAAAAAGATAACATGAATTTGAATCCATATGGTATGAAGGATCTGTTATTAAGCTCATATGGAAATCTAGCATCTTCATTTTAATAGTTGTATGTATTCACAATTTGGAAGGGCTTAGGGGTGAGAATGTTTCTTATATTCATAAACTTTCTTCCATGCAGCCATTTAGTTAGTATTTACTGCTGTTATTTTTAATGATCGAATAAAATTCTGTCATGCATATATATAATAAAGTTAAATAAACTTAACTATCCCCTATTTCTAGATATCTTGAATCTTTTCAGTAATATAAATAATGCTGCAGTGAACATTGTAGAGCTTAGAGTGTTTTCCTTATTTTGAATTATTTTCTTCGTATGAAATCCCAGAAGTGAAATTAGCAGTTCAGAGTGTGGTACCTGGGGCCCCTGGCTGGCTCAGTTGGTAGGGCATGTGACTCTTGATCTCTGAATTATGAGTTCAAGCCCACGTTGAGGGCAGAGTTTACTTACAAAAACATACACACACACAAAGTGTGTTACCAATTTCAAAATTTCTATACATATACAGTTTTGCAAAAGGGTTTTTTTTTTGCAGTAATTTACACTGTTATTGACCTTTATGATTGTACTAATTCTTTACATAGTGTTGAATATTTTTTTAGAATAAAGGGATTTTTTTTTTTAATTATGTAGAGAGAGCGCACACATGAGTGAGGGAGAGGGGCAGAGGAAGAGAGAATCTTAAGCAGGCTGCATGCTCAGGACAGAGCCTGAGGCAGGTCTCAGTCCCATACTGCTGGTTCATGATGTGAGATGAAATCAAGAGTCAGATGCTCAACCACTGAGCCACCCAGGTGCCTTTGGATATTCTTTAAAAACCTTTAATTTAATGGTTGAAAACACACATAAATATTACCTTTTGTATCTTCCATTAATAATAAGGATTGGTATTTTCTACATGTGTACTGACTTAATTTTCTTTCTAAGTTTGTGTTGGAGTCTTTAGTTTTCTTACTATTTGGTGATTTTATCGTATCTTCTTTTTTTTTTTTTTTGAGAAAGAGGGAGAGTGTGTGCAAGCATGTGCACAGGTCGGGGAAGGGCAAAGGGAGAGGAAGAGAAAGAATCATAAGCAGGCTCCATGCAGCCAATGCAGGGCTCTGTCTCACAACCATGAGATCATGACCTTAGGCGAAATCAAGAGTCAGACGCTTAACCAACTGAGCCACCCAGGCACCCCTTTTGTTTTCATTTTTAAAACTTTGAAAAAAAATCATCATCCTGTAAAGAATTCTAGGTATTAAACTTTTATTTTCTCATGTATGAATATTTTCCTTAGCCCATTATGCTTCTTAATTTTAGCTAGAAACATAGACATCTAAGGTTAGAATGTATCTTAGAGTTTATCTATTGCTCTTTTACAAAAAAGATGAATCTGAAATCTGGAGAGGTCAGCTCTCTTTTTTGGAGTCAGCATGTGGAGTCACCTGAATAGCATGCTGAAAAATCAAGAATTTTTTTGTAGACAGCAAGGAGACTTTGAATATTTTTGAAGAAATAATAGAGAGCAAGATGAGTGAAATGTGTAAATTTAAATATATTACTCTGGCAACAATATATTAACAGAAAAGATAAAGTGATTTGAACCCAGGAAAGTAACAAAAAAATTATTTTAACTGAGATAATGAGGCCTTGTTATAAGAAAAATGGTGGAAGTGGTTCATGGCTCATGTGAACCACTGGGCGTGAGAGAGTAGGAAAGAAAAGATACAGACCAAGACGATTCATTTATTGATGTATTTTTTGTTTATCTCAGCAAATAATGAAAACTGAGTAGATGGTGAAACCTTGCATGTAAAAACTTTGGATTAATTTTATTATTAAGCTTAATTTTACTTTTCTGTCCACAAAAATCATTGCTGATTTATTAAAATAGCAGTTGCTTTTATTCATAATATCACATTCATTTTTTCAGTTAGCAAGATGAATTTCTTCAAGTGTGATTCTAATACATACATGCCTTCCAATTTTAGGAATTCCTTCTTCAGATTCTAGGAATGCAAATCTCTATTTTTTGGATGTTGTGCAACAGGCCAATACTATTTTTCATCTTTTTGACAAGCAGTTTAATGATCACCTTATGCCACTAATAAGGTTAGTCAAATTGATTTTTGTTGGTATGTCAGTGAATATTATAATGTTCTCTACATATAAAGACAACAAAAATTTCATGAGATTAATAGGACAGATTTTAATATACGACATTAAATAAGGTTTGGTTTATATTTTCCTATCAGTTTATGTGAACTTTTCAAGCATGTGAGGATTAAATAAGGTGGAGTATATGTGAACATGCCTTATAAAATTATATGTGTACTATTAAAAGATGAACAATATATAAAAGATAATATTTTAAACATTTTATTGTAAACATTGATATGCCAAAAAATTAGTCTAGAAACAGTCTTAAAGATAAGATCACTTGTAATCCCTAAATCACACTTTGAAAGGAAATGTACTAATTTAAGAACTGTAATGCCACATAGCAAAGAATCCACATAACTGTTAGAGTTGTATATTCCTTAATATTTTGTGTGTTTTTGACATTTAGGTGGCATTCAGAAGGCAAATATGACTGTCAAAATTATTTTTTAGTGTAGGAAAGCTAAATCAACTGGATTGGCTGTAGTCTCCAAACTTTAATTAGTATAATTGATTATATTCTTAAGATATCCAATGGATTTTTTGTTTTTTATTTTTTGTTTTGTTTTTTACTGTTATTTAATTAAAAAGGAAACAAACACAAAACAACAAAACAAGAAGAAAATGAAACAATCCCAAAATTTCAAAATCACATATATTTATATTCTTGAGGGATGTCTTCTCTGAGATGAAAGTAATGAATCCAAAAAAAAAAAAAAAAAAAAAAAAAGAGGTTAGAGTGGGAGAGAGCCAAAGCATAAGAGACTCTTAAAAACTGAGAACAAACTGAGGGCTGATGGGGGGGGGGGGAGGTGGTGATGGGTATTGAAGAGGGCATCTTTTGGGATGAGCACTGGGTTTTATATGGAAACCAATTTGACAATAAATTTCATATATTAAAAAAAAAAGTAATGAATCTAAATCTTCTTCTTCCTTCTCTTCTAAATGGTTAATTTTTCCTAGTGTGACTATTAGGCATAGTAATACTGCATAATTTCCTAGTTTGAATTGGGCACTGTAGTTACTACTTACGTGCTTCTTGGATTTGCAAGCAAATTAAAATAATATATATGTTTGTGTATTTATAAATTTTTATAACAATATACATATGCATATGAAAAACTTTCAGAGTTATAAGGCTACTAATGTGATTTTTTTTTCCTTTTAAACATTGAATAGCTCTTCTCCTAAGTTATCTGAATGCCTTCAGAAGAAAAAAGAAATAATTGAACAAATGGAGATGAAATTGGATACTGGCATTGATAGGCAAGTTGTTAGTTTTTTGGGTTTTTTTTTAAGATTTTGTTATTATTTTTTTAAATGTTTATTTTTGAGAGAGACCATGTGCGAGGTAGGGGAGGGGCAGAGAAAGGGAGACTGGATTGGAAGCAGGCTCTGTGCTGACAGTAGAGAGTCTGACGCAGGGCTCGAATCATGAACCATGAGATCATGACCTGAGCTGAAGTCAGATGCTTAACCAACTAAGCTACCCAGGTGCCCCTAAAGATTTTATTTTAAAATCCACACCCCCGCGTGGGGTTTGGACTCTCAGTCCTCCAAAAGCCACATGCTCCACCCACCGAGCCAGCCAGGCACCCCCCGCCCCTTGCCTCTTATATTTTTTAAATTGTAAAAACACTAGGGGCGCCTGGGTGGCTCAGTCGGTTAAGTGTCCGACTTTGGCTCAGGTCATGAGCTCACGGTTCGAGAGTTCGATCGATCCCCACATCGGGCTCCGTGCTGACAGCTCGGAGCCTGGAGCCTGCTTCCGATTCTGTGTCTCCTCTCTCTGCCACTCCCCTGCCTCACACTCTGTCTCTCTCTCTCAAAAATAAATATTTTTTTAAAAATTTTAAAATTTTTGTAAAAACACTATTATAAATGCAGCATGAAAATGGTTTTTAGTATGTTTAGATTCTTTTAAACTAGATTCAGTTGAAAACTATTCTTGGAAGCCATCGTTTTCTCCTCCTCCTCCTTTCTCCTACTCTTTCAAAACTCCTTAAAAATGGTATGTAACATAGAGGATTTTATTTTCATTTAGAATTTTCAGGGTTATGTCTGAAATGCTTTAAATAAATATGCTAATTTTCTGTAAGTAAATTTCATTAAGTGAATGCAAACTCTGTGTTCAAAAATTTTTGTAACAGTTTTTGTAGTTAATTATCTGTTTACGGAATAGAGCGGTGGGTCTCTTCTTGAGATGATGTGGTGGTCTTATACTTACTAATGATGATGACAGTTACCATTTATCAAGCTTTTGCTGTGTGCCAGGCACAGTGTTAAGGACCTTCACTTGTGTTATTTATTAGGTAGAAAATACCATTTCTGTTTTACAGATGAGGAAATCGAGGCTTAAAGAAATAAAGTATTTGCTCAAGATTGCACAGTTAGTAGTGGTAGAGCTAGGATTCAAATGCTAAAGCCCTTGCTACTAGGTTTGGGCATATCTTCTTTATATATTATAATTCTGTTCCTTTCTCTTCTATTCAACAAAGCATATTTGAGTGCAAGTTAGTTAATAGTGCTGTTACAAGGATAGCCTGAAATTCACTCTAATTTGTGAAAAAGTAAATAATTTTTACTTTATTAGTAGTATCAAATTTGCAGGTCACCTCCCAATTACCTTTTCACTAAGATCAATATACTGTAGAGTATATGATAATGAGGGAAAGAAAAATAAAGTTAAAGAATAAAACTGGGAAAAGGGCATGTTATAGAATTAATTACTGAGCTTAATTTACTGATTATATGCTTAGAATAATCCTAAAAACTGGCCTCTACCTTTTGCTTTCAGTCAGGACAACAGGAGATTATACATACACAGTATTTCACATAATGTAATATGTTTATATACATTATAATCATCCCTTCAAGAAGTGTGTATTTTCCTAACCTAAATCCCTCATATTAACTTAATTTGTTTCTTCTTGGTTTGCCTCAGAATACCTAAAAATCATACTTGGGACGTGGGGAGGTTGGATACATTAAGCTTTCAGAGGTACAGGAAAGATGTATTTGTTAGGTATCTTCTTAATATCTTTCTATATAAGCTTTAGTCTTGGGCTCCTGGGTGGCTTAGTCAGTTGAGCGTCTGACTTCAGCTCAGGTATGATCTCACGGTTTGTGAGTTCGGGCCCCGCATCGGGCTCTGTGCTGACAAACTCAGAGCCTGGAGCATGCTTTGGATTCTGTCTCCTTCTCTCTCTGCCCCTCCCCACTTGTGCTCTGTCTCTCAAAAATAAATAAGTATTAAAAAAAATTTTTAAGCTTTGGTCTCAAAGTCTTTGTACTAGTTGACCAATTGAAAGCACAGTGATCTGTAGTGGTCTCATGAATGTGAACTTCTAATTTTTTTACCCATTTTCCATGGATAATGGGTAAAAGAGGGAAGCAGAGCATCCACCTGATCCCTTCTGGTATTTTCAGACCAGTGTCCACCTGTGGGTATTAGGTCAGAACCTCTTTGCCTTTGAAGCTCACATCATCTTTTCTTATTGCTGTTATCTCTCAGTCATTTACGTTAGTCCCCTGTATTTATTGAGAATTTGGGCAACAGGCTCACAGTTTTTCTTTTAACCTTAGTGTAAGTCATTTCCACTTCCTTGTGTCTGACCCATTCATTTTCTTGATCATCTTCACTTTAGCTACCTACTCTCGTATCCTGCTAGACCTTGTTATCATTGGTAACAAAAACCTCAAACTTGAATATCCCACTCATTGCTCATAACCTCTTGTTCTTCCAACTCCACAACCTGCTTTCTGACCTCAGCACGAGCTCTAGCCCTTAATTTATTAATCGTTTGCCAATTACCCTTTTCCTAGCTTTACTTTATTATTATGCTTAGGTTGCTTGACCCAGCTCTTGAATTAGTCCCTTCTAATTCCCCTAAAATATATTTCCATTAACCATAACTATCTTACAGATCCTAAGTTTTGGATCAGTGCAGTCTCTTTTATTACCATAACTGGGTGACTGATTGCTGTTAGAGAATATCACATAACTCAAATGTTATTGGTACCACTACAAACCCATGCTCTCATTTCTCAACTGGGTCTTTAGTACCACTTGTTCAGCCTACTGATTGTCCTTAGAGTGTAAACTCATATGCTTCTCACGTCTTCTTCCAAATGTTGGCCATTCGTCTTAAACCCTCTAGCTTCCCCTCTTGTAACCATTCTCTGTATATAACTGTTAACGAAATAAGTTAGTGACAGATTTCTAAGATCTTTTTTTTTTTTTTTTAAATTTTTTTTTTCAACATTTATTTATTTTTGGGACAGAGAGAGACAGAGCATGAACGGGGGAGGGGCAGAGAGAGAGGGAGACACAGAATTGGAAACAGGCTCCAGGCTCTGAGCCATCAGCCCAGAGCCTGACGTGGGGCTCGAACTCATGGACCGCGAGATCGTGACCTGGCTGAAGTTGGACGCTTAACCAACTGCGCCACCCAGGCGCCCCCATAAGATCTTTAATATTACCTTAAATAAAGTATTGGGCAAGAGCAGGAATCTAAATAAAACCAGAGTTCATTGATAGCAAGACCTAGAATTTATTTTTTCTAAAATCTAAAGTCTACCAACAGTAAATAATTTTACAGAGCTATGAAATTAAATAATTTCAGTTTAGTATAAATAATATAAAGTGAATATAAAATAAAGGATCAAGGGGCTCCTGGGTGGCTCAGTTGGTTAAGTGTCTGACTTCGGCTCAGGTCATGAGCTCACAGTTCTTGAGTTCGAGTCCCACATCAAGCTCTGTGCTGACAGCTCAGAGCCCGGAGCCTGCTTCAGATTCTGTGTCTCCCTCTCTCTCTGCCCCTCTCCAGCTCACACTGTCTCTTTCTCTCTCTCTCTCAAAAATAAACAAACATTTTTTAAAAATTTTTAAATAAAGGGATCAAATATATGGTGTTCTCAATTCTCTAGGACGTTAAATTGTATGATTGGACAGATGAAGCATATCTTGGCTGCAGAACAAAAGAAAACAGATTTTAAGCCAGAAGATGAAAACAATGTTTTGATTCAATATACTAATGTGAGTAAAATGATTCAATATACTAGTAAGAATATCTGCTTTGCTTAATAATTTCATTAACATTTTCATTGGTGCATCTTACTGTGCTCTAAGTTATTTTCTTTTATACTTAGAAATCAGTGAGACACTATATGTATTTTCTCCTCATCTAAGTTGATATCCATTTCTATGTAATAAGTGTAGAAAAAATTTTACAGGCCTGTGTTAAAGTCTGTGCTTACGTGAGAAAGCAAGTGGAAAAGATTAAAAATTCCATGGATGGGAAGAATGTGGATACAGTTTTGATGGAACTTGGCGTACGTTTTCATCGACTTATTTATGAGCATCTTCAACAATATTCCTACAGTTGTATGGGTGGCATGTTAGCAATTTGTGATGTAGCTGAATATAGGAAGTGTGCCAAAGACTTCAAGGTACGTATTCACAAATCTGAAGCTTGTAAATAGGCTCAGGAACATAAGTCAGACCGTTAAGAATGCATGCTGACTTACTGTCATTACTGAAAAGTTTACAACTTGTTGATATTGTAGCGAGACAGATTTAACATTTTCTAACTGGAAAAGTGTTGTTCCAATCATATTTTCAGTATTAACACATTTTTGCTTTGTGCTTTATTTTAGACAAGGCCATATTTCAGTTCCACAATTCAAATGACATTGTTGACTTTCATAACTAAAGCTGTATATATCACACATCAGGAAAATATGTTCTTTCTTCATGTACATCTCTCTGAAATCAGTTTTCCTTAAGGTTTAAATTATTTAAGAAAAGTGCTAAATTAATGATAACTAATTCTAATCCACAGAAGTATAAATGATTGTTAACTATTGAAGAAAACTGGCATACTATATATCTTTTCAAAAAGATTATACCACGTTTTTGTAATGTCTGAAATATTTGAGTTTTAATACTTTCTGAAGCTTTAAAATTTTTTTAATATATTGAACCTCTCCCACATTAGTGACTCCTGAATAACAGTAAATAAGTGAGAAGGATTAAAAACTAATTGTAAAACTAGAAATCGTTTTGTTTCAATGCTGGTTGTTTTTTTTTTCCTTAATTCAGATCCCACTGGTATTACAGCTTTTTGATACTCTGCATGCACTTTGCAATCTTCTGGTAGTCGCCCCAGATAATTTAAAGCAAGTCTGCTCAGGAGAACAACTTGCTAATCTGGACAAAAACATTCTTCACTCCTTCGTACAACTTCGTGCTGACTATAGATCTGCCCGCCTTGCTCGACATTTCAGCTGAGGTTGAATTTACAAGGGAAACATGTTGTACTTCAGCAGGTCTTGGTTGACTGAAAGCACAGGAGATTTCTTATGACACAGCCAACATTTTATGGAAAAATGACTGTTTGGAAAAACAGCAGCCATACTTACCCTTGAGATTTTATTTGAAATTTGGACACTACCCGGCCATATTTTGCTTTTTTCCCCTTAAGTTAAATTTTAATTCCATTCTTGAACTTAACAAATTTCAAATTCTAAATTTCAAATTATGTGAAACTACGTGTCACTCTTTTCATCCTGGAAAATGCTGGTGTCAGAAAACAAATGAGATGTTATCACTGTTCCAGTTCATGTTCTTTGACATATTCCATTGGGAAGTTTCACCATCCTATTTTGCATTGATGGTAAAATACAGCAAAACTGCATTTATTATTTACCAATTTTTAATGACCTTTTCAGCACTTGGTAATTGTTAACCAATTGTTATTTTAGGTTTTCTTAGAGAACTTTTGCCTCTTTCAAAAGGTTAACAACTGAGCATAATTTCTGTAGTTGGTTAATTGGATTTTTCCCTGAGGTACAACAGTAGTATTCCAAGAAAAATGTTATAAACTGAACTAATATGATGAAATGTTTTATGTAGATATTAGGAGTGGATCAGAATACATCTGCTTTCTGGGTAAAAAAACTTAAAGTTTACTATTTCTTATTTCATAAACAGATTTTAAGCCAATGCTAGCAGGAATTAATAAGTCTACCTTATTTTATATTTCACTTAAGGTAAGGTGGAGGACCTTAACTGAAGGACCATATTTATTCATTATTTTAATATTATAAGGGAAGTAAAGTTGAGGTATAGTCTAAATGGTGAATATGAGAAATATTGACAGTGTTTAGCAACAATGCAGCCCTTTAAGATTACTTTCTTAATACTAAACTGGAATAAGATGGGATGGCTGAACACTGGTAATCTATTTTAAGGGGAATCAGTAATTGATAGCATTATATATTCTAAGTCTGGAGACAAGCTTTGTGAAGACTGATTGCTTTTCAGATCTATAGTTTCTGTCATTATCTTTTTCAAGGCATTTCTGAAGCAATTCTTGAATGGAGTTAACTGAATTGGCTTAATATGGTGACATAATAAATCACTTATAAAATTTTAAACGTCAAGTGGAAATTTAGCAAGGCTATTTACTCTACAATCTCTCTAAACTTGCTCTGCAAGAATTCATTCTTATCTGTGTGTAGTATTTCAGTTCCCTTTGTGTTGTTCGCAATCTTCTAAGAACAGATAAACTTTAATATTCAGCTCATTCTTGGCATTTTTTTCCTTTAATGTAGGCTTTTTGGCCTAATTTTGGCAAACTACTTTTCTTTTAAGACTATGTTTCTGAATAGTCATCAATCTTACCAAAACTTCCAGATCCAGCACTACCTACTGTTTAAGTTACTATTGACTGAATTTTCTTAATTTTCTGTTTAGCCCAGTGTTATCAAGGTAAGCAAAAGAAACAAAGTATGCCAACTTTTATCAAAGCATTTTAGAAAATTGTGGCAGCTTTAGAAAGCTGTCTAGTTTTCTATTCCCTAGCCAAGGGGAGAGCCAGAACAGATTTTGGATACTAGAGAAAGTCATATGCTTGTACTATTGCCATTTTAGAAAGCTCTGATGTGAATTCAAATTATACCTCTGTTACTTAAAGCCAACAATTTTAAAGCAGTAGTTTTACTGGCCATTTGAACTCTTTGTACAGTGTCAATTTGTATAAAAAAAAAAAAAAAAAAAGAGAGAAAGAGAAAACAAAATCTTAAATAAAACACGAGAGAACATTTTAAGACTTCCAAATCAGAGAAGTGCTTCAAATTATTTTGTTTGGATTAATTTTTTTAAATGTAAAACATAAACATGTTGCTTAAATATTTTGTTAATTATTATTTCCATGCTTGAATTTTGTGCAATATTTTCCATTATGTCCATTGACCAAGGCAGTGACAAAGAAAACTCATAAGTGAATACTTAATTTAGAAGTGTTAACATTAATGCTTAATAAACAAATTCCCTGCAATTGTTTTTTTATTTCACTCCATTTTTTACATCTTAAGGATATCCATAGTTAATTTTCTAAATTATTGCTATTTAAGTTTTTAAGATGTTCCTTATTTTTTATAGGTCTTCTCACCTCCTTTTTTTTTTTTTAGAAGAAAAATACTTTTTTTTCTAAGATTAGAAATTTAACTGATTATCTTTCTTTAAAAAATTTTGTTCTATAAAGCCCTGTGCATTCCTTGCATTCTTTTTATTCCAATTTTTAAAACATTTTTTATATTTATGGCCACTATAAAATTTTGCCCACAATTTATGACTCAAAAAAGATGATCAATAAGTAAGATGTTTTTCAAATGCACATGATAAAATTTTAAGTAGCAATAATGGAACTTTGTATATTAGTAACATTAGACAACATTTGATTAAAGAGAATCCTTACAGTTTTCTGCATTTCTACAGGAGCTAACAGACAATATCTATGTAATGTTTTGAAGTGGAAAATATGCTCCAAAACACTGCAAATTATTTTTCTGAAACTTAAGTATATTATGTTTTTGTAATATGGTACAGAAAGTTAAAATACAGGACACAGGTTTTAGCCTCTATAAGTTATGGTATTGAAAATGACAGTCTACCACAGTAGATGAATAGTCCTTATCAAGAATTATAAAATAACAGTTGAATGAATCTTTAGACACATGACTCATTGACTATTTCAAGACAAGTATTAGCCTCATTTTGAGCATCTCCATGGTTGCAAGTCCCTAGCACCTTCCTTTTTTAAAAAAACTGCTAAATACATTAACTTATGATATATTTAGATGATTTTCTTTCCTCTTTCACTTTAAATTTTCACTATCTGAACATCAGCCTTCTGGCTTACAGTGAAATAATTTTATTATTAGATTGATTCAAAGTGGAGAATGTACTGCTTCCTTAAAATGCCTTTTTCTCATCTAAGATGGTGAATATTTACAGGTATCCAGATAAAGAGATTTTGGTTCCTGAAATGCCACAAAACCTTTTAAGGTGGTCATGTTTATAAGGTAGTGCCTAAAACATGCTTGAACAACTGTTATGTGAGAGTCAGCAAGGTTCACTCTGTGCATAATTTGTTTTTAACTTAAAACGCTCAAATCTGGGATTTAACTTTTTTTTTATCAATACAAAAGTAGGTTTCATATTACCCACATACTATTCATTGACTCAGAAGTGTGAGGTACTTTCTAGAAGTGTACTGAATTCTCCTGATTTCTATTGGAGAATTTGATATCAAAAGCACTTTAAACTTTCATCCAGTTAATTTAACTATACTCAATTCGGTAGTACTTCTCTCCGCTTGAGAAACTCGGTCCGGAAATATGTTATGTGCTTTCGAGGAAAAGACCAGTTTATATTGTTAGAGTAAATAATTCTACATAAAGTAAAACAACAATTTTTAAATATTGATGCATAATACAGATAATTATAGCTACATTTATTGGTTCAAATTCAATGCACTATGCTAACCATTTGTATACATGATCTCATTTGATTCCAAAACAGCCTTAAGAGTTGGGTAGTATTATCTCCATTTGACAGATGAAACATCTAAGTCACAAAAAACATTAAGTAGACCTGCTAAAGGTCTGTAGGTAATAAAAGGCTCAGATTGAAACCTAAGTCTTTCTCACTCACTCTTGATGTTCTGTGCACTATTCTCCTTATGTAACATTAAATAGGTCTTTTATTTTGATAGACTCATTAGTTTTCCTTAGTCTAATTTCCTTCTCATTCAATGTTTGGTTCCCACTGTAGTGTTTAGGCTATGAAGTTGATACACAGGATCAGTATTTCATTTACTGTTGGGTTTTTTAATGTTCCCAATGTGTGGTCATACTTTTTAAATTTGGTTTTTAAAATTTTATAAGTGGTCATGAAATTTTAATTTAATATTAAGTTTGTAATTAATAGAAATCTTTCAAAAAGTTCTCTGTAGTATTATTTTACACAATTACAGTACTATATCTGCTTAACTTTTACAGAAGAAAGAGTCCAAGTGTTTTGTAACATAGGAGTAAATCACAACTCTACCTTGGAAAATATGGGCAAATCAGTATTTCTGCCTTCAAACACAGACTATTTTAATGTCATACGTTTGCCAATTGTGTTAATTATTTAATGCATTTGGTAGTTTTTAAATGGCTAATGCTGGAGTGAAAATATAGGGGGAAACATGCATGTTTAATCTTTTAAGAGTTAAGACTCTTAACTTTTATTCTTACCACTGATCAGTCCTTTCTCTTTCCAAAGAGAAATTTGAAGAGTTTCTCAAGTGTATATGAGAGAGAAACCTGACATGTTAGAGTGTAAGAATTTTAATTGATGATTTGGAGCAGTTAGGCTGATAACTCTGGGCTTTAACAAGATTGATATTTTTGAATATTTGGCCCTGTATACTTTAACACTAATATTTGGGTGATAACAGTAAACTTCAGTTCTTGAGATGAATATCACTTGTGGTGGGAGAGAAAAGTAATTAACCATACTTGTTCATTTTTTGAGTGTTTTAGATGGTTGCAGTCTGCCTCACCGTACAAAGCCAATTTAAATATGAATATATCACATCATACTCCAAACAGCAAACAACCTCAGAGGAAAGTCATTTATTCAGAAGGCATAGATTTGTGCTAGACATCAGTGATGCATTACAAATATATAATTATTTGCACTAATATTTGAGCAGGTGGAATGGATTAGAACATGGTCAACATTATGCTGCTGATAACATGTATTTTTCTATATTAATATGTACTGTGCAACATGTATTAAAATTGTCAATAATTCATTTTAGCCAGGATACTAATATTTATATTACTATGTTGAAGAAACAGTATCCAACTGAGCCACTTTTAATTTAAAAGTCTGAAACTGGAATTAAGTTTACTTTGAAAAACCACTTAAATTTATAATCACTGGAAGGTCAGTAAAACATAGAATTATCAGTGACTGGTGACTTAATTGGAAGAAGTGTGGAAGGTTAAGAATAGGTGTAGGAATCTGGAATGAGTAAGTTAAGTTTCATTTATTTATAGCTCAGATGAATGACTTCCTTTTATTTTAACTATTAGCAATCTTAAATGAAGGAAAATATCTAATCCCTTCCAACGTATCTTCGTATTAATACTCTAAGTCTGCAGATTGGATGGAACCACCTCTGAGGAATTCATCTCAAATGGTGGATTTTCAAAATTTTTGGATTAAACTTTGAGAGGTAGGAAGCCTTCTTGGTGCCCCTGTAATCTTAAATAGGCAGGTGCCTTTAAGTGAAACCATCCCTTTTTATCTGCCTATCATATTAATCTTTATACTGTGGGTAGATTTGGTTCCTTTGAACTGTAGTATTTTGTTGTGGCAGTTTTATCAAACCTGCAGCTTTTTGCTATAGAGAATAGTATCCACACAGAATCTAGACACTGCTGACCTAAGAGAACTGTGAAACTACCTCTAAGTATATTGTTTGCAAATGTTGTGTGCTATTTAGAGGATCACATGAGTTTATGTGAAAATACTTTAGAAGGAGTAATACTAAGTGCCTCTATATTAGGATTCTTCAGTAAAATGTATTTTCATTTTTTGCCACAAGGGGGAGAAGTTATTTTTATAGTAATACGTACATTTTTGTTTGATTTAAAAAAAAAAATAGAACTCACATTGTTTTTCTCTACTGAACAGCACTTACGAACATTATCACCATCCTAATAGGAGTGAGTGAATGTGTGTGTGTGTGTGTGTGTGTGTGTGTGTGTGTGTGCGCGTGATTCTGAAAGTCATGTGAAAAAAATTTCTGGGTCAATTAATGACAAAACTAAAACCATTTTGAAGAACCTGTATGTGCACAGCAGACACAGGAATTGGACAAAGTTCATCATAATTAAAATTATGTTTTTTGGAGTTCTATATCTCATTGAATTACTTTATCAGCTCTTTAAGAATGATCTATTGATTAGTTCTCTGCATTCTGCTTTTTAAAGAAAATTTTGAAACAATCTCAAACTTACAGAAAGGTTGTAAATACTGTACAAATAAAATGTTTCTGCTTTGAGAGTAAGCTGCTGTCATGGTGCCCCATCACCCTCCAGTACTTTTACATTTACAAAAAGAAAGAATTCTTCCATATAACCACAATACAACCATCAAAATAAGGAAATTAGCAGAAATTAGCACTGGTGTATTACTTCTTCAGACCCTGCCCAATTTTCACTAATTGGCCCAGTGATGTTTTATAAAGATCCAGTTCAAAGTCACACGTTGTCTTAACGTTGCAGAATCTCTCATTTCTTTGGCTCTGGAGCAGTTCCTCTGTCTTTCCTTGACTTTTGCTACCCTCGACTTACATAGATTACAGGCCAATTATTTTGTAAAATGTCCCTAAATTTGGATTTATCTGTTTCCTTGTGATTAGATTCTAGTTGCATTTCTTTTTTTTTTTTTTTTTTTAATTTTTTTTTTCAACGTTTATTTATTTTTGGGACAGAGAGAGACAGAGCATGAACGGGGGAGGGGCAGAGAGAGAGGGAGACACAGAATCGGAAACAGGCTCCAGGCTCTGAGCCATCAGCCCAGAGCCCGACGCGGGGCTCGAACTCACGGACCGCGAGATCGTGACCTGGCTGAAGTCGGACGCTTAACCGACTGCGCCACCCAGGCGCCCCGACTAGTTGCATTTCTTTTGCAGGAATATTACTGAACCAATTCTGTCAGATAGTGCACAATTTCATTTTGCCCCATTTCTGATGATGTTCATTTTGATTTTGATCTCTTGCTTACCTATCATGCTTTTCCACTGTAAAGTTACTGGGTTTTTCTTTGTAAATATTTTTTGGGAAAATAGTTGAAGCTATGTATATATCCTGCACCTAATCAAATCTTCACTTTATTAATGGTCAGTGTGAATTCATGGTTTTCTTTTTTCTTTTTTAAATGTTTTATTTATCTTTTGAGAGAGCATGAGCAGGGGAGGGGCAGAGAGGGAGGGAGGAACAGAGGATCGAAAGCAGGCTCTATGCTGACAGGCTGACAGCAGTGAGCCCTATGTGGAGCTCAAACTCCTGAACTGCAAGATCACGATCTGACCCGAAGTTGGATGCTCAACCATCTTAGCCATCCAGGCACACCCATGGTTGTCTAGTCAATAGGTTGTAATCTGTTACTTATTTTGCATCTCAAATTGTCCTATGTTTGGGCACCGTGAGCCCTTTCACATTGGCTCCTATGCCCTTTTGATATGTTGCCATCATTTTTAAAGCACTTTCTTACTTTTAGGCACACAAGTTTTCCAAACTTCTTGTACTGCCTTTGCCCCAGCCTTAGAATCAGCTATTTCTCTACCATTTGGTGGGAATTGGTATTTAGAAGCCATGATTTGTGCGTGAGCTGTGCTTATCATGACTGAGGTGTCATTGTTACTGCTGCTTCTCAGGGGACAGTGCTATGGGGCTTTATGTGTGTATATACAGGCACATAATTAGTTTTTTAAATTTACATACACATACACTCTCCTATGTGACACCCTTCTCCACTTGAGCTCCAGCACCCCATATTGGGTTTCTCCTAGTCAGGAGGAAGCCTTCCTTACCCCATTCAGTTACCAGAGTTTTGGCTTTCATATAAAGGGGAATGAAAAATGGTTACTACAGAAAGCATGGAAAGATTCTAAATAAAAATTACTCATAATTTCATCACTCAGAAACAATTATATTTTGGTGTGTTTTCTTTTACTGTAAGCAAATTAGTAAAGCCAAATCGAGAAAGGTTAAAGTGTTTATTCCAAAACATGGCACTTAACATTTTGAAGGAATTAAGTTTGAAGTGCATGCATATGCGTATATTTTTCTGTATCTTTTGCTACTATGAGTAGTTGCTAATTACATCAGAGAAACTGCGAATGCAGATTTGACCATTGATGACTGAATACCAATAGGGTATTTTTACTAGTAAAATTCAGAGGGAAAATGATCATACAATTGTCATCTCACAGGCCAAAATAAAAATACACTTAAGTAAGATAGACTTTATGTGAGAAAAGAACAGATATCTGGGATGAATTTAATAGATGTTACAATAAACTTAATGTGAAATGGGAGTCTACATGAACAAATTAGTCAACTCTCAGTTTCCTTGTTAGGTCTCTATGATTACTAAAATTCTATAATTCTAAATATAGGAAGATGCAGGCATTCTATTAAGAGCTTATAGTGATGTCAGAAGTAGATTAGCTCAAGAAGTCACCTCCGAGCCCAACTGAGAATGAATGTATAAGAGCCAAATCCTCCCCTAATGCTACCAGCACGCAATGACCATATACCATTGTGATGAAGAGCTAAGGCTCTTGATCAGACAAATAGCAGATACGAATCTTGGCTTTGTTGCTTACTAATTCTGTGACCTTGTTACAAATGTTGTGAAGTGGGGAGAAACATTTGTGATCATTTTTCATTCTCACCATTTTTATAAGCCTTTTAAAGGGGTTTCTAATCCGTTGGGGGATCACTTCATTCTTCATCGGATGAATATTGAAATTCTGTTTTTTGCCAGGTACTGCATTAGAAGTTAAAGGGAATTAAAAAGATCCTCTCAAGAATCTAGCCTAGTGTGAGAATGTATGCAACCAATCATACTTACTACATCTGTAATAAGTACTGTAATAGTAGCATGGGACCAGGTGCTGCAAGAGCTCAGAGGAGCTGGTGATTAAGTTTGTGGGCCGGTAGGGGTGAGGCAGGTCATTAAAGCTACTAAAGTGACCATTTATTAAATACTAAGTCAAGCAGCTTGCGAACAAGTACATTTGTTATTTCAGTTAATTCTCACACTGCAAAAGTGTTATTATCCCTATTTTACAAAGGGAATGAGAAGTTCAATAACTTGACCAAGGTTATATATCTAAAAAGTAATAGAGTCACAATTCAAACTGTACCCACAAGCTCCCAGAGCCAATGCCTTAACCACTTTATTTCTTCTAAAAAGGTTTCGCAAAAGAAAGTTAACATTTCAATTGAACTTTGAAAGGCAGGAACATTTCAGGAAACGGGGCAGGGGAAGGGGCATTCCAGGTAAAAGTGACTCATACTTGGAAGGGTTTAGCGCGGGAGTCACTGGTATATTCACTGAATGGGAAGACTTATGTGAGTAGAGCTCAGGGTGTGTGGTCTGTCAAAAGGCAGGTAAAGTTGGAATACTTGGGTCAGGGTTAGCTTATCTTAAATGTTATGCTGATTGTTTAGCTGTATCAGGAAGATGACAAAATCGACCATTAATGATTAGGTGAATGACATGAACAGCTCTAAAAGGATGACAGGAATGCATGCAGTGGTTCAGAGGGGAGAAGAGAGCAGAAGCAAGGCTGTTGCATTAGTCTGGATGGGGAAAGCCTGAACAGCGCAGCACAGGAATGAAGAGGATGCGATGGATTCAGAAAACACTTGGAAGATTAAACGAATAGAACCTATTTACTGTTGCTTATTGGATGTGGAGGGCAAGGAAGAGAATCAAAGATGATTACAAGATTTTTAGCTTACTTATCTTGGTGAATGCAAACATTGTTAATTTACACAATAATGTACAATGTTGTATACATTAGCAAAAGTAGGTGTGGAGGAGAGTCCAAGCATGCCAGAAGAATATCTTCTTGCACCAGGAGAACTTGGTTAAGGTCATATAAAAAATTCAAAGTTTTCAATCTTCTGCATTTTTTCAGATATACTAGAAGTTGTGGCAGGGAAAAAAAATCCATTGGCTTTGAAACATAGGAGAATGTTTTTGAAATTTGAATAATATATTATTTGATGGTTGTATAGTTGTTGAGTTTGGTTTTTACTTTAGGCAAAACAAAACAAAACAAAAATATTTAGCATTTTAGTGTATAGATATATTGGGTAGAATTAAATGGAATGACACCTGTCCCCCTTCCTCCCCACTGAAGGCAATCCTTTAGAAAGTTTAAATTGGGAAGTATGTAGATGGCCTCCTATGGTTGGATCACTTACATGTTCAATAATGAATGTCATCTGACCTCAAAAGATAGGCCTACTATAGTAATCCCTTTGTAGATTGATTAAGACAGGTATATATAATAATTTTTCTCTTTTTCTCATTTCTAAAATGATGTATATATACTGTAAGTACTCCAAACATGACAGAAATATACAGTGTAGTATAACCAGAAATGTATAGTGTAGGGCACTGCTTTACTGGCTTGGCCCACAAAAGGTCAATTTTTTAAAAATATTGAAATTCTAACAATTCCAGTTTAACACCTTGCATTCCCCCCAGACCTAAAGTTATGTTAGTAAAGCTTTTACTGCATGCTTGGGGGATAACCAAAGAACAGCTCCAAAAGTGATTTACTTTGCCATTGGCAGTGATTTTTCTCAGGTTCATGAGCCCCAAATTCAATATCAGGGACCCTGTGGAGTTTCTATCAGGCTCCCAGATGTTGAGGCCAATTTAACGCCCATCAAGAAACTCTCCAAGAACTTTCATGCTCCAAATCCAGACCCGAAGAGGCTCTTTTTGTCCCACTCCCACACTGCTAATTCCAAGGCCCCTTCATTTTTCTGCTTTAAAATGATTGAGAGAGGGAGTAGAAGGTCAGTTACAGTAGAGTGGATTTCTCAAAGCCCAAGTTAGTTCATTTTAAATAGCCACACAGGAGCACTGAGAACCCTCTATCTAAATCTACATATAGGGAAGTATTTCTCCAATGTTTCAGGAGCCCAGCACAGCCAACACCAACCACGTTCAGTTGCTAAACAGAACTAATGATAGCTAACACTCATGGAGCATTACTTTGTACCAAATGTTATTTTAATGAGTTTGCATTCAATCTACACAAAAACTCCATGAATAGATGCTGTTGTCATAATTTCGTAGATGAAAGGGTCAAGGCAAACCCAGTGCAAATTTACCCAGGTAGGGGAAGGTAGAGCAGGAATGAAACATAGTGAGACATTGGTGCCCATACTGTTGATTCTACGATGTCACATTTCTTAGAAAAACAGTCCCTCAGATTATAACATCCAGATTTAGATTTCTGATGACTTCAGAGGTTTCTTCAAGATCAACTGGTGAAGAGTTTATCCTAGATAATTTTCCCCAAACAAAGGGTACATCTCGGATTATAATGGATTTACCTTCTACCAGGAATCCAAACTATCCAGCAACCCCCAAAAGCTAGATCATTTACAAAACCAATGAACCAAAACATTGGAAAAGTGAAAATTCCCAGCAATTCTGCTCTGACCTCAACTCTGTTAATAGTCAAAGCCATGGATTTTGATTGATGTTACTTTTAAAACTTGTTCTTACCCTTAAAAAAATCCATATTTTTCACACTTCAATACACAGCAGATTGAACATTCATATGGCCCTTCATACATAGCATGAGCAGAGGTTGGAAATACCTAAACCAACATGAAGAGTTTAGAGAAGGAGCCTTGCCTTTCTTATTTTAAAAAGCCAGAGGGTAAAAATTCATTGTTGATAATGTTGCCTAAATATTGGGCTAGGCCACACCCAGAGCCTTGTCCAGATTCAAAGATGGGCAGTAAAGACAACTTGGGCCCATTTTAAGGATACTTTTACCCAATTAACCAATCTGCAAATAAGCAGCAATACAAGTGTGTGAGTGGAGAGGTTCCAGTGTCTCCTTTGCTCTTTGTGGAAGGGTGCCCAAAGTTCACAAGTTACCAAAGCACATTTCTAGTGAGGAATCATCACAAACTACCTCATAGAGTTTTATTAGTCTAGGATGGAGACCCTATTAGCACTGAGGATTTATCATTCAACTCAATAACTATTTACCGAGTGCCTACTATATGCAGGGTTCTAAGCACATGGGATACATCAGTGGACAAAACCCCAAATATTGTTGAGCTTACATTCCAACAGCAGAAGCCAATCACTATAATAAATAAGTAAATTCTACAATACATTAGAAGGTGATGAGTGCTTTGGGGAAAAAATTGATCACAGTATAGAGAAAAAAACTTGGCAGGGAAGAATTTCCATTTTAAATATGGACGTCAGGATGGCAGGGTCAGCTTCATATGAGTGCAATCTGCAATTGCACGTGGCCCATGCTCAGAAGGGGCTGAACTTGGTTTGACGTTCTAATGACATCCTGAAAGTCTTAATTTTGTATTTGAATTTCTGTGTGTGTGTGTGTGTGTTTAATGTTTATTTAGTTTTGAAAGAGCATGAACAGGGGAGAGGCAGAGAGAGAGGGAGACACAGAATCTGAAGCGGGCTCCAGGCCCGGAGCTGTCAGCACAGAGCCCCACATGAGGCTCAAACTCATGAACCATAAGATCATGACCTGAGCCGAAGTCAGATACTTAACCCAATGGGCCACCCACGTGCCCCTGAACTTAACGTTCTTTAAGTGAAGTCTGATGGAACAAGGGAGTTATGTGTATAAGCAGAGGGGATATGCACAATTTTTGTCTGTTGAGGTTCTACTTGAAAGTGTGGTACATAGGCATATTAATTTAGGGACAATTGATATTTTTAAAATATTAAGCTCTTTCCATTCAAGAAGATGGTATGATTTTCTATCTGGTTTTATGTCCTTCAGTGATATTACATAGGTATTTTCTGTTTAAGGTCAGCACATTTCTTTTTAATTTAATTTAAATTGTATTGGAATTTATTCGCAGGACTTTTCTGGGAGAACAGCAGTTTCAATGCAAGGCACATCTTTTTTTGTATTAAAATCCAGCATTTGGGGGCACCTGACTGGCTCAGTTGGGGCCACTTGTAACTCTTGACCGAGGGGCTGTAAGTTTGAGCCCCATGTTGGGTAATAGAGATTATTTAAATAAGTAAATAAACTTAAAAAAAATTTTTTTTTACAT
The DNA here is from genome assembly GCF_028749965.1 of Puma concolor. Classification (NCBI taxonomy): domain Eukaryota; kingdom Metazoa; phylum Chordata; class Mammalia; order Carnivora; family Felidae; genus Puma; species Puma concolor. Next base: position 44,207,523 of record NC_141672.1, read on the forward strand.
TTATTTTTGAGAGACAGAGAGAGAGACAGAGCACAAGTGGGGAAGGGACAGAGAGAGAATGAGGCACAGAATCCAAAGCAGGCTCCAGGCTCTGAGCTGTCAGCACAGAGCCCGATGCTGGGCTCGAACTCACAGACCGCGAGATCATGACCTGAGCTGAAGTCGGCCGCTTAACCGACTGAGCCACCCAGGCTCCCCTAAGTAAATAAACTTTTTAAAAAATTCCTGTATTTTGTCCTTTTACTTATAATCATAGGAGAAGAGAGAAAATATTTGGAGAAACATACAACTAGAAACGTGTTTCCTGGCACATTGTATTCCTAGTTGTCCTTTGCTTGCGAGTTTATTATCAAACTTGTTGGAGTTAGATAAATAATCCCTTTCAGGGGAAAACAGAGAGATCAGTAAGTCTGAAAGTTAGAGTAGTCGTGGACAAGACAAAGTCTATATTGGCCATGAGAACAGACTGCTCTGTGGTTACTTGTTGGGATAGCCATGGTTGTCAGCAAGACCAAGAGAAATAGCCAGAGAGGTCAATGGCCCCATGGCCTTTTGGGTGGGGTCTACACATGCATCGCTGACACCAATGGCCAATGAGGGCTGAATGCAAAGAGCAGCAAAAGCAGGAACCATAGGGGCTGATGTGATGTGTGGTCCAGGCTTGATGTGTGCCAACCAGGTGAAATGGAGCTCATCCCAGATCAATAGGGCTATAAGTCTTACTGTAAACCACAACAGACGTATTGAATCAGCAGCAGTATCTTCACCAGCAGTATAGAACATGCAAATACACAGAGATGGAGTGGCCAGATGTAAAATGAGAGCAAAATCTGAAAAATAGCATCAGGGCAGAAAGAGGTAGATATTCTAGACTAAAATTAAGTGGACACAGAGGTACTCATAGACTGCTCCAGCCCAGCAGCATACTCCTGGAGACACTGGGATTCTCAGAAGGCAATCAGCCCAGCCAGGACAAGCATGGATCCAAGAGAAGATGAGGCACAGAGAGGAGGAGGTCTAAGACGGGTCTGAGAATGCTTCTTTCTGCTTTGGGCTATACGGGAATACCTAGCCATTAAGAAATTGTGGAGTATAGTGAATCAGTTGTGTCCAAATGAACCACTTTAATGGACATATGCCATCTACTCGTATAGGTGTAATTTCTTACCAATTCATATTTCTTTGTTTACAGTGGCCAAGGCAGTCTTCATTCAGGAGTGAGAATAGGAACAAAAGCCTCTTCTGCACCCAGATAAATGTCAAGCCGTGATAGTGGTTTCTATCAGGACACTTAACTGTCAGGCCCCAGTTTCACAGGCCACCGCAATTTGCAGCCATGGGAAGGCAGGATGGGAGGCTGTTGTCTGGATCCAGAATGGTAACACCACTCTTAGCCTTCATTTTTCAGCTGAGCATTGTGTGAATCGCAGGCAGGGTAAGAGTTGTGTATGTCAAACTGCATACACAAAATAAGAAAGAGGGAGAAAGAACTGTTACCAGCCTATTTTTAAACAAAAGGCATGAAAATGGAGGCTCTTGTGGGTATGAAAAAAATTTTTCCTTTTCATACATATTGACAGCCAGAGGGGGTTATTATTGAGAATATGGGTAAAGTTACTGCCAGTTTCTGCTGGTACTCATGTTTAAAAAGAAACTATGGAAACCAGGAGAAGGAATATTAATTAAGTTCACATTTGGAATGTCTTTGCCAGGAGTACATGAATGAATTCAATGAAGCAACCTGTTGGGTTGTAATTCAGTGTTTTGTTGGCAATTTAATAGAGCGCTGAACTTTTCATAAATTAACACTTTGTTTTAATCATCTTATTAAAAGGTTATTTTTTTTGTAAGATTAGGCCTGGAATGTGACTTCGTTTTACATTTAAAGAAACTGTATATATATTTTGTCTTCTCACCATTTTAAATAACCTATTAATAAAAAATTTTTAATACAGTGACATATTAAAAATAAAAAGCACAAAAAAATATAGACAAATAAATGTCTTTCCCCCTCTATCAGCCTTTCCCCACCCCTAATTGAAGAAAACTGCTATTAGTGTCTTGTGTATTTCTTTTAGAGAGATTATTTGCACTTCTGTTTCATACACATTCTCGGAATCTGTTGGTTTTTTTAGACCTATTACAATTCTTTTTAAATCTTCCCTATTATATGTAGATATAGATATAGATATAGATATAGATATAGATATAGATATAGATAGATATATCTAAGACCTTTGATGATTACATCTTTGGTGTGGTTATTCATTAAGCACACATGCCTTTTAAAAGAATATTTTCTAACAGTGAAAGCAATATGAATGTCTGGAGCAGGTGAGGCTAATGAGAAAATACAAAATGGGAAAATTATTCACCTGAATAAACCTGGAGAGTTTACAAGTAAAGCTTCACTGGTCACTGCAGGGTTTAAAGTTTCCACTTTACAATGTAAATATGTTGTGGTAGTCTTAGTTCTTGGCCTAATTTGCTTCTTTCTGGTGGGGAGGATAGGAGTGTTGAGAAAGTACTGACTACACTGAAAATCAGCTCCATTTAAATGTGAAGCTGCATTCTAAACACAAGCACAGGCTGCTGAAGGGCTCTGCACATTAAGCTGCCTGCCTTGCTGAGTTTTATTCCAAATAGACAACAGCAGATGGTAACAATGCACTTCTCATAGATGGTAGGAGGGAGGCAGTCTTGTTTCAAGTAATACTATTTCTGGGCGATAATCCAAAATGTGCAGTAGGCAGAAGTTAAAAGGAAGCGCTTGCTTTTAGGTTTTTAAAATACATCCCTTAATCCTGGGTGATGATTGACAATCATGATTTAGAGTACGAGGGGCCTCTCTTTAATCTGGCAAGTTTGATGTTATTTGCGTATCTAGTAGGGCTTTTATTCAACTAAAACTAAGTGGAAGCCTGTGCAATTGATGCCGCATTTCAGAATTGATTCCTGGCCTGGTACTCTATTTACAGATTAGTAAGTACACAGGATCCGTCCTCCTCATCATCTTTTTGAAATTTAAAGGCTCTAAAAGGCACATTTACAATTAAAATGTTTCTTGCTGTGTAAGACTATGACCAGGAGATGACGTTTTTCCCTTGTAATTTAATTTCTTGAGCAAAGAAGCAGTCTGTAAGATTATAGTAATCCTGATTTGATTTTTAAAATATAATATTAGCCATTGGTATTTACAAGTGATTCAAATGTTATCACTATTGACTTCGTGCAGTTTGCTGTAAGTTCTTGGGAGAAATTCTAGTAAGTTACCTCCAAGCCTCCTGCTCCTGTGTAAAGGTTTCCAGTAAAGCCTTTGTAAGGAATGGATCAATTTCAGCTATTGAATTCCTATTGTTTTATCGGTTGTGATAATAAATTGATTTAAGAACACACATTATCAAAATCTAATTAATTAAATAATAAACTCCAAAACAAAATATAACTAAGAAAAGAAGATGCACAAGAATGAAAGACGAATTTTACAACAGCAACAATAGAGTAATTTTCATTAAGGCCCGTAAGTACTAGCTTTAACGTCTCTGTCACAGTTGCCTTAAACAAAACAAGATGGGCTTATAAGAAGTGAGAGAGAATTGTGTATGAAGCCCAAGTGATTTGGTGTTTAACCTGTGTTCCCGCTATGATGTCTTTAATTATGACTTGGGGAAAATTTTTAAGAAATAAGCCCATTCATTACCCAAAAAATCAGAAAACACAGAAGAGTTTAAAAAGAAAATAAATCTGGCCCTCAATCCCGGTTTTCAGAGGCAATCACTATCATGTATAGTCTTCTTTCTTTTTTTTTCCTTAGTGAGTTGCAAAGATCCAGATTTAAGGGCTAAAATATACTTCCCAGGAGACATCCTGGCTGCTGGGAGCATGCAGAATTCAGAAAGGGTGCCTGGCAGCCTCTGGAGTGGGGGCGAGCAACAACGTCCTACAGGTCTGGTCTGCGCTTTGTAGCTGTTATCAGCAGAGCTTTCTTCCCATAGAAACCCCGGTGACGGGCTCCTTTGTGTTTAGAATATATTCTAACCTAATAAGTGAATGTTGATAATACCTCTTTTTGTTAACATTTCAAAAGCCTGTTTTGCTGCAGAATCATGTGTTTGATATTTCAAGTCTAACAAAATAAATCCAAGTGATAGAAAATTCTATGAAAATCATATTGGAATATCCATTGCAAACAGTTATTAAACCCAAATTTCCTTTTTGCCCTTGGTCTTGGGGGTTCTTGCCAGTGAATGATTGGGCGATTGCACAATGAAAACACTACTTGCCCACAGCTTTGCTCAGTGTATTCCTAAGAATTGCATAGGTAACTCATCGAAGCTTAATGAGGATTTTCTGAGAAGTGTGGTAGGTAGACCTAAGTCTACAGGGTCAAAAATCAGATCTCAACTCCTCAGAATGCCATATCCAGGGAAAAGTCAAGGCTCTTTCTCTCTGGTCAGCGATCGATGGCTATCATCCCAGAAACCTATCTTGTCACACTGCTTTCCCTCTGCCTGGCATCCTCTTCCCCTCCCTACCTCCCACCCACACATCACTGGCTGCACATTTCCTTTGAGATGCTGTTCTGAGGTCTCCTGTGCCATGAACCGTTGCCCGCTGCCCTGGGCAAGGTCGCTGGCCCCTCCCTCCGCACGGCTAGGGTGCTTCACATACACACCTCTGATGCAGCTCTCGTCACTATTTACTTATTGTCTGTTTCCCTTTCCTGTGAGCTCCCACAGCCTAGCACAGCATTAAAAAATGATTTGTTGACTGACTGAATTACTAAATAGATGAATAAACAAATGGATGGGTGAATTTGCTCGTGAGATAAAGGTGTCTCGCACCTAGTCTAGCAGCACAGTTCGTACACATAGTAGCAATAATAAGTCTCTGATGCTTATTACTCTTTGAGAAGAGTTAGCAGACATTATGTTCAGTATTTTAATGAGTTACTCATTATGGTGACGTTATTATCCTATTATACATGGGAGGAAACTCTGATTAGAAGGAGTGAATCACTTGTCCAAAGGCATACAACCTGCAGCTCACAGGGCAGGAACTCAAGTTCAAGCTGTATTATTCCAAAGCCTGTGTACTTACTATTATCAGATACCACCTTTTTCTGCAACGGGCAGTCGATACTTGTTGAGTGAATGAATGAATCAATGAATGCTACTTTGCCTACGTGGGACTTTGCCTACGTGGGAAGAGTTTTAGTAAGAAGCAAGTTATAGTAATATTTGAACATTTGTTTAGCGATGTGGGTCGACGCTGGCAAGAATGCTTTTCTTTCTGTTCCTGTTTCTGTTTCTGTTCCTTTCTTTTCATTCTTTTTTCTTTTCCTTTCTGTTTCCTCTCCTCTCCTCTCCTCTTCTCTCCTCTCCTCTCCTCTCCTTTTCTCCATTTTAATTTCTTCTGGAAGGTCTTCTACTTCAGTAGAAATGGAACCATGTTACATTTTGCCCTTCATCTTAGGAGGTATGTATTCAAACCCGAGTTCACTGGCAATATATTCTGTGACATTTTTAACACTTCTGTTATATTGTTACCAGGTGTCTGTCCGGATGGGACACTCCATAATCTGGCTCATATAACGATTGATATTATTATGATAAGTGCCAAAAGATCGAAGGGATCTATGTGGCTCAGTGATTCTCTCAGCCTTGGTTTTGAGGGTTGTGGTGGACATAATGTGTTTTTAGGAAGCTCAGCCCTGTGGATTAGAATGTGGAGCTTACATTCAGAACTGATGAGACAAAATATATAAAGGCCTCTTCAGTGTCTGCCATATAAATATATACTTCCCTTACCCTGAACTCTCCTAAACAGGATGGCAGACAGAAAAAGGAAGTAGGAGGTTATTTCCAGCCTTGTCTAAGGAAGAGGGGAATCTGTGGATATGCTAATAGTTTAACCTAGTTCAGTGGTTCACAAACTTGGCTTTTCTGGGGGAGTTTAAAAATATAACCTGAGTTCACTGGAGACACATTTCTAAAGTATATTTAGAACCCCCATTATGTTGATGTCCTGGGTTCCCACCCCACAGATACTGACCTAATTGGTCTGGAGTGTGCCTTAGGTAGCAGGAATTTTTTAAAGCTCCCAAGTGATTCTAATGTGCAGAAGAGTTTGAGAACCACTGGTCTGGTTGGAGAGACTACATCAGACATCAGGTAACTGATTGTCTTTGGCAATATCCCTCAACAACAGTGTCCTCTTGGACTGATCCTTCTGCCACTCCCAAAGTCTGATTTCCAGAAAGCACATCTCTACTTCAAAGGCAAGGAGAAAATGAGGAAGTGGGTATGGCTAAATATTTTCTAGAATTTCCAGATGGAATCTCAGGAAGTACTTTGTGGAGGCACTGCTTTGTTATATATTTTTGCTCTACCTTTATTCTCACTAACGAAGCCCTTGATCTTAATTTAATTTTCTAAGTTAAAGGATAGCCTGGACAATGGGAGTAGTCCATTTAGCAATCAAATATCTCAATAAAAATGAGTCCATTGGGATTATGACTTGTGGGGTAAATTAGTATGAGCCACCTCTTGAAGCTGAATCACTCTCGGGCACAATAATAAAACTGTGGTTCAGAGCCCACAAAGCTGAGAAACAGATCCTACTTTCTCAGTGATCCTACCAAATTGCCACTCTATGAGAATTGTCCAGAAAGTGACGGTCAGCTTTAATTGTTCTCTTTACAGAAAGACCTGGGGTCCATTGCCACAGCATTTACCATGCTTAATAAGTCGGGGCCCCTTATTCCAGACAAATGCTGGAAATCATAGACAGGTATTTGAATCAAGCCTATAAAAGAAAATAATCTGACAACATGGAGGAAAAATAGAGATAACTGAAGGGTCTCTGAGTGTAGGCAACATGAACACCAGTCAGAGGGTGGTGTGTGTGAAAGGCAAACCATGAGATAGAATGACCTTAAGCCAAATACACATGTTTGAAGGACCTTCCAATGACCAGTCCCACAAAGCTCACTGGTGGAGATGACAATCATAGGATACAGGGAGTGACTTCATAGTAACACTTCTCCTCTCCCTCTAATTCTCCTCTACTCTGCCTTAATCTTAGAGGCTGCATGAAAATACCAATACTAAGGCTGTGCTACTATATGAAATACAAATCTCCAGAAAGACTTATATAATAAGCCTACCCATTTATGTATAGATAGTGATCCTCAACCATGGCTATGTAGAATCTGTTGGGGTGATTTTTTTTTTTTTTTTTTAAATACAGAAGCCACGGGGCGCCTGGGTGGCGCAGTCGGTTAAGCGTCCGACTTCAGCCAGGTCACGATCTCGCGGTCCGTGAGTTCGAGCCCCGCGTCAGGCTCTGGGCTGATGGCTCAGAGCCTGGAGCCTGTTTCCGATTCTGTGTCTCCCTCTCTCTCTGCCCCTCCCCCGTTCATGCTCTGTCTCTCTCTGTCCCAAAAATAAATAAACGTTGAAAAAAAAATTTTTTTTAAAAATAAATACAGAAGCCAGAATTCCATATCAGTAATTCTGATTCAATTAGTCCAGGGTGGAGCTCAGGCATACACACACACACACACACACACACACACACACACAGTAAAACCTTGGTTTGCGAGCATAATTCCATTATTTGTTCTGGAAACATGCTTGTAATCCAAACCACTCGTATATCAAAGTGAATTTCCCCGTAAGAAATAATGGAAACTCAGATGATTTATTCCCCAACCCAAAAATATTCATATAAAAATGATTACAATACTGTGATATAATACAAAATAATAAAGAAAATATAAAATATGAAGACAAATAAATTAACCTGCACTTACCTTGGAAAACTGTCATGGCTGGTGTGAGGGAAACTAGAGAGAGGAGGGTTATTGTGTAGGATGACTTTCACTATCACTAACAGAACCACTGCTATCTATTGGCTCAACAGAATCTTTTTCTGCATGGGGGCCACTGTATATGCTCATATGGATGTTGACTACAGTACAGTATTAATAAACTCTTGTCATATACTGTATTTAATGTAACTGGCAATAAGACAGCAGAGGAAAGGGTCTATACAGGCAGGCAGCCTGACCTAGAATGAAGCAAAGCATTCCTCAGCTTACTCTTGGATGGAAAAGCGAAGGACTGTCCATAGGTGCTTTGAAGTGACAAAAAATACACTAGTGCCGGTCGTGGGCATCTTCCAACATTCTGAAAAATCACCGATTTCTGCCAAACACCGTGGCCTGAGACCGAGCATCTGAGCATGGGAGACGATCACCCACAGTCCCACAGCAAGAGAGAGAGAGAGAGAAGAACCATTGGCTCAGTTGTGCTCATGTGGTGTTCAGTGTCACCGACTACTGGTATTGCAAGACATCGCTCATTTATCCAGTTAAAATTTATCAGAAATGTTTCCTTTTCTTGAGACACTCATAGAACAAGCTGCTTGCTATCCAAGGTTCTTTTTTTCTTTTTTAATTTTTTTTTAACGTTTATTTATTTTTGAGACAGAGAGAGACAGAGCATGAACGGGGGAGGGGCAGAGAGAGAGGGAGACACAGAATTGGAAGCAGGCTCCAGGCTCTGAGCCATCAGCCCAGAGCCCGACGCGGGGCTCGAACCCACAGACCGTGAGATCGTGACCTGAGCTGAAGTCGGACGCTTAACCGACTGAGCCACCCAGGTGCCCCGCTAGCCAAGGTTTTACTATACGTGACTTTAATGTGCAGCCAAAGTTGAGAACCACTGGTCTAGAACAAATGTGGACATTTTGATCATATCCTTTCTGGAGGGCAGATTCTGATTGGAAAGGAAAGAAAACCGAGTTCTTGGGTGCAGGGAGGTAGGAAGAAGAACCTGGGGTTTTTATAAGAAGATGGAGAGGGTGGAGATTAGGAATGAGGAGATGGTGCTGAAAATAAACTTGTATTTGTCAGTATTGCCTAGGGCTGGCTCTGACCCAGGACGTAAGAGAGATAAGAAGGAAGGAGGGGAATGAGCTCAGGAGAGAAGTGTAACTTCATGAATACATATTTAAAAACTGTGTCGACAAGCATTCTCAACATCACTGGCTCTCAGAAACTGACCGCTTTTAAAAGCAATTTTAGTTCCTGTAGTACTGAGTCTTCCTGGAAAATCCTAAAATAAAAAATCCCACAAAATTTGAGCATTAAATATGTCTATGGGAGCATTGGTGAGTGAGAGATCGGCTTAAGGATCCCTCAGGGATTCATGTAAGAATCTTGAAGTGTACCTTCAGTTAAATCTCTTATTTTGTTCTTGTGAGATCGGTGTATAAATGTCTTTCAAAAGAAAAAACAATCCTATACTATCTTTTATTTGCTTCTCCATCGTTTGCTGGCCAAACAGCTTTCCCCTTGCCTCATTCACTTCTTACTTTGCTTGGTGTGGAGAATTTAAAGTGCTTTGTGTTGGTTGTCCTCCTGGCTTTTGTGTAGCACATTTTCCGGGGCTGCTGCTGTACATCTGTTCATGGCCTCTGAGAGGCAGTGTGGCATCAGGCATCAAGCTTGTGCAGCCTGGGTTTGAATCTCAGGTCTTTGAACTTGAGCACACCTTGCCGATTGCCATTTCCTCATCTGTAAAATGGGAACGATGCTACTATCCTTGCAGGATTATGAAAACTGAATGACAATATATGTGAAAATTGCTTTGTAAACTATAACATGCTGTGCAAGGGATTTCCACCCCCCACCCCTCTTTCTTTAGCCCATCCTACAGGAAATACCTGTTAAACTCTTCAGCATAGCACGAAAGACGGCTGGATTGTTTGGGGATATATTTTAATGTGTCTGTTCTTGGTCTATGGATCATTTCAGAACAAATGCGCTGAGATCATCCTCTGGTCTGCCTGAAGCCATGTCTTGAGAGTCATTGTCAGCAGCCTCTGGGGATATCACTCATCGGGTGCTCTGCCCTAGAATCTGGCATCAGAAAGATTTGCATGGACTCCTGGATTTGCAGATCTGACCTTGGGCGGGGCTCCAAATTAAGCCACTGTAGCTTGTGATAATCAGTGAGCCATGTACCCTTGAGGATATAGGACCAGAGTTTCCTCTCAAGCTATCTTGGTGGCTTTGGGTCCACCAATATCTCAGCCCTTAAAGGGCCCATTTCTTGGTCTGTAATTCCCTGGGGATGTGAGAGACTCCAAAAACACCAACCCAAGGCAACCTCAGAGCTTGAGCTTCTTTAGTAAGTCTTGTGGTTGTTCATCAATATCGTGTGATGGAATCCGCTCTACAAATACAATTCAATGAAAAATATAAGGTTATGTTTACTCTTTTCCTGTTCTAAGACTGTCATCTTAATCTAGCACAGTGATTCTCAAAGTGTGATTAAGGGAACTTGTTAAAAGTGCACATAAATTGGGGCACCTGGGTGGCTCACTCGGTTAAGCGTCTGACTTCGGCTCAGGTCATGATCTCGCGGTTTGTGAGTTCAAGCCCTTCATGGGGCTCTGTGCTGATGGCTCAGAGCCTGGAGCCTGCTTCGGATTCTGTGTCTCCTCCTCTCTCTGCCCCTCCCCTGCTCATGCTCTGCCTCTCTCTGTCTCTCAATAATAAATAAACGTTTAAAAAAATGTACATAAATTATGAGCTCCACCCCAGACTTTCTGATAGAAACTCTGGGAGTGGGGGCCCGGCAAGCAGTCTATGCTTTAATAAGCCTCACCAACCCCCTCCGCCCCCACCACCCAGTCATTCTGATGCTCACTGAAGTTTGAGAACCACTGGTCTAGAAGTCAGCTATCTAGGAAGCCTTGACAACTGTGTTCTCTCCTGGGCTCGTTAGAAGTAGAAACGATAATCTTCAGGGGCTTCTCTTAAGTCCCCTCATGGTAGTCACCCAGCAAAGGAGCCACTTCCAATGACCCTGTGCTCCGAACACAGCCTGACTGGCTGCCATTGGACTCTCCATCCAGCTGGCTGCACTCCCAGAGCTTTGCTTCATCAACTGCCTGGATTCAGTTGCTTTTACTTTCAGGCCTCACAGTTTTGGGAAGAAAGGCCTATGATTTCTCTTCCTGGGTAAATGTGCGTTTTGTTATCTGACCTCAAGAAATAGCATGAAATTAACTTATTTCCCTTACCCTTGGTTAAAAGAAATGTAATTTTGTTCTGTGGCTCTTCACACGTTTGGTAATATCTGACCATAAATAGTTTTAGGACTAGAGAGGGTCAAGCAAATAAAACAGCCTTGCCCATAGGCTGGGGAGAAAAAAATTCTGCCCAACAAATTTAAATTGCCTTTCCTTTGATCATAACGCATATTGGTGGCCTGAAGGAGGATAGTGCCAGTGTGCTGAAGGCTAAAATTTCCATTTCTATCATTTTTTCTTTACCCACTGGAGTGGCTATCTGAGACTTTTGGTCATACTTACTCTCTAAATAGGGTTCTGTGTCAGTTTCGGCTTTCAAAACGTGCTGGAAATCATAGGAGAAATATCTTCCTTGCCTTGTTACTGGTCTTGAGCTCTAAAAAGGTTGTTTCACAGTCCTAATTGACAAGGAAAAGAGACATTCAGGGAACTACAAATTCAAAGGCAGTTTCCAACTATCGTTCGACTCTAGGATTCAGTGAGAGAGGCCCCATCCTAAACAAGATCCCCTCTTCATTTGGTCATGAGCTCAGGATGCTACTGTGTAGCAATGAGCTCCTCGCCAAAGCTTTAGCGGTAAAGCCAATATGCTAGATGTTTCCATTTCCTCACCACCAAATACTTTAGGAGAGAGCTAGCGATCTTTGGCTTTCACCCCATTTTGGGTCAACTTTTGTCATCATCGGTCATGGGTCAACATTGGCCATGATGTGACAAGTGGGGGCTGAAGAAATAAATTGGCTGAAGTATGAGTGACAACATTACAAGGAAATGGCCACGAGAGTCGTGTTCAACTAGCTGCTGGGTATTGGGTAAAAATGACCAATTCAAATCTATTCTTTTCCTGGCTTTGGTTGGCCCCACCTGTGTCTGTTTTTCACCCTGGCTTGTATTTCCGTCGGGTAGTTCCGGGTCTTGAGGCTATCTGGGACTGACAAGACAATGACAGCCGTTCCAAAAAGCTCCCGGGTAATTACCCCTGCTTGCCCTGGTCTAATAGTGGGAAATTGGGCTGGGAAGATATGGGATTTGGGGCTCCACGCTCTGCTTCCCTGCTTCCCAGTGTTTCCCCCTAAAGCTTCACCCCCTCCCCACAGAAGGTTAGAATTTGAGAATGAGGGCTACAGGAAGACAGAAGTCAACTGCCAATCTTGGTACATCCAAACTAATTAGGGTTTTCTGTATTAAGATTGTCAGCACACTCCAGGTAAGAAAAGGCTCAATTTATGTTTGACTAATTGAGTTAAAAATACAGGTAACACACCCCTGGGAGAAAATGCTAATTTTTATTAAAAGTTTAACTTTTAAAGATTTATTCTTTATCTTCGACCTCATTTTATTCTTGCAACTTTGCCTTCTGGTAGGTTGGGGCTTCCTCCATGATCTACATTTTTCAGAGGAGGAACCTAGACACAGAGTAGGAAAATGACCTGTCTAGGATCACACAGCTAGAGAGAAGCGGAGATGAGACCCAAATCACTGCTTGTGATTTCCAGCCCAAATCCTTTTCTGCCTCTACCTTAAAGCAATGTCAACTATATAACTGAGAGGCTGCAAACTTTAATCTCTTTTCCCTCAACCGAAAGAGTCATCCAAAAACGGTCTTACATCAATAAAACAGAAGCCCTCTTTGGAAAGGTTGGTAGAATGAACAAAATAAGAATTGGACTCAAAGAGGACACATTTTTATGCGTGTGCCCAGGGTTGTGGAGGTGCTTTTGTTCATAGTCAAGAGCCCGGCACATGCTTCCATAACTTCCCAGGCTCTGCTTTCTTCAACCCCAGCACTGTATGGGCTTGGGAAGCCCCCTTCCATCTCCCTGAAGTTCACAGGTAAAAACCTGTTTCATGTTGTTCATTACGGATGTTTTAGAATTATTTTCTGTGGCTAGAAGAGACTTTACAGGGATGGTTTACAAACCTATCTCATTATTACACAGTCAAATGTGAGTGTTTTAAATGAATAATTATTTAAATGAGCTGGGAGCGGTATTTTTTTTCCTCTAAGGAGAAATAAAATTTTGTCACTATTTCTTTCCCTCATTCTTTTCGCTTTACCTCTAAATTTTATATTAACCCTCTGAGTTGCTCTTTTTCTGTTATTCTTCATTATTTAAATCAACCAGGCAAATATGTACTCTTGCTAGTCTGAGACTATGCGAGTAAAGAACGATGATTTTATTTTATAACTTGAGTACCCCGGGGAGAAAAGTAACTGGCAAAAATGTCTTGACGTTAAAGTTCAAGGTTGATTGTTTTTCAAAGATTTGGCTGCGAAGTGTATGAATTAAAAAATCAGCTATTTGCAGCAGTGTGTTCTGAATTCTGGACATCAGATGTGGTATGTTTATTAGTCTTTGAGTAGACATACCCAAAAGCTTCTTTTTGGTGGTAAAATCTACGTTACAAGCTATTCATATAAACTGCCCCATATTATTCACCTAGAAGAGGGGGGTTGGTGAACTTCCTCTAAAGGGCCAGATAATAAATTTCTCAGGGCTTAAATGTGTGGAATAATAAGAAACATATTTGATCTTTGTCCAGGTTTCTGGCATAGAACTCCTAAAACCTTTGTCATCTCCTGAGTGATGGGATATTTGGTCTTTGACTCAGGCTCCTAACACAAGAGCTCCTACGACCTTTAGCATCTCTGGAGTGGTAAGAGGGTCTTTTTGTATGCTAATGAGAGGACCGGTGGGCGGTCGGGGGTAGGGGGTTGTGGGGCGAGGAGGACACAGATAGCTTCAGGATGGGCGCTGACCACCAGGAAGACCAAGCCATGTTTAGAAACTTGGAACTTTCAGTGACTCTACCTACCACTCCATCCTCTGGGGCTAGAGACTGAGTTAATAATCCATCATGCCTACATGATGACACGTCCATAAAAATCTCTAAACTACAGGGTTTGGAGAGTTTCTGGGTTGGTGAACACACCCACATACTGAGAGGACAGTGCACCCCAATTCTGTGATGACAGATGCGCCTATGCTTGGGACCCTTCCAGACCTTGCCCTATATGACTCTTCATCTGGCCGTTCACCTGTATCCTTTATTATACCCTTTATATTAAGCTAGTAAAACCTAAGTGTTTCCCTGAGTTCTGTGAGCCATTTTAGCAAATTATTGAACCTGAGGAGGTTATAACCCATTGATCAAAAATACAAGTAACAGTCTGGGGACTTGTGACTGTTCTCTCAAGTGGGGGGAGTCTCATGGGGCTAAGCCCTTAACTTAGGGGTGTGCACTAACTCTGGGTAGTTAGTATCAGAATGGAATTGTGGGACAACCCAGGTGGTGTGTGGGGAGTTGGATAATTGGTTGGGGTGGGCAAACACCCACACATTTGGTGTCAGAAGTGTTATGAGTAGAAGGAAGCAGTTTTTCCTTTGGGGGGTTGTACAGTCTCTGTTGTAAGTCCTCATTTCAGCCATTGTGGTGTGAAAGTAGCTGTAGATAATATGTAAACAAATGAGTGTGGCTACCTTCCAATAAAAGTTTATTTACAAATACAGACAGCAGGCTAGATTTTGGTCCAGGGTCCGCAGTTTGATGACCTCTGACCTAGGCACTTCTTGGAATACATTTGTTATTCTGAACTACAGAAAATCATATCAGATAAAAATTTAAAAATCAGCCAATTGTCGGCCAGAAACTTTATGGTTCTAACTCCTACGATTCAGGCTCCAGAACTATACTTTTATTTATTTATTTATTTATTTATTTATTTATTTATCATTTAATGTCCATTTATTTTTTTTGAGAGAGAGAGAGCAGGGGAGGGGCAGAGAGAGAAGGAGAGAGAGAATCCTAAGAAGGCTCCATGCTGTCAATGCAGAGCCTGATGCAGGGTTCGATCCCATGAATCATGAGATCATGACTTGAGCTGAAATCAAGAGTTGGATGCTTAACCAACTGAGACACTCAAGTGCCCTCCGAATTATACTTTTAAAAGAGGGACTTTTTATCCTCTCATCAGGAATTAGGATGAGCAATTAAGAGAACTTAATTTAAGTGCTTCATTTTAGCATACAACTTTTAAACGAGGTATATTACTCAGGAAAATATGTATTATATATGTACATGTTTACATATATATTCATATATGGTATCTAAAAATCTATTTATATTTATATCTAGTATCCTGTGAAATCCTACAATTTTTCAAGCTTTATTTTTGGTAGTGACTTTCACAAAGAATAAGACTGGGTCCCTCCTTGTCCTTCTCTGGACTCCGAGAGAAACAATCATCCCAAACCCATCATATGTCTGTTAGTGATTCCACAGTTGATCTATTCCAGGTGAGGGCTGTCCATGGAGGCAGGCATGGATATCTGAGGCTCTAAGGCTGCCCCAGCCAAAGCGATTGCTTGCCAGGTTTTTGATCAAATGGATGGTACAGGGATTGGTAATTAGAGCCCAGGTCATGAAGGCAAAGGCTGGAATTGGCAGATTAGGTAGATGGGTAGGAGAGGTTTAACACATGAAAAGGTGACATAGAATAGTCAAGAAGACAGTTTGGAAGCAAATGCTATGAACCCTGGCCATCCGCTGGGACATCCCTTCTCAAGGGCATCCTGGCCAGTGTTTACAGTGAATAGACTCGGTGGGTTACTTCGTGACTCATTCTAGGGACTTATAGGGTCCTGAAGGATCAATTCACCTTGGATCTCACAGCATGAAATTGACTGGCCAGAATGAAGGCCACAAGCACTGTCATCAAACCAGCACAGAATCTCCTTTCATTGTGTGTTAGTGGTCATTTTCAACATGACTTGGGACTTTAGCTATCCTTCGAGGCAGTCAAGGTTAAAAACCAAGGCTCTGGAGTTCAACTGTCAGGCTTCACACATCACCTCCACCGCTTACTAGCTACTGTAATGTAATGTAATGGTACTGTGTAAAATAACCTAATCTGTCTCAAATTGTTGACTCTGTAAGATAATCTATTCTTCTTTCTAAAACAGTGCGTGCTTCTGCCTGCCTCTTCTGCTGCCCAAACCCCCATCCCACATATTTTCCTCTAGCTGCCGCAAATGGCCGGATGGCATCATATGAATTCTAAATTACTCTTGAAAGTTGACATTACTTTGCTGTAAGCCAACTACCTCATAAATTGTGTCAGCTAAAGGTCTCCCCACCAGTTAGTCTGAAGAAGTTTTTGCTGTCATATCTGTCCTGTTAATTTAAGCAGAAACTGTAATTAGCTGTAAGTGGTTCTGTTCCCACAGAAATGAATGGCAGCATCTGTAGAGAGACAACTGTTCCAAACCCTTTTGGCTACCAACGCTCTACAAGTTAGCAGTATGGAGCGAGGCCCAGATCCAGACTTCTGTCGGCCTAATTTTATATCTGTGGATGCACAACACTAAATCCAATATTTCTAATGCCTTGCTGTGATGGGTGCAAAGCCAAGCACATTCCAGACTTTTGTGCTGGCGACTCCTCCTGAGAAGGACACACTGTGTGTGTACAGGGTGTGTTTATGTTTTCCTCGATCACTTAGCATAGATAGGAAAAAACAGAGGTTGTATAAGTAGCCATGTGCAAACCCCCGCCCCCCACCCCCCGCCAAAATCAGAAAAAGTAGTAAGCTGTGTTTATAACTCAGCAGTGGAATCACACAGATATTTTGACGAAAGATGTTTTGTTCCTTTGTTTACCTCTCTGAGAAAGGAATGAACTTCTTGTATTCTGAAAGGCTGGCCAATTGCAGAGTCAAGCGCCAGAGCCTCCTGTGCATGTGGGGATGTATCTGGGGTTGGAGTATCTATGGCAGACAGGTTTCTCTCCAGGCAGTTAAAGAAATCTATATTGAGGCAATGGATACTGTACTAAAGGTTCGATCGTGCAATAGAACTGGTAATTGTTGAATATTTACCCTTCATCCATACCACACTAGACACGGTGAGGTATACAAGAACTATAGAAAACATGATTTTTCTTCTCTGGGGAACTTGGAATTTGGCTGGGAGTTGAAATATACAAGCTCGTTAGTAACACTACATAACATTGAGTATAATAGTAAGTAGAGTAAAACTAGCCATGATGAGAGACGCATGGCCCAAAAAATTCACTTGCCTAGATCCTGGCATCATATTGCAAAATTAATGAAATGACCAGAGTCAGGCTGCCCAACTAGCCATCTGGGAGTTCCAGGAGTCTGTGCCATCTGAATCAGTCCCGGTCCTGGCCACAGTTTGGTGCCACCTAGTGGCAGTTGTCAACTCTAGCCCGAGTGTACGTGGAATGATGCTGGCTGGGCCTTGTAGTTGCCCAGAGTTCCAGGAAAGAGGCAGTGATTCCAGGAATCTCCCAGAGAGTTGACACCCATCACATTAGCTCAATCCACGGAAACTGGGGACGTGGAGACCACCCTTGGTTTCCCTGCTTCCTGATGCGGTTACCCGCATAGGCTTCTCCTTCCCTTCCAAGCAGCCAGTCTTCCCACCCTCCAGCATCTTTGAGGACAGTGATGGGCAGACAATGGCAGCCAATCATTACTTTTATCACATTCAAATTTGCCTTTTCATGTTTAAAAAAAGGTTTTTAGTTTTTCTTTTCTTTTACAAACTTGGAGAGGAGTCATCCCAGTGTTGGTTGTAGCAGCAAGGGTTTCTTGAAAGAAGTGAGGTTCACACCTCGATGAAATGTGAACTGTAGTTGTCCCAAGGGGTAGTGAAGACATTTCAGGAAACAAACTTTACAGAAGCAAGTAAGGAATATCTCCTAGCTGATTTTGCAGTATTCTAGAAAACACTCACCTGGTTTAGCATGTATCTGCCCAAATAAAATCCATTTGGGAGACTTTGGAATCTCTTTGGGTGGTAGTAAGGGACAAAAGAGTCTATCACACCTGACGCCATTCTCTGTTTTCAAAATATTTGATGGCCCCTAAGCACTTTTGTCAGTAAAGAAAAAAGCTTCTCTACAGGTAGATATTTAGCTGTACCACACATAACTTAGAACACCATCAGTTGTGACATGATTGAATGTGAGGATCAACACATGACAGAGAGAGAAAGAGACAGGAAGACAAAGACAGACAGGGGGAGAGAGAGAGATAAAAGTTGCCCTAATGCTCACCTAACAATTAAGTTACCTTCAGTTTTTCTAGTTTAAAGAATGGGCTTGGTGCGCCTCGGTGGCTCAGCTGGTTAAGCGTCCGACTTTGGCTCAGGTCATGATCTCACGGTTTGTGGGTTCGAGCCCCACATGGGGCTCAGTGCTGACAGTTCAGAGCCTGGTGTCTCCCTCTCTCTCTGCCCCTCCCCTGCTTGTGCTCTGCCTCTGTCTCTCAAAAATAAATAAATGTTACAAAATTTTTTTTAAAAAAATGGGTTTGCCCGTTAGATAAACACAGCAGCTTTGCCTGGAAACTTGATTTCAGCTAAGTCTCAATCAGGCAAACTACAGATACTCCAGGGATCAAGACAGGAAATTTAAGTTTATATCAATCACATAGCTCATTTTTAGCGATGGTTTCCCTTCTGGTTGATCCACTTGTTATTACCTCTTCTCTTGGTGATTTTCCTATTCCTCCCCTATGGCTAATGCTTTGCTTTTTTTGTGTAGTGCATTTTAATCTTTAAAGTGCCATGCAGGCAAGAATTAATCTCTGGTGGAATTTTTCCATTTTGTCAATGGAGGAGATAGCAGAGGAGATGTAGATAGTCAGGGACTCCAAAGTGGAATGTTTTCAGAGCTGGGATTTGGTAAGCAGTCCGAGCCCTAGAAATCCTGAGGCAGCATTAACATATCTGTTTGTTCCTGGATTGTACATTCTCTCTTTTCTTTTTCTTTTCATATTTTTATTTAGATTCTAATTAGTTAACAGACACTACAGTATTGGTTTCAGGAGTAGAATTCAGCGATCCATTCAGTGATTACTTACAACACTCAGTGCTCATCACAACAAGCGCCTAGTTGTAGATCCTCTTGAACCACATTTATGACTATATGTTGTGTATCTTCGTGGAGGAAGGGGATGAAAGGCGACCAATGGATAGAATTAAATGATATGCTTTCAATTGGACCAATGGTAAAAAACCCACGTGCAAACAAGAAAAATGCTGATGGCCTCAGATATAATAGAAAGAGCTCTGAGCAATTATCTTATCCTTTTGGGGTGCAGTGCCCTTATCTATAAAAAAATAAAGAAAAAAGTATTTGCTGAGCAACTATGCATTACCATATATTCCTGATATTGAATTAGATGTATTCATCATGGTCACTAAATTTCCCGAAGTCCAGTATCTTAGAGAAAGGAGACCCAGAGAGATGCCATGATTTGTTCATGTTTTGTCGTAGTTCATTTTTTTTTTAATACTTATTTACTTATTTTGAGAGGGTGGGGGGAGGGACTGAGAGAGGGAGAGAGACAATCCCAAGCAGACTCTGTGTTGCCAGCACAGAGCCCTACATGGGGCTCGAACTCACCAAACCATGAGATTATGACCTGAGCTGAGATCAAGAGTAGGATGCTAACCCAACTGAGCCACCCAGGTGCCCCTGTCATAGTTAATTTAACTGAACAGAACCGTCTAGTCCTGGACCATAGATCCAGTGCTCTTTCTGTCACGTTATTGCTTCCTCAAAAGCAAGGCTAGCTGATCTTGAAGGTCCTGGATGGCTCCAATGTAACATGGTCCCATGATAACTGAGAGGGTATAATTCAACGAGTCTGCATGGAAGATAAGAAATGAGTAAAGAGCTGATCCTCACTGTGATGGCTCATTGAGTTGAGAGCAGAGCTTCTCAACCTTGACTTTATATCAGCATCATTTCATGAACTTAAAAATAAATAAATAAACAAACAAATAATAATCCTAATACTTAGGTCTCTCTCCAGGCACATTAAGTTATGAGGTCCAGACGTCCGTCTTTTCAAATCATCCCCAGTGATTTCAGCAGTCAAGGTGAAGTACAATGGCTTTAGACTTAGGAATTCGTACCAATGAACCTCCTTTCTTGAGGCTGACACACTCCTTTCTCCATCTCCTACATCTCATCTCCTTTTGCTATTGCAAGCCAGTGGAAAGGACGGCAATGGTTAGCTTTCTTGCTTGTTCTCCTTACCATTTACGACAGAGCACGATTGCTATAGGGGAGGGGAAGAGAGAAAATTAATAACAACAGGCATGAACAACAAACATTGGCAACAGGTCTATTCCTGACAAAGACTTAGCAGTGCATAATCATGGCATGCCAAAACATTAGCAAGGAAACTACTCACGCGTGACTTGCTCCGGTGGCTTTGCCAGCAGATATCAACGGGCTCTTGGGAGTGGCTTCCACCCAGCTCTTCAGATAGAGGGTGTTGTGGCTTTTCTTTAGGGGAGAAACAAAAGTGGTATGCAATGTCAAAGCATTCCCATGTTCAAAATGACCCAACACCATATGGGATTCTATGAGCTAGAAAATAGTTGATTAAAATTTCAACCCTCTTCACAGACCAAAAGGGATTTTATCCTCAAATCTGGCATAAACTGTGGCTGCTTCTAGACTTGGATTATATCCTCATGAAAATGGGTCTTAACAATTTCCATGGGTTTTTATTCAGAGTTAGGCTCCCTGTTTTGGAATCTGATTTCAAACTCTGACAGATGGGAATCCACACGTCTTGATAATAAACAATATGGCAGAGTTATAAGCAAGTATCCAGATCACCTAATTAAGTGTATAAAATATATATTCATTTCAATAGTAAAGTGACAACAATGGGGCTGGGTAATATTTAGTAAAATATTCCCAGATTTTTCTAAATTTTAAATATGTTATGAGTAGTTTTAAAATGAACCAGTCTTTTTCTGATGTTCTCAACTGAGTGAGAAAGGAACAGCGAATGTGAAAATGTAGATGTTTTTAAATTTAGAAGCAGTTTCCCAACTCTCAGATTGTCAAAAAGAATAAAGGTACTCTTTCATTTTTTTTCCAGTAAAAACATTTTTTGATGTTTATTTATTTTTGAGAGAGAGACAGACAGAGTGTGAACAGGGGAGAGGCAGAGAGAGGGAGATACAGAACTCCAAGCAGGCTCCAGGCTCTGAGCTGTCAGCATAGAGCCCGACATGGCCCTCAAACTCATAAACTGTGAGATCATGACCTGAGCGGAAGTCAGATGCTCAACCGACTGAGCCACCCAGGCACCCCTCCAGCATTGTGAGTCTCAATTATTAGTTACCAACACAGCAGAAAGAAAAGCTTTTAATAATTTTTAACCTTTTTATTGTGAAACATACACAAACACACCAAAATATTGCTAAAATAAATGATGTTTACCTCCAGTGATCTATCCACAAATAACATTTGTAGACCTACTCTCAGGTCAAGGAAGGTAGCAAGCCCTCCTACATTGTTTTTTCCAGTTAGAAAAAGGCCATCCTTTTGAAACTCTATTTGAAGTGGGGCTTGAAAGATTCCTAAGAGGGAAACAGAAGGAAAGCGTGTCAATGGGAGATATTAAGTTCATCTGAGGTGTTGAAGAGTCATCTCTACAACAACTAGAACATTCATTGTTGCCTAAACAGATTTCTGTGCCTTTGCCCCTGCTCTTCCTTCTGTTTAGAGAGCCATCACCCGGTGGGATGTAAAAAGGAGTTGATAGGGGCGCCTGGGTGGCGCAGTCGGTTAAGCATCCGACTTCAGCCAGGTCACGATCTCGCGGTCCGTGAGTTCGAGCCCCGCGTCAGGCTCTGGGCTGATGGCTCAGAGCCTGGAGCCTGTTTCCGATTCTGTGTCTCCCTCTCTCTCTGCCCCTCCCCCGTTCATGCTCTGTCTCTCTCTGTCCCAAAAATAAATAAACGTTGAAAAAAAAAATTAAAAAAAAAAAAAAAAGGAGTTGATAATACCTTTCCAGCCAGAGGCTTATATAATTATGGAATTTAAATATTAACTAAAGCCAAAGTAGCCCAGACTCCGTGTGGAGTTATATTCTTGAGAAGTCCAGCAACCACAGACATTTAAAGGAATTCTAATTCCTACTTGAATTATTTAAAGAACATTTTAGGAGGTATATTTCATATCCCACACTGACAAAAAAAATCCCCTCTCCCTTTCTCACTTCTTCCACACCCTGCAGCAGTTCTAGACTCTCAGTTATCACCTCGATCTCAGAAATAATTTCCAGACACCTCATACTGGGGTATTTTCTGTTCTTTATAGTGTGGACCAATTAAACCATTCATGCTTCTTTTTTTAAAAAAAAGTTTTTCTTTCAGCTTTTCTCATCTCCTAGATTTCTTTTTTTTTCAACAAGGGCAAGCAATGGAAACAGCACGGCTAGCAAGATTTTTTCCCCACTCTCTTCTTTCTTTTGGATCCCCTTTCTGTCTATTCCTTCCTCAAATTCTATATGGCAAAGAGCC
Organism: Puma concolor; assembly: GCF_028749965.1. Lineage (NCBI taxonomy): Eukaryota > Metazoa > Chordata > Mammalia > Carnivora > Felidae > Puma > Puma concolor. Next base: position 44,229,992 of record NC_141672.1, read on the forward strand.
CAAACTGGTTTGGCTACTGGGTGGCTCAGTAGGTTAAGTGTTTGACTCTTGATTTTGGCTCAGGTCATGATCTCACAGTGGTGAGATTGAGCCCCATGTCCGGCTCAAGCTGGGTGTGGAGGCTGGTTAAGATTCTCTCTCTCCCTCTCTCTTTCTACCCCTCTTCCCCCCTAAAAAAAAAAAAAAAAACCTTATTCCAGAAATGATTCATTGACTTGAACTGAATTTTAAAAAACAACATAAATTGAATGTGAATAAAGTTTCAGGATATTACATCTTAACCTCATATAATAAACAGGACAGTCTGTTAAAAGGTTTAATAGTATTGAAAGAGTGCCCTGTGTGGGTCAGAGTTGCAGAAAGTGTCACTTTGGCCCTGGGAGATTCCTGAAGATTTGTGTGGTGGTGGCTGAGGGTAGGATAGGGAGAGAAGGGTCTGAAAGGAAGGAAAAAAAACTAAGTCATCTCTTTGGGTGATGGTTGTCTTCCTCCTGTTTTTTGCTGAGATCCTCTTCTTTCTCCACTCAAATCTGCAGGGATCACCTGGATATGGTCAAAACCTGCCTCATGTAGGAGAAAGCCAGAGGAGACTGAGATCAATCGGACCAGCGGGACTGAGGCCACGAAAATAGTCAGTGTGCAGCCACCACAGCCATTGGCTGTGACCACCTGTGTAGTAAATGTGGTGAGAAAGAAAAACTGACCTATTGAGTCATAGACCTGAGAGGTCAGGCAGACAGTGGATGCTTCCTTTTTCTAAAGTGTCAGGCAAACTCAGAGAAAAAATTTGTAGTCTTCATACAAAATGGAGGGAGCATGAAGATGAGGTCAACTGAGTCCACATCATGCAAGACAATGCCCAGATGTATAGCCTGCCTAAGAGAAAAGGAAATGATTTTCAGAGAACAGGAACAGAAAAGATCTAGAAATTTCATTTAATAAAACTTGTTTCTAAGCAACCCCATGATGTGACTCAGGAATTCTGAAGTAATGCTAGTGTTTCCGAAATCTTTCTTATAGAACCACTCGGGAATTGTCCGTAATAGAAATGCCTAAATCTGATTCCACCCAACAGAGTGAACATGGCTGTTCACTCCGGCCGTGGCCCATCGGGGACTGCTGTTCAAGTGGTGTCCTCCCAGGGATGATACCACAGTCATCCTCCCATTGTTCCTGACTGATAGTACTGATTTTGAATTTGTAGTTCCTTAGTTTATGACTTCAGATTTATGACTGGTTGCAACTATTCATGCTCACTGGGCTTCATGACAAGACGGGTGGATTCAAGTTGCCCCCTCCAAATTCCCTCTTTTTGTTGGTGAGACCACCAGATTCATAATCTTTTTTTTTTTATCCTTAATGTCTCCATTTCCTTTGGCCCCCATATCCTATTTTAGATCTTCCTTTTCAATGTTTCTGGAATCCAGGACTGCCCTATCACTTGAGAGACCCAGGACAAGAGTAAAAGAATAGCGGTCCACATACCTAGTGTCTAAAACACCTAGCAGTTATGAAACATTGAGCTCACAAACTACTGAATAAGATCTGATCCCTTTTGCCTGGACAAAGAATACCTTCATAATGACACAATAATATGAGTACAGCTTGGCATATATGAGACTGAAAGTTGGCAGAATGTCAAAGACAACTGAAACGAATTATAATTGCATGTGGCTGGGCGTCTTGTTGGTAGGTTGGTAGTGTTTAGGTGAGCGACAAAGTAAAGATATACATATTTCAAAGGTCATGTACATATTTCATAAAATTTATTTTCTTCCCTTCATTTTAGCAAAATCACCAAATACGTTGCTATAATGAAGATTTTCACTCAATTTGTATTCCATTAACAGGAGTGACCTGTTATATTTTTAGCAAAAATATAAATTAAAGTAAAAGTAAACATTGAATGGGAATGCAAGCTGGTGCAGCCACTCTGGAAAACAGTATGGAGGTTCCTCAAAAAACTAAAAATAGAACTACCCTAGGGCCCAGCAATTGCACTACTAGGTATTTATCCAAGGGATACAGGTATGCTGTTTCGAAAGGACACATGCACCCCAATATATATAGCAGCCCTATCAACAATAGCCAAAGTATGGAAAGAGCCCAAATGTCCATCGATGGATGAATGGATAAAGAAGATGTGGTATATATATACACACAATGGAGCATTACTCAGCAATCAAAAAAGAATGAAATCTTGCCATTTGCAACTACGTGGATGGAACTGGAGGGTATTAGGCTAAGTGAAATTAGTCAGAGAAAGACAAAAATCATATGACTTCACTCCTATGAGGACTTTAAGAGACAAAACAGATGAACATAAGGGAAGGGAAACAAAAATAATATAAAATAAAAACAGGGAGGGGGACAAAACAGAGGAGACTCATAAATATGGAGAACAAACTGGGGGTTATTGGAGGGGTTGTGGGAGGAGAAATGGGCTAAGTGGGTAAGGGACACTAAGGAATCTACTCCTGAAATCATTGTTGTATTATATGTTAGCTAATTTGGATGTAAATTTTAAAAAATAAAAAATAAAATAAACATTAAAAAAATGAAAATTAATTTCAAAATTAAAATTAAAATTACTACTCAATGTGTTTTCAAAAGAGAGTTATTTTCTTCTAAAATGTTCAAATTTATCTATTGAAGTTAGAAGGACAAAATGCAAAGGGTGAACTTTTATGCTTTATTTTTTTAAAACAGTTTTTTTTTTATATTTATTCATTTTTGAGAGACAGAGTGTGAGCAGGGGAGGGGCAAAGAGAGAAGGAGACACAGAGTCTGAAGCAGGCTTCAGTCTCCAAGCTGTCAGCACAGAGCCCAATGCGGGGCTCGAACTCATGAACCATGAGCTCATGACCTGAGCCGAAGTCAGACGCTGAACTGACTAAGCCACCCAGGCACCCCTGAACTTCTATGCTTTAAAGTAAAATTTTTCAGGTAAAGCTCATCTTCATATTGAATTTATTTTATTTTTAACCTTTTTATTTATTTTTGAGAGAGAGAGAGACAGAGCATGAGCAGGGGAGGGGCAGAGAGAGAAGACACAGAATCCGAAGTAGGCTCCAGACTCTGAGCTGTCAGCACAGAGCCTGACACGGGGCTTGAACTCATGAACCATGAGATCATGACCTGAGCCGAAGTCAGATGCTTAACTGACTGAGCTACCCAGGTGCCTCTTAATTTTTTTAAATAAAGCTTATTTATTTATTTTGAGAGAGACAGAGACAGCGCAAGTAGGGGAGGGGCAGAGAGAGAATCCCAAGCAGGCTCTGCATTGTCAGCACAGAGCTCAGTGCAGGGCTCAAACCCACAGGACATGAGATCATGACCTGAGCCAACCCAAGAGTTGGACGCTTGACTGACTGAGTCACTCAGGCGCCCCCATATTTAATTTTTAAAATGATTTTAATATTATTAACTGCTCTTGTCAAAATGAAATAATTAGCCATAATGAAAAATCCTTATTACATACCTGTTATAGCTAGATCCTCAAACTGAAGGGTGATAGTTGTTTAATACTGCAAAATGTTCTTCAGCTCCCAGGTGCAATTGCTTTTAATATACATTAAACCACAAACTGGAGCACAAAGAAGCAAGAAAATGGATGCTTAACGCTAGCAGGAAAAGATTTGTTTTAAGCAGGAATTTATTGCATTCATGCCGAGAAGAAGGCTTTTTGTAGGTTATTGTCTTTTCTCGAACCTATGTACTCCTGCTGCTCAAGCCCTCTTGTACTCCATTGTTTGCCTCCAGTGTAGTCAGGATCTCAACTGACAGCCTTCGTGGTTTGGACACAGGTGCCTGAACAGCACTGCATTTTGCTTTAAGAGCTTTAAGAGCAAGAAAGGTGGGAAAGCATTTCCCTGGGACCTAAGAGGTGTTAGTAGAGTAGACATTTAGGGTTATGGGTTGTGCTGTGCCAGCACAGAGCATTGAACCCAGAAAGATATGTCCATTTGCTCTTTACCAAAAATCTTTTTTTAATTTTGTGACATGTGGGGCCCTCTAAAGCTTGGGATCCCAGCCTTCTTGCCTGGGTCTGAAGGTGGGACTCTTCTGATATATCTCTTCCTCTCCATTTTTTAGTCATGGTTCTAATTATCTAATGCCTTGGTATTTGAAAAGTTCCAACCACTTATGGGCTCTTCTCCTTCCAAGGCGTCTGAATCATCAAGGTGAATTTCCATAATATTCTGGGACCTAACAAGTCATTTCTTTGCCTTAGAACTTATAGTAGTTACCTGTTGCTTACTAGATCAAGTTCCAAATGTTAATAGACTATCTCACATCATCAGATTAATTTTCTTTTTTTTTAATGTTTATTTATTTATTTATTTTGAGAGAGAGGGAGAGAGAGAGAGAGAATGGGTGGGGGAGGAGCAGAAAGAGAGGGAGAGAAAAAAATCCCAATCATGGTCCACACTGTCAATGCAGAGCCCTACATGGGGCTCGACCTCATAAACTGCGAGATCATGACCTGAGCCGAAATCAAGAGTTGGATGCTTAACCGACTGAGCCACCCAGACGTACCTGGAATTAATTTTGGTTACTAATAAATGCCCTTTTGTTCTCTTTGTACCTCCCAAACTTATGATTCTTCTCTGAGTAACTTTGCCCTCTCTTTATCCATGTCATCTTGGCTAAGGCAACTCCAAGCATCTTTTGGCCTATCCTTGTCACCCTCTGTTGGGTGGTTTGGGGAATGTTTTCCAGCTGGGTTGTATTATGTCTTCCTAAATATTAGTAAAAATAGGGTAATTTTATTCTTCTTTGGTCTTTTAGAACTATAATCATACTTTAATTATAAGAGTAAATATTTATTTTTTAAATAGAAGTTTAAAAGTATATGAAGTACAATGTGAAACTATCTCTCTTCATCACTTAGACTCTCATTCCCCAGGAGAAAGCCCTATCAATAACTTGGTTCGCAATTTCAGACCTTCTTCCACGTGCAAATGCTTGCAAACATTTTTGTGTACACGCGTTTAAACAGTAAAAAAGGTAACCATCCTAAACATTGTCTTGTATGATTTTCTTTGCTCGCATAACAATAATCATGGACATCTTTCCATGTCCACGCGTCAGACTGCGTTATTATTTAGAAGCTGTATGTGATGAATATTACACGAATGTGATATCCCAACTGTAAATAGGTAGCATAATAGTGTGTATTTCAGAGAGTTATGGTGGGGATTAAAAAGGTTAAGACAGGGGCGCCTGGGTGGCGCAGTCGGTTGGCGTCCGACTTCAGCCAGGTCACGATCTCGCGGTCCGTGAGTTCGAGCCCCGCGTCGGGCTCTGGGCTGATGGCTCAGAGCCTGGAGCCTGTTTCCGATTCTGTGTCTCCCTCTCTCTCTGCCCCTCCCCCGTTCATGCTCTGTCTCTCTCTGTCCCCAAAATAAATAAACGTTGAAAAAAAAAAAAATTTAAAAAAAAAAAGGTTAAGACATCTGAAGTGCTTAGAACTGCATCTAGCACATGGTAAGAACCAATAAATTTTACCTACTAATAAAAACAGAAATAATAATAATAATTATTATTAATTTAAGTATGCCCAATTCCTGCTGATAGACATTCATGGTTTTTTTTAAATTTTTACTTTTATAAATAATGCTACAGTGAACATCTCTACATATACGCCTGCCCTCCAAATCATGCTAATCCCTCTTTCCATCAACAGAGTAAAAGAACCCAGCGTGGCAATTTTTAAAAGTTCATTGTGTTTCTGATTATAGAGAATTTGGAAAATATCAAAATGGCAAGAAACTTAACCCCATCTTAGCCCATTCACTATTAATATTTTAATACAGTTCATTGGAGATCACTTTATTGATTTACTTTATTTTTTTCACTCAATATTATAGAGAAAGCACTTGCCCATGACATTAAATGCTTTGTGCCATGAAATTACCATCATTACTTATGTAAATTTACTGTTTTCCAGTTGTAGGTTACGGTTACTCCTAATTTTTCACTATATGAACAAGTCTATGGCCGGCTTTTGAACATACATTTTGGCCCACATTTCAGTTTTACTTAAACATAAAGGATATAAACTTTGCACTGCCGAAGTGCTTCCCAGGAAGGTTGTCAGCAACATAAGAGAGTGTCTTTCCAGGAATGGCCTGCAGAAGTCAGCCTCCACTTTTCCAACCTGGAAACATTCACCGGATCGCGACTGCTCCTCCTTTCCTGGTGCTGAACTGCTCCTGGTGATCTCAACCTCATCGAATATTCTGGATATTCTCTTCTGTCACAAGACTCTGACGGTCCATAGGCTGGATTCTCGATCTGTATTCAGCTTATCTAATAATATCATTTCTTGCTCTTCACAATCTTCCTTTCAAATTCTTTCTGGTGACATTTCATCCCCTTTTTGGATATCATTTCAGTAAACCATCAAAAATTAGAACCTCAGCAAATCTAAATTCTGTTTTCTGTTTGGGCAGGGACTGGCTGTGTGACACTGGGAAGTAACTTATCCCCTCAGTGCCCCGGTGTCCTAATCAGTAAACTAGAGATACATGTAATAGGCTTTTTTGCAATACAATAGTCACGGTATTTTTTTTTAATTTTTTTTTTTTAACGTTTATTTATTTTTGAGACAGAGAGAGACAGAGCATGAATGGGGGAGGGGCAGAGAGAGAGGGAGACACAGAATCGGAAGCAGGCTCCAGGCTCTGAGCCATCAGCCCAGAGTCCGACGCGGGGCTCGAACTCACGGACTGCGAGATCGTGACCTGAGCTGAAGTCAGACACTTAACCGACTGAGCCACCCAGGCGCCCCAGTCACGGTATTTTTGGAGTGAATAAAATCACTACCAAATGATTTGCAAGTAAAAGTTCCCTGGTAAGCGCGCCGGTAGTGACCATCTATGGCTTCTAATTTGGTTGCCCTGCCAATGTAGACGTCTACTTTGTTGATCAAGTTGATTTTCCCATTTCTTTTGGCTTTGCAGGAGACAGCTGGCACGGCCTTTACGCGGTAGTGTGACCTTACCACGAGGTAGGCAGGCGGTGAGAAGGGTGTGAAAGCAGAGAGGGGGTGGGCAGGTAATGGCTGTCAGGTGTGTTGATAGCTTTGGTCAAGAATTCACATACCAGGAAGTCAGACACGAATACCACAATTTCTGTAGCCACAGGCAAACAGTTTGTCAGTTCCTTTCTTCCTGCTTTCATCCATATGCAAGCAAGCGATAACATGTACTAAGTTAAATAATGCATGGTACTTCAACTATTCTTACTTTCTATCCTTTGGTTATTGTAATTACATGTAATTTTGTGACGGATTTTCTATTTTTTAAGAAATCGCACTTTTGTACTTGATCCAGCTAACAGGATTTTCTTACATTACTTCATAAAGAGACCATCTTTTAAACTTCTAATGTTATTTCTTATTCATTAGTACATTTGCCTGTGGGGTATGTTCATAAATGGGTTAAAGTTACAAAGTTATGCTTATAAAAGCTCATGGTAATTTGGAGTATCAGGAGGATTTATTAATTTTGAAATCTTAAAAGAGCAAAAGCTAAAATGAGATTGGATTAAGTATATTCTTGCATGCAGTTATTCTAAACACCCTTAAGGACCAAAGACTAACTTACAGAGGACATTATGCAAATGTGAATATATCTCTAAGTGCCTCGTAGGCTTGCTGATGTAATATTTTACATGGTTAGTTAAGTACATCAAGTAAAAGGTTTGACCTTGATAGAGTAGAAAGGTGCTTATTTCAAAACAAGTCAGTTGTTTCCCAGGCCATCGCAGAGCCATCAACATGAAGTGAATGAAATCTAGAATCTCATTGTCGGTAACTCAGTCAGCTAAGCATCTGCTTCACAGGAAGCCAAATATAGTCTTATAATACACTCGTATCCCCTATATTCATGTTTCCATCTAACTGTTACACGTGTTTGGATGCTTCTTAAGTACTGCACTGTTGTAATGTGGAGAAATAGATCCCAGAGGTAGCTGATAGCAAGAAAGGAAGTTAAAAAAAAATTAGATCCCCGGGTGTCATTCATACTCAATTAGATTTTTTTTTTTAGGGTGGGCCTGAGAATCATGAGCTTTTTAAAAAAGCTTCACCACATGAATCCCATGATCTGGTTTAGGAACCAACAGAGGCCTTATAAACCATAATTTGACAGACTGATGCGGTATTTTTGTATCTTTCCTTTTGGCCACATTATCATCTCAGTACAATAAGTAGATATGCTTTTCTGGTATTTATAGTTTCTATATTAATATGACAGGAAGAGAGTGTTAATGAGAATATTATGATTAGACCCTAGGAACTTGGAACAAAGTGACCATTCTGGTACATTCTGGCTTACCCATTATTAATTGGCATCTACTTGTGGTGTCCATGTCTAGGGTTGGTTGAAAGTAAGGGAAGAGTCTGGGGAAAGACGGGAAAATGTTACAAAGGAAACTAGACATTCGTTACCTTACCTCTGCTTCAAGTAGAGTTTTTTTTTTTTTTCCCCCAAAAGAACTTAAATTCATGATCCATTAATTGATTATTCATCACTAATTTAGGTAAGCACTCAATTTCTAAAAACTATTTATTTTTGAGAGGGAGAGAGAGAGAGAGAGAGAGCTCAAGTGGGGAAGGGACAGAGATGGGCAGGGACAGAAGATCCAAAGCAGGCTCTGCACTGTCAGTGCAGAGCCCGATGTGGGGCTCGAACCCACGAACCGTGAGATCATGACCTGAGCTGAAGTCCTGAGGCTCAACTGACTGAACCACCCAGGTGCCCCCATAAGCATTTACTTTTTAAAATTTAGTCAACAAATATTTACTGAGCATTTATAGGGTCCGTTAGAGTTCTGTGCTTGCCAAGGGTCAGTGGTTTTAGGAACTATCTAAATATTCTCTGCCAAGTTCATTAGCCATGGGCAGGGAGAAAGCAGAATATAAATCTGATTGACATATTTACTTTAGAAGAAATTATTCTGAATGTGTGTGGACCAGGAAGGATGCAAATTTCTGATTTTGAGGTAAATTTATTCTTTCCCATCTTAATAAGAAGTGTGTGCGTGTTTTATTTCTCTCTGATCATTTCTTTGATCATTTTAAGCATCACTAATGCCCCAACAGACTAAAATGGGGACAATTGGCAGGTGGAGAAAATGGATGATGAAAACTAGAAGCAAAATGTAATTTCTTCCACTATAATTCTCTACAAGCTGTGTAAACTCTCCTCAGTTAAACAAACATTTTTAAAGACAAAGATTTTACATTTTCATCCAAACACCGCTGGTAACAACTGCTCACTTTCACTCTTTTGGAGCCTTCCCAAACAGCCAGGAGATTTGCATTTTCTTTAATAGTCTCAGCAGTATGCTTCCTTCCAAAAAGAGCAAGAAAATGAAAACCCTGCATTTCCCTGAATGCTGAGTAAAATAACATGACTATATTCCAGGTAGCCTAGTGGATAAATATGCAATTATTATTATTATTATTATTATTATTATTGATTTATACAGCAAACATCTCAAGCATTTGAACTTCACACACTATTTAAAATGACATCACAGCCTGCATACCAATGGAAAAGTATCAGATTGTGTTTCAATGTCCTTCATATATGAGTGTGCCTTACGCTATAGGAGTTCTCAGCATCTAAATTCAAACTAAATCTCGGGGCCATTCTCTAACGATCTGATTAAGAGGAGTCCCTTGTCTGGTTCACAATATACCACCAACTCAGAGTTCTCTACTCTTTGGCATGCTTTTATTTTGCTGATTATTTTTGTGTCCGTGAACGATGAATAGTGATAAAATCTTCAGTTCATCTCCATAGTATCCAGTGTGAGCTTGTGGGAACATCAAATGGCATGTTCACTGTATTTGAAGGGAAATTAAAAGTTTAAAAAAAGCAATTTAGGAAAATGATGGGAGGAAGGGGCACACAGCAGAGGGGAATATTTGTTCACGATCTAGATGAGAGTCAGCAGCAGAATCTCAATACAGTGGCTCCCAGAGAGCGGGCCTCTACCATGAGCTGGCGCATTTGTTCCAAAACAGTTGATACTCTTGCACTTAATGGTGACACCCTCAGCAGTGACTCAGAGCCCAAATATTCGAAGTAGCCAGCAAAGGGCTTCTCTTGGACCCATTGTTGTATGTTGCTCTCCTAGGCATGATAAAAGAGCTATCCTGTGTAAAGGGTTCGTATCCAAAATTCATAAAGAACTTACCAAACTCAACACCCAAAAAACAAATAGTTCAGCGAAGAAATGGGCAGAAGACATGATTAGATACTTTTCCAAAGAAGACATCCAGATGGCTAATAGACACATGAAAAGATGCTCAACATCACTCATCATCGGGGAAATACAAATTAAAAAACCACAATGAGATACCACCTCACACCTGTCAGAATGGCTAAAATGAACAACCCAGGAAATAATAGATAATTGGTGGGGATGCAGAGAAAGGGGAACACTTTTGCACTGTTGATGGGAATGCGAACTGGTGAAGCCTCTCTGGAAAACAGTATGGAGGTTCCTTTAAAAATTAAAAATAGAACTACCCTACAACCCAGCAATTGCACTACTAGGTATTTATCCAATAGAGACAGGTGTGCTGATTGGAAGGGGCACATGCACCCCAATGTTTATAGCAGCACTATCAACAATAGCCAAAGTATGGAAAGAGCCCAAATGTCCGTCATCTGATGAATGGATAAAGAAGGTGTGGTGTATACACACACACACACACACACACACACACACACACACACACACAATGGAATACTACTTGGCGATAAAAAAAATGAAATCTTGCCATTTGCAACAATGTGGATAGAACTAGAATGTATTATGCTAAGTGAAATAAATCAGTGAGAGAAAGATACATGATTTCACTCATGTGGAATTTGAGAAACTCAGCAGGTGAATATAGGGGAAGGGAAAGGAAACTAAGGTAAAAACAGAGAAAGAGACAAACCATAAGAGACTCTTAAATACAGAGAACAAACAGTGGTTTGCTGGATGGGGGCTGGATAGGAGGGTGGGCTAAATGGGTGATGGGCATTAAGGAGGGCACTTTTGGGGATAAGCACTGGGTGTCATATGTAAAAGATCAATCACTGGGTCCTACTCCAGAAACCAAGACTACACTGTATGTTAACTAACTTGAATTTAAATTTAAAAAATTAGCAAGTCCAAATGAAACGTGACCAGTGACAGAAATATATTAAAGGATATGTGTACATAAAAAATAAAATAAAATAAAATAAAATAAGACAGAAAGAGGCTATCCTGTGAATACAGAATATCAGAAATTCAGAGGCCTAATACAAAAACTGAACTGACATAATTTTGTGTGGATTGTGTCTCCCTCACTGTCAGCTAGAATTGACCACCTGACTTCCAAGTTTCCCACTGATGCTCTCTGCCTACCGGCAGACGGCTTCTGTTCTAGATTCCCAGAGCAGGAGAATCGGACGAAGCCAGGGAGAGCAGCTGGTTGCAATAAAAAGAATTCCAACTTCAATTAGATTAGACAAAAATGCAAATGTGCTTCATGTCGCCTGGAAGGCAGGCATTGCTGGATCCAGGACCTCAATGATGAGGCCTTGTTCTGTCTCTCTCTTGATTTGTGCATTTCTTCTATTTGTTGGTTGGTTGGTCTTGTTCTTTCCTGCTGCCCAGAAATTCTCACCATGTGGAAGAAAAGGAGTCTACTAGCAACATTAATTCTGCAGTAACTACCAGCAAAGCGACGGGTAGCATGTGTCTTTGACTCAAGTGATCCACATTGCATCTAGTGCTGGGCTTTCAGTGGCTCTATGTACTGTCTGCCCTGGGCCAGCACAACTTAACAGATTGATTGCTTCTTTCTTGCACGCGGCCTCCTCCCAAGAGTGTGCCGGTGAATGTGAGTGAATGGGCTGAGCTGCATGAGGGAGACACGGGGCAGGTTTGATTTCTTGTGGGCATGTATGGGAGTGCCACTGGATGGATTCATTGCACAAATTCCAGCTCTCAGAATGGAAGGAATTCTGGTCTGTGACAAGCTGTAAAGTCAATAAGTTCCCTTGCCTTTGCGTAGGCTGGTTTGGGCTCAGAATGCCATTCATTCATTCAGGCATGCCGTTCATTCATTCATTCATTAGTCCTTGAGTTGCTACCATGTGTCTGGCAGTTCATTGCAATTTATGTTGTTACATTGCTCTTGCCCTCACGTAGCTTACAATCTATTACAGAAGATAGACATTAACCAGTGAATTATCCAAATTACCTTCTCGATTTTGTTATGGTTCCAACTAGTGCTCCCTCACCCGTTGTCTGTACAGCAGCCAAACTAATCTTTTAGCAACCTAAATCATGTCATTCTTCGGCTTAAGATTCATCGATGAGTTTTTATTTTTCTGGGAATAAAATCTTTTTGATTTAAAAAATGTCCCAGCTTTGGAATGCCTGGGTGGCTCCGTCAGTTAAGCATCTGACTCTCGATATCGGCTCAGGTAGGGATGTCAGGGTCGTGAAATTGAACCATGCTAAGCATGGAGCCTGCTTGGGATTCTCTCTCTCCCTGACTCTCTGCCCCTCCCCTGCTCATGCTCTATCTCCCTCTCAAAATAAATAAATAAACATTAAAAAAATTTTCCAGCTTTATTGACATATAACTGACATATAACATTGTACAAGTCTAAAGTGCACAGCATATGGATTTGATACATTATGGCGTGCAAAATGTTTACACTAGAGTGTCAACAAATATTTCTATCACGTGACATAATTACCATTTCTATTTAGTGGTAAGAACATTTTTTTTTTTAACGTTTTATTTATTTTTGAGACAGGAAGAGACAGAGCATGAACAGGGGAGGGTCAGAGAGAGGGAGACACAGAATCTGAAACAGGCTCCAGGCTCTGAGCTGTCAGCACAGAGCCTGACGTGGGGCTCGAACTCACGGACTGCAAGATCATGACCTGAGCCGAAGTCGGCCGCTTAACCGACTGAGCCACCCAGGCGCCCCAGTGGTAAGAACATTTAAGATCTATCCTGTTAGCAAGTTTCAAGTATCTAATACAGTATTATTAATTCTAATCACTATGCTGTACATTAGATTTCCGGAACTTATTCATTTTATGACTGGAAGTTTTTACTTTTTGACCAACATCTCCCCATTTCTCCCACTCCCTGGCCCCCTGGTAACTAGCTCTGTACTCTGTTTTTATGGGTTCATCTTTTTGAGATTCCACATGTACATGAGATCATACAGTATTTGTCTTTTCTGTCTGACTGATTTCATTTGGCATAATGTTCTGGGGTTCCATCCATGTTGTTGCAAATAGCAGAAAGTCCTTCTTTCTCATAGCTGTGTATATATATATATATATATATATATATATATATATATATAACTTCTGTTCATTTGTTGATGGACATTTAAGTTGTTTCCATATCTTGGCTATTGTCAATAATGCTGCAGTGAACATGGAGTGCAGGTATCTCTTTGAGATCCTGTTTTCATTTTCTTTGGATGTATACCCAGAAGTGGGATTGCTGGATCATAAGGTAGTTCTATTTTTAAATTTTTGGGAAACCTCCGTACTGTTTTCCACAGTGGCTGCATCAGTTTATATTCCCAACAACAGTGCACAAGGGTTCCCTTTTCTCCACATCCTCACCAACACTCGTTATCTATTGTCTTTTTGGTGACAGCCATTCTAATGGGTGTGACGTGATTTCTCATTATGGTTTTGATTTCTGTTTCAAGAAATAAGATCCTACCATCTACCATGGCCTTGATGGCCCTCTGGGACCTGGCTCCAGCTAAGTGCTCCCCTTGTCCACTTCGGCAAGACCTGCCTCCTCTATGCTACTTGCCTGCTCCCACCCCTTCCCGGGCCTGACACTTGCCCTTCCCTTAGCTTTGCTTGTGAATAGCTCGTTGCCACCCTTCCTCCTGTAGGTCTTAACTCAAATGTTACCTCGAAGTGGCCTTCCCTTACCAGCCCGTATCAAGGAGCTTTCACATTACTCCCTTCCCAGCACACATCACCATCTGCAATTATCTTCTTTGTTTGTTCTCCTCCTCAATGTCTGCTCCCTCCCAGAAGAATGTGTTCAGGGACCATGTAGGTCTTATTCAGGGCTTTGTCACGGGTCTGAACAACTGGTAAGCTCTCATGTCTGTGGGGGGATCTCTTTAGGAGCCACCTCCTCCTCCAGGAAGCCTGCCTTGGGCAGAATTAATTTCCGCGTCCCCGGTGCCGCCCCTGTGCTGCGTGCATACCTTGGTTACGGCACTTGCTATACGAAGCTGTAATTGCTCCTCTCCACACCTGGCTTCTCTGCTGGCATGAGATCAGGGACTAAGACTTATCGCTGTACACCCGAAGCCTGTCAGTGGCACCGGGGACACAGCAGGGACTCTGCTGCTTCGTGATGGAATGAAAGCAACCCCAGTTAATCAGCAATCTATATCTGTGTGTCTGTGTATTCCTCAGGAAAGGGAGGGGTGGAGAACCCCGGAAAGGAGCTCCATTCTTTCAGCTTAATTTGCTACATTGATGGGGAGGGTGGGGGGGGGGCGGGTGAAGGAAAAGCTTTATGAACAGACTACAGAAACGCACAAACTTGCAAAGGAAGAAAACATGTTTTCAGCCGTTTAGATTCCATCAGCAGCCTCGGGTGGGTTAAAAAGAGAAAAGTACTAGGGGAGAGCCCGAAGACAGGTACTTGACAGCATCCCTTTAATGCTTTTCCCGTCCCTTGATGCATTGTCTTCTTGTGCAAGTATCAATATTGTGTGTTGACAGGGGGAAGGCATCATCTTCAAACTGTAATGAATCTAAAATGAAAACCAGCCACACAGTTGGCCAACGCCGCTTTAGCACGGCACATCAAGAACACTTCCAGGGACAAACACTTGCAAGGGAAACAAACCAAACAGAAATTAAAAAAATCTCTGTGGGGTATAAATATGTAATTACACTCACACAGGGAGCATTTTATCAGGTAAACCATCCCACTTTGTTAATTGAAATGCTCCAGCACTGGGCTCTTTTGACAAAGCGCCTGAATATGTATGTGTAGGGTGTAGACACGCTGCCTCACCGCCTCAAAGCCGGTTTCCCTGGGCAGCTGGGAGGTCCGCTCCGAAGCCCTTCCCTTTTGTCCCTTTGCTTCTCTTTCCATCTAGCCGGACGTCGCCGGGATGCAACCTGGTCTGGAATTCTATATATCTGTCCACAGCCCAGCCAGTTTCAAAAATGAAGATGAGCACTTTACTTTTACATAGCTCGTTTGAAATTCATGGATATGCAATCCTCTCTGGTAATTTAGAACTGCGAAGGTGACCCAAAAGAGAGCTGTTCCAAGCATCTGCATTAGTAGAGGGAGCTCAAGAAGAACGCCGGGTGAGAATTTGCGCTCCTGAGCCCTGCGTCAGGCGCTTCCCGCTGGATGCCTGGTCATCGGCCACCAACACGCTGCTGCCTCAGTTTTCTCCTCTAAAATCAAGATGGGTCTGTGACTGCTAAAAATTCCTTTCTATTCCTTTTTTTTTTAAGTGCTTATTTAAATTCCAGTTAGGTAACATGCAGCGTAATATTAGTTTCAGGTGTACTATATAGTGATTCAACACCTTCCATACATCACGAGGTGCTTGTCCCAACAAGTGCGGTCCTTCATCCCCATCAAACATGTAGCCCCACCCCCTCCCCCACCACCCCTCCCGCAACCCTCACTTTGTTCTCTAGAGTTACCTGGTTCGCCTCTCTTCTTTTTACCCCTTAGCTCCTTTGTGGTGTTTCTTAGTTTTCCTTCCGATTCCAACAAGGTTTATGATACACCATCTAATAGTACTGCCTTTTCTTGAGGGTTTTTGTTTTCTTTTTGAGCAATTGGACTATTAATTCAAAGAAATCTTTATTCCATGTTATGAAAGTCACCTGAGTGAGGCTGTCCTTCCCTCTTCTGGAGTGTCTAAGTGCTCTGGCCTGTCTTCAGGCCCTGCCTTGGCCCATGCTGTGCCCCAGGCACTGGAGCCACCACTGAAGATTTACTGAGCGTTCTCAGTGCCCTGCGAACACAGGCTGAGGTCATCTGCAAAGGGGGAGACAACAGAGTGGTGTCTGGGAGTTGCTGGCGTAGGAATCCAAGTCCTAACACCATGTGGAATTTTCCAGACCTAATGTATTAGTTTCCTAGAGCCGCTGTAACAAATTACCACAAACCTGGTGGCTTATAGCAACAGAAATGTATTCTCTCCTCGCTCTGGAGGCCAGACATCTGAAATCAAGGGCAGGATCTCCTTGAAAGGCTCCGAGGTCGCATTTCTTGCATTTTCCAGCTTCTTATGGCTCCAGGCACTCCTTGGCTTACAGCTGAATCACTCCAATCTCTGCCTCCCCCTCCATCCCTGCCCATCACATGGCCTCCTTCTCTTCTGTCTCTTATGAGGACACTTGTCATTGGATTTAGGGCTCACCCTGGTAATCCAGGATGGTCTCATCTCAAGATACTTACCTTTATCCCATCTGCAGACATCTCTTTTCCAAATAAGGCAACACTCACAGATTCTGGGGATTTTAATGATGGCATATCTGTTTAGGGCCACCAGTCAGCACTACACCTAATCGTTCTCCCAAGATTTCTAAGCCAGTGGTCAAGAAAGTCTGGGTCTAGCGATTAAAGGCTTACACAAATGATTAGCATATGATTCTCCCCAAACTACCTTAGCTTGTCATTTATAAGAGATTGTTAGAAATGGCAGGAATAAGACATGAATGCGTCTGGGATTCATGGCAGTGAGAGGAGAAGACAGGTATTAAGTCTGTATTGAGCATTTACGATCTCTGCTAGGCACTGCTGGTACAAGATGTATGAGAGAGGGCCCTACCCTTAAGCAACTCACAGTGCAATTGAATGAAACGGTGTGAGAACAAGAGATATGTGGGGAAAAGCAAAGCAAGACATAGTTCTAATGAGGTAAGCTAATAAGGTTTCTCCTCAGCCCTCAAATATTCCTTCCGAAACACGCTTTAGAAATGGACTACTTTTTGGGCGCCTGGGTGGCTCAGTCAGTTAAGTGTACAACTCTTGATTCTGGCTCAGGTCATGATCTCACAGTTTGTGAGATCGAGCCCTGCATTGCGTTCTGCACTGACAGTACAGAGTCTGCTTGGGATTCTCTCTCTCTCCCTCTCTCTCTGGCCTCTCCCCTCAAAATAAATAAAATAAAAATAAACTTTGAACAAAGAAATGCACTACTTTTTAGTGGGTGTGGTTGGGTGGAGGGGCAACTAGAGTGCCCCTTCTTGAAAGATGATCTGATCAGATCCTGTCACAAGTGGGATTCCCCAGGAAGCTGTATCTGAAATGGAGACTAACATGTAGGATATTCATTAAGAGTGCTCTGGAACCAACACCATAGTGGGGAAGGCAGAGGATGACTCAGAGGGACAAGTTGAGCTGGGAAACAGTCTCCGTCAAGATCGCACTTGATCTCCGAGAAGCTCTGGAGAAAGGATGATCCTTCAGAGTTGCCCCTTGGGGGAAGGGTCTTTGAAGCACACGTCAGTCTCTGCATATGTGTCGCTGATGTGAAGAAGCTCTCTTCACCCAGGATATTCCCTGAGAGGGTTGACACCAGGGGCTGTGTGCCAACAACACTGCCAGCGGTGGGGGTATTTGGTTCTTCAGCTGTGAAGGAGGAAGTGGGCTGGCACGTCGCAGGATCTACTACCGATCTGTGCTCAGGCTTTACCAGCCCCAAACTCCATGCCACCATTCCACAAGCTTTACAATTTTTTGAAGATGAATCTCATGCAAAGGAAGATGTTATCCACATAGGTTCTTCTGTCTGGCTCCATTCATGAGTTTTGTTTTGAAGAAGAGCAGGACCTTGCGCTGCAGAGCAGAGCTATGACCAGCCAAAGGGATTCGAGGGAAAATTAGCCTGATCCTTACAACTTCTCATGACACACATTTGAGGCAGTGCTGGCTCTGCTGGGCAAGGTGACAGGATAGTGCCTCCGGGTGGCTTCTCAGCTGCGCACTAGTTGCTTTGTTTTACGTTCTCTCTCTAGACAAATGGGCATACAATTGAGTAATTCCTCCAAAGTGGGAAGGAAGGGGTTTCTAGTAAGTGGTTCTGTCTCTGTGTCAGAATTTAGTGGAAGGAACATGGGGCTAGATGTCAGACGGACACTCAGTAATCATTCAACCCTTTCATCCATTCTTTTATCCTTATTTTCTGGAAGCAACTCGTCCTGGTCTGCCCTTCTTCCCAGTATAATCTCAGAGGACTTGAATTTTCTAGTTTTGTACCTTGTAACACAACTGGCTTCCGAGGCTGCCCTCTTTCAGGACAATACATGTACTCTTTTGTCTGCCAGAGTGGGTCCCGGTCCATATCCTCATAGGCTGGTGCTGCCATTTACGCACTGAGTGATCGCAGGCATATTAGCTCACCCCTCTGTGACATGACTCCTTCTGGAAAATGGTATACATACATATGTATACCTACATATACTTAGAGTATACATTAATGGAAGTTAATATGTTGTTAAGCACTTAGCACAATTTTTGGCTCAAAGCAATGCCCAATGTTAGCTATTACTCACACCGTTATTTCATTTTTCACAATCATCCAGTTGTCCTTGGTTGGCATCCTCTGTGAGGCTGACAGTTCAGGTCCCTGTTTCCTCATCTTCATTGGCCCTTTGTCATTGCCAGTTCTCGGGCTGGCTTTTCCATCCTCCTGCGTGGAGACTCTCTTGACCTCCCCAGTGCACAACCATCCTCCCTCCCCTCAGGGCTCCTCTAGGGCTTTCCTCCTGGATAGCAGAGTTTACCCCCTGTGTCGCGTCATTAGTCATCGGGCTCCACGTGCATTTTCACCCTCTCCAGAATCCAGGAACAAGATCATTGTCAGACTGAAAAGGAGATCAGACATTGGCAATGACAGACCTAAACCCATGGTACTGAGGTGAGTACAAGGGAACAGGTAGCTGATTACAACAAATTCAAGTCTCGGGGCGCCTGGGTGGCGCAGTCGGTTAAGCGTCCGACTTCAGCCAGGTCACGATCTCGCGGTCCGTGAGTTCGAGCCCCGCGTCGGGCTCTGGGCTGATGGCTCAGAGCCTGGAGCCTGTTTCCGATTCTGTGTCTCCCTCTCTCTCTGCCCCTCCCCCGTTCATGCTCTGTCTCTCTCTGTCCCCAAAATAAATAAACGTTGAAAAAAAAAATTAAAAAAAAAAACAAAACAAATTCAAGTCTCTCAGCCTAGATGGATTATGTACCAACTACTCTGTTCCTTTTTTTTTTTTTTTTTGAGCTTATTTATTTATTTTAAGAGAGAGAGAGGGAGGGAGAGAGAATCCCAAGCAGGCTCCACACTGTTAGCACTGAGCCTGACGCAGGGCTCAAACCCACAAACTGTGAGATCATGATCTGAGCCGAGATGAAGAGTCGGATGCTTAACTGACTGAGCCACCAGGCGCCCCCCCACCCCACCCCCACTACTCTTCTTATGTCATTCCTTTCCTTGCTTTTTCCACCAGCACACCCTTCCTCCTCGACAGAACTTCCCAGAACCCTTTTTGTTTTCCTCCTTCCCTTCTTCTCTCTCTAGGTCCCTTCCTGCCCCTGCCCCCTCCCTCCTCCTTCTCTCATTTCTTTCTTTCACAACGATTTATTGAGCAACTGCTACGTGCGGGGCACTGGAGACCCATTGGCGAGCGGGACGATAAGGCCCGGTACTCATGGCACTAGCAGCTGGACAGGAAAGACAAAAATCGGCGACTACGATGTGGCAGGACCCTGAAAGAAGGTTTGGAAATGCGTGGGAGTACACGTCGGGGACCCTGGCTCTTCCTCCCGAGAGAGAGGGAGGGATTTCTCATAAACACCCTTTGGCCTGTATGGAGAAAATAAGACCTGAAAAAACTGAAGGCATTGTAGGCAGAGCTAAACACACCCTTTGCCAGTTTCTGTCCTCCTATTCTTAACCTTTCGTCCACAACTTTTACCTGCCTCTGACTGATTCAACAAGTATCCATGGAATGACTGCTGCGTGTCAGTTAACACACTAAGAGCAGGGACTAGACCAGTGAACAAGATAGAAACAGCATCCTGCCCTCAGGGAGCTGAAAATTCTGGTCTTAGCCTTGAGAGCAGGCCTGAGTCTGGTGATTTACAGGACAGTATGCGAGCTCCTAGCATTTTGCACGTGATAAATAATTTAATTCTCGTACTAGCCCTATGTGGCAGGTGCTGTTGTTATCCTCATTTTATTGGTAAGAGGACTGAGGCACAAAGAGGTCAAGTAACTTACCCAAGGTCCTATAACCAGCTTGCATCTGGCCTCTGCCACTTAGTAGTTACGTGACTTTTGCTAAGTCACTTAATCTTTACAACAACCTTATAAGGCAGGCATTATTTCTGTCATGCACATTTCATAGGTGAGAAAACTGAAGTACAAAAAGATTAAGTCAGTGAATCCACCCAGAGCACTTAGCATGATGCCTAGCAATGGTTGCTGTTATTATTATTCCTGAGGGGGGAAAAAAAAAGGAAGAAATAAGGAGGTTCCGGAAGGCTGGAGACGAGGCAATACTATTCCAAATTTTCCTAATTGTGTCCTTCTACCAACTATAACCTGATGAGCTGGCGTAGACATTTGGGTAAGATTCTGTTACATTTGACTGAAAGAGTTACTCGTGAATCACTTAAAAGGTCATGTGGAGCCTCTCCACCTCTCTTTCTCATAATGCTTCAGGTATGTTAGGTAGACACAGCTTAACAGCTATATATGAAGGGGGAAATGTAGACATTTTGACCGACAACAGATGGCCCATATTAGTCTGCGGAGGCCGCCATCACAAAATACCAACCTGGGTCCTTCAATGACAGACACTTCTTTCCTCACAGTTTTGGGGGCCCGAGGTCCATGATCAAGGTATTAGCAAGTTCAGTTTCTGGTGAGGCTTCCCTCCCTGGCTCACAGATGACCACTTTCTCGCTGCCTCCTCACATTGCCTTTCCTCTGAGGCACAGAGAAAGAGCCAGTCTCTTTTCCTCTTCTCATAAAGATACCAATCCTATCACATCGGAGTTCCCCAGGACCTCATTTAACCTTGATTATTTCTACATATGTAATCACATTGGGTCTGAAGACTTTGACATATGAATTTTGTCCAATATGAATATGGACACCACTCAGTCCATAACGTTAGTCACTTGTGTGACTTAGCTGCAGAAAACACCAACCTTCAGTTAAGGCATTCATAGAAGGACAGTGCCCCAAACTTTAATTAATAGAAGGACAGTGCCCCAAACGCTGTATTTTATTTCATTTGGTTACAGGTGCCTCACTATATGTTGGGAAGGGGAAAAGAAACATTTATTAGGCATATGCTGCATTTGATACTTTACTTAGTCCCTATGACAATCGTGTAAGTTGTTGGTTCCCACTTGAAAAAAATTGATAAGCAATCTGTTACTTAAAATGATACTGGCTCTCCTACCAAGGTCAACCAGATAAGGAGGTGGGCAAGCTGGTCTTTGAATCAAAAGAGAGTTATGGGAATAAAGGATCTTGAAAAGAGAAACTGAGGGGGCGCCTGGGTGGCTCAGTTAGGCGCCTGACTTTTGATTTTGGCACAGGTCGCGATCTCATGGTTCGTGGCATTGAGCCCCACATTGGGCTCTGCACTGACAGCATGGAGCCTGCTTGGGATTTTCTCTCTCCCTCTCTCTCTATCCTTCCCCTGCTCTCTCTCTCTCTCTCAAAATAAATACATTTTTTAAAAAGCTTAAGAAAAAAGAGAAGACGAACTATGAGGAATTATATTGTGGATGATTATCCTTGGAAAGGGGAATTTCAATAGGCTCATTCGGTGTGATTCCAGAAGACAGTGCATAGATGAATTGATGGAAATTACAGGGAAGAAGGTTTGGATTTAATGTATGCAAAAAAAATTTTTTTAAGCTACAACTGTCCAAAATGGAATAGGTTATTTTTAGAAGGGCATGTCACGCTGCTCACTATTGGAGGCATTCTAAAACTGGACACTCTTGTTGTGGGAGGCAACCAGCTAGAACCAAGCATCAGATGGACTGGAATGGAGAATGGGCTTAAATATTCTCCATTATTCCAAGTTTGGGGAGATTTCCTGTTATCACAGAAGGGTTTCCACAAGACCAAGTTTTGGTACGTGAAATTCTAAGTACTTTAACCTCTGGACAGTGAAGTACTATAAGAAATTTATCTGGTGCATGATTGTTGCTAAATATTTTCATATATGAAAATGCTGTCGGTTCAATAGGAATCTATTTGAATTAAGTTATTAGAATAAAAACAAAACATGAGAGCCATTTCTATTTATGACAGCTGGGAACCATCTTCCAAGAATGCCCTTGTAATTGCATTTGGAGTTGCTTATCTAGGGCACATCAAAGAATTAGATGCAAGTGGTCATTGCACTAATGAAATGCTTATCTTTCTCTGTTCATCATGCTGAAGAGCTTTTAGAAATGGCTGATATTTGGACTCTTTTTTCATTATTAATTAACTGAATGGGCATCGGGGCTCCCAAGCTCTATTAAATTAAGCAAGACCTAGATTAATTCTTTCTCTGTATAATAAGTATGTTTGAAAGCTGACAATTTTCAACATAGTCGTAAAATAGACCGAGGTTGGGACGCATCAAGGAACAGCACTCCTTCCTACAGAGATGCCCATTTTGTAAATAGTAAAAGCAGAAAGGGCTTTGATGCCTTGTTTTCCTGGGGAACCTGAAATTAAATTGACATCATTGCCTTTACAATAAGTATCTTCTATAAACCTGAGATACATTTGGATTGTCACAATTCTCCGGATGTACTTGCACTTCATGTTTCAATTCTGAGTGTGCATGGGACTGAAAGCTTTTGGTTAAAATCAATTGTGAGGTTGCGGCGCCTGGGTGACTCAGTCGGTTAAGCGTCCGACTTCAGCTCAGGTCATGATCTCACAATTTCTGACTTTGAGCCCCGCATTGGGCTCAGAGACAGCTCGGAGCCTGGAACCTGCTTCGGATTCTGTGTCTCCCTCTCTCTCTCTGCCCCTCCCCACTCACCCTCTCTCTCTTTCTCAAAAATAAATAAACATTAAAAAAATGTTTTTAATCAATTATGAGGCAAAAATACTTCTGGATGCTTTGGCTGTTCTACTCATCCAAATGTTTCTGGCAAATAAGCTCAATGGGCAAAAGCTAACATTCCCCAAGAGCTCCTAGCCTCGGGAAACTTTTGCCAAAACTTTATTTGTCCTTAGTAGTACCAAAATAAACACTGGCTTTATTAAGAAAGATCACAGCAAGCTTTCCCAATTGGAGAGCACTGGGAAATAAAACAAAATTTTCAACTGAAATAGTTAGATCATTTCACTAAAAGACACCCAGATGGAGTAAAACTTAATTATTCACAGGAAATTTTGGCTTCATGTGGCCTTTTGGTATGTCTGAGACCTGGAGGCCAACTTTTGCTTTTCTCAGCTCTGCTTTATAATATGCCAGAAAATTCCAGCCTCCTTTCTCAACCTGTATCTCAAGCCTCCTCTCCCTGCCCATCAGTCCTGTTTTTTTTTTTTTTTTTAATCTAAAAGAAAGCTTCAAGCACCTGGTCTAGGAAAACACTGTATGGATCCCTCAGCATGGGAACTAATTATTTTAAGCCACATTGTTTGTTGTGTTTTACCTGCTGGGGTGAGCCTCACTTCCCAAGCTGCCACAGGCCAGCTTTTGCTCGGAACTCAAACATGTGTTGATTCTACCATGACCCAAAGACTTAGGGAGAGGAGCACATTGGTACGTTTAGTGCAAACCAAACATGATGTCAGGTTTTGACAGTTCCCTTTGAAGAAGTTAACCTTTGACCGAACATAGAGGGAAAAATTTATACTCAATTGAGTAACTTGATGCTGACTAGAGTGGTAAGAATATCAATGACGTGAATAATTTGAGGGATGCTCGAGGGCTCTGTGTTTTACTTTCAGAGACTCTCAGGTTGGGTCAAGTGTACAGACTGATTACTGCCTGGTCAGGAGGCAGTGAAACCTGATATACAAATGCACCTGCAACTTGATAGACTCCAGGCGTAATCTTTACAAGCAAATTGCTTCTTCAGAACTGTTGTGTGAAATTGCTTTTATCTGCTTTTCTTTGGGGATGATGGGCCAAGTGAAGAATCCATAATCACAGTGTTCTGTTTGGATCGCCTGTGGGCCCAGTCTATGAAGTAAACAGTTGTGTGGTGACTTCTGAGGGGCTCTGAAACCTCCTTTCTGGAGGTTTCTGGGAACCCCCCAGTTCCCTCAAAACATCTTCCTTGCTAACCCCATGAGGACTTAACATATTTGGACTCGTGATTCTCAGGGTTAGGATGAATGTTTTTTCCCTGAATGGTGGAAGGTCACGTACTTCTACTTTCTTCTCAATGGAGGGACCTCATCCACCACACTTCACTCAGTAACCCAAATTTCTTATGCCATGATTATCTGAAAGAGGAATCATACCCAAGGATGTCAAATATGCCGAGCATTTCCAACCACTGTTCCCAAATTTGCCTGTGGCAGACATTACCAATCGATCTCGATCCTCTTTCCAGTTGAGCCAAACCCAGGGCTTTAGCGTCCTTTTAAGATAGTTCTATGGGAAGCCACTAACCAGCCTTTGGTGTTGGGGCAAGAGAAGAGACCTATTTCCCATTCTGATTTTAGGATATCAAGTCCTTCACCTGCATCAGTTTGTTAGCCTTGTATCTAGTGACCTTAGAGAGAAGGCTCATGGGACATGATGTGGATTTTTCCCTACAGTAGTTTTTCTTTTCAAAAATTTTTTTTAATGTTTTTATTTATTTTTGAGATAGAGAGAGACAGAGCATGAGCAGGGGAGGGGCAGAGAGAAAGGGAGACACAGAATCCAAAGCAGGCTCCAGGCTCCGAGCTGTCAGCACAGAGCCTGACGTGGGCCTCAAACTCACGGAGTGTGAGACCATGACCTGAGCTGAAGTCGGATGCTTAACCACCTGAGCCACCCAGGCGCCCCCTCCCATCAGTAGTTTTTCTGACTCAAGTTTTTGTTTCTTTTTTTTATATACTCGTCATCATAACATATGCACAAATTTTGTATTCTACTTTCTGTTTAACATGAAAATTTTATTGTAATGTTATTATATATACTTAATACATATAATGTTAAGGGGATGCATACTATTTCATATAATTGGTATTATTACTTACATAACTATTTCCTCATGTTGCACATTTAGTTGTCTTCTGATGTTTTGCTACTATAAATTATATGCTATATGACAGAATTAGTTTTTACATATAGGGATTTTTCCATATTTGGAGATATTGCCTTAGGTTACATTCTTAGAAGTGGCTTATTGGATCATGAACATTTTAAGACTGTTAATAGATTAGTCAACTGCTTCCCAGTGGTTATATTAATTTATAATCCCACCATGTATGAAACTACCTAATTCACCTATTCCCTCCCTGCCAACTTTGCATATATTTTTAAATTTATAGAAAGCAGTGTTCATGGCACGTAAGTTGCTTTTCTGGGACTCCTGACATCTGATGCCATGTGCTGTCATCTGCTAGGGGACTGTTGAGGTCACCCAACTCCCCAGGGAATTTATAGCTCTCCCCAAGTTCCCTAGGCATTGGCCTGTGAATTCCCCTCTTGCATTGGCCAGAGACTACCATTCTTTTTGACAATATTTATAATTAACAGCTTGGTTCTCTGTTCCCTGATCCTTTGTCTTCTTCCCTAATAGGAAGAACAACAGTCACTAATGTTGCTACTACTGTCACCTACTGAGTACTGGTTATGCATTGAGCATGATTCCAAGTACTCCACATGTAACATTTTATTTTATTTTATTGTAACCCACTGAGATGGCTATTATCATCCCCAATTTACAAAGGAGTGGGTGACTGAAACTTAGCGAGCTCTGTAAGTTCAAGAGCACTCAAGTGTGAGGTAGAGTAGTAACTGAGAAGTGAATGGAGGCTCTATCTTATTTCTTACCCCAGATTTTTAGCCATTCTATATAATGCCTCCATGTCCCTGGGCCGCCCACCTCTAGGCTCAGTCCATTCACTGACTCTGAAACCAATCTAGTCCTAACTTGAGCGAGATGAAGGAACTCTAGCCCAGCACCTGACGTCACTCTTGCTGCTCTCCCAGCTCTAATCTGGTACTTGATTTACACTAAATGGACCTCTGCTCAGCGATATCGCCGAGAAGTCATCAGGGGGACTAGGCTAATGAGAACATTTGCTAAAGTGAGCTTTTGCAAGCACTGAATGAAGGTCACCTCAAGGTGGTGACATAGTGTAGATGTTTTCTCCTCTATATGGTAAAATCTGGCCAACTTCAGCTCCCCTTCTACCTTCTCTTGTCACCAACTCTCCACTTTGTTCTCAATTCCAGTGACCATGCTCTTGCCTCCGTTTTTCATGACTGATTCCTGGTCTTGATAGACTTTCTATTAGGTCAGTTTCTGTAAGATCTGCAAAGGGATAGTAAGATTTGGCTATTAGGTACTGGCAGGAGAAGGGAGACCCCACATAGAAAAGATCTCGAGGGTTTTAGATTAGGGGCAGAATATAAGTTTAAGTTCATTGACATGAGTATTTTTACCTGTGACTCAGGACTTAATATTATGTCATGTACTTGTAAGGCAAGTCTAAGAGTTTTCTGGGATAGTTCCTTAATATCTGAATTTGAAAATGTTTCTTGAAATAAAGTGGAGATGTCAGAAGTTCCTTGGCATAGAGGAGGAGGTCAGAAGGCTCAAGGGTGTGAAAATTTTAGAATGTATTTATGATGCATACACTCACAACCCATCATCTGACTATATTTCCTGGGAGAGTCTAAAGGGTATGGTATTCATTTTAGTATAAGAAATTCACTGGAGAGGGAGGCACTCACATCCTTGGAACAGGGCTTTCCGCTATTAGATGGGATTAATGGGGCTGGGGAATGGCAGGGATCAGGTGGAAATTTTAAACTGTCTATCGTAGATACTGTGGTACTCTACCCAGGGCCCTATTCCAGGGCTAGTGCACCCTACTGCTGGGAATATTGCTGGCTAACAGCTCAGAAATGTGTCTAAATTTGGGAAATGCCACACTCAAGGTTATGCCCATTCCCTGGTGTTTCCAGAGAACCCAGTCTGAAATAGTTGGTGTCACAAGTATCCTAGGCACCAGACTCGAAAATCAGATTTTGGAACTGGATGGTCACCAGCCAACAAGTAATAACTCTATCCCTGATAGTAGGTAGAGTGTGGCTAGCCCCTAGCATACTCTCACAGTGTAATTGTGAAAACTTTCACTAGTGGGCAATTGGGATGGGAGACCAGTGGAAGCGGACGCACTATCTCGTGCAATGTCTCTACTGTGTAAGAGGCGAGGGAGAAATGATTCTATGAAGACAATGGAATTGTGTGGCTATTGTTGAGTGCCTCGGATGAGCTGAAGAGAGAAAAGGTCAGGCTCTAGTGATTAACAACCAATTCGAGGAAAATGTAAAAGCTAACGGGCCTGCTTGTTGACATTTAAGTGGCCCCTCATGTCTTACAGCCAAAGTATAGGTGGATGGAGTACCAGGCTCAGGACTTAATCACAAAAGTAGTAGAGCTCACACCAAGGTCCGAGTGGACCCTGTGATTTGAGATGGAGCTCTCTAGGTACATGTGTTTGAAAATAGAATTCCCAAGTTCCCCAGAGCTAGCAGGCCTATAGAAGGGGGCCTTCCTCCTTGTCAGGATATAGTGGAACCTCGTGACTGGAGAACATGCTGAAGACTCAAATCATGCAAGTGCCTTAAAAGACCATGCTATCTCCCTCTTACCTCCCTCCCTATGTTCTGTCTCCCTCCTAATTACCACACCCATAATAAAGATCAAATCTCAGCATAGCCTGGCTGGGGACGTGCTAGGTTGAGTAAGGAGGAGACACTAAATACAGAAGGAGCTATGGCCAGGTGAGTATGCTTGGGACTGGTTCCTGGAGGTGCTGACTCAGGAGAGTAGAACCTAACATTGAGTAAGGGAGAGTTTGAAGTGGAAGTAATCTCTTGTGAAACAAGATTTGATAGACCGTCAAAGCCTCCAGAGACTACACTAACATAGCATAGGAACGCTACGGTAGGTCAGGGATGGAAGTGGAGATGCTGTCACAGAACTGGACTCTCTGAGAACAAAGGGGGATTATAGTTAGCAGCCTTTAAACATCAGAAGCAAGGTAGGTACAATTACTACAATTAGTGGCCAGGACAGAGTGGTGGCATGGGGAGGCCTGACCTGCAGGGCACCGTGAGATGGGTAATTACCAGGAGCAGGCAGGGCCACTGCTACACAATGGGGGCAGAGAAGAATATGGTTGGCGCTCAGTATACCCAATGTTGTGTCTCTGGTGTTTCCCGGTCCGATTTTAACAATCAATGGACAAGCGCAGGAGCTATGGCCTGAAAAGGGCATGATAACCAGGGAGCCAGGTCCCTTAGAGATGAGAGTCTGGATTATCCCACCAGGCAAGCGCCTACACCAGCAGAAACTGAACATCAGTGTTGGAGGAGGGCGATGATGAGTATTAGTTATGGCCTCCTAATCACATGCAAATTGTCCAATCCGTGTGAAAGTAGAAGAGATCGGATGAATATAGGTGGGATGCACATGGGCTCCTAGTAGGTGGCTAACAGTTTGGCTGATTAGTGAGGGGACCTAGAAGGAAGAGAACTGGGAGACCAGTGATGAGGAAGGCTGAGGAAAGAGGTAAGCAGAAAGCCTGTGGGAGTGCCGCAAAGCATGTGTATCTTTGAGTGTATTGTGAATGACCTCCCCAGAAGAGGCCCTTAACTAACAGGTGAAGAGTTTGACCCAGCCTGTGGATGTTAATCAGCCTTTCTTCTTAACCATACTGATGGTTGCTGAATGACCCATGAATATAGTGATCGCGTAGAAGGGATTGAGGCTGTGCATGGCCCTATACCATGTGGGTCCCCCTCATTAAGTCTGAGCTAGCTTCTGCTACTGCTGAGTCCAACCCCCTGGCAGCAGGGATGGTCACTGAGCCTTCAGCCTGCCATCATTCCTCAGAGAAGCCACATGGTGGTAGTTCAATCACATCTAGCCCCTTACACCTGGGAGCCGGTAGCAGTTCATCTTACTGGGGTCAACACATACTTTGGATAAGAGTTTACCTTGCCCGCTTGCAGAGCCTCTGCTAACATTACCACCTGATCCATCAACATTGTGTCTCCCTCAGAGCGCCCCAGGCCCAGAGACCTGTTTTATAGCAAAAAAATAATAATAATAATAATAAAAACGAGAAAAGAGCTGTGAAAACAGACTCCTGGCCAAAAGATTACCATGTACATCATCACCCAGCAGTAGCCTGCCTAATTAAACGGTAGAAGTCTCAGCAAAGGTGTTGGTTGACTTGGGGGCAATATCGTGCTTTGTTGGAGCACTGTCTTCTGGGAAGCGGTAGGTGCATTGCACCACTGGCTGATATATGCTGCTTTATCTCCAATATATGGGTCCATGAAGCAAGGTTGAAAGTAACGCTGTCTCTACCGACTGTCACACCCAATGACCCACTTGGGAAATTTGGGCTTCCTGTTATCATGATATGTATATATTACACACAATATATATGTGCACATATGTGTTTGTGGGCACACACGCACACACATATATAATGAATATAATGACCATGCTGTAAAGCATACATTCAAAACCCTGGAGATTGCAAACATGCCTTCCACTTAAAGCAGCGTGTTACATTTATGCTGATTTAATCATTAACGTTAGTAAGAGGCCAATTATACTGTTCAAGAGTTAAGATGTTTTACGAGAAAATGACAAAAAGATACATGTAATCATTGCAATGCCAGTTTACCATCAGATAGGATGTGCAATAATCCCTTTAGCAAGCTTAAGCTTTTACATATTAATGGCAATAGTGGAGAGCAGGAAGGTGCCTTTTACGGCATCGCGGAGGCCCTTACAATAAAGAAATGCCTCTCTACTTGGCCCTATTACTGGAATGTGCTGGGAGAATAATGCTGTTCCGTGGGCCCGTCCCTCCCCACCACTGGGACCTGGGGTGGTTTTTTTTTTAAGCAATGCTGTATAGCAATTAATAATGAGGAGGGGAAAAATTCATTTAGACGTTTGGCAACATCTTTGTGGCCCTCAGTATGGGTCTCATATAGAGTAGATTTGCCCTGCAGAGAGACTCTGGCAACGCTTTATTCTTAAACATACGATTAACCAGCTGCCAGAAATAATGGAACATTTAAAACTTCTATTCCGGGGACCAAGTTACCATCTATAGGTCTCAGAGCTACTGAGATTACTTAAAAATGAGCTGCAGGGCACAATGCATGTTTCCTCATGCGTAAAACAAAGCCCTTGGGTTAGATTATGGTCTCAACAATCCCCTTCTGGACTACAGTACCTCACAATGTAAAGGCCAACAAGGTAGCAAAGAAAAGCAACCTGTTGACTAAGGGAAGTGAGTAAGAAACTAAAGAAAAGAAATCAATAATAAGTCTAAGGAAAAGATCTTTCTTGGTTAAACAGCTAAGTCTACTCTCGTCCGTTCTGAAAGATGAACCGAGGAAATAGCTGAAGATATTCATTACTGGGAATTGAAATACACTGGACAAAGTATCTGTTTTTTCTCTTGAGCTTGAAAATTATAGAGACGACAACCCAAATGTCAATCCAGAGTGAAAAGGATAACTCTAAGTGGCAGTCTATTCAGCAGCGACAATGAGCAAAAAGCAACACAGGTAGATGTCACGGATACGACGCTGTGAGAAAGAAAGCCAGGAAACAATACATAGTGTGTGATTCCACTTGTTACAGTTCAGAAACAGGATCGCTGGTCTCTGTTGTTTAGGATGCAGATAGAGGTGGTGGAATTGTAGGGGAGAAGGAAGGCGATCAACATCCCAGAGCTCAGGACGGAGATTATCTCTGGGAGGGGTGCAGGATGGAGTTATGGTAGAGAAAGGGTCCGCGGTGCTCCTACATTCTTTTTCTCTTCCTGGATGGTGGTCACGTGGCACTTGCTTAATAATTGTTTGTAAAACCTTACAAATGCATTTTATGCCCTGTTCTGTACATACATTGTTTCGCAATACAAAGTACAGGGGGAAATATGCTTAAAAGCATTGTACGCATTACCCAGAACTATTTAACTTTAACGCTTGGTCTTTTTCAAGATAACATAAGTGGGACCCTACAGATAAAGGTGGAGTCTCCCTTATGCACTTCCCAGCCCTGCTCTCCCCCCACCCCACCCCACCCCCTGCTTTGAGGCGGCTACAACATGAACTTGGTGTTTATTCTTCCCGTCCTTGTTTTTATGCTTTTCTACACACGTGTTTCCGTGAAGGCCATATTTCCTTGCGTGTGTTTGAATTTTATATCGATTCTTTGATGCACGTGTTATCCTGCCAAGTTGCTTTTTGTGCTCGGCCTGGTTTGTAGGATCTATCCATGTTGGTACACGCAAAGGGCTCTCTGCTTCTCCGTGCCCCAGTTTCCTCATCAGCAAATGATGATGATGATAATGGGTTTTTACGAGGTTGAAATGAGTTAGTATTTACAAAGTATCTGGCACACAGTGAGGGCTATATGTGCTTCCATAAGCCATCCAGGTAATTTATTAATTAGCTAAGCTAATGAATTTATCTAATTTTACCTGCTTCATAGAGGGCCAGCATTGCTTTGTCTTTTTCTCGCTGATGGACATTTAGGGATTTCCAACATTTGGAATTATAAACAAGGCTGTAATAGACAGCTATATCTTCCTTCCTTTTATTTTTTATTTTGTCTTGATCACTTTTTAAAAAAAAAATTTAAGTTTATTTATTTATTTTGAGAAAGAGAGAGAGAGAGGCCGAGAGATTATCTCGAGCAGGCTCTGCACTGTCAGCACAGAGCCCAACGCGGGGCTCGAACTCACAAACCATGAGATCATGACCTGAGCCGAAACCAAGAGTCAGGCGCTTAACTGACTGAGCCACCCAAGAGCCCCTGTTCCTGTCTTTTAAAGACCTCTTTTGGCCTACCTGGGCCAGTGTGTTTTCTGGCTCTGACTTTGATAAGAGTGGGAGGGAAGGCCCAGAACAGAGCAAGGCCTCACATCTTTGGAATTCAAGGGCGATTATGAAAGTCTAGGGTCTTTAGGGAAGAGAGAAAACACTGACTGCTGGGCACCTAGTGTTAAGCACTTTGTCTACGTTATCTCATTGACATAGACAACAAATATTATGCCCACTGCTCAGATGAGGAAACTGAGGCTTGAATAGTTAAAGAACATAGTTAAGGTCACACAGGCTGTGAGAGGAGGAGCTAACATTCAAAAGAACTAATAAAAAGTGGAAGGAATAAAAGTCAGGCAAAGATGGAATAGTAGCTTGCCTCACAAGGGGGAATAAAAAAGGCTAACTACACGGCCCCCAAAGCCCTGTGTCCCCGAAAAATCCTATCGCACTTCAGCTGAGGCGCAGGCAGCGTTTCTCCCTCCAGATGACTATGCGCCTGGATCAGTATCTTTGCCCAGCTCTGCCCTTTGCAAAGGCCCAAATGGTGCCGGGCGTTTGCAGGGGGTGGAGGGGGAGATGAGACAGGGTGGGAGAATAGAAAGGGATATGCTACAGAGATGATTACTGAAAGTTGACAGCTGCCAACCACACTGTGTCCCTGGCAACACCTGTTGAGTCTGCCGCAGTGGCGGAGAGTCAGATGAAGAAAGACAGCTGTACACACGCCAACCGCAGCAGGACGCTGGGCCGGGCTCGTGCTCTGCCAGCAGAAGATGGGCCAAACTCGCTGGCCCTCATTCAAATGGCTGGGTGTCGACTGGGTCTGCCAGCGAGTAAGCCCAGGGAATACATTTGCATTAACACCGCTCCCCACCTCCCCCTGCTCCTCGTCCCCGTCCCTCCCCCGCCGCACAGAACATCGCTCCTCTTCCCAGAATGTCATCTTCAGGCTGCTTTTCAGAACCTGTATTTCAGTGGAACATGAGGTAAGCCAGATGCCGTCCTGAATTGCCTCGAAGGGAGCCAGCGTCGGCAGTGGAGAGCAAGACAAAAAAACTCCATTTCAGGTTTTTGGCAGTTGGCTAGAAAAATATGCTGGGTAATTTTAATTTTTGGTGTGTGTGTGTGTGTGTGTGTGTGAAAAGAAAGAATAGAAGGGGTTTTACATTTTATCTCATGCAAACATTATGCTCACCCAGACCCTTCCTTTATTCACACACCTTGAAATTTGGGGGATTCTCAGCTAAGCTGAGAGAGTTTCACAATTGCGGCGGCATGTTTTAGGAAAGTTTGGTTCTGCCTACAAAATTGCTTCCGGAGGTGGAGAAGTGTCAGATATGTCTAATTTCTTCTTATCTTTTCTCGAGACGCCAAGGATACCCTTGAGGAATGAGAAGTCTCAGATCTGGATGAGGGAGTTTTTTCTCTGCACAGACCACTGTTTGTGATTTAGAAAAGAGATCTGTCCTATCTATCTATCTTTCTCTATATTCTGGCGTGTATCATTTCATCCACTTCGGGCCAGCATGCCGTAGACGTGGGGAGGGAGATAAAGCCTTAAGGAGGACGGAAGCTTTGTGGATTACTGTTTTCGATAGCCTTTCTCCCAGAGGTCTTAATGAGTAACTAGACCTCAAATGATACAAATTACCCCGTTCTCTTTCCTGACCTTCTAACATCACACATGTGCACGCACGCACGCACGCGCACATTACGCTTCTTGAGAAAGGCTCTCTCTCCATCTCAGTGTAGGGTTTGTGAAGGAAGATCACTAACACTCTTGATACCCTGCTCTCTTCACGATGGTAAGTCTTTCTTGAGTGGCTTTCGGCTGAAACCATAAGTCATATCACAAACTCTTAGTCAAGCACCATGTTTGGAGTCAAAAAATTTTATTTTAGGAATTTATTTCCCAGCTATAATAATGGCACGTGTACAATGACATTCAATGCAACATTTTTGCAAATAATCGCAAAAGACTAGGAAAACCCTAAAGGCCCATCGGTAGGGCACCTGATAGTACATCTATACAAAGAACACTATGTAAATGTGAAGAAGTGTGAATTAGCTCCATACGTGGAGACATAGGCTAACTTTCAAGACACATCAAGGGCAAAAATCAAGGTGTTGAATAACGTGTGTGATGTGTTACCATATGTGTAAACATAGAAAGCATATGTATGCTTATCTATACGTAGACTATGTCTCAAGCATAAATAAGAAGCACTTAACAGTGGTTATCTCTGGGAACGGGGGCCAAGTGATCAGATACACAAATTTTACTATGTATTGTTTTGCATTATTTTCATTTTTTTCTGCTACTGTGTACATACACCACGTTTTCAAAAGCGTGAAAAATAAATGAACAAACTTATTTCTCACTAAGCTCTGAAGTTGTGTACTGGATATTTAATTCAAAGTTCTTTTTTGAAAAATGTATTTATTTAAATTCAAGTTAGTTAACATATGGTGCAGTATTGGTTTCAGGAGTAGAACCCAGTGATTCATCCCTTACATGTGACACCCAGTGGTCATCCCAGCAAACGCCCTCCTTAAAGCCCATCACCCATTTAGCCCATCCTTCCCATTCCCTCTAGCAACCCTCAATTTGTTCTCTGCATTTAAGAATTGCTTAAGGTTTGCCTCTCTTTTTGTTTTTATCTTATTTTTCCTTCCCTTCCTCTATGTTCATCTGTTTTTTTCTTATATTCCACATATGAGTGAAATCATTTATTTGTCTTTCTCTGCCTGACTTATTTCGCTTAGCATAATATGCTATAGTTCCATCCACATCGTTGCAAATGTCAAGATTTTATTCTTTTTGATTGCTCAGTAATATTCCAGTGTGTGTGTGTGTGTGTGTGTGTGTGTGTGTGTCTCCTCTTCTTTATCCATTCATCAGTCGATGGACATTTGGATTCTTTCCATAATTTGGCTATTGTTGATAGTGCTGCTGTAAACATTGGGTACATGTGCCCCTACAAATCAGCACTCTTGTAACCTTTGGATAAATTCCTAGTAGTGCTATTGCTAGGTCATAGGGTAATTCTGTTTTTAATTTTTTGAGGAATCTCCACACTGTTTTCCAGAGTGGCTGCACCAGTTTGCATTCCCACCAACAGTGCAAGAGGGTTCCCCTTTCTCCACATCGTCACCAACGTCTGTTGTTTCCTGAGTTGTTAATTTTAGCCACTTTGACCGATGTGAGGTGGTATCTTAATGTGGTTTTCATTTGTATTTCCCTGATGATGAGCGATACTGAGCATCTTTTCAAGTGTCATCTGGATGTCTTCTTTGGAAAAGTGTCTATTCATGTCTTCTGCCCATTTCTTCACTGGATTATTTGTATTTTGGGTGTTGAGTTTGGATAAGTTCTTTATAGATTTTGAATACTAACCACTTATCTGATATGCCATTTGCAAATATCTTCTCCCATTCCGTTGGTTGCCTTGTAGTTTTGGTAATTGTTTCCTTAGCTGTGCAGAAGCTTCTTACCTTGATGAGGTCCTAACAGTTCACGTTCACTTTTGTTTCCCTTGCCTATGGAGACTTGTCTAGTAAGAAGTTGCTGCAGCCAAGATCAAAGAGATTGCTGCCTGTTTTCTCTAGGATTTTGATGGCTTACTATTTCTCATTTAGGTCTTTCATCCATTTTGAGTTGATTTTTGTGTATGGTGTAAGAAAGCGGTCCAAGTTCACTCTTCTACATGTCGCTGTCCAGTTTTCCCAGTACCATTTGCTAAAGAGAATGTCTTTTTTCCATTGGATATTCTTTCCTGCTTTGTCGAAGATTAGCTGGCCATACATTTGTCGGTCCATTTCTGGGTTCTCTATTCTGTTGCACTGATCTATGTGTCTGTTTTTGTGCCAGTACCATGCTGTCTTGATGATTACAGGTTTATAATACAGCCTGAAGTCCAGTATTGTGATGCCTCCAGTTTTTTTTGGGGGGGGGGTTCAACATTACTTTGGCTATTCAGGGTCTTTTCTGGTTCCATACAAATTTTAGAATTATTTGTTCTAGCTTTGTGAAAAATGTTGGTGTTCTTTTGTTTTAAGCTGATGTGTGATTTCGCACACATCTACTTTGACCATTATTACAGATTAGTAACTTGATTCGTTAAATGTAACTGTCTAGTGACTAGTTAGAAAATACAAGTCAATGTAGTCAAAAGATCTGTTATGACTGTAAATGATGAAGATCTTTTTCTTCCACAGTCACAAATCAACTCAGAATAATTGTTGCTCAGCATGAATGAAATAAGATTGCTTTTAAGAACTTAATTGCCATAATTCTGCAATAGCATTTGAGTCCCCAGTCCCTTGTATTGCATTTTGAAAGCATTTTGATGCTTTCAATTTGCATTCATTCTTGTATATACATATTCACATGACTCCATTTATAATAAATAATAGGAGAAACTGGTAAAAATTTTTTATGGGATCCAAGAATGTACTTGAAATGTTCACTTACCTTCACATCAGAATGCTGTCTCTCTCCATTCTCTTCTCTATAGACAGTGTGTCAAAGAAATACACGGAGAGAGGAAATTTTTGCCTATAGACTTCATAAGATATCAAAAGTTTGATATTGCCCTTGAATGAAAGCACATTGAGCTTTATTATTTATTTATTTATTTATTTATTTATTTATTTATTTATTATTGCAGTATAGCTGATATATAATTTATATTAGTTTCAGATGTGTGACATAATTACTCCGTAATTCTGTACATTACTCAATGTTTACTACGTTAGATATAGTCAAGCTTTAAATCAGAGGTAAGCTTGCTTTCTGTGAGGAATTCGGAGTCAGAAAATCTGAGTTTCTGTCAAATTGGCCTCCCACCTCTCCCAGTCTCAATACAACAGAAAAAGAATGTGATAGTACTCATCATGTGAGGCTATTCGGAAGACCAAATGAGCTATGAGGTAATGAAAGCTCACTTGGAAACTGTAATGCTCAGTTAGTTATTATTGTTAGATCTCACACTCATTTGAAGTAAAAATCAAGCGGACTTTGTTTCAAAGTTCTTTATTGACTCTGTTTTCTGAACAATGGTTACGATAAAAGATATCAGCAACTTCAAGTTAATTTGAGTGTCTGCCAGTGACAAGGGCAGCTTCCCCTAAGACCAGTATTGTGGCAGCATCCAATCAGAAGGAGCCTAAAATGAAACATGAGGGGCGCCTGTGTGGGTCAGTTGGTTAAGTGTCTGACTTCGGCTCAGGTCGCCATCTCATGGTTCTTCAGTTCAAGCCCTGCATCAGGCTCTGCACTGTCAGTGTTTCTCTCTCTCTCCCTCTCTTTCTGCCCCTCCCCCCTCAGAAGAAAGAAATAAATTAAAAAATAAAATAAAATAAAATGAAACACAAGGCACCCGCGTTTAAAGTAGATAATTCTTAGATAACTGGACTGAGCCCATTCTTGTGGGTTTATGTATGCACAAGAGCAGAATCCTAAAACGCACAAATGCGTTTCATGAGATGACAATTTTATGTTCATGTAATCTTAAATTCATGCAAAGAATTTTGATTTAGACTCTTTGAGTAAGATACAAGTAGGGTCTCTCAAACACGTTTCTTGTCTCAGAAAAAAGACATGAGTTTTGACCTACTAAATACTACTCTTTGATTTCACTTGTTTTGAATGCATTTTATTTGATAAACTAATTATTTTTCTGGATTTCTCTTCACTGATATACAGTATTTTCTACTAAGAATTCAAATTTAAATATAGCAGATTTATGTATGTATCTATGTATTTATTTTTTTATTTACTTACTTATTTATTTATTTAAGTCATCTCTATACCCAACGTGGGGGTTGAACTCCCAACCCTGAGATCTACAGTCACATGCTCTTCTGATTGAGCCAGCCAGGCACCCTTAAATATAGCAGTTTTAGGTTAAAAGACAAGTTGTACTGTATTATACCTCATCTTTCAGAACAATAGGGTTTTTTTTTTTAATGTTTATTTATTATTGAGATAGAGACAGAATGGGAGTGGGTTAGGGCAGAGAGAGAGGGAGACACAGAATCTGAAGCAGGCTCAGCAGGCTCCAGGCTCCTAGCTGTCAGCACAGAGCCTGACGCAGGGCTCGAACTCACAAGCTGTGAGATCATGACCTGAGCCGAAGTCGGACACTCAACCGACTGAGCCACCCAGGCGCCCAGAACAATAGGTTTTTTTTAAAACAGTTTTCAAACATATGTTTTTAAAGTGGCAGAACACTTTTTTCAAAGGAAATAGTAGACGGATATCTACAACGTTAAAAAAACGCGGGGAGGGGGGACAAAGTGGAATAGAGTGAGAGACAGAGAGTGTGTATGTATGTGTTAAGGATATGGAGTCCAACTTACTGAACTGCACCTTCTCCAATGTTCTCTTGTGACAATTTCCATTAGTGGTTAGTGAAATCTAATGAGTGTTCTCACAATGTGGGATGCTTATGCTGAAGCTGACCTATAACAATGAGTTAGATCCATGTTCGCCTCTGTATTTTGCACAGATATATATGTATATATAGATATAGATATATATATATACACACACACACATATACGTATATATATACGTATATATGTGTGTGTGTGTGTGTGTGTGTGTATATATATATATATATATATATATATATAAAGAGCAGAGTGGAAGTTCAGGAGACAGAAATGACTCCCTTAGGATTTCTTTTACAGCTATCTGGTTATTATGAGTCATGCCAAGATTACAGTTTGGGGATGGGGCGCCTGGGTGGCTCAGTCGGTTAAGCATCCAACTTCAGCTCAGGTCATGATCTTGCGGTTTGTGAGTTCGAGCCCCGTGTAGGGCTCTGTGCTGACAGCTCAGAGCCTGGAGCCTGCTTCGGATTCTGCGTCTCTCCATCTCTTGGCCTCTCCCCTGCTCATGCTCTGTGTCTCTCTGTCTCTCAATAATAAATAAACATTAAAAAATTTAAAAAAAAGATAACAGTTTGGGATTTGAAGGCATTTATAATAGGAACTATGATAAGAGAACTTGCAGTGACTGGGTTGAGAGACATGCTCATGGCAAAAAAGCAGATTGGTAAAGAAGTTGATTTCTGAACTTCTGTGTACAGAAGTGAAGTGAAAGTCACTCCGAGAAAAGCACCATGATATGTTCAGTGTCTTCTGTAGCTAACAATCTACTTTGTGTTGTGTATTTCAATTTTTATCTATATGTGATTGTACGGTGACATTTTCTTGACTCACCATAAGTCATCCAACTCCTCACCTTGGCATAAGTTAATAGAACCAATAGCTATTTATCCTAAAATGTATATTAGATTGAGATGTTTGTGGCCATGCTCTTCTGCTCAAATAAATTCAAATGTGGATGGAATGAAAGGCAATTTACATATGGCCTTGTTAGCCTCTGATATCTAAGAAATGCATTGAAATATTTATTTCTCAAAGAGAAATCAAGAGAGATATTGAAAGCCTTTCCCATTTGTTAAAGGAAAAACAGAGTTCACTGTGTAACTCTACTGATACAAGACCATGTATGTCTCTTGGCATATTTAATATGAAGAAGAAAAGATCAAGCGGCAACTTTTATTTAACTGAGACTAGGAAGTCTGTTTCATCCTAGGAAGACCTCATGGAGAGCTCAGTTCAAAACTCTTCACTTACAGGGCACCTGGGTGGCTCAGTCAGTTAAGCATCTGACTTAGCTCTAGTCATGATCTCATACTTCGTGAGTTCAAGCCTGAGATTCTCTCTCAATCTATCTCTCTTCCCCTCCCCCACTTGAGCTTTCTCTTGTCTTAAAATAAATAAATAAACTTTAAAAAAAACCTTACTAGTTATATCTTCATTGAAATCATCCTGGTCTTCTCATATCCTTAACACTTTTGTATCTAATTATATTTCACATCTTTTCTCTTTTGCTTTTGCTAATGTGTGGTTTCAAAATTTTAAGGTGTCTAACATGTGCATATTTTGTCTCTACAACTAGGCTATAAATTTCGTGAGGGCAGACTTCTTCAGAGTCCTCAAAGAATACTGATTTCAGGCTTCTGTACCAGATGATCTATGCGGGAAATGTGTGTTTATTGCCACTTGGTATATTTTTACTCCTTAACATGTTGAATACTCTCTCCAACTTAGTTGATTTACACGCAAGGAAAACAAACTGATTTACTAGTCTGAATAAACAACATTCAATAGGACACTAAATAGGAAGCAAAATTATGTGTAAAACTAATAAAAATTGCACATTGAGCAAAAAAAAAAAAAGTGGTTTTTGCCTTATCCATCATCTGAGGTCCTTAAACAGAAAATATTATGGTCTGATTAAAATTACGTATCTTGGGGCGCCTGGGTGGCTTGGTCGGTTAAGCGTCCAACTTTGGCTCAGGTCATGATCTCACAGTCCGTGAGTTCGAGCCCCGCGTGGGGCTCTGTGCTGACAGCTCAGAGCCTGGAGCCTGTTTCAGATTCTGTGTCTCCCTCTCTCTCTGCCCCTCCCCTGTTCATGCTCTGTCTCTCTCTGTCTCAAAAATAAATAAACGTTAAAGATTAAAAAAAAAAAATTACGTATCTTGTGAGGAAGCAAAATTTCTTTTTTTTTTTTTGGTTCAACCAGGGAAGCAATGTTTCTAAATAGGTTCCAAACACCCATGACTTCAGACATGTTAAATGGTCTTGCATCATAAGAGAAATTGTTATACCTCTATGCACTTTTTAAATGTTTGTTTGTTTGTTTGTTTGTTTCGAGAGTGAGTGTGTGAGTAGGGGCGGAGTAGAGAGAGAGTGCCAGAGAAAGAATCCCAACCAGGCTCCATGCTGTCAGCACAGAGCCCAACACAGGGCTTGATCCCACAAAACATGAAAAATCAAGAATCAGATGATTAACCGACTGAGCCACCCAGGTGTCCCTGCATTTTTATAAAGGACGTTAAATTATTCTTTTCTTTGTATTCTGGTAAATTCAGAGGGTTGTTAAGTGGCTAGGTGTGGGTTTTTTTTTTTTATAAAATAGGCATTATCTGGATCGTTATTTTAAATTTATGTTTTTGATACTGTTACCTGTGGCCTTAATATATAAGGAGGTTGTTCTGGGGTTTAAAACCAAGAAGAGGAATTCTGCCTTCCGGTGTCGAAGTAGATCATGCATTGTGGTCACCACCAGTCTTACTTATCCTCCCTCTTACCAGCAGGCATCAATAAGGATGTACAATGTTCAGGAAAGTCAAAACTGAGTCGGGATACTGTGTTACCCAGCTAAGTGACCATGTAAACTCAGGCAAGTTTCTTAACTTCCTCAATCCTCAATTTCTTTATCTACAAAATGAGAATAATAGAGATCATAAGGATTAAACAAGATACTCAACCTCCAATACTTAGTAAGGTTGCAGGCCCACGTTAGGTTCCTGAGAAATGTCAGCTGTTTTGATTAGCAGATCCTCCTCTAAGTTGTAATTTAACCTCCAGAAAGGAGAGCTCTTCTCTCCGACTCCAGGCCATTTCTCTAGACACAGGTCATGGAAAGTGTGCTTCACAGCACGAGTGGCCATATTTGGTCAAGTCCCCTACTCTCTTTACCTTCATGTAGGTGGGAGACCCCACACAAAGCTGCAAATGAGTGTAAGCCAAAGTCAAGGTAGGATCTTTGGAAATACTTGCAAAAAAAGTAAATCTTACAATGGATTGGGTTTGAATAGCAACGGTATTTAATGGGAAGCTCATTGTAATGTGATGCTTGAGTCCCAAGCCATGGGGCTTTCTTGGAAGTTAGAGCATTTTACATCAAGGGGCTTTGATGCCTACTCCTCTTAGGTGGTGCCTGAAGTATATTTTCTTGCTCTAGATACTATCTCTTCTCCGATTTCTCTACTAAGATCTCCACAATACGTTCAGCTTGCTCCACACCTTCTTGGTCATCTCCCAATTCCAGAGAAGCTTCCATTTGACTGGAAGGTGTGCCCAGTCCTTTCCCAGGGCAGCAAATAAAACCACGTGACCCGAAGCAAATCAGTGGGGTTGAGAAACTCTCTAGCACTACGTCTTTTATTGACAACCCAGATCATTGACATGGTGGTCCCACAGTCCATCAGTGTGCAGATCCAACTACCAAGAAATAAAAAATGTTAAGTGATTTAGAGCAGTACAGAGAAAGAACCTAAAAATGGAGCCCAGTGTTTCTCGATCCTCCTGTCCTCCTAAGCTGTTGTTCTTTAGCCTTAAATTCAACACTAAATTTCAGGTATCGAAAAAGTCTTTCTTTGCTGCTTGGGTTGCCTCTCATCTTCTTCATAAAAGTTAAATATTATTTTGTTTCTGAAAATTGAAGTCCAAAGGAGGAATAATTTTTAAATAAACCTGCCACATAGAAATAACAACTGTTGACTTAGTGACATATCTGTATTATTTGGTAAGAAAAAAAGCCACTCGTTTTATAAAAAAAGAAACATACATACAGAAAAGAAGCAGACATCGAAGAATAATACTAAATATTTAAAAATCAGCTCAAATTCAATCATTCTCAAATAATATTGTTAACATTACATTAGATGAATATATTTTCAGATATCTATGTATACACACACATGGGGAGACAGACAGAAAAATGCTTTTATAAAACGGGGACCATAATCTAGAACTTATTTTTAATAAAACAAAAAAAAATACATGAGACTTTCCTTTAATTTATGAAGGGAAAAAAAGAAACTTTAGGCATTGGTGAATTTTAACTAAACATTTTTCACAGTACGATTCGTGTTTTCCAAAAGATATCTCTAAGTTTAAGAAAACAGATTATGATGAACTTTGAATTGGAGTTATATATGTTTCAATATGAGATATATCAATTCAGCTTTTCCATGAAATATGCTTTATTTTCACATTTTAATGTTTGTTATTATTTGTACAATACCCATGGTTATAATACTGAGATTCTGATCTTTAAAAATGTATTATACTTTGGGGAGCCTGAGTGATTCAGTTGGTTAAGCATCCAATTCTTGGTTTCAGCTCAGGTCATGATCTCATAGTTCGTGGATGTGAGCCCTGCATCAGGCTCTGTGCTGACAGTGTAGAGCCTGCTTGAAATTATCTCTCTCTGCTCCTCCCCCACTTTCACACAGACTGTGCTCTCTCTCTTTCTCTCAAAAATAAATAAATAAACATTAAAAAAATAAAAATGTATCATACTAACTCATTTAATACATTTAAATGAACATGATGGTCATGGCCGGCTATTTTTAACCACTTCTCCATCCTAAGTTATGAATTTTGATTAATCTCAGGATAAGATGAATTTTATTGTCAAGTAGTTTTTTCGAGAAAGGTGTATACATGTTCAGTTTCTGAGGGGTTTTTTTGGTTGTTTGTTTTTAATTTGAGAATATCTGCCTGTAGCTTTCCTACAAGAACAACGTTTGCCTCATTGGATATGATTTTCTTGGATCACATTTTCTTTCCTCCAGAATTCTGATCTTCACATGTGGATTTGTATAACCACCACCACAGCTGACACGGAGAACTATGCCATTGCTACACAGACCTCCTTTGTGCCACTGCTTTATAGTCCCACCCACTTTCCTTCTTCACCACCATCCCTAACCCCTGGCAACCACTGATATGTTCTCCATTTCTACAATTTTGTCATGTGGAGAGTGTTATATATGTGGAATCATGCAGTATGTGGGCTTTGAGACTGACTTTAGTCTGCTCAGTATAATGCCTTTGATGTGTTCTGTCTGTATTGTGTGGTAGGCATTCACTAATTTCCCTCCTTCTCCTTCCATTAAGAGCACATAAATTTTCCTTTGGAGGACCTTCCTCAATTCCCAGTCCATTCATACCCACACCCCAACCCCAGTCTCCTGGGTAGTCATATCACTAAAACCTGTTTCTAACTGGCTCTCAGTATGAGGGGTAGAGCAGGCTTACAGACAGGTATATTCATTATAGTACACAACATTAAGTCTTCCCATAGTGACAGTATAGAGAAAGAGTGAAAATAATAAAATTCTGACAAGGAATTTGGAAAGCCTTCTCAAAGGAAGATATATTCAGGTTGAGTCTGGAAGGCTGAATAATATTTTTCTAGCAGAGACAGTGGAGAGGGCAATCATAAATCAACATCCTTGCCAGTGGGAGATTAAGAACAGATACCCACAACTATATGTTGAAAGACAGAAAAATATATGAAGATTATGCATACCATTAATTGAGAATACGCCTGCAGGTAAGAACTCAGAAAAAAAGAACCTATGAACGAAGCATTTATTGCTAGTCAATTTAAAAAGACAATTATTTAACTAAAAATCTCTGCTTTATCAAAGGCTATTGATGAGTGAAATTGGGTTTAGATTTGAAAAGCGTGTGCAAATTTTATGGAACATACATAATTACATTAAGAAGTTCAAATGATAACAAAGCTATTTCTTTAAAACAT
This sequence comes from Puma concolor, assembly GCF_028749965.1. NCBI lineage: Eukaryota > Metazoa > Chordata > Mammalia > Carnivora > Felidae > Puma > Puma concolor. The sequence continues at coordinate 44,274,516 of NC_141672.1, forward strand.
GAAGTGTTATTTAAGCAAGGCGAAGTATAAAGAGAAGGCTAATTGATGACTTTACCAACTTGTCTTTCTGACCTGTTTGGTCTTTGCACATGTTCAAGTCCACCACACTTGAACTTGATGGTATTCAGATACCATCAATCTTGGTATCTGAATAGAAACTCTGTAGAGAGAGATTACAACAATCCCTTGGCAAAATAGTAATAGAAATCTCTGAGCATGTTAATTGACATTCTTCTACTCAATTGTTGAAGCATATCTTTGGATTGACCCACTCACCATTCAACCTCCTTTTTGCGTGCTTTTCTGTACTGCAGGAGCTGGAAAGTTAAAAACTACATTTCCTACACTCCCTTGCAGCTGGGAACTCAGATGTACTTTGGTTTCACCAATCAGATGTGTTTTCAACACAAATATAGAGCTGAGTTAAGAAGAATTAACAGAGGGGCGCCTGGCTGGCTCAGTCGGTTAAGCATCCGACTTTGGCTTAGGTCATGATCTCACGGTTCATGGGTTCAAGTCCCACATGGGGCTCTGTGCTGACAGTTCACAGCCTGGAACCTGCTTCAGATTCTGTGTCTCTCTCTCTCTCTGCCCCTCCCCTGCTCATTCTCTGCCTCTCAAAAATGAATAAACATTAAAAAAATAAAAAACAAAAAAGAAGAATGAACAGGTCTGCTACTTTGGGCTGTTCCTATAAACTGAGCCTAAAATCTGTTTCTTTGGTGATCCCATCCATTCCATAAACCATGCAGTACAATGTAATAAATCCATTTCTGCCTCAGTGAATCAGAGTAGATTTTGTTCTCTGTAACCGAACCCTGACTAATATTGTCACCTTTGGCCAAAGTTTCTGTATTTGATTAAAAAAAAAAAAATATATATATATATATATACAAATATATAAATATAAATATAAATCATTCATGTATGGAATTATGTACTAAAACTAGGATTTGGTGCTGAGCATCTAAAGTTTTTATTTTATTATTTTTTTAAGTCTATTTATTTGTTTTGAGGGAGAGAGAGAGCATGCACACGCGAGAGGAAGACAGAAAGGGAGAGAGAGGGAATCCCAAGCAGGCTCTACACTGTCAGCATAGAGCCCGATGCGGGCTCAAATCCATGGAGCTGTGACATCAAGACCTGAGCCAAAATCAAGAGTTGGACACTCAACCGACTGAGCCACCCAGACATCCCCAAAGTTTTTATTTCAAAATAAAACATATTGCTTTTTACTTTGTTCAAAATGGAAATGGTTTTGTAGCTTTGAATCAGATTTTAGATGAACTTGTGTGCATAATAAATGTTAGGTAATAGTGAAAGGAATAAGAAAGCAAAAGTTTATTTACAAATCTTTTATCTGAAATAATCTCCATTTTTTTTCTGTATTTGGACCTATATATAACAAACACATTTCATAAAATCAAGAACGTAACAAGAATATTGCTCTGTAATATGCTTTTCATGTGATATCTTGTGAACATATTTTCATATCAAATCTGTATCATTGTTATTAAATTCTTAGTAGAGATTGCATATACCTTCCGTGTATTTTTATAACCCACCCCCTATTTGAATATTCAGGTTGTTTTACATTTTCGGTTGTTGTAAACAAAGCCAAAATGAACATTTTTCATTTCCTCTCTATTTCTTTCTATAATGTAAATATGTAGGGGAGGAATTTCTAAGTCCATTGTAAAGATCTTGGATATGTATTACCAGGTTGCCCTCTATAAAGAGTGTATCAATTTCCAAGGTCACTAGACGCTATGCTAGTGTCCCTTACTTTGCATGTCACCAACATTGGGTGCAAATGGTCTGATAATCCGATAGGGGAACACCAGGATCTCACTTTATTTTATTGCTTTCGTCCTCTCTTCTTTCTTCTCTTTAAAAAATAAAAACCCAGCGGCGCCTGGGTGGCTCAGTCGGTTGAGCATCTGACTTTGGCTCAGGTCATGATCTCACAGTTCGTGAGTTCGAGGCCCATGTAGGGCTCTGTGCTGACAGCTTGGGGTCTGGAGCCTGCTTCGGATTCTGTGCCTCCCTCTCTCTCTCTCTGCCCCTCCCTGCTCATGCTCTGTCTCTCAAAAATAAATAAACATTGAAAAAAAAAAACAAACCCCTATTTTTTAAATTTGTATTTATATTTTTTCATCCCCCTAAAAATCACTATTTTATTATCTGGGCTTCTGTAGTTCAGGATTATTATCCAGACATGTTCCTCATCATGATGGTAAATGCAGATATGGATTGAAAAGCTTCAAGTGTTTTTGAAATATTATTGCTGAAGCTAAAGCTGAATCAGACGGCATATTTCACATGGCACTTGCTACAGTGACACTCTAGGATGTAGAAGGGTCAGTGTCACCGCTTTCAACATTCAGGCTTATGGAGGGACAGCCCGCTGGCAATCTGTATATGGTTCTGTGGCATAAGCTTTCAGAGCTTATTTGATTGCTACCTCTGGATACACGGAGTTTCTCTTCAAACAGCCACAGGACTCATTGCTATTATTAATCTGTCTCTGTTGCCAGATTCATAGCTTCAGAGTAAGAAAATATTATCTGAGCAAATATTTAAGCAGAATTCTCTACACTGTTATGCTTCATTAAAGAACAGTTTTCATTCAGTTTGTTCTGGAGTAAAGTGAAATGCTCCGAATCAATACACTCCCCGGTTTGCCCCAGTCTCTTTTCCCCCCACAGTAGGAAGACAAGGGCTTCTCAGGAAGAAGAGCTTTATGATGATGAGCCCTTCTCTCTCATTCATGCCCTTCCACCAGAATTTGGTCTGTGGCGGGAAAACCTGGTGCTGAAATGGATAAAATAAAGGGTATCTGTGTATACCTTTGCTCAAAGTAGTGAAATATGACTGGCGTTCTTCTACTAACCGCCGATGCATGGGCTTTGAATTGTCCCACTCAACACTCAACCTGCTCGTGTGCTTTCCTGTGTTGCAGAAGTTTTCAGGTATTCGGTTGGACTGGACGGAATGAAAACACATCATCTGTATAGTATCCTAAAGTCATATGGTGTCAGGGCTCCCGGCCTAAGATGTCGGAGGGTCTTCCCTACCCATCTGCTTCAGCTGCCCCCTCTTTACTTCCCAGGTGAATATACATGCCATAGACAGCACCAGGGAAAAGTGACTAACTGTAAAAAATAAAATAAAATAAATAAGCTAGATATAGAAATTATTGATCTAGGTAAGTAGTGTTTGTACAACAAACTGGTGTGATTTATCACACACACACACACACACACACACACACACACACCTGGAAAGATGTGTTCCTAAAATTTCTAATCACTAATGTTTTTGAGGGTATTGGCGAACTTGTCTTTTTGGTGTGGTTCACACTGGCATAGATGATTTCAGGAAATTTTTGTTTTCTCTTAAAAGCAGTTGTTTGCGGAGCGTGTCTTTCAGCCAGTGTTGTTCATGTTGCTAACTACCCATGCGTGTTATTGTTGATGATAACCTTATGGGTAAGAGAAATGCCAATGACCTTATGGAGGAAGGGTGAACTTCTCAAACTCCTATTTGGTTCGTCTCAGGTCAGGAAGGGGAGCCAATAAGTCAGATTCCTTTTGTTTGTTTGTTTGTTTCAAGTTTTTATTTCGGTTCTAGTTCAGATTCCTTTTCTCTTAAGAGCTTCTTCCCTTGCATGCCTATATCCATGCCAGCTGAAAAATGACTGGTCCTAGCTCATCCTTCCTTATTTTATATTAAAGCTTTGTGGAATAAAGGCCATGGAGTCTACACCATCAGTGTCTCCAGGCAGACGATTCAGTTCTATTATTTTGTGACTTCAAAAAAGTTGTGGCAGGTTTGTGTAACGGTTTGCTTGAGAAGCTGCTGGAGCTGGTTTGTATGGATGTTTTTTCAGCACACACAATGAAAGAAAACCACAATTTATTGTTTTGGATCACAAAGTTGTACTCAGAATTACAGATAAAATATCAAACTTTTATCTTATATTTTAAAATAGCCATTTTGTTATATTAAGAAAAAACATCTAGCTCTATCTTGTTATTTCTTTATCACAAAGAAGAGAGAAGTGAAATCCGTATTTAAAAGGCTGTGGAACATTGTGCATTTAAAGTACTCAGCAAGTTATTCCCTAAAGCACTCCATATGATATGTAAATCTTTTGATCTTTCGCAAAATGCATGAATACTATAAAGAATAATGAGTACAAGCTTGGAAAATACAATATTGACTGTCAATGTAGTGCACTTAGCCACAATTATTATTTGCGTGGCTTTTGCAACATCACTGGAGGGGATACTTCTGTGAATATGTTAAGTACATGCCAGTGTCTACTAAAGAAGATTTAATTTTATAAGAAAGACTTCTTTCTCCCTTTCCCCTTCCACTAGTTGTTCTTTTTTTTTTTTTCTAAACCATTTTCTCAAGATAGAAAGAATCTTTGGGAAAGGATGGAATTGACTAGAATTTAAAAAGGGAAGCCCTGCTACCCCGTTGTTATTAATTACCATATGATGGATAAAATAACTTGGCTTTGGAAAGTATCACTCTATGATACCCTGCAGAAAGAATATTTAAGTCATGGGAAGCTGTTCTTTATAGAAATCTTTATTTAAAACCTAGTTCAGCGATGTGACTGAAATTTCTTCAAGTTTAGTTTAGAGAATAGTTTAATTGGCATTTCTGAGCATTTTAGAAATTACCAATTCTGTTTGAACTTGGTCAGCAGGATTTATTTGAAACAAACAAATGAGCCACAATCTTTTTTTTGTTTTGTTTTATGTATCAGTTAAAAATTTGATGTTTGAATTCACTTGGCTTCAGTCAAAGTAACGAGCTATTTTGTTGTTGTGGCTAGCTGTGTTTACAATATGATAAGACCTGGTTAATTAATCCAGTCCTAAGAAACGCAGCGTTGCTAGCTAGGGACAAATGGCTCATGGGTAGGAGCAATACGCCACAAAATTTGGGAGTAGTTCATGTACGAGTGGGAATAAAAATTGATGCCCATGAAGACATTTGTGATCCCAAGATATTAGTGTCTCCATCTACACTGAGACACGAAAACAAAGAATTCCACTTGGATGCCTAGCTGTATTAGACCTTTCAAACTTCAGTTTTTAACAGTATATGAATAAATTTTGATTCTAAAATTTGGGAGTACAAAGAACAGAGAATATCAAATAGGATTTTGAAAAAGAAGTACAAACTTGGAGGACTTTGCTACCTGATTTTGTGACTTATAAAGCTACCGTCATCAAGATAATATGGCATTGGCATATGAACGGATAAATAGGCAGTAGAACAGAAGAGAGCCCCATGTTTACCATCATTTGGTAAAGGTACCTAAGTAATCTGGCAGGGAAAGAAAATCTTTTCAACAAATGCTGCTGAAACAACTGGATGCCCACATGGGGGAAAAAAACGAACCTTGATCCTATATTACATTAAACACAAAAATCAATTCAAGATGGATTACACACGTAAATGTAAAAGCTAGAACTCAAAAGATTTTTGAAGAAAGTATTGGATAGTATTTTTGCAACCCGAGGGCAGGCAGGAGCTTCTTGGGACACAGAAAGCTTACAAATGGCAGGTTGTGGGACTTCTCACTCTCTGTCATCATGGGATCCAATTCCTATAATAAATCTAATATAATATAATGTATCTTATTTTATATATATGTCCAGACATTTATGTGTTACATATGTATATATGCGTGTATGTTTAAAATATATATTTAATATATAAAATATATATTACACTATTTCATACTACAGACACACACACACCCCCACACACCCACAAAGAGATTCTGTTGGATCTCTTCCTCTGGGGAACCTGCACTAATAGTAACCACTCTGAGTAACCACATCTTCAGCAGGCATGTTCTTTTGCTCATTCATTCCATGAACGTGCATCAAACCCGCTAGGTGCCAAGTTCTAAAGTAGATCTGAGACCCTAAGATGATTGCAAAATAATTCCCATCTTCAAGGAATTTGCGGTTAGTCTGGAAACACAGAACATGATGTAAACAAATAATCGTTCTACAGTGAGATAACTACTATAGAGGCAGAAGTGCAAAGCACCGACATGGTGTGAGGGAGGGTGTGACCAGCCCCGTCTAGAGAAATGCAGACAGGGTAGTCGAGAAGGGGAGAACATGAGCTGGTTCATGGGCCAGCAAAGTGGAGTGGGCATTCCTGGCGATGCCAATTACGTGGGCAATATCATCATGCTGGAGATACGAACACATGCAGCTCACTTCATCTGGAGCAAGGCTGGAAGCAAGAACTGCTTCCTGGACAATGATTGCAAATGAGCATGTGGAAGGTTCCTGTGCCTGGTGAGAGCTCTGGGCTTTGCTCTATTGGGAACTCCTAGGTTTCCTTTTTACTTTTTTAATGGTTATTTACTTTTGAGAGAGAGAGAGACAGAGACAGAAACAGAGACAGAGAGAGAGAATGCAAGTGGGGGAGAGAGAGAGGGAGACACAGAATCCAAAGCAGGCTCCAGACCCTGAGCTGTCAGCACAGAGCCCTACGTGGGACTCGAACCCACAAACCGTGAGATCATGACCTGAGCTGAAATCAGTCGCTTAACCGACTGAGCCCCCTGGGTGCCCCAGAAGCTCCTAGGTTTCTTAAGCAGAGGATCATCAGAGGGAGAAATGTTCATATGAGACAGATTACCCTGGGGGTGGTATGAGATTGACCTACAGGTGACACGCTGATGAGCCTGGATCCAGGGAGTCCAATTCAGAAACTTATAAATGACTTGCGTGGAAATAAGGGCAGACAAGCTGTCTTCAGAAGGAAGGGACAGGGTTGACACTTAAAGGGTAGAATCAGCAAGAATCAGTGTAGGAGGAGACCTGGGGGGGGGGGCTGATGGTGAAGGAGGTGTGAAGGCTTCCCCCTATGTTTCTGGCTTGGGTAAATAATGCTGCTCTTCACTAAATAGGAAACAGGAGGAATACTTTTGAAGAGAGTTTTTGAAGCTGAGTTTTGGTTATTTTCAGTTTGAAATTTCTGTGGAGGGTACAGTTGGAAATCGTCAACTGGCGGCTCTTTGTGCGGGTTATAAGAGTGAATGCAACCCCCCAGGGTGAGTGTGTACATTAATAAAAGATTAAAGGTCAGAGTCCTTAGAAACACCAACATGTAAGAGTGGGATGGATGGCAGGAGGTGTAGAAAACGGTCGGCTTCTAAAGAAGCTGCTTAGGAAGGAGCCGTGACCACAGAAACAAGGGGGCTGTGCACCAGCTAAATCTGTGTTTGTGTCTGCATCCTCTCTGTAGCTCTTGCCTCTTTCAGGTGCTTCCCCTTGAACCCAGGAGCACATAGAACACTGGAATATTAGGCTTCAAGGCAGAAGCCACTTGACTGCGGTTTAGCTTCCAGGTGTAGTTGCCATAATCATGAAATTTCTGTTTTTTTAACAAGTCGGGTCACAAGACCCTGCAGCTGGATCTCATAACAGGGACACAGGGTCAGCAGCAAACACCAGTCCTTCGAGCATCTGAGGACTTCTATGACGGATCCATTCGCGTGCGGTGTTGCACCTATGCACTGTCCTAACCCCAAAATCGGAAAGGAAGAGAGACAATTTAAGGGATATTTGTATCGGGGCGCCTGGGTGGCTCAATCGGTTGAGCAACTGACTTCAGCTCAGGTCACGATCTCACTGTTTGTGAGTTCGAGCCCCGCATCAGGCTCTGTCCTGGCACCTCAGAGCCTGGAGCCTGCTTCAGATTCTGTCTCCCTCTATCTCTGCCCGTCCCCCACTTGCGCTCTGTCTCTGTCTCTCAAAAATAAATAAACGTTAAAGAAATTTCTTAAAGGATATTTGTATCAAATCACTTGGATATTTAGAAAGATAAAAATGGGTCTATTGCGGGGCACCTGGGTGGCTCAGTTGGTTGAGCATCCGACTTCAGCTGGGGTCATGATCTCACCGTTCCAGGGTTCCAACCCTGCATTAGGCTGTGTGCTGAGCACTTGCTCAGAGCTGGGAGCCTCTTTGGATTCTGGGTCTCCTTCTCTCTCTGCCCCTGCCCCACTTGTGCGCTGTCTCACTGTCTCTCAAAAATAAATAAATGTTAAGAAAAAAATTAAAGAAAAACTGGACCTACTGCTACAACCTCAGGGAAGAAACCTTTCATGCTGATTTGTTCTGTTTCTTTAAAAAATGCCTGGAACCCCTGGGTGGCTCAGTGGGTTAAGCGATTAAGCGATTAAGCGTCTGATTTGGACTCAGGTCATGATCTCTTGGTTCATGAGTTCGAACCCCACATCGGGCTCTGTGCTGACAGCTCAGAACCTGGAGCCTGCTTCAGATTCTGTGCCTCCCTCTCTCTCTGCCCTTCCCCTACTCACATTCTGTCTCGCGCACGCTCTCTCTCTCTCTCAAAAATAAATACACATTGAAAAAATTAAAATAAATAAATTAAAAATGCCTAATTATTGCAGCAAATGGTACATCACAAGCTCTTTCTAGTATTAGCAAGAAGATGCAGAACACTTTCCTGAAGAAAAACAAAGAAATCTTATATATTTCTACATATCACAATGTTTTCAGGAGTCAACTCTCTTTGGAGAATATGTCTTCTTATTTTGAGTGACAGCTCATAATTATACCAACAAATACTACCATTCACCTCAGCACCCAAACAGATGGATACCCAGATTCACCCACTGGAAGATCAAAAAAACCAGGATCCAAATTTCTCTGTGTGTTTTTGTTTGTCTGTCTGCATTTCTTTATTTTTTATTTTGTTATTATTATTATTTGCTGTTGTTGATGACTCTATTGTCATTTGAACCTGAATTTAGAAGTCCTCAACAAAAAAGTACGTTTAAAAAAACGAAATTACTAATCCTGGATAATCCTACTTTAATTGAGACAATGCCTATATTGTTATTTAGAAAGAATTACTTTACTCAGATTCTACTTTGAAAGAGCCATCTTCAAAAAAAGACCAGATGATGAAAAGTTGAGAGTAAGAGTTGTGATTTAGACTTTGTCAAAGGTAACATTCTGGGTGAGTCCATGTTTTACTTACTCAAGCAGAACAATTAAGGAAAAGTGATATTCCAGCTTGGAAGTAGTTACACTCTGATCTAATTTCATCTTTTCTCACATGTTTGAGAGGTTCAGTCGATTTGACAATGGTTTTAGTTAGGGTAGAGGTTAAGTTGCTTTAACAAAGTAACCTTAAATACAGCGTCTTAAGGAAGGTAATCCTAGGGAGAATATTCCAAAATGGTGTGAAAGTTCTCCTCCACATGGTCTTTTAGGAACCTGTCTTGTTGGTCTACCATCCCTTAGAGCATTGTCCCTGTCTGTATAATGAAAGCCAGCTGTGATAATCAAAGTATGGACATGGTCACAAACATGTCCCAGCTTATGACAAGGGGGAAGAGAGGTACACTGGGACTCATGGTTTGTCTTTAAAGTGGAAGGTCCCAGGAGATGTACACATCCCATTGACCTGAATTTAGTCATATAGCCATATCCGGTTGCAAGGAAGGGTGAAAATGGCCATCCAGTCACCTAGTTTATTTATTTATTTATTTTTTTAATTTTTTTTTCAACGTTTATTTATTTTTGGGACAGAGAGAGACAGAGCATGAACGGGCGAGGGGCAGAGAGAGAGGGAGACACAGAATCGGAAACAGGCTCCAGGCTCCGAGCCATCAGCCCAGAGCCTGATGCGGGGCTCGAACTCACGGACCGCGAGATCGTGACCTGGCTGAAGTCGGACGCTTAACCGACTGCGCCACCCAGGCGCCCCCAGTCACCTAGTTTAAACTCTAGTGCTGGGGAAGGAAGGGAGAACAGCCCTTCCTTCAAAAGGAGATTTTGACAGCCAGCCGGGAGTTTCCTGATCTTTGTGGGACACATTGATAGAAACATCACATTGGCTGAGCTTGGAGGCACTGGCTTCAAAAGGCAGGACTTTGGCTCAAACAATGGTTGAATTGTACTAAAGATCATATTGCAGAATAAGGGAAATGGAATGCATTCTATTCCAAATGGATATTTTTGGGAGAAGCAGCAATGCAGAAAGACAGTAAAAGGCCTAGAGCTTAAATAAACACATTTGAACAGGAGGTGATGTGTTGCAAGACAAATGAAAATCAGTTGATTTACCAGGGCTCTATCCAAATGAAAATAAGGTCACCCCTGATTCCGAGAAGTTCATATAGGAAAGGGAAAGAATTCTAATTAGGATTAAGAACATTATCTCTCTCCAGATGTGTGCAAGCATAGAACACTAGTTTTGTCTATGGCTATACCTATAATTTTGCAATATGGCTTTTTTTAAAGGAGGAGACAATTTGGTAAACTGATAACTAATTTAGATAATGCTAATTGTATTGGGTGGAAGATGATTAGGAGAGTTATAAAAGAAACCTCGAGTGTGCTCTGCATGGGATATTATTGAAAACATGAATATTGTGTAAAGCTGTTATCCCTTCTACAAAAGAGAGATGATTCCTGGATGGGCTTGTATTATACAAAATCAGAAGAGGAGGAGCTGGGGGCAGAGGTGGAGGGCATAGTGGTTATGCTGATTTTAGTACATTTTGGAATCCCTCTTTAATTCCCTTCTGTGAATGGTGCCTGCTCATATGTTCACATGGGACTTAACTGTATAACATCACCTGGCTTTATAATCACAAACCATACTTCGCGTGTGAGTTACCGGTACAAATCTGCTTCCCTCTCAGTTAAATGCAAATAGCCTTGGTTATTAAGCAAACCCTCTCTAGTTTAGCTATGCACATAATTTGCTTCCTTAAAACATTGTGGGACTTATATATTCCTTCCTATAAATCGTTGCTATCATTGAATCGGGTTTTGGAGGAGTCCAACAAACATTTGGAGGAAACAGATATTTGCTTCCCATGTTAAGTAGACATAGTGTGCTAATCTACACAACTGTGGTGTCCTGTGTAAAACCTGTCTGGTGTTATTTGGAGGCATCTCATATTTTCTTCATGCCATATGATAATCAACAGGAAAGATATGGTAACTATCGCAGGAGCACTCAATCAAGGAAGTAGAATACCCTTTATGGGGCAACAAACATCTGTCCACCTCCGTGGGAAAGTTCAAGCAACCCCTCTGAGCTTGTTATTTGCTGTCCTTCCCCTTCCCAGCTGTTGATCTTCTCAGCCTTGCTCTGTGCCATGGGAGGGTGACCCTTGTGGGCCACATCTCCTGAGCTCCCTTGCTGGTGAACTTATGTTTAGATTTGACCAATATTTGGAGATCAGAGTGTGAGTGTAAAGGTTTCTGGTAGTTCTTCCTTGCTCCCTCCTCCCTTCCATGCTCTATTCAGGCAACGACTGATTCTCCCCAGGCCCACGGCTTCCACTGGGTGATTCTTCTTTGCTCTTTCATCTCTCATTGTGCTCCACTAACCTGATCTCTTCTCCTTGTCCCTTCAGTTTAGAAGCGGTAACAGCTTCCCACTGTAGCTAGTTCCTTGGTACCTCACTATCTGTCGTTTATTCCCTCAGGGAAGCCCACACCTCCACAAGTAATACTTTCTTAAAGTTTCTTCATTGGAACCACTTGGGATGAATTCTGTTTCCCGCCATAACCATGACCAGGAAGGTAGCTGATAAGTCTTCGTGTTGATCTGCATTCGACAAATTCTGGAAAGAGTCATCCATGTCTATTCTCCTTTCTTTCTCTGTCTCTTGAATTCATTCCAAAAGTCATTGCCCTTGTCACAGTCACCAATTTTAACAATGATAATCCTTTTCTCAGGTCTCAGTCCTCATATTATTTGATCTTTCAGTAGCACTGAACACAGCTGACCATTCTCTCTTCATTGAATTTTTTCTTTGCTTGGCTTCCTGGACATCAAACTCCACCAACTTTTCTAACACCTCATTAGCCAGTCTTTCTCCGTCTCCTTTACCGTTCCATCCTTTGTACAGAGCCTGGATAGCTGCTTACCAAACAAGGTTTTTATTTTTCATGAAAACTTAGTTAGACTGCATTTCTAAATCTCCCTTATAATTTGAAGAAGCCACAGGTGCCACTTCTTGGTGTGATCTTAAAATCCCCCCGTGCACTATCTTTCCCTTTCTCCTTGCATGACGCGCATGTTCATGGTGACCTTGGAAACCATATGAAGATAGAGGAACCACAAAATGGAAGGAGAGCCACCAGGAATCAGAACACTCATTTTGGACTTCATGTGAGTGAGAAATAGACTTCTATTAACCATTCTTCATTTCTGATTTTGTTTGTTACAGCGGGTAGTCTTACCTGGACCAATCTTATCTCTTCATTCCCTCAACACTGTGTCCAGGGCTCAGTCCTTGGATCTCTTCTCTTAGGATTTCATCCAGTCTTGTGCCTCTAAATGCCATTCATATTTTTGTCAGTCATCCTTACGGTTATTCAGACTAAAAACTGTTCTCGAACCCCACATCTGACCAGTCGATAAATCCTGTTGGCTTTACCTTCAAAATATATCTAGCATCAGGGTGTCTGGGTGCCTCGGTCAGTTGAGCGTCCTACTCTTGATTTCAGCTCAGGAAATGATCTCACGGTTCATGTTTTCGAGACCCATGTCGGGCTGTGCCCTGACAGTGCAGAGCCTGCTTAGGGTCCTCTCTCTTCCTCTCTCTCTGTCCCTCTCCCACTCTCTCTATCAAAAATAAATAAATAGGGGGTCCTGGGTGGCTCAGTCCGTTAAGTGTCTGACTTCGGCTCAGGTCATGATCTCACAGTTGGTGGGTTTAAGCCCCGCAACAGGCTCTGTGCTAAATGCTTGCTCAGAGCCTGGAATCTGCTTCAGATTCTGTGTCTCCTCTCTCTGTCCCTCCTCTGCTCATGCTCTGTCTTATTCTGTCTCTCAAAAATAAATAAATGTAAATTTAAAAAATTAAAAATAGGGGCGCCCGGGTGGCTCAGTCAGTTAAGCGGCTCAGGTCATGATCTCGCAGTCGTGGGTTCGAGCCCCGCGTTGGGCTCTGTGCTGACAGCTCAGAGCCTGGAGCCTGTTTCATATTCTGTGTCTCCCTCTCTCCGACCCTCCCCTGTTCATGCTCTGTCTCTCTCTGTCTCAAAAATAAAACATTAATTTAAAAAAAAATTAAAAATAAATGAATGAATGAATGAATGAATAAATAAATAAATAAATAAACATAAAATATATACATAGAGAGAGAGAGTCTGTTCCCTTCTCACCATCTCCACTGGTCTAATAGCTACCCTTGGAATATTGCAACAGCTTCTTACTGATCTTCCTGCTTCTGCCCTTGCCCTTTCTAATCTGCCCTTAACCTAGTCAACAAAATGACTCAGTTAGAATGAAAGTCAGATCATGTCACTCCTCTGTTCAAAACCTTTGGCTTTGCATCCCACTCTCTGGAAACACAGGAGTTCTTACAATGGCTTCCAAGTTGTTACATGAGGAGCCCATTACTTCTTTGACTTCATTTCCTACAGCTCTCCGTCCCAACATTCCTGCTGTGCCGGCGTCTTCACTGCTCCTCTTGCACACTCCCACCTCAAAGCCTCTTTTCTTCTGGTTTCAGTCCCCAGATGGCCCCAGGGTCTCCACCCATCACCTTCTTGACTCAAATATCACCTTGTCAGTGAATTTCCCATGACTGCCCGTTTAAATGGTGCCCCACCCACACATGCTTATTTCTCTCCTCTCCTCTTCCGTCTTTCTCCATAACAGTTATCACCATCATGCTTACAATTCATTTGATTAAGTTGTCTTATTTCTTGCGGTGCCCGGATGGCTCAGTCAGTTGGGCCATGATCTCACCGCTCATGGGTTTGAGCCCCACATCAGGCTTTGCACTGACAGCTCAGAGCCTGGAGCCTGCTTCGGATTCTGTGTCTCCCTCTCTCTCTGCCCCTCCCCTGCTCATGCTCTGTCTCCGTCTCAAAAATAAATAAACATTAAAAAAAAATTTTAATTGTCTTATTTCTTTGGCCTGCCCTCCCTAGGATTTAGCTCAATGCAGGCAAGGATTTTTGTTTGTTTTCCTCCTTGCTGTATTTCAGCCCCTAGAACCGGGCCCGGCACTCATGAGTGTTCAAGAAATATTTATGGGATGAATGAATAGGTGAATGAATGAATTTTCTGCACAGACAGGAATATACAAGTTTTAAAGTGTTTCTTAAAAAACAGACCATAAGTGAAAGAAAGAAGAAACGAAAGGGAAAGACAGCGATAGCTTCATACACTTAACAGAAAATATTCTGCACCATCACCAAGCAGCATTTTCACAGCCCTCAACATTGAATCCATCCCAATAATCATGCTGACAGAGCCCTCCATAGAAGATTGGGGTCCTACGATCAGCCTTCCGAGAATCCATGCCAAGCAGGCACTTGAAGCGAGTGTTGTTACATTTAACATAACAATGTGTCAAACCAAGTGTGTTTTTATTTTACATAATATTACCAAATGGTTATGATTTTAACACGTTTTTAAAATGCATTTATATTCCTCTCTGTAAAAACCTATTCAGGATACGTGATTTGGAAAATGTAGAAAATAGTAAAGGAACAAAGAGTGAAAGACAAGGAAAGCTAGAAAGAGAGGAACAACCACAGTCACAAAGATATACAGTTGGCCTACTGGTTGACCTAACATCTTTTTTCTTTACACTTTTTTTAAGTGATCTCTCTGCCCAATATGGGTTTCGAACTCATGACCCCAAGATCGGGAGTCACATGCTCTACCAACCAGCCAGGTGCCCCTTTTTTTCTCAACTTAAAAAAAAAAGTAATCTCTGAATGACCTTAGCAAACTGAGTACATTAGCGTGAACCTCAGTGCACATAACATGAATCACTTCTCAAATGCTGAACGGAGGCTGCTCTTGTTTCTTGCTGCACACACTTGGCAATCCGGTCACATGATCATAATTATCCTGTCATCAGCAGCATTTAATGACAGACAGGGCCATTCAGACGTTATACCCAGCCCCGTGTGCAGATTTCAGTTCCCCGTTTTTCTCAATGTGAAATAGCAATTCCATTTACGTAGCAGTAATGAACCATTTTTTTTAGTGAAAAACCAGGAGAGATTAAAAACGGTTTTGGCCTTGCCTGTGAGTAATGATGTCAAATGATGTAGTGGGGTAATTATTGTGAAGACTTAATTCCTGTGTCATCAGGTATTTATAGATATACAAAGCATTCTACTGATTAAACAGCATTCAAGGTGACTAAACATTCGCCGTGATTGACAGTTTACAGCTCAGACTAAAAAGATTAAATAACATTAGAAAGTGGCAGGTGACTTCTTTCCCCTCGGGGCCTTGTGCCCTGTGAGGAAACGATTGAGACTTCTAATAATATTGCTAACAAGAAAGTTCTGAACTGTTTGCTTGCAGCAGTCATATTCTGAGAAGGAATGCAAATCCTGTTATGCATCGTTTTCATCTTGGTGCGGTTGCAGTGGCCATAAAAGTTAGATAGAAGGTAAAGCGAAGTATACCTTCCCTTGAGACTTAAAATGCCCTGAAACACGTCCAACTTCTAGGGGCAGATAATGTTTCAAAGCTGCTGGCCAAGATCAATTTGTCTTCTACCTGATACATTCTTTCTCAGAAATCCAGCCAAGATTATCCCAAATTCAGTTATTCAGAATTTCAGGTAACCAACATGGCTTCTCTCTAAAATGTCCCCCGTAGCCGAGCCTTCAGTAACATCACATGATTCCTAATTACATATCTATGCATACCTTACCTCAGCCTCTATCCTTTTTTCTTTCCAGAAGGTTCAGAAGAGATTTTTTTTTTTTTTTACCGTCTCCTTTTCAAGCTGGATAATGCTACTTCCTACAAAATCATAATCACCCCTTACATGCTTGTGGTTCTTTGAACTTTATGAAATGTTTCTTTCTTTCTCTTTTATCTCATGGGAATAATAGTACCTATGCACGGGGTTATCATGAGAACCAGATGAAAGAATGCATGTGAAGTGATTAGCACAGTGCTGGCCCATAGCATTTGCCAAATAATTGTAAACCATTTTAATGAATTAATTTACTATATTTCATCCTTACGATAGCCTCACAAATTAGGTAAAATGCGCAGTATTATTTTTGTTCAATGGGTGCCTTTGCATCTGAGGCATGAAGGTTGAGTAACTTTCAGAGATTTGGGGGGATCTGAGTCAAAATTGGAATCCAAACCTGCTGGTTTCCAACCTCACATTTGCTCCCTAGAGTCTCCTAGAGCACATGATTGTTCTGGGGTGAGAGATGGCCCTCAGTCCTCCACATCTTATCCCTTTGGGCATCATAACTGTCACTAATGTTCCCAGCCGTGCCCATCTCATTGCTCTTCTATGAAGACTGCATTTTGTGCTCATTAAGAGAGCATAATCTTTGCTCCGTGACAGACCTGGGTTTGAATCCTGGTTCTGGCTCTTAATAGCCGTGTATGAAATGAACAAAGGTTTCTTGTGAGGACTAAAGAAAGGAAGATATTGCCTACATAGTACCTGGTGCATGGAAAGCACTCAACAAATTTTCGTTGTTGTTATTATGATTGCTAGATAAACTCCAGAGCCGCACTGCTGTACCTGCTGCCATAGCCACGTCTCCACACCAGCTGTCTCCTTGGGTTCTGGCCAACCTGGCTCTTGGCCTCAATACTCCACTGAAACTACAGCTCTCCTTGTCAATAAATACCTCCTTCTGACCAATCCAGGACCTCTCTCCTTGCTCAGGGCACTGCGGACTCATCCCTCTCCACTGGAGGCTTTTCAGTCTTGGCATCAGCGTGCCCCATCCTGGTGATTTTCCTCAGACATGGCTCCCTCTTCTTCTCACGGCACCACTTCCCCCATCCCACCCTTTTGAGCTCTGCTTATTCCTGCAAAGTCGTGGACTCACTCTTCTCTTCTTCAACTGTACCCTACAAAGATCACGGTTATATTTACCTCTCCATATGTATCACCTTGCATTATTCACCATCTCTGCTTCCAGAACCATTAATTGGTTTATTCCCATAAATGGTGTAACCCCATATATGGTTATATATATATAGTTATATATGTAATTTGTTTTCTACATCTCTAAAGGCTTGGTGAGAACTCTCGAAGGAACGTGATTACAAGTGTTGGCAGGAAGCCAACGGGAAAACGCCTAAGTATCTTCTGCATCTTCTTAACTACTCTTTACAAACCTTCAGAGGTGCAATCATGAAACTCGCATGAGTCTCATCCCTTCAGTGAGGGTGTCCAGTAGCAATATAAGGAATTCTCTCACCACCTCCTTTCCAGGCAACGTCTTAGCAATCTCTTAAAAGGTTAGAAGTTTCTGAACACTGGTATCCCATTCGGAGTCTTGTTAAGGTGGCAGTTTAAACTCAGAAATGCTCTGGCACTGTTGGGTACCCCTGGAACAAGTGAGCCTTGGGCATCCTGTTTGAGTAGCCACTTCTGCTGCCACCGTCTTGACACACAGGATATAGTTATTATAACTTGCTCTATGCCGTCATATGGTGCTGAAAAGCCCTCTAAAGTCTCGGAATACCTCCCCGCTCTCGAAGTCTCCTTCACACCTGTGTGCCACGATGTATTCCGCTGCGCAATTGTCACTGCTCTATCACGTGTCATTGATCAGGGTGTTGTCGTTGGCCCCCAGGTGGGCTAAACACCTTGTTCCAATGACGCTGAGATACGGCAAAACCAGGGCCATAGACCCAAAGTGGTTCTAACAAGGAAGAAATTTGGGGGTCAAGGGTGGGAGCTCTGAAGCCTCTTTCTTCTTCTCCGGTGTGGTGCCTGGAGAGACCCTAAGTATGGTTATGGACATGCATGTCAGTGCCCTTTTACCTAGAAAATAGGAAACGAATTCCAAACAATACTGGAAACAGCTGACCCTTTTAGCACAATGCTTAAATATGCTAGTGCTGAGCCAAGGCAGCATGTGCAGAGTAAATATTTTAATCCCTAATTAATCACTTTGGTTAGATTGGTAAAACACAAGTCTAATGAAAATAATTTGAAATTTCCTTCATGAATAATTGCCTTGTTCGGGGAATTGTGGGAAGAGTCAACTGACTGACCTTCCATTCTTACTCAGCTGTACTGCTCTGAGACTTAATTTGCGTCCTTCAACCTCTTCCAGTCACCGTCATGAGATTAGAAATACCTTCCGTGCAGTTTAGCAGCAAGTATGTAATATGACGGTTAAGTCAGCGGAGAGGTAGAAAACCGAGTGACTCCTGGCTTTCTTGCCATGGAGCTCACAGTGTCCTGTCGAGGGGCGAGTGTCTTTGCAACCCCGCATTCTTTTATTAGGTTGTGAGCATGATGGATTGCTCCAGGTTATTGAACTGTTCATGTTCCTTTTTAATTAAAAACTTGAATAATAAGGTGCCCAGGGTTTGGGCATTTACAAAGGGGAGAGAAAGAATTTTCCAACTCTGAGTGCTGATGAATGCTATTCTGATTAGCACTGTGCCACCAGATTTAATTACTTCTTTGAGTAAATCAAATTTTTCTTACAGAGCAATGTCCCCGGGTGTGCAAAGACCAAAGGTTAAGCCACCTTACTCGTTACCTGTTCAGACATGTTGGAACCTGTTAGACGTGGGTTGCGAGCGTGCTCTGTTCCATCTTTATTCTATCTTGCCTGCCTGCCTGCCTGCCTGTTCTCCTTAACTTCCTCCCCAGTGTTCCTCAACCCCCTTCCAGCAATGAATGTATTGCTTATCTGGTTGGAATGTCACTAGGAGTGATGACTGGCAACGTGCCCTGTGGCTGGTGCACTCTGGCTCACACTGCAATCATTGCTAAAAATTGCCTGGTCCACCAGTCGGTTTGGCCAGTTCTGTGGACTGTCAAGGTCCACCTGGTGGACCATCTGCCGCCTCTCCCTGGAGGTTCCTCCTCTCTTTTGTTTTCCAGTCTGGTCCTCCTCCTCAATCTTGCTCTTTTATTTGGGAGATTCAAATATTGGGGGGAATTTTTCTTTTGCTTCTCAGCAATCGGGAGGAAATGATGTTCTTGGGTTGTTGGAATGCGTTTGGATTAATAACACCTTAACTCTTTGCTGTCCTGCAGTTGCCTTGCAAAATGACCAATAACTGGCTCAAGAAGCTTGGTTATAAAGCAGAAAAATACCACTCAAGTGGAGAAGCCTAGAGGCAGGCAACTTGTAACCCAGGTGATAACTGAACCAAATTTTGGAGCAGATTTGGTATCTCTATTCAAAATGGAGTTAACTACATCCCATGCCACAAGGGCCACGGAAGCCTTCCCATTTTTACAGGATCAGAGGCAGAGAGAATTAGAAGCCAAATCATTGGTTTTCAATATATTTTCACCATTGTGGGTGTGTGGCGACATAACTATGCATCCAACAGCATGATGTGTAGTTGGGCATGACTAGTTGAATGTACTGTTGTCCTAATGAACACCTTTAACAATAGCTCTACAGAACTCCTCCCCAGAGCTCCTGGTGCCAGACCTCTGAATCAAAGAGTTGACAGCAACAAGTCTAATTCAGGGGTAAATGGAAGAAAGAGGACCCTGAGCTGCAAAAGGCAAAGTTTGATGGCTTTATCATTATGCCCAGGTTGGGTCCTGCTGATGACATCTATAGAATGCTTGCTCTTCCTCACCAGGAAATGTGTGCTCGGAAAAGAGCAAGAGTGATTGCTCATTCTTCCAGAGCTCGCCTCTGCAGCTGGACCACCTTTCATCCCGGCCACACTGCCCTGAGCTCTCCATAAAGCAGACCTAGCACTGGTTTTGCAATGGCCTGTCTGCACTTTTGCTTTTCTGACTGATTTGAGTCAACGCAGAACATTCATAGACCCCATAACATGAATACAAAAATGTGCTTTGTGGTTGCCTGACTCTGCGCTTCTAGAGTCACTGGATAGGATTTGAACTCTGGTAGTGCCCTCCCCCACCTCGAAACTTAACCCTGCACTGGAACGTGCTCTATCCATTTCCTGAGGGTCCTTGTTTATAAGTATTACATTCATTCAGTAATGTTAAGTGAGCACCTACACGTACTACGCTGGGCACTGCCCTAATTAAATGTAGCCCCTACCCTACTGAAGTTTTTCTTAATACCACAATTTAATTCCTTCTTCCTGCCTCTTCAGTTGTTTTGAGATCTGCCATTCTGTTACTATTTATCTGGCCATTCATACATTTCTGCCTTCCCTCCAACACTGCTTCCTTTAAAGACTTCTGATGGCTGAATTTGGAAACACAGTGAAACTGCGACTACATTGGGCCACTTGGCAGAAATGGATATGGATATATGAATAGATGGATAGATGGATGGACAGAGAGAGAGAGAGAAATAGATAGTGATAGATATATCTTTTGGTGTGAACTATTATATAGCACTAAAGCATTAAATTGGCAGAGATGTAAGAGGTCTTAAAGTTCTTCTCTCATAGAAGTTCACAGGCTTCAGTGACTTGCTCAAGGTCATGGCTAACTGTTTTTAAGTTGAGACTAGAAAACTGGCTTCTGACTCCTAGTCATTGTTTTTTCCAACACACAGTAATTTATATATATGATGTAATTCGGGGTCTATGCTTGATTACGTCTGCCATCCAGTCAGTAAGAAATAGGTGAACTACCAAGAAGGTTCAAAAATTTCAATAATAACAATAAAGTATTTATGAAACCTATTGATTTCAGCACGCCCAAATTATATTCACAAAATGTTGGAACTGTTCACTGCTGTTTCCTCGAGATACTCATTCCCACCAACTTAGTCCAAAACTTGGCTAACATCAGCACAAACATGACTATCATCCTCAGACCTTCCTGTCTCTTCTCCTACCCTGTTGTAACTACTTTGGTGGTGCTTCTTCACCAGCTGAGTGGGTGCATTAAGGCTGAATACCTTACAGTGACAGCACTACCCTACTGGACTGGGTAAACTCTGGATCAGAGTTTGGAAGCCAAGAGGAGAGTCTTTCTTGTTCCCTCACCCTCTCGTAATGACGCTTCCGGAAAGAACACGGACTTTTCTCTTTTAATAAGGATTCCTGGTTTCCGGAAATGAGCCCATCAAACCTGAAGCAAACAAGACTCGCATTTGGGGGCAGATATCTCATTCACAGAAGATTCCTTTTCTTTATTCAAATCTTAAAGACAGCGTCTTATTGATATGCTGCTTACTCTTTATCCACACGTTATTGATAAAAGTCAATATTTTCCTTTATTAGTATTTTTTAAAAGTACAACCATGAGCTCTGAAAAGGATCACATACTGAAAACCTCAAATAGTGTGGGTCTGAGATCCGGCTGCCAGTAACAAATGAAGCACACAGCCCAGGCCCTTAAAGCATGCACCCCACTTTTCTTTTCTTTTTTTTTAAGTCATTGTGAGAAGGCATAATTGGGGGGGGGGTACAGTCAAGGAAGGATATGCTGTCAAAGTCAAGGGGGTTCAGAGTATGGACTGCGAAACGAAGGGCAGATCAGATGGCAGGGCGTTTGAGGAGATAGAAGATCACTCTTCAGAGTTAAGCCCCCCAGCTCTGTCATTGCTACAGAAAATGGTAAAACTCTGCTTCTTTATCCTCAGAGCCACTGCTGGTGGGGCTGGCCTGATGGGCTTTCCCACCCTGGGCCCACGTGTATCCCCTCTGGTCCATGACAGTGCCCTTGAGAATATAATTTCATTTGGAAAGGTCTGAGGAGAGGAGGTAACGCCACACCCTTGTACTTATCTTACCCTCAATGCAAATGGCACTTATAGGGAGGCAGGCTCGCACTCAGTATGAATAAGAACATTTTAACAATTAGTAAAGATCAGTCAGCTGAGGCGTACAATGAACTCGCTGGCATTGGAAGTAAGAGGCTTACAGACTATCTTTCAAGGATTCGGCAAGGGGGTTCCTGTTTTGAATGG
The DNA here is from genome assembly GCF_028749965.1 of Puma concolor. Taxonomy (NCBI): domain Eukaryota; kingdom Metazoa; phylum Chordata; class Mammalia; order Carnivora; family Felidae; genus Puma; species Puma concolor. Next base: position 44,296,409 of record NC_141672.1, read on the forward strand.
GAAGTTGGATTAGGAAACTGAAAATTCATATAACCCAAAGGGTTGTGACTCCCTGAATATTTTTACTCGAACATAACTCTGTGTCATAGAGGCTTAATGAATATTATTTAATTCCATTTCCAAATTGGCTCGTTAGTGTGCAAAAGGCTGAGGGCAAGGCCAGAATAGGCCACTGCTTTGGGGACTGGGTTTCAGGGGCCCAGGGAAGGCTCCACTGATTAGAAACACACACAATTACAGCCTCCTTCGCTGAAGGCTCTGTCCCCTAGTCAATGGCGGCTGATCTGGGAGAAGCAACGCTGGGTTCCCAGTCTTCTGGTACAGACACACTGAGGCATAATGATTGCAGGGGTGTGCGATTAAGAGAACAAGCTTGGTGATGAGACTCCCTGGGTTGGAATCCCTGTGTGAATTTCACAATCCCCTAGCCTCCTCCGTAGAATAGAAATAAGAATATGCCCGTCTATAGGGTTGTCACAAGCATTAAGTAATAATACACGTAAAATGCTTAGACCAGTGCCTGGCAGAAAGTCAAACGTCAAGAAATGCTAGCTATTATGTGCTCGTTGGTTTGAAGGGTTTGATCAGACTCTCTTTGAGAGTAACTCTGGCTCTGCGTAGGTGAAGGGCAAGGAAAGTAAGGGAGGCGGCTCTTTGAAGGGCTCCAGACGAAAACCAAGGGGGAAGAAGATTAAAGAAAGCTGAGACGGAGAGTACGCGAGAAACATCTTTGCGGCCTGGTCCCTGGAGGTCCAGCCCTGCTCAGCTTCCTGAGTTTCCATTTTGACTCATAAATCCCAGAGACAAAGTTTTGAGAACCCAGTTGCCTATCAACTCATCAGACTTGAAACGCATGGGAGACCCACCAGTTTTTTTTCAGACTGTAAGCTTTTTCCCTCCCAAGTAAAAAAGTCCAGAGAGAATCAAAGATCCCCCCCTCCCCCAACAGATCACATTTACCATAGGGCCTAATCTACTTCTGGGAAAACCATCCACAGGGTTTAATTAAGTTCTTCTAGGGACCATGAGCCTAGAGGGGCTGCACACATAGGGGGAGAAACAGCCTGACGGCTGTGGGTCTTTCACTAGCTTCTTTCTCAGGGGGAAGTCAGGGCAAGCACTGCAACTCTCGCCTTCCTCGCGCATGGGGCCCAGGCCACGGTCCGGACGAGGACGAGGTTCTCCAAGCCTCCTTCCGTAGCTGTTTTAACAACACGGGACATTCCCCCCACCCCCACCCCAGGCCACCTGCTGCTCATGTGCGGTTTAAAAATTAACTTAGAAATACATGAGATCAGCGGAACAAGGGCATTAGACGGTGTCCCCCAGAAATGGACCTCTTGTGCTCCAAAAATGTTCTTAGAAACACATGTGAGTTTCTTTGCTCTCAAATTAAGGAGGATTAAAGCAGCCAGACAGCTGTTGCTCAGTTCCTGGGATCATGTGGCCAAGGCTGAAAGCCTTAATTTGCTGGCATGAGCCTAAGTCAGTTGCCTGATCTCCAAATTAATTTTTGAATTAAATGATTGTACCCCCCTTCCTTTTTTTTCTTCTAATTGAGACTTCCATTGAAAAATGCTTAGCAAACAGTTGGAAAACCCCAGAACAAAAGGCTGTTGTAAAATCATGAAATGGAGGTCATTGGAAACAGTTTTAGGTTAGCACTGGAGATGCGATTAAATCTTTTTTTAATCATATTTTTATTAACTATAAAAATATTTAGAAATAAATTTCAAGCACTAAAGTTAGGTCCTAAAGGGTGGTTGAAAAGAGCTTAGATCATTTCATATAGTTCGTTTGTGTGAGCTTTACCCAAAGACTCAGAGCAAAAGGTCTGAGGCACAGTGGCTTCGTGTTTAATTTTAAAACAACAATGATGTTATCCTATAGATCTTAATGCTTTAATGACTGAACACTTGTAAAATGTTTCTATAAGGTAAAATTAAAAGAAAGATGATTTTATAATCCCCAAATGAAAAAGATCCACAGTGAAGACAGACAAGGGTTTGAAAAAGGAAGTGGTATTCTGAAAGTACAGGTTTATTTACAAAAAAAAAAAAAAAAAGACAAAATGCTAACTTTTAGGCTCTGCAAAGATTTCAGTTATGCTGAAGGCTTAGGTACAAAATATTCAATGGAAACTTCACGCTGAAAAAAATACAGTATTGTGTACTTATGCATATTTCAAAACCTTAAAAAGTCAACCTGATCAATAAACACAGTCTGAAACAGTAATTGTTGGCTGACAATGAAATAAAGTTTACCCAGTGAAATTTATTTAGATCAGCCTTCTTTCATCAAGCCCATGATAGGACTCTGTGTGTGAAGAATTTGGGGCTTTACAGTTCTATATCCTTGAAGACGTCTTTATGAATAAGAAAAGGTAAAGGAGTGGGCATGGACAAATACTCTGACTTAGGTGCTGGGAGGTCTTCCTGCGGCTCAGTGAGTTATAAGAAACTTCTCAGAGCTCTTCAAATACAGCTATTACACCCATGTAGGGTTGAGTCATAGCACCTTTATTAAAGGAGGGTCATGGGTGGGGGTGGGAAAGGACACATCCCTGGAACAGCAATTAAAAACCAGCTGCTACCTAGACACGGCTCTTTCAAGTTTCTTTCATCTTTGGCTCTAAAATGTTGACTACAGACTCCTTGGTGATTAACTTGTATGCAAACTCCAATAGATCCTTAATGGTTAACCACACTGAAGTTCTCTCTTTGCGGGTCTAGCTGCAGGCATGATTCGGTACCTGCTCTCCTTGCTTGCAGAAGATGACACAAGAGAACCTGAGGTGGCTGGAGATATAAAAGAGTAGTCAGTTCCTCCAAATGAGTTTGCTAGTGTCTTGACTTCCATTCATTCTTTCAAAAAATACTTACTGTGCACCTATTATTGCCTGGCACTGTTCTAGATGTTGGGGGTGCATTAGTGAACAAAGCAGACGGAAATCCTGCCCTCCTGGAGTTCCCATTCTAGTGGGAGTGGGGAGAACAGACAATAAGCAAATAATTATGTCAGAAAGTGCTAAGTGCTATGGAGAAGAGTAAAGCAGGGAAGGGCAGGAGGGCTACTACAGGGAGAGAGAGGCAATTTTGAATAAGAAAGTCAGGAAAGGCTCACTGAGAAGTGAATCTTCAGCAAAGGAACATGGGAGGCATCTCTGTAGACATCGGGGGTGAGAGCTGGCTGGACAGAGAAAGACAGGGGCCAAGACCCTGCAGCAGGATGTGCCTACTATGTCCTAGGGGGTAGCGAGAAAGAATCAGAATTTAAAAAGGTCTGAATGGACCAACCCAAACAAGACAGAATTTAACAGGAGTGGACAAGGGGTTAGGGGTGGTAGATGAGGTTAGAGAGGGGTTCATTTTGTATAAGGTCTTAACGGTTATTGTGCGGACATTTTCAGGTCCCCTGAGGGAAAGAGTACAGATTGCTCAACCACTATTGACGATCTAGGGGATAAAATAGAAAATGGAAGAGGAAGAAAAAGCCAAAGATGCGAAATGTCTGATATTCAGAAAGTAAAAATAATTGGATTCTTTCTAGAAGTAAATTATAGACCAGGAGTTGACTTTTAATGTAAAGGATCAGGTAGTAAATAATTCAGGCTTTTCAGGCCATCTGGTTTTTGTCCCAACAGCTTAACTCTACCCTTGTTGCATAAAAGCAGCCATAGGCAACACAGAAATGAATGAGTATGTATTCAATAAAACTTTATTTACGGTAACAAACAATGGGCAGCATTTGGCCTATAGACTGTAGTTGGCCAACCTGTGCGTATAGCCCAATGATCGTGGGGAGTTCAGATAAGAAAGCAAAGGATCATAGTAGTCTTCCTTTTATTTTATTTTATTTTTTATGGGACCATCCCTCTATTTGGATAAATCAAATAGGGTTAAGGGTATGGACCAGGACACTTGACAAATTCTTCTCTTATTTTCTTGTGAGCAAGATGGAGAAATTATCTTGGATTCAAGAACAATCCGTTAGTAACTGGCTAAATAGCCCCAGAAAAAGAGAGCTGTATCATCAGCCTCAATAAAGTTTATAGGTTAAAAAAAAAGCTGGGACGAGGTGGGGTGTGCTATACCATCCGGGGCCTGTGGAAACTCAAATCCATTTCTTCCTCTTCTGCTCCTCCGCTTTATCACACAGGAGCTCTGTTTCCCAAGCTGGGAAGAAAGCTTCCAGCTGGGTTAGGCCAATGGCAGGAATGAAGAAGTTGAGTACTTCTCCCCCCTCACCTCTGTGACTTGGGTGGCGCTTATGACAGGGTAGGAGTCCCTGGGCCCACCTTTCACTGCTCTGTGGCTCCTACTGACCCTCCCCCGTTGGGTACTCCAGCCTGTGCGTGACAATGGCTTCCTGCCATCACTACACCCGTTTGCTTTATTGCTCCCTGGTTGACTTCTCCCATCTTCCATTGTCCATCAAACAACTCCCCTGTATTAGATTCTCTCTCTCTTAAACACTCAGGGTGGTTTCTGTTTTTCCTGGTTGGACCCTGACTAATAGGGCAGCTAACCTATGAATGTCACTCTAGAGGAAGGTTTAGACTGGTGCTTCCAGGCTCTCCTCTCGCTCTCACCGTTTTTATCAATAACTCAGCTGATGATGTAGCAGGTATGCTAATCACATTTGCAAATGGCCTGGAGCTGGCTGGAAAAGCTATTTGCTGGAAGGCAGGCTCGGAATCTAAAAATATCTCCGTGGGCCAAATCTAACAAAAAGGAATGTAATAAGAAAAAAAAAAAAAGTGAAGTCTTGCACTTGGGTCCCCAAATCAAGTATGGGATGGGGAAATGGTGACATAATAGGACAAGTGCTTCAGGGATTTGGACTGACATCAAAATGAGGCAAAATCTACCACAAGAAAAAAATTAAAAAGCCACAGGGAACACTGGTTGCATTAATACTTTTGTACAGAGGAAAAGGGAGTTAACTAGACTGTTCTGTACTCTATGGGTCAGACCACTCTTAAGGGTGTTGCATTCAGCTGGGGCACAGCATTGAAAAATACTACTGGTAAAGTAGTTTGAGGCACAGGAGAATGACAGAATATTAAAAGAAAGTGGAAGCTATTGAAGGAAACTAGAAAGAAGCAGTCAGAGAGATGGGTAGGAAGAAAACATTTCCGTGTCTGAAAGATTACCAGGCCAGCAGTGGTTGTATGGAACGACCTCATTAGCCGGCACCTCTTGTTTCAAAGGGCAGGACTTGGGTGCTCTCCTTCCTTGGCATAGCCTATCATATCAGGAAACTTTTCCTTATGCCTACCCCGACGTTATCTTGCTCTAGTGAAAGTCCCGAGGCAATCATCTTTGAAATGAGAGCTTAATTTTTCGTTTAATCAATGGCTCAGGAATCAGACTTGTTCGAATTCTAGGCACTGATTCTTTTGTGACCCTGGATAACTCACTCCTTAATTGCCTCCGTTTCCTCACCAAAAAAGAAGCTGCCAAGGAGGCTCTGTTGTGCATTTAGGAAACACCGGGCTTCCGGAGCTTAGTAAAGTTTGCTGTTTTGTTGGTTTTGCTTTGTTTTGTTTTCCCCTCTTCCCGCTTCTTACTGTTTACGTGTTTTGTGGAAATCAGAAGCACCAACATCCCAGGGTTTCTATGCAGATGTGATGAAAAGAAATGAATACTACAAACTCGGACACAGGAAAGACTGGCTGCCTGGATATTCCGTGCAGGGGTTAACACTGCCTCCCAGGAACTAGTGTCTTTGTCGTCAGGTTACCATAGGTCTGTCACCTGTTTTCTTCCTCTTTCCTGGGTTGGTAGACTTTTCTGTAAACTGGAATATTTTGCCTGCATTGTGCTCTAACAGGAACTTAATGTAATTCTGAACACCAAGCTGTTTTTCCTCTGCACTCTGGTTCTTAGCTGTGGGATGCCTTTAGTCTGGCCTGCTTACCTGGTGACCGCGTCTTTCTCTTGCTTTTTTGGGAAGAAATGAAGAAATTGACTGACACCTTTTCTGCACAGACAGACTCAAACTGCAGAACAAATAACTTAGAGTCGGGAATCAGCGTTTCCTGATGTTGCCTAATAGTGTTGACCTCATTAGCACACACTGGATGCCTTGGTGTGTTTAGCATGGGCAGGTTAAAAGAAAAGATTTTTAATAAAGCTTAGCCTAATATTGCGTGCTATTTTGATGGACTTAGGAAAAACCATGGGTGTTGTGGCTCTAACACATCATTCTTTTTAATGTCTTATAGGTATTGTGAGCTAAAATACAGTTGTCCCGCTGAAATTTTTAAATAATCAATATAGCTCTATGATAAGAACACCAGGTTTATATAGCATATGCCATTGCTAGCTTCAAAAGCATTATACCCAGAAGACTTCTTAGCGATCGTGCAATTTCTGTTACAGATAAAGAAACCGAGGTGCAGAGAGGTGAGGTAGGTCCCCAGCAGTTGCTGATGAGAGGGAGATATGGAGTCCGGAATCCCCAGCTCCTTTCTGACAGACCAGGGCTCTTCCTGCTGGACTGTCCCACAGGAGCCCCACTGCCCCCTGTGCAGCTGTAAGTGCAGAACGGAAATGGTGTTATAATGCCACAGAACAATCAGCTCAGACTTGTGAGCTGAGCCACTTCTAGTGAACAGAAAGTGACTTGGAAGGCAACACTTTAATTGCACTAAGATGCCCTCAAGTGTCAGATGCATCCTTATAAAATTTTATTTACTGGAAAAACTTTTTTAGACTCGCTGAGACACTGGTTTATAAACCTTCTGATTCTTGTGGGTAAATGGAAAGAGGATGGGGTGCCTGAGTGGCTCAGTCGGTTAAGCACCTGACTCTTGATTTCTGCTCAGGTCATGATCTCATGATTTGTGAGATTGAGCCCCACGTTGGTTCCTCGCTGACGGCATGGAACCTGCTTGGGATTCTCTCTCTCTCCCTGTCTCTCTGCCCCTCCCCTGCTCGGGCTTAACCTGTCTTTCAAAATAAATAACTAAACTGTAAAAAAAGAAGATATCTCTTTTAAAACGAAGATGTAAACAAAACTAATGATATTTCTTTTTATGTATTTATTTATTTTGAGAGAAGAGCGAGTGTGAGCAGAAGAGGGACAGAGAGAGAGGGAGAGAGAGAATCCCAAACAGGTTCATCACTGTTAGCTCAAAGCCCCATGTGGGGCTCGATCCCACAAACCATGAGATCTTGATGTGAGTCAAAATCAAGAGTCCGTCGCTTAACCAACTGAGCCACCAAGGTGCCCAAAACTAATGATATTCTAAAACTTCTTTATGTGCAATGTCCTTTTGCATTTGCAGTGGTTGCTATATACGTCTTTCCCCCCAATGTTCTTTGTGCTATCAGGAATATTAGTGACTCAGTATGACTATTTCTGAAAAAAGTGCTCTGTTACAGCCCCAGGACTGGTTTCTTGAGCTACAGACATTCATTCTGCAGGTTTGATCATGTGCTCAGGTAAAAACAACTATGTCTCAACTGCCACCTAATGACAGCAAATTTAAGATACATTCTGATTTTATAGATGTTAAAATGCTGAAAACATTTAAAGAACAGAAGAAAGAAAAGAATGAAGGACAGAATGGACAATGGAAGGGGTCTTAGAATGTATAAGATAGAGCCCTTCATTTGGTGTTCCTAGCATTCCTTCTCCATTCAATGAATGAATGGGTGTGTGTGTGTGTGTGTGTGTGTGTGTGTGTTTGGGAACTGCTGGCCCCCAGGCCCTTTGAGGAAGTACATTTGCAAAGCAAAGGAATTAAAGAGACCCATATGTAGTGGAAGGTACGGAGAAAGTTTGGATGACATTTGCCCCTGGATTCAGCCATACCTGAAGCTACTCTTGCACTTCTCATTTAAGTGAGCCAGTCAAATATCTTTTAAGGCTCACACTAGCTTGATCTGGGTCTCTTTCACTAGCACCTCAAAGAGCCTTGACTTATATGTGGGACAATCCAATGCATAGTCAAGGAATGTTCTATAGATTTAAACATTTATAGGACGGTCAAAGAAAAAAAAAAATCAAGCCCGGCTACAATGTCAGATATTGTGTGCTATTTCGATGGACTTAGGAAAAACCACGGGTATTGCTGTTCTAACACACCGTTCTCTTTAATGTCTTATAGGTGTTGTGAGCTACTAAATTTTCTTTGTGATACAGTTGTCCCACTGAAATTTTTAGGTAATCAATATAGCTCGTGGCCAAAAAGAATATTGGGAAAATAGAAAAAGAAAAGACCAGGACAAGCGACAAAATAAAGCCGAACTTCTGAAATTTAGTCTGGAAAGTACACACAGAAACCAAGGGAGTGTTTGTCGGTAGAATGCATCCAGAACGCTTTCCTTCTGCAGATGCTGCTGACGCTGTGGGTCCATTGTGGCATCTGTGTGCCTGAGCATGGCCAGACTCTTGGTCTTCCACACAGACACTGCCACTTGTTGGGAAGAACACATCACTGAAACCTACTCGCCATGCCTGGCCGTCACACAGGAAGTAGCGAAGAGATGCTGGCTTGCCTCCTCTCTCCCATTCCATTTTCTGCGTGTGACTTCAGAGGAAGGGTCAGAATCTAGTTCCTTCCTTTCCTTTCCACAGAAACGTAATGTACACCCTGTCCACAATTGCTTGGGAAGGCATTATCTGTAAGGAAAGCTCAGGAGTTTGGCTGATGGTTGCATGTGTGTGTGTGTGTGTGTGTCCTCACCCAACAGGTGAGGTAACTGCATAATTTAGCCTCTAACCTAGGACAGGTTTGAGACTGCAAGGGGACACGAGTAATGAAGACTCAGGGACAACAAGTATGTGGACACTTATTAATAGGACTAACTTGCATAATGCTTTGTCCTTCACCTTCATCTCCTCATGAGACAAACTTACGTCGTCTACTAAACCGTGAGCCCCTTGAGGACAAGACTCTGGTCTTCTTCCTGTTCCTGACGCGAGAGAGTCATACAAGGGCTCAGTGAATGTTGAGTATCGCAGAAAACCTCTTGAGCAAGGAGAAAGTAGTAGCAAATATGCATGGAAATGCTGCACTTCTTAATTTTTTCAAGTAGGGAGCAGCGACCCCATGCTTCCTGAGCAGTGCGCTCAGGAGATTGGGCAGAGATAAGAAGTTCAAGGTAGCATTTACCCAAGGGATACAGAAGTGCTGATGCATACGGGCACTTGTACCCCAATGTTTATAGCAGCGCTTTCAACCATAGCCAAATTATGGAAAGAGCCTAAATGTCCATCAACTGACGAATGGATAAAGAAGATGTGGTTTATATGCACAGTGGAATACTACTTGACAATGAGAAAGAATGAAATATGGCCTTTTGTAGCAACACGGATAGAACTGGAGGGTATTATGCTAAGTGAAATAAATCAGGCAGAGAAAGACAGATACCATATGTTTTCACTCATATGTGGATCCTGAGAAACTCAACAGAAGACCAGGGGGAAGGAGAGGGAGAAAAAAACAGTTACAGACAGGGAAGGAGGCAAACGATAAGAGGCTCTTAAATACTGAGAATAAACCGAGGGTTGATGGGGGTGGGGGGGAGGGGAAAGTGGGTGATGGGCATGGAGGAGGGCACCTGTTGGGATGAGCACTGGGTGTTGTATGGAAACCAATGTAACCATAAGTTTTATAAAGAAGAAGAAGAAGAAGAAGAAGAAGAAGAAGAAGAAAGAAGAAGGAGAAAGAAGGAGGAGAAGGAGAAGGAGGAGAAGGAGAAGGAAAAGGAGGAGAAGGAGGAAAAGGAGAAGGAGAAGGAGAAGGAGAAGAAGAAGAAGAAGAAGAAGAAGAAGTTCAGGGTAGTAATCTCGAGCAGAAGACGTATGAATAAATCCGGGTATCTGCTACATTCACGGTTATGTGTAGCCATACCCTTCCTGCCTGGTCGCACGTACACACTTTACATGACTTTCACACAGTTACAGCCACAGAAGGAGGGAGTTGACACAGAAAGCAGGAAGTTGGTCTGAGACCTGCAGGCACCTATGCCGGATCCTAGTGTGTGCCGGGGGAGGGGGGTCTCCTTTCTGACCCCTCGGGGTAACCAGCCCCCACAGGGAAGATCCGAGGTGTTCAAGCAATGTTGGCTTAAAGTAGCGCTGCCCACGCCCCCTCCTCTTTCTTCCTGGAAAGAAACCAGAACCTCAGAATCAGGAATCCCAGGCTTGAGAGCCACACACACATGAGGCAGGGTGGAGTGGGGAAAGGAGGGGCAGGAGAAGTGTCACTGACCTATTGGTGTCACTGTCCCTGGCAGGGAGGGACTTAGGCCACCTCCCCTTCCCTCCCTACCTCCTTCCCTTCCCCCTTGACCTCAAAGTTCCCACCTAAGCCTGGGGGGCCTCCAAGTTACTTCCTACTCTAGCAACCTTTAATGTGTCTTTATATTCTCTTCTTCTTTTCTCTGTGCTTCCCTTCCCCGAGGAGGTGATAGAAAGGAACAGGAGCAGAAAGCGTGGTGGCAGTTTTGTGAAGGTCCATCCTGACCCAACCCGGCCCATGCGTGGTGAGGGCTTCTCACTGAAGGTTCCTTGGGGCCAGTTCTTGGCAGGGTCTCCCCTGAGCTGGAGTGCGGCAGGGGGCAGAGAAGACGTGAGGGGTGACCTGATGGAACCAGACAGTGAGCCTTAGAGGACCAGGCAGGGGGCCGCACAGGAGACCCCAGCACTGAAGGGGTCAGCAAAGCCAGTGTTGGTGAGGACCTGCAGAGTGGGGCTGGAGGGAGGCCAGAGGGAGGGAGGGGTGCACCTGGGTCAGGGGACCAAGATTTTGCAGCCAGTGAAAATGGGGTCTAGGCACTAGCAAGAGGTGACAGTGCTGTAGGCAGAGGGTCTGGGTCGGCGTCTTGGACCTGCTTTGTGATTTTTGTCTATGGGCCTGGAGGGCGGCTGGTCTGGTTTCCAGGCCAGCACTGAACAGACCCTGCTGGGAAGGTTGGGGGCAGGGAAGGAGGCAGAGACACAGTTTAGAGGTAGGTGATGTCCTTTCTTGAAGCCCTCACCTCCACAGTCGGAGGTCCCTTTAAAGCGTTTCTAGGTATTCGTGAGCATGGGCAGCCAATGGTTACCAGTCCTACGCAGGCCTGCCTGCTGGGTGGGGGAGTTTGCCCGCAGCTCGTTTCTTGTCCAGCCTCTCGTCCCTCCCCTTTCTGTCAATCAGCGTCATCCAAGGCATGGCAAACATGTAAAGTGGATTCGTTTACTGTTCAGTGTTTATAACTTATTAACATATAGCTCCCAAAACATGAAGACACTTGGTACCGAAAACAGTATGAGTACTGGAATCAAGTCGACCTGGGTTCAAAGCCCTACTCTCGCTGTATGGCCCCGAGCACTTCATTCTAACTTCTGGGATTCTACATCCATGCAAACCAGTGTCCGCTCACTCAAATTGTATATAAATTGCTCAGCCGAGAGCCTGGTGCCCAGTGGATGCCAAGCAAATATCCCTCTTTGCTCCTTTCAAATTCCTCAAAATCGTAGATCGCTATTCCTCATTTAATGATCAGTACGTAATTTGTTTTCATTTGCTGGAGTCCACTTACAGGAACGAGGTCAAAGAATCTTAAACATCAGATTCAAAACTAATGTACTGGAAATCCTGCTTCAGACTACATTATTTTGGTTATTTCAAGTAAAACAATAGTTAAGATTTAGACTTCCATTCACAGAACGAAAAATGGACGGTTTTATCTGTTTCTAATAATTGTTCATAGTAACGCCAGTAATTAACTATGTCCCATCATGACAAAAGAGCCATCTGGCTGCTCTGAAGCCGAAGCAATTAAGCAAACGAGGACAGCAGTAGATTTGTAGGACAGTGTTCTATAGGGAAGGGAAGTAGGTCCTGAGTGGGTGTGGCTCCCCGTTTATGACTGTTGGAAAATTAAAGAAAGGAATCAAAGGAGAATTGGACACAAGTGGTTAAAAGGTACAAACTTCCAGTTAGAAGATAGTTCCCAGGGATGTGATGTGCACATGATGACTATAATTAACTCTGCTGTGTGGCGTATCTGAAAGTTCCAAAGAGAGTAGATCTCAAGGGTTCTTAGCGCAAGGAAAAAACATATTTTTTGCTTTTTCCTTTCCTTTTTTTCCTGCATCCGTATGAGAGGACAGATGTTAACTAAACTTATATGGTAATCATTTCACAATCTGTGTCAGTCAAATCATTGCCCTAGGTATCTTAAACTTAACAGTGCTGTTTGCCAATTGTATCTCAGTGAAACTGCAAAAAAGAAAGAAGTTTTCAAGTGTTTACTTATAACTGGAAAATCAAACTTCTTCAGGCACATGGCAACAAGCCTAGGACTGGGAGGTCAACAGGGCGAGGGCATCTCCTTTGTGGGACTCGACAGCACTTAATTTCGTTGGTATTCTTTTCTTTCAAGACTAGAGACGCCACCTCAGTATGTAGATGAAGTCACGATAGTAGAAAGAACAGAAGTACCTAATCGCTCTTCTGGAGAATGGGCCAGTTACTTTTTTGGGTTCATATGTGAGAGTTGAGGGAATACAAGGGAAGAAAGGATATGGAAATGGTCCGACAGGGCTGGGCGGGAGAAGGCTTTTCTCTCGCCCTCCGGCCACAGCCCTCCCCACATTCAGTGAGGAGGAAATGTTTAATGAACTTCTCAGAGTCCCCACCACAGGCTGAATTAACCAAATGTGCACCAAGCTGATAATAGAGAAACTCTGGGTTCCTGCCCCCCTCATATAACACAATTTCTTTTCCCCACAATGTTTTCGGTGGGAGATAATGTACAGAAGGGGTACAATACCACCGTTTGTCAAAGAAAAGAAGCTGGGGTCCCTTCTAGTGGGTGGTAGGTAAGAATTACTAATCCAATCTGCTTGAGTTAACTCAAAACAAGGATTAGTGTAAAGTTCCAGAATATGTTAATCTTCCTTTATAGAAGTAAACTTCAGCACTGCCACCAACCCCATGGTTTATAGTTCCTGGGAACAATGAGCCAATTAAACTTGAGAGGGAAAAAGGATCTTGCCCAAGTTTACTGATTGTTACCTAATACTCTGAGTTGCTTTGATTCTTGATTATTTGGCTTTGTGTCTCAGACCCAGGAAATAAAACATCATTTATTATTCATTAGAATGTTCCTAAGTACAGTATACCTCCTAATTAAACACATATCACTGTGCCTTGGTATTTTTTGTCTCCGACTTTATTAAAGAGGCTGTTAAAATGGCTTTTGTATATAGCTGATACATTGCTTTGCTAAATAGGTCCATCAGTACTGATATAGTGTATTCAAAAACATATTTAGTGCTTTCATGATTAATGAATGGAACAAATTGTAAGTTATTTGGATTCAGACCCACTTGGAAGAGATTTCCAAATGGAAAACGGATTCTCATTTTCAGAGTGAAAACATTATAGGAAAAGACTAGAAAAATATCTCCCCTTCTTCCTGCCAACGTGGCATTATTTGGGGGAAAATCTTTGCACCTAAAACTGATGACGTGAGCTTGATTTTAAGAAGGTTTTGATATCTGAAAACATTTTGAAATTATTGGCTTTGTTTATTTATGTATTTGTGTTCCATAAGTAACGGTTGGCTTATTTTATTGAAATATTGGATCAGGACTGGAAGGTGTAGAATAGCAACTACTTTGATCATTAGTAGTCAGATTATTTATTAGAAACTAATCACTAACTACAAACAGCATTTGTTAAGCACTGATGAGGTACAAGGGATATTACATATGTGTTTCCTTACTAAAGTTATTGAAATCAACTTTAAGGTTTAAAATTAATTTGGACTTTGTGCTGCATAAAACAAAATAGGGACACACTCGTGTAATGTTCCAAGTGATCCTAATTTAGAGTATGTGTTAGTATATATATATATATATATTTTGTTGTTGTTGTTGTTGTTGTTGTTGTTAATACACTTTTTATAGTGATTTGTTTTTTAAAGAGCTTAATGGTAAACTACCCTTTTTGAAATTTGCAAGCTGGTAAATATATCTTGGAATTCTGTACCTTTAGGAAGATATTTTTATTATTAATCTAAATTTTAGGTGCCAGAATTGAAAACTAGCTGCCTTTGACTCTTAGGCATATTATTCAGGTTATGTAATGACTTGACCACACTATGTGTATTTTATTTTTCTATAATCCAGTTTTCCTGTTCTGTTTTGTTTTATTTTAATTTGCAGCATCAGAAGGTTAGAGACATGAAAATGCAAAAGTTCCTTCATTTAAGTACAAAAATCTAGATTCTCTTTTCTTCTCGGTGCCCACGTGTAAACTCCCCACACATCGAGGGGAGCAAAGTCTCCCGCAAATAGGCTCACAGGCATGTGTTTCAGGAACAGTGGGCTTTGCGGAACAGATAGCCTAGCAATATTCTCAAAGAACTAGAAATTGCTTACATTCCAAGTATGTGAACGTGTGTGTGTGTGTGGGGGGGGTTGTTTGCTTGTTTGTTTGGGGGTTTTATTTGCATATCAACATGCAAATGTATTTATTATCGGTTGAATCTCATTGAAATGAAAATGAAAAGGCAATACTATTTCTTTAATATGGTTCACTGACCCTGTTCACACTGAGTTACTGATGCTCACTAGGGGTTGGCCAGCACCAGTTCTGCTCAACCCTTGATGATTATGGCGGATTTAATTATAATTGAAAATGTAAAAAAAGGAGGAAGAAAGAAAGAAAGAGAAAAGAGAAAGATGGAAATCGAATCCAAAAATCAATTTGGCATAGAACTTAATAACAGATAAAAGCTCAAAATTCTAAACCTACCAAATGAAACCTATCAGCACCAGGAAGTAAAACTAATTCCCAGCATCAATCCCGACACCTGTGTAGATGCTTCCTGACCTGGCTTCTTTCGTCAAATTCATGACAAAGGACGAAGGCAAAAACAGGCCTGCAAACAGACAGCTTCTTCCTCCTCTTTTATACTGAAGCTGAGCCGCCCTTGCATCCATAGTCTCTAGTTTGTAGATTCCGCCTCCTGGGCCTGATATGAAATGAATGGGGAACAGCTTTAGTGGCTGCCCACAAAGTTAAAACAGCCCAGTGATACCTTATGTCTCAGATGGTTCCTCTGTATTTGCCATGCACTCTAACAGAAAAACCACAAGAAAGAGGAAGCAAAGCTTCCTCCATGGCCTTCTTTGGCTTGAATGCCGGAGGTAGGGGCTTATGAGTATGGGCCTACTCTCTGTTTTATACATAATATGAACCTCTTGATATACCACAGTTAGCAAATACTATTCAAAGTGTGACACGTGTGTCTATTATATTTTCGTGATACCATTATCCATGCTCTGAGAAAGTTGATTTTTTTTTGGTTGTTTTTCCAACACGGACAGAGATAAAATACAGAGGTTTGTGAAATGCTGTCCGTTTAAGCCAAATCAAAACCTACTGCTCAAATTGCAAAGGAAGGATGTCCAAATGGCAGGGGTGCCTTACATTTCGAACCCCATTTTGCCATTAGGCTTCCATTAGGATTTTGTTATTCAACAACTTGAATGTTCCCCCAGCCAGGCTCCCTCCCTAGGCCCTACTGTAAATAAATAAACAATCCCCTCCCCAGGGTCCTGGCCAGCCCCAAGGGAGGGGCGCTGGCCGGTGTGCCTAGACAGCTGACTGGAGCTTTTGGGGTAACACTAGTAATAATGTAACTGTATTATGGTGCTAGGCTGAGGGGAGCAGCGGATCATTTGCTTGAAAACATGACCTTTTAATTTAAACAAAAGGCTTGAAAAAATGAAAGTGGGTCTTAAATGCAATTTAATCAGTCAGGCGAGAGATGCCTAATGAAGCTGCCAGACGGATTTGTGGCCAGGCTGTCACTTCGGCCATCATGTTTACAGCTCTGGGAGTCAGATTGGCACCTTGTGAAGGCATAACCTCGGTCAAAATTTTCCGGGTCTGGGATAGCTGTAAATTTTGACAATTTGACAAATTATTTTGCTGTGGTGATGACGGTTTGGAAAAACTGACACGTAAGAGGCCTCCCGTTTTCCCACTGGACCGAGAGAGCATTTTATCAATGCAACAAAGGTAGCAACCTTTAGGGGGGCGTGGAAAGTGCCTGTGTGTGTGCCTGTGTGTGTGCATGTGTGTATGCGTGTGTGTGTGTGTGTGTGTGTGTGTGTGTGTGTTCAAAACCAAAACACTGGTAAGTGGGCTTTCATCCTTTCATCACATACTATTTCAACTAATGCAGGGAAAAATTGCCATTTTGGCCCATATTTCAGCTAAAAGTTCTTCCCAAAGATTTTTTTGTGGAGGAACAGACACTCGTGTCAGTGTGATTATATCACGTCATAAAGTAGTTCTTCCACAGTTTGAATTTCTGTTGCAATGTGCCATTGCTGCCGGGAAAGATCTGAGTGTAAGTTTCAAAAAGTCCATCTTCTGTTGGCGGTATCTCCTGAATGCTGGGGAATCTCAGGAAATGTGTATTCTCCTGTGCTGGTATTCTTTCTCAGTGCTGTTCAGTGTGCCAAATCTTAATTCTCAAATGTTCACTGAGTATTTGGTTGAAGACATGCCACTGAAAGGGGTATCAGGAAACTCAAAGAGAATATAAACTTTTTTTATTATTGTTTTTCAGGAATGTTTTTCAAAAACAGAAAATTACAGGAAAAGGAATTATCGCCCTGGGTGGGGGTGGGGGGGGAATCATGGTTGAGTTTCCTTTCTTAATTTGCCATATTTATTTGCTGGAAATGGCATGCAGTTGTGCATAAACACTAATATTATCCACTTTGTTCCCTCTTAATAATCTAGGGAAGCCTCAGCTTAATCTCTTACTCATTTCATGCCGAAAGCACAAATGTATTGCTTTTGTTTTACTGCATGTTTCATTCCGTCTGCTGGAAGCCTCGTAAGTCAATATTTATCACGTTTATAAATTCTGAATCACCACGGGGGTAAAAAATCGGGTTGGAGAAAAACACGCACACCTTTTTTTTTTTTTTTTTTTACTATTTTAAAGTTTAAAAGTATTGTCTCTGCCATGTTCATTTAGCTCTTTTGAGCTAAAATAATGCAGCTTGCGTGATTTTTTTAATTAAAAAATATTTTTAACGACGTGTTCTCCAAGTTTTTCATTTCCCCCAAACCTTTCTATAATTGCCTTGTCATGATTATCATTTTCCTTTCACTGTCGCTTTCTGTGGAAGCCCCGGGAAAGAGTTCCTAAAAATTAAATTTCATGCTTGCATGTGTTTCTGTGATCTGCAGCGTGTATGATCTCTGAGTGGAAAACTTCTCTAAAAATAAATGGATTACCCTTTTTACTACACTGTCTGATGTCTCTTCAACAGATAGCACTGCTTCCCTGTGATCTCTAACCCACCACAATTGAAATGACAAGCGTTGAAATGGAAGCCTCACGGTGGCGCCCTCTACCTTTCCCGGCCCTTTCTGCAGTGTGGAGCCGGTCCCACTGCCGAGCACCGGTTCTCAAACTTGAATATTGCCCGGACCCCTCTTAAGATGGTAGATTAATCTCCCCACAACCCGCAATACATCAGTGGAGTCCACTTTGGGAAACGCCGGCTTAAAAATTAAGATCTCATTCTATAGCTATCTCTTTCCGTTCAGAATTCTAACAGCAAAGACAAGTTCTGTCTTTGTAACTGCTAAAAGGTGGAACATTGAACTCTTTAGTCGTTTCTTGAAACAAAGCAATTACAAATATTTTAAATACCCTAAAAGTCTTGGAATCCTGGAAACATGTCCATGAACCCCCAATTTGAACAACCTGCTCTCCTTTTGGCAGGGAGAAGCATCGCTCCTTGGCAGAAGACGCGCATTTGACCTTTTATAAACTGCTCTGTAAATATCATCGTTGCTTAGTTTGTGAAAGACTAATGTGTTTCCACTAACAAAACTGTCTTTCCAGGGTTGCTGCTCTCTAGAATAATGCTTGTTTTCCAACTGGGCTTTCTATGGCTGGCGTTTTTTAAAGGCAACTAAATTTGTCTAAGGGATTGCACTTTGAGGCAATCCAAGGAATTTTAATCAAGAACCAACGAGAAAGCCAAAGTTTCTAATGGGAAAAAAAGAATGTGACAGAGTGGCAGACCTCAAAAATACGAAGCAAGCAGATTTGCTAATGTTTGATACTTTAGAGACAAACTGTTTTCTAAAACATATTTTTCAGGCAAAGGTTAAAATCATATTTCTTTTTCTTCTGGGATAACTGGTCTCATGTAGGTAATGTCATCGATAGAGTTGGCTTTTCTCTCCTCACAGCAGTCAACAAATTGGACTTTCTTACGCCAGAGTAAATGGGTCTAAAGGATCTAGTCTCTCGAAAAGGGTGCATTGCGAGGGAATGCTGCAGGGACTCAGTTTAGAACATTGGCATTCCCATAACATGTTGCCTGCTCTCGTTTGTAACAGAGGAAGGAGACAAACTAATTAATAGTCCTCTTAATAAATGAGCTTTGAATTAAAGTCTTCGGCCAGGAAATTCGGGCCATGTTGCTCCAAGGTACCGGGGGCTACCTTTGATCCTTTACGGTTCTTGGAATTCTAATAAGCATACAGCCACAGGTGAGGCTAGCACTGCTGTCGATCTCTGAGCCAACTCACACACCTCAAAAACAAACATATATAGTTACTCATGTGCCACCGTGGGAACGTACCATAAAACCAGCGGAAAGAAAAATAATAAACATGTCATCCAATAAGCACGTGCTATGATGCGTAGCCTCGGGTTTTCAATAGCTGAGCTTTATTACAATAACCACAACATGAGCAGCTTTGGGAAACAGAACAATAAGGTCAACGTGTAGGCCAAAAGAATCTATCACTCAAATGGTCTTCTTTTCAAAACACAGCTATCTGTGCTGAGCTAGAGTTAAGTACTTGGCACCAAAAGACTTTGCTCATCCCAGTGGCTTCATAGATAAAAATAAAACCGGGGAGCCTGAATTGAAACTCACTTTTAATAGATCATAGAAGTCCTGTAAGTAAATTCTTTGTGATCAATCTTAGACAAGATTCTACCTTAATTAACCTGGCAAGTAATCAGGCTATATGTTATAGAAGACTCCAGGTATTCTGTCATAAAATCTTAAAACATAGAAAAATGTGTATTTCCTGAGTCTCCATAGGCTTCATCCGTAAGACTAGGTAGTGGTTCTTTTATGTAATTATTATTTGGTGGACTTAAAATACTGAATAAGAAAGTATTTCAGGGGTGCCTGGGTGGCTCGGTCAGTTAAGTGCCTGACTTCGGCTTAAGTCGTGATATCACAGTTCATGGGTTCAAGCCCCCCATTGGGCTCTGTGCTGACAGCTCAGAGCCTGGAGCCTGCTTCAGATTCTGTGTCTCCCTCTCTCTCTGCCCCTCCGCAGCTTGTGTTCTCTCTCTCTCAGTAATAAATAAATAAAACTTTTTTAAAAATTTAAATTTTTAAAAATTATTAAAAAAAGAAACTATTTAGAAATTTTTATTTAAAATGACAATTATAACCTCAATTGACCATGGTGTTGTTCTGAATTTTAAATATATTCTCCAGAAAAAAAAACCCTAAGCAATTTCTTTTAATTCCAAAATATAATGCCATTGTGCTGATGTTGTTTTATTAAACCAGAATGTGGTAGCTGAAGACAGGGATTTTGTTTGCTTTTCTCACATATCCTTAGCCCCTTTTGTGGGTGCTCAATAAATATTTGTTGAATGAATGAATGAATGAATGAATTTTATGGTAAGCCTATAAAAGGTGTATATTATAGTTGTATACTACATG
Source organism: Puma concolor (assembly GCF_028749965.1). NCBI lineage: Eukaryota > Metazoa > Chordata > Mammalia > Carnivora > Felidae > Puma > Puma concolor. Next base: position 44,316,158 of record NC_141672.1, read on the forward strand.
AAGACTGTAATTATAGTTATCAAAAGAGATTGCCTTTTGATGTTTGCATTTCCCTAAATATGAAAAGGAAGCATCTAGTCTTTTTTTAAAAAAAAGTTTTTATTTTATTTTTGAGAGAGAGAGAGCACGTGCAGGGAAGGGGCAGAGAGAGAGGGAGACAGAGGATCCAAAGCAGGCTCTGTGCTGACAGCAGAGAGCCCGACATGGGGCTCGAACTCACGAACCAAACTGTGAGATCATGACCTAAGCCAAAAGTGGAAACTCAATAGACTGAGCCACATAGGCACCCCGCATCTCGCCCTTTTTAATGTTGATTGTTGTGCCAAACAGGACTGGTTCTTCTCTGACTTGGAAAACTTTCTGCTTCTATCAAGCATCTTGATGAAATGAATGCTCATCAGGGAAATGTCCAGTTTTAGTAAATCATAAAGAATTCATTTAGTTCGTACAATCGCTGCTTTGGATCTTTCCCATAATATATTTGTTTGTATGTGAAATAGGGAGTGTATTTTTTTTGCATCACTGATCTACAGAATTGAAGTGCACTATGTGTTTGGTATGTGAGAGCCCCAGCTTGGATGCGATGTATTATCAACTCTAGGTTAGCCTTTAGGTGTGTGTGAGAGTTTGCGGCCAAAAATAAGGACTCTACTGACCTTCTAGAGAAAAATCAAGTCTTAGTTATCTTAGAAATTCATTCGATTACAAAATCTTAGCACTTGAGTATTTCTCATTTTTTCCCTATTAAGTAGAAAAGCATACATACTCGGGACAGGAAAATTATTGGTAGTGATTAAAATATCTGACCGTGCAATCCAGGCAGAGGAGAGATTTTTCATCAACAAGTATTTTTAAGCATCCGCAGTGCCCAGACCCGTATAAGGCACTTTAGGAATTCAAAACAGAAAAAAACATAAAGGATCTGACTGAAGGGACCTGTAGTCAATAGAAGTGAGGCACACGCACACGTGTGCACACACACATGCACACACACACACAAATTAATAAGAGAATAATTAAAAACAACACATGAATAATAATAATTGCAAGATGGCAAGATTAAAAGCTTATATAGAAATCCACAAGTACAAAGTGCCTTCTGAGAGTGGGATTCGTCAGGCAAAGCCCTCTGAAGTAGTGGGATTTGAGCGGGGCTTGCTAAATGCAATATTTTATGTTGCCTTTCATTCCACAAACATTTGTGAAGGGTCTCTGTGGGCGGGGTCCTCGGTTAGCTAAAGTGTGGGATGGCAAGATGAACAAGACAAGGTCGCATTCCCAAGCCTGGCTGTTCATTTTGACCCCGGCACATACCATGTTTTGGCTCACGTTAGAATTTTTACGTAACTCTTTCTACATCTCGGTTCTGATGTTGGCTTTCTGGTCACTGCAAGATCAGGGAAAATCAAAAGGGCTACACAGCCTGCTGTCTCAGATATGTCTCAGAGATAATGTAGATGGGACACCCTAAAACTCTCTACCAAAAGGAGCTTACCAAAGGCCTCGGGCACATGCACGCTTCTTAAAATCATCTGTCACTTTGGCCAACTCTGTCAGAAAGTATTCCAGTCAGTTATGTGCCATTTGGCTCACAAAAAGTTCGCTTTGTTAAACTTTTCAACTAGTGGGGCAGCTGTTCCAGAGATTAGGTTGAAAGGCTCCTTTCCAATTTCTGCTGATGCTTTCACTCTCTAATACTTATGATATTGTATTGAAAGGTTTAAACATTTCCTTCATGGAGAATTTGTTTTTAGCATTTAAAAAAAATTTTTTTAATGTTTCTTTATTTTTGAGACAGAGAGAGACAGAGCATGAGCAGGGAAGGGGCAGAGAGAGAGAGAGAGAGAGGGAGAGGGGGAGGGAGACACAGAATGTGAAGCAGACTCCAGGCTCTGAGCTGTCAGCACAGAGCCCGATGCGCGGCTCGAACTCACAAACTGTGAGATCATGACCTGAGCCGAAGTCAGACGCTTAACCGACTGAGCCACCCAGGCGCCCCTTTTTTTAGCATTTCTAATTGCTCACTTTTAAAAACGAAAAGTGGGGGAAACTGGGAAACTGGCCTGGGTCAGCCTGTGTGAAACCCCGCGCTCCGGCGGCCCCCACTCCCCCGCCCCCCCATCGCAGGGCCTCTGTGTGCGGTTCCCAGTGTATCCTGATTGTGACCCGCCACCTCCCCACTCTGGTCGGCTTGGGCTGGACTCCCATGGCACCCCTCTGCGGGTGCGGCTCCTGGCAAAGTCACAGGTCACTGTCCCACATCTCACAATCAGTGTCTCCAATTCAGAATTGCTATGTTCTCTCCCAAACAGGCGTCCTCTCCCACTCACTCCGTCTTCGCCAGCGTTACCCTTCCCAGCCTCCCAGCACAAGGTGCCACGCGTTCCTGGCTTTCTTCCTACCCGTGGGCACATCTTTCTCCGTCTCTTTTGTAGATTCTTCCGCCACTTATGCCCTAAACACGAGTGTTTGCCAGCTTCTTCCCGGCTTTTCCTTTCGGGTCACTCCACTTGGTCTCCCGTGTGAGCCCTTTCGAACCTGTGTCTCCAGCCCCCATCCCCAGCTCAGTGTGCCCCAAATTGTATTTGTCATTTCTCCCCAGTGTGGCCTCTCCCCTCTCTCACCGTGTGCTCCCCTGTCTTCAGGCAACCATGTGCACCTGCCCATCCACTTCCACAAGCCGGGGAGCATCCTTGACTCTTTCCGGCACCCCACTTCCTGCAGTAAGTCGATCCCATTAATTTGGCCTCCTTAGGGGTCTCAGGGGCTTATATCTACCCTTATGTCCACCCGATTACCATGGCCTTCTTTCCAGCCCTTGTCATTTCTCATCTGCATTTCCAAGATGCCATCATAGTTAATACCCAGAACAGAAGAAAACACTGGAGTTTGGTTAGATTAAGTGCCTGCTGCATATGATGACATTTGTTCGTACCAGGATTTGAGCCAAGATTACATCGTTTCTTTGTTACTCACAACCGCACATCGCCTGAGACCCTGCTAGAAATGCTGAATCTCAGGACCACCCCAGACCCAGGGAATCAGAATCTGCATTTAACAACATGCCCAGATGACCCACGAGCTGGTGAAGCCCTGGGCCCTGGTCCTGGGTGGCTGCTGAGAGTAATGCGTGCAGATTGCTTCCCTCTCAAATGGACTTACCTGAGGTTTGAGGTGAGCATTTTTCTTTTAAGACAGAAGCACTTCTAACCAATGGCCACATGTCTTTCTAACACAACTCAAGAAAGCTTTGGGGGCACATGAGAAGAGAAGGTGGGGACTCAGGTCACACAGCCGCTCCCTCTAGGTGCCAACTCCAAGCCTGGCCGTGCCCTGCGCTGGTTTCTACCTGTGCTAACAGGCAAGGACACACAAAAAAGTTACTTCCGAGAGGCTAGCTAATGTGCAGGGAAAAGGTAGCCCTCCCCATCGGTTTATTGCAGAGTTATATTCTTGTACAGTCATGAAAAATAGCAGTGGAGGGGCGCCTGGGTGGCTCAGTGGGTTAAGCATCCGACTTCAGCTCAGGTCACGATCTCACGGTTTGTGAGTTCGAATCCCACACTGGGATCTGTGCTAACAGCTCAGAGCCTGGAGCCTGCTTCGGATTCTGTCTCCGTCTCTCTCTCTCTACCCCTCCCCCACTCGTGCTCTGTGTCTCTCTGTCTCTCAAAAAAATAAATAAACATTAAACAAATTAAAAAAAAAAAGAAAAGAAAAACAGAAGTGGAAAATACATAAGGCTCAAGTGCACAGTGAGTTGGCAATGGATGTAATCACAAGACCCAAGAATTCCTAGCTCTTGTTCTCTGGCTCCAGCGATGGGAACACGCATGTGAAATCTTTTGTAATGATTATTAAGTCCTCCTTTACAAAAATCTTTTTTTTTTTTAATGTTTATTTATTTATTTTGAGAGGGAGCGTGAGGGAGGGGCAGACTGAGAGAGAGAGAGAGAGAGAGTATCCCAAGCAGGCTCTGCACTGTCCCCGTAGAGCCCGATGCAGGACGATTGATTTTACAATCATGAGCCAAAATCAGGAGCCGGACGCTCACCCTACTGAGCCACCTGGGCGCCCCTCAAAAATCTTGCTCTGGGTACACTTGTCCCCATGGGTACAATCTGGCTCTGGGGACACTTGTCTGAGGCCATGTGCGTGGGAGAGTCATGAATGCCACCTCATCTGCTTGCATAGGGGAGGTTTACTTTTTGCATTTGCACTGACATCCATAACCCGTGCGTCACTCTCCTGCGACGCCCCAGAACTACATCCAAAGACTGCTGTTGTCTTACTGCTTCAATGAGAAAATCCTTACCGTGGCTCTCTGATTACCACAGAAGTGCTAAATGGCCATATTGATGAGTCTGGAGACAGAACCAGAAGTCTGGGGGCGATGTGTCTGCACTTCTGTTTTTAAGAGCAGAGAGTACAATTTTTTAGCACTGAATCCAATCCCATTAAAACGGGTTGTAAAAAAAAAATAATAATACAGTTCCCATGCTGCTAAGCCGCTTTCATGTGACAGCGGCCTCTCGGCACGCGGCGTATATGTTTCTGATGCTTCGGTTCCAAATCAAGCTGGCGCCCAGGTAGACCTCAGATCTGCTGTCTTCACTTACGAGTCTTCGGAGAGAGACACCCGCCAACTCCATCTCTCTCCGACTAAGAGACACTAGAGACTTCAGATGGGGAAAAGGGGAAGTTTAATCAAGCACAGTTTCCTAAATACCTGTGACTCATCGCGAAGCCCACACCGCAGAGAACTGCCAGCGGGGACACACGACGCTGACCTACTTTGCCAGAATAGGATTTACTTTTCTTGGTGGGTGTGAATCTTTCTTCTTTATTAAGGGAGAGGAATTTAATGAACATTAGTTCTTCAGGAAACCAGAGGCAGATAGCCGAGGGTGGGGCCGAGTCTCCTTTCTCTTCCAGCTTCCCAGGCTGGCCCAGCCACCCCGCCTCCGCGGCAACCTTCAAAACCCTTATCTGTCCGCTGAATGGCAGACTTCTTTAACCTTTGACCTAAATTGTGTCTGAACCTTCATCTTGAGGAAGTAAAGTTTTGAACATTAAGCCACTGAAGACTTCAGAAGCCCCTGGATTTAGGTCCCGTACTTTAGCAAGAATCCCAATACCCTCGTCTTTGAGCGGCAAATAAAGTAGAACCCGCTCGGCCCAGTGCGAGTAGTGATGAGTAAGTGATACGCTAGGGGAAGAAATGCCTTCAGGAGGAGGGTACTTAGTTTGTTTATTGGTTTGGTTTCTTCCTTCTATTCACAGGATAAATGTGAACGTAGCTTAAGACTTTCATTTCTGCCTCCCCGAGAGCCCTTTATAGGCATTTTAGAAGTAAGTCGTGGTAGTATTTTAGGGTCCCCATTTAAAACGTCCAAAAGTTGGAATATCTCACGATCTTTTTAGAACAGGTTGCATTTGAAGCAACAATGGCTATTTCAATGGACTGCCCTCTATACTCCCAGTGAAATTCACGGGGGATTTACACGTAACTGTAAACACACACCCAGATGAGGATACGCCTCAAAGAGAATATTGGAAGGGCAAAGTCAATCTGAGAGGATTAACAGCAAAATAAAACCCAGATTAAATCAAATGACCAAAGAAAAATTAGTAGAACAAGAAAGATTTTAATGCTTGTACCAGGGAAAATGCCGACCTCGGTGCATTGAAAAACTAGGAATACCCAGCAGACTTAAATCAAACTCCAAAACTAACTCCGATTCGTATTTGAAAATCTTTTGACTTGCTCTTTAAAAAAAATAATTTACATTAGTTTTATGTGTCCTGTCAGTTAAAGTAGCTGAAGCTGCCAAAACACTGTCATTTCTTATAACTGATTACTCTCCCTTCCCATGGCTGTCATATGTGTCTCAAGTGCATTTGTCTTTGGAATGTTGTTCCTTTATTGCCTTTTGTGGGACCTGTCTTACTCTGGCATTTTTACTGTGGTAGACACATTGCTATATTACAGGAGGCCAAAGGTCAGCTACACAGCCATCAAGTCGAAGAATGATTTTTTGGTTAATAAAACTAATTTTCTTAGCTGAGGGCTGCTTGCTGTGAGAAGAAGTTATATTTGCCAGGTCATATTTTCAGGAAAGTGATAGAATGCCAGCCATTGAACTATAATTTATGGTGCTACCGTAGTTTGTCAGAAACAGAATTTTGCTTTTTTAACATGTGGATGTTAAGTACGATAGGAAATCTGAGCTCATGTGGTGGGTGGCAAGATGAAGTAAATATGCGTTTGGGGAGAATGTGTAACAAGCGTTATTTTCTTCCTGGCTCAGAAAGCACCTAGACCGAAAGGACAGAGGTGGAGCGCTGATTAAGAGCCAGGACTGGGAGCCAGAGAGATGTGGAATAAAAAATTGCCTTAGCCATCTGCAGTGACCATAGACAACTTAATTAACTTCTCTCAGCCTAGGCTTTTTCATCCTTGAAATGGGCATAACAAGGGCGCCTGGGTGGCTCAGGGAGTTAAGTGTCCGACTCTTGATTCCGGCTCAGGTCACCATCTCGCAGTTCATGGGTTTGAGTCCTGAGTCAGGCCCTGCGCTGAAGGTGTGGCGCCTGCTTGGGATTCTGCCTTCTTCTCTCTTTGATTCTCTCTCAAAAAAAAGGGGGGGGGTGCATAACAATAATACCTGCCTCCTAGATTTATTTGGAGGATGAATAGTGTATGCATAAAAGTGCTTAACTGTATTTAGTGTATCAGTCAGTCTAGGCTGTTTATGCTACATAACAAACTGCCCTATATTCTCATGGGCTTAAAGCAACTAATTATTTCTAACTTAATGCTACACATCCATGTAGGTTAGCAGGGCAAAGGTCCGCCCATGATAGTCATTCAGGGATAGTCATTCAGGGATGGAGCAGCCACCATCTTGGACCTTGTTGGTCACATGCAGAGGAGAAAAGACCTCTAGGGATTTTATGTCAGCCATTCAACGTTCAGCCCACAAGTGGCACTGATCACTTCTCATCAAACCTATTGGCCTAGAAGTGGGGAAACACCCCCTTTCTTTAGGCAGAGACTTACCAGATGAGAGAGGGCTCATACATTAAGTCACTGTCCCTTTCATTGTGAATTCAGTGGCCACCTTGCCTTCAGTCACCTCTGTAGAACTCGAGGGAACAGAATCTAGGTAAAAAAGGTCAGGCAACGAAGAAACAATTGCCCTGAGACCTGAGTCAGGGGCAGGATGAGAACAGCTGCCTCCAGAGTCTCATCGGTGTCAGGATCACATCTAGAAGGACTCAAGGACCAGGCAGTTGTAAGAGAGGAGGCCCCTGGTGATGTCCACACACCACAGCTGTGCCTGAAGCAAACTTTCTCTCACCAATAGCCCTACAGCAATAAGCTCACAGGGCCAGTTTTTGATAGGAGGAAAGGCAAGGGAATGTTGCCTAATTTGTGGCTGGGAGCAAGGTAGCATCAGTAAGCATCACCGTGTTCTCTTCAGAGCAGAAACAGTTGCCTCCATTCTCAACTGTGACTTTCTCTGCTTTGCTCTGGGAGCCATCTGGAGGTGGCACGCAATGGGGAGCCACACCAACAGCTAATGTTATTTGAACACTTACTTTGTTTTTTTTTTTGTTTTTTTTTTTTTTTAATTTTTTTTTTTCCCAACGTTTATTTATTTTTGGGACAGAGAGAGACAGAGCATGAACAGGGGAGGGGCAGAGAGAGAGGGAGACACAGAATCGGAAACAGGCTCCAGGCTCCGAGCCATCAGCCCAGAGCCCGACGCGGGGCTCGAACTCACAGACCGTGAGATCGTGACCTGGCTGAAGTCGGACGTTTAACCGACTGCGCCACCCAGGCGCCCCTGAACACTTACTTTGGACAAGCTTTGTAGCGGGCATGTGTTATTTTAAGTAAGCTCTGCACCCAATGTGGGGCTTGAACTCACCACCTGAGATCAAGAGTTGCATGCTCTACTGACTAAGCCATCCAGGTGCTCCGACACACATTATTTCAATTAATCATTAGCAACCCTCTGAGGAGGGTAAAAAGTTGTTACCTTAACATCTCGGATGTGGAAGCAGAAATTAAGAATTAAGAAAATTCAGACAGAGCCAAAATTCGAACTTCACATATATCTCATTGTAACTCTGATACTTTTATTTTTTAACTGTCTTAATCACTTCTCTCTCTCCTCTCCATTTTTTTTGCCCTCTCTTCGTCTTCTCAATTTAGTCACTGCTAGGGAAAAATTTAATGTTTAAGGAAAAGAGCAGACAGAAAAACATGGCATTTCTGTGTCCTTCTCGCTTTTGTCATATGCCTCTGCTCACATGCTTTCCCTACTTAAACCCATCTTTGACTCTCTAACACCTACAGAGAAAAGTCCAACCTCCCCAGTCTTGTTTTCCGAGATCTTTATAATCTGATGCCACAGCCTTTGCAGATTTATTTGGCTGCCACCACATCTCCAAGCACAGCACCAGCTACCCAACTTCCTGTTATTTCCCAAACACAACCTGTGCCTTCATGTTTCTGTGCCTTTGCTCATGCTGTTCCTTGTGCCTGGAATTCTCTTTCCTTGTCCACTTGTTTGTTGATTCCACATATATTGAACTCCTCCTATGGGCCAGATTCTGGGGCTATGGAGGGGAGTAAATCTGGGTGTCTGACCTCAACCATCTCACAGTCTGATGGGATGCACTGAAAGAAGAACAGTAAATGATAATACAGTGGGGGTGGGCCCATTAGGACAGCTCACTGAGGAGTACTAACTCAAATTTCAGGGTGAGGAGGGAGGTGCAGGGAATGATAACTCACATCAAGGGGCTTTTCACAGAAAGGATGCCTGAGTTAGGGCTTGAAGAATGTCCCTAGACAAGCAAGAGGGAATGAGAGAACGCGTGAGTATTTGAAACTGATTTGAAACGTTCAAGAGCAGATGAAGAAAGAAAGAGTAAGTGGGAGGGGTGACAGATGAGGCCGGGAGGGTCTTCTGGGTCCTGGACAGGATTTTGGACTTGTCACTTGAAAAAAGTGGACAGCTACTGAGGGATTTCTGTACTTAAGCAGGGAAACAACAGCTGTATTTGCATCTTTGGTTAAATCAATTTGAAAATTAGGTTGGGGAAGATGCCAGAAAGTTAAATATTTCTAAGACCAGAATAAAGCTGGTCAAAGTAAGAAAACACATGAGAAAGCTCATCACATCCTCAAAGAAATACATTCCCTCCCATTTTCTTGAAGACATGGCTCCATTCATTATCTTTCATTTTTTGGTTTTTGATAGATACAACAAATGAATGAAAGAAACACTTGACTCTTCTTTTAGCCACAGGAGTTACCAATAGCAAACACTTTGATGAGCGGCAATGCTTCACTTTCTTGCCTCAGTGGGGGAGAACGTGGGGCAGGGGCTGCAGTGAACTCTGGAGAGCAGGTGCTGTGGAAGGGGTACAGCCCCCGTTCAGCTCCAGCTGCCTGTTGCCGTGCAAGAGTATAGGAAAAATCTAGACCTCTGCTTTTTTCAAAGAAATCTTGAAATCAAAATTTGAAGGTAAAGATACGCTGATTTAAAAAAAAAAAAAAAGCAGCAGCATGCTGGTCAAACTAGGATTGTAAGATTAAGCACACACAAGTATATACATACATATATATATATATATATACATATATACATAGATATGTATGTAATATATATGTACATACGTATATATACATATATACATATATATGTACATACATATATATATGTGTATATATATATATACATCAACAAGGCCCTAATTATAAGACAAAGAAGAAACAAAAAGAGAATTACTTCAATAGTTGCTTTGGTGGCACAATTGACTGGCAAGGCATTTGAGGGACATGTGGTTGCCCCAGGTGCTGCAGGGTGTCTAGCTTCCCTGGACCGTGACAATTAAATGCTTGCACTGCCTCGCAATCTATGTGATAACAAAAAGTAACCCCCCACCCCAGTCACCTTTCCCAAATGCCCCCTAGGTGGGGTGCTGTCCCCAGTAATGAACACCGGTTAGAGAAAGATTGGCAGTCGTGGAGGGGACAGGCAGAGAATGACACTTGAAGTTCGGGAGCACAGGTAGGAAGTGGCTGCTTTTATCTAAGGGAGAAATGGCTGGAGAACCAACTGGAAGAGGAGGGAGCTTTCACATAAGGAAGACCGGAGTAGGATTTTGCTTCAAAATCAATGGATTCCTTTTACTGAGTTTGGGATTCCTGTGGGAGATCTAAGGGGTACTGAGAGCTAGGCTATGGAATGTGTGTGTGTGGTATTCTGAGGTCCAAGGTGGACACAGAAATGTGGGAATGGGCGGCAGATCATCTACACATTATGGAAGTCGTGGACTGGAGGGGATCCCTCCCAGGGACACTGCAGAGTCTGAGGTGATGTGGTCCACAGACGCAGCCCTGGAGAACACCAAATTTCAGGAGATGCCCAGCCTCCATCACAGAGGTGTAAAGCAGTTTCCAGAACCAAAGTGGGGAATCCAGAAGAAGGTGGTATAATAAAAAGGGAAGGCGGAGAGGTAAGTGGGCTAACCCTGCAGAGAAGAGGCAAACTCTACAGAGAGGGCAAACAAGATCAAAGTTGAACACATGTCCAATCAGAAGACCCCTGATGGCCTGACTGACTACAGTTTTGGTGCAGTGCTAGGTGTGGAGGCCTACTTAGAGCTGACGAGGAAATGCAGACAAAATATACAGACCACTCTTGGAAATGTCTTGGCTGTGAAGGAGTATGAGATCTTATTCACTTTTTTTTTTAAGGTTTTATTTTTTTAAGTAATCTCTACACCCAACTTGGGGTTTGAATTCACAACCCCAAGATCAAGAGTTGTGTGCTCCACCAACTGAGCCAGCCAGGCTCCCCTATGCTATTTACCTTTTAAGACCCTCCTCATACGAGGTCTCTGAAGTTTCTCTGGATCTCTTAGGCTGCTTTTGCTGATAAGTACCAGAAAACTGAATTCAAACTGGCTTAAAAAGTAAAATCCAATAGTGGATTTGGGCTACTGAAAAAAGTCCAGCGTGGACTTCAGGCATAGTTTGATCAGGCTTTGGATCCAATTCTCTCAGTTCTTGCCCTTTCTGACTTTCCTATTTTATTTGTTTATTAAAAAAAATATTTATTGGGCACCTACAGCATGCCAGGAACTTTCTCGGTTCTTGGGACACAACAGTAAGCAAAACTAAATAAAGATCCCTGCTCTTCTGAAGCATATATTCAAATGGGAGAAGATAAACATTAAAAAAAAAAAATATATATATATATATATATATATATATATATACATTTGTTTATATTTTATATGTAAACTTTACACATATGTAATTCATATAGCATGTTAAATGATGATGAAGTCCATGGAGAAAGAAAAACATAGTGCAGAGTGAAGAGGATGGAGAGTGTAGGAAGGGGGTGGGGGGTTGAAGTTTATGTTGGTGATCAGGGAGCCTTCATCCAGAAAATGGTATTTGAGCAAAGACATGAGGATGTGAAAGAGAGACATGTGAATGGCTTAGGGAAGAGTGTTCCGGGCAGAAGACACAACCAGCACAAAGGTCCTGAGCAGGAATATTCCCAGCATGTTTAAACAGCATCAGAGGACCAGTGTAGCTGGAATGGAGTGAATAAGGGATTAGCAGCTGGATATTAGATCACGGAAGTATCAGAGGGCCAAGTCATGAGGGCCACTATAAAGACGCTGGCTTTTCATCTGCAGGGTTTTGAATCAAAGAGTAAATGATCCAAGTCAGGTTTGATAGGATCTCTGTGGCTGCTGCTTTGAAGGCAGACTGTAGGGGCGTGGGGATGGAATCTGGGAAATCAGTAGACTCAAAAAAGTCTACTAAAATAATACAGGCAAGAGATAATATGGCTGGACCAGGGTGGTCACAAGGGGAGTGATGAGGCATGGTGGGATTCTGGAAAGTGTCCGAGTGTAGGGCTAACAAGATTTCCTGACAGATAGGAGGTGAGAGATGAAAGAAGAGTCTGGAATGTCTCCAAGATTTGGGCCTAAACCATCGAGATGGGGAGGGCCCTAGATAGAGCAGGTTTGGGGAGGAAGATCCTGGAGTAGGTTTTGGACATGTGGACTCTTAGAAGTCTCTCAACACCCAGGTGAAGAAGTTGAGTAGGCAGAGGGATCTGAGTCTACCTTTGGGAGAGAAGTCTAGACTGGCAAGATACATTTCAGAATTGTTGGTGTACAGATAATATTTAAAGCCTTCCAACGGGACGTAAGGATCCTTGTTACCAGTCCCTACGACCAATGAAAATAATAGCGTCCATTTTTGAGCTAATTGCCTGAAGAGGTCTGGGAGTGGGTTATACTTGTGAAGACTCAGCCCTGGAGCCAAAGTGGGGATAATCCTGATAATCCCACCCAAAGGAAAAATTAAATATTTGGAAGCAGGCAATAAAGTGAGTCTATGACCTTTCTACACATCCTCTAGGAGGAGTTGATCATTTGCTCTCACATACTCTGGGAGCCTTTTCCATAGTGATAATTTTATAGTTATTATGTTGCGACACAGTTGGCTATCTTATTTACTGATTTCTTCTCAGATTGTTAGGTCCTTGAAGAGGAAACATGTGGTATTCATGTTTGAACCCCAGGGCCTAGCCCAAGCGATCACATGTTGAAGTGAGTTAACTATGAACATGTGAAAGTATGTAGATTTTTGGTCTTTCTATGAAGCCTCCAGGGTGATCAAAAGCCTTAAAAGGGAAAAATTTTAAACTTAGAAGAGCCTGATCCATCTGTTACATAAGCACAGGGACCCTCACCTGGTTAAATTGCTTTTATGAAGCTATTTCTTAATGAGTATGGCTGCCAGCACAATTCATTCTTTAGATAGTTCTGAGACAGAGAAATCTGAAAGAGATTTTTGGTAATTGAATACACACACATAGCTAATGGCTGAGAGTTCATGAAAAGTACCTAATACCTAAAGGACCTATAATCATTGGAGAGAGAGAGACAGAGAGATTTCTCGTGAGTACTGATTAAAACTTAAATGGTAGGGGCACCTAGGTGGCTCAGTCGGTTGAACATCTGAATTCGGCTCAGGTCGTGATCTCACAGTTTGTGAGTTTGAGCCCCGTGTCGGGCTCTGTGCTGAGAGCTCAGAGCCTGGAGCCTGCTTCAAGTTCTGTGTCTCCCTCTCTCCCTGCCCCTCCCCACCCCTACTCATACTCTGCTTTCTCTCTCTCTCAAAAATAAATAAATATTACAAAAAAAAATTTTTTTTTAAAAGAAAAAACTTAAATGATAATGTAGTTGGCCAAAGACAGTGCACAAAGAAAGTAAACGCTTTAGAAGGAAATCAAATAGATAGGCATATGCTCATATAAGCTTTTTCTCTTTTTGCAGCTCTGATTTTTTTGTTGGTTATGATTTGTGCCACGGAATATCTGAATCTACACAGTGAATTGTATGATTATGGAATTCTAGTTAACTCTGCGCTTGGTCACATGTAAAGCAACTTAGACTTTCTTAGAAGAGAATAAATGAGCCAAAATATTTTTCTGTCCAGTATTTAAGTGGGAAAAAAAAAATGACAAAATGTAAACATCCAAAATATTATAAAGTATATTATATCCATTCAATCTATCACTGACTTCACACTTTTTGGAAAGGGTTTCCATTGTTATCTCCTCCCGCAGACATATTAGGATATATTTGTCTATATGGGCATTTTCAGAAATTTAAGCGCTACTATAACTTCTTTAAATTACAAAAGACCCCAAAGGTTTACTTGTTTGCTTGTTTGTTTTTAGAAGATCATGGGAGGACACTGAAGCGGTCCCTTTGAATACGGAAGGCATTTGATGCAACGAAATATTTGATCCTTATCGAATCAATTGTCAGTATTTAAAATTTCTCTTTGAAGGCAAATTCTTTGGTCCTTTTAAAAAGCATTGATCATAAGGACTAAGACAAATGCCAGTCACCACTACGGAATCTGTCAGCTCAACCTGTACACAGTGCTTCACAGTTCTTGGATTACTGAGCAAGTTACCAACTTTGTCAGGCTAGACTCTCTTCACAGTGAAATAAAAAGGAGGGCGCATCTGAAAGGCCAGATAGTGTAATGAGTAAGGCATTTGGTAAATGAGAGCAATTAAAAATCAAAAACAGCTCACATCTGAAAAAAACAGATAATAGAGCAGGTAAGACACTCAGTAAATAGAACCCAATAATGATGTTGTAAACCTCACCCGGAGGCTACCCAGGGTGCAACTCTACTCAAGTGATTCTTCTTCCCCCTTTACTAGGTCTATTCCAGATTTTTGAAAAATCGAAGTAAACTCCAAAGGTCACAAAGATGTTGCCTTGTAGTGTTCTCCTGACTGGAAGTGCAGTGAGATGGGCAGGTATATGTACTTTGGGGTTCGTGTTAGAGGGAAGGGGACCTTCCCTTAGCAGCTTTGAGGCGGGGACCCGGGAAAGTGGAACTGTGCCGGCCAGGAGTTTAGACGGAGAGAGTGCAAGGCGGGTGCAATGGGAGGGCTCATGTTCTCCCACGCAGTGCTCTTTCTCGCTGTTTGGTGGTGGCGATGGGGGCTCCCTCATTCTCTGTTCACTGGCCGTGCTAGCACATCTCCTTCCTTTTGCCCTTGAAAATGGCATTAAATGATTCCAGGCGTGTGCGTTTGAGAAAGCCAGCGCAACATCCTATTAATCCGCTGAGCCACTTCAACAACTTGAAACTGATCAGAGCACGGCTGATGACCGCGTTGGTGAGTTGGCGAGAGCTTTACGCGAAGGCCGTGGGAGTCAATCCATTTAAGGGATCTTCCCTTCTGTGGTCACCCAGACCACCTCTGCCCAACAGCTGGGCGGCCTCCGTGTGGCCCATTGTCGCCATCCTTCCGGGACGCGGGGGCAGTTTGGGAGCGAGGGAGATCGTTGCCTTCTTCTCCCTCCAGGGAGCAACGTCCCTTCATAAGGATTCTTTTTCCCAGCAAGCAAAGATGACCTGGAAATTTGATAGTGCCAGAGTTACAAACTATACTTTCTCAAGGGAGAAATATTACCTTATAGAAACCAGCTTTTATCCTGCTGAGAACCTGTACTGTGCTGCGGGGATTGTCTCTTATTACAGCTGTGAGAGCCGGGGGAAGCACGTACAGCTCTCGTCCGTACACCGAAAAGACTGCTGGAATCGCGGATGACCCTGAAAAGAAACTGCGGTGTCACTTACGGGGGGGGGAGGTGGGGAAAGACAAAAATGCCAACGTAAGCCAGTACATTCCGCGTGCAGATTGAGCCTGAATACTCTTAGGCACACCAGGAGGAAACTTCTCAAGGTTTCGAAACTTCTAGGTGACGGTGGAGTTCTTGGCTAACTTCCTAGAGCATTATTTGGCATTATAAATGTCCTTCGAGTCCATGCAGTCCCGTAAGAACAACAAATGGTTATGGGGATTTTCGTATGTAATCTGCAGGGGAGCTAAAGCCCTTTGTATGCCATTTCTCAATGAAAACAATCTCTTATCGTATAAAATTCATTAGAGAAGATTGAGAAATAATTTTATAACAAAAAGGTATTCAGTCCGTCGGTTAAATAATACTCAGCGAGCACTTACCATGCTCAGGCACTGTAGAAGGGATGGGATTATGTACTGCAGACATGGTCCCTGCCCTCATGACGCTTACACTTTAGTGGGCAGCATGGGTACAGAGCAAGTGACCTGAGTGAGCCATGCCTAACAAATGTCTGGTTAGACTTTACTTTTTTAAAGCTTTATTTATTCATTTTGAGAGAGAGAGAGAGAGAGAGACAGCACGAATAGGGGAGGGGCAGAGAGAGAGGGAGAGAGGGAGAATCCCAAGCAGGCTCCACCATTCAGTGCAGAGCCAGACATGGGACTCCAACCCACGAACCATGAGATCATGACCTGAGCTGAAACCAAGAGTCAGATGCTCAACCCACTGAGCCACCCTGGTGCTCCTGTCAAGTTAGACTTTACAGTCTCCCAGCTCAGAGGTAACTAAGGACATCTCTTTGTAAGATTTAGACATCGAGTATACTAGAAAGAATGCAATCTTAAAAATACTCATGGGGGGCGCCTGGGTGGCGCAGTCGGTTAAGCGTCCGACTTCAGCCAGGTCACGATCTCGCGGTCCGTGAGTTCGAGCCCCGCGTCAGGCTCTGGGCTGATGGCTCGGAGCCTGGAGCCTGTTTCCGATTCTGTGTCTCCCTCTCTCTCTGCCCCTCCCCCGTTCATGCTCTGTCTCTCTCTGTCCCAAAAATAAATAAACGTTGAAAAAAAAAAAATTAAAAAAAAAAAATACTCATGGTACCTCCTTTCCTACTAAGCTGCCCTTTGCTCGGGTAGGAAGTTGGATGATATTTATTTCTTCGTAGGGAATCTCAAGTTCTCATTCTTACACAACACAATACAGTGAACTTGTCCTGTGTCTTCAGAGGCTGTTGCTTTCTTTTTTGGCTTTTCAGACATATTTATTCCCACATCTTCCCCAAATCTGGTTTTTTTTTTTTTCAAAAGTTTTATTTATTTATTAAAGTAATCTCTATCACCCAACATGGGGCTTGAACCCATGACCCTGAGATTAAGAGTTGCATGCTCCACCAGCTGAGCCAGCCAGGCGCCCCTCCACATCTGTTTTTACTGTATGATTTTCTTTCTCATTTTTGAAAACAATGTATAACTAAGTATACAGGTTAAACTAGGAACCCCCAAGTATCTGTCTGTCTCAGTCAGAGATATAAGACCTAACTTCCTAAATAATGATAAATGTTCACATTGGCAAACTCGGGCAATATCTATTTGTACCAAAACTGTGAGTAGGAACATTTTTTCTTGAATTTTAGAATTTTATTGTTTAAGTTTAATTACAGATCTTTTCAAATATACACGGAAGTGGCGAGGACAGTCTACGAACTCCTGTGCCCTCATCATTGAGCTTCAATCACTTTGTCAGTTTTATTTCATCAATGTAGCTTCCTCCACCACACATAGATGCTTTTTAAAATTTATTTCTGGAGTATTTATTTACTTATTTATTTTTAGGTAATCTCTACACCCAAGGTGGGGCTAGAACTCATGACTCTGAGATCAAGAGTCACATGTTCTACCAGCTGCCAGGCACCCTGCGTTCTGAAGTCTTTAAAATCATATTTCAGACAGAATGTCACAAATACTTCACTATTTACATCTAATAGGTAAGGAGACTTTAAATATAACAGGCCGTTTCTACAACTAACAAAATTAACAAAAATTCTTTGGTATTGGGTAACACGACCCCTAACCAAGTTCCCCTGACTGATCTAAAAAATGACTTTTTATTGGTTATTCAAATCAGAAACCAAAAATGGAACGTACAGCATACTTCGCTGTTATATTTCTCAATTTTCTTTTAATCTGTAGCGCATCCCTTCCCCTTTTATTCTTACCATTTAGATTTTTGAAAGGACCAGGTCACTGACCCTGTTGATTTCCCCAAATTCTGGACTTGGCTCTTAGCTTCTTCCTGGCACTGTTCAGCTTATTCTTCTATCCCCCTCTATCTTCTGTAAACGAGTACATCTATAAACTCAATTAAATTTACATTTGTCCTTCCCTCCCTCCCTCCCTCTTTCCCTCCCTTTCCTTCCTTCTTCCCTTGGCAAGAATATTTATGGGTGGTGCTAGGTACCTCCTACTGCACTACCTCAAGAGACACTTGGTATGTAGTTTCCCCCTTTTTGTGACGCTGAGGTTAATCTGAGGGCCCAAGTTTTCTCAGACAGATACTTCCATCTTGGTCAGGTTTTAGAATTACATTGTTATGTAATATAATAGCATCATGAAACACATTGGGGGGATTTTTATCTTTTATTATCTAAAATAGTGAAAATGATATCGTTTCAAAGATTAGGTTGAACTCAGCTATAAAATCATATGAATATATTTTTTAAATGATAGAGCTTCAGCTGTAAAGTCACCTGACAGTTTTTTTAAAAACCAGTAGATCTTCTGGCCACCTGGGTGGCTAAGTCAGTTAATCGTCTGACTCTTGATTTCGGCTCAGGTCATGATCTCACAGTTCATGAGTTTGAGCCCCAAGTCGGGCTCTGTGCCGACAGCATGGAGCCTGCTTGGGATTCTGTCTCTCCCTCTTTCTGCCCTCCACCCCAAAATAAAGAAATAAACTTAAAAAAATAAAAACAAAAACTAATAAATCTTCAATCACCTTTGTAATCTTTTATATAGTGATTATTCTTTCCAAGTTTTTTATTATGTCTTGGGTCAATTTTGTAATTTATTTTGTTATTAAATCATCTGTTTCTTCCAGATTATCAAACTGTTGCCACAGGGTTTCCCAATGTACATCCTTTTAATTATTTTCACCTCTTTTATATTTGTGATTGTGAACTTATTCTAAATCTTGCATATTTCCTATTTTTCTTACTCCAGTAATAATTTACTGATTTTATTGCTCTTGTCATAACATCATTTTTTCTTCTTCTTCTAGTTTTCTGTTTTCTATTTTATCAATTTTATGTTTTGTCTTTTTAAATCCCTACTGCATACTTTCTTTGATTTATTTCTTTTTACTAATTATTTAGATGAATATATTAATTTGCTAGGGCCTCTATAACAAAATAGAGTGGGTGGCTGAAACAGCAGAAATGTATGCTCTTACTTTCTCGGTTCTGGAGGCCAGAAGTCCAAGATCAAGATGTTGGCAGGTTTGATTTCTTCCAGGACCTCTCTCCCTGGCTTCTCATCATGGCCTCACAAGGTCTTTTGCAGCGTGTATGGCTCCCTTGTGTCTCTTTGTGTGTCCAAATTTCTTCTTCTTATAGGGACTCCAGTCATATTGGATTAGAGCCCACCCTTTTGACCTCACTGTACCCCAATGGCCTCTTTCTTTTTTAAAAAAATTATTGTCATGTTAGCTAACATACAGTGTATAGAGTGTAGTCTTGGCTTCGAGAGTAGATTCCTGTGATTCATCCCCTACATACAACACCCATTGTAAAGTCCCTATCTCCAATACAGTATGGGGGTTAGGACTTCAACATATGAATTTTGGTGGATGCAATTCAGGCCATAACAGTGAGTTTAAATTATTTTCAATTTTCTTCAAATATGAAAGAATTTGAGGCTGTGTGTTTTTCTCTGAATATAATTAAGCTGTTTTAATATAAAGTATGTAATGTGAATTATTCTTTCCATGCTTTCTAGATAGCATGCAATGTCAGTTTTAAATTTCTTTGATTTGGAGGCTATTTAGGTAAATATTTCTTAACTTCCAAACTTTAAGATGATTTTAGTCATTAGTTTGTTATTTCTTTGTAATTTTCTTGTGGTCTGTGAATACTCTTACCTAAGTTTTAAGGATTTTTTCTTTTGTAGTCAAATGTATCATCATTTTTACACATTTTATAATCATAAAAAATACATACTCTGTATTGGCAGGATACAAATTGAACGCAATTTTAGTAAGTCTACTTTATTGCTTTTATTATTTAATTTCTCTGTGTCTTTACTTATCCTTTTGTGTATCTTTCCACTTCTAAAAGTGACATTTTTTTAATTGCAACTCTAACAATGAAATATTATTCAACCTTGAAAGAAAGGAAATTCTGACATATGTTACAACGTGGATTAACTTTAAAGACATTATGCTGAGTGAAATAAGCAAGGAGAAAGAAGGGAAAGAGGGGAAAGAGGGGAGAGAGGGAGAGGAAGAGGAAGGCTTATTACTAAGTTTATTATTCCCACAATGGTAAGCTTTTTATTAAAGGGACCATGCCCAAATTTCAGAATTAGTTTATGCTCTGAATAACATTGGTGGTTATTTCCTTCTTGTTCGTTTATGTGTCTGGCTGTGACTTTAGATAAAGAAATGGATCACCCACATGATGAAGTACAATAAAAAGAATGTTATTAAAAAGTCCAAGAGAGCAGTCTAGATTTTGTTTTCTCTTTAAGAGTCACAGATTTTGCCTAAGACCAGAAAATTATACACATTAGCTTTCTACATGGGAACCTAAACGAAATATTGAATTTTTAAAAAATCTTAGAGCTTTAAAATTTCTGTAAAGATCCTGGTTTTCCCATTTCTGGAAAAATTATATTGTTAAAAATTATTTGGAAAGACTCAGACTTTGTGCAATTTTACTGTAATGAATGGAAAATTAAATATAATTTTGCACTGCAATTGACTTTGACAATGAGTAAGATATATTTTCCCCCATAATATCTGTATTGAGCTTTTTATTTCTATTTCTTATACTGATTGACTACTTTTTCTATTTTGAGGGAGTTTATTATTTAAAGAAATATATGGATATACTCTACTCTTAAGTTTAGATCATATTCCACGAAAAAATATGTACAGTAGAATTTAGAAATCCAGAGGAGATAATGCCAGTAGCCAGGATATTTTTAAGTCATATGCTTGCAGATATTATGCAGTTCCTAAGATTTGGGGAAAGCTTAAAGCAAGCCAACATTAAGAAACAAGTGTTGGGGTACCCAGAGTAAGGATTGATTGGATTGTGCTCTACACAGACGTATATTGTCTGGCATATTAGGAAATGCTTTGCTACTAGATCATGTTTAAATAAACATTTATTTTAGCAAAAGTTTACATCGGGGTTGTGCAAACTTTTCTATAAAGAGCAAAATGGTATCTATTTTAGGCTTTGTAGGGCCATATGACCTTTGTTGCAACTACTGAACTCTACCATTGTGGTGGAAAAGCAGCCATAGACAATACATAAATAAGTGAACATGGCTGTGTTCCAATAAAACTTTTATTTATAAAAACAGGTAGCAGACCAGATTTGATCCCCATCCCATAGTCTGCTAATCCCTGACTGAGGTGATCATTTGTCAATTACTAAAACTGAACAAGGCAACTTTGGGGAGTATCTCTGCCTCCCATGAGAATTTTAAGAACCTTTTCAGTCCATCTCTTCATCAGCTTAATGCTTTTAATTTTATACCTATGAATAGTTTAGACTTATTTCAGCTGCCATGTAAAAATGTATTAGCCCTGGCAGTAGAATGTTTGGAAATGCAATAACAGTTTTACTGGGGCTAATTAGAAATCCTCCGAATGCTGGCGCAATGGCGGGCAAGCAGTGCTTCTTTCTCTAAGGGCTGAGTTTTATCTCCTGGGGCCCCACTTTTAAGTTTCTGAGTTTTATTAATTCCAGTCCTTTCCTTTTATTTCCGCAGCCCTAGCCGTGGTCACTGCTTCCTGCAGTTGCTATGTCAGTGAGAGCATACAGTTCTCTCAACTCTCTCTTTTTTAGCCTGTTTAGTTACCAAATTGATAATTTTGTATAGCCAACAATTCTTTGGATGAATTTCTCCGCGTTCAAATACTGATGCGGTTTGTCTCCTAGGTGGACCATGGCTGACACATCTGAAATGAAACTCAATTCAGTTATTAGACAATGATTAACTATTTTTGGCACAAATTGGGTATATGAAAAAATCATAAAAATATAATTTATAACATATAAAAATATACAAATCAAATATAAATTTTGTGAAAGCGAAATACAGATCAAATATTTCCAATTAAATTAGTGTCCAAGTCTGGGGCGCCTGGGTGGCGCAGTCGGTTAAGCGTCCGACTTCAGCCAGGTCACGATCTCGCGGTCCGTGAGTTTGAGCCCCTCGTCGGGCTCTGGGCTGATGGCTCAGAGCCTGGAGCCTGTTTCCGATTCTGTGTCTCCCTCTCTCTCTGCCCCTCCCCCGTTCATGCTCTGTCTCTCTCTGTCCCAAAAATAAATAAACGTTGAAAAAAAAAATAAATTAGTGTCCAAGTTTAGATGTACTATAAATGTAAAAAGACTATAAACTATGTCCTCAATAATTTTTATAGTGATAACATGTTAAAATGATAACATTTTGAATATATTAGTTTCAATAAAATATACTGTTAAAATTGCTTTCATCTTTCCTTTTTACTTTTTTAATGTGGCTACTAGAAAAGTTTAAATTACGTATTTGGCTCTCTCTTATTTTAACTGGACAGTGCTGTTCTAGGTTTTTTTTTTTCCCTACATTATTATCATGTTTTACATGAGGATCAGAATCCAAGGGAGGGCAAAAGGACTGCCAGAAGACTGAGAGAGGAAGAAAGGGACATTTTTTTATCTTCATTTTTAAATACACCTTCAGGTCAAAATGCTTGAGCCTGGTTTTCAAGAATAAATTACATTTCAACATATTACAGGGGGCCATCCAAATTTTCCTTTTGTACAATAATTTAATTCCATTTGATATTGTGTGCAATATCTGAGCCATTGGCTAGAGTTCCCTTAAATATTTTTCAATTAAATAGATTAATTCTGCAACAGGATGAGACTGTAGAGGCCTTTGGCAAAAGAAAAAAAAAAATTTTTTTCCGTTCAACATTTTTTATTTATTTATTTTTTTTTTTTTTAAATTTTTTTTTCAACGTTTATTTATTTTTGGGACAGAGAGAGACAGAGCATGAACGGGGGAGGGGCAGAGAGAGAGGGAGACACAGAATCGGAAACAGGCTCCAGGCTCTGAGCCATCAGCCCAGAGCCCGACGCGGGGCTCGAACTCACGGACGGCGAGATCGTGACCTGGCTGAAGTCGGACGCTGAACCGACTGCGCCACCCAGGCGCCCCAACATTTTTTAAAAGTATATCCTGGTTTGTAAGAAAAAAAAATTCATACTTTCAATGTAACAAACCCAAATATATAAATGACATATATAAATGAAGCCGGATTCATTACTAATCATTCCACTAAAGAAATGAATTTAAATTTTGAGTAAAATTTCAATAGCTTTTTTGTTTATTTATTTAGAGAGAGTGGGGGAGGGGCAGAGAGCGAGAGAGAGACAGAGAGAAAGCATCCCAAGCAGGCTCTGCACTGTCAGCGCAGAGCCCCAAGTTAAGCTCCAGCTTATGCTTGGTGGGAGCATGACCTGAGCCAAAACCAAGCGTCAGACACTTAATCAACTGAGCCATCCAGGCGCCCCTGAAGAGCTTTGAACACAGAAGTCAGTGGTGTCAAACATAATCATTTTAGAGCCTCAAGTAGTATGTTACCTCACAAGTCAGGGTGTGACCCTGAAAATGGGGCTATAACTGGAACTCAGCATTTTCTCCTGGAATTTGGGACTGAGAAAGACCTAGCCTTTCCAAACCAGGTGTGAAACCAATAGGACTGAGCTGAACGCTGTCTTCGTCGAGTGTCGTTCTTGTTGGTCCACAATCCTTCTTTCTATTGGGAACTGCTCTTGCTCTTTCCCTTGGTTCTGGAGGTAGAGTTATCAGCTAAAATACAGAATCCCTAGATAAATTTGAATTGCAGATAAGCGAAGAATAATAAATAAATGGAGCAATCTTATCTGCCAATCAGAGTGTCCACGTGGCTTCATATAGGTGGGTACATGACCCAGAACTGACAAATCACAGCATCCCTAATCCCCCTGTTCACACTGATTGGTCTAATGCATAAGCTTTGTCCCAGGTAGGGCCAATCAGAACCTCTCCATGTGATTTGATACAAAGAGGCTGGGGAAGTGATGGTCTCTTTTCCATGTTGGTTGCATGCTGCAAGGATGTGAGCCTTGTGGGCAACTGCTGTGCTTCCTACCATTTGAACACAGCCCGCCTGTAGTAAGAGAATAGAAGGGTAACTAAGAAGAATCAAGAGATAAAGACAGATGGGCGGTACTCTGACAACTGTTTGGAGGTATTCTTGGTGTTTTATGCCAAGGTTTGATAGTGATTAAGTGCTCATTCCCTACCTATATTAAACTAACCCAATTGCAAGTTCTTACCGTATACTATGTGTTAAATTAAGCCGGCAGCTTGGCCACAATGCCATGGTAAACATTTGTCTTCTTATGTGTTTGGCATTCTTTCTCTAGAGTTCATTGGGCAGGATGGTGGCGTCCAGCTGTGATACAGATCAGAGCACCTCTTCTCTGATAGCAAATATACGGCACTGTTGCCACAAACACTTTGAAAGCACGGACCCGGGTTTCCTTTCCTTTTAAAGAGTACTTACAAGAAGGCAGGGTGTTTTTTATTTCCAACTCCAACTCCAGCACCATTCCATTCATTTTCTGAGATGGCTCTGTCATTAATTAGGCAGCGCTTGCCAACATTAATTTTGTGGGCATCTGTTTCTAGGATCGTCAAGGCACAAGGCTTCTAGTATTGCCTTCAGAGAATAAAGTGGCCCCCTCACTCTGTCCATGGAAGCGCAGTGTGGTGGGAAAAGGTTTGAAGGCAGGACTGGCTGCTTAATCTGTGGGACCCAATACAAATATATATATGGAGTCCCTTCTTCAAAGATGCTTAAGAATTTCAAGATGGCAACAGCAGGGCACTAAACAAGCACTGAGTCCTTCTAAGCACAGGGTTGAAGACCTATGTGGCCAGCCCAACCTGAGGGTCATATTTAAAAAAAAATTTTTTTTTAACGTTTATTTATTTTTGAGACAGAGAGAGTCAGAGCATGAACGGGGGAGGGTCAGAGAGAGGGAGACACAGAATCTGAAACAGGCTCCAGGCTCTGAGCTGTCAGCACAGAGCCCGATGCGGGGCTGGAACTCACGGACCGCGGAGCCAAAGTCGGCACTTAACCGACTGAGCCACCCAGGCACCCCCTGAGGGTCATATTTAATCTCTTGATGCCTTAATGTCCCCATCTGTAAAATGGAAGGCAAAATTGGCTGTGTGCTATAACAAATATTAAATGAGTTATTTGTTAAACTTGTGAAGCTCCAGGCACACAATGGTTCTCAGTAAACTAAGTAACTACCGTCCTGACTCCATTGTATGTGGGAGCCAAGAGTGAGGTCTCTGGAGTCAGTGCGACATAGACTCAAAACCTGGCTAGACGATTCCTGTGGCCAATTACCTAATGACTCAAAAGCTGGGATTCCTTACTTACAAAGAGGAGATAATATATTCAAGTACTTGTAAACGGTTATTTTGAGGATTGGGTGAAATAATGCATTTAAAGCATTTAGCACAGTTCCTGGCACACAGGCTCACTAAAATGCTAGCTATTATGGCTCTGTGCCCTGCCCTATGCTGGATATTTTGCATATACTATCTCATTTCGTCCTTACAACACCTGGAAACTTACATATTGTTACCTTCAGTAGATTTAGACTGGGGAGGTGGAGTGCATTTCAACTGTTACTATGTGGGAGTCTAGAGTTGAGATTCCGGGTCTCTCTCATTCTGAAAACTAGGCAAACTGCCTTTGGCTCTGTAGTCCTTCTTGCCATTCATTCTCAAATCCTCAATGTCGGTCTGTCTTCCTGGAGCTGCCAGGGATGCGGGAGTTTTTAAAGATTCATATATTTGAGGGGCGCCTGGGTGGCTCGGTCGGTTAAGCATCCGACTTCAGCTCAGGTCATGATCTCCTGGTTTGTGAGTTTGAGCCCCATGTCGGGTTCTGTGCTGCCAGCTCAGAGCCTGGAACCTTCTTCGGATTCTGTGTCTCCCTCTCTCTCCCTGACCCTCCCCCACTCACACTCTGTCTCTCAAAAATGAATACACGTTAAAAAAAATTAATATATTTGAAAGGCCCTTGTAAGATGCTTCTGTATGCATCTGTCTGTCTTAGTCTCCACCTATCTATCTTATGAAAAGCCAAGAAAGGCTGGCCACAAAAGCACTGACAGATGTAACCAGACATGAATACTTGGGGACGGGTTTGAGACTTGGAGATACTCATCAAACTTCAGCCAGAGCTGAACTCCCAAGTATACGTTCTTCATCTGGGTGTTTCTGAAACAATACTATGAAGGGCCTTTTATGTTGTTCTTCTCCCCTGAGCAATTATCGTTTTCCTTTTGAATGCATGCTGCTATTTCCTCTGCAGGGCCGAGGTGGTGCCGGCCACATCCCAGCATACAGCCCCGGCAGAAAAGCAGTTAAAATTGCACTTGAGCCTCTGCTTGTTCACTCTGTTTTCTAACTAGCAGGGGTGTTGCAGTTTTATTATGCTTTCGTCCTGGCGTTAGAATTTGACCCTAAATTCAGAGCCTAAAGAAAGTGGGCGGGTGCGGAGATGCGTTTGCCTTGGCTGAGCGGGCCCTGCAGCCCCAAAAGTATTTTTGTAGCCCTGAAAACTAACTCGAGGCCTGCTTTGGAATGTCCCGATGATCAATATTTCCAGGGACTTTTAATAGATTAGGATTTTTCTCTTGCTCTGAAATGGGTTAAAATATAAGGTGGAGGGCAGAAGAGTTCAAATGAATTTGCCATTTGCATTTTTAGTTAATGAAATGACAAGCTTTTTTGTTAAATGCCTGCTCTAAACCTGGCACTGTACTAGGATTGGAGAAGAGGCTGGACCTGAATGTCTCGTCGCTAAATTACAGAATTACAGAATAAGCAAAGTTACCTTTTGTTTATTTCTCTTTCTCCTTTCAGTGCCTCTTGCTTCCTGCCTCTCAAACAGCTTTTCTTCCTCCTAATTTCCTCCACAGTAGATATTCTGAGAGGTTAGTAAATGACTTGTGTTTAAAAGCACGGTTCAGTGAGTTTAGAAAAAGCTACATAATAATAAAAACAGTTTTTATCAGGGTGCCTGGCTGACTCAGCCAGTAGAGCATGCAACTCTTGATTTTAGGGCTGTAAGTTTGAGCCCCGTGTCAGATATAGAGACTGCCTAATATAAATTTTTTAAAAAAACACAATCTTTGTGGACTGCTTCTGTGTTGCTGAGGTGCTAGGTGCTTTATATTCATTACTTCATTTAATTCTCCCACTAAACCTATGAGTTAGGGGCTCTTGTGATCCTCATTTTGTCTAAGTTACACAACCGGTGGGTGACAGAGAGTCATTCCTCTTCACCGGACAGTTTCCTGTTTATTTTTTTTTTTAATGTTTACTTATTTTTGAGAGAGAGAGAGTGCAACAAGGGAAGGGCAGAGAGAGAGGGGGACAGAGGATCTGAAGCAGGCACCTCGCTCCCAGCAGAGAGACCGATGCCAGGATAGAACTCTCAGACCACAAGATCATGACCTGAACTGAAGTCGGGCACTTAACTGACTGAGCCACCCAGTTGCTCCCCTGCCCCCCAGGCAGTTTCCTTAATGAGTCAGCCATTCTCACCTCCACCAAACCCAACCTAAGTAGGTTTCTTCACTGCAGGAGTTCTCAGAGCCTTTATTATGCTGTAGTGCCCGTGAGTCTCCAACATGAGAAGGTAGTAGACTGTGGCTCTCTTACTTATTTGTCTCCCTCTCTTATTTTTTTTCAGGGAGGATCTTGAGAGATTGGAGTTCGGCAAAACACATTTTGGGAAATATTGGCCAAGATATTTGTATTTTAGTTAACAACTTGGAAGAAGAGAACAACTTCAGGAGTGATTCTAATAGTGTTTCAGTGACCCACAAAATAAAAAAAAGGGGGGGGAAGAGTAAATATGAGGGCTTCCGGTTGCCTCTAACTCACACTGTGTACCTTCTCAATAGTTCTTGCTTATAAGACAGGTGGGCTTTTTGAACTTTGCTTTTCTGTTATTAAAGAAACTAGACACAACAGTGGTCTTCTAAGGATGAGTTAAGTTGTATGGTAGAACACATTTAAAAGGTTTGAGGGGCGCCTGGGTGGTGCAGTCGGTTAAGCGTCCGACTTCAGCCAGGTCACGATCTCGCGGTCCGTGAGTTCGAGCCCCGCGTCAGGCTCTGGGCTGATGGCTCAGAGCCTGGAGCCTGTTTCCGATTCTGGGTCTCCCTCTCTCTCTGCCCCTCCCCCGTTCATGCTCTGTCTCTCTCTGTCCCAAAACTAAATAAAAACGTTGAAAAAAAAATTTTTTTTAATAAATAAATAAATAAAAATAAAAGGTTTGAAAGTGAAAAATGGTTAGTCACAGTCATAAAGTTCAACCAAGTTGCTGAGTCCTTACTGTGTCAAACACTGCGTTCTGCTGGGCTACCAATAGAGTCAAATGAAGATACCCAGCCTGTTCTCCAGCACAGGAAGATATGCCGTTCCCAAGGCACTTTTGTTTGCGGGTGACAGACTTAAACTAGTACAAATAAAGAGCAGTTCATTGTAAAGATCTGGTTCTTGCAGAATCCAAGGATAGGATTTAAAGCTGAGTTGGCATTTTGGCTCCTGGTAGGTCCTCAGGAATGACGTCTATGCTGTGTTTCTGGGGCTGCAGGATCTTTGGCCTCTATTCATCTCGCATGTCACAAAACATGGCCACCACTCCCACATCCACACATGGCCTTCCAGTGCTGGCAGATACTCTTCATCTCTTGATTCAAATTCATAAGATAAAACATTTGACTGGCTCTCCTTGGTTAGATGTCTAGGTCTAGTCATTAGCTGTGGCCATGAGGTAGGCTCATGCAATTTATGGCCCCTCCAAGCAAAGACCGTGCCAAAAGAGGCAAAGATAGGTATGTCTGCTATAAGTACTTAAAGAAACAAGGCAGTAAGATTGAGAATTAGCGAACGATAAGTCTGTTTTTTTCTCATTTGATTCTGTGTTTATGAGTCTTCGTAGGAGATCGCATTTCAGTTCATCTAGAAGTATATCATGAATATGGTTAGTCTGTTAAATGAAAGATAAGGCTTCATATCATTTACAATTATTAATCACTCTGGGACCTTTAAGGCATATCCTACACCTGGGATTCAGAGTTTATTTAGTTTTAGGGAGTTTTAATTGATAAATATCTACACTGGTATTGAGTATAATCCCTAACTAGATCGTGGGAGAGTTTCTTTGGATTCTTCCACTAAAGTGCAGAAATCTAGAGTATTGGAAGGAATTTAAGATATACCAAACTAAATCGGTCTTTAAGAATGATCTTGTGACCAGGTGTTTTCTAGAAGTTGTTGGTCAATGTTCAGAGAAGTCAGGAAGACCAATGGCCCAATACTATCTAAGCCTCCCAGAATGGGAGGTGTGATAGCAGCATCTTCAGCCTAGTTGTAACCAACTGGTCTACCCTATATTCCCATGTGATATGGTGGGAGCATTCCACTAATGTAATACAAATCTTTATTAAGAAAAGTCAGTAGAGAACTAGATACTATTTTACTGCTGGATGACATCTTTGATTCTAGTTCTTTTTTTTTTTTTTTCAACGTTTATTTATTTTTGGGACAGAGAGAGACAGAGCATGAACAGGGGAGGGGCAGAGAGAGAGGGAGACACAGAATCGGAAACAGGCTCCAGGCTCTGAGCCGTCAGCCCAGAGCCCGACGCGGGGCTCGAACTCACGGACCGCGAGATCGTGACCTGGCTGAAGTCGGACGCTTAACCGACTGCGCCACCCAGGCGCCCCTGATTCTAGTTCTTTTGTTGTATCCAAGCAGGTCACTCCAAAGTGGAACAGGGAAAAACCACAATAAGGACCTGTTTTAGCTTTCTAGGGAAGAGAGTATTCTAATTAATAGCTCTATTTGAAATAGACTTCAGCAGTTTCCTGTTCAACCTTGGGTGGAGTTGATAAGCTAAGCGAAAGAAGTCTAGCATTGTATGGAATGTGTATATGTATATGGTAAAACAGCGGAAGCAGAAAGAGCAGCACTAACAGAGGACTTTTTTTTTTTTTTTTTTTTTTGATGTTAGGGCAACAAACTTCTATACTATAACTGGTCATCCAGCAATTCACAGGAGTCAGTAAAGCCCTGTGGCCTCTGGACAGCTACAGACAGTGCCCCGACAAAAGATGTTAACTGCTTGCCTGGGACAGCAAGGGACTAAGCAGAGGACAATGCAGGTCAGGACAGAAAAGGACAAAGCAGATGAGAACAGGAGAAACAGTGGGGTGGGACTCAGTTGTATGTGGCTATAGATCCACCCTCTAGAGAAGGAGAATTCGTATTGAAACAAGACCATTGTCCATGTAACTGTGAGTAAGTCTGTGTATAAATTCCTCTATGGTGTTATTTAGGTATTTTCCAATAGTTTAATTGTAAAGGAACCTCATTCAGATTTCATTACAGCAGCACACGTGTGCTGTGGTAACCTTACTTGTGCCACTCAGGCACAGCTTAAATAGGGCATCCTCTTAGAAATGAAATTATAGTACAGACCGCTATCCGGGTTAATGGAGGGACTACAGCTCTAGAGCTGAGGCACTGATAGGGAGAATCATCAAACTGACAGCAAAGAAGGTAAGATTGGCCATGTGTGCAACAAAAGAATTCACAGGAGGGGCCACCGGCTGGCTCAGTCGGTAGAGCATGAGAGTCTTGATCTCGGGGTTGTGAGTTTGAACCCACGTTGGGCATAGAGTTTATTTTTTAAAAATGCATGGCATAAGCGCATTATTATAATTACATCTGATTCTGAGAGTATGCATACAACTTACTTTATAAACATTTAGAGGTCATTTATAACATGTCAGGACCTTTTTGTAATGTTTCACATGTATCAGTTTACTTAATTCTTACTACAACCCTATGAACTAGGTGCTGCTATTATTCTAATATTTTTTATATAAATGCTATTTTTTAAAGAATTTTTCCATTTATTTATTTATTTTGACAGAGAGAGAGAGATGGGGTGCATGCAGGGAGGGGCAGAGAGAGAGGGGAAAAGGGAGAGAGAGAGACAGAGAGAGAGAATCCCAAGCAGGCTCTGCCCTGTCTGCGAGGAGCCCTATGTAGGGCTAAAACTCATAAACCATGAGATCATGAAGTGAGCCGAAATCAAGAGGCAGATGCTTAACTGACTGAGCCACCCAGGCCCCCTATCTTCTTTTCAATTGGACTAAGAAACAAGAATGACTCAGTAATTTGCCTAAGTTTGTACAGCTAGTAAATGGTGGAACCAGGATTCAAGTCTAAGCAGTCTGACTCCAGAGCACAATCTTCTGTGTCTCATTTCAATTGGAAAGTCAGTCTTTATTTTTCTGGAGGTCTTTCTCTAGCTTCTAGGTGTTTGAGGCAATCTACCAGAACTCATCCTAGACAAGGAAGAAGAGTCATGATGAGGAAAGAAGGTGAGAACCCTTTTCTCATGGAGTTTACATACTAGTGGAGAAATTAGACTGTAAACAAATAAACAAGTACATATATAGTAGGTTGAGTAGTGATAAGTGCTATGAAGAAAAATAAAATATGGCAAGAAACTAAGACTAATGGACAGATGGTACTGCCTTAGACAGAGTGGTTAGGAAAGGCCTGTCAACATTTGAGCAGAACCTTTAATGACACATCCTCTTACCTAATGAATACTTCCTATAACAGAACTTATCTTTTGTATTTTGGAACAGATGTAAGCACTTGTCAGGTTCATGAAAAATATGTAGAGCTAGTAAGGCACAATACTATACAGATATCATATCCTTCTACCAAAAGATAACAAGAACACTACCAAAAAAAGGGGGGGAGGGAATAATGGATCACCATCCTTCATAAACATAAAGCAAATATTCTTAACAAAGTATTAGTAAATAATACTCATATATTTAAAATTTTTAGAGAATGAGTGAGTGCAAGTGGGGGAGAGGGGCAGAGGGAAAGAGAGAGAGAGAGAGAGAGAGAGAGAGAGAGAGAGAGAATCTTAAGCAGGCTCCACACTCAGCATGCAGAGCTGATCCCACGACCCTGGGATCATGACCTGAGCTGAAATCAAGAGTCAGACACTCAACCAATGAGCCACCCATGTGCCCCAACATGCCCCAACAATATATTTAAAAATTATTACATTATGACCAAGAGGGGTTTTATCCCATAACTAACTGCAAGGTATTTTTAAATATAAAATCAAGACTATAAGCAGAATCACCTTATTAATACAATAAAGGAGAAAACCCATATAATAATTTATATAGATTCAGAAAAAGCTTTTGACATGATTCAATATCAATTTATGATTTAAAAAAACTCAGGAAAATAAGAAAAGGGAAATTCTTCAATCTGACAAAGGGTATCCATGGAAAACCTATAGCTAATACACTTAATGGTGAAGAATTGAGTGCTTTCCCCCTAAGACTGGGAACATTACAGAGATGCTTGTTCTCACCACTTCTATTCAACATTGAACAGGGAATGGCCTTATTAGCCATTGCAATAAGGCAAGACAAATAAATAAAAGTCATAAATATTGAAGAGGAAAAAAAGAAAACTTTCACTTGCTGAAAACATGACTATTTATACAGAAAATCTTAAGGAATCCAAAACACAACTATGAGAACTAATAAGTAAATTTAGTAAGATCGTAAGATAAATTATTAATATAAAAAATCAACTGTATATTTATATACTGGCCACAAGCAATTGGAAAATTAAATTTTAAAAATCAATTCAATTTACAATTGTGTCCAAAACCAAAAACTATTTACAAATGAACTCATCAGTGCTAAAAAGACCTCTGCATTAAAAATTACAGAACATTACTAAGGGAAAAATTTTAAATCCCAAATAAATGAAAACATATACCATGGTCATGAATTGAAAGACTTAGTATTCTTGGGACATCAATTATCCCCAAAGTGATTAATAGACCAAAAATAATACCAATCAAAACCCCAGTAGGCAATCTTATAGAAATCGGCAAACTGATTTTAAAGCATAAAAAAAAAAAAAAAAAAATGCCAGTGTTTTGGAATAGCCTAAGCAACTTTTTTAAAGACCAAAATGGGATGATATTAGTATCTGATTTCAACTTACGATAAAGTTATAAAAATCAATACCATCAGTGTGGTATTAATGCAAGTATACACATATAGATCTGCAGAATAAAGAGTCAGAAATAGACCCATGTATGTTCGGTTAATGTTTCAGCAAAGTTGCCAAGAAAATTTGACAGGGGAAGTCTTTTTCAACACATGGCGCTAGAACAATCGGCACTACGTATGGGGGGGAAAACAGACTTTTATCTTACACCATACACGAAGATTAACCCAAAATGGAACACAGACTTAAAGGGTAAAACTACAGGGGCGCCTGGGTGGCTCAGTCTGTTGAGAGTCCAGCTTCGGCTCAGGTCACGATCTCGCGGTCTGTGAGTTCAAGCCCCACGTCGGGCTCTGTGCTGACAGCTCAGAGCCTGGAGCCTGCTTCAGATTCTGTGTCCCTCTCTCTCTGCCCCTCCCACACTCATGCTCTGTCTCTCTCTGTCTCAGAAATAAATAAACATTAAAAAAAAATTAAAAAAAAAAATAAAGGGTAAAACTACAAAACTTATAAAACAATATGCAGGAGAAAAAAATTTTGCAAACTTGTAATAGGCAAATATTTCTTAGATAACCACAAAAAGGCACACAACTATAAAACAGAGAATTGATCAATTAGACTTTATCAAAATTAAAAACTTTTGTTCTGCAAAATACAATAATTAAAAAAGCAAGCCACAGAATGGGAGAAAATAATGCAATAGGTAGATAGATTAATCTGACAAAAAACTTGTATCCAGGATACATAAAGAACTCTTACAAGTCAATATAACCAAAAAAGAATTTTTTTTAATGGGCAAAAAATTTGAACACTTCACACAACAATATGGAAGAATGGTGGGGCACCTGGCTGGCTCAGTTGGTAAAGCATACTACTCTTGATCTCAGGGCTGTGAGTTCCAGCCCTATCTTGGGCATAGCAGTCATTTAAAAATAAAATAATATAGGGTCACCTTGGTAGCTCAGTCAGCTAAACATCTGATTCTTGATCTTGGCTCAGGTCATGATCTCGTGGTTTATAGGTTCGAGCCCCACATCGGGCTCTGTGCTGACAACTCAGAGCCTGGAGCCTGCTTCGGATTCTGTGTCTCCCTCTCTCTCTGCCCCTCCCCTACTCATTCTCTGTCTCTCTGTCTCTGTCTCTCTCACTCAAAAATAAACATTTTTAAAAAGTTTTTTAAAAAGCCACAATGAGTACTTATTATAATGGTTAACGTTACAAAGACCGACCATGTCATGTCTTGCAGAGGATGTAGTGTAACTGGAACTCTCATACACTACTGGTGAGAAGAGAAAATGGTACAATCACTTTAGAAACTTTTTTGGCGGTTTTTTAAAAGTTAAGCGTACATCTATCACATGACCCAACCGTTTCACTGCGAGGTGTTTACCCAAAAGCAATGAAACCATATGTCCGCACAAAGACTTCTATGTGGCTGTTCATTGCATCTTTAATCACAGTGGCCAAAAACTGGAAACAACCCAAATGTCCGTAAATTGGAGAACGGATCAACAAAATGTGGTATCCAAACGGTGGTAACAGAAAGAAAGGAACTATTGATATGCACAAGAAAATGAGCACATCTCAAAATCATTATGCTGAGTCAAAGAAGCCGGAGCCGGAAATGTTTATAATGTATGATTTCATTTATAGAAAATTCTAGAAGATGTAAAGCAGTTCTAGCAACACAAACCAAATCAGTGGTCGCCTGGGGCCAGGGGTGGAGAGAGGGATAAATTGCAAAGGGGCATGAGGAAACATTTGAGGTTGATGGAATGTTCTGTGTCTTGCTTGTGGAGATAGTTTCACTAACGCTTTTTGAAAACTCACTGATTTGTACACTTTAAATGCGTATAATGTATTGTCAGTAAATGATTCCTCAATAAATTAAAAAAAAAGTATAAGTACTATTTGGTTCTCTTCCAACTTGTCTTATCTTTTTTTTTTTTTTTTTTTTTTTTTTTTGAGAGAGAGAGAAAGAGAGAGAGAGCAAGGAAGGGGCAGAAGAGAGGGAAAGAGAAAATCTTCAGCAGAATCCACACTGGGCATGGAGATCGATGTGGGTCTCAGGCTCACGACCATGAGATCATGACCTGAGCCGAAATCAGGAGTCACTTGCTTGACCTACTGGGCCACCAGCCACCCCCATTTTTGATCATCTCTTAATATTGACTCATTTTAGCAATTTCAACTTTAATTAAAATAAATATTTTACACCTGTTTATTTTGTGTTCTGTATCTGATACATTCTGATCATTTAGTCCTAGAAGTTTCTAACGCTGTTGACTATTTCCACTGACCCTCACTTATAGAGGATTATTTTTTTGTGTCATTGGTGATCTTTGATTAGAAGTTTACATTTCATTAATCTTAATTCCTTGAAAACCTGGGGGTCTAACCTGATGACGCTTTACTGCAGACATGATTTGGGTTTGTTTTTACAGGGAGCCAGAGGTACTGCTGAGCTGAGAGCACACCAGCTTCCGGGTTTTCCAACGTAATGGTGGGACTCAGGTCCAGCTACCAGCCAACCTTGTCTCCAGCCCAAAGCTAAGCCCATCTCAGCCTTGACCTCAGAGAAAACTCATATGCTCTTTCTCCTCAAAGGCTCCAGCTCCAGCTCATGGATTTCTCCCCTCCCTAACACCCAGAGGTTTCTCTTACTCCCTGCAAACTCAGCTACATGATAGAAAGGATGCCACATGCCGATCAGTTGTTTTACAGCAAAAGGAAACCTCAGTGAATCTGTTACAAGGCTGGCAGGGTATGGCATGTTTACACTCATGTTTTTGAGCCTCAGAGAAAAGGGGGCTCAGCCCTAAACAGTAAAATGATAGCCTTGCCTTTTAAGGGTTTTGAACTAAAAATAGGTGTGATAATATGCATCATATCCCCGAACCCAGGATCTTTATCCAAATCTGATTATGGGCAGCAAAGCCAAGTGCTACTTATATATAACTATCCGTATTGCGCTCAGGTGGAGGTGAGGAATGTTCAGGGATAATGTTCAGAGATAACAAAACAACTCGACAAAGAACATCACAGAGAACAACCGAATCATGTAAACATGCAAAGCATCATATTTAACCTAACTAAAATCACGTAGAAAGAGGTCGCCTCCGGCTTTTTACAATTGTCAACATCTCTTTCTTTTTCCCTCTGAATTTTTACCCAGACTATATTTTATTTATCCTCAGGAATTAAATTATAGTAATTTTAATTATTTGGATATTGAATATTCACTCTATTTTGAATGTAATAGACTACTTAAAATGACTAGCTCACCCCCCGGGGTTTTGTGAGGTTGATAGTGGGGGAGAGCTGTGTCTAATTCAAGATTCCAGTTCCCGTCTCTCTTTACATAAGAAATGGTGTAGAAAGTTCATTGAATGTTTTAATTAGCATGCAAGCTGAGTCTTAAATCCAAAAGGAGACCCTAATACTACTTTTAATTGCATCTAACACAAGGCGATGCAAGAAGACAATTTGGGGCTAGCGCCGGGTAAAACATTATTATTATTATTATTGCTACTTGCAACGATAGTATAATCATTTATTAAGCACCCATCGTGCGCTAGGGGCTGAAGGAACACTGTCTTTTCTTCTGATTAGCACACTGCCACAGTGGAGGATTGCAGCAGTTTATTGTTCTGGTTTATGATCTTGGTCTGAATTCAGAATAAAGCGGCAGTGTGCCAGCTTCAGCCCCTTCGTATACTTGCCTCCTAACCTGGGCGCTTCACAGGAATGTAGGGCCATACATTTTTTTCTTAGTTTGAAGTGGGCAACTAACCTGCTCAAAAACATTGCTTTGGTTAGCCAATCAGGAAACAGAAATTAAGGGAATGCCTCGTCCAGCTCTATTTTACTGAATGAACTTGACTGAAATCACTTGGAGACCAAATTCTTCCTCGTGACAGTCTGCATCACATCCAAATATTAGCTGGTGGGTTTCCTTGGCTGGGGAACCAGGGGTGGCTAATGGCGAGAGGCATATCCAAATCCCAGCAAGCCTCCTCAGGCTTTGAGCTAAACTTTGGGATGTGACAGGACCTGGCAAAAATGGAAATACCTTCCCTGACATTTTTGCTCATGTTTTTCTAAATTCACTTTCCGATAAGGGCAGTGAGTTTGCTCGAGTGGGAAGTGCTGACAGACAAAGTGTAGTCTCCTACAAAATTCTTCCTAGCACTCTAATTATCCTTTCCTTCTCTACTTCAGTATCACATGTAGCCATGTGTAGAATCATAAAATAATTATGCAGTGTACAAGCTTTCTGGGAGCATGTACCACTGTTTTCCTAATTCTTTATCTCTCCCATTGATCGTGGCGTGTGTGCATTGATCCAAGTCGGCCATCTGGTTAGGCAAGATAAGCGTGCTAGTGTCTTTGCATTGCACTGTCACTAGGGGAGGGGGCACATTTTGGCTGTAGGGAATTACGGGGGCAGGATTAGCCCTCTTCCTATGAGGAAACTGAATTTTAAATGCAATGTTGCAGCTGCATGGACCATGTTGCTAACTTCTGTTTTTGCCATGAACTGGGTAGATTTTTCTTCTTGTTCATATTGTCTCCAAAGGTATAGCGATGCCTTGTATTAAATGGGGAGGGGCGGGGGTGGGAGTGGAGAGAAGATTCATTTTTAGCACATGTTAGACTTGTAAGTGACTGATACATTACAGGATTTCTAAATGGTAAAACTGCTTTCAAATGACTACAAAAGGCTGCTGGATAAAAAGCGTTTTAAACCGAGACGCGTTGCCTCCCACCACCACCCCCCCCCCAAACAAAATTATTTTAGAGAGGGAAGAAATATTTGTATTCGTCTTCACAAAAGAAAAATAAAAAGGAAACTGAAAAAAAATTATGTGTGTATCATAGCAGAAGGAATTACTGCATGAAGCCCAGAGCAGGCTGTGGGGTACTCTCTCCGTTTGTCTCTCTATCTCTCTCTCTCTTTTTCACGTATTGAAATTAATGTTTGCCCCAAGTTTATGACCACTGGGACTGCCTGCATGTGCTGTTTAATTCAAAGAGACTTTTTTTTTCGCAGCCCTGTTGGCCACTGTTGTTTTTAAAATTTGATCGCAGCCATTGTTGTCTCATATTCTGCAAATGTGTGGAAGACTCAAAAGCTTTTCCTCCAAAATTGAACAATTCTGTCAAAAAAGATTAGTTCTATTTTGTCTGCTGGGTGCTGACTATTCATGAATGTAAAGAGAGAGGGCTTGGGTGTCATACTAAGTTGCTAAGGTGGCTGGATTTCAGCTATTGACTTGAAGATACCAAACTGCAGTTTACAAAAGAGCAGCCAGAAGGAGAGGGGAGAGCCGGCCTGCCATGTGTTTGAGCTATACCTTCTTTAGCTGCCCATTTATTTCTTTTGTTGCCAGAACTTTTATTGTCATACAGTTGAAAAAAATGTTAGACACAAGCTTCAGGCAGCACCAAGCAGAAAAAAGGATTAGCATATCACTAGGATCATCTTACACTGAACCAAATTCTTTTCAGGATGTATAATTAGCGAGAATACAGTCTTTTTTTTTTTTTTTTTTTTTTTGGAGCCTATGGACAGAAAAAAAAAAATGAGCTCAGATCTTTGGCTAGAATATTAGAGGAAATAAAAGACAGTTGCCAATTTCAGAGAGACGTATACATATTAACTATTTCTTTGCAGAGCCTTTTCAACTCCCTCAAGAAATGTCTGGTTGAATGGGAAAACTTACTATGAATTCCTGTCATTGTCTCAGGTTTTCTAAGAGGGAAATACTGTGTCATTGAACACGTTCAAAATTTTAGACCGATGAAATCAGATTTGGGATTAAATGAATGTAGAAGGACTCTTCTGAACGGGGTGGGGCGTGGGGGGACTAAAAGGAGATGTGTGGTGTTCACACCATGACATTTTACTCTGTGGAAGGCACTTGGTAATTAAAAATGTAATTGGGCAATTGGAGGCAGTTAAAGTGTGCATTTGGGGTCTATTAGTGAATAATTCTGTGGGGCTTCCTCAAAGCTGTCTAAAACTTCCCTTGTAATTCGTAGATGTTGAATATGTTTATCTGCAAGTAAGAAAATGGAAGTCTTGGATCCCTTCTCTTTATCTGCTTTTCTTCTCTTCTCTTCTCTTCTCTTCTCTTCTCTTCTCTTCTCTTCGAGTTGTACATTTAAGCAGTTTTAGATTCAGCATGGAGGTAAAACTGGATTTGTCTGATTAACTCATATTTCACTGGATGGATATCTACTTATGTTTCCAGATATGTAGGCTTTTAGAGATGCCCATATAGAGTGGAGGCGGAAAAAAGAATGTTTTTTCCCAAAAGGGTATTTTTAAGAATTAACAGAATATTCACTAGAAGTAAAAGTGCTTTATCTGAATGTATCTCAGTTTAAATTTCTGGTGTTTTTGTTTAACAGGTGAGGTGGTGTTATGTCCATTCGTGCTCTTCTGGATTCTTGGCTTGGAATCGTGAAGACTGACCTTCATTTTTTCACCCTCTCCCGCGGATAGCCTCTCCCCGTCCCACTGCCTTTCCCCTACAAATATTCTCCCATCCCCAGCCTTGATTCTGGCTCAACTTCATTTCATGTTTTCTGAGGACATTTTTGGCTTATTTTCGTGGCAATAATTTTGAAAACTAGCTTACTTTATTAACAAGAGGCAGTGGACACTTAGGTCTACAGGAAGTAGTTATTTCAAGTTCCACGGCCCTTAAGATACTGGAGGAAACGTTCACTGAGCTTTTCCTTGGAATTAGAGAACTCAGCTCTGTCTCTTTATTTTCCTATTTCTTCTGGTTTGAAATTTTTGGTCAAATGTCTCCCTGTTGGCTAGAAATCAACTGTGGGCCTAGGTGGTACATAGAATTCAATCGTGTTGTCTTTATTTAGGGAAAATCACCTTGGTTTGCATGGGTTATGTCTCCATGGAAGATCATGTGTGCAGTTAGCAACATGGCAAGGAAGAAAAAATAAAAACAAATTACTGTAAAAAACATGAATTAGAGATAGCATTCTTTAACTTTCCTCCATTACCAAGGTGCTAATTTTTAAAAATTACTCTTTGCTACCTAGGTCTTTGCAACTTGCATAATTTGTAACATCTATAGTTTTCTCTGCCATTTACTTGTGGACAGAAATGTCAGTGCCTACAAGAAACTAGCTATATATACAGATGCTCATGTTTTAAGACAGTCTTACCTCACTAACACTTCTAATTTTCTAGAGGCGTAGTTTAATCAAACTTGTGTCTTGTTGTCCCCAAATCATTGGCTATTTAATTATTCACAGAAGTTTTATGGTCTTCCACCTGCGCAAGGCATACCACACACTCTTACACCCACACAGATCAGGGATTTGGAAGTCCTTTCAGGCGACCAGCCTCGGAAACACGGCTCGCAGTGGTCTACGCAGGGAGAGCATGACGCTCAAATCTAGAATTCAAATTGTCGAATTCAGAGCAAGGGAATGTCAAGCAAACACAGAATATCCACTGCTGCGTAACACGAAAGCGGGTTCGGAAGTCTTGTTTACAGACTGGAGCTCGGTGACCCTGAGATGCAGGCGGCATCCTGGAGAGCGGTGCTGAGGTTACTCTGACCCTGGAGAAGCATGACGTCAGCAGGGGGGTGGGGAATGGAAGGGCGTGGCCCGGAGAGAAGACCCTGCTAGGCTCGGGAGTGACACAGGTAATGAGGTGCAGGGGAGCAGGAGCGAGCGGGTGATGACAAACTTTGTATTTTAGATGTGAAGATCAAGCAGAGAAACTGCGAATATCGTTCTAAATATCAGATTTGAGCTTTAAAGAAAAGTCACTCATTATCAATCAAACTACGTCAATTGCTAATCTTAACAGGATCTTTAATATTTGTAGCTCCTCGGTTGTCACCAGCAATGCGCTATTTTTATACAGAATTGCATGTGCATTTTACATCGCATACCCAATGTATGTTACTCAGATTAACCTACTTGATCTTTCTACGACATTAACAATGTCCCTTCTAAAGTTTAACCAGCTAATGGCAGGAGCTGTTTCATATAACAAGTCATCAAGCCAGTGGCACACATTCATTAAATACCACTAGCAAAAGAATTTTCGATTACTGTCATTAGGTAGGCCTTCAAAGACAAAAATAAGATCCTCCAAAATATGGGTCTTTAAATATGATTCTAGCCTAACAAACCTTGTATATCCTATTAGGGAAAATAACAAAGAGGCTTAGCATTTTAAACTTAAAATTATGGCATAGTTCCTTTTTTTTTAAGTATTTGTTCATTTTAATGTATACAAGTGGGATGTTTTAAACTACTTTTTGTAAATAGACCCAGTATAATATTTTTTTCCCAAATGGATCATTAGCTCTGTATGACTGAATCAACTGGCTTTTGACACTGTGCATGTACTCCACTATTAAAAAAGAGGAGACTCTGTGCTCTTACAAGTAGAAATTGTTATGATTAAGATAAGATAAGCACGTATAAGTTGTTTATGATGTGATAAAAGCATACCTCCCTATCAGGGATAGCTCTAAAGGCAAGTGTTCTAGCTAATGTGCAAAAAATTTAAAAAGGATAATATTATGAGCCATTTGTGTCTAACATGTTCTGGTATGTTTTCCTGATTAAACTATAATGTGAAAAGAAGAGCTATTTCATTTTATTATTTAAAAAAAATTGGGGGGGTGGCACCTGGGTGGCTCAGTCGGTTGAACATCTGACTTCGGCTCAGATCGTGATCTCGATGTTCTTGGGTTCAAGCCCCATGTCAGGCTCTGTGCTGACAGCTCAGAGCCTGGAGCCTATTTTGGATTTTGTGTCTCCCTCTCTCTCTGCCCCTCCCCCACTCATGCTCTGCCTCTGTCTCTCAAAAATGAATAAATGTTAATTTTTTTTTTTTTTTTTTTTTTTTTTTTTACAGGCGCCTGGGTGGCTCAGTTAGTTAAGCGTCCTTGACTTCAGCTCAGGTCATGATCTTGCAGTTCACAAGTTCGAGCCCCACATCAGGCTCTGGGTTG
Organism: Puma concolor; assembly: GCF_028749965.1. Classification (NCBI taxonomy): domain Eukaryota; kingdom Metazoa; phylum Chordata; class Mammalia; order Carnivora; family Felidae; genus Puma; species Puma concolor. Next base: position 44,357,829 of record NC_141672.1, read on the forward strand.
ACAGCTCGGAGCCTGAACCCTTCTATGGATTCTGTGTCTCCCTCTCTCTCTGCCCTTCCCCCTTGTACTCTCTCTCCCTCTCAAAAATGAATAAAAACATTTTAAAAAATTTATTTAATAGGGGCGCCTGGGTGGCTCAGTCGGTTAAGCGGCCGACTTCGGCTCAGGTCATAATCTCACAGTCCGTGAGTCCGAGCCCCGCTTCGGGCTCTGTGCTGCCAGCTCAGAGCCTGGAGCCTGCTTCAGATTCTGTGTCTCCCTCTCTCTCTGACCCTCCCCCGTTCATGCTCTGTCTCTCGCTGTCTCAAAAATAAATAAACGTTAAAAAAATTTTATTTAATAAAAAGTTTAAAAAAAATTCTTAAGGAAAACTCTATGCCCAACGTAGGGCCCAACTACAGCCCCGAGATCAAGAGTTGCATGCTCTACCTACTGAGCCAACCAGACACCCTTGAAGAGTTATTTCATTTTAATGACTGGTATTTTTCGAGTCCTAACCAAGGTCTAGGCACTATTCTAAGAGCTTTACAACAATGATCACATTTAGTCCTGGTAACCTTATGAAATGCCTTATTCAATGAGGCAACTGAGATTCAGGGAGGTCAGGTAACATGCTCAAGGTCATGCAGCTGGTAAGTGATGAAGGTGGATTCAAAAACAGGTAATCCGGCCGGAGTTCCTTTTAACCACGTGACACTAGCCTCTCACGCATTCGATAGGATTGAAAATATCAAGTCACATTTAAGCCTGCAGGGTTCTTACAGTGGAAAGCGTACGCCCAGGGAAACAGAGGAAGATTTAGATGAGGTCAATAGGACCCACGATAGACAGCAGTTGTCCTAAGACCCTAACACCCTTGCTGGGAGCTTTAATCCAGACCTCTGCGTAGGAGGAGAGAGCTGGGAAGGAATTAATAGTTCGTTAAGTCTAACCGTTTTATTTTACAAATGAGGGAACTGAGGTGCAGACAGATGAAATGACTTTCGCTGTCAGAGGCAAAACTGGGACGAGAATTCCTAGTTTTCTTGTTTTTTTTTTTTGTTTTTTTTTTTACCTTTGGCATTTCCAACGTTTATTTTATTTTTTGGGACAGAGAGAGACAGAGCATGAACGGGGGAGGGGCAGAGAGAGAGGGAGACACAGAATCGGAAACAGGCTCCAGGCTCCAAGCCATCAGCCCAGAGCCTGACGCGGGGCTCGAACTCACGGACCGCGAGATCGTGACCTGGCTGAAGTCGGACGCTTAACCGACTGCGCCACCCAGGCGCCCCGTTTTCTTGTTTTCTTAAGTCTCAAGCTAGGCCTTTTCCAATATTCAAAATCGGCAAGCTACTTCAGGATTCCTTGGGAGAAAGGAAAGCAGGCAAAAAGACATGTGTGAAGATGCTGCCTGCTCCCGCCAGTAGGCACAGGAACTGCTGAAATGTCCTGAAGTTGCTAAAGGAAGCGTTTATAGGGTTGAACTGGTAACAGAGTGGACGTGAACAATGAAGGAAAAGAACGCTTCAAATTCGGTCTCAAGGTATTGGTGAAACCGGGAGGAGGGACAAGGACAGAAAATAAGTTGTTGAGTATCAGCATACTTGCTTTTATGCGGACGCCGGATCTCCAAGTTCAGATGCCATGTTGCCATTAAGCTTGGAAATGCAAAAGGGAGGAGCGTTCCAGGCCCTGGATGTAGATCAGAGAGTCAATGCCACACAAGAATTGGTATCAAGAGGTCCAATAAATCTTTTCACACGCACGCGCACTCACACGTCTTCACCTTCTTTTCTTATGCTGGTTCTTGCTTCCAGACATCTTTTAGGGATGGAAAATATCACCTTTGTCCTAAAAGAGGTTCCAGCTCACACTCGCTGAAGTAAAATTTGGTCTGGAAAAATCTCCACAGCGTCTCAGCTAGAACAGTTAAGTAAAGGTCCACAGAATAACAACACAGAAGGCAGAGCACTGGAGAAGACTCCTGGGTTTTCTTTCACCATTTTGTAAGTTCTCTTTACCACTGTTCAAGATCGTAGTTTTTGGTTAAGGAGTGTTGCAGGATATTTACTTCAACGATGTTTTGGACTGGCGTTCATAAAACCTGTAGTTCTAAACCCGCTGCCACTGAATTAGACTTTGTTCAAATAAAGAAAGTTAATTGCACATTTTCCTTCATGTTGTCTATTTTAATTATTACAAAGCTTTTCAAGGCAAACAACTGGGTGGCATTTTTTTGCGGAAGATACACGTGAATTTTTAAATGGCTGGATCAGGCCGTCATCTGTGCATGTATATGGCTTCCAACACCAAGCGTTCTCATGTTAGTTTACAGACCCAAGTCAGCATTTGGGAGGGCAGGAAAGTGGGATGGTCACCAAAGACTGAAGTGCTGTTTTTACTACAGGGAGAATGTACTCTTAATTAGGTAAACAAAGGGGTTTTTCATTACATTGTAAACACATTTCACAAAAAGACCCATTTAAGTTTCTTTTTAAAGAAACTGGAAAATATTAAGAAAGTTAATTGGAGGGCACTCAAATGACAATGAACAAACAGGCACAATTATCTTCTGACTAGTGTGTGGCTTAGGGATGTTTTTTATCTTTTATTTATGGCACTATTTTAAAATGTGGGAATGCCAACCTAAGTAGAGGCAGGCACAGTATTTAACGACACATTTCTCTATTTATATTTAAATAACCATCTGCATGAAATTATGCACAAATCATGGAATAATTCCTAGCAGAAATTACCGTTTAGAAAATTAAAAAAAAAAATCTGAGATATGGTGCGCTTTTCATATTAAATTGCCCATTTCCAGAACATCACATACACTCGCACAATGTAAAGATGTCGCACTGCGGGCCAATACAAATTGCTCACAATGTTAATGAAGATGGATGGGGAAGGCTGAAAAACATTCATTTACAAGCAAAGGAGGAAAAGTGAGCAGCGGTGTTCACAATCTCTACCTTAATTTTTTTGCCTTGATAATATCCAACTGAATGATGGTAACTTTAATAATACAGCTCTTGGGAAGGTTTTATGATGAATTTTCCTTTTCAGTTTTGAATATGGCCTATTTTTTCCCCCCATTTGGGGTGGAAATTGTGCATGTGAAGTTTGGAGGCTTACTGCTGAGCTAGGAAAAGGAATCTCACTCTTTGAAGATTGAGGAACAGAGTAGACGGACTACAAAATTTAAATAATCTTTAAAATTGAAAAGAAAAGGGGACGCCTGGGTGGCTCACTTGGTTAAGCACCCGACTTCGGCTCAGGTCATGATCTCACGGTTGATGGGTTCGAGCCCCACATCAGACTCTGTGCTGACAGCTCAGAGCCTGGAGCCTGCTTCAGATTCTGTGTCTCCCTCTCTCTCTGCCCTCCCCCACTCATGCTCTGTCTCTTAAAAATGAATAAATGTTAAAAAAAATGTATAAACATATAAAATTGAAAAGAAAAAAAAAATTCCTCATCCTGAAGTGACTCTCTTTCCAGCTGAGCATGGGTCTTGCCCCCCAGCCCAGATAAATCTTCCACTCTTCCCAAAGCTTCTTGGCTAAAAGGTAGCTATGGTTGAGTCTGCAAAGAGTAGGACTTGCTCTATAGACAGGGAAATCTATTCTAGGACTACAGTATGAGGACCTCCCTCAGTTCATCACAACCCATCACAACCCATCACCCTAAACTGTAAGAGATTAGGAATGGGCATACACGGAGTATCAGGAGGGGAGAGAGTGCTCTTTACCAATCAGTAAAGGAAGATGATGCTGGGGATTTGAGGATAACCATGGCCTCATCTCCACCAATTCCTCACCAACTTGTTCCCACCATCCCACATCCAGTATCACTCTTCAGTCAGCCAGGACTCCTTGATAGCACTGGCCAGCTATGGGACATTCCTTTGTAGAATCGACATTTTGCAACATACCTCAGAGAGTGAAATAAAGGCACAAAGCCAATCAAATATATTAAAAGGCAGCCGTTCCTCAAGCCCCAGGATAATTCATTCTTCTTGAGTTCTCCATATTCGATACCCCATATTTGCTTTGTTATTCATTTCTTCAACAAGTGTTTCTTGAGGTCAGTCCTATGCTTGATACTGGGCATATCAACTGTGGACAAGAGAAGGGCAATCCCTGCCATCCAAGGCAGACATGGCAGTGAGTGACACAGGATGCTAAAGGTGAACATACAAAGGGGACATGACCCAGATTAAGGGCGGGGGGCTCTCCGGAGGAATGAATATCTAAGCCTGAATTGGTTGAGTACCTACTTCATGTAAGAAATTGTACTAGACTCTGAGGGTGAAAACAACTATGAGTTAGTCTCACCAGCTGATAGAAAGGATGTAAATAATAACAAGCAGATATAATTAATGCTTAGTAGAAACAGAAGGCTCTTAAGGAGAGGGGCCAATTCCAATTTGAAGTGTAGAGAAAACTTTGCAAACAAAATGGCATTTGGGTTTAAGTCTTAAAGAATGATTGGATATGAATTCACAAGTAGAATCGAAAGCCAGGCAGTCCAAGCAAAGGGATATGAGCAAAACCACAGAGGTGAGAAATCCTCACAGAGGTGAGGAACCGAGTGGTAGTACTTGGCTGGGCTGGGGGGAGGAGCAGGAGGACACCCAATGAAGGACTTTGCAGAAATGGACCATGCCCCTTGGAGAATTGGCTGAGGGAGACCATGACAGGCACTGCCCTCTGAGTGGTGCTCCACTATTCCTCCCTCTCTGATGTCCCTGAAAGGGAAATGAGGCATGTGTGCCCAGGGAATCCATGGCGCTTAGGCCCCACAATCCCTGCAACTGAGGAGCAGCTAGGGACTGGGTCACTTGGGTCACTCACAAGATCTCTGTCTAGGAACAAAAGGTACTCATTAAGCCCCGAGGTACATAGTAAGATCTCATTGCAGAAAAGCCTGAATGATTCATTGGGCACCCATTGTGTTCCAGCCTCTGTATGGAGATGAATAGACACACACACAGACCCCACCTTTACAGAGTTAATGTTCAGTGAGGGGAGGGCTGTGACCTGTAAGAAATGATCTACAACACATCACAGAAATTGCTTAGAGGACACCTGAGTGGCTCCATTGGTTGAGTGTCCAACTCTTGATTTTGGCTCAGGTCATGACCCTAGGGTGGTGGAATCAAGACCCATATTGGGCTCCATGCTGAGTGTGTAGACTGCCTGGGGTCCCTCTCTCTCTCTCTCTCTCTCTCTCTCTCTCTCTCTCTGTGTCTCCCCCCCTCCCTCTCCACCACTTTTGCTTTCTCTCTTTCAATCAATCAACCAATCAATCAATCAATCAATAAAATTACTTGAAGGAGGTTTTTACAAGGTATAAAGGGAACATGAAAGGTTATATCTTGTGAGTAGAATCATTGGGGTAAGGGTTGAGGGGAATCAAAAACAGGGAATAACCTAAGTGCTGAGACTCGAAGGTTGAAGAAAAGTGTTTTGAACCTATTAGGGTATTCCTGACAGAGAAACAACATATCATGGAGTTTTGCCAGAATATAGTATGCTCATGAAATATATCCACATATCCATACATACATAGCACTCTCTTCAGATTGGCTCTTGTAGAGAGTGTGTGGAAAGGTGATATTCAACAGAATGTCAGGAGCCAATCTTAAAGCTCCTTATATGTTAGGACATTGGGATTTTACACAAGGAGAGCCACTGAAAATTCCTGAGCAGACAGTAATGCGATAGAAGATGTGGGAGAAGATGGAGGGAGAGAGAGCTGCAATTATGATAACCCACCACCTAGTCTATTTCCTCACAGGGCTATCAACTCGATAAACAACAGACAGTAGCCATTCAATAAACAGCTGAGGAACTGAATTGAACTTAGTTGCTCTAGTGTCGTGGTAAATCAAGATGGAGAGAAGGAGAAAGATGAGAGAGCTATTCAGAGATAGAATGGCCAACACTTTGGATTCAGATGCATGAGTGAGGAAGGGAAAGAGGAAATTCTAAGATTATCCCCAGGTGTCCAGCTTTACACGGATGGTGGTGGCACCACAATATAGCAATAGGAAGACGAGAAACAGTTTGGCACGGGGAAGAGTCCAATCTTGACCATGTTGCATTTGAGGTGAGCAAGTGGAATAAGGATTGGGATCTCAGAAGAAGACCTGGATTGAGGCGCTGATTTGGAAGTTACTACTTTATAGTGTTGGTAGAAGCCATGCATGTGGTTGAAACTGCCCAGAGAAAGTGGGTAAAGTCCAAAGACTGCTGAGACAGAACCCTGCAACAACAACAGTGTGTAGTAGGTGGTTTCTGAGAAGGAGCAGCCTAGTTTTGGAGTTGGGGGACTCTGCACGGACTGCAGATAACTGTAACTATGAAGGTAACTGAAGGTCCTAGCTGTAAGACTCATGGTTGACATTTATAAGACTTTTAGACACGGCAGTTTATCTGGGTAAGACCACAGACCTCGGATACTTACAAAAAAAAAATTTTTTTTTTTTTTTTTTACATTTATTTGTTTTTGAGAGACTGAGTGAGACAGAGCGCGAGCGGGGCAGAGGCAGAGAGAGAAGGAGACACAGAACCTAGAGCAGGCTCCAGGCTCTGAGCAAGAGTTCAGCCCAGAGCTTGGCATGGGGCTCCAACCTACGAACCATGAGATCATGACCTGAGCCGAAGTCAGAGGTTCAACCAACCGAGCCACCCAGGCACCCCCAGACCTTAGAATATTAAGTATTACCCGAAAATTGAAATAGGTGAAACACGGGAATAAATTATAGCCACGTTTCATAGACTTCTAGGCTTCTCTAATTTGAGTTAGGACTCTGCTCGCTCTTGGCCCCGCTAATCTCCAGCCATACCAAGAAGCATACGGTATCCGAACACACTGTATCTTTGGGCTTTGGCATCAGAGTTTTTTTGTTATCCTGGGGTTCCCCTCTCCTCATCGTACGATGCATCCGTGCAACCCCCACCCCCATTTGCCTAGTGGTTGCTTTTTACCTTTCAGTGCCCATCTAAAGCACCCTCTCTTTGAGCAGCCTTCATCCCTAACTCCCAGCACACCCCACTGTCGGATAACCTAGGTGCCTCTCCTGTAGGGTTGGGTTCCCAACGCACCTTAACACTCTAGCTAGTAACAACTGATTTTTCTGGTCTGCTTCCCCTCCCAGACTGTAGGTAGGTAAATACATCTTGCTATACCGTATCCCCAGCCCTTAGTACCTATAGAATACAATGTCTGACATAGAGTGGGCACTTGCTAAACGGTGTTGGAAGGTGAAAGAAATACATCACTCCCTCACTTTCCTTGCTCTCTTTCTTCCTCTTACTTTGTATGCTTTTTAATTTGACAAAAGATTGAGAAAGGAGTTTCAAAATTCCCTACCAGCTATGTCAACTTCTCCATTTACAGGCTTTCTCCTCACCTGCTTTGTTTACAAGTCCAACCTCAGCCTGCCAGAATACCACACTCCTAGTGTAACCCCTTTGTATTCAGCAATCCTGGACAGCACGCATGAGAGATTTTGAATATCACGTGTTGTAGGTTCAGGAAAAGAACTGGTGTTTTTCATTGGCCAAGTAGGCGATGCGAGCTCACATTAAAAAGATCACTAGGCAAAAAAAAAGCCCGCAAAGTGGAGCCTGGATCCCTTGGGGAATCTCCTTAATCCTGGAATCATACGAAGATCCGGAGGCAAAGAATACTCTCTTTTGTTATTGTTTGTAAGTTCTGGGTGGGCAATGGGTCTGATGGGAAGAGAGCAAAAGGATGGGGAGTGGGAAAAAGAAGTCACAGATACAAAGCTGTTGACTATTGCTTATGGCGTTATGTGATGAATATGGAATACGAGCTAGGAGGTAATAGGACAGATCTACTGATGAAAACACCGAAAAGAACCTTCAATATGAAGTTAGATATTTATTTATTTATTTAAGATTTTATTTTTAAGTAATCTCCACACCCAACGTGGGGCTCAAACTCAGGACCCTGAGATCAAGATTGGCACGCTCCACCAACTAAGCCAGCCAGGTGCCCCAAAGTTAGATATTTAAAGAGAAGAATGAACCACTTCTGGTGAGTATTATACTCTGACACCCCTAGTGGGATCATTTCTGTCAGCGAGGAGGTCTATTCATGCACATTTATTGTGTTCTGTCCTCCCTGTTCTCTGGTCTCCAGAAGACTAGAATGAAGGGTCAAGAAACCCCTGCTCCCACCCAAAGAACATGTCCCACAGGAGACTGAATGGTGTTCTCTGGAAAGAAATCCAGTGTGGGCAAACTCACCCATTTTCTCCTTTTTGCCAAAGACCGTTCTTAAAAAATAATAGTGTCTTATCTTCATGATCATGGGGGTCCTCAGGGGCCAACCAGAGGAGAGTGAAGTTAGGAAAATAAAATCTAATCAGCACATGCAAGACAGTGGGAGGGAGATGCATTTTAAATAAAAGTGGGGCTGCAGCAAGGAGGCAACTCTGGCGTGGACCAGTTTCACAGCATCTGAAGACAAAATGGCTCGGGGCTTAGTCATTGTTTAAAAGCCATTCCTCAAATTCCTTGTTTACTGTCAGCACAGTGAGTTGTGGACTCTGTGACTTTAGCTGTTAATGGGTCTAAACACTTATGCCAACAGATTAAGCCTTGCTGAAACATTAAGAAAATTGGCCCAAACAGAGTTTGGGTGGATTGCTGGTGAGTGGCTGCTGCTTTTTTGTGGGGGTTGAGAAGAGGAACAGAGCTTGCACAGTAAATGTATTAAACCTCAGAAACAGGTTTTTTTCTTTTTTAAGTCTTTCAGACATCATAACCTTGTAAATTTTATCTGTAACTTGACATGTCTTCTTAAGCATGGAACATTTAAGGCAGCTTTTATAAATCTTCAAAAACGAATCAAGAACAATTAAGTGTTCCATTTTGCTTCCAAGTCTTAAACGAACGGTTTAGAAAGAATTTTACATTCAGAAGTAGACATCATTCTATTCGTGCTGTCATCAGGAAAAATATATATGTATAATATATATACTATATAACTATATATTGCAATATATGTTATAATATATAATCTATATATAACATCTATATGTTTAATATATACATATATATTAAAATATTTCAGATTAAGACTTCCCAAATGAGTCAAAACTGAATGGAAAGTTGATTTGGAGTTTGGAAATTGAAAGTTCGTACTCTGTTAACTTTTACTCTTTGTGTACATATGTCATGAAAACTACACTCTCCACATTTGTTGGCTAGAAAAAAGTAGACCGAATGATGAATGACTATGTTATTCATCTCTCTAAACCTCCTTACATTTTCTGCCATGGCCAAGCTGTTTATTCCATTCACAAATCACAAATTTCCTTTTTGCTACTAACTTTTTGAATAGTCCTTTAAGGAGAGAAAAGAAGAAAGGAAGACCCAGGGTGCCTGGGTGGCTCAGTCGGTTGAGCTTCCCACTTCGGCTCAGGTCATGATCTCGTGGTTTGTGAGTTCAAGCCCCACGTGGGGCTCTGTGCTGACCGCTCAGAGCCTGGAGCCTGCTTTGGATTCTGCGTCTCCCTCTCTCTCTGCCCCTCCTCCACTTGCACTCTGTCTTTCAAAAATAAAAATGTTAAAAGGAAGACAGGAAAGAGGGTAGGAGTGGGAAAGAGAAGGGAAGGGGAAAAAAAGAAAGAAAAGAAATCTTCGGGGCTTTTTCTAAATGCTAACATTCCGAGAGGTGCCGAGATCTCTGTGATTCCAATGTCTTTGGCAACTTCAAACTTGACTTTGATTAACCATGCTAATAACCAGGGAGTTTCTTTTTAGTTTTACTCTTCGTGTCACTTACCAGAGCTGTAAAGACAGGCTCATAATATTTGCTTTTCATCTGAATCAAGAAGGCAACGCTAAGCAAAAAAAGTATTTAGCAGTGCACATAGGATTGAAGCGATGATAATCAGGGACCCTGGTAATTGAAGCTTTTGGGGAGGTGGAGAGAGCCTTTCTTCTGGATCCTTCAGTCTGTTTAATAGGATAAAATTAGCTTGAGTGGTTTGGTGTTTGAAGAGGATATGATGTAATTGGAAGTGCCTCCTGGGTTTGCTGCCGGACAAAGCAATCAGGTGGAGACGCGGGAGGGCAGGGGAAGCTCTGAAGTATGACTCTCCTCCACCATCCTAATTAGCCTAAATTAGCTATGCCAGTGTTCTGCTTGCTTTTGAATTTCCCCGCTAATGCTTCTCTCGGAACTGAAAGAAAAGAAATAGGACATGCCCACCAAGTTCCCATCTCATAGATGAGCGGCGGCTTCTAAAACCAGAGGGTCAAGTTTTACGGTGAAGGTCTGAAAAAAAGCGAGTCACTCGCAGGAAATACAGCATGGGTGTTGGGCACAGATCCTGGGTATGGGAGGGACGACACCTCAGCTGGTTCGGTGTGATGAGGAATTTCTCAAAGCATCCGTAAGGTTGGTTATTTCAAGAATTTTCCATGCAATCACTTAGAAGCCTCACCTGACAGCACTCACATTAACTAACTTGATGTGAACTAGCTAGGCCTTCTCACAGAGATTCTTCTCAGACTGGGTTTCAAACTCCAGGAGGGTCCGGAAGAAACATATCTTGTGTGCACGGGAGTTACTGCCATTTGAAATGTTTCACTTCTGAAAGCAGTTAGTCAACTTTAACTGTGCAAAGGGATTTGCGATACATTCCAAGATATTTGAATGCATCTATTTTTTTAAGTTTATTTTTTTACATTTTTAGCAGTAATCTTTACACCCGACGTGGGGCTCAAACTCACAATGTCAAGATTAAAAGCCTCATGCTCTTCCAACTGAGACAGCCAGGTACCCCTGAACAAATCGATGTTTTCCTTTTTCTTTTTATTGTTTATTTATTTTGAGAGAGAGTGAGCGAGCTTGCAAGTGCCCTGTGAGCATGCATGAGTAGGGGAGGGGCAGAGAGAGGGGGGGAGCAAATCCCAAGCAGGCTCTGCACTGTCAGCGTAGAGCCTGATGCAGGGCTCGATCCCATGAACCGTGAGATCATGACCTGAGCTGAAATCAAGAGCGGGATGCTTAACAGACTGAACCAACCAGACACCCCTCTTTTTTTTTTTTTTAAAGTAGGCTGCACGGCCAACGTGGGGCTTGAACTCAGAACCGTGAGGTCAAGGGTCGCATGCTGCTGACTGAACCAGCCAGGGGCCCCCTGAACAAATCTATGTTAATTGATTGGATAGAAACAAATAATATGTCATTCTAAAAGTCACAGATTTTTTTTTTGTTCCCAATAAAAAAAATATATAATGGTATATATGCCCCAAAAAAGTTACATAATTGTTTCATGAGTCATTGTGTACTCTGTCCCCTCCTCCCTCTGCCCTTGGGAGGCACCCGCGCAGGTTGGCTGCTGGAAAGCTCCATCTTCAACGGGCGTCAAGGCAAATCTGCTTCTGGCTAGGACAGCTGTTTTCAGGCGGGTCTCCTGTCCTCCTTCCATACTCAGGAGCCCTCTGATTCCTTCCCTGACAGCAGTTATACTGACCACTTAATAAAACACTCTGCGAGCCCTTCAGAGACATACACATCGTGATTTCAAAATATTAACATTATGCAACTTGGTTCAGTGACTCAGAGAGCCACCGGGAACAATTGTGGACTACACAATGGGCGTGATTTGGTTCGTGTTTGCAGCATTAGCAAACAGATCGTGTGAAACTGGGTGGTGCCCAGTGGGGCAGGTATGATACTGCACGGCAGTGTGCTTTGCAATTCGCCGCGGTGCAACACTATACACAGTTCCTGTTTGCTCTGGCCCCTCGGGCCGTTTCTGGGATCTCCCCGTCCGGGGACTGGCTCTTAGCAATAGGGAATGGAATTGTTGAAAGCTTTCAGTTGTGAAATTGTGTGTTTAAAGAACGCACAGAAGCCATGTGTTGAGTTAAGATCACATATTGTTCTGAAGGATTCAGTAATTTTCAGCCTTCAGTTTAAGAAATGAAATTTTGTTCTCCCTGCAGTTATAAATGGAAAGGCAGGCAGCGCTGTGACTTTCTTATCAACCCAACTTGACACAGCAGTCAGCCATTTAGGACCTGGGTTTCCGTGACATAGCTCCTTCCCATACCCCAGTGCAATATTTTTGTTCCATTTACATTTGGTCCAAAGCAACATTAGCGCCGGGCAGCTTGAATAGGTAGCAGGATGCACTTATCCATGCAAGCTTTATGAAAATTATTAATCGACTCACCTTGAATTCCAATTCTTATGACACATCTTTTCATTTCAATTGTGTTTGGTCTTCACTGTTTGAGGACCTAAGATAGCGGTGTTCTGCTGGCTCAAGGCTACCAGGACTTTTCTGATGCCGAATACAAACGACTGTGCACTTGTTATCTAATGCATGTGCTATTGTTGAAGCATTGATCTCAGCACAAGCAACGTAACAAATTAATGGGCCATTTCATATAATGTAAAAGGCTATGAAAATAATAATCAGGTGAATCACAGTGATATACCTCTTCACACCCATTAGGATGGCTATAATTTCAAAAAATGGAAAATAAGTGTCGGCAAGCATATGGAGAAATTGGAACCCTCATACCTTGCTGGTAAAAATAAAAAATGGTGCTCGGGTGCCTGGGTGACTCATTCAGTTAAACATCCGACTCCAGCTCAGGTCATGATCTCGCAGCTCATGAGTTCAAGCCCTGCACTGGGCTCTGTGCTGACAGCTCAGAGCCTGGAGCCTGCTTTCGATTCTGTCTCTCTTTGCCCCTCCCCTTTTTGTGCTCTGTCTCTGTCTCTGTCTCTCAAGGATAAATGAACAGTAAATGTGTGTGTGTGTGTGTGTGTGTGTGTGTGTGTGTGTGTGTAATGGTGCAGCCGCTATGGAAAACAGTTTAGTAGTTTCCAAAGATAAAACACAGAACTACCAAATGACCGGGCAATTCCACATCTAGGGATGTAACTGAAAAGAACTGAAAGTAGAAACTCAAACAGATACTTTACATACAATGTTCCCAGCAACATTTATGTACAATATCCAAAAGGTGGAAACAACCCAAGTCAGATGAAGGGATAAACAAAATGTGGTGTATGCATGTAATAGAATACTGGCCAGTCATAAAAAGGAATAGACTTTTGATATATACGACGACACGAACGCACCTTGGAAACATTGGGCTTAGTGAAATAAGCCAGATACACAAGGGCAAGTGTTCTATGGTTCTACTTATATGAGGTACCTAGAACAGACAAATTCTTAGAGACAGAAAGTAGAATAGAAGTTACCAGCAGCTAGGGGGAAGAAGGAGAAGAGAGTTATTGATTCATGTGTACAGAGTTTAGGTTAGGGATGATTTAAAACAAAAAAAGGTTTTGGGTATAGACAGTGGTGACGATTGCAGAACATTGTGAATGTATTTAAACTGTACACTTATGAATGGATAAGATGATCAGTATGTGTATTTTACCATGATTTAAAAACTAATCAGGGAGCTGTGGTAGAGAATAGAGGAGCACTTTCTAAGGCACTGAGGTAGGAGTAAACTTTTCAGGAAGAGAGAAGGCAGATATGCCTGGAGTGGAGGGCCAAAGGGGGCCTGTGGCCAGAAGTGGGTTGGAAGCCAGTAGGGTATACACCTTGGTGCTCCTCGTTTACACAGGCTCCTGCAAGGGCGCTGTACTTAATTGTATATTTGAAATTTTTAATTTTTCTTAAAGAGGAGCCCTTGAATTGTATTAACTTCGGGTTCATCAAAACCTGGATCTGCTCCCAGGGATAAATGATATAAAAATGAGACCTGAATGTGAATTTAGAAGAAGCTGGTGTCATTACATATATACTGCTTCTTTGGGAAGTTAAATTTATGTGTTTATTCAGGTATTCACTCATTGTCACTTATGTAACAGACGTTTATGGGGCCCCTAATATGTGTGAAATCTTGGAGGAGGTACAAAGAACATGCCCACGGCCCTTAGGTTCAAGACCAAGGGGAAAAAACACACCAAAGCAATTACAAGATAAAGTTTAGAAACATTTCCAAATACTTCAGTTTATTTGATTGTCACACTGGATTGTAAATTCTGGGAAGATAAGACCTATGGAGTCATCATAATTTACAGCTACAAGGATCTTAAGCAATCACTACATCAAACCTTTTGTTTTAGATCCAATAAACTTAGGCCCAAAGAAACTAGATAATTTGTCTAAGGTCAAAGAAATAATTTGTAAGACCCGAGCCTAGAAGATAGGCGTATCTGTCCACGAGGGTTGGTCGTGTCCTACCATTCCATGCTGCCATGCTGCTTTGGATGCCCCCCGTGTCTTCTGCGTCCCCTTCACTGGGCAAGTGTCTGAATCTAGTGTTCCAAACACAATGAGCATTGAAGAAACGGGAATTTGATGGTAACAGTCACGTGGATATAGAGTGACAGCTCCAGAACATCTTCCTGGGATAGCCTTCAGGATTGCGATATGCCTTTCCTTAGCAACCACACTGCCCTTACTCAGATAAAATGTTTATTCTGGGTGGCTTAGAGGAAGCAGTTCTGATCAAGATTATGAGAAATTAAACGCTCTCCAATGCACCCCCTGAAACCTGAACTCATTGCCAACACAGGACATATAACAAGAGTTGCTGGTTACTTGGGGTGCCTGGGTGGCTCAGTCAGTTGAGCTTCCGACTTCGGCTCAGGTCATGATCTCGTGGTTCGTGAGTTCGAACCCCGCATCGGGCTCTGTGCTGACAGCTCGGAGCCTGGAGCCTGCTTCAGATTCTGTGTCTCCCTCTCTCTCTGCCCCTTGCCTGCTCACACTCTGTCTCTCCCTCTCTCAAAAATAAATAAACATTAAAAAAATAATAATAATAATAAAAAGAGTCACTGGCTACTCTACTTCCCTTACCCTTAGTTTCCTCCATCGCTTGTCATGAGAATTAGATGAGGTAATATATGGTAAGCTCTCAGCACAGTTAATATCAGTTTCGTCATTAGTATTGTTGTTATAAATGCTGGCAATGAATGTCAATGACGGATGTTTGTATAATGGTCAATTTTCTAAACCTAAAAAACTCAGTTGGGAAATGTATTTCTCTAAAATTTAAGAGATATGTAAAAATTGAAATAGCATCCCAACTAAGAAAGCTTATAAATAAATATTGACCATCCCCTATCACCATTACCATTTAAAATCCGTTCAAAATCGCATTATCCCAGCTAAGGAGTCACCCAAATAGTAGGGTAACTGAAAACCACATTCTCTGGCCGTCCTTGCTATTTGCCCCAGGCTGTTTTGAAGGCTGTGAATAGATCTTAAAGATAAAACATTGGCAGAAGTGTGTAGACAAGAGGCAGGAAAATCAAGAAGGCTTGAAAATGATTAAGTCTTTACTGTCAAGATCAGACCTTGGAACAGTTTGCATTTCTCTCTCTCCAACTGCTTTATCTCCTTTTATGTGGACGATTATAACAACATTACTCACTTCACTCACTGGAACTTTTACTCAGTGAAAAGAAAATATCTCTTGTCATACATTGACTTTTCTCCTAGTCAGTAATCGATTTAGGTATAGAACGTATAGGACGGTGAACTTTATGGGAACACAGGACATGCTTTGCTGTATTTCCTGTCGAGAGAAGGGAAGTTGTGTGAATCACACTGCCTTCCTCCTGGGTTCACACAACTGCACGCTCTGCAAATCAGTGTTGTATCCCGAGTAGAGGCGATACTTGGCAAACATATGACAGAGGAGAAGTTGGTGGAAATATTAACCCACATGGCTCCCGATCTTGACTGGGCTCGCGAAGACAATGACAGGTGTTATGCAAAGCTGTCCGACATATCCATAGTTTTTCTTCTCTGTTTTTTCAGATTTGTTCTTTATTCATTGAAAACCCGGGGTTCAATTTGCAACAAGCACCAATCTGGATGAATTTCTTTTGCAAAAGTTATAGGTATCTTCTTTTTTGAATATAAAGATAAGGTGTGAATTACCTGAGCGATTACCAGATTTATATCCCCCAAGCTCCCAAGCTTATTAAAAGTAAATAATGGAGGGGCGCCTGGGTGGCTCAGTCGGTTGAGTGTCCGACTTCGCTCAGGTCACGATCTCACGGTCCGTGAGTTCGAGCCCCGCATCAGGCTCTGTGCTGACAGCTCAGAGCCTGGAGCCTGCTTCAGATTCTGTGTCTCCCTCTCTCTCTGGCCTTCCCCCCGTTCATGCTCTGTCTCTCTCTGTCTCAAAAATAAATAAATGTTAAAAAAAAAAATTAAAAAAAAAAGTAAATAATGGAGTAGAACCAACCAATATGACAGTCAGAAGCAGGAAAAGCAAAGGTAGTAGAAGGTGAACTTCTTTTTGGTGAATGTCATATTTCATTGTTTTTAGATGATTTATAGCTAATTCGGAATCAGCTTCTGAATAGGACATTTAACGTCCGGTCAGTGAAGTTTTCCAACACATCACCCTGTTTTATATTCTTTGCAGTATTTACACCATATGATACCTTGGGTCTGTCTGTGGACTTGCTAACTGGTTGATTGTCTGTCTCCCCACACCAGAAAGGAAGCGCCATGAAAAACAAGAGCCTTGCCTGTCTTCCTTACCTTTATATTCCCATCACCAGCACAGCGCCTGGCTCCGGGAGGCTCCACACAAATGTTTGCTGGTGAATCAATGTCTGTGCTCAATAGAGCTGTGTGTCTCAAACTATGTTCCAGAGGATCAGAGCCTTGGGGAACTATGAGTGGAATGAGGTGTGATTCATTGTTATGGTTGAAGAATGGGGTTCCTCCTGCTTCTCCATTTCCAGGGGGAAAAAAAAGATAGTTAACGTATAAAGTTTCACAATTCAGAATTTTCTCCTTTAAGGTTTCTCAACCCTGAGGTTTTTGCTACCTGTGTTTGCAATCCATATGGGGAGAAGCAAGCAGCAAGCCAATATTTTCAGAGAAATTTGGGAACAGACAACAGTACTAAATTCAACAGGCTCTTAATATGTTCATATATTTGTTTTGCCACAATAAAAATGGCTCACATAAAAAATAGAGAAAATTTTTTGAAGTTCTGGAGATGGATGCACAGCGACAGTTGCACAGCGATGCAAACGTACTTATACATTGAACTGTACATTTAAAAATAGTAAATTTTGTTATGCAAATTTTACCACAATTAAGAATGGTTTAAAAAATATATAGGCGGTGACTGCTGAGTACTGAAATGTATGGCTAGTGCAACCGAGGGACTCAATTTTTAATTTAATGCCTTTTTAATGGATTTCTATTTAAATTTAAATAGCCTCATTTGCGTAACGGCCACTGTATTGGACAGTATAGAGCTAAACACCTAGATAGCCTCACTTAAATAATGGCAGATTTTTAAAGTTATCATTTGTATGGATTTTTCCCTGGTCTTCTGACATTTTATTATGAAATTGTCAAACTTACACAAAAGTAGGGAAAATAGTATAATGAACGTTCATCTGCTCAACACCCAGATTCAACAACTTAATATTTTACCATATTTGCTACACTAATACTTGAGATTCAACTACGTGAATGAGTTGAAACCAAAGATACGAAACTGAGAATGGCTAAGTCATACACACATCTTTCTAGAGTCAAAACCAATTTCATTAGCAGCGCGCCCTTTCCTATTGTTAACTAGTTACATTTTTTTTTTAATTTTTTTTTCAACATTTATTTATTTTTGGGACAGAGAGAGACAGAGCATGAATGGGGGAGGGGCAGAGAGAGAGGGAGACACAGAATCGGAAACAGGCTCCAGGCTCTGAGCCATCAGCCCAGAGCCCGACGCGGGGCTCGAACTCACGGACCGCGAGATCGTGACCTGGCTGAAGTCGGACGCTTAACCGACTGCGCCACCCAGGCGCCCCATCCCCGTAGTTTCTAGAGTGAATTGTGCCAGAAATGCCAATAATGTAATGACAATTACTGGGGAATACGATATTTATAACCTCTGAAATCTTCTCAGATTTGACCAGGGATGGCTTTGCTATTAGACTGTGACTTCTTTTGGAACTCAGGTATTAACAGGAAGAAGGCACCTACCACTGAGTATGGGACACTTCAAATGAGACAGATGGGGTGCCTGTGTGGCTCAGCTGGCTGAGCGTCCAGCTCTTCATTTCGGCTCAGGTCATGATCTCTCAGTTTGTGAGGTTGAGCCCCACATTGGACTCTGCACTGATAGTGGAGAGCCTGCTGGGGATTCTCTGTCTCTCTGCTCCACTCCCGCTCGTGCACACACACACACTCTCTCTGTCTCTGTCTCTCTCTCTCTCTCAAAATAGAAAAAATAAATAAAAAAAAAAGAGAGAGACATAGATGTCACCCAGAAAATATGGCCAAGATGATAGGTTAATTAGTATCCCAAATTTATATTCACTTCTAATTTGGCTGGGAGGTACGTCTGCATAACAGTTATATCTATAAACCTTTCTGTCCAGTGCTTTACATCATGATGTAGTTGTGGTCATGAATGTTAGCGTGATCATAGAAAACAATAGGCTTTTAGCTTTACCCCTTCTCTTTTGGGGGTTGTTAGAAAGCTGGTTAATTGCAAATTAAAACTTGCCAAACTAAAATGAAGGAGGAAAAAAAAGCACAGTATCTCAACAAGGCCTCTAAAGAATGCAATCCCAGAACCATAGGGAAACGTGAAACTTGACCAATGAGTCTCCAACACATTTTTTTTTTAATTTTTTTTTTCAACGTTTATTTATTTTTGGGGGACAGAGAGAAACAGAGCATGAACGGAGAAGGGGCAGAGAGAGAGGGAGACACAGAATCGGAAACAGGCTCCAGGCTCTGAGCCATCAGCCCAGAGCCCGACGCGGGGCTCGAACTCACGGACCGCAAGATCGTGACCTGGCTGAAGTCGGATGCTTAACCGACTGCGCCACCCAGGCGCCCCTCCAACACATTTTTTATATGGCAAGTATGGTCTCACTGAGAGAGACTTCTTAGTTTCAAATCCTAGCTTTACTGAGTATGGACGTTGGCTAAGTTAGATAAACTTTCTATTCTTCAGTTTTTTCATCCGTTAAATGGAATTGATCACAGAATTAAATGAGATACTTAGTATAGTGTGTTGCATATGGTGTGCATTCAATATTAAGCGATGCAGCAAAACAAAAAGATTCACATTTAAAGTTAATAGCACTTTGAGGAAAAGAATAAATAAGGGCAATTTATATTGTCTTTAAAACCACGATCCTCGTGGTCTAAGGAAGCTTCACTTTCCAGAAGGCAGAATGTAGGAAGAAACAAGGGAGAGTCGAAGGATATTTGTGAGCTGTCTCTACAGGTTTCTAGAAGCTGCCACATGATACATAATTCTGAGATCCAAAAAGCTCTAAAAACCAAAATTCCTTTCATAGTTTTCAACAACAGTTCATTTGAGGACAAAACCTGACCTGGATTGCCATTGAAGAGACTCCATTTTAGAAAGGCTCCGTCTCTGCTGTTTTTCTGGTAGGCCCCGTTAACTCGTGATCCACATTTTGCCCCTGTATAAGCCAAAGAAGCTATGTTCCCATTTCAGGGAAGAAGCAAGAAAGTTAATCATTGGCTGAGTTTTGTCCTAGGCCCCAAACACCTGATAACACCTACGAAGAGCCAGATCTCAAACGTGTTCCAGGACATGAGCTTCAAACAAACCTCAGCGCATGCTGGCCTCAGTACCCCTACCTTCAGTAATTTATGGAAAAGCACCTATTGTTCATCTGACAGTTGCCTCTACCCTGGGTTCCTGGAGGAGAACGTTCCCTAGACCCTTTCTTAATATAAACCCGTAGCCCCAAGCACTGACGAGACTCATTGTCTGTTCCTTTCTGAGTCTCCCAGGCACTCTTCTGTCACTTACACTGTTCAAGAAACTCTGTTTTCACTTGCTCTGGTTCCTGTTTGATTTCTATGCTGCGTAAAGCCAAGAACCCTGTTAGCCGGTCCTATGGGACCCTCCCCTGGGTCTTGGGCTCAGCCAGCCTGCATCGCCATGAGATCATTGCCTTTACCCATTTAGAGTGAATATTACTATGCTTTGCTGCAGTTGATAGTGAGATGCTGTCCCTGCCACCAATAGAGATATTCCATAATAATAAGCAGAATATGCATCGTATCACCTTCAAAATCTGAAAAAAAAAAAAAAAAAAAAAAAGAAATCTGAATTCCATACCATATATGACCTCTATTCGGGATAAGGAATTTTGGATCTATACTCTTACATTCTATTGGCCAGAATTTAATCATGGATCCATTACCAGCTATGAGGACTATGCAAAGGGCTATGGGAAAGGGCCACATTGGGAAATGCAGTCTTGTTCTGGGCAGCCATGTGCCCAGCAAAAATTCTATTTCTATGGGATAGGGAAGGTTAGATAATGGGGACCAGCCAGGGCCTCTGATCCAATCTCGTTTCTCCCTCGAAGCTTCATCATAAAGCCCCCACACAACTCCCTGGATGGAATCAGAATAGATAGGAATCATCTCTCTGGTCCTCTGTAAGTAGTCTACACTGACTTCAAATGACTTGGTTCTGGCTTTGAAAGACCCAGACATGGCTGGCTACTCTTATTTCTGTAGAACGTGACAATGCCTTCTTAGGCAGATCATGATTGTTCCTCCTATAAAACCACCTCAACTTCAAAGACGTTTCCTAGTCTTCCAGAAAATTCAGGACTAGACCTTTGGTTTCAACTGGCCAAGGTCTCTACAAGTTGAGACCCTCATATGAACTGCCAATGTCTCTCTATCTTTCCTGGCAGAAAAGGTGGAATGTCTCTTTTAGAATGTTCAAGAAACTTCCAAAAGGAATATCCAGATCCAAACATTGTATGTTTGAATTCACCAGACTCAATCCAATGCAAATTCTACTTCCCTTAAAAAAAAAAAAAAAAACTATTCAAATTCAAGAGATTCAGCTCTAGCATAGAGAAAGCATTGTGTTCTAGGAACCATGGAGAACAAAAGATGAGTGTCTTTGTCTGCTCATTGCAATTGGACACAAAAGGAGGAATTTTGGGTGAACGTTTAAAGAAGGAAAACAATTAAAATTAGATTTTATTTTCATCTCAGAGGGTAAAGACATTTAGGGTATAAGGGTAAGGGTAAGAAAATGGATGTGGATAG
The DNA here is from genome assembly GCF_028749965.1 of Puma concolor. Taxonomy (NCBI): domain Eukaryota; kingdom Metazoa; phylum Chordata; class Mammalia; order Carnivora; family Felidae; genus Puma; species Puma concolor. The sequence continues at coordinate 44,378,941 of NC_141672.1, forward strand.
TACCTGGTAATAACCAAAACTTAGTCACCGGCAACATCTAATTTTTCAAGTATAAATGAAATGTAAGATGAACAAGAAAGAGTCACAGACAATAACAAAACAAGATTCAGCCTCTGGTTTGGGTGCAGTAAGCAGTAAATAGATCAATGTTTACAGTTGTAGGAGAGTTATCTAGCTGGCTTCTGGAATCCTACTTCATTTTATTCATTCCTAGTTGATTCCTGTAAGAACGAGCTTTTGAATGTCCAATAGTTAAATCATCAAATGGCGATGCCAAACTTTATGTATTCCATGGGTTCTTTTTGAACTTTTTAAATGGTGGTTTGTGCAAGTGTTCCAAGTAAGTTTAAATAGATAAATATGCTGGAGAGTGTCGGTATTATCCAGCGTAAAAGCTAAGTGTAACGTAAATAGACTGTACTTTGTGCATTTCATACATTTTAATGGCCAGTCACTATTGATTGCTGTGCTTTTTTTTTTTTTTTTTTTTTTTTGCAAGTAAGGGAAATTTACACATCACATTGTATACTTCTTTGAAATGGAAAGTTATTTTGGTCACACCTTACAAATGATCCATACTGATATTGTTTACAGTGTTGGGAGGAGGAGGACAGAGTGAACTTAATTTGAATTTAGAAAGTCTCTAAATGATAATTGAATCACAAGTCTGGATTATAATTCTAGGAGCAACACTTGACTTGGTCAAAATCACTGTTATGAAGAGATGCAATTTTTACACAGTACTTCACATTGATTAAGTAATGTGTGAAAATGGAAAAAAAAAGTATTTGAATCTTAATCACAGTCATTTGCATGAAATAAAAGTCTGTGTCAGGGGAATGCACATTATAATAACTCCTTGGTGTTTTGGTTGCATCAGTGAGCAAAGAAGTTGTATGCATTTTTTTTCCTTGCTGATATACAAGAATTCCTTTTATATTTATTGTATCTTTGATTGTACAAAAATTCAGCACTATAGGATTTTGGCTGGTGAGAGACGACAACTGATTAACTACCTCAACAATGGCTGTAATTAAAACAGATGTTTGATAATGCATGCGCCCAAATTAAACTGGGAACATTCAAAGAGAGAAAAGAGAAATAGGAATTTGATATGAACCTCATTCTCAGTCAGGCTCTCCATTAGATGGCAAGGTAATAAATGGGGAATGCATTTCAGAAAATTCTGCCGGTCTCTCTTCCAAATATGTCCCCTCTGCTGCTTTGGGCAGTAGAAAACTGGGGTTCTTGCTCATACGCTTTCCCCCCCCACCCCGCCCAGCCCTCAATCATACCTGGGACCTGGCTGCAAATCTACAGATCTTATTCTTCTGCACCTATGCATATGAATACTTGCAACTTTACCACCCTGCTGAGAGTCTGCAGAACCCTCACATTCACACTGCCCTCTTTGCCTTCTTCAGACTTCCACATAATGGCAATCACCTTTTAAGACCATGAAATCTCCTACTTGGGTTGATACGCATTTCCTATAATGTTTGTTGAGTTAGTTGTTTTGTTTTGTTTTGTTTTTCTTATTTTGATTATCTACCTCTAGTCAGAGGCCAACATTATTTGGGAGTAGAAGAGATTTCAGTGTCTAAAGCTTTTCACCTTCCCTGTTTCATGGGGGAAGAAAGAACCCAAAATAAAACAAGAGTTTTGATCCCCGAAGATATGGAAAATGCTAAAAGACAGTAATAACTATTTTCAAAATGTATGATTTTAATTGCTGAACCCAGGTCAGAAGAAGAAAGTTTGCTAGAGAACTCTGCCAGATGTGAGCCATGGTAAGGGATAAAAGTGGATCCGAGATAGGAGAGCGATGGATGCAGTAGTGTAATCAGAACTGAATAATAGTAAAAGCAGTAAAAACAACAACAGAATAATGATAAATACATTTATATGCTCACTAACTAAAACCAAGTAAAAAAAATACAAAAACGGTAAAAAAAAAAAAAAAAAAAAAGAATACATTTCAGTGATAACAGAATAATCGTGAGCTCAATCTCACCTTTAAGGGAGAAACAAACACTCCGAGCAGAATATGGAGTCCATACAGTTTCAAAATAAATGTGCTGAGACTAGCTCCTGAAATTATTAGAGACTCACAAAGTTAACCGTCTTCCAAAATGCAAGCTTTCCTCCTCAGCAACAGCACACTTTGAACCTCAGAATCTAGGAGTTTGCTCTGATTCCCTGCACTTTATCTTCTAGTAAATTGTGGGCACTCCACAACATCTAATGAAAGAAACAACGCCTCCTTGCAATCTCACAAGACCCACTTCTTCCTTTAAAAACACATTTTTAAAAAAGCACTCCTTCCTTCGGGTACTCTCTACCACCAGACTAGTCAGGCCCTCGCACTTCCCAAAATAATCTCTCTCTCCTCCTCTTCATCTCCAGAATCCCTCCCTCCTCCAAGGCTTATTCAGTTTCCATCAGAGAAAGTTTCTCTGATGGCTCCAGGCCTGGAGGTTCCTTCCCTCTCCGCTCTGCTTAGGCATCAATGGACAATACTCCCTTGTTCAGCACATAATTTTTCTTTATATTATTTTGGTTTCCCCCTCTCTAATTATAAGCTCCCTGAAGACGGGAATGATATCTTACCTTCCCTTCTTTCTTCCCACTTTCTTTCCTCCCTCCCTCCTTCCCTCCCTCCCTTTCTTCCTTCCTTCTTTCCTTCTTGCCTGCCCCCTTCCTGCCTTCCCGCCTTCCTGCCTTCCACAAATATGTATTTAGGAGCTACTTTGTGCCAAGCAGAACACTCCCTGGGTTTCTCCTACAGCACCTGGCAGCATGACACCATGCAGTAGAGCAGACGTGAAATACACATGCAGATTGCTTGCAGAAGTTTATCGAGCAGCTCCTATCATTCTAGATGAATCAACTTAACTCATCTGCTCCTTCCTCCCAGCATATATTTAACCCCTCCCTTTGGATGAAAGATCAGACCTTCAGTATCACCACTAAGGCCGCTTGGCTCTTTCTGATAAAGGAAGCGGAGAGATTTCTGCCACAGCAGCAAAAGCCTGTTTATGAGACCTGTTTCTGTCCCCAGTTCCACCCAACTTCCCATGTGCTATTGCTCAAATTCGTTGACTTCCTTGTGCCATCATGTCCCTTCCATAAAATAAAGATAATAACATATTCCACGCACCCCCAACACTCCCTAGGGTGAGGGTTAATAGGATAATGGCTGTAAAACACTTTAAGCTCATCCAAAGAAAGGTGTCACACTGCATGAAAATGTAAAGAGTTATTATGCAACTAATCAGATTCAAAGTACAGGTTGCAAATGGACCTGTGGAGTGTTGAAATGAAGCCTCAAGGAGAGATGTTAATGCTTAACTTGCCCTGCAGGCCTACGCAGCATTTCCAGAACTTTCTTTTGCATGAATTAACTTCAGAAAATACATTTTAAATCCATTTTTTTTTTTTTTAAGAGAGGGGACTTTGGAGCGCCTGGCTGGCTCAGTCGGTAGAGCATGTTACTCTTGATCTCAAGGTTGTGAATTCGAGCCCCACATTGGGTGTAAATAAATAAATTAATTAATTTTTAATGTTTATTTATATCTGAGAGAGAGAGAGAGCATGCGCACACACACATGCATGCGAGTGGGGGAGGGGCAGAGGGGGAAGGAGACAGAGGATTCCAAGTGGGCTCTGTGCTGAGAGCAGAGATCCTGACACGGGGCTCAAACTCACGGACCATGAGATCATGACCTGAGCCTAAGTCAGATGCTTCACCACTGAGCCATCCCAAATTAAGTTTTTAAAAAGTAAAGGAAGGGCAATTTATGCCTGCAAAACAAAGACAAACTCAGACGGCAAGTATTCAGATTCCTGCTATTTCTCCCATTTGAGGAGGTGCCATCTTTGAATTTATACACAAACCACAAGAAGGCAAACTCTCTGCATGGATGGCAAGATGAGAAACAATTCCATCCTTTAGTCTGAAAGCTCTGTGAGGGCGGGAATTTATTTCTTGTCCACAATCATATGACAAGAACCTCAAATAACTCCTAGCACATAGCAGAGTGGAGCTTAATAAACATTGTATGTTCTCTTTATTGCATGAATAAGTCTGGATTTCTAGACCTTGAAAGGAGGAAGCTCAAATAACAGGGTACCGGCAGGTCCAACACTTTTATTTGAAGAAGGTGTTGAGAAAGTATATCACCTACTCTGCTGGCCGTGTAACAGCCACATTATGTGGGCATTACCACCAGCTGCTCAAGTCTACAGGGCTAGATGGGTCCAGAAGCAAAGATCATTTGAATACCACATTCTGCTGGAATGTGCCACTTGCAATATGTCTGTTATAAATAGGAGACATGCAAGGATCTTGAGCATAGAGTTAACGTATTATTGATCTTCCAACATCATGAGAATCTGGAAGGAAGGTGGTTAGCCTAAATTCATATAGAGTCAGAAGAGCCCCATAGGAGAAAAAGAATAGGAGGGTAGCTAAATTTTCCTCCCCACCAGAGGTCCAAAGATATTATGATATATCTGCTAAGCCAGAGTGTCTGACTAAGGACATGTTGTAAGAACAGAGACTCCTAAGAGGAAACTCGCCACATGGGATAAGTTGGGGTGAGCTGCTGGCCAGAGTCAGCCCCAGAATCATCAGAACTGTGCTGGTTTCAGGAACAGTGCACAATGGATGTTAGAAACTCATGCCAACACAGCACCATACACGGACTTCGGGGGAAAAATTTGATGCTTATGAATTCAAAGAACTGCAACACTAAACAATGATTTGGAATCTAGGAAGCTGTTCTGTTGAAAGCTTTAATGGAGGGTAAAAAGGAGGAAAGAATATCTGCCCTTTCAAGGCATGAAACTGCTTGGCCTCTATGATTCATGGGGAGGCCAGTGTGGGAGCCAGCAGTTGTGGACAGAGTAAGTGTGGAGGCAAGCAGGGTCGAAAAGATAATCTCAGCCACAATTATATACGTGGCAGATGAAGCCCATTTGGAGAGTTTTTTTATTAAAGTAAGGAAGAAAGAAAGGAGAGAGGGAGGGAAGAAAGGAGGGAGGGAGGGAGGGAGGGAGACATAAAGAAGAGACATATAAAGACATACAAGAAGAAACACATTTGAAAGAGAAATGAGGGGCGCCTGGGTGGCTCAGTCAGTTAAGTGCCTGACTTCGACTTAGGTCATGATCTCATAGTTTGTGAGTTTGAGCTCCACATGGGCTGGCTGCTGTCAGTGTAGGGCCCACTTTGGATCCTCTGTCCCCCTTTCTGTCTGCTCCTCCCCTGCTCTCTCACTCTCTCTCTCAAAAATAAATGAACATTAAAAAAAAAAAAAAAAAAAAGCATTGAGAAGCAGGAGAAAATTTGATAAAATAAATGCTCCATACTTAGATATAATTAAAGATAGCCGGACTCTATGAAAGATGATTATCAAAGATAAAAGGATAAGAAAACATGAAATTTAAAGGAAGCTGGCAAAGATGAAGGAAAAAAATTTCATTGCAGATATAATGAATGAATTTAGAAACACCAAGAAGCAAAATTGGTTGTGCAAAATAATAAGTCTCACCGGTAGACTGGAGAAAAACCATACAGGATGAAAAGGAAAGGAATAAAAATAAAAATTATTACGCAGAAGTTAGTAGATATGGAAGACAGCCAACCTAGTTACAAAATATACATAACTATTCTCTCCAAAGTACAAAAAAGAACAGATATTTAAGAAAAATTTCTGAAATTACAAGAGCTAAATCTTCAGATTAACATAATTAATATACTATAATTAATCCAAGATATTTCCCACTGAAATTACTGCACTTTGTGGATAGAAAAAAAATCTTTCTAACATCTAGGCAGATGAAGTAAATCAAAAGAGGAAAATACCAGACTGGGCTCAAACTGGTCCATGGCAACATATAAGGCCAGTGGACAGCAATAATTGAAAATTTTTGAGAGGAAAATCATGTGACCTAGTCAAATTATTTTCAACAAGTAAAGATAACAATATTCTCAAATATGAAAAGACTCAAGAGATTCCATCCATGGTTCCCCCCTGAAAAATGTATTTGATAGTATAATCTATTTAATCAAAATATAAGTTGGGAGCGCCTGGGTGGCTCAGTCAGTTAAGCATCTGACTTTGGCTCAGGTCATGATCTCACAGCTTCTGGGTTCAAGCCCTGCATTGGCCTCTGTGCCAACAGCTCAGAGCCTGGATCCTGCTTCAGATTTTGTGTCACCCTCTCTCTCTGCCCCTCCCCTGTTCGTGCTCTCTCTCTCTCTCAAAAATAAATAAACATTAAAAAAAAAATGGTAGCACACCTATATAGCTGCTACAAAGTGGTTAAGAAAGTACTATTCAGGGGTGCCTGGGCGGCTCAGTTGGTTAAGCCTGTGACTTCAGCTCAGGTCATGATCTCACGGTTCCTGAGTTCGAGCCCCCGTTGGGCTCTGTGCTGACAGCTCAGAGCCTGGAGCCTGCTTCGGATTCTGTGTCCTCCTCTCTCTCCGCCCCACCCCTGCTTGTGCTCTGTCTCTCTCTCTCTGTCTTTCAAAAATGAATAAACATTAAAACAAAAATTTTTTAAAAAGTACTATTCAAAGGCCAGAACCAGATGGCTTTCCATGCATTGATAGAATATTTGTCATTAAATTGTGTCAATTTAAGGGAAGAATTTTTCCACAAAGCCAACACAACAATGATACCAAAGGATGGCAAAAATGGCAAAGAAAAGATTTATTTATATTTTAAGTTTTATTTTTTTTTTTTAGTAATCTACACCCAACGTGGGGCTTGAACTCACGACCCCAAGAGCAAAAGTCACTTGCTCAACTGACTGAGCCAGCCAGGCAACCCCTGACTAATCTCATTCATGAATAACATACAAAATGCCAAATAAAATATTAATATATTCTATTATATAAATAGCAGAGCAAAGTAAGAACATACCACAATCAAGTGGGTATAATTTCAGATTTCTAAAGATAGTTCATTAATGCAAACTCTATTAAAAGACCTTATCGTATAAATAGGTTAGAGAATTAAAACCACATGATTATTTCAATATTGGCTTTCCTTGCCCCCCAAACACTTGACTTTTTTAAAGATCTGAATACTGTAGTAATAGAACAAAACTTATAAGCCATGTTTAAAAAGATATCTAATACATACCTACGCGTCACAAACTAACAGCCAGCATAACACTTACTGGTGAAACCCTAGAAGTAGTCTCATTAAAGTCAGGAACAAGACAAGGGTACTTGTTATCACCACAATTATTTAACGATTGTTCTTGAAGTGCTTGCCAATGTAATTAGATGAGAGAATGAGATAAGAAGCATAAATATTGGGTAAGGAAGAGGCAGAAGGTATCATTATTTGCAGATTCTAAAGATTATAGTCTTAAAAACCCAAGTGAATCAACTGAAAAACTATTAGAAACAGGAGCGAATTCAGTAGATTATCTGGTTAAAATATAAATCTATAAAAGTAATAACTTTCTTACTTGCCTGCAATAACTAGTTAGAAAGTATAACAGATACAGTAGATTCCCATTCACAAAAGAACAAACAACAAGAAATGTGTATGCTTTATATTAAGGAAATTATAAACCTACAGAAGGCCATCGTGAATATGGAAGGACAAACAATGTTTTAAAATGCTATTACAGGGGCGCCTGGGTGGCGCAGTCGGTTAGGCGTCCGACTTCAGCCAGGTCACGATCTCGCGGTCCGTGAGTTCGAGCCCCGCGTCGGGCTCTGGGCTGATGGCTCAGAGCCTGGAGCCTGTTTCGGATTCTGTGTCCCCCTCTCTCTCTGCCCCTCCCCCGTTCATGCTCTGTCTCTCTCTGTCCCAAAAATAAATAAACGTTGAAAAAATAAATAAATAAAAAAATAAAATAAAATGCTATTACAGACGAGGGACACCTGGCTGGCTCAGTCAGAAGAGCATATGACTCTTGATCTTGGGTCAGTTCAAACCCCACATTGGGTGTAGAGGTTGCTTACATAATAAAACTTTTTAAAAATAAAAATAAAAAAATACATTAAAAACAAAATGTTATAACAGAGGCACCTGGGTGGCTCAGTCAGTTAAACATCCAACTCTTGATTTCGGCTCTGGTCATGATCTCACGGTTCTTGAGTTCGAGCCCCATGTTGGGCTCTGAGCTGCCAGTGGGGAGCCTGCTTGGGATTCTCTCCCTCTCTGCCCCTCCCTTGTTCATGAGCTCTCTCTCGCTTTCTCTCTCTCTCTCAAAAATAAATGAGTAAATATTTTAAAAAATAAAAAATACAACGTTATTACAAACTAGGGCACCTGGGTGGCTCAATCATTTGAGCATCCAGCTCTTGATTTCGACTCAGGTCATGATCTTGGGTTTCATGAGATCGAGCCCTGCATTGGGCTGTGCACTAACAGCACAGGGCCTGCTTGAGCTTCTCTCTACTCTCTCCCTCTGCCTTTCTCCCCTGCTCGTGCTTCCTCTCTCCCTCATAATAAATACATAAACATTTAATACCAACAAACAAATAAGGGGGCCTGTGTGGATCAGTTGGTTAAGCGTCTGACTTTGGATGAAATCATGATCTCACAGTTAGTTCAAGCCCTGTGTCAGGCTCTGTGCTGACAACTCAGAGGCTGGAGCCTGCGGATTTTGTGTCTCCTTCTCTCTCTTCCCCTCCCCCACTCACAATCTGTCTGTTTCTCTCTCAAAAATAAATAAACATTAAAAATTTTTTTAAACAAACAAAACATTATTACAGACGAAACTATAAATACAATACTAAACAATCAAACCCCTAGCAGTTTTTTTTTAACTTGATAAAAGTGATTCTAAAATGTATTTGTAGGGGCACCTGGGTGGCGCAGTCGGTTAAGCGTCAGGCTTCAGCCAGGTCACGATCTCGCGGTCCGTGAGTTCGAGCCCCGCGTCGGGCTCTGGGCTGATGGCTCAGAGCCTGGAGCCTGTTTCCGATTCTGTGTCTCCCTCTCTCTCTGCCCCTCCCCCGTTCATGCTCTGTCTCTCTCTGTCCCAAAAATAAATAAACGTTGAAAAAAAAATTTTTTTTAAATGTATTTGTAGAAAAAGCATGTGAGAAAAACTGAAACAGATCTGAAAAAGTAAGAATGATTAGAAAATTAATTTTATTGTATTTTATTTATAACCTATTGTATACTGCATAAATTGATAATACGTTAATAATTTTAATTTATTTTTTTAAGTGTATTTATTTATTTTGAGAGAGAGAGCGTGCACTGAGCAGGGAAGGGGCAGAGAGAGAGGGAGAGAGAGAGAATCACAAGTAGGCTCTGTGCTGTCAGCACAGAGCCTGCTGTGGGGCTCAAACTCCCAAACTGTGAGATCATGACCTGAGTCAAAATCAAGAGTCGGATGCTTAACTGACTGAACCACCCAGGTGCCCCTTTAATCAGGTTTAAATATTTTTTTTTTCAACGTTTTTTATTTATTTTTGGGACAGAGAGAGACAGAGCATGAACAGGGGAGGGGCAGAGAGAGAGAGGGAGACACAGATTTGGAAACAGGCTCCAGGCTCCGAGCCATCAGCCCAGAGCCCGACGCGGGGCTCGAACTCACGGACCGCGAGATCGTGACCTGGCTGAAGTCGGACGCCCAACCGACTGCGCCACCCAGGCGCCCCTAATCAGGTTTAAAAAAATTTTTTTTTTAATGTTTATTAATTTTTGAGGCGGGGGGACAGGGGAGGAGCAGAGAGATGGGGAGACAGAATCAGAAGCAGGCTCCAGGCCCTGAACTGTCAGCACAGAGCCCCATGGGGGCTCGAACTCACAAGCCACGAGACCATGACCTGAGCTGAAGTTGGACGCTTAACCGACTGAGCCACCCAGTCGCCCCACCTTTAATTAGTTTTTAAGTAGGAATTAGAAGAGTGTGATCAGGAATAGGTGGAACAGAAAATCCAGAAATAGATCCAGCCTTATAATACATAAGAAAGGTGATTTTTTCCTGATTGGCAAAAAGATGAATCATTTAATAAATTATATTGAGGCATCTGGCTCAGGCTAAATACCCAGGTGCCATGCTGATTGCTTTCTTTCCCTCACAACCATCCCCTCCATCCATCTACGAGTCCTCCCGGCTTTACCTTCAAACCACACTGAATCTGGTAACTTCCTTCTGCCTCTGCAGTTACCAGCATCTTCACCTTTTGCTTGGGTTTCTCCAGTGTCCCAGTCGATCGTCCGGTTTCTCTTGCCTTCCAACCATCTTCTCCACACTGCAGTAGAGTGAGCTCTCAAAAATGTAAATCAAGGGGCGCCTGGGTGGCGCAGTCGGTTAGGCGTCCGACTTCAGCCAGGTCACGATCTCGCGGTCCGTGAGTTCGAGCCCCGCGTCGGGCTCTGGGCTGATGGCTCAGAGCCTGGAGCCTGTTTCCGATTCTGTGCCTCCCTCTCTCTCTGCCCCTCCCCCGTTCATGTTCTGTCTCTCTCTGTCCCAAAAATAAATAAACGTTGAAAAAAAAATTAAAAAAAAAATAGTCTTGTCAATCATCTGTCTCTCCCACTGGATGATCAGCTCCCTGAGGACAGGGACTTCCTCTGGTTTGTTCACCACTGGAACCCCAGTGCCTGGAACAGGATAGGTGCTTCATCAGTATTTGTTCATCATCGATGAATTGCAGTAAGAATAGAGAAAAGGGACTGGAATCGAGTCATTTAAGAGGTAGAATTATTAGGACTTTGAGACGTATTCAACAGAGGAATTCAGTGAAGGAAGCCTGAGGGCCTGAGGATTATTCCAAATTTCTGAACCAGAGAACTGAAGAGATATTGCACATTCTTATGCTGAGAAATTGAAGATGAGAAGCTGGATTCGTGAGGAATAAGTGGGGTTCGGTTTGGGGTCTGCGGTGACGGTGACACATTCCTATGGGGATCTCCAGGGGGTAACTGGTCTAAAATAACTTAGGGCTCACATTTTTTTAAAAAACATGTACTGAACTTTTGGGGCGCCTGGGTGGCTCAGTTGGTTAAGCGTCCGACTTCAGCTCAGGTCACGATCTCACAGTCTGTGAATTCGAGCCCCGCGTCGGGCTCTGGGCTGATGGCTCAGAGCCTGGAGCCTGCTTCCGATTCTGTGTCTCCCTCTCTCTCTGCTCCTCCCCCGTTCATGCTCTGTCTCTCTCTGTCTCAAAAATAAATAAACGTTAAAAAAAAAAAATTAAAAAAAAACAAACATGTACTGAACTTTTTAAGAGAGAAAAAGGAAGGAAAGAAAAGACTTGCAAAACAAACAAACCAAAAAAACAAAAAAACAAAAAAACAAAACTGGGTAAAGATAGCGCCAAGAATGTAATTCTCAAGCTACGTTCCCTATTTTGCCATAGTGGATAATTTTCACCTAGTGTCAAGTTTTCTTTTGCCATGGGTGACTGAAATGACTTACCAAATGTAAGGAAGATTTATTCTCTTAACTATAAACAGACTTCACTGTCTTAACGATAGAACTGAAACGCATCTATCCCGATAAAGAGATGAGCCTATGCCAAAGGTTTGAACTCGCAATATAATGATAAAGGATACACTTCAGTTGAGTGTTCAAAGAACATCTGTTGAATACCTAATGAATGCTAGTTTTTTCTCTTTCAGTGGCAAATATAAGGCACACACTGAGGGTGGATCACCTCTGTAAGTCCTTCCAGTAGTTGTAAACTAGCCATCAGGAGCCCTCCCCTTCGTGGAGCTGACCATCCAGGGGGAGAGACGAGTGAACATATTATTCTATTTTGCCTGTTCACTCATTAGACATATATATTTTTTAAGATCTTATTTTTAAGTAATCTCTAAGCCCATTGTGGGGCTTGAACTTACAACCTCGAGATCAAGCGACCCAGCCTCTACCAATTGAGCCAGCCAGGTGCCCCGCCCCACAGATGTATTTTAAATGACTAAATCTTTACCGGTGTGATGACAAGCAGGACGCATGAAGAACAGGCTCTTTATAGTAAAAGAGCCTACCCACTCTTTGTAAATGATGACTGGCTTAGGTAACTGTGTGTGTACTCTCCTCTAGGTTTGAAACCGGAAGAGCTGCCCCCTCAGTCCTATATCTGCCTCTCAATGGGAGCCCAGGCATTCCGCCTCAGCTGCTTATCGGACCATCTGTTTCTGTGTTTGCTTTTTGTTTTTTACTTTTATCACAATTTTAATGCCCTGTAGATAATTTTTAAAATACAGAGCAATATTTTTTAAATGTATCTGAACATATCCAGAGATCATCATTTATTAGCATTTTGGCAAGTCCTCTCCCAGGTAATTATATCCACACATATAATCCATTTGTTTACAGCAGGATCAAAATTTACATATTGTTTTATTCCCTGATGGTAGAGCACAAACATCTCCCTGTGTCAACAAATATACATTTACAGTATTGTTTAAAATGGCCATAGCATTCAACTGACGGATGTCCCAAAATATATTGAGCCAATCCTCTATTATGGGATATTTAAGTTATTTCATCTGATCAGCTATTAGGTTTGCAGTAGTATGATATGCCGTGGTAAAGTTGCCTTTCACGTTTAAGTTTTGCCCACTTATCCAAATATATTTACAGAAAGAATTCTTAGGTGTGAAAGTCAGGGTTAAAGAAGATGCACATTCTAAGGCTTCTGCTTGGTGTGGCCCCAGTGCCATGGGGCTAGGCTCTTGACTGTGCTTTTTAGTTTGGGCTCATCAGGCACACGTGTGGACCCCGCTCTCATTTCTCTGCCAATAGTATAATTCACCTAAAAGCATTAGGTACAGATGCATGTTCAGAGCAACCAATGAATGCCTAGAAATTAATCAGCAAAGTTTCCTTTTTAAAAATCTTTTATGAAAGGGAGGGATGTCAGTATCAACCTTCCACATTGCTCATTTTTTTTTCCTCTTAGATACCTGGAGATCACTCTCCTTTCTTCTCCAGTGTCCCATCTCTTGCTGGAAGAACTAAACATCGCATAACCAAAGTCCTACACTTCTCCACCTAACTCTAAGTTCCAGTGCCTGCGTCCTGGTCTAATATTTTCCTTTTCATACTACCATTGCTACTCCCCATGCTTATCCAGTGAATCCTTACCTGCTTAGCACAGGTTCAGAAATCAGTTATGGGTGGTTCTGCTCAAAGAAAACTGGCCCCCTACACCACAACATCCACAAGAGCAAAAACTTCAGCAAATCTCCAACAGTCTCTGAAAACCAAAGGTAATGCTTAAGGTAGAAGGGTCTCAAAGGGTGACAGCTCGTAAGACAAAACCATAAGACCTCTTTCCCACACTTTGCAGTTTTAAAAATATACTATCTCCAAAGTGCCTATATCATTCATGATTGTTCTATCAATAATGATGATGATAACAGCTTGTATTTATTGAGTGCCCTCTGAGCTAGACATTATTCTAAACATTTTAAAAACTTTTAAACTTCACCAAAAAAGAAAGAAAGAAAGAAAGAAAGAAAGAAAGAAAGAAAGAAAGAAAGAAATCCTACTCCTATTATCCCTGGTAGGAAACAAGTCACGGAGAGTTTAAATAATTTGCCCTAGAGACCACAGCTAGTAAGTAACAGAGCTGGGCTGAAAGGAAGGTCCCAATACAGCCAATGCAGCCCCTTGCCAAAAATAAAAATAAAAAGGTTATGAAGTGTCAAAGTTCATATTTGTATGATTTGGGTGAAGTATTTAGAAAGGAGGCAAGATGAATATTATATCTATTTGAAGTTATTAAATATTTTTTTTCATGTATTCAAAAGTATTTAAGGGCCACATATTAAGCTGGAGCTCTCATGCCTACCACTACAAACGGGAACTCATTTAATTCATTCAACAGACATCTATAGGGCAGTTTCTATTTCTGTCTTCCCTGTGCTCCGCTGGGCTCAGGGGATACATCAGTGACATCCCTTGAGGAGGTTACAAAGAAGCCCAAGGACAAGTAAATATTGCAGGTTGTGTAGTGCTCCCACAGGGGAACAGTTTATAATTCCACATTAAGAAATGGGATTATTGAGTGGATTATAATAACTATCATGGGAGGGGGGGGGGGGAAATGAGTGCTATTATCCAAAGAAGACTGAGTTGACTTCCATAGACTTCTATATAAATGGTTCATACCAGGTCAGATTTGGGCTCTAACCTGGAGCTCTTGATAAGTGTCCTATTCTTCAAGGGATAGCCATATTTTAGGAGCTGACAGAACATCTGAGAACAATCTTGGATCTGGAAAGGCACATTTTAAATCAAGTTTTAGGAAGGTTGGTCTCGAAGGGTGCAGAATGGACTCAGTGGAAGCCTAGGGGTGGAGGGGGTCTATGGTGACAGGCCAGACATGAGCCTAAGACAGGGAATGTGGCAGCGTGAAGGGAAAAGAAAGGAGAGAGAAAGAACACTGAGGAGGAAAACATAACAATTCTTGGAGAAATGCAGAAGTAAAGCAGAGGCTTTGGACTCAACCAGAATTGGATGTGCCACTTACCAGTTCTTACCTTGGGCAAGTCCCTCTGCTTTTCATCTAGAAAATGGGTACAATATTATCAACACTACAGGTATTCTTTTCATAAAGATTCAATGAGGCAATAGTAGTTATGATTACTATTGATGACTGTCTTCAAACTTCCTCCATTGCCCTCTATTTCCTTAGTCCGTCTCTTCTCAGAGTTCAAGGTGCCATTGGAAAAGAACCATAAATAAGGACATCTATAAGGATTAAGGAAGGGGTGCCTGGGTGGCTCAGTTAAGCAGCTGACTCTTGATCTCAACTCAGGCCTTGATCTCAGGGTCGTGAGTTCAAGTCCCACATTGGGCTCCACACTGGGCATGAAGCCTACTTAATTTTTTTACATGTTTTTTTAAAATTTATTTTTGAGAAACAGAGAGAGCACAAGGGTGGGAGGGACAGAGAGAAGGAGACAGGGCATCTGAAGGAGGCTCTGCACTGACAGCAGTGAGCCAGATGTGGGGCTCAAACTCACGAACCCCGAGATCATGATCTGAGCTGAGGTTGGATGCTCAACAAACTGAGCCACCCAGGTGCCCCATGGAGCTTATGTTAAAAATTTTTTTTAATTAAACATTTTTTTAATTAAACATTTTTTAAATTTTTTTAAAAAAAGGGTGGTCTCTGATTTCCCATGAATTGGGTTTGATGAGAACCCCAAAAATATCACTTCTTCGCACTAATTCTGAACCAACTAGAAATCGATAAGATAGTAAAGCAAATAAAGATCAAAATGTCACCTTCATCACTGGCAAAGCTGATATTGGAGAATGTGGCTTTTACGTGCAGACGATACTTTCTAATACTGAACACAACGACAAACAGGCCTCTGTCCTACTGCCCCACAGGCAGAGGCCGCACGGGAGGCCACGGGACGGGCCTCTGGTTACTTACGCTGCAGACAGAAGGATGGAAGGGCTCTGTGTTGGGCGGCTGGCTCCTGAGAAGAAAGGCCTGGGTTTCACAGGTTTACTATAACTAGCTATCGCTCTGCTTCCACGAGTGAGGGCACAGGAGACCGGGGTGTTATTATCAGGGCAGTGCATTCTGAGTAGAAGGAAACAGCAGCTTTACTTTAGGAAACAGTGACCCCTACTCAGCACCCACTTCCCTCCGGCTCTCCATCACTTCCTTATACCTTACTGCTCGCCTTCTCCCTGGGCTCCCAGTGCCTTACTCACAGGGAGGCACAGCTGCCTCCTTTCCCAGGGGGTTGGACCCTGAACAGGAATTCAAAAAACTTAAGTGAGAGGAATAAATGTCCTGTGGTAGAATTCGGAGTGGTAATTTGTGCGGTCAATGAATCCTTTGTAGGGCTCCTGAAAACAATACCACCTTAGGTAGCAATCTACTGGCCAGTACTCCCAAGATATTTCACTTTGTCTACCCAGAGCCTGGTATGGAGTATTTGTCTTCCCTAAAGGTACTTTTCTTTTCCTTTTTTTTTTTTAATTAAAAAAAAAAACTTTTTTTATATTTAGAGAGAGAGAGAGAGAGGGAGCGCATGTGTGCATGAGTGGGGAAGAGGGGCAAAGGGAGAGAAAGAGAATCCCAAGCAGCCTCCACACTTAGTGAGGAGATTAATGCAGGGCTCGATCCCATGACCATGAGATCATGACCTGAGACGAAATCAAGAGTCGGACCTTCAACTGACTGAGCCACCCAGGCACCCCTAAAGTACTTTCCTGGCTCATACGCAAAGCTCTTACTTTGGGGGAGATACAGGAGTCTACTGGGGCTAGTTCTTACAGAAGCATAAATTTTGCCCAATGAAAATACAGCTAGACAACTTAAAAAGAAAAATGAGATACCTGGTTTGATTGAGTGCCTCAGTTTACAGTATGACCTAATGCCAACCTGGTTTTGTTTTTTGTTTTTTGTTTTTTGGGTGTTTTTTTTTTTTTTCATAATTCTCCTCAGGCAGCTATCATGCAGTGGGAAAGCCCTGGCCATAGAGCAGGAAGTCCAGCTCTGCCACTTTCTGGCCGTGGAAACATTGATAACTTCCTGAGTCTCCATTTCCACCTTTGAAAAATGGGTGAACAGAGAAACTGTCAGATACTCACCCAATAGAATATGATTCCGTGACAAAAATAAATAAGCTCTCAAGCCTTGGAAAGACATGGAGGAATCTGAGACCCAGATTGCCAAGTGAAAGAAGCCACTCTGCCAAGGCGACACGTGATACGATTCCAACCGTATGATGTTCTGGAAAAGGCAAAACTACAGACAGAGTACATAAATCAACCGACAGAGGGAAGGGCAGTGAACTATTCTGTATGATACTGCAGTAGTAGATACAGGACGTTATGCATTGGTCAAGAGCTGCGGAACTGGTCAACGCAAAGACTGAACCCTAATGTAAACTATGGGCTTTAGTTAGCAATAATATATCAGTATTGGTTCATTAGTTTTAACAAGTGTACCGCACTAATGCAGGATGTTAACAATAAGGGAAACCGGCAATCGGGATATGGGAAGTCCACATTTTCCACACAATTTTCCTGTAAAGCCAAAACTTCTCTAAAAAACAAAGTCTGTTAAATTTTTTAAATAGATTTGAACACCTACCTGCCAGTGTCATCAAGAGAACCAAAGAAAGTGTTGTGCATGAGTATGCCCGGCACCTAGAATGTACCCTCTGGCATTCTGCCTGTCAAGTGCCCTTGGTTCCTGCGGGCCCCCTTTCTTTTTCCTAGTCACTGAAGGGGGTTTACTTCCCTGATAGTGATCACACCTAGAACTCTTCACTTTCAATATATGCACATCACGAACACCCATACATCTCCATACAAAACCAACCATGCATCTAGCTGATTTTCAAAATGCGTATGTTCTAGTTGTTTCCCACTACCTACCAAGGGACTGGGTGATGGTGGACAAGTTGTCTGCCCTTTCTCTGCCTCTGTTTTCTCATCTGTTAATCGGGGGTGATAAAAAAATAATACCTCCTTCATGTGTGTTGGGGTTTTTTTGAGACAATTAAATGAGATAACCTATATAAAGCACGTAGAACAGTGACCAACAGCACTCAGTAAAAAAGTAATTTTCCTAAATGAACATTCACATATTGAAGTTTTTTTCGAGGTCCATTGGTTTTCTCCATGTGGCTTTGCCCACAGTTACTCCTGTGCCACTCCACCCACATTCTGGGTAAACTCTAGAATTTTATCAAGCAGACACTGAAGAAGAAGTCCATGTGTGAGTTCTTCTGCCTGAGCCCATCAGATCCACGTTAGATGGGCCCAATAACCAGATCCACTTTTAGGATGATATCTGGATCCTCGCCATCCCTTAAACAGTTCTGCATTTTCAGCATCTTAGTAGGTAATGCGACACACTTCTGCATTTTGGAAGTGTGCGGTTTTCTCTTTTTCAGGAAGGAAATAAAGATCCTTCAGACGAAGAGCCCGAGTTCTTTTGAATTGAATGGAACTACCAGCCTCAAGAAGGGAGCTACACGAAAAGATGCATGCTTGTTATGTTTACATTCAGCACGTCTAGATCATCTGGGACTTAGACCCACAATGTTGGTGATAGAGAGAGCCAGATATTTAGTCACATCAAAGCAATTTGCTAATTGCAGATGCTTCCTTTCTGTTTAATGTTTCATGTGCAAGATTAGGTGGTTGATTTAACTGGTTCATAGTGCCTGTTTTATCTCATTAGCTATCTTTAAAGGAAATCAAATCATGTTAAATATAGACAGAGGGCATTAATTATCTGGCAAATGTAATAGTATATATAACCTGTATATGAACGTGAGTGTGAGAGAGATCATTTAAATCACTGTTAATGTCTTAGCATTTTAAGTAAATGAGAACTCGTATATATGTGCATGTTAATCTATAGGAGTATCCCATATATGAATTATATATCTGGGTATCTTAATGATAATGTATGCACGCAACATAATAATTATCTGCGCTTTATCATAGCACAGATAATCACTTAAACGTTAAACTGGGAGTTCTAGAAATCCAGGTCATTCCCGTTTTCCTCATCTCTTTTATCTTCAATACATTTTCAATCTTAATTCTAGCAAAATGTGCAGATAGCTTTAACACAGCTCTTAACTGTCATTTGCTCCAACTATGTTCCTGGTCCAAGCTCTATTTTCATGGACTCTAACTAACCTTTAATTCAGTATGTATATGCAATTTAAACATCTAATCCTGAGACAAAGTAGCATTATCATATTTGAGAGGAAAAAAAAAAATTAGCCATCCAGCTTCCAGAGGAAAAAGAATGCCACAAAATCCATACTTTAGAAATTCTTCCGGTGATGTTGACAGTGGTGAAGGCTGTGCATGTGTGAAGGCAGGGGGTGTTTAAGAACTGTCTGTACTTTCTGCTTAATTTTGCCCTGAGCCTAAAACTGTTGTTCAAAAATTAAGTCTATTTAAAAGAGGGGAAGAAAAAGAAAACTTCCCTGTAACATTAGCATAAAACAGATGCGTTCCGTGTACTAGACCAGGGCCTTGCACGTTTCTCCCGCAATAAGGACCAATGTTTATAGTATTTGTACCACTGCACCACGACCATACAGATGTCACTGGAGCCAGTAACGACTCCTTAGGGGAAGTTCATCATGGCACTGAGCTTTGAATTCACAGAGCTTCACCAAGCACATCAGCCAGAGGATTATCGAGAAAGGAATTCTTCACGTAAATGCTCCCCACTATTCTTCACATCATATTGATCCTGATTGATTGATTGATTGATTGATTGATTTATTTATTTTAGTCTCTGAAAACAAATGAGGACAAATGCAGAGAAGAGAACGATGAGACTTCTTTCTTCCTCTTTGTCTTCCACTCCTACCACCAAAGAAGTGAGTTCTTTCTACAAACTCTTGGGACCTGGTGCTCTCACCCAGGCCTTGTATGTGGATGCAAGGGGATCATTCATGCTTCCCAGCCTTTATCTTAGCAATGGGCTCAGCACTATATGGGCATTAGTGATGCCCAATCCAATGGGATAGACCTTGTCTACTTTGATACATGCTCTTGCCACAAGGATCAGTTCCTTTTTAAGTAAGAACGACTAAGCATTCTAAGTACTTCTATCTTACAACAAATTTTTTCACGCAACTAATCATAGTTCCCTTCCAGAGTTCAACGTACCCTCGGAAGCCACTCTTTGATGAGACCAGATCTTTAGATGCGGATCCTTAAGACAGTATGAAGCGGTGTAAGGTAGGCGATGCACCAACCCATTTAATTACAGAACATATTGAAGTAAAAGATGATAATAACTACTAATCTTTTTGTTTTTTCAATCCGAGAAAGTCCACTGCCCGGTGTACAAAGGTAATGGCTAAACTATAAAGGTGGCTTTCTTCACAGTGTCACTTTCCACTCAAGGGACAGGGCATTAGTTCCCAGGAACATCCTCCAAGCACTCACAGCATCGGGCCCCATATAATGTAGACATTCTGGCTGCACCATACCTGGCAGGGCAGATTTTGAAGATCCTAACCTCTTTTAAGAGGAAAAGAATTTCTTAAATGCACTGTCACTACCTAACTCTCCCAGCCATTTCCTGCACTGCAATTTTTCTCATGTTGCTTCCTTTGTGTTCCATTCAAGGTTTTCCTGCACTGAGACAATCTTTTCCATTTTTTTTTTTTTCTTCTTCTGCCTGCATCAAAGTTAGGACTTTGTTAGGGATGCTTTGCTATCGGCATCTGTTACCTCTTTTTCTTAGGGGCTAAGGAGGAGGCTGCTGTGTGGCTGAAAAAGACTCTCATTCAGTTTGGAATTGCCTCCCTTTGCTTTCCTGTCACACTGTCAAGCTCAATCAGAACGCAATGAAAGTGATACAGAGGCAAGGCTTTGCTGGCGAGACTTAGAACAAAGACAGCTCCATAGCCTAGTACAGATTTCACATCCAATTTAACTCTTTGGAAAAGGATTTCAGGAAATACATAGTCAAGAGTTGAAAAAATGGAGTTGGGTCTACTATAAAGGCTAAAAGTATTATCCTGGCTTAGATAAGCTACAAAGATAGGTTGATACTATTTTCTAGCATAAACCACATTAGCCGGCATTACACATTGAGCTTTCTTTACTCGTTAAGTTGCAAGGAGATTTGAGAGGAATTTAGCAGCTACATAAAATGACTCTTTCATGATGCTAGCTTTACCAGTCATTTTAGTTGTACGAGGTGCATGAATAGCAAGGACCTAAATCATGTTGTTTAACAAATCTGGTATTAGAGGGTTAGTCTCAGTTTACTTATTAAGAATTTAGTTGAGTAAAGGATTTTAGGACTCAGTTCTTTGTGTAGATGACAATGAACAGGCCAATAGTTGTATTTTTGGGGGGAAACATACGTCAGTGACACATGTTTGGAACTGTGCTTTTAGGCCCATAACTAATGTTTTGCATTGAATATATTTTTCCACGGGCAACTAACTGTACAGAAGAAAATTCACTGAGAAGGACATAGGTCGATGGTGACTTCAGTGGCCTCTATCATGACTTCCTTTCTCAAGCCTTGTTTCCACGTGTTCTCTATCTTACAAGAGACTCGGTTTATTTCTCTACATTTTTCAAATTTAGGTCATGACAAGAAAGAAGTTATTAGATTAGTGATTTGATTTTAAAGAACGATGGCCTACAATTTCTCTTGATGGATTCGGAGCATACTGAAAACGGGTTTGCACAACACACACCAATGGCGTATCTTAGACATTCTACAGAGCGGCAGTAACACTAACGCTGTGGTGAGGAGAACTTCCTACGGTTTAAATTCACTATTTTTAAAACTATTCTTTAAAAACCGCCACGATCACAGATACCGTCAAAATACCGATGTTTGTTGTTTAGGCAACGACAGGTTTTTGTGTTTTTTTTTTTTTTTCATGTTTATGCACTTTTAGCTCATTGAAAGTAGAAAACATTTAAATAACTTTATATTTATAAATATTTATACATATACACATGCACATGCACGCATAGAGACAGAAAGATTGAAATTAGTTTAGGGACACAATTGCATTTAAGAGGAACACATTTCAAATGACTGGTACCACATCATCATATTAAAGAAGATATCTCTTTGGAAAATTTTCCACGAACAAGAGATGATTAGAAGCAAGCATATGATAGACACCAACATTTCATCTCTGCATGCAATTATGATACAAATTAGAAATGCTATTATGTCGGTGCTCCATAATTAAGTAAGCAATTAAAAACAAAACTAGTTCATTAACAAATTGTCATAGCTAGGCCGACGAGTGCCCAATGAGGTCACGGTCATGGCAAATGCAGAAGATGATGACTAAGAGAGTTTTCCCGAGAGCAAAACTCCCAACCAACAGCAATCGTTCCATTTCTAATTCATGTGTTATGTAAAAAGCAATTTGGGATGGAAAACCTGAAATAAAGGTTGCAGGCGAGTGTAGGGAGGAGGAGGGCTCTCTGTGGTAAGTTACGGATGCCATTTTGTTAAGAGTATGGCTGGCTGCTAAAAGGAAATGTTAGTTTTATTCAAAACATGAAAATAAAATCTCCTTTGATACTTGATATAGCCGTGGTAATTTTCTCATAAGTCTTTGGCCAGTTGGCTCATTCATTCTCTTTGCCTTTGGGGAATCTATGCTTCAATCTTAATGACGATGGTGACTCGAAATTAGCAGTTACTGGTGGAAGCTGCGAGATCCAAATATTTGTATGGATTTTTCTTTTAATGGCCATCAGTTCATAAGTATTTTCATTTAAAAAAAATGTTTCCCATTATTTCCAGTGAAACCAGATAGTGTCACATGAAAAAATTATATCAACAATGAACACATTTGATAAATAAGAATGAAAAAAAAAGTAAAATGGTTAATCCCTGTACTAATTATTTGTCCCATTTTTGTTAATACAAATTAAATGTTTCACTTGGTTAATGACAAGTTTGATCAAACAGTTCATAAACTGATGGATTGACTTTGAAATGAATTCAGGAGAAAAAAAATGACACGATGTGGAGCTGGCAAAGGGCCGCCTCTAGTGGGAACAGATGCCCAACAAATTTGGCGAGTAGTTTTGTTCTCTTCTATCTGTTGCAGTTCACAATCCTAATGAATGTTATGTTTAAATAACATGAATAAAGATAAAGTGAAAATGAATTCAACTCCAGTTTGAGCAGCAGAATAAAAATGAGCAAACTGTATTATCTTCTGCCACCTAATCTGGGTTGAATTTCCTCTGTATCTTTTTTGTTTGTTGAAGAATCCTTTTCTTGAGTCTCCTTGGCCATTGACAAGGTCTTTTGAGATGAATATGAAAAGATAGATTTAAAGGTTAAGGCCAGGGTCAGATGGTTGCAGATGTTTTGTGAGAGATTGTTCGGTTCAGTTTGTGGTACTTCTCCTGACTAAGGTATTTCAAACAGGCAGACTCATGGCCAGCAACTGTCAATGAATGTTGTTTGTCTCACAATTGATCCATGCAAACACAAACACAGAGTAGAAGGACTGTTTGTTTTTTCTTAGGCGGACAATTTTCCCCCAGCCCAAAGACTTTGTCGTTCGCCAGAGAAGAAGATGCTGTTTTTATTTCTAGAAAGTCGGATATTTTAAGTTTGACTCTTCAGATGATCATCTGAGACCATTTTTCAGGGGACAAATTGTGGCACCATGTGACAAAAATTTTTTAACTGTAAAAGGTTTGCAAAATCTTAGAAGTGTTAGGGAAAAGACGTAGAGCTTGGACCTAAGAAAAAAAAAGATAAACGAACTAGTGTCTTATCTCTTGATTTCAAATTTGAATTAACAGACAATGTAAAAATACTGGTTGCCATTGGGATATTTCATTATTTGATAGATTTAGATCAGACACCGTCTCCCTATAAAGAAGGTTAGAAAATAGATGTGTGTGTGTGTGTGTGTGTGTGTAATACATTGTACATAGTACATCGTACACACATATCCTTCTAACAGTTAAATAATATTAGATGAGCAATATTTCCTCTAACAATGTCTTGAGGGTTTTCATTGCAATAATTTTTATTTATTATCTCCACAAGTTTACAGATGTGATTACAACATCTCCATGAGCCATTGCCCATCTCTTTCTTGAGCGTTTTAACTTTAGGAATGGGCACTGAGATTCTAGAATTAGTTGGCTAAGGCCAATGAGATGGTTGCTCTCTACAATGTGCAATTCGGAACCCACAAGATTGGAATTGTCTCTTTCCTAGAGCTTGTAAGGATGTCTTTAAATTAAAGTATGTTTTGGAAAATTCTATGTAAAAATATCCAGAATCTTGAAAGATACAAAGACTGGGAATTTTTCGGTCAATACACCGATAGGAAGCTTTTATGGCTCCTACTTTCCTATCATCTATTCAACATCAGTCACTCTTTACATTTACCATTCTTCTGAATTTTATCCTGCATAATGCTCCTAGAAAGATTGTGTTTATTTTTCTGACATGATTCTTTGTGAAACAGGTGCTTGATAAGGATTATTTTGGAAAGACCAAAAGCCCCTTAAGTGATTACCCTCTCAAACTTCTTGCAAAGAAGGACAGATAGTGATCCTTGTCATCATTGAAGGCAAATCTAGAATTTTCCAATGTTTTCAATACTTTCATGCCACACAATACAATCAGAGTTACTTTAGCTAATGTGAAAAATTAATTTTTTTTTTCTTCCTAAGTGCCTCTTTTGAACATTTAGTCATATCGCAAAACACATATTGCATTTTCTGGTCACTCTTATATATTTAAATCACTTGAGAATACTATAGGTTTATAAAAATTATAAACAAAATCATTCTTATGATTATCCTTATAATAATGAAGGTATTTGGTAGTATGAATGGAAATTTAATTTTCAAACCTACTTCATGTTATCAACACATGCATAAAAGGTATGATGAATCACTCTTAACAGAAATTCATCGATTTGAATTTCACTATTTCAGATGGTAGAGTGAAATGATTAATTTTTTTAGCACAATGTTCTTCATTTTACAACCTCATCCAACTAAATCATTTCACTCTAGGACACTAGGTGTTTATAATTGCGATTTTGATAGAAAGAGGGTTATCCCTACCACTTTCCTGTATGAGTGGAATGATATTTAAAATATATATTTCACTTTTTTTTTTTTGGCTATTCTGAAGGCAAAAGAAAAAAAAATATTCAAGGAGCCAAAAAAGAAAAATCTCACAATGAAAACAAAGAACCCTATATAACAGTTACGGTTTTTGCGAGTGCTGGTTAAAAAGCCTTATTTGAAGCGACTTTGAAATATTTTTGTGATAAACAGGAATCAATATAATGTATTCATATCACAATTTTCCAAAGCATGTTTACTAGTTCTTTTCTCATTCACACCCTGCCATCATTCTGGTTTTATATATGTTCATTTAAAAAGATTTGCCAAACATAAATAAGAACAATTACAGAATTACAGAGCAGGATTACTTCTGAAGGAAAAAAAAAAAAAAAAAAAAGATCATCGGTCATATTCTCTTCTGCTATTCTATTTGACTTCATCATTAAGAAAAGTATTCAGGATGTCTAGCGGGTGAGGAGAGCAGAAGTGTGTTTTCATTTTGATATGATAGCTGCATTCAAGTTATTCTCCTCTTTACAATAGATTTTACCTAGCTTTATCTTCATAGGAAGCTGCTTTCAGTTGAAAAGCAGAAGTGAATAGAAGTGTCATGACATGGGATTAACAGTACAACCGGTTAGTAAATCAAATGTTTGAGGTGAAGAAAGTGGAATGTGACATGCATCAGCAGGATGGACGGGCAGGATTTGATGGAGACAAGTGAAAAGAAAAATTGTCATCATTGGTCGATGTGCCTGATATCTGCACAATTTTGAAAGCACGTGGTCCATTTAACCAGTCAGTCACTGTAATGAATCTGAGTGCATTAAGACATACCCTGCAACGTTAGTTCCTACTGAGTAGTGATAACCACAGGAGAAAGTAGCCCAAGTTCTGTTTCCAACAAAGAAAAAAAGGGAAAAAAAATTGCGCCCGAGGCTGAAAAACTGGTCAGTGTGGTTCACTCTTGAGATACCACTATGGAACATCCACATTATTCACACACACAAAAATGACCTTACTGAAGAAAACTCTCACATTGCCGCTCACACAGATTTTATACGGTACTCATAGTTAAGATTTTAAAATTTTGAGAGCGTTTGCCCAGTGTTTTAAACAGATACAGTAAGCAATCTATTGGTAGCACTTAAAAAGGCATGTTTAATAAGCACATCCATGGATTTCTTTTCTCCTTCTGGTAAGTATCCACACAAATATGTAAAAACTTAAATTGAAATGGGTAATGCTTAAAGATTTATCTGAGTAGCTTGGGAGATTATCTAAAAGGTTAATTTAAAGGCTTAATAAGAGATACTCCCTGTCATCATCAGTATCTTCACATGGAAGATTTTTTAAAATTCCACACAGTTTGGTCTTCATTCCATAACTCTGTATTTTCCAGTCCCTCTTTTTGTTTTCAGACCAAGTTTCCCTAAGAATAGGGTTAAAACTGTTACATGCCTAATATTTACTTAAAACTTTGTCAAAAGAAGAAGAATTCACACACACAGAAAAGCTCATTAAATATTCACACTTTAATATATGTTCCTCAGAAACAAATGTACAGTTAGATAACACATAAAGAATTATGAATGACTAATTATATTTTGCATATTTACAGCAAAGACAATTAGCAAATAGCTTTTATATGCAAAATAAATGAAAAAGTAATTAAGATGCACTAACCAGAGCAGCAATATCAAGTCTGTTGTCTTGTGATTCATTCCTAACAAACATAATAATTATGCATTCATTGTCATATAATTAAAACAGCTCTGTCCTTTAGAAAAATGGTTATTTACTGTATAATAACCTGAAGAGTGGCAGAAGTTCCTCATAATGGTGAGCAGGATAATTAAATATTTCTTCTTAAGAAATGCTCACCCAGTTTAGTTTATTATCATAAACAGCTGTTCCTCAGGAATGCCAAGGGTTCTTCTCTCCCCGGTCTGGGAAAGTTATTTTCTGTTTTGTTTGTAAGCTCTCGTTCTTTGCCTGACTAGTGAATTGAGCAGGGATGCTCCCGAGCCACTCTTCCCCTTTCTGAAACTAGTGCTTCTAGAGGCTGTCCCAAGTCCCAGAGGACCTTGGGAAACAACTTCAAGACCTACCCGTTTCTGCTTCTCTGGCAGAATATATTCTCCTTCTGAAGCTATTCTGGGACTTACTTTTGAATCGTTAACGTGGACCTAAATGTCAGCACGAGCCTTGAGGCAATGTATTGATTAATTAATTAATAAATAACATTCAGCATCTATCATGTTAGATAAGCCACCTGCATTTTAGAAATACCGCAACAAATTTCAAAATGGTTCACGTATTCGGTACTTAGTCTCATTTAAGTGATATAGACTATCCTCTGTGTTCCCCACAAATCGGCTGTGGGAGCCATTTTGTTTTACCAATGTCAAGAAGAGGTATATATTTATGACCTCCAGTTAATTTTTACTGACTGATATAAGCAATCAGAAATTATTTAAGCAGGAGATATAAATTATTTTGTGTCTACTTGGTGTGTTATCTTTATATATTGATACTATTATGTTGTCATGTACATATAGTCAACAAAATTTACTTATTTTATGGAATGAAATCATGTGTCCAATGGGGGTGGTGAGTGCAGGTGTAATTAGGGAAAGCAGTGTTTGTTTATTCTAAGTTACTGATTTTTTAAAAAAAGAATAGCAACTTTAAAAATGATTTGTAACATCTTAGATATTAGAGAAAGATAAACCTTAACTAGGAAAATATGTGTTGAATTTTTCATTAAAATTTTCCTTATTATTTAAAATGTCCTTTTCATTATACTTATTAAATGTTTTTTTTTTAACAGTATTAAATATAAACATCAACCTCAGAGGATAAGAAAATAAATGGTTTTGGTTAGGTTTTGTAGTTTCACTTTATTAAATATTTGCAACTAATTATTTCAGCACTTATTAAAATATAATTTCTTTCTTAAGTTCAAGAAATCAATAGCAAACAGCTAAGCAAAAAATGTTGTTTAATTTAAGTAAGGAGCCATGGCCTTATTTTGAGCCGTTTATCCTGAACTATTTATATATTTTCTAAATATTCCACACTATAAGCTCCTTTTGGCATGTAATGAAATGGATACGGACCAAGGAGAACCTAGAGAGATAATATATGCTCCTTGTCCCTGTGCTACATTTAGGAGAATTTAACCATAGCTTAGAATGCTAAAAAGGGATAATTGCCCCGAAGCGAAACTGGTTAAGTATATTATTAGAGCTCCTGTACGCTACGCACAGAATTTGGGAATAAAAAGAAAACAGAACTTGAAGCCACACCAGGGCATTCTGATAGCTCATTTTTTAGTGAAAGGCAGAAGAGAAAAACAACGTAATCACATCTTCAACTCTGATGCCACACCAGTGCAGGATTACCCATTACCAGCATACCAGAGGCATCAGGGGAAAGAAGTAAGAAAAAATATTTTAAATTTTATAATTGATTTTGTAAGGAATTCCAATAATCTCAACATAATTCTAAGTAGTCATCATAAAAAAAAAAAACCCTCTCTTTGTTCCTCCTTACATTTGTTGGTGATTTGGTATTGTTTTAAATTTTAGTTACTTGGACTGCAGAAGGGGCAAAGAGTACAGGAATTCTGTTGTTGTTTTTAATCCTTAGTGCTTATTAAAAACGTTCGTGTAACCATCCGTACATATGTATTTACCTAATTTGTATTCCTAATTTCATCTTGCAGGTTTAAAGAATATGGGGTTTATTCACCATTATAGTGGCAGTATCAGTTTATGTATCTGCTATTACAGATAGTAAAAATGATCAAACATTACATTCTTAGAAATGAGCCTATTTCTTTTTCAAGGAACAAAGGTCCCAAGAGTGGGAGATAAGAACCAAAAAATGAATGCCTGTGCCTGTTTATGTGCCTCTTTATCATCTTCCTTCTCAGAGCACACATTTCTCAGCAAAATGGGAAATAGGAAGCCCAAGCCCCAACTTCCAGACCACATGATGAAAATTATAATAACTCAAAATTTACAATTCATCTTGAAATTGCCTGTACCTTTCAATATGGAGTCTCATCACTTACCTTGAGCTGTCTTATGTGTTTATATTATGCCCCGCCCCCCTCAGACTACAGAATGGAAGATCCTGGGAGATAGGGACAGTGGTTCTTTTTTTTTGAGTAAGTGTTCTGCATGGCACATGCAATGAGGTAGTTGCTTGAGAGATACTGCTGAATGAATACTTCCATCATATATTCAACAGACACACCCCAAAGGGTCTTTGCCCCTTTTCAAAACAGTGCTAAAGGGGAGCTCTGTTTCTGCCTCCAAATTATTTATCCCCAACCCACTCCTTGCTTCCTTCGATTACATATAGTCTCTCAGGTTCCACATACTTCCAAAAGTACACATAACCCAAGCTATATCTGTTGTCATGTATATGATATATATGCAGTAGGACCTCAGTCAGTAGTCACTGAGTAACTAATTGACAGGCTAAATAAGTGACAGAAAAAGATGAATGAATGAATGAATGAATGAATGATATAAATATTAGTCGAGTGTGCTCACGGAGATGGATATCTTCTCAGCAGATGTAAATATCTTTGTTCTGTCTCATCTTTGACTTGTATGAAATGTGTGATGTGGCCATCAAAGTCATGGCAGTTTGAACACTCATGAGCCAAGCCCATGAAGTCTTTCTAGGTGTGTATTTTTGAAAATACATGTTTTGTATCTTGGGGTGAAAGATAACCAAACGGGGAGATTGGAAAAATAATTGTTTCTGTTTCACATATAGACTCTCCCTTTGAAACTCCCTTTTGGCTCTTAGGCCAATCCCTGCTATAATTGTTGACTTACAGGGTTCTGTATTCTCCCATACAGCTCACTATACACTTTGAATAATCAATCATCACTCCCCTGTGTGCAGCTGAAACAATTATCCTGCAGAAAAGTTTACCAAGAAGAGCTCCGACCAAATGCAACTTTTTCAAATTGATGGCCTTATTATAAAAATGTCTTTATAAGGAATTCCCTAAGTACTTTACTAAAATTCAACATAAAAATACTCATAAGCCTGGTATTTATGCCTATGTCTGATAACCCAGAACAAAAAGAAAGAATTTTAGAAGGTTGGCATTCAAAAGCAGGTCAGAAAAAAAGAGCCTATGTACAGGTAATCGAAATCATCTCAAAATACACTGTCCAGCTCGCGTAAGTTTTAATAAAATGGAGGGTGATCGGACGCCTGGATGGTTCAGTCAGTAGAGCCTGTGACTCTTGCTCTTGGGGTCGTGAGTTCAAGCTCCATGTTGGGCATATAGCTTACTTAAAAAAATAAATAAATATAATAAAATAGATGGTGTTCATGAACACAGAAGCAGGAGTGTTTTTATTGCTTGCAACCTTCCTTTCTGACTATTGGTTTTCATTGGCTTAATGGATCTCCTAAGGAATAAATATGAGCAGGTGCAAAGTAAAAGGAAATCTATTTATAAACTCCAAATGAGGCCATGTAATAGAAAATTGGGCCTAGAATCAAACTGGCCTAGAATATCTGAACGCAAAACAGGTGAGTCGTAGAGATTACATATAAAATCTTCATGGTCCTCTTTACACAATGGGTCAGCAAGCACTTTTTGGACACCCTATTTCTGTGCCTTAAGACTCCCCTGAAAGTTTTGGTTAATGTGAAAAACAGCATAGTCATGTAAACCCTAGAATAGCTGTTATGTGAGTATAAAACAACAAATTATCAAGCTGGAATGCTGTGGTAAAATCCAGGATTCATATGTAGAAATTAAATATAGATCTTTTCATTTTTTTTTAATATTACATGTGTGTTTGTTAGTTTTGATAGGATGGAATCGTGATAATCACTCTCAAAAACAACTGGAGAATAGCCCACAGGGGTGCCTTTTCCACGGCACATGCCATGGGTCTATCAAGACTTAATACTCCATGCTGGGTACCCCCAAACTCCCTAAACTCCCAGCTTCTGAGCCTGGCAACTCCCTGTGCCTCACTTATGTCCCAGATGCAAGGGACATGCCAAAAAGGACCTGAGTCTTACCCAGTCACCCACACATGAGGCCGGTTATTTCATCATGAAGAAGCAACCCATCAGGGCTGTTTCAGGCAAGGGAAGGGGCAGTGACAGGCAAGAGGTGCTGGTGGTGGGTGCTGCTGGCATGTTCAAGAAAACCCATTTTCTGCCTGCTAAAGACCCCCCAATGTAGGATGAATCAAATTCCACCAGCTTCAATCCGGCTACATTGTACTTGAATAATAATCCTGAAATGTACATTGATGCTGAAGAAGTCGCTTCTTCAAAACTTTAAGGCAACAATTAAGTATTCCATTGTCATGGCTCAATTAAATGGTTTGGCCTGAGAAAATTGGGGATTGTAAAGTGAGGATGGAATGTGCTTTGATCCTCTTTCCAGGGTTATTGTTTCATTAATAAATGAACATGTCATTTGTCTCACCAGAGGGAGCTCATGCCCTCCAGGCTTTTTTCCCTTTTTTGTTCAGGTTTTATAAAGATGAATTTCCAGTGCTCTGAAATACCATGGATTAGTAGTTAAGCCTGACAGCACTTCGGGGAGTAGCGAGCTTAAAGTGCCCCACACAGGTCTCCAAAGCACTTGTTTACTAATAGAGGAAATCAGCCACCGTCTGCAGCTGCTGATATCGCATTACCATTTGGAAAGACAGTAGCTGAGATAACAAATCACACAGTTTTAATAATTACTCCTGCATTCCCGTTTTTTGTTTCCTGCATAACTGTAAAGGCTGGATTTCTTCCAAATAAACAGATAAAAACAGTATGGAACTTTTATCTTTTAATGATAATGACAACACATCATGTTTCACTAAAAGTTTCCTGCTGAATTTTTTCTGATTTCTAGAGTTTCAATAAAATGTAATTATACTTTATAATGCCACTCTTTTAATCTTCACTTCAAAAACTATTCACAGTGAGCAAGTTTGCCAGGCACCAAGAGTAGGGGACAATCCACCAGGACTCACCCATGTTGACTTGCTCCGTTCTGTCTTGGGGTAAACCTGTCATTGAAATTGCATCCTGTACATTGAGCTGCTTTGCATTCAAATTAATAGCTAGTTTAATTTGAATGTAAAATAGCTCCATTTATGCCATCATTTAAAAAAAGAAGTGAGGCATTTGGCAATGAATGGATGTTTAAGATATGATACATTTGCAACATATTTTTAATCCTAAATTGAACCTATATGAGGATGGGGACATTTTAATATCAATAGATAAGTCATAAAAGAAACCCTTTTAAAAATCTGCATAGTAAATATGTGCTTTAGGGGTCAAAACTACTCCATTGTACAGATACAGTACAGGGTTTAGTTCATATGGTTGGTGCTGGGCATTTTCCGGCAAATCTGTGTATTGTTACATTTCTATAGTCCAAGAATGGCAATTGATTTTTAAAACACATGCTGCAACTTTATTTGCTCAGTAATTACATGGACTTTATTTGGAGGTCAGTGAAAGAACAACTAAATAGGAAAATGAAGTCTTCCTCCCTTGTGCCATGAAACCATAAAAGTTGGCAGACAGAAAGGAATGCTAAACTTTTTCCCAGAGCTCTGAGTTTGGTTTCCACTGGTCCATGTTCCATTGGGTGATTAGAGAAAGCTTTTTTAAAGCCTTACTTCAGAATGATCTTAATTGGTGCAAGGTTGAGCCCTTTCTAGGAGGGGAGGGAAAAGGTTGAATAGCCTTTTCAAGTCACATGAAAGTTTCTAGGATGAATGTACGATAATTAGATTAATAAGTAGCTTAATTTATCACAGCTGAGGATTTCAACAGCCACACATTAGAGCAAGAAAAAAAGATTAGTGTGATTCTAGTTTGAAAAAAAAAATTGTACTGAAACTTGATTAACCTTAAACACAAAGTGCCTTTCTTCCTCAGTCTAAATGTCTGATGGGGGGGAGGGGGTGTGGCGTGGGGAAGTGGAGAGAGCTCCTGAAATAATCAGGAAAGTCCTATTTTATTCCTTTCTGTCTCCCAGTTAATGAGCAGTATCAGGATTGCTTGAACCAACTTTTCCCTTTACCGCTCCTTAGCCTTCAAATAATGGGTTGGGCATAAGCCTGTAGAATCCTAAATTACGTTGCCCACCCACATCATAGAGATATACCTTCTCCGATGCGCAATTTGTCATAAGCTGATTCTCTTGTCACAGCTGAAAAAAGAAGTCATGTGGTTGGGAGGAGAATAGGATTTGGAGGAGGCCATAATTCCAGTTAGTATGTGGTGGGAACAGCGAGACTCAGATTGTTGGATGGTATTTCCAAGAGTTACCTCAGGCCTTTAAAGCCTGGATCTAGTCCCATGCCTTCAAAACGCATAGGTTACCCAAGCAAGGGGTAGCAATGAGTTAAGGTAAGCAGTATTCATTGATAAACCATGCTGAATCAAGACAATTATTATAAAAGCAAGATTAATTGACTCACAGGGGGTTAAAAGATCAGTCGGAAACGGACGCTCAAAAAAATACGAACCAAATCAAGCTCTTGTCCATTGGGAGTCTTTCCCCCATCTTCTCCACATGTGCACAATAAAATATTTTGATAAAAAAGAATCTGCTGGACCATCTGATGGTCATATCCAACAGGGGCGGGCTAACGTCAGATTGGATTAACCTTAAAATTTTCCTGACTCCTGTCTGGCTACAAACGAAACTTCAGCGCCGTGTGGCACAAAGCCGCTGGTTTCAGCGTCAGTTTCTCAATGGAAGAGCCTGGAGGGTGAATCTCTGGCACCTGTCAACACTCAACAGTCATGGTGGTTGGGAGTCCAGCTAATGCGAGCCCAGCAGTGGACTGGTGCATGGGGCATTGTCCCTGTGGTTGCGTGACAAAGGTGTGTGGCTGGATGTGGGTAGGCACTTGTGACACCCTCCAACTGGAAGAGAAAAATACCAAGCTAAAATACCAGACAACTGCAGGAACTGCACTACCTCTAGCACAACAAAAATCGCTGTGACTTTCTCTTCAGTCTCTGAAGCTTACATAATGGAGTCCTGAAAGAGGTGCAGGTGTAGAATAGCCGGGCGGGCATATGGCCCCAGCTAGGATATCGGAAAGTTACCTGTGGCCCAGCCGGATCAACATGGCCGTTGCCAAGAACACGCAAGCACTGGTGGTGTGGGAAGTTCAATAATTGGAGCCAGAGCCCGAGGTGAGTCTGTCTCCACTGGGGGTCTTCTCTCAGAGCACGAGTCTTCTTTTCTGCTGGGATGAAAGAGAAGCTTTATTTATTCAGTTTTTAATTATACAATGAAAAACGATATCACATTATCCCATTATAGATGGAATATGGTTTAAAATAGTGACGTTTAAAGCACCAATGTAATTATGGACTCTGAACACTTGGAAACCCAAGGCACAGCTCAAGCAGCAGCCTGAATCTGAAAGTGCTTATATCTAAAATGGGTATCTCATTACTGGTTAACATTATTTAGTTAGGAGGGGATATGACCTCTAATTTGCCTTTAAATGATTAATTTGGTGTTTAAATAAGTGTCTTTTATTTAATAATGTTTTCTTCCACCAATTCACTTATGTCAATAAACTCTTTGTTTAACCTTCTTAAAGGAAACATTTTCTCTGCTCAGAGGCAATTAATGAGCGATCAAATAAATAGGTGCAGGAAAATGAACTAAAATTAAGGGCTGCCCAGGACAGCAAATGTGCTTTACTCTATGGCGTGGATATTGTATGTTGCTGTCCCAGCTGTGACACAGGAAGTGCATCAGTTCAGCCCCAGTCCTCCCAGTGGAATCCTTCCTTTCATGGTTCAGGGCAGAAGCCACTCACATCATAGAACCTGCCAAGATGGGAACACCCCATACACAGAGGCATTTTCTTTTGACTGCTCGTTCTTCAAGTTTGGTAAAAATGACTCTCAGTCTTCAACTAAGGAATGGGTTGTTACTTTTTAATGGGAAATTAAGGGGGAAGGAAAATATATGCAACGCTAATGTCAAATACTAGTATGGCTAACATTAATATTAATATCAGAGTGTCAAATAGTACCTTTTGCAGTCTTAAGGACATAAAAGTATATCATGGATTACTTACTTTATCTTTTCCTAGGTAATTTGTTTTAAAATAAAGTTTTTCTCCATAGTTATCTATGGAATCAGAATGGATTTTGCTTTTTGTGTTATTACTTAGAGTTATAAGCTGTCAAATTTTACTTAGCTTTCTATGGTATGTGAAAAAATTTTTTTAACAATTTTAATTCTTTAAAAATCCAACATTATTTAAAATTTGGATGCCTTCTGGGGGGGTGGGGGTCTGGGTGGCTCGGTGGGTTAAGTAGCTGACTTCAGCTGAGATCATGATCTCCCAGTATGGGAGTTCTCCCAGTATGTGAGTTCCAGCCCTGCGTCGGGCTCTGGGCTGACAGCTCGGACCCTGGATTCTGCTTCTGATTCTGTGTCTCCCTCCCTCTCTGCCCCTCCTCTGCTTGCTCTCTTTCTCTCTGTCAAAAATAATAAACATGAAATTTTTTTTTTTTTTAATTTTCTTGGATGCTTTTCTAACAGGAGCAAATGAATCACCAAGATTTCTCTTTCTCAGAAGAGAAGCCTGCGAGTATGGCAGGGACTGCTGGTCGTATCCTAATAATCATGCCCTCTTTTCCATAGTTATGGATTTTTGCCCTAAGGCATGCAGACAGCAAAACCAGAGATGACGTTTACACATCTCCTTATAACTGCCGAGTGCAGCTCTAAGGCTCGGCTCTGGCCGAGATGAAGCAAGCAGAAGTGACGTGTGCAACCTCCTCCTTGTTGGGTCCCTAAGTGGCAGGTCTTCTTTTCACCCTTCTCCCTCTTCAAATCGAAATAAAAGAACCCTTAATGGTTTTCGGGAACAGAGTTGCCATCTCAGCTCAACCTCTATGTGAGAGAAAAAATATGCTCCTGTCTTGTTAAAACCCCTGTGTTTTCAGCTAAGCCTACATCCTAACTAATACACTGACAAAACATAGGCAAAATCGGGGCGCCTGCGTGGCTCAGTCAGTTGAGCGTCCGACTTCAGCTCAGGTCACGATCTCGCGGTCTGTGGGTTCGAGCCCCGCGTCGGGCTCTGTGCTGACAGCTCAGAGCCTGGAGCCTGTTTCGGATTCTGTGTCTCCCTCTCTCTCTGACCCTCCCCCGTTCATGCTCTGTCTCTCTCTGTCTCAAAAATAAATAAATGTTAAAAGAAATAAATTAAAAAAAAAAAAACATAGGCAAAATAAAACCACACTTAGTGCCATGTTGAACCAGTCAGTAAGTCTTCCTCCCATGCCACCTCTGTCACTGTTTCTGCTTTTTAAGCTACTCTCCTCTAAAAGATACTTTGATTTGAGATTTCATTCAAAACCTTTTGAATGGCTCTCCATTGCCTTCCTCAAGAAGGACAGTCCCTTACTAGACCTTCAACACTCTGTGATTTTTCCAGCCTCAGCTACTCACATTATTTCCTACACATATCTCCCCACCTTCTCTGGTCATACTAGACAGTTGCACTTTGGGGGCCACTCCCGTCCTTCCTCTCTGCCAGTTCAAGTTTTATCCACCATGTTGTTAAAAACCAAGAAGAGGGGCACCTGGGTGGCTCAGTCAGGTAAGACTCTGATCTGACTTGATTTCAGCTCAGGTCACAATCTCCGGGTGGTGAGATTGAACCCTGCGTCAGGCTCTTTGCTAAGAGTGGGGCCTGCTTAAGATTTCTCTCTCTCTCTCTCTGCCCCTCTCCCCCGCTCCTACACTTTCTCTCAAATAATAACTAAATAGATAAATAAACTTAAAATAATTTTTTTAAAAGAGTCGTATAAAAACTTGAGAACCTTGGAGTCACATGGGCCTCACTGAAGCCATGAGGTGCACATAGGACACCCTGACTTTCCCTGCAGCACTTCTCACAGTTTGTTATTGTACATCTGATCACCGTCTGCCTCCCCTAGAAGTCCACAAGTTCCACATGGGCAGGGAGGATGACTGTTTGTCTCACTATTCTGTCTCCAGGAGTAGCATGGCGACTGGCAATTGGTAGACAGATGATAAATATTTGTTGAGTGAGTGAACAAACATCTCTGAATCTGTTTCGCGGCTATTAAATGAGGCTAGCGATAACTAACTCACAGGTTGTTGCTAGAAGTAAATGAGAAAGTAAAATGGGGTAACGCGTGTCCAACAATTGGCACATGGTACATAGTGAAGGGGAAGCAATATCGTGCAGTGATTGGCGGCGCAAATTTTGGAGAGAGACCTCCGTGGGTATGGCTACAGCCAGGCACTTGTAGCATGGCACTGGTTAAGCTATTTATCTTTTGTAGTTCTCCGTCTCTTCCTCTACAAAGCTGACATAAAATGTACCTCGTATTTTTGTTGAATGCAATACATTTGATCACCTATGTGCTGACCACAGTGAGTGTTCCATAACTGGCATTCAGCAATAGTACCTAGTGCCGTCCATCATTCATCTAATTGTTCATTTATTTACTCAACAGATTTTTATTGATCGCATACTATGTACCAGGCACTGGGCTTTGTGCTGGGAATACAATGGGGAGCAAATCAGAGTGGACCATGGGGCCCACCCCATGAAATCAATAGCTTGGTGAGATGGATCATTAAATAAATAAACATGCAAGTAGCTGCCGAAGAAGAAAAAGGGTGCCATGAAAGGGAGCAACAAAGGACGGGGAATTACAGAAGTAGCGATTCTTCAGGATCCAGCTCACATGGTCTCAGCTCCATGAAACCTACCTTTGCCCTTTCCCATTCTCTCCCAACTATATGGTCTTTCTCCTTCATCCAAACCCCATGCCACATTATAGTTTTATTATGATATTTGTTTCTTTTTACTCATAAGCTCATAAGTGTAGCTAATAATGACAGCTATTGCTAGTCTAATTTAAGCCCCTGTCTAATCCTTACCAGCTGGACTAGAAACTTCTTGAAGGTAAAGTCTGTTTTACCTGCCTGCCTCTGCTGCGCCTGTGGAATCTAAAGAGTTCCAGGCATAAACTAAGGGCTCCAGGAATTGTAGAATAGAACTATATTGTACTCTCTTCTTTGACTTCCAAATATGAAAAATTTACCCTATTTCAAAAGATTCTGTCTAATCTTCACACTATTTCATTCATGAACTTTTATACATTAATTTCTTTCACATATTATAGATGACAAATAAATCAGAAACAAGTTACAATGGAATTTTAATCATGAAAAAGCTTTAGTGTCTTATAGCAAGAGGGACATTCTTAGAAGAATCCCAGACTGAAATCCCTTGGCCAACCCCTGAAGATACTCTGGTTTCTGCAATCTGAAAGTATCTTCCCAGTATAAAATTCTGCTGCTGCCTGTCCCAGGATCTTTTCAAAAAGAGCAGTCATCATTACTTAAAACAGAAAGCATAGTAATGGCTCTTTCTGGCAGCATAATCTCTTTACTGAAGGGAAAACATTTACATTACACTCAGACTGACAGTAAATAATACAGAAAAGAACATTTATCACCTCACACAACCAAAAAATCCACACAACCAACATCCAGGGATGTTGTAGATGAGGCTTGATCTGATACCTCAAGGATATCCAAAAGATCTGGCGAGTTCTTTCCAGCAATTCATGTCAGCCTCATCCAAGACTAGCTCCACGCCTACTCCCAAAATGGCTGCTCATAGTTTCTGGAGCCATATGCCTTCTTTTTTTGTGTCAGGGAGAGCAACTTTGTTCCAGCATTCCCAAAAAACCCTCTATAGCCACTGTATGGTCGGCTCAGTTCACATGTTGACCCTTGCTTCCACTGCTGCAGTCAAGAAGATAGAATGCGGTGATTGGCTTGGCCTACTCTAGGATGCAGTGAGGTAGGCTTTCATAAAATTACATAGACCCCCAAAGGAAACTAGAGACTATTGGGAAGAGTAAAGGATGAAACTGATGCTGACAAAGCATCTAACAAACATTGACTCTGTGAGATCTTGGTCAGACTTGGTCTATGAAGCTCAGGAGGATAGGGCCACTCGTTCATATCAGCAAGAGCAAAAGAAAAAGGTATGGACTTCTTCCTTCCCTTCCGAAAATGGCATTATATTCTGGGCGGACCTTGGGTGGGGGCAGGAATGAGCTTGGCTTTTGTATTTGTTCTGCTCAGGGGTAAATGTTATGATCTAATACAGTAAATACTTTTATTTTTTAAATTTATTTTTAAGTAATCTCTACATCCAATGTGAGACTCGAACTCATGACCCTGAGATCAAGAGTCACATGCTCTACTGACTGAGCCAGCCAAGTGCCCCTAATATAGTCAGTACTTTTAAATAAAATTATTCCTATTCTGAATTTTTGAAATCATTATTAAGTGAAGGCCAAGTAACAATATACACTCCCTTAAGTTATTAAATTTCCTAGTAGAAATGTTGACATTTTACCTCATCTTCAAGGAAAAATAACTTGAGAGAACTTTCAAGGGAAGACTTTAATTTGTCTCCACTTATTTTGATCAAGTGAAAGCTGCTAGAAAATCCACTGAATATCACCTATTATCTTTTTCTCTTTCTTTCCTCTGCTTCTCCCCAGCCCCCCACCCATGTTTGTCTGTCTCTTTTACACACACATACTGCTTTCTTCTCTGTCCTTTCTTCCCTTTTCCTCTTCTTCTACACCTGCCATTCTTTTTTGTAATATCATTGATTTTTTAAAAAGTTTTTATTAAATCCATTTGATTTTTTTAAGTAAGCTCTACGCCTAACATGGGACTTGAACTCACCACCCCAAGATCAAGAGTCACATGCTCTACCGACTAAGCCAGCCAGGCGTCCTCACCTACACCCTGCCATTCTTCCTTCCCTCCCTGTCTCCTCATTCTTCTCTCTCTTTTCTCTCATGTTGTTCACTCTTCCTCTCTCTCCAAATGGTTCCCAATAGATGGGTTAATTCAATAGGAGAAAGTGAGCATCATGGAAATAAAGATGAAACTAGCGGCAATGACTTACGTCTGTTTTGGGGAGAGCTATGCCCACTTCTCTACTGTCTCCAAACTGCATCATAGGACAAAGTTTCAGCCATCTGGTAAGAAATATGATGGTTTCGCCAAAATGTTGTGCATTAGCCATTAAAGGGGAGAAACTCCGATCTGTTTACTGGTGAACCCTATGGTCTAACTCTTACCTCCCTAATCTGCACACCACACTCCAGAGCTAAGAAGACAGCTTAGTTTACTCACCTCCATTTCAGAGTCTTGAAGGACCAGTAAGCATAGGCACTAACAGTGCGATAGAATGACCAGATTTTTAGGCTTAAGGTATTATTGTCTTTACTTCTGGCTGATTTTTGAACTCTGACATTCTTCAGAGTAGCATGAAATCTGTTTTCCAAATAACTTTATCCATGAACCATTAACATTATCAAGGACAGTTCGCAAACAAAGGCAATGACTTTAAAGTCAAGTAAAATGTAATAACTCTTGTTTATAAAATAAAAGTATTATGTTTTGGGATCAGCCTAAGCCAAATACAGTCCTCAAAAAAAATAAAGGAAATTCCTTGCATGTTTTTTCAGGGAACCTGATACCATAAAAAAGTTTTGATGTACGGTTTTAAAATAGCTATTTGGAGTTATCAAAATACCCTTGTTTAAGGGATAACTCTGAGATTAATATGCAAGTTTTTGTAAGATCTATAATATGAAAGTTTTGAGCAACATTTTTTAAAATAGAGACTCAGTTGCTAATGGTAAAAGAAAAAAAAATCTGTCCCGTAAGAGGTAATTTAATACCTAGAGCTTGCTTACAAAAGATGGAAGAGTTGGGGCGCCTGGGTGGCTCAGTCGGTTGCGCGTCCAACTTCGGCTCAGGTCACGATCTCACGGTCCGTGAGTTCGAGCCCCGTGTCGGGCTCTGTGCTGACAGCTCAGAGCCTGGAGCCTGCTTCGAATTCTGTGTTTCCCTCTCTCTCTGCCCCTCCCCTGCTCATGCTTTGTCTCTCTCTGTCTCAAAAATAAATAAAAACACTAAAAAAAAAATCAAAAGATGGAAGAGTAATGAACCTTTATGTTGCTTTTATATCTAGTTTTATGGCTTGTTCCCATGATGACAAACAAATATACTATTTTCTGGTGGTGAAGGATTTTCATATAGCCACCATTTAATTTCACTCAAGGTTTTTTTTAGTGATTCAGCACAGCCATTGTGGTTTAAGGGCATTTTTACTAATGGAAGGATCAACACTGGAGTCCAGTGAGCATTCAACAAATATGTATTGAGTGCCTGCTCACTTGACAACATGCTGCATATCTGGCATTGGGCCTACATAGTTGCTGAACTCAAGGATGTCACAGTCTCTTGAGGAAGCATTTATTTAAACAATTAAATTACAATAAGGTAATCTCTATGTGATAAGCATGTGCAGTGCACAATAGAAATATAAGAAGAGAATTACAGTTCTATGATGGAGCCTGGAAGACTTTATAGAGGAAGTAGCTTTTGAGATAGAACTTGATAAAATTAATAAGAAGGGGTGCCTTGCTGGCTCAGTTGGAAGAGCATGCAACTCTTAAATTTTTTTTTTTAACATTTGTTTATTTTTGAGAGACAGAGACAGAACATGAGCACAAGAGGGACAGAGAGAGAGGAAGACACAGAATCCTTACGAGGCTCCAGGCTCTGTGCTGTCAGCACAGAGCCTGATGCAGGGCTTGAATTCATGAACCATGGGATCATGACCTGGGCTGAAGTCAGAAGCCTAACCGACTGAGCCACCCAGGTGCCCCCCTCCCCACCTTTTTAAAATTTTTTAAAGAGAGTATGCAACTCTTGA
The DNA here is from genome assembly GCF_028749965.1 of Puma concolor. Taxonomy (NCBI): domain Eukaryota; kingdom Metazoa; phylum Chordata; class Mammalia; order Carnivora; family Felidae; genus Puma; species Puma concolor. The sequence continues at coordinate 44,420,358 of NC_141672.1, forward strand.
TCTCAGGGTTGTGAGTTTGAGCCCCACATTGGGTGCAGAGATTACTTAAAAATAAAATCTTAAAAAAAAAAAAAGAAAGAAAGAAAAATGAGCAAGAATAAAAAGAAGCAAAAATAGTAACTGTTCCAGGTAGAGAGAATGTCACATGCCAAGACATAGAGCTATGTATAATTTAGGCTGCTTAAGAAAACACAACTAGTTTATTATTGTTCAAACAAAATATGAAAGAAACGAGGTATGAACAGGATTCTGAGGACAAATAGCAAAATTCATTTTATGCTATGCTTAAGAATGTCTTCAGAATTAATTTTTTTATAAAGTGAGTATTCTTTTTATCACATACTATGCCATTAGTTTATAGAGTGATTTCTACCTCCTGCCCCGCCAATTTTTTGAACATGGTAACTTCACATCTCAGTCCTTGGTCTGCTCTGCTGTTAAATATTAAAAACTAAAACTTTGTTTCTGCATTAAAAAAAAAAAAAAGAATAGGGGCACCTGGCTGCCTCAGTCATGAGTTCAAGCCCTACACTGGGCATACAGTTCACATTCAATAAAAATGTGGGACACCTGGGCAGCTCAGTCGGCTAAGCATCCAACTCTTGCTTTGGCTCAGGTCATGATCTCCTGTGAGATCAAGACCGATGTCAGGCTCTGTGCTGACAGCACTGAGTCTGCTTGGGATTCTCTCTCTCCCTCTCTCTCTCTGCCTCTCCCCCACTTGCACACACACAAACTCTCTTGCTCTCTCTCAAAATAAATAAACTTTAAAAAATAAAATTAAAATAGGGGCGCCTGGGTGGCGCAGTCGGTTAAGCGTCCGACTTCGGCCAGGTCACGATCTCGCAGTCCGTGAGTTCGAGCCCCGCGTCGGGCTCTGGGCTGGCAGCTCAGAGCCTGGAGCCTGTTTCTGATTCTGTGTCTCCCTCTCTCTCTGACCCTCCCCCGTTCATGCTCTGTCTCTCTCTGTCTCAAAAATAAATAAACATTAAAAAAAAAAATAAAATTAAAATAAAATTAAAATACTTTATTAAAAAATAATAATAAATAAATAATTTTTAAATATGTAATTTTTATTCCATAGACCATAGAGGCTAATTGAAGAATTTCAAGTAACATGATCAGCTTTTTATTTAGAAAATGTATAGAATAAATTGGGGGAGGACAGACATGAAGGCAGAAAAAACAATGACCAAGTACTTCAATGGTGCAGACAATGGATATTGAAGAGCTGAACCATTTCAGAGGTACTAAGGTTGGAAAAGAGGAGAAAGATAAAACATACATTTAGAAATCAGAATCAACAGTAGCTATTGATTAATTAGATGTGAGTCAAAGGGGGAAAAAATCTTGAAATAACTGTCTGGATTTTTCCTTAGGCAGTGAGGTTGACAGATACTGGTGCCACTTATTTATACTAAGAAAAATGGAAAAGGAATCTGATGGGGTGCCTGGGTGGCTCAGTCGGTTGGGCGTACGACTTCAGCTCAAGTCATAATTGTGTGATTTGTGAGTTCAAGCCCCGCGTCGGGCTCTGTGCTGACAGCTTAGAACCTGGAGCCTGCTTTGGATTTTGTGTCTCCCCCTCTCTCTGCCCCTCCCATGCTCATGCTCTGTCTCTCTCTGTCTCTCAGTAATAACTAAACATCAAAAGAAAGAAAGAAAGAAAGAAAGAAAGAAAGAAAGAAAGAAAGAAAGAAGAAAAGGAGTCCGAGATGGCTCAGTTGGAAGAGCATACTACTCTTGGTCTCAAGGTCATGAGTTGGAGCCCCACAATGGGTGCAGAGATTACTAAAATCAATAAACACATAAACTTGAAAAAAAAAAAGGGAGAAGCAGCAGGTTTATGGAGGTAGTTAGTAATTTGGGGACATTTTCAGCTTGAGATCCTTTTGAGATACCTAAGTGGTGATGTCTGATTGTGTATACTCTTCTTCCTAGACTCAAAAAGAAGTCATAACTGGAGTTATCCTTAGCGTTATGAATGTGAACACCAGAAAATGTTTACTGTAAGAAGAGAAGAAGACTGAGCACAGAATCTTGGAGTGCTCCACCAGTAAAATGTCAGGAGAAGGAACAAGAACATATAAAGAAACCAGAAGAAACTTGCAAGGAAAGTGGGAAGAAAATTAAGAAGGAGTGCTGTCATGAAAAACCAGAGAGAGAAATATTTTATTTACGCTCTTTAGCAAGCATGTATTTCTTTCTTTGTGTGAAAAATATCAGATAAAAACATGGATTAAAAAAAAATGATGGAGGGGCACCTGGGTGGCTCAGTCGGTTAAGCGGCCGACTTCGGCTCAGGTCATGATCTCGCGGTCCGTGAGTTCAAGCCCCGCGTCGGGCTCTGTGCTGACAGCTCAAAGCCTGGAGCCTGTTTCAGATTCTGTGTCTCCCTCTCTCTGACCCTCCCCCGTTCATGCTCTGTCTCTCTCTGTGTCAAAAATAAATAAACGTTAAAAAAAAAATTTTTTTTTAAATGATGGACTTCTGGCTGGCTCAGTCAGTGAGGTGTGTTACTCTTGATCTCAGGGTTGTGAGTGTAAGCCCCACTTTTGGCATAGAGATTACTTAAAAATAAAATCTTTAAAAACAAACAAACAAACAAACAAACAAAAGAATGAGACACTCAACAACGAAAAGACACCTCAATTTAAAAACAGGCAAATGACTTGAATACACATTTCCCCAAAGAAGGAATACAAGTGGTGAACAAGCATATGAAAAGATGGTCAACATCATCGGACGTTAGGAAACTGCCAATCAAATCAGCAATAAGATACCCCTTTACACCCACTGGGATGGCCATAATTTAAAACCAAATAACACAAGTGTTGGCACTGGTGTGGAGAAATTGGAGCTCTCATACATGGCTGGTGGTAATGTAAAATTGCACAACTACTGTGGCGAACAGCTCGGCGGGTCCTCGATAAGTTAAACTTGGTATTACCACATGACTCAACAACTCCGCTCCTAAGAATAAACCCCCAAAGAATTGAAAACAGGTATTCAAATAAAAACACATTCACGAATGTTCATAGCAGTTTCTATTCAACAATAGCCAAAGGTGGAAATGACCCAAAAGTCCATCAACAGATGAATGGATAAACAAAATGAGGTATATCCATACAATGGAGTATTATTTAGCTATGAAAAGAATGCAGTATAGGTATATGCTATAACATGGTGGACTTTGAAAACGTTATGCTAAATGAAAGAGGCCAGTCCCAAAAGGTCACGTATTTTATTAGAGACAATAGGCGAAATGGGAAAATCCCTAGAGATTAGTGGTTGCCTGAGGCTGTTGGGGTTTGGGGAGTGGAGAGTGCCTGCTTAATGGGTAGGAGGTTTCTGTCTGTGATGACAAGAAGTTCTGGGACTAGATAATGATAATGGTTATATAACATTATGAATGTATGTAATACCATATGTATTCTTTAAAATGGTTTAGCACACATGTTCTGTTGTGAATATTTTACCCCAATAAAATGGGAAGGAAAAAGAAAAGAATGAGAGTGAAGTCAGCAGTGTCCTGCTAGGTGAGAACCATAAGACAGCAGCCCTTATTGACATTGCTGAGAACAGTTTCGGGGGGGATGGGGCAGTGCCACACTGCAGGGGTGGGGGCGGGGAGATTAAATAAAATGTGTGGTATGAGGAACATGGGCAGAGACAGTGTTTTCTGAAAGCTGGACTACAAACTGAAGGGCCATGAACGGGAGCGTGTATCAGCACTTCATCTGACAGTAGTCACATGGGGAGACACAGAACCATGAAAGGGTCTTTTTATTTTGGTTTGATTTGGTGCTAGGGTATGTGTGTGTGTGTGTGTGTGTGTGTGTGTGTGTGTGTGTGTGTGTTTAAGATGAAAATAATTTTAATATATTTATTTACTGGGAGAAGGAAGCCTTAGAAAGCAGAGAGGATGAACATACAGGAAGAGAAGTAATTACTAGAATTTGCTCCTCAAGAAGGCAGGACACGATTCCGGGGGTAAGCCTTCAGCTTTGTCAGGATAAAGACATCTCGTCTTCAGAAAAGGGAGACAGTTGCCCCTGAAGAGATATATATGGGCAGGAGATCAGAGGTTAAGGAGTTCATGCCTGAGGACTTCTAGCAGATATTCTGGGTACTGGAAGAAAACTTACACACCATCGGGTAAGATCGCTCTTAATCCTAACTGCACGCTAAAATCATTTGGGGGAATCTCTTCTCAAAAATACTGATTCTGGGCCCTATACCCAAAGATTCTGATTTAATTTGTCTGGAAATTATTTTTCAAAAGCTCTTCTTTGAAGAGATGATTCTTGAGATGATTCTTTGAGATGATTCTCGTGTGCAGCTGTGACTAAGAACCTTTGATCTGGTCATTAGCTCAGTTTATGCAAGACCCTGACTTCTAGTCATCCGTGTTGGTACTTCTTCCCTTAGGATAGATTGGAAGCAATATGGTGTCTTTCTTACCTATTGAGGTGGGTCTGTAGGGAACTAATAAAGTCCTAGGTGGGACCCCCCCTACATAGCATAAGGCCAATTGACCCTACCCTGGCCTAGCCATTTGGAATCCCATGTCAGTTGCAAAGAAGCAACATGTTAATAAGTAACAAGAATAAGAAAGTATGAGTTACAGAGCATTTACTATAAGCCACATATGATGCTAAGCATTTTGTTTGCATGATCTCATTTTAATCCCACAACTGTCCAATGTGGTAAATAGCACTTATATTCCCACTTTACAGATAATGTGTTACCCTGGTGAAGAATTTGCTCAAGATCACAGGTAGAGGTTGACAGAGGCATTCCTGCCTGCCACCAGAACACGTCATTAATCACTATATTTTCTAACGAAAACTTTGCAAAGGAGTCACAGCTCAGGCCATTTCCATTTTCAACATCAGTGTAGATCTTTTTAAAATATAAAGTTACATCCTTCTTTTACATGAATATGATTTTTAAGATATTCCATTATATTCAAAAATCAAGGTTTGAGATACACTGCGTTATAAAAATCTTGGATTTTTTGATCAGATACAGTTTGGGAAGACCAGGGACAACTGTCTAGTGGAAATACAGAGAAATCAACCTGGGCTATTCTTTTTTTTTTTAAGTTTTTTTTGTGTTTATTTTTGAGAGAGAGACAGAGAGAGACAGAGCACGAGTGGGGGAGGGGCAGAGAGAGAATGAGACAAGAATCCGAAGCAGGCTCCAGGCTCTGAGCTGTCAGCACAGAGTCCGAGGTGGGGATCGAACTCACAAACTGCAAGATCATGACCTGACCCCAAGTCGGCCGCTTAAGCGACTGAGCCACCCAGGTGCCCCGGACTATTCTTGATCAGGGTCTTCTTAACAGGAAAAAACTGAATAAAAAATATAAGTTATCTGTGATGATGTTTTGAAATCTGACTTTTTTAAATTATAAAGACTTTGGGGCACCCAGGTGGCTCAGTCGGTTAAGCGTCTTACTCTTGATTTCAGCTTGGGTTATGATCTCATAGTTCATGAGTTTGAGCCCCACATTAGGCTCTACACTGGCAGTGCAGAGCCTGCTTGGGATTCTCTCTCTCCTTCTCTCTCTGCCCCTCCCCTCCCTCATGCTGTCTCTCTCTCTCTCTCTCAAAATAAATAAATAAACTTAATATATATATATATATATATATATATATATATATATATATATATATAAAGAACTTTAAACTTCCAAAAGCAGCTTTCAATATACACAGAAGTGATAAGAATAAAAGCTAACAAAAGGCAGAGGGCAAGGAAGCTCCATGAGCCACATAATTTTGTGGGCAGAGACATACACAGCGCACATGTTTAACAAGAAGAGTCTTGGGAAACGTACAAAATTAAAATCTTAACGCAGTCTTTAAAAATAAAATTAATTTAAATGTATATCCAGTCTTTCATAGGATAACAAACAGCAGCAAAAAAGAACTCAAAACTCTTTATAATAATCATATTACAAGTCGTAGCTTTAGTACTATTATTCTGTGGAATGTAGAATAAAGAAAATGAGAAAATTTTTGACGATCTGATTCAATCATCTGTGGTATCCTTGAAAATCAGAATTCTTAGTGAGAGAAAAAAGAGATACAGATATAACATAGGAGAGTTTGAGCAGCAAAACATACAGTCCTGAACGTGAATCAGAAATATCAGCATGGAGGCGCCTGGCTGGTTTAGTCGGTAGAGCATGCGACTCTTGATCTTGGGGTTGTGAGTTTGAGCTCCAAGTTGGGTACAGAGATTACTTAAAAATAAAATCATTTAAAAAAAGAAAAAAGAAATATCAGTATGAACTCATGATATATTTTAACTTAAAAAATTTTTTTTTAATTTCATATATTGAAAAAAAATTTTTTTTCCTGGGGCACCTGGGTGGCTCAGTCAGTTAAGCATCTGACTCTTGGTTTCGGCTCAGGTAATGATCTCACAGTTCATGAGTTCGAGCTTGGAATTGGGCTCTGCGCTGACAGTGCAGAGCCTGCTTGGGATTCTCTCCCTCTCTCTTTCTCTCTCTCTGCCCCTCCCATGTGCTCTCTCTCTCAAAATAAATAAAAAAAAACTTTAAAAACAATTTCCTGACTCTATTCACTGAAAGGATTACAACAGTTTTATAATAATAATTAGTATCCCTAACATTGAGATGGTGAAGTGTAAGTTCCATTTCCCTTAAAGAAACGTACCAGATTAGCCTGGAACATATTTCCATCCTACCAGATAGCACAGTAAATACGATTAAGGGCATGTCAGAAAGACCCAGGAGTCAATTCAAAGCCTCTCTTTTGCCAAGGACGGAACAATTTGAAGTATCAGTAAATATATGGCTTGAAGTCCATCAAATGAGTTCAAATTCATGAATTCATAATGATCACTTTCAGAGAATGTTTGTCAACTAACTTCATTATTTGAAAGCTGGCAAACAAAGAGAAAAAAAAGTTTATCCTGACTTTCCTATTCGCCCTATACCACTAGTTAATCAATTAATATATAAGTTAAATTTCTTTTTTTGGAAGCATTGCAGCTAAAAAATGAAGAAGAAACAATAGAATCAAATTACTGCCGTTTCGCAATCTCCTAATGAATTCATGGGTCTAGGCACCAAGCCATCAATGACCAGTAATATCACAAAGAGAGACAACCAGACATTATGTGCCTTCTGATAAAAGAATAAACACCCAACTTGTGAAGCAACCTAGTCAAAAATTTCAAACCTGAATCTGATCAAACCTTGAGATCCAACTGTTAACTGATAGGGAAAAGAATCGAACTACACCATGAGGATGCAGCCAGAAAAAAAAAAATACAAAGGACTCAGCTGCTTCAACAAATAAATTATAAAAGGAAAAGAGAGACAAGACTATGCCTGGGAAAATCTACAGATTAAGAGGCTTAAAAAGCTTATCACCTATTGTGATGGTTAATTTTATGTGTTGACTTGGCTAGGCCATGGTACCCCGAGAGTTGATCAAACACCAGTCTAGATGTTGGTGTGAAGGTATTTCTTAGATGAGATTAACATTTAAATTAGTCAATTTGGGGAGCACCTGGCTGGCTCAGTCAGTAGAGCATATGACTCTTGATCTCAAGGTTGTGAGTTCAAGCCCCATGTTAGGTGTAGAGATTACTTCACTAAATACAACTTGAAAAAAAATGGTAGATTTTGGGGCACCTGGGTGGCTCAGTCAGTTGGGCGTCCAACATCGGCTCAGGTTATGATCTCATGGTTCGGGAGTTCAAACCCCACATCGAGCTCTGCACTGACAGCTTAGAGCCTAGAGCCTGTTTCGGATTCTGCTTCTCCCTCTCTCTCTGCCCCTCCCCCACTCATTCTCTCTCTCTCTCTCTCTCTCTCTCTCCCTCTCTCTCTCTCTTGCTCTCTCTCTCAAAAATAAATAAACATTAAAAAATATTTAATTAAAAAATATTAGTAGATTTTGAATAAAGCAGATCAACCTTCATAATATGGGTGGGCTTCATCCAATCAGTTGAAGGGTTTAAGAGAAAGAGACTGAGGTCCCCTCAAAAAGAGGGAATTCTTCCAGACTGCCTTTAGACTTGAGCTGCAACATCAACTCCCCTGTGTCTCCAGCCTGCTGGACTGCCCTGGAGACTTTGGTCTAACCAGGACTCCACAACTGTTCTCTCTCATATAAACTCATATAAAATCTGTGCTGTTACAAATCAGAATGGTGACTACCCTTGTGGAGGGCAGTAGTGATGGGTAATACTATAAATACCATTACTATAGTAATACTATAAACATAAGTATAAATAGTGTAAAAATTACTATATTTACTATATTTATAGCATATGTATACTACATATTTACTATATATAATAATTTTTACTATATATGTGTAAACGTATAGTAATTATCTTTAAAAGGGAGAACTAATTCACTAATACAACTTAAAAATCAGAGGTTGGCTCTTTCAACCATTAGGCATGAATGGATCCTGGGCCAATGGATTATTATTTTGAAAAGTTGAGATGCCAAAATAAAGAATAAGATAGAACTATTGCTTCAGGGTATAGAGCACTCGGGGGAGGGGGAGGGACAACTGTAGAGAGAAATTCTTGAACATGTTTGAAAACCAGGAAACTTTGAAAAGCAGTTATCTAGAGAGAGGTTAAAGCTTATTTCCTACAATGTAGTAATTCCAACTTTAGGTAAGCATGCCTGATAAAATCTCAAACAGGGGTTCCTGGGTGACTCAGTGGGGTAAGCATCACTTAAGCATCAAAGTCTTGGTTTTGGCACAGGTCACAATCTCCCAGTTTGTGGTTTCCAGCCCTGCATCGAGCTCTGCACTGACAGTTGTGGAGCCTGTTTGGGATTCTCTGCCTCCCTCTCTCTCTGCCCCTCCCTTGCTCACTCTCTCTCTCAAAATAAACAACTAAACATTTTTTTAAAAAATCTCAAGTGGAGGCACAAGAAGACTTACACAAGAGTGTTCTCCAACATTGCTTGTAAATGAGAAACAACCTAAATTATGGAGCGGGGGAGCAAATAAATAAAATGTGATACGAGGGATAGTCATGCAGTTGATTAGTACATAGCAGCTAAAAATGAGCTAGCTATATTAATTCACCTATGAAACACATATTGAGTACTTACTCAATGCCAAATACAGTACTGTTCTAGGTTCTGGGGATTTAGAGATAAGCAAGCCAAAACCCCTGCTGTCAGGGAGTTGACATCTGGATCCACAGTATCAGCACAGACAGAGGGCAGAAACATGTGGAAGGAAAAATGTAGGTTGTAAAACATGAAATGTGTAAGTCCTTAAATCTTCCACTAAATAATCTTACATGTCATTTATGTATACACACATGTAAATAAATACTTTAATCAAGTTAGAGAACCCATAGAAAAATCATACATGATAGGGCTGCTTCTGGGAAGGGGAAGAAAGGAATAGCACTGAGGATGTAGGTCAAAGGGAACTTCAACCTACCTGTGACTTTTTTTTTTTTTTAATTTTTAAGTTTTTGGGGGTGCCTGGGTGGCTCAGTCGGTTAAGCGTCTGACCCTTGATTTCAGCTCAGGTCATGAACTAATGGTTTATGAGTTCAAGCTCCTTGGGATTTTCTCTCTCTCTCTCTCCTCCTCCCATACACACTCACTTTCTCAAAACAAATAAATAAACTTTAAAAAGTTAAAAAAAAACGTTAAAAAATAAATTATAAAAAATTTTAAGTAAGTTCTATGCCCAACGTGGGGCTTGAACTCACAACCCGGAGAATAAGAGTTGCATGCTCTACTGACTGGGTCAGCCAGGCATCCCTGTAACTTTTCTTCTTATTACAAAAAAGATAAGCCAATGCATCATAACAGTGACAACGGTCATGCTGGGTATTGGAAAAACCCATATTTGTTGTATTAATCTCTGTACTTTATTCTCTATTTTCTCCAAACTAAAGAACCTATGGCAAGGGAATTTAGAGTTTCAATGAACGGATGTTACAGAGAAAAGTCCTGGATGAGTTGTGCTCAATCTAGAAACAAGAGAGATGCCACGTCCTTTGCGGCAGAAGGGCAGAAGAAGCAATGGATGAAGGAAAATAGAAAAGATTGAGGGAAGGAATAGGACCTCGAAGGAGATTTACAGATGGCCTTAAACAACCAAGGGAGGAAACTCATTAGTGAATCTCCAAGAGAGTAATAAACGAGTACAGAGCAGCAGTAAGAACTAAAGGAACTTTGGAAGCATGAATTTTTATTGACCTGAATCAGAATGGTTTCACGTCTTTCTCTAGCAAAACTTGGTAGCCTAGGGGAAAAAAGAGAAATTAGTTGGCGATGGTGAACACGATTTAGGGAATGATATGGTGGGCACTTACCATGTGTAAGCAAGGGACGTACACTAGGATGCTAATTAAAAAATTTTTTTTAACGTTTATTTATTTTTGAGACAGAGAGAGACAGAGTATGAACGGGGGAGGGTCAGAGAGAGGGAGACACAGAATCCGAAACAGGTTCCAGGCTCTGAGCTGTCAGCACAGAGCCCGACGCGGGGTTCGAACTCACGGACCGCGAGATCATGACCTGAGCTGAAGTCGGCCGCTTAACCGACTGAGCCACCCAGGCGCCCCTAGGATGCTAATTAAAGCACCCTTTAGGGGAGCCTGGATGGTTCAGTCGGTTAAGCCTTCGGCTCAAGTCACGATCTCACGGTTCATGAGTTTGAGCCCTGTGTCAGGCTCTGTGCTGACAGCTCAGAGACTGAAGCCTGGAGCCTGCTTCGGATTCTGTGTCTCCCTCTCTCTCTCTGCCCCTCTCTCGCTCATGTTCTGTCTCCCTCTCTCTCAAAAATAAATAAACACTAATTTTTTTTTTTAAATAATAAAGCACCCTTTAAAGTTCTCAACTTGAGGGTCAGATTGGGCAAAGGAAAAACAGATCTGGAAAAAGCTTTGGCTCTCTTGGATTACGGGTTGGCAAGGCACGGCACACACACCAACCATTCTGTTCCCAGGCCACGGGCCGACATCGCTAATTGATTTTGGCATCCTTTCTTACCAGAACTAGATATGAGCCCAAAACCCTCCTCAATTCACTGCTCCAGCAGTCCGGTCTCCGTCGCTGAGAGTGAACAACCAATGTGAAAACCACCGGACAGACCCACACTAGACAGCAGGCTCAACCCAGGCAGGAAGCATGTCAGATTAATCTTTGACTCTCCAAGGGCTCTATACCTGGCACACAATAAACTCTCGCTCAAGAAATAATTATGGAAGAAGGAAGGGAAGGAGGGAGGGAGAAAAGGAGGCAGAGAATGGAGTCCCCCTCCCCCCCCCCCCCCCCAGCCCATGAAAACAAAGAACAGATTCAAAAGACATGAAAGAAAAGGGAAAGCGAAAAAAGGTTGTTTGGGGTCAGAATGGGGAGCTCAAAACTGGTGACCTTTGAAGTGGAACTGTTTCAAGCAGTGAAGAAAGTTAGAGGTTTGCCTCTTGTAAAGAATGAATAAAATACAAAATACTGTGAAACTCTAACTCTAAATTTTCTTCTGTGAAGTCTCCTCGTTTCTTTCTTTTCTGTTCTTTTTTAAGTTTATTTGTTTTGAGGGGGTGGGCAGAGAGAGATGAAAAGAGAGAATCCCAAGCAGGTTCTGCACTGGGCTTAATCTTATGAACCCTGAGATCATGACCTGAGCCAAAATCAAGAGTCTGACGCCCACTAAGACAGGAACCCCTCCTTTGTTTTAAAGAGTTCCCTTATAAGGTAGCTTAGAAAAAGTGAAATGTAGTGAAACTTCTCCTTGAGGCATAGTACTATCTCTCTCTGTCTCACTCTGTTTCTCTCTCTCTCTTTAAGTGAGCTCTACACCCAACGCAGGACTCAAACTCCACCCCAAGATCAAGAGTCCAGGCTCTACCCACTAAGCCAGCCAGGCACCTCAGCAGGGCACTCTTTAAATAAACTTGCCACCAAAACATTTAAAAATCAAGAGTTCAGTAATGTTTTGTTTTGTTTACATAATACAGATTTTTATGAGAAAAACAAATGCTTTCTGTCACACGGCTACGGAACTGTAGAATTTTCAGTTGACAAAAGTATGGGGTTTTTGTGTCAATGTTTTCCATAAGAATCACGGAAAATGAGCTGAAATCTGGAAGAATACAGAATGAAAGGAAAATATTTCTCATTCTTCTGATTCTTAGCTTAAAGAGAAAATTGAGGCTACCTCAATTTTTTACCTCAAGTGCTTATTGTCCAAAATGCCTGACACTTTGTCATGGGGCAAAACTCACCAACCCTTCTTACCCACTACCTTACCTGTGGCGGAACCAAAGTTTTGTCTGTTGATGTCAACTCAATAAGACTTGAGTGTGGAGGGAACTCTTTAGGGAATGTGGATAAATTATATAAAATAAAGGTATGTATGTACATATAGTGGAATATTATCTGGTCTTAAAAAGGAAGGAAATTCTCATACACACAACATGGATGAAGCTTAGAGAAATGATGCTGAGTATCAGACACAAAAGGCCACATATTGTACAATCCCACTTAAATGGGGTACAGAGTGCTCAAATTCATAGAGACAGAAAGTAGAATTGTAGTCACCAAAGGCTGGGGGAGAGGAGAAGGGAGAATTATTATTTAATGAATGTGGTTTTGGCTCGGGAAGATGAAAATTCCCAAAGATGGATGATAGTGATTCACATCAATGTGAATATATTAACACCACCGAACGATACACCTAAAAGTGGCCAAAGTGGTTAAGTTTTATGTTCTATATAGTTATATATATTTGACCATAATAAAAGCAAAATAAAATAACAATAAAAGTATCTACAACTATATTTTTAAAACCAAAGGAAACTGATTTTGACTCATTATAATATAAAGTAACTAAAGGACTGGGGCGCCTGGGTGGCTCAGTCATTAAGCGTCCACTTCAGTTCAGGTCATGATCTCGCAGTCCAGGAGTTCGAGCCCCCGCGTAGGGCTCTGTACTGACTGCTCAGAGCCTGGAGCCTGCTTCAGACTCTGTGTCTCCCTCTCTCTGCCCCTTCCCCGCTCATGCTCTGTCTCTCTCTCAAAAATAAATAAACATTAAAAAACAAATTTAGGGGAGCCTGGGTGGCTCAGTCGGTTGAGCGGCCGACTTCGGCTCGGGTCACGATCTCGCGGTCCGTGGGTTCGAGCCCCGCGTTGGGCTCTGTGCTGACAGCTTGGAGCCTGGAGCCTGTTTCGGATTCTGTGTCTCCCTCTCTCTGACCCTCCCCCGTTCATGCTCTGTCTCTCTCTGTCTCAAAAATAAATAAACGTTAAAAAAATATATATATTTAAAAAAAAACAAATTTAAAGTAACAAAAGATAGATTTTTTTCTCATGAAAACATTGTTAAGCTCAAAAAAATACATTTATTTTATTTTTTACAGTTTATTTATTTATTTTGAGAGACAGAGCAGGAAAGAGGCAGAGAGAGAGGGAAAGGAAGAATCCAAAGCAGGCTCTGCACTGTCAGCCAGAGCCAGACACAGAGTTCAAACTCAACGAACTGTGAGATCATGACCTGAGCCAAAATCAAGAGTCAGATGCTTAACCGACTGAGCCACCCAGGTGCTCTAAATACATTTATTTTCAATGGTCATTAACCTCTTGGCCCCAAATTCACTTGATGGAAAAGAAAACTGGATAGGAGAGTTAATAAGAAAATGCCATCTGAGTGTGAGTTAAAAAGGAAAAGAATGATGACAGATACCCCACATGTTCAAGAATAATGCACTGGGTGGACCTGGAAGCTTTGGAGAAATTAGACTGGAATTTGACGGGAGCTACATCATCTTTTTTTTTTTTTTTTTTTTTTAATCACTAAGTTAAAATGTTTATTTTGGTCATTAGGAAAAATTAAAGGTAGAAACACCGAAAAGGAGACTTTTTTTTTTTAAATATGGAGATTGTTAAGGTGAGGATAGAAAAGTAAATGATATCAATGCGTTAGCGTTCTGTTTTCTTGGCCTAAAATTATTCCACATGTGAAAAGATTCCCAACTCTGTCAATAACTATAGGAAATTGACGATGGCTCAACAGCCCCCCTCCCCCGCTCTCCACCCCCACAAAAAATAAAATAAAATCTGAGCAAGTTGCTACACAGTGTTCTCAGCGGCTTTGTTACTGTGAGAAATGCAGAGGGTCGGCGGAAATTATCTTGTAATGAGCAATCCATCTGGCTGCACCTAAAAATGGAATAAAAATGCCACCCTTGACTTTTCCATGGTAGTAAATTAAAGCCTAATGTATAGTTCTAATTGCTAACATTTTCTCTCTAATTATGGTTCAGTTTGGCTAGGATTTCCGACAATCCCCTTGTTCCCCTAAAGCAAACACCAGAGAATGTTCTAACCCCACTGGTGGCATTTATTAATAACCCCCTTGACAGAAGAAAAAAAATCATTATTCTATATTAGAAGGGAAAAGATTTTCCTAGAGAAAGCTAATTGATAAAAAAAAAAAAAACTATTCAGACACTATAGAGGAATTAATTTTAGAGAGGGGGAAAAATACAATAGTGTCAAATAAAAACAGGCTCATGCATAGGATAATGCTGCCTGGGCACTGTTTGGGGTACCAGCTAGGGAAAAACAACTTGATAAATGTATGAAAAAATATCCATGCATACTCATATACTCGGATGAAGAGATGAGAGGAAGAGAGCTCTCTTGTGAAGGAGTCTTACTTTATGCCTCCATGAAAGAGATAAGATGTGATAAGTTGGTTTCTATAGATGGCAAATACAAACACACACATACAAAATGGTTGGGAATGTTTCCACGTTCTTCTATTTAATCTCTCTCTTTCTTATTAAAAAAAAAAAGCATTATTCCTTTTAAACTAATGTACAAATACATGCTAAATACAAATCAGTATTTATCTATAGGTCTAGGTCTCATCAAACAGTATACAGCGTTCTGAGTGACAATTAATAATTCAGACATACTAAACAAAAGTAAGATTTCTGATATACTGAGAGGAGGCATGGTAGAAAAAAAGAAATGCGCTGCAAAAGATTATTTCCGAAAGCTACACTCCAAAGTACACCAGGAGAAAATAGAAATACAAGTTTACAAAGCAAAGCAGAGGTGACCAAGGGCAAGGAGGGAGTGGGGGCAGGGGGGTGGGGGTGAGAAGGGGTGGAAGCGGTGGCCCCTGGTACAAACACCTCTAATGCACAGTCTACACAGAGTGCAAACCCAGTGTCAAAACCAACTGAAATCTCATCTGCCTTTCAGTGTCATCATGCACTGCCCGTTCCAAATGATATCAGGAGCAAAATGCTTCTCTCTGCAAAAATCCTGTTTGTCTTAAGTTCTAAGCAATTTCTGAGGTTACTGTCAACTTTTAATTATGTTATGTGTACATTTCAAGTTAGCACATTTTTGTTTCTTTTTTTTTTAATTTTTTTTTTAACGTTTATTTATTTTTGAGACAGGGAGAGACAGCATGAACGGGGGAGGGTCAGAGAGAGAGGAGACACAGAATCTGAAACAGGCTCCAGGCTCTGAGCTGTCAGCACAGAGACCGACGCGGGGCTCGAACTCACGTACCGCAAGATCATGACCTGAACCGAAGTCGGACGCTTAACCGACTGAGCCACCCAGGCGCCCCACATTTTTGTTTCTTAGGCCTTATAATCACTGCACGTTCCATGGAAGTTAATTTGGGAAACTACCAGGTGCACTGTCCCAGACCCACACAGACTCAGCCTCACATGTTTGTTACTGCCACAGACAAATACGTAAGTATAATATTTCCTCTTTTGTCAAAAAATGCATTAATGTGTTTTAAAACTATTAATCCAGGGGCGGCTGGCTGGCTCAGTAGGAGGAGCACACAGCTCTTGATCTCGGGGTTGTGAGTTCGAGCCCTATGTTGGGTGTAGAGATCACTTAAATAAATAGAAACTTTTTAAAAAAATTATTAAAAAGATACATAAAACTATTAATCCATTTTTGTATTGTAATCTCTATTGTATTTATAATCATTTTTCCTGTACTTGTACAACTATAAACACAAAGTATGATTAAAAAATATTCAGTGTCTTCATTTCTTTTCTGGACATTATTATTATTATTTGCTTCATTTCATAATTTTTACAAAACATAATTTTGTTGTGTAAGACAAGAAAAGTATGAACAAGTGATCTGCTCCAGGTATCAAATATGCTATGTGCTCTACTAAAGCAAAGAAAATAAATTATATCATCTGAATGATTGGAAGATAAGGTCTTCTGCTTAAATAATCTAGCTAATGGCTTTCTAATAGATTGTCAATTCTCATAAAATGATAATGAAAAGCAAAAAACAAATAAAACTAGATTGTGTCCAAATGATTCTTTCTTTGATAAATAGAAAGGTCTTTCACTGACAAATTATTATTGTGATCAATGATCACATCAATTGTTGTTGTATATGTATGCAGAAATGCTCACAAGTAGAAGCATTAGGTAATACAATGATAGTAGAGAATTAAGAAGTTAAAAAGAAGGCTTTTAGTGAATGCTGTTTAATTCACACTTCCATCTCTCAAAGACTATAAAAGTTGTCTTCAGTTTACTGTGATCAGTCTCAAAATTTTCATGACCCTGACATGTCATTTCAAAGAGTACTTTTTATTTAAAAAGAAAGAAAGAAAGAAAGAAAGAAAGAAAGAAAGAAAGGGAATGAAACAAGGAAAGAAAGAAGGAAAGAAAGAAAGAGAAAGAAAGAAGGAAAGAAGGAAAGAAAGAAAGAAGGAAAGAAAAGAAAGAAAGAAAGAAAGAGAAAGAAAGAAAACGAAAAGAAAAAAAGAATTGTCACATTTACCATTGTCCTCACTGCGATTTATGTTTCAGGAACTAACTGATATTTTAGGTCTTTCATAATACAGAAAACTCGGTCCCTCCAAATCATCTGATTACATAAATCCTTTTGCAACTCTTTGTGGATCCATGCCATGATAAAGATTCCTGGAACACTCACGGATAAGTCTGTGAGGCAAAATAACTCCAACGAGAAATTACAGACGATTTGATGGAAAGATGTCAGCGGTCTGCCATTCAGATCACTTTGAATTTACTTTTCAGTTGTTGCTGCAAGCCAATTACTACTGGTCAAGTGTAGGCTGTGGACCTGGGTCAGGTTTTCACAAGGGCTTCTATTTTCTACCCCAGTAGCCTCAGGCACAAATAGGCACCTACAGATTCATTTGGGCATCAATGGAGTGGCATAAAGCTCAGTATTCATGCTGAAGCTGCATTAGCTACACAAATCTGACATCCTGTCAACACATTGACCCAAATTTGTATATGCAAAGGTTTGCCTTAGCAACCTGGGCAGCTATGGAAGGGGCTCTCCTCTGAAAGGAAGCCCACTCCTTGGGGGAGGAGATGCTTCCTCAAAACCCAGTCTTTATCAAATTTCTCACCTAAAGAGACATTCACTGCATTTCATCACGATTCACAACTTCCATAAATAGTACCACATGGTTTTCATTGCAACTGGTGCTGGCTAGGAAGAAAACAACAGCCTAAGCCAAAATAACAATCCCGTCAGGCCCCAAAACTAAGTAAGCGCTGTGGATCTAGGAAAAAGCACACAGTAGGTACTCATGAAGACAGGTGCCTATGAATAAACCTATTCAATAACAATATTGAATACAATTCAATAAACATAGTCACCTCGTTAGTCTACCATTAGTCACCATTAGACTACATGCATGTATGCATATGAAGTCAGACCATCATCAAAAGTCTAAGTGTGATAGATTCCAAGTGAGTGGTATAGAAAAGTAAGTGTTCAACATGTTCATAAAAAAAGAGAAATCTCTGCAGATTGGGGAGGTAGGTGGGCAGGTTCGCATGCTTTAAAATGAGTCTTGGATTCATTGGAACATTAAATTGGCCAGCGCATGGTATGAACTATAAAAGCTTTATGAAAAGTAAAAGTTTTGAGTGGACAATAGCAATGCCTCCTGACTATGTTAAAGCATGGTATCTTTCTATTTAATGCTAATACTTCTATGTTAAATCATATTCAGTTACTGGCCCCTAAGATTTCCAAGTAGTTTTCAGATCTTCTCTCATAAAGTGAATTATTCGGTATTTTCCACTCTAATCACGAATGATTACTCCACCTTCTTACTGGGCATAAAGTGACAATGTTCCTTTTGTGCCTTCCGCAAGTGGAGAGTGCCTCTTCATCCATCGCCCTGAAGAGAAGGTTGACATGTTCTTCACTTCGCTACTAAATCAATGCCCCCCCCATCACCCTCCAACTGCAAAGTTGTGAGATCTGTGCCATCTTTTCTTGCCACCCTTCCCCCTGTCACCCCTGCCACTGACCACCCTCCGGCACTTTGCTCCAAGTGTCTCGATCCCACCCCCGCCATTCCTCAGTGACTCATGGGGCCTATTGAACTCTTCAATGTTAGTTGCTTTTATCTATCGCTACTCCTTTCTCTTCTTTCCATTCACGTAAGGACTCCTAAGTGTTCGTAATTTTTACTATGTTGTCCAGAAAATGCAGCTGGGAGCCATTTGCCATCACCTCCAAGTTTAGAACTTCTGCGTGATTAAAAACGATTTTTTGGGGGCGCCTGGGTGGCGCAGTCGGTTAGGCGTCCGACTTCAGCTCAGGTCACGGTCTCGCGGTCCGTGGGTTCGAGCCCCGCGTCGGGCTCTGGGCTGATGGCTCGGAGCCTGGAGCCTGTTTCCGATTCTGTGTCTCCCTCTCTCTCTCTCTGCCCCTCCCCCGTTCATGCTCTGTCTCTCTCTGTCCCAAAAATAAATAAACGTTTAAAAAAAAAAAAAAAAAGTAAGAAAAAAAAATAAAAAAAAAAGATTTTTTTAAGGTTTACTTGTTTTGAGAAAGAGAGAAAGAGAGAGAGACAGAGTATGAGTGGGGGAGGGACAGAGAGAGAGGGAGACATGGAATCCAAAGCAGGCTCTAGGCTCTGAGCTGTCCGCCCAGAGCCCAGCACGGGGCTCAAACTCATGGACCGAGAGATCTCATACCTGAATCCAAGTCAGACGCTTAACGGACTGAGCCACTCAGGCGCCCCTGTGTAATTTTTCATTAGTAACAACTTAGTAACTACTAAAATAAAACTAGTCAATATTAAAATAGAATTATTTTTTGCTGAGTACTAATACAATGGTTTTATTAGTGACTAATTCAATAGAATTCATTTTCATGTATGTCTAAAGCCATAAATTGGGGTCTCTGGCCACACTTAAGCTGCAGCACGGTGGATGACAGGAGAAGGAGGTGGGAGAGAGATGGGGTTTGAACTCAGAAGATCTGAGTTTAATTCCCAGGGCTACCACTTAATGGTACTGTGAACTTTGACAAATCATGTCTTAGTATTCGTATCTGTAAAGTAGGGATAATGAAAATATTAGCTCAGGATCACTGAATGCTATCAAAAGAGGAAATACACGTGACAGTAATTTATACATTTTAACAAATGGTAGTTGTGGTTATTTCACAATATTTGACTGAATAAAATTTAACATAGTGGCTAAAGCTATGGTCTCTAGGCCAGACTGCCTGGATTTAAGTACCATTTCCCCCAGTTACTAGATTTGGGACCATGGGACTCCTTTAACTCCTCCAAGCCTTAGTTTCCTCCTCTGTAAAAAAGGACAGTACCGGGGCGCCTGGGTGGCTCAGTCAGTTAAGCATCCGACTTCAGCTCAGGTCACGATCTCGCGGTCTGTGAGTTCGAGCCCCGCGTCAGGCTCTGGGCTGATGGCTCAGAGCCTGGAGCCTGCTTCCGATTCTGTGTCTCCCTCTCTCTGCCCCTCCCCCGTTCATGCTCTGTATCTCTCTATCCCAAAAATAAATAAACGTTAAAAAAAAAAAATTAAAAAAAAAAAAAGGACAGTACCTATTTAAAAGCGTGTTGTGAGGCTTAAGTGAGATGCAGTGCAGAGCATTTATAGCACCATCTGGAAAACTGTAAAATACTAACAAATGTTCATTCATTCATTTACTCCGCAAACATTTATTGAGTGCCTACTCTATGCCAGACCTCTTCTAGGACTAGGGGTACAGTACAGAATGCAAGAACAACAAAAAAGTCCTCACTCTCATGGTATATCTTAGCTGGGGTGGGGAAAGTTTTATTATAATTACAAATAATCAAATAAATATAATTGCAGGTGATACATGTTATGGCGAAAGAAAACAGGGCAATATGTCACAGGATGACTGAGAATCTCTGTTATTACTAATCAGAAGTGAGTTACTACTACAACGCGTATTACTACCTGACTCTTCCTTCTCTACACAGTTCAGGCACTTCTTAGGCATGAGCTCCACTTGTGCTTAGAGAGACGTAAACACTTTTAAGGCATTTCCCCTCCTAGCAACATGTAAGAACAATAAGATCCCCAAACAATATTGGAAATCTGAGCACCCTGTGATGAAGTTACAGTTTGTAGTCAGAGAGATGGACTAAGAACTCAACTTTAATCACACCTGAACCTACATAGGATTCTGAAAGTCAATCTTTTATATATGGAACTCCAATACTTTTCAAATCAACATATGGTCATTAAGCAATTACTACAGGAATGTCCCTACAGGAGACATAAAGTGATCCAAGAAAATAATTCATGTCAATCAAGAAATTAATCATCAACTTCGGAAAAGAAATGATAGTACCATATTTAAAGTTAAATAACCAAGTTAAATAACCTAAAAGATTTTAATTACATTTCAAACGAACAATAAAAGGGGCACCTGGGTGGCTCAGTCAGTTAAGCATCTGACTTCAGCTCAGGTCATGATCTCACGGTCCGTGAGTTCGAGCCCCGCGTCAGGCTCTGTGCTGACAGCTCAGAGCCTGGAGCCTGCTTCGGATTCTGTGTCTCCCTCCCTCCCTGCCCCTCCTCTGCTCATGCTCTGTCTCTCTCTGCCTCAAAAATAAATAATAAAAACATTAAAAAATATAACAATAAAAATCACTAACTACCAAACCAATCATTTGAATAGGTTAATTCAAAAGAGAGAATAACATCTTTAACTTAAGTAGGGAAGAAAAACTGACATTTGAAAAACTGTGAAGAAGAGAGTATTTCAAGTGGACAGAATAGTTTAAACACACGTCTGTTGACAGCTGAGCTGAGCGTTAACTACATTCCAAGTAGAATGAATAAAGCTATTTGCCTACAGACGCATTCAGAAAAAGGCAGCATCAGAATCTCGAGGGGGAAAAAAACATGAATGAAATAAAAGTTCACATGCAGTAAAAATCTGCACCTTGAGAATGTTTATTTTGTCTGTCTATAATGGAAATAAAGAAAGGACATGAAAAGGAAAAGCAAGTCAAGCAGAAGGAGAGCAAAGGGAGAATATACTAAGAGATTAGATTCTTCTTTTTTTTTTTTTAATTTTTTTTAACATTTATTTATTTTTGAGACAGAGAGAGACAGAGCATGAACAGGGGAGGGGCAGAGAGAGAGGGAGACACAGAATCGGAAACAGGCTCCAGGCTCTGAGCAGTCAGCACAGAGACCGAAGCGGGGCTTGAACCACGGACCCTGAGATCATGACCTGAGCAGAAGTCGGCCGCTTAACCGACTAAGCCACCCAGGCGCTCCAGAGATTAGATTCTTCTACATCTTTTAAGTTTATTTATTTATTTTGAGGGGGGGGGGAGGGAGGAGAGGGGCAGAGAGAGGAGAGAGAGAGAGCGAATCCCAAGCACGGTCTGCAACAATAGCACAGAGCAAGACGTGGGGCTCGAGCTCACGAACCATGAGACAATAACCTGAGCCCAAGTCAGATGCTTAACTGATGGAGCCAGCCAGGCACCCCAAAACTCTTGTATACATCTTTTTAAGAGTCTTTTTAATGTTTATTTTAGTTTTGAGAGAGAGACAGAGACAGAGTGTGAGTGGGGGAGGGGAAAAGAGAGAAAGAGGAAGACACAGAATCCAAAACAGGCTCCAGGCTCTGAGCTCTCAGCACAGAGCCCGACGCAGGGCTCGAACTCATGAACCACGAGATCAAGACCTGAGCCGAAGTTGGCGCTCAACCGACTGAGCCACCCGGAGGCCCCAAATTCTTGTACATCTTAAGGTAGAATATTGTGTCGTCACAAAGCATCATTACGCAGACTTTGCAGAAACCTCAGGAAATGTTTGTGATGTCGTGGCAAATGAACAAATCAAAACTTGCCATGTTTCTCTACTATCAACGCATGCTAATGAAGAAACTATTTACAAAGGCTATTAACAAAGGGTGAAGGGAAGCCAACAAGGGAGGGCATGGCGAGGGACCACTGGGCTCTAACAGTGGAGAGCCAAGACCTGTCCCAGAGTTGAAGGAGCAGGGGCAGGGAGCGGGTGTGGGTTGTGGGAAGCTGGAAAGAGCTGTAGCATGGGAGGGGCTCAGCAGCAGAAGCTGTGGCCTTAGGTAGAGTAGGGCAGCCACTGCCAGAAACAGAGAGGGTGCCCGGGGAGTAAACACCCTGACTTCTCCCTCCTCTGGCCCTGTGATCTCCCACTGATGCCTCCTATTCATAGTTCCCAAAGAGAAGCAAGGCCCGACAAGGAAGCCTGAATAATGTAGTTCACAGAGGTCAGCCTCCCCCTGCCTCCCAGACAAGGAAAGAGAAAGTGAAGAAAAGCAGAGAACTAGTGTGGAGGGGCAAATATACATGCATGTCTGTAAGTGTGTGTGTGGGAGTGTGTGCTCACACACACGCAGGCGCATGTGCTGACGCACGTAGATTGTTCTGGGGAGTGGACTAGTTGGGGGTAGAGGATATGAGGGTAAGAAAATCAATTAGCAAGAGACTACAGCAGGGTCACATTATGACATTCGTGGGCCTGAGGCACCTTTGTCTTTGTGGCACTCTTCCTCCAATTAAAAAAAAAAAAAGTTTCAAATTCAATTTTAAATTGCATCAATATAAGGAAAAATATAATTCATCCTGGATTATATCAATTTTTCATTTCTGGTTTAAAAAACAATTTAGGGCTATCTGGGTGGCTCAGTCGGTTAAGCATCCAACTTCGGCTCAGATCACGATCTCACGGTTCGTGAGTTCGAGCCCCGCGTCGGGCTCCCTGCTGTCAGTGCAGGGCCCACTTCAGATCTTCCGGCTCCCTCTCTCTCTGCCCCTCCCCTGCTAACACTGTCTCTCTCAAAAAGAAATAAACAGGGGCACCTGGGTGGCTCAGTCGGTTAAGCGTCTGACTTCGACTCCGGTCACAATCTCGCGGTCCGTGAGTTCGAGCCCCGCATCGGGCTCTGGGCTGATGGCTTGGAGCCTGGAGCCTGCTTCCAATTCTGTGTCTCCCTCTCTCTCTGCCCCTCCCCCGTTCGTGCTCTGTCTCTCTCTGTCTCAAAAATAAATAAACATTAAAAAAATTAAAAAAAAAAAAGAAAGAAAGAAACATTTAAAAATAATTAAAAAAAACCTTTTAAACATTTTCATGGGCCCCAAAATTACTGCTGTAGGCACTTGTGTCCACTGTGCCAAATGAAGAGGTAGGTCCTGGACCACAGAAGATCAGACATGAGAGGTTAACACCTGACCTGAATGGTGGAGTTCTAATAGAGAACAGAAAAGACATTCAAGAGAGTTCATGGAGGGCTTATGAACAAAGTTTATTTACCAGAGGCTGGAAAAAGCTGCAGAGGAGCTGTCCTTAGGAGGTACATGGCTTTGACTTGAGGGGCACAGCTGGCCTGGAATAACATAGCAGGGAAGAAGCCAGGATTATAAATAACAGGTCCTTGCTCTTCTCCTCTCTTCCCCACTGACTGAGCCCAACCAAAAGCCAAGGGCATGACCAGCGCTGATGCTGTTCACACATGCTCATTTCCCAGGGCAGAGCACTGTTGTAAGGGCAGATCTGCAGGACCCGTCGGAAGCTATGGACAGAGGTGGTCTCTCTAGCGTTGGCTTGGGCTAACCTCAGCCATGATTCTTGGTGTCAGAATCAAGGAGAGGGCTTGTTAAGCAAGATTGCTAACTCCCACAACCCAACCCACTCCCTGCCTGAGTTTCGGATTCAGTTGGTCTGGAAGTAGGTCTTAGAATTTGAGGTCCAAGAATCTGCCTCCCTAATAAGTTCCCAAGTGATGTTGATCTAAATAAAGACAAGCTTTGAGAACTACTGTCATAGTGTGTTCTCCATAGACCCTTCAGCCATACATGTTATAATTGATCACCATGTATTCAAGCATCTAGAATAGCACTCGATAACATAATAGGTACTGGGGGCATCCGGGTGGCTCAGTCAGTTAAGCATCCAACTCTTGAGACAGGCTCAGGTCATGATCTCAAGGTTCCTGGAATTGAGCCCCTAGTCGGACTCTGCACTGACAATGTGGAGCCTGCTTAGGATTCTCTCTCTCTCTCTCTCTCTTTGCCCCTCCTCTGCTCAAGCTCGCTCTCTCTCTCTCTCAAAATAAATAAACATTTTTTAAATAACATAATAGGCACTGAATAAATATCTGATTAATTAATAAATGAACAACTAACCAACTGATTAATTAATAAATGAACAACTAATAAAGTTTAAATAAAACTTTAAACAAAGCAAATTCTCCTGACTCAATCATCTATAAAGCACTCAACAATCCGTGACGTACACTGAGATGGTAGCCAGGCAAACACAACAGACCTGAAAGAACAACAGCTATTCTGTTGAATAGCTGGCAGCATCTTCTAAGTCAGGGCTCTGTCCTGGACCCCTCCAAATCTTCTCAGAGATTGTCACAGAGGCCTATTTACTATGTTAACATATGCTTCAAATGTTGTATTCAGCATGAACAGCATAGTGAACAACTCCATCTACTAAGGTGTTTCCTTAGTATATTAAAAATAATCATTCATCCATCAAATACTAAGTTACAGGGCTAAGGGTCATTGGAGATGCTAGTCCCTGGGGAAACAAAGATGAATGACTTCTGTCCTAAGAGCTTGCAGTCTAATGGGGAAACAGATATTTATACAGAAAACAGATATTTATACAGAAAAACTGTAGTAAAGATTATCTTAGGAGTACACTGTGGTAAATATAGAAGTATAAATAGTAGGCTAGGAGCAGAAAAGAGGAAGGAGGCAACTCTGCCGAAGAGCTTCAGGAAAGCTTCACAGAAGTGACTCTGGGGCACCTGGGTAGCCCAGTCAGTTAAGCATGTCGGCTCAGGTCATGAACTCACCGTTCACGGGTTCAAGCCCCACATCGGGTTCCGCGTGCTGACAGTGTGGAGCCTGCTTGAGATCCTCTCTCTCTCTCCTTCTTTCTCTGCCCCTATCCCGCTCTCTCTCTCTCTCTCTCTCTCTCTCTCTCTCTCTCAAAGTAAATAAATAAACTTAAAAATAAAATAAAATATTTTTAAGTGATTTTGAGGTTGGTATTCAGTGATGAATAGAGGTTTTCTAGATCTGTAAATGGAAAAAGAACATCCAGACAGAAAGCCTAGCTGTGTAAACATGCAGTGGTAGAAATTAGTGAGAGCTGAGTGTGAATGCTTGCACAGTAAATTGAGGAGGGCTAGGTAGAAATTGACAAGGGATAAAGCCAGACAGGTTTAGTCCATAGGGAGCCAGGTTGTATTCAGTCCCTGAAAGACAGACTCAAAAGGGGCAACTCCTCCATCTTCTCTAGGACGCCTTCCCTAAGGGGGATGAACCACCCTGCCCCAGCCTCCCACAGCACAATCTACACACTTTTTAGATTGAAATGATCTGTCATGCTTACAACTTTCCTACTAGACCATAAGCTCATCAAGGGCAGAAACTCTTACTCACTTTTCAGCACATGGTCTGGTATATGGTAAGCAATGAATAAATGTTTGCTGAACCGAGGGAGCTGAGGAGGTCTTTCTAGCCTAAGATGTGTAGTGGGGAGGTCTCCAGCTGGTGTGTTTAGCCCCACCTAAGGACAGATGCTGGGCTTTTCTTTCTCTCCCTTCCTCTCTTCTCTCCTACCATTCCACCAAATATCTGGAACCCCATCTGCCAGCTGCAGGGCTCTGAATATGCCGAGATTTGGGAAGGGGGAGGGGTGTTGTCCATAGCAGATAAATTAAACAGAATAGCTGTTGTTCTTCCATTTCTTTGGGGTTTTTTTCTTTTGGGATTTCTTTCCAATAAGGAAGAAGCAGGAAATCTAAGTGTTCCTGTGGTGTGGTAGAAAGTTGAGGGGTAGAAAAGTATTGAAGACTTGAGTGATAGGTAAGATTAAAGAAGCTTAGGGGCGCCTGGGTGGCTCAGTCGGTTAAGCGTCTGACTTCAGCTCAGGTCACGATCTCACGGTCCATGAGTTCGAGTCCCACGTCGGGCTCTGGGCTGATGGCTCAGAGCCTGGAGCCTGCTTCCGATTCTGTGTCTCCCTCTCTCTCTGCCCCTCCCCCGTTCATGCTCTGTCTCTCTCTGTCTCAAAAATAAAATAAACGTTAAAAAAAAAATTAAAAAAAAAAAAAAAGAAGCTTAAAAAAAGTGGGGAGGGGGAAGGTATTCCCAGGCCTCGATAAACTCAACCATCCATTTTCTCTGCTCTTCAGTCCAGGGTTGTGAGAAGATGCAAAAAACATATGCAGAATTGTGCTGATTTCTCACTGTAGCACCACATGTGAAATGATGCCTGGGCACATTTTAAACACCAATTTTACTTATTTATTATTTTAAAAAACATTCTCTTTTTTAAACAATTTTTTAAGATTCATTTATTTTGCGAGAGAAAGAGCATGAGCGGGGGACGGGCAGAGAGATAAAGAGAGAGAGAAACCCAAGCAGCCTCCATGCAGTCAGTGCAGAGCCTGATGTGGGGCTCGAACTCACGCAACCGTGATCATGACCTGAGCCGAAATCAAGAGTTGGACACTTAACCGACTGAGCCACCCAGATGCCCCCCCCAATTTTATTTTATTTTTTTTTAAAGAACATTATTTATTTATTTAAGTGAGCTTTATGCCCAGCATGGGGCTTGGAGTCCCAACCCTGGGACAAGAGTTGTGCATGCTTTACTGAATGAGTCAGCCAGGCTCCCCTTAAACATCTATTTTTTAATTTAAATTTACATTTTAATTTTAATTTTAATTATGTATGTATATATGTACGTATGTATTTATGTTTTGAGAGAGAGAGAGAGCGAGCAGAGGAAGGGCAGAAAGAGAGGGAGACACAGAATCCGAAGCAGGCTCCAGGCTCAGAGTTGTCAGCACAGAGCCTGACTCGGTGCGCCAACTCACAAACGTTGAGATCATGACCTGAGCCTAAGTGAGACGCTTAACTGACTGAGCCATCCAGGCATCCCAAGGCGCCAATTTTAAATGTGAACTGAAGCAGTTAGTTATGACTCAGCCTAACTCGTCTCTCTTCTGAAGAACCATTTAAGCTCTTTCCTAAGATTAACTGTCATATAACTGGAGACTGTAAACAATAAAGTGTAAAACTTACTTTTTCTTTAGAACTGGATATAACCACATCAACAAAGCACTGCTAGAATTGCTTTAAAAACCTGAACTGTCTGAATTTACTCCTTTGTAAGTTGTGTAACTTCTACTATGCTCAACTATATGCATACGGACTGTTCCTCACAAAGGGAATCCAGCCGAGGCGATTCAGTCAGTATACTGACTATACTCTCCTTCCCTTCCTATGCTGCATTCTCTTCTGAAAAAAATGGGCTGAAATCTCAATGATGATGCCACCATTCATTGCCATCTCCATCACATTTCTGGAATATGAGTATCCCTAGAAACAGTGCTAAGGCAAATGTTACGATGGAAGGCTTTATTGGGAGGTATAATGCCAGGGTATTAAAAGTGAGGGAAAAGAAGAAGTGAGACAGAGAAGAAAGAAAAGCAGGTAAAACATGATCGACGGTGAATTGACCACAGCATAATAAGAAAACCCAGCCATTGAATGATGGGAGACATCTTCCAGGCAGGGAGCATGGAACTGCCTGTTAGTCCCAATCTGTCACTGGTTAAAGTGAGAGAAAAACACTTCTTGTTAACCAGCTCCACTGGCCATCTGCCTAGTAAGCCAAATCTGATGCCCCAAGATGTAGTGATGCATTTGGGTCCACAAGTGATGGGACAAGCCAGAGTCTCTGTGAGTATGGCAGGATGAGGTCTGGCTACTGGAACTGCTATGACTCCCAATGCGGGGAGTCATAGGCCAGAACTAAGAAAGTTTTAGAACCTCCAGCAGTTTTAGAAGACAAGGCACTAACAATAGTGGTGGCCAGGTTGCCTATTGAAGAGGCAGAGGAGCATCGGGAAGGCACACAGGCCAAGCAATTCTAGGGAGGTCCATCAAATGGGTCTGAAACACACGGAGTCAATGGATATTGCTACCAAAAAACTACAAAATAACTAAAATCTCATCTCTTTTCAGTGCTTGCTAACATGAAAATACAGCAAAATTCCTGTTTTTGATGACTCAATCCCGTAAGAAAAGTTAACCAAGGTAGGCATTTCCATACGTTTACATGGGAA
The DNA here is from genome assembly GCF_028749965.1 of Puma concolor. Taxonomy (NCBI): domain Eukaryota; kingdom Metazoa; phylum Chordata; class Mammalia; order Carnivora; family Felidae; genus Puma; species Puma concolor. Next base: position 44,448,832 of record NC_141672.1, read on the forward strand.
AGATATCAATGATGATAAGGCAAATAGGCACAGAATGCCACAGCAGTGTGTTCATATATGACAAAAGGGGCTTATTATGATCACCCACTGGGAAAAGGAAATAGCTTTGTTTTATAGAATGACGATCATTATATTTGGATTCACATGGAGTTAACATTTACCTGATCACTCATAAGTAGTTTATTTCTAGACTATTAGGTCAAGGAAATTTGTCACACAATCTCAAAACTCACAAACTCAAAAAGCAATAGTCGCCTCACCATGCACAAACAACATAACACACACACACACACACACACACACACACACGCACACACACACAGACGGTATGGTGCAGGTTTCCTCCACTGCATCAAACTAGAGCATTCCTAGTCTTTTGTAAATGAAATGGCATTAAAAGAAGTGATTACCAGGAATTCAGATGAAAAACTTTTGAGCATTCTCAGACCTGAAGGCTAAACACTCTCTTAAGACTTTCCTGATACCTTAGACACATCTTGCTAATGGATGCGCAAAATGAATCAAGATAAAGCACAGATGCTCACAGACACTGTTCAAAGCTCTGGCCAACTTGGCGTTGAGATGCTAAGTGTAGTTCCCAGAGAAGGAGCTTGACAGGGCCATCCTTGCTGCTTGGGGTACACGCTACCTCTGTAAGGCCTCCCTGCAAAACAAATGTTGAATGTTGTTTTCACTTTTCACCTTTTTCCATAAAAGCAAGAATCCTCTTTGAATTTCTTTTGGTTAGGGAAAACAGGCACTAATGCAGGCTTTTCCTAAAAGCAAAGTAGAGAACATTAGAAAAGCGGGGGATACCTAAGTGATGGTTATGTTAATTAGCTTGATGGTCGTGATCTTTTCACAATGTATAAATTTGTCAAAACATCAAGTTATAGGGGTGCCTGACATTTAAAAAATGTTTTTTAAAAAAGGAGCACCTGGGTGGCTCAGTCGGTTAAATGTCTGATTTCCGCTCAGGTCATGATCTCACAGTTGGTGGGTTCGAGCCCCACGTCAGGCTCTGTGCTGACAGCTCAGAGGCTGGAGTTTGCTTGGAATTCTGTGTCTCCCTCCCTCTCTGCCCTTCCCTCTCTCTGTCTCTCAAAAATAAATAAACATTTAAAAAAAGTTATAGGGGTACCTGGCTGGCTCAGTGGGTAGAGCATGTGATTCTTGATCTGGGGGTAAGTTTGAGCCCCACGTTGGGTGTAAAGATTACTTAAAAGTAAAATCTTTTTAAAAAATCAAGTACGGGCCCCTGAGGGGCTCAGTCAGTTAAGCGTCCCACTCTTGATTTCCTCTCAGGTCATAATCCTGAGGTGGTGAGATGGAGCCCTTCTTCAGCCTCCCCACTGGGCAAGGAGTCCGCTTAGGATTCCCTTTCTCCCTCTCCTTCTGCCCCTCCCCCCCTCAAAAAAATAAAAATAAAGGGGCACCTGAGTGGCTCAGTTGGTTAAGTGTCTGACTTTGGCTCGGGTCATGATCTCGCGTTGGTTGAGTTCAAGCCCCAAGGGGGGCTCTGTGCTGATAGCTCGGAGCCTGGCGCCTACTTCCGATTCTGTGTCTCTCTCTCTGTCTGTCTGCCCCTCCCCCGCTGACACTCTGTCTCTCAAAAATGAATAAACATTAAAAATTTTTTAAAAAATTAAAAGTAAAAGTAAAAAACAATAAAGTTGTAAACTTTCAATATATACAATCTTTACATGCCAATTATATCTCAATAAAACTTTAAACAATATGGAATCAAAATTTTTAAGTAAGTTCTATGCCCAGTGTGGTGTTTGAACTCACAACCCTGAGATCAAGAGTTGCATGCTTTACAGGCCGAGCCAGCCAGGCACCCCAAATAAATCAATTTTTTTTTTTTAATTTTTTTTTTCAACGTTTATTTATTTTTGGGACAGAGAGAGACAGAGCATGAACGGGGGAGGGGCAGAGAGAGAGGGAGACACAGAATCGGAAACAGGCTCCAGGCTCTGAGCCATCAGCCCAGAGCCTGACGCGGGGCTCGAACTCACGGACCACGAGATCGTGACCTGGCTGAAGTCGGACGCTCAACCGACTGCGCCACCCAGGCGCCCCAATCAATTTTTTTAATGAAAAACCAATGGTTGTTTAATAGACACTTGCTATGTATGTAGTTTGAACACAGTTTAGGATAGGGTAGGATAGGATATGATAGGAAAGGGTATGATTGAATAGTTAGGACAAAAATTTGTCCATGTGTTATGACCACGCCTTATACAATATATACGTTTACTTCTTTTTCATGTAGGTCAATGTGGAAACAACTTACGGCTGGTGTGACAGTTCCTTGGTCATCTGCAATCTAGACTACTCTCACTTTCACTCTACTAACTCCCAAGTGTGGCGTTGACTACATAATCTAAGACGACAACTCAGCCATCACATCTACCTTCTAAACAACTAGATGGACAAAAGCAGTGGAGGGAGAAAAGGGAGAAGGACACCACTTCCTTTAATAGCACTTCTTAGAAGTTACACACATCATTCCCTCCATAGCCCATTGTCCAAAAGCCAGTCATATAGCCATGTGTAGCTCTAAGGAAGACTGAAAAATTTTGCCTTTTTCCTGGATAGTCTTATGTCCAGATAAAAATCTGGAGCTATTACCACAGAAGAAAGGGATCTCACAGGACAAGTACCCTTTGTGCCACAGCCTGGGTTTCTTAATTGAAGATCATTCAAAGATCCCAGAGCAAACCTAACAAAAAGTTATAACTACCAAATTTGTATCTCATAAAGTTCATTTTGCTCACTGATTAAGGAGGGAAAAACAGTGTTTTAAGTGTCGGCTCTAGAAGCAGCATTGTTCAAAAGGGTTATATACAAACATCAGTAACTAAAGACGAATTCAAGGTAGCATATAATCCACTTCACGTGGCTGTCACAGTGGTCAAGACTTGATGAAGTAGGAAACAGCTGGTTATGTGGACACATGTTCTTCAACCTCAAGGAACTCTCCATTCTCCCAACTCCTAGAATGTTCTTCCACCAAGATCCTTGACCTCCAGGTCTTCCCCATCCTTCAGAAAAAGACTCAAAGGTCGCCTCCTAGGAGGTGCCAAATTTAAAATAGGATCCTTTCCAGGAACTCCCTGGTTCCTTGAGGGCAGGGACCTTGTCTGTCTCACTCATTACCATGTCTTGCTGGCCTAGAATGGTACCTGGCACATGGCAAGCATTCATTAATTTTTGTTGAATGGATGAATAAATACATGAATGAAGGAGTCCTCCTAGGGAAAAATCCCACTGCATTGTGAATGAGTATGACCACAGGATGTTGTGTCCAATTCCAGCTCGCCTCTCAGTGGTAATCCTTCTCCTCCATTCTCAGTCACATCCCTCTTCCAGCCCTCTCGGCAGCGATGCCAAACCATTTTTTCCTCCTTCAACATTTCAGACTAAAAAAATACACGCATGAAAAGAAGCCAGCAGTCCAGAATCTCCTCATCTTCCCACTCTGGATTGTTCAAACATAGCCTAACCTATGGCTGTTTCCAAACTTAGGTATAAACAGACAAAACTGCCCTCCATCCTCACGTCCTCAAGCCCCTGCCCTCTCTGTTCCTTGCAACAAAGCTCCTCCAAGTAGCTCACACTCAACACCCCTCCTTGCTCACCTCCCATTAACTCCCCACGGGAACTGTGTTCCGACTCAAGCCTTCCTCACACTAACCAACCATCAGCCGGTACCAGTAGTTCAAATTGCCCTCGTTTTACTAGATGTCTTGGGCATCAGTGGTGCTCTCTTCCCTTGACCTCCAGGATCACTCTCTCCTTGTTCTCTTTTTCCTCTGACCTCTTTTCAGCCTCCTTTGCTGATTCTTCCCTCTGTCCACCCGAGCATGCTGGTATTACCCAAGGTCTTCTCCTCAACCCTCTCCTGGTCTTCTTCTATGCAGAAAAAAAAATGGAAGTGAAATCTCATCCCACTTCCATGGTACTAGCATTCACATGTATTCTGAGAACTCTGAAATATCTCTAGTCCATGAGTTTCCATCCATCCATCTGTCCAGCTGACATCTGCACCCGCATGTTTTATAGCACTTTGAACTCAACATATTCCACGTTAAGTTCATTATCTAGTATTCCTACCCCATTCCACCTTTCTTCTTTATTGCTATTTTGATGAATCACCTCACCATCTAACCAGATGCCCAAACCGGAAAATTTTTTTTTTCCAACATTTATTTATTTTTCGGACAGAGAGAGACAGAGCATGAACGGGGGAGGGGCAGAGAGAGAGGGAGACACAGAATCGGAAACAGGCTCCAGGCTCTGAGCCATCAGCCCAGAGCCTGACGCGGGGCTCGAACTCACGGACCGCGAGATCGTGACCTGGCTGAAGTCGGACGCTCAACCGACTGCGCCACCCAAGCGCCCCAAACCGGAAAATTTTAAGTCTTAGTGTTCCCCTCCTGCACTAGCTGTGTCCTTTACCCTCTTAATTTTTTTTTGTTTGTTTGTTTTAAGTAAACTCTACCCCCAATGTGGGGCTCAAACCCATGACTCCAAGATCAAGAGTCACATGCTCCACAGACTGAGCCAACCAGGCACCCCCTACTTTCTTCTTCTTAAATGCCATTCTCTTAGTCCATTGCCAGACAGACCACCGGCCCCTCAAAGTAGGATTTATCCTATCCATTTTTGTGTATCCAGGGATAGTAAAGCTACCAAAAGGGGTGGGAAGGAGGAAGATTATAAAATTTTTATAATCAGCTCTTAAAGATACTCATTCATTCACAAAATATATATTTCACACTTAATATAGATCAGAAACATTTATGAGTCGCTTAAATTATCACCTCTTTTGTAAATGAATATTCTTTGCCTTAATGATTGCCTGCTTGCTGGCTAGCATGTTTAATAGCCTGTAAAAATCCAAATCCTCCAACTTAAAACTGTTATTAACAAACACCATTGTTACTATTTTATAGTAAGGCTAGGGAACCAGGCCAACAATCAGAAGCCATTCACAGAAATGTTCGGCAAAAATTCTGACTTTAAGACTTGCGTATTGCATCGTTTAATTAGAAAGAAAATCTTGAAATATACCTGATCCTGCAAAGTAATTCTGTCCACAAAATGGGCAAAGGGAGAGATTTCCCATTTTGTACGCCAACCCATAATTTGGTAGGAGGGGTGTAGGCTATTTTAATTAATTATTGCAAATTAAATATTTCAACAACTTGAAGTGAGCCCTTAAAAGAATGAAAAAATGTACATAGCTCCCCTCTGCTAAAACTGCAGTTGATGATAGAATTCCTACTGTCTAATCTATAAAATAAAACCCGAGTTTTAAGCTAATTCCGTTTTCTCAAACACAAAAAACAGTGCCACCCCAGTTAGATGCTTTAACATGCACGTTAATTTCCACTCACAGCTGTGGCAATTAGAAAGTGTACTTAATGGAGTGTCATGTTAATTGTTTTCAGAGTTAACCAATTTCTCCATTTAATTGTCAATTGATTAACCTATTGAAATGTTAAGTGACTCAGTTTCCTTCCAGAGTAAACAGCAGCAGCATATGGTAGCTTCATCAGCCGAAGGCAGCACTCATTTGCTCGGATTCAATGTGCTGGTATTTTTCTACACCTCCCTGAGCTTTTAATTAGATGAGGCAATGTTACATGTATTTGTCTGCTGGAAAGGTTATCAGTGCCGCAGCTGACCTGCAGAGGCAAGGTTGAGTCTAGCAGCTTTAATAGAAACGGTTTTCAGCTATGACTGTTGTACTTGATTGCATTGTGATGGTAATTAACTCAAGACTGCTTTCCTCAGCGTGTGTGTATGTGTGTGTGTGTGTGTGTTTCCTGTAGCACTAACTATGCAATGAGATGTTTCCTCTGTCATATATATGCACTTATTAAGCACTCATTGGATTCTAATAAGCATGCAAATAGTCAAGAGTTTCTTTAGGCTAATACCACACTAACTCAGATTGTGGTTGCCATTAAATAAGTACGATGTTGGTCGCCTGCAGCACATTTTGCAGAGAAAAAGCCAGCTCCCTTTGGTAGAGTTTTGTTCCTTTATTTTCATGGTGTCTCATTCCCTCGGATCTTTACAACCATAAAGTAAAAATTATTTTATGTTTTCAATTTAAGAATGGAGGAGGCCATAGCGTGCTGGGGGAGCGACACTTGATTCAGAAGCAGTTTTCCAATGCTCCCAAAGGAGATCACCGTGTTTTAGTGACCAAATTGGTAGCAAGGTCTTGGTGGTGAACTATCAACTCAGTCTTCTCATCTCTTGCACACAGTTCTCTGACTCTGGGTGTGTGCAGCTCGCGTGTGTGTTTTTACTGTACCACACTATTGTTTAATTACGAGCCAACCCACAACTGAGCCAGCATTATCATCCTTGATAATGTTGGTAGCCCACAACTGAGACAAAATGATTACAAACCTATGTTGTGTTCAATAGTTCTTTAGGGGATTTCTCTCTTAATAGTTCTGGCTCATTCATGTTTGATTCAGCACATTTGTTCTTTAAAAAAGGCATAGCTTAGAAGAGTTTCAGGGTGGGTTAATAACTCAACTGAAAATGGCCGCTCGCATTGTAAAAGCTTGTTCCCGCAGTTGCTTGGGGCTTTTCTTCAGTTTTGCCGCTCTGCAGCTTTGGCCCAGTTGGTAAACAGCTTAAGTCCAGACATCTTTTCATTCTCTGAGCAGCGGATTGAAATAAAAATGCATATAAGTGGCGACTGACTGGCGCTGGCCTAACAATAGCCTGTAACATTATGCAAGGGTATTTACATAGGAATAAGGCCTCACTAAAGGAGATGGGGCAATTAATGGTGTGGGCCACACATATAAGGAAAGTTTGTCCAATCCTTTCCTCAATAAAGATCTTTTGTAAAGTGCTATGGAAACTCATGGAGGCCCCAAGAGATTAAGGGGAGGACTTTTCTGGGATTTTGAAAAACTACATATAGAGTATACATAGAGTATATATAGAGAGAGTGTGTATATATATGTATATACATAGAGAGAGAGAGAGAGAGAGAGTTTCAAAAAGCCAAATTATATTAAATAAACGCACTGAAAAGAAGGTGAATTCTGTGTTGTTTTGATCATTTGGGGATTGTTTCTCTAACCCTGTGAAAGAAGGTTGGTCCTGGGTTTCGGCCTCCTCTCTTCATTTTCTTTCTTCCTTTTTTCCTTTTCTTTTGGTGATGTTTCTTGAGCAGAACATCGGCTCTGAGATAAGCAAGCTCCTTCGTTATCTTGTTTCCTGTGTCTGAAACGGAAGCATCGTCTTTAAAATATTTGAAGAGTTTGGCTGTACTTCTTATTTCAAGTAATGATTTAGCAGTGGGAGGAAAACTTTGCCCAGTGACCAGGCCTGAGGGGGAAAACTCTTAAGATTTTCAGGAGTGCCGGGCAGCTGGCCGCCACAATGAAAGCAAATCGCAAAAGCAGGGAGGGCCCAAAAGCAAACGCAAGGAGTGTGCCATAGGAGGATGTGAAAGTCTGAATTCAAACCTAGACCTTTTTACAGATATAGATCATAAGAGAATAAAGATTTTTGTCAGTACACGTCAAATTTAAAAAGTCCAATGCCTGAATTATTTTCATCCCAATACCGTTCCGATATATTGTCATTGATCTTTTTTTTTCTTTTTTGGAAGTAGAAAGTCCTCCTCCGCCCCCCACCCCTACCCCCACCCCTAGCCCACCAACCCCAGCAGTAAAAGACAAATCTGTGTAGCTCTGCCACATGTTTTCATTCTTATCAGAGACTCACCATCTGCTTCTGCCCTTGGCCAGATAGCATTACTGTTATTATTACTTTGGATCAGAATACTTTTAATAAAGTATCATCAGCACTCGAAAAATAAGAGACAAAGGAATAACCCAAGCCCTCTTTGCATGTTTTATGACCAATTAAAGCACTTACTACCTATTGTAAGCAAAGCACCTCAGTTCTCTTTTTTCTTTGCAAATGTTTTATCTCACTCAAAGGACATTTTCTAAGGAAGCAGAACTTTGGCCAGGAGTGTTCAAGCTCTGTTCACACTTGCTAGTAAAACTGTTCTTACTTCCAAAGTTGCTTTTGATTCCATTTTCTCATTTATAGTTGGTTCATGAAATTCCCGTTCACATAGAAGGAGTGAAATAAAATCTTAATGTGATAACGCATAAGCTTTGGATGCCTCTGTGTGTGTGTGTGTGTGTGTGTGTGTGTGTGTGTGTGTGTGGCATACAGAGAAAGTGATTTCAGCTGCAGCCCTTTCGAGCAGGCAGAAATCAATGCCTCATTCAGGACTATTGATCAGTACTAAATTAATTAGACTCTGAGGCTTATGGCAGTTGATAAGACAACTTGTTAATTTAGTCAATGATAGTGTTTTCCCTAAAGCGGCAAATACCCTCTTCTTTAGAAAAGGCATTTCTAACACTTGCTGCCAGTTCTCCTTTTATTTTCACTTTTCATCTTTCTTGTTTTTCTGGGACAAGAGTGTTTAGAGGTAAGTGGGTTGTGGGTGTGGGGAGGAGATCAATAGGTAAGGGAGTGCTGTAAAAATGTAACCGCTGAGGACGCAGTCTGGTATATTCACTAACCCACTCCCATTTCTATCCCCTCGCCTAACGTCATTTCGGGATGAAAGAAAGCAGCCAGATTATAACCTGGGACATGGATTTCCTGTGGGGCTTTGGCCGCAGAAGGCCACTCCAGCCCTACAAGGATGTTCATTTGGAAGGGGCTACTTCCTCAACCTGCATTTAGGATTGACTGATACATACGGATTGCTTTTGCTTTTCATTTAAACCTGCAACAGTGATGGTCATAGTCAATAACAAAGACTTGGGCCCGGTCGGTAATGCAAACTGTGAATGGAATGAAGGTATCCCAGAATGCCCCGAACATAGGGCAGTACTTCCTGCTGGCTTGGAAGGACAAAAGGACAAAGCCCGGGAGTGTAGGGGTCCCACCAACAGCTCTTGGAGGCAACAGCCTGCTATCAGCAGCGCTCCAACCCTCTGAGAATGCTAATAAGCTAGTGAAGAGCTCAGCTTTCTTGCCATAATTCTATAGTGTGGTTGAGGACCCCATAGTGCTCACTAAATAAAGACAACTAATTGAGAATTTTTTGCACATTTTGCCCAGGGGACTTGTTGTTCACTCGATTCTTTGGGGAGAATGTACCCCTACTGACAAGAGGAACTGATTGTTTTGGCAGGCCTCATGTTACTCTTCCCGGGTCTAAGACTGACTTTCGAAGTATGACAAAAATGTTTAATTTTGATTTCTTTTAATTATGTTGCTGGGAATTATTTTAGATCTCAAAGAATAGACGTTCCAGTGTTCGTCGGGAAAAAAAAAAAAAATGCTGGCAGAGTTTTCTGAATTGGAGCCCTGTTTTTTCTTTTACTTTTTTTTTTTCTCTTAAATTGTATTTTCTGTGGTGAGGCCTACATTTTTGTGTCTGCAGGTGACACGTTGATTGAAACTAAAATTAATAAATCAGCTGAAAAGCTCACACCTACAGCTCACAGCAGGGCCTGGAAAACACGTTTATAAAGGGAGCTTTATGCCCTCATATAAAGAAGGAATAAATTACAGAAGCACTTGTTGCCCTGAGACTTGATTTTGCTTTGCAATCTGGTATCTTATTTTTGGAGGCTTATTGTTAATCAACAGGTTCCTGGTTGCTTTAGCAGGTGACTTTGCTATTAATCTCTGACTTGACCATTATAGCATATTAATGAGGAGGTTTCTAGTTGTGGTTCTATCTTCGGACCAAGGAATTAGTTTAAAAGGTGCACTTTTTACTCAATGGCTTGCAGTTAGCCATGTTGAGGACAAAATGCAAAGTAGCATTTTCTACAGCTTGTGTAGTATTAAGGAGTGTTTTACTAACATATGTGTCTTACTGTGCTTTTCTTCTCTCCTACACTTATTCCTTCACCATGGAGGGCAATTATGGAACTTACCAGTAGTCTCTGTTCATTTTTTTTAACAAAATAAAATTATATATAAATAACAAAATGATATCCTTTCTTATTAATGTGCACCCTCGTTTTAATTAAACAATGTCAATTTTCTTTGGAGGTGTGTTTGGAATTAAAATGTATGATTTGGGAAGGCAAGACATTCAACATTTCTCACCAGAACTGGATTAATAAATGTCATTACAAGTGCAGGAATTTAACCATCACATTTCCCTTTAGAATCTGAGGTAATTGGAAATGTTTAAGCTTGACAAAAGAAGGAAGTAAATATACCTATGGGGGTAGTTTAGAAATATAAAGAAGAACTGAGGATTTAAGTCTTAAATTTGTAATTACAAGGATCTCCAAAGCACATAATGGTGCAAAACAGCCCAGACAACCCGGCATATGAGAAGAACCACTTTGTTGCAATCTGCAGATATTTCAAAGGACATCCTCTGGCAAAGCATTATTATTATTGTTGTTCATCTCCTTTCAAATCTTCAGGGCAGTCTGGTCCACCCCTCATGCATGCTGTCTTTTTTCTAAACCTAAGAAATGTCAAGCTTGTGCTTTTCTTCTTTCTAACTTTTTAAAATTAAAGGTTGGTGTCAGTTGAGGCACATTTGATATCACTGTCTACCTTGCCTTATTTTTTAAAATGTTTATTTATTTTGAGAGAGACTGAGTGCAAGCGGGGGAGGAACAGAGAGACAAGGAGACACAGAATCTGAAGCAGGCTCCAGGCTCCGAGCTGTCAACACAGAGCCCGATGCAGGGCTTGAACTCATGAGCCTTGAGATCATGACCTGAGCCGAAGTCGGACACTTAACTGACCGAGCCACCCAGGCGCCCCTCTATCTCGCTTTTCACACTAAGCCCTGAAGTATCTTCATTCTGCAGGTTAAGGTCAACACCATCATCTCTTTCAGTAAGGAATTTTCTGGTTAGGTTTCTGGAGAAGAGGAGCTGAGTTTGAGGTGTTAGCAGAAAGGTAGAAAGCTAACCACAGGAATGCCTGACAATGAACGTTAACAGAAACATCAGATTTGACACTACTTACGAAATTTTTGTTCATAAAAAATGCATACTAACAAAAAATCATCACCGTTATCTTACAGCTATAGTATTAGGCTTCTCCCACAGATGAGAGGAATTGGAAATACGCTGTCTTCTTAAAAGCGTTACTCAAGTTACCAGCTTAACTGTTCATTGTAATTACATACCAAGCTGACCACTTCATAGCGAGCAGGGGACCTTCGCCTGCTTAAAGTCAATATCGATTGCCTGGAGCCTGGATCCTATTCTAAATTTTTTGTTCAGGCCAGTAAGCTGGGGAGAATTTTGGTAAGGATGGCCCCACTCACCTCCAACAAACAAGAAATTTAAGCAAAAATAATTGACTCTAGGTTTGCTTATCTTTTACAACTGAGAAAGAAAAAAACCTACCCTGGACAGAAACAGTTTATGCCGCCAATGACACAAAACCAATCGCTTTAGGTTCTTGGGTACAATAGAATAGTTATATATGGGGTGAGGGAAGGGTCTCTTGAGGAGTGAAAGGAAAAGGAGGAAATAAAATTCGTATTAAAATAAATTAAGGAAGTGGCTAGTGTATTCTAGGAACAGTCAGATTAATTCGCAATGTAGTACAAATTTCTAGAAAACAGAGTTGCAAATATATACCCAAGTATTGCAGACTGTGGCTGCTCTAGCATGTGTTTATAAAGAAGGATGGTCACTATTAGAGAATGTTCCCCTCCCCCAGTTCTCCCTCAAGTACTTCCAGCTAGGGAGGTTTTCAGCCCTTTTGTCTTTTTACAACTTAGCAAGATCAGACACATTTCTGCAATGCATATGCAGATTTCACCTCTTGTTACTTTCTCTAATGAGCGTTCACTTAATCAATCTGACAGTAGCCTTTATCCCCCTCCCCCTTTTTTCCCTTCACATCCACTAAGAAGGTTTTCAGAAAAAAAGTGTTAACAGATTCAAGGGGGCATTAGCAACGGCCAAAATGGGGTGAATCGCAGGGCTTCACAATGACTACTCTCCAGCCACCCCTCTGTCCAGCTTCTGAAAACAGGAAGCAGGTCCGCCAGTCTCATAAGAAAGCATGTATTTTAATAGCTAACAGGAAATGATCTTCCTTTTCTGTTTAAGAATCGAAAGCAATTAGTTTTTTTATCTAATAAAACACTTAAGCATAGAACTTTCCCGTAGGCTCATACACCCATTCTGCCAAAACCACTTTTAAAAACTTGTGTGCGAGAGACACTCTTGCTATGAGACAAGAGCAACCAATCCACATTTCCCACTGGGGCACCCTAAGTCACATGACCATTCTTGCCCTTGTTAAACATCCCTCTGACCTGGGAGTGGACAGTGCAGGGATGGAGGGCAGGTGGGTTTCAGTCTGATGTAGTTCACTCTTCCCAGGGAATGGAAAGACAAGACAAGAGACAAATCCTAGTTCTTAATCATATTCTCAATTTGGCCTCAATCCGAATCTGCCACCAGGTGATCGATCTAACATATAAGAGTATATGGCCCAGCTACTGAGAAGTAGCAGGTCCTTTAAAAAAAATTTTTTTTATAAAGTTCCAGCCCCTCTCTTGCCTGCAGACAGCCAAAGTTTCAGCCCTCCTGCAGCCCCACCCTGCGAAGCCTGCTTTCACCTCTCATTCAGCTGCCTTCTCCTTCTTCTCACTCTGGCTCCCTCCAGCAGAACTCTCGTCCTTAAATCTTAGTCAGTTCTGGGGTGCCTGGGTGGCGCGGTCGGTTGAGCGTCCGACTTCAGCTCAGGTCATGATCTCGCGGTCCGTGAGTTCGAGCCCCGCATCGGTCTCTGTGCTGACAGCTCAGAGCCTGGAGCCTGCTTCCGATTCTGTACCTCCCTCTCTCTGCCCCTCTCCCACTCATGCTCTGTCTCTCTCTCTCTCTCTCTCTGTGTCAAAAATAAATAAACTTAAAAAAAAAATCTTAGCCAGTAATGTCACTCACCCCCTCAAGTCTCCTTCACTTGGCCAGGGCCAGAAAAATCACAGTAAAAGAAGGAAAAGGGGGTGGGTGGGGGGAAGCCCACCACTCTTTCCCTCACCCTGCTCTGTGCTTGGATGCTCTAGTCTTGCCTTTTCTGAGGATTCACAGTACCTTTCTCCCCAGCACCTACCCATTAAGTCCTACCAACAGCCCAACTGTTCACCTTTTACATTCTAATTGAATAGGAAATTGGGTTTTAAGACAATCAGGGTCTGGTCCCTACCTTGAGATTCTCACCTGGGCTTATTAGGTCACTGACAAACCTTTCTCTTCCTGACCTTTTTGATTACAGGTGGGGATCTATACGACAGGTTGCCCGCCTCCTCTAACTTGAGCAGCCTGTTCTACTTGGCAAGCTGAACCTGCCTACCATACAGGATCTCCAAGTTGGTTGCCTCTGAGGTCTGGGAATGAGCAATACTTTGGAGTTAGCATCCTGACTTCAACCAGGATCTCTTGAATTCTAAGGGCTGCACTAACATTTTCAAGAGGTAGAACTGAGTTGATCCACTGTCTGTATTACTTCGGTCATCTGAACTCTCTGCTTCTCATGGGAGAAGTGGAATGGTAGGTCCCATCCCAAGACCTATTGAACCAGAATCTGAATTTTAACAAGGTCCCCAGGTGATTCGTATGCACATTTCTTTAATCACCTGAGGATCTTTGAGAAGGCAGGGGATACAGAGTACTCTTGAGAGTCCTTTCAATTAATTTTCTGTCTTCTAATCACAATCCCTAATGAGGCAGAGAGGATATGGAGTTTGAGTTGGGACAGAGGGATGGTGGGAATCAGCAGTTATAACTCCATTATTACTAACCTGATTTTCTAATATGCTAATTTAAAAAATCATTTTGGTACATACACGGTTAAAAATATAGGCTATTAGGTCACTATTTCTTCTGGAAATATTTTTCTTTTGCAAAAACACCCTGAAATGGCTTCTACTGTATTGGTCTTTTCTGTTTAGTGACCTAGTAATTTAACCCTGATTTCTATTTTTTTTTTAATATTTTTTATGTTTATTTATGTTTGAGACAGAGAGAAACAGAGCATGAGTGGGGGAGGGGCAGAAAGAGAGAGGGAGACACAGAATCGAAAGCAGCCTCCAGGCTCTGAGCTGTCAGCACAGAGCCCGACGTGGGGCTTGAGCCCACGAACCGTGAGATCACGACCTGAGCTAAAGTTGGATGCTTAACCCACTGAGACATCCAGGCGCCCCCTGATTTCTATTTTTACCTAAGATTCGTTTCTATGTAAACTTCATTCCAGAAACCCTTGTAGTTTTCCTGAGTGTATAGAGGACCTTCTGGAGGGGTTCCTGGCACCTGCTCCAGATGACATCCCTTGCAAAAGGTTTAGCCATTCTTTCTCCAACCCGACTGCTCTCTGCCCCCATGCCCCTGAGCAGAACAACAGTGAGTCAGGGCAGTAGTGGAAAGAGCAAGGGCCCCAAGGGAGGAGAGGCTGGAATTTACAAGGCTGGTTCCACCATAAAGAATGCCTGTGACCTTTGGCAAGCAATGTAACATTTCTCAGGCTCTGGATCGTGCTCTGGTGAAAAGGAGATGATAACTTGAAGGGTTGTTGCATTGATACAAGAGGTAAAACTTCAAAAAGGCCTACTGCAAAGTGGGAGGGTGGTAAAGGGGAGGAGAGGGTATTTCCCTTTGTCTTGTGCTTTCTTGGCAAGGCCTCTGAAGAGCTAGTCAAAAAGGAAGTTTGGCTCTCTCACCCCTAAGAGCAAAGGCGCTCGAGTTACTTGGAGGTAGGTGAGAACCCACGCTCCTTGGTTTGATGATTGTAAATAGTCCCCACTTATTAAACACCTGTGATGTGACCGTGACATTTGGCAAGTGCTTTAACCTTCCTGAACCATTCACCCTGCTCTGTGAAATGGAGATTATAATGCCTAATAGGATTGTTGAGGTTGGTTAAAGAGCTTGCTTTATAATCATTATCTCATTGACTTCTTCCAACAACCCAGTGAAACAGGCCCCATTTGGCCCCATTTTACAGCTGAGGACATTGAGGTTTAGAGACATCAAGTAATTCACTCAGGGTCATGCAGCTCATAAGTAAGAACCAGGTTTGAAGTCTGGATCTCTTTAATCCAAAATTTATGTGCTCTCCATTGTTCTTCCTACACCTTAGGGAAACTGACAAGTCAAAGGGAGACCAGATAATGGGAATTACTTTAGTCTTTCCAATCCTTAATAACATTTCAGTTCAATTCCAAGAAGGGCAGTGACTTTCAAACTTCTTATCTTTTTTAATCTGCCAAAAAAATCTGCAACTAACCGACAGGAGAAGTTTCCCCCTAAATGGTGTCAAATCTTGGCAGTATTTTAATAAAGCAGCTCTTTCACCTCTGAAGGATTATCAGGTTGGATGTCCAGAGCTGAGAAGTGGCAAGATTTGGTTCTTTACTCTGTCTTGCATAGAGTCAGGGCTTCAGGCTTCAGGAAGGACAATCTCCATCAAAGGTCAGCATGTGCAGGAAAAGACGGTGCTCAGAATTATGGGGATGTTATGAACCAAGGTGAATGGACTCCACAGTTGAACCCTCATTAACGACAAGGTGAGTCGCCCTAATTCAGAAAGAAAGGGCCTGAGGAATGATGGGAAATCAACGTGCATCCCTTGGGGACCAGTTGCGGAAGGAAGAGGCAGAGCAAAAAGGTAGGGAAAGGGAGAAAAAGGGTTGTATAAAGAGAAGCAAGAGCTTGGTGTCCTTAAAAACACCACAAACCATCAAAACCCAGGCTGTGATGCCAAAGCAGCATCACGCATTTGCTCCGGCGGTCAGCATCTGATGGCTTTGATCCGTACAGGTGGAAAATGTATTTCCTATACCATCTATTAAAGAATGGGTGGGTAGCTGTGGCATGTGAAAATGCTTGTGTCTACAAGTGATGTGCACCCACACAGAAATATTCTTGAAAATCCAAAATGGAATTAGACTTGAGAACAACTGCATTGCAGGTGAAAATATGCCTCTTCTCCTTTGCATTGGGGGCAGCCTAGTTAGTAAAATGACCCTGAACCTAGTTAGGCGGCCCTTCAAAACCCCAGCCTTGGATGGCTTTCCCGTTCCCTGCTATTTCCTAGAACTCGGGGCCGGGGGGGGGGGGGGGGGGAGATGGTGTACCTGTAAAATAATGTCAAATTAAGAACAGCTTTCAAAATAGATAAAGATCATTATTTGCTCTAAATTAGTGTTACTGAAGTACATGTTTTTACATAAAGTCCAAGAGAAGTATTTTAATTTTATTTACCTACAATATAATAGCATTATGGCTAATGGTACGATAAGCTGCATTTTAGTGACCTTTTGATTTTTTTTTTTTTTTTAATGAAAGAAATTTGCTAAGATAGGCAACTTCCTTCTCCCTTACAGGACTTTCTCTTTTTAGACATTTATTTCTTGCTCAGCAAAAATAACAAGGACTCCAGAACTCTGCTTTATTAATAAAGGTAGATGTAATTTGAGTGGTTGATGAAATCAAGATAGCTTTCCAATTCAAATAGTTTGAAATCTAACATGTCTGATATTTAGAGTGAAATATGAGCATCCTCCTATTTTTATATGTAAAAAATTCTAACACCCTTTCCTAATAAAATTCTAAGCACAGCAATCTTTGCTCCAGGTTAATCAGCAAGGCATTGCAGTATTGAGGTTGCTCAACTCTTAAGGAACAATTTCCAGGCAAGCTCAGTCTCTTGGAAGCTGAACCCTGAAAATAAGAATACCCCAAATATTTCTGTTTGGGGATTGTGTATTGTTGTTACGTATTTTTCCCCCTTCGGATTGTTTTCTTTCTATGAGGCCGTGTCCTTGTCCCAAGAAGCCCCCTGGACTGGTAACTAACTCTCTAATCTGTCTGCATCCTGGTTTTATTAGGTGGAGGGCATCAAGTGATAATGTACGACTTTTTTTTTTCTTGTTTTTAAAACCTAGACAGGTTTGTTTTTCTAACTGTCAGCAGTGTTTTGGCTATTTTGAGAATGTAGGACAGGGTTAAGGATTAGTACCAGCATTCTCTTTTCTGTGTATCAGAGCCGCTTAGCAGTAATTAATCAGGACATTAGGTTTTGTACTCTTGGTTCAGGTCATTTGCCTATGAGCTGCTCGAGCCTTTTACAAAGGCATACTGCATATGTTTCTGGGTACCTTTTTGAGAGAAGATTTAAATTGGCCAGATGAATAATACTTTGTTACAAGTGTTTTGCCCTAGGCAAAAAGGTTTTCTTCATATTATCATAGCCTGAAGCTGCAATGCTCAAGCTTGATGTGACTGGTGTTATTCTGTCACATGGCAATGATGTAAGAACAGGCCTCTCTGTGTCAGACAAATCTGGATTTAGGGGAATTATAGCAGATGTTGCAAAATGGCAACAGTTTAGCAAGTTCCTTTTATCCCACTGTTGGGAGGCCGGACTACTAAGTGTACTAGACAGAAAAGAATGTTTTCTTTGATCCTTTACACTCTAGGGTAGGGACTTCCCCAGTTAGAGAACATCGTTAATGATATAGTTATACAGTCACTGATGGATCAGAATACAGAATTAAGGGTAGGATTTCTTCTTCTTCTTCTTCTTCTTCTTCTTCTTCTTCTTCTTCTTCTTTTAGTATTTGTTTTGATTGAGCTTAGTATTTGTGGTCATTTACATTATAAGCTTCAGAAACCCTCTAAGGTTTTATTCTTAGTAAAGAAAGCCTAATTCGGTAGAATAAACTGAATAACAATAACAAAAACTAAGCTGCACAAAAAATATTTTAACCTTGGCAACCCTATTCACTCACAGCTATTATGTACAGCTAAATTATATGAATTCTAAAAAAGAGAAATGTAGAAAATATAAGTAGATATTTTAATTCTCACATTCTAATAAGTATTAATGAATATATTCAACCACACTGAATACCGAGGTAATACTGCATTGCTACTGTTCAATGCAAGTCTTCGTTTCTTAAAAGAAAAAGCTATTTTCAAAAGCTTTGGATTTCAGGGATCTCGATTCTTTTATATTATATTCCTATAAAATTAATTCATACACATGATCAAGGTGAGTAGGTAGATGATAATGATATGGTGAAAAGAACAATCAGAAAACACATTCTTTGATGGAAGTGACGCCAGGTTTGACTTATGGGAAGTGTGTTGGTTGTTGCTTCTGTTCATTTCTAGGACTATCTCTGAGTCTCTAGAACCTTCTTTTGGAAATGCAGTGTTAAATATCACTACAGCATGTTGTCCATAGAACTTTATAACATGCCTGCAAAAGACAGCACGTGCATGCAGGACCACAGGAAATAATTTTCCACCAGGTAAAGCTTTCCAATGATTATTTAAAACCCGCATGAGCATAATAAATTTGCTGTTGTTTATGCAAATGTTTATTGATCATTTCCATTGGAGCACTGGACGGTGAAATGTATGCAAACATTTAGACAATTTCTTTAACAGGCTTCTATCTTTTCAGAGTATTTTAAATATTTTGAAAGTATTTTTATTTGCAAATTGTGATCGCTGCTGGGAGCCCCCTGAAGTAATTAGGGTATCCTAATTTTTCAAACCGTTTGCAATGAAACGAAGAAAAGAATGAATGTAAGGTATGTTTAAAGAACACCAATGTAGGTAACCGTTACGTCTCACGTTCTTTTGGAAGGTATCAAAGGTAAAGACAAACACAAAAGCAGTCGGAGAGAAGACTGTCAGTAATGCCACATCATCCTTTGTAACATACTATCTGTAGCTGTATTTGATTATCTTTGTGCATTTCACCTACTTTACCACTGTGTGACCTGGAGAAAGGATTTGCTTCCACAGCGCAGAGAGTATTGGGGAAGATACTGGGTTTTGTCACTTGAATAATAGATATGATATGGAAATGGACTATAATTCCATAGACTGGTGTCCTTTAATAAGATAGACATATGTTCTCAAAATAAATATGCTAGAAATAAGGGCGAAACTCACATTTTAAAAATTCCAAAATCACATTTTATTTCAACATAAAATTTGGTACCTCTGTCTTACTGAGAGCTTTAAAAATAGGAACTTCCTTAAAGGCTGCTCAACTCTAACTTTGGATTTGAGATTACATGATAAAACGCACACATTTATTGGACATCATTCATCTAAACCCCTGACTGAATCCTTTCCTGTGATTTAAATTAACCTCTTCATCACCCAAAGCCAGGTCAGTAACACGTTTTCTATTTGGTTACAAAGACAGCCATAATGATTGGGTTTATTACTGTACTACATATATTGGTATTTCTGCAGACATTCGAAGTGGGGAAAAAAGACAGTGGTTTTGTGAAACCTGCTCTGTTTAAGAGTCTGCGGGACTGCTAAAAATGTTCCCAGTGAAAGGTTTCTGGGGTTTTCCCCTCCTTTTTTCCTTGCGGTGTCTTTCCCAGATGTCTCAACAAACAGAAAACACGTATCTTTTTCAGAAATCCCGATACAACTCTCAACCATCCCGGCTGCAGACATAATTCCCACATACACGTAGCTCCATCTAAGAACAGTTTGGAAAAGTTTGCAGCATCTGTCGTTCCACAGCTGAAATAATTCACAGCCAGAGTAGGAAATGCAAACAATCCTTTTTCATATTTGCATACTCGGAATTTGGCTTTTTGATTCATGATTGTTCCCATTAGCTTTGAAAATTCACGTTTCTGTCTAGTTGCAGGTTTTGCTTGAGTGAGCTCAAATTACGCTCTTGACTCAAATATTATTACAAGTGTAAATACTTTGGAGATGTCAGTGTCTGCCACTGATTTGGGGGTATTTGTTTTATTGATTTTCATCTGGCGAGTTTAAAATATGAGCAAACTTTTCATGGAGGGTTTGGGGGCATTTGTTTGAACACTCCTGGAGTAATTGGAAATGCAACAATTGTTTAAAAAGTGGCATTGTCCATGAAAAGATTTAGTGAGGGATGAAGAAATTTCTTGAACCTAAAGACCTAATCTGGTGATCCAATTCTCCCCACTGTGTCCATTCCCGTGAAACTCCATTTACTTGCCCCTATCCTCCACTAGCGCCCCGCGTCCTACCTAGCCAATCCTCTAGGCTTCCCACATTGTCTCCTCTTTTGTCTTTTCAGTCCAAACAGAAGAACAACAGATAGGGTTCTGAAGGGCAGGGTGCATCAGGAGCTGCAGGAGAATGGCTGAGATGAGGGTCAGAGTCCTGCCCTTACTGCCAACAGTTACTAGGGTTTGTGCTGCCCGGCTGAACAGTGTTCAAAGGCTTTGCTGGGCTTTGTTCCACTGTGTAGGGATTAGGCCTGGCGGTCTGAGAATTTGCCTTCTAATTAAAAAGGATAAAAGATAGAAGTAGCATTAGACTAAAACAGAGCAGTGATACTTCACAGGCTGATTTTTTTTTAAAGTCACAAGACCACGCCAGAAGTTGTCAGGATATTTTATTTCCTTAGTATTCCACTCAGATTAAAGAGGGAAAACTTTGGAAACTCTTCCCAGCTGTTTGCGGGGCACATGGAAGTCTAATTGCGTCTGAAATATCTGCTGTTTACAGTGAGACCATTCGGTGGGGGATTTGCAGTCCGCACTGGAGAATGAAGGCTGCCCCCAGAGCCACCTTCCTCTTTTTCAAACGCTGGCAAGAAACTCATTCTAGCAAAAGTGGATTCTGCTTTTCACTTCGTCCCAGTGTGCCTTGCTCTCAAGCCTTCCAAGGCCTACCCTACCTATTCTCTTTTCAAGGATCAATCACTCCTTTCATCTCCTTGCAGCTGTAGACACTATCTTAACCAGGTGTGAAATGCAATTAAGAAATAATTCGGACCTCACAGTCTTTTTTAAAATTCTTAATAGCGATGTGATGGAGGGCCATTTTTGATCTTTCACAGCAGCAGCACTATGTGTTGTGACAGTAAATGTGATTCCGTGCCTAGATTTTGTTAAGAAGGAAGCCATCCGCAGACTCAGGGGCAGACAGGCAAGCATCAAAACAGATGATGATGCACCCATCCTAACACGCGCTGGCCTGCCGTCCAGTGCGGCCCTTCTTGCCGCCTAGAAAGAACTGTGTGCTGACTGACACTTGTTGACTTGAAGGAGCGGCTGAGAGTGATTTGCTAAGTACTCCAGAGGCTGGTTCTACCCACTCTACCGCAGGAAGGAATGAATCCGAGGTGAGAGTTTCTGTTAGAAATGCTGATGAGATTATATAAATTAGTTGAGATGGGGTATTTGGGGGGGGTGGTAAGAGGGAGGAAAGAGTTTTGTGGAGGACTTCAGAGCTTTCAAAGCCACTGAGCTCAGATTGCATACAAGTATAAAGGAATGCTCCCTCGTTCCCACAGAGCTCATGTTACGTCATGAAGCCAAGAGACTGTGAATTTCTTATTTTCCACTTTTCTTATTTTTGTTTTCAGTCTGCTCAGCATAAACAAGTAAAGCCCCCTGGGTGAAGGGATATTTTTAAAGCATGAGATTACGATGAGATTCATCTGTGTGTTTCAGAGACACACACAAATATGCTCATGTTCACTTTCTCGAAAAATCCATACATATCCATATATATATATGGAACATACATATATATATATATTATTGATTAATTTTATCAAATTGAGCAAGTTACCAATTGACTACATTGGGCATAAATGGCAACATGGAAACCTTGGCAAGGACACAGAGCTATCTCACCACCTAGCGTATAAATTTTGGGGCTAAGTCTATAAATGATGTAAATGCTGTGTTTGTCATACGACAGAACCCACCAGTATTTCTAATTCCCTAAACTTTAGCTTTTTTTTTTCTTTGAAAGCCCAAATGGAATTAATATGTCAGCGGCTATATTTTTTAAAAAGTGTGTGAATTATATCATGCAACCATACAAAATATTTAAGAAACAAGGCTTGTGAAATAATCCATATCGATTTCCATCATCAGCTTTGTGTAAAAGAATAAAAAGGTTCTCTCCAGTTCTGAGTTTGGGGACAGCCATGGTAATTTATGTTAAGTTTCAGTCCCTTCTTTTATTTTTGTCTTTTAGAGATGACCATTCCCCCTGCTGATTTTCCAAATGTAGCAAAGCTGGGTCTGCTAGTTCCACTCTAAAGAAAATAAAGATAATAATCTGATTTAGACATTGAAGAACATCGGTATGAATGACAACAGTAGTAGGTAACAGTGAGTCAACATTTTCCTTTCCAGTCCCAGCTTCTCTTTAGCATTTAAAATATGTCAGCCGGTCGTACAAAGCCAAATCATTTTGAGAATGTAATTCACAATATTTTGGCTTCTATTTTTCACCAGCTTCTGAGTAATATATTGTACAAGAAAGAGGTCTTTGTTGTGTTTATAATACATGTATAACCTGGTGGGAAGCCGAATAAAAAATGTATATTATTTGCATAACTTGAACTAAAGAACCTAATGCATTATTGGGTCTTGAATGTCTTAAATTTAAGTGAGCTGGCTTAAGAGTAATACTACTCTATTACTGTTCTGTAATTCATATAATGAAATCACACGGCTAAAAAAAATTTAAGGTTTTAACAATGATAAGTGGAACCTGATTTTTGAACTCCTTTTTAATGAAAACAGTAATTTATAAACTGGCACATGTGTGCCCCTTTTTGTTTGCTGACAATAAAAGGCTGTTGAATTTGTATCCTTTCATCTGCTCTCCCCTCCGCGCGTGTGAGAGAAGCCCATTTAGCCTCATGGCGCAGGCACCAAGGACTAACCACCTCCTGGAAAATCAAGGGATCTGCTTCCCAGGCACAACCATTGGAATGTCTGGATCCCCGTGCAACTTTCTGTGTGCTGACAACCACCCCACCCCAACCTGTGTCTCCTTCAAGTCCACCATATGAGTCATTTGAGCAAGTTGTGGTGACTGAAGTCCCAAAGCTCTCCAACTTTGCACCATACATAGAAAAGGAGAAGAGACTTCGCTTCACATGGGTGGCATAGTCATCTTTCAATCTTATGGGTGAGCGATGTCTGCCTTTAGTAGAAACATAAACCCATATCAGTGCACCCTGCCCAACTCAGGAAATGTGCCTCTGCTTTCAAAATAGCTGAAGTTACTTAATATTTGTATATAGAGAGAACAAGTTCTTAAATGCTTCTAATGGCACCATCACAGAAGTTCACCTTGCTTGCCTGGCCGAGTGCTCTGACTTAGAGCTCAAGAGAGATGATTCTTATCTATCTATATTTGGAAATAAAGGACATAACCAGAGGTTGGAATGCTCCCTTCTTCCCAAACCAAATACATAGGATTAGTATGTATATTAACTATTTCACTTCACAATTACTAAAATATTTCTTGAAAGGACCTAGGAATGACTAAATTAGTGCGCTAATAAATAGAATGAAAAATAAAGGCAGTGATCAAATGTACAAAAGCAAAAAGAAATTGTTTAAAAGAAGACACTACATAGTTGGGACACATACTACCTGTTATCAAATACAAATGCCAAATACTAACTGCATTGCCTTTTATTAATTTGATTTAAAATGTTTCAAAATTTTAAAACTGCTCATATGGGGCCAGGAAAGTATTTTTGCTTAGTGTACTTTCTCCTACAGTTGATGTAGTAGGTCTCCTTCCTGAGAATACAACACTACGGGCATACATACTTAACTGTCCTCATACTTAACTGTAATCTAAATGGCTTTGTTGAGAATGTGATAACTAATTATTTTTAATCTTAATATTAAAAAGCAAGGTCTGTAACAGACCAGCTCAATTGGAATATCCTTTCAAGAGATTAGAACCATCACACTAGTTCTACAAATGGCATCCTAAAAATCCTTCTGGTGGGCTTTCTGCTTTTTGTTTCTGGAAGGAGAGAAATGGGGGAGGGGAAAGTTTGGAGAGGAGACGTTGGCTTGAAAAATAGACTTGGATGAACTGCAGGCTCTGAAAACAGATTTCTTTATCTGCAAGCCAGGTTGGAGAGCATCCCCAGACTGCTATTCTGAGCCACCTCGCCCAGTCGAGAAGCCTGCCATCTCTCGGATGGCTTATGAGCTGGATGCTTTTTCACCTGCATGTCTCCGGACTTTTTTCAGCGTTAGGTCTCTCCTAAGCAGGAAAATTCCAATTTTGCCAACCTGTGTTTTGGTGATATGGACTACCATCTACCTGTGTGGAGCTGAGATCATAGAACTCCTATGACTGGCGATACAATTTGGATTGGAACCGAGGTCATAAGGTAACTAGCCAGTGCTTTATCCTCTCAGCCAAGCCCTTGATAAGGGCCATTCTTTGATGTTGAGAATGATAGTTGGCTTTTTCAGAACTTATATCCAAAACAGTAATACATAATGCATTTGCTTTCATCGTACAGCTGCTGATACATGGTTGAAGGTTAATTTAAAGATTACTTAATGAGAAGAGCTACTTTAAATCAATCAAATGCTTTAGAAAGCAAAAATGATCCTCACTAACAAAAAATACAAGTTGCAAGCAAAGAAGCCTACAGTTTTCAACTTCTTCCCAATCATTCATTACAGGTCTTCTTTTAATACAAGCCAGCGGCTGGCTGGTTGAATCCCTCTCGCTAATGGTGCCTCTTTCTCCATGGCTGCATCATGGTAAAATTATTTACAGTAGACAGCGCCCCTCCTACGAGCTGTAAAGACTATGTATGACTGCTGTATGGAATGAGCGTATCTACTATATTGGTAATAAGGGATTCCACCTGGCACCTAACTGCAACAAAAAAGCTGCTCATTTTTCCCCACATCCTTTGGTTCTGAAGATCGTGGCTCTTCTGTGCTTACATGAGCAGCATAAATATGGGACACACACACATTTGCTTCTCACTGGTTTGTGTTAGATGCTCTACTAGGGCAAATGCTGCCGACAATATCCATGACTTCTGCGGTTTTCCCTTAATAAAATCGCTACTCCCTCTGAGCTGAAGAATCATTAATCTGATTCTTTCTTGTTTTTCTTGTGACATCTGGTTTTGTTGAGCCTCATCCTGACTGGATTTCAGAAGATGTTAGGAAGAGAACTAACAGGAAAATGGGGGTGGGGAGAAACAAAGCAACAGCGATCTGAAGGCTACAGTTATTAGGAAGTGGTAGGTGGGGAGCCTGGGTGGCTCAGTCAGTTGAGCATCCGACTTCGGCTCAGGTCATGATCTCACGGTTCATGAGTTCGAGCCCTGTGTCAGGCTCTGTGCTGACAGCTCAGAGTCTGGAGCCCGCTTTAGATTCTGTGTCTCCCTCTCTCTCTGCCCCTCTCCCACTCCCACTCTGTCTCTCCAAAATGAATAAACATTAAAAAGATTTTTTTAAATACTAAGTAGTAGGTTACATCAAAATGAATGCCAAATCTATACCAAAATCAGAGTTGAAAAAAATCTAGTTTCCTCTTTTAAAAAGAGGGCAGACACACTGTTTAACTTTCTTCCAATTTTTTCATTATTGAAAAACAAATGCCATGAAAATGAGTTAGGTTTTCTTGGCCTTTGTTAAATCCAGGATGCTCCTGACCCATTCTGTTTGTAAGTAGATAGTAGTACAACTAATAACAACAATAACTACCCTTCATGAGTGCTTGCTGTGTACCAACTCATTTAATCCTCATATCATCTCCATCTTCCTAAACAGAAACCTGAGGCTCAGAGAGCCTAAGTACCTCAGTCAAGGTCACGCAGCTGGAGTTAAAGCAGCTATGACTTGCACCTAGTAGTTGGTTTGAAAGCCCTTTACTTTTAACTACTACGCTATGAACAACCACTGGTCTATGGAAAGGAAAGTCCTAGGAAAGTCCTGCATCCTCTTTTTTTTTTTTTTTTTTAAATTAAATCTGTGCTTTTAAACAGCACAGACTATAGAGCCCAACTGCCTACTTTTAAGTCTTTTACTGGTTATGTGATGTAGGGCGACTTCACCTTTCTGTGACAGTTTGCCTCGTCTGAAAAATGGGAACAATCATAATAGTACGGTCTGTCACAGTGTGTTGGTAGGATTAGATGAACCGCCAGGCAAAACCTCTTAGAACAGCACCTGCTTTGACGTGGTCAACACTTTTTTTTTTTAATTTTTTTTTTTAACGTTTATTTATTTTTGAGACAGAGAGAGACAGAGCATGAATGGGGGAGGGGCAGAGAGAGAGGGAGACACAGAATCGGAAGCAGGCTCCAGGCTCTGAGCCATCAGCCCAGAGCCCGACTCGGGGCTCGAACTCACGGACCGCGAGATCGTGACCTGAGCCGAAGTCGGCTGCCCAACCAACTGAGCCACCCAGGCACCCCGACGTGGTCAACACTTAAGAAGCGTCCTATTTTCTTTTGTTGGTGTTAAGTAACCCACAGGTGATTTTCTTAAGCCTTATCCATGTACTCTTCTGTGACATTGATGCCCCATTCTCTTCACTGAGCCAGGATATGTCAGGACATATGTCTGCTCACCAAATAACTCCGTGACCAAATAGCCCTTCCACTAGCAATCAAAAGAAAATAGAGGGTCTCGGGGCGTCTGGGTGGCTCAGTCAGTTAACCATCAGACTTCGGCTCAGGTCATCATCTAGCGGTTCATGAGTTCGAGCCTCGCATAGGGCTTTGTGCTGACAGCTCGGAGCCAGGAGCCTGTTTCGGATTCTGGGTCTCCCTCTCTCTCTGCCCCTCCCCCCACCCCCCCTCTCCCCTTCAAAAATAAATAAACATTAAAAAAATTAACAAAAAAGAAAAAGAAAACAGAGGTCTCATTTCCTTTATCAGAGCTCTTAATCAGAATTTTATATATATAGTTCTTGGGAAGGAACAAAATGTTTGGGTTCAAGAAAGTATTGACTAGGGGCACCTGGGTGGCTCAGCGTCTGGCTCTTGATATTGGGTCTGGTCATGATCTCACAGTCATGAGATCGAGCCCTGAGTCGGGCTTGGTGCTCAGTGTGGAGCCGGCTTGGGATTCTCTCTCTCCTCTCTCTGCCCTGACCCTTCTCATGTGCACGCGTGTGCTCTCTCTCTCAAAGGAAATATTTTTTTAAAAGAAAGGATTGATTATAATTGAGTACACTTTTAAAATCGAAATGCAAAACTCAAAAACAGTTTAAAATTAGCTCAGAAATTAAAAAAAAAAAAATTGGAAGTATGCTACTGACATCATTAAATACAAAGTCAAACTCTCACAACTGACACATTGGAGCATTCAATAACTCGTAAACGTGCTTGGCACTGGAGTACCCAGCCAACTGCAAGTACGTGCATACATTCTCTGGACTTCACTATGTGTTTCTGACTGTGATGTTAATGGCTCCTTTGAAGAGGTTAAAAGCATATTGAGAGCAGCAATCGATGCAACTGTATTTATATGTTGTAATTTTCTCAAATATTAGGATACACCTTAATCAGAAATGCATGCACCAGATTACAAGATAAAGGACACTTGTCACACTAATAAATATTGCTTATCGTCTTTGATTTCAACCCAGTGGCAATGATTTTTCTAGCATAGCACACACAGTGATTATCTTAATGTTCTAATGCTAAATAAGAGTATATTCATAGATGTCTTTAGAGAAATTTGAGCAAAATTTTCAGAAACCCTTCGCCTAAATTGCTGCTTATTTAAATTGCCGCGTTTTTATTTCAATGGTTTTTGGCCACACTGAAGCCATGGCCAGTTTCCCTGGGAAGTCAACAGAAGTTTGGCAGGTGCATAGAGCTCTCGGCAGGGCAGAGAGCAAGAGGAGACGGGAGCTCAGAAGGTCATTGTAAAATTTTGGACACCTTTCTGCAGCTTTCATAACTCCAACCCAAAACAGTGCTTGGGGAAAGATGGAATTGGGGTGAATTTTGATTTGGGAGTTGGAGGTTCTGGTAGTTCTCTTTGGCTAAGATCTTGTAACACGGGGAGAGAGCCTCTGTTCTTGAAGTAAATAGGTATCCGTATGCAAAATGGATCTCACCTGGGAGTGGGGGCACGGCCCACGTGTGCCCATGATGACCCACGGACACCAGATTTCTCTGAGGGGGTCCACAGGCCTTTGGCCAGCAGCGAGCAAGTCCATGAGGAGCAATCTGACGTGTGGACCGAAGCACAATGTGGCTTTTCTTCTCTTTGCATTTCTTTGTTTTGATCATACCGTTCATGTTCTTTATCAAAATGCCTTTCTCCAATTTCCGCAGCCCAGCGGTTTGAACGTTTGCATGAAGTAGACACATATCACTACATATGAACCGTGAAATGTATTTGAAAATAAATGTTTTAATTAAAATTGACATTTCTGAGCCTACTGCTGAGAGCAGCTGCTTTTTCTCTAAAATTACTTTGTCCATCTCCATAGGAGCCCAATATAAGAGGAGTTTCCATCCCACTTTAATACTAATTTAATATCAAAGGAACAGCATTACTGTGTATACACAAATTTTCTTCTTTGGGGTGTTAAACTAGTTCTAAAAGACCATAAATGGGTTTTTCACTCTCATAAAGCATTCGCCTGTTTTGCGTATTTCCCCCAAATGTATGCATTTAACAAGATGGCTGTCCGAGACGGATGGAATGGGAGCTTTCTTGTGCAGGGTTTATGGAGGGAGGCGGGTCGAGAAGTAGACATCTGTGCCTGCTCTTACCCCCGTCCCCTCAATCTGCTGGGTGTGTGTGTGTGTGTGTGTGTGTGTGTGTGTGTGTGTGTGGAGTCAGACAGCCCCGGGTGTTTCGGGAAGAACCACAGCTAACCTGGCCTGGCACTTACTATGGGGGAGGCATCATTCGTTCACTCACAGATACAGCAGTCCTGCAGCCTTCACGGAGCTTATGTTTTTGTGGGAAGAGGCAGAATATAAGTTATTTGGCATATTAGCATGTGAGAGTCGGTCTAGGAAATACAAAGAAAGAAGGGAGAAAGAGAGGTCCAGGAGTGAGGGTGTTTGCTGTTCAGAAAAAGGTGGAGAAGTCAGAATGCAGATTTAGAGGAGGTAAGGAGAGCAAGACGTGCTGATATCCTAGAGAAGAGTGCTCCAGGCAGAAGCAAAGCGGGAGCAAGAGGCTCCAAGACAGGAGTGTGCCTGGTGAGGATGAGAAGGCAGCAAGATGCTGGTGTGGCAGGAGCAAGGAGAGCAGAGGGAGAAGATAAACTCAGGGGAGTAAGGCAAAGGGAGCCATGGTGAGGACTCTGACCTTCACTCTGAGCCACTGGAGGGTTTTCCTTAGTGGGTTGCCATGATTTGGCGTACTTTAAAAATTTTTTTTTTTTAACATTTATTTATTTTTGAGACAGAGAGAGACAGAGCATGAACGGGGGAGGGGCAGAGAGAGAGGGAGACACAGAATCGGAAACAGGCTCCAGTCTCTGAGCCGTCAGCCCAGAGCCTGACGCGGGGCTCGAACTCACGGACCGCGAGATCGTGACCTGAGCCGAAGTCGGACGCTCAACCGACTGAGCCACCCAGGCACCCCGATTTGGCGTACTTTTTAAAAGGATAACTCTGGGTGCTGTGTTAAGGACAGATCTAGCCCCTTTCTTTACTATTCATTTTTTAAAAATGTTTATTTTCAAGAGAGAGAGAGAGAGAGAGAGGCAACACAAGTGAAGGAGGGGCAGAGAGAGAGGGGAACAGAGGATATCAAGCAGGCTCTGTGCTGACAGGAGATAGCTCATCGCGGGGCTCAAACCTGTGAACCACAGGATCACAACCTAAGCTGGTTGGACACTTAACCCACTGAGCCACACAGACGCCCCTTTTAAACGTTTATTTTTATTTATTTTGACAGAGGGAGAGAGAAAGAGAAAGCGAGAAGGAGAAGGGCAGACAGAGAGGGAAAGAATCGCAAGCAGGCTCTGTACCGTTGGTGTGGAAGCCCACGTGGGGTTTGATCCCACAAACCGTGATACCATGACCTGAGCCGAAATTAACAGCTGGACACTTAACCAACTGGGTCACCCAGGCGCCCCCAGATCTAGTCCTTTTTAATACATTCATGTATTATTAAGTCTCACAACAACCCCTATGAAGGGCATTATTGTCATCTCCAGTTTAACAGAGGAGTAGCTAACACACAAGGAAGTTGAGTGACTCACCCAAAGCTACACCTAGAAAGTAGGAGACGGGTTTTCAAACCCAAGCTGCAGGGGTAAAAGCTCTGGCTTCTAACTGCTATGCTCTCCTGCCTCTCCAAAAATAGAGTGATACATTCTGCCAGAGGAAGAGCAGCCAGAAAGATTCATGTAACGATGCAACTTAATATTGCACTGATAAGAGTATATTAAATATGCCATCAACTCCTATACTTCAGGAACCACCAAAGCCAATGACGGAAGTCTCTTCCTCTAACCTAGATCTCACACTGAGCCTCCCAAATTCAACCGCCTAATTCAGGTTAGTGAGCTCGACACGCTTGGTTGATAGCCTCTTACGTGCCAGGATCTATACTAAGCAGTTGTGTTATCTTTGCCCTTGAGGAATTTATATCATAGATCGCAGAGAAGCAGAGACATCAGCATTGTTCAGTATAATGTCTCCTGAGCATCTCCACCTCGATGTCTTGTGGATGCTTCCCAGCACCTGGTCCCAATCAAAGAATCTTTCTGCCTGATCCTCCCTCTTGTATATCCTGAGTTGGATGATGATATTCTAAAGAGGCGGAAGTCTTTGATTCATCGTTGAAATTGCTCCTTCTCACATTCCCCACCTCCTCTGGCCAGGATTTCCGTCAGCTCCGCCCCCTAAGGATTTTAAGGATGACTCTCCTCCTCCTCGTTGCCTTCTCCCACCTTCCCCGCTTGCAGGCTACCACCGACTCCAAGCCGGGCAGGTGTCGGCAAGGGACCGGATGGTAAGTGTTGTGGGCTTTTCAGGCCACGGATAGTCTCTGTCGCATATTCTTTGCTTTTTTGTTTTGTTTTGTTTTGTTTTACAACTCTTTAAAAGTGTGCAAACCATTCCTGGCTCCAAGGCTGGCTTTGGCCTTATGTTAACAGCAACGGCCCCCAGCAGGTCTACCTACTTTCAGGCCATTCTCGTGGGCTGGCCTCCCATGCTGGCCTCTCCCCACCCATCTTTCTATACCAGACATTTGAAAGCCCAAGACTTCGACTCTTTCCTTTTCATTTAAATCATGATAAAAGAAGTCCCTATTGTTCTCCTCTTTTAAAATTTCCAGTATGCCTCCTATTATCTATAAAACAAATAACGATCCCTTACGTGCAAGAAGGGCTCCCAGCTGCATCTCCGCTCACTCCATCCTCCACACCAGGAGGAGCCACAAAGAACATGTCATTCTGCGAACACCCTATAATTCCCTGAAGCCCTTCTACGTGCACCTGCAATTTCTTCTGCCTGGAATGCCCCCCCCCTTTCTTCCTTACTTTTCATTCTTCTACTTCTTTGAAAGATTTTCGTTTTTAAGTCATCTCTACACTCAGCAGGGGGCTCGAAAACTTACAGCCTGAGATCAAGAGTCACTTGCTCTACTGACTGAGCCAGCCAGGCGCCCCTCTTCTTCTTCTCCTACTCCTCCTCCTCCTTTTCCTTCTTCTTAATTCTCTGTTGGTTTACCCTTTATGGTACCTCAATTCACATTTACCCTTCAAGATCCAACTGAAAAGTCATCTCATCGATGAAGTATTCCAGATCCTTCCTTTGCCTCTGTCCCGTCTAGCTGAAGTGGTGGCTCCCTGTGCTTCCACAGGGATGTACATACCTCACCCCCTTAGCAGAGCAGGTACCAGCCCAAGCGAGGTTGCCTGGGTTCAAATCCAGCTCTGCCACTGACCAGCTGTGGCACGGTGGGCAGAGCTCTTCCTTGGTTCCCTCTCGGGGAAAATAGGGATTGTGTGATGACCAGGTAGGTAATACATGTTACATCTTTAAGACTCCCTGACACATCCTCAAGACGCTAAGTCCAGTTATTTTCTCAGATAAAGCATTGAGTATGATGTTTGATAAATATTTGATCAAGAATCTGCCCTCCCGTTAGATTAGGCTGCTTGAGGGCAGAAACTAGGTTTTCTTCACCTTCATTCAAGGCCCAGAAGATAGTCTGTGTTAAATAAACGTTCACCAGTTGCATGAATGACCCCCAACACTGGGTGTTTTGAACCAGGTATGGTTATTCACAAAGCTCCCTTGAAAAGAAGACCTTCCCGGGGTGCTTGGCCGGCTCAGCTGGAAGAGCATGCAACTCTTTATCTCAGGATTGTGAGTTTAAGCCCCACATTAGGTGTAGGAATTACTTTAAAATAATTAATTAATTAAAAAAGAAAAGGAAAACATGCTGCCTCCTCTGGGGCTGCTGGAAGCAATGGAGAGGAGTCCTTCCTCGGGAACAGAAAGACTAAAAAGCACACAGATTGAGACTGTGAATTCTCAAATGGCGAGCCTGATTCCACCACATTTATATATGCATCCTTGGGCATATAACTTAACCTCTCTGTGCTTCATTTTCTGCCTGTGTAAAAATAACACTGGCCTGATAGGGTTTGGGGAGGATGAAATGATTTATGCATTTAATGAACTTAAAACAGCGTCTGGGGGTGGAGACTGCACACACAGAAAATGTCAGCCATCATTATGATTATCCATATCGTTCTCCTCTTAGGGTATAGGGTTGTATCAGACCACAGCCATGCTTCAAAACCTGGATACAATCCCACTGAGTTATGTTACTACATTATTTTCTTTCTTTAGGTCTCAGGAGATATCAGGGCCAGCCCTAGACACAGGTGAAGTGGAGATATTAGGTATGCCACTATTTTCTAGCCGCATGTGGTTAAGTGGGTACATTAGGATATTTTAGCCTTCACGAAATAGAGGCTTCTGATTAAACTGGCCTAAACAATGAGGAAATTACTATGGCACATGATAATAAATTCAAAAGTAGGCGGTGCTGCAGCTGCTCAAATTATCAACTGCATAACATCATCAAGGACCCAGATCCTTTTCATCTTTCTGCGCTATCTTCTTCAGTATGTCTGCCTGACTTTAGGCCAGGACTTGCATGGTTACAAGAGAGCTGCAGGAACTATAGCCTGGGAATCACATTCAGACACAACAATATTCACTGGATGAAGAGGAATGTCCACTCTTGTGTGCTACACACAAGCAAAATACTTTTGACTTGAAAAATACTTCTTGTGGAGGCCCCAAGCAGAATCCCTCCATGTCTCCTTGGTCAGATTTGGGTCGCAGGCCCAATCCTAAACCAAAGATTGTCAATGGGATCACCATGGTTAATTTACATTAACTGGGATTTACCCTAGAGTTTGGAATAGGGGTAGATTCTGGAACAAGACTGAGGTTCTATAAGCAAGGAAGAACAAGGGAATGGCTACAGAAAATTTCTGGTACTTTTTTTTTGATATTTTGGTACTTATCACAGTGGTTTACAAGAAGTAGATCAAAAAATAGTCTTAATCAGACTAAAGTATTTTAGCAGGGTTATAAACTCCTTGTTTTGTGTTTTATATATTTTTTATTTTTAAAATAATAACACATCTGATGGGGTGCCTGGCTGGCTAAAGTAGGAAGAGCATGTGACTCTTGATCTCAGGGTTGTGAGTTCATGCCCCACGTTATGTATAGAGATTATTAAAAAAATTAAAAAAAATAAAATATTAATACATCTGAGATTTGGGCAGTGCAAGCAATACGATTTAACTCTGAGGTGTAACAGGTATAGAACTGACAAAGGACTTTCCTAGGAACCTGAGGAAAACCTCTATTTAAAAGGGCTATTTTCCCAAAGCATAAGAGACTCTTAAAAACTGAGAACAAACTGAGGGTTGATGGGGGGTGGGAGGGAGGGGAGGGTGGGTGATGGGTATTGAGGAGGGCACCTTTTGGGATGAGCACTGGGTGTTGTATGGAAACCAATTTGACAATAAACTTCATATATTGAAAAAATAAAAAAATAAAAAATAATAAAAAAATAATTGGAAAAAAATAAATAAAAATAATAATAAAAGGGCTATTTTCAAATTATGGAAAGAGCCCAAACATCCATCGATATATGTCCATGAAGAATGGATAAGGAAGATGTGGCATATATATATACAATGGAATATTACTCAGTGATCAAAAAGAATGAAACCTTGCCATTTGCAACAACATGGATGGAGCTATAATGTATTATGCAAAGCAAAATAAATCTGTCAGAGAAAGTCAAATATCATATGATTGGAGGGGTGTTGGGTGGGGGGATGGGCTAAATGGGTGAGGGGCATTAAGGAGGGCACTTGTTGGGATGAGCACTGGGTGTTTTATGGAAGTGATGAATCACTAAATTCCACTCCTGAAACCATTATTACACGATACGGTAATTAACTTGGATTTAAATTTTAAAAAGAAGAAAAAAGAAAAGAAAAGGGCTATTTTCGGGGCACCTGGGTGGCTCAGTCAGTTCAATGTCAGGCTCTTGATTTCAGCTTTCAGCTCAGGTCATGATCTCACGGTTCACAACATTGAGCCCCATATGTCAATTCTCTTTCTCCCTCTCTCTCTGCCCCTTCCCCACTCACACGTGCTCTCTCTCTCAAAAAAAATTTTTTTTAAATAGTTATTTTTGTGTCCATGAAAACTGAAGAGTCAGTCTTACTGAAGGAATTCATATCTGAGAGACTTTCATCCTACCCTGAAACAAAATGATGGTCAATGTGCTCTGACCATCTACCAGGCTCAGACACTAACCTTGATTGTATCTGTCATTGTCCCTGCTTCACCTAAAACTAGATAAGAGCCTTCGATAAGCATCAGATTATGGAACGGGGACCAACGCTTAGCTACCATTGTCTAGAGAACTGTCATTTGCATCTGAAATCAACACCTTAATGAGGACATTGCCCTTTGCATTTCAGAAATATGTCTTCTATTCAACATTGTCATTTTGTAAACTTCTTGGCTAGAATCAAGAAGTATGAAAAATTCATAAATAATTCATAATTCATACTGGGATCTTGTACTGATATCTTTGGGCCAACTCAAGTTTTATATTTACACAGGATGAGCAAAAGAGATCCTAAAAGTTTTGACACTAAAACTACGAAATACAAATTTAGATAAATTTAAAGAGGAGCTCCTATTATAAATGTTGTCTATATTTTGAAGACAGAGAATACTCACAATTTTGAAGTGAAAGAATTTTTAAGATCACTCACAGACTTTTTGGCAATTTGTCCACAGATGAGGACACTAATTCTCAGGAAAAGCATATGATGGATGGACCTAACTTCTCAGAGCTTGGGAGCTGCAGAATTGAGATTAAGGTCACCATTTTTTTTGCTACTCTTCTTGACAAGTGGAGTCTAATTCTCCTTGAATCTGGCTTGACCTTATCGAACTGCTTGACCAATAGTATGTGACAAAAATTGATAGAGGGTTT
Source organism: Puma concolor (assembly GCF_028749965.1). Classification (NCBI taxonomy): domain Eukaryota; kingdom Metazoa; phylum Chordata; class Mammalia; order Carnivora; family Felidae; genus Puma; species Puma concolor. The sequence continues at coordinate 44,484,170 of NC_141672.1, forward strand.
AAGAGGCTACGTCAGAAGAAGCCTCGCACCTTTTGCCTAGGCCCTCGTGGAATGCTCGCTACAAGGGGAGCCAGAAGTAAGAAGTCTGACACATCCCGAGAATGCCATGCCATGAAAAAGCCCAAGATAGCCAGTGGAAAGGCAGCATGAAGAGCTTTGTCCAGCCCCCAGCTGTTCCAGCCACCCCTCAGCCCAGATGTCTGATACAAGAGTGAAGAAGCCTACAGATGACTCCAGTTCCCAGCCACCATTTGATTGTAACCACATAAAAGCCCCTAAGTTACAACCATCCAGCTACACCCAGCTGATCCACAGAACCATGATAGATAATAATCAAATTTGTTTTAAGCCACTAAATTTGGGGATGGTTTGTTATATGACAATAGATAACTAGGACATCCTCTGACTCAACACCTTTACCTGCAGCAACAATAAAATACACAAAACAGGGAATTCGAATTCTAGACAGAACAAACATACTTCAAGCTGTTGGGAAGTTATATCCTTGCTCTGCTCACATAATCTGTAAAGCATAGAGTCATGGAAAGTCCATTAGAATACAATCCTTAAAATGCTTTAACAATCCACATTACATGACAACAGTGATCTTCATCACGCATATGACAGTGTAGCTCAGAAAGTGAGGCATGTTCAGAGGACACGGGACAATATACTTTTGGATTCTGCCATATTTACACCAATATTCATAAATGACTGTGAATGCAACTTGGAAGAAAGAGATCTTCCACAATAGTTTTAAAGGCCCTTTCAAGGATTATCAAGATTCAAATTCATTCAATGTTACAACAATTGCACAGCTGGTCTTATTTGAAGGTATTATTGGTCAGTGTTTGGTTTTACTGCACAAAATTCTCTAGGGAAGAAACTGGATTATTACCACTAAGGAATCAGTGATTTCTTACCCCTAAAGAATCAGGATGTTGATTCTCTCATTGCTGCTTTCCATGGGAAGTTGTCCACAAATATCTCAAAGATTTAAAAGCTTATATCGGGAAACCGATATTGTCCCCTGTGGATCTCACTATTGTATCAATTCACTTGTAACTTTTAGGGATCTTGAAAACATCATGTTAAATGAAACAAGCCAGACACAAAAGAACAAACATTGTATGATTCCACTTATGTAAGAGACCTAGAGTAGTCAAATTCATAGAGACAGAAAGTAGAAAGTTAGTTACCAGGGAGGAATGGTTAAGTTATTGTTTCATGGGTACAGAGTTTTAGTCTGGGATCATGAAAAAGTTCTGGAGATGGATGGTGGTGATGACTGCACAACATTGTGAATGTAACTCATACCACTGAACTGTATGCCTACAAATAGTTAAAATGGTAAACGCTGGGTCATGCATATTTTACCATTATTAAAAAAAAAGTTACATTTTACTTTAAGAAAAAAATAAGACAAATAACAAGAAGAATTTGAGTGTTTTATAAGTCAGCTTCCCAGCGGGAAACAGATGGCACACTCAAATTAGGACAATTTGAGGAGAGTTTAATAAAAGGACTCTTTACAAAGGTTTGGACAGAGCATAAGGAAATGGCAAGGGAGAGAGGAGAACCCCAGGGCTAGGATGGAAGGAGCAGGGAACCAGAAGCCAAAGAAACAGAAGGCTGTGTGGAAAGATTCTTCTAGAGGAATAAGACTTTCAGTGTGGGGAGAGCCAGCCTGTAACAAACCTGCAGGAAGGACACCAGAGGGGAACATGGAGAGTGGATAAGAAAGGCAAAAGGAAGATAGCCACCACAGGGTTCGGTCTAATATGGTGTCCTCAAAGCAGTAACAGAGACCCCTTAGCATCACAGATGCATACTACCCAAGTCTGCTTTCTCGTTGGGTCCCATAGCATAGCAACAACCGGGCCAAAGCATCTGCTCTGTGAAAACACAGAGAAACCAAAAAGAAACACGCATGTACTTGGATATTCTTTCTCATTAGATACAGCTTACTCTCTGGGGCTCAAAGCCACACTCCACCGCAGCGCCCCGTGAGTCTGGATCATCTCTGAGCCACTTCCCGGGAACTGACACCCTAACTCTTCCGGGGTCAAAACCCAACAGAATGAGGCCCAGAAGGAGAGAAGAAACAGTTAGCAGTCCTTCCGTATCCTGTTAAAAGCCAACTCTGTAAGTTGTGGCCTCCAACTTAAGGACTTACCTCTTTCCTGTCCATCCCTTTCAAGGGGCATAGACTGTTCCTGTGGAGTCAGCAAAATGAAAATATCAGAATGTGTAGCAATGAGCCCCTTATGTGTTTTTGGTTCTGTTGGGTTCTCATTTTGATTTTGTAGAGGGGTTTTCAATATGAATAACTCTGGTTTAGCAAAAGGGTGTTCTGAGAAATCCTCTTTATTCTTTGTGGGGTAGGTATGACAAGGGTTAATGCAATCATCACATTAGTAGAAACTCACACGTCATGATCGGAGGGTGATTTTTGCCTGACTAACCCTCTCTTGCCTGCCTCAACTCAGCTGTCCCTCCTACCTGACTTAAAAATCTCATTCCATTAACGTCAATCCTCCAGGTTAGACCACTACAGCCAGGTCACGGTCTCTCGAAGATCACTGCTGCTATGCACATATGTTACCTGGCAGGAGAAGAAGGGCCCCTGATTAGGAGGTAGGGGAAGGACAGCCATCTTCTGTAGGCCTCTTTCATTAGCACATTAGCATGAATGAGCTTATCAGATTAGCTAATTGTCACCTGGACACTTTGGACAGTGCAGAGATACTGGTGAGGCACATTTCCACAAAAAGCAGGGGGGAAGCACAGCGATGACAGGTCCCTGAAGGAGGTCGGAGCATCCTGGAAAAGTAGGACCCAGTGAGGAAGGACGAGCGAGGTGCCGCAGAGGACAGGGGAGGTGGGAGAGGGAGCTCCGAGCGAGGAGGTGCTAAAGATGAATTTCGCCACTTTCAAGGTTCGCAGGGGAGCCCCCCCCTGCTCCCTGCGTAGAGAACGGCAGATACACGGAGCGGCGCAGGCACAAACGGATCAGCTGACCTCTGTTTCTTGAAATAGTACCACGAGCAAACTTGTGTTCTGGTAAACGGAAAACGAGGTAACCTGCAATCCCTTCCCCTACAAATACCTAGAGAAACTAGATAAAACACACAAATGTTTTTCAATACATACATAAGCATCTGAGAAAGGAAGGGAGAGTATTGGCCTCTGTGACACAGGAGCTCGACTTCTTTTTTTTTTAAGTTTAATTATTTATTTTGAGAGAGAGAGCATGCACACATGAGCAGGGGAGGGGCAGAGAGAGAATCCCAAGCAGGATCTGCCTTGTCAGCACAGAGACCTCTGTGGGGCTCCACACGGGTCTCGAATTTATGAACCCTGAGATCACGAGCTGAGCTGAAACCAAGAGTAGGACGCCTAACCAACTGAGCCACCCAGGTGCCCCTCACAGAAGCTTGGCTTTTAACACACAGACAGGACCAGAAGACTGGGGTAGCACAAAGTGGGAGTTGAAACTAAGACTCTGGCATAAAACCAGGACTCTGACCTTCAGTGAAATGAAGGATGAGAAAGTCTACCCAATAACACTGAGAAATGACATGGAAATTTATCTGAGAAATGACCTTCAGTGAAAGGAAGGATGAGAAAATCTACCCAATAACACTGAGAAATGACATGGAAATTCTCACCTCTAAGTGAGAATAAAACCTCCTGAATTCATACCACAAAGTCAGGGAGCCCCAAAGTATAGAAACCAACATAAAAGGTGCTTCCGTGCCAGTGGTAGCCAGCCTTTGAGATGGTCCTCAAGGATCCAGTGACATCACTTAGCTGCCAGGCCAAAGCACCTGCTCTGGGGGGGACGTCCGTCAACCTGGGCCACACAGGTTTCCCACAGATTGAAGTCTCACTGGAGATGAAGTCACAGTCAAAGCACATCATAAACTATCCTAGATTGTCCAGACAATACACAAGATTAAAGAATCTCTGTTTAAGAAAAACTAGGAAGTTATAAACAAACAATAACCTAATAAAAAGGAGAACACGAGTACAGATAAAAAAAGATTTTCTAAATCATGAGAAAATACTTTAAATGGCCTCATGCCAACAAATTTAGAAACACAAGTGAAATGGAAATTTTACTTTGAAAATAAAACCTATCAAAGCTGATACAAAAAGAAATAGAAAACTAAAGACCGTAACAATAAAAAAAAAAAAAAAATTGGGGGTGCCTGGGTAGCTCAGTTGGTTGAGGGCCGACTTGGGCCCAGGTCATGATTTCGCAGTTCGTGAGTTCAAGCCCTGCATCCGGCCCTGTGCTGACAGCTCAGAGCCTGGAGCCTGCTTCGTATTCTGTGTCTCTGTCTCTCTGCCCCCTTCCTTCTCATACTCTGTTTCAGTCTCTCTCTCTCAAATATAAATGAACATTAAAAGAAATTGAAAATAAATTGGATCAGTTGTAAAAAACCTATCCACAGAACAAGCAAATAAAAAACACCAGAGTCAGACATTTAAAAAAAAAACTCTACCAAGCCTTCAAAATGTAAATAAACTCTATCATATACAAAGTGATTCAAAAAAAAAAAAAAAGACAACTTAGTTTTTGAAGCAGGTATTCCCTTCACTTTTTACATCAAAAGCAGAGAAGGATATTATGATAAAAAGAAAAATATAGATTAGAGGAGAAAACGATGAGATTACCTTACTAGATGTACAAAAATACAAGATAAAATTCAATCCCCCATTATTGAATCACAAAACAAAATAAATAAAACCAAAAACTCTTAACAAACTGTGAAGATAAGCAAACTTCCTTAACCTCATGCAAACATCATATTTAATGGTGAAGTCCTATAAGCATGCCCTTACTCACAGGGATGTTCCCCATTTTTTTCTTTTTTCTTTGAGAGAGAGAAAAAAAAACACAAGCAGGGAAGAGGGCAGAGACACACACACAGAGAGAGAGAGAGAGAGAGAGAGAGAGAGAGAGAGAGAGAATCTTAAGCAGGCTCCACACACCGCTCAGAGCCCAACACAGGGGTCAATCCCATGACCCTGGGATTATGACTTGAGCCAAAATCCAGAGTCAGATGCCCAACCCACTGAGCCTCCCAGGTGCCCCCCGCCCCCTGCCCTTTCTATTCAACATTGTCCTGATGGCTCTAGGGAGCATGGTAAGACAGGGGAGAAAAATGAAAAAATATAAGAATTGGAAAAAAAGAAATGAAGCTGTTATTATTCAAAGAAAATAAAATTGGTTCCAAAAAATATAAAAGTTCAACAAGGTTGCTAAACATAGATCAATATACCCAAATTAATTGCATTTCTATACAACACAAACTACTACTATGTACAATAGCTTCACGAACTATAATGTAGGGAAATATGTAACAAAAACAAAAGAACCTTACGGAGAAATAGGAAACTTTATTAAGCAGCATAACAGAACTAAAACAAAGAGAGGTATATCAAGTTACTGGATGCAAAGACTCAATATAGTAAAATACCTATACAGTAAAGACTCAGCATAGTAAAGATTGCTATATACTAAAGATTTATATAGAGTATTGCTACAGAGCAAAAACTCAATATAGTAGAGCTCTCTCCCAATGAGTCTAAAAATTATATGCAATGCCAATCAAAATCACAACATGATTTTTCACAGATGGTGGCAACCCTCAGCACACGAGAGTGGAGGGCCGAGAAGAGGCTGGACAATCCTCGAGAAGGAGGAGGAGTAGGAATGAGAAGAGAAGGCTTACTCCCAACTGAGTGGTATTAGAGAAGCAATAGACAAAAAGGCCATGGGATAAAAAAGCACAGAAACAGATTCTCATTTATACGGATGCTCGATATATAACAGAGATGACATTACAAATCCATGGAGGGAAAAGGTATCACCCAACCAATGGCCCTAAGACAGCTGGAAATTCATATGGAAAAAGATAAAATTGAATCCTTGTCTCATACTGTAAACAAAAATTAATTCCAGAAGGACTAAAAACCCAAATGTAAGGAAACAAAACTGCACAACTTTTAGAAGAAAGCATTGAGTATCTTTACAGTAAAGAAGACTATCTTAAATCATGAAAGGCATGAACATTAAAGGAAAATATGAATAATTTTTGCTACCTGAAATGTAAATATTTGATATGATGTCATAAATAAAATAAAATAGAAGCCACGGATTAGAGGAAAAGATCTGCAAATGATATGACGGTAGATTTGGATCCGAGCCGTTTAAAAACTCCTAAAAGCAAGTGAGACGAAGAAACAAAATATAAAGCAAAAATCATGGATAAGTTATTGACAAATCAAGAAATGTGAATGATGAATACACACGAAAAATATGCTCAACTTCATTAACAATTAGTGAAATACAAATTAAATCAATAATTTCACACTCATCAGACTAGCAAGCATTTACTGTCTGGTAATACCAAGCGTTTTTAAAGATGTGGGGAATTCAACTAGTATGTATACTCCCAGCGGAAGATAAATTGTCACCATCACTCTGAAGAGCAATTTTGAAAACCTAGAAAACTGAAGGTTTCCGTATTTTGCAACCAGTAATTATACTTTCACAGGCATCCTCTGTAAAAAATTCTTGAACGTGTGTACTTGGAGACACCCATTGTTATGCTGTTTGTACTACAGAAAAATTATTGTATTGGAGAAAAGTGTTCTTGAAAAAATTAGAGAACATTCTAAATGTCCCTTAGTGGTAGGAATGGATGCATTCATTCAATGGCATACTGCACAGCAGTTGAAATGAATGTGTTAGAGCTACATGTATTAACATGAATACACCTCAGAAACATGATGGTAAGTAAAAGAAAGCTAATTCTGAAGAAAATGGGCAGTATGCCTTTTTTTTTTAAAAAAGCACACAAACAATAGATTATGTATCTATACATGTATTGTAAAAGTACAAACGGATGGATGGGAATGATACATAATTTCACGGTAGTGGTTGCCCTAGGAAGGGAAAGGAAAAGAAGAAGGGATGGAAATGGGTCTTCACCACCATCTGTTATATTTTATTCCCTTAAAAAACAGATAATTCTTTTAAAAATATTGGGGCGCCTGGGTGGCGCAGTCGGTTAAGCGTCCGACTTCAGCCAGGTCACGATCTCGCGGTCCGTGAGTTCGAGCCCCGCGTCGGGCTCTGGGCTGATGGCTCAGAGCCTGGAGCCTGTTTCCGATTCTGTGTCTCCCTCTCTCTGCCCCTCCCCTGTTCATGCTCTGTCTCTCTCTGTCCCAAAAATAAATAAACGTTGAAAAAAAAAAAAAAAACGAAAAGATCTTAATTAAAAAATATATATATATATATAAAATATGAATGGGGTAATAACAATATGTATTCAATATTGGTGGTGGATAGATGGAAATTGGGTAGATTCTTTTCTGATCTTCTGGAGGTGTATGAAATGAGTCATTATTAAAAATTTTAAAGAGGATTTCAGAGAGATGAGATGATGGTTACTTTTTATCTTTCATCTGCTTTCTGAAACTCTCTATGATGGTATTATATTACTTAAAAAATTTTTTTTATTGTTTATTTTTGAGAGAGAGAGACAGAGAATGCGTGTGAGGGAGGGACAGAAAGAGAGGGAGACACAGAATGCGAAGAAGGCTCCAGGCTCTGAGCTGTCAGCACAGAGCCCCACGCAGGACTTGAACTCACAGACTGCGAGATCATGATCTGAGACAAAGTTGGACGCTCAAGCGACTGAGCACTCAGGCGCCCCTTACATTACTTTTATAAAAAGAAAGGAATATGGAAAAATACACAGAAAATTCTTGACAGTCTCTTAGGCCACCTCAATCCTACATATGGACATTGGGAATCAATCATTTAAAATCAGTTTCTAAAGTTTGAGAAGCTGGTTGCCAAGTGGGCATTCACTGTAAGACTAGGCTGAGGCACTGGGGCGCGCAGGTGGCTCAGTCGGTTAAGCGTCCGACTTAGGCTCAGGTCACGATCTCACAGTTTGTGGGTTCGAGGCCCACATTGGGCTCTGTGCTGACAGCTCAGAGCCTGGAGCCTGCTTTGGATTCTGCGTCTCCCTCTCTCTCTGCCCTTTCCCCATGCGTGCTCTGTCTCTGTCTCTCTCTCTCTCTCTCTCAAAAATAAATAAACGTTTTAAAAAATTTAAAAAGGAAAAAAAAGAGTAGGCTGTGGTGCAACGGACTGGGTCATTTCAGGATCTTAGCACAGTATCTTTGTAATTGACCTGAACATTCATTGCTGACAGCAAACGGATCAGATCTGTCACACATACGTATGTGAGCATTTTCTGATTGCATCAATGGCTGCATTTTCCCTTATTTATGTGTGTATAGTTTATACACATGCATGCGTGTATGTGCATGTGTCCCTTTTTGTACGTACTTTTTTACACGTACTTTTTTTAATCCCATGAAGTGTCTTGCAGAGATGAGGAGTTGAGGTGGTTTGGGAGCTGCGGAAATTCTGGGAGTTAAATGAAGCTGAGATTCTTTTACTTCTGAGTCATTGTTTTGCTTCCAAACAGAAGATGTCAACAGTTGCCCAGTGACTTCTGTGAAATGTTTGTGGTCTTGTGTTGGTTCCTAACAACGAGGTGTCCACATAATAGAAGTACTTTATTTATTGTATATGTTCCTTTGATGGCTGTCAAGTTGTTGTTTTTTTAACATTTATTTATTTTTGAGACAGAGAGAGACAGAGCATGAATGGGGGAGGGTCAGAGAGAGGGAGACACAGAATCTGAAACAGGCTCCAGGCTCTGAGCTGTCAGCACAGAGCCTGACACGGGGCTCGAACTCACGGACCGCGAGATCACCACCTGAGCCAAAGTCGGCCGTTCAACCGACTGAGCCATCCAGGCTCCCCTGTCAAGTTTTCTTTTAATGTTTCCTTTTCTTTTTCTCTGGTTTCTCGCGGTGCTACTGTCCCGTTATTGCCTTCCTCGACTAAAAGGATCTTGTCCACTTAACTAACTCGGTGTGGCAACCAGCACGGTTCTGGTGAGTGGGCAAATGCTTCATAACTGTTTGCCCGGTGCTGCTGTTGATGACGCCAAAACCGTGCCGACAATAGTGGGTTGGAACGATTTCCCGATTTGTCTGTTGACACCACCATAATGTGTTCGTTGCTCCGGCACAGAGTTGCCCACCATTCGTAAATTAAAAAAATACAAGACAGCACACATAATTTTTTTTGATACAGGCATGTCCTAATCTTGGCACGGGGCACAGTTATGCTAAAAATTTATTTGTTTTTCGCTGGTATTCACATTTAACCGGGCACCCAGTATTCTGACAACTCTACTCTGACACCGTTCTTTAAGGTCCCCCAAATACTTGGCAGCGTAATCACCCAACACGGAAGAGTTGAGAGTTTCCTTAAAAGAAGCCCTATCATATTCATTCGGGTAGGAAACAACAAAAATGGCTACAATTTTAAACCTGCTCCACGGTCGTACATGTGTTTGTCTCAGTGCGTGAACTTCATGACTGAATTATTGTGAGCTCTCTTTGGACAAAATAAAGCTTGAGTGCCAGATGGTTATTTTCGGAGTCACCAAAACTCTCTATTCTCCCCGCGCTGGCAGCTGGGATGTTTCTGTGAGCTTTCACTAAATGGCAGAACTAGAACAGAACCAAGGGAATGTAGAGTAACGGAAGAAAATACATCCAGGAAAATAAGTTATTTTCAAAAGAATCGTCAACTCCCTCCCTATCTCCTGTCTCCCCTTGCACCACCATGCATATCTGCCCCCAAAGCATTCAGGGTTAGGATGTTCTCTGAAGAAGCTGTACTCTGAGAAGCAGACAAACAGGCCGAAACATTAGAACAGATGAAACTATAAAATTCTCCTAGTTAAAATCAATCCACAGAAAAGAAAAAAAGAAGCCTAGGCTAGTTACTGATTCAGTGGTCAAGGATGTGAAAAACTGTGAATGCCCTCTATGATGGGACGCGTAATGAGGCAATGTGGGGGAAATCCCTTTATTAACACAACATCATAACTACTGACATGAAGAATGCTCATGCTTAGTTACTTCCTGCTTAAAAATCACTGGCCAGAATATTCCAAGACCTGGTTTCTCTGAAGCCTTCTGTGCTTTGTTGGGTTGCCTCCTATCCCAGGTCGGTGCCTTCAAAGCCCCTTCTAAAATAAACTGGGTTTTTCTCCTTACTGTATCCCTGGATTCTAACCCTGTGCCTGGCACGCAGGAGGCATGCAAAGTTACTTATTAACAACTAAAGAAAGAACTTCAGTTCACTATTTAAAAATGATCTTAATTGGTTTTTCATTTTAAGAACTGATAATTTTAGGATGTAGGCCAAAAGCTGGGGAATATAGCATGGCCATTTAAAAAAAAATTGGGGCGCCTGGATGGCTCAATCAGTTGAGTGTCTGACTCTTGATTTTGGCTCAGGTCATGATCCCAGGGTCATGGGATTGAGCCCTACATCAGGGTCCACACTGAGTGTGGAGGCTGCTTGAGACTTTCTCTCTCCCCCACTGCTCACTCTCTTTCTCTCTCAAACAAAATTTAAAAAATTATACTTTTTCTTAGTATTGACTGAACATCATACTTCTATTCTTAAATTAAAAAGCAATAAAAAAAAAATAATGTGAAGTAATTTACATATGTTTTGGCTTTTAAGTGTTTGCCTTACGCTATGTAATCTATAAGACTCAAATCCAAAGAACAAAATGGGAAAACCAATGCTTTAAAAAAATTTTTTTTAAATGTTTATTTATTTTTGAGACAGACGGAGACAGAGTACGAGTGGGGGATGGGCAGAGACAGAGGGAGACACAGAATCTGAAACAGGCTGCAGGCTCTGCGCTGTCAGCACAAAGCCCGATGCAGGGCTTGAACCCACGAACCGTGAGATCATGACCTGAGCCGAAGTCGGACGCTTAGCCGACTGAGCCATCCAGGTGCCCTGGAAAACCAATGCTTTTAAAGTAAAATTTATTTTTGCGATGTGTGTTTTAACAAATGAGTGGTTAGGTATTTCGGATTATGGTTGCTACACAAATGCATACTGAACCCCTCCTGACCTTACAGGGTCCTGAGGCTCATAACATGGAATTATCATGTTATTTGTTAAGACTGTTAATATAGTTCCAAGGTGATTATTCTGGAAGTAACACAATGATAAGCCACATTGACGCAAATGGACAAGTTCCCTCACTTTTTTCATTAGAAAGCACTCTTGAATGAGGATTCTTGCCAAGCTATGGTATGTCTGCCCTTAAATATATACGTTCAAGAACTAAAGAAGCTATGATTATTAGCCTGAATTGACGTGGAATCTTTTTTTCTCCAATAGCGTAGCAAATTAAATATAAATCATCTAACACTTCCTCCTTTTCTAAAATTGAGTCTACAAATAATATAGACCAAGAGTCATACATTTCATTAAAAAAAAAACAAAAACAACTCCTGACTTTATACTGTGCAACTGTGCATTAGGTGAGTTTCCTTTGAGGGTCATGTATATATCTGTGACTGTTCTTAGTGAACACTCACAATTTTTTTTAATTTTTTTTTTAATGTTTATTTATTTTTGAGAGTGAGAGACAGAGTACAAGCAGGGGAGGGGCAGTGAGAGAGGGAGACACAGAATCCAAAGCAGGCTCCAGGCTCCGAGCTGTCAGCATAGAGCCTGATGCAGGGCTCGAACCCACAACCTGAGATCATGACGTGAGCCGAAGTTGGACGCTTAACCAACTGAGCCACCCAGGCACCCCAAAGAACACTTACAATTCAATGCCAACACATCTAGCTGAAAACGGAAACCTGTGAGTCATGTATTGTGTATGACATCTGACTATTGCAAAACATCTGAAATCAACTAAAAGTTCTCCCTTTTCATTGAGTAGTTGTCATGGATCACAACAGAAAGAGATGCACATCACACGTGTTCTGACTAGAGTCACAGCCATTTGGCTGCCTAGAGAGTTGATTCCAGAGTAAACGGTTAGCTTCCATAGTTGATTCCATAGTAAAACTGTAAACTGAAAAGCTTCAGTTACATACCATTGCTTCCTCCTGTCCATTTTCTGGCAAAACATTAAAGCTGAAGACACCAACAACAATTAGAATTTAAAGCTCTTCAGTGCTTAATAACAAAGCCTCTCCATCCCTATCTCACCAGAAACAATCTGTCTGCTTATTCCTATTTCCATGCCCTCTCCTCTCAAATTGACCTTGGCTGCATGATCATTTTTGGGTAATATTATTGATCTTGAGTCAAGATGCCTAGACAATACAGTTCTTGGCATTTAAGAGATGTTAATGAATCTACGTTTTGAAATCTAGAGTAAAAATTCTGTTCTGAACACTTTTAGAGGGTAAAGAACTACATAATGCCACACAAATAGCCCCTGAGAGTTCTAATATTCTACCTATAGTGTTGCTTCTGTTGACGTGGGCTTTAAGGATAAGAATTGGGTCTAGGAGGAGAATTACAGGTTCTTCCTTAGAAAAATCTTATCTACAGGTCTCTTTCTTCAATGGCTTCGGTGCTTTTTATTACTCTTAGAATACAGTCCCAACCCCTTACCATGGCCTTCAAGGTGAGTAAAACTCTCTAGCCTCACCTCGTACCATTCCTCTGATCCCCAACTGGTTGGTCACTATGCTGCAGACACACAGAACATGACAAGCACAGGGCTCTGTGTTTCTTGTTCCCGCGTTCTGAAATGCTCTTTGTCTAGCTCTGTGCGCGCATGTCTCTGGCTCCTTATCATCCTTCAAGTGTCAGTTTAAGCAGCACCTCCTCAGAGAGGCTTTCCCTTGCCACTCTATCTGAAGCAGCTCTCCTAAGTATCTCCCCAGCTTCCTGCAGGTCTCTTTATCACATCATCCTGTTTATCTTCTTTGTAGCACTTATCACAATCAATAATTATCACCGGACTATAAGCACCGTGCTATCACCACAACATCTCCAGCATCTGGTACGGCGCCCGGCTCAGAGACAATGTTTGATAGTTGTCAAATTATTATTGGGGATGCAAATAAACAATTATGCTAAACACAAGCATTTTCCTCCCTTTTTTTTTTATTCTTATGTATAGTGTCTAGCACCATACATCATATTGGCTAGGGAGAATTTGACATAAGAATACCATTTTTGAGAAATTTTAATGATAAAGAATAGCCCTTCCTTCCTTCCTCCCTCCCTCCCTCTTTATCTCTCTCTCTCCCCCTCCCCTTTTCTCATTTTCTCTCTCTTTATTTTTAAGTTATATATGACATCAGTTGTCAACATCTCAGCCCCCAATCTTTCACCTTAAAGCCTTTCCCCCAATTCTTCCTCAACCTCGTGAGTTGATGTGCAGCATAAATCAGGAAAGCATTGATCTACAGTCACATGGTCCCTGATAGATAGTCTTTCAGGGACAAAATGGCAAACAAACCTAGAGTACAAAGCATTTATATTTGGAAGCAGTGTGTTAGTGAAAAAAACAAAACAAAACAAAACAAAACATTAGAGTCAGGAGGCAGGGATTCTAGTCACTTTGCCACTGCGGAAATAATACAATGTCGGTTCACTACTCTGTGCCCCAATCTTCCCATCTATAAAACTGAAATAATGTCTCCCCTTGTCTTAGTTCACACGGAGGAGAGGATCCATCAAGATGATTATGTGAGAGCATGCAGCAAAATATTATGTAAAAATATAAGGTATTATTATATTAAAAGAGAAGCACTGTTTTCTAGTTTGCTAGAAAAGGAAGAAGAGACAACACTCATATCTGGGGAGTGAGGGGTATGGTGACCATATTTTCAAAACCCAAATCAGGACATATCTTTTGGCATATGATCTGACACATGGTCTGACCACATGACAGAATATTTGAAATCAAAATGTCCTGAAAAATCCAGGACATGTGGTTGCCATGGCAATGAGGAGCCATAGGGAGGCTGTGGGCAATGAAAAGACAGGGTCGAATTGGCAAGCATGGAAAACTATTTTGCCAGTGATGTGCAGGACAGTTTGGAACCAATCAATGTGGAAGACTGAAAAGGCAAGAAGTAAGAAATGTTACCACTCTGAGTGTGAGGTGTAAGTAGTAACCCTGAACCATCCTAATTCTGGAAAATGTTCTCTATTCTTTCCAGGAAACCTAGGGCAGTTTCTGGTTCACATGAATGTGGAGCAGGAAGTGGTGTTTTGGGTAAGAATTTTGTTGGAGTAGACTTAGCCCTCAGGATGGTCCCATATCTACTCTCAATATCCCAAGTGCACCTCTAAAATAAAAATAATCTCATGGTAGCCTAGTTCTCCAGACTAAGGGAGACTCCCTAGAAGTACCCCAGTGGAGACCCAAATCTGCCTCCATCCAGATGGAAAGCCGTGGAAGTCTTCAACTCTCAGAATTCTGCATTCCTCCTCCACCTTTCTTCACACAAAATTAAAGCAGTCCTCTCCTTCATGCAACTGCTCAGGAAATATTGTTTATGATCCCCAACTGCCTCAGATCCCCTGACCACACAGCTCTAGTATCCTATGAATTCTGCTGATGACTTTTAGGACAGAAAGTCAGACTGTTATGGCCAGTCAAAAGTGAGGTGCAAATAAATCTCAAGGAAGCATAATGAATGGACTAAGAAAAGGAGGGCTTATAAAAAAAAAAGATCAATCTCTTTTAGCATTTTCCACAGATTCTCAGTAATAACTTTAATAGTAAGTCTTATATTTCCATTTCTAAGGGGCAGGGGTTGTTTCATGGGGCAGATTTTATTCCTTTCCAGCCGTGAAGCCTCCAAGACCTCTAAATTCCATCCAGTGCCTATCGCATGCTATTGAGCTGGCATGTTTGCAAATTGCATGCAGTGAGATCCTTCCATACCAACAGCCCCGTCTCAGATTCCCCAGCATCCCAGCCAAACTAGTATTGCCTGCACATTTTCTTCATCTTTTCATTGAGTTCCGTGTGGCAGTGGCACATTCCTCAGCACGGGCTCCAGTCGGCATGGTAACTAGTTAGGGACTGCAAGCCGCCTTCTTGCAGACTAGTTCCTTCTGAGAGTGCTTTTTTAGGGAAGGGGGGTGCAGGAGGCAATAGCAGTGGAGGAAGTAGTGAAAGGGGGTGGAGAAAGAATTGATTGGGTTGGGCTGGGGGGGGAGGGAAGGGCAAAAGAATGACTTAAACACACTTTTTTAAAAGAGTTATCTGGTTCACCCTTGGTGTTGGTGCTAAATTGCCTGGGCAGAAAAAAGTCCTAATTGGGGTGGGGAGGCAGTGACAAAGCAAAGCTTGTTCAATCTGCACTGTTGATAGTGCAGGTACCTCAGGGCGGTTGGGAGTGATCGCCGTGTTGACTTTGTCTAATTGCAGGGGAGGGGTTTGTGAGCTGTGACGGGCAGCGTTACACCCAGTGGGGGTGGTGGACAAAAACTGGCATAACCACGCGGGGCTAAATAAACTGACTGACAAAGCTCTTGGCATATTATTAAAAATCTGGCAAAATGTTCATCTCTTGACAAAAATGTAGAGAGACTAGTAATGCATAACTTTATCCCATGTTGGATTTTAAAATGGCTAATGCCAAGTTGTCTGTCAAAATTAATAGGGCATTGCTTCTTCTTATAGAACAAAAAAAATTTTTTTCATACATTTTATTCATTTATTCATTGCTAAGAAATCATGTATCTGCTAAAAATTTCATTTAGGAAAAAGGTTTGGGGCTGGTCAACCTTGATTTTAAAGTACTGTGAATTGAAAGCTACTTTTTCTTACGTTTGTTATAATAAAAATTACACCTTCATTGAAATGGAAAGCATTTTATTCTTCGAGAATAGATTAAAAACTCTGCACCTGGGCTTATACCAAAAGTGGCATTAAAACTCCAATTATTGATTATATCTTTATATAAGTTTGGGGTGGGGACCTTTTTTTACAGTCCTTTATATCAAGAAAAATGTTAAATGGTTAATTGACTGTTGAGTAGATACTCAGCATCATCACAGGGATTAATCAATATATTGACTTTTTGACTCTTGAACTTTGCTATTTCATGTGTTAATTTAACTGTTTCTCCTTCCTTCTTTGCTTTCCATTAAGCCTTTATGCTTGCTCTTCTATACAAACCACTTTTTATTCTAAGTTTTATACACATAGGGCAACTTTCTGTTCTAGAATCTGAGTGCATTTTGTTGAGTATTCAGACCTCAACAAGGTGTAATTATTATTGGTTTTGGTCATATGTCTATGGTGCCTGTGGACAACTATTTCTTTTCTTATTTTCCACATGCTAAAGCTTCGTAATTAAGTGGAAATGAAAAGAGACTCCATGAACGTTAAAAAAAACAACCAAACTTTTACGATGTATTTTAATTCCTAGTTTGCTTTATGGAACAATAAACTCTTTTCTTTATAAGTTTAGAATTTTTGTCAACTTTTTTCAAAACAAAAATTTCAAAATGGCATGTCCTTCAAAATCTCATTATTTTGCCAATTCTGATTTTTCTGAAGGGCTCCGATAAGATAGGGAAGTCCATGAAGCTGATGGGGTGACTCTGTTCTTAAGCCCTAATAAATAATCTGGTTTTGTGATTTTTCTCCTTTAATTCTTAAAACACCTACCCTAGGTCTACAGTGTATAAGCTCTGTTTGAAAACGAAGACACTTGAAGCATAAACACTGGTATGCTTCCAGGTAAAAGGAAAATGTTCAAATGTTCTTAACTGAGGAAGGAACAAACATGTAAATAAGAGATGGGCTGATTCCCCACTGTTCATGTTTGCTCACTGCGAACATTTGGTTCACTTGGCTTGGCTCATTATTTCAGCTGGGAAAGTCACTATATGAATTAATAGCAGATTTCCCAGCTGAAAATAAATGTTTACCAGTTTAGGGGGCTGGGGTTTTTTGGCAAAGACCCGGCTTTTTGTCTGACTGGCTCCTTTTTTGGCATGCACATCCCTGAGGTGTGTAATTAAAGTAAGGGAATTTGCACATAGTGCTTTAGGGCTTTAATGAATAGAAAACACATGATATTTCAGCAATTTGGTAACTAATGTCAGAGTGAGCATTTCCTGTGTGAGGTATCACAATAATAGGGCTCTGTGATAATAAAGGCGCCTGCAATCCCTTGCAAAGAAAAGGAAAAGTGACAGCATTTGTTCCTAAATTCCAATACAAAATACATTACAAAAAGAGCAATTTACATTTTATAACAGACGGACTTTGAACTTGAACATAGCCTCAGAATTAATGGCTATTAAATCAGCCTCACTTTGCTGAATATTGAAATCCCCTTCAGGACAAAGATCTTGGCTGTTGGTATCAGGTTACATTACAAAATTGAATACACAGTATCCACTGGTTTTAATCATAACCATTCTCGCTTTGCCATTGAAATTTTTCAACGGCTCAAAATCTGAAAAAGTATTTTTAAACCTCAGGAACCTTGGGGGCGCCTGGGTGGCTCAGTCGGTTGAGCGGCCGACTTCAGCTCAGGTCATGATCTCACGGTCTGTGGGTTCGAGCCCCGCGTCGGGCTCTGTGCTGACAGCTCGGAGCCTGGAACCTGCTTCAGATTCTGTGTCTCCCTCTCTCTCTGACCCTCCCCCGTTCATGCTCTGTCTCTCTCTATCTCAAAAATAAATAAAACATTAAAAAAATTAATAAATAAACCTCAGGAACGTTGAGGGAAAGAGGAGAAGGAACAAATTAACATTTACTGAGCACCTGTTATGTGCCAGAGATATTTACATGATAGCAAATTTAATATTTTACAAAAATAACCATGCAAAAAAGGCATTAATATTCCTTTCTTTCTATGGGGGAAAAAATCCAAAAAATTTCGGCAACTTGCCCAAGATCCCATAATAAGTGGTACCAGGATGTGAGAGACGACACTGCCCCTCATAAAGTAAGACTCAGTACAACTTTCATCATAATTGTCAGGCTTCAAAACCCAAGTTCTTCCAAAAAAGGTCATGCTATTATTTTTGTATCTCTTCTACAAAATTATTCTAAAGAAGGATGAAAACCTTTCTCCCCCCCAACCACAGTCCCTGATTGTTCTTGTGAATAAGATATATATCCAACTTGCAAAGAAAACCCAAACCTTCTTGTTCCATCCTCTGTATAACAGTGTTGGAAGCAGCAAGTTTATGTTTCCTGGGTCATAGGGAGGTCATCTCAACCTGAGGGTAAACTCTATTTTTTTTTTTTTAAGGTAAACTCTATGCCTAACACAGAGCTCAAACTTACAGCCTTGAGATCAAGTGCCATGCTCTACGGACTAAGCCAGCCTGGTGCCCTAGAAACTATACTTTTTTTTTTTTTAACGTTTATTTATTTTTGAAGCAGAGAGAGACAGAGCATGAACGGGGGAAGGTCAGAGAGAGGGAGACACAGAATCCGAAACAGGCTCCAGGCTCTGAGCTGTCAGCACAGAGCCCGACACGGGGCTCGAACTCACGGACCGCGAGATCGTGACCTGAGCCGAAGTCGGCCGCTTAACCAACTGAGCCACCCAGGAGCCCCGAAACGATACTTTTAATACAGGACAACGCAGCCATGACGAGGAACAAGTATCCAAGAGAAGCATGGAAGAAGGGGATGCTTTCATCATAGCCAAAGGCCAGAATATGGCATCCACATCATGGTAAAATAGGGGAACACAGATTTCACCTCAGTAGGTCTTAGGTCTTACTTACATCTGTAAAATGAAAGGATTGGTCTAGATGATCTAAAAGGCCCATTTCTGGGATGCCTGGGTAGCTCAGTTGGTTAAGCATCTGACTTTGGCTCGGGTCATGATGTCACAGCCTGTGGGTTCGAGCCCCACATCTAGAGCATGCTTCAGATCCTGTGTCTCCCTTGCTCTCTGCCCCTCCCCCACTCATGCTCTGTCTCTCCCCACAATGAATAAACATTAAAAAAATTTTTTTAAATCATCTAAAAAATAAAAATTAAAAAAATTAAAGGCCCATTCCTGATTTAAAAGTCTCAACTACCAAGTATCCTTGGTTGAACCAGGGACCAGGGGCCAAGAAGTTGACAATAATCCACAAACATGAGAATTCCCAAAGGAATTCTGCCTATAGGAATAACTGCCTATCTTACAGTCAATACACAAAGACACGTGTGAGCATTCTTATAGCCTTAATGAAATTATTATCAAGCTTCTACCATACATTTCTTTTTTGTTTTAAGTTTATTTATTTTGAGAGAGAGAGAGAGAGAGAGCATGAGCAGGACAGGGGCAGAGAAAGAGGGAAAGAAAGAGAGTCGCAAGCAGGCTCTGAACTGTCAGCACAGAGCCTGACATGGGGCTGAATCCCATGAACTGTGAGATCATGACCTAAGCTGAGATCGAGAGTCTGACACTCAATTGACTGAGCCCCCCAAGTGCTGCTCTAACACGCATTTCTTGAAATCATCCGTAAACTAAATTCTAAGGTAAAGCATTGTATTTAAAAAGCTTTTCCTCCTGCCTCTACCTGTCCTGATTTTTCACCTTATCTTGTCTTCTCTGTGGCTTTCCTCTTACTCTCCAAAGTCTTTAAAAAAATTTTTTTTTTAATCTTTATTTATTTTTGAGAGAAAGAGAGAGAGACAGAGCTCGAGCAGGGAAGGGACAGAGAGAGAGAGGGAGACAGAATCCGAAGCAGGCTCTAGGCTCTGAGGCATCAGCACAGAGCCCGACGCGGGGCTCAAACTCACGAACTGTGAGATCATGACCTGAGCCGAAGCCAGGCACTTAACTCACTGAGCCACCCAGGCGCCCCCTCTCCAAAATCTTTTGAAGAATCATTGACAGACGGCACTTCTGGCATGGGGCACTATCCTAATTCCTAGTAAAGAAGAAAAATGCGTGCGTGTGTGTGTGTGTGTGTGTGTGGCTTGGAGTCTAAACACTTCCTCCTACAATCCTAGGAATATAAACTTCAAGAGACTGGAGACTCTGAGACCTCCTACCCCACACCAGTCTTTCCCCTTTGACGAGGAACTAACACTCCGCCTTTCCTCTCTCTTGTCAACAGCCACTGATGCCAGCTGCTTCCCAGCAATAACTGCGCCAACTGAGTAGCCGCGGCTCCCCCAAAACTAAAGATGTTATTGTCATCTCCATCAACATTTAAAGAAATGTGAACGTCAAACATTTGAGAGATTTAAAAAAAAATTTTTTTTTTAATGTTTATTTTTGAGAGAGAGACAAAGTGCGAGCAGGGGAGGGGCAGAGAGAGAGACACAGAATCAGAAGCAGGTTCCCAGGCTCTGAGCTGTCAGCACAGAACCCGACACAGGGCTCGAACTCATGAACCACGAGATCATGACCTGAGCCGAATTGGACGTTCAACCGACTGAGCCACCCAGGTGCTCCAAATTTGAGAGATTTATTAGGATGAAGGCCAGAAATACCATATTTACTCCAGTAGAACAATCTATTGATCTATTGATGCTCCCTCCCACCTTGTCACTGTCCTCATCCTCTGCGTCCTCACCTTCCTCCTCCTTATCCTGCTTAAAGTCCATGATCCATTACCATTATTATTCTCTTGCAAGCACCCTCATCCTCCTTGCTCCTCTCTGAGCATACTGGTAAATTCTCATAACTTCTTAAATCCAACTTTCTGTCTATTCCACGTCAGCATCCTTGAACAGAACATGTTGGAGAAAAACAAACAACTAGGCTGACTGATCTCATTCTAAATTCCTGGTCATCATAACCTCGGACCAATAATGCTGCTCAGCTTTCATTTGTTGTCCTACACCATTCCCTCCTCCTCTGTCCTCAATACTCCTTCATCCCAGGGCGCCTGGGTGGCTCAGTCCACAACGCTTCCGATTCCTGATTTTGACTCAGGTCATGATCTCATAGTCGTGAGATGGAGCCCCAAATAGGGTTCTGACCCTTTTGTCCTCTAACTACATTCAATCCACAGAGGATTTCATCAGTCACAAAGCTTTATATACCATCTCTACACTGTTGTCTAGATGTATATATCTAGCCTGAATGGCTCTTAAACGCTGCACCCCTTTTGTGAAAACAAGATCCAGGTTCTGTCTTGTGCCCTAGTTATGTTAAGTGGGTTCCCCTCTTATTTTCCTGTCTAATATCACAATCCCTTAAGGCCTGAGTCCCTGAATTGTTCTTGTTGGTTCCTATCAAAGGGCTCTAAACATGATGCCTTCTGGCAGACTTTCCTAATAACTGCCTACCTGTCTAGGTTTCTGAATGTCTTATGAGTAGGAGGAAGAGGAGGAGGAGGAAGATGGAGGAAAAAAAGAAGGACCCGTGGCTGTTGTACACAGCCCCAGTGATGTTGACTGTTGTGAGTAATCAAATGTTACCCTTGGGGAAAAGGCAGCAGGCTTCCTCCTGAGCAGCCATAGGCAAAGTCATTACTTTGGTGAATTTACTGCAGTCTATTCAAAGCCTGATTTTAGCATTGCAAATCAGAAACTTCATATTTTTAGAAAGTAAATCAATCATTCTAAGGCAGACTGCTTCATCTATCTCATGAGTCTGACATATCAAACCAGGGTAATTTATTAATTTACACTAAGAAATAACCGTTGTGGAAAAAAAAAAAGAAGAAAAAAGAAAGAAAGAACAGTTGTAGAATACTCAAAGCCACACTCACAACATATTCTGTGCCTACCATCAAGAATTTTGAAAAGCCAGGTTATGCTCGAAAGCTAGAACATATATTTTAAAAAGCTAGTATATTAATTCATAGTAATAAATGGCTGTCTTGGCGAGCAAAATTCTGTGCATATGATCTGCTCATATGATCTGTGCATTCCCTCTTTCTTTGCAGACGTACACAGGAAGCAAAATCATAATCAGATTGCAGCCAGAGTGATTTTTTTCAAAGCACACATTCAACTAGGTCACTCCTCTAAAACTGGGCATTGTTCTCAGAAGAAGGCAAAATCCTCCAGCTACTTACTGGCCCTACGCGATCTGGCGGCTCAGTCTCTGCCTTCACTGTAGGAACTGGTTAAGAACATAGGTTTCTGCAACCACACTCCATGGTTCAAATCCCCTCCCTCCACTTTCAAGCTCGGGCAGTTTATTCACTTACATTGTGCCATAGTTTCTGCTTCAGGAAAATAGGAATAGAGATAGCGGTTACTTCATAAGACTGTGATGAAATTAGGAGAATAAACTGCTTTCAACACGGTCTGGCACCTACTAGGTGCTCAGGAAGTGGTATCTATTATCTGAAACCACCCTGGGTCCAGCCACACCAGCCCTCCCTCCATCTTTCAAATACGCTACAAGCTAAGATCATTTCAGCCTGGTGCTCTGAACAAACGCCGGCCCTGCTTGAAAATCACTCCTCATACCTCCTCCTTCTTCTGTTTAACTCCTACAAGTCCTTAGCTTCTTCAGTCTAAAGTTACTTCCTCCTCGGACCAAGAGTCCTCAGTTTACAGTTTCCTTCGTTATTTTAATGTTCTCTCCTTCATAAGATGCCTGGCTCAGGTCAGTCTTCTGTCTTGAGAGGTAGTCTCAATGCTCGGCACTTTCTCCCAAAGCCTGACACGAACCTGGCATGTTATAAGCACACCATACCAATTTGTGTAAATGTTCAGTTGAGGCTTGCCCTGGTTTGAAAAAAACTTTGGCCAGGTCTGGCCTTCCAGGGGCAAAACTTGGACCAGCACCTCTAACTTGGCCTCAGGAACTCTCTCTTTACCACCTTCCAGGGCTGACCAACCCCCTTTGATTAACACATTCTTTCTTTGCATGTGTTAATGCATTTGCCTAGGTTTCTTCGGACTCATCTGAGGTGTAAGAAAATTTTTGCATATCTATGCTCTATTTTTAGTCGTTGTTTTTAAAATTTTGCTCTCAGTGGGCATCTTCTCTCTCTCAATTCCAAGTTCTGCGGGGGGGGGGGGGGGGGGTGTTTGAGAGTTGTCTCTTTATATTTCTCTATCATTGACAACACACCTGGACCAGGATTCTGTCCACCCGCGGAGACGCCCCAGTGTTTTGTATTAGGTGAGTGGATGCTCACCTTCCTGCAGGACCACTCTACTTTCCACACAGAACTCTTCCTGAAGCCTGAGCTGGGTCTACACCAGCTCCATGGGCCTCTCCCAGTCTACTCACCTTTCGGGCAGGGTCCTAAGATAGAGCCCAGCAGATACTCCCTATGGGGGGAGACACTAGGTAGCTATACAACTCTGCTTAATTAAGGGAGGTGGGTGTCAAGTGTGTTTTTCATTAAGTGGAATACAGCACCGCTCTGGGGACTAATTATTGTCTTAAATGGAAATAAAATTGACCCAAGGACGAGAGCGAGAAACACAGAAAGTTGTCATCGCCACTATATATTTGCACTCCACCACGAGACGTGCAAATCCTCCAGTCAGTCCTAGGCAAAAGTGACTACAGCTGGGAAGATTCCATCCAATTCTTAAAAGCCTCTGTCAAAAAGACTCAATTCTATGTTAGCAAAAACAATTGGTCTACAGCACATCCTGAAACCCTGGAAATCTGAAAAGCATTGCTCTGGGTTTTCGTTCTGTTTCCACGACGTTGAGATCTGGCTTAGGCCAGAGATGTGTGTGGAAAAGGGCTGGTCCAATCCAATGCAGAATTTAGCAGAAGGTAAGAAAGAACACAAAACTCAGGTTGAAGAAAGCCTCTCCCTGGGGTATTTCTCGTCCTTTATTTTTACCCCAGATCCAAGACTTGTGGTTAATTCAGATAAGCACTTGACCTTTGTGGGTGCTTATCCAAAGTCAACCTTCCCGTGTCTGAGGGTCACCTGTAACTCATTAATCTCGGTCCGCCATTGTTTTGCAGGGATGTCTGTTCCATTTAAGATATAAAACTCCTATACAGATAACATGGTAGGTTAATGCACTCACCTTTCATTCCCTGATTGCTGGGTTCACACCAAACTCAATTCTGTTATGAGTAAGGATTACGTTTTGATATGTTCCCTGTCCCCAGGAGCCATTTGTCTACAGGTCTTCAAATCCTAAAAGGATGTTGCAGGCATCAGCATACTCTTTGGGGCCCTATACAGGAGATTCCAGGGAATAGAATGGCCCGGAGGTTACTGGGTCAGGACTGGAGGGGAAAGAACTATTTAGGGAATCTTGCTGAGTGCATGCTTCTTAGGGTCCTATCAGTCCTTTGCTGCTCTGGACTCTTAAGATGAAAACAAGGCCATTATCACTTTTCAAAAAATAATAAATTGCCTTATAGAGAATCTAGCACTGTTAGGCTGTACTTTCTTCCCTACAGCAAGCAATGTGCTAGCAGGCAATCAGGAAAAAGGCACAAACTCTGTGCAGTTTTTTGAACATCATACTTTTCAGGCATTCTCTTGTTTGTGATTTAACTTCACTCACTCTTTCATTAGGAAATGCAAATCTATGCCGTCACCTGTGGCAAAAACCGTGCTATAAATCTAGAGGAAAATGACAAGCAAGGGATCCACTGCCTTTAAGGTAGAATGACATACTGGATGGCATGACAGCTCCGGAGTCAGACTGCCAAGGGCAGAATCCCAGGCCTACTGCTGAAAGCCTTCACCTCTCCCGGCCTCAATTTCATAGCTGTAAAATGGAAATAATTAGAGCACTTACTGCAGAGAGTTATTGTCGGAATCAGATGAGATAATGACACATAAGACACTTAGAACAGTGTCTGGCATATATAAGGGGCTCAATAAGTGTTAGCTGTTATTGGTACTTAATCGCTCTGATTCACGCTATAAAAACTAAAGGGATTTCTTTGTCTTCTTCTGCTGCTTCTGCTTAATCTGTGGCTTCCTCTCCAACCACCTGACAGGTGACAGAACCCCAAACAAATGTTTCTCATTCTTTCTATTTTGCATGGCCACACACTCTTCCCTCCACCCCCACCCCCACCCCCCACCATGCCCCTTGCATTCCAACCAGTTAAAGTGCGAAGGAGTGGCCCAAACTGCCTCACTTAATTAATTTCAGCCCACTCCTGCTGCTGGCCACGCCTTGGTGCTAACAACGAAAGGGGCGCACAAAGGCTTTCGCTTTATAGCAAGAAAAGGAAAAAATGTACTGTCGATACATATTACTCGTCGATGTAAATGCTTTCAGGAACCCTTCGCTGCTTCTTTTCATGTTCTTCGAGTCTAAGAGCCATTTAGAGAAGACCTGCTGTTCTAGCGCCCTAAGGACATGTGAGAGGATGCGCGCAGGCAGCTGAGAAACAGAGCTTCTGTTTATGTGGAGCGAGGCAGGTCTAGACCTTTGACTAACAATAAGAAGAATATCTTAATCACAAGCATTCTGAAGTCATGCCAGGTGGAGTGCTTAGCGTTGGACTGCTCCCTTTTTTTTTTTTTTTCTTAATACAATTTGGGAAAGACACCAACACATGCAAGTAGACTCTCATTTCAGGATCCTCCGTTATCTTCCCATTGGGAAGGCTGGGAGAGAGGTAGCACCTAAATATTAGCCCAAATCCCCATACCAAGGAGGGGTCTAGAATTTCTAGGAAGGACAGGTGCAAGGATGGCAATCTTTTGGAAAGAGAGCTAGAGGACCTCTCTTGAAACTATGTTTGCATAGTGAACAGGCTGTTGCATGCAGTTCATGTTTACTGGAAGTGAATTTGTAAGGCTGATGGAGATTTTGAAGGGCTGGAGTCCCTCCAACCACCCCTCACTTTGTATTCTAACAACCGTGGCTCCCAACTCTCATTCCCCATGCTTTTAGGAGCTTTTCCTATGTGTTCTAAGCTACTGTCTTCAACAGAGATATGTCAAAACTGTTAGTAGTGTAGAAAAACAAGGGTGTTTATCTGCCTAGAAAGATAAACACCATAGGTGCTCAAAAATGTTGTTGAATGAATTTATGATGTTATAGAAGTTACCATAGTAAAAGCTCTGGGAAAAGGCACCACCAACAAAATAACTGATTTCTATTCTTAGTGTTTAATCGTTAAAAATATTTAGAATGACTCCTTTTCCCTGACCGAAGCAATAAAACAATCTCTGTTTAGAATAAAGAAACTGTTTAGTCACATGCAACCCTTGGCAAAGACTTCCTGCTGTCGTCAGATATTTCTACAATTCTCTTCTCCCCATCTTCCGGTAGGAATGTTAACTCCCAATTTTAGTTGGACAGATGGCTTTCCAGATGAAGATTTTACTTCTCAGAGAGAAATTAACTTCTATATCGCCCAAAGCACTGTGTTTTGGAACACCTCTGTTACATTAGCCTCATCTGTATTTTATCAAACATCAACACCATGCCACATTAAGAAAGAAAGCTGAAAGGAAGACTCCATTCATTTAAATTAAAAACAAGTAGAGCAGAATCAATAATGTAAATCGGTTCTCATATTTTCCTTCTTCTAGTTCAACTACTACTTTCAGAATGGGTTCACATTGTTGTTGACTCACGAGAAAAAATGTTAGCCCTGATTTCTAAAGTTGTGATAGTAGCCAATGAGACAATTAGCAAGTGTGAAATCCAATCCACTGCCTGGTGTTTTACAGCCTGGGAGCAAAGAATGATTTTTATATTTTTATTTCATTTAGTTTCTATTTTTCCAGGCTTTTATTAAACATTTTGTATTCATTAATATTTTTTATTGAGACATTTGACACGGAACATAGTGTAAGTTTAAGGTATATAAGATGTTGATTCGATATATATTGCAATATGATTGCCTTTGTAGCATGAGCTAACACCTCTATCGCTTCACATAATTACCATTTCTTTAGTGTTGGGAACAGTTAAGATCTAGTCTCTCAGCAAATTTAATATTTTTTTTTTAATTTTTTTTTCAACGTTTATTTATTTTTGGGACAGAGAGAGACAGAGCATGAACGGGGGAGGGGCAGAGAGAGAGGGAGACACAGAATGGGAAACAGGCTCCAGGCTCTGAGCCATCAGCCCAGAGCCTGACGCGGGGCTCGAACTCACGGACCGCGAGATCGTGACCTGGCTGAAGTCGGACGCTTAACCGACTGCGCCACCCAGGCGCCCCAGCAAATTTAATATTTATAGTATAGTTTTGTTGTCTATAATCACTGTACGGTGTGTTAGGTCTCTGGGACTGATTTATCTACTAGTTGCAAGTATTGTTTGGACATTTTTATATCATAGAAGAAAATCAAAAGGTTTTATGGCACGTAAAAATCATATGAAATTCATATTTCAGTGTCCATAAATAACGATGTATTGGGATACAGCCACATTCATGTATTTGAATATTGTTTGTAGCTGCTTTCTGGCAGAAAGCAGAATAGTTACAACAGAAACTGCATGGGCCACAAACCCCAAAACGTCTATTATGTGACATTTTCCAGAAAAAGTTTGCAGATCCTTCCCAATAGTACCTTTCCTGCTGCCGCTACTGTTGTTTTCAATGTTTATTTATTTTTGAAAGAGAGGGAAAGTGTGTGTGAGGCAGGGGAGGGGCAGGGAAAGAGGGAGACAGAGGATCCAAAGCAGGGATGTGGGGCTCAAACCCAGGAACTGCAAGATCATGACCTGAGCCAAAGTCAGGCACTGAACTGACTGAACCACCTGGGCGCCCCTCTTTCCTGATGTTTTTAGTGGAAGATGGATACATATTATTTAAATTGATTTCTTTCACTTTGAAGTCTCAAGCTATGGGAACATAGGCATGCATTTAGGGATTTTCTCCAATAGCTTGGTTTTAATCATGAAGAATATTTGATTGATAACTAATGTGAAAAGTAATGGTGGCTAAATTACATTGTTATTACTTCTGTGAGCAATATTGCATAGATTCTGTTGACTGAATCTTCAGCCACACATTTACCTTCCCTTCCCTTCATGTACATTTGGTGAGAGTAAGTCCTGTGGTTAAACACAACCTGTTACCATGTTTCCTGTGCCAGCTCCTCAAACAACATCCCCACAGTTGTTACAATAGTTCATTTGCTTCATAATCTTAAAATTTTTTTTAATTTAAATTTATTTATTTATTTTGAGAGACAGAGCAAGAGAAAGTGAGCACGGGTCGGGGAGAGGGAGAGAGACAGGGAGAGAGAGAATCCCAAGCGGGCTCTGCATGCACTGCCACCGCAGAGGCCAATGCAAGGGCTCGAACCCATGAACCAAGAGATCATGACCTGAGCTGAAACCAAGAGTCAGACGCGTAACCAACTGAGCCACCCAGGCACCCCTCCTTCATATTTCTAGACCAAACTTTTGCATTACTGTCCTGGTTCCCCTGTATCAAATCTCTTCTGCCATCCATCCCATGACCAGAGGGAACTTCCATGAAAGAAAAGAAAAGAAAAGAAGAGAAGAGAAGAGAAGAGAAGAGAAGAGAAGAGAAGAGAAGAGAAGAGAAGAGAAGAGAGAAGGAAGGAAGGAAGGAAGGAAGGAAGGAAGGAAGGAAGGAAGGAAGGAAAGAAAGAGAAAGAAAGAAAGAAAGAAAGAAAGAAAGAAAGAGAAAAAGAAAAAAGCACGTAGCTAATATTTCAATATTTAATTACATAGCTGTATGTCCCATCTAAAAAAATTCAGTCCACCCACTGCTTACAGAATAAAACGCAAACTTCTCAGGCTGGCATTCATAATTCTTCACGGTATGTTCTCACCCTATACTCTATCCAAACAGTACCATTCTCTCTTCCCAACATACCTCTGGTATACCTATTTTCTGGTCCATCCTCTGTGCCTCTGTTTATACCATGATCTCTTGCCTTCAAACCTAACCCTTCTTTCCATTCTAACATATTCAAATTTTTTTTTTTTAAGGCCTAATTCCAATGCCAACTCTCTCATGAAGACTTCTCTGCCTCTTGTACCCCAAGTTCGATGAGTATTTGAACACCTATAGGTTTTTCCTTTCTGGCATCATTCATTCACCATTCTTTCAGGAGGAATGCATCAGTTTTGCGTACAATCTTGAGGGGACTGTAACTCAAAATGCTGTATTCCTAGTGGTGAAGGGACAGAGATGTGACACTCACTAGGCCAGTCAGGAGCCATTCCTCTCAGACTCCGCCGGCTCTCCTTCTAGCTCTCTCTCTCTCTCTCTCTGCAATTTGATTATTTCTGCTCACAGAAGACTGTTTCTGCTCTGCTCCAGTCCTTGCCAGTGGTGGTTTCTCTGACCTATATTTTGATTTTATGAAGAACTTCATACCCTTCCAGTAAACTCTTATAAAACTAGTCACTTCCAGTTTCTATTATTTGCACCCAAAGACACTGATTGATAGAAATGGCGAACATTATGGAATGAATACTGAACAATACAGTGTTGATCCTGTTACCATAATGTTAACATTTTGAAGTATTGTGATTCATGTCAGAGAATATCCTTGTTTCCTGGAGACTCATAGGAAGTATTTAGGTGTAAAGTATTGTGGTATCTGTAATTCACTTTCAAGTGGGAGAGAAAGGGGGGTAAAATGTTAACATGGTGAAGGGCGTATGAATGTCATTACACCACTATTATCACTTTTCTGTAAGAGTGAAAATTTTCAAGATAAAATATTGGAGGCAAAAAAAAAAAAGAAAAAAGAAAAGGTGATCATCTCCTCTTCCAAACCTTCGTAAGATTTTACCTATACACTTCTTAGGGCTCCTTACATTTCCTATCTTGAATAATAATTATCCCTGTCATTGTTGTCTTCATCTTACACAATAGCAGTTCCCAGAATTCTATGTAGGCAAAGCAAAAGGAGAAAAGGTTTAAGGGACTTACCACAAATCTTTCTTTGCTTTTTAAGACTTCTTATTTTGAGGGGTGCCTGGCTGGCTAAAAGTCGGTAGAGTGTGCAACCTCTGATCTTGGGATTGTGAGTTTGGGCCCCACGTTGGGTGTCGAGATTAATTAAAAATAAAGTCTTTTTTTTTTTTTTTTTAATTAAAAAAAATTTTTTTTTAACGTTTATTTATTTTTGAGACAGAGAGAGAGCATGAATGGGGGAGGGACAGAGAGAGAGGGAGACACAGAATCGGAAGCAGGCTCCAGGCTCTGAGCCATTAGCCCAGAGCCCGACGCGGGGCTCGAACTCATGGACGGAGAGATCGTGACCTGAGCTGAAGTCGGCCGCTTAACCGACTGAGCCACCCAGGCGCCCCCAAAATAAAGTCTTTTTAAAAAGACGTTTTTATTTTTAATAATCTCGACACCCAACGTGGGGCTTGAATTTACAACCCCAAGATCAAGGGTTGCATGCTCTACTGACTGAGCCAGCCAGGCACCCCTATCACGAAACTTTATTGGAAAAATAACAGTTTTCTTTTTATTTGGGTTGTACTTTTTTTTTTAATGTTTATTTATTTTTGAGACAGAGAGAGACAGAGCATGAGCAGGGAAGGGGCAGAGAGAGAGGGAGACACAGAATGTGAAGCAGGCTCCAAGCTCTGAGCTGTCAGCACAGAGCCCGACGCGGGGCTCAAACTCGCGGACCTCGAGATCATGACCTGA
The DNA here is from genome assembly GCF_028749965.1 of Puma concolor. NCBI lineage: Eukaryota > Metazoa > Chordata > Mammalia > Carnivora > Felidae > Puma > Puma concolor. The sequence goes on from NC_141672.1 coordinate 44,514,566, forward strand.
GCGGAAGTCGGCCGCTTAACCGACTGAGCCACCCAGGTGCCCCTAGGTTGTACTTTTAAAATCCATATGAGAACAACATCTTTATAAAGATGCTTTTATTCATACTTTATTTAAAGTTAATAAAAAAAATACCATTTTGTTTTCAGAGAATACTTATTGAAGGAAAGATGGCATTGGAGATTATAATGGAGTGAAATTCTTCCTCGCCTTCCAAGGCTTCTCTTGGTGCAGATGCTGGCCTTACAAGACTGGAAGCCACCTGTAACCTCCGTGGTCCCTGGCACAGTGCCATACACACAGTCAGTGCCCAGTACACTTGTTGAATCAGTCAATGGTCCCTGTTCTGACTTACACCATTCTTCTTTTGCCTCCTTTCCAATGAGAATTTAAGGTGTATGTTTTTCACTTGGAATTTCTTGGTTTATTCATAGTTTTCAATAAATGATTATCAAATGCCCACCACTATAATGGACACTGTTTTAAGTTCTGGGAATACATCAGTGAGCAGGCAAGCTTCCTGCCACCACAGGGCTTAGATTCTAGTGTGATGCATGTCTACTCACAGATGAAATCACTATCCACTCATTTAATTCCTAATTTATGATAAGTTGTAGGACCAAGAACGTTCATCTTTCTCCGGTGTCACTTTGTGTTTCTGCCTCTGCTTTACTTTTGTCTCCAGCTATAAGTTGGTTTACTTCTAAAACGTACCATGAACCCAGGGCTTTCTCTCGTTGGGACTATTGTTTCTGTTTTTCCCACTATTTTTCCACACGTCTTCTGATGTTTGAACTTCCCTTCAAAAATCACAGCACATTGTTGTTGAAACTTTTGTCCAAAGTGCCAAAAGCTTAGAAATATTAGTCACATATTGCTGATATCTGCGAATCATAAAGCCATAGAATCTCAATAACATAAAATTAAGAGAGAGCTTCCTACTGAACTAGCATTTTATGAATTCTGTCTTTTTTTTTTTTATAAATTTTTTTTTTCAACGTTTTTTATTTATTTTTGGGACAGAGAGAGACAGAGCATGAACGGGGGAGGGGCAGAGAGAGAGGGAGACACAGAATCGGAAACAGGCTCCAGGCTCCGAGCCATCAGCCCAGAGCCTGACGCGGGGCTCAAACTCATGGACCGCGAGATCGTGACCTGGCTGAAGTCGGACGCTTAACCGACTGCGCCACCCAGGCGCCCCTGAATTCTGTCTTTTAAACCCAGAAGACAGGCACCTCTGAAACCTAGTATCCAGTCCTACAGTGAAGTTGAGCAGAAGTTAATATATTTTTTCTATTTCTGACAAATCTAAATTCTTAGGTTACTCATGGAAAGAAGTAGAATGGAAGCAGAAGAATCTGATTTAAAATATGATATACCCTACGGGCGCCTGGGTGGCTCAGTCAGTTAAGCATCCAACTCTTGATTTCAGCTCAGGTCATGATCTCACGGTTTGTGAGTTCAAGCCCCATGTGCATCGGTCTCCGGGCTGGCAAAGTGGAGCCTGCTTGGGATTCTCTCCTTCTCCTCTCTCTCTGCCGCTTCCTGGCTCTCACTCTTGCTTTCTCTTTCAAATAAATAAACTTTAAAATATTATGTATTCTAGGGGCGCCTGGGTGGCTCAGTCAGTTGAGCGGCCGACTTCGGCTCAGGTCATGATCTTGCGGTCTGTGGGTTCGAGCCCCGCGTCGGGCTCTGTGCTGACAGCTCGGAGCCTGGAGCCTGTTTCGGATTCTGTGTCTCCCTCTCTCTGACCCTCCCCCGTTCATGCTCTGTCTCTCTCTGTCTCAAAAAAATAAATAAACTTTAAAAAAATTGTTAAAAAAATAAAAATAAAAAAAAAAATATTATGTATTCTATACACAGAAAAATATCTGTAGGTGCTACTATTCTCAGCATCTTGCCCATAATTTCAGAAGTGTCACTATTACCTGAAGGCCATCTCTGGCCTCAAGAATCCTCAGACCCCAGATTAAAGAACGCTGCATTTGCGTTTTCTTGAAGACTTTTTTTTTTTTTTTTTTTTTTTAATTTAAAAATGTTTGCTTAAGTAGGCTCCATACTGGGTGTGGAGCCCAATGTGAGGCTTGAACTCATGATCCTGAGGTTATGAACTGAGCTGAGATCAAGGGTTGGACACTTAACTGACTGAGCCACCCAGGCACCCCACTTTCCTTGAAGACTTTAAAGTGAATTTCATTCCTAAATGGCATGTTTAATATGGCACTCAACAAGTTACATATAAATAGAAGGTACTACTTGGAGATGCCATTAACAATCAAAGAAATATAAATTAAAACGATTATACCTTACTGCACATTACAGGCAGTGAAACGTGTTTACAAATACTTTTCAAGTCAATGAGGTCGTAGCCTCACTGAGTTCTCTACTCCTTCCTGCAAATACTGTAAATATCTCACAAAAATCATGCAATTATTTATTTCTTTTGATCCAATATTCTCACTTCTATGAATTTATCTTAAGAAATTACTTCAGCTAAACCATTATCAATGTGCATATATACATTATATTGTATGTACAAAAGAAAAAAATATGTCCACCTTTAGATATAAGCCTTAGTAAATTCAGTTGCAACACTGTAATTCTGAAGGCTATACAGAACCATAGAAAAATATTTATTAGTTAATGACCAGTTATTTAATCTTGCTGCATCGCTGTATGTTTAATTTTTTTGTAACAAATTGGAATATAAATAACTACCCCAATAAATAATAAACGTCCAAGTCACAGCAGCAAAATAGGAAATGTGACCACTATCCTATTACTACATTATAGAAATAGATACACATTTGGAAGGCAGTATGCACATACTCAATTCAGCAAATATTAATGGAAGGTCTAGTACATATGACAAGCTCTGCTAGGCTGGGAAGGTGCTAAACTGTGGCAGAGGGTATTGGCTATTCACCAAAATCTGCCTCCTTTTTTTCTTATGCACAGAGCTAGACTCCTTTTTACAGTTAGGTAGCCATGTCACTGAGCGCCAGCCAATGGAAGGGGAACAGAGTCACGTGCGCGGCTTCCAATCCTCGCCAGTAGGGCCCTCCTCCTCTCTCTCCTCTGTACTCTTTTCCTCTTCCTGCAGGCTATGACAGAGATAACCATGGTGGTCACAGAAGAGCCTCTGTCAACCTGTACCCCACATGGTACATAGAGGAGAGCCACAGGCCAATCTGTTCACCCTCCTAAGACTCTGACGTAAACAAGAAATAAACTTGCATTGTGTTGAGTCCTTACTTGTTTGGGTCTATTCATCATGCAGCCTTGCCTACCCTGCTCATACGTACAATCAGACATGAGTTTTGAAATAACTAAATTTTTTATTTGAACTTATTATATGCTATCAATTAAAAAGGCTGAATCATATGATCAAACCAACTTCTTTCTTTCCTTCTTTCTTTTGCTTCCTCCTTTGCTCTCTCCCTCCTTCCTTCTTCTCCTGCCTCCCTTCCTCCCCCCTGCCTTTCTCCCTCCCTTCCTTTCTTTCTTTCTTTCTTTCTTTCTTTCTTTCTTTCTTTCTTTCTTTTCTCTTTCTTTCTTATTTGCTAAAATACTTAGGGCTTACTCAATAATAGTCTAATAAATAGACCATCTTTGCCTCTTACTTACTGAAAAAGCTGATGAGAAGTAACACAAAATGTAGTTAATTTTATTGTGCATTAATTGTAATTTCTTGAGGTTCAGAAGATTTTTCTTAACGTTTAAGTAATTCCAAATTATACTTCTTGACTGACATCCCATGTTTTATTTTCAGCCCAAAGCATTTTTTTCATACGTATACAAACCTTCAAAAGAAAAACAATGTTTTTTCCACAAATTGTAATACTAGGGTGGTGTCAACTGTGTTCAAAACGTTTGTTTTAATTTTTTTAAGTTTAAGTTTTAAGTTTATTAAGTTTATTTATTTATTTAAGTAATCTCTACACCCAACGTGGGGCTCGAACTCACCACCCTGAGATCAAGAGTCGCGTGCTCTTCCAAGTGAGCCAGCCAGGCACCCCAAAACATTTACTTTTATTTTTATATAGCCTCCACAATCATCATTATGGGAGGAAAATTAAATACCCCAATTTAATTTCATAATCTGAAGTAAAAAAAAAAAACTTGCTTGGAATATTACATGTACAATTAGAAACTGAATCTTGGCAGAGACACCTGCATATTGATATGTAGGTATATTTGGAGGCAGGAATCTTAAAAACAAGAAAGGACAAACACTCAACTGAAAGTAGCCTGTGCACAATTCCATTCCCAGCACATGTTTAAAACATTTTTTTCATCTATGTATTTCAGACTTCCTTCACCTCTTTCATATTTCAGTCTGTCTTAGGGTGTGCTGGTTAAGGTTTTCACCATAATCTTTTGTTCAAGTGAAAAGAATTTGTCCTATCTCAGCTACTAGATTCTGAAAACCCCCTTGTTACAAACTCCGTCTACAAGTCAGCAGGGTGCCATCAGCCCTAACAATCATTTTCTAGTTCTTTCTACATACAAACACAAAGATTTGGTGGGCAGAGCACCTCGCCCACAATTGGATTGCAGCACGTATTCCCAGATCTTACAGACCCCCGAAAGCCTCCAATCTCCCGTCTCATCCGCACAGAGGCAGGAATTCTTAAACTGAAAGCCGACCAGAGGAGAAATCCGGTTGCGTAAATGCAATTCACTCTACAAGAAGGCCTGCCTGCTTTAAAGGTAAAATTTGCACATATCCGTCATCATCTGACAATATTAATCTTATCTGACTTTTCAGTTTCTATAAACCATAAAACCAGGTTGAACACAGATCTCTATTTGTGTCCGATGGCAAATAAAAAAGTACAATGTATAAAAGCCAGTAAACAGAAATGTACCTGCAGGTATCATAATTAATAAGCCAGTGGGGTTAAAACTAGCCTGGGGCGGGGAGAGGGGGGTGGCGTAAAAGCCACACTCCTTGTTGAGTATGTGAGGCATGGGGGGGGAAGGTGCCTACCCCGATACTCTCTTCTCTAAAACATACGCCACTTCGATTACAAATAAAATAATAACCTATTCCACACAGGTAGATAATTTTTCTCGCGGCTGTACCTCTTATTTGGTGTTTATGGGAAGCACTTCAGAATGATTTAATATGATTTTAATGGCAGTAGGAAAAGAAGTTAGAGCTCTCAAAGGAAGGAACGATGGTAAACGTACAAGTGGCATTGAGGCCAACCACAGGTATGCACACTTGGGCCCTGGCCAGAGACAGAAGCCCTGCATCTTCACGTGTTGCCCTCATGTGTTGCCTTTCAAAGGTGAAGCAGGACATGATTTTCTCCCTTTATATTCAGAGCTATTGAAACAACTGGCACATCTGGAACTCGCAAGGAATTAAAGTGAGGAAAAGTTAAAAATGCATTTTCAAGAAGTACTCATTAACAATCTGAAGGAGTACTTAATGTGCTGTAATGGTAACTGCACCCCCCAAAGGATGCCCCCAAGGGACGCCACCACCCAAAGCGACCTCGCTGTAAAAGTACTTGCTTCAAGAATGCATTCATTTATTAATTTATCCCCACATTTATTCACTAGATACAGTCTGTGCTCCAGCTCCAGCTCCGTGCTGGGCTCCATGCTAGGAGCTGGGATTATTCCAGTGAACAAGACAGGCCAGGTCTCTGCCTTCATAGTGCGTCCGCATTGTGATTAGATTTTGGACATCAGTATAAATGCCTAGTGTATGTGTTGTTTCAAAATATCATAGAAATTTATAACACTTCTTCATTATAATTACTTATTCACGTGGTCAACGAATATTTAGTGAGCACCTATCGTGGATTTATTACGGTTTACTTTGGAGAAGTGTATTTCATTTCATTCTTGTCTAAATTAGATGAGGTTCGGTCTGAGCCAAACTCTCAGTTGTTGGCTGTTGGATCCAGATCAACCCAAGGGGCTGTGTCTTCAATGGCAGTGCCTGGCACATCCTGGTTGCTTCAAAAATGTTGGTTGGATGGATTTTTTTAAACGAATGAACACACATCAGGAATTACACATTCTGGACCCCACTTTTGAACCCCAAGTAACATTCACTTTGGTATTTTGTCTTTGTATGGTTAACCGATTCACTGTTTCACGTGAATGTAGGTGAAAGTCAAAGGTCTCGGGGCCAGATCGCCTACCTTTGATGTCCTCTTTTGCCCAAAAGCTTTGTAGAGTACGAGGCATACAGCAGGCATTCAGTAGAACTAAAAAGATTTTCATAAATGGAAGTGGTTCACCATTCTCACAGAAAGTCCCTGGCATTTTTATTATGGCTTCTACATACTCCATGCTTAAGCCAATTGAATATAATCTCAGTTATGTCATATTTATTTTTACTTCCATGCCTTTCTTCCCTTTATTCTGTTCCAGCTAGACTATCCTCCACATTCCTCTGTGCTCACCTAATCCCAAATCATTCTTTTTTTTAAATTTTATTTTTATATTTTTTAATGTTTATTTTTGAGAGAGAGAGAGAGAGAATGAGTGTGAGTGGGGGAGGGGCAGAGAGAGGGAGACACAGAATCCGAAGCAGGCTCCAGGCTCCGAGCTGTCAGCACACAGCCGGATGCGGGGCTCGAACACACGGACCGCGAGATCATGACCTGAGCCGAAGTCAGACGGCCAACCGACTGAGCCACCCAGGCGGCCCCCAAATCATTCTTAAAGGCTCAATCACAGAAGTGTTCCTTTCATTTCTAGGAGTCTTCCCTGAGTTACACCACACACCTTACCCAGGACCTACTGTCTATACCAGGTATCCTTTATCTTGGGATATCTTTTGTATTGTTTCCTTCTTTTGAGGTTAACTTTCTTTGTATGGATATCTCAAGATCACTGTGCTAGGTATGCTGCCTGCCCCTCTAGAACCATCATCCTCTACCCTTTTCCACTCTCTTCTATAAACCAGGATGCTGGCCTTTGTGGCTTTTGTCAATGGACTCTCTTGTTCACTGGTTTGGGGTTGAAGTTAAGCAGTAACAATCACCAGAAGGAAATAAGAGGGTGGGAAGAGACAGTATGTGGTATCTGTTGCCCAATCCCCTCCCTATTGGGACACATGTATCAGCCATTCTTCTCCTGAAGGCCACAGTTCCTACCGGGTGGCTCTCTCTACAGCTACAGCCTGCCCTGGGTTCCAGTAACTGCTTTCTCCTTATCCCTTCAGGTGGAGAGGTGGAGATGGCTCCCCAATATTCCTAGTCCCATGGCACTTCACCATCTCTTGTGGGTTCTTTTACCCCTGCCCGACACTTTTGTAAATAGTCCCTCCATTAAACTCTCGTCAATTACTGTCTATTCTTTGCCCAAACCCCAACTGATAGGACAGCACTGTGGCTTTACTTTAGCCTCTATGAATTCCCATGGGTTACACCTCTATATAGCCCCCAACAGCTACTAGCTCACTGTGGGTACTTGGTAAGCATCTGCTAAAGGAAGAAAGAAAACAAAGCAAGAACTACCAGACTTAAATTAACATTTTATGACTTGCAGAAGAGAAAACAACTCTATGAACTATGGTTCTTCAATCAGTAAGAAGATTCACCTTCAGCAAGTACTTATACCTAACTATATATAGTGCTTGCTATTTCTTTTGTTCTTATAGTGTTTCAGGCTTCTATTGGATTTGTGTTTATAATATTAATCTTTATTAAATATGGTTCATATATTTAAGCCCACTTGTTCTTCTGGAGGAAAAATTAGTTGGGTTAATGAACTGAAATTTCTATTTTTTCCTTCCTTTTGTCTTTTTTACTTTTTTAAATTTTTTTTAACGTTTATTTATTTTTGAGACAGAGAGAGACAGAGCATGAATGGGGGAGGGTCAGAGAGAGAGGGAGTCACAGAATCTGAAACAGGCTCCAGGCTCTGAGCCATCAGCACAGAGCCTGACACGGGGCTTGAACTCACAAACCGAGAGATCATGACCTGAGCCGAAGTCGGATGCTTAACCAACTGAGCCACCCAGGCGCCCCTACTTTTTTTTTTAATTAGGACCCCCATTAGTGATGCCCCAGTCATACCAGACTCTACCCCATCCACTCCCAGGCCTTTTTTTTTTTTTAGAGAGAGAGAGAGCTTGAGCAGGGGAAAAGGGCACAGAGAGAAAGAGAGAGAGAGAGAGAGAGAGAGAGAGAAAGAGAGAGAGAGAGAGAATCTTAAGTGGGCTCCTTGCTCAGCCCTGAGCCCAATATGGGGCTCGATCCCATGACCCTGGGATTATGCCCTGGGCCAAAATCAAGAGTTGGACGCTCAAGCGACTAAGCCACCCAGGTGCCCCTTGAGGGATTTTTTAAAAAGGCAAAATCGGGGCGCCTGGGTGGCGCAGTCGGTTAAGCGTCCGACTTCAGCCAGGTCACGATCTCGCGCTCCATGAGTTCGAGCCCCGCGTCAGGCTCTGGGCTGATGGCTCGGAGCCTGGAGCCTGTTTCCGATTCTGTGTCTCCCTCTCTCTCTGCCCCTCCCCCGTTCATGCTCTGTCTCTCTCTGTCTCAAAAATAAATAAACGTTAAAAAAAAAAAAGGCAAAATCATGTCAGCCAAATGATTTACCGTTTCAGTCACTGTAGAATCAAATGTATGGGGGAGATTTTGAGATTTGTGGTTTACATACCTAAAAATTCAGAGAGGAAGAAAAAAGAAATCACAAACTAACTCCAAATATTTATTTTATGAGAAGAAATGACTCATGATTAGTTAGCGACAAAGAACCACATACCTACTCTCTTCTGACAATGTATCCAATATCATTTCTACTTTTTCCCAGGATGAAATTGTGGGGTGAAGCTGGATGGGTTTTTGAAAGGTAAATATAACAATCACTATAAAATGTAGAGGGGTTAATCCTCTCTAGCTTCTGGCCTTTATTGCATTTCGAGTGTATTTAGAGTTCAGATAGTACTAGCTTACCCAGCCTCTGGAGATAATAAGTAAATAATCAAATGACCCAAATATGATTTACCCCAGAAACAAGGGAGTGGGAGGCGGAGAGCAGTAAGAAGCAGTGGCATGGGTAGTACAGAGTCTGAACTTGAACATCATGGCTTTCTTCACGGGTACAGATGCCGACATTTCTCCCGCAAGATGCTCATTTCCTCTCTATACTTAGACAAATGACAACCACTTATAATCCCCATGGTCACTCTTAAGGATTAAAAAAAAAAAAAATCTAAAACCATTTCTTCAGGACAAGTAAAATGGTTCTAAAAGATAAGCAAAATAGATAATGAAAACACTTTACAACCCAAGGAACCACAAACAGCTCAGGTTAACATCAGAAATGGGGAAGTGCCAGGACAATTTTGCAGCTTTGAAGGCAGTCTTTGAGTTGAATAATTGAATTAGAGACAGCTAGCATAGCTTTATGAAAGTGATACTTCGTGTACCTTACTAGTTGGAGTGCTTTAGAAGGCATTTACTGACATAGAAAGAAAATGGAACACAATGGATGTCATGTAATTGTTAAAAAGCCATTGGATGTTGTTAACAATGAAGATTATTGGCTAAGACCACATCTATTGTGTAAGGTAAAATAGCTTGTTGGATTAAAAAATTGTTCAAAACCTGCAAAAAGTAGTGAATGTTAATGGTAATTTTTTTTTTAACTGAAGAGAGGTTATCAGTAAGGGTGAAATAATAGCTTTGAAAGGAAATGACAAATTGGAAGAATACACACAATCCAACCTCATTACATTTGACTATTGTGGTATCTTCTCTGATACCACGTGCTAAATTTCCAGGTATTTTTAACCCCATTATGTTTACTGTCTCATAATAGCCTTTTTTCTGAAGAGGAGATGGGAAGAAAGAGGCATGTTTAACAGCATTCTATTCAATGTGTTGACTGCTATTAGTGGAGTACAAATCCTTGAGTTTTTCAACTTAGCTATTTAAAAAAATTACAAACACATATTTTCATCAATCTACAGAAACAACATATCCAAAAATCAATGCTATCTTTATCCATATTATCATTTCTCTATTTATATAAAAACTGGGCTTATGACAAATTATTATCATGCTGTACATCTACAAACGGATAAGCAAATTTGGCATTGCTAACAGATCTGACTCATCATGCCTATCAAAAAGACTCGGGTTGGGGCGCCTGGGTGGCTCAGTCAGGTGGGCATCTGACTTCGGCTCAGATCATGATCTCATGGCTCGTGGGTTCGAGCCCTGTGTTGGGCTCTGTGCTGACAGCTTGGAGCCTGCTTCAGATTCTGTGTCTCCATCTCTCTCTCTGCCCCTCCCCTGCTCACGCTCTGTCTCTCTGTCTCCTTCAAAAATAAATAAACATCAAAAAAAATTAAAAAAAAAAAAGATTCTGGGGTTGCCTGGCTCACTCAGTCCATAGAGTGTGTGTGTGACTCTTGATCTCAGAATGGTGAGTTTGAGCCCTATGTGTGATGTAGAGTGTACTTAAAATAAAAATAAAATAAAAGACCCTGCATGTAGTATTAATTCCTCTTAGGTAGTTTACACAAGTCAGAATGACCAAAAATTTTTGTTGTATCCAATTCAACCATAAAAATATGGGTAGAATCTTCAAATCAATTTCTTTTCATACTGAGGATAGTATTTTTAGTATCTATAAATCTGGCATGGTAAGGAGTTTGTTTTGTTTTGATGTCTTATGGTAAAAGTCACATTTTCTGCAATCTCTTCTAAGCAACTTTTATAAAAAGAATAAATTAGGGGCGCCTGGGTGGCTCAGTCGGTTAAGCGGCCAACTTCGGCTCAGGTCATGATTTCGCAGTCCGTGAGTTCGAGCCCTGCATCGGGCTCTGTGCTGACAGCTCGGAGCCTGGAGCCTGTTTCGGATTCTGTGTCTCCCTCTCTCTGACCCTCCCCTGTTCATGCTCTGTCTCTCTCTGTCTCAAAAATAAATAAACATTAAAAAAAAAAGAATAAGTTAAAATGTAATCAAGATAGATTCTATACCAGGCAAATGATTGAAAATATTCTAAGTTATAATCTGATTGTAAGTTCATGTCATAGTTTAAGTTAGATTTAAAAAAAAAAACTAAAAACCTTGTGAGATACAATTAAGCCTTCAAAATTATGGAATATTGATATTATATTGACATGTATTATTTCTGTTAATGATGATAGCTATTGTGATAATAAGGAATTGTATAAAATGAATTTGGACACAATGAGTTGAATTCAGAAACTTGGATTTTTTTAAAGAGTATCTTGAGTAGGGGCACCTGGGTGGCTCAGTTTGTTGAATATCTGACTCTAGATTTGAGCTCAGGTCATGATCCCAGGGTTGCAGGATCAAGCCCTACATCAGGCTCTGTGCTGAGCATGGAGCCTGCTTAAGAGTCGGTCTCTCTTTAAAAAAAAAAAAAAAGAGTATCTTGAGTAAAGCACTTTTTTGTAGATAAACATTTACCCCTTTACAATTTTAGTACTATATTCTACTAAGTGTTTGCTGGATATAAACTCATGGAGCAATTTCATTAGAAAACTGATTTCAGTGGCAAAATTATTAAAAGATGGAGGATGTCAGATGTTAAAAGAGTTCAGGGTATCCCAATTAGGATGGTGGTTACATGAATCTATATATAGGTTTAAAAATTTACAGAACTATACACCAAAAAAGGTCAGATTTACTGTATGATAATTCAAACAAAATTAACTAAAAAAATTGTATAGTTGTTTAAAATTTTTAAAGCATTTTATAAACCATAAGACAAGTGGTTTAGATTTTTTTTTTTTTAAGTTTGTGCTGGCCTCTGAAGGATAAAACATAACCTATGGCAAGGAATAAAAATTTATAAATAAATAGTAATAGTGCTAAGACTATATGGAAAAAAGCAAAAAAAAATTATTTTTTTTAGCAATTTCTACATCCACTGTGGGGCTTGATCTCATGACCCTGAGAGCAAGAGTCACACGTTCTTCCAACTGAGCCAGCCAGGTGCCTCACAAGGAAAAATGCTTTAAAGCACATACCAAAAAATATGAAAGAACTATGCAATATGGGATATGAGCTTTCTTAAGAGAGAATTTCAAAGCTACTAAAACTTTTCCAAGCATAAACTTTTTATAGCCTCAAAACACAAGAAGACCCTCCTAGGATTTACTAGTTGGAAATAAATATTTTTCTCAGCTATTAATAAAAATAATTTTAAAATTATGTTTGTATCAAAGAATAAGAACTAGAAAGAAATTTAAGACTGATTATCTCAGGCTGTTTAACCAAAACTTTCAAATCTTTTCTCAGAGATCTCCAAACATAGAGATTCCACAATGGCCAACAGTAAACATATTCCTGTGTTTTACTATTGGGCTGGGTAAGTTGGGGATATCAGTCTGTATGTTTAGATGAAATACCTCCTACATTAAATTTTTTCATCATCTCGAATGGATAAAGAAGATGCGGTGTATATATACAATGGAGTATTACTCAGTGACCAAAAAGAATGAAATCTTGCCATTTGCAACATATGGATGGAACTAGAGGATATCATGCTAAGCGAAATTAGTCAGATAAAGACAAATATCATATGACTTCACTCATATGAGGACTTTAAGATACAAAACAGATGAACATAAGGGAAGGGAAGCAAAAATAATATAAAAACAGGGAGAGGACAAAACACAAAAGACTCTTAAATACAGAGAACAAACTGAGGGTTGTTGGAGAGGTTGTGGGTGGGGGGATGGGATAAAGGGGCAAGGGTCATTAAGGAGGGCACTTGTTGGGATGAGCACTGGGTGTTATATGTAGGGATATAAATCACTGGATTCTACTCCTGAAATCATTATTGCACTATACACTAACTAACTTGGATATAAATTTTAAAAATAAAAAATTAAAAATAAACATTCAAAAACAATTCTTTTCATCATCTCTGATCTCAGAAAGAAGACATAGAGAATGTCCTTCAAAATTCCTCCTCTAATCTCTATAGATGCTCTTCATGATATTAATTGGGTCATCACTTTAGCCATTCTCAGTCAAGTTCAACAAACTTAACCCTTTAACTATGTGCTATGCTCATAGAGGTACCCATAAGATACTTCTTTTTTTTTTTTTAATTTTTAATGTTTATTTATTTTTGAGGGAGAGATGGAGGCAGAGCATGAGCAGGGGAGAGGCAGAGAGAGAGGGAGACACAGAATCTGAAACAGGCTCCAGGCTCTGAACTGTCGACGCGGGGCTCAAACTCACGAACTGTGAGATCATGACCTGAGCCCAAGTCGGACGCTTAACCAACTGAGCCACCCAGGTGCCCCAAGATACTTCTATCATAACATATTCACTTGGGGTTCAACACGTCCAGTGTATTTTATTTTATTTTAAAAGTTCTTTTTACTGTTTTTGAGAGAGAGAAAGAGCAGGGGAGGGGCAGAGAGAGAGGGAGACAGAATCTGAAGCAGGCTCCAGGCTCCGAGCTGTCAGCAAAGAACCGGATGTGGGGCTCGAGCCCACGAACAGTGACATCATGACCTGAGCCAAAGTCGGATGCCTAACCGAAGTCGGATGCTTAACCCACTCAGCCACCCTGTGTATTTTAAAGAACAGTGACTAAAGTAGGGGCTGTATTCTTGTTAATGATACTCAGCCGCTGTCCTGAGGGTTGAGTGCTTCCCAGGCCATGCATGCTCTGTTCCATTTTTTTCTCTGTTCTTTTTTAAAACAGTCTGGGAAGAAGTTAGGTGTTGTGTATACAAACCACATACAAATGGGCACCACATAAGTGCAAAACCCTAATAAAGAATCTGCACCTGGTTCTTTAGTTTGTTTTTTGGTTTTTTGTTTTTGTTTTTAATGTTTATTTATTTATTTTGAGAGACAGAGACAGAGCACAAGCAGGGGAGGAGCAGAGAGAGAGGAAGACACAGAATCCGAAACAGGCTCCAGGCTCTGAGCTCTCAGCACAGAGCCTGACGCGGGGCTCCAACTCACAAACCGTGAGATCATGACCTGAGCCGAAGCCAGATGCTCAACCAACTGAGCCACCCAGGCGCCCCTGTTTTTTAGTTAATGATGAAAGTGCAGCAAGAATATGCAAAGTAGCCTTAAGCCAAGGACATGTAAGTGGTAAAGAAGGAGACTTCTAGTTGGGCCCAGAGGAGTTAACATTCTCTTCCCATCAACATTGGGGTGGATGTATAAGGCCCCATTCTCTATAGCAGCAGAACAAAATAAAATGAGTTTTATAATTAACAGCCATAAAAATTTTAAGACATAATTAAATGAGCAGGCTATTCTGGCATTTGTACATATAAATAGGAACAGAAATAACTAGAGGTGTAGACATAAAGTTCACAAAGACACTCCACATTGGATTTCAAATTTCAAGTTTGAAACACCCAGAGACTGAAATTTCTCTGTAATTCATAGAAATGGCGAGGCTAGCATGGGCCAACTTTCAATGTGGCCAGGACAGCACCCACAGGAGGCCCAACAGACACCTACTATCATTTGATGGGAAAGAAGACCCCAGAGGGAACCAGAACAAGTCACTCCACCGTCTTAGTGGCAAAAGGGTTCATCCATTCCTTACTGTAGAAAGGATCCCTACTTTAGTTATATGTTTATATTATTTTCTTACTAACTGAACTATTATTCATTCCGTAGTATGTTTTATTCCTCCTGAAATAATTCTTTTGCAACCTTTTGAAAGCCCTGTATTATGTTTCTTTTCATGTGCCTTAACTTGGTGGACACAAGAGACTGGACTTATTCTAAACCCTGTTGTTCAGAGTCTGTGAAATAAAATAACAAACACGCCCTAGACAGGCGTATTACTGTTGAGTATGATACCTGTTACCCAGGAACAGGAATGAGGCCTACTCTATGAAGAAGAAAAGTGGTTCTACTCTAGAAACTATTCAGGGACACCTGACTGGCTCAGTCACTAGAGCATGTGACTCTTGATCTCGGGGTTGTAAGCTCAGGCCCCACATTGGGTATAGAGATTACTTTTAAGTGAATGAATGAATGAAAAGAAAGAAATAAACTATTCACTGAAATTCTTGTGTTGTGTTGAGGGGGCTCCATAAAACTGCCATTATCAACTGCATAAGACAAAACTGGTGATAGCTGAGGGAACTGTCCCTATTTTATTAAAAAAAATTTTTTTAACGTTTACTTATTTTTGAGACAGAGGGAGACAGAGCATGAACGGGGAGAGGGCCAGAGAGAGAGGGAGACACAGAATCCGAAGCAGACTCCAGGCTCTGAGCTGTCAGCACAGAGCCCAAAGCGGGGCTCGAGCTCTCGGAGCGTGAGATCATGACCTGAGCCGAAGTCGGATGCTTAACCGACTGAGCCACCCAGTCCCCCCCATTTTAAAATCCTAGAAAAGATAAACCCCGCAAATTAAGGGCCATTTGCACTCTCCCCTCTGCTTTCCTGACAAGAAGTAATTGGGTCTGAGGAGGAAAACAAGTATCAATGGCTTAAATAAAGAAGTCCTGTTAAGGATTTAATTGCCTAAATGATAATACAAACTCATTGTTGTTCAGTTTGTTATTTAAAAGCTGTGCTTGGGACACCTGGGTGGCTCAGTCGGTTGAGCATCCGACTTCGGCTCAGGTCATGATCTCACAGTTTGTGAGTTCGAGCCCCGCATCAGGCTCTGTGCTGACTGCTTGCTCAGAGCCTGGAGGCAGCTTCAGATTCTGTGTCTCCTTCTCTCTCTGCCCCTCCCCTGCTCACACTTTGTCTCACTCGGTTTCTCAAAAATAAATAAATGTAAAAAAAATAAAAAATAAAAGCTGTACTTTATTCCATTAACTTCGATTTGTCCTCTTTGCTTCTGTCATTTTTCTACACTGGGCCAGTCTGCCATTCTGGCAATCCTCCCTACACTACTGTCTAGGTTTCATCCCCTGACAAGGACCCTGTGCCTGTCTCTCCCTACCAGGACCCTTAATACCCATTAGTAACTAACTACCTACCACCTTAATCTTGGTGGTATCTTCACCCATAGATCTCTCTGAGACAAAAGTATTAACCTATGAACAGTAGTTCAAAGTTGAAAAACAACTTTAGCATAAACATCTGAGTTAAGAAAAAATTATTAGAAGACAAATCATATATAAGGTTACATAAAAACAGATAAGGCAGGATGCTAGTGTTGTCCAAGCAAGGTTTTATATGGAGAGATGCCTTCTATTTAGTATAACTGAACACACTACTTAAAAAAAAAAAAAAAAAAAAAAAAACTTAAAAAAATTCATGCTCCAAAGCAGGGAGATAAACTAGTATTGACAACAATTACGAAAATGACTAAAAATTCCACTTTCCATCTCCCTTATTAACAGGGGAGTTCATATCATGAAATATTTAACCATAGTGAAATATTTGTCAAACAACAATTATGAAAATGACTAAAAATTTCACTTTTCATCTCCCCTGTTAACAGGGGAGTTAGTATCATGAAAATTTAACCACGGTGAAATACTGGTCAAACAATATTTGTTGCTGTAGTGAACAATCAATGACCATAGGTATACCTTTGAGTTTACAGAAACTAAAAACCTAAGGTAGTAAAATTAAAGATTCTTTTCCTTTTCCTCTTGATAGTTTTATGTGTTTTCCAAATTTTTTGGAAAGAATTTTTAGAAAGAGAAAAAAAAGTAAAAACTAAAAACTCTTTAATATATTTCTTCCCGCTGAATATATTCTATTCAAGAAGCAGAGCTTAATAACGCGAAGTCACTAATTGATTTAATCAATATGTGGCTAGTTTGTGCTTTAATAATAACTGAAGTGAGGGCGAGAAATATATTTTACAGAAAGTAAGAATAATATTATGTCTGTATGCCTTGTCTATATGACCTCAAACCTAAAGGTATTTGAAAATATTTGAGTGACTAAGACTTTTTGTTGTTGTTGTTTTGTGTTTTTGTTTTGTTTTGTTTTGTTTAGTTTTTTTTACTTTTCATCTGGGTTAGTGATACTATATCGCTACCCAAATTTTTAAATGCCAACATTATTATACATGTTATCTATTTCTCTACATCAGAATTTCTCAACCTTGGTACCTTTTGACATGTTAGGCCAGATAGCTTGTTGTGGGAGTGGGAAGGTCTGCTCTTTGCATCGCAGGATGTTTAGCAGTATTTGTGGTCTCTATCCACTAGATAACAGTTGTGACAACCAAAAATGTCTGAAGAACATTGCCAAATGTCCCCTGGGGGGAGAAGCCATCCCTGGTTAAGAACCACTGCTCTATAGTAAGTTATTACTCTCCAAATATTTTGATTATCTTTTTAACCATTACCTATTACCATGGCTGCATTAATCATGCCATGATTCGCATTGATCACAATGATTAAAGAAATTACAGATTTACTCTGGCACTCCAGCACTTACTATCAGGCTACTAGACAAAGCCTGGTAATATTAAAGGGAAAAAATTCCTATAATTACAAAAATAAGAGATTACACGAAAAGAGCAAAGATTTTGGTTGTACTCTGGAACCAAATTACATTCATTTGTTGAAGTGGTCTGAATGACTCCAAAGACATACAGCAGCTGTTATTCACTCAGCTACAACACAGCAGATATTAACACATATTTTGAAAAGGAGAGATGTTGCTTCATGTGACAATACTGCTGACATTTAAGAAGAGATGTTAGTGCCTCATCAGAAATTCAGGCATAATTTTTTCCCTTAGATGTCACCTATCACTTTTTTATTGCCCTTTTAATTTAAACACGTGTTCAGTGGCACCCACAATCAAAATTCTGTTGCAAAACTAACACTAAAATTGAGTATCTTATTTCACGCAAATAAATATTGTAAGTGACCATCGTTAATAACATAAATAGTTAAAATTCTCTGCATCACCATTCATCTATATTATAGTGATTTTTATTTCATCACTGTGAATAGTAGATGGTCTTTTGTCTTTTCTAAATGTCCCAATCCTCAAGGGATAATTAAATATGACTTATAAGCAAAATAAAGTTTAAGAGGTTTTTTTTTTTCAAATATACAGCCTTGATTTGTACTACTGTCCTCCTCCAATTTCCTTTTTACATTAAGAAAAAATAACATGTGAGTTTTAAAACTTATTTAATTTAAAATGACTCTTTTTAAAAAGAAAGCACTGTAGTGGGATGCCGGGATTGCATTCATCCCAGCATGCCCCACCACTGTTCTTTGGATGGCAATCACAGGACCCAGACATCAAGCTGTGGAGGAGATTCTTCCAAGCAACAGCATCTGGCTCTTTGGCAAACTGAACAGGCAGTTGCCCTGGTGGCTTTGGAGTTGCCTCTGGGTCTGTCACAGGGTAAGGCTGCTGATAGAGTGTCTGGATTCTCATCTCCTTTCATTTCACCATCTTTCTCATATACCTTGCCGGCATCAAGAGACCTACTTTCTTCTGTAAAGGAAATACTGCCCTCCTTAAGTCTTGTGGATGTCTACATAAACCCTGTTGTACTTCAGTAAGTATCCATTTCCATTGCCCACATCCTTGACAAAAGTATAAAAACAGGCAAGCATTCTGGCAGCAGCAACACTAGCATTCTATTTCATACCCCACCTGCAGAGAGAATCAGAAATTAAATGTTCTATTTTCAGTCCTGGATATTTTAAGCCTGTGTTTTCACTTTCTTTACTTGCAATAGATCACTTTGCCAGTTAAATTTAATAAAGCCATATTTATAATCTGAATAGCTACCTAATCTCATGGAAACTTTTTTCATTCTCAAGATCACACAATCGAAGCTCGTAAGGTGTTATAAAAAGTAGAGGGGCTTAGTTTGAAGAATTTATGGCACTTTAAAATCATAAGTGCAGTCCCTGGAACAAACACCTTGAACACTAGAATCGGCAGTTCCAGAACAAAGGGGCTCTCATACCGCCTTAGCTGTGAAGGAAATTAAAAAGATCAAATTGGGAAAGTAAAGAATTAGTGTTTGGATGTTTTTAGGATAAAACAACAACAACAACAATAACCTTCTGAATAATTTGCACCAAAGGCATTAATCAATATGGCCTCTCTACAGACCACAGGCTATGCACGGGTGCCATGACCCACAAATCATATTCAAAAGGTAAAATAACTACTAGCAAAGTGAGGACTCAAAGACTAGTGGGCCCAAACAGACATAGATCAGTAAGATTGCTTTATAAGAGGTAGCATTTAATTCATCCTGGTAGAGTTCACCAGCAAAAAAAGGGGCTTTCTATACTGGCCACCTCTATGGAGACTCAGTTCTAATCTATCATTTGATCACCACGTTCAATAACTCCATCAAGGATCTATGGAAAAACTCATGGTCATGTTTATTTTATGAATGAGAAACAAATTTAAAAACAGGAGGAGAGAATCTTTATAGAAAAGACTATATTTGAGTATAAGTTGTTACTTTGTAAATCCTAAATTCAAAAAGAAAGAAAACCTGTCAACTTTGAGGACCGGCAAGTAGTTGAAGCTAAAAAGGCCAACAAACAAACAAACCATAACAACTATTTCTAGCCCAGGAAAAGGGATTCAAAAAATAAATAGTATTAGACTTACAAATATTTCTTTTTGCATTCTCTCCCTTTTCAAAATTAATTAATTTTTAAATTTTAACTAAATATGACGCACATGGGGCTGAAACTCAAGACCCCGAGATCAAGAGTCGTATGCTCTGTTGACTGAGCCAGCCAGGCATCCGACTCTTTGCATTCTCTTAAAAATAAGGTAAGAACGTAATGATGGCATACACACCATCTCTACGTCTTTTAGATATTGGCTAAAAGAAGGTTAAATATCAAATTTGTTTTTATTCCTATGAAAAAGTTATCTGTTACTGAAGAGCACATAATTTATCTAAACATGCAATAAATTATACACTCAGTTGCCTTCTGATTTTATTTTTTAGAAACAAGCCAAATTTAAACATTAAGAGTCATCTACTTGTGTCTGTTAATACAAACAACTCCTACAGCTTTCTCTAGGAGCACTGCTGTGAATGACCAACAAGGTCTTACAACTCTGAGCAACTCACAAATCTCTCCAGGCTTAATTTTTGTCTCCAATAATCTATACTCTGGAAAGCAGAAAAATCAAGATGACTTCTGTCCTCAGATTTGGGATGGTGAATTTCCCAGAAGAGAGTAGATAATGTATACCTTTAGACCAAACGTTTATTATATAACCATCTGCCTTCTGCTTTAAGTGAGAAAAAACAACAACTTAGCTCCTGGTCCTGAGCATAATCGATGCCTGACAATCGCATAGTATACAGTGGGATCCCAAATATGTTTGCTAAATGAAGAAATGAAGGAAGGAAGCAATGCGAGTTCATGTTACAGTCCACTTAAAAAAAAAATACATGTACTCTGGAGACTTCTTACATCGCAAATCACAAACCTTTAGAGAAATCAGAGACTTCAATGAAAAATTCTGCACATGAAAAAGAAATAGATTTATCCATCCTGCCATGTATGAATAAATTGGTTAATCAACCAAATTGATCCAAATGTGCAATCAGATTTAAGACGCTATAGCAGTCTCCCCTTAACTGCAGGGGGATATGTTCCAAGACCCCCACAGGATGCCTGAAACCGCAGCCAGAACCGAACCCTATATACACTATGTTTTTTCATATACCTACATACCTATCAAAAATTCATAAGCTAGGCACAGCATGAGATTAATAATAATTAATAATAAAAGAATAATTATGACAATATACTGTAATAAAAATTACACAAATGTGGTCTCTCTCTCTCTCAAAATATCTTATTGTACTGTATTCATTCTTCCTCTCCTTGTGATGATGCAAGATGATAAAATGCCTTGGAATTCAGATGAATTGAGGCGAATGACATAAGCATTGTGACGTAGTTTTAGGCTACTGTTGACTCTCTGATGATGGGCCAGCAGGAAGATCATCTGCTTCCACATCGCAGTTGACCTTGGGTAACTGAAACCGTGTAAAGTGAAACCACAGATAAGGGGCTACTATTGTGTGGTCTAGGGTAATTTTTTTTTTCTTTTACTGGAATATCTTCATTAGGATTCTAGAGTTGACTGGGGTTGTATCCACCCAAAGTCAACAACAAGGACATTTAAAAATATTTCTTAAAAATAATGGAATTGTTTAATTTCCTTCCAGGTGTTTTGACACAGACACAGGCTGACTCGAGGTGACCTACTCCTTGGTGAATACATAGTGTCTACAGAATGTTTCTGTTAGAAAAAGTCTTCACCAAGGTCTTTGCGACTTCTGCTTTTTCCCAAAACAGCAGGGAAAGGTCAGGATACACTTGGGGCCATGATTCTGTTGATACCCAATATCTACAAACCATGCCTGGTTCTTCTGTTTCTTTGACATAATTTTGTGCATTATATACAAGAGAGCACAATCAGAAAGAAACTGCTTTTCCAATAATAACTTAGACCACACCATCTACTTTTGGTGTGGTCTGCGTGTCCCTTAAGTGGTGACTGTTATATTCAGGAGTTAAGTATTGGAAGCGATTATATCTTTCGTTTTTTGCTTGTTTGCTCATTGAATAAGCTGTCAGAAACCTGCCATTTAGGCTAAGAGCTACGGTCTTTTGCTGAACTAGCTTAAATAATTTTCAATAAATGATTAGGAATGTCATTATTGGTTGGCTATCCAAAGTCCATACATGCTAATAAAGATGTCTCCAGCATCCGGAGCGCCTGGGTGGCTCAGTCGGTTAAGAGTCCAACTCTTTCTTAGTTTCAGCTCAGGTCATGATCTCACAGTGTTATGAGTTCGAGCCCCGCATTGGACTCTGTGCTGACAGTGCAGAGCCTGCTTGGGATTCTCTCTCTCCCTCTCTCTCTGCCCCTCCCCCACTCCGTCTGTCTCTCAAAAATAAACAAATAAAACTTAAAAAAAAGATGTCTCCAGCATCCATAGGTCATATGTCAAGAAACAGATCCATAAATACAAGTTAGTTTGTTGTTGCTCTTATGTTCTTGGGCAAGTATGACATCTAAGGTTCACGCTCTCCCAAGAAGAAAATCACTTCTCTCTGGTCTAAGAGACCTGGTCTCCCCCTTGATACTCAGCTGACACATTTAGCCTCAGCACCAGCAGAAGCTGAGACTTGCTGATAAATAATAACTGGAGTACTTCAACCTTTGCAATGTGAAAAAGGTAGTCAAAAGGAACAGGAAAAGCTCTAGATACATCATAGAGATGTAGGGCAGACCATGCCAAGTAGCCCATGGCTGGCTTTCACCAAAGGGAGGTTTCAATGTCCCAGAGATCACCTATCCTGAGGGAGGGAGCGGAGGAGCCTGGGCTTCAGGGAAACTCCAGGTCCTCTTGTCTTCAGGTTTGAGAGGATCCCTGACCAGTGGGCAGAAACCAAAAATAGCAAATCTGCAGGACGTCTGTAGATGAAAAGGTGGAAACCAGAGGGAAAGTGGGGTAGGACAAGGTGGGCCCAGGGACTCTGAGGGCTGCAGAGGGAAGTGTGGCTTTTGTGGAAGGAACTTCCCTGTGAAGCTATCCCTCAAGGGGAAGAGATGTAGCCTGTCGGGCCTTAGAGAATGGGGTCCCTCACTCTTCCTCTGCAGGATGCGTGTGTGTAGTTCTCACCCAGCACACTCTCTCTCCAGGTCGCTGCGCATGGCTGACCAATGCGAGAAGCCTCCAGAATTTCCCGAAGGAGCACGCCCCCCCCCCCCCCCACCAGCCCTTTGGTGAAGGCAGGTGACCACCTCGCGTGAAAGCTCCTGTTAGCCTGCAGCCTGCCCTGGTTCACACTGGGAGAAGGGAGTAATACCGATTGAAGGGCACTCCCTCCCCCCCGCTGCTCTGAGCCTCTTTGGGGAAACTGAGCTGGGGAAGGGCCAGGGGCAGAGCTGGTTCGGAGGGCTGCAGTACGCCACGCAGCAGGCGCCTAGCCCTCCTCGGGCGCCAAAGCCCCTCGTAGAGACCCAAATTGAGATCTGCCCCATCCTCAACCTGCACGCCTCCCTGGGGCCTGGCGGCTGCAGGGCCGACCAAGGGCAGATCGCACCCTGGAGTCCTCGAGCCCAGGAGCGCCGGGCCGCGCCGCGCCTGGCACAAGGCGCCGCCGCTACCCCCAGCGCCAAGGCCTGGGAGCCCTGGGTCTCCCCACCCCCCTTCCCGCGCTGTCTCCTGCAGCTCGCCGGCCCGGGTTCGAGGCAGCCGGCTGGAGGCCTGAATTGGCCGCGCCTCGCAGAGGAAAGAAAAAGCAGAGAGGTGGCTGCCGCCTCCTCCCTATCTCCCAGCCTGGAGCAGCCTGGCGTGCTCGAACCCAGGAAAGGTCGGGATCTCCCCTTCAACGCACACGCACGCGCAAGCACACACGCGCACACGCACACACACACGGAGACACAGGAGCGCGCGCACACGCACACACGCACGCTCTGCTCTCCAGGCCCGAGTTGGAGAGGGGGCGCTTTGGAAACTTGATGGATCCGCCGGATGACCACTTGCGCCCAGACGTCCCCACCACACTCTCAATTTTAAAAGATTTTTCCCCCCTACGACCTTTCCGTAAGCGAATCAAAGCAGAACCCAGACTCCGAGGCCGCCCGGTCCCTTTTGGTAAACTTCTTAACATGTACCAGGTAGCCCTGGGTCTCCAAACCCTCCGGCGCGCGGGGGCCGCGGCTGCCCTGGCCAGGCTCCGCGCACAGGCGGGAGGGCGCGAGGTGTGCGCGGAGCTTCCCGCAGCCGGGGAGCCTCCGGCCGGGCGGCGCTGTCCCGGACCGCGCGACCCGCGGGAAGAAGGGGCGCCTGGCCCCGCGCCGCATTTGCATGACACTAGCCCGCCGGATCACAGCCGGTCCAGGCGCTTGCTTAAGAAACCCAAATTAAGGAGTGGGTGAATTGGGGAAGGAGGGAGCCGGGGGAGTTTGCACCATGTATCTCAGGTATGAGCACTTCTCACTGACATTGATGCAACTGCATTAGAGTTAATGGCAGCAGCCTGCTTCTCATTATTAATTGTCTTTGTGTTTGGATAAAGTATGTAATCTTCTTCTCAACCACACCATTAAAATAGGTTGCCTTTTCAATTAAGAACTGTCGTGAGCACAGCAGTCAATTTTCCTAATGAAGATGCATTATTTTTTCACATTTTTTTAATAATGGAAAATCCCAGGTTTTCATTAGACGCGATTACAGAGAAATGCAAGAGTGTTTCTCTAAAATTTATGCGGTCATGTAGTGCATTAAACGCCAAGCTTTTAAATAAATTGAAATTTCTGCAGATAAAAGAAAAGCATGAGCAGCAACTATGTTCAAACCGCTCCATTCAGATTTTAAAAAGCAAATACCATGCGTTCTTTTTTTGAAATGCACTTAACAGATATAACAATAAAAACAAGTCAGTGAATGTCTGAAAATGCGCCTATAAACTTTAGGGGGGAATCTCCTCTAGTTTAGAGATGATTTGCAGATCTTACAGAATAGTGGTGTGTTTGCAGAAAATGCACTGTGCCCATTTAGATAATGAGCAGTTTTTGAACAAATGCCTCAGCTTGATCATTAAGAAGCAAAAAAATGTCTGGGCTGTGCACCTACAATTAGTTTTTGTTTATTTACTTCCTTCCTTGCTATCATTTTTCTTCCTTAAAAAAAAAAAAGACAAATTCAAAGCTAGTGAATCTGGTACAACTGTTTACAATTCTATGCTTTTGTGATAGGCAACTTTTCAATTGTAAGAAAATTAAAATTGCAAAATTCTAATGTAGAAGTTTAAAAATCTGTTGAAAATATTCATTCCTAGATGTGAAAGTGGAAAGTTTGCATCCATTGAACAAAAATGAAAAATGTGTTATTCATTTTCTAAACTTGGGATTTTTTGAGGTTGTAGTGAAAAAGATCTATCAAAATCTATGTTTTCTTTGTTAATAAAAAATTTAAGTTACTGTCTTTTGCATATGAAATACTGTTTTAGACAAACAATTCCTCTTTTTTTTCTCTCCCCATTCAATGTGAATACCCTCATAGGAGCCACAGTAGAGAGTAGTGTTTGAGTGAAAAATAAGTCAAATTCTTCTAAATAGAAAAAAAAAAAAGTTCCCAACAACAGCCAGACTTTTTTTCTTTGTAAGAAAACATCAGTTGCTTTTTCTGCGGACATGATCTTTCCAGGTTTTAGGTGTTATGTCTTTTAAAAATTGAACTCTTTTTTAATCAACCAGCCCCTCAAAATGATCTGCAAAGAGTGGGAAATTAGATTTTCGATTAAAACCTTATCCCATCTCGAAGGATTACTTTATATTGATTCTTAAATATGGCTACAATTGATGGGCTCTAATTAAAAATCCAAAGGAAAAGTCTGTCGTGCCCATATAAAAGAAGCTTTTCATATACGGGAAATAAAGCTTGTAAAAGGTTACAAATAAAAGATTAGAGATTTATCCAAACTAGTTTAAAGCTTCACTGCGGTTTTCTTTTCTTCTTTTTTCCCTTTCTTACAAAACCATTCCTGGGTCTTTTTTCCCCCAGTTTTAAATGAAGTTTGCAAACAGGCAAGATATTGGACTGTAATGGTTGTTTTATATCAGCTCTGTAAGCTCAGGCTACTGCCTGCAGTAGGATTGATTTCAAGGAAAGTTCGGGACCAGAAGATGAAAATTATATAAACTGACAGCTACCACCCCTCATCAATCCATCCACATTCCCGTCCACACCCTCCTAACGCACACCCACAACCACACTCACACCCTCATATTGCTCTCCGTCTCTCACACACCAACCCTTCCTATCCCCCACCCTAACCTTGCTCTGCACACACCCTGGGTCCCCACATGCTCAGGGACAGACGCACAGCTCCCAGCTCACACTCAGCTCATAAATGTCTCCCAGCCCCACATCTCGCACTTGTCACACAATCTTAATCCGTTTCATTCCGGAACAACATGGTCCTCTTTTCCTCTTTTCTGCATTTGGAATTTGCCTCCTACTCTTTTATCAAGACAGCGCAATCCTATCTTTGAAGTTGTTTCTTTCTCCCTTACCCTCTTTTCTGAGGCAATCGTAAATGCAGGGAATATGCAACTCAAGCTTAATTCACAAGTGATCTGCTTTCTATTTCCCTCCAAATTCTGCCTGCATTGCCAATCTTTAACCCTCGTTAAAAAATTAATTGAAGTTAATCTTGTCAAAGTTTTTAACAAAGACATATCTAAAAACCTAATGAAAAATGACTTCTTTCTAAATATCGTGGCAGTTCTAAGGCAAGATGTGGTCCCCTACTGTCCACTGAATCGCTGAAAAGATTGGAAATTAATCTTCATATTTCTGAAGTAAGTGTTCAGGGAGTCTAACTGGCTCCTTTCCCCCTGAGAGGCGGTGTTCTCACGGAATATGGGTTTTGTTCTTCTTCTTTTTTAATTAGCCTGGAAGAATCCTGAAATCTTTCTCCTTTCTCTTCCCACTCCTCTACTCCCCCCCCCCCCCAGCACCATAGTTAATAAACTTGGAGGAAAGTTTGGAATATTTTAAACTGGCCTGGCAAGTGGGGTGGAGAAAGTAAATCCAGCTAGCGTGAGACATTAATCTATATTTCAAAATATGAATATCAGCCATATTTTGGAAACTGTATGCAAGCTCTAACAATTTGATTTCCTATGTACTGGTTTTCTTAATTTCACTTCTGAATACTTATATCTCCTATTGATAGCAAGACAGTTGTACTCATGGCAATTAAAAACCATCCACTTGTTAATGAAAATTACTTACAAACACAAAGCATGCTACCTACCACAAGTCAGATTCATAGAAAAAAAAAAATCTAAAGACAGAAGATGTAGGGGGAAAAAAAGTTAAACATGAACAGAGAAAATACAATGACCACATAGTAAGTATATTGGAAGTTCAAGGACTTACTGGAAATCAAGAGTTAGACTTTTCATCCAAGGAGTCTTTTTCTCCCACCAAGCCTCTGCGGTTTTCAGTACAACAGCCCAACCCCCCCTGCCACCAAAGACAGTGGCTTTTGTCCTGACCTACAGTATGGTTTGTGGGGACTGTACCTGAGCCGGGCTGTCTGCAATTTCCAAATTGACAAGAAGAGACTGGAAGATAAAGAGCATGTTCTTACAGGTGAAGAGCAATTTTGCAACTTTTCCAGGAGACACCCAGGAGAAAGCTTTCTTGCTACCAACTGCTGCAGAGTCTGGGCAGAATTCCTCTAGAAAGAAAAAGAAAGTCTTTTTCCCCCCCGTCTGCCTGTGTCTCTAGTTCTCTTTCTCCTCTCTGTCTCTCTCTGTCTCTCTCTCTCTGTCTCTCTCTCTCTCTCTCTCTCTCTCTCTCTCTCAGATCCAATCTTTTAAGAGCTTCAGCACATTGCTAAGCTAAAGGGAAATTCTCTTTGATAAAGCGGCGTTTCCAGCTTCTGGGTTTTAAAACCTAAATCTATATTCAAATCTGGCTGAAGGTGTGTTCTGGGATTTATGAAAGCCTCTTAAAGGGGTAAATTTACCAAACCGTGACAAAATCATCACAATCTTACTTTAGACATCTGAAGTGGATGGGAATTTTAAAGAGACCCTTGTTTATTTAACACTGTCCATTTCCAACTCGTGGTTTATTGGTCCTGCATTTCTGCGAAGTTATTAGACTAAAGGGCAAAGGAGAAGCGAGAGCTGTCTGCTCCCAGCCGCAGTCAAGGGAAAAGCCCTCCCACGCCCCACCGCTCAGAAATGTGCCCTTGTCCGACAGAACCCGGGAATTTTCAGGGAGATTTAGCTGCCCCCGCCAACTGAGAGGACACCGCAAACCTCTCCGTAGGGTTCGACGGGTTTCCCACACCAATGGACCCCCCACAGCACATAGATCTCTGGGCCTAAAACGCTCCCCGTACTTCGTGGAGAACACAAGCGCATATTCTAATATTTCTCCACACACACACACACACACACACCCCCACCTCCACTGTCCCCAAGGCCTCCCTTCTGCCCTTCCCCTCCGCCAGACGCACAACGTCCATTTTTCTTTTTCGTTCTTTGATGCTTTAAACATCATTGCGATCAAACTGGGAGAATCCCTGTCTTTTCTCGGGGTAGGAAGGAGGCTCTGGCTCAGGGGAGCTGAGTGGATTTGCCCTTCCTTCACCGAAAGTATCCCGACTCTGGCCAAGTGCTCCCAACCAATGGGCCAGACCGCCTGGGGCATTTGTGGCTCTTCTCTCCCCCCCCCCCCCCCCATTAAAGGCCCGGGGTGGGGGAGCAGTCGCCAGGTGTTTTAGTACAGTGGGGGCGGGGTGAGAAAAAAAAGGTCCGTACTCACCCTCCCCCCTCAGCCCGGGACCCCACAATGTCGCGACTCCTGGGAACGCGACAGCCAGCGGGTCTCTTCGGACTGGAGCTGCTGGGCAGACCCCGGGCCGCTCGGGGGCTCGCTGGTACGCCGGGGCCCAAAGCTCTAGAGACACCTGCGAGGCTGGCCGCGGCCGCCGAATGCCCAGCCCCAGGCCGAGCCGCAGCCGGAGCCGGAGCCGGAGTCCAGCCGGGCTGCCGTGCGCTTGCTGCCTCGTGCGCACTCCCGTAATTCGTTAATTGCTGTAAATCCCAAGGACGGCCACATTTGATTACACATACAGTATAAGAACCGACAACAAAGCGACGAATTAATTACCAACTTCATTAACATAGGTCCCCAAATTAAAGGCAGCGAGCTGTTTCTTTGGGCCCACTTGCCGTGGTGGTGGTGGTGGTGGTGGTTGAAGGGGGAGGGCGTTTAGAAAGAGATTTTATTTTTCTTTTCCGGCATTGGGAGTTGTGAGGGAAGAAATGTCTTCTGCTCCCCCCACCTACCACTCACACCCTCAGCCGGTCCCCTTATTCACCCCCCCCACCCCCCACCCCCCCCCCCCCCCCCCCGCGACTCCTCCGCCCAATCTGTTTCTGCTCTTCTAGGGACTGAGACCGGTTTGAAGGCTGTCGGGTCCCGCTCTCTGTGCCAGCATTAAAGTTAGGCTGGGGTGCGCTCTCTGGCTCGGGTCCCCTGGTGCTGCCGCCCTCCCGCCTCCGGGCTCTCAGCCCCCGGCTCGGGCCGCGCGGGCTGTTTGCTCCAGGCCGCGCCGGCGGGCATTGAGTAGCGTTTGTATTAACGTGGAAACGCTGTTTCCAGCGTGGGCCTCCTGCGTTCGCTCCCTCCCCGGGTGTCCGGCCGACCCCTCTTCCATCCCCGAGTCCTGACCTGGCTCCTGTGGTCTCCCCAAACCGGCCCTGGGGTTAGATTCCCCGGCTGGTGTTCTTTGCAGCCTGCCTTGGGTTTCTTTCAAACTCTAAAAGCCCTGCGCGGATCCCACGAGTCCAGTCTCTCCTCCGGGGACCGTGGAACATTTAGAAGGGCGCAACGAGTGGGAGAGACACGAGTTGTTGAAAATAGTTTGTTCTTGGACTTGTGTATCTGTCTCTCTCTTGCCTACACGCCCACACTTCACTCCCAGGCCTCCTTCTTTTACCCTTTCTGGCCCTCAGCGTGGTCTGACCCTGGTTAAGACAGCACAGTGGTGGCTTTAGGCTTCAGCCTGACTTGCTTTCTGCGTTTGATCTACACCCTTACTGGTGGCGTTGAATGCGATAACCCACCCCCACCCTCACTCTTCTCCAGCATTTACCTAAATATTTTTATCTTTCCATCGTATTGTATGGGTTTCCTTTCTCCCCTTCCCTAAAATCAAAACAAAACAAAAAGGGGGGGGGGGAGGAAAAGAACGAAAAGAAGAAAAGGAGGAGGAAGGTAAGGGAGGCCTCCCTGTCCATCATTTTAATTATACAATTAGTTCACATGCTCCAGCCCATAATGTATGTTTTAAGCGGAGCCCAGTGTCTTTCAAGAACATTCTGGTAATGTCGGAGGCCTGGGTTTGTTGCCTGCTCGTCCCCCCGTGCAGCAGCGGCCTGTTTTCCTCCCCCTGTTGTGTGTTTTTATTATTTTCCCTCTGGCTTAGATGTGTCAATCATTCTCTCCCTGCCATTGGTTGGAGAGTTTGCGTCAAAAAGTTGCCAGAGAGGCGCTTTCTCAGCAAATCTCCCTGAGAGCGGGACCGACCTCAGCTCCAACTCAGCCTCCACTGTTATTAAAAATAAAAATCGCTAGAGCAGCCCTCACCACGTCTACTTTGTATGTATCACAGAGGGACCCACGCGTGTTTCCAACTCGAGCTACTTTCCTCATTTTCGATTCTTAAAAATATTTTTTTTTCGTTAGTTTGACTTTTTACGGAGGGGTGAAGACAGCAAGATTTCTAACTCAATACTCTTGATTTCTTTTAGGATAGCTGGCTATTTGGAATTTTGAAGGACAATTTAATTTTTTTTCTAACTTCCCATGCGGCTGTAAGGTAAGTGTCCGTCTGTCTTGCCTGCCTATGTCCATGTGTCCTCCTGTCTACCATCGCCCCGGTACCTCCAATAGACCGACTGATGCACACTTCTGCGAACGTGGAGTTCTTCTGAAGCATGCCGTGTTTTTCTCCCTTGTAAATTTTTTAGGTGTAGTACCGAGCATTGCGAAAAATTTCTGATCTGGAGGTGAGGGCGGGAGTGGGAGGAGGGGAGACAGCGCGCTCCTGGGGTCGCCGCTTCCGCCCAACGTCGTGGAAACCCTGTGAGGGTAATGCGGGGTGTTTTGGAGGGGTTCTGTTTCTGGTTTTCTTTTATGTCAACGCCCATTCTGGGCTTCTCCCTGCTAGTTTGCGTTTTGGCCCTCAGATGTGGTTGGGTTATTTGGACTGATCTCAAGGACATCTTCAGAGTCCGAGACAAAAAGATACAGATGTAGCTAGATGGATGATGATGATGATGATGATGATGATGATGATAAGATAGGCGTCTTCTAGGGCCAGCGTGCCCGAAGCCCGGCTTGCTCGCGGATCAGCGGGTGAGGATGGTCGCAGCTCGAGCCACCCCCTCCCCCCCGCCCTTAACGAACGTGAGAGGAAACCCGAGCGAATAACCTAGGAGGCGTGGAGCGCCGGCAGCTCGTCCGCCCCGCGCTCGCCGCTCCCTCTGTCCCGTCCCCTTTCCCTAGAGCCAAGAGCAGCTCACCAAGATTCGCCCTCCGTTCTCAGCCTCTTTCAAAGGCCTCCAGGTCCCCTTTTCCTTTTTGATCGCCACATTCCTCCCCTCAAAATAACCTGGGAGTGCAGTAAACCCCCCATCCCCATCCCCGGTTGTCTCGGTCCCAGACCAGGGTCTCCAGACCGAGCGAAAGCGGGAGAGTTGTTTTGCTACGTGACTTTGTCCGGAACGGCTCCGGGCCCGCCCGTTGCAGCCCTCCGCACGCACCTGGGGCTGGCAGAAGTGTTGGTGAGTGGCCCCGGCTCCGCCCGAGGCCGCGGCGGGGCCGGGGCCGGAAACCTTACACTGGGGAAGGCGGCCCTCCGCCGTTCCGGACCTGGGGCAGCGCCGGGGCCTGCGTGCGCGCTCGCGCGCTCCCCTCCCAGGCTCGGGGACACCGGGGTGTCGTGGGCAGGGGCCGGGCCGGGGTGGAGGGGTGCCCTGAGGCCCAGCCTCCGCTCTGGGTCCACGCAGGTTGAACCATCAGGTTCCGCGGGCAGCCGGCCTCGGCGACGTGTCACGCCGCCAACTCCAAAGAAGTCTTCGTGTTGATGTGTTCAAGTAGCTCTTGAAATCACAGTCCGATTTCAGAACACATTTTTTGAGATCAAGTCCCTCGTCAGAACTCCCCCGAGTTGGCTTTTTCCTCCTTCACAGACATAAGTGGGATGCGGGGACGGAAGGCCGAGCTGCGTTGACCCTGGAGCGGTGGATGACTTGGGGAGGGGGTGGGGAAGTCGTTCCTGGAAATGTTCTCCTCCGTCCGAGAGCCGGGGGGGGGGGGGGGGGGGCAGGATTTTTCCCGCTCAGTTCGGGACTTTTTCCAGGCACCGAAAGTTATTAGCACAGGAGACCAGTTGGAGAGGAAACTCCTCCCCCCAAAGGAAGGTAGACACCAGACCTCTCCTCACTCCCCGAGCTAACACTGGGGCTTTCTCCTCACCATAATTAATAGTCAAGGCCAACCCTTTTGGCACGTTTCTTCCTCCCTCCCTTGCGGGTGGCAGCGTTGTTTGATTCCCTGAGGCCAGAAACTTTCACTCGAGTTCGCCGGAGAGGGAGGCCCGCGCCGGCTGGTTCCGCGGTGCCCACTTCTCTCCTCTTTCTTTCTCTCCTCTTGCTCTTCGCGGTCCTCCGAGCCACAGGCCAGTCGCCAGTCCGCGTAGTTTTGTTTCTTTTCCATCATGCAGAAAATTAATCAGCCCGGACGAGAAGCGGAGCTGAGCACGGCGGCCTGTAATTAAGGGACGTGTGCCCCTCGGATTATCTCGTTAGTTTATCAAGAAAACATTTATTATAATTAATTCTTGGACGAGGTAATTATTATTGAGCGAGGACACAGCAACTGGTAGATGGGCTCCTTGGAAGAAACACACACACACACACACACACACACACACACACACACACACACACACACCAACAACAGGGGGGGAGATGTGGGGGAGGGGAAGAGCGACAGATTGCACGAATTGACCGTTAGATATAAGGCGGCGCGGGCCCGGGCGGGCAGTGGAGCCGGACCCGGGGCGCCAGGACTGCGGGGCTGCCGGGCAGGGACGCCGGACCGAGGCACTCGCGCCCGGACGTGCGGGCGCCCAGCGGCTGCGGAGACTCGCCCAGCGACCGTCGCCCGCTCCCGTGGGTAGGACTTCTCCAGTGGCTACCTCACGAGCAGTCATATTGACGCTTATATTTTTGAAAGGGTATTTCAGTTTCCCCTTCTGGGCTCGCTTTAGAGAGGAAGGGAGAAAGGCGTCCTTGCAGGGCTTTGAAAGTTAATGGAAGAGCCAATGGCCTCTTCTTTGGAGAGTGCATGGCTCTTTCATAGCCTAGGCCGGCTGCTCAAAGTATCGAATAGTTTTATTTGAGGGTGCTTTTCTTTTTCTTTTAAAGATGCATAGAGTGGCTAAAGCGAAAACAGTTTATCCCTAGAATTTTAGTGATTTTGCGATGGCAAGGGCAAAGCTGTTCCGAGAAGGATCTTTGCCTAGTGCTTTCTGTCTGTTACTGCTTTTTATGTTGGAATGTGCATTTCTAATTGGGTGAGAGCTCTACATGTAAGAACAATTCCGTATTTCTCATGTGTACATCTGCTATGATTTTGGTTTTTTCTGTGGTAGTTCAGAACTGTACAACATAGTAAGACTGCATTAAACAAGAAAGAACTCCAGCTTAGAAGCTACATAAACACATAAATGACTGTATTTTAAAGCAACATTGTTTTCACAGGCTCTAAATAACTCTGTCTTGGAAAGAGAGTAGAAAATATCAAGTCTTTGTTACAGGGGGCAACTAAATTAGTTTTATTGATGAGATTTTTCAAACTCCTCCAAGAAGGGTATTTATAAAATTACATTAAATTAGACCCGAGGGTAGAAAAGCATGATTTTTGTGCTATGACTTTAAATCGGGAAGAAGTTGCAGTAACTGACTTCCATTTGTAGAATTTTGTGCCTTGATCTCTAAAGCAATGGAAATATGAAAACCCAGTCCTAAAAACTCAGTAGGACCTTTGTCAAAGTAAGAGGGAACTTCTCCTAATCTTGTATCCGCCATTTTGAAGCAATCTCTCATAGTGTCAAAGTTGCAAAGTAGAGGTCTTTGCAGGATAAGTGCCAATTTTTAGTCAAATAAAACCTAGACTTGAAAACTGTCAGCCCGTATTAACATCCATTTGGGATCCCTTTGCTTGGGGCAGTGAGAGACACACAGCTGAAGAAAGTAAATAACTTTTCTTTTTCTGCCTGCCTTTTCCCTCCCTGAGCTTTTTCTTATAGGATTGTAGAAAACTTGAAAGGTAGGGAGAAATTCTACTAGTTTCACAACGTAGGGTGTTTGTGGATCTACTTTCTTCAAAACTAAAATGTGCAAAAGGCAGGCAGCTAGAATTAACAGGAAGCTCTGCTGTAGCTGCTGAGGACCCCAATGTCTGAAAATTTGCCTCCCGCAGGATCTGCTGCCTCTACAACACCAAAACCAACATGGAAGCGGCTTGCACTACAAATGCTCACCCTTTCTGCTTGCAAATGTGGGGGCCTGTCATTATCTGATTGGTGGGATTCTAACTTCAGGATTTCTAGCAAACCTCATGCCAATCTCTAAGACTTTTTTTTTTTTTTTGCAGTGTGTTTAAATATTTGATGGGTGTCGATTAAAAGTTAAATACTTGTTTGTTTAGCTTTAGTTCTTTAGACACATAATCAAGGTCCTCCAAAACCTTAATAAATCTGTTACTTACCTCAAAATCTAATTACCCAGACTACTAATTAGGTGAAAATGATTACTGGAAATGACTTCAAATGTGGAGTCATAGCAGTTGAGCAGTTTTCTCAACTTTGTCGATTAGCAAGTTCGTATTTTAGATGTTAAATGCACTGACATTTTAGGTTCACAGCAGTTAAAAGTGGTAAAAAAGCGAAGATAATTAAAATTTGCCTTGGAAAGGCAACAGTCTGGGGAGAGATAGATTTCTTGAATTGTTTCTTTGTTTCTCACCAATGGGCTTTGTTATCAGCATTATTTATTTAGCCAAAGAGTTCTTTGTCTCTGCAAATGGCCCCAATCAAGTTTTGTTTGAGACAATTAGCTAGTGCCAGCCAATGAGTCCTATGCAAATGTAGGGATAGGAATGCAATGTGTGCATTTGAAGGCGCAGGGTTTTGTTCTTCGGGGGGAAGGCAGATTGTAATTGCTTTCTTCTGGTACTTTTTTTTTTTTTTTCCTTAAGTTTAGTGTGGGGGTGGGGAAGACAGGTTTATCTGGTCTCTCTCCATCCCCTCTAGTTCCACAGCAGCTGGGGGCGGGGGTGAGGGGTGGGTTGCAAGTCCTTTAAAAGCCTCTACCTTGCACAGCCCAGGCTCTTTCTAAGTTAGTGGTGGAACGTGGGAGAGCTGCCGCCTGCGAAGCAGTAAACCAGCACCTCTGTTTGTTTGTTTGCTTTGCCCATAGTTCAACCGCTCCCAACCCACACACTAAGGACCCTGAATCTGTCCACCCCCAGCGAAGCGAGACCTTCTGGCTGGGTCCCCCCGATTTGGGCCGATTTTGCGCCTGCAAACAACCTTAGCATGATGTCTTATCTTAAGCAACCGCCTTACGCAGTCAATGGACTGAGTCTGACCACTTCGGGCATGGACTTGCTGCACCCCTCGGTGGGCTACCCGGGTAAGTGAGCCTCGCGGCACTCCTGCCTCGCCTTTCTCCAGGCCCGCCCCTCGGATTGTGACGCCCTTTCCCCCCGGAGCTCTGGGGCCGGCGGTCGCGCTGCCCCCACCCCAGCTCCAGGCGAGGTCCCCACTGGGTTTTCCTTCGAAAAAGCAGCTCAGGGCCACAGGGCGTTTACCGGCCGGAGGGGAGGATAGGGGCTGGAGGGAGTAGGTGGATCCTGCAACACTGGAGGAAACCCACACCGCTTTATTCTTAATTGGAGTGATTGGGGGGACACACTTCGGAGCCGGGCGAGGAAGGTTCCTGCCTCCGCCCATATCTGGAATCCCAGTTCCTCGAAGGACCCTCTTCGAGAAGCTGGGTTTCTCCTCGTAAATTCTCCGGGCCAATCCTGGGGCCTCCCCTGTGACCTCCAGGCCCCATGCCTCTAAGCCCTAAAGGTGTGACTTACCCCTGGGTATGGGTGCTTTCCTTTCTGGTCAGATCTGTTTTTTAAAATCCTCGTAGAAGTAGGAAATATGCCCCCATTTTAAAGATGGAGGAACAAAGGCCCTCAAAACCAGAGTCTCGAGCAGGATCGAGATTTCACCCCATCAATCCGAACTGCGGGTCCTCGGGGATCCCTTGACTTCACGGAATGGATTTTTTGTTTGTGTTGTGGCTTACGGGTTGCTTCTGTGGGAGTTTAGGATTTTGGGCTTCCTTTTATTTCATTTGTTATCTATGGAAGGGTCGCTCTGGCTGGAGCGATCTCCGATGTCAAAAGTGGGGGCTCCCCTGGAAAGGACAGTGCTTGTCTGGGGACCGAGTGTCGGCTCCGGGTCCGGGGAGGGGGTGGGGAGAACACTGGTAGGCTCTGGGCTGAAGGGCTGGGAGGACAAGGGAAGTGCCGGGAGTGGGGGTCGGGGGAGTCGGAGCACCCGCAGAGACCCCTATGACTGAGAAACTGCTCCCCCACCCTAAAGGGCCCTGGGCTTCTTGTCCCGCAGCCACTCCCCGGAAGCAACGCCGGGAGAGGACGACGTTCACACGGGCGCAGCTAGACGTGCTGGAAGCTCTATTTGCTAAGACCCGGTACCCAGACATCTTCATGCGGGAGGAGGTGGCGCTGAAAATCAACTTGCCCGAGTCCAGGGTGCAGGTAGGGCAGATGTAGATAGAACCGTCCTTCCTGACCGTGCCACTCCTCCCCTGAGCTCGGTGTATGTTGAGGACCCGGCAGAGTCCCAGGTCTTAGAAAGTGTGAAAGGAAGGCTGGAAATTCAGCCCTCCATTGGAGGCCAGTACACTCTTCTTCTAAGGCTCCTTGGGCCTGATTACTCCTCTTGCCCCTTTCTGCACCCCCACCCCACCCTAGGGGTGAGTCTCTGCATGAGTCTCCCGACCTAGGTTGTAAGGGAAGACTGGAGATTTTGCTGCAGTGATAAAGCACAGTCCTAGAGCTTTCGGGTCCCCAGCCAACAGAGGCCTGGTCTTGGCAGATTTCAAGGGCAGTCACTTAATATTTTAATACTTCCCTTTCCCCGTGTGGAAATCCTACCCCATTCTCATCTACTTTTAGAGGTGAAAGGAGCTTAGCTCCTGTACAGCCCCAATATTTTTACAGGTGAAGAAATGGAGTAAATGACTTGCTCAAGGTCACATGTCAGTTTGGCGATAGAGCCAAGCCATAGAAACACTGGTGTTCTTAACAAAGAAATTACACAATAATAGTGTTTTCTTTAACTTCTCAGGGTGTAGACAGAATTTGCTAGCTCTGAGCCATCTTGCAGATAAAATATCAAGGCAACATCCTCAGTGACATCCCCCCCTCCCCTTAACTTGACCTTAAGCTGGAGAGGGAAAGTAAACTCCAAATTTCCTCAAACGCAAGCCGCATATAGAGTTCTCTGGAAATAATGTTTAGCACCTAAACACACACACACACACACACACCTGGGACTCCCCTTTAGCCAGGACATATCAATGTGACCTGCAGATCACACAAGAGACTTTCCAAAGTAGGACGGAGGAATTTAGCACTTGGGGGGCTTGAACTCAAGTCTTCACTGCAAGAAAGTAAGTGGCTCTGAGTGGTTGGTGGTGATATGCTCAGCTTTGGGGGCACAGTTAACACACCCATATGTAGAGCTCATTCGAGAAAACCACGGAGGACGTGTTGCTCAGAAAATGCCTGTAGTTTTCTCTCAAAGGGTGGTAATTTCTTTGATAGGCCCCCTCCCACAGCAAATACTGTTCCTTCATTGCAGAACATGAACAGGGCTGGTAAAGACAGTCTTCACAGTTGCAGGCAGACCCTTAAATTGACAAGCCAGTGAACATAGCCCAGGACACTGAATCTGTGTGCTGAGTGGCACCACCCTGAAGGCAAAGACTCCAGTATCAGACCTGAGACTAGCAGAGAAGTCTGTGCTTAAGCTCAAAGCTGAGTACGTAGAAAACATTCCACTTACCATAAAGACAGTTTCAGCAAACAGTGGCTTTCAGACCTCCTTCAACAGGAACGCTTCTCCTTGGAGCTCTCTTTTGTGAGCCTTTTTAGGAGAGAAGGAAAAAAAAATAGAGTGATGGAACCACCTCCATATTAAAAGTTACTCCCCAGAAGATGGACTGTAAACTTTGAATTTAGGCTGTTCTTGTTGTTGAGTAACAACAGAATTGTTATCCCTCGCTTTGCTTGTGTTTTGCTCCAAAAGACATAGAAACGTGGAATTCCACTGTAAGAGTGTTCCACAATACTGCTGGGTCTATGTGTATGTGTGTATTTAAAGTGAAATACGAGATAGGAAAATGAGAGGGAGAATTTTTAGTCATATGATTTATGATACTGGGCTGGGAGTCCAGGCTTTAAGACAGCCTCCCCACTTTCTTACAATTCCAGGGGTATATATGAAAGCACCACAAAATGGGTTTTCAGTGGCAGGAGAGATTGTCTGCTTAGCTCATCTGTCCATGGAGAGCGGATTTATAATCTGGAAGCCACTCTTGTCCTTGAAACCACGTTAAAGAAATTTCTTTCCCTTTCAAGGTATGGTTTAAGAATCGAAGAGCTAAGTGCCGCCAACAGCAGCAGCAGCAACAGAATGGAGGTCAAAACAAAGTGAGACCTGCCAAAAAGAAGACCTCTCCAGCCCGGGAAGTGAGTTCAGAGAGTGGAACGAGTGGCCAATTCACTCCCCCCTCTAGCACCTCAGTCCCGGCCATTTCCAGCAGCAGTGCTCCCGTGTCTATCTGGAGCCCAGCTTCCATCTCCCCACTGTCAGATCCCTTGTCCACCTCCTCTTCCTGCATGCAGAGGTCCTATCCCATGACCTATACTCAGGCTTCAGGTTATAGTCAAGGATATGCTGGCTCAACTTCCTACTTTGGGGGCATGGACTGTGGATCTTATTTGACCCCTATGCATCACCAGCTTCCTGGACCAGGGGCCACACTCAGCCCCATGGGTACCAATGCAGTCACCAGCCATCTCAATCAGTCCCCAGCTTCTCTTTCCACCCAGGGATATGGAGCTTCAAGCTTGGGTTTTAACTCAACCACTGATTGTTTGGATTATAAGGACCAAACTGCCTCCTGGAAGCTTAACTTCAATGCTGACTGCTTGGATTATAAAGATCAGACATCCTCGTGGAAATTCCAGGTTTTGTGAAGATCCATAGAACCTTTTTGTGGGTGATTTTTAAATATACTGGGCTGGACATTCCAGTTTTAGCCAGGCATTGGTTAAAAGAATTAGATGGGATGATGCTCAGACTCATCTTCTGATCAATGATCCGAGAGGCATAGAAGGAAAAATGAAGGGCCTTACAGGGGCCCACCAACCAGCAACCTGAAATGGACAGACCAGTCTACTTAAGATCCTGTCATAGTTTTAGGTCATTGGTTTTCCTGATTTGCAAAGTGATCAAAAGCATTCTAGCCATGTGCAACCAAACACCACCAAAAATAAACAAAACTAAATTGCGAGGGAAAGGAGGGAAGGACATAGCCTTCTTAAGCAGAGGGGTTCCAATGTTTTAGCCAATCCGTGGTTGAATCTTAGGAATGGACAGTGTCTCAAGCTCACTCACGTTTCATGACCAACTGGTAGTTGGCACTGAAAAACTTTTCAGGGCTGTGTGAATTGTGCGACTGATTGTCCTAGATGCACTACTTTATTTAAAAAATAATGTTCATAAGGAGTCAATATGTAGTTTAAGAGACAATCAGTGTGTGTCTTATATAAATGGTACATCTGTGGTTTTTAATCTGTGCTAGACTTCAAAACTGTGATCTCCTGTTATTGTATGCAACCTTGAACTCCACCTCTGCAGGGGTTCTTCTGTGATTAAATAGGTTATAATTATAAGCAAATTCAGAGCAACTGAGTACTTATCTAAAAAGATTACCTTTGGCTGGAGGTGAGCTGCACTGAAACTTTACAACAAAATGTCTCTGGACAAGGAGAGTGAGAGAAGAGAAACAGAAGGACACTAATTCATCTGTAATTTACTGTTGGTAAGCCTAGCAGTAAAGAGACATTGGTCAATTGCTCTGACCCTGATGAATTTATAGACTGAGATCATTGTCGTTTATGCTTGCAGATGTTAACTGGAAAAGTTATATATGCATAAACCTTTTCTTCCTGGATTTGGCAGATATGTATAATTATATTAAAATGGTTCTAGCACAATGTTGGGTCCAGTTTAATTTTATGCCACTATTTATGGATGAGAAGCCCATATTCAGCCTCTCCTTCCCTAAACATATTTTATTTAGGTCAGAGAGGAAATCCATAAACTCTATTTAAAAAGCATTTTTGGCTTCACCAATGGATGAACTAGATACGAGTGACTGTGGCATGTCCACTTTGTGTGACTTCCATCAGGACTGCTCTGGAATAGAATATAGGGAGCCTAACAATCATTAGGATCTTGTTCTCCTTGCCGCATGCCATGGTGATTTCTTAGGCACTGTATTGGTACCTTTTAACATAGCTCATTTCTTTTTTAGCGAGACAGGGAGAACTGTAGTACCTCGGAGAAAATGGGAATGGCAAGAATTCCTTGTTTTTATTCTCTCATTTAAGGGGATTTTTTATTTTTTAACTTCCAAAAAAATCTGAGGTGAACATGAGAGGGAATGTAATCAGAATCTGAAAGCAGTTCAGGCAGAAATGATTTCTGAACAAAAGAGTTCCAGAAAAGTTTTAAAACCTATAATTTCAGTAGTTGAACATAAGGCACCCTGGTCAGTTTTGTTTTTGTTTTGTTTAAAAGAAAGTGCTGAGGAAAAGAAAATAGGTCCCTTCTCAGTTCTACTTGCATTTTGTAAACCAATCACCAGAAAAGACAAATGGGCCAATGGTCATGGTGCTCCTCAGGTAAAAGCAGTATTGAATGTTAAACTCTCTATGTTCTTAAATTTGACCCAAATTAAGTGACTCTTGACTAACTTTTTAAATGACTTTAGTAGTTGCAACCATTTTGTTTTCTAGCTAATTTTTCTGTCCCTGGCCGTGCATGCTCTCTTGAACCCTACATAATCTTGCCTAATGAGTAAATTGGTTTTGTTTTACTGCTAAAGGAAATGCAATAGTTAACAAGAAGCAACTGAGGCAAAACTTCATGGCAAGATTTTCCAGTACCCATTGATAATATTTACCCTACAGAGTTTACACCGAAGTGAAATTGAGGCCCAAGAGAGAATCTTTGCTTTATAATTTTCCAGCTTCTGGATCTAACTCTCCCAGCTTTTCTCATGCAACAGTAAAGCAGATCGAAAGTAATTTCTCTCCCTGCTTCCAGTTTTCAGGATGCCCCACAAAGGATCAGGAAAAGACCCCCTCTCATTAAAAATAATAATGGTATAATTATAACATGGCATAATAATAATTGCTCAGCAAATAACGCGGTTAGATTTCTCCCCCAATACTATAAACACGGAGGAAGTCAGAAAAAGGCGTTGAGCATCTTCTGAAACTAATTTTTCCATCACCTTTGCACAACTTCGTTTAACAGACCACGGAGTTAAATCCCTTTGGATTGACGGCAAAGTAGAAATGAATTCCCCCTGACCGCAGGCAATGAAGGGAGGGAAAGGGGGGCGGGGAGCAAGCGCTGGCTTAAAGACGTCCAGAGAGTTCTGATCACCCCTCCTACTCAAGACCGGGTTTAACAAAATTAAGCCCAGTCATGGTGATACTTGTACTGAAATGACGTCACCCTCCAAAGGCGTCAGGGAGCTAGTTCAACTGCATATTGGCAACTGGGGCGGGGGGCAGAGGTCGGTGGGGGGGTCCGCTTCACAAAAATCTGCTGCCCCAATCCTTTATCTTCCCCACAAAGATTCTTGGCCGTTTGTATTTCACCTTGGGAGTGTTTCTAGCCTTCCCAGATAAGAAGAGCAATGCAATCAAGTCAATTAATTTCCGGCTGCCGAAATTTCCGAGTTTTAGATAATGGTCAGTTTCCTCAACTCCCATCCGGTTCCTTGGTCTCACCTTTCCTCTAAACGTCCCTTCGGCCCCAGCCCCGCACAGCCTGGGCGGGAGGCGTGGGGCCCCGGGAGGCCCCGGGCGGGACTGCGGGAACTGAGCCCCAAGGTGTGCACAGGGGTGGCGCAGGAGCGCGGCCCGGGTTCTCGGCCGAACTCACCGCGATCTTTCAGGGTTGGAGGCCAGTCGGAGATGGCCGGGGAAAGGACTCGCATCCCTGCCCCTGGGAGCCCCAGTTGGGGCAGAGGCCCAAGTCAGTTCCCCGGGCCGATACCGTCCTCTGGGCCCTACTCACAGCCCTGCGGGCCTGGCGGAGGCGACAGGAGACCGTCTCTCGTCCTTTGAGTTCCCCTCCCTTCCTGTGCCCTGCCTCCGGCTGGGGTCCGAACCCAGGAGCTCCGCCGGGCCGCAGCCCACCCCGCTCGGCTACGTGTTCAGGCCCCGCGGGATCCGGCCGCGCCAGAGCCCAGGGGGCTGGGGGCCGCGGGCAGAGCTGAGGAGCCGCCGCGGGGCCTGCGCGCCTTCAGCGCACGGAGAGCGCGGCCTCGTCGAGCCCTGAAGTCGCCTTTGGGTCGGCCGCGGGCTTGGGGGGCGTCTGGCTGACAGCACGGCCCGGCCCGAGTTGCGGAGGGAGGGAGGAGAGTGTGTGTGTGGTCCGGCCAGGAGCAGAGCACCTTGCGCTGGAAAAGGAACGAAAACTGAGACCCAAGGAGAGGCCGGGCCCAGGAGAGGGGGCCAGGGAGGTGAAAGCGGGCCTGGCGGGGCCTACGGCCTCTGGCTCTCCTCGTCTCCCGGGAGGAAGCGCCGCAGACCGCTGGGTCTCCTCCCGGCAGCGAGGGGGAGGCCGCCGCCGCCGCCGCCACAGCGGGGGCTCCCGCCGAGGGGCGTCCGTGGCGCCGACAGGGAGTCCAGCTGGGCCTGCTCTGGGCCCTCAGAGATCTCCCTGGAGAGCCAGGTGCTCCGGCTGGCGGGTCTGGGGAAGTCGTGCTTGTGTGTTCCGCCCTCCCTCGGGGTCCTGGGCTCTGGGCTGAGGCTTTCAGAGGGGAGCCTCATCCCTTTTCTCCTACCCCTCTACATTTCTTTTTTTAACCGAGTGCCCTGTCTTTTCCTTTTTGGACCTGGGCGCAGCACTGAACAGCCCCGAAGGCTGGAAGCCGGGTCTGGAATGGGGAAGCGGTGCCTTAGGCGTCCTGGAAGGCGCCAGGAAGCCCATTCCGGTCACCTGCAGGGCAGCGGCCGCAGAACTGTGCCCGCCCGCACTTAACCAGAAGCGGGTGGTCGGGCAGCCAGACCTGGCACGTACAGCACAAGTTTGAACCCGCATCTAACACCCGGTGAAAACCTCGCTGTTGTTACCGGGACAAAGCTGTAACCCAAAACCAGGCGTGCCAGTGTTAGGTGGTGGTTTACTGCACACAGAGACATGTTTTAATTACGCAAAAGAGAAAAACAAAGGAGTCAGGCAGGCGTCGGGCGCATCCCACACAACTGAAGAGGACGTCGTAGAAAACAACCCAAACGGGAAGATACAGGGTCGGACTCAGCCATGACCTCAGCCTGCTTCTTGCCTTCCTTGGAAACCTTTAGGAAGGACAGCTCTTTCCCCTTCCTACCACAAAAGTGTCCAAGCCCCAGTCGCGTATCTGCATGCCCAGATCTGTGACCAGTGCCTTCAACACACCTCTGTTTTTTTTTCTCTCAACGGGTAGCACCCAGTAAGCGCAGCGTGCCCGGATAAAACCTGATCCCCCAGCCGCCCCATTTCCGCCCGTGGGTTAGCACGATAGGAAAGACAGGGAGCCCCTGGGATGGAGAGAGCAAAACCCCCAACAAAACCCACCCCGATGTCTTTCACTATTAGGCTCTGAAACTGCACAGATTATGGGATTTGTCTCGGACAGAATTAACATTACATGTGAAACCATAGTGCTCCGGTGTATTGAGACACATTGTATAGAATTGCTTGGAGCATCTCTTCCAAACTGCCTGTTAATAGCAATATGAGGCCTTGAACGCATTTGTGGGTTTTTGTTTTTAACCCGATTAAAACAAAATTTAGGCACTATTTGGAAAGGGCAGTTTTTCCAAGGGAGGCAATTCGAAGGACACGGAACCCATTCCGCCAGCTGGAGGAAGCTTCTGTCTGCAGAAGTGGCTGAGAGAAGTGAGCAGGCGTGCGTTTGCAAGACCTTCTACTATGCAGCAACTCCCAGAAGCAAGGCAGGCACCACCCCCCCCCCCCCAATTCTAAAGGGAATCTGTCAGACTTCCTCTCTTGCAAGCAGCGTGTTTTATATTTAAAAATCAACCTGCTGTCGACTGCAAACAAACAATAAGCAAATTCAAATAAAGGAGCCCTACCAAGCCCAACCCATTCGGTCAAAGATAACTGCAGGTGCCCGAGAGGCCAGGCTATCACTGGGGGGAGGGTCGACTCCGAATTTTGTTTTTCTCCTAAAGGGAAAGTCGAACAGCATGAGGTCCATGAGTCACTTTTATTCCTTAATCTCCCCAACTCCTTACCTTCCATTCTTAGTGGAAGGAAACATGGTATTTGGGGGTGGAAAAAAACAAAACAAAACAAAGAAAACAAAAAAGAATCCCACAGCAAATATATAATGGTAAGTGACCAAAGTTTGAACTGACTTGTTTCAGTTCCAGAAGGAAAAAAAAAAAAAAAAAAGCTGTCCAAGAATCAGAATCCTCTGCGACCCTCTCCCGGTGTCCTCGCCTTGGTTTGCCTACTGTGGAGGTGGGAAGGGGGCCTTTGGATTAGAATGTTTCTTACTAGGAGACACTTGCAGCCGAGGGTGTCTTTAAAAATAAGATGCCGGTTTCTAGCAGCTATACCAGTGCTGATTTCTACCCCTCTGAACGGCCCAGGACGAGCCCAGCAAATGCGGCCTCCGGGAAACAGAGGAGCAGCACTTGACTGCACCCTGCAGGTCTGCTGCCCTCCACCCTCGGTTCCCCAGGTAAAGGCCTGAAAGCGCCCCTTAGAGTCAGCTTTTGGGTGAAGACTCTCCCTGAGGCCCTGCCCCCAATCTGCCAACTGGAGTCTCCAGAGGCCTGCGGCCACACTGCCACCTGAAAATCACTCATCCCGGCCCCTAGTTGTTAAAA
Source organism: Puma concolor (assembly GCF_028749965.1). NCBI lineage: Eukaryota > Metazoa > Chordata > Mammalia > Carnivora > Felidae > Puma > Puma concolor. The sequence goes on from NC_141672.1 coordinate 44,559,369, forward strand.
TCTGTTCCAAGAATCAATAGTCACATTTTAGGCTCATGGGCCATTAATAAAAATCTCCTTAACATTCAAATGGCTCTAAAATGCGTTGATGGCGGATTACTGGGGCCTAATGGACGTCGTGTGTGACAACATGGTCCCTGAATAGCGATGTTCTGGAGTGGGTGTCTGACCACAGCTACTTGATTATCAGCTTACAGCCAAACCACATTTTAGCTGCGATGGTCTTAAGTAGAGGCGTTTCTCCCGACAGCAGAGCGGGAGACTTCAGTGTTCTTCATTTAACCGGATTTAACAAACGCGTAGAGTTTTGGAAAGGGGAGGGGGAAACTTGCCTGTCGGCATAAGGTCACCTCCAGACGAAAGAGGGGCGGGTCGCGGGCCACTGCCCCTCCTCCCCGCTTCTAAGGGAGCTTTGCCCGAAAGGCGGCTAAGGCCGATGGAGGCCCGCGCCCGGGACGTCTGCGTTGCCCTAAGTCCGGGGCTTCCCCGCGGGACCCCCGCGCTTCTCAGCGCCGGCGCAGAGTCCCTAAAGCCCCTGCCCTCCCGCCCCGACAAGGCCCGCCGAGTCTGGAACACTCGCGGGGCGCTCCTGCCGGCGGCGCGGAAGCCTACAGGCCTAGCTGCTCGCAGTCGACGGCGCCGTGGACACCCCTGCAGCGACTGCGGCGCCAGGGAGGGAGCGGGGACCCGGGTTTCCAGCAAAAGTGGTGCAGGCGCGTGTTCCCGTCCTCCACCCTCCCCACCCGCACCCCAATTCAGCAAACTAAGCGGAGGGTTCCGCATGCTGGGCCTCCCCAGCCCCAGCGGCGCCCACCCCCCTCCGCCGCCGCTAAGGTGACTTGGAGACCAGAGAGAGTGCCAGGGACCGCAGAGAGTCTCACTCTCCTGGCCGAGAGGCAGCTTCCGGCCAGCTGCTGGGGACAGCGAGACCAAGACCCCTAACCCGTACCTCCGACGGCTGCGGGCCTCGAACCCGCGGTGGATGGGTCTCCCGTGGAGACTGAGAAGGCTCGGGCCCCAGACACAGTGCCACCGCTCTCGAAAAAGCGGGAAGTGGGGTGGGGGTGGGGGTGCCGTGGTCTTCGTGCCCCACCTTTATCCGCTTCCGCAGTCTCTCCGAGGTTCAGGGTGGTGCGTGGGGGCGTAATGACGCAGGAGGCCAAAACGCCCCGCGGTCCGGTCCCACGTGGGCGCCCCACTCTGGGCGGGCGCAGAAGTCCACATTTCCTCCTTCGAGCACCTCGTGGCGAAAAGAGAACTGCGACGTGCTTGTCCCTAGAGCTCGCGACCTGGAGTAAACGCTGCCTCCCGGGCCGGGCCTGGGCTCAGACCCCAGTGCCCAGAGCCTGGACCCCGTCCTGGATCCTTGCGGCAGTGCGCCCATCCGGGCCCCGAGGCCTGGACGCCGGCCGGCGGGTGGCAGCTTCCGTTTCCACCTGGAGGCCTGGCCTGGCCTGACCCAGCCCGCGGGAGCTGCCAGGGCAGGTTCAGAAGACTGGTAAGGAGCGTCCTAAAATGAACGCTGCGTTCGAGTTTTGAACACGGACGGTGCACAGCTTTTCCCGAGTCCTTCTTGCCCATGGACCCATGCAAGTGTGACAACCTTTGAGTTACCTTTGGCTCGAAATGTCCAGCTATTCATTCTTATTGCTACACAGTGCTAAGGAATTTTTTCATAGGGAGGCAGATACTTTGGAGAGTTTTACACACACACGCACACATCCAAAAATGAAATTAGGTAATTGTGCAATGAAGAGTCACATTAATATTATACATTTTAAATTGATGCAAGTCTCTAATTGAAATGTCTTTCTCAATAGTTCTTCTTGCGGATTAAGTTGATGCTATTTTTAATTTTAGTCTAAATTGGCCACTTTGAAGCTTTAGAAGGCTAACAAGAACTCAGTCTATTGATTAATCTCTACCAAAAAGCATAGCCTTTATTTAGTCTTAAAACTGACCACAGATAAGGCCCTCTGATCTTGAGATGAGGGGGAGGGGGGGGATGGTATAAACATACATTCCCTATTTTCAAGAACAAGTAATTGAGTTGGTTAAACCAATAATCTTGATTCCTGACTATTGTAAATGAACACATCACTTCCTCTTTTCCTTTTTCTTCCTTCTTTTATTCCCCCTTTCCTTCATATTTATAGCTAAAGGTATGGAGTGTATGATACACAATTTTATTAAGAGGTGCCTGCGCTGATATCTTTTTCAGGAATTCTTTTTTTTTTTTTAATATTTATTTATTTTTGAGAGAGAACTTGCACGTGAGCAGAGGAGGGGCAGAAAGAGGGAGGCAGAGGATCCAAAGTATGCTCTGTGTGCTGAGAACAGAGAGCCTGATATGGGGCTCCAACTCCAGAAGAGGGAGATCATGATCTGAGCCCAAGTCTGTCACTGAACCTACTGAGTGACCCAGGTGCTTCTTCAGGAGTTCTTAACAGTGACCTTCCCTTTGGGGATGGTTGTCCATGGATAGATTTTAGAGGATGGATAAATTCTCTCAATTGTATAGAAAAATACATTTTTTTTGGTGTGTGTTCGGTGTAATTTTTCTGGACAGATCTACAGCTGTTGTTAAATTCACACACACACACACACACACACACACACACACACACACACAGGCTGTAACCACCCCGAATTAAGAGCCATTGGTTTTTATGATTCATATGTTGTGAAAGAAGAGTGAACTTGGGGATAGATACTTGTAGTTCTCATAAAACCTGGACAAAATGGCAGCCCAGTGACATTTAGATCTACCCCTAACATTTTGAAACTTTTTTTTTTAAACAAAGTAATCTAAAAAATCCCTTTTATTTTTAAATTTTACCTAGTTAGGCCCAATTTGAATTATTGCCCATGAGGCTATTTACGTATAATGCATTGTAAAATAACAAATGAATGAAATAAGACTTATTTTTAATATTATCTACATATGAAATGTGAAGTAGAGAATTTAAGCAAACATTTTAATGATTCAGACCAAAAAACTTCTTTTAAAAAAATGTTTATTTAATTTTTGAGAGAAAGAGAGCATGTGTGGGGAAGGGGCAGAGAGAGAGGGAGACAGAGAATCCCAAGCAGGCTCTGTGTTATCAGCCCAGAGCCCAGTGCAGGACTTGAACTCAAGAACCATGAGATCATGACCTGAGCCAAAACAAAATGCTTAAGCAGTTGGGCCACCCAGGCACCCCAAGTCTCTTTACCCAAAACAAGACAATCAACAGTAATAACAACAAAATATTATCTGGCTCTAATTTAAAACTTTAGAAAATTTAGTATGAATTGGATCTCCCTTTTTCTTTGTGCACGTACATAGATTTAGTAATCATGCCTAGGTTCCCAAATTTTTCTGTTGAAAGGTTTTTCATTTTCCTTAAAGTTTAATGATTGTCAAGGTGGATGAAATAATAGATAAGGGAGGTGGGACCTTCCAACCGAATCAGAAGGAGGGCATGATTATACCATCCAGGTAAGGAATTCAATGTCAGATGGTATAATCACCTGTAGGGGACCCAGCGTAGAATTTAAATTAAATACTTAGAGGCCTGTCTTCAGAATAGCAGATCTAGCTCATCCCCCCCACCCTCCCACCCCCATAACTTCCCAGCTTACTTCCAACCTTGTCTAAGGGGATATCTTCCATTAGTGCAAGAGGAAGCATAATCTATGGGTTTATTTAGCATTTGATCTTTGCGCAGAGGCTTCCATTTAGAGTAACCATTGCAGCTAAGATTTGGATCTGGTCCCTAAAATAGCCTGAACTGAGCGACCTCAGGCAAGTAGACGCAAGATACTAGCAATTTATTTCATATCAGCTCCCAGGCCATCACCAGATGATAACAACCCTTGGACACCGTTAATCTCTGCTTGACTCAAACTGGTGACCGCAAGGTGAAAGGCAGGGCGTTATCTCTGAGCAATTCATGTGGCCTTCCACAGATTGCCAGTTGGGCCAATACAATTGAAGCCTCTTCTCCAGTGGTTACTTTAAAATTTCATATCCAAAGTCTTTGGTCTTTGTTGGACTGGAAGGTAGGAGGGCTTTATCAAGGAAAATGCCCAAGGGCCAAGATGTGGGAGCTTAGAATCCAATACAAATTAGAAAGGTTGAAAAGGTAACTGTGTGTTTTCCCTGCCCAATAAACTTTAAACAACATCACTGTGACCATGACTAGAAAAAGACCTCTGGAAATGAATGTTTTTTTGCCAAACAGTAGAGGGAAAATGCACATATAAAAAATAAAAGGCAAAGTACTATCTAGAATTGCTTTTATTGTTTTGAAAATGGCTTTATTTTTGCCATCTGGAAGGTCAGTACAGATGACCATGTTCTCATTCCATATCATTTCAGGGATAGAAGGGGCAGCAGAAAGTCGGGGGGGGGGGGGTTACAGTGGAGAATAAAGGAAAGCAGTGTAGTGGTGAAGGAAAGCTGTTGATGCCCAGAGGGAGACCAGGCTAAGTGACCTGCAGGGCAATTGCTAACTATTTGCACTTTTCAAATATCCAGAGGGAACAGTTTTAGGCTCATATCCCAGGGTACTCAGCTCTAGCCTCAAGTCACAGAAATATGCCTTTACTGCTTGGTAGAAGTATTCTGCCTCTGCTACTCCAGTATTCTAGTTATAATCATTCTATTTGATTTTTGTTAAATGGCTCTGGAAAGGATTGACAGATAAAAAAAAATCGAGAGGTTTCAAAAATACTGTAGCTATTTTAATCATATGTTGTTTAAGGTCCCTGTGTTGGAAGTGGGTCATTGATGAAGTAGACACAAATTCTTTTGGGTATTTTTAGCAATAAGCTCCTTTGGACAAGATCAAAAATCAACTTGACATATGCAGAATTTCAGTCGGTCAGCAAACAGTGTCACAGAGACATCCCGCTATGCTGTTCTAGAACTTCATTCCTAGACCCTTTGTTTGCTGACCTAGCTTTTTAATTAACTGGTATCTGCAAACCCTACCCCATTGTTTGGTATCTTCTCCCCCAAATGATACACTAAATAAACAAACTCAAGTCATAATTACTAATCTCAGGATGAGAGAGCTGTATACAATTGGTAAAAGGACACCCCTTAGGGTAAAAAGTCACTGATTGATAACAGTGGTGTGTTTTGTAACATTGGAAGATTTTTTTTTTAAGGACTGTGGGGAAATAGGGCATGGAATAAACAGGGAAGTCTTGTTACTGCTTAAGACTGGCCTTGGCTCCAGTGTCTTGATGATACAATGTTCAAAAAAACATGGGCAGCGTTTGCCTGGTCAGACAAGAGGCAAAGCAAAATGTTTACGTATTTGGAGGAGATTACAGTGTCAGGACTGTCTCTCCTTAGTATGTGTCTGCTCCATGAGAAGTGGGCTGGGATAGAGTCTAGAGCCTAGACACAGGAGACCAGGCCTGTGTTCTCTTGGTCTAGTCTTGCCACGCCTTCATGATGGCAGTGATGAAGGTGGGATCAATCTCCCATATTGAAATGATTGGCATGTATCGTAGACCAATCAGCAGGACATGGGACCAGGTGATTTACTCAGCCTTTCAAAGATCTATCCCAACTGACAAATTTGCTTCTTTCCAGAGGTCAGTTTTTTTTTACTGTAGGTCTAGAACTTTTACATTTGTGCGTTTCATGGATAACTGGAGCGGATTTAGGGCGAGCAGAAACCGGTAGCTTCCCTCTTGGAAGCGCAGTCTGGTCTCCGCCCGCTTATCTTTTTCTGAATATCTTGAGCTTTCTCTGAGCTTTGGTTAATTTTACCTCAAATTCATACACAAATTGGGCTGTGGTAGGGGTGGTGTGAGAGAGAGGTATTTGGTTTTTGCCTGTGTCTCTGGCTCTCATAGTATTGTAGAAACCCTCATACGACAGTGTTTAAATAAGCAATTGTGACTTCCAGGTGTCTTAGGAAACATAAGTCAGTCCATATTTTTTTGTTGTTATTTGAGAAGCTGACCCCTAGTTCCAGGAGGGGAGTAGTTAAAGGCAGTGGGGGAGCATTCAGGCTTTAAAGTTCGATTGTCTGGTGTTAAGCTCCTCTATAATGAAGTAGATATTTTTCCTCATGAAGATTTTCTAACGCTTCTGTGCCTGAGTGCCCTCATCTGTAAAACAGGAAAACATGGTAGTTTCCACTTCTCTCATTGTCGTGAAGACAAAGCACTTAGCTCAGTGTCTGGTAGGTAATAGGTGCTCAATCCTTGGTCCCAGTTACTATTGCCACCCTCATGGTCACTGTCATGGTAGTCAGTCTCTGGCCGGCAAAACTGAGTCAGAGTCAGAAGCCTCGATGAACTAACGTCGACTGTTTTCACTCCACCAATGGGACAAGAACACAGTTATAGGAAGAATGCAAGAGTAATCGTGTACTGTTGTATAATATGTATCAAATTATAGATGTAGCATAACCACATGGTTAAATTCATTTTGTGTTGGGTCTGTCTTTGTCACAAAGAGCCTCTGATTTTGTTCAACAGTCCAAGAAACCGTAAGGATTTTGAAATCTGCAAAGGCATTTGGCAAAAAGGAAGGAAGAGCAAAGACAAATTTGACAAGAGGGTCAAAGTGTAACAAAACAAACCACGCTGCTATCTTTATTTTATTTTTAAAAAAAAATCTTTTTTAGTGTTTATTTATTTTTGAAGGAGAGAGGGAGAGCACAAGCAGGGAGGGGCAGAGAGAGAGAGAGGGACACAGAGGAATCGAGGTGGGCTCCACGCTGAGAGCAGAGAGCCCGCCACTGGGGCTCCAACTCACTAGGCATAAGATCATGACCTGAGCTGAAGTCAGCCGCTTAACCGACTGAGCCACACGCACAAGCTGGGGAGGGGCAGAAAGAGGGAGACAGAGGTTCCAAATATGGCTCCACGCTGACGGCAGAGAGCCTGATGTGGGGCTCAAATTCATGAACCGGGAGACCAAGACCTGAGCCGAAGTCAGATGTTTAACTGCTTAACCGGCTGAGGCACCCAGGTGCTGCCACACTGCTATCTTTAAATCATACTTCCAGGCCTCTCCATGTAAGATTTAAAATGTTTATCCATTATTGCAAGTAGTTTTTTCCCAGCTCCAAATGCTCTGAACCCCAACCTGCTCTCAGTGTTGTTGAGAATGATACTAGCATCTTTATTCCCACATACTGCAGGTTAATTCAGTCTGTGGGCAATGTTTATTGCCTCCTCCTCATCTCTAAAAATGCTGTCAAAACATGGTTTTAATTTCCTTTTAAATGTGGCTTAAACAGGGCTGCCAACACATTTCACAATTTTCCCCCTAAACATCAGCCTTTAACAAGAAAAGTGTGGTAACGTTGTTTAGTAATAAAATAATAAAGACCTTGTAAATTGGGCCCTTGGTTTAAAAAAAGGAGAGAATAATTGGGAATAAAAAAAAGCTTTATGCAAATCAACTAGTAAGGATGATGGCAGAAGGAGAAGAGAACAGGGTAATGAATTTGTTCAAATGAATTTACTGAAGACGGCAATTCAACTCTCTAAGGAATTACAGAGAAAACGAGTAAGTGGCTAGAGGGGCTGATATCTCAAGAAAGCCTGAATAGGCAAAATGGACCACATTTGCAAAGAGCAAAGCTTTAGTCCTCAGCTTCCACAGTTCTTCAGCACACAGGTCTGTGCAAGCAATTTGTTTAAGACTGCAAACTCAAAACATGTCTCTGAGGGCACGCACAGGGAGACAGGACCTCCTTTGTGACGTCTGTGATGGAGCAGGGACCTGACAACCACCTGCAAGAGTCTGAAAAGGCATCACCCATCAGAATTGACGAGGGGCATCCAAGGGGCTAATTTGGAATAAAAATATGAAACTGCGAGATGTCTCAGTGATGACCTCTCGATGGCCCGGGAAGAGTCGCTCAAGGGAAGTGACGGAATCACCAGTCTGGAACATTTAAAGCCAGGGAAGGAAGAACCCTTGGAATTAAGCCTCAGGAACTGTCCAGCATCAGCCGACAGCTCGACTCATGACTAGGTGACCTGTTAGGTGAGAATTCCCACCTATCATGTACTTAACCATATGCTTATTGAATATCACTCTTGTTTTTCAATTCCTTTTGACAGTTGTGACACTAATGGTATTATTGCCAAAGGGACTTTTGTAGGTTCATATAGATTTGCATTTGTTCCACGAGGAGACATAGTTATATTAATAAGAGTCCGTGTTTGCCTTGAAGACACTTCAGCTTTGACCTCTTCAGGAGATTGAAAGAATAACCAAGCACATTGTAGCTTCTCATGCCTGCTGTAAATTTCTCTGAAGAGCAGACACTAACTGCATTACTAACAATTATATGAATGGTAAAATTATAATATTTTTCTGGCCCTGGAGACATTAAAATGGATATTAGAGGGGCACCTGGGTGGCTCAGTCGGTTAAGGGTCCAACTGTGGCTCAGGTCGTGATCTCACAGTTCATGGGTTCGAGCCCCGCGTCGGTCTCCACACAGAGACAGCTCAGAGCCTGGAGCCCGCTTCGGATTCTGTGTCTCCCTCTCTCTCTGCCCTACCCCACTCACTGTCTGTCTCTCTGTCTCTCTCTCAAAAATAAATAAACATTAAAATGGATATTATTTTTTTTAATGTTTTTATTTATTTTTGAGACAGAGCATGAGCAGGGGAGGGGCAGAGAGAGAGGGAGACACAGAATCCGAAGCAGGCTCCAGGCTTGGAACTGTCAGCACAGAGCCTGACGTGGGGCTTGAACTCACAGACTGTGAGATCATGACCTGAGCTGAAGTCAGACACTTAACCAACGGAGCCACCCAGGCGCCCCTAAAGTGGATATTAGATTGGCTGTAGGAAAAGATTCTCAGGTGTCAAGCTTACAAAATTAAGCTTCCACTTAAACCTTCATTAGGGTTTAGGAAAACTAGGGCCCTTGTAAGATGTATCTATTCATTCAGTAACTATTTGAGGGTCTTCTTTCTACCAGGCACACAAAGTTTCAGCTTCCATGGAACTCACATTCATGGTTATGGGAGACCATTCTGCTGGGTGGTCACAACGGAAGCCAAGGCTTCTGAGTCTAAAGGAAAATGCTGGTGCGTTTAAGGATGTATGGAAATGCAAGTGACGCTAGAAGCTTGATGTTTGCTGACACTCGAATGGATGGGAACACGTATTTTTAACACATTTGAATACGATCCAGATGTTCTGATGAACGGTTATAGTTTGTGATGCTCCAAACTCAGGCCCCTCTGGGAGTCCTGGGTGTGTGGAGGGAGGTCGGAGCACAGGAGATGCTCTGCACTGAGAACCTACGTAGGTCCCAGGGCCCGTGGCTGCAGAAGCTCCATATGGTGTTCTGTGTCCTGGCCTTGTGTGACAGTTGCTGCTAACAAGCTTGGCTTAGGCTTGGACGTCTTTGAAACTCACCCCTCCTTTCCCCCCTCCAATTGCCTCCATCAGACTGACTCCTTAAAAAACAGGGCTGTGAATGGAATGGCCGAAGTGTCCCTGGGACAGGCAAAAGCAACCATCTAGTGTTTTCTACAGACATACTGACTGTAAATTAAAGACAGGCCTTTTTGGAAAAGACAGCCCATCAAGAGACCACTTAATGTTTAATTACATGCAGTTGGAAACTCCGCAGCAGCCCAGCCAAACAAGGCATCAAAATCTCAGACAGACAGCGGTGGCTGGTGCAGAGTTTCCTTTTGGGCTCCAGGTACAAAAATTCAAACCCAGAGTGGTGTATACTCACACCCCAAGGCGACTAGAATCGTTAATTATTACTGTCCCTGTGGTGTAATACGATCTTGGAAAACGTCACACAAGAATTCCTCCAAATTGTTTGTTTCATTACTCTTCCTCCTCCTCCCCAGTTTCTATTTCTTGGCTCTGTTCTTTTCTGTAGTTGCCTTTCTTTCTCTCTTTCCTCCCTCCCAATTGGCATTGTGATGTTGAATTCACCAGGTGCGCAAACTTCCTCCCTCATCTGACACTTCTTTGGCAGAAAGCACAGGTAGCCCAGCAGGTATTGTCAGGGTCAAGTTAAAAAATAACAAAAGCTGCCAATGCAGATTCTCTTCTCCTGGCATCAATGGGTTCGCGAAAAGGCTGCCGTGGCTTTAATATTTCCCTTTTTACAGCTGGCATGAACTTGGCAGTCCATCTGCGGCTCACCACCTTTCTCCCACTTTGTCCTTGTCCGCACTGGGGGATGGCCAGCATTTGCCCCGGTCCTGGGTCCTGAGGTGGGGGGTGGGGTGGTAGGGACAGGAGCAGAATGACGAAGGAGCGGAACGATCTTCTGTTTAGAAAACGTTCACTGGAACAAGTACCGTTGTTAGGTCTCAACTTACACCTCAGTGGTCTCCGTTGGATCCTTGATGCGTCAGAAATGAGCTGACTTAGTAAAAATATTGGAGATGTTGAATCTCTGTGGTGGGCTTTTAAAATCTGAAACCACAAGGAAACACCGTTTTGTAAGTCGCGAGTTATATGCCAGGTGAGCGCCCAGAGTTCTGACAGGCTGGGTAAACTCGGAAACTAGCTGATTGTGGGGCTCCTGGGTGGCTCAGTCAGTCGGTTAAGCATCTGATTTCCGCTCAGGTCATGATCTCACGGGTTCGTGAGTTCAAGCCCCTCATTGAGCTCTCTGCTGTCAGCACAGAGCTCACTTCGGAGCCTCTGTACCCCCCTCTCTCTGCCCCTCCCCTGCTCATGCCGTCTCTCTCAAAATAAGTAATAAACTTAGAAGAAGAAAAAAAGAAACTAGTTGATTGTGAGAGAAACAGTACTAGGGTTTTGTTTCTGTTTTCTTTTTGGAAGTATTTTTTTTTATAAGTGTTTATTTGTTTATTTAAGTGATCTCTACACCCATCATGGGGGCTTGAGCTCATGACCCCGAGATCAAGAGTCACATGCTCTTCTGACTGAGCCAGTCAGGTGCCCCTGTTTTCTTTCTTATGGTCTGGTATTAATCCTACAAGAAATAATCCTCCTAGGGGGGAAAAAAGTGAATATATGTGTCTTCAAGCAACCAGACTTGCTGCAGGCATTAGAAAGCTTTGTCTGCAGTACATGTAGCTTCCACAGCTCTTTCCGAGAGGGAGTCCCCGCACTGTTCTCAACTCTTTCTCAGAGTGGTGTGATATGTGCTGACATTCTTGAACCTTGTCTACGTCCAGGGCTCCCAACACCTTGTTCTATCGCAATGAAATTGAATGATCAGTTTGTTACAAAATGGCTTTCTATACACACATTCATATTTCCTTTGATAATACAGTGAGATTAGGGGCACCTGGGTGGCTCAGTCGATACAGCACCTGACTTCACTCAGGTCATGAGTTCAAGCCCCACGTCGGGCTCTGTGCTGACAGCTCAGAGCCTGGAGCCTGCTTCGGATTCTGTGTCTCCCTCTCTCTCTGCCTCTCAGAAATAAATAAACATTAAAAAAAAAATAATAGAGTGAGATTATGTTTATTCTTTAATTTAGTGTGAAAGTCCTTACTGCTGCTGTGTCAACAGTGGGGCTGGCCTTGTTTACAGTTGACTCCTGTGAGGAAATTCCTGAAGGAGGTGTGTGTGGGTGTGTGTGGGTGTGTGTGGGTGTGTGTGAACCAGAGAGAGAGAGAAGCAGAGAGACAGTGAGAGAGAGGTGTGAGGGTTGGGGAGAAACAGAGAGGTGATGGTGGTATATCTAGAGATTGTTAGATATGTAGCCAAGTTCTGGTTCCTCCATTCTCCTAACCCCTTCTGGGTCAGGGAGGAAGAGTAGATAACGTTTCCTCAGGCTGAATGGCTGTGGAGCTCCTTCTGATAACTTTTCTGCTGTTAAGCACTTGAAGTTATGGCTACTCTAAGACATCATTTCTGTTGCCTACACCAGTAGGAAAGAAAATCCCAGTGTACTTTATGATACAATATTGATCAAGATGGGGGGTTTTCCTGCAGGTAATGCTCTTTCATTTGACAAGCACAGATAGGCATTCTGCAAAGAGATAAAATGGCTAATATATTTGGAATAATCACTAATGCTTATGAGATAGTATTAAGTGCATCTGATCCACGAAGCCATTAAATTTACACCAAACATCTAACAAACTAATTGTAATATTAATGGGGAGAGAAAAAATTACGTTGCATGACTATTTATTATTTTAATTTTTACAAAGATAACATCGCTAGATACAAAATATTATCTATGTTTAAACATTCCAAGCACGAGGCAAGTGATTACGTTGTCAGGGAAAAAATGCCTCCCCTCAAGTTAATGGCTGATATGATGATACTGTAAGCCCCCATTAGCTATCCATTCCAATCTCAGATTAATCGGGCACAGCCATGAACCTGGGATTGGTTCCTATCTCCATATGACCAGTTTCACCTCCAGAAGATGACCAGTAATCACTTTATCATAGGTTACAGCAGGAGTCAGGGAGAGGTGGCAATTAGCCAACATCATGTTCACATACGTGCATGTGTACATGTATGTGTGACACATATACACCCCCCTGTGTATTTGTTGACTTTTCGTGTGTCTGTCATCTCATTATATAGGGTGAAATTTTCAGGGGATTTCACTTTACACTTATTTCTGTCCTCCCAGTACCCAGTCCAGGACTTGGAATACAGCAGGTGCTTAATACAGAGAAATTATTGACAGGTTATGATGACTCTAGCAACCAAAGGCAAGGCCAGGGGGTGTTTATCTGTCTCTTTTGTTCCCTCTCTACCTTGACAGAGCCATTACTTTGGTCTCTTATCTACCCATCCTGCTTTCTCTTCTCTACCTTCCAATCTGTTCATGCTGCTATTAAATTTAGTTTCTACAAACCAGATCTATAACGTATAAGGGCCACAGGATAAAGGCTTAACATGTTAGCCTAGCATTTACGGTTCTATAACAGCGCTTTTCGAACTTTAATGCGCATACAAATCATCTGGGGTTTTCAGAATGCAGATTCTGTTCTGGTCGGTCTGGGGGTGAGGCCCAAGAATTTGCATTTTTAACAACATCTCAGGCAGATGCTGCAGGTCCCGGGACCACATTTTGAACGGCAAGTCTCTACAACACTTGGCCTGGCCCAGGTGATAAATGCCCTTTTAGCTTCATCTCGATTCACTCCTCACCCCGCGCCCTACATTCTAGCAAAACTTTTGTTCTTGGCATTCCTTTGCAATTCTCCGACTTGGGCTTTGACTCACATTATACCTTTTCTGCCTCCTAAACCATTACTCATCCTTCCAGACAGCTCAAATATCACCATCTCTGTGAAGACTTCCAGCTCAGCTGCTGCCTTCTTGGTCAGCTAATCCCTCTGTCTACCAGGTTCTCACAGCACTTTGCTAGGACTAATGTTTAGCACTTATTATAAGTTATCATAACTGTTTGTTTACATGATTGTCTTTCCAGCTAGACCACGAGCTACCCAGGGCAGGGGGCCAGCCAAGCCTTAGCCATCTTACAACCTCAGCACCCAGTATAGAGCACAGCACACACAATCGTACCTTAATATTAGTTGAATTGAATGGGCTTTTCATTATCACTCTTTTGCAGAAGACTTTTAATGATGAACATTTTGAGACAAAGACCTGTCGTGGCAGAATTGAGGGGATCATAGTCGTTGATGTTAAATGGTAATTAAAATGCTTTAGCAAGGGATCATAGTCATTGTGATAAACCATAACTATATTAGTAATTAATGCTAATAATCAATAATAGTACTAATATTGCTATCATCTATGATAATAATTGACTATAATTGTTATTAACGATAGCTATTTTTTATCTGCTGAATGCTATGTACCAGGTACTTGCTAATCACTTAGATATAAAATTTCACTTAAACTTTACAACCTATGTTTTATCTTAGGTAAGTACATAGACACAGAGTTTTGAGGATAGATCCAGTGCTGCAACTCCAGGAAATTAGATAGAGTTGGAATTTGAAACCTGGATTCAGTCCATGCTCTTAGCCATTTTTCCCTTGCTGGAAGAATAGCCGGATAAGTGTGCCTTCTTTCTAGAGCATTCACCAATTATATGTACTCTAGTTTTAAAAAGTTTTTATTTATTTAAGTCATCTCTGCACCCAATGTGGGGCTCAAACTCAAAACCCCAAGATCAAGAGTTGCATGCTCTTCTGACTGAGCCAGCCAAGCGCCCCCAGTCACACGTACTATAAAACAAAAATATATGTACTCTAAATGCAGTGGGGTTTCCCTCCAGGGCAGGGATCCTAATCCTTTTCTGTGCTTTGGACTCCTTTGGCAGTCTGGTAATGTTCATAGACTGCTCAGAACACTTTTTTAAAGTATGTATGTATGTATGTATGTAAAAAAGGGTTTTGTTTACAGGACAGCGGGACTATAATGGAACAAGTCAAATCCCGTGTCATTGTCCAACTCCTCTAACTCTTCCTTCTCATCCTTCTTCTCCTCTGCTGCAGCTGGGATGGAACCAGCAGCAGGAGCTGCAGATCCTGGGGAGGCACGGATAGCCACAGCCCCACCAGCAGTCACACTGGCCAACTTGCCAATACCCTGGGCCATGATGTCTTCAGTGCTTTTTCCGGTCAACTCACAGATGACCTTGTCAAGCAGGTCGTCATCCGCCTCAATGCCCATGCTGTCCAGAATCTTCTTGATGTCCTTGGCACTGGGGGGAGGCATTGCCCTAGAGGACGTCAGCAGGTAAGAGGCAATGTAACACAGCTCCTGCGGTGTCAGAGACTGAAGGGTTTTTTTTTTTTGTTTTTAAGCAGGCTCTGGGCCCAACCTGGGGCATGACCTCACAACCCTGAGATCAAGAGTCACAGACTTCTGACTGAGCCAGTCAGACACCCCAGAACATTTTTAAATGCATTAAAAATAACAGAATTGCAAAGGAAACCAATTAGTTGAAATATGGTTTATCAAAATAGTAAAAAAAAAAAAAAAAAAGTTGTGATATAATAATAGGTGCCTTTCTAAATAAATAAATAAATAAATAAAGTTTTATTTATTTAAGTAATCTCTACATCCAAGGTGGGACTAGAACTCAGACCCCGACATTGAGTTGCATGCTCTATCGACAGAGTCATCCAGGAGCCCCTGTGCCTTTCTTTTTTAATGCCTTAAAAATAAGATCTAGCAGTGAGACTAATAATGACTTTAATTCTGAAGTTTTAATGGGCTTAGACAATATTTTGAGATATCTGCAACTGAAATATGATGAAAATATCTGTGATCTGGGGCACCTGGGTGGCTCAGTCGGTTAAGCATCCGACTTCAGCTCAGGTCACGATCTCACGGTCCATGAGTTCGAGCCCCGCGTCGGGCTCTGGGCTGATGGCTCAGAGCCTGGAGCCTGCTTCCGATTCTGTGTCTCCCTCTCTCTCTGCCCCTCCCCCGTTCATGCTCTGTCTCTCTCTGTCTCAAAAATAAATAAACGTTAAAAAAAATTAAAAAAAAATATCTGTGAGTTCTCTCTACTCAAGACAAAGTCACAGGTGTTGCTTAAGATACTGAAGTTTGTTGCCTATATTCATAATGGAAGAAAATGCTAAATTTCTCTAAGAGGTGAGTGCAATTAAAGGTGTGATTTTTTTTTTCCTTCCATCTAAGTTCATGGCCCCTTCCCCCAGAATTCTATGCACAAACACCTTGTATATGTGTATGTGGGGATTGGTCCTTTGAACTTCAGATTAGGAATCCATGTTCTAGAAAGGACAGATTTTCTGCCTTGTGAAGAGGTTGGAGTGCTCAGAGATGGAAGTCAGCCAGATGGAAAAAAATTGTCCCGTGCACAGAAATGGCACAAAATCAGTGGCAAGAGGCACATGGTGAAGGAGTATAATAAAAGGGAGAGAGGAGGAGGAAGAGGAGAAACTTAGCAGCATTCGAGCCTTGCAGCAGGTAAGAAGTTCTTCCTTTGTGGAGTAGACCCAGAGATGTTCAGAAGAGGATGGGGAAAGAAAACTTGGAAGAATCCAAAAACGTACATGCAAGTTTTAGCAATTGGAAGAAGTTCTGTAGCTGTCCCCAACAGAAAGAACCACATTGTGATGTTACCATACTGAGGAGCACGAAGGGATCTGTGCCTGCGACTGTCAAGTGATGGCAGAGTGGGCAGCGTCCCCATCTTCCTGAATCGGTGATACATGGCAAGGGTCATAAAACCCACTACCCTCCATCTACTTCAACTGATTCAAATGAGAACAAACAACACAGTGTAAACCTAACCTAGTATATATCTTTATCAATTTTGAAGAGATAGGGAATCCAAAGTTTGGAGGCACAGGTAGAATTTTGACCACTGTAAATTATAAATTTGTCATTCCAATGGTATCAGATGCCACCATTTGGCATTCAAGCACACTAAGATCCAATCCCTTTTTTTCCTCTTAGGGTCTATGTATCCTTTTCTCATGCACTTTATATTCTTGGCAATTAGACCTATCAAAATTCTGTGCCCGCTTCCATTTTATTCTTTGCAAATCCTGACACCAATAATGCCTTTTATTCTATCGCAATCCCTGAGTCCTACCCATCCTTTAAGGCTCAACTCAAACTCTGCCTCTTTTATAGCATTTTATCTTTATTTCTCTTATGTTCAGTAACTCTCTTTGTTGATTCTATGGACAACAAAAGTTGTGGCCTTTGGAGAAAAATTATACTAGAAAAAGTGCCCAGTGATGGAAGGAAAAGCAGAATAGAAAGTTAAAAAAACCCAATTCTTAGGGCCCTCGATAGTTCGATATCAATAGACTACATGAGTAATAAAGTGAACGTGGAGTATTAACCAAGGTTGTAAATATAACTGCACAGTTATCACCCTAATGGTAGTGATAGGAGTACAAATGTGGCAAGTAAAACTATGTATATTTGGTTAAATTTAAACATTTCCAACAGAAGTGGAGGGGAAGTATAAATAGATGCATAGTTTACCTCAGCTTGGACGGAAATGATCAGAGGTACCTCCTTACAAAGATGACTGTGGTAGTAGCTGAAGGGTGGGTTGTAGCTCAGAGAGATTTAAGGCAGAAAGACCACTTGGCAGCCATTTACATAGCCCAAACTAGGGACACCTGGCTGGCTCGGTCGGTAGAGCACGAGACTCTTGATCTTGGGGTCATGAGTTTGAGCGCACGTTGGATGTAGAGTTTACTCAAAAGCAAAATTAAAAAAAAATAAGTAAATAGTCCAAGTGAGATATAATAAATACCCACTTAAGACTTCAAGGTTTGGGGCACCTGGGTGGCTCAGTCGGTTGAGTGCCCGACTCTTGATTTCGGCTCAGGTCATGATATCTCAGTTCATGAGTTGGAGCACCGAGTAGGGCTCTGCGTCGACAGCACAGAGCCTGCTTGAGATTCTCCCTCTCTCTCTCTGCCCCTCCCCTATTAGGACTCTCTCTGTCTCTCTCAAAATAAATAAATAAACTTAAAAAAAAAACAAGACTTCAAGGTTTCACATCTAGGTGCCTGGGAGTACAATGACATCCCTAAGAGGAGTATGTAGAAAGGATTTGGGGGGCAGTTGCCAGACAAGAATGGGTTGGGCTCTAAAAACTCTTGGGGTGCAGGAAAAGTGAGAGACTCCCGATCGAGAAATACACATGAAATGCCTCTGGAGACTGAATTAGTCTTCCACTCATAACTGCTGAGCTGCACCCAGGTCTGGGTTCACACTTTATGAAGGACTTCGAAAAACACGGTGACTTGCAAATTCTCTCCGTTGAAGAACATTGGAAGAAATTTGGAATACTTAGTAAGTAGGGAAGATATAATCACTGTCTGTAAATATGTGATACACAGAAAAAGTAAAGAAGGAATTAATTATCTTCTAGAGTGAAAGGTAGTGGGGTGATGGTAGATGGAGTTACAGTGAGAAGAATCGGGGCTTATGCTAAGAAATAATTCAGTAACACAGAGAGTGACCAAATAGTGGGAAAGCGTTGACTTGCAGAGGTGTCAGCTCTCCATCTGTGAACTAGTCAAGCAGAAACAGGCTGAAACTTTGGTCATGTGTTTTGTAGAAGGAATTCCTGTAGTTTAAAGAAGGGAGGTTGAATTACCGATGTTTAAGATACCTTGCGACTTTGAAGCCATTGGTTTCTGTTCACCAAAGGAACCTCCTATCCTGGAGGGAGCGAGCCTCACTTTGAGGACATGGTTGTTCTTTATCTACATATATCCACTGTCTAGTGCTGTGTTCAGCACAGAGCACTGACGTTCAGTGAATGATTGTCAAATGCTGAATGAATAAATGGAGGCAATTTCAATTCACCTAAGAACTGTGAAACATGAGTCAAGGCAGTTAAGCTGGGACACTCCGGTTTGCAGTTATCTTCAACAGGAAAGTCTCATTCTCCTAAGTTATGTGCTTTCTTTCCCTCTTCTTCCCTGATGCAGACTCACTTATCAGAAATACGAGAAAGTTTGATCATAAAGGAATGTAATCATCTTATCTGGAAAGTCAGAACATGCTTTCAGGGTAGCAGAAAATTAAGAGACTTCAAAGTTGCATTTGATTTTTATTTAATTAGTGAGATTTAATTAATTAATTTAATGAAAATTTGAAGGCATAAAACACCAGTGGCTATTAAAAGTTCTATAGCTAGAAATATACTAAGGTGCCTATGGAAAAAAAACAGTATAGAGTCAGCTTTCACAGCTCTGAGGCAGTTGAGCATCATGTGATTGCCCTCACATTCTTGGGAATCATTTGACATCGCAGGTGGTTCTCCCAAAGATCCAGTTTCTCACCTATCCTTTGATATTACTTGCACACTGATTATAATGCCCATAGTTGTCAGTCTACGTTAACGCAGACTTTTGGTGCAATTGACGTGGGGCTGAAATTTATGGTTCCCAAGGTGGAGAACGGTCCAAACATAGATAGTGCCTGGGATGCAGGGAGATGTCTCTTCTCACTGGGTTGCCTTCACAAACATTGTGTGGAAGAGGTACAGATCAGATTCTGGAACATGTCCTATGTGCAGCCATCATCCAGATATGAAATTTAAGGCTACCTTCTCTCCTTAGGTTTATTCTGGAGCCAATGAGAACTTCCATGTGCTTACAGAGAAAAGAGGGGCCTAAGTATTCCTTATGTGGAGAGTTCTAGCACATTTTGGGTGGCAGAGTTATCTGCTGACCCCTGACTGCCAAGCAGCCCTGGACACTTCTTGGTGCATAGCACACACTCAGGTCAGCATGGTGCATGTTAATGAATGTTGTCTTAGAGATTGCACGGCTGCAAAGAGAATTATTACATCAGACATGGGTAGTTGTGACTGTAATGGGAGTGATTATAAAGGAAGTAAATGAGGGAGCTGCTGCAAAAGTAAAGGTTTCTTATCTGAACAACGTAATAATTGCAACCACACAACTGAGTGCAAAGATAAACAGATCCCGACATTAATGTTAACACTGTCTCCCTGGCCTGAATGGAAACACATTCAGTTGTCATTTGATTACTTTTCATTAATAATAAAAGAAAAACCTATGTGCCTAAAATCCTCTACTGTATTTGTATTATCAGTGTTGACATTACGGATGGACCAATCTGCTTATTAATATAATTCACCTTAAATTGCCCTATCAGAAGAGGCTGAAGGAAGGATTTCTGTGAAACGTAGGACTATACATGTGTTTGTGTACGTGTGTGTGTGTATTTATGTTTGAGGGATGGCATTAATCGTATGAGACATGGTTTTAAAAGCTCAAATTGCAATGTGCTGAAGGTTGCATAAACTGAAGAGTATACATATTCTAGTAGAAGCTAAAGCCTTTAGCACACCTGTACTTGGTAGTTTCCACCTGAATACCCAAAAGAAGCACACAAGTTGAATGTACTTATGGATCCTCTTCTACTTCTGTGTTTCTTCTTCTCCCACCCCCAACCCCATTCACTTTGAATCAAAGTGTATACAGATGGTTAAAGGGAGAACTTGATCTAGTAAAGGATTTTTTTTTTTTCCTCTCCACGCATGTTGTCTTTACACTTTAGGGAGTTTCAGAAAGCAGGAGCTGGAGTAGTTCTCATTGGCCGTCGGGGATGGGCAACTCAGTGAACTGATAATGGCAAATTCTAAGAAGAGATTTAATTCATATGGTCAGGGGATTTAAGCACAATGGGCTTCTTTCTCGGACAAAATTCCCGAGATAGTCACTGACATCCAAATTTGACCTCTAATTAATTTTAAGTTCATTGAAAATTTGGCCTGAGGGGATGCCAGAAGGGACCCAAGTGTTCATTCCCGCTCAGCTACAGACCTGAGGAAGCCGTGAAGCCACTAGCTTTACCCCTGGAGGACGGAGTGCAATGGGGAGTAGAACAGAAGCCCATTTAAGAGTGTTCCAGTAAATGTTTACCTTGGATGCACGTAGTTGTCTCGTTCTGTCTTTATAGGTGTAAGATCAGCATGCTCCAAGTAAGCTTGCAGATCACCCAGAGGGCTTAAGGAGCCACCACGAACATTCCTTTATGAGTAAGGATATTGTAGAAATGACCAGCTTACACACAGCTAACCGTGATGCATCACATTTAAAAAAATTTCTTGGCAGAGGTTTTAAGTCAACACTCAAGAACTTAGAAATGATGAAAAAGAAAAAGCTACCCTGATGATCTCCAAAGCAGAGATAACCAGAAAAAACCATGATGGAGCTTACTTTCCTGACATTTGCACTGATATTCAAGAGGCCTAAAGGGAGATTAGGACTCTCTATTCAATGGTCACAACCCTAATCTCAAGAGTTGACTCAAGCCCCACTCAGGGCAAACTCTCTGAAAGAGCAGGAGACAGGAAGGCAAAAGTGGAAACACCTGTTGGTAATTTTCCCCAAGCAACAATTTTTGTCTTTCAGAAGACCAAAGCTAAGCTGAATTTTAGTGTCAAGGTTTCCCTTGTTGGAAATAGAGCAGGCCGGTAGCACCTTTAAACACTTCCCTGTTTTTCCAGCAGCCGAGGGAGGTGAAACCTGCAGAGAGCATGGAGAGGGCGGCACTAGGAAGGGCCTGCAGAGGTGCTTCATTAACCCGATTAAGCAGGTGGATGGAGAGGGCCTCGCTGATAATTTACACCTTGCTAATGAAGCGTGTGACTCTTAATCTCCTCCAAACAAGATACACTCATGAAACTCTGGTGTAAGGAAAGGGGAAATTAATTAGGTGAAAAAACTATGAGATTATAGCAGAGGGATCCCTGCAAGGCAACTGTAACCTGGGTGGTTATTCATTTTAGCCTTTCTGAAATTAATGGCTGAGCTGTCAAGTAAACAAGGTGCAGTACCTTTTGGGCTTATAAGAAGTTCAAAAGCAGCGCCTCATTATGTGTCTGATTTTATATTTTGTGGGATGGCTTAGGAAATCACTGTGATGGAAATGGTGGCTCTGGTTTCTAGTGAGTAATTTTAATATATTTGACTGTAGCACAGCCATTTATGTAGTAAGAGTGTATAAAGAAGATTCACCTGTGTATTGCCTATAATTTCAAAATATTAACTTGCAAAGTAATTCTTGTATGTAATGCAAGATGTGAAGGTTTTGTATCCTGAAGAGAAACATTTTATTTCATGTTTATTTTATTTTATTACTTTTTTTATTCTCCAGCTTTATTGAAATACAGTTTACATGCAACATTGTGTAAGTTTAAGGTGCACAACAGTGTTGATATTATACTCGTATATTGTAAAATGATTATCACCATAGCATTAGCTAACATCTGTATCGTGTCACAGAACTGCCATTTCTTTTTTGTGCTGAGGACATTTAAGACCTATTCTCTTAGCTTGTTTCGTAAAACATTTAAAGGATTAAAGTTATTACATGAATGGTATTATTAAGTTAGTAAAACAAACGTAATGACGGTAGCTAATATTTATCAAGTATTGGGATGTATCACATACAGGCTAAGCACTTTTTTTTTTTTTTTTAATTTTTTTTTTAACGTTTATTTATTTTTTTGGGACAGAGAGAGACAGAGCGTGAACGGGGGAGGGTCAGAGAGAGAGGGAGACACAGAATCAGAAACAGGCTCCAGGCTCTGAGCCATCAGCCCAGAGCCCGACGCGGGGCTCGAACTCACGGACCGCGAGATCGTGACCTGGCTGAAGTCAGCCGCTTAACCGACTGCGCCACCCAGGCGCCCCAAGGCTAAGCACTTTAAATTCACTAACTCATTAGCCCCCCCGTAGCAACTCTATGAGGTAATCATTTGTTTATAGATAAGTAAACTAAGGCCGAAGAAATTATGTGATTCTTTACATCATACCAAGTGTTTTCTTGCTTGCTTGTAAATAAAATACACCAGACCTTAAAGCCAGAAATTAATTTAAATGGTGTTTACTTCAGCGGAGTTGTCACATTTTTGGTCAAGTATGGAAATGACCTAGATTTCTATATCAATCAGAGTTATTGAATACAGTTAGAATACAGAGTTCAAAGAATACAGTCTTTGTGGTGAGCTAGATCTGGATTCAAGTTTACTGGCATTTGCTGTGGTCTTTGGCAAGCTCCTTAACTTCTTCAAGTCTCAGTCCCTTCGTGTCCAGCATGGGGGTAATGATTCCTGCCTCATGAGAAGGAAATGAGTCTGACCTAAGATATTCCACATGACACGTCTTGTACACACTCAGGGTTCACACATGTTGCTCTTTACACATTTCACTTTTGGGGGGGTCTACACCCGGCTTCACGACAGATTCATTGGACTAACTCAAAGCTGTAGTTACTCAAAGACCTGCAAACCATTTTAACAACAGCTTCTATGCTCTGCCATATCTAAACCAAACTCCTGTTCGAGGCTTCGCGGACTCTCCTCTGCCTAGCTCCCATCCTGTGTTCTAGGCTGGGTAGTGTTTTCACCGTGCCTGTCTCTGCTTCCACCTGAACACTCATTACATTCTCCCGCTTTGGAATGCCTTCCTTTTTTCTTTCTGCCAGTCCAGATTCTATTCATCCCATAAGACACAGCTCAGTTCCTAAATTCATCCACCCACCCACCTGTCTAGCCTAAGAACATCACTCTACCAGGTGTCGAGCACTGGGCAAGGTCACGAGGATCCAAATGAGGCAAAGTCCCGAGCCTTGAGGGACAACATTTCCGTGACAGGGAAGAGCACAAAGTCCACGGTACAGTGACAGTGAGCAGAGCATGTTCAGTGCTACCTGGTGTTAGGGTGACATGAGAGGAGCTGTCTCTCAATGTGGACGAGTTAAGGAAGGTGATTTCAGGCAGAAGGATCTCAAAGACACGAAGCTGGGAAATGTCAACACGTTTAGGGGAATGTCAAGTGCGTTGGTACTGCCGAGTTGGGGGCTGTGTGTGCAGAGCTAAGGTTTCTGGGCTCTTTTCTCTGAGCAGTGGAAATCCCATAGATCCTGGGAGTTTACTTTCTAAATGTAAATGGTGGATTATAGGAGAGCAAGACTAGAGACAGGGAAATGAATTGGAAGTCAATTGCTAACGTTCAGCTGAGAAGTGATAAGCATGCCTCTAGGGCTGTGGCTGTGGGGGTGCCAGGAGGGCAGAAAATAGGAAGTGATCACTGAAACAGGGTGATATATATAGTACATGCTAAATAAACAATTGTTGAATACGTGAATGGCATATATGCTTTTGTGGTTGTTTTTCTTCTCTGGTTGCAATTTCTTTACTTAACCCTCTAAAGATATTAATTCTATAATTGGAAGTCTTTTTTTTTTTTTTTTTTTTTTTAACCCCCTGTTCCCTGCCTCATGTCTGTTTCCTCTGAGTTCTGTATTTCCTTTGTTTGGTCTCCATCTTTAATGGCATCCTTCAAAAGTGGAATGGTCCGGGCATGTCCATTCCTATTTAAACTGGAGGTACTAGAAGCCAGTTGGAAGCTCTGTGTGCATGGGCAGTTTTGTTGACTACTGGGGTTCGCTGTCAGATGATTGGGCGTGACCTGGCTTTTATATTTAGGGACCCTAAGTTTTCAGATTTTCATCAGAGAAAAATTCAGTTTCACCAGAGAAGAATTTCTTGCCTCTAGGTATGAACAAGGCTGATGTTCAGCTGGGACACACTAGTGCAGACACACTTGTTGTTAAAATATTGAAACTCTTATTACTGGGGTATAGAGCCACTGTCCTGAGCTCTCAGACTGCCTTTTACTTTACCACCCTGACCCTTCTGAAACCCCACTTCCCACAACTAGCAACTATAGGGTTAACGCCTACAAGATCTAACCTCAGTGCTAAAGCCAGTGTTCATTCCAGTTGGTTGGTGTCTGTGCTCTACTGGCTGTATTTGACATATGAAGAATAAGGCATAAACATCTTATAATGCATTTACTTGCATAAGCATTTACCTGCATTCTGGGAGAGCAGGAGAGGGAGGCTGGGTGGTCCTGATTCAGCATGCAAACTGTCAATCATCTTCTCTATCTTTCAGTGGAACGTTTCCCCCTTGTCCTCCTCTTTGTCTTATGAGCCCATGTCCATGGCCAGAGCCCCCCCCTGGTCCTTTTTCTTCAGAGAGGCACTATCCTAACTTCTGCTGGTCTGAGGGAGAACTGGTCACTCAGCTCCTGTATGAGCAGCCACATATAGGATGGCATTCTTCAGTGTAAAATCCCCACCCCAATCTACTCTTCAATTATATCTGGTGCTTCTAAATCCTGACCCCTTCTTGGATTCAATGGCAAGTATCTACTTGCTTTTGTTTTGTTTTGTTTTGTTTTGTTTTGACCTTTCCCTTCTGCAGGTGCTGATGACTGTACTTTCTCTGCTTTGCTGAGTCAATTACTGCCTGGCCATCTGCTTTCCATCTTCCAAACTTTTGTGGACATTTTGGCACTAGCTTCTCATGGATATTGATGAATCCTGGGCTCTCTTTCAGTCACTTTGAGCCTCTTGAAAGAAAAATGTTATATAAATTAGTCAAGACCTAATAGTTTTGTGGAAAAGAAACTAAGTCGAACTGGTTTAAGCAAAAGTGGGAAGAATATTTCAGGACCCAGGGATTTCCTTTTGGATTCAAGGGCATGCATGCCAAAGGCGTTTTTGAGTCTGAAGTGCAAAGTCTCTAGGTTTTCTTCTCTCCTCTCCTCTCCTCTGGCTATTTTTACTCAATTCCTTCTAGCTTGCTTTCTCTCTGACCACCTCTATCTTTGTGGTCCATGTGGAATATGGCCTACCTGCTGTGATTCCAAGTACTAGTGAAATTTGCTGCCACTCTGACCTAGTTCCAGAATCTGAAGAAGGAGGTAACTGGCCCAGCTTGAGATAGGTGACTCCCCCATCCCCAATCCAATCAGTGAAGGTCCAGGTGGGTCACGGAGTGCAAGCCATTAACCATGTTGGCAGGCAAAGTGGGCAAACGGTTTCCAGAACTGAGGGAGCCACCGCAAGTTAGTCAGACACACCAAAGGGTGTCAGCTACAACAGAGAGGAAAGTCAATTCTTTTTCTTTTTTTTTTTTTAGGCTTGTTTATTTTGAGAGAGAGTGAGCACAAGTGGGGAAGGGATGGAGGGGGAGAGAGAGAATCCCAAGCAGGCTGCGCGCCATCAGTGCTAATGCCGGGGGGGGGGGGGGGGGGGGGGGGCTCGAACCCATGAACCATGATGAGATCATGACCTAAGCCGAAGTCGGATGCTTAACCAACTGAGCCACCCAGGCGCTCCGGGAAGTCAATACTTTACTCCCCTCCTTTCCCTTACACTGCCTTCCTCTAACTTTGTTTGGTGTGGGGGAGAGGTAGGGTCAGACAGGAGATGTTTACAGCTGCTTGGGAAAGTTGCTGCAGCTGCAGTGGGGCACCTGACCTGGAACCCAGGCAGCTAGCTGCGGCAGGGGCCACGCTCGGTGAGGCCTTTTGCCTCTTGGCTGTGGGACTGTCTCCTGAGGGGAGCAGCCTATGTTCCTGGTGTCTCTGCCCTGGAGGGCTCTGATCTGTTGCCCAGGGGGCCTGGGTCAGCTGCTCTTCGTGTCCTGGGGCCAAGACCTCACATCAGTTGCCTTTTTACTTCCCCTATTCTAAAAGCAAAGTATTGGCCAAGATCTGCTTGGGGAGTTTTTCAAATAAATACAGCAACACACCCCCACGGACTGTATATCAAGTTCCTCTGAATATTACATGCTGAGTAAAAACTTTATGAGTTAGAGCCCCATTTCCCAAGTGACAGAATTCATTTTTCTAATGAAATGTTTATTGAATAGGGCAAGAGAAAGCAAGCACATGTGCTACTTATGCTAATCAGCATTTGATAAGTAGAATGCAATTTTCCCTTTAATCAACCTAGTGCCCATCATGTTCAATTAGTAATGCACTGGTGACAGTCCACGCAGGGCTGGAAGGAGAGGAGCCACAAATGCTGTTCAGGGATCTACAACTGCTGGTTCTACACCACCCAACGCCATGCAAATGACTTCAGAGTTAAAAGGGGCAGAACTCACAGCCCTGCAGTTCATTTCCAGTCCCTCGTACAGATAGAGGGGTCATATCGCATGTATTATGAAATTCCTTTGGAAACGAAGTCCTTTTGAGACGAAGTTATGTCATGCTTTTCTACTGAGCAGCTTTATAATAGCTTTGAATCACTGAAATAAAAAGTACATTTCGAATGACGCTCCATTTAAACATTGGGCGGATGCTAACAGCAAAATTGGAAATAAGGGAAACAGAGACGGATGCCCTTATTTTTTATTCTAACGTTTTAGGACTTTAGAATGGTCTCTGGTGCAAATCTGCACAATCTCCTAGAGTGGGTGCTCTCCCCGTGTGCAGGGAATGGCACTTAGTCACTTCTCCAAACGGTGGTGTCACTATCCTACTGGTTTTCTCTGAAATGAGCCCGGAATAAACGCAAGTGTTTATTTCAGCTGTTAATAAATAAAAATAATAAATAATAAATAAAACTTATTGCACATTGTTTTAGAAATGCAACCTTCCCCTGTACCCGTCTCACAAGACAGACTCTGTAAAAACTCCTTGACATTTGCGATCACTCCCTCAGTGATGCTGAATTTATGAGATAGTTTCTAGATAAAGTTTAGAGTGACCATTTTATTTAATGTTTAAACGTGTCTTTCCTTGCTGTTGGTCTTAGCATCTTAAAAAATAATGTTCATTAAGCTGTTCCACAGGGTTTTTTTTTTTTAACCTGAGGTGCAGAGAGTTGGATTAATCATACTCTCCAGTTGATCACACAGTCATTGACCCCCCCGTATCCCCGTATGTCCTCACCCTCCATAGGCACTGTCTCTAATGCAGATCATGTTTTTCCTTCGATATGCATGGATTCTTGGAAGATATACACTGTGAATTTTTTCTAAAAGATGTAGGATTTAAAATTTTTTTAAATATTTATTTACTTTTGAGAGAGAGAGAGAGAGAGAATGGGGGAGGGACAGAGAGAGAGGGAGACACAGAATCCGAAGCAGGCTCCAGGCTCTGAGCTGTCAGCACAGAGCCTGAACCCAGGAACGGTGAGATCATGACCTGAGTCGAAGGCAGGCACTCAACTGACTGAGCTACCCAGGTGCCCCAAAGGATGTATGATTGTAATATACATAAGTGGTGTTGTGCTATGGATCCCAATCCAGTTCTCATTTTTCCCTCCGTGCAGTTTTCAAGTTCTGCTTGAAATGAACATTGCTAGATGTTTATGTACTTCATGGCTTTTGACTGCCACATACTGTTAATGTTACAGGCATCTACTTTGAAATCTCCATTGTAATGAAAATGTGCCATGAATGGCCTTGTACAGGATCATTTCTCTCAGGTATATACTGTAAATAGTGTCAGGTCATATTGTAGCTTAACTCTACTTAGGTCTATACTCCCACCAGCAATGTATGAGGATTCCTGGTTCCCCAAATAGTCCAACACTCGACATTATCTAACTTTTCAGTTTTGGACCAATCTGATGAACATAAAGTTATTTTAGTGTTGCTTTAATGTACATAGCTCTGGTTATTAGCACTGTTGTCTATTTTTTGGTGTATCTATTAGCTCTTTCTATTTCCTTCACTGTGAATGGAATATTTATATCTTTGGACCATTTTCCTATTTGAGTTCATGGTTTTTTCTTTCTGACATACAGGAGTACTTTGTGTCATCTAGAAATTAATATCTCATTGGTTTTACTTAGGACAAATATCTTTTTTTAATATATCACCAATTCATTAACTTTATGGTGTCATTTGTTGAATAAAAATTACTACCTCTATTATTTTTTGTCAAGTCCATCAGTGTTTCCTCTTATGGTTTATGCCTTTAAATTAAAAAAAAAAATCCTTCCTCACCCTAAGCACACAAAGATATTCTTCAACAGTTTTCCTGTATTAGTTTTGTAGTTTCATCTTTCACATTGATATCTCTAATTCTTTCTTGAAGTTCATCCTTTTAGGTTAGAGAGCAAGTTTTACTCTTCTTGATATAGTTAATCAGTTTTCCAACTCTGAATCAGTCTAAATGACCATCTTTTCTTACAAATCAAAACCACGGTGAGATACCAACTCACACCTGTCAGAATGGCTAAAATTAACAACTCAGGAAGCAACAGATGCTGGCAAGGATGTGGAGAAAGGGCAACACTTTTGCACTGCTGGTGGGAATGCAAACTGGTGCAGCCACACTGGAAAAGAGTCTGGAGGTTTCTCAAAAAATTAAAAATAGAACTACCCTACGACCCAGCAATTGCACTACTAGGCATTTATCCAAGGGATACAGGTGCGCTGTTTAGAAGGGACACATGCACCCCAACGTTTATAGCAACACTATCGACAATAGTCAAAGTAGGGAAAGAGCCCAAATGTCCATCGACTGATGAATAAAGATGTGGTGTATATACACAATGGAGTATTACTTGGCAACCAAAAAGAATGAAATCTTGTCGTTTGCAACAATATGAATGGAACTAGAGTGTACGATTCTAAGTGAAGCCAGAGAAAGACAAATCTAGTATGATTTCACTCATCTGTGAAATGAAACAAAACAAAAGAATGTAAGGGAAAGGAAGCAAATATAAGATCCAAACAGAAAGGGAGACAAACCATAAGAGACTCTTAAATACAGAGAACACTCTGAAGTTGCTGGTGGGGTGTTGGGTGGGGGGGAATGGTCTAAATGGGTAATGGGCATTAAGGAGGGCACTTGTTGGGATGAGCACTGGGTGTTATATGTAAGTGATGAATCACTAAATTCTACCCCTGAAGTCATTATTACACTATATGTTAACTAACTTGGATTTAAATTAAAATAAGAATAATTAATTAATTAATGACCATCTTTTCTTCACTGAGTTTTGGTGACATTTTTCTTATATACAAAGTTCTTGTTGCTAAGAGAAATACCATATATTTATCCATACTTGTATTCCATAAATATTCATTCTGTTCTGGATCATGGGTCTATTTCAGTACCTGAACAACCTTTTTTTTTTTTTTTAAAAAAACAACAATTATTACCACCAAGGCTTTATTGCATTCCTGAATCTAGTAGAGTGAATCATGCTCTTCCCTCTTTGTTCTTCTTTTTCAAAAGTATCTTAGCTGTTTATGGCTCTTTATTCTCCATATTCAAGTTACAGTAACTTTTCCAATTTTTTTTTAAGTCCTCTTGGAATTCTGATTGGAATTTCAAGAAATAGATATAACATATTATCAGCTCCTCACTACAACTGGGCTTCTAGGCTGTTCTGATGTTACCTGCTGCCTCCAGCGAGTGCTGGGCTGGCATTGATAGTTCTTTGCCCTGAGGAGAGATTGCTTGTGTGTGGGGCCTCCCGGAGCACTTAGGTGGAGAAAAAGTGCACAACAGGAACGGGAACCCTCCCCATCCTGTCCTGTGTCTGGGACACCTGCCCCTGCCCTGTGACAGATCCTCTGTCCCCCTCTCTATGCCCTGTGTTGAGCAGGTCTTTAAGCTCTGGATTCATCGGTACCCCTCTCACTTCAGAGGGTTTAAGGTTTTGTTTTTGTTTTTGTTTTTTAATGTTTTATTTATTTTTGAGAGAGAGAGAACAGGGAAAGGGTAGAGAGAGGGGGACAGAGGATCTGAAGTGGGCTCTGTGCTGACAGCAGCTAGCCCAATGCAGAGCTCAAACTCAAGAACCGAACGGTGAGATCATGACCTGAGCCGAAGTCAGATGCTCAACTGACCCCACCCAGGCGCCCCCGGGATTTAAGGTTTAATGCTGGAAGCTAACACCCTGAGTTGTTCACCATCTTGTCAGGAACCAGGTAGATTTTACTACAGTGTTTTGAATACATTTTCTTCTGCCCTCAAAAACAAACACACACCACAACGCCAACTCCTTAACATTTTATTTTTTAATTGTTTTAATGTTTTATTTTTGAGAGAGAGAGAAAGACAGAGCACAAGCAGGGGAGGGGCAGAGAGAGGGAGACACAGAATCTGAAGCAGGCTCCAGGCTCTGAGCTGTCAGCGCAGAGCCCCACACGGGGCTCCAACTCATGAACCTCGAGACCATGACCTGAGCCAAGGTCGGCACTTAACTGACTGAGCCACTCAGGTGCACCTAGATTTTATTTTATTGTTATTATTTTTTTAAATATAATTTATTGTCAAGTTGGTTTCCATAAAATACCCAGTGCTCCTCCCAATGCCCATCACCCACTTTCCCCTCTCCCCCAACCCCCTAGATTTTATTTCTTTTAAGTCTATTCATTTATTTTGAGAGAAAAAGGGAGAGAGAGAGAATGCACGAGAGCGTGAGTGGCGGAGGAGCAGAGAGAGAGAGAGGGAGAGAGAGAGAATCCTAGAAGCAGGCTCCCCACTGTCAGCGCAGAGCCTAATGCGGGGCTTGAACCCACAAACCATAAGACCATGACCTGAGCCAAGGTCGGCACTTAACTGACTGAGCCACTCAGGTGCACCTAGGTTTTATTTTATTGTTATTATTTTTTTAAATATAATTTATTGTCAAGTTGGTTTCCATAAAATACCCAGTGCTCCTCCCAACAAGTGACCTCCTCAGTGCCCATTACCCACTTTCCCCTCTCCCCCAACCCCCTAGATTTTATTTCTTTTAAGTCTTTTTATTTATTTTGAGAGAAAAAGGGAGAGAGAGAGAATGCACGAGAGCTGAGTGGCGGAGGAGCAGAGAGAGAGAGAGGGAGAGAGAGAGAATCCTAGAAGCAGGCTCCCCACTGTCAGCACAGAGCCTAATGCGGGGCTTGAACCCACAAACCGTAAGATCATGACCTGAGCCGAAACCAGGAGTCAGAGGCTTACTCTACTGAGCCACCCAGGAGCCCCCACTCCTTATAGATTTTAAAGTAACTTCCTGTACAGTAACTCTGTGCAATAGGTAAGGCAGGTATTAATCATCTGGGGTTTCAGAAAAGCTCTGTGGCTTCCCTGAAAGTACAATGCGAGGAGGACACAAAGATGGAACTAGAATTTCAAACTTCTACCTCCCGTTGTAAAAGAATCTACACTGCGGTAGAAGACACAGGAGTCTGCCGTGGAGGTTCTAATCTCCTCGCTGCCATTATGTCAGCCCGTGTCCCTGGGAATCGCACGGGGCCCTGAGACTGTTTCCTCGTGTCTGGGATGGGCTAGGTGATCCGTAAGGCCCTTTCCAAAATTATGAGATCCCAAATACGCAGGGGAGGATCCAAGGCTGCTTTATGAGAATTTCAGCCTTCTGGTTGTTCTTGTTCTTTTTCTGCTGAAAGTGCTAATGAAAAGTGAAGTGGCCAAGAAGCCAACAGCCCGCAGGGTTGCTGTGGAGCTATGTAATTAACAGGCTGCAAATACAGCTTCTGGATAAACCGAGTGGGTTTTGTTGGGATGGTGGCTCTTTAGCAACTGAAGGGGAATGGTGTTCCTGACGTTTGAGTTTCTGTTCCTGAAAATTAAGCACTACTCTTGAGGGGGAAAGGTGCTAAGACTCACTGAGGAACTTCAGAAAACAAAGCCCAGAGACTGATGTGTGGTTACGGGAGCCAGGTGCCGAAGTGTGGATGGCAGGGAGAGGTCCCTACTTGGTGAACAAAGGAAAGGACACTGCCATTATACAAAAGCAGTATTTGCCTCAGGAAGACAACAACTACACTTTTATTTATTTATTTTTTTTAATGGGGAGGGGTTGAGTGAAAGAAAAAAGAATATAGAGTAAGAAGCCAATTCATTTAAAATCCTGAATCTATCTCCATTACTAAGATAGAGTCGACAATGGGAGATAAGGTCCCAGACTACAGGAAGAACCAGAAGCACTTCATTCTTCGGTGAGAATTCAATGCATCGGAGGCTATTTATGAATTGAGAAATGGCAAAATATAATGCTGAATGTTGTCTTGTCCATCAGTAATGTCCGTATTTAATTAGGCTGAAAAAACAAAGATGTTTTCTTTAGACATGTTTGGGTCAAGTGTGATAGTCAACACATCCTATTTATGATGCTCCCTTGCATTGCCTTTCATGGAGTCCACTTTCCAATGGCCTAAAACTATTTCTGTTGTAATTGTGTATCTACAATTAGTTCAAGTCTTTTGTCCACATTTGAAAAAGGATTTAATCTCATAACAAGTTTGGCTGACATTTTGGGTTTGACTGTCTGTTTTTTAGGACTTAGTTGTTTTTAGTAGGGTAGTATCTCAGTGCTGGTATTTAACTTAAAATCTCTTGGACATTTTTTTTTCAAGTGAGCTCTAGGTCCAGCGTGGGACTTGAACTCACCACCACAGGCTCGACAGATTGAGCTAGCCAGGCCCCCCCATCTTGGATGGTGTTCCAAGAAGACACTGAGGGACAAATTTTGAGCTATGATGGAATCAAAGTTTTAGCCATAAAAAAGCTAAAATTCTGTTGAATTTATCAATTATAAAAATTATAAAATTATATAAATTATAAAATTATAATTACAAAATTATAAAATGTATAATTATTAAAAGTTTCTTCATCTGTATGTTAGTAAAGCTCCTAACTCAGAGACTAACTGGCTATACACAGGAGAACATTATGGCGATAGGTCTGTATTTCTTGGATGGTTAAGCCTTTAAACTGTGTTGTAAATTATAAAACAGGAGTTGAATGTCTGAACAGTTCAGACTGTACACCCTAGGTTTGTATACTCTATATTATTTGTGAGTACTTTGGGGAATGTTAAATCCCTAAGAGTTTCCAAAGTGAGATCCTATATTCTTATTTGTTCACAATGCAATTGGAAAAACTCCACAAGAGCAACGGACTTACTAAGAAAAAAGATTCTGGGTTTCTGTAATTATGCAAGACCCCCCTGTAGTTGAATCCCTGCTTGCCTCTGTCACCTTCTCCAGCACCAGGCACTCCTCACTTCCAATCACCAGCCTTCTTTTGCTTCCTAAAAAAATAAGCTCTCACCCACCTCAGGACCTTTGCACATGCTGTGCTCTTTGCCTAGAGTGAGCAGACTTCCACTTTCCCCAGGTAATTCCTGCTCCTCCTTAAGATTTCAGCCAAAATGTCATTTCCTCAAGGAAGCTTCCCGCAGTCCCTGGAATGACCTGGCCTCTTTTCTCTAATGCACATCCTCCCACCTAAGGCAGAACCTCCCTGTTTTTGCACACCATTGTATCCTCTGGCCCAGTACGGTGCCTGACACATTGTAGGTGTTTAAATTCTCCAGTGAATATACAACAAGTTACCCAAGACACAATCAGGATGATGCAGTAAAACATCTTAGATCTTGAAAAACAGGACTGGAAAGTATTGCAAGGAATCAACCTGACCCCTTTCCTCAGTCTTTAGAAACAGGTGATGACCAGGTAGAAGAATACATTGCTAAAACAGCACAGAGGTTTGAGCATCTTGCTGTGTGAGCAGGTCTGCAGGAATGGTTGTGATTAGGAACTCCACTTTATGTTATAAATTGCGGGAAGCATAGGTAGATATGTGGTCAGTGAATCTGTGGCTGCTTCATTCATCTGTGGGTAGAGATTGTGATTCTTTTCGTCCATGGTGAGGCGGCACGTCCTGAATGAGCACCGCCTGTGTTCCTGTGGGTTCTGGCTGGTTAAGCTGGGAAGCTGCTGGCCGATGGAGCCATAGTTGCTGTCCATTATTGTTGTTCTTGTTGTTTTGTGTATTTGTTTGTGTAGCAGTTGTTCACTGCAGAGGCAGAAGAGTGTAGCTATTTCAGTCGTTGTACCGAGAGGAAGAAGTAGGAAGCACTTAGGAATGGCATTTCTTGGTCTAGGTGTTTTACTAAGGTGCTCTAAGAATGGAGGCCATCTTATCATTAATATTTCAAACGGGTGTCATTAAAGATGTGTGTGTCCGTCTGGTTATTCTCTAACCTTGAAAGCCCTATTTTCTCCTCCTGCCAACTCCTCCATGCAGCTTATCATGAAGAGAGGATTGCTATTGCTGTCTAGTGCCCATAATTAATCCCGGAGACACTGAGGATTTAGGACCACTGATTGTGGCTGACTTCAAATTAAAAAGTCACCGTTAGCGTGTGAAACAGACACCATATGTTGTAAACGAACCCTTTGAATGATGTCGAATGTCAAGATTAATTTGTACGTGAACACAGGTTGCACTTAGGGTAGGTGTTTTTACCTTGACCCCTTCACACTTTAAAAAGACATTGCAGACACACGAACGTGGAAAAACGCAGTGTTTTCCCTTTGGTCGGTACCCAGAGAATGTGTACGATTTTAAACACGAATGTAGTGCAAACCTCAAATTACTAGTTACGAAGGTTGTCTTTCTCTTTACCATCACTGTGGCGAGGACAAACACAGGCAGCCACCAGTCCGATTGGTTAGTGTAATCCAATTGCCGAGTTGAGCTTCTTTTCTTGTTCCTGCCATGACTAATTTGCGGTTTTGCAAAGTGTTTCTGAATGTCAGACACGTCAATTATGAGAGGTGGGCGAGATGCGTAAGGAGAACCATAAGGCGGGGAGAGGAGGTTAAAACATGTTTACAAAGAACTAAAATAGTGATCGGAGGCAGAGGTCTTCCTGGGTGTTTGCAAGAGCAATTCTCTTCTTTAAGAAGGCGGTTGGATTATTTCCCAATTAAAGAACAAACTATCTGTCCACTGCCAGTCGGAACTGCGGGCTGTGCGGTTAGCGGCCCCATTTCTTTTTCCTAATTGGTCCTCCCCTTTCCTTCAGCTGGGCTCAGAGATAAACACAACAATGGCGCCTTCACTCTGTAGACATGGGCGCTCTGAGGGAAGGCCGGGTTAGGTGTTCACAAACAGATTCTCTAAAGGTGTTTATTTTCCACGGCTCTGGTGATTTTTTTTCCCCCTACTGAAACTCTATTATGGACCCTTTTGTTGTCTTGGCTGAAGCCTGTTGTTTCTGCAAAAACAACAATGGGCCTGAAGATTAGGGTCGCATTTTATGGGCCTAGCAGCCCAGCAGGGCATCGTATTTGTATCAATCCTATAAATTCCTGGCATCAGGCCTCCGTACTCCTAGTAATTAATCTTTTTCATAAACGCTGTCATGTTTCGAGCCGTTTTATTAAGTTTCTGGGTTCTGAATGTTCTACACGCCACTCCTTTGCCTCATCGGTGTCAGAAGCGAAATTAGAAAAACAGCAACAGCGAGGCAACCAGGCAGATGGCTGTTCCCTGTTACGGCTTTCTTTCCTTGCTAAGGAGTGTCCGGCAATGGAGATGCCAGGGTCTCCCTTTCTGTCGTTAAGAACACTGGCCCTCATCTCCAAGCCGTGAGTCGTTTTGGTTCACTGGAGCTCCCAGTTGGTGTGGATGCTCGGCAGGTGTGAGAAGCTTAAGAATCGGGAAGGAAGGCTTGCGCTTCTTTTTTAGTCTCTCCCTTGCCAAAATGCCGGAGCTGGCAGAGGAGCCGAACTCACTGTCGTTGGACCGGCCTTTCTAGAGCAGGCGATATTGCGGAATCCTGTCCCTTCGGCCTCTTTTGGGATTGCAATTGCGCTGGCGTGTGGTGGAGGGAGCAGCTTTTTTCTTTGGCCCACTGACCTAATTGCAATAGGGGAGGTAAAATATTTTCATTACCCTCTCCCCCAGAATATAGAAATCTTCAAAGGGAACCCGGGAGGGAGGTTAGCCTCTTAACCCTAATTTCCCTACCACTACCTCAGCTTGGCTGTGCATCACAAAATTAGTCTTTAGTCGCCGAACATAGTGGCACCACGATTGTTGTCGGTCTCGCTTTTAAAAATCATTTCATATTGTAAACCCAGCGATTATTTCATGCTGTTTAAACTATATTTGCAGTCTTTGATCATGCATAAGTAGACTCAAGTTAACTGCTGATAGAATGATGATATTGTTCTCCGGGTTTCTTTTCCTTTTTCTTCTCTGTCTTTAAGGACCCTGTGCCTAGGAGCTGGCATCCAGAAACTTCCATTACTCCATTACAACGTGCCTTTGTTTTTTAATTGATTCGGGATTACCTATTTGCATGACAAGCAACATAATTCAGTCAGAAAAATCTGTTGTGTGTATGCTATGCATAATATATATTTACCGCATTTTATAAATTACTGATTATTTACAAATTTGAAAGGCACCGGATTGGCATAGAATGCCGAAGAGAAGGAGAGAGTAATAGTCACGGCTGATTATTGTTATTGTACCACAGACTGGTTTCTCCTCTCCTTCCTCCCCCTCCATTTTTCTTCAGGAGTTTTCTATGGGCCACCCCTTTTCTGCACCTCGCTCCCCAGCGGGAAGATACCGTACCTCCGTGAGTGGGGGCTGAAAATGGGGCAAAATAGGTTTTGAATAGCAGCGTCAAATAAATTCGAGTGCCTTTCTAAATATATTTCAAGATTAAGTAATTAAGGATTGTAAAGCACTTGGAAGAAATAAAGTACCATGTAAGTGCTAAGTAATAAAGAGTAATCATAACAGTAATAAAAGGGTGAACGGCTAAATCTTTCTTCCTTCTTTTCCTTGAAGGATTTTCATCATTTCAGATTTGGCTCCTGAGTACAACTCTTTTATTTCTAATGAAGAACTGGGGCTGGAAATAATAATAGTAACGAGGAGATTTTTTTTTTTTTTTTAAGGTTTGTTTAGTGACTTAGGGAGATTGCTCTCTACCCTGCCTTCTGCCCTCCCCCCCCCCCCAAAGCTGCTCCCCCAGCAAAGATTTAAGCTTCATTCTCATGGGTGGGCTGCAGAGAAGCTCGGACACAGAACTCCCTCCAGAGGACACCCTTGTGTCAAATATGGCCACTCCATCAACCTAATGATGAAGTTTTATGATTTATTTGTATGATTTGTGTCACTTTTCAATAAACACAAGGCCACCTGCAGTGACTGCTACTCTTTCCCATCATACGTAGTGTGGTTCATTCCCTTGGAGAACTTTTATGACCATCTCACTGCCCTTGACCCCTGGATGCTCTGTCTGCGTGAACCTGTTTGTCAAAAATGTACATGTGTGTATTTTTTTAATCGGACTTACATATTAGTTTCTATCAGTGTTTATTTTCCACTTCCTCCAAGCTTTGGCAAAAGGCATCTTGTGAGCGCAGCCTTATTGCGGTCTGTCTGGAGATCTCAAAGGGCTCACACAGGTTGGGACTAGGATCCCTCTGGCTTTTTGTGCTCACAGCTACTCAGACCACATGCAAAATTTGGATGGACGAGGAATCTAACTTGAATGCATGGTTCTGGAGCTGGCAGATTTTCAGCCCCTTGTTTGGATATACCAAATAAGGCTTAGCAGTATAGGTTCAAAATTGTCACTTGCTTTTCGCTTTCAAGCAAATATCCCTGCTGCTTTACGTTAAATGTGGAATGTCATAGGATTCATGTTTTCCATGCCTTTTCTGTAGGGTACCACCACGCAGCATGTAAGACCAGTACAGAAACTTGTTGGGTGGCCCTTCTGGGAATGGGACAGAGAACTGGGATTCAGTAGGAAGTTTGGCTCAAGGGCAGTAACAACTAAACAATAAAACAGTTGCTTATCAAAGCTTTTCTTTTTTTTTTTTTTTTTAAGAATAGCTCCAGGAAATCTCTTTAGTTGAGGCATGTGATATTTTGTGTGTATACTCAGTAGAAATTGACCTCAAGAGAAGCTACATATCATATAGGGGTCAGAGAAGAAATGTTTAAAGATTCTTCACTTGGAAAATAGGAGGTGATTTTATTACTACCTCAGGAGAATTTGACATGTTCCAATAAATCTTATATCCAAAACACTATCAGCATTGATAGCTAAGATTTCATTCTTGTGAAAGTATAGTTCTTTCAAGTGTGTTTTTTTAAGTTGATTTATTTATTTTAGTGATCTCTGCACCCCACATGGGACTCAAACTCATGACCCCAAGATCAAGAGTCACATACTCTTCCAACTGAGCCAGCCGGCACTCCCGATCCTTACAAGTTTTTAGAAATGGCCCCAAAGCATCCAGAAATCAGGCTTCAGTACCCACCTTAAACACCTTTTGGCCTTTTCTTTATTGGTAAACCTATTCACATGGATTCTGAGGTTGCTTCATGTTTAGTTTAGTAACATGGGAGACACAGGTGACAGGTGACCTAGAGTAAAGGATCGACCTAGAGTAAAGGATCCGTCCCAAAAGAGGGGACTGGAGTTTAAATTCGGTGAAGAAATTTTGAGTCTACAATAAAATGTAAAAGGCAAAGTAAGAAGTTCTTTGTTTGAATCTTGATTTTACTGATGATTTTTTTGCATGTGACTTCGATCAAATGGCTTGTCCCTTTCAGGGCTTTGTTGCGTTAATTGGTCCTAGTGTTCACGGAGCTGCTGGGGGGATTCATAATAATTACTTATAAAAAATTAATTTTGATATAACGTTCTAATAATTTAACATAGTCTTTTAAAAACACATTAACTAAAAAAAGCTTTCATGAGTTATTTTGTGTGTTAAAATATGGAATGATTTATAAAGTAATTATGTAGAGAATATATTGTCGTAAACACGCATGGCTGTGGAGTTACACATTTTGATTAGATTCCATGAGGTATAAACAGATCTGGACATTTAGAAGAACCATTGTTATTATCTTTGAGTTGCTTTCCTGAGAAGAAGTTAACATTTTTTTAGATGACTGTGAAAATCTTTCAAATCAGTAAGGTACAGTTTTTGTCTGTATTATCATTTTTTTTCCCCTACACACTCTTTTCCGGGAATCTGCGAATTGCAAATTCAGTAAGACATGACTGTACGACTAATATACTAAAAAAAAAAAAAAAAAAAAAAAAAGATATCTTATGGACATATGACAAGCAGGTCAGAGCTGAAACTATTCTTTTTTTTATCTAACATTTTTGCTTGCCAGCACAATCTGAGGAAAAGCAAATGTAAATGTGAAACATAGTCACCACAATTCCTTTTGAAGTGGGTTAGGTCAAGAGAAGAGAGTAAAAACATTTTAAATACAAACTTCAATTTCTAAAAATAGGTAACCTCTTCATAAAGTTTCACAGGGAAGCACAATTTCAGAAACTCTTTTATTATGGCAAGTTACCTGAACAAATATTCAGACAAATGAATGATAGAACATTTGTAAAGCAAAAGACGGAGACATTTAGAACAACCGAAGTCACACCCAAACTAGATTTCTTAAGTATGGGCATTTGTATTTTTACAAAAAATATATATAATTTGTGAGTAATAAAATCAGCAGATTACAGATTGAAGGTGCAAGGTCGTTAATGATTTATTCCAGGCCCGATACGCTTACTTCCTTTGGTTGTGTTGGCCTTTTTTTTTCTTCATTTAAAAAAAAAAATTTTTTTTTATTAACATTTATTCATTTTTGAGACAGAGAGAGACAGAGCATGAGTGGGGAAGGGGCAGAGAGAGAAGGAGACACAGAATCTGAAGCAGGCTCCAGGCTCTGAGCTGTCAGCACAGAGCCAACTCAGGGCTCGAAGTCACAAACCGTGAGATCATGACCTGAGCTGAAGTCAGACGCTTAACGGACTGAGCCACCCAGGTGCCCCTATTTATTTCTGAGAGAGACAGAGTGTGAGTAGGGGAGAGTCAGAGAGAGAGAGAGAGAGGGAGGCACAGAACTCCAAGCGGGCTTCAGGCTCTGAGCTGTCAGCACAGAGCCCGACGCAGGGCTTGAACTCACAAACTGCGAGATCCTGACCTGAGCTGAAGTCAGACGCTCAACCAACTGAGTCACCCAGGCGCCCCTTCTTCTTCCTTTAAATACTCCAAACCCTCAGTTGATTTTAATTAGGCCAATTGGATACATCGTTAAACTTTGTCAGTTTTGTTGGGGGGTTGCTGAGCACCTTTATTTGCCTTAGAGGACTTTTGAATTCCACCTTTGTCCAAGGGAAGGGCCCTTCCTGGCTAGGACCAGCTCTTGGGGACCTTTTGAAAGTGTTTATAGGCACCCCGAATTGAGGGCACAGTGGCAGAGTCTGTGAGGGGTCCCGAACAGATTGTGTAACTGTTGCACGACCAATGTGTACACGTGTGTCACTAATTTAATTTTAATTTTACTGTATGCGTTTGTATAAGATCCTGCAGCTGTCATGTGCTCATCATCTGTCACTGAACTGTCACTAAGCCATGCTGGGCTAAGACAGGATTATAAACGATGAACTGCCATGTGCTCTAAATCTTCTTATTTGCCTAGCCTGGAAGGTATGCCCTGTAAAATTTGATTGGCAATGTGCTCTATGCTGGCCATTGCCTTTTGAGGGCCTTTTCTACTGGTTCTTTGAACAGCTCCCAGTGGCCATATTGACCATCACCTGCTGATTCCCGCACGTGCCTGACCTCCAGTCTCCACCTCGAGTCTTTTCCCCACTTGTTTGGTGACCAGCTCAGGGGCTGCAGAGCAGGCCCTGTCGCTCTGGTGGCACGTGCACTATATAGGGCATATGGCTGACTGGTTGTGTGCAGAAGAGGGTAACCGAAGCCAAGCAGACCCGGCACTGTTATTACAGCAGATGGGGGAAGCGTGGCATTCAATATTTAGACAGATGCCACCTCCTTATTCCACCTGTCTGGAAGTTGGACATTGTACAGAACGAACTGTCTGCCTAATGATGAAGGGAACAAAGGGCACATTTATGAAGCGCAGCAAGCAGCGTATTTACTGAGCATGCACAATATAATTGTTGACCATAACAATAAACGTAAACTGCTACTGGTCAGCGCGGCTGATACATAAACACAATCACAGTAGGAGTGGGGAATTGCTACTCTTTACCAGCTGTTTTGGTGCCTGTAATTTTGATGCCCGGCAGTAGGAGATAGGGCTCTAAGTTTGCAAAGAATGCCTGATAGACTCAGATTTTCTCAAATGGTAGTCCATGCTCGTTGCTTGTTAAAGTCCTCAAAACAAGTGGCTTTTCCTCTGGTTTGCCTGGTTCTCGGAAGTTCATGCCTTAATTTTCTCATCTGTGAGTGGTTTCTAACCAAGCAGAAAACAAAGAAGTTATCTTTGTAACGGCTACTATTTTGATGTGTCTGGCTTCAAAGTGAATGTATCTTTTTCCTTCACATTCAAAACACTGATGCTGTTGAACCATAACAACTTATAGATTCAGTTAGAAATGAAAAACAATGGTGTATATTCTTTGAGGGTATGGATTTTTTCCTGGTAGATCGCTTGTTATGGTCTTTTGTATACCTTCATTTGTAAATTGTTTTATCCCTTTCTTACAGATTAACTTTTTTTCTGTCAGTACTGGTTTTTATTTCTGTGTAAGCCTGCTTCACATTTTGTCATTGGATAGGAATAAGTATGGGCAGTTTATGAATTTTCCATAGACTTCTCACACGAGTAGAAGTTGAGTAGCTTGTTAAGAAGCAAAATAATCCTCGATTTAATGCATCTGGTATTTATTTATTATAACCACAGGTACAAGATGGAAGTCTTCTTTCACAGAGAAATAGTAAATGGAATTCTCCAAGCCAAAAAAAGTTGAAGGCAATAATTTGCAAAAAGTAATCAAAGGTTGAACTTTTTCAGAAGCATAGCATATCATCCCTGTTTAAAATTTATTTTTGTTTATTCATTTTTTGAAAGAGAGAGAGAGAGAGACAGAGCACAAACAGGGGTGGGGCAGAGAGAGAGGGAGACACAGAATCCGAAGCAGGCTCCAGGCTCTGAGCCGTCAGCACAGAGCCCAACGCGGGGCTCAAACCCACGAACCGTAAGATCATGACCTGAGCCGAAGTCGGACGCTCAACTGACTGAGCCACCCAGGTGCCCCTCATCCCTGTTTCAGAACTGGCCTGTTTGATAACACAAACCCAAACACAAAAAACCCTGTTTTTCAACATTCCTCGATATCTATTACTGGGGGCATTGCTGATCTGAAACACCCAGAATTATTATTTTTAGGGGAAGCTGCAAAGCACAAACCACTGTAATTGAAAAAAATAACTGAGAAGCATTTGAAGACCGGGAACTTTTTGTTTTATTTTCATCCAGGTATGATTTTTTTTTTTTTTTTTTGCGGCATCCTTTTTGGATTCATTTTTCTTCAGTGATTATTTCACGTGAGCATCCCATTTGACGATAGGCATATGGAAGGGAAGGGAGGTCATTCCTAATTGAACAACCTAGGACTCGTGAGGTTAATTACAGATATTAACGCTGTGGCTCTTCAGCTTCTTGCCCTCAAGAAGCCTCTAGCTTCCAAATGACCTGGCTCCAACAAAGAGACTCTCTTTAGCCCATTAACTAATTGATAAAAATGTGAGTGTTTAGAATGAGTCTAATTAAATCACTGAGCCTTACAATTACGAGTCCATTTGGTAGCTGTTGGGAGATGGACAACCTCGGCTGGCATTGTGGGGGAATAAAAGATAAAAATAAAAGGGGGCTTAAACAAGATCATTCTGAAAGCTGTTCATTTGAAGACAAAGTACACATTTGCCTGAAACGTCTACATTTGCCACTTCAAATGCATTCCCTTTCAAGGGTAGCACAATCTCGGAAAAAGAAAATGTCTTTTTTTCCTTCTTCTTCTTCTTTAAAAGCGGGCAGGCTCCACTTTGTCTAATAATGTTACATGAGTGGCTGGGACATTTTTTTCTGCGTTAGCATGAAGCTAAATTCCCTTAGAGCTTAGAGCATCGAGGTTTGTCCCATCGAGCTTTTGTTGAAGGGCTGGCAAACGTTTTGAACAACAGACATCTGAAAACCCAGAGTGGGCTCCAGAGGACCTCTGACTTGGCCCTGAGTCTGTTTCTAACTGACTGTTACTGCAGCAGCCCCGATTCATGGCCTTTCTTGAAGGCCACAAGGCTGCGGTCTGCCCAGGCTGTGGCTGGAGGGCTGAGAACCACTGACTCAACCGGGGCAGGTTCAGTGGAGCCTGTACAATGAACTAGCCACACAGCCCAGACAGTTGCTTTTTGTCTGCAGTCGAGAGATGTTCACGGGCTCCTTAGTGGGGGAATAGCACAAGGATAATGTGATACTGTGATACTCCTTCCCGACGTTTTTAAGGCAATCTGTTAATCAAAGAACTAAGGGATTTAAAAGGAGGAAACATAATATCTAAAGATCTCCTGCTTGTTTTTCTGTTCATTAAAAAAAAATACTCTACAGCCAAAAAGCTGATTTTTCCTGATGTATCAGCTCATCTAGGTTGCCACCAGGCTCTATAGAAACAGGTAATATAGGGGCCCCTGGGTGGCTCAGTCGGTTAAGTGTCCAGCTCTTGATTTCGGCTCAGGTCGTGGTCTCACGGTTTGTGAGTTCGAGCCTCGCACAGGGCTCTCTGCTGTTAGCACAGAGCCCGCTTGGGATCCTCTGTCTCCCTCTCTCTCTGCCCCTCCCCCGTTCACACTCTCTTTCCGTCTCTCGAAAATAGACAGTTAAAAAAAGAAGAAGAAACGGGTAATATAATGGATGGGAGAGAAATTGGATGAGAGTCCTCTATTTTTTATAGTGCCTTTGTAGTAGATGGTCATAAAAATAAAACTGTGGCTTCTTGAGTAAGTACTCCTGTACCTGATCAGGTGTAAGGGTCTTCACTTTTAGCTCTGAGAGATGGTTGCCTATTACTATCGGAAGCATTTGGCTGGTGTCTAAGCAAGTTATTTTCAAAGTTTTCGTGATGTCAAATGGATGAATATAAATATTAGCATATGTCAGTTCTCTCTTGGCACATTCACCGCCAGAGACATTAATATTGATAAACAGTGGGTCCCTCCATATACTCTACATTGATATAAACTCAAGCAAAAGTGTTAAAAAGCACATTCCACTTTTTAATCATTTACTCCTGGTCTCCAAGAGGAGGTATTTCCTTTCTGATTATCCTGTCATTCAACTCATGCTAATTAATGAGTGTAACAGAACTTTAGCAGACAGTTTGGTTGCAGGTGTATTCAGACCGAGGGAGATTTAATTGCTTGCTAATTGCCTGGTGTCCAAGGTAACATAATATTATAGTTGCAAATGCTGTGGTATTAATCCATCTTAAAGAAGAGAAGCATGGCTCAGTCTCTATATTCAGAGACTCCTGGAGGACGCAGTTGGCATTGCTACAAGTACATTGAGGATGGGGGGATCATGTCTTTTGTATTCGCCACTGAATACCCAGTGTCTGGCGTAGGGCAAGACACATAGTAGACACTCAGTAAATATTTATTAAGTGAGTGTGAATGAAAGCAAGCCAACTGCAAAACAGTATGAATTATCTGAGCCCAGAAAGGAAAGCTGTAGCCTAGAACCTTAGAAACAAAAGGGGAAAAGGAAGAAAACTAACATATTCTGAGTACCTGCTGCCGAGTATCATAATTTATCTCACCTTATCTCAGCAGGGTAACTTAGTAATTAAGGCTATCTTTGGATGAGAAGGCTGTGGATTCAAATCCTACTTCTTACTAGCTCTAGGTCTTTGGCCAGTTAGTCTAAAACCTTCAGTTTGCTCATCTATAAATGAAGGGTGTGGAAATGAGGCTTAACTCAAGGAATCGTTTCAAGAGTTAAGATATATAAAATCTCTAGCCTCTATGGAAGGCAGTCAATAAAGCACTTACTACTTTCTATTTTATAATGGTGTATAAAGTAGATATTATAATTGCTATTTTACAGAATGGATACTTAAGACTCAGAGAGATTAAAGAATTTGCCCCAATT
Source organism: Puma concolor (assembly GCF_028749965.1). NCBI lineage: Eukaryota > Metazoa > Chordata > Mammalia > Carnivora > Felidae > Puma > Puma concolor. The sequence goes on from NC_141672.1 coordinate 44,604,353, forward strand.
CACAGAGCTTGCCAGGGACAAGCGGAACAGCCTGACTCCAAATCCCATGCATTTTCCATTGCATCAGACTACTCAAAGGATATCTGGTATCTGAGTAGCCGTGGCTTGATGGCTCTGATTCTGCAGTGAATCAGCCCTGAAAATCAGCCCCTACAGGGAAACTGGGTAGTTTTGGATGCTACACGCAATGTTGGAGCCCAGCACATACCATGGCAATAATGAAGCTCTAACTATATCATGGACTGTGGTTTTCCGGCACTGAAATGCTGTTTGCTGTGTTGCCCATACCCTGGGGTGGACATGTGAAGAAAATGGTTGGCCTCTTGCACTGTTGGTGGGAATGCAAATTGGTGCAGCCACTCTGGAAAGCAGTGTGGAGGTTCCTCAGAAAACTAAAAATAGGGGCGCCTGGGTGGCGCAGTCGGTTAAGCGTCCGACTTCAGCCAGGTCACGATCTCGCGGTCCGTGAGCTCGAGCCCCGCGTCGGGCTCTGGGCTGATGGCTCGGAGCCTGGAGCCTGTTTCCGATTCTGTGTCTCCCTCTCTCTCTGCCCTTCCCCCGTTCATGCTCTGTCTCTCTCTGTCCCAAAAATAAATAAACGTTGAAAAAAAAAAATTAAAAAAAAAAAAAAAAGAAAACTAAAAACAGACCTACCCTATGACCCAGCAATAGCACTGCTAGGAATTTACCGAAGGGATACAGGAGTACTGATGCATAGGGGCACTTGTACCCCAATGTTTATAGCAGCACTCTCAACAATAGCCAAATTATGGAAAGAGCCTAAATGTCCATCAACTGATGAATGGATAAAGAAATTGTGGTTTATATACACAATGCAGTACTACATGGCAATGAGAAAGAACGAAATATGGCCCTTTGTAGCAACATGGATGGAACTGGAGAGTGTGATGCTAAGTGAAATAAGCCATACAGAGAAAGACAGATACCATATGTTTTCACTCTTACGTGGATCCTGAGAAACTTAACAGAAACCCATGGAGGAGGGGAAGGAAAAAAAAAAAAAAAGAGGTTAGAGAGGGAGAGAGCCAAAGCATAAGAGACTATTAAAAACTGAGAACAAACTGAGGGTTGATGGAGGGTGGGAGGGAGGGAGGGTGGGTGATGGGTATTGAGGAGGGCACCTTTTGGGATGAGCACTGGGTGTTGTATGGAAACCAATTTGACAATAAATTTCATATATTGAAAAAAAAAAAAAAAGAAAGAAAGAAAATGGTTGGCAAAACCATCAGGGAAATGCTGCACAGTTACCCAAAATCAAGTAGCCAAAAATCAGATCAACCAAAGAAAAAAATGTAAGGGCATAATGAATTACACATCAAACTTCAGAGTCTTGTATTGGATGAGTGGGAGCATGCACCTTGCAAGAGGCCAGCTTGTCATTCATCTTAAGCAACGGAGTGGCATTTTGGGCCAAAAGTTACACAGCATTTTGGGCCCCAGCTCAGGTCAGTGTGTCAGTGCCTGTTGCCAAGAAAGTATTTACTTGTTCATCTGATGGGCCACCCCCAGAACCTCTGATGCCATCTTTGATTAAGGACAGTGGCTCCTTTAGACTGTGAGATGAATGCCTGAATGAATGCTGGGAAGTGAAGACACCCGGATTTTTCCATGTGCTATTTCTGACTCTGGCTTTGTATAGCTCCATGACCTGAAATCAATCACATTCATCCTTCTTTTCAGAGCTAACTCTGCAAGGAAGTCAATTTTGCAATCTTTTTGATGTCGATGGCTGAGGCTTACAGTTTCCATCCTTCTGTGGTAGCCACATAGATCTGTTCCCTGGTCACAGTTTTGGCCCCCCCTCCGTCAGCCATCATACCATTGGCCATAAGCAGGACCTTGTGAAACCATGTGAACAGCTCAGGGTAACACGGGAAGTCGTCTTATAGAACGTGATGGACCATCAGGTGTGGCATCGTCCCCTCATCTGGGATATTGTTCTTTCACCTTACTCCTCATATTTCCAGTCTCCTTACACTTTCCTTCCTAATCAAGCCTCATGCCAGTCCCTAACATTAATAGCCAATGTTTTATTTTCCCAGAGACCTCTGTCTTATAAGCTAGGGGCAGAGATTTCCAACTGTTCACCAAGAATGTTTCCTCTTCTGTCTGGCTACCCAGCTAGTCTATATCTCACAGGTTTCCTTCCAGTTATGTGTGGCCATTCAAGTGAGTTCTAGACCATGTGAATGGTTCAGGGTGATATCCCTGTTCTTCCATGCTTTCCCCCATTCTGATGGAGAATGATCAAAGTGACTTTGGAAGTCATGTGTTGAAGGTGGCAGAACCTCTGGGTCCCTGAACAGTGCTATCTCTCACCAACACATGCTTGGAGTATGTATATAAAAAAAGAAACCTGATATCCATTTGTTACAGTGGTTAGTATTACCCTAACTCATACGTGTTCGGTCTCTACCGTGGAATAAATGGCATGATCCAGGACGGTAAGAATACCAGGTACCACCACCAAACAGATGTGGGAACACTGACGGCACGAATCGTCTTCAGTTCTGCTTTTCCTATCATAGAAGTGACTTCCCCTCCTATGTAGATTTCTGGATTTTGATGACATTTGGGAGCAATTAAAATGATGCCTTCCCCCCAGAGCCTGTTAATTTGTGAGGTGAGCCTCATCTGTGATAGGCCCCAGCCCAGGGAGCCTCTCAAATGTGAAGTCAAGCCACTGGTCTAAAGGCACTGCTCTCCCTGCTGTGAGGAGGAAGGTGGAACAATTATAGGAGAGTCATTAAGCATCCAGATGTTTTCTGTCTTGGGGGTTTTATCATCTAGACTATAATGTTGTCACCTTTTTCTCTGTGCTCAAGCCATAGATGAAGCCTGCCCATGTTGTCTGTCAGGGGAGAAATTTCTTAGCAAGGCACACCAGTCTGCCCTTTCCTAACCCTTGGTCACCAGTTGACTGTTTGGGGAGGAAAGGCTTGGTCTTAATTTTGTCTGAATCAGTAGAATGCTATCTTACTGATTCACAGTTAAAAAATTTACTTAAGTCCATGAATTGCCTCGGAGGACAATGAACTAATGAATTTTTGACTTGAGAAAATGTCATATAGACATCTCCTGTCTGTAAAGGCAGGTATTTTAAGATAAACGAACCCATTCTTACATCAGAGACTATAAATTTCAAGATTTGCACTCTGTTCCTGGAGGGGCAAATCCACACCTTTCCTGTCTCAGTCCTTTGTAGGCTCCCTTCTCAAACTCTGAAATGTCACCAAGAAACTCAACTTTGGTGGGATTCAGATTTCCTCTCACACTTTCCGAGAGAGGTTAGAAGCTCTCAATCATTATCACTGTGAGAGAAACACAAAGCCAAAAGCAGCTATTGGATCAGAATCTGAGAGTCTAACAAATGCCTCAGACTTGAGTAAATCCCCGCCAATCAGCACATTCTCTATCACAGCAAAGTTGAGGCACATAATCTGAAACCAGAAAGGGAAGCATCAGGCAACCGGCAAGTATATGAAGATAATCATCTGCCCAAACCCCCAGCCATTGTCTGTGGGCCAAGGCGCCATATGCACTGAACATTGATTATGATAGTAAAGGGATTATAATTCATCTTGGGCATTTTGTATATTACTGAGATCCAACAGATGGGAAATTGGCAGGTCCTGTCAAATAGAAAATTCAACATTAACTCAAGTGGGCTGATAAAATCACCATAAACCATTTTAGAATATCCCTCAACCACAATACTCAATGATTAAATCAAACACGTCTCAGCTCTCATCCCATGGTCATTTCATGGTGTGTTAGTTCTATAGGATGTTTTACCCCTAAAGCTCAGAGGTTATAACTCCCAACTTACACAGACTGAGCTTATGACACTGTCATAAAGCCTTTTGAAGTCTGTCCCTAAAGAACCTTTAGCCAGGTAACATTTCAATAGGATAAGCATTTTTCAAAGTGGTTGATTTCTCACTGCATAAGGGCTGGGTTCACGTAGTATAGATAGATTAGATCAGTCAACAGAGGACTAACTATATGAATGCATTGATAGATGGATAGGAGATGACAGTGTCTATACATTAGGTTGGAAGCTTTCCAAAAGGGAATGTCATGACCGATGCTTGTGCTTCTGTGCTTTTGTTGCTGAGAGATGAAGAGAGGACTGGATGTAAATAGAAAACTCTGTTGTTGTTGTTTTTTTAAATTTTTTTTTAACGTTTATTTATTTTTGAGACAGAGAGAGACAGAGCATGAACAGGGGAGGGTCAGAGAGAGGGAGGCACAGAATCTGAAACAGGCTCCAGGCTCTGAGCGGTCAGCACAGAGCCCGACGTGGGGCTCGAACTCACGGACCGCGAGATCATGACCTGAGCTGAAGTTGGACGCTTAACCGCCCAAGCCACCCAGGCGCCCCGAAAACTCTGTTGTTGTTTTTAACGCTTATTTATTTTGAGAGAGAGAGAGAGAGCGTGTGTGGGTGGGTGGTGTGCGCGCGTGCAAGCAGGGGAAAGGCAGAGAGAGAAGGAGGGAGAGAGAATCCTAAGCAGGCTCCACGCTGTCAGTGCGGAGCCAGACACAGGGCTGCATCTTATGAACCGGGAGAGCACGACCTGAGCCAAAATCAAAAGTTGGACGCTTAAGCAACTAAGCCACCCGGGCGCGCCTGTGAACAGGCAACTTCAGCTTCTTCAAGATGAATATGGCAGATGATTGGCAAGTTTCTTGAGCAGGGCAATGCTTGGGAAAATGGGCAGGATGGTATCAGGGTGGGGAGCAAGCAGTATACCCCAAGAACTGATGATAGAATCCCAAAGGGAAAGAATTCATTGGCTACTTTTTGCAGTGAAGATCCTTACCTCTCTAATCGTGGTGCATTGGGCAGGCTGTAGTGTGTGCCAAATTACGTATCAATGAACCTCTCTTGTGGGTGGGTTTGTCTTCAACATTATCCCCATAACCATCATCAAAACCTGTCCTCATCCTCATCATAAATAACAGTCATTATTCATTAAGAACCTGCTCTATGCCAAGCACTACATTAGGTACTTCACGTATATTACTACTAGTCCTCACACAAATCTTAAGAAATAATCTTATTTCCATTTTTACAGTGAGGAAAATGAGGCTCAGAGATGGTAAGTGACTTTCTCCAGGACACACAGACGTAGCAACTAATGTCAGATTTGACCTGCGGTCCCTCTGATTCCATTATCCCATGCTGTATTCCCTTAGCAAGGTATTTATACCTTGCCGGCTTGCGGGAAGTTTCTGAGGCTTACCTATGTCCCCAGAATATTCATTCAAGAGAAAACAAAGTTTTCTCATGGAAGACATTTTAAAGCATTTTCTGGTTCCATGTGTTCAGCTGAACCTGTGCCTTTCTCTCACCCCAAATTGCTTCCTGGAGAAACTTGAGCACTGGGGAAAACAGGAACTAAAAATTATATGCTGTGAACCTCTCCCAGGAGAAAACATCATGCTGATTTTATACAGGCCAAAAGCTCAGGTGTATTTTATGCAGATTTTCTCAATTGGTGACTTCGACCTTTTTTGCATCTGGCACTTATTAGGGTCTCTCCAGGGGCCTCCTGCTCCATGGAACCTCCTTCCTCCGAGATATTGCAATCTAGTCAGGAGGCAAAACAGACACACAAAGTAAGCAATTAGAGAACAGGGAAGTGTCAAGTTGTGTCGAGCCGCTGCTGGAGGTAAAATACTGTAATGTGTGTTGAAGGGTGGGGTGGGATATTAATGGGCTTATTTGAGAACAGGTTGAATTTTGGCAGATGAGGGTTTTTCCAGTATAGACATCTAGAAAGTGCTGGTAATGCAGAATTAGAGCCTGGGTGAATGGTCGGCAATGGAGAAGGAGGTTTCCAAGTGCTGTACTGGGTGATGTGAAGGAGACAAGAATAAGTAAGTTCTAGACAGTTTAAATTTAGAAAGAAACAAGCAGAGGGTTAAAGAACATCCACAGTGAGAGGACTGGGGGAAGAAAACCACCAGGGAAGGTCATATTATAGAAGCCAAAGTTCTGTTTGATGGAGAGAGCTCTGCAGTGTCACCAGCCACAGAGAGAAAAGGCTGGGGTTCTCTCGTGAGGGAGCCCAGCTAAGTTTAGTGATTTTGAGTTCCTCTTAAGAGGGCCAGCCCCATAGCAAAACTTGTAACTTCATAGCCCCAGCTGACCAGCCTCACAACTTAGACTCACGCTCCCTGAATGCCTGAGGCATCTACATTAATGAATTTGTACAGATCCCAAGATGTAAGGCATTATATGAAATGAGGGAGTCTACTGACAAACAGCCAATGTCTACTGCAGATTCAAATATGCAATGAAATGTCCACAGGTAGCTTTGGGGCACACAGGGTTGTCCCTCCTGCAGCATGAAACAGCACATTTCAATTAACAATCTAAAAAGTGAATGCCACACTCCTGAGGGTAGTTTTCTGTCTGGGCAACTGCCGGGTGAATCCGTGAAACCACATAACCGTTCAGAAAAATAATGTTTGGAAACCAATTTGACAATAAATTTCATATATTGAAAAAAAAAAAAAGAAAGAAAAATAATCATATGCGAAGTACTCACCGGTAATATCTATAATCATTTTGTGCGAGCTAAAATGTTGATGAATGCATTAGAAGTAAGAGCATTGAACTAAAACATACTCAAAAATTCCTTGAAATTAGAATTCACTCTAAAAAATAAGAGGGCATTAGGATATGCTATAGGCCAAGAATTTGTCAAAACTCATGTATGAGCATCTTAAAATATTTATCCAGGTTGTTTCTTACTCACCTGTGTTTTGGGACAGTCGAACAAGGATAACACGTACAGGGGACAGATGTGGCCTAGAGAGGTTGGTAAGTCTTTCGAAGTAACACAGCCACCGTGAGTTGAGGATCCCCCCCCCCCCCCCGCCCCGTCCCGTCTTCCTCTAACTCTGGTGCACACACCACCTTAATTACAATCCTGACAAACATACCTCATCCTGTGCCCGATCCCTTAACAAATATTTGCTTATATAATGAATAAGAGTCCCAAATTGAAAGGGCCGACCATGGAAATAAATACAAAACAGCTGTCAGAGCTGCCGGTATAAATTCCAAAGGATGGTCCGTCTTCAGGGTGCATCCTCAACGCCTTAGGTGAGGGAAGGGGTGTTTTGGAAGGGTGAATGTGAAACATTCGCATTTTAGCAGATTTTCCTCTCTGACTGCCAGAGAACAAGAAGAGCCAAGTTGTAGATTTAACTAATTAAAATACCGTCAGCATCAGCAAAGATCTTGAAATGGGGTCCTGGCTAATTAGGAGCTGGGCGTGTGCCCTGACAGCATATATGCAGAAAACGGTCCCTGAGGTTTGAAATGGGTTTCGCCCTGACCAAGAGCATACAGTAGGCATCACGCAGCTGCCCCGCAGGTTCTTCTACTAGCGACGACTGGATTGTATCCACTGATTTCTACCACTAACAATAGCAGCTTGCTTACCATCACTGTTGTCTCTGTTTCTTTATTGGAAAATTGTAACTGACTACTTGTCCCTCTTCAAAACTGTTTATGAAGAATTTTATGAAGGGTGTTTTTAAGTTCAAGGGAAAGAATCAGGCAGCATTTGTTAACTATCACCTGTGGGATATTAAAAAAAAAAAATGGATTTTGACCTTCAGGAACGTGCAATTTATTTGGGAAGAGGAAATGTATATGTAAAATAATTAGCACATACTGGTTGGCACAATTTGAACCGGAGCTGGGTTTTTTGGTTCTGGCTATAAATGTAGTGGGAGGGCTAGCTAACACATATTGAGGTTGTATTTATTTATTTATCGAAGTAGGCTCCACACCCAGTGCGGGGCTGGAACTCACGTCCTCGTGATCAAGAGTTACATGCTCTACCAACTGAGCCAATCAGATGCCCCCAGGTCTTTTCATTTTCAAGTTGTATGCATTATAGGGAGTGTCTCTGTTAACTCCCAAAGCTACCCTATATGGCCGGCACTGTTCTATCGAGAGGGAAAAGTTAAGTGACTAGCTGGCGAGAACAGAGCCAGAATTTCAACCCAAGTCCTCTTGGACTTCAGGGCTCCGTGCTTTTAACTGAGGTACAATACAGGGTTTTCATTCAGGGATCCAGAATTCAATTATACCCACATTTGCCCTCCTCACTTCCCGGCCGTTTGATTTCTGGATTAAGGTCAGAAATATTTTCCTCACTCTGTGATTTGTTTCCAGCATAAGGCAGTGGCAGGTTGAGAGTGGCTTAAAGAAACCTCAAGATACAGAGTTCTGGTCTTGCCGCTCCTATTTTCAGAGCAGCCCACAAAATTAAGCATCATACGATGTTTACCAGTGACCGTGACGAGACAGCTTTTATAGGTGAGTGGATTCCTGCACCCCCACGAGTCTGTGCTTCCCTTTCCGGCGCTGAGAAGTACAGCAAGCGTGGTTTGGAAGCAAAGGGGGAGAGAGAACTCGGCCACCTAATTGGTCACTGCCATGAATCTATACTCAGGGGACAGATAGCACGACCAGAGGTAATAGCTTACACACGTATTCTTGAGCTGTGCAATAGATGGAAAAGGGTCCCAGATGGATTGGGCAGGGGCTTAGTTCCGGGATTATGATGAGACAGTGGGTAATTATTGAGTGGCAGGGCCTCAGCCCTGATTAGTATCTGCAAGCTTGTTCCCCTCCTTCAGAGGAAAGCATTGATAAAGATAAACCACGCCACACCATGTCCTTCCTGCAAGCACAAAACAACACATTTCAATCTAACAGGATCAGGTCTCCGCTTTGATCACAATCTGTTACCTAGATGTCTTTGCAAATTAATCAGTCCTGCTTGTTTAGCTCCAGTCAGTTTTTACTGCTAAATTAATAAATGTACCAGGAGCAACAGAACACATAATTAAATTCTACGGTTTAATCTCCACATAATAATTTTGACCTTAGTCCGGGTCCTCCGTTCCAGCCAGTAGCATACAGGACGAGCACAACCTTTGCTGGGTGGCTTACACTAACAGGTAACCCTACAGGTGGCCCCCATGGCCCTGAAAATCAGGCGAGTCCTGATGTAAAAATGCAAAAACAAAGAAATAAAAAAATCACGTGCTGGGCTTCGAGGCAGAAAAGGGAGCAAAACAGTCAAGATCCTGGGCTGGCTTTAAATTTTTTTTTTTTTTTTTCAACGTTTATTTATTTTTGGGACAGAGAGAGACAGAGCATGAACGGGCGAGGGGCAGAGAGAGAGGGAGACACAGAATCGGAAACAGGCTCCAGGCTCTGAGCCATCAGCCCAGAGCCTGACGCGGGGCTCGAACTCACGGACCGCGAGATCGTGACCTGGCTGAAGTCGGACGCTTAACCGACTGCGCCACCCAGGCGCCCCGGGGCTGGCTTTAAAATAGAAAGCACCCTTTTGGAAGAATTACGAAAACTTTCTTGTTTCAAAAACAAAGGATATATGCAATGCCCCGGGAGACTGAAAACAGAGCACCCCACTAGCAGGCTGGGAGCCCTTCTGGAGAGAACGGGGAAGCTGAGTGCAGGCTCTTTCATAATGGTCTGATGTAATGTGTTTGCTTTGCTTGAAGGTTATCAAGTTGATAACCCGGCTTGTGTGCTGGGACACCCAGGTAGATTTGAAGCTCGTAAAACATCCTGGGCCTGAGTTTTCCTGCAGGTCTTAAGGGTTTTTTGTTTTTGGCTTTTTGGGGTTTTTTTGTAGGTTTTTCACCGGGGTCCTATTAGGAATGGGAAAATGTTTTAGTTTATTTTGTGGAGACTCATGTAGCTTTGTCTTGTTCTGTTTTTTAATAGTGTCTAATGCTTTTCCCACCTCTGAATTATATGGCCTGCTGGATGATGTCATGCTCATGTGTGCTTTTAAAAGCTGGCTGTTTGAGGGGCGCCTGGGTGGCTCAGCTCGGGTCTGCTCTCAGCGTTTGTGAGTTCGAGCCCCGCGCCGCGCTCTGTGATGACAGCTCAGAGCCTGGAGCCTGCTTCAGATTCTGTGCCCCCCCTCGCTCTCCCGGACCCTCCCCCACTCGCTCTCTGTGTGCCTCTGTCTCAAAACTAAATAAACATTAAAAACAAAATGTTCAAAGCTGGTCATTTGCTAGTAGAACACGTGCAAAGAAAATTATTTGATGCCCAGCTGAGGTGAATTGTTGCATTTGATTTGGATTCAAAGTCTTGGGTGGCATTTTACTGTCTTCCTTTATAGTGCTTCATGCTGGCACCATTTCCTTTGACCTCTAGGGACCTTGGAATCAGGTGGCGAGACAGTATCAGTTGTAAGGATGCTGAGCCAGGAACTGGGAAATCCGGGTTCATGATTGGACCCTGCCACCACCTACTAATGACCTGGGCAGGGCACTTGACCTCTGTGGGTCTGAGTTTTCTCATGTGAAAAATAAGGGGGTTGAACTAGATAATCTCCAAGAGACTGAAATTCTGTGTCTGTGATTCCACTCACACGGAGTCAAATGGGAATTAAGGCAATTACGGGGAGAATAGAAACCGAAGGGACACTTTTCTTCTTCCCTCTCTGTGATTGGGGTATTTCAGGCAGAACTGGTTGTTGAGCTTAGTTTTTAACCTGACTTACATAGATAATTGCTGTAGTTCTGCCATGTCATTGTGTGTCTGTCAGCAAAGGCCTGATGTTTCTACCAGACAACCAGTGATTAAAGTATTTGGTTAAATATTTGGCAGTATGGAATTTTCATTCATTCCTACTGAAAAAAAGGGGAGGGGGAATGTGTGTGTGCGTGTACGCGCGTGTGTTTGTGTGACCCAGGGGCAGGGGAGGGATTATGCATAATTTGAAAGTGTGTAATATTTGGGTCACCAGTGTTTTACCTAAAATGAGTTGATTTCATCTGAAAAATAAGTTGGTCTTGTCACAAAAGATCTCCAACATAAATTAAACATGAGGAATGCAGCTGTGCAGTAAGATGTTAAAATACAGATGGTTTCTGGGAAAAAAGAGAGAGAGAGAGAGAGAGAGAGGCTTAAAGGAAAGGTTTTAACCTGAAATTAATTCAAGTATGATTTACTTAAATACTCTGGCATGCATTTGTATAAATGCACCATCTATTTTTATAAGAATGATTTTATTTTGGCACTCTGAATTACGGATTAGAACTGTCTGGTGGAAGGAGGAAAAACTAGTTTATACATTTTCTGGTTTTTCTCTGAAAAAGGTTGAGAGATTAAAATAATTAACTTCATTTTTATAATAAAGTAACTCGTTGCTACTTAGACAAAATGGTTTATACTGTAGTTCCCTTTGAATCTCTTCTGAAAGCGCCATCAATATCATTTAATATGTGTAATTCCCTGAGGAAAATCTATTAAAGGGTCCGTATGTCACCCATGTGAATAACAAATGAATTAATTATGACTGGTGCAATTACAAGGAATAGTTAATGAAGCCATAATGACCAGACTCTGGTGGTTAGTTTTCAAAGCACAGTGAGGAGAAGTGTGGCAAAAGGTCCCCAAAGAAAACAATAAGCTTTGTGTACTTACCTTGGAATCAGGGTCTTGGAGTGCACCATGAAATAAGGCTGGAGAGCATTTACTATGCAGATGGAGTTCGTCCTTCGGTCTATGGCCAGCTCACCGCGGGCACAGACTTCCCAGCGGCGGCTCAGCCCAAACCAGCAGTGAGCACCAGTCGCTCAATGCCCATTGACGAGGGCTCCCAGAAGCAGGAGTGTCTGCTTTAACGATGATACGGTTTTTAGCGAGGGTATTCACGTGCATTTCATCTTTCCTAGAAACAATTGAGGGCAGTGTACAAAAATACAAGGAGTTGAGAAGGACGAATTAAAAGCAAGTGAGAAAAGTGAGGTGAAGAAGGGTAAGAAGAAGTGAGACGGAGTCAGAAGGGAGGTTGGGGCGCAAACTGCAAGCCTTGCTGGGGCCTCTTACTTTCTCAGCTTGGGTTGGCTTCTCGTGGGAAGAATACAGGGTAGGACTTGGTCATCATTGGGGGACTAAAGTTCTGCATGTCTGTAATTCTTTTATATTTCATAGTTCTGAAAATTAGTTTTGACCGTTCGTTTTCTAGTGGCCGTGTTGAAAAGGGGGTGTGCTAATGAGACCAGAGAGCAAGCTCTGTGTGGAAGTAACACAGGGGCTGTCCTAGAAATCCACCCTCAGAAAACACACACGCAGACACAGACACACAGACACACACAGACACACAGACACCTTCGGCTATCAAAGACATATTTTTAGGTCAGGAGATACAAAGCCATATTGCCCTTCTGTTAACAATTAAGGGACCTATTTGTCAGTTTTAAAAAATATTAGGTTGGAACGCCTGGGTGGCTCAGTCAGTCAAGTATCCAACTCTTGATCTTGGCTCAGGTCATGATCTCACAGCTTGTGGGATGGAGACCCATGTTGGGTTCTACGCTATCAGCGCAGAGCCTGCTTGGCACTCTCTGTCTCGCTCTCAAAATAAATAAATTAACTTTAAAAAATATATTAGGTTGGGGAGCTCGAGTCCTTACAATGAGGAAACTCCCGGCTGGATCCATTGGGTGCTCATGCCAAGCCACTCTTCCTGAGGTCACGCTCTCCTGATAGGAGCAAGAACTGGACGATAGTCAAGGAGTCAGGGAAGGTTATGATTGCGAGTTCTCCACGCAGAAACCCAGAGGATCGAGTTCTAATGTCACCACCCCCTTTCACCTCCATGAATGTATTTATTCACCTCTTGGATGGGAATTAGCTACTATCTGTCAAAACAACAACCAGCAGGATCCAAAATACACAGAGGACTAAGCGCTTACTACCCGGGGTATTTTGATAGTGGTTTATCTATATAATCTACATTCATTTTTTTTTTTTCAAGGTTTAAATCCATGTCAAGATCTGTGCTAGCTGTCCATCTCTGATTGGCTCACCATTTTTGAATGTCAAGAGGCATTCCGATACAAAACTCTCCTCAAAGACATTTGTGAACACAGCCTCAACAGACAAGGTTCTTATGCATTCTGTCTTATGCAAATATTGATGACCTACTGCAGGCCAAGCACCTGACTAGGTGCTGCAGATACGATAAATAACCATCCTTGTGAAACTTATTATATGGTGGGATGCCAGACAAGTAAACATACGCTCATGGATGAGTATGGCATTCTCTACATAGGGGTTGACAAGGGACTAAGGAAGCCCCAAAGAAAGGGACCCTGGTCTTGGCTGGGGCTGAGGAGGCTTTTCTGAGAAGGCTTCCTGGAGGAAGCTGATTTTAAGCTGATTCTAAAGAGTGAGGGAAAAGCTAAATGGCAAAAAGGGCACACATGGAAAGTGTGAGTGTTTGGGTAAAGGGAACAGCAAGGGGGGAAATCCTGGAGTTTACAGGGATAGCTAACATGTGTTGAATGCTTACTATTTGCATGGCATTCTCCAAAGTTGTGTGTACCTATACATCCCCCCATAATAACTCTACAAAGCATAGTTTTCTCACTTTATAAATGGGAGAACTGAGCCATAAAAAGTTTATAGAATTTACCCAAGGTCATTGAGCTAGTAATTAGAAGATGGTGGATTCAAGTTCAGGTTGACTGTTCCAGAGCCACCATGTTTAAGACAAACGCTGTACTGAATTCTCGTGGTGGTTTAGGGGAATTAAAGTGGTTTGGCGTGGTGAGGCTTGATGATGCTGCAGACATTAGCAGAGGCCCATACTTGAAGGTTCTTTTATAAGCAGTGCCCTTTTCCCCTGTGAGTACCTGAAAATAAATATGAGTGTGGAAAGATGTGGCATTGGATACCTTTGGAAGGAGCTGAATTTGTTTCATTTTGTTTTGCCCTAATTCCTTTTGTCAACTTCTCTGCACTAAATACAAGAAAGAGTTACTTGATATAAATTAAGCAAAATATAACTCACTGGGCCTCAATAAGGTACAATAGGGTAATGTAATGGCAACAATGCTCATAACGTAGCAGTAGTAACCAGTGGGCACTTACTGAGCTGGCCCGGCAGCCTTTCTTCATCCTGGGCTTCTTAAGGGCTAGAACATTCTAAGTTCCATCTATGACCCAGTAGGTTGGGCATCAGTCCAGAAGGCCTCTCAGAAGTTGTTTGCTGCCAAGACTGTAGACAGGAAACCCTGTCCTCTTGCTTTAGGGGAGCTCTGTGGTCCCCCACAGCATCCCCTGCTCCTTAGCAACTCTGAGAACCTCTCCGCGATCATCTGATCTCACTTCCTAAACATAGTGAGGGTACAATAAAGCCAAAAAAATAATAGGGATACTTTTCCATCAAGTCTTAGAAATGAGCACGAAAGGGGGAGAGACTCCAATACCAGATATAATGAGAAATGTAATGGATGGATTTGAACTTAATGAGAAAGATAAATACACTCAACTTTTGTACTTTTGTAAGAACAAAAGAACTATATTTTAAAGAAAGTAAAAGTTCAGGTTATTTAACCCCCTCTCGGGGTACCATTCTACCTTTTATAAAATGGAGCTAATGTCTTATCTCTACAAGAGGCTGGACCCACACTAAGGGAGCCTTTGAGGTCCCCAGCTCTAAGATCTGGGAGCTGATCAGCCTTTCATTAGTGCCCACCTTCGGCGGGGCATGGATGCCGTGGGAGAAGAACTGGTTGAAAAAGAGGCGGTCCTGTTGTCACTTTCATGACTAAGTCAGGGAAATGAAACAAGGAGCCTGAATGAGGACAAAGATGGCAGTTACCATTCCTGGAGAGCTCGCTGCACACCAGGCCCTGCACCAGGCATTGGGCTCGAGTGACATCATGGACAAACCCTTCAATGCGTTAGGACTATGCCATTCTACGGATGAGGGGCGGAGGATCAGAGAGATTCAGTAACTTGCTCAAGGTCACATAACTGGCGGATGAGGCACCGGGATCTGAACCTAGTCTGTTTTATTCTAAGGCTCACGTCTTTGGCCACAGGAAATAGTGTTTCTCAGCAGGTACTATGGGGCGACCTAACAAAGTATAAACTAAATTCATAAGAGTCACATAGAGGATGAAGAGAGTGATTCATGAAATGGTTATAAAAGAGAGAGAGATGTGAAAGTAAACTTTATTTCTGCTTTAAATATACTATCTTTGGTATTAGGTTATCATCTGTCAGATCAAATATTAAGATCTGCTTTTAGAGATGTATTTCTGATTCTAAGCATCTGAAATTCATCTCTACATCCATCTTATTTTAATTTTTCTTAAAGAATTGTGAAACGAAACTGAATGTTGTATTGAGAGAGGTCATTTAACCAAGGTTAAACTCCTATGTCAATCCCGTATCTGAAACCACTTCAGAAATACAATACAGGGGGCTCCTGGCTGGCTCAGTCAGTGGAGCATGCAACTCTTGATCTCAAGGTTGTGAGTTTGAGCCCCACGTTGGGTGCAGAGATTACTAAAAATTATAGAGCTTATTAAAAATAAAATCTTTTTAAAAAAGAAATGTAATACTGTATCTTTTTGTATTAAAATTATAAAAATGGTGAATAGAGTGCATTATAGCACATGGACCAAGCCAAATCCTGGGACTTAGAATGGAAGCATTGAGAATGTACAGATTTCCTTCCTTGTTACTTTCTCTTTCCTTCTTTCTTTCGTTCTTTTTTCCAAAGAAGCTAATTGCACAGAGTGCAAAACTCAAAATGCATAAAAAAGGTATACGGAAGAGTATCCCTTCTACACTTGTTCCACAGTTCCTTTCTCTGAAGGCAAACAGTGTTAACCATGGTTTGCTTATCACTCTAGACATTGTATACATATTCAAACTTACTTGTCTGTGTTTGTGCAATCACTCCCTTTAAAAAAAAAAAAGTGAGGGGCGCCTGGGTGGCGCAGTCGGTTAAGCGTCCGACTTCAGCCAGGTCACGATCTCGCAGTCCGTGAGTTCGAGCCCCGCGTCGGGCTCTGGGCTGATGGCTCAGAGCCTGGAGCCTGTTTCCGATTCTGTGTCTCCCTCTCTCTCTGCCCCTCCCCCGTTCATGCTCTGTCTCTCTCTGTCCCAAAAATAAATAAAAAAAAACGTTGAAAAAAAAAATTAAAAAAAAAAAAAAGTGAGAGCCTACTGTACGCACTGTTCTCCCTTTGTTTTTCTAATCTAGCAATATATCTGGCATCTATTGGTACGTAAAAAGCTTCCTCATTTTTTGTGGCTGTACGAATAGTTCATGTAACCGCTTTCCTATTTGTAAACAGATTCTGTAGGCCAATGAGGATGTCTGTAGGAAAAATGCCCAGGAGTGGAGTTGCTGGGTCAAGTGTAAGTGCATTTGTGAACTCGATGCATAGCCCTGAACTGCACTGATCTAAATGCCCCCAGCTCCCTTGGCAGGGCCCTGTCTATCCATGGCAATGACCATTTTCACACCTTCTCTCACTGACGCAACACCATGGACTTGTTGATGATTGCTAATCTGACAGGTGAGAAAAGTACCTCTGTAGAGTTAGAACTTGTATCTCTCTTCCTGTGAGTGTTACTGAGCCAGAAGCGACAAGCGATGTCATTCTTCTTGGTGCCTCTCGGTTTCGAGAAGCACATAGTCAGGAATGGCTAACTGTGTCCCGTTGGAAGGATTACTCTGAGGGAATCACAGAGGCACTCACTCACGTGGTCTCAATTGTCAGACGTTACAAAAGGGAAAAGTCAAAAGCAAAACTCATCGTTTGCTGAAGAAAATACACACATCAACGGCAGAGAAAGTAATTTGTAAAAGGTGAGGCCTCAGGTGGTCAAAATTATGTTTCCTTGCCTTGCTCCTTAGATTTTTCTAGATGGGAGGAAAGCTCTTCAAAGAGTCGAGATTCCATTGGGAGAGGCTGGAGAATTAGCTGCCAGGCTCTGCCACCCTTAGACAAATCTTTGACAAATTCCTGCTTGGAGGATCCTGGGAAAAGACCTCACTTTCCTTTAAAAGGGTCTCAGGATCACTTTAAAGTCGGCAGTAAATCCCAAATGCTCCTAATTAGGCCTCTGTTTCGTTAATTGCTCTGGGAACTCCCTGGGAGAGAGTAGAAAGCCCTGGACCTGCCGTGGTTTGGCTCTAAGTGTGTGTGACGGCCCGTTGAGAGCAGGACCCACGTCTTTGCTCCAAGCAGCCTGCCTCCTTGCAAGCTGCCCTCTGCCGCCCAGAGAGGCAGAGGGAGGGAGCCAGCTGGGCCTGAGAACAATACATTTAAGAGCAGCGTGCCCTGTTTCCTCCTGCCTGAAACAGGAATCTGGGGAAGGTTGCCTTTTAAGCACAGCCCTGTAAAACCTTCTTCTGCAAAGCCCTCGCTCGCTTACTGGGCTTTCTCACAAGTGCTGAAAGGGTACAGAATGCCCAGCCCTTTAAAAAAAAAAGTCTGAATATGTGCTTTACCACCTCCCTTCTCATCCATACGGCCATCTCATTTCTAGTAAAGCCACTGTTCTAGAACTGTTGAAGGAAAATCAAACAGCAGTTTGGGAGGCATTTTCATCTATGTTCCTACGCATCAGCATGTCCGCTCCTACCCCCTGGTTGGCAGAACCAGTATTTCGATTAGTTCCATTCTATCCAGAAGGACCCTGAAGTCCCCAGGGATTAGGGGACATGCCCAAAGGACCCACAGACACAAGGAGTCTGAACTTAACCTGAAACCCATTTGATCATGTTACTCCTTTACGCTATTCTGAGGTCACAAATCTCACTCATTTAAAATATATTAATTAGTTAATTCAATAAATGTTTATTAGTATCAACTATGTGTCAGCACCAGTTAAGATACTAACAATATAGCACCGGACAAAACACACAAGCTTCCTGCTGTCATGGAGCTGACATTCTAGTGGGTGAGATAAACGATAAACAAACACAAAAGATATGCCAGGTGATGATTTGCCGTGTAGTTTTTATTTTCCCAATCCTTTTCCTTTTGAGTGTGAAAGGAGTTTTTATAGTTACTTTCAGACGATCATCAAGTAGGACTGTCTTGAGCAAACGTGGACATCTGTTCACCTTAGCTACGAGGAAAAATAAAGCTAATAAGGTCACAGAGTCCGGTGACACGTAAGCAAGAGCCGAGAAACCCAGATTCTTGGTTTGAATCATCCTTGGAGCTCGCAGCACATTACCTCTGCTTAGTCACCCTGGTTGCTGGGGACCAGTTTTCTCCCACCCTGGAACCATCATTGGCAATCAGCCACCTGTATCACCTGGGGGGATTCAAGGAGTTCTCTCCGCAAAGTAACGTCTCTCCATAGAGGAGTGATACACGGTCTAGAAACCTAGGTCCCACTCCCATCTTTTCCAGAAAGTAGCAGCATGTCCTCAGCACATTTATTCCTGTGGCTGAATTCCAGTCTTTCTACCCATCACCCTTTCACTCACCATTTACTAAACAACTGTATGTCCTCTCAACCGTTATGTGTTTCCCCATATTTGCAGAATGGGGATAGAAACACCTCCCCTACCTGCCTTGTCCGTTTTCTAAGATTATAAATCACAGCTTAAAAAAAAATTTTTTTTTTAACGTTTTATTTATTTTTGAGAGAGAGAGAGAGCAAGATCAGGGGAGGCACAGAGAGAGAGAGGGAGACACAGAATCCGAAACAGGGTCCAGGCTCTGAGCTGTCAGCACAGAGCCCGACGCGGGGCTCGAACCCAGGAACTGTGAGATCGTGACCTGAGCGGAAGGCACTTAACTGACCGAGCCACCCAGGCGCCCCTCAATCACAGTTCTGAATGCTAAAGGATCCTGCGAGATACTCGAGAAGCGTGGGCTTCTCTGGGGAGTGGGGAAGAGTGAAAACAGTATTTCTTCAACGTTACAGATGAGGTCAGAGGCCCTGGGTTCCGCAGCGCGTGCACGGGAGAGGGCACACACCTCCAGCTGGCAGTGCTGAGCTTTGCCAGCTATTCGCACAGCTTCCAGAACAGGGTTTCGCTGGAAGAATACTTTCACTGAAGTCATTTGTATTACACCCTTCTCCCAGACCTTAGGGTTGCTTTGCCTTTCCAAGTTGGAAAAGACTGACATACTCATCGATCCTCAAATGTAAACATCTCCCACAATCGAGGAAGATATTTTTGTCTTGCCTGGTTATGTCCACCGTTGCTTCTTTTTTTTTTAAGTTTCTTTTTGAAATTTTATTATTTTTATTTTATTTTATTTTATTTTATTTTATTTTATTTTATTTTATTTTATTTTAATTCTAGTATAGTTACCGTACAGCGTTATAGTAGTTTCAGGTGAATCATGCAGTGATTTAACCCTTCCATATGTTACCCCATCACAAGTGCCCTCCTTCAATCCCCATCACCTATTTCTGGTTGCTTCTTTCTGAAAACATGAACACCACGCAGGTTCCATCTTCTGGCACATCTACACTAAATTCCAAAGGCACCCGGATTACCACAAAGGAAATGCAAGAACAGAAAGGCATTTTCACAGCAGGAAAGGGCTACACGTAAATGAACGTGTGACCCGGAGGTGAGTGTGTAGAGTGTGAGCGGGGGGGTCTGCTCTCCAGGTTGAGTGAGGGTGAGCTCGCTGACCCAGCCTTCCCCTGAGGTCCTGTTTACCCAACAGGTTGATATTTTTCTCAGTTATTGGGAGGTGATAATGTGCTCCACATATGAAATTCATATCATTTGTGTTTGTCCTCCTTTGCCATTCGAAGGGTTGTGAGGGGCACCATTTTAAAATTAATTTGCTGGGTGTTCTGTCTATCTGTTAGGAACAGGAGGAAGCAAGCCTGGTCCGAGTATTTATCAGACACATGCCGCCCATCTGCCAGAGCTAGGTCGAGGAGGATTTGCCGTTAATCCTTCAGACCCATCTGTAGGGGGTTCAAAATGCTGACCAGGAAGCTAGACAAGATGAGGTTTATTTAATTAGAAAAACGGCTCTGGAGGTTACTGGAAATCACTCTGAAGAAGGAAGGGCTTTTGCTCACGTCACTCCTGCAGGGATGGGAATGGGCCGAAAGTGGGGAGAGCACAGAGATTGTTTTGTGTTGGGTTTGGGGTGGCTTGCTTTGTTTTTAAAATGGTGTGGCCCGGACAGGGGAGAAAGCTTCCTCCCTGTCGTGTCTGAGCCGGAACCAGCTTCAGCGTGGACAGTCGCACAGGAAGATCCCGTGTGGGACGCGATGCTGAGCGACGCATGAGCAGCCTTTGGTCTGCGAGTTTGGATACAGTCGAGAAAGGACTAGGGAGTCAGGCAGGACTAGGTGGGCGGCTAAATTCCTGGCACTTAGGCTAACCCTGCTAGAGGCTGAAAGCAGCTTGGGGCAAAAACTGTTACCTACACTTTAGTCTTCAAAATTCGCTAGAAGATTCTTGTAACTGAGGTTTATTGCCGTTTGAGATGCATTTTTGAGGCAAGGGAAACAACAAAATTGCGTTTAAATTTTCCCCAATGGAAAAAAATGACATCCGTTCAAAACAAAATAACCAGCAAGCGCACATTTCCTTTTTAGTATGAAAATATTATTAGCATAATTGGTTTCTGCAGGGCTGCCATTTGGGACAACTGGGCAGGGAAAATTGTGTGCCTTCCCCCCGCTTCTGATTGTTATTTCGTGGCAATATAAAACATGGCCATTTTCATCGAAGTGGGTCGAGATAAACGGTCCCCTCTCCGCTTAGGGCTTTTTGAAATGGTGTCCCTGTTGCTACCCAGATTCCTGGACACTGGTCTCCCAGGGAATCACATTTTTGAGGCTGAGTTTTTTTTTTTTTTTTTTAAGGTTATCATCCAGGGACCAGAAACCAAAAGCTCACCTGGGGGTAGGTGTCCAATAAAAGCCACTGTTAGCTAGAAAGAACAAAACATTGATTTTAGCCATTGTCCACCAGAGGAGCATGAAGTTCTAGCCTATTCTCTGCACACCCTCTGCTTCTCCCGCACACTAGGGGATGTGTGGTGTGCCCGGCGGAGTGGCCCGTCTTTGCAATTCACCTTCTACCTTCGAATTTCCCCGGGAATCCTTTTCTCTTCCACTTTGGGAACTCTGGCTGATAGGGGATGCCAGGAGTCCTGGGAACATTGGGAGGCAAATTCTCAGTTGTCCAAACTCAGCAACATAAAGATGACCAGAGCATGACCAGGAGGAAGGAGAGAGCCAAGCAATCCTTCTCCCCTAAACAGACCTGCCCAATGCATACTACACCTGCAACATTTCAGCATTTTGATGCGGTGAACTGACCAGCAACTTCAGGGGGAAAACAGTCAATCAAGTTTGGGGAGTCATGTAGCCACTTAATTGCTCACATTTCCCATTTCCTGCCACCTAACCAGTTATACTGGAATGTTTAAAAAAAAAAAAAAAAAGGCAGTAAAACTCAAAGGCTCTTCTGGTTGTTGACAATAAAATTAATTCTGCTGTAAAAGAGAAACTCTTTCCTCAGGTACAGGCTTTCTGCTTTCCCCGTTGAAATAGACTTCACTTCTTTTCCTATCTGTAGGAAGGGATATTATATTGGTGGGTAAAAAAACTGAATGTTTTATCCCTA
Source organism: Puma concolor (assembly GCF_028749965.1). Classification (NCBI taxonomy): domain Eukaryota; kingdom Metazoa; phylum Chordata; class Mammalia; order Carnivora; family Felidae; genus Puma; species Puma concolor. The sequence goes on from NC_141672.1 coordinate 44,625,838, forward strand.
AGTATTGATGACTTATTGCATCGTTTAAGGAGGAACCCAAAATGTCTCTGAACAGCTGGCTGGGAGAAATATGATCCTCAATATCAGGTGAATACATGTTTGGAAACACGGCTTACGCTTAGTTTGTTAGATTGAATATCTCTCCTTTCATATAAGTTGAACAAAGCGAACTCGAGTGAGTGAAATATTTAGTATGGGCAATTCCTCGCAGTAGCTGAGACTGTAGAAGATGGATTCGAATTTTTTTTCCACCCAGCATTTCTCACTAATCTTCCTCTGCATAGATGTTTATTGAATATTGGGTAATTCTATGCATTCCTATTTTCTGGAGTTGTTTTAAAATTTCCCTATGATTGTAACTAGGTTGAAGGTATCACCAATAAGCTGAGGAGTATCAACTCAGCTATTTTTCTTGGTGCTGGCCATACAGATCATTTAAATGATATTTTTTGGAGGCGGGGTGGGGTGCCCGGCTGGCTCAGTCAGTGGAGCATGAGACTCTTGATCTTGGGGTTGTGGGTTTGAGCCCCACATTGGGGATAGAGATTACTTAAAAATAAAATCTTTAAGGGGCACCTGGGCGCCTCAGTCGGTTAAGTGTCCAACTCTTGATTTTGGCTCAGGTCATGATCCCAGTGTCATGAGATCAAGCTCTGAGTTGGGCTCCGTGCTGAATGTGGAGCCTGCTTAAATCTCTCTCTCTCTCTCTCTCTCTCTCTCTCTCTCACTCCCTCTGTCCCTCTCCCTGACTCTCTCTCTCTAAAATAAAAAACAATTTTAAAAACTAAAAAAGATTAAAAAAATAAAATCTTTAAAAATGAAAGATATTCTTTTTTAAAATGCCAAATCAATCATGAACCTTGCAGAGTCACAAAAATCACCATCTTACCACCAGAGAACACTTTCCATGAGGTGACTTTCCTTTTTGTTCCCGATCTTCAGGGCCTTCCACTGAGTTCTCTCAATCTCATGAAAGCCTAGAGCTTAAGGACAACACATTCTTTTTTTTTTTTTTTTTTAATGTTTATTTATTCTTGAGGGAGACAGACAGAGTATGAGCAGGGGAGAGACAGAGAGAGCGGGAGAGACAGAATCCAAAGCAGGCTCCAGACTCTGAGCTGTCAGCACAGAGTCTGATGCTGGGCTCAAACCCACAAATCGTGAGATCATGACCTGAGCCGAAGTCGGACCCTTAACCAACTGAACCACTCAGGCACCCCTTAAGGACAACACAGTCTAACCAGCCTGGAGAAAATGGGAACTCTGGCCCACTGGGTGGGTGGGGCTTGTTGAGATGCAGTGAGGTCTGGCTGTCAGTGACTCTGCATTGGTAGGATGGCGCCTCTTGGCAATACTTTACTCGGGCATTAACTAGTGAGCTTGGTGACATCTGGAGGTTGCCAAAGTTTGAATTTAGACCAGGAGTACTCTTAATCTGGGCCCATGGTGGGCTTCAGAAGGCTCAGGGACTCCTAGGAATGTTAACCCTTGTGCATGCCTGCACATGTATATGTGTGTTTCTCAACAGAAGGATCATAATTTCCATCAGATTCTCACAGCAGTCTCCAAAAATTAAAACAAATTTCAGGGCAAGAGGCAGTTCCCTGCACCATGCCCTCAGGTAAAGAACACTTGAGAAACGCAGGTGTGGTCTTCCCCCGCAAAGCCCAAGAGACCTTATTTTATCTGACTTCCAGGCCCTTATCACTGGCACCTGTATTCTCATATTTGCGTCTAAATAAGTTCTTTGTCTTCATTATCTTACCCCCTAAGACCTTTCTTTTACCAAGGTAATACCTTTGTATTTCCCCACCTTTGGCTATTTCTGATTCTTTCTGTTGATAATACGCAAACTCTTTATTCACTGATCAATCATTCTGGAATCAGCCATTTGTATTCAAATTTAGATCTGCCACTTACCGACTGTGGGCCCTTGGGTAAATTAGCCTTGTTAAACCTCCTCTGAAAAGCCAAGAGGATGATGGTAGGTAACCTCATAGGAGTATTGTGAGGGTTAAGTATGAGCAGGACTGTGAAGTACCTGGTTCAATGCTGAGCATATTATGCCTTATCAATAACTGGTAAAAAAACAAAACAAAACAAAAAAACCCTCATGCATTCTACAACTATTTAAGGACCACTGATGCCAGGCTAATTGTGCTACTTGAAATAATAGTGACTGAATAACAGATTGAGCACATTGTTCTACTGGGTTTCTGGGCTTCCCAGTAAAAAAAAAAAAAACCTATGATCTGCAGCAGGATGCTACAAATTTGCAGCATTTGATGAACCCTTCTTTTTAAAAAAAAAATTTTTTTTAATGTTTATTTATTTTTGAGACAGAGAGAGACAGAGCGCGAGCGGGGGAGGGGCAGAGAGAGAGGGAGACACAGAATCGGAGGCCGGCTCCAGGCTCTGAGCTGTCAGCACACAGCCGGATGCGGGGCTCGAACCCACCAACCGTGAGATCATGACCTGAGCCGAAGTCGGACGCTGAACCGACTGACCCACCCAAGCGCCCCATGATGAACACTTCTTTGCCGCTGTCCTGGCCCTGCCTTCAACCGATAATCGTAGTAGGACACCAGCCACAAAAATGGCAGCGGACACAGTGTTACTACATGGGGGGGACCACGTAGTAAGCACTTTCCGCGTATGGACTGGTTTAATCTTCACAGTATCCCTTTGAGATAGGAACTGTTAATCTCTTCATTTTGCAGGTGAGGAAATCGAGAGAGAGGAAAAATAACTGGTCCAAGTTCACACAGCCGGTAAGCGGTCGAGTCAGGTTTGAATCCAGCAATGTGGCTCCAGAGGTGGTGACCCGGCCTGTAGCATACCTAACAGTAGCCGAGTGAAAAGACTGAATAAGAATGTGTCCCCTCTCGGGGTGCCTGGGTGGCTCAGTCGGTTAAGCATCCGACTTTGGCTCAGGTCACGATCTCACAGTTCGTGAGTTCGAGCCCCACGTCGGGCTCTGTGCTGACAGCTCGGAGCCTGGGGCCTGCTTCACATTCTGTGTCTCCCTCTCTCTCTGCCCCTTCCCTGCTCATGCTGTGTCTCTCTCTGTCTCAAAAATAAATAAACATTAAAAAAAAAAAAAAAGAAGAATGTGCCCCCTCTCTCCTTTTGGCCATTCCTCCTTTAAAACCTGCCTCAAAACTCCTTTCCCCCATAGAGCCCTGCCTGACGTTATTTGTAGAATTTTGCAAGTCCTGACCCCTGGTTTGTACACCCCTGATTTATCCCCTTAATATGTCGTTTGCAAACGTTCAACTGTTTCTCTCCAGCTAGACTCAAATTCCTCAAGGACAATTCCTCAAGCAAATTCCTTGCTTACCCAGGGACTTTCTTGGTGTCTAGCTGAGGACTCTGCCCTTGGCAGATAAACATCTGTGGTGATACGCAGTTATTTGGGGACTCTGTTTTTCATTCGGTGAGTGTTTGTGAGCCAGGCCATCCCCAGCACCGGAGAAAGAGCAGTGGGAAAGCCTGGTGCTCAGGATGACTGTGACCTGCTGGGGAAAAGAAACACGGGGCAAGCGCTCCAAAGAAGGGCACACAGTTCTAGGATGGTCTACAGGAGACACGATTCGACTTGGTCTAGGAGGTCAGGGAAGACTTCCTGGAGGAAGAGATGTTCTAGCTAAGACCTGAAGGACGGTAGTACTTACTCAGGTGAAGGAGCAGTGAGGAGTGCTGCCTGCAAAGGCTCTGTGGTTGGAGGGAGAAGCTGGGTGTGAGGAACGGGATGACCAGAGAGTAACGGGAGCCTGGCGTGAGTTGAGGTTGCAGTGGTCAGCAGGACCGTGCAAACTGTGTCAGAGTTTGTGTTATGGAAAGGGCAAGAGAAACTACTAAAGGATTTTCAGCTGGGGGAGATAATGGTACCTTGGACTAGGACAGTGTGGTTAAAGGAGAGAAGTGAGTGTATTTGGCAGACAGATGCAAAAGCTTTTGGGGATTGATTGTGGGGAGTGGCAAGAACCATTTTTTTTAAAGGAAGACTTTTTTTTTTTTTTTTTAGTTTATTTATTTTGAGATAGAGCACAAGCAGTTGAGGGGCAGAGAGAGGGAGAGACAGAATCCCAAGCAGGCTTTGCGCCATCAGCACAGAGCCCAACGTGGGGCTCAAACTCATAAACTGTGATGTCATGACCTGAACCGAAACCAAGAGTCGGACACTTAACCTACTGAGCCACCCAGGTGCCCCTAGGAAGAACTATTTCTTTAAAAAAAGGCTTATTCGTTTTTGAGGGAGAGCGTGTGCACGGGAGAGGGGCAGAGAGAGAGGGGAGGACAGAGGATCCGAAGCGAGCCTCATGCTGACAGCAGAGAGCCCTGTGCAGGGTTCAAAGTCAACAAACCTCAAGATCATATCCTGAGCCAAAGTCGGACGCTTAACCGGACTGAGCCATCCAGGTGCGCTGGGAAGAACCATTTTTCATTGAACACTTTTAGGTCCTGGCACCATTCTAAGAACTAATTCATCTAATGTACACTGTAGCCCTGTGTAGTAAATGTATTATCTCCAATGTGTATATGGGAAAATTGAGGCACACGCCAGTTGCTTGGGGTCCAAGCCCTTCCTCTTGACCACTGTGCTTGAGTGCCCTCCGTGTCTCAGTGGCTCCATGTATGAATGGAAACATCATTCAGTGAGCTCTAAACAGTAGTAGAGAGGCTGCTGCAGGAGGCGGGCAGGGAAACTGGGGGTTTGGATTAGGACTTGTTGAATTTGAGGTCAAACGCATTGTAAACCTCGAATTCATCGGACAGTCTTTCGCACCTTTTTCACCTGCTCCTCAATCCCCAGATCCTTTTCTCAGATGTTACCTTCTCAACAAAGTTTACCCTACCCACTCTGTTTAAAATTATATCCTGCCCTATCTCCTTACACTGTGTCCCCACCTCCTATTTGCCACCCTTCAACATTTATCACCTGCTAATGTTTTACATATGTTACTTGTCAAATGTATTGTTATTGTCTGTCTGTCCTTTGAGAGTGTCAGCCGCTCCAGGGGAGAGAGCTTTGAAATTTGTCTAGAAGACTAAGGCTTATGTTTCTTTCTTTTATTTAAAAAAAAAATTTTTTTTTCAACGTTTATTTATTTTTGGGACAGAGAGAGACAGAGCATGAACGGGGGAGGGGCAGAGAGAGAGGGAGACACAGAATCGGAAACAGGCTCCAGGCTCTGAGCCATCAGCCCAGAGCCCGACGCGGGGCTTGAACTCCCGGACCGCGAGATCATGACCTGGCTGAAGTCGGACACTTAACCGACTGCGCCACCCAGGCGCCCCCTAAGGCTTATGTTTCTATGTCAAAATCATGGAGATCATTTGTTGGAATAGGTCCATGAGCAACTTTGACTGATGTTACCTTAGTGGCTAATATTAAATTAGTTGATGAGGTCCATTTTTTTTTTTTTAATTTTTTTTTTTCAACGTTTTTTAATTTATTTTTGGGACAGAGAGAGACAGAGCATGAACGGGGGAGGGGCAGAGAGAGAGGGAGACACAGAATCAGAAACAGGCTCCAGGCTCTGAGCCATCAGCCCAGAGCCCGACGCGGGGCTCGAACTCACGGAGCGCGAGATCGTGACCTGGCTGAAGTCGGACGCTTAACCGACTGCGCCACCCAGGCGCCCGATGAGGTCCATTTTGACACTTTGCCTTTTAGTTTTATGAGGAATGGCTACTGTCTCATGATAGGTAGTATTTGTTGAGCTTGTTAAGATGAAAAATTGGGCTTGCGTTTTCTCTTTTGCTCCCAATTTTGTTCCTTTATTCACATTGTATTGATGTGCTAACATCTTTAATATATTTACTACATTCAATATAAATAAGTAAAGCAAAGCTGGATCGGTGGTCTCTTCCTTTCTGCCCTCGTATCTGATGGATGAAATGAATGGTTCTCAGTTTAACCAAACATTGTCACGATTGGCACTTATCGGGGATTTTTGTCATGAACTGATGGTGATTCAATACCAGCCGGAGAATCTTAGTGGGATCGCAAAAGCACACGTTCATTATTCATTCTCCCTGATCCTCCAAGTTCTCCCACTATATTAAGTAAACCAGGAGAAAGTGAAATATTTAGCACTACGTTCTCGCAGCCCCTACTCCCCTTCTCCAAAGCCACAATTAAACTCTGGGCATTATGACCTTACAGTGAAGAGGGTGGGTGGAACAGTTCTCTTTGAATATGTAAAGCCACAGTGGAGAGCATTATCCTGTTACCCAATATACTACATTCATGAAATCACATCATACATTTCTGCTAGAAATTAGTTCCTAGGAAAGAATTTCTCTTTAGTCAAGCGTGTGTGTGTGTGTGTGTGTGTGTGTGTGTGTGTGTGTGTTGTGTGTTGTGTGCACGTGCACGGGTTCGGTGAGGAAGGACATTCATGGAACCCAACATACTTTCCTCTTTGTTTTCGTTGCCTAGAGACTTAAAGCCCAAATCAATTTTCGGCAACACTAATTAACTCCTCTTAACAGAGTTCCTGGAAGACCCATTTCCCTGCTTCCCCAGATGGTCTCCGTTCTGTTTCTATCTTTAATTGTTCCGTTTGATATGATGTTGCACACTGTAAGTCACCTGAAACCCTTTGTGGAAGATGCGAGACGCAAAATCTGAATTGTGGTCAGTTCTTCTGGTTTAGGCTCACATTTCTTGGAAGGGAATCGGAGAAATCTCTGGAAGCAATAGTAACAGTGAAGGTAGACTTCTGCTTTCCACTCTGGAAAATAAAGTGCTGAACACTTCCAATCCTTCACAACAGCCCCAACTTTCTGAATGTTAACTTTCTGTTCACAGCAAGCAAGTGCAAAGTCAGGGTTCTAACTGCAAGCTGCCACATTCGAATCCTGGGTACCGGAGGATAAGACGATGGTGTGTAGAGAGCCCCATGTTTCCCCAGGTGTACTAACTCAAGAAAGGGAGAACCCCAAGCTCCAGGCCCCACACTGGGGAGAGGACAGGGTGACATGAGCCCTGAGGCAAGGGCTCAACAAGGCACCCTCCACTGAATCCCTACTCTTGGTTCTCCCCTGCCATACCCCTATGAAAGGAAATAAAAAATAACCTTCCCTCCTCAAGTTAAGGAATAAAAGACCTCCCGATGACACTTACCCCACAGGCTGGGGCCAGCATGGGGACTGTCCCCTAACCTCTCTCCAGCTTTGCTGGATCCTAAGGAAGATGAGAGTTATCACGGAACTCTTAGGGGGTAGGGTTGGGATTTCCCTTTGAGATTCTCTACCCCATCTCCAAACGCTCTCCTTGTCCTCTGTGAATTACAAAAAGCAGATTTCCAGTAGAACCAGGCCCTGGGACCAGCCTCCGTCCTCCTTGAGTCTCGACCTTCCTTCCCCCGCCCAAGCATCCCATCTCCCTACTCGGTTTGAATTTTCCCTTCACTGGATTTTAAATCTCAAACTCCAGTTCTCCCCTCTCCCCCTTCATTTTTCTGTTTTTCTTTCTTTTTCCCTATATAGCATGGTATCATGTCGAGCCCCCCGTCCTGTACTTCAGCTATTAAGTTGTTGGCCATATTACACAGTGGATTTTGATTCGGATCAGTTAGAGCTAATAGCAATTTTCAGTAAAATATTAACCAAACACACACAAAAGTCACTCGTGTGGCTCCATCCTCCCCTTCAATAGGATTAGTCGAGTTAGCTATTTACTCTCGCCACCACTCCAGTGTTTTCCCACCTTCCACTCCAAACAAGAAAATGACGCTAAATTCATTTAATACAAATTTATATTATTGTCTGAGGCATTTTAAGCAATGCTTAATTTAATTTCCTTGTTTGGAGTGTGGTATTGGAGAACAGGACCACAGTAATATAAAAATAGGATTCATGCATCCACCAGGCACCCGGCTATATTCTCCAGTGATTCACGAGAGCTCTGTTTACATTCAATTGCAATTCAAATGTGCCACATCATCTCTCTGTCCTGCAATTAAAAAAAAAAAAAAAAAAGTCAGCCTCTGAAAGCAGATCATCCCACCCCAGGCTGACAAAGTCCGAGGGCTTGACCTTCGGGCTGTGGTACACGTCCTCTGATTTGATTAGACTTCTGACAGGTCAAATATCTTGACTGTTCACATCTCTTGGCCTAATAATCAGTTAGCTAGAATTCTAGTCCTTTATGCTCGGGGAGATGGAAATAACCTTTATTGAGCATCTATAATGTGCCAGGCATTAAAAAAAACCAACAGTGTCTCATTTTTAATCTCTTCAAAGTCCTGTGGGTAAATGGGGTTACCTACCTCCATTTTACGTCTAAGAACAACGGGAGGAGAGAGGATATGTAATTTGTCCAAGGCCACGTGGCCAGTAAGCGGACACTGTGTATGCAGCCATATGCCCCCCAGTGCTGGCACTTTGCACTGTCTCCCAGGCCCAACTGTACAGGGTCACCCACTGTGGGGCAGAGTTTCTAAGCGAGGGGTTAGGAATGATGAGCTTCCGTCGGATCACTAATTCCCTGAAATGTTATATAAAATTTGTATGTTTGTGTACCTTTTTGAAGAGGACCCCCATAGCTTTTTTTTGTTTTTTGTTTTTTGTTTTTTTTAATTCTGAAAGGCTACATGGTTTAAAAAATAAGTACCATTGTCCTGGGTTTTCCTTGAGGCCCAGTGACTGAGGGCTTGGGGGCAACCGATATACATGCTCCTCATTCCGCACTTGGATTTGCCCGGAAACTTGAGGAACAATAATACATCAACAACCACCATTTGTTGAGGACCTACCGTGAGCCAGCTGTCATCCATTGGAAGGGTTGGGGCAAGGCGGGGTAGGGGGACAGAGCATCCCTTTTAGAGACTTTCAATCCTACCTGGGTGGTAAGAAGACCACAGTGCCCTGCAGCTGCTGATTGAAGAAAATCTCCAGGCAGCTTAGATTTCTAATATGATGCTCTCTTCTTTGACCCCAGTGTTCCTGGCCCCTGACTGGAATAACCCCATCAGGCTTAATGGCTCTGTCACGCACAGAGCAGGACAGTGGGAAGGAGAGAGGCAGGTGGGAGAATCAACAAGCTGGGCTTCCAGCTCCTTTTGTGCCATCAACTCCAAATGGCTTTAAGCGGAATACTCTTGTTACTATTAAAATACTCATCTCGGGGCACCTGGGGGGCTCAGTTGGCTAAGCATCTTACTCTTGGTTTCGGCTAAGGTCATGATCTCATGATTCATGGGCATGAGCCCTGTGCTGGGCTCTGCAATGGTGGTGCAGAGCCTGCCTGGGATTCCCCTTCTCCTTCTCTCTCTGCCCCTCCCCTGCTTGTGTTCTCTCTCTCTCTCTCTCTCAAAGTAAATAAATAAACCTAAAATAATGAAATTAATACCTACTTCCAACTCCACATCTTAAAAATCAACAAAACAAAACACAAAGCAAACTTTAAAAATATGTGGGCATGAGTTAGGATGATCAAACTAATGAGATCCTAATTATTAAGATCAGGGAAGGCATCGGTAGGAGGTGACATTTGAAGACCTGAAAGGATTTCAATAGGCAGAGGACATGTTTGAAGCATGAGCAGAGGGATCTACAAAGGCATGGGAAGTCTGGGGTATACTTAGGTGATCAGCTGCTAAGGTCGCCTGGCTGGTAAGATTCCGCTGGGCCTACTGCTCCATTGGCACAAGGGCCAAATGGATTTACACGTCACCCCTCCTCAAGAGTCTGATTTATTGATTGATTGATTGATTGATTGATTTAAAACCTTTTTAATGTTTTATTTATTTTTGAGACAGAGAGAGACAGAGCATGAACAGAGGAGGGGCAGAGAGAGAGGGAGACAGAGAATCCGAAGCCGGCTCCAGGCTCTGAGCTGTCAGCACAGAGCCCGATGCGCGGTTCGAACTCACAGACTTTGAGATCGTGACCTGAGCCGAAGTCAGGCACTTAACCGACTGAGCCACCCAGGCGCCCCACAAGAGTCTGATTTAAAGACCTCAGATGGGGGCGCCTGGGTGGCTCAGTCGGTTAAACGTCCGACTTCAGCTCAGGTCATGATCTCACAGTCTGTGGGTTCGAGCCCCGCATCGGGCTCTGTGCTGACAGCTCAGAGCCTGGAGCCTGCTTCCAATTCTGTGTCTCCCTCTCTCTCTGCCCCTCCCCTGCTCATGCTCTGTCTCTCTCTATCGCAAAAAAAAAAAAAAAAAAGACCTCAGATGAAGTTTGTGCTTTGAAATTTTTTAATCCATCCCCCACCCCCCACTGGGGATTCTAATTTGTAGCCAAGGTGGGGAAACCACTGGGCTAGATGGTCTTCAGGTCCTCTCCAGTGCCTGAGAGATTTGTGCCCTTTCTGATAAAGGTGACTTGGTTCGGAAACGTGGGGGGCTGGTTGTAATTTCTGAAAAGCTGATTTGAACCCATTTGTCCTCAGGCAATGGGTCCCTGAATAACCCTGAAGGACTGCTGTAAGAGCAAGGCCCAAAGTCTAGATCCATCCATAATGTCCTCAATGAGTTAAGTGGGACTGGTAGGGACTGCCAGTGGGTAGTCCCACCCCATCCACATGGGGCAGCCTCTGACTGCCAACAGCTGCTGTTAAGTAGGGACATAGGCCTGGGTTTGTCAAATCTTGTGACTTTTCTTTTCTTTTCTTTCTTTCTTTTTTTTTTTTTTGAGAAAGAGAGAGAGAGAGTGAGAGTGAGTAGGGGAGGGACAGACAGAGAGGGGGACAGAGGATCCGAAGGTGGCTCTGCACTGACAGCAGTGAGCCCGACGTGGGGCTTGAACTCACAAACCTTGAGATCGTGACCTGAGCTAAAGTTGGAGTCTCAACCAACTGAACCACCCAGGTGCCCCAGATCTTGTGACTTTTCTTTTTTTTTTTTTTTACTTTTTTTTTTCTTTTTTTTTTTTCTTGTGACTTTTCAAGAGAAGCCAGGAATCTGACAGGAGATCTTGATTTATGTTAGTAAAGAACTTATTACGTTAGTAAACAATTCAGATTTTGATAAAACACGACGGCAAGCCCGATTCAATCAGTAGGTCTTTGGTTTAATACCTCTGGTTTAGAGTTGTCATCATTAGAACTGGCTTTACATTTTATTAAGCGATTGCTACTGGACAAATAATCTTTAGAGAGACAATGCTTTTGTTGACTTCATATATTTTGGGGTTTTTTTTTACTGTAATATTGGGCTGAGAAGACATTAAAAAGCTTCCATGTGCATTTATCAATTAATGGTCAATATTGTTTTATCTATGCTCACCCCTTCCCATATTATTTTGAAGCAGACCTCAGATATCATATTATCTCATCCATAAATATTTAAACATAACCACAATACAATTATCACACCTAAAAATTAACAAGTATTTCTGAACAATATCCAGTCAATGTTCAATTTCCAATCATCTCAAAATGTCGTAACTAAAAAAAAAAAAAAAAAAAAAATCCAGTTTGTTTGAATCAGAATCCAAATAAAGGCCACACATGGCAGTTGGTTGATATGCTTATGTTTGCTTTTGATATTGTTTTTTGCATGTTGATTTTGCTGAATTGGCTATTATTAATGTGTTTGTGTGGAACCTTCCGCTAAAGGATTTGTAAAAATGTAATGAAGGTTTGCAAGGCCAAGCTCTGTGATTATATTAGAAGTTAGTTTGATATAGTAAGTCTTACAAACAGCTAAATTCTGTCAAAGAAAAATCCATTTTTAATGCATGATTGAATATTGATAATTAATGGGAACTATGAGGAAGTCATATGCAAAGATTAATTACCAACTGAGCTCTGAGAACATTTTTCTTCCTTTGTAATCTCACCTCCTGAGAGAAATAGTCTATATTGGTCCTAGAGTGAATTGACAGATATGTCCAGAAAGAAAAGCCACAGACTTTAATCTTTATTGGTCATGCTTAATTGGATGTACTATTATTTTTTATTTGCAGAGACAATATTTTTCCGTTAATTCTTTTTGTAATGCTGGAATGGGAAGGTGGGGGTCCTGAGGCTTTCTCACCATACTGGATGTATGAGGTTAGGAGTATTGGGCTTCTGAGTATTGAGCTGTGTTGGAAGTTGTTGGAGCTCAACTCTTTACAATGGAAAACCTAATTGTCCCAACCACGGTCATCTTCTATAGGCCAGCTCTCGCCGTAGCGGCCACTGAAGTCTGACCAAAAGTGATGCCCTGGGCTTTCTTCTTCAGTAAGTAACTTGAGTAGAACTTACCCCCGAAATCCGAGTGCGTTAAAAGGAGGGAAAATACTGTGAGCCCGTCAAGTAAAAAGCCAGACAGGCATGGCTGTTTGCCCCTAGCGGTGGGCATTCCATTTGTACAGCTACCTAGACTTCTGTTCAGTGGCGTCCAGGCCAGTCTATGACTGGCAGCAGCTCAGATTCAGTTTACAAAGGTGGCTGGTGGCCGGTGGCTAATTACACGTTTGATGAACTTGTTGTTAAGACAATGCCGCATGTGTCCTCCCCCGGCTGCAAACTGCCAGGTTACTGGAGCGTTTCCTGTGTGGATGCTAATTACGCCTAATTTGGTCCTGAGCTTTCCTCATTTGTCTTTCTGTCACCAAGTTTGTGGTTACAAATCGCTCATGTTGACTGGGAGTGAGGCTAAATTTCTGATGGTTCACACATGTAATAAAGCCATTCACGCAACCAGCGGTGTTCAGCTGACTTTACAAAACACAGAACATCCATGGTTATTTGCATCCCTGAGAAAAGTTTGCTCTCTCCAGGTACTTGTTTTCACAATGGACTAATCACCTGAAAAACAGACAGAGAGCTTCCAAATGTGACACCGTGTAGCAAGGACAGCCACACGCTACCTGAGAAGGGACAGACGTTAAGTTCTTTGGGGGGTGTGCATTAGCCCCACACAGGTGGGGTGGAGGGTGACCTTGCTCCCCAGGGGGTGGGGGAGATGCCCCGCCCGTTGTTCTCTCCAGGGTCACCCCTGCCTGAGAGACCCTGGAGAAGAGGGACTCGCTTGACTACAGAAAATGGCAGGCAGCCCCTTAGCAGCAACTTCCTGAGCCAGAAGGTTCTTCCAGGCCGGGAGCCCCACGACCAGCTGGGTTCCTGTCTCCGGCTGCTGGGCACACAGGCAAGAACTGAGGCCCTCAGGCCCTCAGGTTGGGGGCCTCTTGATCTTCTTCACATGTGCCTGAAGGTTTTTGCCAGGAGCCTGATTAAGACCCCGACTCTCAAATATTTTTCTCCGACGACAACTCTAATATAGTATTTCCTCTTCCCAGAAAAGAGACTGTGAGCACCCCGCAGCAGGAGGAAGGCCGCTGTTCCAAGCCTGAGACTAAGGGTCGTGTGTGATGAAGAAGGGGAGGGACGGAGATGAGGAAGCGGCAGGGGAGGACAGAGGTGAAGACGGATGTCCTTGCCGGTGTGGCTGTGGGGACGGGGTGGGAGGGCGTGAAACAGACGGATTGAGGTGAAAGGGCCCCTCCAGAGCTGACCTGGCTGCAGGGAGCGTGAGCAGTATTGGGCAGGTACCGCAAGGCCTGATCCCGCCAAGGGAAGGAATAGGCAGTTGAGGAACTCCCCACATCCACTGCTCTGTCCTTGCCGGGTCTCCGAGCTGGGCCCCAGGTTGCCATCTTTCTCCGTCTTTAAGGAACTGTAAGCATCTGGGAGCTTAGCCATGGACTGGAGAACTCCCTTTGAGAAGGGCCTTTGGTGCTGTCTTCCCATCGGCTAAATCCCTAGATGTTTTCGCGAGATATGTTGAGTCAGTAACGTACAAACTCTTAAGTTGCTCTGAACTGATTTTATTTGGACTCGTGGGGTGGTCTGTTTCCCCAAGAGATGGAGGTGATCTTTGCTGCTCTATCAAGAAGCCTTCTGTGCGACCACAAAAGTCAGAAATCAGAGGGGTCTAAGGTTTCCCCAGCTGCCCTCGTTAGCATAACCAGGAAAAGACAGTTCACTTGCTGCATAGAGGTAGCCCTTCTCTCAATAGGTGGTCACGATCCATACAAAGCAACTAGAGTCATCCACATTACACTAGAAATAAGAAAACTAATCCTGTTAACTAATAACCCGGATAAAGTCAACATCCCTGGCCGTAAAGATTAGCCAAGTGGCCACTCACAAGGTCGTGGAGAAAAGCTCAGACGGTCTTGTTTTCCCTTAAGAATGGCAAAGGCCAGGTGACATTAAGGTCTGTGATTCTCCCTCTCAGGTCTTTATCTGATTCCACTGAAATATAGATCATAACTAGATATAACATCAAGCAAAGTTCAAGCCACAATGGCTCTTTGTGTCAAGTGTTTTTCTCCAGGCTAATTTGGTGAGGACTACCACTTATCTTGGAATTGGAATTGAATCAGCCAAGATCAACCTTGCTTTCTTTAAGAAGCACGATGCAAAGTTGCTGTGGTGTTTTCCTTTGGGTTTAATGCATCTTGAGATGGCGCAGCGGTGACTGGATGACCTCCCAAGGCTTTCTCTGTTTGTGGCCCTGCTAGATCCATTCTGTTTCCTCATCTGCTAGATGGGGAGAGAACAATCTCCTTTATACTGCAGAAAATGCGTTGCGAGCCTGAATTTGGCATTGCGTTTCAATTCCAGGATTTTCTGCCACTTCCTAACTGCTTGAGTGTGGACAGTACCCCAAAGTCTCTATGAGTTTGGTTTCTTCCTCCATGTAAAAGTCAATTCTTGCCTCACAGATGTGTTGTGCGGGTCAAATGATAATGGGTAGAATAAAGCTCTTAGCAGGGGTGCCTGGGTGGCTCAGTCGGTTAAGTGTCCAACTTTGGCTCAGGTCATGATCTTATGGTTCTGGGTTCCAGCACCGCGTCGGACCCTGTGCTGACAGCTCAGAGCCTGGTGCCTGCTTCAGATTCTGTGTGTGTGTGTCTCTCTCTCTGCCCCTCCTCTGCTTATGCTGTCTCTCAAAAATAAATAAACATTTAAAAAATAAAAAAATAAAAATAAAAAGCTGTTAGCAGCCTGTAGCCCTCAAACCACAGCCACCAGAACTTTGTCAGTGACTGAGCCAGATGCATTGCTCCAGCCCTGCTTCCCAGAAGGGATCCCTTGTTGAGACATTCAGATTCATTCTGCCCACTGAGAAGCCTCCGGGGTGCCCTGGTTCCTTGTCCTCACTGAGGCAGAAGAGAGAATCCAACCCAATGCCCATAAAATTGGATGCTCCTCAAAAACACTGTTATTGTTCTCGCTCCACCCTCTCCAGCCCTGTTCCACATAAAAACTTCAGTTCCCAGGTTGTTTCAAGTTCTCCCGAGTGTCAGAGGCAAGGCCTGCAGCTTGCGGACCCTCTCGGCAAACAGGTTACTATTTTTCCTGGAAAGCCTGTCCTGGTGTGGAGCAGACTCAAAGCCCAAGGGGTGAAGGCAGGGGTATGAATGGATGGATGGCGGTGGGGTTGGCGGGACGATGGTCAGCCTGGGCACTAGTTTCTGGATGGGCCCCCCCAGCCGATTCTCGGTTGCAGCTGCCTTGGGAGTACCTCCCACAGGCTGTCATCTTCAATAGCACACCCCATATGTTCACTGTCGCCTGGCTTTTCCATGAAAATGTGCTGCAGGCAGAAATCTGGCATGGTTGTCTGAAGCCAAGAAGAAGCTTTTATTTTTCCCTTTTGACAAAATTTTTAAATCATCGTCATTCAGTCGATTTGACCCAGGAAAGTTATCTCAAAGTAGAGCTCCGCCCCACCCAATCTTCTGGGGGTTCAGGCACCAGGAACAACTTCTCTAAGATGACCTCAGACTACCCTTCTGGGACGGAGCCTTTAGGAGCTCCGCCCACAGCCTGTCCCGAGCACACTGGTATTCTCTCCTTGATGGCAAACATCATAACCTTCCTCTTGGCATCATTTTCTTTTATTTATTCTGTGCCCAGAACCTCCCTGGGCTCTCATGAGAATCTTACAAGCAGAGAGAAAACAACCTCTGTATGGTGTAGACAGCATAAAAAAGGACCGGGGAGAATGAGGGGTGTTTGAAGCCCTTAAATCTCATGCCAAATTGCTAAGAAGTTACCATTTTTGCTGGGAAAATTACAGAAACGGAGAACCAAATAGAAAAATTTTTCTTCAGTGCAGAAATGTAAAGTTTGCGTTTTTGTGTTTGATCAAAGGAAATTCCACTGCCAAACGAGAGCCCTTGAAAATGCCCTGTAGGCTACTTTCATTAGAAAGAAATTTATTGATAATTAAGAGCAAATTTTAGGAGAGCCTTTACTTTTAGGTTAAATTTTAATTGATCTTACTGTCCATTCATTGATTCATTCATCAGATATTATCGAGTGTCCTATGTGCCAAGTTCTCACTGAGAAAATTTATATGGTTCTTTTCTGATGTTCTCCTTGGTAATCTTGTAATTTTATATTATGAGAGCATCTTACAAAATGCAGTTCTTATCATGAAAATTCATTCTCTGACGCTTAGAACTTTCCTTCTTAGGAAGCTGAGATGCCAGAGAGAACCCGTCATGCTGGAGCCTAGTTCACATTGCTGAGATCAGAGTTGGAACACTCTACCTTGACTCTCTTGGGACCGAAGTGGAAGACAGGTAGGGAAAACACTTTTCTTGTGTACCCATTATAGATCAGATGCTTCACAAAAATAATCTTATTTAATTTTAATTTTCACAACCGATAGGTAGATAAGATTTCCATTTTGTAGTTCAAAACACCGAGGCTGGGATGGCTGACGAAATTTGTACAGTTAATTAACTGGTAGGTGTTGACATCGCTAACCTTTACTGCCTTTCAGCCACATCACCCATTTCATGAGTCCATATTTATTGAGCGCCTCTTGTTTACTAGGCGCAGTTCCAGGCACTAAGGGTAAGTCACCATCCTCATGGGGTTCCCAAGCCTGTGGTTGCGAAGGCAGTAAACAAACTTGGTGAGATGCTTCAGGTGGCCACAGGGAGATGAAGAAAGAGGAAGCAGGTGAAGGGATGGGGAACGAGAGGCTGGGGCGACCCTGCCACGAATGAGCATCTCTGTGGCAGAGCACAGGGTCTCCAATCTGTTCCCGGATGAGAAGAAGAGAATGAGCACACATGTTGGCACCTGCAGTGAGTGGAAAGCTGCCCGTGAGGGTGGTGAGAAGGGAGGAGGAACAAGGAACTGAAGGAAATTTTTTTTTTTTTTAAATTTATTTTTGAGACAGGGAGAGACAGAGCATGAATAGGGGAGGGTCAGAGAGAGGGAGACACAGGATCCGAAACAGGCTCCAGGCTCTGAGCTGTCAGCACAGAGCCCGACGCGGGGCTCGAACTCACAGACCTCGAGATCATGACCTGAGCCGAAGTCGGCCGCTTAACCGACTGAGCCACCCAGGCGCCCCTGAAGGAAAATTTGTAAAGAGGTGTTGTTCCTTGGGCTTTAGTCCGTTTCTCTCTGTATGTCCTCTTTCAACTCTGTAATGACCACCTGGCCCAGTTAGTCTTTCTCATCTTCACCCGTGAGCTTCGCTGTATACCCTGTACCTCCTGGGCGAGTCTGCTCTGAAGGTTATAGATATCACCCCCTGTCCCGCCCATCCCTCCCAGTCCCTTGGATGTCACCATTTCCTAGTGACCTTGACTTGTCTCCTTGATAGTGTACCCATCCTATGTTTCAATCCTCCAGGGCCCACGAAGGGAATGAGAGAGTTATTTTTTTTCTATACGGAGTTAGCTTATTTTGCATTTGCAATTGCATTTTGATAAACTGCAAATATGCCTAATGTCGACATGCCCCAGGACCTCTTCTTATCTTCACCTTCCCCTCCTTGGTGATCTCATCCAGTTTCAAGGCTTTAAAGACATCTCTATATAGATGACTCTTGAATTGACAACCCATGCCCTCTGCCTATCTGAGTTTTCCACTGGGGTGTCCAATAGACATCTCAGAATGAAGACTGTATGCCCAAGCCCCAGTTTCCATCTACAGTCTTCTCCGTGCAAGTATATGGTAACTTTATTGTCCCAGCTGCTCAGGACAGCAAATTGGGGCCATCCTTTACTCTTCCTTTGTCCTCACATCTGAAAAGGGTTGGTTCTCCTTCAAATAGATCCAGAATTCACCCTTCCCTCAGCTACCACTCTAGCCTAAGCCACCATCCACCCTATCCTGCTTTGGCTGTTCCAATAAGCTTCCAATAAGTTCCAATTCTCCTTGTGATCTACTCTTAACAGCCGGAGTGATCTTGTTAAAAAAGCAAATCACATCATCTGGCTCCTCGGTTTATACCCTCCCACGGCTCCTACTTTACTGGAGGAGTCAAGCCGGAAACTGTTCTCTTCACCTCTGCTTCTCTGGATAAAACAGAAACAAGCCTTGCTTGCTCTAGGCCCTTCTCTTGTGTTCTCCCTCCAGCTCCTGTAGGGGGGGTGCCGCAGGGGCTCCTAATGTTTACAAGGCCACACCCAGCTGCAAAGTTATCCTCACATGCTAATCAGTTGGTCATTTTAAATTTGGTCAAGGTTAGATTTGTTAAGAAAGGTCTTCCCCCAGATCCTAGAACTCTCCTCACTAGCCCTGGAAGATAAGACCTTCTAGTGGCTTTATCTAAGGAGAGATTGTCCCCTTTGTCCCCACCCCCGACCCCCACCGGTGGCTGTTCTGTCGCCACAGGGCAGGTCAGGGCCCACACCCACAGGACATGCCTATTTGTTTCAAGGAACATTTAACTCAGCAGCTTTCTTCTACCTGGGCCTGCGACTCCTTTTTTTCCCTTTTTTTTCCCCCTTTAAGAAAACTAAGTCCATTTTAATTTTATGGGCTTGACAGAACTAGGACAATAGGACAATGTTTCCTCGGATCAAAATTTTTTGTGAGAATTTTTTTGGCAGAATCAGTGTTTGCAAGAAGCAGATAAAACTTGACTGTTGGAGAACCTCGCCGTAGCAAGCAGCTGCCTGCCAGCAAATCTTCAGTTAACAACAGAACTGGAGTCATTGTTAGCCAGGTAGGAGAGATGGGGGGTGGGGGGGGGGTGGAGAGAAAGCCCTAGAGCTTCCTTGTTAGGCTCTAAATGAATTGGTTGTTTAGCAATTACCGTAAGACAGCAGATCTGGGTACATGAGCTCTCTAAAGATAACATCTCAACTTGGTTTGCCTTCCTTACACAACATGGGTGCATATGCATCAAGGAAGCCCCACAGCCCCGAGATATTTTATTCACCTCACACTCGGAGGAGTTCACTGACTGGAATTCAATAGAAACTGTTCTCTGTGTGAAAGTAATTTCAGAAAGTAATCTAGTTTATGGAAATGAAAGGCATCAAAACACAAAAAAACACTGTTTCTCTACAAGTGCTTTGCCTCAAATATTTGACATGGAAATTTGTATAATCCCTCTGGGGGCACGTGGGTTTCACCAGTGTTAACATCTTTTGAAATGAATTTCACAAATGTTTATTTGCCGTGCCAGGCTGACAAATAATTTAGAATATCGAGGCATCTTACCGGAATCAACCTTGATACGGATCTCAGATGATTGTGGAGGTTAAAAGGTGTGAATTGTAATTGGGCATTGGGGTGACATCACTTTCAAACACTGCCCCGGGGAGCAAAGGTGTCACTTAGCTCCTCTGGGTCCCCAAGTCTCCCTGTCAGGTGATGCCCTTCAGTAATGACAATGGATCATCCGCTGACATGTTCTGTTTTATTTTTCGCACAGGAAACCAGTCTTTTTGCACCTGTCTGGAGCGAGGGCAGAGGAAGAAACTGAAGCAGTGGGCAGGCTCAGGTCTGATGTGGGCAAAATCAGAAATGGGGTGAAATGGGGTGGTCCTTAAGAAACGAGTGGGCACAAGATGAGCCCGAGGAAGACAGGGTTTGGGTTTGAAGAGACTCAGGGAAGAGCAGGAGAGAGGGAAGGTTATGTGTTCCATCGTCTGAACCTGGAATGCTCTTTTCTTCCTTTGGGAGAGCGCTGGCTTGTCATTTTAGAGGATCTCCTGTGGTCCCATGAGAACCCTTTTCCCTCACGAAGGCCCTTCCTTGGAGCCATGGGTCCAAGGCTCTTTGGCCCAGCCTCCTTGCCTCACGGTTGACCTCAGTCTCAATGATCACTAAATGCTGATGCCTGGACCCGGGCCAGAGCAGGGTCTGCTGGACCAGGGAGACCTCAAGCAGGGGTCTGCGGACCCTGTAGAGTGGTGGACACCACGGGCGGGACAGCGAGCTTCTGGTTTTACAACACCTCCGTCCCATGACCTCTCTTCCAAGTGTGCCCTGACACCCAGCCTGCTGCCTGTAAGACACCTCTAGGGGGAGGTCCCATGGGCCCCTCAAACTCTGTGGCTTCCATGCAAGCCTGTTCCTCCTCTTCCTGAATTTCCATCTCTGTTTATGATACCAGTCATCAAGTCTAGAAACCTCAGCAAGGCCAATGATTCGTACCTTCCCCTCTGCTCCTCCTCTATCCGGTCACTTGCTGAGTTCTGTTGACTCAGCTTCTAGTAGCACATTCTATCTACAGTATTATTCAACAGGGCATAGTGGATGAGACAATCCTTCATTTTGTGGGACTGTCCTATGGACTGCAGGTCATTTAACATTTCTGACCCTGCCCACCCAATGCTAGCAGTGCCTGCCTGTCACTGTGGCAGAAACAGCCCTAGACATTCCCAAGTGTCCCCCAGGCTCAGTGTCATCCCAGTTGAGAAACACGGGAACTTTTCTTCTGTCACTACCTGGGATTCTGACAGTTTTGCTTTTGATCTGAGATGCTGGATGTGGGATGATCTAATTGGCCTCCTCACTCTTAATCTCTCCCTTCCCCAAGCCGTTTTGCACGAAGCCGTTGAATAATGTTTCTAAAGCGCAGCTCTGATCACATTACTCCCTGTTCAGATCATTTAGTGGCACTCTATGCCTGTGAATGAAATCTAACTCCTGAGCCTTGAATTCAAAACTCTGAATTTCCAGACTCTAATTAAGGCCCAATCGGCCTTAATATCCCTCTCTACTGCTTCCTTTTCCAGACCCTTATGTTCCCAAAGGAATGGTGAGCGACTAAATGCATATTTGACCAGAGCGCCAGTGTCTTTTGGCAAACACAGCCAACAGTGGAGGGTTTGCAGGGCGGCCTGTTTAATGCCGCATCATAAACCACTAAAAACTCAGTGACTTAAAACATCGACCAACTTTATTTTTATTGTAAGTCTTTGGATCAGGAGTCTGGGCAGGGTTCTGCTGGGCGATTTGTTTGTTCTAGTGGTATCAGCTGGGATAGATACTTGGCGGGTTAGTGCCTGGTCTGAAGAACACAAGACAGCATCACTTGGCACGTCCTGGTCACTCAGTGTCGACATCTGGCAGGATGGACTCAGCTGGATCCCTCTCTTCCATGGAGTCCCACTCTCCAGAAAGGGAGTGGCATTTTTTTTCCATGGTGGCTCAAAGCTCTAGAGGAAGGAAGCAGAAACTGTAGTCCTCTTAAAGGCTGGACCCAGCATTGGCCGAGCAGTCACCGAGCCTGCCCGGACTCAAAGGGTGGGGTGCCCGGAGGGCCGGGGGTGCAGACAACCTGGCGGGAGAAGTCTTGAGGATTTGCAGCTCACTCTAATCCTTCACGACAGGGTCGATTAAACTGTACGGGTATAACAGCACAGATGTCAATCTGTGGCTTCCACTTTTACGATTCTGTAAATTTCTTTCGGGCACTGTTGTCAGCCTAGCCCTGAAGCGGAACACATCCGCCCTTCTGTCCCTATTTAACCTCTGTCCTCTGGCGAGGCTCCCTGAATCTGACCTACTCTCATCTTCGGCTTTGGAAAACCTTTCATCAGTGAGGCGTCATGGCCACGCCCAGGACCACCGCTGGACAGCAGGGTCCAGAGCAGCTCTGCCCGGTAGAAATATAATGTAAGCTACTTGAATTACTTTACATTTCTCTTTTTTTTAATGTTTATTTTTATTTCTGAGAGAGAGAGAGAGAAAGAGAGATGGAGCATGAGCAGGGGAGGGGCAAAGAGAGAGAGGGGGACACCGAATCCAAAGCAGGCTCCAGGTTCTGAGCTGTCAGCACAGAGCCGGACGCGGGGCTCGAACTCGTGAACGGAGAGATCATGACCTGAGTGGAAGTTGGATGCCCAACCGACTGAGCCACCCAGGCATCCCTAATTACTTTACATTTCTTACTAGCCACATTACAAAGTAAAAAGAGAGGTGCCTGGTGGGCTTAGTCGGGAGAATGTGACTCTTGATGTCTTGGGTTACCCCAAGTTGGGTGTAGAGATTACTTAAAAATAAAATCTTAGGGGCGCCTGGGTGGCTCAGTCGGTTAAGCGGCCGACTTCAGCTCAGGTCATGATCTCGTGGTCCGTGAGTTCAAGCCCCATGTCAGGCTCTGTGCTGACAGCTCAGAGCCTGGAGCCTGTTTCAGATTCTGTGTCTCCCTCTCTCTCTGACCCTCCCCCGTTCATGCTCTGTCTCTCTCTGTCTCAAAAATAAATAAACGTTAAAAAAAATTAAAAATAAATAAAAATAAAAACAAAATCTTAAAAATAAATAAATAAATCATAAAAGGAAACAGGTTAAATCAATAATACGTTTTATTGAGGTCCCTGGGTGACTCAGTTGGTTAAGCGTCCAACTCTTGTTTTTGGCTCAGGTCATGATCTCACGGCTGGTGAGCTCGAGCCCCAAGTTGGGCTCCACGCTGTCAGGGCAGAGCCTGCTTGGGCTTCTCTCTCCCTCCTTCTCTCTGTGTCCCTCCTTCCCCAAAATAAATAAACAAAACTTAAAAAAAGTAGAATACGATTCATTTGCCCTGGTATATGAAGAAGTGATCATTTCAACATGTAATCACTAAATAATAAAATTATTGAGCTATTTTACGTTCTTTTTTCATATGGTGTCTTCAAAATCCAGTGTGTATACACATACAGACCATCCTGATTCAGTCTGGTTCAGTCCTGCCTCGTCTCGAGTGCTCAACAGCTACAGGTGGCTGGTGGCTACCACAGTGGACAGCACTGGTCTAAAGCTCTGTCACTCTGATTTGTCCCCTCCTCGTCCTGTTAGGGAAAAATCTGTTATATGATGGCAGACGGGACTGATAAGGGAATTTCAGTCCCAGCCTGAAGACCTCCCTTCCGGTTCTTCGCACCCTGCTTGCCTCAGGCGCCAAATTACTACTCTTGAGGGATGCAGAAGTAACAGACTATAAATTGTCCCCTCTGTCGATGCTCTGGGCTCAGACCTCTGGAGAATGATCTCCTCTGAGCCTGCCAGTGTAAAATAAACCTCCTGCCTTCCAAGATGTCCGAGTGCCGCTTGGTTCTTCTGCCGGGTGATCCAGACCAGTTTCCGTAACAATCCTACCAAAAAAATAACAACAAAAACCCCTACCCTACAGGTGGACTCATGCTAGAATAAACACTCAGGCATCCTTAAAGGGGACAAGCCACCCAAAGGGTCCAGATGAAGGAAAATTCTCCACTGACAGCTAGGTGGGAGTGGGATAGACTGAGGGCTGTTATACCTTTTTCTGCAAGCTGCAGACCCATCACCTCAGTGGTTGTCTTTCCAAGCCAGATCCTCAGTCTCTCTATCTTAAGCAAAGCACTCTACATAAAAATTCAGATTTGCTAAGGAGCTAAGTGGCTATTCAATTTAAATAAGAGTCTGCTTTACCAAAGGATTCACTTCAGAATTGCTTAAGCTAGAGCATTTCTCTCGTGTATTCCAAATACATCCATTTAATTTTAAAAGATTTAATCACATTTCACCGACATCTATTGAATGAAATAAATTATCCCTACACATGAAGGCTTCCTGAAAGTTGATTTTGGGGATGAGCAGGAGCAGAGAGGAAATACTCTAGAATGTGAGGGCTGTAAGAAAACTTTGAGCTCACAGAATCTTGTCCACAGTTGGCACGTGCATGCACCTGGGCCGACCCTCCTCATGGGAGACAGCATGATGGCCTGCCTTCGAGACAGTCCAGTGTGGCCCCAGGCACCTTGTCTACCCCGCTGTCTCGGCAGCTGCTAACCAATAGACCTGCGGCAGCAGTGAGGTGAAATCTGCGTCTTTGTTCTTACATAACACCAAGGGCAGCTGTGGGATTACCTGCTGGCCCTCTACTCTGGTAAATTTCTACTCTGAAATTTACCTGGGCCCCCATTCAGGGTTGATTGGTCTACAGTGGGCACCTCGCTTAATCCAGGAGACCACGAGAGCAAGTCAGCGAGTCTCTCTGGTGGCTGAAGCTATGGCACAGGAGGTGCCTGGGCTCTGCTTTTCCACCAGGCTGGGGGATGACCCCTCATTTGTTCAACTCTCCTTTGGTTTCCACGACACCACGGTAACCATCTGTTAAGTTATCTTTCTGAGGAATGAGTGTGACTTGACTTCTCTCATTTGTGAGCCTGGAGTCATAGCTGATACATAGGGCCAGCTTCATGGGTCTGAGACCTGGGCCTTCACACGAGGCCTGTCCTTACAAAGGCACTGTGCTTGGTTTAATGTTCTGCTGTCACCATCTTGAAATCCTTAATTTTTGAATAGGGGGCCGTGCATTTTTACCTTGTGTTGAGCCCCACAAATTGTGTAGCGGGTCTTAACGAACATAACTTTGTTTCATAAGACGAGGTAATTGAGACTGTGATGAGGTCAGTAATTCATCTAAAGTCACAGAGCTGGGTACAGCATCCACGTTCAGTCCGGTGGCGTCCAAGTTGGGACCGAGAAACTGACATAAACAGGCGACGAGGGGGAGAGGGAAATAATTTTTATTTCTGTCACTTTTTCCATGACGCAGAAGCTCCCTAACCCCAAATCTTAATGACCACTGTTTTGCTTCTCAGTTTCCCACAAATAAGCAGTAGAAAGGGTAGGTAGAAAAAGGCTGGCTGGTGTCACAGACCAATTGTTCTGAGAGAAGGAAACATTTGCCATGTTGCCAAAGCCGACCTCATTTCCCAATTTCCCAAAGACCCAATTTCCCCGGCTGCTTTGTTGACATAGCAACAGTGAATTCTGAAAGGGTTGTTATAATATTAATATGTATTTCATGGTGGGCTTGCCCCGTGTTCTTCCCTAACCTTGTGAGCCAGGCCTGAAAAGAGGGGCTGTTGGCATCTGGCCACTGAAAATAAGAAACCTGAGGCCCAATTCTCTGAGTGGGGTGAGAAGTAAGGGAGCGGCAGGTGTCTCCCTCAGCGCATTCAGACAACTGGAGGAAAGGTGGGGTACACCCAGCCCCCAGGCTCCTCAGCCTTCCCGAGTGGAGGTGCTGACTCTGGAGATATTTTAAGTTAAAGCTGCACCTTGGGATACATTTCCTTCCTCCTACTACTCAGGGTGTTAAATGTAGCACCTGTGAGCCATTGTGTAGAAAATCAATTATACCTTGGGCCCAGTGATAAGAATTCATCCCCCCCTGAGCTCAATTTTCAAAAGGCTTCAAAAGGCCTCCCACCTCTTTCCTTTTTTCCAATGCAAATGAGCAACACTCAGGAAATTTGCATGCCAAATTCCAACTAGGGTTTCAAGCGAGTAAATGGTCATATTTATTAGTAATAGCGTAGTAGATGAGTACGAGGTATTTAATAAGCGTATGTTCAATGCGTAGCATTTTGGTAGCACTTAACAGTTTTCAAAGCTTCCTCCCTCCCTGTACATCATCTATTTGATTCTTAAACAAACAAACAAACCTAAACGCCCCATGATGAGGGGTAGAGGGGGATTTAGTATCCTCATTTCTGAAGAAAAGAAGGCAGGAGAAAGATTTTTATCTCGCCCAATGTCACACGGCTGATTCATGACTATCAGAGTTGGGGTGAGAAGTTGAGGGTGACTCCAGCTGCCACTGTGTCACCGCTGTACCATTGCTGCATGGTATTTCAGAAGGGACAGATGGACAAAACGGAAGTTGTACCAAGTGACTGCAGGAAAGTGCAATTAATAACAGCTAAGATGTACTAAAGACTTACCATGCGTTTGTCATGGATATTAACTCATTTGATTATTTATTTCAATGAAACTTTTTTAGTTTGAGATGATTGTAGATTCACATGTCACTGTCGGAAATAAGAGAGAGCCTGGGCATCCTTTATCCAGTTTCTCCCAGCAGTCATATCTTACAAGAGCAATGTCAGAACCAGGATACTGATATTGACAGTGATACAGTCAAGATACACAGTATTTCCATCACCCCCGGGTCCCTCGTGTTGTCCTTCTATAGACACACCTACTTCCCTCTCACCCCCTCTCCTCCGTAACCCCTAGCAGCCACTAGTCTGTTCTCCGTTTCTATACATTTGTCATTAATATGAATGGAATTATGCAGCACAGAATCTTTTGTGGGTTTTTTTTTTCCCCCACTCAGCATAATTTTACGGAGATTCATCCAGATCGTTTCATGTGTCAGTAGTTCATGCTCCTTTAGTGCTCAGGACCATCCCGTGGTATGGATGTGCCACTTTTTTTACCCACTCACCTGGTAAAGGATATGTGGGTGGTTTCCTTTTGGCTGTTAGAAATAAAGCTTCTGTAAACATTCCTGTCCAGGTTTGTGTGTGAATGTAAGTCTTCATTTCTCTGGGATAAATGCCCAGGGGTAATTATTGGGTTGTATGATTGTTGCACGTTTAATTTCTTAAGCAATTGCCAGACTGTTTTACATTCCCACGAGGAATGCACGAGCGATCTAGTTTTTCCACGTCCTCACCCACATTGGGTTTGTCACTATTTTTTATGTTAGTCTTTCTGCTAGGTGTGTACCCATGCTTCACTGTAGTTTTATTTTACATTTCCCTAATGATGTTGAACATATTTTCATGTGCTTCTTACAGTTTCTACCTACTTTTGGATGAAATGTCTCTTCACAGCTTTTGCTCATTTTCCATTGGATTTTTTTTTTTTTTACTCTTGAGTTTTGAGTTTTTGAGTTTTATATATTGTAGATTACTAGTCTTTATTAGTACACACCTTGAGATATTTTTTCCCAGTCTGTAGCTTTGCTTTTCATTGTGTTCACGGGCTTTTTTGTTTTGCTTTTGCAGAGCAAACTTTTCAATGTTGAGAAAGTCCAGTTTATCTATTTTTCCTTCTATGGGTCATGCTTGTGGTGTCAGCTGTAAGAACTTGCTAGCCCTAGATCTTCAAGCTTTTTTTCCTTATGTTTGTTTCTAAAAGTTTTACAGCTTTCCATTTTCCATTTAAGGCCACAATCTGTTTTGAGTGCATTTTTGTATATGATGCAAGACTAAGGGAGGTCTTCCCCCACCGCCCGGGGCCCCACACCCAAAGGATGTCCAATTGCTTCAGCACCGGAAACTTGAAAAAGCCATTTTCCTCTGTTCAGTTTCTTCCGCAACCTTGTCAAAATTCCATCGGGCGTATCTGCGTGAGTCTGTTTCTCGGTTCTCTGTTCTGTCTTGTTTGCTTTTTAACAACCTCTTGCAATAGATGCTACTGTTACGTCCACTTCACAGATGAGTAAACTGAGGTGCAGACAGTGGAGGCAAGTTTTCTATCATCCAATATTTGCCACGGTAAGTGGCAAGCAATGAACACTAGCAAAGACTTCTGCATATAAAGAGAGACAACTATATTAAAAACAGGCTCAGTTACATTAAAAGTTATCCTATAAGGAGTCAAATCAGAAAAAAGTGTCCATGCTTCCTTTGGAGATATCCTCATCCAGCTTATCAGAAAAGCACCAACAAACAAAATAACTAATTGTAGACACAATAAAGTGCCTGCAGACTGGATTTATCATTCTATTAGGCTCAATAAACGTCACTTTGTTTTCCCTAACAAGCTAAGGAGAACTGTTATTTGTTCCATAAAGTAACGATCAGGTGAAGAAAAAAACAATGTCAATGGGGTGCCCTTTACCTGTTGACAGATTGCAGTGATGTGAAACCTGGCACTGGGTCGTGATTACTTGGGATACTTTAGAAAAATCCAGATTCCAGTACCACATACCACAGCTGTTCAAGCAGAATCTCCAAACTTGAGCTGCTTCTATGTATATATTTATTTATATATTTATATTTATCCATTTATTTACCTTTTTTCCCCCTGTTTGTGCAAGGTTTTAAAATTCTCTAAGGAATTTATTTATTTACTTTAAAGTTTATTTATTTATTTTGAGAGAGAGCAAGTGGGGAAGGGGCAGAGAGAGAATTCCAAGCAGGCTCTGCACTGTCAGTGCAGAGCCTGATGTAGGACTTGAACTCAACGAACTGCAAGATCATGACCTGAGATGAAGCCTGATGCTCAACCGATGACTGAGGGCTGCCCCTCTCTAAAGAATTTTAATGCAGCTGGTCACTGGATGGGCAAGAGGGTTAAAAGAAGTTTTCAAAAATGAGGCCGACACTACCTTTTAGAGTAGGCGAGTCCCATTTTGAGAAATTGAGGGGACACGAAAAACCCTTTACAGTGTCCTAGGTTTGGTTTTATAGGAAAAAAGAGCTTCCAAAAGTTGCCCACCCACTTGTTTCTTATATCCAGGACTGGGTGTGATCACTAGCCATGTAACTGAGTTTTAATTAATAGAGATCGCTCTGCAGGGTTGAAAAGCATATTTTATGGGCTCTCAAATATTCAGTTGTGAAGTCCAAATCAACCCTGATGTAAAAAAATCTGTATCTCCCAATTTGAATTGTTTAAGCAGATGGGACTTTTCAGGTAGAGGGTGGTGATGTGTTCAGGTGAGATTCTAACACAGGTTACTGGAATTGTCATTCTTTTCTCTTATAATCAAATAACAAAAAATTGAGTAATCAGTACATGGTCAACCCAGAACGACCTGCTCTCTGATTTCTGTGTCATTTGCCAAGAGTCTCAAAGGTTTATATTTGTTGTCTTCTTAATATTCAAACCACCTGGGGTAGATTTATGGTTCAGTCCCCAACATCCATCCTGTTTTAGATCAGCCTAATCTTACAACACTGCTCCTCACTCTCCCACCTCCTTGCAAGCTATTCATCAGTACTGAGCTCAGTGACAGAGACTTTCCAGCACCCTCCCTATTTGGTTCTACAGTCCATCCCTAAGGCATAGGAAGATCACGCTTCTCCATCCACTTGCAAATGGATGGGGCCATATAACTAATGGGCCATGAACCAACGTGACAAGTATCATTCCAGGGTTCAACATTAGATCGTTGCACAAGGCCTTCCACCACTCTCTTCCTCTGACACAGCAACTGTGAAAGAATGTTTGGACATGCAGGTACCACAAGATTTCTGAGCCAACCCAAGGAGATGACCATCCTGGAAAGTCTCTGGACTCACGGCAGACTGCATGAAGCAAAAAGTAAATATTTGCTGTGTGAAACCAGCGAGATTTGGGGATCCTCCTTCCCTCTCTCCCTCCTTTTCTTCCTTATTCCCTTCCTTCCTTCCTTCCTTCCTTCCTTCCTTCCTTCCTTCCTTCCTTTCTTCCTTCCTTCGTCTCTTTCTTTTAGAGAAAGGCAGGCTGCCACATGCAGCACGTCATTTGGAGGTATCTGGAATCTCAGAAGCTTGACTGACCCCACCTTCTAAAACTGGACCTCTAGAGCTTGTTTGGAGGTTCTAGCAGAGGAGTTACCTGAACACCATTGACTGAAGAAATATCCTCCTCTACTTGGGGAAGGTTGCCCTCTCGCACAGGTGAGTGGGCAGCTTTGGGAGGGACACACATGGAGCCATAAGGGAGGAAGGCGACACCCACCTAGGCAGCCAGATCAGCCAAATCAACCTTGGCCATCAATGGGGTGACAGATGTCACAGCCAGCTCGTCCTCATATCCTGGGGATTATTTCTTACTGGAGCATAATTTAGCTCAAGCTAAGACCCTCTTCTAGATATGAGATACAAGATAAAATCAGATGGGGTGGGGGAGCGTTGGGAAATGTTTCTTTTCTCCTAAAAGGAACCACTAGACGAGGTAGTCTTTTTCCTCTGGATTATGGGGTCTGGGTGTGAAGCTTGGGACTGACTGCTACAACTTTCTCACTCCCAAAGGTGAAGCCAACACTTAACATGGTGGAGCAAAGAAAACTTGGGTTCTTGATGACATCTTTGAGCTGCTGACTCAACCAGCCCGGGAAATGTACCTCTTTTCTTTCTGTTATGTGAGAGAATAAATTTCTTATTGTTCAAGTTGGTTTGATCTGGAGTTTCTGTTACTTGCAACCAAAAGCATCCTAACCGATAAGTCATGGCTGATCACAAGACAATATTAAACTTACTTAAGTCTGCTACAACTACTACTTCTGTTGCAGACATTGCTAAGAGCTTAATTTCTCATTTAAATGGGGAACTAAATTTAAAATAAGATGATGTACAAACTTGCGATTGTTTCAAATGTTTTATAGTAAGTAAGGCTTTAAGACTCCACTTAAGCTACTGAGAGAATCTGCCTTCCAGCTGCAGGAACAAAGGTGCTGAGCCTTCCTGGCTACAGAGGGGTGTGTGATCACTCTCACTACATTCTCCCACAGAGGTCCTGCCTCCCCTCCTGCCGGGCTCAGCATCACCACAAGTGGAATATACAGGTCGCAGAGAAAAATCATCACAGTTGCACAGGAAGTGCAGAGAGAGGGTAACGGAATTTGAACAGAGCTTGCTGGCACCCTGAGATGCCTTTCAAGATGAGTTTCTCTTCTTGGTGCCAAGATGGCTTGGTCTTTTACTATAGGGATCCAGGTAAAATATGGGGATTATGAGCCTTGTCACCCCAGCTCTGAGTGATCCTAAAAACTCATAGAAGACCTGAAGTTTTTGATATGACTGCCTTATCCCCTGGAGGAATCTCTGAAGGGAAGTCTATGCAGATCCAAATTATATCTAAAAGATCACCCAGGAAGGCAGAAAAAAGGGAT
The DNA here is from genome assembly GCF_028749965.1 of Puma concolor. Taxonomy (NCBI): domain Eukaryota; kingdom Metazoa; phylum Chordata; class Mammalia; order Carnivora; family Felidae; genus Puma; species Puma concolor. Next base: position 44,656,647 of record NC_141672.1, read on the forward strand.
CAAGTTGGGGTCAGTTCTCAGTGGCTACAAAACAAGAGGCTCCAGAATGATGACAGGGGGAGAGTCACAGGAATGACAAAAGCATTCCTTGTGTGTGTGCGCGTGAGCATTTTTCCCCCTGAAATGTCCCTTAATTCTGTTAGATCATTTTATATTATATCGCGTTTGTATTTGGGGGGATGTAGATGTGGTTTAGGTAGAGTGAATAATTAACTATGATAAGTGTTAGGGAACAACCATGGTTCTCTTGCATTCACTCATTCATTTATTCTTCCATCCATCAAGAATACGTTTATTAAGGGAGTAAGTGGCTCAGTTGCTTACTGAATACTGAAGAATACGTTTATTAAGGGAGTAAGTAAGTAAGTAAGTAAGTGGCTCAGTTGCTTAAGCATCCAACTCTTGGTTTTGGTCAGGTCATGATCTCCTGGTTTGTGAGTTCGAGCCCCACATTGGGCTGTGTGGTGTGGAGCCTGCTTGGGATTCTTTCTCTCCCATCTCTCTCTCTCTGCCCCTACCCCGCTTGCTCTCTCTTTCAAAATAAATAAATAAATAAATAAATAAATAAATAAATAAATAAATCTAAACAAGAAGAAAGAAAGAAAGAAAGAAAGAAAGAAAGAAAGAAAGAAAGAAAAAGGAAGAATATGTTTATTAAGCACCAACTTCATGCCAGATTTGGTGCTGGGCACATGGAGACAGAGGAGATGCCGTCCCTGAATTTGGTGTGTTGGGAGACAAACATAAGCAGGCCATGACAATCGAACATGACAAAAGCCATAAGCGATTATGCCTAGATAACGATGGGAGGGGAGAGGAGGAGCACTGTCTCTCAACAAATACCCCACAGCCCAGAGATTCTACCTGTGGACATGTATTGTCTTAGATTAAGAGGGTCTTAAGAAGTCCTCTGTTAGAAAGGATGTTTTGCCTTGGGTTCTCTCAAAACGGAAGGCCTGAGATGAGGGCCTATGTGCAGGTAGTTTATTTTGAGAGGTAAACCCCAGGATCTAGAGTGGGGGGACCAGAAAACAAAACAAGGAGGAAGGGAAAGGCAATCCAGGGGTGCATTTGGGAACTGGCTACCACTGTGGTCACATGGGTCAGTCCCTCAGGCGGAGCTTCTGAGGAACACGGGAGAGGGGAGAGGGAGAGTGAAAGACACGGGAGAGGGGAGTTTTACCCATGGGCTCTTGTCTCCATTGGTCAAAGTTGGAGTGTTGACTCCAGCACACCTCCAGGTCTGTGCGTGTATGTGTGTGCGTGCCCATGTGGACATGCATGTGTGTGGGCATGGCTGGGCTGGCTCCCACTGGCCGTGGGGTGGGGGAAGCCCTGAGGCCGGAGGAAAGGGGCTGCCAGGCTACATCCGGGTACAGGTGTTGCCACAATAACAGCTGGAACTAAAAGGTGGCCTGAGTCCACATGGGAAAGGGCACCAAATCTGTCTGGAGTAAAGGAAATGTTATCTGTGGGGAAGAAGTCACTATTACTTACGTTAGGCCAGTGCCAATGGCTGAATGCATATATTCAATTCTAATGAAGCTTTCCTGGAGCTTTCTACTAGGGTACCAGGTTGCTCGTTCAGGGTCCGCCAAAAAAATGGAACGGGGGACAGGTAAAGCTTGATAAGTCAGTGGAAGGAGAACAGTTTGGGAGCAGTGAGTGGTGGTAGGGAGGGGAGACCCATGAGGCTGCTTAGGTCCCAAATGCCTGAGAAAAGCATAGCCAGAAGCCTGGGGTCCCCCGTGGAAAGCAGGAGAAGGTACCCCAAGCACATCTCTCCAATCACTCAGCACTCCCTCTAAGAAGAGTTCAGATGAAGACACCTAAAGAGAGGAGGGCACTGGGGGTTTCAAGAAGAGGTAGGCTGACAAGTTTTAAAGAGGGCTGAGAAGGCTGCATCCTTAGCATACTTTCTGAACTAACACCATGTTGCAAAACCAGGCCATTACACATGCTTGAAACGTAAGACATGTTTCCCCAGAAGGCGAGGCCAGTTTCTCTAAAGGTTGGTCACGATGAATAGCCTTCTCATTGCTTCACCAAACTTGGGTTTCATTGGAATTGAGTTACTCCATTGCTGCTTCGAACATACAATACTCCTCAGCTGGGAGCCAACACATCACCTCTGTGGCCATAACTGCACTATAATGGAATAACTGTCAGAACCACTAGGCATCAGTTTTGATTCCTCTTTCCTTATTGGTGTTGGAAAACACCTTAGATGTGTTTAAAAACAAATGCCCTCGTGTTTTATCTCAGAAGGCTAAACATAGCCTGGAATTTCTCCAGCAACCTGGGCCCCCACATACCCCACCTGGTTTGTTTTTTGCACGTGGAAACCTATAGTTTCAATGATCCATACGCATGGCTGTAATTCCCAAACCAGGAGACGCTAAAAGAGAGAAAGTTATCCACAAATAAGCAACCAGAGTTGCAAATCTCCTACACTGTAGATATGTTTATTAATTAGAGCTACTGTTTCTCAAACGCTTGCTTTGGGCCAGGCCCGTACGACTTGCACTCATCACATTTGGCTCTCCCAACGACAGCATGAAGTAGGGTTAGCTTCCCTGTCAAGAAAATTCGATAAAGTAACTTGCCCAAGATCACACAGCTTGAAGGGGAAGAGCCAGAACTCACACTTGGGTCTGAATCGGAAGCCCAGGTTTTGGATACTGAGTTGGGAGAAACTGATTTTTATAAACAAGAATAAAAATATGACCGTGAAAACACATTCTCTCCAAAGGGATAGAGTTGAGACGTTTCTAATGGTTTGTCATAACTGCTCCAGGTTAGAGATGTTACCCTTTCTCCTCCTTGGTTATTCTTCTACAAAACTAGGCCACCCAGCCACTCCCTTTGCCAGCCAATTGGGCATACACACTCCTGCTAATTGTGCCGAGTTATTTAGGCTCTTTTGGAGGCAGAGGGAGTGGTAGGGCGAGTTGGCCATAAAATACCTTCCTTCCATGAGGAACATTCCTCTCTGGGGCTGAAGACTATTCTTGGCTACTCAGAGCCCAGACACAGTGAGGTCCCTGAGCTGAGAGACTTTTCCTTCCTTTTTGACTAAGGGATGTTTCCTTGCATCCCATGGTGCTGAAAGGAGAGTGCACTGGGTAGATGGGCTGTCGATTTTGACTCTCCTCTAGGGTTAGGCTCTGGGATGATTGATTTGCCTCTCTTTATTACAGAGACTTCCTCTTTCACACACACGGATGCCTACTGAACCCTTCAGAGGCCACTTGTCAAGTAAAATGAGGCACTTGAAAACAACTGAATGAACCACCTCCCTCTATTTTCAAATTTAAATCAATTCTTTCATTTTGCCCTTGCTCGGGGTGGGTGACTTCAGCGTTTTAAGCGCACACCTTTTTCTCCACTGTGCCCTCTTATCTGCTTTTGGCGCCTTTCACCTCCTTCTTGTGAAGCAGAATCAATATTCTGTTATTCTCTGTCATTTGGATGTTACTTTGGGCAAACGGTAGGGTTTTCCTTGCTGTCGTTGTTAGTTCAAATAACATCAGGAACTCTGCTGTCCACACAAAATCAACAACAACGAGAAACCAGAAGTGGATTACTACCGAAATCCTTTTTGTTCTAAATTGTAATCAACTATATTGGATGCGAGGTTTGTCCATTTTAAAAATTTAATAATGGGTTTTGGTCCTCCTGGTTCTATAAAAAGGGCATTTATAAATATTAATATGGAATGCCACGGAAAGAACAATACATAACAATAATGAGAATCGCAAAATCCCATCACATTTGACACTGTCATATCACCAGCTTAAGGATTAGCAGGTTAACCTTAGAGTTAAAAATATTGCTTCATGATTAAAAAAAAAAAAATCTCAGCATTAAAAAAGCTCCTTGTTGCATTATACATTCCTTTTGCCTTCCTTATTTTTCTTCAGGTTATGGGATCACTGCTTCGATTAACATTTTTGGGGAGAGTGGGCTTAGGGGAAGGATGGTGGGTTGAGTTATCTGCATTCTTTCTTGCCCACATCGTGCTCAGCTGGCTTTTGTATAATTCTAACCCCTGACACTGCTTGAGTCAAAGGCCTGGCGACTAATACCCCCATTTTAGTGGTGGTTGTTTTTTTTTTTTTTTTTTTTATCCACCCAAAGCACCATTTTAAATGATAAAGTTACCCAAGGTGTCAGTTTTCACCAGTATTTCTAAATACATCTAGTAAAAATGCAGCAATTTCATAGAAAATCCAAGCTATTGAGATCTAATCGCGGCTTAAGCTGTGGCTTTATTCAAATCTGGATCACCAATATGGCTTAAGATGTAAATGAAGTGCAGAGAGAAATAAAGCAAGAAAATCTGCGATGGCCTTTCTCTCTGCTATTTGATGCCCAGCCCTTATCAGTCAATTACTGCTGCTAAACTTCAGTGACAGCCTTGGTGTAACAGCCCCAGTAGCTGCTGTCCTCCTTCAGCCCGAGCCAAACAAAACACACTTTCAGTAGCCTTAATATGAAACGGAAAAAAGGTCAAAATAGACGGGCTTTGCCAAATAAATCCCGAAGATCCATTCTAATTTCCACCCATGGATCTTTTAAGTCGTCCTGGATGCTCTTTATGATACGTTGATCCACACTTAGTTTCATTAAAACTTTGTGACTTGGTATTTTTCAACCTGATAGCTTCACTAAACTAGTTCTCAGAGTGTTCGCTAAGCCGCTATGCATAAAACTACTTTGCTGTCATGGTGGCTTCTAATATCACCTAAATGCAGGCAGCGGCCGTTCTGGAAATGAACCTGATCTACATACATTCCATCTGAGCTTGGGAATTACTTTGCTTTTGCTTTTACTGGATGTCTTAGAAGGAAGAGGTGCTGGCCTCTACAGCCCCCACCCTAAGCTCTCCTGAAACTGAATGCTAAATTATCTACCACCCCCTATTTGTTCTGGAAGCAATCTACACAGAACACGACTTTTATCTGCTAAGGTTTCCAACTGGGATTAACAGATGCTAAAACATTTGGGGAGGAGGGAGAGAAGGAGGGGCCCAGAGAAAAGAATGAAAATTAAGGTCTCTTCCAACAATGGCATGGCAAATGCAGACTAAGCTTAAGAAGCAAGGGGTTTCTCAGAGGGGTGCACCATGAACCTGGCTTCACTGGCATGAATTTTAAAATGGTGAAAGGAAAAGAAAACACGCTCTGGGCTCTCGGCCACCTTGGGCATCCCTCCTGATTAGTGCCACCTCGGCTTCCCTCTGCACTCTGACATCTGACGGAAGCCTTCATTCTTTATCAATTGCTGTGGTCACTTACACGTCACTGCAGTCAACAGAACTATTGGCAAAGGGTTTCGAAAGAGGAGGAGATCATTTTTCTAGGGGAAAAAGGGATTAAACATAAAATAAATAAATCAGCCACGTAGGATAACAGATTCCTGGCTCCAGGGGAATGTGTAGTTATCCTGTGTTCAGGTAACACGGTGTCCCCCAAAGTTCCACCCACGACAACAAGAGGGCAGCCTTGCTCAGCGGCCACTTGTTGGCATAAGTGGGGGGTTGGGGAGACAGTCCTCACTTGAGTTGACCTTGTCTTCTTCCCTCAGCTTTGTCTCAGGCTGTGGAAGGCATGGGCTAAGATTTGACATTGGGCCTGCATTTACATTTTGTACATTGTCAGCCTTTGCAACGAAATCAACTTGGGTTGGAAACCTGACTCTCTGGGCAGCTAGTTTCTCTGACTCTCGACTGCTTCATCTCCAAACGGAGACGGTAACAGAGCCCTCTGCTAGAGTAGATCAGATGAGATGATTTGTGTAAAGCACCTAGCCTGGTGGCCGGCACCTGCCTGATGCTTTGTAACTGACAGGTTATGTCATGAAAGTTGTTATTGTCCTGTGATGGCTCTGCACATATGGACAACTGGGCCGAGCATGACTGTCCGTGGGGCCCTACTGAAGAAAACAAACACATCCTGAGGCATAAACTTCACTTTGTTACTGTTGTTGAAAGCCGCTCAAGATAACCACACTGCTTCTGGATGCCCACCCCTCGCCTCCCGCCCCTGTTACTGGGGAGTGAGGATATGTAATTCTACACCCCACCCCCTCCCTACCCCATCGCCAGATGGTGGTGGGAGAAGGATATGACAACCACAGGCAGGCTTCCATCCCCAGGAATACCGGGACAAAGTGAAAAGGCCTTTAGGGGAACTCTTAGAGCACAGCATTGTGGGCTCTGCTAGGGGACCCTAGCACTGCCTGCTTCTCCTGTTTGCTCTCTCCCTGGGGCATTTTCCAAGATGGCCACGGCTGATCTGCTTACAAGACCCCAGCCGACCCAACCTTACCGAGAATGCTCAGTTCTGCTTTCTTTGTTGCGAATCTATAACCTCCGGGAACCTGGTTCTGAAAAGTGAAGCCTTGTGAAGAAAGACTGATGGATGCAAAGCCAGAGGAGTGGAGGACGAATCAGCCACGGGGTGTGTTTCCTACAATCTGGAAGAATCGAGTTTGGAGGCATGGCTTCAGGCTTCCAGAAAAGTGTGCGATCACCTTTACTGATGCGTGAGGAATGAGTCAGTCACCTCCTTATCGATGGCATCAAAAAGTTTCTGAGGACCTGGGGTGCTGGTAGAGGCATCCTTCGAAGAGGAGTAGGTGGAAAGAGCATTGGACAGAGGGATCACGGACCCCTGTCCTTGCTCTGCCACAGAATCATTGGTTTCACCTCTCCCAACAGTAGTGTCCACATCTTGAAAACAAGGGATTATCTCTGAAGGGTAAGATTACATAGAGAGCTTTCACTCCTCACTCTGAACACCACTAGTCATTAAAAAAAAAAAAAAAAATATATATATATATATATATATATATATATATATATATATACTTTTACAACATAAACTTTTTTTTAAGAAAATGAGGCTTGAACTCAATGACCCTGAGATCAAGAGTCACATGCTCTTCCAAATGAGCCAGCCAGGCACCCCTACAATATAAACTTCCCATTGAAAATGAAACTAAAGTAAAAGGCGAGGCCTAGATGTCCTATGAGGGTTAAATGGTACGTATGGATTGCAGAGTAAAGGCACAATCTGGGACAGCTGAGGGAGACATCTGAACTCTTCTCATGCTCGGGCAAGATAGAGTCTGGAATATTACCACCAAGGTCATCTGGTGAAATTGGGCCTATAAAACCCAGTTCCGACTGAGACCCACTTCTCACAAGTTGGATAATCGTTTGACCAACTCCGCCCCTCCCTTCAGTCTGCTGTTCCTTGCAAACACTCCACGGCACCATGAACTGAGATTTGGGAAGGAAGGGGAACGATAGGGCTGTAGCTGCCCTACAGTCTCTCTTGGCTTGGAAAATGGCCTCCATTGCTCAAGCTGAGTTTACAGGATGATCGTTCAAGGTGAGGGTTTGTTTGCACTTTGCCAAGAGTGACCCTGCTTCCCACAAGCTTCAGTCTATATACAGAGGCCATGGGTCTAACACCCTGTGATGAGCCTTTTCTGGCCCAGGGTAATCTTCCTGGGTCCCCCTGCCCTTCTCCCCTCTTCATGCTCATGCCCTTTCACTAAAAGACCACCTAATGGCTTAGACCAGTCCTTCTGCACATCAGACCTGGCTGCATAACAGAAGCACCTGGGTAGTGACTTAATAACATAGATTCCTGAGTCCCACCCCAGGAGGCTCTGGGTCAGTAGGGCTGAGTGGAACCCAGCCATCTGCATTTATTATGAAGTATTCCAGGTATTCTGGTATCACCAGGCCAGTATACTGGTTTCTTTACCATTACCAGATGGTTTCTTTAGGGCTTCCCAGGTGCACTGGTCTGGGCCTGAAAACACAGTCACCCGTGGACAAACCATCTGGACAGGTGAGCCTAAAGACTAATCCCAACCTGCCAACACACCGCACACAGGTGGGTATTGGTGATGGGAACTCCACTCGGGCCACCGATGTTTTGACTATACAGAGTACCTCTCCCCTTCCCCTCCCCAGTGCGCTGCTCCCCCTCTTTTATCCCCTCCGCCCAAGGGCAAGTTAACGCATGCACGGATGGAACAGACCTCTGAAAACAAGCTCTGCACGAAGCACCCTTGGCTTTGAAGAATCCAGTCCGATTTGCCACCAGTGTCTAGGCTGGCTTTTGATTATGTTGATGATGAAGATTGTAAACAAAACCGCCTTTCTCTACTAATTAATTCCCTTCGAAGAACTCTAAAGATCTTTAATTACACAGTTTGAAAAGCAGCGGTTACCGGATCGGGTTGATGGGCCTGCGCACTCCTCTCTCTGCCCACCTGAACGAAGTATTTTCTTGTTTTCTCTGCTTCCCACACCTAGGATGGGCTGGCAGTAAATCCTGTCAACTAAACGCCTGACAAAAGTGCTCTGATGTCAAGTATAAAGAATGCCACCTACAGCTTAATGTCTGAAAAAAAACCCCAAGGGCTGCAAACAATGAAGGTTTTTGTCTTCTTAATGCCCAGTATGCAATCGAGTGGAAATGCTACTTCCATCCGCAATTTACAAATGAAATTAAAGTTGTTGAAAGACACAGGGTAAACCAGAAGCCTTTGTTTCTTTGCAGAACAGGAAAAATTTAAACCACTAAATGTTTTAGCAGATTTACTAAATTTCCAATTAAATCATGAAATCTATTATTGCAGAGCTCGGAGAGGGCAGTGTGCCTTTGCGCATGCGCGCTTCCTCTCTCTCTCTCTCTCTCTCTCTCTCTCTCTCTCTCTCTCTCTCCCCCCCTCCACCCTCTGCCACCCCCGCCAACACTCACGTATGATATCAGCAAACCAAACTCTGTCCCCCATAAACAGCCTCATTCTGTTCTACCTGCGGGGAATTTGGGGTGCAGAGAGAGGCACACAAGCTTGAAGGGGACTGAGGCCGGCTGGGCAGTGGTTTTGGGGCACGATCTAGGCCAGTTTGCCCCAAGTGAGCGTTTCAGGGCCCCCAGCTGGTGGAGGCAGTCTGGCTGGAACAGGAAGGCACCAGGAGCTCATTCGTGGGGAGGGAGTCAGATCTGCTATACAAGAGCACCCTCTGCCAGTTGGCACGGAGGGCTGGCTGGAGAGGCCTGTGGCCCAGAGGTAGGGGAAAGGGCACAGGACCCTGAGCGAACAAAGCCAGCAGGGCTGGGGACCAGGCAGCAGAGAGAGATTCTATCTTCCAAACTAGACAGAACAACTCACCTCTGGAACAATAGCTAGTGCAGGCAGGGTGGATGCTGATTTTCCAAGGGCTCTCCACGTTAATCCGCCCCACCAAATCCAGCCGCTAGGAGCCTGAATGGTCCTCCAGACACCCATTCAGTAGAAAATGACGGGTGATTTTTGCCCTTGTCTCCCGAGATCTCTGGTGAGCACCGCTGCTCTGGCTGACATGTGTTTGTAAAGATAAAGCACTAGGCTACTTTGGGGGCCCTCCCAGGCTATTACAAAGAGCAAGTGGTGCCAACTCGGGCTCTGCATGGCTTTTTAGAATTGAGCTGTTAATTTTTTTTTTTTTATATACACACCTCTCTTTGAAAAGGATTTGAAGCAACTTACAATAAAGGCAAACACAATAAGTTCATTCAACTAAAATTAGAAAAGCAAAGCTTTTTTTCCATAGAAAGGAGAAAGAAGCAAGCATTGACTGTCAACTGTAATAGAGTTACTGTGATTTAGCTTCAGATTAGGTACTGAGCTTCCTGGCAGCCAGGGCAAAAAAAGGATACCCAATTAGATAATCCATACAACTTACTGGAACGAAGGAGGTATGCCTTTTTTTCTGGCATTAAGTCTATTTTAGGGGACTTTGTATAGGAACTCTAAAAGCATCATAGCGTGTGTTTGATAATCTTCTCATACAGTAAATGCAGAGGCAATTCTGATACAGCTATTTCTTGCTATAATCTTTGGCACTTGTCAGAGGCCTTACGACTCAATCACGACTCAATAATGATAAATCTCGGTGGGAGGAAACAAAGTGGAAATGGGGAGCAGCTAGACAAATGTCATTCAAACTTTGGCTCTTGAGTATTTCATGCACTTACTGATTCACTTGATATTTCTTAAGAACCTACTAAATGTCACGTTCCAATGTGGGGGACAGAGCAATAAACAAGCAGGCAAGGTCTTACTCCCAGGGTATGACCTAACCTTTCAGTTAGGTATAACTAACAAAAAACTCAGTATCCTCAGAGGGGTGGATGGATAGCAGGCAAGCTTCCTTTAGCTTAGTTGCCGAATAAGGGCAGTTGTAACAGCTGGGATGCTTTCAGATGTAACTGTCAGAAATCCCACCTCAAACTGCCTTAAACAATGAAGAGAGGTGGTTTCTTTGATTTCTTTGAGCTCAGCGATGCTCTCTCTATGCTATACCATCTTCACTGTTGGCCCCATCTTTGGGCTGATAGCAATATGGCTATTCAAGTTCTGGGAGCCACAGAGATAGGACAACCTTCAGAACAAGTCAGGAGACTACTTCTTCTTGTGACTTTTGCTTAGGATGGAGGACATTTTTTTCCAGCCCCTGTACCCACCCCATTCAAGACTCTCTCTTTTGTCTCATTGGCCCGAGTTGGCCCATGTGCCCATTTCTGACCCAGTCCTGGTGAGGCAGGTGAGGTCACCCTTAGACCAATCAGGCCACCCCTGGAGTTTGGGCTAGGGTTGGCTTTCCTTGTAGTACTCGGTCAGGTGGGAAAGCAGGATACTTGAACAAAATTGGGATTGTTTGGGGCAGGAAAAGAGGCAGGGGATAAATGGATGCTGAGGCAGGCAGTTAACATTGCCATTTTGGTCTTTCAATGTTACTTCCCTGGCATATCAAGATTAGTGTAGGTGCATAGTAAACAAGGCTGTTGGAAGGTCTGTCTGCTTGGCTTCCTTCAGAAAAGAAGATCCTTACCATTTACTTTATTTCTTGAGCTGGACTAACCATTCCCCATATCTTCTGCCACTTCCTCAGTTTAGGTCTTTATTCCACTCATACACATTAAAAAAAAAAAATCCTCCTACGTGGTTTTCCTACCTTCATTTTACTCAAATCGAATCTGTCTTCCATACTCTTGGAACAATCTTCTTAAACATAAATGTATGATATCACTCTCCTCCTTAGCAAATTCTTTCACTTTCTATCATGAACAATATAATGTTAACACTCTTTGCACTAGCACACAAAATTGAACTATTTAGGTATACATTTAACAAATATATACAAGATCTATAAGAAAGAAACTAAAACCACTCTGGTACAAGAAATTAAATACGATTTGATTTTTCAATAGAGAGCTATCCCATGCTCATGGATAGAAAGACTCAATATTGTTACGTTGTCAGTTCTTCCCAACTTCATCTATAGACTTAATGCAATCCCAATCAAAATCCCAGCAAGTGATTTTGTGAATACTAACAGATTTATTATAAAGTTTATATGAAAGGCAAAAGACCCAGAAGAGCCAACACAGTATTGAAGAATGAAGTTGGAGGACTAATACTACCTGACTTCCACATTTACCATAAAGCTATAGTAGATTGAGACGGGGTGGTATTGGCATGAGGCTAGGCAAATAAATCAATGGAACAGAATGGACCCACAGAAATAGACTCATACAAATATAGTCAACTGATCTTTGACAAAGGAGCAGAAGCAAAACACAGGACAGTCTTTTCAATAAATGGTGCTGGAACAAATAGATATCCACGTGCAAAAAAAGAAAAAATGGATCTAGACACAGCTTTATGTCATTCACAAAAATTAACGGAAAATAGATCACTGTCCTAAGTGTAAAATGCAAAACTATGGAACTTTTAGAAGATAACATAGGAGACAATCTAGGTGACCTTGGGTTGGGTGATGACTTTTTAAAAAAATTTTTTTAATGTTTATTTATTTTGGAGACAGAGAGACAGAGAGTGAGTGGGGGAGGGGCAGAGAGAGAGGCTTCAGGCTCTGAACCATCAGCACAGAACCCGATGTGGGGCTCGAACCCACGAATTGCGAGATCATGACCTGAGCTGAAGTCGGACGCTCAACCGACAGAGCCACTCAGGCGCCCCTGGGTGATGACTTTTTAGATACAACACCAAAAGTGTGATTATGAAAGAAAAAATTAATAAGTTAAACTTCATTAAAGTTAAAACTTCTCCACAAAACACATTGTTAAATAGACTGGGATAAATTTGCAAAATACATATCTGGTAAAGGATTTGTATCCAAAATACATAAAAAACACTTAAAACTCAACAATAGAAAAACATCTAGTTTGCCTAAAAAATGGGCAAAAGTTCTGAACAGACACCTCACCAAAGAAGATGTGCAGATGGCAAACACACATATGAAAAGATGATCAACATCATATGCCATCACAGAATAAACAAGCTACCACTGGGGCACCTGGGTGGTTCAGTCCGTGAAGCATCTGACTTCGGCTCAGGTCATGATCTTGTGGTTTGTGGGTTTGAGCCCTGCATTGGGCTCTCTGCTGACAGCTCAGAGCCTGGAGCCTATTTCAGATTCTGTTTCTGCCTCTCTCTCTGCCCCTCCTCTGCTCGCACTCTGTCTCTCTCCCCCCACCTCTCTCAAAAATAAACATTAAAAAAATAATAAAACATAAAAAACGGGCTACCCTACACACCTATTAGAATAGCTAACCACTGACAACATGAAATGCTGCCAAGAATGTGGAGCAACAGAAACTCTCATTCATTACTGGTGAGAATGCAAACTGGTATAGCCGCTTTGGAAGACAGTTTGGCAATTTCTTACAAAGCTAAACAAAGTTTTGCTACATAATTCAGCACCTGGGCTCCTTGATACTTGCCCACGCGAATAGTCCCATGTGAGTAGTGTGCTCATTCTACAGGGTAGGAAGTGATGCTCTGGGAAATTCAGGAATTTGGGTAAGGTTGCTAGAAAATGGCGGAGTTGCTATTCAAACTTGGGTCTTTGGAAGAAGAGAATTCATAACATCTGCTGGTGGCTTCATCAGAGCCCAGAAAGTAGCCTGATAGGGAGTTCGTTTCAGAATGGAGGCTGGTCTGCCTGAAAAGCCTAGCTGAAGTCTACCAGGGTCTGTCCATAAAGAGAAGGATTGAAAGATTCTCCAACCCCATGAATAAACGGAGGCACTGGACCGCTGGACCCAGTCTCCTCAAAACCTTAGTGTGGCAGGGGAGGGCGTTGTTGGTTTTCGCACTACTGCATTATCTCTGCCTAGTATAGTGTCTGGCCCACAACAGGTGCACTTTAAATACCTGCTGACCAAATAAAAATAAATAATATTTTCTTTTATTTTTTTAAATGTTTATTTATTTTTGAGAGAGAGAGAGAGAACATGCGGGGACACACACACACACACACACACACACACGTGCAAGCTGGGGAGGGGCACAGGGGGGCGAGCAGAGAATCTGAAGCAGTCTCTGCGCTGAGCCCGCTGTGGGACTTGAACTCCCAAACAGCGAGATTATGACCTGAGCCTAAGTCGGACACTCAACCAACTGAGCCACCCAGGGGCCCCAATAATATTTTATTTTCTAATATTTATTAAGTACTTACCTTTTTTTTTTTTAATGTTTATTTATTTTTGAGACAGAGAGAGACAGAGCATGAACGGGGAAGGGTCAGAGAGAGGGAGACACAGAATCTGAAACAGGCTCCAGGCTCTGAGCTGTCAGCACAGAGCCCGACGCGGGGCTCGAACTCACGGACCGCGAGATCATGACCTGAGCCGAAGTCGGCCCCTTAACTGACTGAGCCACCCAGGCGCCCCAGTACTTACCTTTTTAAAGACCTGCACTGTATCTGATGTGCGCATTAGCCCCAAGGATAGTGTTGAACAGAATTCACAGCTCTCATGCTATGATGAAGGAGTCGGGACCAGAATCCCAGTCTCCTCATGCCCATGACGGGGCACATTCCCTGTGTCTCAGAGCCACCCTTGAAGAAGCAAAGGCTCAGTGAGTAGAAAAGGCCAAGGGACGGAGGCTAACATTTACTAAGCACTTGTTATTGTATTATGCAACTTAACATTCACACAATCCTGTAGAGGTAGTTATCAATATTTCCACTTTAGAGATGAGAAAACTGAGGCTCATTGGAAGTCATCACTTGCCTAAGGTCACAAAATTAATAGGTGCCAAAGTCTGGATTCAAATTCTATTGGGCTCCAAACCTCATCCATGTTCGTTATTGGACCCAGAAACTGACTCTCTGCTATTTAAATAAGAATGAGGTAGTGGTAATGCCTGTGGCTCAGTAGGTTCAGTTGAGGGTTGCTGATCTGATGCAGCGGCCGGCAAAGGGAGGGGCCAATTCACTGCCCGCTCAGGCTTTGTGCTGCTCAGCTTACACCTGTGGCTTTGAACCCACTTCTGGAAGCCGGCCTTTCAAGAGGAACACTGCCTTTTAACCCCAATGGCCCCAGAGGTCACCACGATGATGGGTGGTATGAACCTGCAGAGACTACCTTTTTTTGGGCGGGGGGTGTGAAGAGATTAGTTGTGTCTAACCCAGACAAGACTGGGGGAGGCCATGAGTTTGGTAAAACACGGAAAGTACTATCAGAAGAGGAGTAATGGATTCACCCAATGTGCTCCAATGACCGACATATAAGGAAGCAAACTTCAGTTTAGAGAGAAAAGAGTGCTTCCGAATTAGGGAGAAAGTGAAGATCAATTCTTTTTTTCTTTTTTTTCTTTTTTTAGGAAGGAAAGAGCTTGAGATATTTTTTAAATGTTTATAATCTATTTTTAAGAGAGAGAGAGAGAGAGCGAGCACATGTGGGGGAGGGGCAGAGAAAGAGGGAGACAGGGGATCCAGAGCGGGCTCTGCGCTGACAGCAGAAAGCCCAATGTGGGGCTAGAACTCACAAACCGTCATCAGTTCTAAGTTAACAGGGCCTCAGAGGCTACTGCACGCCACGGCTGGCAGGGGAGGGGTAAAGAGGGCCTTGCAGCCCTACAGCAGCTGGGGAGTCTCTGTTCAGTACCCTGGGAGGTGGTTAGGACAGAGACTCCAGGGGCTGTCTGCGAATGGGGAAGTGCTACGCCATCTCCAAGACACCCCTTCAGGTCTGGGCTGAGACATCCTAAAGGGGGAAGCAGGCTGTAGGAGGGCACAGGGCTCTCACTATACATTTAGCACCTGGTTGTCATCAAGGGGGCCAGATACTACCTCGGGTGGCCCTGAGAACAGACGTAAAGGGGAGGCCCTTCCACTCCCCATATGTTTCTCTGCCCTCATGCAGACCCTAACCTCCCCTATTAAAGTTCAGATTCCCGAGGGTGGAACAGAAGAGGCTTCAGTAGATGGCCTCAACCTACCATTCCACGTTTTCTCCCTGTTCCTCAGCCCTCACTCCTATTTGTGAGGTACACAGACCTACTTATTCCCCAAACACACCATATTCCTTCAAGTCTCCATGCCTTTGCCCATGCTGTTCTCCCTGCTTGAGACACCGTAACCTTTATCAGGCTTGGTGAGCCCCTTATCATCCAGATCTCGCCCTCCTCTGGAAAGCCTTCCATTTCCTTTAAATCTGGGACGGTGCTCTCACACAGACTCCATGGCAGGCCAGGCTCGCCCCAAGGGTAGCATTTCTCACATTACAATTGACCCGCTGACCCACCTGTTTCTAGTCCTCAGCTGGAAACTCCTCGGGGGCAAGACTGCCAGGTTTCCACTAAGCGCCCAGCCGTAAGGGTCAACCCCACGTTAGTTGTGTGACAAGTGGGTGCTGAAAGAAAACACCGTTTGTTCAGTAAATATGTAAACAAAATATTCATAATTCAAGTCACTGTATTTAAGTTTAATTGTAGGAGTTCAGAAACGGGTTTGGGAAGAAGACATGGAAGTTTCACCGGGGGGGGGGGGTTGGTGGGGGGGTACGTTAGGTAAGTGATGAAGCGGTTGAGAAAGGGAGGGTTGAGGAGAAGGAGTAGAATTAGACTCCAGAGTGGAGAGTCCATCCTGGAGAGAGATGGGAACACCCGCACACGTTGGGTTTGGAGCCCCTGGATACCTGGCTGAGGACTTTGGGCTTCATCTTACTGGCAGGGCTTGGAAAGAGGAGGGACATCATGACAATGTCATGTGAGGAGGCTGAGTCTGGTGTCTTGCAGGATCACTCGGAGGTGGGGAGGCTGGTTGGGAGCTACAGCAAATCGTACCACATACGGCTTGGATGAGGTGAGGATAATCAAAATGGTGATGCTAGCGTCCTCTGGTAGGGCTGCATTATTGCCTCCATTCTTCACCTGCTCCCCACCCCCATAGCAGAAATACCCATTCACAGCCTTGCCATGGCCTCATGAGGGCAGAGCGTCCCCGCCTCCCCTCTTGACTTTGAGCTTGGCCAAGTGACTTGCTTTCACCTGTGGGATGTTAGCAAATGGGATGTCAACAAAGGCCAGAAACGTGCTTGTGGGTTGGGCTTTCTCTGTTGGCTTCTGCCATTGCCACGAGAGGAACACACTCTGCTGGGCCCAGAGAGATGAGATATTTTGAAGAGCCCGGAACCGAGGCCAGCTGTACCCAACCTAGACCGGCCGAACTCCAATCTAATTACAGATGTGTAAGCAAGAACCGCATCCTTGCTGTCGTGAGCTGCCGCTCATCTCCAGGCCACCCCTCCTCCACTTTCTTTACCTGTTCTCCCCACCACCTCAGGCACCGCAGTCTCTCAGCTGTGTCCACAAAGTTCTCTTTGCTAGCTCCTTCTCCTCAGCCCTGAAGCCGGCCCTGTTCTGTCCAATCATTACATTGACGCCTGGCCCTCCTCCAGGAATCGGCCTGTTTCTCCTCTCAGCCTGATTTCCTGGAGACCTGTCCATACCAGCTGCTCAATCCCCCTGCCCCACCCCTCCACACTGAAACTGGGTGGGTGCCTCTACCATCTCGTGAAGTTGCTGTCCTTGGACTGCTTCCTCTCAGTCGTACTTGACCATGGACCACTTCCTCCCTGCCGGGCTCGCCCGCCTTGGTCGTCTGATGCCACACGGACTGCTGCCTCCCAGTCTCCTTCCAGGGCACCACTTTCTCTGCTTTTCTTTTATGTTCCCTGGGGCTCCTCTTCTTCTGCTACTCTCCCCCCTGCAAGTGGGAGATCACAGGCACTCCGGAGGCGGCTTTGTGCGCCCTCTATCTGTCCGTGGCCTCCAATCCTCATCTTCAGCCCAGAACTCACTCCTGAGTGCCAGACTCATGAATCCAGATTCCTAATGGAATCTCATTCCTTTATTCAACAAACATCCGACTGACGACTCCTATCTGCCAGACACTGTTGTAGGTGCTGGATACACAGTAGTGAAAAAAAACCTGACAAAATGCCCTGCCCTCATGGAGCATCTATTTCACTAGAGTAGGGGAAGTCAGACAATAAACAAAGAAGCAAAATAAATAGTATGTTAGAGCCACTGGAAGGCGATGAACAGAGGAGGTATATCATCTGCCCATGTTTTTAAAGACTCACCCTGGGGCGCCTGGGTGACTCAGTCGGTTGAGTGTCTGACTCATGATCTCAGCTCAGGTCATGATCCCAGGTCATGGGATCGAGCCCACATCGGCCTCTGCACTGAGTGTGGAGCCTGCTTAAGATCCTCTCTCTCTCTCTCTCTCTCTCTCTCTCTCTCTCTCTCCCTCTGCCTCTCTTCCCCACTCACATGCTCTCTCTCTAAACTTTAAAAAAATTTTTTTAAAAATAGAGGCTCACCCTGGCTGCTGTATTACAAATAAACAGGGGTGGGGTGGGGGTTGGGCAGGCAGAAATGGGGATACTAGTTGGTTTCTATTTTTGAGTGCCCTTAGAGGCACCTCAGACTCAAAACTCCAAAACTGAACTCATTATTTTCCCCAAACTTGCTCTTTCCCTGTGTTCTGCAGACCAGTGAAGGGCACCCGAATCCCTGACTCCAGCCAAAACCTGGAATCCCTGCCCCTTCCCCTCTTATCCAGCCAGTCACCAATCCAGTCCATTCTACAGTCTAAATATACCTCATTCATTCTTTCATTCACTGTTTCACTCATTCACCGAATATTACTGAACACAGAGCTGGTTTCAGACCAGTATTAGAGAGGTGAACAAACAGATATGATCCCTGCCCTCTTGCCCCTTAGAATTTAATGTGGGAAAGAGACAAAAATGAGCCAATAAATATATGATCGCCTCTCATGACAAGGGCTACAGAGAAAATGGGTTAGTTTCAACAAAGAAAAAAATTGAGAGAACTAGTTTCAATAAAGAACAAAGTCAGCCCTATGCCTAGTGCTGCCATAGCAAATGACCACAAACCGGGTGGCTGAAAACAAGAGAACGGTATTCTTACAGTTCTGGAGGCCAGAAGTCAGAAATCAAGATATCAGCTGGGCCATGCTCCCTCTGAAGTCTCTAGGGAAGAATTTTCCCTCATCTCCTCCTAGCTGCTGTGGTTGTTGGCACAATTTCCGCCTCCCATCTTCTCATCGCCTTCTTTCCTCTGTGTCTATCTTTGTGTGACCTCTCCTCTTCTTATAAGGATACCAGTCATTGGATTTAGTCATTGGACGCCTTAATCCGGTATGACCTCATCTTAGTCACATTTACAGAGACCCTATTTCCAAAGAAGGTCACATTCTGAGGTTCTGGGTGGACATGATCATTTGGGAGCCACTCTTCCACCCGGTACAAATGGCAAGATCTTTTTCAGGCAGATGGAGCAGTTTTCACACAGGCCCTCAGGTAGGAAAGGGCTGGGACCATTTGGGACCAGGGAGGCTGAAATGTGAAAGGACTCAGAGGAGGGAGCTTGGAGAGAGAGACAGAGCCGGATCAGGGAAGGAGGAGAAAGAGAGAGAGACAGAGACAGAGGGAGAATGAGACATCAGTGATGCAGAAGAGAAGACGCTCAAAGGAGCAGAGTCCTTGAGATGGTGGCCAGCCCACGATTTCAGGCTGTCATGGGTGTTGGCTTGTGATGGGAGGAGGCCTCGGGAGTGGAGAAAGGGAAGATGGGCACAGACGCAGGTGGGTGTGATGGTGAGGGGCAGAGAAATCCTTTCTAATGTCTTCTATTTTCTCAGCGACAGAAGACACCTAAGAGGTGAGGGAAGGGGGCCGGAGGCGAGAGGAGAGAAAGCAGCTGGTTGTGTTGACTGTAAGAGACCAAGCTTCCGAGGATTGTTGGCAGGCTTGCGGTTCTCCAGGGTATGCCCGTTTCCTTCATGCCCACCGCCACCCAGCTCAGGCCACACCAGCACTTCGCTGTGACCGCAGTCACCTGCAGTCCTCTTCCTCCGGCCCTGCCTCTGCTCCCAGGCGATTCCCTCCAGTGCTACCGCCCTCATCACTCTAAATTCACAGGGCATCACGCCCCAGTTGGAAACACTTCCCACAGTGTCCCCTTGCCTTCAAGATACAATCCAAACTCTTTAATGAGGCTCTTAAGACCCCTTACGAGCTGGTCCATTTTGGCCCACAGCTTCATTTCGTGCCACGTCTGCCTCCAGTTCTGCACCTCCACCGTCTGCGTCCCTTAAATATGCCATTCCCTCTCTCCCCTCCAAGGCTTTGTACTCGCCATTTCCTGCTTCCTGCGGTACTCTCCCTCCCGACGTGCTGGCCCCCTCCCCTCATCTGTCCGGCTAATTCTCCTCCCATCCCCGAAGCCTGGCCTCCTCCCCAGGGAGCCCTCCCTGACATCCTCCCACGTACAGGTGAGGGGGGTAAGTGTTCTGCATAATCCTCTATGCCACCCTTACCATGGCCGTTACCACATTATAATGCAATTGCTACTTTACTTATCTTTGGCCCTCACCAAGTTATAAACCCCCTAACGTACCATACCTATGTTTTTCATATTACCTGACATATAGTAGATACTTCAGAAAAACCTGTTAGAAGCACCTGGGTGGCTCAGTCGGTTGAGGGTCCAACTTCGGCTCAGGTCATGATCTCATGGTTGGTGAGTTCGAGCCCCACAGCGGGCTGGCTGCTGTCAGCGCAGAGCCTGCCTCAGATCCTCTGTCTCCCTCTCTTGGCCCCTCGCCAGCTTGCACTCTCTCAGAAATAAATAAACATTTTAAAAACCTGGTTAAATAAGTAAATTAATGGAATCATTAAAACAGTTTCTGTCTACGCTGAAGGTCACAAGTAACTCAAAGCTTCAGAGCAGTTGATCTTGTTTCCCCTCCAGGCACAACACAATTGCACTTTATTTACTTATTTTTTATTTGTTTTTATTTTTTTAATGCTTCTTTATTTATTTCGAGAGAGAAAGCACAAGCAGGGAAGGGGCAGAGACAGGGAGAGACAGAGAATCTTACGCAGGCACCACACCCAGCGTGGAGCTTGGCATGGGGCTTGGCTCGATCCTACGACCCTGGGATCATGACCTGAGCTGAAATCAAGAATCAGTCACTTTTCTTTTTTTTCCCCCTTCCCCTCCCCCATGGTCTTCTGTTAACTTTCTCAGGATCTACATAGGAGTGAAAACATATGGTATCTGTCTTTCTCTGTGTGGCTTATTTCACTTAGCATTAACACTCTCCAGTTCCATCCACGTTGCTACAAAGGGCCATATTTCATTCTTTCTCATTGCCACATAGTACTCCATTGTGTGTATAAACCACAATTTCTTTATCCATTCATCAGTTGATGGACATTTAGGCTCTTTCCATAATTTGGCTATTGTTGAAGTGTTGCTATAAGCATTGGGGTACAAGTGCCCCTATGCATCAGCACTCCTGTATCCTTTGGGTAAATTCCTAGCAGTGCTATTGCTGGGTCATAGGGTAGATCTATTTTTCATTTTTTGAGGAACCTCCACACTGTTTTCCAGAGCGGCTGCACTAGTTTGCATTCCCACCAACAGTGCGAGAGGGTTCCCGTTTCTCCACATCATCTCCAGCATCTATGGTCTCCTGATTTGTTCATTTTAGCCACTCTGACTGGCGTGAGAGAGGGAAGGAGGCAAACCATAAGAGACTCTTAAAAACTGAGAATAAACTGAAGGTTGATGAGGGGGTGGGAGGGAGGGGAAAGTGGGTGATGGGCATGGAGGAGGGCACCTGTTGGGATGAGCACTGGGTGTTGTATGGAAACGAATTTGACAATAAATTTCATATTAAAAAAAAGAATCAGTCACTTAACTGACTGAGCCACCCAGGTACCCCTTTTTTGATTTTAGAGAGAGAGTGTGTGCATGAGCAGGGGTAGGGAGAGAGAGAGAAAGAGGGAAAGAGAGAGAGAGAGAGGGAGGGAGGGAGGGAGGGAGGGAGGGAGGGAGGGAGAGAGAGAGAAAGAATCTCAAGCAGACTCCATACTTCAGCGTGGAGCCTAATGCAGGGCTCAATCCTCTGACCCTGGGATCATGACCTGAGGCAAAATCCAGAGTTTGATACTCAACAGACTGGGTCACCCAGGCACCCCTGCACTTTATATTGGTGACATCAGGGAACCACACTCTGTGTGGCCATTCAGACTCGGCTGACTGTTCAGGCTCTGATTCTCAGGTGGACTTGTGACCGTCCATCTCAAATCGCATGAAGCTTTGTGAGGTTTTCCCGGGTCTTTCTGGTCCTATCTGCTTCCTGTCTCTTCTTCAACCCTTGGTCTCTTTCATTCCATTGCAGGTTATGCTTTTCTTTATAAGTGGCCTTCCAGCTTCTGAAAGCCTTGGAATTGTGTATCTGTTGTAGTCTCTTGGTCACTTGATTTTGAGTTCCCAGAAATTCTTTTTTTTAAGCTGTTCCTTTCCTGTACATTGTCCCAGTTCTGACACTCGAGGGGTGCTTCCTACTCTGCTTTCCAGCAGCGCCCCGAGGATGGACTTCCACTCACACCCATGTTGTCCTAACATGGCTTCTCAAGTGACAATGCCGAGGGGACGATGCTCTGGGGTCTGTTTTGTGGTTCCTTCCTATGGGCAGGCCCTCTGATCTTTCTCGAAGTATGTTGATTCTATTGCTCCTGTGCGCAGACCCAATTCCTGCAGGTGGCCGTGACTTTACATCTTTAACCCATTCCATTAATGATGTAGCTGTTCCTTCTCTTACTTCTAGTCTTCACAGCAGGAAACTTCCCACCAGCTTCCATGTCATTAGTGGGTAAAATCAGCTGCCTCTTGCCCTTCCGCTCCATGTTCTAGTTATGTACTGATTACCATCGCAGAAAGCAGACACAACACATTGATCTTTGCTAATTCCTCTATTGCTAGGACAGAGGAAATAAAATAATTCCCACCCTCCCCTGCCCTTTTTGTGTTGACCTCAGTACCTATAAATTCTTACTGGAAAAATCCTGCATTACTGATTTGTCCATTTCTGAATGCACATTATTTTTATTGAAGAAAAGAAGCTATTTGTTCTTGTGCGTAGTTTGTAAATAAGCTTCTTCAAATAAAGGTACGCTTTCACCTCTGTAATTGTCGGGACTGTAGCAAATACAATGTATTAATGTTCAACACTTACTCCAACTACCTTCTAGAATGCCTTCTGTACTGTAGAAATGCAGTGAGAATGCAGTTGTCATTTCCCAGAGGCCCTTGCAGCTGGAGTTCCAGATGTGAGCACGGCTCAGCCATTCAGATGCACTCCATGGGATTTGGAAGGCAGGAGGAAGAGATAGCCCTCGTTTCTGCACTTCGCTGGCAAGCACAGTCAGGCATTTAGCTCCCCTGTGTCTGATCACTAGCTTTGCGAGTGTTGAAAGCAGTGGTGGGATGGCCACTTGCTGGCATGATTTCCAGGGGGCACTTGGGTGGTTCTGGCTGTAGCAGGGGCAAGGACCTCCTGACCACGGTGGCTTCCTGAAGATGACAGTGATGTTGAGGTTCTGGAGTGGAAGGCAAGAGCCGTGGCTTCCAATTTTAACAGAGAGCTTCCTTGTTAGAGAAGGGTATAGCTCTGATGGTGGTCAGGTTCTGCAGAGCAGTGCTGAGGTCATTCTGGAAGGTTAAACTTGGAACCTGTCTCCTCAGTCCTTCCTGCGATCCTGAGAGCCATTTAGTGCCTTGTAACAGTCCCTTTCTAGTTTCCCTAGCTGGCACAGGTTCCGTCCTTTGTAACAGGAGCCTGACTGATATACCACAGGAGTACTTATTTGCAATATTAAATATAGTTTCTGATTAGAAAGATCTGATGGCAAGAGAAGCAGCTGAGAGGGAAAATTTAGGCATTTATTAACATCTGCAACTATATAGGAGCCAAATCAGGACACTTGCCATTTTGGGCACGCATGTGACTTTCTGCGACAGCAACACCTATAGGATCTGGGGGCATGGGTGTGAGGCAGAGCCCTGGAGACCCTAAGTCTCACGTTAACTTGAACCTATCCTAAAACTCAGCCCTAAATCCATAAGCCTGCAGGTCAGATTCTTCTGCCACAGCCTTTTCAATGACGAATGTCCCCTCCCCATTCTCTCCCTGTTGTCTCTCTTTCCTTGCCTCCCCTCCTGCAGAAGTCCTTCACCACCATCTATTCCCACAACATACATGCGTGCCAGACACCCAGACACCAGGGGGAGGAGTCCATTTGTAAAGAAACCTTGTGATACAAACAACACACAGACGTTTCAAGGGAGACATGAGAACAAGATCTGCAGTCGAGCACATGCCTGGGAGAAAGCGCTATTACCCCTATGTGAAAAGCACAAACCGGGGGCGTCTGGGTGGCTCAGTCCGTTGGGCTTCCAACTCTTGATTTTGGCTCAGGTCGTGATCTCACCGCTCCTGAGTTCGAGCCCTGCTTCGGGCTCTGCGCTAATAGCACAGAGCCTGCTTGGGATTCTCTGTCCACAACCCCCCCCCCCCCCCCAGCCCCTCTCTTAACACTAAAGAAATTAAACATTAAAAACAAAAGCACAAGAAGGGGAAAGTGGTTCACGTGGCAGGGGGAGAGGCTGTCCACAAGAACGGGTCTAGGAAAGGGCAAGTCTCTTCTGTAAGCGTGGGTTCCATTTCACTACAAGTTTCATATCAGGCAATACTTGCTCAAGGTGCACAACTTACAGCTCAAAACGACACAGCGTGTCTCCTGACACCCTTGAGCCCGCGCTCCTGGCTCCCCACCCAGGGGCTACCTCTCTGGCTAGTGCCTTCCCCAGCGCATTTTCCCCGTGGGGTGCCTCTGCTCCGGGGGTTGCGCAGAAGCCTCCGAACTGGTGGGGAAGCGCTCCAGAGGGGGACGAGGTGTCTGCGGTGGGGGGCGGGGGTCCCGACAACCAGGATTCCAGACGCCCCCCCCCCCCCGCCCCCGGCAGTGCCTGGCCACGGGTCAGATCATGCACGTGGGCAGGACACCAGTGGCTGCCCAGTCCCGGTCACCCCTCAGGAGACGGCTGATTTGCGGGCAGGAGGTGGGCGCACGCCTTTCCTTTCCTTTACCTTATCCAAACAGGGAACGCCGTTGCCTGTTAGTTTCATTACGCTGTGCTCCGCCCCCTCCCCCCAGCTTTCCCTTCAGGTTACAGGGCTTGTGGCAGGTGTCTGTTTATGTATGTCATGTTGTTGTTCTTTGGGGTCCAAATACGTGCATCTGAGGCCGAAGACTGTTTGCTTTGTAACCTAAGTGGGCCTGCCAAACAACCCTCTGCCTCGATCGTGGGAAGTCGCCCTATTCGGCATTTACACACGACAAATTTGTGCCAGTTATCGCAGGTATTGAGAACGGGAGACAAGAAGAGACAGGGAACCTGAGTAATCCTTTGGCAAGTCTGAGTGTGACACAAGATTCTGTTCCTTCTTAGCCATTCTGTGCCTCGTTCCTGATAATTTTGGGGTCTGCTCTGTCTCTTGCTATGAGAATTAGCATCAGCAGCTTTCAGAATGACTTACCAGTTAACCCCTCCAGAAATCTTAAGACATTATTCTTTTCTTCTCCAAATTTCCCATCCCTAAGCCTTCTAATTCTCCTTCAAATTTCCATCTGTAAAGTTAATACAATCCAATAAGAAAATAATGTGCTCTTGAGACGTTGACATGCTCAGAGCCATTTTATCCTGCCCTAAAGCCTGGAAAGTTTGAATTTTCCTTAGGATAAAAAAGTAAGAAATAATAGAATAATTCACTGTACTGTAACAATTAAATCCAGCAATTTAACATTGCGCATTGGTAAATATAATGCTCGTAACAACCAAAAGTCTCCCATGTATTGACAGACAAAAACAAAGTTATAAATCTAAACCTCCTATTCCAAACCACATTCCTAAATGTAAATAAGCATCCAAGCATGTTGCTACATATCTTTACAGAAGCAATTACAAACAAGCCTTATCAGTCGCTAAGTCACCAATGCACACAACGCTTATCTGCTATGCCCTCTACTGGATAGAGTACACAAGACAAGTCGCATTATTTCCAATTAATTTTTGGCATGATCACACTGCATCTGCTTTAGGAATGCAAGGCGTGAAATTTATAGTAGCAGGTTTAATATTCCAACCAGCCAAAATTATTTCGCTACAAGGACTTACCTTTGGTGGAATATTTGGGGTTGGATTTTTTTTTTTTTAAATACATAGATTGCTTCTCCCCTTCTTGCAACCCACTGTCCAAACTCTCAAGCTGTCACCAAACTCAGTACGTGGCAGGAATAATTTCATGCTGAGTAAAATGTGTTTAATTTCACATCCTGTAAGAATAATTACTTAGCATAATGCCACTTAAAATGTATTTCTATCTGCAAATGCTAATGAAGCTACAAAAACCTGAATCATCTTCGGAAAGAATTAGGGTATTAAGGGGGCTTCTCCTTCACTCCCTCTTCTCCTGTAGTGACTGCCTGAAGAGAGAAACCGGGACCACAGGAATAATCCGAGACTAGATCCTGCTGTCTTTAAACTGGGTGTGAGTCCAGTGGCTTGCGGGGAATTTAATCCCACAGACCTCTGCTGAGCCTCCCTAAGATGCTGGAAACAGAGCCAAAGGCTCCCTGGAGATACCCAGTCCTCACCCAGGTCCCACTGGATAGGCACCAGCAGGTAGCTGAGGCCCAGCGCCAACAAGGACCACCTACCCTGATGGCAGGGCTGGGGGCAGGCCTGTGGCCTTTGGCCTTAAGGAACTTGTCTCTTGATCATTGGTGTGCCCAAGAAGTGTAGACCACTGTTCTAACTACTGCTCATCTTGAGGCTGAAAGCGATCAACAAAGAACGACAAGGAGCAAGTGGAAATAGGAGTACTTTGCCTTTAAAGAAGTTAAAAAAAGAAAAACAAACAACCTTTTTATTTTGCAATAATTTTAGGATTACAGAAAAGTTGCAAAACTAGTTCAGGGAGCTTGGGGCGCCTGGGTGGCTCAGTCGGTTAGGCAGCTGACTCTTGACTTCGGTTCAGGTCATGATCTCACAGTTCGTGAGTTTGAGCCCCAAGTCGGGATTCTCTGTCTCTCCTTCTCTCTCTGTCCCTCCCCTGCTGGTGTGCGTGCGCTCTCTCTCTCAAAATAAATAAACTTAAAAAAAAATAGTGCAGGAAGCTCTTGAATACCCTTCACCCAGCTTCACCTAATAGAAGATCTTACTGACCACAGTAAATGATCAAGACCGAGAAACTGTTAGTACAATGCTGTTAACTACCTACAGACTTCAATGCGAATTTCACCGATGTTTCCACTAATATCTTTCTTCGGTTCTAGGACCCGAGCCAGGATCCCACATTGCCTTTAGTTGTCATATCTCCTCAGTCTCCTTTAATGTGAGACACTCTGTCCTTCCTTGCCTTTCATGACTTTGATACTTTTGAAGAGTATTGGTGGAGTGTCCCTCAGTCTGGTTTTGTGTGATGTTTTCTCACAGTGAAACTGTGGTCACACATCCTGGGCGAGAGTACGACAGAAGTGCTGATTCCTTCTTACTGCTCTGTAGAAGTGGGACCCGCTCCCTTCCTGCGGGGAAGTTCAAGGAGGCAGTGTGTGGAGGGCCTCAAGGAGTCGGTGCGCCTCTAGAACCTGAGTGGTGAGTCTCAGGAGAGTTAGGCACTGAGCCTAAGAGCACCTGACAGGCTTCTCTTACCTGCCTCTTCCTTTCTCTGTTACTATGAATGGTGATGGGAGATGTGAGAACATTTCCTTGCTATAGGAAGGCAGCACCAGTGTTTTTAAGTAATCTCTACGCCCAGTGTGGGCCTTGAACCCACAGAGATCAAGAGTCGGATGCTCTACTGACTGTGAGCCAGCCAGACACCCCACCACTAGTGTTCATTTAATCCGGTGCCGATGAGATCTGCAGAAGGACACGGGGCGGCCAGGGAAGGCAGAGTATGGTGGGTGGTGGCGGGAAAAGGTGGTGTGGGAAGAGGACCACATGGCGGTGGGTCCAGTGCCCCCTTTTGTGGACTCAGCAGGGCTCTAGATAACCTGAGAATGAGATGCAGACATCTCCGTGGGTGGGAACTTGTTCATTTGTATGGAGGCAGTGGTGGTATAGTTTCCAATCAGCATTTGTAACAGTGAAAAAACAGGTTTGATATCCTCAGCAGGGGTTAAAGAGTAGTAGTGGTGGCAAAAAATGACCTTTGGGCAGATTTTTAAGACTCGCACTTTGGCTTTCTCCCCCTCTGGAAATGGAAGCTCCACAGGGGACAGGCCCTTGTCTGTCTGGTCCCCCTCTCCCTCTGAAAACCTAGTACATGGGCCTGGCACCTTGTAGGAACTCAAAAAATGTTTTTCCTTTTTGTTAAGTATTTATTTGTTTATTTACTTTGAGAGAGAACGCATGAATGGGGTAGGGGCAGAAAGAGAGGGAGAAAAGAATTCCAAACAGGCTCTGAGCTGATAGCACAGAGCCTGATGTGGGGCTTGAACTTATGGACTGCGAGGTCGTGACCTCAGCTGAGATCAAGAGTCGAATGCTTCACCGACTGAGCCACCCAGGCACCCCCCAAAATGTTTTTTTTATTAAATGAATTCATTCATTCATTCATTTGAAGGAGAGAGAGAGCAGTGTGAGCCAGGGAGAGGGGCAGAGAGAGTGAATCTTAAGCAGGCTCCACACTCAGCCAGGAGCCCAACTTGGGGCTCAATCCCATGACCCTGGGATCATGACCTGAGGCAAAATCAAGAGTCGGACGCCTAACTGACTGTGTCACCCAGGCGCCCCAGGTGAATTAAAAAAAAAATAAGCGAGTGGATGTAGTACTCAGGCACTCCGGTCATCCCCACTGGGAAATCTATGACTTTGTCCCAAGCACGGTTTTGAAAGCCTAGCACAGGTCCTGAGATGAGGACTCCAAGCTTTCTGCCCCATGTCAGTCCTCTAAGTGCTGTGAGAAGCTGTGTTGGGAGGAGACTACTCTTTGAGAGGTCTCTGGGACCGACAGACTCCACACTGTTTGGGGGAAGGTAGAAACACATCAAATGTATAGATGGCAACATCTAAGTTTGGAGACAGAAGGCAAATGGTAGTAGTTGAAGCTTCTTTCCTGGCGGACCATGCTCTGGGGAAGCCAGTAGGAAGAGGGAAGGACCACTGTGGCACTGGGCTCACACGGGATGGATCACACTTGTGTGTGCACACACACGTTCACATTGAGACGTTTCCCTTATCGATGAGACTGATTTCATTTCTTCATCTGCTCAGTGTTTCTTGGTTACTTTCTTTTAACTTCCAGTCTTCCATATAAGTTAAATAGCACATTATTTATAATTATCGTTGCAATTTAAACTGAATTGTCTATTTCATGCTTTCCAGATGCATATTTAGGGAGGACTTTTTTAAAGATTTCTTTTTAATGTTTATTCTTGAGAGAGAGGCAGAGCATGAGCGGGGGAGGGGCAGAGAGAGAGAGAGAGAGAGAGAGAGAGAGAGACAGAGAGAGAGAGATACAGAATCCGAAGCAGGCTCCAGGCTCTGAGCTGTCAGCACAGAGCCCGACGGGGGCTCGAACTCACGAACTGCAAGATCATGACCTGAGCTGAAGTTGGATGCTTAACCGACTGAGGCGCCCAGTGCCCCTAGTGAGGACTTTTTCAAACATACAAGAGAGAAGCAAAGCAGAAGGAGGCTCGTTACTCATTTTACTCAGGTGTATAAAATGGATGAGAGCTGGTGTTACCAGCATGTTAATGAAAGCAACTGGCATTGTGAATAGTTGCTACGTGCCAGGTACTCTTCAAAGCACTTTATACATATCGACCCACTTCATCCTTGCAGACATATCATCAGGTGAATCTGTTACATCACCCACTGTACAGGGTGTATATACCCACTGTATATACCCAGGTTATATCCCCACTGTACGGAAAAGGAAATTAAGGCACAGAGACACTTGCTCCAAGCCATCCAGCTAATGAATGGCAGAGCTGGGAGTCCAGCTCTGAACATGGTACTGTCCAGTGCTTCTAGTGCAACCCAGAAAAGGCCTGTGCTTTCTGGAACAGCCTGTAACCCGGGAAAGTGAATGGAAGACTTGGGAAGGACTCCGTTTCTACTCTCTGCTCTTTCAGGGACAAAATGAGCCCAGCAGGCACACATCCTTACGTGTGCTTCTTCGTGCAGGCAGTCAGGACCCAAGCCACCCTTCCCTCACTGGGAGGCCGTGGGGCATTCCTGCAGGAGACTAAGTGCGGTTACGGGGACCTTCAGGGATGAGACGAGGGTTTTTGTGAAGGTATTTATCTAATCCTGTGACAATCCTGCACTCTAATAAAAAAGGAAGATAGAATCTCCATCCTTACCAAAATTTCATGAAATTGCTTTAAAGCAAAGTTCTGGTTTTGTTTGATTCTTGTATAGGTCACACATTTTGCTTTTTTCACAAGTTACCTTGTATTAGCTCATAGTATTCAACAGATTTAGGTTCTGTGGATCAACTCACTGTTCAGAACGCACACGCAAAAGGAGAAAAGTAAGGTCACGTAAATGCTAACCCTGTGAAATAGGTCGCCTTTGTCAAACGCCCAGGGGGCACGCAGCATGGTTCGTGTGGTCTCTTGTCTCATGGGTTACACCAAACTTCCTCGCCTCCCAAAGAGGAAGGGCCAAACTACTTTCAACTCTCACAACCCAGTGCAGGAAATTTAGGTGATTTCAGATCACTGAAGCCATTCAGTGGATACTAATTGGAATTAGTTGTTTTGTCAACAACAGCCATAGTTATTGATATGACTATTACTATTGTTATAGAGTTTTACAAATCATATATAGTCAAGAGCCAAATTTGGAAGAAATCACCATTACCTAAACACTGAATTGGTAACGTTCACAATTAGAAAACGAGACCTTTAGGTCTTCAAAGAGGAATCTGCCTTTCTGGACACTTAAAAAAAAATATATATATTTTTTAATTTTTTTTTTCAAAGTTTATTTATTTTTCGGGCAGAGAGAGACAGAGCATGAGCGGGGGAGGGGCAGAGAGAGAGGGAGACACAGAATCGGAAACAGGCTCCAGGCTCTGAGCCATCAGCCCAGAGCCCGACGCGGGGCTCGAACTCACGGACCACGAGATCGTGACCTGGCTGAAGTCGGACGCTTAACCGACTGCGCCACCCAGGCGCCCCCACTTAAAAATATTTAATAGAGTGGCTGACCCAAACAGGATAGTCATGGACACTGGCTCCCGATGGCCTTGGTTTCTAGGGAGAAGAGTCTGATTCGCGATCAGTGAACATTCCAGGGGAGCTGGGACATATTTCCTTCTGTAACACACAGAAATACTATTATGTTTGGAATCCTGCTTCGGAGGGGTAAGGAATATATAGATTAATGCGACATTTTTTCAATTGGAGTTTCCAGTAGCTGATTCAGCTGGAAGGTAATTTATGCTAACAACTTCCAAGATTTTAAAGCGACGTTTTCTTAACACACGAAAACCTTTTCATTTGGGTGTATGTTCCTAAGTCCAGAATGGGTAAGGAAATCCTCTGTCAGAGACCAGGGATACAACTGACTCTGTCTAAAAGGGAAGGGGAAGAAAAGAAATTACATCCCAGAGGTCTGGAGAAGGGGAGGAAAGGAACTCAGCGGATGGCTTTTAAACCGTGTCCTACAACACAGTTCTCGGTTTTACACACCATTGGCCTCTAGAAAGTTTATCGTAATTTTAATAGGGCCACATCATTTGGGGACTTTAATGTGACACACAGTTGACAGCGGAACGCAGCGGTTTTAGTGGACTGTGATGGAAAAAGGGGAAAGTACACCAGATTGAGCGCAAAAGCTCATGTTCTCGTCCCAGCACTGCCATGACCTAGCTGTGTGATATAAAGCAAGTCTCTTAGTGCGGGCGTCACTTTTCTCATTCATTAAACTAGATTACTTGTGCTAGTTATACTAGATGATCCCTTATTAGCTTTTTGGCATTAACGGTCAATGAAGTTGGGTAAATTCTCCACGGCCAGTGGCTCTCCAATTTATTCTTTACTGTGATCCACAACGAGAAGTACCTTTTCTATTATGACCCAGTTCACATACATGTATAGATTTATATATAAAGGTCTTACACACACACGCACACGGATATATAGTATGATATATGTGTTATACGTGTAACCATATACACATGTATAGGAAATGAAACTGAAAGTTTCATCAAAGAATACCCTTGTCCCCTCAGATGCATCTTGATATTTTTATTCTATTTCATGAAGAAAGAGATGGTCAATTTCCACTAACTTGACTTCATGACCCAGGATGACAATCACCATGACTAGGCACAGTCCTGCACTGTGAGAACAGCCTCAAGGCGAATGCAAGGTGACCGCGTAGGCTAGCGGTGAGAATGCTGACCACTGAAAGGAAAATATAAAAACAGTGTAGATACCAGTCCACACATTGAAGGAATGTATTCTAATTTTAGTAAAAAAAAGTTGTGACACACTAAATAAAAACAACCACTAAGTATAAGTACTCTCCATCAGTGAACTTTCCCGTTTTTTAAGTAATTAAAAAAAATTTTTTTTAATGTTTATTTTTGAGAGGGTGGGGGAGGGGCAGAGAGAGGGAGACACAGAATCTGAAGCAGGCTCCAAGCTCTGAGCTGTCAGCACAGAGCCCGACGCGGGGCTCGAACTCACAGACTGTGAGATCATGACCTGAGCTGAAGTTGGACGCTTAACCGACTGAGCCACCCCAGGCACCCCTTAGGTATTTTTTTTTAAGTTTACTTATTTATTTCTTTTGAGAGAGAGCAAGTACATGCGGGGGAGGGCTGAGAGAGAGAGAGAGAGAGAGAGAGAGAGAGTCAGAGAGAGAGAGAGATTGAGAGAGGACCCCAAGCAGGCTCCACACTAACAGCACAGAGCCCGATGTGGAGCTCAAACTCACGAACCGTGAGATCATGACCTGAGCCGAAAACAAGAGTGTGACGCTTAACCGACTGAGCCACCCAGAGCGCCCTGAACTTTCTTGTTTTTAAGTGATGCATAATTGAACTTTCCGTTTTCAATCTTTTTTTCCCCAATTATTTATTTTTTTATTTGAGAGAGAGAGAAAAAGAGAGAGAGCGAGCTCAAGCAGGGGAGAGGGGCAGAGGGAAGAGTGAGAGAGAATCCCAAGCAGGCTCCGCACTGTCAGCAAGGAGCCCAGCACGGGGCTCAATCTCAACAACAGTGAGATCATGACCTGAGCTAAATCAAGAGTCGGCAGCTTAACTGACTGAGCCACCCAAACGCCCCTTCGTTCTTTTATAGACAAAACTTCTTGAAACTTTCTCTCACCTGTTAGACTGGTTAACTCTTAAATCAAAGGAAACCTAGTGCTTTGGTCAACGAATCATCTTCCATTTATAAACAATTCCTTTTAGCGTTTTCCATAGCTTTTGCTAGAGTATTTTACAAGAGCCCTTGTTTCTTATATATTAACTTTTAAAAGCACTGTTAATAATAATACAATAATATAATGCTTCCCTTCTATTTTCGGAACCTATTTTGAGGGAAGATACCATAAGAAGATTCCAGTCCTTGTGTCTTTTACCCTGTCTTCACATCCTAGATCACCCTCTGTTGGAGTTTTTGAGTTCACGTCTTGGCATGCCAGGGTATCATTGGGATTTCTGTCACGATGCTCATGAATCTAGGGTACCAGGTGACACCTGTAGGTCCCATCACACCATAAGCCAATGATGAGAAAACTGGGTCTCATTTCCCAAGCAGCGTTCCCCTTTTGGCTTTCATCGCTCACACTTTCCCATACGAGCAACCCCCACAGGTATTAAGGGTATTTTCGGTGGTTCAACCACCTAGGGAATATTTCATTTAGGTGAGAAAAATCTCAAAATGTCTTCTTTTTTAGAAGGTCACATGCAAAACAACCCCTTTTAAGGTAACCCTTCTAAACACAAGGTGATTACGGTGTGCATATTTTTAAAAACAGGATATAATGTCCATTTATTAGCCTATAATCTGTACATAATACAAAAATAACTGATCGATATAAAGATTACACTACATCTCTTGTACTTCTTTCGCCTGATACTACTTACACAGATTTACAACAAATTATAAACAACGGAAATTATGAAAGGGTTAAATCTCAGATTTCAATTTCTATTGATTGTTACGATGTTATTTAACACTGTCCTCCCCTAATGGCAAGTAAGTACAGGACTGGAGAATACCGGGCCGCTCCAGAAGCTGGATCACTGGGAGGGACACCATCCTCTGTGTTCCATCCGTCCTGTGAAACTTTCTCAACCTTATCAACTCAACTTTTCTAACATCATCACAGTACCTATGTTATTGAAAATTAACCCCAACCATTCATGCTTTGGATCTGCACAAAAGATCCAGATAACTCCACGTATAGGTAATTGTAGGCTTCCTGTCTATAGTTTTAGCACCTCTACCCACCTCTCCCCCTGCCGTTTTTCTTTTTGCAATATGACATAAGCTAACCTTCCCAGTACATATAATTTCCACCAGATATACATTACATTGTTGAAGAGCAATCAGAATTTTTTTCAGAAGAATCCCTTTCTCAAGATATATTCCTATTAGTTTGCTTTCCTATATCCAGGTAAGCACATTGTGTTATTCCTGAGGCTTTTTTTTTTATACCATCCTATGCTGATCCAAATCAAACAGACCTTTAGAGGGTACTGACAATGACGTCTTCATTAAATATGATCGCTGCTAAAGCTTTAGCTCCGTGTTTGCTCTGTAATGCTGTGCCAAGATATGGCCTTTAGATGTTCCCAGAATCCCTGGAAACGTGACTTATTTGTTTGTGAGCACAAGCTTTAGAGTGATTTTTGCAGCCACAACAAGATATGAGGATGAATCTTTCACTGGGCTGGAAATTTTGTCTTTACCCAACCACTGGGCTTGGAGCCACTTAGAAGAGGACTACTCTACATTGGTGCAACTGTAAAACATAGCAGCATTAAAACAGAGCAAAAGAATTTGCTCTAACAGCGAATTCTCATTTCTTCTGAATATTAAAAGTATTAACATTTCTAAATTCCAATGGCTATTGGTGGGAACTGTAAGGAAGGCCTCACATTGTTTAACTTTTAAAATACAAATTTAAAAAGCCGGTCTTCATAGCCTAGCCTGATGACTTAAAGAAATCAGCAGAGTATCAAAAAATAACCCTAACACTCAAAATGGGCTTTGTTTAGGTATCATAAAGGCTAAGTCAACATAGTGGTTCTACCCTAGGAAGATGGCCAGAGATAACATTTCACAATTTCTACTAGAAGATCTCAAGAAAGCATACTAGTAATTGATGCCCTTCCAGTTTGGCTTTATTTTGAGTAATAGGACAAAAGCACTTAAAAAAAAAAAAAAATGAGACCTCTGAAGAAAGCAAAGGAAAGAGGAAAGTCGAAAGTAAGAACCAAGCACAGCTCCCATCAGCGGGAATGCGGCTGGGGGGCTTTGTCAGAGGGCTCAGAGCCACAGTCCCCTTCCCTGCTTGCCTCCCGTGTGCGCCAGCCTCCGCGCCAGGCAGGAGGGCACGGCAGCGCGAGGAGAGGCAGACAGTTTTGCCGGCTCCCACTTGCTCTTCAGGCCAAAGTCCGGGCAGAAGTTGGCCTTGTGGGGTTCCTGTCGCCCTGCCAACCCGTGGCACTCCAGGGACATTGCTAGGAGAATCCTGGCCAAATCCTGCATGAGAAGTCACCTCCTTCACATTGTCTTCCATGTCGGGGGGTTAGACTAAAAGAGACCCCTTCTGTCAGGTTTTATGGTGTTTGTGCACCAGCCGGGGAAAAGTATGAGAGAGAAAAAGAAAGCAACTTGTTTAACCTCGCACAAGAGAAAGGAGAGAATTCTTCAAAATAGTTGATCTGGGAATGAAGCCCAACCTCCCCAAATCTCGGTTCAGTTTGCTATTTTTTCATTTACTGTTGGTTTTTAACAATTTAAATAATTATCACCCTATCTACTTGGGGCCATCATATCATTGCTTTCTCAAAGAGAGAGTGGTCCAAAGCCATTGTTGCCCAAGTACCGTCCAGAATAAATCTATGCACCATTTGACAACAGTCAGCACACAAAGCATATTCAGACGTATATATGTAGCACCACAGTACAGACACAAATAAGCACATCTTCTCGAAGAGACTTTTATTTGCCGTTCTTAAGGCCATGAACAGGAAGTACTACTTTGAATGAGGTTCTTCTGACACCACGTGTATATAGATGCCCAAATGCATTTTCACATCCACCTGTATAGAGATATTCAGAAGCAAACACGATCATCTCACACATGCACGCGATCTCTTTGCTGAACCAATAAAAACAATGCACGTCCAGGAAATGTTTATTCGAATTTTATTGTACCTTTCGTAAGCAAAGTGGAAATCATAATCTCACATGATTTCTTTCAAATGGATAAACTTAGACAATTTATCAATGCCTCCTTAAATTTTTACACCACACTGAACTCCAACAGGTTTTTGTTTTAAGGTAAACCAGGTTTTCGGTTCTTCCCCGTGGAGAAGTTACTTTCAAGTCAGTGAAAGTTCTTGGCCCATGATTAAAAGTCTTTGCCAATTAGCACTCAACAACTCCAATTCATTTTTTTCTGGTTCAAGATGAGTAGGAGCCTAATAAGGCTGTGATAAAAGGGCAAAAGGCACTGAGAGCCAAAAGCGGATTAATGAGCTCCTCCGTTTATTTGTCTTCCTAACAGCTGAACTGTTACAACTATTGACACTCTTCAAAAGGTTCCGCTCTGAACCCTGTCCAGGCACTGCAGGCTCCAATGGACATCTTCAAATCCAGAGAATGGAGGGGCAAGAGCTTCCCCTGTGTGATGCCAAAACCAACAAAGCCCCATGGATCAGGTAATGAAACTTCAGCTTTTCCCCCTTTGAGATTTATTTACTGGCAGCTGACAAGGGGCAAATTCAGCTCGAATTGTGCAGTCAAGGCCCTGTCAAGCTTTGAGAGGCACCCTTGTCTTGAAGCACCTTCATGACTGGCATTTCACTCAAAAGCCCTCGGCGCTGGTCCTTAACAGCTTATGACATCACAAAGGACACTCCAGACAGATGCCTACATGGCATCCTGCAGCATTTTAAAAGAGAATTAGTGGTTTTAATTATGGTCGTAGTATGAAAGGGAACCATGCAAGCTCCACAGGAGACCTTTGATCAGACCCTTTTGCTAGTACAATGCCACGGAACTGTGACTATTCCTGGTAAGGGGCCTTTTCTTGCTGAATGACTCACCAGTGATCTTTGAATGCAGACAAGCTTCTAGCCCTCCCTCTTCATTAGTGAGCATTTCTATACAGGGGCCTATATAGCGCTTGGAGTCTAGGAGCTATACAATTGGGGGGAAAAGAATCCCTACAGATTCTGGCCTCTACTTAGGAAGTGCTGAAGGACTCGGAGTGACTTTATTCATTAAAACAGGTTGCTATTAATTAACTGTCATAATAAAATAAAGAACTATTATTTGCATTTCTTACTATGTTCTCTTTAGTAATATGTATAAAAGATGCTTGTAACAGAAATGAATTTATTGAACAACTTCCCCCATCCCCCCCCACTGCCCCCCAATCCCCGCCTTTTTTTTTTTTTGCATTTTGGCCGCAGGAGCTTACTAATTATTGGGCCCGGATTTATGAATCCAAATAGAAGTAAAACATAAATATAAAATTAAGCAAGGAACTACAAAATTCTTTTTATTTGCCACTTTATGCAACTGAGAGAAAGCAAACAACAGCTTAGCTTTATTTTTTGATGATTTCAGAGAATCATCAAAGACAATAAAACCCCAACTTTTTTCAAAATATCACTGGGTTGGTGTTT
Source organism: Puma concolor (assembly GCF_028749965.1). NCBI lineage: Eukaryota > Metazoa > Chordata > Mammalia > Carnivora > Felidae > Puma > Puma concolor. The sequence continues at coordinate 44,693,812 of NC_141672.1, forward strand.
AGCTTGAAGTGTGAGATTATGTAATAACCAGAGCTACTCAAAAAAAAAAAAAAAAAGTATTTTAACTTGAAGAAGAGCAAGATTCACTCTCAAAAAAACACAAAAATCGCTTTTTGGGGAACAGAAAATGTGTCTTTGGTCTGGTATGAATGTTTCAAGAATTTAACCTCAGAACGGATCCCAGTAAAAGGGCCCTTAAAAAGATCCGCAATCGATATTTAAAGTATATGAAAATAACCTATTCTCTGCTAGCATCCAATCAAGCAAAGTCATTAGGTGAAAGACGGAGGAAGTAGGAAGGTTTTTCTGAAAGATTCTCACTGAAATGCTAATTTGGTAACACTGGATAAACAGAATTTGCATAGGGAGCACATGGCAGTAAGGAGCACAGTATACTGAACAGTATACTGCCCTACCACGTTGCTGATATCTGGGAGCTGACTCGGTCTTCGAGTTTTGTGTACAACTTCTTTTCTTGGAGGAAAAACTTTTGGACTTTGGAATTTTGGAAGCGGGAGGATGAGCAGGTTTTTCACATTCTGCTGCCTCAGACATTTTTCTTATTCCTCAGACTCTGCAGTTCTTTTCTCAGGTGCTTTAGAGCAACTAAAATATCAGGCAGCTGTGGATCATTCCGTGCTTTCTGAGTGTAGAGACGGAAATGTCTGATGGTTTCCGATAACAAGACTTCAGGGTCTGAGTCTCCTGCCCGAAGGCGTAACATCCGCTCACAGGCGATGGCATAGTTCTTGTGCCAGTTCACCGGGTGCTCCTTTCGTAAATAGACAATCTCCTTATAGAGCTGAAAAACGGCAAAAATGTTGGTATTCCATTGTTATCCCTTGACTTTTTTTTCAAAAACCAGAAAACACAGAGGAATTAATAACACAAGGAAAAAAAAATCCAAGCGGCCGATAGTCAAAATCTAATCATTGCTAGGCCATGCAGAAAATGCAAGAATGTTACTGTAATTATGACAGTGGCAGGAGGCAAATGTACTTCATCTAAAACTGCTTCTGGGGTTTTCGGATGTGCAGAGGGAACCTAAGACACACGGTGTCAGGACATAATGCTCTTCCTCCAGAAAGATGTTCTGGGAAAGGGATTTAGTTCTAATTCATGGAAAGCTATTTACTCAACAGGCAGAAAGGTTGAAACTCTAAATTTAGCTGTTAGAGGAAAAAAAATAGCTTTCTTTAGAAAACTGCATGGAAAAAGAACTTGAAGGAATTTAAATTTTGACCCTCATTTTCACATAGATTTCTCTCTACATTAAAAACAACAGTAATAACAATAGCAACAATAAAACAGCTCAAACAAATCCATCATCGAATAGGCTGGGTGTAACAGAATTTAAGAGATGTCCTCACGGCGAGATGCTCTTTGGAGCACCCTGTAATTATAATTTTAATAGTTAACACTTTGCCCACAGGAATCAGGAATTTTGTTTTTCCAACATCAGAGATAGCATTAATCGGACAGAGCTGGAATCTTTGGTATTGAGTTTTCCAGGGAGAAACATCAAAATTCAACAAATGAAAGACACAAATCTGCACAACGGGATATTAGACTTGCTTATTTGGAAATTTCACAGCCTTCCTGAGGGCTGTCAGATTGGACTCGGATGTACAGGAACTTGAGGTCAGCAGCAGACTCAACGCGCAGAACAAGCAATGATGCTTTTCTACAGGGACAAGGGCTTTTGCAGTTAGAACTGTATTCATCACATCATTCAGCTGAAAGGAACCCAACAGATCATCTATTGGCCCGACTTCTACTCCAGGGCAGATAAATGCATATGTCATCTTGGTATTTACTAACCTTTAGTCTCCAAGCTGGCCTTTTTTTTTTTTTTTTTTTTTTTTTTAAGTTTATTATTTTGAGAGGGATAGAGAGTGAGAGTGAGGGAGGGGCAGAGAGAGGGAGAGAGAGAAACCTAAAGTCTCCGTGCTGTCAGTGCAAAGCCTGGCTCATAGCTCAAACTCACCAACCGTGAGGTCATGACCTGAGCTGGTATCAAGTCGGATGCTTAACGGACTGAGCCACCCAGGTGCCCCCAAGCTGGCTTTTAAAGCAGTTGGCCCATGCGCTTCTTTCACTCCGTAACAAAGGAAACGGTCACCTCGCACTTGCATGTACGTGGAAACTGTGATGCTATCTTCCACTCCTCCATTCTCTTGGTCAGTTATCCAATGTTTCCCTGTCTTTCCTCAGGTTTTTTTTCATTTTTTTTCTCTGTCTGCTGCTTCTTTTTCCAAGCCTTGCTGACAGGCACAAAGCAGGCACCCAAGAACTGTTCAGAAAACGGTTCGGCTTTCAGAATCCCACCTGGGTTCTGGAGTTCAACACAGAGGCCAGCCCTTCAGTGAGCATTTCCCCAACGGCTCAAGAGGATGAGAGGCTCACTCATGACCTCCCTGTTACAGTCATTAGAGATCAGAATGAACATACCACCCGTCTCTCGAACACTTTGTTACCGACGCATCGTCAACTTCTACCAGGTGGCCTGTTAAGCCACGTGTGCTGTATCTTTTTTTTTTTTTTTTAATTTTTTTTTTTTCAACGTTTATTTATTTTTGGGACAGAGAGAGACAGAGCATGAACGGGGGAGGGGCAGAGAGAGAGGGAGACACAGAATCGGAAACAGGCTCCAGGCTCTGAGCCATCAGCCCAGAGCCCGACGCGGGGCTCGAACTCACGGACCGCGAGATCGTGACCTGGCTGAAGTCGGACGCTTAACCGACTGCGCCACCCAGGCGCCCCATATGTGCTGTATCTTAAGAAGCCGGTCATTTCTCATCACATGGAATTACGTTTCCTCCTCTATGTGAATGTTACCGTGACATTAGTCTTAGCAGACTGTATTCTATTTAGTGGGGACACCAACTTATCGAATGCATTCCTAAAGCTAATGGTGATAGTCCCTGCTCCCCCACTACACCTGAACTTAATGTCTCCTGAACTGAAAGTTCTGCATCAGCTATTGAGTGGAATACTATACACAATGTCTTACACCTAACAAGAACGTTCTTGAAATACCAGTACTGGGGGGGTGGGTTTGTGTTGACCCATCAAGTATTTGACCTCATTTGTCTTGCAAACAAAGTCACATATCTGGAGGCATATGCAAAGAAGACACCCACGGACTTGTGTCCACTGGAAAGAGTAAAGCTTCCAGGTCCAAAGGGACAATGAATCCGTGAATTAGCTTCAGTGGCGCCCTAGCAACGGTGGCCATGGAACAGGTCACTGATGAGGATATGAGGTATCAGTAAGTCTCAGAGATTTCTCCCAACTAAATACTATTTGTTTTTCATGGAATCACAGGGTATGAGAGATGAACAGGATATGACATGACCAGGGCGTGAGAGATAATTAACAAAGCTTAAAGCCCACTTTTATTTTTAGAAAAAATTGAGGCCTGGAATGTTTAACTGACTTACAGTTGACAATTAGTGGTGGAGTAGGCCTTGAACCTGGATCTTCCAAATGCCAGACAGAACTCCAGCTTGCTGCCTCCTGCAATCGATCCCTTGCTGTCCTCGAGTGGGCACCTCGGAGGGTTCTGCCTTTGTCCCTATCGACTGTCCTTCCTCGCCCACTCTCTCACTACCCTGCCCACAGTCTGTCTGGCTAGCTCGTCTGAGCTTTCAAGATGACACTCCAGTGACATCTCCGAAGACTTCCCCCTCCTTCCTCACCACCCCTCGCCAGAGGGGTGTACTCACGTACAGTGTGCTGTTCCCACAGCACCTCTGCAAGACTGAATGTAACCGAGGACTCTATCTTCTGTCTCCCTCTCTAGCCTGCTACCTCTTTGGTAGCAGGGACAATACTTGGTCATCTCCAACACAATATTTGGCACAGACTGGGCGATCAATAAGCGCTCTGTGAGTAAATGAATAAATGAACAATGAACCCACGATCACAGAATTTAGGAGTAAAATGAGTCCTACGGATTGGACGCTGTGTGATTTTGACTTAGCTCTAAACCACTGCCCTGGTGAGTAGACCCACAGCACCTAGAGGCTGCGGAAACACCTCAGGTGCTCACATATATGGCTCCCGGGATCTGGTCTCACTGGCCCATGCCAGGACATCTGTTTCCTACATAGTAGGCTCCAAGATGATCCTTGAAGGTGTCTGAGGAACCCAGGGCTAGAAGTCACAGAAAAGAAGGGGCTCGTTAAAACGGAGCAACAGCAAGCCTGTGCTCCACCCTCTCTTTTCCCGTCAGTGAGGACCGCCTACACAAGAGTCTGTGTGTGGCCGGGCCATCTGAAGGTTGGGTTGGCTTCAGTCAGAAGACAGGGCCACAGTCAGAAGACAGAGCCTCTTGCCAAGACCCTTTATCTTTCTCATGAAATCCCACCCAGCCAGGAACCTATACTTTCGAGTGCAGCCAGGGTCATGACTTTTGTCTAGAGGGCAAACCTGTCAGAACTTGTCTGGTGGTGACTGTTTCCTGTTCCAATGGCTTCCTATTAGTTTCCTCTGCTGTTGTAACAAATCAGCACAGACATAATGGCTTAAGACAGTATACATTTATTATCTTACCCTTCTGGAGGTCAAAATGCATAAAATCGAGGATTTTGTAAAAGCAGCAGCGCTGTGTTCTTCAAGGAGGCTCTAGAATCTGTTTCTTTGCCCTTGGTGGCTTGCAGAGGCTGCCTGCACTCCCTACCTTGTGGCCCCTTCCTCCCATCTTCCATGCCAGCCACGTAGCGTCTTCGAATCTTTTCCTCTGACCTCTGCTTGCATCATCACGTCTCCTTCTCTCTGACCCTCCTGCCTCCTTCTTAAAAGGGCCATGTGATTATGCTGGGCCCACCTGGATAATCCAGGATAATCTCCCCACCTCAAGATCCTTAACTTAATCACATGAGCAAAGTCCCCTTTGTCACGTAAGGCCGTATATTCACAGGTTTCAGAGATTAAGACATGGACATCATTTGCCAACCACACCGGTTACTTTAGACATTATTTATGATGTACGAGTAGTTTTCCATTTATACTGCTTTATAAAAGCCATATGAAACTAGAAACAAAAAAGTAAAAACTCTACTGGGATACACACTCCCTCCGTTCTAATCCCCACCACCTTCCTCCCAAATATATTTATATATATAAAAATGGAACATACGTTATATGCGTGAGTGTAGAGTTGAGCCTTCACATTTGGAGGTACATTTGCTGTTTCTGCCAGGTTAAAGATGAAGAACGGGGTTTTCATCCTGGGAGTGCGGGGGTGGGTGGGAATCTTCATTAAAACCATGATGTCAAATTTCACACGTACAGCTACATCGACCAGATTTTTCCACTGATAAGGAACACACCAAACCCTTTACTGCATTGTTTGTACCTCTCCCATATTCACAGAAGTTTATTCTGAACCAACAGCAACTCCTTCTTTCCCCACTGCCAACACGCTGCATCCGCACTGCTTGCCAAAGTTTTTAGAAAAAGAGCTTAAATTCATCATCGCTATTATACATCATTTCATTCTTCCTCCAGATGCACATTACTGTCATGCAGGAGCAGCCAGGAAGGGGGAGACTTGCTGAGTTTGTCAGTACACCCCTGAAGGGACCCATCGCCACGGCTCATGCCACGTGTGACGAGTTCTTGCAAAGGTAGCTGGACTCTTTGACCACATGCACTCATCCAAACTGTATTCAGCACGCCCGTTAAATCAATACCTGCCTGAATAATGACTGGCTTCCTTCTTTTAGGTGATTTCCCCCCCAGCTTTCCTACATTCAGTCACAGTAAAGTGTTGTACAAACATACGGTGCGGTGCATCTTTGATCAGTTCTTCAAAGCAAGTATTTGTCCCTATAGCTAGGCTGATAACTTGAATTATGCTGTTTTCTGGCTTTTCAAAAAACACTATTGCATAAACCACAGTACATCTATTTTTGTAATTGCTATTTTGGAGCTGTATTTCTGGACACTTTTTTTAAAAGCTCTTTAAACTTATGTAAATCCTTTATATCATAACTCAATCCTCAGTGTGGAGCACAGTCCCGGGCTCAGATTGGGCACCCTTCCTTTGCCGAAGGAAGTACTTCCTATGTACTTGGTATCACCCTCTGTATACCACTTAGGACTTTCATATTAATATCCAGGCCAAAGTCTGTTAGCATTAGAGATTTTGAATGTTTCAAAATAATGGCAGTCAACGGCATCACCACAACGTGTTCCATACAGGCACAACAGGAAAGTATAGCATCTAGGACGTTGATATTCAAATCTGCTCCCTTAGACTGTAAGCCCCTCGAGGGCAGGAAATGTGTTGTATTCATATGTGTAGCTTCCAAGCCTGGCATGGTGTCTGGCCTCTGGGAAGTATTCAGCAGGTGCTTAATTAAATTAGCACATTCCACATGGATCCAGGGCAGTATTAACTGCCCCTCAACAATTACACTCGCTTTGGTTTACTCGAGGCGGAGAGAGAGCACCGGAGCACAGCGCTGTGCCTGAGTCAGGGAGATGTGAGTTTCAGACTCCCATCACTTGCAGCAATCTGGCATTGGCCAGTAACCTCTCTACCTTCAGTGTGTTTCTTTTGTAAGATGGGGATAATAGTAACTTCTTCATAGGTTGTCGTGAGGATGAAATGGGATTATTAATGTACAATGATTAGCACAACGCCTCAAACAAAATGACCGCTCATAAATGTTATTTTTATCATACCACTGACCCCCTACCCTACTGGCTGCTTCCCTGCCATATGAAAAACAGACCACAAACACGTAAGTGTAGGACAGTCACCTTGCTTGCCACATCTCTTCGTTGGCCACAGATTCCCAAGAAGATGGGTCAAACCTGCAGTTACAAGAAAGCAGTGAGAGTTTTCTGCAAGCTACGTTTATTGCTACAGGCAGGTATGGAATCCTTGTTTTATAATCTTACAAGGCAATAAAATAGGTTGGATCTTGAAGTACTGATAGGGACGGAAATAATAAACTTATCCTAGAAAAGTCTGATCCTTAGGAACTTGAAATTTTGGTAAATGTATTCTTCATCTGCATAATGAGCCCCGGTGCCTCATGGGAGCAAACGAAGGATTAGTGGGAAGAGGTTGGAGGCATCTGAGGAACCAGCTGTTCCCAAGAACTGCAAGATGGGCAACAGGGCAGGGGCGAGGCCTCGGTCACTCTATGGACACAGCTAAGAGCCAAACAGCTGTGAAGCTAGGGGATAAGCTTGAGAGAGGGGACTCGTGGCTTTGATAAAAATCACTGCTGGAGCCAGGACGCTGCTCAAAGAACAATGGCTAAACCATCTGCTGGATTTTGACTTCTCTTAATTAAATTTCTTATTATGTGTCTATTTTGATGGAATGGAAATAACGAGTGGTGTCCTGTATTTGTGCTATGGTCACTGTTGGCAGAAAAGGTTATTTTCTTTCTTTTTTTTAAAGTAAGCTCTACGCCCAAGGTGGGGCCCGAACGCACAACCCCAAGATCAAGAACGGCACACTCTACTGATCGAGCCAGCCAGGTGCCCAGAATAGATTATTTTCTAACTTCTCACAATGGTCATGGAGTGCTTTTTTTTAAATATACATAGGTAAGTTTATTTATTTATTTTGAGAGAGAGTGAGCAAGTAAGAGCGGGGGGAAGGTCAGAGAGGGGGAGAGGGAGAGACTCCCATGCAGGCTCCCCATTGTCAGCGTGAAGCCCACCATGGGGCTCGAACTCACGAACCATGAGATCATGACCTGAGCTGAAATCAAGAGTTGGACACTTAACCGACTGAGCCACCCAGGCACCCCTATGGAGTGCTTTGATATAAACCTACTTCTCATCTCTGGTTGGTGCACTGTGGACTGTTTGCACATATTGATTCAAAAAATCTTTGTAGCATTTTTCATATGATCTCGCCTGTCCTTGAATTATAAGCAATAATTTTTTTTTTAATGTTTATTTACTTTTGAGACAGACAGAGACAGAGCATGAACGGGGGAGGGTCAGAGAGAGAGGGAGACACAGAATCCGAAGCAGGCTCCAGGCTCTGAGCTGTCAGCACAGAGCCTGACGCGGGGCTCGAACTCACAGACCGTGAGATCATGACCTGAGCCGAAGTCGGACGCTTAACCGACTGAGCCACCCAGGCGCCCCTATAAATAATAATTATCTAATCTTTAAGTAATTCATAACTTAAGAAATAGTCAAGAGAAGCACATTTCTAGAGATGGTGACTCAATTTTCATATGGGTGAGAGTCAGCTCTATAGAGATGCTTCAAGGAAGACTGATCACACCCCCAAACAACATAACCAGGATAATGACTTTTTCCTAATGAGTAGGAAAAAGTTACTCAAGGGCCAGTCTCCTCTATAGACAAGTTATGTGCTACTCCTGAAGAGAGGAAAATATGGCAAGTTCGTGCGCATAAAAACTCTCACGGGAAACAGTACCTTGTAAAGCTCTACTGCAGTTGATGGATCTCTTCCACCTTTAGGGTGCGAGACAGAGGATGGTGGACAATATGGCGTCACAAGAGCTGGAAGCGGAAGGTGCAGGGCACCAACCTGTTGTGGTGCCCACTCAACTGCAGCCCCCCCTTCCCCTCCCATCTCCCTACTGTTCTTCAAACATGAGAACAAGAAATACATGTTCTCTGTTACAATTCATGTGGGCAGCAAATAATACTAATAACTAATTTAAAAAAATCAAAACTATTCATAGGCATCTCAAAATTTAGTTTTTTAAGCACACAAAACTGCCATACTCTGATGAAAAACAGAACTGCTGTTCCTACCTTCCATATTCTTCGGTCCAGTTATAGATATTTCTTGTGAGTTTAATCCATTCCTCGGGGTTGAATACAATCTCCGAAGGAACTAATTTGTCACAAGAACCCCAAGGCCAAAGTGAATAGTTCTTTTTCCAGGTTGGGTCACCTTCATGAATTCCTATGCAAACGAATGTTTTCTTCCTATTGAAAACAGAAAAGAAAATATTTTTAACTCAAAGTTCTAAATGTTAATAAATACAACTCATAAAGGGTCATTTTTGACTCCTTGAACCTTGGTTAGCAATAAACAATTGGTAAACCTTTCGGTTTATTTAAATCTTTCCCAAATAGACCGTTTAGAATTTATATTAGTGCAAAAAAAGCTGTTTGGGAGAGCTGGGGAGAAGTTAACAGACATAAATAATAAAACCTACCTGCTCAAAACATAAGAAATCATTTGGGGACAAGCATTATTATAATGAAAGAAAGCTTCTGTGGTCCTGTTTCACATGTAAACTTAAACATTATTTGACACCTTTCTTTTTTCATTTTACAGGTGGAAATATACATCTTCATTTGTTTCCCTGCTTAGAAGTAGTTTCTCCTTCCTCAAATTCCCATTGCACTTTCTTCTTCTCTTTTATTGTTACTGTATTGTACTTATTGTTTGCATTCACAAATCTCCCCAAGTAGCCCAGAAGCATCCTGAGGATAGGCTCTCTATCTCTGAATTAACTCTAAACCACACATAGCAGGATGCTTAGCTAATCCACCATATTTGCTGACTAAAATCAATTAGATTGAATAAACTATAAAAAGCTTCAAATCCTGCAAAAATTAGGAATAGAAATGGTTTAAAAAGGTTGGTTTAAACTCACTATAATCGAATAGTTCTGTTCCAATTTGTGGTGTGTGACTGGGTAGCTATTACGAAATAGGAAAAAAGACGTATATTAGAAGAAATTACTTGAAAGTAATAAAAGACGCCATCAACTTTGAAACAAGATACTTCCAGCTTAGATTTTAGGTTTTTTCCCACCATCTCTGACCTCTGTGATTTGGAGGAAATTACTTAACTACCTGTGTCTAGTCTCCTCAGCTGTGAAATGGGCAAACCCTCTCAGAGCTGTTCAAGATTAAGTGGGGATCTGATACCAAAGTGCGGTTTTATTTTTATTTTTATTTTTATTTATTTATTTATTTATTTTTTAATTTTTTTTTTCAACGTTTATTTATTTTTGGGACAGAGAGAGACAGAGCATGAACGGGGGAGGGGCAGAGAGAGAGGGAGACACAGAATCGGAAACAGGCTCCAGGCTCCGAGCCATCAGCCCAGAGCCTGACGCGGAGCTCGAACTCACGGACCGCAAGATCGTGACCTGGCTGAAGTCGGAGGCTTAACCGACTGCGCCACCCAGGCGCCCCACCAAAGTGCGGTTTTAAAACAGAATAAGAGTTCTGGTTTTGGGGAAGATGGAGGAAGCACGCTCCACTCTGTCTCCCCCACTGCATACTAGACTTCTTGGACAGAACGCCTGGAATCTGAGGACTCTGAAGAGTAAATGGCAGAAACAAGCACAGGGAAAGACACCGGAATTCTGAGTTCTACCAAACCTGTGGGGAGTTTACCATTTCCCCACTGCTGATATTGCCTAGCCTGGACTCAAGGGAAGCCTAATGCCAGGTGAGGACAAAAAGAGCTCCAAGAAAAGCCCCTGTTTTCAAGCCCAAGAAGGAGGAAAGGGAAGGCTGGGGAGAGTAGAGGAAATCCCCTGGATCTCCCCTCCTCTCCTTCCCCAGGCACCAGGAAGTACTGTGCCAGTTACAGAGGCAACAGCACAGCGACGGCAGGGGCAACCAGCAGGTTCCTACAGTTCTGAAGGCAAGGAACACCTCTCTAATCAGAGGAGCTGTGGCTGCAAGAGCCAGGAGCAAATCCTCACTGCTCTTTACCTCTGTGCGGCCTCTGGCAGCCTGGCCCCAGACACAGACACAGTCACAGGACTTGCGTGGCAGGTGAGGGAAATTAAAGCTCCAGCTTTCCGGCCAAACAACCAGGAAAGAAGGCTCCAAAGAAGGAAAAGGGCAAGAGTGAAGACAGAAAGGAGGGAGGTCAAGAGAGCAATCCCATGAAGTTGTGTAGGAACTCCTGGCATATCTCCGAGCTCAGCATGCATGGATCTGACCCTAAATAGACTCTGAGAAATGAGTCACTGGACAGATGGCCACCCAAGGCCCAGACTGAGTAATGGGCAGCACACAGGTATTGATTCAGATCGCACTGCAAATGCTTTGAAAACAGAACCAATATTGGAACTACAGGACACAGAAGGCAGGTCAGAATTTGCAGCCTGAGATTTACCTGGCTGACAGCCTGCTACACCAACAAACAAACAAATCAACATTCTCGTTAGGATTTAAATAAGGCCCAAATATCCAAAATGTCCAGGATATAATCCAAAAATGATTTGGCTTATAAAGAAGCAGGAAAATCTCAATTCACAAGGGAAAATATAATCAATAGATGTGAATTCCAAAATGGTACAGATGTTAGAATTGCCAAAGACTTTAAAATATCAATTATAACAATGCCCCAAGAAGTAAAGGCAAATACTCTTGAAATGAATAGAAAAATAGAAAAATCTCAACAAAGAAACAGAAGATATAAAAAGGAACCAAGTAGAAATTACAGACCTGAAAAATATGATGGAAATTAAAAATTCATTAGATGGGCTTAATGTAAGTCTGGAGAGAGAGAGAGAGAGGGAGGAAGACAGAGAGAGAAGCAGACAGTAAACTGAATGGTGACAGATCAAGAGAAATGAGACGATTTAAACCACAAGCAAAAAGACTGAAAAAAAAAAAAAAAGTACAGTCTCATGCACCTGTGAGACAGTGCCAAAAGGTCTAATGTTCATGTCATCAGAATCCCCGGTGGAGAAGAGAAAAAATGTGAAGCAGAAAAAGTATTTAAAGAAATAATGTCAAAAAATCTCCCAAATTTTGTGAAAGACACAATCTTACAGATTTAAGCAGCTCAGCGAACACCAAACAGGTTAGACTTAAAGAAATCCATGCTCAGATACGCCATAACCAAACTGCTAAAAACCAAAGACACAATCTTGAAGGCAGCCACAGAAAAACAACACATTTCACACAGAGAACAATGATGATGATATCCTGGGATCAAAAGAAGGGCAACAGATATGATAAATATCTAGATACATACCTTAAATTATTTTTTCTCTTAAATTAAAAAATATATGTATGACAGATGAAAACAAAAATTATCAAGTATCTGGTATCATTAATATATATGATAACACAAAAGTGAGGAGGTTAAAGGGACTTATATGGCAGTAAGTTTTCTATATGCCACTCGAAGTAGCAAAATATTAATCCTAAGTAGACTGTGAAAAGTTATGTATACTGTGATTCTCAAGATCAACTGTTAAAAAAAAATTTACCAAGAGACATAGCAAACAACTGAATAATTTAAAATGGAATACTAAAAAAATCAAAATTTCCAAAATATGACAGGAAAAGGGAAGCAGTGGACTGAGAAACAGAGGGAACAAACTGAGAGCAAATAATGAAATGGTAGACATACATCTAAATACGTCAATATTTTCATGAAATGCAAATGGTCTAAATACACCAATGAAAAGATAGACATTGTCAGAATGGAAAATAAAACAAGACCCAGATATATGCTGTCTACAAGAAACCCACTTTAACTATGATATGGGTGGTTAAGAACAAAAGAATAAAAAAGATAGAACATGAAAACACTACTCAAATTAAAACCCAATCATGGGGCGCCTGGGTGGCGCAGTCGGTTAAGCGTCCGACTTCAGCCAGGTCACGATCTCGCGGTCCGTGAGTTCGAGCCCCGCGTCGGGCTCTGGGCTGATGGCTCAGAGCCTGGAGCCTGTTTCCGATTCTGTGTCTCCCTCTCTCTCTGCCCCTCCCCCGTTCATGCTCTGTCTCTCTCTGTCCCCCCAAAAAAAAAAAAAGTTGAAAAAAAAAAACCCAATCAAAAACCCAGAAGAGTTTTTTCTTTTGTAGATACAAAGATGAAAATGCCATTTAATGAAGAAAGGATGTTTTCAACAAATATTAGGACAACTTGACATTTATACACAAAAACAAAACAACAACAAAGAATCCCCAAGAACCTTGTCTTAATCCCTTGCCCTCTTACAAAAAGTAACTCAAAGTGGATCACTGATATGAAATGTAAAAGATAAAACTATTAAACTCCTAGAAGAAAACACGTGAAAATCTTTGTGACCTGACATTGGGCAAAGAGTTCTTGGGTACGACACCAAAGAGTATGATCCATAAATGAAAAAAAATGATAATTGGATGTCATCAAAATAAAAAATTTATCTGCAAAAGCCACTTCAAAAAAGAATAAAAGTCAAGCTACAAAATTTATGAATCACATATTTGCTGAAGATTTGTACCTACCATACAGAAAGAATTTTTAAAACTCAATAGTTAAGAAAACAAACAATCCAATCATCCCACTCATGTTCACACACAAACCTGTACATGAATGTTTACAGCAGCTCAGTCCCCAACCTGACAACCCAAATGTCCTTCAACAGGTGAACTGATAAACAAACAGGAACATCTATAGAATGGAATACTACTCAGCAACGAAAAGGAACTGTTCTCTATCCTGATTGTTGTGGGGGTTATCCATGTATTCCACATGGATCTGTTCTGTATCCTAATTGTTGTGGGAGTTATATAAATGTATACATGTGTTAAAATTCATAGAACTATACATAAAAAAATATCACTGCATCTTAAAAATAAAATAGTAAGTGTTCAATAATATTAGCTTTGTTCCTTTTAAAAAGTGCCCATTTAGAAAGCTTTCGTGTGATGCTGATGGCTCAATGCTTTGGGGGAAAAAATCTCTATCAAGTGCCTTACAATTGTTCATGTACTTTGACTTAGTAATTTCACTTCTGAGAATCTATTCTAAGAATTCAAACTTCTATCCCCTCCAAAGAAAACTATATACACAAAGTCATTTGTTGTAGTATATAATTTTATGATAGTTAAACATTAAGATATTCTATTAACTATCTACTCATAGTTCCTTTCCCCTCTTATTATTAAAATATAGTACATGTACCTACTAAGAATAGTTTGTAAAAACATTAAAAAATGGTTTCATGATATTCAATGGAAAGACAGGATTCTTCCGCATTATGCTTTCAACTTTGTAAAATTTTTGATTTATTTGTATATGTGTAATAGAACCATATTTTTTCTAGTTAAAAAATTTTTTTCTTGGGGTGCTTGGGTGACTCAGTCAGTTGGGCGTCTGACTTCGGCTCAGGTCATGACCTCACAGTTTGTGAGTTCGAGCCCCACGTCGGATTCTATTCTATTCTATAATGAACAAGGCTAACACTAAACTAAAAATTTTATTTAAAAAAAATTTTTTAATGTTTATTTATTTTTGACAGAGAGAGAGAGAGAGAGACAGAGCATGAGCAGGGGAGGGGCAGAGACAGACAGGGAGACACAGAATCCGAAGCAGGCTCCAGGCTCTGAGCTGTCAGCACAGAGCCCAACGCGGGGTCGAAGTCACAGACTGTGAGATCATGACCTGAGCCGAAGTCGGATGCTCAACTGACTGAGCCACCCAGATGCCCCCAAAATTTTATTTTAAAAACTGATACCAATAAGCAATATTTATCTTGAGGCCTTGGTTAATCAAAAATATTAACAAAAATTTATGGGCCAGAAAGTTTATCACCATGCTATATTATAATAGTCAAAGTCTTCTAGACTTCACAAAAATGTCCAAAAATAGAATATTTGTTATCATGCATCTACATGAGAATATTAAACAGTCAAGAAATGATGGTAATAAAAGTATTTTTCTGAGTACATGGGGAAATGCTTATGATATGGTATTAGGTGAAAAAACTGAACAGAAAACTATTATCTCAGCTAGTATTGTAGGAGTCTGTGAGAGTGCATATGTGTTTGTAGAAGTAAATAATTGATGTTAAAAATGAATGAAATTCCGAAAAGCTTACCAAGATGTTATCAGTGGATATCTTAAAGACAGATAGTATTGATCTTCTTTATATTTATTTGCCTGTATTTTTTAGAATTTCCACATGGAGCATAGAGTATTTCTGTAACAGGGACATGCCTCATTCATGCCAATGGCCAATGGGGTAATGCCTTTCACAATCTGGGCCTCCCTGTGCCTCCCCACTCATCTCTTCACCTAGCCCTTTAAGCCCGTGTTCCAAGCTTACTGGACCACTCCCAGTTTCCCCAGGGCTCAGCAGGCCCTTCCCATGACTTTGCACGTGCACTTCCCTTGAATTGGCCTTCTCCTACCCACTTGGCAAATTCCTACTTAGTCTTTAAATCTCCAACATTATGTCCATACTGACACTTCCATGCTTACCAGATGACAATGTAATTTATCTGCCTCATATTTACAGCACCACCTGAAACCCTCTCCAAAAGACTGCAACAGCAGGGGTCATGCCCATGCATCTGTAGCTTATATAGTTGTTGGGTCATTTTGGACAGTCAATTATTTATTAAATAAATGCTGAATGAATGCCTCCAGGCAGAATTAATTGCTTCTTCACCCATGCTCCCAGTTAAATCATCCTCGGTAAACACATATTGAACATTGACTGGGTCTCACACTTCACAAAGCTCGCCTAGCATAGTAGAGAGCTTACCCCATTATATTATAGCCAGTTATGCTCATATCTATGTGTATATACAACAAGATTGTGGTCTACTTAAACTTGGAACTGAGTCTCACTTTATTGCCAAGGCCTCACATAGGCTGGAGCATAGTAGATTCAATAATGTTTGTGGGGTTGAATTAAATAAAATTAACCAAAAAAATGTCCATTTAGGGATGTTAATGGCTCTTAATATCTTATTCAAAAATAGAACAATTAAAATGACTCTCACAGAACATTTATACTCATTACTTATCACTTCATTAGCCACAGTAAACTTCAGGTTCTGAACACCAAAAGTACCATGTTATCAAATTCTTAGTAAGGGATAATTTAACTTGGGAATTTAGAAAGAATTTCTTAAATCCCCTTTGTAAGAGAATAGAAATTATGAAATACGTTTTCTTCTTCACACTCTGGACAATCTCAAGCATTTCATGGATAGGAAAAATGTTCAACACTCTACCACTGAAGGAGTTATTTATTCTTGACCTTAACTATGAATAATTTTACGTTCTTAAGTCTAGAATTCACAGTTCTCATATGTTATCTCAGCCAGCATAACTGTAGGTGTTTTTCTTATTTACAGAAATGCCTTATCCTTTATTAGAAAAATCCTTAAGCTATTTTTATATAGTGATTATTCCTGGAAAAAATTTGCTTTACACTTAAAAGGGGGCCATGGTGTTGATCGGGGGGAACTATAATTGCTTGAGATCCACCTGCAACGATTTCAAGTAGACAGGCACATCTCCAATTTCTCTGAATTATACTAAGATCTTATTTGCTATTCTTGTTAATCTGTCCTTATTTTTCCTTTACCCAGAACAATAACATTTATTTCTGCCTGGCCTCATTTATGCACAGATATTCAATTTAATTACAAAGATAATCTCACCGGTGACAGGGAAATAGGTGTAGAAAATTGGTCTTTTGGATGAGGCACAGCTGCTACATAAACAATTTTAGAAAAGCTTAAGATTTTAGAAAAGCTATTATATGAAAAGAATGCTTACTGTTTATTTATTTCAAGAAAATGATAAAGATTAAATGTGACCATTCCACTAGGTAACATTCCTTCCACAGGATTCCACCGGTTTCCAGGAAAGCTGACACCTGGTAAGTGCTTTGCCATCTTGGGTAAATACCACTCATAAGTCATCATCTATCAGAAAAATAATAAGTGATGTCATATTTTTGCTATACTTCTTAAAAAAGAATCAAGTTGACCAAGTACAATGAAAAAGTTCTAAAATGTGGGTATTATACTCATTAAATATTAACATGATTGAAAAATATGAACAAGCACAACCGAGGTATTCGCCACTGACTACTCCTCTAAATGACTTGAACCTTGGATTTCATTTCTTAAGCTGCGCCTACTATTGGTAACCTAAGCACTTAGTTTGATCTTACCTGCATGCACTTGACGGACGCACTGGCCAGAATGACCTTCCCCTGTCTCACACCTAGAGAACGTGTGCCCAACTTTCAGACCAAGCTTAAGTATCACTTCATCCATGATGCCCTCCCCAGGTTCCACCGCAGAATGATAGGCTCCTATAGCACCTTGTACCTACCTCTGTCACAGCTCTTACACTACTCACTAGACTGTGAGCTTCTCGAGGGAAGGGACTGTATGTTTTCATCTTTGTGCCTCTGCACCTAGCACAGTGCCTGGCATTAAATGGTTCTCAGATTATGTTTGCTGAAGTTGGAAGGTCTTTGGTGGCCAGGCTAGACAACCTGGGCAAGATACAGAGATGTGTCATTACTCGGCTCTTTTGTTCATCCATTTACTCCAGAAACAAGTACTGCCCACCTACAATGAAGAAGATAAAATCCCTGCCCTTGAGAAGCTCAACGTATGACAATCTAGACCTCAAAGAGAAAAATTATCTGAATGTATCAGTATGTCCAAATTGTATATTCTCACATGGTCTTTTGATTAAAATAAATCATCAATATCAGGAAAAATCATTATTTCTTAATTCTATACTTAGTATATCCTTATCTGTACTTTCATATGTACAGATTTACTTTTTTTTTAAAGAAAAGACTCCCATTTACACCTTCAAAGCTTTGTTATCGTTTAGATATTACCTTTTGAGCAATTATGCTTATGTGTTACTTGCTTTATATAAGTAATTTAACTAGAGATGACAAATTAATTTTAATCTAGGTGTACATTGTAAATACTCAAACATACTTATTGAATTAGATCTTATGACCCAATAGTTTCAGTTCTTAGGGATATTAACATTAATTCAACACCTTCTATATGCTACAACCTTAATATTTCTCATCTAATTCTCATAGTAACCTTATTGCATAGTAATCACATTAGACACTGCTGGGTGCCTACTCAACAGCTAATACCCTCTTCTTCCTCACTGACACAATCCTGACTTTGACCTGGTAGTCCAGGGCAGCTCCATGCTTGGGTCTAGTCTTTCCCTTTTGCCAGCAAGGAGTTTAGGAATTAGCATATGACCCAATACTGATTAGAGGGGGGCCCTCGGGGTGGTCTGTTAGGGCTTCTGGGGCACATGTTACTCTCAACAGAGAGGGGAAGAGAGATAGGAGGTTGGCGGGGGGCAGGGGACTGGGGAGAGAGAGAGAGAGAGAGAGAGAGAGAGAGAGAGAGAGAGAGAGAGAAAGAGGAGGGGAGGAGACAGGAGGAGAGGCACTTTGCTTCCTTTTAGGATGTGATGCTTGGAACTGGACATTCATCAGTTCAAGATGGATGTAGAAAAGTGGGCCTGGAACACTGACATCACTTGAACTGCTTGTATTATCCATCCTAAAACCTCCTATCTTCAGACTACTTCTTACGGGAGATTAAACACTCTATAGTTTAAGCTACTCTTAGGTATTTTGTTTCTTGCATTCAAAAGCATCCTAACTTAAATGATGATCATTTCCATTTTATAGATCAGGAGACAGAAGCTCTGAGAGGAAAAATCATTAGCCCCATGTCACACATCCTGGAAGTGACAGAATGAGGACTTGAATTTAGGTCTAATTAACTTTGAAATCCACGCTTTTCAACGATAGTGACTGCCGTCCTAAACAGTATTTTAAAATCATGGTGGGATACCACATTATCAACTAATAACCTTGCTTTTGTCAGAAGCTAGGTTGAAGATCAAATTAATCAATTTGTGTACCTGATATAAAAGCAAACTGCTTACAAAAAATGTGTAATTTGCAAGTTTCCCCATATTTGCAAATCTGTTTATCCAGTTTTCTCCAAAAAATTCCAATTATTCATTAATTCAACAAAATTTATTAAGTATTGTGCCTACTCATTTGCTCAAATTAATCACAGTATTAAGATTAGTATAAAGATTAGGAATTCTCTCTCCCTGATGACTGCTCTAAAAACACCAGAGATAGATTTGTTCCCTTTTAGGTATTTATGGTTTAAATTAGAAATCTTATAGTTTAAATATATTTCTTCAGTTCCGGAAGATTGTTTTTTTTTTTTAATTTTTTTTTTTTAACGTTTATTTATTTTTGAGACAGAGAGAGACAGAGCATGAACGGGGGAGGGTCAGAGAGAGGAAGCCACAGAATCTGAAACAGGCTCCAGGCTCTGAGCTGTCAGCACAGAGCCCGACGTGGGGCTTGAACCCACGGACCGTGAGATCATGACCTGAGCCGAAGTCAGACGCTTAACCGACTGAGCCACCCAGGCGCCCCAATTCCGGAAGATTGTTTTAATAGACCTGGAAATTTTCACAAGTCCTCTCCAAACGTATTTTCGTCACAAGACCAACAAAGTTTACTCAAAATTCTATACCAGAATTGGGGTTAATAATTTCTACTTAGAATGAAATGTTTACTTACCTGCAGTATAACTTATTTTATATTCAACCTAAAATATTTTAATCTCTGGACCAGTGGGCAGTGTTAATTTGAATGGCTGTGTTGGCCAAATATATTATTTGATTCTACCATGAAAAACATTAATTCTTAAAACATTCAGTTTAGAAAAGTTTTTAAAAATATTTATTTACTTTTGAGACAGAGAGACAGAGACAGAGTGTGAGCAGGAGATGGGCAGAGAGAGAGGGAGACAGAATCCAAAGCAGGCTCCAGGCTCTGAGCTGTCAGCACAGAGCCTGATGTGGGGCTCAAACTCACAAGCGGTGAGATCATGACCTGAGCCAAAGTTGGACACTTAACCGACTGAGCCACCCAGGCGCCCCCAAACATTCTGTTTAGATGAGAAGGAACCAATTCATATGGCTTATACATTAGTTAAAATAAACAAAAGAACATGATGTATATTCTAAGAGTTTTCATGAAAACTGTACCCATCCACTGTTAAAAAAGTTTAAAAAATATTTGCTTTAAAGCGATTACTGTTACTATATTCTAAGTATATTTTTCACATACTTACTTCCTGATCCACTAGTGAAATATCTGGCCTCAGTCCCTCGCAATAATGCATGTAACGGAGAGAATTCCCTGGCAAATCTCCTCTGAGTAAGATAATTGCATCATGAGGCATAGAGGCTAGAAGGTTCTTTGCAAATTTATCAATAACATAGTTGGTCCTTTGGTCACAAATGCTAAACAAAAGAATAAAGAAACATTAAAATAGCAACATACTGCTACAGTTTCAACAAGACTGAATTTATTTTCTGCACCATTCTTTTCCCATCACGCACTCTACATGTAGTGTTTCAAAGTATTCTAATTTATATCTTTTAAGAAGATAAATATATTTGAAAAAAGAACACTATCATCTGAAAGAAAACTGATTGTGCAATTAAACAAAAATCAGTGGACTGCTTTACTTCTGGAATTTATCATTTCTATAAAAAGGGAATCAGTTAGTGCTTAGAAATAAGTCCTTTTCCCCCCCTAAAAACACACCCAATTTCACTAAAAAGAAGTAAGTCTTCTGATTTCACTTGGAATTCAAGGTAATGTCATGTCAACTTCATTTAGACCAAAGGACTTTTCAGAAATTAAAAGGAAATCTACCAATTTCTGGCATAACTTCGTATGACATTGGTCTGCCTCTCTTGCATGCAAGGTTGATCCTTTTCACCACTTCCCCCGCACCATAGTCTCTTCTCTCCTTTCTAGACTGAGAACTAACTCATTAGGGAATGACACCAACAAGAAGGAAGGGAAGGAACAGCTGGTTGAGTTGTTTACTTCTCTCCAGGCATTTCTTGCTATTGCCAACAACAGCGGTACAACTCTTTTCAGTGACAGAGTGGACTTTCTAACTTCAAAGAAAACTGGCATGAATTCTGAGAGCTTCCCATGAAAAAAGAAATAGACTACAAGAGAGTAAACGCATCAAAACACGGAACGAGCAATGTCCTGCCTGTTATTATCAGGTCTGTTACATTTAATGGTTTGGAGACACACAGCCTAAAGTTGAATCACTGGGCTAGCGTCACAAAGCAAATGAACACTGCTAGGAACAAAATATTAACCTTTGCCTTTGAAACTGCTGCAACTGCTTCCTGCTATGATTCCCTACTTCGCAGGGTGATGCCTCACATTTTGCCACCTAGTGAAGTTGCTATCTATTCCATTCCCCTGGGACAAATACAAGAATCAAAACAAAATACAATAACCCAGCCTTGTACAAGCATCCCTGATGTCGAACCTGGATTGCCCTAAAGACCCGAGTCAGGAGGAGATTGGGATAAAACAAACGTGGGAAACATGTGGGCTTTGCAGACCCTTGTTAAGCTAGCTATGGAGTTGTGCCTGGGACACACGTCCCCTTCCCACCAGACCTCCTGTGAAGCAGCCTTCCCAACACTGGCTCTACCCTGGTATTATAAAGAACATCAGTTTTTAAAGTTAAGTTGAAAGGGGACATCTAACCTTTTAATCATTATTTTTTAAAGGCTTTAAGTATATATGCATGTATATATGTATGTATGTATTTATGAGAGAGCAGGCACATGAGTAGCAGAGGGAGAGGGAGAAAGAATCTTATGCAGGCACCACCCCCCCACCCCCCCAGCACAGAATCCCACGCAGGGCTCGATATCACAACCTGAGCCGAAATCAAGAGTTGTACCTGAGCCACCAGGTGCCCCAGAAATTTAACCTTTTAAAATACCAATCAGTGCACCTGGGTGGCTCAGTCGGTTAAGCGTCTGACTTCAGCTCAGGTCATGATCTCGTGGTTCGTGGTTTGAGCCCCATGTCAGGCTCTGTGCAGACAGCTCAGAGCCTGGAGCCTGCTTCAGATTCTGTGTCTCCCTCTCTCTCAGGCCTCCCCAGCTCATGCTCTGTCTCTGTCTCTCTCTCAGAAATAAATAAACATTAATAAAAAAACTTTTTTCAATACCAATCAAATCTCACTATCATGAAACTCCAGTGGACTCTTTCCACCTCTGTAACGTTTACTCAACGCTGATGGAAATAAATGAACTATCATCTAAAACGTGGACGTCTCTTATGTTAGACTGAGGTTTTCATTGGCATGGTTATCAAACAGATTTTTAAAAGTACATATAATACTAATGCATAAGAATGAAGAAACTTTTAGAACTTCAATGATTTCAAAATAATTAATATTCACTGCTATGGAGTGAACTAGAAAAGGGCCAGGTGTTACTCAAAAGATGAAATCTTTGAAGGATAAAGGGAATTATTTCAGGGCATACAAAAAGGCCCAAATGCCTTTACTCTCCATCCAAGTGGTATTTAAAAAAAAAATTTTTTTTAACGTTTATTTATTTTTGAGACAGAGAGAGACAGAGCATGAACGGGGGAGGGGCAGAGAGAGAGGGAGACACAGAATCGGAAGCAGGCTCCAGGCTCTCAGCCATCAGCCCAGAGCCCGACGCGGGGCTTGAACCCACGGACCGCGAGATGGAGACCTGAGCTGAAGTCGGACGCTTAACCGACTGAGCCACCCAGGCGCCCCCAAGTGGTATTTTAGATCATGGACACATCACGGACGCATCCTCCAGATCCTACAAAGTCTCTCTAGGGCTCCTTGGGGGAAAATATATAACTGGTTGATATGTGCCACCCAAACCCTTGCCGGCAACGCCCTGAAACTACGCATCAGTCAGGCTGAGATTCTGTTCAGGCAGAAGCACCGCATCCAGACCAAGCCGTCTCACTCTGAAAACCAGTGGAGGTTACAGGTGCAACAAAGTCCGAGGATCTAAACATCCAAACGTCTCTTGTTTGGGTGAGACTTTTCATAAAATTAAGCATGTGTTACCTGAAATTAGAATATATTTGGTACATTATAAAAAGCGTTGCTGAAAGCCACTCCAGACACTGAAGCCCACTGGTGTTCAGCACTCGGTTGCTCTCAGAAACTAGCGCGGCCAAGCCGACGCCGGCGAGCACGGCCACCACAGCGTTGCTCTGCATCCAGAATCTTTCTACCTGTGCAAGAGACACAAGAGCAGCACGTCCGGCTGGCTGCTTTATGCAACCAATCAGGCACCTGTCGACTTAAAAAATACACCGCGTGTGCCTATTGCTGTCACGCAGGTCTTGTTAACTGACTTTCCCCAATCCGACTCCACGTCCCTCTAGCTTTCAATTTTCAAATATTTCCCCTTTCCCGTTTGACACACGAATCTCCCTTTTTGGATCCACACGTTCTTTTCAATCCCGTGGCCTGCGCCTTGAACTCCTGCCACTTGTAAGGTGGAGGGGGTGGAGAAATGCTTTTGCTTTGCTCCTGATGTCTCCTCCCACGTGGGGAAGCTCCACCAATGTAACACCCCTCACTTCTTTCCTGAGGGGTGCAGGCACTGAGCTGACGGGGGGGGTGGGGGGATCTGGGAGCTGAGGGTGGGTCCGCAGAGCCCTCCCCTTTCCTCTTTCTCTTGGAAGTGATCTGCCTACAGGATGCACCTGTCCAGGGGCAGACTCTGTCCCTGTGACGCCAGTGGGGCGGGTGTGGGGTGGGGAGGGTCTTGCCCTGGACAGCGCTGCCTGTGACTAGTGCGTGGGTCTGTCCATTCCAGGATGTGCTATGAGGAAGCCCCCTTGCCCACAGACATAAACCACACTCTCCAATCTCAGAGTGATCAGTGATAAAGGTGATTCACCCTGGTTTATCTCATTTCTCAGTTGATTCAGAACTCAGATGATCAAATAGGGTATTATTTATTAGGCCTCTCGAACACACACATACACTGCATTGGTTTCCGCCATTAGAGAAGAGCTATCTACATTTATAATTTCTACTACAGGGGCGCCTGAGTGGCGCAGTCGGTTAAGCGTCCGACTTCAGCCAGGTCACGATCTCGCGGTCCGTGAGTTCGAGCCCCACGTCAGGCTCTGGGCTGATGGCTCAGAGCCTGGAGCCTGTTTCCGATTCTGTGTCTCCCTCTCTCTCTGCCCCTCCCCCGTTCATGCTCTGTCTCTCTCTGTCTCAAAAATAAATAAACGTTGAAAAAAATATATATAATTTCTACTACAAAGAGAATACGCTAATAATTTTTGATCTATAATAAATTACACACAGTTTTAACTATTCTAAGATAAGTCGCTCTTCTACAAGATTCGTGAAGACAAGACTGTACATTCCTAATCACCTTTGGGGTCAAAGGGCCATATCCAAGTCAAACTTACCACACCCATGAAAAGTGGTTTTGAAATATCTAAATTCGCCCTCCAAGCGAAGAACAATGAATAAATGCAAAACATTCCAGTAAAAAGCCATACTGATGATGGGTTCTGTCTGTCCCTATAAAAAAATTTAAATATGTACAAAATTATTTATGTGCATGAATATTAATGACAATATCACATAGGTTTAAACTACGGGGAAAAAAATTAGATCCATAAAACTTTCCATTTTTAACTAGGGACAAAGAAAGATCTCAGTTGAAAGAAATCTGAGTGGGAACATATAACCAAAACAGTCATTCACTACACATTGTAATACATATCACAGACGACTTCACTTGGAACTATACAGCAACAGATAGAAAGTTAAGATTTGCAGAAGAAATACAGATTATTAATCTTGTTAAATCGGAGATGCAATTAAACATACGCAAAACAAAGGAATAATGTCATGCATCAAAATAATAAGGTTTTACAATGACAAATCTCAATATTGGTGAGGACGTAATACTGTGAAAGCATGTGTTATTATAATCTTCAAGAAAAGATACTTTGATAATATATATGAAGAGCCTTAAAAATAATCACACTCATTGACCTAGCAATTTGACATGTAAGTGTAAATCTTTAAGAAAAACCAGAAATGTGGATAAAGGTTAATCCATAAAAATGCTTTAATATTACTTGTAGCAGAAAGAGTGGAAGCAACCTGCAAAGTCTCAAATAGTTAAAAGTTAATTCTCCTAGGTCACAGAATGGAGTTTTACACAGACGTTTAAATGATTTTAAGTGTTTTTATGATACGGGAAAATGTTCACAATATAACGTTAAGTGCCAAGGAAACACAACTACAAATGTATGTACATGTATAAATTTACATAAAACACTTAGACTAGAAAGTAAATGAACAAAAAATTAAGGGAGTGTTGCATTTTTCAGGTTTTCTTTTATCATCAGAGGTTACTTTTTTCTTCAGAGGAATTCAAATTATGGTTTACTTCTTTTGCAATGCAACAATAAGTAGCTACGGGCAGAGTACAGGATCAAACCAGAAGTTTAAGACATCAAATGACTTGCTTACTTAGATTGTAATGTAATGAATGCTCAATCTTCCAAAATCATTAATTTATAATCAAGAAAAAAAAAACTAGCAAGAAAGCAATACAAATTTGCTGTAACAGAAGTGTCAGAGTCATTTATATTTAATATAAAATAATACTTGCAATGTTCTACAATGACATATTAAAATATGAATGGAATTAGTGAATATGGGGAAGAGAATAGGGAAAAATTATATTACTCACTTTCTTGCTAAAGATATATTTGCCCAAACTGCGAGGGCTTGAATGTTGAATGAGAGTTGGGTCCTCATACTTGTTACTTGAGAACTGTAAAAGACAATCTAACTTATTGTTGGTAGAAAACAAACTTGGTTAGTTCCAAATAAAACATTATTTGTAAGACACACCTGATAACGCACTGAATAGTTTTAAGGGCTGGAGTCAGATTTTAAAATTACTTTGTCTTCTCATTTTAAATTTGGGAGAAAAGGTACCACAAGAAAAGAGTTAAACAGTTCTTTTTTTAAATTTCTTTTTTAACGTTTGTTTATTTTTGAGAGAGAGAGAGACAGAATGTGAGCAGGGGAGGGACAGAGAGAGAGGGAGACACAGAATCCAAAGCAGACTCCAGGTCTGAGCCGGCAGCACAGAGCTCAATGTGGGGCTTGAACTCACAAACTGCGAGATCATGACCTGAGCTGAAGTCTGATGCTTAATCACTGAGCCACCCAGGCACCCCAAGGGTTAAATAGTTCCAAGATGTTTTCCAATTGTAACACTGGGTTACCAATTTTATATTTGGCTTAGGATCAGAGCAAGTAATTCTTCTGTATTTGTAATATTGGTATGGTGTATCGATATCATAAACCAATTTGTATCCTCTGATTGGTTTGGTAAGAAGTCATCAGAAATGGGTTTTTGAACTTCTGTCAGCATTGTACACATGGCCGCCTGTGATTTCCTAATTGAAAACAAAATTAATTCAAATAATTTTCTGGAGATCCAATCATAAAAAAGGAAACAAGAACAAGAGAGGTGATCTCCCTTAAAAGGCTTCCTTGTGGGGTGCCTGGGTGGCGCAGTCGGTTGAGCATCAGACTTTGGCTCAGGTCACGATCTCGCGGTCCGTGAGTTCGAGCCCTGCGTCGGGCTCCGGGCTGATGGCTCGGAGCCTGGAGCCTGTTTCCGATTCTGTGTCTCCCTCTCTCTCTGCCCCTCTCCCGTTCATGCTCTGTCTCTCTCTGTCTCAAAAATAAATAAAAAACGTTGAAAAAAAAATTAAAAAAAAAAAGGCTTCCTTGTTTTCTATATTATGTGGTTCAAAAATGTTGAAGCCATCTCTGAGAAATGTATTCTTTTTCCTATAATTAAACTAAATTCTTCCATTAACTAATAAGGATTTTCCAACTGCTTTCTGAGTTCTAAAATAGCTCTAGCAGTCTCCACTTTTTAGAAAAGAAACGACTCTATACACCATCTCAAAGAACTTTCTTCTCCCTATCGGCAATTTTGCTGGAGAAAATGCGATGCCATAATTATGGAAACCACACAATGTGTCTTTTACTAATGGAGACTCATCTACTATGAGAAGATATTCTTACCCATTTTCAAATACACTTGAAAAATTGATTCCAGCATGAGGCCCATTTCAAGCCATTCTTCAAAAGGAATGAAGTCAGTCTCAAAATTAATTCTTGGAGATCTGTTGCTTAAGTGTTAGCTCTAAAACATGGTCACTGCCTAGGGTTAGATTCAATAATTTCCTTGTACAGGATTGCAATTTAGAGATATGCATGGGGAAAGAATTTAATTTGCTTGACTGGAAAAGGATAGATGATTAGGTCCCATCATTTTGAAGGATTTTCTAGTAGTTTAATTATGAGTTGCTTCTCTCAACACTCCTGTCCACCTGAAACAATTAAAGGCTAGAAATTCTCTCCCTCAGTCAGAGAGTGCTAGGATTAAGCCTCCAGTCTACATTATGATTTGGTTTGAACAAATAACGTGGGTGTGAGTGGTCATTACTTTTGTCATGTCTTTTTTCTGGGCATATTACCTAACTGCTATTCCTTTACTATAAAGGAAGCTTTTGTGTTCCCCAATAGATGACCTTTATGTGCACCTAATAAAAGTTAGATGTAAAGTCCAGCATTACTCTTTTTTTTTTTTTTTAATGTTTCTTTATTTTTGGGAAAGAGAGAGGGAGGAGAGGGGCACAGAGAGAGGGGGAGAGAATCCGAAAGGCTCCGAGCTGTCGGCATAGAGCCCAACGCAGGGCTCAAATCACAAACTGTGAGATCAGGACCTGAGCCGAAGTCTAATGCTCAACGAACTGAGCCACCCAGGCGCCTTCACAAAGGTGCCTTACTCTTGAGAGTTCTTTGGAGTTCAGATGGGATTTGTGAAGGTAAAATATACTAGCAATCTTCAGTGTGATAACAACCCTGGGAGGTGGGTAAAAGAGAGCAGCAGTGAGTTTTCTGGCACGGAGCAAAGCGGAATAAAATGAAGGTCCACGGCCACTGGTAAAGCTGTCTTTATAACTGAGCTTCTGGCGACCTTCTCTCCAAACGAAAAAGAAAAAGGACCCACGAAAGGTTCAGTCAGACATAAAAAAAAAAATATTCAAAATTAGTTGTGAGAACCAACAAAAGGTTACATAAGAATAATTGGTACCAGGAAAGTGTTTTCAAATTACAGTATAAAATGAAAACCAGCAGGCTAATAAAACAGTATGCATATTACGATGCCATTTTTAAAAACAAAAATAGAAGAAATATTGGAAGGACACAGACAAAAATGTTACTGGTGGTTATCTCTGTATGTTGGAATTATAATAATTTTAATTTTCTTATTTTTGCTTACCTGGATTTTCTAAACTTCTCATAATGATTATGCATCATATTCTGGGAGTAGGGAAAAAGGTCATTTAAAAAGAAAGGAAGGATGGCAGGAAGCAAACAAGCTAGCAAGTTAACAAGACAGAAACTGTGAGAACCTATGAACTGCCTTGTATACAGAGTTAAAATATTCTCCCCATATTTTAAAAATGGTTTTCAAATAGTCCTGGGAATCCCACATTAATAATTACTTAGGAGATCACCTGTGATAGAAGACTATTTGCCATAATTTTATATTGAAAATATTATAAAAATAGTAAAGGATTGGTATGGATATTTTTCAAGTTGTCTTAATCTGTGTGGGTTTTAAAGCAAATATTAACCCATTTTTCCAAGAACCCTAGTGGGTAACGCAGATGAAATTTATTTGCTTAACCTGGCTCTAAAAAAGGCTGGATATTAAAAATATTTAAGTCCAAAACAGAGCTTAAGGACAGCCTAAAGAAACAGTCTTAAGAGACATCAAGTAAATAAAGCTCTGAATAATTAAAGAACATAGCTCAATTCTAAATAAAAATAAAATAATCAAATTGCTAAATACAATGTTATAAAATATCTCTGAAAAAAAAGCATATAGAAAACCAGACAGAACAAAGAATAAATTATGTATAAAGAAACAGTGCATTGGGTAATTTCGTATCCAAATGAAAGTTGAAACATTTTAGTTGCATAGGTTCTACATAGTCTCTTAATAACTGCTGTATTTATTACTCACTTCAATCTTTACCTTATTGAAGGAAATGCTAGAATGTTTGACAGTATACACACACAACTGTTACCTGTACAGGCTAAAGCTACTTCTCAGACATACTGCTTCACAAAGAGATAAACCCAGAAATCCCAAAATTCAGTTAATGGAATGAATAGAGAATTTACTTAAAATCAGTTTCAGGGGCGCCTGGGTGGCTCAATCAGCTAAGCATCTGACTCTCGATTTTGGCTCACGTCATGATCTCAGGGTTTGTGAGATCGACCCCAAATGGGGCTCTGCGTTGACAGCCAGAGACTGCTTGGGATTCTCTCTCTCCCTCTCTCTCTCTGCCCCTCCCCTGTATATGCACGCTCTCCCTCTCTCTCTCAAAAATAAATAAATAAACTTAAAAACAAAACAAAACACAGTTTCAAATATTTCATACTCACAGCAAAATTTCAGACATACTGGATCCTATTTCAGATTTGGCCTAAACATAAAAGAGAAAAATTTACTTGTGCAAGCATTAAACTGAAGCTTTGTTAGGCTATTGTATTTTAACTACCTTGATTTTAAATATGCGTGTTTTAAATAGACAAAGCAACATCTCTCTTTATTCAGTCTTTACTTCAGAGCCTTACTGAGTTTTTGCAGAGAAGTCAATGAAAACTAAACACTTTCTTTAGGAAGAATTAATGCAGAAATAATGATTGGCTAAAAATCAGTTAAAATATTTCCAGCAGGAATGATTAACACATTAATGAATTAACAGACTTTACACTTTTGTTACGGAGTCTCTTTAAAGCACTTTGATTAGAGCTCATTATCACATGTTAGTCTATAATTTCACAATTACATGTGAATTATACAAATTTCAAATCTGGAATGGCCCTCAAGCAATATTGTAATGGAATAACCAATATAACTAAGCCAGAGTATAAATTTAAAGTATCAAACTTTCTAAGTCAAGAAGTAATTAATAATTATCCTTTCATTAACCTATTTTATTATGAAATATCTCCTCCATACAAATAACATACATAATGTGTATTTAAGGGATAAACAGTTTTTTTTAAAAGTCTACAGAGCCACCATTCACTTAAGAAACAGGACTGCACCAATTCCATAGGGTATCTCACAAAGCACTCATAAGCCTCGCTTTTCTTACCCCCCAGTGGTAACTATTACCTTGAATTTGGTGTTAATTATTCCCCTACTTTCTAATAATATATAGTTCTACTTCTTTTGTATGTCTCCTTGAGTAATAGACTGTTTAGTTTTTGTATGGTTTAGAATTTTCTATCAATGGTGCCAAATAACATGTAGTGTTCGGAGATTTGCCTTTGTAGAAGGCACAAAAAACACAAACCATGAAAGAAAAATCCGAGACAACTGTCTCTCTTAAAAACAAAAAACAAAAAAACAAAAAAAACATGAGTTTGTCCTCCTATTCTTCAGATAACCTTTACCATAACCACACTCAGTGTTTTGCCCTGATTTATGTTTTAGGGACAGTAGGGCCTTTTGAACTTTTATAAAGCCATTTTAGTGAAATTATATTTTATAAAGTATTTACACATAGGTATTACAGTAAATAGTACCACGAACACTATTTGTCAAATGTGAAAAAAGGAAGTGTTTTGGTCGAGGTAGATTAAAAATTTTGAGGTTTTTTTTTTTTTTTTCTTTAATCTTTCCAAATATTTTTAAATCACAGACTGAGGGACCAAAGTGATACCCGATGCTAAGAATGAAGTGTTTCAAGTGCTGGTGGCAGAATCTTTTTAACTTTGTCATGCTGAGAAATATATTCGGGATATACGACATTATGATGTCAGGTTTGGGGATTCCAACTTTTTGCTAATGTCTGTTAAAGGCCATATTCCAAGGAGCAAGTCTGTTATGTAAATAACTGAAATGAAAATTCTCTGTATTGTCATTGATAAATATTGTTTTTTTCAGTCAAAGCCCAGGCAGAACACTGAAGTTTTGCCATTTGCTTCCTTAAAAGTGTTTTACTTATTTTTAAGAGTTTATCTTATTTTTTAAGTAATCTGTACACCCTACATGGGACTTGAACTTACAACCCAGAGATCAAGAGTCGCATGCTCTACCAGCTGCACCAGCCCAGTGCCCCAAAAGGGTTTTAAATATAAATTTACCAGACTGAATGTTCCATATTCTTCCCTGAGAAAATGCGTCAAAAATCCTAGCAATGTTGTCTGGTCTCCCCAGGTCCAACGGGCTTGATTGAGGTAGGACGAGACAGGAAGGTAGACATAGGGCAACAAGCCAGCACCGAAGCACAGACTCAGCTTCAACAAAGAGCCCAGGGAGAGTTCCTGCATCAGAGCACATTGGGTTGTATAACAACGTTTATTTTAGTCCCTTCATCCCCGAACTTCCAGAACACAGCGAAGAAAACACCAAAATGTTTACTCAGAGCTGATCTCTCAATTTATAGTTAAGTTACCCCAGAATCCTATGTTAAACCTTCTGAGTCCTGTGGATTACTAGAGAATTGCATCAGCCTGAATTCCTTTGCATGGCAGGTGAAGCAAATAATATTAGTGAAGACTCCTGAGTATCATGTGGATTGCATGTTTTATATTTAAAACCATGTCATGACATGTATTATTCTAATGCCAATTCACTTCACCACCATCATCGGGAGTAGGCTTCAACTATATTCTCTCTTGTGATTACACACTGATGATATGATTCTCTCTACAAGGGTTTTGGATATTTTGTGGAAATATTGGGCACAAATGAAGCTAGCTTTTAAATTACCTCCCAGCTCATCCAAATGCTTTCTCCTCAGTTTACATATAGGAAGGAGTACTGATGGAAATTTGTTGTATGTAACAATGCTGTTACGTTCGTATGAGAATGTATTTTTTCATCTGCACATTTCTAAAATAAAGGACAGTACTGACAAACTCTCATAAAGATTATATCCAAAAGAATTCTGATATGCTAAAGACTCAAAGAGTGGTTGCTTTAGTAATTGGGAAAGGGAGTCTCTTACAAATATCATAATTGGAAATTGCCAACTTTTCCTTTACAAAAAAGGAAAATTCATATGTGACAATGAATACAAGAACCAAGGTTCACATTCACCAGAAGTAGAACAAGCAGTTGACTTATATTAACATTTTCAAATAAACACTCTTAATTGAAAATGGAGTGTTTTTATTATAGTACTGATTTCATTAGATATTTCTAAAGAGGTAATGAGATGCACAAAAACGATGCATGAAAAGAGTGTAAGAAATAGCTAATCGGATAACATGTCTTTGCTATTCTTAAAAGTAATTTTAAATAAAGCAAATGTTTATATTTTGACAGTTCCTGCATGTTATAAAGTTTGATTTAAAGTGGCACGATGCACAATTTTCCTTTTGTGGGGGAAATACACAGGGAGACAATTACATGAGAGCATTTTCAGAGAGCACTGGAGAGTGGCTCAGAGTTCTAGCTGCGCAGACATTAGAATCATCTGCAGAGCTTTTTGAAAATATTAATGCCTGGGCTTCACCCCAGACCAATTCAAACAGAATTATTTTAGGGTGGGATCAGCATAAATACACACACACACACACACACACACACTATATATATATATATATATATATATACATGGATGTATACATGCGTATACATATATGTACACACATATACACACTTTTTTTTTATTTTTTTATTTTTTTATTTATTTATTTATTTTTTTTTATTTTTTTTTATATACACACTTTTTAAAAGCTTCCTAGGTAATCTGAGTAGCGAGGGTTGCAACCAACTGACTCAGGACTTCGTACTCTGCCTCAAATCACCTGACCAGTGAGATCCAAGTACCTTGCCACTTTACTGGTGGACCTTATTCTAGCCTCTGCTATTTAATTAGTGAAAATGAAATGCTCTTTGAAGAGGCATACTTCCCAAAATGTCATCACGCATCAGTAGCTGACCTAAGTATGGGAAAAACAGGCTCTCAGACAAGGCTCCCACCTTATCAACTCTGAGTCCTGCATGTTTCATAGAAAGAATATGGCTCTTCTTTCAATTAACTAACGCAAGACATTTCCTTTTTTTGTTATTATATTTATTTATTTTTGAAAGTGAGACACAGAGCGTGGGTGGGGGAGAGGCAGAGAGAGAGGGAGACACAGAATCTGAAGCAGGCTCCAGGCTCCGAGCTGTCAGCACAGAGCCCAACGTGGGGCTCGAACCCTCAAACGGTGAGATCATGACCTGAGCTGAAGTCGGACGCGTAAGCCACCCAGGCGCCTGAAGACATTTACTTTTTAAGTTCCTGACTGTCAGTGCACCGCTCTGGTATCTGAAAGCGCCTTCTCTGATGTCAGAAGCCTATCTATGAGTAAGGCCACCAAGATGGCAACATAGATCATTCCTGACTTCAGTCTTCCTCACAAAAACACCAGCTAGCAACTATCCATAGACAAGACATCATTGTGAAGAATCCCAGGATTTAGGGGTGAGGCTGAAGCACACTGTGCACCACAAGGACTAAGAAGGGCCGTGTTAGGAAGAAGGAGGAGTACTCTGACTGCATCACCCCACCCCCAGGCCAGCACTGCACTGCACTGGCAGAGCATCCCTGGGGCTAGTTTTTCCAGTGGGAAAAGACAGTCCCAGATGGACATCCAGCTCCCCCAACATGCAGGACACTTCCCAGGAGGCTCATTCAGTTCTCACCTCATGAGGACCACGGTGGGGGAAAGGGGTTGGCTGGGCTCAACCACTGGGATCACACAGACAGGAGACGGGGAGCAGGGTTTTCAGCAACCAGTGCTCAGATTTTGCAAATGGTGTCCCTCCTGGCAGCGGTGCCCAAACAGAGATCCCAGCCAGGGTTCACCCACCTGCAGGGCTGAGCCAGTAGCTGATCCCACCCTAAAATAATTCTGGTTTAATTGATCCGGGGTCTATGTTAACATAACAAAGTCCGCATATGACAAGTCCATAGCTAACATCATACTCAATGGTGAAAGAAGGAAAGATTTTCCTCTAAGATCAGGAATAAGACAAGGGCACCCACTCTTACCAACTCCTGTTAAACATAGTCCTGGAAGTACTACAGAGTATTCAGGCAAGAAAAAGAAATAAAAGGCATCCAAATCAGAAAGGAAGAAGGAAAACTGTCTCTGTTTGCAGATGACATGATCTTATATAGAGAAAATCCTGAAGACGCCACCAAAAATCTGTTAGACTAATAAATGAATTCAGTAAGGTTGCAGGATACAAAATTAATGCATAACATTAGTTGTATTTCTATATACTAAAAATAAATTGCCTGAAAAAAAAGAAAATTATCTCATTTACAATAGCATCAAAACCAATAAAATATCTAGCAATAAATTTAACCAAGGAGGTGAAAAATCGATACACTAAAAACTAGAAGGCATTGATGAAAGAAATTGAAGAGGGCACAAATAAATGGAAAGATATCCCTTGTTCACAGATTGGAAGAATTAAAAATTTTTAAGTGTCCATAACACACAAAGCCGTCTATAGATTCAATGAAATCCCTGTCAAGATTCCAATGGCATTTTTAACAGAAATAGAAAAATGAACCCTAAAATTTGTATGGAACCACAAAAGACCCCAAATAGCCAAAACAATCTTGCAAAAGAGGAATGAAGCTGGAGGCATCACACTTCCTGATTTCAAACTACATTACAAAGCTTTAGTAATCAGGAGGCAGTTCAAGATGGCAGGGTAGGAAGATTCTGAACTCACCTCCACCCACGGACACAAATTTACAAAGACATGAAAACTACCTGAACAAGCACCTCCACAACAAAGAACAAAAGGGCCACCTGAAAACGGGTAGAAGAGGCAGAGACATGGTCTTACAGAAAACCTCACCCCAATGCTGCAACCCACAGTCAGGAGGGATCTCGTAAATACAGGACTTCTCCCTGAGGGGTATGGGGTTTGTGCCCCACATAAGGCACCCCAACCTTTGGAACCTGCACCAGAGTAACAACCCCCCACCAAATGTCTGGTTTTGAAAGCCAAAGGGGCAAACATTCAGGAAATTCACAGTGCTGTAGGAAACAGAGACTCTGTTCTTAAGGGCTCAACGTATAGACTCACTCGCCCCAAAACCTGGTACAGAAGCAGCAGTCTAGAAAGTGCTAGACCGTAAGTGAAGAAGATTCATTTGTTAATCTTTTTTTAATTTTTTTTTAAACGTTTATTTATTTTTGAGACAGAGAGAGAGAGAGCATGAATGGGGGAGGGGCAGAGAGAGAGGGAGACACAGAATCTGAAACAGGCTCCGGGCTCTGAGCAGTCAGCACAGAGCCCGACGTGGGGCTCGAACTCAGGGACCGCGAGATCATGACCTGAGCCAAAGTCGGATGCTCAACCGACTGAGCCACCCAGGCGCCCATCATTTGTTAATCTTAAAATGTCTGCTGTAGGCGCAGAAGCCTGGTAGAACTCTCTCTGGGGACAGAGACGCTGGAGGGTACCATTTCTGGCGTTCTTCCTTGACCCTGTTATTGCCAGTGAGTGCGTCCCATTCCTGTGTGCCACTCCATCGTGGCTCTACCAAAGCCAGCCAGTGTGCACAGCCCACACAGGGGATGTCCCTTCAGTGCGTGGATCTGGTGATCAAGGGGGATTGCGTTTAGGAGTCCTATGGGTCTGAAACCATTGGAAAGACGGTTCTTAACAAGCTACCATCCCCGAGGGGCTGCACCAACAACAGACTAAAACACACCCTTGGTCTTCCTGTGAAAAAACTTCAGCCTGAGGGGTGGGGAAGTTTCAGATTTACCACACATCTAAAGGCTACAGAAGTGCTCTCAGGGAACGCTGGCTGAAGGATACCATCTTTGAGCTCTCACCTGGCCTCACTACAGCTTGCTGGCATCTCCCAGAAAGAAGCTCATATACTCGTCTAGAGCCCCGAATTTGCATCAGTCCCTAAGGGGAGGCCTCCAGATTGCTTGGTCTGGAGGCCAGCAAGGCCTATGATTACAGTCCCACGGGACCATATATATATTTGCATACATTAAAGATGCTAATTGAGGTTCTAGTTTCCAATCAGCCTGAAACTAGGTGCTGAGATCCCTCCGTCTGGAACACTCACAGGCCTTAACACAATAACTGGAACCTACCAAGGAAAACCCAGGCTGCTCAGACAATCATAAAGATTTGAGAGACAACTAGAGCAAGGTTAAACAATGAGGTACATCCCCTACACGATGCGACTCCTGCAAGACTAGGAGAGGCAGCCATTTTGCCTAGTATAAAGAATCAACCTCAGAGAGTCAAGTAAAATGAGGAGACAGAGGAATACATTTCAAATGAAAGAACAAGATAAAACCCTGGGGAAAAAAATCTTAATCAAACAGAGATAAGTAACTTGCCTGACAAAGAGTTAAAAGTACCGGTCATACAGATGCTCACCAAACTTGGGAGAAGAATGGACGTACACAGTGAGAAGTTCAACAAAGACATAAACATAAGGCAGTACCAAAGTCACAAAACGGAAGAATACAATAACTGAACTGAAAGATACACTATAGGAGTTCGAGAGCAGGCTGGATGAAGCAGATAGAATCAGTGAGCTGAAATAGAGGGAGTGGCACTCACCCAAACCAAGCAGCAACAAGAAAAAAGTTGTAAAAGTGAATATAGCTTAAGAGATTCACAGGACAACATCAAGTAGAAAATCATGTGTATTATAGGGGTCCCAGAAGGAGAAGAGAGAAAGGGGCAAAAAGCTTATTTGAAGAAATAATTGCTGAGAACTTCCCTTACCTGGGAAAGGAAAGAGACATCTGGATCCAAGAAGCCCAGAGACTTCCAAAGAAGATGACCCCAAAGAGACCCACACCAACACACATTATAATTAAAATGTCAAAAGTTAAGGAAGGAAAGAAGGAAAGAAGGAAGGAAGGAAGGAAGGAAGGAAGGAAGGAAGGAAGGAAGGAAGAAAGGAAGGAAAGAAGGAAAGAAGGAAGGAAGGAAGGTGGGGAGGAAGGAAGGGAAAAGAAAAAAGAAAATTATAGGCCATATTAGATATCCCTGATGAACATCAATGCAAAAATCCTCAAGAAAATATTAGTAAACTCAATTTGACAATACATTTAAAGGATCATATACCATGATCAAGTGGGATTTATTCCAGGGATACAAAGATGATTCAACATCTGCACATCAATCAACATGGTACACCACATTAATGGAGTGAAAGATAAAAATCATATGATCATCTCAACAGATGCAGAAAAACCACTTATAAAATTCATTTACCATAAAAACTCCCAACAAAGTAGGTATATGGTCACCAAAAGGCCATATGTGACAAGCCCACAGCTAACATCATACTCAACAGTGAGAAGCTAAAAGCTTTCCCACTATTATCAGGAATAAGACAAGGATGCCCACTCTTACCATTCTTAATCAACATAGTATTGGAAGTCCTAGCCAGTGCAATTAGGCAGGAAAAAATATAAAAAGCATACAATTGGAAAGGAAAAAGTAAAACTGTCACTATTTGTAAATGACACGATTTTATATAATGAAAACCCTAAGGACTCCACCAAAAAGCTGTCAGAACTACTAACCGAATTCAGTAGAGTTGCAGGGTACAAAATCAATATAAAAAAATCTGTTGCTTTCTTTTTATACAGTAACAATGAACTATCAGGAAGAGAAATTAAGAAACCAATTCTGTTTACAATTGCATCAAAAAAGAATAAAATACCTACAAGTAATTTTTTAAATAATTTTATTTATTTATTTATTTATTTATTTATTTATTTATTTATTTATTTAGAGAGTGAGCAGGCAAGAGGAAGAGAGAAAGAGAATCTTAAGCAGGCTCCATGCTCAGCATGGAGCCTGATGTGGGCTCGATCCCACAACCCTGGGATCATGACCTGAGCGGAAATCAAGAGTCGGACACTCAACCAAATGAGTCACCCAGGCGCAGGCAAGAGGAAGAGAGAAAGAGAATCTTAAGCAGGCTCCATGCTGAGCATGGAGCCTGATGTGGGCTCGATCCCACAACCCTGGGATCATGACCTGAGCGGAAATCAAGAGTCGGACACTCAACCAAATGAGTCACCCAGGCGCCCCTACCTACAAATAAATTTAACTAAGGAGGTGAAAGACCCATACACTGAAAACAATAAGACACTGATTAAAGACACTAAAGAAGACACAAATAAATGGGAAGACATTCTATGTTCATGGATTGGAAGAGTTAGGACTGTTAAAACATGCAAAGCAGTCTACAGATTCAATGCAATCTCTAACAAAATTCCAGTCATTTTTCACAGAAATAGGACAATCCACTTGTATGGAACCACAAAAGATCCCAAATAGCCAAAGCCATCTTGAAAAAAAACAACAAAGCTGCAGGCTTTTCAAACTATACTATAAAGCTACAGTATTTAAAACAGTATGGCACTGGGGTAAAAACAGACACAGATCAATGGAACAGAATACAGAGCCCAGAAATAAACCCAGGCACACATGGTTAATTAATTTATGACAGAGAGGCAAAAATACACAAGAGGAAAAGACCAGTCTTTTCAAAAAATGGTGTTAGGAAAACCAGACAGTCACATGCAAAAGAATAAAACTGGATCACTATCTTACACCACAGACAAAATTAACTCAAAATGGATTACAGACTTGATTGAAAGACCTGAAACTATAAAATTCCTAAGAGAAAACATATATACATACATACATAATATGAAGTATTATTCAGCCACAAAAAAGAAGGAAATTCTGCCATTTGCAACAACATGGATAAAACTTGACAGTATTATGCTAAATGAAATAAGTCAGACTGAGAAAGGCAAATACTGAATGACCTAACCTATACGTGGGATCTCAAAAAACTGAACTCCCAGAAACACAGAGTAGATTGGTGATCACTAGAGGTGGGGTTTAGGGATTGAGGGAAATGAGTGAATGTGGTCAAAGTGTGCAAATAATTATAAAACGAGAAAGTTATAAAATGAGTAAGTCTGGGGGATGGTCATTATAGTATTGTACTGTACATTTGAAAGATGCTATGAGAATAGATCTTAAGAGTTCTCGACACATACGCACACACAATTTTAACTATATGAGGTGATGGATGTGTTAAGAACCGCATTGTGGTAACCTCATATATCAAATCATCATCCTATATGCCTTAAACTTACACAGTATTATATGTCAATTGTATCTCAATAAGCTGGAAAAAGAAAAAGGAAAAAAATGAAGACTGGAAAAATAAAAAAGACGCCAGCTAAGATCACGGACAGCAGGGTGTGAGGGCACCCCCATCTGTGTATCCGTCAATCTGCAAGGAAATATTTGCGCCTCCTCAGGTTTGTACTCTATAGAGAAGCCTTCACTGAATTATATTTTTTATGTTATATCTCCAACTTTAAAAATCAAGCGTTTATATAATAAAAGACCAGATAAAGAACTTTCTGTATATTCTATAATACCACTATTAGACACTGCCTGCTACGCTAATATTCCTTACATAATGGACGTGATTGACTTCACAGAATCCAGTTCCAAGAAAAAGTTGATCTCTCCTGTCAATTGTTATGTTCCGTTTTTATCTATTTTTGATCGCATAAGAATTTTATAACCTCCATGTTATCCTTTTTGCTTTGTTGCCAGAAGCTAAGGACAAAATATGTTCAAGTACAGTAAATACAATTACCTAAAGTTTTGGAACAATTTCCCTATTTCTGTATAATAATTTTATTAAACATGTATTTTCTAATATAATTCTGACTATAGTAACAAACAATGAAATGATAAATAAATGTAGCTGACAAATAAACAATAATTAACAAACCAATAAACAGTAAGTAAAATGACTCCAGTGTTGGCTTTGTATTTAGATTGCTTCAACCTCTGGCAGGAAGACTGACAGAATAAAGGGCTTCCGTCTTTCCAAAAACTCACACCTAACTCAGCTCCCTGCCTTCTTACGTACATCTCCTAACGCCTTACAGAGTATAGTAATTTTCTCATGTCGCTTTATACCGCTATTTAAATTAATAATAATTTTTCCTTTGAGAGAAAGGAAAAGCTGAAATAAATCATCTTGAATTCTACAGAAATCTGTTCTGAGAAAACAGGATTGTTATTTACCAGAGATTTTATTTTTTGGGTCACAATAGCAGTGACAGCGTCTTGTTTTGTTGGGCGCTGCATCCCTAACACCTAGAGTAGCATCTGGCAGCGAGCAGGGGCTTGACAAACAGCTGGATGAATGAATAAACTATTATGAATACACTATCCTTTGTCTTAGAACATATAAAAAAACAATCAAGGAAATCTGTTATTAGTGTTGTAACTCCTATTTTTATCAAGGTGCTGTTCAGAATCACTAAGAAAATGATGAAACAGGCGAGATGCCACTGCAATCAATACTGCATTTTTGTAAATCCTATTTTTTTTCCAGTCAATGTTGTTAGAGCCTCAGGTCACTTACACATTATAGAAAACTAAAAAAAATTTAAAGCTACACATTTTCTGATGCCATAAATGTTATATCGGGCCTTAATAAAATATTATGAATTTTCATTAAAAACACTCAAAAACCTACCTTCTCTTTTAAAAGTCGGAAGAGAATCCATGGTATTATGCACAAAATATAGAGTACTATTGTGTGCTGATTACATAAGCTAAGGCCACAGCAGAAAGCACCAATTTTAGCTATCTGAAAAAAAAAAAAAATCTAAGTTAAAAATTCATCTAAAACTCATAAGTAAGTACGATGGTAAAAAACTATTCTTTATATTAAAACCAAGCACTTGTACCATAGGTCAGGCTGAAGTTAACCTCTTAGACACAAGCAGTCACACTTCAACAGACACTAATATTTATCACCATTATTTTTTCTAATATTGCCCATTCTCATCCAATCACTGCAGTTTGACCTTACATGACTGCCTTCAAATTAAGTTTCCGAAAGTTCTGTGTGATGACCAGATAAGTCCTAACAACAATAGGATACTGTGTCATTGAAGTAAAACCTGTAACTAAAGCTCAGTCATTCTTTCCGTTTCATTTTTTCTCCTATTAAATAAAGTACAATAGGGACGCCTGGGTGACTCAGTTGGTTAAGTGGTTGACTCTGGTTTCAGCTCAGGTCATGATCTCATGGTTTGGGAGTTTGGGAGTTTGGAGTTTGTGAGCTGCGCTCACAGCTTGGAGCCTGCTTCGGATCCTTTGTCTCCCTCTCTCTGCCTCTCCCTCTCTCTCAAAAATAAATAAATGTCAAAAAAAATTTTAATAATAAGTAAAATAAGGTATAACACTTTTTTATTTAGAAACCAAGTCATGGGTGCTGTTTTTGCTCTTTTTGAACATGTGCAATTTTCATAATCAGAAAAAGTTATTTTGAACAAAAAGTAAACTCTAAAGCAGCACAGAACTGTTTATGGAAACCCCAGATAAACCAGGGTATTCTTCTGTTCATATATTCTTTAGCAACAAAAAGTTGCCTATACTAAGATGGTTTGGTACCTTCCAATGTGTAGACTGTAAGCTCCTAGAAGACCGGGTTCCTTCACATTTCAAATGATTCTGATATTAGCATTTGCCTTATAATTTATTGTAACCTCTTCTGAACTACTTTGTTTATACATTTGATACTCTTCTTATAGTTAAAAAATAGTACAATATTTTGGTTTTTTTTTTGAGGGAGAGAGAATCTTAAGCAGGCTTCTCACCCAGCATGGAGCCTGATGCGGGGCTTGATCTCATGACTGTGAGATCATGGCCTGAACCGAAATCAAGAGTCGGATGCTTAACTGACTAAGCCACCCAGGTGCACCCCGCCCCAACAGTACAAATTGGATCTTTTTGGCAATTAGAGAGTCAGTCAATGTACCATATTGGCATATAACCTAAGGTGGTCAGTCTGGAGCTTGGCCTCTTA
The DNA here is from genome assembly GCF_028749965.1 of Puma concolor. Taxonomy (NCBI): domain Eukaryota; kingdom Metazoa; phylum Chordata; class Mammalia; order Carnivora; family Felidae; genus Puma; species Puma concolor. Next base: position 44,735,493 of record NC_141672.1, read on the forward strand.
CGACCACACATGCGCACATGCACACACACGTGACGGTGGGGCTAACCACCAAGCCTATCTCTCCCATAGGACTCGGAGGGGGTTCCAATCCTCTCATTCTCCAGAAAGCTTCTGAACTCTGAGAGGAAAAAAAAGTCCCATGTTGTATAAAGGCTATCACGGGTCACCGTAAAAGAACTCAGAATATTTTCTCTCTCGACATGCCTAGATTACCTTGACAGTAATCAGATCAGATACACAGCGCCCAAACCAAAGTTAAAAGGAAATATAGCAACTGTCTAAAAATTAAAACAAAAAGTGATTTCACTTTGATCAAAATAGGTTACCTTTGATCTTTCTTTGGCGGTTGCTGCCTCCTCAAAATGTACAGTAAGAGCCATAAGCAGCCCCACAAACAGATTGTTTAAGCTGAAAACCTCTGCTGCAATGGACCAGTGCCATGTTAGACGAGAGAATGAAAACACCCCCGCAGCAAGGATTCCTCCAGCATGGGAGCCAGAAAGCCTGCAAACACAGATAACATGAAATCTTCTTTCCCAACAAAAAGAACCGACTTTATTTTCCTTTTTAGAAACTGTAGCGGCAGAAATTATGACAGTCACCCAGCCCTATCCCAACACATTATATGGTTAATACATTACTTTCATGTAATAATTTCTTCCCACACGTTTTAATTAGCAAGTCCATATATTAACTTATCAACAAATGAGGGAACGAGCCGGCTGGGTCTCCCATGCACTGAATGAGGTTTAGTTCTCAGATGGAACCTCTAGGATTCGAGCCAGTGCAAAAAGCCTGAAGTGAGAGTAGCTGGAGAGATAACAAGTAGTAGCTGGAGAGATACTGAGTCACTTTTCTTGCTATAGCCGCAAAGAAGGATGGTCTGGTTAACACGGAGCTATGCTGAATTGTAAAAATTAATGAAATGGCAGACGATCTATTCAGGAACACCCTTTCCCACTTCTTGTGGCATGTATGGACCTAGGCACCTTCCACACGACCACACTAGAGTGTATCTCTCAACATATGGCAAAGACGTCTTCGTCACAATATTTGGTGATTTGAAGATCTTGAAAGTTAAGGTCTTAGTTTCTAGTGATTTCTTCTCAAAACAAAGTTGAAGTTGAAAACGGAGTATCTTCTTTTAAAGACAGGGATGGGAATGTGAACTTCATTAACACAAAGAGAACCAAACGCTACACTTGGAAACAAATTTCTCAGCCCCAGTGCCAACGAGAGGCAGACATCTCAAATAGATCAGGAAGCTGGATCTCAATCCAGAGATCTGATTTGAGACTGGCAACGTGATGGAATATGTTAGCACAGCAATGTCCTATTTCACTAGAAGTCTAAAATGATGAAAGAGCTGTTACCAAATATCTCTAACACGTGTTGTGATTTAGTAAGCATTACCATATCTAATAGTTACAATATTATATAGCCCTAAGTCATCGCTTTTAAACTATATTGTTTTGTGTAAAAAGTGGAGTAATTTTGTGAAGTAGTTGTGGCTTTTAATCAAGCATTTTAGAAAAAAAGTTAAAATACAATTTTGATATCACTGAACCTGTTTTTGAGGTCCTCTTTGCAATTTATTTCTTTTCTTTCCCTTATAAAGGTCACCAGTTTCCTATTTCTTTCAGGGTTCCCCATTCTTCCAATGACCCTGATTCAACACATTAAAGCATTTCTTCCTTCTAAATTACATTCCAAATTCCTTTCAACTTGTCCTCATACTACCCTAGACTCAATTATTTTAATAGTTTCCTAAGTTTCTTCTGTTTTCCAATCAATTCTGCAATATAACATCACATTAAACTTCTTAAAACATGCTCTTTATGACTACCTAGCCCCCCAATTTAAGGACTCTTCATTGCCTGTAGGAAACGAGCCAGGTTGGAATCCACGCTCCCAGCGAATAGTACCTAGCCGCTAATTACCAGCATTATTATCTCTACCAACCAGTTAGGCTCCTCAAAATTCCCTAATAAGACATGCTTATTCCCAGTGCCATACCTCTGCTCATGCTGTACCCACGAACTGAATGTCGTTTCAGCTTCTATTTATTCAACCTCTACTCTTTTCTCAAATTTCTCTTCAATTCCCAGGTTTCTAGCTCATCTTGGAATATTTATGGCATGTTAACTGCCTGCAATAATTATTCTGACATTATTTTTGAAATGTGAACCGGAGTTAAACTTCATTTATATTGGAAGTCTTTAGCTCCAAGCACAGAAAGGAAACTCAGTGAATGAGAGAATGAATTAATCTTAAAGAATGGTAACATTTTTAAAGGAATTTCCATGTTTCACCTGTCAATATTATTTTAGAAAGTCAGCATAAGATATAAGATTCCTTCCTCTACTTAAAACATAAATTCAGGGTGCCTGGGTGGCTCACTTGGTTAAGCGTCCTATTTTGGCTCAGGTCATGATCTCATGGTTTGTGAGTTCAAGCCCCGCATCAGGCTCTGTGCTGACAGCTCAGAGCCTGGAACCTGCTTCAGATTCTGTGTCTCCCTCTCTCTGCCCCTCCCCGCTCACGCTCTGTCTCTCTCTGTCAAAAAAATGAATAAGCATCAAAAAAAAACCACACACAGATTAGCTTCCTTGGAAAACTGGCTGATTCCAGGTCTGTGGTAGCTCAAGTATAAAATGAATCTGAACTATCTTGTGCCAGAACGTAAGGAAGTGTTCAAAAGGGGACATGACAAAAGGACAAGGAGTCAGCTTAAAGGGGCCAAATCAGGGATAATTTAAATATCAATAATTATAGTAATAGATTGCAACCCAATGAATAAATAACCTATAGTGATATAAACAAATAAACGGGAGAAGAGAAAGTCCATAGAAAGTCAACAACTAATAACTGTAGAAGAAATGATGGAATTTGGCAGTGATCACCATCAGAATAATGGATACCAAAATTAGTGGGTAAAAGTTTTGCAGTAACAGAAATATGTACATAAGTCGAAACGTATCTGTCTAGAAATAGATTAACTACAAAAGGAAAAATGCTAACGTTACAGTGGCAAACCAGGCAGACACAATCTTAACCACATGATCAAAGTTAATGCCCAGAAATAGGACAAACATCATATACTTCCTGATCTAGTCCCATCAAAAGAATAGAGCATCATTTCTACGGTAATCTTGCCAAAATGTATTACCTGAAGCTACAGACAAATTCAAATTGAAGAACATTCTATAAAATAACTGGCCAATATATACCCCCCAAAATGTCAAGGTCTTGAAAGACAAAAACAAAAAGCAAAAAAAAAAAAAAAAACCCAAAAAACATAGGTCCATATGAAGACTAAAGGGTTACAACAATAGAATAAAAGGTATGATCTCGAATTTTCTTCTGTGAAATAGGATATTATTGGAATAATTGGCAAAGTCTGAATCACCTCTGTAGATAACAGTGTTGTATCAGTGATAATTTCCTGACTTTAAGAAATGCACTGTGGATATGTAGGAAAATGCGCTTGTTTTTTTTTTTGTTTTGTTTTGTTTTTTTAATTTTTTTTTTTCAACGTTTATTTATTTTTGGGACAGAGAGAGACAGAGCATGAACGGGCGAGGGGCAGAGAGAGAGGGAGACACAGAATCGGAAACAGGCTCCAGGCTCTGAGCCATCAGCCCAGAGCCCGACGCGGGGCTCGAACTCACGGACCGCGAGATCGTGACCTGGCTGAAGTCGGACGCTTAACCGACTGCGCCACCCAGGCGCCCCAAAATGCGCTTGTTTTTAAGAAACACCCCTTGAAGCATTTAAGGGTAAAAGGGTACCATCTATGCAGCTTACTCTTAAATGGTTAAAAACAAAACAATACACACATATGGCTTGTGGCTAATGATACTGAGCATCTTTTCAAGTGCTTATTGGCTATCTGTATGTCTTCCTTGGAGATGTTTATTCAGACCCATTGCCCACTTAAAAATTAGGTTGCCCTTTGTATTATTGTACAGTTCTTCTCAACTTCCTTTTGATACATTTCTTTTCTGTGAAACACAGCCAGAGTCCATTGCTTGCATCCAAGAGCCCTGACTGAAACACGCTGCCTTCCCTCTTTGTTATTTCTATTACATTTTCAAGGGAAACTATGTGAGCAAATTCTGAAAATAAATGCTGAAGATGCCATAGCTTTGTGAAAAGCAGAAGAGACAGCAGTATGTCTAAGAACAGAATGCATGCATACATACATAAGATATGAAGAATACAAAACATTTTGGAGGCCTCATCATTTTACTATTTGATTTGCGGTTTTCCTAGCAATGTATATAAGCTAAGCTTATACAAATTTCATTGATTTCAGCAGCCTTTTGTAAACAGTGAATATCCATTAAAACACACGTATTTCAACAAACTGCCTTTAAATCTGCTTTATGCTAAGATTCAGAATCAATCACCATTTTCCCGACCATGTAACATGTATAAATGAGTGGGTTAAAAAAACAGAGACATGGCACAAGAACAGACACTCAGATCAGTGGAACAGAATAGAGAACCCAGAAATGGACCCACAAACGTATGGTCAACTAATCTTTGACAAAGCAGGAAAGAATATTCAATGGAATAAAGACAGTCTCTTCAGCAAGTGGTGCTGGGAAAATTGGACAGAGACATGCAGAAGAATGAACCTGGACCACTTTCTTACATCATACACAAAAATAAACTTAAAATGGATGAAAGACCTAAATGTATGACAGGAAGCCATCAAAATCCTCAAGGAGAAAGCAGGCAAAAACCTCTTTTATCTTGGCCGCAGCAACTTCTTACTCAACACATCTCCAGAGGCAAGGGAAACAAAAGCAAAAATGAACTATTGGGACCTCATCAAAATAAAAAGCTTCTGCACAGCGAAGGAAACAACCAGCAAAACTAAAAGGCAAACCGACAGAATGGGAGAAGATATTTGCAAATGATGTATCAGATACAGGGTTAGTATCCAAAATCTACAAAGAACTTATCAAACTCAACACCCAAAAAACAAATAATCCAGTGAAGAAATGGGCAGAAGACATGAATAGACACTTCTCCAAAGAAGGCATCCAGATGGCCAACCGACACATGAAAAAATGCTCCACATCACTCATCATCAGAGAAATACAAATCAAAACCACGAGATACCACCTTACACCTGTCAGAATGGCTAACATTGACAATTCAGGCAACAACAGATATTGGCGAGGATGCAGAGAAAGCGGATCTCTTTTGCATTGTTGGTGGGAATGCAAGCTGGTGCAGCCACTCTGGAAAACAGTATGGAGGTTCCTCAAAAAATTAAAAATAGAACTACCCTATGACCCAGCAATTGCACTACTAGGTATTTATCAAGGGATACAGGTGTGCTATTTCGAAGGGACATATGCACCCCAATGTTTATAGCAGCACTATCAACAATAGCCAAAGTATGGAAAGAGCACAAATGTCCATCGATGGATGAATGGATAAAGAAGATGTGGAATATGTATACAATGGAGTATTACTCAGCAATCAAAAAGAATGAAATCTTGCCATTTGCAACTACGTGGATGGAACTAGAGGGCATTATGCTAAGTGAAATTAGTCAGAGAAAGACAAATATCATATGACTTCACTCATATGAGTACTTTAAGATACAGAACAGATGAACATAAGGAAGGGAAACAAAAACAATATTAAAACAAGAGAGGGACAAAAGAGGGACAAAGACTCTTAAATATGGAGAACAAACAGAGGGTTGCTGGAGGGGTTGTGGGAGGGGGGATGGGCTAAATGGGTAAGGGGCACTAAGGAATCTACTCCTGAAATCATTCTTGCACTATATGCTCACTAATTTGGATGTAAATTTAAAAAAATTAAATTAAAAAAAAAAATAAAGGAGAACCCCCCCCACCCCCCAAAAAGAAAAATTAAAGAGGAGACAATTCAAAACATCTGTTGGGGGGCACCTCCACAAGTCGAGGAGGGACACATACAAGGATTTGCAAGTTGCAATAGATGCTCAGGGAGGCCGCAGAGACGGTGGGTGTGGAGTGGCAGGATCCATGAGTGTGGCTGTGGAAAGGTCTGAAGCAACCTGAGCTAGCCTGGAAAGGCTGGATAGAGCCAGGGTTAGCGGCTTTACTATGTGGGTAGGACAGAAGGGCAGGAGGGAAGGGAGTCTGTACTGAACCATGGGGCCTAGACTGGGTAGGGAAGGAAGCAAAGCAGCAGAAGGCTGATGAAGGCAATAAAAAGGATGAGCAAAGGGCTCTAGGTCTAGCTCTAACTAGAGCAAAGGGCTCTAGTTAAATGGAAGACAAGTGTAGAGGCATCAAGGAAATGAGTGAACCGAAAGCTGGAGTCACTCCAGGTAGTGGAAAGTCAGCTGGGGAAGGGGACATCGAACTGGTAAAGGGTGGAACAGGCCTGTTAAACAAGAACTCGATCCTATTATTGAAAGCAGGGGATGGGAAATCCCATGCTAACAAGGACATGTGATGCCCCACATCGGCACACTGCAAGCTGAGTCTGGGTTCTGCTGACAAGTCAAAGGATGATGTCTGCAATGGGAAGCATGAGGACTTTCTGAAGACTCTGGCGGTCTTCAGTTCGCTCACTGACTGTGCAGCCAGGCAATCTCGGTATATTGTCCAAGGCATATTACATTATCTGAGCTTGCTTCGTTTCACCCGAATGGACACAGCTAACTGACTAGAGAGCAAGTTGAAGTGAACGGTGATTTCACGAAGACATTTCAGGATCATTTTCAGGATCATTAGCTTCCTGTTGTCCACATCCGTAGCCTCTATTCTCTGTTCTCACCTTAGCATTCTCTTGAAATAGCACCCAGTTATCCAACTGCTAAATACAACAGGCCCCCAGGACCTCTCTGCTGTACTGATCCCAGACCCAGACCCACTCTACTGAGTTGACCCGGGCTCCGCCTCCTTCTGGTGTTCCTTCTGTGGCCCTCGATCTTCCTTCTGTGTTTTCTCTGAATGGCTCCCCTTCATCCGTTATCTCCTTCAAAGCTGATTTTTCCAAGATCTCATTCTCAGGCAACTCTTCTCACGCGTACATACTCCCCATGGGTGGCCTTATCCACTCACTGTCTTGACTTCAGCTACCGACTGCAAACTGAAGTAACCAAATCTGTCTCTATACTGCCTCCCCCTTAGTTGCAGACTGACGTGTCTCCAACTGACTGCTGTACACCTCACAACAAAGCCACTCCAGCTCTGGGTGTCCCACAGAACCTGAATATCAACATGGGCAAAGTTAATTTCTCATCCTCTTCCCTAAATGATTCCTGCTCCTGTATTCTGTCTTAGTGGTTTTCAGTATCTACCTAGTTTAGTTACCTAAGAAACCTAAAGTCGTTGTCAAAGCTCCTGTCCCTATCTCCACGTCGAACATACCATTTCCTGCCAGTTTTACTTCATCAACGTTTTAAAAACTCATTCGCCTCTCCGTCCATACTGCTACTGCCCTATCTCAGCTGTTAGGCTCACATCAACTCGGTGGCTTTGCATGTTGTGTGCCTCCAGCCCTCGGCTCACCATTGCCACCAGAACGAAGGATCCAAAACATACTTGCTCTTGCACATTTCTGCCTCCAACCCTGTAATGACTCCTCTTTGATGATAAAACATTTTACAATGTCCTCATTACGACAGGCAAGACCTTTCGTGATCTGGTCTCAGCCTACGTGCAGCTTCATTTTTTGACATAACCCATCTCATAGTTTGTGTTCTAGCAACACTAGGTGAGTTTTAAGTTCCAGTACTTACAGGCTGTTTCTACTCCATCTCTGGGTTTCTTTGCCGATGAGCAGTGCTGCTGGGTACATTTTTCCAACAAGTTTTTCCTAAAGTACTTTCACTAAGACTAGGGTAGTTTGCTCCTTCTCCAGATTCTATTAAGTCAAATGTATTAAGTGGATACTGAATACACATGTTTTTCCGTATTTCTAAAACTGTACAATCCTGAGGAATAGAAATTTTTAACTGCAACCTAATCAAAACACAGTTAAGGAAGCCAGATATGGGGAACTTGAAGTCCTCTAAATAATGTATTACAAAGCCAACAGACTTATTTTTGGACTACTGAAACCACTGTATGGCCATTTCAGCATATCTGTATATTTTAAAAATTAAAAGCATATCTCACTTTACATATGTGTGCTTGTCCCTAAAAAAGCCTTTTGATTTTTGGGAAACTAAAGGTTTTTTCACCTATGTGTTTCAGACATTCTTTATCTTTAGTTTTTGATGCTCTCTGAATAACAATGGTTTCTAATTATCTCAACATAAGTCCAAGTATTTCTAAATAAAGCTTTTATAAAGTTACATATGCCACTATTTAGAAGTTGATCTTTTTTTTTCATTGCAAAAAAACTGAAAGGAAAGATGTTTTGGTATTGGGGTAAATTTTGTTTACGAATCATGTTGTCTTTCACTGTTGTGCTTTACTATCATAAAAGTGGTACCTTAGTAACAAATGAAATTGAGGGAAATATTAAAGGATTCATGTTTGCTTCTATTACATTAACTTTTGTTATACTAGTTTTTGTTACATTAGTAACAAAATTTTATTTTTTTTTCTTTTTTTTTTATTTTATTTTATTTTATTTTATTTTTTTTTTCAACGTTTATTTTTTTTGGGACAGAGAGAGACAGAGCATGAACGGGGGAGGGGCAGAGAGAGAGGGAGACACAGAATCGGAAACAGGCTCCAGGCTCTGAGCCATCAGCCCAAAGCCCGACGCGGGGCTCGAACTCACGGACCGCGAGATCGTGACCTGGCTGAAGTCGGACGCTCAACCGACTGCGCCACCCAGGCGCCCCAACAAAATTTTATTTTTAAAAAATAAAGCAATGTCCATATGGATGTATCTTACAGAAACTAGGGAATAACCCATTTTTCCACCCTGTACTTTAATTCAAGTGTTTCAATATTCTCTTGGCAAGAGTATAGAAATCATAATTTTACCTAAAAGAATTTTATATTACTTTGTTCCTTGTCTAAAGTGAATATTTCAAAGAGATAAGAAAGTAGAGATCTACAGTTACTCACATTGCCTTCCACATACTAATGTATAAATAAAGTCCCTTAAATTTTCTCACGTTTTTCAGAAATTTCAAAGACAATAGGTTTTCACCTTATGTCTTATTGAGCCAAATATCAATGAACCATCCATATCAATAAACCACAGCAAGTCTAAGATAGAAGACATTAAATGTGCAAAAGATTTACTTAAGTGATGATGCAAAAATCACACTGATGAATACGTCTGAAGGTGAATCTTGTTTAAGCAAACAAGATGACTAAGCAAACCCTTTTATTATCTGTTTATGTATGAATCTTTAAAAAGGTATTTTTGAAGGCACCTGGGTGGCTCAGTCGGTTAAGCATCCGACTTCAGCTCAGGTCGTGATCTCATAGTTTGTGGTTCAAGCTCTGCGTTGGGCTCTGTGCTGACAGCTCAGAGCCTGGAGCCTGCTTTGGATTCTGTGTCTCCTCTCTCTCTCTGCCCCTCATGTTCTGTCTGTCTCTCAAGAATGAATAAACATTTAAAAAATTAAAAAAAAATAAAATAAATAAAAAAGTATTTTTGTATGAGTGTACAGAATACCTACAGCCTCCAACTAAGCCATAATATATTCTGATTCCTGGGGTCTTTGTTATTTTATGAGCCTGGACAAAGATGATCCCTCTGAACGAAGGGTGCCCGGAGTAAATGATTAGGCAAGTTAGCTGTAATCTCTTTTGGGGAATAACTATTTTTTATCTATTTATTTGTTCATTAAAAACAATTTTTTTAGACAGGGGGAGAGAGAACACGTTGGAGAGAGGGGAGAGGGAGAGAGAAAAAGAGAATCTTAGTTCCCTGCTCAGCATGGAGCCCCAACGCGGGGCTGGATCCCACGACCCCAGGATCGACCTGGGCTGAAATCAAGAGTCCAATGCTCAACTGACTGGGCCACCCAGGCACCCCTTGGGGAATAATTCTAACCAGAACACATATTCCGCAATTTTTTTTCCCTCAAAAGGCTACATATATATATTTATAGTTTGGGGTGGGAGGGCAGAATTAAATTATCTAAGTAGAAGGAAACACTATTCATACACCTTACGGAATACAATACTGTTAAGTGAATTAGTAGTCTAAACTTCTGGCTAAGTAATCTTTCTTTTAAAAATATACAGAAGGAGGGCTGCCTGAGTGGCTCAGTCAGCCGAAGTGTAGGACTCCTGATTTTGGCTCAGGTCATGATCCAGAATCATGGGATTGAGCCCCGCCATGGCTCAGTGCTGAGCACAGATAGAGCCTGCTTGGGATTCTCTCCCTCTCTCCCTCTGTCATCTCCCCCACTCATCCCCCCCCCCTAAAATAAAAAAAAAAAATAGAAAAAAAATATATGGAAGAAATTTCCAATCTGACATTATTACCTAAGCATGAGATTTAAGTAAAATTGTTGTTCTGGGTCCACAAAATGAGCTGTTTGGTATCAATCCATAAAGTCAAATGTACAAATGGACTATAAATAGACGTAAATCCAAATAAGGTAAAACAACGGTCATCTACCCATAGACGTAGTCTGAGGATTTTTTTTTTTCAAATTAAAATGACATAATTAAAAACACTATTGTGTTTTCACTCAGCAATCCCAGAGTCCTACTTTCCATTTTCATTTTATTCTTTTGAATAAATATGCTTAACCATTTTTTTTACAAAGCAACTAAGGAGTTAGTAAATTTATTTATATATACTTAATGAGTTAAAGTGGCATCTTAAAATGAGCTCACTAAAAAGAGGCACATTTATCTACTGACATTGATGAAACTGCTTCAATAAAAAAGAAAAAGAGAAATTCAAATGAGGTGGTGAATAAAATAAGAAGTCTCTTCACCAGAACTCAAGAATAAATTGCAAAACAGTCTAAACTATTTTCCATTTTAATTTAAGGACACCTTATGATATGAGAAAAAATGTTTTCCATTCTCATTTAGATTCTCACAGAGCCTCATAGAAGGAGGTCAGAAAACACATTTCTTCAACTGAAATACGTATTTTTAGAATCTAACCTGACTTATAGAAAGATAACATGTTATGAAGCCGTATGAAGAAATAATCGCTTACTTAAAACACCATTACTGTGATCATTTTAATAACACAACCACTATATTGTAAAAGATAGTCACATGTCAGTACTAACAATCAAAATCCAAGTTGTTACACTTTGCGAGAGGGATGCTGAATTTAAGGGCTCATACTAACAGAGTAAAGCAATGATATAGATGATTCAAAACATCCAATAATCTAAAAGTCACTGAAGTATGTTTTATTTTATATAAACATATTTTTATGTTACATGTAAAATATATTTTCCAGTATATTTGCAGTAAATAAATCTTCCAAATTGCTTTGTGCTTGGGTTAACACTAAAAGTCACGCAGTTCACATTCTAGTAAAGTACAGTGGTTAGTCAATAAAGAAAGATGTGCCAAGAGTATGATAGACAGTATGGGAAGGGTGGTCAAGTATTTAAAATTTCATCCAGATAATGCAAATAACAAGAATTCTCCACTGGGGTATGGAATATGGGGTAAGGATTAAGATCGTCCTAACAAATGTGAAGCTCAGAATTCTATGGTTAATACACAAGTGCCTTCTTTTTGGTCCACAAAATCCATGAGACCTAGATAAGATTCCTAGGAAAGGTACTGATTGTGCAGGAGTTTTCTCACTGATGGAATACTCTTCATCTGTTGACACAATGGATAAATCAGGAGGTTACAATTTACACCATTGACACAGGTTTGCTATTGATGATAAGGTATATTTTTCTTTCTACTACGTGGTATTTGATTTTCATGTGTAGTCACATGTTTGTCTAACCCACAATCAAAAGGCAAATAACAGAAACCTGAGATTCTTTCAGAACACACATTTGACGTGCCTCATAAAATTCATGAATGTATTTGTCTTCAGTGTTACTTGCATGCAAAGGACCCAACATGGAAGGTACCCGACGCTCCCTTCTACGCTGCAAACTCCTGCTTGAAGTAAGCAGGACCGAGCAGGCAGGCCACAATGCAGCATTTGAGAATTATTGTTAAGTATTTACTATTAGCGTCGACTCTTACTGACAACTAAAAACATGTAATGGCTTACAGGGAAGAAGTAAGGTAAAGCAGGACACAACGAACAGCAAAGTTCTTATCCTTCTTGTTCACGAAAACTATATAAATGTTACTTCTGGCTCAATCACATAATCAACACTTATCTATGTATCTCTTCAGTGCACCTGGAAAAAGGTCAAACTGGGAAGCCAGCTACTGCTGAACCTCTCTTTCCATGGTCGTTCACTCACCCCCAGTTATAACAAATACACACTGAGCATCACATATGCTCCAATACTCTGTGGGCAAATTACAGTCAGTGGCCAGTTTGGACCTAATTAACATAAACCAATCATTGAGGGCAGGGTATATGAAAGTTACGTCATGGAAAATAAATTAATTAATTAAAAAAATAAAGTTACATGTTGGAAGCCACCACCACTGCCTCTAAAAAAATGTAAAATACTTCCACCTTTAATAACTTTGCAAACAATCCCTTTTTCCACATTTGATAAAAATTTACTTTCTCTCCAGATAAAATCCTACCAAGGTTTGTTCCATTTCATGAGATTCAATCAAAAGGAAAACTGGTTCTAGCCTGAATTTTCAGTTACATAAGTATCAACTACTAAAAGTATGCTAAAAGGAAAAGTATGAAGTATTACTCCTGATTTTAAGCCACTAAATAACATTGGGGGAAAAACTGTAAAGTCCTCAAAAACACCCAACTGAAATGGAAGGAGTAAGATTATGAATACCTTCCATAAAGCATAATCACACAATTCCCATTAAAATTCAGATTTATGCATTAACCACTAAATAATAAAGTTACTCAAGGTTTAGAACAATTCCTTTTATTATAGCTCATCAACTTACACCTAAATGTCTGAAGGAAAAAACACTGAACTGGGCTTTCTAGGAATCACCATCGTACACTTCACTTTTTAACTAAGTTTTCATGGTATGCCAAATAATTTGCACAGTGGGAGGCACGATTTCTTGAAAGCAACCAACTTCAAAATAACCCCCAAATTACAAATTTTCATCACATTTTGTCTGAAATGTTTAAAAACACAGAAGACCCCCCAAACAGCCTATTACCCAAGCTTGATGGCGTATTTTGTGTTCAAACCTGGATGGTTAAAAAGTATACTCCAGCCAATTGTTCTCAGAGGCCTTGGCCATGACACGGCATCACGCTAAGTCCCTTTAAACCCAAAACTTAGAAGACGCTGCATACTTTTTTAAACAATTAAGATACGAAACGTGTACGAAGGAAACTTAAAAGATCCAAATAACTCAACTCAGCAGAATGAGCGTATTAAACTGTTTTCACCAGCAATACTAACCAACTCAATAAACAATAGAGATTTAATGTTAAGTAGTTTCATTATGCAAAGTTATGAAGCATATCTTAATACTTCCATTCCTTCAGACTGCTTTGTTTTTATGGCTTTGAGAAGTAGCAAATCTATATGAGTTATGATCTATAATTTTATTTGTAATTTTAAGAAATATACGCATTTATGATTACAGCCCTAATGACTGATGACTAGTTCCAGTGGCAAAATCTCGGCAGGAAACAGATTTAGCAATTTGAATGTTTTATAAGTTTTTGTAATTGAGGAAACTTTTCATAATCTGACATTTGTTAAAACCACTTATTAGAAATTATGCAGCACAGTAGCTGTGGAAATATGAGCTAGCTTCACAATTATAAAGTCAGCCTATGTAGCCCTTTCCTATTGTATATAGTGGCATAAACCCCACAGCGGCCTATCAGCTAACTGGCAGGCAGGGGGCTGCTCTATTCAAAGTGAGAGATACAAGCTGCAGGGCAAAAACCTGGCAGCTCCCATCTGACCCCACAATCCCCTACTGGTGACAGCTCCAAGCTCCATGGCAAATTAGGCCTTCTCATATTACAATTGGAGAAGACAGATTCCATTAGCAGTATCTGAAATTGAGTGGAGAGCTGCACTGTTATCAGACTTGACTCATAAGCACTGCTATTAATCAGAGCTATGATAGCATTTATATATTTCAAGCTATCTGCTGCCGCTGTGATATTCTGCTACAAAGGGTTGATGGGACTTAGGAAAGTGAACAATAGAGCTTTCTGGGAAAAGCAGAGTAAATCAAGAAAGTCTATGACTTCCGCACATTCTGAAGGGATTGTGGTTTACATAAATTTTCTCCCAATTGGAGATTGAGCTCTTCCTCATCTTACACATGGGATTTAGTTGTCACTCAATGGTAACAGCTGTGAAAAGGTGAAGCGGCCCACCGCTCAGAATATTGCCTTCGCTTTTAAAGCAATTAACCCATGAACAGGAGGATACCTGGTGATATCAAAGGGATTAGGCCAGCCAGTGCATTATTAACATTTCCTTGAACTAATTCTAACTCTGACTAGCTGTCAGAAAAGACTCTACAGTCTTAAAAAAGAGTTTTTGCCCTGCTTTTTTCCCCTTCAAAATGAAGTGCTGCTATTTGAGCCTAATATGTCCCTCTACTTATAAGAAAATGCAAATGAACCACGCTCTTAATATGCTTAACCAGTCTGAGTCAATGCAATTTTAATACAAGTATGAGAGAAATATATGATCAATTAACCAGGGATCAAGACAGATATTCTCCTGAATGGAAATTAATGCTCCAGTACTTTCCATTCTTCTTCAACTACAAAAACTTGGGGCCTATTTGTTACTTATGCATAGTTACCTCTGAAATTAGGAAGAGCTTCACATTATTCTCTATGGCAATAATCTAAAATACTCTCTGAGCTGGAAAATCCAAATGTCCCTTAAGCAGGAGATTCTACATTCTCTAAGGTATGGCATTTTAATTTTCTATTCTTTATTGAATGGAGTCTTAGCTGAAGCTGCAAGAGTCGCAGACACAGGGCTCAGAATCAAGTATTCCTCTTCTAAAAGTTTAAGCAAATTAATTTTTAGCAGCAGCATAATGTTTAGAATTATATTGCTTATACAAAACAAGATACCCCACAAATAAAATACTGGCACAAAACAACCTGCCGGAAGATATTTAAATATCACTGAAACTGGTTAAGTTCTTTGCAGCAGGTAGGCAGAGGTTCAATACACCTTTAATTATTATTTGTACTCATATATTCTAGCTAACGTGGTTGACATCAAGAGATCTGATTTCTTACTGTGCAGTGTTAACAGTGTTAGAAAGTGTTTTTTATGCAAGTGTCCTAAAACAGTAGTTCCTAGAAAAAAAAAATTGAAAACCTGTTTAATGGTTAGCGACTTTGTCTTAATTCCTTTAAGCACTGAATTTTGATTATAAAAACTAAAATAGTTTTACTTTCGAGCCACATTCGTCCTCAACAAACACTGTTGAAAGAATTCTTCTAGAGTTCCACTTGGTCCATAATAGTTTGGAAAGGATATGCTGACTCTCAAACCTATTGAGAATATATTTCCTGCCCTGTAATTCCCAAAATAAACGATACAAGATACACCCTCATCTGAGATCATAGGCAATTTAAATCTTCCCTGAGGTAAAGAATTTTTAACAATGCTATCAACATACTCCATCTTCTTTTAGGGATACCAGAACATATGAGACGTAAGCATGTTGACGTTTAGTGACCGTGATTTCAGTGCTCCTTCCTTACTAAGTACATAGGACCGAGTGTGACACTTCTTAGGAAATAAGTTTGGAATTCAAGTAGTAAGCAATGCTAAGGCATGTTCATATTCATGATTTACAAGACCTATAACTTCTTAAATTTTGTATTAATAGGATTTGTGAATTTCGAATATGACACTTTAAATATTGTGCCATTAAACTTAAAAATCATTTGCTTTAATGGCCTTAAAAGAGAAAATCCCAGTTTCTACGAATCACTGACTGCGTTCCGTAGTCTTAAAAACACAGATGTACATATTAATAAAATGAATACTATTTCATATAAATGAAATGCATTAAACTCTCTTAACATAATGAATGCTTAAATATACCCCTGAAGGGGACAATACATAAATACATAAACAACTGCCACAATCTTACTATTTTTAATTCAATAAACTACAATGACACATACAGCTTTCCACGTGCTGTTTTCCTCATATGCTTTCTACATTAAGGCAAAGCACACAGACATGAGTTCTTGCCAACCATTAGGAAAGATTGACAAAAAATGCAGCGTTAATGACATCTTATGGCTTTTAAAAGCAAGAGAAAGACGCAAGGAAAGCAAAAATTACATCGTAATTGGAAATAACGAATAAATTGTTCTTTCAAAACCTAAGTCATGTTTACTGAAAAAAACGCAGCTTTTTACATCAACACATTTAAACAGAAATTTGCTTTTAAAATGCAATCTTTGTTTAAAAGGTACAGAAGGTCTTTATGTCCACCCCAAGAGCTAAATATAGTGAATGCTATGTGAACAATTACCTGAAAAAAATCTAAACCTGTTAAAAGAATTAATTTACTGCACACCAGTCAGCACTAATCCTACATGTACAGTAATGTTCTCTTAAGTGATGGGGGAAAGAAAGAATAAAACTGTTTCCTAGATCAAAACCCTTCAATATTCAACAACGAAACGGAATGATGATTTGGCCTGTAAATGAATAAAGTAGTAAAATGTCCCCTCAACAAATTCTGATAAAAGGAGTCAACCTGTAAAGGAATACATTTACTATACGCTGATACTGGGAAAAAAGCTGTCACTGTAATGGCTGTACAAAAACTGTGTCCTGCTGTTGGGTTTATATTCACAGAAGAAAGGTTTTAAAGGTTAAGTTCAGGTCATACAACAAATGAAATTGTAACAAGCCAGCTGACATTGTATAATGTCTTCTTCCACTCAATCAATAGGCTACTGTTAGTCCTATTACCATAGAGATGGCTTGCTCTTTCCTGAAGGGTGTCTATTGTTTGACAAAACAGATTTGCCACTTGAACTAGGTTGTTCCCAAAGGACGTGTACCTTGTCAATTATTTGTATTCAAAATAATGAAGTATTTTCATATTAAAATGTATGTAAGAGATAATATCGTTAGATCCCTTTTCTGAAAGAAAGCAACTTTCCCAAGTACAGTATTACTAAAACATTACTAAAACCACTCAAATATCCAGTTTAGTCATATTAAGAGTTTTTGATTTAAAGCATCTGTCAGCAAATATACAAATTTATCATTAAGACTGTATTAAAAGAAAAGGGTCACAGGTTAAGTGTGCTAATCTAAAACCCATTATAATCAAGCATAATAATAAAAGGTATTTTAAAATGTGGACAACTCAAAGGAAAATTATTGCCCAAAGCTATTTGGATTCAGTAAAGATAAAGACTTCTATGTACGATTTTTACAGTGGTTTTCATGGGGAATGGTATCACCAATTAATATAGTGAACAGCATGAAAAAGTTTTAGAAACCAAATCACTTTATTTGCATAAGAGCTTTTTATAGCCACATAGCCACATGTTATAGAAATACCTTGTAAAATACAGGTAAAGAATGAAAAATAAAATAAAATAAATAAAATACAGATGAACTAACAAAATAAATACAACTATTAATTTTCTTTATGTGCTTTTGTCTTAAACGTCTTATGAAAATTATTAATTTGTACACAATACAGTACAAGCAAGTTCTGTATTTCAACCTAGATATTTAAAAATTAAAAAGATCAGTTTTTTTGTCTGAATAGAAATAATGACAGATTCTTAATTATAAAAGACTCAGGAGAAAGAATTCTAAATAAGATTATTCTAATCATTTAGAAAAAGAAAGTATTCGTAATACTAATCAATTCAAGCAGAGATGTTATTTTCAACATTTCATAGTTAAAGATTTGGCTATCACCGAAAAGCTGTAAGACTGAAATAAAAATGAATTAAATAATATAGATAAAAATTTAGTAAATGATCAATAGTCACAACATTTGAATCTGAAATCTTTCCACAAATAAATTTAAAAGTAAGCTTTAGAGTCATAATTATGTTAACTTTTACCTTTCTGTAAATAATGAAAAAGGAAACTTAGGAAGAATTTAGCCAAAGGGCAATATTATGACTAATGCAAATAAAAACATTAGTCTCCAAAAATGGCATTTGAAATTGTCTATTCAAATTACACTATATTTACAGACAAAAATTTACTGTTATACTAAAAACTACAGTAGTTTTTGAAAGAAGTGTTTTAATTTGGCTCTCCCTTTGCAGGAAGTATCATTGTATTTTTTACTATAATCTCCTTAGGCATAGGTTAGACTGAGTTAAGAATGAAGGAGACAGGAACAGCAAAGACAAATAAGTTTACCAACACCCTAAACTAATGACCCATTTTTTAAAAGCAAGGTAGCCTTCCAAACTAAGAAAGCCTTCCATCCATGAAGTAAGTGGGGTCTAATTTGCCTTCCTTCCCTACCGCCATAATGGAACAAAGTGAAACCTTACTAAATCCTTATCCCAAATTTATTTCCTTAGTTAACAGCCTCATTTCAAAACGTAGACAACATGTGCGTATTTAGAATACAACATAATTAGGTAGTAGCCCTGGCCCTGACAGGCAGCTGCCCATCAGCAACACTGTGAGTAATTAAATGATATTTACCATTTACCAAAAGATGAACTTCATATTGTTGAATTAAACTGGCCCATCTGCATCTTCATAAAATGACAAACCTTATTAGTTCTGCCTAACCAGAGAACTGCGATAATGAACTAGTGACACCTTTACTCCATTGTACGAAGCACGACCAACTGTGTAATCATCTGAGGGGTCAAATGCATATGAAATTACCGGAAATTAAGAAAGTGAAATCACATGAGTGATTAGGAAAACCATTCAAGCAACAAAAGCTTTTTTTTTTTTTTTTAACGTAAGCACTTAGACCATAAGACAGCTACATCTCCAATTAGCCAAGATTAACTTTAACTGATCAACTACTTTACCTGAAAACGGTGAAAAAAAGTAATGCTGCAGCTACTGCTCCAAATAAGCCACACAGAAGATTGACTCGGTAGGCAACTGAACCGAAAGGAAATAGTATAATTGCCAGTTTAGCCACCAGAGTGAACAAAGGATAGCCAGGAGGATGGGCAACCTATGGAAAAATCAGCAGGTTAGGAGGTTTTCACCCACTGAAGAGTCACACTGGCTGTAATTGGACAGGAGCCTTTTTCTCGAGCAAGTAGCGAGATTAAGAGGCAATGACTCAATGTTTGAATGGTGGTTTTCTATTGTAATCCTTTTGTGCCAATACAAATAAATATTTTCTTTCGTGGATTTGGCAGTGTCTACCACATGGTGTGTCACCTACAGAAAGGGTGACATATTTCATTGTCAGTTCTTAAGCAGCCTGTTCTCTGGGTTCACAGTGCATTAGGGTCATTTAAAAGGCTATTGAGAAAAAAGCAGGTTCTGAAATACCGTATTGGTTAGAAAGTTGAAAGACCACACTGCTATCGGATTACCACCACGCTGACAGTCCTAAGGTCTTGCCTAAAGGGATCATGCACCATAATAAAGTTTATTAAATAATAAACTTATTAAAACTGTTAACCCGATTTATTTTATTCTCCATAGCTTATACAAAATTTGGGGTGATAATAAGCCAGCTACTGTATATATAGTAAAGGCTTTGCTTTATAATTTAGTTTAATTGGATTTAAAACTTAAAGTAAATTGTCACGTACTGTACTTATAAGTTACTAAAAACTGGGGTTTGAAAATAAATTAATCTACTTTACTCCATGCTTAATTAAACTTTCTTAATTCCTAAAACTGTTAATGAGAGCATTGATTAAACAATAAAACTAATACTTACTCCAAGCTCATGTGCGGCTGTGATCAGTTCCCCTGTGAAAAAATAATGTAAAACCAATAATTACTATTAGAAAATGACACTCCTCCAAAGTTTTCAAAATCCAAATGCTTGCACTGGGGTTTTGCATTAATTTGACTGGATAAAACTGTAAATCTGTAGAGATTTAACAGCATGAAATAGTCTAAGGATATTTTCTCCCTTAGGTCTTACTGAACAAATGATCTTTGATAGCTTTTAATAACTGGTCAGTGGAAATACAGGTGAATTCTCGTTTCTAAAAAGTGCCTATTGTCCTTCCTAAAAGTTGTACACACTTACAAATATATAAAAACTCTTGTGAAATGATAGTGTAATATGCTGTATTGTCCCTCAAGATTTTAGTATTAAAATGTCTACAAAGATGCAACTTTGTGATACATAACATGTGCAGACATCTGAGGCTTGGACACTCCATTACATGTACCATTCTGCCCTAAACTGGCGTTTGAATACCTTCTCTACATTAATTACGTTGGAGATCTTTAAATGACTGCTAAATACTTCTTGCTCCAGGTTATTTTGGGAAGTTCCGACTACCATAATACATTTCTTCAAACCACTAAATCATTATATTACTTACATAGCCCTTTGTAATTCTTTGCCATCAGTGATTATTTCTAAAATTACGATGCAGTAATTCAATGCCTGTTTGTTAACATTTTAAGTATCCAGAGCACAGGGATTGTAATACATACAGTACAATGTAAGAAATCAATGTTGATGATTTATGAGTTACTATTATCTATTAAGAAATCTATTAATGGCCATTTTCTACCCTTCGATGGATGTTAATTTGAATACTCTTAATTTCTACTGTCCCAGCTACAATGTAGATCTTCACCCTCTGGCCTGGACTACAGTAAAAGCTTTGACCAGTTTCCTACTTCAATTCATCTTCATACTGAAATCACTTATCACCATACCACCCCCCAAAGAATGTTGGACTATATCCCTAATCCAAAATTTCTCAGTTGCTGCTCTCAGTTTACTAAATGAAGTTCAGATTCCTCAGCACAACAGGCTAGCCCTCTGTGGCTTCGAGGGCCCTTTACAAGGCTTACATCCTACGAAACCTATGCTCGCCTCAGTCAAATCTTACTACTCACCGTTCCTCTGGAATGGTTCTCTTTTGCACCTCTTATCACTCATTTCCTCACCCAGTATTCTCTCCTAAATCCTTCAAGGACTATTTCAATTGCCACCTTCTCAGTGACACCTTTCCTTATACATATCCTTCCCCAGCCTCCCCCATCAAGATTAATCACCTCTTCCTCCTCCATAGAACCTGCTTTAACCTCTCTACGCAGCACTTAGTTAGATTGCCTGATATTCCGGTTAGTTGTTTTCATTTCTGTCGTTCCTATGAAGTTGAAAATATTATCCTAGCCACTTCAGGAGTCTGTCAAGACACCACCACCTCTCCCTCCTCTGGTCACACAAAGAAACTAATTCAAGCCCTGCACACAGAGGTTGACAATAAGACGAATCATATTGTCATCCTTGCTACTAAGATGCCCTTAGTAGCATCCAAGGGCCAGTGAATGGTTGCATCATGGAAGCCCCATAAAGGGCACCCAAAGAGATACTAGACACTGCTCACCTAAGTCAATGACGTAGGGACATCTTTTAATTCTGGAGATATTTAAGAGCACCTTGGAAACCAAAGGCATTTTTTGTATCTTAAAGACTTTTTAAAGAAATTGTTTACAGACTAAAAAAATTTAAAGTAACCATTCCCTTTATAACCACCATCAAGAATGTTGGATAATTTTACTCCAGAATGGATTAGCATGTCTTCAGTCCCAAACTGTTTTCATCAGCTTTTGACATTTCTATAGTTACGATGAAACACAGTTACATTCAAATTTTCAAAGTCACTATTCTCCATGTAAAATACCTTTAGAATTGCATTTAACATGAAGAAAAATAGCCTACTTTCTCTAACTTCTTTTTACCATTAAAAAGTCATAATGCTGTTATTTTTTTTTCTTGAAGTTCATTTATTTTGAGAGCACATGCACGTGAGGGAGGGGCAGAGAGAGAGAGGAAGAGAGAATCCCAAGCAGGTTCTGCACGGATAGCACAGAGGCAGATGCGGAGCTTCAATTCATGAACTGGGAGATCATGACCCAAGCCAAAGTCAAGAGTTGGACACTTAACCAACTGAGTCACCCAGGAGTCCTATAATGCTGTTATTCTTTGCTGGAGTTCTGTTGGCATAAAAATCAGGAATGTGACAAACTTCCATCACCAACTCTTATCAAATGTTAAGCTAGTATCTAAATAGAAACCATAGCTATTATTAAATTATTAAAGCCTATAAATGTATCCTTGGAAAGAGCTAAAGGGAAACGTTATTCTTAAAGTTGAATATGATTAAGAGAAAAGAGCATGTGACTTGGGGGGGAGGGGGCGGGTGAAGGAAGAACCTCCTGAATACTTGCTTTCTCCCAAACCTTTACCCTAGGGCTTCCTCAAATTTAAGTCCTACTACAACCTGCACCAGAATGCTTTTTTAAAATGAAGATTCCTTGACCAAACCTACCTACATTAAGACCCTCTGGCATTGGGGCCCAGGTTTCCTAGGCAATGCTGAAGTGCATTCAAGTTTGAGAATTACAGCTTTTCTGTCTGAGACACAAACGGGTGGCAAGCTCAGAACTGTTAGCAGATGCTTAACGTTTACAAAAACTAGCTCCCTCTGTATTATACTTTTTGTATTAATTACAGTTATATTTTCATCTATCAAGTCTATTAAAGACAGCATCCTTAAAATATATAAACACATGAATAAGCTGATTTATTTTTCCCAAGGATAACAAGAGAAGTGATGGCTAGATTCCCACACTCTCCTCCAAAGGATGAGTATTTCCTGCCCATAAATCAACTATGTGTATCAAGTAGTGCAAAAAATAATTTTGGCAAGGCCACACAATGTGATAGATTTATGGAGTATAAGTTAAGACTTATCAGGAAGAAAAATACATACTTTATATTGGTTTTGAGATGTGTTCCATTTATTGATAAAAAATATATTTCATAAACAGAAACATTCAAGGAGGACAGTACTTCCATCATATAAACAAAATTGTCAAAGACATGATTATACAAATTCACTGGCAATACCTGGAAAAGTTTATTTATCATTTCCAACAATGAACCCCAAAATATTAGAAGCAACCACTATTTAGCATCAAATTAAATCAGAACACCTAAAAAGTCTGGTAACTCAATCTGAATAAATAACTTTATTCCACTGGGGAAAAAGTAAAAGACAGTATTAATAAAGATACCAATCACAGATTTTAAATATCAGTATATATGTAATGACGGGTTTAACTACGAACTTAGAGCAGAAGTTAAGAGAGCATGTTCTAAGTCAATCTACTGGAGTTCTTTCCTCGACTGCCCCTACTTTCTAGCTGTGTGATTCTGGACACGGGTTGGCCTCAGTTTTGTCAGCTATCAAAGAAAGATATTGGTAGTGCCTACCTCATAGGGATAGTAACTGAATTAAAATGACAATCCATGTAAAGCACTTGGAACAGTGCCTGGCATACAGTAAGAGCTCAGTGTTAGTTGTTTTTATCCATCCCCCCAATACTGCAGGCTCAAAGAACCGTGGTAACCTGCAATGTTTTTTTTCTTTTTTTTTTAAGGTACAGAACTACTCAATCTTTGAGTAATGCTCTCCATTGTCAAAACTCTCACTTGCACTGCTGGTGGGAATGCAAACTGGTAGAGCCACTCAGGAAAACAGCATGGAGGTTCCTCAAAAAACTAAAAATAGAACTACCCTACAACCCAGCAATGGCACTACCAGGTATTTATCCAAAGGATACAAAAATGCTAATTCAAAGGGGCACATGCACCCCAAAGTTTATAGCAGCATTATCGACACTAGCCAACTCATGGAAAGGGCCCAATGTCCATCTACTGATGAATGGATAAGGAAGATGTGATACACACACGCGCACACACAATGGAATACTACTCAGCGATGAAAAAGAATGAAACCTTGCCCTTTGCAACAACGTGGATGGAATTAGAGTGTATTATGCTAAGTGAAATAAGTCAGAGAAAGACAAATGCCATATGATTTCACTCATATGTGGAATTTAAGAAACAAAATATGTGAACAAAGGGGAAGGGAAGCAAAAATAAGATAAAAAAAAAGAGAGAGAGAGGGATACAAACCATAGGAGACAAATACAGAGAACAAACTGAGGGTTGCTGGTGGGGGGGGATGACTAAATGGCTGATGGGCATTAAGGAGGGCACTTGTTGGGATGAGCACTGGGTGTCATATATAAGTGATGAATCACTAAATTCTATTCCTGCCATCATTATTATGTTAATTAACTGGGATTTAAATTTTAAAAATAAAAAAAACTCTCACACCTTAAAAAAAACCACCTCTCACAACTATAGTTATTTCTATTATTTAATGTAAACCTTGGATACTGCTCCTATTTGTTCAACAGGACTTGAAAGAAAGATTAAAGGTAATGATTTGTAAAAAAAAAAAAAAAAAAAAAAAAAAAAAAAAAGATCTTCAATGTGGCAGACAGCCCTGAAGACGGCCCCCAGTGATCCCCAACTCCTGGGGTTCTCACTATATAATCCTCTCCCCCTTGAGTGTGGGTTGGATTTATCGACTAACTTCCAGGAATAAAATAGGGCAGTCCTGCATCAATCACTTCCAAGACTAGGTTTACAAAATGACCGACGTGTCCGACGAAGGTGCCATCTCTCTGGTCACAAGGGTCGGCTTCCCGAGAGACCCACTTGGCAAAGAACTGGATTGAGGTTACAAGCGGTTCCTCTCCCCAAGATGACCCTCGAGAAGACGACAGCTCCCGTCCACACCATGACAACAACCCGTCCTGAGTAAGAGCACCCAGCTAAACTGCCCCCGGATTCCTGATCCACAGAAAAAGTGAGATCATAAACATTTGTTTTAAGCCACTAAATTTGGGGCTATCTTGTCAGGCAGCAAAAGATAACTAGTACACTCCATGTTTTCGACCTATAGATTCACTACCTGAAGTTACAACACCATTCTGACAAAATCAGGCATTACTGGATGGTCATTTAATTTGGCAACAAGACAAAATCAAAAACGGAACCTGGGTCTTGTTCCTCATCCCAAATATAAGACAATCCTGTAACAAACACAACAATTGCTCGTGTCATTTAAATGGTCCCTGCTTTTCTTTTTAATAAATCAGCTTGTTTTAAGCCACACCTAGCTTCCACTTTTTCAAGTGTTCGCCCTCAAATTTCCTGCATGGCCGGTTCCTTTTCAACACCCAGGTTTCAACTACAATATGCTGCTCAGAGGCCTTTCCTGGCTAGCCTTTCTGGTGGAGCCCCACTCTCCATCCCGTCTCCCTCCGACTCCCTCCACTCATCACTACTCAACTTATCACTGTTTATGCAGTAGTTGGTGTATGGTCTCGACCCACACTGGAATATTCTCCACGATACTTGGTCCCCACCACGTTATTCCTTTTGTCTGGAACACGGTAAGGACTCAGTAAGTAGTATTTGGGGGGTGCTGAAAAGGAGTGGACAACGAAAATTCGGGTCCCGAAAAATGGACCCAGGGCAAGCGGAGAAGTCGCTGAGTCCCACCGGGCGAAACCAACAAGCCCCTTCTCCAAAGCCTGAGAACTACAGAACCCGGTTACAGGAATGGAATCACAAGCCGGTTCTGGAACGCAAAACGCTGCACTGCGCCAGGGGGGGACTGGGAGGGGGGCGATGGAGGGCGCGAGCCGACCGACGAGGGAGAGGGGCAGGAGGGCGGCCCTGAGATACTTTACCCGAGTCTCCCCCCGGCACCGAAGGGGGCAGCGTGAGGGTGAACACGGCGGCCACGGCGGCGAATACGGCCAGGCCGCCGCGGAGGCCCCCGGAGCGCCGCGGCCCCACCCGGGCTGCCCGCCCCCCGGCCGGGCCCCTGCCGTCGTCATGGAGACCCATGGGCCCGTGGGGCCCGGGGAAGGAGGCCGCGGCGGGCCCAAGGACTCGGGTGGCCCGGAGTTTCCCCGGCGAGAGGCGAGCGCAGCCCGCGCGGCGGCTTCCGGGTCGGGCCCCGGGCCTGCCGGAGCGCACCTTCCTCCACCCGGCAGCTGGGGGTGGGGGGGGTGGGGGAGAGAACGCGGCCGGCCTGGCGCGAGCGGCTCGGGGGTTTTGCGGTAGCTCGCCAGGCGGTGGGAATCCGCGGGGTTATTTGGTGCTTTACCGACGCCCACCACAAGCACGAGCCTCCTCTCGAGAAAGCAAGCTGGGGCGTGGGGCTGCCGTGTCCACGGCCTCCCCCCGCTCACGCTGACTTGGTCGGGTCTGACGGAGACGGAGCAGGGTCGCAAACCGGGCGGCGTCGGGACCGCCTCTGCCCCCGCTGGTGTGGCGGTGGAACTACACGCCGGGGCCGTGATCGCCAGCCTCAGCCTTCAACTGGGCGGAACCAGGGGAGGGGTGCGTACGGTGGGCGCCACGCGGGCCAATACGGACGTCGGTCGCGTGTTGGCGGCGATTAATTCCGAGCCCGTGTGCGAATTGTTGAATCGCTGAGTTAGTTTCAGAGAGATTAAAATAAGCTAGTTGGTCTTTTTTTTTTTTTTTTTCTTATACAGCATGAGGAAAACTCAACGATGAGTTGAGAAACTTGAGTTTCTGAGTTAATCCCAAGAACTCCTATCCCGCTAAAGTTGCCTCCTACTTTAACGAAGAGGGGCATTTTGGTGGAGTTTGACCACAGCATGGCAAATGAAATGGAGACACGGTGCTTCACGATTAGCTGCACTGCAAAAAAAAAAAAAAAAAAAAAAAAAAAGAACGGGGCTATTGAACAACCCACATAGCACGGCTCTTAGTGAGATTTTTAAGCTTACATTTTACATTATTATAGCAATTATTCTGGAGTGGGAGGAGGGGAGGGCATCCTCTGTGGAATGCATCTCAAAGTACGCCAAAGATTAGCGACCATCTAAAACGTGTCACGGGTAACCTGCCAGGAACACAGCGTCTGGACTGTAGAGTAACATACACCTACATAAATTGGCAATTGTACCAGCAATATCTTAGTCTTTCTCACGTACTTACATAATGCTTTCTCAGCCACGTTGGGGGTTGCTGGGGGGCAGGGGCCCTGTGGTAGGCAGCTCCTAAAATAGCTCCCAGGGATCCCCGGCTGGGCTGCTGGTATTCACTCCCTCGTGCAACCCTGTCCCTTGTGTGGGGGCCAGATCTATCAGCAGAAAAAGGCAAGAAGTGATGGATGAGCCTTTGCAGATTTGGTTACAAAAGTCTGACCTCCGTCTATCTGACACAGGTTGCTTTCTGCTTCTCTTCTGAAAGAGCATGCCAACGATTAATACTGACTGAACCAGGCATGTCCATTTCATCTTTTGCTCGTGAGCTTTATAAAGAGATACATTTTTATCACGGCACATTACTTTCAAAAGGGCCTAATTCTTTGCCCATGTTTGGGAAGGAGAGATCCTTGCTGGAAGGAGTTCTCAAGCAGGGATGAGAAGGATGAATCAGTTCACAGAGGCACAGTGTAGTGAGGACAAGGTTAAGGTCAAGCATTAGCCCACGTCTTCAATTATTTAGCCTAATAATTAGCAGGAGAGGAGGAGAGAACAGTGGCAGAGAGTAACCTGTCCCGAGAAGCTACGGAAGAAATGATGTCCGTGAAGGATATGTGGTCAGGTAATCACAGAGAGGTGAAGGATGCTGAAGAGGACCACATCTAGGTTTTATGGGGCTTGAGGACATACAATTTGGAGAATCGTCTAAGCAAAGGAATACAAAACTGCAGATACAAAGTTAGGTACAGGCATCGGAAGGAGCCTGTGCCAGTGACACGCCGTGAAACTTACGTTTCGTTAGCTTCACAGTTAATCTCTTATGAGGATGAGGTACAGCTAGTTCTCCGTCTGTACCTGACCCTGCTTTCAGGAAGAATGCTGCTGACTCTTGCCTCCCCCGCCCCTTCCAGCACTTTCTCCTCTAGGCTTCCCTGATAGCACACTGCTTTGGCTTTGGCTCTCCTTTTACCACTGGCCTCCCCGCCCCCCCCCCCCCCCCCGCTTCTGTCAGACCTCCAAATACTAGAGTGTGCCAGGGCTTAGCTGTAGACTTCTTTTCTCTCTTTCTGCCTTCTTTCCCAAAATAATTATATTGAAATGTTAAGTAGTGACTTCAAATTATTAGCCTAAACTATAGGCTAATAAATCCCAAAACTACATACCACCCTCCTTTCCTTTAATCTACTGCTTATTAAAAAAAAAAAAAAAAAGCTGCACTGTGGTTTCTCTATATATCTAAACA
This sequence comes from Puma concolor, assembly GCF_028749965.1. NCBI lineage: Eukaryota > Metazoa > Chordata > Mammalia > Carnivora > Felidae > Puma > Puma concolor. The sequence continues at coordinate 44,763,785 of NC_141672.1, forward strand.
CTTCAAACCTGGCAGACTTTGCTTTTCTTATTTGCCTAAAATGGTGCCTGGCACAAAATAGTACTTAACAAATATTTGTGTAATGGATGGAGAAATGAACAATGATGGGCCACTGGTGTATCCATTAGGGATTGCATTTAGCTGCTGATAACAGAGACTCTGATACAGTGTCTTAAACATGCAAACATCTATTTTCTTGTATAGAGGTCTGAAGGAAGTCAGTCCAACATTCATTTGGCAATTCTCTCGGGTCATTAAGGGAAAAATTGAGGTCCTTATATCTCTCTGCCACATCCTACTCAACATATGTCCTCAAAGTCATCTCTTGACCCATGATGGATGCTAATGCTCCAGACATTTCATCTGTATTTCAGGAAGAAAGAGAAAACATGGCAAGAGACGGCAATACCCCATCCTTTTAAAGAATGTTATGGAAATGCCATTCCACAATTATCCTACATCTCATTGGCCACAGCTGAGTAACAGGCCACTCCTAGGGCCAAAGGCAGTTGAGTAATGTACCTTTTCGCCTAGATGGCTTTTCAGGATTCTACTGCCAAGGAAGAAAAGGGAGAATGGATATTGGAAAGCAACTAGCAGGTCCTGCTATAGTTGGATTTGGTGAATTGGAAGTATTTGAACTTTGAAAGTTCAAGGGGTCAGTTTCCGTAGAGTAGAAGGTATGAAAATCAGGCCGAAGGGGGTAAGAAATGAGGAAATGGAAGAAGAGAAAATAGAATACATTTGTAAGAAGTTTGACAGTGAAGGGAAAGAGAGAAGTAATATCCGAATTCATAGGGATTGAAATGTCAAAGGAGTTTTGTGTAATCCAAGGGAGTATTTGGAGAGAGAGAGTGATGAAGAAAAGATGTACAGGAGGCAGAAGGAGATGGAACCAAGGACGAAAGAAGAGAAGGGATGAAGACAAAAAATATTAGAGTTAGGAGGGAAATTAAGAGAACACATGACAATTGAGCTTGATCCTTGGGGGAGACTAGTAAAATATATAAGGAACCCATACCTATGATGTATGCTCTGGTTCACTCCACAAAGAGTTAGAGACAGCTACTGTAATAAATAGTGTAAATGAAAAAAACATGTGTACCACTTAAGACTCGGCGAGAGAAACAAAAGTAGTAGGCGATATATGAGTGTTAGAGATATATTGCAAGAAATGATCGCTCATGATTATGGAGGCTGGCTAGGCAAGTATGAAATCCCCCGAGCAGAAAGGGCAGGCTGGAAAGGAAATCCCTTTCCCAGAAAGGGCAGGCTGGAAGCCTTGGGCATGGGGATGGGAGCTGAGGGGGGAGGGAGGTGGTGGGTGCTGCTGTCCACAGGTGGAATTTCTTCATCAGGGAATCCTCAGCTCTGCTCTTAAGGACTTTCAACTGATTGAATCGTGTCTACCCAGATTATTTAGGATAATCTCCCTGTCTTAAAGTCAACTGATCACAGACTTTAATCATAGCCACAAAATACCTTCACAAGAACACCTAGATTAGTGTTTGATTGAGACACTGAAGAATGCAGCCAGGCCAAACTGACTCATCCAAAGAACATCACAGTATGCGTGATGCAAATTCAAGGACAGGGAACATGTGAGTTAGAACATCAGACTGAAGGAAAGTAAATGCATGGATGTGTGGGCCTGTGGTATACCACATTTGCCTCTGGGAGTCTTGAAAGCAAAACAAAAGGGAAATAAGATCATTTGTGTCCCCGGGGAAAGCAAAGTCTTCCTGGCACTTAGGGCCAGCATCTAGCCTCTATTGACACCTAAGGGAGTGGCTCGTCCATACAGTTGAGCAGACCTGGGCTTTCCAGCTCCCCATTACGTCTCCATTGAAAACTTCCCTAGCTGGACGGGGAGTAGGAACATCTTATTGATACCAGGATGAAGGCTCTGGCTCCTTCCTCGACCTTCTCCAACATCATCACCCTGGTGGGTGTTTTGGGGCACCTGGAGAGGGTAGAAGTTTAGGTCCCCACTCAGCCTTCACTAGAATGGTCAGGGGCCGGGGCCACAGTTTTTTCTTTGGCTTTTGGCTACAGCAGAGATGTCACTTTCTAAATGTATCTGTCCTGACCCCTTCCCTGTCTTTGGACCAGAGAGAGCAGGATTTTGTCGGGGCCTTTTTTGTTCTGTGCCCATTGCTGTCTCTGGTTGCCTGCTTTTCTAGCATCCAATCAGGGTCCACAAGGCAAAAAGAAAACCCAGGCAATCCGCTACCGTGGATTCAACTTTTGAGGCTCCTATCTGGTCTGCCTTCTTCTTTCTACCTTTCAGTCTTTTTTTTTTTTTTTTTTAAGTTTATTTATTTTGAGAGAGAGAGTGAGCATGAGCAGGGGAGGGGCAGAGAGAGAGGGAGAGAGAGAATCGCAAGCAGGCTCCATGCTGTCAGTGCACAGCCTGATATGGGGTTCCATCTCAGGAACTGTGGCATCATGACCTGAACCCAAATCGAGTCGAACGCCTAACCGGCTGAGCCACGCGGGTGTGCCATTTCAGTCTTCTTATCTTTGTCTTACACATAATGTTTAGTTGTACTTAGCAGGAGAAATAGGGAAAAGCATGTCTACTCCCATCTTGCTGGAAGCAGGAGTCACTCCCCTTTGTTGTATTCTTTCTGAATATTTATAGCAGCCTCATAGACATTAATGCACTGAAATCCTCCTTCAAAAATTGCCATTTAGAAGTCATGATCTCTGGGGCACCTGGCTGGCTCAGTCAGTGGAGTATGTGACTCTTGAACTCAGTCAGGGTTGTGAGTTCAAGCCCCATGTTGGCTGTAGAGATTACTTAAAAATAAAATCTTAAAAAAAAAAGTCATTATCCCAAATAAGCCCCACTTAAAATAAAGTCAAATGTGTCTTACTCTTTTAATACCCATGAAATTTTAGATTCAGAACCTTAGATTAGAAATCAGATACCTGGAAAACCACCCAATACATCATATACAATAGGACAGTATAGGAAGGCACAAATGTCTCTGTAAAGGACCTTAGAAAAATAATTTTAAACACTGAAATGTACTAGTAGCCACACATATTTGAAATAAAAACAAGAAAGCCATTTTCAATCTTTCCAATTGTTGAAGATATTTAGTATCTATAGAGCATTAGTGATAAAGTAATTTGGTACAACATTTTAGAGGGCAACTGAGCTACATGTGTCAAAAATCTATACAAAATTCATATAATTTGACCTAGAATTGCCAGTGAATGTCCCAAAATGTGTTCAACTTCATTAGTAAACAGAGAAATGCAAAATAAAACCACAGTGGGATATTACACTCCTACCAGGGTAGCAAAAACAAAAATCTGACTGCATCTAATGCCAGCAACTGTGTAGAACAATGGACATGCTAACAGGAATGCGAATTGGTACAACCACCTTGGAGAACACACGTTTTTCTAGTGAAGACAAAGATATGCAGAGCTTGTAAATCCTAGCAATCCCATGCCACACTTGTACCTAGAGAAGCCAGAGACAGATACGAAAAACGTTCTTAGCATTATTGTTCATAAAAGCCCCAAAATAGGAACAACCCCAAACACCCCTCAACAATGGCATAGAGAAATAAATCCTGGTATATTTATACCATAAGATGCTATACATTAAAGAGAATGAACAAACTACAGTTAACCACCATGAAAAGTATGGGTGCCTCTCATAAAAAGTACCGAAAGAGACAGTTATAAAATGGTACAGATACAATGTTTCTAGCTATTTAAAGTTGAAAGATAATGAAACTAAACAAAATTGTTTGGCGATCTACCTGTAAAGCTTTCAACTATAAAGGAAATAAAAAATCATTGTCACCAATGTTGGGATAATGGTAGTTACCTCTGGGGGGTTGGTGGGGGCCGTGACTGGGGGGTACATATGGGCTTTACTGTCTGTCAGTGCTTCTGTTCTAGGCTTGAGTAGTGGCTTCCTGGGTATTTTCTTTACTTAATTTTTTTAAAGTTTATTTATTTATTTTGAGAGAGAGGGAGCACGAGCAGGGGAGGGGCAGAGAGAGGGAAAAAGAGAATCCCAAGCAGCATCTGTGCTGTGAGCAGGAAGCCCAATGGAGGGCTCGAACTCATGAACTGTCAGATGGTGACCTGAGTTGAGATCAAGAGTCAAACGCTTAAATGACTGAGCTACCCAGGCGCCCTAGGCATTTTCTTTATAATTATTCTTTAAATTGTTTACAAATGTTTTACACACTCTCCGATAGGTGATACATCTCACAATGAAAAAACAGGAAGGAAGAGAGATTGTGGAGCAGTTACCTAGCAGACAGTTTTGTAATGAATGCTAACCAGAATATTACTCTGAGTTGGCATGTGGTAACTCGTGACTTTTCCTGCATCTTTTTAGTTGTGTGTAATATAAGGGATTCCACGGAGGTGTTTTATACTCAAGGAAAATAGATTTCAGCATGAAAGTAAATTTTCTTTCAAAATCCCTTCTGGTAGTCTAATGTAATGGCATAGTAAACTCTCTCTTGAAACCAATTTACTTTTGAACATAAATTTTGTGAATTATGCTCCAGACCTTGGGCAAAAATAAATACTTGGTTTTATAGCGTGATGTCTATCAGTGTTCTTCAAACTTCCAACGAACCAACTTCTTTAAACAAAACTCTAAGAATGTCACTAAAAAAAGAATGTTATTTAAAGGAAAAAAGGCAGCAGTTAGATAAGGAGGCGAGGATTGTAGCAATGAACCAAACCCTCATTCTGTCTGTCTATGCTCATTCATCAGGAGACAATGTCTTAAATTGATAAATCAACAGGTAGCTTTGCAGGCCTATTATTTAGGGACGTAGTCATGAGAAGGACTAAAACCAGAAAAGGTTAAAAGTGATTGCCTCTGAAAACGGAGTCTTGTGGGAGGGGAAGAAGCAGGATGTGAGATATTTCTTTCATTAGAAGTTGTCCTGTGTATTGTATATTTTGCTTTCGTTACAAGTTGCACTGTTCTTTTTCTTTTCTTTTCCTTTTCTAATGTTTATTTTTGAGAGAGAGAAAGACAGAGCACAAGCTGGGCAGGGGCAGAGAGAGGGAGACACAGAATCTAAAGCAGGCTCCAAGCTCTGAGCTGTCAGAGCCTGACGTGGGGCTTGAACTCATGAATCACGCGATCATAACCTCAGCTGAAGTCGGGGCTTAACCCACTGAGCCACCCAGGCGCGCCCCATACGTTGCACTGTTCTATTATACATTTTGCCATGTACATTGTATTACTTTGATAAAGAAAAAGAAAGTATTTGTAAAAATGAGAATGATAAAAAAGCCGAAACCACAGCCGTTCGGAATTGCAGATTATATGCATATGAAGAACCTGAAACATAGGAGCCATATAAATGTTTGCCCTAAATCGGTTGTTTCCTGTTTTAGTTACATTTTTACAAGTCTCGCATTTAGCCATTCTACTTTGATTTGTAAATATAATTTCATCCAGATTCGAGAAATTAATTGTTCATAAAGTGTTTTGAAAATCTGTGTTCCAGTTACCTGCTTTTGTGTTTAAAAACTACCCTAAAACTTAGTGGCATATCACAGCAACCATTTATTATAAATCAGTTTTGTAAGTCAGAAATGTGGGTAGGGCTCAGCTGTAAGTTTCTCCTGTTTTGTGTGGCACGGAGTCAGGTCACTTGGGGGTGTTCAGCCGATAGATGGTCTGCAAGGCCCAAGACACCTTCCTTACGTGTCTGATGCCTGGGTGGGGATGGCCGGAATGCTGAGCTCAGCTGAAACTTTTGATCTAAGGGGTCACATGTAGCTTCTCCAGCCCTGCAGTCTCAGGGCACTTGACCTTATTACCTGCTCAAGTTTCCTAAAGAATTAAGAGAGGCCAGGATGGAAGCTGCAAGGGTTTTTATTTTGTTCTGTTTTGTTTAATATTGTGCCCTTAGAAGGCCAGAATGTCACTTTTGCTGTATTCCATGGGTCAAATTACGAAGGCCAGCCCAGATTCAGGGGAAGTGGAGTTACACTCCACATAGCAAAGGGAATAGGAAAGGAATTACAGCCATCTTTCATATTCCCTCCAATAAGGCCCTTGATACAACAATAAAGAAAATGTGTGGGGCAAATGTTACATATTTTTTCTGCCTGAGGAAAGAAAACACATTTGAAATAATATAGCTGGAAAATTCAAACCATTAACACAATATGCATTTAAGAAAGGAAATGTCTCGTCCCAACACAGAAAAGTCTTATAACATGTATTTCTGTTTCAAAATCTGGTGAGTTTACACCTGAATAATTCAACTAGAGTTTTTAATGGTTTGTGCCATTTTCAAAATGTTTTTGTTCTAATTCAGGGTCAAATAATGAAGTTTTTTTACACCCAGATGTAAAAAATGTAAAGATGATATTAAAATGTACCTATTGGGGTGCCTGGGTGGCTCAGTCTATTAAGGGTCTGACTTGCTTTCGGCTCAGGTCATGATCACACATTCTTGAGTTTAAGAGCTGCTTGGGATTCTCTCTTTCTCACTCACTGCCCCTTCCCTGCTCACACACATGCTCTCTCTCTCTCTCTCTCAAAATAAATAAATAAATTTTAGGGGCACCTGGGTGGCTCAGTTGGCTGTGTTCAACTTCGGCTCAGGTCATGATCTCACAGTTCGTGAGTTCAAGCCCCACTTTGGGCTTTGTGGTGACAGCTCAGAGCCTGGAGCCTGCTTCAGATTCTGTGTCTCCCTCCGCCCCCCCTGCTCACTCACACTCTGTCTCTCTCTCTCTCTCTCTCAAAAATAAATGAATATTTTAAAAAATTTAAAAATAAAGAAAATAAATAAACCATAAATAAATAAATAAATAAATAAATAAATAAATAAAATGTACCTCTTAGATTGAATATGGATATTGAATACTATAGCGGTGGATTTATCTTAGTGCCTATCATAGTACCTAGATAAGCACTCATAACATATTTGGTGATTGGCAGTAGAAAGGTTGTAGAGGGGATATATAACTTTACCAATTATTTTCAAAAGAGATTATATCTAAACCACCCACTCTAAGGAAGATCTTTCCTAAAGCAGACTTAAGATATAAATCAAATGACAAAAGAAATTTAAGAGACATGTAACTATACAGTAATTTTAAAAGTAATTATAGCATATACGTGACATTAAATATTTTCATAGTAGTTCAGGGAGCAGCTTGTGTTAACTCCTGGCCCTACTAATTATCCTTGTGATCTTGAACAAGTTTCTTAGCTTCTCTGGCCCTCAGATTGCTCATTTAAAAAATGAGAATGACAATAGCACAATCTTTGTAAGTTTGGTCTGAACAGTAAGTAAAATAATGAAAAGAACAAAGACTGGCTCATTGTGAGTTACAATAAATATTTGCTTTCATTACTATTATCTAACATTTAGAAGAAAGAGCCGAGGATACGATTTTAAAATAGGGTAAATAAAAGTCATACTTTTCTACTTCCATTTCAAAGTTAATTTGTTAGAAATGAGAATGTATGAAAGAAACAAAGCATCCATTTGCAGCCTAGCTGTGATCTGGGAAGCTCCTTCCTCCCTGGAGACGTAGTCTAACTTGGATAAACACCTAATTCCATGGTCTGTGGAACTCTAAATCCCTTCCCAATATTTGGGGGTGGGAAACTTTGCCGCCATGTTCCCTCTGCCTCTAGCTCTTTGGTCATGCTGCATCAGCCCAAACGCAGCCCTTTTTACAGTTTTCATGGAAATCCACTTGTGCCAAATGAGCTGAGTTCTAGTAGAATGGAAAGAAGTGTTCCACCAACAACCATCATCTCAGCTTCCTACTCGCGCTCTTCTCCTCATCCTCCTCTCTCCCAAAGGTGCCTGTGCAAACTCAAGTTCTTCCCCCTTTTTACGTACAGCATATTAGGTTGCCCAAACCAGGGTACCCAAAGTCATCAAAGGCATTTAGTTAGTAGAAGAAAGGACCTTCCTTATGACAGGGTTTATAAGCTCCAAATCACAGGAATAATGATCTAGTACCTGACTCTCAGTCTAGTTTCTTTTCTTTTCTCTCAGGTTTTCTGCATTGAGGCTTCCAACATCTACAGAAAAATTACTGAAGTATAGGTATGCAACATGTTGATGAGTTTATAACAGTTGATAAATTGAATTAAATATTTTCATATATACGCATACGAGTAGTGATTCCACATACAGTTAAAACTGTAATGACATATCACCTCACACCTGTCAGAATGGCTAAAATTAACAGCAGGAGAAACAACAGGTGCTGGTGAGGGTGTAGAGAAAGGAGAACTCTCTTGCACTGCTGGTGGGAATGCAAACTGGTGCAGCCACTCTGGAAAGCGGTATGGAGGTTCCTCAAAAATTTCAAAATAGAACCCTACAATCCAGCAATAGTACCACAAGGTATTTACCCAAATATACATGCATCTCCATATTTATAGCAGCATTGTCTACAATAGTCAAATCGTGAAAAGAGCCCAAACGTCCGTTGACTAATGAATGGATAAAGAAGATGTGGTATATATGTGGTAGGGTCCCCTCCTTAAGGAAAGCAAAACCAAAACAAAACCCCAAGGCAACTTTGCTATTTGCGTGCTTGGCAACATCCCTCACGACCTTGTAACATGAGACTACTTAATCAGACTACATGTTTGTGTGTTACCATATCGGGAGACAAAGAAGTACAAAATATAATAAAAAAAACTACGCTTTGTGGCGTTCGGGGCTCAGGTCTTTGGGTACGAAACCAACTGAGCGGTGCCAGCAGGAATAAAGTTGCTTCCTGGAAAGAAAAGCCTCGGTGTCACGGCTCTCTGTGCTAGAATCCTGCTACATATATACAATGGTATTTATTCAGCCATCAAAAAGAATGAAATCTTGCAACTTGCAATGATGTGGATGGAGCTAGAGAGTATTATGTGAAGCAAAATAAGTCAGTCTGAGAAAGACAAATACCATATGATTTCACTCATATGTGAGATTTAAGAACCACAACAAATAAAGAGGGCGGGGTGGAGACAAATCAAAAAAACAAACTCTTAACTGTAGAGAACAGAGGGTTACCGGAGGGGAGGTGGGTAGGGGGATGGATTAAATAGGTGATGGGTATTGGCAGGTGGTGCACTTGTGATGAGCACCGGGTATTGTACGTAGTGTTGAATCACTAAATTGTACACCCGAAACTAATATTACACTGTATGTTAACTAACTGGAATTTGAACAAAAACTTTAAAAATTAAAAAAATGAATGCGGAAAGTCTACCTACCATGAACTATGCAGTGGTCTCTCTGACTGTAGTTAATAGAGTCCCTGGATGGTGCTCTTTGTTGAGGATCAACAACCCGTACCCTATAGGCCACTCAGGCCATGACCCAACTCTTTACTTCTCCCTGACCTGAAATTCTATGATGAGTCATTAGCCACACTAAACACACAACTCAGGGGTTTTTGCCTCTAAAAGTGTCAGTTTGCTTGTGGTGATCTGATATTGGAAGTTAGGGAGAAAAAATGTCAAATAGGTGTCAGACTGCATCTTAATGATTTTCTGAGACTGATACTTTTCTTTCTTATTAGAAAATAGGGTGTTTAGAATAGGTGGGGTTTAGGAGAAGGCAAACCTTGGCTCAAAATGTTCTGAGAGTCAGTGACAGGGTAGTGCTTCATGACCCATCAGAAGAGTGTCTCGTTAAATTTCTCTACTTAAGTAAGACAAGATGGATCATCTTTCGTCTGTTTGGACCTTAGGGAGAAAATAGAATGAGGGAGGGAGAAGCCCCTTACCTCTTGGTTAGTAGAGCCCAGTGGGAAACTGGCTCTTCTCTGAAGGATGGGAGCTCCAATAAGGATGGGAGCTTGCATAGAGTAGGAAGAGGGGGGCACTTCTGGAATCTGAGCCCCACACAGATTCTGGGCCTGGCTTTGCATCCTGTTAGACAATGCCCTAGATCTATCCCTCCCGCTTGTCTCTCTGAGATGGGAAAAGTGAGGATGCTGAGAGTTGAATCCTCACCTCGGAAGGATAGTAACAGCAAGTCCAAGTGAAGTCAAACATAAGCCATGATGAAGAATAGCTGAACACATGAGACTTCTTTCAGGCAAGAGAAGGAATATGGCAGACAAGGCAGTTAATGCCATTCCTAGTGTTTTATTTTTCCACAAACGCAAAAAAGGGCTTTGTTTTCTTGTGGGAATACACCATGTTGAGTGCATCATTTGGTTGAATCATGATAGTTGGGTTCAGGACGTTGGCAATAAGCTGACTGTAAATGAGTGGCATTAGGTGAGGTGCCACCCATCAAGTGTTATTTAGATTAAAATATCATATCTGAGGGACAAATGAGGACTTCCTCCCCATGTATATGAAAGAAGATGGGTTTAGTAGGCTTTCACCTTAGAAGGCAACATCCTAGATATGAGGGTAGTACATAAGCATACATGTTTGTAGAAATGAAGGAAGGTAGCAAAAGCAGTAGGGGTTGGGGCATGGAGTGAGTAGACAGTATGTTTGGACTGTAGGAAATGGTCATGAATGATGAGATGGGCCTCTCAGCAGAATGGTAGTCTTGCTGGAGTCTAGGAATATGTGGTACCGGGCCTACCAGGATGTATGCTCCTCTCAGGACTAGAGGGCAATGGTTAACTCCATGGGCTTTGGTGTTAGACTGCCTGAGTTCAATCCCACCACAATCACCTATGAACTGGGCAAGTTGCTTAATTTATCTTACCTTATTTTTCCCATTTATCAAATGGGAATATGATGAGAATCTAATGAAACAATCTAGGTTAAGTCCTTAGCAGCCAGCCTGGAACAAAGTAAAGCCTCCAACAAATGTTTGTTCTTAGTATTATTCACCTCAGAAACATCAATTGGGTATCTATCTATTGTGTGCCAAGCCTTGTGCACTGGTAAGCAATTAAAAGTATGGCAGGCTTTATTTCTGTCCTCCCAGAGTTTACAGACCTTGTTATGAAGGACAATAAATAATCTGGCAATCAAAATACCATGTGATGAGGGCTATGATGGGGACGTGCAGGGTGTTATGGGATCACACAGGTGGCTTTAAAGACGCTGAGGCCTGACGTGGAGAAAGAGTTTGGAGTTTGCTGGGAAAGGGCTGCCTGGGTGGGTACCGGGTGGGTTGGGGTTTGTGTGTGAACACCTGGAGTTGAGGAAGTCATGGTGTACTCAAGCAAACAAATCTGTGGGCCTAGAATGCAGAGCACAGGGTAGGCTGTAAAGGATGAGGCTAAGGTAGGTCCAGGGAGGCTACATCATGGAGAGTGGAGCAGAGAGGAATTTTAATTCACACCATAAGTGTACATTGATTTTATTTCAGTAGTTCAAACTTAATCTGTTTTGAGTCTCTATCCCATTCGGTTGTTAGGAAATTTACCCAAGTCATTAGTGGGGCTTCTTTCCTCTCTCTCCCGGTCCTATGAGAGTCTTGGGGCTTACAGGGCCACAACATTCTGGGCTTAATCTGTATGGTGGCCTTTACTGATGTGCCCATTGTCCAAGTCCACATTCTCCCTTGAAGGCAGATGTCATCAATGCCAATGCCAGGTTTGGGCCTGCAGAAATATCCCCCCAGATATGAAAGAGATATTTCTGTGTCTATACAGCCCCATCCTTGTTCCCTTTACCCCACTCCAGCATTCTCCATCATTGCTTAGTCTCAAGTGTTGCTAGCAAATGAAACTTGGTCTCTACCTGCTTGAAAACCTTTGAGAATCTGATCTCTTATCTCTGGAAATCTGTCTCACCTCTCTAGTTTGGTTACTTCTGTGTCTTAAATCCTCAGATTTCCTGCTTTTCCTCTCTCTCTTTGGGATAGGATAACATCCATGAGCCCAACTGTCACAGATAAACCTGGGTCTGGAGTTGTCTTCTTCCTGGTAACCTTTCCTTTTAGTTCCCCAATGCAGAGCCACATGAGCTCAAAGATCTGACTTCCTTTTTGGAATGGAGAAAGAAAAAGTATCTAGAGCAGCAAAAACAAAACTCAAGCTAGTGTTGTATTTTATCTGCTCATACATGTAATTCTAACACCTCTTTCCTAAAAAAATATTCGGAAATTGTCAAAGGGTTGTATGATTTATGTTGTAGGGATTTCACTCTGGTTGTGTAGTGGAGAAGAAAGATAAGTAAGAGTAGAGGCAGGGAAATTGGTTAGCAGTAACCAAACTGGTAATCTAGGTGAGAGCCGACATCAGTCCTATGGAGTAACGATAGTGGAGATGAGAAAAATGTAAATACGTGATAGTATTTATATTTAAATAAAGTGCTTTCTCAGGCAATATTTAGATTTGCCAACATGTTTTTCATTTTTTTCCCCATTATTTCTTCTTTCATCATGCCATTTCCTTCTGGGTTCATCTTTTCTTTTTTTTTTTTTTTTAATGTAATCTTTTAGTAGCTTCTGAATCTCTGTGTATCTATATTTGTCACTTGTTTCACCATGATTCTGAATCATGTTTAGCTGGGTATAGAATTTTAGATTCATCATTTTCCCCTCAGTTCTTTCATTACTGTATTTTTCCCCCTCTGCCATCTACTGCTAAGAAATCCACTAACAATCTGTCATTCTTTTACTTACTTTGCCTTGGGATTTTTTTTTCCTCACCTTCATTATTTTTGCATTTTCTGTGATGTATCTGGGCATAGAACTTTCTACACAGAACTTTTTTATTCTGCTTGGTACTCATTTGTGCTTTTGGTTTTGGAAAATTATTAGCAATTATATTTTCAAAGATTGTTTCTTTATCATGTTATCTTTCCTCCTGGAATGCCAGTTGAATTTCCCTTTGTTTCTACATCTCGTTCACATTTTCCATTTCTAATCTCTCTCAGATACATTTTGAGAGATTTACTTAATTCTTTCTTCCAATTTACTAAATATCTTTTCAGTCATAAATAGGCTACTAGCAAGCTCATCTAATGAATTTTTTTAACAGTATATATAATCAACTATATTTTTCACTTCATGATTTCTAATTAATTCTTATCCTTTATTGTCCTATTCATAATTTCATAATTACAAGTTTTCATAATTATAAATTTTTCTTTTTTTAACATTTTATTTATTTTTGAGAGATAGACAGAGACAGAATGTGAGTGGGGGAGGAGCAGCGAGAGAGGAAGATGCAGAATCCAAAGCAGTCTCCAGCTCTGAGCTGTCAGCACTGAGCCCGACGTGGGGCTCGAACTCATGAACTATGAGATCATGACCTGAGCCCAAGTCAGGCGCTCAACCTCCTGAGCCACCCAGGCACCCCTATATGTTTTTCATAATTACAAGTTTTTCTCATAACTTCCAGTTTTTGTTTTATGCTTGCTAGTTTCTTCTTACTGCCCTGAGACTTACTCTATTGTATTTATTTCCTCAGGTGTGCATTTTCCCATTTTGTCAATTTGTTGACTTTATTTCATGCCAGTTAGACCCTCATTGGTCTTAAGATTATAGTTTGCATGCATATTTTCTATTGTGAGTTTTTCCTCATGTATATTCTAAGACTGTCTTATAGTTACTTCCCCTTTAACATGGAAAGATCCACAGCTTCAAATTAGGTCTTATCTTAATAGCTTAGCTTGGAGTTCTACCATAAGTGGCACTGATGTCAAGTATTCGGTTCTGATCTTATTTTGTGACTCATCATTTGTCTATAGCAGTTTGTTCATTCTATTCTCTTCCTTTCTCTCTCTCTTCCTCCTTTCCTTTTCTTATTATTTTTTTTTAGTTTTTATTTTTATTTTATTTTTCTAATTTACATCCAAATTATTAGCATATAGTGCAACAATAATTTCAGGAATAGATTCCTTAATGCCCCTTACCCGTTTAGCCCATCTCCCCTCCCACAACCCCTCCAGTAACCCTCTGTTTGTTCTCCATATTTAAGAGTCTCTTATGTTTTGTCCCTCTCCTTGTTTTTATATTATTTTTGCTTCCCTCCCCTTACGTTCATCTGTTCTGTGTCTTAAAGTACTCATATGAGTGAAGTCATATGATATTTGTCTTTCTCTGACTAATTTCACTTAGCATAATACCCTCTAGTTCCATCCACGTAGTTACAAATGGCAAGATTTCATTCTTTTTGATTGCTGAGTAATACTCCATTGTATATATATACCACATCTTCTTTACCCATTCATCCACCTATGGACATTTGGGCTCTTTCCATACTTTGGCTATTATTGATAGTGGTGCTATAAACATTGGGGTACATATGTCCCTTCAAAATAGCACACCTGTATCCCTTGGATAAATACCTAGTAGTGTAATTTCTGGGTTGTAGGGTAGTTCTATTTTTAATTTTTTGAGGAACCTCCATACTGTTTTCCAGAGTGGCTGCACCAGCTTGCATTCCCATCAACAATGTAAAAGAAATCCTCTTTCTCCACATCCTTGCCAACATCTGTTGTTGCCTGAATTGTCAATGTTAGCCATTCTGACAGGTGTAAGGTGGTATCTCATTGTGGTTTTGATTTGTATTTCTCTGATGATGAGTGATGTGGAGCATTTTTTCTTGTGTCGGTTGGCCATCTGGATGCCTTCTTTGGAGAAGTGTCTATTCATGTCTTCTGCCCATTTCTTCAACTGGATTATTTGTTTTTTGGGTGTTGAGTTTGATAAGTTCTTTGTAGATTTTGGATACTAACCCTGTCTCTGATACATCATTTGCAAATATCTTCTCCCATTCTGTCAGTTTGCCTTTTAGTTTTGTTGATTGTTTCCTTCGCTGTGCAGAAGCTTTTTATTTTGATGAGGTCCCAATAGTTCATTTTTGCTTTTGTTTCCCTTGCCTCTGGAGATGTGTTGAGTAAGAAGTTGCTGTGGCCAAAATCAAAGAGGTTTTTGCTTGCTTTCTCCTTGAGGAATTTTTTTTTTAAAGATTTTTTTTTTAACGTTTATTTATTTTTGAGACAGAGAGAGACAGAGCATGAACGGGGGAGGGTCAGAGAGAGAGGGAGACACAGAATCTGAAATAGGCTCCACGCTCTGAGCAGTCAGCACAGAGCCCAACGCGGGGCTCGAACTCACGGACTGCGAGATCGTGACCTGAGCCGAAGTCAGACGCTTAACCGACTGAGCCACCCAGGCGCCCCTCTCCTCGAGGATTTTGATGGCTTCCTGTCTTATATTGAGGTCTTTCATACATTTTGAGTTTATTTTTGTGTATGGTGTAAGAAAGTGGTCCAGGTTCATTCTTCTGCATGTTACTGTCCAGTTTTCCCAGCACCACTTGCTGAAGAGACTGTCTTTATTCCATTCTTTCCTGTTTTGTCAAAGATTAGTTGGCCATACATTTGTGGGTCCATTTCTGGGTTCTCTATTCTGTTCCATTGATCTGAGTGTCTGTTTTTTTGCCAATATCATACTGTCTTGAGGATTACAGCTTTGTAGTATAGCTTGAAGTCCAGGATTGTGATACCTCCTGCTTTGGTTTTCTTTTTCAAGATTTCTTTGGCTATTCGGGGTCTTTTCTGGTTCCATACAAATTTTAGGATTGTTCTAGATCTGTGAAGAATGCTGGTGTTATTTTGATAGGGATTTCATTGAATATGTAGATTGCTTTGGGTGGTATCGACATTTTAGCAATATTTGTTCTTCCTATCCAGGAGCATGGAATGTTTTTCCATTTTTTTTTGTGTCTTCTTCAATTTCTTTCATAAGCTTTCTATAGTTTTCAGTGTATAGATTTTTCACCTCTTTGGTTAGATTTATTCCTAGGTCTTTTATGGTTTTTGGTGCAATTGTATATGGGATCGATTCCTTGATTTCTCTTTCCGTTGCTTCATTGTTGGTGTATAGGAATGCAACCGATTTCTGTGCATTGATTTTATATCATGTAACTTTGCTGAATTCATGAATCAATTCTACCAGTTTTTTGGTGGAATCTTTTGGATTTTCCATATAGAGTATCATGTCATCTGCTAAGAGTGTACGTTTCACCTCTTCCTGGCCAGTTTGGATGCCTTTTATTTCTTTGTGTTGTGATTGCAGAGGCTAATACTTCCAATACTATGTTGAATAAGAGTGGTGAGAGTGGACATCCCTGTCTTGTCCTGACCTTAGGGGGAAAGCTCTCAGTTTTCCCCATTGAGGATGATATTAGCATTGGGTCTTTCATATATGGCTTTTAGGATCTTGAGGCATGATTCTTCTATCCCTACTTTCTTGAGGATTTTTATCAAGAAAGGATGCTGTATTTTGTCAAATGCGTTCTCTGCATCTATTGAGAGGATCATATGGTTCTTGTCTTTTCTTTTATTGATGTGATGAATCACATTGATTGTTTTGTGGATATTGAACCAGCCCTGCATCCCAGGTATAAATCCCACTTGGTCGTGGTTAATAATTTTTTTAATGTATTGTTGGATCCGGTTGGCTAATATCTTGTTGAGGATTTTTGCATCCATGTTCATCAGGGAAATTGGTCAATAGTTCTCCTTTTTAGTGGGGTCTCTGTCTGGTTTTGGAATCAAGGTAATGCTGGCTTCCTGGAAAGAGTTTGGAAGTTTTCCTTCCATTTCTATTTTTTGGAACAGCTTCAAGAGAATAGGTGTTAACTCTTTCTTAAATGATTGGTAGAATTCCCTTGGAAAGCCATCTGGCCCTGGACTCTTGTTTTTTGGGAGATTTTTGATTACTAGTTCGATTTCTTTACTGGTTATGGGTCTGTTCAAATTTTCTTTTTCTTCTTGTTTCAGTTTTGGTAGTGTATATGTTTCTAGGAGTTTGTCCATTTATTCCAGATTGCCCATTTTATTTAAAAAAAATTTTTTTTTCAACATTTATTTATTTTTGGGACAGAGAGAGACAGAGCATGAACGGGGGAGGGGCAGAGAGAGAGGGAGACACAGAATCGGAAACAGGCTCCAGGCTCTGAGCCATCAGCCCAGAGCCTGACGCGGGGCTCGAACTCACGGACCGCGAGATCGTGACCTGGCTGAAGTCGGACGCTCAACCGACTGCGCCACCCAGGCGCCCCCAGATTGCCCATTTTAGTGGCATATAATTGCTCATAATATTCTCTTATTATTGTTTTTATTTCTACTGTGTTGGTTGTGATCTCTCTTCTTTCATTCTTGATTTTATATATTTGGGTCTTTTCCTTTTTCTTTTTGATCAAACTGGCTAGTGATTTATCAATTTTGTTAATTCTTTCAAAGAACGAGATTCTGGTTTCATTGATCTGTTCTACTGTTTTTTTTTTTTTTTTTTTTTTTTTGGTTTTGATAGCATTAATTTCTGCTCTAATCTTTTTTATTTCCTGTCTTCTGCTGGTTTTGGGTTTTATTTGCTTGTCTTTTTTCAGCTCTTTAAGGTATAAGGTTAGGCTGTGTATCTGAGATCTTTCTTCCTTCTTTAGGAAGGCCTGGATTGCTATATACTTTCCTCTTATGACCACTTTTGCTACGGTTTTGGGTTGTGGTGTTATCATTTTCATTGGCTTCCATGAGCTTTTTAATTTCCCCTTTAACTTCTTGGTTGGCAGATTCATTCATTAGTATGATGTTCTTTAGTCTCCAAGTATTTGTTACCTTTCCAAATTTTTTCTTGTGGTTGATTTCGAGTTTCATAGCATTGTGGTCTGAAAATATGTATGGTGTGATCTCGATCTTTTTGTACTTGCTGAGGGCTGATTTGTGTCCCAGTGGCCTATTCTGGAGAACGTTCCATGTACACTGAAGAATGTATATTCTGCTGCTGTAGGATGAAATGTTCTGAATATATCTGTTAAGTCCATCTGGTTCAGTGTGTTATTCAAACCCAGTTTTTCCTTGTTGATTTTTTGATTAGATGATCTGTCCATTGCTGTGAGTTGGGTGTTTAAGTCCCCTACTATTATGGTATTAATATCAATGAGTTTCTTTGTGTTTGTGATTAATTGATTTATATATTTGGGTGCTACCACATTTGGCACATAAATGTTTACAATTGTTAGGTCTTCTTGGTGGATAGACCCCTTAATTTAGATATAATGCCCTTCTGCATCTCTTGATACAGTCTTTATTTTAAACTCTAGATTGTCTGATATAAGTATGGCTATTCTGGCTTTCTTTTGTTGACCATTAGCATGATAGATGGTTCTGCATCCCCTTATTTTCAATCTGACGGTGTCTTTAGGTCTAAACTGAGTCTCTTGTAAAAAGCATATAGATGGATCTTGTTTTCTTATCCATTCTGTTACCCTATGTCTTTTGACTGGAGCATTGAGTCCATTGACATTTAGAGTGAGTATTGAAAGATATGAATTTATTGCCATTATGATACTTGCAGAGTTGGAGTTTCTGATGGTGTCCTCTGGTCCTTTCTAATCTTTATCGCTTTTGGTCTTTATTTATTTATTTTTTCATCTTTTCTCCCCTCAGAGAGTCCCCCTTAAAATTTCTTGCAGGGCTGGTTTAGTGGTCACAAACTCCTTTAATTTTTGTTTATCTGGGAAACTTTTTATCTCTCCTTCTACTTTGAATGACAGCCTTGCTGGATAAAGAATTCTTGGCTGCATATTTTTCTGGTTCATCACGTTGAATATATCCTGCCACTCCTTTCTGGCCTGCCAAGTTTCTGTGGATAGGTCTGCTGCAAACCTGATCTGTTTTCCCTTGTAGGGTAAGGATTTTTTTTTTTTCCCTTGCTGCTTTCATGATTCTCTCCTTGCCTGAGTATTTTGTGAACTTGACTATAATATGCCTTGTTGATGGTTGGTTTAATTGAATCTAATGGGAGTCCTCTGTGCTTCCTGGATTTTGATGTCTGTATCTTTCCCCAGGTTAGGAAAGTTTTCTGCTATGATTTGCTCACATAACCCTTCTATTTCTCTCTCTTCCTCTTCTGGGACCCCTATGATTTTGATGTTGTTGCTTTTTAATGAGTCACTGATTTCTCTAATTCTTAAATCATGCTCTTTTGCCTTAATCTCCCTCTTTTTTTCTGCTTCATTATTCTCCGTAATTTTGTCCTCTATATCGCTGCTTCTCTGTTCTGCCTCATCCATCCTTGCTGCCGTGGCATTTATTCAAGATTGCAGCTCAGTTATAGCATTTTTTATTTTATCCTGACTAGCTTTTAGTTCTCTTATCTCCACAGAAAGGGATTCTAATCTATTTTTGACTCCAGCTAGTATTCTCATTATTGTGATTCTAAATTCTGGTTCAGAAATCTTGCTTCTATCTGTATTGGTTAAATCCCTGGCTTCCGTTTCTTCCTGCTCTTTCTTTTGGGGTGAATTCCTTTGTTTCATCATTTTGAAGGGAAAAAAGGAATTAATGAGGTAAAAAAATTAAAATTAAAAAACTAAAATTAAAAAATTAAAAACACACACACACACAAATCGAATAAATGATGCTAGATCCTAGCTGTGTTTTGGTCTGGGTGTTGAAAGGGGCTTGATAGATTAGAGAAAACAAGGGGAAAGGAAATAAAAAGGAAATCGTTTAAAAATTTGAAAAAATGAATACACTGGAGTAGACTAAAATGAAATGATGGAAGTAAAATAGATTTGAAAAAATTTACACAAAAGTAAAAAAATAGCAGAAAAAATTAAAGAAAAATATTTTGAATAAAAATTAAAAATAAAAATGAATTTTTTCTCTTTCTGTATTCAAGGAAAAGAAAAGAAATGAAAAAGAGAAAAAATAAAAAAAAAAGAAAATTGGATAGATGGACCCACGAACAGACTGAAATACGACCGAAATTACTTCGTTTTCTCTTAGAAGTCAAACTATGAAGCAGTTTATAGTCCATAAACTAAGTAGGTGGAGAGACTTGCATTCTTAAGAGTGAGGTTGGTCCAGTTGGGCAGGGTTTAGTGTAATGGCTCTGTTCTCCACTAGATGGCGCTACTTAGCTTGTTGGGGGGGGTTGTGGCACTTGTAGGTGCGTATGCGCATGCGCGGGAGCGGTGGCAACGGCGTCAACCAGTTACCCAGCCTCTAGTATTGAACTCTGTCCTGAACCCTGATCAGCAGTCGCGCACCTGTCTTTTGTTTTCAGCTTTCATCCACTCCCCGCTTTTATGAAGTCCGTAACCAAGCCCTAGGCAGCACCTCCCTCCAGAGTTTTGTCTCAGATGTGGCTGTTTTTCCCGACCCCTTACTTCTGAGGGACTGCGGCTTTGACCGGTTCCACCCCTCTGCAGGAGGGTCTTACCGAGCAATGGACGGGTGCCTGCCGCACCCAGGAACGTTTGCGGGACCATGCTGCTGCTGACGACCAGAGACTTGCCCCCAGGTGCCATCCCGCCCCAGAAAAAGTTCACGAGATAGTGTAGCAGCAGCGTTTCAGGGATTGTGGAAAATCACAACACACATCTGGCATCAGGCTTCAACCCCAACGACCTTGTTCCAGCGCCAGCGAATGTGGTTGTTCTCCAGGGTCCACTGGGGCCTTGCCTTTGGGGCGCCCACACAGCCTCCACCAGGTGTCCCCTGCTGGGAAGCAGGGAAACCGCCTCTCCCCGTGTGGCCTGAAGAACCCCGGACCCCACTCTGCTCCTGGGGATTCACCTTTCTCACCAGAGCACCAACAGGTATTGAGCTGCAGAGTTTCAGACTCTGCGCTCCCCTTGTTTATAATGTTAATGGAATTTAAACTGTCTCCTTTCTCCCTTTTTAGTTCAGTCCCTGCGGCTGTTTCCACTTCTCCATTTTCTCTCCAGCTGCAAAGCACCCAAAAGGGGGGGAGGGGTGCTTTTCCCGTATTCTCCCCCTGTCTCTGTCCTCTCTCCCCATGCAAAAGCGGTTTCCTGCCCTCCGTGGCTTCTCTCTCCCCCAGTTCACTTCTCCGTGCCATGTACCTGCTGAGTTCTGTGGTTCAGGTTATGCAGGTTGTTGCGTTAATCCTCAAGATCAGTTTTCTAGGTGCGCAGGATGGTTTAGTGTGGGTCTGGCTGTATTTCATGGACATGAGACACACAAAAAATTTCCATGCTGTTCCACATCTTGGCTCCTCCTTTTCTTCTTACTTTTTATTATGGAAAATTTCAAACATACACAGAATTATGGAGAATAGTATACTGAATCTCTAGTACCCATCACCCAGCTTCAACACGTACCAATACGTGGCTAATCTTGTTTCATCAATAACCCTCCCTTATTTTTTGCCTCACTGGGTTATTTTAAAGAAAATTCCAGACATTATATCATGTCATCCATAAATGTTTCAGTATGTGTTTCTCAGAGATATGGTTTCTTTTTTTTTTTAAAGCCTAACTATATTACCGTTGTAAAACCTAAAGTTTAACAATAATTTCTTAATATCAACTGTCCTATTAGTGTTAAATTTCCCTGGTTGTCTCATAAATGTGTTTTTTTGTTTGTTTGTTTGTTTGTTTGTTTGTTTTTGTTTTAATACTGGCTTTGTTTGAATGAGGTTCATAGAAGATCCAGATATTGCCTTTGGCTCATACGTTTCTTAAGTCTCCTTTAATCTGTAACATCTCTCCCTTTGGAATGTGGGGAATTCTACAGGACAAGAGAAGAAACTGGATTATGTATCTTGTACAATTCCCCACATTCTGGCTTATCTTATTGCATCCATGTGATATCACTTCACATTATGTGCCAGTCATCTAGGGGCTCCTGGGTGGCTCAGTTGGTTAAGTGTCCGACTTCGGCTCAGGTCATGATCTTACGGTTCATGAGTTCAAGCCCCGCATCGGGCTCTGTGCTGACAGCTCGGAGCCTGCTTCAGATTCTGGGTCTCCCTCTCTCTCTCTCTGCTCCTCCCCCACTCATGCTCTGTCTCTTAAAAATATATACACGTTAAAAAAATTTTATATAGCAGTCATCTATTGCTTCAATAAATAGTGCTATGTAAGAAAACACTATAAAACCTCAGCAATAGACAACAAAAAGGGTTTATGTTTGTCCATGGGGAAGTCAGTGTGGTAACTGCTGATCTTCCTCACAGGTCTGAGGCTGAGTTTCCTCACAGGTCTGAGGATCCATTGGATGTTAGCTGGTCTAGGATGGCCTTGGCTGGGAGGACTAGTGTGACATGTCTCTTCTTCGTGTCTCCCATCTTCCATCAGGCTAGCACAGTCTTGTCCTTCTCGTGGTAACAGCAGAAGAGCAGAGAGATCATGTGGGATTAAAGACAAAGGGGTCAGGAAGGAAGGCCTAATAAGAGGAAGTTCTTAGGAGGTGGCTGAGTTCTAGGGGAACTGGGTAAGTAGACAAGGCAGTAAGATGGAGTCTCGGATAGAGAATAATGCAGAAGTTGGCGGAAATTGGACCACAAGATAAAGGAATAGTCACCACCTACAAAGCAAGGGCCCAGATTCTGGATTTTCTTGAAATATGTAGCGTATGCTGGATGCTTCAGCAAGTACGTTGGGTAAATTATAGAGTAGTCGCTGAAACTGTGGATTTTGAGCTTAACTGCCTGGGTTGAGACTGTCCTCCACCAGAGAAATGTATTAATGTATGTACAATTCTTAGAACACTGCCTGTTGCGGGGAAATACAAATCAAAACCACAATGAGATATCATCTCACACCTGTAAGAATGGCTAAAATTAACAACTCAGGCAGCAACAGATGTTGGCGAGGATGCGGGGAGAGAGAGGATCTCTTTTGCACTGCTGGTGGGAACGCAAACTGCTGTAGCCGCTCTGGAAAACAGTATGGAGCTTCCTCAAAAAATTAAAAATAGAACTACCCTACGACCCAGCAATTGCACTAATAGGTATTTATCCAAAGGATACAAAAATGCTGATTCGAAGGGGCCCATGCACCCCAATGTTTACAGCAGCACTATCAACAATAGCCAAATTACAGAAAGAGTCCAAATGTCCATCCACAAATGAATGGATGAGGAAGATGTGTCATATATATACAGTGGAATATTACTTAGCGATCAAAAAGAATGAAATCTTCCCATTTGCAACAACGTGGATGGAACTAGAGTGTATGATGCTACATTAAAAAAATCACTCAGAGAAAGACAAATATCACGTGATTTCACTCAGCTGTGGCTTTAATTTTAGCCATTCTGACAGGTGTGAAGCGATATCTCATTGTGGCTTTAAGAAACAAAACACATGAACATATGGGAAAGGAAGCAAACATAAGATAGAAACAGAGAGGGAGACAAACCATAAGAGACTCTTAAATACAGAGAACAAACTGAGGGTGTGGGTGGGGTGTTGGGGGGGATGGGCTAAATGGGGGATGGGCATTAAGGAGGACACTTATTGGGATGAGCACTGGGTGTCATATGTAAGTGATGCATCACTAAATTCTATTCCTGAAATCATCATTACACTATATGTTAACTAACTTGGATTTAAATTAAAAAATAAATGAATGAATAAAAACTCTGCCTGCGGCATAATAAGCACTCAAAAATGTCAGCTGTTAACACATGATCTCTTTTTACACTCCCAGCAACTTGTGAGCTAGAAACCATTTTTATTCCCATTTTACAGATGAATTAAGGGAGTTATAGAGAGGTTAGGTAACTTGCCCAAGCCACACAACCAGCAAATGGTAGACCAGGAGTTCATACCCCCACATTTCATCCCAAGGCCCCCCATGATGGACAACTATCTTGTTTGGACTCCTTGATTTGACACTGAATCCTTGAGTTAGTTTTTGAAATGCCTTGGTCCTGAGCTAGGGTTGGCCCCAGAGCTCGGGTGTGTGGATGTGTGAGGGGTGGCGGTGGGGTGAGAGGGGCCGGGCTCATCCTGAGAGGAGACTCCACCCATGGGGAAGCTGCAGGGACAGGAACCCAAACAGTAAGAATGGCGTGGGTTCCCAGTGGAGGAGGAACCTGAGCAAACAGGAGGAGCAGGGGTGTATGTTTAAGGCCATGGATGCAAAGGAGTGTGTCATGAAATCCCTGAACAGGGAGTGGGAAGGCAATGGAATAAATTTGAGAGACATCTTTTTACGTAGGGTGAGAAAAGAGGCGGGTTAAAGAAAGACCAGATGTGGCCAGTTTTCTACCAGACATTCCTTAAACCAGTTGATCATCAGCAACATGTGGTAGAACTTTTAAAAAATGTGGATTCCTGGGCCCACCCCTGGAGATTCTAGTTAGCAGTTCTAGGTAGAGTCTGGATATCTGCACGTTTTCAAAGCTTCGCAGATGATGCTGTTGATTAGCGTGATCTGGGGCTCACAGATCTAAAGTTACAAAGTCATAACTCTTCCGTTTACTGATAGAGAGGCAGACACACCAGGAAGGTTAAGTGTCTCACCTGAGCCACACAGCTGGCTGATGGCAGAGCTGGAACCTGGCCCTCTAGTCCAGTGTTCTCCCACGACATTTTACATTCCTGCCACTATGCTTAAAGAGTAAAATGCTTTCAGGGGAAATACTCCCAAACATAAGTGCATTTGTTTTGGTATGAGATTGTCAAATATTTTTTGTCATCATAAGCTGTAACTATAGTTATGCAGAATAAATTCTATTTAACAATCTCTCTTTACAATTCCTGGGTGTGTGGTTCTATGCCCAGGTGGAATGGGAGAGGCTCAGAAATTGGAACCACTGTTTTGTTTTGTTTTTCATTTTTATATCTCCAACTTCTCCCATCGTACGTTTAATAAATGTCAGTCAGGGGCGCCTGGGTGGTGCAGTCGGTTAAGCGTCCGACTTCAGCCAGGTCACGATCTCGCGGTCCGTGAGTTCGAGCCCCACGTCGGGCTCTGGGCTGATGGCTCAGAGCCTGGAGCCTGTTTCTGATTCTGTGTCTCCCTCTCTCTCTGCCCCTCCCCCGTTCATGCTCTGTCTCTCTCTGTCCCAAAAATAAATAAACGTTGAAAAAAAAAATTAAAAAAAAAAAATAAATGTCAGTCAAAGAATTGCAATGATTTTTAAAAGCTGACATATTATGGCATGTTCAGTGGTGCAAGTCAATATTGTGGTAGGAAAATACTTTTTTTTGTGCAACTCTCAATATTCTCTTTCTCTTTTCAAGTCTGTCAGACCTCTGTTGCTTTGAAATTACAGCTTGGTCAGCAAGTAAGAGAAACCCAAGAAGGAATAACACAACGACTTCCTTTTTTTTTTTTTAACATTTATTTATTTTTGAGAGACAGAGACAGAGCACAAGCAGGGGAGGGGCAGAGGGAGAGGGAGACACAGAATCTGAAGCAGGCTCCAGGCTCTGAGCTGTCTGCAGAGCTGTATCAGCAAGTCCTGATACAGGACTTGAACTTACAAACTGTGAGATCGTGACCTGAACCGAAGTTGGATGCTTAATTGATGGAGCCACCCACGTGCCCACGACTTCCTTTTTAAAGGTAGTTTTGACAAATGTGATTGAGTAAACCATGAGCAGATCAGTTAGGCATCCAGCTTGTCCACATTTCTGTCTGAGTTAGTAACAATAATTGTCACTTTTGGAGTAATGGTATACCATGCTGAGCCTGGTTCCTATAACACCTCTCCTTTATTTAAACAAACAAACAAACAAACAAACAAACAAAACAGAGACTGAGACCTAGAAAGTTGGGGAAACTCCCTTGATCACACAATTACAACTGACAAGATGAAGAATTGGGGGCCTGTGTTATTTCCATACACAGAATCATGCTGCTGCTCAAGGGAGAAGTAGATTCTTGGGTTTCTGTCGTTTTTTTCTGACCAAAGACTGTCTGCAAGTCATCCAAGCACAGAGGCTGAAGGAACTTCAAGAGAAGAGTCAGGATCAGCTTGGAGGCTTTGTTATCACACAAACTATCTCCATGAATGTTCTTAGGAGCCTGTGGGGTGTCCAAAAGTGGCATTTGGCAGGGCGGGCGGGGGGGGGGGGGGGGCTCCTGGTCCTGGTAGAATCTTGGGATCAGAAACAAGACGGATGGTCCTCATTTCCCCCAGGAGGCCTAGATCCAGTAGGGGCTGGCTGCCCGGGGTTTGTGGGAGGGGAGTCTCTAGGACTGATTGCCCAGACCCACGTCAGAGGAAAGATGGCTTATGGATGTCCATGTAGATGGGACTCTGTTGGAAGCTGGAGAGGCCTCTCATGATATGACTAGGCTTAAAGTTGTGCTCACATAGCAAGTGCACTTTATTTATTTATTTAGCTCCACACCCAGCATGAAGCCCAACGCAGGGCTTGAACTCAGACCATAAGATCAAGACCTTAGTTGAGATCAAGAAGTGGACACTTAACCAATTCCACCCCAGCGCCCACAACACTACTTTTATTTAGATTCTGCTTTTATTTGGAGTGGCTTTGAAAGGGGCTAGGTGGGGATTATTATGCACAGGGATGGGAGGTATCCCTGAAATCTCCCAAACTACCTGCTTGTGTCCCTATTGTACAAGAGAAACCATCAACTGAAGAGATTCACCATCACTGCCAAGTTGAAAAGGGGGTTGGGATGCTCTCTATTCCATAGCTAACTAAGGTTCATGTGGAGAGGGGAGCACGGAGTCCCACACAGGTGCCGGGGGGGCCCTCCGGGCCCAACCGGGGCAAAGGAAGCCTGGCACACTGGGCCACCTCAGATGGGTCCGTCTCAGGCCAATCTGCTTCAGAGTGGCCCCCAGAGCTGGACCTGAGCTGAACCTCCATGTGTCCAGGCAGACCCAGTGGCATACTTCTGTGAAAGTGGTCTTGGGCTGCCTTCTGGTCAGAAGGAAAATGTGAGCCGCAGAGACTGTGGTCACTGAACCCTGAGCAGAGAGTCTTAGACATCTCAGGGAGACAAGTGGTCCCAGTGACAAAAACCTGTCAGACTTATCTGGAGCAACAGTGACAGGTGCCTGGAGAAGGAAATTACATCGGGTTGGCAGTTATTTAGATGCCCAAGGGCAAAAGGACTGTGCGTCACTGGAAGCACAAGGGGACTGTGGGACCACAGCGTCTAGAGAGAGTCTCCATGATCTGCTCTTTCCTGGGGAGAAGTAAAGCAAAAGACAGAGCTCTGTTCCAGCAGAGAGCTGAAGGATGAGGAGATGCTGCTAGACCGAGAAGCACAAGAAGCACGTGCTGTCCTCCAGCACGAGCAGCCTCCAATGCAGACCCTCACTGAGCCGGCCCTGAGGCCAGAGGCTTCTGCCAGGGACTTGAGACCAAGGGCATTCGACACCCAGGAGTTCATTCAGCCCAGGTCACCCCACTGTGCCTCCAGGCACTGGGGCCACAGCCACACTATTTTATAAATAAGGTGAAAGAGTTATTGCCTGAAAATATAGTTTGTGGATGGAGGAGGAAATAATATTTCTTACCACCCCACTGGAACTCAGTGCTTAGAACTAACTGAAGTACAAACAAACAAACAAAAGAACTCTTGCCAAATACTGGCATGTGTTAATATTGAAGGTAAATTCTTCAGTTCCACCTTAATCAAATCCATGAACATAATCCAGTCTTACCAAGACACTTAAAGGGACACTTAACGCAATTTAGATGGAAAGAATTTTTCCAGGCATTTCATCCATTTACCTTGCCAACCTTCTGAAGAAAACATTCTGAATCTTACAGCAGTAGAGCACACTCTAGTGGTGGTGAAGGAAAGTGGACGCTTCCGAATGGCTCAATTTCTCCGTGGCCAGGGAGCACCAGATAAATAAATATTCCTTGTCTGGGCAAAAGGTTAGCTAGCCTTGCCTCAAAATAGCAAAGGAAATTAATATAACATCATACAAGGACTCTGAGCCTTATAATTCTCCACTAAGAATAAGTCAAGTTCTGTTTTACTCAATGTTCAATGTCAAGGGCAAACAAACAAGAATCATTAAAAATCTTCAAACAATCTAAAATAACATCCTACCCGGCCGATAAGGTTTTAGGAAAGCTTTTGATTTTTCATTTCTTCTTAAATCCACGCCACATCCAGACTTTCTCCTTGGAGATTCTGTTTAAAGAAGGGAGAGGAAGCAGATAATAGATATAATACCTAAAACAAACTCCCTTCAGCCATGACAGTGTTATTACAAACTTGAGTGAGTGCCATTATTGCATCTAAATAAAAACAATGGACCAGAACCAATTTTACATAGGGAAACATCATTCAATTTTTTGCAAGCCTTGGTTTAGACTTCCCTCTGGTTTATCAAGTGATGGTTAACATAAATAAGAATGCTTGACTTTGCTTAAAGATTGCACTCCTATGAAAGCACACGTACACATTTAACCAAGTAAAAATGTTACCATCTTTTGTGTATGTGTCTCCAAACTGAAGGAAATATATCCACTTGGTTTGAAATGTAAATTATACTCTTAAAATCTAACTAACACAAACTGGAAGAAAAAAAAACACCCAACAACACACACGTAAAAAAATAAAAAAACTTTTTTTTTTAAAGCTAGAAGCTTTGTGTTCTATTGTGTTTAGACTTAAAATATGGAACTATTTAGAAAGAATTAAAGAGATTATGTTTATTTGATTTCAAGTTATCTCAGCAAGAAACACATTTTTCATACCTCTTTGGAAGAACAGCAGGTCAAATGACACATTTGTGAGTGACTGTTTGAAATATTTCAGCCACGCCGCAGGGTCCACCTGACCTGAGCACCATAGATTGAGGGAACAAAGACTTGTGTTTTAAATGTTCCTTTAAGAGCCTTTCTGGGGAGCTGGGGGGGGGGGGGGGGGGGATGCGGGAAGCTGTCACAGGCCTTGCTTTTTATTTTTATCCTATGACACTAATCATTTTAATTATATTTCTGACCCATGACTTAGGATCATAATTAATTTTCCCAAATGCAAACATTATGTAGCATAAATCTGCAACTTTTCAGGAATGATACAATTTGTTTCAAAGTCACCCACAATCCTTAAACTCCAGAGTTTCCCAATATCTGCAAATTCATTCCTCTCCTTGAGTGGATTTTGTTTTTGAATCTGTTCAGGAGTAAAGGCAGGTCTTTATTCTTCATGCCTAAAACAAAAAGCAGAACAGGTTTGTAAAAGAGGAGATCTAGGACCTAAGAAAGCGACTCACTTGAATGAAAATCATACATTCATGCAAGGTTACATGGGGCTATGGTTTTCTTATTAAATGGGACAAATAATATTACAAGTGTCTGAAGATCATGCTTGAGAGGACTCCCCTGAACATTTCTGAGAGTAATTATTCCAAACATAAGGCATAACACAACCCCCGTTTAAGGTGTAACTCAATATAAGGGCTTGTGAGTCAAATGTTGAGCCCCTTCGAACTACAAGCCTTTGTCTGTGGCCTTATTAAAGAAATTCTCTCTTCTCCATTTAAAGGGATAGATTGCCAAGGCCTAAATAAAACGCCGGGACCTAAACCGAAACGGTCTGACCTCGCTGCCACACCTGATACTTCCAATACTGATTTCCTCCGAGCTCCCCCTTTCTTCACCTCCTTTGCCCCAGGCTTTCATAAGCCAGAGAGAGAAAAATGAATTTCACTTCCCAAATGCTAGAATTGCTGGTGCAGAACGTAACTAAATATCAACAGCTGTGCCAGGGCACCTGGCGGGAAACCTGACAAAAGACTTAGTTGTGAACGAGATCCTGGTTCTCTTTTCGTCCTGGTTTCATGTCCTTTAAGAAGGGCAGGGAGAATTGCAACTATGCTCTTAAAAAAAAAAAAAAGTGTGTGCCGATGGGGGAAATTCTGAGGAAAAAGAGAGTAAAACAGATGTTCCTAAAGCAACAACTTATGGGGCATAAGTAGCCAAGATTGCTCATGACCACTGTCTCCGAACTTTAATATATCAATATATCACTTCCCAGATTCTGAACCACTAAGTCCGGCGGAGGGGGGACTGAGATTCTGCATTTCTGGAATGCTCCCACAGGATGTTGGTGCAGATGGTCTCAGGATCACCTTAAGAATTATTTTTTTCATGTTTATTTATTTATTTTGAGAGAGGGTGAGGACACGCTCATGTGCATGCGCACTCTGGAAGGGCAGAGAGAATCCCAAGCAGGCTCTGTGCTGTCAGTGCAGAGCCTGATGCAGGGCTCGAGCTTACAAACTGCTGGAACATGCCCTGAGCCAAAATCAAGAGTTGGATGCTTAACCAACTAAGCCACCCAGGTACCCCAAGAACCACCTTTTATTTACTTATTTATTTTTTTATATATTTTTTTAATGTTTATTTTTGAGAGAGAGAGGCAGAGCATGAGCGAGGGAGGGGCAGAGAGAGAGGGAGACAGCAGGTTCTAACATTTGACTCACAAGCCCTTATACTGAGTGACATCTTAATCCAAAGCAGGTTCCAGGTTCTGAGTTGTCAGCACAGGGCCTAATGCAGGGCTCCAACCCATGACTGTCAGATCATGACCTGAATCGAAGTCGGACGCTTAATCCACTGAGCCACCCAGGCGCCCAGAGGACCACCTTTTAAATAAAAAGGGGTTAGAGCAATTCTCTGCCTTTCAAATAATCTCCCCCAACCTCATACTACGATCCCAAAGCGGTTTCATTTAATATTTACTACTCAGCTCAACAAAAGATTTCCTAAAGACAGGCATTGTGTTCTCTCTCTCCCTGGTATATCCCTTAGAACCTAGCATGGCACCATTATCAGAATAAGAGACGTGAACTACTAACAAACAGTAAGAGAGGCAAACATTTTTCAGAGGTAACTGTAGGTTCCAAGGCAATTACGTGACATTGGCGGGGTCTCCCTTCATGTCTTTATAATCTCTCATGAAGACTGTTTGAGAAGATAATCTCTGGTCTCTTTCCACCTCTCTTTTCAGAGGTTGAAATGATGGTACTGTCCTTCCAGAACATATAGCAAGAAAGGATTGGGTTTGGGGGCCGGCAGATGGGATGGATCCTCTGTGACCTTGATTTAGCCATGAGGCTTAGTTTACTCCTCAAAAAGAGAGGAGCATGTCTACCTGCAAGTTAATTTTAAGGATTAGAAAGGATCCACATAAAACACCCAGCACAGTGCCTGAGAATAGTAGTTGCTCAATAAATATTGGGTGCAATCAACTCTCCTTCATCTGGGCTTGGCCTAACCCAGGGATTTTCAACCAAGACAGCTGCACATTAAAATCATCTGGGGGAACTTAAAAAAAAAAAAAAAATCCTGATCTGCCCCTCCAGGCCACAGCCCAACCCAGTGAATGATAATCTCTGAGCCAGTGAGTGGGGCTATTTTTAAAGCCCCCAGGTGGGTCCGGCATTCAGCATGGGTTGGGAACCACTGGTCTAAGCGGAAGGAGCAGTCATTTCTTTTGGCCTAGTAACTGGCACCAGCTAATTAGCCTCCTCCAGGGGTGGTGGGGAAGGAAGGGGGAGGGAAACAGACTTCCCACCTCTCTCCTGTGCACACCCTTCAGGCTCCTGCCAGGACAACAATCTGCCAGCCCTCTGTGCTAATCAGTTTCTTCCTAGTTAGTGATCTGCCCTGGGGACAGTATCGCAGCACGGTGCCCTCCCTCTATCCCATCCCACCCCTCTGGACATTTGAGCCTGGACTACTTTGTTTATTTGTAATTTGTGGTTATCTACCTTCTCCTTAAGCCAGTATGATTATTTTATTATTGTCACTCACATTCTCTGGGGTTTCACCAACAGTGACATCAAATGGGGTCACATGAATAAAATAGCCACCAGAAAAACTCACCCCAATATTCAGCCCCTGGAGACCTCACCCACAAGCATGTCTTATGGGTCCTGGGGGGAGGGGGTGCCTCCCATGTGTTCTTGAACAAAACCAGTCAACTACCATCCTGGTTCTGTCACATCATAGCCATGAAATCAAACTACCTCAAAGGATAGTGAATAGTAAATAAATAATATGCGTAAGTTACCTTAGCCTACTGTTTGGAGCAAGGTGTGTTTTCTTTTTTTTTTTTCCAACGTTTATTTATTTTTGGGACAGAGAGAGACAGAGCATGAACGGGTGAGGGGCAGAGAGAGAGGGAGACACAGAATCGGAAACAAGCTCCAGGCTCTGAGCTGTCAGCCCAGAGCCCGACGCGGGGCTCGAACTCAGGGACCGCGAGATCGTGACCTGGCTGAAGTCGGACGCTTAACCGACTGCGCCACCCAGGTGCCCCAGGGTGTGTTTTCAATAAATGTTAGGATTTTTGTAATTAGTAGGTGGGCCCTTGTCAGGTACTATCGCCTTTCCTAGGCACCACTGGTTTTTTCTGATGCTACAATTTTTTCCCCATCATATTGCTCCCTCACGGTGGTCCTACCATTGTCTGAGACGGCACGGGGATTTGCGGCAAAGTTGGGCAGAGTCCTACCCTTATGGGAGACACATTCTGTTCCCCAGGTTCCAGGCTGTATTGCTTGGGCCTCGAGGTCTCACTAAGATTTGCCTTTCTTCCTTTTCTTTTCCTGACTTCGACATAAGTTCTTACCTTGTACTCAGCAGCGTTCTGGCCTTTGTTCCTGGAATGTTGCTCCTAGGTCAGCTCTCTGGCTTCGTGTCTCTTTCCACAGTGGGCCAGCTGCACTGGGTCATTAGACATAGCTGAGTTTCTGCAGGAAACCCAGTTTGGGCCCAAGATGGGACACTGATGTGCTTACCTACCATGAGAGGAAGCAGGCCTTTCAGGGGATACTTGTTTGCACAGAGCCATCCACATCCTGTTTGCTCCTAAATGATGAACAGTTGCTGTGCATCTATCATTCGGTGGGTGGTGGACACCAGACCCAGTCCTGCTCTCATGATGTTAAGTTTGAGAAGATACAGGATCTGCAGGAAGGAGTAATTCACACACTCCTGGTTGCATTTAAATAAGGGCTAATTAAGAGAAACAGATTATAATGGCTATAGAAGATCATAGAGGAAACAGATACTAGGAGTCAGCTTGACATAGGCTAGTCAAAATGACTCTATAGATGAGATGAATCTAAGAAAATGTTTGAAGAAAGAACAGTGGTGTACCAAGAGGGGGCTGATCAGGATGGTCGGCCCATGGTACAGGCAAAATGAAGGTGCATTGTCTGCAGAGGGTCTAAAAACAATAAAATCTAAAAGTGACTCCACTTTTTATTATCATGGTGCATGAGGAGTTCTAGACAGTAAACGACTATTCCGGTAGTAGTCCTTTATTGCCTTAGAAATTCTTGCACAACATTGAGCCAGGTGCTGTATGTTTCTCAGAGAAATCAGTAGTCTTTTTGTCTTAAGCATTTGACCTTCCATTTCTTCTGTCAAATAAATTAAGACTTGTATTTTAAATCTCCCACTTCATATCATCCCTACGAGTCTGGTACTTTGGGGGTCCTTTCTGGAAAGTGCAGTGTTTTAATAAAAGTTGTTTCATTATCCAATTTATTTTTCAAAATTAAAAAAAATATTTACTAATTTATTTTTGAGAGAGAGAGTGTGTGCACACACATGAGTGGCAGAGGACGGGGAGGGGGAGAGAGAAAGAGAAAGAGAAAGAGAAAAAGAGAGAGAGAATCTCAGACGGGCTCCATGCTCAGTGCGGGTCCCAATGTGGGGCTCAATCTCACAACTGTGAGGTCATGACCTGAGCTGAAACCAAGAGTTGGATGCTTCACCGAGTGAGCCACCCGGGCGCCCCTCATTATCCAATTTAGAATGAAAATGGAACGTGAGAGAGGAGATTATGGACATAAATATTATTTGGGGAATGGGCAGTGGGTCTAAAGTCCTAGACTTCTGCCTTCAGCCTTTATGGTTATGACTTCCCTATGTAAACCTGTTGTTCCATATCCACAATCAGTCAGCTCATGGTTTGGTGGAGAGTTGGAATGTTGACCCCATGAAGGCAGGGATCTTTTCTTTGTACTGTTCACTCACACTCCCAAAGCAACAGGATTAGTGCTGAGCCAGAGGAAATGCTCAATAAATATTTGTTGTGTCAGAGAAAAAGAAATAGTTCAAGTATTTCTAATAGAGGTTAAAGGCTTTATTCAGCTGATGCAAATCTGGATCTGAAGACACATTAACTCTCGAAGATGATGCAGTTTGGGAAGGGAGGGGTACACAACCTTCTGGTCTGACCCAGGTTGCAATTTTCTTTGTCTCTAACTGCTGCAATATTTGCCTTGCAGCAAACAGTTGGAGGTTGCTCTGGGTTTTCGTGACTCTTGCTAGAGATCACTGGATCAATCTCATCCCAGGAAATGTCAGAACAGTTCTTCCAAACACCGTATTTGTAAGCTTTGAGGTTGTCTGTTAATCAAGGTTCATGGGAGGTGAGGTAAAAAAGAAAAAAAAAAATGTGGGGGGGCAGGATTGGGGAGAGAAAATAAAAGGGAAAAAGAAAGAGAAAGGAGGCAAGGATTGAAGCAAAGAGAATGAGGTCTATTTTCATCTTTTTATAGTTGAATGAATGAGTGGGCAAATTACCTTTTCTCCCCACTCAGTCTTACATCTGCCCTTGGAAAATTGCTAGAAATACTTAAGTCATGTTAATTTTTTTGGATACACACACATATCCAAAGAAGTTGCTGCAGAACATCCCCCTACGAGCTCTGATCTCACACAGGAGATTTGCTTACTGCGTTAGTTTCCAAAGCTTCTGTTTTAGCAGTCATGGTGAATTAAAGTCAGATTCACCAGAGGCATTTTAACATTTCTTGAGCGATGAGATCAGGACTTGGGATCCCCACTGAACACTTCAAACGTATAGCTGAGCAAGAGCAAATCAGCCAAGTTCTACCAAGTTTTAAATCCAGCCATCCTGTGCTTGTATGTAACTTTGATCTGTTCTGGGAACACAGCCTGCGCTTCTAATCTGGGCGCATCATCTTGTAAATGTGTGTCCTGTTCTTAAGAGACGCTGAGAAAGAAGGTGTTGTAAGTAGGTCAGGGGGGAGACTATCATTGCCCCTGGGGACAGTACCTCAAAGGCACTGCTGATGCTAGATCGCTATTGTCACCTTTAATAGGAAGCTTTCTTTCTTTCTTTTTTTTTTTTTTTTAAGTTTATTTATTTATTTTGAAAGGGAGAGAGAGAGACAGAGAGTGGGAGGGGCAGAGAGAGGGAGAGAGAGAGAATCCCAAGCAGGCTCTGCACTATCAGGGCAGAGTCTGATTGGGGAGCTTGATCCCACCGACCGTGAAATCCTGACCTGAAGCCGAAGTCAAGAGTCAGAGGCTTAATTGTCTGAGCCACCCAGGCGTCCCAGGAAACGTCCCAGGCGTTCTTAATGTAGTTTCCAAAGCTAATTGACTGATAATTAGGGCTGAGCTTGAATTTGGAATGGGAGGTGGGGAGAGATCAGGCAAAATACTAAAACCACACCATCCTTTCTTTTTTTCAAAGCACTTGTTGAACTGAATGAATCTTTGCGACTTGTAAATCTGCCATTCAGTGGTGTTGGAGTCAGCGCGTACTGGCTCACAAGAGCCAATTGTGAGCATCTCTCTCCCATTTCATAATCCATGATGTTAGGTTGGTAGCTTTAAATTAGCCACAGTGGCGGGGCACCTGGGTGGCGCAGTTGGTTAAGCGTCCGACTTAAACCAGGTCACGATCTCGCGGTCCGTGAGTTCGAGCCCCGCGTCAGGCTCTGGGCTGATGGCTCGGAGCCTGGAGCCTGTTTCCGATTCTGTGTCTCCCTCTCTCTCTGCCCCTCCCCCGTTCATGCTCTGTCTCTCTCTGTCCCAAAAATAAATAAACGTTGAAAAAAAAATAAAAAAAAATAGCCACAGTGGGGATATTTTTGGAAATTGCAAAAACTACAGATCAAGCTCTCCCAGTCCCAGAACTGTTTGTTTTTTTGTTTTCTGTTTTTGTTTTGTTTTACCAGCATACCACGGCCCCTATCCATCTTTCATGAGCCAGCCTAATACCCATTTCTTCATAAAGCTTCAAATGACTACTCCAACCTAACAATGATTTCCTGCTTGCCACAAGCAGAGAGAGTTTATATGACCTGTTCTACTTATTTGACACTTTAAGCAATATGTTGTGGCTTAGATTGTCGATTTTGTGTTATTTTAAGATGCCACCATTTACCCTTTAATATTCTTCATGTAGGTTGTAAGTTCCATGAGAGCAGGAATGAAGTACTATGCATGCATAGTAGGTATGCCATGGGTTTTGTCAGAATGGAAACCAATGGCGGGAGCTCAAAATGAAATGGGTTAAAGACATGAGTGATAACTGGGTGTCGGAAAATGCTAGGCAATTGGATAGGAATGACATAACATTTTGAAATATGTAAAATTATATCTTCAGAAAATAATTTAAATTAACCATGTATGTAGCTGTATGTAATGACACTTCCAATTTGTTGATAATTGAACTGCTTATGGTTTTTGGAGACGTCGACATGCTTTCTGTGCTAATGACAGCACAGTTCAGTTGTGGGATCTGAACACTGATGTGCTGTTTGCACGTGGCAGACATGTCCTTCAGCACTGCAGTTGGACACAGCCAAAGGCAGAGAAGCAAAATATGTCACAAGTTACCTTCTTTTTAATCTGCTGTCTCACTAATCAGTTCTTAAATGGCCATCAATCTTTCCTCTGTTACTAATCGAAGAAGTGATGTAAGTTATAATCTGCCTTCCCTACCCAACATCACATATAGTCATGATTTCTACTAAATATTTTTGGGGTCAAGATATATCTTAATACCAAGAAATAAAGCCCCATACCTAATGTTCTGGTAATGGATACATATGTTTTTAAATATTTGTTTTAATACTAATGTCAGATTATTTAGGGCCTAATCCATCCTGTTGACTGGACCTGATATAAGTGGAAGGATAAAGATTTCTATCCCTACATTAATACATTTTATGTGTTGCAAAGCCATTTTTTCTCCACTAAAACATAAGGTCATGAACTAATAGAATCCTCACTTTCTGAGGGTTTCATGTGGCTTAAAAAAATGGTTTTAGAAAAGATTAATCCACAGAATAGGCTTCTACAAGTACTGGGTAAATAAGACATTGGAGTTTTGTGAAATGTTGCTCTCAGACCAAGTCTGCTCTTGAAAACGTTTATGTTAAATGGCGTAGAAGTAAATGTTAAGAAGCACTCTGCTAAAAGCTATTCATATAAATGTGCTCTCAAAGATTAAAATTAAGTGATTTGTGGCAATCTCCCCCCCGAATACAAAGAAAAAGACTAAAAGGGAAGACTTTTGGGTCTCTTCATATCCTCTCTCCCTCTTTCCTTATGGTCATTAATAGTTGTAATGCTCTATGATTTATTGTGACAGGGTTTCGTTGTTTGGTTCATTTTTCCCTCTATCATGTGAGTCTTCTTTAGGCATCTATTTTTGCATCAGTAAATGACAATTTTATGGATTTTAAAAAAAGCGGGACAACAATATAATTAGCACCCGGTTTCTAAAAAATAAGATGGTCTCCTCTCCTTTATGTTCAGTTGTTGACAACCTTCTGCCTCATGCCAAAGAGAATTTTCTCTTTCTTTTCTTTTTGTCCTAGTTTCCAGGGTTCTACTGCATTCTACTGATTTTGTGCTTTTCCAGAATAGCCCCTTTACTCTTTTTTGCCCATTGGGGTAGAATGGGATGAAGACATGGGGAGACTGTCTGAGCCAGGTGACCTGACCCTGTTTCACCACCTGTCCTTCCTATTTGCTGCTCAGGCTCCTGGCTTCTGATTCAGGACTCACAGCCTTAGGCCACAGACAGAGTCCATCTCCCAAGAAACCCTGGGACCAGCAGTCTCTTTGTTTGGTATATTTGCTCTGACTTGTACCAGGATGAATATATTGCAAACTTAGCATCCTGAGCAAGAAAAGGCTACTGTGGAAACATTACCAGAGCTGTGACAAGTTTCAGGTGCCTAAGAAATTATATTTGCCCAGCAGGAAGTAGTAACCAGTGGGTTTTAGTTTTCAAAGAAAAGGAATCCCTTTAAAATTTCAAAGGAGCTTTCCCCAATGAAACAATGAGATATGCTTGATTTATCCAAGTAGCTTGGGGTCGTCACTGTCACTGAGTTGTTATTTAGAACAAGTTTTCCTGTTCTGCCCCTGTGGCATCTCTTAGCTATTCCTTCGTCTCTATTCCCATTTCTGGGGCATTTTCTTGCCTCTGCTGTTATTGGGCCATCTGTTTCCAGTCTTGCCACGTTCAAAGCCATCTTCCACATAGCTGCCTGAGGGGTCTCCCTCATACAGAAATTGTGCTATGTCATTCCACTTTGTAAAACTCTTCAACATTTAAGTCCTAGCTCCTTAAATGGCAATCCATTCTACAATGGAAAGTAGAAAGCATCCCTGGCAACTAGCCTGTGATGTTCCCAACTGAACACAACCTGCGCTCACAGAACAGTGATGAGACAGCTTTGCTCCGTGACCGTGTCTGAGACAAATGGAGACAAGGAGACTCTCCACACAATAATTAACTATCACCCTTTCCCAGCTGACATGAAAGTTGATGCTAGCCCCACTTCCATCCTTCCATCTCCTGGATAAAATGAGTAAACACCCAATTATGGAATCACCCCTGCTCTTCATATGGCTCTCAATACAGAACAGGCCCCCACTTTCTCATACCCTCCTTGGAACCACCCAGAAAGAGCCTGAATCC
The DNA here is from genome assembly GCF_028749965.1 of Puma concolor. NCBI lineage: Eukaryota > Metazoa > Chordata > Mammalia > Carnivora > Felidae > Puma > Puma concolor. Next base: position 44,802,176 of record NC_141672.1, read on the forward strand.
TGTAATGAGCCCCTCCTGACTCTCTATTACCAGGTTGCCCCTCAGACCTCCTGCTGATGATTCTTTCTTGCTACCACAAGCTAAATGAATTCACCTTTTAGGCCTGGGAGAGGTTATTGATGGTTTGGGGCCATTGGCTTTAACATATTGCTCTCCTCCACGGTATGTCGTGTAGTCACAGCAAGACCACATATAGTTTCCAACACCTGTCCTTTAGCACATGCTGTTCCTTTGGCTTTTGGGACCTTTTCTCTTTCGCCACAGAGAGAACTACCTTACTTTTAGAATCCAAATCACATGTCAACTCATGTGTGAACACTTCCAAAAACTCACACATTTTCCTGGGCCAACTTCCCATTGTGTTGTGTTAACTCTGAGCCAGATCCTATGTCCATGTTTGTGGACTCCGAGAGAAGACCAGATTCAAGTTCTGGTTTTGGCAATGGATAACCTTGAGAAGTTTACTTATGACTCGAGTCAGGGCCTAACAGGCAGATGTCATTCCCTTGACAAACTCTATTTAATCATTACTACCGTTGACACTTAAGAAATGACCCTGAAGCCAACTGTGCACAAATTAACAGTCCTGAGGCATAGAACAATATCTCTTTTCCTTATATGGAGCTTAATAAGACAATGTCCAAGACTGCTAAATAAATCATGTTCAGTTCCTTTCCTTCTTTGCTTCTGTAGTTTGCAAACTAGGACTTCTCAATTTGATTTATTCTAGAGTATGGTTGTAAAAGATTTATGAAGAATGGTGTCTTAAGACATGGCAGCAGAGGGTCTGAGGATTGGATCCAGGTGTCAATCCTGGACCACTTGAACAAGCCAGGGGGTCTCTATATGGAAATTTATGATAATACCATCTTTCTCTCAGGGTTAATGGGATGGTATGCATAGACTTTCTGAAGCAGCTCTCAACCTGTGATGCACTTTAGCATCACCTAAAGAGCTTTTCAAACATATTTGTGCTGAGGTCCCACCTCCTCTAGATTCTGGAGGGGTCCTGGGCATTGGTAATTTTTTAAAGTTCTGTAGGTCTAACTCACAGTCCAGGCTGAGCATCGCTGATTTAGATCTTGGCAGAAAAGTTCCTCTAAAAACAGAAAACATCTCCCAGCACTGGGGGATGGATAATAGAACAAGCATGGAAATGCAAAACTGCTAAGTGATGCTTGATCAATGATCAAATTGTATGAAGACCCCAAGCACACCTTCACGAGGCCAAGACTCCTCCAAACTAAAAGGAAGTAAATGATGGCTAGATTCACAATGAAATTCAGGCTGCAGAAATTTAAAACATTAACAAATTTGGAAATGTATACTATTGCACAGATCAGGGAATATTGAAATGAAATGGGGCCAGAAGCTAATTATATGGAAATATTTCTATTAGCACATTTCTCCAGAAGGCAAAGCAGAGATTGCAACCAATATATCTATACAAGTGACAAGAATATTAAGTTTTCTTTCATTCCCATAGTATACTACCTTTCTCAGTGTGTATTCTGTCCTAGTTCTTGTGAAGGTGAGAATAATATCAAACTCATTAATTGTCTACATTTTAGATACGATAAGACTTTAGTGGATGGTGTTAATTAAACTACAGAACAACTCCTCTTGCTGTGGTGTGCATTCCAAGTTAAAGCAATTAATTCACTCACTTAAACTGATCAAGATTTAATTACCATCACTCTGTGCAATTACTCCATAATTAAAGTAATTTGGTTCATTCCACTTGCTGACAGTGTCATTGAACAGCCATTCACAGAACCAAAAGAAGTGATAATTAACTTAAAGAATAGCTCAGGGCAGTTTTACACAGACAAGTTCACTGTTAGTTATTCCTAAAATACTTAGAATGAAGTAAGGTGTGGGGTGAAAATCCTGGCAGAATTTTAAAACAAAAATAATGATACAAACAAATGACACTCTAGAGGGTTTTTTTTCTTCCCAAAATAAGGTTTCTAGCAATTTAAATATTTGTTGTGGCTATTGTTATAACCTACCCATGAATTAGTGTCATGGGAAAAACAAACAGAACTAGAAAAAAATTAAGCACTTAAATATTGGTTAGGGCTAATCACTGTGGGGGATTAGTGCCTGCTTGGGGGCTGGTAGGTGTGGTACAAAATATACTGGTAAAAAAAAAAAAAAGAACACTCAGGAGTCTCCAGAGAAGAACCAAAAAAGTGTTTCAGGATTACAAACCTCAAGTTTGAAAGAAGTTTTGGGAAACACACACACACACAGGTCATGGACAGGAAGAGTAGTCTCTATTTATCTGTGGAATTTTTTTTTTTTTTTAATAGAGGAGTTAACTCACTTCTCCAACTATAAAAACATGGGAAGATTAGTTTAAGAATTGGGCTGGAGCATTACTGGGAAGTGCTAGGATGGAGTACAGGGAATGGGGTTTGTCCAAGATCACAGGTCTAGAGCTGAGTGGGAGAGTTGGGACCAGACCTGAATTAAGGCACACCCAGAGACAGATTATATTGAACTGGACAGACCTGAATTAAATTGAATTTCTGGGAAAGGACCAGATGGAATCTAAAGTAGCCTCCTCAAGGCCACGTGAATCAAAATACATGTGTAATGGCAGCTCTGCTAGGATCTAGCAACATTTGAGAATCATTTCTGAAAGCCCTGCTTCTGAGGTAAATAGTCACAGAGACTGTAGTAGCCTTTCCATTACACTCTGAGGAAAACATGAGCTTTGGAGGGTGGTCCTTTAGACTCTACTGGGTAGGGGGCAGCTTCTCCTGGATCTTGTGCTCAGAGCTGGAGAGAGGGAAAGGGACACTCATCCTTCTGTCCTTTTCTCAACATTATGTTGATACAACTTTGAAATTTCCACCTTGAACAATACATCCCACGGAGCTTGTGAAAGGTGCCAAGAGTGAGGCGTCCTTTCAGGTGCAGTCGCCTTGGGTTGTCCGCACTGAGGGGTGTGGCCCCGGAACTGAGCCCTCTAGGGAGGCCCCGCCCATGTCTTTGCCATTATACCCACAAGGAAATTAGTTGAACTAAACAGCTCCCTTCAAATACTGAAAACTAGGAAGCAAGGAGAAAACCAAGATCACAGATCTAGGTGGTGGCCAGACCTGGAGCTGGAATTCTTATCTCAAGTCCGCCTAGACTACGCTCTGTCACTGGACAATGACTAATGCAAACTGTACATAAGGGACTGCCTATAATGAAACCCTTGTGTATTTCTCCATTCACAACAGGTCCGTGTATATTTAGAAAATTTACCCTGAGAGCCTTGCCTCCTAAAAAAATTCCTTCAGAAATCCTTTTCTGTCCTGATATTATGTCCTGATATCTGTCCTGATATCTAAAATATTACGTGTGGTGTTAAAATATCCTTCAAAGGATAAGACATATACCCTCTGAAGATTTTTACTCACAAATTAGTAAGTCATCTATATATATTTTTTATTAAAATTTTTTTTTAATCTTTATTTATTTTTGAGAGAGAGAGACAGAGACAGAGTGTGAGTGGCAGAGGAACAGAGAGAGGGAGACACAGAATCCGAAGCAGGCTCCAGGCTCTGAGCTGTCAGCACAGAGCCTGATGCGGGCTTGAACCAGGAACCTCAAGATGATGATCTGAGCAGAAGTTGGATGCTTAACCAATTGAGCCACCCAGGCACCCCTCTTTTTACTTTTTAAATGTGGCTACCAGTGAATTTAAAACTATGTATGTGGTTTGCATCATATTTCTATGGGACAGCACCTCTCTCGAATGTTGGCAAAAGACTTTAATAAAGTGGAAAATGGTGGACATTTTAAATGAGAAGATAAAGGAATCCAGGAAGGGAATGATATGGCCACCTGAGTACATATATGTACATTTTAGGAAAAAGTCTGTAAAACTTATTAAAGGTACGAGTATATAGGGGTGCATGGGGGGCTCAGGTGGTTAAGTGTCCGGCTTCCACTTGGGTCATGATCTCTGCACTGATAGCATGAGCCCACTTTGGATTCTCTGTCTCTCTCTCTCTCTCTCTCTCTCTCTCTCACGCTCCCTTGCTTGCACTTTCTCTCTCTCTCAAAAATAAATAAAAAAAAAAACCCAACTATTAAAAAAATGAAGTATAGGTATACAGAATATTTTTGTTAAATGCCCATTAAGATCTTACAGATGGAATATAACTCATTAGTGCAACAAGTAGTTATTGAGTGCCACCTACTGTGTTTGACACTGGGGTTCAAAAGCTTTACTCTTCTGCTTATATCTCATCGTCCAGAACTGGATCACTAATCACCACAAAGGATAATGGGATTACCAGAGATCTGGGGGGAAGAGTCTACCTTTCTTGAAATCAAAGAATCTGTGCCTGTTACCTGAAACAGAATCTGGGTTCTTAAAGCAGGGACTAAATGTGACAATTGCTGTGTGCCACGATGTCCAGGTTAAAAAATGAGCAGATTCACAGCATTGGACATTAGGTACTCCTTAAATTAATAATTAAAAATACCAACTAGAAAAATCATTCAGGCTCATTCACACTTGTTCATCATCTTCCCCAAATCTTCAACCACAGACATCATTTTGCTGACATGGGATTCTAACAACATGCATTTCATTTAGAGTTAAGTTAGAGGGAAAAATGGTTTCAAATTGGAAAAGATACCTAGAAACATATGGCTGTTTTTTTTTTTTAATTATTTTTTAATACCAAGGAAATGGGTATACCTTAGCACAGATTTTTTTTTTTTTTAATTGGAAGGGGGAAGGGAAGATAGGGAAGCTCAAAGCTTTTCTAAAATATAGGATTTTCTTGGATGGAGTACACTTAAAATTATATTGGTAAGGATGTATAATAAGTCACCACAAAGTCTCATCTTCCTGTGTTGACTGACTCAATTATGTAGCTCCTTTCAGCCTGGACTATAGTACAGATTTATATCATTAAACACGTGTCCATATGTACACAAGCCCATCTTTTTAAGGCTTCTAAGAAGGCATTTTCAAATATAGAAAAGAGAGGGGATTCCACTGAATCGATTCAATAAACTTTTCTTACACAAGAACGAAGCACGTTTAGTAATAGGTGGATGTGGACATAATTCATACTAACCTTGCACATTTAATACCATTAATTTGTCAAAACTAATAATATTAATTCATTCAAAAATGAGATTAAGCACAGGCACCCCTTGCAGCCATAATCCGTGACTGATGGCCCTGTGACACGGACAGCACAGTGCCTCCAGCAGAGTGAGCAGCACACGTGTGGCAGAAGCCAATGGGAAGCCATCTAGTGTCTCCTGCCTTCCGTTGGAAGCATCTTAAAAAACAATTGCTCGTCTCTCCGCACTCCTTGAGTGTTATATTTTAGCAGCCAAACCAACGATTTATATTTAATGACAACAGGGCAGGGTCACACAATTATTTTTCTAAACAGCATTTAATGGAAATCAGCAGGTATGAAGAGTCCAACCAGGCTCTCAAAATGATGGTCGCTGCAGTTGACTTTCTTCCTGACTATGGGCATCACTAAGTGTAGCTGACCAAGAATAGTGCAACCATGCTACAGGGTGTCACTCTAAATTATGAAGGACACCTATTTGTCCCTTCTCTTAGTTCCCTCTCTTGCTCCTTTGCAATATATGTAACACTCCATACTTACTTGTCTCCGGTCTTTTCCCTACTTTTATTTATTCTGTAAACATTTCCTGCACACCTACTATGAATAAGCAGCTCTACAAGAGCCAGGCATTCATTCATAGGAAATGGTAGTCTTTCCCCTGGAGGTCTTTGCCTATTGAGAGCTACTGTGGTCCATGGAAAAGAGCATACAGACATGTTGGAGTCAGGCAGATCCAGCATCTAGTTCTGGCTGGAATTAAAATAACTAGCTGCGTGGGGGTGCCTGGGTGGCCCAGTCGGTTAAGCGTCCGACTTCGGCTCTGGTCGTGATCTCACGCCTTGTGAGTTCGAGCCCTGCGTCGGGCTCTGTGCTGACAGCTCAGAGCCTGGGACCTCTGCAGATTCTGTGTCTTTCTCTCTCTCTCTCTCTCTCTCTCTCTCTCTGCCCCTTCCCACTCACACTTTGTCTCTCTCTGTCTCTCAAAAGTAAATAAACATTAAAAAAAAAATTAAGAGGGGCGCCTAGGTGGCACAGTCGGTTAAGCGTCCGACTTCAGCCAGGTCACGATCTCGCGGTCCGTGAGTTCGAGCCCCGCGTCAGGCTCTGGGCTGATGGCTCAGAGCCTGGAGCCTGTTTCCGATTCTGTGTCTCCCTCTCTCTCTGCCCCTCCCCCATTCATGCTCTGTCTCTGTCCCAAAAAATAAACGTTGAAAAAAAAAAAAATTAAGAAAAAAAAACTAGCTGTGTGATCTTGGACAAATTACTTAGCCTCTCTGAGCTTCAGTTCCTCCTCCATAAAAGGGAGATAACTACCTAAATGCTTACAACATTGTCATGAGAATAAACTGAAAAAAAAAAAAGAAAAGGTATGTAAGACAATTAGTACAATGGATGGCAAATGGTTATTATTTTAAAAAGATAGCTAATGTTGTTTTTATTATTGTGTAACTTACCCAGCAAAGCACCTGTGTGAGGTAGATATTCAATAAATATTTAGTCCCTTCCTCCTTCATTTAAGATGCTAATTTCTCAGCACTGGCACATTCTCTCTTCTGTGCCTCCCTGCCTCCCTGGCAAGATTCCTCTTCCTACACTCTTGCACCTTTTGTTTAAGGCACCAGTGTTTTGGGAAAAAAAAACCCTGAAATTTCTCCAGGCTGAAAAATGTGGGTAAATAACTGATAAGGATGGTGGAACTCTAACAAAAGTTTAGTCACCAGCCTGTGGGTAGGGGATCCTGCTGCTTTCATTCAGTGCCAGGTATGGGAGACACCAAGATATCTCTCCCCTCTGGTTCTCATCACCAGCAGGGTTAGTAGAAATAGCATACTCTTACGATAAAAAAAAAAAAAAAAAAATGCCCCCCAACAAATAAACAAAAAAACCTTTGGGGTTCCATACTCCACAGCAGGCATTTACTAACGTGTTTTTCCAATCAGAGACAATTTTCTGGCTAGGATTAATTACTGTGATAAATGTAAGAGTTAAAAATAAGCATGTGATAGACCAGTAGCACTATTTGTATGTCCTGGGTAAGTACATAATATCGATTTTCTCGCTTCATCCTTCTAAAATTCCAGGAGGTAGGTAACTTATTATTTGCATTTTACAGATGAGAACACTGAGGCCAGAGAGGCTATGCACCTGAACTAATTGATAGAGCCAGGATTTACTGCTCCTTCTGACTGAACGCAGCAATGACTGTTCCTTACCCTCTTCTCTAGGAGCCATCTTTGCCAAGCTGAGCCTCCATAAACTATAATGAAGTGAAATGCAATTTTCATTTTATTATGTGTTTACAGATACGCTTTTTCTTTACAGCCACTTTTACCGATAACGCAAATCACACAAATAAATCTGTTGGGAGCAGCTGGTGACTCACGGCTATCTTTCATGTCTAGCGTGGCTGACAATAAGCTGTGCTTGGCCCATGAGGGAGGACTTGGGGCTTCATTGTGTGCCACAAGGCAGTGTCCGACATTGCAACGTGTGGTTTTCCTTTCATACGTTCAATCCAGTCTCTATTTCTTTTCTTTTCTTTTTTTTTTTTTTTTTTTTTTTTTGAGGTAGGAATTAGGGACAAGTCAAGGCAAGTGGAGAGCCAGCTTCCATAACGATACCATAGAATGAAGGTGCTGGATTTGTCTGGAAATAATTTGGAATGGGGATTAATGAGACAAGGAGGCCGAAGATTAAAATGAAAAGGTCTATTGGGCCTGATTGTTAACAGTCTTGATTGTCAGGTTCGGGGATTTGGGGGTTGCCTGGTAGCAGTGAAGAGCAGTTGGAGATGTTTAAGACGAAAAAGTCATTAATGAACTCTGAGATTTGGACCACCTGGGTCGCAGAGCAGAGGACGGAGGGAAGGTAGAGGGCCTGGAGACAGGGAGACCCATTGAAACAGGAGTCTGATGGCTCACCTTAGGCACTCTGAAGACCTGGATGAAAGCTTGGGCAAAGGGCACGGAGAAGGGATATATATGTATATGTTCAAAAGATGCTTTGCAAGTAGTATGTTGGGGGAGGGGACAGCAGCCCACTGGTTGCTGTATACAGGTGGCAGATCAGGAAGAAGGTTCAAGGATAGCTCAGGGTCTCTAGACTGGAGATGACAATAAGATTTCATCTCCAATGTCCAGAGGATTCAGAGGTGGAGAGCTGGCTCAGTGATCTTGCCACAGGCGCAGGACAAGCCAGGGCAGCTGGGTATTTATCATCCTTTTCAGACTAAATGAGTGGTTTGCCATGGAGTAGCCCTTTATCTTTGAAGTGAAGTCATGTTATTGTCCAATAATGATGATTTTGTCGGTCACCTTCAGCATGAGTACTAAAGATCAGAACATGCAACAAAATAATACAGAACCCACGCGTCATCGGCTGTGAGGCTGAGCTAAAAGATTAGCATTGTGAAATACCAAAAACATTAACAGAATAAGAAAATGCATTTACAGACAAGGGTACAAGTAAACTTTTTCAGGTAATGTAAATGTGAGAAAGCTAATAGAGGAGTCCAAATTCCTCCAGATGTTTTTGAAAAATTGACTCAAAAACTCTCTTTAAAAGTATAGACCCATGCTATTGTTTTGCTCACCTCCTCTTTACCTCATTGCGGGGGGAGAGAGAACCTTGCCCTAGGGTTCTGGAGAGAGCGGAATACGTGGCACTGGACAGAACAGAGGATATTGACAGCAGTTTATTAGACCCACATACATACAGCTTGGGGGAGGGGGATACCACATGCCACACGGAGCCACATAGGGATTGCACCGGGGAGCAAAGGGAAGCAGCAGGGGCTGTGGGAGGAGCTTCATAGTAGCAAGAAGGTGAGGTGACTTCCGGTTCCCAGAGGAGGATGTGATTGGCTTGTTGAGGACCAGGTGGAGCGCAGCTGGTCTGGCTGCCGGGGCAACTAGCTTTGGGAGCCTTTCCCACTGGGTGGCAAGAGCAGGGGAACTCCCACTCAGGACTTGGGGGCCCCCGTGAGGCTCAAAGACGTCAAGGCAGCACATGAAATGTTAGGACTTAGAACATAGCTATCTAGTACGCTAGCCACTGGCCACATGTAGCTATTGAACATCTGAAATGTGGCTAATCTGAGCTGAGATGTGTTGTAAGGGTAAAATACACACCAGATGTTAAGGACTGAATACAAAAAAAGAATGTAAAACTATCTCATTTTTTGTTATTGATTGTATGTTGGAATGACAGCAATGTGGGTGTATTTTAGGGTTAAGTAAAATATATTACTGAAATTCATTTTACCTGGGTCTTTTGACTTTCATTTCAATGGGACTACTACAAAGCTTAAAATTACATGTATGTTTCCCGTTAGTGGTTCAGATTATGCTCCTGTGGAAGAACACCAGCCTCACGCTTCCTGTAGACAACTGAGAAACTTGAAATATCTAGGAATAGTTGACTGAAATCTCCGTGGTATGGAAAACTCCTACTTAACTGACCGTAAGATTTATTTTGGCCATTTATTCTGGTTATCACTCCTCAAACGGGTCCCCTAACAAGCAGGTGTTTTTGGTTTGGTTTGGGTTGATTTGGTTTGGTGTAGCCCTGATAAAATTTCAACCATCACTGACTAGCATTCTAAATGTGCTTATCTGAAGTTACTGAGCCAAACTGTAGCAAAGCAATGGAAGGGTCTGGGAGAGGGTAAGAAGGCCAGTGTCTTGATACTGGGATGTACATCACAGAGGATGCTCTAAACCGTCACACAGGATTTATTTTTAAGCCCCTCATATTGGTTGTGCTGGACCAATATATCAACAGGCTTCAAGGAAAACTAATTTATACAGGCTTAAAAACATGAGCAACAACTGATCATTTTGGCCACAAAATTGAAACCAGGAAGCCAACGCATATCACGCTACATAAATCAGAATTAGGGTGATTTCACATATTCAGGAAATAAAAAAGAAGTGCTAACTTTGGAGGCAAAAAGCCTGTGGTCTCCAAAGAATGTTTTTCTGGTTTTTAATTGAAACAAGCTATTAGATGCTAATTTTGCAGTTTGCTGGTCAGGAATAAAATGCAGCCAAGGGATTTGGTTTCACTATAAAGAAAGCAACAGTTTGCTCTCCAAGTGTTAAAAATAGCTAGTATGCATTAGCAACAAGCCAGAAAAATCTCCTAAACTAAGGCCAAAGGGACACAGTTTTTGGATATTGACTATTTATAAACCCTCCTGCTAAGGTAAGGGTCCTCATAAAGCTGAGTTCAATCAGCTGGTTCTACCCCAATATGACCTCAGCACCTTGCCCAGAAGACAGTCCTCATCTCAGGGAAAGCTTGGCTCCGCTTTGCCAAAGTTCTGCCACAGAAAAAGAAATACTTCAATCTTACTAATAAATAATAATAATAATAATAATAATAATAATAATAGCCTTACTGTGAGTCAGGCATTGTGATAGGAATTATACATATACTAACTAGGCTTTACAGCAAATCGTCACAGTTGGTGTTTTCCATGCCAATTTTGCAGATAAGGAAATGAAGCTCAGAGACATTAGTTTATCAGTCAGAGGTACCTTGGCTACAAATAGTAGAATATCTGACAACTGGTGGTTTAAGCAAGTTGGAGTTCACTGGGTTCACGCAACAAGATGTCATGGGGAGGCAGTCTAGGGTCCCTGTACTGTCTCAAAATTCCCAGGGACCCAGGCTCTTTGTCTTTCCACTATGCCATTCAGAGTGTGTTGGCTTGTGTCCTCGGATTCATCATTGCCACATGGCTGCTAGAACTCTGGCAGGAAGAAGGGACAAGGAGGGCAGAGAGGCAAAGGACCCTGCCAGCTGAGGCTGCCTTTCCTAATAAGTTTTGCCAGAATTCACATCCATATCCAACCATCTCATGTCTCATGGCCACCTCTATCTGCATGAATGTCCAAGAAACAGCACTTTTATCTGAACAAAGTTCCCAAAGTGGGATTCTTTTAGCAAGGATAAGGGGAGAACAATTAGGCAAGTAACTATATTGTCTGTCACTTTGAGATTGGATCGTAGGGTGACCCGATTTCAAAACCCATGCATGTGTCTTAAATACTTCGCATCCTCCTGAGGAACTTCTTATTTTTCATATTCCCTGTGACTGGCACATAGCAGGCATCCAAGGTTTGTTGATGTAAGACACCCTGTTGAAATCCCAGCAAGGAAAGAAGTTTGGGTATCCCTCAAAATTCCCCATGGATGGTTGTGAATGCACACAATTCACTGTAGTTCAAGTGAACAATATTAACATAGTCTCTGCTTAGGGAAATTAAAAAAAAAAAAAGAACAGTGAGGTACACTAAGACTTGCCACTTTTGCTAAGGAATGTTTTTTCTTTTAAAGGTTGGGAGAGCATCTACATGAAAAGATGTTCCCAACAGCTAGATTTAGAAAACAATTCCCAAACTACTCTTGTCTCTTCTATCTAAGCCTTTACTAATAGCCCCAAAGACCTGCCTCAACTCCATTGCATTTAAGTAATAAGCTTTTGGGACTAAGCTTCATATTTTTGCTAAAATGTTTTCTCCTTAGGAGACATGGGTTGCTAAGTATATGAAATGAGGAATTGGAAATTAGTAATTGGAAAACACATGAGTGATTTACATGAGCTTGTATATACACACACGTGTAGACATAAAACCTGTGGAAGAGAGGGTTTTCAGAGACAGCAGTTGATGAGATAGGACCCTGGACTGCAGAACTCCAGAAGGAAGAAGCCATCGTGATTATGAATTTCTTCTGGAATGGTGACGCATCCATCATAGGGAAACCCTTCTGGATTAGTCAGACTTGGAGGCAGTCTCACTTACAAATAATCTATCCCACTGCAGATCAAATGTGTGATCGTTTGCCCTGATTCGACATTGTGAACCATGGCCCCTTAGCTGTGAGCTACAGTGATTATTGGGCTCATTTCCTACTTGGTGGTCTGAACTGCTGTCTGTTCGGCATCTATGAGGGATTCAAACTTTGGCCATTCCTTCTTCTTTGTTCCTTTCTGTTGCTTTTCTTTGTGGTAAGTTTCCAGGGGCCCAACTCACATTTTCAGGCCAAGGCACAGTTCAGACTACGGAGCTTCATGTGCTCATGGGGCCGGGCAGGTTTTTAAATTGGCAATCTTCTCAGAGTTGCTAAGGATTAACAAACAAACCCAGGAGATCCATTTTATCTGAAATCAGGGCACTTGGTTACAAATATAGTAATCAAATGGATGTAGGTTATAGCTTTTTCCTTAGATAAAATGAGCAGGAAAAAAAAATTGTTTTACTTTAGATGTTAACCCTTGCAGAAATGTTTGAATTTTATCATATAAATAGCATACTTTTGATTCAACTCTATGGGCTGCTTGGTTGTTAACGGGGAATATCACAGCCATTAGAAGAATATAATTATTGTACTAATTTATGCGTGCTGCTCAACTACATTCACTTTTGATATTTGCTTTTGATTTCACCCAAACTGTAATATTTTATACTGAAAAGTGCCCACATTATCTTCATATTGGGCATGGGGATGCCATTTTACTTATTTTATAATAAGCTAATACAATTTTATTCCATAGGTTTTTATTTTTGTTTGTTTGCCCTTCCCCCTTTCTTTTGATCGAGGCTTCCCTTCAAATTTTAATTTGACAATGGCAATGCACAAGACTACCAAAGGGCTGTTAATCAGAGTTTTGCCTTATCTTCTGGCTTATCAGTTCCAAATTTTCAGTGCAACAAATAGCAGTTTGGGGTGTTTCTTTACGTTGGCATCTGGCTGATGCTTTCCGGAAACAGTCTTTCTGTAGTCAGAACCACACCATCTCAACACACCCTCATCCATAATCCTAGGGTGGGCTCAAATGCGACTAGGCTGTGTGAAATGTTTTCATTTCCTATTGACTGGTTGTGTACTTCCCTTGTGTTAATCCCTTGTTAATGGACACTTTCTTTTAGCCAGCTGAGATCGGAGTTGTGTTGTCTTTGTGATTCTAGCAGATTTTATTACTTGGATATCTTTGTTTTCATTATTTTGAGATTTTGGGATTTTGTCTGTTTCATTGATATTGATTCTCTCAGTTAGAGATGGCCCGGCCTCCCACTGCTTCTGTTTGTGTTTGATCTACAAGCAGTGGGAGGGAATCCTCAGGCTGCAAATGTTTTGGTTCTGTGCTTCAACTGGGAAAGGCCTGGTAAGAGCCATTAGCAGCTTTCTCAACTGAAAACAGATGACTCTGGCTTTAAACCTAGGTGGGGGGGCTTCTATTTTGTCATTTAAACGACCTCAGGTTATTGCTCTGGGGCTCTCGTTTTAGGGGGCAATATGGAATTTTGAAGAACCCTGGCAATCACTTTCTGAGAAATCCAAAGAAAAATATAGTTTCTTTCTTTGGTTATTAGCTCTGCCTCTATCTAGCTGTGTGACTTTGGGCAATTCATTTCACCTTTCTGAGTTTTACCTTGAAAATGAAGATACTAGCCCTGGTGATCTTCAAGTTCTCCTCTTGATTATTAGATGGAAAAGAAATAACATTTCTTGAACTATTACTGTAGGCTTGGGGTTTAAATATTTTATTCAGGGGTACCTGGGTGGCTCAGTCGCCTAAGCGTCTGACTTCGGCTCAGGTCATGATCTCACAGTTCATGGGTTCTGGCCCCACGTCAGAACCTGTGTGCTACAGCTCAGAGCCTGGAGCCTGCTTCAGATTCTGTCTCCCTCTCTCCCTGCCCCTCCCCTGCTTGTCTTCTCTCTCTCTTTCCCAAAAATAAATAAATAAACATTTTTTAAAAAGTTCCCTGAACATAAAAAATATATATATTGTATTCAAATGCATAGTTATTTCACTTAGCAACCATCTTGTGGTTAAGCATTATTATTCCATTTTGTGGGCGAAATAACTGAGTTAAAATAGGGTACGTGTTCTGTCATCTATCTACGCTGAGACGTAGTTTGCTATATAACTGCTTAGTATGGGAGTATGTACCTTCTCTCCCCATTAGGATTATAAATTCTTGGAGGGGAGAGACCACAACTACCAAACGCCTATTCCAGGGCTTGATTTTAAGGTGACTGTTAAATTCAGTTAACTATAAGGTAACTGAATTACCTTATAAGGTATTATAGGTATAAGGTATTATAGTTATAAGGTAGCTGTCTTATAACTATAAGGTATAAGACACCCCTTTGGCAGCGGCCCAAGCAAATGGGTCATGACTTTGAAAATGCACTAGCTGTGTGGTTGCATACAGATCCCAGGCCGAGTTCCGATGGTGGTTACAAGACCTTCAATGCCCCTCTACTGGGGAATGTAGCTATTTATTGCCAGAAAGATGTTTCTTTCCACTCAAGATCCCTTTTTAGGTAAACTATGCCTTCATTTATGTATCTGTTAAGAAAGTTTAGGAATTAACTTAAAAAAGAAGTAAATTTTTTAAAACGCTTAAATATCAGCCATCAGTATGGATTTAAAAAAACACTGACATATGTTGGCAAAAATATTTTATAACTGCGCAATTTAAAAAATCAAATCTAAATTGGCTAGAGGTTTTACAATAGATGCAATAAAAATGCTGTCTCAGAAGAAAGCACTGCTTTTGAGTTTCCCCCTTCATTACCAAATGGCAATCTGGGCTGGATGTCCCTGTCTTTGCAGAGGCAGGACCTAGACGAGAGGTTTTTTACAGGGAGGCAGAGGAACTGATGGGCAGGTACAAGACTGAGACAAGAGAACTGCTTAACTTGGATCCTATTCAAACTGATATTCTCTACAATTTTGTTCAATATGTAGAAAAGCCTTAAGCCTTAAGGTGGGAAGGTTGGGGAACAGCAGCTACTAGCGTCAACACTTCAGGTCTGGCCCCAAATTTCTTTTTTTTAGAGTTTATTTATTTATTTTGAGGCTGGGGGGAGAGGGATGAAGAGAGGGCAAGAGAGAGAATCCCAAGCAGGCTCCACACTGCCAGCACAGAGCCCGAAGTGGGGCTCGAACTCACAAACAGTGAGATCATGACCTGAGCTGAAATCGAAAATCAGACACTTAACCAACTGAGCCACCCAGGTGCCCTGGCCCCAAATTTCTTTTTTTTTTTTCTTTCTGGCCCCAAATTTCTAATTCCCAATGAACAAAACAAAACTCCTGTGGTTAACTGAGCTCCTTCTTCATAGAAGACAATTTGGCAACCATGGATTGCCCCTCAGAGCATGCCTTTTGGGGTTTTAATCATGTTATACTTCAAGCTATTTATCGGAGAATTCCTTCCAACCTGTTGCAATTCTGTCCCTGAAAAGTGTCCTAGTATAGCTTTCTCCATCTCCTTCCATTTCTAGAGACAATTTAACAGGGACTTGAGCACGTGTTTTGTTGAGCCACCCTTCAATTCAGCTCAAGGTCAGGGTGGTGTGGTTTGATGCCCTCCTGCCCCAACTACCCTTCCACAGACCGACTTGTCAGGATGCTTGAAGACTTTACCATTAGAACTTCTCAGATGATGATGTTGCTAGAGCTGTCATTCTCAACTCTGATGCACATCAGAATCCCTTGAGGAGCTTCTAGAAATCCCCAAAGCCCAGGATGTACCTGAAACCAATATCTCAGAATCTCTGGGTTTGACACCAGGCAATTCTTTTATTTATTTATTTATTTATTTATTTATTTATTTATTTATTTATTTATTTATTTACCTACTTACTATAATTTATTGTCAGATCGGCTTACATACAACACCCGGTGCTCATCCCAACAAGTGGGATCCCAACAAGCTCATCCTCCCAATGCCCATCATCCATTTTCCCCTCTCCCCCACCCCCCATCCACCCTCAGTTCATTCTCTGTATTTAAGAGCCACTTGTGGTTCAGGCAGTTCTTTTAAAAGCTCCCCAGATGATTCCAATATGCATCCAAGGTAGAAAACCATGGCTTTGGAAGGACTGTGTTTACTGGTCTGTTACCTACAATTTGGAATATATTCATTTGGATACATTCCCCTGGAATTTGTGATATATTCATGTATCACCAGTTAAAAATTTTGGCTGATTCATCTGCTGGTCTGCAGAGGATGGAAGAAATAAATCCCCCTCCCCCCTTTTAAAGTTTATTCATTTATTTTGAGAGGGGAGGGGGAGAGAGAGAGAGAAAGAGGACCAGCAGGGGAGGGGCAGAGAGAGAGAGATGGTGGGGGTGGAGGTGGGACAGGGGATCTGACGTGGGCTCTGTGCTGACAGCAGACAGCCTGATGTGGGGCTTGGACTCATAAACTGTGAGATCATGACCTGAGCTGAAGCTGGATGCTTAACTGACTGAGCCACTGAGTCACCCCAATTTTTCCCTTTTTAAAAAGAGGAGCAGGGAGGAGCATGAGGAAGCAGGGTGTAGCCAACCACAATAAACCTTGGGCCCTTGGCCAAATGGGCTCTGTGGTTCCCCTCGGCTACAAAGGTGAAAGCATGGCTAACCCTGCCCAGGAGAAGCAATTAAGAAAAAGCTATGTTGTGGAGAACAAGAGCAGGGAAAGGAGATGGAGACAAGCCACAGAAGAGGTCTCTCAGTCAATGATTCCACTTAGTCTTCACTGGAGAGACTTACAATGGCCAAGTCACCCCTGTCCCCCTGCCCCCACTGCAGGACCTCAACCCCCTTTTTAATGGAAGTAGCTGCCCATTGTCCTACTGAGGGCCTTTCTAGTCCTCTCCCCTGCCCTGTCTGCACCGTGTTCCTCTCCTAGATATCCACTTAGTGTTTATTTACAGAACTTTTATTACTTATATACAATATGCTAGGCTCTCTCCTAGGCCCTTTCAGCAGTGGTTCCCCTACTATAATGGGCATCAGAATTAACTGGGGAATATGTTTTTATTTTATTTTTTTAAATGTTTATTTATTTTTTGAGAGACAGACTGTGAGTGGGGGAGGGGCAGAGAGAGAGGGAGTCATAGAAACTGAAGCAGGCTCCAGGCCCCGAGCCATCAGCACAGAGCCCGACGCGAGGCTCAAACTCACGAACTGCAAGATCATGACCTGAGCCAAAGTTGGACACTTAACCGACTGAACCACACAGGGGCCCTGGGAATATGTTTTTAAAAATATATTTCTACCTCAGCCCTTTTGCTCATTACAAATGAAGATTTTTCAGCACTCATCCCAGTGCATTTGATTCAGTAGAACTGGGTGGGGGGGGTGGAAACTTCATTTATTTATTTGTTTATAAATTTATAAATTTATTTATTTAGTTTTGAGACAGAGAGCACAATTAGGGGAGAGGCGGAGAGGGAGAGGGAGACACAGAATCCGAAGCAGGCCCCCAGCTCTGAGCTGTCAGTGCAGAACCCGATGTGGGGCTCGAACCCACGATCTGTGAGATCATGACCTAAGCCGAAGCCACATTTTTTTCTTGTGGTAAGAATTTTTAAGATTTAATCTCTTAACAACTTTTAAATATGCAATATGATATTATTAACTGTAGTCTCTGTACTGTACATTAATTACATCCCTGAGAACCACTTACTTTATAACTGGAACTTTGTACTTATAGCTCCCTTCTCCCATGTCACCCATCTCCCAACCTCCCTTCCATCTGATAACTACCAATCTGTTCTCTGTATCAGTGAATTTAGTTTAGTTTTGTTTGTTCATTTGTTTTGTTTTTTAGATTCCATATATAGGTGAAATCATATGGCATTTGTCTTTGATGTATTTCGCTTGGCATAATGTCCTCAAGATCCATCTATGTGGTCACAAATAAGTTTCATTCTTTTTTAGGGCTGAGTAGTATTCCTGTGTGTGTGTGTGTGTGTGTGTGTGTGTGTGTGTGTGTGTGTGTGTGTGTTTATTTATAGAGAGGGTCTGAGCAGAGGAGAGGGGCATATGGGGAGAGAGAAAATCTTAATTAGGCTCCACACTCAGCATGAAGCCTGACACGGGGCTCAGTCCCACGACCCTGGGATCATGACCTGAGCTGAAATCTAGAGTCGGAAGGGTGCTCAACCAACTGAGCCACCCAGGCACCCCACATATATCTTTTTGAATTAATGTTTCCGTTTTCTTCAGATAAATGTCTAGGAGTGGAATTGTTAGATCATTTAGTAGCTCTATTTTTAATTTTTTGAGAGAACTCCATACTGTTTCCCATAGTGGCTGCACCAATTTACATTCTCACCAACTGTGCATAAGGGTTCCCTCTTTTCTCCATATCCTCATCAACGCTTGTTATTTATTTATTTATTTATTTTGGTCTTTTTGACAATAGCCATTCTGACAGGTGAGAGATGATATCTCATTGTGATTTTGATTTATTTGTCTTTCCCCAATGATGAGTGATGTTGAGTATCTTTTCCTGTGCCTCCAGAATAGACAGTGCCTGTCAATCTTAGTATCACTGGCACCTCACCAGGGGTTGGCACATGGAAGGCACTCAATACATCTTTGTCGGTAGAGTCTTGAGGGCAGGAACAGGGGACCACTGGCCCCCTTCACACAGGTGGGAGCATCCTGAGCAGCAGGAGTGAGATGAGAAGATGCTCCTCCTCCCTCAGCATAGACACGCATGATTTCCCCCACATCCCAAGAATGGTGAGGAACAATGGAACATGAGCACCGTGGCCCGTGAGGACCACCACAATGTGCAAGCTGAGGAATGTAGTTCCTCCACAGCTCACAGCCCCAAAGGTAGCTTGGACACAGACAGAGCTACCCAACAACCGAAGAATGCATGTGCAACAGATAGAAATAGCTAACACATAGTACTTCCTGTGTGCCAGGCCCTACTCCAAGCACCTACGTTAGTAACTCACACATTGCCCTATTTTACAGATGAGGAAAACGAGGCACACAGTGCTTTGTGAACATACCCAAGGGCATATAGCTTGTGGTGGCAGAACTACAGTTCACACTCAGGTGGTCTGTCTCCTAATTCCATGTTCTTAACCACGGTGCTCTAGTAATTCTCTATAAATACTGGAAAAGTGTTCATTTTATGGTAGAAGTGGTGGAGAAGGTCATCATTGGTGTGGGACTCAATGTTTTCATTTTGTTGAGTTTTTGTGTCACTGAAAATCACGTAAATCCCATTTGCCAGTCCATTTGCAGCAATGACTCATCATCATTTCAGGTATTTAATGCCACCCGCAACTCTATATTAATTCACTAAGTTGAGACTTTTAGAATTCAACATTTTCGCTTACCTCTTCAGCTGCTACATGAGAAAGCAAACTGACCATGCAGAATCCTTTCCAGTGCTTCATAGATTTTATAGAATAAATTATTTTAGTTATTTAAGCTTAAATAATTTTCAATAATTGCCTAATGCTCTCCAGCGAGCTTGCTTTTTTTCACTCCTTTTATTGCTTCGAGGCACTCATTGAAAAGGATTTAAAATTATTGCTTAGAATGCTCTTTCCCTCAACCAAAAGTAAAGGGCACTATACATCCAATAACCTGTTAACTCACCTCTTCCATTTAACTTTTCGGAGAAGTTACCCCATGCTTAATATTTGCAAGCAGTGGAATAAAGAAAAAAAACTTAGATGTTTGTGATTTTCATGAATCAATGCAAGTGAGCTCCGGGGAATGTGGCAGGGGCACAAAGCAGCAGGAAAAAATTCTTAGGAAAGGCAGAAAGGAGGCTCTCCTCCAAGTACTCTTGGCTGACAGTGGGATGGGGACAGAGGCATTGGAAGAGGCCAGGATGGGAAGCCTGTGGCAGAACCTGCAGCAGACAGATAACTCTTGCTGCCCAAAGCACAGGCCTTTCTGCTGTATCAGCAACCAAAAACCCCAGATATTTAGAGATCTAGATTTTGGATTTCTTGGGAATTGTTCACCAACTCTGCTGAATCTATTTTGTGAGGATTTAAGGAAGAAAAAAAATGAAGGGGAAGGAAGAAATGAAGGTGAGGAGAATACCCAAAAAAGAAAGAAACAAATACAAACCTCAAAGATGGCAAAACGAAATGGCACCCCTCCAAAGTCTATGTATTATTTATAATGACTCTATTTCTAAACTTTTCAACAAATAGCTACAATTTGTCTTACCTTCTTTTCTGTTCTTTTTTTAGTTTTGAAAGGTAAGAGATGACTGATTCTTGGTCTAGAAATTTTCTGGGGATAGGATGGGAAGAGAAGGGAAGTTTGGATCACCGTGAGATAAAACTTGCCCAAGTGCTCTAAACTCACCTCCTTGAAATAGACAAAACATTTCACATCTGGTGGAGATGTGGTAGTGGCGAGGGCAGCATTTAGTACTCTATGAACAAAATTCTGGCAAAGAAACTCAGACCACATCCCTCCAGGAGTCCATCCACCCTTTATATGTATTCTCGTAGTATCAACAAGGAAATTTTGAGGTAAAAAAGTTGCTTTCCCTAAAATTGTCTTCACAGGTTATGATGCTCCTTGAGGGCAGGAATGCTATTTAATTCCAACATTTGTTTTCTCTTCCTCCCTCTTCTTATTTTTTTAAAAAGGTTTTAAAACAATTTGTTTAGAGAAGTTTTAAGTTTACAACAAAATGGAGAGGAAGGTACAGACATTATCCTTGTCATTCCTGCCCCCACACGTGCATCATATCCCCCATCATCGCTGACCAGAATAGGATGTTTTTAACCAAGGATGAACCCACATTGGCACACCATAATCACCCAAAGTCCATAGATTACCTTTTGGGTTTAGTGTGGGTATCGTACCTTCTATGAGTTTGGAGAAGTATAATATAATATCACACTGAGTATTTTCACTGTCCTAAACATCCTCTGTGCTCTGCCCATCATCTCTGTCCACCCCTGGCAACCACTGATCTTTTTATTGTCTTCATAGTTTGCCTCTTCCAGGATGTTACCTAGTTGGAATTATACAGTACATAGCCTTTTCAGATTGGCTTCTTACACTAAGATTAAGGTTCCTGCACTTAAGGTTCCTACATGTCTTTTTCATGGCTTGAGAGCTCATTTCTTTTTCATGCTAAGTAATATTCCATTGTCTGGGTGGACCATGGTTTATTTATCCACGGACTTACTAAAAGACATCTTGGTTGCTTCCAAGTTCTAGCAATTATGAGTAAAGCTGCTATAAACATCTGTGTGCAGTTTTTGTGTGGACCTAAGTTTTCAGCTCCTTCAGGTAAATACCAAGGAACATGGCTGCTGGACTGTGTGGTAAGAGTATGTTTAGTTTTGTAAGAAAACATCAAAATCTTCCAAAGTGGCTGTGCCATTTTGCATTCCCACTAACAGTGTCTGCACGTTTCTGTTCATCCACATCCTCGCCAGCATTGGGTATCCGTGTTCTCGATTTTCGCCATTCTAATACATGCGTAGAGGTATCTTACTATTGTTTTAACTTGCATTTCCCTCATGATATAGGATATGGAGCATTTTTATATGCTTATTTACCATCACATATCTTCTTTGGTGAGGTATCTGTTAAGATCTGTGGTCCATTTTTAAATTGGGTGGTTTTATTTTCTTATTGTTGAGTTTTAAAAGTTCTTTGTATATTTTGAATAATGGTCCTTTCATCAGATGAGTCTTTTGCAAACATTATCTCTGTCTGAGGTTTGTCTTCTCACCTTCTTGATACTGTCTGTCAAAAAGCAAAAGTTTTACCTTCAAGAAATGTCCAGCTTTTTAATTATTTCTTTCACGGACTGTGTCTTTACCACTATAGCTAAAAAAGCATGATCATACCCAAGGTCATCCGTGTTTTCTCCTATATTATCTTCTAGACGTTTTATAGTTTTATATTTTACATTTAGGTTAGTGACCCATTTTTAGTTAAGTTTTTGAAGGGTAGAAGTTCTGTGTCTAGATTCATTTTTTTACATGTGGATGTCCATTTGTTCCAGCACCATTTATTGAAGAGACTGTCCTTGCTCCGTTGTATTGCCTTTGCTACTTTGTCAAAGACCAGTTGACTGCATTTATGTGGGTCTCTTTCTAGACTGTATCTTGTTTCCTTGATCTGTTTCCTTGTCTTTATTACAGCGTAAGAAGAAGGCATACAGTAGCTTTATGGGAAATCTTCAAGTTAGGTAACATTAGTCCTCCAACTTTGTTCTTCTCTCTCAATATTATGTTGACTATTCTGGGTCTTTTACCTCTTTGTATAAACTTTAGCATTAGTTTGTCAATACCCATAAAATAACTTGCTGGGATTTTGATTGGGATCTCATTGAATCTATAAATCAAGTTGGTAATAACTAATATTTTAACAATATGGAGTCTTATTTGAATATGGAATAGCTCTCCATTTATTTAGTTCTTTGATTTTGCTCATCAAAGTTTTGCAGTTTTCTTCCTATAAACTTTCTACATCTTTTGTTCAATTTCCACCTAAGTATTTTTCATTTTGAGGGATGCTAATGTGAATGATATTGTTTTTAATCTACATGTATCTTTATATTTAAAGTGTGTTTCTTGTAGATGACATATAGTTGGATCATGTTTTTTGATCCACTCTGATAATCTCTTTTAATTGGTTTGTTTATTTATTTATTTTTAAAGTTTATTTATTTATTTTGAGAGAGACAGAGACAGAGTGAGCAGGGGAGGGGCAGAGAGAGGGAGAGGGAATCCCAAGCAAGCTCCGCACTGTCAGCCCAGAGCCCGACATGTGGCTCAAACTCACGAGCCGTGAGATCATGACTTGAGCTAAAACCAAGAGTCAGAGGCTTAACCGACTGAGCCACCTAGGCACCCCTAATTGGTATATTTAGAACTTTGACATTCAAAGTTGTTATTGATATAGTTGGATTAATGTCTGTTATAGTCATTACTGTTTTCTATCTCCTTTGTTTTTATTTGTTGTTACTATTTTTGTTTCACTCTTTTTCCTTTTCTTGTTTTACTTGAGTATTTTATATAATTCCATTTTTCTCCTTTCTTAAAGTATCAGTTATACTTCTTTTTTCTTTTTTTTTTTTTTTTTAGTGGTTGTTCTATCCTTTTCGTTAGTAATAGAAAAATCTCATTTTTAGTTACACACATTGCCATCTAGTCAAAAGAATATGCTCCTCAATTTCCTTGCAGCTGGATGTGGCCAGTGATTGAAATATAGCCAATGACATATAGAAAGAAATGTTATGTGTAATCAGGGGGAAGTGGCCTCAGAGGGAGGGGGTATACTCTTCTTTGATTCTTCTTTCTGCTTGGAAGGTGGACATGATGGCTGGAACATGAGCAGCCATGTTGAAACATGAGATGGCATATAAATGATGGTAGAGCATCAAGTTAGAGAGTGCTTAGCAGCCATAAACTACTCTTGAGAGATACATCTGCTTTTTATAGCTCATTAGATTTCCATTATCGAGTTATACAAGTTTTCTTTTCCTTTTTCTTTTTTTAGGTGGGGAAAGCTAGGACAGATTTTCTCAGAGGCCTAGAACTTAGAAACTTGTTGGTACACTGACATATATCTAATAGCCCTCCTTTGCACAAAAATCTATGAAACAACAACAACAAATACAATTGAATTTGACAGCTAAAGAAATTTAAAAATGAAAAGAGACCACCTAAATATAGATTTTTTTTCTGAAGGGGCAAATGATTTGCCAGTTTTAAATTCTCCTTCTCCCTATCATCAGTTCTCCAAAAGAGGAGCCCATTCTAATATCTTCTGGTTCTTAGCAACAGAGGGTGCTAGCATTAATCCTAGTACTTTGATTCTTTTTTTTTTTTTCTTTAAATCAATGCAACTCAGGTGCCATTTCTTCTTGCACTAAGTGAACCAAAGCCCTCAGCTGGCACATATCACACTTTCAGATGTGTGAAAAACTGATATGCACAACATGAACCACCATTCCTTTCTCTTCTGAGACCAGGCAGGTGACTCAATGTCTGTCAGGAACATGCCAGCTCGTGTTAGGAAAATAATCCAACACCGTCTCCCAGACACCAGGTGCCATTCTTCAGAACATTCCTTAAAAGAAGGTTACATTTTCTTCAAGCAGATGGATGATTAAAGTAGTAAGTTGGCTAGCCCCTAAGAATGGGCTTTTCAAAAGAAATCCAACACAATTGTCAATGTCGTTGATATTTCTTTAGAAAGAAGATTAGTGAATAGGGTATTATTCTCCAGCGGAGAGTCCTGGGACAGGTCAGCAGGATGGGTGGGACCCAGTTTACTCCTCTAGAAGGCAAAGGTATCTCATCTGGATCATGAGTTGGTGGTTCTAGGGCTAGAAGAAGGGTTCTTTGGAGGACGAATTTTATAAGAAAAAAAGTATACTTGGGCTTGATTCTAACAAAGAGTTAAAAAAAATAACTAGCAGTTAGAACGTTTGGTTTTTAATTTACGTTTATCTATCTTTCTCTAGATCAGTCATGGTGAACATGTGGCACTTTTTTCTTTCTGCTTCCCTTTCATGCCCTTGGAAACATTGTTGATTCTTTATACTCCTGCTTCCTGAGTCCAGAGGTAATTTCAGAATTCTTGTCAACACAGCGGCTAAGCAGCTCCTACCAAGCCGTTAGCTCCTGCTCTGGATGCTTGCAAGCAGTGAATGTTACTTTATCTGACGCAGTTGGATGGGAGTCGAGGCCTTACGGTTGCATCTGAGTCTGCTGGTTTCATTTCTAGGGATGTAGACCCGGCACACCCGGAGTGCCTCATCCGTGGTTTCCAGTTTCACTTTCTTTCAAGTGCAGTGGAAACATAAAGACACCTGTGTAGCAACCTGTGTTCACAACCCTTTTTCATTTCGATAAACTTGACTTTGTTCTCACCTAGTACGTCTGCTGTATTTTTTTTAGGGCTCACCTTCATCGAGTTTTGCTAAGGTGTTCCACTTGGTTTTCATAGAAACAACCGTTCTCTTGTTTGTGAGCTCACATTTCATCAGCTTACATAATGTTTAATTAAGTCACATAATTAAAATCGCCTGGTGTAAACAGGCTTGGGAACAATTCTAACTGATTCTCAGGAGGCAGACGACAAGCCAGTGGGAGCGGAATGCACAAGTATAGCTTTAGGACCTGAGTTTTCAGCTTTTCCAGAGCCGTGGTCAATATATTCTACAGCTGTAGGGCGCCTGGGTGGCTCAGTTGGTTAAGCGTCCGACTTCGGCTCAGGTCATGATCTCAGGTCAGTGGGTTTGAGCCCCGCGTCGGGCTCTGTGCTGACAGCTCAGAGTCTGGAGCCTGTTTCAGATTCTGTGTCTCCTTCTCTCTGTGACCCTCCCCCGTTCATGCTCTGTCTCTCTCTGTCTCAAAAATAAATACACATTTAAAAAAAAATTTTTTAAAAATATATTCTACAGCTGTAGCAGCGAAGTATCTGCTGACCCTCAGTCAGTTACACAGAGGTCAGTTAGAGATTTCACTGTCACACAGATGCCCCTAACTCTAACTATAGATAACTATGGCATGTTTTCCTTTTTTATGCATGTTTTCTTTAAAAAGAGCAACCAACTCGCTCTGAATGTCCTCATCACTTTTTTTGGGAGGCATGGAGCGGGGGAGCAAATAATTTTTAATGGGGTGAGTTTGTTTTTGTTCTTTAACACATACACTGGAGGATCGTGCAATATTGCCAGCCTTGGACACAATCCTGGGCCATAAGTCTGCACACACCTTTGTAACCGGCCCCCTGATGGCAGAAACTTTCATCTACCTTTATGGTTCGCTATTGTTTACTGGGGTCCCTGAGTGGTGGTCATAATAAAGGAACACACCATCTTTCTCCAGGATGACTTTTGTTGTTGAATTACCACTCTTGGCTGAACCTTCTTTCTGAGCTCTGGTTTGCCTTTCTTGACTGTGACCATCCCCACGTCACCCGCACCAGCAGCAGGAAGTCTGTTTGGCCATCCCTTGACCCCATTTCCCAGAAGTGACATACAGAATTTTGGCTCCTGTGTTGCCAGAACAGTCTGGCTCCTAACAGAAAATGGGAAAGAAATGGGGAGTTTTGCACTGGAGGACCTACCACATCCTGGCTTCTACATCTTGAACACAGAAAAGGCCACATTACTTTTTTTTTTTTTTTTTAATTGTAGTAAACCATATGTAACATAAAATTGACCCTTCTAACCCTTTCTGGGTGTATAATCCGGTGGTTTTAAGTATACTTTCGTGTTGTGCAACCATCACCACTATCTATCTTCAGAACTTTTTCATCGCCCCCTAACAGAAACCCTTGTACCCGTTAAACAGCCATGCCCTCCTCCTCCAGCCCCTGGAAACCACTAGTCTACTTTCTGTCTCTACACATTTGATTAAACTTACCTCATATAAGCGGAATCACACAACGTTTGTCCTTTTGGGCCTGGCTTCTTTCACTTAGCCTCGTGTCCTCCATGTTCATCCAAAGTTGTTTCATTGCTTTCCACATAGACCACACATCATAGTCTGGAGTCTTCTGTACGTTCCCATGAAGAACATTTTGAGGTTGCCTTTCGTTCATCTGACTCCTGGAAAGTGGTAGTCACCTGCACCAGCCTCCCCCACCCCGTGAGTGCCAGCTGTGGGCTTTTTATGAAGACAGTCCTCCGGACATGGTGGCTGGGCCACATTTGTCCTTTCCAAGGTTCTAGGATTTTCAAATGCCTATTAAATCTTCTGCAACAATCAATTCAAATACACAAGTTTGGCTATTCAAATTACTTTTTCCAAAAGTACTTTAAAATGCATTAAGTTATTAATTGCCTGCTGGCACTTTAATCAAATGGGAAAATTGACATAGCCAGAGGCATGTATTTTTGCAGAAAGAAAATTTATTTAAGAAGAAACAGCAGCTCTTACTGCTTAATTTAAACTGAGAAAACTGTGGAAAATCAACTGCTATGGAAAATTAATAAAACATTTCCAGCTGCAAACAGTGACTAATTGTACAAGATGAAGACTGCCCGGAATTAATAACTTGCAGTCTTCTGTGTGAAGAACCCCCCACCACTTCAATTTACTGGGAGATTAAATTACTTCTAAGTTTGCCATATTAAAACAGAACATGAATAAAACGTTAGTGAACGCACATCTATTATTTACTGTCTGTGATATGGATATAATTATTTCCAAACAACTACAATGTGACGTGACCAGTAATATTTAAATGACTCTTTTAGCAAGAGAATCTCCTGCAACATTTTTTAACCAAAGGGAAAAAAAATCCTGCTCTTACTTCGAAAGTCATAAAATGATGACTAATGGCTTCTACCGATGGTATGTTCCTGCCCCAATAAACTGAAATGTGCCCAGTGTCTGAACCTACATGCTTCCCTTTCTGCATCAGATATGGCTTTGGGGGAGCATGCGGAGCAGAAAATCTTAGCAGCTCATTTATAAGCTCTGAGCTTAAATAGAAGCTGGCCCCACATCCCAGAGGTAACCAACGTAGATGCTTCAAGGCTTCTTCTCATGCCTGATGTGACCATGTGCACATGTGCCCAGCAGAATAGATTTCTTTATTGGAGGTGAAAGGGAAGGCCAGAACTATTTCCTGAGATAATGGGGTTCATTCATAAGGGGTATACACACCACGGACCCCCCCCCCCCCAACACCTTGGGCATATCCTCCCAGCTTGCTTAAAATGGTGCATTCTTTGTAGGCCTTGGTGATAGAATGAAGATTAAATAATATAAACAAAATTTGTCCCTTTTTCTATCTTTCGTTGCAGGATTGGATTATTTTCTTGCTTCAAAGAGCCACCTGTAAGGTCTGTCAATTTTCCTCGTGCGCTCAAACTCTGAGATCTTGAGAAATAAGATGGTGTGAGAGGACACCATTCAGTAACCAGGAGAGATCTGTTCCGATGAGAAGGATAAAGAAAAGATGTTTAGAAAGTGAAGAATTCTATTTTTCGGGAGTGATGGGATGTTTTTAGGTTTTGTTTAGTTTGTTTTTAAAATTATAGACATTAGAAATAAGAAGCCAAGAAGGGAATGAGCCAATTTGATATGTGTGTTGAGAAGACGTATCAAAGATGGAGATTTTTCTCAGCAGAGAGGCATTGCCTCCTTGGGCTCTTTATCCTTTAAGCTCACACAGAGGGTACATTCAGCCTCTTGCCATTTGATATTGCTGGCAGGAAGGTCCGAGTATTGGCCTGGAGAGAATAAAGGCATGTTGTTTAGAAATGCAGAGGCTTAACCTGAAGCATAACTGGTTTGGGGTTTACCACAGAAGTTATCTGGACATATCATTTGATTTCCAGGTTTTAAATGTAATTCTAAACAAGATCTGGCCACACAGCTCTCTGCTGTGTGACATAGAGAGACTTTATCTACCACAAAATGCCATTCAGGCTTAATGCTGTAGCAGTGAATTGTATAAATTGGGGCATTCTTTGAGGCCTGAAAGCATTATGGCCCCTTAGAGGAGGAGAGATGAGGCCTGCGTCCTCCTCTTGGCCGCTCAGGCAAGACACTTTGGAGGTTGTTCCTCTCCTCGTATTTGAGTTCATTTTGGTTTCCTTTTTTTTTTTTTTTTTTTTTAGAAACACTTAAAACTTGCTTTAGCAGGCCAAGATTTATCTACAGGCCCGGCAGGCAGCTGCGGATAGCACTGGAGTTGAGGTGTCGTGGGGAAGGTTCCTTAACCTGGGGAAGCCTGCCCTCCCTGCGGGCACATATGAGGCAATGAATTGATTTGTACTTCTGCCAGTGATAGCTACCCAGCAGGGTTTGAAGGGGCAGACCACTAGATCCTGAAGGGCAAAGTGTTAGCAGGGAAGGCACCAGAAAGAAAGTAAGGACACAGAGTCAGACTGCCCGGGCCTGGATTAGCCAATCCCTTGAGAAGGGGAGGGGATGACCTACCCTCTCGCCTCACATATCATTTCATGTATAGTGTTGGCTCCAGCTTTGAATTTAAACAGAATATTTTAAAAACAAATTTCCCCTACAGAGTTGTCTGTACTCAGTGTCCCCAACAACCCTCATTTTCCTTGAACCCACTTAAGTCATCCTTTGCTGCCCCTTCAGAGCTGCCTTCGTCAAGGTCATCATGACCTTCACATTGTCAAATCCAGTGGCAATTCCTGGCCCTCATGTTATTTGGGTGGCAGGATCACCCGATGCCGTTGGTCTTCCTTCCCTCCTTAAAATATTTTTATACTTGGCTACCGGAAGGTTACACTCTTCTCATTTTCCTTATACCTGCTTGAGCACTCTTCAGTCTGCTTTTCATGGTCTGTTTCCCTTCCTAAACCATGGCGCTTATCACCACCTCATATATAACATATTCTACTCATTATTTGCTTATCATCTCTTTCTCCACAACTAGACTGTAACCTCTCTTGGGGCAGGGACTTTGTGTTTTGTTCATGTAACCCCTCAATGTGGTAGGCACTTACTAAATACTAACATAATGTCAAAGCAATAAAATGGTTTAGAATACTCCATTTAAATCAATGTAGTGATGTCCTTTTTTTGCAGGGCATGTGAAATTAATGCAGTAGAATCATATCTGACATAGGGATTAGGCACTAAACTCAGCATCTAAGGAGAAAATCTCATACAATCAAAAACCTATCGGGGCGCCTGGGTGGCGCAGTCGGTTAAGCGTCCGACTTCAGCCAGGTCACGATCTTGCAGTCCGTGAGTTCGAGCCCCGCGTCGGGCTCTGGGCTGATGGCTCAGAGCCTGGAGCCTGTTTCCGATTCTGTGTCTCCCTCTCTCTCTGCCCCTCGCCCGTTCATGCTCTGTCTCTCTCTGTCCCAAAAATAAATAAACGTTGAAAAAAAAAATTAAAAAAAAAAAAAAAACCTATCCTAAAAAAAGTCTCTTGAGAAGGGCCGTGTTGGTTTCTTACACACTAATACCTGAATAAGCTCAACCCAGCCTGTCTCTCCCCTGGAAGTGGAAAAGGAATTACAACTTCCTTAGTTGGGCACCAGATGAAGTTGTTGGTTTGATTTCAGAGCTTTGAAGTACAAAAATGTACATATTTTAAACACTTGCTTCTCACACTCAGAGTGGCAATGTGTGCACACGCTGAGAGGCAGACGGCAATCATAGATGAGTGGATTCCTGGCTTCAGTCTCCTAGTCACACATGCTCCAGGGCTTATGCACATTGAGAAGCACAATGAAAGAAACTACCAAAACTCTTAAAATTGTTGTTTCTCTCTGAGTTCTTAGAGTTGCATTCACCTGTGTTAAGTTGCACATACAGACAAGTCCACTGTGTAAAGACTTGGCAGTGTTTCTCGACTCTGGATAGACGCTGGAATCATCTCTGGAACTTTCAAACTATTCAAGATCCCACTCTGGACTTACTCTTTCAGACTCTCCAGAGATAGAGCCCAAGTCTCTGTGTTTGTTTTTGAAGTTCCCTAGTAGAGTCTGACGCATAGCCAGGGTGGAGAGCCACTGCTAGGATACTTGATTCTATTTTGCATTATCACAAGTGGGTTTGAAACCATTAAAAAAATTTTTTTTAATGCGTATTTATTTTGAGGAAGAAAGAAGTAGAAAGAGAGGCAGAGAGAGAATCCCAGGCAGGCTCAGCGCTATCAGTGCTGAGCCTGATGCGGGGCTCGATCCTATGAACTGTGAGATCATCATCTGAGCCGAAGTCAGATGCTTAACCAACTGAGACACCCAGGTCCCCCTGAAACCTTTTAAATGTAATGATTTCTGAGCTCACTTATGTCTTAAGACATTCTTGTTTTAGGAAACCTAGTTTAAATTCTTGCCGTGCATTACTGTGGGATCCAGGTAGTGCACCACCAGGCAAAAATTATACAATAAACATCCCTTCCCTATTAGGGTCCTTCTCCATGAGATCTCTCTCATCTCTATCCCCCCATTACCTGAAGATTGCTTATAGACAGAGAGAGTCTACCAGAACAATATATATTCCAGAAGTATGCTGTTGGGTGAAAACCTGAACATTTCTTTCCCCTTCCTTCCCTCCAATTCCTACTTGCCTTTAACATTTCCTTCTAGCTAGTTGGAAATTATTCCTATAAATCAACATCATTATGGGCCAAATTGTCTTCCTCAGAAATTCATATGCTGAAGCCCCTAATCCTTTGTAATTCAGCATGCAGTTAGATTTGGGGATAGAGCCCTTAAAGAGATGATTAAGTTAAATGGAAGTCCTTATGGTGGGCCCTATTCCAATCTGACTGGTGTCCTTATGAGAAGAGGGCACACAAACAGAAACGAGGGCAGGGGTGCACACCCCAAAAAAGACTTGTGAGGCTACCGTGAGACAGTGGCCGTCTGCAAGCCAAGGAGAGGGGCCTCAGAGGAAACCATAGCTGACAAAACCTTGGTCTTGGACTTCTGACCCCCAGAACTGTGAGAAAATTAATTTCTGCTATTTAGGCCATCCAGTCTGTGGTATTTTGTTATGACAGCCCTAGCAAACTGATATACTTGTCAAGATGCTAACTACCAATAAATTAGGTCCTAATCAAGTATTTGTCCCTGTAAATTATATGAAGGTAAAAAGTAAAAGACAGAAACGTCAGCCTCAAGAAGCTTGCCATGTGTTGCCCAGGTAGGAGTATTTACATTTTTCGGGATTATTCCGGTTATTTTCCATTTCCCTCTCTAGTTCCATCCCACATTGCCCTGTTCAATCCCCTGGGATGCCCATCCAGTGGATTACATTACCTGGGCTCCCTTGCCCTCTGGCTTCCAGTTGGGTTTGTCCAATGGAAATTAATAGTAGTAGATTGGAGGTAGACAAGGAAGGTAAGTTATCTATTGAGGGCCAGGTTTTGCCAATGTCTGAGTTCCTCCTGGGCTAGAGCTTTCTCTAGGTTCTGTTATCTCTGTTCCTTCTCTTTGTCCCTTTAGGCCTACAGGTGGTCATGGCTTCCTGCTTTGTCTAGTCCCCCCGGGGGCTTCCTCCTCTTGTCAATTTCCTTAACCTTACCCACACCTCTACAAAGAATTCTTTACTGAAGCCCTTATCAATGTTACCTCCTGGAGTATGCTGTTTGCCATCTGTCAGAACTCTGACTGATACAGAGAGGCAGAGTAGTAGGTGAGAAAAACCATCACTTGGTGTCAGACAGCCCTGAGTTTGTATGCCAATCCCATTCATAAATAGTTGTATGACTCTGAAAGTTTCTTTACCTCACTGATCCTCAGTTTCCCCATTTTTAACGTGGGAACAATGACACTTGTCTCATCGGGTTGTTGAGATTAAATAAGATAATACGTAGTGCCTGTCCAGTGGCAAGCGCTCAACAGTGGTATTAGAGAAGTAGATGTAGTCTTTGGTTTTATTGTACAAGACACTCTTAGAGATACAAAGCTTAAGCCCAAAGAAATGACTCTGTCATGAGGAAGTTTTATATGCCACAGCAATTTCAAAGACTAGATTGAGGTCCTGACAGGTCCCCTGCAGTGGGCAGACTTCTAAAGCGGTATACAAGTTTCAGCCATTGGTGTGTATGCCCTTTCTCCCAGTTATTCAATCTAACACGAACATAGGTATTATTCTGAAGGGATTTCACAGTTGTAATTAAGGTTCCACACCAATTAACCCTACGATAGGGAAATAATCCAGATGGGTCTTCTCCAGTCATAGGAGTACTTTAAAGTCAGAGAGTTTTCTGGGCTGGTCACAGAAGGGGAAAGCAGAGAGTTGTGCTCTCACTGGGAGAAAAGAAAACCATCCCCACTGGAAACAGCTATGGGCACAGAACTGCAGGCAACCACTAGGAGCTGAGAGTGGTCCCTCGCCCACAGCTAGCAGGAAAATGGGGAGCTCAGTCCTACAACCACAAGGAAATGGATTCTGTCAACAAGAGGACCTCGGGCCCTGCATGAGAAATAACAGCCTCAGCTGACACTGATTTCAGCCCAGTGGGCCCCAACGTACAGAAATTATGAGATCATAAATGTGTGTTGTTTTAAACCACTGAGTCTGTGGTAAATTGTTTCATGGCAATGGAAAACTAATTCACTCCTAACCACTATGACAGCATATTCCTCTCCTAACTATAAAGAAAATGCATTCTGGTCCCAACTCAGTCCCTGAATTCCTTGGCTTTCCCATCAGCAAATGACACATGCTCCCCCTATATTTCCAGCTCACTTATCTTGAATGTTCACCCTCCAGGAGCAAGATTTCAAACAACGTTAAATAATAACAACCACACATCAAGCTTCTACCCATGCTGGGAAACAAAATCATCTGCACAGCTATTGGCCAAAGGGATAAACAAGTAAGGAGAAGCAGCACAGAAGAGGAGTTTTTTCTGACTTCAAGAGAAATTTTTAGTAGGCTCACTTCATTTTAAACGTGATGATGGAGGATTTTAGAAAGTTTCACCGTTCAAAACCGGAAAAGGAAGGCTTACCAAAAGGTGAACATACTGCTACATAGGTTCTTGTCTGTGCTACCTGTTTCTTTAAGCTACTATGTGCTCTCTTTCTCAGGGGGCCAGAGAGCAAACGCCAAAAATAGTCAAGAAACAACCAAGGGAAATAAAGCACATAGAGAACCTTGTTTATGTAATAGAGGTATGCCTGAAAAAAATTTAAATTTAAACGACTATCTTGGTAAAGCAGAGCAGATATTAGCCATAAGAATCAAGTCTACTGTTTAAGAAACTTTTTGAAGTCTGTACTTATAAGGGATTATAAACTCTAAGGGAAGAATCTTACTTTGGTGACACATATAAATCCATTTAATTAATCCATCATGTATTTTTTTCTTCTTTTCTCCTTGTAGTAAGGCACATATTTGAAAATGTATGCTTCGGGTAGATTTTCATGATTTGGATCGATGTTTTGAACATTTCGTTGAACATTTCAGGAAATCTAAATTATTTTCTGAATCTTTATTGTTTCTCTGTTGTTCTATGGAATAATGTGCAGGACTGAGCTTTGCAATACAGTGCTAAGGTCTTTGTTCTCTCATGGGGCTAATTATTACCATAGGTCATTATAAGATAAGAAGCCACAAATACTTTAGTAATGACAAAGATCTAAGCAGCTAATATAGCGCACATGCTTGGATGGGAATATACTCTTGCAAAGATGTCTTTACATTTCCGTAATTAAGTGTGTCATATTAATTGCATGGCCCTTTCACAAAACCTTGCAAAAAAAAAAAAAAAACAAAACACCAAGAACTTTTCCTCTTGATCTCAGATTAGAACTGATTGCATAATTACATTACCTGGATAATTAAATACAAATTTAGTAGCCTTAGAACTGTACAATATTGTGGTTTCATTTTCTAATAGAATTACCCTGTCTTTGGTGTAGAATTCTTGCTAAGCAATGGAGATCTAATTAGTTAGTGACATGACATTAACTCCTCAGGGACCTTTCCTTGGAGAAAAGGCTCAGGTTAAAAATGATTCAGGGAACTTTCTCATTTCATTACTGGGATCCAAATCACAGGAATTAGGTATGTGAGAGATCTATTAAGCTTTCTTCTCTCTTATCCAGGGGGCAGGAGAAGAATGTTCATCAGACATTGTGCTTCTGGGTTCGGTTAGGTCCAATTTAGATAACAAAGAACCACCTCTGGATGTAACACATTGTTGGGATGAGTCCCTCTGCCAGCCTCCGAAAGACACATCATTACTGTTACCTTGCAGATCCTGTAATGATGATCTGAGGACAGACTTGTTTGCCAAGGTACGAGGTGATAACATGGCTGTGTTGCTGACAGAATGATAATTACCTCATGTCGAAATGATTTTAGGCAGAGCTAACACAGAAATATTCTTTTGTGAGGGATACCTTCAATAACTCAGAAAACTGTAAAATGTGAAGGCCATCATTGTTTGGTTTGATAAACACACCTTGAAGCCACTTCTGCAAGTCAGAGCCCAAATATTTTCATAGTTGTTTAAACTTACACCATCTTCAACTTTCTGAAAGTGTTTAAATCAGGGTGTGCAAAGAAATACCATCCATGGCTCTTACTAGTGGGAATGACCGGGTAGAGCATGTTTTCCATGTTTACAGTCTGTGTTAGTTTGTGTTTCTAGGTCATGCATCTGTGGCCATCTGGAAGTCAGTTAGGTAGCTCTGCTGATCTTAGTTGGGCTCGGTCCCATGTCTGGAGCTAGCCTGGCTGTAGGTTAACTTAAGCTGGTGTGACTGGGGTTGACTCAGCTCTTTCCTGCAGCAGGCTAGCCTTGGCACATCCCCATGGTGTTGGCAGAAATGCAAAGGAAAGCCAACCAAATATACAAGCCCATATCAAGCCTCTGCTTGCATCCTGTCTTCTAACGTTGCGTTCACCAAAGCAAGCCACATGGTTAAGCCCAGTGTCACAGTATAGGATATTACCATAATGCTCATGATGGAGGGCTAAGACACATGACAAAGGGCATGGATACAGACAGGAACAAATAAATTGGGGCCATCATTGCTACTTACCACAAAGTTCCGTCAGCAGCTATGAGATTCCTCTTTGGTTTAATCTGGAAAAGATTCCCTCTTTATTACTAAACTGTCTGTTAGATGATCTTTAATCCTGGAGTAGGCTTAGAAATGCGCCATTGCGTAGGACATTGTAGAGAAAAGTATGCAGTGTCTTCATTATCTCCGAGTCCTTCAGTCGTTATTGAAATTGCTAATTAGAAAGACCAATCTTGGATACAATTGATATCTTACTTCTCTGTCTTTATTAATCAGAAGGATTATTCCCTAGGTTTGACTATCTTGGTCTTCTCAGGCTGCTATAGCAAAATGCCATGTATCGAGCGGCTTGAACGACAGGAATTTACCTCTCACAGTTCTGGAGGCTGGGAAGTCCAAGTCACCTGGTGCCAGGTGGTGGAGTTTCCCAGTGAGGGCTCTTCCTGCCTCATAGAAAGCTGCCTACTCACTGTACTCTGCCTACTTTCAAATGGGAGAGAGAGGGAGAGGAGAGAGAGAAAGTGTCTTTCTAGTGTCTCTTTCTCATAAGGACACAAATCCCAACATGAGAGCCCCACCCTCATGACCTCATCTAACTCTAATCGCTCTCCAGAGGCTCCCGTTCCCATACCCTCACACTGGGCTTCAAAATAAGAAATTGGCGTGGGGCATAATTCACTCCACAGCAATAGTTATCACCCAAATCGATCCTTCGGGAGGGAGCTCTGTGAAAGCATTGTCTCTACTGTTTACAGTGAGATGTGGATTGTAATGGAAACGGGGAGGGCTGAGTTGGGACAGGATACTGAAGTATGTAGGAAGGAGCAGACTTCACATTGTTCACTCCATGATTAGCACCCATCCAGAGGTGAGTTACATCATCTAAGATTTGGCAAGACAAACGCTGCCTTTCCCTGTGATCCCAGGGAGATCACACTAGTGGTGGTAGTGGTGATGGTAGGGAAGGTAACAGAAAATGTCTTCACATTTCCAAAAAGACCCCACACATCATTATTTTATAATTGCGTCGGAAAAATGAAACATCATATGGTCAATACTGTAATTACACAGATGATTAAGACAACAATTGTTCATATATTTTGATTTTACAAATTAAATGTGAATTTCTTTTTCTAAGTGCAGAAGATACTCTTCAGAAGACAACTTTGGTTTTAAAACAATAAAATTTGATATGCTAAAATTACCAATTCAAAAACCCAGCTCTGCCATAAGCTTTTAGGTTTGGCTTACAAATTTTATTATTCTATTCATTAGCCTAGCAAATTTGAACAATCACATTTTAAGTTGGCCTTTTGAATAAACTTGTTTAATTAATACATTTAATTAAATATCTTAAAATACTTTCAATTATATTTATTAATTTATGTACTTGATTTCCTGTAAAAGTCCTTTAATTGTTTGATAAGCAAACTTCCCATACTCAAATTATTCTTATAAACCCAATAAGTGAAACTAATATGTGGTGATTTTTTTCTTGAGAGAGAGAGAGATTGTGAGCATGTGTGCATGCAAATGAGGGAGAGGCAGACAGAGAGAGAGGGAGAGAGAGAGAGAGGGAGGGAGAGAGAGAATCTTAAGCAGGCTCCACACTCAGTGCAGAGCCCAACTCAGGGCTTGATCCCATGACCCGGGGATCATGACCTGAGCTGAAATTAAGAGTCAGATGCTCAACCAGTAGAGCCCCAATCATATATGGTGATTCTTCAACTCTCTTAGTCCAATGCTATTGATAAACTTAGTTAGATTTCAACTTAAAAATCACAAAAACTTAAAATCAATTACCGACTCACACATTTTAATACTGAAATTACAAGGCTCATCAGTTACTCTAGTAGGATAGATCTCTTAAGTATTACGAGTAGTAATAGATACCAAATATGAAGGTTCCCTTCCACTCAAATATATTGAAACTACAAGTTTGAGCCTCTTGACACTTCTACATTTCATTCTGTCTTCTCAGAATTGAAAGACTGAATTAGCTCAAGCCATGTTAAGAACTGAGATTGGCCAATGACCAGGGGTTCCAGGTAGGACTAAGATTGGAGTCTTATCAACAGTCCTGATCAAATGTACTGCTTCTGCTTTATAGTCACTACATTTAAACTCCAAATGGGTGATCCCAGATAGGCCATTGCTCTGGGTTCGAATTATGTATTACCTAATTCTTCTGTAATCGCAGAGTCTAAACGCTGAACCCTCACCCTGGGAAAATCACTAGATTATGTTTGGTATGTTTTGGGGCTCTTAATTGTATGTAAATTTACTTTCTCCCTAATTCTAAAGATCTTTAAACTTACCAGAAGTGTGCATTCTTTCCATATACATTTTATCTCTTATGACCATGCAACTTTTTCAGATATAAAGTAATACGCAGTTCAATTGTGGAGTTATCTTATGGCTTTGTTTGTCACAGGTTTCAAAGTCATTCTTTAAAAAAATTTTTTTTTATGTTTATTTATTTTTGAGAGAGAGAGAGAGAGACAGAGTGCGAACGGGGGAGGGGCAGAGAGAGGGAGACACAGAATCTGAACCAGGCTCCAGGCTCCAGGCTCTGAGCTGTCAGCACAGAGCCTGATGGGGGCTCAAACTCACAGACTGTGAGATCACGACCTGAGCCGAAGTCAGCTGCTTAACTGACTGAGCCACCCAGATGCCCCTCAAGGTCATTCTAATGACACAGGTGTTTTTCAGAAAATCAAGACCCAAATGCTATCAGGTTTCTTCATTTCAAACTGCTGATGGCATCTTCCAGATGCTGCATTTTTCACTGCACAGAAGATCACAATATGATTTGAAGTTTTATGAAGTATTCAAATGTAAATGACAAATAATGTTTTCAATGCCTAATTTGGACTCTGTGTATTGACCGAGAAATGTCAGTGCTTCATAAGCAAATTTTGAATATGTTCAAATGTTAAAGTTTTCTTACATGTGTCTTGTCTCAAATTTATTGTAAGGTCCTTCAGGAGAAGCACCTGGTTTTATATTTATTAGCTGGGAAATACTTGTTCACTAGATAATGAAGACTAATTATTTAATTGAGACCTGCACTCTTGCTTCATAACAAATGAGGAATAAATCAGATGCTCAGTCTGGTAGCAAGACAAAAAATTCTGGGGACAAAGACACTGTTTAGCCTATGAAATTTATTTAGAATCCTGAAGTCGAGGACCAAGGACATATTCTTAGAGGATGTTGCATTCTCTATAGAAAGTTGTTGACTTTATGTAGAAAACTATCTTTGAAAAATGTCACATAATCAATATTCTGAATCATCTGAATAACACTTAATAGAATCCTGCCATGGAATTTCAGCACCAAAGTCTGTGATCATAGCATCATTTGAGCTCAGGAGTACTTTCCCTGTTTCAGGCTAATGAGTAATGAATACGGGCAAATTCAATACATAAATCACATATTAGATTTTTATAGTTGCATCAGAAAAATGAAACAGAATATTTATTACAGTTGAAAAAATTATTATGCTAACAAGTATTCAAAGAAGTAATGCAAAAATCAGGATTAAATGGCATCATGGTGTTTGGTTTGAAAAATGCTTTCCAGGAGTTCCAATAGTCATACTGGCCTGCCAAACTCCAAAGAACATGGGAGGGATGGGCAGCACCAAAATCATGTTACAAATGGTAATTTAGGGGCGCCTGGGTGGCTCAGTTGGTTGAACGTTGGACTTCAGCTCAGGTCATGATCTCTCAGTTTGTGAGTTCGAGCCCCGAGTTGGGCTCTGTGCTGACAACTCAGAGCCTGGAGCATGCTTCACATTCTGTGTCTCCCCCTCTCTCTGCCCCTCACCCATTTGTGCTTTGTCTCTCTCTCTCTCTCAAAAATAAATAAACACTAAAAAAATTTTAAATAAAAAAAATAAATAGTATTTCAATTTCAAGAAGACATTATATGTCACATTAATTTAATGTTGTTAAATTGAATTTTACTGTTTTTGCAATTTGTGATTAGTGCACATACTTTAGTTTTATAATTGAATAAGAACTGCAACAGAAGGAGCTCATAACTAGTTTTATGTTCATACATGTTTAAGTAATATTATTATAGACATAATTGAAATCAGCATCTGGGCATCAGTGGGAGTTTCTTTTTTCCTTTTAAAAAAATCTGTGCAGCACTTAAGTTGAGAAACTTTGATGCAACATTTGCAAACTATTTCCATTTTCCACTTTCATCCCAGACAACTTAAGGTTATTTAAGTACAATAATTGATAAATACATAGATTTTATATATATGTATGTGAGTGTATATATGGATATATCTTACCATTAACTACAAAATGCTTTGAACTCCTAGAAGATACATTATGTTTACATATGTATTATTATAATAAAAGTTACTATAACATTGCATCAGGGTGTTGAAAATAAAACCCGATGTGGCTAATCCTGATCCTGGATTGTAAATCTATTCCGTGAGGTATGTTAATTCCTCTCATGGAGTAGAGTTGTCTTTAACCCATTAGGATACTCTGCTTTTTGTTTGCATTTCTCTCTTTGGGATTTTCACACCAAATGAAAGCACCACAACGGAGAGTTCAGTCTGTCTGCTCTGTTGAAGGGATGGATCTCAACAGAACTCCCTATTTCATCTGCTCATTGTCACTATTACGTGTTTGAGTGATGGGGACCCGGGAGGTGCCCGAACACGAGTGTCATTTGATCAGGGAGATGCCCAGTGACTGGTCTTTAAAAACAAACAGGAAAAAGCCTTCTCAATCTGATCCTTTTAACCAGAAGTTCTTACCCTGGGGAGGACTCCAGGAGCTGGGGGGAAAAAGGAGAAGAAGGGGGAAAAAGCCTCCCCCCACCATGGAGAGCAAATTGAAAGTCACAGAGGGGTGTGCCTCAAGGCAGTTTGTAAATCCACTTCCTTTGTCATAACAAGAACAAATCCCACCTTTGAAGTTTTTCCTTCTTGTTACAAGGGGAATGTCTTTTGTTTAATCCATTTTAGCCCTTAATGCCTGACCTGGATCAATCCTGTTGGTTAGATTACACAGCATTCATGCTGATTTTAAACTGGCCTGGGGTGGGGTGGTCGGGGGCACCAGGTTCTGCCTCACTGGTGTGAGAATCTCAAGAAAAATCAACATGTATACGCAGACCACTTTTATTTTGGAAAACAAACTGTCCTTTTACACTTAAATGCATAATCATAATGACTATTGTTAAACAGATTTTGATGTGTTCTATAAATGGTGTGTTTTCAATGGGCCTTTAGAAACTTACTCTACTCACTCATTCAGAGTGGCGTGAAAGACTGTGATGTTCACCACATAGTACATAATGCCTTCAATTACAATTCAAGAACCATCTTCTCTCCCAGGCCCCACATCAACCGTGGGTTCAGGGGCGCCTGGATGGCTCCGTTGGTTAAGTGTCTGACTCAGGCTCAGGTCATGGTCTCTCGGTTGGTGAGTTCCAGTCTTGCATTGGACTTTGCACCAACAGTGTGGAGCCTGCTTGAGATTCTCTCTCCCTCTCTCTCTCTGCCCCTTCCTTGCTCTCACTCTTTCTCTCTCACTCTCTCAAAATAAATAAATAAATAAATAAATAAATAAATAAATAAACAAACAAACAAACTTAAAAAAAAAAACTGTGGGTGCAGTTTTGAGCAGTAGGGGACACTTAGCTTCTTAATCCTAACCTCGGTGTCCTCTCTCTTTCTGATTATTGAATAAGAAAGAGAGAAAGCCTCTTTATAAAATGCAGTCCTATTTCCTCAATTTCTAAAGAGCCTTTAGCTCCATCCCTTCAGAATTTTTCAAAGCCAGTGACAAGCAAAGGTGAGGAGTCCCCAGAGGAAGGCTCAAAAGGGCGAATTGCTAATTAGGTATTTTTCTAGGCTTGTGGCTGTTAACTGGTTCTTAACAATACACATTGTCACTCAAATCACTTCAGGTTGGCTGAGTGCAGAGGAATCTTCCTAGAAAGCCAAAAGGCTCAGTTCAGAGGAGGGGGGATGGGGCAGGTTGCAATGACCCCTGGAACTTTCAGTGTCTTGAAGGAGCATGAGACTCACAACCACTGCTCCCCAACCTGGTGGGTTTTGGAAGAAGTCAACCATGTAGGAATGACCAGAAAATGGCCCAGTGAGTGGGAGCAGGAATGCACATTTGATATTTGGG
This sequence comes from Puma concolor, assembly GCF_028749965.1. Classification (NCBI taxonomy): domain Eukaryota; kingdom Metazoa; phylum Chordata; class Mammalia; order Carnivora; family Felidae; genus Puma; species Puma concolor. Next base: position 44,843,705 of record NC_141672.1, read on the forward strand.
TGCCAGTGGTAAAAAAAAAAAAAAAACAAGACTGGTTGACTCCTTGTTTCTTCATTTTGGCTAGTTATGTTTGCTGTAATAGTCACCCAAACTTCCCAGGGGCAGAAACTGTGCATATCCCTCTCTCCAGCTACAAGTCACATCACTGGACTTGGGGCTTTGTAAAGTCTCAAAAGAGGTTCATGGGCAACTGAAGAAATTGATTTTGAAAGTGCATGGAGCGTGCCCCTCCAGAAGAAGGTGAAAACATTTGTTTTGTCACCAATAACCCCATCAAGTAACGAATGTGGTACATGCTACTTTTTTTCTGTTGCAGTCAGGAGAGAGAAGTACTATTTAAATTATGGTATTTGAGAACTGAAATGGCTCATTGGGTGTCCCATTTATTCATCTATTCCCATGATGCCTTTCCATCTCAGTCTCTCTCACTGGCAGGGAGAATGTACTGTTGCTTACAGAAGATAGCAATGATCCTGAGAGACAAAGCAGAGCGTCTTGAGTAGCAAGGATTAGATTTCAAAGTTACTGACTTACCAATTTATCTTTTAAGTTTATTTATTTTTGAGAGAGAGAGAGGGAGCACAGCAAAGAGAGAGGGAGAAAGAGAATCCTAAGCAGGCTCCGAGCTGTCAGTTCAGACAGAAATTGGTAAGTTGAACCTAAAATTCATATAAAAATGCAAAGACCTGGAATAGCCAATACAATCTTGCAAAAAAAGAACAAAGTTAAAAGACTCAAACCTCCCTATTTCAAAACATATCACAAAGCTACAATAATCAAGTGTGGCTGTGCTGGTATAAAGAGAGACATAGATTGCAATGGTCAGTTTTGTGTGTCTGTTTGGCTCGGCCCTAGTCCCAGTTATTTAGTCAAACTGTAACCTAGGTGTTGCTGTGAAGGTATTTTGTAAATGTGACTAAAGTCTATAATCAGTTTACTTTTAGGAAAGGAAGATTATCCTAGACAATCTGGATAGGACTTATTCAATCAGTTGACAGGCTGTAAGAGCAGAACTGAGGCTTCCCTGAAGAAGAGATTCTGCCTGTGGACAACTGCTTCAGCTTGTGCCTGCCCTTTCTGACAGCCCGCCCTGTGAATTTCAGAGTTGCCACAATCACATAGGCCAATTTATTGCAATAGATCGATCTCTATCTCTTTTTGTGTGTATGTATGTGGGTATATATATATATATATATATACACACATATATATCTGTATGTATGTGTGTGTATATACATGTACATACATATATAGATATACAAATCTATATCTATATTTCTATCTATATCTATATATATCTCTATTTCTTTAAAAAAAAATTTTTTTTTAACCTTTACTTATTTTTTTTGAGACAGAGAGACAGATCATGAATGGGGGAGGGGCAGAGAGAGAAGGAGACACAGAATCGGAAGCAGGCTCCAAGCTCCGAGCCATCAGCCCAGAGCCTGACGCGGGGCTCGAACTCACAGACCGCGAGATCGTGACCTGAGCTGAAGTCGGACGCTTAACTGACTGAGCCACCCAGGCGCCCCTATATCTCTCTATTTCTATATATCTCCTACTTGTTCTATTTCCCTGACTGATGCATACATCAACAGAATAGAATTGAGAGTCCAGGAATAAGCCCTTATATTCTCACCTTTATGGTCCATTGATTTTTGACAAAGGTGCTGAGACAATTCAATGGAGAAAGAATAGTCTTTTCAATGAATGGTGCTGGGACAACTGTACATTCATATGCTAAAGAATAGAACTGCACCCTTACCTCATAACATTTGGCAAAATTACCTGAAAATTAATCAAAGACCTAACTATAACACCTAAAACATAAAAAAGTCTTAGAAAAAAACCTAGGAGTAAATTTTGTAATTTTGGATTAGGCAATGGTTTCTTAGATATGACTCCAAGATACACGAGCAACAACAACAACAACAACAACAAAATAGATATATTGGCCTTCATCAAAATTAGAAACTTTTGTACTTCAAAAGACACAACAAAGAAAGTGAAGAGACAACACACAGAATGGGAGAAAATATTTGCAAATCATATATCAAATGAAAATTTAATACCCAGAATATATAAAGAATGATTACAACTCAACAATAAAAAGATAAATGGCCCAATTTAAAAATGGGCAAAAGATTTGAATAGGCGTTTCTCAAAAAAAGATATTCAAATGGATAAGAAGCTCGTGAAAAAGATGCTCAATATTATTAGTCATTAGGGAAATGCAAGTAAAAACTTCCATGAAATACCACTTCACATTTACTAGGATGGTGGGGGAAAAAAAAGCAATAACAATTATTGGTGAGGATATGGAGAAACTAGAACTCTCAGACATTGCTGGTAAAAACGTAAATATAGCAGCCACTTTGAAAACAGCTTAGAAGTTCTTCAAAAGTTAAAAAATTTTTTTTAACATTTTATTTATTTTTGAGAGAGAGAGAGAGAGACAGAGCACAAGTCAGGGAGGGGCAAAGAGAGACAGAGACAGAATCTGAAGCAGGCTCCAGGCTCCAAGCTATCTGCACAGAGCCTGACGTGGGGCTCAAACCCATGAACCATGAGATCATGACCTGACCCGAAGTCAGATACTTAACCAACTGAGCCACCCAGGCACCCCCTCCCCTTTAAAAAATTTTTTTAAGGGTTTCTCAAAAGTTTAAATACAGAGTTAGCGTATGACCCAGTAATTCCACACCAAGGTATAGACCCAAAAGAAATGAAAGCATATGTCCACACAAAAACCTGTACACAAATGTTCATTGTAGCATTTTCATAATCCCCAAAAAGTAGTGACAACTCAAATAGTTATCAAATAATGAATGTATAAACATCATGGGGCGTATCTATACAATGGAGTATTATTCAGCAATAAAAAGGAATGAAGTCTTAAAACATGCTACAACATGAATAAAACTTGAAACAATTATACTAAGTGAAAGAAGCCAGACACAAAAGGCCACATACTGTACGATTCCATTTATATGAAATGTCCAGGATAAGCAAATTCATAGAAATAGGAAGGAGAATCGTAGTTCCCATGGACTGGGGCTCAAGGGTGGGGAAAGAGAATATTGTGAGTGAGAGTTAATGGGGTTCAGGGTTTCTTTCTTGGGGTGATGAAAATTTTCTGGAGTTAGATCATGATAATAGTTATTCAACTCAGAATATACTAAAATCCATTGAACTGTACACTATAAATGGTAAGTTTTATGGTATGCAAATTATATCTCAGTGAACATATGAATAGGGGGTAATTATAAATTCTTTTACATTCATTTAGAATACACATGATCTTACCATAAGTAATTCTTTGCACTTATATCAAGATTGGTATGTAAAACACACACTGATTTCTATGGGGTATTCTGTGACCTTTGCTTAAAACTAAAGATATAATTATACTAGGTTTTTAAACTATACAGCTGTCTAGATATGTATATGAAATGGAGCTAAGAAATTTCCCAAATTCACTGTGTGATACAAAACTTTTTGGCTCTTAGGCTGTGAAATCATGTGCAAATAAGAGAACTTTGACCTAAGATACATTCATGAAAAAGGATATTTTTAAAGCATCTACCATGTAGTGAGCAATTTACATGTGTTATGCCATTTGTCATAATAACCCTATGAAACTATTATTCTCATGCTCTAATAGTGAGCAAATGAGGTTAGTTAACAGGCCAAACATGTGTTGCTCTTTAGTAGAATGTAAGAATGGCTGAGCAAAGATTCAAACCTCTAAACCTCAGACTCTTCTCCCAGTGTAACCCTGCCTTCCCAGAGATGGACCATGGATGAGCAGTCTTATTGCACCACATACATTTGGGGAGCTGGAGTAGATATGGGGATGGTGAGATGCCTGCTGGCACTAGAAGCCAGCAGTCAAAGGTAGAAAGACAGGATCATCTTCAATTTGAGACAGAGCCCTTCTTTCTTGAAAAGTATAGTATACTACAATCCCAAATAATGAAGTTTCCTGTGTGTGCTTTATCCAGAAACACCATTTCTTAAGGGATTACAGCAAGTACAAAAAACTCTTTTGAGTCCTCATTGATTCACTCTGTGCTCTGTCTTGGGAATATGAATATGACCTATATAAGTAGGACTTCTCATGGAGCCCAATCTGATGACAAACAAAGATAAGAGATAGTCGCAGTTCATCACAATACATGGCAGGGTGAATTTGTTGTGGTGGCAGGGGTCGACATGTCTAACGCGGGGACATAGGTCCAGGAAAGGTCTCATGAAGATGATTCAGTAGGATCTTAAGGATGAGCAGGAATTTACTAGAAATCTATCTGTCCATATAAGGAGAGGTTAGCTCAGAGGAGGGAGGGAAGGAGAAGAAGCTATGGGAACATGCACAGAGTGGCGGAGGCTACTGTATTTCCATCCCACACCACACTGAGTCTGACATAGCTCCATTTCATATACATATCTAGACAACAATCAGTTGTCTACCCAATAGCTCTTCTCCTTTGTTGGCAGTGGAACCCCAATGTTGTTTGTGCTAATAAAATGGCCCTGCCCTTGAGGATGAATCATGACTGACCGAAACCAGTCACGACAGTCCTCTTCCTCTTAGACAGACATTTATTTACCCACTCCTGGCCTACAGTAAATAGTGGGAAAAGTTTCTTCTTTCCTGATAGAAGGGTCAGAAGTAACTGGCACCACATGAAGCAACAAATATCATCAGAGAAGCCAACATGCTAAGAATGAGGAATAGAAATGATGGAAATGACCGGTATCCTTGATGCATCGCAGAGAAGTTGTAACTACAAAATCCATCTACTTAGGACTTCTTGTCATGCAATAATATAATAAATCCTTCATTATTTGGCTTGCTGTAAGTAGCAATCAAAAACATTTCTAGAGGACTTCCAACTAAATCCTTTAGCAAGGTTTTCTCCCCACCCATCACCAGCTTCTCTTAATTTGGTGCATGGACTTCATCTCTGATTGATCACTATGGAAAAACGCTGAGCTCTGTGGGTGTCCTTCCTAATATCGATTCATTTCTAACTCCATTTGCTCAGGAAAATTACAAGAAGAACATGACCATTCTGCCTTGGCATATTCATGATAATGGAGCACCAATGGCAGCCATCATATAGTCTGAAGTCCCTGGGGCCATGGCAGATAGCAAATGGCTATGGTGGAGATGGTCCATGATCCTGGGGACATGCACATGTCAGGTTGCAATTACCAGAAAGATTTCAGCTTTAGCTCCTGGCAGAGAACCTTGTTTATCTTTGTCATTGGCACCATTGCTTCCATCTCTAGGCCAAAAGCTTATTAGCCACTGGAAGTTGGCAGAGAAATACAGACCAGGGCAACTGACTGTGACATGAAGAACTGATATTCTTGCAGACTTAACAGTGTCTCCACTGCTGCTTCCCACTGGCCACATTTATGATGACTCATCTCGAACAAGGCTATACTTAGTCATGTGTGTCAATTCCAACTGCAGTCCAAAAGAAATCATTTAATACTAGACTTGTATGGATTCTTTCAGTTTTGTACTTCATGTTCAATGTAAGAAAAACCTACAAGAAAAACAGCCCCAAATGGCTTTTACCCCCAAGTTGAAGCCACGTAAATTTTATACATCAGTGAAAGCTCTGAGAAATGACAGCCTTGTGAAAATATACATGCTCTTTTCCTGTGAGTACTGGAGACTTGGTTAGGTATGATCTTCTTTAGGAAGTTGTAGGCTCACCAAAGGCAGAAGCAAGCCTTTTATTTTAGCACCTCCCATAATTCAGTGTGCTCTCCTCATTACTTCCATTTGTGCTGATTCTTTTCCTCACTCTGTCACTCTTCTCTATAGCCTCCCTCATCCCACCTTCTGGATCTTTCCTTCTCTTGGAGTTTCCATGTTCTTACATATGGAGATTGGTTTAGCTCATGTAGGTTTCTCCACCTCTGCATCTCCACCCGTTACCCTCAAGTACAACATAGGTGCCTAGCCAAGTAGTGCAAACAGGGTTTCTCCTTAAAGGATGAGGGAAGGGAAATGCTGTGAATGTTTCTATCCATGTAATTCCCATAAATTATAATACTGACAAACTTACTCTCCCCCATAAAAACCCTCTGCCTCTCTCTTTGCCTACCAAATAAGTTCCACCTTGTTCTTCTGACGGTTGATGTCCTCCATTACCAAGACCAACCTTCCTTAAAAACAGGGTTACCTAATATCGGCACTGTTGACATTTTGGGCTGGACGAGTTTTGTTGTGGGGGCCTGTCCTGTACGTTGCAGCATCCCTGGCTTCTACCCATTAGATGCCAGTAGCATACCCCCATACAGTTGTGACAACCAAAAATGTCTCCAGATGTTGGTAATGTCCCCTGAATGGAAAAAATCTCTCTGGGCTGAGAAATATTGTTTTAAAGCCTTATCACCTATTACTTCCCATACTTTGGCTGTACTCTGTCTATAGCCAGCACATTCTGCATTATTTCACATTTACATCTCTGCTTATTCTATCTCTTCGGTTTTGGAGTGCCCTCCCTTTTATCACGTAACTCCATCAAACTAAAATCCTACTCATCCTTTAAGACCAAATCATTACTCTGTAAAATATTGTTTTGTTTCCTCTTACTTGAAACTTTAAGTGTTTTTCCTTTGAATCGTCTGTAGTATTTTGTCCGTATCTCTCATAACTTAATTCTTCATTTCTGTTTGACTCCTTGAGTATTGTACCTATTTTGTGTGTGCTCAACAAATGAGTGTTTGCCAAATGGATATATGAATGCATCTTTTGTGGTGGGAAATTAGAACATGGGAATAGAAGATAACGGTCTCTCCTCTGTGAAGGAGGCCACATGAAAACTCATTCGCATGCTTTTTGAATCCTTCTTACTGAGTTACTGGCAATAGAGTAGCACAGATCTGAGGATTCAATCCATCCTGTCCTACTCAAAAGAATGTAAAGAAAGAAACCAGCAAGCTGATCTTGAATATTTCCTCCCTCCAACACAGATGATGGGTGCCCTAAACTACTTTCATTGTTGCTAAGTGACTAGAAAAATCTAGGCCAGTCCCCTCCTGCAGTGGATCCCTGGAAATGCATTGTCTGACCAACCCTGGCTCTCACAGCCATTAGCACTCACACTTGGGAAGTCTTTTCTGCCGGTGTAAGTAACATCAACAACAATACAAAAATTAAGTTTTTCCTATACAGGCTTAGTCTTTTCCTCTATAAGTCATTAGTCACCTCCAGAGACAAGGCAAGTAGAAACTCAGTGAATTCCATCCAGTGCAGCCTTCCAGTTGTCATGGCTACTGACCCAATGTGGTTTTGAAAACTGTCCTTACAACCAACGGACCATTACAGGAGTCCTTCGCGGAATAGTTTGACCTTAGCAGGGGAAATTCATTTCAAGTATCTCTACACTGCCACCTTGAGTTCACCGAGAATAGTGTGTCCTTGTCACTGAGCCGACAGATAGCTGTGTGATTTGCCCATTCTCTGTGCCTTAAATGGCAGGCACTACAGCAGGCTCAAGAAGCAAACCTTGTTCTTATCATTGGACTTTGGTCCCTCAAGCTGGGCAGACCTGTCAATGGAAACATCTGACATCTTATTGGTTGATAGCATAACCTAAACATATCTAGGCATCTGCTTTCTTTAGAGAGATTAGAAGTAAAAGCTCAGAATTAAATGGAATTAAATACAAAAATAGAAAAAAGAAAATCCCTTTCAGATTCTCTATTCCCAGGAGACTGACCAGGATTCAGACATTTAAAAGCAAAAATAATAATAGTGACCAAGGAATGTGTGTGTGTGTGTGTGTGTGTGTGTGTGTGTGTGTGTGTGTAAAAGATGGAGAAAATATGGTATTGCTTAATTTCCTCCTGACTGTCCAAATAACTTCATATCACTGAAGTTAATATTTTCTCATTTTAATAACGAGATTTTTAAAAACCCGAATAACATCTTTAAACAGGAAGTCTATTTAAAATTAGTTCACTATTTGTAACCCTGGCATAAACTTTTTCTCCTGGGTTTGTACCTAATGGCTGGTTGGAAAATCTAGAGGATCTGTTTCTTCTTTCCTCACCCCATTTGTGGAGTGGGATGTGGAGTGGGAGTGTTTTTCTTAAATTAATGTCTGTCACATTAATGATTAAATTCAATTAAGTTCATCTTGGAAGGTGATGTAAAAGACAGATTTCTTCATCCAATTAGGTGATTTATTGCCCTCTAGTGGTGTGAGATACTAAATATTGATGTAAAGCTAAAGCAGAATGAATTTGAATTAATTCACTCAATTATTTATTCAGTAGCTACTGTATGCCACGCATAGGTCTAGGCTCTGTGGCTATAGCAGCAAAGACGGTAAGCCAGAATCCTGACTTCAAGGTGCATATATTTTAATAGGAGAGACAGAAAATTAAAGTTTAAATATGAGTGGATTCTTTAGATTGTAGTGTCTAGAATGGCCTCCCTAAGAAGGTGATATTTGCCTTTAGATGTGAATGCCAAGAAAACCAGACAGAGGAAGATCAGGAGACAGAACGCTCCAGGCAAAGAAATAGCTAAAATAAGAATCTTAAAACAGAAATAAGCTTGGAGTATTCGAGGAACAGAAAGATTCATATTGACTAGAGCATGGTAGATGGAGAGAATGGTATAAGATGAAGGTGGCCAGATCTTACAGGGTCTTGAAAAACCAAGGAAAAGCAAGTTGAAGAACATCAATTAGGGGGAATAACCTAATTTGATTCACATTCTTTAAAAGCTCACTCTGGTTACTATGTGGAGAATAATAAATTGTAAATGAGCAAAGGAGGAAGCTGGGAGACAGTGAGGAAGCTTATATAGTAATCCTCTATCAGAAATGACTGTGTCTCACTCCAGTGTTACGGTGGTGGAAATGGAGAGCCCTGGAGTATCTGATATGTTTTTAAGGTAGAATGAGCAGGATTTGTTGAATGGCTTGGATGTAGGTGTGAGGGAAAGTGAGGGCGTGAGAATGACACCTCAGTTTTTAATTGAGTAACTGAGTGGAAGGAAATGGTATATACCAAGATGAGGAAGATTGCCTATGGGTTAGGTCTCAGAAGCAAATCAGGTCATGGCTTTCATGGCTTGGATACAAAATGCAGTACAATTTTTTAAAGAATGCGTAATAAAAAAAAGGCGGGGAGGGGGGTGCACATGGGTGGCTCAGTCGGTTGTGTGTCAACTCTTGATTTTGGCCCAGGTCACGATCCCAGGGTCTTAGGATCGAGCCCCACGTTGGTCTCCACGCTGAGTGTGGAGCCTGCTTAAGATTTTCTCCTCTGTCTCTGAGCACCTAGGTGACTCAGTTGGTTAAGCTTCCTACTTAGGTTCAGGTCATGAAGTCATAGTTCATGGGCCTAAGCCCCGAATCAGGCTCTCTGCTGTCACCACACAGCCCACTTTGGATCCTCCGCCCCTCTCCTGCTCAATCTTTCTCTCTCTCTCAAAATAAATAAATAAACATATATATATATATGTTATATATAAATATATGTTATAAATATGTTATAAATATATATATAAAGATTTTTTCTCTCTCTCCTCCCTCCACCGTTCTCCCTCTACCCCTCTCCCCTACTCTCCCTCTCAAATATATAAAAAAAGAATGTACTATACAATGATGCCAGAACAATACATAAATATTTTTAAGTTTCAAGAGGTACAGGAGAGCTATCAAAGGAAATTAGGAAGCTCCCAGATGGCAGTGTGAGGCAACCCAAACAGGTAGTGAAAGAGAATTTAACACCATGGGACTAAGAGCCAAGAGCTGTGAAGCTTTCTGTGGGGAACTTCTCTCCCGGTTCCTTTCCTGTGATTTGGGGACTGCCATTATGTACCCCAAGAGAGTGTCATGAGAATCACAGAGTATGAGGTGAAAAAACTTGGAGAAAAACCAGTCTAACTCCTTTCTTTCACAAATAAAGGTGTTGAAGCCCAGACCCAAGTGGGTGGAAGGCACACCAGCGTCTGTGGCTCTCCCACAATGTACCATATACCATATGAAGAACTTTGTGTACTTTATCTCATCAATTCTTTGAACAATCTTGCAAAGTATGTATAAATCCCCACTTTCCAGCAAAGAAAACTGAGTCTTTGAGAATCCAAAGATCCTATAGATAGCTACTAGTCGAGATGGAACTAGAACTCTCAAGTTCCAGTGCTTTGGAATCCATGCAATGTGCTCTTCTAAAGAATATTTTTTGAGGGCTGATGGGGGTGGGAGGGAGGGGGTGGGTGGGTGATGGGTATTAAAGAGGGCATCTTTTGGGATGAGCACTGGGTGTTCTATGGAAACCAATTTGACAATAAATTTCATGTATTTAAAAAAAAACAAGAGAAAACAACTGATACACTTACAAGCATTCTGTTTTTCACTTTCAGTATTCAATAAATTACATGAAGTATTCAATACTTCATTATAAAATAAAAAAAGAATATTTTTGAAAATGTGAAGAGAAAAATGAAATTAATTTGGATAACTCTTCTTAAAGTTTAACATCCCATTCTTCCACCCAAACATATGAGGGCAAACCACATTACAAGGTTTCCATAGAGCAGCCAAGCAATTCTCCTGCCTGGCCCAGAACCAGACTTGGAGGTGATGATGATGATGATGTAGCTGCCGTTTTCCAAGTGCTTTCTAGGTTCCAGTGTTTCAAACATATTCTCTTGCTTAATCCTTGTAATAATTTGCAATCAATTATCTTTATTTTAGAGATGAAACTAAGACGTGGAGAGGTTAAGTAATTAGTGCAAGGTCATATGACTACTGTACTCTGTGCAGAAGCTTGGATGTGGGCAGAGGGAAGATCTGTTTTCCTTCTAAGAAGTTTTGACAACTTCTCTTCCCTCAGGTCCTAGTACAATGGCCCACATAGGCCTCTCCTCCTTTGCTGGGCTGAGGATGCGGGAAATGGGACCACTGAAAGGGCAACCTTTGACCACCATCAAACATCACGCACAGTATAGATCTTACCTCGCATTGTATTATGACCGTATAGGACAAAGTAGAAAGGGGAAAAAAAGCAAATGTGAGCCAGCAGAGGGTCTGTCTATAAAACTGGGAGCTCTAAAGGCCCCTTGTGAGTCGGAGGAAGGACCCTGTGAAAGATAGCGGGCATCCCTACAGGCTTAGGAGAACCCCCGGGGTTGTCCTGGCGAGCCAATTGTACCCAATTCAGTGAATAGGTGTAAAGGCTATGAAGCTGAGAACAGAAAGCAGGCAAGGGTGTAGGCCTTTTCCAAATAGAAGTCTCTGCAGATTGTAGATTCCATGGCTAGTTGAAGGAATGCCATAACAACCATGGCTAGTTGTTAATATGATTCAGAGATGCCTGCGTGACCATTGCTTGTTGTAGTTGTGTAGTTTGAGTGAACCTGGACATTGTTAGCCCTGAGAGTCCGAGAACCAAGTTCCTGAGTGTGTTGGGCCGTGCTGTGCTGTATAGTTATGCCATGTATTGCATGTCGCTGAGATCGTTGCACTACATCAGACCCAGTTAGTGGTTGCTGGCCTTACTGCAGAATTATTAGTGTGCAGAATTCTCCAATCTCGTAAAATTGGAGGAGGACATTTCATCCTCCTGGGATGCTTAGTCACAGGATATTTTTAGCCCAACTATGTACTCCCGTCCCTGGCCTTTTTAGGATTTGGGGATCGGAAAACTTGTACTTCTGCTTGCCCTAGATACTTCCATTGTTTATCCTGACTGCAACACTACTTGCTTTATCCAAATGGTGTCTGAGTCTAGTTTTTTCATCCATCCAAGTTTGGTGTTGACATTTGTTCCTGCAGTCACCTTGCAGATCAGAGGCGGAGGCAGGGGTAATGACATTACTCCAAACCCAGGAGAGATGAAAAAACCAAGATGGTATCTGTGTTGATTGATCAACAGGGCATCAGCGATTTGAGATAGCTAAGGGCACAAGATGTGTAACAGGAAGAAACATGTGTGAAGCATGGCCTTTATCCCTCTGGATCTGGCCCCCTAACTTAAAACAGAGCAAGGCTTCCCCCGCACCCCCCCCCCCCAACCCCAAAGTAGTCTAAAACTAGACATGCCCTGGCTATTATTTGCTGCTCTGATGAAAATCACTGAGCCAACAGAGGGAGCTAAAGCAGCACAAATGGGATTTCTGGACACACACTCATTGCAAAGAAATGCCCAAATATTTGGAGAAGGGCTTAAAGTTACCCTTTTCTATGGCATTTGGAGGATGCAGCAGAAAAGAGGCAAAAGATCAATAAAAAATATTGCTACCAAGATTCTGTTGATAAGTGGTGATTGCTTCAATATCTACATATTTAATTCAAATGAATATCATGAATGAGAAACTTCTTAGCTGTCATCCAGGTGACTGGGTAAAAAAAAAATGTACCCACTTTCCTATTTTCATTGGTTGTGCTAAATGGGAATCTCTGGATTTGCCAAAGCTGACAGGTGTGATAAATGTAAAATAGTGCAGACTTTCAAAAAACAATAGGAAATAGAATTTTTAATTTAAAGAACAGTGAATGCATAGGCATTAATAGACACTAACTTTACACATTTGCTCAATTTGGCCATGAAAACATCAAGTGGGACCTATTAATTTACTCCAGGATGAGCTCCATAGTTGTAATAAAGAAAGTTCAGCAAGGTGGGGAACAGGATGCAATGACTGACCTTTATATTGCCTTGATGATGCCTTCTTCTCTACCCTGAAATAGAGGACAAGAAGGAACTATTTACTTTTACATGGAACAGAATACAGTATACTTTTACTGTACTGTCTTAGGACTATATTAATTCTATTTTTGCTAATACAGTAAGAAGAGATCTTCCCATGATAATCACAATCTATCTTTTTTTAATAAGAGCTTTCTATTTTGAAATCGTTTAAGACTAACCATATTTTTTTTAATTGGTGATAATTAAGAAAAACATTCTTAGCCATAGGAGATAGACAATATTACATCAGCTTTTTGGCTGGTGAATACATCTAAATATAAGGATTCATAAAAGTCCTAAGCATATCTTAAGCATATCCTTAATTACAAAAATAAGCTGAGAACATTTCTAATTCTACCCTGAGACGGGAGCAAATGGGCTGACAGAATAATTTGGATACTAGAGAAGTCGCCTCATACCTGGGTGTATTCTGGGATCTGTTTGCCAAGTTTCACATTAGAATACTGCTTTTAAGTGAGGAGAAAGCCAGCAGATGCCACTGGGTCCTTATGAGCTTGTTGATTTTATAATATTGATCGTCTCCACAACAGAGACCTATTGCAATTTGAGACTGACAGAAACCTGGGGTAGCATTAGCCATGGGACTTTAGAACTTGACTTTAGAACCTAATGCAGCTGCCTATTGCTCCCCTTTTGAAACACTTTTAATTGTCGCTATTGATCACTGGTTAAGATGCATCTTCTATAGAAGGACACCAAAAATAATTCTAGGATCAGAAATTCAAAACTCCTTGGGTAACATTTGAAAGATATTCAGATGTTAGAGAGAACACTCAAAAAATATAATTGATTAAACAGAAATGGTATAGTAAGGAATATACAAAAGGAAGTGAATTGATAGTGGTCCATAGGATCCACAACTGGCAGCTGTAGCCTAGATCCCAAATGGTCCTCACCATATTGTTAGGTATTATTAGGTATTAGGGATTTGTGAGTACATGAGTATATGAATACAAAAGAACATGGCTATGGCCAAGTTTGATCACTGCCCAATTAACTCAGAAGGGTTATGGAAGGTGATGACCATCTACTCAGCCACCATAAAGACTCTGGTGGAAGACAAGTATAAGTCCGGTTCAATGGGCTAGGTAGAAAGTATTTTGGTTGACTCTTACACACCTCTCAACACAAGAACTCTCATATTACTTTTTAAAATTTTTTTTTTTTCGACGTTTTATTTATTTTTGGGACAGAGAGAGACAGAGCATGAACGGGGGAGGGGCAGAGAGAGAGGGAGACACAGAATCGGAAACAGGCTCCAGGCTCTGAGCCATCAGCCCAGAGCCTGACGCGGGGCTCGAACTCACGGACCGCGAGATCGTGACCTGGCTGAAGTCGGACGCTTAACCGACTGCGCCACCCAGGCGCCCCAACTTTTTAATTTTTATGTAAACTCATAGCTAGCAGCAAGGACCTTCTATAAGCTCTTGGGCTAGAATTTGTTTTGTCTGGCAAGCATTAGGGTACCATAATTCAAAGACAAGATTTATAGAAAAAGCTATGGGCTTTTAGATCTCAGATATGGCTTGCTCATTTGATGCCTATTTGTTACATATGGATGAGAAAGATGGTGATGATTGGAACATCAAGGAAGATCTACTGGTAAGGGTTTTAAAGGTAGTAACTGGGGTCCACAAGATGACTAGACCCTGAGAGACCATGAACCATGAAACATTGGGTTCTACACGATGTATCCCCTTAATCTCATCTAAAACTGTTTCTGTCTCCCAGGATTGCTCAGGTAGACAATGACAAAAGACAAATCCACCTTTGTTCAGAAGACAGAGCCCAAAGGGATGTGGGCCTCTATGTATCATCAGACTGACTATATTGAAACTTTACCTACAGCCCAGGTAGTTTTAAGTATATTGCCTGGTATTGACACTTTTTTCTGATTTAAACTTCATCCACCCTCAGCCTAGTCTACAATTAATGGACTGGAAATACAGACTTCCATTGATCCTGATGCTCAACTGACATATTAGCAGAAAAGAGAACACATTCTGTAGAATGAGCAGGGCAGGAGTGGCTGAGAAATACAATACAGAGCAGTCTTTTCATTTTCATGTTCCTTAGGAAGTAACAGTGTGACCGAAAATTAGGATGGGCAATTGAAGCAATTGTTATACCAAGTGATGCCAGGGACATGATGGACCACGGGCTTTCTAGGCAAGGAGTAACTGAACACGCTAAGCCACAAAAGCAGGTCACTGATTGAACTAATTTCAAAAGCATGGAATAAAAAATGAGCAAGTGGGAAACAATGAACAGTTTCATACCACTCATACCATTTTGTATGCTTTTGGAGGGGGCAATCCATAAGCAAGTCCTATTAATTTGGAAGGGTTTTTTGGCACCCCCGCTTTATACCACCATGTGCTGCTATATCCATCTGGCTACAGATACCGCCAAGACTACTACTGACAATATTAGTAACAAACACTTAGTGCTTATTACATGCCTGGCACTATCCAAAGACTTTACATGTTCTTTATGTTAAATGTGGGATTAATTGACTCTGGCAAGTCACTGATTTCCAGAGAAAATTGGCTTCTTTTCTCAGAGGTGTTGAAGCAAGTATCTTTACACAACTTTTCAAAGTGGGAGAGTGAGAGAAAATATGGGAGGAATCAGCGAATTATTAGCATGGTGTTAGTCAAAGTGTGTGGGTTATACAGCACAAAAACTGACTCAAAGAGCTTAGGTCAGAGAGAAAATGTGTTGGCTTATGTAACTAGAAAGATCATGATATTGCTTGAAACAACTCAAACGTGGAAATAAATATCATTTAGACCCTTCCCTCACGTTCTGTCCTTGCTTCTTTCTGAGTGACAACTTCATTCTCCCCTACCACAAATCGGTTTTCTCCTAGGCGCTAGTGTCATGGCCTCTGTTGCTTTCGGAGCTCACAAGTTTGCCATTCGAGAAGGAAGGGGTTTCCTGACTTCAAGTCCAATGTCAAAAATCCCAGAGAAGGGCTCTGATTGGACTAGCTTGGCTCACCTGCCCATATCCTGATCCAGACTCCATGACCAAGAGAATGGAGTCCAGGGGTCGGCAGCCCCCATTGGGACCACCTACTCTATCCATACAGGGCTCAGCTCCCTTAGTCAGCGAGACCGGGAGAAAGTGCAGCATGCCCAGTGGAGCCACAGCAGGTTCCCAGGGGACAAAGGATCTACTAGTGTGAGAGCAGCAGGAGCTGCTCCACACAATTCCAACCGCACATTTCATGGTACTCCATGTGAATGACGCCCTTCAGGCATGCGATGGCATAGCTACGGCAGAAGTCAGAGGAGAGTGGCAATGAACACAGCAAAAACCAGAAAATTGTAACTGGTCCCTTGGTGAGCCCATGAGGTGGTGGATTCTGAAAAGGAACGGAGAGACATTTGGCAGGGGTGAGGTTAGCATTTGGAGCCCTACTGGTCTTGCTGTGAAGATAGGGTCAACGTCTACTACGTCTGGTGGACACGTCCTTATTTGCAGTCCTGGCTGGTGTGGCCAGGGGGAGCTGAAGTTTACATCTCTCTTCTGAGTCCTTGGGAATAGAAACCCTAAGGTCACTCAAGATGGCCACGCTTGGAACGGATGCTACTGACAGAGGAAAAAAAGAGGACTAAAAATTCCCCTGGGTGAGGTTGACATTGTTCTCACCTACTTCCCAGCTACCTCCAAGAAGAGAGGAAGCATAACCACACACAGCCTTTCACATGTGAAGCAGATGGAAAGACAATAGAGCAGACCCTAAGCTTCCCAGTGCAGCCAGGGTTTTTATTATACTTTAACATTATTACTACTACTATTACTATTTTAATGAGCATCTTCTTCTATTTTGTTTTAGGGCTGTCATCAGATGGTATACCAAGGCCAAACAGTGCCAGTAGGCAGTCACCAGCCCTGTGCCTGCCAAGCATTTCGATGATTAATGTTCTTGGCCCAGAGAAAACAACATTCTCTCTCCAAATGCAGAATTTTTTTTTTTTTTTGGCATATAATTTTGGAAGCTAGGCCTAAAATTCTGTGTGACCATTTTGTCTGTTCTAGCCTAGTCATAGGCTTCATGGTTAGTATAGGACTTATTTTTATGACCAAGGAGAAATAGTAGAGTTCATCTATTCCAATCCATCCATCCTTCCTTACTTCTATCTTTTCCTCCTTCCTTCTTTCTTTCTTGTGAATTTACCAATATGTTTAATTTGAAATTACATTTATCTGGTTATAAAAGTAAGCTACGTTAAGATAAAAAAAAAAAGCTGGAAACAGAAAAATTCTGTTTCCAGAGATAAACACTGTGAACTGTTTTTTTGTATTCATTATATGACTTAAACTCACTCCTTTCTTTTGCTCTTTTCCCAAACTTGACCTCCTTCACCAAGGAATGGTGGCCCTTAAACTTTTGATCAGACAGAAGCAGCTATTCAGTCGGAGGAGTCAGGAAGAACCATCTCAAAGATCTTGGGGACCTGAAGACCTATTAGAATGTACCTCTTTCATTTTCAAATGGAAAAATTGAGTCCCAGAGTCATTTGCCAAAACCAATGGCTCTATTAGAGCTTTTCTAATGTAGTAGATAATTACTTCAAAATTCACTGTACTCACTTTCAAGTGTGAAGTCCAGGAAAAAGACAGAACACATCATGTGAAAGGATGCCAGAGGGGTTCCCAGGTGGCTCAGTTGGTTAAGCATCTGACTTTGGCTCAGGTCATGATCTCGGGGGTTTGTGAGTTTGAGCCCCATGTTGGGCTCTGTGCTGACAGCTCAGAGCCTGGAGCCTGCTTCAGATTCTGTGTCTCCCTCTTTCTCTGCCCTCCCCTGCTCATACTATGTCCCTCTCTCTCTAAAATAAATAAACATTAAAAAAAATTAGGATGCCAGAAAAGTTACTTAGTTTTCTTTTTTGAAGATATATGTCTCATCAGTGTGTGAAAACAATGCCATGGAAATATTCTATCATCAACTTTTAATTTATACTGCAGGTCATTTACTGAGAGTTTATATGAATTAGTGTCGGAAGGTATTCTGAACCCATCGTGTATGATCTTTCCCTAATCCTTGTCTGTGTGGGAAGTTGACATCTGGGCTGCTGTTTTATCAAGAGTGATGTTGGCTTTGTGCTGGCCCAGATGACCCTTGCCTGCTTCCACTTGCACCAGAGGCACAGGGTGGGGGGCTAGACAGTGCACTGATGTGATCTGCTGACCCCAAAGAGCCTTACTTGGCATTTGTCTTCTTATCAGGATGGGTTATCTCCCCGTCATTCAAAACTGTCAACTGAGGACCCCAGCATCAGCCTTGGGATCATCGGATGAGCTTGAAAGAAATTCAGAATCACATCTCACTCCAGAACTACTGAATCAGAACCTGAATTTTAACAAGGTCTCTGAGTGACTCATGAGAACATTCAAGTTTGAGAATCATTGGGCTAATTGTTTAAGAGTTACAGTGTTGGGGCGCCTGGGTGGCTTGGTCAGTTGAGGGTCCGGCTTTGGCTCAGGGTCATGATCTCGCAGTCTGTGATTTCAAGCCCCATGTCGGGCTCTGTGCTGACAGCTCGGAGCCTGGAGCCTTCTTCGGATTCTGTGTCCCCCCTCTCTCTCTGCCCCTCCTCCACTCATGCTCTGTCTTTCTCTGTCTCAGAAATAAATATTAAAAAAAAAAAAAGAGTCACAGTGCATCTGTTTGCCCTCCTCTCTCTCCATTGCTCAAACAACACGTGTATATGCAAGCATGCAAACACATACACAATTCAGGTTTAAAATTAAAGAGAAGATACATAGGTCAATCATAGATTCCTAGTATTTAATTGCTGGATGCAAGGGTAGCCAGTAAAGGTCTTAAATAAACACATCTTGTACAGATTTAAGAGTTTTCAGGCATAGTTGGTTATGTGGGAGGTGGTTATGGATCTATGTGTTTGCATTAGGTTGGAACTATGGTATTACTGCATTACTTTTTCAGCATTACTTTTTCCTGTTTGTTTTGTGGTCATGCCTTAATAGTCATTAAACCAAAGTTGTAAAGACAGTTGCAAGTACCAGTGCATAGTATTGTCTACAAGAGGATGGTTTATTGGCAACACAGTTCAGACATTCTTTAATTCAAGGAGCCTTTGACTAGCACAGACTACTTAATAGTTTTTCCAGAACCATATTTCTCCTAATATAAGTTAAATTTCCTCCTACCATGCAAAGACAGACTCTCAGCCAGTCACCCAGTTATATTTATCTAATTCTTTTTTAAAAATGACTATATAAACTAGTTATAAAATAGAAAACATAATGTGTCAAATGGCCACCCCAGATTGTCCTCAATCAGAGGTGATCCACTATAGGGTTGTCCCCTGGGGAAAAGTCTGAAAGGACGGCACGCATGGGTCTGTGAGCAATATGTAGACTCATCTTATTTTTGTTTGTTAATAGTTGCTCATCACTGACACAATGGACAGGAGAACATCTGCCTCATGATGTGTTTATAATACTGACAAGAGCTCAATAAATCAAATATAAAGTCTAAAACTGATAAAAATAATTTAAAAATCTAATGTAAACAATGTAAACATTTAAAAATGTTTTAAACACATGACAAAATATTTATAAACAATTCATATCGCTAGTTAGCTTGTTTTAATTTTTGCTGCATGAATAAATTATATCCCCCAATCTATCAAAGTCTCCTTCTGTTTACACTGGGGTTCTCAATCTTGGCTGCATATTAAAATCACCTGGGAACTTTAAAAACTTTCCCCAAGCCCAGGGCAAATCCAAGAGATTATATCAGGATCTTTCTCTAGGGGTGGGACCTCTACATCAGTGTTTTCACCTTCATTTGGATGTAGGGAGAGGTTTGGTTGGTCAACAGGTGTAATCTATTAACTAAGGGAGACAGACATTCATTCAAGATAAAAGGACACCAGATGTTTACCAGGCATTCCATTCCAAGAGCCATTAATTTCCATCTGAAACACATTTGCTTCCTCTGTTATTTCATGTCTCTTTTACCAAAGTCACCAAGAGGATTTAGTGCTCTCAAAATAGAGGGGCCCTCTTCTGAAAAGGGCTCTTCTGAAAAGTTAAACCTGAGTGAAATGAATAGTTCCTTGTCCTCTGCATAGAACTTCCATTTGGCTCATTGTACTACACAAAGGTTTTTAAATAACCAGGTGATATCTTCAGCTGGTGCTTTGTAGCCATTAGTCTTCCCCAATGACCAGCCTGATGCAGGCAGTTCTCCCATTTGCCCCTGAGCTCAGAGACTTCATTCCTGATCCGTCAGCACAGGAAATTGCTTGCAGGTATCTTCTTTCATGCAGGAGGCAGGGAAAACAAAGAGGCCATAATGCTCTGCATTTTGAGAATGTGTTCAGTTGGGACTGGAAAATTTTCCCCCAAAGCAAAGCCGTTCCACCTCTGGTGAACCAGGCCACCCGTGTTAAGGACCACAGACAGCATTTGATTTTCAGAATGTTTCTGTGCAGAATTGAAAATGAGCAACGATTTTAGTAAAATTAATAAAAAGCACATGTGACATAGCTTCTAACAAAATCATTCAAATTTCTAGTCACCGACTTTAGTTTTCTCAGTTGTATAACAGACTACACCTCAAAATATCATTTTTCTTGATATCCCTATTCCGCACTAATTGTTTAAAACTAGACTCTTAATGTTGGGTGTTTAGTATCACTAAATCACCATGAGCTGAACCATAGTGAAGAGAACAGAAAGATGAGGCTTTGGCTAATCAAGGTCTCTTTAATTCAGTAGCCATTTGCCGACAAACTCAAGTATGTACGAGGCATGTGTGTGAAATGAAATGGTTTCTCCTTCAGCTGCATCAATTCCCTGTCATGCTCAGAAGGTTGATGCCAAGCTGATGAACAAACCTCTTCACTTCATGGTTTTTGTTTTCTTGGATTACTCAAAATCTTCACTTCCCTGAAACCCATTCTGCTATAGTGTTCTTCAAAGACTCCAAGGAATATCTATCTGTTCCTTTATGTAGTCTACCTATTTCCTGAAAAATTTTTAATGTTTATTTATTTTTGAGACAGAGACAGAGCATGAATGGCTGGAGGGTCAGAGAGAGAGAGAGAGACAGAATCCTTAGCAGGCTCCAGGCTGTGAGCTGTCAGCACAGAACCGATGCAGAGCTTGAACCAATGAACCGTGCGATCATGACTTGAACAGAATTTGAATGCTTAATTGACTGAGCCACCCAGGTGCCCCTAAGTAGTCTACCTATTGCTCAAATATCTATGCATGACATCCTTCTTGACTTTTCCTCAGGGAACAATCCAGTTTTTTTCCTTCTCTCCTTTGTATTGCTCCTTGGTTCTTATTTTCTATTCTCCAGCTTCAAATATACAAACTCTCTCTTTGGCATTACAGCTATTTCAAAGAGGACATATTTTCAAATTTGTAAAATTTCCAAAGGAATATAATTTTCAAATATGTATTTAAAAATGTGGTGGCTAGCTTTCTGAGAACCTGTCATAATGTTCTTACTACAGTCTTCACACAAAATATATGAGAGCAAAACAAAATATTCCTTGACATTCCTCGTTTCAGAAAAGATCCCTTAATATAGTTCGTAACAGTTTATGGAGTACTGTCAGAAATCCTAAGTGTAAAATACAATACAACCAGGGGTTTCTGGAGAGACAAAATATGAAGCACTTAAAGTATATATATCCAAAAAAAGTATATATATCTATATATTATATAAGTTTAAATATTTATAAAATATATTAAGTAATATATAGAAAATATAAAATACATCTTGTTAAATATATAATATGTAATGTTAATATGTATAGTAAATTTAAAGGGTTGAGATAGCAACAAAAGTTTTGATAGGCTTTCCAGGAGAGAGGAAGAGAATAGGAGACAGGAAAAGAGGGAAAATCTTAGACTGGGTTTGGGGTGGGTGTCCTCGTGCATGGGGAAGTCTTCTTTAGCTCATCTGCTCTTCAGGGGAAGGATCTTTATAATAATGCTTATGTTAATAATAAGAGCCAGTATTTATTGAGTGTCTGTGCCCCCCAGTTTTGACATAAAATAGTTGTTTGTGTACTGTTTACATAAATGTTCACATTACATACATACACACACACACACACACACACACACCCCTTTTTAGGTATTTAGGATGGTAAGGAATGTGCAGATGTGGAAGGGGGAGGGTAGGAGATAGCTAGGCAAACAAATAAATGAACAAAGCTGTAATAGAAGCTATAAGAGGCACTGAGTGTGGCCATGCATTTCCTCTTAACTGGCAACATGTTCTTGAATTTTTAGATAGAAATAGAACTCAGTGGGGGGGACTTTTCATTGATGTCTCAGAACCTGAAGTAGAATGGGATGTGGTTTTCATCTCTGTGGTATTAACTTTGGTCAAAAGATGGCAGCAAAGCTCAGCTAGTTCTTCACAAGTCACTTCTCAACCACTAGGGGAGGAGAGCATGGCTTGTTCAGATCTTCGAAAGGTTAATGGGTAAGTGGGAGAAAGATTATCTTGGCAGTTACACATGGACTTCGTTTTCTGATCGTGTACCACAATATTTATTAAATATTAAAAATATCACAAGTTCAATATCAGCCAAGTTACAATATTAAAATCACATTTATTCATTCATTTGTTAATTTACAAATGTAAATATCCATTAATTTCCCAAATGTTTGAGAACCTGATGGGAGCTGGCTCTGTACTGAGGGCTGATGATACCTGCCAGCAAAAACAGAAGTTCTAGCTCTTACTGAACACACTCAGTATGCGACAGAAATGAATTTATAATTATTCATAGGAATATGATTGCCATAGGATATGAGCCCCACAGGAGGGGAGATTTTTGTCTGTCTAATTCTCTGGTGCATCACAAGTGCCTAGAACAGTCCCTGGCACAATGTAGGTCATCAGTAAGGAGTTGCTGACTGAATGAAGGAGTGTAATTACAAATTTGAGATGCATGTGTCCAGAACATAATTCTATGTGAGTGTCTAGCGAAGAAATACAACCTGGGTTTGAGGAAATGACATTGGACACAAGGCCAGAAGGATAAGTAGGCGGTAGCCAGGTGGCTGTGCATATGCATGTGTATTGGGGGTGAGGCGGTCTCAGGTACAGAGAAGACCATAAGCAAAGGCCCTGTGACAGTAGTGGCTTTTGGGGGAAGGGAGGAAGGCTTTTGGGGGAAGGCTTTTGCCTCAAGGAGAGGCATGAACAACATGGCTTAATGAAAGGAACTAAAAGACAGCCAATGTGGCCACAGCATGGAGTAAGGGGTGGTCCAGGGATGCATGGTAGATCAGATGAGCGGTTTGAAGAGCCTCTGGTGTAAAGAATGAGGAAGAGAAGTACAGGAATAGATTTCAGGGGGAACTGTTGACTATTTATCACAGGTCCACATGAGAGATGAGGGAAGCTTAGACTGGGGAGGTGCTGATGGAGTAGAAGGAAGCTGTCAAGACCACCAGATAGTCAGCAGGCAAAACCACTAGGACTTGGTAGTGCATAGGTTCTAGAGGGTGAAGGAGACGAGGTTCCAAGCATGACTTCTGGATTCCTGACTTGTGCAGCAGGGAGGTGGGGTAGACAGGAAGTCTTGCAGGAAACCCAGTTTGGGGGAGAAGAGAAGATCAGGGGCTCTGTCCAGGATGGGTTGGGAATTTGAGACATCCTAATAGAAATATTAAACGCAGGGTTGGATTTAAGGGTCGGAGCTTGGAGAGGTCTGGGGTAGAAATGGATTTGGGAGTTATTGGCCTGTAGATGACATTTGAAGGAGACGGCATGGTTGAACCCTCCTAGGGAGAGAGAGCAGGAAAAGAAATGGGGCCTAAGACTAGCCTGGAGAGGTTCCCACAGTCAGTGGTCAGGGAGAGAAGGATGGACCTGCACACAAGACAGAAGGAGTGGCCAAAAGAGTCAGGAGGAAAATCAGAAAAGAGTGTTGTGTGCACAATGGACAGAGTTCTCCAGAAGCAGGAAGATCCTCCCTGTGTCCTGAGACAGACAGGTCAACATGTCCCTCCCTTCAGTAAGCTCACTCGTTCACTTGTTTATCCATTACTCCTTCTAGGCCTTGACTCCTGATAGAGCCAGACCCAGGATACAGTCACGGTAGAGCCACCAGAACCACACAGCAGGGCAAACAGGACTAGGGAATAACGGCATGGACAGAAATACCAGTTAATTAGTGAAAGAAGTTAACTTACAGATACACAGAAAAGGAAAGACCCCTGGACTAAGGGTCAGGAGACTTGAGATCCAGTCTGAGTTGACCACTGACTGCTTTGCCAGTTCTGGGATCTCCCTCACCAGGTTTGATTTCGGGGTGAGTATCATTAAATTTCAGGGGAGAGGACAGAGGGTGGGGTGGTAGGTGGAGAAAGAGGAGGGAAAGGGAAAATAATGGTCTGCATACCTTGTGGGATTTGCTTGCAGATCTTATGAAATCAGGTGTGTGTGCTCTGGAAAACATATCATCAGATATGTTTCTATATGGCATTAGGATTTTTTATTAGTCTTATAAAATACGGGGCGACTGGGTGGCTCAGTCGGTTAAGCGTCCGACTTCGGCTCAGGTCGTGATCTTGCGGTCCGTGAGTTCGAGCCCCGCGTCGGGCTCTGTGCTGACAGCTCAGAGCCTGGAGCCTGTTTCAGATTCTGTGTTTCCCTCTCTCTGACCCTCCCCCGTTCATGCTCTGTCTCTCTCTGTCTCAAAAATAAATAAACATTAAAAAAATTAAAAAAAAAATAGAACCATGTAATTTCTAAATCTGAAGCATTTCCAGGCGTTTATTCCTAAAAACCTGTGTGGATGCCATTGATTCCTTTCTAGCCTGCTGCCAGCAACGTATTCTTTTCTAACTAAAAATTTAAAAAAACAAAATAAAAGAAAGAAAGCCTCTAAAATCTATTACTGATGCAAGGAAAAAGATAAATGTAGAATTTTAACAAGACAGATTCAGGGCCGTTCACGCTAATGGATTTCAGGCCAAACAGTGAAAACAAAAGGATTACCACTAAATCCTCAAATCTGCTTTGAAAGCTGAGGAGAAGGGAGAGGGCTCATCCAACCATTACCTGGCAACCCCTGCCTATGTGTGGTGGCTATTTGGTGACCTCTCTTCGGGAGGGCCATCTGGTGCCTGGCTTTTTAATCAGCCTCCTTCGGAGGGGTGGTCCGTGCCAGTGATGGTGTGGCAAAGCCTTTTCTTATTTCAAGCAAATTATCTCTAGAGCAATGCCACATTGGCCAAAGTAATCGCTGCCTTGGAACAAGAACCCAGCTCTGGCACCTTCTGTCATAAACCCCTGGGTTTGAACTGCGCTGATAGGATTCATGCTTTCCTTTTCTAAAGATAATGTTGACTTGAGAGGGTAGACGTCTCATTCATTTCCTTAAATCCTGCCTTAAAAGTACCTCCAGTCCAGAAGATGCTGTACCATAGATAAAGCTTCAGCTTCAGGCCTTTTCAATGGAGAAGCCTCTTCTCAGACCCTGTACCTTGTTTTGCCTTAGTAATTTGGTATTCTTTTCTTTAAAAAAAAAAAAATGTTTATTTTATTTATTTTTGAGAGAGAGGAGGGGAGGGGCAGAGAGAGAAAGAAAATCCCAAGCAGGCTCCATACTGTCAGCACAGAGCCAGACATGGGGCTCAAACCCACGAACCTGTGAGATCATGACCTGATCTGATATCAACAGTCAGATGCTTAACTGACTGAGCCACTCAGGCACCCATCTATTTCTTTTTTTTTTTTTTCCAATATATGAAGTTTATTGTCAAATTGGTTTCCATACAACACCCAGTGCTCATCCAAAAAGGTGCCCTCCTCAATACCCATCACCCACCCTCCCCTCCCTCCCACCCCCCATCAACCCTCAGTTTGTTCTCAGTTTTTAAGAGTCTCTTATGCTTTGGCTCTCTTCCACTCTAACCTCTTTTTTTTTTTCTTCCCCTCCCCCATGGGCCATCTATTTCTTAAAGAGCCAGTTCCCCAAAACCTGCTCCTCCCCTGCTCTCAACTAGCAAGAATACGCTAGACTTGCAAATTACCAAGACAGTAATGGGGTAAGTTTTGATGACTTCGATCCACTTTCATGGCACATTTCACTCCAGACTTTTAAGGTATATTTATATAACCAGGTTTCTCAAATTCTCTAGGATTCTGGGATCATTCCCTCTTTAAAAAAAATTTTTTTTTAACTTTTACTCATTTTTTTTGAGACACAGAGAGAGACAGTGTGAGCAGGGGAAGGACAGAGAGAGAGGGAGACACAGAATCCGAAGCAGTCTCCAGGTTTTGAGCTGTCAGCACAGAGCCTGACATGGGGACTCAAACTCACAAACTGGGGGATAATGCCCTCAGCCAAAGTTGGACGCTAAACCAACTGAGCCACCCAGAAACCCCATTCCCTCTTGTGTCAGAAAAATGTATTGAGCCTCTTTTTCAAATAAATGTAGGGAATCCAGCATGCTTCCCCCATTTCTAAAGTTTCTTGGGAGCTGGGTAGAGAGGAGGAGAGGGGTGACTTTTTCCTCTTACCTCTCAGGCTGAATTCCTCCTCCTGGCCATCTCTGCTTCTGTGGCTGTGGTCTTTTCTTCTCATTACTTCTCACATATCAGCTCAGCCCCACCTCCTTCAGTCCCCCAAACGCTCCTTACACAAGACGATTGCTGAAGGTAACAGATTTCTACTGAAAGCCTGAGGGGACTGAGGGCCATTCTAGAATAGCTGGAAAAAATTGTAAGTCAAATACGGGACACAATTTTTCTTCAAGATGTTCTCTTTTTGGAAGGTTCTGCCTTTGCGGTATCAGGACCTGTTCTCTCATGGAATCTGACCTCTCTTCCTCTAACTTCCCCAAGGTCCCTCAGGGGCCACACACTTTCTCCCTCTAGAGAAGCTACAAGGAAACTCTTGTACTTTATTATACAGACCAACTTCTCTCTCTTCATTTTAATCTTCTCCTCTGGTTCAGGCCCCGGGAGCTTTGCCTTTCACAACCAGAAAACCATTCAATGATGCATCTCATCATGAGCCTCTAAGGCAGAAGGAGTTTTGACTGTTCTTCCTGCTTTAAATATAAAACGTTCCTTTCCATTATATTCAAAGCTACGTTGACCAGGCTACAGTTTTTGAGAGTATATGGCAGAGCTCACACCTTTTTGGGTTTGCGTTAGTAAGTCTTAGCAAACTGGCCCTCACATTCTGGGTAATTTAGTAAAGTAATTCTGGACAGAAGGGTCTTTGCACTGTGTTTTCCCATGCATCTCCCCTCTCCTGCCCGCACAACCATCTTTCCCTCTGAAAGTGAATTTAGAATGTCTCAATTCAATACTTGGGCAAATTGTTGGCAATTTTAAACCCACCTGGACTTTGGACATCTTGAAAAACAAGCAACGTTGATGTTTCATGGAAACTGACTTTTTGGTCTCTGATGTTTACTGAAAACTGGGGCTTCTAACCAGCATTACCAGTTGACCATTAGTTAGTTACTTGCCTTCTTACACTTTGGGAAGCAGATCAATGTCAAAGTATAGTTTTCACAAGGTCAAAAACATGACCATTTTATGAAATAAAATGAGCACACACTAAAGATTTTCTTTTCTCATTAACGAAGGACCAAAACTGGTTCAAAGGAATATAGGAGAATTAAATGTATTTGTAGTCACTGAAAGAAACCACATTGGAATAAGTGAGTAAGTTACACACAAATTTGGTTAATGTATACAGGGCAATAAAACTTAGACCTTTGGTTGTAATCTGTTTTTACCAAGCAGATATAATTTCGTTGTGGGCAGAAATCCATTTGCATTGCTACCAGACTAGAATCATTTGCATTGCTTTAAGTTTACTATGAGTTAACACATATAAATTAATAGTAAATAGTAAGTCAAACAAAGGGCAGAGCACATCTCTGGAGAATTAGGTAATCGTCAGTTGGGCCCATTGGACACATTCCAGTGTGACACCGAAAGGGTCATTCTTTTTCCTGTTTTCAAGTTTTGGATATGTTTTGTCCTTAACACTAGAAATCACCTGTATTTTCTTCTCACCTTCTCTAGGTATACCACTCATTTAAAAAGTCTTTGCTCAACAATGGTTTCCGTGATAAAGCCAATTATTTTAGAGAACAATGTATATACTTCACACAGTTCTAACATTTAAGCCCTCCCTGACTCCCCAGGATGCCCTCTCATTTAGAATACTCTATGAATGGCTTAGGTACATTTACCTTATCCCCTAGAACAAGATATTTATACACATGCAGAAAGCTGGAGAGCACTGGCCATGGTTTCTGCCATAAGACACGTAGCATGACCAGACACTGGGCTAGAGGCATCATAATTATGTTTTCATTCAAGATACAAAGATATAGTAACTTATTTCCTCTCCATTAATTTTGACATATTAAACCAAAGGTACAAAATCTTAAGAAGAGTTGAAACAGGGGCGCCTGGGTGGCTCAGTCGGTTAAGCATCGGACTTTGGCTGACATCACGATCTCGCAGTTGTGAGTTTGAGCCCCACATCAGGCTCGCAGTTAGAGAGTTTGAGCCCTGCATCAGGCTCTCTGCTGTCAGCACGCAGCCTGCTTTGGATCCTCTGTCTGCCTTTCTCTCTGCCCCTTCCCTGCTTGCGCGCGCGCTCTCTCTCTCTCTCAAAAATAAGATAAAAAAATAAAATCAAAGAGTTGAAATGACAGATTCTTCTAGGGATGATTTAAATATATTAAAGGGAAGAAAGTATAAAACACATTGATCTTCTGACTGCTTATCTTGACATAGTCAGTGGGTCACCACAGAGCAAATGTTCAGTCCTGAAACAGGGAGGGACTTCTGTAGTTTGCCGGGTTTGTGGTGCTCAATGCAGTGACTACAGGTGCTTCCCGCCCACCTCAGGGGACACCACCCTGTGATAGGGGAAGGTGACTTGTTAGCACTGCAGGAGGGAGCTTATTCTGAGATAAGGTAACATAGGCAAGAGTTAGCTGGGCTTTGGAAACATTCGTGTAACAAATAGCTTAAATGTCCATCTGCCTCATCCCAGCCTCTGTGCAAAAGTTCCAAATTCCAGCCCTAATCCTACAGAATTCCCACCGCTCTCCTTTGGCTGAACTATTGGGAAAAT
Source organism: Puma concolor (assembly GCF_028749965.1). Taxonomy (NCBI): domain Eukaryota; kingdom Metazoa; phylum Chordata; class Mammalia; order Carnivora; family Felidae; genus Puma; species Puma concolor. The sequence goes on from NC_141672.1 coordinate 44,872,600, forward strand.
TCTTTCTGCAGCTGTTTGGGAAGCCGGTTGCAGTCAGGGCAGAGCAGCAGTGACCACATTGAGCTCCTGCACGTCCAAAACATATTATCTACAATCACTGAAGGTCAGTAGAGTGAGAACAATTTGAAATCTACTGATAATCCCTAAACATAAGTATTGATTGGGCTGTTACAAGGCCTCTGTTGCAAGAGGACCATGCATGAGGCCGATAATCAGCAGTATTTATAAAGTTAAATTTATCTTCCCTTTATTTCCCTTGCTAATTCTTGTTGAGAAACAGCATGACAAAAAACAGCCAAAGGGTGACGGGGAAGTATCTCTGAGTGTTTCAAAATCACACGTGTCTATTTATATAATTTGGATTGCGCTCGCATCATACAGGAAACACTGCTTTTTCTTTTGTTTTGTTTTTTTACATTTTCAAAAATTGTGGCAAAATATACACTACATAAGAGCGACCATCTTAACCATTTTTAGGTATATAATTCAGTGGCATTAAGTACATTCACCATGATGTACAACCATCATCACTATCCATTTCTGGAATGTTTTCATCATCCCAAACAGAAATGCTGTACCCATCGAACAGTCTCTCCTCATTCCTCCCTCCAAAAGTCCCTAGCAACAACCATCCTATTTTCTGTCATGAATTTACTATTCCAGGTCCCTCATGTAAGTGGAAGAATACAATAATTGTTCTTTTGTATCTGGCATATTTCCTTGAGCCTAAGGTTTTCAAGTTTCAACACTGCTTTTTTTTTTAATGTTTATTTTTGAGAAGAAAAGAGACAGAGTGGAGGAGGGGCAGAGAGAGGGAGACACAGAATCTGAAGCAGGTTCCAGGCTCTGAGCTATCAGCACAGAGCCCAACGCGGGGCTCAAACCCACAAACCGCGAGATCATGACCTGAGCCGAACTCACAGGCTTAAACAGACCAAGCTACTCAGGCATCCCAACACTGCTTTGCTTTTAACAAAGTTACTTTGAATACTTCGTTTGTCTCTTATAGAGAGAATAATTTAGTAGTATCTTGTAATATGATTTAATATGTCTCAAACTCAAAATCCCCATTTTTGCCTTATAAAACAGCTGGCAGTGGGTCACTGATTACTTAAAAAAAATTTTTTTTAACATTTATTTATTTGAGAGAGAGAGAGAGACAGAGCACGAGTGGGGAGGGGCAGAGAGAGAGACACAGAATCCGAAGCAGGTTCCAGGCTCCCAGCTGTCAGCACAGAGCCCGACGCAGGGGTTCGAACCCATGAACTGTGAGATCATGACCTGAGCCAAGGTGGGATGCATAACCCACTGAGCCAACCAGGTGCCCCTGTAATTACTTTTTTTTTTTTTAAAGGTAGGTATTGGCTCTGTAAAATATGAACAGCAAAGAGAGAACAGGAAAAATCTTCCCTATGTGACTAATTGTGGCTGCAAGTTTGACTTGAAATTCAGTACTGAAATGAAACCTGCTCATTGTACCTAGACTAGAAAAAAAAAATCAACAACAGTATGTTCTGTGCATTGCTTTTCTTGTGAGCTGTGGAGAGATGGGACCACGATGGATGCCACTTGTTAGAGGACAATGGCATGCAGTCGCTGTCCAGCACACCCAGCAGAAATACTCGTAGGCATACGAAAAATACACCCAGATGGTATTCTCCATTTTTCAAGCTAAAAATGCCAATTGTCTCTCTAGTCTGTGCCCAGAATGCTGCCTTTTCTAGACAGAGGCTCAAGCATTGATTTCCATGCCCAGTGAAACAGGGTGCTTATTAACCAGACAATCAGAGCTTCTTTCATCCCAGCTCCTTGCTCATCATGCAGGGCCTTCAATACCGGATCGAGATGCAGGAAGGAATGGAGCGAGAGAACAACATAATGGGAAAATAAGATCGACTGTGATCATGGAGGAACCACCAACCTAGTTCTTCCCAGCTGTAGTCCAATTACAATCAGTAGCTCCCAGATGTACAGCAAAGCAACTGTCCCCAAAAGTAAATTCTTCTTTAGGATAAGCTGCTCGTGAGCAGTTCCCGTTGGAGCCAAACTCATGCCATCAAATGAAAGCCTCAAATTATGTAAAGCTTAAAACACAAACACACGCAAATACACATTCAAGACCAAAATGAGATACAGTGAAGAGAATAAATTAGCACCAGCTGCAGCCCAATTAAGCAAAGGCTTCCACAAGGGAAAGCTTACTTACAATTTACCTAAACAAACCCTCTTCCTTTTTGTTGCAATTTGCTGCTTATTAATTTTTCTTATTAAAATGACTACAAAGAGTAACCAAGAGCATCGTTATCACATCGGGGAAAAAAAAAAACTCAACCATTTCTTCCAACCAAGAGAATGCTTTGGAGGGGTATTTTTGGCCAAATATTTGTGTTTGTAACATTTAAAAAATATTTAAAATTAGAAAAACTTGAAGTTGCACATGCACACAGTTAAGAAAGTCAACGCTCATGATAAACACAGCAATTTCCAGCTCCATCCTTCCTTGTCTCCTCAGAGCCCACACGTTTCAAATCTTTCAGCTATTTCTTCTGGTATTTATCTCTGTATTTCTAGATAATGTGCCTCCGTTATAATTTCTGGGTTTATGAATTTTTATTTTATCTGTTGACTTTCTACACGATGAAGATTTTGTCACCTTTCATATGAGTCCTAACACTTCTAACCTCCCTTTCATCCCCCAAATTCCCAATATAATTATACTGAGGGGCAGAGGGAGAAGAGGGTAAAAAAAGTCTGAGGGAATGCGGTGCCTGGGTGGCTCAGTGGGTTAAGCGTCCAATTTCCGCTCAGGTCATGATCTCACAGTTCTTAAATTCAAGCCCCATGAGCCCTGTGCTGACAGTGCGGAGCCTGCTTGGGATTCTCTCTACCCCTCTCCCACTCACTCTCTCTCAAAATAAATAAACTTCAAAAAAAAAGTCTGAGGTCTTGTTCTATTGCATGTTGTGAAATGTATATGGAAAGACAAAGAAGAATAAAGTAAAAGCAACCTCTTATACAGGGCTTGCTTTGGCCAGCACCTTACCTATAAGAATTCACTGAACCCTCACAGCGATCCTACAAAGTATGTACTGGGAGTATCCCCATTTTAAAGATGAGAAAACTAAAGCACAGGTAGTATAAGTAACTAGGAGGAGCTAGAAGTCATCCATTGTCTCTACACTAGATCCAGGATCACAGATGTGGCAGCTCTTTGAAAGATTAGAAGCAAAGGAGATAATGATAATGTCGATGTTGCCTGGCCAATACCAGACACACACATACAGCTGGGAACCAGAGCAAGAAGGACGTACAAAAGTTAACCCAGGCTTGGTGGGGGAATGATGTTTACACAGTTTGGAGGAGGGTCCCTCTTTAAGTAAAAGAGTATGAATTTGGGCACCAAACTGCATATTTATTTAGAGTAAAGAAAAGAAATCAAAATGAATTAAAAATCTAAAGGGGTGACAAATACCACAAACATTACAACATGCAGAAAAACAACATCATTAACAGTCTGATATTCCTCTCTAGTCCTTTCCCTACCCCCATTTCAGCTGCATGCTCTTTGATTGCCTTTTCGTATACCAACAATGTTGCAATATCATTTGCTAAAGAGTCCAGAAAGTGAATTCATTCTTTCCTCTACCATGATTGATTAAAAATGTGTTTTTAATATTAATGGTTTAGTACTTTATTTTAGTTTTATGACTCATTGTTGGAAATACCATGTGAATCTTAGGATATTGTCCAATTTGAGAAAATCTCTAGTATATACATTTTTCATAATGGGCTGACAATTTCAGGGCATTTCCAGTGTCATTGCATTGTGACTGTCTTCCCTACTCTTTGAATTGATGACATTCATAAATGAATGGCCAGAAAGGGACCCAGAGTATGGAGCCTTCCAGCTTGCTGCCTGTGCGGGTGTAGACCCCAAGGCCTTAAGCTCCTGACCTCTACCACCCAGGCTGCTTCAGCTCTCACCTCACAGCTTGGATGTTGCCACTCAGTTCCAGGCGACAGAGTCTGTTGTTTTTCCAGGAAGCTGACATCCTGCCCCCAAGAGCAGTTCAAATTTCATCTCCTAGGTTGAAGACTGAAGGATATTGACACAATGGCCCTGTGATCCAGGCCAACGCTGGCAGCCCAGGGAAGCAGCATCAGAGGGGCAGGAGGCTCAGGCTGCCTCTGGAGTCAAAGCCATGACTTATCCTAGGAAGGAGGCCAGAGCTTGATGGGCAAAGACTGAGCCAAATGCAGTAATGAAAAGACTAGCTAGGCTATGCATGAGTGGAAAGCTAAGTATGCATTTCATCCCTCAAACCAAACGCCTGAGACATCCCACCAAAATAAAGTCATAAATCTTCATTTGAACAATTTTCATTATAAAGCCATGGGAAGAGCGGAAGTCAGGTAGCTAACTGGAATAACAGGAGAGCGGAGTTTTGCTGGCTGTTCTCGGCCGCAGAGACAACCTTTTCATCCCCAGCCTACAATTCCTCACTATACATGGGAAAGCTGGAAGGGATCACCAGCTTGGTCCCTTCCAGGACCCAGGACTAGCCAGACACGAGTGGGAATTGGAATCCCTACTCCTCATATACCAAACCAAACAAAACAGGCAACCAGCTGTGTGGAAACCCAGTTCTGGTCACATTTCTTAGGTTCAACTCAGAGCGGCAGGGGTCATGCTCCAGCCTGGGAATTGAAATGGAAATCCAAAAGAGGGCACCATAAACCATTCTATAAGAAAAGAATAGTTTCCACTGTCATCCCAAAGTTTTAGAAAGTGTGCAAATTCATGAAAACTTGGTGCCTGAAGAGTTAAATAGAAAAGAGAGGGTCTGAAAAGATCTACAAGCACCTTCTTCTAGCTGGAAGCTTGCAGAATGCATCTCCACTGATGGAGGAAAAAAGGAATACCATTTCCTGAATAGAGCATCCAATTGCTTTTCTGCGCCCCCCCTTCCTCCTTCTCCCTCACGCCCCTCTTCCTCCTTCTCACTAATGTGTAATAAAGAAAGGCTTGTCACTTTCTAATTTGTGTTCATGTAAGCATCTTAAAACAACTTGTGGGCTTTTCTAGTGGAAATCTTAGGAAATAAGCTATTAGGCTACTACTTCTCCAACCCATGGAAAAAAATATGTTTTAATCATGTGCAGCAGCATTGCACTACATAAGCATAAAAACCAAAAACCAAAAAACAAACAACAAAAAAAAACAACAAAAAAAAACAAAAACAACTTTCCCGAATCCAGTCACTGGTGTGCAAACCTGTTCAGTAGAATCCCTTGATTTTCAAGAATAACATCACAAGATCTCTGGTGTCAGTTGTTTCTAAGAATGAGTGTGCAGTACTTTCTTCTGATCAATATTTTTTTTCTTATTTTAAGAATCATTGTTGTTATTTCTGATAATAAAAGTAACACATGGCTGTAATAAAAATTACAAAGTGCATGCCATAAAACAGTGAAAGTCCCTATAACCTCAGAGATAAACACTGCTTGGTTTATATTCATCCAGATACTTTTTTTCAGTGCATGCTATTATGGATCTTTATAGTACATATAAATTGAAATGAGAACATATGTAATGCTGTTTTTACTTTGCCTTTTTCTTTTTAAACTTGGCTCTCAGTAGTGGACATCTTTCGACATCAATACATGGAGAACGGCTTCTCTCTTTTCGTAACACCATAGAGTCCCCTTGTATGGAATTAGCATGATTGTTTAATCTGCTATTGATATGCATTTGGGTTGTTTCCAGTGCTCCTGAATAGAAACAGTAATGAATACAATTCTCCTGTAATAATCTGTGTGCACACCTGCAAGTGTTTCTGCAAGAGAAACTTCTAGAAGGGAAATTGCAGGGTCAGAAACTATGCATATCTTAATTTGAACAGACCCTGCCAAACTGTCTTCTGAAAGGATTGAGCCAGTTTATACCACCATTAAATAAATCAGCCTGCCTTTTCCTCTGACACTTCCGCCAATACTTGTACTCCCAAACTTTTAAGGGCTTCCCAATGTGATAAACAACACAAAAGAGAGGTCTTTTTAAAATTTCCCACATTTGAATTTATCGTAATAGAAAATATAAAGACATTAAGTATGGAATCACTAATGACAAGCCGCTAAAAAGTAAACAAGTAAATAAAGCAGTAGTGAAAAAAATTCAGCTCCATACTTTCTTATGCTTTCTCTAAGGTTCAGCATCAAAATTAATAAATCATCAAAAGAAAGTGCAGGTGACTAAGGGGGCAATTACCTATTGGGAGTAGCCAGGGTCCACTTCATTTTCCCAGGCTCAGGACGTTCCAAAATCCGTGGTGCACTCAGAGTCCTTCCTCCTTCTTAGCCCTGGCTAATCCCGATGAGCCCACAGCTAAAAAAAAAAAAAAAATGAGAACTACTCACAGAGAGCCAGGCTGGGCGGGCAAAGAGGCTAAGGGTACATCACAAGAGCTTCAAGGGAACATGTCTCCTTGATTCCTTCCTTCTGATTTAAAAGAGAGCTCTAAATTGCATGTCTGTCTCTTTCCATCAGTGAACAAAGGTGGTCTTTAAAACGTGATTGGCCAGAGGGCAAACGGTCTCTCCATTACAGAACCAGAGCCGCTAATGGGGTGGCAGCAGCTTTTGTGTTGGAAATGGGGTTCCCCTTGAAAGGGGCCTCCTTGGTTTGTTTCCTAGTGTTTTTCTCTAGTTGCAAAAGAAATGCATGAGCAGGATAAAATAAAATTCAAGCAGTGTGAGATGAAATGTTAGTGATGAAAAGTTAGCTTTTAGTAGTAGCTTAGTAGTAATGAAAAGTTAGCTTCTCTTGCAGTCCAGACCCGCAGTCCTGATACACTTATTAATAATTTCTGGCATATCGTTCTGGTAATTTTCTGTGCACACACACATACCAATTTTTTTTTTAACATTTATTTATTTTTGAGACAGAGACAGAGCATGAACAGGGGAGGGTCAGAGAGAGGGAGACACAGAATCCGAAACAGGCTCCAGGCTCTGAGCTGTCTGCACAGAGTCCAACGCGGGGCTCGAACTCACGGACCGTGAGATCATGACCTGAGCCGAAGTCGGACGCTTAACCGACCGAGCCACCCAGGCACCCCTACCAATTTTTTTTTTTAATTTTTTTTTTTTTAACGTTTATTTATTTTTGAGACAGAGAGAGACAGAGCATGAACGGGGGAGGGGCAGAGAGAGAGGGAGACACAGAATGGGAAGCAGGCTCCAGGCTCCGAGCCATCAGCCCAGAGCCCGACGCGGGGCTCGAACTCACGGACCGCGAGATCGTGACCTGAGCTCAAGTCGGACGCTTAACCGACTGAGCCACCCAGGCGCCCCACCCCTACCAATTTTTTACATAAACGGAAGCACACTGTGCACACTACTGTGTAACTTTTTTTATTGTGTACTTTTTTTTTTTTCAGCTAACACGCTGTATGGATTGTCCCAAATCTTCACGTGTGGATTTACCTCATTCTTCTTAACAACTGCACAGTGTCCTACGGTGGCCACAGTCTATTTCACCTGTGGCTCTACTGAAAAGGACTGAGGTTGAATTCATGGTCTGGGTGCGATATTTACACACAGCCCTTTATGCCAATATATGTGCAGACTCTACTCCTAAAATGGAATGGCTGTGTCATAGGACTTTTTGCATTTTTAATTTGGCTAGCTATTCCAAAATCACTTTTTAAAAAAAGTTGTACCATTTCACACTCCCACCAACAGTATATACAGGGGCTCTTCTTCATTCTCTCAAAAGAAGCTCTTTAAAGATTAGCAAACATATGCTACACGAAATGAAACGTCCCAAGGAAATGGATTTGTAAATGAAAGACCCAAATTACATAAATCGGAAGCCTTCAAAGTGGCCACATTAGGTCCATTGATATGAATCTCTATGATGACTTTACATGTCTCCATTTACACTGAGATCTTTGTGAACCACACCAACTTTGGCAATTTTACCCATAAATCACTGTCTCTGAAGGAGATAGCGGTTTCAACACCACTTACATGTCATATTGAAAAAGTTTTCTAGCACATTCTCCCATTCTGGAGCTTGAGTTTGCCCCCTTTCCCAAGTTATTACCAGGATAACTTTCCGTTGCCCCTAAATAACCTCTGTTCTGAGCTACTGGTGGCACAAGAGACAACGACCACGTTCATTGTCATTAATAACAATGCTACCTTCAGGTTATATAGAACTTCTCCACCAAAGTGCTCTTAACATTTTCATATATGTTATCTCATTTATCTCCACAGCCTCTTATTGAGGTTGGGAAGGTGTTGCTGAAATCTGTGGAGATACACACAAAAGTTATTGTGGTATCTTCTATAGCAGCCACGAAAATGAGACCCTGTGTCAAGATCCCAGAATAAATAAAGGGGGATCTCGGGACACTAGGTACCGGGACTTAAAAGAAATTCAGGAAGTGATATTTCTTTTCTTAGTCTCTTTTGGGTTTCCTCAGAATCTGTGGGCGACCTTTAAAAATGCAACGTCAGGGCACTAAGAAGCCAGACCTGCTTCCCGTGGGCCTGAGTGTTGTCGGCAGATGACCCCATGCTCTGACCTGGCCACTCTACATCTAGGAACTGAGAGTGCAGATTCCCGTACTCTTATAACCTATGGATAAAGGAACAGCAAGGTGTTGTGAGGATGGCTAGGGAGGGAGAGCAAGTGGCAGTGGGAAGAACAGATCTGGCAGTTTTAACCCTGCTGCCTGCTGATCAGGTACATGATTCCAGTGTGTTCAAGCAGGCTCTCTTAAGCATTTTCAGAGGTAAATCTACATTAGGATTCTTCAGAGGTCACAAAGCCCAATTCAAGTAGGGCAGCAGTTTGGCTGAGAGGCCCCACAGCTCTGAAAGGCGCTGCGTATCTTGTACAGAGCCTAGTTTACTTGGGGGAGCGCTATATACCGAGGGATTTTATTTTGAGTTCCAGAAACTGATGAGGAGGTACCTGCTGCAGTTGTAAGCTCTCCTTTCCAGACAACTGCAGATGTCACTTGCCCTTTGCAAGGCCTCCGCCAGCCTTTCCGGATGTCCCAGGGCTGAGCCCAACCAGAGAAGAGCCCAACTCAGAGTCCACTGTGCCCTGGAGGCCACCATTGCCAAATGCAACAGACCCCTGGCACAGGAACTCCATTGAGTGTATTCTGAAGTCTTCATACTGCTCAAGGATCCCCAACCTGAAACAGCATGACATCTTCAATACCAATCAAGGCAAACCTGGTACATTCCCAGGCCTCCAGGAGAAGGCCAGGAGCAGGAAAAGGAAGCAAGAAGAAAGTTAACAGTTATTACACCTCCATTCTGTGCCTTGAGCTTTGTGTAGCTTCCTTGGTGGCAGGTACTCGTATAACCATTCTATAAAAGGGGAACTTGAGGATCAAAGAGGTTAAACAACTTGCTTAGAATCACACAGTCCTTTAATGTCTATGTAGACATCTATTGATTTGGCCTGACTTGCATCACTTCCTCCTTAAGTAACAGTATCATCTCTTCCAGGTTTAATTGGGAGTCCCCACCCGCCCCATCCCACCCAGGGGTGAATATGTGATTTAGAATTGGCCAATCAGCAATATCACCAAGTCTTTGTTGTACCCCTTGGAAAGAGACTCTCTCCTTCCTCCACCCATCCTGAGTACTAAGGATCACATGAGTCTATAGCTACTGAGGAAGACCCCAGAGTGAAGCCATTGGAGAAATAGCATGGAAAGATAGAACACAGATTTCCAATAACATCTTTTGAGGGCCTTGATGTTGCTGTGCCTGAAAGCATAACAACTCCTTGGATTTTTCAGTGACATGAGCCAATACAGCCTTTGCTTATACTATTTTGATGCATGCCCTAAAAAGCTTGAATTGGAACCCAGCTTTCTCTGACTCTAGAGCCAATGCTCTTTCCATGAAATCGAACAGCTTCCCCAGATACAGCCCTCACTGAGCTGGTATCTTCTAAGGCCAACATTCACACTTTGGTTGCATACTTCAGGGTGGAGAACAAGTCCCACGCAGCCCTGAACTTGAGGACATTTCTAGTATGGACCCTTTGAAAAAGTTACCCCTCAACAGACATACACGCACACACACATACACATACACACTCATACACACATTTTCCTCTAGGGGTTGATGGCTGAAAAAAAGCTTCCCTTAGTATCTGGTCCTCAGTCATCCTCTGGGGCCTTGGGCTGCGTTGCATCCTCCTCAAGCTGTGGTGGTGTGGGCCCCTTAGAGAGCCAAGATCTCTCCAGTCGTACCCATGTGTGGGGACACCAAGCAGTCCTTAAGGGGGGGAGGGGCACCAGCAATTGTTGCCATGTTCCTGGGAAAACATTGTTGGGGGAGGGGGGGAGTGTCTTAATCTATTTGGGCTACCATAAGAAATTGTCATAAACTGGATGGCTTAAACAACAGAAACTTATTTTCTCACAGTTCTAGAGGCTGGAAGTCCCAGATCAAGGTGTTGGCAAAATAGGTTTCATTCTGCGGCCTCTTCTCTTGGCTTGTAGGTGGCTGCCATCTTGCTTTGTGTTCACGTGATCTTTTCTTGCCTGTGCTAGGGAGAGGGAGAGGGAGACAGGGAGAGAGGGACAGGAGAGTGCTCTGATGGTGCCTCTTCTTATAAGGACACAAATCCTACTGGATCAGGGTCCTACCCTATTTCCAAATACAGTTATGTTGGGGCTAGGGCTTCGACATACAAATTTGGGCTGGGGTGGGGGGGAGACATAAACATTCACTCCATAAACACAGATGCCCTGGAAATTTTCAGTCAAAGGAGATGTGAAGAAAACGTAGAACAGAATACCCAGAAGAACGTGAAGGCAGTTGGTGCTTTTTCTCAGAGCCTAGGCTTAAGCACTTTGCAATCATCAGGATAGATATCTTCTGGATATATGCTTTTTTGATGTTCATTATAGGATAGAACGCTGGGATTCCTCTTGTTTGGGCAGCAATGTATGTCAGGGCTTCCTGGTTTCAAGATAAATCCACATGCTAAGGTTGTGGTATCCCAACTGGGAAAACGAAATTAGTTAACTGAAAATGAAAAATAGGAAAATTAAACCAGCAAGTTCTCTAAACATATTGGGCCAATTTAAAACCCAGGTTAACATTGATTTATTGTTTTAATAAGATTCCCGTGTAAGGAAAAATGAGTGGTCTACACCATAAATAAGTATAGGAATGTGTTTATTGGGCTGCAATATGTAAGAGCAACAGGGCAAATGACTCCTCAAGTTTTCTGTATTTTTCCCCTTATCTTTAAAGTCACTGGGCCTGAATGTATTATTTTTACCTAAGATGCATGTCCCCAGAATAATGTAAAAGTTAATATTCTGAGTACTGTCTTCACCAGAAATGACCCATGACGGGAGAACTCAGATGGGGGCCTGAAGAAACACTGGTCCACAGCTCTCCAGCCGGGACAATTATGCTCAGAAGAAGCCAGGGGGAGAGACACCTGGACATTCACCCAGCCCCAGGACCGGCTCAAACTGGGGTCAGTCTGCAGCACACAGTTGTCACTGTAGGGCTGAGGCTTCAGGAGCCAGTGGCACCCCTTTCTCCTCAGTAATTCAAGTCTGTCTGAAGTCCAAAGAGCTTGCCCAGCAACCCTTGGCCTCTTTGGCCAGCCGCAATTCAGAACTATGGTTAAGAGTTTGGGGCTCTCACACTGAACACTCTGGAAGAGGCAGTCATGGGAAGATATGTGCACTTCCATTTGACAATGAGGCTGGAGGAAAAATGCCCAGAAGTCATAGCCAAGGTGCAGACACTACATGGCGAACATAAAACCTCGAAAACCACGTGATCACCCCTGACTCTGACAGCACAGAGGCTGGAGACACAAGGGTCATTTCCATGGCTTTGCAAAGAGGTGCAGAGCCAAGCATCCAGGTCCCCAGTCTTTCAGGAAATAACCTCTTAGGAATAACAGGCTCTATCAAGAAGGCATGGAACCTACTGGGAATTTAACTTTGTTCCCAGTGTTTTATTTCGTGAGCTGAGTGGTGGATACAGGGATAACTTTTATATTTTTTCTTGTTCTTTTTTTTTTTAAATGTATTAAATACTATACTGTTAAATTAAATACTATATAATACGTTTAAGAAATAAAATTACATTACATTAAAGTAGGACAATAGGGATATCTTTTAAAATTCAATATGATTGGGGCGCCTGGGTGGCGCAGTCGGCTAAGCGTCTGACTTCAGCCAGGTCACGATCTCGCAGTCCGTGAGTTCGAGCCCCGCGTCAGGCTCTGGGCTGATGGCTCAGAGCCTGGAGCCTGTTTCCGATTCTGTGTCTCCCTCTCTCTCTGCCCCTCCCCCGTTCATGCTCTGTCTCTCTCTGTCCCAAAAATAAATAAACGTTGAAAAAAAAAATTTTAAAATTCAATATGATTGATGAACTTGAGGTGGCGGGGGGGTTGGGGGGGGAACTGAAGAGTTATATGTTTATAAGAAGTCCAGATAAGATACTTCCCATCCAGCTTTAAATCTTTTCCCAGAGTAAAAGAAATACAGTCTACCAGTTGTTGCATCAAATCCTAAAATATTAGCTACAGACCATTCTGCTCCTTGTTTGGACCCAAAAGGATAGAAAAGCCACAACTGTTGTCATTTTGCAGGTAGAGTGCATTGAATCCCTACACAGCTCGTTTTCATCCGTGTAGTTCCTACACACACAGCCCCAGAAAGATGATGGCTGTTTGCCTTTTTCACTATGGAGGATGAAATATGGACACATCGCATGAGGCTGAGCACACTCTGGAAAGGGACAGGAAGGCTACAATCAGAAACAAAGGCATTTTGTTCCACAGACCCTCCCTCCCCACCAGAAAGGCTTTGCAATTGCACTCTGCAATCTGGTGTGTATCAGATGTTAGATAAAATTAATTGGGAACAGACATTTATCATTATTGATTTGTATTTGATGGGCATTTATAACACTACATTATCAACAAACAGAAGATAAAAAGGCTGAGGAGTAATGGGGGCTGGCAAGGTTTCATGAAAGGATGTAATCTTTATCATGAGGCACTTGCTCATATTAACAAGTCCATGAAATTGATTTCCATGGAAAATGCTTTAGAAGAAAACCCAAGGAGATCTTGCAGAATTACCGAAACTGTTATCTTTTGGGGAATGTCTATGTGTATGTACATATGTTTGTGTCTTTAATTGAACTATTTCTTGCCTTGGATAATAAGATCTAAATGAAAAAGTTAAGGCTGAAAGGCCTTATTATATGCAGTAAGCTCGTATTTCAAATAAATTAAATGTGGCTCCATTCATTGCTCCATTAAAAGTACGAACTTCAATGCAATTAGGTTGATTAATGACATACTAGTTAATAAACGAAAATAAAGTGAATATTATTATATGAGAAGGGTTGGTTTGGGAAGGGGGGGTTAAAGGAAAACAGTGGGCTTGTTTGATCAATATACAGCCCAAATGCCCACCTGGAGAACTGTAGCCCCAATAGTTTACAAGAAAACATTCAAAACTATGGTGTGATATGGTGGGAAGGAATGGAGCCACCTCAGGAGTCAAGTAGATGTGAGTGGAATTTGGATACACCCTTTACTAGATGTGTGACCTTGGGCATCAGGCTCCTCACCTATAAGATGGGAGTAATAACTACCCCCCCAGACGGTGGTCGTGAGGGGGAATGAAGCCATGAATATAAAACTCTGAGCCCAGGTGCTGGCACATAGTAGGCATTGGACTCAGAGTTAATTTCTCTTTGAACCTCGGGAAAAGGTTCAAAGAAGTACCTAGGAGTTTTATTCTTTCAGGAGAAGAGAGTCTGGGTTTTAACTTGCTGTAGCAACAGTGAGATAAAATAAAGAAAGCGATGGGATGTTATCAATAGTTTCTCCCCATGGCTCTCAAGCCCTTTATGAGCCACTTTAGAGTTCTTGATTATAAACTTCAGCAGCCAGTACGCAAAGATGTAGCTTTTCCAGTTGTAAAATACCGAAATGCTTTCCTACTGATTGCTAAGTTACCACTGCACCGAGTGCCTATGTGAACACCTAACCACCTTGGAACCCCTCCTCCTCACTGATCCAGCAACCAAAGGGTTAATGCTTACTCCTCAGTGGGGGAAAACGGGGAGGGTGTTAGAAAATCTTGAGAGTTCTGGCTAGTTGTCCAGGCGGATACACAGGAATGTATCACCACACCCTACCGGTTTCTAAATACTTTATCAGTCTCTTTTCTAGCTAGATGTTTCTTCACACACCTCTTTGGTCCCCAGCTTATTTGTGGGATAGCAGAGAACTTGAAGTCACTCTCCCTTGGGGAGGTCCTTTTGGTGGACTGGAGCTGGCTGTCCTGGCTGGGGTCTCATCTACTTGGATAGTTTCCCCTCTTAGCTCCAGCTGCTGTGGGGTCACTTTTCCCTATAAGGTCTGCAATATAAATCAAAAGGGTATAACTGAAGTCCCAGCCCACAGGGTAAGCATTGTTTGTTTTGAAGGATTCCGAACCTTGAAAGGAGAGATCTCAACAATGTGGTTTCCTGTGGGTGGGCCTGTTCGGAATAGGCAGTCTTTCTCCCGAGGGCATATACATTCTTGGAAAGAGCTGACTGACTGCTCTCAGCCCCAGCCCTTGCTCACACAAAACTGGGCAAGTTAGATCCCTGCTGCCCTCCAATGGATCCCCCTTCTGGTAGTCACTCCCCTCTAGGGTGTTGAGTTATTGTAAAGAGGCCCATGAATCCATTTTTGCAACAAGCGCTGTCTTTATTCATCACCAATATTTACATACTTTGGGCCAGGTCCTGCAGCAGTCTGTCCTCCCCGGTGTTTAAATGTTATCAGATACTGTTGTGATTAACAAAACACAGACTTTTCCAAAAGCGTACCAAACTCACATATTTTTAAATCAACGGATATTAAAAGTACATCTACTATAGTGTGGGAGGCTGTAAAATTTGACATTAACAAGAGGTCCTCATCCCAGAAAAGTTGGGCAGCCCTGTGGCTCATTATGGAGATGAAAAGAAGGTACATGACTGAATGATTAGCATATTAGTGAAGAGACGTAAGAACGCCAACTCATCCCGCTTCTGCATGGGAGGCTACCATTCCTGTCAGTGGGATGTTCCTACTTCTCCATCACTGCAAAGCAAAGAGGAAGTTTAGGGTAATTCCAGAGACTCGCGGCACTCAGGAAAGCGTGCCCACATCGAAATCGGACTTTTACAAGCAAGACCGGTGATGGCCGCTGAATACAAGTGTGTCACCACCTCTGGGAGCATGGAGATCTAAGGGGGCTACAGGCCAATGAAATTCGATTTGCATTTTCTCTTCCTCAGCCCCCCCGTCCTCCTCTTCTTTCCTCCTCTGGCTGGGCTTCAGAAAAGTGTTGGCAGGTGGCATCCAGCTGGGACGGCTGCCAGGTTTCTAGATGGAGGAGCTGTACTGCAGCTGTGTTGGCAGGGAGAGGCCCGGAGGAGCCAGAGTAAACGAATTAAGTCCTGATTCTCCATGGTGAGCTACGGGACATTCCTGACGCACGGGGGCAGCTGCTGGCTGCATGGAGTCAGCTCCTACCGGCAGAGCGGCAGAGCTCTGGAAATAGACCCGCGGCAACCCTGACCCACAGGGAGAGCCATCACCGTGCTAAAGCAACGTGGGGAGGGGTCAACTTGGTCTTAAACAAACCCCCCACATAAATGCTTTTTTTTTTTTAATCTCATTATTTGCTGGTGATGTTGTAATATGCCTTCAACCGAGCCGCACTATCTCGAGCAAACATCTCATAATCTTTCTCATCCAATCCCCAATTGGCAGTATTTTAAGGAGTGGCTGGGTTCCAAGGGCAATGTGCCAGGTCTCCACAGAATTAAATAAAAGGGGGAATTGGCAAAGTGAAGGCGACAAATGTATGTAGTCATCTATGTCTCAGATCCAGAAAAATTACTCTTTAAAAAAAAATTTTTTTAGGGGTTCCTGGGTGGCTCAGTCGATTAGGCATCCGACTTCGGCTCAGGTCGTGATCTCGTGGTTCGCAAGTTCAAGCCCCGCATCGGGCTCTGTGCTGACAGCTCGGAGCCTGGAGCCTGCTTCCCATTCCATGTCTCCCTCTCTCTCTCTGCCTCTCCCCCACTCACGCTGTGTCTCCCTCTGTCTCAAAAATAAAAATAAACATTAAGAGAAAATATTTGAAATGTTTTTTATTTATTTTTGAGAGAGAGAGAGAGACAGAGCATGCGCAGGGGAGGGCAGAGAGAGAAGGAGACACAGAATCTGAGGCAGCTCCAGTCTCTGAGCTGTCAGCACAGAGCCCGACATGGGCCAGAACTCGTGAACCACAGATCGTGACCTGGGCGGAAATTGGACGCTCAACGGACTGAGCCGCCCAGGCGCCCCAACATTACTCTTTTTTTTTTTAAGAAGTCAGATGAGTTGTGACCAAACAATGGAGTGGCACAGGGCCCTCTAGACTAACCTTAGCCAGTCTTTCAATTTCCTCAGGAGTTAATTTCTGACGTATAAAATATGTTAAGTATTTAACATACTTAAAATACATAAAATTGTTTATGCTTCAATATCATTGAATAATGCTCCCCCCGCCAAAATGTCCACGTCCTCCTCCCTAGACCCTGCGCAGTATTACCTTACACAGCAAAGGGACTTTGCAGGTGTAATCAGGAACCTTCAGATGGGGAGATGGGTCTGGATTATCTGGGTAGGTCGGATGTAATCACAAGAGTGCTTATAAGCGAAAGAGGGAGCTAAGACAGCCAGTGTCAGTGATGAGATGTAAGAAAGACTGGACCGGCCCAGCTGACTCTGAAGATAGAAGGGGTTCACAAGCCAAGGAGTGCAGGCAACTTCTACAAACTAGACAAGGCAAGGAAACAGATTCCCTCCCAGAGCCTCCAGAACAGAAAACAGCACCACAGACATCTTGACTAAAAAATTCTACATTTCTTTTAGGATTAAATACAGTCTATTCCATTCAGAATAGATCCTCTGGCAATATTTATAGGATAGCTTTCAAATGATGCTCTTTTCTTAAATCCTCTTCTCAACAGGGAGGTGAGTATCAAACCCTAATTACACGAGATAATTGGGTAAATGTGACACAAGGTGTTATTTGCAGAAACTAAGTCACACAAAAAGTAGAGAGCAGACAGAAGTGGACTTCTTAGTCTCACATGATCACTGCCATGGGAACTTAACTCCTGTGCCTTACTGATTTTGGAAATAAGCAAATGTCTAGATGAAACTCCCTTATTTTCCCCACCCCTAGATTCTGAAATATATCAGAGATTCAACCTTCAGAAATAGTTACTATATCAGTAAAATCAATATCCCCCCAGAACTTTAAGATCTAGAATTGTACTGGCAGAAAATGAAAGCATGAAATTTCTCCAAAGTTACAGCTTTCACAAGAGGAAAAGGAATAAAGACTTGAATTGTTCAAGTTAAGCTACTATTTTCCAAGGTGCGTTTCAATGGCCGTTTTTGGGCCAGGTGTGCGTTTTATGTGAAGTGATCTTTAATTTCAAAAGGTTTGAGGGTGAGAAAAAAATACATATCATTGTCCCCATGTCAAAACATAACTCAATCTGGTATGTAACTGAAAAATACAAGCCAGGGTAAGATTGCATGGGGGTATGTTTTCCAAGTGTATCCCTACTGAAATTTCTTTGCAAGCCAGTTGTGGACCAGCTACAAGTAATCCCAGATCCCCAGTTGTGCACTGTGAGGGAAGTGACAATAAGCTGGAATCCACAGGGGTCAGGACCAGGGGGATGATCCAGCTACAGCAGTGGCCTCTCAGGAAGAGGACCAGGATCCCAGAGGTAATGCGTTGGGAACATCAGACATTCAGGTCCCCCTGGGATGGTATTACTATTCAAGTAGTCTAACTGGTGCAATTGTATCTCTGGATGGAGAGAACATCCCTTAGCACATAGATAATAGCAATTCCTTGTAAGAAGGGATGGGGTCCATGTGGACTGAAGCACAGCAGCTTCAAGCTGGGGTACAGGGAGGTGGGCATGTGTAAAAACAGTATGCAGCTCTGTAGGGAGAAGGGAGTAAGCAGATGGTCATGGAGTTGAACTAGAGGGCTAGGGTTCATGGCAGCTCCAGGCCAAGGAGGAAAAAGAAGTTCGTGAACCAGGACAAAAGCTCTTTGCTGCATGGAACAAACAAAGAAAGTTACTTAAGAAAACTGTGGCTCCTTAAGCAGCAACCACTAAGCTTAAGAACCTAATTCTAAATCTCATGCATATTCTGATTGTTCTGATTGGCTTAGGGACTGGCTCTGGTTGGACCTTCCTGTTGGAAACCATCAGTCTCTGCCCCTGGGCAGAGCTGGTGGCAGGGTAAGAGATATTTCCATCAATGCTGGCTTCATCCAAGTGGATTGTTCTATTTTTTTCAGTAAGAAGCTGTAAGAATTTGAATTTCACATCCGTGTGTGTGTGTGTGTGTGTGTGTGTGTGTGTGTGTGACACAAGACTTGACCACTGAATTATTAGGTGACAGACCAAATAATAGCTCCTTTCTTTTTTTCTGGTTTCCTATCGGCTTAGCTTACACTGGCCTGTCTGTCAGACTAAAAGTCATACGGGGCTTCGTAAATAAAAATGCGAGTTATGAAAATACATGTGGCGATGATCTCAGGTGGGATCTCGAGAAAACAGAACCTAAGACGGAGATTGCACACAGGTGATTTACTGGGGGGTGCGGCCCATGGAAGAGTGGGGGAGGTGGGATTGGCAATGGGAGAAGCCTATCTGCCATGCATGCACAAAGATGGTCTCAGCTCCTCCCCCAGGGAGCCCTAAGGCTGGGCTGGCTCTGCAGAGTTGCCCTGAATTGGGGTGAAGGGGACTGGACCTCAATATTCCCGCATGGCCAGTCACTGAATGTGGGCTGCCTCTGAGAGGGGAATGTGACCTTGGTCCAGGTGGCTGTCTTCACAGCAAGTCCTGGAGAGGGACTTGGCTGAAACCAGTCAGCCTCCAACACAGGAAGAGTGAGTGAGAGCAGTGGGTCTGGAGGTGGTGATCTGGGCGGGGCATCACCGCACCCTCTGCAGCCCAGGCTTCCCACTGCTCCCACCCCCTCACTTCCTACACTATCTTCTGGGGCCAGTTCATCCAAGATACAGAAGGGACAAACTTGGGAAAAACTGGACAGTTTTTCCTGGGAAAAACTTCAGGGACAAAACTTGGTAGCACGAACTACAACTCCTGCCTCTGCGTGGGTATAACTGATACTCATCATTCCCCTTTTTCATCATCCATTCTAGAACCTCTCTACTCTAGCATCTCTCCAGCATTACCTGGTGGGTGGCCCATGCCCTCCTCCCCGAGAGCTTGAGCTCCTGGTCACCATGCACTTCTTGAATGACAGATGCTGCACCTGTCCACTCACCATCAAAATTGGGCAAGAAAGTATCAGGAAGCAGGAGATCACCTGGGTGTCACAGCAGTTCTCTCCTGTCCCCGTCATGTGATAGCAGCCTTATGTCCTCTTGATGATGAGCATCAATTACCCGGCGAGCATAGTGACTCCTCTCCTTGTGTGCAGGCTTCTTGGCATAAGAAGCTTGCAGTAACCAGGTGGAAGCGATAGCCCAAGTTTTAGTGGGTTGCTTGCTATGTCCTGTGGTGGTAGCATTTCCCCCTGAGAACTCTAAACCACAGGACCCAGAGCTATGGGGTCAAAACCTACATGTTTTCTAAGTCATTGGTATTGAGAGAAAGTGGGGCCACTCCCACTTCTCCCTCTGGGTTCCTAAGACTGTGTGTATTCTGTTGGCTTGCATGTAGGTGGTTTCCTGGGGAGTATGCTCAAGATCGATGCCTATGTGGTAGTGAAGGAAGCAGGACTGGGCAGAAAAACAGTGGAAGAATCAGGACTGGAAGAAAAACTGTGATACGGTCACCAGAAAAGCCTCAGGTAATCCCATGGTGAGCTTTGGGGCTGGATGGCCCTGTAAAGTTATTCTGAACTGGCCAGGCCAGACCTTTACAATTGGCACGGCCATTGAATGGTTGTTGATTCGGGATGTACCCTACATCCTGGAGGCTGGCGCCCCTTCCTCACATGGCATTCTCTCTTCCAGCTGGCCCCCGCCTCCTCAGACTTTCTTGTCCCCCATTTGCTCTTTCCCCTTCTAGGTCCCTGACCAATCAGGCAAGCATTCACCACTGTCTAGGACTCCATATGTACTCTCACCTCAGAGCACTTCTCTTGCTGCCTAACGTGGACAGGCAGGTGAATCACACAAGGGATTTCTCACTTGTGTCTCTCTGTTGAGCTGATCCATCCATGAACCCAACCCACTAGCCTTTAACAGGGAGGAATGGGCCACATCTGTGGGCCCAGAGGGTTCCCAAGAATATGGGGATCCACATTTTTCTAGCACATCAACCTAGACATACCTACCCCATGTCTCAAGGTGTCACTCCTGGCTTTGGCACCCAGACTTCTCTGGAGCTCTGCTACTTTAAGAATTAAACCCTGGGCCTATTCCTTAGCTTTTCTGCCCTCCAACTGCAGACTAGTCTCTTCATATGCTGTTAAGGAAGCCCTCTGGCGTTCACACTTAGCCTTATCACTCAGTTCCAACTGTTGCAGGTCTAGTGCCCAGGGAAGCAAAGTCTGAGAGATTTGCCCACAGAAAGCTTATGAGGAAGTGGAGGTGCTCTCAAGTTCAACCCATGTGCGGGGAGCAAAGGAAGCTGAACTGAGCAGAGGGAGAAGATGAATGGTGATGGGGTCCCACCAGAGGCCTCAGCTGATCCCACGGGAGCTCTGCACTGGGATGGCCCTGCAAGGTGGTCTCAAATGGGAACGGGGGCCAGGCCTTTATGCCCTGCATCATTCACCTGGTAAGGGCTGCCCTTGGGAAGGAAGCATGACCTTGAGCAAAGTGGCCGGCTCTCTTTAGCCCACAGCCAGTCCCAGAAAACGACTTAGCCAAGAGCTGTCAGCCTCTGGGACAAAGTGTGAAGTGAGGAATGAATGCTTGAGTCCTCCAGGGAGATATGGACAGAGAATCTTGATGTCTACTACCCCAACCTACCTACTAACACATAACGGGATTTTAGAAACCTTCATGCACAACAAGAAATTCCTTTCAGATCCTCGGTTGAAATGTCAAGTGAAATAAGCCTTTGTGACCCTCAAATACACATCTTAGGTCTTCTGGGGTCCCAAGGTTCAAAACATACCAAATTTTTTCTTTTTCCTTTGTCACATAGACAACAAAAAGTATCCATTTGGCATTTGGAGTAGACAACCGTACTGATCTTCCTGCAGATGGTCTTAGGCTTTTAACCTTCTTGTCTACCTTCCTGTCTTTGCTGCTTGGAGCTAAAAACCACACCAATTCTCTAAGCAACTCAAAATGTGAACAGCCTCATGGCATGCAGATATGTGTTCTCTGGGCCATGTTGAGTCATGCCTCGTGGTCCTAAACTGCCCGGGGCCATCCATGATGTGCCCTGGATCTACAGACAGCACGCTGCCCACGATGGAAAGAAGCAGTGTAACCGCGGCCCATTCCTTAGCAAGGAAAAGCAGTTGAATTCTGTGTGCTGAAGACAAATTGGCCATAAACTCCGCAAGCCATGGAGGTTATTTCAGTTACTAAATGATTAAAGTCTCTAATCTCTGGAGCGGTAATAAAGAACACCGGAGAAGGGGGCTGGGCTTCTGATGCTGGGGGAAGGTACAGAATGTCTCTCTCGAGACCATGCCAGAGGAAGCCCACCCCATCAGAGAACCACAGATAAGTAAGACATCATTAATAAATCAATGACAGGAAAATGAAAACGGAAGCAGATGAATCAGCCAGCGGAGCAGGTCGTAGATGAAGAACAGCGCATCTGTTGCTAGCGTTGGTGCATTAACAAATAAGTCTGCTGGATCAGACGGTCTTTCCTACTTAGACTTGGAATAATGAAGCTTCAAGAGCGATTAAAGCATAAATCAATTTTTAAATGTATCTTGTACCTCCCCCAAACAACAGGAGGCATATTTTTCCTTGCTTTGAATTCTTTTTGGCAGGCAACGGGAGGTGCAGGGATAAAAAAACGCTGCCTCATTTTGGCTCTGCTGTGAGGTACAAGCACACAGCTAATTTAGTGTTTAGACTTACGCTTTGATTCTTACCAGCTGAAGACACTGAGCTGTGCTTAATCGATATGTTAAATCCGAGCCGATGCATTTCGGCTGGAGCAACATCCACCAGTTCCCTTGTCCAGGACAGCTCGGTTCTAGCTGCTTTTCCTCGTCATGCAGGTATTGATTTCCATTTTATTTTGTTTTTATTGAAGGTTTCAGTAAGATTAACAGTTGAGGTGGTGAAACATTTTTCTCTTTTGAAGCATAATTTCTCCTTTATATACGATAAAAAAAAAAAAGTTTGCTTCTCCCTAATGGCAAAGTGGTCAGGTTGGAGGACATTAAGAGTGGACACCTGCAATTGATTTGGCAAACTGACATCTGTGTCCAAAGGGGGAGAGGTGCACTCTAGACATAATATTTTTTATTGAAGTATAGCTGACATACAATATTATATTAGTTTTAGGTGTGTGATAGAGTGGAGACTTATATACATTACTAAATGCTCACTATGGTAAGTGTAGTTATCATCAGTCACCATTCAAAGCTCTTACAATATTATTGACTATGTAGGTCCTATACTTTTCATCCCTGTGATTTATTTATTATATAGTGGAAATTTGTACCTCTTCACCCTTTTGCCTATTTTGTCTCTTCACCTATTTTGCCCAGCCCCCCACCCCTTCCTCCCTCCTGGCAACCACCAGTTTGTTCTCTAGATTTATAAACCTATATTCCTCTTTTGTTTGTTCATTTTTTAGATTCCACATATAAACCAAATCATACGGTATACCTCTTTGTCTGACTTATTTCACTTAGCATCCATAATAGCTTGTAGGACCATCCATGTTGTTGTAAATGGCAAGAGTTCATTCTTTATGGCTAATATTCCCTTGTGTAACAGAGAGAACTTAGCATGTCTGAGAAACTTAGAGGCTTCTGTCTGGTCCTGCATGTAGGCATGTTACAGCTAAGATGTGCAAAAAATGCTTCTTACCCGAAACCTACGTCGCCAGGGGAGATAAGGAAGTGTGTATAGAAATGACCAAGCAAGGTTTACAGGAACCACGTGACCAGATTCCTGTATGCAAAGCTCAAATGACCAAGGACAAAGAAGTTACACGACCTTCTTCAAGTGTCTTGAGATGTTCCTCCCTTTTTGACTTCAACTCCCCCCCACCTCCGCCACCTTCCGCCTCTTCCTAACATAAAAGCTCAAATCTCATGCTCGGGGAGATAGTTCTTTGGGATAACAGTCCACCATCTCCTCGGTTTGCTGGCTTTCTGAATATAGTCACTTTCCTGACCCCAACATCTTGCCTCTCAACTTATCGGCCTGTGGTGGGGGGGAGCAGAATAAGCTCGGACCCGGTTACCATTTGGTAGCCTGGCCCTGAGTAGGTCGTGGCCAGCTGCCCCGCCCAGGGATTCTCCAGCTAACTCTCCAGCAGCTGCCAGACCACGTGTTCCAAAGCTTCTCTGACTTCCTGGAGCCGCACCTGCTGCCCCTGCCTGTGGCTGGCTGGACACAGAATCCACAAACCCTGCCAGTCGCCAGACTGGGAAGTAGGGTAAGTCACACCAGCGTGTACAACTGGGAACTCTCCTGCCGTTTGGGCTTTTCCTTGGGGAGAAGTCATTCTGTTTGCATTTGTCTCGGCGATCCTGTTGGAGAGGGCAATGGTTGTTGGGCTCACACCTGTTTGTTTGTGACCCAGTTTATTTGCGCTTGGTTTGTTTGCTGCTGCAGCTTTGGATATCTTTGGGCCAGCCATGTTAGATTTGTTTTGTAACAGGCCTTCATTGTTCTCTCCCCAAATATTAGTGACTCTCAGCTTTCTTCCTCCCATTCAGTTGCCTCCAAATAGGGGATGTTCTAGGAAGCCGTTCGGTTTAGTTGGTGAAGCCCCTGACTTGTGAGGACGAACGAATGCTAACAGAGGTACTCTAGGCTTCATTTAGTCATAGTTTTGTTTCTTCTGTGTCCTTTCGGGATCTTTGGCTAGAAAGATGGCATGTCCTGTCCCCAAAGAAAGCCCATTAGGACAGATTTTGAATAAATCAACCAGAGAAATAAAGCAACCAGAGAAATAGCCTGTCTTGCAGGAGGGACAGATAGGAGTCAGAGATAAAGGAATGGTAGGGGGAACTTGGAATCCACCTCGGCATGGCCAGCAGCTGCCTCTGCCTCCCCTCCCTCTGTTCCTGCACCACCACCTGGGCGGGTAGCTAGCTTAGCCAGCTCCTGTACCATCACTGGTGCCTCCAGCACCATCGGCGCCCCCCTACCGTCACTATTGAGGAACAAAAAGCACCCCAAGCTGTAGGGCCAGCTCCTCATAAGCTTCAGACTGAAATACCTCCCAGACAAAACGGAGGGGTGCGGGGGCTACTCTGGACTTAAACCGCCCAGATTTCCCCACAGGAGCCCCAGGTAAAATTGACAGCGGGGAACACACTGATGGTTTGGTAGGCACAGGTGCAACATGTTTGGAGTTAAAGCTAATTGAAGTTGTTAGTTTAACTAAAATAAACATGACTTTACACTTACCAGCATGAAATGTAAAACTTTTATTCTACCAATTTTACTAAAGGCCAAATAAGCTCATGGTATCTGTTGCAACTTGTCAGCACAAAGATAACTTAAAACGATGTTTAATTTCATCTCTCTCATGAAGTTTTCATGGGTGATTGCTAAGAGCAAGTAGGTTAAAAGGGCTTATAGGTAAACTTTTAAATAGCTTTCAAAATCTTTGGTAACCTGGAGCTTTGAAGGTTTGCCAATTTAAACAATAAATTGGGTTGAATTCATTGGATATCTAAGTCTTTTCCAAATAAGGTAAAATACTAAAATATTAATTACTGAGCATAGGTTTGTCAGCTTTTGTTTTATTACAGAGAAACTAAAGATACTTGGGTCTTTTAGTGAACATTTTATGCTTTACTGAAAGTTGTACTATGTAAAAACACATGTCTAGAAATCATAAAATGTATTCATGAGTTTCTCAATCTAAAGAATTCTGGTGCAACATAGTTCACAATTGGTTACTACTTAGTTTTCATTGGAAACTAAGGTTTCTAGGAGTTAAAATTCTGATAAATGTAATTAAGACTGCTAGATATGATAAGGAAAACAACTCTGTATGTACGGAAAGTAGGAGATGTGTAGGAAAGGTATAAGAAATGAAAATACATTTTTGTTGAGGGAAAAGAAAGTAGTTGTATCCTGAAATGGGATTGGTTATTTAGAGAGGACAAACTTAGACAAAATCTGAATGAAAAAGAAGGTTCTAGAAGGTTTGTGAAGTGGAATCTTTGGGAAAAAAATTTATGTGGGGTCAGGACTAAGATTGGAATGAATGAGTTTTAAAAGAGAAGGTATAAGATTGGAATTTGGGTTTTCTCTCCGTGTAAAAGACAAGGTTTTCTTGGATTGTTGGTCTGTTCTTAAAAAGGAATTGTAAACAAAGATTTTTTCTTTATCTGCCCAGAAAAATAAAGTTTCAATGTTTTGTCTTTATCAGGTCTTTGATTACTTTAAGAAAGTTAAAAATTCTCAATATTAAGGGAGCTAAGTTTTGCTAGCAACTGTAAAAACTTCTGTCAAATCTGTTATTGCCAACTTGGTTAAGTAGATAATTGAATTAAGTTTTATAATAATTGGTAATCCTATTTAGGCACATGCTTTAGAACCTTTTGAGGTTTTAACAAACTTCCCCAAAATTCAAATTCTAAATGAAATCTTTTTGACAAATTAGGCTTGTTTATTTTGTTTGTTAAGTTACCTGGGAAGTATTGTCAAGAAAATGATAAGCCTTCTTAGCTTACATCATGTGGGTAAATACTAGAACTGTTCCGGAAATTATATAAAATTCCTAAACTTTTAATATGTCCTGATATAATGTCATCACATGTAATTCTAATTATTGAAGTGTTGTGTGTCACAAACATAACCTAGTATCATTGTCAACTGCATCCTAATGAATTCTCATCAGATTGTTAACCATGGCCATTTCTTAGTTTTGTCATTTATGGTTCTTGTTTCATTCTGATGCTCTTGCAAATGTGTTTCAGTTTCAAGGAGACTCATGAAAAGGACTTTTGACAAATACAGGTTTCTGATATCTTTTTTAAACATATTTATTTATTTTGAGAGAGAGAGAGAGAGAGAACATGTGCGTGTGAGCGTGGGATGGGTGGAAAGAGAGGGAAAGAGAGAATACCAAGCAGGCTCTGTACTGTCAGCCTGGAGCCTGATACGGAACTCGATCCCATGAACCATGAGATCACAATCTGAGCCAAAATCAAGAGTCAGAAACTTAACTGACTGAGTCATCCAGGTGCCCTGGTTTCTGACATCTTTAAGATCATAAAACTAAGCTAAGAAATCCCAAAACTAATGGGAAAACTGCATTCAAACAAGAATTAGTAACATGGGGCAAAATGAATTGAGAAATATGATTATAATTTATATGACTTTTGTTTGAAAACTGGCTGGTTCTCTAATATTTGCTCTTCTAGGTTTAAGAAAATGTTTTCTCTTAAGATATCTATGACTTACAGAAATTTGATGAAATATTTGTTTGTAAACACATAGAAACATTTATCTTTTCACCCTGCTTGAACCCTCCAGAATTCAGAAACTCTCAGTGAGTGTTCTTCCTTTCATGGTACTTCCAGTTATTTGCATAAGTTCAATGAAAATCTGTTCTCCCTGTAACAGGACACCATTGAAAACATGAGTTATATTACCAAGGCTTTGACTGGAATGTCATATTTGAGAGAGACATGTGTGGACCCAGGTATGACAGATTTAAGGAACTAAGGTTGGCTTTATGGAACCAATAGAACCCTTGGAAATGTTGGCCTGATACCTTGCTTCCAGAGTTCCCGACAGCCTTACCAGGCGAGTAAAGAATGTCACTTCCTGCCAGGTGCAGAAATCTCAGGATATTTTGGGGACCTTGAAAAGAGAGGAATTCACCCAAATCTACAGGGATTTTAGGCACATCTGATGGCAACGCTTTGGGTTGGCTTCTGGCCTTGAGAGGCTCTTAAAAGTTCAATCTGAAATCTCTTATAAAAAGTTGCAGCAAAGCATATTTAAAAGCATCTATATGGCCAATTGCTGCACTTAGGTAAATAATTAGGTCGAGTTTGTTAAAAGTAATTTTTTTTTTTTTTTACAAACTAGTCTTCATTTGGCTATCTTTGATAAAAATAAGGGTGATTTTAGAGAGAGAAATTATCTTTCAAAACATTCATTTGTGGGTGTTAGATTCTAGTTCTGATTGTCTTTGAGGGTTTGTTATTTGCTTATAAAACTGGGTTGGATCCTGAATTCTTCTGGTTTCCTTGAATATCTGGCTATGACTCTTCAAACTAAGGTTTCCAATTTTCTCCCATTCTCTTGACTTGAACTCATTGGAAACTAAAACTGCTATTTTTCCTGAAGCCTTGCAAACTGAAGCAAGACAACTTGAGTTAAACTTCAGAGAAATTGCCACAATGGCTCATGTATAGACAATCTTCATGCCTGTTGCTCTGTGGGCCCCTTGAAAGGATCACCAGGAACATTTGAACTACAAACTAGAAAAATCCATCAGATTGCCACTGCCTGCCTCCACTCCACCTGAGGATACTTTGAGACCAACATCTCAAAATCTTCTCACTGGCAGCAATCAGGACTCAAACATCAGGTATACAATTTGCTGCAACTATTAACCTGTGTTTTTCTATTGTTTCCATAGAAATACCTATGGTTACTTCTAAAACCCCAGTGCCAAAAAGAGGCACTAAGAAATGTTTCATAAGTCAAATCGAATGGTTCCATTCTGCAGCTGCCTCCCTCATTGACCCTGCCCATCAACATAGTAATCTTTGATTTAGAGATATTGGACAATAAAGCAGGGCAAAAGTAGGGTGGCCGAGACTGGGGAAAGGGGAAGGGCCAGAAAGCACCCACAACACCAAACTCTGGAGTGGGAAAATAAAAAAAGAATCTGATTTCTAGTTATCACATTATATTAATTGAGGTATCCAGTTTTAAACAAAGAATTACAAGGTATGCAAAGAAGCAGAAAAATACGGACCATTTGTAGGAAAATAATAGTCAATTGCAACTGCCCTTGTCCCTAGTAGGGTGTTGGACTTATTATATAAAAACTTTAAATCAGCTATTATAAATATGTTCAAAGAACAAGAAAAATCATTTCTAAACAATGAAAGGCAAGTGTGAAAATAATATCTCAGCAAGTGGAGAATCAATAAAGAGATAGAAATTATAAAATAGAATTGAACAGAAATTCTGGAGTTGCAGAGTATAATAACTGAAATGAAAAATTTATGCAAAGGTCTCAAAAGAAGATATAAGCTGGTGAAAGAAAGGATCTATGAACCTGAAGATAGGTCAATTGAGATTACCCAGTTTGAGGAACAAAAGAAAAAAGTTTTTAAAAACTACCAAAAGCTGGGGCACCTTGGTGGCCTAGTTGGTTAAGTGTACAACTCTTAATTTCAGCTCAGGTCATGATCTCGTGGTTCGTGAGATAGAGTCCTGAGTTGGTCTCTGTGCTGACAGCATGGAGCCTGCTTGAGACTCTCTCTCTCTTCCTCTCTCTCTGCCCCTCCCCCACTCACTTTCTCTTCCCCACCCCTGTTTCTAAATAAACATTTAAAAAAACATAATGGAATGCTACTTGGCAATGAGAAAGAATGAAATATGGCCTTTTGTAGCAACATGGATGGAACTGCAGAGTGTTACACTAAGTGAAATAAGTCAGGCAGACTTATTTTCACTCTTATGTGGATCCTGAGAAACTTAACAGAAGACCATGGGGGAGGGGAAGGAAAAAAAAAGAGAGGGAGAGAGTGAAACCATAAGAGACTCTTAAAACTGAGAATACACTGAGGGTTGATGGGGGGTGGGAGGAAGGGGAGGGTGGGTGATGGGCATTGAGGAGGGCAGCCGTTGGGATGAGCACTGGGTGTTATATGGAAACCAATTTGACAATAAATTACATATTTAAAAAAACCAATTACACTGCCTTTAAAAAAATTACCACAGGCTAAGCAATCTGTGAAACAGCATTAAACCCACCAACACATGCATGATGAGAATCCCAGAAGGAGAGGAGAGGTAAGAGAGAAAGGACAGAAAGAATACGTGAAAAAGTTATGGCTTAAAACTTCTTAAATTTTACAATGGCATTAATCTGTACATCTAAGAAGCACAATGAACTTCAAGAAGAATAAACTTAAAGAGATGAACAAACGGATACATCTAACTGTCAAAAGTTAAAGAGGGGATCTGAAAACAGCAAGAGAAAAATGACTTATTGCATATAAGAGATTCTTCATAAGACTGACAGCTAACTATCAGAAACTGTAGAGGCCAAAAAGCAGTAAGAAAACCTAGCAACACTCACTAGGATGGCTGTAATGAAAAGATCACAAGCGTTGGTAAAGGATGTAGAGAAACTGGGAATGTAAAGTGGTTATAGATACTTTGGAAAACTCTTTGGCAGTTCCTGGAAAGATTAAACCTAGAATTACTTTATGACCCCATAATTCTACTCCTAAGTATGTATGTGTGTGCATGTATATGTATGTACTTGTATGTATATGTACATATATATGTATGTATATGTACATATATGTATGTATATGTACATATATGTATGTATATGTACACATATATATGTATATATGTGTGTGTGTGTGTATGTACACATACACCCCAAAGAGAAATAAAAGCATATGTTCATGCAAAAGTTTACTGATAAATTTTCATAACAGCATTATTCATAATAGCCCCAAATTGGAAACTATTCCAGTGTCCATCAACTGATGAATGGATAGATTTAAAATATGGTATATCCATACAATGAAATAATATTCAGAGATAAAAAGGAATAAAGTACTGACTTACGCTATAACATGGATGAGCCTTGAAAACACTAAGCTGTGTGAAAGCAGCCAGCCACAGAGACCATGTATTATATGATTCCATTTACATGGAATTACCAAAACAGGCAAAGCTATAGAAACAGAATGTAAATTGGTGGTTGCCAGGGCTGGGGGTAGGGACAGGTTTGGAGGAAACTGGGGTGTTTCGTTACTGGGTATAGCATTTCTTTTTCAGGTGATGAAATGTTCTAGAAGTGATTATATTATTGATTATAAATGAGTGATTTATAAGGTATATTAATTATATTTCAATAAAGCTATTATTTAAAAAAAGAAACTCTATCATAGGATGAAGAAAAAAAAACAAACCCTGAGGATGGGAAAGGTAGTCTCCAAGGGGACTGCCATATTCCTGGTTCTGTTACTGAAAGGAAGCAGGCAGGAGAGATATCTGTGTGTACAATGATCAGATTCCACCTTATATTTCATCCCCACAATGTTGTGCTGATAGTCTTTATGTGTACAGAAAAGGGCAGAAGTCCTGCAGGACATCCTTCTTCAGGACTGAGGGATCTACACTATCCTGTTAGCCCATGTGACCCCTTCTCAACAGGCCCTGCTCCACTCTATTGCAACTCACCCATCACTGAGTTTACCCACTTTCCTGGGATAGAATTCTTTTTTTTATTCAGGATGGCAAGGACATGGCCCAATCTAGTGTGACATCTCCGTTAGTCTACACTCAATGTTGGCTTACACAAGGTGTGGCCTGTCTGGCTCTTTGGGGTTAATATTTCTTTGATAGAAAACTTCAAGTTTCTGAGAGCTTCAGCCAGATGTCCTATGGATAACTGTCTGGTAGCAAAGTCTCCGTTTCTCACCATCCCCCACCCCACATCTTCAATGACCTTCTACCCGAGGTTGAGTTCTTTAGTATTCTTTAGCATTCCACGGGGGTTGGGAAGGCCTCCAGCTTAATCATCATGTCAGGGACTTCACCATCACATTATCCCTAGGGCATGAGGGTTCTCATTTCAGGAAGGCTTGAAATCCCTTATTTCCGATAGTAAGTAGGTCCTTCTGGAATCCTTGGTACACGAAAAATTAGTAGGTGTCAAATGCTCGTTGATCTATTGATTCATCTTCATCATAGAACTGATCAAAATTTAGTCTGAAAAGAAACGAAATAGTGCTTAAAGCTGATGCTACACAGTAAACAAAGAGCGTAAGCAGAGTACCTCAGCATTCCCATCTGTTAAATGAAAATGTTATTTTTGAAGTGTTTGAGCATCTTCAGATAAATGCTAATACACCAGGAAAGTGGATTCAGCATCCGAGTATCTGACAGAAAAGCATGTCCTCCTTAGCCAGGTCTCTCTCTACCACACAGGGAGGCTGTTCTTCAGCAAGCTCAGAGAAAGAACACAGGGGAGAGTGAACTAAGACTTCAAGACACAACAGAGATCCTTTTCCCTGCTTACTTTCTCTTTCTTCTTACTTGAGCAAAGTTAAAATGAAGCTTCCTTGCTGAGCGGGTTTTTCCGAAGTATTAGCTAATGTGGTCAGTAATTGGGATACATTTGTCCGTGTTAAAACTCACAAATTCAAAAAGTGGCCGAGTTCAAACTAAAATAAGTGTGATATATAAAGGTCTTTAGTGATCTTTAACCCAGACCATAATTAGACTCTCTGGAATATGGAAAAACCAGAACAATTCAATAAACTCACATTGTGGTGGAAAGTCCATTGGCATTCCATATTCCAGCAGATTATGCCTGGGTGGGCTCTTCGTTTCTCTGCTTCTTGAATTCTCTGTTTTACTAATGACCTCTGTGCTCATTAGAAGCTGTTAGCACATTACAATGGCATTTATGAAGCACCAAAGGGGTGTATATTTGTCTCGTATTTACTCCTTCATTCCTGAGACTAATGCTCAGGTTTTCCTTCATGTGGGTTCTCTTTCCAGCTCACTCTGGTGTTTTGGAAACAGCACAATCAAGGCCAGCTTCCAGGAGTACGACTTGTGCAGTCACATAGCACCCCATGCTCAGAGGACCCCACACTTGGAAGGACCCCACACTCGGAAGGGCCCCACACTCGGAAGGGCCCCACACTTAGTTTACTATGTTCTGCTGTCATTGTCTTGAAATCCCTAATAATTTTTGAACAAAGAGCCACATTTTCATTTTGCACTTGGCCCTGCCAACTTTATGTAGCTAGGACTGAACACAGTACGTGGGGTTTCAGATTTCAGATTTGATCCCCGTTGTTGTATGTTTCTTAACCTCTCTCAACTCCATCTTCCTCAGTTGTTAAATACAGGAAGAATAGTATTCTGTATCACAGAATTGTCCTAAGAATTAAATGAGCTAGAAAAACATGCCAGTGACTGGGACGTGGTTCTAGTAACTAACCCTTATTAATTGCTTACTCTGTGTGAGGCACTGGGCCTGACAGTTTACGAAGAGTAGCTCACATATTCCTCGCAACAGCCAGCCCACCTCCATCATCAGCCAGCACCCCTGCTTTGCACTCATAGATTTTTCATAGCCAGTGTCTGTTCCCATTGGTCCAGCATCCCTTCCGGTTGGTCAGCATCTGTGATCATAGTGGCTATCATCAGCATTGCTCTCAGTGCTCTGTGTGGTCAGTAGTGGTTTGTAAACGAGGGAACCGAGGCACAAACATATTGAGTAACTTGCTCAAGTCCACACAGCTTGTAAGTGGATCATTTTAACTACTTATGTCGTAACCGTTAGTAAAGGGCAGAGACTCCAGTAGAAGTGAGGTCTTTACATTTGAAATTTAGTGGGGCGCCTGGGTCGTGATCTCATGGTTTGTGAGTTCGAGCCCCACGTCAGGCTCTGTGCTGACAACTCAGAGCCTGGAGCCTGCTTCGGATTCTTGTCTCTCTCTCTCCGTCTGCCCTTCCCCCGCTCAGGCTCTATCTCTGTCTCTCACAGATAAATAAACATTAAAAGGTTTTTTTTTTTTAATTTGCAGTTTAGTGTTCTTTCCTCTGACCCTCAAGTCTCTCTACCCCCAAGGAATTAATAGTCGAATGATGGTGATAAGACACATGTAAACTTGGCTATTGCATAAGATCATGTGTTCCGACCTGCCCACCTCCACCTGCCAAACACATGTACTCTCAGGTAACAGGAAATCCAGATGTATGTGCGTGTGTGTGTGAAAAAAATTTTTTTTTTAATTTTTTACTTAAAAATAACTGCAGACTGGGGCGCCTAGGTGGCTCAGCCAATTAAGCATCTGACTCTTGATTTCAGCTCAGGTCATGATCTCACCAACTGTGGGGCTCTGTGCTGACACTATACAGCCTGCTTGGGATTCTTACTCTCTCCTGTCCCTCTCTCTGCCCCTCATCTGCTGGTGCTCACTTTTTCTCTCTCAAAATAAATAAACAAACTTAAAAAATAAATAATTTTACACTTGCAGAAAAGCTGTAAACATAGTAAAGAGTTTATATGTACCCTTCACCCAGCTTTCCTTGATATTTATGACTTCTAGGGTATTAATTAAACAGTAGTGCTTATTCAAAGTTCAGCTGTTTTTCTCATAATGTGCTTTTTCTGTTCCAGGATCCAGTCTAGGATCCCACAATGCTTTTAGTGGTTATGTTTCTTCAGCTTCCTCTACTCTGCAGCCATTGCTCAGTCTTTGCTTATCTTTCCCAGTCTTGACAGTCGGGATGATTACCGATATATTATTCCATACAGCGTCTCTCAATTTGTGTTTGATGTTTCCTTATGGTTAAGTTGAGATTATGCATTTTTGGCTCGAGTATCATACAAGTGGTGTTGTGTTCTTCACCCCTGTGCGTCACGTTAGGGGTACATGATGTCGATATTCTTATTGCTGGTGATCTCCACTTACATTGCTTGGTTAAGGTGGTGGCTGCTGTATTTTTCTACTGTAAATGTACCATTTTTTCCCCTCTGTATGTGATAAATATTTTGGGGAAATACTTTGAGGCTACATAAATGTCCTGTTTCTTCTTAAACTTTTGTCCACCGATTTTACATCCATCAAGGGAACATGCCTACAATAATTATCACTGTGATATTGGCCTAATGGTGACTTTGTGTTCCCCTCATTCATTCTACTTTTATTAGTTAGAATTCTTCCATAAGGAAAAGCTGTCCCTTTTCCCCCATTTACGTATTTATTCTATCATATGGATATTTATTTTATAAGTTATAATCCAATACTATCATTATTATTTTGTTGCTCAAATTGTTTGGATTTGACCATTGGGAGTTCCTTCAGCTTGGCTGTTATGTGCATTTGACTTGCCCCCATCCCTTTTTGAGCACTTCTTTATTTTCTGGTACTGGTGCTCCAGGCTCCTGTTGTATTTTCCTTGCCCCAGCTCTGGAATCAATCACTTCTGCAAGGAGCCCTGGTTCTTTTTATCTGAGAATACATATCTTGGCGTTAAAATATAGAAAATGAATTCAAATATCTGAAGAACACTGTGGGGGCACATTTGGCCCATAGTCTTTCACCTTGTGACATCTGATGCAGGAGGTCAGTTAGTGACCAAGAAGGAGAAAGGCTGGGATCAGGATGAGAAAAGCCTTGAATGTCCAAAGAAAAGTTTGGAATTCATGCAGCCAGCAATGGGACATGGGACACTATGCACAGGTTTTGAGTAGAAGTGAAATATGTTTAAAAACATGTCTGGGGGAGGTAAACAGGAAGATTTAAAAATAGAACTTTCTAGAAGTAGGAAGCTGAGTCAATGAAACAAAGGTATAAAAGTCTACATTAGGGACTTCTCTCTGCTATTCCCCCATGCTGGAGGGTCTTTCTCCTGTTCTCTGCCAACTTAAATCCTCCTTACCTCTCAAGGCCTCCTTCTCCAGAAAGTCTTTCCTGACCCCCCTCCCAGAATTGATCCTTCTTCCTCTGTGTATCCCTGGCCCAGATTGGTTTGTAATTTCCCTCTACATGCATTTCATTCTGCTATGTATGCTGGTGCTCTGTTTGAATGCTGGTTTCACCCACTTAATTACTATTTGCTGACAGGAATGGCCTTAGTCGTCTTTATCTCTTCCCAGTGCTTAACACAGTTCCACTCACATAGGATAGATGCTCAACTCAGAACTCAGTTGGTTATAGGAACTATTTATAATTCACTCTGAGATGTTGGATAAATGAAAACAAAGTGCCAGTATATGTAAATGTCTTCGAAGTCATACAATTTTTCAGTTGAAATTATTTTACTCCCTGACAAATCATTCCAGCCTGATGTGTGAGGCAGTACAAGTGTTTGAAAGCACGACAGTAAGAGCATAAAACACACACACACACACACACACACACACACACACACACACATACACACATACACAATTTCTGAGCCCACAGATTAAGTCTGTTCTTAAGATGAATACTGGTCAGATCTACACTCAATGTTGAAGGAGTTTCATAATAAAGGGATTTTCCTTACAGAGAAGACAAGAGCTGTCTTAAAAAGTCCATTTGGAAGGTACCTCTTAGGGCTATATGAAGCCTTTGAAAGCATGAAAGGAATACCTTCCCTTTTGAGAACATTCCTAAAGGCCTTGATAGAAGTGAACTCTGTGATAATCGTGTTTCCTCTTTAGAGTTGTGCTATTACATGATTAAAATCTATGCTTCAAGCACATAAAATCAAATTTCATCCTCCTAAAATGTAGAGAATTGATAATAGTCAGTAAAGCAATCACCCTACAGAAAATAGGGTCTGTGGTATTCGTCAAGGAGACAGCATGAAGGCTCTGCAGCCTCCGTTCCCAGGCTCCTGCCAGATTTGCCAGCCTCTCTTCTGGTAGCAGATACCTCTGTGACAGCTGGCACCTTGAGTCTAGAAGGGAGGAAGAGGGAAAAAAAAGGAAAGAGATGTGAGAGAGGAAGGAAGGCTGCAAAGATAGTAGCTATTGACTCTTTGTCCACCAGGCGGCACCTGCCGGCTAGCACAGCACCAGTAGGAGAGGCAGGTCTATAGGGGAAGGGCAGGTCTAAGAGATGCAGAGTGAGGAAAATGCCAAAGGAACAAGAGTACAGAAGTAAGTCCTGTGAAGAGAGTAGGCCTCAGCAATATGGGGACTGGGGGGGGGGGGGGGGCACAGGAGGTAATTCAAAAGAAGCATAATGAAGGATCAAACCCAAGAGGTGGGGTGGGATAACATTTTGTCAGGCTCACCAAGGTTCCCTCATCCTGTTCCTTGTTGCAATGACTTCCCCTCTCCCCTGCTCCCTAAGTCAGCTGTGTTCATTTTAGATCAGGAGCTCCTTTATTTTGGATGAGGAGTGCCATTCATTGGCCCCAGAGAAGGGAACAGATGGGAAAGAACAAAGAAGTCGACTTTCTGCTTTTGTAGGTTTAAATACATGTTCTAAACCTTAGCAGAGTCCATAGCTTTGAGGGAAGAGGTTTCTTCATTACTCTGAGCTGAGGTCCTAGCATAGACAATAGATTTTTAAGAATATGGTACTGAAAGACAGTCCAGGCAGCAGACAGTCCAGACAGGACAACACGGAAGGATGGAAACAAAAGAGGACCTTTACAGTCCTCAGACTCTCCTGCACACACAGGAGGAAATTTGCTTTGTTCCTGGGAATGTCAAAGGGGTGATAGAGAGGAGGGTCATTGGATCTGAAGGAGCTATCATTTGGGATGAGGGGTACGCAAAGTGTATGGGGTTGATAACCTGATGCCAGAGAGGGACTGAAGACACTGGGGCTATGACCAGCGGCCATATGGTACAATGTCCGATGACCAGATGGCACAAGTTACATCTCAGTGAACACCAAACCACACTGAAGGCCAGCCTCCCCTTCTCTTTGCTAGAAGTCTTAGCCCTCCTCAATTTAGAATGTCCATGGAGGAAGGGGGAGGGGGCAGGGACTGAAATACACTAAGTTTGTAAAGTTAGAGAAAAATAAAGTGATTTATGTCTTAGCATACTTGGTAACTTGGATTTAAAAATTTTTACCTGCTACATAATTAGGAAGCTAATTAATATTAATATATCAAACCTACCCTGAATGAGGTTAGTTCTATGTCTGAGTTCAGATTTCTGGGAGCATCAAAGACAGAAGAAATCTCTTGAAGGGCAGTAGAGCCTTCTCTTTCTATTCTTTTGTTTTGTTTTGGTTTGGGTTTTTTTTGCATATTCCAGCTATGTTACCAAAAAAAAAAAAAAAAAAGGTATAGGCCCCCCACCCTTCACCCCAGGCGATTTTATTTAAAGCAGTTTGCTCCAATGTGTTGGGTTATGACTCATTAGATAAGAACATTTTCTTTAGCTTCGTGTAGATATTAGAAGTCCATATGATCTAAGGTCAAGTCCCAAATGAAAGGAACATAGAGGTGATACAATTATACTGACTTCAGAGCAGATGGCTGTTTTCTGGAGGGAAATGGTGCATAAAACACACAAACAATGAAAGACTTGAGAGAGAAATTCTTCATGGCAGTCGTGACTATAAAATCAACACAAGGCAACTAATTCACAGAGCTGGTGCAATATTGAAAACCATTAAGGAAAACAAGGGGCACCTGCTGCCCTGATGAGGCATCTTGCCTGGAATTGGAGGAGGAAGGGTATGGAATAGGTTGCAGGCATGCATGTTTCTCGATATAGTACAAATGAATCTCAGTTCACAAACCCAGTTGTAAACAAGGTAAATTTATTTTTCTATTAAGTTAATACAGTTGACTCTTCAACAACACAGTTTGAGCTGCATTGGTCCACTTATATGCAGACTTTGTTCCATAAACAGAGTACAGAACTGTAAATGCATTTTTCTCTTATGATTTTCTCAATAACATTTTCTTTTTTCTAGCATAGTTTATTGTTAGAATATAGTGTTAATACGTATAACATACTGTATATGTTAATTGGCTTTATGTTATCAGTGAAGCTTCTGATCAACAGTAGACTATTAATAGTGAAGTTTTGGGGCACCTGGGTGGCTCAGTTGGTTAAGTGTCTGACTTCAGCTCAGGTTATGATCTCACCATGCCCGAGTTCAAGCCCCGCGTCGGGCTTTGTGCTGACAGCTCAGAGCCTGGAGCCTGCTTCAGATTCTGTGTCTCTCTTGCTCTCTGCCCCTCCCCCCACTCTCTCTCACTCTCTCTCTCTCTCAAAAATAAATAAACATTAAAAAAATGGTGAAGTTTTTGGAGAGTCAAAAGTTATATGCAGATTCTCTACAGTGTAGGTGTTGGTACCCTTAGCCCCTGTGTTGTTCAAGGGTCAACTGTACTTGCAATGGACTGCTTTCTTCCAAGCATTAGGAATAATTTCCATTATTTCAGGGTTCTTGTCCTTTGTCTGTGATTACCTCTAACTTTGAAGCTTACATAATGCCCATGAATGAAGGTTACAGGTGTGGGGAGCATCTCACTTGAGTTGACATTACTCTTCAATAGCACAACTGCTTAAATGGGATGTGGACACTTACTGGTCCCTATCACAGTAACTTTGGGTCTGGCACTGGGCCAGCTAACTCTCAGGACCCTCTTGGGCACACAGGATAATCCTGATGCTTCCATGCCACTCTGGGACTATAGAAAACTTGGTGGGGCCATCCACAGCTATTTGTCATTCCAGTAGCACTCTTGGGCACAAAAGAATCATTCCACTTCCCCAGCACTTTCCTCCACTGCCCTCACCATTTACAGGTTTACTCTGAGGCCTTTTCAAATTCATCTGCCAAGACAGAGTGGACAGCCAGACTTCAGGGGTCTTGCCTCCTTCTTAGAGTCTACCTGGAAAAGAAAACATAGGTTTCCTCTGGAATCCCATTCCCAGATCCATCTGGAGTTTCTGTCATGGAACATTCTCATTGGTTCACCCCAGGAAATGATCTTTTTCATCTAGAAAAAGGTGCAGACCTTTTTCATCAAGGACTTGTCAACACACCTAAGCTCTCTGCTCGTCTCCAGTC
The DNA here is from genome assembly GCF_028749965.1 of Puma concolor. NCBI lineage: Eukaryota > Metazoa > Chordata > Mammalia > Carnivora > Felidae > Puma > Puma concolor. The sequence continues at coordinate 44,911,613 of NC_141672.1, forward strand.
TTCCTCTGTTTTCCCAGTTGGTGGAAGGGAGTGTGGAGCACTTTAGCCCGGAGGACAGGGAGCAGCAGCATGGATTGGGAAAACTTCTTTGTTATTACTCATTGCTACTCCCACATCTCCCACATTGTACACATTCCAGCCAAGATGTTAAAAACTAAAAAGCTAATAACTGATTCCTTTTGTGTTACTTATTTTATGTGGAGTCATCCCTTCCCTGAGGCAGTGGGAGAGGGAATACGAAGTTAAAGGAGAGGTGAAAAACTATATAGCTATATATTCTAGCCACATGTATACTCTGCTTCTTCAGCTGAGTCCTTACTAAGATCAGTCACAACCCATAATGCATGGTGGGAAGAAATAAAACAACATGGTGTAAGGACTTCCCAGCTGGATTAACAGTGGGGTCAGCTCTGGTGATCTTACCATAGATACTTCGGCTCATTCTCTTGTCTTATTCATTCTCCTTTATGAGGGCCCAGTTAGTGTACTTTAGAGATTCTCACTCTGTCACACCGAAATGAGTTCAGTCCTTCTCCAGTCTCCCCCTACTGTCCCTCTTCTTTCTCTTTTTCTTCCCACCTCTCCACTTTTCTTACTCTACTCCACTCTGACTGACCTCTCTCCCCAATGGCAGGTTCAAATGACATGATTCCAGGACCTCTGCAGGAGACTATTGCTTGCTCATGAGTAAAGTGACTGCACATCCTACTTGAATCTTATATCCATTTAGTGCCTGCTTTCACTTTCAGTAGTGTTCAGAATTGAATGATGGATTATATGGTCACTCTAGTCACTAGAGACCAGCTTATTCTCAAAAATATTTGATCTCAGCTGAAAAGAACTGTTTAAATATGAGGATTAAGAAAAAGACACATACTTCAGGTATGCTAGAAGAATCAGGCTTCACCATAAGGTACTAATACACAGAGTGAGATGGTCAAAGAGAAACGTACATTAAGTCCCGCTGGAGTCTACAGGGTTAAGTCAGAGCCAGGGCAGTAGGGGGAGGGAGGAAGGAATCTGGGTTACAGCACTGAGATGGGAAGGTCAGCTGTCAGCAGGCTTGGCGTTGGTGTCTTGCTTTGAGGCAGATGGATCTAGCTGGGAGAGTTGGGGAGGTGGAGTTCGGGTGGGGGCAGGAGAATATAAGGTTGGAGTGTCTTCCAGTCTGAAGCTTTGACAAATATCAGGTCATCCAGGGATGAATCTGGAATGGAAACAAAGAGATCAAGAGAGGTGCTGGCCAATGTGCTATGTCTTCCCAGCTGATAGTGTGGGAGATTTAAGTCAGACTTTGACCTGTTCTTTGACCTGTTCAAGGACTGCCTTTTGTGTGGGTAAAATTTGAGTAGTCCTTCATAAAAGCAGGAACCTTTTATGTAGCTTAAATAATTTCTGGATAAGAACCATTTTCTAATCATCATAAACTATTATCTTTATGAAAGAGGGAGAATAACAACAAAAACATGTGCTTGCTTTGGCAGCACACATACTAAAATTGGAACAAAGACAGAAATATGTATTAAAAAACTAGATCTTTCATCCAACACTTATGAACAATGATTGCAATCAATAGCCCTTAATTGAAAACAATAGATTTGAACCAAAATTACAGCAAAATCTGGAATCCTTACTTATGTAGCAGATGTACCTTCATGGTCATGTTTAGTTTTAACTAATTGGGAGATAGCAGTCTGGCAGGGTTCTGAGCGCTAGAAACTTTGAGCTTGGGCTAAAAAAAATTTAGAAAATTCGCAAAGTGAAGAATCAAGAATTTGCTATATATTAAGTTCATTAATCTTTAGTTTAAGGACTATACATAGAAAAAATAATATTGGAGTCACTGAGGAAATTTTCATAGGCATATTAAAAGCAGAGACTCGCTTAGCATATAGGGAGTTTGTTTTGTCTTGTGACACTATTTCCTCTCTTGGCCCATTAAAATATCTTTTGAAGAACAGAATAAAGAGTACTTGGTATACATAGCCCACTACCAACAGACATTGTGGGAGTGGCTAGTGTGGCTCTCTTGGGATCTAATTTGGAGTCACCAAGACCCAAGCTAAGTCATGGTCAGATGCCCAATTAAAGACAATATGTCACGAAAATAATCAACACTTTTAGAACCTGGCCAAAATACATTTCTTTTTATAGGTTTTTTTTTTTTTTTAACACAAAGGTAATTCTAGATAGAAATGGAAAAGAAAAGAAAAAGAAACTATGAGATAGTAGTTCTTAAACTCTGAGCATAAAAATTTAGATAAGTGTAAGAATCACAGGGGCCCTTGTCAAAAATGCACAGTCCTAGAGCACAAATATATGGAAGTTAAATAACATGCTACTAAACAATGAATGGGTCAACCAAGAAATCAAAGAATAAATAAAAAATTACATGGAAACAAGTGAAAATGAAAACACAATGATAAAAAAATCTTTAAGATGTAACAAAAGTGGTTTCTAAGAGGGAAGTTTTTAGCAATACGAGCCTATCTCAAGAAGCAAGAAAAATGTCAAATAAATAACCTAACCTGACACTTACAGGAGCTAGAAAAAGAACAACACACAAAACTCCAAGCTAGCAGAAGGAAGGAAATAATAAAGATTAGAGCAGAAATAAATGATAGAGAAACTAAAAAAACAATAGAACAGATCAGTGAAACCAGGAGGTAGTTCTTTGAAAAGATCCACAATGATAAACCTCTATTCAGACTCATAAAAAAGGGGACTCAAATAAATAAAATCACAGATAAAAGAGGAGAAAACAACCAACACCACAGAAATACAAACAATTGTAAGAGAATATTATGAAAAATTATATGTCAACAAATTGGACAACCAGTTTGGTTGGAAATGGATAAATTCCTAGAAACATATACCTACCAAAACTAAAGCATGAAGAAATAGAAAATCTGAAGACTGATTACCAGCAATGAAATCGAATCAGTAATCAAAAAACTCAACAAACAAAAGTCCAGGACCAGATGGCTTCATAGGCAAATTCTACCAAAGATTTAAAGATGAGTTAGTACATATTCTCAAACTATTCCAGAAAATAGAGGAGGAAGGAAAACTTCCAAATTCATTCTATGAGGCCAGGATTACTCTGATACAAAACCAGATAAAGACTGTACAAAAAAGAGAACTACAGACCAATATCTTTGATGAACATAGATGTAAAAATCCTCAACAAAATACTAGCAAACCAAATCCAACAATACATTAAAAAAATTATTCACCATGATCAAGTGGGATTTATTCCCAGGATATAAGAGTGGTTCAATATTCACAAATCAATCAATGTGATACATCACATCAATAAGAGAAAGAATAAGAACCATATGATCATTTCAATAGATGCAGAAAAAACATTTGACAAAGTACAACATTCATTCATGATAAAAACTCTCAACAAAGTAGGTCTAGAGGGAACATCCCTCAACATAATAAAGGCCATAAATGAAAAACCCACGGTGAACATCATCTTCAATGGGGAAAACTGAGAGCTTTTCCCCTAAGTTCAGGAAGAAGACAAGGATGTCCACTCTCACCACTTTTATTCAACATAGTACTGGAAGTCCTAGCCACAGCAGTCAGAGAACAAAAAGAAATAAAAGACATCCAATTGGTAAAGAAGAAGTAAAGCTTCCACTATTTGCAGATGACATGATACTATATATAGAAAACTCAAAAGACTCCACACACACACACACACACACACACACACACACACACACACAAACCTGCTAGAACTGATAAACAAATTCAGTAAATACCAGGATACAAAATCAATGTACAGATATCTGTTGCATTTCTATACACTAATAATGAAGCAGTAGAAAGTAAAGAAAATAATTTCATTTACAATTGCACCAAAAGTAATAAAATAGGAATAAACTTAACCATAGAGGTGAGAAGCCTATATTCTGAAAACTACAAAACACTGATAAAAGATATTGAAGATGACACAAGGAAATGGAAAGAAATTCCATGCTCATAGATTAGAAGAACAAATATTGTTAAAATGTCTATACTACCAAAAGCATTTAATGCAATCTCTATCAAAATACCAACAACATTTTTCTCAGAACTGGAAAAACAACCTTAAAATGTGTATGGAACCACAAAAGACCCCAAACAGGCAAAGCAATTTGAAAAAGAAAAAAACGAAACTTGAGGAATCACAATTCCAGACTTCAAGTTACATTACAAAGCTATAGTAATCAATACAGTATGGTACTGACACAAAAAAAGACACATAGGTCAATGTAACAGAATAGAAAACTCAGAAATGAATCCACAATTACATGGCCAATTAATCTTCCACAAAGGAGGGAAGACTATACAATGGGAAAAGAGTCTCTTCAACAAATGGTGAAAACTGGACAGCTACATACAAAAGAATGAAACTGGACCACTTTCTTATACCATACACAAAAATAAACTCAAAATTGATTAAAGACCTAAATGTGAGACCTGAAACCATAAAAGTCCTAAAAGAGAGCACAGGCAGTAATTTCTCTGACATCAGCTGTAGCAATTTTTTTCTAGATGTATCTCCTGAGGTAAGGGAAACAAAAGCAAAAACTACTGGAACTACATCAAAATAAAAATCTTTTGTACAGTAAAGGAAACAGTCAACAAAACTAAAAGGCAATCTCTTTAATGAGAGGAGTTATTTGCAAAAGGTATATCCAATAAGGGATTAATATACAACACATATAAAGTACTGATACAATGCAACACTCAAAAAAAAAAAAACAATTAAAAAATGAACAGAGGACATGAACAGACAGTTCTGCAAAGAAGACATCCAGATGGTCAAAAGACACTTGAGAAGGTGCTCAACATCACTTATCATCAGGGAAACGGAAAAATCAAAACTACAATGAGATATCACTTCATACCTGTTAGAATGGCTATTATCAGGGGCGCCTGGGTGGCGCAGTCGGTTAAGCGTCCGACTTCAGCCAGGTCACGATCTCGCGGTCCGTGAGTTCGAGCCCCGCGTCGGGCTCTGGGCTGATGGCTCAGAGCCTGGAGCCTGTTTCCGATTCTGTGTCTCCCTCTCTCTCTGCCCCTCCCCCGTTCATGCTCTGTCTCTCTCTGTCCCAAAAATAAATAAACATTGAAAAAAAATTAAAAAAAAAAAAAAAAAAAAAGAATGGCTATTATCAAAGACACATGGGGCACCTGGGTGGCTCAGTCAGTTAAGTGTCTGACTCTTGTTTTCAGCTCCAGTCATGATCTCATGGTCATGATATTAAGCCCAATGTTGGGCTCCATGCTGGGCATGGAGCCTGCTTAAGATTCTTTTTCTCCTCTCCCTCTGCCCCTCCCCTTCTAGTGCTCACTTGCTCTCTCTTTCTGAAAAAAATTTTTTTTCTTATTAAAAAAAACACAAGAAACAAGTGTTGGTGAGGATGTGGAAGAAAAGGAACCCTCATTCACTGTTGATGGGAAGGCAAACTGGTGCTGCCACTGTTGAAAACAGTATGGAAGTTCCTCTCACAATTAAAAACAGAACTTCCTTATACCAGTAATTGAACTACTGCGTATGTAAAAAATATGAGAATGCTAATTCAGAAGGATACATGCACCCCTATGTTTGTTGCAGCCTTATTTAGCCTTATTTAGCCTTAGTGAGGTTGGCCCAGGTGTCCTCTGATGGATGAATGGATGGAGAGGATGTGATGTATATATATATATGTATATATGTATGTATGTATATATGTACATATATATATGTACATATATATATATATACACACACATACATATACATATATATATGGTATATATATGTGTGTATATATATATGTGTGTGTAATGGAATATTATTCCATTATTCCAGTGTGTGTGTGTGTGTGTGTGTGTGTGTGTGTGTGTGTAATGGAATGTTATTCAACCATAAAGAAGAGTAAAATCTTGCCATTTGCAGGTTCATGAATGAAGCTAGAGAGTATAATGCTAAGTGAAGTAAGTCTGTCAGAGAGGGACAAATACCATATGATTTAACTCATATATGGTATTTAAGAAACAAGACAAACAAGCAAAGAGAAAAAATGGAGAGACAAAGAAATAGACTCTGCACTATCGAGAATAAACTGCTTCTAGGCAGGAGGTGGGTGGGGAATGGATGAAATGGGTGATGGGGATTAAAGAGTGCACTTATGACGAGCACTGAGTGATGTATGGAATTGTTGAACCACTGTATGGCACACCTGAAGATGATATAACACTATACGTTAACTCTACTGGAATTAAAATTTAAAACTTAATAAAAAAAGTAAGGAGAAAATGTTGTTAAGGTACTAAAATATAAAGTTTCTTTTCTTCCAAGGTCTTTCTTCCGCTTAATAAGCATCCTGTCATCATGCTTATTATTTGTTATTTAACATTGTTCTAAGTAGAGAAAAATTAAAAATTTAAATTATAAAAAAAAAAGCACCTTTCTGGGCCTTGCTTGCAGAGATTCTGATTCAGTGGGTCTGTGGTAGGTCCCAGGAATCTGGGCATGATGCGGGTGTTATAGCGGTTATGCAGATTGGGTGCCAATGCAAACTCCTGTGGTTTGGGGCTGGAGGGGAGAGAGGGGCTGTTGAAACCTCGGGACTTATGAGCCAATGCCACCATGGCTGTGCCCTACCAGACAGCTGGGCAGTAGCCAAGGCCAAGGCCACATTGTCCACCTTAACGAATTAACTAGTTTTGAGCTACATGAGCAGCAGCAGTGGTATTGTCCACATAGAGGTTTATCAGAGAAGGAAAAAAAAAGCTCATGACCCCAAGATAGCACCCTTCACCCCAGAAGTAAGAAAATATCCTACATAGACAAACATCAACAGATTTAGCTGGATCTGAGCCCTTCATTAAAGTTAGTCTTGCTTCTCTCTCCCACATTCTTCCCAGGTGAGCCTAATTCATTATCTAGTTCCTTTAAGCCAGAGGCTTTTATATTCAGCGCTGAGTGCTAGATCTCTTTGGGTGAGTGAAGACAGCACTATTGTTAGATCCTGTTTATTTTATGATTTTACATATAAAGAGTAGGCAGCCAGAAACACAAATGATCTGTTTTGTTTTCCTGTTCTCTTCCTTCCAACAGAATTCACGTTAAAGCTAGAACAATATTATTTTAAAAATCACCAAGTAGTGGGCATAAGTGACAGGTAATGTGAAGTGGCATAAATGCCTTCACCAACACGTACACAGGCCACATGGCACGCATATAACACATCATATCACACACCTTCAAACTAGCCTATATATCTTTTAAAAATACACTCTTTTTTTCTCGCACACACATTTTCTTATTCTCTCACTTCCAACTTTGGTATGGAGTCCACTTTTTGATTTGGTCAGAACCTTAAGGATCTTTCTGTGGAAGATCAGACCTAATCCTATGGGATGCTGCTAATGCAGGACCTCGGGAAAGGAAAGGTCTCCACATGAACAAAAGAGAAGCAAGTTGTGGATTAGTGAGCCACACTCTGCAGATGGACTTTGTGGACTTACTGAAAAGAGGTTCAGGCTGAGAAACTTGGAATATCCAAATTGGCTAAACAAACATCAGTTTGTCTACCAAAGCGCCTCCAGATTACAAGTGAGTAAAATCGAGTTGTCTTGGGATCTGAGTTATTTGGCTCTAAACTTGGCCAGCAGTACCATTAACTATTGATCTGTTAATTTATGATGGTTTAGAACAAGACTTTGATGAAAGCTGCTAGAGCCTTGACCAGAAAGTCAATAAGTCTTTTATAAAACAACCTTACCCATGTATTATCCATATGCTCATTGGCAAGGCTTCATCTGGGGCATTTCTCAGTCGGGCTTCAATTCACCGACTATTCAAAATATTGAAAGCCTCCTACGAAACACAAGCCGTTTAAATTTCTAATTATCTGACCATCACACATTACCTTAATACTGATGACTCAGTACTCTGTGACTCTGTAATGTGCTAATAAAAAGGGAGTATGAAACATTTTCATATGTTCCCTTTTCTGGGAGATGAATCACAGACTCTTGCTCCAGTGCTTGTGTTCAAAGTGTATTTCAAAGCCAGAGTAATTGAAAACATTTCTCTGTATGGAAGAGCCAAAGAAAATGTTCTTATGCTAGAATGAAACATCGGTGAGCCGTATGGAACAGGGCATGGGGAGCCACAGTGGCTCAAAACTGGAAAAGGCAGGACCAAGCAAAGATAAGAGCTCTTTATGCTCCTGTATAGTAGGTCCTCGATACTGAGTGTTCTCTCTTAACCTTTCCTTCCCCTTCACAAGTCTGACTTTTCTTTTACCCGTAAGACTCCTGTCTCCTTCTTGAGAGACAGTTTTCCCCAAGGTCTAGTTTTGTCTAAACAAACAATCCTGAAAGATTGACTTCCATCATTACCATATTTTGGACAGAAGTCCATCTCATTGAACGGAGGACACTTGCAAGTTGAAGGAGTATTTGTATGAAAATGAGCAACAGGCTTCCTTGGACATCTCTAGGCTCAGTTCCAACATGACCTTAACTGTTCCCTCTATGCTACACCCTGCTCAGTCCGGCCTGTAAACCATCCTCCTCCAAAAACCACTGACCTTTGAAAAATCTTTCCAGATCACTTAGGAAAAGACAATGCAAATTATAGGGGCGCCTGGGTGGCTCAGTAGATTAAGTATCCAGCTCTTGATTTTGGCTCAGGTCATGATCTCACAGTTTGTGGGCTCCAGCTCTGACAGTGTGGAGCCTGCTTGGGATTCTCTCTCTCTCCCTCTCTCTCTGCCCGCCCCTGTTTTCATGCACATGTGTTCTCTCTTTCTCTAAATAAGTAAGTAAATAAGTAAATAAATAAATAAGACAATGCAAAATTTTCACAAATACATGAATAAACATGTAATCTCATCAGTAAAGAACAGCAAATTCAAACAAAATTAAGATGATTATGTGTGAGTGAATTAATTTGGGAAGGTTTTTTTAAAAATTTTTTTTACATTTATTTATTTTTGAGAGACAGAGACGGAGCACAAGCAGGGGAGGGGCAGAGAGAGAATGAGACATAGAACCCGAAGCAGGCTCCAGGCTCTGAGCTGTCAGCACAGAGCCTGATGCGGGGCTCAAAGTCACACACCATGAGATCATAACCTGAGCCAAAGTCGGCCGCTTAACTGACTGAGCCACCCAGGTGCCCTGGGAAAGGTTTTTAATAAATACATTGCTGGTGTTCCAGTTAGAATGCTTTTAGGCTGCAGTAAACAGAACAACCAAACCAAACTTCTTAAACAATACGTATAATATATTTATTTCACTTGAAAAGCAGTCCCCAAAATGGGTGTCTCCTAGGTTGATTAACTCAGAAATTCAACAGCATTATCAAGCTCCCATCCTTCACTGGTAGACTTAACTTCACACGTAGATTTGACAGTGCTCAGTGAAAGAAGGGAGACTGTTGCTTTCTTGTCTCTTTTTAAGAGTGAAAAAAAATTATGAAATTGTAATTATGAAATTAAGAATGAAAAAAAAAATTACCTTCCATCTCCTCTCATTAGCCAGGACTGGGTCACATGCCCACCTCCAAGCAAATCATAGACAAGAGAAGTGAGAGTACCGAGATTGGTTTGGACTAATCCAGAGTTAGTCCCACAGGAAGCATGGAGGTCTAAAAAAAACCAAAGCTCCATCAACAGGGAAAAAAGAGAAAATAATGGCTTTGGAGTAGGCAACCCATGGTCTGCTCTAGCTGCCAAGGATATAGTGGGACAGGCCACACACATGGCTGATAGGAGTTCTGGAAGTTAATTTGACACCATATATCAAGAGGCTTAGAGGCGTCCATACCCTTTGACATAGTAATTTCACTTCTAGGACCAAAGCCCATGGAAAGTATACCTAAACACAGAAAATGCATTATGCTCAAAGATGTTCACTGTAGTATCCACTATAATGGAAAAAAGAAAGAAAAACAAAACAGTTTAAGGGCCCAACAATAAAGAAACCATAATGTAATTACATTCTTTTTTAAAAAAAAAAATTTTTTTTTCAGCATTTATTTTTATTTTTGGGACAGAGAGAGACAGAGCATGAACAGGGGAGGGGCAGAGAGAGAGGGAGACACAGAATCGGAAACAGGCTCCGGGCTCCGAGTCATCAGCCCAGATGCCTGACACGGGGCTCGAACTCATGGACCGCGAGATCGTGACCTGGCTGAAGTCGGACGCTTAACCGACTGCGCCACCCAGGCGCCCCTGTCGTTAACATCCTTTTAATGGACTACTTGTAAGCATTTTTAAATGGTGTTTACAAAGAGTTTTAAAGACCGTGGGGAGATGTTCATATTACACAGTTAAATGAGAAAAGCAGAATGTCAAATTATATATATAACTCTGTCCAGGTAAATATTAACAGAAACTATCCCCTCAACATCCACTATGAGCAAAGAGCTTACACACCATCTTCAAGCCTTTCAACAACCCTGAAAGGTAGGTGCTCTTCGGCCCAGTTTGCAAATGAGGCAACCAAGGCTCAGAGATGTTTAGTACATTTCCCAGAATTTCTCAGCTAGTAGATCAGAAATTTGAGCCTAGGTCCCTCTGGCTGTTTGAACTGCAGCCTTACAATTTAGGAGCCACACTCTTTCTTTCCCTTTTGTTCTGTTCTCTCTTCCCCACTGTGGATGGATAAGATATTTACGAGAATGAGCACGTTTCAGAGGTATAGATAAACACACAAATACTCAGGGAAATGGAACTGAATAAGGACCATGGGAAATTGGGGGATTTGGGAGGGGGGCAGACAGGAAAAGAGGGAAAGGAAGAAAGAAGGATACCTGGAGTGACTGTACTAAGAATTGGAACGTGGCTGTTCACCAGACCAGCCAGAATTCTTTGATTTCCTTTTTAGCTGGAATTGTTCTCCAAGTGCCTCATTTAGCACTTGCTGCCAGAGATGATCCATACCAATTCACCAAGATGCTCTTTCAGGTCCAAGATGCTTCTCTAGATGTTGGATCCTAGTCTAATTATATGCTAATCAGAAATCTCTCCAACCATGGCTGGTCAGATCAGAAGGAGTGGGTGCACATGTGATCATAGGAATAAAGGTAGTGATTGATACATCTGTGAAAGATGGGGTGGAGAGCCAATATGTTGGTGCTCACACATTATTTCCCTTAGAGCAATACCCACGGCCCCAAGCAGGAGGTATACTTGCAACTAATAAATGAAAATTATCGAATTAAGGAGGAAGAAAGAGGAAAGCCAATCCTCTGGCCATCTGCTTCTGTTGTTTTTCATATCCATGCTATCTCTGTTAACCTATATTTACATTGGAGCCCTGTTATGCACATTGGCCAAAGACACAATTCATTGTTGTAGAATTGATTTAAATATAGATAAGCTTTATTTTAGCATTTATCCAATGACCAGGAGAACCCTCCATCAGGCCTCAGTGCTGCATTTTCACTACCATTTCCATATTGGAGTTGAAAGTCCAGCTGTCATGGTGTGAGGGTTATAGAATGATTAGCATCTCCAGGTCCCCTGGCTCCCTTGTTTGTTTGAGAAATGCAAGAATAAAACAACCATGCAAGAATAATGAGCATCACATCTGATTTCAGAAAGCCCATTAAAATAACAAATCAGAAATGTCTTCAATAAAAATCACTGGAGATAAGAATCACACAAAGACTGGTTCTTTTGTAGGGAACAATGTATACTGTTGTGGGTTTTTTTTTTTTATGAAATTTATTGTCACATTATTTTCCATACGACACCCAGTGCTCATCCCAAAAGGTGTCCTCCTCAATACCCATCATCCAGCCTCCTCTCCCTTGTTGTGGGTTTTTTAAGGCTGAGATTTTAAAAGCTAATTTCCTCTTTCATTTAATATTGTTTAGGCTTATTTACTATGTCTGATATTTCATGTCTAAAAATGCATTAAAATGGGAAGAGAAGAAATCCTTGTATGACAAAATCATCCTTCTGGAAATTTTTATGTGATATGTCTGTGCAGATTTCCCCATGCGACCCTGATCACCTGAGTCATATGCCAGAGAGCACTTTATCTCCAAAGGCTTTAATCATCACCCAGACATCATGAGAAATAACAATACCTCAAGGGCTTCCTCCTGCAAGTCCAAAGGAAAAATAATCTGGGGCTTAGGAAAGAGATTATTTCTAGGCTCCCGACCTTAGAGATGTTCCTTATTCCTGTGCTTGAGAGCAACCCTAGAGAAAGTATGGCCAGGATGGAGACCAGGGGCTTATTGGGCGAGGTGGTGACCAGAAGAGCTGGAGGCACATAGAGCCAGAGAGTAAGGGCAAACCAGGCTTGAGGAACGTGCCAAAGGAGAAAAGGGGAGGCCAGCTTTGCCTTCAGACTTAAGCAGGGCATGTTTAGGGCCAAGAGTATGAGACAAGGCTAACAGGTCAAGAATCTCTGGGAAATCACAGTGATGGGGGGCAAGAGAGGTGGGGAAAGGTGAGAATGAATCCCAAGGGTTCGGGGATGGGTTCTCCAAAGCTCTTTCTTGTTGTATGTCAGCTACAAAGAGTGTGAATGAGTCCCACTGATTTAAAAGCTTGTCTTCTAGGAGACCTTTAAAATCACATACTAACGGCCAAGTGCTGGGTACTCAGCATAGATGATGTTCCAGAGAAGACTGAAATTGGCTATCCTCATCTAGAAGTTGTCATATTTATCCTTATGCTTTTAGTCTCCCTGATATAGCTCTGAAATTGAAGCGTGTGGGTAAAAGAGCTTTGATAACAGAAGATAGCAGTGAACGGAAGCATATTTAGGGCCTAAGATGACTAAGTATTCTGTCAATTCTTGCCTATGTAAATTGTCACCATGGATGACGTTTTTGACATTTCCACTTCAGAAAGATATGCTACCATAAATGACTGCCATTCCTTATGGGTCGCTGGCTATGAGGAAAGTGGACTTGCCAGGCATGCAATCCAAGATCCAGGGCCATTCTGCAAAGGGTAGAGGCCAGAGGGCACTATCCCAGTTTGTGGGATCTGTTGAAATAAACCATGAGGTCTGCCCTGACAATACATGGGTTAATAGACACATACAGAGAAAGGAAGGCTGGGAAGCAGGGAAGCAAGATTTTACTACCCACCACGAGAGTAACCCTTGACTTCAATTTTCCTCACTCTGCCCAGAAGAAACCTGCCATTGCTGTTCAAGTCCCCCTCTATCCATACTTGCCCCTGAGGAGAGTTTATCTCTGCTAGACAAGTTCTTCTGACACTTTTTATGTTGGATTGGAATAGTAGGAAAAGCCCTCAAAGGTAGGAGGGTTATAAGGACTAGCAAGAGGCATAGTAACTACACACAATAAGGAGCTGGGAAAGTGGCAAAGAGAGAGACAGTGAAAGTTTCATGGGTGGAGATCAAGGTGTTTCTGATTTTGCTTTGTCAGTGGGGTCTTAGCTGAAAAAGTTCTCTAGAGTCTGGAGTGCTGCAGCATTGAGAAAATGAGCAAGGAGTGGGGTTGTCACTTGGGTCTTCTTTGATTCCCTTTAAGAGATTCACATAAACAATAAAAATTCCTTCTCGGGCAGAGCTTCTTTTAAAATGTGTCCTTTCTCTGAGACCAGACCACATGGATCAGAGCTTCAGTAGGGTTAGGAATCCATAATGAGGAGACCTGGTCATGTTCCAGGTAGTGACAAATAGATCTTAGCCAAGTCACTGCAATCTCTGAGCCTCATTTTTCTCATTCGTAAAATGGAGGGGTTAGACAGGGCCAAGATTTTTAAATTATGTTCTGCAAGAACTCGATAAACATCTGGGGGGAAAATGTGTTTTAAATATGTTTTGGAAACAATGGGTTAAACATATTTAAAACAGCTAGCTACCTCAAGGGCCTCGAAAAGCCTTTGAAATTTAGCCAGTGTGATTTGGGAATTCCCATTAACGTTGCCCGAATTTAATTGTTGTTATGGGCTAAATTGTGCCTCTTGCCAAATTCATACGGTTGAAGTCCTAACCCCAGTGACCTCACAGTGTGACTGTAGGATCTTAGAGATAGGGTCTTTAAAGAGGTGAGGTTGAAATGAGGTCTTCAGAGTGGGCCCTGATCCAATATGGCTGGTGTCTTTAAAAGAAGAGGCCATTAGAACACAGGCACCACACAGAGGGAAGACGATGTGAAGAGATAGAGAAAGATGGCTGTCTGCAAGTCAAAGAGTGAGGCCCTAGAAGGACCAGCCTTGCTGACACCTCAGTCCCAGACTTCTAGTATGTAGAACTGTGAGAAAATACCACCCAGTCTGTGGTACTTGGTTACGGTGGCCCTAAAAAATTAACACAGTTATGGGACACGTTCTCCATCACATTCTCTTCTCAGGATTTCTCAGATTACACTTTGGGCAAATGCTCAACTACACGTTCTTTAATTTTTTTTTTAGCTCTAAAATGCCATGATTTTATGAAAAATCATATCAATCAATAGAACACATAATGTAACTGATTAGTTAAGAAAAATTATATCCTGGGAAATCAGAAAAGTTAGAGCTTGGTGTCACCTGGGTTATTAGGCTCCACAAAAAGGCAGAAAAGAGGGTCTGAAGGAGGGCAGGGAGGGCTACAGAGGATTCTGGTGGGAGTCACTAATTCTCCCAGAGATGTTGAATTCACTTGCCTTTGGAGTGGCCAGAATGATCATGTGTATTCTGCTTTTAAGTCCTAGTGTGAGGGGTGCCTGAATGATTCAGTTGGTTAAACATCCAACTCTTGATTTCGGCTCAGGTCACAATTTCATCGTTTGTGAGTTCAAGCCCTGCATCAGGCCCAGTGCTCACTGTGCAGAGCCTGCTTATGATTCTCGCTCTCTCCGTCTCTCTCTCTGCCTCTCCCCTCTGCTTCTGCTCTCTCTCTCTCTCTCTCTCTCTCTCAAAAATAAGTAAATAAACTTAAAAAAAAATCCTAATGTGAGGTTTAAGGCCATGTGTTTCTTCCTGGGATGGTGGTTATCAGGTGAAGGAGCCTGTATCTTATAGTTTCAGGGGTTGTGCCACCAATACCTTCGTCCATAGAATAACAAAAGGTGAGCAGTGAGTAGGACATCATTTGAGATGCTGCAAAAGCAGCAGAGAGGGTGTTTGAGAGAGAGAGAGAGAGAGAGAGAGAGATGAATTCCTACACCTTCTCTCTGTAGGCAGCTGTGGGTACTATCTTCATGTTTTGAAAATGTACCACAGAAATAGGAGACCCAGGAACATTGGAATCTCTAGAGTCCAAAATCAAACCTTCATAAGATGACCAATGTAAGTGGATTGTAGTGACATTCATTCCCTGAGGGACACTATGGCTTTGTCCTGGCATATCTAGAGAACCAGAGTTACACGAAAAAACAAAAATCTGGGCGGAGGTTTTGTGTGATGCTTTATGCACTTCCTCCTGGGGTTTCTTTCGCTTTTTAGGGGCTGATTAGAGGCCACTCCACCAGAATAGATAAGACAGATCCCTGAGCTGTCACCGAGCAGTTTCCACTTACTGAAATGCTTCTTATCAAAAGTAATTTTTTTAAAGCATGTACTATATAGTTTCTCAGTTGTAAAATCTCGTCAGATAACTAGACACGATTACTCTCTCTTCATTTGCTCCGTGGAAAGATCTCATTTCGAGCATGCTGAGGGGCTCGCTGAGCCTACCAGCACATCAGATGCTGTACCCCCATCGTGCGCTGCCTTGCAAACGCATGCCCTTAGAAAAGGACAGCAATTCTATAACAACATTAAAACAGCAGCTGAGGAGCAAAGCCCCGTGGCCGAGACTCGCCCAACCAGATTGCACTGCTATTTTTATCCTCCGAGCTGAGCGTATTGACGGAATACGGAATTACTTTTGTGATTAAACGTGGCCAAAAACCTTGCAAGTGTTAATCTCTGGAAATCTGTTACAAATTGGATGGCAAGCACCAGCAAACTGCTAGTTTTTAGGTCTAAAAATAATTCTCGGTGCTCTTGTGTGTAAGTAATGCTGCAGGAAGAAAAGAAATTCTACTTCACTGGCTGGAGTGGTTTGGTTTTTAGCAATGAATTCCTCAGTTCCTAAATAGAGCAGCATGTATGATTTTCCAAAAGCCCCCAGATGGAGAGCAAGTCAGGTACTGAGTGGGTGGGCAGAGGCCCTGGCCATTCTTTGCATTTAAAAATTCTGCATTCCTCTGGAACCTGAACTACTCTGACAGCACTTTCTGGAGGATCCATGTGATTGCGGTGGGAGTAGAGTGAGATGAACACAAATGTGGTGGGTGGTTCACTGACCTGGTAGCATTGTTGGAACCAGGGGTGAATGCATTGGCCATATAAAGGCAGCACTGGCTCCATTTCTTCTCACTGTGTCCCTTTGGAGTTAAGGGTCTTTTTGTTCTGTCACAGAAGGGGATGGAGTTTCCATCAGAGTCCATGTGGGGTGGCTGGTACCAAACCAGCTGAGGCATAGTTATCTCAGGATACTAGTGGGACAGCAGTCTTTCGACCATCCAAATGCAGGCACTTTGCAAACACCTTCCAGGTCACTCACACCAGGGTTCAGTCCCAGATTAACTCCCCAGACCCCACTAAGGAGCCCAGCCACAGGTTGGCAGTTTCCTTTCTCCTTGAGTCAAGACCCCTAGACCCTGTCTTGGCCATTGATGTTCTTCCTCTTTTAGCCACAGCTACTGTGCCTGGTCCATACTCTGGGTCTCTATTCTATTTCGACAGCATTCTCCAGTTCTGGACCTGCATTAGCTTCCTGAATTACACTTGAAAACTTGCCTGAGCTTTGTCAGCTTTCTCTCCCTGGAGTTGGGCCCTGTCTTCTCCCTCTCCTGCCAGGGATCCTGTTTCATTCTGGACAGACTCTCTTAGGCCATAAGAATGAGGCCCTTCACTGGGGCGCCTGGGTGGCACAGTCGGTTAAGCGTCCAACTTCAGCCAGGTCACGATCTCGCGGTCCGGGAGTTCGAGCCCCGCGTCAGGCTCTGGGCTGATGGCTCGGAGCCTGGAGCCTGTTTCCGATTCTGTGTCTCCCTCTCTCTCTGCCCCTCCCCCGTTCATGCTCTGTCTCTCTCTGTCCCAAAAATAAATAAAAAAAACGTTGGAAAAAAAAATTTTAAAAAAGAATGAGGCCCTTCACTGCCTATAGGGTTCTGTTGCCAGGCCTGATTGATCAGATCACATCTCCAAGAAAGCAGTTTCTTTCCAGTATAGCATGGTGGTAAAAGCAAGGGCTTTGTAGATGTTCTGTCTTTCCTGTATTAAATGTATCTTACAGCTTCCAACTAGTTGACAAAGGCAAGCTTTTCTTTAGAGTTCCAGCTAACAAATGCATAAAGAATAGCGGAATTATAAAATAACCATTTTGGAACATCCAGTGAAGCAATGGGTCTATTCTAGACAATGATGAATGACTGCTCGAAGCATTAGGTAAAATCTTGATGGGGAATTTTATAACGGATGGATTAAGTTGACAACACCGGATTTGACTTATAGATTGTAGAGGCATTAATGGAAAGACAGGCAGACATTATGAGCTTTCCCATTGGATTCAGTGGGAAGTCATAGCCCCACCTATGAGGTATCCTTTAAAAAAAAAAAAATTGAATTCGAATCTAATCAAGGCTTTAGATGTAAATACTAGTTTACAAAATTATGGGGGATAGAAGAATATGTTAAATAACATGTGGATGTATCAGCCAAATCTAGATTATGAGATTTTACCATAGGGTAAATGACCCAGCTTCTTTCTTTTTTAAGTTTATTTATTTATTTTGAGAGAGAGAGAGAGAGAGAGAGAGCAGAGAGAGAGAGAGAGAGAGAACCCCAAGCAAGCTGTGCACTGTCAGCACAGAGCCCGCTGCAGGGCTCAATCTCACAAACTGTGAGATCATGACTTGAGCTGAAGTTGGACGTTTAACCAACTAAGCCACCCCGGCACCCCTGACCCAGCTGCTTAAAATTTAAAAGGGAGTTAACTGTTATAGAGTTAAAAAGACTTAATACCATATCAACCAAATGGAACATATGGGTTAAAGTGCTTCATAAATGGCCAAATCATGAAATATTTGGTATTATTACTATGACTATTGCCCTACATCCCAGTTCTAGTTCTTTAAGTCTGGGAAATCCATCGTTAAAATAAACTTCAAAAATTATATACTTTATTTTCCAAGGCTTATGTCTAGAATATTTTGAAGATTCTTAGACGTATGAGGAAAACGCAATTTCCTAATGGGCAAGGAGAAGTCATGAGAAACAGGTACAGGTGCACTTGGCCTGTATCATTCAGCAAAGGCAAAACTGAAAGTCTAGCTAGATCATAAGATCTAAACCTTCAGACACTTTTTAAAACCCTCTGATCACAGAAAGATTTGGCATGACCACATACACACACCCATATGTACTCACTTTAAACAGTATGACAATGTTATATGCTTATATATGTACACACATATGTTGACAAAATTTACTAACATATGTTCATATATATGCATACCTTTTAGCTATGTGTAGATAATAAACCTTTTTATTTTTATTTCTCCCAAGTAAAATCTTACATAGTAAGATACTGGCTCTGGGATACTCCTGGGAATAAATTCATCCGGATATTTGAAGACTTGCAAATAAATCAAGATTTTATGTCTTCGATTTCCAATTTTGTTTTTTGTCTTTCTGGATGGTAACCCTTTAAAAATGTGCTTTGCTCTTCCCCGTACTGTAAAACAAGAATTCCAAACATTTCCTTGGTACCTTGGAGCTGTCCTTCTACACATGATAATGCTAGAATGTAATATATGTCCTTGGCGTTCATTCAAGGAATTTGAGGTGTTGGCCGTTTTCCAATATTTGAAGTGACCTCAGCTCACTGTGTTCTTTGAATTCTTATTTCTACATTGTACGGTGTTTATTTCTACTCCTGTGTTTCAACTTGCATCAGTAGTTGCTACCTGGCCATCCCTTTCAATTGCTGGTTCCAATCTGTTTTATAACCAGATAATCAAGCTCATTGATTTGTGGGCAAAGTGAGAGTAGAGAGGCTCTCTGCTCAGCACCTAAGAGATCCATTTGTAGGTAAAGTGCATGACCTCGAGAACCTGGACTTTGTGAATATTACTTTGCTGCTGAGGCCTCTTTTGCTGCCTATCAAGTCCTTAGCTATGGTTCACAGAAGTGAAAGAGTCTGCCAAAAAAATGATTGCTCAGAAACACAAGATAAAAATGTATCCTTGGAGTGTACTTGAGTTGGAGGCTTCCATTAACTCCTTTCCAGGTAAACACAGCATATTCCCAGGGAAAAGTGCATGTTGCTTTTTCATAAATTCACAATGAACCTCTATAACACTATTATTTTGAGACCCACAAACTCAGATATAAAAACACCCTTTTAAGTGAAAACAGATTTAATATCTTTCTTAGATCTTATCTGAATACATTCATTGCACTTACCAGGCCCCTGACCAAAGGACATTTACAATGACTACGTTAGGGCTCTTCCACATGCAAATACCTGGCAGGAATATGAGCATTTAATACTCATGGATGATTTTCTGATTAAAGAGAATTTTCTTGGCCCAACTGGAGTGACGCTCAGGTATAGTTAGGTACTCCTGTGAAATTGGTTTTTATGAAGCATCTGGTTGAAGTCTATTATGCTAACCCTCTTACCCTGCAAGAATCCCACTTTCCCTTCTTCCTCAATTGTATGATTCAACACAGGTCCCCAGTATGATACCACATGACATCCCCAAGCCCAACCACTTTCAGTTAGATCTCAGTTACCCTCAGGTCTTCCAGACTAGATAAATAGCTTAAGTGCTTGGAAAAAACAACCAGAACCCTTCAGGTGCCTTCCATAATATCCACTAGTGATTTCTGCTGCATCAGACTTTAGTGCACGTCCCAATTACAATGGGTTTACCTTGCTCCTTGCAATCTGAAGTGGAATGTCTGTGATTTTAGTGTGTGCACAGAGCGATGGATGCCTGGCTTAAAAGCACCAGCTAGGTAATCCCTAGGCTTTTCTGAGCTCAGCAGCACAAATGCACACAGAATCATGAGTGCATTACTGCAGGAACAAAGCATTTCCATCTAAAATGTGATGCCCATTAGCACAACCTTCCAGCACTCTCTCATCTCCACAAAACTGAAAAATCACAGGAGGAAGCTAAGCTGATTTGATGAGACTGAAATTCCTTTTAATTATGGTAAATAACCTAGCTGCTATTAGTACTTGAGTCAAACAAATGTATAATAGCCACCATTCACAAGCTCTTTCTCATAAAATGACAAATGTCTTTATAGCAATAAACTGTTCCTGACCTGGGAAAATAGAAATTCTCAAAACATCTTCTTCATCATTGGCTCACCTCTGGGATATTCTGCTTTTACTCATACTTTTAATAAAGTTATCAGTGAGGGTGGGTTGTGGAAATATGAAAATTTGAACAGCTTCCTATTTTCAGAATCAAGAGTGTTCCCATTATTTCAGTTTTCAAAAGAATTTGCAGGCTCCCATTTACCTGACTGTATATATCATACAAAGTTAACTGAATTTACTTTTTGAGATCTATAGAAAACTCAGAGCTGGTAGAGTGATTTGAGGAATTTAAGTTACCTCATTCAGAGTACCTTGGTTAATGAGATCAAGGCAAAAGTTTGCCCTTGGTGAAACCAGTGTCCATCATTCTGACCCATTCATCTTTTTTTTTTTTTTTTATATAAAATTTATTGTCAAATTGGTTTCCATACAACACCCAGTGCTCATCCCAAAAGGTGCCCTCCTCAATACCCATCACCCACCCTCCCCTCCCTCCCACCTCCCATCAACCCTCAGTTTGCTCTCAGTTCTCAACAGTCTCTTATGCTTTGGCTCTCTCCCACTCTAACCTCTTTTTTTTTTCCTTCCCCTCCCCCATGGGTTCCTGTTAAGTTTCTCAGGATCCACATAAGAGTGAAACCATATGGTATCTGTCTTTCTCTGTATGGCTTATTTCACTTAGCATCACACTCTCCAGTTCCATCCACGTTGCTACAAAAGGCCATATTTCATTTTTTCTCATTGCCACGTAGTATTCCATAGTGTATATAAACCACAATTTCTTTATCCATTCATCAGTTGATGGACATTTAGGCTCTTTCCATAATTTGGCTATTGTTGAGAGTGCTGCTATGAACATTGGGGTACAAGTGCCCCTATGCATCAGTATTCCTGTGTCCCTTGGATAAATTCCTAACAGTGCTATTGCTGCTGACCCATTCATCTTGAAAGCATATACTCTATTGCTGGTGGACCAGTCGTAGGAGTACCTTTGAATATTAAGAACTGAACAGTCTATATGAGTTTGGGCCAATTTCAGATGGAGAATAAGAGACAACGAAGTATAGAGGTTAAGCCCATAGGTCTTGGAGTCTGATATTCCTGGGTTCAAATCCAGCTCTATCACCTATTGGTTGGGTGAATTTTGGTGTGGTACTTAACTTCTGTGAGCCTCATTTGCTTCATCTATAAAATGGAAATGATAATAGTGTACATGAGTTTAATGCAGTAAGACATTCCAGGTATCTTAAGCAGAAATAGATCTAATGCAGGGAAATAGTGCTTACCAAATCATAGAGTGGACTGGTAGAGCAGAAGTCTAGGGAGACACCAATGAACCATAGACTTCGAGGGCATACCACCCTTGCAGAAGTCCAGAGGCCAGGAGGATGCTATGCTGCAGGCATTGCTGCTTCTCTTCCCCGTAGAGCTGGTGAGCAGACCCTGAAATGAGAAATCCTCTGTAGCAGACATATTCATCTGGCCTTATCTGTTAGCACCAACAATAGCAGGCAAATAGTCACCACCTCACTTCTACCTTCCGGATCGTGGGCTATTATTTCTCACAGGTACAATTTTCTTGCTTCCAGAGCCCTAGCTTCAAGGAAATCTAATAAATGTAGTTTCTAGATTTCTTACACCAGCAGTATAGGAAGGGACATGTAAAGTGATGTGCATGATATTAAATGGCAATAGGCCATCCCCAGCACACCTACCTCCCTGAGTTGTTAAAAGGATTATATGAGACAATATGGACAGAGCGCTTAGCATAGTGCTTGGAACAGAGAAAGCACCCAGTATTTATATAGCTGTTTGTGTTTATATTGTTGTTATATCATTGACATTGAGGCAACCCCTGAGCATGAAATGCCCCTTATCACACAGTTCTTCCCTACCAGTGGGATTTCTCCCTTCTTGGACAACTTTTCCAACATCAGTTCCTAGATGCTCAAAGCTCTATCTCAAAGCCATGTCATTATTTTCCTGGTGCCAGTGTTCCTCAAGCTTTTCTCAATTCCCAGTTTTACCCTATCTTTATTCCATAACATACCCCCTGCTGTATTCTTTTGTCCTTTACCAAAATTCCCAGTTTTACCCTATTTTTATTCCATAACATACCCCCTGCTGTATTCTTTTGTCCTTTACCAATCGGGTCCAAAGTGTTACCAACTAATCAAACAAGCACTGTGCCTCTTGAAAATTCAAATTAGTATGCTTGTAGTGTTGAGAGAATTTTGCATCCATAAAACAAGAATATGCTGCTATTGAAAAGGAACAAAGACCGAACAATAAATATTCTAAGAAATTTAAAATATTATTACTAAAAATAATTTATTAGAAAGTTTGGAAGGATATCACATGGAACACAGTCATTATCCAGAGAAATGTAAGAGAGGAGAATAAATGATAAGCATGGCAGGTTAGTCTAGGAATTCCAATATTCCACTAATAAGAGTTTAAGAAAGATCTAACACAAAGTTAGGGAGATAGTTATTTTTTAAAACAATACAAGAAATTTCTCCAGAGTTTGGGGCACCTGGGTGGCTCGGTTGGTTGGGCATCTGACTTTGGCTCAGGCCATTATCTCACAGCTTGTGAGTTCGAGACCTGCATCAGGCTCTGTACTGACAGCTCAGAGCCTGGAGCCTGCTTCAGATTCTATGCCTCCTTCCCTCTGTGTTCCTCCCCTGCTTGCGCTCTGTCTCTGTCTCTTTCTCTGTCTCTCTCTCTCAAAAATAAATAAAGATTAAAAAAAATTAAAAAAAAAGAAAATTCCCCAGAGTTTAAGGTTTTTGAGAATTTTCTACCACCAGAATACTGCCATCTTGGACTGAGCAAGAGAGGATGGAATGAAGGTTGCCAGGCTCCCATACTATAACGTTCAGTGCCTTGTGAATTTACTTTATAATGTTAGTATTTCTTTGATAACCAGCTAAATACGTGTTTTATGGGGTTTTTTTACTTTTAAATAAGACAGTTTTTTTTTAAGTTTATTTTTGAGCGAGACAGAGACAGTGTGAGTGGGGGAGGGGCAGGGAGAGGGAGAGAGAGAGAGAATCCTAAGCAGGTTCCTCACTGTCAGTGCAGAGCTTGATACTGGGCTTGAACTCATGAACCTCATCATGACCTGAGCCAAAACCAAGAGTCAGACGCTTAATGGACTGAGCCACCCAAGTACCCCAAATAAGACCATTTAGAAGAACCCAATGGTATGAGTTTTATTCCTGGGACCCTGAAAGACACCCACCTTTCTCAGGGATTCCACTGACAGGAGGAATGACCCCCAAAGACTAGTAATGTCCCTGTGCCACTTCTGTGGTTTTCCCACCAATCACTGGTGGCTGCCACACAGCTCAGTGGTTTCTCAAGTTGAAGGAAGGCCCCCTTTGCCTGAACTCTCATGCAAGTAAAACCAGCTCTTGCCTTCAACCTTGGGTGGCCCGGTTTATAAAAGATTTCCAGTCTTTTTAGATCTTCCAAAAAGACTCTTATTCTTTTAGCTTTAATGTCTCCCTTTAAACAAGTACTGCAAAGACTAGACTGAGCGATATCTGAGAAAAAGCACCCTGCATCCCAGCTGACTGTGAACCTGTGTCCCATTACAAGATTAAGGCATTTTAATCTCTCTACTGAATTGTAAATTTTCTGCCAACTGGGCTGCTTGATTAACCAGCACTTACCCCCAATCCTCAACTTCAAGTAGAATAAATTAAGTCCCAGTAGTTCAGCCAGTTAGGCATCTGACTCTTGACTTCAGCTCAGGTTGTGATCTTCGGGTTCATGAATTTGAGCCCCACATAAGGTTCTGTGCTGACAGTGTGGAGCCTGCTTGGGAATCTCGCTCTCTCCCTCTCTCTGTATCTCCCCCACTCTCTCTCTCTCTCAAAATAAATAAGTAAACTTAACCCTACCCTGAAAATGCATAACAAATTCCCAGGCCCATGTTTGCCTTAACACCTGTCACTTTTCAAGACCAGTAAGGAGTCGTACCTCTCCAGGAAGCCTGGGTGCTAGGCTCTTGGCCAACTGAACCTCACACTTACTGCATCCTGCAGTTAAGGCTTCACATTTAGTCAAGCCTCAGCCTTGAATAATCTGTATGAAATCAAATGTTAAAGGGTTGCTTGGGGAGAGACTGAGATCTAGAATTATTGTACCGATGGCCCCAAAGGATGCTATACCCAACACCACTTGCTTGGCATGGCACACTGGCTAAGGACTTAGATTCTGGGAAGACAGTCCTGAGTTTAAATTCTTGCCTGCCATTTTCAAGCTATGAGATTTTGCGGGAGTCACATAGCCTCTCTGAGCCTCATTTTCCCCATCTGTGTAGGTAGGGGGGCTACTAATAGCATCTATTTCATGAATTTGTTATGAGGACTAAATGGAATGATGTTTATATATGCACCAAAAGTGGCTGGCATATATTCATTGAAAGTTAGCTTTTAATACCAACAATGTTATTTTTGTTATTACAATTGGCATACTGATTAATCAGATTTACTAAATTGCCCAGGAGAGAGAAGTGAGTGCATAAGCCACTATTAGAAATAGGGAGAGTTAAATCCAAAAATTGATCCCTTCAGTGGGGAAAACACCTCAACACAGATGGTTTGGAAAGAGCACTTTGTTATTTGGATCACACCCAACTTTCCATAATCACAATGACTTTGCATGGGTCATGACAAGGACATCCCAAATGGAAATCAAGAAGGACCAGATCTAGCAAAAGCCACAGGAGATAGCTCATTGCAAGGAAAGGCCCCTTGAGGGGTTAACCATCCTGGGGGCAGAGCAAAGGCAGATTCCCAAGCAGCTATTTTTATCTTGTGTTTTGAGCATCTGACTCAAGCTGGGTAAATGGGCTCATTTTCTCACTTGGAAAGTTTTCAAAACACCAAAAGGATTTGGTCAAGAGGGAAATATACTCACTCCAGCCAAATCTTTTTCAGTGGTCAAAAAAAAAAAAAACAGCAAAAAATTAATCACAAATCTGCTTCAGGCAATATATGAATCTGTTCAGGGGAAGTTGTCATGTGTTTATCAGTAGCAGACAGCAGCTTCCTGCAACCAACAGCAGCTGTCACCCTGCAAAAGGACATCTTTCCATTTTCATGAGGAGTAGTGAAATTTTTAAGGGAACGCAAATGACAAAATATTTGACTGCATTTATCTGCCTTTTGGCTATTTTTACCCCTGTGCCATGCAAACGCCTTCCAGACTTCCCTGACAACATCTTACTTTTTATCCAAGTCTTTGCTTAGCAGCCAATGCACATGTCTTGTCATTTACATTTTACAGATGGAGAAGCTGAGACCCTGAAATGTAAGTGACATGAACATAGTAGGGTCAGGCAGAGCTAGAAGCCACATCACAATTGGCTGAAAACCACCCAAGTCCCAAAGGAGGGACAATAGTCATCATGTTCCTCCCCTGGGAAATGGGAAAGAATACCAATTCTATGAATGCCACCTGGGAGCAGGTCAAAGTGGTTAATATGGGGACCTAGAAAAATGTAGGGCCTGATTAATTCTTTTTTCCCCAGTGAAGAACTTGATGTGCAACACAGCATCATCTGCTCGCAATATAAAGATTTTGTTTTGTTTTTTCTTTAATGTTTATTTATTTTTTTGAGAGAGAGAGAGAGAGAGAGAGAGAGAGAGAGAGAGAGAGAGAAGGAGTGCACACGAGAGTAGCAGATTGAGAGGAGGGAGAGAGTCCCGAGCAGGCTCCAAGCTGTCAGCACAGAGCCTGATGCAGCCCTCGAACCCACGAACCATGAGATCATGACCTGAGCTGAAATCAAAAGTTGGGTGCTTAGCCGACTGAACCACCCAGGTACCCCCCAGATTTTGTTTTCTATGAGAGACCGTGTTTATTGGTTCAGCTTATGCCTCATAATTCCTTTTCATGTATTCATAATGTGAATAGTGTTTCTACATATTTCTGCTGGGCTGTGGAGTTCTTTCCTCATCCAGACTTACCATAATTATTTTGTTAAAGTACCTGAACCCATTCATTTCTTCATTGATGCAATACTGAGGCCCTGGTATGGGGCCATAGGGCCGGGGACCTGGGAACACAAAGAAGAAATAGTCTCAGTTCCTGCCATCAAGGGATTCAGAGTCCTCTGGTGATAAACCGGTATGGAAACAAGTAGGTAGATTTGTAAAGAAATATGCTAGAGACTGTGGAAGTAATCGTCTCTGATGGGCAAAGAAAGGCTTTCCTCTTTCCTGGGAACCGTTGGTTGTGTCTTTTTGACCTCTCACCTCTGCCCTGCCCATGCGGCCCTGTTCTCCTTTAGTGTTGACATTTCCTCTCACATCTCCCTTGCTCCCTCCAACATCCCTGAAAGGTATTATTTCATGGCACAGAGGACAGTTCCATGTATAGAGTACGGACTTTCCCAGATGTCTTGCTCACGAGAAGTTTTTTCATAGAGTAAATCAATGCTAATTCTGTAAAGCAAAGCAACATTAATTTTTTTTTTCCTGGAGCACATTTCAAAGATTATGATCTATGAAGAATACTAAAATGAGAACGGATCCCTGGGCCTGGCTTGTTACTAATTTTTATTCATCTGATTTATAGAGGTGATAGGCAAGACAATGTCCTCCTCATCTCTGGATTGAGGATATGCTGACAGCTCCATCCATCAAGCAAGCTGTCAGAGCACAACACTTCACAGAAGTTGTTAAACAGAGGTCCAGCTGGTTAACACTTCTAGGAGATGAGAAGGAAGAATGTTAACCTTAGTGGCCATAGAAAAGTATTTCACTCACTCAGCAGGGAAATGGACATAGCAGTCAAGTCTTTAGTCAGAGGTATTAGAATTTCAAGACAAATTTTAACCATATGTCTGTATTTCTGCTTTCTTTGTGATGCTGGAATCAATCCTTGCTGGAAACATATTGATAAATAATCAGCCAGCAATGGCAATCTTCACTGAAACTTGCATCCATCTTCGTTAGTAAATTAGACAATTTTTTTTTAACATTTATTTATTTTGAGAGAGACAGAGACAGAATGCAAGTGGGTTAGAGGCAGAGAGAGAGGGAGACACAGAATCTGAAGCAGGCTCCAGGCTCTGAGCTGTCAGCACAGAGCCCAATGTGGGGCTTGAACTCAGAAGCTGTAAGATCATGACCTGAGCTGAAGTTGGACGCTCAACCGACTGAGCCACCCAGGTGCCCCATCTTTGTTAGTAAATTTAAAGACTATTGATGTCTATAAATACAGGGCGGAGCAAATAGAGAAGACGTAATTCCAAGTTAACAGTGACACTGGTTCACTGAAGAGCTGGATTGCAATGGGATGCCTTTAACAATTAGAGGCACAAGGGAAGGACGGTGGCCATTTACATGATCACGTTAATAGTTTGGTTGGTGACCAGTTTATGTTAGCTTAAAGAATTCTAAGCCCATGCAAAACACCAAAAGGACATCTTTTAGCTGCTAGGTTTAATGTATTTTCTTTCTTTTCTTTCAACACTTTTCAGCAGTTTTAGATCCTTCAGGTTTTAGATCATCTAAGGTCCTCAAGGACAGAGAGAGATTTCACAAAGGCATGAGAGAGACTCACAGAATGACCTCTTATGAAATCTGGTTCAGGGAAACAGCCTACCTGAACAGCCTCCTATATTCAGTCTCCAGTGGTCTTCAAGATCCTTGCCGTGCTTGGGGCTGGAGAATAACTTCTAAAATGGGACCAATGAAAAAGTAATACAAAAGGCCCCTGAAGCAAGTGGCACTGCAGTCCTTGGCAATTTGAGCTTTGAGGGCACTCTTCAATGATGGCCTCTTCATCGCTCTAACCAAAATACTGTGATTTCCCCTCGATTGTCTTCTCAGTGCTCTGTGGTGGGGTGGGGGGAGACAGAGATTTTTAACAATCCCCTCCTAACTTCTAAAGAGAAAGCGTCCTAAAGAGGACCCCCTAGTTGCTGAGGGAAGATGGCACTGTTGGACGGACTCAGGCAGGAGGATGCATTGTTAGGGAAGGCACCTGACTCTTCTGCACAATAGGAGGAAGAAACAGACAGGAAAAAAAAAATGGTGGGGAGTAGGGAGGACAGAGAGGAGAAGCAGACAGCTAAGGTGGAGATTTTGATGAAGTCTGTGAGCATGTATGATATCATCTCCATCTTCCCATGAAACAGCCTGTAAAGTTAACATCACCAACAACTCCAGCAATTCTGTTGAGTGCTGGAGGGAGGGGAAGAATGGAATATGAGGAGGGGTTCAGTCTTCAAGAAAGTGTCTTGAGTGTTCAAGGACTGCCTAAAGGGCTGAGTTTGGACTGGACAACATAAGCGTGGTTAGCAAAGGTGAGGGATAACACTCCACTTGGGTCTATTGCTGCAGCCAAAGAGATGGGGACACTCTCCAGGTGAGTTATGGAGAGACAACACAAAGAACCTGGAGAAATGACATCTTCAACCAACCCACGTACCCTGCCATAGATCTGAGAACAAAATGCCCTCTTAGGCTGAAAGTAAAAGTTCATGGGTTTCACTGGAAGTGTATCTTCTTGATAAGAAGCTGTTTTAAGGCCACCAGATGTTTGGGACAATGGTGCCACATGACTCTGAGTGTGACTCAGCCCAGATATTTGCTTTGTGGTTCTCTAAGGATCTATGGATCCTGGACCATAAACACTAGAATCACCGGCGAGCTTGGTAGAAATCCCAGTTCTCAGGCCGCACTCAGATCTGCTGAATCAGACGCTTGGAAGAGAGAGCCCAGTGATTTGGTTAAATGAGTCCTCCAGGTGGTCCTGACATTTGAGAACAACTGATCTTTGCAACGATTCTCAATGTTGATGGCACCTGAACCCCCAATAGAGCTTGTCAAATACAGAATCACAGAATCCCTGGCATAGACACCAGGGATTTTGACTGTATAGGCTTGGAGTAAGCCTGGCACCCTATGTTTAACAAGCCCTGCAGATGATCCGGGAGCTTAGCCAAATTTGAGAACCACTAGAACAACAGATTAAGAAGAAGCTGAGTCCTATAGTCTGAAATTATTAGCCAATGTTGCTAGCCAATTAAACAACTTATTGAAAACAACTGAGGCCCTCCCAGATAGGTGAGGGAGCTTAATTAATGCTCCTTATTAATACAGAGTGTCTTGTAGCTGACAGAAAGGAAGTTTTGGAGATCATACACAGGGAAGAATTCTTCATTCATAAGCCCAAAGCTCCACCCAAAAGAACTCGAGTATCTGTGGAATGACTGGGGCCCCGGGGAGTGACCCAAAGACTCATTTATGTTTTGCAGGGTGGCAACTGTCATCCAAGTGTCCCACCCAGGTAGAACGAAGCACTGGGCTTCTCCAGGCAGGATCTAGCATTCAGGTGCCCCATGAGCAGTCTTCAGAATCACCTTGGAGCCTTTTACAAATGCACATTCAGATTCCTAGGCCCCACTCCAGTTTGCTGAATTAATTTGTGGGATTGGGGACTGAAAGTCTAAATTCTTTATGAGTACTTTAGGTGTCTCTCACACACATTCAGGTTTGAGAACCACTGATCACCAAGTCTAGAAAAATGGGTAGATAAATAGGCTGGTTAGCATCACTGACATTCTAGTAAAACATGGGGAGAATCAGAGAAGTTCCAGGACCAAAAGTGGTGTGGCCTTGATGGAGAAGCAAAGAGGATCCTTGTGTCACATTCCCACCTCAGGAAAGTAAAAAAGTCATTGATTGTGAGTGAGGTCACTTATGAATAGTTGGTTTCCCCATGTAGACCAGGCATTAAGGTTTGAGATATGTACTATGTAGTATTCTAAGTATATTAAACTTAATATATCTCTGCAGTAAGAGTGCGTGCTTGTCTGGTATTTAAAATATTCCCAAGAGTGCTGGGAATGTAAGGAAATAGCTAGCAATGTGCCATAAAATTTTCTGGGGAAATTGCTCTGATGTGGCTATAAATATAAGATTTCCCATAATATTTAACTTCCTCATTTCTTGTTCTTTTCGTTAATCCCATTTTTCTTGTGGTGCCCAGTTGAAAAACGCCTTAGGCAATTAAAAAGAAGTGGGTGAGTGCCTGTTTGTTTTGGAGACAGCAAAGAAGGGGTGCAGTTAGAGAAGTTGGAAAGCCCACCTTCCATTCTGCATGGGGGAGGCTTGTGGGGGTCAGCAAGGAGCACTGGGGAAAGGAAAGTGCATCCAGTCTCTGGCCCCTAGAAGTGCCAAATGGGAGAAACTGTCTAAGCATCCCATTGCTATCTCCACTGGGTCCTTCCTAAAAACTGGGCTGGCAGATCCAAAATTTAAATTTCTAACACCAGTTACACTATTCTAACAGTGGGTGTTGGAATACACATGCCTGTCGGTATCCAAGGTTTCAGAAGTAACCAGACACCTTACGTATTTTTTCCCTAAATATTTGCACATCTGCTTCTATAGTACAGACTTGTAACGTCTTTTTAAAAATCTGCTTTCCCCCGAGTTCAACTTCATTAGAAGTCAGCTGGCTTTCTGACTAGCATTTCAGACCCTTGATTATTACACCAAAATCCATTAAACACATAAAATCTCTTATTGGAAACTCCAATTAAACCTCAAGTCTCATAAAAGAGAATGGAGTGATTATTGGAAAGTGATCTAATACCATGCAAAGTGTGGGGAATAATAATGCTGGGGACTTACACGGGGCCTTTTGCCCAAGCAACTCAAAGAATTTCCTAACCTCCATCTAGTGGAGTGGGTTTTGATTCCTATTTAGTTCATTATTTGGCCTGGCATATGTCCAGCTTTCTCCTCTTATAAAACAGGGATAAGAATAACCATCCAACCTAACACCTAGAGATAATGGGTCCAAATGTTTTGTACAGTGTCAGGGAACAGTTGTTGTTGCCATAGTAGAAACCAAGGAATAGCTGTTCCTTCACCTTAATCTTCTAGATTTTTTTGTGGTGTGTTCAGGGGGACCACTCAACCTAATAGTGAATTGGTCAGCATCAATGCCCAGTCGAGCAATGGTTCTCACACTTGACTATGCCTAACATCCTCCTGAAGATCCTATTAAAATGCAGATTCGTGGGACCTGCCTCCAGAGAGTTTATTCAACCAGTAATTATGCGTGCTGGACACTGTTAAAGACATAAGGGAAATACAAGTGAACAAGAAGACAGAAGCCCACTCACAGCCTGTCTGCATTTGTAGCAGAAATCCAGGTGAAACGGAGACTGAGAGTTACACTCTCCCAATGGCCACACCTTGAGGAGCGGAGTGATAGCACAAGTCAACTAGAGACAAGTCTAGTCACTGTCAGGCCAATGGCTATACTGATGGAAACTTCAACACATTTTCACGATCCTATTGTTCTTGTCCACTGGGACCTTGATCACAGTCTTCTGGACTATTTTTACCATTGCTTTTTCATTCCAGTATCACACATCATTTACATTGATTTCTCAAGGGATATCCTTAGCATCAAAGTCTTTAAGGAGAATTGGGAAACCCATCCCTTGTTCCAGGGACTTTGGCAACGGGACAGTCATGAATATGCTGGATTTGACCTCCTAGAACTGGGAGACAATTAATTTGTCTAGTTCCAGCCCAATCTAAGAGTTTACCTTAAGTGGAAATTAATCTGGGGCTGGACTTAGTCTAAGTCATTTCATTTTCATTTCCCTTTCTATGTTATAACATTTTGAAATGGGGAAAAATAGCTTTTGTTAATGACCCACACTTCCTGTGGAATGAGGGCTCCATTCTGGAAGGCAGTAGATTAATTGCTCTAAGTCCTTTGATGCATCCATACTGAAGATGTATTGGAGCCTTAAAAACTGATCCAGACCAACAGAGCAGATGAAGTACAGAAGCAAAATGGCATTGCACTTAAAAAAATGCTTTTTGTTTGCAATATCCACCTTTAAGAAGACATGTTAATAAACAGAGCTGAATGATAAAAAATTCATTTCACTCCAGAACACCTCAAGTGCCCAAAGCTGGCAGCAAATCATTCAGTGAGCAAACTAAAGGTAGAAAAAAAAAAAAAAAAAGCAACAAGGGCAAATAAGATTTTAAGTTAGTGAAGAAAATGAAGAACGAAAAAATACCTAATAGATTCCAGGTTCATTGAAAAATGTATCTAGGGAGATTTCTTAAGTAATATTTCATTTAGTCCATATTTTATCTGTTATTTATGTCCTGCTTCCTTCCTCAAAGGATTTGAGGCTGCTCATTTATTCTGTGTACCTAGTGAGAGATAACATTTTAAGGGAAAAGATCATCTCTTTATCTTTACCTCCTCCTTCCTCTCAAGTCCAACCACTTAGGAATTTCAAGCAGGATAAGGAAAGCACAAAACTTATCCTATAATAAGTTTTCCAACATCCAGTGTAATCAATGCCGTTTTAATAGCTATTTTCATCAATCTTAGAGATCTTTCCATCTCCAAAAAACTATGAGTCTATATGCCTGTATTATGTTTGCCATTGATGGCACAGGTAAATATCTTGCTTTCTTTGCATTTTTTTTAAGCAACTGAGATTTTTTGTAACAAGTCTGAAATTTGGGGGACAATTTTCCTTTTCCAAATCCTTCAGGGTCTTGTCCTCATGTGTATCTATTTTACATGCGATTATTTTACTCAATATCATATTGTAAACATTTCCCACACTGTTACACATGTTAACTTTGAAAGTTTAAAAGTTACTGTTTTGAAAGGTTGCATGAGAGTCCACAGAGCTGGTGAGCCATTATAACACAGGAAAAGGAAGGGAGGCATTTGAGCAGATGGCCTTGACACAGTTTACAAAATGAGTCGCGCTACCGTTATTTGTAAGTGCTGGAGTATTTCATATTCCAGGGAGAGAAGTCTGGTACCAAGGAGCTTATTACTCTGAGGGCTGATGTATCAAACATGCACAAGACATGAGCTATCTTGGTCTCAATTTTGTTTCAAAGCCCTTCTTTATTCATTTCTTGCGTCAATATCCTTCAAGGGACAAGTTCTGCAAAAAGCAGAGAGAACAGCTGACATGAAACTACTCACCCCTGCCTTCTTGCCAGCGGCTGGGAGGTGGGGGTTGGGTGCCCTCTGACACCCAACAGCAGACACATGTATCCCACTTCAGTGGAGTCACCGTGGAGAGGGAGTACAGTTTCTGAGGCAGACTGTAGTCGCTATGAGCAAGTACTCTGCAACCCGACTTTGCCTCTGTGTTCTTGTGCCTCCACTGTGCTCATCTGCAAAAATGGGGATATAAGAATGGCACTCACCCCACAGGGTTGTTGTAGGGATTATATAAAGAGCAGGATGTGGCACACATTTAACGCCATATAAGGGTTGATTATTATTTCGTTTTCACTCACTTTTGAAGGAAGGCAGAGAGCACAGCAGAGGTCAAAGTGCCAGGACACTAACTGGACACTAACCATCAAAAATAGCAAAGCACAAAGTGTCCAGAGCAATCTGGGCCCCCGTTTGCCGCATTCACTTGTCTTAAAAGAATTTGAACCTAGAGACAATACTCGAGACTTTGTGTGTGCGTTTTAAGGCCAGAACTAAAGAACAGCTCCTGGAAGTCAAAGTCTAAGTCAACTTCGTGCACAGAGCCTGTCTCAACGATGCTGACATTTCGTTAGTACTAGACTGTCTCATCACTGTGACTCGTCATCACCTACCACAAGCCAGGACTGTTAGGCGCTTCATAGAACAATATCTAGTCTTCCTAACAACCTTATGGGGTAGGGGTTGTTGTTGTTGTTGTTGTTGTTGTTCCCATTTTACAGATGTTGGAACTTGCAGCCTGAAAGATAGAGCAATTTGCCTAAAGCCAAGTGGACTCTGAACTTGGGATTTAAATGCAGGTTCATATAACTCCCAAGTTTATTCTTTTTCCACTTCACCCACTCCTGCCCAGTGTGATATTTGTACAAAGATGCCTTGAGTCTTGGAGGCTTGCATTGCTGATGAAGTAAACTGGCTAATGCCCACAGCTGCTTTGCTGAGCTATTCAGTGCTTCCCACACATTCCAGGCTAGATGCCAGCCTTCCTGACCCCCACCCCCACCTCCTCATTTCAGACTCAGCCTCTATGCTCCTGACCCTGCCTGCAATGGATCCTCCAACCTATTAACGAAAAAGTGTGATGTATAGTTGACACAGAGACCATCATATAAAGCCTGCTGGCCCTGGTCCTGTCTTTCTGCTCCTGCTCTGTTCTGATGTTTGGTGACCTTCTGTCTCAACCTTATCTCCACGGCCCACTCTGGCACCAGAGTCCCTGATTACACTCCTGGAAGTGAGGGTGCACACACCAGCCTCGTGGTGGAAGCTGGGAAAGGGGAAAATGAGAGATTTGCAGGCAATTCATACTGAGCTAGCTGCTTTTCTGGAGTTTCAGGCACAAGAAGCTCTCACCCAAGGCCCATACTGAGATCGCAGGTCAGTGTGAACTGCTGTTTGGGCCCGAGTGGTGTCCCCTCAAAATCCTAACTTCCAGCAGCCCAGGATGTGGCCTTTTTGGCAACACGGTCATGGCAGATGTAATCAGTTAAGAAGAGGTCATACTGGAGTGGCCCCTAATTCAATGGCTAATATCCTTATAAGAAGGGGAAATCTGGACACAGGCATGCCCCAAGAGATAATGCCATGTGAAGATGAAGTTGAAGGCAGACATGGCCCTAATGAGCGGTCTTCTACAAGTCAACGACCACCAAAGGTTGCCTGCAAGCCATCAGGAGCTAGAAGAGAAGGATGGAACAGATTCTTCATCATGGCCTCAGGAGAAACCGACTCTACTGACACCTTAATGTGGACTTCTCACCACCAGGACTGTGCAGAAATAAATCTCAGTGTGTGAGCAACATGCACACCCCCGCCCCCCATTTGTGGTGCTTTGTTACAACGATCCCGGGAAACTACTAAACTGGAGTCATCTGAAGGCTATGATGAGCCCTGTCACGGGTGAGGTGGGATGCAAAGAGAGGCAAGGCTGTAGGAGCCTTCCTGCACCGGCCAAGGGGCCCCAACCCTGCACTGAGGTTCTTTGGAGACTGTTCCAGGCCATGAACAGCTCACTCTCACAAAACAGCTGATGCACAGGCTGTCTCTGGTGCCTGCCGGGGGAGAGGGAAGAAGTTAGATTTGGGGGCACCTGGATGGTTCAGTAGGTTAAGCGTCCAGCTCTTGATTTTGGCTTGGGTCATCAGCTCACGGTTCGTGAGTTCCAGCCCCACGTCCGGCTCTCTGCTGGCAGCACGGAGCCTGCTTGCGATTCTTTCTCTCTCCCTCTTTCTCTCTGCACCTCCCCTGATGTCTCTCTCTCTCAAAATAAATTAATAAACATGAACAAAAAAAAGAAGTTAGATTTTAAGCCTACTGTTACCTCTAGCATAGGGACACATAATGACTTTCATGGGCCTGAGGCAACTTAATATTTGTGGGCTTTTTCCTATATTGAAAAAAAGAAAAGCCATGAAAAGTTATTTGACAACCTCATGAGTGTCAAGACAAGTATAATCTATACTGGATCCATCATGATATATTCATTACTATTACATTTATTTTTTCTTCGTATTTAAGAGAAATTAAAATGAAATTATTCTGTGGCCCTAAAAGTGTCATGGGCCCCAGGCACGGTGCCTATCGATAAGTCAGTCCTGCCCCACGGATATAACGAGTGAACCACTGGGGAGTCAGATACCCCCCCCCCCCCCCCGCTGTGTGCTATTGCCCCAAGAAACAGCTTTGGAAAGATCTCTGAACAAGTGTGTTGTATCTAAGCACTCTGTCCCTACAAAGTTATGCACTCTTGATACAGGTTGCATTTCTTGAGTCAAAAAGCCCATAGCTTGCTTACACTTTTCCTTCACCTTAGGATGAACCACAAAACAAATACTCCCAGGTGCAGACAGAGAGCCATGCCACATATTAGCAGCCACCACCTGCAAGTGTGGAGCGATAAATCCACACCCCTCCCTCCAAGGCAGCCGCTGGATGCCGTCAGAACCATACATAAAACATGCCCCTATGTACTGTATTATTGGCCTTCCTGATTTACTGTATATACAGTTTCCAACTTAAATACCAACAGAAGCACCCGAAAATATATTCTCTTGCAGCCCCTGTCTGAAAACCACATTCCCAAATAATGTCTGCTCATTCATCATTTTCTTCCCAGTACCTGAGTGTCATTCTCAGAAATACATCCCTACGGCCGTGCCCCATGAAACTTGTGAGCACAGAGAAGGAAACGCAGAACCTCCAGATTTAAGGCCCAGCCATTTGCAAAGTGAGCATGAGACTAAACCATTTAAAGAGTTGGTATCTGATTCCCCTCTAACGGCACTTTTACTGGCTTCCCTTCATGTCATATTTGAATCTATCTCACTTTTATGCACACCTCCTAGCAAGAGGAGCAGTGATAACAAATTAAATAAATAAACCCACTCTAAATGGTTCTCCCTAGAAACCGTTATGAAGTGTCTGCATTTATGCAGAATTTCAGGTACTTTCCATGGAAGGCCCAGGAGCACAGATTTCTAGTCAGTGACAATCCACTGGGACACAAGTCTCAGGAGGCAGAAAGCAATCCCCAGTTATAGGTTATCAACTGGGAATGGGAGTAGCATTTGCTTTTGTAGGTTGATCTGGGTTTGAATATCAGCTTTACGACAACTAGACAGATGCCATCTTAGAGTGTCTGAGTCCTCATCTCCCAAATGAAGATAATACCAAGCAGGCCAATGTTGATTGGGAATTTGATCCAGATGCCCTCCTTTCTTTTTTTTAATTTTTTTACCTTTATTTATTTTTGAGACAGAGAGAGACAGAGCATGAACGGGGGAGGGTCAGAGAGAGGGAGTCTCAGAATCTGAAACAGGCTCCAGGCTCTGAGCTGTCAGCATAAAGCCCGACGCGGGGCTAGAACCCACAGACCGCGAGATCACGACCTGAGCTGAAGTCGGACACTTAACCGACCTAGCCACCCAGGCGCCCCCAGATGCCCTCCTTTCTAACTAGACCCTGATTTTGTTTAGGTAATTACATACCCAGGACCAGTTTCATGGATGTGTGACCTGTACAGGTGCAGAAGGCCTTATGCTCAGAAGGGCTCTGTGCTTGGCTTAATGCTCTGCTATCACCATCTTGAAATTTAAGGGTAGTTTGTGGTTTAGATGGCATATTTAATAATTTAATTTTGAACTTGTTAATTTGTAAATCTGATGAGACCGTGGAGCATGCACTTGAGTGGAGGAAATATAACATGATATGCCGCCTTATTCACATTTCTGTGGTAAATCCACAGAATCATTCCATGGGGTAATTCTTGCTTGTTGGTGGCCTGGTCTGGAGACCAGGTATGCCACTCAAATAAGACCAATGAGAAGCTTCCTAGAGACTTCTGGAAGAATTCAGTCTTCTGCTTCCAGAATTAATTCTGTTTCCATCTTTCTGTCAGAGTAAGGATGAAGCCAAGATACAGAGCAGGGCAAAGTCAATAGAATCACAGAAAAACAGAGAGCTCTAGACTGAGCAACCCAAACGTTGGCCCCCACTGTGGACTTCTAGAAATATGAACCAACCATTTTGCTGTGACTAAATCCCATTTAAGATGGCTTTTCTGTAACTTGATGCTGAAAGCATACCAGTAAATATCTGTTGACTGAGTAGACAGATGCTTTGAAAAACCAGGCATTGAAACACCAGGAGTCATGGCTGGCATTGGACTGACCAAGGAAAACATGGATCTCAAAGGAGGGTGAATCTGGTAGACAGGTGAAGAGCAGGAAAAGGCTGTCCTGGAAGGAAGGGGTACCGTGGTGTATGTAAAGACCTGAGGTAGACACACTCAAGGGGGTGGGGAGGGACAGGGAGAGTGGGGACCATGGAGCGACTGCCCTACATTTGAGAGGATCTGTGATTTTCTCAAGGTGGTGCAGTCATTTGCAGGTGGACCCTGTGCTAGCACATGACTCAGAAATGCCTGAGGTGGTGAAGAGATCTGTGACCATGATGTCACAGTAAGACCTTACGAGCTACTTCCTTATCATCTTATTCATGAAAAGGCACTTCACTGGAGTATTAATAGCTCCATTTTAGAGACTAACCACCTGGGTTTGAAACCTCACTAATGGTATATCGTGGGCAAGGGACTTTATCATTCTGTGCCAGATGAATGCATAGTGAAGGTATTAGCAGTATCTCCTTCACGCTTTGCTACGAGATTATGAGGCCATGTAGTGTTTGGCATTGACAAGTGTTCCATGGATGTTGGTTATTATTATTAACAGTCCTTTAATTGTCTTACATGGTTCCTTGCTGGGGAGATTTCTTCTGAGGACCATCAACCCACAGGCTCCTACCCACGCTCCTCGTCTTTCGATGTTTAGAGACCACCATCCGCAATTGCAAACCCCTCTTTCACCCTTTTGGCACCTTCTTCAGCGGCCTCTCAGCTGCAAGAGGAACACCTTCTGGGCCCCGAACTAAGTGTGCTTGTTTCCACTTTTCTGACATTGGGCTGGAGGAGGATGCTGCAGAGGTTCCTTGGACCAGATTCCACCACAGCCAGCCAACCTCTCTGGCTGTACCCAGCAGTCAGGAGAATGCCTTGAGTCCCAGCCCACTTAGAGTTTATAGAGGAAAACATAAAAGTCATATGAGAAATACTTACGTAGCTAATTTAACTTGATTTATAGGGATTTCTCAAGCAAGCAAACATGTATTTTCACTGTCTTCACCATATTGTAGTGCTGTCCCTGTTGGTAATCTGCTTCTGCAGGCCACATTTGGCCATATCTGGTGTTATCTTCACAGACCCCTGTACTCCTTAGCCACAGGATCAGCAAGGACCCTGTTACGTATGGCATCTTTCCTTTAGTTTATTTATTTATCAAGTACTTACTCAATGCCTATTACATGCTGGGTACAATTTGATGATCTGTCTTATACAGTTATCTGCATTCTATATATTATGTATGATATAACAATGCTACACAGAAATACTTTTATGTTTTCAAATAGAATCAAATTTCAGAGGGAATATGCCATTCAAACCACAACTACCCGGAAGAACTTACCTTCAAAACTTCAAGAATTGGTTAAAGCTCAGCAGATTTCTGGCCTCTGGATTAGTATCATCTTTCCAAGGTAGAGGTAGGAATGTGGTTCCACTCAGCACACAATTACCACTAATATTTACAGCTTGCCTTCTAAAAGTAAACAAATTAGGAGCAACCGGAGAACTCTAAGCCACCAAACCCCACACTTTCCATGAATCTTTCTTATCATGCTATGATAAAGGCAAATAAAAATTCTTGGATGTAGTTCAATGCTAGACGATGACTCTGCATCTGCAAAACACCTGACATATACAAAGTTTTAAAAATTATTTTAAAATGAATATGCAGAATAAAGCATGCTCTGTGTCTAGAGACAAAATCATATGTTATCAATTATTTGAAACACACAGCACACATAGCCAACAAACACACGTGGAACCCACCAGTGTTGTTGGTAGGATTATGGGGAGAGTGGAGAGATTGCTTGCAGCTGTTATGTTAATTAAGGAACAAAATGGCTCCATCTGCTACACCATCTCTCAATTGGGCTACCAGCCCTTTTCCTACTTGGCTCTAAGTTGTTATAGAGATAGGATGCTGATGCCTAGTCTTTGGCCCCAGTCAGTTCTCATGTGGAGTAGATGTTGGAGAGGAAGATCTGGCAGGCTGAGTCACAGGTTCCCACCTGGCTAATTCTCCATCACACTCAGGCTTGGGCTGGGGCTGTCAAGGGATTGTCTTCCCCCACATGGAATGGACTGAGATTGGGGGTAAGGATCTGTGAACCAGGCTGGACTGGACCCTATGGAAGCCATGCATCAATAAGAACGGATGGAGCTGAACAGAGATGCGGAGCTGGGTGGCATTCTGAGTTTCCTTTGCAGTTGTCTTGCTTTAATCATCCACATGACTTATGTGTAGCAGTGCTCCACACAGGATGCTCCACAGCCACCAATACAGTCAGCTTTGCTTGTATTTGTAAGCTTTGCTTGCAAGATCCTAGAATAGCAGAGTTTGGGGTAAATTTCTATTTGGTACCTTTCCAAGGGCCAAAATCAGAGACACACTGAATAAACACTTTCTAGTAACTGCCGAGACATAGATCATACAGACTGAATATATTTTATTTCTTCATGTATCCAATCTTCACCTATAAGCACATGATGCTTTGTTGCTTTCTCTATGGTCTCATGTTCCCTAATGGTAAAAATCATTCTGTCCATTGATACAAGTCAAAGATGAAGATGAACGTAAGAATAGGAAAAATTCTAAATGCATTATGTTCACTTCCATGATTAAATCATCAATGTGCTTCAAAAGTCTTTGATAAAATTAACAACCTGTTGTTTTTAAGCCAGTGAAAACCATATTATCCTCCTTTTGTTTTCCAACTACTCTTTTCTGGAGGTACAAAGGAGCAATGAGATGACAAGAAGTTAAACTTTAAGAGGAAAGAGTCATCAAGCACCTGCTGTGTTGTGGGTATATTCTCTATCTACAGAGTGAGCCATTACCCATAATACCTGCCCCCACCCCCCAGCACTCAAGGCCAAAAGAGTTATTTTTCGTTCTAGCCCTGGTGATGGGATGAATCCAAAATCACCTTCGTGCCACTTCCCCTTCATTCCACTTCCCCCCTCCACCATGACCACTGCTAGGGGATACAACAGTCTAATGTGGTATATTAGACCAAGTTCTGCCCCACCCAGGAATGAAGAGGAGAACTACCATAGACAGCTAAATGGTTTCTCTACAGAGGTATCAGAGCTCGGGGCAAAAAAGGGTCAAGAGACAGGGTCAATCGTATGAGAAGAGAAAGACCAAAGTCATAGCTTTGGAAGAGACATTCTTTCTCTGACATGAAATTACGCTACTGACTCTAAGGAAAAAGATGTTTCCCTGTTTACCCTTAGCTGTAGCTCCCTTGGGTGGTGAGACTTGTCTGGGATTGGAGTGCTTCAGTTCATAAATGTCTTGCACCTGTCTGTATCTTACCCCAGAGTTTACCACACCCAAGAAGAGGAAAATACCAACAAATACTGGTTGAAACACCAAGGCGTTACTCAAGTGGTGAGTCATAGGAAGGAGTTGAGGATCCTACTCCTTTTTGGAGGAGAGTTAGAGCTTCCTGGGGAAACGGACTAGGTCATCCAGGGGGTGTCAGGGAGGGAGGAGGTGCCTGGAGCCTGAGAGCAGAGAGGAATGGGAGAATCTGTCCCAGGAAAATATGAATCATGAGCATCTGTGTTTAGGTGGTTCTTCCCACTTGTGCCACAAGAGGAGAGCTGAGTTGCTGTTTTTGGTTGTTTCAACCTTCACTTCTCCCAGACTCTGATGCCCTTCTCGGAACTGCCTGCCCTTTCAGTAAAGAGCTTCTTCCACCAAGGCATCTTCATTCTCCAAGCCATTTGTGGGTAGAGGCACTGGGACAGATGCCAGTAGCTCTCGGGGGGCACTAGGGAAAAAAAAAACTTCAGAAGCTAAAGACAATGTGATGCAACTTCTCTGTTGCTTCGTTAACTAAGTGAAGATTCCTCTAATAGTGATTTTACAACCCAAGTTATGTTCACATTAACCTCCAAAGAAGATTGTAGTTCAAGAGGCTATGAAATTCTTCCTTCTAAATTTTTTTGAAACAAAAAACTTTTTAAAAACATCCAAGCTTAAAGGTCAGAGGGCATGTGGAACACTTGAATCAAGAACTCACATGTCCATCGACTGATGAATGGATAAAGAAGATGTGGTATACACACACACACACACACACACACACACACACACACACACACACACAATGGAATATCACTCAACCATAAAAAGAATGAAGTCTTGCCATTTGCAAGGACATGGGTGGAGCTAGAGTGTATTATGCTGAGTGAAATAAATCAGTCAAAGACAAATACCATGTGATTTCACTCATATGTGGAATTTAAGAAACACAGCAGATCAACATAGGGGAAGGGAAGGAAAAATAAGATAAAAACAGAGAGGGAGGCAAACCTTAAGGGACTCTTCAATACAGGCAACAAACTGAGGGTTGCTGAAGGGGAGGTGGATGGGGGGATGGGCTATATGGGTGATGGGCATTAAGGAGGGCACTTTTTGGGATGAGCACTGGGTGTCATATGTAAGAGATAAATCACTGGGTTCTATTCCTGAAACCAAGACTACACTCTATGTTAATTAACTTGATTGTAAATAATAATAATAATAATAATAATAATAAAAAGAGCTCACAGTAGAGAAAGTCAAGAGTGAGAAACCTAACTGTGAACAGAATTCATAAGCCCAACATGGTGAAGAGAGGAGAGGCTCAAGCTCATTTTACTGTAATCAGCATAAAAACGCAAACAATATAATGCTTGCAAAGTGCCCGGCACCTTTCTAAGTGCTTCCCATGCAGTAACTCCTTTGACAGGCAAATGTTTGCTAATTAAGAGCACACAGGCTAAAAGAGGTTTAAGCACTATCCCTAAAGTTTCCCTCAAAAGGCATATTAAAATTCCAATACTCTTCTTCCTTGGTAGAGTTCATTATTTACCAACCATTGATAGCATCCTTAGACAACAAGCAAGCAAATACCAGTGTGGCAAGGCCAAGTTTCCTAGATTTTCCTAATAATGAAATTCCCATCAGTATTGCAGCCTGAAACAGAAGCGAGGACCAGTCTTCTAGTGGTAAAGATTTGGGTTGAAATAAGACCCATTTGTCGGGACAACATAAATTGAAGCAGCGTATCTAAATAAGGGAACTATCTCTTAATCAAAACTAATTTGTCTACCGTTTTCTTTTTTACACTTCATGAATTAAAAAATGTGTTCTTACATAAAACACAGAAATCATTAATTAAAATCTCTACAATCAAATTAGGCTCTGTGGGTCCGGACCCTTTAACAGAGAATGTATAGGGGTTGCCATGGTAACTC
Organism: Puma concolor; assembly: GCF_028749965.1. Taxonomy (NCBI): domain Eukaryota; kingdom Metazoa; phylum Chordata; class Mammalia; order Carnivora; family Felidae; genus Puma; species Puma concolor. Next base: position 44,954,871 of record NC_141672.1, read on the forward strand.
ATCGTGTTGTAATTCTGTACCTTCCTGGTCAAGAGCCTAGAAAGGAGAAGACAAACAATTTGAGGAGATATTTGAGGAGATACTAGCTTCAGAAATTGAGTTAATCTGTGACATAAGCCCTCTGTAATTTTGTTTGCCAGCTTTCCCCATGTGGAGGAAAAACAGTAAGAAGGCATGAACGATTTCATTTCAAAGCTCCCTAAAATTGCCAATTCCGTTCAAAGTTGATTCTCAGCAGAATAGGAAATGGGAGGAGAATGCAGGGAGATGAGGCTGTTGTAAAACGATGAGCTCGAAGGAGAAAGTGGCATCATTGCTTCTGAATGGCAGGAAGCAGGTGCCTCCCCCAGGGGAAGGATTCTGTCCAACCCTTAGATTTGAACCCACCCTCAGCTTACTGTTCCAAGCCATTTACCAACCTGGGACAACACAGAAGCAACTGGAACCAAACTCACAACCTGCAGGCATGCTTTCCCTTCCCAGTAGCTCTGTATGTTGAGGACTGGAAATCATCAGACACTGAGTACTGAACCCTTCCACAGCTGCTGAGCACAGAATGGAGCTGAGCACAGGATGGTCAGATGGCTGACCATCGGGTCTCATTTCCCCCCTTAATGAAGCTGGGCACAACTGATGAAAACGTTTTAGGCTTTTGGTGTAGTTCTTTGCTTTCTCCCTTACCTTATTCAAGCCATATTGAATCGGGATTCTCTGAGAGTCCCAATTTCTCTGTTTGAAATACCTATACGAAAACTGATGGATTATAAAATCCATCTACTGAGCGGGTATCTTGCCTAATGTGGTCAGAAAACGTTAACAAGAACCATAATAATCTTGAGGACATTATTACAGGCAGGGATTGAAATTATTTAGCTTTTAGAATTCCAGAAGGTGGGGCACCTGAGTGGCTCAGGTGGTTGTGTGTGCGACTCTTGATTTCGGCTCAGGTCACGGTCTCGTGGTTTGTGATTTCCAGCCCCGTGTTGGGCTCTGCCCCTCCACTGCTCATGCTCTCTCTCTCTCTTTCTCAAAAATAAATAAATAAACCAAAAAAAAAAAAAAGATTCCAAAATGCTATCAACCATGGGATCAATTGTGTGGCTATTGTCAACAGCGCTCTTCCTCTTGCACTGGAAGCAAATGCTAGAGGGGACAGGGCTCTGAGGCAAAGTCAGTTTCATTAGAATTGTCACAGGAGTGGGCACCAAAGAAGGGTTGTCTTCTTAGGCAATGTTAAGTGTGTCTAGAATGCCTTTACAGATAACACGTTGGCAAATAAAGAGCTTCTCAATCATCAAGACAATTCCTGTTTTTATTGGGGTTACACTGGAGACGATTTCATTTATTAGGAGTTGACTCACAAGAGGAATTTATTCAACTTCCCAACTTTGCATTGGGGAGTTATTTATGAAACAGCTAATGGGAGCCGGGAAGGGACCTCAGCGTGAGGTGAACTGGCTACATGTCAACCAAAGTCTACTTTGCTGCACAAACCAGCCGCCATGAGCTACTAAGCTACCGTGGTCATGAAAGCTGTGCCACTGTATAACTGTTATTTGTCAGCTGCTGCCTTGTGGCAGGGGAAGGGGAAGCCAGGCATCCCTTCTAGCAATAGATCCCTTTCCATCCTGGCCCATAACACTACCTCTAGTCCCCTCTGGTCACATTCACCAGAGTAATAACTGTGATTGACATTAGCTTGACAGAGAGAGTGGTGGTGGTTACTGTCAGAAGTTCAAAGAGAAAAACAAAGGAAAACCAATGAATCACTGAAGTAGTAATTAGTAAAAATTTATTGTGCACACACCATGGTGATTGGCTACTATATTGGAATTGTCTTCAACGAAAGGGACCTACTTAGTTAGTGGCTACTTCGTATCAATACTGAGGAATGATCTATGTTTCACTTATGATTTTCAGAGACATAAATAAAGAGTGACCCAGGTCAAGGGAGTTTCACTTGTCCGGCAAATTATGCTAAATTAAGCTTTACTTGTATGATTAAACTGGTTTAGTCTGCTCAGGGAATTTTCAGGTCTGGTCTCCATTTATTTTTGATTTAAGCATTACACAACACTGTGAATGTACTTAATAGCATGGAATTATACACTTAGAAATGGCTAAAATGCTAAACTTCATGTGATATATATTTTACCACAATAAAAAATGTATCAAGCTTTCTTTTAAAAAAGAGTGATATATATATATGATGAGTGATATATATCATATATATATGATATACATAATATATGGAGAGAGAGACATGGAATGACATTGGATATCCATATATATGGTTATATATGGAGACAGAGAGAATAAAGAATGAGTTGCAAAGTATGGTGGGAATTTCCTAAGCAGTCAAGAATGTGGTAAGCTGTGGTAGACATTTGTGGCGTTGGGCCTATTGTGAGAATACCTGTTCTACTTTGGAAGGATCTCAAGATGGAAGCTGAAGGGTGGAGTTGTTCCCTCAACTGTTCTCTGAAAGTTGGAGAATTAGGCCAACTGGAAAGCATCCCATAAAATGCTCATGCCCAAGACTCTAACTCTTAAGGGAGGGACCCAAAGATGCAGGTCCAGCCAGACAGGCCCTGGAAGTGAGTGGAGGCATGGCGAGTGACAAGGGAGCACTGCAGGGGCTGCACCCTCCACGAAACATGGACAGTTCTGAGGTCTTGTCTCCTCTGGTTCCTGCCCATTTTCCTGGTTTCCCAGCCCTTCTGTGAATTCTGCAATAAAATCCTTCTAGTAAATTCCTTTTCCACTTAAGTTACTTTGTTAACTTCTGAAGTTTGTCATATGAATGGTAATACAAAGAGAAAAGATTCCATTTCTTCCATATTGACAAGTAATACTTGAAGTAAAAGTCAAAATGGAAGTTAATTTGTTTTTTTAACCAAGTGAGCATTTCTTAAATTTTACCTCATTTCCACTTTACTGAGGTATAACTGACATATAAAATTATAAAATATTCAAAGTGTACATAATGGTACAGATGTATTCCCTGCGAAAGGATTCTCCCCATTGAGTTAATTAATGCATCCCCCGCCTCACATATTTATCTTTGGGTGTGAAAACATTTAACTCTCTTAGCAAATTTCAATGGTACAATACATTATTAACTATAGTTATCATGCTTTACATTAGAGCCTTAACCTTAGTCATTTTGTAGCTGAGTGCTTATACCCTTTTACCAACCTCTCCCTATTTCCTCCACCATCCCCCAGCACCTGACAACTAGTTTTCTACGAGTTTGGCTTTTTTTTTTTTTTTTTTTAGATTTCACATATAAATGATACCATGCAGTATTTATCTATCTCTGTCTGGCTTACTTCACTTAGTATAATGAGCCTTCACTTAGCGTAAAGCCCATCTATGTTTACAATGGCAGGATTTGCTTCTTTCTCACGGCTGAATAACATTGCCTTATATAATATATAATAAAAATACAAATAATATGAGTATTACTCTGTGAAGAATAGCATATCTTTACCCCTTCACCTGTTGGTGGACACTTTTTGTTGTCATATCTTGGCTGTTGTGAATAATGCTGGAATGAATGTAGAATGCAGATATTTTTTCGAGGTCTTGGTTTCAATTCTTTTGGATATATACCCAGAAATAGGCTTGCTGGATCATATGGTAGTTCTAGTTTTAATTTTCTGAGGAATCTCCATACTGTTTTACCTAGTTGCTGAACCAATGTACATTCCCACCAACAGTGTACAAAGGATCCCTTCTTTCCACATCTTCGTCAACACTTAGCTCTTGTCTTTTTGATAATAGCTCTTCTAACAGGTGTAAGGTGATATCTCATTGTAGGTTTGCTTTTTTTTAACTTTTAAATGTTTTTATTTAAATTCAAGTTGACATACAGTAATATTAGTTTCAGGTATACAATATAGCATCTAAACGATTCCATACATCACCTGGTGCTCATCACAGCAGGTGCACTCCTTAAACCGCATCACCTATTTAACCCATCACTCACCCACCTGTGAGTTAGGATTTTAAAATTACTTAGGTGATTGTGATACAGGTCGTCCTATGAATCCCAAATACTGGCTAAAATTGTAGAATACTTTCAAGGAAATTAAATTATATAATTTTAAGGACAAATAGTTAATAGATCAAAGGCATGATTTATTATCTCTTTTGCTTCAGAGGTGAGTATGATTTCTTAAAACATAAAAAGCATTAACCATGAGAGAAAAGACCAATAAATTCAATTACATTAAGGGGAAGAACTTTGATTCAACAAAAGTCACCATAAAGAGGATAAAAAGACAAATCACAAATCAGGAGATGTAATTTACAACATATGTAACTGACACAGAATTACTACCTGCAAATCAGTAAGATTTTATCAATAATTAATACCTACAAATCAATAATAAAAGGACAAACTGATGCAAAATGAACAAAAGGCTTGGATAGACATTTACAAAGAAATCCAAATGGCCAGGAAACATATAACAATGTACTCAATTTTATTGATCAAGAAAATGTGAGTTAAAACCACAAAGGTATGACATTACATATTCACTAAATTGGCAAAATTTAAAAGGCAGATCTACCAATATCAACTGTTGGAGTGGATATGGATCAATGGGAAATTATACCTTGCTGAGGAAGGTATAAATTGGTACAGCCATTTTCGAAATGATCTTTAGCCTTATATTGTAAACTTGAATATACTCCAGCAGTTTCCTAGGTATATTTTAGAGAAACTCTTGCATATAAATACCGTATACATGCAAGGATATTCATAGCAGTGTCAGCACTGTTACTTGTAATAGAAAATTATTGGAAACATCCAAATGTAGTTTTGATTTGCATTTCCCTGGTAAGTGATGTTGAGCATCGTTTCATGTACCTGTTGACTATTCACATGTCTTCTTTAATTTTTTTTTAATATTTATTTATTTGTGAGAGAGAGACAGAGTGTGAGTGGGGGAGGATCAGAGAGAGAGGGAGACACAGAATCCGAAGCAGGCTCCAGGCTCCGAGCTGTCAGCACAGAGCCTGATGCGGGGCTCGAACGCACAAACCGCGAGACCATGACCTGGGCTGAAGTCAGACACTTACCAACTGAGCCACCCAGGCGCCCCTCACATGTCTTCTTTAGAAAAATGTCTGTTCAGTTCCTCTGCCCATTTTTTAATCAGATTGTGTGGGTTTTTCTTTTGTTTTGTTGCCATTCAGTTGCATGCGTTATTTATATATTTTGGATAGTAACCCTTTATCAGATACCTGACTTGCAAATATTTTCTCCCACTGAGTAGGTTGCCTTTTTTATTGTGTTGATGGTTTCAAGTGAGAATTTTAGCTGAATTTGTAGCCACAAATCTTCCTCTGTTGTCACAAAACCACTCAACCCTGCTAATCTTCAGTCAAGCAGAGGCTCAAATGGTTAAGAAATAGTTTTCTTTCCCATCACAATACACAAATTCCCTGGGAAAATCAGAAGGACTGACTTCATGTGCTCTGGCTTTTTTGTTTTTTTGGGGTTTTTTTTTTGTTTTTAATTTTTTTTAACGTTTTATTTATTTTTGAGACAGAGAGAGACAGAGCATGAACGGGGGAAGGGCAGAGAGAGAGGGAGACACAGAATCGGAAACAGGCTCCAGGCTCCGAGCCATCAGCCCAGAGCCTGACGCGGGGCTCGAACTCACGGACCGCGAGATCGTGACCTGAGCTGAAGTCGGACGCTTAACCGACTGAACCACCCAGGTGCCCCAATGTTTTTTTTTTGTTTTTGTTTGTTGGTTTGCTTGTTTGGCTGCTTCAAAGGTTTCAGTACAAACTTCCAAAGAAGAGGCTGTATTTTCCCTAAAATCCTTAATGACCAGGATGTGCACAGTAGCCACATCACTTCAGCCAACCCTAGCTCTATTCTTGGAGTCAGGCAAATGAGCCTCAAACTGAGCAGGGCCAGGCTCCAAAGGCCAAACCACAGAGTCCAGTGCTGAGAAATGATCTTATTCCCTCTCCCAGGGCTCTGGAATGGTTTCTCTTCCAGCATATAGGTAGTTCTTCCTTTATCAGCCTTGCTACAAAAGAGAGTTCTAAGGAAACTGTGGCAACAGTGAGTATGAAAATGCACCAGCCATGGCACAGTGGCTCGGCCTGCTGGTTGACCCACGTGCTATTTCCACGAACTTGCCCTTCTTCGCCTCCTGTTCTTTGACCCTGGCAATTTGTCCAAATGGGTCAGAAATGGACTGTACATTGAAGTTTGTCTACACCTTAACTCTAGGACAAACTATGCTTTAAAAAAAATCTATGTAGTCTGTCAGGATGGTTTCAACCAGCCTCCCAGAAGGCTGTATCAAAACCATGTAGGGTGGTTTTTTTTTTCCCCTCCTAAACTATGGGTATTCACTGCTTCCTCTCCCAAACACACATTTGGATAAGCACCCCCACCCCCATTTGGATAAGCACCCATTCCTCATTGACATGACCAGGGCAAATGTGTGACAGGATTTCTTCAGGATGACCAGTTCCCAGGGCTGGGATGGGCATCCAGCACACCTGCCTCCATGCCCATGTGGTTTCTAGTGCCCTCAGCACACTGTGGGAGCCAGGTGATCAAGTCCCTCCTGGCTCTGTCACCTCACCATCCCCTAGTCAGTACCTGTATTTGAGGTGTTGTGACAAATGGGGAGAAAACGGGTGGGGACATGGGGAGTGATGCAAAGTGCTGCCTAAATGTAATTTGTTAACATGATGAGTAATAGTCTTATCTGACGTGAGTGCTAATGCTGCCACAGGACAGGGTCTGGAGAAGAAAGGAAGCTGTTAACCAGGGACAAGCAAATCACATCTTGCTTCGTTTGAAAAAAAAAACAACTTATATTTCTAGCTATAGGAAAGAGGAAAACAAATGACAATTAAGGACATGAGTGACTTCGAGATGAACCCGTTACTTCCTGAGAAGTTTGAAAATGCTCACTGAGGTAGAAATCCCCACAGCTTTGTGTAACAGTGGTGGCCATCTTTTTTCCAAGAGTTTGTGAGTACCAAGGATTTATATTTGATTTCCTTACTTTGTTTTCCTTCCGCCTGATTATTCTACTGGAAAAACTGTGTGGGTTATGGAGAGAAAGAGGAAAAAGACAATACCACTATGGAACAAGTTGTTACTAAGCGCAACCTGTGGTATGGAGTGAGTAGCCTTTAGGAAGATACAGAGTAACGTTTGACCAAAGTAAAAAAAGATTTCACTGACAAGCCCACTAGATTCTGTTAAGGGTTGGCCCTGTCTTTTGTTGACATATCACACTCTACTTTCAATGACAGTTTTATGGGCTTTTCAGAAATTAAAACAGCAATAAAAATAATTACATTAATGCCTCCACAGATGTGTTGGGGTTGTTTGATATTCTTGTAATATTTTAAGTCCTTTGCATAATCGGATTAAGCAACATGAACACACAACTCTAGAGCAAAAGGCCACTGTCATCCCAGGAAAGAGACCAGCATTAGCAAACAAATTAATTCCTGGGTAAACCAGAGAGAAAGGAGTAAGGCTTTGATCCAAGACTTAATATTTTCAAACCATCTCCCAGTTAAATTAAAGAGCTATCTCCTGAAGCAGATCAGTGGAAACCAGGCTCTACATTGCATCCCCCTCTACCGCTAAGTGTCCCATGGAAACAAACACATGCTCTTGAAGTTGCTGACCTGCCAAGTGAGAAAAAACACATTATGTGAGTGTGGGGAGAATTGGTGCTCCAATTTGAAACAGTTTGTCATTTTTCCCCCTTCATGACCTTGGGTAAATGACTTGAGCACCTTTGAGCAGGGTGCTGCCTTTCCCACACTATAAAAAATGGCTATTATGCCTATCAATCATGCAGAGGTGCCACAAGGCTTAATTTATTAGTTAATGTTTGTGTTACACTCTGCAGCTCTTAGATGGAAGGTGTTATAGAAATGCAAAGCAGCAATATATTATCTAAACATCTGCCTCCTCAAATAGCTCTCCAGAAAGTGTTCATGGCTGCAGCACAAATGATTCCTCCAAAAATGGATAATTTTGTCCAGGCCTTCCTTGGTCTGTAAATTGTTTCTCCCTCCTTCCGGTGCACAGAGTGTCTATGCAGAATACACTCGAGTAGCTGTGTTTTCCGTCTCCATAATGGCCCTGTGGGTGCTGCTCCCTTGCACCCGGGCACTGCAATTCCTTATAGGTCTCCTCGTTTCCTCCCCACAGCCGCTCTTTTTGTTCTTTACTCCAAAAAGCCATTATAATTAGGCATTTCTTTTTTCCTAATGTTAACTTCATTTGTTTATTTTCAGAGAGACAGCGTGAGCAGGAGAAGGGCAGAGGGAGAGGGAGAGAGAATCCCAAGCAGGTTCCATGCTGCTAGTGCAGAGCCATACATGGGGCTCAAACTCACAAAACTGTGAGATCATGACCTGGGCCAAAACCAAGAGTCTGATGCTGAACTGACTCAGCCACCCAGGCACCTGTAAGCATTTCTTTTGATGAGTAATTTTATATATGGGCATATTATATCTAACCCAAGGGCTTGGTGTTTTAAAATTTGGCAGTGAATGGGGCACCTGGGTGGCTCAGTCAGTTAAGCCTCCAACTCTTGATTTCAGCTCAGGTCATGATCTGACGGTTTGGGAGATTGAGGCCTGCATTGGCCCTGCACTGACAAGGCAGAGCCTGCTTGGGAATAATCTCTCTCTCTGCCCCTTCCCTGCCAGTGTTCTCTCTGTGTCTCTCAAAATAAATAAATAAACTTAAAAATAAAATAAAATAAAATAATAAAACTTGGCCATGAAACCAAGAGAAATCACTTAAAAGATTCTTGAAAATAAAAGAAGAAAATGCAAAAAAAAAAACAAAAAAAAAACAAACAAAAAAAACTAGTCCAAGCTTGAACATGTTTCGATGAGAATTAACAGCTACATTGCTAAAGATTATATTGGAGATTATTTCTGCTAATATTAATACTGTCCATAATTTTGTTAAACTCTGTACCCTACCCTAAAGCAAGTGGATATTTATTCCTATATAAATTCCATAGTTCCAAGTGTATGCTTGGATTTGGGTAACTCCTTTCCCAAACACAACTAGAGAAAGACAACAAATAATAAATGATCTCAACATACTGTATTCAAAGTTCTTCCTCTTCCCACATTTTTACTTCCATTTCAATTTTGAGAGTATTTTTTTCGTTGCATATTATTCCTCAACCCTATTGTTTATGGTTATAGGAATGTCTTCATATGTACCTGGGATTTGTTTTAATCAGGTTTCCTGAGATGACAGACATGGAGACAATGGACTTGGAAAGAGTTTGTTACTTACAAGGCCCAAGAGGAGGGGGCATGCAGTTCCATGCAGGGCCACCAGGGGAAGCACCGGGCAAGGCAGGAAGCAGAAAGAGCGACCAGAAAAGCGTGGCCCAGGGACTCTATTGTGGTTCCTGGCGGAAGGACTGGGTGAGGCAGGGTAGGCAAGTTTGAGCAAAGGCAGGCTCTGGGCTATAAGAGTGGTCTCCAGTTGCCTAGTACTTGGCCCTGGGGTGATTTGGGGCAGGGGAAATATGGGCTTGGTGTGTGAGGTTTCGATAAAGGAGGTAGATGGGAATATGGATTTTGGATTAGTTGGTTGGTGTGTGAAAGGTGTGCTCACAGGCAAGTTGTTTGCTACCCCAGCTCTGGAAGGGCAGTCTCTCCCCATGTTCATGTGGTCCCCAAGATGTCAAACATCATAAAATATAAAAAATAAAAAAACATGATTAACACAGGGAGATCTTGCCTGGCATCTTCCAAGAAAATCTTTAAGAATTTGGCCATACAAGTCTCTCACCTTTTATTTGGTGATAAAACATACGCTTTATACACAGAAAAGTTGTGGAAATAATCATGAAAACAGCTACCATTGATGAGTACTTACTATATCTAGCAACTGGTGAAACACTATATGTACTATGTCATTTGAAGTATTGAACTCTAAGAATGCCAACATGAAAAAGAAAAGTTTAAGTTACCCTTTTGTCCTTATTTATCTGTTGTTTCATGGTAAAGCACCTCAAGGTAGGGTTTACAAGAGGTTGACCCAGAGGGCTTTGAAAGAGATAAATCAGCATGTTCTTCCTTCTTAACAGAGATGAGTCAGCCTGTCAACACTCATTTGTGGTGTTGTAAAGCTGCTCACTTAAGTGCATAACCTGCCATGCATGGTGTTGACTGGCTGTTTGAATTAACTCTAGCATTACTTGGAAGCTCAGCTCTGACACATGGCTCCAATTGAAAGTCTCTCCATCTGTAATGTCCTCAGTTTGTGGGTAAGGGTTCTTAACCTGGCATAAAACAGGCAGTTATCACCCGGCATAGGTACCATCACTGCCCAAACCATACCCTTAGCCAGTATTGTTTTGTCTGAGCAAGAATGCAACCTCAAAATCTCTGTCAACACAATTCTCTAGGAATTCACAACCAAGTTTTAGAATTTAGGTTTTAGAGTTGTAGACTGAAAGGTAGTCAATAAATTAGTTTATTGACTACAGAAAATCAGAGACATAGTCTAATATTTCTATATTTACAATGAATCTTTGCCTCACAAAACGGGCAATGTAGGTTCCTGCTAACCCAGAAAGCTAGGTTAACCCTAAAGTGACCGGTTCTAGGCTGAGCCAATCACAGTCCTTGCTGGGTCTCTTCTGCTGGGGTGTCAAATGAGATTGTTTCTACTGGAGATGCTGGGTCAGGAGGGTATAAGGAAGGAGCTCGTGGTGGAAGACATCATGTGAGCTCAGCCAAGAGATGGAGAGAGAGACGGACAGAGACAGAGACCTTGGGTCCAAGCAAGATGGACCACTTCCTAGGCATGCATGAGAGCCAACAATTTATTTTTCTGTCCCCGTAGGCTAGTTTAAAGTTGAACTTGTAACCAACAGACTTCTAACAGAAGAACGTTTTAAAAAATATATCAAAGGTATATTTTTACTCTATAGAGCTATTTTCTAAAGTTCCAACAGTTGGACACATGCTTAATACTGAGGAGATACATGATTCATATAAGGGGATAATATTTACTGAGCTTACCATGTGCTAGGTATTGTTCTAGGCACTTAGCATGTAGTGAATCATTTCATTCTCATAAAATCATTGGAGGTGGGTATTACTAGCATTATTATACAGATGCAGAAACCCGCACACGGAACACTTGTCCAAGGTCACAGAGCCTATATTTGAATCGGGCAGAGTCTGTGCTCTTAGCCACTAAGCCAGTACTTACAGCCTGGTTCTCTCCTCTCAATGGGAAAGTCTTTCATAATTACGTCTAATAACAAAAGAGAACAGGCACAGTATCCTTTCTCCTTTCCATGCCTCATAGGCCTCCCTGGACCCTGAGTGCTGTTCTAACTTCCAAAGATGAGCAGGAGAGTCTGGTCTCCCTTTGCAGGGGAGCTGACGGCTCTGACGCCATCGTTGGCTCGCCATCTTCTTCACGCCTGCGCAGTGACCTCCCTCGGAGCTACGTGTTCCAGGCCCTAAGAGGTTAACGTAAGCCCTGATCACAATGAGAGAAGGCTTGTTCTGATCTTCCCTAAAGTGGCGCACAGAAGGGCCCACTGTAGATAACTAGTAGAGATCCTCTGGAGCACAGATGGTGCCACTTTAAATAACTATGCTGTGACCTCACCACTGTGCCCCTCCCTCTATAAAAGCTGGGGGTAAGGCCCTGGCAGGGTGGAGAGTCGTCGTGCGGTCTGTGGATTGTTTGCCTGCTGGATTCTTCTTGTCAGTAAGTTACCCTGGACGAAACTAAACACTGTGGAGCGGCTTGTGTCGTTTTGGTCTTAAAGTGCCTTCTTAGCCTGGAGGTTCATTACTGACCCTCGTGTACCTTCTAAAACCTTTGCTATGAGAATCGCTGCCCTTTAGATTTGGGAAGAACATTTCGGAAGAAATTCTACCCATAAGCCTCAGCCTAAACAGGCATACCCATCCTTTCATAAGTACGTAAGGGTCTTGAAAAATGTTGTTAAACCAGTGATGAAAACGCACAGGTGAACCTTGGCAGTATGCAATAGAGGTAAATATATCCAAGAAAGCCAAATGTTATGAGAAAGGTTATTCCTACTGCTCAGGGACTGGCATTGAAGGCAGGAAAATCTGTGCGTAGCAGGGTGCAGTCACTGGGCTTACATTTTCGTTGATTGCAGGGAAGATTCCTCTCCAAGTTCAAGTTCTCGCTGCCCTCTGTCCCAGGCCCCAGTAGAATTGTCCAATCCGCTTTTGGCACTTAGTTACTTGATTACCTGCTGAAATCCTGCAATTGCTACAGCTGTTGCTATTTTCGCTCCTAGAATTTATGAGCAGGGGAGCATCTCCCTCGCATCTGCTTTGGCTGTTGCTTTTGATATGAGCGGTAGCGCTGACGGGGAGGGCATGCAGCCCCAAGAGCTCTGGGGGGGGGGTGCTGAGGACCGCTAAGAGAAAGAGCAACTCTTAACTTTGGAATTAGAATAGTAGCAACATTAAGTATACACATCTTTTTCCCTGAGGAATGCCAAGTATTTTTCAAGAGCATGAACATTAAAATAGTGGCACGGTTTGTATGTAACATCTAGATGCTCTGCAGTGGGGTGACAAGAGGTTTGCTTTTCAAATGGAGGGGCAATGTACAGAGAGAGTACAATTATCTTTAAAGGAACTTGTTAGCTCAGGGGGATCTTCTTTTCAGATGGTTCATAGGTAACAGGGGAGACAGAGGGCTGGGAGAGAGGGATGCAGGGAGAAAATAAGGTGGTACTATTTTCTATAAGCATTTCTGCACACTTTTCTTAATGGGCACTGACCTACACTCTGGTTTCCTCAAGGTCGAAGATAAAATTGATTTTTAGCCAAGGAGCAAGCCCGCCAGACACCTTTATGAGTCCTCAATTCTATGTGGGCTCGGATTTGGAGAAGGCTGTTCTCCTGCTTCCCTGGGCATTGTCTGGCCTCGGGAAACGGCCAATTGCAAAGAAAGTTCACTAAGGATAATAAGCTATTTTCCATAAAGTCAGGTACTTGGGATTAGTTGGGGCCACCGGCTCTTTATGCACAAGTGCCTAGAGTTACTGACTAGCGAACCTCAGAGCAAAACTGAGCGTCTGTCCTGCCTGAGCAGCAGAGCCCGGACCGTCTCTCCATTTCCATGTACAACACCGTCTTCAGAAGACGCGGGGAGAGGATGCATCCCCCAGGATAAATTCTAGTCAATTCCAAGTGAGTCTCAAGTCCCATTAAAATAAAGTTGAATTAACAAATCACTGCCGTATGGCACATTTAAAGTAGAATCGTTGAACGCCATGAGTTCGTGTTTTTGTGAAGAAAGATCATTTGAAAGTAAAAGAAGAGGGGGAAAAAGAACAATTTTGGTACATGGTTGTCAAAGCTTGAGGAACGTTAACTTTTTGAGCAGAGGACAATTTTTTTTAGGGACCTACAATAGAAATTAGATAAACAAAAGCTGCGTGGTTGAACCCCGCTCTTATTCGGTGGCCTCAAATACAGGCTTGGGACTCTTGCCCCTACGCAGGATCCTGCAACAGACTAATGCCCTCACCAAGAATAACTAGAAAGGCCATAAAGTGAAATGAAACGTAAGATACAATTTAAAAATTCTGTTAAAAGGCATAAGAGGGCAGCTGATGCCCACCCGCAACTAGGCAGGTCTATACTTAGATTTATAGGATCACAGAGAGGTGAGCTATTGATTTCCAGGTTCCTTTTTACCCTGAGACATTTGCAGATTGGGGAGCTAGAGTCAGAGCCTGAGAGTCTCGTCTTGGCATGGAAGACGGTAGAGAAACCAGTCTTGACAGTCTTCTAGGGTTTGAAAGACCAAGTTAGTAGAGGGTAGTAAATCACTAGCCACGAGCATGAGGATGCTAGAATCCATTAGCATGTTCCATGGAAGGAATGGAGAACAGTGATGAATTCTGTAAGAAGGCGAAGTAGAGGTCAGATAAGAGCGCTTCCACTGAAAGAGTTATTTAGGATGAGGAACACTTTTCTTTAGCAAAGGTTAAGTGTTCCAGAGTATTTACACGTGATACTTAACTGTTATACAAGTTAAGCTACCTTAAAGTATTGGTTTAAATTTTATTATAAAGAATGAATTATATATATATATATATTTATATTTATATATATATCACCAGTGCATGTAGATATATAGTAATATATACATAGTTAAATATTTAATTTGTTTTCAATTAACATACTTAACATAAATGATATTTCTACCATGTTCAGTCTCTTTGAAGTTGAAAGCTTTCCTTCACTGTCTTCATGCGTCACTTTTGGAGGAAAAGAAAGGGTTTGATGGACAGAATCTGATTCTGTTTGGGTTATCAGAAGCTCTAAACTAATGGATTGCAAATTGCCTTGTAGGATGTGGCATGTTAGGCCATTGGTGAAATGCAAGCTCCTGGGAAATCAAGCTGATGCTGTGAGTATAATGTACACAGGATACCAACAACTTTCATTCTCCATGAGTACAATTGTTGCTGTTTCCTTTTAAATTCAGGTTTGCAACAAGAATGTAGCTCAGGTCTATCGCTTGGTGCCTGCCTACACTTATATATTATGCAAGACATAATGCTACGAGTGGTTTTGTATTTATTAGGCAATTTTTGTCTGACACATTTATAAGAATGGCTCTCATTGTTAGATATTGTTAGTGATTTAACTTGGAGAACATTTTCTGTTCTCTTTCAAGCTTCTGGTTTGGATTAAAGAGTATTAAGATGGAAGTTGAGCTATGAATCAGGTTTTTTTTTTTTTTTTCCCCAATGAAGCAGAAAGATTGATAAGGCTGATAGGACTATAACTGTTTTCCATAATCCTAGATTTTATCATTTTTTCTCATTTGAGTAATTTTACCCATTTAAGCTTTTTAAACTTATGCCACTAAAATATTGCTTTTACCCACTTACGTATTAGGAATCTGAATGAGAAGTCATCTGATTTTTTGAAAGTGTTCTACACTATCTACACTTTGAAAGCCATTGGCTGGGGCGCCTGGGTGGCGCAGTCGGTTAAGCGTCCGACTTCAGGTCACGATCTTGCAGTCCGTGAGTTCGAGCCCCGCGTCGGGCTCTGGGCTGATGGCTCAGAGCCTGGAGCCTGTTTCCGATTCTGTGTCTCCCTCTCTCTCTGCCCCTCGCCCATTCATGCTCTGTCTCTCTCTGTCCCAAAAATAAATAAACGTTGAAAAAAAAAATTAAAAAAAAAAAAAAAAAGAAAGCCATTGGTTTAGTCCAATTTTTAATTTTTTTTAACGTTTTATTTATTTTTGAGACAGGGAGAGACAGAGCATGAACAGGGGAGGGTCAGAGAAAGAGGGAGACACAGAATCCGAAACAGGCTCCAGGCTCCCAGCTGTCAGCACAGAGCCCGACGCGGGGCTTGAACTCACGGACCGCGAGATCATGACCTGAGCCGAAGTCGGCCGCTTAACCGACTGAGCCACCCAGGCTAGTACAATTTTTTTTTTTTAAAGTTTTGATTGTCATGAGAACACTTTATGTGAGATCTGTCCTCTTAACGAATTTAAGTATATATTATTGTTGACCATACTTAAAATGTTGTACAGCCCTCTAGAGCTTTTTACTTGAGTCTGGTTGACCCACAATGTTACGTTAGTGTCAGGTGTACACCACAGTGATTCAACAAGTTTATGCATCAGGCTATGCTCACAGCAAGTGTAGCTACCATCTGTCCCCACATATCGCTATTACAGTATCACGGACTGTATTCCCTATGCTGTGCCTTTTGTTCCCATGATTTATTCATTCCGCACATGGAAGCCTGAAACTCCCACTCTCTTTACCCATTTTGCCCAAATCTCTATCCCTTTGCCCGCTGGCAGCCATCAGTTTGTTCTCTGTATTTATAGGTCTGATTCTAACTTTTTGTTGATTTTGTTTAGATTCCACTTATGGGTGAAATCACATGGTATTTGTCTTTCTCAGTCTGACTTATTTCACTTAGCTTAATACCCTCTAGGTCCTTCCATGGTGCCTCAAATGGCATAATCTCACCTCACCTTTTAAATGGCTACATATTATCTACCCACCCCGCCCCCCCGACCCCTGTGTGTATGTGTATGCATGTATGTGTACCACATCTTATCCATTCATACATTGATGGACATTTGGGTTGGCTATCATGAATAATGCTGCAGTAAACATAAGGGTGCATATAAATTTTTGAATTAGTGTTTTTTTTCCTTTGGGTTAATATCCAGTAGTGGAATTGGATCATATGATATTGTATTCAATTTTTTGAGGAACCTCCATATTGCTTTCCACAGTGGTTATACCAACTTATATTCTCACCAACAATGCAAAAGGGTACCTTCCCCCCCACCCCCCACATCCTTGCCAACACTGGTTATTTCTTTTTTTTTCCCCATTCTAATAGATGTGAGGGATGTCTCCTTGTGGTTTTGATTTGCATTTCCCTGATGATGAGTGATGTTGAACATCATGAAGTGTCTGTTGGCCATCTGTAGGTCTTATTTGGAAAAATGCTCACTTCCTCTGCCCATTTTTTCATTGGATGGTTTTTGTTTTTGTTTTTTATTTTGGTGGTGTTGTATAGTTCCTTATATATTTTAGATATTAACCCCTTATCAGATATATCATTTGCAAATATCTTCTATTCTGTAGGTTATCTTTTTGTTTTGTTGATGGTTTCGTTCTCTGTGCAAAAGCTTTGTAGTGCCAATAGTTTGCTTTTTGCTTGTTACCTTTGCCTTAGGAGACTTACGTAGGAGAAAAATGTCTTTACGGCTGATGTCAGAGCAATTATTGCCTGTGTTCTAAGACTTTAATGATGTCAGGTCTTTAATCTGTTTAGAGTCTCTTTTTGTGTAGGTGTTAAAAGGTGGTAGAGCTTATTTATCTATTCATCATATTTAACAAAAATATCATGCCTGTTGGTTAATAACCCCACCCCCATATCTGCCTCCCTCCTTATCCCTTAGTAACCACCATTCCAATCTTTGATTTTATAAATTTGACTAGTTTTGATACTTCATATAAGTGGAATCATGTAGTGTTTGTCTTTCTGGATCAAGCTTATTTCACAGCATAATGTCCTCAAGGTCTGTCCATGTTGTCACATATTATAGCATTTCCTTCTGTTTTAAGGCTAAATATTATTTTGTATACATATGCCACATTATCTATTCATCTGTCAGGGGACATTTGGGTTGTTTCCACATCTTAGCTATTGAGAATAGTGCTGCAATAAATGGGAGTGCTAATATCCATTCAAGATTCCGATTTCACTTCTTTGGGATGTAAACCTAGAAGAGGGATTGCTGGGTCATATAGTAGTTCTATTTTTAATTTTTTGAGGAACTTTCTGTTTTCCATCTGTGCCATTTTGCATTCCCACCAACAGTGTGCAAAGGTTCTCATTTCTCTACATCCTTGCTGACACCTCTGTTTTTTTTTTTTGTTTTTGTTTTGTTTCGATAATAGTCATTCTGACAGGTGTGACATGATATCTCACTGTGTTTTTAAGTTTGCAAATTCTAGTTAACATGCGGTATAATATTAGTTTCAGGTGTACAATATGGTGATTCAGCGCTTCCATACAACAGCTGGTGGTCATCACAACAAGTGCACTCCTTAATCCCCATCACCTGTTTCACCCATCTCCCCACCCACCTCCCTTCTGGCAACCATCTGTTTGTTCTCTATAGTTAAGAGTCTGTTTCTTGGTTTGCCTCCCTCTCTTTTCCCCTTTGTTGGTTTTGTTTGTTAAATTCCATATGAGCGGAGTCATATGGGATTTGTCTTTCTCTGACTAATTTCACTTAGCACAATACTCTCTAGCTTCATCCATGTCATTGCAAACAGCAAGATTTCATTCTTTTTTATGGCTGAGTAATATTCCATCACATATATACCACATCTTTATACATTTATCAGTCAGTGGACACTTGGGCTGTTCCTATTTCCATAATTTGGCTGTTATAGATAATGCTGCTATAGACATCAGGGTGAATGTATCCCTTTGAATGAATCCCTTTGTATCCCCCTTTGAATTAGTATTTTTGTATTTTGAGGGTAAATACCTAGTAGTGGAATTACTGGGTCATAGGATAGTTCTATTTTTAACTTTTTGAGGAACCTCCATACTGTTTTCCACAGTAGCTGAACCAGTTTGCATTCCCACCAATAGTGGAAGAGGGTTCCTCTTTCTCCACATCCTTGCCAACACCTGTTGTTTCTTGTGTTGTTGATTTTAGCCATTCTGGCAAGTGTGAGGTGATATCTCATTGTGGTTTTGATTTGTATTTCCCTGATGATTGTGGGGATTTTTTTTGTTTGGTTTTTTAATGTTTATTTTGAGAGTGAGAGTGCACGTGCATGGATAAGGGGCAGGGAGAGAGGAGAGAGAATCCCAGGCAGGCTTCACCCACTTTCAGCACAGAGCCCAAAGTGGGCTCAATCCCACAAACCATGAGATCATCACCTGAGCCAAAATGAAGTGTGGCATGCTTAACCAACTGAGCCACTCAGGTGCCCCTGATTGTGGTTTTGGTTAGCATTTTTTTGATTAGTGATGAACATTTTTTCATATACCTGTTGGCCATGTGTATGTCATCTTTGGAGAAATGTCTGTTCAAGCTCCTCAAGTCTTCAACCCATTTTAAAATTAGGTTATTAGTTTTTTCTCATGGAGTTGTATGATCAAATATATGGTTTGCAAATATTCTCTCATTCTATAGGTTTCTTCTTCATTCCATCATTTCCTTTGCTGTGCAGAAGCTTTTCAATTTGAGTTCCACTTGTCTATTTGTTGCCTGTGCTTTGGGGGTCCTACCTATAAAATCATTATCAAAACCAATATCATGAAGTTTATTCCCTATGGTTGCTTCTGAAAATCTTTACAGTTTCAGGTCTTTCATTTAAGTCTTTAACCAGTTTGAGTTGATTTTTGTGTGTATAGAGTAAGTTACAGGTCCAACTTCACTCTTTTACATGTAAAATGGTCCAGTTTTCCCAACACCAAGTAGTTGAAAAGACTATCTTTTCCCTATTGTGTTTTCTTAAACCCTTGCTGAAATACCTTGATCATGTATATATGGATTTATTTCTGGGCTCTCTTATGTTCCATTGGTTTATATGTCTTTTTTTATTTTAAATGATTTTTTTAACGTTTGTTTATTTTTGAGACAGAGAGAGACAGAGCATGAATGGGGGAGGGTCAGAGAGAGGGAGACACAGAATCTGAAACAGGCTCCAGGCTCTGAGCTGTCAGCACAGAGCCCGACGCGGGGCTCGAACTCACGGACCGTGAGATCATGACCTGAGTCGAAGTCGGCCACTTAACCGACTGAGCCACCCAGGCGCCCCGGTTTATATGTCTTTTTATGCAAGTACCATACTGTTTTAATTATTAAAACTCTGTAATATAGTTTGAAATCTTAAAGTGTTCTGCTTCCAGTTTTCTTCTTAGAATTGGCTATTCATAGTCATCTGTGGTTCCTTACGAACTGTAGAATTGCCTTTTATTTTTTTCTTTTTCTTTTTTTTTTTTGCCTTTTCTATTTCTGTAAAAAAAATGTTTCTGGAATTTTGATAGGGATTGTGTTGAATCTGTAGATTGCTTTGATTAGTCTTCTAATCCATGAACATAAGTTGTCTTTCCATTTGTGTCCTGTTTAATTTCTTTCATGAATGTTTTTAATTTTCAGTATAAAAATCTTTCAAGCGCTCCTGGGTGGTTCAGTCGGTTAAGCATCCAACTCTTGATTTTTAGCTCAGGTCCTTATCTCACAAACCAGGAGACTGAGCCCTGTGTCCAGCTCTGCACTGACAGCGAGGAGTCTGGTTGGGATTCTCTCTCTCTCTCTCTCTCTCTCTCTCTCTCTCTCTCTCTCCCTCTCTCTCCCTGCCTCTCCCCCACCCATGCTCACTTGCTCACTCTCTCTCAAAATAAATAAACTTTAAAAAAACTTTGGCTCCTTAGCTTATTCCTAAGTATTTTATTCTTTTGCTACTATTATGAATGGGATTGTTTTTCTGATTTCCTTCCCAGATAGTTCATTTTTAGCATATAAAAACATGACTGAATTTGTGGGGGGGGGGGGAGTAAAGGCTTTTTAAAATTTATTTTAAGTTTTTAAAGCTTTCATTTTAATTTTAGATAACCTACAGTGTCATATTAGTTTCAGATGTACAATATAGTGATTCAGTAATTCCATATAACACGTGGTGCTCATCACAAGTGCACTCCTTCATCCCCATCACCTATTTCACCCACACCCCTACCTCTACTTTGGTACCACCAGTTCTCTATAGTTAAGAGTCTGTTTCTTGGTTTGCCTCTCTTTTTTCCCTTTGCTCATTTGTTTCTTAAATTCTGTGTGAGCAAAATTATATGGTATTTATCTTTCTCCAACTGACTTATTCTGCTTAGCATAATATTTTCTAGCTCCCTCCATGTCCTTGCAAATGGCAAGATTTCATTCACACACACACACACACACACACACACACACACACACACACACCACAGCTTCTTTAGCCATTCATCAGTCAATGGACACTTGGGCTGTTTCCATAATTTGGCTATTGTTGCTAATGCTGCAGTGAACATAAGAGTATGTATATCCCTTTGATTTTGTATTTTTGTATTGGGGGGTGGTAAATACCTAGTAGTGCAATTGCTAGATCATACCATGGTTCTATATTTAACTTTATGAGGAAACTCCATCCATAGTGTTCTCCATAGTGGCTGCAAAAGTTTCTATTCCTATCATTTAGTGCACAAGTGTTCCTTTTTCTCCACATTCTCCCCAACACCTGATGGTTTTTTCTGTTGTTGATTTTAACCATTCTAACAGGTGTGAAGTGATATCTTCATGTAATTTTGATTTATATTTCCCTGATGGTGAGTGATGATGAGCATCTTTTCATGTGATGGTTGGCCACCTGGATATCGTCTTTGGAGAAATGTCTATTCATTTCTTCCCAATTTTTAATTTGATCAGTTTTTGAGTGTTGAGTTTTATAAGTTCTCGATATATTTTAGATACAGACCCTTTATCACATAATGTCATTTGCAGATATCTTCACCCATTCTGTTGGTTGCCTTTCAGTTTTGTTGATTGTTTTCTTCATTGTGAAGAAGTTTTTTTTATTTTGATGTAGTCGCATCAATGTATTTTTGCTTTTGTTTCCCTTGCCTCTGAGAACCTATCTAGAAAAAAGTTATTACTGCTGATGTCAGATAAATTACTGCCTGAGCTCTTTTCAAGGCCTTTTTGATTTTCAGGTCTCATATTTAGGTCTTTAATCCGTTTTGAATTTATTTTGTGTGTGGTGTAAGGAAGTGGTCTACTTTCATTGTTTTGCATGTTGCTATCCAGTTTTTCTAACACCAACAACACCAATTGTTGAAGAGACCGTCTGTTTCCCGTTGAATATTCTTTCCTTCTTTGTCAAAGATTAATGACCATATAATAGTGGGTTCATCTCTGGGCTTTGTATTCTGTTCCATTCATCTGTGTGTCTATTTTTGTGCTAATACCATACTGTTTTGATCACTACAGCTTTGTGATACAACTTAAAGTCTGGAATTGTGATTGCTTTTTGCTTTGCTTTTCTTTAAGATTACTTTGGATATTCAGAATCTTGTGGTTCCATGCCAATCATACGATTGCTCTAGCTCTGTGAAAAATGCTGTTGGTCTTTTGATAGGGATTGCATTAAATGTGTAGTTTGCTTTGGGTAGTATAGACATTTTAACAGTATTCTTCCAACCCATGAGGATGGAATGTCTTTCCATTTCATTGTGTTGTCTTCAATTTCTTTCATCGGTGTTTTATAGTTTTCATAGTTTTCGGAGTACAGATCTTTCGTCTCTTTGGTTAGGTTTATTCCTGGGTATCTTATGGTTTGGTGCAATTGTAAATGGGATGGATTCCTTCTCTTATTGGTGTATAGAAATGTAACAGATTTCTGTACGTGGGTTTTGTATCCTGTGACTTTACTGAATTCGTGTATCAATTCTAGCAGGTTTTTGGTGGAATCTTTCAGGGTACCTATATAGAGTATTATGCCATCTGCAAATAGTGAAAGTTTTACTTCTTGCTGATTTGGATGCCTTTTGCCTCTTTTTTTAATGTTTATTTTTGTGAGAGAGAGGGAGAGAGAGAAGAGAGAGGGGGAGAGAGAATCCTAAGCAGTCTGTGCTGTGTCAGTGCAGAGTCTGATACAGGGCTCCATCTCCTGGTTCATGAGATCATGTCCTGAGCTGAAATCAAGAGTCAGATGCTTAACCAAATGAGTCACCCAGGCACCCCAAGGATACCTTTTTGTTTTCTTTTTGTTGTCTGATTGCTGTGGCTAGGACTTCCAGTACTATATTGAATAAAAGTGGTGAGAGTAGACAACCCTATCTTATTCCTGACCTGAGGGGAAAAGCTCTGTTCTTCCCCACTCAAGATATTAGCTATGGGTTTTTCACATATGGTATTTATTATATTGAGATATGTTCACTCTAAACCTATTGTTGAGGGTTTTTTAAATCATGAATGGATTTTTTACATTGTCAAATGTTTTTTCTGCATCTATTGAAATGATCGTATGGTTCTTATTCTTTTTTTTATTATTAATGTGTTATATCACATTGACTTGCAAATATTGAACCACCCTTGCAGCCCAGGAATAAATCCCACTTGATCTTGATGAATGATTTCTTTATTGTTAGATTTGTTTTGCTAGTATTTTGTTGAGAAATTTTGCATCTATGTCCATCAGAGATATTGGCCTGAAACTATTCTTTTTGTGGTGTCTTTATCTGGTTTTGGTATGAGGGCAATAATGCTGGCCTCATAGAGTGAATTTGAAGGATTCATAGAATGAAGTTTTCCTTTTCTATTTTTTTGGGATAGTTTGAGAAGAATGGATATTCACTTTTCTTTAAATGTTTGGTAGAATTTGCCTATGAAGCCATCTGGTCCTAGACTTTTGTTTTTGGGAGTTTATGATTGCTGATTCAGTTTCTTTGCTGGTTATCAGTCTGTTCAAGTTTTTTATTTCTGTTTCAGTTTTGGTAGGTTATATGTTTCGAGGAATTTATCTATTTCTTCTAGGTTGTCCAATTTGTTGGCATATAGTTTTTCATAAGTCTCATTATTTGTATCTGTGAAGTTGGTTGTTAATTCTCCTCTCTCATTTATGATTTTTATTTATTTGAGTCCTTTCTCTTTTTGATAAGTCTGACTGGAGGTTTATCAATTTTTTCAAAGAACCAGTTCCTGGTTTCATTGTTGTATTGTTTCTATATAACTTATTTCTGCTGTAATCTTTATTATTTCCTTCCTTCTGCTGGTTTGGGGTTTTGTTTGTTCTTTTTCTAGCTCCTTTAGGTTTAAGGTCAGATTGTTTGAGATTTTTCTTCTTAATGTAGGCCTGTATTGCTATAAACTTCCCTCATAGGACCACTTCTGCATCATCCCAAAGGATTTGGACTGTTTTTTTCATTTCCAATTGTTTTCATGTAATTTTTTATTTCTGCTTCTATTTCCTGGTTGACCCATTCAT
The DNA here is from genome assembly GCF_028749965.1 of Puma concolor. Lineage (NCBI taxonomy): Eukaryota > Metazoa > Chordata > Mammalia > Carnivora > Felidae > Puma > Puma concolor. Next base: position 44,978,465 of record NC_141672.1, read on the forward strand.
TGTTTACTAGCGAATTGTTTAACCTCTGTGTATCTATGTTCTTTTCAGATTTTTTTTTCTAGTTTTATAACCTGATAGGTGCATGGTATAACGTCGATCTTTTTTGTTGTTGTTGTTAAGGCCTGTTTTGTGACATAATATGTGATCTATTCTGGAGAATGTTCATGTACACTTGAAAAGAATGTGTATCCTGCTTTTTTAGGATGGAATGTTCAGAAAAATCTGTTAATACATCCATCTGGTCTAGTGTGTCATTCAAAGCCATTGTTTCCTAGTTGATTTTTCTGTTTAGATGATCTTTCCATTGATGTAAATGGGGTGTTAAATTCCCCTACTATTATATTATTATTGATTAGTTTCTTTATGTTTATTATTAACTGTTTTAGGTGTTTGGGTGCTTTCATGTTGGATGCATAAATTATTATAGTTGTATCTTCTTGCTGGATTGTTCCCTTTATTATTATATAGTGTCCTTCTTTGTTTCTTGTTACAGTCTTTGTTTTAAAGCGTAGTTTGTCCAATATAAGCATTGGTACTCCAGCTTTATTTTGACCTCCATTAGCATGTTAGATGCTTCTCCATCCTCTCTAACTTTCAATCTCCAGGTATCTTTAGGTATAAGATGAGTCTCTTGCAGGCAGCATAAAGATGGGTCTTTTTAAAAACTCCATTCTGCTACTGTCTTTTGATTGCAGCATTTAGTTCATTTACATTCAAAATAATTATTGATAGGTATTGTACTTATTGCTGTTTTTAAAATTTTGTTTTCTGTTTTTTTTTTCTCTTTGTTCTCTTGCCTTTGCTTTGTGTTGAGTATTTATAGTGTTTTGTTTGGATTTATTTCTCTTTATTTTTTGTGTGGCTACCATAGGTTTTGGGTTTGTGTTTACCATGAAGTTCATAAATAACATCCTAAGTAAATAGCAGTTTGTATTTATTGGTCCTTTAGGTTCATACACATTCCAAAAACCACAACAAAAACAAAAAAACCAGAAAAATAAAAAATTTACTTTTCCTTACCCCTTTATTACTCTCTTCTCCAAAGTTGATGTATTTGTGTTCATATTTTACATCTTTTTGTTCATAGTTTTCTTATGTCTAATTATGGCTATTTCTTTTCTACTTTAAAGAAGTCCCTTTAACATTTCTTGTAAGGCTGGGTTAGTGGTGATAAAGTCCTTTATCTTTTGTTTGTCTGGGAAACTATCTCTCTTTCAAATATGAATGAAACCTTGCTGGTAGAGTATTCTTGGTTGCAGGTTTTTCCCTTTCAGCACTTTGACTATATTATGCAACTTGCTTCTTGCTGGCCAAGTTTCTGCTGAAAAATAAGCTGATAGCCTTATAGGTTTTCCCTGGTAGGTCACTTTCTTCCTTGTTGCTTTGAAGAGTCTTTAACCTTTTGATGTTTTAATTATTCTGTGCCTGCTTGGGGTCATCTTGTCTTGAACTCTGCTTCTTGGATTTGGGATATCTATTTCCTTCCTTAGGCTAGAGAAGTTTTCAGTTATTATTTCTTCAAATAAGTTTTCTACACATTTCTCTCTTCTTCTTCTGGGACCCCTAGCAGTGCTAGACTTGATGTTTTTTAAGAGATCTCTTAATTTATCTTCATTAAAAAAATTATTTTCTCTTTTTGCTGTTCAGCTTGTGTGTTTTCCAATATCTTGTCTTCCAGATCACTGAGTACTCCTGCCTCTGCTAATCTACTGTTGTTTCCCTTTAGTGTGTTTTTTATTTTCAGTTATTGTATTCTTCAACCCTGGTTCTTTTTAATATTTTCTCTTTATTGAAAGCCTCAGAGTTCTTACGTCTCTTCTCTCAAGTCTAGTGAGTATCTTTATGATCATTATTTTAAATTCTTTATCAGGTATATTGCTTATCTGTTAGTTCTTTTGAGGTTTTGTCTCTTTTGGAGTATATTCCTCTGTCTCCCTATTTTGCTTAACTTTCTGTGTTTATTTCTATAGATTAGGTGGAACCTATGGCTTGTTTTCTGTGCCTCAGCACCACAGGGCAGCTGCCATGGGCTTGTGGACTTACGGACCCTGGGCTTACTGAGGCTGCAAGCGTTCTGTGAGCCAGACCCTGCTCAGGTCTGAGCTTTTAAGGGGGAGAGGGGAGAGTGTTCCCACTGCTGCTTGGCCCTTTTAAACCCCGACCTGTTTTTCTATATCCCAGAGTGAGGGGTTGGTGTGGACTTGATACCCTAGGCTTGCTGAGGTCATGAGCTTACTGAGACAACCAGACAACATGCCCATTGTGGTGTGTAGACCCTATTCTGGTCTGGACTTTTATGGAGGGGGTGGGGGCGGAGGGGACATAAACTGTGTCATTCTCTAGTTCCTCTGACCTGGAGAGCATTCCTGCAGCTCCTCTGCCACTTGGCACAGCTCTAGTGTTGTTTCCTTTATGTACTAGTTGCTCCTTTAAGCTATGGCTTTCTTTCTGTGCCTAAGGACAGAGGGATCTGTCCCTAGTCCCTCAGTACTAACACTCACCACTGCCATTCACAGTGGTGGGGGTTCCATTTGTTACTGTGTCTCTGTCTCTCTTGCCATTCTCTTGCTGTTCTATCTTTGGTTGTTCAGAAGCTGTTCAGTCAGAGTTCAGTTATTCAGGAGGAATTGTTCTATTAATAGGTGTAATTTGGTGTGTTCCATGGAGGAGAGGAGTTCAGAGTCTTCCTACATTGCTCTTGAACAGGAACTCCCAAAACACAAGTGATTTTTGTATGTTGACTTGGTATCCTACAACTTTACTGAATGCACTTATTAGTTTCATTAGTTATAATAGTTTTTTAATGGATTCTTGTGGTTTTCTGTATATAAAATGTCATCTGTAAACAGATCATTTTACTTCCTTTCCAATTTGCATTATATCTTTTTCTTGTCTAATTGCTCTAGCTATCACTTCTAGTACTGTGTTAAGCAGAAGTGGTAAGAGTGTGCATCCTTGCCTTATTCCTGATTTTAGAGAAAAAATTTTCAATTTTTCATCAGTATGTTATCTACATGCTTTTAATATATAGCTTTAATTTTGTTGGGATATTTTCCTTCTATTCCCAGTTTGTTGAGAATTGTAATCCTGAATTGATGATGAATCTGAGCAAATGTTTTTTCTGCATCTATTGAGGCAATTGTAATTTTTATTTTTTATTCTTAGGATGTAATATATAACTTTAGTTTTTGTATATTGAATCATCCTAGCATCCCAAGGATAAATCTCACTTGGTCATAGTGTATAATCCTTCCAATGTGCTATTGAATTCAGTTTACTACTATTTTGTTGAGGATTTTTGTGTTTATGTTCATCAGAGATATTGGCCTGTAGTTTGCTTTGTCTAGCTTTGGAATCAAAGTAATACTTGTCTCATAAAATGAATTTGGAAGGATTCCCTCCTTACCAGCTTTTGGGAAGAGTTTGAGAAGGATTAACCTTAATTCTTCTTTTAGATGTTTGGTAGAATTTACCAGTGAAGCCATCTAGTCCTGGGCTCTTCTTTGTTGGGAAGTTTTTGATTACAGATCCAATCTCCATAGTAGTTATGAGTCTGTTTAAGCTTTATATTTCCTCATGACTTAGTTTTAGTAGGTCCTATGTTTCTAGGAATTTATCCATTTCTTCTAGGTTATCAATTTGTTGGTGGAAGTTGTTCATAGTAGTCAATCATTCTTTTTATTCCTATGTCCTCAGTTGTGATATCTTTTCATTCTAGTTTTACTTGCATTTGTTCTCTTCTTTCTTAGTTTAGCTAAGGATTTGTCAATTTTGTTTGTCTTTTCCAAAAAAAAAAAAAAAAACCTCTTAGTTTGTCAATTTTTTTTCTATTTTTAGAATATTCTATTTTGTTTCTTGTGCTCCTTGTAATTTCCTTCCTTCTCTTACCTTTTGGCTTGTTTTGTTTTTTTTCTAGCTCCTTGAGGTATAAAGTTGGGTTGTTTGAAATCTTCCTTCTTTTTTAATATGTGCACTTATTGCTATGAATTTCCCTTTTACCATAAGTTTTGATATGTTGTAGTTTTGTTTTAATTTGTCTCAATGTATTTTCTAATTTTCTTTTTAGGTTCCCCTTTGACCTAACGATTGTTCAGGAGTGTGCTATTTAATTTACACATTATTGTGAAGTTTCCAGTTTTCCTTCTATTATTTTTTAGTTTCCTTCTGTTGTGATAGGAAAAGATATTTAGTATAATTTCAATCTTTTAAATTGAGACTTGTGACTTGATGTGATCAATTCAGTCCCATTTCATCATCTCCCGTAGGAAAAACAGGCAGAAAGATTAAGCAACTTGCATAGGACCACACAATTAGCAGCCATATAATTATCAGAAACTGACACCTAACTTGGTGCTCTTTCCTCTGTCCACATTGGCTTTGTTTTCTAATTTTAATCCTGTTGATTCAGACTGACTGTATCATAGACACCTTTATTTTCTAAAGCAGATTTTATCCTACAGATTTACAGAGGCAAGTAGGCAACTCCATTAAAAATCAAACTATAATACATTGTAACTAAGGAGTTCTCATCCAATGGAAATCTTGGTGGGCGGCAGAGACTGATTTTATTGGACTATTTATTAGATTTTATAGCATAGGTTGCATTTTCAATGAGTTTTTACTCTTGCTCTATACAAGAAACTAACAGGATAAATAGTCAAGAATCCTGATGCTTTCCACCAACAAGGGGTAATAATCCAGTGATAACCCAGCTTCGTATCCAAGTGGATTAGTGAATTAACCTTTTTTTTTTTTTTTTTGAGAGAGAGAAAGACCGACGGAGACCCCGTGTGAGCAGGAGAGGGGCAGAATGAGAGGGGGCAGGAAGAGAGAATCCCAAGCAGACTCCACACTGGTAGCTCAGAGCCAGACATGGGGATCAAACTCATGAAACTGAAAGATCATGCCTGAGCTGAAATCAAGAGTCAGATACTTGACTGACTGAGCCACCCAGGAGCCCTGTGAATTAACTAATTCTGAGGAACAGAATAGGACTTTGAAATTGTGAAAAATAAAATACTTTTAAAATTGAGAAATATCTACCAACTGAAAAGGTGGTATATACTTGTCAGCCTTATTCTCATATATATATAGTCACAAATATAACTTTATGTTATGAAAATATATAGTAAATACTACATGGTCATTTAAATGCTTTAAGTCATAGAGGCTATGATACAGAGCTGTACACAGCAACAAATAGTATATATAAATAGTAGAGTTTAGAACTCCATGAATATCAGTGGTCAACATTGGGCTCATGCTCCTTTGTGTCTTTAAAATAATTTTGAGAATGTATGGCAATAGGTCCATAACTGCTACAGCCTACTAATTATAGCACTCCCCAAGAAAGTAAAACACATTAGATGGGAGAAGAGCAGGTCTGTGGTCAAATAAATTTGGGATGTACTAGATTTATTTACCAAGGTCATAAGGTTAAAAATGACCTCCCCCCACCCACCCCCGGATCTCAGCCAAACTTGGTTTTATTTATTTCAACTTGAATTTCAAATTGTAGTTAACGTATAGTGTCATTTCACTTTCAGGTATACAATATAGTGATTTAATAATTTCATATAGTACTGAGTGCTCATTAAGATCAGTGTATTCTTTTTTATTTCAAGTTTTTATTTAAATTTTAGTTAATATATATGGTAAAATTGGTTTTAGGTATAGAATTTAGTGATGCATCACTTGCATATAACAACCAGTGCTCATCACAAGTGGACTCATTTATATCCATCACCTATTTAGCCCATCCCCCCACCTCCCTCCATCAACCCTCAGTCTGTTCTCTATAGTTGAGAGTCTCTTTATGGTTTGCTTCCCCTTTTCCCCCCTTTCCCTATGTTCTACTGTTGTGTTTCTTAAATTCCACATATGAGTGAAATCATATGGTATTTGTCTTTCTCTGACTTATTTTGCTTAGCATAATACACTCTAGCTCCATTCATGTCATTGCAAATGGCAAGATTTCATTCTTTTTGATGGTGGAGCAATATTCCATTGTGTATATATACACGCCTCATCTCACACCTGTCAGAATGGTTACAATTAACACCGGAAGCAACAGATGTTGGTGAGGAGGTAGAGAAAGAGGAACGCTCCTATACTGTTGGTGGGAATGTAAACTGGTGCAGCCACTCTGGAAAACAGTATGGAGGTTCCTCAAAAAGTTCAAAATAGAACTACCCTATGACCCATCAATTGCCCTACTAGGTATTTACCCAAAGGATACAAAACTACTGATTCAAAGGGGGCATATGCACCCTGATATGTATAGCAGCATTATCAATAATAGCCAAACTATGGAAAGAGGCCAGATGTCCATTGACTGATGAATGGTTAAAGATAAGCATACTCTTAGTCTCCTTCATGTATTTCACCTGTCTCCACAACCACCTCCCCTCTGGTAACCACAGTAAGAGTTTTTTTGTTTGTTTTTGTCTTAAATGTTTTATTTGAGAAAGAATGTGAACTGGGGAGGGACAGAGAGAGGGGGAGATCAAGAATTCCAAGCAGTCTCTGCTGAGTCAGCACAGTGGAGTGCTGTGCGTCACAGCATGAACTGTGAAATCATGACCTGAGCCAAACTCAAGAGTCAGTGGCTCAGCTGAGTGAGCCACCCGGGTGCCCAAGAGTCTATTTTTTGGTTTGTTACTTTTCTTTCCTTTTCTCATTTGTTTCTTAAATTCCACATATGAGTGAATCTTATGGTGTTTGTCTTTCTCTGACTTATTTCACTTATTATGCTCTATAGGTCCATTCATGTTGTTGCAAATAGCAAGATTTCATTTTTTATGGCTGAGTAATATTCCATGTGATATGTATATATTATATATTATGTGTGTGTGTGTATATATATAGTGTGTGTGTGTGTATATATATATAATATATATACATATACATACACCTGTCACTATCTCTATCCATTCATCCATCGATGGATACTTGAGCTGTTTTCATACCTTGGCTATAGTAACCAATACTGTAATGAACATAGGGGTACATACATCCTTTCAAATTAGTGTTTTAATTTTTGGGGATAAATTTCTTTAGATAATCCAGTGATATTATTGGATCATATGGTAGTTCGATTTTTAATTTTTTGAGGAACTTATGTACTGTCTTTCACAGTGGCTGCATCAGTTTATATTCCCACCAATAATGCACGAGGTTCCTTTTTCTCCACATCCTTATCAACACTTGTTATTTCTTGTGTTTTTGATAGTAGTCATTCTGAAAGGTGTGAAATGACCTCTCGTAGTTTTGATTTGTATTTCCCTAATGATGAGTGATGTTGAGCATCTTTTCATGTGTCTCTTGCCCATCTGTATGTCTGCTTTGGAGAAATGTCTGTTTAAGTCTTCTGCCAATCTTTAAATTGGATTTTTTTTTGGGTGTTGAGTAGTATAATAGTATATTCTTTATATAATTTGGATACTAACCCCTTACTGGATGCGACATTTGTAAATATATTTTCCTATTCATTAAGTTGTATTTTAGTTTTGTTGGTTGTTTCCTTTGCTGTGCAGAAGCCTTTTATTTTGATGTAGTTGCAACAGTTTATTTTTGCTTGTGTTGCCCTTGCCTCAGGAGCCATATCTAGAAAAGTGTTGTTGTTGCTAATGTCAGATAAATTATTGCCTGTGCTCTCTTCTAGGATTTTTATGGTTTCATGTCTCATATACAGATCCTTAATCCATTTCAAGTTTATTTTATGTGTGGTGTAAGCAAGTGGTCTGGTTTCATTCTTTTGCATGCAGCTGTTCAATTTTCCAGCACCATTTGTTGAAGAGGCTTTTTCCATTGTATATGTTTTCCTCCTTTGTTGTATATTAATTGACCATCTAATCATGGATTTATTTCTGGGCATGCTGTTCTCCATTGATCTATGTATCTATTTTTATGTCAGTACCATATAGTTTTGATTACTACAGCTTTGTAATGTATCTTCAAATCTTGGATTATGATACTTCCAATTTTGTTCTTTTTCAAGATTGTTTTGCTGTTCAGAGTCTTTGTGGTTCCATACAAATTTTAGGACGATTTGTTCTAGTTTTGTGGAAAATACTATTGGTATTTTGATAGGGATTGCATTAAATGTATAGATTGCTTTGGGTAGTATGGACAGTTTAATGATATTCTTTTAACCCATTAGCATGAAATTCTTTCCATTTGTTTGTGTCATCTTCAATTTCTTTCATCATGGTTTTGAAAACTTTCAGATAATAGGTCTTTCACCTCTTTGGTTAAGTTTATTCCTAGGTATTTTATTCTTTTTTGTGCTATTGTAAGTGGGATTGTTTCCTTTCCTTTTTCTTTTAAAGGCTTATTTATTATCTTTGAAAGAGAGAGCATGAGCAGGGGAGGGGCAGAGAGAGAGAGAGAGAGAGAGACAGATAGACAGACACACAATCAGAATCTGAAGCAGGCTCCAGGCTCTGAGCTGTCAGCACAGAGCCCGATGCAGGCCTCGAACTCACAAACAGTGAGATCATGACCCGAGCTGAAGTCAGATGCTTAACCCACTGAGCCACTCAAGTGCCCCAGTGGGATTGTTTTCTTAATTTCTTCCTGCTCCTTCATATTAGTGTATAGAAACGCAACAGATTGGTGTATATTTGTATCCTGCAACTTTACTGAATTCATTTATTAATTCTAGTAGTTTTTTTGGTAGAGTCACTAGGGTTTTCTATATATAGTATCATGGATTACATGATCTTTAAAAGAAAAATTTCTGGGACTTAATTTATATACAAAGATTACATGTTGGGAAATATTTCTGTAAGCAAAAAGTAAAAACCATTATTTACCGAGCCTCTATTATGTACTATAGTACATGTATTATGTTACCTTCATATCTCTAAGGAGTAGAAGCACTGTTATCATTTCTATTTTATAGATGAGGATATACTTGTGCATCCCTTTAACCCAATGAATGTATTTAACATAACATTTCCAGAATACATGCAGAAATCAAACTGTAACTAAAAAAGTTTCCCTTTGCAAGTTTTATTAAAAGTATATTACTAGATGTAGAAACCCAAAGTCTGTGAAAGGTGCTGTGATGACCCCTACTTTGTTGACACACAGCAAGTTTCCATCATAATTGATAACGCTTTTGAGAGCTTAGCAAGCTCTCAGAATTCTGTACAAATCTCATCTTTAACTCTGAACTCTCTCAAATAATTTGAGAATTTCTAGAGATTTTCCCTGTAAGGTCGAAATGGTAACAGGCATGAACTAAAGAAATCGATGCTAAAGAATAGGGCACGGAAGTTAAGAAAAAAGGAAATGGAGTTGAGTCTGTTCTATTTGACAGAAGATGGAAGGTAGAATCGCAGGGTAGGAAGAACACTTGACTGGGTGGGCCATCTGTTCCCATCTCTATTTGTACTTGTATACTTCAAGTTTCCAGGAAACCACACTGGGTCAGCCAAAACTAATAAACACAGCGGGGATTCAGTACCTTGTACTACAGAGGTGTACAATTCATAGAATCACTTTAAGAAATTTTTCTTCAACTAAGCATGGAACATGCATTACCTGCAGAATCATCTAGGTTGTCTGTCCAAAGTGTAAATTACTGGAGAGATCTAGAAAAGTAGAAGATCATCAGCCTCTGTAGATGCCACTAAAGAAACTACATTTGAAGCAAACACCCCATTGCACTCTGGTGTAACCTCAAATTTGAGCCTGGAATTAGGCAAGAATGAATCCATTTTTCCCCCCTTTAACTAATAAGAATAACTTTACTCTTAATCTAGCACCTATTTAGAAGATAAAAGAAGGAGGTAATGCTTAAGAATAGACCATTTGGGCATTCCAAAGCATGTCCCATAGTTGGCCATGGGTATTTAGGGATACCCAATGTCTTGAAAACAGTTTTATTAGGCTTACAGTTTCGGCAGCCCTCACCACCATGGTCTCACTTTGCCAACATTGGACACATTTTGTGCTTTAGGAGAGCAAACTTCTTTTGTAGCTATTCACTGAGAAACCCACTACAGACCTACAGATCATTTCCCCCTGTTCCCCAAACCACATCTCAAAATGTACATCAGTGTTGGTAAGTAAATAAGTAAACACCAGATGAAATTAAAGTCACAAGTAAAAATTCATTTAAGTATAGAAAGCTGGAACTCCAAATGTTGACAGTTTATCTTTGGGTGGTGGAGGAATAAGTTTTATTCTTCATGCTTCCCAGATTTAAATGTTTTCATACTGGTCCTCCAATGGCTTTTATTTAGATTGCAAGAGTTATCACTTAAATACTTCTTTTTATTTTCTTTTTTTAAATAATTTATTTAAAATAATTTATTTTTAAATTTACATCTGAGTTAGCATATAGTACAACAATGATTTCAGGAGTAGATTTCTTAATGCTCCTTACCCATTTAGCCCATACCCCCCTCCCACAACCCCTCCAGTAACCCTCTGTTTGTTCTTCATATTTAAGAGCCTTTTATGTTTTGTCTCCTTCCCTGTTTTTATATTATTTTTGCTTCTCTTCCCTTATGTTCATTTTTTTTTTGTATCTTGAAGTCCTCATATGAGTGAAGTTATATATTTATCTTTCTCTAATTTCACTTAGCATAATACCCTCTAGTTCCATCTATGTAGTTGCAAATGGCAAGATTTTACCTTTTTGATTGCCAAGTAATACTCCACTGTGTATGTGTGTATATATACATATATATACACATATTTATGTGTATACATAATACGTATACATACACACACACACACACACACACACACACACCACATCTTCTTTATCCATTCATCTGTTGGTGGACATTTGGGCTCTTTCCATACTTGGACTATTATCTACAGCATTGCCATAAACATTGGGGTGCATGTGCCCCTTCAAAACAGCATACCTGTATCCCTTGGATAAATACCTAGTAGTGTGATTGCTGGGTCATAGGGTAGTTCTATTTTTAATTTTGTAAGGAACCTCCATACTGTTTTCCAGAGTGGCTGCACAAGTTTGCATTCCCACCAGCAGTGCAAAAGTGTTGCCCTTTCTCCACATCCTTGCCAGCATCTGTTGTTTCCTGAGTTGTTAATTTTAGCCATTCTGACAGGTGTGAGGTGGTATCTCATTGTGGTTTTGATTTGTGTTTCCCTGATGATGAGTGATGTGGAGCATTTTTTCATGTGTCAGTTGGCCATCTGGATGTCTTCTTTGGAGAAGTGTCTCTTCATGTCTTTTGCCCATTTCTTCATTGGATTGTTTGTTTTTTGGGTGTTGAGTTTGCTAAGTTCTTCATAGATTTTGGATACTAACCCTTTATCTGATATGTCGTTTGCAAATATCTTCTCCCATTCTGTCAGTTGCCTTTTAGTTTTGCTGATTGCTTCCTTCGCTGTGCAGAAGCTTTGTATTTTGATGAGGTCCCAATAGTTTTTTGGTCCCATTTTTGCTTTCGTTTCCCTTGCCTCCAAAGATGTGTTGAGTAAGAAGTTGCTGTGGCCAAGATCAAAGAGGTTTTGCCTGCTTTCTCCTCAAGGATTTTGATGGCTTCCTGTCTTACATTTAGGTCTTTCATCCATTTTGAATTTATTTTTGTGTATGGTATAAAAAAGTGGTCCAGGTTCATTCTTCTGCATGTTGCCATCCAGTTTTCCCAGCACCATTTGCTAAAGAGACTGTCTTTATTCCATTGGATATTCTTTCCTGCTGTGTCAAAGATTAGTTGGCCATATGTTTGTGGGTCCATTTCTGGGTTCTCTATTCTGTTCCATTGATCTGGTGTCCATTTTTGTGCCAATACCATGCTGTCTTGATGACTATAGCTTTGTAGTATAGCTTGAAGTCTGGGATTGTGATGCCTCCTGCTTTGGTTTTCTTTTTCAAGATTGCTTTGGCTATTTGGGGTCTTTTTTTGGTTCCATACAAATTTTAGGATTGTTTATTTTACCTCTGTGCAGAATGCTAGTGTTACTTTGATAGGTATTGCATTGAATATGTAGATTGCTTTGGATAGTATTAACATTTTAACGTTATTTGTTCTTCCTATCCAGGAGCATGGAGCATTTTTTCCTTTTTTTGTGTGTCATCTTCAATTTCTTTCCTAAGCTTTCTAAAGTTTTCAGTGTATAGATTTTTCACCTCTTTGGTTAGATTTATTACTAGGTACTTTATGGGTTTGGGTGCATTTGTAAATGGGATTGATTCCTTGATTTCTCTTTGTGTTGTTTCATTCTTGGTGTATAGGAATGCAACCAATTTTCATGAATTGATTTTATATCCTGCGACTTTGCTGAATTCATGGATCAGTTCTAGCAGTTTTTTGGTGGAATCTTTTGGGTTTTCCATATGGAGTATCATGTCATCTGCGAAGAGTGAAAATGTGACCTCCTCCTGGCCAATTTGGATGCCTTTTATTTCTTTGTGTTGTCTGATTGCCAAGGCTAAGACTTCCAATACTATGTTGAATAACAGTGGTGAGAGTGGGCATCCCTGTCTTGTTCCTGACCTTAGGGGAAAGCTCTCAGTTTTCCCCATTGAGGATGATATTAGTGGTAGGTCTTTAATAGATGGCTTTTATGATCTTGAGGTTTGATCCTTCTATCCCTACTTTCTTGAGGGTTTTTTGTTTGGATAATCTGACTTTTTATACTTTTATGAGCTTATACATAAAATGTTTTATGAACATTAGAATACAAATTCAACCCAAGCCATGGAACATAACTCACTGCTGCCTTGCACCATGTCTACAGTCTCATACTATATATCGAAACTGAGGTTAGGTCTATCCATAAAAAAGCTCATGAGGATATTATAAAGTCATCCAAGAAATGCTTTCAAAATCTTATTTTAAAAACTCTGTTTGCAAAAAAACACAGTACCCTGCATCCAGCTTCCCCTAATGTTGATAACTTAAGTAGTACAATGATCAACACAGGAAATGAATACTGACACAATACTATTAACTGACTTCACTTAAGTATGATTGGTTTTTCCACAGATACCCTGCTTCTTTTTCAGGATCCACTCCAGGATCCCATTTCACATTTAGTTATCATGGGCCCTTGGTCTTCAGCAATCTGCGACAGCTGGATCCTGAAGCTTCCTTGTTTTTCATAATCTTGACATGGTTGCTGAGTACCAACCAGTTATTTTGTAACATGTTCTCAGTTTGGGGTTGCCTGATCCTTCTTTTTTAATGTTTAGATTGAAGTTATGCACTTTTGGCAAAACTACCACAGGAAGGGCATTGTGCCTTTCTCTGTGTATCACAAGGATACATGAAGTCAATGCCGCATTACTGGGTTTCCTTGGTTAAGATGGTGCCTGCCATTTTTCTCCACAAAGAGTTACCACCTTTCTCTTTGTTGTAAAAAAAAACTTGGGAGGGAGACCTTGAGACTATACATATATCTTGCTTTTCTTTAAACTTTCACCTGGTGATCTTAGCTTCCATCATTATTATGTACTTATACAAATATTTTATAATACAATGACTTTCTATTTTCCTCATTGCTGAAGGTTTTTATGTGAGTCAGTGTTGAATTTTACCAAATGTTTTCTGAGTCTATTCCTATGTTTATATATTTTTTCTTTACATTTTTTTGTATATTTTTAAAAATTTTTTAAACTTTTAAATTTTTTAAAATTTATATCCAAATTAGTTAGCATATAGTCAAACAATGATTTCAGGAGTAGATTCCTTAGTGCCCCTTATCCATTTAGCCCATCCCCTTCCAGCAACCCTCAGTTTGTTCTCCATATTTAGGAGTCTCTTCTGTTTTGTCCCCCTCCCTGTTTTTATATTATTTTTGTTTCCCTTCACTTATGTTCATCTGTTTTGTCTCTGAAAGTTCTCATATGAGTGAAGTCATCTGATATTTGTCTTTCTCAAATTTCACTTAACATAATACCCTCTAGTTCCATCCACATAGTTGCAAATGGCAAGATTTTATTCTTTTTGATTGCTGACTAGTACTCCATTGTATATATATATACCACATCTTCTTTATCCGTTCTTCCATCGATGGACATTTGGGCTCTTTCCATACTTTGCCTATTGTTGATAGTGCTTCTATAAACATGAGAGTGCATGTGTCCCTTCGAAACAGCACACCTGTATCCCTTGGATAAATGTCTACTAGTGCAATTGCTGGGTCATAGGGTAGTTCTATTTTTAGTTTTTTGAGGAACTTCCATACTGTTTTCCAGAGTGGCTGCACCAGCTTGCATTCCCAACTTTCTTGAGGGTTTTTTTTTTATCAAGAAAGGATACTGTATTTTGTCAAATGATTTCTCTGCATCTATTGAGAGGATTATGTGGTTCTTGGCCTTTCTATTATTGATGTGATGTATCACATTGTTTTGTGGATATTGAACAAGCCCTGCATCCCAGGTATAAATCCCACTTGGTCATGGTGAATAATTTTTTTAATGTATTGTTGGATCCACTTGGCTATTATCTTGTTGAGGATTTTTGCATCCATGTTCATCAGGGAAATTGGTCTATATTTTGGATTTTTGCATCCATGGTCATCAGGGAAATTGGTCTATATTTAGTGGGGTCTTTGGTTTCAAATCAAGGTAATGCTGTCTTCATGGAAAGGGTTTGGAAGTTTTACTTTGACTTCTATTTTTTTGGATCAGCTTCAAGAGAATAGGTGTTAACTATTCTTTAAATGTTTGGTAGAATTCCCCTGGAAAGCCATCTGGCCCTGGACTCTTGTTTTTTGGGAGGTTTTTTTTTATTACTAATTTTATTTCTTTACTGAATATTGGTCTGTTCAAATTTTCTACTTCTTCCTGTTTAAGTTTTGGTAGTTTATATGTTCCTAGGAATTTGTCCATTTCTTCCAGATTGCTGTTTTATTGACATAAAATTGCTTGTAATATTCTTTTATTATTGTTTTTATTTATGCTGTGTTGGTTGTGATCTCCCCTCCTTCATTCTTGATTTTATTTATTTGGGTCCTTTTTCTTTTTGATCAAACTGGCCAGGGGCTTATCAATTTTGTCAATTATTTCAAAGAGCCAGCTTCTGGTTTCATTGATCTGTTCTACTGTTTTTTTGCTTTTTGGTTTTGATAGCATTGATTTCTGCTCCAATCTTACTATTTCCTGTCCTCTCCTGGTTTTGGGTTTAATTTGCTGTACTTTTCCAGCTCTTTAAGGTGTAAGGGTAGGTTGTGTATCTGAGACCTTTCTTCCTTCTTTAGGAAGGCCTGGGTGCTTTATACTTCCCTCTTATGACCTCCATTGCTATGTCCCAGAAGTTTTGGGTTTTGGTATAATCATTTTCATTGGCTTCCGTGTACTTTTTAATTTCCTCTTTAACTTCTTGGTTAGCTTATTCAGTCTTCAGTAGGATGTTCTTTAGTCTCCAAGTATTTGTTATCTTTCCACATTTTTTCTTGTGGTTGATTTCGAGTTTCATAGTGCTGTGGTCTGAAAATATGCATGGTATTATCTTGATCTTTTTGTACTTGTTGAGGGCTGATTTGTGTGCCAGTATGTGGTCTATTCTGGAGAACGAACCATGCGCACTGGAGAAGAATGTGTATTCCACTGCTTTAGGATGAAATGCTCTGAATAAATGTGTTAAGTCCATCTGGTCCAGTGTGTCATTCAAAGCCATGGTTTCTTGTTGATTTTCTGTTTAGATGATCTTTCTGTTGTTGTGTGAGGTGTTGAAGTCCCCTACTATTATGGTATTACTATGAATGAGTTTCTTTATGTTTGTGATTGATTTATATATTTGGGTTCTCTCACATTTAGAGCATAAATGTTTATAATTGTTAGATCTTGGTGGATAGACCCCTTAATTATGATATAATGTGTTCTTCATCTCTTGTTATAGTCTTTATTTTAAAGTCTAGATTGTCTGATAGAAGTATGGCTACTCTGGCTTTCTTTTGTTGACCATTAGCATGATAAATGGTTCTCCATCTGCTTATTTTCTATCAGAAGGTGTCTTTAGGTCTAAAATGGGTCTCTTGTAAACAGCATATAGATGGACCTTGTTTTCTTTTTTTTTTTAATTAATTAATTTATTTATTTTAATATATGAAATTTATTGTCAAATTGGTTTCCATACAACACCCAGTGCTCATCCCAAAAGGTGCCCTCCTCCATACCCATCACCCACCCTCTCCTCCCTCCCACCCCCCATCAACCCTCAGTTTGTTCTCAGTTTTTAATAGTCTCTTATGCTTTGGCTCTCTCCCACTCTAACCTCTTTTTTTTTTTTTTTTTCCTTCCCCTCCCCCATGGGTTCCTGTTAAGTTTCTCAGGATCCACATAAGAGTGAAACCATATGGTATCTGTCTTTCTCTGTATGGCTTATTTCACTTAGCATCACACTCTCCAGTTCCATCCACGTTGCTACAAAAGGCCATATTTCATTTTTTCTCATTGCCACGTAGTATTCCATTGTGTATATAAACCACAATTTCTTTATCCATTCATCAGTTGATGGACATTTAGGCTCTTTCCATAATTTGGCTATTGTTGAGAGTGCTGCTATGAACATTGGGGTACAAGTGCCCCTATGCATCAGTACTCCTGTATCCCTTGGGTAAATTCCTAGCAGTGCTATTGCTGGGTCATAGGGTAGGTCTATTTTTAATTTTCTGAGGAACCTCCACACTGCTTTCCAGAGCGGCTGCACCAATTTGCATTCCCACCAACAGTGCAAGAGGGTTCCCGTTTCTCCACATCCTCTCCAGCATCTATAGTCTCCTGATTTGTTCATTTTGGCCACTCTGACTGGAGTGAGGTGATACCTGAGTGTGGTTTTGATTTGTATTTCCCTGATAAGGAGCGACGCTGAACATCTTTTCATGTGCCTGTTGGCCATCCGGATGTCTTCTTTAGAGAAGTGTCTATTCATGTTTTCTGCCCATTTCTTCACTGGGTTATTTGCTTTTCGGGTGTGGAGTTTGGTGAGCTCTTTATAGATTTTGGATACTAGCCCTTTTTCCGATATGTCATTTGCAAATATCTTTTCCCATTCCGTTGGTTGCCTTTTAGTTTTGTTAGTTGTTTCCTTTGCTGTGCAGAAGCTTTTTATCTTCATAAGGTCCCAGTAATTCACTTTTGCTTTTAATTCCCTTGCCTTTGGGGATGTGTCGAGGAAGAGATTGCTACGGCTGAGGTCAGAGAGGTCTTTTCCTGCTTTCTCCTCTAAGGTTTTGATGGTTTCCTGTCTCACATTCAGGTCCTTTATCCATTTTGAGTTTATTTTTGTGAATGGTGTGAGAAAGTGGTCTAGTTTCAACCTTCTGCTTGTTGCTGTCCAGTTCTCCCAGCACCATTTGTTAAAGAGACTGTCTTTTTTCCATTGGATGTTCTTTCCTGCTTTGTCAAAGATGAGTTGGCCATACGTTTGTGGGTCTAGTTCTGGGGTTTCTATTCTATTCCATTGGTCTATGTGTCTGTTTTTGTGCCAATACCATGCTGTCTTGATGATTACAGCTTTGTAGTAGAGGCTAAAGTCTGGGATTGTGATGCCTCCTGCTTTGGTCTTCTTCAAAATTACTTTGGCTATTCGGGGCCTTTTGTGGTTCCATATGAATTTTAGGATTGCTTGTTCTAGTTTTGAGAAGAATGCTGGTGCAATTTTGATTGGGATTGCATTGAATGTGTAGATAGCTTTGGGTAGTATTGACATTTTGACAATATTTATTCTTCCAATCCATGAGCAGGGAATGTCTTTCCATTTCTTTAAATCTTCTTCAATTACCTTCATAAGCTTTCTATAGTTTTCAGCATACAGATCCTTTACATCTTTGGTTAGATTTATTCCTAGGTATTTTATGCTTCTTGGTGCAATTGTGAATGGGATCAGTTTCTTTATTTGTCTTTCTGTTGCTTCATTGTTAGTATATAAGAATGCAAGTGATTTCTGTACATTGATTTTGTATCCTGCAACTTTGCTGAATTCATGTATCAGTTCTAGCACTTTTGGTGGAGTCTATCGGATTTTCCATGTATAATATCATGTCATCTGCAAAAAGCGAAAGCTTGACTTCATCTTTGCCAATTTTGATGCCTTTGATTTCCTTTTGTTGTCTGATTGCTGATGCTAGAACTTCCAGCACTATGTTAAACAACAGCGGTGAGAGTGGGCATCCCTGTCGTGTTCCTGATCTCAGGGAAAAAGCTCTCAGTTTTTCCCCGTTGAGGATGATGTTAGCTGTGGGCTTTTCATAGATGGCTTTTATGATCTTTAAGTATGTTCCTTCTATCCCGACTTTCTCAAGCGTTTTTATTAAGAAAGGGTGCTGGATTTTGTCAAAGGCCTTTTCTGCATCGATTGACAGGATCATATGGTTCTTCTCTTTTTTTTTGTTAATGTGATGTATCACGTTGATTGATTTGCGAATGTTGAACCAGCCCTGCATCCCAGGAATGAATCCCACTTGATCATGGTGAATAATTCTTTTTATATGCTGTTGAATTCGATTTGCTAGTATCTTATTGAGAATTTTTGCATCCATATTCATCAGGGATATTGGCCTGTAGTTCTCTTTTTTTACTGGGTCTCTGTCTGGTTTAGGAATCAAAGTAATACAGGCTTCATAGAATGAGTCTGGAAGTTTTCCTTCCCTTTCTATTTCTTGGAATAGCTTGAGAAGGATAGGTATTATCTCTGCTTTAAACGTCTGGTAGAACTCCCCTGGGAAGCCATCTGGTCCTGGACTCTTATTTGTTGGGAGATTTTTGATAACCGATTCAATTTCTTCGCTGGTGATGGGTCTGTTCAAGCTTTCTATTTCCTCCTGATTGAGTTTTGGAAGAGTGTGGGTGTTCAGGAATTTGTCCATTTCTTCCAGGTTGTCCAATTTGTTGGCATATAATTTTTCATAGTATTCCCTGATAATTGTTTGTATCTCTGAGGGATTGGTTGTAAGAATTCCATTTTCATTCATGATTTTATCTATTTGGGTCATCTCCCTTTTCTTTTTGAGAAGCCTGGCTAGAGGTTTGTCAATTTTGTTTATTTTTTCAAAAAACCAACTCTTGGTTTCGTTGATCTGCTCTACAGTTTTTTAGATTCTATATTGTTTATTTCTGCTCTGATCTTTATTATTTCTCTTCTTCTGCTGGGTTTAGGCTGCCTTTGCTGTTCTGCTTCTAGTTCCTTTAGGTGTGCTGTTAGATTTTGTATATGGGATTTTTCTTGTTTGAGATAGGCCTGGATTGCAATGTATTTTCCTCTCAGGACTGCCTTCGCTGCGTCCCAAAGCGTTTGGATTGTTGTATTTTCATTTTCGTTTGTTTCCATATATTTTTTAATTTCTTCTCTAATTGCCTGGTTGACCCACTCATTCGTTAGTAGGGTGTTCTTTAACCTCCATGCTTTTGGAGGTTTTCCTGACTTTTTTCTGTGGTTGATTTCAAGCTTCATAGCATTGTGGTCTGAAAGTATGCATGGTATGATTTCAATTCTTGTAAACTTATGAAGGGCTGTTTTGTGACCCAGTATATGATCTATCTTGGAGAATGTTCCATGTGCACTCGAGAAGAAAGTATATTCTGTTGCTTTGGGATGCAGAGTTCTAAATATATCTGTCAAGTCCATCTGATCCAATGTCTCATTCAGGGCCCTTGTTTCTTTATTGACCGTGTGTCTAGATGATCTATCCATTTCTGTAAGTGGGGTGTTAAAGTCCCCTGCAATTACCACATTCTTCTCAATAAGGTTGCTTATGTTTATGAGTAATTGTTTTATATATTTGGGCGCTCCGGTATTTGGCGCATAGACATTTATAATTGTTAGCTCTTCCTGATGGATAGACCCTGTAACTATTATATAGTGTCCTTCTTCATCTCTTGTTACAGCCTTTAATTTAAAGTCTAGTTTGTCTGATATAAGTATGGTTACTCCAGCTTTCTTTTGGCTTCCAGTAGCATGATAAATAGTTCTCCATCCCCTCACTCTCAATCTAAAGGTGTCCTCAGATCTAAAATGAGTCTCTTGTAGACAGCAAATAGATGGGTCTTGTTTTTTTTATCCATTCTGATACCCTATGTCTTTTGGTTGGTGCATTTAATCCATTTACATTCAGTGTTATTATAGAAAGATACGGGTTTAGAGTCATTGTGTTGTCTGTATGTTTTATGCTTGTAGTGATGTCTCTGGTACTTTGTCTCACAGGGTCCCCCTTAGGATCTCTTGTAGGGCTGGTTTAGTGGTGACAAATTCCTTCAGTTTTTGTTTGTTTGGGAAGACCTTTATCTCTCCTTCGATTCTAAATGACAGACTTGCTGGATAAAGGATTCTCGGCTGCATATTTTTTCTGTCTAGCACACTGAAAATCTCGTGCCAATTCTTTCTGGCCTGCCAAGTTTCAAAAGAGAGATCAGTCACGAGTCTTATAGGTCTCCCTTTATATGTGAGGGCACGTTTATCCCTTGCTGCTTTCAGAATTTTCTCTTTATCCTTGTATTTTGCCAGTTTCACTATGATATGTTGTGCAGAAGATCGATTCAAGTTACGTCTGAAGGGAGTTCTCTGTGCCTCTTGGATTTCAGTGCATTTTTCCTTCCCCAGTTCAGGGAAGTTCTCAGCTATTATTTCTTCAAATACCCCTTCAGCACCTTTCCCTCTCTCTTCCTCCTCTGGGATACCAATTATGCGTATATTATTTTTTTTTTAGTGTATCACTTAGTTCTCTAATTTTCCCCTCATACTCCTGGATTTTTTTATCTCTTTTTCTCAGCTTCCTCTTTTTCCATAACTTTATCTTCTAGTTCACCTATTCTCTCCTCTGCTCTTCAATCCGAGCCGTGGTGGTTTCCATTTTGTTATGCATTTCGTTTAAAGTGTTTTTCAGCTCCTCGTGACTGTTCCTTAGTCCCTTGATCTCTGTAGCAAGAGATTCTCTGCTGTCAGCTATACTGTTTTCAAGCCCAGCGATTAATTTTATGACTATTATTCTAAATTCACTTTCTGTTATATTATTTAAATCCTTTTTGATCAGCTCATTAGCTGTTGTTATTTCCTGGAGATTCTTCTGAGGGGAATTCTTCCGCTTGGTCATTTTGGATAGTCCCTGGCGTGGTGAGGACCTGCAGGGCCCTTCCTCTGTGCTGTGGTGTATAACTGGAGTTGGTGGGCGGGGCCGCAGTCCGACCTGATGTCTGCCCCCAGCCCACCGCTGGGGCCACAGTCTGACTGGTGTGTGCCTTCTCTTCTCCTCTCCTAGGGGCGGGATTCACTTTGGGGTGGCGTGGCCTGTCTGGGCTACTTGCACACTGCCAGGCTTGTGATGCTGGGGATCTGGCGTCTTAGCTGGGGTGGGTAGGCAAGGTGCACGGGGGCAGGAGGGGCAGGCTTAGCTCGCTTCTCCTTAGGTGATCCACTTCAGGAGAGGCCCTGTGGCAGCGGGAGGGAGTCAGATCCGCTGCCGGAGGTTTGGCTCCGCAGAAGCGCAGAGTTGGGTGTTTGCGTGGAGCGAGCAAGTTCCCTGGCAGGAACTGGTTCTCTTTGGGATTTTGGCTGGGGGATGGGCGGGGGAGATGGCGCTGGCGAGCGCCTTTGTTCCCCACCAAACTGAGCTCTGTCGTCCAGGGGCTCAGCAGCTCTCCCTCCCTTTGTCCTCCAGCCTTCCCGCTTTCCGAGCAGAGCTGTTAACTTATGACCTCCCAGATGCTAAGTCGCGCTTGCTGTCGGAACACAGTCCGTCAGGCCCCTCCGCTTTTGCAAGCCAGACTCGGGGGTTCTGCTTGGCCGGCGAGCCGCCCCTCCGCCCCGGCTCCCTCCCGCCAGTCCGTGGAGCGCGCACCGCCTCGCCGCCCTTCCCTCTTCCGTGGGCCTCTCGTCTGTGCTTGGCTCCGGCGACTCCGTTCTGCTAATCCTCTGGAGGTTTTCTGGGTTATTTAGGCAGGTGTAGGTGGAATCTAAGTGATCAGCAGGACGCGCGGTGAGCCCAGTGTCCTCCTACGCTGCCATCTTCCGGAATCCTGATGGATCTTGTTTTCTTATCCATTCTGTTACCCTATGTCTTTTGATTGGAGCATTGAGTCCATTGACGTTTAGAATGAGTACTGAAAGATATGAATTTATTGCCATTATGTTGCCTGTAGAATTGGAGTTTGTAGTGTTCTCTGGTCCTTTATAAACTTTGTTGCTTTTGGTCTTTTGGTCTTTTTTTTTTTTTCCTCATCTTTTGTCTCCTCAAAGAGTCCCCCTTAAAATTTCTTGCAGGGCTGGTTTAGTGGTCACAAACTCCTTTGTTTTTCTGGGAAACTTTTTATTTCTCCTATTTTGAATGACAGCCTTGCTGGATAAAGAATTCTTGGCTGCATATTTTTTCCAATTCAGCACCTTGAATATATCCTGCCGCTCCTTTCTGACCTGCCAAGTTCCTGTGGATAGGTCTGCTGCAAACCTGATCTGTCTTCCCTTGTAGGTTAAGGACTGTTCTTCCCTTGCTGCTTTTATGATTCTTTCCTTGCCTGAGGATTTTGTGAATTTGACTATGATATGCTTTATTGATGGTTGGTTTTTGTTGAATCTAACAGGAGTCCTCTGTACTTCCTGGATTTTGATGTCTGTGTTTTTCCCCAATTTAGGAAAGTTTTCTGCTATGATTTGCTCACATAACCCTTCTACCCCTTTTTCTCTCTTCATCGTCTGGGACCCCTATAATTCTGATGTTATTCCTTTTTAATGAGTCACTGATTTCTCTAATTGTGCTCTTTTGCTTTAGTCTTCCTCCTTTTTTTCTGCACATTATTCTCCATAGGTTTGTTCTCTGTATCACTGATCTGCTGCTCTGCTTCATCCATCATTGCTGCCATGGCATCTATTCGAGATTGCAGCTCAGTTATAACTTTTTTTTTTTTTAATTTTTTTTCAACATTTATTTATTTTTGGGACAGAGAGAGACACAGCATGAACGGGGGAGGGGCAGAGAGAGAGGGAGACACAGAATCGGAAACAGGCTCCAGGCTCTGAGCCATCCGCCCAGAGCCCGACGCGGGGCTCGAACCCACGGACCGACCGCGAGATCGTGACCTGGCTGAAGTCGGACGCTTAACCGACTGCGCCACCCAGGCGCCCCAACTTTTTAAAATTTCATCCTGATTAGCTTTGACTTCTATCTCTGCAGAAGGGGATTCTAATCTATTTCAACTATAGCTGGTAGTACTATCGTGACTCTAAATTCTGGTTCAGACATCTTGTTTGTATCTGTGTAGATTCATTTCTTCCTGTTCTTTCTAAAATTAAAGACGACACACACACACGCAAATCAAATAAAGGCTGCTAGATCCTAAGTGTGTTTTGGTCTGGTTGTTGAAAGGAACTTGATTAGAGAAAAAAGGGAAAGATAAGAAAAGAAAAAAAAGAAAAAAACATTTGAAAAGTTGGAAAGATGAATACAATGAAATGAAATGATGGAAGTAGAATTTGAAAAAAATTACAAAAATTACAAAATATAGTAGAAAAATATTTTTAATAAAAATGGAAAATTTTTCTTTTTGTATTCAAGAATAAGAAAAAAAAATTGAATAGATGGACCAGTGAACAGACTGACATATGATTTAAATTACATCAGGTTCCCCTAGAAGTCAAACTATGAAGCACTTTTTTAATCCATAAACTAAGCAGGCAGAGAGACTGCGGTGTTCCTGAAGAGTGAGGTTGGCATAGTTGGGCGGGGCTTAGTGTAACAGCTCCATCCTCCGCTGGATGGCGCTGCTTAGCTTACTGGGGTGGATTGTTGTGGCACCTGTAGGTGTGTATGTGCATGCACGGGAGGGGTGAAAATGGCATCACCCAGCTACCCAGTCTCTAGTATCAGAACTCTATGTTCTCTCTGACCAGCAATTGTGCACCCCTGCCTTGTCTCCAGCTTCCATCCACTCCCTGCTTTTACACTGTCTGTGACCAAGCCATCAGGCTGCCAGAGGGTACCGCCCTCCTAAGTTTTATCTCAAATGCAGTTGTGTTTCCCAACCCCTCACTCCTGACTGGGGCTTTGACCCATTCTGACCCTCTGGGGGAGGGTCTCACTGAGCAATGTCCGGGTGCCTGCCTGCCCCCAGGAATGTTCGGGAGACTCTGTTTCTGGCAATGCCCAGACACTGTGGCTGGGTGCCAGCCCACCCCAGAAAAAGTTCACACAATTGTGTAGCAGCAGTATCTCAGGATTGTGGAAAATCATAACACACATCTGGCATTAAGCTTCTCCCTTAACGTCCTTGTTCCAGCACCAGCGAATGTGGTTGTCTGGGGTCCACTGGGACCTTTGCTTGTGGGGTGGCCTCACAGTCTCTACCAAATGTCCTCCCAGAAGGTGAACCACCTCTCCCCTTGTGAGCCGAGCACCCCTCAGACCTTGCTCTTTGCTCCTTGCGGTTCACCCTTCCCACCTGGGAACCTCCAGGTATCGAGCTGCAGAGTTTGACTCTGCCCTCAACCTGTTTATAGAGTCTTAATGGAATTTAAACACTTTTCTTTCTCCTTTTTGTTCAGTCCCTTATGTCCTCTTTTTCTCTCCAGCTGCTTTCGGGCGGGAGGGAGTGGATGCTTTCTTGTACTCCATCCTCTCTCCTCAAGCAAAAATAGCTCCTTGCCTTCTACAGCTTCTCTCTCCCCAAGTTCACGTCTCTATGCTATGTATGTACCTGCCGAGTTCTGTGGTTCAGGTTGAGCAGATTGTTGTTTAATCCTCAAATCACTTTTCTAGGTGTGGAGGATGGTTTAGTGTTGATCTTCAGGGATGAGAGATGCAAAAAAAAACCCAAAAAACCAAAAAGACTTCTATGCTGTTCTGCCATCTTGTCCTGGGAGCAAATTCACTTAAATACTTTTTAAAGTGGATTTTGAGGCCTCAGCGTAATATTCCATTCTATTCTTTCAGAAATACCATTCTATTTTTTC
This sequence comes from Puma concolor, assembly GCF_028749965.1. NCBI lineage: Eukaryota > Metazoa > Chordata > Mammalia > Carnivora > Felidae > Puma > Puma concolor. The sequence continues at coordinate 45,003,337 of NC_141672.1, forward strand.
ATCCTAATTGCAAAAAATGGCAGTCAATCCTTAAGAATATAAAGTTCTCTAATAATCTTCTTAGTGGGTTTCTATGTTCTCTTTAGCTAATGGCAAGTGGAAGTATGATAGGAGCAAGCTGTGTTTTAAGACTTTGGAAAACATCTCAAGCTAGGCATTGGATGATCCTGAATTTATGTGAAGCACTAAGGTTATAGTGCTGTATTTAAATTTTAGGGTGCAATTTTTTCCATGATCTAGCATCTCTGAACTTCGTCTTTTTAAAAAAATCAGTTTTGAGATAGAATTCAGACATTGAAAGTCACCCTCTCAAAGTATAAAATTTGTTTTTAGTATATACAGAGTTGTGCAACCATCACTGCTATATAAGTTTAGAACATTTTCATGTAATCATGAAAGTAATAGTCCCTCCTTAACTCTTCTCTCCTCTGTGTCTGTCCACTATTAATCTACTGTCTCTGTGAATTTGCCTATTTTCTGACCTACAATATGTGGCCTTTTGTGTCTGGTTTCTTTCACTTGGCATGTTTTCAAAGTTCATATTAGTACTTAATTTTTATAGCTAAAGGATGCTACATATTCACGTACAAGTCTGTGTGTGAACATGTCTTCAGGTGTTGGGTACATATCTAAGGAGTCACCTGGCAATTGTATATTTTACCTTCTGAGGAACTGAATTGCCATACTGTTTAAAGTGGCTGTATGTACTATTCTGCAATCCCCCCAAAAGTGTATGAAGGTTTCAATTTTCCAACACATTGCCAACACTTGTTTTGGTTTAGCCATTATAGTATAAAGTGGTAGCTCATGATTTTAATTTGCGTTTCTCTGATGCCGGGAATCTTCTTATGCACTTATTGGTTATTTCTAGATCTTTGGTCAACAGATTAGACATTTTTCCATTTTTTACTGGGTTCTTTTTATTGATGAGTTCTTCACAATCTGGATACAACTCTTATGATTTTCAAGTTACTTTCTATTTTCTGGGTTTTTTTACTTGACAGTCCTTTGGTGTATAAAACATTTGAATTTGTTTCAATGTGGAATTTAAGAAACTAAAACATGAACACGGGAAAAATAAAACATTTTAAAGCCCAATTTATGGTGTTGTTTTTTTGGGGTCTTAAGAAATCACTGACTAATCCAAGGTCATAAAGTTTTACTGTTTTCTTCTAAGAATTCCATAGTTTTAACACTCGGATCCATTTTGAGTTAATTTTTTGTGTATTGTGTGAGGTAGGGATCTAATGTCATCCTTTTGTATGTGGCTATCTAGTTATGCCAACTCCATTTGCTGAATACTTTTAGCACCCTTGTCAAATGGGATGTATCTACCTCACAATTGCAAGAGGTTATAGAAAAACAGCCAATTTTCTAATTCATGGAACTTAAATGTTCCAATATTTTAACTCCTGAAATAAAAGCCCATGTAAATGTGCATTTACTTTTGGGAAATGAAAAATCCATTTCCCTCAAAAATACTAAGACTCCTTAAATATCAGTGTGATGAGAAACTATCAAATACTATATCTTCTAATGATAGACCTATTACTTTAAGGCTTGAACGTTTACCCATAATCTTTACATTATTAAAAGTAAATGAAGACGGTCACAAAAGTAGCAATATGACAATGAACATGAAGGAAATTAAATTCTCCTGGAAGTTAGATTTAAGTACTGATAGAATTTTTAAAGAAAAAGCATGGATTTTCAAAATCCAACTTAAATAATGTAGTGTGTGGAATATAATACAATAAGCTCAACTATATGGGATCAACTTGGAAGTTTGAGAAACGCAAAAATCAAGTCTACTTTTGTATCATCTTTGTAGCTGTCTGGGGTTCATGAGGACATTTGATACAGAGTCTGAAGACAACAACTCACAAACATAATGAGATCCGTTTAATAATTTTTGAAGATTTTTCCTGTAAAATGGCTTGTATTTCCACAGGTTACAATAGTGAAGAAATAAACTTTTCAATTTGACATGAAATATAAAAGAACAGTTTTACAAATATATCCATAAAATTTAACTGCTTGTAACACTATACATGGTAAATAGGACCACCCCTTAACTTCTAGACTATTTAATACAGAGAAATGATCTGTCATCTCACCTAAAAAGAAATAATTTCCCTTTCATCAAGTTTACTTTTGTTTAGAAACGGTTAAGTAGGACTGGAAAAATATTTGCTTTTCCCTATCTTCCTCTAGGGCTTTTTCATGAAGGTGAAAACTTGAGAGGATATAAATTTTACTTAAAAAGAAATACTGAACCTTCTTTGTTTTACTAGTTTTGTAATGTTTACATTGTTAAAAAAAAAAAAAAATCCTGGAGTTGTCTCCTTGGCCTTGGGGTCCTAAAGAAATGATAACAGAGCTGTGTTCTATTTTCAGCCCTGGAAGAGGAACGTCATCCCCTCAGCCGATGAAGGCTAAAACTAGGGGGCTATAAGATCACCTGCCAAGGGAACGGAGCTGGATCTGGCTTAAAATCAAGGTTGTGTGGTTTGCCTATCAGGAATTCCACTGTTGCAAGGCAAAACTGCCTGAAGCTCACTAGATCGTAGTCAGCATGAACAATGCTGAAATCGCACCTCCTTTCACACAAATGCAAAGCACAGAATAGCTTTTAAAAAGTTGATCAAAATCATAGAACTGCAGCTAACAATTCTTCAACCTAGGAGGAAATTCAGGAGAAAACACACTCCCTTTAAACTTTCAAAAGTGCCCAAATAACAATACTGAGCTCTCCCAAAAGGGGTTTGAGTTTCATGTCAGCAAAAATGAAATAAAGCATGGAAGCTTGATGAAGAAGAGTTCTCGACTTTCCTAACACAGTATATGTAATAACTTAAGGTTTCCCTATTGACACTGGAAATAAATTCTAATACAATCATGCATATGCCAGGTCCTGGCATACTTCTGCATCCAGATTCATTAGTCTCCTTAATGGAGCCCATCATTTTTCCAATGGCTTTCTCCTTTCTTTAAACCCTAACCCTGAAATTCTATAACCAGTTACGTCACGTGGCTTCCCTGAGGCACAAAGGTACCAAACTCTATAATTAACTATTGAGGAATGATAAATATGCTCTCTATATAAAAAGATTTTAATTCTTTTGGGCCACAGTGGGGGGGAAAGAAAAACCCAGAAAGTTTAATACTTACTCTGCAGTGTGAACTGTAGCCCTTTTTGCAAAAAAAAAAAAAAAAAAAAAAACCAAATAAGGGAAATGTTGAGTTGCAGCATGCATGACCTGACAGCACCAATTATTAATAAAAAAATTCGACTAGAAAAATATTCAGGGTTGTATCCCATCCATTTTATTTTTTAATAGTAAACTGACAACTGAAGAAATTTACTATGGGAATACATCACCGGGGCGTCACTTCTAGTGACCTATTCACAAAAGGCATTTTGATCAGGTCAAGATCAGGATAATTCCTAGGTGTACAGCTGGGGGAGCAGGGCTCGCTCCTCAAGAGGGCAAGCAAAACAAAAACAGAAGTCATCTCTGCGAAGTTACTTTTTCTGAACTATGTTACTCTACTTTGGCGAGCTAGACTTGTATATTCTCACAAACTAAATTGCTCTCATGTCTGGAACAAACTCCTTAGTCCAAGTTATAAGCAAATCTTGCTGGAAGTGGCCAAGCTGAACCTGGCTTCTTTTCCCAGACTTGCCACCTCTCTGCGGTTCCTTAGGCAGAATGGGAGGGGATCTCACTGGGAAGTCAAAGGAGAAGGTGTGAAGAGAGAGTATGTTTCCTGTTAGCCCTTCCAAGAGCTTGGGATTTATTAGCCAAAATTTGACTTCTACTTAGGTATCTCCATTTACTAAAAGTCAAAAGGAACTTTTCACATTGGAAGATTATCTGGGGGCATGTGTTTCATGTAAAACTGCTAGACCCTGAACTGTTGTAGTCTTTGAAACGGAAGATTACAGCAGATCGTAACTTTCCGGAAATGTTTTTGATAGGAAAAATCCAGCCCTTCTAGATGCAAGGCCATTTACTTTACAAGATGCTTTTAGGGAATCCAGGCTCCTCAAACCACTTTCTAGCCAGAGAGCAAGAAAAGGGACTGTTGCCTCCTTTATCATTTTGTGGAGCCCAAAGAAGCACAAATTAAAAAGACTCTAAGAGAAAGTTAGTCATTGGAGTCTGAGGCTAAAGAAAAAGGCATGTGACACATGAATCTAGGCAATTCCAGCTGTCTGGAGATAGTTTATGACTTACCGTATCAGTAAGAGGACTGTTGTTGGATTTTTGCATCACTTAAAAATTACCAAAAATGTCTCCTCCCACACAATCACCTCCATTGAAAAGTAAAGCTTTTTTAAAACTGAGCAGCTTAACTTTTTAGATACTAGGTCAAATCACGCGGTAGCAATCAACAGTAATCCCTTTAAGGAAAAAGACATTCAAGATGTGTTAGAACAATTGAAAACAGGGCAACATATTTACCAGGAGGCAAAACATGGAAAGATGGTCAAGTGTAAATGCAGTCTATTAGAAGCCTATAAATTCTATACCTTTAGAAAGGTTAAAATGTAGCATGAATCTGCAATGGTCAATTTTAGAGGATGTTAGTATAAATAAATACTTGCTCTGTGCGGCAGCAATCTACTTCATGTCAGCCAGCTGTGGCAATCCGTCGCCTGTCCTCAAGAACCTTTACGTTCTGGTAGCAGGGATACCGTAGGTACTGAGGACAGAGAATGAGTATCTGAGAATTATTCAAAATGGAGCTAACAGAAGGGTTGGTGGTGCTCATGTGAAATTCTGATTTAATTATTCCTCAGTAAACACTCATTTGCTCTCTTGAAATCTGGAATTCCAAATTATCCCTGCAGATGTACTGCTTGGTGTTGTATATATCTAATGATCACATTTAAATTTGGTTTGATTTGCAAACATTTTCAAAACTTACAGGGCTCCATAAGCTGCAAGAGAAGGTGACAGATGGCAGTGAGGGAGTGAACAAAAGCCACTGAATCGTGGTGATACGTTGCTTTTAGGCTCTCAGAAGTTTGGCCTTTTTAAGGAAGGAAAAAAAACACCTTAGGAAACCCCAACAAGTGGTTTTAAAAAGTAAAATCTTATTTTTAATCACTCATAAATCTTGAGCAATTCAGTAAGCAAAGGAACTTGATGGTATAGTACCCAGGCCATGCTGACTGCTGCAATTAATAATCACCCTTAGTTAATGAATTTTTAAGAGTTGCTGCATTTTAATCAACCCAGCGGTTGTGGCCATACAATCAGGGACAGACCATCTTAAACAGAAGCAACAAAAGGCAGACTAAAAAGTTACGGAAATGTCTTTGAAATGCCAAGGTATTTCATGACTGAGTAGATAAAGTCATCGAATTCCACCCAACTAAAAACAAAAACACACGACAGTATATGAATATTCTTTTCCCAAAAAAAGAAAAATCTGAAAACCCCGGATTTCAAAACCGCCACCTGTGCCTAACATCTCCCCACCACCACCGCCGCCACCACAGTGGGAGCTGGTCAGATTCTAGCCTGTATCAAGTACTCCCAGGCCCTGCATGTCTTTCCATTCACACCTACACCACGCAGCATGGAAGGTCGCCCATTTAGAGCCAACTTCTGAATAAATTTCTTCTACATTTGTAAAATAGGATTTTAAAGTCTCATCCAAGTTTACAAAGGAAAACATTGTTTGAAAACTCAAGGTTCAAATAAAAGCATGGCATTTTAAATCCAATTATGACAAAGATTATGGTTTCATCAAGCAGGCTTCAATGACAATGCCGCTTTTTTGAGCATGCAACACACCCGATGCCTTAAATTCCTGGCATGTCTCGTCGCCATGTCCCCCCCCTTCCCCCCCCACCAGCCTCAGCCCCCCCTCCCCTTAATAAACAGCATTATAAAAAGGTAAAATCTAGAGTTAGTGGCAAAATCTTCACAGTAACTTGTTAATAAAGTCGTAGATGGCTGTCAAGGGCATCAGTCAACTGGACCTTGGAAAATTAATTTGATGCAGTTCTGTTCCCCAACCAGCTGGGTAGCACAGAAAGGGCAGGCAGCGTGAAATGCGTGAGTTCCATGAGGCAACGGAATCTGAGACCAGTATTTCGCAGACTTTTCTGAGCACACGTGTCCACAAGGGGTGAAAGCATGAGTTGGTGGTCCTGCGTCTACATAAAACCCTGCCTCGCAGCCGAGCCAGAGAGGCACGTAGGGGCCCACAGTCCTGCACATGGGACACTCTCTCTCATTGGCCTCTGTGTCGCTCCGGTGGCCCCAGTTGTGGTACCCGTGCACGTGGCCGCAGCTGAGGTATGCCCAGGGCTGCTTCTCCTCCACCACCTCCTTCCTGTTGATGCTGGGGAAGGCCAAGGTGTTGAGCCCCACGGGACACTGCGGCCGGGCGGCATTAATCTCCTGCCGGAGCGCCTCGATGTGTTTCTGCGTTGGAGTATGGAAAAGGCCGTCTGCTGTTCTCCAGAGAAGGGTGGCCCCGCACAGGTCAATGAGGGAGCCGTCCTGCAGGACATTGGTCTCACTCTCCACCTAGAACAAGTTTGAAAGACATGACTTTTAAAAGCAAAATTCAGCAAATCACACTAACGTTCTTTTGCTCTCAAGACAGAAATCATCTTTCAAGGAAACACAGGCAGGCAGCTTACCCCCTGCCTCCCTGAAGAACAAGACTGGGGGGTGGGGGGGGCGGGTAACCCCTTCCTGGAGCTGGTTTCCTCACTGGAACAATGGATGGAACACGGATCTGCCATACTCACAAAGCCCTAAAGAGCACACATACACCCAGCTTTACATGTTCAATTACTGTACTGTGGTTATTTAATGAACATCACATATCTTATAGAGGAAAAGTGCAACTCTAAGTCAGTAACACTGTTCTTCCTTGATCTCACACAGGACAGGAGATGTCCTACCAGTCCATGCAGTATTGACTGTGAAGATTCGCTGTGACCAGAAGTGATCCAGAAGATGCTTGTGGGCCCTGCGATAATGACTGCAGTGGTCTGGACACTGCCTGGTCACCCTCAGCTTCATACAACATACTGCCTGTCCTGCATTGCTATGGTTTGGAGAAGTGTTCGCCATTAGCCTTCATTAAAAAAAAAAAAAAAAAAGTTTTAAATGTTTATTTTTGCGAGAGAGAATACAAGTGGGGAACGGGCAGAGAGGGAGGGGGCTCTGCACTGACAGCAGCGAACCCCATGCGGGGCTTGAACTCATGAACTGTGAGATCATAACGTGAGATGCTCAACTGACTGAGCCACCCAGGCGCCCCTAGGTTTCGCTTTTAAAATGGAATGCTAGGCACCTGACGAGAAGCGGCAGACACAGCGGGCGGGAGCCCAACCAGTGCCCTCCATGTGCCTGCTGTGCTCTGAGCCCCGTGGGTAATAAAGCTTCTCTCCCGTCCTGAAGACACGTCTTTAGTGGTGGGAGGCAGACACGCTACAGCCAGGAGCCAGCGAAGGTCAGTACAGCGCTGAAATCGTTGTGCGAGGCCACATCACACAGGCTAAGAGTGTGGCCTTTGCAGCGCACGGCCTTGGGCTGCACCTTGGCTCCGTCACGCACTAGCTCCAACCTGGGGCGGTGACTTCAGCAGCCTGTGCCTAGGTTGCCCCTTCCATAAAACTGGACAAGGGGATCTTGAGGGTTGAAACAGACCAAGTTCTGAGAACTGGCATGCAGTAAGCACTGTGTACATGTTTGCTACTTTCGCTTTGATGACAGAAGGTCAGAAAGGCTTTTTGAAAAGGGTTTGCCTGGCGCGGAGATTTGAAAAAGTTGTCAGGACCCAGTGGGTGGGCTAGAAGACTCTCCAGAAAGAGGCATGCAAAGGCTCAGCAGCACGGGGCACGAGGGAGCAGCAGTTATTCCACAGGTGACCGAGCCCGGCTGGACGAGAGCCTCAGGCTGGCCTCCCGTGCCTGGAGGGCATCAACACAGAGTTTTAAGCGGCTATAAAAGAACAGATCTGCCTTTCCCAAAGGTCACTTCCAGAAGTGTGGAGGATGGGTTGGATGGGTTAAGAACACCGTGGGAGTTCTCTCTCCGGGCCGAGAGGATGGGTGCACCTCAACAAAGACAATCCATGGCAACAGCCCAGGCAGAGATACTGAACACTGAGGATTTAGCTCCTGGATTAAGAAAGACACGCTTCTGGATCTGGCTTTATTGTCTGCATGGGAGGAGGCTTTCCGGGCACAGGGAATCTAGGAGAAATGGCAGATTTGGGGGAAGGGACAGAAATTCAGTTATGGGTGTGCAGAAGCGGAGTGTCGTGTGGGTGTCTGCACAGTGATACACAGGAGGCTTGCATGACTGAAGAGCTGGCTTAGAGAAGCCAGTATGGGACTTAATGACATTGGGGTGAAGCCCCGGGAAGTGGACAAGACTGTCCAGGCAGGGTCTCAGGGAGGGCAGAGAGGCCCAGGGACAGAACCAGGGCCATCCCCAAGCAAGGCAGGGGCAAAGAACCGTGAGAAGGGCAGGCAGAGAAATTGTTTGTCATTCTCTGACTCAAAAGTCTTTGCTGGCTCTCCTCTGCCCTCAGGATCAAGCCCAAACTGAACATATATATTTATAAAAAACCTAGGAATAAACCTAACCAAATAGTACGCTGAAAACTATACAAAAACTTATGAAGGAAGTTGAGGAAGACACAAAGAAATAAAAAAACATTCCATGCTCATGGATTGGAAGAATTAATATTGTTAAAATGTCAATACTACCCAAAGCAATCTACACATTCAATGAAATCCCAGTCAGAATTGCACCAACATTCTTCTCAAAGCTAGAACAAAGCTAAGATTTGTATGGCACCACAAAAGACCCTGAATAGCCAAAGTTATGTTGAAAAAGAAAACCAAAGTGGAAGGCATCATGATCCTGGACTTTAGCCTCTACTACAAAGCTGTAATCACCAAGACAGTATGGTGTTGGCACAAGAACAGACACATAGACAAATGGAATAGAATAGAGAGCCCAGAATTGGACCCACAAATGTATGGCCATTTGACAAAGCAGGAAAACAATATCCAATGGAAAAAAGACAGTCTCTTTAGTAAATGGTACTGGGAGAACTGGACAGCAGTATGCAGAAGAATGAAACTGGACCACTTTCTCACACGATGCACAAAAATAAACTCAGAATGGACAAAAGACCTAAATGTGACACAAGAGACCATCAAAACCCTAAAGGAGAAAATAGGCAATAATCTCTTTGACCTCAGCTGCAGCAATTTCTTGCTAGACATGTCTCCCAAGGCAAGTGAAACAAAAGCAAAAATGAACTACTCATCAAGACAAAAATCTTCTGCACTGCAAAGGAAACAATCAACAAAAGTAAAAAGCAACTGGCAGAATGGGAGATATTTGCAAATGACATATTGGATAAAGGGTTAGCATCCAAAATCTATAAAGAACTTAACCAAACTCAACATCCGAAAAACAAATAATCCAGTGAAGAAATGGGCAGAAGACTGAATAGATACTTTTCCAAAGAAGACATCCAGATGGCCAACAGATGATGAGTGATGTTGAGCATCTTTTCATGTATCAGGGAAATACAAATCAAAATCACATTGAGATACCACCTCCCATTGCTCAGAGTGGCTAAAATTAACAACTCAGGACTACAGATGCTGGCGAGGGTGTGGAGAAACAGGAACCCTCTTGCACTGTTGGTGGAATACAAACTGGTGCAGCTGCTCTGGAAAACAGTGTGGAGGTTCCTCAAAACATTAAAAATAGATCTACCCTATGACCCAGCAAGCACTGCTAGGAATTTATCTAAAGATACAGGAGTGCTGATGCATAGGGGCACATGTACCCAATGTTTATAGTAGTGTTTTCAACAATAGCCAAATTATGGAAAGAGCCCAAGTATCCATCAACTGATGAATGGATAAAGAAGATGTGGTTTGTATATACAATGGAATACCACTTGGCAATGAGAAAGAATGAAATCATGCCATTTGCAGCAACATGGATGGAACTGGAAGGTGTTATGCTAAGTAAAGTAAGTCAGAGAAAGAAGACATCATATGTTTTCACTCATGTGGAACTTGAGAAACGTAACAGAAGACTATGGGGGAATGGAAGGGGGACAAATAGATTCGAACAGAGAGTGAGGCAAACCATAAGAGACTCTTAAATACAGAGAACAAACAGGGTGGATGGGGTATGGGGGAGGGGGAAATGGGTGATGGACACTGAGGAGGGCACTTGTTGGGATGAGTACTGGGTATTGTATGTAAGTGATGAATCATGGGAATCTACCCCACAAACCAAGAGCACACTGTATACACTGTATGTTAGCTAATTTGACAATAAATTATGTATTAAAAAAAATTTTGCTGCAGCTCCCTCCCCCCTCACTGCCCCCCCTCCCCAGTGCTGCATGGTCCCCTCCCCTCTCACAGCCTGGCACGAGGCTCCCTTCCTGTGCTGACCACAGGTAATTCTCAGGGACATCTTATCTAAGCATGTAACCACATCTGAAAGAATAATTCTGATGTGGTTAAGACACTGAGGTTCAGTAGTGGCCACACTGGTGAACAACCCCGTCTTTCCTTCCTACAAAGCAGTTTTTGGTAAACAACATCTTATAAATTTTGAGTCCCTGGTCTTTTATTTTCCACACATTCTTGACTCCTCCAAGGATAGAATAGGTTCCTCCTGTCCCTTCTAGTACAAGACTGTGTTCATTACATACAATATGCTAATGACTGGTTGCATTGTCTGTGACCTTCTCCAGATGGGACAACTGGAGGGCAGAGCCCTGGGCATCCTGTTCACTGCTGGGTTCCCAGCTCCTACACCTGCTTTGTCAGAACAGCTACCCAACCATGGACTGCTGTGCTGTGCAGTCCTGTTCCAATCTGCACTTTGCTCTCTCCGTGATCCGCTAAGGTATGGACCGGCACTATTCCAATTAAATGCACATGAAGCCAGGCACAGAGAGGTCAAGTCGTTGATTTGAGACTGCAGCACTCCTCACAGTGGCAATGAGCACCCAGATCTGTGACCGGACTTCAGAACCAGTGATGGAAGGAGGCTGCTCAAACAATAACCGTTATTTTTTGTGGGCTCTCTCTTAACTGTGAACAAAGCGTAGTTTTCTCCAGACTACAGTGTGTAGGAGGGAGCATGGTAAAGACACCCCTGGGCAGAGGCATAGGTTCATCAGATATTTGTTTCTCAAATTCCACAAAAAGAAAAAAAAGAAAAAAAAAAAGGCAAGGAGAAAGCCCAAGGAATCGACACTTACCTTTCAGAAGTAAGACAGTTAAAACTGATCAGTTAGCTAAGTTTAGGGTAGACAATTCAAATCCCCACCCACTAGTTACAAGTTGAGTATCAACTTTTTAAATCCCTGGTTATCTGTAAGTGGGAATGACAACACTGATCCCATGAGGTTGCTCTGAGTAATGCCTAAGAGAGACTTAATATGAAGCACTTCATAAAGCCTGCACGGAACACTATGGTTATTTTCAGATCACCTAAAATTAGGTAAGCAAATGAACTTTGCTGAATTTACTAAATTTTACAGAGCCAATATAGTTTAATAGATCTATATATCTAGTAGAGATCTAGTAGATATCTAGTACACTCACACCTAATAGAGCAATATTATCACTATTGATAAGACTATTGATAGAAAGTTATCAACTAGGTAAAGGAATAGGATACAGTTCAAAGCCTATTCACCTATTTATTTGGGGTGGGGGGTTAAGCTCCTGAAAGGGCATCTCCCCCCACATTTAATTGGTTGTGGTGATCAAGGACAAAGCTGGTGTGATGAGAAACCAAGGAAGTTGTTAACACTGGCACATTAAATGCCAAGCAGGATATTAACACAGAACCTTCTACCAGCACTAGTTCCACACTGAAAGCAGGAGGCACCTGCTACTTTTATAATGTTCTGGATTTTTCGCAGATCACTTTATTCTCCACAGTTTTGTGTTCAACTGAAAATGGAGAGTACCGTCAGAGACTGTTCTCTAAATCGAATCTCCTGATAGAAACTTTACATCAATACAACAGCCACATGCACAGAAGGAGTCATAAACTGAAACATAAGCTGGAAGAATCAGTGGGTTTTCACCTCAAACTGTTCCCCTGGTTAATCAGAGGGGGTTGCAGGGGAGGATGGGTCCTTTGATCCCCACAGTGCAAAGTTAGACTGATGGAAACTCAGAAACCTTTACTGTAGGCCAAGCCAGTCATACACTATCAAACAGTACAGCACAATGTTGGGCAGATCTAAGGGTCTCCTGTAGGGACTAACTTTGAAAATAGTCTAGATTTAGTACAGCTCGTGAATATAAGCTATTTTTGGAGTGGTTTCTTTTCAGTAGCACTGCCACCTTCTCTGGCACACACAGCCTGAGCTGGGTCACTGCACAATCACTAGAGTAGGCAAGAAACCCATCCTATAAATGTGCCCTTGAAGACAGATGTGCCCTACGCGGACTCTGACATATGCTCTGTATTTCCTAGGGAAGCAAACGCTCTGGTGTCAAGCACCTCGGGTGAGAGCCAGGTGATGCTCCCCACAAGCTGATACCTAGTGGAGGCCTGGAGTCTAGACCCTCAGTCAGGGAGGACTGAGTTTCAATCCCATCTGCTGCCTTCTAACTCTGGTACCCTTCACAATAATTAACCTCCCTATGCCGTACTTTCCTCATCCATAAGATGGGCACGATCCCACTTTGAATAAAGTTGCTCAGATGTGATGAGTTACAGTCTCTGAAATGTTAATGTAGTGCCTGCCCCCAGCAACCATTTACTAACTTCTACTGTGGCCATTATAATGACTGATAACCAGTTCAGCCAACATAGGTCAGTTTTTGTATAAAGTTATCCAATGATCAGAAACAAAGTTATCTGGAAGACCTGCTTTCACATTCTGTGCCCTAGTCTCTTGAAAAGTGTTTAAACAGAGATTACTGTATTTGCTTTGGGCTCTCTTAGAAAATGCTTCTCATATTTACTCAGCCAGGATGTTCTAATACTGGCTTTACTGTAAAATGCAGAAGCTGTACTTGTAGCTCAGTAATGATGTAAAATAGAAATAAAAGTAACAATTCCCTACAAACTAACATCTAGTAGAGACTAGCCAACCAGGCTAGTGAAATAGCATCCCTGCCATCTTCTTTTTCCGTTTTAGTAATACTTGGTTGTCATCTTGCTGAAAAATGCTAGATGACTCTTAATGTTTTCTAGGGAGGTGTTCTGAATCAAATATTTGTTCTCTCATATTCTGGCTTCTACCTAACAATTAATTAAAGGCACTGGAGTAGAAAGTTTACTTAGAAACTTCCGGCACTGTGTCCCACAGGCGTGGTAAGATCAGAAACCCAAAGCTTCCCATTTAAGGGTTTAACAATTATTCTCCATAGAAGAAAGGGTTAAAAAAACCAACTGCTTTAGGTCATTTGGGATAAGTAGTGATATTTATAGGAAAATATTAACATGTCAGATCAATACCCTCTATGAATTATTTCAAGTAAAAAGTTTTATGATTTTGGTGAATTATATAGGGAACTATGTATTAATTTCTTACTGTGAACTCAAAGGAAAAAAGCTAACTGAATTCTCTTTTAGTTCCAGGAAGTCTAGTAAATACTTCTGTAATTCATAATTTTCACTAATTAATCTTGGACAGCTCAGCATTTTTCCAAATTAGTAAAGTTTTACACTAAAAATAAGTTTATCTTTCTTTATCGAATTTAAGCAGAATTCTGCGGTGAAGCATATAATGAAAGATATGCTATTAAGGTAGGCGAGGAACAAAAAGGTAATTTTCTTCTACTATGGGAAAAGCTTAATCATTGAAGGAAATAAGCCTTTTTCCCTAGCACTTTCAGGGGCCTGTGGAATTCTCATTTTCCTGGGTCAATGGAACACAGCCCTGGTACCCCTACAAAGGTTCTGAATTTCAGGGGAGAAAAACGACACTCCTTAGGCTGGGCTTTTGCAGGTCGGTGCATTTTCCAGAGTGAAGACCACTCACCAGCTTTCCCCTCTGCTGGGCCGACCTGGTTTCTCGCAAGGTGTACACGTCTCCACATACAGAGATCTCACGCCAGACCCCAGGCTGGGACTCCTCAGTGAAGCCCCCTCGTGGATGCATCACCAGGACGCCATTTGTAGTGAGCCCGTCCATGTGGCCATCGGGGTTTTTCCATTTTGCTGCCTTTTCCTGGAGAGCATACCACAGAACAGAAAAAGCATGCTAAGATTATGTTCAAAATGAAGGGATTCCAGAATCTTTTAAAAATATCCAGTACGGGCAGAAGGAAGGAAAGTGATGAATTTTCATTTTCTATTTAAAGCTAATAATCAGAAGGATAAAATATGCAATTATTCTGATAACATGAAAGTGCTAAAATGTATGAATGATTTATCACTGGATATACATTATATTCATCTTGGGAGCTTAAAAAAAAAAAAAAAAAAACAAAAAACAAAAAACAAAAAGGACCTGAGGCCCGGACCCTTCCCTCAGAGATTCTTTTCTTTTTAAAAAAATTTTTTTTTAACCTTTATTTTTGAGACAGAGAGAGATACAGCATGAACGGGGAGGGGCAGAGAGAGAGGGAAACACAGAATCGGAAGCAGGCTCCAGGCTCCGAGCCATCAGCCCAGAGCCCGACGCGGGGCTCGAACTCGCAGACCGCGAGATCGTGACCTGAGCCGAAGTCGGACGCTTAACCGACTGAGCCACCCAGGCGCCCCTCAGAGATTCTTTTCTACCCACTGCCCTCACGCCTGGGAGAGTCCAGGAATCTAGACACGTTCTTCAGTTCTATTTGTGCAATCCTTTCGCCTCTTATCTGCCAGCACTTTACATGCAATTATTACCTGGGAAGTATACAGAAGAAAGAGGAAAAAACATACAAAAATTTTAAGACTGTTAGTCTGACAAGTTGTGGCTAGTATCTCTTCATAAATGTCAATGTTTGGATCCTCAAAGATGGAATGTAAAGAGCGCCTGATACGATGGCAGGACCAACACTCCTGGATGCTTGTGCCACAGTGACTTCTCTCCTCTTTCTTGGTGACAGAGATAGCTGTTGCAAACATGACTCAGGAGTAAATTCTGAGTTGGATAACCCTCTTGCCAGGGACTGAGCTCTGGCCAATGAGACATAAGAGGGTTTTTAAGAGCCTTCCTGGTAAAGATCCTTTGTTCTAAAAAGTAAAGGGAAAACAGTCTCCCAGTGGCATGGGTCATTCCATTTTCCTTGCCCCTCAGATGTACAACTAATCAGACATCTGTAACCAAAAAAGAGCATGGCTGTACAGCATCCAGGTCACCTGAAAGAGATCAATACATCTATGCCCGGAAAGTGGGTGCATTGAAACACAGAGGCGGCAGCGGAGAGGAGTTGCTGGGGAGCCAGAAGGCAGCAAAGGCAGTGGCTGGTGGGCAGGCAGGAGGATAGCGTAACCTTTCTGAAAAAGGAGGTGGAGGGTGAAGGAGGTAAGTGGGGGTCTGCCCCGTGCATGTTCTGTAGCTGGAAGGACCGAATGTTGTCTCCAAGGAAAGACTGCAGTGAGTGGGAGAAGGGAAATAGGCAAAAAG
Source organism: Puma concolor (assembly GCF_028749965.1). Classification (NCBI taxonomy): domain Eukaryota; kingdom Metazoa; phylum Chordata; class Mammalia; order Carnivora; family Felidae; genus Puma; species Puma concolor. The sequence continues at coordinate 45,018,952 of NC_141672.1, forward strand.
AATTTCAGGGAAGGGTCTCCCGCTCTTTGCCCCAGGGTTCTGGCTCATGGACTTCTGGGACTCGTTTCATCCGCATCCCAAGTTGAGGATCCCCCTTCCAGGCTGTGGGCACATCAAAGCCCCAAGAGCTAAGTACACACCTTCTCCAACTCTGCGGCACCCCCATTCCTTTTCCCTTGGTGGCCACTCCCAATCTTAGGAGGAAGTCAGCTCCTACCCCCAAGAGAAAACAAAAATTTGTGCTATGGCACCACCTTCTGGGAAGGGAAAAGAAGGTTCCCAGGTACCAACTTGAACTGTTAGAACCAAAGTAAACAGAACCTTGCCTAAATAGGGTGTTCCTTACTTCAAATGTGAGGACAGAGTCACTTTTAATCAAATACCATTAAAAATCATAGTAATACAGTACTACAAAAAGAAAATGACAATTTTCCAACAAATGAACCCAAAGACATGGAATACCACAATCTAACTGATAAAGAATTCAAAACAGCTGTTATGAAGAAATTTAATGAGCTACAAGAAAACTCAGAAAGGCAATACAATGACCTCAGAAATAAAATTAACAAACAGAAGGAATACTTTGCCAAAGACGCCAAAATTGTAAAAAAAGAACCAAACAAATTTTGGGCTTGAAGAACTCAATGAATGACATGAAGAATGCATTAGAATGCACTGGAAATAGAGCAGATCAGATGGAAGAGAGAATTAGCAAGTTGGAAGGCTGGAATAGAGAAATGCTTCAGATGGAAGAGGAGAGAGAACTAAGATTTAAAGGAAGTGAAGAAACACTATGAAAGCTAGCAAACTCCATTACAAAAGCCCATATATGAATAATGAATTTTCTAGAAGAAGAGAGGGAGAAAAGGACAGGCAGCATATTTAAAGAAATAATTCCTGAGAACTTCCAAAAGTTGGGGAAAGAACTGGATATACAAAGTCCATTAAGCTAACAGAACACCTTATTAACTCAATGCAAGATCTTCTCTAAGACACATTATATTAAAACTATTAAAAGTCAGTGATAAAATTAAAATTTTTAAAAATATTTATTTTTGAGAGAGACAGAGACAGAATGTGAATGGGTTAGGGTCAGAGAGAGAGGAAGACACAGAATTGGAAGCTGGCTCCAGGCTCCTCACTGTCAGCACAGAGCCTGACGTGGGGCTCGAACTCAAGAGCTGTGAGATCATAACCTGAGCTGAAGTTGGATGCTCGACTGAGCCACCCAGGTGCCCCCAATGATAAAATTTTAAAGGCAGCTGGAGGGGGGGGGGGTAGGAAGAAAAAAAAAAAAAAAGACAGTAACCTACAAAGTAATCTCCAGCAGGCTATCAAACTTCTCAGATAAAAACTGCCAGCCAAGAAAATTCCACCCAGAAAAGTTATGCTTCAGATATGAAGGAGAATTAAAAGCTTTCCCAGACAAACAAAAGCAGAGGGCGTTCACCACCACTAGACCTGCCTTACAAGAAGTGTTCAAATGAGATTTTCAAGCTGGAATGAAAAGACAGAAATACACAAAACTCTGATTAAGGTGTTAGTCAGAATTATAAAACTGTAACTATTTATAGTAGTATATTAACTCCCAATTATAGCATAAAGGTTAACATTAAAAATACCTATAATAAATAATAAAAATAAATACAGCTACTACAACTTGGTAACCAAATCACAGCATAAAAAGAGATCATCTGTGACATCAAAAATATAAAAGGAAAAAAGTAAAAGGACAGAATCTTCATAGGCAACTGAAGATAAATTGCCATCAGCAGAAAAAGGACTGTTTTATCTGTGAGATGTTTTATGTAAACCTCATGATAACCACAAAACAAAAATTTAGAAGAGAGACACAAAACACTAAAAAAAAGAGTGGGAGACTGAACGAAAAGCACCATGGAAAACCACCAAGGTATAAAGGTAGGTAGAAACAGAAGGAAAAAGAACAATGGAGAGACAAGATAACCAGCAGGCAAAAGAGAAAATGGCAGTAATAAGTATCAACAATCACACTAAATGTATCAACATATCAACAATCACACTAAATGTAAATGTACTGACTCACCAAAAGGCATATAGTGGCAGTTGGATCTAAAAAAACCCACAAAATACAAAAAACAAAAACCTCCTGCCCTACAGGAGATTCATCTCAGCTTTAAAAAAAAAAATTTAATATGAAATTGTCAAATTGGTTTCTATACAACACCCAGTGCTCATCCCAACAGGTGGCTTCCTCAATGCCCATCACCCACTTTCTGCTCCCTCCCACCCCCCATCAACCCTCAGTTTATTCTCAGTTTTTAAGAGTCTCCTATGGTTTGGCTCAAAATTAAAGGATGGAAGATGATATTCCAAGCAAACAGAATACAAAAGAAGGCAGCTATAGCCATATAGCCATACTTATATCAGACAAAATAGATTTAAAGCCAAAAAGGGTAATAAGAGACAAAGTCATTACATAATCACAAAGGGATCAAGAAAGTACATCAAGAAAATATAATAATTATATGTATGTATGGAGATTATATGTATGTAATGTGTGTGTGTGTGTATGTATATACACACACACATCCCCAACATCCAAGTACCAAATTATATTAAGCAAATAATAACAAATCTAAAAGAGAAATATACAATGTAATAATTGTAGGGGACTTCAATACCTCACTATCAACAATGGATAGATTTTTCAGACAGAAAATGAAGAAGGAAACACTGGAATTAAACCACACTTTAGAACAAGGACTTGACAGACATCTACAGAACATCTTATCCCACAGAATATATTTTTCTCAGGTGCATTAGAATGGTCTCCAGGAGAGATATGATAGGCCACAAAACAAATTTTTGCAAGTTTAAGAAGACTGAAATCATATCAACTATCCTCCCTGACTACAATGGTATGAAAGTAGAAAGTTACAATGAGAGGAAACTGAGAAGATCTACAAATAATGTGGAAACTTAACAACCACTGGATCAAAGAAGAAATCAAAAGGGGAAAAATTATCTTGAGACAATTGAAAATGAAAACACAATATAACAAATATTGTGGGATACAGCAAAAGCAGTTCTGAGAAGTTTATAGCAATAAATATGTATATGCGAAATTAGAAAGGTCTTGAACAACCTAACTTTACACTTCAAGGAACTAGAAAAAGAAAAACACAAAAACAGCAAGCTCAAAGTTAGCAGAAGAAAGGACATATGGATCCAAGGAAAATAAATCAAATAGAGACCAGAAAAACAACAGAAGAGATCAACAAAACTAAGAGCTGGTTCTTTGAAAAGAGAAACAAAATTGACAAACCTTTAGCTAAACTCAGTAAAAAGAGAGAAGACTCAAAATTAGAAATAAAAGAGGAGATATTATACCTGATATTACAGACATACAGAGAATCATGAAAGACTGCTAGAACGTAGAAGAAATGGATACATTTCCAGAAACACACATCCTAGCAAGACTGAATCAGGAAGACTCAGAAAATGGGTAAAGAGATTGAATGAGTGTTAAAAAAAAAAAAAAAAAAAAAAATCCCAAGAAAATTCCACCACCAGATGGCTTCAACTAGGGAATGCTACCAAACATTTAAAGAAGAATTACTACCAATCCTCCTCAAACTGTTCCAAAATATTGAGAATGAAGGAACATTTCCAAACTCATTCTATGAAGCCAGCCTTACATTGATAACAAAACCAGATAAGGATACCACAAGAAAATTATAGACCAATGTCCCTGATAAATGTAGATGCAAAAATTCTCAACAAAATATGAACAAATCAAATTCCAGAACACATTAAAAGGATTAGACACCATGACCAAGTGGAATTTACCCGAGATGCGAGGTTCAACAGATGCAAATTAATAAACGTAACACATCACATCAATAAAATGAAAGGTAAAAATCACACGATCAATTCAACAGACACAGAAAACTATTTAACAAAATACAACATCCCTTCAGAATAAAAACCCTTAACAGGTTGGCTACAGAAGGAACATACCTCAACAGGCCGTATATGACAAACCTACGGCTAAACATCATACTCAAGGGGGAAAAACTGAAAGTGTATCCTCTAAGGTTGGAAACAAGACAAGGATGCCCACTCTTACCATTTCTGTTCAATACAGTACCAGACGTCCTGGCCAGCGCAATCAGGCAAGATAAAGAAATAAATGGCATACAAACTAGAAAGAAAGTAAAACTGTCACTATTTGCTGATGATATGATCTTATTTATTGACAATCACAAGCAATCTGTCAAAAAGCTGTTGGAATTAATGATTTCAGTAGTGTCGGGACACCAACATACAGAAGTAAGTTGCATTCCTTTACACAAATAATGAAGCATCTAAAAAAGACAAAAAGAAAACTATCCCATTTGCAACAGCATCAAAAACAAAATACTTAGGAACAAATTTAATCAGGGAAGTGAAGGATCTATATACGATGAAAAGTACAAAACGTTGTACTGAGCTTTGCCGAAAGAAATTGAAGACACAAACGGAAAGCACCCCATGTTTATGAATCAGAAGAATAATGTTAAAATGGCCATACCACCCAAATCCATCTACAGAGTCAATGCAATCCCCATCAAAATATTAAAGGAATTCTTCACAGAAATAGAAGCAATAATCCTAAACTCTGTGTGCAACCACAGAAGACCCCAAATAGTCAAAAAATTAAAAACAGAACTACCATATGATCCAGCATTTCCACTTGTAGGCACATACCCACAGGAAATGAAAACAGGATTTCAATGAGATATATGCACTCCCATGTTTATCTCATTATTCCCAACAGCCATTATTGGAAACCACCCCAACGCCCATCAATGAATGAATGGATAAAAAAAGACACTGTACATATACACAGTAAAATATTATTTACCCATGAGAAAGGAGGATATCCTTCCATTTGCAACAACACAGATGGACCCTGAGCGCATTATGCTAAGCAAGCCAGAGAAAATAAGTACTATAGGATATCATTTATAGGTGGAATCTAAAAAACTTAAGCCTATGCAAAACAGAGCAAAGTGGTTACCAGGGATGGATGGGGGCAGAGGGACCTGGAGAGAGTGGTAAGATTGATGGTGTTTATTGGGTACAACTTGTAATGAGCAGCAAATTAGCCATTGAGATTTAAGGCACCATAATATGAATATAGACCATATTACTGTACTATAGTTGTGAATGTGGTAAATATTGCTACATCAGCAAGTATTTTACAACATACAAATGTATCAAAGTAACAGGACTGCACCCCTTACATTTACACAATGGTACATGTCAAATTTATTCAACTACAAAAAGTAAGTAACAAAACAATAAAAAGGGATAAGGATAGAAACTGCCTGTGCCCGCCTCTTCTTCAGCTACAAGTTGTTATGTGGAGGGACGTACGGAGTGCAGGAGCCATCCCTCAGCCCTAAGGCTGCCTGAGGAACCCTGATTTGCGCAGGGAGGGAGGGGCAAGACAGAACCAACGTGGTTCCCTGGATGTCACAGAACCACTGAAGCAATCAACCCTGGAACTGTCTTCCCTGGCACTCCTTGTTACATGAAATAATACATTTTTATTATTGTTTAGGCCATTCCGAATGGTTTTTGTCCTCGCAAAAACATCCTGAATAAAAAAACCCCAAAACTATATTAAAACTGAACATTCACCAAAACTTCTGGGTTTGATTTACATGGAAGCCTTATGAAGCCAGAGAAGCCTTATGAAGCCTTAATCTGTTTTGTTCTCTGCAATATCACATCTATAACACGTGACCGGGAGCACAGCCAATACCCAATGACATTTTTTGAATGAATGAACGTCACTTTTTCCTTTGAACCCTATTTATGTACATTTGACCATTATTTTTCCCTCTGAAATCACCTCCCTTAAATCTACTAAGAATACATTAAGAACAATGTTAATATACATTTTTTAAAAAGTAATTACTGTACATATTATAATACAGCAAGTGGAACAAGTATCAAGGAACTTCATTACTTTCAGATTTTTTTTTTTTTTTCAAGGTTTATTTATTTTTGGGACAGAGAGAGACAGAGCATGAACGGGGGAGGGGCAGAGAGAGAGGGAGACACAGAATCGGAAACAGGTTCCAGGCTCTGAGCCATCAGCCCAGAGCCCGACGCGGGGCTCGAACTCACGGACCGGGAGATCGTGACCTGGCTGAAGTCGGACGCTTAACCGACTGCGCCACCCAGGCGCCCCACTTTCAGATTTTTAATAACAGCCTCACAAAACTCCACCATCTGAAAACCAAAATCTCCAAATGTAACTAGAGGCGTCGTGTCAAGCAGATTTTTGGCCACAATTAACTGTTATAGCTGATAATAATGGGTGTTATTCTTGAAACAATGGGCTTAGTCATAGTACTTACTCCAAGAAATATGTTTTTGGAAGAGTCGAATCCGGCTGCGAATATCCGTGCTGTGTAAGGTTCGCTCCTGTCGCAGACGATCCTGCAGGCAAACCTGGATATGGTGCTTTGTGTAATCTGGGCCTCATCATTGTTCTGACTGCCCGAAATTGTGTCTGTAACAACGAAGTCGATAGGGCTTTCTGTTGATCTGCCCACCTAAATAAATCAAACGCACTCATGACTCATTTTGAAAAGGATGTCACCATATTTTGTTCACATGGAATGAGTGTTCAGGATCCTTTTAACGTTTATTATCTCTGCTCTGAGGGTAAGAATTTAATGAAAAAAAAATGTAGTTCTGTTCCTTTTCTTGTTTAAGTGAGATATTATAGTAACCGATCATCAGATTTTAAATATTAAGAGAAAAGCTAAATTTTTTATCTGGGAGAAAAACATGAAGTCTTGCCCCCCAACAGATTGTATTTCTTGGACCAGGTAAAAATATTATTCTAATAGAGAATTATTCTCTCCCTCACCCCCTCTGCCCCTCTATTTCTAGCTGGAAAAAAAACAAGATTTTAAAGAAAGCCAAGAAACAAAGGAACTGTTGCCCAGCCACAGGGATTGTTTTCCCTACGTAAATCCAGTGACTCATGGCGTGGGGCAAGAATAGCCCTAACCCAGACATAGACTAAATGCCTGTTGCCATACTCTCTGTAAATGAGAATGATGTAAAGGGCTATACAAGTCAGCCCAAAGTTTGGGATGTAGTCAAGTGAAATATTTAAAAGCTGGTCTTAACATTTCAATTTTGGATTAAAAAAAAAAATCTCTCTTGGGAAAGTCTGAAAGAGTTGCCAATAATATTATGTTGACTTATTTTCCTTGGTAAATTTAAATGCTTCAGAAAGAATAGATTTCATTAGGAAGATCTTACAGTTCTAGAAAAGGTTTTCATATTCAATAAATCCAAATAAGGGAGGCACTGCTCTGTCCTGGAAACTGGGAAGAGTTAAGTACTTGTTTACAAATAAAAAAATTCTCAAGGGGTGCCTGGGTGGCTCAGTTGGTTAAGTGTCTGACTTTGGCTCAGGTCATGATCTCACTGTTCGTGAGTTCAAGCCCCACACTGGGCTCTGTGCTGACAGCTCGGTGCCTGGAGCCTGCTTCAGATTCTGTGTCTCCCTTTTCTCTCTGCCTCTCCCCCACTCGTGCTCTCTCTCTCTCAAGAATAAACTTTAAAAAAATTTTTCAAAAATCCTCAAGACAAAATATTAAAATGTTCACGTAATGCTGTTCTATGCATCTCTTAACTAGTAAAAAGTGATAAATGTTCTATATATGCCAAAGTGACTTTTTAAATTAAAATCATTTATATGTAAATAAATCATTTCTCACTAAAATATGATATTAATGTTCTCTCCTAACACTAGTGACTTTGATTCAGAAGCTGACAAGGGGAGGGACACATGGAACTCCCAGATGTGCACACATAAGCCCCCCTAAAAGTCAATTTCCCAGGTATTTTTATCGTGATCTCAAAATTCTATCTAACACATAAGATGTATTTTTCATCCAAATGAATAAAAGTAAAAAAAAAAAATTACCTTGCATCATTTAGCTCTGTTGGCTTCCTGGAAAATTATTATTGTATTTCTTTTGTAAATCTCACATATTTTTATGCACAGACTATCTCTATTAAGCCAACAGACAGCATTCATCTATTTTCTGTCTCTCTCTCTCTCTCTTTTTTTTTTTTTTTACAACACTTAATTTCTTGTCCTAATGAAATGTGCCTGGCATAAACGAAACCTCTGGTTTCACTAAAACTCATCAACTTGAATAGATGCATATTGCCTGAATATATGCATTTCAGGTTTAGAAAATATATAACTTGTTTAAAATGCAACATAAAACCTAAATTAAGAGATATTATAAAACCTTACCATAGAATTCATCTTTCTAAAGTTGAGAGTCTTCCCTCTGCTAGATTCATTTAAAAGCTGGGTGTATAACTTAGAAGCTCTGATTCAGACTGCTCTCTTTCTTTGAGCCTTTTTTTTTTTTCTTTTTATAAAAGCTATTCTCTTAGCGACTTTCAAGGATACAATACAGTATTATTAACTATAATCACCATGCTGTACACTCGATCCCCAGAACCTATTCATCTTACAGCTGGAAGTTTGTACTATGTGACCAACTTCTCCCTCTTTCCCGCACCCCCTCAGCCCCTGGTAACTACCATTCTAGTCTCTGCCTCCATGGTTTTTTTTTTTTTTTTTTTTTTTAGATTCCACATATAATTGATATCATACAGTATTTACCTTTGATCTATTTCACTTAAAAAAATTTTTTTTAATTAGAAAAGTAACAAATACTTATTGCAAAATATTCTACAAATACAGAAAAGTATAAACAAGAAAATAAAGGCTACTCTAAACTCAGGAATAAACTTGTACTGTCCAACGAATAACCTTGTCCAATGAAGCTGGGGAGTGAAATGGGGTGAGTTCTACAATTGCCTGGAGCTCTCACAAAGACACGGTCTCTGACATCGTTTCTGTTACCTCCATGAAGAGGGCAACGGCTCTTCAAGCTCTGTTGTAAGCTCAAAGCTAAAGCCATGCTCTAGTAGAATGTCACAGGCTTGTCACACACAAAGATTACACTCTTCCGTAAAGGCCACTGTGATTTCATCCCAATATATTAATGTCTTGATGAATTAACTGAAATGGACTGTAAAACATGACATTTCAACTGGAACATACCGTTACAATCAATTATTTCAAGTCATGATACTTATCTGACTGGTCATGTTTGATTTGTTTATCAATTCACTCCCACTTAAATCTAACCTATAGGGTGCCAGTAAAATTTTATACTTTCGGATACATGTTGCTTTTGCCAGGAAAAAAAAAAACAAAACTCTAAGCCACTTTCCTACTGAAAACTCACCCCGTGCGCAAAACTTGGAACCCATCCTTTTGAATACTGGATCAACTCTACGTTATCTTAAGGGGAGTCATGTAGACAAGCCAAGATGTTCCTGAATTTCACCTGATAATCATACAGTGCTGATACTCATAGAGTAACCACAGGGAGAATTTTACTGATACCACAGACATGGCATCGTTCAGCATTTTTTTAAATTTTATATATTTTAGAAAGGTTTGGGTTTGCCTGGTTGTCAGTCGAAGTCAGTACAGGTAAGATGGCATTGAAGAACTTGGAAGGGCCTCCCTCACCTTTCCTGGACCAACGCTACCCATATCCCTGTATCTGTAACCTTATTTTCTGATGTCCCTCCTATGACAAGGATGGAATGTTGCTGCTTCTATCCAAGACCAATCTCTTTACTGATGTGGGCGTCTCCATATTCTTCCCAAGGATTTTGCTCCTGATATTGTCCCCTCTCTCTCCTGAATCTTCAATTTCTCTCTTTATACTAGATCTTGCCATCAGCTACCAAACACATTGTGAAGCTTCTCCAACTCTGTGACTCTCTGGGGGTAAAAGGACCAATTTTTTTTTTAAACAGCAACTTGTCACTGATACTTTTTAAAAGTACAATAAAAATGAGTATTAGGAAAATGATCATCTGCTTGGGTGTTTCAGGTACTATAAAAGGTGCTGTAATGGTTTCCAAAGTCCTCTCCATGTCCTACTCTGCTCATTCTGTACCATTAACAGACGCTTGGATGCTCAGCTGAGCACACTTTGAGTAGCACTGTTCTAGATTAGTCTCTCTCATCTTTAAAAACACATTCCTTCCAGGGCACCTGGATGGCTCAGTTGGTTAAGCGTCCGACTTCAGCTCAGGTCAAGATCTCACCGTTTGTGGGTCCCAGTCCCGCATCGGGCTCTGTGCTGACAGGTTGGAGCCTGGAGCCTGCTTCGGATTCTGTGTCTCTGTCTCTCTCTCTGTCCCTCCCTCACTTGCATTCTCTCTCTTAAAAATAAATACACATTGGGGCGCCTGGGTGGCTCAGTCGGTTGGGCTTCCGACTTCAGCTCAGGTCACGATCTCGAGGTCCGTGAGTTTGAGCCCCGCGTCGGGCTCTGGGCTGATGGCTCAGAGCCTGGAGCCTGCTTCCGGTTCTGTGTCTCCCTCTCTCTCTCTGCCCCTCCCCCGTTCACGCTCTGTCTCTGTCTCAAAAATAAACAAACATTAAAATAAATAAACATTAACAAAAATTAAAAAACAAAACACATTCGTTCCCCTGCAAGCAGCCTTTAACCTATGGCCCCATCTCTCCAGTTCAGTTAGAGGCAATACTTCCTGAAAAACCTGTCACTAGTTACCACCCTCCCATGTCCTGACTCCTCCCTCACTCAACTTCTCTCAACCCACCTGTGGAGTTCCTACCCCAGGGCAGTACTGATCACACTACTGCAGAGCTCAGCCAGCACATCCTGGCACATCTGTACCTGGTATTAGAATAATGCAGCCCGGGGTGCTTTGATAGCTCAGTTGGTTAAGCGGTCGATGCTTGGTTTCAGTTGAGGTCATGCTGTTGTGGTTCGTGAGACTGAGCCCCCCTGTGTTGGGCTCTGCACGGAGTGTGGAGCCTGCTTGGGATTCTCTCTCTCCCTCTGCCCCTCCCCGGCTCCCTCGAGTGCCCTTTCTCTCAAAATAAGTAAATAAAAAAAGAAAGAATAAGGAAACCCTACAGGCTAGTTGGTAAATCATCCCCTTCCCTTCTCTTTCTCTTCTCTCCCTAGGTAATCTCGTTAAATCCTACTATTAGCCAAAAGTCCTGATCTTTACCAGAGCTTCAGACTATCATGCCCAATCTCCACTTCGGAATCTAATAAGCATCTCGAAATGTAACATGTTCTAAACAGAGCCTGGATTCTTCTTCAATCCCTAGATGCCCTGCCAAGGACTGGTATCCAATTTGCTCAAGCTGAAACTCAGTATCAAAATATTATCCTTGATTGTTTACCTTCCTTCGCAGCCACCTGTCAACACTGCCTCCAAACACAGCTTCCGTCCTTTCATTTCTCCCACCTTAGTTCCAGTTACTGTCAGTTTTTACTAGGATTGCATTGCCTTAGTCTCCAAACTGGTCTCTGTTTTAACATGTCACCTCCATTCCTTTTGAGAGAGTATGTGAAGATATCTTTAAGAAATATCAATTAGACTATACCCCTCTCTTGCTTAAAACTCAATTTTTTTACTTGGCCTTAAAGGCCCCACCTCTCCAAGCTCATCTCATTTCACTGTCCTCCTCCTTCACTCCGCTCCTGCTTGGGGCTTTGGCACCCCCCATTCCTCCCCCCTGGAATGCTTATTTGTGGTCCATTTGCCTCCTCTAGGATGCAGCCTCCATGAGAGGGGAGCCCTGGCTGTCTTCAGTAACTACAGGAGTTATCTGATACATAGCAGGTGCTCAAGAAATGAAACTGATGAATGGAAGATTCTGACAGTCAGCTTGATCTCTGTGAGAGAGACACACAATGCTTTAAGAAATAACTCTTTTTTTTTTTTTTTTTTTTAAGAGAGAGAGCAAGCATGAGCATGTGAAAGCAGGAGAGGGGCAGAGGGAAAGACAGAATCTCAAGCAGGCTCCCTACTCGGCACAGGGCCTGAAGCAGGACTCAACACAGGGCTCAATCACATGACCATGAGATCAGTACCTGAGCCAAAATCAAAAGTCGGACATTCAACCGTTGGAGGCACCAAGGCACCCCAAAAAATAACTATTTAAATAGCAAATATTCTTTAACTTTTCTCAACTAGATATATGCTACTTAAATATTGCCATCAAAAAGTACTATAGGGGTGCGTAGGTGGCTCAGTTGGTTAAGCATCCAACTTCAACACAGGTCATGATCTTGCAGTTTGTGGGTTTGAGCCCAGCATCGGGCTCTGTGCTGGCAGCTCAGAGCCTGCAGCCTGCTTTGGATTCTGTGTCTCCCTCTCTCTCATGCCCCTGTCACGCTCTACCTCTCTCAAAAATAAATATGCATTAAAAAAAAAAAGTACTATAAACCAACTAAATTAAACTCCAACCAAACAAAAACCAAAAACATAAGGTATGGCAGCACCCAGGGTCCAAATTATGAAACAGAAATCTTGAGGCCTGGCTGATTTCCTTACCCTGATGGTCAATATGCATTTGGCATCATACTTCCCTTTAGGGACCCTGTAAGACATTTCATCACTTCCTTTGATTTCATTGATAAACATTTAAAAAAAAAATATTTTGCTTTCTCAATAGCTACACTATTCCCTCTTTCATTTACTCCTATTCTAGAAAATTACTAAGAAACTGTTGCTATATTAACTCAGACTTTCTTACCCTTAACCCATCTCTTAAATTGAGATATAATTGATATTTTCTTCCTTAGGCAAGAATATTTCCAAGTTCGGGGCCTACTGTCTGTTCCACAGTGGGAAAAGCAGCATAAGGACCTTCTTTGGTTCAGTCTGATGTTCTGCTTTTAAATTCTCAATTAACTTAGAAATCATTTTATAGATAATGGCTACAATGAACAGCCCTCAACACCAAGGTCCAGGCTTGAGAAATAGGAATGCTACAGTGCTTTTTGCTCAGTAACCTTTGTCAGTGGTGGGTTTGGGACATAAGAACTTGTAAAAGGAAGAAAAATTAAAACAAGCTTGATTGTTCAGGGCCTTCTGAGAATGCCTTAGTTTTACTCTGCAGAGAAATGACCTGATAGTAATCCTCCCACAGGTCTGGTTATTTTGCAAGTAGAATCAGATTATTTTAGTTAAAATGACAAATGTGTTATGTTTTCTTAGTAAATCTATAAATTCTTGTTGAATTACCACACTTTATTTAAAGAGGTACTATGTAGAGAATGTAGAACTCCAGAGACGTAAATCTTACTTCTGCCAGTAATGCCTTTTCTGCCCCTAGTAGCTAGTTACCTTTCCTCTCAAAGACCCAGATTTCTTCAGCTATGCAATTTAAGAGGTTAGTATAGTATAATTTGGTATTTCTCAGTGTAGTCTATGAACCTCTGTGGGTCCCTGAGACTTTTTTTCTTTCTTTCTTTTTTTTCTTTCTTAAATTTACATCCAAGTTAGTTAGCATATAAGCACAACAATGATTTCAGGAGTAGATTCCTTAGTGCCCCTTACCCATTTAGCCCATCCCCGCTCCCACAACCCCTCCAGTAACCCTCTGTTTGTTCTCCATATTTAAGAGCCCTGAGACCTTTTCTAAGGACCATGTCCATGAAGCCAAAAATCACTTTCATAATAATACAAACGTGCCATTTGCCTTTTCCACTGTGCTAACATTTATTCTGATGGTGCTCAGGCAATCAAGTGCTTTAGCAGGAATCAAGGCAGCGGCACCAAAGTGTACTAACAGCCACTGCATTCTTCATCGCCGTGCATGTGCAGTTAAAAATAATGTCATTTTCACTTAAGTGTGCTTCTGATGAAGTGGTAATAAATTACTCTCGTTAAATATTGAGGCTTTCAAATATTCCATGTGGTGGAATAGGAAGTATGCAAAAAGCACTTAGATGTTTACAACTGTATGGAGGTTCCTCAAAAAATTAAAAACAAAACTACCATGTGATTCAGCAATCCTGTTTCTGGGTATTTATTAAACAAAAACAAAACAAAAGAAAAACCAAAAGAACCTGAAATCAGGATCTCAAAGAGGTATCTGCTCCCCATGTTCACTGCAGCATTACTTACTGTAGCCAAGATCTAGATACAACCGAAAGGTCTGCAAAGGGTGAATGGATAAAGAAAATGTGGTATAAACATCCAATGGAATATTATTCAGTTTTACAAAAGAGGAAATCCTGCCACATGCACCAACATGCATAAACCTGGAGGATATTACAAATATTGCCCGATTCTGATTATGTGCAGTATCTACACAATCAATAGAAACAGAGCAGAATGATGGCTGCCAGGGACTGGGGGTGGAGGGAAATGGGAATCACTGTTCAATAGGTACAAAGTTTCAGTTCCACAAGATGAACGCATTCCAGAGATCTGCTGGATAACCCTGTGTCTATGGTAAAGGTACTGTACTGGGCACATATTTTGTCAAGACGATGGATCTCATGTTAAGATTCTCATGAATCTTTCGCTCATCTTGCATTTGCAGAGGTGAGGGGGAAAGTGAACAATGTGAGTGGAATGTGACTGTACAATAGTGAAGAACTATCTATGTCCCAACATGTCGCTAAAGAATAGTGATGAAATTACAGGTGCCATTGCAGTGATGTGTTGATTTGAAAGTGGTAAAAAATCGACAAACAAAAATCAAAGGAGTTTGTGACCACTAAACCAGCCCTGTAAGAAATTTTAAGGTGGACTCTCTGAAGGGAGAAAAGATGAAAAAAAAAAAAAATACACACACACACACACACACACACACACACACCCAAAAGCAACAGAAGATTAGAAAGGACCAGAGAACACCACCAGAAACTCCAACTCTACAAGCATCATAATGGCAATAAATTCATATCTTTCAGTATTCACTCTAAACGTCAATGGACTCAATGCTCTAATCAAAAGACAGGGTAACAGAATGGGTAAGAAAATAAGATCCATCTATATGCTGTTTACAAGAGACCCACTTTAGACCTAAAGACATTTTCAGATTGAAAATAAGTGGATGGAGAACCATCTATCATGCTAATGGTCAACAAAAGAAAGCCAGAGTAGCCAAACTTATATCAGACAACCTAGACTTTAAAACAAAGACTGTATCAAGAGATGCAGAAGGGCATTTTATCATAATCAAGGGGTCTATCCACCAAGAAGACCTAACAATTGTAAATATTTATGTGCCAAGTGTGAGAGCACCCAAATATATAAATCAATTAATCACAAACATAAAGAAACTCATTGATATTAATACCATAATAGTAGGAGACTTCAACACCCCGCTCACAGCAATGGACAGATCATCTAATCAAAAAATCAACACGGAAACAATGGCGTTGAATGACACACTGGACCAGATGGACTTAACAGATATATTCAGAGCATTTCATTCTAAACCAGCAGAATATACATTCTTCTCCAGTGCACATGGAACGTTCTCCAGAATAGACCATATACTGGGACACAAATCAGCCCTAAGTAAGTACAAAAAGATTGAGATCATACCGTGCATATTTTCAGACCACAACACTATGAAACTTGGAATCAACCACAAGAAAAAAATTTGGAAAGGTAACAAATACTTGGAGACTGAAGAACATCCTACTAACGAATGAATGGGCCAACCAAGCAGTTAAATAGGAAATTAAAAAGTATATGGAAGTCAATGAAAATGATAACACCACAACCCAAAACCTCTGGGACGCAGCAAAGGCGGTCATAAGAGGAAAGTATATAGCAATCCAGGCCTTCCTAAAGAAGGAAGAAAGATCTCAGATACACAACCTAACCTCACGCCTTAAGGAGCTGCAAAAAGAACAGCAAATAAAACCCCAAACCAGCAGAAGACAGGAAATAATAAAGATTAGACCTAAATAATAATAAAAAATAATAAATAATAATAAATTAATGCTATCAAAACCAAAAGAAAAACAGAACAGATCAATGAAACCAGAAGCTAGTTCTTTGAAAGAATTAACAAAATTGATAAACCACTAGCCAGTTTGATCAAGAAGAAAAAGGAAAGGACCCATATAAATAAAATCAAGAATGAAAGAGGAGAGATCACAACCAACACAAGAGAAATAAAAATAATAAGAGAATATTATGAGCAATTATATACCAATAAAATGGGTAATCTGGAAGAAATGGGCAAATTCCTAGAAACATATACACTACCAAAACTGAAACAGGAAGAAATAGATAATTGGAACAGACCTATAACCAGTAAGGAAATTGAATTAGTAATCAAAAATCTGCCAAAAAACAAGAACCCAGGGCCAGATGGCTTTCCAGGGGAATTCTACCAAACATTTAAGGAAGAGTTAACACCTATTCTCTTGAAACTGTTCCAAAAAATAGAAATGGAAGGAAAACTTCCAAACTCTTTCCATGAAGCCAGCATTACCTTGATTCCAAAACCAGACAGACACCCCACTAAAAAGGAGAACTATAGACCAATTTCCCTGATGAACATGGATGCAAAAATCCTCAACAAGATACTAGCCAACCGGATCCAACAATACATTAAAAAAATATTCACCATGACCAAGTGGGATTCATACCTGGGATGCAGGGCTGGTTCAATATCCGCAAAACAATTAACATGATTCATCACATCAATAAAAGAAAGGACAAGAACCATATGATCCTCTCAACAGATGCAGAGAAAGCATTTGACAAAAATACAGCATCCTTTCTTGATAAAAACCCTCAAGAAAGTAGGGATAGAAGGAGCATACCTCGAGATCATAAAAGCCATATATGAACAATCCAATGCTAATATCATCCTCGATGGGGAAAAACTGAGAGTTTTCCCCCTAAGGTCAGGAACAAGACAGGGATGTCCACTCTCACCACTGTTATTCAACATAGTATTGGAAGTCTTAGCCTCTGCAATCAGACAACACAAAGAAATAAAAGGCATCCAAATAGGCCAGGAGGTCAAACTTTCACTCTTCGCAGATGACATGATAGTCTATATGGAAAACCCAAAAGATTCCACCAAAAACTGCTAGAATTGGTTCATGAATTCAACAAAGTTGCAGGATATAAAATCAATGCACAGAAATCGGTTGCATTCCTATACACCAACAATGAGGCAATAGAAAGGGAAACCAAGGAATCAATCCCATTTACAGTTGCACAAAAAAACCCATAAAATACCTAGGAATAAATCTAACCAAAGAGGTGACTGCAAACTATAGAAAGCTTATGAAAGAATTTGAAGAAGACACAAAAAAATGGAAAAAGATTCCATGCTCCTGGATAGGAAGAACAAATATTGTTAAAATGTCAATACCACCCAAAGCAATCTACATATTCAATGCAATCCCTATCAAAATAACACCAGCATTCTTCACAGAGCTAGAACAAATAATCCTAAAATTTGTATGGAACCAGAAAAGACCCCGAATAGCCAAAGCAATCTTGAAAAAGAAAACCAAAGCAGGAGGCATCACAATCCCAGACTTCAGGCTATACTACAAAGCTATAATCATCAAGACAGTATGGTACTGGCACAAGAACAGACACTCAGATGAATGGAACAGAATAGAGAACCCAGAAATGGACCCGCAAACATGTGGCCAACAAATCTTTGACACAGCAGGAAAGAATATCCAATGGAATAAAGACAGTCTCTTCAAGCAAATGGCATTGGGAAAACTGGACAGCAACATGAAGAAGAATGAACCTGGACCACTCTCTTACACCATACACAAAAATGAACTCAAAATGGATGAAAGACCTCAATGTAAGACAGGAAGCCATCAAAATCCTTGAGGAGAAAGCAGGCAAAAACCTCTTTGATCTCGCCTGCAACAACTTCTTACTCAACATGTCTCTGGAGGTAAGGGAAACAAAAGCAAAAATGAACTACTGGGACCTCATCAAAATAAAAAGTTTCTGCACAGCTAAAGAAACAATCAGCAAAACTAAAAGGCAACACACAGAATGGGAGAAGATTTTTGCAAATGACATGTCAGATAAAGGGTTAGTATCCAAAATCTATAAAGAACTTATCAAACTCAACACCCAAAAAACAAAGAATTCCGTGAAGAAATGGGCAAAAGACATGAATAGACACTTCTCCAAAGAAGACATCCAGATGGCTAATAGACACATGAAAAAATGCTCCACATCACTCATCATCAGGGAAATACAAATCAAAACCACAATGAGATACCACCTTACACCTGTCAGAATGGCTAACATTAACAACTCAGGCAACAACAGATGTTGGTGAGTATGTGGAGAAAGAGGATCTCTTTTGCATTGTTGGTGGCCATGCAAGCTGGTGCAGCCACTCTGGAAAACAGTATGGAGATTCCTCAAAAAACTAAAAATAGAACTACCCTACAACCCAGCAATTGCACTACTAGGCATTTATCCAAGGGATACAGGTGTGCTGTTTCGAAGGGACACTATTGACAATAGCCAAGGTATGGAAAGAGCCCAAATATCCATTGATGGATGAATGGATAAAAAAATGTGGTATATATATACAATGGAGTATTACTCGGCAATCAAAAAGAATGAAATCTTGTCATTTGCAACTACATGGATGGAACTAGAGGGTATTATGCTAAGTGAAATTTGTCAGAGAAAGAAAAATCATATGACTTCACTCATATGAGGACTTTAAGAGACAAAACAGATGAACATAAGTGAAGGGAAACAAAAATAATATAAAAACAGGGAGGGGGACAAAACAGAAGAGACTCATAAATATGGAGAACAAACTAAGGGTTGCTGGAGGGGTTGTGGGAGGGGGGATGGGCTAAATGGGTAAGGGGCATTAAGGAATCTACTCCTGAAATCATTGTTTGACTATATGCTAACTAATTTGGATGTAAATTTTAAAAAATAAAAACAAAACAAACAAAAAAGAAAGTGGTAAAAACTGTACCACTGACCACTGTAAAATTTTTTTGATGCTTTTTTGGTATTGAGAATCTGTTCTCTAGGTAAGACATGTGTAAAAAACCTATGTAAGAAATCTTGTAAATAGAAGATTTATTTGGAAATCTTGGAATCTTGGAAAATAATTTTGGGAAGTATTAAAAAATTATTATGAAGTCCACTAAAATCATCAACAGGGAAGTGTAGGCATGCATTTATTTAGGAAGAGATTTTCTCTGGTTGAAGGAGAAGAAAAAACATTTAGAATGTTATAAAATGGAGGGGTGCCTGGGTGGCGCAGTCAGTTAAGCGTCCGACTTCAGCCAGGTCACGATCTCGCGGTCCGTGAGTTCGAGCCCCGCGTCGGGCTCTGGGCTGATGGCTCAGAGCCTGGAGCCTGTTTCCGATTCTGTGTCTCCCTCTCTCTCTGCCCCTCCCCCGTTCATGCTCTGTCTCTCTCTCTGTCCCAAAAATAAATAAATGTTGAAAAAAAAAATTTAAAAAAAGAATGTTATAAAATGGAATGGCATGACTAAAGCCACTGTTAATATTTTGTCTATGATAAATACTACTTTTGGGGCCCTTAATTAATTGGTCCATATCTAGGACTATGACACTATCTAGGATTGTTTAGCTTTTTATAAAATAGCTAACACATTCACATGGTTCAAAAATCATAGTGTGAAATAGCCCCCCATGTCCCCCCTACCCAGACCTCTTCCCCACAAAGGCAGCTGCTTTAGTAATAATGTCTTATTTGTCCTCTTGGAGATTTTTAATGCATATAAGCATTATTTAAATCATTATCTATGCGAATATTTAATAATATACTATTTAATATTTAATAACAAATTTATTACTATTTAAGATTAGCTAATCTTTTTTAAAATGTTTACTTTAAAAAAAAAGTTTTTAAAAAAATCCTTATTTATTTTTGAGAGAGAGACAGAGTGTGAGCAGGGGAGGAGCAGAAAGAGAGGGAGACACAGAATCTGAAGCAGGCTCCAGGCCCTGAGCTGTCAGCCCAGAGGCCGATGCGGGCTCAAACCCATGAACCGTGAGATCATGATCTGAGCCAAAGTCCAACGCTCAACCGACTGAGCCACCCAGGCGCCCCTAAAATGTTTCATTTTGAGAGAGAGAGAGAGCACACGTGCAAGTGCATGAGTTGTGGAGGGGCAGAGGGAGAGAGGGAGAGAGAGAATGACAAGCAGGTTCCACTCTGTCAGCTCAGAGCACAACCCAGGGCTCGATCCCACAAAATACAAGATCACGACCTGAGCCTAAATCAAGAGTCGGAAATCAAGAATCGGACGTTCAACTGACTGAGCCACCCAGGCACCCCAAAGATTAAATAATCTTAATTGAATATATTATCAATGGCTCAATATAATTAATAATACTAGTATTTCATTCATTAACTATGTTTGGAGCTCTTTCCACATCCACACAAGCTTTTTCTTGTTCTCTTTTACAGTCCTGGAGACCTCCACTGCATGGCTGTACCTGAATTTACCAAACCGGTCCCCTACTGAAGGACATTTAGGTTGTTCACAATCTTTGGCTACTAAATCTTGCTTTGAGCAATAACTTGGTAAAAATGTAATTCTGCATGTATGTAGGGGTATCTTTGGGGTAAATCTCTAGAAACAGAAGAGCGGAGTCAAAGAGTGCAAGCATTTTTCATTTTCACCAGCATCTCTAACTCACTGCTGCACACAGGTCATACCGGTTTATAGGAGTAGGAGAGGGTTTCCCCACATCTCTGACAAGACCTTTCAGATTTTTGCCAATCTGATAAGTGAAACATAATGTGGCTGTGCGATGCGAAGCCACATTTCTCTTTTTGAGATAGGTTGAACATATTTTCTTATTTTTCAGAACTACTTATTCCCCCTTTAGGATGCGATCTATGATATTGTTTTGACACTTGTTTCAATACCGTTTATTTCATAATTTAACTCTCCATACAGAAATGCAAAGCCTATGGACACCTGCGTGGCTCAGCAGGTTAAGTGTCCAACCTCGGCTCAGGTCATGATCTCACAGAGCCTGCTTTGGATCCTCTGTCTCCCTCATTCTGTCTCTCTTCTCTCTCTCTCTCAAATAAAAGCATTCAAAAAAAAAAAAAAAAAAAAAAAAGAAAAAAAGAAATGCAAAACCTCATGGCTCCCAATTTGAGTTTGATTTTTTTTTCCTTTATTAGCCTTAATTTTAATTTTTTGCTGTTTTAAAGCACCAAATCTTGAATATATTATAAATTCTCTTCTTCCTAAATTGATGATTTTTTTCCATTTTCATTTCCTTCCTTCTGCTTTCTTTTGATCTATTTTTGGACTTCCTATTATATACCACTAATAGGAACCACTATTCATGACCCTGTTCTGTATTTTCTTACTTTCATTTTTTTAAAGAGAACTCTTAGAGACCAATGGTTAGTTTCTTGATTTCCTTCCTCCTTCCCTCCCTTCTATAATGAAAGCACTTCAATTTTTACATTTCCTTCTGAGTATGAGGTCAGTCACATCTCTTGAGTTTTGCTACATAATGTTCTATAGTTCTTTTTAAAAAGGCCTATACTTGTAGTATCAATGTCCTTTCTGATTCAAGTGTTATTTAGGAAGTATTTTGAACATGTTTGCTTTTCAAAGTGATTGGTTTAAAAAATTTTCATTATAAAATAAAAATAATGTGTGTTTATACACATAATGCTAAGAATGTAGCTTGTCTGCAATTTTAGAACTAAGTTTTTTCTTAGTCTTTCAAAAACCAAATAGGAATTAATTTTTATATTATCCTTATGTCCTTCTCCTTGTACATCACTAAACGCTACTGTGCCAAAAGGTCTGACTACATATCAAAATGAAGGAAAGTGTGCTAAAATTTCCACGAAGGAGAGGAAGCTGTGTCATGGGGATGTAACATACAGCACGGTGCCTATGGTAAATAATACTGCGTTGTATATTTGAAAGTAGCCAGGAGAGTGGATCTTAAAAGGCTGTCATCCCCAGAAAAAAACTTTGTAATTATGTGTGGTGACAAATGTTAGCTGAACTTCCAGTAGTGATTATCTTGTAATATGCACAAATACAGAACTATCATACTGTATGCCCGAAACTAACGGTAAGGACACCACATTAAACAAGAGAAATAAAGACGTTACCTGAAACATATCCGTATCTTTATCATGTGTGTATTCCACCACCACAGTCTGATTCCTTGACAGAGTATACGATATACTGTGTTGACCTTTGCAGCTGATAGCCTAATAATGAAATAAAAACACAGACATTCAACAAAATCTCGTTTCAACAACTGCAATTCTGTTTGTAGTTAACAAACATCACTCTGCCAGCCAAATCAATACAAGCCAAGCCAACGTGTTTTTTGTTTGTTTTTAATCAGAACCTGTTCCTGTGCTGTGCCCTGAATTAGACAAACTAACAGCCATAACTCCGGTTTTACCCAATACTGTATCTTCATATGAACAATATTTAAGTCAAATCAAATTTACCAGTTTGCAAGACTTGATTTAATCATGTGTCAGGAAAAACATACATTTCCTCCATATTATGTAACTAAATGATAGAAATTTTAGATTAATAGGGTTTCTTCAAAAATTTATTTTGGGGTGCCTGGATGGCTCAGTCAGTTAAGCACCCAACTCCTGGTTTTGGCTCAGGTCATGATCTCACAGTTGTGAGATCAAGCTCTGCACCAGGCTCCATGATGAACGTGGATCCTGCTTAAGATTCTCTATCCTCCCTCTGCCTTTCCCCTGCTCATGCATGCATGCACTCTCAAATAAAAAGATAAGAACAATAATTTAACACTACAGCAGTAAGTCAATGGCATTTTGTTACACCTTCCCCCATGCAATAGAGATGATAATCATAGTAAAAAATATATCACTGCAAAATGTAAATGTTCTTTAAGGATTTCTCTATATCCATCTGGCCAATGATAATCATACAAGATTCAATATGGCATTGAACAGAGTATAAGTAGTTGTTTAACCCAGATATTTACTAAGTTAATAAATAAGGAAACTAAGTCAATTTCATCTTTTCTGTTTTTAGACTAAAGCTAACAGTCTTCTTCAAAGAATCTAGAGGCCAGTAATACAATATTCTTATTGTCTCCACAATGATATATTTGAACACATCTTAAGTTGTGGTCACACACTTTTAACACTTCCACATTAACAAAGAAGTTTATTTAAATTGTACTCCAAATTATTTCAATTACATTTTATCCATTCCACTTCAACCTCATTTATCTTCATTTCTACTCTTTTACATTAAGTATAATAAATAAAATTTTAATGAGCCTTTCTATTAAACATTTATTGAATAATGACACTATGAAGACCAAGAAAGCATTTGGAAGTAGCTGGACATAGAAAGCATGTTAATGAAAATGTACTCTGAACATTTATATTTGACTAATATAATTGCTTAGTGCCAAAAATAGTACAAAATTCCAAATCAACTTTGAAGTTAGCCTGGCTAATCTCATGGTTATTTAATCATCTGCCCTGAGGAACTTCGTGACTGAACTGTTTTGTTCTACGTGCTTCATTAAGACAATATAAGTATTAGAAATAATTTAAATATTTAATATGGCCAGAAATCTAAAACAGACTCCTTAGACTATTCAAGTCCACTAATAAAAATAGCCTTAAATTTTCATTGGTCTGAGTCCGGTAAATTCAATGGTTTTGATAAAAGTGACATTTTTTTGAAAGCCAAGCTAATAAAGAGCTATTTTCAAGATAAATAGACAATGGATGTTTATAGCTATATGAAAACACCCAAAGAAAAATAATTTTATTCAATTCAAACTTATTAAAACTAGCAATCGGGGGGTGATTATTTATAAACTAATTTTAGGTTTCCTGAAAAAGTGTCTATTGCATTTAGAAGTATTCAATTTACAAATATCTCAGCCCAAAACACAACTTTCATGACACATACATTACATGAAGAAGAAATGTCTGTACTTTGTCAATTATCTGCACACTGAGAAGCTAACAAGTGCCATAAAAGAACTCCCTTTAAAAAGTTACACCTTTTTGTATGATTGTACCTTCTTAAGTACAGTGTTTCTCAAACTTCCATCAAAGCTGCCTGAACTGGAAGAGAGTCACCTGAACCTTGGAGACATCTGAGAAAGTACCCTGCAGTGAAGTTTCTCATATTAAAACATTTTACCTTAAGATTATTATAAATTTTGTATTCTCCTTCAAAATATACTGGCTAGTTTTAACAGTTAAACATTTCCAAATTTGCTGGGAAACTAATGCCCCGGGAAGACTTGCTGGGCTCACCCCATAACCTGGCATAGCCCTGGGCATGGGACCCCACAGACACTTCTAGGCCACTCTGGGAAATACCTGCAAATAGCCATTTTACAGGCCCCAAGTTGTTAGTGGGCCCCACTGTTCTAACTTGTTTACTCAAACTATTCTTGTGACCCAAGTTATGAAAAGGGCTACTGATAGAGAAGCCATACCCAGGAACTGCTCCCAGCACAGGGAAGCACACAACCTAGGCTGACCCCCGGCTGCTCCCCCTCAAACATGGAAGCAAGCACAGAGACTCTGAACCCTTGAATGCCTGATCCAGGGCACCTTGCGTGTTGAGCCCACATAAAGAAAATTTACAGTTTCAAGCTTTTGCCCACTCTTTATGTGGCTGAACATGAACAACTGGGGAGTTAGGAAAGGTGAATGCTTTTGGGTTAGGGAAATGCTTTTCCTGAGACTTTCTGATGAAGAAAGTACCAGCAGCGGGCTATATTCCAGATGCTTCTGATGTAGGGAAGATGGAGAAGTGGGAAAAGAGTTCTGCAGGGAGAAACGAGAAGGTGGTGAATGGCTCTGAGCTGGCAGGTAATGTACTCCCTGTGGCAGGGATGGCCAAGGAACTTCAGAATGGGAGTGACCTCTACCTTCACGCGGCTTCCAGTTCTCACCGTGACTTCCCTCTGTGAGTGCCAAGCCAGGAGCTCACTGCCTGTCCTGAGTTCTCAGGGCTGGTGTTGTGACACGTTTCACCCGCAAGAAGAAGCATGGTGATAAGCTGGCCCTCAGAACGCTGGGAGTTAAGCCAGGACTGAGATCTGGAGTAAAAGGTGGCAGTCAAAACCAGGCCACTTGAGGCCATTGATGGCAACCTCAGAAACAAATGGAAAGATGCAGACTTCCCTGGATGACACACACTGGGCTCACGTGATCCTGTCTGCATATTAAAGCCAAGAGTGGGGCCAGATTTGGTTAGCTGGGGAGAAAATTAGAAGACCGTGTAAGCTTGAAATCTGGTTTTGTTTTCTTTCTGGCAAGTACCTAAGGCATTACGCTCTTTTCTTGTTAGAAGTATCCATTTTTCAACAAGACTTTTAACATTTAAAATACGACTTTCAGGGGCGCCTGAGTGGCTCAGTCGGTTGAGTGTCCTGACTTCGGCCCAGGTCATGGTCTTGCGGTGACTTCCAGCCCTGTGTTGGGCTCTGTGCTGACAGCTCGGAGCCTGGAGCCTGCTTCCCATTCTGTCTCTCTCTCTCTCTCTCTCTCTCTCTCTCTCTCTCTCTCTCTCTCTCTGCCCCTCCCCCGCTCATGCTCTGTCTCTGTGTCAAAAATAAACATTTAAAATACAACTTTCAGAAATTCAGCTTCTAGTCAATTACAGATTCACGGGCTTGAGTCCATCATTGCAGGTATCTCGGAAATAAAAATTTCCCCAAAGTAACGAGTTGCTTTGAAATCTACTTCTGAAATATACAGGGGAGTGAGTAGTGAGGCCTTCTCTTGGCACTCACTACAATGTAGTTCAAACACAATTACTGTGACATAATGTAATTTTTATTACACTAACTCAAACTTGGAAACTAGGTGCTTTAAAATTGTAAGGAAAACCAGCCCAACTTCCCTGGTGGCCAGTGCTGATTTCCAGTATCCGCTTTACTGCTGTGAGGAGGGGGCAGAGACGATGACTCTCTCTCACTGCCCTGTGAGTGCCTTTATCTATCCTTCCGTCCCCAGCACTGAGGGCCCGGCAGGCATTCAACGAATGTCAGACAACTGAATGAGCTGCTACAGATACAAGGTGAGATTTAAAGCTTCCTTCCTCCTTCCTCAGGTCTCTCCTCCCCTCCCCTGCCCTCCTTTTCATCTGCAAAGGTACCCACAGTGACACCTCGGCTTAAATTTACTGCAGGTGACTTTTACTGGGTTAAAAATACCACAGTTGGACAATTACAGATTAGACAATTATAACTACAGAGCCACAGAATAAAGGATTCCAACTTTATCCAGCTTCTGACAGTCAATCATGGCAGGTCCTTTGGATATTACATATATATACACACATATATATGTATGTGTGTGTGTGTGTGTGTGTGTGTGTGTATACATATATAGTGTAGGAGCACTAACCTGCGATCCCAGGTGCCCATACTAGGACCCTTCAGAGCCAAGACAGTTTCTTCCCAGCCAAGGATCTACATTTTCTTAGCTTTACTCGTGTCTCAGACTCTGTTCAGCTCAGCCAGCCTCTGCCACTCAGGAGAGCTACAACTGGTTGTCCTGGGTCAACTCAGACTAAACGTCAGGGAGTTTTCTGAGCTTCCAGACTCTAAAACAAACATGGCTCATAACGTCTACAGAATTTTCTTGCTCATATAAAACAGAAGATACGTATATAAAAGCACATATGGAGATATAGAAAATGTAACGATGCCAGAAGGGCAATCCTGTACGATGCAAAATGGGATGGATACAGATTTTCGTGGCAGCCAGAGAGTTCTCACACAAATTCTAAGAGGGAAATGGTCAGATATTGTGTTTGTTATGAAACAGTGGGATCAGCCCTCAACCACAGAGTAGAAGGGAAAGGCCCACTGCAAAACTAACTGGTTTCTAGAAAATACTATTTATTACAGTTATGATTTAGCCTATCTAATTCAAGCTCTATAAGGCTGCTAAGTGAGCCTTTATCAACTGTGTAGGGAGAGAAAATGGAATTCATCACTGTGACAGACATTGCTGGTTACCTACTTAGTGCCTTTCTCCCTGCTAAGCTGGTTTTCCATGAAAAAGCCTGAAACCTCCAATCTCCTAGGCCCTGAAACTTGCACAGGGAAACCTGACCCAACCCTAACCGGCGGGACTTAGGAGAAATCTGATGTGGACCTCCTGGGGATGGGAGCCATCAGGAGACTTCTTCCTTTCTCTCTTATTAAAATGTCACTGTGACATGTGGAGTGGAGGTGGCCATCTAGCAACATGGAAAGGAGGTTAGAAGACTCTCAGGAAGGTGGACAAAGCCTTGACATCTTGGAGCTGAACCACACCTGGAACTACCTGCCCCAGACTTCTTCTGAGAGAAAAATGAGGGTTTTAAGTTTGTTTTTAGTTGGTGTGGACTGCACGTAACAAAATACGTGCATCCCTATATTGTTTGGCCCTAACTTTCTCCTCCTGGGTTTCCTATTTCAGTCAATGGCACAACCATATTCCCGATCACTCACATTTAAAACAGCCCTCTCTTGCCACTGTTGTCCATAGACAATCAGCATTAGCGTAATTAAAGCCAGGAGCACTGATTTTACTGCATCAAGGCAAAAATCAAATACAAATGGAACAACATGTAACATTTCATGCTTTCTCTTCAAATATGAAGTAGTTGTTGGGCAAAACTGATTTATTCCCCAAAGGAGTTTTGCAACCAGCTCTTTTACAGACTACAGCTTTCTGCTCTGGAGATTACTAGGCATCACCTAATTCATCTTTCCTAAATCTGGGCTGCCCTTGGGAACTTGCTTGACCACAACAGAATGCACGAGAAGTGACATATAGGGCTTCCGAGGCTGGGACGTATAGGACGTGTAGCTTCTCCCCGGCACAGCACCCTGGAACCTTCGCTCTTGGAGTCCCGAGCCTCCACATGAGAAGCATAGCCATCCAGAGGCCACCATACTACAAGGGGAGGCCATGCAGACGGCAATGCCACGTGGGGAGACAGAGGCCACGGAGCAGCAAGACCCAGACACAGGGATGAAGAAGCCACCTTGGGAGTGGATCCTCCAGTTCCAACTGCCCCCAAATTCACCATGTGGGTCAGAGAGACACTGCCCATGTGGGCCCTTCCCAAACTCCTGATTCACAGAATTATGAACCAGATCAAGTGGTTTTTGCTAAGTTTGTTGCACAGAAAAGACAACTGGACCAATCAGTTTTCAACACCCATTGGTGGTAGAGCCTTTCTTCTGTCTTAGGTGACTTCTCACTCACGACACCATGGGGCTGCGTGCACTCCCCTTACCTCTGTCCGAGGCTACGGGACTGGGTATAGGGACCACAGCAGGTAGCATAGTGCCTCACACAGAGCAGGGGTTAGGTTTTTAAGGGCAGTTTCATGTGCTCCTGAACGTAAGCTAAGAGGCGGCTGTCTGTGGTTTGCATAAATAGTTTCACTGTGATAATCTTCAGTTGTTGAATGAGATGTAACCAAGTTTTATATTAGTATTTAAGATTAATATTTATAGACTAACACATCAAAGAAATCTGTAAGGCATTCTCAGGGGAGGCAAAGCCAGCCAGACATGTCACATGGACAATATTCATTCCTTACACATTTGGATCAGGAATAGAAGGGATACTTGGAAAGGCAGGAACAAAAAAATAGCCACTGACATTAGACACTGAAGCCAAACTTTGGCAAACCACAAGTACTGTGTATACCAACGGAGCATGCCTTACTAGAGTAGATCTCATTTAAGGGAATACCGTATCTGTGTACGTGTGTGAATCTGAGTTTCAAACGAAAAGGAACGAAATTCTTTTTCTTCGAATCCATATCTAATTTTTCTATTAATGTGTCTTTCTTAGAACCGAATGACTCCAGGGCTTAATAATCTCCCTTGTCTAGACATCTTGGATGCTAACGATCACAGGACCGCAGTTAATGCTCCGGGCCACACAGTGTTTGCAAACAGCAGCGCCCTGCACGGTTTTCTCCATGAGTAGATATAATTAGTGCTGTGTTCGCCTCTCCAAAGAGACACCTGCTGTGGCTTATACACTGAAGGAACCTTTTCCAAATAAATCTCACAGTCTCACAGAGCTGCTCTGAAGAGTTTTGGCATCACATGTCCGAAGATGGTGGTATTCTGTGATGCTGTTCACTGAGCCCCCTCCTTCGGTTTCCAACAAAACATCTCAGGAAGAAGTCAGAGATGCTCTCACAGCATCTGTTAGATCTGTTCCCAATGGGAACGTTCCTAGGAAATGTCTGGTACACTCTACTCAGGAAGCCAGGAACACCTTTGTCTTCTGGGTTCCACCAAGAAGAAAACTATGAGCTTGTGTTCCCAGCAGCCTTCTAAATGATGTCCACAACTCAGCACTCTTTAATAAGGCATCGTAGAGTAAGTATAGTCTCCCTGGCCAATTATTCCGCATGTTTAAGGCATATTTTTTTTTTAATTTTTTTTAATGTTTATTTACTTTTGAGAGAGAGAGAGAGAGAGAGAGAGAATGCACGCATGCACGAGTGGTGGAGGGGCAGAGAGAGAGAGGGAGACAGAATCCAAAGCTCTGAGCTATCAGCACAGAGCCCGCCATGGGGCTCAAACGCACGAACAGTGAGATCATGACCTGAGCTGAAGTGGGACACTCAACCACCCAGGCACCCCTAGGGCAAGTTTATTTACAGTCGCTTTAACTGTTAGTTCTAATTTGTAAGTTAGTATTTCGGTTGCAGAAAGGACCTGATAAAATGGATAAATAACTACGTTGACCTCTCACAGCCATTCCTACGACAGGGTGAATTGCCATAGAAACATTTTAATTGGTATGAAAAAACATAATGGGAACTATTTGGGGGTAGGACTGAATAAGGCCAACGAACTGAACCTTTTTTGTCCAAAACCAACTTCTGACATTTATGTTTATGGCACATTTATGAGCAAATGGATGAGTCTGCTGAGAACTGCACAGCAGCTTGGAAATAAATAACTGCTGAATGATTTCACCATCCAGGGCAGGGTGTCCATAACGATGCTGGGGCAGTGCAGCAGGGGGCCAGAGGGTATCGGCATATATGGGCACATGACCGCTGCCCTGGGAGCTCATCAGGGCCGCATAACCTTGCTGTAATAGCCATCCATAACCCAGCACATGCCTGGACGTTGGGCAGAAGAAGCCATTCGTGCTAGACGGTTGCCTCACTGGACTTCCTGGTTTATCCTGCTGAGCTCCAAGTTCACGTGCATGATAGGAAAGGGGAATAAGACCACGTGTGGACACTGCAGAGATCAACTTGGTCAGTGGACTCTGATGTTGAGGAAACACACACACACACGACCCCAGATTTGAATCCTAACACACAACTACAGCCAGATTACAGGACCTCTTTGATTCTTTTTCTATCTTTATAATTCAACAGAAGGAATTAACGTCAGCAGCACTGATTTCACTGGATTCAAAGCAGAGGGAATGAGGTATAGAACATGGCATTTTCTCTCCTCAAATACAAACTTGTTCTTAGATCACCGCTTCATGACCCAAAGAGGTTTACCATCAGTTCATCGTAGTCCATAACATAGGCTTTGGGAATTACGATTCTGTTTGGCTTTAAATATATGTTGGATATTGACTGTATTAATTAGAGATAATCTCGGTATGACAAACATGTTTTTCCAGAACTAATGACTTTTATGTCAGGCTGACAAGTATAATTAGGCAATAAATCCTCAATCAGTCTGGCTCAGACTGCTGCAGGAAAGATGAGGTCTCTGCCATCCTTGTCAATTTATGTATAAAATATGTATGAGTGCTATTTCTAAAGAGAAGAGGTGGCTAAAGGAATTCATAATTTATTTGCACGAACATACTCTTTAAAATATACTATCTTTTCAAACAGCCATATTTCAAACAAGTGCCTGAGCCACAGGTATGATTCGAAAGTCAGGAAGCATTTCACTCAATAAATAAGGAAGATAAGCCTATATGTGGGAGGCAATGGTTTGAACTTGGCATTGGACTGCTCCCACACCCGTCTAGGATCGGCTCACTAAGCTATCTCATAAACCTTGGCAGAGAACTTACTGCATGCACAGGCTGGGGAGGACATGGTCAATCCATCCAGCACACGCAGATGCCAGAGAAGATAAGAAGATTTGAGGAGAACCTGTTTCTAATTTGGAGTCACTCCTAACTATACGGAGGCTGGATTTGATGAGTGGTACCAGTCACAAGAGACAACCTCAGATATAGTTCAGAAAACACAAAACATCCACAGCTGTAGTTGTAGAGGTGGGCGAGAACACATTCTTATGCCTGTGGAGATCTGCCCCGAAGGAACTCTCTCTCTCACTCTGGATGAAAAGCTCCTTGCGGGCAAGAACTCCTGTCTTTTCAAATCAGCCTTCAATTCAGGTGGTATACTGTGTAACAGCAAAGCTCAGGGTGAATTCCTGCCCCCCCCCCCAACTGGACAAGATATTTAAGGTCTCCGTGCTTCAGTTTTGTCATCTTATAAGTGTTGGTCCTGTGTCCGGGAAGGTCACTGCTGTCTAAAGTCGGAGATGCTTCAGTTACATCTTATCATAAAGTACTGAACAAGTAAAATGTCAGATTCCAGTCTGTATGGATTATTTCACATAATAGGCATCTTTAGAACCTACCAAGCTAACCTAATGTGCAATCTCCTCATTAGTTGCCTTCTTTGTCTCCTCTCTTTTGGAAAACAGGGCTGAAGGGCAGTTTTCCCCACACAGGAACGTTGTGGCAAGGTCACACGTTGGCACACATAACATGCTCATGTTACCAATCATATGCTGGACACTAGTCACCATAAGTGACAGCGTATTTCTTTTTAAAATTTCTTTATTAAAAATAAGTTCAATGCAAGGCTCAAACTCATGAACCGTGAGATCATGACTTGGGCCGAAATCAAGAATCAGCGGCTGAACCGACTGAGCCACCCAGGCGCCCCAGTCTATTTGTGATGGTGACTTTTCAAGTACACACTTTACTGCAGGTCCTGTAGACATCTTTCCACACTGATGGAGAGGCAGCTCCCACAAAGCAGGAGGGGGTGCAGGAGGGACGCAGTCCCGCAAGTGCAGGGCAATGCTCTGGAGCTCCACCGATCTCTATGCACACAGCAGATGTGAGAACTAATGGGGACCCAGGGTCAACCCCACAGCAAGGACCACCCCTTACATCCACGGTAACCTGGAGAAGAGTGTGTCATTCTTCAAAAAAGCAGTGCTTTTGCTTTCGGACTGGTTATGGTTCTAGATACGAACAAGGAGGAGCAAGGTAAGAAATGAAGATGCGATATTCTTGCAAATGCCAAGTATTTCCGTGAAAATTAAAACAAAGATGGGATTTCTTACTGCCATACACCTTCAGACAGAGATGCCTAACTGCAGTGTCCCATAAGAACAGGGGTTGGTAAACTTTCTGGACAGATATTTAATTAGTCAATGGACAACATTCTCAAGGATGCATGTGAATCTCTCTGCGGCAACACATGTTTACTTATCTGAATCAAGTACATATTTGCAGACATATGAGCTCCTTGCCACAGGAAACAAAGCTAATTGAAAGAACGGACCCAAATAAATATGAATTATAAGGAAGAAGAAAGCATCTTGCAAATGACTAAGTTGGAATGATTCATTGTTCAGAATTCCATTTACATACTTCTTTTTAAATAATGTGTACACTGGGTAAAATGCATTTATCACTCCAAGACATACGTAAGTCAAATCATTGTGCTGTACCTCTTAAATTTATACAATGCTGTATGTCGATTATATCTCAATAAAAACTGGAAAAAGCTCCAAGGGATATCTTCTTTCTAAAAAGCACTGGAGAAAAAATATGTAAGTATCCACCACAAACTATGCATTACAGTGAGTCAGTAGTAAATGCAAGCCCTAATTTATTGCCATGAGCAGGCAAACTTCCAGATGGTATAAACTGAATCGGATATGAAGCGACTTCATACCAAGATACCCAAAGATGTGCCATATGATTGTTTTAATATATATGTAGGCCAGTTTATCAACTGTCAGAAAGATGCCGTGAGTAATGAAGAATAAAAGGGCTGAAATTTACCCTTGCTCAAAATAAAATACAAGACCTTATTGATTGTTTATAGTGACAGAAGCTAAAGTCCTCATTTAAAAGATGTTAGGTTAAAAAAGGGGGAGGGGGTAACATTTTAAATTTCCCCCTCAATTTACTTTGATTTTTATTTTTAAGGCTTGGTCTAGATTTAAAATTTGTCCATCTGCTGAAGAACCTCATTTTCTTTAAAAGACCACATCACAGTTATACAGAAATATGAAAATATTTCCTCCCCAAAGATGACATTTATCTTGGCAGTTGGTATTTTCAAGATGTGGAGCTTGCTGGAATCATACAAGTTCCAGTCCTAATACACAAAATTTTGAGCAAAATTATGGCTGCCTTTCCTGGGAAGTATAAGAAAACATACATGTACCTACCACCACACAAGCCATCCATAAATGCTTTTGGGAGATGCCTGGATATATTCTTGGATGTTACTCCTCAACCCTAATTCAACTGAACGTCTTACAAGGGTCCTTATTATTTGTGTGCTCTTGGTCCATATTCTGAATCTATTTCTTTCCCTGTAAAATACAACTACCTTGAAGGGTTGTTGGAAAAACTAAGATAACATGTGTAAAGGACCCAGAGTACAGTGCCCAACATGCAATAATTATATTAAGCTATTTTTATTACTAAAACATTCACAATTTCTACTGGATAACTTAATCACATAGGGTCCCTCAGGCTCTTAATTGATTTGTAAGGTAAAGAATATTTTTAATTAGGTAATATGTTCACAAAGTACTAAATGTTACCAATAAATAGTCTGCTCCTTTCAATTCTAGGTCTATCATAGGGAGAGGCACTAATTTCTTGTGTATTCTTCCAGGGAAGATCTGTGCCTATACTAACATAGTAGATATATTTAAACAATGATAATAGCATATTATACACAGTCTCTTGCTATTAGTGCTGTCTCATTCTTTTTGATATATATAGTTTGACTTATCTAATAATTTATTTTTTCCTATTTTATAGGCGATGCTATAATAAATATTCACGTATTCATTGTGCATATAGGGGGATAGATCTATAGGATAAATTCTAGAAATAAAATTACTGGATTAAAGGATATATAAATATTCAAAGGTATTATCAAACTACTTTTCATAGATGTTAAATCAATTTAAATTCTTACCAGATGTATAGGAGAGTGTATTTTTCCTACCTCACCAACATAGGGAGTTAAGTTACTGTTATGGTCTCCACTGTATGATATGTGGAAAATTAGGTCACTGTGCTTTCACAGAACATTTCTACTATAATAAATGAAGGTAAACATGTTTTAACATGCTTAAAGGGCATCTCTTCCTTTACTATGAACTGTTTACATCCTTTGCTTATTACTCTTGGAATAGTCTTTTTCTTATTGATTTGTAGGCACTCTTCATATATCAAAGAGATGACCCCCCACTGTTGGCAATATGAGTTCCAAATTTCCCTATTCATGTGACTTTTGATTTTACTTAAGGTGGCTTTTTTGCCATGTAGATTTTTTACAAGTTCATACAATGAAACTTTTGTTGTTTGTTTTTATGGTTTCCAGATTTTACCTCATAATTAGCAAGGCTTTCTCACTCTGAGATAAAGCAAAGAATTTTCAATTTTTCTTCAGCACATTTATGATTTTGCTGTTTAGGTTTAAAAATATTACTTGAGTAACTTGTCTTAATAGTCAGGAGTGCCAGTAAAGAAGACAGTTTCTGTTTTCATTATATAAAGGTCATATTAAACACATATCACACAAAATTAGTTTCTTTTCAATGCACTGCCCAATGTTTTAAGGAAATGATGTTATTTGATATATAATAATCTTAACAGACTGTCATTGGATTGTACTCCTTTTCATTATATAGAACCCTTCTTTGATTTAATACTTTTTTTTTACCCTGAATTCATTTATAGACTGTAACCTCTGCTTTGTTTGCATTTCACTGTATGTTCTCCATAATTTTACCCTGAATCTAAGCCACTTTCAGATGTACCTTATACACAGCCTGTAATTGTATTTTTCTCTATGTGATCCTATTCTTTTAACATGTAGGTTTAGAACATTTATATTTATTGATAAGTACAAGATATATGCTATATTTTCTGCATGTATTGCTACTACTGTCTTATTAAAAACAGCTTTACTGAGGTAGAATTGAGACACAATAAATTGCATCTACTTAAAATGTATAATTTAATAAGTCTTGACATGTTTATATACCTATAAAACCACCATTACAATCAAAATAATGTACATTCCCATAAACCACAGAAATTGTCTCACCATGCTCCTCTGTAATTCAATCTTCCC
Source organism: Puma concolor (assembly GCF_028749965.1). Taxonomy (NCBI): domain Eukaryota; kingdom Metazoa; phylum Chordata; class Mammalia; order Carnivora; family Felidae; genus Puma; species Puma concolor. Next base: position 45,054,291 of record NC_141672.1, read on the forward strand.
TGCCAGGCCCTCATACTCAGGCAGTCAATTAACTGTTTTCTGTCTCTACAGACTAGTTTGTATTTTCTAGAATTGTATAGAAATGGAATTTTAAATTATGTACTTTTTGGGGGATCTGGCTTCTTTTATTTAGCATTGTCATTTTGAGATTCATTCATGTTGCTATATGTATCAACAGTTCATTACTACATTTTATTGTGAAGTGGTACTCCCTTTTAAGGATATAGTACAATTTGTTTATATAATTCATCTGTTGATGGATATCAGGTTCTAGCTTTTGGCGACTACAAATAAGGCTGTTGTGAACATTTATGTAGATGTGTTTCTATAAACATATCCTTTCTTTTCTCTTGGGTAAATATCTAGGAGTAGAATAGCTGGACACATGGTAGGTATATATTTAACTTTTTAAGAAATTGCCAAATTATTTTTCAAATTGATTGCAGCATTTTGCATTCTGATAAGCAGTGAACGTGACTTCCAGCTGCTCCACATCCTGTCAGCCCTTGGTATTGCTGTCTTTTGATTTTAGCCATCCTTATGAGTCTGTAGTGATAGCTCATTGTGGTTTTAATTTGTATTTTCCCAATGACATTGTCAATCTTTTCATGTGCTGCCATCTCTCTATATTCTTTGGAAAGTGTTCAAGTCTTTTGCTTATTTTTAAAAAATTAGGTCTTCTTACGGAGTTTTGAGGATTCTTTTTTTTTTTTTTAATTTTTTTTTCAACGTTTTTTATTTATTTTTGGGACAGAGAGAAACAGAGCATGAACGGGGGAGGGGCAGAGAGAGAGGGAGACACAGCATCGGAAACAGGCTCCAGGCTCCGAGCCATCAGCCCAGAGCCTGACGCGGGGCTCGAACTCATGGACCGCGAGATCGTGACCTGGCTGAAGTCGGACGCTTAACCGACTGCGCCACCCAGGCGCCCCTTGAGGATTCTTTATACATTCTGAATGCAAATTCTTTATCAGATGTGTGATCTGCAAATATTTCCCCCCACTCTGTAGCTCCTCTTTTTATTCTCTGAAGAGTTTAGTTCAAAGAGAAGTTAATTTTTATCTCTAATAATTTTTTTCTTTTATAAATCATGCTTTTGAGTCTAAGAAATCTTTGTCTAATCCAAAATCATAAAGGCTTTTCTAGGTTTCCTTTTAAGAGTTTTAGATTTAGGTCTATCATCCATTTTGATCTAATGTTTGATCTGATAAAAGGTATGGATCAAAAATCACATTTTTGCATATGGATGTCCATTTCTAGCATCATCTATTTAAAAGGCTATCTTTTTTCAAATGAATTGCCTTTGCATCTTTGTTGAAAATCAACATATATGTGTGAGTCAATTTCTGGACTCTATTCTGTTGATCTGTTTCTATTATCTTTACATCAATGTCACACTGTTGATTCTTGCAGCCTTAAAAATTTTTTTTTTTTTATTTTTTTTTCAACGTTTATTTATTTTTGGGACAGAGAGAGACAGAGCATGAACGGGGGAGGGGCAGAGAGAGAGGGAGACACAGCATCGGAAACAGGCTCCAGGCTCCGAGCCATCAGCCCAGAGCCTGACGCGGGGCTCGAACTCACGGACCGTGAGATCGTGACCTGAAGTCGGACGCTTAACCGACTGCGCCACCCAGGCGCCCCAGCCTTAAAAATTTTCAAAACTATTTTTTGTTTTTATGTTTCTGCATTTTCAAATGAATATTTTGCAATCAGCTTGTCAATTTCCAAAGCTTTTTTTTTTAAACGTGTTTAGTTTTTGAGACAGAGTGTGTGCGTGTGAGCAGGGGAGGAGCAGAGAGAGAGGGAGAGAGAGGATCCCAAGCAGGCTCTCGCTGTCAGTACAGAGCCAGATGAGGGGCTCAAACTCACCAACTGTGAGATCATGACCTGAGTCAAAAATCAAGATTCCAACACTTAACCAACTTTGACCCACTTGCTAGCAAGCAAGCAAGCAAGCAAGCAAGCAAGCAAGAAGAAAAGGAAAAATAGCCTATTGGAATTTTGATTGGGATTGTATTGAATTCACAAATAATTTTGGGAAGAATTAACAGTACTGAGTTTTCTGTATATAGCATATTTCTATAAACATGGTATATCTCTCTACATATTTAGAAATATGATATATATTTTAGCAATGCTTTTTCATTCTCAGTGTAGAAGTATCTGGCACATTATTTGTTAGAATCATCCCCAAGTACAGTTAATTTTTGTTATTCGTAGCAGTGACGTTCTATAAGGTTGTTGCCAACAACGAATTAGTGAATATCTTGGAAAAATGCAGGTTCTTGTGAGCTTTTAATCACATTTTTGTCTATCGATCAATACATAACCTTGTTTTATGTGTTTCTGTTTAAAGATACCTTGTTTAATACGTATTTCTTAGAAATAATGGTCTACTGGGGAATCCGGGTGGCTCAGTCAGTTAAGCGTCTCTCAGTTTTGGCTCAGGTCATGATCTCCTGGTTCTGTTGAGTTTGAGCCCCACATTGGGCTGCGCTGACACTGCAGAGCCTATTTGGGACTCTCTCTCTTCCCCTCTCTCTGCCCCTCCCTCCCCCCCTTAAAATAAATAACTTAAAAAAAAATCATTGTCTACAATATGAAAGCTGAAATAACAAGACAGATTGAAAACTTTTTCAACCTCAGCTGGCAACTCAACATTTTTACCATGCTGCCCATGCCTACAAATAACTGGGAAGTTCTACACATATAGATTTTACCAAGGAAATTTGCAAATATGAACTCTATGAATAATGAGGATCAACTGTAGTTTGCATTTTTTAAAAAAAATTTCTTTTTAATGTTTATTTTTGAGAGACATAGCATGAGTGGGGAAGGGGGGGAGAGAGAGGGAGACACAGAATCTAAAGCAGGCTCCAGGCTCTGATCTGTCAGCACAGAGCCCAACGCGGGGCTCAAACCCACGAGCCATGAGATCATGGCCTGAGCCAAAGTTGGACGATTAACTGACTGAGCCACGCAGGCACCCCTACATTTTTAAATGCTATCGTAAATTTTTTTTTTAAATTTCTATTTCTGAGCTTCTGTACTGTCATTTAAAAAAATCTTTCACATTATGGTCTGGTTTTTGCCTTAAATTCTTTGTTTTATATGATTACTTAGAAGGGTTCTATTTCTATTCTTGTGGTTACTTTTTTGTATACAACTATATAAATATGGTTGTACTCATTAACAGAAGCAATGATGAATAAGAATATTTGAATTATCTCTCTACCATCCTCCCACATATTTTTAATTGATTTTATAATTTTTTTAACCAATAAATATACTTATATCTTTAAGTGACAGTTTTTGTCTCCCAGCAGTACCATCTGAGGATATTAGCATGCATACACTACCTCTCACCCTTTCTAAGTCTTCCTGTCACCTTTATTATTATTTCTACATTGTCAGAATTTATGACATTGCCCTTCTGTGGCAACCAAGTTCTCTTTTGTTTTGTCCCTACAGAGCGCAATGAATTTGATGCTGAGATGCCAGTCTCTTTGCCACAGATTCTCTATTTACCTCCTCGCTTGGCCAAAATTTGTCTTTTGGGAATTTCTTCAGTAAGGGCTCTTAAAAACCCCATAACTTCAATTCTCACATGTTCATCAATATTTGTCTGTGGGCTGTATATTTAAAAGAAGTCTGGAATAAGTAAAGAGATCTTGAGTCATTAGATTATGAAACCCTCAGGCAAATGAGTCAAAGCACCTAGTGTAGCACCAAGGACCTTTAGAACAAGCGCAGGTGAACAGGTCACTACCAAAAATGGATAAAAGGTCTTGTATACAAAAATGCCTTGTTCTGTGCATATTCTATCTTAAAACTTTTATATTCTGGATATATTTGTTAAGAATTTCATCCAAAGAAATCTTGTATTATGTATGTTACATAATACAAGCATCAGGGGCGCCTGGGTGGCTCAGTCGGTTAAGTGGCCGACTTCGGCTCAGGTCATGATCTCGCGGTCCGTGAGTTCGAGCCCCGCGTCTGGCTCTGTGCTGACAGCTGGGAGCCTGGAGCCTGTTTCGGATTCTGTGTCTCCCTCTCTCTCTGACCCTCCCCTGTTCATGCTCTGTCTCTCGCTGTCTCAAAAATAAATAAAAAACATTAAAAAAAAATTAAAAAAAATACAAGAATCAAATTGTGATGAAGACAGCAGTAAGACGTAGTGTGACAGTGGAAAGAACGTCAGATCAGGAGCGAGCTACTTAGGGTAAAGGTAAGCCCCCTGCAACTCCCAGAGTCCTTGGGCACATTTGTGGTAAAAGAGGAAAGAAGTGGCACAGATTTTAAATGCCATTTTCCATTGTAAGAATATATTCTAGGTATGGAGAAGAATTATCTTTATCATTCCCTCCCCAACTTCAGCTATTTATTAAAATTAGCTTACATTCCTTGAGACATTAAGGACTGAAAGACAAGAATGGGGGTAAGGGTCATCTCAATGAAAATAGTCCGATGTGGAAAATCTATAGGTAATCCATTTACACACAATCAAACAATCAATAGGAAAGTAAAACGGCTTGGTATTGAGTGTGGTGGGGACTGAGATCTGACTTGGCTATTAAGTCATTAAGATGATTACTATTGATCAAAAGGTCTATCCAGGCAGTAGATAACACAATGTTTATTCCTTGGGTGATGCTGTGGAACAGAACTCCTCCAACGGCCACTAAAATGACCAGGGTTAATGCTGTGTTGCTAAGTATAGCTATCTAGCTAAAAGGAAGTCACATGAAAAACAGATCTGCCTTAGGACTCTGCCCGTAGACTGTGGCCTAAAATAAACCTGCCCTACATCTAATGTTTTGGAAAGAGAATATAAATAAATTTGATGAATCTGCGTTGCTATCTAGTGGATGGAACCTGTGCTGAATGGTAAGCCCACAAGATGCCACCCATTGAAGAAACTTCAAGAGTGAAACTACATGATGGGGTGGGTGCCTGGGTGGCTCACCTGGTTGAACATCCGACTTCAGCTCAGGTCATGATCTCATGGTTTGTGGGTTCGAGCCCCACATCGGGCTCTGTGCTGACAGCTTGGAACCTAGAGTCTGCTTTGGATTCTGCGTCTCCTCTCTCTGCCCCTCTCCTGCTCATGCTCTCTCTCAAAAAATAAGTAACATTAATTTTTTTTTTAAAAAAAAGTGGTAAAGCTACATGAGACCAGAGCAGACAAGTCTCATTTATGGTACTTGGGAAGTCAGCCATTTCTAAGTCACATATTTACATGTAAATTAGAGTAGTAATATACAATGCACAAAATACTCTGCTTGGATCCAAGTGTAACTAAAAATAAACAGATTCATAAAATAAGGTAAACACCTGCACCTTAATAACCAAATTAGCAATAGTTTCTGCATCTATAGTGCTTTCTCAAGGTAGAGTATTTGCATGTATGTTATTTCACTTAATCATTTGATCCACACAACAACTATAATATAGACATAATTATCCCCATTTGTCAAATAAGGAAATTCACTTGGAGAGGATAAGTGATTTCCTTAGTGCATGGGTGGGTCTACAATTGCCTTGCATACTCTATTTTATTTCATTGTTTTTGTTTTACAAAAGAATTTCCAAATGGCGGGGGGGGGGGGGGGGGGGGGGGGGGGGGGGAGACTTACATACATTTTCATAATCACTTACAATCTCTGAGATCATTGTTTTGCAAATCCCTTCAAAAGTGATATAGTTGTCACCTATCAAACCATCTTTCCCTCAGTAGGAAGGAAGAACCAGAAGTGAAGCCAGAGGAGAACCAGGGAAGTATGGTATCAGGGAAGCCAAATTTATAAGAAATGAATTACAAAAGCAAGCCATAATCAAAACAGTCAGCTGGGGCAGAGAGATTAAGCAGGAGAGATCGGGGAGGCCAGTGAATTTAGGTCATTTGTGCAGTCACAGTACCCAATTAAAAAAGTATTAACACAAGTTGAAATTTAGGCACATTCTTCTGAAGTTTCTAGAATCTCCTTGACAATACACCATCCTTGCCAATACCATCCAGTCTAAAAAACTTCCCAAACTGAATAGCCTGGGAAGCTTTGTGGTAGGTAGAAACCTATCTTTCTGCAGCCAGAACATTTAGGGGTAAAAAAAAAACCCAATCCCTCTCATACAAGAGTCCTTCAAATATCTAAAGACAACGGTTTGGATCTCACTTCCAATGTTTCCTTCTCTTAGTGAAACATCTCCCATTCCTTCCAATTTTCTTCAAAACTCCTGGCTCCAAGTCCCTTTATTCTCCTGGGGAGAATCCAGTTCTGTCCATCTACATTCATTTCGAGGTCTCCATACAGAACACTTCCATCTACATATGCTGATTACAATGAGCAAACAATTCTGCTTGTATCACTTCAGCATAAGATTGTATTAGTTTCTCAAGGCACTCATACTACTCACGTGAGTTTATGAAAAACTGTTTTGAATACCTTAAAAATAAGCTCTAAGTGTACTTTACATTTAATAAAATTCACCAATTTTAAGCGCACGGTTTGATGACTTTGACAAATGGTCATGTAACCATTTCTTCAAGATTTAACTCCATCCCAAATAGTGCCTTCATGACACTTTGCAGCCAATCCTGTTCCCCACTTTCCCAACAATCACTGGTCTGCTTTTCTGGAGTTTCATATAAATAAAGACTTAGTCTTCTGTATTTAGCTTCTCTAAATTACCAAACGCTTTTAAGATTTACGTCTGTTGCTGTGTGTATACATAGCTTGTTCCTTTTTCTTTTATAGTTGTATTCCATTGTATGAATATACTGTAATTTCTTTATTCATCAGCTGATGGATATTTACATTATTCCCATTTTTGTGCTATCATGAGTAAAGCTGTGCCTATATATTTTCAGTTCTGGGTAAACACTTACGGTCATATGGTGAACAGAAAATAACTCTTATTATTTATTTACACTCACAACACATTGGACACCCAGTCTGTGAGTTTTCCACACCATGCCCTTCTGTTACCACAGACCCCAAAGGTTGAAGGTTCAGTCCTGCAAGACGGTCTCCACTTCAGACATCAATCACAAGTACTAGGTCCCCAGGTTACTCACAACTTTAGTCCAACTTGGCTATAAATCGATGGTTTCTATGACCCGCCCTCCCCATCTCAGGTTCAATAATTTGCTACAGCAACTCACAGAACCCAGGAAAAGTGTACTTATTATTACTGATTTATTACAAAAGATATTCCAAAGGATTCAAATGAACATCCGGATAAAGAAGTACAAAAGAAGAGGTCTGGAGGCGTCTTGAGTGTAGGAGTTTCTGTTCCCTTGGAGTATACCACCCCCCCGGCACATGGCTGTGTTCGCCAATGCAGAAACTCTCCAAACACCATACTGTTTTTATTTTTTTTAAAGTTCGCTTAGTTTTGAGAGAAGAAAAGCATGGGGGAGAAGCAGAGAGAAAGGGAGACAGAGAATCCCAAGCAGTCTTAGCACTGTCAGCGAGGAGCCAGACTCGAACTCACCAACCATGAGATCATGACCTGAGCCAAAATCAAGAGTCAGATGCTTAACTGACTTAGCCACCCAGGTGCCCCAAACACCAACCTTTTTATGGAGGCTTTATCATGTAGGCTTATGATGAATTATTAATGCAATTTCTAGCCCCTCTCCCCTCTCTGGAGAATGGGGAGGGTGGGGGTGAAAGTTCCAAGCTTCTAATCATGGCTTGGTCTTTCCAGTGACCAGCCCCCATCTAGAAGACCACCAAGGGTCATCTCATTAGAATAAAAGGTGCTCCTGGGTGCCTCAGTCAGTTAAGCTCCGACTCGATTTCAGCTCAAGTCATGATCTCATGGTTTGTGGGATTGAGCCCTGTGTCAAGCTCCACATTGAGGGCTTGCAGCCTGCTTGCGATTCTCTCTTTCCCTCTCTGCCCACCCCCCACCATGCATACACACTCTCTCTCTCAAAATAAATAAATAAACTTAAAAAAAAGAATGAAAGCCACACCTCTTACCTGAGACATCCCAGGGGATTTATAAGCTCTGTGTCAGACACTCCTATCACTTAGGAGATTACAACGATTTTAGGAGCTCATGTCAGACACCAATATACATTTGTTTCACATGTTATAGGTGTACATTCACTTGCACCCCCCCCCCCAAAAGAAAAATCTGGGATTTTGGTTGGAATTATGTTGAATCTATAAATCAATTTTTAGAAAACAGACACCTCAAGTCTTCCAATTCATTAACATGTATCTCTCCATTTCATTTAGGTCTTTTCTAGTTTATCTCAATGTTTTGCAGTTTTCATCACGTAGTGCTGCATATATTCTATTTACCACCACGTATTCCACACAATATTTTGAGTGCTTTGTTTTCAAATTTTCCATTATCAATGGCTCAATGCTAGTACAGAAAAACAATGATTTCTATATATTGGTCTTGCATCTTATAAGCCCACTAAATCTCTATTAGTTTGAGATTAAAAATATTTTTTTCTCTTGTATCCACTGTAGGATTCTCTATATGGATAATCTTATTGCCTGAAGACAAAAAATGTTTCATTTCTCTGCCTGCCCCCAAGCTGTATGCACTTTATGTCTTTTCCTTGCTGTACTGTACTATACAGGGCCGCCGTTACAATGAGAAGTAGAGCTACTGGGGGCAAACATTCCTTCCTTGGTGTCAATCTAAGGGAGAGCAGCATTCAGTCTTTCACCATTAAGTACATTTACCTAGAAGTTTTTCACAGGTATCTTTTTATCAAGTTAGGGCTTTCCTTCTATTCCTGGTTTCCTGAGAGATTTCATTGCAAATTAGTGTTTAGTTTATCAAACGCTGTTTATGCACCTCTTGAAATGATCATATGGTTTTCTAATCAGCAGATAATGGTGGATTACATTGATTTTTGAATGATGAACCAACCTTGCATTTTAGGGATAAAGAATATAAGAATCTTACAATTTCCTCCCTCCTGCCCTTGATTTTACGGTTACACTCTCATGTTATACGCTTGTAGCATTTGTGTTCATTTTGCTCTAACCAATTAATCTTAGAGAACTCAGAAGAAGAAATATCTGTTTATATATATACATAATATATATATATTATGTATATATATACATAATATATATATATTATATATATACATATACATATATATATACAATATATGTATACATATATGTATATGTATATATATATATATTTTTTTAACCATGTCTGGGGTACTCTGTAAACCCACATTTTCATGTTTTTTTTTTTCCTTCTGCTTGAAAAACTTGAACATTTCTTTCTGTGCTACTTTGCTACTGATATTTTCAGCTTTGAAATAGATCTTTATTTTCATTTTCAAAATACAGAATTCTAGGTTGACAGTCTTCCTGTTCTTCTCTCTGCTTTTAGACTTCCCTTCTGGTACTTTAAAGATGTCGGTCCATTGTCTTCTGTCATGCAACATTTCTGATGAGATTTTTTTTTCCTCCTTTGTTCCTTTCTGCATAGTGTCTCTTTTTTTTCCTCTGGTTGCTTTCAAGATTTCTAGATATTGGCTTTATCATTTTCATCAAATCTGGAAAATTTTGGGCCATTCTTTTCCTTCCTCCTCTACCCCTATTTTTCTAGGACATCAAATACGCATATTTGAGACCACCTGATATTTTTCACAGTCTACTGGGGCTCTCTTCATTTTTTTCAGTCTTTTCTCTTTGCCTCATATCAGACATTTTCTACTAACTAGGTTTCCAAGTTCACTGACCTTTCTTCTTCAGTTCCTAATCTGCACTTTTCACTTTAGACATTTAATTTTTCATCTTTGGATGTTTCAGTTGGGTCCTTTTGTTCTTTCATTTCTTTCTTCAACACCTTCATGGTTTCCTCTATGCTCCTGACCACAGGGAATATATTGTAGCAGTTGTTTTTATCTTTGTGTCTATTAATTCCATTTGTAATTTCTGGGTTTGTTTCTATTATTTTCCCCCTCAGTAATAGGTCATTTTTTATTGCCTTTTTTTTTTTGCATTTCTGGTAACTTTTGATTGGATGCTAGACACTTAATTTTATAGTTTGGGATACTGGATTTTGTTATGGGTGTTGAACTTGTTCTGGCAGTAAAGTTACTTCAGATAAGTTTTTCTCTCTCAAGGCTTGCTTTTAAAGCTTTGTCAGTGCAAGACCAGAGAACGCTTTGATCTAGGGATAATTAAACCTCATTACTTAGGACAGAGGCTTCAGAAGAGTATCACCTATTTCCCTTTATTATGCAGTTTTTTCCACTCTGCAGGTGGGAACATAAACTAATGCCTAGCACTCTGTGAGCTACAGAAATCATTTGACCTACAGCTTCCTGGTGGTTCTTTTTCTGCCCTGGAATTTTCCCCACACGTAAGTAAAGCAGAAATTAGCTAATAGCTCCAGACATATCCCCTGCAGCTATCCAGAGCTCTTTCTCCCTGGGAAGCCCCCTATTTCTGGTACTCTCCTTCAAAAATTCTAGCTGCCTCAACTGTAACCTCTGGTTCAGCTCAGTGAGATCACAGGGCTATTTGGTTCCTCATCCCAGAGCCTGAGCCTGGACACTGCTTCAGGTAGTAAGATGGGGCAGGAGGCTTGCCTCATTAAGTTACCTTCTCTTAGAGATCACAAGCCTGAGCTGCCTGGTGTCCAATGTCTGCAACAAGTTATTTAATATATTTTGTCCAATGTTCCAGTTGTTCACAGCAGGAAGAAGTAGGGAATTTCTGTAGTAGTTAATTCTTCGTGCATAGAAACAGAACTTTGTTTTGTACACATTTAGAAAATCTCTTGGAGGGTAGAGAGAATCTAGTACACTTGAAATGATAATTTTAAATTCAAACAATTCAACTTCTTGAATTATATCCCTCCTAGTAACATTAAATATTAAGTAGTACTCCAATCTAGTTCTCTCTAATCCCATTTTATTTTCTTCTGAGCATTTAGTAAATAAATGACAGCTTTTATGTTCCTCCAAGTTCACATTAGAAAGTAAGCTCTGAGAGGGTGCATTGTTTCTACCTTCAGGACCTAGAGCAGCTCCTGGAACACACTTAGCACACAATTACCTTTTGAGACAACTGTATATATCTATTCTTTGTCTTGGCAGGTACCTCTCTCAGTAGAAAAGATATTTATTTGTTATAAAGCTAATTTTGGTTAAAAAATATCCTATTTGCCCTTGATACCACTCTATATAATTAAAATAAGATCCTATGTACACATGCAGGCAAATACAAAGAAAAAGGTAAACATTCATATTCATAATTTGAAAGGAAAAACACTACCTTAGTGTTTCTCAAAGTACATCATATGTAATAATGCAGGGCATCCTATGTAGCTAATTCAGGCATCTAGCACCTTCTAGCAGCATATACTACTATGAACCTGAAGATGAAAGGCTACAGACAGAGAACAGAATCTATGTTCTCAAAAGCTACCACTTTTTAAAAGGGAGGACCTATATTAATCAGAGCATATGAAAGGAAGGAGGGGAAATCTGTCTGAAGTTTACCTGCAATAAAATTTTTTTAGGCTGGATCAACTAGTGATTTCATTTACTCTATATATTACTTATTTCCCAAGATGTTCAAAAGTTTCTTGCTTTCTAACTACAATTTGTATTAAAGAGATTCAGTGTCAACATAAAATCTTGGCTAAAAGATCGAAGGACAAAATAAATTTTAGACATATATATGTGTATACATACACATGTATGTGTATGTATACACATGTATATGTGTATATACATACATATATGTGTATGTGTGTACGTATATGTGTGTATATATGTATTTAATATTCAGTCAAATTTCAATGTTTTCTGATACCCCTTTCTCCAGAATCACACCTGGCTTCTGACATTTCTAATAATTTTTATTTTGAAGCCAATGACTAATTCCACTATGACCAATACACATTTTATAATATGTTATAGGTCAGATATTTGTTCATATATATATTATAAGTGTATTGTCTAAGACTTTTAAAACTTGCTGACTTGGCACATGATCAGACTTGGGTTATAAGTGTTCCAATAAAGATTTTGCCATATTAATGAATGTCTTTCCTTTTGGAAATCTTATTTTAAAACAAGACTATGCTACCATTAACTATGAAAATAATTTTAAAGATCTAAATATATACCTTCCCCCCCCCCCAAGTCTGGCTACTGTTATAGTATCTTTACCCTGTGCTATGCTATTTACTTGTCTATAAATTGTCAGCCCCTTACTGTCTGAGCTAGCACAATGTCTGGTACAGAGAGCACTCAAGCGGTTGCCAAATAAATTATTAAATCAGAATACCCTATCCTCTCCAGCATTCTAGATGCCTGAGATATTACCCTGTGTTATTCTCAAATTAATTAAAAATTCTCCAAGTTCTACCTCATGATCCTCTTATGTCTCACTATGAAAATAAAAAAAGAGAATTACACTAGACAATGTTTGGAGTCTTACACTGTCTTGTCTCTACACAGGAATACAAGATGGTTACAAATTGGACTAAAATATCACGTATGTGGCCACTCTTGACGTAGCAACACCAGAGCTTTAACAACTCATCCTGACAGGCTGTGCTAGCTTTAAACGATGCACACACTTCAAATGTTACATCTAACGGTCCCCCATCATTTAGCTTGCAGGCCTCTTTCCAAGAGTTGCGGGTATCAAAACCTGAGGTCTTGGTTTTGCTGAACAATTGCAGAGGCCACAGGGGATGGCGGGACCAGAAGCAAGGTGTGGAGTCAGACTGGCCATCATAATGACCAGTGCGCCCCGCCCAGCTCTGACAACAAGGATATGCCACTCCTTGTTCCTGCATCCCAACTTCTGGGGTAACAACACCCACCTCAGAGAACCCGTGAAAGAGGTACATGAAGGTCAAGAAGGGCAAGTATTAATGGTTTGTGAAGAGCGCCTCTGTTGGTGACTGCACAGGGGCCGGTGCAAATCATCACCCCTAATCAGGTAGAAAGTGGGAAGTGAATGTTGGCTACTGAGGATTCACAACGAAACCCTTTTCTAGGGAAGGTCCCTTGGACAGCTTAGTGCAGAAATGCGTGGGAGAGAATGCATTTCCCCCAAGGGCATCCTGCTGCCCATACCTCACTAACAAGGACAAGCCCTGGCCTCAAGTGGGGCAACTGTGTGGTCCCATGCGTCAGAGCTCTTGGGGGAGCAGGCAGAGGCCAGACTTCAGCTAGCACATTTTCTCAGCTTCTTCTCTGGCTCTCTCCAGCTCCCCATGCTTCTTTACTGGTCTCTCCTAACGGTAATTCCTCAATAAAGCACTTAACACAGGCTTTGCTCCTAGAGAACCTTATTAATAAACAATCCATACCTTCTGGCTAAAGTCTGACAACCCTCAGCAAGTGGAAATGTTTCCTGGATGGCCAAGGCTCCCAGTCAGGCCTCCTGGTGCATCAGAACAGTGCCCCGCAAGCCCCACCCATGCTGGTTGATACCGGAAATAAGCCAGAAGCCAAGTGTGGGCAGAGCACAAGGTATTACAGGAGGGATAGGATGTACCCCTGCTTACAGCATCCTCAGACAGGAAGACAAGATTTTCCAAAACCTACATGTGAAGGGAACTTCCATCTCTTGGGGAAAAAAAAAAAAATCAGACAATATCTACCTCCCTCTCTATATGAAACACCCCTCTTAATCCACTGTGTTGACAGAAGTCAAACTCCCAGAACTGCTTTCTCCACCTCAAAAACATTTAAATGACATCAAGATTCACTTATCCACAGGGCCCAGAATAGCTGCTGACCACAGCAGGCACTCAGTAACCTCTGACTCAGTCAATGCATACATTCTAAGGGAACAGAGCAGTACGGGACCTACTCCCTGCTGTTTCCAGTCTCTACCCTTCTCTGAATTCCTGCAGAACTCAACACACAGGTATGTATGCTACCCAAAATGCTGGTTAAGTCTTTGGTGTGTGTTTACATATTGTCGCCTTAAGGGAACACAAGTGCCTTACTTCCTTCTAAGACCCACTTGGAGCCCCAGCAATGTATCTACCGCCAAGCTCAGTACTGAGGTTATAAAGACTGAGTTAGGCACAGTTCTTGCCCTAAGTTACTCACACTGGACCTTGAACCTAATGGATCACTCCAGAGGGATTCATGGAATTAAACTGACTGTGGCTTGGAGGAGTTGGATAAGGATTCTGGGAGGAAGTAGTCCTTGAACAGGACACTGAAGTAGCAGGATTTAGACAGAACAGAGGAAAAAAGATATCTTGGGGACAGGGAAGGCATTCACAGTGATGAAGACTTGTAAATAGGAATAACCAAACATTGTGATCAGGGCCAACAGACCAATGTATAACGTAATTAAGTGTTACCAAAAAGGATAGGAACAATTAACTGCTCAGGGGAGTATGCTCCCCCCCCCCCCTTTTTTTAAACCCTTTTCCCACAAGTGCCTGGCACAGAGTAAACGCTCAGCATTGTTTGAATTTTAACAGACATTAATTAATCCCTTAAGCCTAGAATTCTTATATGTGAATTTCTAGAAAGTGAAAGATACCTGTATCAATCCTTTGAAACCAATAAACATTTCTGAGCACCAAATAATCCATCTCCCATAGCCAAGTTATAGAACTACCATGGGGATGAACTGATAAAAGAACTCCAACCTTTGTGTGAAAAGCCCAATCAACAGAAGCATGAATACAGAAGTCAAGGCAACAACTGGCAGAGAAGACTGGGCATTTTATTTCTGAATTGGCATTCACCATGCTTATGAGGCATTCACTCAGAGGACAACCCTTTTACAAAGCAGGATGGCAAGCACAGATAGCTGGCAGGACTGCCCTTCACTCTGGGTACTTAAACTTGGAATAGGTAGCGGCCACAACCCTCTTCCCCACACTGCTTAGGTCTCTATTCTGTTCCTATTCTGATGAGAGTCCCCCCTTCCTCCACTGGTACAGAGTCAAGCCCCCATTCCTGAGCTTGGCATTCAAGACCCTCTTGGATTTAGCCTCAAGTTACCCTTTTGGTCCAATCTCCCATTACGTGCCAGACACAGGCCCTTCCCTCTACTTTCCATGGCCTCCTGGTTCTTCCATGTCTGTCCGCCTTGGCTCACTGCTTTGCCTGGATGCCACCTTTCACATTCACCTCCAGAACAAGATGTCAAGCCCTGGTTAAAGGCCACTTCTCCTGCAAAGGTTTCCAGGACTTGCCTGATAATCAGAAAGAATCACTCCTTGTTCTGGATATTTCTCTGTGCTTCAATTCCTTCAACTAAGAAAATTAGAATGATGATCTGTATTCTGTCACATCAGAGTTCTTGAAAGGCTTGAATGAGGTGATGTACGTGATTGTTCTAGTCTCTACATTTTTTAAAGGGTGAATAAAATGAAAATGTGCACACAAGTTAATGTTCTCACTGTTTACTATGTTCACTGAAGCCACATATTTAATTGGCTCATATGCCATGTTCACTGCAGAATAGTTACCATAGATGCTGAAAATTATTTTTGCAGTCTATTTCATATTCATGCAGCCACTTTTAATGGCTTAAGTCAATCCAATATTCCGAAAATGTATTTTAACCAATTATATTAAATTTTATCTTGCTAAACAAGTTCCCAATGGAGCATCAACACCGATGCCAGTTATGTGGCAGCCAGCCTAAGGGAATCAAAATAGCACACGTACTGTGTGTGTGTGTGTGTGTGTGTGTGTGTGTGTGTGTGTGTGCGCAATACAACCGGGCATTTGTAGACATTTCCCAAACTACAGACATCTGTTGTTTATAGTTCAAGTTTTCCCAAATATAAAGTATCATCCTTCCAGACTGGGTAGCAAAGACTACTTGCCAAATTACTACTTTCTTAACAAGATTCCATGGAGGTACCTGACAAGGTCTTTTGTGATGCTTTTGTACCTACAGTGGAGAAATACAGTTAGCAGATAATTAAGTAGACTTATATTTGGATGAATGACCATACTTAAAATATCACTTGCAGTCTAACAGGATCTCTCTGGTGGAAATCACAGAATTAGGTCCTAAAATTCAACCGTTTTTTAACCCATTGATTTTCAAGATGTCAAGGAGAATAGGTTGATTGAAAAAAATGATGTAAAACCAAAGACAGTGAACCTACCAGATAAGAGGGTCAAACTCTATACAATGACAACCCATTATAAAAACAGGCCAAATCTAAGGAGATAAAAAATGTAAATTTCTGTGTGTAAGTTCAGATAATCAAGTCTCATAAATATATATGTACAAGACTGCTCTTTATACCTCCACTTGTAATAGCACAAAGACCATCTAAACATCCATTAACAAGGGAATAGTTAAATGAATTAACTGGTTATAGTATACTTTGCAGCTACTAAAAAAAAAAAAAACTATAGTGGACTGAAATATGATATGGAAGAATAGCTATGATAAATTTTAGGTGATCAAAGTAGGTAGAGGATATTATATATAGACTGTCCCCCCTTTTTAAAAGAATTCCATATATATGCACATTTTTTTTCAAATTCAGAATGTCTAGGCCACTGACGTTTAATTCATCATAGGTATTTATATATAGTTGTGTCTTATTTACCATCTAAGAACTCCTTGCTTTCTATTTGTCCTACCTATGGTATACTCCTGTTTCAAGTAACTTTTTTTTTTAAGCTTCATTTTTTTTTTTTTTAACTTTTAAAATTTGAACATGGTTGACGCACAATGTTACATTAGTTTCAGGTGTTGGATCACTGCGTGGCACAAGTTTATGCATTATGCTATGCTCACAAGCATAACTACCGTCTGTCACCAAACAACCCTACTACAATATCATTGGCTGTGTTTCTTATGCTGTGCCTTTTAGTCCTGTGATTTATTCACTCCACAACTAGAAGCCTGGATCTCTCACTCCCCTTCACCCATTTTAAGCTTCATTTTGGATTGATGAAACTTAAAAAAAAAAATCACTCTATTATTGTCTTTTATTCTGGATATTTTATTCTGTTCTATTTTTCAGCATACTGATTTTCTCCCATCTGTCTCTAAACTATTACTAAACTTTTTTTTTTTTAATAGGAAAAATTTTTAGTCTGGTGTGAGAAAGATCTATTTTTCTCCTCTGTGTTAAGATATAATTGACATATAATGTTGTATAAGTTTAAGGAGTATAATGTGTTGATTTGATACACACATATTATGAATTGAGTACCATAAGGTTAACATATAACCTCACGTAACTTAAATGTTATGAACATTTAAGATGTACTTTCTTACCAACTTTCAAGTACGTATTGTGAATTATAGTTATTACCATGATGTACATTAGATCCTTAGAATTTATCCTATAACTAGAAGTTTGCACCCTTTGACCAACATCTTCCACCCACCTACCCCTCCCTAAAACCACCATTCTGTTCGTATGAGTTTGGTGGTTTTTTTTAAGTGGTATTTCACTTAACATAATACCCTCAAGGTCCATCCATCTTGTCTTGTGCTGCAGAATTTCCTTTTTAATGGATGATTATTATTCCATTGTGTGTATGTATATATCACATCATCTTTATCCATTCATCTGTTGATGGACAGTTAGGTTGTTTCCATGTCTTGACTATTGTAAAATAATGCTGCAGCTTCAGAGATATAGTCAAAAATGGGATTGATAGATCACATGGTAGTCCTGATTTCTGAGGAATCTCCATACTGTTTTCAATGATTGGCTCTGCTAATTTACCAACAATTGGCAAAGGTTCCTTTATCTCAACATCCTTGCCAACCCTTGTTATCTCCTGTCTTTTTGATTATAGGTATTCTTACACATCAGGTGCTATTTCTGTGGTTTTGATTTGCATTTCTGTGATGATTAGTGATGCTGAGCACCTTTTCATGTGCCTGTTGGTCGTCTGTATGTCTTCTTTGGAAAAATGCCTATTCAGATCCTCTGCCTATTTTTAAATTGGATTATTAGTCTTTTTGCTTTTGACTTGTAGGAGTTCCACATATTTTGGAGATTAACCCTTTGATATATGGCCTACGAATATTTTCCTCCTATTCCATACTTGCCTCCTCATTTTGTTGATTATTTCTCTTGCTGTGCAGAAGTTTTTCACTTTGATGTAGTCTTACCAGTTTGCTTTTGTGGCTTGGTGCTTTTGGGGGTCACTTCCAAAAAATTCTTGCCAAGACCAAGGTCAAGGGGATTTTTCCCTATGTTTCCTTCTACGAGTTGTACAGTTTCAGGTCTTAAGTCTTTAATTCATTTTGAGATAATTTTTATTGTGAGTGGAAATGACAGAGGTCCAATTTCCTTCATTTGCATCAAGATCCAGGTCTCCAACACCAGTTACGCTTTCCCCATGAAGAATTCTCGGCTTCCTTGTTCAATATTAGTTGACTATGTATGTACTTATTTTCATATACATATGAATGTGCATGTGTTTGTGTGCTTAAATACATAAGAGCAACATTTCAGCTCTACATACGAGAAACTATTCTATACATCCTTCACGTATATTAACTAGTTCAGTCTTTAGAGTGAAACAGGTACATATTCAGTATCTCCATTTTAGGTAGGTACAGAAGTTAAGTGGTTGAGCAAGAATATGAAAAGGCAGTCACATTTCACACTACCAGCAGAGTTACTGGGGTGGGGAAGAGTTTTAAACTGTATAGAACAGACGAAGAAAAGTACTTAGAAAGCATGGGATACTTTTTTATTCAAAAAAGAAAACATGGCTCAGGCCGTGTAAGAAAGGGTGTGCAATAGAAGTCAATGGTGCAATGAAATAACAAAAGGGAATAGGAGACACCACTCTGCTACTTCCTGGGTAAGTTACCTGGAGCAATTTACTTAACATCAGAGTCTCAGTTTCCTTATCAGAGTCCTGGTGATACTCAAGCCTAAGTGCAAAGTCATATGGGTTTGATAACACAATGACTGTGCCAAGCCCGCGCTTCCTGACACACAGTCGACCTGCCTCAGTAAATGCTGCTTGCTACATAACAAACAAGAAATCATTCTCATCAATACAGGGAGATCCCAACTGTCCTGAGGAGCAGTCGAATGCAGAGACACAGGAGGGCTAAAACAGACAAGGAGATGGAAAACAGGCGTGAAGAAGAGTTAGAAGAACTGGAGCACCCTGCCCTACAAGTCATGTCTTAGTCAAGGATCAGTGGCGGACTTTAAATAATTAAAGGACTACTGATTTAAGAGAAAAATTAGATTTTCTTCTGTTTCCCTTTGACAGACAGAGCCAAAGCCACTACATACAAGTTATAGAGGAGAGGAGTCGGATTTGGGTACATATATATAAATCGTCTAAGAGTTACAACTGTGGAAAACCGAACTGAGTTGCCCAGTCCTCTCTTAGTTACAGCAAGCTTCATGTCCTCTGCTTGCTCCACTAGGGAAGTTCAGACGGAATGCCACAGGTCTTGCAGGGCAGATTTAGATCTACTGAGGAAGAATGGACTAGATATTCGTAAAGTCTATGCCTTTAAGATTTAGAGGCTCTATGACATCCAAAGGATCTAGCCAGTTCAAGAAGTTTATCAGTTAAGTATTGACATTTTTAACCAGTGAAACTCCCTAACTATTCTCATTGTTACAGGTGAAGAAATAGTTCCCAAGGGAAGAAAGTGTGCCTGTGCAGTTCAAATCATATAGATTGAACATCAGGCCAGAATAGCTCTCCAACCTCCAAGGCAGTACATCTCAAATTTTTCCAACTATGAGTTCACTCAATGGGCATATGGTACACATGCAGATAATTAACTCTAATAAAAAATTCATATATTCATATTTTTGAATATCAATAAAATGTTTTAAAACTACTAAGTATTCTATATCAGCACATTCTTACATCTGGCTTCAATGACCTATTTAATTTGAGCAATAGTCTGGATACAAATCTATGATTAATTTATTTTAGTTTAAATCCATTCAAAAATCCTAACTCATTGTGCTGTACGGACAGCAGAAAATGCTACAATGCCTTGTTCCACTAGGCAGTTTAGGTATTTGCATTAAGGATGAATCCCAACATTACAGAGAAACTTATCAAAGGTTTCTCTTGGCACCTATTAGAACCTAAGTCATCCCTAAAAGCTGGGAGATGGAATGTTTCAACTTGCTGCAGATTTTTACATATGCACAACGTATCATTGCTTTCTTGATGAAAGTCAGCATATTCTAGTAAAGAGTCAAATTCTTATTAAGTCATCAGCAGCAGCGTCTAGTTTTCAAAATTTCTCATTATCTTCTTTCTGTCACTGACCAGAAAGAGATAGATTAAATGAGAAGAGAGAAAAATACCCAAGCCGAGTGAGATCATAGAAATGGTTTTACTCACATTGCGGCCATGAAGAAATAGTTCATATCTTATTTCAGAAAGATCTCAATGGCAGTTCAACATAGAAAACCTGGGATTTTCACTTGCTGAATATTTCCTCATACTGCCCTGTAGGGAATATACATTCAGTGGCAGAGCTTTCATCATCTCGGGGGGAAAAGTAGCATGTGGATTAAACATTTGTAGAGCGACATCTTCCTGGCTGCCTGCTCAGCCACTGCTTTGTCAGTAGGCATGTCAAGGAACCTTTCGATCCACATCAGAGCTCACAAAATACACCAAAAACAAAACAAAAAAAACCCCACAAAAACCAACCTCCCTTTCTGAAGCAAAAGTTTTCAATGAAAAGTCACTGAATACTTCTCCCTGATCTGCGCTATCAGACATATGCTAAAGGCTGACTCATCCCCTGCATGTCAGTGATTTCGACAAACTTACAAGGGAAAATATTCTTTCGCACATGTGACTCCTCCCCCACACTGCATACCACTGACATTATGTGACAAGCAACAGAAGCATTTGATAAAGGGATTTTGCCAAAAGCGTGTTCCTCTTTCTCCCTGAGGATGTTCTCCTCAGCTCTGCGGCTGCTGCTGCTGCACACTTCTCAGCAAATCTGCCTTTGCTGTGAGGAATCCAAGCTTGGTGCCTCTGAGGTTCTATTCTGGGCCCTCAGTGACAGAATATTCACCAATTTCACCCTGGAAAACATTACTTTCTCCTTGATCTGGGAAGACTCGACTGGTTTGCTAGAGAGTCCGCTGTACTTTGCCTGAAAATGGCTCAAAAGTGTTGAGGGTTTCATGCCATTATTTGACAAAGTATCGTAACAGACAAAGCATCGGAGACTATGGGCAGATAAATCACCTACCAAGTAAAACCCAATTTTCAGAGAGTCACTGTGGTACTTTCTATTTAAAATTTTTCTTTTTCTGTTACTTGAGTGAAATTACCAACCTGGCACGTTCAATGGTCCCTGGACATTAAGATTCACATTCTATAATTACACTGGATTTCTGTTCACTATGTTTATGATGTTATTTTGAGCCATAGTATTTTACTCCTATTTTTGTCACTCCTTTTATACCTCACTTCGAATTACTGATCCATTTTTGTGAACTGAAAACCGTGATCGTGAAAAATGAAAAGGTTAATAAGTAATTTACAACTGCACGATTGTGCTATGTACTAATTGAAAGATACATATATACATATATTAAAATTTTTTTCATGTTTATTTTTGATAGAGACAGAGACAGAGCGCAAGCGGCAAAGGAAAAGAAAGAGAGGGAGACATAGAATCCGAAGCAGGCTCCAGGCTCCGAGTTGTCAGCACAGAGCCCGATGCAGGGCTCGAACTCACAAACCATGAGATAATGACCTGAGCTGAAGTCGGACGCTTAACTGACTGAACCACCCAGGCACCCAAAATTGATTTACTCTTCACAGCCACCTTAAGAAGGAGGTAGTATTATCACCTCCTTTTTTTTTTTATAGATGGGTAAACTGAGGTATGACCTCACTTCCCCAAGGTCACAAAGAACCAGAATTTGGGACTAGGCAGTCCAGCTAGAGAGCATCCATTCTTCCCACACTATGCTCCCTCTCAAATAGGTAAAATGAATGCACTGAAGCAGTTCTTATAACCCAAGGCTCTGCCTTTGAAGGAGCAGGTTAAAACAGTTTGCCCTAAGTAGTCCTGGATAGCTTCCTTCAGGGACCTTGCTGCAATAAAGCCATCCTACCTCCCTCAGAGCTGGAATCTGATTAGATAAGTCAACAGCCAAGGGGTCTAGAGACCACTTTCCATCCTGTGTCCTAAGTCACACTGGGATGGAAAGTACACAGAATTCCTTGGCAGGTTAAGTATTACATGACCTTCTAAGTTTTTCTTTCTTAATTGGTCAGTTGTTAGTTTTGACTTCCTCTTTTACAAGGTAAGCGTTTGGCTTTCTCATGTAGACTCCCCTCCCATTCTCCCATTCTTGTAATAGGTCATTTTGTTAAATTTTTTATTAAATTGATATTCACTGTTTTCATGGTTAGGACTATGCATATAATGGTCACAGTTGAGTCTGCAGTATCCCACGAGTACATTTCCTTTCTTAGTAACTCTGTCTCTCCTGTAATTAATTGTAACTTTGTGGGGCGCCTGGGTGGCTCAGTCGGTTAAGCGGCCGACTTTGGCTCAGGTCATGATCTCACGTTCACGAGTTCAAGCCCTGCGTCAGGCTCTGTGCTGACAGCTCAGAGCCTGGAGCCTGCTTCAGATTCTGTGTCTCCCTCTCTTTCTGCCCTCCCCCACTCACACTCTTTCTTTCCCTCCCTCCCTCCCTCTCTCAAAAATAAACATTTGGGGCACCTGGGTGACTCAGTTGACTGAGCATCTGACTTCAGCTCAGGTCATGATATCACGGTTAGTGAGTTCGGTTAGTGAGTTTGAGCCCCACATCAGGCGCTGTGCTGACAGTGCCTGGAACCTGCTTCAGATTCTGTGTCTCCCTCGCTCTCTGCCCCTCCCCCGCTCATGCTCGCTCTTGCTCTCTCTCTCTCTCAAAAATTAATAAACGTTAAAAAATTTTTTTAATATAACTTTGTTTATACTTGCTTTGTTTTCTATTTTCCTATCATTGATTGATCCCCAAACCTTTGACATGAAGGTAAAACTCTTCTCTATAGAAACCCACCACTGGCTCTCCCACCTCCACAAGCCTCACACACAGCCATTCCTTTAGAGGTCCCTACTGTCCTGGGTAGGCTGACCTCCAGGACCACTCCACAACTGTGAGTCCCCTTACCCGCCCAGGAATTCCCTTTGCTTTCTTCTCGTGTTGGAGCTGTGGTTTTCTGGAACATGTCTTCCTTCCTCTTATCCTTACTCCTTCATTTTTGTGGAGCACAAGTCCAGCAGGTAGTTTTTAGTCCTGGTCTGTCTAAAAATATCTTCATTCTACTCTCACACTTGACGGTCTGGCTGCATGGAGAACTACAGGCTGGAACTCATCTCCCTTCATAAGTAGGGTATCACTAGTATTGGAAGTTCCATGCTACTTGAGTCCTGATCTTTTAAATATAGTCTGATTTTCTCCTCCTGGAAAGTTTTACTATCTTCCCGTCATCCCTGGTGTTCTGAAAATTTGTAGCAAAGTACCATATGTGAATCATTCTTCAGTTTTAATGTAACGCCAGTAGAATGTAAACTCCATGATGGCACAGAGGTTTATCTACCGCTCCCCCCTCCTATGCCTCTAGTGCATTTGACCATCCATGTCTTAGAGCAGGTGCCTAGCGAATCTGGGTCGGATGAAAGGACAAGATAAGCCCGGACTTGCTGGGTCCTTTAATCTGGAGGCATACATATTTTTTTGAATTAACTTCTTTGTAACTTTCTCCCCACTACCTTTTCTGGAACTCATGTAAGTTAGGTGTTAGACTCTTGAATGGATAGCCAAATATTCTTCCCCCTCTCCACTGTTCTACCGTCTGGGAGATTTCTTTCACTTTTATCTTCCTATCATTGCAAGCTGCTTTAACCTTTGGCTAGCAAATATTTAGCTTCTAGTTATTTCTTACTTGCAGGACTGAGTAATCAAGAGTTCCCATATGTTTCACTGAAGGATCAGAATTCTAAAACTCTAGTATTTTTTAAATCTTTTCCTCTTGGTCTAGTTGGTCTCCTCAGAGAAGAATTCTTAAATCTCCTGGCTGATATTATCAATCTGGCTTCCAGTGTTCGGAGAGCCAAGTGAGGGAAGGCAGTTGAAGATCTCACTATCTGGCACATAGGCATTCACTTGTTCCCAGTGTCTTCAATAATGTACTACTTCCTGCTCTCAGCTAACACCCCCAAAGGAGAACGTGGACCTGCCCTCAGGCCAGCTTTCTTCCTCCTCACAAGGATTATGGGCCTTGGCCACTCCCCAAGCACACCCTGACATATTTCCAGGGCTCTGAGTGTCAGAGTCACATAGACTCTGAGTCAGATGGACTCAGTCCCTTCTCTCCCAAGAGGCCTCCAGGTTCTCTACAAACAAAATATGTCCACCCCTTCTCCCACAGCCTTTAAACTCCCTGAGAAAAGATTTACCACTCTTCTTCACCTGACCCTGAGACACCTGGACTCACATACACAAGAAACTGCACAATGTGCCACTGGATGGGACATTGCTTACAATCTTGTTCTCCCTCTCTGCTGGCTACATTTTTTCTGTTGGTATAAAATAAATGTTTTATATTGATTTTAAAAGTTAAGAAATTTATAGTTCTTTAAGAAAATAACTCCAAATCCATCTTGTGAGTGGAAAAGGTTAGAATCTTAAGATTTTCACAGAATATGGGCGCCTGGGTGGCTCAGTCAGCTGGGTGTCTGACTCTTGATTTCGGCTCAGGTCATGGTCTCGCGCTTGTGGGGTTGAGCCCTGCATCAGGCACTATGCTAGGTGTGGAGCCTGCTTGGGATTCTCCCTCTCCCTCTGCCCCTCCCCAACTCGTGCTCTTGTGCACACACTCTCTCAAAATAAACGTTTAAAAAAAATGTCACAGAATAGCTGCATGGTACAAATGATGCTACTACATATGTGAAGACAGATCATCCATAGGACGTGGTAAGAGGGCAGTTCCCAACCATAAACGTCAATAATGAAAACACACATGGCATGCCTCAATGTGGACTGGTGATCTGAAAAATATTTAAATTTAGCAACTTTGAAAAAAGCCTTGTTAGTTTCTGCTTGTTATTTTTAAAAAATATGTACTGATTTAAAACCATAGGTAATAGAATACAGAAAATCATAAATTATTAATAGTGATAATTATTAATAACAGTAATAATGGCTGTCTTATTGCCTTAAGTGATCCATTTTGCAGAGAAGGAAACTGGGTCTCATCAGGTAGAGGCAAGATTCAAATCCAAGTAGCCAGACTTTAGGACTTGAGATCTTCCCTGCAACCACAAGGCCTCAGAGATGCGAGTCCATCCAAGGCCAGCCTTTCTGCTGGAGTGCTAGGAACGGCCTCTTCCTGGATATCAAATTCTCATTATCCACTAATCCCTCTTCCGTAGCTCCTTCCTATATTTACTGCCTCCTTAGGCCAGCATTCAAACATGCTTAGAACTCACTCCTTTTAAAACCCCCTCTTAGTCCACATCTCCCTCCACTTATTATGCTATGTTGTCTAACACCTTGAAGGCTGAACACCTTTAAAGACTTGTCTCCTTGCACAGCCTCTACTTGATCGCCCCTCTCACTCATCACCTGTCTAGAACGTGGCATTCATCCCCATAACTTCAATGAAACCGTTCTTGCCAACCTCAGTAAAAGCTCACCCACACTCTTCAGCATCATCCCAGTCTCTTCCCTCTACCTCATCCCCCATATCCAATCACATTTACTGAGATGGTCAAAGCCGCTTCTTACACATCTCTGGAATCTGTCAATTTCTCTTCATCTGCACTGCCAGGCCCCACCACCCTGCCACTAGATTATTCCAACAGGCACCCCAACCTCAAGTCTTGCCCTCCGTACTGCACCCAGAGTGACTTTCCTAAAACAGAAATCTAATCAGTTAAAATACTTCTGTGGCATCTCCCTGCCCTTGACCTAGCTTTCCATATCCTTAATAGAGCCTTACAAGGCCTTCATGACCTGACCCATAGGTCTTAATGGATAAAGAACTGGAAGTTCTGAAGTGTTAAGAGACTTACTGTAATTGCCGGTTAACCGGCAGTGGAAACAGAGTTTGAGCCCAGGTTCTCTTGTCCAAACCCTACTTCTCTCTGCCACTGATAAAGTACTTCTTTTACTGTCTATTCTATGTGGTCCATCCTCCTGGTCATTTCTATTAAGAAATGGGACCAGGAGTCCCGTTTATACATGGACTTAGGGAACTGGCTACAGGTCACTCAGTGGTCTAGCTGGGACTCAGTCTGGGCTCTGTGCTCTGTCTGCTTTTCCAGAGGGTTTCACAAATCACAGGTGTGGAGGAGGGATAGTTTCTCTCCACAGCTACACCGAGTTGGAGTAGGGGGCTCTAACAAGCACCCGACTCATCATTATAAGACCTGAACTCCAGTCTGGGTCTTCTACTAACAGTGTGAATGGATTCAAGTTCTTCCACTTGGCTGAATCTGGTTTCATTTGTTACATGGAGATACAATACTGTCTTGTGCGTGTGTCTGTGTGTGTGTGTACACACACACACACACACACACACACAAAACATTGTTTACTCTGTCTCTCAGAGCTCTTGAGGTAATCAAGTAAAAGAAACAGGAACGTACTCTACAAATATGTTATTAGCATTAATAAAGGCAGGTTTAAAAGTAAAAATCTAGAGCATGCTTAACTAAAGAAAACCTTGTAGCATTCCTGTTTACTGTTTAATAAAGTCAGTTCTCTTCTGTTAGATAGGGCTACAAAACTCAAATGACTTAAATTGAATTCAAATCAAGCTTTCTCCTGTAAGGTCCATCGAGAATTTTTAAAAACAGATACTGTAAGATACTCTCTTTTGAGGCTATTTTCCTATTCTCAATTTCAAGAGAGAACATGTAAGTATATCTTATCTTTCTGGATTATCTGAAACTGATGAGCACAACTGTTCTGCAGTTTGAAACTATACAGAGGCAGGCAATAAGTATCAACTGTGGTTTAATAAATAATGTTTTCCATGATTTTAGCCCCTTTATTAAGATGGATTTATACTTTAAAATAATAATATCTCCAGGTCACTAACAAATGTTAGCATAAAAAGGTCCTCTGCAAAAAAAAAAGAAAAAAAATGTGACATGATTTACAGTTAATTCATGCTTTCAATCAAAAATCAATGAAAAAATATTTTTAACCACTAACAATAAAGCATGCTTAATTTACTGCTTGAGTTGCTTTTAATGACTTCAAGGAAGTTTTTAGCTGCCTCCCAAACTTGTTATTTTTCTAACCTCTTTTATGGCTAGGCAAGGATTTTTTTTTCTAGTTCACTGAATAAATCATTTTCATGTGAACCTTAAAATAAGATTTTTAACCCACAAATCCTCCTGGTTAACATCTTTGTCGAGTATGCTCACAGGCACTGAAACTGCCACTCAGCTGGCTTCCAGACACATGCTTTGTGTCCTTGTACAATTAAATTCATGAATGGGCTTAGTAACTAACTGATTAGAATTTGTCTGAGATTTTGAACAATTCTGTCATAAATGTAATCACAATAAGTCTATACAAGACTTATAAGACCGCCGGCCAAAAGTGAGCAATTCAAAACAGGAAACAGAAGGACAAAGGTTTTATTTTGGGAAGAGGAGCCAGATGATTGTAGGGATGAATTAAGGACACTAAACACCTTTAACTGTACTACCATGGCCAGAACAGCCTTCCAGAAATATTTACAAGAGTATAAATTGTAACTAATAGATTTTTGGATATACTATGGACTACAAGACTGAAATCAGCAGGAAATGTAATTAATGAATGCCGTCAGTATAAAATGGCAATTGACAGCAAATGTTGGATAACACAAGACTTTGAGAACTTGAATCTCTTTCCTTAAATTAAGGATAGTAAATGAAACTCCTTCACAAAACAGCTTTCAAGAGACTCTATAACTGCAAGAGGCATATTACCAATTCAACAGGTTTAGTTATTAATTATAACTGAGTAGCTATCAATTCCTGCAGACAGAATTGATTGGCAACATATGAAATGCAAGTGCTAGGTTTTCAAACTAACAATTTAGGAGTTTGAGATCCTAGATTATTTTACATTGAGGGAAATTACCCTTAAGCAAAGATAAAGAGAACATATTGGGGTTTAATACGCCGGTTCTAAAAAGAATCAGATAACAGTGAGTCACTTACCCTTTTAAAATGCACCATTATCTGCAATTTTGGGATGAATAAGATCTGGCTTCAAAGAGCTGACATGAAGATCAGGGTGGGAGTGGGAGGGAAGAGCCTATTATGAGCTCAGTGAACTGTAATGAAGCATGTGACAGAGCTGCTCGGGAAAGCCTGGGAAGCAGAGGTGTCCAGGCAGTCCATGCACTCAGACATGGCCGGGCCCTATCTGGGATATCTGATGCGGTTCTAAACGTGCAGTGCCTGAGGAGCTGACAAACTAGACACCAAACGGAAGGAATCATCAGCAGTCCTGACGCTTGGTGGTGGAGATTTCGAGTCATGCCCCATGGAAAGGGGAGATTTCCCTTGTGTTGCTTCAACAACTGAGAATTAAAGACAGCTAGAATTTAGTTCCATGTAAGGAAAAAAAAAAAAGGATTTAAAAATCAAAGTTGTTCAACTAGATGGGATTCTGAACAAGTGGTGAGCATTGGATATTAAAGTAGGGTCTGGGCGCCTCTCTGACTTGAATTCTGTAAAAGGGACACCAGCCGTGTTGGGAAGTAGGCTTCATAGAGAAAGGTTCAAAGCCATTTTAAGAACTGAGGACTTCCATTTCTGAGAGTCTGTCCAAACAGGCACTCTGACCTATCCTCAAAATGAGAACTAAAAATATTGGCTAAAACATTAAATACAGATAGCTAGAGAGGTGCCTGGGTGGCTCAGTCGGTTAAGTATCGGACTTCAGCTCAGGTCATCATCTCATGGTTTGTGAGTTTGAGCCCCACATCAGGCTCTGTGCTAACAGTCAGAGCCTGGAGCCTACTTCAGATTCTGTGTCTCCTCTCTCTGCTCCTCCCCAACTTGTGCTCTATGTCTCTTAAAAAATAAACGTAAAAAAAAAAAAAAAAAAAAAAAAATAGAGGGGCACCTAGGTGGCTCAGTCAGTTAAGCGTCCGACTTCGGCTCAGGTCATGATCTTGCGGTTTGTGAGTTTGAGCCCCGCATTGGGCTCTGTGCTTACAGCTCGGAGCCTGGAGCCTGCTTCAGATTCTGTGTCTCCTTCTCCCTCTGCCCCTCCCCCACTTGTGCTGTCTCTATCAAAAATAAATAAAAAATATTTAAAAAATTAAAAAAAAAATAGCTAGATATGAGCTGACCAGTTATTAAGGAACATGAGAAGCCAAAAATTAAGTGAAGGCAGGAAGCACAAGAAGTAAGCAGGGGAGTCAAAGTGGCTTCTGCTTTAGAGGCATCTGCTGGTCTGGGTGGACTTTAGCTTTTGTTTGCACAGTCTCTAGGTGGTTAGAGGCATTAAAAAAAACAAACAAAAAAACCAACCAACTCAGGGCCCACCCAAAGTGGACCATCTAAACAGGACATACTCCAAAGGACCATACGTCACCCTCCATGTTTAGAATTGGACATCTCAGGACTGCAAAGACAACACTTGTTCAAATCTCGGTGCTAGTGAAGGGGGAATATCCCTGCACCTCCAAGAATTCAGAACCACAAGCCAGACCTTATATAAGATTGTGCCCCAAAATAACTTGAAGTACCCAAAACCTCAAGTTGAGAGTTGGGTTTCCAGGGGTCTCCAGGGGTGGAAAGTGATTCCAGTCATCTAGGAGAAGCAAAGGAAATTCCTCTTTGGTTCAACTCTGGTTGCAGAGAATTCTGCATAAAACCTAAGAAACATGGACTCATCGTAAAAACAAAGCAAAAATACACACAAAAGCAAGGCACCATGAATAAGAGCCAGCAAAAATGATAGTGAGAATAAGAACTGTAGAAGCTACAGTTCTTTAGCTACAGCATTGGTCAAAGATGGAATGGAGATAAAAGACATGTATAAACATGCATCACACACACAATATCCAAAGCTGGCTAAGATTCTGGATAAGCTGAAGTCTCATTCATAATCCATCTCACTATTAGAGCAGCTGTAAAAGTTAATACATAAAGCATAAGTAACTAAACCCTGTGAATAAGTCTCTTCCTGGTATTCATTAGACGACAGCTTATCTCTGTACAAAGAGCTGTAGCTAGAACAGTGCTAAGTATTTGTATACATAGGCCTATGTAAATGTGTTTTAAGTCAACACCAAGTATGCTTATTTTGAAACATACTAGCATAGGTAAATGCATATTTATAAACTCTAAAAATTTAATTCTATCAACCTCACAAAAGAGTGAACTTAAAAAAAAACTCAATGAACACAAAATTTATTAAAGTGATACATGAACTCTGCAGCAGATTTTGCCCCTTGGGTTTGGAGTAGAGCATTACTATTTCCATGTGTCACTTTCATTACAAAAAAGCACTTGAGGAAAAGGTGGGAAATGGTCTTAGCAGTATGGCTTCCAAGTCAGAGTCTCCAGCTGACTGAATGTGGGACTAAGTCAAAATGAAACATTGAAAAGTTTCATTACAAAATGGAGAGGTTAACCAAGGTTTAAAATAACCAAGTATCTGTATTCTTTTTTGACTCTCAGGGGAGTGCAGTGTTCTTACCTTCACGCTAACGTACATTTATAGAACACGTATCAGGCAAAATCATCCAAGGACAGCATCATTCTCATTCCACTGGTTTCAATGACCTCATAAAAAGGGATTGGATCCTGCTAGATATACAGGACCCAGGATTGCCTCATAGGTTTCCTTCTCTAAAAAAGGTTTGTCATGATCCAAACATCACTACTACATCAGTCTCAAAGTTGATGGTAATAAATCAGAGGGATGAATAAAAAGTGGGTTTATTAGGGCACCTGGGTGGCTCAGTCGGTTGAGCGTCCGACTTCAGCTCAGGTCATGATCTCGCGGTCCGTGAGTTCGAGCCCCGCGTCAGGCTCTGTGCTGACCGCTCAGAGCCTGGAGCCTGTTTCAGATTCTGTGTCTCCCTCTCTCTCTGACCCTCCCCCGTTCATGTTCTGTCTCTCTCTGTCTCAAAAATAAATAAACGTTAAAAAATTTTGTTTTTTTGGGGCGCCTGGGTGGCGCAGTCGGTTAAGCGTCCGACTTCAGCCAGGTCACGATCTCGCGGTCCGTGAGTTCGAGCCCCGCGTCAGGCTCTGGGCTGATGGCTCAGAGCCTGGAGCCTGTTTCCGATTCTGTGTCTTCCTCTCTCTCTGCCCCTCCCCCGTTCATGCTCTGTCTCTCTCTGTCCCAAAAATAAATAAACGTTGAAAAAAAAAATTAAAAAAAAAATTTTTGTTTTTTTAAAGTGGGTTTATTAGACTATCTGATGCATTACACATGGGAACAAGTGTTAAACTAGAGTGATACACCTGTCAAAAGTTCAAGTTTAAAAGGTGATCCAGTTACAGTTCCTAATGCTACCTCTCTTTCAAGATCCCACTAATATCTAGAAAGATGCAAAACAGGTGGATTTCCAGGGGGTGGAATCTCACTAGCACCAAAACAGAAGCAGAACCAAATTCCAAGAACTAACGCTTCTACTGCCTGAAATCAATTCCTTATAATTGGAAAGCGAATAATTAAATGTTTTAAAATCCAGTTTTCCAAAAATTTATAATTCTTTTTAAGTTTGAGAGAAAGAAAGTGCAAGCAGGAGAGGGGCAGAGAGAGGAGGGGAGAAAGAATCCCAAGCAGGCGTGCTGTCAGTGGGTTCACTGTTCCTGGTGGGTTGCTGCTCCTAGGCTGCCAGTGAACACTGAGCCAGAGGCTACACTTAAGTGTACGGATACATCTCTACTTGTTTCTGTAGGTCTGTATTCACTGAAATTCATGAATTTGTACCGATATCCAATTCCAATCTAACACCACAGCATTCACTGTAGTTTTCTCCCTTTCCATATTCAGAATTATTTCTTGGAAGTCAAATCTGGCTCCCATTATCTTCAATATACTTATATATTTGATCAATTCAAATGGATTGAATTATATAGATCTCTCTTATATGGATCTCTCACTGCTGCTACTCAGCCCCCAATCCCACTAGGGCACCCTCCTCACTCCACGTGGGCTTGAACACTCTGGATCAGGAACACTGTCACACCCCATTCCACCCAGGCCATCAATCTCACCCCTCGCAGGTTCTGACACTCACACCAGGCTGCCCTCCTCACCCCGAACTGGGCCAAGGCCACCTGCCCCACGGGCTGCCCTCCACAACACCCTCCTCACCCCAGTTGGACCAGCGCGACCCCCACCCCACTTCCCACATAGATGGCTGCCTGGCTCCATCCTGTCTAACGGCTTCTGGGCTGAACCACTGAGGAAACAAAGGAGGAATAATTTAATAATGATCTTAATATAAAAGAGGAATGGTATAAGACAAATGCCAGATTGGTGCATCTCTGAACTCTCTGCAGGTAACACTTAAAAATAAAAATAAAATATAGCTAATGATAGGTGGTACATTTTCATTTTATGCAATAGTCACAATCCTGAAAATTTCCACAGATGTTTAAGTTTCTATATAGGAATCACGTTTTAGAGCCCTGTGGGGCTTTTACTTAAAAGAATACAATGGCAAGTTATTTCATGAAGCAAAAAGTCATTTTGTAATGTGAATAATCCCTCCTAATGTAGCTATTCTATAAAATTTGATTTCACCAAACATGATTTTTTTTTAAATGCTGGTACTTAAGAGATAAAGTTCACTAATACTAGTCAATGTACTCCAGAATCTTTCAACTTATGCCTAACTAGGCAAAACAAAACATCATTCAATTATAATATTGAACCCCAGAGAATTTTTTTTCAGTAAAATCAATTAAAAGGAGCCTTTAGGAAATTAATAGTTACAGAATGTCATCTCAACATGAGTGTCAGTGCATCTAAGTCTGGAGGGAGGGGGGAGAGTTAAACTAGGAATTCAGAAAATGGTTTTAGTGCAAACATGTAATGATTAGAATTTTAGGGACATGTAATTACCTGCATATTTATTTAGAAATTATGCTCTGAAATCCATCCAAGTGGGTTAGAAAAGAGCATAACGCCACCTCCCCTCACTTTTGTGTCATTAATTGCTATCAGGAAAGAACAAAGCCCCTTTCTGCCTCAAATGAGCCTGGAATCAAGAGAGTCTGGTGAACAGCACGCGTCAGGTGGCCACAGCGGGCTGGCCCCAGGTTGATATGCAGGGAGGTGGGCAAGGGTGAGAAACAAAGGGGGAAGGTAGAACTAACACACCTGTGCAGGAACCTGGGAACTAGGCGCAGGAAGGCCGATGTGGAGAGAGTCGGGGGAAGGAGGAGACAGGTAGGTCAGATCTACACCAGATGAGCAGAGGAAAGGAGGGAGAGTGGCGTCAGTCAGGAGTTACCTCGGCGCACCTGAGGTTTTTTGGCCACAGGGAGGTTTTAGTGTGCATTTTCCCCTGGAAACCCTAACTAGGGCAGTCAGTTCTTACGCTGGAAATGTAGACTACCGTTTTAAGCACAGATTCTGAAATCAGATGGGAGTTCAAACCCAGGATGCACAGTGTTAGCTGAACACACGACTGTGTTACCTTGGGCAAGGCTCATAATCTCTCTATGCCTCAGCTTCCACATGACAACAGAGATCCTAAACACTGGGATGGGGACAAGGGGGATCCAGGAGCCCCCTCACCCCCAGGGAAGTGCTGGACCACTGGGACAGGTGTGGGGAGGTGGTGTGGAGGCTGCCCCAAGTCAGAAGGCTTCTCTGGATAGGTTCTCCTCAATTGTTTTTGGTAGCTTCTCCTTCTCTGGGACAAGGAGAACAGAGTGGCAAAGAACCAATGCACGTAAAAGCTCTCCAGAGAAGATAACAGTTTGGAACTGCTGCATCTGCTGGAGGACTGTCTGGGCTTCTATCATTCATGCAACTAGCACAGGGCCTCTCTGGAAGCACGTCCAGTTCAGGTCAATTACAGACCCCACCTCATGTGACTCAGGGAGCTCTAGGGGAGGCTCAGGGCACCATGAGCCTCATCCAGGGTCTTGCTCTCATCGCTGGTTCCTCTTCCAGCCCTGGTAGCCTTGAGGGCACTGTTCCTTCTTGGGGTTTTACCTCCTTCCAAACCCAGTGCTCAGTTTGAACTCTCCACAGCTTCCACTCTCCAGTGCCTGGATTGCTGGAGTAATTAGCCCCTCTACCCTGCTTCAAAACTGTTCTATTAACAGTGGTGTAATGTACAACGCAGCCTGGATCTCTGGTGTCCCCAAGTTCATACAGCGGCTCAGGATTCTTGGACAGGTCTTATTCTGTTTCCCAGGGCCAGATCTCCATTCTCATTGGTCCCCTTTACCATTTACACTGATCTCATACACATGAGGATATGTATTTATTCATTCTTGACGTACTAAG
Organism: Puma concolor; assembly: GCF_028749965.1. Lineage (NCBI taxonomy): Eukaryota > Metazoa > Chordata > Mammalia > Carnivora > Felidae > Puma > Puma concolor. Next base: position 45,088,749 of record NC_141672.1, read on the forward strand.
CAGCCAGCATTATGGTAGGCTCTGGGGACACATAATACTGAAGATACAGACATATGCACATACCAAGACCTTCCAGTTAGAGCACCCACAGAGAGACCAACTGGCAGATGAGTGATTATAGAGTAATGCGGCTGTCGCCACGACAGGATTATGTAAGGAGCACGAGGGAACCCAGAAAAGGCAGCAGCAGCCAACAGAGGATTGCGTGTGCCGGCAAAGTTGTTACATTTTGACTCAACTATACTTTACGTACTGACGTTTTCATGAGTCTCCCAGTCCAAAGAAGAAAAGACCACCTTCTTAAAATACAATGATAGCCAATAAGGCCTGCACAAATGTAGCAAAACCTTCTTATTCCACTTATACATAGATACTAAAACTATTACACAAAAAATAGATTATCTAAATTCTGAGTTGCTTCTGTGGGTTAATAAAAACAAAACCTGACACACTCTAGTGATCTCTGGTTTCTAAACGGAGAGAGAGACACAAACACACTAGGTAATGTTGTAGGAATTCTGTCCCTACTGAACTTTGAACAGATGACCCTTTCTCGAGCAACAACTGTACCAGCTGTTTCAGAATGAACTACCAATGAATTTTTAAAAAGCCACTAGAGGGCAAGATAGCAGTGGACTTTCCAAGTTAGAAGATTCCAACTTTAAAAAAAACTACAGAGCACGTGAAGTCACAGTCACCACCTGGTGGGACAGGAGATTTGGGACAGATTAAATGAAGGCCAAAGCAGAGAATCTGCCTGACACTGAGTCTAAATCACAAGTGCCTATACTTGAAAGCAGTATTAAATGACTTTATTGAAGTATTCCACTAACTGAACGTGAAGCCCTTTACATGAAACCAGTCCGTTCAAATGAATGTCTTAACCATCCATGTATTCTTCTGGATACTTCTGAACCTGCTGAGTTCCAAACCTGTTGTGCGTTCCAAATCTGAACTTTAAAAAAGTAATTTTTTTTTTTTTTCATTGAGAGAGAGAGAGAACACAAGCTGAAGAGAGGGGCAGAGAGGGGCAAGCAGGCTTCACTCAGCAGGGAGCCCGATGCGGAGCTCTATCTCACAACGCTGGGATCATGACCTGAGCCTAAATCAAGAGTCAGTTGCTTAACCGACTGAGCCACCCAGGTGCCCCTCTAAACCAGAACTTTTAAAGCATATATACACTTCTTCAATCCCCTTTTCTCCTTTTGAAAGCCATGTTCATCCACATTCCTACATAAGATCAATTTATATTGCCCCATTATTTTGTAGACTGTGAAACCATTTTGTTCTCCTCAGAAATATACTCTAATGTACATTGATCTCACCATCCCCATACATTTACATTTGCCAACGTGGGAGATGGGTGGAGGAAAACAGGTGTTATATGATACAAACTGGCAAATTAATCTCTTTCTGTAACTTTAGCAAATGGCACTCAATTCTTGTGAAATTAGAATGGTTTTCAAACAGGAAGAAATAAAAACCCTGCTGTGATTTTTTATGCAAGTTTGGAAAGTTACTGCATATGGTATTAAAATCTGTATCTGGTCCTCAAAGAAGTTAATAAGTGATCAAATATCTTCTAGTATGAAAAGGAAAATAATCAAGATGTGTACCCAAGTTATAAATAGGCTCTTTTACAACAACATGGTTCTTTCTCCACATCCAATCCACATCTGCTTCCATATTTTGCTTTCCTATTGTTAGGACTGCATCCTACCCACAATTCTCGCCTTTCTCTGCACATCTGCAATCCACAGAACAGGATAATGTGGGAGTAGAGACCAGGCCATTCTTCAAAGACCAAGGGCCAGCTCTCACCACCTCTGGGCCGAAGAAAACTCAGCGGCAGGGAATCTGAGTTCTGGAGATGCCCACATATGAATCAAGGGAGAGACGGTCAAGGCTCTAGTGCATTTCACAGTGTTCCTACAGCTTAATTCTTTGCTTCTGAAAGCCTTGGGAGCCTAAGAACAAGCCCCCTCCTGAATAAGCTCTGTATTTAAGTTCTCCAGTTACAGAAATTCAGATCAGAGAAGGGAGTTCAGGTTAAGGAAAGAAAGGTTCCACTGACAGCTGGGTGGTTAAGAGCAATGGAACTTTCCTGGGTTTGCAGAGCCATCCCTTGGGTTTTGGTTACAGGCTCTAGAGATGAATGGGGCCATGAGCATCAAGGGTCACTGGGAGGACCAAACTGCCTTACATGCCTCAAGCAGAGGGGACCACAGCCATTCTCCCCCACCCCCATTCTGAAATAATTCTTTCGATCGTTGGCCAGTTCACAATCTATCATTTTAACCCCTGCCTGTTCTCTCCTACATTTGTTCTCCGCCTTCTCTCCATAACATTGCAGCTCCCTCCCGGACTCCTGGGGCAAATTTAGGTCAGGTGGTGCCATGCATCAGGGAGGACAAGGGGCTGAAATCAAGCCTGTACAGTTCCCTGAACCACACACCCTGGTGATGAGCTGTGTCCACAAGAGAAAGGGAGGCTTTTTCCTATCTTGCACAAAAGCACCATGCATCACCAAGCTTTGTGCCACAGGGGCAGTGTCTGCTTAGAGAGGGCACTACTTGCTCTGGTACGGACTGGGGCTAGCCCTGCTCCCTACCCGCCCCCCCCGCCCCGCCCCCGGCCGTCACTGTGAACTAAAAAGAGTTCTTCCATCAAAACTAATTCTTTGTGAATCACTGTTGATAAAAATATTTCATTCGAAGTCATACTACATTAATATGTCTTTTCCCATGGACAGACAATTCCTCTTTATATCCAACAGAGTAGTTTTAACTGAAATAAATGAATAAAGGGTTTCTTTTTTTTTTTTTTTTTTTTTAAATTTTTTTTTTTTTTTTTTCAACGTTTATTTATTTTTGGGACAGAGAGAGACAGAGCATGAATGGGGGAGGGGCAGAGAGAGAGGGAGACACAGAATCGGAAACAGGCTCCAGGCTCTGAGCCATCAGCCCAGAGCCCGACGCGGGGCTCGAACTCACAGACCGTGAGATCGTGACCTGGCTGAAGTCGGACGCTTAACCGACTGCGCCACCCAGGCGCCCCGAATAAAGGGTTTCTAAGAGTGCCTGGCACATAGCTACACAGGGACCTCCAACTACATACCAGATGTTTTTATTCTTACCTTTTCAAATGTCATGCCATGCTGGATGTATCCAACAACTCAAATACTTTTAATAATGATGGGAGGGAAATCTAAGACAAATTAAGAGAACGAAGTCTTTCCTGCTTCTAATCCATATCCAGCAAAATGATTGTTGAAAATTGGAAAAAAAAAAAAATCACACCTGTAAAATGTCTTTACTTAGGCCACACATATGCAGACCAATGAGAAGGTCATCCTGCTAAGAAGATAAAATGAGGGAATATACGTAAAAGCTTCTAGCATAATATAGCCGGGAGCTCAATAAATATTTTTTAAAAAGTTAAGGAGAGGAGGTAGAAAAATTCAAAAGCTGTCTGAAACTAAAAAAGGAGAGCAGCCTAGGATCATCATGCATAGAGGAAACAGGCCTTAGTATAAAATAATGGTTATTCCAGTCAATGAATTCCTGCTCTATTATTGTCTTTGTGGGAGAGATGAAGAAGGGACTTTTGAGTTCCTCCCATAGATGCCACATGTTGTCAGGATATGTATGCTAAGCTCTTCAGAATTCTATTAGCTGAGCATGGTTACCCCTGTTTTGTTAAAAAAAAAAAAAAGGGGGGGCACCTGGGTGGCTCAGTCAGTTAAGCATCCAACTTCGGCTCAGGTCATGATCTCATGGTTCATGGGTTTGAGCCCTGCATCGGGCTCCGTGCTGACAGCTCAGAGCCTGGAGCTGCTTCAGATTCCGTGTCTCCCTCTCTCTCTCTGCTCCTCCCAGCTCATGCTCTCTCTCTCAGAAATAAACAGACATTTAAAAAATTTTTTTAAAAAGAAAAAAGGAAACAAGAACACCTGGCCTCCAGGGAGGACGTAACCACCCAAAAGGTTTAAATAAAACGTGAATGTTTCCACCATCGACTTTCTATAAAACTCATCTATGTGGATGATTTCCGGTAGCTGAAGGCTTCCTTCAGGGTAAGTCTCCTCTGCTCTTCTGCACAAGAGGAACGGAGCCACCCCTGTGGTCAGACTCTTCCCTGCAGTCAGGAAAGGCCTCCTCATGTCGGCAGTTAGAGACGTTTCAGAGGGAGCAGAGACTCCATCCCAGTATGGGATCTGGCAAACAGCAGTCTTCTGTACTTGGTTTTAGAAGATGACATGTCCATTCCTGAGCACTGTGTGGGTAGGTGGAGATCAGGGCGCTGAAAGCATGTGTGCCTGTTTCCACATTCTCCATGTGACCCTGTGGTGGCCTCACCTTCATCTGCCCTGTCCCTCTTTAACCAGGTCACCTGAGTGGCTCCCTTTACGTCTCAAAGCCAGATTCTCCTTAGGTAAGCCTTTCCTCTCCTTCTCAGTGGCCGAAATTCAGTGTTCCCTGCAGCCTTTGCTCTTTTGAAGGGCAGGTTTTACAGGTCTCAGGGGTGGTCTGTGAAAGGCAGCTTCAGCTTCCCACAGGGCGTGGCCAGTTTTAGGGGGTGGGGTGGGGTGGGGGCTTGGTCTCAGGTGGGCTTCTGCTGTCCAGGTCCCAGAACCACACTAGGCCTGACCGTCCGCCTGACTTATCAGCTAGCCACTTATCTCCGGCACAGCCCCGTTATCAGTGCTGAATGCCTTGTTTCTACGAAAACTCTGAATAAATGTATTAGCTGTATAATTTGAACTGTGTGGCTACCTATATTTTCCAGCAATCTTTATTGGATTCTGGGTTTGAATCACCAAGGTTGGCGCCACTGGATGTTGTTTCATTGTCCTGCTCCCCGTTTTCATAGCACCTTCTTCAGCTTCTCCTTACCTTGGTGCTGGCTCTCTACCAACTATTATTTACGTGGATACCTGGCTTTTCAAGTTTTGCTACGCCACCCTGCCGTCTTCATCATGGGGCAGATTTTTCCTGCCTCTCTCTCCTTTGCATTTGTCATATTCTTAATAAAATTCAAACCCAAAAGAGCAAATGTACTGACGGTTTCATCTCACAGTTTTGAAAAAATCAGCAAGTAGTATTGGAATCATACAGTACTGTCCTTTTGTACAAATTGCTATATAAATGCCAAAACACAAGGTGGATACTGCTTAGTTTCCGGGTATTTTTTTGCAAGGGGAGGATTCTGACCGTTCCCCCCCCCCCAGAAGAAAACCATAGACACATGCTGTGTCTCATAGCTATGCTGCTTCAAAACTATCATTTTGTTTTTAGTCATGTTCCCCCCAAAATACTAGCTTCCAGCCAGATATTATCTGTGTGTCAAACAGCACAACACTCCCCTGACCATGCGTCTTTGCACAAATGAAGTTAATCTGATTTTAAAGCTGCAGAATTAAACCATTGTTCCCATGGCATGGCCCACTGTAGTCGCCCTGGTGCTGGTGAGCGTGCTGTCACAGGGAGTCAGCAGCTGGGACACATCTGTGGTGCGCCTCTTGTTTAGTGCCGTCTGAAGACAGCAGAAGCAAGGAACGAGCCACAGCTAAGTGTCTGCAGCTTGCAGATAAGAAACATGTTTGGTGAAACAGGAAAGTTCTCAGTGTCTGTTGTTTGCTTTTACTGTTTACCTGGACGGGTTGTGATAGGATTCCCATGGCAAGCATTAATAGAGCAATAAAAAGTGTTAGCGGAACACTTCAGTTATCTGTTCTGCAGCCTGAGTTTTTTCAATCCAGAGCTTCTTTAAGGAGCCTATATCCATTAAAGACATAACAAGGGACTCTTTCTGTAAGGATGTCAGCAGTCTCAAATCCTTTGTGGAATGGGGCGAGTTATAAACATGGAGAAATAAATGAATCTAGCTGCATCAAATGAATGTATGTCATGTCACTTTTTAGTTTACCGACCTATGTGTAATTTTCCTCATCTAATTTTCTGCTTTTAAGTTGGCTACAGAAATGGAAATGGAATAATCAGTCGGTGAAGAATTGTCTATAAACAACAAATGAGTCCTGGGAGCAGGGCTAAGGAACCTCTTGTGAGTGCCTGGCAGTTCAGAGAGCCTGGAGTCACCTTCCTCGCTGATCCTGACTGTACAGCCTGCGAGACGGATAGAGAGGTTGCTGCAGAAGGTGAGATATGGCTCTGAGAGCTGAGTGCTGAGGGTAAAACACACCATTCTCGCGGTTCCTGGGTGAGGAAAGGATGACAAAGGAGTAGAGACTGAACATTAAAAGCTACAAGAATGTTGAGAGCTGAAAACAGTTAACTTTAGGCAAGTCAGCATGAGTGAAAAAAGAAACTTAAGAATTCAGAGACACGAATGCTCAATGTGGTTTGGATGTGAAGATACCATCACCTTGGAGGAAAAGCAAGTGAAGGAAAAGAACAAGAAACTGACCTGGCCAAGCCCAAGAAAGCCGAAGGACCAGGCCCTTTATAAAGTCCAGGCAAAAGCAGCCCCAGAATGCTGTCTACGCTTTCATATGCACACAGTGTCACAGGACCACCTCCTCTGTGTTCATCGTCCGCGAGGACTCTCATCACGTTTCATTTTGACCAAATCTTCTGCGTCTGTGAACCATACTGCTCTCTACAAACACGCCAGTTTCAGACCAATAGCTTTTTGTGGCTTAGTCTGTAATCTTCTTGGAAAATCAAATCCCATCTCCCTCTCTCTGTCTTCTTCTTCCCACCCACGTTCTCATCCCCCACCCCTCCCCGCACCCATGGTGTCTTGGATCTGATTTTCTAAATGTATTACCCACAAAGACAAAGCAGAATAACATTTCCATCTCTTGGGAACAATAAAAGAAAACATCTGGGAGGTAGAAGAGTAGGCAGCAATAAATTAGCCTTAAAATTTGGCACAAAACATTAACTTCTAAGCAACAGAAGGTTTCTACAGTCCTTGAATGTGTCCAAAGTGGCAACAATTAAAGAAGCAGCCATGTTGGTTTCTACACCAATCATTTTTATTATCACAAGATCCCCCTGGAGGAACTTCTCTGCTCTACAACCCCAAAAGTAGAAGTACGAAACGGAAATTCTTGGCTTCTATTTTAAACACTCGATTAATTTTGCTCGACTGAGTATCAGAACAGAAAAACAAGATTCAAATCTTTAAGTACAAAAGCTACTAGCTATTAACACAAACAAACAAATTACATTCTCTGAAAGGAGAGGTCCCAGGAAAATGAGAGGGCACGGCTACTGAAAAAGCCAAAGGCAGGGGCAGAATCAGTCTGTGCATTTATTAGACCGCCGGCCAGAGTCAGACAACACAGGGCTCGAATCTCGGCTTTGTCACTTACTACCTGTGTGATATCCAACAGGCTTCTTCATCATACTCTCTCTTTTCATCTACAAAAGAGCCAAGGCTAAAATACCAACTGACAGGGAATGTGGGAGGAATCACACGCGATGCTGTGTGAAGTGGGCTCAGAATGTGCTTGCCTGGCAAACGTCCCTTAATAAACAGGAGTCTTTATTAGCTAGCCGCGCAGGAGGGCGAGCACACAAATAGTGTTTCCCAACAGATATGTGAGATGATGATAAGCGCTGGTAAAGGACAGGCCGCGGGGGAGGCAAACCAAACCATGAAGCAATAGGGCCACATTGGATCAAAACAACGATCACAGAAAGGAACAGATGCCTGACAAAATGTGAAAATTTCAAAGGTTAGACAACAATAAAATAAGTCGCCTTTTCCTATTACGTGTAGCTTTGTTTTTTGTTTTTCCTGTGATGAAGCATGGGTCTAGCTTTCAGTGTGGAGAAGAGGCTATAGAACGTTAATAAAAGGGTCAAAAATGGCACACTCAAAAGGCTTCCTGCTGTAGTGAGGTAGAGGAGAGAATGAGCCCCGCGTCAAATGTCATTCAGGAGCCCTCTGCCTACCGCAGCCACAAGACACTGACCTCATCTGTAAGGTTCATGGGGGCAGAGCCACGTGTGATGCTTACAAGCTGTGTGGACCCTCCCACGGCCTCAGTTTCCTCATCTGTGAGCAAGGGAGACACACTGTTTACATTTCTGCCTCATAGGACTATTACTACCATCAAATGAGAAGTGTGTGAAGCTATAAAGTGGCAAAGAGTGCAACAAATTCTATTATCAGAAAAATAAGAACACCTGTTTGGAAACGCTTTCCTTGATGTATTTAACACACTATGAAGCCCACAGCGAAAGCTTAAAAAATAAAAGCCAACAAATAAAAAACTTCTAGAACTGAATTGCGATGCTGACAAAGGACTAAATAATTTAGGACATGTTTGGAAATGATTAAATTCTTAAATGAAGATATAGGTAAGCAAAATTATTCTTAGGGACCTCGTAACAATGCAGGCTAAGCAGCCTCAGGAGAAGCAGTAACTGTCAACAGGTCAAGGCAAAGAGCCAGTGTCTGCCGGGGAAGCAAATGCCAAATAACCGAATTTGCTTTTTCAGAGGAGCCAGAAACCTGAGCCCCAGTGACATGAATCCTGATAGCACTGGGGCTCTCAACACGGCCCCTGCTCACAGAGTTTTATTCCTTTCTTCCCTCTGAATTAGATTAAAATGAATGCAATCACAATTGGTTTCTAACTGCCTACCAGTGTTCGCTGAAAAACTATCATCAAATGTATGAAAACTCAGACATTGCAGCTAGGACAGAGAATTATACTTTTGAAAAAAATGATACCAATTATGTGAAATATCTGCCTTTAGGAGCTACTACGTCTGCAGGATGAAACCGCCTATGTGTATGTCTTGTCGGGTATGAATATGTGTACTTTACAAAGTAACAGCCCTGCCTGGATATCCAACAATAACAGCTCACATTCGGCTGAACAAATAGTTCAATATACTGTTATAATAAACTTGGAAATGAATCTAGAGGATGAGATTGAGCATAGCATAACTCCACAACTGGTTCAGAAGGCAGAAGACAAAACAGAAAGGAACCTTAACAAATAACACCACAGCCAAACAGGTGCAGCTGAGTGCCATTCCAAGACCTAACAGTCTCAACCCCCATCCCCTGGTCAAGAATCTACACAAACCAAATAGAAGATGAATTATTTCCTATGCACATTAAAGCAACTGCAGACAGGGTTTTGTTTTTTGTTTTCATTTTTCCATAATGCTGATTAAAGAAACACCCAGGGGTGCCTGGGTGGCTCAGTTAAGCATTCGACTTCAGCTCAGGTCATGATCTCCAGTTCGTGAGTTCGAGCCCTGCATCGGTTTCTCTGCTGACAGCTCAGAGTCTGGAGCCTGCTTCAGATTCTGTGTCTTCCTCTCTTTCTGCCTCTCCCCCACTCGCGCACGCATGCGCTCTCTCTCTCTCAAAAATAAACATTAAAACAATTTTTTAAAAAATAAACACAATTAAATGCCACCTTGAAAGCTTAGAGATGACAGTTTTGCAAAATATAAGCCAGATTAAGCAGTTCCCATGCAGTGCTAACATGTATTCTCTGTATAAAAATGTAACACTAACACAGGTATGATATATATTCCGGAGCGTCGTCACAACATGAAATAGGACTACAAAATGAAACTGCATGATTTCTAAAAGTCACTGCAGTGTTACTACACTGTAGTCAAGTTATGTAGGTTTTAAGCATGCTTGCGCACATTAGGTACCTGAATTCCACATCACTGGTGATAGTGACAAGACCTGACATGTGTAATTAAGCAACCGTGAGTTCAATTAAAATTTTTATTTGCAAAACTGGGCTACATTTCAAGACTCTGCTTCTTTCTTAAGGCCCTGTTAATTTTGAAAATAAAATGCTCTTTAGCTCATGTGTTCTGCTACCAAAATGGAGACTTTAGTTGAAAATATTATTATAGTTTACACCCAATGTGAATTTTCAACAACTGATTTATTTTGTTTTTGACTAATTCTTTTAGTCTTGGTTCATGAACTTAGGTTTTTTTTAAAGGCCATAAATAAGTCTTAAATCTAGAAAACAAGTATTGTTTCCTTCCACCGGCCAATCTGAGGAAACCCAAAATCTGTGTGAAAAGTACACCCAAAAGTATTCTCTAACAATGGAGTCAGCTACATTTCCCTTCAGTTGGTTTTTCTGTGAGCTGTTTTGCTACAGCAACAGCATGGGAGATATCTATCCTCAAATGCCCTCTCTTGAAAACACTTTATGCTTCATGAAAAGGGTTTAGCCTGCAAAACACATCCAAGTCTATCACTATAGATTTACTATTACCAAGTATCCTTCTGAGGATAAGAACAATTGTAATTGCTGAGCCTTAAAATAAAACTGATGAAGATCTTTTTTCGCCTTATCTAGATTACCAAGTGAGACTATTACATAGATAATCACAATTATGCAATTAATGAAGGAGATGTGCTGGCACAGGGAAGCAAAAAGCACCTATTAATTACTGGTACCTCCTTTGCTCAAATCGCTCATCAACTGTGAGACTAGTAACTTGAATTTTTCCGAATATAGGTTTAAGTAAAACAATTATTAAAATTCCCAGCATCTCAAAAAAGCGGGGGAGAGGGGAGGGAGGGAGGAAAATCAGCAAAAGGTAGATGTTCAAGAAGAACGCTAACCCCACACAGTCATCTGCAGTCATGAGCTCCGCTCTTAGAGCAGGGAGCACAGTAGCACACTGGTCATCTCCTTGACCATTTCTCATCCGACGCAATGAACCCGGAAGGTCAGACGGTCTTGGTCCAGTTCGCTGATACACCATAGGTGGGAGGAAAGGTCCAAAAGGAGCCCCTCTGTGTGGCATTCATCACATTCTCAATACCACCCCCCAACCTTGTCCCCGCTAAGACTACCCTCCCAACTTTCTCTCCCACTCATCAAATGCTGAACTTTAAAATGCTGTTGCTGTGTCCCTCAAAGTCTAAATATCTTAGAGACAGAAAATATACATTAAGTGTTCCACCAAAGAAAGTAGCATATCCATCTTCAGAACTCTAGAGGTGGCCATGCACACCAGCTCCCTCCAAAGCTTCCCCGGATGCATAATTACAACTGACCCGAAGTTTAGTTCCTTCTGGGTCACCTGGGCCTGAAGCCTCTTCCTACCAAGAGGACAAACCCAAGAAGAAATCACTTGCTAAAATTCATCCTATTGGGCATGCTCAGGAGGAAAACCTGGAAGAGAGACTAAAAATAAGGATACTTACAAAAAGCAGCACACATGGGCATGCTATCCCTGTGTGGATATTTCACACTATACTCCCCAAACCCAGTCAATCCAAGCGATGAGTACCATTAACGTCCGAAAACGAATTCAGAGAAAAAGATAGCATCACTTCTTGTCTCAAAGTCACAGCATAGGGCTTGATACCTTCTAGCCCCCTCTCCCCACCTTCCCCACCCTGAGCTCCGTGCCTCACGGTGGCAGACTCCCATCTGCTGGCGGCTTCCCCAGTCCCTGAGCTAAGGTGAGAAAGCAAGACAAATGTTCCGATTCTGCATCGTAATTAATTTGAGAACATACTTCCTTAAGGATCCTAATTTGGAATCCAGGAGTTGCACCGAATTACATCATAGTGACATTGGGACAAGCCTTATAAACCAGTCATTAAACATTACCACGGCATGAGGTCCCTATTTGTCATTCACATTGATTTATCCCTCAGGATTAAAACAAATAAACCTTTTTGCTTAGGTATCTTCCTACTCATTATCAATAATGCTCACTCTGAGCCCTGCTCTTGGTACTTCAATCCCCCCTGCCCTACCACTGGCTTATTAACTTCACTCCCAAACATATTTTTGCCATTTCGTCCTAAAACCACCAGCAGTCTTCCCTTCATCATCAAATTGCCAAACTTCTTCGGGACCACAGTCCACCTGCTACTTCAATCCTGGCTCTTTTCCACTTCCCGTTCTGCAGTCTAGCCTTTGCCCCTCTATTCCAGGGACCTGCCCTAAGCTTCCCAGTGGGGCTCACCCTCAGCCTCCACTACTAACCTGACCCTGCCCTCTATGACCTTTCAAGTGTGCTGTTCCTGGCACTTGCAACAAGCTAATTCCTTTCTGGATCTCCTTCTGTCTCTACTGTGCAAACCCCTTGCCTGGGCAAGAAAGGTAGAATGCAAAAGAGAAATACAAATTATTCATGATGATACAAACTGTAACTTCATCCACATGTGTTAGAGGAGAAAAGATACCATTACCTAGTTGGTTGCTCTACTTCCTGAGGAAGTGATAAGAATGTCTCCCAAGGCTAGAGTTCCTGTTTTTTTTTTTTTTAATTTTTTTTTTCAACGTTTTTTTTTTTATTTATTTTTGGGACAGAGAGAGAGCATGAACGGGGGAGGGGCAGAGAGAGAGGGAGACACAGAATCGGAAACAGGCTCCAGGCTCTGAGCCATCAGCCCAGAGCCCGACGCGGGGCTCGAACTCACGGACCGCGAGATCGTGACCTGGCTGAAGTCGGACGCTCAACCGACTGCGCCACCCAGGCGCCCCAGAGTTCCTGTTCTTTATAATCTGATACTTGAGGCAATCTGCCTGTACAGTCACTGTTGGATTTTAGAAATTATTCTAAAGATGAACGTGAGTCGGTAAGAAGAGGGAGGGGCAACAACTGGCAAGCTGCAGGTCAGGGAAGAGAACCCTGCCATCCACTTCCAGGCTAGGCTCCCAAAAGAGGCACACGCAGCAGGCATCGACCAAAAACCTCTGGACCCTGCCTCCCAAGCCAGCTTTCATCCCCAGCACCTCTGCTGTGTCTGGCTATTGGCCTCGGCTTGATTTCGTAGTCATGGCTCCTGCCACCCCCCTCCTGTAGGGCAGGTGTATGCTCCGCCTGAGTACCTGCCCAGACTGGTCACTGGAACACATGTCCCTGTCCCTTCCCGCCCCCAGAACACCTGCAGGGAAGAGAAAGGGTTATGGTGAATGGTTCTGTTCTCCACAGCACCGTCAGACGTTTACTGCATGAGCTCGGCAGCAAAGCTGTCACCTGTAGGACGATGACAGAGCATTTCTAAGTCACAATCCTCTTCCTCCAAAAGCAGATCAATAAGGCAGCATCAAGAAGCTTCAGTGGTCCTCAGAAAGCCTGTCACAGGCCACCCCTTTCACCTCATAGGTTGTGTCTTCCAATTCCCCTGTGGGAGCTCAGATAAACCTGTGTGGGAGGTCAGGGTCACAGACACAGAGGCTCTCCCTCAGGGGCCAGGGGCCCAGCTGGCCAGGGAAGAGAACAGGGGATACCTGAGACCCATGGTGTCTGGGTGAGCTATAGGACTTCAGATCACTGATTTCAATGTTCCACAGAACCACACTTCCCCTCCTGGGGAGAGCCAACCTTGTATGGATTTGTAGGACTACGAGTTTTGGTAGCATGGATTTTTCCTCTTCAAACAAGGGAAAGAAGTGACTTAGCTAGATCTGTGGGGATTAGGGGGATTAACGAGCCTCTTATCAGTATCCCTACCTGGCCTGTGACTTGGAATTCAGTCATGGGGCAACTTCACCAGCTAGAAAGAGTAAATACAAAATAACACATTTAATGCTTTTATAGCAAAATTTCTCTAGAACTTTAATATCGGTCAAATGTCTATCTAATTTACAGTCACTAATCCATCCACCCAAAACCTATTTATTTCTCACTATGTGCCAGGGACTATGTTTAGAGCTAAAGAAACACACATTAATAGAATATGCTCTGCACTCTAACAAGGTTGGAAAACTTGTCTGAAAATATGTACAATACAAAATACGAGGTGCTCTATAAGAGGTGCACACTAAATACTATGTGAGCATTCAACCCAGCCTGTGGACGTCAGGGAGAAGAGGGGACAGTGTGATGGTATACTTCATAGACGATGACAGGCCATAACGATACCATGACATCTCAGCCCAGAGGTCTACCTATCAACCCAAAACAATCTAATCACCTTGTGACCTCATGACAACCTTCTCAACGTCCAGAACCAGTCAGTCAGCAACTAGGCAACCGAGGACATGTACAGTAACAAGCGAGAGTTGCTTCGGGGCTGGAAGCTGCCTTCCCCAGCAGAGGTGATGGGGCAAATGCTCAAAGACCTGAGATTTTTATTTTCTCTTATGTGGCTTCTCAGTTGGTTGTGTTGCAGGATAAAGAATCACAGGTAGGCTAAAAAAGCTTCTGAATGGCTTAGAAATCTTGCATATACAAGATGTTCATAAAGTGTGAACTGCACCCAGAAACTCCTGGTAGTTCCTTAAAAACAAGTAAACGAATGATACCACCAAAAGTTACAATGGTTTATTCCAATGATTTTTAATTATTTAGAGAGATGGACGTTCATTTTTCATTTACATGGAGGGAAAATGCTGAAGAGGTCCAGCCACAGGTCAGACAGTAACAGTGGAGTCAACAGTAATACTTACTGACAATGGGGCTTCAGATTGAAGACGAACCCCAGGTGCTGTCTACCTGGTACCCCAAATCCTGCCATTATTGTGGGCAATTGTGACACACTTAGCAGTCAAATGGATCCTTGGCCATTCAGTTCATTGACATCATTAACTGCAGACTTTCCCCGTATTCATCTACCCTCAAGGCCGTTCTCTAGCCTTCATCATTTCTTTACATCTGGCCATATTAAAATTGAACCAATCTGACTAAACACTCCTATTTTGAGTCTTTCACTTGATAATTCCACAACATGTTTCCGTAATACATCAAGCCCTTCCTATTGGTCTCTAGCTTCCCCTTCCTGTAAAATTTTTATTAAAAAAATACATGTACATTGTCCGAAACTCAAATTATTCTGTGAGGCTTAAAAAGAAACACAGAAGCTCTGCCCCACTCTCCCTTTCTTGATTTCCCCTCCCGGAGAAAACCACTTCAACTCTGGTGGTGGTTTCTTAATTTCTTTTGTAATTTTAAACAGCATACTTTCCAATTTCAGGCATTAACCACTGACTGATCTTTCCTTCTTCCTTCTCCATACCCCTCCCCTCATCAACATCAACACACCCTTTTCATTCTTCCAATAGGGTTTAGCTACAATTTTTGGTTAAAACAATATTTACTGTTGGTATTATTTTTACTATATTAATATTGTTCAGAGCTGAGCCCTGCAGTGAACTATGGTTAAATTTCTTGTTCAACTTGTTATGTTACCTAAAGCTTTGCTTATCCTTTAATTTATTTTGTTTGTGCTGATTATTGATAAACTCCCAGACTATCCCATGGGAGTCTAGAACTCTCTCAACGCAGTCCTATGTAACACTCATTGGATCCAAGTTTTTTCTTGGATATTCTCACTTATAAATCTTCAGTCTTTTGCTCCAATCTGGATGGAATATTCCCTGGGCCTGCTCTACAGTTGCCATCCTGGGGTTCCCTGTATCATTCTGGGAGACTCCTTTGCCTTTCTCTTCTGCTGGAGATTACCTGGATCCCATGCATTCCTCTCCATTTACTCCCTCATTTACCTAGATACAGCACATCCTTTCTTGGCTTCACGAGAAAGGTCCAGGCAGTTAAAGGTTTACATCACTCACATTCACAAACTATCTTGTTGATAGTTTAACAGGAAATAGAACTTTAGGCTGGGAATCATTTTCTTTTTTTTTTTTTTTTTTTTTTAAATTTTTTTTTTTTCAACGTTTTTATTTTTTATTTATGGGACAGACAGAGACAGAGCATGAACAGGGGAGGGGCAGAGAGAGAGGGAGACACAGAATCGGAAACAGGCTCCAGGCTCCGAGCCATCAGCCCAGAGCCTGACGCGGGGCTCGAACTCAACGGACCGTGAGATCGTGACCTGGCTGAAGTCGGACGCTTAACCGACTGCGCCACCCAGGCGCCCCGAGGCTGGGAATCATTTTCATTCACAATTTTGAAGGTATTGCTTCACTGTGTTGCTAATACAAAGACCAGGGTCTCTCTAATTCCTTGACCTTTACAGGGATGATTTCTCTCTCTGGAAGCTATCAGGATTCTTTATCTCTGGTGTTCTGCACTTCACAATGACATGCCTTTAAGTGGCTTTTGTTCTACCACAGTGTTGGGCACTTAGTGTGAATATTCAGTCTGAAGATCCATCATCAATTCTGGGATGTTTTATCTCATTTGATTCCATTATTCCTTTGATAACTCCTCTCCTTCCTGTTTGCTTACTCTTTGTAAGGTTCATACTAATTGGATGTTAGACTTCTTAGACTGATCCTATTTTTTACCTTCTTAATTTACAACACTTGTTTTTTCTGTTCTACATTCTAGGAGATTTATTTCGCAAACCTTTATTTTTATCCTCACTTTTCCACAACATTTTATTTTGCAAAGCTTTGAAACTGTAAGTCCTTTAAAAAACTAGTACAGCTTGGGAGGAATTAAGATGTGGGAGAAGTAGGGGGCCAGGATTTCCCTCACCCCTCAAACACAACTGTATGGAGGTCAGAACACTTGGAACACCCAGGAATTCTTTCTGCAGAAAAATCTCCTAGACTATCCCCACAGGTGAAGGGAGGCAGGTTGGCAGGGCAGAGGTGTGTGTATGCAAATTGGGAGACATAAGACAGAGTGGGCACAGAGGGGAGAGATTTTTTTGTGTTAGGACAAGACAAAAACCTCTCCAGACCATGAACTGGGGAACAAGAAATAAGGAGAGCACCAGTCTCTACTCTGCAAACAGCTTTAGGAACTGAAAATCAGAGTTTTCAAAAGTACCAGACTTTCAAATCCAGACCAAAGCTGCCATGTGTGTGCAGGGGAGGTGAGCCAGTCCGGGCTCAACTGTGATCTCAAGGGCACACTGGGAGACCACAGTCTTCTCCCTTGAGTACTGTGGGAAGAGGGTATATGGCCCCCACCCCCAACAAGGATAAAAGACCCTGCTGGTGCCAGCCATATCAGCAGGGTGGGGTGGTGCTACCCCAGAACCAAGTCTGGCTGTACAGGATCCCTTAAGACATCAGGTTTTGAATCCCAGAAGAGAGCCTGGGAGATGTGGGAGACTGGGGAGCGGGACATGCCAGCCCTCTGGGCTATTCTGTGAGGGCTACCTGAACAGCGTGGTTTGGGACACCCCACCTGGGGAGGAGAGACTGGGGTGTCGCCATTTTTCTCCCCATCACCATCATGGTGGGGTTTCAGGCAACAGCACAGCAGCCCCCAGCGGAGGCAGCGCTGCTTAACATCAAACCCCACAACTCCGTGCCTGGTAACCGCTGATCTACCCAAGCGGGACTGACACTGACCGACCCAGACGGCCTCTCCTCCAGACCAGCACAACCACTGGTCCCAGGCACCAACAGACAACAGTCATGCGGTTTTGTATATTCGTGCGTTTTTCTCTTTTCTTTCCTTCTCTTTTCCCTCTTTTTTCTTTCTACCCTCCTCTTTTTTATTCCTTTGGAATCAGGCTCATAGTTTGACTTCATTTTTGGTCAATTCTTACTATATATATGTATTTTTTTCTTTCTTTCTTTGTTCATGTTTTTACTCTATTCTTTTTACACCTTTTCTATATCTCCTTCTTTATTTTTCTCTTTCTCTGGATCAAACCTTATAGTTTGATTCTCTGTCTGGTCTTTTTTTCTCCACCCCTTTCATTTTTTTTTTTTCTTTGTATGGGATGAGGTTCCCCACCCTTTCCTTTTTTCCAGAGTTACTTCAACAAGCAAACAAAGTACACCTGGTCCAAACACTCCACCACTACAAGCAAGGAGGAGCTTTGTGGAGGACCGAACGATGGGATAGAGCAGCCCGAGATACAACAGAGTATATGCAACACGCTCCAAAAACACTTCCTGAAGTGCCAGGCCTTGGACAATGTATGACCTCTTGTTAATATAGTAGTACTCGCAGGTACAGGACACAGAACAAGTTATTAAAACACGTAAAAGACAGTAACCTAGCTGAAATGATGAAACAGAAAAATTCTCAAAAGAAATTCCAGGAAGAAATGACAGCGAATTGCCCAAGACAGATATAAACAATATATCTGAACAAGAATTTAGAATAACACTCATAAGACTAATAGCTGGACTTGAAAAAAGCATAGAAGACAGCAGAGAATCTATTGTTATAGAGATAAAAGACCTAAGAAATAGTCATGATGAATTAAATGTTGTAAATGAGATGCAAAATAAACTAGATGCAGTGACAATGAGAATGGAGGAAGCAGAAGACAGAACAGGCAAAACAGAAGATAAAATTATGGAAAATTATGAAGCTGAAAAAAAGAGCAAAAGCAAATTACTAGACCACGAGGGGAGAATTAGAAACCTAACTGATTCAATGAAACCAAATAATATCCACATCATGCAAGTTCCAGAAGAAGAAGAGAGAAAGGGGCAGAAGGTTTATTTGAGCAAATTATAGCTGAGAACTTCCCTAATCTGGGGAAGGAAACAGGCATTCAAGTCCAGGAGGCACATAGAACTCCCTTCAAAATCAAGAGAAACAGGTCACCACCACAACACATCATAGTGAAACTGGCAAAATACAAAGATGAGAGAATTCTGAAAGCAGCTAGGTACAAATGGACCTTAACCTACAAGAGTAGACACATAAGGGTAGTAGCAGACCTGTCCACTGAGACTTGGCAGGCCAGAAGGGAGTGGCAGAAAATATTCAGTGTGCTGAATAAGAAAAATATGCAGCCAACAATCCTTTATCCAGCAAGGCTGTCATTCTGAATAGAAGGAGAGATAAAGGCTTTCCCAAACAAACAAAAACTAAAGGAGTTGATCACCACTAAACCAGCCCTACAGAAGATCTCAAGGGGGACTCTGAATGGAAAGCAACAAAGACTACAAAGGAGCATCAGGCACAAAACCTACAGATAACACAATGACACTAAATCCATATCTTTCAATAATCGCTCTGAATGTAAATGGACTAAATGCCCCAGGCAAAAGACATAGGGTATCAGAATGGATTAAAAAAACAAAAACGAAACAAAACCATCTATATGCTGCCTACAAGAGACTCATTTTAGACCAGAGGACACCTGCAGATTGAAAGTGAGGGGATGGAGAACCATCTAGCATACTACTGAATGACAAAACAAAGTCGGAGTAGCCATACTTGTATGAAACAAACTAGATCTTAAAACAAATACTGTAATAAGAGATGAAGAAGGGCGTTATATCATAGTTAAGGGGTCTATCCATCAAGAAAATCTAACAAAAATGTTTATGCCCCCAATGTGAGAGCACTCAAATATACAAATCAATCACAAACATAAATAACTGTATGTATAGATATTAATACCATGATTTTAGGACACTTTAATACACCACTTACAACAATGGACAGAGCATCTGGGCAGAAAATCAATTAGGAGACAATGGCTCTGAATGACATATTGGATCAGATGCACTTAACAGATATATTCAGAACTTTTCATCCAAAAGCAGAATACACATTCTTCTTGAATGCACATGGAACATTCTCCAAAATAGATCATGTACTGGGTCACAAAACAGCCCTCAATAAGTATAAAAGGATTGAGATCATACCATGCACATTTTTAGATCACAACACTATGAAACTTGAAGTCAACCACAAGAAAAAATTTGGAAAGCCCCAAATACATGGAGGTAAAAGAACATACTACTAAAGAATGAATGGGTCAACAAAGAAATTGAAGAAGAAATTAAAAAATATATGGAAGTAAATAAAAATGAAAACATGATAGTCCAAACCCTTTGCGATTCAGCAAAGGCAGTCCTAAGAGGAAAATACATTGTAATCCAAACCTATGTCAAGAAGCAAGAAAAGTCTCAAATACAGAACCTAACCTCACACCTAAAGGAACTAGAAAGGCAGCAGCAAAGAAAGTCCAAAGCCAGCAGAAGAAGAGAAATAATAAAGATTAGAGCAGAAATAAACAATAGAGAATCCAAAAAAACAGTAGAATAGATCAATGAATCTAAGAGCTGGTTTTTTGAAAGAATAAACAAAATTGGTAAGCCCCTAGCCAGACTTCTCAAAAAGATAAGAGAGAGGACCCAAACAGATAAAATCGCAAATGAAAGAGGAGAGATCACAACCAATACTACAGAAATACAAACAATTATTAGAGAATACTATGAAAAATTATATGCCAACAAACTGGACAACCTGCAAGAAATGGACAAATTCCTTGACACTCACACACTACCGAAACTCAAAAGGGAAGAAACAGAAAATTTGAACAGACCCATAACCAGCAAAGAAATTGAATTGGTTATCAAAAATCTCCCAACAAGAGTCCTAAGCCAGATGGCTTCCCAGGGGAATTTCACCAGACATTTGAAGCAGAGTTAATACCTATCCTTCTCAGGCTGTTCCAAAAAATAGAAAGAGAAGGAAAGCTTCCAGACTCATTCTATGAAGCCAACATTACCTTGATTCCCCAAACACACAAAGACCCCACTAAAAAGGAGAATTACAGGCCAATATCCCCGATGAACATGGTTGCAAAAATTCTCAACAAGATACTAGCAAATTGAATTCAACAGTATATTAAAGGAATTATTCACCATGATCAAGTGGGATTCATTTCTGGGCTGCAGGGCTGGTTCAATATTTGCAAATCAATCAATGTGATGGATCACATTAATAAAAGATAAGAACCATATGATCCTGTCAATAGTTGCAGAAAGAACATTTGACAAAATACAGCATCCTTTCTTAATAAAATCCCTCAAGAGAGTTGGGATAGAAGGAACATACCTTAATGTCACAAAAGCCATACACGAAAAGGCCCACAGCTAATATCATCCTCAGTGGGGAAAACCGGAGAGCTTTTTCCCTGAGATCAGAAACACGACAGGGATGTCACCCTCACCACTGTTGTTTAACATAGTGTTGGAAGTCCTAGCCTCAGCAATCAGACAACAAAATGAAATAAAAGGCATCCAAATTGGCAAAGAAGTCAAACTTTCACTCTCTTCAGAGGACATGATAATCTACATGGAAAACCCGAAAGACTCCACCAAAAACCAATGTACAGAAATCGGTTGCATTTCTATACACCAATAATGAAGGAACAGAAAGAGATATCAAGAAATTGATCCCATTTACAATTGCACCAAGAACCCTAAAATACCTAGGAATAAACCTAACCATAGATGTAAAAGATCTGCATGCTGAAAACTATAGAAAGTTTATGGAATAAATTGAAGACGACACAAAGAAATGGAAAAACATTCCATGCTCATGGATCAGAAGAACAAATACTGTCACAATATTGATATTACCCAAAGCAATCTACAAAATCTACAATCTCCATTGGGATTCAATGCAATCCCAATCAAAATAGCACCAACATTCTTCACAGAGCTAGAAGAAACAATCCTAAAATTTGTTTGGAACCACAAAAGACCCTGAATAGCCAAAGAAACATTGAAGAAGAAAACCAAAGCAGGATGCATCACAATCCCAGACATTAGCCTCTACTACAAAGCTGTAATCATCAAGACAGTATGGTATTGGCACAAAAACTGACAGACCAATAGAAATAATGGACCCACAAATATATGGCCAACTAATCTTTGACAAAGCAGGAAATAGTATCCAATGGAAAAAAGATACTCTCATCAGTAAATGGTGCTGGCAGAACTGGACAGCAACATGCAGAAGAATGAACCTGGACCGTTTTCTTACACCATACACAAAATAAATTCAAAATGGATGAAAGACTTAAATGTGAGACAGGAGAAAACAGGAAGCAACCTCTTTGACCTCGGCTGCAGCAACTTCTTACTTGAAATGTCTCTGAAGGCAAGGGAAATAAAAGCAAAAATGAACTACTGGGACCTCATAGAGATAAAGAGAATCTGCACAGCAAAGGAAACAAATCAACAAAACTAAAAGACAACTGATGAAATGGGAGAAGATATTTGCAAGTGACATATCAGATCAAGGGTTAGTATCCAAAATCTATAAAGAACTTACCAAACTCAATACCCAAAAAACAAATAATCCAGTGAAGAAATGGGCAGAAGACATGAATAGACATTTTTCCAAAGAAGACATCCAGATGGCAAACAGACATGTGAAAAGATTCTCAACATCACTCATCATCAGAGAAATACAAATCAAAGCCCATTGAGATACCACATCACACCTATCAGAGGGTCTAAAATTAACAACTCAGGAAACAATAGATGTTGGCAAATATGTGGAGAAAGGGGAACCCTCTTGCACTCCTGGTGGGAATGCAACTGGTGCGGCCACTCTGGAAAATAGTATGGAGGTTCCTCAAAAAATTAAAAATGGAATTACCCTACAACTCAGCAATTGCACTACTAGGAATTTATCCAAAGGACACAGGAGTACTGAACCAAAGGGGCACATGCACCCCCATGTTTATAGCAGCACTATTAACAATAGCCAAATTATGGAAAGAGCCCAAATGTCCATCGACTAATGAATGGATAAAGAAGACGTGGTTTATATATACAACGGAATACTACTTGGCTATGAGAAAGAATGATACCTTGCTATTTGCAACAACATAGATAGAACTGGAGGGTATTATGCTAAGCAAAATTAAGTCAGCCAGAGAAAGACAAATATCATGTGATTCCATTGAGAAAATATCATGAGATTCCAAAAGACAAATATCATGAGATTCCTTCTGTTAAGATGACCATAGCGGAAGGCAAGGAAAAATAAGATACAAACAGAAAGGGAGGCAAACCAGATGAGACTCTTAAATACAGAGAAAATACTGGGAATTGATAGTGGTGGAGAGTTGAGGAGGTGGCGAAGATGGGTGATGGGCACTGAGCAGGGCACTTGTTGGGATGAGCACAGGGTGTTAAGTGGTGAACCATGGAAATCTACTCCTGAAGCCAAGACTACACTGTATGTTAGCTAACTTGACAAGAAATACATTTTTTAAAAAAGAGCAAAACACCAAAAAACTAGTACAATGTTTGAACAAATTTTTAGAAATAGTATAGCAAATAGCTACAGATGAGACCCTTCACCTAGATTTACCAACTGTTAACTTTTTACCACACATGCTCCTTTTTTTTATGTAAATGTATTTTTATCCTGGACAAAACCATTTTAAACGTTACATTTCACTCCTATATACTTTACAGTGCTGTTAAGGACATTCACCCAACCATAACCACAATACCATTATTACACTGTGATACAACACCAAAACTCAACAACTTGCCATTTCTTAAAGGTCGCAATGTAGAATCTGAAATTACATCAATGAGCTTTTCTTACTCCATTAAATCCACTGGTCCAACTTATACTTTTGCTCTTTTGGCTACATACAAGTAACATATGTAACACGAATTAAGGCTGTAACCAGTCATTTGGAACATACTAGTTCACTGAATTATGTAGAACTTCCGTATGTTGACACATTAATATATGCATTTTTTACTTTGAGAGAGAGCACAAGCATGAGCAAGCAGGGAGAAGGGGCAGAAGAAGAGGTGGAGAGTGTGGGTGGGGGGAAGGGAAATGGGGGAGGGGGAGAGAGGGAGAAAGAATCTTAAACAGGCTTCATGCTCAGTATAGAGCCCAATGTGGGGCTCAATCCCATGACCCTGGGACCACGACCTCAGCCAAAATCAAGAGCTGGGCGCTCAAGTGACTGAGCCACCCAGGAGCCCCAACACATTAATATTTACTTTCAAAAACCACCTTATTAATATCACTACCAAACTCATCAGGAAAGTCTAGCCTCGGTGACCAACAAGTTTTCCAAATCCCTGATTTTGGCTTGAAAGTTTGAATTTTAACACAGGCAACAAAACTCCCTGTGGTTTTCCTTTCAAAAATGGGTAGCAAACACCCAAGTCTGAATAACCATGTCAATAGATCATCCTTTTAAAATGCTGCTCGGTTACACTGGCCAGTTCCACGAACAAGTCCGGCCACCCAGTGCTTTCCCAGAGAAACTAGCCTGCTGTGCTAGGCGACAGGTGCTTTAGATGTACTTCTCATTTCCACATGAATAAAAAGATGTGCACTCAGGGCTGGGATGTAATAAGAGTGTTACCACCTCAAGTGAAGTTTCTTTGTAACTTGCAGGTGTTTGTGGCAACGAAGAACAAAATGACCACCGTTTGGAGCGCTCGCTGCCAGGCTTCAGGTTAAGGTGCCAGGAGTTTTACCCCAACACCGAGGGAAAGACAAATGCAACAGTATCCTAACCAGCCTCCCTTTCCCACCTATACCTCGTAGGCACATGGAGCTACTTCTCATTGTTAGAGCAGATTCTGATGCGCCTCAACAGTCAGTTCCTCTGTTCTCCT
Organism: Puma concolor; assembly: GCF_028749965.1. Classification (NCBI taxonomy): domain Eukaryota; kingdom Metazoa; phylum Chordata; class Mammalia; order Carnivora; family Felidae; genus Puma; species Puma concolor. The sequence goes on from NC_141672.1 coordinate 45,112,978, forward strand.
CACCCAATTATCTTCAGATCTGGGAGGTCATCTCCTCTGGAACGCCATGACTCCCTGAAATGGGGTCAGGTTACCCTGCTCGGCACTTGCACAGCACCTGTTTACCAGGGCACGGGAGCTTTAGTAAGGAGCTTCTGACAATCGGGGCCCCTCTGGCGCCTGCCCCTCATCTTGGCAAGCACTCAAGAGTGATTCTCTTGAAATCTGACTCCTCGACTTTTAAGCTCCCTCCATGAGGCTGACTGATGCAACTTGGTAACAGCACGTTGAATTTAGGCACCAATGCCATGCCTGTCATGTGAGAGGTGTCTGTCTGAACGAAAAAGATGAGAGTTTTACGTTTGCCCTGTGAGTCCCAGTCCTGAATTCTCAACAATCTCAATGTGCCTATCATCTGCATAAGGATCCAGACTCCACCCAGAGAGAAGGCACCATGGCCATCACCCGAGGCAGCAGGGTCCATGCCTGCTCTCTACTAGTAGGTCATGCCAATGTAGGTGTTCTCTCCCCTCTGGTCACACAAGAAAGGCCTCTGCTGCCCTCACTGCCGCCCAGCACTGGAGCCCACTGGGGTGACGGTGTTCCAGGCCCCTTTCCAGCCCTCTGGCTAGCAACTGCACCATGTCTTTCCCCCTCTGGGTTCAGGTGACATTTAAGCTTAGCTGTGCTTTTTCCACACCGTGTGACACCACGTTTTTATGGAAATATAACCTACTGAGGGGAAACTGACTGCCAGAAAATTGGTCCCTTTTTTTAGTGCATCCCAGCAATACCACATTCTACTGGGACTTCTGATTTTCTTACTAAGAACTCCTATTAAATAAACTAAGTTCCTGGAGAACAGTGAGCATATTATCCCCAGTAACTACCATGGTACCTAGAATATAGTAGGTGCTCCAAAAAAAAAATATCTGAAGGGATTAAATGAGATATTATAAAGTTCTTACCACAGTGACTGGGACACAGGACACAGCGGAAGCCGATCTGATTTTGATATAATGACACTGACAACAATGTTAGGGTTTACACAGAGATTCAGTAATTTTTTGCTCTACTGGCCTCGTTGACAATGTGCAAAGTGTTATTTGTTAGGACCCAGTGATCTTAGCATGTGTCCAAGGGCAGTGAGAAATGACACAGTTAATGAATCTTAAAACCCTCTGTTCGTTCTGCTCTTGGGTGGTAAATTTTTGTCATTCATTTCCACTGTCTTCCCAGGATTTCATGTAGACTCACAGCTAAAAAGCCACGTAGTCACTGAAATCCATGGGCCCTCATTTGATTACTTGTGCTGCACATTTTGATTAGGCACAGCCAACGTGTTTCCAGGCAGGGCAAGTTATCCCCACAGAATGCACAGCGAACCCCTCAGAAGACAGTACTGACCAGTTTAATAAAAGGGGTGGCAGTGATCCTGGAGTTTCAGAAACCACTTGACAGAGTTCCATATCAAAGGTTAACAGCCAGTGTAGGACAGCCATAAACTGAGAGGGAAATTGGGATTAGACTGAGAAAAGACTGAACAACAGGAAACAAAGAAAATGTTCGAGGAGGACCGGGAAGTCTTACATGCCGTCTGAGCTGGTGATGAATTCCAGGATTTTTAGGTTACTCTAAAACATCTGAAGGGAAAGCACTCTGGGTACTTGAGGCTCGCAGACCCATTAGAAAAAGAGACCGTAATGAAACACTGGAAAGAGAACTAGCACATCCAGCCTGGCACGTGAAAAGAGTCATTCCCTGAACTCTGAAATGGTAACTTGCTAGAGCACTTGGAATGAGAGCTGGAAGGAAACTCTTAAAAGGTCAACCTATGAAGTTCAGCAAAGAAGAATGTTTGTAAGAGGAGGACAAACAGAAGACTGTTTTGTCAACTAAGGATTACTTTGAAAAAATTCTTCCTTGAGAGGGAAATGGAAAGGTGATATGCAAACCACCATTCTGACACAACTTTTGTTTTTCCCCAATTAGCCCTGGTAATAAGGCAGAACTAAGCCGTTTCGGTCAAGTAAAGGGAAGTAATGTGAGGTACTGACCCTGTAATCTGATGATGAGAAAGTTTCTGAAGTTACCATTTGTTCTAATTAGGTCACCTTCCTACTGTAAATACCCCAGTAAATGAGGTGTGTCATTTCACTACTCAACCTTTGCAAAGGAGAGGAAACTTCTGAATAGCAGCCACGCTTCCTGCTGGGCAGCGTTTGCTTGCAAACTAGCTGCTCCTTGGTAGGTTATCTGTGGGCTTTTCATGCATCAAAATGATGGTTACTGGTTGGTCCGGAGGAAAAAAAAAATTCCAATTCTCCAATTACCCTCTTCAACACTCATGATACTTAGAATAGCTTTTTATTTCAACTGCACTGACTTAACCGCTCCCCAGGCTGTTTCCCTTACTTCCTAACCCCAAGATGCAGCTCCCAGCCGGCCTCCTCCCCTGGCAGAGGGGCTCCAGCATCTCCTCGGGACTAGTGCTGTGCCGGCCAAAAGCACCCACCACATCTGGTCTCCGCGTGAATACCATGTGGAGGTCTAACCCTGGACTTACGTCCATAAACCACCGAATGCTTTTCCGTTTTAAATATGTTTTAATTTTCCATCCAGTCGTCCCCTTTACCTTCACTTTCCAGCGTCCCTCGTGCTTCAGGTTGTGATGGAGGAGGAGTTTACCCTTGCTCAGCCCACACCTCCTGCCTTCTCTAGGATCTTGCCCAGTTACCCACCCTGTATTTTCAATCTCCCCTTCCGTGTCCTGTTTAACCATGCTCAGGACTCTTCTATGTTAAAAAATATATATAACTCCACTCCCTCATCACACTCTCACCTCCTATTCAAATCACATGAGTTTCCTGATGCATAGAGCAGCATGAACTCTTGTCGTATACTGTATTTAATGTACCTGGTAATAAGGCAGCAGAGGAAAGGGTCTATATCTGCAGGCAGGCTGACCTAGAATGAAGCAAAGCATTCCTAAGCTTACTCTTGGATGGAAAAGCAAAGGACTGTCCATAGGTGCTTTGAAGTGACAAAAAATACACTAGTGCCAGTTGTGGGCACCTTCCAACGTTCTGAAAAATCACTGATTTCTGCCAAACACCTTGGCCTGAGACCAAGCATCCGAGCATGGGAGACGATCACCCACAATCCCACAGCGAATGAGAGAGGAGACAGAGAATGGGGGGGGGGGGAACCACGGACTCAGTTGTGATCACGTGACGTTCAGCATACATATTACTCATATTGCAAGACATTGCTCGTTTATCAACTTAAAATTTAGTAGAAATGTTTGCTTGTCTTGTGCAACACTTGCAGAACATGTTACTTGCAATCCGAGGTTTTACTGTAATTAGGCAGCCGGATTTCTGGTGAAACATTCCTAACCACATCTCAGGAAACCACAGTGCAATGGAGGGAGCCACCCACTAAAACAGTGGAGAGAGGTTTATCAGTGGCTCAGAAGCATCACTTCATAACTGACATGGAGGAGAGCCTAGGAGAACTACATGGTCTCAGGTGGCATCTGATCATACTATTCGACCAGATTATACAAGGAGAGGTATTTTTCTCAAATAGCATTTGTATGGTAGGCCCTTAACCAGTGTTGGTTGAATGCATGCACAATACACCGTAGAGACGAACGCAAACTTAAAAAGCAGAATGGCACTGCTGTACTTGAAATCCCTAGCCCACTCCTGGATAACTGGCACCACTGGATGCACTGGCATCCAAGACTTCGGTATGAAAGACTATCTCACGTTAAGTAGAAGGCACCTTGCAAACCTACTTAAAGAAAAATGACAGTATCTGTCACAGGTTTTAGCTTCTCTTTCTCCATATTGTTTCCATTTCTCCTAAGGAACACTCTCACAGAAAGCACACCAGCAAATCCAGAATCATCCTTTGAAAGAATGAATTGTGAAGAGCTGCAGGGCAACAGGAAAAATTTCCAGTTTCCTTTTCTGGCTTCCTCACTGAGGCTCACTCAGAGAGCACATCACTTATTTGGAGTCCCAAGCAGGAAGTAGGTTCTATACCTCCAAATTTGCAGGCCAGTGCTCTGCCCTGGGTTTACACTTACAGACTGAATCTTAATGTTCTTTTATTTGGTGTTTTAGGTCAAGATCAGATGTATTTTAATAAAGAGGACTGTGTACGTCTTTTTGATGTTGAAAAGGCTGTGAAATGCAGCCATACTTGTGAAATCCCCAGGCAGTTTCATTTAATAATGATCACTAATAGCCCCTGGACCAGGCAAAAATCTGTGAGCCAAACAATCAGCATGTTTGAAATGCAAACGTAAGATAATTAATGAAAATGCCGGCAGGTCTTCTGCTAAAGCCCGCTACAATATTAAAAATTAATCTAACAGGAATTTTCATACAGGGAGACCTGAGTTACAAACTCAATCACACTTTTTCAAGAATCATCTTTGTAAGTGAACAGTACAGTTCAGGCAATTATCAACATCCTGAAAGTCTAATATCCAAGATTTCAACACATAGGATTGTATTTATGGTTTAGTGTTGATTATATTGATTATTTCCTAATCTTTTAATGAGATTTCTTTCTTTCTTAGTCATAATTTCTAGTTCTGGATGGTACCTTATGTGGAAAAAAAAACCCCAAAAAACAAAAAACCACCCAGGTACCCCATAAACCCACCTCATTTTAAATGGAATCAGGAAGCCAGAAGGGGAAGCTCTTACACCCTACCATTGGTCATCAAGTACAGACCCAACAAGAATAGAAGAACCTTACAATTCTTGCAAGTGGGTAACTACTACCCTAAACAGGAGGAAGGTTTTCTCCTTGTCCAGCAATAGTCCTGCCAATGAGAGGCTGTCACAACTCAGCCAATGAGAAGCCATTACACTCTAAACTCCCAGTTTACTCCAAAGGACATTTTGTTTGTAAGAGCCCCTCGCCCCCACCCCCTTCCTCTGTAAAAGCTTATCTTTTGTTCTCCAGACTTGCTTATGGTTTTGCAATAGTGTGCATGTCCTGAATTACAATTCTCTATTCCCAGAATGAAACCATTTTCTCTGGTAAAATAACTGACAATGTTTAAGGTTAACACCTACATGTAAAAATACAGTGTGTGGTCATTATGAAAGCAGGCTTGGCCATCAGACCAGGTTTGAGTCTACTTCTCACCATCTGTGTGATCTTGGGGAGGTTCCTTAATTACTCTATGCCTCAGATACCTCATCTGAAAGATGGAGATGATAAAAGACCTATGTTGTGAAACTTAGAAGGGAAACAAGAAAATCTAGGAAAAGCTCTTAATATGTGGCAGCACTCTATATTTGAGCTCCAATTATTATTATGGCAGGATGGTATGGTAGCCGCAAGGAAAAGTAGCCGGAAGTACATTTTGTTGCCTATAAGGAAGAAAAACAACACATATTTGGAAAATGAATTGTGAAGTAGATTATGAAGGAAATAAACATTTATATAGAGGCCTTGAATTCTGGTTTTAAACCATTCCTCCCGATTTTGTACAAACTCTTCATTAATCACTTAAGCTGCCGACTGGCAGGAGACCCAAGCTTGATTCAGAGCTGTGTCTACCACGTGAATACTCCAAGGGCCGCCACACGTGTAACGCAGGTTTTTGCAGTGCAAGTAAACTGTGAGTACACGCAGTCAACACCAAGCAAGAGAAGATTTATCAGGCACCACCTGTGTGCATGGCACAACCATAAACAGAACCTGTAGCACAGAATCAAATCCCTGGATCCCAAGAAGCTGAGTGCAAATCATAAATACTGGAGAAAGAGCTGAGAAATTGGCTTATCACATATGTTCACATATTTTAATTTACCAAAACAACTTTTAACTCTCGATGCAACCAGTAGGGTTTGTGTCTAATCAGAATAAATATGTCAAACTGGCCATTAAACTCAATTACAATGAGGATTTCACGCAGACTTGCCAGTTATCAACCTTGGTTCATTGCTAGCCACACCCGGAGAAATCAACAGGAGGAACCAGAAGCCCTGTGTAGATTTAATCAGCACATTTAGAATATTCTATTTTTATATTCCTGATAATAAGGAATGGTTTCCAATCACATTTAGGAATCTACCATCTGTGATTATTGGACACTTCCCTCCTCACAGCTCCTAATTCTTCACTGGATTCCACCCCAGTAGCAACATAGGAAGAGAAGAAATGACCCAGACTAATCCTGCTCTTGTCTAAACACAAAGATGGAACAGAAGTAAATGGCTTCTATTAGAGCCCAAGCGGAACGGAGACATTCAGTTTCCAAACACGAGTATGTGGAGAGACTCAGGACGGTCACTAAAGAGGACTCGAAAACATCATGTGATCCCCCTCCCGAGAAAAGTCTTGAGCAGCAAGACAAACTCTGGCTCACACGTGACAGTAACAGAACTGCTGTTGTTTACAGAATTACTGTAAGGAGAGAGGCAAACTAAAATTAATGAAATTTAAGAGGGTAACAGTGGAAAATAAGGCAAAATCTGGCTTTTTGAAAGTAGGAGTAAAATAAAATACATCTAAACAAAAGAGGAGAAACAAAAATATATGATTATAGGAGTAAAAAAAGGGGGACATAATCATAGATATGAATGATTATGGGAAGAGTCAACTGTACAACTTTCACTCCCAAATTAATCTACAAATTACATGCAATTCCTAACAAAACTCTAACATGCCTTTCGATAGGACCTGGCAATCTAATCCATAGAATTCACGTGGAAGAGAAGAGAACCCAGAATAATGAAGACACTTCTGAAGAACAATGTGGGTGGGGCTTACCTTACCAAACATTAGGATTTACTGTGAAGGTGTAGTCATTAAAATAGTGTGGTGTTGGTCAAGGGATAAACAGACCGATGGAAGAGAATACAGAGCTACAGATCTGGGTCCACATATTTACGTAGGAAGTTAGTATTTGACTGGAAACCAGGTAAAGTGCAGAGAAAATTGGTTCTTGATGACAAAAACAACAATTCTAGATCTTCGCTTAGCTTACAACCTACACAAAATCAACTCTGGTTTAAAGTCCTAACCATGAAAAGCAAAACTTTATTTAAAACATATTAAAAGATAATATCAGAAATCAAAACTACAATGAGATATCACTTCACACCTGTCAGAATGGCTAAAATCAACAACACAAGAAACAATGGGTGTTGACAAGGGTGTGGAGAAAGAGTAGCCCTCTTACACTGTTGGTGGGAATGCAAACCGGTACAGGCACTCTGGAAAACAGTATGGAGGTTCCTCAAACAGTTAAAAATAGGATGAATATACAATCAAGTAATTCCACTACTGGGTATTTACCAAAAACACGGATTTGAAGGGATATATGCACCCCAGTGTTTATAAGAGCATTATCTACAACAGCCAAATTATGTACAACACCCAAATGTCCACTGCTGATGAATAAAGGAGATACTGTGGTGTGATATATATCTATATATAGATGTATAGAGATATACAATGGAATATTAATCTGCCATAAAAAAGAGAATGAAATCTTGCCATTTGCAACAATGTGGATGGAGCTACAGAGTATTATGTGAAGCAAAATAAGCCAGAAAAGACAAATGCCATATAATTTCACTCATATGTGAAATTTAAGGAACAAATTATCATAGGGGAATAAATAGAGATAAACCAAGAAACAGACTCTTAACTATAGAGAACTGACGGTGGGGGCGGGTGTGAGGGAATGGGTGAAATAGGTGATGGGGATTAAGGAAGGCACTTGTGATGAGCACTGGGCATTGTATGTAAGTGGTGAATACTAAATTGTACACCTGAAACTAAATTACACTGCGTGGTAACTGGAATTCAAATAAACACTTAAAAAAGCATAATATCAGAAACAATGTCTATGACACTATCATAGGAAAAGATTGTTTAAATAAGGGACACAAAAGCACAGGCTATAAGGGGGAAGAGGAGAAGAAACAGATTTGCCTGACTACATTAAAATCTAAAACCTCTCAACTTGCACATCCAGCATGATGGAGTAGGAAGGTCAGTGAAGTCCTCTCCCCAAATAAGTCTGGTAACATCAAGTATTTGTAAGAACATGGAGAAATAAAAACTCTTACTGGTAGGAGTATAAAATGCTACAAACATCTTGGAGAACAATTTAGCAATAGTGAGGAACTTCTGTCTTACCAAGCAACTCTATTCCAGGTGGTAGGTCTGGAAAAACTACACGTGTCCCTGAAGGACCCTAACCCTGCTCTACCCCATACTGAAAGCGTGTGTCTACACTGCAAGAGGCAAAGAGATCTGAAGAACAGAACAGAGAGACAAAGAGGGCTCCTAGGATTGTATGGAAATTCAATATACGGCAACAGTGGCACGTCAAGTCAGTGAACAAAGGATGGTCTACTTAATAAAGGGTTGGGGCACAACTGCTTCTCCTGAAAATAATGCAGGTGGACCCCTCACCTCACAGCATACATATGACCTCATCACATCCTTCCACCACAGTTCTTGGATGTCACCAGTTATCCATCAGTATCCTTTTCATCAAACTGAAATTTCATCAATCACTTTTATCACTCCCATAAACACCATTCCCTTGGTCCTGTTTGTCAGACTCTAACCCAATTTTCTTCTTTCTTCTTTCTCCATAGCTGCAGCAAAACATTTACAACAGAAAAACAGACTAGTGTCCCTTTAAATCAGTCTCAACTCTCAAGGAGGGATTTCAACACCATCCTAGCTATTCTGAGTTAACTTTCTTCCCTGCTCTACTACCTCCTACCTCCTTCACATACTCTCCTTACTTCCCAATTCCCTTTTCTAGGAGAACAAAATCCATTACATGGGAGCTCCTCATTCCCCCAACAGACACACCTACCCAAGGACCTGTTTCTCCTATTTTACACCTTCTTTCTCCTCATCCTCAGTCTTCCCACACTACTGGATCATCTCCATCAGAATCTGAACGTGCCTTCCTATCATCCATCGTTAAAAACTAAGAGTGAAATACCCCTGAGCTCCAAATCCTCACCTCCTCCTCCCCTGGTTTTGCTGTTCCCTGTCGCTGCACATCCAGAGGTTGGCACAGGTGCGTTCTCCCCGTCTTCAGCTCCACTCAGCCCATTCCACTCCTGACTTTGTTCCCACTACGCCATCAACTCTGCATTAGTCAAATAACCACCAACCAGCAAGCTGTCAAGCCTAACAGTCACCTCTAATTAGCCTTCGTCTTCTGGTACCACGCAACAGCATCTGACATCAGCTACATTCTTCAAAGCTCTTGGTTCTCCTATGTTTCTGGTCACTCGCTGTCCATGTATTTATATGTGTTTTTAATGTTTTTATTTTTATTGATTGATTGAGAGAGCGCAAGTGGGAGAGGGGCTCTGAGGGACAGAGCCCAACACAGGGCTCAAACTCACAAACTGTGAGATCATGACCTGAGCCAACGTCAACTGACCGAGCCATCCAGGCGCCCCGCTGTCAGTGTATTTCTAAAGGTGGGGTTCTCTGGTGCTCAGTTCTGCATCTTCTGCCCCTGTCTGTACTGCTGAGTTTCAGAATCGTATCTCCGATTTGTATACTTAACCCTTCCACTCATATCCCAGTGGCACCTCAAATGAAACAGGTACCAAACTCTTGAATTTCCCCTCCCTTGGCTCCTCTCTGTGGCCTTCAATTCCCCGAATGACCTCACCATCCATTCAATTACAATTTATTCCTCTCAGTGAGTCCCACTTTTTCCACCTCAAAAACAGGCTCAGTTCTCTGTATTTTCACTGTCACCACTTCTGGTGTTATTAGTCAAGGCTGTCCAGAGAAACAGAACCAGTTGTGTGTGTGTGTGGCTGGGGGGGGGGGGGGGATGTACACACGCGCATGCACATACACGGAGAAAGTTTTGGCTTTTTGTTTTTGTGTTTTACGGAATTGGCTCATGTTGTTATAGAGGCTAGCAAATCCAAAATCTGCACCGTAAGCCTACAAGCTGGAGACCAGGGAAAAGCTAGTGCTACAGTTCAAGTGTGAATGGAGGCCCACCAGCATTATACAGGGCAATCTGTTACTCAAGAGTTCATGAGTTAAAATGTTAACCTCCAAAAACACCTCAAGGAACATTATTCTAAATGTTTGACCACATATCTGGACCTCAGAGCCCAGCCAAGGTGACACATAGAATTAACCATCACACTAGTCTAAGCCGTTCATCTCTTATCCAGCCTATTAGAGTAGCCTATCTGGTTTCTGTGCGTCCATCCTTACCTTCCCTATCAAAGCTAAAACACTCATCCTTCATACATTCTCTCCCTAAATCCCCACAGCTTCCTACTGTACCTAGATTAAAACCAAGGCCCCTTAACAAGACATGAAGAAGCCGTTACTTCTGAACCCTGGTCTCATCCCAGACTCCAACTCTCCGCTTACCAATCCTCAAATCTGCCTCGGGGTCTTAGAATATCCTTCCGGTTATATCTTCTGCCCCCCTCTCTGCAAAGCTAACTTCTATGTATCCCTTCATAATTCAGCACAGCTTAAGCTTGTGTCCCTAGACCACACAGTATTCCCCCCATCGCTGTTTCCTTGATAGCACTGGGCACAGATGGAAATTATGTATTTGTTTGATAACCTATTTACCGCCTGCCTCTGCCAGGATAAAGCTCCACTAGTTGAGGGATCAAGTTTTACTCATCAGTACAGAACCCAGGGCCCAGCACAAAGGAGATGCTCAATTAATAGTTGATTTAAAAATAAAATTCAAATGGAAGAAAAATCTAAGTATAAAAAATAAAGTCAGGGAGTGCCTGGGTAGCTCAGTCGGTTAAGTGTCTGACTGGCTCAGGTCATGATCTCACGGTCTGGGGGTTCGAGCCCCATGTCGGGCTCTGTGTTGAATGCTTGCTCGGAACCTGAGCCTGCTTCAGATTCTGTATCTCTTTCTATCTCTGCCCCTCCCCCACTCCTGCTCTATCTCACCCTGTCTCTCAAAAATAAATAAGTGTAATAAAAGAAATTTTAAAAAAGTCAGGGGTGCTGGGGTGGTTCAGTCAGTTAAGCATCGGACTCTTGATTTTGGCTCAGCTCATGATCTCATGGTCATGAGACTAAGCCCCGTGCTTGGCTCTGTGCTGAGTGTAGAGCCTGCTTATGATTCTCTCCCTCCCTCTCCCTCCATCCCATCCCTGCTTGGATGTGCGCGCGCACACGCTCCCTCTCGCTCAAAGTCAAAAAAACATTTGAAAAAGTATAAGATATGTAAACCTTGGGATAGAGTATTACTTTTTTTTAATTAAAGTTTTTTTTTAATGTTTATTATTTTTGAGAGAGAGAAAGAGACAGAGTACAAGCAGGGGAGGGGCAGAGAGAGAGGGAGACACAGAACCGGAAGCAGGCTCCAGGCTCTGACCTGTCAGCACAGAGCCCGATGCGGGGCTGGAACTCACAGACTGCAAGATCATGACATGAGCTATAGTCGGCCGCCCAACCGACTGAGCCACCCAGGTGCCCCAGGATAGAGCATTTCTTAAGCATAACAGGAAACATAAATCATAAGTGAAAAAATTCCACATATGATTACATCAAGGTTAAAAAAAAAAGCCTCAAATAAAGTGAACAGAGTTAAAAGACAAAGAAAATTGATAAGACCTCTTTGTTATATACATCACATATATAAAAAAGTCCAACAATACAATTTAAAAATAGCAAGAAATCTAAACATTAGATCTTTAACAAATGCCAGGAGATTAACATAAATTCTACACTTCACCCATCAGATTGGCAAAAAATTAACTGACATCTTAGAATTAAAAATGAGGGGCGTCTGGGTGGCTCAGTTGGTTGAGCATTTGACTCTTGCTTTCGGCTTTGATCGTGATCCCTGGGTTGTGGGATTGAGCCCCGCCTCAGGCTCTGTGCTGAACATGAAGCCTGCTTAAGATTCTCTCCCTCCCTCTGCCCTTCTCCCCTGCTTGCCCTCTAACATAATTACAAAAAAAAAAAAATTAATGAAAAATACTTTTCAAATCTGAAAACACAGATTTTAAAAACATGCTTCTATTGGTCCCTTTTCCCATGAGCAGCAGTGCACGTGCTCCATGCAGTGCACCAGACAGGTCTGGTGAGAGGAAGGGATATGGGGACACAAGGGCATGGAGACCATTTCCTTACAGCCACCTCTGCAAGGAATCCATACAGAGTTTGTTTGAGGTAGAGGATCACACATTTTCCAAAGCAAAGCTCATCAACCCAGGGACAGTGACATAATCATGGTCTCATCACCAGAAGTATAATATCAAGGACTACAAAGTTTTCCATGGCTCCAATTCCTTCCTAAACGTGGACCAAAAGAACTTTCTTCAGAAATCAATGCCAAACATGTTCATTTCAGGGTCTACAATTTGTACCTCCCCCCCAAAATGCTTTGGAAGCAAAGAGGTCTAGTTATTTCGAGGAGAGAAATTACTCCTAAGAAATATCTTGCTTCTTTCTAGCTTTTCAGTTCACTTGGCATCATTTTTATTTATAGAACCAAATCTGGTAAATTGCATTAAAAAAAAACACACACAGCTAATATTTTAAGCATTTTGATATCCTATTTCCCTATTAAGATGAATAAATGGTTAATTCTATCGGACTCTCCTCCCACCCCTACCCTAGTAATCCTAAATTGACCTTCTGGAGTCAAAACATCGATTCTGCCAACTGGGGATGTGCTCACAGAAATGGTGCTCTCCCGCTGGAGGCTCCAGTCACATCCTGCTTGACAACTACACGTGCAAAGTGCAGCCGACGTCAGTCCTCCGCCTCTAAGAATGGTGTTCAAAACTGCTTGCTACACAGGTTAAGCTTTTGGACGTGTGATTCCTATTCCTCCCCAGCTTTACGGAGGTATCACTGACGTAACGTGATGTAAGAATAAGGTGTGCAACATGTTGACTTGACACACGTATACTGCAAAAGGATCATTACCACAGCTTTAGCTAACACCTCCATCATGCCATGTAATTACCATTACTCTTCTGGGGTGAGAATACATAACATTTACTCCCTCAGCAAAGTTCAAGTATATGATACAGTTTTTCTATAATACGGTATTATTGGCTATAATCACTATGCTGCACACTAGATCCCCAGAGCTTAGAACCAGACGTTTGTACCTTTGACCAGCATCTCCCATTTTTTTCACACGTCAGCTGGTAACTACCGTGCTAGTCTCGGTTTCTGAATTCAGCCTTTTAAGATCGTCCATGTAAGTAAAACCTACACTGGCTGTCTTTTAGCCTTATTTCACTTAGCATAAATGTCCTCAAGGCCCATCTGTATTTTCATAAATGGCAGGATGTCCTTTCTTGTACCTGAATAACATTTGCGTGTATGTATGTGTGTACACACACACACACACACACACACCCCATATCTTTATTGACTCATTCACTGACAGATACTTAGGTTCTTGCCATTATCTTGGCTACTGTGAACAGAACTGCAACGAACCTGGGAGTGCAGCTGTCTCTTTGAGATCCTGTTTTCATTTCCTTTGCATATATATCCAGAAGTGCTAGGTCACACGGTAGCTCTATTTTTAGTTTTCCATATCGCTTTCCATAGTGGCTATACCAATTTACATTTCAACCAACAATGGATAAGAATTCCCTTCCTTTTCTTCACATCTTTGCAAGTGTGTATCTTTTTGAGAACAAGCATTTTAACAGGTGTAAGGTGGGATCTCGTGGTTTTGATCTGCATTTCCTTGATGATGACTGATGTTCAGCATCTTGTCATTTACCTGTTGGCCATTTGGATGTCTTCTTTGGAAAAGTGTCTATGCAGTTCCTCTACCCATTTTAAAATATCAGCTGGTTTTTTGCTATTGAGTTGTATCAGTTCTTTATGTATTTTGGATATTAAGACTCCTTATCAGAAATAATTTGCAAATATTTTCTCCCACTTTGCAGGTTGCCTTTTCATTTTGTTGGTGGTTCCCTCTGTTATACAGAGGCTTTTTCGTCTGATGTAAGCCCACTTATTTTGCTTTTGTTGCCTTGGCTTTTGGTGTCAAATTCAAGAAATCATCACCAAGACCCATGTCAAGAAACTTACCCCTTGTTCCCTTCTAGGAGTTTTACCTTTTCAGGTCTTCCCTTCTTCAATCCACTTTGATTTCTGTGTATGGCTTAAGATGGTAGTCCAGTTACATTCTTTTGCACGTGGCTGTCCAACTTTTCTAACACCATTTACTGAAGAGACCATCTTTTCCTATGGATTACTCCTGGCTCCTTTGTCATAACTTGGCAATATATTTTTGGATTTATTCCTGGGCTCTCTATTCTGTTCCACTGGTCTAGGTATCTGTTTTTATGCCAATACCATTCCATTTTGATTATTACAGCTTTAGAATACAGTTTGAAACCAGGAAGCATGATGCCTCCAGCTTTGTTCTTCCTCCTCAAGACTGCCTTGGTAATTGGGGGTTTTGTGGCTCCGTATGAATTTTAGGATTGTTTCTTCTAGTTCTGTGAAAATGCCATTGGAATTCTGATAGGTAGTGCATTGGATCTGTAGATGGCTTTGGGTCTGATTCATATTTAATTAACCAAAAGATCTCTATGGAACAACTCTAAAATCTGAAAAATGGTTTAACATAAACTAAAACTAGCTAAGGTGGCAAAGTTTCCTCTGATGGGTGGTCTCTATTATTTAACAGAGAAAGTGGTGGCATTTCGAGGAAAGGTATCTCCACCACATGTCCCTTTAGTGCCAATTTTCCTAAGTGAAAATGTCTCCACTGCTTCCAAGCCTTTAGCTCAATTGCTGAAAGGTCTTTCACACAGTAATTCTGTTTTATGGCCATTAAAATGCCCACCTAGCTTCAGAGCTGCCATAGTGAACAGATGCTGCTGGAAACTGCTTCAGCCTGAAGCCAGCTGTGAGCGATGTGAGAATGGACGGTTCCAAAAAAGCATCCTCCAAAAACGCAGAAATGGTGCCTCAGGAGAACACTCCATGTGGAAAGGTCAAGCACAGCTCTTTCCTGGTAGAAGCAGTGCTGGTCTCTCCACACCCCACTAGAAGACAAGGCGATGGCGAAATGGTAAGAAGCAAACACAAAGACAGTGTAAAGACTGAACCACAAGAGACTTTCAGCGGGGGGTTCTACCTTATTTTAGCAGGGGGTCCCCTTTTCCTAGGATGGTTACAAGGTTATTTTTACAAGGAATACCAGAAAGGAACACTCATTTTATAAACTATTTCTGGCTTGCACGCATCCTTTAGTCTGCGTGGGTGCCGAAAATTTTTTTATTGAAAACTGTAGAATCTT
This sequence comes from Puma concolor, assembly GCF_028749965.1. Classification (NCBI taxonomy): domain Eukaryota; kingdom Metazoa; phylum Chordata; class Mammalia; order Carnivora; family Felidae; genus Puma; species Puma concolor. The sequence continues at coordinate 45,128,270 of NC_141672.1, forward strand.
GTATCAAGGAAAAGTATTAAATTAATGGATCATCCAGTTTAAAGCTTTAGACTTAATCCTCATCAGTGGGAGGAGAACGCCCCTGGATTCATCGGGGCTGTCTCTGTGCACAGAGTACAGGGATATCTGAATTTGATACAGCTGGCCCCTGAATTCTAATACCAGGACCAACCCTCAGGCCTTATTTTCACATACATAAAGAGCAAGATCTTAAAAGTACTAATCCCTTACAATTCCCAATTGACTCACTTTGCAAGGAGGAGAAAAGAGGTGCTGGTAGACCAAAGGAAGCTGGAAAGGTATAGGGGCCAGTCTGTGGAAGACTTCACAAGCCAGTCTCTGAAAATGGGGCCTTATTGTATGCATGATGGAAGTTTCAACTAGGGGAAGTGAAGCACTGGGCAGACCCAGCAGTATGAAGAAGAGCACACCTCTCATTATCTTGAAAGAATTTTAGCGCTTCAGGGGCATCTAAGAGATATGAAGAGTCTATGGCCTGGAGTAAAAGAACAACTGTTAAGGCTTCATCCATCCATCCAAGAATTACTGCAAATGTCAGCACCAGGCACTGGCAACAGAGACGGGGGAAAAGAGAGCATGGGGTCAATGAACCTGCATTGTGTAGGCTCTGGGGGCTCACTAGCCAGGGGGAGATGCCCAGGTATCACGGGAAAGAAAAGTTGAGCAGGATACCAAGGGTCTCACTTAAGACTACAAAGTAGGTGGTGACAGGACTAGAACCAAAGACAGGAAGTTTAGGAGCAAGTGGGACGCAGGGAAGCAGGTTGAGAAGCAGACACTTAGGACAGGAACAGAGGTAATGTTCTAGTAGGGAGAGGCAGTGAGCCCGTGGAAAACACCACCCACCACAGGGGTATACTCACGGTCAATACCCCACATCGCATGCCATAAAAGTACCTTATACTCAGCTGTGGCTTTTATAAGTGTTTTTTTTTTTGTTTTTTTTTTTTAAACCACATAAGAGTCCACAAAGTTCAGGAACAACGATTACTTTAATAAAAAAAGAATAAGGTGATAAAAGACTTAATTTCTCAGACCAAATGAAGATCCAACAATAAAAATGTAGCAGTTAAGAACCTGAGGCTCAAGCTACCCAAGCAATCCTAGAAAGGTCCTATAATGCTAGGTAGGCCTCACTTTTCCTACTAGGAACAATGACCAGGTAGCTCTAGAGTCTTCCTAATATTATAGAAAAATGGTATCATAACTAGGGATAAATTACATACTCCTTTGACAAAAAAGGAAGCTGACTTTTCTTATAAAATTACATATTAAAGTATTTTTTAATGTTTATTTTGAGAGAGAGCGAGCATGTGTGCGGATAGGGGGAGGCACAGAGAGAGGAAGAGAGAGAATCTCAAGCAGCCTCTGTGCTGTCAGCACAGAGCCCAGTGTGGGGCTCAATCCCACGAACCGTAAGATCCTGACCTGAGCTGAAATCAAGAGCTGGACACTCAACTGACTGAGCCACCCAGGCACCCCTGAAGTATTTTTCTAAAGTTAACAAAGTTTTAAATTTTAAAGATTTTGAAAATTCCCACTCTTTATAAGTGTGTTTTTTTTTTGTTTTTTTTAAATTTTAGTAGCATGGCAAATTTTTTTTTTTCAATGTTTATTTATTTTTGGGACAGAGAGAGAGACAGAGCATGAACGGGGGAGGAGCAGAGAGAGAGGGAGACACAGAATCGGAAACAGGCTCCAGGCTCCGAGCCATCAGCCCAGAGCCCGACGTGGGGCTCAAACTCACGGACCGCGAGATCGTGACCTGGCTGAAGTCGGACGCTTAACCGACTGCGCCACCCAGGCGCCCCTATAAGTGTGTTTTAAGACTCAGATCAATAAGATACTAAAAGAGTATCTATCATTAACATTTTTGGGACTAACTAATGGATTTTTTAAAACCTATAAGCAGTACAATTCAATCGCATGTATCATCAGAGGAGCTATTTTGTGCATTTAAGTTGTTTCAAGTCCCTCTGGTAAGTATGACTACCTGCCTATTTGTTCGCAACTCCATCTTTTTTCATTCTCAGACTGTAGAGAAAATATTTTTCCTGCACAAAAATCTCTGCTGATCCTTTTCCCCCAACCAAGCCCCTGCCCAACCTCCCCCACACACTGCCTTTTTTGTTTTTGTTTTTTTTAATTTCTATGAATTAGCAGCCACTGCCACAATCAAGGCTTTGGCAAAAATGAATTTGTCCTTGTCAGATTAGATAAAGGGTGAAATTCAAGATAGAGGGAGCTTCAACTGACTGGGGTAACAGAAAAATCCTCCTTCCCTCCAGCCCATACTGCTGGCTGGAAGCCTTCTCACCACGTTCCATCCCAGTCTGGGGACAGAAGGTCTTAATGTGCCTCCAACCTGAGGAAGAGAGAGGCTTGGGACTGAGACAGGAACTGAGAGCAGCCCTTCTTAATACAGGCCAAAGACCATCCGTGTGCAAAGCATTGCCCTCACTCTCCACAAAACCCGAGTTCAAGCAATGGTCTCTGCTAAGCAGCACACAATCACCGAAGGAAAGGAAGCCGGTCAGGACAGTGATATCAATTCACTGCCACACTGCCTGCCAGCCGAAGCACACAGCAATACAGCTTTTAAAAAGGAGATTAATTTGCTGAAACCCTGTCTCGATTATCACTTCCCCCTTAGGTCTCCATTCTGTAACACAGTGAAAAAATAAGCGGGAGGAGGAAGGAAAGGAAAAGATATAATATGATACCCAGTATTCTCATAAGCAGTAACAATACTCGTGGTTAACCTTTACTGAGCATTTCCAGCAGGCCAGGCACCATTCTAAAAGCTAAAAACCTTACGTGTATTAACACATTCCAACCTAGGATTTGAATGTTCTTTTCCGTCACTTGAGAGATGAGAAAACGGAGCGGCGGTGTCATTGTCACTTGGCCAAAAGCTGGGATATCAACCCCGGGACTCTAATGCCAGAGCTCGCACTCCGAAGCAGGTGACATGCTGGCTAGACTTAGGAGTCTAGATCAGTGGTCCTCACCAGGGTCATCCCTCCCTCCAAAAGAACACTCACCAGTGCCTGAAGACAGTTCTGGTTGCCACAACTGGGAGTAGGGGGGGCCTTCTGGCACCACATGGCTGGAGGCCAAGGATGCTGCTCAACACAACATACAACATTGCCTCACAACAAAGAATAATCTGTCCAAACTGCCAATAGCGCTGAGGTCAAGAAACCCCAACCTAAATAGTGTTCATAAACTTCTTAATCTTTTTCCCTTTTACCACTGTTTCATTTGACTCAGTGTAAAGAATGATAAAGGACAAAAAATACAGAAATTGGTTGTGTTTCTACACACTAATAATGAAATAGCTAAGAGAAAAATTAACTCCATTTATAATTGCGACAAAAGAACACCTAGGAGTAAATTCAACCAAAGAGGTAAAAGACCTGTACTCTGAAAACTATAAAACACTGATGAAAGATGGGCACCTGGGTGGCTCAGTCAGTTAAGCATCTGATTCTTGGTTTTGGCTCAGGCCAAACCTGAGGTCATGATCTCATGGTTTCATGGGTTCAAGCCCTGCGTTGGGTTCTACACCAGCAGCATGGAGCCTGCTTGGGATCCTTTCTCTGCCCCTGTCTCCTGCCCTTCCTCCAATTACGCTATCTCATCTCTCTCAAAATAAATAAATTTCAAAAATCAAAATAAAACACTGATGAAAGAAACTGAAGATATTCTGTGCTCACAGATTGCGAGAATACTGTTAAAATGTCCGCACTACCCAAAACAACCTACAGATTCAATGCAATCCCTGTCAAAGTACCCACATTTTTCACAGAACTAGAATACTAAAGTTTTTATGGAGGCACAGAAGACCCCAAATAATCAAAGCAATCTGAAGAAGAACAAAGCGGAAGATACCATCTCAGGTTTTCAGATATACTACAAAGTTGTAGTAACCCAAACAGTATGGTAACTGGCACAAACAATAGACCCCCAGGTCAACAGAACAGAACAGACAGATCAGAAATAAACTGAGGCTTATATGGTCAATTGATCTATGACAAAGGAGGCAAGAATACAGTGAGGAAAAGACCATCTCTTCAACAAATGGTGGTGGGAAAATCAGAAAGCAACATGCAAAAAAAAATTGAACCACTTTCTCATACGATATACAATAAACTCAGAATGAATTAAAGACCTAAATTTAAGACATGAAACCATAAAACTCCTAGAAGAAAACATAGGCAGTAATCTTTAACACTGGCCTTAGCAACATTTGTCTAAATAGGCCTCCTTAAAGCAAAGGAAACAGCATTAAAAATAAACCATTGGGACCACACACACACACACACAGCTTTGTACAGCAAAGGAAACCATCAACAAAACAAAAAGGCAACCTACTGAATGGGAGAAGACATTTGCAAATGATATATTCAATAAGGGGTTCATACCCAAAATATATAAAGAACTTGTACAACTCCACACCAAAAACACAATCTGATTAAAAAATGGGCAGAGGACCTGAACAGACATTTTTTCCAAAGAAGACATACAGATGACAAACAGGCACATGAAAAGATGTTCAACATCACTAAGGAAACGCAAAGCAAAACCCAATGAGCTATCACCTCATACCTGTCAGAATGGCTAAAATCAAAAACACAAGAACCAAGTGTTGGCAATGTTGTGGAGAAAAATGGAACCTTCGTGCACTGTTGGTGGGAGTGCAAATCATTGCAGCCACTGCTGAAAACAGTGTGGAGGTTCCTCAAAAAAATTAACATAATTACCATATGATCTAGTAATTCTACTACTGGGCATTTACCTAAAGAAAACAAGAACACTAATTCAAAGAGATATATGTGTCCCCATGTTTATTGCAGCATTATTTACAATGGCCAAGATATAGAAGCAACCCAAGTGTCTGTTGATAGATGAATGGATAAAGAACATGTTGTGTGTACACACACACACACACACACACACACACACACACACACACACACAGGACTAATACTCGGTCATAATAAAGAACGAGATCTTGTCATTTGTGACAGTATGAATGGACCTAGAGGGTGTTATGCCAAGTGAAATAAGAAAGACAAATCACATGATTTCACTTATATGGGAAATCTAAAAAAACAAAAAGCAGAAACAGACCCATAAATACGGAGCACTGATGGCTGCCAGAGAGGAGGGGTTGGGGAATGGGCAAAAATGAGTGAAGCGGAGTGGCAGGGGATAAGTCATGGGAATAAAAGGTAGAGTGCAGGAAATACAGTCAATGATATTGTAATAGTGATATAATGGGGCTGATGGCAGCTATACTTGCTGTGAGCATAGCATAATGCATAAACTTGTCCAATTACTATGTTGCACACCTGAAACTAATGACATTGTGTAAGCATACTTCAATAAAAAAAAAATGTCTCCAACAATACCAACTTACAGCTACTGAATTGATTTAGAGTCAAAATATTAAATCCATCTTGCTGTTCTGATGTATACACAAAGTAAAACTCCCTTTCACGGTTAGAGAATTTTTTAAAAGAACAAAAAACACACAAAACTAGAAATACATCACCATAATAAAGGACTGAGTGGAAGAAAATTTAATAAATTGGTATTAAAATTATCTTCGTTCAATGTTTCAAAACAAAAACACTTTCTCATTAAACAAAAATAAAGAGGCTATGTTCTTTTAAAAGAGAGAAAAAAGAGCAACCAGAGTTAAAACTTCTTAAAAAAACAAACAAAAAAACCCACCAAACCCTGATCTTGTATCACAGCTCAAGTCAAACTATTCTCAGAATTAGTGTGGGTTGCCAAATTTTCAAAGTTATAGTGGGGTTGTGACTTCAAGAGGAATTCATGTTGTCTAATCTCCCAGGCGTGGAAGGGGGCAGAGGCAGAAAGAAGGTCCTCCTGGGTGTTCACAAAAGTGAAAGCTGAGAAAAATTTGGTATGCAGGCCCCTAGCTGAAATGCAGGTGTATGTTTTATCAGGAGAGGAAAACAACACATCGTATGTAACATTCGAAGGTTAGTATAAAATTAGTTCTTCCCCCAAACAGTCAATTCTGTGAGATCATTACTGTTGCAGCAGGCTAATCAATTTTCAAAGTGAGGATACATTTTCTGTGTAACAGGTAGCTACATTTTCAACTGCTGCAAGCTATAAATGTGGATGTTGGTAGCTATTGTGTCTATTTTGATTTCATATCTGAAATTGAAATCGTGGGTTGCCTGCGTTGCTCAGTGGGTTGAGCGTCGGACTTCGGCTCAGGTCATGAGCCCATGGCTCAGGAGTTCGAGCCCCACATCGGGCTCAGTGCTGACAGCTTGGAGCCTGGAGCCCGCTACCAATTCTTTGTCTCCATCTCTCTCTGTACCTTCCCCACTCATGCTCTGTCTCCCTCTCTCAAAAACAAACATTAAAAAAAGTGAAACAGTTAACTTAAAAAAAAGTTTGATAATTTACAAAAACTCAGATTTTTGTGTGATTAATACTGTAATGCATATTGAATAAGAGAATGAATATTTATACAACTGAATACTATACACCAAGAAACAAACCTACCCAATGTGGGATATTTCACTCACAAACACAATGCTAATGAAAGAAATAAAAAATATGCATACTACAGATCCAATTTATATAAAGTACAACAACAGAAATCAGTCTATGGTGTTAGGTTGTAATGGCAGGTAGCTGGTGTGGGCCAGGAGAGAGAGCAAGGGGAGGGGTGTCTCTTCTGGGCACTGATGGTGCCATTTCTTGATCTGGGCACTGTTTAAATGGGTGTGTTCACTCTATGAAAATCCATCCAACTCTACACTTACGATGGGTGTACCCTAAAGAAAGTCTTCTTAAAAACAAAAAGCTAGGTAAGATCTGTTTACCACAACTTCCATTCTTCTGCATTTTACGGGAACCAATTTAACATTAGTTCCACCTTGCTCATTAAACATACATATCGATGGTATTTAGAAATTTAAAAATAGTATTCTTGGATTTAGGATACTAGATTGCAGAGTAAGATCATTTTTTAATGATCTTGGGGGGAAAAAAAACCCTGATATCATGTTCATGTCAACCAGGTAATATGGAAAGATCTAAAAGGGGTTTCCAAATCTCAACTATCCGCAGGAAACCAAGGTTTAACTCTATTTTGAAAAAATACAGAACTACTCCTTTGTTTGAAAAGCAAGGAATGAAATCAATGTTGGCAGTCTGAAGATTGCATGAGGAACCAAAACAGATTCAGGCCGGATACATTTTTCACAAAAGAACGGTTTATCAAAGTGTTCTAATTGTTAAGTATATTTTCCAGTAAGGAGATACACTGATTTTCAAAGTTAGTGGGGTTGATAATTCAAAAACTTATTCATTAAGCCTTTGTTGCTGTGATCTAGAGAAAATGATAAAGTTTACAGAGAAAACCTATATTCACATCATGAAGCTGAAGTTTTAATTTTTAATCTGTCAGTATTTTAAATAAAAGTTTTTTTTATATATAATCAAACTGCCAATAACTTAGATGCTAGGTTTCATCATATCCTAAGCCCATTTATATCTTCTTAGAACAGATAATCAATACTTTCCAGAGAAACCAATCACTAATATGAGCTCACATTAATCAATCACTACCATGTACTAGCTGTATGTGATACGTTCCAAGTACTTCCCTTCGTGAACCACTGCCTGGAGGCAGAATGCACTACCATTTGCAAATACGTGATGCCTCTCCCTGCTGAAGGATTATGCGTCCCAACCTTTGAACTCAGTCTGCTAGGAGACATGCTTTAGCCAGAGAAATCCAAGTAGGTCACTTCCAGCTGGAAGTTTTAAGAGCTATATTCTCTTACCTCCCTCTACAATCTTTGAAATGGAAGTCAAGATGCACCCTCTGTCTGGATCCCTGATTTCCCATGGTGAACACTGCCTCTGTGCTAATCCACAATGGACAGGATGAATTAATAATAAGTATGCTGTGCTGCCATAAACCTACAGAGATTCGGGAGTTGGTTTTACAGGATAGCCTGGCCTATATTGACTGACACAAATCTGTTCTTCTAAAAAAACTGGAGAGTGAACCACAGAAAACGGTTTTGCCCAAGTGAGCCTATAGGTAGTAAATGGGGCCAACTAGGAATTCAGGAAGCCTAAACCCCAAAGCCCACACTTTCCATTCTATTCGTGTTTTCATATTTTATAAAACTTAACAATTTCTTCCTAAAAGTCTCAAATATGGGATTCCTGAGATTGAAAGGAAGAAGATGAAAAATTAACATGAGTTTCTGTACAGAGGAAATTATCACATTATTTGTAATGAAGAAGATATAGAAACAGAAAGAATTTTCAATTTACCAAATGTGCCTGAAATATAAACTAACCCATGCATGTGTCTGTGGGTTTGCAGAATACCAACACATTAGTTATTGACCCATTACAACAACCAGCTGTCCCACCTACCCATGCCCAAGGCAGGCCACAGCACTTAGCTACTCATTCAACAACCTGTGCTGGGCACTGGGAATACAGACAAGAAAGACCATCCCTGTCTTCAAGGGACTTGTTTCCCAGCATGACAAGACACAGACAACTCTAATACAGCTCAGAGCACTGAGATACACACACACACACACACACACACGCGCGCGCGCGCACGCTTTTGAACTTCAAGAGTTCACAGAAGGGCTTTTCACTGAGACTAGGAGTGAGGAGTGTCAGAGTTCCTAGGGGAAAGGACACGTGGGCCATGTTCTAGAGGATGGTGGGAGTCTATGTTAGTATTGAAAGCCAGAGCACATTCTAGGAAATGAGAACGTCAAAGGTGTGGGGGGCAAGGAAAACATGGCCACCTGGGGAATTTAACTTGAATGCCAGGCTAGAACACAGAGAAGACAGAGCTGGTCCTGAGGGCTCACCTGGAAGCAGAATAAGGAGAAAGAGCAAAGCAAGAACACACTTACCCATCAGAGAGCACCTGTGCCCAGGCTCCAACAAGCTCCCATTAACTCAACTTCAGTAAGACAAAACCAAAGCTTCCTGAAGCTTATTCATGCCTCGCCTGTGACATGCATGTGATCAATAAAGAACTTGTAAGGAGGTTTCTCTGTGAATTAGTCAGCAACATAGCACTTCAAAGAGGCTGACATACTTTTCACAAAAAGAAAAAAAAAGAGAAGGTCAACAGCACACTTTAACGTGAACGGCAAAGACGTTAACAGAAGAGGCCGCCAGCAAATTGAAGTCACTCAATGATACCTCTGTGACCCTCCCTCCAAAGGTTAGGACTTCTTTTCAGCTACACAGAATTTATTTTGATGTACCTTATACTACTTGCCGTTCTAAGTACCACTTCAAACCAACCAGCTACTAAACGCAAGCCTTCATCATTGTGCCTTTTGTAGAGAGAGCTCTCTCTGCAGAGAACTGGATTCCAGACTGGACAGATTATCCTAACAGCGCCAGTAATCCTTGAGTTGACAAAGCAACTTCCACTTTTATTAATAAATATAACATTCATTGCAGCATTCCTAGTTCAGAAATAAACGGGATTTTCCAAGCCACACTCCCAGGAGGTGAGAGACTCAGGGGCTTGGTTCCCGTCCTTCAGATCACTCTCCACCTGCTACCTGCAGCAACACACTCCTTATCCCGGAGCCTGGGCACCACAGCTGGCTTCGTGACCTGAGGCCACTTTTACTGGGCTTCTCTGCACTTCAAGTCCCTCCTGTGTAAAATGGAGTCAGAGGGCATAAGGGTCTTTCCAATGTTCACTTTCCATGTTTTTAAAAAGAAAAGTTACAGCAAAAGATTCTCTCCCTCCATGGAAAGACAGGATGGGTATAAGTGCCTGAATCAGTCATAATTCCAGAAAGTCTGAGTAAAGGCATAATTGGAAGGACCAATGCAAGTATTCTCCCACACTGACATGTTAAAAGCACCTATTTAATAAACATGTGCTTTAAGGACAACACAAATTAAATCTGATTTTTCTAACTAATACATGAATCAAGTCAATAGTAAAATTATTATGGATCAGTAAAGCAGATAATTACACTGATAATTAAGTTATTGGGTGAAGTCAAGCTTTCCAACAAACTGCTCCAACACTCTGGATCCAAGAGAACTGAAGAAAGAAAAGAAAACAAAACCTCTTTTCCGCCCCAGTTCCCTGATGGCTCCCCAGCCTTTCTTTCCCCCCAGTACAAAGTCAAGGGCTGCTCAGCAAAACAAGGTACTCTGTATTTAATTTCCCACAATGGGGGCGCCTGGATGGCTCAGCTGGTTAAGTGTCCCACTTTGGCTCAGGTCACGATCTCACAGTTTGGTTCCTGAGTTCGAGCCCCGCATCCGGCTCTGTGCTTAGAGCCTGGAGCCTGCTTCGGATTCTGTCTCCACCTGTCTGCCCGTCCCCTGCTCGTGCTCTTTCTCAAAACTGGATAAAACTTAAAAAAATTTAATTTCCCACAATGGTATTGTAAGTTTTCTCACACTGCTGGAACGAATTACCACAAGCTACAAACACAGATTTGTTTTCTCAGACATGCTGTTCTAGAGGCTTGCCTCGTTTCTCTGCCCAAGCCTGAAGAGGCCAAAAATCAAGGGGCCACTAGGGCTATGTTCCTCTGTGAGGTTCTAGGGAAGATGGTTTCCAGGGACATTTCAGGCTGTTAGCAGAATGGAGTTCCATGTGACTATAGGGCAGAGGTCCCCATTTCCCAACTGCTCCTACCAGAGCTATTCTCAGCTTCTAGAGGGGGGCCCACATTCCTTGGCTCACAGGCCCTGCCCCCATCTTCAAAGAAAGGAATGTGGAGTCCTGCCTGTGCTTCAAAATCCCCAGCCCCTTCTTCCTGCACACTTCTGGCAGTCTTTGACCTACGTCTTCCACCTTGAAGGACTATTGTGATTATCTTGGACTATGGGGCAGGCCCAACGTAACCCCCCTATTTTAAGTTCCCAGACTTCAATTCCATCTGCAAGGTCCCCTTTGCCATATGAGAGAACACATTCTCAGCTCCCAGACATCAAGGCATGGACATCTTTGATGGGGAGGGAGCATTCTCTACCAACCAAATCATAAATACATAGAAGACAGAAATGTATCTTTTGCAAGAAAACAGTAATTCTGCCCACACCACACAGCGGAGATTTAGCCTAAATATCCATGAACAGAAAAGACCGCAGCAATGACCTTGTGATGATTCTGAACAGACACGAAAAAGCCCATTTGTTGTTAGTGCTTGAAGTGATGAAAACGTATGTTAGGATTTGAGAAAACAAAAATGTTGGGGTCAAACTACAATAGCAGAAACCAAGAAAAATGTGATATTCTGAATCAACTTCAACTTTCTGGGATTATTCACCACGAATCATACCTCAAAGTTTAATTTTAAAAATACCATAAAATATCTTAAAACCCACCCGAAAGCCTCTCACACAAATCGGAATGGAGAAATGGTGATAATTATTCCCTTTCAGATCTTCAACCAGCACAGGTCAAACTGCCTAGTTTAAACACAGCAGTAGAGATGTCAACATGTAGGGGATTTGAAAGAAAATGTACTTAAATAAGAAAGTCTACTGTTTACTTTGTGCGCAGAAATCAAAGCTAAACCCAAAAAGGGCAAAGAACAGCTCCCAAATTGCAATGGCAAAACCATCAAAAAGCTTAGAAAACCATAAAAGTATTGGTTACCCAAAATTTATAGAAATATAGCAGTTAAGGGGCTCCTGGGTGGCTCAGTCAGTTGAGGGTCCGACTTCAGCTCAGGTCATGGTCTTGCAGTTTGTGAGTTCAAGCCCTGCATCGGGCTCTGGGCTGACAGCTCCGAGCCTGGAGCCTGCTTCAGATTCCGTCTCTCTCTCTCTCTCTCTCTCTCTCGCTCTCTCGCTGCCCCTCCCTTGCTCACACTCTCTCTCCCTCTTAAAAATAAACGTTAAAAAAAAATTTTTAAAAGAAATATAGCAGTTAATAATCAATTCTTGCTGTTAAAACTCAAGCTATATAACACATAAAATGAGATAATCACCTAGATATATGTATAAAAATTATTCATGTCAGGAGTGATAATATTTAACAATAGGATTTATAATAAGTATGTAAGCCAAAAATTTTAAAACATCCCATGGTCTGAATAATATGAACTATATATGGTATAAAACTGTTCCCAAGTGATGCAAGCTGGAGTGCCAATCATTCAACAAACCATGCTAATGTATTTCCAAGTCATCTGTTAATTGTTAGAAATTACTGGTGTGATCCTTTATTTGATATAACTGTCACAACTAAGCCATGTCTGAGCTAGGATTCAATAGAACTAAACTCTTCCAATAACATCCCCCATTCAATTGAAAGCCAACAAGTAAATAGAGTCTTGATATAGAGATACCTTCTATTGAACTAGTATCAATTAAGCTCAATATTTTCCTAGCCCCAATACTGTAATTTTTTAAGTGTTATTTTTTTAATGTTTATTCATTTTTGAAGGACAGAGAGACAGAGCACAAGCAGGGGTGGGGCAGAGAGAGAGGAGGACACAGAATCTGAGGCAGGCTCCAGGTTCTGAGCTGTCAGCACAGAGCCTGATGTGGGGCTTGAACCCACGACCGCGAGATCATGACCTGAGCCGAAGTCTGACGCTTAACTGACTGAGCCACCCAGGTGCCCCACCCAGTACTGTAATTTTTGTGTTCACTATTTCTATTATTACCTAAGCCACGAAAACCACTTATTGGGCTGTCCTATTCAATTACTTAGCTTCATTTTACAAAATTTTGTTCACCTTCAATCTATGTGCTTTGAAAACATCAGTTGGTCAAACTCCAAAGATAACTGTTCATTATATTCCTCAGATTTATCAAGTAAGTGTATTTTCATGTAACTTGGATAATTTAATAGTTTTTCTCTTAGAATATTTTGATTTTAAGTTTGTTTCCCTAATATTCTCTGCTTCTCCATCACAGGCTTCTCTATTTGGTTTTATATATTCTATCACTTACTTGTCAAGTAAAAATATCCATTTTAATAACTGAAATTTTTTCTCTTCTAAAACCGAAGAAATAAGAATGGTTAGAATGGCATGTAATAAAGCCAAATCTCTAAAGTATTTAATCATCTAAATGCTATCTCACGGTTCCTATTAAAGCGAATATTCAGGTCTTTGATTTCCAAAGTGACTTTTGTGTCAATAATGCCACAAGCTGCCCATCTCACTGAAACCATGTTTCTTGAATGACAGTAAAGTTTAATATATTTCAGACTTGGCTCCTTCCCAGCTCCATGAAATCAAAAGTCATCACCTATCTTCAAAGTCTTGAACACCATATTTTAAGCAAATTTTTAAATCATTTCTATGTGAAATGGTTTGAGCCTTGTCAATAATGACTGGAATTTTACTGCCCTGATTTAGGAGTTTTACAAGAAGCTGTTCTCATCTAATTCATGTTTTGTAAGAATCAAGACCATAACTTTAAACTGCCATGGTACATTCAGGTAAGAGCTATTTTTTGAAGTCTCAATAAACACTAAATCAGAGTATTATTTTAAACTATGAAGTATGTTGTTGGTATCTCAAATATTTTTTCCTTTCCTTTAACAATACTCTGATTTTTTTGAAGTTATTTCCATTTCTTTGAAACTTATGCTTATATTTTTCCAGTTCTGAGATACATTTGACATATAACATTAAGGCATACAATACGTGAATTTGATACCCTTATATATTGCAAAATGATGCAACCATATCCTTAGCTGATGCCTCCATCATGTCACATACTTACCATTTCTTTTTTGTGGTAAGAACAGTTAAGATCTACTCTTAGCTTTCAAGTTTATAAAAGTTTTATTAACTATAATCATCATGCTATACTTAAGATCCTCAAACCTTATTCAAATTATAACTGGAGGTGTGTAAGTGTTCATATACTTTGACAAGCATCTCCCCATACCCTCAATCCCTTGGCCTCTGATCCCATCATTCCAGTCTGTTTCTAGGAGTTCAGGTGTTTAGATTTGAGATATATATATATATATCTATATATAGACATATATAGATATATATATATATATATAGACATATATATATATATATATATATATATATATATATATATATATATATATATATATGATCGGTAGTATTGAGCTTTCTCTCTGACTTATTTACTTAGCATGATGTCCTCAAGGTCCATCTATGTTGTCGTAAATAGAGGATGTCCTTTCTCATGGCTGAATGATATTACATTGTATATACATATACAGTTGGGCCTTCAACACAGGTTTGAACTGTGAGGTTCCACTTACAGAGATTCTTTTTCATATGGTAAAGTCCTGTATATGTAGTTTCTCTTCCTTAGGATTTTCTTAACCTTTTCTTTTCTCCAATTTACTTTTAAGAAGACAGTATATAATACATATAACGTACAACCTAGGTGTTAATTGACTGTTTATGTTATCGGTATGACTTCCAGTCAACACTAGGCTATCAGTATTTAGGAGGAGTGAAAAATTCTATGAAGGTTTTCAACTGTGTTGGTGGTGGTGGGGGTGGTTAGTACTCCCAACAGCCATGTTGTTCAAGGGTCAACTGTGTACCTTATCTTTATAAACCACTCGAACTGCTGACAGGCACTTAGGCTGATCCCATATTTGGGGTATTCTGAAGAGTGCGGCAATGAACACGAGGGTGCAGGTATCTCCTAGAAACGCTGTTTTCGTTTCCTTTGGATATACACCCAGAAGTGGAATTGCTGGATCACATGGTAATTCTATTTTTAACATGAGAAACTTCCATATTGTTTTCCACAGTGGCTACACCAATCTACATTCCCACCAATGGGGGAATTTACATTCCCAGTGTGTGAGCGTTCCCTTTTCTTCACATCTTCACCAACACTTACCTCTCATCTTTATGATATCCATTTTAACAGGCATAAGGTGATGTTTCATTGTGGTTTTGATTTGCATTTCCTTGATCATTAGTGTCCTTGAGCACCATTTCATGTGGCTGTTGGCCATTTGGAGGTCTCCTCTGAAAAAAGGTCTATTCAAATGCTGTGCCCATTTTTTTTTAATCAGACTGTTTTGTTATCAAGTTGTAGGAGTTCCTTTGGATGTTAGACTTTGGATATTAACTCCTTATCAGATACAGGATTTGTAAATATTTTCTCCTACTCTTGAGATTGCTTCTCCATTTTGTTGACCATTTCCTTTGCTGTGCAGAAGCTTTTTAGCATAGTGTAGTGCCACTCATTTATTTTTGCTTTTGTTGCCTTTGCTTTTGGTGTCAAGAAATCATCGCCAAGACCGAAGTCAAGGAGCTTATTCCCTATATTTGACTCTAGGAGTTTATGGTTTTAAGTCTTATACTCAAGCCTTTAATCCACTTTGAGTTGATTTTTGTGTATGATATATGACAGGGGACCAGTTTCATTCTTTCGCATGTGGCTGTCCAGTTTTTCCAAAACATTTTATTGAAAAGACCAGCTTTCCCCCTTTAATTACTCTTGGCTCCTTTGTCACAAATAGACCATATACGTGTAGGTTTATTTCCGGACTCTCTATTCTGTTCCATTGACCTACATGTATGTTTTTATGGCAATACCATCCTGTTTTGATCACTATAAGGTTTGTGATATGGTTTGAAATCAGGAAGCATATCTCCAGCTTTGTTCTTCCTCCTCAAGATTGCCTTGGCTATTCAGGGTCTTGTGTGGTTCCATACAAATTGTTTATTCTACTTCTCTGAAAATTACTGTTGGAATTCTGATAGTACTGCTTTGGCTAGTATGGTCATCAATGTTAGCTTATGCTCATGGGTTAGAATTATTCTTTCCATTTGTGTCTTCAATTTCTTTCATCAACATTTTATAGTTTTCAGTGAACACATCTTTCACCTCCTTGGTTAAACCTATTCCTATTTTTTCTTCCTGATGCAACTGTAAATGAAATTGTTTTGATACCTTCATTTGTTACTGATTCTTGTATATTGATTCTATGTATCGCAACTTTACTGATTCATCTTCGTTCTAACAGTTTTTGGTGTAATCTTCAGGGTTTTCTATGTATATATAATGTCATCTGCAAATAGATCATTTAATTCTTCCTTCCCAGTTTGGGAGACTATTTCTTTTCCTTGCCTAATTGCTCTGCCTAGGACTTCTAGTACGATATTCAATAAAAGGATCCTGAGTGGGCATCCTTGTCTTACTCCTGACCTTAGAGGAAAAGCTTTCAGTTTTTCAGTTGACTATGAGATTAGCTGTGGGCTTGCCACATGTGACCTTTATTATGTTGAGGTACATTTCTCTGTAGCCAATTTGTTGCACATTTTTAGTCATAAATGGATGTTGATTTTTTGGTTTTTTTCCCCTTAATCTTTGAGATCATCCTGCAACTTTAATTTCCTATTGTTAACGTAGTTTATTTGCTGATTTGCAAAAGTTGAATCATTCATTCTTGCATCCCAGGAATAAATCCCACTTGATCATGGTGCATGATCTTTTTACTGTACTGAATTCATTGACATTTTGAGAATTTTTACATCTGTGTTCATCAGGGATATTGCCGTGTAATTTTCTTCTCTTATAGTGTCTTTGTCTGGTTTTGGTATCAGGGTAATGCTGGCCTTGTAAAAAGGAGTTTGAAAGTATTCCCTCAATTTTTTGGAAGAATTTGAGAAGAATGGTTATAAAGTCCCCTTTAAATGTTTGGTAGAATTCAGCAGTGAAGTCATCTGGTCTTTACTTTCAATTAGCAATCAAACCCCTCCACAATCTCCTTAATAGTAACTGGCCTGTCCAGATTTTCTATTTCTTCACGATTCTGTCTCAGGCTGTATTTCTAGGAATGTATCCATTTCTCCTATGTTGATCAATTTGTTGGCAAATATTTGTTCATGCTAATCTCTTATTATCCTTTTTATTTCTGGGGTAGCAATTGTAATGTCTTCCTAATTTTGAGTCATCATTTCTTGGGGAGTCTAAAGATCTATCTTTATCTTTTCAAAACACTAGCTATTAGTTTGGTTGATCGTTTGTCTTTTTTCTATTTGTTTTGGCTCTGATCTTTGCTATTTCTTCCCTTCTACTGACTTTGGGCTTAGCTTGTTGTTCCATTTCTAGTTCACTGAGGTATAGGGTCAGGTTGCTTGTATTTATATTTTGTTAAAATAATTAAGCTGTATTCCCTTCTGTAAGTACAAACTATTTTAGGTTTATATTCCTGTATAGTACACAAAGATATTCTAGGCTGCGGTGGATTACTAGTTTTTTTTTTTTTCAGATTCAGAATGTTCATGTTGATGTGATCTAGAAGGATAAAACTTACCCACACCTTGTTGCTCCTGTACAATAAAATGAAATTCTTGAACTTATAAACATCAAAACACCAGACGCCATGAAACTCAAGAATAGTCCGTTAACAATGAAAGAACACAAAGTTTAAAAAAAAAAAAAAAAAAAAAAACAACCCACTAGTTAAAAGCTGCATTAAATAGTCTGAGGATAATGATACACAGATGACTCCTATGGCACAGATGTCTGCGGCTTCCTAATAATTGCACAGCAGAGAAATGCCACCCACGGCACCAAGACCCAGGCTGTACAGACAGGATTTCAAGAGCAGACCCCACTACAGCCTACAAAATTAGCTTGAACGAATGAGTTACACTGCACTTTATATTACCACTTCTCATATTACTACTGTATTATTCATGGATACGGAAGAGTGTTAGCATCAACCAGGAGGGCCACTGCAGTGTGAACAACCCAAGAACAGTCCTGGCCGCAACAATCACATGAAACAGTTCTTGCTTTAACACTGTCACTTGGAGACCTTTGATATTTTTCCATTCTGAAACATGCCAACTGGAACAAAATGATACTCTGTTACTTTTAAGAAGTAAAAATGCCCAAAACAGGAGATTTCAACAAAGCATAGCCTAGAAGGGAAAACCACGATGAAGAGTTTTCCTCTGTGATGTTGCTAAATTTAAACCATGTTGCTACCAAAATAGTCACCACCACCACGACCCTATTTACCGATTAATTAAGAGCAAAACAGTTGTCCCACA
Organism: Puma concolor; assembly: GCF_028749965.1. Taxonomy (NCBI): domain Eukaryota; kingdom Metazoa; phylum Chordata; class Mammalia; order Carnivora; family Felidae; genus Puma; species Puma concolor. The sequence continues at coordinate 45,146,353 of NC_141672.1, forward strand.
ACCTTAAAAGGAAATGAACAAAAATGGACTTAAATTCTTAGTCCTATTATATCATGTCCTCTACTTAAAAAAAAAAAAAAAAAAAAAAAAAAAAAGAGGAAACAGTGAAGGGTGTTAAGTTTATTTTGAGAGAGAGAGAGGCAGCAGAGAGGGAGGGAGACAGAGAATCCCAAGCAGGTTCCACATGGTCAGTGCAGAGCCTGACACGGTGCTAGAACTCACGAACCATGAGATCTGAGATCATGAGAACCTGAGCCAAAATCAAGAGTTGGATACTTCACCAACTGAGTCACCCAGGCACCCCTCAATGTTTCCTTTAACAAAAAAACCCAAATCTCTGCTCCAGATCTCTCTGCTCTCCTGGCTAACTCCTCCTAACCCCTCACCTCCAAGCTCAGGTGCCATGCCCTCAGAGGCCCTTCCCTGTCTACCCAAACCAAGCTCTTGCCCCCCCCGCCCCCCGCCCGCTGTCCTCACAGCTCCATCGTCTTTTCCTGCACTGCACTTCCCACAACATGCAGTTAGCATGTATTCACATGAGAACTTAGTGTCTGCCTCCTCACTAGACAATGTACTTCATGCAGACAAGGTTTGCACACTGCAGTATATCCAATACCTAGCATGATGCCTGGCCATAGAAAAGTGCTAAATATTTTTTGAATAAATGAACAGTGAATAAATTGCTAAATGCCAAAAGCAAAACAAGACTTTCGGTTTTCTTTGAACACGTTATATATTAGGTGAAGTATCTTGGAGTATTACTATTTCAAGAGCAAATACGCACACAAATAGAGATTACACAGAGATTACACAACAGTAGCACATATTTACCGTCCTGATCTGACTTTGCTTGGACTGTGGCATGCATGGAAGACGGAGACCCCATTCTCCAGCAGCCACTACCATCAACAAAAGGGTACATCCTGATACGCCACTGGGCTGTGGGGCAGAAGGAAGAAACAACATGGAATGTGAGCACTTGGCCTCTTGACTAACAATGGTAACCACAACTACCCTTTAAGATCTCCTGTTTACAGCTCCAATCAAAGATGACCCTTTCACTGCCAGTATTGCACAATCAAATTTCAGGGCAGATAAACCACTGATGATTCAGGTCAAACAGCTTTTGTCAAGTTTACCACAGACCCTGGCATTCTGGCAGGAAATGGGGTGAGCAAGAGGGAAGAAAACGCAATACAGGAGGGCCTGGGAAGGGCCCAGAGGCAAGGACTCACCAGGAGGGGTAACCGGCAGGTACCTGAGAAAGGAGATCCAGGGTAAAGTCGACACATAACTGGAAAAGCCAAGCAGACCAACAACCATGACAAGAGTAAGGACAGGCTAAAGGGCTAGAGGTCTTGAGATCAGGTAAGAAAGCCTATTTATTCACAGGTAGAATGAACTGGAGGGTATGGTCACCTTCAAGTGACAATGGACTACAAAGTGCACCATATCAGTGGGAAAAGTGCAAGTGATGGTCAAATTGGAAGAGGTAAAATATTATGACCCATGGAGGCCAATGCACGGTTTAGCAAAGATCAGGGAGAAACAGATGGGACTAGGTACTAAGTCAATGGAATATGCAGAAGAGTGGACTGCAGGTCAGGGAGGTCAGGAGAAGCAGGGTAATCAGCAGCTTACATCAAAGTAGACCTAAGGAACAGACTAGGGGCGCCTGGGTGGGTCAGTCGGTTGAGCGTCCAACTTCGGCTCAGGTCATGATCTCGCAGTCTGTGAGTTCAAGCCCCGCATCGGGCTCTGTGCTGACAGCTCGGAGCCTGGAGCCTGCTTTAGATTCTGTGTCTCCTTCCCTCTCTGCCCATCCCCCACTTGTGCTCTGTCTCTCACTCTGTCAAAAATAAGTAAACATTAAAAAAAAAAAAAAAAAGAACACATTGAAATGGAAACAGAAGGAAATCATTTTAAGTCCAATAAACTTGGAGAGATGGAAGAAAGGAAAAAGGCCATACCTGTGAAAAAACAGCATTCAGTTAAGGTGAGGCAGGAGGAGACACATTTGAAGCAAAGGTTAAATATGTAAGAGACTTTGTCTAGGGGTCAACAGAGCAGGTGGGAGGAGAGGCAGGCACAGCTGACCAGAAGTGAGAGTTTGAGAGGGAACAGGAGTGAGAAATTTGTGAGCAAGGTGCTAGGCTCAGGTAGGGCGGAATACCGTGCATGAGGCCCTCATTGTACAGATACCAGGATGAGTAACATGCATAAGCAAAAGGCAGTAAGGGCTAGGTGATCAGCTCAGTGTGTCTGATCTACTCATCTCCCTTAGTCATAGCTGACTGACCCCGGCCAGGCCTCTCAGATTCCCTTTCCTGACAATTACAAACCTCTAAAAGAGACAGAAGGTAGCTGGAGACAAGTCACTTTACAACCCCCGTTAAACAAGACCCACATTAACTCTTGTTCATACTCAGCAGAGCGGTTCCTATCCTAATCTTTAATAATTTCTCCAGTTTTGCTTTTTTTTTAAGCCACAATCATTTGTTGCTTATAACAGAAGTATCTTGTCTGATTCAGCATGGCTCCTGCCTATAGCCAACTCATTCATTTTATATATGAGGAAACAGAGGCTCTGAGAATGTATGATTTTCCCAGGTTACAAGACAAAGTTCCAATTTCCTCTTACTACTAGTAATGTAGACCATAAACACAGATTGAGACAGACAACTACCAAAAGATTCAGAATTTAAATAACTTCGGGTAAAATTCAGTTATAAAAAGTAAAACCTTTATGAAAAGTTAAACCTGGAGCACATGGAAGTAGGTAGTGAATAAAGAAAAAGCCAGTGATCTTCCGATAGTAGCTACTGGAAGATCTATTTGATATTCCAGCCATATTTCATATTCTATCATAACATGAAGCCTGAGGTGGCGCCTGGGTGGCTCAGTCGGTTAAGCGTCCGACTTCGGCTCAGGTCATGATCTCATGGTTCATGGGTTCATGGTTCATGAGCCCCGCATTGGGCTCTGTGCTGACAGCTCAGAGCCTGGAGCCTGTTTCAGATTCTGTGTCTCCCTCTCTCTCTCTGCCCCTCCCCCACTCGCAATCTGTCTCCGTCTCTAAAATAAACAATAAAAAATTTTAAAAACTGAAGCCTGAGTAATCAAAGATTTCCATACATTTTCTTAAATATGTAAATCCATGGTATCAATATAAAATCTAAGATTAAGGAAAGTAAAGTTACTGAGCTAGAGGAAGATCAACACACAGACAAATGGAAGGACCGGGTCTATAATATCAGAACTTTTTTGGCTTAAAAACTCTTGTCTTTAACAGTCTCTTATGGTTTGCCTCCCTCCCTGTTTTTATATTATTTTCCTCTGAAACACAGAGAACAAACTGAGGGTTGCTGGAGGGGAGGTAAGCAGGGGGATGGGCCTAAATGGGCAGTAAGGAGGGCACTTGTGATGAGCACTGGGTACTGTATCTAAGGGATGAATCACTGAATCTACTCCTGAAACCAATACTATACTGTATGTTAACTAATTTGAATGTAAACAAATGAGTTAGAAAAAAAACTTTGGTCTTGGTATCCTCCAAATATTTTTGCACTATAAAATACTTCTCATACTCATTAGCCTTCCAAGATTCTGTTATTTCACTTCCTCCTTTTCTCAGCATCTTTGTAAATCTGACTTCTTTTGTTTTCCTTATCGAGTGTCCTTCCCTTCATAAAACCTACTTTATTTCCCCTTCTCTGGCCAAGTTTGGCTGCTAAATAGTTATCTTTCCTGTTTTCCTGGTTGTTTCATATTTTCAGATCTAGCCATTCCCTCATTAATACAAGACAATCTTAACTGGTACATTCTAGCAAACTTTTTTCACGGCACTGCTTCAGAAACTCCTTCAGCAACAGGAGGTCTTTTAATAAAAAACATTAACAAAGGTCATCTGTTTCTAAGACTGAGTATCAAAACCACACGTACTTCCACGAAGCTTTTCGATTCTCTCTGACCCATGGGTTTTCAGTAAAAATGGCAATCAAGTCGTATTTATTCCAGATGGTCCAAACGCATTATGATAAATATGTATTAGCCAATGCACCATATAGAAATTTCAGGTAAATCCAATTTTGCTAGAAAAAGAAACTATATTACACGTTAAATAATTGAATTAAAAGAAATAACTGTCCTATCTAAACAAGTAGAATATATTACCCAGAATGGAAACTCAGGTTTCTCCCCATTTATAGATCAGAAAATCATAGAAAAATTAACATTTTATAGACTTCAAAGCTATGAGAAGAGATATAGTAAACGTCCTATGGCACTTAGCTCTGTTTACTTCCAATCTTTCTAATAATGACCCAAATTCCAGGTACATGTAGATTGTATAAAAACAGCTAGTGCTCAATAAATAGAAGGAAAAGGACAAATCTTAGTGAGGTTCACGAAGACTTAACACAAAAACTAAGGAACATCATTTATCTTTCAATACAACTATTCTAAAGTGACGTATGTTGGTTCCACTATATCCCAAGCAGTGATCCATCAGGGGGTAGCGGGATGGGAGGGTCTGCCCACCTCACCACTCAGGGGACATGTGGCAATGTGTGGAGACCTGTTTGGTTGTCCTAACAGGGGATGGGAGTGGGGATGTGCTATTGGCATCCAGTGGGTCAAAGCCAGGGATGTGGCTAAACATACAATATATAGGACAGCCCTTAACCACAAAGAATTATCTGGCCTAAATGACTGAGAAACTGCCCCACAGAGAAAAGAGACTGAAAGAAAAGAGCAGTGATGACAAGAAGTACCAAAAGTCACCATCTGCCAAGGCCTTCCCAATTCTGTAGGAACCACCTACCTTGGACGCTTGTGGCGTGGATATCACATGGACCGTGCTGGGTTTGACTCCATTAGCCTTTGGCCGCTTATAGAGAGCAAATCTGCTTTTCCTCCGGCCGCGGTCTCCATTAGGTAAAGCACCATTGTACCTATAAACAAAGATGAAAGAGTTCATTTCCTTGTAGATTTTTAAAGTTTTAAGAATAAAGGATGGAAAAAGGGGAGAGACAGGGATGGTCATAAAAAGCTGCCCACTAAACACCCCATAGAAGGAACGGGCTGTAAAACAGACTTCAGCTGTAATGAAATTCAAATCACTTCCAGAAACTTAATTTAAGGGTGATGTACAAAGTAATTATAGGTTTCCTATTCTATAAAGTCAGACTCTTCAAATCTTTTTGGAAAGAGACAGTATAAATAAGCAAATGAGAATTCTGCAGAGGCTGTATTAGAGCTGGCTCAATTTAGCAAGTGTTGTTCTAATGGACCCCAGAGAAACACTCAAGAAATATTTTTAAATGAACTAGTTAGAAAATAGCATACTAATTAAACCTCATCTCTCACTCCCAAATCATGTTAATGTCTTTAGGATCTTTATTTGTAAGACCAAATTTAGTTACTTGCAGTCTTAAGAGTTCTGAATTCTCTACATTCATTCCCATTGCTATTCGAACCGTATACGGTCAGGTAGGCAAAAATACTTGTGAAATCCTATTTTATGTTTGTCACAAGAGGGCTGCCCGTAAAGAGGCCCGGAAATAAAAAAAGAGGAGTTTTAGTCCAAACTGTCAAATAACTTAAAAAGTCATCTGGAAAACAATGTTCTTAATGTAGCTCTCCCACATTAATACCTAAAGTTAATACCAGTGTTTAAAAGAAATGCAGGGGGCACCTGGGAGGCTCAGTCAGTTAAGCATCCACCTCTTGGTTTCAGCTCAGGTCATGATCTCATGGTTCATGGGACAGAGCCCCAAATAGGGCTCCGTGCTGACAGCACAGAGCCTCCTTGGGATTCTCTCTCTCCCTCTCCCTGACTCACGTTCTCTCTCAAAATAAACAAACTTAAAAAAAAAAAAATGCAGGACTGCAGTTAGTGATTCGGCTTTCAGTTCTACTTCTAACTTGATTAATAGGTCTCTGTAAGTTCTGACCAAGGTCTCATGTTGCCACACTGACATGACTATTCTCCATCTCCTTCTTTGGAGAAGTTCCTTTAAAGAAGAGAATAGAAAGAAGGGAAGGGAATCTTTTGAGTTTTACATATATAGGACAGCTCCTTCAGAACACCAAAGTCAGGGATAGCACATCTAGTGGCTCGTTCCTCTCCTCCAAGTCTTACCTCTGTCTCTGTTGAGCCCCACCCAGAAGTACCTGGTGGCCAGTATGGCAAAGGGGACATCAGGCTCACTAACAGTAAGAGTTGGAACAAAGGGGTTTTTTGTTACAATTTGGTAGCTACAGTTTGAGGATGGATTTAAATTATCACTCGAAGTTATTCCTGCTGTGTTTTTAATCTGTTCCCATTTCCATCACAAAGAAACACGCGCTACATAAAAGTGTCTCCAGAATACAGAGATGATTTATTTCCAGTCTCCTTTTTCTGAGGCAAGATCAAAACATACATTGTTTTCTTACACGTGTTTGTGATTGCTACTTTAATGAATGTACCCATAAGAAAACCACCATTATAAACCCACTTTGCTTTAACATATTTCCCAATCACTTAAATCAAGATGAATATTTTGTACTAAGAGAAACATGTGGAAATCAATTAAAGCTACTAGGGCTCTCAACAACTTAGAGGAACATTTTCACCACTGAAGCCTCAAGGCAAATGGTACAGGATCTGGCTGGATTTCCCGGGCCCCGTCGAGTCTCCCCAGCTCTCTACTGCATCTTTTAAGTGCACACTAAACCTAGCAAGAGCGTGTCAGATGCTTCTTGGGGATCCACTCACCACCACACTCCCTCCTCAGGCATCCATCCCTTAACTCCCTAAGGTGAGCCCGAGCACCACGCGTGAGTGAAATGGCCAGGCCGGCACCCTCCCCACCACACTGTCGCTGAATGGCTGGAGGTGGACAGCTGGCCCACATTGACAATGACCTTCTCATCCCAGAAAACACAACACTGACCCTGAGACACACCCAGCCAGTCTCTGCGGATGTCCAGGGCTGCAAAATCGAAGTGCACAAACTGTGGGGATGTCACAATGTGTCACATGATGAAGCAGCAGAGAAGTGAGGAATGAAGCAGATGAACGGAGACAAGCAACAACAAGAGATAGAGAGAGGATCCTTAGGACTTCTAGTGACCCAGATGCACGCTGACCCTTGTTCACGAAATTCTTCCTAGTTTCGGCTAACTCAGGTTGGTTTCTGCTACCTACAACCCCAAAGTCCTATCTACCATAAAGGGGAGGATAAACCCACAAAAACCAGACGTGTCATCTTACCATACGCAGAAATGTTTACATTGCCCAAGCATGATACCTGTAGGTTAAGCAAATAGTAAGCCAGCCTACACACAGGTTACCTACTTACTCAATCCATCTAGACCATGCTCAGTAACAAATCCTACTGGAAATCGGAGGGATTTCCTATTGGAAATAGGGTCCCAATGAGACAAGTTTCTAATTAGATTAAGCTACATGGCATTATGAATACTGAATGAATGACCAAGTACTAGAGCTACAGTGATGAGTATCAGTTTCCTTGTCTTCAGATCTCTCCACTTAAAAGCAAAGAAAGGCATAAAAACAAGTGTGATAAGGTATGTAAACAACAAGATGCACTAGGGCACAAAGCACGTGGGAGGAGGCATGAGGGGAAAGTTGCATGGAGGATACAATGCTTGAATGGCCTTTTTTGTTTGCTAAAATTTATTTATTTTGAGAGAGAAAGAGAACATGAGTGGGAAGAGGGGCTGGGAAGAGGGGCAGGGAAGAGAGAGAGGGAGAGAGAGAATCCCAAGCAGGCTCTGTACTGTCAGCACAGCACCCAATGCAGGGCTCGAACCCACAAGCCGTGAGAGCATGACCTGAGCTGAAACCAAGAGTCAGACACTTAACTGACTGAGCCAGGCAGGAGCCCCAATGCTTGAATGGCCTTGAAATGTGAACAACACTACAGGGGGAAGGTGGGGCAATACTATATACAAGGACAAGGAGTATAGGCAGTTCATTACTGTGAAAGCAAAGAGTTCAAGGGAAGAGAAGTAGTGGGGCGGCAGTGGGGGGGGGGGGCAGGTAAAAGGCAGGGGCCAGGTTATACAACAGCCTGGCACTCAATAAGGGGCATGGCTTTTTACCCTAAGGGGAATGGGGAGCTGGTAAGATTAAGCAAAGGACTAACACAATTGGATATAAAGTCATCGCTAGGGCAGCACAGCGCAGGATGGACAGCCAGACCGGACTCAAGATGACCAGACAGCAGAAGAAGCCTTCCCCATATGGGAAGTGGAGCGGGTCACATAGTGGCCCCCAAGTCAATGGGACCATGTCCCAGACCTTTGAAAAAAGGGTCTTTGCAGATGTAGTTAAAGCCCTGGAGATGAAATCATCCTAGGTCACTGGAGGGCCCTGAACCCAAGAACAAGCATTTTCATAAAGAGACACACAGGGGAAGAGACAGAGAAGACCATGGGAACATGAAGGCAGAGACTGGGGCTAGACCCTCACAAACCAAGAAATGCCTGGAGCCTCCAGGAAGCAGGAAGAAGCAAGGAAAGATCCTGCCCCCCACCCCCACCCCCCGGGCTCCTGGAGGCAGTATGGCCTTGCCTGCACCATGACTCCAGACTTGAGGCCTCCAGAACTGGGAGAATAAATTCTGCCCCCTTGAGCCACCACGTTGGTCAGAATTTGTCCTGATAGCCACAGGAAACTTTAACGGCCTAAACCCAAGCAGCAAGGAAAGGAACTGGAGGATTAGACAAAGCTTGCAGAGAGTTGTTTTCAGTGCTAAGTCAGCATGAGAATCACCAGGGAAGCTTTACAAACCTAGGCACACCTAGGTCTCAAGAGATGCTGAGTCGGCAGTTCTGGTACAGGGCTCCAGGTGTGCACACTGTCCAAGTTCACTTGGGGACGTGCACTTGCAGCCATAGTTGAGCTCCTTGGTTCTGAAGACGAGTATCAATAGTATTTGGAGACCCATTTGGCTGCACAGAGGGAGGGACAGAGAAAGGTAATGGCATACAGGCTTCTGGCCTAGGCCAGGGGGATGGCATTATTAGGAAGACAAACAGGAATTACAGGGGTATCCCGGGAAAGACATGAAGGAGGCAAGAGAAGTTACAGTGTTTAATCAGTTAAAAGGCCAGTTCATAGAACAGAAATGTACTTCCATGATCTGGAACAGACTGGGTCATTGGTGACCTCACCCATCTTCAGAGTAAACAAGTAACAACACAAGCCAGCCCCTAGACCCTGGGTCTCCCTCCGAGCCCCCCCTCCCATACCACCTTCTCCTAACAGCCAAGAGAGCTCCTCACCCACTGCCCTGCTTCTAGTGCTCATAGACTCTTCAATCCGCTATCATTTGACTTTGCCCCAAATCTAAAAGTACATTTGGGGATACCTGGGTGGCTCAGCCGGTTAAGTGTCCGACTCTTGGCTTTGATTCAGGTCATGATCTCACAGTTCATGAGTTTGAGCCCTGCATCTGGCTCTGTGCTGACAGTGTGGAGCCTGCTTGGGATTCTCTGTCTCCCTCTCTCTGTCCCTCCCCCCACGCTCTCGCACATGTCCTTTCTCTCAGATAAATAAACATAAAAAAATAAAAGTACGTTTGGTCATGTGTCATGCCACCACCCTACTCAACCCCCGCCCCCACTCCAAGAGTCTCCCACTGGCTTTTGTATCAGAGTGGCAGATCAGAGATGAACACAGATGCCCATGACTTCTCCCAGTGAGAGATGAGTCTAGTTCCCCCCTCCCTACACCTGTGCTGGTCTGCGCTGGTAAGGGACCTGCTTCCCAATAGGATGTAGAGGAAGTGATGTTCTGAGATTTCCCAAGCCAGGTCTGAAAAAGCCTCACAGCTTCTGCCTGGGTCTTTTGTGAGCCTTGAGCCGCCATGGAAGAGACCTGGGACCACCATGCTGGGCAGGCCACACGTAGGGGCTCCAGTCAGCAGTCTCAGCAGAGCCCATCCTTCCAACCACCCAGTTAAGGTGCCAGTCACATGAATGAAGCAGCCTTGGACCTTCCAGACCAGACCATCCCTCAGCTGACGATCACCAAGGGCTACCGAATGGGGCAGAAAAACTGCCCAGCTGAGCACTGCCTAAATTCCTGACCCACAGAACGGTGCAATAAATAAGATGGTGGTTGTATCAAGCCAGTGAGTTGGGGGTAGTTGGTTACACTACAACAAGCCCCAATACTCCCTTCTCCCTCCTCACAGCCTCTCTTTCATCCCCTGATCTGTCAAGCATGGTCACCTCCTCCTGAACACCATCACAGAATCTTCCCCTCCTACTTCCTGCCTCCCCATCCAGACCAGGGAACATCAAGTCCGTCCCCACCACCTGGTACACCGCACAGGGCTCACAGGCACTGAAACCCACCCAGGGTTACTACGTGACAAGACACGACCATCTTCTGTGTAACAGAGTAGAGCTAAAGACGTGATTCTGCCTACAAAGGCAAAAGGCTTCTTTCCAAGAAAGAAGGGCAGAATATTCCCTGGCCTGGCAAGCTCTTCAGCCAGTCAGTTTGTAGAAAGAATATTTCCAAGTACTGCTGACACACCTGTTTTAGCTGCTTAACAGGGGCATTTTGATTCAAATCCACAAGTCGCTTTTCAAGCTTCCCATTAAAAAAAAAAAAAATTCTGGAGACTTTAAAAACATCCACTTATTTAGTAAGCGTGTGATGAAAACTTAACTCTTCACATACGCAGAGCAAATAGTTGGTCTTAACAGTAAAAGTATTTGGATGCTGTGAAGGACAATGAAAACCCTGTTTAAGAAGCCTCACAAATTGAGGGTTTTCCCTGGATTAAGATTCAGAGTTCGCATGTTTTCCGTAGTAAGCGCACAGCAAATGCTTTGTGCCAAGAAACTCAGTGAGGGAGGTGTTATTACTCCCAGTGGACAGAATGGTTGAAACACAAACTTGCACAGCTAGGAAAGGACAGGCTGAACCTGAATCCACACCTACTTTTGTCTGACTCCAAGCGTCATTCCTTCCGGTAGCTACCGACAATTTTTAAATTCAAGGCATTTCCTGGCACACAACACAAAGATGCAGTCTTAAGATGCCTACCACCTAAAAATGCATTCGTCAAAAAGAATTTTCTATGGGAAATGGCAAGAGACATGTGCTAGAGGCTACCAGTTACATTTTGGAGGCATCACGTTTGATCTCGACCAGCCTGAGCTCAGAGCAGCGTCCACGCGGAAACGGGGAAGAAGATGTGGGGTACACAAGTGGAGGCATCATGAGCATTACAGAACCACATTCCAGAAGCAGCACGGCTTCCCACTGCAGCCTGAACGTTCTGCCCTCCCTCGAAAGCAACATTTCTGTCACTTGCACAGATCAATCACAAGCAACTACTACAACCAAAGTAGGCTGTACAACGCAGATGAACACGTCAGTGACCCCACAGATGAGAGACATGAAGGCAGGGCACACAGTCTGATAAACTCTTGCACTGTGGCACCTGCTTCGACAGAGCACACACTAACTCACCATGAGAGTGAATGCACCAGTGGAACTGTAAGAAAATGCACATAAACCAATTAAATGCCTGACACCAGCCTGACATTATTAGGGCCTCGCTCATTATTTCATCTGTCATAACGCATCTGGATTTGCCTTGCCCGAATGAACTTTATATATAAAGCCCTGGGACCCAACAGCGTTTATTTCTCTGTGCCTAACAAATATGTAGGGTTACATAAATAGATGTTCATTTCTAGCCAGAGAACTAATTATGACAGCACTGGAACAGTGTATCCCCTCTGGTGATAACCTGCTGCTTTTTAAACATCAGTTCATTCAGAAAATCTTCCTGGGCTTGGCCTTAAAATGAGAATTTTCAACGCCCCACTTCTGGCTGGAAAGGGTCTTTGCCTCAAGTAGCTACTTAACGTTCAATCAATATGAAACGAATATGTTCACTCAAGACTGCATCCCGGGTAGTACCTGGGGGAGGGAGGGCGGGAGGGGGAGTCAGGCCTCAGGGCCAGAGCCTAAGGGGCTAAGGGTACTAACCCTTAAGGTACTTGCCTCTTAACAGAGTCAGGCAAAGGCAGACAAGGTAACAGAATTAGAAAATACTGACAAACGCTGCTGAAATTGAGTTAGAAAACAATGGGAAAAAATGAATCCAAACATTAAGTTTTGAACCTGGACAGTGACAGGTCTTGCCACGCCCTACACATGGGATGGGACTCATGGAACCTTTAACGGTTGTCTGCTATAGCTGACCTGTGTGATGGCACAGGTTCATCTTCCATTTTTCCTACACCGTTTTGGTGGATGCTTTTGAGAAGTTTCCTTTTTAATGTTTTAATTTTTTTTAATGTTTATTTTTGAGAGAGCCGAGCAGGAGAGGTGCAGAGAGAGAGGGAGACACAGAATCTGAAGCAGACTCCAGCCTCTCAGCTGTCAGCACAGAGCCCTAAGCAGGACTTGAACTCATGAACCATGAGATCGTGACCTGAGCCGAGGTCAGATGCTTAACCAACTAAGCCACCCAGGCGCCCTGAGAAGTTTCCTTTTCATATGCATAGGCCTCTTCAACTCCACGTGGTCCCTTCAAACTGAGGAGGGGCTCAATGAAACAGTCACCACATTAGTGTGGAGATAGTGATGGGGGTGCAGGGATCACCAGCAATTCCAGCTGCAACCCTTTTCCCATCCTGTGCTGTGAACTTACTGAAGATGGGCCTGTTCCTTCAGCTATGAAGACAGCAACACAAAATTACAAATTTTAAAAAGATTCCTAAGCCTCTTTCAAGCGTTTCAAGTACATAAGGGCACAGAAAGCATTACACCCAACTAAAATACCGTCCTCTTGTCTAAGGAAGGTGACTGTTTCAGCCATTACAGACACGACTGTCTTTTATGGCCGCCACAGTTCCAAAAGCCTCCCAAATCTTCGCGACAGCTATATTTTCAGAGGTTGCCTTTTCTTATCTGGAGGTGTTTTAACTTCCACATACCAAAATATTTCCCAAAGTGAAACATTAAAAAGTTTTTTATAACAGGAACACACTACTACCCCCACACCAGGAGGTTTTTAGGCTGTTCTTCCTGGGTCTGTACACCCACACGCCCCTCGCAGCAAGAAGTACGGGGACGGCCATCCTGGCCCTGCATCTAATCCCACAGGGGACTTTGCACAAGTCCTGGAACTTCTCAGAACCTCACTTTCCTTCCCCATAATGTAGGAAGGCAGAACATTCTATGGTTTGGATTCTGCTGCAGCGTGCTAGGAGAGGAGCTCAGGAGAGGCATGGCCCCAGCCCCCCTGTGCCATCACTCTTTCTTGCATCCATCCCATTCCTGTGGACTCTAGAAGGTCACCCCTCCCTACATGCTTCCTCCTCCAACCGGGCCATTCAAAAGCAACCAACGTGCACAGCAAATCCAGTCTACCTAAAAAATAATATTCTTTTCATAAACCATTCCTTTATCATTTCATACTTAGCCATTTGCTCCTTTGAGGTATTTCTCCTCCCTTTTTCATCAAATTGGTTAAATCCACAAGTTGTATTTCTTTTTGTTTTTTTTTTTTTACTGTATTGAATCTTTGACTGTTAAGTATTGCTGGGGGGCCAACAGCAGAACATTTTTCACTGAATAAAGATACGCAAAATGTTGGGAATAGGGAAAACTTGTTACTCTTACAAGATCTAAGACTACTTCTTTTATTCGGTCATTGGCTCCAACAGTCCAAACACCTCCAATTAAATATCTATTAATCTTACTGCTTTACAGAGAATCAACTGTTTAACTTATAGGTGAGAATTAAAGTATTACTCTTCAGTGATTTGATCTCTAACAGAGAAAAGATCACAAAGAGGGAAAAAAAAGTGTGGCAAAAAATGGATTTGATATAGTATAATTTGAGATATTGTACAATTTGAGAACCAGGTAAAGATTCATCTTATTCTTGAATGAGTACCATCTTACATTCTACACCCCTTTACGTATTTCGCCATTTTGGAAAAACAGATTAAATCCCAAACGTTCATTCTTCATCACTTTAACATTTGTTTATTTTAGCCTCTCGTCACCTAAATTAAGATGATCAGGTGCATAAATTGTACATGGTAGACATGAAACAAGACACGCCCTTAGCCATGACTTTATAGCTCCAGTTAACTGCCTTGCCCTGGACGTGGGGTTGGGCCATGTGACTTGCTCTGGCCAATGAATGTTAACAAATGTGATGCAAGCAGGGGCTTGAGATGTGCTTGGTACTTGAGATTATCTTCTGGCATCTCTGACATGGCCATAGGAAGACTATGTCCCAGCCAGCCTGCCAAGGAGAAGGAGAGACACTTGGAGGAGATCCAAACCACATATATGCAGCATGAAGCAAAGCCACTCCATCACTGCCTAAAGCAGAGCTGTCTCAACCAACCCACGGATTCATGAGAATAAATAATTATTGTTTTAAAAGGCCCAGAGTTTGGGGATGACCTGTTACACAGCATTATATGGCAAAAATGAAATGATGTTCTGAACTTCGAAAGCAAATTAAGTAGCTCCCTCAGTACCTAAAGACTTTGGGCTAAAGACACATAAACCATCAAATACATGCCCAAAGTTTTATATATAAAGACTCTCTCATTCTGAAGGAAGATTAGAATTCCAAATGTGTCCCTTTTTAAATTAAGAAAAAAAAATTTTTTTAATGTATACTTTTTAATGAGGGGAATGAAATATCAAATTCTAGGTCTTCAATAAATTATGTCAATCAAAAGCTGTGGTCCCTCAAGTCAGCTACATGTGTACATAAAGATCTTAGTCTCTAAAATTCAAATTTAGACATAAAAGAATTAGGATAAAATTACTATCTGGCAGAGCACTGATTCTTTTAAATCTGTTCATATACAACTTCCACCATAGTAAGAGCCCTCTAAAAAGTGAACATCTCAAACGTTGCCTAAAAAGGGAGCATCTGAAACTAGCATTGGGCCCATCATCTAACATGTACTAAAGCTATGGGCATTTCAACTAAAGAACTTGACGTACAAAGAGTTTATAACTGGTCCAAAGAATTAAAGCCAGAAACTGAAACTAGCATTGCAATCTTTTCTGTATGATAAATACAGACAAATAAGTTCTAACTATTCTTAATAACTAAATTACTTACAATCTCTTTTCCTTTTTTAAAATTTTGCGAAGAATCACACTAATCTATCCTTTACTAATGTATCCTAAACAAATGTTTACCGTAAACCTTTAGCAAAGGCACCTGAATTTAGAAATTCCTAGAAATATAGGCGTGTCAGAGCAAGACACCTAACTTTTGAAACCTTGCTGTCCAATGCCTTGATGATTTAAAAGATACATAATTGCTATTGTGTATAACAACTAAGTTGAAGAGGATTATACAATATATTCACTCGAATCAATTACCCATGACAGAATGAGGGGAATGAACGGTTTACACCAAATATAAATACTTTAATGGGCTGCAAAACATAAACCCAATGGTGGCTTTACCTCATGCATATTGAGACTACATGGAGAACCTTTCACATAACTTTTTTAAAAGATTGTTTTATTTCTAGAACACCTGAATATAAGAGTTGCAATACAAGATTGGAAAATATTAGTATATAAAATCAAGTTTATTTCAAGAAAATGAAAGCACTGCCTAAAGTCACATTTTAGAAAAGCAGTAGTAGGTGAATCAGGTCAGTTACACAAAAGGACTTCTGAGCAGCTGTGGTGAATGATTTTATAACAACCAACCTTCAATGCTATAGAAGATGATCTAGAAGTTAGTTTTGGTTTGGCATATTAGCCCATCAACTACAAAAGAAAAAAACTTCGCATTCACCAGGAAAATATATTAACTTGTCAATTACCACAGATACGAGGTTTTAAGTGGATACTAGGAGTCGGTCAACGCTCAGGTACATGATCTGAAAACAGGGAGTATCTTATCAAGAATTCAGAAATCAGAACTTCGAGGTTTCCATCCCAAATCTCCCAACTTACAAATTCTTAAAATCTAAGATTTCTTAGGATATTTCTAGCCATATTAGAGAGGCACAGTTTGAGAGCCACAAGTGACCTCCGATATATCCTGACTCATTGTACAGATCTGCATCATCCACTATAGCACCATTAGCCGCAGACAGCTATTTACATTTTAACCGGACTTAAAAATTCAGTTCTTCATGCTAGCCACATTTCAAGTGCTCAACAGCCAGATGTGGCCGCTGTCCACCCTACTGGACAGCAGGGCTTTGGAACCTTTCCATCATCACAGAAGCTTCGACTGGACAGTGCTGGAATAGATGTTCAAGTCAAATCAAGAAGCATCTTTGAGGCACTTAGCTAGGTTGGTAGTAGGTTCCTGAATCTTCGTTCAAATTCTGCCTTTAGGATTTCTAGAATTTAAGTTTTGGACATTGTTTCTAAAAGAGTTCCTCAGAATAGTGCCAAGGTCTTCCAGACTCCATCTTTCTGCTTGAAGAAGAGGTTTTTCTATCTGGTAATTAAGAAAATGTCCTACTGTCTTTGAGGGAAAGCAAAGTTTCTGGCATCAAAAAAATGTATTTTGCTTGAGGCCTAAGCACTTTCTCTAGGGACACATTTTGGAATATGCAATGGAAGTTCTCACGAAGTGTGATTCACTTACAAAAATTCACTGTATAAACAACTTCCAAATTCAGACTTCATATAGATGCCGAAAAGGCATTTGATAAGTTTATTACAGATTAATGTTTTTAAGAGCCACAAAGAACATTTCCTTCCCACAATTATTTAAAGGTAAAACAGTAAAAGCATTTGTATTAAAAATCAGAAATAAAATAAGGATGATTATTACCATCTTTACTAAATACTGTTCTAAAAATCCTTGCCTAACTAAAAACGTGAATTAAGTATTAACTGTAGGAAAAGATATACAACTTAAGTGGTATTGCTGTAGTAATTAAAACAGATTACTTGAGAACAAAACCCACAAACAAATGGAACCAAAGAAATATTCCAGAAATAGAATCTTGACTATGTAAGAAAGTAATAGAAAATGAAGTCTGTAAGTCAATGGGAAAAGTTGGATTATTCAGTTCATTGTGTACGGAAACCGACTACTTTAAAAGGAGAAAAAAAAAAAAAGTGTTGCGCAACATGTTCCCCTCCACCACAAAATTCTGAAATACTCAACAAATAAATAAACAATAGTCATAAAACTAAAGAAAGCAAAGCTGATCACTGGTTCAAGGATATGAAAAATAATGTTCTACATATAGTGGAAAAAATTACAAAGAAAAGGACAAGTACACTTAAATATGTAAAAACCTGAAATTCTGCACAGCAACAATTTTAAGAATACACAACCAAAGCTAGAAAAAAAATATTGACAATAATATGATAGAAACTTTATACCTTTGATAGGTAAATGTTTTTAGAAGGAAAAAAACAGACATTCCCCTAGATACATAATAGAAAAATAAAGAACATGAATAGAAACTTCAGAGAAACAAACAATGGCTAATGAACACTTTTTAAATGTTCAATCTCATCAGTAATCAAAGAAACGCAAATTAAAATTATTATCTGCTGGGGCGCCTAGGTGGCTTAGTTGCTTAAGCGTCTGACTTCAGCTCAGGTCATGATCTCACTGTTTGTGAGTTCGAGCCCCACGTTGGGTTCAGTGCTGACAGCTCAGAGCCTGGAGCCTGTTTCCGATTCTGTGTCTTCCTCTCTCTCTGCCCCTCCCCCGTTCATGCTCTGTCTCTCTCTGTCCCAAAAATAAATAAACGTTGAAAAAAAAAATTAAAAAAAAATTTTTTTTAAATAAAATTATTTGCCAGTAAAATTACCAAACTGTTGAAGTGACCTCTTGTCACTAATACACCTCTGGTGAGAAGGTTAATTGGTATAATTTCTCTGTAAAATAACTTAATGTGTATCAACATGCTTACAAAAGTACTCATGTTCTTTGACCTAGTAATTCTATTTTGAAAGATCTATTCTCTGAACATAATTTTGAAATGCGAGTTTTATGCACAAAGATGTTAATTATGTCATTATTTATAATGGCAAAAACTACAAGTAACCTAAATATTCAATCATGGATTAAGTAGATCCTATAATTCTACATGATGAAATTGTATTTACCACAAATTCTTAATAGTGATGAAAAAGGATTATAAAAACCAGAATACAAAATGTACATATGGTATCTTTAATATGTTCAGTTACTTAATATTCCTAGAAAAAACTGAAATATACCAATACATTAAATGATTACTGCTAGACAATTATATAATTTTTTTATATTTTTCTATATCTCCCAAAGGGCTATGTTGAACATATTTTTTTAAATCAGAATTAAACATTTTAAAAAGCATATAGTAAATAGGGTAACCTCATATTATTTCTGATACAGTATTGATAAACTTAGATCTGAAACAAGACCCATAAATTTCAAAAAATTAAAAAAATAAATCAACCCTGAAGATGGGAAGATTTAAATTTATACTCAGTAGAAGGCCACAAGGTATCTTAAATTGTTACAGTGGTCACATTCACAAATACCACGTGTTCATGGATTATCTCTAGCACACAAATTGGACTTGGTTTTTCCACAGCTGGGCAAGTGGTTACTGTACAAAAAACCCTTTGCACCTATCATTCTCATATTTAAGTTAAGAAAATCTCAAGTTCAGGGCACCTGGGTGGCTCCATTGGTTGATTCCGACCTTGGCTCAGGTTACGTCATGGGTTCGAGCCCCTCATCGGGCTCTGTGCTGACAGCTCAGAGCCTGGAGCCTGCTTCAGATTTTGTGTCTCCCTCTCTCTGCTCCTCCCCTGCATGTGTGCCCTCTCTCAAAATTAAACATTAAAAAAAATTTTTTTTTTAATTCTCAAGTTCTCTACTTCTATACACACTTAATTCTTTTATGTAGAATCTTAATCAAATTTTTGCCTTTCATAAATTACTATTAGAGCATAAAAATGGCCTCTAGGGCCTAAGACATAGGCCTTTGAAAATTTTAAATCTGAAGTCTGCTCCTGGATTAACTCTTAGAAGAATAGAATTCTCAGCAACACTAATCAGGCAACACTTTTCCTGTCTCTCACCTGTGACCAATCCTGATACTTTCTCTGCAGATGAACAGGGAAATGGGCTTAATAATTACACCCTGAGAGAGAACAAGTAAGAGCAGGAAATGCAGGCAACTCATGGAATCAGAGCCTGGTGTGTATATTATATTAAACTTGGAGGTCGATCAGGAATTTTCCTCCTGCCAAAACCAGTATATACAGAACCCAGTCTTCCATGATAGTTACAGCAGCACTACTCAAGCCAAGAAATCCAAAAGTTCATTTCCAAGTTTGTCAAGCAAACCAAAGAAAGTCAGGCAGGCTTCTCTGCTGCCATCCTTCTCGCAGCCTTTAATATGCTACTACGCCCTGCGAACCTCCATGTGGCACACACAGCAAGTGGTATTTCCCAAGATCACTTAGCCTCGAGTCCCACTGTCATGGCACACACGTAACTGTTTCCAGAACCGTGCTCTCAAGTTCGGGAGCTGCCAAGGTCGGTGTGTAGACACCCCATGCTGCTCACGGTTACCACAAACACATGAGAAGGCTGGGAGAGAAGAGTGGGAGTTCCAAGTAGCCACACTGCATATTCGCTTTCCCAATTAATACACAGTTTCTAATTGACATCAATTATAAATCTGTTTCAATACAGGAAACATCCCTTTACAGCCATCATTTTACTACCATAAAGGAAGAATGAATGTTCCAATTAGAAGTTAATATGGTCACAAATGCAACGTTTCCTTTTAATTTACTTTCTTGGTATATTAATGACAAGCTACAGTAAAAAGAGGAGCTAGAAATGAAAAATGGAGGTCAAAAACCACAAACAGTGTCATCAACCTTTCTCGTACTGACCCAAGGGAGGCCTAAGCCAAGACCTGTACAGGGCAAGAGCCTACAAGTTCCTGGGACCTACAGTAATGACAACAATGCTCTGGCTTCCCAGAAACCTCCTGTAAGGAGGCTGGTGCGGGAGCCCCAAGCCCCAGTCTCTGGTTTTCCTCCCATGGAGGAAAACCGGGCGTGTCCCTCCATACTCATCTCCCTCCCTCCTTTTAGTGAGATCCTCACAATCATGGTCCTGTACACAACGCTTCCTTTGTGCCAGGTGCTGTCCAAGGTGCTACATAGACTAACTCAACGTAATCCTCACCACAACCCTGTGATGTGGGGCTCCTATTACCCCCATTTTTTAATGTTTATTTAGAGAGAGAGATTGAAAGAGAGAGAGAGAGAGAGAGAGAGAGAGAGAGAGAGAGAGAGAGAAACACATGTGGGGGAAAGGCAGAGAGAAAGGGAGAGACAGAGAATCCCAAGCAGGCTCCCACAAACCATGAGAGCATGACCTTAGCTGAAATCAAGAGTCAAATGCCTAACCGACTGAGCCAACCAGCACCCCTACCCTCATTTTAAAGACAAAAAAAAAAAAAAAAAAAAAAGGCACAGAGAGGCTAAGCAACTTCCCCAAAGTCTCAGTGTCATTCAGTGGCAAAGCTAGAACCCCCTTGGTTTCCCTTGCTGCTGGTTGTGGTTATGGGACTGTTTGGGACAGCGAAATAGGACCATAAGCAATGCAAACAATTTCTGGCTCCTCTCCTTATAGTGGAGACCACTCTCCCCGACCTCTCTCTTCCCTGAGGGCTGGAACATGGCCAGAAAATAGGACAGCCTGTACAATGTGAGACCAAGTCTTTGAGTAATAAAAGAAAAGGGACCTGGCCTCCTAAAGTCCCCTAGGAAGTACACTCATCATGGACAGCTCAATGGTGGGCTATTTCAAGAGAGAGGAAATAGCTACTAGATTTCCAGCTCTGTTATTTTAGGTATATAGTAAAATCTTGGATTGCAAGTATCTTGTTCTGCAAGTGTTCTGCAAGACAAGCAAACATTTCTAATAAACTGTAACTTGATAAACAAGCAACGTCTTGCAATACAAGTAGTACGTGATGCCAAACATCACCTGATCATAACTGAGCCAATGGTTCCCTCTCTCACTGTGGACTGTGGGTGACCATCAATGCAATGTCACATTTCTGCAAAATCCTCAGAAGGAGGCAAAAGTAAGTGTCACTGGATAACTTCCTTGTTAAAGCTGCATGGAAAAAAGAAAAAAAAAAAAAAAAAAAGATTCCACTGAGCCAATAGATAGCAGTGATTCATTAATGACAGTCAAAGTCATCCTACACAATAACCCTCCCCTCTGTCTCCCTCATGCCAGCCACGAAGGTTTTCAAAGGTAAGTGCAGGTTAATTTTTAATATTTTGTATTTTATTACTTTGTATTACAGTAATTATTAATTATTTATTGCTACTTATTTAATATGAATATTTTGGGGTTGTGGAATGAATCATCTGAGTTTCCATTATTGCCAATGGGGAAAATTGCTTTGACATACAAGTGCTTTGGATTATAAGCATGTTTTCGGAATGAATAATGCTCACAAACCAAGGTTTTACTGTGTTTTGGAGTATCTTTAAGAGGAACTTTATTTTGTTTTTAGCCCAAAATTTGTTCCACTTTCTTAAATAAGCTCTACTAGTAATTTTTTTCTCAATAACTTGGTTCTCAGCTTTGATCCAGATAATAGCTATAACTCATTAAACACTTACTTGGCTCTATTCTAAGCACCTTACACGTATCAACTCATTTAATCTCCTTCACAAGACTGCAGGGGCATGGGGCTTGTTAATATCCTCATCCCATAGATGAGAAACTGAGGCACTGGTTAGGCAGCCTGCACGCCATCACAGAGCTGGGGTGAAAATCCAAACACTCTGATTAAGTGCTGGCTGAACAGGTACATTCCATTGGTTGAGGTAAGGTCAAGTTCATGCAACATGTTTAGCAAGTGCAGTCCCCCGAGACAGATACACCATTTACAAAACAGAGTGCCGTTCTGAAACAGGTCTGTGTCCAGTGCTAAGGGAGTGCCAAGGACAGAGCACCTGGGTCAGTTAAGCATGGGGTAAATAGGAACACCGAACAAAAGGGTTCACAGAGAAGGAAACCGTAGAGCAATGCATAGGATAGGAAGCACAAAGGCCCCCGGTAAACAGAAGAGGGCAGGGAGAGACAGAAGGGACTGTATATGCAGAGACTATGTGCCCCTGAGCTCCTGCAGCTGCTGAGTTACCGAGATGCTTCAAAGAGGCCACACACTCCACACTGCGGGTGTGGGCTGCAACACCACCAGAGCCTCTAGCCAGCAGCACCCAATTCACCTTCAATTTCATTTCACCTTTTCTTTCTAAGCTCCAGCTGTAAACGCGACAGAGGTGTTGGCACCTCTCATTTTCTTAAGTCCTTAATGTCCAAAAGATAATCTCATTTCATCTCCTTCAACTTCAGTCTTACCTGTCAAGTCTGAAGCAACCTTTGGGATCTCCACTGCTGCCAGGAGTCCACTCTGCTTTTTGAGACAGAAGGTAGCCAGCCAGCCACCGCTGGAAGGCAGCCACAAGGGAGGCCAGGCCTCTGTGACGAGTCTTCAAGTTAAATTTGGCTTCCTTACCTTCTGTACCCAGTGTCTGTATCAAGTCTTTTCAAACAACACAAGTAAGTCTTTTCCCTTTCCTACCGGACAGCCTTTTAGATATTTAGAATTGTGGAAATAAGATCATAAAAGACTTTTCCAGGTATTGTAAATACCTTGAAATACATAAAGATATTTAGACTTTCTTACTGATGTAAAATCTTTACTCCCAAAATTCATTAATAAACATGCCACTGAACGAGCGGACCTACGCCGGCCGACTCCATCTTGTTCTGTGTCCTCCATCTTGAGTGACTATGTCCCCAACATGGCCCCATTTCCGGGAAAACCGCAGAAACCTCAGACCACGCCTCCTCCCCTTGAGTAACCTCCCGCTCACCCGTTCAAACTTCCCGATCAAAACATGCCCGGCAACCTGCATAACAGGACTCCGACCCTTCCCCGGCCAATCGGCGGAAGCCACGACCATTACCTCACCAACTGCCCCTAGACCCCTATAAAACCTTTGTGCTTTTGAAACTCGCTGGCTTCTCCGCATCTCACTGCTGCGTTGGTGCAGGTAGGGGATTGAGCTCGAGGTAGCTTGAATAAAGGCTCTTTGCTTTTGCATCAGACTTGGCTCCCTGGTGGTCTTTTGGGATGGCGAATTCTGGGTATAACACCACTGCTCAGTATTGTGTCAGATATATAAGCTGGCCTGAAAAAGTTAAAGTGACTACCAAATGTATTTTAAAAGGTCACCAACAAAAAAGGGGGTAGCAGGCAATGCGATCAATTGGGAGATTATATGGGATCAACATACAATGGCATTCATTACAGCACATCTTCATCTGAAACTAAATGAATGTCTTTACTTTGGTTATGTGTGGGGGAACTATTTCCTTCAAGATGGCATTCTGGCAGTTCACACCGGATATTTTTTATTTATTTTTTTAATGTGTATGTATTTTTGAGAGAGCACAAGTAAGGGAGAGGCAGAGAGAGGGAGACACAGATTCCAAAGCAGGCTCCAGGCTCCCAGCTGTCAGCTCAGAGCCTGACATGGGGCTCAAACTCACAAACCATGAGATCAAGACCCAAGCCGAAGTCGGACGCTCGATCGACGGAGCCACCCAGGCACCCCAACACTGGATCTTCATGTTAACCACCACACACACCTGACAGTTACAATGTGCTTTTGCCAGTGACACGATCTGTATAATATTTCCTCCGCAAACTGTTTTACTTTTGAGGAGATCAAAGCACTTTACCTTATTTACCTTTATGCCTGCCTTGAGAAGGAACATAGCATGAATAAGAGATCTAAGTTATTAAAGTTTCCCCTTAACAATACTGGTAATATCTATCCTACACATTTCTAGGAAAGTCATTGATCTTGTGCACAACATAGCTGGGACCAGCATACAAAGTTATAGGGAAGCATGACCTGTTAAGTCTCCCACGACTACCAAAAAACAAAGGCAGGAAAAAAGATGTATGTTTTGTATGAGAGAAGACAGACATTAAATGTCCTTTAAAAATAAGAAAATATTTGCATTATCCTCTAAAGACACTTGAGCTCTTAAACCAAGAGAAATATAAAGTACACAATATTTTAAATAGAGATCAATAACACCTTATTCACAGATGCTGCAAAGGTAGGAGAAATGATATAATCTCAAAATGAACTGAGGCAATACAACTCCCAAAGGTCGGGTAAAAATTAATCTAGCAGGAGGACAAAAAGATTTTTCACAATTGTAATATGGTTGAAAAAGTAAAAGGTGGGCTCCAATCTCCAAGGAAACTGGAACTGGTGAAACCGAATGGAAAAATACTTGGTGATGAGATATATTCTTACACTTCTGCCCTCAGTATTGTCTTCCTGGGCCCCCATGCTCCTTCGGGCAGGCATTATTTTATAAAGCGTAATTCCACGTGCGATTACCTTGGCAAGTTGTAGAAATAAAAAAGGATAAAGGATGAACTGCGGTGTCCAGAATACCTAACTAGAATGAAGCAGAACTATGCATGAAGAGAAATTTAAACAGGAAAAAAAAGTACATTGTATGCAAAGCCCTCACTTTTCAATAATCAGGAATGTGTGGTTTAAAGCTTACTTAATAGGTTCACACATTTTGGCATCTAACCTCACAACTCTTGTTTCAATTTTATTACAGTTCTCATTTAAATGTTTATTTGCCTTCACAGAAGGATCCATGCATACTAAGGCTAACAACAACAAGAAAAGAGTACTTAAAACCTAGTATACAAGGATCTGGTAAAATATTAATTCTATAATTTCTGAACATGAGGGCTTCTGAGTACCGGAAGAATATAAGGAGGTGGGATCACTCTTCCAACCAGCAGGTGAGTTTGCATCTACACTTACCTGAAAGACAGAGTGACCCAACATGCCTCCTCCCAGTGCTCACAGATGGCATCTCACTTCCCACAAATTATCTACTGCTCCCACCCACCTTTAGCCCAGACTCCTCAGCTCCCTGTCTGCAAATTCTGACTTCACACTTGGGGCCACGCACTGTACGAGATGGCAGGGTCTCGAACCTAGAGAATTCCCTGCTACCTAGAAGTACACAGCCCAGTGAGGGACAGAACAGTAGGCTCACAGTTGCAGTGTTGTGGGACCAAGTCAGATAGAGAGGCAGGTAAAAGTGCAGGGAGGCAGCAGGAAGAGAGGGGCGGTGGGGAGGTAAAGGCATCTGAGAAGGTTTTGGGTCACCTAGGCACCGCAGTCTTGGAAAGATGAACTCAGGGGGTTGGCGGGGGGGGGGGGGGGGAGGGGGACAAGGATGGAGGAGGACAGGTCTCCCCAACCACCAGAACAGGATCTGCAAAGGCTGGACATTCCAGAGAGGCAGGGGCATCCGAGCAGCCACGGGCAGCTCCCTGAGGCTGCAGGCTGTACATGACGGGCCGCAGGGGCCGGCACCGTGAAAACCCTTTCACACGATGGAAAGTTTACACTTCACCCTCTAGGCAACATGTGCTACACACATTTTTACACAGATCCTCACAGGGGCACATAAACTGCTTTTCACTGCTAACAGATCTCTCCAGTAGCATTGAGACATGGGGAAGGAGGGACTTGGACAGAGAAAAAAGGGATCAGGGGGCAACAGACCCGGGGGGGTGGGGGAGAGGAGGGGAACAGCAAAGAGGAGTCCAATCAGAAGAAAAAAAAAATTTTTTTTTTTTTTTTTTTTAATTTAGTGACCCACAAGATGTGGGAGGGGAGGGAAGCATCCAGGCTGACTTCCAGGTCCTGGTTTGCATCACTGCTTTGTGGTGCCAAAAACAGGGAGGGAGGCAGGGGCAAGAGATCTACCAAACTTGGCAAACTTCATATTGTGACCAAAAAGGTATGAAGTAATCTGTACTTTGCATCTAGTGCTATTAAAACATTAAACCTCAACCTGTCTGTTCCCCAGCTGTTTACACTTCAAACACCCAGTCCTGTACCAAATCTGATTCCAATACAACTTGTCACACTAATAATGCTGTGGTCAAAACACTGTACTGGTAAGGACATAAAGATACTCTAGTTTTCCTTTTAGACACACACCCAAACCACACACTTAAATATCCACTCATCCTCCTCCATATTCCTGGCTTTTCCTGAACTTTCTAAAAGCAGAGCCAGAGAACTTTCTAAAAGTAATAGCAAGACAGAGTTATAAAGAGGTTGTTTTAACTCAGTTGGAGATCACTACAGGGGTGTTTTTCCCAGATTCCAGTGTCAGACGAAAAGTTCACATAAAACCAGAGCTCATAAAGAGAAAAATGATGAACAGAAAGAGAGCAGTATCCTCAGAATTCCATCCTGCACAATTCGGTGCTGATGCGGGAATTCAGAACACCTAGCAGGAGACAAGCAACCATCCCACCCACAGTGGCTTTCACGTCCTCTCTTCCGCCTGCCCCATGCACACAATCACTTGTTGCCAGTAAGACTATGCCCACAGTAGGATGGCACAGCATCTCTGAAGAACAGTTCGGCAGTTTCTTAAAAAGAAATTGAACACGGAGCGCCTGGGTGGCTCAGTCGGTTAAGTATCTGACTTCGGCTCAGGTCAGGATCTCAGGGCTGGTGAGTCCGAGCCTTGCGTCCGGCTCTGCGCTGACAGCTCGGAGCCCGGAGCCTGCTTTGGATTCTGTGTCTCCCTGTCTCTCTGCCCACCTGCCCCCCTCCACTCAAGCTCTGTCTCTCTCTCAAAAATAAACATTAAAAAAATTTAAATTAAACATACGCTTCTTACATCTAGTAATTCCACTTCTAAGTATCTACCAAAGAAAAACTAAAACATCTGTCCATGTAAAGACTTGCAAGCAAATATCTATGGTCACGTTATTCCTAACAGCCCCAGATCAGAAACAATCCAAGTGTCCATCGGTCACTGGTGAATGGATAAATGCTATGTGGTACATCCACACAATGGAATATTCGTTTGGTCATGAAAAGGAATGAAGCCCTGACACCCTGCAATATGCGTCAAGCTCCAAAACATGATGTTAAATGAAACAAGGCAGACACGCGAGACTCCATGCTGTAGGATCCTATTTATAGGAAATCTCTAGAAATGGCAAAACTATAGAAACAGAAAGTAGGAGCACGAATTCACCACACACTGGCATGAGGGAACACTATGGGGTGATGGAAATGTTCTACACCTGTATATAAGTGACTGTCAACTTGTAGAACCATTGAACTGTATGCTGAAATAGGGAAATGGAATGGTGTAGAAATTATAGTTGAAGCTTTAAAAAAAAAAAAAAAGACCACTCATCAGCAGAAAAATGAAGACTTTATAGTGTTACATAACACAAGTGAAGTTTCTCCCTGGTGTAAACACCAGAGTTCTAGAATAAGGACTGTGTAAGGGGGATACCATCAAGTTCAGAAGTCCTCCTTTGTGGTACATTCCAACAGTACTGAACCGCCCATGCCACCGGGCCCCCATGGCCTCCTACATGTTATTTATTCTTTCCTTGCTCCTGCTCATCCTTCAAGTTTCATCCCAGGTGTCAGCATCTTGCCCACCATCCCTGGCCCCTCACACAGAACTTGAGTACGGCACCACGTCAGCACGTGGTAACTGTGCTTGCACGACTCTCTTACCGAACCAGCATTTTCTCCAACAGGGACTTGTGCACATATTCTTAGAAAATATCCTTCTTGATGTGGACCCCTATCTTCTCTTCTGGCATCTCAGGTTGTTCTGCATTTAGAACCAAAACGGGGCAAACTATTCCCACTTCAGTTGCTGGGCACTAACGAGAAACCAACAAAGGCAGACCTACTATGCTGACGATGCATCTGGGTCGACAGAAGGCCCAATGAAATCCAGAACAAAGACTTCTGTATGCTGGTGGGAAGTCTGAGTCATGCCAGGGCAGTAGAGGCATGCCAAACTGAAAAGTCTGGGCCCTGAAGAGTTGACGCAGTATTTTGTATTGCAGAGGGTGCTTGTGTTTTAGCAAAACAGTATCATCTGTCCCATTAAATTAATACAGTTAATTTGGATTTCAGGGACTCTCTAGTTTTATACTTCATAGCAAATTGACAGGAGACATAAGGGGTTTATTCCGAGTGACATGGCTGTACGTACTGAAGTAACATTACAAAAGTAATGTAAGTCAACAATGGGCATGCCAGATAATTTTTTCCCCTTTGAAACAGAAGCATGCACTAGTGAACACAGAAAATCAGTGCCCTAGAATATATATGCTTTAGTAGCAGAGTCCCTATCTTTTCCTCTCTATAGCCCGAATGCATGGCATAAGAGAAAGGACAGCTTGTATCATGCTACTACTCCAAAACAGCAAAAAAGTGAATTGCCACCGTTTGGTAATACCCTGAATGTATCTGTTTTGAAGCTTCAAACTATTGGAAGGTATCCTTTTCTCTAAAGCACAGAAACGAACCAAGCAGAACTTGTAGAAGTGGGGGGGGGGGGGGGGGGAGGGGGGAGGAGGCAGGAGAGAAGGGAAGCAGGCATTCCAAGAAAGGGGTGGATTTTGGTCTTTCAGTGAACTATTTCAGTATTAACCCAAAGTACAGAGGATGTTTATCCAACATTTCCTTGGAATCCAGGATTTAACCCAATACCCATCTTTTGGTCTCATTATGCCCCCTTCTAAGCTGGGTCTTATGACTTCATTCCTCTTGTTTAATGGAAACACTGGCAAAGGGGAACATTGGTGATAAATATTGGAAGGATGATGTTATTCACGTTGTTCATTCAACAGCAAGTCACTGTTCTAGTAACTGTACCAAGTCTTGGAGATATAGGGCAAGACTGAATAGGGTCCAGTGAGGAAGGTGATAAACAAGGTTATCAACAATAGGAATAACTGCAGATTAGCAAGTGCTATCCTATATTTATCATTGCATCTACAAATTTTACATAGAAAACAGATTGCTTAAAAAAACCAGACTGGGGGGGCGCCTGGGTGGCGCAGTCGGTTAAGCGTCCGACTTCAGTCAGGTCACGATCTCGCGGTCCGTGAGTTCGAGCCCCGCGTCGGGCTCTGGGCTGATGGCTCAGAGCCTGGAGCCTGTTTCCGATTCTGTGTCTCCCTCTCTCTCTGCCCCTCCCCCGTTCATGCTCTGTCTCTCTCTATCCCAAAAATAAATAAACGTTGAAAAAAAAAAAAAAAAACCAGACTGGGGTACCTTACTGTTTCTCATAGAAGGTATGGGTTAGCAATTCTATAACTGCTTTATTGATTTAGGAGGTATGATGGTCAGTTTTAGGGGTCAATTGGGCTAGACCACAAACCTCACTTATTCAGTTAAACACTCCTCTAGGTGTGGCTGTGAAGGTATTTTTTAGATGTGACTTAAGTCCATAATCAGGTGGTTTTTTTTTTTTTTTTTTTAATTTTTTTCAATGTTTATTTATTTTTGGGACAGAGAGAGACAGAGCATGAACGGGGGAGGGGCAGAGAGAGAGGGAGACACAGAATCGGAAACAGGCTCCAGGCTCTGAGCCATCAGCCCAGAGCCCGACGCGGGGCTCGAACTCACGGACCGCGAGATCGTGACCTGGCTGAAGTCGGACGCTTAACCGACTGCGCCACCCAGGCGCCCCGATAATCAGGTGGTTTTAATAAGGGCAATTGTCCTAGATAATCTATGTGGGCCTGATTCGATCAGTTGAAAGGCCTTAACAACAAAGCAAAGGCTTCCCTGAAGAAATTCTGTCTGTGGACAGCAGCTTTACCTCCTAGCCAAGAGTGCCAGCCTGCCCTCTGGATTTCAGACTTGCCTAGCCAGTCTCCACAATCACAGAAGAGAATTCCTTGCAACAAATCTTTTAGTAGGTCTTCTACTAGTTTTTTTGGGGGGGTGTTTTGCAATTTTTTTTGTAATGTTTATTTTTGAGAGAGAGAGAGAGAGAGAGAGAGAGAGAGAGAGAGAGACAGAACATGAGTGGGGAAGAGGCAAAGAGAGAGAGGGAGACACAGAATGTGAAGCAGGCTCCAGGCTCTGAGCTGTCAACACAGAGCCTGATGCAGGGCTCCAACTCACAAGCCATGAGATCATGACCTGAGCCAAAGTCGGATGCTCAACCAACTGACCCACCCAGGCGCTCTTTTTTTTTATTATTCAATTTGTAAATTTAAATCCAAGTTAGTTAACATATGGTATAATAATGGATTTCAGGAATAGATTTTAGTGAATCATCACATACATCACACCCAGTGCTCATCCCAACAAGTGCCCTCCTTAATGCCCATCATCCATTTAGCCCATCCCCCCACCCAACACCCTACCAGCAACACTCAGTTTGTTCTCTGTATTTAAGAGTCTCTTATGGTTTGTCTCCCTCTGTGTTTTGATCTTTTGCTTCCCTTTTCCTATGTTCATCTGTTTTGTTTCTTAGATTCCACATCGGAGTGAAATCATAAGATATTGGTCTTTCTTTGACTTATTTTTGCTTAGCAAAATATACTCTAGTTCCATCCACATGGTTACAAATGGCAATATTTCATTCTTTGGTCTTCTGTTTCTCTGATTGAGCCCTCAATGACCTAATAGGGCTGAAACAAATAACTAAAATAACACTGTAGACAACAGGAACCAGGTTGTTCATTGTCTAACAAGTTAGAAATAAGAGAGAAGTCTAGAATGGACTGTGCAGTATTGGACTCAGGTATCAGTATAAACTAATGCTCGATATAGTTACACAGATATAGAAATATAGATGTGCATGCAAGTGTAGGTTAGTATACATTGGTTTTTCTCCCTGTGTCCACTGGGAAGGCCTAGGAGCAATGGTATGCCACTAGCAGTGAGCTCATTTAACACCCAGATCTTAGTTTCTACGCATCACTCTCCAATAAAAGGAACCAAGGTTCCTTAGAAAAGTGGTCGACTCCAGGGCTGGGGCAGGGAAAATGCAAGGTAAGCTTGAAACATTTGTGGTGTCAGAAAACAGAGTACTTGACAAAGGCTGTCCAAAGGACACTGGAGAAAACCTGAAGGAGGTCCCGGTGGCCAAAGCCAGAACATTTTGAACAAAAGAAACAGTAATACTTTTGGATTATAATGCATAAAGATATCCACAATTCATTTTTTTTTTTTAATTTTTTTAGTTTTGAGTGACAGGGGAAACATTCATATGAGCCAGGTAGAGGCAGAGGAAAGAATCTTAAGCAGGGGCTTAATCTCACAATTGTGAGATCATGACCTGAACTGAAACCAAGAGTCAGATGCTTACCGACTGAGCCACCTAGGTGCCCCTACACAGTTCGTTTTGATATAAATGATAAATACATAAATGAAGGACAACTCTTCTTCACAGAAGAATTCCAGTTAACTAAATGTAAAAGGAATGAAGGAAATACAAGATCACCCTTAGGCCAAAATCACAGTATTAACTGTTGCAGGCAAGATCCACTGATGGATGCTCAAAATCGGTGGACAAATTTGAGAAACACAAAAATTGGTCTCAAAGTGTTTCCCTGAAGACACTCATCAATTAGAAAAGACAGCAACTTTACAGAGGAGAAATCACACAGACATCACCTCAGCCAAGTGATCAAGGTAAGACCTTTCATCTTCGTGTACTCCTGACATACGCATCACAGAAAAGAGCACATGACTTCTATGCGCTTAATTGCATAGCCTCACTTTGATCATGAGAACACACTAGACCAAGCCAAACAGAGACAAGTTACAAAACAGCTGACCAATCCTCCTCAAAAGAGTCACGGTCATGAAAGGCTGAGGAACCATCACAGATTGAAGGAGACTAAGGAGACAAGATGGCGAATTTAAGAGGAGAGTCTGGACTAAATCCTAGAACAGAAAATACACACTAGGGGAAAATCTAGTGAAATGCATATAAGGTCTAGTATGGTACCAGTGTTCATTTCCTGGTTTTTTTTTTAAATTTATTTATTTTGAGAGAGAGAGAGAGAGAGAGAGAGAGAGAGAGTGAGTGTGTGTGTGTGTGTGTGTGTGTGTGTGTGTATGCAGGGGAGAGGCAGAGAGAATCCCAAGCAGGCTCCGTACTGCCAGTGTAGACAGCCCAATGAGGGGCTCAAACTCAAACCACAAGACCATGACCTGAGCTGAAATCAAGAGAGGGACGCTTAAATGACTGAGTCACACAGGCACCCCAATTTCCTGGTTTTTAATGATTTTTCTATGGTCATGGTAACACTGGAGGAAGCAGGGTGAAAGATGTTCATGTACTCTCTATACAATTTCTGCAGTTTGTGTGTAAAATTAAAATTATTCAAAGAAAAAAGAGCTGCAGTTTAAAAAAAAATCTAAATCTAAATCTGGCTCCACATTTTTAAAAAGTTTTAAATATAGCAGTAGTCTAGATCTAATTTAAAAAGATTGTACTCCTATTTTTGCTAAAAATTGTCAACTGTTACTTTAAAAAAATATGCCATTATAATCTCAACCTCTTTATTTGAAATGAGAAAAAAAACTGTACAGTACTGATCTGTAAAAAAAAAAGAAATTGAACTGAGAATTTTGTAAAAGACATATATGTAATTACGTCTTTATAAGTGTGCAAAGAGAAGGGTCTGAAAGATTCACGCATTCATCCCTTGATAAATTTCTGAGCCCCCAACAATATTCCAGGCACTTGCCAGCTATAGGATACTACTGTGACACGGGCCTCCCACTTCTGAGAGCTCACATTCTGGTGAGAAATAGACAAAAACCCAGTAAACAGCTGTATAACTATCAACAAGGATATGGTCTATAAAGGAAACAGGATGTTGTGACAGACTCTGGGTGGGAGAGAGAACATGTAAGCATATGCCAGATCGCCAGGGCCCAAGAAAGTCACTGAACAGCATAAGCAGTCGTGGGGACATGCATGATCCGATCCATGCTGGCCCTCCCACCGCTGTGTAGGCATGCCTGGCGGAGGGGCAGGAAGAGATGGGGGTGGCGGAAGTCTCCACATGTGGCGGAACCTGTGAGTGTTGTCTTTCCCCATTCATACAGGTCTGTTGTCCACATCTTCAACAGTGAACAGGTTAAAGCTGCCTTAACAAAAGGAAATTACTTGGTTTAAAAAAAAAACAAAAAACAAAAAACAAAAAAAAACAAACTTGAGGAGGCACCTGGGTGGCCCAGCGAGTTGAGCGCCTGACTTCAACTCAGGTCATGATCTCGCTGTTCGTGAGTTCAAGCCCCGCATGGGACTCTCTGCTGTCAGCACAGAGCCCACTCCAGATCCTCTGTCTCCCTCTCTCTCTGCCCCTCTTCCACTCCCACTCTCAAAAATAAATAAACATTTAAAAAAAAAAAAAAAGAGTTACCTCAATTTGCCACTGCTCTATCTGTACGTTTCCAGTAACCTTGAGATTTCCTATTGTAACCCTTTCTTCTAAGAATAGTATTCAGGAAAAGAACAGAAATTTCTTTCCTATTTTGGAGGAAATGGCTCTATATGAAACATACTCCAAAGATTTCTGAAGTCTAGTATCTGTTGGCAAGCAGTTCCAAGTTAGTAGAGAAGTTATCACTTTTAGGCATTAAATTCCTAATGCTCTGAAAATTTACTGTGAGACACTGGAGGACCATCACTGGTAAAAGGGGGCAAATTTCTGGCCAAAGCCCCACATAGTCACAGGCAGTGAAGGGGGTGGGACAAAGCCCGTCAGAAATTCCAGCACTCAAGATGTAGCATGTCCCAATTTCACCCCATGGATCTGTAAATAGGTAATTTATTGATTATTTTCCTGAGGAAAACTTGAATTTAACTTAGAAGTGTGAGCAAAAATTTTAAAGGTAGAACAGAGACCACTATCAATACGTGAAGTTCTGCTCATGAGCCCCCAGCTACTTCTTATTTCAAAGGGCCACTGATAAAGGATGGGCAAGGTCATGTTAAAGTTAGAGATCATTGTTCATGAAAGAACTCTCTGGAACTGGAAAAGGTCAGAACTATGCTGATCCTGTACCGAATGGCTATGGGCAATATGCCCTGCATTTGTTTTAAGCTTTGCCAATGCCTTGATACAATGCTATAAAGCATCTTCCTTGTAATAAAATACTTCAAATCCATGAATGTGGTCCATGGATCAAATTACCTCCTAAAGACTGAAGCAAATTCCACCTCAGAAAAATCTTAACCGAAGAGAAATGGGTGTTTATTTGCCTAAATGGCCATTCACACACCAGCCCGTCCTCACATACATTCACTGAGGGCTCACTCAAGACTCCGGTCTAACAGCTACTCCACATTTAGTTTTCCAGATCAATACGCATAGTAGACAATGCCTGAGAAGTGTTAAATTTTCTCATTTCTCAATCAGATGATCACTCTCACACTAATAGAAACAAGTTATGCTTTTCAAAGAGGACAGGCGTTAACTGAACTTACTGTGGTAATCATTTTGCAGTATAGGGAAAGTCAAGGGATTATTCTGTATACCTTAAACTTACAGCACTGAATGTGAATGGTCTCAAAACTGGAAGAAAACCAACCAAACAAAACACAACGTTTACTTTTATCCCATCCAAGAGAAGCCCAGATTCACAAGGAAAGAGTCCGTACTGTAAAGTGCCATCCTAGCCTGAGGGCCCAAGCCTTGCCAGCAGCCCTTGGGCTCCAACCAAATCAGACACTATATAAACGACTATATAGTTTTTATATTACTGAAGTAATGTGCTTTTCAGCGGACAGGACAACTCAACAGTAAGGTACAAAGGGAAAGAGACAGAAATAAGACACTCAGCTGGTGGGTCAACTTCCACATGCTCTGGCCAGCAACCCTGCCAAGCTCCAAGCATCTGCCCATTCTCCTGGCCTTCCCTCCCATGCCTATGGAAGAACGGTCATATCCTGGTAAGAAATCAACTCCCCATTTGTCCACTAGACCCTATCCACTCCAGTTCTAGCATCATTTTTTTTTTTCCCTGTCTTGCAACTGAACCAAAATTTCCAACTGAAAATACACCTGAGTCCTTGGCATCGAGTTAAAAACTAAAATTTTAAGCCTTGAACATTCTCTTTTCCTGCGGTCATTTGATAAGGAGAGGTTGACAAAGAGCCTCTTGAAGGTTAGCGATCTTTGAGGGCTGTGCTGTGTCTGCACATAACCCTTTAATATAATAATCTTTACTTAGAAACGTTCATAACTTCAAAGGAGTCATTTTCAAAGATTTGCTTAAATTTCACATGCTTTTCTTTTTAGACCTCACTATATACAGTCCTGTTGTATTTGCTGTTGCTTTTACAACTGTTGAAAAATTAGATTTGCACCTAACAAGAATACATCAAAATAGTTTATTTAAAGCAACCACGGATACTATTATTTTAAATGGAAATCTGGGATTGCAGGAAAGAGTTTATGTGTGCTTTGCAGGGCAGGAGTGTTCCTGACTATTCAAGTCCCAAAGATATTAATGGGAAAGATGAATCAGTTCTGTAAAGTCACCTCACATGTTTGAGGCATGATACATGATTTAGCCATCATCAACGGGGCTGCATTTTCATTTCATTCAGACATGCGCTAACATGTTCACAAGGGAAGAAAGACAAGGAGGGGGAAGAAAGAAAGGCCCATTTTCAGACAGTCATTTTTGATGAAAGCCAATTTACACAGCAGTGAATTGCCCTACCAATGACAAGCCTAGAATATGAAAACCCCACCTCTCCTTTTTAATAAGGAAGTTGGTGTGTACCACCCTTTCCAAAGAAAGGACCCTGATTTTCACAGCTAGAAAACCTGCTAAATGGGAGAGGTGTAGGATAGGATCACTGTCCCTATTAGCTCTAGTTTTTCCATTCTTCATCTGTACTAGTGGAGGCTCAATGGTTACCAGAATTACATTCCTAGAAAACTTTAAAACTAACTTAAAAAAAAAAAAAATTTTGCAACATGGAAGAACGGCAAGCTGAAACATAAAAGGCAGGAAGTATTAAAAAAACAAAAGTACACACAAAAAGGCCTTCAGGCTCAAAAGTACATCTAAGATTTAAAAATATATGGGGCGCCTGGGTGGCGCAGTCGGTTAAGCATCCGACTTCAGCCAGGTCACGATCATGCGGTCCGTGAGTTCGAGCCCCGCGTGGGGCTCTGGGCTGATGGCTCAGAGCCTGGAGCCTGTTTCCGATTCTGTGTCTCCCTCTCTCTCTGCCCCTCCCCCGTTCATGCTCTGTCTCTCTCTGTCCCAAAAATAAATAAATGTTGAAAAAAAATTAAAAAAAAATAAAATAAAATAAAAATATAAAGCAAACTATAATCACACCCACAGAGAGGACAAAAAGGAATGGTGAACAAAGGGAAAGGAGGAACAGATAGGGGAAAAGGAGTTGGCTCAGTAAAAATGAACTTTAGGGGCACCTGGTTGGCTCAGTTGGTTAAGCATCTGACTCTTAGTTCCAGCTCAGGTCATGATCTCAGGGTTCATGAGGTTGGACTCTGCTGGCAGTGCACAGCCTGCTTGGGATTCTCGCTCTCTGCGCCTCCCCCAAGTGCACACGCCAGCACGCTCTCTCAAAACAAACATGGGTGGGGGGGGGGGGGGGGAGAACTTTAATGGCACTAACCATAAAATACAGGGTCCGCTTAGAGAATAAGCACTTGCATACAAAATACAGATAGACCAAGTTTCAATAGTTTCATAAGTACTCTGAGACAACTAAATCTCGAAACTACCAAATACAAAGAAAACCCAGTACATTTTAATCCCACTCTGCACGGCAACCCCCGGGTGCTCTCCTCTCGCCCTCTCCCCTCCCACTCTGCCTTCCCTGGCCCATCTGTCACCCTTTGTTACCTCTCTCATCCTGCACCAGCCAGCACCAAACCCAGAAAAACGACGGGGTATGGAAGGCCCTACCGTTTAGGGTGTCAGAGAAGCAAGGAGTACAGTCAGACAACTGAGGATTCTGTGGTTTAGCCAATGAGTCCACCTCTACCCAGCTGTTCCTGCAATCCTGTGGCCTACGTTCCCCAAATCCTCCGGCTCCCTGTAGGTAGACCAACTTGAATTACTTTTGTAACCCCTATCCCACCCCCACCCCTCTACCGGGGCCCTCCCCCCCATATGTTTATCAACTTTGTCAGCAGGAAAGAAGTGAAAACCAGGCTGGGGAAAAAGCACCTGAGAAAACAAACCAACAACACAGGAGAAATCATTGTTTCAACATGAACTAAGTGTTTCCATAATCATCTACTAAAACTTCAAACAAGTTGCATGAATGAACAATCTAGACATTCCTAGAGGGACAATACGGCAAAAACAATTTGCTCACTCTTTTAGTTAGGCCACAAATTAGTAGGAAATAAAATAAATGCTATTAACTTAGGGGAGGAAATCTTTACAATGTTATTCCATCATTATTCACACCTGTCCAATAAAGAGGACTTTTTAAGTGTGCCAAGTAGATCACTTTACAAAGTTTAAGTCAGATCTTTACAGATTCAAATTTGTAAATGCCCTATAATATGATATTCCTATTAAGCAACTGCCATCTCATCGTCTTTTCCTGGACAGATATTATAGAATTCATGAATATTTTTCAGTCTTTGAAAGACAAGAAGAAAACACAGAACCTCCTACACTTTGATTGGATTAAAAAGTTGCAGATGGGGGCGCCTGGGTGGCGCAGTCGGTTAAGCGTCCGACTTCAGCCAGGTCACGATCTCGCGGTCCGTGAGTTCGAGCCCCGCGTCGGGCTCTGGGCTGATGGCTCAGAGCCTGGAGCCTGTTTCCGATTCTGTGTCTCCCTCTCTCTCTGCCCCTCCCCCGTTCATGCTCTGTCTCTCTCTGTCCCAAAAATAAATAAACGTTGAAAAAAAAAATTAAAAAAAAAAAAAAAAAGTTGCAGATGATTCCAAAAAGAGAAAATGTTCAATGCCTGAAAAATGCTTTTGCTATTTCTATGGCAGGACTGAAACTCCAAACATAAGATGCTTTGTGACAAAGCCTATGTAAAAATACACGGTCTCTTTTGGGACTCAGCACTTTTTACCAACTGTGTGTACAATTTCAAAGAATACTCCTGAAAGTTACTTTTACCTCCTCATGAAAAAGGACTACTCCAAACAAAAACAGTCCCTTCTTGGAGAAAGCAATTTTCTGGGCATTGTAATGCTCTGGTGAGCACAGAGCAGAGGCAGGCTACCTGGGAACTGTCGCTGGGAGACCAGACCCAGCTGGGGAGCAGGGCGGGGCATGGGGCTGGCTGCTCCTGGGGTCAGGAGCACGTAAGGTCCCAGCAGCCTTCCCCCTGGCAGCTGTCTGCAGCAAAGGCTGTTCTCCAGAAGAACACATCCTGGAGCCTCCTGGAAACTGCACAGGTCAAGAACAGATGGTAGGCAGGAAACTGCAGCCCAGTGCAGATCAGCTTGTTATCCCCCACTTCAAGACTGACATGTATGGCATCAAGTAACATTTGTAGGAGAATGATCTAAGCACCTCTCTTCAAGGTCTCTGAACTCTTCTGCAAAGATGAATCTGTTTAACTCTCTCAATAAAGCACACTAGCAACTCAAACTCAGAAGAGTTTAAGATCTTAAATCCAAACCATCAGCCCCAAATTCAATCACAGTCTTGGTGAAGCAACTGATGATAGAGAGATCACACATGATACGTGTAAGTAGTCGTTTTTCATCAATTATACTGCTAAATACTCCACAAGGGGGAAGTGTACACAAACACCTTTTCTACACGGCATTAGACTCGAACCTGAGACATTCAGAACAGCAACATTCTGTAGGTGACAAGGAACCAGGGTCAGGATACCCTAGAGGGAACCTGGAAAAAAAAGTGCCATCCTCACCACAGACCAACGGCCCATTAAACTCTAGGCAGTGTAGGTTTTCATTCTTCTCCCCCGCTTTAATCCAGATACCAGGCAATTATAGTAAAACCTTGGTTTGCAAGCATAATTCGTTCCAGAAACAAGCTTGTAATCCAAAGCACTTGTATAGGAAAGTGAATTTCAAGAACCATGGGCACATGTGATGTTCAGCATCATGTACTACTCATATTGCAAGACCTCGCTCGTTCATCAAGTTAAAATTACAAATGTTTTCTCATCTTGCAGAAAAAATTACTTGCAATCCAAGGTTTTACTGTACTTGTCACGTGGCTCCAAAAGTTTTTCTATTACCCACTCCAATGACAGAAAAGAAGTTTTTCAAATTTCACGTTGAGAAAATCACCTTACTATGCACATCTAACAGGGTCTCCCAAGGAAAGCAAAGTTACTGTGAGATTCTTATGTTAATGAGAAGCCATGAGCTACTTTTTGAAAGAGGTTACTAACCCCATCCTAGACTCGTCACAGTGTGCTTGATGCCCTCACCTCTACAGCAGTAAGTGAATGAAAACAAGTTTCTTCTTACTGAATGGGTGAAATTCACTTTGTTATTATGCTGACACCCCACCAAACCTTCCCAGTGGCTGTAGGGCCAGCCCAACATAATTGGTCACCCCTTTCCAGAAGAAGAGCGAAGTGGCTTTCCAAGGGGGAGCTGGAACAAAAACGGACTCTACACCGGTGGGTTCTTCACGTGACACTCTTAGAGGAAGTTGCCCAAGGCAAACTGCCAAGGTCTCCCAGTAAAAGAATGATCTCAGAGTGCGCACGTACAAGAGGAGGGAGAAGAGGGGGTGGGGAGGAGAAGGAAAAGACGAGAACAAGAAAGGCACCCATTCAACTTCAGAGACCATTGGCAGGTGTCCTGGATAAATTCCATGCTTTATACGTCAATTAAGAACACTTGGCACTCAATAAATTACATCAGAGGATGTCACAATTACCAAGGTCAGTGGGCTGAAGTAGTCAATTATTTTTATTCTTACTTAAACAAAAGGCATTCCACTAACTGAGCTGCCCTGGGGAATGATAGATCACATCGGGCATCTCTAGCACGTTGCTCTGGTCCTGATTCTCCTCAGCTGAAACCTTGATTTTACCTCCTTCTCAACAGCCTAATGCTTTAAGAGAAACCACCAGTTTAAAAGGTTAAAAATATAAATTGGCAGTTAGCAGGGTTGCTTCTAAATTATACGCTCCCCTGGCAAACATGTTTATTTTGTTGCCACGCTACCTAAATCCAGAGCCTTTGGGCAGAACCAAAGAAGCTATGGACCCCCAACAGTCTAAGACACCCCCAGGAGATATTCAAAAACCCAAATGGGCAGAACCTAAGT
Organism: Puma concolor; assembly: GCF_028749965.1. Taxonomy (NCBI): domain Eukaryota; kingdom Metazoa; phylum Chordata; class Mammalia; order Carnivora; family Felidae; genus Puma; species Puma concolor. Next base: position 45,186,563 of record NC_141672.1, read on the forward strand.
GCACCAGTGCATCTCTTGGGCAACACAAATGCCTTTCCTGCAATCCACCTTTACAGAAAGCCAAATTATCGGTAACACAATTTTTTATTTATAGGATAAAATGTTAGCAAGGGATTTTCAGAGGTTTCCCGTGGGCCCCGGTTTCTACCTTTAAAATTTACAGTGTTATTCAATGATTACTAATGTCCAAAAGGATCAACAAGGCAAGCCTAACCCATCAAAAAAAAGAGTCAACCAGACTCCATATATTGCCTTTGGAAAAGCAGAATGGTGATTGCTTTTTTCAGTCCTCTTCAGAGATTTCTGCTTAACCTACCAGTTAACCTAAAACCTCGATGGCCTGTAAGTATGCCACTCCTGAAGCATTCTGTTTAACAGATCTTTACAGTATAAGGCTGAGGTTAAATACTTGGCTAAATGTTCTTAGTGAGCAGCAAATGCAGCATATTATTTTTTTTTTTTTCAACCCAGTTACTTCTGGTCCAGAACAGACACGAGTTCCAGCGTTTGAAATATAGTCTATCAGAAAGCAAAGGCTGTTTTCAATTTAGTAATAGTCACCATGTGTAGCTAATATATTTATTATACAAAGCCCAAAATGTCAGCTCTCAGAGAAATCTTACTTTAGACAGATCCTCAGTAATAAACTGACTCATCAACCACCAACATTCCACCAAAATCTCTGGACTATCATCCCTGAACATTTCTCATATGGACAAAGTACCTGCAATTTCTGGATTTTTTATTGAGAGCAGGTGCCCATAATACACTAGAAAGAAAATCTAAAGAGCAAAACTAATCAGGCAAATGCCATAAGACAGTCTCTTATTGTAATCCAATCAAAATTAGATGAACAGATTCATTAAGCCACTTTACAAAACCACAATTCACAAATCATATGGACTGCAGCTCACTCCCAAGGACTTGTGCACACAGAAACAGACCATTTCCCTTCTACTTGGAAAGTCATGAGGGCACACGTGTTCCCAGAATCAGATCTAGGCATCCTTTATACTTGGAATACAGCTTTGGGGTTGCCGAGACCCCACAAAGAACAAGGACCTTAAGTCAGAGTAATTTAGACCACCATACTGCTCTCCAATATGTAATTTCTTTTAGTATCACCACAATTCCCTTTTTATTGTAAATCCCACGAATGACCTAAATTTTAGACATTTTTATTATCTATTACGGTCTGCAGGAGAAAGATGAATATTCGTTTGAGGAGTCTACAAACTCAATCACACAAGGTGGGAAACTAGACAAGGTGAGGAAGAGGGAGGCAGAATAAAAAGCAAGCCCGAGAAGAGGGTTGCGATACACAACCCCTCTCCAGTAAAAAGGACCTGCTTAATGACTTGATCTCTGGTTCCTCATGATAATGATTTTTTTTTAAATATATAAGAAAATGAAAAAATAGCTCCAGTTGGCTTCCAGAATAGCCCAGCTGTCTTGCTCCAAATATTTAACAAGCTGTACTCAAAGTGGTGTGATGGAGGAAAAAAGTCAACAAACAACAAATATGTTTGTAAGGACATGAAAAAAGAACATGTTGAAATTGACTAGACAGCAGACATCCCATCCACAAGCATAAAGCTCTCAAAGAAAAAAAAAATATCAAAGGGAAGGAGCTGGAGAGTTAAAGGTACAGGTGAAAAAGCACACAGCCAGCCAGCCTACAAACAAAAGCCAGTTATGATATATATCAGGAAAACATAATGCAGAGAATATTTCCCTGACTTTAGAGTGGAAAAGTAAGAAACCAGAGCAACTAATTTTGAGTAAAAATAAAGATTTGTCACTGCCAAAATATTCTTGGATTTGTTGATTTTGCAAGGGAGGTTTTTTAATACTCCATACGAAGATCATTTAAAACTGAAAGCTGAAATTAGTGTCAGCTTCAGACTACCTCCTGATACTCCTCCACTTTAACCCCTTATCTTTTTTAGAGTTTAAAAGGACAATTTTAAATTCACCACCATCTCCTTTCAGGGCTGAAACAGTCAATTTTCAATGAGTACCCAATATATTTATGTAGCCTAGAAACCTTGCAATTTACCTTGGGGAGATGCAAACAGGAGAATATTTTTTGGAAACCAATTAAAGAAACAGAAATAAGCTAAGTGCCTATTTCAAAATGAATAATCCTTTCTATAAAACCCAAGCCGGGAGCAAAGAAAAGGGGGAAGAGGCCACCTGTATGAGAATGCTCACATTTCCAGGCCGGTGTCTGTTCATCCATATCTTCCACCACCCACCAAGTGCCACGTCCTCCTCAAGGTGCTGAGGCAGAGTGCAGGTGAGTGAGGCCAGGGCCCGAGGAGGATCCTTAGGAAGGTCCTGAGAGCTCATCAGAAATAACTGCTCCAGGCAGGAGGAAAAGGGAGTCTGGGAGGGAATTATGCAAGAGGGGACACCTGAGCTAAATCCTATCAGGTGAGCCGGAGGTAGCAGGCAGAGGAAGGGAGATGTAAAAGAAGAAGAAAGTTCAAGAAAAAAGACAGAAGTTTGGCCCCAAGGGCAAGGAAGTAAGTCACCTTGGGCTTGACTGGGCCACGCTGGTAGAATTTAGTGTCCTTAAATGTGGCCTTTTCTCTAGGCTCCTAAGAAACTCATTTGCAGAAGTCAGTCATACTCTTAGCAGAACTATGGGTCTTTCAGAGGTCTTTTAAGGATCTCAAACAGTGAATGACCCTGTATTTCTTCTCCTCCCATATATTTCCTTAGAACAAAAGCCTCAGAAATCACATGGCATTTCTTCATTCCGCAATAACCCCCACCTCAAAAAGGAAAAGAAAAGAAAAAAACCCCACAGAATTTGTGTTATATAACCTATTAGCACATAACTGCTCTGATCAAGAAAAAATAGATTTGGCTTACTCTAAATGCTTTTTCTAGTATTAATCAAATTCTCTTAAAATGAAAGTGAGTTAGCTAATCCTTTATAAAGTAGCATATACACCGTGTATAAAATGTAATAAAATATTTTTGTTTGTGGATAATGACCAGATGTGACTATGCAAAATACAGTATTAGCATATGGATGATTTTTCCTTCCAATATTTTCATTAATACTCTTTTCATAATCATATTTTTAGCATGCCGCTTTTAGGATTAAATCCATGTTACCTGAATATAAATGGTCTGCCTTAAAAAAAATCTGCATTTACAAATTTATCAGTAGAGGAAAGCTAAATAATTAGCATTAATGATTAGTTGCTAACATCTAAGTTGCAAGAATCTATGACACATAACACTGGTTTAACCCTCGGAGAAATTGGGGTGAAGTAATTACCCAGGCAAAATCAAAGAGTATGTGATTCACGTTAACTAACACGGTGAGTATTCAAGTGGATAAAAAAAAAAAACACAATTAGATCAGAGAAAGATTCACTTGAATTGAACTTAAGGGGCCAGGCAGAGCCCTTCGCGGCAAGGAGCAGAGCTCCATTGTCTGAATTTGATCTGAATGGAGGTAACAGGAAAAACAAGGGCAGGCCTCCTCTGACCCTTTCCATGGGCCTGAAGGAGAGGAGCAGAAAGGGAAGGGTTAGCAGGCAAAGCCGTCAGGCAGTGAGGAGGGGCCGGCTCCCTGCAGGGCTGTCGCCAGCACCATTGTCCACCCTTCCCAGCTGGTCCTGGGAAGCCTCGCCAGAATTTTCATTATAATCACAACTTCAGAACCTAACGCAAATACAAAGACTTACACCCTTAACGTGACCCTTCAGGTGGTTATCAAAAGTTATTACAGATGTGATGATGTGATGTGAGTTACAGGCTTTGAGAAATGGAATACACACAAGCTTCTGAAAATCTGAGATCCGGATTCAAATTCCTGAGCTTCAAAATCCTTTCCTGGCTATGAAGGCTCACAGGAGTCACTGGATCTGTGGCCATCCCTACTTCCCCACTTCTCTGATGGAGATGATAGTCCATCCTCTGACTCCTGCTGCAACCGAGCATCTGGCAGGGGCTTGGGGCCCCCTAGGAGCCTCCCACACCATGCAAGGGACCCCAAGTTCCTGCTGCCTCCTGCGGTCAGTAAACTGCACAGCAGCTGGGAGAAGCAGCTAAGGGGAAAGCCCCCGCTCAGCCCTCCTCGCCACCTCCCAGAGAAGGAGCAACTCTCCACAGCTGTTCCTGAAGCATGGGTTAAGAGCGGAGCCAGGTTCTTCTCTTCCAGGGGGGCCCCTCGAGCTAAAGAAGCCCGCAGGCTTGTCACCATAGCTAAACTATACTTGGCACTGTTGAGCAGTTTTACTTCTTATACAACCCGAAGTCTGTAGGCTTCATTATGCGGGACAGGAATTCCAACCAATAGCCCACTAGAAGCCTGGGGGCGGGGGAGGTAGTGGGAAGGAGGGCCCACAAATTATTAAGGTGATGAAGATTTGTGTCTTTTGTCTCCCATCTGGGGACAATGTGAGTTGTGTTATTTTTTAATATTTAAAACAGTAGAACACGGGCAGACAACCACTGTAAGACAATAAATTCAACTGAAGGACATGCCAGTGTGCGTAAACCACAAGTTTCACCCTTGTGCAGTTTATTACATTATCAGAACCTCCTGATTGGATTACTTTCCTGCAGGGCTTCCAAGTGTCTGCTTTTCCCCCACATAATATCTAATATCACCTATCAAGATGCTGTATTTGTCCTTTTGTATTTTACCCCCTGATATCTTAGGACGCCTGTTAGTTAAGAACGGTTTTTGTTGTTGTTTTCGGTTTGTGTTTTGTTTTGTTTTCAGAAACTCTGGGTCGTACGCACCTCACCACATCTGTGACCAAAAAGGCTTAACTGCCCTCACAGGAAGGTTGAAACTGTACAGCATAAAGCTTCACCAGCTTCCAGAAGGGTCTAAGCCAACAATTTCATCAAAGCCTTCAAGTTGGCATCTGGTCTAAGTTAACACTTAGAATAGCAAATAAAAGGCACTTTTCCTGGACTCCTGCTGGCCAATACTTCTCGGATTAGCTAAAGCAGTGCCGCTGCAGGAGCGCCTTGTATTAGGTCCTGTTAGTGAGGAGATGCAGGGAAGCTGTGCGGGTCTTTTCGCTTAATCAATACTAACAGGAAGATCAGCAGACAGGGAAGGAAACACCAACGCGCAGCGACATTAGTATCTAAGCACAAACAGACCTTTACTTGAGAGCACAAGGGCTTGAAGCCCCTTTTCCAAGCTATGAACAAAATATAAATGCTAGCCTACGTTTTCATCAACAATAGCAAAAGAAAAAAGAAAGCCTTCAGGAGTGCGTGCCACAGCTAACGGGATTAAAGAGCTTTTTCTCAAGGAAAGAAGAATAACTTGACAAAGTGGCTTTAAAACTAGAGAAATGAACTTAGAATTATTTTGGATTATAAACGCCAGTCTTTCTTGAATTTAACTGCAATATGTTCAGGCAAATAAGAAGGCAAATAGGAGGATGCATGTTTTTATTCCCTAGAAATCACATTGTTTTGGGTTTTTTTGGAAATACATTAGGAACACAATACATAAGTGGGTAAAGCACATACGTAGGCAATTTTCCACCCAAAAGGTTCATATCAGTTGTAAACATTAAAAAAAAAAAATTAACCTTACTGGTAACCTCATTAAATGAGTGAGGTTTATTATCACTGCGTTTAATGAGAATATGCAGTACGGAAAGGGTTTGGTTAGAAAACAAATAGGGGTACCTGGGTGACTCAGTCAGTTAAGTGTCCAACTCTTGATTTCAGCTCAGGTCATGATCTCAGTTTGTGAGTTCAAGCGCCCCATCAGGCTCTGTGCTGGCAACAGGGAGCCTGCTTGGGATTCTCTCTCTCTCCTTCTCTCTCTGCCCCTCCTCTGCGGGTGCACACACTATCTAAATAAATAAGGTGCAAAACTGCACAAACACACACACATAGAGACAGGATTTATGAACAAGGGTGTTGGAGTCAGAAAGCCTAGAGTTTGAATCACGTGACAGCGATCCAGCGATCCAAGACAAGCTCCTCACAGCATGCATGGCTCAAGCTCTTCATTTATAAAATGATGAGTGATAATATGCAGCTGCCTCGGTCAGAACTTAAATGCATGAGGGGCACTTTGCACAGGACCGACTAACAGTAAGCACTTAACACAGGCTACTGAGACACCACTGTCATGACCAAAAGCACCAGCGCTCTGTGCACCTCCCACAAAGAAAGAACCAGCCGGAATTTTCTCATCCACGTGCAAAAAAAAGAAAGAGCTCAGATCCTGATGCTCCCTCTTTAATGATGATTTTAAGGTCTGATGGGGACCTCCATTTCAATTCAAAAGGTGCAGAGCTCCCTGAAGGCAAGGCAGAAGTGGACATGGGAGTGATGGGAGAGCAAAGCAAGCACTGGGCAGAAACCAGAGAGCCCGCACCTACTGCAAGAATAAAACTCTGCCCCCAGCAGCAGGATCAACACACCAGCAGAGGGGCTGTTCCATGGGCGACGCTGGCCCCAGCTGTCCCCCCACTTCTGCTGCTGGCACAGCTCAGCCGGAGACAGCCAAAACCCTGAGCTGCAGTAACAGCCTGAAGCAAGAGCACCAGTTTACTCCCTGAGGGTGATTCGCTGGAAGGCTGGCACACGAGGGCTCCCTGGGGGGCCAGGAAAGGATGGCCATGGGCTGCAGGTCCCCTCCACCGGGGAGACGATGCACAGGGATGGCCATCACCTGGGCGTTGAGGGAAAGCGAGGCTCCAGAGGACAGTTGGCTGAGTGTGTAAAGGTTCTGGGATCTGCTCTGACGAGTGGGGTCCGAAACAAAAACGTGCATGGGTCCTGCCCAAGTTTTCCAAACACACTCCTGAGTGACTGAACGCTCACTGTATCCCACCACCGCCGTCTCTCATCGCTAGACGCAGCACAAGCCACTGTCCCTTGGAGACAAAGGAGGGGGAAATAATCTACAAGAGAAAATGCAGACCCAGCTGGAAATCCTTCCTCAGAGTTTTAAGGCAACTGCTCAGAAGACACGGAATACCACCCGAACGTCAAGGCTTCCCAATCCCCGGAGGCCTGAATCTTTACAGGGCCCACGGCACCCTTCCCATCATGTCCATCTCGTCACTCTGGCCCTCCAACCCCCTGATTTCCAAACTCACCGGATGTCTCTCGGCTCCTCAGCTTCCAAATGTGTCTTATACACACCACTCTCCCCCAGGACCCTTGGCTAATTCTTACTCACCCCCCTCAACGCAGACTAAATGGAATCCTTCCCTCTGCACAAACCCAAGGTTTCTCCCCTGAACCTACACGCCCGTGAAACCCTGTGCTTGCTTGCGCCCTGCCAGGCTTAATATGTGTCAAGTCCCCCTTTTGTGGTAGACTATAAGCTCCATGAAGGCAGGGACCACGCAGTTATTGCCCACCGGATCCCTAGCATGAGTAGTTGCTGACTAGCTGATGGTATTCCAACTTTCTCTCCTTCCCGGGGCACTCCAGCCTCTAGCCAAACACCCCTATGCCTTTACTACTACTGCCCTCTAAAACCTCAGGTCGCCCTTCAAAGCTCTGCTCCCAAGTCACCTCCTCCAGGATATCTTTCCCAATCTTTCAGGAATATCTTCTGACCTCACCCTGGAGGAAAAAAGCAAAGCTTCAGAGCAACATGTACAGACCCACCTTCCAGCCAGGCCCTGCCACTGATGAGGCGAGTGACCTGAACCGGGGCCTCACTTCCAGGTTGTGCAGATTGTTGTGTCCATCTTCCAATCGGTTTTCTAGGTGTGCAGGATGGTTTAGTGTGGGTCTGGCTGTATTTCATGGACGCGAGACACACAAAAAGCTTCCATGCTGTTCCGCCATCTTGGCTCCTCCAAGGGGCCTCACTTTCCACCGATAAAATCTAATTCCTGGGACTGACCAAGCAAAACACCTAATGGAACCTGGCACATAGTGCGTCTGAAAAAACAGCTGCCTCCATCTACCCCTCCTCTACACCGTGTATGGTTTGTTGCTAAGTTATTCGTCTTGACCTCGGGTCGTATGCCCCTGGAGGGCATTTCCTTATGTGGGCTCCTCAACATGAAATCATCAGCATCATCAAAACAGCAACAACAACAGCATCGACTCACCCTTACTGAGTGCTTAACGTTTAGTGTGTATGTTTATAAGTGCTTCATTTCTACTAGGTACAGGGGCTCCCATTTTTAATTAAATAGATCCGTACAGGAAACACATGCAGTAAAACGCATCTATCTCTATATTTGGTATCCCAAAAGTCTTCGCGTAGCGTTAAACTTTAAAAACCACAGAATTATAGCAGTTTTTTACAAAACAGATCGTTTAGAAATTTGAATTTCTTTTACACTTAGTTTATACATTTTGAATGCAAAACTCTGAACTTTACATGTTTCAGTCCCTCGGATAAAACATGGCAAACGTTAAAATTCCCTAAAGAGCATTTAGGGAAATTCACGAAGTTATATTCACGTCAGCTACTACAGGACTCTGACTCTCTCTCTCTCTCTCTCTCTCTCTCTCTCTCTCTCCAGCAATGGGCTCAATTTGGAGGTGGTAACTGGTGGATACTAGAGGCGTGGTGGAGTGAGGACCACACAGGTGGCTGCCAGTGTGGCTGCCATCACTCTTTGTCCCTTTCTGTCGCAAGTCCACGGGCCCACCCCAGACCGTGCACGCCAGAGTGATCTCTCGCCACTGCTTGCCTCTGACCCGGCACATGATGGGTCTCCACAGCGTGAATGAGGCACGTGAAGTATTTCAGGAACTGTGCTTCCGTCTTATGGCTGACAGCCACAGACAGGTACAACTGACAGAAATGAGCTTTTCACCTTGTCACTTCACCGCCCGACTGCAGCGTGAAAACATTCTGCGGGCCCATCCATCGCCCTGTACCTGCAGGATGCTAGTATAGATTACCTCCCCCACTCAAATCTCTGTTGGTTCTATTATTTCATGTCAGGTGGCCTTTAAAAGCCTGAAAATCTGTGTCATGCATTAGCTCCCTGGGTTCAAGCGACTTCTGTTCGAGTGTACCAGAGGCACGGTTCTCAGCAAAGCGGGGGCCATTCTTCACCTGCCATGCTCTCACTGAATTTCAGGAGATAATACTGATTATGGAGATTATCGAATGCAGGGAGACTCACAGATGACTTACACATGATAAAGTTATTCCACAAATGCTTTTGTTAGCTAAGATTTTCAGACCATGCGGTACTCGATTTCTGGAATAACTTCATCCAAAAGGCTGAAATCGTGCTTATTAAAATAATCAGAAACAAAACACAAGACCAGTGAGTTATTTCACATTAGTCTGTCAGGTCTGACAGCAGAGCCACATGCAACGGAGTACTGTGGTGTCCAAATTGCCACTGTGTAACAAGTCACCCCAACATGCGGTGGCTTAAAACAACTGACACCCACAGTTCCTTAATATGGGCAAAGCTTGGTGGAAACGGCTCATCTCTGCTCCACGTGGTGTGGACTGGGCAGCCTGATGGGCTGAAGGGTCTAAAACAGCTTCACTCCCAGGCCAGCTGCCTCAGCTGCGTGGCTAGGATGGCTGAAGGTTGGCCAGGCCCACTGCCCTTTTGTAATCCCTCACCCGCCAGGGCCACGGTCCCCAGCAAGGCAATCAGCTTCTCCATCTGGAGGCTGCCTTCTAAGAGGGCATTATAGACTGAATTTATATGTTGAAGTCCTAACCCCAGGACACCTCGGAATGTGACTGTATTTGGAGACAGGATCTTTAGAGAGGTAATTAAAGTGAAATCAGGTCATATGGGTGGGCCCTAATCCAGTAGGACTGGTGTCTTTATAAGAAAAGGAAGGACCATCGGGGTGGGCACACAGAGAAAAAGGCCATCTGAGGACACAGGGTGAGATGGTCATCTGTAGGCCAAGCAGAGAGGCCTCAGGAGAAACCCAGCCTGCCAACACCTTAATCTTGGACATCGAGCTTTCAGAACTGCAAGGAAATGAACTTCTGTTGTTTAAGGCGCCAGGTCTGTGGTATTTTGTTATGGCAGCTCTAGCAAACTAACAGGACAAAACCGGAAGCTACAACGCCCCCTTACAGCAACATCCACAAGTCACAAAGTATCACTTCCCTCAGGTGGACTGGTCAAAGCGAATCACCAAACCAGCCCAGATTTGAGCGGTGGGGATTGGCCTCCTGAAGGAGAGGTCCAGTGCACGCACACAAGGACACACGGGGAACCACTGCCAGCCATATTTGAAGACAACAGGGGAAGAGCATGGAATGAAGTCAAAACCCTGAGTTCTCTTACCTGATCTCCAGTTGACTACAAGACCGGCTAGGAAAGCAGGGTAACGTCCACCTCAACGACATGGCCATTAGGTACAGTGCTTCACTGGACAGGTTAAAGGGCCAAACAAATGAATGCTTATTAAATCAAAGAGCTCTGGTACGTGAAAGCATAACATGCTGACAAATCATGGCTCTCTGTACGATAACTTTCCTGTTTACCTTAGATATTGCTACAGAGCAAAAGTACAGATTCCAGGGCGCCTGGGTGGCTCAGTTGGTTGAGCGTCTGACTTTGGCTCAGGTCACGAACTCGCTGTTCTTGAGTTCGAACCCTGCGTCGGGCTCTGTTCTGACAGCTCAGAGTCTGGAGCCTGCTTTGGATTCTGTGTCTCCCTCTCTGTCTCTGTCTCTCTCTCTCTCAAAAATAAAGACTAATCTTTACCAAAAAAACAAAAGTACAGATTCCAATTCTCAATTCTATCCATGGGCATGTACTAACGAAAGCACCCAAATGGTAGTGTAACCTAATGTACTACCGCACAGACCTGGTCTGTGTAATCTTCCGGGATCTGGTGTGAAACACACTCTTTTGTGTCTATGGTCCCTGTGCAATAAGGGCCCCTCCTCAAGGTAATCAGTTTATCAATCAAGTGCTCCAGAAATCCTAACTGCTTACCCCTCACAAGTTCTGATTGTGAAGAGTACTCTCTAAACACATAGCAGGAAGCACAAGAATTCCAGGTATGGATGGGAAAAGAGCAGGGGCCCCTGGTAATAGTAAACAGCAGTTTTAGCCCAACAGCTCGGAAGCCAAACACACAACTGCCTGCTTTGGTTGGATTTTGTTAGGCTAGCACCAATTAGAACGGAAGTACAAAGCTTGAAATAATGATTCTTATCCTAAAAGGAGATCCTGCGTGAGCACAAAAGCAGGGAACGAACAGTTAAATGTTTGAGAGTGAGACGCATTATGTGGATGGCTGGAAATAAAACCTCAATCAAGAACGACTTGCAGTAGTCTTAAACCTGACGCTGAAAAATACCCCCAATGCATATTTATTAGGTTTGTCGTCCGAGAGGCTTGTATTCCATAGTGCTGCCAGCCATCATTAACAGGCACTAATGACCACAGCCTTTCAACGCCACCACGGCGCACTGCAATGCAGCTCAGAGCAGCTGGGGGAATCAGAACAGATGGCCTGCTTCCCTTCAAGGCAGAACTTTCTGCAGGTGACAAAATGACTGTTAGGTGACTGACAGAAAGAGAAACAAACAAAAGTTGAAATGGAATATCTGATGTCAGTAAAGTGGGTGTTTAGTATTGCAGGGAGCCTTTATTGTGGGCCCTTACGGTTGGGAGGGTTGTTTACACAGTGCAGCTGTGCTACAGAACTGCAGTGTTCCTTCCAAGTCCAAAATCCTTCCCTGAGCCCCGGGACTCCTCTGTGCCAAGCGAGCGGGGCACTGGAGATGTCATGGAAATCCACTCCTTCCAGGTACCGGGTAAGTACCTAGCATACACCTGAAAAGGTGTGCCTGGCACTCCAAGGCAGGCAGAGGTGGGGGTCTCCGCCCTCCAGGGGCAAACTTTAAGGGAAAGCCAGGTAATTTCAACAAACACTAGTGGAATGCCATCACCAGTCTGGGCACACGGCAACAGCACAGTGGACTGAACCGCGTTTGTGTCTAGGGATGTTAGACACATGTCCTTATATTTGTTTTTACTTCTATTTTCCCTTTGGTAGTCTGTTTATGTACTCTGCATCCTTAGCTGATATAATACTCGGAATGCTTTGGCTATAAGACAGGAACCCACCCAGGGTGGCTTAAACAGAAAACAGTAAATAAAAATTGAAAAATGTGGGTGCTCTCAGAGGACTCGGGATTATTTTCTCAGAAAAGCCCTTGCTGATTATTCAGCCTCCAAGGGCCTCCAAGGGCCTTATCCCTAGCTCTTCACCCTGCTAGTCCCCTACGCCAACCTGCTCACTCTCTTCCCCCTTCTCCCGCTTTCTTTTCCCCATAGCACCCTCTGAAATGGCATGTTTTAGCTATGTGTCTGCTGGCTCCTGCACAGGGCCCACCCCTCCCACTAAAAGGTAAGCTCCCCACTGCCCGGGTGTCCTCCATCTCCCCGGCTTCGGCTTCGGTCTGCGGCAGTGCTAGGGCAGTGCGGGTTCCCCATCAGAACTTTCGACACTGAACGAAGAGCCAAACACACAGAGCTCTGGGCAGGGGGTGCAACTGGGTCTCACAAGGGACAGGAACCAGAATCTAGAACCCAAACAGCTGCCAGCTGGCTTACATTGGAGTCCGCTCTTCCCTGCACTTCCTTTTCCCTCTCCCAAGGCCGCATCCCCCCTTTGTGAAAGTGCCTTCTCCACTCTCCCCTTTCAGAGCTGAAAACCCTGCTACGGCTCCCATGCCCTTAGGATAAGGCCCAAAATCTTTCTAAGGACCCAGTCATTGACTAAGTCCAATGACTTTATGCCTGCCCCCAGCCTCACCTGTGATTTCAGTCAACCACTCTTTGTGGTTACGCAGGGCTTTCCCCCTTCCTTATAGGAGCATGCACACTTCACCTCTGGGTCTTCCAATCCTAGTTTGCAGTGCCTAGAGCATTCTTTCCCTCTTCCCTCCTCCTGGCCATGCTCTCCTCCTCCGGCACGGTGTTAGGTGACCCTCTGCTCTGCAGACTGCCTTCTATGTCTCTGACGGGACTACAGGCTCCAAAGTAGCAGGAACTGTACCAGTCTCATTCATCAGTGCATCCCCCAGTGCCAAGCATGGCATCCCACATGAGTAGATGCTCAAATACTCATAGGCTAAATAAACGAACAACATATTGGCAGTGGCTGTTCACTAAGGAGCTGTGACAAGAGTAAGACAGCAGTTCACGAGGGCAGGGAACGTGATCGCCCTGTCTCACTCCCCTGTGCCTGGAAGAGAAGACACCCAATAAATATTTGTTGAATGAATAAATTCCTGGCTTGCCCCATGTAGCTCCACCCCTTTTCTCTCCCATTTGAGAAAACGTATCAGAATGCAAGTGGGTAAAAAAAATGGCATTATTAAAGAGACATCTCAGAGTCATTTGAAACATCAACACTCTATTACTTGTCATAAGTTACTGGACACATAACTCAAAACTGATCATCACAAATGAGGTCGTTTGAGACAGTGGTTGAGAATAGCTGATTAAGACAAAGCTACGAAACATGAAGCACTCTCTGCTCTTATCATTTTATTTTCCAGAAGCTGAAATGACAATACACTCAGTAAGAACTAATAACTGACTCATTCTTACCCTCACCGTTCTCTATAACCTAGGTTCTGCTCGCCCCAGGAGAAACCTTTCTTTAAAGCAAACGACGTTACAAATTCCTTTTCAGTTATTTTTCTCCGGTACCAATGAGGTCCACCAAGTTGCTGTTGTCTCCAGTCAAAAGCCAGCCCACAGCCCCACACGCTTACTTCCAGGAGGCTGTGTTGCTGATCCCTGCACAGCGATATAAACTCACTGCACCAGCGTGACAATACTGGTCTCCCTCAAAATCGGCAACTGGTATGTTTTTGGCTTTTTGGTGTTTTGTGCGTATGTGTTTTACCTCTTGGACAAAATATGTTTGGTAAAGTTGCTGGGCTCTCGATCAGCCTGGTTTTATTTCTGTTTATATAAAGCATCCCCAAATATTGATCACATGATGAAATACAACCAAAAATGCGAAGTCCTAACAAAGGTGTCAATCTGGATGTGTTAAAAAGAGAAATAAATCTGAGAAAGCCAGACGAGAAACCACACAGACAGCCACATACTCCAAACAAGGCTAAAGTTAGTAAAGCAAAATATAGCAACCCAAAGCTAGTAACATCATGACCCTTAATAGCCTACAGAATTAGACACTCCATCCACACGAACAGATCTGAGCTCTTCAGATCACCCCACACGCTGAGTGGCAGTAAAGATTTTGTTTTATTTACGAAAAACAAAAAGATCTTTAACTTTATAAAGGATACTAGCGTTTGAAGTCTTTGGGCCCAAATTAGAGAGGGGGGATGAGAAAAGGAAAAGTATTAGGGTATATCTTAAGGTTTCTTATTACTACCGAAGGGAAGGGTAGTCAAGGCAAAGTGCCAAAGTTAAAACACAAACAGCATATAGAAATCTGGAGCTGCTTGTTTAAAAAAACAAAGACCATAAACTGTTCAAGCAACAGTGTGCTTTGTCTTATCTGACAGAATGCTGCGCCGTCCAAAGGAAAAAAGGCAGGTCCCCCCACCCATCCCTGACCTTTTAGCCTTTTGAAGACCTTGATCAGTTTCCACTAAAATGCTTCATTTTCAGTCATGTTTAGAAGTACACATTTGTAGAGGTTTTTACCCATTTAGGTGCCAAGGATCCCTTTGGCAGTCTGGTAAAACCTACTGAGCCCTTCTCAGAAAAATGGTTTAATTGCATAAAATAAAATAAAATAAAATAAAATAAAATACAAAGGACTACAAGTGAAAATAATTATACTTAGTTATCAAGACAGTTTTAAGTTATGAGACGATAATGTATGCAGTTCTGTATTAATGCACCAAATAACAAATCTAGCAGCAGTTCTATTTGTTGCCTGTACTCATGAAATGCTAAATTTCAATCTGACTATAGTGAAAATAGAGATGCATCCCGCCCCCATCCAAGTTCAAGGGCTTCCTGAAGGACCCTAAAACCCCTTGGTTGGGTTTGGGAGAGCCAATAAAAATATATCTGGTGAAGCATCAAATTAAAAATAAAGCCTGGGAAAACAGATTATCCATTCAACTGTGCAATATTTTTCTAAAAAACCATGATGGGTCCTGAGTCAGCAAGAGAGCTGCACGCTTCAAACTGAATCCAGAAAGGGATTCAGCTTCCCCCATGCAAGTTACAAAAAGTCTGAAGCTTTGAGAAACTGACAGCACTGCTGGAGTCTGCCTTGAAGTGGGAAAACAGTGACCTGGCAGTGCAGTGATCCAGCTCAATTGTGAACTTGAACAAATCTCCTTCCTTTCTGGAGCCTCAGTTTCTTTTTCGTTAGTAAAATAAAAGGGCTAAACACACACCATGACCTCGCAGGTCCCTTCCAGGTCTAAAATCCTATCTTCAGATTATCTCTTCCTTATGCTGGTTTTTGTAGCCTATTTAGATTAATTTCAAAACATTATTGCCTTGCTTAAGTTTGGAACAGAAAGTTGTACCAAATCTGAATGTCTTAACATATAATCAAACACCAATGAGCCAAATATACACATACCATTACCACCTTTTTTAAAAACCCTGTTTTGCACATATCTACTTCAAAAAAAGTAATCACAGCATTGGTCTTTTCTGCTATTTAAAGTCAGTTCCCATTAGAATTCTAGCACCATCACCTTAAGAATATTCAAAATTAACACACAGAATGTTAACTATGCATTTTCCACACTAAACCAAGGAACAGTATTACAGGGTATACACCAGGAAGGGCCCTTAAAGATCACCTAATCCAATCATGTTTCATTATCACTTTAGACAGAGAAGGTAGAAGACTAATCCAAAGTCACAACGCTGGTTGGCAAGAAAGCAGAGATTCAATCCCGGTCTCCTGACTGTACCTTTATGCTCTCTCCACTACACTCTCAAATCCAGACACACTTCCCCAATTTAGGCTTAAAAGGAATAGCAAGAAAGACCTGACGGTTAGACTAGTCATTTTCTCTACTTTGAATTACGTAATGGGCACAACAAGGGGTGGTGGCATGACACATTCATTGGCTGGAATCAAGGAATAAGGAAATTCCATTAATCCACCAAAAAGGTGATGACCCAACTAACATCCTAACTACCTGGCAATTCTCTTAGTACTGTACAGTATGTGAAAAGACCCATATTTGCATATGGATTTAGACATATAGCTATATGCAAATAGCTATACATATAAACCTCTTCACACATACATATATAAGTATACACATATATAGACATACACATATATACATATATATAGTTCCTCAGTCTGCTTGCCAGGATTTCTCACTAACATTTTACCATGAAATTTAAAAGAGAAAAGAAAAAAGGAGAAATTTAGAGGAAAACAAAAAGGTAGTTACACAACAGCTTAAAAAAAAAAAAAGCACTGTGTTTTATAGGCAAAAGCCTCTATCAATATCAATATTGGTCATTTTTAGACATCAACACTAATTTTATCAATAAGAAAACCTACTAGAAATTCTTTACCAATGTTTACATCCCAGATGATCAGATATGCAAAGTTGATGTTTGATTGTTATTGTTGTTTTAAGAGGGGACAGTCTTGAATCCGATGGATAGGATATGAA
The DNA here is from genome assembly GCF_028749965.1 of Puma concolor. NCBI lineage: Eukaryota > Metazoa > Chordata > Mammalia > Carnivora > Felidae > Puma > Puma concolor. The sequence continues at coordinate 45,203,142 of NC_141672.1, forward strand.
TTAGTAAGGCTCTCTCTCTTTTTTTTTTAATGTTTATTTTTGAGACAGAGAGGGACAGAGCGTGAGCAGTAGAGGGGCCGAGAGAGAGGGAGACACAGAATCAGAAACTGGCTCCAGGTTCCAAGCTGCCAGCACAGAGCCTGATGTGGGGCTCGAACTCAAAAACTGCAAGATCATGACCTGAGCTGAAGTCAAACACTTAACCCACTGAGCCAAGTAAGGGTCTCGTTAAAGTCTACCTACTACTCACTATTTCCCCAGCATTCTTCAATGTACTTAATATTTCTAGAGAGTCAGAAATCTACCCAGAAAGAAAAGAAAAGAAAAGAAAAGAAAAGAAAAGAAAAGAAAAGAAAAGAAAAGGAAAGGAAAGGAAAGAGAAGAGAAAAGAAAAGAAAACAAGCAAGCAGGCAGTCACGAAGGAAGGAAGGAAGTTAGGAAGAAAGAAAGCAAGCAAGAAGGAAAAAAAGAAAAAGAACAATTCTTCTCAAGTATTCAAAAACCTGACCAGTATCTTCTCAGTAGTCTGATGTCAACTCACATTTCACTTCCTTAGAGAGACCTGCCCTGACCCCCTAGCTAAAGAAAGCAATACCTACCTGGGGCAGACATTCCCTAAGTTAACCTCCTTCTGTTGAGAATTTGGCAACACCTGACATTGTCATTTATAATCCATTTGTTTACTCGTTTGTTTCTGCTTACCCTGTCCCTCCACACTAAAATGAAAGCTCCTTGTTCACTGCTGGATCCTCAATGCCTAAGCAGTGCTGGCACATAATAGGTGCACATATAACAGCCGAGCGTCTGGTCCAAAATATTCGAGTGCCAACTATGTCATACTTAGTGTCTCCTGGAAAACCATTAGTCAGGGACAAAGCACATGCAATGAGTAATGCATTTACATAGCCTACTTTAGAGTAAGCCTATGATACCAAGACAATCCTGGGTATAAATCCTTTCCACGGCTTTGGAATGCCCTGCACTTCCAGCTAGAAACACAAAACCTCTCCAGGCCCACTCACACGCTGCTTCTCTGAAACATCTCAACAATGATTTCCTCAAAAGGAAATAATGAAATAAAGTTCTGGCATAAGTTAATCTTTCCTGTCAGGTTCACAGACTATGTTAAACATGCTTTGAAGCCAGACACACAAACAAAATCAAACTCCACAAAATTAGGTTGGGCTGAAGTTACATAAGACCAGCTAACCTCCTGCTTTCTCCCTCATTCCGTCCTCCTTCCGGTGAACCCTGACATCTGTCTTTTCAGCACAATTCAGATGCAGGTGACAAAAACCGCTTATCTGCAAACTTCAAAATAGGTAATGAGATTTCCAATATTATTCCACTTAATACTGTAGCAACTGTAGCAACAAAGTGAGGAGGAATAGACAACTTCCAGCTGTACTGTGTCTGGAAGCTTCTCTTAAAAATTCTCTTCAAAATTATTTTTAAGCCCACACTTACTTCAAGGCATTCAGTTATCAAAACACGTTTTTCAGAGTTCCCTGAGTTTTTCCATACCCGTGGCTCCTCATATGTGTGAGAAGCCTACCTATCAGCACAGATGACGTCTGAACACAGGTCTTTCAAGAGAGACGACAAAAGCGCGGTTCCCAGGAGTGACACATCCAAAGGAGAAAATAATCCTTTCTCCTCCTAAATATTAAATCCAAGTTGCTTCCTCTCCCGAGTTTCCTGCACTTCCCTCCTCCCCATTCTGCTCCCCTTTCACTGCCCACTTTATCCTGCTTTAATCCTACGAAGCCTCTCTCCCGGCTTATTAAGGGTAAACAATAGAAATGTCACAAGGAAACTCAGGAAGTAGATGAAGTCTCTAATTGCTGCCGTTTAACGATTGTGGATAATTACTATCTTCAAAATGTGGTTTTCACAAGCGGAAAGGGAGCCGAGGCGGGCGAGCTCCACGCCGCCAGGAGCACATCAGCGAGGCCGCGGCCCGGGACGGAGGGGATGCGGCCCCGCGCCCCGGGGCCCCGGCCGGCGCAGCCGCGTCCCTGCCCCCCCCAACCCCCGGACACTGGCGGCTGGGAAAGCGGAGGGCCGGCCTGCCCGCCCAGGTCACAGACAGTTCACAGCCCCCGGCTGCGGCTACCCGCGGCGGTCACCATAACAATATGCAAAGCGCTACCCGCGGACGCCCACCCCACAGATCTCGCTGCCCGCGGCAGCCAAGCCCGCAGCGCCGCGCTCCGAGTTCCGGGACCCGAGACCACAGTCCCCCGGGGCAGAGGGGTCCCGGGGACCGGGCTCCACCGGCCTTTCAGCTTCGCCAACTGGGGGGTCTCCTCCGACACCGCGAGGTGCCTGCGACGGTGGCGCCTTGGCCCGGTCCCTAGCGGCCCTCCCCGACCCAGGACGCGCGGGGAAGTCGAGCAGGGGTCCCCCGCGGTACGGACCGGGACTTGGTCCCTGAACGCTGCGCCTCGCGGGGCGCGGTGTCGCCACAGTCCCTCCCTTCCCGGGGCCGGCCCCGCTCCGCCACTTCCTCGGCTGCCGCCGTCCTCCGCCGGGAAGGAGCGTCTCGGTGGTCTCTGCAGCGCCCCGCGCGCGCTGATGGGGAGCACCGCTCCCCGGGCGCCTGCCGCCCGGGCCCCTGAGCCGCCCCCGGCGCCCCAGCCGTCCCCAGAGAGCGCCCGAGCCGCCCTCCTGGCCCCGCTCGGAGATGCGGGCGCCCGGCAGTCACCCAGCCCGGAGCGCTCGCCGCCCGCCGCCTCGGAGATCTCGGGACTCACCCTAGTACTACCAGCTCCCCATATTTCACAGGCTCCTTATTGGGGGCGCAGTGCTCCTCCTGGCCGGGGGAAAACATGGAGCCCCGATCGGCCGCCGCCGCCGCCTCCTCCGCCGCGATCCCCGCGGAGTCCGCGCCGCCGCTACAATCCCATCCTGAGAACGGGGTGAGCGCGCCGGGGAAGGGCACGGCGGCGAAGGGGGCGCGGGGCGGCCAGTCCCGCGGCTGCTCCGTCGTGGCTGTGCGGCTGCCCCGCCGGGCTCCCTGGAGCTCCGCTCGCCGCCGCCGCTCCGAGCAGGACTCGGCAACAAATGGGACCGGGCAGCAGGGGGACCTGCCCGCGCCAAGCGCCGCCGCCGCCGCCGCCGCCGCAGCCGCCGCCGGAGCCCCGCCAGGGAAGGAGGGAGGGAGAAAGCCAGCGCGGGAGGGGCGGGGGCAGCGGGCGGGGGAGGGGCAGGGGCAGGACCGCTGAGCCGCCCCGCCGGCGCGCGGGCAGGTGGGAACCGCCCGGCCCTCCGCCCGAAGCCGCGCTGCCCCCCGCCCTCCCCGCGCCCCCTCCCTCCGGCGCGTGGGGCGGCCGGCACCCTCTCCCGCCCCCCTCGGGCCCCGCGGTGGATCGGCCCCCGTGTTATGTAAACATAGAGTAAAAGGGAAAGGAAGTTCTTAAAGGAGCAGCTCTATTTTTTTTCTCTCGCTTCCTTCCCCAAACTTACAGCACGGGGTTCTCAGCCCTTGCAAACCGGTTCTCTAGCTGCTGAAAACTGCACAGGATCCCGGAAACGCAGTCCTTGAGGTTCCCAAGCCTAGCCTAGCAGTCCCGGGTTTCCTTAGATGTAAAAAAAGAACTTCCTCTCGGAGTTAGCATTTGCTTTCTCGGTGCCATTGTGTAGCGCCGTACATCTGTAACACACGCACCTGGGCGCCTCCTGCTCTTCCAAAATCAAGTCTTTCAAAGCTTGGAGGTACATAGAAATCTGGAGGGTTTTGCTAATTGGTGCTGGATTAGAGGGAGTTTTGAGTTTTGAAGGCACTTGGAGCACCCTGCCAGTGTATAGGGTATAGATACCAGGTTTGTGGTCAGCAAAGTTCCACAGGATTAAAAAAAAGGGGGGGGGGTTGGTTTTTGGGTTTTTTGCTTTTTTTTTTTTTTTAAATCCATACTCCATCCACTTTTCTCATACTTTCTTTCACTACCCTAAGAAATTTAAGAGGAACTTACCTGGGTGAACTTTTTAGTGAATATAAATGTTCCTTTATTACCATAATGTAGACAATGCACTATGCTATGGCTTTAATATGGTTTGGGGTATAATAGATGTACTCACTGCTGTTTTTCATCATGCAGGATTTTATTGTTTTACCATTTATTAAGCACTGGTAACATGCTGGAAACTGCATATTATTGCCAGTCACTGCCTCCCAAGTCTGCTAAATATTTAAAGAAATAAATACTGCAAAAGCTACCTTGTGTATAAACAATGACTGATTAGCCATGACCCTAAGAAAGGGCTAGAAAAAAAATAATCACATCTATCACCTTCCACTCTGCCATTTGGCACCCTTTGCCTGACATTCTCTGACACGTTATTACTACAGTTACATGATGCTTCAGAAAATTTTACTTCAGTTATTAACTGATTTTTTAAATTGAGGCTTTAGAAATAAATTACTTCAATAACTATAGCTACACCGTTGGTAAGCCAAACACACACACACACACACACACACAAAACTGAAACCATTAACTTGTTTCAGCTAAGTACAGAAATTCTATACTTCAGCTGAATATAGCTATTCTGCACATTTTATAAATTCTCTGTATTTTTAAATACATATTCTGTTTTACTTCAAACCAACAATCCTTCACTAACGGGTTAAATGTCTTCTCACTAGTGTTTTGATGTGAATTTCTGTCTGAATTTGTTTGATTAATGTTACCTTCATCTGTGGACTCTATGCTTCTACTTACCATGTAGAAGTGTTACTAGCAAAGATCTATCGGAATCATGCCATAGTTATGCAGTCCCCTGTTATTATAGTACTTGGCCCTGTCATTCTAACTTCTCCAGGCTTGTTCTGTTGCTGCTACTGCTCTCTAGGCTGCAATTACCTCCTCCCTCCTTCTCTCTTGGCATGCTGTGCTTTTGTGCATTGCATTACACTATTCTGGCTCCATTTCCTCCTTGCTGTGCTCTGCATCTGCTCTTAGGAAGATAGAAACAAATATTTATTAACCTCCTACTAAGTTCCAAACACTAGCCTGAGAGTGTCCCATAGGATGCCCCAGTCTTCGAAGGTTCTTCATTCTAGCTGTCTGCCCATGGTGCCCCTGATTTTCAGAAGGGCAGTGCTCTCTGTTCGCCCAGCATGTCTTTGAGCATGTTTATGGTTCTGACGCAGGTCTGTCTTTATCAGAATTATTTAGGAACTGTTGCTTTGAATAAGTTTTTGTATCAGGGGAGACTTTTATCCTAGGCAGCTCAGGGCTTGAAGACCAGGTTTTTAAATCACTCCCAGACCTGAAAGCCTCAGGAATGTCTACAGCCGCCAGAAGTGGAAATCCAAATGAGCACATGGGCTGAGTGAGGACCGCGGCAAATTGGCGAGCCTGTGCCATCTAAAATGAGCATCGCTCTTCTGCAGATAATGGTTACCATGTGACAATAACAGGTCACTGTTGCTAAATTTAACTTTTCTTAAAGCCCATATCCGGAATTTTATGCCAAATTTCCCAATTTCCAACTGTCACGCAACTCATTCAAGTTGATTTTTTTTTTAAACACATTTTTTTTTTTTTTTTACTACATTGGGCTCAAGGTCTGCAAATTTGCATTCTCTGATTTCAAGGAAACTTACAAAGGTAAAGGTAAAGGAACACACACACACACTCTCTCTTTTTTTAATCTTTATTTTTGAGACAAAGAGACAGTGTGTGAGTGGGGGAGGAACACAGAGAGAGGGAGACACAGAATCTGAAGCAGGCTTCAAGCTGTCAGCATGGAGCTCCATGGGAGGTTCAACGTGGGGCTGGATGCAGGGCTGGATGCAGGGCTAGATGCAGGGCTGGATGCAGGGCTCATCGTGGGGCTCGTCATGGGGCTGGAACTCACAAACCACAAGATCATGACCTGAGCCGAAGCCGGATGCTTAACCGACTGAGCCACCCTGGCCTCCCAGTAAAGGAACGTGGTATCAAATGGCAGCGATGGGAGGGGAGCAGAGCAGTGGGGCATAAACTTAACTTTTTCAGAGTTGGTGACTTATGTCCCTTTGCAAGGCGGCTTGCACCTTTCTCTGCCCATCCTTTTTAGAGTTTTCTGCTCACAAGTTAAGCCCACTGGAACATTACCCCTACCATCCCTAGGTAGTATTAGGAATCCAGTTGTAGCATAAATTTATCTCTTCTTGAATGTAACTGTTTTAGTTTGTAGCTTCAGGCTGATGGGACAATCTGGCTGTGCCATCTGCCAACCCACCGAAAGCCACGGTGGGTTTGACCGACCTAGCTGCCAGGGCAGACCCGCCCATCCCCTCCCTGCTCGCCATTCCATTTACATCTCTCCTAAACTACTCTCCTAAAGAGGATGGCCCACTCACTGCATCCCACAGGGAGTTGATGCTATTTCTTGGGCTAGTAAAGGCCATATGTTTACTACACAAATAAATAATGTAAGGCTTTCTCTTGATTTCTCTCCCTGTGATGTCTACCTCTTTTAAGTTAGAATGAAAACATTTAGTGAAGAAGTTTGCTTGTCTTAACCATACTCTGAATGAAGCCAATCAAAAACCTTCCAGTACTTCCAGAAGAAAGAGTCTAATTTCTGATCACTCTATATTCTACCTTACATGTTTATGTTTGCAGACTTAAAAGAGTAAAAGGATACTTTAAAATCTTATTTTATTTTAGTCATCCATAGTCTCATTACCCAGAAAATAGCCTTATGACATTTTTTTGTGGATTTCCTTCATCTTTTTTAGTTTTAATTTTTTGACAGAGCAGTGATTATATGATTTGTAATCACCGTTTATACAGCTTGTTACCTCCCCCCGTTTTTACCTCATGTTATATTGTGAGTTTTCTCTTGCCAATAAACTTCATAAACATTTTTGTTGTTTTATCATATATGTCAGCTTCTACTAACCATTCCTTTCTCGTGGAACATTGGGAAGATTTCTAAATTTTGGTCTTATAAATAAACATATTTGCATTTGTTATTGCTGCATGAGAACAGACTCCTACAAGTAAAATTATTACATCAAAGGGTACAAACACTTTTAAGACCCTTTGATGCATATTTCCAAAGTGTTTTCCAAAACGGTTATGCCTGCCAATTTACACTGTAACTAGCAGTAAATGAGAGAGCTGCCTCAGGGAACTCGCACCAGCTTTTAAAACCCTTGCTAATGTGACAGGTGATCATTTTTTATTTGCATTTCTTTGATTGCTATTGTGAGGTGTACCCACTTTTTATTATCATGGTAAAAAATGCATAACATGAGATCTACCCTCAACAGATTTTTTTAGAGTACTGTATGGTGTTGTTAACTCTAAACACAGTGCTGTCCAGCAGCTCTCCCTAACTTTGTCATCTTGCATGACCGAAACTTTATACTCCGTGAACAGCAACTCCTCATTTCTCTCTCCTCGCAGCCCCTGGCAACCACCATTGCACTTTCTACTTCCGTGAGTTTGACAATTTTAGATACCTCGTATAAGTGGAATCGTGCATTATTTCTCCTTCTGTGCTGGCTTAGTTTTTAGCAAGCTGTCCTCAAGGTTTACCTATGACATGGCATAAAACAGGATTTCCTTCTTGTTATGGCTCAATAATATTCATTTTATGTATACACTACAATTTTTTTATAGGTTCATCTGCCAGTGGGCCTACAGGACAGCTACAGGTTGTCCTAACCACTTGGCTATTGTGAATAATGCTGCAATGAACACAAAAGTGGGGATCTCTTTGGGTGCCTGACTTCAGTTATTTTGAGTAAACACCCAGAAGTTGAACTGCTAGATCATATAGTTAGTTCTATTTTTAATTTTTTTTGAGGAAACTCCCTTTAGTTTTCCATAATTGCAGGCACCATTTTATATTCCCACAAGCGGGCACAAAGGTTCCAATTTCTCTACATCCCCATCAACATTTGCTACTTTTGGGGTTGTTTTGTTTTGTTGATCGTGAACATCCTAAAAGGTGTGAGATATCTCATTGTGGTTTTGATTTGCATTTCCCTAATAATTGGTGATGTTGAACATCTTTTCATATATCTGGTATTTATCTTCTTTGGAGAAATATCTATTCAGTTCTTTTGCCCACTTTTAAGTTGGGTTATTTCTTTTTTTGCTATTGAATTATATGAGTTTCTTATGTTTTTTGGATATTAACTCTTTATCAGACATATGGTTTGCAAATATTTTCTCCCACTCTATAGGTTGCATTTCCACACTGTTAGTTATTTCCTTTGCTGTGGAAAAGCTTTTTAGTTTGATGTCGTCCCATTTGTCTATTTTTGCTTTTGTTGCTGGTGCTTTTTGGTGTCAAATCCAAGAAATCATTGCCAAGACCAGTATCATAAAACATTTCCCCTTTGTTTTCTTTTAGGAGTTTTACAGTTTCAGATCTTACGTTCAAGTCTTTGATCCATTTGAGCTGATTTTTTTGTATGGTGTAAGATGAGGGTCCAATTTCATTCTTTTACATGTGGATATCCAGTTTTCCCAGCACATTTATTGAAGGGACCCTCCTTTTCCATTGTGTCTTCTTAGCACCCTTGTTAAAGATTTGTTGACCGTATTTGTGTATGATTGTTCCTGGACTCTGATCCATTGGTCTGTAAGTCTATCTTTATGCCAGTACCATACCGTTTTGATTACTGTAGCTTTGTAATATGTTTTGAAATCAGGAGGTGTGAGCCCTCCTATTTGTTCTTTTTAAGATTGTTTGGGCTCTTTGGGGTTCTTTGTGGTTCCATATGAATTTTAAAATTGTTTTTTCTATTCTATTAAAAAGTTGGGGTTTTGACAGATTGCATTAAATCTGTAGGTTGTTTTAGGTAGTATGAACATTTTAACAATATGAAGTCTTCCAATCCACGAACAGGAGATGTCTTCCCATTTATTTGTGTCTTCTCTCATTTCTTTCATAGATGTTTCATACTTTTTAGTGTAAAACTCTTGGCTCCTTGGCTTCTTCCTAAGTATTTTATTCTTTCTTATGCTACTGTAAATGGCATTGTTTTATCAGTGTCCTTATCAGATAGTTCATTGTGGGGGCATCAAAACACATCTAATTTTGGCATATTGATTTTGTGTCCTGCAACTTTACTGAATTCTTTTATTACCTCTAACGGCTTTTTTTGGTAGAATTTTTAGGCATGCCTACATATAAGATCATGTCATCTGTGAGCAGAGATAATTTTACTTCTTTTCCAATCTGGATGCCTTTGATTTCTTTGTCTTGCCTAACTGCTCTGGTTATCTTGCCTAACTGAATAGAGGTGGCAAGAATGGACATCCTTGCCTTTTGTTCCTGATCTTAGAGGAAACACTTTCAGTTTCTCACCATTGAGTTTGATGTTAGCTGTAGTCTTTTCATACGTGGTCTTTCTTATGTTGAGATAACTTCCTTTTATTCCTGGTTTGAGGTTTTTCTTGTTTTGTTTTGTTTCAATCAAGAAACGGTGTTAGATTTTGTCAAATGCTTTTTCTGCCACATATGAAGAGCATCATGAGATTTTGATCCTTTATTCTGCTAATGTGTCAAACCATCCTCATACAGCAGGGATAAATCTCACTTGGTCATGGTGTATGATCCTTTTAATATGCTGTTAAACTTAGTTTGCTAGTATTTTGTTGAGAATTTCTTCATCTATATCCATCAGGGATACTGGACTGATGTTTTTCTTTTTCTAGCTTTGGTATCAGGATAATACTGGCTTCATAAAATGAGTTTGGAAGTGTTTCCTCTTCTTCAACTTTTTGGAAGAGTTTGAGAAAAATTGATGTTAATTCCTTAAATGTTTAGTGGAATTGCTCTTTCCCATCTTGCAAGATGACAGGTGAAATGCTGAGAAGCTCAATACTGATGAGAAGAAACCTGGGGCACCTGGGTGGCTCAGTTAGTTAAGTGTCCAACTTCTGCTCAGGTCATGATCTTGCGGTTTGTGTGTTCAAGCCCCGCATGGGGCTCTGTGCTGACAGCTCAGAGCCTGGAGCCTGCTTTGGATTCTGTGTCTCCCTCTCTCTTTGCCCCTCCCCCACTCACAAAAATAAACATTAAAAAAAAAAAAAAAAGTAACCTCAAGACTAAAACACCTAAAAAGGGGAAGCCCCACTGCAGCTGAAATCCTGTCCTAGTCAGAGGAATTGGCAGATATTCCCGATCAGCTATGTATTCCAGAAAGGCCATGTGCAAGAGGAAGTATTCAGCAGCTAAATACAGGGTTGAAAAGAAAAAGAAGGGGAGGGTTCTTGCCACTGTCACAAAACCAGTTGGTGGTGACAGAATGCGTAGGTATAATCCTACTGAAGATGTGCCTCAAAAGCTATTGAGCCACGGCTAAAAACCTTTCAGTCAGCATGTGAGGAAGCTGCAAGCTAGTATCACCCCTGGGACCATTTTGATCATCCTCATTGGGTGCCACAGGGGCAAGAGGGTGGTTTTCCTGAAGCAGCTGAGCAGTGGCTTGCTATCTGTGACTGGACTGCTAGCCTTCAACTGAGTTCCTCTGTGTAGAACACACTAGAAATTTGTCACTGGCACCTCCACCATTGATATCAGCAATGTGAAAAATCCCCAAATATCTCACTGATGCTTGCTTCAAGAAGAAGCTGTGTAAACTCAGACACCAGGAAGGTGAGATCTTCCACACGGAGAAAGAGAAACATGAGATTATAGAGCACTGCAAGGTTGATCAGAAAGCTGCGGACCCACAAAGCTGTTCCTCAACTTCAGGGCTACATCCACTTTGTGTTTTCTCTCACAAATGGAGTGTACCCTCACAAATTGGTGTTCTAGATTTCTTACAAAGAACCTAATTAAATAACTGATAAATGATAGATGATACATAGATAGATAGATAGATAGATAGATAGATGATAGATAGAGGAAGTCACCAGTGAAGCCATCATCCTGGAATTTTCTTTGTTGGAGGTTTTTGATTGCTAATTCAATCTCTTTACTAGTTATAGGTCTGTTCAGGTTTTCTATTACTTCACAATTCAATCTTGGTAAGTTACATGTTTCTAGAAATTCATCTATTTCTTTTAGGTTATCCTGTTGGTTGGTGTAGAGTTATTCTTCGTACTTTTGTAATCCTTTTTATTTCTGAAGAAGTGGTAATATTTATTTTATTTCTGATTTTATTTCCTGGAGTCTTTCTCTTTTATGCTTAGCTAGTCTAGCTAAAGACTTGTCGATTTCATTGATGTTTTCAAAGAAAAAACAACTCTTAGTTTTGTTGATTTTTTCTATTCTCTATTTTGTTTATTTCTGCTCTAATCTCCATTGCCTTCCTCCTGCTAACTTGTGGCTTAGTTTGTTCTTCTTTTTCTAGTTCCTCGAGGTGTAGAATTAGGTTGTTTATTTAAGAGTCTATGTCTTTTGTAGTATAGGCATTTATCATTATAAAGTTCCCTCTTAGTACTGTTTGCTGCATCCCATAAGTTTGGTATGTGGTACTTTTATTTTCATTTGTCTCAAGATATATTGTAACTTCCTTTTAATTTCTTCTTTGCCCCATTGATTATTCAAGAATATGTTGTTTAATTTCCAAATATTTGTGAATTCTCTAATTTTCTTGGCTATTTCTAGTTTAATTCCATTGTGGTCAGAAAAAAAATATGAATATGATTTCACTCTCCTTAAATTTGTTAACATTTGTTTTGTTATCTAATGTGTGACCTATCCTGGACAATGTTCTATTTGTACTCGAGAAAAACGTGCGTTCTGCTGTTGAGTGAAGGTAGTCGCTTTCTAAACAGACACACGGTTGGGTCATGTTGAACTTGTGGTCAATAAAATTTTAACTTTTTGTCAGGTGAATTGCTTTTAAGCAGGACACATTTCACTAGGAACTGTATAACTGAATTACTGAATCTAAGTGAAATATTAAGTATTTATTTCTGTTGTATTTCCAATTTATTAGGTTTAGGCTATCCTATAGGTCCATTCCCCCCCCTCTTTTTTTTTTTTTTTTTAACGTTTATTTATTTTTTTGGGACAGAGAAAGACAGAGCATGAACGGGGGAGGGGCAGAGAGAGAGGGAGACACAGAATCGGAAACAGGCTCCAGGCTCTGAGCCATCAGCCCAGAGCCCGACGCGGGGCTCAAACTCATGGACCGCGAGATCGTGACCTGGCTGAAGTCGGACGCTTAACCGACTGCGCCACCCAGGCGCCCCACCCCCCCCCCTTTTAAAGAGGCTTTAATTATTGTAATAAGTAATACATACAGGTAGTAAACAATTCAAATAATACAACAGAGCGAAAAATGTTTTACTCCCATTTTCATCCTGCCATTCTTCCTAGTGGACACCACTGTTATCAATTTCTTGTGTATCTTTCCAGTGCTATTCCTTGTATATATTTGTATAAATAATATTTAAGAAAACACACAGAAATGGAAGCACACTAAACATACTATTCTATACCTACCTCCTTCCACTTACCAAGGAGACCAGGAAAGACCTCTTTAAGGAGGGCTTTGAGCAGATAGCTGAATTATGACAAGACAGAGTCACCTGTGCAAAATCTGTGGAAGATCCAAGGGAACAATGATATTCCATCTAGAAGATATAGCAAGTTCAAATGCCCGAAGATAGAAATGAGCTTGGCCTATACTAGCAGCAGAATGAATTCCATGTTGTCTAAACTTACTGAATGAGCAGGAAAGTATTATAAAATTAAGTTGGAGATGTAGGTAGAAGCCAGATCATACAGGTCACCAGGATAATGATGTGAACATTTGCTTTGCTTCTCTGTGATACTATAAATCACTAGAGAGTTAGGTATGGGTGTTGAAACAATAAAAACAAAATCACCTAACAATGTTACCTATGTACCTATGTAGAGACCATAACATGTAAAATCAAGACAGACATTTTAGAAGCTCCACGATAGATGATTAAAGAATTAATTTTTCCATTCTTAGCTCAAGGCCAGAGTTACTGTGGACAATGAAGCATACTTGTAACAGTGAGATAGCCCTGGAAGACAGCCTCCTTACTGTCAATCGCCACTGAGCTGGGGACACATGGAAAGAGGTTAAACTGAGGCAGAAGAAAGGCATCCTGAAAGAGTAAAGAAAGGGCAAGTTTAAGAGCCAGAGACCTCAGTTCCATATCACTTAATCCCTTTGTTCCTGTCTTACTTATCCCATCTGTGAAATAAGAATAATTTCCTGCCTATATATCTCACAAAGTTTTTGAGAAAATCAAATGAAATAATGCATGTGACAGTAACTTGGGTGCTGCAAATAAAACGTGTATAGTCTTGTCATTTTTTGAATAAAACTACAGGAAAAATTTTGTAGGGCGGAGGATGTGGAAATATTAAATAAAAATGAATCAGTAAACGTGTTAAAAACTTCCTGTACTTGTTCTGTGCAGTCCTGTAATAATAAGTCAATTTGATAAATATTTATTTAGGACCTATTATTTTATGGCACCATGACAGATAAAGCAAATGATAGAAGTGCATGAAAGACAGCAGGAAACCAGGAGTCCCAGGAGCTCACATTTTGGAGGTAAACTCTTAATCCCAAAACAAGGGACAGAGGGAGGGTATGGGCCCCTGGATGGCACGGTCTGTGCAGCCTCTGGCTTTCCTGCTAGTTGTGAGATGTTCCAGTTGTAGCAACTAGAACCTTAGAACCTAAATAAGAAACGAATCCAAATGAGAATGCTCTCTACACTGTAAGGTGCTCCGCAGCTATATGATTATGAGGGAGTACTAAAAGATCAGTTGATATCAGAAAGCTAAATCTAAAATGCTGATCTACTGTTTTATCCACTTCCAACTTGCTTATGAATGTCCCTCCGACCTTGAATCACACTGGATGCATTTGTTTTATTCTTCCTTTTTCATGATCTTTTAGAGTCAGCCATTACAATTGCTTACGTCAAGTGGTTGGATGTGTTTAGCTGCAGAATCAACACATGAGACACAGTGACCTAATCTCCACTACCACGTGCCAGTTCACATGAAAAATCCAAGGGCACGCTGATACAGACAGCCCAGCACAGATGGGACTGATCCCCACAGTCAACAGTGAAAGTCGGCACGAGCACCAGATAACAGGTAAAGGGTGTAACTATTCCCCTAAGCTAAATAATAAGGCAAAATGACATTTTTCATTCTTTTTGAAGGACCTTGAACCAAGGTTGCAGCTTATTCACGGTAAAGGGGAAATTAAACACGTTAAGACCCACAAAATCAAAAGTGTCAATGCACAAAAATCCACATGCCTGGTAAATTTAAGTTCCTATTAACCTTTCTCTTTGCTTGGTCACCAATCAGTTTCATGAGGGGTCTTTCTCCTTTTGCACTCAATCCTTAGGTTGTGATTAACTAAAATCAATATGCAAAGATCTGCAGTTCACCAAAAACAAGCCATAAATACATAAAAGGGAAGCAAAGAATCTTAGCCGAACTAACCACATTTATTTCTTCTATGAAATAATGAACACTTTATTACATGTTAAGCGTTTTATTAACTGTGTCTTCGTCTATGTTCAGACCAACAGATGCTGAAAGCTAGTTAAAAAAAAAAAAAACCAAAAACTTAAAAAATCAAATCCCTTGCCCTCCCCTCTTTCTCTAGGCATTTTAAAATTCATAATCTTTCTGGCATTTATCACAGACTCACCATATGTTTGCTACTATACATCATATTCAATACAGAACTTTCTTGCACTCTATAATCTTTTTATAATAAAATCATATGGATATTAAGTTGAAATGTCGATAGCTCTAAGCATAGTTTTTCATTCATAATTAGAGACTTTATTCAGCAACTTTTGAGGATGATGATACACCAGCTATCTATTACTGCACAACAAAACCCCCCAAAAGTTAGCCGTTTAAACCAAAAACCAAAAACCACCCTTGGTCCCACCCTAGGTTAAAGGGTGAGGGCCATGAAGTTCTAACATGGCTACTATGGGAGCAAGCGAGAAGGCAGGATGTGGGCTGAGAAAACACCTCCAATTGTCTCCTACAACTATGAATTCCAATGGAAAGAGAGCAGAAACATTTGAGTGTAAACAAAATGTTAACGTATGAAGGTATTATATTTAGTACTACGTGTGGGATAAAAATGAGTAAGAACATAGCCAAAGAAGACACATTAAGCAAAGTAGGTGAGGCATAGTGAAAGGGGCCAACTACATAAAAGGAGAGAAGGAAGTTCATTCCAGGCGAGATATCTGAAAGATCTGAAACACAGGATGAATAATTCAAACTTAAAAAAAAAAAATTTTTGTTGAAGGTTTTGAAACAGGAGGTGATGAGGTCAAAATGGCAGGAGAGATATTGACATTCAATCACTTAAAATAAGTTAATAGACAGTGAGTGTCTACAGTGTGCCAGACCTTGTGCTGAACCCTGGGATTGTTTGAGTGGTGTGGTTCTAGAGCATCTGAAGGGTATACCCTGCCTGGAGGACAGCCAAAGGATTCTACTCTTGCGTGTCACTGCAGAGAGAATGATGGTAAAGTCAGGACAGCTCAATGACAAAAAAAAAAAAAAAGAAGCAAATTAGAAAGGAACATCACCTTTAGTATAAAATTTCACTTTTCATTCTTTAGTCTTCTCTGCCTATAACTAAAGATAAATATGGATAATGTTATACTTCTTTCACAGAGTCAGCAAAGCAAAGTTTGATTTTATTTAGAGTATTAACAAAAAGCCCAGCGTCAAACAGGAACTTTGTGGCTGATCATCACATGGCCTTTAATAAGTCTCTACCTCTCTAAGCCTTAGTCTTGAAGTGCAGTAGCTAATGATAATAACAACACAGACTGTTTATTATTGCCAGGCACAGTTGTACGGGCTTTATACAAATTAACGTATTTAATCCTTACAATAACCAGATGAAATAGATCATTATCCTCATGATATAGTCGAAGAAATTGAGGGATAGAGAATTTAAGTGTCTTGACCAGGGTTATACAGGTAGTAAGCAGCAGAACTGTGCTTTAGACTCAAAATATCTGGTTCCTGAATCCATGTGATATGCTATGATGCCTTGTAATTACTTTTTAAATTAAAAAATATTTTGATTTATACTTCTTGGAAATATTGGCTGAATGTCCTTTTATATGGCCACACCATGAATAGTTGGTGTCATACATACATTTCTAGCATGTAGGACCATTTAACCAACTGGATATACTTCCTTGTCCTAAAGTGGCCAAAAGCACAGGGCCAAAGACGCCTGTTCATAACATACTATAGGGAGGGGAGGGGGAAGGGGTCAACCCTCCAGTAAGAGCTTGGGGTTCTGAGGCCATTTGAGGGGCCCAGTATTTCCCCTTAGCATGAAAGAGAGCCGTTTCTCTCCCAGCGGATGCCAGTGACCACGGGCTCAATCTTCGGTTTCTACTGGACTACCTCGGCACCACGCATGTGCGCAGAGATGTGCACGGGCACGCAGACTCACACGCTCTCCACTCAGGTTGGGCGCTCTCCTCGTTATTGCAGACCTATTACGGGAGGTCTGCAATACCCAGCTTTCTCCCAGAGCATTCTGCCCTAGCTGCCAGGAGGACTAGTGCAGCCGGCTGGGAAGTTAGCCTGCATCAGCATGGGTGAGGGAGAGGTCCAAGCGTGTTGCTTTGGGAAAGCAGGCCAACATTAAGATGCTTTGCATGGCTGCTAACCCCCAGTTTTCTCAAATTTCATTACTGAAAGGATCAATGTCAGTGTAATAAATATCATATTATCAAGTTTCACGGTCTAATATCAGTTGGCAGCCCGTGGCCTTTCTACATTAGTTACCATAAACACACCAAATGTAGGTGGGATATTTGGGGCTGAATGGAAGCAAGCTCTTGGTAACAGGGCGTTAAAATTACAAATTTTACACAATTAAGTTAAAATGGTATCATTAAAAAAAATTTTTTAATGTTCACATTTACAGTCATTGCTAGTCAGTCTTTATTTTAATTTTTAAGATATAAGATTATCCGTATTTTACAAAGCTAATTCTTCAACAAATTCATGTATTAGTTTTGAAGAAAGCAGATTTTTAAATGAGTAAATTATCAGAGAAAAGTTCAAGGCTACTTACAATCTCTTTTATCTTCTTAGGCCTCAAAAGTGTCCCCAGCTTTTTCAATCCTTTCCCTGGAGTTTGATTTCCACTATCTCTAACCTCACTTTAATTCAGGCCAAATGATCATTACAAATGAAACTGCCAGAAGGAACAAGAAATGTTAGAAGGATTTATCTTTGTTATTTGGCTTCTAACTTAGGACCTACAAGACCAGGGTTCACAAAATTATCCTCTAAAGATAATTTGTGGGAGAAAAATAGCAGATTCAGAGATGAAGATGTATTTTAGCAATAAAAAGTGAAGTAGTATTAGGTACAAAGAATGAGAATGAATTTTCATCATTTTTATTTTAAATGTTCTCAAGACAATTCATCTAAACAAAAGTATTTCCTTCTTCTAAAAACACATTTTTCAGAGCAATTTCTGAAGGTTCTTGATCTAGATATATCCATCATTTTCTCTTGCCCACCCCCCTTTTGGAGAACTTTCCCTGCTAACTGCCCTAAAGGGGTATGATGCATCCCCTTGGCAGCTGGACCAAGAGTGGTCACGTGACTCAAGTTAGGTTGTTCAAATTATGTCTCCTAGAAATTTTGGATATTGAAAGAGAGACCAAATCATCTACATCTTAGGCTCTAGAGCCATAAGGTCATAAAAACTTCGTAATAGAATTGGCTTCTTCGTAAAGGGCTAGGATCCAAAATCTATAAAGAACTTACCAAACTCAACACTCAAAAAACAAATAATCCAGTGAAGAAATGGGCAGAAGACATGAATAGACACTTTTCCAAAGAAGACATCCAGATGGCCAACAGACACATGAAAAGATGCTCAAGTCATTCATCATCAGGGAAATACAAATCAAAGCCACACTGAGATACCACCTCACACTGGTCAGAGTGGCTTAAGCGAACAAATCAGATGCCGGTGAGGATGTGGAGAAACGGGAACCCTCTTGCACTGTTGGTGGGAATGCAAACTGGTGCAACCACTCTGGAAAACAGTGTGGAGGTTCCTCAAAAAATTAAAAAGAGAACTATCCTACAACCCAGCAATAGCACTACTAGGAATTTACCCAAGGGATACAGGAGTGCTGATGCATAGGGGCACGTGTACCCCAATTTTTATAGCAGTGATTTCAACAATAGCCAAATTATGGAAAGAGCCTAAATGCCCATCAACTGATGAATGGATAAAGAAACTGTGGTTTATAGACACAATGGAGTACTACGTGGCAATGAGAAAGAATGAAATCGTGCCATTTGCAGCAACGTGGATGGAAATGGAAGGTATTATGCTGAGTGAAATAAGTTAGAGAAGGACAGATACCACATGTTTTCACTCATATGTGGATCTTGAGAAACTTAACAGAAGACCATGGGGGAGGGGAAGGGGAAAAAAATAGTTACAAACAGAGAGGGAGGGAGGCAAACCCTAAGAGACTCTTAAATACAGAGAACAATCTGAGGATTGATGGGGATGTGGGAGAGAGGGGAAAATGGATGATGGGCATTGAGGAGGGCACTGTTGGGATGAGCACTGGGTGTTACATGTAAGCCAATTTGACAATAAATTATATTCATAAAAAATATATAAAATAAATAGGCAGATAAAATAACAAGTAGTGTTATTCTTAAATAAAATGAATAAAAATATATTTAGGAAAATAAAAAAAAAGAAGAAGAATTGACTTCTTGGCCAAATTAAAAACATAGCTAAATTCAAAGTTAAGCGCAGCCAAAGTTATGGGAAAGCAGACCCCAAAGGGCCTGTAGAAGAGGCTCATTTCCACAGGGAAGATGCAGCTTATGTGCAAAAAGAAGTAAGGACAAGACTCTGAGAAAGACCCAGACAACTGATCTGCTTGCAGATATTTGAGTTCCCATAAGTCCCCAGCTATATCATCAGATTCAGAGGATTTCATGAGACCCTTACAACAAAGTCCTCATTACTTACACTAGCTCGAGTGTATTTTTTTTCTTGTAATGAGAAGAAGATAATTGTTTTTTGTGTGCATGCTTTCAATCTGGATGAAGACTGCATTTAATATGCCTCAAAAGACAAAAGGGGATGGCCTCTTCCCCTTCTGGTGCTCCCGGAAAAAAACAAAAAACAAAAAAACAAAAACGAAGGCAAACACCAAAGCTTGCATATCTTAAGTATTTGCAAAGGACAGCAGTTTCATCCCAAATGGGATTTGATGAGTAACTTCTGTGACTAGGAAAGAACTCAGTAGAAAAGCTTTTCCTAATAAGACAGATGACTCAGTCATTGCAGTCATTCTGCAAATTATATTGAGTGTCCACTAGGCATTCTGTGAACAGACACACTGTGAACAGTCTGGAGCCCGCAAGGAGATGAGGTGAGCTATAAATAAGGGTTCCAGCAGGACTAGAGTAAATCACAATTATTATACAACATACCTCAGTCCATTGAATGTTAAAGATGATTTCAAACGGAGAGCACTGGGCTGGAGAGTCGGGGGGTAGGGTTGAGCCACATGTAAAAAAATACAGCTTTTTCCTTCTTGAGTTTCTCTGGCAAGGGATTCCAAGTTTAAACAAAGTCCTGTGAGCATGTGTCTGAGAGTTCTGAACAAGTCAACAGACATCAATTAAAAATGTACTATGTGCTAGGCACTAACCAAACACTAAGATGAAAAAGGCTTGGCTCCTGGTCAAAGAGCTTTTGTACTAGAAAGTGAGCTAAAATAAATACATCCAAATGGATTTTATATCCTTTTATATGACATAAGAGAGATCATTCACTCATTAGCTTCCTGTTTGTATTGATGCCTGAATGTTGTGTTGGTGAATTCTGCAACTGTTTTAAGAACTTTGTGACTTCCCCTTGACCTCCTGTCACTCGTTTACATTCTAACCCATGAGGGACAGATGTGATTCCAAATAATGTCATTATAACTTGGTAAAAGCATTACAACTGAAACCCCTCAACTTGCTTTGTGGATAAAGCCTAGGATAGTCTGCTAAGTCCTAGCCCTGGAAAACACAGTGTCAGTCTTTCAGTCATGATATATTTCACGCCATTTTTGTTGGTGAAGAAAAGGGCAAACAGTATAACCCTCTGAATCCACAGATCACGAGTGCGTTAAAACATCAGCTGTCAGCACATGGAGCAAGTCAAAGGAGGGCAATCTGGCACAAGAGCTGAAGCTGTCAGTCACATTAATAGAATAAAGTAGATGTAAAACTATCTATGGACTCCAAAATCAAATTGCCCCTCTCTTCCACGGCAGCTCACAAAACTCTGCTAGAATCACTTAAGGGCCCCAGCACAGTTAGGACTGGAGACTTGGAGGGGAGAAGCAGAGACGAGAAAATATTTAGAAAGCATCTTGCATAGGCACAGTCCTCCCCCTAAGTGCTTCATCATCATAATGTTATGGTTGAGTGCCTATCAAATTATAGCTGAAGACCAAGCAAAACACAGGCCTTTTCAGAGCACTTACTGCTCACTTAATGGTCTGATAGGGCAAAGGATAAATTCTTGAAAATGTCAGGTATTCAATAAGTCATATTCTTAGAGGAAAAAAAAAAAAATCCTTCCAGAATTCAGGCTTATTATCTAAGATAAAAGTCATGGTTCGTGTCCAGCAGGAATTTATAAAGATAAACACAAATGTGGCAGTACTGGTCCCCAAAGCTCCATAATCAAACTAAGAGATTTTTCTCTGCTCGGAATCATTCAGCTGTGTCGTCCAAATGCCATTCTACTGAGAAGCAAAACACTCCGTAGTGAATTTTTCAGCTAGGATTCAAACGGACCCAGACACCAAAACCTTTCAGAGGAGGTAGACTGTAGCTATAGAAAGATGGGAAGAGCAGATAAATTGAGTAAATCAAGTAATAAATCTGAATTCCAGGGCCACCATTTGCCGGCTCTGTGACTGGGGGCGGGTCACTTCACACCTCTGCCCCTCCATTCGCTCTTCTATAAGGTGACGGTAGTAATATCTGCCTCACAGGGTTATTGTGAGAATTAAAAGGGGTGATATGGGGGGCATAGTACCTGGCAGGTGGTGGGGAATCCATAAATCTTGGTCCCCATTCCCTAGCATGGCCTAGCAATAAACGTCAATTCACAGTTTGCTTTTCATTTGACTTTACTTATTTCTCCCACTGGATTGGAGAGGCAGCACGGTCGAGTGGTGAGAGCACGCAGCAAGGGGCACTGAGCTGCCAGGGCTCAAGGCCTGCTTTCATTGATTTCTAGCTTTGTGACTTTGGGCTCGTTACTTAACCTTTTTGCAGCCCATTTTCCACTGAGGATGAACTGAATTAATTTAGACACTTGGAAAAATGTCTGGTACACAGTGAACCCTTTAAGATTTAGTTACTGTCATTATGACCATTGTTGTTAACTGTGTCTGGATAAAACATGTATTCCTTCAAGGAGCTTATTCCGGTTCAATTTTTTTCCCTCGAGTCGTCTACTCACAGGTAACGTGCATCCTGAACCACTGATGGCAGATGGTATTTTTCCAAAGACAACTGCAACAATAACTCCCATTTCACGTGCTCTTCTGCGATGTGACCTGTCATGACTCCATCAGCAATGGAGAATCCATAGATATTTGTATGTCACCCTCCCCTTGAATCTGGGTGAGCCTTTCACTGCTTTGGCCAAGAGAGTGTGGTCAGAGTGACGGTATGGGTCCCCACAGGTGATTCAGCTTCTGCTTTGTTTGCTGGGAACACTTGCATTTGGATCCCTGAGGCTGCCATGCTGGGAGGAAGCCAGACCCCATGCAGAGGACGCACGCAGGGGCTCGGGTCTGTGCTCATCACGTCATCTTAGCCCGGGTGCCAGATGTGGGAGCGAGGCCGCCCCAGAGGACTCCAGCCTCCAGCCTTTGCAGCAGCCTCAAGTGTGAAGCCTTCTTAGCTGAGATCTCAGACATCACGGAGCAGAGTCAACACATCCAAATTCCTGATCCACATAATCTGTGACCAGAGTAAAAACGATTGTTTTAAGCTGCTATATTTTCAGATCGTTTATTATGAAGTTAACTGGAACACTTTCTTTCAAGGAGAAAGTTCTATTATTTTAAACCTTTTCTGGAGTGAACATATGAAAAAAATTGTTTTTTGATGAACATAAAATATGGGCCTTGTTCACAATAATTCACTGGAGTAACTTGAAAAATAGACATTTCAAATTATATGTATTTTTATGAGCTGATGGGCGAGGCCTGGAACTGGCGTTTCTGTATTACATGTCAAAAAGCTTGCCATGGTTTTCCTCCCCAAACATGTGTACAAGTATTTTTCTGGAACTAAAGTTTGCAAGAAGAGATTCCTTTTTTTGTCATCAGAGTAACAAAATCTTTCTGATGCTTCCTACCTCGGAACTAGAAATCATTCAGTAATGTTCAAACAGCTGTATTCAATTATTGCTGAGCATGTTAACTAGTGAGTGATCTCAGGTTCAGAATTATTCACAGCACCTTGTTAAAGTGGCAAGAGGGTCTCTATCGATGTGCATTGACTCACGCGTCTGAATTTCTGCTCACCGTCTCCAACACTGTGTGCAGCGCCGATGTGCATAGGCCAGTCTCCTATTTTAAAAGTTGTAATACACATAAGACACTCAAAGTTAGGGTTTGCGCTGTGTTAAATAAGGACACAGAATGCCATTTCTTCAAGGAAGCTTTCCTAGGAACAACCATCTGTCCTGTTGTGTGTGTGTGTGTGTGTGTGTGTGCGCGTTTCCCAAGCTATCCTGATTTCAAAACAGAAATGCCAGTAAGAGCTGACCTGAAACATTTCCATGCTCTCAGCTTCTGCCACCTTCTTGAGGGCAGCTCCATTCTGTCCCCTCAGTGTTTGAGAAAGGCTGTGTGCTGACAGCGAAGGACACAGGAGGCCAGGGTGCTGAGCAGTGACAGAACTGTACCTGCCACATGGTCTGAAAATTCTCTAGTTTCATTTCTTAGGTCTCTGAGCCCTTCTTCCTTGTAAGAAGCTTCTTTTTGCCTGGACCCCATCCTACTTTCTACTGTGTCGATGGATTACCTCTGTAACCCCTGAGGCTGTGGTTCATGGCAGGAGCTTTGCTATTAGAAACATCTGGATTTGATTTCTGTCTCCTCCACCTACTAGCTGTGTGACTTTGGGCAAGTTACTTAAATTCTCTGGTCATCAATCTCTTAACCTTAAAAGTGCAGACAACAATATACCTACTCTGCAAGATTCTTAAAAGAGTTAAAGAAATAATGCATCATAAGCATGTAGAACAGTGCTTAGAGTATAACTGAATGTTCACCCCATATTAGCTGTTTAGAATAAATGAATGTATATCACAGAGATCAGAACAAAGAAGAAATTTAGAGTACAGATCCCTCTTTTTTTTTTTTAGTTTATTTATATATTTTGAGAGAGAGAGAGAGCACAACATGGGAGGGGCAGAGAGAGAATCCCAAGCAGGCTTCACACTGTCAGTGCAGAGCCCCGACATGAGGCTCACACTCACGAACCGTGAGATCATGACCTGAGCCGAAATCGAGAGTCAGATGCTTAACTGACTGAGCTACCCAGGTGCCCCTGGATCCCTCTTTCTAAGATGTCCTTTGGATTTCAGTTATCCCAGGAGTGCTAGGAAAAGGCACAGCTGTCCAAGTCAATAGAAGTACTCCCAGAGATCACCTAAGAACCTGGTGATGGACTTTGTCAATGTCAGGTCCCTACCTGGGTCATGCATTATTAGCTGAAGAGGTGCAGCTTCCAGCAGGATTAGGATTAGGCAATGAGATGGACTAACAGAGAGCATCCTCATACAGGCTCAGGAACCCAGATATACCCTTACTTCTGTTCACCATAGCAAGGACAGTCTATTAATTGCACAGGGCTTGGACACCTGATTCCAAGGTGTGCTTGTTCTTTAGGGAGAACAGTATATCTCATTTCACATTCATGTAACAGGCCAGACCTAAGACCTGGGTGGCACGAGTGTACCAAAGCAGCACAGAAGTGATTTTCTGGGCCCCACACGGCAGCAACCACCACGGCCCTGGGAATGAATGTAAGGAAGGTGATGTTTGTCTTTCACTTCCCATTCCACTTTTCTTCCCCTGCACCCCCTCCCTCAGTGCCAAGACAGGGTATCACAACCTCTATCAGGATCCTCAATGTCCCACCCCCCCAGTGGTATGCCACTCTCCTCTTCCCTCCCCCGAAATGTCCCAAGCTCCAAGAGACCCTCCCTCAGTCTTTAGCAGAACAACACTCATTGTTCTTTACATAAATTTATTCTCTGGTTAGACTAATTCACAGTAAGCTACAAATGACCAAGAAGTCTTGGGACTCAGAAATATAGGGCAGTAGGCTGGATTGTGGCCCACCCCCAAAAATACATTCAAGCCCTAACCCCCACTACCTGTTTGTGTGACCTTATTTGGAAAGAGGGTCTTTGCAGACATAAGTAAGTGAGAGAGCTGGAGATGATATCCCCGTGGATTAACTGAATGAGCCCTGAATCAAATGGTAAAGATTCTTATAAGAAAAGCAGACAAGGAAGACAGAGCCAGAGATTTGAGTGACGCAGCCACAAACCAAAGGACACGTGGATCCACCAGAAGCTGAAAGAAACAAGGTAAGATTGTCCCCTAGAGACTTCCAAGGGAATGTGACCTGCTGACACCTTGATCTTTGACTTCTGGCCTCTAGAACTAAACAAGAATACATTTTTGTTGTTCAAAGCCACCCAGTTTGTGATCATTTTTTAATGGCATCCCCGGGAAATGAGTACATCCAGTAACCTCACCCAACCACCATAATCCAGAGGCCCACTGAGCATGGGGTACTTTCTTGTACATGATTTCAATGACTCTTCCCAAGGAAAGCAAAAAGACACCTGATGTCGCCTCGACAGATGAAGAACCTGAAGTTAAGGAAGGTTCCGTAACTTGCTCTTGTCACAGAGGTAGGACTCAGCTTCTTGTGCCTTCCTATATCATCAGTTTCCAGACTGCTGTTGGTTTTATTTTGGAAGGGAAGCCTATGGTTCCAAATGCATTTATGACAACATAAACTTTTCACTGGCTCCTTTGACTTCCCTGGCTCTGCCACTGTGTCTGCAGAGCGCAAGGCCTCTGAGCCCTAGCTTTCACACCGCAGCTGACTCAGACGGAAGAGGGAAGGAAGCAAGGCTGCCGGAAGTGCCGTAAGACATAAAAACACCATTTTTGTGGTTTTCCTCCGTCCCGTCCCACGCGTGCTCCTTTGTCCGGGCTCAACCGATACCATACCGTAGCCCATCTCTCATTTGTGAGGGAGCACTTCGGCAGCACTGTTCCTTCTGTCGTTGTCATCTGTGCACACATAGATTTTTTAAATTGTATGATATTATCAAAATTTTGGTCACAGTTCCCCATCCTTTCATTTTCAACAGCAATGACGCTTCCGGTTGTATATTTCCATCTGTTTCAGAAACGTTTTCTTCCTGGTGCATTTACTGGGATCTCCCTTTCATTTTCCATAGTAATCAGTAGATGACATCAGCTCACACACTCCTAACTCACGGGGGCTCCAGGCACCTAAGCTATCAGTGACAACGCATCGCTTTTGCCTTCTTGTGCTCGTCATTCTCATCCACCTCTCTTTGGAACTGCTCAAATGTTCCAGCATCTTCGTAAGGCTGAGAGGTGCAGAAATTGGCACATATTTATGGAGTGACTCCCCTGTATCTAGTGCTGTATTCCAGTTGCTATAGAAATAAGCCAGAAAGTCTAACTCTGGGTTCTCACGTCTCACATATTCAAATTTAGATGGACTGTGACATGGCTACAAAAAAAATTACGCCATCTGAAAAAATTATGCCAAAGGAAACTGTAGGTTTGCAACAGAAATGCAAACCCACAGTTGCAGTTGGCTCTTTAAATGGATAAAGCCATCATGTAAAGACAGAAGAAGTCATTTGTCTGCTCCCCTTTATTTTTTCTGGACTTGAGGGAGCTTTGTTTATAGTAAAAACTTAGGTCTGGGTATTCTAACTGCTCTGAAACTTAATGGAGTAGGAGAGAAAGACAGGACAGAGAGGGTTACAAAAAAGTAAAACGGCACACTTTTCTAGTGCTCGAGATGGCAAACTACTTTTGTTTTTCTAATATTATATGACAGAAATAGAATTCACTTGGAGACTGGCCAAGACTGCTAAGCCCAAGGAGGCGTAGTACAGGTGAGGCTATAGTCTGAAATGTGTACTAAGACTCAAAGACGAAAAAAAAAAAAAATAAGGAACCAAAACCAAGCACTGAGTGTTGAGAGAGAAATAGCCAGAATGCTCTATCTCTGATTGCCCTTCTTTTGAGCCAAGCTTTCTTAGTTTTTCTTGAAAAGAAATTGAAAATCAATCCAGTATGCACACCACTCTTTAGCTCTTGTTACTACGTAGCATGCATTCAATTTAAAAGTGGTATTGCTGAGAAGCTATAAAGAAATGCTGAATGGGATGGGGTGTTGGGGGAGAAGAGAAGAGAAATAGGGGAGCATAAAAAGTTTTAGATCTCCTAAAAGTTAAGTCTTTAAAATAGCCTTTTTTTCTTTAACCCATCAGGACTAGGAAAGCCTGTACTTGACAATACACTAAAATAAATCCTTTCTCAGTTGAATTATAAATCCCACGTTGCAATATTTGAAAAGAAAATTGATTTACATGAGGACATTGAGAGAGGACTTACACATATTTCTTCTCTATGATTTACACCTTAGAATTTAAAATCACTTGGTTGATGGGTCCAGGCTTTTGAGTACCACGGATTCTATAACTCAACCAGGAAGGTGCTCAAATGTTACAGTGTGAAGGGGTTTGCTGAATGTTGAATAGGAGCTTGGAGATGTTAACTAAGGAGGTAGGGAGACTGTAACACTTCTCTTGTCTTTGAAGAAGGAAGACGGTCACAATGATTGAGCTTCTAATTGCGCAGGGGAAGGACGTGACAGCTAAGAGTTTGAAAGGACAGTATGAGGAATTTGAATTGGTTGTTAAACAAAGATAAAGTTTCCTACAAGAAGCTGGATTTGTTATTTAAAAGACCTTCAAATGACTGACCAAAGCCTTGCCCATAGTGGCAATCTTGGCTGTTCCTTCCCAGTCATGTGAATCTATAAAATAGGGCAGCAGTGTTCTGTACAGAGGCAGTAAAAGATAGTGACTATGTGCTTATACTTTGGAATCAAATAGATGGAGGTTCAACCCTCACATCTACTGCTTGACAGCTGATTAAGTCAAGCCAGCTACCTAGCCTTGCTGAGTTTTAGTTTCTCCAATTGTAAAAGGGAGGCAATAATAATAGTAGGTACCACCTAAGAGTCTGGTGAGAACTAAGTGAAGTAATGTGTAATCAGTAGTAAGCCTAGTGTCTGGAATACAGCAAATATTTAATAAATATTAGCTAGTATTGTTGCTACCATTATTATTACTTAAACAGAAGTAAGATAATAGTTTTTTTTTTTTAATTTAGATCTTGTGCCAGTAGGATATAGTAACTAATGATCAGAACTAGTATCATCAAATGGTCACAAGTACTTTGTGAATTGCAAACAAGTGTCTCCT
This sequence comes from Puma concolor, assembly GCF_028749965.1. NCBI lineage: Eukaryota > Metazoa > Chordata > Mammalia > Carnivora > Felidae > Puma > Puma concolor. The sequence continues at coordinate 45,230,749 of NC_141672.1, forward strand.
AAAGCTGTCCTCACATTTCATGTCCAGGCTGACCTTTAGCAACCCGCCCCCCCCCCCCCCCCCCACCCCGCTACAATCTTAACCTAACCTGCTGCATTCTACAACACTCCAGTGGGCCAACATTAGCTTGGGCTCCACATCACCGGGAACACACTCCCTTTTCTTCGCTAATTTGCAATTTCTCTCTGGTCTTAGGGCTTTTGAAATTGGATATGGTCAATTTCATTACTAGTGGTCTGTAGAGTCAATTTTAAAATCATTAATCTTTGTAAACTCAAAGGTGTGCCCATCAGCAAAGGTTCTTGCAGTTTTCATTATTCTGGTCTACAGGGTGGATGGATATACAGGCAAAAATCCTTCTCATAGCAATGAGATCATAATGACTTCATTAACAGAGAAATGGTTATCTGCAGCAAGTGGTATACAACTCTTGCATTCTTACTGGATTTTTTTTAACTTGCTGAAAATGAGTTGCTGGGAGTTATTAGAAGCATCCAGCTAATGAAAGCTATGCATAAAAGCCAGGAAGAGATTAGGTGACACAAGAGCATTAAAAAAAAGAGGGGAGGGGTGAGTGGATATATCTTTGCCCAGTCCTTTAGGAAAAGGAAAAAGAAAAATAAAAAATGTCTGTACCTTTGCTTACTTACTTATTTTTGGAATCTGTATACGGGATCAGAGAAAAGCCACACACGGTTTTTGTTTTCTTGTGTTTGCTGTTCTGTTTATTTGCTTTGTTCTGTTTTGTTGTTGTTGTTTATTTATTTATTTTGATAGAGAAAGAAGGAGTGTAAGCAAGGGAGGGGCAGAGAGAGAACTCCAAGCAGGCTCCACACTGTCAGCGCAGAGCCCAATGCAAGGCTTGATCTCATGAACTATGAGATCATGACCTGAGCCCAAATCAAGAGTCAGATGCTTAATGGACTGAGCCACCCAGGCGCCCCTATTCTGGTTTTTAATCCCAGCTAAATATGAATCAACAAGAAAAAATGAGCAATTACCGCCTGACTAAAACGGCAAGCAGGGGCACCTGGTGGCTCAGTAGCTTAAACACCAACTTCAGCTCAGGTCATGATCTCACTGTTTGTGAGTTTGAGCCCTGTGTCGGGACTCTGTGCTGACAGCTCAGAGCCTGGAGCCTGCTTCGGATTCTGTGTCTCCCTCTCTCTCTGCCCCTCCCCCACTCATGCTTTTCCCTGTCTCTCTCTCTCTCAAAAATAAATAAACATTAAAAAAAAATTAAAAAAACAAACAAGCAAGCAAACACACATAGAAACAAGATAAAATAAGATTCCCAGTTCAAAAACCACCATAAGAACAGGGAGGATCTCCTGACACTTTCTCTCCGAGAAAAGCAGCCCCCAGCAAATGAGCTTTTGGCGGTGTGGCTTCCCTACCACAGTAAAGGATGAACTGAGGTCGGTAGAATAAAGGGAAGCTACTTAACCCTGAAGCACTGAGTTTTGATCCCTTTTTCTCAGATACTTTCTGTAGAGTTCAGGGTTTGAGGGAGAATCACATTAACAAAGGAAACAGAACCCCTTCTCAAATTTGGGCGGGGCTCTTTAACCAGCCCCAAGACAAAAACATCATGGAGGAAACTCCCCTGCACATTAAACGAAAACCAAAACACAACAAAAAAAACACTTGCCATGATGAGAATAAAAATCGTCACAGTTACTTGTCCTGTGAAAGACCAAATAGGGGCTCCCTATGAAAGAAAAGTCTTTCAGAAATTTGGTCATCATTATTTTCACAGCAGATGGGGCCAGAGTCAGCTCAGGCTTCCTCGCTCTCGCAGACACCAGCCAAATCTGCCACTAATTAGCAATGCACCACACTGCTAAATGGCCTTCTTCCATTTGCAGCCAAACCTTGGTGACCTGCAATACACCACCTGAGACCACGATTCAACAATCACTGCCTGGAAATCATCCTGCAGTGGCCACCCCGTCCGTCACCGCGAATGTGTGGGGTCACAAAGGAAGGCTTTGGTTTTTCCTTCGTGTTCCATTTTAACTCCTACGAAGGAAATTCCAAAGATCATTGTCTGGGGAGATAAAGATATTTCTTGCCTCACCACCTATTTTCCCTAGTTAATATTTCATACGTCTCTTTCTCGCAGAAAGGAAATGTGAAGGATATTTTTTCTCTTAAAAGAAGGGCAAGGGGAATCTTTATTTTTCTGTGCCTGCATTAACTCTTAAGAGTGCATGTTTATTTACTTATTTTGTAATTGTATGTATTTGTATATATGTATGTATTTTGTAATTGTGTGCAATTGTATGTATGTATTTGTAATTGGTTTTGCACCATTTGAAGGAGAGGATATCTGGTCAGCCCTTTTGCCAGGCGAAACAAATGTGCATGGCCTACACCCACTGCCTGACAATGCTTCTGTCCTTGCCTTCTTGCTGGCTGCTGGTGCTGACCTACAGAGCTGTGGAAATTGGGGCCTTCAGGGTTTTATCTCAGCCACAGAGCCCCCAGCCCCGTCCTGTACCCTGGGGATATGGCTGGCTCTGTGGAGTCCATGAAGACAAAACTTTTACATTTTTAAATCCCTTTATCAGATGCAACACCATTAAGAGAAACATTTCAGCAAATCCAGAAGCCACACAAAGAGGTAGGGAGCTGTTCTGGTCAGAGAAAAACTTCAATTCTCTTCTGTGTGTGTGTGTGTGTGTGTGTGTGTGTGTGTGTGTGAGATGACTGGGAAATTTTTATACTTCTACTTTGTCTTCACAGCAGTGTCCAGCACTTTTTAGAAGGTTTTTTTTTTTTCTGCAACAGTACAAGTAAATAACTAATGATATGTTCCATGAGGATAATCTGAAACTAAACCTTATGTTAGCTCCCAAATTAAAATCCCTCACTCCTTCTATTTGGTTCTTGGGCTTACAATCTTGAATTTCTAATATGTTATATTTTTTTTAAGAGGAACAGATTGGTTATCTTCATCTCTGAAAACATGGAGACAAGCATCTCCCAACATTATTACAGTTTTTATCTGTCTTTATAGTTTTCAACCCACAGAAGCAAGAGCAAGTATTTAAGGTAAATCAGGAAGTAATAATAATAGTTAACTTTTAGTGAGCACTCATGTGCCCCTATCAGGGGTCTGAAACTATGCTAAGAACTTTATGCCCATTACCTTCTGTATTTCCCATGACAATGCTGCATTGGATACTAGCACCGTCCTCATGTTAGAGATGATAAAACAGATCAGAGAGGATTTAGTAACTTGCACAGTCACACAGTTTAGGGCCATCTGATCCCAGCATCTGAACACTTAGCCATGGCTCTCAGCTGCCTGCCTTTGATGAATGGCAAATGGTTGTCTCCCCAGAACTTTTTGAGAAAAAGCTTGCTTGGGATATCTTTGCCAAGCCCATTATAAGTAAATATATCAAGGGCCACCCTGACATGCTTCAGCCAATCCCTTTCCACATGTTTCATATGCAGGAGGACAGCCATGGCCAGAGATGAGTCTCTTATGGAGACCGGATGGTTCTGGCTGTTGGAAACATCGAAATTCGCCAGAGCAGTTGCTTTTGAGCAAACTAGCCATTTTTTTCATTGCTAGCCAAACTTTCTGGTAATCGTTTTTGGTGACAAACACCCTGGGGTAAAATTTAGCAATCACACAAACTGGAAAAAAAAAAAAAAATGTAGGCAGGCAAACAGTTTGCAAGGAAAATCACGTGAAACTTAGTGTTCTTTATTCTTTTCTGTTCTCTACTCTTGCCTTCACACAAGGGCTGGTCTAGCGTCACACTAAATCAAGAGGCATCACGACAAAGGTAGGAAAAAGACAGGATTGTTTTGACACTACAGACTTTGATTTCTCCTTCCAGTCCAAATCACTGTGAGAAAGACCCTGATTTGGCTAGCTATTTTTGCAGATGTGGGATTTCTCCAAGAATCTTCAGAAGCAACTTTTTTACTGTTTTTTCCTCCATGCTCAGAAAAATAAAGTCCCTGAAATGAGATAAAGGTCAGCCACCAACAAAGACTTGTAATCTCTTTGCCATCTCCCCTCAGGCAGTTGAAATTTTCCTTCTTTATTGAAATGTTGTGCTCAGTAGAGGTATAAACAAATTGTAAGAGACCATTTATTTAACGGTCTGACAGCTTAACCAAATCCCCTAGTAGCAGGGCTTCCATTATAAGATTCCGTTCTCATATGCCACGGAGGGAAATTCATATTCATAGGAGAGAGTAATCTCATGTGAAAACCTGTCACGTTGATGGTACATCCTCCACAGTTACACTGTTCACGGGGTTTGTGGTGGCACAGCTACATTACCATATTCATGCTGAGTATCTACCATCACCTTCACCTTGGGAAATCTTGGCATTGAATATAAGCATAGAGCTGATCCTTTATGCAAACACTACCAGTGAATATGGGCTACTTAGCATACATGCCTCCTCTTGCCATAAGGAGCATTAGTATTGGAAACACTGCTTTCTGCCAAGAACTCCGGAGTCATCCTGTCATGAACTATTAATTCAGAGATCAGTCTTCTTGTTGGCAGCTAACCACGAAACCCACAAAGTTGTGTTTAATTTGCTCTTGGAGGATAGACGGTTCTCTCCCTCGAACCGTGCGGGAGCAATGCCTAACCGTGGTGGCCCGGAACACATCTGTACCAAAGCCTGTGAGCAGTACGTACTTTTCATGGCAGTTAATGGCATGGCTGATCCGATCCAGGCAGCTTTACCTGAAAGCAAGGACAAGATAAACACAGCTGAGCGCACAGGCTCTTGGGGGAGATTTGGCTCTACTCCGCAAACTCGGAGCTTTCTATTAACAACAGTTAATATGGTCTCCCAACAGCCTGCTCGCTGGCACAGTAAAAGGATGTGCTGCTTTCTTGGCAACTGGAGAGTGTATATAGTAGCCATGGCAAGAGTTGATGCCTATATTTTTCTTATGAGATGTATACATGTGGCCTGCCTCTTCAGCAATGACTCCTTCTTCTTGTGCCAATGGACCAGTTTGGGGAGAGGATCCACTTCTACTCACTCCTACTCCTGAAGAACTGGGCAGGGGTCCAGCCTGCCTTAGGATAGAGTTTATACTGAGGCCTAAATCAATCAACATATTGTATTTCTCCTGGTCACAGAAATTGGTACAGGAGACTGTATGTGACTTCCTGGATGTTTGTTAATACTGGATGTACCCAAGGCTTTGCTATTTCCTGTTGTATTCAAACTTGGAAGGATGTCACCTTGAGGACTTGTAGAAGACACTTGATGACCAGAGAAGGCCTGTGATTAGACCTGGTATGGAAGAAGCTGATGTGGAGAAAGGAGAGTAATCAGTTTATGGTGACATTATGTAAGGCTAAGCAAGCCACATCGGAAGCTGATTTCCCCTGGACTCTCCAGTTTTTATTCAAGTTTTTACATGGGCTGATTTGAGTTATGTTATCTGTCATATATAGCTACAACAATAATAACTAATACAGCCTTAGAAATTACTTTACTTAAAAAATTCGAAGGACGGCACTTGGGTGGCTCAGTCAGTTAAGCGTCCAACTCTTGATTTCAGCTCAGGTCATGATCTCTCCATTCGTGAGTTTGAGTGGAGCCTGCTTAGGTTTCTCTCTCTCCCTTTCTCTCTGCCTCTACCCTGTGCTCTCTCTCAAATAAACTTTAAAAAGTTCAAAGGACAATTATCTAAGTACTGTATGTATTAGCATAGTCAAATTTGCTCTTCACTAGGGTTTTATGGTTTCCTAGAAATATTTTGGGGACCCAAGGAAGATGTGGTATACATATACAATGGAATATTATTCAGCCATAAAAGAGAATGAAAACTTGCCATTTGCAATGACGTGGATGGATCTAGAGAGTATGATGAAAGTGAAATAAATCAGAGAAAGACAAATACCATAGGATTTCACTCATATGTGGAATTTAAGAAACAAAACAAACAAGCAAAGGGAAAAAAAAAGAGAAAGAGAGGCAAACCAAGAAACAGACTCTTAACTATAGAGAACAAACTGATGGTTACCAGAGGGGAGGTGTGGAGGGATGGGTGAAATAGACGATGGGGATTAAGGAGGGCACTTGTGATGAGCACCAGGTGTTGTATGGAATTGCTGAATCACTGTATTATATACCTGAAACTAACATTACACTGTATATTAACTAACTGGAATTTAAACAAAAGCTTAAAACATATTTTGGGGGCCATAACAGACTTTTATTTTTTATTTTTTATTTTTTTGAGGCAGAGAGAGAGAGAGAGAGCATCAGTTGGGGAGGGGGGGGAGGGTGGGGAGAGGCAGAGACAGAATCTTAAGGAGGCTCTATGCTCACTCAGCACAGAGCCTAAGGGGGGGACTCTATCCTATGAATCCTGATCTGAGCTGAAATCAAGAGTCAGAAGCTCAACCTACTGAGCCACCCAGGAGCCCCGGGGGGGCCATACATAGCATTCTAAATACACTGTATCAAACTAACAGAGAATAGTAATAATAAATGGTATATTTATATATAGTAAATATATATAGTAAATAGTAAATAATAATGCTTTGCATTAGCAAAGTGTTTTAGTTTACCAAGAGCTTTGAGAAACATTATCTTATGATCCTAAACAAAATATGGGCTATACAGGGCAAATTTTATATTATTTTACAGAAAAAAGGTTTAGGTGATGTCATGTCAAAAGAACACAGGAGTAGAAATTGACCTCAGCAATCATTGGCATACCCTACCACATTCCAGATGCAGACACTGTATCTCCAAAACTCCAAGAGCCTTCGCTAGAATCACACAGCTAATCGTTTAATTAATATTTTAGGGGGGAAACTTTTGAATTTCTTTGTAAGTTCACTTGCTACATCATATTTACTACCCATAAATCTCTTACACATGGTGCTTGAAGTATAGCTTTTTTGCTCAGAAAGAGAAGCCCTGTCTCACTCATACAAAAGACACATTAAATCTAATTCAGTGCATGTTTCTGAGCCCTGGAAATGTGACTGGGTCAAGTCCCATCCATATCCATAACCATATACTCTGCCCAAAATTCCTTGCTTGGCAAACGTGACCACAGTTATATTCCTAATGTTAGAGTCAGAAAAGTCGTTCTTTATTGACAGCAGGAGGCTCTCTGCCTAGAGGCCTACGGTCAGCCTGCAACTAAGAAAACACTACCCCTGATAACCTCATTCTTTACCATGGGTAAAGTTACCAGGTACTAGTTACCACCCAGAGATGGGTGATGTCTCTGACATGAATTTAAATACTTTGGATCACTAGATCTCTCCCACTTGCCCCCTAAAATATCTGTTTAAAAAAATTTGATGGTAATTTCTTTGGCTATTCAAATATACTTAATTAGGAAAATCCATGCATTCAATCTTTCAACAAATACTATGTGCCAGGCACTGTTCTAGGTGCTGGAATAAAGTTGTGAGCCAAACAGAACAATGTCTGATCCAGTGGGACATTCATTCTAGTGAGGAAGACAATAAACAAGGTAAGTAAACTGTATAGTTAGATAAAGTGTTGAGAGGGGGGAAAAATGAAGCAGAAAAGGATAGGCTTTCCTGAAATGGTTATATCGGAATAAATAAGGAAGTGAGGGATCTGACCATAAGGCTGTCTGGGAGAGGAGCAATCCAGGTGGAGGGAACAGCAAATGCAAAGGCCTTGGGGCAGCAGCGTGTCTCAGGTGTGTTTGAGCAAGGAATCAGTGTGGCTTCCCTGGGGTTATGGAGGGGGAGATTAGTAGAAAATGGGGTCAAGAGGTTATCAGGGCATCATTGTGTGGACCTGGCTTTTCTTCCGGATGAGATGGGAAGGCCTTGGAAGGTTTTAAGCGAGGCGCATCACGATTAAATTTTATGTTCTAATAGGAAATCTCTGGTTAGTGGAGTAAGAAGAATCTGCAGAGGGGCAAGGATAGAAGCAGGGGGATTACTGCAGCAGTGAAAGATGATGGGGAGTTGGACCAGGACCGTAACAGGAGGGTGAAGAGTGAATGCCACATATATTTTGAAGGTAGAGTCACAGCAATGGCTGCAAGATCGTGTATAGAATGTGTGAGAGAGGAAGGAGTCAAGGATGCCCCTAATATCTTTTGGCTGAAGTAACTAGAAGACACCGTAGGCCTAAACTGACTACAGGAGAAGCTGGTTTCAGGGAGAATGACACATTAAGTTTGAGGTGCCAATTCAACTGGAGATGTCAAATGGGCTTTTGTTAATTTAAGAGAAAGTTCTCGAGTGCATATACAATGTTGGGAGTCATCAGTACAGAGATACACCTAAAGCCATAATACTGGAAACATTCACCAAGAGAGCAAACGTAATTCTGAAAGTAGGCAATACCATGGCTGAGCTCTGGCGAAGTCCAAGATTTAGAGTCTGGAGAGATGAAGAAAAGCCTGACCAATGAGGTAGGAGGAATACCAGGAGAACCTGGAAGCCAAGAGAAGAAAGTGTTCCAAGGAGGAAAAATGGCATTGACTTGGTCCAAGACTGCTCATAGGTCAATTAAGATGAGGTCTGAAAAGTTACATTAGATTTGCAAAACTATAAGTCATTGGTGACCTTCAGCAATGTCAGTGGAGGAATTGGACCTCAAGTCTGCCTGGAGTGGGTTCAGGGGAGAGGGAGAGAGAAGCAATTGGAGGTTGCAAGAACAGATGCCTCTTTCAAAGGGCTTTACTCTAATGGAAAGGAGAAAAATGGGGTATGAGTAGAAGAGGAAGAGAGGTCACAGAGGGATATTCTTAAGGTGACAGGCATTATGCATGTTTGCAGATTGATGGGAAGGATCTTGCAGAGGTGGAAGACTTGAAGGTGAAGAGAAAGGGGGGAGAATTGTGGGAGCAGGACTGCCCAAACATCCTTGGGCAGGACTGAGGGACAGCATAGTGCCCAGCTGAAGACAGTGGTCACAGGCAGGAGCAAGACCTGGTCATCACAGTGGCCAGAGAGAAGGCAGAGACTCAGAGGCAGGTGGGTTGGTAGACATAAGGTAGAACCTTGTGACACATCTCTGATCACTCCCATTTTCTTGCGGAAGCAGTGTGTGCTTCATGCAAAGAGGTTATCATTCCACATTTTTACAAAGCTAAGGAATGTCAACGTCAAGAATTTTGTGAGCGGGAGCCTAACAAGAGCTGTGTTGCTATTATTTTGCACCTAAGTTATCATACTCTGAAGAGTAGAGGGCTATACCACCCTAGGACTAGGCCTGTCTTTCTAGAAACAAATTCCTGATATCCAGATTAAGTGGTTCTGAGGAAGTTGCTCATACCTGATTCTGTCACTCCTGGGAGAAAAGACACCAAACCTTCCATTATCTTGATTTTTACCTGTGCCTGCCTTTTCTCTCTTCTGCAAGGTTCCCCCACTCTGTCATGTCTTTTCAGATGTCCAGTAGAGCATGGATAGAGGCAGTAGTAGTGACTAGCAGACCAAAAAGAAACCCTAGGAAATTCCAGGCAGGTGCCTGCCTCTTAGTGGTTTTCCCAGCTATATACTGGACTTGTTCCTGATCATTTCTCTCTGCTCAATAAAAGTAAAATAATCCTTCTCATGTTTTTTTTTTTTTTTAAGACCTGCTTAAGTCTCTGAAAGGACACTCTATACAACTATGATGGGTGTATTATATACACTCTTTTCTCAACTTAGATTTTGAGATTTTCAGTGTCCAAGATGGATAGGGAAAGGAAAGGAAAGAAGGTTTGTTATCTCATCCAATTCTGACAGCTCTATGTGGTAGGTATTATTATCTCCATTTTATAGATTAGGTTCAAGGAGAGTAAGTAACTTGCCCAAAGCCACCCACTAGTAAGTAGAGGACCCAGGCTTTAACCCTGGACTCTCAGAGCTCAGGGCCATGTTCTTTTCATTATACTTTTTTCTACAGTCAACTAGGGAAGGCAAATGCTGTGTCAGTAAGTGATAAAGGATTTTCCTGCCCTTACCCTAAGCTGGCTCTCTAGACAGTCCAGAAACCCCTACTTCTGTTCTTGTTCTGTAGGGTCTATTCCACAAAGAACCTTTTGTTATACCATGGGCATTCAGAACATTGCTTTCTGCCAAGGTGACTTTTAATTTATCAGAGGTCTTTCTGGTATATAGATGCCCAAACTATTTGGTTACTGTGTTCTTAACCAAAAAATCAGTTAGGGAAGAAGTCTAGGCACTCAGCTGGAATGTGAATCTGCTTTTTTTGTCTTTGGGATTCCTTACTTTCAAAAACAAGTTCCATCTTACCCCATGGCTGGGTTGTTTTCCTGCTCTGAGTGCTGTGTCCCAAATATACCTCTTCGGCATTCCAAGTGGACGTTTCCTACATGTTATGGATCAGCTTTTCCAAGCACATGATCTACACTGGACACTCTATTTTCTATTTTGAGAGTTCCCCGCCCCTTTCATTAGCAACTTTAGTGAGAAGATGGAGGCCAGGCTGTCCTGAGCAAAGGTCCCCAACTCCTTCACCATTTGCATCAGATCTGCCTACCACTCATCCTGTCCTCTTGTCTCTTATCTCAGAGGCAGGAAGCAATGGCCCTGACCATTTCCCTGAACATCTTTTTACTTGTGTCCTTGATCTCACTTCCTCTCACCTCTTTGGTAATCTCCTCTCACATTCTCAAGCTCATGGTCAACCTAATGTCTAAGTAGCTCCCCTTTTTATTTAAAAAAAAATTTTTTTTTCAACATTTATTTATTTTTGGGACAGAGAGAGACAGAGCATGAACGGGGGAGGGGCAGAGACAGAGGGAGACACAGAATCCGAAACAGGCTCCAGGCTCTGAGCTGTCAGCCCAGAGCCCGATGCGGGGCTCGAACTCACGGACCGGGAGATCGTGACCTGGCTGAAGTCGGACGCTTAACCGACTGCGCCACCCAGGCGCCCCAGTAGCTCCCCTTTTTAAAAAGTCTTCCTATTGTTTTAAGCTAACACCCCATTTCTTAAATTTTACTGCCAAACTTTTTGGAAGAGAGGCTAACCTCAATACCTTTGCTTCCTGTTATTGCAACCCCCCCTGACCGTTTTATCAAAATCTTTCATTTGGGATGTGGCTAGTGGGCTCCTAATCACCATGGCAAATGGCATGCTTTAAGTCTTCATCCTGATGTGAATCTGCAAAACGAAGGGTGTTGGCATCCGTCAGGTCTGGGTACAAGTCCTAACTCTGTCACTTTGTAGCTTTGTTAGGAGCTTTAATATGTCTGGCATACAGTAAATAGTTTACAAATGCTTGTTATTCTCCTCATGACTATTATTAGCTGTCCTTCCTTTGGAAATTCCTTCATCCCTTAGCTTCTCTGCTACTGACCTGTTGGTTCTCCTCCATGCTCTGATGGTTTCCTCTAAATCATCTCACTGGCCTCTCTTCCTTCAGTGGCCAAGCTTCTGCCTTTCCTCTTTTCCTTTCCCCACTGTGTTCTTTGCCATAGGGATTTGATTCATTCCCACAGCCTGGCCTCTCCCTGGGTGAGAGGTCCATCACCAAACCCCAACAGTGACTGTTCTGATTGGCTGGAGGTCTCCCTGCCTCCCCGCTCCTAATGGAGGCTTGTCCTTAGTGCCACTTCCTTTTCAAAGCCTTGCATTCTCATCCATATTTGGCCAGAATTTTCAGCTCTTCCTTGGGAGCTCTTTCTTTATAAAGACTCCCACTTGTGTGAGTCTTAGTACATGTGTTACTACTTTGAACTATAGTTGAGTGTGTGCATTTCTGACTCCCTCATTAGACCACAAGCTCCTTAGGGCAGGAACCATATTTTAATCACCTTTTTTTTTAATGTTTATTTATTTTTGAGAGAGAGAGACAGCATGAGTGGGGGAGGAGCAGAGAGAGAGGGGACACAGAATCTGAAACAGGCTCCAGGCTCTGAGCTGTCAGTACAGAGTCCGACACGGGGCCCAAACCCACAAACTGCGAGGTCATGACCCGAGTCAAAGTTGGATGCCCAAACAACTGGGCCACCCAGGTGTCCCTAATCACCCTTTTACCCTCACATGCTGAGTGTGGTATATTTCTCATGGTAGGCTGAACTTACTGGAACAGACAGGCAGTGCAAGTGGGGTCTGGTAAGTATTCAGATACCCAAGCACCTCTCAAACTTGACTCCAAGTTATGGGATGGCTCGGGAAAGGCAGGAAATATCATTGTTCGAGAGAAATTAAAGGAGCAAAGCATAAAGATGAACTAAGTAGAAGAGACATGGGGGCTGAAGAATCCAGGAGAGAATGGAGAGAAAAAGAGAGAGAGATTTTATTGTTTCGTATGTGGTCTTTAAATTGTAAAGTGAGACAAATGTCTTTAAATACAATTAGAAAACGTAGGAGTGCCAGGGTGGCTCAGTCGGTTGGGTGTCTGACTTTGGCTCAGGTCATGATCTCTCAGTTGGTGGGTTCCAGCCCCGCGTCAGGCTCTGCACTGACAGCTCAGAGCCTGGAGCCTGTTTCGGACTCTGTGTGTGTGTGTCTCTCTCTCTACCCTTTCCCCGCTCGCACTCTGTTTCTCTCTTTCTCTAAAATAAACATTGGGGCACCTGGGTGGCTCAGTCAGTTAAACCTCCTACTTCAGCAAGTCACGATCTCACAGGTTGTGAGTTCAAGCCCCGCATCAGGCTCTGTGCTGACAGTGCGGAGCCTGGAGTCTGTTTCAGATTCTGTGTCTCCCTCCCTCTCTGCCCCTCCCCTGCTCACATTCTGTCTCTATCTGTCAAAAGTAAATAAACTTTAAAAAAATTATAAATAAAATAAAGTAAAACATTAAAAAATTAAAAACAAAGAAAATGTACCATAAGACATGGCTTTTGTTTTCTTGATGAAGCACAGTAAATAATAAGATACACTGAATCATACTAACTCTAAATATCTATTGAAAAAATGTTAAATGACCATGTGAGAAATAGCGATAAATTATATCTAGAATACATATATGTACCTCTTTGCTTTACTAGCCGTGGTACCAAAGGGGGAAGGGGAAGCAATACATTAAATTCTTTTTTTTATATCAGTTTTCCTCTCTTTCTCCCATTTCTCTTGGCATTAACAGTATAAGTTATAGATGATTTAGCTGAAATCCCACAGGCTGCTTTCCTCATGTGATCATTTAAACACAGGCCAGATGCTAACACAAGCCCTACTTAGACAAGACCCTCTCCACTCTTGAGAGCCCTCCTAGAATGTTCCATGGACAGTTTTAGAACTTTTATTTTTAAAAACTGGCATACAAAACATTTTCCACAACAGAAAAGAAACCGACAACATCTTATTTGCAGCAGAAGGAAACACCCTTGGGAAGACGTCTCAATAACACATTTGGGTGATGGCAGATCACAAGACCCTTGGCTCCAGAGTCAAGATATCAGGTTTCAATCAAAAATATATAGACTGGATATGAATAAATCCCAGTGAAAGCTCACGCTTCTCCACTGGCTGGGGATTCAGATGGGAGATCAGTAACATTTGCAGATGACTCCAGAAAAACAAGGATTCCCATCTGCAGACAGATGAAGAGAAGGAGGAAATTTTCCTTGGATGCTTTGCCTGAGAAGCACTAGAAACAAAACAGTCTATCACATCTTTCTAACAACATCAGCTGGTGCTCTCTTGCCAACAGCTCAATTGGTTTAAAATGCTAAACTTGGAGAACTGCACCGCCCATCTCAGAGGTCTGCAGGCTCACTCCTGCCTAACTAAGGGGTAGGGGGAGGGGAGGGGGAATGAAGACAGGAGCTTAAAGTGACATCCTAGCATCAGCAGGCCCTTCTGTTCTGTTTTTGCACCCACACGCAGAAGACAGTACAATAAAATAGTTATAAATGGCAACATGTTTTCAACCCTATATATTCCATCCTTGCATCCAGACCTGCTCTCCACTCTGCTCTGCCCTGCTCTGTGCAACAGGGGCTAACCAGTACAGACTGCACCAATTGGGCTGCAGTAGGGGAACTCACGGGCAGGAGACCGGACAGTGAGAGAAGGGCAAGGCCTGGGTATTTGTTGCCCCAGTCCCCGTCCCTGCCAGAATGCAATGCTTTGGCTACTTCACTACTAAAGGCCACATTTCCTGTTAGATGTCCTCTCCATACATCCACTCCTTCTGGATTCTCCAAACCCCTTGTACCTTCATGTCTAGGAGTGGCAAGAATTAGCAAGAGTCCCTGTATTAAACACCCCTAAAGTTACTAGTTTGAGTGTACCATCTGCTTCCCGCTGAGTCCCTTACTGAAAGGTGGGCTAACAGTGTTGGATTGTTGGTGGCTTCTCCCAGGAGTGTTGTATTGATGCTTTGAAGACTTGCGCACAGATCACAATGAGTGCTGTGATTCTTTGTTGTTATTGACCTTGGGCATGGCAGTAAGAGAAAAACCAGCAAAAATTCCATCTATTTCCTACCCTTAGATCTTTATCACAGTGAATCATGACTGGGCCAGAACTAACTTCATTCTAGAGTCAAGTCTTTGATCTTATAATTTAGTCAAGGCTTATTGATGGTTTTCATTTTCATGTTGCAGATATTCAAATGTTCACGCCAATATCAAGAAAGGGAATTATGTACAACTAGGGTGATATTTTAAACTTTAAAATTATATTGTCCTTTAGAACTAACAACCAGCAGATGAGACTTAAAAACAAAATTCCAGTTTGATTCTTGTTCTATTGTCTATCCTAGGTTCTGTGTTTTAGTTCTTCTCCATAAGTCTTCCCATTTATAGAACAAGATCCTAATTTCTTTTTACAAATTTTTTTAATGTTTGTTTATTTTTGAGAGACAGAGACAGACAGAGCATGAGCTGGGGGGCTGGGGGGGGGGGGCGGTAGAGAGAGATCGGGAGTCACAGAATCCGAAGCAGGCTCCAGGCTATGAGCTGTCAGCACAGAGCCCGACACTGGGCTCAAACCCATGAGCCATGAGATCATGACCTGAGCTGAAGTCGGATGCTCAACCGACTGAGCCACCCAGGCACGCCACAAGATCTTATTTTCTTTAGTTCTCTTCATTTCCCACTTGAAGTTATTTAATCCTCCTTAAGAAGGCAAGTGTGTCCTAGAAACTAGAGCGAGGAATAGGAGCACACTGATCAAACTCTTTTAAGTCAAACTTGACTCTTTTGTGTGTGTGCCTTAGTTTGTCTTTTGGCAAAGTGAGAGATAATGAGAGTTAATGCCTCTGCACTTTAATAGACCAAGTCACCCAAAAAGCTGACAATGCCTCTGGGTTCATGGTGATCCCAGATGTACTACAAAAAGATTTCATTGTTATATATCATTCAGCACTGTGCCTTCTAAGAGACAGGTACAGCAGAAGGTAGTGTCAAAAATACTTCTTTAATTTTAAAATATATTTGACTGTAAATGAAATAAGAGGAAATGTATTCATCTGGACATGAGATGTAAATACAGATTTTTTTTTTAAAGGAAATGTGTTCTTGAACTGTCAGTACCTTTCAGCCAATTGTTTGATGAGCTTATGGTTCTGTCAAGACTCTGCTCAGATGATTTATTATTATTATTTTTAACACTGAAACACAATTTTTACTGTTTCTGAGACAGAACAGGGGTTTGGATCATGAATAAAGATCAGGACTGCAGAGCTAGGTGGGAATGATCCATCTGCCTTTCCCATTCACGACACATCTAGAATTCATTCATTCAAAAACATTTCTTAATAAATGTTTAACTATAATACAGTGTAGGTAGCATTATTAAGGTCTGGACACAAGCTGTTGGAGCATAGATAATGCAGCAGTCAGTTCTGGTGTCAAGGGTAAATAATAAAGGCAGACTTGCACTTACACTGGTGATTGAAAGATGAGAAACAGTCATCAGTTAGACACGTGGATGAGGAAGCAATTCCAGGCAGAAAGAACAGCATGTGTAAAGGCCTAGGAAGGGGAGAATGCCTGAAGTAATCGGGGATAGAGACTGGGCCAGGTGGTCAAAAAGCCCCGTGTGCCATGCTAAGGAGCCTGGACTTTGTCCTAGGGACAATGGGGAACCTTTAAAAGTGACCCAGGAAAAGGGCATAATCACATTTGTATTTTTGAAAGCTTATGTTGATTGAAATTTGAATGGATAGGAGGGAGGCATGGAAACTAGATAGGAGGTCACTATAAAAACCAGGGTCCGGGACAGTGTGGGTTTGGATTAGGGATATAGTGCTGGAAAGGAGAGAGAAGAGATATACCTGATGGGTACTTTAGAGGCAGAAATTAGTCTAGTACTTGGGCTTGCTGGCCAATTGTGTGTGTGTGTGTGTGTGTGTGTGTGTGTGTGTGTGTGTGTGTATGGGGGGAGTGAAGGAGAATGAAATGAGTCAGAGATGGTTTTGAAGTTTCTAAGTAGTGAACCAGAAGAATATGCTTATAGGGAGGGAAAAGGAATTCAGCTGAGGGTATGCAGTTTGTGGTTGCTGGGGCCATCCAGGTAGAGATAGACAACTGACAGACGAAAGATGAGGCCAGGGCTCAGAGCCAAGTCAGGGTTGAAGGTGTAGATTTGGGAAATCATTATTTCAGCAACATTGATGCCATGGGGATGGGTGAGAGCACATAGAACAAAGACACAGAATGAGAAGAAAGGAGAAAGGGTGACTAGGTATTTATCCAAGGGATACAGGTATGCTGTTTCGAAGGGCACATGCACCTCAATGTTTATGGCAGCACTATCAACAATAGCCAAAGTATGGAAAGGGTCCAAATGTCCACCAATGAATGAATGGATAAAGATGTGGTATATATATACAATGGAGTATTACTCCGCAATCAAAAAGAATGAAATCTTGCCATTTGCAACTAGGTGGATGGAACTAGAGGGTATAATGCTAAGCAAAATTAGTCAGAGAAAGACAAATATCATATGACTTCACTCATATGAGGACTTTAAGACACATAACAGATGAACACAAGGGAAGGGAAGCAAAAATAATATAAAAACAGGGAGGGGGACAAAACATAAGAGACTCTTAAATACAGAGAACAAACAGAGGGTTACTGGAGGGGTTGTGGGAGGGGGAATGGGCTAAATGGGTAAGAGGCATTAAGGAATCTACTCCTGAAATCATTGTCACACTATATGCTAACTAACTTGGATGTAAATTTAAAAATAAATAAATCTTTATTTAAAAAAACAAAGGAGAAAGGGAAAAATCAGAGTCCAGTGGCCCATATGCTGTGCTACGAGGCTCTCTTGGATAAGGCTTTGCATCCCCGGACTTTAGAATTAGTGGCCTGGATCTCCTCTCCCTTTCTCCTTTGCTGTGGCCTCTTTGGGCATAGCTCTTTGTGCTTGGCTCTGACTCCTGGAACCTGGTACTCCTTGGCTTTCTCTCTGGCACAGGTCTCTGGCAGTGGCTTTGCTCCATGGAGCCTCAGCTTATGCCCAGCACCGCCCCCTCCCTTCTTTCTTTGGAGCATACAATATCCTGGCCCAGTTGGCACTCTTACTTTTTCTTCTTCTGGTTTTGTCTCTAACATAACCCTGAGGTGGGGTTGGGGTTTGGTAAGAGGAGAGCAAAGTAGATAAATATGAAGGTGGAGGTCCAGGAAGTCGGGTTAATGGGGTCCACTCCTGTGACATCCCTTGCTGAATCTGCATCCTTAGCCCATGAGACCACATCCAGACCAAGATTTCTGGGCCCTTGAAAGCTGCTCACCCAAGAATTCTTGAGACCTTAGATCCATTTCCCAACCTCCTTCCAGCTTCTGATAAAGTGTGTGTTTAAACTGCCTTGGCTACATCAAAAATAAAACATTTCTACGAATTAAATACTTTCTGGATTCCTCGCCTTGTCTCTGAGTTTGCTTTTGAAATACTAATTAGCCAGCGAAATATGTGCTTTGTGTTTCCAAAAAAAGAAAAAGGGGAGACCTCTTTAAAAATAGCTAGCTCTGGAGGGAAGCTGCAACTAAATGTCTGTGTATTCCAACAACATTTAGCAAAAGCTAGCTCCTGTCCTCAAAAGAGGGGAAGCACTGCATGAGAAGTCTCTCTTATGGGGCAGGTGACAAAGAAAGGCTCTGGACTTTTTTTTTTTAATATTTATTTTTGAGAGGGAGAGAGACAGAGTGTGAGCAGGGGAGGGGCAGAGAGAGAGACACACACAGAATCGGAAGCAGGCTCCAGGCTCTGAGCTGTCAGCGCAGAGCCCGATGTGGGACTCGAACTCACAAATTGTGAGATCATGACCTGAGCCGAAGTCAGATGCTCAACCAACTGAACCACCCAGGCGCCCCAGCAATGGACTTTTAGAACTAGAGACTGGATTACATAAAATAGTCCTCAGTGCGGGAGCAGAAGCTCAGTCGAATGACTCTGAGCAGTGCCTAGACCCCGAATCTCATAGGGTAAGCATGCCTGTACATGCCATTTTAACTGAGCTAACACCAAAGCTCTCCATCTCATCCTAATGGATGGCAAAGGTTGCTCTCTCCTTCCATTTGATGAATGGCTGTGGCACCACCACATTTGTCTTCCAACTGGCAGCAATTCTCAAGTTAGTGATAACGAGGGTCTTCCTAACCAGGAAGTCAAACGCTCTAGTGAATTAGTTGAAGGCCACTGCATCTGCCCAGCTAGTTCACATACAGTTTACAGCCAAAGGAGAATCCTACTGGCCAGGGGCACACGATAGTAGGATTTCATGCAGTAGTGTTTCCAAAGATATCAACCCATAAATAATGACCACAAAAACTCACCATCTTCTTTTATTAATGCGTAGAATGATACTATACTGAGTGCAGAATTGAGCAAAGCAAAAAAAGCCAAATCTGCCTCCTCATTTGGAAGAACTCTAGAAAACTGGAGTTGTTGCCCCCTTCCCCCCACTGCATACCATTTGGGGGAAAAGTTCTGCAGCACCAGCAGATAGTTGCATGGATAGGTAAGTACTGCCTAGTGGCTATTTACAAATTAAGGTAGTGGATGGGGAATAACAACACATATTCAAAAAGAAAAGAAATACAGATTTCAAGATGAGGAACCATGTTACTAAGGAAGAATGTCAGGCATTTGGTCCCAGAAGATAGAAAATATAGACCTAATAAAGTCAAAAGCCACAATTATGGTTTTGTGCTATTCAATATCATGAGACTTTTAAGTCAATGACCTCCAAACCTGAATATATTTCAAATAGGAATTAGAATTACCACTCACTGGCAGGAAAACACAAGTTTCTAGGAGCAGTAATGCCTATGCCTGTATTTCTCAGAACCTATTTCACGGCAAACCAGTAGCTACACCAAAGATGTAGCCCTGATTCTCCCTACTAAACTTTAGGGACAAAGCAGCATAGATGGCCTCCTGCATCCCTCGGCCCCTCCATCTCTGAGGGGCATGCTTAATAGAATGGCTGAAGGATAAATGGGCTTACGGAGGTTCTGTTTTTTTAGCTTCACAACATTTTTCACTATGAGTCAGAGCCACAATCGGCATTTTATTTAAATGTAAGAAATTATAGGTGTGGTTTTTCTTCTCACCAATTCATTCATTCATTCTTTGCTTGCTCATCTTTTTAAAAAGTCCGTAAATTTATTAGGTACACTCTGCATACTAAATACTGTGCTAGATGCTAAAGAATCCAAAAGGAAACCAACAGCACAAAAACACAGTACCAGCCCTAAAAAACTGCATCTTTGTTTTCATTAACCCTAACTTTTTGTATTTCCTTTAAGCATGGAGGCAATAAGCCACAGTGGTATCAGCAGTACCTCTGATTTTGTCACCAATAGAAATCACAGATATATTCATAACATTTTTCAGTTATTGCAGACATCTTGACACAGTTTGCACTTACCACTTCTTCAAAATGATAGTAGTTAGTTAGGCCTACTGATAAATATTATTACTTAATACGATCAAAACCAAGCATATGCATTGCACAACGCGTTTGTTTTTAACATTTTAATGGCTGTGTTTTGATATGACTTGTTTCATTTGTAACCCCATTCATTTTATGTTAAGTATTTAAAAACATTAAGGAAGGAGTTTATGGGCTTCTGTAGGCTGCCAAATATATCCATGGACCAAAGAAAGGTCAAGAATCCCTGGTCCAGAGCTTGAAGGCTTTGGGACTGGTCAATAATTCACAGACTTCTGCTGGGCTAGATATGCTGAGAAGGATGTGACCTATTCCAGGGACTCCATAAATAGACTAGGACCAAAAGGAAATGGTTGACTGCAAAAGAAAAGCAGAGTTTGTGCTTGTTTGGTTAGGAAGCTTCTGGCCTCCTTCCCGAAATAGTTGGCCTTTATAGATCCACTCCCTCACTCAAAATGTGCTCTGAGCTGGTTTCATTTATTGCTCTTGGGGAAACTGTGCAGATGAGAACGAGAAGCCACGGTGATGATGGTGTAGACCGACCCCAGAGTAGGGTGCTCTTCAGAGGAATGTTACTGAGCAGACAGTTTAAACTGCTTGTGAAAATCAGTTATGATGAGAGGAATGTAAAGCAAATGTCCGAATTGCAGAATTGTCTCTGGGAAGATCTTTTCTGTTCCTGAATCCAGATCCTGGATCTAGATGTGACCACAGACTTTGTCCTTTCTCTGGGGTCACGGAACCTCTCTGTGTTCATGGAAGCATTTCCTTTTTCAGCCTCCTATGGCTGAAAAGGACAAATGGTGGAAATGGATATTTGGCCTTCATGCTCACCCTCTCTCATTCTTTAGTTCTACATCTTGTAGCTGTTCTTGGGCGGCAAAGAACAAAAACTACTACGTGAATTTCCATCCTTAAAAAATGAAGAGTCGACTCTGGAAGGTCAAAACCCTGTAAATTCACTTCAAGAAATCTATCCTACCAAAATCTCACTCCTCTGCACAAGATTGTCCATTAAACACTGCCTGTGATACTGAAAATAGGCAACAACCTAAAAGTCTATTAAGAGGCAACTGGTTAATTAATTATGGTACACCCATACTTAAGGAGTACTTCAAGTGGTTGAAAAGAATGTGCCAGTATGTACAGATATTCAAACTACATTTCACTGCAGAGAAAAAAAGAATTGCAGAATAGTGTATACAGTGGGATTACACTTCTCCTTAAAGTATTTATGAAACCTCACATATGTTTGTAAGTGTCCAGATGAAGACCTAAAAGATGAACCCTGAACTCAGTGCTTACTTTGAAGGCTGAGAGTGGAAATCGGTGGTTCAGAAAGGAGGAAGATGAGAGAGTCAAAGAGAAATTTTCACTCTTTACTGTAATATTTCCACATTGTTTGAAGTACAGAACTGCTTTCGAGATTCAAAATATAACTGAAAGAAAGATCGCATCAGCTCTCACCATGTGTAATGGTAATTATCTGGTAATCGAATTAAAAATTTTCATTTGTTAAGAAAACCATGCTGTATCAGAATGTTAGGATACCCAAAATAACAATGTCTTAGACAAGCAAGGGCTATAGTTCTTTGGAGGTAGACAATCTGGGGCTAATTTGGCAGCTCTGTTTCCAGTAACTCTTCCCTCTCCCAGGTATGGTCTCATCTTTGTGGGATCTAGGGTGAGAATCAACTTATCCCTGTTCCCAGAAGCAGAGTGGAGGAAAGGACAAAGAAGGGAGTCATGTGGGGGGCAGACTCAGACCCACTATCTGCATGTTTTCCTAAACCACTGGCCTCTATATTCTAGAAGAGTGTAATGCACGGTGAGAGACCATATTCTCTAATAGGAGACAGTGATACAAAGATGACACCTTGAGACTCCCTGCTGCTGACTCTAGACCCTCTTCTCAGGGACTTTCCTTCTTTTCTTCCTTCACTCCACTTCCCTTGTCTCCTGCATTCCCTTTCCTCCTTCTCCCCGCCTGCGCACCTCACTTTGGTTAGCCAAGCAGGCACCAGCTCACAATGCAAGAGTTTGCTGATGCTGAGGTTGCTTTGGGGGCTGCTGGATCCCATCATCAGAGGACAGGGGTCACAAATGAAGGCTTCTTGTCTGAGCAGCATTTGGAATCAGCTCTCAGAGAATGAGACAGAAAGAAACAAAGGATGAAATTTGCGGCCATTTGGCCAGCTACAGGATCTGCTCCTGGCTGCAGAAACAGCTGACTGGTGTGCATGTGCGTGTGTGCATGCGTGTGCACACGTGTGTGTGCATGCGTGTGTTAATGTACGTGTGCTGTTTATGTGAAATTTTAGCTACTTCATCTCTCAACATCCCTCTCTCTCAACCAAACCCCTGAAATGTTTTATTACCAACACCTCTCTAATGTCATTTTACTTTCTCTTATTTTCCACCTTTATTAGGATAGAATTGACATATGACATTGTATTCGTTTCAGGTGTACAACACAATTATTTGATATATGAATGTATCGCAAGATGATTACCATAATGATTTTAATTAACATCTATCACCTCGCATAGTCACATTTTCCCCCCTGTGATGAGAACTTTTTAAGATCTCCTGTCTTAGCAACTTTCAAATATACAATAAATATTGTTAACTAGGGTCACCACACTGTACATTATACCCTCACCCATTCCCCGCATCCCACACCTCCTGCCACTGGCAATCACCAATTTGTTCTCTGTATTTATGAGTTTAGCTGTTTTTTATATTCCACACATAGGTGACATCATATAGTATGTCTTTCTCTGTCTGACTTAATTTCACTCAGCATAATGCCCTCCAGGTTTGTCCATGCTGTTGCCAATGCAGGATTTTCTTTTTTTCTGTGGCTGAATAATATTCCACCACGTACGTGTGTGTTTGTGTGTGTGTGTGTGCGTGCGTGCGTGCACAGACACACCCCACGTTTTCTTTATTCATCCATCTGTGGACGCTTAGGTTCTTTCCATGTCTTCGCTATTGTGAATAATGCTGCCATAAACATGGGGGTGCAGATATTTCTTGATTTACCTCCTTGGATATATACTCGGAAGTGGAGTTACTGGATTTTACTTTCTCTTGTTGTAGTTCTTTGAGCAGCTGTTTCATCTCTCCTTGTAGACTATAAACTTCTCGAAGGTGGAGACTATTTTGTGGCATCTGTGTATGTTTGACATCTAGAAAAGTGCATGACGTAAGGCCAGAGCTCAAAGAATGAGTGCACCAAACATTACTGAAATCTAAAGTAATGTGCGGGTGGCTAACCTCCAAAAAAGGGCAGGTTACAGCTGGGCAAAGATATTGTGCTGCCTTTTTGAATGCAAAAAAAAAAAAAAAAAAAAAAAAAGGAAGAGGATTTTAAACAGGAGGAAAATGTGAAGAAATAAGGTCACATTCTGGCACATGCTTCCACTTCTCCCCTGGAGTCTCCCCTCATCGCGAGAGCTGGTGCCTTCCTCTTCCTTTCTCAAGCTTCTATTACACTGATGGTCTGTCCCAGGGCAATAGTGCGTACTCTGGATCAGTGTGGCTTCCAAACATATTGTAAACTCTTCCAAGGGGCGCCTGGGTGGCTGAGTCGGTTAAATGTCTGACTTTGGCTCAGGTCATGATCCCACAGTTCATGGGTTCGAGCCCCACTTCAGGTTCTGTGCTGACAGCTCAGAGCCTGGAGCCTATTTCAGATTCTCTCTCTCTCTCTCTCTCTCTCTCTCTCTCTGTCTCTCTCTCTCTCTATCAAAAATAAGTAAGCATTTAAAATCTTTCGAGTTGTGGACCTTGCCTGATACTTCTGTAATCTCTTTTCACAGTGCTGGGAACATAGTAGATTCTCGATAAATAAATTTTCCTTTAACTGATTATTAAATAATCTTTTGATAGGTTAAATATAAATATGGTTAGAAAAAGATAAATAGGAACACTGCAATGAACCCAGTCTTTGAAAATAAGTCTTCCTTTCCTGTTTTATTTTTCCAGAGCACCTACCACCCTCTAACATACTATCTAATGTAACATTATATTTTGAGCCTGTCCATCTTCCCACTAGAAACTGGAGTCTCACACATGGCTGGCCGGGTGTGTAAATTGTAACAGTCACTTTGGAAAATTGTCTGGCAGTGCCTCCCAAGGTTACTAAAGCTTATATAATACTGATAATTCCACTCCTGAATATGTACACACATGGGAAAAGAGTGCATAAGTGAAACCAAACAGACTTAAGAATTATCTTATCAGCTTTATTTACAAAAGCTGAAAGTGGAAATAAACCAAATATCTGTCAGCAGCAGAACAGATAAATAAATACTGGCGTCTTCGTGCAACAAAAGATTACACAGCAATAAAGGGAACAAAATAGTGGTGCATGAGATCGCACGGGTGATTCTCACAGACTTCTTTTTTAGTAAAAGAAGCCAACTATAAAAGAGCAACGCAAAAGAATATATACTATATGATTTCATCTTGGTGAATTCAAGAGACAAAACTAGCCTATGGCAATTGAAGTCCGAACGGTGGTTAGCTCTGAGTGGGAGTGTTTACTGATTGGCAGAAGCACGAAACACCTTCTGAGATTTGGGGCATGTGCTATTTCTTTATCTGGGTGGTGGTTACACTAGTGTGTACACCTGCAACAACTCAAACTATATCCTGAGTATTTGTGCACCTTTCTGCATATATGCTGTACAATCACTTTCTAAAAGTTAGGAAAAAGAACAGAAGCCCCATAGGGTCTGGTTTCATGAATAGATATTCACCAAATGCGCAAAGGCACCATGTTTGGGTTTGCATCCTACTCAATCATCTTTATTTCTGCCCATGTTTTGTTTGTAGCTCTTGGAGGAATCATGTGAAGAAGGAGTATGTGAATACCAAGGCTCAGAGAAGATAAGTACCTGGCTCAAAATAAGCCAGCTAGGATGCTTCCCAGGTCTGTGCTCTTAAACCCCTGTTCTATTGCTTCACACTCTGCTTCACGAAGAGACGGGTGACAAATATGGGAATGGAGGCAAGACCAGGGAAGAGGAAGACCATATTCATGGCTCTTAAGCCACGTAGGTAATGGAGAAGACAGCCAGGGAAAGGAAAGGGTGAGCTTCCAGATTCAAAGGAGCTGCTGTTGGATACAGGCTGTCCTGTGAGAGTTCTTTGATCCCAGGGTCAGCGACAGTGGCCATAAACACTGTACACACACAGTGAGGGAATCTTTGCTGGGCCCAGAGCTTGCTGTCTCAGCACTGGAAGTCAAACACACTGATTTTTCTAGTGGAGGCCAGCCTAGCCCACACCTCACCTCGTGCCAAACGGGACTGTAGCACAGATGATGAGAAAGCAAACAGGTTCTGAGCAACTGAGAAGAATTCAGATATCTGTTTACTGGGCTCTCCTTCCTCCTCCCTTTGCCCAGTTTCTTTTTCTAACACAACTTAAGTGAAATGAGGAGATACCCTACAGTTGGCAAGACACAGCAAGGGCTGTTGGGATTTTTGGATCTTGCAGCCCCAGGGACATGTGATTGCCAGTTCTGAAGGTGGACTCTTGCCCCCTGCAGTGTTCCTTCCTACACCCACTGGGACAGATCCAGATGGGAGAAGGAAGGGGTAGGTGTGAGCTACAGGAAAGGCATTCAGTAGAGACAGTCGCGGTATTCGCTGTTTTGTCTCTGCCCCTGGGAAGGTCCGGGTTGGGTGACCACAGGCTCTGAGTATTTGTGTTCCCTGTCTCAGAATCTAGAAGCTGCAGGTGGGAAAGAATACAAGTTAGAAGGCGTTCTCCTTGATGGATCATTTCCCCTCATGCTACACATTCAGTTATTCACCAATTCCTATCAATGACACCCTCCAAAATGTATTTTGAATCCCCATTTCTCTCCGTGACCCACTTAAGTCTTAACCATCATTTCCCACCTAGATTACTGCAATATTTTTGTAAGTGCTCTCTCCTTCCAGCCTTGCCTTCTCTTTCCACCCCAAATCCATAGACAACCAATGTGATGACTTCTCTTGTACCTAGAATAAAATCAACTTCGTTACCAGGACCCATAGGTCCCAACTGATGTGAACCAGCCTGAGAATTTTTAAAAAATGTTTACTTATTTATTTTGGGGGGTGGCAGGGAGACGGAGAGAGAGAAAGAGTCCCAAGCAGGCTCCAGAGCATACCATCAGCACAGAGACCAACGTGGCACCCGATCTAAAACTAAGAGTCAGATGCTTAGCTGACTGGGCCACCCAGGTGTCCCCTAAGAATTTTACTTTATCTCATTCACTTTGCCACTCTCACTCATTAGGCTGAAAATATTCAGATTAAAAGAAAATAACAACTTGTGCGGCACCTGGGTGGCTCAGTCGGTTAAGTGTCTGGCTCTTGACCTCAGGTCATGATCTCACAGTTTGTGAGTCCAAGGCCCATGTCTGGCTCTGCAATGATAGCATAGAACCTGCTTGGGATTCTGTCTCTGCCTCTTCCCCACTCATACTCTCTCTCACACAAAATAAATAAATAAAATTAAAATAAATAACAGCTTGAGTCATAATTCATATATCCTGCAACTCACCAATTTAAAGTATACAATTTAATGTTTTCTAGTATAATTACAGAATTCTGCAATCATCACCACAATCAAATTTGGAACATTTTATCATCTCCTCTCCCCAAATCCTGTACCTACTAGCAATCACTCCCCATTTCCCCTCAACTTCTCCAGCCTAAGGCAACCACTAGTCTACTTTCTGTCTTTCCAGATTTGTCTGGTCTTATTTTTAGCTTTTGAACACACCAAGCTTTTTCCTGGATTAGGTCCTTACACACGTGAGTTCCTCTGCCTAGAAATCTCTCAGCCTATTCTTTAGGGTTCCATATGCCCTTCACCCCATACCTTGCATGGCTGGTTCCTCTGCTTTCATGCCTATAATGAAATGTAATCAACTCAGAACTTTCCTGAATACCCTAGCAAAGACCAGGCTTCCAACATTTTCCTTTATCATAGCTCCTTGTTTTCTTCTTAGCACCTCCAGTTGGTAATCATTAGTTTATTAACTTTTCACTGCCCTATTCTTTCCAATTGGTTTTAAGCATAATGAGGGGAGTGAATATAGCTCTCTTGTTTTCTGTTGTAGTTCTAGTTCCTACTACAGAGTTTGGCACTCAGAAGACCCTCAGTAAACATCTGAAGAATGAATGCATGAATGAATGAACGAATACCCAGTTCAGTTGTCTGGCACTGCCTGGAAATAAGACCTCTTGCCTATTTGAGCAGTAGGTATTACAGTGCACCATCACTTACACCGTCTAGCTTTTCTACTGATTCAAGCAGTGCAACGTCATTTACACCATCTAACTTTTCTACTGATTGAAGACAGAAGTTTTAGACCAAGATTCTCTTCAAATCATCTTTAACAGATGGCCTGATGTGTTTTCCCCCCAAAACAAGGGTAGTTGTCCTAAAGAAGTTTGAACAGAATGATCAATTGCAATATGGTGGCAGTATGCTTCTGTATGAATGGTGGCATGTCATCTGAGAGGTTCTACTCTTCCCCCTCCTTTTAAGATTATTGATTGCTGCTTCTTTCCCATAAACATTAACAGCAAGACAATCACTTGACGTTAATGTTTGTCTAATCATTAGACAAAGACAGCAGCCCTGTCCACCAGGTCTCCCTACTGCCATAAGGGATCCATTTAGTGTTCCCTCAGTATAAAAAGCTGGGTGAGGATCCCCTTCCACCACCATCAGCACTCTCCATGGTTCAGTAGTTGGCTCTGGGAAAAACCAGATTGTAAACCAATGGAAGGGAAGAATATATTCTATTCCCACCTGTATGGACTGCTATCCTACCCCCAACACCACACATGTCCAAGAAGTTCACAAAAGCTACTTATGAACAATTATTCAACGAGTGACAACTAATTAGGTAATGTCTCCCATCTTTCCTTCCTGCTTTCATCCTGACATCCCCACCCCCTTGGTTTACCTGCTCCTCTTGTCAATCCTGAGCTTTTAGTCTGCTCAAATGTTTCAATTAAGGAGAAAGTCAAGCTGACCAATTAATCCACACTATGCTGTTTTATAAACATAAGCACTGGTGTGCTGGAGCACTTCATAACTGTTTACAAGAGCCAACTGTGTGTACCTCTTTCCAGCTCTACATTCGTTGATATCAGGTTGGAAGTTTGAAATCAGCAGTGGTAGATATAGTTACACTAGAGAAATTGGCAAATGCTACAAATCAGAGTATTATTATTATTAAAATTATTATTGTTATTATTGAGAGCCAGTTGTTAAACATTTGCCAGTACACCACTGACTTAATGTATTCACATTATTCCCTACCTGTCCCTCCACCTCCTTTTTCTAAGAAAATTCCTGACCAGGCTTAATTCAAAAATGACTCACCAAAAAAGACTTTGAGGCCATATGTTTATAAAGCAAACACTTTTCCCCACTCTCCTGCTTGGGCTCTTTCATAGCTTTCACTATTGAGTACATCCAATCCTTAGCTCTGCTCTTAACAATGAACTTCCTAGTTTGCCAAAACAGGGTAAAAACTAAAATACTTTAGGGTTTTTTAGGTAACTTCTTTACATAAGTTTAGAGAGAATGAACAGACTACCTTATGCAGACATCTTCCAGTCCTCAAATTGAACCAGACTTAGTGGTGCTTAAAACTGATATCGGTTCAGGGGCATCTGGGTGGTTCAGTCAGTGAAGCATCTGACTCTTGATCTCAGTTCAGGTCATGATCTCTGGGTTTGTGAGTCCATGTCCCATGTCCGACTCTGCACTATGTGGAGTCTGCTTGGGATTTTCTGTCTCTCTCTGCCCTCCCCCACCCCCTGCTTGCACGTGTGTTTGCTTTTGCGTGCTCTCTCCCAAAAGAAATAAATAAGCTTAAAAAAATTGACATCAGTTCATATATCTAGACCTAGTTTCATCCGTCAGCCCTTCTGGCTTCTGAGACCGTATGAAATTACCTGTCTCATGGCTCAGTGGCAGAAGCATGGACTAAGAATTTTAGGTCTGCCAGAAAAATAAGATACTATTAGTACGTTAGTATTAGTGGTCCTCAACCTGACTGCACATGAGCATCACCTGAACAACTTTAAAAAAATTATCAAGGTCTACACCTCACTCTAGATCAATTTAATCAAAATCTTCTGGGTTGGGACAGGGCATTTCTAGTGGTAGTAGCTCCCCAGGTGATTCTAAGGCATCACCAGAGGGAACCACCGATCTAATCACACCTCAATTTTCAGATGAGAAACCTGAGCACCAGTTCCAAGAGCCTTGCTCAAAGCCCCAGGGTGGCTGAGCAAAGGCAGAGCTAGTCTAAGACTCAGATCTCTTTGGTGATAAGATATAATAATATAAATTACATGAATACAGGGACTACTGAGTCTAATCTTTACTATGTCAAGCTTAGGGTCTGATCAAGGACCACGTGCATGCCCTTTAATCCATCTATAACAACAGCTGACCCTTAAACATCATGGATTGGAACTGTGAAGACCCACTTAACAGATATTTTTCAATAAGTACAACACTGTAAATGTATTTTTTCTTCCTTACAATTTTCTTTTTTTTTTAATGTTTATTTATTTTTGAGACAGAGAGAGACAGAGCATGAACGGGGGAGGGTCAGAGAGAGAGGGAGACATAGAATCTGAAGTAGGCTTCAGGCTCTGAGCTGTCAGCCCAGAGCCCGACATGGGGCTCGAACTCATGGACCGTGAGATCATGATCTGAGCCGAAGCCGGACGCTTAACCGACTGAGCCACCCAGGCGCCCCTTCCTTACAATTTTCTTAACATTTTCTTTTCCCATACTTAATTGTAAGAATACATTATACATATAATACCTACAATATGCAAAATGTGTGTTAATAGACTATGTTATCAGTAAGACTTCAGGTCAACAGTAGGCTATTAGGAGTTAAGTTCTGGGGGAGTTAAAAGTTATACATGGATTTTTGATTATGTGGGGGTTGGTGCCCCAAACCGCTGTGTTATTCAAGGGTCAATTGTACTTGATTTGTTAAGTGCCTTGACTAGATGTTTGGAGTCATTTGATAATGTGGTTTTAAGGTGTGAACTCTGAAGTCCTATAGCCTGGGTTCAGATCCTGGTCTACAATTGGCCAAACTGAGACTTTGACTAAGTTATTTAACCACTCCGTGCTTCAGTTCAAAAGAATTAAAGATTACAAAGGCAGTGTATAGAGAGCACTTAGCACATTGCCTGGTTGACAGCTTCCACAAATACTAATTAGTATCGTTTGGCTGAATCAACCTATCTCCACCTCTTCACTTGAACGCTGCTGGGTGAGGTGAGGAGAAATTTAATAGTGATGAGGGGCAAGAAGCAGCAGCTTTTGAGCATCCTGAACTGAAATCTCTGCCTTGGCCTTGAGGGTTGCTGGTAGTTAAGACAAAGCTACACTGCACCTTCAAGAGCACAACAGGAAACCTGAAATGGTAGACACTAGACTGTCCCTTTCTTCCTCTCAGCGAATGGCATTGATTCTTTTTTAAAATTTTATTTTAGAAGCCTATTTTATTAGCACTGAATTACTTTTTAAAAAAATACCTGGTTCTAACATAATCATTAGACAAGTTATTAGCTCATGAAAATGTGACCTATAGGAAACTTTGCAGGGACAATAGTATTACCCATATTATTGTTATAAAAAAATTTCTTGAGATATAATTGACATATTATGTTAGTTTGAGGTGTACAGCATAATGATTTGTATTTGTATGTGTTGCAAAATGATCACCACAGTAAGTCTAGTTAACACCTGTTCAACACACACAGTTACAAATATTTCCCTTGTAATGAGAACTTCTAAGATCTCTCTCAGCATCTCTCGCAACACACGATCCAGTTTTATTAGCTACAGTCACTGTGCTGTACATCAGGCATTGATTATTGAGGGCAGCAGCCCCAGTGGTCCTCCTGTTCTCTCCTCTAACTGGGCACTGGCCTCCAGGCCCAAGGTGTCAGACCTGCAAAGTGCTGGTACAATGGGGGCTCAGCAGCCACTCACCACGTCCTGATCCTCCCAGGTCTGTTTCTCAGCCTGAGTTTGCTTCTCACCCAGCATCCAAGTTCAGCAGACATCTCCTTCCAGACCGATAGGAGATGATATCAGAAACCTGTCCCCATTCATAACACTGACGTGGCTTCTGCTCTTCAGATCAGTTTTTAATGAAAACTCCCAGGAGATTAAAGCAGAGCAGAGGAAGAAACAGAATGATAAATGTCCTAAAGCAAAATGAGATACAGTTCAGAGATGGTTGGGTTGCAGTTGTTCTTTTAGACAAACAGTTTATGAAAGACATTGGCAAAAGTGTCAACAGCCTTCTGTCTCATTTTCAAATATTAGCACAGGATATTTCCTTCTGGTTATTATTAGATGTAGAAATTTGTTCCCATATAGGGCCCGGTGTGGAGCTCAGTCTCCCCTTTCACCACGGTATCTTTCTAAAAGCTGGTTCTAAGGTTGTAGAATGAGGAATCTCATTGCGATGCAAAGAAACACGCAGATGGATCAAAATGTGGTTGGTCAGGACTTTCAGAATCTCATTAGATGGAGAACTTAATTTACAAAATAGCATACAAATATTCACTTTCAAAAGGATTCACCACCATCCATTCAAGTAGGATGTATGTATAAATACATGTATGTATAAATATTTTCTTATTTCCTCACCAGTTTTCCCTGTAACAGTCTTTCCAGTTTTCCTTAATAGATATTCTGACCCCCAACCTCACCCCTGTTCTCAGCAATTTTTCCAGGTCTGAATTTACCAAAATCCAAAAACCTAAGGAATTCAGGAAATCTACCAATATCTCAAAATAAGCATTCTCCCCCAGCTCAGAATAACCAGTCCGCTTATCCTGATAATATGCTTGCACTGGTAAGATGGCATCTTACCCTCACCTATCATTAAGAATTTGCTATAGAATTTTTCTTAAAGAACATTTCTGGACCATGAAATATGAAAAATTTCCAAGATATTAGCCAGTCCCAAATATTCACTTTATAGATGAAGAAATCAAGATCAACAAGATGAAGACAACTTTTCCAAGGTCACAAGAAAATTCCTCCAAGGTCAGAAGAAAGGTTAGGATTAGAACCCAGGACTCTGGACTCATAATTGATTATTAATTAATTAATTCATTTTTGCATGATTACTATATGCCCAAACTGTGCAAGATACTAGAACAGATAAACAAGCCAAAAAGATATACTCCTGCCCTCATGTGTAGTGGGAAAGCTGACCTACAGGTACAAACTCAAGTGTTATGTAAAGATGGTAACAGGGGACTTCACCTGGCCTAGGGCACCAGGAATAGTTTCCCTGATGAAATGGCCTTTGAGCTGAAATCTAAGAACCAGATGAATAGGAATGAACTAGATGAAGAAGCATGGCCTGGGAGAGGAGGAAGAGAAGATTCCAGACAAAGATCCTAAATGTTTTCCACTATATATCACAATTTCTTGACCATTGAATCACACAGAATACAGCTGTGGTGGTGTTTTTCTTTTAGCCACCTTATTTTTATCTTTCCTTTGATTTAGGTAGGTATAATTTAAGAATATAATCTCCAATCACCGATCCCTGTTGATGACAAGAATCAGCAAGCCCTAGCTTAGGAGGAAGGTAAAAATGGGAGTCTGGGGTGACTTGTTTGGTATGATTTTAAAAATCATGATAGTGAAGAATTGATTGGCATTCATTCTAAACTCATTCAAAGCATTGGTTTTTGGTCTATTTTCATATTATTCCAGAACTGGAAAAGATTTGCTTCACCCCAAGTCTCTTGATTTTTACCTCTCATTAAACTCAATCCATTTACACTTTCCTAGTGTCTTTGTCTGAAACACAGGGAAAAGAGCATAAATTTGGAAGCATAGAGAGATCATGATGCCAGACAGGAATTAAGAGCTTTAGAATTACCAGAGAGACTTCAATATCTGGCTTTCATCTTAAAAGCAAGGAAATCTGAAACACATAAGTAAGCTCTGCATATAAAAGGAGGTGAGAAAGAGTATCAGGAAAGGAGACACCAGGGAAGTAATGCTTGTAGGACTTTTAGTGGTTTTCAGCCCATTCTTCTAGATGTGAACTTTTACAAACTGATTCGAGCACCTCTTTTGTTTGGTCTTTTCATATTCTCTTAATAACTTAACCCACTGCATTTTCTAAGTTGCAAGTTCTAGAGTAGTTAGAAGTTGTAGGAGACATAAGATGCAAATGAGCAGTGCATACATCAACTGGATGCATGGATATGGAATTCCAGTCTATCCCAAATGGGGAGAATGAAGGACGCTGAAACTATAACAGATAGTTGATGCTTTCTCAGCATGGACAGTCAATGCCATATAGATTTATTATCCAGTGTTTATCTGTGCTTCTGTGTTTGCATTATAAATACACTCTTGAGTTTTTTAACATGTTGAGTCTCAGTGGGAAATTGTGATTCATGTGGGTGCTATAATTTTAAAGTGTTATAATTTTAAAGAAATAAAGCATTCTTTAAGGTTCTTTGTAGTTTGAGTCTTCAAAATAAATGTAAAAATAAATATTGAAAGAGTGAACAATACTGGCTACCAGACTAAATGAGAACACTGGTTTAGGAAATTCAACCCACAAGAATATCAGACCACCAGTGACAGTATATAGAAGAGCCATGAAAGACAATAGTGTAATTATGTAATTGTCTTACAAATGATCTCAAAGAACAGGACTAGCTGAAGGAATTATCTTCATCATGGCCACTAACTCCAAGAATGATTAAGTCATATGACCCATTAATATGGCTTCACAATGATTCTTCAGTTTCTTCTTTTCTCAGTTCTTATATCTGCCAGCAGTACCAACCTCTTTTCATCTCCTCCAGGACAGAAGCCTGGCATTAGCTTTCTCTGTTCCCCATTGTTAATCATCTGTACATTATCTGTCACCAAATCTGTTTGCTTCTTCTTTCACTAATCTCCTGGGTTAGTTCTTTGGGCTTCTTTTTTCTTTGTCACCATCCTACCCCAAAGCCCTCATAACCAGCTGGAATACTGCACTCATCTAACTAGTCCATGATTAACCAACCCCTCTTCTGTGTTAAGAGAATTCTCCATTGTGTGAATCTTGATGGGAGGCTGTGTTATTGTGATTTACAATAAGATATATAGATTTGGTCTTTGTCTCATTTTCTGGCACAGAGCTTTTAAAGCCCTTGGAATTTCCTAAGTGATCAGAGTATAAAGGTATTTTTGTTATGTTAATGAGATGATTTTTGGAAAGCCCCTAGGTAACCAAAGGATGGGGGCTGGTTGCCAGGGGGCTCAACCACATGATTATAGAGTTGGAACTTTTATTCCCACCCTAACCTCCAAGAAGGGGAGAAGGGCTGGAGGTTGAATCAATCACCAATGGCCGATGATTTATCCAATCATTCCTATGTAATAAAGACTCCATAAAAACTCAGAAAGGATGGGAGCTTCCTGATTGGTGAACAAGTGGAGATTCAGGGAGAGTTCTGTGCCCTTTTCCTTATATGTTGCCCTATATATCTCTTCCATCTGGCAATTTGTGAGTTATATCCTTTTTATAATAAACCAGTAACCTATTAAATAAAATCTTTGAGTTCTGTGAGCCCCTCTAGCAAATTAATTGAACCCAAGGAGGGGGTTCTAAGAACTTCTGATTTATAGCCAGTTGGTGAGAAGCACAGGTAACAACCGGGACTTGCAGCTGGCATCTGAGGTGGAGGGCAATCTGCAGGACTAAGCCCTTAACCTGTGGAATCTGTTGCTATCTCCAAACAGATAGGGTCAGCATTGAGTTGAATTGTAGGACACCCAGCTGGTGTCTGAAAACTGCCTGGTGGTGTCAGGACTACCAGCATACATTGGAATTGGGTTCAGAATCATTAGAGCCAACTTCCTTCTGCAGAAGCCAGAAAGGGCAGATGATGTCTCCCAGCCTCTCCTGCAGCTAGAGCTCAGGTGTCTGCCCCTGGGCTTGGCCAATCAGAAGTACTCATCCTAAATCTGAGACTATGATGCATGGGATGGAAACAGTTGAGAATTTTTTGCGGCAGTCACACTGGCAGCAATGCCCGTGGATGTCCTCAGTGCTGCACATGACCTTAGCTGCTTCATATGACCTTAGCAAGCCAGGTCAGCCTCAGCTTCGACGCCCAGTACTCAGCTGCTGTGCGGACGGTGTCCCCACCAAACCAGCTCTGTGGGGGTGATTTCAACTGTGACTCTGGCTGTGTAGTCCCTTTCTGTTCTGCTTGTTCACTTAGCCTGGTTCTCTAAACTTCCCAGCATTTCTGTGAGCTATCCAATATCCATTTGAAAAATTCCTTTCATGCTTAAGACAGCAAGAATTGGTGTCTGTTCTGAGGACCTTCAGTGATAGTTCAGTCACTGTATCTGTCCCTGCTCCCAAGCTATCACTCACACCCCAGCCAAACTTTTTCAAAAACTTCACCTTTACCATATCATTTCTTAATATATGCTAAGAAGACACAATGGATTCCACATAAGTCAAGCTCCTTAGTTTCCTTTTCAGCATTCTGGATAATCCAGTTTCTCTCAATCTAAAGGGAGCTATTTTCTCTGCTCTCTGGTCAGTAATCTTCAAAAAAAAATTTTATAAGACCCATAGGGATAAACATATTAAAAGCCAACATACACACAATTAAAGCAAACATTTCATGAAAAAAACACTTAAATTATGTGTGATAAACTGATATTTTCTATTCCATTCTTCTTCTTCTTTTTTTTTTTTTACTTTCACCCATCAAATTGATTTGTAAAACACAGGTTTTCAGACCACCCATACTCTGTTACCGGTTTATGACATGGGCAGGAAGTACATCAAGGAATTAACTCAAAACCTTCAGTTAATCTCACTTTTCCTATTAGGGTTTGTTATATATACATAATTGTTGCTGAAAAAAATACAAAATTGGCATCATGACAAAGAAGGCCTATGAAAAAGTCATTCTCAGGACTACTGAATAATGCTTGAATACATAGTTAAATCAAATGCAAAAAATTTTTTTCTTTCCAAACTTTAGATTTGATTGTGCATATTCCTGTAGAAGAAAGTTTGGTTCCACATTCACAAAAACTTTTTGGCCCAGTTAGTCTCTTCGAGGAAGTCTCTTGGTTCAAGGGTTTGGGCTCTGGCTCCCCTGATTTGACCCAGGATGTTTCTCTACAGAAACTCCAACCAAACACATGTGTAACAAGTCATTGCTGACATTTTTCAAATGAATGAGGTAGAAACAGATTAATAAGGGGGTTACTCTAAAATGATAAGCAAAAGTCAGGTCAACAAGGCTGGGCACGAAGAGCTTTAACGATCTATTGAAACTGCCAGTATCTTACTTTACAAAAATTTGATTTGGGAGATGAAAATGGGGCTGAGGATGGGGGCTGGAGTCCCAGAAAAAGAGTCAGGTGCACACTGAACCGCACAGGGTTGCTAGCGGCACATCTGAGTTCCCGCCCCGGGTACCCTCTCACCAGCTGCTGCTTACCCCTCCCTTCTGCGAGATTTCTGAGGTCGGTGTATTCAGGCCTTAGGTTTGGTGGCCTGGAGCCCTCGTGCTTTGCAACCTGTTATAACAATCTGTCTACCTTTGTGAATATCTAATGGATACTAGATGCACTCCTGTGAGACTAGAATACATACTGAGCTAAGAAAGACAAAATTTTTCTTTCCGTTAATTCCACCGTGGTTCATATTCAACACATCACTATATTCATCCGTCTTTGTGGGCTGGAAAGCCAGCCATATGGAATCAGATACACGGAGCAGATTCTCTCCCCAAGAGCTTGGGAGAGCATATACATAATGACCCTCTCTCCCTTCCTCGTATTGGCTGAAATCTCTTAGACCCCCGGCTATTTCCAATCACTTCGGAGTTCTCTGCAGCTCTGCTCCACATCTTCTTTTCTCTACATTGGAAGAAGCACGGAAAAGCTGCCCAAATAAAACCAAACCAGAAATTCCCTGGAAAACAGAAAACTGCATCCTGTGTCTTGCATCCTGACTGCCCCATTTCTCCTCCTTCTCCTCACCCCTTCCAGTCCATCCTCATATTCCTTTTCAGAGCTTCTGGCTTTTTGTTGCTTTGAAAAGCTGCTGGTATTAGGGAGACCGGCATTTATTTGTTTTTTCTTTGTCTAATCCACAGGGACATCTTTGCCTTTCTCTGCAACACCATTTGAGGGTGGGTGTAACATAAGAAAAGCGACTAATGGATCATTTGAAAGAACTCTCAAAATTGGAAACAATCAATAACAAGTATTCCAGGTGCCCTTAATTCTGCCTTCCACCCCATACAGTGGGAGGTAATGCAGAATAGGGGTTAAGAACCTGTCATCCAATGACTTGGATGTGAATCCTGCTTTGTCCCGATTTCCTTATCTGATTTGACACATTACTTAGCCCCCAAAGCCTTGATTTCCTTCTTCACACCCTAGTTGTTATTATTATCCACTGCAGGGACAGAGGTGTGAGCCCTACCCCTCTAGGAGCTTGCACTGAAATGGAAAAAGTACTCAAGCCACACGTTCTACATCACTGCCATCCCAGTGTTTCACCAACTGTGGAACTCGCCATGGCCATCAAGTCCCTGGTGGGAATGTGAGAATACGGGTCAAGTGTTTTTCTTAACATAATTTAGCGTTGCCAGCCAAGGAGCTCACCTTTCCCTCCATGGTTCATCTAGTCTTTAAAGACAAGTGACACCCTGGCCCTTCCAGGTTGGTTGATTTCCTGGTGATCTGACACCAACCTGAGGTTTCAAAGCAGAGTCTTTCCTCGTCAACGGCATGTATGGCACACAGCTGGTACCCTATTCAGAAGCAGTGACCCATGTGCTGAAAACTGATGCTTCTGGTGGCAGATGAACAGATTTCATTCTCTAGCAAAATTTCTCTTTCCTAAGTGAGAAAAGCTCCTTCCCTTCCTCCTTTCCTCTCTTCCTTCCCTTCCTTCCTTCCTTCCTTCCTTCCTTCCTTCCTTCCTTCCTTCCTTCCTTCCTTCCTTCCCTCCTTCCTTCTCTCTCTCCTTCCTTCCTTCCCTTCCTCCTTCCTTCCTTTTTTTCTCTCTTCTCTTCTCTTCTCTTCTCTTCTCTTCTCTTCTCTTCTCTTCTCTTCTCTTCTCTTCTCTTCTCTTCTTTTCTTTCCCTGTTTGGTGCCCAAATAATTGGATTATTTGGAACACCTTTATTTTTCTTTTAAATAGGGTGGTGGGCATCAACTGGATATTACAGCTTCTTGCAAGTATCTAGATAGTGTGACTAATTAGATCCTGACATTGGTAACAACTCATGGGTCTGGTTCTTTTCTTTCTTTCTCTTTTTTTTCTTTTTTCTTTTTCTTTCTTTCTTTCTTTCTTTTTTTTTCCTAACAAATCTGGAGGACGTCAGAGTGGACAAAAATAATTTCCCCATCTGCAAAAGATTTCACAGACAAATAGTACTTAAGCTGAGAAATCCCATGATAAATTTGCCAGTAGACCAATTCTCCTCACTGGTATGAAGGAGGTTTATAACAGGAATCCTTTGTGCATTGTGGAAGGCAAATGCATATGTATTTTACATGAGCAAATTCTAAACCACCCAGCCATGATGTTTTTAAATTATGCTTTCCCCAAAATAACCCCCTTTAGATCAAGTTCTCAAAGGTTTGTCTCCATGATTGTAAGCTGCTCTTGGAGCCCTGGAAAGGATGGAAAGAGAAACTGAGAGTCAAAGGTTTCCATGTAACCACAGCTATTTCTTGCATTGGAAGCTGCCTATTTTTGTTCTCTCTAGAGAGAGAATTGCAGAAGATTTTTATGTCTGTCTCAAAATTGATTATGGGTTTTTAGCTTTACGAAGTTCAGACTTAAAAAAAAATACCAACAAAAAAAACACAAAAATAACACTTATCATTCTCTTCTGCATATGTCAGTGAGTTTATTCTGCACTTGTGCATGTTTGGGGTAGCATTACATGTTGATATTTACTATGAAACACTACAAACTTAAAAGTAGCAACAGGAGAACACCATGAGGACAGCTTGTGTTCTTTGTGTGAATTGATTCAAGGCTCTCATTCATAAATTACCTAGACCTTTTGGTTAGTTCCCAGCCCCCCACCTCCCCACCCCCCACCCAGGTGATAACTCAGTAAAATCTGGATCCAATCTACTCCAATTAGTACTGCCATATAAACAAACTGAACTCTGGATTTCACTTTTGGAGGGGAAAAATTAAAAAGCTAAGTATTGTAAAACCAATCTTAACTTTGTTTTCTCTCTTGCATAATTAGTGGCTCTTTTACCAATGAAGAAATGCTTTACACAAAATAAGAGTGAGGTCAATAAAGGTAGAGAAGTTATAAAGAAGTAGAAAATAAGAGGAAGGAAGTAAAGAGGAATGCAACAGAAAGAAAGGATGGGGTAAGAAGAGGTGGGGAGAGAAGATATGCTTGTGTGAGCCTTTACAAAAAGCAAGAAAAAAAAGAATTTAATGCCCGGACTGAGGTCACCACTGGATCTTACTGGTGAGTATAGTATAACACACACTGAGAGTTTATCCAAAAAATTCTCCAAGCTCTGATACAAAGTTTCAAATACTTATCCAAACTCAGCAAGGCACATCAGAATGGCCTAAGTGAGGGACACCTGGGTGGCTCAGTCGGTTAAGCATCCAACTCTTAACTTTGGCTCAGGTCATGATCTCACAGTCCATGAGTTCAAGCCCCACATTGGGCTCTGTGCTGACAGCATGGAGCCTGCTTGGGATTGGGATTCTCTCCCTCTTTCTGCCCCACACCGACTTGTGTGCATTCTCTTTCTCCCTCCCTCCCTCCCTCTCTCTCTCTCAAAAATAAAAATAAACTTAAAAAAAAAAAAAAAAAAAGAAAGGCCTAGGCAAAGGCTATTCTTAATACAACCCACATGGTAGCAGGGCTCTCCCAAACCCCTGTTTTGTGTCCCATAGAGGTCTAGCTCTCTAGATCCACTCTGTGACTTGTCTATTCATTTCTTAATGTAATCTTTTGATGAACAAAAGTTAATTTTGATGAAGTCAAACATATAAGCTTTTCTTTTGTGGTTCGTACATTTTAAGTCCTATCTTACAAATCTTTGTTTACTCCAAACAGGAGGTATTTTTAATATGGGATTTCAAGCAATTTTAAATTGAACATTAGACATCTCTGTTGGCCTCTCCTCCACCAAGATTTCACACGAGCCATTCTGTGCAGAGATGCTTGAGGCTAACACCACCCCACTGGCCCAGATGATCCCATATGCTAAGTCCCAAATTCCAAACTCTCCGCCCTCTACAATAGAACCATTTGAACTTCTAAAGCTCCAGGGTTCGCTTTGTATTAGTAAAACCTACAAGCTGTCCTGCAAGTCAAAAGAGTTTTCAAGGACACAGTAACTGTAATAGCAACGTTCCTCTTCTTCACATTATTGAATCAACTCAAACTTCTGGCCTAAGTTTTTCATCAAAATTTTGGGGTTTTAGCTAAACTCGGTGTTTTACTGAAATAATACACAAAACCTTCAACATCCAGAGACCTCAGACACTTGTTCCCTCTTTATCCATTGTGTCCATACTGATGAATATGATATGATGTAGCCAAATAAGAAATGAATAAGCTACTTTTCTGCATGGTAACACCTTTGTCTTAATGACATTCAACAGAATCATCCCACAGTCCAGAATGTTATCCTGATGACTGTTCCTCTTACTTCTAATTCCTGAGACCATTTCACCCAGGTCTTCATGTGGAAAATCCATGGCATTTCAGGGTTACTTTATAATATAGGGACTCAATCTTAAATTGTTCTTTTCCAGAGTTGAACTCTAACTTCGTATTTAATCGATATTCTTACAAATTATCTTTTGCTGGATTTCAAACTGTTGCATCACCTCAAGTTCAACATGTCCCAAAGAGAATTTGTCTCCCCCCCCCCCCCCCCCCCCACCAAACAGTGCTCCTTTTCCACACCTCCCATCTTTAGCAGGGTTCAGCTCCTAGGCAGCTTGGCTCTTACATCCTCATTGTCCTGCGTTTGTTACTATGGGCTTTATTTTGAAATGCCTCAGATTTGTCCCTTTTTCTTCATTCTCGCCTTAGAACTCACTTTTCTTAAGTTACTGCAATAACTTCTCATCTATTTTCTCTCGACCCTCCTCTCACTCTCTTACCCTGTCATCAACCCCACATCATTTTTAGACTAGGTAGTTCCTTCTGTGTTTGCTCAATAACCAACACTGCATCCCTCTGGCTCCACACAGGCCTCACCCCACCTATCTGAGTTATTTCCCAACACTAGCTTGGTTCCAGAAGGCCAATCTCCTCATTCTCTCCTCATGTGTGCCACGCTCATTCTGTCTGAGTTCTTCATGTGGGCTACCACTGACTCTCCTGCAAAGACTCACAATCTAAAAGGCCATTTTTCACAATCACTTTTTAAACTCTTCTCTTTCAAAACTTGGTTCATCTTACCTTCTTCAACTAATTTTTTCTCTTCCCTAAACTATTGCTTCACTTATAATCCACTGAATCTAGTTTGAAATATCTGAAAACATCATCTGGCTCACAGAGTTCATGTGATAAGCAAATGGAAATACATGGGGAAAAAAAAAAGAAGTCAATATGCTTACAATACAGAGCCTCTATTAGACGGAAGCTGAGCCCTTGAGGCCCTGGGTAAGTAGATTTGGACTCTACTCCTCCCTTTGACATTTCCTTTTATAGCTACTAATTTACACAGGGCCGAAAGCCTCCCGGGGGGGAAAACAAAAGACTTGAATGCTGCCCACTATTGGGAATCACATACAGCCATGTCTGATGGACTGGGATGGCCCTAGTGGGAGCCAGAAGGACAACGGAGTCTTTAGAGAGAAGTTATCACAGAGAAGGGGGAGTGTGGACCAGTGAGCCAGAATGCAGAGGTGATTTTAGGAACGGCCCAACAGCTGATACCGGAAACTTCCGGACCCAGACCTAGTGCCAGCACTTGTCATTATAGAAAAAGAGCTTAGTTGTATGAAATGGAATGATCCGTATATTAAGCACCATAGCACGTTGGGGCTCAATAAACCTTACTGACAACCCTTCCTTCTCTTTCCCCACCCCCCTAGCTGGGCTGAATACAGAAGAGCATTTTTCTCTCTTTGCCAACATAGTGACAACATCTCCGGCCTCAAGGTACAGTGGCATTATTCCAATGTCCCAGACAATGGGTGCAGTGGGTTCCTATCTCCACAGGTGGCTAGAGGGACAAGAGCCAAGTTCCACCCCTAGAGGGGTACCTCTGTGGACCTGCCAGGGCCCCAGGCTTCAGATTCCTGGCTTGGCTTGACATTGATCATGGAGGCCAGGTGAGTGAATGAGAAGCTGCATCACACTTTTGGGCTCACTGGTCACTGCTGCAGGGGGTCCCTGCACCCAGTTAAGTCTGTCAGGATGGTTAAGGTCCATTTTCCAGTCCTGGAAATGAAGTGTAATCTTCTTCCTCTACACAAAAGCAGAGACTCTGAGTACACACCCAAAATAAGCACACTTTAATGCCACCTGCTGTCCTCCCATGACTGAGTTTGGGGAAAAGGAGAGGATTCATGTAAAATAAAAGGGCTGAAGTTTCTCACCAATTCAGGCGGGCTCAGTGTAATCCGATGGTGAAGAGGGAGTTGTTCTGATAGCTTACGGGTTCCTGGGAAGTTGGGTCCCTCTTCATTCACCTGCAGGAAGAAAGAGCCTGAATGTTAGGTCTCAGAAGCTGCAATGGCAGTAGCAGGTGACTGTCCTAATTACCCAGACTGTTCTGGGGCCCCTCCTATTGGGGGGCCAGCTAATGTGGACCTGTTTCTGAAAAAGAGTAGCCAGACATGAAGCCTGAGCTGTCTTGTCACAGCATAGGAGTTCAGGGGAAAATAACTGACCCTTTAAAATCATGGCTACAGTCGTTCCTATACTTACATTTCCAATGAGGCATTATTACAAACATTCAAAATATTACAGCCAAATTGCATCAGCCATATACATATATGTCCCATAAACTTCACCTATACTAGGATACAATCTGATGTTCAAAGAAAGAAAACCTCATTACAACGTGGCCTCTGCTTAGGGAGACCAAAGTCGAAAAAATGGCGGTGGGGGGGCGGGTAGGGAATGCTAGGGTCTCTACCAACACATTGTGCACAACCACAAGGAGATTCTATCTCATTTTGTGAAGCATTAGTGAGGCTGTCTGGCTTCAAGACCCAGTGGCAACATTGCCATTTTGGCATTGAGCACTGTTACCCAGTATGGAAGTTGAACCGAGTAATAGGTTGGATTTGGGTGCCAATCTCCTTTTGTATTTGTTTTTTATAAGCTTTAAATATATTTTAGTTCTCAGAATCCTATAAAACATTGTGTACACATCCAACAAGGAACAAATGGTTCTGTTTTAGGGTTTTACCTCCAGGACTTTTTAAAAATATAAACACAACAGGATGTCACGATTTAAGCAGACGTCTGCATTTCCCCCTCCAGCACTACTATTTCCCCTTTCTCCCTTCCTACAATCAGCTTCTCCTGTTGCTTCTCCTCCACATCTGTGTTTTCAATCTTTTAAAAAAATCTTATATCTATTCACGTTCATGGAGAATGTATAGTATGGCTTTGCATTTTTAAACTTTTACATCAAAGCTATCATACTGTACGAATCTTTTGGAAACTCGCTCTTCTCTTTTCTTTTCTCCTTTTCTTT
Source organism: Puma concolor (assembly GCF_028749965.1). Taxonomy (NCBI): domain Eukaryota; kingdom Metazoa; phylum Chordata; class Mammalia; order Carnivora; family Felidae; genus Puma; species Puma concolor. The sequence continues at coordinate 45,274,367 of NC_141672.1, forward strand.
TTCTTTTTCTTTTTTTTTTTGACTGATCCATGTCGATAGAAATACATCTAGTTCATGCATGCAGTATTGTTTTACTACACAAATTACCACAGACCAGAAGCAGCCGCATCACCACCAGGCTTCTTAAAAGAGGCAGAACTCCAAGCCCCACCCCAGACATAAAGATCCCCAGGTGGTTCTTTTGCACATGAAAGTCAGAGAAAAAAAATTGCTGTATCCCATGTCATCATATGATGGCACCATGGTTTACTTATGCTTTATGACATACAAATATGCTATAACATATATATAAACATACTTATATTTACTGTTCCCCTACCGACGAACATTTGTTTCCAATTTTTTGGTGTTAGAAATAATGCTGTGCTGACTACACTTATACATGTCTTAAGCTGCACATGTGTAATTCTTTCTAGGGTCATCATTACCTGGAAGTAGAAATGCAAAGTGGAAGGTATATTCATCTGTCCATCTTCAGCTTGGAATTGCCAAATTGCTTTCCAAAGAGGCTGTGTAAAATTAATACTTCCTTTTGCAGTATACAATCATATCCTCGACAACACTTGACATTGTAAGAACTTTTTGAATTCTGCAAGTCTGATGAGTGTGAAATTGTATCTCATGTGTTTTTTTCTTCTTTTTACAGCTTTACTGAAGTATAATTGACATACGTCAAAGTTGCACAAAAGTATAAAATTTGATGTTTTGACACATGTATACTTGTATGAAACTATCACCATAGTCAAGATAATGAACATGTCTGTCATCCTCACCCTCAAAATTTTCTCATGTTTTTCTATAATCTCTCCCTCCTGCTTCTCGTCCTGCCCTGTCTAACTTCAACTGACATTATACACACATATCACATATAGCATAAGAATCTGATACTAATATTCTTCCATTTCCCTCTTTCAGGCCTTGTGTACTTTGTTCTCATACATTTTACTTCTACATTTGTTCTAAACCTCACAACACATTGCTATGATTTTGGTTTTACATTGTCAGTTATCTTTTAAAATAATTAGAAATAAGAAAAAAAATGGTTGTATTTACAGGTGTGCCTCATACCTGTGTTTTCAGATTTCCATCTGGTATTCATTTCCTTCTGCCAGAAGGACTTCCTTTAACATCTCCAGAAATGCAGGTTCGCTGGTGAGAAATTCTTAGGCTTTGTCTCTATTTTGCCTTTGTTTTTGATACATATTTTTGCTGACTACAGAATTCTAGATTCCGGGCATCTGGGTGGCTCAGTTGGTCAAGTGTATGACTTTGACTCAGGTCCTGCTTTCATGGTCCGTGAGTTCGAGCCCCGTGTCAGGCTCTGTGCTGACATCTTAGAACCTGGAGCCTGTTTTGGACTCGGTGTCTCCTTCTCTCTCTGCCCCCTCCACTGCTTTTTTTTCTCTCTCTCTCTCTCTTTCTCAAAACTAATTAAACATTTTTTTAAAAAATTCTAGATTCCACGTTTTTACCTTAGTACCTCAATGATATTTCTCCACTGGATCCTGGCACTGTTTCTGGTGATTAAATCTGCTATAATTTCTAGTCTTTGCTTTTCTGAAAATAACGTATATTTTTTTTGATCTAATTGCTTTTGAGATATTTTCACTATTGCTAATTTTTTTAACAAAAATTTTAATGTTTATTTATTTTTTTTAGAGAGAGAGAGAGACCGAGCATGAGTGGGAGAAGGACAGAGAGAGAGGGAGACACAGAATTGGAAGCAGGCTCCAGGCTCCAAGCTGTCAGCACAGAGCCCGTCGTGGGGCTGGAACTCAGGAGCGGTAAGATCACGTCCTGAGCTGAAGTCGGAGGCTTAACTGACTGAGCCACCCAGGTGCCCCTCGTTATCACTAATTTTAAGCAATTTGATTATGATGTCATCAGTGCATTTTTAAAATATTTGTGTTTGGGCTCATTGAGCTTCTTGAAACTGTAAGACTACAGTTTGCACCAAATTTGGAAAAATTTTGGTCACTTTGTTCAAATATATACATATTTTTTATTCACTCCTCCTTCTTGGACTCAACATGTTATTTTATGAGGCCACCTGAGATAGTCCTACAGTTGATGGATGCTCTGTGGTTTTTCAGTCTTTTTTCTCTCAGTGCTTCATTTTAGTTTCAATTGCTGTATTTTTAAATGTACTAATCTCTCCTTTCTCAGTGTCTAATTTGCAGTTAATCTCACTTTGTGTACGTTTCATCTCAGACATAATGGTTTTCATCTCTGGATGTTCTGTTTGGGTGCTTTCCTTTTCTTTTTTCCTTTTTCCTTTTTCCTTTTTCCTTTTTCCTTTTTCCTTTTTCCTTTCCTTTCCTTTCCTTTCCTTTTTTTAATAAATACCTGCAGTGTCTCTACTTAACATGCTCTTTTTCTACATTCTTGATCATATGTATGTAGTTTATGTAACAATTTTAATGCCCTTACCTACTGCTACCATTATCTGTGTCATTTCTGGGTTGGTTTTGGTTGACTTTTCTCCTCATTATGGGTCATATTTTCGTGTTTCTTTGAATGCCTGGTAATTTTTTATTGGGTCCTAAAACATTGTGAATTTTACTTTATTGAGTGCCAATATTTTTGTATTCCTGTAACTATTTTTGAACCTGTTCTGGGACATAGTTAAGTTAATTGGAAACAGTTTCATCCTGTCAAGACTTGCTTTTAAGCTTTGTTAGGCAGGCTCAGAGCAGTCTTGTCTAGAGAGAATTTTCCTCACTACCGAGGCAATACCCTTCTGAGGACGTTACCTAATATTTGATGAGTTGTGTAAATTACGAAGTTTTTTCCACTCTGGCTGGCAAAATCCCAAACTATTTCCAGCACCACATGAGCCCTGAAGATTGTTTTCTCTAATCCTTCTGGTGGTTCTTTCTCCAGCCTTTAGCCCTGAAGATTGTTTTCTCTAATCCTTCTGGTGGTTCTTTCTCCAGCCTTTAGTACTTTCTTCACATGCTAATCAGCTCCTTGGTGAAGGCTTGACAGGTCCCTCTTCAGATCTTCAGAGCTCTCTTTCTCTGCAACACTCTCCTCCCTGGGGTTCTCCCTGCAGCCTTTGGCTGCCTTGACCTCCCCCAGACTCTGAGTTCTGTCTCCTCAGCTCAGGGAGCCCTGGGATCTCTCTCCAGAACCCTGGAAACTCTCTAGGAAGGAAGCTAGGTATTATCATAGGGTTCGCTCCCTTGTCTCAGGGATTACTTGGTCTTATGTCCAATTAGTAGTATAAGTATTAGGTGTAAATATTAATGAGATTACATCTGTACTCAATGACTTGCAACCTAAAGCTGCTTGAATTACAAATGCATTAACAACATTATCACAGTCTCATACAATTTGGCATTATAACTCTTGAAATTTTTTGCTTGTCCACTTGGACAAAATTACTAAATAGTGAGATTAGTTAGTACAAAATAAATAAGGAAAACACATATCTTACTCTTAGTAATATCTAGAACCACAGTTTTCATACTCTGATTGTGGCTCAGAATTACCTGTGACATTTCTTTACATATTAATGCCTGGCCTCCACCCAGGTCTCTTCAGTCAGAATCTCAAGCAATGATGCTTGCTCGGGATAGGTTTAAACAACTTGCTGAGAACAATTTCAATCATAACTACATACTCATGAATATTACTTTTCATTTAGAAACCATGAATTGAACAACTATTATTATTTATTAAGTGACAGATAATAGATGTAATTGAGGCATAAATCTTTTACACAGATGTAATTAAGGCATAAATCTTTTAGGAGCTCACAGTTTAATGGAGGCTGCTGACCCAGAAACAGAAAATTCTGTAAAAATATAAATATAATGTTGCAAGTGCAGTCATGGAGGTCTGCACAAGGGCGATGCCAGCACAGAGGAGAAGCCCCTCACTCTACGTCACATGTGGGCAGAGGCAGGCTCTGCTAGAAGCAATACTTGGACTCAGTAGAGAGAACGAGTATTACATGTCTGGTGAAAGGAGGAAGGAGGAATATATTGCAGGCAGGGAGAGCAACGTGCAGAAACATGGAAAATAAAGTCCAGGGAGACAAAAGTTGCTTAGTGATCCTGCATCTTAAAGTGCAGGGAAGAATGGAGAGTGTTACTACTGGAGGTATGGCGTGTCAGGTGAAAGAAGACCTCAAATACCTCAAGGATTTCAGAGTTTGACCCATGAGTCAGTGCTTCTCAAACATTAGCGTGCACAGGAATCATTGCGGATCTTGTTAAGAAGTGGATTCTGATTCAGAAGGACTGGGGTGGGGCCAGAGAGTCTGCATTCTCTAACAAACTTCCAGGTGATGACGCCTGTAGTGCTGGTCTGTGGACCATATTTTGGGTAGCAAGGCCATGTAAGTAGTCCACCGTATAACAAGACCAACCAATCTGAGATTGTCATACTGAAAAAGCCACATGTAGGCACTCTGGTTGATGGTGCCAGTGGAGCCTCGTCTCTCCGACTTCAGTGACACCATCTGGGGCCCTCCAGACCAGCCCATCTGTCATTTAAATACCAACAAGTAACCCCACCTGATGTAGAGAAGGGGATTTCCCAGGTGGGCCCTCTGAATTCATGATCCATGAAATTGTGAGATATAATAAAATGGTGATTGTTTTATGCCACTAGGTTGTTGGACAACTAAGCTTTGTTGTGTAGCAATAGATAGCCAGGGAAAAATTTAGTTTAATATGCTTTAAGTGCATATTAGAACCAATTAGGGGGCTTTTAAGAACTATGGATTCTGGGGCACCTGGGTGGCTTGTCAGTTAAGTGTCTGACTCTTGATTTTGGGTCAGGTCAGGATCTTGGGGTCATGAGATCGAGCCCCCCATCAGGTTCCACACTGAGCATGAAGCCTGCTTGGGACTTTCTTTCTGCCCCTCCCCCTGCTCACACTCTGATAAGCTCTCTCTTTCTCAAAATAAATAAACATTTAGAAAATATATTGATTTCTAAACCCTAGCCCCAGAGATTCTGATTCAATTGGTCAGAAATGGGGCTTAGGTATTAATAGTTTTAAAAGCCCCCAAGATATGTCTTATAATACATTGTATATAGATTTTAATGTGCAGGACGAGTTTAAGGCTATTGCGATAGGTGATGAAGAACCATCAAGCAAGGAGTTGAGGTGATCATATTTGTTGCAATCATAGTCTACTCTATGGAGGATATAGATTTGAGGGGTTGAAGACCGGTACTAGGGAAACCAATTAAGAAGTTGTTGCAGAAATCCAGGTAAGAAATAATGGAGACTCAAAGTAGAACAGTGGTAGCAGGGCTGGAGAGGACAGGATCAATGAGAAAAACTCATAAGACAAACAGACAACTCTAGGAGATTGGATATGGGAGATGAGGCAAAGGAAGGAGCTCAGCACATAGTTTAAGAATGCAGCCTGGGTGCCTGAGTGAATGACGGTGACATTCCCAGCAACTGGGGATCAGTGCATGGAAAAAGAAGCCAGTGAGGCCAGCTGACCTGGGAATACGCTAACTTTGCATTACCTGTAATACCTAGATAGGGTGATCTGGGAGGCATTTGGGTGTATATATTTGAATTGGAGAGAAGAGGTGTTAGCTGTGGAGATTGACTGGAGTGGCAACATCATTTCGATAGTACTTGAAACCAACAGAATGGATGTGTTCAATCTCCGAGAGATGGCTGTGAGGGATACTTAGATTTTCTAGCTCGACCCCATTCCACCCTTCTTTTATGGTATCTTCCTATTCAGCAAAGGTGAAAAGTCCTCAAATGACACCTGAGGTTTGGAAGGCAGATGTGAAGCAGAGGCCATCCTCTTACAGCTCTTTCTGCTGGCAAGTAATGTCATGCATTCATGAGTGGAGACGCCTTTGCAGGGCCAGACTGAGATGGCCAGAGGATGTCCCCTTGGCTCCTGTGCCTCCAACTCCATTCCACCCCTGTATACCCACACCTGTTCTTCCTAGGGCCCCACAGACGGTCAGGATCGTCTATCTTCTTGTTACAACTCTGCACACGTAATCTTAAAGTTAATTTTTTTTTTTTTACTATGTCAACAGTTATTGACACATTAAATCGCCTAAGCTACTTGAGAAATTGAGGCAAAGGCCCCAAGCCCACATATTCTAATATAACAAGTCCAGGGTGTGGTCAAGAAATCTTTGTTTTTGAAAACATTCCAGGTGATTCTAGTAGACAGTGAGACTTAACTAATATGTATGTTAATCTTGATAATTTTGCTACAAACCACAGATACTTGTCTGTTTCATCTTCACTGTGTGGATCACGAAGTACAGTGGTTATCTGGTTTTCACAGAAGACACTCAGGGACTGTGATTTATCTTGACTGATATTCTGTTTAAGTGAAACAGGCCAACCAATGACTCTTGAATTCAACAGCCATATTATTCGTGTTTGTGTACCTAGGAAGAACTTTCTTGCGCCAAGTAGATGAATAATAAATAATTACAGAAAGTACATTATTAACCAAAGTATTTTGTAGAAGATTGGCCTCTAAATCTTTTTAATCTCCATAAAGCATTTTAATCAGTATCCATTTATCTGGACTTGGGTTTGATCTGGGCTTTAGGTGTGAATACAGCACATGAATGAGATGAACTAGGAGTTGAATCTTTTTTTTCATGCCAACAGCATCTAATCAGGCTAAAGTCCTTCAAGTCAGTATTCTGATTAAATGCCCCAATTACCAGGTAATTGCTAGAGAATAGAGGCAACTGACTCATTTATCTTACGAATTCCAAGTTGGAAACTCAAACGAACAAGAATAATTCTAGCTTCACAGTTAGTTAAATGCCAGGCGAAACCTGGTCAATGTCACTGTAAAATACACCCTCAGCACCACAACCTAAGCATATAGCACCAAAGAGATTTCACATTAATAGTGTGTTTTGAAAGGGCACAATCACAGCAGAGAGCTAAAATTCAATAGTGCAAACCACATGAATATGCATTTTCCAAAATAAATAGTTCACATGACTCCTTAATTAAAGTCATTAATGATAATTAATCTCATGGGAAAAATGATTCATCTGATAGGTTAAAATATACTTGGTTTCTTTTTGGTCTAATTTCTTCTTTCTAAGGTTACAAATGAACTGTCTTTCATTGTACACATATGTACTCAAGAAAGAAAACAGAAAGCTCAGGATGGCCCTTCTGTTGAGTTTGGAAAGATTCAGAGTAAAGATCTGATGCTGTATCCTGATATCCCCTACATAAGCCTGCTACTCTCCCTGAGGAAACACAGAAAGCAAGGCAGTTCTGTTGACTTAAACATTACGTTGGATGACCAGTGATAAATAATGCGAGGTCTACTTACTTTATTGGCTTCCTCGGAGAAATCAATCCAGGGACTCAAACTTATTGTTCACTGCGATGCATGGATCAATTAATATGCATTGTTTACTCCTGGGTTTTAATCACATTCTGAATAAATGCACTGTATTATGACACTATGAGGGAGTAAGATGTGTACAAGTTCCCAGCACAGAAGCAGAATCCTTCCATTTTCTCATTTTCAGTATAGATTTGATGCTGAGGAAGAATATTCTATGAATTTCATCATCCATGTAATTGCCAGATTGACCCACCACCCCTCCCCCACTTTGGCCGGTAGAGAACCAAAGTAAATTCAATAGGCAAGGGAGGGATGAGCTGTTCTTTTGGCCCTAGAACAAAAATCACAAGGCTCTGGAAGCATGTTTAATTAAAGTAGTATTAGCCTTGATAAGGGGCTGTCTATGAATGTTCCATCTAAGGCAGATTTGGGTGACTCTTTTCATCCAAGATCCATCTTGGCCACTTCTCATATAGCATCTCCATTTTCAACATAAGAACTCTGGGTAAGGAAGACACAGCTAACTTGTTAAGCACTGAAATTAGGGTCCATAGATAACTTGTTCAGCACTGAAACTTCATAAACTTTAAAATCCTTCATAAACTTTAAAATCAAGTCATATGAATTGTTGTCTCTCTCTGATGGCTGTGATGTGGCACCTAGATCCTGCTTTCAGTGTCTGGATAATTCTTTCCCTCAGTTTTCTGGAGTTTGGCTAATGAAGACTCATAGCTAAGTTACCCTTCACGAATTGCCAACAACTGACAGGAGCCATACTGCACAATGTTATGGTCCCTTCCTTTCCCATGTTGGTCAGTGTGTGTGTGTGTGTGTGTGTGTGTGTATGTGTGTATGTGTGTTTGCGTGTGTGTGTGTTTGTGTTTGTGTGTGTGTGTACACACATGCATGCTGGTAGTGATAGTCATACAGAAGCCTAGACCCTTGCCTCAATTTTGGGTAATCATGAAGGGCTACCCTAGTTCCAGGGCTCCCTGTGAGATCAAAAGAGATCTTTGTGGCAACTTCATCAAAATGCATCTTCCTCCTCTGCTCAACTCGGCTCCCGTCACTTCCTTCCAGGTATTGTTCCTTGGAGCACTCCCCACTAAACCTCCTGCAAGCAAATCTCCATCTCAACATTTGTTCCCAAGGAACCTCAGCCTAAACTACATCAATACCATCCTTTGAAAAACTGGGTCTAATTTGGGTCCTAGAAACATTCCAGGTCATTTGTGTTTGGTATGCTTAGATAAATGATCACAAAGTTGGAAAACCTCACTGATTTGGGACAAATTAGTGTTTATCATCCATCAGACATTACTTAACTGGGCTCATTTAAAATAATATGGTAACTTCCTTTGTTAGATGTAGAACCACACCTTTATTTATTTGGTTTGTAAAATGTGCATATCTCTAACATATGTTACCTAAAGCTGTTAAATCTCTCAAGTGCTGGACAAAGCAAATTATTTTCAACCCTTAAGATACTTTAGAAGCATTCTTTGCAAAAAATTGATATGCTAACTACAGATAATTTTCTTCTTTAAAGCAGATCATCAAAGGTCCTTGTTCAGGGAACATTTTACCAGTTTAGCTCTGATTACTATGCATGTTCAATCAGTGATTTATTTTAAAAATCCATTTTTATGATTATATATCTTTTTCTTCCACTTACTTCAAGTTATTATCATATTACTATTGTGATAGGGATTTCTAAATTAACACTGAAACACTATGAGTCAAAAGCGCATATATTAATGGCTAAGGTATATGGAATGCCACTCTGCCCCAAGTGCTTTCTTTGTATAAACTCACATAATTCTTACCAGGAGATAGCTACTATTATTATCATTATTTTCCAAATGAGGAACCTGTCCAGAGTCACAAACCTAAGAAGCAACATAGCCAGATTTTGAACCCAAGTGTTTCGGCTCCAGACTCTGTGTTCTTACCCACCCCACACACTACTTTCTCAATATCCAGAAATCTAGGCCTAGAAAAGGAGAGAAAGGGTTAAAATATTTTGTGAATTTATAGAAAATAAAGATTACTCTTATTTAGACAACTCAGGGAAGGTGATGTTTGAACAAGGTCCTAAAGTATAAATAGCATTTAGAGGTTATAGTGAATTTCCTTCACCTTTAAAAAAGGCCCTACGAGAAAGCCTGACTTACTAGCAGTTTCAGCAAAGAGAAAATAAATAGAAAAAAACCACCTAGCTATTTGTGTTTCTCCATCTATTAATGAAAATAAATCATTGTATGCCTGGTACTGCAAGGTATATAAAGACTTCTGGTGTATGGTCAATGTCTGTAGAAATTTATAAACTTAGTTGGGTAGGTGAGACACTGAATTTGAAAAAGGTAACAAGTGGGGCGCCTGGGTGGCTCAGTCGGTTAAGCATCTGACTTCAGGTCAGGCCATGATCTCACAGCTTGGGGGTTTGAGCCCCATGTCAGACTCTGTGTTGACAGCTCAGAGCCTGGAACCTGTTTCGGATTCTGTGTCCTCTTCTCTCTCTGCTCCTCCCCCACTCACACTCTCTCTCTCTCTCCTTCAAAAATAAATAAACATTAAAAAAGGTTTTTAAAGAAAAAGGAAACAAGTAATAACTATAAAGCTTTATATGGTGAATGTCAAAGCTTTATATGGTGAATGTCAGCAATCCTGCTCCCCACCCCCATCCTCAGGATGTATTTCCAAAGGCTCACTGAAAGACAGGTATGGGATATGTCAGGGGGTAGGGGCGGAGTTTACTAGGAAATATGTGGAGGGGTAGAGGTGGAAACGAGACAAGGAGCCAGGATGCAGGAGACTCCTTGAGAGTAGATTGGGATTGAGCTTTTCAATTCCCAGGCTTTTCAAGACTTAACCTTTTTAGCATCCTATGGAGGTGGGCAAAGCTAAGTGGAAAATGGTAGAGTGGTGTTTTTATGGGAAGGTTATGCCCTGTGTTCTAGTCACTCCCCCCGCCCGCCAACCCAGACTTTCCAGAGGCCTCCATTCCCCAAGTGGCATGGAAGGGAGAAATGACTGGGACAAGAAGCATCCCAGTGGAACCAAATAAGGACAAAAGACAGACTATGCTAGATTCTGTAAGACCCCTGGGGCCTTTGAGTAATGGGGTGGGGTGGTAAATCCCAGTAAGAACTGAGATGGATTTTTTTTTTTTTTTTGTCATCTTGCCCAGTGAAATTCCAAGTCATCTAATTTAATGTTTGGGATGAATTCATTACTCAGATGTTTTTTGGTTAACCGAGCATGGTAGTGAAGCAAAATTCATACCAGCTGTGGACAATATATACACTAAGTTTTCTGGGATTACATTAAAATCATCACTGCCTGGGCATGTCAAGAAATTTCATGGGAAAAGATGGCATTTGATAGAATCCTTGAAGATTGAGTAAAATTGAGAAAAGTGAAAGGAGGGAGTGGAGAACATTCCAATGGCGTGTGCAAAAACATAAAGATGAGACGTACTATTCCTAGGAGATGGGATACTTTAGGTACCTCTCAAAAACAAAAAGAGCACTAAAGGCACAATGGTAATAACTGTATCTTTGAGGTGATACCCAAGCTCCAAGCAAAAACTGTCCATATCTGTTTCTAAAGAGTCTCCAACATTTCTCAATATGTATGAGACTCATTTAAGCCGCAGGTTTAATTTGTCATCATCATCACGCATCAACCCCTCATCTCCCCGAGCTGTACTCTGAAGAGTGTCAGTGATGGGACACTCCAATGCCATATTCTTCAGGAGTTAGGTTGAACATGGGCTCCTCCAGTATTCCTCTGCCCCCATCATGGTCCACTACGGCCAAAGCCAAAAGATGCACCACATGGATCAGAAATGAACTGTGCATCCATCCTTTATTAACAGCTGTGGACTGCAGTCCTTGTGCATGTATTCTTTTTGCTACTAAAGTTAAACAACTTCTCCTCCTCACCAGTTGGTGAAAACTGCTGAATCTGCTCTTCTCCAAACCATCCGTTGTTTCCATTAGAGACAACGTTCACCTGTGTCAGCCAGGTGCATAACCTGCAGAACCCAAATTCTTCTATGTAAAGTGTTTTTTTTATTTGCAGAAGGATAAAGAACTATGGGCCTGTATTCTATATAAATGCTATTTTAAAGTACCATTGTCTAGTATTTAGCTATAGAAATTGGTGACTATTTAGAAAAGTCCTCGTGTTTAATTTTATCTGTGCATGTTCAATCAGGAGAAAATATAGGCAGACACAATTTCCTCTACTTCTCTTTCTTTGTGTCTCCACACTTTGGTAGCATCCACTCTTTATCTCCTTCTTCCTCTCCCCACACCCCTCATACTCCCCCATTCTCTCTGCATGGCTGGGCTCTGGTCCCTAGATTCAAGGACAAGGAAAGGAGGCTCTCTTAACTCCTTACAGCATCTTTTCTGGGCACTTTAGTAACAACGAATTTGCTCCTTTGCCCTACATTTTTCTTCTCTTTCTTCCTCTTGCTCTTTGTTTCTAATGACAATTGACATTACTTTCTGCACAATTCATTTTCTGTATTGCAGAGCTACCAGACCCTGACTTTGCTGAGTAGAAAAAACTCTTTCACCCTGATAAATTACCCAAGGTAAATATTTTGGGAGATGTATTCAAGATTGATAAATGATTTTTTTTTTAATTTTTTTTTTCAACGTTTATTTATTTTTGGGACAGAGAGAGACAGAGCACGAACGGGCGAGGGGCAGAGAGAGAGGGAGACACAGAATCGGAAACAGGCTCCAGGCTCTGAGCCATCAGCCCAGAGCCCGATGCGGGGCTCGAACTCACGGGCCGCGAGATCGTGACCTGGCTGAAGTCGGACGCTTAACCGACTGCGCCACCCAGGTGCCCCTTGATAAATGATTTTTAACAATGAACAGGTAAGACATATACCCTAAGATACTCATCCCTGCTCCTTAAAGATGCTAAATTTAAAGCTACAGACTTCAGAATGGGGACAGAATGGTGCAGATGAGATGTTCCTTATATAAAAGTGTATTGGAAATGATCTAGACATGGTTAGAGAATGATTTTCTATAGGCTCTTTGAAACATCATCAACAGTTACAGAGGAATGCTGATCTGGCAAGTTTCCTCATTTTGGAAGCTATGTCATATGTCCATAAATGGCATGAACAGAAAATTCTCACTTGAATCCAATGGTAACTGAATATTGGAATTACTACTATTTGTGTTTTTCTAACAGTTCCAATTTTGGGGGTAGGCACACCTATACATAAACAATCAGGATGAGTGTCGATAGTCCAATTCTACTCCTTAGAAGAGTCAAGGACACCCAGAAACTAATATTTACAGTAAGTAAACTCTAAGGAGTTCATTCAGGGTACTATAGTCCCAGACAACAGAGTATTCTCACAGGAGACTAAGACAACAGATACGAAACTACTAATTTTGTCACTGCCGATATTAGTAGAGAGCCAGCTTGAGCATGATGAGACTGGCCTGGAATGTTTTACGCTTTTCCTTGAATGGAGCACAAGAAAAGGCCCGGAGGAGGGTGATCCCCCAACCACAGGGAGTGTGCAGCCTGGCTTGGACAGTTTGCTGCAAGGTAGTAGAGTGGATGAAAGAGGATGCTGAGTTTGAGAGCCCGGCAGTCACAGAGAGAGCAAGGCACAATATACTAGACCATACAATTAGTGACCCATGTCCCAGTGTCAGTGATCTGATGAGCTATTCCTCCTTACAGGAGGGGAACAGGAACAGGAATTCCCCCCAGAAGCTCCCACCTGGAGAGTAAAGTAGAAGTCCTTCTCTTCTGGGGGACACAAATTCCCTAAAAAGAAACCCTCAAAGAGCATTGCGTATGATTTCTTCCTATACTAGTTTGCTAAGGCTGCTGTAACAAGTATCACAGACTGGGTGGCTTAAGCAACAGAAATTCATTATCTCATAATTTTGGAGACCAGAAGTCCCAAAGTCAAGGTACCGGCAGGGTTGGCTGCTTCTAAGGGCTGGAGGGGGAACGCTGTTCTAGGCCTTTCTTCTTCGTTTGTAGATGGCACTCTTCTATATGCCTTCACATTGTCTTCCCTCCATGCTTATCTATGTGTCCAAACTTCCCTTTTTCATAAGGTCGCCAGTCATACTGGATTAGCCCCGCCCCCATGACCTCATTGTAACTTGATTATCTCTGTAAAGACCTTCTCTCCAAATAAAGTCACATTAACTGTAATTTTTCTCTTGAATCAAGTGTTCCAAAAAAGGCACGTTTAATAAATATCGCAGTTTGTCAACATATACAGCACTAGCCAGACAGCAGAATGTCTTATTCCAAAGTACGTGTGCGCTTTTGGAAAGCACCGCTCCCACCGCAGAGCCAGCCATGCTGCTCCAATCGCTGTCAATTTTGAACAAGACTTCTGGGGAAGGCATACCTGGCTTCGTGAATGCTTCCGGGCCCTCCACCTCAAACAGAGTCTCTGTCAGGAACATGAATAACCAGCTCGTCTGTACATGTTCCCTGTCAGAACTGTTCAGCGATCCTGAGCTTCCGTCTCTAAATATTTACAAAGTACTATTTATCAGAATGAAAGAGAATGTTCCTGCTCCACAATGTCGGGCATATGGTAGCAGCATGAAATAGAAGATAAATCGTGCTGGGTGATTCCAACTGGATTTAATGCCAGCAATAATTATTTTTAATCAGATGGAAAGTTCCCTCGGTGATCCCAGACCATCTAACATTGGAAAATAATTTTGTCAGTTCTCATTGTCGCATGCTATTTCTATAAATAATCTCCCAGGGTCTTTGAAGCCTAACTTTTTTTTCCTTTTATCTTTTCCGATTCTTTCTTTCTATGGGGATGTTCTACCAGTTCCCTAAATCCTGGCTGTTGTTTACAGAATGCCCTCACTGAGTTGTATAAAGCATTTGGGGCTTAGCAAATTCTCTCACAACCATATGGAACTTCAACAAATGTCTTGATTCTCCACATACTTCTTCCCTCCCGGACCCCCCAAAAAGAGGATGGCAAAATATGAAAAGAGGATGGCTGACAGCAGCCCAGATCAGGTGATATGCCACTGGTGCTTGGTGGTGTGGGGCTGGAAGGAGATCAGAGGTGTTGCTGGGGCACCTTCAAACGGGCACCTTACTGCACGGACTGTGTGTGCACACATACTACCACACCCACCAACCACACCCACCCACCTACACCTGAGGAAAACACACAGAGGCACTTCCTAGCCAGCTATGATCTGGAATTTTTTTAATAACTGGCAATTTAAAATTTTTAAAAAAAATTTTTAATGTTTATTTTTGAGAGAGAGAGAGACAGAGTGTGAGCAGGGGAAGAGCAGAGACAGAGGGAGACACCGAATCTAAAGCAGGCTCCAGGCTCTGAGCAGTCAGCACAGAGCCCAATGCGGGGTTCGAACTCACCAACCATGAGATCATGACCTGAACTGAAGTCGGACGCTTACCGACTGAGCCACCCAGGAGCCCCTTAATAACTGGCAATTTAAAAAATAACTGATTATTTCACTGTATTCACTTGTAGGTGTAAAAATCATGTGTAGGAAAACAGTAAAATCCTATTTCCAAGCAAGACAAAGAGGAGGTTCACAATTTATATCAATAGGTGAACAAGGGGAAGAAAGTCATGTCTCTGACTTTCATCAATCAGTTCGGGCTACCGAATCCTCCGCCACAGCAGGGATTTTTTTTTTTTTTTTTTTTTTTTTTTGTGGGCTTTGTCCCATCCTGGGAGGTGGCACTGCAAACCCAAGCACCTCACAGAGACAGCACAGTCCAATGTCAGGCCCACCTAGTTGCTCTCCCCAAGCTCCCACGTTTGCGACTGCCGGGGGGTTCTGTCCTGTGAGCTGAGGACTTTGCCAAGCTTCCAATCCTAGAGCAAGCAGTGTTTTTGCTAACAAACAAAAGCTGATTTCCTACTGGTAAGAGAAAGAGCGTGAGGAAAAAAAAAAATCCCCTTACAAGAAAGCATTGAGGGCATTTGATGGGCTCTGGCTGAGGAGGGAAGTCTCAGCAGTTCCTGCTTCTGGATCCCTTTGCACACGTTTCTCCCTGGTTCTGGAAAAAGTGGCTTGTTGTTTTGGCTCCTCCTGCTCCAAACTGTAGGCCACCTGTTGGCATCTAAACTCTCCAGGCCACTGAGAAACTAGGTTATTCCTACTGCTTCCCTTTGGGCAGAGTGAATCGGGCCCCAGGCCGCTGCCCACACTCCCTGGTCTGCTATTCCTTAGGAGCCCTCCTGGAGGTGCCGGGGGTCACGGTGCCGGGGGTCACAAGGCTGTCCAGGGCACACTGCCAACTTGAAGCCCCTGGAGTTTCGGGTGCACGACTATCTATGACTGGGACTGGGATCTTTCCTTCAGACAAATAATCCATTTCCCAGTCTGCCTTTGCCGCTGGAAGAGAGGCCTTATCGATTTTCCATTTAGAGCTTTACTATGATGCCCAGGGGTATAAAATCCTCGGGGTCACCAAGCAAAGGAAAGTTAGACACATTAGTGCAGACAGTAAAAAAGTAAATGATTCAGGGGACTAACAATGCCTTACTCATATCAGGTAATTCCCAATTCTTTCCTCTTACAGAAATGAAGGAGGAATTGTCACCGGATATATTCATAGAAATTATTTTGGATAATAGATCATCACGTGATTTTTAAAAAAACTGCAAATAGCTCAGAGGAATGAACACAATTGGGAACTATGCTATAGCAAAACTCTTTCTATTTCATCTACTTATATAGCATTTTGCTAAAATACTTAAAGATATTTATTATATGCCAGGGATGGGTTTATGTACTTTACACACAGTTACTCATTCAATACTCACAACAGCCCTGTAAGGTAAGTTTTACTAGTATAGCTAATTTACAGATGGAAAAGGAAGCTCAGAGAGGTTGACTACTTGTCCACGTTCACAGAGCAGTAAGTCACAGAACTGGGACTTAAAATCAAGTAGATGCCCCAAAGTCTATGCCATGCTAATATTAATTTTCCTCAGCTTCTAGCAATAAAAGCAGTAAAGGCAATGAAATTGATGCTGAACCCTAACTTAATTTCAGCGATAAATATATCCACCCACTGATACATGAATGAGTTGAAAAATTTAAAATCCCTATCCATATTGAGAAAATTTCCAATAAAATTTTACTTTTTAATTTGATTACCAAACTTTGTAACACATTCTTGTTATTTTTTGATTAGCTTGGTAGTTCTAATATTTATAACCAACCCAGAAGATATTTTATCATATAAAGACTTGGTCACCAGGAATTAAAAAATTAAATTTCTATGTACATGCCTGTACTGTACTGACAGTATGGAGCCTGCTTGGGATTCTCTCTCCCTTTCTCTCTGCCCCACCCCCATGTGCACATGCTCTCCCCCCTCCCTACCAAAATAAATTTAAAAAATTTTTTTAAATTATTTAAATTATGAAATATTTCAAACATACAGAAGAGTATAAGAAACAATAAAATGGACACTTGCAGTGCAGAGCCCAACAGATGCTCAATTGCACGAACCATGAGATCATGACCTGAGCTGCAATCTAGAGTTGGATGCTTAACTGACTGAGCCACCCAGGCACCCCGTCTGCAACTTGTTTTTGTACTCATCCCTTTTTTTTGAGATGTGTACGGTTTATACATGTGATTCTAGTCGCATGCATTCATTTTTCTTTGCTGTATAATATTTCATTGTATGAATAAACCCACATTTGCTTAACCATTCTTCTTTGATGGACATTTAGGTTGCTCCTCACTTCCCATATTATAAACAACATGTCAATGAACATTCCTGCAACACCTCCAGCTTATGTTTTTGTGAGCTTCCCTGTGTTCTACATCAAGAGGTGGAATTGTTGGGTTGTGGAGTTTGTTTAGTTTTAACTTTATTAGGTACTGTTAACCTGCTTTTCAAAATTGTTGTAGAAGCTTACACTACAGCAGGATACAAGCATTATTCCTTCTATTTTTTTTTTTTTTTTTTTTTTTTTGGTGGACACTCTTGAATTTTTAAAATGTATACCTATGTTAGTGTTTGGGAGATTATCTTTGGGTCTTCCTCTCTTCCCAGACCTATACCTTATCAAGAGCCATTGCCCCAAGCAGCAGTCCAAAGCAGCTTTTCCAGACTCCTTTCAGCTTTAAGTATCATGCATGAGCTCTCTGACTCCTCATTACTCCACAAAAGCCAGGCTCCTATACGTGACATCATCTGAGTCCCAGACCCCTGACAGGCCAGTGGCTTCAGCTCCTTTTACGACTTTGTGATTCTTTTCCAAATCTGGCCTTAAACTATGTTTGTCTTATTTTGGATCCTGGCTATGTCATTTTGGCTTTCTCTCTCTCGTTTTTTGTTTTTGTTTTTGTTTTTGTTTTTTTTTACATTTGATTGAACTATATAAAATTGCCAGTTTACTGGCAAAATGGCCAAATAATGGCAATTTTTTAGGTTCATCTTAATAAACCCATTTTTGCTACATAGGTCATACCCAGGTACAACAAAGCCTGAACCTGTTGGGACATCTTGACCCTGAGTCTCTACAAACTCTTCGATACTTCTTTCTCTCAGCCATCAGGCAGCCAGTCAAACAGCCCCCAGAGCAGCTCTGGTCTCTTTGCTTTTAGGCTTCTTTCATTTGAGACAGACATAAGCTCCTGTCCTGCTCAAGCCACTGTTACTGCAGCTTTGTCTGTTCTATGGAATCAGTTCATTGTGCCTGCAAATTATTCCATCCCTAATATAAATTATGTATCGTGACACGTTCATTTTCATGATTAGGTTTAGCCCTTAGTATTTTCATGACAAAGTGGAAGGGCAGAGAGATTTGTCATTTGATTCATTCCACTCTAGTTTCAAATGCTTGAAAAACTATTGGGCTTCCCTCAAGTTTTCTCAGTCATGTGGCGATTTCCAGTGACTTTAGCCAGCATGTTTGAAAACTGTTGTTTTCTGGGTGCCTGGGTGGTTCAGTTGGTTAAGCGTCCGACTTCGGATCAGGTCATGATCTTGCGGTCTGTGAGTTCGAGCCCCATGTCAGGCTCTGTGCTGACAGCTCAGAGCCTGGAGGCTGCTTCCAATTCTGTGTCTCCCTCTCTCTCTGCCCCTCCCCCACTCATGCTCTGTCTCTCTCTCTCTCTCTCTCTCACTCTCTCTCTCAAAGAATAAATAAACATTAAAAATAAATAAACATAAGAAAAATAAAATGAAAACTGTGGTTTTCACGTCATAACTATCCAGGCCTCTACATTAAAATAAATCTTTTATTTTCAACTGTCAAATTTCCTGTGAAAAAGAAGAAATACTTTTCTAATTTGAGAGAGAGAGAGAGAGAGAGTACACACATGCAAGTGGGGGAGGGGCAGAGAGAGAAAGAGAATCTTAAGCAGGCTCCACACCCAGTGTTCAGTCCGGAGCCCAATCCAGGGCCCGATCTCATGGCCATGAGATCATGACCTGAGGTGAAATCACGAGTTGGACGCTTAACCAACTGAGCCACCCAGGAGCCCCAAGAAATACTTTTAAAGCTAGATCCCATTAGTTGCTGTGAAACTGCCTTATGTGTTACTTACTACAAGTGTGTTCTCCGTTTACTGGATATATGGATACTCATGACTTGCCTTCCTCATAATTTTCACTGGGTCCAGGCTAAATCCTCATCATCCTAAAGGTAAGGTGGATACTTGTCAGGAATGTTTTGATTTAAAATGAGAGAAATTTCATACAAGCTAACTTAACCAAACATCATTTCTTTGTTCATGCCACTAAGTAGTTCATGGGACCTAGATCTGTCGGCTTCTGGCATGGCTGAGCCAAGTGGTGTCATCAGAAATCTGTTTCTTTACATTTTAAGGCCTGCTCTCCTCTGTGGTGGCAGGATTTCTCTGTATGGTGGACAAATAGTTCTCAGCAGTCTTTAATGTTAGCATTATTATCCCAAAATGGGCTGCCTCTGACTTTCCTGGCTTAGGACATGTGCTCACCTGTGAATGAATCCACAGCTGGGGACAAAGTGTTCTGATTAGTAAGGCCCCCAGGCACCCTTGTAGCCCAGGGTACTGCATGGGCAGAGCGTTAGAAGAGAATGAAAAAAAGGAGAGGGATTTTATCACCAGAAAAGAGCATACCTAGAAAGAAAGAAAAGACAACAGATACCTACTACAGGGCAATTCAACAACTTTAAGAATAAGAAGGACAAATAATGTGTTACTTTCAACATCTTTGGATGCTGTTGGTCTCACCTTTTTCATCTTACTATATTTTACAGCTGACTATGTTTTACCACTAACCTGTAGTACAGCTAAAACTTTATATATATATAAACACACACACACACACACACACACACACACACACACGACATATATATATATATATATACACATATATGTATATATACAGGTTTCTCACCCTCTAACATGTCTTCCAGACTTCTGGCTTTTCACCCTATAGGTGCATGACTGAGAAGTCTGAGGCTGTGTGAAAGGAAGAGTACTGACAACTACCATCTGGTAGAGGTTGTCTCTCACAGATTTTCCTATCTCTGGAGTTTCAGCTCCAGTCGATACAGGGACCTCAGCGTGAGCCAGGCAGGTAGAGGAGGCAAAGACATGGTAGAAGCAGGGGTGGACCAAGGACTGTTGGCCAATCATCCAAATGGAAATGGGGCCCTCAGCCTTGACCAAAGGCATCAACAGTCATGTGTTCCTGATGTGGTGAGCAGCATAAAACAACAAATAGCATGCAAGTCAAGGGGTGACCCTGTCCAAGTACCAAGTGGGGACAGGGCTTCACACAGCAATGGTGGGTCCTGAGAGATTGATGTTCTCTCAAAAATAGGTGAACTTGGGGCGCCTAGGGTGGCTCAAGTCGGTTAAGCGTCCAACTTCGGCTCAGGTCATGATCTCATGGTTTGTGAGTTCGAACCCCGCATCGGGCTCTGTGTTGACAGCTCAGAGACTGGAGCCTGCTTCGGAGTCTGTCTCCCTCTGTCTCTGCTCCTCCCCTGCTCATGCTGGCTCTCTCTCTCTCTCTCAAAAATAAATAAACATTAAAGAGAAAAAAAAAAGAATAGGTGAACTCATCAAACCTCAAATAAGTGGTTTAACATTAAAAAACAAAAACCTTCACACCCAGCAGGGAACCTCAGGTATAAATCAAGAAACAAATGCAATAATAGCACAATTATGGAGACTGGGGGGTGGTGGCTTTGACCTGGGGCATGCTGTTGCCAGGTGAATCCCAGATTATAATGACTGGAGGGTGTGTAAGTGCTTACATCTTGTGACTTGAGTCATAAGGGCTGAGAAATCTGGAGCTGAGCTTTCCGGTTAAAGTTATCAGCTGCCAGAGCCTTACAATGAAGAGGAAGAAGATAAATATGAGGCAATTCTCAACTAGTTTATAAACTTACACTTATTTTTATATCTTGAAGTACCTACTACAATGCTAGGCATTGTATTCAATACAGACTTATTGAATTAAAGGGGGGATGACATAAACACACACTCATCTACCAATGAGACCATGCATCAAACGGGGGGTAGGGGTGACAAGCATGGCCACAAATGGGAAGAATGCTGGTCGGGCCATTTGGTTATGTGAACTTGGTCTGTTTGCTTCAGCGCTCTAACTAAACAAGCCAACCAGCTTCCGCCTACACCTCCAGGAGCCACCAAAATTCTTGTTAATATCAATCTGCCCTTCCAGCTCCCGCTGATGTGAGTGCCTAGGTCTATACTTATTGAACTCTGGAGTTATTGGAAAGATAACAATAAGAGCTATTAGAGTTAGAAACATGGAGTTTTCACCCCCAGAATAATGACAACTGCAGACCCAGTACTATCTAGGAAGGGATTTTTGTCCTTTTTAAATCTGTATACTGCTCTGGTCTGGTACAATACTTTAGGGCATTCTCACCCATTGTATCTTTCTGGCTCCAATGTAAGGAAAAGCCTCTTGCTCCTTATTTGCTTCTTTCCCTCTCAAAAGGCATGTAAACTTAGGTTATAGAGGAAATCCTTTTGTGGCTTCTGTGACCACTAGTCATATGAGATTGCAAAATAACTTTTGGAACCTCTTGGGAATCAAAAAATGTAGGTGTTGCCAGATTATCTTGGCCATCATTGGGCTGACAGCTGTCAAATCCAGGTTGTTCTCATGCCCAAGTGATTATTGGGAGTCAGGCCAGACCTCCAAGCTGGTGGTCCAAGGGCACACACAGTCAGAGTGGGCAGTGGGCAGAGGCATAGTCAAATCTGAGCTATACTCGGGTCAAGACAGGCAGCTCGCTTGAGGAGTAAGTAATCAGAGTTAAACAATGCAAGGTTCCCTGTAGGGATAGAAATGGAGTTTGTAGCCCTTGTACCAGAGAACATTTAGGTGGGGGCAAAAAAAGAAAAAATGTATTGAATAGCTCTGTGTACCCACGAGTGTCCTTGACTTTAGGGAAAGCTTGGTGAGAAGACATCACGAACTCTATCATCACAGCCTGACATCTTCTTCATTGGTCACTACCTCTTTCATTCTTGGAGCTCTATTTGTGAAAGGGACTCTGCTCCTATTGTGTGAGAATCTTCGTTTATATGGACTCATCTCCAAATACTCCCTCCACACACACTTAGGAGCTGTAAGCCTTATTTCATGGGAGGCTCAGGTCTTCTCATCTGAAGTAGGGTTGGGAGTTGGGACATGGACCGCCATCTTTGGGAAAGTGATGGTGCTGAGGAGGAGGCCTCCCCTATCCTCCTAACCATTCTTCCCCTGGAGGCAGGCCCGGGTCAGCCCTCTGCTGCATTCTGCTGAGATCTGCAGCCACAAGCCTGGGCAAGCGCTCAGGGTGAGCACGGCAGACTCCACCCTTGCCCGTGGTGCAGTTGGCCTTGGCATCTGTGAGCAAGGTCCCGGAGCCTCTGCATTGTGCATGAGCACTGGGGAGAAGGTGGCAACTCTGGACAGACATTCTCTCCTCACCCACATAAATCCTCAGAGGGTTTCCCTCTGTGGGTTTATAAAAGCCCATTATCTAATTCATGACTCAGAGAATTGAGCTCTCTGGCAAGAGGCTTTTTAAGCCACATTTGGAATAATTTCTCAGCAATTCATTACATAGGAAAACAGGTCCTTTTTGTTCTAATACTTAGCCTAGGAATGCAGCGCCTCTCTGCCAGATTCATTAACAAAACCTATGTGTGGGGGCTGAGCATCTCCAGCCAGTTTCTTAAATGTACTAAAACTTGCTGATCATTGAAATGTAAATTTTTACCTTTGGCTGGAAATGATTCATGGGTCTCAGCTTGTAGGAAATGGCAATGTCACTTTCAAATGCCCAGGACAGTGCCAGACCAAGTGCCCGTTGTGAGATAGGCTTAACGTGTGGCAACAAGGACACAGCCACATGTCATTTCTCCGAATGGCAGCAGAAGGGAGGGCCAGTAATGAACGTGGTCACAGCTTGAGGGGATAAAAGCTCCCCTCGTTGGCAATACAGTGACCCGCAGCCCAGCAGAGCCCCGCGACAGGACCAGACTGCTCAAACTCCTGGTCACACCAATTCTCATCACTGTGAAAACAGTTTGGACTTCGCACCCCAGGCTGCCCTGTGCAGAGTGTTGGGCAGGGTTCTCCACACAGAGGAAGGCGAGCCACGGCCAATGAAGCTGGTAAAATGGGGAGGGGCATGAGAAGCTGGATATACGGATTTCTAAACATACAGTTTTATTTATAGTATGTGTGACAGAAGACTATATATAAGAACATGCAACATATTACTTGTACGTTGGAAATATGTAATATGTTTAAAAGAGAATCTTAAAATTTTTTTTTTTAATTTTTTTTTTTTCAACGTTTATTTATTTTTGGGACAGAGAGAGACAGAGCATGAACGGGGGAGGGGCAGAGAGAGAGGGAGTCACAGAATCGGAAACAGGCTCCAGGCTCCGAGCCATCAGCCCAGAGCCCGACGCGGGGCTCGAACTCACGGATCGCGAGATCGTGACCTGGCTGAAGTCGGACGCTTAACCGACTGCGCCACCCAGGCGCCCCCGAAATATTTTAAAACATATATACCTTTTTAAGTTTTTTGATTGTGGTACAATACACATGACATAAAATTTACTATCTTAACTACCTTGAAGTGAGCAGTTGAGCGGTATTAACTACATCCAAACTGCTGTGTAACCGTTACCACCATGTATCTCCAGAACTCTTTTCATCTTGCAAAACTGAAACTCTGCATGCACTGAACAATAACTTCCCATTCCCTCCCCGCTCAGCCCCTGGAAGCCACCGTTTTGTTTCCTCTCCCTATGACTTTGACTACTCTACCTCATACGTATGAAATCACACAATATTTGGCTTTTTGTGACTGGCTTATTTCGTCTAGCACGATGTCCTCAAAGTTTATCCATGTAATAGTATATGTCAGAATATCCTTCCCTTTTTTTTCTTTTTTTAATGTGCATTTATTTTTGAGAGAGAGACAGAGACAGAGTACAGGTGGGGGAGGGGCAGAGAGAGAGGGAGACACAGAATCCAAACCAGGCTCTAGGCTCTGAGCTGTCAGCACAGAGCCCAACGCGGGGCTGGAGCTTAGGAACAGCGAGATCATGACCTGAGCCAAAGTCAGCAGCTGCTTAACCGACTGAGCCACCCAGGTGTCCCAAAATATCCTTCCTTTTAAGCAATATTCTATTGTATGTACATACCACCTTCATCTGTCGATGGACACTTGGGTTGCTTATGCTGTGTCTCAGTCAGCTGGGGTTGCTTTAACAAACTACCATAGAGTGGGTGGCTTGCATAAGAGAAATTTATTTTCTTACAGTTCTGGATGCTAGAAGTCCAAGATTAGGGTGCCAGCATGGTCAGGTTCTAATGAGAGCGCTCTTCTGGATTGTACACGGCCACCTTCTCGCTGTCCTCACGTGGGAGAGATGAGGGAGAGGGAGAGGGAGAGGGAGAGAGAGTGTGGAAGAGAGGAGAGAGAGAGAGAGCAAACTCTCTATTGTCTCTTACAAGGATACTAATACCATTATGAGGCTTCTTTCATGACCTCATCTATACCTAATTACCCCCCAAATGCCCCATTTCCAAACACCATGATATTGGGGGTTAAAGTTTCAACATATGAGGAGATATAACTCAGCCCATATCAGTATACAAACATCTCTTGAAGACCCAGCTTTCAATTCTTTTAGGTATATACCCAGAAATAGAATTGCTGTATCATTTTTAAGTTTTTGGGGAATTCCTCAAAACATCCTCACCAACACTTGTGATTTTCTGGTTTCTTGAGAATAGCCATCCTAATGGGTATGAGGTGGTATCTCATTGTGATTTAGATTTGGATTTCCTTAATGATTAGTGATGTTGAGCATCTTTTCATGTGTTTACTGGCCACTGAAAAACATATAACATATACTTTTAATTAATATAT
Source organism: Puma concolor (assembly GCF_028749965.1). NCBI lineage: Eukaryota > Metazoa > Chordata > Mammalia > Carnivora > Felidae > Puma > Puma concolor. Next base: position 45,299,153 of record NC_141672.1, read on the forward strand.
ACTTTATATATTTTAAAAGTACATGTTAATATAGATGCTGTGAAAAAAACTAAAAGAAATTATACTGTAAGGTAATTGATTCTGCTGGCAAGATTAAGGGTGGGTTTTTTCCTTATATTTTGCTCTATGTCCTAAGTTTCTTTTAATAAGAGGGTTTTCTCTTATAGTTATGGTTGTCATATCATTAGCATCACCATCTAACATTTATTGTTAAATAATTTTGTTGCTGGCACCATACTAAGCATTTAACATGCCTTATTCCAAATAAACTTTATGATCACCATTGATAACTGGCAGCACAATTATTTGAATATATGTTATTTTGCTTAAAAAAAAAAAGTCTTGCTCAATAACCTCAGGACTATCAAGGGGACTCACCACCAAGTTCATTAAAATCCTTTATCGGTCACTTCTACAGCACATTCTGTCCCTAAGTTAGCTCAGTAGATAAGACAAACTTCTTTGTACTAGTGTTCTCAGCAGCACTCTGTAGAGCTGAATAATTACACACTGAATTTGTTTGTTTATACAATGTAAAAAATAGGGGCACCTGGGTGGCTCAGTCAGTTAAGCATCTGACTTTGGCTCAGGTCATGATCTCACGGTCCATGAGTTTGAGCCCCACATCTGGCTCTGTGCTGACAGCTCAGAGCCTGGAGCCTGCTTTGGATTCCGTGTCTCCCTCTCTCTCTGCCCTTCCCCAGTCTCTCTCTGCCCTTCCCCAGTCTCTCTCTGCCTTTCCCCAGCTTGTGCTCTGTCTCTGTCTCTCTGTGTGTGTGTGTGTGTCTCTCTCTCTCAAAAATAAATAAACAGTAAAAAAAAAAAAGTAAAAAGAAAATAATGTAAAAAATAAATTCATGAGCACCTGCTATGCATCAGGCACTGAGACACTGGGCTACAGACAAGATGCTAAGAGAAAAGACCGTCCCTACCCTCCAGGGTTTGGCAGAGGTAGGCATGCGAGCAAGCTTCTAAAACGTGTTATAAATGCTCTACAGGGAAGCCACGGTAGTGGTGCAAAGAAGAAAGGACTCTAGCTCTGGCAGTGCATCAAAATTATCTGGAATGCTCAGTAAGATTATACTCTCTGGAACACCATCCCAGACTTACTGAATTAGAATATCTGGGACTGAGCCCTGGGAATCTGTATTTTGAAAACAGTTGCCCAGGCGATTGTGATTTGCAGCCAGGATCAGGAATCCCTAGTAGATCTGTCTCCTTGACTTTGCATGGTGCATTGAAGTAGCTATGATTAACTGATGGAGTAAACTCTCCTTAGACAAAAGAGGCAGGGAGAAGTTTTGGAGAACAAGAGGCACTTAAGATGAGGGAGGAAGGATGCTTATGAATCTTGGGTTTTCTTCCTGCATTCAGGTACCATCCTATGGGTAACACATCTTGCAGAAGTGTTAAAGAAGACGTACCTCCTCGGTATAGACATTATGGCAGACAGTATGGAGGTTCCTCAAAAAATTAAAAATAGAACTACCATATGATCCAGCAGTCCCACTCCTGGGTAGATAGCTGAAGGAAATAAAATCAGCACCTGCAAGTGATATCTGTGCACCCATGTTCACTGCAGTATTATTCACAATAGCCAAGAGGCAGAAACAACCTAAATGTCCTCTATCCCTTGATGGATGAATGGATAAAGTAAATGTGGTATATACATCAGTGGAATATTATTCAGCAATAAAAAAGAAGGAAATCTTGCCATTTGTCACAACACGGATGGAACTTGAGGGTGGTATGCTAAGTGAAATAAGCCGTCCCGAGAAGCTCTTGGCCTCTCCGATTAGTCAAGGTTTATAAAAGCAGTCTTGACATTTATGAATTCTGTATAATCATTGGTCATGTCAAAAAGAGACTGCGTTGCTGCCAGACTTGTGGGATTTGGGGAAAGATTTTGCTGTCATGGAAGACTGGGTAGAAGGACAGGCTCTTTCTCTCTTACAGAAAATCTGCTCCTACCCTGGAGCCTGCGATTCCATTTCCTTTTGATAAACTACAAGTGGTTTTAAATTGAGTCATAAATTTCCCCAGGCCTTTTAAAAACCGAACCCCTGCCTTTGATTCCCTCACCTCCTGTGACAGTGAAATCTGGCTGGAGACACACACATACCGCTTCGCACACATTTAGGCTGGGAGTTTGAAATTTACAGGCCATGCCTTGCAGAGTGACCTCGACTCTTAGTAGATGGAACCAGAGAGATTGCAAGTGAGGATTCACCAGGGCTGCAGGTCTCTGGGACAGACTCAAGCTGTGTCTAGACAAAACCCCAACACCATATGCTCGAGGCGAACAATTTATTGGTGGCTCCGATAAACTCCTTGAGGTGACTGTATTGATGACTGGCCTTGGAATCATGGTCTAAAATGAGCTTTCCTTTTCTAAATCATGATTTTAGCACATACAAGTTGCTTTGATTAATTACGTCAAAGCTACAGGGACTGAATAACTTTTTAAGTGTAAAGCCACAGTTTTCAGTGAGTGCCAATTAATAATACCTGTCTTATCATTAAGGCTTTGTACATCCCCTTAGCAGATTGTGAACAGAAGACCCTGGGTGGGTCTGTGGGTCTCCCCCTGCCCCCACCCCCCGCATCTATCGCCTGCTTCTCTAGAATCAGTTTATCAAGTGAGAGACAGCAAAGGGAGCTTTGCTGGATGGGGTGCTTCCATCTAAGCAGGTGGGATTCCCACAGCCTAGAAATAGGAGAAGCCATCCCCATCTCACCTTCCCCTGCAGCCTGTACTCTTCCAGGGGACTTGAAGCATGGACGAGTCATGGCCAATTCCAGTCTGTTCTCTGAGTAGGCCTGACTTAAAGGAAAAGAAGATTCCAACTTTGAAGTTTTGCCTGAAGTCAGACATCCCCAGCTCTCCCTGCAGGTCAAACACTCATTATTACTTTTGCTCCTCAGTCCTGGCCTGCCTTAACCACACACCCTCACTCTCCCCAATTCTCCTTTTCTCTCCTTCAATTTTAGGAGTTAAGAGTTTTAAATCAACTCCTCTTCCAACTAGCTGTAGAGTGTGACAGAAGTCACTCTGTGGGGCTTTCAAGAGTTCACCTATATTTCCAATCATTCATTCCAATTTTAACCATGCACCTGTACAGCATGGTATTTATATTTTTAATTTTATTTATTTTGAGAGAGAGAGAGAGAGAGAGGGAGGGAGAGAGTGAGCAGAGGAAGGGCAGAGTGGGGGTGGACAGGGAATCCAAAGCAAGCTCTGTGCTGGCAGCAGAGACCCCAATGCAGGGCTCGAACTCACAAACCGTGAGATCATACCTGACATGAAGTTGGGCACTCAATCTGGCTGAGCCACCCAGGTGCCCCTACAGCATTGTATTTAAAGGCTCCAATCCCATCTCTGAAGCCAACAAGCTGCATAAACCTGGGCGAGTTGTTCAACCTCTCTATGCCAGTCTTGGCATCTTTGAGATGGAGAGGAGTACCTACCTCAAAGCATTGTTTATTTATTTAGCAAATACTTTTATAGTGCTTAGGACATGCCCCTCCCATCCTAAGCCTTTTTGCAAATACTGTAGGCCTTCATACATGCAAACATATGATGCACATATAATATGCATTATATACATCGTGTATATGCAATGGGTATATACACATACATGCAAATATGCATGAATACATAAAATAACTAGTTAATCCTCATGCTGTGAATGGGTATGAGGTAGGTACTATTATTAGACCCAAAGTATGGGTGAGGAAGCAGAGACACAAAATGTTAAAATAACTTCCCTAAACTTCTACAGCTAGAGAGTATTATAAGGATTAACTGAATGTATACGTAAAGCACTTGAACAGAGCCTGGCATATAGCAAGCACGATGTAATTGTTAATTATGATTATGATCATGATGATTATTATAACATTCCAGGCATTATACTAGCACTAAAAATACAATGATTAATAAAGCACAGCACCTGTCCTTTAAGAACTCGCTATGTGTTGGAGAATGTAGACATGCAGATTGATAATTATACTATAAGGTTAATGTTTAAGGTATGAATAAGGGACTGTGGGAGTGTATGGAGGAAATGCTTGGCTCAGCCTGGAACCAGTACAGGGCAGCACTGTCCTAGAAAAATATGTAGTACAAGCCAGATATGCAATTTTAGAGTTTCTTGAAGCCACATTCAAAATGTAAAAAAAAAAAAAAAGGAGAAATTAATTCCATAATATATATCAAAATATTATTTCAATGTATAATAGATATTTTAAAAATCATTGCTTTAAAAATATTTTACATTCTTTTTTTTTTCTTATACTGTTTTCAAAATCTGGTAGGTACTTTATAATTAGAACACATCTCAATTCAGACCAGTCACATTTCAAGTACTGCCCGTGTCTGGTGTTTCCTATACTGGTCCACAGATACAGAGAGCTTCCTGGAGGACAATACACCTGAGCTGAGTGAGGAGTTGGGCCCGGTGCTAATTATTCTCGAGGAGGATGAGGTTCTGATTCACTGGTGCCTCTGATTCCAGGCTCTACTCCTCCAGGATAATGCCCTGTACAGTTGACAAAATAACGACCCCAAAGATGTTCATGTCATAATCCCCAGACCTGTGAATATGTCACTTTACTTGGCAGGGGGGAATTAAGGTTGCAGATGGAATTAAGATTGCTAATCAGCTGATCTTGAAATGGGGGAGATTAATTGGCTTATCTACGTGGACCTAATTTAGTTACAAAAGTCCTTATAAGTGAAAGAGGGAAGTAGGGGAGTCAGTGTCATGAGAAAGACTCAACCAACCAGTGCTGGCTTTAAAGATGGAGAAAAGGGTCATGAGCCAAGGAGTAAGGGCAGCCTTGAGAAAATGGTAAAAGCAAGGAAACAGATTCTCTGCTAAAGCAAACAGAAGGAACACAACTGTGTTGACCCCTTCATTTTAGTCCAGTGAGACCATTTCTGAATTCTGACTCTCAGAACTGTAATATAAAAATTAGTACTGTATTAAGCCATCAAATCTGTTGGACTCTGTTCGTAGGAAACAGTCCCATTTCCCTTTCTGGACGCTGGGAAACCCTACTTGATCCCCACTCCTTGTACCCTCCTAACCATGGGTTAGACCACTGAGAACTCAAGCATGCAGACTTTCTGAGCTGCCCCCACACCCTCACTATCCACACTCATGCCCTAGAGCTGTTATGTTCATAGTCAGCAATCATGTGGCACTCTTGTTTCTCAAAGTCTCTGTTAAATGAGATACTCTTATGTGGATCCTGAGAAACTTAACAGAAACCCATGGGGGAGGGGAAGAAAAAAAAAAAAAAAAGAGGTTAGAGTGGGAGAGAGCCAAAGCATAAGAGACTGTTAAAAACTGAGAACAAACTGAGGGTTTATTGGGGTTGGGAGGGAGGGGAGGGTGGGTGATGGGTATTGAGGAGGGCACCTTTTGGGATGAGCACTGGGTGTTGTACGGAAACCAATTTGACAATAAATTTCATATATTAAAAAATAAATAAATAAATGAGATACTATAGGTAAAAGTTCTTTGTCTTTACAAAAAGCATCCTTAGGGGCGCCTGGGTGGCGCAGTCGGTTAAGCGTCCGACTTCAGCCAGGTCACGATCTCGCGGTCCGTGAGTTCGAGCCCCGCGTCGGGCTCTGGGCTGATGGCTCAGAGCCTGGAGCCTGTTTCCGATTCTGTGTCTCCCTCTCTCTCTGCCCCTCCCCCGTTCATGCTCTGTCTCTCTCTGTCCCAAAAATAAATAAAAAACGTTGAAAAAAAAAATTAAAAAAAAAAGCATCCTTGTCTGGCACTGATATTCATAATGTCAATACAAATTAAAGGGCATTATAATGGAAAACTAGGAGAGTGAGGGAATGTTTGGGAACTCTGTACTTTCTGCTCATTTTTCTATAAACCTAAAATTGCCCTAAAAAATGAAGCCTATTAGGGTGCCGGGGTGGCTCAGTCATGTTGAGCATCTGAATCTTGATTTTGGCTCAGGTCATGATCCCAGGGCAGTAGTGGGATCGAGCCCCATGTCAGGCTTCACGCTGAGCATGGAGCCTGCTTGAGATTTATTCTCTCCCTCTCTCTCTCTCTCTCTTTCTCTCTGTCTCTTTCTCTCTCCCCCTCTGCCCATCCCCCTGCTCACATGCTCTCTCTCTCTCTAAAATAAAAAAATAGAAATAAATAAAATGTATTAATTTTTTAAAAGTAAATACAAATACAAAACAATAGAAAATGGCTCACAACCCAACACCTGCAAATATGCAGATATAAAGGAGAGATAGGATGGGAAGACTAATAAGGATTCTTTTCAAAGCACAAAAACTGTACTGTGTAGTTAAATAAGGAACCAAGAAAAGATGGCTCAGTTCCATCAATCACAGGAAAATGGGCACGATGGGGCTTTTGACCTTTGGGGATGCAGGATCGCTGGTGTCCTGAGTACATCACACAAGGAAAATAGACCATTGTCCCTTCCATGTAATTTTAAAAATTCCTCTCCACCATACCTAGCCTCACCCCACCGGGAACCATTGAGTGTGTTCTTTACTTTTTTCCCTTTTTAAAAATTGGAGTATAATTAACATGCAGTGTTATATTAATTTCAGATGTATAATACAATGATTCAACAATTCTATACAGTTCTCAGTACTCAACAGGTTAAGTTTACTCTTAATCCCCTTTATCAATTTCACCTCTCTGTTCTCCGTATTGAAGAGTCTGGTTTTTTATTTGTCTCTTTTTTTCTTTGTTTCTTAAATTCCACATATGAGTGAGATCATATGGTATTTGTCTTCCTCTGATTGACTTATTTTACTTAGCATTATACCCTCTAGGTCCATCCATGTTGTTGTAAATTGTAAGAGCTCAATCTTTTTTTATGGCTGAGTAATATTCCATTATATATATACATATATATACACAGATATACATATGTGTGTGTATATGTATGTGTATGCACACACACACACACACATTTTCTTTATCCATTCATCTATAAATGGACCCTTGTGTTGCTTCAATATCTTGGGCATTGTAAATAATGCTGCAATAAACATATGGGTATATATTATCTTTTTGAATTAGTGTTTTCATTTTCTTTGGGTAAATACCCAGTAATGTAATTATTGGATCATATGGTATTTCTATTTTTAATGTTTTGAGGAAACTCCATACTGTTTTCCACAGTGGCTCTACCAGTTTACATTCCCACCAACAGTGCATGCGGGTTTCTTTTTCTCCACCAAAATTAAACATCTGTGTTCTTCACCATCCTTCATGTTCAGAAAAGGCACCACTACTACATCAAGGCCCTTGGATATCTGCGAATGCTGAAACTCATAGGGGCTGGGCAGTGGAAGGAGAGCACAGGCTTGTTCTCCCCTCCCTGGGGAGCCGAGGTTCACATTCTTACCATGACTCCTGGGAAAAGCAAAATAGTACCTGGCCTCTGATTTTGTGTGAATGGTTACTCTCCTCACTGGCACCGTGGGAGGAGGCCTGGAGAAGACTGAGCAGTGGCGAGACGAACACACACCTTGGGTACCATTCCTGATGTGTTACGGAGAGTTGGGGATGAAAGACAAGCCTCATGTCAGCAGGCTTCACCTTCTGCAACTAGCCAGCCAGGAAAAGACAACTTTGGGGTGTTTTTTTTCCTGTTTTTGAAAAATGGTGCATCATAAGAGGGTTTAAGATGTAAGAGAGAGGTGGCTGCAATAACCCTGGGGGAAAAGAGCAGGAAGGAAAGGGTGCCTTCAGAATAGCAGTGTTCTCTGTGCACCAAAGTCCTGCCATGCAAATGGACAGGGAGATTTATTACTCACCGGGGGTTAAAGAATAGACACTTGATATTCCAGAGATTTGGCACTCTGGGATTTATAGACTTAATATAGTTTATGCTTTTGTGGTCTCGTTGGTTAGGAAACTGCAAGGTTCCTTGTTAATAAATTTCAAAGCAGGGATGATAAACCACATCCCACAGGGAATGTGTTTACATGGGTCCCACCAAACCCTCCATGTGGGACAAGGGGACCGGGGTTGCCCCAGGCAGCTCCGGCAGGTCTTACTCTTGTCCCCTGCCCTTCCATCAGGGACACAGCAGGTGTCTCCCAGAAGGGAAACTCAGAGACTGGAATGAGGTAAAGATGAGTAACTTCATGCCCAAGTGGACTGGACTCTTAGGGCTCCTCAGAAATGCACAGAGAAAGGCGTGGCTCCGTGGTGGGGACAGCATACTGATAGGTCATCTTGCTGTCAGCTGAAACAGCAGCCAAGAGGAACAAACATCTGTTTCAGCTTCTGGACACTGCCTCACAGAGACACGGGAAAGAATTTGGTAAATAATTGGGTTATCTGAAATCAGTGTTTTCCTTTTCTTAGTGACATCCTCAAGTACTTATTACCTAGCAAGCAAATGTTGCAGTTCAGCTGGAAGCTTAAGGGGCCCAGAAATGGATTTAACTGAAGATCATCATCGAAGTACATCCCTTAAGCACCTAGTTATTAGAGAAGGAAGGGGAATATGTCTGTGAGTCAGAGGCTGAGAGCATTCCTAAGGAAATACAAGTTTTTATCACAAAGCCCTTGTGATATTTCTTTTTTCTTCTTTCAGAAGTGTATTTATTTATTTTTAGATAGATAGAGAAAGTGCACATGTTAGCAAGTGAGAGGGGCAGAGAGAGAGAGGGAGAGAGAGAATTCCAAGCAGGTTCCACACTGTCAGCCCAGAGCCCAACAGGGGGCCCAGTATCACGAATCATGAGATCATGACCTGAGCCATCAAGAGTCGGATGCTTCACCGACTCAGCCTCCCAGGCGCCACTACCCTTGCGATATTTCAAGGCAGAGGCAGGCAGACCTGGGAGGCAGGAGATGAGGACCCAGGGACTCACGGTTCCCAGGCCGCCCAGCAGCACAAGACTCCTTAAGTACGATACACAGTTGAGGGGCCAACAAGGGGGAAAACGCAGAGGAAGAGGCTGCAAGTCTGCTATTTTTAAACTGCCCATTAGAATGTCTAAAATTACGTGGCTAGAACTACCACATCCACTCCAAGTTAATCATACTCTTCTGAGCCTAAGTTTTAAATCTTGTTTTCAAAGCCCCTGATCAGAATATTCAAAAAGACTGTTTCTTGGCTGCGTTAGGCCCAAGGCCAAGTTGTGGTTCAGTATGGTTTCTCCTTGGGAATGACTTTTCTTGGTTAGAGTTCTGAAAGCCTGTCTTGTGAATATTTTTGTTTGTTTCTGGGGGAAAAAAAATAAAGAAATAGGGATTAAAAATCTAAATAGAAAAAATCAGAACAACAAAAAAAGGAATTGTATGGGAATTGAACAAAGAGTGACATAATGATGCGGTGACTCTGATTGACTAAAATACCATGATTAACATCAGCCTGCTCACCACTTGCCCTGGGCCTTCTGTTAGCCCTCTTTTCCCTCCAGGCCCCACGAGCCAACCAGTAAGAACACAACACTCTGCCCAGGGCAAATGACTACAGTTTCTTCCACTGACATCAGACCCCAGAGAGCTCAATTCCAATGAAACTGGAGAGACAGTTCATATTAAAATCCCAATCACTTCAAGACCTGATAAGGGTCTAGGCTTCACGAAGGCTGCATGAACCATAAAAGTGTATGGAATCCCCAGTAATTCCTGTACCGCCCACACTCCACACTACCCACCCTGGCAGTCTATGTACTGTGTGCCTAGTACTTAGCCTCTCAAAGCGATCTGAGATAAGAGAACAACTCTGAAGGCTAATAAGGACTGAAAGAGAAAATTGCAAAGAAATGAACAAACATACTTATATAGCTTTCCCGGTAGCATCTAAGTGAAATTAATTTTATTGAATGGAGATATTAGGTTTTAGCCCATGTCTCTGTATGTTTTGACCAAAGCTCATTCCATGTGGTCATTATTTGCCATGCTTATGCATTTATTTCTTTAAATTCTGTCAGTCAGGAAGAGAATGCTAATTCGTTTTCCCCAGAAAAGAATATGAAAGATTCTTGAAGACAAATAGCATGTCTTCCAAATAATGGTGTGCTTTAGCAATACCTCAGGAGAGATAGAAAGAGAATGTGTGGTGCCCATGCGCGGGCTCGTTCTAAGTGGTGGTGGTTGGGGAGAAGGCTAGGTGTCCCTTTGCAGCCTCCCATCTCCGTGCACACTTAGCTCTGGAAGGCTCCTTCTCAACAGGTGACCAAAAGGAGTTGGAAATGGTATGAAAGAAGGGCTGCTGCCACCATGACCATCTCTGTGTCAATTAATCTTTGATGTATTTTCCAATTATTACATTTCCCAGCACAGTGCTCCATCCTCCATAATCTCACATCTAACAAAAGGCCGCCTACACTGTTTGAAAAAAAAAAGGCAAATAGTGGTGAACAGAAATTACCTTTTAAATCTGTGCTTATGACTTCCAAACATTAAAAAAAAAAAAATGTATCTGTGTGCTCAGTGGAACCTCCACGATGGCAAACATACTGCAGCTAAAACCACCTGAAAATGAGGATCTTTGTCTTTCAACAACTACAAACATTTGGACAAACGCAAGAGGATGCAAGACAGTATTGCCGCAGGTTCTAGAACAGATCTTAAAGATACCAAAAAAAAAAAAAAAAAAAAAAAAGCAGTGCTTCTATTTTATGGTGAGGAAATTGAGTTACGCAGTAATTACATAACTGTTCCAAAATTAAACTGAAAAGAGAAATTAGGAACAGAGTTCAAGTGGAATCCTAGTCTCCAAGCTCTTCTATGTCCTTTCCTCATTGAAATACCATATCTTCCTCCTGCCACAATAAATAACATAAGCTCTCTTTCCTCCTGAAGAGGCTTCATTCTGGAGACCAGATGGGGTGCCTATTTCTTAATACTGCCCCTCAGCCCCTGAAATCTGATTAAATGATTTCACATGCTGAATTCAACCATTGGAGTTGCCTAGTTCCCGACCATTTGTTTGCCAGCTATAATGAGTGTCACTGTTTTTAGGGAATGACTGATACACTAAAGGAGCAAGAAAAGGGCTGTGAGGACTAGCAAACAAGGAATCCTATTCAGAAGATGGGAGGCGCTAAATGTCACCACTGGCCAGCCTCCCAGGGGCACCCCGCACCCCTGCCCACTCCGTACCCAGTGGTTCATAAATTGCAAATCCACTTTCGGGGCTCAATACTTTAACATTACAAAGAGCACCAAAAATTTAAACGTTAGTTAATATCAAGGTCCAGTTCCCAGCCCTTGTTTGTTTTTGTCATGTATCAGTTGAGTCCTCAGGCAAGCTGCCTTTCTGACATGGCAGTTTCCTCAGCTGTTGAAAAAAAAAGCCTACTAGAACCTCAGTGGCATTCTGTGGCTCCCATTAGACACGTTGGTTAGAGTTACCTTAATGAGAGCCCACCACAATCACCCAGAGGCCCAGGGGAAGAATCCATGAGCTGCAGAATGTTATTCTATGTGGAAGGATGGAGAAGGTCTATCCTAAAAAATAGACTCTATGTCTGCTCTTACAAACTTAAAATTTAATAGTGGTAACAGATCATGAAACTAAGAAAAGGAAATCTATAAAAGAGTGTATATACAACACTTAACACTTTTATGAGGTATGTAAAATGGGTCTTGATGTTTGAGAATTCATTAAAATGTCTACAGAGCATCTGCTCTGTGCTCCACACTGCAGTGGGTGCTTGAAAAGGACAAGACACAACCCTCAACGTGCCCCAGGTTTGCCAGGGGTCACTGAGTGCCAGGGGGCATGCCGGATTCTGCCTAGGGGTGTGTAGTCAAAGAAGGTGATGTGGAGGTGTGATGTGGGCTGAGCATTAAAAGCAAGCAGGAATTAGATTAGAAAGGAGATTAAGAATCCAAACCTGGGAAAATACAATGGACCAAGGAACACAGATGGAGAGATAGCTGCAAAGATTCTGGAGCAACCAGAGCACGAGTTATTGGAGGTGGGAAGGGACAAGGGAGAAAGCTGGCGAGGAGGGAGAGGGGCCCTCAGGAGCACGGACAGCCAGGCCCAAGAGGCTGGGCTCTACCCCACAGCACAGCTTGGGAGGCAGCTGGAGGGCAGTTTTGCATGGGGGAGAACACAATCCATCTTGCTTACATTGTAGGAAGATTATTCTGATAGTAAAGATGGGGCAAGTATGCGTGGTAGAGGAAGGACATGAAGTAAGGGAGGTTAGCAGGAGAAAACAGTGGTGACTATAACTGGTATTAAAATAAAGAGCCGTTGCTCATACATTATGAAGGGACAGCCTAAGGTGTGGGTGGGCAAGCCATGGTCAGTGGGCCAAATCCTAACCCCTTACCTGGTGTTGTGCAGCCCCAAGCTAAGAATAAGTTTTACATTTTTACATGATTGAAAAACAATCAAAAGAAGAAGAACATTTCATGGCACATGAGAATTACATGAAATTCTAACTTCTGTGTCCATATATACAATTTTATTAAAGTGCAGCCATGCCCATTTTTTAAATATTGTTTACGCCTATGTAATGGTTGCAAAAGATCAAATGGCTTCCAAAGCCAAAAATATTTACTACCTGACCTTTCATAGAAAACTTTTGCAGACCCCTGGCCTAAGGATTAAAGATGAGAAGAGAGAATATAGGCTCCTTGAGGGCACGGATGGTGTTTTCCCATCTCTGAATGCCCAGTTTATGCCTACCTCATATGAAATTCTCGGCTTGCTGAATGGAGAAATGAATGAGGAACACAGGGAAACAGTCATAAAACTATAATGATGACAAGGCTGCCCCACGGGGTGGAGAAGTTGGTGTTTATCTTGGCAGGATGACCTCTGTACCTGGGAAGGACCCAGGAGCCCACGTCCCCCAAGATATCCCACCATCTTTGGTGAGGCACAAGAGGAGGGAAAGACACCAAAAAGCAAGATGTGGGTGACACAAAATGACTCAGAGGCGCCTGGTGACTCAGTAGGTTAAGTGTCTACCTCTTCACTTTGGCTCAGGTCATGATCCCAGAGTCCTAGGATTAAGCTCAGCATTAGGCTCCACACTCAGTGTGGAGCCTGCTTCAGTTTCTCTCTGTCTGGGCACCTGGGTGGCTTAGTCAGTTTAGCATCTGACTTCGGCTCAGGTCGGGGTCTCACGGTTCGTGAATTCAAGCACCAGGATGGGCTCTCTGCTGTCAGCGCACAGCCCGCTTTGGATTCTCTCCCTCTTTCTTTGCCCCTCCCCCACTCTCTCCCTCTCAAAAATAAACATTAAAAAAAAAAAAGATACCCTCTCCCTCTGTCCCTCTCCCCTGCTTGTGTGCACTCTGTCTCTCTTAAAACAAAAATCACTCATTATTGTCATTCTTTAATATAAAATAATTCTGAGGCACCTACAATGAGAACTGGAGAGGTTGTGGGGATAGATCTGGAGTATAGCACTGGTCTTCTAACTTATGTTCCTGTCTCTAGTCCCTCTCCTCCAATTCATTTGCTAGGCGAACATTAGGGTAGTTTTTTCTGAAACACAGAAGAGATTACTTTATGCCCCATATTTTAGCTTCTCCTACAAAAAAAGTCCAAGCCCTTGACTGTGCCCTAAAGGCCCCACGGGGTCTGGTCCTTCTCCAGCCATCTCTTACCAAGCTGTCCTCTCAGTGCCATACTCTAAGGACATCTAACTACCTGCCGTTTCCCAAATGGGTCAAGCTATTTTGGGTCTCCAAGCCTTTATTCTGCTGGTCCCTCCACCTGGAATGTGAACTCCCCTCTCCAGTGTATCTACTCATTCAATACAACTCAGCTCCTGAGTCACTCTGTATGGAGCCGGCAAATGTGAGGAGAGTACATGGCAACAGTAGGTAGTGGGCTATTAGCAGCAGAGAGGAGGGAAACCTGCCTGCCAGACATAGAAAAGATTGAATCGCAAAGATCCTATTTATGAGGGAAGAGCACAGGGGTAAGAGCGGTGGCAGGCTCAGAGCTGAGATTGGGACTCAGGGCTCAAGTTGCTTTTAGGTTTTCAGGAGTTACTGACTGAATGAGAGGTGGGCTTCTTAAACTTAGGTGTGCATCAGAATTACCTGGGAGCTTATGAAAAATTCCTAGGTATCTAACCACAGTGGCTAAAATGAAAAACACTGACAAACCCAAGTGTTGGTGAAGACGTAAAGGAACTGGAGCTCTCAAACAGTGCTGGTGAGAATCTAAAAATGGTGGAACCATTTTGGAGAACAATCTAGCAGTTTCTTATAAACATACACATTTCATATGACCTAGCAATTCCACACAACAACTTTTACATGATTATTATAAGCAGATATATTCTTAATAAGCCAAAACTCTTTAACAACCCAATAACCATCAAAAAATGAATGGATAGGGGCACCTGGGGGCTCAGTCGGTTAAGAATCTGACTTTGGCTCAGGTCATGATCTCACGGTTTGTGAGTTCAAGCCCCATGTCAGGCTCTGTGATGACAGCACAGAGCCTGAAGCCCACTTTGGATTCTGTGTCTCATTCTCTCTCTGTCCCTCCCCTACTTCTGCTCTATCTTGCTCTGTTTCTCAAAAACAAATAAATGTAAAAAACAAAACAAAACAAAAATTAAAAAAACAAAAAACAAAAAGTGAATGGATAAATAATTGTGGTATGCCACACAGTGGAATACTAATTACCAATTAAAAGGAGTGAATCAATGATATAGGCAACAAAATGGGTGAATCTCAAAACATTATGCTGCGAGAAATAAGCCAGGTACAAAATCATACATGATTGATGATAATGTATAATTCCATTTTTATGAAATTCTAGAAAAGGCACTAGTTATGGTAATAGCAGATCAATGAGTGCCTGGGGCCAGGAGTTTGGTGGGTAGGTGCATAGAATTCAAAGGGCACGAGAAAATGTTTTTTGGTGATGGAAGCATCCTATACCTTGATTGTGCTGGTGATTACAGATTGTATGCTTTCATCAAAACTGACAGACTTTGTACTTAAAATGAGTCTGCTTTATTGTTTGTAAATTATACCTCAATAAAGGTAAGTGATCCAGGCCCCATGACAAAACCCCTAACTCAAATTCTCTGCAAGCTGGGCCCAAGGCATCAGTGTGTTTACCAGGCCCAACAGATGATTCCAATAAGCACTAAGTTTGTGAATTTGGCCACTATTTTACTGAGCTGGCTGAAAATACCATAGCCATGGCTCCCTTCAGCTATCTCTTCATCAACCTCGGCAGTCTCCAGAAGAGACTTCATTAAACTACAGGGAACCTTCCTTCTAAGTTCACACAAGCCAATCCCCTGCATCTGGGCAATTCTAGGTACAAATCTGCTTCCTGGTTTCTGTCTAGCCTGACTTCATGCAAGAGAGGATTCCAGAGTCTCCTTGAAATGGGCTCTTGAATGGGCCCTCATTAGGGGACACCTCCAAACCGCGACCCAAAGTCAGGTTTACCCACAGTGAGCAAACAAGCTCCTCCTCCCCCAACACTCCTAAGAGAAGCAAGTAATAATACTTCAGTCAGGTCTGGGTTCCAAAAGCAGTGCAGAGTTTCTGAAGTTAGGGCACCCACACATCCACTCCTCTACGGACACGGAGACAGCCAGGCATTGTCCATGCTTATGCACAACTGTGCCTGATTTTTAAAAGCCTCAATGGCTTAAAGTTTAGATTTAAAACGTCTAACATTTAGACTGTACGAAGTTACAGTTTTTAACTAAAATACATATGCCACTTTGGGAAAGGATGAGTGATTCCATGTCTTTGCTGTTTCTCGGGATGGCTTTAGGAGCTTAGGTGTAATGTGACACATGACACCACCTGTGATAAAATGCTTCTCTATGTCAGTAGCTAGCACTTCCACCTGTCTCATTGTGTAAGCTTAGTACATGTGTGGCATGCTGTCATTTGGAGAGCAATGCATTATGGGTAAAATTAATACCCCAATACTACTAATAAATTATGGCTAAGGGTCGTAATGGATATCATATTGTCTTTGGTGGTAGAAATTTTACCTTCCTGGAAGCTGACTGCCTTGTCTTGATCACAATTGCTGCTCCTCGGGCACCTGCATTAATATAACAAATCACTGAGAAAATAGAGCTGGTGTCACAGAGCAATTGCTGCATAAAGAACGGCTTGAACAGCTTGAATCTCCCGACAATGTCAAAGAAAATTCAATACCTAAGTCGGACTTTTACAGGATTATTGGGAAGATTATTTTTGTCATTGTTGCTGTCATTTTTGTTAATGTCTTTAAAATTTTTGGTTCGGTTTTAAAGCAGCCCAAACCTATAGAAAAATTCTTGATCTGGGTTTTTTTTTTTTTTTTTCAGTAAACCTGGAGTAGAGCAGATCAACATTCCTAAATAATGCGAGACAAAATTACATGTACTACACACGTGTTAGAAAAAATGAACGATGGAACAAAATATCCTTATATCACTGCATCTCGGATATATCTAGCGCTAGAACAAAAAGGGAAAGGCATTGGTGCCTCAAGAAAGTAAGTGAGAATATCTGTCAATTTCTAGCAACAGTGTCTAGGACTGGGAATGAGGTTTTTTTCTGGAGAAACAGTGACAGTGACATTTGTAGTGGACATCACAGTAATACTACTTAGCAGTATCTGTTGTGATAGTATACGCCCCAGAGTTGTGAAGACGCTTGAAAGAATGTACGTGAAGCACTTACAACAGTTCACAGGGCACCATAAGTGCTTAATAAAGGGGAATTACCATCAATGTCTTCTTTTTCAACACCAACCCTGTTTTAGAAATAATGAAACAGGGGGCACCTGGGTGGCTCAGTCAGTTAAGCATTCGACTCTTGGTTTCAGCTCAGCTCAGCTCATGATCTCATGGGTTGTGGGTCTGAGCCCTGTATCGGGCTCTGCAATGACAGCATGGAGCCTGCTTCGGATTCTGTCTCTCCACTCTCTCTCTCTGCCCCTCCCCCACTTGCATGCACGCTCTCTCTCTCAAAATAAATCAGTAAACATTTTTTAAAAAGGGAAATAATGACACTGAGGACAGCAGAGACTCTGCAGCTTGCTCAGGGTCACAAAGTAGGTAAGTGTCACGACAGGATTCTAACTTATGTCTGAGTGGTTCTAAATACATAGTTTTAACTAATCTCTAGCACCTTCTTGGATGTAGCTGCATCGGCCAACTGAGAAAATGATTTTCCCCAATGTGGAATCACTCTCCTTGGTCCAGGTAAATGACTTAAATTTTGGAAACAACTCAGAGGAGAGGTCTATACTTCCCTATTGCTGCCTCTCTAGTTAGGGCATCTGAGCTGACTGAAGGGGGCTCACAGGCTGACAGGCACATGGGGGAGGGGCAGGACCATGCCAGGCTAAGGGGTGGCTGGCTCCTGCATCTTCTCCAAGCTTCCTGTTCTAAATCAGAGGTAGCTTTCACAGGTGTGCAGAGCACATTACCATCTGTGTTGCTGAATTTGTCCTATAGATCTAGTGACATGTTCAAATTTTTTAAGGACTTGTTTCACAGTTTCTCCCAAGAAAACACATAAGGTGTCTAAAGTCAAGTATAGTTACTGTTCTCTTTTCATAAGGAAAAACATTTCCGCCCTGAGTGATGAAAATCACTTAGTTCGTCTCCAGTTGAGGACACAAATACATCTGTGCTGAAAAAGTATTGCAGAAACTGCAGAAACTGAAAATGTTCATGGGCAGCACTGAGATGGGTTCTGTTGCTAGGATGTCTATTGATGCATGAATAGATAAAGACTCTAGAAAATCTTATTAATAAAGTTTATGTGTCTTTGGTTGACTGGCCAACTATGGCTGCCTTCGAAAGCATTAAACTTCAGACCAGGCTTAAGATTTATTAAGAGATCTTGCTGCCTGATAATCTGTGTAGGGCTATTCTTATAACAGTTGCTGCTATCGTGTTCGGCCACTGGGTCCATTTCCAGCAACCAATGTTTTGAGAGAAGCTGAAATCAAGTTTAGTACAATTCAACCACAACAAGAATGTAATAGGAATTAAAATAGAAAACTCCAGATCCCAATGACTTCCTCCTAGACCATTTAGATCATTGACATTATAGAAGAATTGCCTTTGGAACACAGGAACACAGGGAAGAACATTTTTGTTCTATGTGAAAGCACTGTTGATTCTTCATCGCTGTCATCGTCATCCCAGCTAACATTTTTGATCACTTGCCACACATGAGGCACTGTGTTTAAGCACTTTATATCTCATTTAGTCCTGCTACCAAAACTCTATAAAATAAATGCAACTATTGTCTTTAATTTACAGTGAAGCTCCTGAGGTTTAAAGCAAGTAACCTGCCTACTTTTATGTAGTTAACAACTGGCAAAGCTGATAATCAACTCAAGTCACCTGTTTCAGAGTCCACGAGCTCACTGTAATGGCAGACATTATACTCCATACTTTTCATGAATTCAGTTCTGACAAAAGTCCAATGAGCTAAGTACCAGCATGTATTGGGCACAAACTTTGTGCAGTTTCCCAATTCCTTTGACCACCTGCTTCTTTCCAAAGGCATATCTCAGACTCTACTACTGTTGGTACCTTTGCTGGTACCCTTGCTTAGTGCTCCTGGTAGACTGGAGTCCACATCACGCATGCTGAGCCTTACCTTCTCTTATTCCCTTCTACTTCCACATGGGGATAAAACGTCACACTGCAGACCACTGGATTTGGATTCCCTCACCAAGGGGCTGGATAATGCACCTCTGAAGTTGGGGAGAAGCTGTTGTCAATGAGGTAAACCTTGACCAACAGAAGACATGAAATAGGAAGGAACTGAATGAATAGGTCCCCCTCCTTTCTCCTCTCCATGAGTGGCTCTGAGACATGGTTTCTGATCATAAACTCTGTGGTGAATATTCCTGTTGAACAACTTATAAAGTGGTGGCCAGCATAGCGGCACATTGCAGCACAGTCTCTTACCTTTGCCTTTCTTGCCTCATTTCCATTTTTCCTTTTACCTGCATGGCTCTGGGTTTGTGCTTTTCAAATAAAACTTCAGCACTTTAATCTTTGCCTTGGGTTCTGCTTTCTAGAGGTCTAGGGCTAAGGCAGAGTATTATTCCAATTCTGTATCTACAAAAACTGGGTTTCAGAGAAGTTAAGTGACTTGCCCGAGGTAATACAGACACTAAGTCAGAACCAGTATTTAAACCCAGTATCAGCAAATGCAAAAGTCTAGTGTTGAGGGAAATTAACCTGACCAGACACCAGGTAGTTGTACTGTTCCAAGCACACAAGAGTCCAGTAAGGTGATAAGGTGATATGATATTTACATATATTCACGCAGCCCTGAATCACACATATGCACAAGGACGACACCACCATACACTCACACATACACACACATATGCACATACACACACACACACACCCTCAAACAGGAAATTCAAGTTGGAAGGACAGTACTCCTTATTTTATTTCACTCAAAACTTTTTAATTGCTCTTAATGTTAACTATAAATTTTTTATGATACATTTCTAGTTTTATTAAGTATTTGTTGGGGATCATCAATATGCAATCTACTGGGCAAGCCACTTGATAGTTTTCTGAATATGATGCCACTTACATTTAAACTGGACAGAGGAGAGCCCACAGTCTGATTAGACTTGAGCTTGCCCTACCCTTGGAGCTCCAAATAACTAGACAGGGGTCTTTCTCAAGAGTATCTAGAGTACCCACCCTCAACCTTAATTGGGACACACAAAAGAGTGTCTACTATTATCTCTGGGTATCCTAGGAGACCTAGAACATTCTCTCAAAAAAATGTCTAAGAAAATTAACCTCAATGTATTTATTTATTTAAGAAACAAATCAATGTCATCCATCACTTTTAGTTACAAGAGGAATCAGATAAAATCAAACCAAATAAAATGGGATGCCTAAATCTCAAAATGGGGGGGTTATGCCTTTAAAGCATTTAGGAAGTCACCAAAATTATGTATCTGGCCAGTGAATATAAAAATTTATTAAACCAGTTCCTTGGGGAAACTTATTAGAACGAACACTCAAGGACTGGGCTTCAAAAAGGTCAGTTCTCTGAGGATACAAAAAGGTGCCTGTGTTACCTTCCATTATCAAAGCCTTTTGAAATATTGCGAAACAGGGAGCATGAGCTTACCTTTGAATAAGGTGAGTGGATGAAATGAAGGAAGGGCCAAACCACTCCTCAGGAAAAAGAAGAAATCCTCCCATGCTTCTCACCCCTCCTCCCTTCATCCAGAGGCAGTAGGATGTGCCCATCTACTTTAAACCTCTGGAGATAGGTCTAAGTACCAAAAGGTGTTACTCTCAAGGTATTACAAATGGCATATTAAAGACTTCTTTTTTAACTTCGCTTCAGCTTTTACTACTGAGAAAGTCATCTTTATAAACATCCCTTTTCATATTTTTATCTTCTTCTCTCTAGGAGAGTCAAAGCAGAATTCCTGTAGTACTCCCCTTATAAATGGAAGAGTCAAGGCTCAGGATTATCTCAATATGTCTCCTCTAAACTAGTGTCTTAGTTTGGATTCCTCCCAAAAGAGGTCCTGAGACAGATTTGAGTACTTTACAAGTAATTTATGTGGGTGGTGACCCTTGGGAGTAGAACTGAGGAGTGAGAATGTGAAATAGGAGAGGCAGAAAGCCAGGAACTTGTGCATCCGTGAGGACGTTAGGACTGCGGGCCCCTGAGGCACAACTGCCCTGGGGACCTTCTGAGAAATCATGTGGAACACACATCAGAACCACCACTGGAGGACACAGAGACTGGGCATTGTCTACCAACTCCCATCCCCCATTGGTGGAGGGTTGCTCCCTCAGCACAAGCTCCCTTGCACTTCGAGTTTACACCAATGTGCTCATAGAGGGTGGGGAGGAAGCAGGAGAATGGAGGGAGGCTGTTGGTGTGCTGGAGACAGTTTTCCCCTTCAGCTGCAGGAGGACTCAAGCTGGCTGGGGGGTATGGGATAGGGCAACTACTTATCACTTCTCCTGCTGCTGTCTTCTAAGATATGCTTCAGAAGATTTTGACCAATTGATGGTTTCTAAGCAAGGAAGTGATAGGGTCAAAGCAGTGGTTGAGGAAGAATTATTCAGCTATACATACAGATGAGGCAAAGCAGGAAAAGATGGGAAGGTGAAGGCCTGTTTAGAGTTCATTGCAATGGTGCTTATGTAGTACGAACTCACAAAGTCTATATTAGAGATATTAATGGAAATGAAAAGAAAATGCACATTGGACGGAATGTGGAAATGAAGTGGTTGGGGGAAGGCAAAGAAGGATGAGTTAAGTAAGAAAAGTGTTGGCAGCCACTCTGAAGATTGAGTCTGGAAGACTGGGGAATGGTGCCCTTAGAAGTAAGAAGGCTGGAGGAAGGACCCCTGACTGGGAGGTCCAGGGCAGGATGTGAAGTAGAGCAGGAAATAAATTGTTGTAGTTGTCTTGTTCATGATGCTGGAGAGACATGCAGGTGGAAACATTCAAAGAGCAGTTGAAAATTTAGGGCAGGGTCAAAGAAGAGAAACTCAACAGAGTGAGTAGAGCCCACTTCCTAGGGGAACGAGTGGATGACATCAATGCCATTTACCTATCAAAACAACAGAGCAGTGGAGAAAAAAACCCAGACCTCTTGGCTCTTCCACTGGCTGGTGAGTGACCTTTGGCCTCGGCCCTCTCATTCGCACACTGGAGATACTAACAACAAAAGTAGCACTGACTGTGGGCACACTGGAGATACTAACAACAAAAGTAGCACTGACTGTGGGCATCCAGTCCACACAGCTGGCTCTCTTCTCTTACACAACCTATAACAGGATGTGGCTTTCTGATCAATCATTCTGAGTTACATTAATGCCTAGATATGATTTTGTACCATCAGCTACCTGGCCCAGCTACCTGCCTCAGTATCTCCATGGGACGTGCCCAGGCCTGTATTAACCCCCATTTTTAATTCCATACATATAAATTATACATAACATACTTCACATATTATCTTAACATTGATAATTTTCCACCCCAGACACTTCTCATTACTTACTACCCCTGCCTCAGGGTAAAAACCTTTGAAAAGAACTTTATTCTCCCACTTAGCCAAATTTCTCCTGAATTTACTTTGGAACCACATTTTAGTTTTCTAAATATTCTATTCTTCAGTTCTCTCTTAAAATCCTCAGAGTGCATGTCTTATCCATTGTTTTCACCCATAAGGACAATGAATGTCCATTGTCCCCTTTATCATTAAGACAGAGTGTCTATTTGACAGTCCTTTCTCACATTAGAATTTGAAACCGAGAGATAAGTTATTTGGACAGAAACATTTCCCTCTGCTGCATAGCAATGGGCTAGTATCCAAGCAGGGCCTAAGGGCACATCTCTAAAAGGCCAATGGCAAACAATTGGCTTTGTATAAGTAACTCAACCTGAAATGACATCCATAATTCTAGGCCTGATCCTGTACTCTGCCAGTGCAGACAGCACTCCTACCGCTATTTCCCATTATGAAGCACTCTCGACAGGAAGTACACTTTTATTTTAAAAATTACGTTTGTGGGGCGCCTGGATGGCGCAGTCGGTTAAGCGTCCGACTTCAGCCAGGTCACGATCTCGCGGTCCGTGAGTTCGAGCCCCGCGTCGGGCTCTGGGCTGATGGCTCAGAGCCTGGAGCCTGTTTCCGATTCTGTGTCTCCCTCTCTCTCTGCCCCTCCCCCGTTCATGCTCTGTCTCTCTCTGTCCCAAAAATAAATTAAAAAAAAAAAAAGTTGAAAAAAAAAATTTAAAATTAAAAAAAAAATAAATAAATAAAAATTACGTTTGTGTGTACGTGTATGTGTGTATGTAGAGGTTCGAGTGTGCTGCACTGTCCCACACAAGCTGGCATTAACTCTTGTTGGTTCATAAGTATTGCTTTTAATAAATCATTATTACTGTATATATGTACAGCGTCTGAGCCAAACTATATTTCTTAGAAGATAAGAGATACCTACTTATATAAAGCAGTATCATTATATACTTACTATCGTAAGTAATCCCATAAGTGTGTATTAATAACTTCACATTATAACTGAAGAGAGTTAAGTAAAATGCCCAATGCTATAAATTAGCAAAGGTGTGCAGGGAATTTGAATTTGAATATTCCTGGGCAGGGTCTCTTTCTATCCTGATTATCATTAGGGATTTGCAAATATTTTCTAAATGGGTGAATGAGTTAATATGTCATACTGGACCAATTTATAGCCACAATAATAAGGCCAATGTCTCCGACATTGCAAATGTCCCCTAGATGTAGACAGTTGACAATGATATAGAATCAAGAGTTGTCTTTAAAAAATGTAGCAGAGTAGATAAATAGACTATGGTACATCCAAACAATGAAATATTATATAGTTCTAAAAAAAGAAAAGAGCTATTAAGCTATGAAAAGACATGGAGGAAACTTTAATGCATATTCCTAAACAAAAGAAGCCAATCTGAAAAAGCTACATACTGTATGATTCCAACTTTGAGACATTCCAGTAAGGGCTAAACTGTGAAAACAGTAAAAAGATCAGTGGTTATGGTGAGGTGTGGAGGAAGGGATGAATAGGCAGGACACAGAAGATTTTTAGGGCAGTGAAAACATTCTGGATAATACTATAATGATGGACACATGTCATTATAAATTTGTCCAAACACACAGAATGTACAACACGAAGAGTGAACCCCAAGTAAATAATGTACTTTGGGTGATGATGATATCCACATAGGTTCATCAACTCTAACAAATTACCACTATGGTGAAGGATGCTAGTAATGGGACAGGTTATGCACATGCAGTGGCAGTAGTATACAGGAAATATCTGTACCTTCCTCTCAATTTTGCTGTGAACCTAAAATTACTCTAAAAACAAAAAGCTTTTTTAAAAGTATAGCTGAAAACGATAAACTTTTAGCTGAAGCAATATTGTGGAAAGCCTGGATTTCCATTACAAGAGCTAAGCTTTTGTGGGATAGTAGGTTTCTTTTTTTCTTTTCCTTTTCTTTTTTTCTCCCCCCCCCCTTTTTTTTGAGGAGTACAAATTAATTCAGTAGGTTAAGTAGGAAATAGTATAATACATGCAGAGAGGGAAGACCAAGTACAAAAACAAAAAACAAAAATAAAATATAGCAGAATGTGACTGTATGGAAAGAGCTAGACATTTCCTCTTTGTCTTTGGCACAACACAAAAAAGGGCTCAAGTTATACTTATTCATATATATATATTTTAATTTTATCTCTTTTTTTTAACCATACCCATCATCTATTTGTTTATTTGCCCAATCCCAGTATATGTGTTTAGTGGTGTCAGAATTGTTAACCTGTGCTCCCATGGGAAACAACTTTATTCCCTACAGTACAGTGCTTCTGTACAGTTCCGTTAGTCCTTCGTCTTACAGTCTCTACTCGTTTGCTTAATTATTTGGGTAAAATTTCCCCCAGTCCTCTCAATGATAATTATATCTGTTATGCAGATTTTTAAAAAATAAATTTATACCCCCTTCATCTATTGAAAAAATTTTTAAATTAAGTCTTTTAAAAAAAAGTGACACCAAGGAACAAAATCCACAAAGTTGAACAAATAGACCAAGGTGATCTACGCATGCAGAATACCTGTGCTGTGCTCTGGTCATCTTTGTAACTGCCAGTATAAATGGTTGACCACCACCATTTCTCAAGTCAAAATCTGAACTCACATAGGCCACACTTACCAGGAACTAGCCAAAAGATGTATAGATCAGCTTGGCTCTGGACCATTAATTTCACATATTAGGATCTTCAGAGGACTCATCTGATTAGGGCATGGTGCTAGGTCCTAGGGTTGAGTTCCAACCTTCCCATCCATAGTCTGGGTTCTAGACAATATACCTACAATATCCAGGATACCTTGCTGCTGTTTTTCTTCCCTGGGATTTAACTGATGGCCCAATAAGCTAATACCCACACTCCATATTCCCTGACATTATAAAGCTGCAGAAGCAGCATATCACTGGTATTTGGCTAGTGGCTATTGCTGTCTGTTACCCAAATGCATGCCAACATTTCTCCATAGTTAAATTAAATAGCTACAAGGAATGAAAGTCCATTCATGTTTGGCTCTCCCTTGCCTGTTTTTAAATTTTTTTTTTTTTTCAAACGTTTATTCATTTTTGGGACAGAGAGAGACAGAGCACGAACGGGGGAGGGGCAGAGAGAGAGGGAGACACAGAATCGGAAACAGGCTCCAGGCTCTGAGCCATCAGCCCAGAGCCCGACGCGGGGCTCAAACTCACGGACCGCGAGATCGTGACCTGGCTGAAGTCGGACGCTTAACCGACTGCGCCACCCAGCCGCCCCCCTTGCCTGTTTTTAAATAGTTACCTCTTCTTTAACTCATCTCTCCTTCTACTAAGTGAATTTTTCTATTAGAGGTTATCTCTTGAGTTCACTGTCGAGTCCATTTTAATTCTTGCATTCCCTTATGAGATATTCATTCGAAATGAATTGCTATCCTGTCAGTTACATAGCTCTGCTTCTGGCATGGGAATTCTATTTCTTTAATGGCTTTATTCCTCTAAACATATTCTTTGTAGAGGTCTCCATTATCCCGCAGTCCTTAGAGGGAACCACTGGCAATCGCAGAATAGGGCTCTTTGCTGCCTAGAGGCTTGAGAAACAAATCCGAAATATTTTAAAACTAAAAGAGTTCCTGAACTGATGTGTGTCCTAGATTGACTGTTACTGGGCACTGAGTACCAAACACAACACAGAATGGCAATTATTCTTCCTGGCAGTCCGGGTGCCAAATGAATTTTTTCTGCACTTAAAAATGGACAGAGATTTTCAGTAACTGAATGAAACAATGTACAATAATTTAAAATATTGTTCATTCAGAGAGAGATTAGGCTTTAATTAAATGGCATCACTTAATATACTGTCCAGCAGATATTATAATTGGTTTCTTTAGCAGAGAACACGGTAATATCTAAGCTTTACTGAAGTGATAATGGTACTAATTTAGCCCAGTGGATACATAAACAGCTTGGCTGCTTCTGACACCCCCGGTGCACAAGAAGTAGGCTTTGATCATGACATCTGCACAACTCCTAATCAGTCATTTCTTTCTGAAATAAAAGTATTAATCACCCAGACTAAACAAACCCTGTTTACATTAAACACGCATGATATCTGGGACTTTCAGGGATATTAAGCTGTTCATTTCTATGGATACAAAAAGGTAGGGTTCTTCAAAGCAGCAATGAAATTATATTTCATTTGAGCTGGGAAAATGGCATTTATTATTTTTAAAACCTGGTATAAATGCAAACCAGCACTCCCCAGTTCGTTCAGAGAGGGCAGACAATTTTCTGGCACAACAACAGTTGTGTATTTTAACTCCTATCTTCTGTTGGTCATTTACAAGGACGTTTTCATTTCCAGGCTTGGCTCCTGTTTCCTCATGGCTCATTCTCGAAATGTGATACAATAAGGTCCTATTCTCTTCAAGCCATTCTGCTTGATAATTCTGAACAAAGCCAGAAAGGGATGGGGGTGGGGTGGGGGGAAATTTAACTGAATCTAAAAGAGAGAAAAAAAATTGCCTTCTAAGGTCTAATGCTCCCAGACAAATTAAAAAGTAACCAGAGATTAGATTAAATTCCTTTGCTAAATTCTTTGTTTTCAAGAATATATACGCTGCACCTAGGGATGGAAAACTTTCATTTCCCTGTTTGCAAATGGCCGTCAACATGTTTATTTTGGAAAAGAATGGAAACATTGATTATAGCAAAGAGCTAGCTGGGTCACAATGTCAGCAAAACAGGCTGGCTCTATCACTGGGTGGGGAAACAGAATTGGCAATCACAGGATAGGGTTCTGGGGTATAACTCCACCTTTACAGACTTTCCAGTGGATTATCAGGGGCCCAGTACAGCACTTCAGAACTCCTCCCTGCCCTCTTAGAACTCAGGGAGGGTGTTCCTGGGTTTGTCCTCAGATGAAAAATGTAACTGGGGACATGGGAATGACTTGTAAACGGCATTCTGGAAACTCTAAAATCAGGATTCTCCCCACAAGCTCAAGGGGCGCTGGCAACCTGGGGAAAAGAATCCTGAGTTGAACAAAGGCTGCTCAGAGTCTGCTTAGGTCTCACGGTTAAAGGACAAACCTCACACCAACACAACTGCATATCCAAACACAACTCTCAGAGACTAACACAGCCACTGGAGACCATCAGGACTCCCGTCATGCTTGGGTTTTCTTCCTTTCAAAGCAAGCCACACTCACTGGACAGAACAACAACCATGACAGAGCAACTGTGCTCTGGACGATTACAGACTCTACTTGCTTCCCTGTAAATTATTCTTTAAACCAGGGCCATCTACCCAGCTGCACCCAAAGCACCATTCTGGTGCCAAATCCAGTGACCCGTTTTTAGTCATAGCCCTTCTTGACCTTTTGGGGGTAATCCAAATGGTTAAATACCGCCTCCATGGATGCTCCCCGCACTGGGTGCAACAATCTTAGGTAAGAACCCTCCTCCTTTCTCTCTGACTGCTAGAGTAATCATTCTAGAATGTGGATATGCTTGAGTTTTCCCCCATTTAAGTCTTAAATAAGGGATAAAAAGCAAACTAACAGCCAGGCATACAAAAATCTTCAAAGACAGCCTCAAACATCCTGACTTTTCTTCCCTTGTTTCCTGAAACCTCACAGATAATTTTCTATCTGTTCACTCTCTTTTTCCCTCCCCCACTTAGACCTCTCCCTTGTCTCTCTCTCTCTCTCTGATACACACACACACACACACATACACACACACACACACACACACACACACACATACATGCACACACACACAATTTCTTGTCACTGTCTTAGCATTCTTTGCTTCTCAAGTCTCTGTGTCTTTGCCCATTTGCTTTCCTTTTCTCCTTTTCTTCCTTCTTCACCCAGAAGTTAGATGGGCCTAACTCATCTCTCAAAAGCCTTCCTGGCTCACTAGACTAAAAATGCCATGACAGCAAAGGCTTCTCTTGTCTTGCTCATCAGAGGTTCCTAGCATGGAACCAGGCACATTGCAGGCATGCACTGTATGTTTGCTGCAATGAGTTAAATCAATGTTCCCAAATATTTAGTCACACTGTCCTTCATGTTCCCACTGCACTTTCTACCTATCTTACACATCATCATTTTTATTTGATGCCTTAATGATCCGGATGGGAATAACCCCCACCAAAAACATCTTTTCCAGGTCAGGAACCTTTTCTTAGCTGTTTGCTTGGCACATAGTAGGCGCCCAAGAACTTTTTGTTGGATGAGGGAAGACAGAATGGAAAGTGGCCCTGTGCACATCAAGAGGCAGATTTTCGTCAGAACACCTATGCTCTCCCCTTTCTCAGGGTGGCCTTTCCAGAACTTTACCAGCCCCAAAAGGGAGTGCTTTAAATTCTGTCTCCTGGATTCTTGCTGTGACCCAATAGTCACAAAACAGGATTGATTTGGCACTTCACCCACAGCCTGCCTGAGGGATAAAGGAGCCTGTTCTAATCTAATAAAGGGCTGCTTCATGAGGCTTCATTTGCCCAGATTCTCTGCATTCTCCTGCCTACTCCCTTAGACACCCACCAGGAAATAACAGCAGCCTCCCAAGCCTGCAAGATAAACCCACTGGGATTACAGCCATTCCCCACAACTGAGCAAACTGCCTCTCGCAATGCCCATACATTTTGCATTAAACACAGTGTGTCAAATTAAAAATAAAACTCAAGTTGTTTGGTTAATGGTTTTCCCAGGCCTGAGGTTGTGACCAGACCGCTGATCAGTCTCTTCAAGAATGCCGGCTGGTTTTGCTGCTTGCCACAGACACTGTTTAGCTATTATGTGGCACACGAAACTCTTTTATTCATTCTTAAACCTAACGTCCAATTAACTGAGAAAGGGGACTCATTAAATAATTTAAACTAGATCCAAATTAAAGGGCAGTTTTCTCCATCGTACTTGCAAAGAAGTTCAATTTGGCTGAAGGATGTAATCATTTTAAGCCCATGTTGGTTTGGGACAGTCTCTAATAGGATAATCTTGAATCTGCTCCATTTACATCTTCTTTTCATAGGTAGCATAGAGAAATCTTGCCTGTCACCCCCATAGACAACATTTTCTCCTTGACAATGTGTTTAAGCTCAATTCTTTGAAAAATTGTGTGAAAGAGTTTTGGTCATAATTACATGTTCAGCTTTTACTTGAGAGGACCTGTTAGACTAGATGATGAGTCATATTCGCTGCCAAGATGCTAGAAAAAATCCTGAATACCATCTGGAAAGCCGGTCGGTTGTAGACATCATTCATGTCAGTTTATTCTTAGCAGAGCTGGGAATAGAACTCAGAACATTTGACTTCTGTTCCAGTCCTTTCCACCTCACTGCTTACTACCATGCCAGGAAGACCCACAGTGCAGAGCCAGGTCATAGGGAAAGAAGTTCAGGGGATTCTGGTTCGTTCACCAGGTATTCACAGAACACCTTGTGCTGTGGAATGCAAGAGGACCAGGTAGATCTCCTGTTCCTGAACGCTGGTTTCTCTAAGTTTGCCTGCAGTTCTTAATGTCAATAAAAAACAAATAAAGGTTACAGAAACCCTGCAAGTATTTCCTTCAAGTCCAGGGCTTGGCTCAGTCTGCCAGGGCTTCTAGGATAACTCCTACCCTGAACATTCCACTATTCCTTTCTTCAAAACGGTGGGTCCATAGCAAAGTGCATGAAAACTGTCCCTTCGGCGGGTCTTCCTCAAATGACCGGCTGCAAAACACTCAGCTCCATGGGCCAAGGAGCTGCTCTTACAGGCAGCCCTTCTTCTGCGTGCCCTTTCCTAGAGTGGCCTTCTGGGCCTTGAATTGTGTTTTTCAGTCTCTTCAGTCATGGTGATATTGAGAATTAATAATAGTAGCTATCATTATTTGCATCAAAACACTTATTTCCAGTTGTCCTCTTGGTAATGAGCAGATTATTAGCCCAGCCCTTGTCTCCCTTCACAGGAAATACAGGGAGACAGCATCGGCCAAGGCCTTCAGGCAATCCAGCTCCATCTTTGTGATGCTCCTGCTGCTCTCAGGGCTGCTTTTCCACTGCTCTTCCTCACAGGAGTCGCTGGCAGTGTCTTCTGGCAGCTGCTCCTGGTGGGGGATCTCTCGTCAACCTCAGTACCTCCTTCCTGTCTTATCCCCCACCCCTGTTTGTCACATGGCAATTTCCACCTGCCCCAGTCCATGGCTTCTCTTGCCTCCTGAAACAGGTCTATAACTTCCTAGGAGCTTGAAAACTTCATTTATAGTCTCAGCACCACCTTTAGGGAATGGCTTCTTAGAGGGTCCACTCAGAGCCTTCTAAAAGTAGCTACAAAGATGAATAGTCCTTTAACAAACATTAAGAGGGGGGAAAACCCATAACATCATTTATAAAGAGGTGTAGGGCTACACAGCATCTCTGCATGCTTTGCTAATTTTCATTTTCACAAAAGTCATATGGCTTAGGCAGTATTATTTTATACATGAAGATCTTGGCAAAAAGCCCCGAATACTTCTTGTGTTCCTCTTCTCTCACTTTCACTACTGGAAGGCATAAGGAAACCTAATTACTCTGCTCTTGTCACTTCTGTGCCCATCTATGATTCCTCATTGCCTGCAGAATAAAATCCTAATACCTTCACTTAGGGCACAGGCCAAATTCAATATGATTATGGTCTTCTTATCCCATTTTGCCTCCTACTCCCCTTTTATGTGCATGCTATGATCCACAGGAATGAATCACTGTGTGCCTCATACTCGCCCATCTATGAGGGATACCATGATGTTATGAGAAAAACATTAGATTTGAATACAGACTGAGTTTTTCCTGATCTCCAGCTCTACCATTAACCGGCTACTTGACCTTGAGAAAGTTACCTAAGCCCTTTGTGCCACAGTTTTAAAAATAAATTTATTCATTGAAATATATTTACTAGTGAACAAACAGACATGGCCCCTGCTGTTCTGGAGCTCACACCCTCTGGGTTATAATCGAGGGATAAGAGATGCAAACTTAACCTTGATGCTAATCAAGCGACTGAGCATGGACAGTCAAAGGGAAGTGCAGAATAGGGACCAGAAAAAATATGGAATGGAATGACTGGAGGATGGACGTGGGACGGGAGAATGGTCCAAGATCAGGCTGAGGAAGGAAGCAGAGGCCAGATCCAGAAGGCTCTTTAAGCTTTGCTGAAAAAAATCCTTTATTCTAAGGGAAATGAAAAGTATTCAGAGTTTTAATCAGGGCAAGAATATAACCAGATCTACAGGCTACAGTGATCTCTCTGGCTATTGTATGGAGAATAGATTGAATGAGGATGGGGTGGGAGGGCAAGACTGGAAGCCACAAGAACCACTAGTAGGAGGTGGTTGCAATGGTGAATGAGAGATGGTAATGGCCTGGACCAAAGCAGTGGCAGTGAGGGCTCAGCAAAGTGGGTGGATTCCAGAGATGTTTAGAGGGTGGAATTCATAGGGCTCTATGAGGCTGAAGGGTAGAGAGGAAGCCTGGGTGGCTCAGTCGATTAAGCATCTGACTCTTGATTTTGACTCAGGTCATGAGCTCATGGTTGTGGGATGGAGCCCCACATAGGGCTCTGTGCTGAACATGGGGCCTGTTGGGGATTCCCTCTCTCTCTGACCCTCCCCCGCCTCTCTCTTGTTCTCTCTCTCTCTCAAAATAAATAAATAAACTTAAAAAAAAAAGAATTACAAGCAGGAGTCAGGCCTGTGCAACAGAAATGGATTGTGATGTCACTTGCCTCAAGAGATATACAGGAAGTAAGGGAGCAGGGTAGAGGAGAGAGAAGTGTTGACTTCAGATTAAAAATTTTGTGTCTTACGTGCTTGTAGAACAAATAGTACCAACCAATAGAGTTCTTATAAGAATTAAATGAAGTGATCTATGCAATATTCCTTGTACCTAGAGAATGCACTGTTATAAATTCAATGTTTGTGTTCTCTGCAGATTCATATTTAAAACGCTAGCACCTAATACAACGGTATTTGGAGGCAGGGCCTTCAGGAGGTGATTAGGTTTAGATTAGGTCAGGAGAGTGTTGTTCTCATGACAGGATGAGTATCCTTGTAAGAAGGGGGAGAGATACCAGAGTTCATTTCTTCTCTCTCTGTCTCTGTCTGTCTCTCTCTCTGCACTGAGGAAATGCTACATGAGCACATAGCAAGAAGGCATCTATCTATAAGCCAGGAAGAGTCTCACCACCAAGTTCAGAATTTGCTAGCACCATGATCTTGGACTTCCCAGCCTCCAGAATTATGAGAAATACATGTCCATTGTTTAAACCATCCCGCTGATGGTACTTTGTTACAGCAGTCTGAGCTGACCATGACACTCACTAAAGTGTAGTTTTATTTTCCATTTCTCAGACCACTTCCTTTGCTTGGAATGCCCTCTCCTTCACTTCTACAAGTTCAGGCCTAACCCATATTGCAAAGCCTATTTCAAAAGTCACCTTCTCCCTGAAGCCTTCTCTGATCTTCCTAGGTAGAGGATTTCCATGCTTGGAACTCCCAGAGCATACACACTTTCTACCTTGAGCTGTGGTTATATACACAAGTATCACATTGTTTGCATAGCTATGGACATTTCATTAATGAGAGGACCCATGCCTGACTGACCTCTGACCCTCAAATTAGTACCTAGTAAAAAATAATTATTTACCTAATAATAAACAACAAAGAAATTATTTAATTTATATAGCATACTATATATAGCATATATTATAATAAAATTACAACAGTATTAATATAATAATCCAGGGAGCCAGTGCATTCATTACCCAATGAATGTACACATTTTGCCAGGCCATTTCTCTCCTGAAGGCAGCAAAGAGAGATTGGGGAAAGAGCACAGGTTT
The DNA here is from genome assembly GCF_028749965.1 of Puma concolor. Lineage (NCBI taxonomy): Eukaryota > Metazoa > Chordata > Mammalia > Carnivora > Felidae > Puma > Puma concolor. The sequence continues at coordinate 45,332,051 of NC_141672.1, forward strand.
CTGAATAAAACAGACTTGAAAAAATAGTTCTTTCGCTTCTTTATAGTGTGATTTTAAATAAGTTACTTAATATCTCTGAACCGCAGTTTCTCACTCTGGGAAATGGTAATAAAAAAACAAAAACATAAACAAAAAAACCCTGACACTTGACATAATCATTAAAACAGACTAAATCCTGGTATAGTATCTGGCACTTGATCAATAAATTCTGGCTCCTCCCCGTTCCCACTCTTGGCATTCACTCAAGATCAAGGAGGAATGGAGAACCAGACAACAGCAAGAAGACAGTATTTATATATTCTAATTTTTTCAGACACCATATCCATTTGGTATTCTCATTTATAATATAAATTTCCAGTATGCCTACTGCTGTTACTGACGCTGTAAAGTTTCAAACCATGGTCTGTTTTCATGTCTCATTACAGTAGATGCCTTGCTTCCTACCACTCTGCCCTCTCTGCAAATCTGTATAATACAAACAGTAAACAAGAGCTTTTGCTTTGATCAGAGTCAGACAGATATCACTGATATAAAGCTCAACTTCCCATTGTCTGAAAATCTTATGAGAAGAGAGATAATGAAGTAGAAAACAGGAAAAATATTGACTGAACACAACCACAGAAGTCAGAATGCCACCCTACCTAATCAGGACTTAAAAGAAACAGCAAAATGTTTAAAATCAGAAGTTTAAAGATGCAAAGATTCAGAGATGAAGAGTAATTTTTGACAACTTTTACATTTGAGGATAAAAGGGTTCAGCTTCTTGTCATTAATATCCAATATTTCTTTATATTTTTTAGGATCAATCACATAATTAAAAACATATCTGGTAACAGATGATAGCAGAAAAGCACTGTTTAATATTATACTGTGTTAAGAGGTGTTAAAAAAAAAAAGCTCAAAATAAAAACAAGAATTATGGCCATGAAAGAAAACCAGACACATCATTTATGAGTTTCCCTGTGTGTGCTCTGAAAAAACAAGATAATTCATTTTCCATGTAAAACTTCCTTGAGATTGAGAAGAAAGTTACTTCCAGTATTTTCTGAATCTTCTCTATGTAATCAATCAAAGAATAGAATTTAGAACTAGGCAGCTCCCTCCCCAGTGGACCAACTTCCATCTATATATGCTCTTGTCAAAACAAATCCAATAGCAAACCAGAAGGCAAAATCATAGGCATTCTTACAAGGGAGCAGGGTGAAATCCTGTGCACTGAGGTCTGAGGCTCAGCTCTGCCCTTACTGTGTGAAATGGAGAGAATATGATCTCTTCTCCACCTGTGTGCATTACACAAACTAATATATGTCCCAGAATTCCTCTCACACAAATGATGGCTTTCATAGAGAGAGCTGAACTTTAAAATTGCTGAAATGATCAGGAAACCCTACCTGAAAAGAAAAGCCCTAGCATCTGTCTTTAGTCCCAGGTCATCCCATTCCAGGTTCACCCCTCTGTCTGCTCCCCTTTAAGTCCCCAGCATGCTCTGGGGCTGAGCCCACATGGGTCATGACTCTTGGCAGTATATTTTCTGAAGAAAGTCCAGAGTTTTAATGCTGTTACTTTCTTCTCGGGCAACCTTAGAACAGTATTATAATGACATAGTACTCTTCAGCTCTCTTTCCTGGTTGATGTTTTCCTTTGGGATTTTTATGGTCTTAGCATGGTCTATGTCCATCTCACCTACCATGCATCCATCAATGCTAGTTAATAATGATAACAATTTTAAAACTCACATCTGTTCCTAGGGTTAAGATTAATTTTCAAGAATCTGGGGGAAAAAAAGGTATTTGAGCTTCTATTAGCAGTCATCTTTCATAGTCTCAGTGGGTGGCAAAGGTGGTTTAGGGAGCTATTAGGGAGAGGGGGAGCTCCTCTCACTATGTCTGTCTTCCCTCCAGGTTCTGAGAAAAGAAGCTGAAGGATCAGTCCTATCTAGAGTACAACTCCCAGTAGTAGAAAGCTCACTGGGGCTCAGGCTTGCAAGCACTATGTGGGCAAAGGAAGAGTGAGCTGAGCAAGTGAGCACCTCTACCTTGGATATTGTCATTGTGGGAGGCCAAATGAACCCATGGGCTCTTGGACAGCCATTCCTGTTACTAAATTAATTTTGAATCCAACGACAGTTTATCAGTTTACATACATCTTTAAGTGTGGCTAGGAAATAAGAACTCGGATTTTCTCAACAAGAAGGAATCACAGGTTGGGAAAGGAGGACCAGAGGATACATGGCCCGACTGTCTGCCTTTCTCTTCCTGGATGATTAACATCTACCCTGTAGTTAGAGATTGAGACAGCAGAAGATTTTGCAGGAATCCAGCTCCATCAAAGTCCTTTATTCAACAACTGTTTATTGATTACCCACTATGAGCTCACAAAATAACAAATAAATGTTACTTCTATCATCTGTCTAAAATTTTTCATGAAAGAACTTCAATTTCTTGCTATCTTTTCTAGATTAACATAATAGAATTTCTCAACCAGAAAGATCCTAGAAATTGAATTCAATGTCTTCTTTTTTAGAGGTGAGAAAACAGAGTCTAGGAGACCAAGTGACTTTCCCAGTGTTATAAAAGTAGATATGACAGAAGTTTCATCTTCAGGTCTCTTGGCTCACCACCAATGCTCTTTGCTGCTACATGAAACTTCTTGAAGGGCAGCATGAAGATAATCAAGCCCTCAAAGTAATACAGTGAGGGATTAAAACATCATTTTTCAGTCAATCAATCAGCATTTATGGAGTGCCCACTTACGACTGCATTATAACTTTTGTAAGAACCCAAACAGTTCTGCCTGGGGGTCCACTCTTCCATAAAAATTTATTAAAAATTATATTTAACAACTGAACTGTTACAAAGATGAATATGAGTATTATATACTAAAACATACTCTTTGACCCAAAATTCATTATTTTTCTTCTGATTTTAAAATAAATTAAGACATTTTGGGGCACCTGGGTGGCTCAGTTGGTTGAGCATCCAACTTTTGATTTTGGCTCAAGTCATGATGTCATGGTTCACGGGATCAAGCCCTGTGTCAGGCTCTGTGCTGACGGCACATTATCTGCTTGGGATTCTCTCTCTGCTCCTCCCCTGTTCGTCTCTCTCTCTCTCTCTCTATCTCAAAATAAATAAATAAATAAATAAATAAATAAATAAATATTAAAAACAATTTTTTTTTCAACGTTTATTTATTTCTTGGGACAGAGAGAGACAGAGCATGAACGGGGGAGGGGCAGAGAGAGAGGGAGACACAGAATGGGAAACAGGCTCCAGGCTCCGAGCCATCAGCCCAGAGCCTGACGCGGGGCTCGAACTCACGGACCGAGAGATCGTGACCTGGCTGAAGTCGGACGCTCAACCGACTGCGCCACCCAGGCGCCCCAAAAATTTTTTTAAATAAAAGAAATTAAGACATTTTCATGGACCTCTAAAAGTTTTATTGGCTCTGGATACTTCGCCTCCCTGTACTAGGGGATAAGTTGGTCCACATGGACCAAATACAAGGCATGGAATGGGGTCCTGGAAAGGAGACTAAATGAGTGTGGAGATGTAGTCTCACCCTCAACCAGCATATAAGATAGTTAGTAAGGTCAAAGAGGTGACCTTGGCTGTAGCAACTTCTTATTAGACATGTCTCTGGAGTCAAGGGAAACAAAAGCAAGAATGAACTATTGGGACCTTACCAAGATAAAAAGCTTCTGCACAGTGAAGGAAACAGTCAGCAAAACTAAAAGGCAACTGATGATGGGGTGCCTGGGTAGCTCAGTAAGTTGGGTGTCCAACTTCAGCTCAGGTCATGATCTCATGGTTTGTGGGTTTGAGCCCCATGTCAGGCTCTGAGCTGACAGCTCAGCACAGAGCCTGCTTTGGATTCTGTGTCTCCCTCTCTCTCTGGCCCTCCCCCACTCACGCTCTGCCTCTCTCTCTCTCTCTCAAAAATAAATATTAAAAGAAATTAAAAGGCAACTGATGGAATGGGAGAAGATATTTGCAAATAACATAGCAGATAAAGGTTTAGTATCCAAATCTTACAAAGAACTTATCAAACTCAACACCCACAAACCAAATAATCCAGTGAAGGAATGGGCAAAAGACATGAACAGACAATTTTCCAAAGAAGACATCCAGATGGCTAACAGACACAAGAAAAGATGCTCAACATCACTCATCATCAGAGAAATACAAATCAGAACCACTATGAGGTACCCCCTCACACCTGTCAGAATGGCTAAAATGAACAACTCAGGAAACAACAGATGTTGGCAAGGGTGTGGAGAAAAGGGAACCCTTGTGCACAATTGGTAGAAATGCCAACTGGTACAGTTACTCTGAAGAACGGTATGGAGGTTCCTCAAAAAATTAAAAATAGAACTACCCCATGACCCAACAATTGCACTACTAGGTATTAATCCAAAAAATACAAAAATGCTGATTCAAAGGGGGCATATGCACTCCAATGTTTATAGCAATATTATCAACAATGGCCAAATTATGGAAAGAGCCCAAATGTCCATTGACTGATGAATGGATATGGAAGATGTGGTGTATGTGTGTGTGTGTGTGTGTGTGTGTGTACACACACAATGGAATATTACTCAGTGATCAAAAAGAGTGAAATCTTGCCATTTGCAACAACATGGATGGAACTAGAGTGTATTATGCTAAGTGAAATAAATCAGTCAGAGAAAGATAAACATATGATATCACTCATATATGGAATTTAATAAACACAACAGATGAACATAAAGGAAGAGAAGGAAAAATAAGATAAAAACAGAGAGGGAGGCAAACCATAAGAGACTTTTAAAAACAAAGAACAAACCAAGGGTTGCTGGAGGGGAGGTGGGTGGGGAGATGGGCTAAATGGGTGATGGGCATTAAGAAGGGCACTTATTGGGATGAGCACTATTATACGGAATGATGAATCAGTGGGTTCTACTCCTGAAACCAATACTATACTGTATGTTAACTAACTTCAATTTAAATTTTAGAAAAAGAAAGATAGTGAAAGAGGGTATAAAATGCACATTGTTCTGTGAGTAGTCGATATCCTTCAGATGTAGTAAGATTAGAATTTACTAAAATAAAAACTGTGATAGTCACAGATCATTCCCTGCATCGATATCTCTCCACTAAAGAAACCCGGACACAAACATTTTGGTTGAGTCATGCCTGTCACTTCTCCTGCCCTCTTTTGCCCAACCATTTCTAACAACAGTCAACCCTTCCAGGACTGAGATAACAACCCATCTTCAGCAGGGTAATATCTTCTCTCATTCCATCATCAGTAGATGATTAGTGTCCTCTTTCTTAATAAAAAACCATTTCTAGGAGCTATCTCCACTAAATACTTTTGACATCACTTCCTTTAATAGAGCTTAAAAGCTATAAAATATTCAAGCAGCAAGGCGTGATGGAGCATTTATTACTCTGAACCATTCATTCAGCTCTGTCTTCTGGTGTGAGACAAGATGCTGAAGGCCAGTCATTTCCTGCTTCCCCTGCAGCATGAGTGTGGATGCTGAATGCTGCCTATCAGGAAAATGATTTTATTACCAATGCTGATTCTAAAAATAATTATTTAGATGAAAAGGCATCAGCACAGATGATTACCATGAAAATAAACTGACACCCAACAGTGCCAAGACTCTGGCTGTCTATCCTCTGATCATTCTGTGGTGTTGGAGACTATCTATACCAGTGGACAACTTATTTGAGTGAGGCCTTCTTTTTTAATTCATTATTTTTTTTATCGTGATAAGTATACTCTTTAGTGCCCATCCCCTATTTCACTCATCCCTCCACCCACATCCCCACTGGTAACCATCAGTTGTTCTGTATAGTTAAGAGTCTGTTTCTTGGTTTCTCCGTCCCCCCCGCTTTTTTTAATGTTTATTTATTTTCAGAGAGAGAGAGAGAGAGAGAGAGAGCATGTGGGCTCATGAGCAGGGGAAGGGCAGAGAGAGGGAGGGAGGGAGAGAGAGAGAGAGAGAATATCCCAAACAGGCTCCACACAGTCAGTGCAGATCCAAACATGAGACTTGATGCCATGAACCATGAGATCATGACCTGAGCCGAAATCAAGAGTCAGACACTTCACTGTCTGAGCCACCCAGGCACCCCCCACTCTCTATTTTTTTCCTTTGCTAATTTGTTTTATATATTAAATTCCACATGAGTTAAATCATAGGGTATTTGTCTTTGACTGGCTTATTTCACTTAGCATTATACTCTGTAGCTCTATCCAGGTCGTTGCAAATGGCAAAATTTCATTCTTTTTATGGCTGAATAATATTCCAGTGTGTATGTGTGTGTGTGTGTGTGTGTGTGTGCGTGTGTGTGTGTGTGTGTGTGTATGTGTCTGTGTGTGTATAGATATAGTGTGAAACCTTCTTAAGCCAGGCAAAAAATTGTGTGAGCTATTAACATCACCTATTCCCTACTTTTCAGTGGAGAAGGAACTGGATGACCACAAGAGTTGGAGAGGAGCTAAACTGAAACCAAAGGCTACCTGTGCAGTATGACACACATAAAAATAAAGTTTTAACAGAAGTAAAAGCTACAGGTACAAGTTTATTAATACTAGAAGGACATCAATGAAAAACCACAATCATCTCAAAGCAATACTCATTATGTACTGATAATGATGTATTCTTTCAAGAATTCCAAGTCTTGGGAATATGGCAGGGTCATATGCCAATTAGGAGTTTTCAAACTAATTAAGACATTTTAGTAGAATAAATATTATTTCTTAGTCAGCTTTTGTAATGTGTTAACTTATAAATATCACATTTCGATTATCCTTAATAGTTCATGTTATAGATTACTAGACAGTGGCCATTAACTGTAAGTAAAAAATGAAAATATAAAATGATGCATCATTTGCATATCTGATCCAGAAGAAAGGCTTGTACTTTGAATTGGTTCTCACCTCACCCTTAAGAACTGTCCCTCAAAAAAAAGTAGGTGTTCAAGAAGACATAAACCTTTGATCTTAATAGTTCCCACCAATCCCCTTTCTCTTTAGTAGGGTGATAAATCATTACCTCTCTAAAACACATGTTATCTTGGTAGGACTTAGAGTCCAAAAGCCAGGATATAGAGTCCACATTCCTTACCCTTTAAAAGTATCTCCCAGAAACACCCACAACTCTATTATAGGTCAGATAAAATTAATTTTTTAAAAATAAATTTAAAAAAGAATGTTTGAAGGCTTTGAGAAATCAGACCAAAAATGGAAAATGCAGAGTAGAATGTGAGTAATTAGGTGGCAGCTCATGTCTTGACAGATGATTCCAGAGAAAAAGCCAAACAAAGCCTGCCATATGTTCAGCTTTCTGTGTAAACCACTATAGACAGAGAGAGCTTTACGGAATATTCTATAGCATATGTCTAGTCAGTATGTTTGTTCCACCCTACTTGTTGCCAAGTTCCAAATGCTTAAAATAATTAACCTTTGCCACCTCTTTGGAAAGCTCTGCAATGCCTGCCTTTGCTTTACTCTGTCATCCTTAGAAGCAGACCCTGCGAAATTCACCAATGAGGTAGGCTTATTCCCCTCTGAAATTCAATACTAGCACATATGTTAAGAAATCTCTTTTTTCCAGAATACTTTTCAGGTGGTTGTACAAACAAATGCCAAACACTAGTTTTTCAACCATTAAGAAATGCACATGAGAAATAATATTAAGGAAGTGAGCATTTTTACTCAAATTGCTATGTGAAAGCATTTTTTTTATTATATGTTCTAATTTTTTTATTAGTTGAACACTGATAATACCTCCTACATGCTAGGTGCTACAGCTATGAGTATACATGAGGCATGCTCCTTGATCAAAATAATTTATACCTTGATGGTGAAAACGTAACTGCAAAGAGCTATTATTCTTATCAAAGGAAGGTATGGGGGTATAATTTGTATTTGTACTGTCAGATTTGTATTGGCAGCTCAGTTTTGTTGGATCCATGTTTCTCAGAATTCCCTTTCCTTTGCAATTCTGGGTTGTCGTGGAGCACAAGAGCTGTTCCATGGGAAATTTGGAAGACAGAAAAGTGAAGAAACCATATTCTTACTACACTCAACAGGTTAGAGTGGGAAAGGGGTTCTGTGACCTCTCACATATGTGGTTGAGTGCTGGTTTTCCTGGTTGCAGCAAGTGGGGACGGAGGGGGTGGCAACAGGCAACACCTGGGTTCCCAGCAACTCTGTTTCCTCCTTCAGCTTCCTTAACTCCTGTGAACCAGGTACATATCAAGAATCATGACAAAGTGTAGCAGTTTCTCCTGTAGGAGACACCTACAACATCAGAGATGGAGGCCTCAAGGTGGCAGGAGACCAACCCAGGTTCTAGTTCATTCTGGTAGGTCCCATTCAGGTTCCAATTTGTCCTTTTTCCCCACCTTGCCTTTCCAACTGCCTTACCTGAGGCAGTTATGACAACTTCCCATAGGATGTTTCCCCAACTAACTAGTTCCCATAATTGTGTAAAGTCAAATCCCTATAGTGACTCAAGAAATGTTCCTTAGCAAGTGATATTTGAGTTGAGGGTTTCCAAAGATTAGGAAGAATTCTTTAATACAGAAAGCAGGAGAAAGACCTTACAGGCATGGAGAATCACACTTGCAAAGTCTTGAAGACACTTAAGAATATCATCTGTTCAGGATAGAGTGCCCATCATGTTTGTGGGAGAGGCTCCTGGGAGATGAAACTGAAAAGGTAGAGGCAGGCAGGTCTTAAGGACCATGTGAGCTGTGCTAAGAAGTTTGGATAAAATCCAGCAGGCCATCAGGAACCATAGAAAAATTTTAAGGAGATAACGCATGGATGTGTGTGCCTGTGAATTATAAAATGTTCAGAATTGTATTTTAAAGAGAACTCTGGCAGCTGTGTGAAGGATGGATTAGAAGGGATAGGGCAAGCTTGGAGTCAGAATTTGTTTAGGTGCCGACTGCAATACCAATTTGCAAAAGATAAAAGATGGTGGAAGCTCGGGAGAGTCACCTGTCCTGTGGAGTCTATAATTTCATTTTGTATATACAATTATCTGAGGCATACATTCAATTACTATGGAGATGCTGAGGATCTCCTTTAAAAATGCCCTTCCTCATCTAGAATTAAATGACACTGACTCTGAGTACCCTCAGAGGTTAGGGACCTCAAAGTGGGGGAAAAAAAAAATCAAGAAACCTAGTTTCTAACTCGTTCAGAAGTTGGAAAGACTTCGAGACTGGTTTGACCCAGAGTCTCAACCATCTCACCAAAGTTTGGTGACTTTTTGTCACTCTGGTCTGCCTTCCAAAAAAGTAACACACACATACACCACCATTACCACCAGCAGCAGCAGCAGCAACAACAAAAACAACAAGAAACAAGGTGTTAAGCATTTACTTTGCTCCAGGAACTATTTAAAGCACTTTCAATGTGTTTATCAGGTTTTATCCAAAAGTAAAGTGGCTACTGGCAAAATTCCGAAGCACACAATTCCTTGACCTCCGGGAGCAGGAAATGAAAGCATTTCTCCCTGCCACGACCAAAGAGTAGTCATTCCAAACTCATTGCTGTGGCAATGGCAATGAGAATAAACTCACTGACTAATCAAATGTCATTCCAAATCCAGGGGTGGTGTCAATGCCATCAGACTAAAAAAAAAAGAAAGAAAGAAAAGAAAAAAAAAAGTGGAATTCCATTAAAAGTAAAAGGGGAGACTGAGAAGTCAACTCACAAGATCCACTGTGTTCTGCTTTAATATTGGTGTAGGATCCAAGTCCCAGATCTGCTTTCTTCCTTCCTGTGTTCTGCTGGTAATTGCTGTCACCTTCACAGAGGTGCCTATTTAGTCTCACACATCAATACGAAGGGAACAGAAGACAAAGTCTTCTAAAATTTCCTATTCTTCCACTGTATTGTAAGCACAAATTTCATGTCCCAGTAGGATTATAAATTCATTGAAGATACAGACCCTGTCATATAATTTCATATCACATAAAGCCAATAGATAGTAAATATTAATAAAAGCTTTCTAACCTGAATTGTAATCATGGAGTCTAAAAAGTATCTACATAATACTATAATGCTGACATTTATCTAGTTAATTCTGTGTCTTTTTGCTTCATGTATTTTGAAGTTCTGTTATTTGGCATAACATTCACGATTATTACGTTTTTCTCATGAACAGACCCTTTTGTCATTTGGAAATATACCTTTTTATCTATCTTTTCTCATACTGCTATAGCCACTCCAATCTTCTCATATTTCCTACTTTCATGGTGTATCTGTTTTTCAGCCATTACTCTCAACATTTCCTCTTCCTATTTTTAAGTGCAACCCTTATAGACAGCATATAGTTGGGGCTTGCTTTTTAAAATTTTTTTTCCAACGTTTTTTATTTATTTTTGGGACAGAGAGAGACAGAGCATGAATGGGGGAGGGGCAGAGAGAGAGGGAGACACAGAATCGGAAACAGGCTCCAGGCTCTGAGCCATCAGCCCAGAGCCCGACGCGGGGCTCGAACTCACGGACCGCGAGATCGTGACCTGGCTGAAGTCGGACGCTTAACCGACTGCGCCACCCAGGCGCCCCAGGGGCTTGCTTTTTAAAATCTGTCTTGATAACCTCTGTCTTTGAACTTGAGTATTCATATGCATTAATAGTTAACATAGATATTCATATGTTTTGATTTAGGCTTACCATTTTAATTATTTGTTATCTGCTTGCCCCCTCTGTTTATTTTTCCTCCTCTGCTCTATCTTTCCTGACTTCTCTGGAATTATTTTAACATGTTCTAGAATTCCATTTTAATTTATTTCTTAGTACTTGGGCTCTCCTCCTTTGCATGATTTGTTAGTTTGCTGTAGTGATTACAAAACGTATCTTTAACTTTTCATTCTAGTTAGAGTTATTGCTGTACCACTGTACATAAAACATAGGATCCTTACAACCATGTAGTTCTATTTATTCAACTACTCTCCCCAATCTCTTTTCCTTTATATTCTATTCCTTTAGTCTAGAGTTGACAGGTGAATTCTATCTACATATGTTATAAACCCTACAGTAAACACTGTAAATTTTGCTTTAAACAGTTCTCTTTATTTTTAAGAGATTAAGAGATAAATTAGTCTTTTGTATTTACCTATACATTTACTCTCTTAAGTCTTCATTTCTTCCTGAAGATCCAAATTTCCCTCTAGGGGTTTCCTTTCATCTTGGAGAGAACTTCTTTTAGCATTTCTTGTAGTGCAGGACTGCTGATGATAAATTCTCTTTAGTTTTTTTTATCTGAAAATATCTTTAGTATATATTTATTCTAGAAGAATATTTTTGCTAGATGTAAAATTCAGTGTTGACAGAATTTTTTTAAAGCATGTTAACGTTGTCTTCTCTCTCTGTAGTCTGCAGTCATTTAAATAATTGTTCCCCTCTATGTAATCTATCACTTTTCCACGGGCGACTTTTAAGATTTTCTACTTATGTTTGGATTTCAACTGTTTGACTAAGATGTGTCTAAGCATAGTTTTCTTCATCTCTGTCCTGCTTGGGGATCATTGAGTTTCATGAATCTGTAAATTTATATTTTTTACCAATTTTGAGAAGTTTTTGGCTACTATTTCATCAAACATTTTTTTCTGTCCCATTTTTCTCTCTCTTCTCTTTCTGGGAATCTGGTTAAACATATGTTAAACCCTTTGCTTTTGCTGCATTTCTGAGGCTATGTTCATTCTTTCAATCTCTTTTCTCTCTTCCTCTATCTTCAGGTTTATTAACCTTCTCCACCGTGTCTATTCTGTCATTAAATCCACTGAGTAAATTTTTTGGTCTTAACTATTTTAATATTGAGTTCTGAAAAATGTCATTTGATTTTCAAAAATATTTTGGGCCAAAGGCCAATGATTTAATCAGTCGTGCCTATGTAATGAAGCCTCCATAAAACCCCAGAGGACAGGTTTCAGAGTTTCCCAGTTTGTGTATATTTGGGGACAATGCCGCACAGCAAGGGCATGGAAGCTCCACATTCCTTCCTATACCTTGCCCCAGGTATCTCTTTCATCATCTGTTCCTGAGTCATAGCCTTTTATAATAAACTGATAATCATGTAAATTGTTTAAAACTTGTTTTTCGTTGCTGAGTTTTCCTATCTAATTTACTAGAAGCACATTTTCCATTACCCCATAGTGCATAGCTATGATAGCTCCTTGTCTGAGAATTGAACATCTAGATCATCTTGGGGTAAATTTCCATTGATTGCTTTTTTTTTTTTTTCCTTAAGACTGGGTCACAATTTGTATGATACTCTAAACTTTGTAAATGTTATGTTGTAGAAGCTTTGGATTTTTTTTTTTTTTTGGTTAAATTTCTTCTTAGTATGTTTGATACCATTTCAAACAGAATTCTTTCTTTAATTTCATTCTCAGATTTTTCATTGAGAATATATGAAAATACAACTGATATTTTTGTATTAATCTCATATCCAGTAACGTCATAAACTCTTTTATTAGTTCTTGCAGCTGTTTTGTAAAATTTTCAGGATTTTCTATATACAAGATTATGTTGTTTGTGAATAAAGACAGTTTTGGGGTGCCTGGGTGGCTCAGTGGGTTCAGTGTCTGACTTCAGCTCAGGTAATGATCTCACAGTTTGTGGGGTCGGGCTCTGCACTGGGTTCTGTGCTGACAGCTCAGAGCCAGGAGCCTGCTTCGGATTCTGTGTCTCCCTCTCTGTCTGCCCCTCCTCTGCTCGCACTCTGTCTCTCTGTCTCTCAAAAATGAATAAACATAAAAAAAATTTTTTTAAGATGGTTTTACTTCTTCCCTTCCAATTTGGCACTAATTTCTTTTTCTTATTGTACGGACTTAAATTTCTAATACAACCTCCAATCTTGAACAGAGGTGATCAGAGTAGACATCCTTGTCTTGTTCCTGATCTAAAGGAAAAGCAGTCTTTCACTATTGGTATGGTTTGTAGAATTTTTGTAGACTGGGAAAGTTATACATTCTTTTGGAACAGAAAAGTTCAGGTATTGGGAAAGGACCAAGGTAAAACACAAAACAAAGTGAGATCTATAAAGAATCTATAAAATCATCTCTAGTAGGAGCTGGCAGAGACAGTGGCCCATGACTTTATGTTGTAAAATGAGATGGTACAAGGTATTGTTCCTTTTTTGCCTTCTGTATCTCAGTAGGAAAAAGCTGTCAAAATGTCCCATCCTAAAAGCCTTTCTGGGCCCATCTCTAGTGCTATTAGGGCTGGTGGCATCAACTAAGGAATGATCAGGAAGTGAATAAATGGGATGCATGGAGGAGGCACTGAACAGAGACGAAGACTGGCTTATCAAGAAGGTTAGGTTTTCAGCACTAGTAAGTGGAATTCCTATGGAATGCAGGCTTGAGTTTGTCAATAACACCATGCATTTTCAGATGCTATCCTACTGACTGCTTGGCTAATGCAACGTGTCCTTTATTAATTTTCCATATCCTTCTCTATCCCCATCTCATTGTTCTATGAAATCTCCCTCTGGAATCAGGCAGAATTCAGGAAAAATGCTCTGATACTAGGAGAAGTAGAACAGTCTATTACCATGGAACTATGGTACTTTGAAATAGTATGCTGGCATCTGAGGTTTTTCACTTCCCGAGTTGTGGGTTAGGTAACCCAATTTAGAGGCATAAGTCACACTAGAGATTAGTAATATCATGACTAGAAAAAAGTATTACTAATACTAGCTAGCAACTTGATTTCAAAAAGTGATCCCATCCTAGGGTTTCTAAAGAAAAGATTCTTTTCTACCTGGTTTATATTAGTGGTACAAGACTGATAAAAATTTCACTTAAAGATATAGGGTTTGGCTCATCCACAGAAAAAGGAGATACTTTCCAGATTTCTGGGATCAAGTTATAGTCTTCTAAATTAATTTCCTCTGAAATGTAAATCATCCTTGGCAACAGGTTTCTGGATCCAGAGATGGAAAGCTACAGGATTAGATTTTCTTAAGTATCCCAGATTATGTGAGATTTGAGAGGGACCTTAGAGCTTAGGTGACACACCATTTCATAAACTACAGATCGGGAGAGCCCTCTATTTCCCTAGTTTTCAGTATTTCTGGATGCTCGTTGTTCATAGGTTTACATCAGAGAGGAAGAGAATGTTAGAAAGAATATGGTTTTGGAATTAGGCATTCCTAGGATGGGGTTCCAACTCCATCACTTACTAACTAGATTTGGGGCAAGTTACTTTATGAATATCAATTTTCTCATCAGGATTCTAGTGATGACTAAAATAGATGATGTTTTTAAAGGATCTGATACGCAGCGGGACTTCTCTTTGTCACCCTCTCTACCATGAGCTGTCGTCTTTTGAATACCATCCATTTGGTGGCCTCTGATGGTTCCAATGGACGATAATTATAAGCTGATCCATTCGTATCCATGCCTGGATGCAATATCAATTAAATGGTGCTTTTAGGACTTTCCTGTAATCTGTATCCACTGGACACTTGCCTTTGACCTTTGTTTTCTTCTACAATTTGAAGTTACTGTTAACTCATATTTCCAGTATCCTTTTCCTCTTCCCAGTCCCCTCCCCTCCTATACCACTACCTGCCTCCAGAACACCCATAGGGTATGCTTTTAGAAATATCAGACTTAGACCCCACAATTATCAATATAGTTAATGGTTTTAAATCCTTTTTGAAAAGTTTTGCTTCTGCTTGGGTGGCTCAGTTGGTTAAGTGTCCGACTCTTGGTTTCAGCTCAGGTCATGATCTCACAGTTCATGAGATGGAGCCCCACATTGGGCTCTATGCTGACAGCACAGAACCTGCTTGGGATTCTCTGTCTCTCCCTCTCTCTCTGCGCCTCCCCTGCTCACATGCTCTCTCTCTCTCTCTCTCTCTCTCTCAAAAATAAATAAACTAAAAAAAGAAAAAGAAAAAAAAGAAAACTTGCCTAAGAGGATTTGTAGGGTGTAAAACACTTCCACTGAGTCATAGGAGCCAAGAGAGGCAGGTGGTGGAGGGGATCTTCAGGTCCTACCCAAACCTTCTAGCGCATTCTTCACAGGTAAGTAATAACAGTAATAATAATAATGTCAAGCCCTTATGTGGAGTTTATTATGTGACTTATAATACTGATTTATTTCATCCTCATAATAACCTTATGAGGTAGATAGTATTATATCCTCATTTCACAGATGAGAAAACTGAAAACAGAGACATAAATGACCATCCAGCTCTACTTGGTTCCATTATGGAAGGGTTATGCCTGTAGAAACTTCCCCTTATAAAAGTTCATCCCAAACTACTCCACCTCATTTTCATTCAATCTGAGCTATTTTTCCTTCCTCCTAGCTGACAGGAATTCCCACCCCAAACTCAGCATGCACTTTCAGTCTATTGCCCTCCCTACATGAAGACAGTGTTTTTCAGAAAACATCCCTTGGCATCAGTCTAAAGGTTATTGTCTGAATTACAAATTTACCTTTGCCCTTTGCATTAGGGAAGGCCCCCACTACCACATTGCTTCTTCCTATGGTCCTAGAGCTCTGGCCAGGCAATAATTCAGGTCTCCTTAACAAGCAGGCAGTGGTTCTGTTGTCCAGGGGACAGTGCTCAATAAACAGGCTATGCTCCAAACCTCCCCTACCTCCACTTACCTCTGAAACTAATTACCTTACTAAACCACAGAGGCTGTCCAGCCATGCTAATGAGCTGCTGGACAACAGCATTTTGTGTTCTCGGGGGGAAAGCCACAAGGCAGCAACAAGGCTGGGAGCCTCAGGAAGCTCAGATCAGCTCTTCTCTGAGACTCAGCCTCAGAAACTCTCAAAATACCACTTAGCTGGGAGATGGACTTGGACACAAATTCCTCCTGGTGCTGAAGGCGTCCATTAATTAGCATTCAGAGAAATAAAGAAAAATGAAGATTTAAAGGTCACTGCATTAGCATTTCACCCCCATTTCTGAATAGTTATTTGTGTATACTAATTTTCCATCCATTCCTTCTATTAATCACTGTCTCTGAGGAGAACTTGGCCAAAACACATTAGCAGATATGCTTCCTGGTGGCAATATTCTCCTCTATAAATAATAATATGCGAAACCATGGTTTATTTGCTCAACTTTACATTTTCATGTAAAAGAGAGTCATGGAGGCAGTTAAACCTTTAGCTCCCACTGAAAAAAATTCAGAATTTCTTGTTTCTCTGAAAACCAGGATCAGTGTCAGGCTTGGGGTTTTTTAATACCAAAACCTGGCCAGCTATGACTTCTTTTGAAAGAAGGATCTCTCTTTACAACACCCATTAGTGACAGCCTCTTTTCCTGTGTGACCTAAGAAGAAGTCATCACAATCTTTCAATTGCAGAAAACACAATGGTATTTAGATTTTAAGCATGTCAGAGTCCAGACAATGTTTTGGCTTCATTAAGCAGTTTGAAATTCAGCAGCTTCTGGTCACCATATCTGCACCAGCCCCAGCCCCCCTGCCCCCACCATGTGCAATAACCTGAAAGCTCTTACCTCAAAAGAGCTCCTTTCCTGTGATGATTTAGCATCTTTCGGGTTCTTCCCATACTGCCCTGCTCCCCTAGAACCAAAGGGCAATAGTCCCTGAATGGATGGATGGAGAGCAAGTTCCACAGCAGAACCCCCCAATTCCCACATGCTCTCAGAAGCACAGGCAGGTCTCCTTCAGGACAGCTTCCGATGGACCAGCACTGCTTCTTCAACCCCTGCCCTTCACGGGAAACATGTCACACCTTACTGTGGAAAGACATTCTCAGAAAAAACAAATCTGTCCCAGGTGCTTTCTTTGTAGGGAGACTTCTTAGAATCTCCAGGGCTGGGGAGCTGGGGCACCAATCATCATGACCAGTAAGAGCCGCCTTGAGCTTGGCAGCCAACGAAGCATATTTGTTTTTACTACATATTCACATTGTGTTTCTTCGATAGTACACACTCACATATATCAAGTACAGAATGTGCCTGAACCTGATGGGAAAAGGAGCTAATGTCCTGACCTGACAATTCATCTCTGAGATCCTTTTTTTTTTTTCCAGCAAGCAGCCAAAAGTCATTCCAAACCAGTAGTTGTAAAGGTCATATGAAAAATTTGTTGCCATCTTTGAATAATTTCTTATGCACAGGAGGGGAGTATGATGGAACAGGGAAACGCATTGATGCTTCTTCACAGGTTTCGATCTGAGAGGCTTGAGTCCTTCCCAAGCATGGTGATGGTACTTTCCCATTCCCTCCCTCCCATTCACATGTTGGCATTGCCCATTTAATGCAAGGGTTTATTATTATCCAGGTTGTAAGAGCATTATTGATTTACCAGCTTTCACCGAGCAGAGTGACACCCAATGAACTCTGTTATTATAAATATAATAAGAAACTGACCTCTCTCATTACACAATTCCAAGTTTTATTGATCCCATCACTTCTATTTAATGAGACACATCCAGGAATGTAAATCTTTAAAAACAAAGTATTGAAAGCAGAAATCAAATGCATGTTTTCTAGTATTCATAAGTTGGTCAGGTCCTCTTCTCTGAAGAAGGTGTGAAAAAAAACATTACATTTTCACTGTGTATCAGGAGAAGCCCCCAGGTGGTTCACAGCCCCTTTTGCAGTTAAAAATAAAGGAGTTTAGGATCCAACCAAGAGGGAAGAACTCCACTGCAATGCACACAGAGTTTCGAGAACTTCTAAAAAAGGCTGTATAGTTTGGTCAATGGCCATTAAGAACTGACAGAGCCATACACCCTTCACTGACTCCAGCCCAGCACAGTTCCCTGATGCCCACACACCAGCAAGCAATGGAGCCCTTGCTTGGAACTGACAGTACCTAGAGGGACACTTAAGGTCACCAGGGTATAGTCAATCCACAGCAGAAAAAAAAGTGGAAGTGGCTGTGGTTCAATTTCCTTGGTCAAAAAGGCAAGCTTACACTAAACTAAGAAGGATACACAGGGCAGGCTGGCATTTAATTGAGCCATACTTGCAAATAAACAGGACAGGATTAGCAAAGCATTTGAGCAAAAGAGTTGTGAGGGATGATGATACACTTCAGATCCTTGGCTGGCACTCTGAGCTTTATCTTGCAGGAGGACCCATCACCAGATGCAAGCAGGCAGTCCTGTGAGTCCTCCTGTGATCTGACCTTCCCAAGACCCAACCTGCCTGGGGATTGAGCTGGGGATAGTAACAGAGATACTTCACATGCCATCCGCTCTATTCTACTCCCTTGCAAAGAGCTGCCAAGCTCTCTGGGGAGTCCCCGGGAATGTGCTGTGTGGTCACCAACAAGCCCCCTCCTGCTGGCATTGCACATGCTTGCTCAGAGCTGGGACCCCACTGGAGCCTGCTGCTGCCGTCTACTGCACCCCCACCAGCACCCAGCCTTCCATGATGCCTCGGCTATTAGGTGATTTATGGCAAGGTGAGACAGAATTCTCTCCTCCCATTTCAATGATACTCGCTTAAGCCGCACTTTTTGATATCCCAGTATTTACAGTTTTAGCAGAACAGCTCTTTCAGTTCTTACCAACCATTCCCTTTACTTAGATCCACAGGGTATCAGAATCCAGCAACGCACAAAAAAATATACTGTCCTTATAGACACTACACTCCTCCCATGACTACGGCTCTGTTACTTAGTTCACCATGGTTGGCTCCTTCTTGCCTTCAGAGGAGGAGCTCTCTCCAAGGGGACTATTTAGCTCATAAGCACAGAAGCTTCTGCCATATCATCCTGCACATCGCCAGATACATCATGTATTATGTATCATGCCCAGATACATCAAAACAGCAGTAGTGCACAGGTAACGGGGGGAGAAGGACTGCCTCTTATCTCCATATAAGAGAGCTGTACCACATGCTCACAGAGGATGCCCCACAAGGGCGTAAGGCTCTGGGCAGGGAGCCAACACACAAAGTAGGATCATCATTCTCATATTCATTTGTTTCATCTGGTCTGCCATGCTTACTACCATCAGAGAAGCGCTAATGGAAGCAATATACTTCTTTTTTGTTTGTTTGTTTGTTTGTTTGTTTGTTTTGAGAGAGACAGAGACAGAGAGAGAACGAGTAAGGAAGGGGAAGAGAGAGAGAAAGAGAGAGAGAATCCAAACCAGGCTCCAGGCTGTGTCATCAGCACAGAGCCCAGCATGGGGCTCGAACTCAGGAACTGTGATGTCATGACCTGAGCCAAAATCAAGATTCAGACACTTAACTGACTGAACCACCCAGGTGTCCCGGAAGCAATACGTTTCTAATTCCAGAGAGATGATGCACAGTTTTGAATCAGAAATTTAAAAGCTTCCTTAACTCTCCTAAAAGCAAAGACCAGACAGATTTGGTTAGTGGAAAGCTGCAGAGAAGTTTCCACCTCTTCTGTGAGGTATTTCAAGTCCTTCTATTGCTCCTCAGGTGCTCTTGCCCCCAGGAGCCACTCAGGAAAAGCTTGTTAAACAAAATGAAGTTCTATTTCATTCCCCTATGTGGAAGAAGGAAAGGGATAAGGGAAGGGAATAGAAAGGATTCTTGTTTATTTTGTCCCATCTCAAGTCCTGAATCAAATCCACCATTCTCATATCTAATAAACAAAAGACCAACATATACACTGGGGCAGGTCTTCACATTCTGCTTAATACTGGGAGGGTGAATGCATGGAACAGCTTTAAGTGACTTGAAAAAAAAACAAAAAAAACAAAAACCCTAACTGGAAATGTTTCCTATAGTTCTTATACTTTGAGTTAATGATTAAAATAGAAAATAAATGTTTTATATTTACCAATAATTCTAGATTTCAAAAGTACCCCTAGCATTTATCTCACCCACACAAGACTAGTAAATACCAGCAATTCTTTCTTCCTATTTTAGAAGCAAGATACATGGGACCATTTACTTATTCACACAATCACTCACTCTTTCACTCACCCAACCATCCTTCCTTCCTTCCTTCCTTCCTTCCTTCCTTCCTTCCTTCCTTCCTTCCATCTCAAACCTGAATTATATCCAGCTTTTTACCTGTATATTGCAAAGAAGTAATAAAATCACATGAGCAGGAGAAGGTAGAAGTTTACAATCTTTCTCCCTAGTTCATCCCTGATCACCTGTATCAGCCAGGATTCAACCAGAGAAACAGAACCACCAGGAAATAATGTATCAAGAGATTTATTGGAAGGGACTCCTTACTGTGGGGACTGGTAGGTAAGTCCAAAAATGCATATGGCAGGCCATCACAAAAGGCAGGTTGGAATTCCCAGGTACTGGCTGAAACTACTGTCCATGGGTAGACTAATTTCCTTTCCTTTAGGGAAGCCTCAGCTCTGCTCTCAAGGCCTTTCAACTGATTGAATCAGACCCATCCAGACTATGCAGGGTAATCTCATTTCAAGTTAACTGCTTATAGAATTTACTCACAACTACAGAATACCTTCTACCCAGATTAGTATGTGTTTGAGTAACTGGGGACTACAGTGAAGCTGAGATCACACATAAAACTGACCATCATACCATTAATAGGACAACACTTCAAACCCACTAGTCTTGACTTCTTCAAACCACTCCTTGTACTCTTTACTCCACCATCAGCCATTCAGAATGACAATTATACTTGGAACACATCATTATTGGCAATTACCTTAAGATCTTACCTTACCTTAAGATCTGTAAATATGAAATGTCTTTGACTGCATTTAACATTTCCTCCTCCCTCACTGCAGCTGAGGGCGTTCTTCATGTCCATCATGTCCCAACTCTAGACTCTGCCACATGCCCCTACTCCACCAGCACACTGTCAATCTAGATCACATTCCACCTGGTCAACTATGCTCTAATAGCTCGACATCCTTTCTCTAACACTTCCTCCTGACTTAACTGAATTTTCAATCCCCACTGTTGGGAAACCCTCCGTTGTTCTCGTTATCTCTGTGTGTGTGTCTCTTTCTCTCTGTGTCTCTGTCTCTCTCTCTTGATATGAAGTCATTGCATGTGGTCAATGATTGATGCCACCATAAATTCATGCTCTCCACCCTAAGCCAGACTCTCACTGCTGTTTTTTTTTACTTGTCTCCAGCTGGTTCCCTGTCATTTCTCCAATATATTATATCTTTCCCCCTCTTCAAGTCTCGATGCTTTCCTTCTCTGCAGGTGACCTGATGTCCAAAGGACTGAAGACGCGTAATGTGAACCTTCCTCCTCTCCCTTCCACTTCTAAATGCTTTGTTTCTTCTCCTGCACTCTGCTCCTCCCCTCCCACTACAGAGATGACTCATTCTCCTTTCCGAGGCTAATTCTATATGTATTAGCCATCCTAAGCCTCTTGACTCTTCTTGAATCTTGTCTCTTATTTTATCAGCCCTCTCTCTTATATTCTTCAAGTTCTTTCCCTCTTCATTGCTTCTCCCCTTATCATTAAAAACATGTGCATACTTCTGTTCTAAAACAAAACTTAACAGAACAAAATCTCTCTCATACCCTCACTTCTTCCTGAATGTACATCTTCCTATCAGTTGCCTTCCATTCTCTCCCATAGTCCTCAAAGAGCCCATTCTGTCCACTTTCATTCTACCCCTGGCTCCTGCCTTCTCACCAAAGAAATCATTGTCTTGAAGATCAGTGACTTACCAGTTACCAAATCCAATGGTCTTTTTGCAGCATTTGATGATTAAACAAACCTTTCTCAGTTTTCTAAGACCTGAGAATTTCTTGTTTCCTCTCTGCCTCTCTTGACCACTCCTCCTTTACCTCCTTACTAGCAGTTCTCCTTTGTTGCACACTTATAGATTACATGTACCTACATCTTTCCAACAGGTGTTTATGCCCCCCAAATTCAGCATGATGCAGAAGGATGCAAAGACACAGGATAATCAGGGCCATGTAGAAATACTGAAAATACATTTAAAAATAATACTGGGGACACCTTATGGAGAATGCAAAACTGGCTATGTTTGCTATGAAGCCACAAGCCTTCTGAAAAACAGACACACTCCCCAGACCCAGAGGGTCATTCACTGTCCTCTGTCACCAGGGGTGCTTTTATGGAAACAATTCAGAATCACTGAGCATATGATCTCATTTGACCATTATGGTAAACTGATTATCACTTCTGCGTGCACAAAAGCTGGGGGTAGGGTAAGTTCCTTGATTAACTTGTAGTTTCAGTCATCTAGTGCTGCCTAACAAACCACTCCAAGCTTCATGGTTTAAAACAAAAACAATTTATTATTTCAAATGATTGTGTGGATAGACTGAGGCTCAGCTGGACTATTCCTTTTTTGGCCTCACTTGGGATTTCTCATGAAGCTGTATCAGATGGTGATGGGGCTTAGAATGTCTTACATGTCTGGCACCTGGTTGGGGACAGCTAAAAAGCTGGGCTCAGTTGGGATGCTGAGATGGCTGTCTCCCTCCCTCCTCATACAGTCTCAGGGCCTCTATATATATGGGCTCTCCAGCAGATTTTTGGATTCATTACATGGAGGCTCAGAGCTCCCAAAGAACAAAAGTCTTCTTAAGTCTACCAGAACTGGAAAAGTGTCACTTCTGCCATATTCTATTGGTGAGAGCAAGTCACAGGCCCAGACCCTGCTTGAGGGGAAGGGGAGTGTGGCTCATTATGGCCTACCAATGTGAGCAGCCTCTGCTCTTGCCTGAGTGAGGAAGATGGGACTTGGACCCAGTTCTTTAAGTTTTATTGAATCTTGTTCTTATTCCACTGTCCCTCCCTGTTGTTATTCTTACCCTTAAATTCAGTTCTATCCTCAGCCTCTTTCTCCCCATTCTTCTTTAGTGATCTCATCCCATTTCAGGAATTCAGCAGTTCACTTCCATGGGACAAACATCATGCCTTCTTTCTTTGACTTCTCCCATTTCCCATGGTCTTCTGGATTGAGAAGTCCAACTGGTCTTTCAGGCTGAACATACCCAAGATAGGCTGTATGTTCTTCCCTGCTGTGGTTGCTGACCTCCTGTGTTCCCTACTTTTGACTCTGGAACTGGCTCCTCCTAATCACCCAGGACTGAAATCTCTAAATACCTCTGACATTGCCCTCTCCCACCACCCATGCATAATCAAGGTTCGAATACTCTCCAAGTGACCTTCTAATCTTTTGGTCCATGCCCTTCTCATTATTCCTACTCTATTCCAAAGCTTCATAAAACTTTGCCTAGACTGTTTCAGAAATTATAATTTTAAGCACAATAAATGGCTTAAAACTATAGGGCAAAAATCAGTCATAACCCAGAAACCCCACTAGTTTCACACAATTACAATCTTAATTTGGTTCATTTTTCAAATGCATTTTTCAGAGGATTGCATTAATTTTCCATCCTATGAATGTATCCTAATTTACTTAAAAATTTATTATCAGATATTTTTCTCAGCACCACCATGTTTTGTTTTTTGTTTTTTGTTTCTTGTTTTTTTGCTACTGTAAGTTACTTGGTGATGGATGAACAATTTCATTTATGTAGCTTTTTAATGTTTGGGGTTATTGCCTATATATGCAAAATTAGTATTACTAGGTTTACTGATATGAATATCCATAAGCTCTTGATACATATTGTCAATTACTTTCCAAATCAGTTGAACTGTTCTATGTACAGTTTTGTATATAATATATGAATACACAGTTTTCCTATGCCCTCAATTGAAACTAAATATTATCATCAAAATTTTGCTAATTTAATTAGAAACAGTGATATCATTTCAGTTTGCATTTCCTTGAATAACAGTGAAACTGGAATCTTTGTTACATCTGTTTACTAATTTTGATTTTTTCATTTAGGAATTGTAAGTCTATGTCCTTTGCTATTCTTTGATATCTTACTATATTTCTTATCAATTTTATGGTACTTTAAACAATAACAGTATAACATTTTGTTATATTTGCTATAAACACTTATTGCCATTTTTTTTTCTTTTTTTTGGTATTCTACCTATAGTCTATTTCTTCTTCAATCAACTATACACCTTTTAATAAGATTCTTTTAAAATTTGCAGCTCTGAATGTGACAATCTCCTAAAATCAAACCAACCAACTGACAACAACAAAGATCAGTAGTTCCCTATTCCTCATTACAGCAGCTTTCATTTTTTGTTACTTAGGACATCTGTGACAGATAGCAGTCACATGCCTGATACACCATGCTTGCATATCCAGGGTTATGTACAACTTTTCACACATTTGTTACAATTTCACCTTTTCCCATCATGTTCCAAAGAAAAAAGCATATCAAGGGTTTCTACTTGCCTTCTAAGATTTTCTATTTTTTCATTTGTCACAAGCATATTTTCTTTTACCTGATTAAGTATAGTTATAATCTCTGCTTTAATGTTCTTTTCTGACAGTTCTAATGTCTACATTTTCTTGGTAGTTATTTCCCTTAGGAATGGGTCCTATTTTCCTGGCTCTTCATATGTCAAGTAACTTTCCACTGGGTGTTTGACATGTCAATACTATGTTGTGGAGACTCTCAATTATGTTACATCCCTCTAAATAGTATTCTCTCTCTCTCTCTCTTTTTCTTTAGAAAGCAATTAACTTGGTTAGACTCAAAATGCAAAATGCAAACTTTCTTGTCCTGGAGGTGTTTCTCTGTGTGTGGTTCAACAGTCTGTCAGAGTCTTGGGCAGTTTATACACAGAATCTGACGTTCCCTCCCCTGGTTCTCTCATTTCTGGAGTTTCCCCCTATCACTTTCCAGTGGTCCTGGTTGTTCAAGGATCCATTATCCAACTCCTCCTGCCAGAGACATAGGCCTTCTACTAAAGTTTTAATCCCTCCTGCCCACACCATCATCACCCTTAGGGTAAAACTGATGCTGGCTACTGGCAGTCACTTCTTGCGAGTTTTGACTACCTTTCAGCTTTTTTGTACTCTCCAGAGCCCTCGAAGAGACATTTATGTTGTTATTCAGACTTCATAGTTGTTATCTATCAGGGTGTCAGGCTGTTAGATTAGCAATTTACTCTACCATACTGGCAAAACTCTTTCGGAATATGTAATTGTTAGCTGCAATAGAAGGCTCGTAAAAATATAGACAGTGCTTGTTCAAAGTGAGCACAGAGGCATTTTAATTTGGGGAGTCATGATTTCACTCATAACTTTTTCTTTAATTATGCTGCAGAAGAACAAGAAGTTACAAATATACCAGCATTTCTATCAATCAACTATACACACACTTTCAATGAATATATACAGCTGATAACTCTTGTTCTATTTGTTCTGTTTATCTCCACTGAAATGTAACATGTGTGTTAAATATACATTATATATTAATATTTAATCTATGTGAATATATATTTAATATGTTTTTATGTATTTTTAAAATATTTTTTCTATGAAAATATTGACATAAACCAGTCCCTTATAGCTTACCACCTACACTACAAGGGCTCTGACCCTTGTGGCTCATCACCATTAGATAAATTAATAAATATTCTCATGTAGAGTTCCAGTAATATTTGTTTCTTTTCTTCATAACAAGCAAATTCTGGGAGGCACCGACTGGGTGGCTCAGTTGGGTAAGCTTCCAACTTCAGGTCAAGTCATGATCTCACGGCTTGTGGATTCGAGCACAGAACCCGCTTTGGATCCTCTATCTCCTTCTCTTCTCTCTCTCTCTCTCTCAAAAATAAATAAACATTAAAAAAAAAAAAAAAGAACAAGCAGACTCTAACTAAATTGGTTTATTCTGACTCCCATACATATTTTGCACCTACCTCGCAACTACCTTACAATATTGTTGTATGTATATACCTAGGTTTTGTTGTTGTTTATTGATTGGTTTTTTGGAGGAGGTGAGGTCGGGTAGAACTCCTTTATTAAAAGGTAATTTGTAAGTTCCAGGAGAAACAGTAGGCTCCAGTGGGAAGCCTAGAACCAATGCTTGTTAATTGACTTCTCTATACGTTTCCACAGGCAGGTGGGAACCTTTTTATGCTGGTTTGGTCAGGGTCAGTGGAATCTTGGTAGCTGGAAAGGGTGGGAGAGTCTGATTTCTTTCTTTTAAAATTTTTTTTTTAATGTTTATTTATTTTTGAGAGAGAAAGTGAGAGAGAGAGAGAGAGAGAGCGTGAGCTGGGGAGGGGGAGGGGCAGAGAGAGAGGGAGACACAGAATCTGAAGGAGGCTCAGCAGGGTCTGAGCTGTCAGCACAGATCCTGATGCAGGGCTCAAACCCATGAATTGTGAGATCATGACCTGAGCCGAAGTCAGACGCTCAACCGAGTGAGCCACCCAGGCACCCCCAGTTCCTTCTTGATCAAACATCATAAGAACACTGGCAATATCACTGGTATCCTATGTTCTGATACGAACATAAAGACTCCGATAAGAACATAAGAACATAAGAACTTTGGCAATATCATTAGCTTCTGCCGTCTCATACACTGGCCACTCGGTAAAATGAGACTTGCTGCAGGTCCTAGGAGAGCAGTATTATCTTACTTCAGACCTAAAGCCCATTTGCATGGGCCATTTTCACTAGTGAGTTTTCCATATAAAGAAGATGGAGTACCTACACCTTTTACAGGCAAGCAATACTCACTCCACTGAGACTGCTTCAATTAATCATCTGCAACCATAGAATCACAGCCACTAATACATAATACTTGTGTCTGTGACTGAATGTCCATGTGGATGCATCTCTACAGAGTACACATGCACATATGCTCAGTGCATATTCTCAGCTCAGCTTCTAGTCCACAAAGCAAATCAACTTGCTATCCTATATCCACAGTGCACTGAGTCTCACTATTAACCCTTTACTTGGTCATCCTCACAGACTTTCTTTCATTTTTACTATCACATCAATCCCATGCTTCAACCCACATCTGAAAACTGATCCCCTTTAAGAAGCTTCCCCAGAAGCTTCCTCTTGATTTTACTATTACTAGATAGATTACTAGGTAATCTTTTGTACTTGTTTTTGTCTTACTTGCTAGTTTTGACTCACTGCCCTAGGTAAATAAGATTATTACAAACACAGCTACCATTTCTCCCATAATCTCTCAGTGAGCCTGAAATTCATTTTTAATATCCTAGATTGGTAGATTGAAAAAAAAGATTAAAAAATATTTCTATTTTATAGCTAATATTGTTATGTTGTGTAAAAATTATAAAATACAGAAAACCATAAAATATTCATAATTCTACCTGCAAGAAACAGTAGCTGTTATAATGTTGATATATATTCTTCTAGAGATCATTCTATATAACTGTACAGACTCATACAGAGATCGATATAGACCTAAATACATACACAAATACATAACAAAAGTGTACAGCTTATTTTCTAATGAGCTCTGAAAAAAACTGACTCGATTATGAAAGGTTAAAAAGATCATTACATAGGGAAAATATGACTGAATACATTAACATTGTACTTTGCCAATTTTTTTAAATTTTTATTTATTTTTGAGACAGAGAGAGACAGAGCATGAATGGGAGATGGGAAGAGACAGAGGGAGACACAGAATCTGAAGCAGGCCCCAGGCTCTGAGCTGTCAGCACAGAGCCCAACACAGGGCCTGAACTCACAGGCTGTGAGATCATGACCTGAGCTAAAGTCAGATGCTTAACAGACTGAGCCACCCATGCGCCCCTGTACTTTGCCAATTTTTATGTTAAATTCCAAGAGACTGTTTCCCTTTACCTGAATGAGTGAAAAGGAATATTACCAATTTATGGGATATAAAGACTTTGCTGGACATAAGGAAGGTTAAATATAAACATGGGTTGGGGCACCTGGGTGGCTCAGTCGGTTAAGGGTCCGACTTCGGCTCAGGTCATGATCTCGCGGTCCGTGGGTTCAAGCCCCGCGTCGGGCTCTGTGCTGACAGCTCAGAGCCTGGAGCCTGTTTCGGATCCTGCATCTCCCTCTTTCTCTGACCCTCCCCTGTTCATGCTCTCTCTCTCTCTGTCTCAAAAATAAATAAATGTTAAAAAAAATTTAAACATGGGTTTCTGAGGGATGTTATGCAATCTCCTCTAGATATCTTAATGGAAACAGTAATAAAACTGCATAAACTTTAAAAAAATTTTTTTAATGTTTATTTACTTTTAGGAAAGAGAGAGAGAAAGACAGAGTGCAAGCAGGGGAGGAGCAGACAGAGAGGGAGACACAGAATCCGAAGCAGTCTCCAGGTTCTGGGCTGTCAGCACAGAGCCCTACACGGGGCTTGAACCCACGAACTGTGAGATCATTACCTGAGCCCAAGTCGGACACTTAACCCACTGAGCCACCCAGCCGCCCCAACTACATAGACTTTAATACATAAGCAACAATGTCAACTAGCCTTTCTCTGGAGACCAGAGTAAAATGGCAAAACAGCTCTCTAGGTTGCCACATAAAATTCTGCTTCTATCCATGTGGCAAGGTGGACTGAGTCCTGAGGCAGGAAACCCAGTTCCAACTCTGTTATTAACAACCTCTGGGACCACAGACGTCAGTTTACCTGTCTGAGCAGTAATAACCTAGTTTTACAATAAGGATGCTATAGAGAAGATCATTGATAAGAGGATGCAGCACATCAGCTATGGTCATGATTCCTTTGCTTCTAGATAAGAAGAGACTAGCTTCTTGTTGGTTTCTATACTTCCTTGTGAGACTTTATAAATAGAAAGTACTCTTTTAAAAAAATTCAGTATGACTTGAGAGCTATCAGCTTCTTAGAGATTGGCAAAGATTTTCTGACAAAATAAAGACACACACCCCCACCCCACATCCTTATACTCATGCAAAGCTTTTATATGATCATATGCCATTTCCTGGGTTTGGCTGGACCAGAAAATACAACAGAGGGTGAAAACAAGCTATTTCAGAGCTTTTGAAACTCAGACAGTAGGGAAAAATAATGAAAACTATTAGCAAAACTAGAGAGTAATAAACCTAAGCAATATCTGCCCTATACTGTCTCCTTGTGGTGATGCTATCCCTGGGGGGAAGGAAGTCTTCATAGCAGAGAGCAGCCATCCCAGTATTAAGAGAGCTCATCAGTCCCACACATAAAGGCAAACACACTCTTTTATAAGCTGGAATTCCTTGGCTAGCATTAGCATTGTAACATATTTATTCTGATAAAGTTTTAATTTTCATAGCCATTTGGGCAAGACAGAGAAATTAGAGGAAAGAAGGAACTGGGAAGGTGCAGAATAGACTCTCTCTAGGCATGTTCTATCAAACTTGAGAGGCTGAGCATCAGTTTTCTTAACTGTAAAATGTAGACAGTAATTCTCGATGAGGTGTCATGATGTTCAAGTTACACAACTGATCTGAAAGGGGTGATGAATCAGAAAATAATGTATTTATAAGAGATGAAAATCCCCTTGTCTCTATACTGAGCATGCATGATATCCTTCCCTAGCAAAATTCCCCCCATATCACCTGTATGTAGCTAGTTTGTTGTACTTTCTACATTATGCCACAAATCCAGACTTCTTCTCTGGGTTCAGAATGTTCATCTATTGCCTACTTGATACGTCTGCTGGAATATCTCAAAGTCACCACAAATTCTATTTTTCTTTTTTTTTTTTTTTATTTATTTTTGGGATAGAGAGAGACAGAGCATGAACGGGGGAGGGGCAGAGAGAGAGGGAGACACAGAATCGGAAACAAGCTCCAGGCTCCGAGCCATCAGCCCAGAGCCTGACGCGGGGCTCGAACTCACGGAGCGCGAGATCGTGACCTGGCTGAAGTCGGACGCTTAACCGACTGTGCCACCCAGGCGCCCCCACAAATTCTATAGGTACAAAGGTAAACTCATGATCTTTCCTCCTCACACCTGGTCCTCGTTCAGCAGTCTGTAGTTCAGGGAATGATGCTACCCTTTCTCCAACTACTCAAGACTGAAACTTTAGAGTTATTGGCAACTCCCTCTCATTCCATAACCAAGTCCTATTAATAACACTGCCTTAACCATCTCTTGAGTCTGCCTACTTGTCTCCATCTTCATCACTACAACACCCACCATCTTGATTCAAGCTAACCTCATTTCCTGTCTCCTCACAGCTCTCCCTGTACTCCCCATTCTTACCTCACCCCTCTTACCCATCTGCTTTTAATACTATTTGTCAAGTAACTTTTTTTTCAAACACAGATGTATCTTGTCATTCTTCTGCTTAGATGGCTTCAACGGCTTCCTATCACTCTTAGGAAAAAGACACTGAGGTCTTCACCATCCAGCCACCGTCCACTGATCCAGCATTTTCAGGCTTGCTCTACTCTAGGCACACTAGCCTTGTCTGTGTCTTGAATTGGCCATATTCCCTCCTGCTATAGACATTAGTGCTTATGGAAATCTCTGCCTGGAGCCTCCTCCCTCAACTCTTCACCTGGTTAACTCAGGTATTACTTCCTCTTCCCTGACCTACCTGATGAAGGCCAATCCCCCAATCATACACACATGAAACATCATAAACTCGTACTTCAGAGCCTCTTCATGATTGTGGTTTTATAGTCACTTCCATGAAGCTGTCTCCTCCACTAGACTATAAAATCTGTGAGGACAGGTAACATGTCTATTTGGTTTCCCATTGTATCTCCAGTACCTGACATATACTAGACATTGGATAAATATTTTTTGAATGAATGAATGAATGAATGAATAATGATATAGTTATTCATTATTTCTATATTTGTTTTTCCTAAAAACAGTGAGTTCCTAAGAAGGTAAGTATATCTAATTCATTGTAGTACCTTCAGTGTCCAGCACTGGCCTAACATATAATAAATATTAAATGTTTGCTGAAGGAATAAATGAATTCCAAGATTTAGGCATTATTCCATAATGGAAAGCACAGAGTCAGACACACCTTAATTTGAGTCTCTCTTCTTTCCTTTCCTAGCCTTTCAGAAACTCAAATTTCTTCATCCACATATGTACCTTGACAAATCTGTCATAAAAAGAGAGCTAATCAGTGGAGACCACAAATAGAGCCCAGTAAACATTAATCACACAAACTCTTGCCAAAGTTCCTTTCCCCTCTCTCAGAACATGGGTCCCACCCACCTTAAGATATCTGAGAGACTATGGTGTACCTTTCCCCCTTTTTGTTTGAGAATGTAACCCTTTGATCCTGGGTCTGACACGTATTAATGTTCTTGAATTTTCTCCCTGGAAGTTCATTCATTAATCCAGTCATTCATTCTCGAGCTCATCCATTTATTAAACTGTTGACTTATCAAGAAGTTACTACCTACCAAGCACTGTGTTGGAGGTCAGTGATAAACAATACAGCCTTCCCACTGCTTAGGGTCTACTGGGGGAAGTCAGGCATCAGAGAAACAGACATATGGACAGATGCCAGCTCCTACTAGCCCCTGCCTGCAGGCCATTCTAAGTGTCATTTACCTACTGTGGCCAGAGAGTCAGACAAAAGTATGAAAGGAATTCAAGGAATATTCAATAAGAAGGAATGCAGAAACCGGTTTGGTGGTCAAGAATATTTATTGCAATCCAGGTAAGAATGTAGGAAGCATCTATTTAAATTAGGTGATAAAAGTTGAGAGAGGTTATGAGTAAACTAGGTAAGAGTATAATTTGAATGGAATGCTGGTTATGAAACCAACATAGCTAAGGGTATATGAACTCAGAGTCCCCTCAATGCATCAGCTATGAAAAGGGTCCTATCTCTCCTTAGGCTTAGATAGAATCATCCTAGACACGTGTAGCCCCCAAATCCCTCCTGCTCTAAATTTTTGCAAACTAACAAATGCTCTGGTAACCTCAGCCTAACAGAAATTTAAAAAATACTCTAGGAAAGTTTAGAATTAGACTAGGAATGATAAAACAAATAATTTAGCTTAGGAACAATCTCTATGCTGAAACTTAATACCTAATTTTTAAAAGGCTTCGACATTTTAGAGTTGTGATTTTAAGTTTAAACATATAAAAAAATTAAAGTCGTAAATAGTATTGAACATTTCAGAGAATTTGTTTAATTAGATTTTCCAGAGCTACTTAAACACTTGGATTCAAACCTGCTTATTAGAGATTTTGAAAATAAAGTCAAATATGATAAATGTATACGTGAGTTTAAATTGTTCAAGATAATTTAATTAAGTGCACTTCTATATGGGATTAATTGTGTAAGGCAGTTTAATTTGTATAATTTGAGCTCTTCAAACATTTATCAAAGAAAAAGTGAAAGTGGTTGTTCTTACCAAATTTAAAATTGAATAGCAAGATTTGTAAGCTGAACTCAAAGACCTGAGGAGAAAATCTGTTTTTGACTTTACAAATTTAACAAACTGAGTATTATTTTAAAACAAAGTAACTGTTAAGTAGCCTTCTCCACACTCAAAAGTTTAACAAAAAAAGCAAACACAAAACGAAAACAAAAAACCTTCCCTTTGACTTCTCAATGCAATTATTGGTGATCCACCATGACACCCATGACACCCCAGACTTCTCCACATGTGTGTATTATTTGGTCCTTCCTGAATTTATGCTGCTTATATCTGAATCAAGAATGAGGTAGGACAAGGAGTCTAGAAACTGCCTATGAATTCCTTTTAAGCCATGCTAACCAAATCGTTCTCTGACTGGATTAAAGTCAAGATATGAAACGTGTTCTGAGGAAGTTCATTCATTTCTTTAGTGGTTTTCCTCCATACCTCAGTAAAAATGACAGCCTTGTCATATCTGAATGAAGAGGGAATAAAACTCTTCAATGTCAATCAGACTGGACAGGTAAGCTGGGTATGGGGGCAACAAGTTGGACTAATTCAGGCCCAGAGAGACCCATAGAGACGAGGGGACAGACTGGGACCCAAAGAGGGGAAGAGTTATTGGTACAGTTGACTGCTGAAATAGGATCTAAGTTTGCCACCCCCTTACATGACATGCTGGGAATAAGGGGAAGGCTAGATGAAGAAGTAAGATGGTGGGCAGAGAGGGAGGACCTCACAGACATGTAGGAGCAGGCCGACTGGCTTCCACCAGAGTATCTCTAACAGCAACACTCAGAGGTGGCAGTGGGGCGGTGGGGGGGGGGGGGGACAGGCTGACAACCAGTTTCAGTAGATCACGAGCTACTATTTCCAGAGCCCGCTGGCCTGTGAGGTGGAAGCTCCCAGTGTCATGTTGGACCAGACCTAAGATAGGACTAGAGCCGAATCAGGGAGCAAAGGTGGAAGCAGGCTTCTTTTCCTTGTTCCACCAATCTTTTTATTTTTCCACCGATTATTTTCAAAAAATTTATAACATTAGATTTTCAAAAATAATAAATCTTAATTGTAAACCAATATATAACAGATAAAGGAATACTGCATTCATTGAAGAGGAATTTGTTGTGAGGAGGGACACATTTTATTTACTAGAAATGGAAGGGGTTCAGTTAACCTTTTTTAATCAGTGGTGATAGGAGAAAGTCACCCTGAGTTTCTCGCTGAACCACTGGGATTAAGGCAGAAGGATACTTAACCTTTCTTTCAATCCTTACCCCATTCCTGAAGGCAACTCAGAGAGATTTGAGTTAACAAACTCTTGCTTCTGATTATGTACTTTTAGTCTTATCCGTGAAAAAAGCAAACGTGACTACTAAATTTTATAAAAAGCATCCTGGCCTGGTGGCCCAACAGAAAATAAAATCTCCATGATAGTTATCACGCTTGAAAGTAAATAAGGAAGAAATATATACTGCCCACATTTTCCCTGCCATAAAATTAGAGTGTAGAATTATGCAGTGGCAGCTGTCATGTGAACGAGCATAGCCTCAGGCTGTGACTGAATATAATTGTTACCATTGAGGCAGAATGTTCTGGGTTGTTGTGGATCTGAAGCTATGACAGTAAGCTGGTGTTATAGGAAGCTCCTGTGACAATGGTAAAGAGCACAGAACTAGGGCTCTTGTCCAATAAGCAATAAGTTCTAAGCTACATATCCATCATGCAATGTGAATAATTGCAAGAAAAATACAGGTGGAGGTGTGTGGCAAAGGACACTCGTTCTTTATTAGTGGAAATACAAATTAGTCCAACTTTCCTTTAGAGAGATTTGGCAATATAATCATCATGTTAAGTGTGCATACCCTTCAACACAGCAATCCCACTTCTAGGAATGTACTCTATAGAAATACTCAGCAGGTGTACACATATGTCAATATACATAAGGATATTTTTGTGGGCGCCTGGGTGGCTCAGTTGGTAAGTGTCTGACTCTTGATTTCAGGTCAGGTCATGATCTCATGGTTTGTGAGATCAAGTCCCATGTCCGGCATGGAGCCTGCTTGGGATTCTCTCTCATCCCTCTCTCTCTGCCTCTCCCCCACTCGCGCTCTCTCTCAAAAAAAAAAAAAAAAAAAAAAAAAAAGATGTTTTTTTGCAGCATGATTTTTCACAGCAAAAAGAAAAGAAAAAAATGAAATGTTAAAATATCCATTAGTAGAGCTTATCAAATATATTATGACCTGAACTCAGTATGGAATGTAACAGAGCTTTTAAAACGATACCCTTTTTATA
Organism: Puma concolor; assembly: GCF_028749965.1. NCBI lineage: Eukaryota > Metazoa > Chordata > Mammalia > Carnivora > Felidae > Puma > Puma concolor. The sequence continues at coordinate 45,366,512 of NC_141672.1, forward strand.
TATGGGCATGGAAGGAGATATATATATGTATATGTATATATATATACACACACACACACACACACACACACACATATATATGTATATACATATATACATATATATGTATATATATAATATCCTTGTTTATGTTTATATATATATATAGATATGCAGGAAGCAAAAGAGAGTTTCAGAAAGTCTGTATAGTATAATTCCACTTGTATGTAAAAAGCTCAAAACTATGCATCTGCATAATCCATATTGACAGCTGAAGCCATAGTTATTGGCATTGACATAGAAAAAAATAAATACTGGGGCGCCTGGACGGCTCAGTTGGTTAAGCGTCTGACTTCGGCTCATGTCATGATCTCGTGGTTCATGAGTTCGAGCCTCACATGGGGCTCTGTGCTGACAGCTCAGAGCCTGGAGCCTGCTTCGGATTCTGGGTCTCCCTCTCTCTCTGCTCCTTCCCTGCTCACACTCTGTCTCTCTCTCAAAAATAAACAAAGATTAAAAAAAAATTTTTTTAAGAAAAAGATAAATACCAAATTTTAAGTTTCTCCCTCAGGAGCAGGTGTGCAGGAAGAACTTTAACTTTCTACTCCTGAACGTTATTTGAAATACTTTGAACAAGAAAATAGTAAATGGGATGTGAAACACACAAGGACATGAGAGTCAGGATTTGCATGCAAGTTGGGCTGACTCCACTGTCCAAATTCTCCACTCAATGCCACAAGCCAAAGCAAGCCACTGTCTATAAAATTACCTGTCCAGCTACCACTGCATCTCCTGACATTGTAGGATTCCTCTCAGCTGCCACACTCCTGCTGCCACAGGCTGTGGCCACAGTTTGTCACTGGTTCATCCCCTCAGAATGACAGCCTGCCATTTAGAACCCTTGAGGTGGAGAATAGTACTCGCTATTTGAGTCCCTAGGCACTCATGACCAGGAATTTCCCCCTTTTTATTAATCAGAAATAAAGATCCCTATTAAAAAGCTAACCATAAGCACCCATTAAGCAAACCTCAGAGCAGGCATGTGCTCAGAACAAGCTTTTCAAGCTCAAGTAGATAAGCTCCAAGGCCTGGTCAACTAGCCACCCCTCCTTTCACTTAAATTCCCTGTCTTGTTGTAGTAGTCAGGTTGCAGGGCCTGGATTCTCTTCTATCTATTTGAGTGCTGTGAAAACTCTCCTAGGGTAACACTGGGTGCAGTTGGAGCAGAAGCCTATTCTGCTGGCTTGCTGGTCTCCTGACAGCCTGGGGTGTGGCTTTCTGAGGCTCTTCCCTGCTGGGCTTCTCTAACTAAGGGAGCTCCATCCCAGAAGGGCCTCTGGCTTTTCCTGACCTTCTCTCTCAAGTCAGGGCTTTTGCCCTCAGTAGCCAGACCCTCTTTTCTTCGCGTGGGTCACAAGGCCCCACTCAGGACCCACCCACTCCAGATCCCCACACTCTCTCATCCATGTTGCTGACCAATAGGATTTTTCTACTTGACCTTACAGTTCTGTTTTAACTCTATTTGGAAAACATATGTTTTTTTTTTTTTAACTTAAGTTGGTTTATTTATTTTGAGAGTGGAAGAAAGAGAGAGGATGAGAGAGAGAGGATCCCAAGCAGGCTCTGTGCTCACGAACATCACGACCTCGACCAACTGAGTCCAGGCATCCTGGAAAATATCTACTCTTGACCTTTCTCTTTTAATTTTTTTTAATTTTTCAGATTTTTTAATTTTTCACACACACACACACACACACACACACACACATATGATCAGATTAACAAGAATAAGACGTAGTTCTCTGGTTCTTATTTCTGCCCACCCACCACTGTGTGATTTTCATCTCTTCCTACTTCTCCTAATGTTCTCCATCTTCCTTCTGGGAGAAAGGGCTCTCCCTCACATCTGCAGGGCAAGCACCACAATCCACACGGCATTCCAAAGGCATGCACTCACCTGATTCAGCAAGGAAGAAGAAAGAACCTCAGCAGGAGGCTTGCTGCACAGGGACAGGCTGGGGTGGGCCTTTGGGATGCTGACCTTCCTGGGCCTGAAGCTCTGTTTAGTAAGGATCCACCCAACCCGGGCTCTCACCATCCCACCATTGTAAAACCAACAACCTCTTATTTAAAATCTTTGTCTCCTAAACCTTTCAGTAGAATTCTGTGAGGAGTCCCCAGGGGCCAGGCATCTGAGATTTGAAGTATATATGCAATCTTGGAATTTAGGGCTCTTTTTCAATATGTTTACCTTGTCAAACAAGTGTTTGCAATACTAGCCTTAGAAATTATCAGCTTAGGGGCGCCTGGGTGGCGCAGTCGGTTAAGCGTCCGACTTCAGCCAGGTCACGATCTCGCGGTCCGTGAGTTCGAGCCCCGCGTCGGGCTCTGGGCTGATGGCTCAGAGCCTGGAGCCTGTTTCCGATTCTGTGTCTCCCTCTCTCTCTCTCTGCCCCTCCCCCGTTCATGCTCTGTCTCTCTCTGTCCCAAAAATAAATAAACATTGAAAAAAAAAAAAGAAATTATCAGCTTAAAAACATTTGCCTATGAAGGTAAATCAAATGAAGAAAATCAAATAGATTAACTCCAGGTTTATTTCCCAGAAATTCACAAGATAGATAACCCTTTGCAGATGGTTCCATAACTCAGAAGAGCTAAGAGAGTGAAGAAAATTTGAGAGTTGGTCTTCAAAACAGCCCAGGTTGTCGTGATAATTGTGCCTCTCTCACCCTCCTGGGCTTCTCCAGGTTTCATAAGGCCCAGCTTTGGAGGCAGTGGTGGACCAAGCCTGAGCAAATGTGTTTTGGGAGATTTTGAGAGAAAAGCCTCTACTTTGGCCAGATCCTTTGACTTTTCTCAAATGTTCTGGTTATGTCCTGCAGAAGTCTGTTCATTGCACCCTGTCCGATTCCAAATTCTATCTCATAAGTGCTTAAGCCCCCTGACAGGCTCTGTTCTGAGGTATCTATTGGTTACAAAAGCAAAGTACATAAAAGAAAGGATAATATTACAACCTATTCCATCCTCTTCATACTCTGATGCCCCCCCCCCTTACTCTTACTCTTCTCTTTCTTGGTTTTCAAAGCACTCATCTTCTGATATACCATAAAGTATCTTTATTTATCATGGCTATTATTTGTCATTTATCTCTTCCTGGGGAACACATACTTCAAAAGTGCAAGAATCTTTGTTTACTGACATAATATTCCATGAGCCTGTAAGAGGTGTGACATATAGTAGGTGCTCAAAAATTATTTGTTGAATTGAAGTTGAAACTGAGACAGGGTTCAAAACTCCCTTTCCTGATCTCTGAACCTTCTGATTTTCAAAGCTTTTCTTGCTTATGGGTTAGGCTCATTTGTGCCAGCTTATTGGCACTTTCCTTGGAGGAATCCATGCTCCCTCCTGCCGACTGTCATGATACTGATCCATTGTGTGTATATAGCTCCTCGTAGGCATGAAGATAGTCTTCCACCCAGGGACCTACAGCCAAGCTTGGGCAACCCAGTTCTGATGTGAAACCCTAGGCTTGGCAGCTGGCAGCTGGCAGCTGGCAGCCAGACCTGCTAAGCTATCCCCAGCTCTTTTCAGCCATTTTCAAGTATTTCTGGGTATGCCATAAAACTACTCTGAACTTTTATGATCATGTGCTTTTTCACTTGACATGACTTGAAAGGGAATAAGCAAACCCCAGTATTCTGATCACCACCATCATTTGAGCAAACATTCAGCCATGCCCACGTGTTTGGCCCAGCCCTACCTGAAGAAGTAGGCACAAAGGCTGGGACAGTGGCCTTCAGGACCAGAAGTGGGCCCCAGATTTGGGATATCTGCCAGATAGAGGGAAAAGGACTATAGACTATCACTGAGAACACAGAAGAACCGAAGACCAGATGGATGAGGGGAACTGTCCCACATCACATAGCAAGACTGGCAAACTGGGACATTGTTCCTATTCCTTCACTATGCTGCCTCTTGGCTATTAAGCATTTTCTCTTACTCTTATCCCAAGAGGCAGGGGCACTGAGCCTGCCCTGCATGAGTATGGCTCAGGCATGGAAGGTCTTTAAGGCCTTCCTTGCCTACTATTCTTCACACAGTTCTTTATTGGAAGACAAGTGACTTCAGTGACACAGTGTCCATCCCCACGCCAGGCCACCATTCTCACTCATTCCATTTTATTCATCTCTATTCTCCTGAGCACCTAATACAGTTCCTTGCATTTAAGAGATACTCAATAGATAGCCACTGAATGAAGAAATCAATAAATTAATAAGTGAATTTGTCTTATCCCTTTAATTCTGTAGATGTGGGACAAAATTTATTTCCATGATTACTGTAGTTCAAGCCCCAACCTAGGAAGACGATCATCCAGCTGACCAGTGTTCACTTCTGGAACCATACCTCCATAGTGGATATTTTAGGTAATTTGTTGCTCTTATGCAAAAGCAAAGAGCACAAAGCAGGCCTGGCCGCTGAGCATCGCGCCTTCTGGAATTGATGCCTCAGGTCAGAACTTCCAGCAGGTTAAGTACCAAAGGCGCAGGTGTGAGACAGAAGAGTGAAAGTATGTCTGCCCTGTTGTCATTCAAAGTCAGAGCTAGGCAGTGAAAGTTGACTTCCCACTAGCTGTGCTAATGTGTCAGCAAGGATGCAGTTAAGTGAAAGCATTTGAGTTACGAAAATATTTTTTAGGTTAATTTCTGGGAGACAATATGCCAGAATGCAAATAGCACAGGCTGTGTGCCCAAATCAAGGTGGTTCATATCCCTGCTCCACCATTTACCAGCTATAAGTAATTAAGTTGTTTAACCTCATTTACTCATTTGTAAAAAGGGGGAAAGTAAATAGTTTGCAGGAATAATGGGAACTTGAAGGGGAAAATGTGCATGTGTGTGTGTGTGTGTGCATGCTCATGTATGTATCTTATTATAGTAGTGAACATCGAAACACTAAATGTACTCAATTCCTAGCATAAGATTATTTTAAAAATTTTCATTCATTCACTCAATAATTGTCTTTAAGTCCCTATTATGGGCTAAGTAGTGGGTGTTCTATTTAAATTTTATTTTAAAATATCCTATAGTAAGAAACATTCACTTTGAAAATGTTTCTAGAAGTAGCAGAAGCATTCTATAAAAGTTGCAGGTGAACTGTAATCATGGATGAGTCACCAAAAGAAGACTTGGCATGCAAATTCGTTTGAAGCAACTCTCAACTTGATAATTATTAATAAGCAACAGCTCACTCTGGCTGAGTAATTGGGAACCTACTGTCCTCTGATTAAAGAGGATATGCTCTTGAAAATTCTACACTCTTAACAAAGGGATACCTGTGTGGTTTCTCTCCTGCTGCATCTGTTGCATGAAAGGAAAGTGATAAGGAAGTTAGAGAGAGTGCCCTACATCTTCAGGTCAGGTGCATCTACCTTTTTAAAATGCATGTGTTTCGTGTTTAGAAGTCCATGTGTGTGGGTTTCAATGCCTCTTTAATAACAACTGTGAGTCAAGAGGCTCCTCACTTTGTGTGAGTATTGGATGAGGCTCAAATATTAATTAAATCTACATAGAGACTTTATTTCAATTTATCTTATTTTTGTCCATCATTCTTTATGATGTCTTCATGTAGATTATTTGAAATCAAGTAGGTCCAAGTTATATAATTAATTACATTCAGCTTTAATTGTGGATACTAATTAATCAAATCTGCTAACATGATATCTGGCTAGAATTGGTTACAAATAGTGGCAGCCAAGTGGGGTCCTTTCTAGATTTGTGTTGGCTAAAGAAGTTTAAGAAAATTCTAGCTAATGAACTGTGGGCTGTGGGCCACATGCTGGATCCCCAGACTATTGGTGATTTGTACTGATTTGAAAGGATACTAACATCGCCCTATAAATACCTCTGGTAACTTAGGCCAGGTTGACAAATCATGGGCACAATTGCTGCCTCCTTGGTCTTTTATCCCAGCACATATTTCAGCTCATCACTGTACTCTGTCCTGCTAAGCCTGAACTCAACTCCAGAATATTTTTCAAGATAGCCATCACCAATTCTATTAGTTATCTCTTGCTACATGACAAATTACAACAAATTTAACAGCTTGAAATAATACACATTTATTACCTCACAGTTTCTGTGGGTCAGAAGTCTTGGCATGGTTTAACTGCTTCAAGATCTCTAACAAAGCTGCAATCCAAGTGCCAGCCTGCGTTGGGTTCTCACCTAGAACTTGACTAGGGAAGGATCTGTTTCCACATTCATGCGGTTGTTGGCAGAATCCAGTACTTCACAAGCTACCAGGCTGAGGGCCTCTGTTTCTTACAGGTTGTTGGTGGGAGGTTTATCTCAGCTCATTGCCACATAACCCTTTTACAGGGTTGGAGCTTACTTCTTCAAACTGAGCCAGGAAGAGAGTTACCTAGCAAGACATTATAGTTTTACGTAATATGAACAGCTTGTCACCCTTGCTGTATTCTACTGGTTAGAAGCAATCTCAAGTCTAGCTCACACTCAAGAGAAGGGGATTACACAAGAATGTGAACATCAGAAAATAAGGATCAGGAGGGTTACCTTAGACTCTGTCCACCAATATTTTAAAGTTGGCAGGAGGGATAACATATTTTTGCCTTTCTTGGTTTAGGCAGTCAGACTGCCTGTGATAGGAAGATTTCAATAGCTGAATAAGATATCTTAAAAGTATTTGAAGGTAATGTCAAGCCATTCCTGGGAGAATATGACTATGGATTTTTGTTTTGTTATAAAGACACATTCTAATTAAGTTCTAAGTATTCAAGCTAATATATATATATATTAGGGAAAACTCCCATATTTAGCAATATGGCAGATAGGTTGTCCAGTAGAGAACATCCTAAAATACAGGATAAAAGTTCAGGGAAGCATCGTTTAAGGGCATGTCTGAGCCTATTAAATAAATAAATAAATACATACATACATACATACATACATACATACATAAATAAGAGGCATCCTCAGAAATTCAAATAAGGAGAATACAAAAATCTAAGAGGCAAGAGCATTAAAGCATTTGTCTATGGCATATGCCAATCCCCAATGGCCTGAAATTTAGGCTTTAATGGGCTAAAGAAGGAGAAAAGCCTGGGCCCCAAGCATGGTGGGCCATTGGATATAGCCTAGCTTCTACATCCAATAAAGCCAGGACATCGAAAAGACCAGACCGTTAGAGGTAAACTATTGTGGGAAGAGGAAGGACTATCTTTCAAAGGGACATGATAAAAATGATTCCTTGTTTCAGTGTTGACTATCAGTGAAAAGGAAAATAAGGAAGAGTCTCCTTCAAGAATTCCTAACCTCCATGAGCATCCCTCATGAAGATTTAAGACAAGAATTTGTACTAGCACTTCCAAAAATTCTCAAATGGAAAATTTACAGTAAAATTATCTTGGGATACAGCTCCTCCAGGCCTTTGGTAGAAACAAAAGAATTCATTTAAATCCATACTTCAAATAATTCCCACAGATAAAGTTCCAACGAGCTTACAACAATCATAAGCACATGACAAGTCACAAAACACACAAGGAAACAAGCTAGTGTGGCAGAAATTATAAGGTATGGAATATGAAATAAATGCATTTAAAATGTTTAAGGCTGGAAAAGAGGAATTAAAAATGATGCTAAGGAATGGGAGATTATTATATTTGATTAGACGGAATTGAAAAAATACAGCTGCTGAAACAACAAAGAACGTAATTGGCATAAGAAACCTGGGTAATTTAAAAAGCAGATTAAACATGGCTGACATGTGATTTTATGACCTGGATTATAGATCTGAAACAAATTGCACAGAAATCAGCCCAGTGGGGACCAAAAAAATGTCAAACCAGAAGACAGGTTAGGAGGAATGGAGGACAGAGCGAGAAGGCCTAAGTGTAGTTCCAGAAGGAGATAACAGAGGAGATGAGGAAGAGGCAATATTCAAAGACATAATAGTTGAGTATTTTCCAGAACTAATAAAAAATATAACACTTCATATTCAGGAAGCCTAGTGAATCGCAAACAGGGTAAATGAAAAAGAGGACAAAACAAAAAAAAACCTAGTTTTGTGGTTGTTAAAAGTTCAGAACACCCAAACCAATGATCTTATATCATGAAATATCTTAATCTGCTAAAGAAAAAAAGATTACTTGTAAAAGAACATTAGTTAGGCAGATCTGATACCTGAGGTCTCTCAGTAGCAACAAAGAAGACAAAAAAAGGAATACTACAGTCACAGACCTGAAAACATAATGGTCAACTTAGATTTCTACTCTTTGTGGGTTTTTTGTTTTTGTTTTTTTTTAATGTTTATTTATTTTTGAGAGAGAGAGACAGAATGTGAGCAGGGGAGAGGCAGAGAGAGGGGGAGACACAGAATCTGAAGTAGGCTCCAGGCTCTGAGCTGTCAGCATAGAGCCTGACACAGGGCTTGAACCCATGAACTGAGAGATCATGACCTGGGCCAAAGTCAGATGCTTAACCGACTGAGCCACCCAGATGCCCCTAGATTTCTACTTTTAATATGGGAATAATAATGTCTAATTTGTGGAACTTAAAAAAGAGAACAAATATCCCAGAAACCACATATAAGTCAGAAGACCCTGATAGGAGTTAAAGTTCTCACATTTTTCTAGAGAAGAGAGAAAATATTGATTAACTTAAGACATTCTAGAGCAAACAAGCAAAAAAAAAACAAACAAAAAAAAAAACAAACCATAAATGGAGTATATAACTTAGAAGGAAAATTTTAGCATGGATTGTAGACTCAAACAATCTGAAATAAGGCAACAAAGGGAGAGAAAAAGGGATACACAAAAAAAGCTGTAATAATTATAAAGCATAAAATCACATTGTCAGAATTAATCCAAATACATCAGTAAATTCAATCAATTTATACACACCAACCTCCCTGAGTTTAAATGAGAAAGATGGCTAGAATGGGGTAAAACCTACCTATGCAAAGACACACAGAACTAAAATACAATCATGTTTACAATTTGAAAATGGAAAACCATATAGTAGGTAAGTAGTAATCTGTTACTGGAGTGGCTATATTTATAGTAGACAAAACAGATATTAAAGCAAAAAATAATTACTAGAGACAAAGAGAGTCACTGTTTATGAATAAATGTTCAATCTGGAAGGAAAACACAATTCTAAACTTGTATGTTCCCAATCCAGTAGCCTGAAAACATGCAAATCAAAAACTGACGGAACTACAAAGAGAAATACACAAGTTCACCATCACCCAGAGTGAAAAATATTATCCTAATTTTTTCAGTAATGTACAGACCAAAAACCTTGAAGCCTTAAACAGCACTATTAAAAGCGTGATCTAATAGACATAGGCAGAACATGATACCCAACAATTACATTCCTTCCACACATTTTTTCCAAACGTACATAAAACACAGACAGGCAGAAGACTCCCAGGAACCATTCTCTTCCTCCCTTGGATCTTTACGTGGGCACACGGCCATTCCAAATAAGGCACTACATTTCCCAGTATCCTTTGAAGGTAGGCGTGGCCACCTTACTACATTTTGGACAAGAAGATACAAGCACAAATGGTATGCGCCATGAAGAGAGGATACATATTCTTTCCCTTCCCTTTCCTCCTTCCTCCTGTCTGGAGAAGGCTTGGCATGGTAGTGTGTGCAAAGAGATTAAAACAAGAATGTTCACAGCACACAATTCGCAATTGCCTAAAACAGGTTAACACCTCAAATACCCATCAACAGGGAAAGGGGTAGGTAAATTTGGAAAATCCAAACGATGGAAAATCCAAAACGATGGAATAGTATGCTTCCAGTTACATGAAAGTAAAAAACTAAGCAATATATTTAGAGATGCATACAAATGTGGTTTAAAAAAACTATTTAAAAAAAAAAAACCAAGACAATAATAAATCCAAAATTCAGCAGAGCAAACAATTCCTCATGGGAGAGAAGAGAGAGATACAACCGAGGAGGGGTATACAGAGAGCTTCAGACGTACCAGTGACATTTTAGGCTGGGTGATTACACAAGTTAATTTTATTATCCATCTTTACATTGTGTATACTTAGATATTATCTATTCTCTATTCTACATGTAAAATATTTCATACTAAAAAGCAAACTTAGAAGAGATGATTAGTAGGAAAACTACCAGATTCTAGACTTTTATATCTTTAAAAGCCTGGAACAATTATAACTTATCTATAGTTTAATGTTAAACTGACTTAGTAACCACTTTTGAGATAAAATAAGAATGGAGAGAATATTGTTATTAAGTGGCTATTCGATGAGCTTTGTCACTTGAAGCATGCAAAAGAGAATGAGTAATAATTAGTAGGCAGTCTACTCTAATTGCAGGATAAATACTCTGAATAATTCCTGGGGTGCAACATTTGCAACCGGTCACTGCATAGTTGCAGCAAGGATCACCTTCTTCCATTAATCTTTGGCAGAGAAGAGTAACAAGTTGACAAAGCTCATGATTTGTGTTCAACCTCATCTCTGCCCACACTCACTTGTTTCTGGAGATGTTAATTAACCTCCTATATTAGCTCCCCTGAGCTGATCCCATGTTAAGCTTTCTTTTCCCTTCTAAGTCCAATTCCTCAAAAAGACTTTTTTTTTTTTTTTTTTTTTTTCACTTGGAGAATCACACCTTGCAAGGCTCTCTTTGGCCCAGCCTTTCTTTTAAAAATCAAAATTAGGAGCACCTGGGTGGTTCAGTTGGTTAAGTGTCTGACTTCAGCTCAGGTCATGATCTCACTTTTTGTGAGTGCTGACCCTGCTTTGGATCTTCTTTCCCCCCTCTGCCCACACCCCCCACCCCCACCCTGCTTGCACTCCCTCTCTTTCTGTCTCTCAGAAATAGATAAACATATATATAAAAAAAAATAAACATTCGTTTCTCAAAAAACACTAATATTTTATTTTTCTGGGGCACCTGGGTGGCTCAGTTAGTTAAGCGACAGACTGCGGCTCAGGTCATGATCTTGGGGTTCATGGGTTCAAGCCCCTCAGCAGGCTCTGTGCTGACAGCTGAGAGTTTGGAGCCTGCTTTGGATTCTGTGTCTTCCAGTCTCTCTGTCTCTCCTCCACTCGCTGTCTCTCAAAAATACAAACATTAAAAAAAAAAAACAACTTAAACTTTTATTTTTCTGTTCCCAATTTGCCAGTACTATAAGAAACCAGAAATTCCTTCGTTCTAAGGATCCAGAAGTAACAATACAACCTACAAAACCTTCTGTATAAGTCACCAATTCCTTACCAATAAACAGTGTTCAAATCATGTCTGCTGTCTACTGAGACCCTAGCTTACTCGGGATGTCCCATTAGCCACAGTAGGGCCTCCCTGCCACCTGGTCTTCCTCCCCAACTCCACCTCACCACCACCTCCCAACCAGGCCAACCTTTTCTTCTGATCTGACCCATATTCCAGGGGCAGCAGGCAGCAGCCTCATCAGACTGGCTTGGGTGACTTCCATACAGGCCTCCTGCCCCCAGTGCTGTCACTTTGTTTCTATTAGAGGTCTGATTATTATAGCCGTGCATCGAGTTCTCTATCATTAACATAAGACATCTGGGACTCTGTAAGTTCCTTGAAATACAAAATTTTCAGGGAGCTTTGGGAAAAAAAAAAGGCAGGGAGGATGGGGGGAATCACTACAATGCTGAAGAAACCACAAAGTGTTTATAATATAAATAAATTATTATGTAAATAAACGGTAGGGGCAGTAAAGAGGAATATATACTCCCAGGGGTCCTATTTATTCATAAAAGACAGTGCTGGGTCTCCTGAGTCTAGGAAGGATTAATTAGGATCCAGGATGAGATTTTCAGTCTTTCCAGGCAAACAGCTGCTGGCACTAGGGTGCCCTTTACCCTCTGGCCTATTCTGCATTTCCAGGTCAGACAATGGCTGCTCTTGGTCCCTGGGGATGTGGCACCAGCTGGTCTTCATTCCCTGGGCTGGGAGCCTTCAGAGAAGTCCTGGTCTTACTCTCATTTGCATCCTTATATCTTATACAGCCTGTGAATAATTCTAAGTGCAACTTTGGGGCAGGCAGGTTTCCTTCCCCATTTCGACCTTTTTCTTTAAATGGACAAGTACTTTGGAATACACATTTCAAATATCACAGTGAGGAGGCCTGTAAGGCCTAGGGAAAACAGGCCTTATGTTGCCCAGAGGTCAGGAGGAGTATTCTCACAGAGCATGGAGTCCTTCAGGGGAAGAGTGCATATTCCTTAACCTTGCAGGAGTAGTGGGGGGGGGGGGGGGCAGAGGGATAACAAAATTGCCCACGAACAGAAATTTTAAACTCTCTACAGCTGAATGCTGGGGGAGACAATCCATGGCCATTAGATGCTCAGTGTCCATTACTTAATGTTTAAGACCGCCCTGCTAAGCATACAGCTTCCTCATCAGGCAGGCATGACTTTCAATCTCCGATTTGTCACTCAGTAGCTTTCTGACATTGGAAATAGTACTTCACCTCTAAAGGCCTCAGTTTTCCCATCTGTAAAACAAGATTAATAATCTATACCTTAAAGATATGTTGTGAAGATTAATGGAGATGAAGTATACAGAGGCACAGTGCCAGGCATAGAGTAAGCCTCCAGTACAGGTTAGATATTATTATTGATCCCCTAAGACACGAGAAAAGAACATTTGTAAACCACAGAAGCATCAAGTTCTGGACATGAAAGTGTATAACTGTACATCATTCATTTGGGCAAATGACATCTGACCATGTTGAAGAGTATGGGAATTCTACGGGAGGGGCAGTGATAGAGATTACATGTGACCCTCCCCAAAGCCACTCCTGCCCCAGGCCCCCACTCTCTGCTCCCTGCCTTAGACACGGTTATGCGGTTTTCTCATCAAAGCACGCCTCTCTCCTGCCCTTAAATTCTGTTCTGTGCAGCTAATCTGAAAATGTAATCCACTCTGGTGTTTTCTTGGCTGCTCAGATATTATTCTTCTCAGAAGGGAAACAGCAGAGAAAACTATCCTACCCAGAGGAGGCATCCTAATGGTAGAAATTACAGGCACACAGCTGGGAGCCAGTGAAGAAAGAGGGTTGATAGATAGGCAGAGAAGAGTCAGCCAGGCATTGGTTGTTCACTGGACAGTGCATTGTCTTCCAGGAAAGAGTCAACAAGTCTGAGGTTGCAGCCAAGGACAATGACTAGGGAAAGAAAAAAAAAAAAAGAATTAACGTGAAATAACGTGAAAGAATCTCTAAAAATCTAAGGTGATTTTAAAGTTGGAGGTAAGGAAGAAAATGATAGTGACTCTGCCACAGGAATTGCCACTTGCAATTCTCCTTAAGACTGAAAACACAGGGGTGCCTGGGTGGTTCAGTCAGTTAAGTGTCTGACTTTTGTTCTGGGCTCAGGTCATAATCTCATGGTTCTTGGGTTCGAGCCCCACATGCTCTGCACTGACAGCGTGAGCCTGCTTGGGATTCTGTGTCTCTCCTCTCTCTGCCCCTCCTTTGCTTGCTCTCTCTCTCTCAAAAAAGGAATAAATAAACGTAAAACAAAAAACAAAACACAGTGCTCCATGATCAATGAATATTCTTCTACAGACCCTTAGCACTTGAGAGGAAAACTTCCTCACCTTTCTTTCAAAGTATAATTTTAAACGTGATGGCAATGTTCCTTAAGTCAGTTTTGCTCTTTATATATTTGGGCATAACCCCAGTGGACTCTTACACTCTTGGATGAGTATATTCTAATGATGTCTTTCTTAAGGGGCTTATGGAAATCAATCAAAGAAACTTTCAGGAACAAGTTAAGGAGCCCACATATGTCCACAGATGCCAATACCTAAGCTTCCTTTTTAATAAGAAAAAGAGGTTTTTACAAAATAGATGTAACTGTAATGAAGGCCAAATTTGAGGAAATGTCACGAATTGACAACACGGCAGAACCTGACAGTTGTCCCTTAGGGCCCCTGCTCCCTTCTTCTGTAGTAATAAAACCCCTGGTTTTGAACTGGCACATAGCCATATGGCTGCGTTCTCCCCAGCCCGAAACTATCAAATGTGATTTGTACAACTGCCAGGCATTGCTGAAAAGGGGAAGGGACAGCTTTTCTACCTGCCCTTGTCTGCCTCCACTGGCTGGAATGCAAGCATGGTTGGGAGCCCACCTGAGCAGTGTGGAAGAGGGACACCCTACAAATGGTGGAGTAGTGAGACTGAAGGAGCCTGAGTCCCTCGTACAAAAGACCTACCGAGCCAATCTCAGACTGCTTACACTGAACTGTCAGACGAGCAACTCGTGTCCCCTTTAAGCCACTATAGTCTGGGGTCTCTGTTACAAAGGCCTACACATTAGCTAGCAGGTTATTGAGAAGATTAGAGTCTGCAGAACCTACATTATCCAGTTTTTCTTCTTTGAGAAAAACTCCTAAAAATGAAAGCTTGGCATTCTGTATTCCCGCATGATTTTCTAGAATCTAATACCTGGGGAAATGAATTTAAATATCTACCACTTCTCATTGCAGTAGCACCTTGAATGAGCTTCTCTAGTTTAGAAGAGCTCTTTTCAAAGCCAACTTATTTTTCTCATACATAAAACCATTCATGAATAAACACATGATTACAGAAGCCAAACTTAGAAGCAACAAGAAGAGGAAGAAGGTAAGAAAAAAAAAGAGAAGAAAATCAAAGTATCAGTTGGATTGCATAGCAACAGCAACACACACATATCCATTTACTCCTTTTCCTTTTCAACGATCCAATTCCTTCAAGCTGAAATCACATCGGGTTTTATCAGTTGAATCTCAGTGAGCCCCCATGTGCTCCCCAAATTAAAGATAGCTGATGATCCCAGACCTTGTTTCCTCTATCCCACACCCATAGGCTGAAGGTTTCTGACCTAACAATATGTAGATGGATGCTAAAGAAGGAAATTGGTAGAGTTGCTTGGGTAGTGCCAAATAAAAATGAACTAGCTCCAGGAGACGGTGACCAATCTGGATACTTTTGACTCCCAGACAATAGCCTTTAGAATAGGCTGTTTGATGGTCTTGCAGAATTCTGAAATTCTTGTCTCCATTGCTAAGTCATAGGAAATACAATTTTAGAGCTATTGGGGACCTTAAGAGTCATCAAGTCATTCATTTATGTTAAAAAAAAAAATGCTTACTGAACACCTACCATATGCAGAGTCCTGTGATACACACTGGAAATATAAGGATAAATAAAAAATAACCACAAACTTCAAGGAGTTCATGGTTCAGTAAAGAAAAAAATCACCGGAAGAATCACATTGCTGTATGATAAGGACTGTATGATGGAGTGAATGACTGAGTGTGCTACGGAAGGCTTCAAAGAATAGGTGATATTTGAGTTGGATTTTGAAGAGTGTTTCAGAGTTTTTCAGCTAGATATATGGGTATTCTTGATAAAGTAAACGGAATATAGGAAGGTTGGGAAGTAGTGAATGTATCTGGTAGGTTTAGGGAACAGGTAGGAATCCACAGTTGTTCATGAGGGAAATGATGGTGGAAAAAGCTTGAAATGGAATATGAAGCCCAATTGTGAAGAGCCTGATGAAGAGTACCAAAGAATAAGTCCTTCTTTCCCAGGCAAAGCCAGGCCTGGAAATATGGGCTACTTTAGCAGACTAATAATTGGATGTCTCTTCAAACCAATAGTCTTTAAGTATTTTTTCTACATTCTGGTTATTTAGTGGGGTTGGGAGTAGAACCAAAAATCTATTAACAAAACAGGTACCCATACTAATCCATTTGTACCAGCCACAGCAGAATTTAAATTCTGGAAAGAACTCAGTTAAATGGTTCTCACTTTTTTATAGTTTTTTTCCCTCTTCAGTTTTCTTCTACCCTTTTCTAAATCTGACATCTTCTTGGGAACCATATTAAGGTTTTAAAATCGATTCAATGATAAAGTAAATCACTCTTACGTGGTAAACAGCACCTTGACACGCATATTTGGTTTCTAGATTTCAGCTGCCTGCCAACTTTCCACTGACTGAAACCTTGCATGCATAGAGCAAAGTACTTATCAGAAAAAGGGCAGCCAGGGAGGATTGTTTTTAAATTTTCTAATGTGGGCTACCTTCCACTGCAATGGGAATGGAATCAAGTTACTTTTTCCCAACCATCTAAGGACTTGAGTGTGGAAACCTGAGTTCTCTGGCACCATTTCGGTAACTCAGGGATAGACTTCCCAGGCAGTGCCTAGGTTTGCCTACCCTTTCTCAGATTTTGTGTCTGGACCAATAGTTTTCATACTCTACTTTTCAAGATCTTTCTAATTTTTAGTGGACCCTTCTATCGAATGAAATCTTCTGGAAACCCAATACATAAAAGTGATAAAGGCAGAGCCCCCGACCAGGGCAGAGGAGTACCTAAGAACTTTCTTGTTAATATCAGTGGTGCCTAGATATAAAACCTCAGGATTCTGTGGCTCTAAAAAATGGGGAGCTAATGAAAGTATTAAGCAGGAGTAACATTTTTGCAACATCCTCCTTTTGCAAAGGAAGAAACTATAGGCCAGATGAAGCTCAGACCATTGACAATGTATTTTTGGTCGTCGGAGAGGAGAAAATTAATTAGTGGGTAACATCACCTATTCATAACTCTTTGACAGACTCTGGTGGTACACACACACACACACAGGACACCCTCTCCCACCTCTACAGCACTTACTGTGAAAACATTAACCTCTTTAATGTGGCTGTTTCCAAAGGGGACAGCAGCTTTAGAGGTGGCGCGGGGTGAAGCTCATTATCACAGGAGAGCTGGTCATGAAGCAGCAGAGGCAGACTTTTCCTGCTGGGAGAGTCACTCTTACCCACCTGCTTCACCAAGTAACTCTGTCAACATGAATCAAGGCAAGGTGGGGAGCACACATTTGCTTGTATGGATACACAGTTACAACAAAAGCCTCAGCAAGGTGGGTACCCGGGCCCCTTCTCAGCAGGCCATCTGGGCCTCAGAGCCAGCAGCACTCTCAGACCTTGGCTCTGGCACCTGCAGCACCAATCATCTCAACAGCTGCTGCTCCTAACAGGAATCCCCTCTGGGCAACGTTCATCCCTTTGTTAGAGTCAGCTTGTCTTTCAGTGCTACAGCTGTAGAGTCAATCAGGCTTACACACCTTGCCTAGAAAAATGTCCTTCAAATGCTTTGCATCAGAGATAAGTATGTATGAGCTTATGTGTATACTTACTATAGGCAATGCAAGGAGTCTGGTACCTCCAATTTCACCTTTAAAAACACTTGTGAGAATCCATTTGGGCCTTTCTCCCAAGGCCTTTCTCCAGGTCAGCCAAAAGAATACATCATCTTTAGCTAAACTTTTGTATTTTAATCTTCAACTGCTCGGTCTGTGGGTCCTGAATGCCTTTGAAAATATGATGAAAGCTACAGACCCTCTCCCAGGAAAATGCACAGAATTTTGCACACAATTTCAGTGGGTTCATGGATCCCTAGAGCCATGTATGAAAACCATCCCTAGGCTGACAAACATTTTCTTTCTCCAATTATAAGAAGATAGCTTGGCCAAGAAGGAATGGAGCTTGTCATTACCAGCTACAATCAAGTCAGTCTTTATCGATCTGTTCAATACGCTGGTCAGGTTAACAGCCCTATTCCCTCAGCTATACTCATTGGGATATTTCCATTCCAACGGAAGATAGAGTAGAATGCTATAAGGTATATTTGCTGCCTTTTCTTTCCTCCACATTTGCTCCCTAGGGTTTCTCTTCCTCCAACACTACCTTAAACATTGACTCTTGACAACATCACTTTCCTGTTTGAAACACTTCGGTGACCTACTGGCTCCTACAGAACAAAGTACAAGTTCCCCATGCTTTGAAGGTCATTCACCTTCCTCTTCTGGCTTATGACTCTTCATTTCTTGCCTCCTGTGTGGTTCCTACACCTGGGAGTGCAGAGAGTCTACCCCATGTTTCTGCCATCGCTCGCCCTGTGTCTTTGCTCACGTAGTCCCCCAGCCTACAATGCTTCTCTCCCCTTGCCTGACTAATCTCTAACCACCAGTTCACTCAGCTGGCATCTCCTCCAGGGAGACTTTGCTGATTCCTCCGTGTGTCCTTGATCTCCCTGAGCTTCCTTTCCCCCTCCAGGGCAATATCCCTGGAAGCACAGGTGGGCTTGTTCATTTTGTAAAACCAGCGCCTAATGCATGGCAGGTATTGGGTAAATGTTAGAGGAAGGAGGGAAGGAGAGATCCTTTGAATATACCCATTCAAATCGGGAACACTACATTGCCTAACAGGACAAGGTCTCCTTGAAAGTCGATACCTGCAAAACAATGCTAAATCACAGGAGAGAGGGAGTAGGGTCATAATTAGCATGAGGACCCGAAAAGAAGCACGTCAGTCAATCAGTTCCAGGTGAACATGGTGTGCTGTGCTCACCATCTTTTATTACAACATCGTAATAAGTTGGAGCATGGTTCCTAGCCTTTGTTGGAGCATGGTTCCTAGCCTTTGTTGCACATTAGAATCATCAGGGAGCTTTTAAAAAATACTGGGTCACACCCCCAGAGATTCTGATTTAACTGTTCTGGGGGAGAGCCTAGGCATTAGGAGTTTTACAAGCTCCTCAGATGATTCTAATGTGAAAGCATGGCTGAGGGCCACCCCTTTAGCGCTGGACATGGGTTGAAGGCTAGCTCTGATGTTAACGCAGATGTGAACATTCTGGCAAGTCCCCCAATCTCTCTGAGTCACAGATTCCTCTTCATTTGGATAGTGTAAGGATTAAATGAGACGATGACTGCTAGGTGCTCAGCCTGGCATTCAGGAAGTGGTCACTAAGTGTTAGGTGATGTCATTAAGGTACGAGCAACTTTGTCCTCCCAAAGAGAAAATCTAGGATGGTGCTGGAAGAGATTATGAGCCACAGAGACCACCAGTTCCTACAATACTGGCTGTCTGGGATGACACTTGGTTGTTCAAGCAATCTGAAATCTATCAGATGTGCAAACAAAGCAATCAACCCCCCTTGGTTAACAAGATAAGATTACTGCATGCAAATTAGTCAAAGATATATTGCAACTATGTCAGTGAGCCCTTGTAAGTAATACTGAAGTTTATGAACTTGACAAAGTAATAACAGTTTTCTCAGGCCCCAAGCTCATTGAGTCTGGCCAACATCAGCAAGTCAGCTGTCATTCAAAGACAGCTCAAAAATCCTCAGGGCACTGGGTACCATTAGCAGAGGGGCTCAACTGCAGATAAGAATCACCTGGGGATGTGTTCAAGTACAGAACCCTGGGCTTCATTGCCCAGGATCAGTAGGGCTATCAAGAAGTGTTCAGAGAGAACCTACACCCAATAATCCCCATGAGCACAAAAAGCCACACCAAATTTTATAAAAACAGTAATGTACATTGATATGATATGAACAACTGCAATTTATTTCATCATTCTTCCATAAAGTGTGAATCTTTAGAAACCACTGCTCTATGGGAGCACCTGGGTGGCTCAGTCAAGCGTCCAATTCTTGATTTCAGCTCAGGTCATGATCTCACAGTTCGTGAGTTTGAGCTGCTCAGTGGCCTACATGTTGACAGTGTGGAACCTGCTTGGGATCCTGTCTCCCTCTCTCTCTGCCCCTCCCCCTCATGTTCTCTCTTGAGCTCTCTCTCAAAATAAATAAACTTAAAAAAATAAGAAACCATGGCTCTTTGTAAAAATCAATTGTGTTGAGATGTCATTTATATACAATAAAATGCACTCATCTTAAGTGCAAGCTTTGATAAATTTTGACAATTTTATATGCCCACAACCACAAGGACTTCTAAACAAACATTTTCATCATTCCCCAAATCTCTCTCTCTCTCTCTCCCAGTTACTCCCTACCCCTCCTCCCAGATCAGCAAGACCTGATCCCTCTCCTGTCACCATGTGCTAGATGGTCTTTTCTAGGGTTCTTTTATGAATACAATAAGCAGTGTGTATTCTCTTGTTTCTGGCTTCTTTCTGCTCAGCACAGTGTCTGTGAAATTTATCCTTATAGTTGCCTATATCACTAGTTTATTCCTTCTTATTGTTGAATCATTGTCCATTGTGAAGATATACCACAATTTGTTTATCCATTCACCTACTTACTGATGGACATTTGCTGGTTTTCAGTTTAGGCTCTTATTTAGTTACACAGACTCTAAGTCAGACTGTATTTACTACTGAAACAGTTTCAAGACAAGAATCATAGCCCCTTTAGTAAACAGATTGCTGACCCCAAGCCTCTCCTTTATGAAAATTCTCCAGAGGTTCTGATTAAGTTTGAAGTAAGCCCAGGAAACAGAATCTTTAATAATTATGCCTGGTTATTTAGGGAGCCTGGGTGGCTCAGTCGGTTAGGTATGGGACTTGGGCTCAGGTCATGATTTCACAGTTCATGGGTTTGAGCCTCACATTGTGCTCTCTGCTGACAGCTCAGAGCCTGGAACCTGCTTCAGATTCTGTGTCTCCCTCTCTCTCTGCCCCTCCCCGCTTGTGCTCACTCTGTCTCTCTCTCTCAAAAATAAACACACATTTTAAAAAATCATCTAAAAAAATAATCATGCCTGGTTATGCTGATGCCTCAAGTCCCCAAACTACCATGACAAATACTGTCACAAGGCATAGTACACTGACTAACTGCAGGTACAACCCATTTCTGGTCAGAAGGATCTGCATCTTTCTTCACTCTCAGACTCCACAGAGCTCACCAGGCTCCTGTAATCAAATGGCCAAGTCAAAGATGGGAAGGAGGCCTGGGCATTGCTTCCCTAATTGTGAATCCTGTCAGGTCAGCAAACTCACTGCTGTGGAAGATCCTCGGGGAGTCAGAGGCAGCAGTAAAGCTCTCAATCACACCCTCTGTCCTCAGTCCTTACAAGACACAACTTTTTATCTCCTTAAGGATTAAGACCTGAAGCGTATGCCACTAATGTCTGAAGCAAGAACCTGTAATAATGGCCCCCACCAAAGGGCAGGTCATGAAAGGATTGCAGAGAAAAGGACCTGAGTATTGCTAAAGCAGCACAGATGGCCCAGATGATATCTGAAGATGAGGCTCAGTGCTGACAAGGCTAGTCTACTTGGCAATCATTTATTTATTTATTTATTTATTTATTTATTTATTTATCTATTTATTTAATTTTAATTTTTATTTTTTTAATGTTTTATTTATTTTTGAGACAGGGAGAGACAGAGCATGAACAGGGGAGGGTCAGAGAGGGAGACACAGAATCCGAAGCAGACTCCAGGTTCTGAGCTGTCAGCACAGAGCCCGACGCAGGGCTCGAACTCACGGACCGCAAGATCATGACCTGAGCGAAGTCGGCCGCTTAACCGACTGAGCCACCCAGGCGCCCCATACTTGGCAATCCTTTAACAAAGATCCAAGGAGAGAGTTTCAGAGTAGGTGAACACAAGAGACAGGATAAGGTTGGCCAGAGGTTGTGGAGTGAGTCAAGTTCAGCAACGCGCTGCCTCTTCTTACCACCTTCAAGTTTCACATTGGTTAACTACTGACAAAAGGATTCTCATTTCTCCTCCAAGAAAGACGAGCATTTCATGTACCCTTTTCTCTTCAAACCACTCAGTTGTTAGGTTCACTCCTTGAGGTTTTTCCTTTTTGGTAACGCTATGAACCTTGTTGTAAGATACAAGAGATGAAGTGCATCCCTATGTTTCCACACGTACAGAATTTAGAAAACCATACGCTTTTCCTTCTCCTCCTCCTCCTCTCTTTCTTCTCCTTCTCCATCTTTTTCTCCTCTTCCTCCTCCTCCCTCTTCTTCTCCCCCCGATTCTCTTTTTCTGTGACCAAGTTTCATGACCCACACCTGGCATTCTTCACAACATCAGTGTGTAAGAAGTCAAACCAATAGAACATAATGTCACATTAACGCAGTCCATGCCAGCCAATCTTGGCCTGACATGTTAATAGAAGTATTTTCAGTTTCTACAAGAGCAGTGTGATTGGAAGCTCTTTATTGTTTATTCATCCATCCATTCAAAAATATTTAATGAGGACCAGATAAATGCCAGGCACTGTGCAAGATGCTGAGGTTGTCAAATTTAAATAAGACCCATTCTTCTTTTCCAAGAATTTACAGCCCAGTGGGAAATAGACATTGAGGCAGGCAAATTATAAGTTGGTGCTCTAGGGCAGGAAGACTTGGAGCACAGAATTGGGAGACACTGCAGATTATTTTAAAAGCTGCTCTGCCACCAGTCACCTTCATTCATGTAAGATCATAACAAATTCAGTGGAGTGGAGGAGAGGATTTCAGGGCAGGAGTGCTAAGAAAAGCTTTCATAATGTGTTACCATACACATGTTAGAACCTTGGTTTTTAACAAAATAAAATTATTAGCTCTACTCACTTGAACATCAAGACTGTCTTAATTCTTCAAGAGACTATCAAGTAAATCTGATGTGTGAGCTTGGGGGATTAGAGATGAAATTGCTCATGGAAGAAGCTGGCATTTCAAGGAAAATAACATGTGCTCTCTGAGAACCTCTTGAAGTTTGGCCAGAAGTTCTTACCAACCCTCTGTGCTGGCTGAATGCCCAAGTTCTGGAGAGTTCAAACATGTTAAAGACATTCCACCTCTATGATTGTCAAAAAACTCTCAAAAGAGATGCATGGCCAGAGACACTGCAAAAGCGTAAGGTAAAGAATCAAGAGGAATATATGTTGAGGTTGTCCTGGGTTCTTTGGGGGGTCCTTCTCCTCGCTTTTCATATTCACCCATTGTTTCCTAGGGCTTATACCCTCCTCTGACCCTATGGATCTCCAGATTTGTGTATTCAGCCCTTACCTCTCCCTCCAATTGTAGAGCTATGTGTCTACCTGCCACTGTCAAACTTGGCACCTACCCGCTCCAGACCTGTGATGGAGACAGAACATATAAGACAGAAACATATGGAAAAGTAATGCAGATAGAGATGGGGATTCTGGCCTCTTTTCCAGTGTTTTTTTTTAAATCAAATCTGATGGTAAGAAACAAAATGTATTAGTGTGAATTTTAGTTCTATTTCCTTTTCTCCCTGAAAAGTCTTAACAACAGAAAGACAAAAGGCAAAGAGCCCCAAGAAATCCAAACGAACATGGCAGAAACTATTTTTTGCTTCCACTCTTATCTTTTCCTTAGTAAAAGGAACCTTGATTTTATTTGGTCCAGCAATACACACAGCGGAAAGGCATTTCCCAGTCTGCTTTGCAGTTAGCTATAGTCATGTGACGAAGTCCCACTCAGTGACATGTGATCAGCGATGTAATCGGCAATATTGTATGGAATTTCCAAGAGGGCCTGTGTAAGATTTAAACTTGGCAGTCACTGCTGGGAAAAAGAGCCCTTTGTCTCTTGCCTCCTTCCTCCTTCCTACTGCCTGGGATATAGACATGATGGCTAGACCTTCAACAGTCTTCTGAGAAGACCTTGGTGATGAAAACTATGTACTGAAGAGAGAAGAGCCTGACTTTTTAATGGCTTCATGGAGCTGCCATACAAACCCTGAACTTTCTTCCAGACTTCTTTTAAGTGAAAGAATTTAGGCCACTGTGTACTTAGGCTACCATATTCAAGTCTTTGTTACAACAGAACCTAATCTTTACTGATACATTAAATAATTAGGAGTTAGGTGTAATATCTAATAAAGAGTTAACTGTAATATCAGCAGTTCAAGTTTGAGAGAGACCTACAGCTGTTTAGTGAGAGTGACAACAGATTAAACATCAGAACTCCCATTCTCAACATTATTGAAGCCATGTTGGATGCACAGCAGTAACATCAGCAGGGCAAAAGAAATGAGTGTTGGGTTGAAGGTCAACTGCATGGCATCATAAAGTTCAAATGCCCTGGTAGTTCATGCTCCTCTTGGTCTTGTTTAATTGATTTGTTCCAGGCTGAAATTCAGCACCAGGACACTCAGGCTCCATAGCCTGCAATGGATTGGATCAGATACAAGCTCCGTGACCCAAGTTAGCATCAAGCAAACCTCCCTCACCATAACAACTCTGCTCCAATTTGCCTTTTTAGGAAGCTAGTGACAAATCCACTCACAGCCAGAATCCAGCTTGGAAGAGGAAAAGAGCTTCATTTAGTAGGGAAAAAAAAATGTACTTTCTGTCCTTCCAACCCATCTAGATGTCCATGCACATCTCCACCAAACTCTGGGGCAAGAACCATTCCATCACCATTATGATAAACAGACAATGGGCCAGAGATGACACTTTTACCAATGACACTTTTCCCTCTTCCACCGCAGCCTCCATATTTCATTGGATCAAGTATTTCGTATGCCCTCTAGGCTGTAACTTCCATAGTCAGAGACTCAGGCAGACCTCTGCTCTGGAATCAGCTCTGCCCATGTGCCTCTGACCTTGGCTCTCGTCCAGAGAGACTTCAGAGCCCTGGTGCACAGGTGCAGACAGAACAAGGTTTCCCCACAAGGTCAGTGGAGAGAATCTTTGCCATTCCTTCATGTTTCTTTTGGCTCCCTGACATGAACACAGCAGGTCCCACATCAAGGATTTCTTGGGAGCACTCTGAGGCAAAAGTGTAATTCCAAGCAATCCAGGGTAAAGTCACTTTTCATTTGGCACCCTCTTTCACACCACTCACTCACTATCTTACACTCTATCATTTCTTAATTAAAAACAGGGATTTAGAATCTGAAAGGAATTAACTGGATTTTTAACACCTTGTCAAAGGCAACCTCACTCTGCATGGCATATTGGAAAGAGCCCTGTTATGGGCCACCAGAGGTGTGAGTTCAAGTGATGCTGTTCTTTTTGCTTTGTTTTTGTTTTTTTTTTATGAGGATATATTTATTCCAGTGCTCTTGAATAATTAGTTCTACTAATTAGCCATGGAATCTGGGTAAGTCCAGGGCCTCAAGTTTTTTCCTTTTTCTATATTTATGTGTGTGTGACTTGTAAATACCAAGCATTTGTCAAGGTGCTGAGAATGCAGAAGCAAACACAACAGATGAAAAATCCTGACCTTTGTGGTGTTTATGATGGAATGGGGTGGAGGTAGGGAATCAGACAGACCTTAAACAGAGAATGACACATGTATATTTATGTTTAGACTGATAAACATTATGAAAAGAAAGTACACAGTTCTCAGAGGGAGAACCAGTTCATTTAGACTGGGGGAGACATAACATTTCAGCTAAAGCCTAAGGAATGTGCAAGAGTTAGCCATGAAAAAAAATGGGGGAAGAGGGTTTCAAAAAAAGGGATTAGACAGGCAATGGATCTATGAGTCCCTGTTTCTCTTCCAAAGCATCAAAATAATAATAATTGGGGCACCTGTGTGGCTCAGTCATTAAGCTGAGCTGATATTGGCTCGGCTCATGATCTCACAGTTGTGAGATCGAGCCCTGGAGTAGGGCTCCAGGCTAGGCAGGGAGCCTACTTAAGATTCTCCCTCTGCCCCTCCCCTGTGCACATATGTGCGTACGCTGTCTCTTTTTAAAAGTCATAATTATTATTGTTATGATAGTCAAATAATCTGGATATATGTGTGTAATATATAATTCCTATAATATGTGCTCTGTGTGTGTGTGTGTGTGTGTGTGTGTGTGTATAATATATATACTAATAATAATCAAGTGACTTGTGAGAACCTGTTGGCCAAGACCACATGAGAGATGGTGAGCATCTCAGAAGATGCTGACAGGAAATAAGCCAGTCACCAAAAGCCAGACAAGAGGATTTGCACCAAGTAGAAAACAGTCAAGGACCAGATCATGCCCCCATCCCTCCACCACACCCTCAATCTGTGACATCATGTAAAACCAGGGCTCTTAGGTCCCCCTGAAGGGAAAAGGTGGGGCAGAGGTAGCTATCCTGAATTGACTGGGATTAACCCTGAAAATACTGAAAAACACTAGAGGGATCAAGCGCATTTGGAAAGAACTAAGTGCAGTTTTCTGCCATGGGCTTGACATGAGAGTTGTTTTTGCCATGGGAGATTAAAGTTTTTGTTTTGTTTTGAACCCCTGACTGTAAGCTGTGAAGTGCTTCAGTGTGGGTATGCGTGTACATTCTACAGAAGGAGAGAGCACATACAGGAGTCAGCTTTTTGCAGCTATGGAGCGCAGATAAGGAGGCAGGCATGGAGCTCATCACCTTCTCCTGATGGACTAGTGTGCATGCCACAAGCCCATGTCCTGGTGCTCGTTTTCAGACTCCTCCCACCAACAGCACTCCCTCTGTTGGCCCTGGCCTGAGATTTCCTAGGGCCCTCCAGAAGCTCACACATGTTAACAAGTGGGGTCTGCCCAAGTCTTGGGGGGCATTTCCCAAGGCCTCCTCACAAGGATATGTGCCCTGGGGCTTGAGCCTGGAGGGGCGGTCTCCCACAACCCCTTTGCCCTTCTGTGCACCTGAGACCTGAACTGTGTTCTCCCAGGGGGATGCCCTCATGCACACTGCTAGGAAAAGGACAGGCGGCACAGACATGATGGAGAGCCCCAGGCAGAAATATAAATAACTATGGGGCACTTGGCAGAGTGGAAAACAGGCTATGTGAAAGTTACAGTGCACGTGCCCAGGAGTCTAGAACGACAGTCCGAGAGCAAAGAGAGATCATTTCCAGATATGAGATGTCCTGGTGCAGAACTCACCCACTAGAAACCAAGAGCTGGCCTGGCCTGGATCACTAAACAGTCCGAGGGCTTCCCCTGGGAGCGAATTACACCCAGTACACCATGTATTCCTTTGGAACACTTGGGTTTCTCTTGTCTTCTGTCAGACAGGGAGCTTGCAGGCAGGAGAACAGAACTGCACCAAGAGCCAACAGTGTAGCCTAAAAACTAAACCACGTTCCTCAGGAGTGGAGAGTAGCTTGGGGGGCGGGGAGAGGACGGCTCCTGTGCCTTAGAACACAGCTCCCGGGGAAGAGCCCTGGCTTCGAGTCAGACAGACGTGGCCTTGCATCCCACTCCCACTGTCTCTTGAAACAAACTCCCTAATGTGATGTCCAAGATCAGGGAGAACACCTCCTGCATGGGTGTTTTGATAGATGGGTGATACTGCATGTGAAGGTGTCTAAAATAATCCCTAGCTATTTTTTTCTTCTATCTCAGCCATCTACTGTTCTGACACTGCTTTTACTGCAACCTGTAATTATTTTATTATTCTGTGTTTTGACGTTGTTATTACTACTGTTACTATTGTTGTTTATATCCTTTACCAGGCTATAAAATCCGTAAGATCAAAATCCTGTGTCTTGCTCACACAAGTCCCCAGAACCTAGCACCTGGGAGGTACTCAATAAAAACATTTTCAATAATATTTTAACTCACTCAATACAAGTTAGTTCCTCTTCTTTGACTCCCTGAAAGCGGAGTGGTTTTCCAGAGATACTCACCGCAGCATTTACACCGAAAATTACTAGAGAAGGAACTCAAGGAAACCAGGATACTCAGATGATCACTAGAAACAGTCCTGGGGGCTGTATAATGAGACACTACCAAGTCACACACCCAGGAGCCACTTTATAAGGAGGCCATCAGCCAGCTCACTCCTGGAGGACAGGGTAGGGACACGCTGCAGCTGCTCCGGCCCCTCTGTGCCTGCCTCCTGGGAGCATCAGCAAGGGCCTCTGGGCCTGGGGGCAGGCTGCTGGGGAGAGCAGACCTTCCAGTAATTGCAATGCTATTGCTTCAAGAGAGGGAGGGAAAAGCATTTCAGTAATAAGCAAAGGAGAGGGAAAATCAATAAGGATGTATGTAATGAATTTTTGTTTCCTGAAATAGCCTGGCAGGAGCCTTGCCAGGAAGAGTTAGGACTAATCAGTGACAACATGAGAGACACAAATCCAGGAACATTATTTGGCTCGGCAGGCTCCCCTGGCGGAAGAATGTCAGTGTAAGGGATTACAGAGAGTCCAGCCTATTGTTCAGAAAGACAATCTTAAAGAGAATCTGGACAAAGGTAACCATAGTACCTATTGGGGGGGCGGGGGGGACAACAAACCTGACTTTCTCTGGCAGGCCTGGAATTTGAGGAGGGGGGCGGTCTGATCAAGCCTGGGCAAATTGTAATGGTTTTTGAATACTCAACGTCAAATAAATGCCCTATATTAGTACCACACATACTCTACTATTGGGCTACAACATAATGGTTATGAGCAGACTTCAGCTCTGCCATTTACTGTTCATTAACTGTGTAATACTGGGTAAGTTACTTAACATCTCTGAGCCTCTCTTGTGTCTTCTGTAAAACAGGGAGCTAACAGCACCCAAGTGCCAAGCTTCACCCATGTTGTAAGGATTAAATGAGATAACATATTAATTGCCATGCTAAGTGCCTGCCACAGGAAAGCACTCAAGAAGTGACTGTTAGTACTGCTGTCATTATAGTTAACTAATCTCACTGCGCTGAGTCTTTGTTAAGATCCCTGAGTCTTTGCTGGACTGTTTGCCCTTAAAAGGTGAGAACCATATACTCTCCCTGGAGCACTCTGCACCTGACAAAACCAATAGATGTTAACTCCGTGAACATGTTGAACTAAAATCTAGAAGCAAGGATAAGGTGTTCCTCACTTTCATCTTCTCCCTTGAGCAGCTCTGTGTATATGCATGTGTGTGATTCACCTAAAAAATGGTGGGAATCCCCTTACAGGGATTTTGGGTGTCTAACAACTCACTCACAGATGACAGAGCAATGAGCCTTGTGTTAGCACTTCTTAAAACCAGTCTGAAGTATTTTCACTTCTTGCCATAATTGTCTGCAATGCCGTGAAGTGGTTCTGAACCACACCTATCATCAGTTCGTTCACTCCTGTAACTACATTTCAAAAATCAATTTCACTATGGCACAATTTACATATAATAAAATAGACACACTCTGTCAGTTTAGTGAGTTTTGATAAGCGTGAATCATCTGAATCAAGATGTGGAAATTTTCCAAATCGGCCCCCTTGTGCCACTTCCCAGTCAATTTTATCTACACCTCCAGCCCCAGACAGACACTGTCACATCTACTGAAGATCAGATTTGTCTTTTTTAGAGTCTTATTTAAATGAAACATACCACATGTAGTATTAGTTCTGATCAACAGAAAGGCTTCAATACCCACCCATTTTTTTGTGTGTATATAGGTAGTACGTTCCTTTCTATTGCTACGCAGTATCCCATTGTATGAATAGAACACATTTTGTTTAAAAATCCACTCACCTACTGATGAACATTAGGGGTTGTTTCCAACATTTCACTATTATGAATAAAGCTGCTATGCCTATTCATGCACAAGTCTTCTGAAATATTTTCACTTCTCTTGGGTAAATACCCAGGAATATCCCAGGGTCATACGATAAGTGTACATTCAACTTTCTAAGATACTGCCAAACTATTTTCCAAAGTTGATGTGCCATTTTACAGGCTCACCAACAACAAGAGTTCCTGTGGCCCCATATACTCTCCAACACCTGGAGTTGTGACTACGTTTTAAATGAGTTATTCTATTTTACTTGGACCTTTCTAGAATTTCTTCTGCTCTCCCCATCTCCCTCTAATTTCTAGAATCCCTACCTTTATATTTAGTGTCTCCAAAGAGCAGAAGTAAGGTTAAAGTGTTTACTATTAAACTCCAGAATTTAATACATTTTTAAAGTGCTCATATGGAAATAACCTAAGTGTCCAACAATGGATGAATGGATAAAGCAGATGTGATATGTACACACACACAGACACGCACACAACACACACACACACACACACACACAATCAACTATTATTCACTCATGAGAAAGAAAAAAATCCTGCCATTTGCAACAGCATGGATGGCCCTTGAGGGCATTATGTTAAATGAGAGAAGTCAGATAGAGAAAGGCAAATACTGTAGGATCTCACTTATATGTGGAATCTAAAAAAGCAAAACTCATAGAAACAGGAAGTAGATAGGCACCTGGGTGGCTCAGTCGGTTAAGCGTCCAACTCTTGGTTTTGGCTCAGGTCATGATCTTGTGGTTTCGTGGGTTTGAGCCCCAAGTCGGGCTCTGCACTGGCAGTGTGGGGCCTGCTTGGGATTTTCTCTCTCCCTCTCTCTCTGCCCCTCCCCCACTGGTGCTGTCTCTGTCTCTCTCAAAAAAATTTTTAAAAGAAACAGAATGGTGGTTACCAGGAATTATAGGGGGTAGAGGAACTGGGGAGGTATTGGTCAAACAGTATAAACTTGCAACTAGAAAATGAGTAAGTTCTGGATCAAATGCACAGCATAGTGATTACAGTCAACAGTACTGTATTATATACCTTAAAGTTGCTAAGAGAGTAGATCTTAAATCTTCTCACCACAAAAAAACAAATGATAATTATGTGATATGAGAGATGTGTTAGCTAATGCTATGGTGAGATAATCATATTGCAATAGGTAAATGTATCAAATCAGTGCATTGTACACCTTTAAGTTATACAAAGTTATATGTCAATTATATCTCAATTAAAATAAAATAAAATAAAATAAAATAAAATAAAATAAAATAAAACTAAAGTGTTCAAAAGATGTCAGGAGCTCGTCAACCAGAGAAAGTTCTTCCACAACAGGATTCTTCTTGTTTATTTCACTAAAACCCACACATGCAAATATACACACTTAGAATCTCCTCATCTTTGGGCAGATGCGGCTCTGGAACAATTTATTTATAGCAAAGGAAAGAAAAAAAACCACATTCCTTTAGACACTAAACTATTAGTTTCCAGGACTTTCTTTTCAAAAACAGCTTAGGAAGTGGAATTGTCTGTTCATCTTCTATAGTGTCCTTCCCTTTGCGTTTGTTCACAGTCAATCTTGAGCCCCCATTAGGCCTCCACATTGCATAAAAGTCACTAATTTCACAGTAGCCTACTCCTGTACCTATAAACAGATTCATTGCTTAGTAAAATGTAAATTGTCTGAACTATGTTTCACTTAATGCTATCAACTCTGGTTTCAGAAAATGAAATCTTAATCTGTAGCAGAATGAAGAATGCACATGATGTTTCATTACAAAGATTTTGATTTAGGAGGGGAAAAAACCTCCTGTACATTAAATTTCCAAGATTTCAACATAACCAAGTTCCTTTTAGGGTAATAAATAAATAAATAAATGACAATTCTTTGTAGTTTACAATTATTTTCCAAACCTCAAGTATAAGGAAACGGAACCCCCAGGTTTTGGGGTTTTTATTGTTGTTGTTGTTTTGCCCAATATTTTTCCAGTTTTAAAACTAAGTAATTTAAGGAAGATATTTGTGCCACTATTCCTTTCTACTTAAGTCATTAAATGTGTGTCTCCACTTCTCTGATAGCTTTGGAAGCCATTTACAAGGGATTTTCTGAACCCTTTGTCTTAGAAACAGAACATTTTAAAAGTAAATGAACTTGCACATCAGAATTTTCCAGTTCAGGTGGAAACACTGAACCCAGGAGGTTTGGGTGAGTTATGAACTTCAGAAAACGCATTCTCTGCCATCCCCAGCAAGCAGGGCAACTTTCAGCGACAGAAATGCAATGGTCAAACACTGCAGGAACAGACCGTGGCCAGTCACTGCGACAGGCAGTTGATCAATAATGCTGTCAGCCTCTTCTTAACATTTGGAAAGATAGAGGCCCTGGGGTTCTCAATGCTCCAATAAATGAACAAATACAAGCACTGCCACCACAAAAAACAAAACACTACACACCCAGGCACAGAATTGCTCATAAATGTGAAAGAGTTTTGCATTTCCTTTCCTTTAAAGGAGGTGTGATAAAGAAATAATTGTGGATGGTATAAAGAAGTAATTACCAATAGGATTATGAAAGACTTATAAAAAAGAAAATGATACATGCATGCTATGCATTCATTAAAAAATATATATGCTAGAAGGATGCTGACGCCATGACCAAGCTTTCTTAAGTGTGATTCATGGACCACTGTTCCAGAATCATAGGAGGAGCCTGCTAAAATAGAGATTCCTAGACCCCACCTCAAACCTACAGCTCCACAGGTGAATCTTATACACACTGAAGTTTGAGACTCCTTCAATAAATGGATGTTCCCAACGTCATTTTGGTAGTCAGAAGAATGGCCCTCAAAGATGTACACATTCCAATTCTGGCTATGTTACCTTACACGGCAAAAGAGACTTTGCAGAAGTGATTAAGGTTACAGACCTTGAAATGGATTATCCAGGTGAGCCCAATCTAATTGAGTCCTTGAAACGGAGAAACATTCCCAGCTGCGGTCAGAGAGACACCACGTGAGAAGGACTTGATCAACCACCACTGGCTTTGAAGATGGGGATGGGGGCCACAAGCCAAGAAATGTGAGTTGCCCCAGAAGCTGGGAATGGCCCTTGATGTATAGCCAGCAAGAAATGAGAATCTCATTCCTACAATCACAAAGAACCGAGTTCTGCTAAAAACCTGAATGAGCAAGGAAATGGATTCTCCCCTAGAGTCTCCAAAAAGAACACCCTGCCACCATCTTGATTTTGTCCCAGTGACACTTACACCTTCTGATTTACAGAGTCATAAATGTGTCTGATTATAAGACTCTAAGTTTGTGGTAATGTGTTATGGCAGCAACAGGAAGGTATTGTAGTTATAAACTATATACCTTATATCTACATCTATATCTACTGGAAAATACATTAAAATATTAATAACAGTTATCTTTAGAGAGTGGCATTATAAGTGCCCTCTGTTTTTCATTGTGCTTTTATTTTTCAAAAGTTTGCCAAAAAGAACAGAGAAAAATTTGTAATCAGAGAAAATTACTCAAAAAATTAAAGTAAAAGAAAATGAAGATGAGAAACAAACCCTAACATGATTCAATCAACACAGTGTTCTGGACTTGGCCTGGGGAAAGGCCTTGAACTTGGAGCCTCAGACTCTGAGTTCAGCCTCGGGGCATTCAGCATCCTACACAATGCTCTCTGGTCATCTGTATGGAGACCCAAGCTCACTTGTCTTCTCCTCTTTTATTCCAGGGACAACATCAGGGACTCAATTACGTTGCAACACCTGTTCTTCATGGGAAAGCAGCCCAGACAACTGATTAGATTATTTTAAGCCCTCGTTTAGAAAATCTCAAGTTGCTACAACTGATGTTCTGTCCAACTGGATGAACACAATCAAAGTGGGTAGCCAAAAGGTCCAGTGATTGCTGTTGCTAGAATATATTAATTATTCAGACAGAGGTATGGCATTTTAGGTTCACAGAATTCACTGTTGACTCTGTCAACCAGCCGAGAAAAAAATTTCAAGTAGATTCAAATATCATTTGAAGAATAGAGGAGAACTGAATATTTATTAGCATTAACACAAAGTGTCATCTAAAATTTCTAGTAGAGCTATGGAGTCCTGCACAGTGTGTTCAGTCAAAGGTAGTATTAGAAGGAGGTGCTGCTACCTGTTCACTGAATCAGACCTCCCAAGGCAAATCTGAGCATCACCAAAGTCTGTCTTGAAACAATGATAAGACAGGTGCTAACTGACACCTTGCTAACTCAGGCGAAAAATCCATTTTGTATGGGGACTGTAATACATCAGTCCATGTGACTAGTTGATGGCATAGTGAACTGCATGGGCATCTGAGCCAGGCAGATCTGGGTTCAAGTCCTGACCCCTGCACTTAATTCCTGGGTGACCTTGGGTAGATCTTGATCCCAAAGTTTAAGCTTTGGTCAACTCTTCTGTAGAGAAAATGATGACAACAATACCTCACTGAGGTACTTTGCATTAAATTAGATAATGGACTTGGAATGTTGTCTGACATATGGTGAAATCTCATTAAGTATTAGCCATTATCATCCCATTTTACAGATGAAGCTTCAAAAAGGTGAAGTAATTTGCCCAAGGTCCCAGAGATAGAACATAGATGCAAATCCAAATGACACAGCTCTTCACATAAGAATCATAGATAATGAGAAAAAAGGCAGTAAGAGGTTCCATGTATTTGGATGGATACTCAAATGTATTCTCATTTCAGTAATATTTATAATCAATCCTGACCCATGGTAGGGGAGGAGCAAGAAGCCTCCTCTTTGTGATTTGAAACTACCTAAATTAAGGGCTGTCATATTCAGTCGTGCAAGTTCTGCACTGCACAACTCAAGAGTGCCTTTCACAGAGACAGCAAGCAGCCTTAAGAATACCTAACCCATCGACTTCAGAACCATTATTATGCACTTGGACTAAAAAGGCACTGGGAGTGAGAAGATAAATTTCAGAAGCTATATACTGTCAGGAATTCACGTTGCTATAGTGAAAACTTTCTATGATTTCTAGCATCACAGGAAATAGTACTCAGTGGCACTTCACCTCTTTCTGCAATGCTGAATAGCTCTCCCTTTGGGAAGGACAAAGTACATTTATAAATATCCTCAGAATGTCAGTTGTTACTTTGGCACTGCTTAGTCACAACAGAATCTACTGTGAAAAGTTCAAAATAGTTCCTGAACCAAAATCTTGCAATAGGATTCAGAAGCATAAAAGAAATGCTGTGAGTATTGAGGGATTTTAAGGGAGTTCTTCTAAGGAACAGTAACATGCCAGTCATCAGTATTCCCCAGCCTTTGAGATGGGGTGGGCTCTACTTATAGACTTTCATCAGGGCTGAGACTCCCCTTCTCACAGCATCCGCAGGGCTGAGCATGTCCACCTGTGTCCTGGCAGCTCCCCACACTGGGAAGATCCTATGAGCCCAGAAGGACTGTGTGTCTCTAGTCTCTGCACTTCCAGTGCCTGGAACAAAGCAGGGCACTAATAAATGTTCAATGAATAAATGAATTTACAACTTCCTGAGGAGGCCGCTTTGATTATTAACAGATTCCATATTTGCAGAAAATTCAGTTGAGAAATTGAATTGTTGTCAAAATAGAATCAGAGCCTGTTCTAGGACGGAAGCTAAAGAAGCTTTGTTCCCCAGCACACCGCAGAGAGCAAAAGAAGACCAGGCACTAGAGAAAAATGCCCCCCAAACCCTCTTGAGTTTCTCACAGTGTTGGGTTCATCCCAGCCCAGTCCCAGGGGACATGTTCTATTCCACACTTGGAATAAGGCATGAAGTGGGCTGTCCCCAAAATTCTTCTCAGGACTACACCCAGTGATGTTTACCTTTCAGAACCAGCACCAGAGCTATGTTCTTTCAACTGTCTTTTCTAGGAGGGGAACATAATAACCAGGCATCGGTCTCTTTCTGGCTTCCAGAAGTCTGTCATGATGCAGTCAGAACAAACATCTCTCAACAATATGTCCGGTAGCCTTTCCCCCACTCTTTGAGCCCGCTGCTATATTTTTTTAATAAAACATATTTTTAGGGGCACCTGGGTGGGTCACTAGGTTGAGCGTCCTGATTTTGGCTCAGGTCATAATCCCGGGGCCGTGGGATCAAGCCCCGTGTCAGGCTCCACACTGAGTGAGGATCCTGCTTAAGATTCTCTCTCTGTCTCCCTCTGCCCCTCTCCCCTGCTCACGTTCTCTCTCTCTAAAATAAATAAATAAGTAAATAATAAAATATTTTAAACAATAGAATAATTAGTAATTATAATAATGCCAACTTGTATTTTTGTGAAACACAGTGCTGGGACACACACACACACACAGTAGGAGATATATATGTGTGTATATAGACATATAACGGCTAGAATATATATGCATATATGTGTATATACGTATGTCAGAAAGCTTTATGCATACATAAAATCTCAATGAATTCTTAACACTACCATGTTAGTCCTATTAATTCAACTCAATGGATGGTGAATTTGAAGCTCAGGAACTTCCAACGTCACATAACTAGTAAGTGATGGCACGTGGGTCAGATCTATCTGTCTGCAGCCCAAACCTCTACTCTTCCCAGTAAAGCCACAGAGCTGCCTCCATGTGTTAGGTTCTTGGCATATCTTTCAAAATTCACGCAATCCCCTCCCAACCTTCCAGCCTCCCAAATAATAAGTAACCAAATAATAAGATTGTCTCCCAGGGTGAGATTGCATCTGAGCAATGAAGTGTGCACACCTAGGGCTTTGATTTAATTCTCTTGGACTAAGCTGATTAAGTGCTGAGCAGTTTAGAATCTTTTATAATTTTATTAGATTAGATCATCAGATTTCAGAGATGAAACGAATGGAAGCCTGACCAGAGACCAAAACAGCCAAATCCAGATGAATAAAGGTTCCTTATGGCTAACTTTCTGTTTTCAAGCACTCAATAACACATACAAAGTGTGACTCTGAACAGCAGGGATAAAATTTCAATATTAAAGTAACTTTTATGGTGCCAGGAAACACTGTGACATGCTTTCATCTTCAAGCATCATGCTTTTGCTTTAATGAAACCATAGATTATCGATTCTCAGACTTGGGGAACACTGTCCTAATGGATATGGTCTTGAGTTATATCACTACTGCAGCCATTAACTCGTGCAACTAAAAGCAAATGACTTCACCTCCCTGTGCCTTATCCCACTTGAACCTCTCTAGCAGAATTTAGAAAAATGAGGACATTCAATTAAGAAAACATTTGTGTCCACATATAAAAGAGACAATAAAAATGGAATGCGTCACTGCTTCTTATGTTTCTTGCTGGTTTCCTGGTGTCAGGATTTCATTTGAGCAAAATCATCTTAGTAATAGCTCAACAGACACAAAAATATCACTGATGTGCGTATCACACCGGCTCCATCCTGAGTCAGTCATTCTCCATTGCTATACTTGTTCTTTTTATCATTATTACTATTATTTAGCAATCTATACACCCAATGTGGGGCCTGTACTCATGACCCTGAGATCCCGAGTCACACGCTCTTTCCAGTGAGCCAGCCAGGTGCCCCTCTATACCTGTCCTAAGGTACTGTACACATTTCAGCATCATTCACGAGCACATCTCTCCCAGACTTAGCGTGTCTAGCCCTAATTTCCCATCCTCCCTCGAGTGTTATATCACCCACGGGACAGCTCTACTTGGATATAAAAGGTTAATACGCAGGCAATGCTTCACCATCCTTCTCTGCCGCTTTGTCTTCCATCAATGGTACCAGGTTCTCCACGCTCAGAAATGCATTCTTCTTCACCCCGCCACCCCCACCCCTGTGTCAGATCAGTCCCCATGTCCTGTACATTTTCTTTGTTAACAGTATCTTTCTTTTTATTTCTCTAGTTTCACTCTTAATCCAGGACTCATTCCCTTATCTCTAACTTTTTGGTAATTGCCTTCATCCTGTCTCCATACCTATGATCTCTCTCTACTATTTTCTACAAGCAGCTGCTGGTTCGATCAGAAAGAACTCTCCTCTGGTCTGTCATATAATCTCTGCTTTCCATAGCAGGGTGTTGACCTTTTATCTGTTCTCCCTACTCCATCAGCTTCACACGCTTCTTCTGCATGTTACTCCCCTAACATGGACCTTGTCCTCCAGCCAAGCTAATTTGTGTTCTGGCTCCAATATGTCACTTGCTCATTCCTATTGTTGGCATACCAAAAGAATTAACTGCACAAATGGATGGTTATACTGGAAAAGTGTGTATGACCACACCTAAAATCTCTTCTGCTCATTCTATCCTTGTCACCATACTCAAAGCAAAATATATTCATAAAGTCTTGGGTGGTTGATCTCCTTCAAAGCTTGCTGCTACTCATAATTAGTGTTATTCTCCCCTGGGTTCATGTTTCAGACATGTGATCTGCAGTTTCATGTGTGTGTTCTCCTTCCTTATGGCAGAGATTGCTACCTGTCCACCAAACACAGTTCCTCTTCTTGTATGTAACTGGGCTTTGTAACTGGGCTCTATTACCCAGCCTCCTTTGCAGGTACTCAGGTGTGGCCATGTAACTAATACACAGTGGAATGTGAGTGGAAGTGGGATGCAGGCCACTTCTAGGCTGTAAAGGCTCAAGACCAGGCTATATACATAGCCCTTCCATGCTTTCTTTTCGGTTTCCCCTAGGGTGGGGAAAGGCAAACCGCAAGTGGCCTTAGGAATCAGGTGTTGAAGATGGCAGAATCCCCACCAGCCGGGGCCCTTGAATAATGAGGAGAGTCAGCCACTGACCCGCGACATTTCCCTGGATGACAACGTGAAAGAGAAATAAACTTCTGTATTTCTGGGGCCGCTGAAATTTTGCTGGATCTTGTTACAGCAGCGCAGCCCTCCCTAAATAATTTATTCCTCGACTGGATTGCCAGTGCCCTGATTAGCTGCAGCTGCATGAGCAGCCAGGACTACACACGGATGTGAATCAGAGGTGCAGAAATGCCTCAGGGCGGGACCAGGTAAGCCAGCAGAAGGTGCAAAGGAAGGTGGGCTAGGCTGTACTTTGGGATTCATCATGAGCATGGATGCAGGTGGAATCACAAATAAGGAGGAAAACATTTTAGAAGAATGAATGCATGGTCCGTGCTGGAGACTGATGAGGCAAAGCTGAGAGAGTGGATTACAACAGCACCAGAACTCATTCTCACTGGCTTTAGTTCTATTGCTAGGTCTGGGAGGAACACTGGGTTATGTTCTAGAAGAGCTTAGGCTTTTCTTCCAACCACACCTGCTAAACCTTTGGGAGTCTGGGATCCCAGTTACTTCCTTATCTGTGCCATCTTCCAGGATCAACACAAGGTTGGGTCAAATTAAAGTCTTCTGAGCCCCTATATAATAACTCTCCTCACTTCTCTCTCCTGGGCCCTAGACTAAGAGTGAAATCCTGACATCTCGGCTTTTGACCAGGGCCTAAATTCCATTCCACTGCCAACAACACCTCAGGCCAAGCTCAGTGGCAGAAGACTCAAGGAAGTCTGTCCGGGACCTCCAGATTAGACCCCCTTCCAGGTACCAAGTGGACATAGTAAGATCTCAGAGGCTGGCTGAGGGGTGCACTGGAGAAACATTTTGGCAGTGAGTGCGCTGAGGCAGAGGAGAAAGCAATGGAGGTAGGATGGTCTTTAGGGCACTTGAGGCGCTGGAATCTTTAGACTTCAGGTTCTCCATTGAGTAAACGATTATAGAATACCCTTTAAGTTTCAGGAACTATGCATATATAATTTCGATGCTACAGAAGAATCTAAGAAAGTAGTACACCCATTTCTTATAAAGGTAAATGGAAACCAAGAGCAGGGTATATGACCATATCTCCCTACCACAAGATCTTCCCTTGTTAAAACTGTTGAAATTTTATACAAAATATCTGGACCAGGACACTTTGAAGTCCCTATTTTGAACTGTCCATGGCTGGGAAGGGGATGAGTGGGTAAAGGGAGAGGCACAAGCCATGACCTGTGGGTAAGGGGCATACCCAACTAGGAGATCCAGTGTAATCGACAGCATAAGGTCTCCAATAGGGCAGCTGGTAGAACAACAGACCAGAGAGCTGAGACTTGCTCTGGAATGACAAGTCCTGTTACTGCAGCAGTTTGGTCAGCAGTACAAAAATCAAGATAGGACTGATGGACAGCATCACTTCCTGGGCAAAAGGCCAGGGTAGTCTGTATCCTCATATCAAAGCTACAATCCCAGTTTTAATGACAAGGCCTTGGCCCTCCAAGTCAGGAGTTAGATACATTTTATCTACAAGCAAAGGTGGGGAAGATGAAGAGGGGCCATCACATGTGACCAGAGCCAGTACAAAGGGACATCTAGCTCCCTCCATCTGTCACTGGGTCTCAAGTGGAGTCTTTCCTTTTTTTTTTTTAAGTTTATTTATTTTTGATAGAGAGAGAGACAGAATGTGAGCAGGGGAGGGGCAGAGACAGAGGGAGACACAGAATCCGAAGCAGGCTCCAGGCTCTGAGCTATCAGCATAGACCCCGACACAGGGCTCGAGCCCACCAACCGTAAGATCATGACCTGAGCCAAAGTCAGCCGCTCAAATGACTGAGCCACCCAGGCTCCCCAACAAGTGGAGCCTTTCTTACCAGCGATGTTCCTGTGAGATCAAGTCATCAGCTCTGTGACCAGCTTATGTCAAGTTACAACTTGACGGTCCTGCTGGAGCTAGGAGGTCTATATCCACTGTGAAGAAACATCTTGGACCCCCACATCTCTACAACCCATGTCAGTGGTGCTTTCTTCACTTCTAGACATATATGCTCTTGGGAAAGGAATCATTAACCTTTATCACTCCAGGGTAAGTGACTTTGATGATATGACATGGTGTTCATTCTAGGGATGTTTATACTCTAACCAGCCGTGAGAACTCTTTACTGCAAAGAATGGATCAACCAGGTTGGAGAAGTATTCAGAGAGAAGGCACATAAAGTCTAATAACTGAGCTTTCCCACATGTTCCCCTTTCACCAGATGGACATATGTGGGGGTACACGAGGATGGAGCAAGGTCTCATGGGATCTTATGTCCTGAGAAGAGCTATACACAGAAGCTAAAGACAAGGGTCTGTTCCTGCCTTCAAGAGTAACTAGCTGTAGGACAAGGGCCAAGCCATTTAGCCTGTTTGTGATATATTCCCTTATGAATAAAATTAGCATAACAATACTTTCTTCTCTTACATGGGAATTATGAGGATCAAATAAAGTGAAGGATGTAAATAATCCTACTAAACACATACAAGTACAGAACATTGTTGTGCTAATGTTGCCAACAATGGTGGTGTGTGTGTGTGTGTGTGTGTGTGTGTGTGTGTGTGTCGTGTGTGTGTGTGAATTTGTTAAAACAGTGATGTAGAAAGTATCACCCAGTAATTCTTAGCTTGGACCTCCCCAAGCAGCAGAAAGTAACTCTTCCCACAAAGGAAGGCAACACACACACACACACACACACACACACACACACACACACGGTGACACAAAACATTTGTGAACAACAGGGAACTCAGGTTAGCTAAAGAGCTGCCAGGCCAAGGTAAATCAAAGATAACCCATGGTTGGGGCACCTGGATGACTCAGTTGGCTAAGCATCTGACTCCTGGTTTGGGCTCAGGTCATGATCTCATGGCTTCACGGTTTCGAGCCCCACGTTGGGGTGAGGAGTCTGCTTGGGATTCTCTCTCTCCCTCTCTGCCCCTCCCCCACTCATACTGTCTGTCTCTTTCAAAATAAATAAACTTAAAAAAAAGATAACCCATGGTAAATGAGTAACATAGACAAGGATTTATGGAATTCATGTTGGTGATTTTTTTTTAAAAAAAGCTTACCACAGAAGTAACTGATAAAAGTTTGCTACTTAAAGTGAACTTCAGAAAGCAGAAATTAGGAATAATCTACAAATATTAGCAAGCACACTAAAACAAGAATGCTAATTCCAGGGCAAATGGCCTGGTAGAGGTGTGACAAAAACCGGGAGTATGAAGCAAAACAGTTTGTGCCCTAAAATGAAGCGTAATTAAGCACGGGGCTTCTCATCAGTGTGGCCAGCTAACTGCTGGGGACCAGGACGGAGCTGTACCTTCATGGTAGGACACGAGCTGCATCACAGCCAGCCTGGGGAAGGACAGAGCCAGGCCAGAGCATCACCAGTCAGGACATGGGACCCAAAGACAACTGGCCTTCGGGAGCACCTCCATACGCTTACCACTCCCCACCTGGGGCTGGTGGAGATCCCGGCCATTTCCCTGGGAAGGGCTGCCCCAGACACTCCAGAGACCCTGATTCCTCAGCGCACTCCCCAGCTGGTGTGGCCTTGGGCAGCCTGTGCATCAGAAGAGAACAATTCTCTGTTTAAGGTTAAGAAAACAAAGAAGTGAGTGACTTACTTTCCATAACCTGTCCACACCCTACATGTGCCTCACAATTAGAAGCACACAGAATGCAAAAAGCATAATTGTGGTTGAAAATTCACAAAGAGTTTCAAATGGAGGTGCCTGGGTGGCTCAGTCAGTTAAGCGTCCAACTTCGGCTCAGGTCATGATCTCACCCTCCGTGAGTTCGCATCCTGCATCGGGCTCTGTGCTGGCAGCTTGGAGCCTGGAACCTACTTCAGATTCTGTGTCTCTCCCTCCTATCTCTCTGCCCCTCCCCTGCTCACACTCTGTCTCTCTCTCAAAAATAAATAAACATTAAAAAAAAAAAAGAGTTTGAAATGGATTACTCTTGTTCCTTGGAATCTATGTGGCCAACTTCTGTCTTTCTTTAGTTCCTGCCCTAATATTTAGCAAGGGACAAGGGTCCACAGAAATCACAACTGAAAGCATCTAGAGAGCAATACATGGTGAGCTGTAATATGTTTACTTATGAATTAGCCTTTAATCAACAGATTTAATATTAATTAATAATTCATAAGCTCCTCTTTGCATAGAAATGACATAATTATGTTTCTGATTCAACCCAAAGTGTCCACTGCAAAATGTGTAAAATGTTAATTAGTAGTGAAATGCAGTTAGGAAAAAAAATTCTTTTAATTATGTAATAAGGCTCATTACAATGGGTAATCAACAAAGCTGCCAAATTAGTCCTCTGGTGGCATTTTTCTATATATAGAAAATAAACTTTTGTTTGTAAAAAATGTGCATGTGAACAGACAGATTTTAAATTGCTTTCAAGAAGAGAGCAGCAAGAAGTCCCAGAAACAGTTAGAAATGACCTTGTAATCTTTCAATACTGTGAGTCAGTAAAGGTGGCTCAGATAAAGGAAGAAAAAGTCTCAAGTATTCCCTTCATATCTGAATGAATGTCCAAAACCTCCACTGGGTTTGAACCAATTTGGTGCTATCTTTTAGAGACCCCAGCTGTTTGTGAAAGAGTTCAGGTTATAGGAGCAATATTATCAATAGGGTATTAATGCAGCACCTACTGAATACAGAACATCAACGAAATAGAAAATGTGACTCCTGCCTTTTATTGGTAAAACCTCAAAACCCGAGTCTCCATCTGTCTCACGTGTGTGAACTTCATGGCCAAGGACTCATCAATCACATATTCATGAACAAAGATGCAGCTCCATCCACCACTCACTCATCACTCATTCATTCATTCATTCATTCATTCCTTCATTCATCCATTCATTCATCAAAAACACATTGACTGATTACTTTCCACATTCAGGCCCAATGCCAGCAGCACAAATATGATTGAGTCATAACTTTGCTCCCACAGGGTTCTCAGGGATGGTTTGAGGAAGAGATCTGGGCTTTGAAAATCAGACCAACCCGGACTCCTACACATTGTAGTCTCATCCTTAGCACATCATAGTCATGTGAACTTGGGGAAATAACTTCTCTGAAGCTGTTTCCTCATCTACCTGGGGATGGTCTTCTCTACTTTGTGGGGTTCTTTAAA
This sequence comes from Puma concolor, assembly GCF_028749965.1. Lineage (NCBI taxonomy): Eukaryota > Metazoa > Chordata > Mammalia > Carnivora > Felidae > Puma > Puma concolor. Next base: position 45,409,704 of record NC_141672.1, read on the forward strand.
GGTTTCATTGGGATAATGAAGGTGAGGGGCTTAGCCCCGTGCATGGCAGAAGCCAGTACATAAAGACTGCCTCTTCCTCCATCCTTTACACCTTGGGTGGTGGTGGCCTGTCAGCCTGAATTTAATACACATTTTGATATATAGACAATGGGTTTTAAAGAATTGTCTATGGAATTTAATTCAAATTAATGAGCATTTCTAGGAAGGGCGACACTGGATGCAGGGAATATAAGGGGAAAAGAGCTAACCCCTCCTGCCAGGAGTGTCCAATCTACTTCTCCTTGTCTTGGGTCCTGCACCCACACTTTCTGCCCTCTTGTTGGTCCTCATCCATCCTATGGCCTTGCTTCTATCTTACCCTGGTCTGTGATCAGGTCTCTGGTCCTGAATGCATCTCTCTGGCCACATTCATTCCTCCTCCCCTCAGACTCCTAGACCCAAAGCTCTACTATCCATCCAGCCTGCAGAGGCCAAATCCGTAAAGCCCCTATAGGAGCTCAGGTCAGACTGTTCTAACCCCAACAAAGAGGGTAGAAATTCACTCCCTCCCGCACCATATTGTGGTCCTTTCCATGAGGAAGCAGAAGAAAAACACAGCTCTGCAGGCCCTGGTGCCCCAGCCTGGGGTAGAAAGCATAACCCTTTGGCCAACTCCAGGTCGGACTCTGAGGATCCTCTACCATTCCTGCCAAATAAGGGCCTAGTTAGCCCCAGAGGGGTCAGAGAGCTTTCAGGCTCACCTCCAGATGAGTACAGAGCTCCAGCCACTGAGTGGGAACAATTGGAGGGGTCTTGATCACCTTCCAATATTCAGTGGCTCAGAGTGCCTGGCTCACAGAGGGTGCTTAATACGTGTGGAATGTACAAATGCATGACTCTGATATGCTGGCCACCCGTTAACACAAGACTGGTCCAAAACTGAGAACAGCCAGAGCTTAATCACCCAGCTGAAGCCGACTTTCTGAGACCCTGAGACCCACTCTGCCAGGAGGCTGCCAATTGTCAAATTTCACAGAGACACTGATCCATTTTGGGGCATATGAGTTCATTGTGACAAATGCCTGGAACCTGCACTGTAATGAGATGAGGCTGCCATAGTGGACACGTTCCAAGACTGAGTAGGGATCCATCCAGGAGGAGCTTGCCCAGGCTGAAATGTAAGAGTTCCTGCCTGGAGTAAGCAGCCAATGCTACTGAGATCTCCTTACCACAGTCTCTTGCTGCCAAGACATGCCTCATTTTACAAAGAAGAGTCAGGGCCTACACATAAAAACTAAGAGGTCAGCACCAGATCAGGACAAGGTCAGAAATACTCTGAAGTATGTCGTTAGACCACTACCTGCCCTCCTTACTTACAAATTGCTTTTTTTTTAAATAAGGTATAATAAACATTAAAGGAGAGATTGAATAGATAGACAGACGGACAGAAAAAATGGATAAATAATATAGATAGAGAGGGAGGAGGTTTTAAAGCATGACACTTTTCCAGAGGTAAGAACATTTAAAAATAAAATATAAATCTTTATAAAGGAAAAGCCTCTATATCGAAATCCCTGGGACATCCCAAATTTGCCAACTACGTGGTTTTGTGACTCCAAACCATCACCCCCAGCTGCACTTACACATGGCATTATAGCCTCAGGGAAATGAATGTGGAAAATCAGGTACTACTGCTTTAAGAAATATCAGGAAGACACAGAACCTGTGGCAGAACCAAAGACGGGTTAAATAATTTGGGGGCAATGACAACAGACAATTGAGATAGGAAGTAACACCACATTTTTGACTCACAAAAAACATTTTCCAATAACCTGAATTTAGTCTAAATCTACACAGCAGCTGCTGGTAGCATCATGTAATTCCCCAGAGACACCTCCTTCTGAAGACAGGAATTTAAATAGTTGTATCAAATCCTGGTGAACTCTGGCCATTAGAAATGACCTTGAGGGTAATCAGACCCCCATGTTCTATATGTAACAGACACCCAGAAGTGCTGGATATGTTTGGGTGGGCTCCTCCTGGAACTACATTCATTTTCAAGCTGTAAAACCATGGCAACAATTTCTATGAAATGTAGATAATTCTGGTTTGTAAACATGCTGTTGGTTTTCATTAGGCTGGATCACATTAAAGCCAGCTATAAAATGTGAAATGAGCAGCAAGGACAGACTCTTCCCTGACAGCCCCCTCAGTATCTGCCTGGAGTCAACGCAGGTCCTGAGTTCCAGTCATGGCACATGGGAAATACTTGCTGTCCCACTGTAATTACCAGAGCCATATGAACTTGGGGCACTGGTTGGCTCTGTAACTCATATGTTAGCTAGGGTTTCACAGCCACCTGAGATGTAGATGAGTTGGATTCGCACCCTTTTATCAAAGTCCAAAGGTCTCTCCTCAAAATTCCTCAGCTTTCCACAGGCTTATACTTTCATATTGTCCTTAGCCTCCAATTCCCTGCTTCTGCTGAAATTTTTTCACTCAGCATCCCTTGATCTCCACTCTGGAATTGACCCAAACTGGGTACCCAGTCTCCAAAATCCCTGCCTTCAAAACAAGTTCAAATCATTTTACTTATTACTGACAACTAAGATTTATTGAGTGCTTATTATATATCAGACTCCTATGCGTATGATCTCATTTGCTCCTCCCGGCAACCCTAGGAAAGATACCCACAACCATCACCTGTAGCAGAATGAAGATGCGAGGATCACAAGGAAGTGGCATCGTGCTCCATACAAAGGAAAAACAACATAAAATTGTGTCTTGGTCAGTCTGGCTGCCCTAGTCTTTAGTTTCTCATAGACAACCCAATCCCTGTATCTCATCTTGCTTGCTCCTACTCTCTCCTATCCCAAACTTCTCAGTTATTCTGTCTGAGATTAGTCTAGGAACCCCTTTCTTATGCAGGGAAATTCTGCTGCTTCAGGGCACCTACTCCCAAACCCACATGTACCAATGACTGTGGTGCTCGACTTGTTCTCCATGGCAATGTCCTTCCTGAGAAGGTGTTTGGGGTTATAAACAGCAAGTTTGCTTAATATTGTTATTATGGCTCATCTTGTCCTTGTTATACATGTAAGCCCCAAGAAATCAAACCAAATATCAGGAATAGAACTGGAATAATTTGTGGACACTTGCAATATTTTTAACTTAATTCTTTTTGTATATAGAGTGCATTGTCATGTTCTAAATTCAAAGAGTTCCACAAGATACATAGTGAGAAATCTCCCTTCCACTCCAGTCCCCAGCCAGTAAGTTCCTTCCCTCTGAGGCCAATCATTTTTTTCAGTATATACCAGGAATATTTTAGGCATCTATGAATGTGCCCTTTTAGATTTTACCCTTCCTCTTTTTATTACAGTAAGTGGTTTTAAAATGGTAGCATGCTATGCTACTGTTAGGCACTTCAGTTTTCTCACTCAACAACAGTTCTTGGTAGTCAGACCAAATCAGTACATAGAGAGTTCTTCGTTCCTTGCTATAGCTGCATAGTATTCTCTTGAGTTCCATAATGGATATAAGCCAGTCTCCAAAAAAAAGGGACATTTAGGTTGATTTTAATGTTCTGTTATTATAAACTATAATTAATAACTTACATCATCTCACATACATGCAAGGAAAAATTACTTTTAAAAAAATCATAAGAGAAGTGCTACAGAGGGGAACAGAATCTAGCTGCAAAACTCAATAGATACAACAGGTCTCTCACATCTCACAAAAAAGAAGTGATATTCAAAAGTGTTCCCTCATCATCCCTCTCTCCCCCAGCTTCTTTACAGATCTGTTGCTTCTCTCCAGTCCCAGAGGAAGGCTTGCTGCACTAGTGATGTTTTTTTTCCATCAAGGATCCTTCCCCTTTTTGCCTGCTGCCAATCCCTCCCTCTGAACCCATTCCTTCCTCCCTCAGCCTACAAATATGTTAAGCTTGCCAAGCAGAAGACCAACCACCCAATCAACACTTCCCTGACTCTGCTATCTCACTGTTGTCTAGTCTGCTTTTTCAAAAGTGAATAGCTATGAAGCACTCATTATGTGTCAAGTACCATTCTAAGCTCTTTAAGTGCATTAACTGATTTGATCCCCAACAATGCTATAGGGAAGGTGCTATATTATCTTGCCCATTTTTTACAAATGAGGGAAAGGGCACAGAGAAGTTAAGGGACTTACCCCAGGTCACACACTAGTAGGTGGTAGAGCCAGGATTTGAACTGAACATCCTGACTACAGAATTCACAAGCTTGATCACTATGCTCGCCCTTTGTCCCCACACTTCTTGACAGAGTCATCTCCACCAATGCCTCTGCTTCTCACCTCTGTCTCACCCCTTAGCCCTCCACTCTTTTTTTTTTTTAATTTTTTTTAACATTTATTTATTTTTGAGACAGAGAGAGACACAGCATGAACGGGGGAGGGGCAGAGAGAGAGGGAGACACAGAATCGGAAGCAGGCTCCAGGCTCTGAGCCATCAGCCCAGAGCCCGACACGGGGCTCGAACCCACGGACCGCAAGATCGTGACCTGAGCTGAAGTCGGACGCTTAACCGACTAAGCCACCCAGGCGCCCCTCCTCCACTCTTACTTAACCAACTTCCACCCTTGCTACTCTACCGACACTCTTCTGGAAAACTACTAGCGACTTCCTAAGCACCAAACCTGAAGAATCTTATTGTACAAACATTATTTCCTAGTCACTTTGCCCAACAACAACAACAAAAAAAAAATACAAATGGAATAAGACATAGTTCCTACTACTCTCAAGGAGCTAACAGTTTAGCAGAAGACCATACAAGATAATCACGAAACAATGTGATCTGTGTAAAAATATAAATATATACAAGATATAGGAGAGTGTTTACTCAGTGATCCAAACATGTTTTGTGAAAGTGAAGGCACCTGAACAGCATTTGGAAGGGTGAATAGTCATTTTCCAGGCATATGAAGGTGGAGAGAGTGTTCCAGAAAGACTGTGAAGGGCAGATATTGTTGGAAAGACTCTGGTTCAATACTGCAGGAATTGATAGAGAATATGATGGGAGAAGAGGGTAGAGAGTCAAGAAGGGCCTTAAATGTCTGGCAAAGGAGCGTGGACGTTATACTACCACGGGAAGGAACTAGTACACTACCTCAAATCCTTCCTAATCGACTCAGTTGCCCTCAGAACTCCTGTGCCTCTTGTAAGCCTAGTTTATGTCCTTTTTCAAAACACTATAAAAATGTCCCACTGGCTTCTCCATCTCCAGTGTCTCTCTACCCTATATACCATCACCAGGCCAGTCTTCAGGCTGGTAGGATATACGCTACATGCCCGCTCAATCACTGCTTTGAGTTGTTTCCTATGGTTTTCTGAACCTGATTTAACTCCAACCTGCCATTCCAGACCATCTATGATCGGATCCAAGTCCCTTCTGCCCTGTCCCCAACCTGCCCTCTGCCCACCCTACACACCAGTTAATCTCTTCTCCCAGCTCACCCTTGTCCATGTCCAGAGCATTTCTACTTAGGAAGCCCTCCTGGCCTCTTTTTCCCCATGGTATCTCCTCTAGAAACCCTCTTCCTGGATCCTTGCCCCTCCAGGAGCGACTCATTCCTCTTCCAGACTCTTACTGTGTTTTATCTGTACCTCTCTTTTGGCCTGTTTAGTTATTTGTGTATTTATTCATTCAACATTTGACAAGTATTATTTAGGATCCACTATGTACCGAACACTGTACTAAGTACTGAGTATGCAGATGACCAAAACAGGGTGGGGAACGATTCTGACACACACCACTGGGGACATTTAGCAATGTCTAGAGATATTTTTAGTTGTCACAACTACAGGGAGAAGGGTGCAATTGGCATCTAGTGAACAGAGGCCAGGGATGCTGCTACACAGCCTATAGGACAACAGCCCCCACAACAAAGACTTATCAGGCCCCAAATATCAATAGTGATGAGGTTGAGAGATCTTGTGCTGTTTTGTTTAGTAACCCCCAAAATACCCAACATAATGACTTGATACACAGTAGCTCTTAAATATGTGTAGGAATAAAAATGGTACCCCTAGGATGTAGGAAAGGGATAAGTTTTAATTAGGAAAAGCAATAAGAAATATTAGTTAATTTCAGAGGGGAAATCATAGCCTAAACTTCTTTGTTATGTGTATGGTAAATTAAGTTAGTATTTTATGCTCCATTGTTGTGTTTTCTTCATTATAATATTTATCATATAAATTCACCAACTTACATAACTCATTGGGAAAGCAAGGGATTAATTAGGCAATTTCAAGATGCATAAATACATTAATATTAACAAAATATATATTGTGATGAGGGAACACATTAAGGGACATAAATCAAAGATAATATAACAGAGCAAACTTGCCAGTAGCAAACAGGCTTGCAATGTCTAGAACTATTCTTTTGTATTTAATAACGTGACAGGTTCCTGGCACAACCCTCCTATTAATTTCATCATTAATTTCATCATATGCACCTTGCATGAACCTGCTTTATTGCATTTGTGAGTATAACGTGAAGGGTCTTAAGAGGTCACTGCCATGGCAATGACTTGGCATCCACAGCTTTTGCACACAATGAAGACAAACATCTGGGAATGAATGGGACTCGGGAAGTGCTAACAGAGATCTGCACACAGACATGCATTTCAGGGTCAGGCTAATTGGAAGCTCCACCCAAGCCCAGACTCTCTACATAAATAGAGGATTTTCCTGCCCAGCTGTCCAAGGAAGATTTGACTCAAAGGCATACATCCTTAAAATTCTAGCCTTTGAATCATACTGAGATTTGGGGCACTAGGTGCTTCAGTCACTTAAGCATCTGACTCTTGATTTTGGCCCAGGTCATGATCTCATGGTCCATGGGATCAAACCCCACAATGGGCTCTATGCTAAGTGTGGAGGCTGCTTGGGATTCTCTCTCTCCCTTGGTCTCTGCCCCTCCCCGCTCACATGCAATTTCTCATGCTCTCTCTCAACATAAATAAATAAACTTTAAAAAATAAAGCAGCATACTGAGATTTAACCTAATTTGGCCCATTTTACAGAGAGTGAAACTGAGGCAAAGGAGTTGATGTGAATCTCCCAAGGCAGAGAGATGGCTAGCAGATGCCCTTGCTTGGGAACCTTCTGACTTCACTATATCTCTCTGCATTATCTTACCATTATTCTGATTTTAAACACATCTCCAACTACTGAATGGAAATTATACTTAACATATCTGTTGCTAGTCATTTGTCTCTTTATTTCATGTGTTGTTTAAATCAAAATGCATTTGGCCAAAATGAACAAATCAGGAGACTATAGATGCTGGCGAGGATATGGAGAAACGGGAACCCTCTTGCACTGTTGGTGGGAATGCAAATTGGTGCAGCCGCTCTGGAAAACAGTGTGGAGGTTCCTCAAAAAATTAAAAATAGACCTACCCTATGACCCGGCAATAGCACTGCTAGGAATTTTCCCAAGGGATACAGGAGTACTGATGCATAGGGGCACTTGTACCCCAATGTTTATAGCAGCACTCTCAACAATAGCCAAATTATGGAAAGAGCCTAAATGTCCATCAACTGATGAATGGATAAAGAAATTGTGGTTTATATACACAATGGAGTACTACGTGGCAATGAGAAAGAATGAAATATGGCCCTTTGTAGCAACGTGGATGGAACTGGAGAGTGTTATGCTAAGTGAAATAAGCCATACAGAGAAAGACCATATGGTTTCACTCTTATGTGGATCCTGAGAAACTTAACAGAAACCCATGGGGGAGGGGAAGGAAAAAAAAAGAGGTTAGAGTGGAAGAGAGCCAAATCATAAGAGACTCTTAAAAACTGAGAACAAACTGAGGGTTGATGGGGGGGTGGGAAGGAGGGGAGGGGGGTGATGGGTACTGAGGAGGGCACCTTTTGGGATGAGCACTGGGTGTTGTATGGAAACCAATTTGACAATAAACTTCATATATTGAAAAAAAATTAAAAAAAATAAAGCAACACATTCTTATAAAAAAAAAAGATAAATCAAAATGCATTTTACAGTTCAAAGTGGCATTGTATATACTCCTTTAACCAAAAATGGATGTGTGCAGATATTGATTTGCTCATTTGTTGATGCTTAATGGTCAGTGTAGATGTAGCAGCCAGTTTCTAACTAGGAAAATGGAAAGTATTCCAGATATTTCAGAGAGGATTTAATAATATAGGTCATTGGTTACAAAGATGACAGAGGGATTAGGGGGCTCAAAGTACAAGATATTCAGAAATAAGTAATTATAGAAGCCCCCAGAGGAGCTAAGGGGAAATGATGTCCCCACAGCTCATGTTCACTGCCAACTGTCAGAATCTGGCTACTGAACAAGAACTGGGAGAGACACTTGCTGCCCACTGACATGGCTTTCATTGCCGTTACTGCTGCCCAGAGCTGGAAACTAAGGCAGCTTTTCCCTTTCTCCCACCTTTTACTCTCCCATTAGTACCTCCCCCTGGCAGAATCTCATAAGCCAGCTGGCTAAAAGGTCCGGGAAATGCAGTTAACAGGCTTCCGGCCCCAGAGGTAGAGAGATGGATAAAGAAAGATAAGCATGGACCTGAGTGACCACAGACAGTATCTGGTACCCCCAGCAAGGGAAAAGTGAGCATCAGATGGTGTGTCATATGTAAGAGCAAGCTGCTCATGTGTTTAAAAATGTTTCCTTTGTTGCTCCCAAATCTGCCAATCCCCATCATTTTTTACTCCTATTTTCTTTTCTTCCTTCCTTCTTCAGAATCTATGCACTAAGCAAGGTGCTTGACATTGGGTGCTTGACTGCAGAATGAACCCAGTCATGTTCCTACCCCCATGAAGGTTATATTCTGGTGGAAGGAAAGACAAACAAACATTTAGAGCTCTCCCTAACTCTTTCCTTTTCTTGTTACTGTTCTCGTTTTCTCTTGCCTAACGTTCCCAGGATGATAATTTCCTTATTAACTGATATAACAGGGTGCCTGGGTGGCTCAGTCAGTTGACTGACTGACTGATTTCAGTTCAGGTCATGATCCCAGACTCATGGAATCAGACCCTGTGTAAGGCTCCATGCTGAGCATAGAGCCTGCTAAGATTCTCACTATCTCTCTAAAATAATAAAAATAAATAGATAAATAAAATGACATACCAATGTTGCTTAATATCCTTGTTTTAGAAAGCTGTTTATACTCCTATACACTCCTACAGTGAATGTAAAAAAATTTTTCTAATGGGATGCTCTTCCAAAATTAAGAGAGGACACTAGTTAATGAGTGTCTGTAATTTCCAGAAGTATGACTGGATTTCAAAGTCTTATCCTTCATAGCTGAGATTAGATTCAGTTAAAGTTTTCTGTATCTTCATTGTAATCGATTTGTTTTTTTTTTTATTTTTTTTTATTTTTTTTTTAATTTTTTTTTCAACTTTTTTTTTTTATTATTATTTATTTTTGGGACAGAGAGAAACAGAGCATGAACGGGGGAGGGTCAGAGAGAGAGGGAGACACAGCATCGGAAACAGGCTCCAGGCTCCGAGCCATCAGCCCAGAGCCTGACGCGGGGCTCGAACTCACGGACCGCGAGATCGTGACCTGGCTGAAGTCGGACGCTTAACCGACTGCGCCACCCAGGCGCCCCCATTGTAATCGATTTGAATGGCATAAATAACTAATAAGTATTGTTAAAACAAAAAAGTCAAAACCATAGCTTATAGACTTTTCTCATAGATCTTCACTGAAAAATGCACATAAAACAATTTGTTCATTGATTCAACTAAATTTATTAGTGGTTAACAGTGCCGTGTTCTTGGTGCTTCTGTGTACTCTCAGGAGAAAGTGAGGAAGAGTCCATGCTCTCAAGGAGCTTGTAGCCTGGTAGGGAACACAGACAAGAGAATTTACAGTGACCGCACAGGGTATAAAGTGCTTAATGATGGGGTAAGAAAACACAGAAAAGGGGGACCTGCATCAGCCTGAGGGCTCAGGGAAGGTTCTGAGAAAAGCAAGGATTAGATGGATTAGAAGGGAGCACACAAGTCAAGTGAAGAAGGAAGAAGGAGGAGGCCTTTCAACTCAGGAGACAAAGACAGGAGGGTCATGAGACAGGTGTGAACGAGAGGCAGAAATGACTTCCCTGAAGAACAGATGCGATGAAATTGTTGCCAGCAGGAAGAACGTTATGGAAGGATTTAAAACACTGTGCAAAAGGCTTCATTCTAAAGGAAGCAAGCCATCCCCCAGCTTTAGAGGAGAGAATAACATCAGTCTGGAGCACACAGAAGGTGGACTAGAAGGGATCAATACTGACTGAGGGAACTGCTGAAAGACATGGGGGCTCAGCTTAGCAATGACATGGATGAGAAATATATAAGCTAGAGAAGCAATAAAATACAGTGATAAAAAGAGAGCCCTGAGAGCAGAAGAAAGGTCTAAGATGATCCCCAGGATACAGATCTGGAGGACCAGCAGGCTAGTGGTCCAGTGACCAAGGTAGAGAACACAGGAGCAGGTCAAATTCAAGGACAGGCATTGGGGTAGTAGGAGATGGCAGAGGGAGAAGAGGAGTTCAATTTTCAACACGTTGAAGTTCAAATGCCTAAGAAGCATCCCAGTGTTTGGTGGGAAATATGGAGATGGGGCTCTGTCTACATGGCTTTAGGAGCTATTTGCTTTATAGTAAAGCCAAGATGTGGAAGAAATCACACAGGGAGAAGAGGAGGCCAAAGATAAACTGCTTGAGAGCCTCAATATTTAAAGGATATAAAAAGTAACAGAAACAAAGAAAACTAGCAAAGAATGGTTGGAGCTGCAGGAGAAAAAGAAATCTGTGTGTGCTCTGCCTGATCTCATGAACCTGCGTCCTCCAAGCTGCTTTTATTGGACACTAGTGGACCATCTTTCCGCCTCCAATTCCTCACTGAGTTCTGTTAATGGTGTCTTCTAACTGTACTACAAATCTGTGTGCCACTTGCTAAACTACTGGTAACATCTGGGTCTTGGTTCAAGCCACCATCTGCTCTCCACGCGACTCTGGGATCACCTCCCCACTCATCCCTAATCCCCCTCTTGCCCAGAGGGGCAATCCCCCTCTTGTAATCCAGAGACCTGCCTGTTTTGCTCACATAGCACAGCAGTAGCTTATTGAATGAATGTATGATTGAAGGAATGAAGGAGGCACTGCCTAATGGTACAAAGAAATCAAGAAACTATTCTTTGCATTAGGCATTCTGAGAGATGCTGGTGAGGAGTAGCTGAGGGCATCACAGGACTCCCTGTGATGTTAGGGACAGTGATTACTCTTTGTGACCAGAGTCACTCCCATATCTTCAGGTAAAAGAGCTGAAATTAGACTATTTCTTAAGGTTGAGAATAAACCCTTGAGTATTTACTCTCTCCTTCCTGTTGAGGATGGGGAATTTTTGCTGGATGGACAAAAACGTCCATTATACCCAAAGTTTCATGTTTGAAGGAAATCACAGCTTTAATGGTCCGAACCTTGAATATTCCTTATGGATCTTCTTCAATCTCCCACTGAAAGGTTGACATACTAAAAATTTAAATGCCCTTAATGAGACCTGGTACCAAATCCACTGCACTCCCAAGATCCAATTTCTATGTCTCATCCTAGCAACTTTGACGAAGTCAGGTAAGGAATTCTGTGCTTTCTACATTCAGACTAACTTAAGGAGTACTAGCTTTCACAACGGAAAATTTGTCTCACTGGGTAGATGTCTGCCAGACCATTACTACACCTTTCTGCAACCTTTATGAGGTGTGGAGTGCGTGTGTTTTACGAGAAAAAAAAAATCCTCTAACGGGATTTCTCATGAGTCAATTGCTAGAGTTGGCAGGGAGAGAGTGAAACGGAGTTGATGAGGAGGGAGGGTGGTGCTCTGCTATAGGACTTGAGCTTCATTAGCACACTTGGCAGGAGAGAATCAATGAAGTCTTACAGTATTGTGGGGACGATCCCTTGGATTCCCAGGTCCAGGGACCACCTCCAAAAAAAGATGGGTAAACAAGTGTGTGCATCGGTGCAGGAGTCAGCATGCCTGGGAGAGAACCACAGCCTGATATTTACTGCTTTGCTGCTGTTTCCCATTATGGATGTCCCCTGAAGGCTCCTGTATTGGGCACAATTTTTCAGATAGAAATTTAGTAACTCAATTGACATCCATCTAGGCCCATGGCAAGCAGGAATAAAGCTTGTTTTCCCTCAAAGTGACAACACGGTGATAAATAGGTCTCCTGTCTCTCCCTCTGTTGTAATACTCACCCTCTGGCCCTGCTGGATTATGAAAACTGTTTCTCACAGCACCTTGCTAGAAAGAGGCGTGTGTGAACCCTGTTCTCCCAAACTGTGCTGGAAGCACAATGTAGGCACAGAGCTGGATTTGGAGCGTGGTGATTATTGATGATACCAGGTTTTCCTCAAGGTCTTTCCATCCAAGAAGAAAACCCAAAGACTGTCAGTACACAACTTAACCCTCCCTCTCAGCTGCCCTGTGAGGAAGGGAATTTACCTCCAGGACTATCAAAGTTAGAACAGCTACAGAGGAAACCCAGTGATGGAGAGGGTCCAGAGAGAAGTACAGGAGAAGATGCTGCCTTTTGCCCTTAGGCACTGAGGATGTTAACATAGAAATGGGTTGAGGGCACCAGGGTGGCTCAGTTGGTTGAGCATCTGACTTCAGCTCAGGTCATGATCTTGTGGGTTCAGAAGTTTGGGCCCTGAATTGGGCTCCCTGCTGTCAGCACAGAGCCTGCTTCAGATCCTCCGTCCCCCTCTTTCTGCCCCTCCCCTGCTCTGTCTCTCTCTCTCTCTCAAAAATGAATAAACATTTATTTAAAAAAGAAAGAAAGAGGGGCGCCTGGGTGGCGCAGTCGGTTAAGCGTCCGACTTCAGCCAGGTCATGATCTCGCGGTCCGTGAGTTCGAGCCCCGCGTCAGTCTCTGGGCTGATGGCTCGGAGCCTGGAGCCTGTTTCCGATTCTGTGTCTCCCTCTCTCTCTGCCCCTCCCCCGTTCATGCTCTGTCTCTCTCTGTCCCAAAAATAAATAAACATTGAAAAAAAATTAAAAAAAAAATAAAAAAGAAAGAAAGAAAGAAAAGAAATCGGTTCACAGCAAGCCATTCCATTCTCCATACTGAAGACAAATGGCAGCCAGTCTCATCAAGATCCTGAATTTGCTCCAGACTGACTTTCAAAGGCCACAGAGATTCTCACAGGAAAGCCCCAGAGTTCTGGGCAGGTGCTTTAAAAGCAGCTCCATGCAGAAGCTGCTATAAGAAAAGGGTGCTCCCTGGGGTGCCTGGGTGGTTCAGTCAGTTAAGCATCTGCCTTTGGCTCAGGTCATGATCTCACAGTTTGTGAGTTCAAGCCCCATGTTGGGCTCTGTACTGACAACCCAGAGCCTAGAGTCTGCTTCTGATTCTGTGTTCTGTCTCTCTCCGCCCCTCCCCTGCTCACACTCGCTCTCTCACTCTCTTGCTTTCTCTCAAAAATAAATAGACTTTAAAAAATTTAAAAAAACAAACAAACAAAAAAAGACTCATGATTCTGATGCAGCCATCCACAGGCTAGCTTGGAAACCATGATCCATTAACAGAAAGGATCCCAGACCTGAAGTCAAATTCCTTCTTTGCCACCAACTGACTACATATTTTGACCTATTTTAACATCTCCAGGCCTTAATTTCCTCATCTCTATGACACAGGCAATGTACTGACATTTTTTTTTCCTACTGACATTTTTAAAGCAGTTATTTGCATTTGTATTGTCTTGCTGTCTTCTAAAGCCTGAATACTTTGCATGAGATTTAGTGTCCCAGAGAAGAAGGTAAAGACTTTGGGGCCACCCCTTCAAAACACTCCTTCAAAACAGGCAAGAGCCAGGGCTGGGGATAGTGGTCTTTAAACTTCCAGAAACTTCTCACTGTCCAAAGCACCCCAGATATGGAGAGTTATAGGAGATCAATGTTATATCTGCTACAGTTTCCTATCTCCTTCCTCCCTCACTCCACAGAGGAAGATAGACAACTCAAAGAAAGGAAGCTGCCTCAAACCTTACTAAGATGCATTTCCTTAAGGCATAAAACCTCCAGGCAACAGACAAAAGGACACTGAAATATCAGTGTCTGCAAAGCCTACCAGAATTGCCATAACAACCCTCCCATCCATTTTATTAAGAGATATTATTTCGAGCACAATTATTTTTATGTTTAATAATTAACCATAAAATATGTAATATGTGTATGTATATATATTGCTTTGATCAATGTTGTGTTAATAATAATTCTGTTGGAATTTAACCCACAATAATTTTCTAACAGGATGCTGTAATGACCAAAAAATATGACCAAAAAAAAATATATGTGTATATATATATATACATATATATAAATATATGTGTATATATATATATATACATATATATATATATGTATATATATATATATATATATATATATAGTTGAGGAATGATAAGGTGATTAATAAAAGACTTTCAAGCATAAAAATATATCACATTAGGCTAAAGTTCTGCGGGAGAAGTGAAATGGAAATACAATTTCAAGGAGAAAAAGAAACATTGTGAAACTTCCAACTGTTAAAAAAGAGCTTGTTCATGTGTTTTTTGAACCATGGGTATTAAATCACTCTGGTATTTAGACTCCACTGAGTAAATGTAAAAGAGCACTGTAACGGTTGTATTCTAAAATGTCAGTATTCGGGGCGCCTGGGTGGCGCAGTCGGTTAAGCGTCCGACTTCAGCCAGGTCACAATCTCGCGGTCCGTGAGTTCGAGCCCCGCGTCAGGCTCTGGGCTGATGGCTCGGAGCCTGGAGCCTGTTTCCGATTCTGTGTCTCCCTCTCTCTCTGCCCCTCCCCCGTTCATGCTCTGTCTCTCTCTGTCCCAAAAATAAATAAATAAAAAAAAAAACGTTGAAAAAAAAAATTTAAAAAAAAAAATAAAATGTCAGTATTTACAGTATGCCAGAAATTACATCCTTTGCAACTCTTTAATTTAGATTAAAAACATCTGATATCAACTTGAAAAGGCAGTCATAGCTTTCCAGATGTTTTTGAGGGGACACACGGAAAAGGACTTGGAAGACCACTGGGCCATATCAGACGGTCACACTATATGCCAACAGGGAGAGAACGCACAAAGTAACACAGAGACAACGGAAGCCATGGCCCTCTCCAGTCCCAGGGATCAGGGCAAGAGGGAGCCAGAGAGAGCCAGAGAGAGTGGGAGTCACTGCAGTGTTCCTCCCAGATGGGATGAGCCAACGTTGCTCTGCAGTCTCCCCATGGCCTATGTGTGGCATCCAAGGATCCAGAAGTTTCCACAAGCCCAGGCATAGATACAAAGGTGCTGAGTGATCACCCCCCACAAACTTCACAACAGCACAGATGACCAGCCCATAACAGTGTGCGACACCTGTGACTCTCGAAGACGGAGAGCAGACGGATCCATTTACCCTCCCTGATTGCCTGGCCCATGGGGTAGAACAGTGAGTGTCCAGAAGTCCCATGGCCTGACTGGGCAACACCAGTGAGTCCTGCCAGCACACGGGACTATCTTTGTGGAGAAGGGGGAAATGAGGAACTCTGCAAGAGTACCAGATCATCAGGAAGAATGTATCCAAAAGAGACTAATTAAAACAGCCCTGATAGGGAACTTAACTAGAAAACCTTGACTGTTTAAACAGGAAAGGGACCATAAACCAGAAGAGACTGAGGTGTTGTTAATTGGGAGAACTCAGTTTTGTGCTACCCAGCAGGGTTGGGACTTATAAAGAGGTTCAAATCAGCTGGAGAAAATAATTTATGTTGTCTCTGTGCAGTAAGTGCCGTGTGAGCAAATATGCCATCATCCAATTACACCTGTAACACGGAGTTAATGATATTCACCTTGCAAGCCTCCTGTAAGAATGAGAGAGAATATATTTGAAGACACCCAGCATGAATGTGCCCCATGAAGGGCAACTAAAGCTGTTATTATAAAGTCTGCCAGCCTCCACCGCTATCTATGAGGTGATGAGATGCCCAGACCATGGTCTCTGGGTCGGTGTCAAGCTGTCCCCACCTCTGGGTGACACCAGCACTCTGGGGACTGAAGCCCACTTCTTATGGAGGTGGGAGGCCAACTCTCCTGTCACGTTCGGTACATCACCCCTGGGTACCGGGGGTGCCACTCTGGGCTGCAATATAGTATAGAGCCAGAGAGAAACCAGTTCTGAGAAAAAGTCCTCACATTCTTCTCAGAATTGGTCCTCAGATAACTAGGGCCTTGTTATTAGTAGGCCTGACCCTTTCTTAGGACAAATTTGTTCCCAGGGAGTACCCCATCCTCCCTGCAAACAGGCCTTCAGTGAGCCCACCTCAGGAGTCCCCTAACAAAGCCAGCCCCCTGAGCCTGGAAAGCTCACAGCCCCAGAAGCAGACTGGCTGTCAAACTACTGAAACCTAAGCTTCCAGACTACTGCCCAGACCCTGTGCCTAACTGCATATTTGTTCTCTCACAAAGGGCCACCCAAATTGTAAGCTGCTCAGACTCCACACAACTTGTATTTGCCTATCCAGACCCTATTCCTACTCTTTCCTGGTGATTGAAAGAAAGAACTGGGGGCCCCACAAGCTGCTCTTGTAAGAAAACCCTAACTGTGCCAGCACTAAACTACTTCCATGGATGGAAAAAACACTTTCAAGTCAGACTTTCTCATCAAGTTGTCTCACATAGTGAATTCACTGACCAAATGTTAATTAAGCACCCATCAGATACAGGCACCACGCAGGTACTTTCTGCCCAAGCCAGGAGGACCTTACAGCCAAGTAGGGATATGTGGCATAAATAAAATAAAATAAAATAAAATAAAATAAAATAAAATAAAATAAAATAAAATAAAATAAATAAAATAAAATAAAATAAAATAAAATAAAATAAAATAAATCTACAGGCACAATGTCTGAGCAATCTGCAAACTCCTCCCCCTGGCCAGTGGTCAGCCTTGAGGCACCAGCCTGTGCTACCCTGCTCTGTCAGCTTTCCCAGATCCATCAACTAAAGGGTTGACACAGCAAGTGTGGCCACAATGGCCGTCAATATTTTAATATCATCCCTCCTTCCAGGTAGTATTTTCCACCGAGTCCTTCAGTTCTATTGGTCTTCATTAGGGACCAAAAAAACACACCTAGGCATGGTGGTGATTCTGATCATCTGTACAGAAAGCACATATAAGTTCAGATGACCCTTGGAATGTTCTCCAACATGCACACAGCCATACATAGGTAGATCTTGCTTGAAGGAAAAATGTAACTCTAAAACTTGGGTCTAAACAAAAGGCTAACTGGGAATTCAAATTTCTTTTAAAGGATTGATGAAAGATAGGATTCATTTCAACAACAGGTTCTCCTAAAGCATTTAAAATATGTTTCCATCTATAATAATTAATACATATACAATTGCTCAGGAGCATGTCCATTGGGTAAACTGAGTTCAAGCATTCTGTACATTCATTCAACAAAAAATTTATTATCTCCTACATAGCAGGCACTGTTCTAGGGGCTAGGAACGCTGTAGTGAACAAAACAGATGATAGTCATTTTCAGGGGGCTGACATTATGATAGGGGTAGATGAATTACAAGGAAATACACAGTATGTTAGGTTGGAATAAGTGCTATATAAAAAATAAAGCAAAGTAAAGGGGGCATCAGACTGGATAGCGAGTAGAGTGCTATCTTTATAGAGAAGGTCATTCTGCTAGATGGTGTTCAAGCTGAGGTCTAGACAGGGGAAAGAAAAGGGCAAATGCCTTAAAGTCAAAGCATGCTCAGTGTGTCTAAAGAACAGCAAAGGAGACTGGCATGCTGGGGCTTGGTGCAGCTGAGACCAGCCAACAAAAGCAAGTGTGGAAGAGAAGGAGATTGGAGAACCAGCCAGGACTTACGTCTGAACTGTGTGAAGCAGACACTTGTTCTTACATCACTCTGGATAATGCCCAGCATATAGGTAGGACCCAGGATTTACCTGACTCTTCTAGAAAATTCAATCATAAAATACTAAACCAAATTTAGGAAACTCTGAACACATTTTATGTTTTTTTAAATGTTTATTTTTTGAGATAGAGAAAGACAGAGAGAGAGAGAGAGACAGAGACAGACTGTGAGCAAGGGAGGGGCAGAGAGAGAGGGAGACACAGAATCCAAAGCAGGCTCCAGGCTCCAAGCTGTCAGCACAGAGCCTGATGCGGGGCTTAAAGTCACAGACCACGACATCATGACCTGAGCCGAAGTCAGACGCTTAACCGACTGAGCCACCCAGGTGCTACTAAACACGTTTTAGATTAAAAAAACATTTTCAGGGCTCCTGGGTGGCTCAGTTGGCTAAGCGTCCGACTTCAGCTCAGGTCATGATCTCATGGTGTGTGAGTTTGAGCCCGCCGTTGGGCTCTTTGCTGACAGCTCAGAGCCTGAAGCCTGCTTCGGATCTGTGTCTCCCTCTCTCTCTGCCCCTCTTCTGTTTGTGCCTTCTCTGTCTCTCAACAATAAATAAATGTTAAAACTAAAAAAAAAAATTCTTCCAATATCCTGTAACTCTACACCGGAACATCCATGGCAAGCTGGACTTGGTACATAATACTTCCTTCTCACTCAATAAACGTGCTGTCTGCCACCCAGGCTAAGAGAGGAAAGGATGGTGTTCTCACATACTTAATTCCACTCTGCTTTTGATTAGGTCTTTGTTTTATACCACCAACCCCCCAAAGACTCTCTGACACACCAGCTGCTGACAGCCTGGTATGCAATATTCATTGGAAAGGTTATGCTATGACTCTGACCTCCAAATTCCCCATAATAAATGTGAATGGGCTAGGAAGCAAATTAAACCTAACCTGTTGTCATTCCTTACCCAAAAAGCAGTATTCTTCAAATTCCCACCTCTTCCTTTGATTACTTACTCAGTCTGTCCCCTACCTTTAAAGAATTTAAAATAGTATCAACAGCTTTCAAGAGTTATTTTTCCCCTTTGTATCTCTGAGGAATTCAGTTACTAGTACATGAGAAAGGTCATGGATTCAGGACTCCCGGATTGTCTGCCCCACTGATGTCAAAGAAAGATTGTTTCTTCACATGGGGAAGTTATAGGTCATGTAGCATGTTTGGCTGTTGGAAATTACCAGGTAGCATCTCAGCAAGAGATAAAATCTGCTTATAGAAACTGTTCAACTATGCAATCCATCTCTCAAAAAGGATTTTGGCTTCCTATGAAAACAAAAGAATAATCTGGAGAAAATTTAGCAAACAATGACCCTAACTACCAAAAGTTACTAACAAGTTTTTGTTTTGTTTTTCAAAATGAAAAATAGCTTCTACAAAAAATAAATCTCATTGTCAAAATATCTTAAGGCAATCCAGAAAGGCATGAAGGAGAAAGTGAAAAAAAATCACCTGATAGCATCACCCAAAGATAACCCATGTTAACATTTTGGTGAACACTTATTGAGACTTCTTTTTATGAGTATACACACACACAATTTTACATAAATAGAATCAAAGCAGACTTAAAGATTTGGGACCTGATTTTTTCCCTCTCAAGTATCACAGACAACTTTGTAAGTTATTAAATATAGACCTAAATTATTATTTTAAGAGATGCATAATATTCCATTATACAAATTGTGAAAGTTACAAAATTGCTTAACTACACTCATGTATACAAAGAAATATGGCTTCTTTATGGGTCAGGAGTGGACCCGTTCACCAGCTACTGGAGAAAAACTAAGTTAGTGCAACTCCAAAATCTCAGAATAATCGTAAACTGTCCCCATATTGTAAACTGTGCCCAAAGGATAGTATTCTTCTGTGGCAATAGCTCAATCTCTCATATTCAAGTCTCTCCCATGGCTTCTTTTCCTTAAAAAGCATCTGGCTGTATAGCAGAAGAGGGTACACATTATGTGACATTATGGTGAAAAGGGAGAGGGATTCCCAGATGCATCTCTCTCAGGGCCTTCTGGACCCCAGCTGGGACTTCCAGTGTGTGACAGGTCTTACCTGCTCCCTGAACTGAGGTTGCTGGGGTACAACTGGCCGTTTTCTTTCTGTTCAGGCAATGAGCAAAACCCACCCATGATAGCATCCACCATACACCACTGTGGTCAAGGCCATTCCCAGGATCGTATGGGACTGCCAGGCAACTCCACCGGAGTTCAGGCTGCCTGACGTAACACACTTGAAAGGAGGCTATACTGTTGACATCTTCCTTTGTACCCTTGGGATACTGTTAAACACAAATTTTGAAAGCCCAGAGTGGCTGCCCAGTTTTCCCATCCAAGGGACAGGCCTGCCGGGTTCTCAGCCAATTGACCCTGATCTCAAAGGTCCCAACTCCGGCAGCTTCTTCCACCTGCCCCAAACCTCTGCTCATTCGCTGGTGCTCTAGGCACCTCCATACCTCCTTGAGGCTGTAGTGGCTAGTATTTCCTTGGCCTAGAACCCTCTTGATAGGAGTTTTGTAACCAGTGAAACACCATTCCATTGGGTTTACAAGTCCCTTAGGGGATTCAGGTGTCCCACGACCTGCCACCCCATCTTTTGTGGAGTCCAGAGTCCCCCATTGCTGGAAACTTTCTCTCTGCTCTGTGTCGCCATGGTACTCTATACTCCTCCCATCTAAGCACTGAGCACACTTCCTCTTCTCACCTGCAAGCTCCATGAGGGTGGAGACCATGTCTTCTGCATTCTCTATTAAGTTCACACCACCCCACACAGGGCTAGAGACATTAGAGATGCTCAAAGCACTTCTGAGAAACAGAAAAGCAGAAGAACAAATGAAGGAATGACTATATAAATGAGGTTCCTGCACCACTGTGACCTCAGGAAGGCTATTTCCAGTGAGGGATACTGTTTCCATCTTCTGGGTCTGTCAGAACCCAGATAGGATCCCTGGACAGGATCTTGTTCCCACCCTGACACAAGCTTCACTGGACACCAGACAGGATACTAAAGAACAGGAGACATAAGGGAGTCTGGGCATTCAGAAACACACTGTTTTCTGACACCTAGAGAGAAAGAGAAGGGGGGGAGGGGGAGGCAGGAGGAGGGAGAGGGACAAAGAGACAGTGCAAGCAAACGCTACAAGCAGCCTAGAGACCTGCCACACCCCATCTCTGTCCTGCTCTCACATTGCTGTGTCTTACACTTATTAAGAGGTGAGAATCTACCCTTCATGATTTATCAAACAACTCTGATAAGTACGTTTTATGGTCTGGGTCATATCCTTTCATGAGCCTCATTATTTTAAACCAGTTTTATAGCAACAAGAAAATAAAATGTATCATAAATTATTTTTCACTAAGTGTCAATTAGCAGTTCTATTTAAGCACTGCTTCTAAATCCAAAGCAAGGAAGTTGTTTGTGCTAAATAATATGTTGCTAAGATAGGGTAAGTGTCCAAAAGGTAACTTCACATTAATTTTAATCCACTGAGATAAACTATAAGGGTCTTTGATTTTCATTTAAAAATACTGTGTTTTGTGAACCTCTGAAAAAATGTTTCTAAATGTTTGTCATTGTTTCCCTGATTTAAAAAAAAAAAAAAAAAGGTACTGGTTACTGATATTTTAATGCAAGTGAGACATGTAAATATAATTGGCTCTCACCAGCAAATAAATCCGGGGGGTGGGGGATTAGGATTTTCCTTGTACTATGGAATAAGTTAGCTAGGAAAGTTTACTAATTATCTTGCTTTATGACAACTGCTTATGTTTGGGATTTATTTATTAAAGAATCCCATACACTATCTCAGAGGTATACTTCTAAAGCAAAATATTATTCATTTCCTTTCTAGCTTTTTGCTAGAGTAAAACACTGACATCTTTTTGCTGGATGGAGGTAGGGAGGCGTCATCTAGCCATGCCTTCATTTCCAACTCAAGGAAAAATCAGCTCCAAACTCACTGTCCCTCGTGGTCCTCATTTATATCTGCTTCAGCCAGATGTGATCACTGAGCTACTCCCCACAGTGTCACCAGCACTATCCCAGGCCACCACCTAAGCAGTCCCTGTTGGAAATTCCATGCTGTGGTTACCTTTTCTCCCATTTGGATTGCCCTTCAATCTCACTCTAATAAAACCTCATCGGAGAGAGCTACTATCCAGCATAGTGCTCATAGCTAACAATACTGTGTTGTATACTTAAAATACTCTGGTAAGGGTACATCTTCTGTTAAGTGCTCCAACAACACCCACATACAAACAAAATAATAACAACAACTAAAACAACAACAACAGGGGTAAGTAGAAAGGAAGTGATGGATATGTCTATGTCCTTGAAGGTGGGGATGTTTCACGGGTGTACACATATCCCCAAATACACTGCATTGTACAGACTAAATATGTACAGCTTTTTCCATGTCAATCATACCTCAATAAAATTGCTTTTAAAAAACTAAAAAAAATTTTTTTAACTAAAAAAAAACCACCAACAACCTGGTCCACGGCTCTCCCTCAGCTGACAGCCAAGCACAGCTGGCTGCTAAGATCACGTTAAATTTTTCTCCCTCCAAGACCACCACTACTGATCACAGGCTGTGTAAGAATCAGCATTCTATTCACTCAGGAATAAAAGATAATCATTAAGAGGCATCATGCTATAAAATTCTATTTCCAGGATTACAAACTCAAGTTATAAAAGATGATGGTATATCTAAAATTAATAAGAATAAAACACTACTTTGAAAGGCTTTACTAAAACCAAAGCTGATAACTAAGTTTATAGCTGGTCAAAATCAGCATTTTCTTATTTAATAACAAAAGCAAAGAAATAGTGGCATCAGGAAGCCCCAGGTATTTGGGGAGAAGGGTCCAGATCTTAGAGTTAATGAAAGTTTCCTTATACAAGCCCCATGAGCTTAGGCATCTTGATAACATCACAGGTGGTATTTCAAAGCCAGGATGGAATCACAGAGCTAAGTAGTACATGTTTCATAACTTTATGTGTCAACGGGGATTTCTGCATCTACTCAAAAACCTTTGAAAGAATTATGTAAGGATGTAATCACAATTTTCCACTTATAACACTTTTGGAGACATTGTTTTAGTGTATCTCAAAGTTTTTAGAAGCACAGTTTGAAACAATGTGATTTGATTAAGTGTGGGAAATTTTCCAGGATGAGTGCATAAGCATGTAATTCATGTTTTTATACACTCATTATGAAATGCACGTTCTTAGTTTTCTCTCAATTCTTCTAGCTCCTCTATTTTTATCCCTTTGATTTTTTAAATGTTTATTTTGAGGGAGAGAGAGAAATCATGAATAGGGGAGGAGCAATGAGAAAGAGGGAGAGAGAATCCCAAGCGGGCTTCATGTTGTCAGCACAGAGCCTGACACGGGGCTTTATCCCACAAACTGTGAGATCATGACCTGAGTCGAAACCAAGAGACTGATGCTCAACCAACTGACCCACCCAGGCACTCCTCCCTCTAATTTTTATTAAATGGCCTTCTCTTTTCAGCATTATTTTCCTTATTCCTAACTTCAAACAAAGTGTTTATGTGACCTTATCTTCCACTAATCCTTAAAAATATACTTCCCTCCTGCCCCCCATCTATCTTTGGTGTCATTTATCTGCCACAATTCTTGGTAGTTCTAACAGTTAGCATTTACTGGCTGATTACTATGAGGTGGGCATGGTATTATCTCACTTAATTTACTGAAAACACAGTTGTAAATTCCCCTGTTACTTTTGCTTGCTAGAATTTGTTAAAGCCTTGTTTACTAGCATGAGAATTAGCAGCAGCTTTGCTGCTTGGAGTAGACTAAAAACACAGTCCACTCTGTGTGCAAGTCCAGGGACAAAACGTGGCTGCCGGGTCCAGCTGGCCACAGGAAGCATCTGGATGATTTCATTTAATGCCTTTAGAAATATTTCTCACTGGGCTAATTCAAGGAAAATGGCTTGTCACGGATGATATCTGACTATAATAAGTAACTAAAATGCTTTCCCAATAAATATTGTAAAATGAAACAGGTGTAAAGCCACGGTTGGAAAATCAGCAGCCAAGGAGTACTGCAAAAATTATGAGCCAACTTTCCAGCAGAAGGCTGATCCCTAGGTTGCAGCAGGAATCCATGTTAGCAGGGCATGTCTCCCAGTGCTTTCAAGAAACTCATCATTTATTCGGGCATTCACTTAATAAATATTGACATGCTATATAAAGGCATTCTACTGGGTCTTAGCAAGACAGGAAGATGAATGCATTTCAGCCTTAGGGAGTTGCTGGCTAGTGAGAATGAGGGGACCTTATAGGATCTGGATGAAGAACTGCCACCCCAAAATGTACAGAATGCTCCCTGCTACGTGCAAAGAAAACCCAAATCCCTGAGTTGAAGGCAGTAACAAAGGGCAGTGAGTCTGGATTGGTTGGAGAGAAAAGACCTGTGGAAGATGCTGGAAGAAAAGGAGGTGAGGACGCTAGTAACTGGAAACTGTTCTCTTCCCACTGGAGAAACCCCCAGAGGTTTAGGGGCATGCAAGTTGAGAGCAGAGCCCAGGCTGGGCAGCCTGTGATGAGTGCCTGCTGTGTAGGAAGAGGTGGAGCAGAGGGAGTAACAGGTGACCCTAGAGGAGAGTCACTACCAAGAGCACAATTACAGGCTGGTCTCCCAGATGTTACATGAGCTGGGTGCAGGGCCGGCCCTGAGAAAAGAGTGAATAGCTCCTTTAGGATCTAATGCAGATCTCAGAAGGGCCAAAAGTTGGTACACTCCACAGATCTGAGCAGTGGAGTTGTGGGGCTAAACTGAGAAGCCACCCACCCCAAGGCTTATGAGTCCACACAAATAAGGGACAACCAAAGTTATGAGGAAGCAAATGGCCCTTGAGGGAAAGAAGGAGCCCTGGGAGTCTTCAACGCTTCCAATATATGGTTGATGATAATGATGTTGGTGCTGATGATGTACTGAGTGCTTCCTATCTGCAAACATTTTCTAAAGTTACACATGCTATCTCATTTAACCTTCATAACACTTGTATGTGGTAAATATTATTATGCCCATTTGACAAATGACAAACCTCAGCACAAAAGAGGGGATAGAATTTCTTCCAAAGTCCCACTGCTGATACCCAAAAGAGTTAGATTTCTAACCAGGTTGTCTGCCCTTGACCTACACTGTTAATCACTTAGCAATTCTTCCCCCCTTGAAAAGGTCATGCTTCCAAGAAATGAAAATCTATAAAGTCAGGATGCTAGCCCAGTATCAGTCAACGCAGGCATCTAAGGTGCATTTCAAGAGCAGACAACTGGGACACCTCAGCCACCTAAGTGCAGGACATGGCTTTGGGTTCCCAACAGTTTATTTTCTTAGAAAGTCTTCATTCTACCTGATGTGGAAATAGAATAAAAGAAGTTCATGCTGAGGGTGTAAAGGTGTCAGCAGATCCCCAAAGTCAGTAGAACAGAAGGATATGGGTCAACCACCCCCCCTCCATGATGCTTTCTGTATGAACACTGAAGGACATCTTGTCACAATTAATGTGTGGGTCAAGACCTGTCCATATTCATGAAATTCCAATGGCCAACTTCTCTGAAAATTCTAGTATATCATTGCTAAGGACAGAATTACATAAATGTACTTCTCTGGTAATTCCCTTATATATTGATCTGGATTTAGGAGACAAGGCAAAGAAAATATAACTCCTGGATTTCAGGCATATTTGGTGGAGGATGGACGAGGTAAAAGGATAATAAAAGGATATTGGAAAACAAAGGTTTATGTTTACACAACCTATACATGAATTTTCATGGTAACTCTATTCTTAATAGCCCCAAACTGGAAACACTAAGTGAAGAGTTAACAAACTGTGGTACATCCATACCATGGACTACTACTCAGCAAAAAAAAGGATAAACTATTTGATACATGTCCCAAAAACCTGTACCTGCTGCTCATTAACCTCCAATCCTATGGGGCTGACCACCTATCCTATCTTTCATATACCTTAAGAATACTAGGGTTAAAGAATGTAGCAATCCTATAAAAGTCTGGAAGATTAAGTATCTGGGAAAGTTTGTATTAGGGGTGGCTGTTACCAGGGTTACATTAAGTTATATATAAGGGGTGGTGTGCTGGATCTGGCCTGTATCATTCATGAAAGCTCATTGGGCACATCTCTCCCCAACCCCATGTTCAGTGACATCACAATGTTAACTTAAAATCAGTCATTATAGGAGCACTTACATCATGGAAATTAGCAAATCAGGGGTTTCCCTTACCCTGAGACCTGGTTATCAAAGCTTTTTTATTTTTTTTAATGTTCATTATTTCTTTTTTGAGAGACAGAGAAACAGAGCACAAGCAGGAGAGGGGCAAAGAGAGAGGGAAGCACAGAATCGGAAGCAGGCTCCAGGCTCTGAGCTGTCAGCACACAGCCTGACGCGGGGCTCGAACCCATGAACTGCGAGATCATGACCTGAACCGAAGTCGGATGCTTAACCGACTGAGCCATCCAGGCACCCCTGGTTATGAAAAGCTTCACCAGCACACTAAATGTAGATAAGTCACCTGACTACGATGTCCTAAAAGGCTCCAAAAGTGGGCAATAAAGGTAATCCAAGCCAAGGAAGTCTAAACCAGTTAATGTAATCTTCACTATACCAGCGACAATCAGTTCTGAACCAGACACATTACTCAAACCAGAAATAGGACTTAAGTGGAAAAGCCTGGGAGGTCTGAATAGGGAAAATATTTGAGTTTTGATAAAGTCCTTTTGCATTTGTCAAGGAACATGAAAAAACAGATCCGTTCCTAAGGTCCTGGGAAAATAAAATGACACTCAGCACAGGGAGACAGGTCACTGAAAGGGAAGAAATCTGGTCAAAGGTGGATTAGACCACCTGCAGATGCTTGTGTTTATCTTGGGGAAAGGTAACTCAGCATGCAAAAATCACTGCCTGACAAAAATTTTTAACAATGAAAAACCTGTATCTTAAAAAACATTTGACAAAATCCAATACCTATCCATAAAATCTCTCAGCAAACTAGGAATAAAGGGGAATTTCTTTCACTTGATAAAGAATATCTAAAACAACAAACAAACAAACAAACAAACAAGGAAAAACAATCTAACAACTAATATCATACCTAATGAAAAAAATACTCGATGGTTTCTCCCTGAGATCAGAAAAAAAGGCAAAGTTGGTTCTGTCTAGTTCAACATAGGACTTTCACAACTCTTATTCAACATGACAATGGAAGTTTTATGTTGCAATAGATAAGAAAAGGAAACAAATGGTGTACAAATTTAAAAGGAAAAAATAAAAATGTCTCTATTTGCAGATAACATGAGTATCTATGTAGAAAAACACAAAACAGAAAACCCTCCTAGAACAAGTGAACTCAGCAAGGTCGTAGGATAAAAGATCAATATAAAAAAAAATTGATCACATTTCTATATACTGATAATGACATATGGAAAATGAAATTAAAAACTCAACACAGTTTACAATCATGCCAAAGAAAATGAACACTCGAATGTAAATTTAATAAAACATGTGCAGAATCTATATGCTGTAAATTACAAAATGCTGATGAAAGAAATCAAAGAAGACCTAATAGAACAGAGAAATGCCATGTCCATGGACTGAAAGACTCAACATAGGGACATCCAGGGAAGATCTAAAGCTCATCTTGTCTCATAAGTACAACTAGATAACACCTACATTAGTGTAAATGACACAGAAAATGATACAAAGACTGACAGACTCTCCACAGCTAAATGTGGAGAAGAGGCCACACTGAAGAGGGTAGGAAGAGCAGAGATGTGGTCTGGAGTAAACTGACTGAGGGACTGTCACGGGGAGGGAGGGATACAGCAGGCATGGAGAGGGGAGAGAAACAGACACTCACACCAAACACCCCAGGTCTGGGGATCTTGCATGGGAAAGACAAATCTCCATAACATTTGGCTTTGATAACCAGAGGGGCCCAATTTCCTGAGTTTTTACAATCAGTGGGTCTTAACACCTAGAACTTTAAAAATAAGTAGGCTAGGCTCTGGGAGAGCCAGGAGGGCAACAGGAAACTGAGTCCCCTCACTTAAAGAGCCAGCACAACAAACAGCTGGCTGGAACAGTGTGGAAGCAGTAGTTTTTGAAAAACACCTGGGGTATATGGGAGGGAGCGTTATTTACTAATCTCAAGAGTATGTGCTAGAGGGGCAGGAATCTTTAGGAGACTTCTCCAGGAACAAAGGAGCTGGCAGGAACCATTTCCATCCCCTGCCACATGGCCTCCATACATGGACACCTACGGAACCAGCCTAGTGCCAACACTCTCCATCTAGCTTGCTAATAGCATGCAAATAGTGTTCTCCTACAGACTTGCCCCCCAGCCCTGTGGCAGGAGTTTTCTAAAGTTTTCTAAAGGCTCCAGGTCCCCTCCTACAGCAGCCTGCTCAAACCTTGCTAATACCATATGCACATTTCCCTATGGACCTTCCCTCTAACACTCCCTTGGCCAGAGCCCATCCAAAGCAGTGCCACAAGCCTGGCAGTGTGCAAGCAGCCCTGACAGGGGCCAGCACCACTTCAAAGTGACTCCTGCCCCAGGGAGGGGGGGAAGATAAATGCACATACCAGTCTGACTGTGGCCCCAGTAGTGGCCTGGGGGCAGATATCCAGTCTGACTGCAGTCCCTGCCCACCAGTGAAAGCTTCTCAGGGGACAAGACAGGGAGAGTGTCCTGCAGTTTGGTGCTATTGCATCTCTGGCAAACCCTTGGTCTGACTCAACTCAAGCCCAAAGCAGCCCCAAACAAGCCCATGAACAACACAGGGACCAAACCCTGCCCACAACAGGCAAAGAGAAACAATGCAGACAACTAGACTGAAGCCAAAAGTGGCGCAGCCACGGAAAGGCACATAGGACACACATAGACAGTACTGAAGCACCAGGTTCTGGTGAACAGGGAACATCACACCACAGGGCACTACAGGATCTCTTCTTCATAAGGCCACTGCTTTCAGGAGTAGGAGATGCAGCTGACTTTTCTAACACATAGAAACAGAGAGTTAGACAAAACAAGGAGATAGAAGGATATGTCCCAAATGAAAAAACAAGACAAAACCATAGCAAGAGACCTAAGTGAAATGGAAATAATGAATATGCCTAATAGAGAATTTGCATAGAGAATCATATACATACTCACTAGACTCGAGAAAAGACTGGAGGACCTCAGTGAGATCCTTAACAAAGAGACAGAAAACGAAACAAAACAAACAAACAAAACAGAGATGAAGAACTCAGTAATTGAAATTAAAACTATACTAGATGGAATAAATAAGAACTACAGGAACCAGAACATATCAGTGACCTGGAGGATGGAGTAATGGAAAGCAATAAAGCTGAACAGGAAAGAGAAAATATAATAATAATAAATGAAAATAGACTTAGGAAACTAAGCAACACCATCAAGTGTAATAACATTTGCATTATAGGGATCCCAGAAGGAGAAGAGAGAGAAAAGGGGGTAGAAAATTTATTGAAGAAATAATACTGAAAACTTCCCAAATCTGGGGAAGGAAATAGAAATCCAGATCCAGGAGGCACAGAAAGACCCCAACAAAATCAACCCCAAGAGGTCCACACCAAAACATGTAGTAATTAAAACAGCAAAAAGTAGTGATAAAGAGAGGATTTTAAAAACAGTAAGAGAGGGGTGCCTGGGTGGCTCAGTCTTGATTTTAGCTCAGGTCATGGTCTCACGGTTCATGGATTTGAGCCCCACATCGGGCTCTGCACTGACAGTGTGAAGCCTGCTTGTATTCTTTCCCTCTCTCTGTCTCTCTGGATGTGCCCCTCCCTGTCTCCCCCCAAAGTAAATAAATGAACTTAAAAAAATTATTTTTAATTTAAAAACAACAAGAAAAAAGAAAACAGGTACATACAAGGGAAATCCCACAAGGCTATCAGCTGATTTTTCAGCAGGAACTCTGCAGGCCAGAAGGGAGTGGCATGATATATTTGAAGTGCTGAAAGAAAAAAACCTAACCAGGACTATCCAGCAAGACTATCATTCATAAGAGAAACAGAGCTAAAGAGTGTCCCAGACAAATGTTAAAGGAATTCATAACCAATAAACCAGCCCCAGAAATCTTAAGGGTACTGAGTACACTTATGATATGATGAGCATTGAGTAGTGTACAGAATTGCTGAATCACTGTATTGTTCATCTGAAACTAATACAACACTGTATGTTAGCTATACTGGAATTAAAATTAAAAAAAAAAAGAAAGACTCAAAATAGGAAACACATTAATTCTCCCCCAAATTGACATACAGTTTTATGCAATCCCTATCAAAAATCCTCAGCAAGATATTTTGCAGATACAGATAGAATGATTCTGAAATTTATATGAAAAGGCAAAGAAACTTGAGTATCTAAAACAATTTTGAAAAAGAATTAAGTGGGAGGAATCACTCCCACTCCACAGGCAAAAAACAACACAAAACAAAGAAAAAAAGAAGAACATTGACTTAAGCCTTTTGTCTCATACAAAAATCAACTCAAAATGAATCACAGACTTAAACATAAAATGTAAAAGTCCTTTTAGAATTTGTCTAGCAGGTTTTCAGTCATTATCAAAAGACCCCAGGATTGGTGGGGAGTAGGAGGGGGGGAATATAAAACTATAAAACTTCTAGAAAAAAATAGGAGAAAATCTTTGGGATCTAGGGCCAAGCAAAGGATTCTTATACTTGCATAATCTTATACAAGAAAAAATTGGTAAGTGAGATCCCACCAAGAATAAAAATTTTGCTCTACAAAATACCCTCTTAAGAAGATGAAAAGACAAGCCACAGACTAGGAGAAAATACTTGCAAAGCACATATCCAACAAAGGACCAGAATTTAGAATATATAAAAACTCAACATTAAAAAACAATCTAGTTAGAAAACCAGCAAAAGACATGAACAACATGTCATCAAAGAGGGTATACAGATGGCAAATAAGAACACAAAAAGATGTTCAACAATGTTAGCCATTAGGACAATGCCAATTAAGACCACAATAAGATACACTACACACCTTTCAGATTGGCTACAACAGAAAGCAGTAATAGTACCAAATATTGCCAAGGATGCAAAAACCTAGATCATCCATAGATTGCTTCTTGGAATCAAAAATAAAACAGCCACTCTAGAAAACAGTTCGGCAGTTTTAAATAAAACTAAACATGGAACTACCATATGACCCAGAAACTGTACACTTGGGCATTTTCCCCAGAGAATAAAACCTTATGTTTATGTCAAAAGCAATATACAAATTTTATAATAGCTTTATTTGTAATAGCCCCAAACTGGGAACAATCCAGATGCCTTTCAATGGGTGAATGGTTAAACCAAATGTGGTACATCTATACTATGAACTGGTACTCCACAATAAAAGGATGAATTACTGGCATGCACAGCTTCCAAAGAATCTAAATTCATTTAAAGGAATTTAGGGTATTCCTAACACTCAGGGAATTATGCGGAGTAAAAACAGCCAACGCTAAAAAGTCAAGAAGAACTTTATAATTTTATTTATACAACATTCTTGACATAACAAAACTACAGAGTTGGAGAACAGGTTAGTAACTGTCAAGAGTCAGGGATGGGAGTTGGGAAGAGATACACATGACTATGAAAGGGCAATACAAGGGATCACCGTGGTGACAGAAACACTCTCTACCTTGACTGTATCAGTGAGATACCCTGGTTATGATAATGTAGTACAGTTTTGTAAGATGTTAACACTGGAAGAAATGGAGTCAAGGGCAGACAGGATCTCTCTATATTATTTCTTAACAAAGTATGTTAATCTAGAATTATCTCAAAATTAAAAATCTAATTTTTAAAAAAATCCTATATCTGGGTAACTTGATTCTTCTCTTTTTGTATTTTATCTGTATTTTTGCTTACAATTTTTTACAAGTTCCTTTGAAAATATTAGTTTATTTGTGCATTTAAGAGATATTAAAAATATCTGATTATTTGACACAGTAATCCCAAGCTCAGAACATATCCTGAGAAAAAAATCCAAAATGCAGAGAAATTCATGTAACATTATTCATTAGCACAAAAGCCTGAAATAACTTTATACCCATCATCTAATGAGGGGTTAAATAAAATATATCCAAATGGTGGAATATTCTGTAACCAGTAACAATGTTAACAACAACAACAACAACAACAACAACAACAACAAAAATCAAAGATATGTTAAGATGAAAATGTTTAATATAATGGTAAAAAACAACACAAAAATGGAAAATTGTACATTCAATATGATTTCAATAATCTACAGTGATATGAATAAAATAAGGGAAATACTCCAAATGTAACCACAATACTCTCTAGGTGATAGAATCATAGGTAAGTTTTATTCTCCTCTCCTATATTCTTTTTGGTTTTCCACAATGAATTTACTTGTGGTATGGTCTTAGACTAGCTGTTATCCTTTCTAAGTCTTGGTATATTCATTCATAAAATGGAGATAATAATAGTACCTTCCACATATTTGGTATTACATCTAAAGTGCTTAACAGAGAACCCCATACACAATCAATGACAGATAAATGTTACTTATTTGACAAGCATATGTGTGTAGTATTTGTAATGTATGAGGCACTATTCTAGATCTTTCCAAATATTAACTCATTTAGTGTTCATAACAAGCCTCTGAGGTAAGTACTATTATTATTGAAGAGGAAACTGAGGCACAGAGAAATTAAATAATTTGCTCAAAATTATTCAGCTCATAAATAGCAGAACTGGAATCTGAACGCAGACAGTCCGACTCCAAAGTCTGTAACTATCAATCATTATACTATTTTGCTTTTGTTGGTTATTATTTTTTATGGCATAGAAGTAAAACCATGAGTCTGACCTAAAATAGTGGAAAAGGCAGAATTTTTCTAGAGATATATGGTTAATGACAACCAGCATGGGGAAAAGATGGTAAAGCAGATACTTTGCTCTACCAGAATGTTTATGTAGTTTGGAGTCCTGTAGTTTAAACTGGATATCATTCCCCCAATTCTAACCTATATGGTCTTGCATAAATTACTTAATCTCTGTGGCACAAATTACATAATCTGCAAAATAATCTGCAAAAATGTATCTATACTTCAGATTCATTGAGAGGATTACTGTTAATAATACATGCAAAGTAACTCTATGTAGTATACACTCAGCAAATGCTTGTTTCCTTTTCCTTTGTTAACATCGAAAACAGTGTTATTAAATAGGGCAGAACACATTCAGATAATCAAATCAAAATGTATGCCTCATGATAAATGGACCATCTCCTGATTATCACCAGCAAAATAAAATGGATGCATGGTATCTAAGTGGCTTAATGGACCATCTCTACTACCTAACACAAAGTTCCTGGAAAATGCCAAACTTACAGAGTGTGTAGTTACAGCATCCCTTGGAGCTTGAATACCCAGCATAAACAGCAAGTGGGTGACTCTTGGCAACACTGTTTACTTGATAAATACAGCAGGCATTATAAAAACATCCACTGGCAGAGTCATAGGACTTAACGTCAGAAGTAAATATACACCATCTGCTCTTTATGAAGCTTTATGAGCCAATAAAAATGGGGACAATAGATCACTGTATCAATATACAATCCCAATATAACAATAAGGCTCAAGAGATACTGGGATACAACATCTGGAGTAAAAGAAAGGGAGAATGATCAAGTACAACTAAACTATCTATAATAAATCCAAACTAGTAGTATAGTATTACTTATAGCTGGGGACAGATTGGCAGGGAACTTTAACCAAAGTTTTGTGATATGTAAGTTTCCTAGTCACAAGTCGGGGGAGGGGGTGACTTTCCCACACAAGACTTGCAGCTGATGGAAAATGGATTATCTGCCATAACACAAAATGTGTTTTACATTGATCATTTTTTTAACAGTCAAGAAATTTCATAGCCATGATAATTAGCAAAATCCTATATCTTGAAGTCTTGTATGCCAAATTTGTGAAAGTTGTCATGGAAAGAACATAGTCTTTGGAGTTAGATGGGGACTGGGCTACTGACTCCCCTCCTTAACATCAAGGTGACTTTGAGTAAGACATTTAAGCCCCTTTCATTCTCAATTTTATTCAGCTATAAAATAAAAAAATTACTTAACCATGGAGCATTGTTATAAAGATTACAGATTACATATGGAAAGGGCATATATCAGGTGCCTACTAAATCATAGCTGCTGTTAGCAGTAGTAGTATTCAACTTAAAGGAATGGAAAAGAAACTCTTTAAACATCAATGAACAATATTTCCTGTGACAGTATTTCAAAAAATGACACAAAGATCACCATCTTCCAAAACAAAAGTAGAATTAAAATGGAGTACTAAAGATGTTCAAATAACCCAGAAGGAGCAGGAAAGGAGAAACATAGGAACAAAAGACATGGAGAACAAACAAAAAAACAAATAATAAAATGGTTAACCTAAATCCAAACATATCAGTAATTACATTAATTTTACATGTAAAGATGAAGATTGTCACCTAAAAAGTAACAAAATAAAATGAACAACTTTATGTGTATTTTGAAATCTTACATAAAATGGATAATTTTCTAGAAAAACGTAAGTATCAAAATTGCTTCAGGCTTTTAAAAACCCCAGTAAATGAATAATTAAGAAACAGTATCAACAATTAAATTTGCCCTCCCCTAAAATATGAAAAAATAAGCTAATCTTTAAGGAAAAAATTAAATTAAATTAAATTAAAAAAATAAAGACGATGATTGTTAGAAGAAAAAATACAACTACCTAGCTTTATACTATGTATAAGAAACTCACTTCAAATATAGTGATACAAGAAGTGACACAAGAAGTGATACAAAAGTAAAAGGATGAAAAAAGTTATACCATGTGAGCACTAATGAAAACAACAGTGATAAAGTGACCATATGAATATCATGCAAAGTAACTTCAGAGCAAAGAAAATTATCAGAGATAAGGAGGGACATTATGCAGTAATAAAGAGGGTCAGTTCACCAAGAAGACATACATTTCTCAATGTACATGCAGTTACAAACACAACCTCAAAATACTTGAAGCAGAAACTGACAAAATTGAAAGAAGAAATAGAAAAAAAAAAACCCATAATTATGTTTGGAGATTTCAACACTTCTCTGTAGATAATAGATAAAATTAGTAGATAGAAAATCAGTAAATATATAGAGTACTGAGTGCCACCAGTAAATCTAAAAATATTCAGAAAACAGTAACACTAAAATACATATTTTTTCATGTGCACATTGAATATTTATCATTTATTTAGAAATAAACCTAAACAAATTTAGAAGAATTGAAATCATGCAAGCAAGTTCTCTGACCATAACAGAATTAAACTAGAAATCAGTAATTGAAAGATAATAGAAAAATCCTCAAAAACACTTGCAAATTAAACAACACACTTGTAAATAATCAATCCCTGGTTCAAAGAGGAAATCTCAAGGAAATATTTTTTTTTAATTTAAACTGAGTAAAAGTGAAAAATAAAACACATTAAAATTCGTAGGATGCCTCTAAAGCAGTTATAGGGAAATTTATATCATTAAAAGCTTACATTAGAGAAGAAGAAAGGTTTCAAATAGATAAATCTGAGGTCCTACCTTAAGTAACTTGAAAAGAATAGCTAAATGAAACCATAGCAGGCCAAAGGAAGGAAATAATAAAGAGCAATAATCCATGAAATTGAAACAGAAAAACAAGAGAAAAAATTAGTGAAACAAATAGCTGATTATTTGAAAAGATAAATAAAACTGATAGACCTCCAACAAGACACAAAGAAAAACAGAGAAGACACAAATTATCAACACCAAGAATGAAAGAAGGGATATCATCACAGACACACAGACATCAAAAGGATAATAAGGGAATAGTACGAACTACGCCTATAAATTTGACAACTGACATGGAATGGACAAATTTTCCCCAAAACACAAATTAATCACAAGATGAAATAGATAACCTGAACAGTCCTATAACTATTAAGATATTGATTAATAGTTAAACACCTCCCCCCAAAAATAATCTTCAGATCCAGATGTCTTCTCTGGTGATTTCTACCAAACATTTAAAAAGGAAATTATGCAAATTCTATAAATCTCTTTTAGAAAGTAAAAGAGCAGAGAACACTTCCCACCACATTATGAGGCCAGAGGCCATTACCCTGATACCAAACCAGACAATGAGAATAAAAGAAAATTAAAGCAGTTAGGGAGGGAGCCAAACCATAAGAGACTCTTAAAAACTGAGAATGAACTGAGGGTTGATGGGGGGTGGGAGGGAGGGGAAAGTGGGTGATGGCCACTGAGGAGGGCACCTGTTGGCATGAGCACTGGGTGTTGTATGGAAACCAATTTGACAATAAATTTCATATTAAAAAAAAATAAAAGAAAATAAAGACCAATATTTCTCATGAAAACATAGATACAAAATTTCTCAACAAAATATCAGTAAATTGAATCCAAGCAATACATAAAAAGAATAAAATACTATGACCCAGGGGGATTTATCCAGGGAATGTAAGTCTAGTTCAATTTTAAAATTTCAGCAATAGCCAGATTATGGAAAGAGCCTAAATGTCCACCAACTGATTAATGGATAAAGAAGATGTGGTTTATATATTCAATGGAATACTACTTGGCAATGAGAAAGAATGAAATCATGCCATTTGCAGCAATGTGGATGGAACTGGAAGGTATTATGCTGAGTGAAATAAGTCAGTCAGAGAAGGACAGATATTACATGTTTTCATTCATATGTGGATCTTGAGAAACTGAACAGAAGACCCTGAGGGAACAGAAGGGGAAAAAAAATAGATACAAACAGAGAGGGAGGGAGGGAGGCAAACCACAAGAGACTATTAAATACAGAGAACAAACTAAGGGTGGATGGGGGCATGGGGGAGAGGGAAAATGGGTGATGGGCATTGAGGAGGGCACTTGTTGGGATGAGCACTGGGTGTTGTACATAAGCCAATTTGACAATAAATTATATTCATAAAAAAAACTATCAACTAGAAAAAAATAATAAAACTCAATCATGTGATCCATCATGTTGATGTCCTAAAGAAGAAGTACCACATGATCATATCAATTGATACAGGAAAAGCATTTGAAAAAACTAACCACTGTGATAAACACTCTCAGCAAACTAGAAATACAAGGGAACTTCCTCAACCTGATAAAAGGCATATGCAAAAAACCTACAGTTAACATCATATTTAATGATACAAGCTGAATGTTTGATACTAGGATAAGGCAAGGATGTCCACTCTAACTAGTCCTATTCAGTCAGGAAACTTAGCCAGTGCAATTGGCAAATAAGTAGAACGTGATATATCTACGCAATAGAATACACTCATCAAGAAGAAGGAACAAACTCCTAATGCATGCAACAAACAGAATGTTTGCACATTCTGCAAAAGCACAACAGAATGTTTTGGGGTGGGGTGGTGCAACCATCTGTACCCTGAGTGGGGGTGTACATATTACATGGCTTAAAAATCCACAGAACTATATATATTAAAAAAGTATATTAATTTAAGAAATATTTTTTAAAAACAGAAGAACATCAAATTGGTAGCATCATTTTGACCAAATTCCTTTGGGTTCAATAACTGTATTACAATGACAATGCTGTGAGTGTCCAGAATCAAAATGCAGATTTGGATACAACATAATAGTGTGGACATGCACTTGACTGAGTTATACTTCCTGGCCTACAGCAAAGAGGCAGATCACAATCCTTACTCAGTATTTGTTTACCTCAGAGAATTTTATAGCAGGAGTCTAATGTATCATAAGTAAGATTGCCTGTCTACATGGCTACTCCTTAATGATATGACTTGCCAAATCAAATCAGATTTTATGATCAATATTCTTCATAATAGAGTGAATCCAGGTTAGCCAAAAGAGTCGGTCTTCCTCAATCTACTAAATTTTATTTGCTATGTTTTATTCTCCAAAAACTGTTTATTAATAGACATCTATAATACAAATGATCAGAAACTCCCTGTCCAGATATCAACTACAGCCCACTGTCTCCATTAGTACTTTCACTATGCCAGAATGTAATTGGACTTAAGAGCTTATGTCTGCCAACTTTTTCTAAATATAGTGCTTTCAAGCTTTATACAAAATGTGATGCTTGGGCAGTTAGTACTTTGCTTTTTCTTGCTTGGAAATCATTGACAGGTATGGAAGAAAAATCTTTGAGCAGAGTAAAAGCAAACTGATATTGAAAAGGCTCTAGAATAGTATCATTTCCAGAGACAATTACTCATTCATTTATTCAATCATTCATTTATTCAACAAAACATTGTAATAATGATGACTTGGACCTAGTAGTAATAATGCAGATTGGAAGAAGTAGATAGGTTTTAAATCCACTTTGGATGTAGAGTCAAGATTTGCTGATAAATAACACATAGGGAGAGTTGAAGGAAAGAGGAAAATCAAGCATAACTCCTATACTTTTGGCTTGAACAACTGAGAGTTTGGTAATGCCATTTACCGAGAGGGTTAACACTAGAGGAATATTAGGTTTGTGAGAGAAAGAAACTCAGTTTTGAACACGTTATGTTTAAGAAGTCGGACATTCTAAAGGGAAGAAA
This sequence comes from Puma concolor, assembly GCF_028749965.1. NCBI lineage: Eukaryota > Metazoa > Chordata > Mammalia > Carnivora > Felidae > Puma > Puma concolor. The sequence goes on from NC_141672.1 coordinate 45,448,395, forward strand.
TGGCAAGTAACTGGATATGTGAGTAAGAAGCACAGGGCATAGGTCTAAGTTAGACTTAACCAGGGAATATATTAAAATATCAGAAAAAAAAAAAAGTATGAGTAGGAAAAAAAGAGCACAGGACTGAACTCCAAGGTGTGCCAACATTTAGATATTAAGTGTGGGAGGAGTAACCAGCAAAAGAGGTTGAGAAAGAATGGCCAGTGATGTTGGAGGAAACACAGGAAAATCTAGTGCTTTCAAAGCCCAAAGTGTTGGCAGATGAAGAGGATAATCAACCAACTAACAACTGGAGTGGCTGATGCTGCTCAAAAGTTCAATCAGATGAGGGCAGAGAACAGTCCTCTGGATTGGCAACATGGAAGACATTGACAACCTTTAAGGAGATCAGTTTTAGTGAAAGGAAACCAGTTTTAGTGGAGTGCTGGCACAGAAACTTGCCTAGAGTTACAGTACAGATAAGAAGTAAAGAAGCAGAGATAGTAAATATAGATAATGCATTCCAAAAGTTCAGCTATTCAAGGAAACAGACAAGTGGGGTCAAAGGAAAGTTTTTCAACATGCAAGATCTTAGAGAATATGTATATGCTGATTGGAACTGCCAGCCAAGAGAGTGAAGCTGGTGATGTAGGAGAGAGTGGAGGCAAAAGAAGGAACAGAGTTGTTAAGAAAGAGGCAGGTGATCTTTGATAGGAGGGAAGGCAAAGATTAGTACACGTACCTAGTTAATCCTTGCAAGGCAATAATTAGGATACAGTACCTATAATGTGGCTCCCCAGATTAAAGACTATGTGTAACACCCAGCCTGGAAAGGGTCCACTCTTTTCATCTCATGCCATTGTGCTATCTTGAGGGCAGCTGGCCCAATAAGCCCAGTATCCCTGCCTCCAAAGGGTAGTAATTGGATGAGGAAGGGAGGCACATTCAAGAAAATCTGTCCCACTGTGTACTCTGTTTCATGCAATGGATCAGGAAACTGATTCTATGTGAATAATATAATGCTACCAGAGGTTTTTTCTCTCCACCTAAAACTCTATGGAAACTTAGAGGAGACCATAGTTTAGCTTGTAGCATACCTACCAATGACATCTATCAGCAATACAGGAAGATTTACACGTAAGAATGGACTGTTTCAAATATGTTGGTGGTAATCTTGGGCTGGCTTGGTTGTGAGGTATGCTGAGATTGCTATGGTGGACAAACTTGAAACTGGGATATAAGTTTCCCCACAAGGACAAGAGGACTTAAAAAAAAAAAAAAGGCTATAGCTTGCCAGGCACACAGCACCTTCAGATTATTAAAGAAATATCCCTTTAGGTAGCAGATTAAATCCAGGCATCACCTATGGGTGGAGTTTCACTCTGATAGCATCCCAAAGGTGGTTCTTACTGCAATGTTCAATTACAGGGCTGGACTACACCCACAGAATGAACATTGCAGATCTTCAGGTGAGCAGGAGTTTGGCAAGCAGGAACTGATGTTGACTTGACATAAGCCACCAAGAGCACAGTGCCAGGATCCAGGGCTATATGCACCAGTTGTTTCCATGGAATCCTATGAGATCTCGGTAGTGAATACTGGCAATGAATTTAAGCTTGTTGGACAATCCTGCTGACTCTACAGAGATTTCTTTTTATCCCTCACCACCCTTCAACTACAGTTAAGCCCTGATAAGAATTTGTTTTTACTAAGTGAATTTAGAGTTATTTTTTGCTGGAGAACTGGGTGGCCTTTTCTATCAAATTGAAAATAGTCATTCTCATTTTACCATAAAAATTTATACACACACACACACACACACACACACACACACACACACCAACTAGCAATGAATTGAAAATATTGAAAATAGGCCAGAATATATTCTAATTTAGGGTGTAGGAACAGAGCAGGGAGCTATCATGTAATCAAATCATTTGACTCCTAAACCTCACCAAATCTCTTACAGAGTCATTAAGAAATTTCTGTAAACTCACAAGAATGCCTCCAGAGACACACCAATGACAGTATGCACACAATTATAAGTCACTTAGCAGAGTCAGCATCTCTCTGACCATGAACACTAAACCCAAGATTAAACACCATTCCACATTAGGATGATCCTAAAAGCAGCTGGGATCTTCCACTGGCTTCAGAGCTGAAGCTGTTGCTGTATGCATCCTGTGAGGTACCACAGAGCTCATGCTCAAGCAATTCTACATGTTTGTAGGGACCTCAACATGACATCAAGTTTCATCCCTAACTAAGTGAGGCTAAAATAACTCTTTCTGTTTGCAGAACCTACTACAGATCTTACATTTTCCTTCTTGAGTTTCTTAACCCTCCTTGGTGTTAAATTTCATTTGTGGTTGGTATATGGTTCTTTCTTGGTAAATCAGTTGGTAAAATTGTGTCCCAAGAGCATTTTTTTTCCCTCCCTGGCCATCTCTCAATGTCTACTCTTCTCTAAAAGTCTTTGTCCATTTCTCTCTCCCACAAACTGAAGACCTACTGGGAGATACGGAAGAACCATTTTCTCTTGGCTAAAACTTGAACTTATCATACACATTACATGTGTGCCCTTACATAAAGTTTTCTCTATGTGGCAATTTACTATATTAGGAGTAACTCATGTTCAACTTTCCCAGGACTTTTGATGAAGATTAAGGAAGAGATGATAGTGGGCTAGAGCAGGGAAGAACACTGAGAAATATGGTTTATCCACATAGACACCGCTAGTTTGCCCTAGAAAGGCAGAAACAATGACTGAGACCAGGGTCTGAAGATGGAGACTCACATGTACAGCAAGGACTAAATATTAGAAGAATAGAAATCAGGACATGTGTGCTGCTGACCATGGTCCTGAGAAATGTTTGCCTACTAGACCTTATTACTTTGGCTAATCCTGAGATACCGGTGACTCTTGTTCAACTCTCTTCAGGATTTCTGAACCAGGTGAGAGAAGAAGCAGTGGTGGGAGGGAATGGAGAGGCTCTTGGAAAGGCATAGTTATTAACTGACTCCCAGGGAGGAAGAAAAGACTTTCTGGACAATATTTTCAATGAACCGTAATTGCCAAGAAAGAAACCACCAACTAAACTTAAAAATCAAAATTTGAGAGTGACTAAGAAATTTGGTACTAGAAAATGAAAGGCAGTGAGGAAAGACACGAACAAAAAAAAGAATTATCAAAAGATGAGCAGAACATCAGCTATGCAGAATTGCCATATTGTGAGCTGAATTACACCAACATTTCCCTCATCCCTCTATGTTATCTTCTTGTGGGATCTTATCCATTCCCATGGCTTCAATACCATATAATGCTGATGACTCCAATTCTATATTTACCTGTGATTTTTCCCTTTGATCTCCAGAACTTAATATCCAACTGCTTACTTCCTACATCTACTTGGAAGATTCCTAAGATATAAATCCCCCTACCAATGTGCCACTAGGGAGAGAACAATTGACAGTCCATTAAAAAAAAAATGCTTCGGTAAGATAAATGCAGTATCATACAGTATAAGCCTCAGGCAAATATTCAGGACAAAGAAACATGGATGTGAGACATGGTGGGGGAGTTTATTTGGAGAAGACAATGAGTGAGGAGACTGAACCTCAAACAGAGGCATTTCCTACTAATGGCAACTACAAATAAAAGCAGTTCTTTTCTAAATACCCTATAGGAAGAACTGCTGGCCAGGCATCTGTATTCACATATTTCATGAATAGGAAAAGTGTAAAACAATGATAATAAATAAGATTCTCAAATCCATAAACTCAAAGATGAAAGGAAATACTGAAGGTAACTCATATATACTTATAAATCCAGAAAAGTGGCAATGGATTCTTCAAGGTCCAGAGCCTCAGAATTCTCTAACCAAGATTTGAAGAATAATATCTTAGAAGAAGTAAAAGTAAGTATTACTTTACACAGCGGGTAGTAAACTTACGGAATTCTTGGCTCTAGAGGTAACAGAGGCCAAAAATATAAACCAAACTGAAAATTATCTGGATCCTTTCCTTGGTGGAGACACCATAATAAGGGACTTTTATTTTGGGTGAACACAATTAGCCTTGTAAGGCTGAAGCCCTAGAGAGATATGTTTTTCCATCTTGGTGTCACTTTCTGCCTAAATCTACCTCCTGGAAAAGCCAGGACCTCTTAAGCCTCAGATAAATGCAGAGGTGAGACAAGACTTCCCATAGGTTACAAAACATGAAGCTGATAGAGATCTGAATGTCAACATCTTGAACTAAAACCAGAATTGAGATAACCTGGTATCACACATGGAGTAACAGAATGGCATTTAGTGGCAGAACAAGCAAGTTCAGAAGAGAGGAAGGAGGTGGTGACTGGAGAAATGTCTCATGAAGTTTCTGTAGGGACAAGAATTTGGCCGTGGGTGAGGCTCAGGCTGTTATGAGCATAACCCATGGTAATGCCCCTTCAGAGAAAGTCTGCTGATGGACCAGTGACCTTTCCATGTGCTTTTGGGACCTTAGAACATGAAATACAACAGACATACATTATAACGTCTTCTAGATATACATTCTAATATGAAAAGAGTGGAGCGTGTCATGCTTGTGCACGTGCTCATGTGCACACACACACACTCCCATGAAGTTTTTATTAGTGCCAAAAGCCAAGAAGGGAGGAGGAAATGAATCCTTTGAACCAAGAACTGAACAAAGTTTTTCACAATATGTCATGCACATGAGAATTTAATGAGTCACAAATTCCAGTGGGTATTTTTTCCCTCAATTTTCCAGTTTGTTCTATTTTGCAAATATTTGTACTCAAATGATAATGTGACTTTTGTTGTACAGCCACATTGACTCCCTCATGAAGAGCTTTATTTTGAGTCAGAAGACATCTGCTAAATTGAGATTTACAAAGAACTTAATAAATACAAACATAAATAGATGAGCTCTGAATATTATATTCTGAGCATTCACTTCCTTATGTACTTGCAAATTATACACAGCATGCAAAGCATCTTAAAAGAGAGATGCATAAATCTCCTTAGAATCTCTTCCTCTGAGTACCTTGGAGATGTTCTTTCATCCAAAGCCGTTAATTAGGGAGGTTAAACACTGCCTTCTTCATACGCAGGCTTTGTCTCTACAGGCTGTTGATGCAGAATGTGGGGAAAGACTAAGCAAGTGCATTTGAGGATTATGACAATTGATGATTGACATCAAGGATCCATAATATATTCCAGACACACATTTCAGTCAAGTCTAGCACTGGACAGGATACATTACAGTACAAGCCAAAATCCTTGGGAACATCATATTCCCAGGGAGCAGGCTGTTTTATGATTTTCAGGCTCATAAGTGAATCAGAATTGGCCTCATTGCTTTGCTTCTGAAACCGTTACTTGGCACTGTCACAGTGACAAACCAATGGCCTAAAATGCAATTAGCTATTATGCATCCTTGTTAAGCAACAGCCTGCTTGCCCCTGGCATTGCGTGTGAGATTCAGTTAACGTGGTACGCCTAGCTGTCAGGCAGGTCCCAGTGCAGATGAGATAAGCAACTCACTTTAAACAAGGCATTTCTTTGCACACTCCAAAAACCATTGGGGAAAAAAAAAACAAAAAACTTTTCCTGCCAAATTAAAGAGAAGTTTTATGACATGATATAAATGCAGTGTTGAAGAGGTTCTAGACTCCCTCTGGAGCTGTGTAATATTTTAATAATATTTATCATTTATCTCCTGTGGCTAGAATGGTAGAGAGGGTCAAAAAGGCACAGTGTATAAATTGGTTTCTACAGCCTTTGATAAAAAACTGTTTGCATTACATCATTTTAGTGGCTCTTGAATTCTGACTGAGGACATTATTTGGCTCTCTGAAACTGACGGCATCTCCTTAGGGGATAAAGCCATAATATGGAAAACTCTGCATTCCCTGCCCTTCCCTTGCAAATTCAAGTCCTGGCAAAAGGAAAGACATCAGTTTCACCATCTCTCTGCAAATGCATGACTGTGATAATGACAATGACCAATTCCTCATCACTCAATAAGGTATTCTATTAATTCAGAGGAGCCAGAGTATCAGATGCAAATGAAGTAAGTGTCCAGTGGTCCTATACCCCACCATGATTCCTATTTCTCTCAGCTGGCTCCCAGTCACCCACAGTGAAATCCTAGTAGTTTCCTGAATGTGCAGCAACCACATACAAATTTCTTTCCATAATAAACTGGTTTCTGAGCTAGTGGGTCTTGATCATTATAGGGCTTTGGTTTTGTAGTGTGGAATGTGCACGTTTGAGGCCTGTGGTAGACTGGTTGCATTAATGGTCTCAATTAATGGCCTCCCCATGACTTTGTAGGACCCCATTCCACTGTCATATAGGGCTGGACCATGTTACTTCCTTTGGCCAATGGGGCAGTAGCAAACCTGACATGTACAGAGGCTTTACACAGTATTTGAGCATTTCTATGTCCTCTTGTTTCTCTGTGATTGTCATGAGAACATGTGTAGGCTAGCCTGAGAACATGCCTGAGGTAGCCTCTAGGGAGGTATGTGGGGCATGTGCATGTGACAAGCCCACAGAGACCTCAGCTATCCCAACTGTGGCCACCCCAGACCAGGCAGCCTTCCTCACACTCACCAGCTGAACAGATGTGTGAATGAGCCCGCCTAACCCACAGACGCATGGGAAATACTAAATGGTTCTTATTTTAAAGCCACTAATTTTGGGGTCTTTTGTTACACAGTTGGCCATAGGTAACCAATCCAGGGCCAGAGCTGAGTTTTTTAGGGCAACAGAGGGGAATCTGAGCACTACTATCAGCTACCCTGCTTCTCTATTCTCCTCCAGGAAGCCTCCCCTTAAAATACATGTTGAACAAAAACTTAAAGATTGAAAAAGCACTGAAAGATTAATCTGTCTGAAGCACCTAGGTTTAGGAGGCATCACAGGTAAGAGGTCAGAAATTGGGTGACTGTGAAAAGGCCTAGGTGGATGGGTGCAAGGACAAATGAGACTCAAGAGCCCAAGATGTAGATTCATCATGAAGATGACTGGCCAACTGTTAGCTGACTCTGGGGCTCGGGGTATTTCAGCGAGCTTAAAGGTGCAGGCTCTATCTCATTACCATCTTCCCCACAAGAAACTTTAAGGAATCTCAGAAGGAATCTCAAAGGTCATCTGGAATGTGCATTTCTTCTGATTCTTGATATATGTGGGTGGTCACCTTGCCTGGTTTGTTATAAGCTGAACAAATGACTGTTTGGGAGTGGTGTTAAGGGACTGACAATCACTGGAGGCATTCAGACAGGTCCAGGAACGAGAAGAGGCTTCAGTTCAGCTTTCCTGCCTAGAAGCCCCTTACTCGGCTGTGCTAGCAAGAAACACAAACCAGGCCTTAGCTTTCTCTAAAGCTTTTGATCCATATCGTAAGGTCAGAATCTGAAGATAACATAAACTGGGCTTAATTAAACATGATTTCACAAAATCTCAGGTCAAACATAAAAGTAATAAGTGCCTGGTTTGGGGCCCTCTGGTGGACACTATGGTTTTACAAAATGAGAAGGTCACAGTCATTGACCTTCGCAATTCTTACAGTTTGATAAAGTTAAGATGCACATGCTGGAAATACCAGCACACTAATAAGGACTATATAATTGTGTTAATTATATATATGTTCAAAAGTATCCAGGGGCACCTAAGTGGCTCAGTCTGTTGAGTGTATGACTTCAACTCAGATCATGATCTTGCAGTTTGTGAGTTCAAGCCCCACATCCGGCTGTCAGTGCAGAGCCCACTTCAGATCCTCTATCCCCCTCTCTCTCCACCCCTACCCCACTTGTGCTCTCTCTTAATGATTAAAAAAAAATTCTTTTTAAGTATCCAGATTCTCCTCCTCCCACATACAAGAAAGGAATGCACTTCTCCATCCCCTGAAGAGAAATTTAGCTATATAACCAGTATTTCGTAATGCAATGTGAATAAGGGATAGGTGCCATTTTTTTCCATGAAGGCATTTAATTAGTGGCACTCAGCCCCACCCTCCCTCCCTCCCATGTGGCATTCATCATGGAGGTGCATGTCAAAATAGGGCCTCTGCCAGCCAGGATCCCAGAGTGACAAGACAAACAAAGGTTCCCTGTTGACCTCCAAGGAAGACTTAGTGTGAATGAGAAATACATTTGTTGTTTTGCAAAACCACAGATTTCGGAGGTTGTTTGTTGCTCAAGAGGAGTTTTGGCTATCCTGATTAATACAAGAATCAACCTCTAAAATGTTGGTACCTTAAATGTAAGCATAACAAGGACACAAGAGGAGAGAGATCAGCACAGGCTAGTCTGGAAAGATAGTTATGTCACTGAGTAGTGCAAGGGATAGAAAGGAGTGGGAAGAGAATTAGCAGCAGAAAAAAACCCTCAAAAGCATAAAAATAAGAACGTGTTTTTGCCTTCATTACAGGACTTAATACCATCACTGTGTCTTTGGTGGGCTCCTTGAGGGGAAAGACCTGGTCTCCCTAGCTTGGTCCTCCCAGGGCCTGGTAACAATGGATTCTCGAGTAATATTTGTTGAATGAATTAGCTAAGTGTGTTCAGGTCAACTGGATGATGAAGCCAAGTCAATCAATAAGATAAAATAAAATAAAATTTGATTGGTAAAAAGTACCACTTTAAGTATCAGGGATGAGGGGAGCCTGGGAGGCTCAGTCAGGTAAGCATCTGACTTCAGTTCAGGTCATGATCTCACGGTTCATGAGTTTAAGCCCTGCATCAGTCTCTCTGCTGTCAGCAAAGAGCCCTCTTCGGATTCTCTATCCCGTTCTCTCTCTGCCCCTCCTATGCTCACACTCTCTTCCTCTACCAAAAATAAAGCATTTGGGGGGCACCTGGGTGGCTCAGTCGGTTGAGCGTCTGACTTCGGCTCAGGTCATGATCTCACAGTTCGTGAGTTCAAGCCCCACATCGGGCTCTGTGCGGACAGCTCGGAGCCTGGAGCCTGCTTCAGATTATGTGTCTCCCTCTGTCTCTCTGCCCCTCCCCAGCTTGAACTCTGTCTCTCCCTCTCTCAAAAATAAACATTAAAAAAATAAAATAAAGCATTTTTTAAAAATAAATAAAGCATTTTTTAAATAAATAAATAAATATCAGGGATGAATTCTGCACAGCAGGAGCATCAGTGTTGAGAAAGTATTTAACTTGGAAGACCTCAGTTTCCTCATTCATAAAATGGGGACAAATGACCCCCAAAGGGTTGCTCCAGTTCTCAAAGGCTGGGTGTTATTATTTGTGTCTTTTTGACCTAAGAGTCAGATTCCTTTCTTCATTGAAGATTTAACCGCTTCATGGTCTAACCATGTCATTGGATTTCTCATGACATCACTATTCTTTTAAAAGCTTCAAGGTCTTACACAATTCTGTGCCAACACTAGACCAGGGGTCCTTTAAAGTGGAATAACATAAAGTTTTTTGAAAAAATATTCAGCTTGTGGTAAGTTCAAAAGCAGGCCCAAATTGCTTCAGTGCCTGTTAAGTAAGGCTCAAACAATTTCATTTTTGCGCAGGAATTCTATTATTAGTGAAGTTATTGGGGTGGGACGGGGGTATGGGGAGTAAAAGATGACTGCTATATTGGTAGCAGTCAATAACGCAAATAATTAGCTACATCTGTGGCAACCAAAATTTTTATAACTATGATTTATTCATGCATGACTTCGGTAATTTAAAAAACTCAAAGAAAAAATATTTTTTCTCTAAAATTTTCCAAAGTTATACTTTGAAAATCCCTCTCCTATCATTTTTTTCTTAAATATATTTAGGGTTCACTGCTGATTTTTCTGGCTTCTTCTATTGTGTGACTATTACTACACCTTCCATCGCTTTTTAACATACACGTAAGGACAGAAGTCAGGAGCATCCCACCGTTTACATTTCAGTCTACATGAGGCAGGCACCAGGGCCCTTGGAAATGCCAGTCTTTGGGCCAAGAGCAAAGTGTTGTACAAGCAGAACAGATACAGAGGGCTCAATACACATGTCCATTTAACATTCCATTCCCAGAAGTGTTGTCCTGCTCCTGGTGGCCAGCTAGGGTTTACTGTCTGAACTGTCTTTAACTAGGCCTGGGCCAGTCTTTGTCCTAAGTAATATAATTAAGCTATAAGCAACAATGATAGAGGCTATGCTTATTAGAAAATAATTGTATACGTAGAATGGTATTAGCAGCAAGACCCACCCAGAAGGCCCTCAATCTCTCAGGAAGGAGATTAATTCATGATAAAAAATAACCACTGGGACTTGCCTCGCTTTGGGACAATTTTTTTTTAAATAATAATCTTCATTACAGAGAAAGATGATAAGATTGGGAAGGGAAAAAGGACTTTTGAACAATTTCAGATGTGATGCACTCATACTAATGGGCTCTGCTAGACTGTTCTATGGCCAGTCAATGAATGCCTCAATCTATTTTTTACAATAAAAACAGAAGATACTGAAGATCCTCTTCTACGGTAGAAACTAAATATATATCCCCAAAGCTAATCTTGGAGAGACTTAATATGGGGATGAGGGAGGCAGTGAATTCCCCTGGTCTAATTATATATGGTCAGTTTGAACCATTTTCTTTAATTTGCACTTTCTTGAGGGTGCTCAGGGAAAACATGCCAAAGATTTTTCCCTCTTGTTTCAATAAGCTTATTGACTCATCTGTGCCAACTGCACATCAAAGTGTAAGCTGTTAGCTTCCTTGGGGGTGTGATGTGACCATCCAGGACTGGATGGGTGTCTCTGGTATGTTTGCTCCTCAATTACAGACAGGCTTCTCAGAAACAATAAGATGGTAGAAAAGTGACCAGTACACAAGTTCCCAAGAAATTTTTCCCCACAAAGCCTAAAATGGCCTGTGACATAGCTACACAATGGCTGCCAATACCAAATACATTTTACTATATGTGTAGCTATAAAATCAAGGAGCTCTAAGGGTCTAGTGCAAGAAATTCAGCTAAAACCCCCAGAGAAGAATTCCTCTCATTTCCCTTTTTTTCTTTTATTTTGACACCAACAATGGGGTTTCTGTGATATGAGGATTGGTCATTAGTTTTTCGTAATTACCTCAATATCTCTCGGAGCCATCTGCTCCTTTCTACCTTCACAGGCACCACCTTTGTCCAAGCTATCAGAATTTCTCACCTGGACTGTTACAATAGTTTTGAAATCTACCCTTCTAACCCAGCCTCCACACCGCATTCAGAAGAATCTGGTTTTCATTTTTACTGAGGTGAAATTCACATGACATAAAATTAACCATTTCAAAGTTTACAATACATTGGCATTTAGTTAATTCACAATGTTGTATATATACCACCTATATCAAGTGTCAAAACCTCTTCATCATCCTGAAAGGAAACTCCACACCCATTAAGTAATTTCTTCTCAGCCCCCTTCCCTCCGCAACTCCCAGCAACCACCAATCTGCTTCCTATCCCTACGGATTTACCTATTCTGGATATTTCATATAAATGGAAATATGAAATATTTGTCCATTTGTGTCTGGCTTCTTTCACTTAGCATAATGTTTTCATGATTCATCCGTATTGTAGCATGACAGTATTTCATTCTAGCTTATGGCTGACCAATATTCCATTGTTTGGATATATCATGATTTGTTTATACATTCATCTGTTGATGGACATTTGAGTGGTTTCCACTTTGGGCTACTGTGAATAGTGCTTCTATGGACATTCATGTACAAATTCACAGTAGTCTTACATACATACACACACACACACACACACACACACACACACACACACCTGGGAAGGCCAAAGAGAGCTGAGGCTAAAACAACCTGTCAATTCTGGTGGTGGGCAGAAGTCAATCGAAGCATCTGGGCAGCATTATGAAAATAAATCTTTCATTTCTAAACAGTCATGTGAAGCTTGTAGAAGTATGGCCAGCCTAGAGCTGTTGAGCCCCTACATTCAAAGGGTAGGAAGGGAGAAATTGGTCCTCCTCAAACCAGGCTCTTCTAGCCAATGTCACCATGAGCTACTATGTTATAGATGTTGGGGATTTCTCTTCTCACTCTCTAGGGCTATCACCAATCAAACAAATACAACCAACCACTAGTATCAAACACTGGTCTTTAATCAGATTCTGGTTTCTGCTTTCAGGCCTGTCAAAATAACTATAAACTACACAGACACCAAAAATGGAGAGAGAACTCTGCTTCAATGAATTTTTAGAGGCAAATTTCCCCAGCCTTCTAACTGTATGCCAATGTGATGAACACTTTTATGCTAATTGTTAAGCCAGACAAGTTGCGGGCATTTTGTTCATTAGAAGGCATCATTTTTCAACTCTTATCAGTATGAAAATTAGATATGACTCTCTGGTTGCCTGCTCCAAAGGCACAATGCCCCAAAATTCAATTAACATAATTTTCTTTCCAGCATGCCACTTCAGGTGGTGAGGGCTGGATAGGTAGGGCTCCAGCTAAGTACCATGCTGGGATTCCTCCACTCGTGGTAAAACCAAAAAATTCTAGGTTTTCCTAAGATAAAAACCACCAGAAGTCAAACCACAAGGACATGAAGGAAGAGGCAAGTATTTTCTTGCTAAAAGTTCTTTAGAAATTCTTAATGTCAATCCCCTTCTTTAACAAATCAGGAAACCAAGCAATAGCAAGACAAGTGGGTTCTGAAGCAGATGTTCATTCAGCATGGGCTATCTGAACAGTGGTAAAAGCCTGCAGTGAATGCCAGAGAAGCTTCCCAGCTAGGTCCAGCTGGAAATCAGAGAAACCTGTTTCCGTCTACTCCTACTTCCTTTTTTCTTTCACTCTTTCCTCTTCACCCCCCAACTACCACCCTCCAGCTACCTAGAATCTACACTAACGTGTCCCATCTCTATCTACTGTCTCAAACACTGCCTTATAACCCAAATTTCTACTTTCCTTCCTTTTTCTTCTCTCCATGTTACTGACTGTTTATTTTGATGATCTGTTGAATGCAATGGACTTCTCTCAGGAAAAAAAAAAAAAATGCATGCATGCACACAATTTTGCATTCAATTTGAGAGAGTTCTCAGACTTCTTAAAACCTGATCCATTTATCCCAATTTTAGAACTCTTCTTGTTTTCTGCCTTTCTCCCACTAAGCAATCATGGGGGAAACCAGTCAGAAAACTTAAATTTTACACTGAAAAGGATTGCCCAGCCCAGGTTCCTCACAAAGCAGAGCCTGAGATTAAGCCTTAACAGCCACACTTGATTGGAAAGTGTGATCCTAGGGAAGGTTTGGGAGAGGGGTGAAGGATGCATTATGAAGAGTGCCAACATGAAAGGCAGGGTGGGGGCACATAACTGCCTTGGATAGTACAACGTGCAAGCCTAGTAAATATCTCAGGAATCCAAGCTGAGGCATCAATAAAAAAGCTCTAAGGTGAGTACTGAGTAATGCAAGAGCTAGGCCTGAGGCGAGGCACAGCTCACTGTAACTGCATGAGGCTGATCTGAGCTCTCCCTCAACTGGTCCCTACAGCAGTGGCCAGAATACAACACAGGTGAGGCTAAGAGGATTGGAAGAAATGTTTAATTAACAGGTATCTGACATAGGGATCTTAGACACTGTCCAAATCATTTTCCTCATTTATCTGATAAACTAATCCACAGTTACCTGTCAGTGACTGCTAAGAATTCTGGTTGCCCAAAAGCTTTCTAAAACTATTTAAATATTTTAAAATACGACATTAGTTAAAAATATTAACATAGTGACCTTTAGAGTGTGGTCTAAACATAGTGATCTTTAGAGTATGGGCAGCAACAGCAGCCCCTGGGAACTTGTTACAAATGCAGATTCTTACAAAGTGCCTCAGGCCTCCTCAATTAGAAACTCTATAGGTGGGTCCAGTAATCTTTAACAAGCTCTTCTGATGCAGGTTAAAGTTTAAGAATCAAAAACAGAGAGCGTGGCAAACCATAAGAGACTCTTAAATACAGAGAACAAACAGAGGGTTGCTGGAGGGGAGATAGGTGGAGGGGATGGGCTGAATGGGTGATGGGCATTAAAGAGGGCACTTGTTGGGATGAGCAGGGTGTTATATGTAAGTGATGAAATCACTAAATTCTACTTGTGAAACCATTATTACACTATATGTTAACTAACATGAATTTAAATAGATTTTTAAAAATCACTGTACCAAGGTATATCCATATATATTTCATGGAATAGTATACAACCATTGACAATGTTCTTGTAGATGAATATTTAATGGGAAAAGTGTGCCCAATACATACTGGGAGTTCTAGAAACACTGGTTAAGTGAATAATAGTTAACACCCAGAATTTTTATTATCTGCCAGGCTCCAGCCTTATATATATTAACTCACTTAATTCTCAGACCAACGTTGTATGGTGGGAACTAATATTATTCCAATTTTATAGATGACTAAACTTCATAACGAGGTTAAAGGACATGCTTAAGGACATGCAGCTATTAAGCAGTAGAGGTCAAATTCACACCCAGGATCCAGAGTCCCTCCTCTTAACCATTACGGATGGCTGGATGGGTGAGTGGGTGGATGGATGAAGGGGTGGATGGATGGATGTTGATTCTCCTTGGCACCTTATTTTATAGTTTTCTCTATAAAAACACACTGCAACTGGGCATTTTGTGTCACAGGTGTTTCATAGATACAGTAGCCCCTCCTTATCCATGGGAGATACATTCCAAGACCCCTAGTAGATGGCTGAAACAGTGCATATTATTGAACCCTATATATACTATGTTTTTTTCCTATACATATATACCTATGATGAAGCTTAATTTATAAATGAGGCACAGCAAGAGACTAACAATAATAACTAATAATAAAATAGAACAATTATAACAATATACTGTAATAAAAGTTATGTGAATGTAGTCTCTCAAAATATCTTAATTGTATGTACTCACACTTCTTCTTGTGATGTTGTGTGATGAGAAAATGCCTCCATGATAAGATGCAGTGAAGAGAATGAAGTAAGCATTGTGATGTAACTTTAGGCTACTACTGAAGATTTGTCAGAAGGAGGATCCTCTACTTCTGGACCACAATTGACTGCAGGTAACTGGGACAGTAGAAAGTGAACAAGGAGGGAACCACTGTATGTAAAACTGTGCAATCACTAGTTTTATCTGCAATCTCAGAAGCAGTCCTTCGGAAGTCAATCATTTCCCCCCATGTGAGGGGAATCTCATTTTCCAGGTATCAGTTAATAATTGATTTTTCCTGGTGGTGTAAGAACCCCTGCCTTGAAAAGAGTAGTATCTTATTCCCAGAGAACAATGGCTTTTTTATGGCATAACCATGCCATTAGCCAATCCTGAGGGGCAGTTTCAACCCTCATTTTAATAATGGAAATGCATTAATGTTGTACACTAATAAGGGCAGACTCCATCTGGGGCAGCCTATTCTGTTTCTTGTTATTCTCTTTCTTCCATTCTTTCTTCTTCCTTCCTTCCTTCCTTCCTTCCTTCCTTCCTTCCTACCTTCTTTTGTTCTTTCCTTCCATCCCTCCCCCTTTCCCTCCCTCCCTCTTTCCTTCCTTCTCCGTGAAGGTAATTCCTGGAAGGAAAAATGAATTCAAATTTAATGTGGTTGGCTTTTATAAAGAATTTACTGAGGGAGGGGCCAACATGGTGGAGAAGTAGGGGAATCCGAACTTCCTTCCTCTCACAAAAAAAGAAGTGTTGAAGCCAAAGGACTTTGAACACCAAGAGTCCAGGAGGAAAAGAGACAGTCGCGCCTCCAGGGACCCACCGGGACAATCTGCAGAGCCACAGATGAGTGATTGCGAACGGGGAGAGATAAAACCAACAGAGGGGAGGGATCTGCTTCTGTGGAAGAGAAAGAGAGGCTGGGGAAGCATAGGACTAGTGAAAAACCTCGGACCGGGGAGAAAGATCCAATCTCAACTGCGGGGCTTTCTCTGGACCAAACTGGCAGCCCTGATCCCGCACCTGGGGAGGAGGGGAGCCAGCCCCCACTCGGTGGCTAGGTCAGGGGCGCAGTGCCCAGTAGGAGAAAGCGATCCCCTCCCTGGAGTGCCGTGGGACAGGACCATATATCAGGTGGTGCAGCGCGGCTTTTCCCCAGTTCCTGGGGCACACGGAGAGAAAGAGTTTAAAGCCCAGCCAAGCTCCAGGCACGGGAGTCGGCGGAGCAAGACAAACGGCCTCATTCGCACCCACGGCCTCATTTGCACCCGCGCACAGTGAGAATGGCTCCAAAAGAGTGGCTTGGGACACCTGGTATGTGGAGGAGAGACTTGGGGGGGGGGGGGGTTAGTGAGCGGAGGGGGGGTCACCATTTTTCTCCCCACCATCACCAACTTGGGGGGGGGGGGCTCAGGGATCGGTCTGTGGGGTCCACAGTGGAGGCGGGACCCACCTACACCAAACCACGCCCCACTGCCCTGGGTAACTGGGTATCTACTGGAGTGGGATAGACGCTGAGGAACCAGATGGCCCCCTCCTCCAGACGAGCGCTGCTGCATTGCCTGGTTTAATTCTCGACAATTCTTGCTATATAGATATGTTCTTTCTTCCTTTTCTCCTTCTTATCTCTTCCCTTCTCTAGGCTGGTTACTCTGGTTATTGGTTTGTTTAAGCAGACATATTTAATCCATTCTCTTGATACATGTCTCACACCTCCTTTATTCTCTGTTTTCTCTCTATGGATTCAGCCATAGAGGTTCTCTGTCTGGATAACTTTATCTTCTTTTTCTTCCCCGCCTCCTCCTTCTTTTTTTAAAATTTTTTTTTTCAACGTTTATTTATTTTTGGGACAGAGAGAGACAGAGCATGAACGAGGGAGGGGCAGAGAGAGAGGGAGACACAGAATCGGAAACAGGCTCCAGGCTCTGAGCCATCAGCCCAGAGCCTGACGTGGGGCTCGAACTCACGGACCGCGAGATCGTGACCTGGCTGAAGTCGGACGCTCAACCGACTGCGCCACCCAGGCGCCACCCCCCCCCCCCACCCCCCCCCCCCCCGCCTCCTCCTTCTTTATTTTCCTTTCTCTCTATCTAGATTAAGCCTTATAGTTTCTCTGGTCAATTTTTATTCTTTCTTTTTCCCTGCCCCTGTCATTTCTCTCTTTTTATGAGGTAAGTCCTCTTCCATCAGCAATGCCTCCACCCTGTTGTTTACTTGTAGCTGGTGTTTCTGTTTTTTATTTTTGGTTTTCTTTCTTTGTTTGTGTGTTTGCATGTTTTTGTTTTCTGTTTGTTTTTTGTTTGCTTGTCTGTTTGTTTCCTTTCCAGGGCTACTTCAATGAAAAAATCAAAGCATACCTGGTGGAAGGTCCAAAACATCAATACGGGTAGGGAGATAAAGTAACCAAAGTCAAAACAACAGACAACAAGTAACACTCTCCAAAAAAAAAAAAAAAAAACCACCTCCTGAAGGGCCAGGCCCTGGATAGTGTATGACCCCTCTTTAATATAGTATAATATAGTAGTGCTCGCAGGTGCAGGGCACATAACAAACTTTTAGAATACATAAGGGACAGAAAACTAGCCAAAATGATGAAACGGAAGAATTCTCCTCAAAAGAAATTCCAGGAAGACATGACAGCTAAAGAATTGATCAAAACAGATATAAACTATAGAACTGAACAAGAATTTAGAATAATAGTCATAAGATTAATCACTGGGCTTGAAAAAAGCACTGAAGACAGCAGAGAATCTATTGCTGCAGAGATCAAGGAACTAAAAAATAGTCATGATGAATTAAAAAATGCTATAAATGAAGTGCAAAATAAACTAGAGGGGGTGACAGCGAGAACTGAAGAGGCAGAGGGGAGAATAGGTGAAATAGAAGATAAAATTATGGAAAAAGATGAAGCTGAGTAAAAGAGAGATACAAAAATTCTGGATCATGAGGGGAAAATTAGAGAACTAAGTGATTCAATGAAATGGAATAATATCTGTACCATAAGAATTCCAGAAAAAGAAGAAGAGAGAGAAAGAGGCCAAAAGGTGTGCTTGAACAAATCATAGCTGAGAACTTCCCCCATATGGGGAAGGAAACAGACATTGAAATCCAGGAGGCACAGAGAACTCCCTTCAGACATAACATGAATCAATCTTCTGCATGACGTATCATTGTGAAACTGGCAAAGTACAAAGATAAAGATAGAATTCTGAAAGCAGCTATGGATAAATGGGCCTTAACCTACAAGGGTAGACACGTAAGGGTAGTAGCAGACCTGTCTACTGAAACTTGGCAGGCCAGAAAGGAGTGGCAGGAAATTTTCAATGTGATGAACAGGGAAAATATGCAGCCAAGAATCCTTTATCCAGCAAGACTGTCATTCAGAATAGAAGGAGAGAGAAAGGTTTTCCCAAACAAACAAAAACTGAAGGAATTCATCCCCAATAAACCAGCCCTACAAGAGATTCTAAGGAGGACTCTGAATAAAATGTTGCAAGGACCACAAAGAACAAGAGACATCGCTATAAGCATGAAACCTACAGATAACACAGTGACTCTAAACCCATCTTTCAATAACAACACTGAATGTAAATGGACTAAATGCTCCAATCAAAAGACATAGGGTATCAGAATGGATAAAAAAAACCAAGACCCATCTATTTTCTGTCTATTAGATCCATTTTAGACCTGAGGACACCTTCAGATTGAAAGTGAGGGGATGGAGAACCATCTATCATGTTACTGTAAGTCAAAAGAAAGCTGCAGTAGCCATACTTATATTAGACAAAC
The DNA here is from genome assembly GCF_028749965.1 of Puma concolor. NCBI lineage: Eukaryota > Metazoa > Chordata > Mammalia > Carnivora > Felidae > Puma > Puma concolor. Next base: position 45,467,119 of record NC_141672.1, read on the forward strand.
TAGATTTTAAACTAAAGGTTGTAACAAGAGATGAAGAAGGGCATTATATAATAATTATGGGGTCTATCCATCAAGAAGAGCTAACAATTGTAAATGTCTATGCACCGAATTCGGAAACACCCAAATATATAAGACAATTAATCACAAACATAAGCAATCTTATTGGTATGAATGTGGTAATTGCAGGGGACTTTAATACTCCACTTACGACAATGGACAGATCATCTAGACAGAAAATCAATAAAGAAACAATGGCCCTTAATGATACACTGGACTAGATGGACTTGACAGATATATTTAGAACTTTTCATCCTAAAGCAGCAGAATATACATTTTTCTCGAGTGCACATGGAACATTCTCCAAGATGGATCACATACTGGGTCACAAAACAGCCCTCAATAAATATAAAAGAATTGAGATCATACCACGCACACTTTCAGATCACAATGCTATGAAACTTGAATTCAGCCACAGGAAGAAGTCTGGAAAACCTCCAAATGCATGGAGGTTGAAGAACATCCTACTAAAGAATGAATGGGTCAACCAGGCAATTAAATAAGAAATTAAAAAATATATGGAAACAAATGAAAATGAAAACACAACAATCCAAACCCTCTGGAAGCAGCAAAGGCAGTCCTAAGAGAAAAACAGATTACAATCCAGGCCTATCTCAAGAAACAAGAAAAAACCCAAATACAAAATCTAATAGCACACCTAAAGGAACTAGAAGCAGAACAGCAAAGAAACTCCAAACCCAGCAGAAGACAAATAATAAAGATCAGAGCAGAAATAAACAATATAAAATCCAAAAACAACAACAACAAAAAAAACCAGTAGAACAAATCAATGAAACTAACAGTTGGTTTTTTGAAAAAATAAAATTGATAAACCTCTAGCCAAGGCTTCTCAAAAAGAAAAGAGAGAGGACACAAATAGATAAAATCACAAATTAAAATGGATTTATTACAACAAATCCCTCAGAAATACAAGCAATTATCAGAGACTACCAAAACTCAAACGAGATGAAACAGAAAATTTGAACAGACCCATAACTAGTAAAGAAACGGAATCAGTTATCAAAAATTTCCCAACAAATAAGAGTCCTGGACCAGATGGCTTCCCTGGGTAATTCTACCAGACATTTAAACCTGAGTTAATACCTATCCTTCTCAAGCTGTTCCAAAAAATAGAAATAGAAGGAAAACTTCCAGACTCATTCGATGGAGCCAGCGTTACTTTGATTCCCAAACCAGACAGAGACACAGCAAAAAAGGAGAACTAGGGGCGCCTGGGTGGCGCAGTCGGTTAAGCGTCCGACTTCAGCCAGGTCACGATCTCGCGGTCCGTGAGTTCGAGCCCCGCGTCGGGCTCTGGGCTGAAGGCTCAGAGCCTGGAGCCTGTTTCCGATTCTGTGTCTCCCTCTCTCTCTGCCCCTCGCCCGTTCATGCTCTGTCTCTCTCTGTCCCAAAAATAAATAAACGTTGAAAAAAAAAAAAAAGGAGAACTAGAGGCCAATATCCCTGATGAATATGGATGCAAAAACTCTCAACAGGATAACAGCAAATTGAATTCAACAACATATAAAAAAAAATTATTCACCATGATCAACTGGGATTCATTCCTCGGCTGCAGAGCTGGCTCAATATTCACAAATCAATCAATGTGATACACCACATTAATAAAAGAAAGGATAAGAACCATATGATCCTGTCAATAGACTTGACAAAATACAGCATCCTTTCTTAACAAAAACACTCAAGGAAGTTGGGATAGAAGGAACACACTTAAACATCATAAAAGCCATTTATGAAAAGCCCACAGCTAATATCATCCTCAATGGGGAAAAACTGAGAGCTTTCCCCCTGAGATCAGGAACCGACAGGGATGTCCACTCTCACCACTTTTGTTTAACATAGTGTTGGAAGTCCTAGCATCAGCAATCAGACAACAAAATGAAATAAAAGGCATCAAAATTGGCAAAGAAGAAATCAAACTTTCACTTTTCACAGATGACATGACACTCTACATGGAAAACCCAAAACACTCCACCAAAAGACTGCTAGAACTGATACATGAATTCAGCAAAGATGCAGGGCACAAAATCAGTGTACAGAAATTGGTTGCATTTTTATACACCAATAATGAAGCAACAGAAAGAGAAATAAAGAAACTGATCCATTCACAATTGCACCAAGAACCATAAAATACCTAGGAATAAACCTAACCAAAGATGTTAAAAGATCTGTATGCTAAAAACCATAGAAATCTTATAATGGAAATTGAAGAAGACACAAAGAAATGGAAAAACATTCCATGCTTATGGATTGGAAGAATAAATATTGTTAAAATGTCAATACTACCCAAAGCAATCTACACGTTCAATGCAATCCCAATCAAAATTGCACCGGCATTCTTCTCAAAGCTAGAACAAGCAATCCTAAAATTCATATGGAACCACAAAAGGCCTCGAATAGCCAAAGTAATTTTGAAGAAGAAAACCAAAGCGGGAGGCATCACAATCCCAGACTTTAGCCTCTACTACAAAGCTGTAATCATCAAGACAGTATGATATTGGCACAAAAACAGACACATAGACCAATGGAATAGAATAGAGAACCCATAATTGGACCCACAAAAGTGTGGCCAGCTAATCTTTGACAAAGCAGGAAAGAATATCCAATGGAAAAAAAGACAGTCTCTTTAGCAAATGGTACTGGGAGAACTGGACAGCAACATGCAGAAGAATGAAACTAGACCACTTTCTTACACCATTCACAAAAATAAACTCAAATTTGATGAAAGACCTAAATGTGAGACAGGAAACCATCAAAACCCTAGAGGAGAAAGCAGGAAAAAACCTCTCTGACCTCAGCTGCAGCAATTTCTTACTCGACACATCCCCAAAGGCAGGCGAATTAAAAGTAAAAATGAACTATTGGGACCTCATCAAGATAAAAAGCTTCTTCTGCACTGCAAAGGAAACAATCAACAAAGCTAAAAGGCAACCGATGGAATGGGAAAAGATATTTGCAAAGGACATATCGGATAAAGGGCTAGTATCCAAAATCTATAAAGAACTTGCCAAACTCCACACCCGAAAAACAAATAATCCAGTGAAGAAATGGACAGAAGACATGAATAGACACTTCTCTAAAGAAGACATCCGGATGGCCAACAGGGACATGACAAGATGCTCAACGTCACTCCTCATCAGGGAAATACAAGTCAAAACCACACTCAGATACCACCTCACGCCAGTCAGAGTGGCCAAAATGAACAAATCAGATGCTGGCAAGGATGTGGAGAAATGGGAATCCTCTTGCACTGTTGGTGGGAATGCAAACTGGTGCAGCTGCTCTGGAAAACAGTGTGGAGTTTCCTCAAAAAATTAAAAATAGACCTACCCTATGACCCAGCAGTAGCACTGCTAGGAATTTACCCAAGAGACACAGGAGTGCTGATGCATAGGGGCACTTGTACCCCAATGTTTATAGCAGCAGTTTCAACAATAGCCAAATTATGGAAAGAACCTAAATGTCCATCAACTGACGAATGGATAAAGAAGATGTGGTTTATATATACAATGGAATACTACTTGGCAATGAGAAAAAATAAAATCATGCCGTTTGCAGCAATGTGGATAGAACTGGAGGGTATCATGCTAAGTGAAATAAGTCAGTCAGATATCATATGTTTTCACTCATATATGGATCTTAAGAAACTTAACAGAAGACCATGGGGGAGGGGAAGGGGAAAAAAAGTTACAAACAGAGAGGGAGGGAGGCAAACCATAAGAGACTCTTAAATACAGAGAACAAACTGAGGGCTTAAGGGGGGTGGGGGAGAGGGGAAAGTGGGTGATGGGCATTGAAGAGGGCATTTGTTGGGATGAGCATTGTAAGCCAAGTTGACAATAAATTATATTAAAAAAATAAAATAAATAACAGAAAAGAAAGAATTTATTAGACTCAATACAAGGCCTTTCACTTTGGGAAACTTCTTTGCATTGTTAAATTATGACTGTGTATTTTCCCATATGAGCCTAGTGAAAATCCTCTGAAATAAAACCAATATATATCATTATTTTGTGGATTAGAAGACTGGAGTTGCCATTCTATACCTTCTGCCAAAATCAAAAGAGAAGAAAAAAGAAAAAACAAGTCTACCACTCTATTCCTTTTCTCCAAAAAAGAGGAGAATGGGAGAGAAAAACTCAGCCCCAAGGTGTCCTCAAGCCCACCAGTTAGTTGTCTTTTCTTGGGCTGAAGCGTCATGCAAACATACTATAGCAGCACCACTGCCCGAGGAGATCTGTCCTACTGACTCAAGCATCAGGAAGGTGAGAGGCTGGTATCTGTCCACAGTGGAGTCTGTCCTTTCTCCTTCCTCCTCCACCTGCCTACATTGTCCTGTGTTTATTTCTTGCTGAAAAGCCTTGAGCAAATAACAAAGATGGTGACCATACAGGGGCAGACCACAGAGGAGACAGTAACCTGCCTCCACTGTCATCCTCTGGGCAAGCCCTTTCAGCCATGAGGCCTACAGAACATCCTCCGGGGGACTCCCAGGGGAGGCCTCCTTCACAGAGGGGAAAGATCCATGGACCACGGAGTTGTTGCCGTCTTATACCTTCTGCCAATTTGTTTAGATACAGGGTCGTTCATTCATTTGGTTCACTCAACAAATATTTATTGAGCACCTGTTATGTGCTAGACACTGTGCTAGGTGCTTGGGTTAGACCCATGACCAAACCAGACACAGATTTACAAAGTGGAGGAGCTTACATTCCAGAAGGGGCGACACATAAGAAACACCATCAATACGCAAAGTATGTGGTACGTTAGAAGACAGTAAGGGACATGGAAAATGAAAGCGAAGCACACAGTGGGACATGAAGAGCATGTCACAGGGATCTGTGCACAGTCAGAAAAGGCCTCATTGAGATGGAAAGTTTTATTTTATTTTATTTTACTTTATTTTATTGTATTGTATTTTACTTTTTCTTTTTTTTTTTTTTTTTTTTTTTAGTTTACTTATTTTTTAAGAGCGAGAAAGAGGGAGAGCAGGGAAGGGGCAGAGAGAGAGGGAGAAGGAGAATTCCAAGCAGGCTCTGCCCTCTCAGCACAGAACTCAATGTGAGATCACGACCTGAGCCAAACCAAGAGTCAAGACTAACTGACTGAGCCACCCAGGCTCCGGAGATGGCAGTGTTAAACACAGACCGGAGGAGGAAGGGATGTGAGCCATGCTGCTATCTGGGGAGAGTTCCAGGCAGACAGAACAGCACGGACCAGAACCATGTTCTCCTAACATCTGGTACAGAGCCTCTGGCACCTCACCCAGTGGAATCTGATATGGGGAAGGGAAGTGGAACAAATGGGCGTTTTACAGAAAATCTATTACAAAGACATTATAACCCAGGCCTCACAGCTGTAATAACTCAGGCACTCTGTGGTGAACACCTATATGATTCACTGGTAAAGGTTTAACGACCAGCACTCTAGGCAGCCCTGAGATGTGTGTCAATCTCCATGGTGTAAGTACTTCCCTCATGGTCAATTTCAAGCTACCAAAATGAGATCGCTGAACTTGGATTTGGAGCTGGCTCCAACACACTGATCCTCATCCTCTTCTATGGAAAAATGCCAAAAGTGACCCCCAGTGTTCCAGGATTTCTCATCACCACCCCTTCCTTATTATTTCTGTATTCTGAGGTGGGACCTTCTTTCCTCTGCCTTCACACCCAGCACCAAAGTCAAATAAAGAACATTTCTTTTCCCTTCTGCTCTATAAGACATTTTCTGGAGAAAGGCCTAACCAGAGAGAGAAAAATCCAGGGAGACAGAGATGCAAAACAAGGAGTCAAGAGGCAAATGCTGAGATGAGGGGAGAGGAAAACCTCACCCCCAACACACAGTTCAACTAGGTGAAATATCAAGAACTTATCTAAGTCAGAAGCCTGAGAACTCCAGCACCAGGGAGGGAAAAGGAGAAAAAATAAAATAAAATAAAATAAGACAACACATTTAAAAGCAAATGTACTTTCTACTTGAGAAAATGATACAACTCTATCCAAAATACAAATGTGAGTACAGCTGTCCTCCTGAGCTGGTTCTACAAAGGACTTGGGGTGGGGTTAGGAAACATAGGCCTGAGTTTAAAACTAGGTTTGCAAATTTGTTTTAATCATAGTCTTTCATAATAGCAAAGGCAACTACATTGCATGAAGCCATCTGCTTCTCTTGGTTTCTTCAGAAAAATCAACCAGGACAAAGCAGAAGATTAAAGTCCAACTAAAACAGGCAAGAAGATTTTGAGCTGGCCCCCAGCCTCACCCAAAGGAGCTCTGAGTACCAGGGACAGGAAGGTACCAGGGACAGAAAGCTCAGACAATGCAGACAGGTACGCTTTGCCATTTCATTCGCCGACAGGGGACTCTGGAATAGGCCCATACCCTTTGGTTACACTGTCCCAATCCACTCAGTGAAACAATCGCTTTGTGTTTCATTCAACTTTGTATCCACTTGGAATGCTGCATTGAATCTATCTTGGAAAGCCATTGTGGGATATAGCCATTAGAAGTATTCTTAGGTCTTTGTCTCTGAAATTCCATTCCTATTTGGTTTGAACAGAACCAACTCTGCCCAGCCTTCTGGATGCGATATGCAAGGTATTCTTTCTGTGCCCTTGGTGGAAGGGAGAAACCCTGCAAAGGATTTAGAGGCTTTTTTCCAAAAGATGCTGTTTTTCTTTTTGTCCTGTATGAAACGTTTTTTACCTGACTACCTGAGTTCCTATGAAGACTAGGATTTAAATCAAAGTTAAGCACTTTGAACTTTGGATCAAATAAGTTTTGATAAGTGCATTATTATTGGTTGCTGGCTTAATGGAAATCTACTTTTGTCTTCTAGGAACCTTTAGTACCTTTCACTAAACTCTAAGTATGATTAAATGCTGGCATCTGTCATTTTATAAACCCTGGCCACAGTGATGGTCTAGAGATGGCTCCTGACACGAGTAAGAACAGTCATCGTAGCCTGCCCCCTGAGCTGTAATGGCAAGAGTCTAAGTTTTGAGGCTCCATATTTCAAAAAGGCCTTTACAAATAAAAGAAGTCTCAGCTGCACAGGATGTTCTACCTGGAACCAGCCAGGTGTGAGTTCTAGTCTGAATACATAGAATACTTTTTGCAACAACTCAAATCTCCTCACTTCTTATTGATCCACAGCTGTTGCAAGCAGTTATGCCTAGGTTCTGAATAGCTCACACAGGTGCTGTCTCACAGCAGCACCCCTACACAAGCTTCTCACATCCCACCCTGGGGTTTGTCTGACTGGGAAACACGGGCTCAGACAAGAACAACCTGGAAGTGCAAGAGAATTAATACCCATGGAGTCACACCCAACCACAGGGAAACAAGCCAACAGATAGATGCTTCCTCCTTCCTTCCCCAGGCAGATAGGTCTATATCTCTGATGGGCTTCTGAGCTAAAGCACCCAGTTACCCCTAAAAGTGGCGAATCAGCTCTGTGATCTTAGGGAAGTTACTGGACACCTCTAAGCCTCTATCACCCCTTCAAAAATAGGGATACTATTACTTATGTTGAAGCTCTTTAAAGTCACTAACCTCACACATAGTTAGCTATTGTGAATATAAGCTATAACCCTTTAAAACCCACTTGCCATAACAATAAGCAAAGATAACTTTTGATCTAATTCTTCCTTTACAGTGCCTAACAGGCCATGCTCACTTTATGTTACTACTGCCAACTCTTTTTTTTTTTCAATTTTTTTCAATGTTTATTTTTGAGAGAGAGAGAGAGACACAGTGAGAGTGGGGGAGGGATAGAGAGAGAGAGAGGAAGACACAGAATCCAAAGTGGCTCCAGGCTCTGAGCTGTCAGCACAGAGCGTGATGTGGGGCTCGAACTCAGGGACTTCAAGATCATGACCTGAGCCAAAGTCAGACGTTTAACCAACTGACCCACCCAGGCACCCCGTTACTTCCAACTCTTAATGATAAGCATGATCACTCACACTTTGATTTTCTCTTGTCTAAATAATTTCTGCTTTGGTCTTCCCTCAAAGTTCTCACTTTCCAACCTCTACATGAGCATGGTAAGTAAGATTCTCCCAAATTCACCACACTCTCTAAGAATTTGAGACAGTGTTTAGTGGAAGACTAGAAACAGCTCTGGACAAAGAATCAGGAATCCTGGGTTCTAGGCCTGACCTGCCAGTGTCAGCCTCAGTGACTTTAGGCAAGAACCTCCACCTTTTGGTTCAGTGCCCCCAAATGTAAAAGGAGGTGGCCAATGAAGTCATTTCTGAAGTTCCTCCTTGTCCTAACTTATAATGTTTGAGCCAGATGTCAAAGGTTGGTGAGGTGATCCCAGGTCGGCCATTTAAACCTGGGTGTCACCATTTGTCTCCTCATCCCCTCTTGCCCATTCAGTGGGGTGCCACACCAAAACATCAGACAGCTGTTCACATGACCACTCTGAATGCATGCAAAATGGTATGGAGGAAGAATGTTCAATAACATGAAATATAGTATATCAGAATGTACACAGAGTATGATCTTATTTTTATAAACGGAAAAGTGGGCAAGGGAGAAGTGTATGCACAGAAAAATGTTTTAAGGTACATACACCACAACAGGATTAAAAGTGATAGTTTTTCCTTGTGGTTGCCTAATTTTTTAAGTTTCCTACAATTCATGTTTGGAATAAAATTTAAATAGGATTATGAATTGATCCTGCTCTGCTCAGAGCAAGTAGCCTCTGACACTGCCTGAGCCTCCTACATCCCCAAATATCTCTCTGGGCAGCTGTTTCCTTGTAGCCTTAAACCCTCCTCCCCATTCCCATTATTCATCTCACCCCTTCTATACTGAATAACAAAGTGGTGTCCCCACAAGGCTCCTGTTAAATGCCTCTGTGTTCTTTTGGAGGAAAGCAGGAGACCTGAGAGCATTTTCTGGACCTTTCCTTTGGTACATAGGAGATTTCCTTCTCAGATTAGTTCATTCTCACCTTAGATGGCAATAACAAGTGACTCTTCAGTGGCATGAGGGTGCCAGGGACTACTTGGGGGAGGAGGCATCATGAATCAGAAAGGGCAGACCCTAATGGTGGGCTGCTCAGAACCAGCCTCTGGGTAAAAGAGATCAAGGGAGGTCGGGGATGGTGAGGAAGATACGTGATCCCAAAAAATCAACTGAGAAAAGACTGAATTCTTTTTTTTTTTTTTTGAATATGAAATTTATTGTCCAATTGGTTTCCATACAATGCCCAGTGCTCCTCCCAACAGGTGCCCTCCTCAATGCCCATCACCCACCCTCCCACTCCCCATCAACCCTCAGTTTATTCTGTTTTCAAGAGTCTCTTCTGGTCTGGCTCTCTCCCTAACTTTTTTTTTTCCTTCCCCTCCCCCATGGTCTTCTGTTAAGTTTCTCAGGATCCATGTAAGAGTGAAAACATATGGTATCTGTCTTTCTCTGTAGGACTTATTTCACTTAGCATAACACTCTCCATCCATGTTGCTACAAAAGGCCATATTTCATTATTTCTCATTGTCAAGTAGTATTCCATTGTGTATATGATCCACAATTTCCTTATCAGTTGATGGACATTTAGGTTCTTTCCATAATTTGGCTATTGTTGAAAGTGCTGCTATAAACATTGGTACAAGTTTATACCAAGGGGTACAAGTGCCCCTATGATCAGCACTCCTGTATCTCTTGGGTAAATTCCTAGCAGTGCTATTGCTGGGTCATAGGGTAGATCTATTTTTAATTTTTTGAGGAACCTCCACACTGTTTTCCAGAGCGGCTGCACCAATTTGCATTCCCACCAACAGTGCAAGAGGGTTCCCGTTTCTCCACATCCTTGCCAGCATCTATAGTCTCCTGATTTGCTCATTTTGGCCACTCTGACTGGCGTGAGGTGGTATCTGAGTGTGGTTTTGACTTGTATTTCCCTGATGAGGAGTGACGTTGAGCATCTTGTCATGTGCCTGTTGGCCATCTGGATGTCTTCTTTAGAGAAGTGTCTATTCATGTCTTCTGTCCATTTCTTCACTGGATTATTTGTTTTTTTGGGTGTGGAGTTTGGTGAGTTCTTTATAGATTTTAGATACTAGCCCTTTATCCGATATGTCATTTGCAAATATCTTTTCCTATTCCATCAGTTGCCTTTTACTTTTGTTGATTGTTTCCTTTGCAGTGCATAAGATTTTTATCTTGATGAGGTCCCAATAGTTCATTTTTGCTTTTAATTCCCTTGTCTTTGGAGATGTGTCAAGTAAAAAATTGCTGCAGCTGAGGTCAGAGAGGTTTTTTCCTGCTTTCTCCTCTAGGGTTGTGATGGTTTCCTGTCTCACATTCAGGTCCTTTATCCATTTTGGGTTTATTTTTGTGAATGGTGTGAGAAAGTGGTCTAGTTTCATTCTTCTGCATGTTGCCGTCCAGTTCTCCCAGCATCATTTGTTAAAGAGACTGTCTTTTTTCCATTGGATATTCTTTCCTGCTTTGTCAGATTAGTTGGCCATACTTTTGTGGGTCCAATTCTGGAGTCTCTATTCTATGCCATTGGTCTATGTGTCTGTTTTTTTGCCAATGCCATGCTGTCTTGATGATTACAGCTTTGTAGTAGAGGCTAAAGTCTGGGATTGTGATGCCTCCCACTTTGGTCTTCTTCTTCAATATTATTTTGGCTATTCGGGGTCTTTTGTGGTTCCATACAAATTTTAGGATTGCTTGTTCTAGCTTCGAGAAGAATGCTAGTGCAATTTTCCCTAATTAATATGGATGCAAAAATTCTCAATAAGATGCTAGCAAATCTAATTCAACAGCATCTAAAAGGAATTATTCACCATGAACCAAGCTCCAGGGCTGGTTCAACATTCACAAATCAATCAATGTGATACATCACATTAATAAAAGAAAAGAACCATAGGATCCTGTCAATTGATGCAGAAAAAGCCTTTGACAAAATTCAGCATTCTTTCTTAATAAAAACCCTCGAGAAAGTCGGGATAGAAGGAACATACTCAAACATCATAAAAGCCATTTATGAAAAGCCCACAGCTAGTATCATCCTCAATGGGGAAAAACTGAGAGCTTTCCCCCTGAGATCAGGAACAGGACAGGGATGTCCACTCTCACCGCTGTTGTTTAACATAGTGTTGGAGGTTCTAGCATCAGCAATAAGACAACAAAAGAAAATCAGAGGCATCAAAATTGGCAAAGATGAAGTCAAGCTCTCAGTTTTTGCAGATGACATGATATTATACATGGAAAACCCGACAGACTCCACCAAAAGTCTGCTAAAAGTGATACATGAGTTCAGCAAAGTTGCAGGATACAAAATTAATGTACAGAAATCAGTTGCATTCTTATACACTAATAATGAAGCAATAGAAAAACAAATAAAGAAACTGATCCCATTCACAATTGCACCAAGAATCATAAAATACCTAGGAATAAACCTAACCAAAGATGTAAAAGATTTGTATGCTAAAAACTATAAAAAGCTTATGAAGGAAATTGAGGAAGATACAAAGAAATGGAAAAACACTCCATGCTCATGGATTGGAAGAATAAATATTGTTAAAATATCAATACAATCTACACAAAGCAATGTACACATTCAATGCAATCCCAGTCAAGACTGAATTCTGAAGTAAAATAGTGCTGGTTCTAATCCTACCTACTAGTTACTGCTCTTCAGAAAAGTTACTTCAGGGGTGTCTGGGTGGTTCAGTTGGTTAAGAGTCCATCTCTTGGTTTCAGCTTAGGTCATGATTTCCTGGTTCATGAGATCAGGCCCCATGTTGAGCTCTGTACTCACAGCACAGAACCTGCTTGGGATTCTCTCTCTCCCTCTCTCTGATTCTCCCCAACTCATCATATGCTCTCTCTGTCTCTTTCTCAAAATAAATAAATAAATGTTTTTTTTTTTAAGTTAGTCAATCTCTCAATTTTTGCTTCCTTTATCAGAAAATGGCTAGAGAAAAACCTATCTTGATAGGTTATTTTTAAGATTAAAGGAGAAAATGCCTCTTGAAGGGCCTATAATAACATCTAAATAAAGCAAGTCCTCCATAACTTCTACTAGTAATAATTTGAATTTATTGTTGTAATTTATATTAAAAATAAGCACACTTGCCCTGGGCTGCATTCCAGATGGAATTTGCAGGTAACCACAAGTAGTCACAAACCACCACTCACAATATCTTTCATGAGTCTATCCAACAAAAATTTATGAGGCATCTGCTAAGTACCAGGCTCTGGGGAAATTAGTCCATGCCCTTAAAAAGTGACCGGTTGGGAGAGTGAGGGAGACATGTACACAGAAAGGGAATCACGGTGTGATGAGTGGGTTAAAGGTGGGAAGGGGGCACTGCAGGTGCACTGCAAAGGGGATTCACTGCCTGGGAGAATCAGGGAAGGCTTTACAAAGGAAGTGAGGCTTTATCTCCGTGTCTGAGGGGGGCTGCTTTTGGCTAAAAAAAAAAAAAAAAAAAAAAAAGCAGGGGCAGGGAGAGAGAGAGCAGAAAGGGAATTTTAGTGAGCCCAGTCTGTGCAGAGTTAGAGTTGTAGAAGTGTCATGGTATACTTGGGAGATGGAATGACTTTCACTATGACTGGGGCATTTGTATCAGAAGAGGTGAGAACTTAAACAGGAGGAAATAACCAGTTGGGATGGCCTTGCATAGCATGGTAAGGGGTTTGGCAAGGTGGCACCAGCACAAATCTTTAAGCAGATGAATAACAAGATCAGGTTTATGTTTTCACTCTAATAGAAGAATGGAGGCTGGATGGAAGTAAGGAAAGTCTTGAGGCAGGATGACCAGAAGGGAAGCCACTGTAATAATCCAGAAAAGAGATTCATGATACCCCTAATACAGAGAAGCCAGTGTCAATAAGAAGTGGGATTGTGTTTAGAAACTATTTCAGCGATAGAAAAGATTTGGAGACCAAAATGGGCAATGAGGGAGAAAGATAAGTTCCAGATCAGGGATGAGTTCCAAATTATAGCTCAAAAGACTAGATGACTGACTTCATGAGAAAACAAGCAAGGAGGACTCAGTTATGAAGGGAAGCTGAATCCAACTTGAGTTTGACATGACTGTGGGGCCATGGATGAGATATCAGGCATAGTCTACGGCCATACCACCCTAAACGCGCCCGATCGCGTCTGATCTCGGAAGCTAAGCAGGGTCGGGCCTGGTTAGTACTTGGATGGGAGATATCAGGCATAGGGCTGGAAATATGGATCAAGAACTCAAGACAGAAGCTGGATGCATATTTGGGAATCATTAACATGTAGATTGCAGTTGGTAAAATGGCAATATATAAGATCACAAGGGGGAAAAATTTTTTAATTGAAAAGGCCATAACTAGGGAGACCATATACCCCAGTTTGCCCACAACAGTCCTGGTTTATACCTGTTGTCCGAGCGTAATTATCCATAGCAACTTGTTTAATCACAAAAGTGTCCTAGTTTAAACAATAAATTTCATAGTCCCCCTAACCAATAACCCAACTCTGGGGACCATCAAACAAATAAAGGAGACAAAGAGGACTATCAGGAAGTAGAGGAAAGCCAAAAAAGTGGGTATCTTTAACCATATAGGAAATAGACCCCTAATTAAATGTATAAATTTCATGCTATCAAATAAAAAACAACAATTTTTTTATTGGAACTTGATCATTTAAACTAAAGTTGCCTATTAAAAAAAATAAATGTTAAGAGACAAGCCATGAAAATTCCCAAATAAAGGCAAAAGTAACAAGAACTAGCTTTACCATGTTCTTTTTGTTTGTTTGTTTTTTGGGTTGTTGTTGTTGTTATTGTTATTGTTGTTGTTGTTGTTTTGGTAGGATCTACACCCAACATGGGGCTTAATCTTATAACCCCGAGATCAAGAATTGGATGCTCTACCAACTGAACCACCCAGGTGCCCCCTAACTTTATGGTGTTTTAAAATGATTATGAAGCTACAACAATAAAAGAGTTTGATGAATGAATTCACAGAAACATCAATGGAACAGAATAAAGGGTATAAACATAGAACCAAACACATATGGGAGTTTAATACATGATAGAAGTGACTTTCCCATCGATGAAGCTAAAATATATTAATTATTAAATGATGTTGGGACAGTTGGTCAACCATCTGGAAGAAAACAGACTAGATTTTTATACATTTTTCCCAGTCCAAATGGATAAAACATTAAACATTTTTTTAAGTTTATTTTTATTTATTCTGAGAGAGAGCGAGAGAGCAAGCAGGGGAGGGGCAGAGAAAGAGGGAGACACAACCCCAAGCAGGCTCCACGCCGTCAGCATAGAGCCCAAACCGGGGCTCAAACTCAAGAACTGTGAGATTGTGACCTGAGCCAAAATCAAGAGCTGGAAGCTTAACCAACTGAGCTACCCAGGCACCCCAAAACATTACACATTTAAAAATAAATCACAAATATACTAAAAGAAAGAATGATACGTTTTAAAAATTCATTTGAGGCAGATTTTAGGATTAAAATGGCTTCTATAACCATAATGTAAAACCCCAAACACGTGAAGAAAAGATTGATAAACTTATCTCAATAAAAACTAGCATTTTCTGCTGGACAAAAGAAGATGAATAAACTCAAAAGTCAACAACAATGTTGAAAAATATTTGCAACATATATGATGGACCAAACTTGACCTCTTACGAATCAGTAAGTAAAAGACCAATAACTCCATTTGTAAGTGAATGAAAGATATGAAAAGAAAAATAAGAATTTCCACTCTGCAAAAGAAAAGATGCTTAACCTCATTAATAATTTTAATTGCTTCTACCTCAGGTTGGTAAAAAAAATATTAATAACAGCTTTATTGGAATATGATTCACATACCATAAAATTCCCCCATTTAAAAGTTATAATTCAGTGGTTTTTAGTGCATTCACAGAGTTGTGAAGCCATCATAGTATACCTTTCTAAGCCTCGGTAAGTCTGGGGGTGATTATGGTCCTGTCCTCATGAAGTTGTTATTAGAGATAATTAGGAATATGCCTATGGAGGGCTTGGTACAGTGCCCAGCCAATAGGAAGCCGTTGGGCCAGCAGGAGAAATTATGGTTATTACCTAGGGTCACACAGTGAATCTGGGGTGAAGCTCATGGTGGCACAAGTCCCACTCTTTGTACCTCTGCCATAGACACTTCCTGACAGTCATGTAAGGAAGTATAGGTGGAAGAGAAGCAATGACTGTAATTGTTTAAAAAGCTCTGAGATAGCTAATAATTGAGTCAGCCACAACAACTTCCATCAGCTAAGCCACTGATTCTCAAGGTTAAGACTGAACACCATCTGATACACTTTTAGGAATATTATCCTACATGTATATTTTCATAAGTACTCAAAGGTATTTCTAACAGAGTATTAAAATAAATATTTTGGTAAAGACAACAAGATTCAAAATAGGATACTAAACAGAATATAGCAGTTTTCAAAGTAGGTGGCTGATAACCACTTAATCAACTCATTAACCCCTCATGAACACTCAGAGTATAAATGGAGTTTAGAACTGGGAGATTCTACTGAAAGATTTCAAGAAAGAGCTGTTGGTATACTAAGTCTGGTTTCTTACTAAGGTTTGGGATGGACTTCACTTGCCCCTCACCTCAGAAAGCTCAGTTTGTATCCCCTGCAGTAGGGGGACACACTGGACTGGCTTTTAGCACATGTCACTAGGTACACAAATCCTCAAGTCAACCATCCCATTTAGGGAAAGGATCTGTTTGGGAAACTTTCCTTCACAACTACAGAGGAAGTTCACATCAGCCTCCTTTATTAACCAGACTAGTCCTTCATTCATAAATGAAAGGAACCTCCAAAAAGCTAGAACTTTTTAGGAAAATCAGCATATGAAATGGAAGAACCAAAATAAAATAACTGAACCATTCAGGAAACAGAAAATACAAGGAATAGAAAAAAACTTAAGAGAAAATTTTAAATTGGTATCCTAACATTCAAGAGGATATTGCATTCATAAAATAAGAACACTATTATGAAAAGGAGACGTCAGAAAAAAGAGAGTACATGGAAACTTAAAATAGGATTGGCAACATAAAATTACTTAACAGAGGAGGTGGAATATTCACATAGATATGGCCAAGGCTGAATTGGTAATGTATAATATGAAGCCAAGGAAGTTTCCCAGAACTTCAACCAAAAGACAAAGAGAAAGTTTGAGAAGAAAGCTGTCAAGACAGAAAGGACAGTCCAAGAGGCACACACCTGTTAGTAGGAGTTCAAATGAGAAAGGGAACAGAAATTGACACGAGGGAATAATATGATAACCAAATACAAGAATTATTATTAAATATAATTTATTGTCAAATTGGTTTCTATACAACACCCAGTGCTCAGCCCAACAGGTGCCCTCCTCAATGCCCATCACCCACTTTTCCCTCTCCCCCCAACTCCCCATCAACCCTCAGTTTGTTCTCAGTATTCAAGAGTCTCTTATGGTTTGCCTCCTTCCCTCTCTGTAACTTTTTCTTTCCCCTTCCCCTCCCCCATGGTCCTCTGTTAAGTTTCTCAGCATCCACATATGAGTGAAAACATATGGTATCTGTCTTTCTCTGCCTGACTTATTTCACTTAGCATAATACCTTCCAGTTCCATCCACGTTGCTGCAAATGACCAGATTTCATTTTTCTCATTGACAAGTAGTATTCCATCGTTTATATAAACCACATCTTCTTTATCCATTTGTCAGTTGATGGACATTTAGGCTCTTTCCATAATTTGGCTATTGTTGAAAGTGCTGCTATAAACATTGGGGTACATGTGCCTCTATGCATCAGCACTCCTGTATCCCTTGGGTAAATTCCTAGCAGTGCTATTGCTGAGTCATAGGGTAGATCTATTTTTAATTTTTTGAGGAACCTCCACATTGTTTTCCAGAGTGGCTGCACCAGTTTGCATTCCACCAACAGTGCAAAAGGGTTCCCGTTTCTCCACATCCTCGCCGACATCTATAGTCTCCTGATTTGTTCATTTTAGCCACTCTGACCAGCATGAGGTGGTATCTCAGCGTGGTTTTGATTTGTATTTCCCTGATGAGGAGCGACACTGAACATCTTTTCATGTCCCTGTTGGCCATCTGGATGTCTTTTTTAGAAAAGTGTCTGTCCATCAATGGATGAATGGATAAAGAAGATGTGGTATGTATATATATATATATATATATATATATATATATACACAATGGAGTATTACTTGGCAATCAAAAAGAATGAAATCTTGCCATTTGCAACTACGTGGATGGAACTGGAGGGTATTATGCTAAGTGAAATTAGTCAGTCAGAGAAAGACAAAAATCATATGACTTCACTCATATGAGGACTTTAAGAGACAAAACAGAGGAACATAAGGGAAGGGAAACAAAAATAATATAAAAACAGGGAGGAGGACAAAACAGAAGAGACTCATAAATATGGAGAACAAACTAAGGGCTACTGGAGGGGGTGTGGGAGGGGGCATGGGCTAAATGGGTAAGGGGCACTAAGGAATCTACTCCTGAAATCACTGTTGCACTATATGCTAATTTGGGTGTAAATTTTAAAAAATAAAAAATAGAAAAAAAAAAAGAAGTGTCTATTCATGTCTTCTGCCCATTTCTTCACTGGATTGTTTTTGAGTATGGAGTTTGGTGAGTTCTTTATAGATTTTGGATACTAGCCCTTTATCCAATATGTCGTTTGCAAATATTTTTTCCCATTTCATCGGTTGCCTTTTAGTTTTGTTGACTGTTTCCTCAAATATAAGGATTTTCTAAGCTGCATACTCTGGTCTTTAGGTTAGAGCATCCACAGAGTTTCAAGTAGGCAAATCAGGAAAAAAAAAGTTGACATACAGACACATTCTGATGAAATTTCAGAATTCCAAAAATAAAGAGAAAATTCCTTGCAGAAAGGAAGAAACAGGTCACCCAGAAAAGAGTAATAGTCAGGATAGCATCAAACTGCTCATGTGCACCACAATCAGAAGGCAATGGAGCAAAGCCTTCAACATTCTGATGACATGCTCCTGAACCTAGACGTGCCAGTTACTGATTTATTGCCTCCTGGCTCCAAATTCTCTTCTTTTGCTTGCTCTGGAAAAATGGATCTGGGCCCTTTATTTTTCCTTGCCTGCCGTCACCAATGCTTTGCCAGCAGAGGACAACGAAGAGTCTCGGGAGGGTTTTGGGTCCTGGATTTGGTGTGCTTACTCAGAAGGCTGCTGCAGCACAAGCACCTTCTCTAGCAGACAACTCCTGCAGGGCAAAGCTGGCAGAGGCACCCAGTGGCCAGAAGAACTCCTGGAGTCCTCTGAGCTGTTTTATAGTATAGCATCCCTGGTAAGACACTTACCCATGAATAATTTTCCATAGCACCTTACAAGGTAGATTTCTATCAAGTTCCAGAGGGTGGATTTCCAACTGGAATGGCACCACACCACCCTCTCTGGAATTCAGTGAGCCATGACTGGGCTTTCTCCAAAAAGATCTGGATTTTAGCTCTGGGCTCAGGGTGGCTCTTCCTGGGCACTCTGTCTCCGCGGTGGGAGTGGGGGTGGAACTGCTCTGTATTTCTGCTATTTCTATATTCTTCAGAGAGCTTTCTTTACTTTTTACTAGATAATTCCTCATTGCTCCAATCCTCCATTAGAATTAATAATTCTTTATATTATTTTCCTGTTTAAATTACTGTGTGGTTTCCGTCTCCTGATTGGACCCAGAGTGATACACTAGATGGGATCTTGATGAGTGTCAATTGTGTATGAAGGTGAAAAGAAGACATTTTCAGAAATCTAGAAATACAGAGAATTACTCTGTACGTGATTTGACAATGGCCTTTAGCGAAACAACAAAAGAATTTAAGAAAGAATAATAAATGGTTTCTGGGGGTGGGGGGAAGGAAGTAACACAAGAACCCAATGAGTAGAAAATTGAAGATGACAACTTTGCAACTGACTTGGAAAGCAACTGAGTCCAAATTAAAATAAGAGGTCAAAGGGTCCGTGAAGGTCTTCAAGAACAAGATGGTTCCATTTATGAGTAAGAACCTAGAGGCTCTTATGGACATGTTTTTCAGTTAATGAATAGAAAGAAAAATAGTTGGCATCTCCAGGGGAGGAAAAACAAACAAAGCCTGTGGGGGGGGGGGGGGGTTGGGGGAACTTCAGATATAATGCAAACTAAAATGTGGAAAAAAAAATGGCGCCTGGGTGGCTCAGTCGATTAACCATCCGACTTCAGCTCAGGTCATGATCCTACCTTTCATGGGTTCAAGCTCGCATCTGGCTCTGTGTTGGCAGCTTGGAGCCTCGAGTCTGCTTTGGATTCTCTGTTTGTATCTCTCTCTGCCCCTCCCCTGCTTGCACTCTGTCTCTCTGCCTCCCCAAAATAAATAGTAAAAAAAAAAAAAATTAATGTAAAAAAAAATGAGCCATTATCACAGGGTAAAAAATCATCATCATCATCATCATCATCATCATCATCCATTTATTTGACTTGAAACATTCTCCAGATTATGGCATAGCATGGCATATCCTTCTCTAAAGGTTCATTTATGCTAGCTGGTTCTACTGGGAATAAGAGTTACATAATTATGATATTATAAATGTTCACTGCATTTAAACTTTTAGGATCTGGGGCGCCTGGGTGGCGCAGTCGGTTAAGCGTCCGACTTCAGCCAGGTCACAATCTCGCGGTCCGTGAGTTCGAGCCCCGCGTCAGGCTCTGGGCTGATGGCTCGGAGCCTGGAGCCTGTTTCCGATTCTGTGTCTCCCTCTCTCTCTGCCCCTCCCCCGTTCATGCTCTGTCTCTCTCTGTCCCAAAATAAATAAAAAACGTTGAAAAAAAATTAAAAAAAAAAAAACTTTTAGGATCTACCTACAGACAAAGCAGAAAGCTTGACTGCAATTATGCAACAGAATATATGCGCAACTAACAAATGTAAAACTTGACAATGTGAAAGTAATATAATGACTGACCAAAGCTAGGAGGGAGGAAGGGTGATGGAATTGGAGGAAATACTATATGTGGAGGATATTCCATTTGTCTCATTTTACACAGTAGGGAATTAATATGTACTGTCTAAAGTTAGTAACTCAAGAAAAAAATGTATATGTGTGTATTGTTTAAATGATGGCGGTAGCTGAAATGATTTACCAACTCTGGTATTTCTTCTACCTACCCACTTCTCCCACTCATGAGTAGAGAAACCATATAATTTATCATCCAAATAGGACACTTAGGAGAGTGAAACTGGGAGCTAAAAATAATTAACAATCATTAATCCGTCAACAAGCATTAGCCAGGACTGTCTGAGCAAACCAAAACTTATGGTCATTCTATTCATAAATCTGTAGAACATCTTCCATGAGGCTAACTCAGGGTACAAAAAGGGAAATTACTTTTTAAAGTTCGCCAAGTTCTTCATTATCTGGCTGGCAAACACAATAAGGATAGATGTGAGTAAAATCTGGGAAGACAAATACAGCCAAATTTAAATGGGTATTCAAATTGTTATAATGTACACTTTCTCTAATCCCACATGTAGGCAAGGTGATTTGCATTTGAATTCATCTGCTTTTCCAATCAGTGTAAGAAATCTTCCCTTCTCAAAGCACCAAAGCAGAAATAACCTCTCACTGGTATGCCTGATTATTATGATTCTGTGATGTCCTTTAAATTTTTTGGCTAGATAGAACAAACCAAAATAATACTTTCAGCAAAAACAGTGGTAGTTGCTGTATTTTTGGTGAGTTTTGGTGATCCTGGGTTACGATGTGTACAATTTGCATGAATCACAAAGTTGAATGAACAAAATAAAATAACAAGTCTATCTAGATTTAGAGGGGATAACCCATGGGACCTCAATATGCGGGTGAGTGGGAGGCTTCTCAGTTCCCTTCCTGACCTACAGACTCCCAGAAAACCTGCTCCTCTTCAGCTTTCTTGATGCAGTAACTGTCTACAAAACATATCCTCAAACACCACTCTGAGCTGGACTCTAAGCTGGCCCCTTCATCAGCTGCAGCCAGTGGAGCAGAAAGCTGTGCCAGTGAGGACAGGACCAAGTTGAGAGCCAGGTCCTCCTGTTAGGGCCACAAGGAGATCTGTGGTTCATCAGTCTGAACAGAATCTCTTTAGTCCTTCTCAAACTTCCCTTGGTCTCATAGAGATTCTAGTAAGTTCATGGGAAAGCAATAGAGAAGCACAAAATATCCCTTTTGTTTGTTCATTTGCTTGTTGGTGAGGGGGTGGGGCACAGACATTTCTCCACACTTGGAAGACTCATGTCAAAGAAGTCATCAGATATTTTCTGGATGATTCCTCATTGCTAATGAATTTAAAGCTTGTGGGTTTTTAAGAATAAATTCCTTATTCTACTACCTCTTCCTATTACCTTTTTTGAATAATAGCACCAAAAATTCTTGGCTCCCCAGGGACCATTTTGGTTATTGACCCTTGAAAAATCCCATCCATGGAGGGTAACAGGTATAAGTGGCTATTAAACCCCATTTATCCATCCAAGAAGATATCCTTCCACAAGGTAAATGCTTTGTGCACCCTCAAATATTTCATCACTGCTTATAGAAAAGCATGCTGTTTCCTTCAACAAGGAGTGCATGACTCCACTAGGAAGTCAAGGCAGTTGGTTGACATTTATGCTAGACCCCCAGTTGATAAACAATGACATGCTTCCAGAGCAATCCTCTCCTGAATAAAAATTTAAGGGATGAAACACGGATCATTTAAAACAGTATTATATGTGTTCACAGAACAGTAGTCCTCCAAGATGTTTCCATGGCCATATACATTTGGGAAACTCTGCTCACCATAATTACCTGTCAGAGATTCGTAATCCAGGTCACATATGAAATGCTCTTGGAAATCCTACTATTCAAAGAAATCGGTGTTTAAACCATCATTTCCCAAACTTATTTTACCACTGAACTCTTGGTTTATATATCAGCTATCAATTTCCCAGAAAACACGTGGAGAAGCATTCTAAGAGAGAGAAAAAAAGAAGGGAGAGGGAGAAGGTATACAGAAGGGAAATATGAGAAACATTTTTTTTTTTTTTTATGACAAGGACTCACACAGTAACACCTTTCTGGGAATTAGAAACAGGTATCCTGCTAGAAGAACCTATTTTTAAAATGTGTCCCTTCTTTGGGCTGACACAGTTGCATACCAGGCTTTGTCAATGGTGCCAGCTAGATTTTGGCCCCCACGTGTACCCTCTTGCCAAGCATCTTTGTGCAGGGTACAACCTGCACCACTGTGCATGAACGCCCTACTTGACCCTATACCAATCTGTGACACATTCTCTGTCCTTTCCATCACCAGAAACATGAAGACTAAGAGAGCCCATTCCACTGACACCCTAGCTCCCGCCCAGGTTGCAATGGTTTTGTCAGAACATCGACTCTTACTTGAGCATAAAGGAAAGTCCAAGCTTATGCTGCAACTGGTGTGAATATAACAATTTTCTGGACCTGCTTTTAAAGAACCCAAGGCAGATGAGGTTTGGTTAACAGCTCTTCACATGCCCCTCCACCCCCAGGTACATCCCTCACTTTTCTCAGGCATTTGTTTTTCAAAATAATTCACCTGCTTCTTTCTGCCTCTTCTGGGACAGGTATTCTATCTGAGCACCCTGGATATTGTTGACTTAACATGCCACGCATTCCACCCTCTACTGCATGGAATTCTAGCTCAGGACCTTGGCTGGAGAGTGAGCTCTGCCTTGGCTGTGCAATCCACACACACCATCAGGACTATCTTTCTTAATGTGTGAAATGTGCTGCTTGTAGGTGGCTGCAAACCTCCCTCCTCCAGCTGCTTGCCTCACTATGACTGGTACCTCAGCAGTTCAGAAGGCTTGGTCCCAAAGATCACAGGGAGGAGAAGGGTTAGGGAGTGAAAAGAAACAAGCATGTGACATGGAATTTGTCCAGAACTACCCAGATGTGGTTACAGTCTTAGCGCTCTCTTGCTCGCTCGTGCTCTTTCACCTGTGGGATTAATTTGCCCTTCTGTTATTATTATTATTTGTTCTGGGAGGTTTTCCTTTCAATACAACGTCTGGCACTATAGTTTCATACCCTACAGTTTCCTGGAAACAATCTCAGAGAGGAGGTTGAACCATCGCTATTGAAACTGGCCTGGGACTGAAATGTTGTGCGCTGTGATCTCAGTCCATGTCACGTTCTCTCCATTGTTTCCTTTGTAAAACATCACTGCCATCGGTGCCACTGTTTTTCAATAAGAGGTGCTGGCACCAAGCCCAGAGGTGGCTGCACAGGCCTTGTCCTGCCAGGGAGGGGAGATAGTGCCGACCTGACAAAAAGCCCTCCCACCACATCTCTGGGGGGCCTCCACCCTGCAGCACTGCCTGGCTTCCGGGATGAGGTCAGAGAGCATGGAGCCTAGAAGCAGGCTGGGTGTGCCTGTGGCTCCCACCCTGGTTCTAGTCACATTGTTACCCGTATGGCTTGTATTATAAGCTGAAAAGGCCCCCTTGGCCCCCTAATTCCCACAGGGGAGCCACAGAGCCCTCTGAGTTTTGGAAGACCTGATCCAATGAAGAACGGCAATGAGGAGGCTCCAGAAGGGGCCCTCCTGCCTCTCCTTCCTCTCACAGAAATTACTCTTCCTCTCCTTTCTGTTCTTGCCTTGACTATTTTGTCACCCCCAGCTGTTTATCTACAGAACTTTTCTTCCCCATCATCTTTGGGGTCTGTCTCCTTGTCCTTCAGATAGCAGCTTAAACATCACCTCCTCTAAGAAGCCTTCCCTGACCTCCCAGGTTAAAGTGGCCACCTAGTAACTCCATCTTGTCAGCTTCTTTTATATTAATTCTCTGCATGGAACTAATGACTGAGAGTCTGTCTCAGGGGTGTTGTCTGTCTTGTTCACCTGGAATAAGTAGCTGGTACATAGTAGGTGCTAAATAAATATTTGTTGAAAACATGGAGTTTGTTTACTGGTGCCAGTACTTACTGATTCTGTGACCTTGGGAAGATTACTTAACCTTGTTGTGCCTTGGTTTCTTATCTTAAAAACAGGGATGATTATAGTGACTAATTCCTGTGATTGTTAAAAGAATTAGACAAGACAATCCTGGGGCGCCTGGGTGGCTCAGTCGGTTAAGCATCTGACTTCAACTCAGGTCATGATCTCATGGCTCGTGATTTGGAGCCCTGCGTCGGGCTCTGTTCTGACAGCTCAGAGCCTGGAGCCTGCTTCAGATTCAGTGTCCCCCTCTCTCTCTGCTCCAACCCCACTCATGCTCTGTTTCTCTCTCAAAAATAAATAAATGTTAAAAAAAAATTTAAAAAAAAGATAACCCTTGTGCAGTCCTTAGCAGAGTGCCTGGCACAGAGTGGACACTCAAGAAACATAAGCTAGGGGCACTTGGGTGGCTCAGTCAGTTGGGCTTCCAATTTCAGCTCAGGTCATGATCTCACAGTCCATGAGTTTGAGCCCCGCATCGGGCCCTGTGCTGACAGCTCAGAGCCTGGAGCCTGCTTCAGATTCTGTGTCTCCGTCTCTCTCTTCCCTCCCCGACTCACGCTCTGTCTCTCTCAAAAATAAATAAACGTTAAAAAAAATTAAAAAAAAAAAAAGAAAGAAACATTAGCTATTATCACTATCAGCATGTTAACCAATAACTCTCTGGTCACCTCCCAGTATTAACTAGCTTCCCAGCTTAGCCAAGCCCTGAAAGAATGCAGAGGAGTCGTGGCCACGGAGAAGGACAGACGTAGGGGACGCACTGTAGGAAAGTATGCCAGGGGAAGAAATGTCACAGAAGAGCTCGTGGAATCAGGCCAAGAAAGTAACACCTTCTATTTTCCCAAATAAGAACTACTCCTTTCAGAAGGGCTCTTTCCTTCCCCCCTCTTCTCCTCCTGTCCCTGCCAACTCCACAGAACTGAGCCTGGCCTTACACTTGTTACCAAGCAGCCGGGGCCAGAGGTCAAAGTGATGTTCTATAGACAGGGCAGCTCCAGCCCAGGCTGTTTTATCACCTTGCCTGAGGCTACAGGACAAGTGACCGTCCCCTCCGAGCTGTGCCACCTAAAAGTAAGGCAAGCAAAAACATCTGATAAGCAACATTAATGTCAGATATGACATTAAGAGGAGAAAGGTGAGTCTCCTTTGGTTGTGAGCACAGTTCAGTATGGGCTCAAGCCTATGATACCATCAACATTCCATGCACTAGAGAAACAAAGCCACTGTGCACTGGGATTTGGCATTTCCTGGGTTAATCTGTCTACCCAAAGGGAATGGAAACGCTGATTTTCACAAGGAAAAGGGGCTGTGTACTCCTGGTCTGGACCAGAGATTATCTCTATCATACTCTCTCCCCACCACACCCCCTCTCTTAGCACTGCAAGCACCTCACCTTCCCAAACCCAGTCGCTTTGAACCTGCCATCAAGACCCAGCTGATGCTGTCGGGCTATGATCCACAGACACTGCCTGGTATTTCAATGAACAGCATGGGGTCATTCCCATGGCCTGGGACCCAGCACCTTTATTAGTGCCAAGTCAAATGCTATGCCTAGGAGTAAGATAATTTCCCCAGATCATTCTGATTTCCCCAAAGTGATTCTTACTTTGTTTATATTGTGGTGTTGTGTCTCTCACCATGGAGAAGATAAACCCTCAGCCGGACAAACATCCTGCCAACAGAGGACAGTAGAGAAGGCTGAGGCTTCAGAAAGTTCTTGCAGCTCAGCCAGAATAACCAGTCATAGACCGTCATCCCCTCTGCCTTCTAGATATTCCTCAAGATATTCCTGCTCAAGAAGGAAAAGACACAGAGGTCTGTCAGGTCTTATTCTGGTTTCCTCATAAGCCTGAGACCAGGATTTGGGTACAAATGTTTATTTGGAGGTGGCCAGACTCATGGTGACAAAGCTGAAAACTGAGACAGTGAAGGGAAGCAAGCCAGTGAAGAGGCATCAATGACAAACTTCCAGCTGCAGATAGATGGGGCTTTGTCCCATTGAGATCTCTTAGGAACCGTGAAGAACCCACCTCATAACTGATCGCTGTGGGGGAAGGAAACTGGAGGACTTACCCACTAACTTCTGTCCCTTATTGGCTGAAGGCTGTTCCTTGGGTGTTAACTCCCCAGCACTGTGCCCAGGAAGCACTGCCAGAGAAATGTTCTCAGGCAGAGAGCTCAGGAAGCCACTGGGCCCATACAGGATCTATCTGTGGGTGATGTTCAGGGCAGGCTAAAGGAATTTGAGCTGGGCTGGACAAATCCTGCTACCTCAGACTTTCTAACGACCAGTAATGAGCTTCTTAAAAACAGTGCCCCATGGATAGAGGCATTTTAGAACATCTATTTCAGATTTGTCTTAACTTCCTAGAAATCCTTTCAATAACCCTTAAACAGACACGGTTATATAAATCAGCCTATGATTTCTTTGAAAGAAAGATTCATGGGCAAGCAAAGCCTCCTCCACTAGTGGCCTGAGTTCTGTCTCTCTGGAATTGCAGTAAGAGCCCACAGAGTTCTGAGTAGACACTTTGCTTTGGACGCTTTGGGAGGAGGTCAGATATCACCAGTTTTCCATGGAAACCAAGCAGGAAAAGAGAGTAGCCTGTTTTGCAAAGGTTTGAAGTTCAGATTAAAATCATAGCAGGGAGGCACACACCCCTTCCCTAAGTACAGGGTAAAGTGAGATCAGGAACTGGTGAAATAAACTGGATCTTAATGAGAAAAAATAATCTCTTCCCAAGTACCGCTCCACCCACCCCTCTGGACATGCCTACTCTCACAAGCCCTGGGCAGGAACACCCTACTTTGAACAACAGAACCATATCAGGGATCATTTTCCTGGAATTCAGCCATGGAAAAATTCACCCAACTATCATTTAATACTTGTGTTGTCCTTGGAGCTCCCATCCCCCTTGGCACTCTGTAACCTCTATAGGGTCTTTGGATAATATCCTACTTTAACTAAATACCACACTAAAAACTACCAACAGAGAAGAATTTTCCACAGGCATTGTTGCCTCTGTTACCTTCTCAAAAGGGGCAGGTGATTCCGCATGGAAGTTTCCAAAAAAGAAGGGAAAGTCTCCTTACTCCTGGGCTGCAGTCCAAGTTGAGGGTCAACCCTTTATCAAAGAGATGTAAGAATGTCAAGAATTTTTTGACAACTCTAAGTTGCCTAGAATGAAAATTTTTACAATCAGCTTACCCAGGTAATGGTGAGAGGGTCGTAAGATGGATAATTAGGAAGTCAAGAGCCCTATGTTCTGGTTGACACTCTTCTAACTAGTTTTGTGGCCCCAGATCAATCATTTGACCTATATAGACCTGTAAAATAAGGGGGCAATCAAGAGTAACAAAAGAGTCAGCTCCTAGAACAGTGCCCCTGCACCCACAATAGAGACTACACAACAAAAACAATGCCCTCACCCCTAGAGCAGTGCCAGGCATGAAACAGGCACTCCATGTTCAGTGGCTCAATGAATGGATGTGGCAAACATGTCATTGCTTCTGATTTCTGTACCACTGGCAGGCACTGCTAATCAACTGTGAAAGCTTTTCATACTGAAATTGGATGCAGAATCGAATCAGCATAACTCTCCAGACAGGTACAACCAATCCATTGGTGCTCACATGTGAAATGATATCTATCTGCCATACCTACACAAACTAGGATTCTCCCAATATTCAACTTCTGTGGTAAGAGAAATACTAAAAGATAGACTATTTGTCACTCAGAAGAGATAAATGTAAACATGACTGCATCTTTCAATCTAGTCTACATAAGGATCTGGATTTTTATCATCCTGACTAGGACAAGAAATACTTTTGATCAGGGAAGATTCCATAAGACCAGGTCACTTCGAGTCCCTGCAAGTAAAACACATTTCTAGACCCCTATGGAAGTCAACTAAATTTCTAATGCCAACCATGTAGAAGAAAACCAGCTCTGAGACACATCCCCACCCCAGCAAGTAGACAGCTTTCATCAGTGCTAACTCTAGACGTGTCCAGTGTCTGGGATCTGGTTCATCATCTGGGGGGTTTTGCTTTCCCATCGACTTCACACAGGTGAAATAATATATTACAAGGGGTTCCCCAGGGAAACAGAACCAACAGGATGTTAAATATAAAGAGATATCCATTGTATGGAACTGGCTCATGTGATTATAGAGGCTGAGAAGTCCTATGATCTGCCATCTGCAAGCTGGAAACCCAGCAGAGCCAGCCATGCAGTTCAACAGCCTGAGATCTCTCCAGTCTCGGTAGTAGCAGCAGCAGCAGTAGTAGATGGTGCAGATTCCAGTCAGACCCTGAAGACCTGAGAACCAGGAGCTCCATAGCAAGAAAAGACTGCCAGCTAGACAGGCAGTGTCGGTTCAACCTTCTTCCACCTTTGTATTCAATGTAAGCCCTCCATGGGCTGGATGAGGCCCACCCAATATACTGGGGAGGGTGGTCCGCTTTACTCAGTCTATTGATTCAGATGCTAACCTCTGCCAGAAACACCCTCACAGACACATCCAGAAATAATGTTTAGTCAGATATCTGAGCATCTTGTGAGCTAGTCAGGTTGACATATAAAATTAACCATCACAAAATATCAAGGACACCAATGGAAGAAAGAAAGAAAGAAAGAAAGAAAGAAAGAAAGAAAGAAAGAAAGAAAGAAAGAAAGAAAGAAGGAATGGAAGGGGAAGGGGAAGGGAAAGGGAAAGGGAAGGGAAAGGGAAAGGAAGGCAGGCACAGAAAGACAACAGAGAGTGAAATAGGAAGAGTGGGTTTCCAGTAGAGAAACCTTCAACGATTTTACCACCACTGCCTGAGCTGCCTGGAAATATACTTCATAGCACTAATCTATGATCCCCTTTGGGAAGTCTAAAAGACTGTCTCAAGGCACAAAGATTAAAGCTTACCAAATGGCTTTCAGCATATCATCAAAAGAACCCTTAGGGTGTGAAGTTACTTATCTTCCCGTTTGAGTACAGCGCTGCTGACCTTCTTAGGGGCAGTTGAAGAGTCCTGTCTACCCTGACTGTCCCATGCTAAATTAACTCTCTGCTTTTTTGTAAAACGTAAACAAATGAAGTGGATCACTTTCCACTACATATGCAAAGCACTGAGGCACAGATGTTCCCTCTGGCCAAAAAAAAAAAGCCAGTTTTCAATGTGTTCATCTACTGTTCATTGTCTCTTAAGGTATGAACCTAGGGAAATAAATTTTCTAGAAATCTCTGGGTATGAAAAGAAATGGATAAGGTTTGAATTCTTAGTAAGTAGCTTTAGTTGTTGGAAGGGGTTACTTTATTGTCCCCAGTAATTACCATGAGACTTTGTTACTCATGTTGGCTTCAATTAAAATCCCCAGGGCAGTGAATTAGTAAATTAGTAGATTTAACAAGAACCTAGGGATCTAAGAAGCAGAGAAGTTGCTAAGGCAGAAAGGGCAGAGGGCCTTCAGTTAATGGCTCCCCCATGGCTGAAAGTCCACGCCTTCAAGAACTGTCCCACTTGGGGAACACAGACCAAATGCATTGCTTGGTTCCCTATCAGCCTAACATAGTACCATGCTTTCTTGAATAATATAAGTTTCCTCTAGAAAGGAAACAGCAGACAAAACGCTAACATGCCTAATCTGCAAGCAAAGGTACTCTTAACAAAAGGACACTCTTGGTCAGCACAACTTTGACCACAGAATTGTTCTTATCTCTGGCAAACAAAGCATGCTGCCCACCGAAGATTTTGCTCCCCTCCATAGTACACAGTTGTTCTTGAGCAGTAGCAGCCCAGCCAGGGCTTACTCAGTGATCTAAAAATCAAAGAACTTGTGGTAAAGGCAAGGGTCCTCAATAATGCCTACCTAGTTCCAGAAATTGTTCCTCAGGCAAAAGGGGGCTCATCAAGGAATGTGAGTGGAATGGATATAGTTGAAAAGCAAACATGCTTTCTCTATTTGTCTTTCTCCCATTTCCTGGCTGGGTATTGATAGCAGGGAAACGCTGGGAGCCATGCATCGAGAAGACAGCAAAGCTTCTGTCAGCCTGGATCCATGAATGCCTGTGGCAGGTAGAGTCATCCTACTTTCAGCCAACCAGAAGAAAGTCCTAAGAAATAGCTTGTTTGTATTAAATCTCCGGAGTCTGCTACAGCAGCTAGGTTGCTCTAACTAACCCACTGTCCCTCATTAGAAGAACATGAGCCCAGCCATTACTCTCATGGCAAAAAACAGCATACTCCAGCACCAACACGTAGCATCCCGCAAACTGTAAACAGCCCCAGAATTCAAGTTTATTTCCATTAATCACCTTCATCAATATTGCTTTGCTTCCAAGAATATATTATATCAGTAACCTGCTATCCAATAGGGGATGGGCCATCCCCTGGAGGAGTGGGGGTTTCATTAGTTTGGGTTTGCACAGCTTCTGTTTGTAAGGCTGCCAACTTGCCAGATACCTTTGCCTTTTCCCTTCAACGTGCACCCTGTAATACTGAGACGTTAGTTGTGTGACTCTGACCTTGTCGAATATGCATGCACTCAATTCCATCAGGCTACCAGTGCTAGTGTATGAGGCTTTCTGAGTGGTCTGGATGTGCTGACTCCAAAACAACTTCACATACGGTCAAAAAAATACACCTACCAGACAGACTTAATCTGGACTCTTCACCACCCCTACCCCCACTCTCCAATAAGTTCCCATGCAGATTCCTAACCCTACCTTCAAGCTCACAGTGTTGTGCCTTACATGATGAGTCCTCATGGGGCAGGAGGCACCACAGAGGTGTCATGCTGTGAAATTTCATGGGAGGAAACCCCTTCGTTCCTGGGCGGTCACGTGGAGAAGCTGCCTGGAAGCTGTGCTGAGCCATGATGGTGGAAATGCCCTGTAAAGGCAGTGATACGTCGGAGCCCATCCCCCCCACCAACTTGAGCACACTGATGAGGTGCCTCTCCTCCCAGTTCCACATTCAGTGATAGCACCTTGGTAGCTTGAAGTCAGCCCCGGAGAAAGTATTTACACCATGGAAACTGACACGTGCTACAAATCAGTACTTCTGTATGTCCCAAAGAACTGATAGCTAACATTTACCAGCATCCACCTGCATGAAGGGGAGATGCTGGTGAACCACCCAGCAAACGGGAATCCGTGGAATGAGTTCTGTCTGCCTGCCTCTTTCCTTCTCAGGAAAGACAGGGACAGCATCTATCTCCAGAGCAGTGAAGAGACCCTGTTGGGAATGCTCACTGGTATTGACAGAACTTTTGTTCTGAATTTGATGAGAAAAGAGACTGAGGGACAGTGTTTTCCAGGGCACATAATGCACACAACAATGCTGAACCCACCACAGACAAATGGGCTTCAAGAGGCAGATTCATCATTTTGGATGTGACAAAATGGACCCTACCTCAGTAATCAGATTCTAATTACTTGCTCTGCCACTCACCTGGGCACTTCGCAGGTCTTCTGAGGTAGGAGAAAAGAAAAAGGACTAAGCTCATTGTCAGGCTGTCAAGCCCGGTGCTGGCATTTTTCATGGGTTAATGCAGTTGACCTTCACACAGTCCTATGTCTTAGGTGTTAGCATACCCACTTTCAAAGAAGGGAAATGAGGCTACCAGAGGTCAGAACAGTATCCTGCCTAAGGTTATACAGTGGTAAGGAGTCAGACACTGATCTGGGTGTGTCTGACTCCAAAATCCACACCATTTGTATCACACTGCACTGCTAATAAGTCTTGTTTTATTTATCTGTGGACATGCAATAAAAGGAACAGCCACCCCTGCCTCATGAGAAATTAATGACAAATCTGTATTTTTTTAAACAGCAGCTTTGTTGAGATAAAATTCCCATGCCGCTTTTAAAGTGTACAATTTGGTGGGTTTTAGTATATTCACAAAGTTGTACAACTATAACCACTACCTAATTCCAGAACATTTTTATCACCCTAAAAGAGAAATCCCACACCCATTAACACTCACTCCCTGTTCTGTCCTCCCTGCAGCCCCTGGCGACCACTAATCTACTTTCTGTCTCTGTGGACCTGCCTACCCTGGACATTTCACATAAATGGAATCATGCACTGTGTGGCCTTTTGTGTCTGGCTTCTTTCACTTGGCATAGTATTGGCAGATCTGCATTAAAGTTCATGGAGTCCAACAGATGAAATCCACTAAGTTGAAAGGCAGACATATGCAGTTTTTATTTAAATACCACTACGCAATAGAAGCAAAGCAAAGAACATGAAGTACGAGCATCGATGTGTTCTTGTATTCAATTCTACTACACTTATTGAGTGCCTGTTATATGCCAGATATAAAACAAACAAAATCCCTGCCCTCACAGAGCTTACATTTTGGTGGAAAGAAACATACCAAATAATGATGATGATGATATCATACTAGAGTATCTTAATTAACATGTGAGCAGCTTTGGGGGATCATGGATGCTTGGAGGAGGCCTCTGAGTAGTCTCTAGAATACATTTCTACACTTGTACATGTCTCTCTCTGTCTCTGTCTCTCTGTCTCTCTGTCTCTCTGTCTCTCTCTCTCTCACTAAATGCCTCCTCGTGCCCCAGGTGCTGTCCTAATGGGTTTCTGGACGGCTAACAGCAGTGGTAACCCTGGATCCCCATGAGATTGCCCACCTCAGATTATTGGGCATCTTTTCCGCCCTGGGTAACAGAGACCAGCAGACAACTCTCACTCATTCTGTGATAGGTTCACCTCCCCCAGGCCAGGCTCCCTTCCTCTCCGAATTCCTGAGCTCAGAAGAGGGAAGAAGTTCCTCTTCCCCTCATCTCTTCTCACCAGAGCAGCAGGGAGAGCACCGTCACCCCAGCCAAGGGGGAAAGTGCCCTGCTCCACCCTCTGCACGCCCCCTCACCCTGCCCCTACATTTCATGCATTTATCAAAGACCTGCAGGGCTTCTTGCCAGATATTTCAAGGCGTAATATTTGCCTTGGTCTGAAGCTTCCTGGAGCCTGGCGAGGCTTCCCCCTAGCCTCCACATCCTGCCATGTCACAAATTATTGTCCACTTGAGCTCTCCTGCCGCTGCTGTTGCTGTTTCTAAAACACTAAACTTTTTTTCAATCCTACATTTATTCTTACAAATACAACCAGAAACATTTTCCTCCCAGGTAACTTCACCATCTCAAACATCAACAAGATTTATTAGGCCATAAGAATCCACACCTATGAGTATGGATGGGGCCTACAGAAATCCCAGTTTTCTTCCACCAAGAAATACTCTTCTTCTTCCAGCACCAGTGCATACTGCTGCACATATAATTCGTCACATTTTTCAAATAGCTTTTTCTTATTATAAAAATACTAATGCCCTTAGAGAGAAAACAGAAAATACAGAAAGGGAAAGCAAAGTCACCCCCTGTAAGGAAGGAGTCTCTAAGATGGCCCCCCGTGATCTTTCCCCCTGATAGTCATGTCCTTGTGAAACCCCCTCCCCTTGCCTGTGGACTAGACCTAGGGACTGACATCCAATGGAAAAAAATGCAGAAAAGTCATGGATATCACTTCTGAGATTAGGCGTGCAAAAAAGAGTTAGCATAGCAAGGTTGAGACTGTTATCCTTAGGAAGGCCTGCTTATAAATGTTGTCCCTTGGGGCGCCTGGGTGGCGCAGTCGGTTAAGCGTCCAACTTCAGCCAGGTCACGATCTCGCGCTCCGTGAGTTCGAGCCCCGCGTCAGGCTCTGGGCTGATGGCTCGGAGCCTGGAGCCTGTTTCCGATTCTGTGTCTCCCTCTCTCTCTGCCCCTCCCCCGTTCATGCTCTGTCTCTCTCTGTCCCAAAAATAAATAAACATTGAAAAAAAAAATTTAAAAAATAAAAAATAAAAAAAAAAAATAAATGTTGTCCCTTGACTGGTATCTGGAAACTTGGATTTCAGGAGTTTTCCCACCATTCCCTGATAAGAAGGGCTCACTGTGCCTAAACTGTTTGTGCAAATAATATGGCTTATGCTAAGTACCAGCCTCCCCTCTGGGAGTCTGGAATTTTGATACATGCCATGCAGAGGGTGCCTATGCCACCAGCCCTTGCTAAAATCCCTGGGTATTGAGTCATTAATGAGGGTCCCTGGTAGACAATATTTCATACATGTTGTCACAACTCACTGCTGGGGGAATTCAGTTTTCCCTGATGACTCCACTAGGACAGGACTCTTGGAAGCTTGTACCTGGTTTCCTCCAGACTTCATTTCATGCACCTTTTCCCTTCGCTGGTTTCGCTTTGCATCCTTTCACTGTAATAAATCATAGTCTATATGCTATGACTATAAAGAATACAACTATGTGCTGAGTCCTGTGAGCCCCCCTAGGGAATCATCAAACCTGCTGGTTGGGCTGGGAGGGCGGGGTCTTAGGGACCCTTGACACATTAGGCTACCAAAAGACTATGGCCTCTCTCTCTCTCTCTCTTTCTCTCTCTCCCTCCCTCCCTCTCTTGCACATCCTTCTCCAGTTGAGCCTTGAGATGATTAATGCCCTTCCATCACCTAGGGTGTAGCCTTGTGAGAGACCCTGAACCAGAGGACAGCCAATTAAGCTGCATCTAGATTCCTGACCCACAGAAATGGTGAGATAATAAGTATTTGTTGTTTTAAGCTAAATTTTAGGATCATTTGTTTCAGAGCAATAGAGAACTAATATACCCTTCACCTAAAAATCATCACTGTTTATATTTTAGGGTATATCTTTTCAAGGGTTTTCTATACCCATATATATATATTCCAATATATATATATATATATATATATATATATATATATATATATATTCTAGCAGAAACTGAATTCCTTTTTTTAAGCACTGCTGGTAAAAAGCAAAGGCATAAGGCAGAAGTACAATATTTCCTTTTATTACTATAAGAAATGTTTCCATTCCAGAATGACAGCTGGTACTTCTTTTTTGAGCCAAATTGTCCCTTTGTTTGGGGGAGTAGGGAGAAGAGAGGGAAGGGTCCCTTTCACAGCCTTTTCGGTCACGCAGTTATAAGAGCCCATTCTGAAATGGGAGGCTTCAGACACTAAGTTAAATCACTAAGCATAATAATTTAAATGTTATTATGCTCAATGTGGGTGGAATTAATTGGAACAAATTATGTTTCCTTTTAGGAAAACAGGTTTCCCCTCTCCAGAGTCTCAGAGGGATTGGTGGCAAAAATTCCTGGGAGGGGACATAAGCTTAAGAACACTCTTGAGAGAGGAGTAAAAGTTAGTCCTTGCAAAATGGTGACCAGTAGGAGGACAAGGAGAGACAAAACCAATATAGGACACATGGATACCTGGGTGAAACTGACACAAGGGTAAGTTTTCTAGAAGCAAACATACTTCTAAGCACTCAGGAAAATTGTACTGAGCATCACAGCTTAGTTTTACCTGTGTTTGGGGTATTATAGGAACTCATTGTTGTCCACAATTCTGCAAAGCTTTATAAGAAGAGAGGTATCAGCCTGGAGAAGATGGCTTCAAGAGAGCAACAGGTGACCTACAAAGGAGTGAAATCATACAGAGTGATGAGAGAATGAGCAGGGAAATCTTCTAGAAGAAAGAACAAACCTCTTGCAGTCAAGCTGAATGGGGGCTTCAGCCACAGGATGTGAATATTAAAAGCAAGTGTAGCCTCTGGGTACCTGGGTGGCTCAGTCAGTTAAGCATCTGACTTCAGCTCAGATTATCATCTCACAGTTCATGAGTTTGAGTCCCACGTCGGGTGAGCACAAGCCCTACATCCGGGTGAGCCCCCTTCTCAATCTCTCTCTCTCTTTGTCCCTCATGGGATTCTCTCTGTCTCCCTCTCTCTCTCCGCCCTCGCTCACTTGCTCCCTCTCTGTCTCAATTAAAAAAAAAAAAAAGGGTAGCCTCTTGATGCTAGAAGAAGCTGGAAAATCAAAATTACACACATTTTTTATAACAAATTGTAATCAAACTGAACATACTGTTTATAGCCTGCTTAATTCACTTAGCAATATGTTGTATCTTAAAATTTCATCTACAATTCAATTTGTACTGGCCTCTAACTATTTCATCATATGGGAAAACCATAATTTGTTTTACCAATTTCTTGTTATTGTACATGCAGGTCATTTCCAAATTTTTATCACTATTATAAACAATGCTGCAATGAACATACTTGCATTAAATCTTTGTCCAAAACTGGAATGATATCTTTAGAATACATTGCTAAGAATGGAATTGTTAGATCAAAGGATATGCACATTTTATGAGTTTCTGATCCATTTTGCCAAAATGCTTTCCAGAAACATTATACCAATCCAAATTCCTGCCAACGGGAGATGAGGGCATAATTTGCTCCACCACTTGGCCAAAATTGAGTATTATTTTTTTATTATTTTTATATGATACGTATGTATGTTCTTACACTTGCTTGAACATACTAGAAGAGAGATACGGTTGAAAATTACCTTTTTGTCTCGTTCTTATGTGCAGCCCAAGTATGAACAATAAATGTCATTCTAGACAGCCTTCAGAACTACTGAAGTAGACAGAAAAGAAAGCCATATAACCAGTGGTCACACACTGCTCACCACAGTAGCCATTTGTTAGATGTGTCCAAACGTAAGTTCTATTGACTACAAAAGCTCATTCCTTTTGCATTTAACATTTGCAACTTATTTATACCCAGTTAAAGAAAAGCTTTTCTTTTGCAAAAAAAAAAAAAAAAAAAAAAAGCTAAAAATGGATGAAACATATATAGGTCTTAGAGAACTGAAAAAAAAGGAAAGAAAACTATTTTCTAGCTAAGGGAAGTGACTATTGCTATTGGCAAGTAGGGAAACACTGTTCATAAAACCAGGTTTTTGTAACTAAGGACCAGAATGGAAAACATCGCATTTCTACTTCATTGTCCCATCTGAGGCTGTGTGCCCTGCCCTTCTGCCATGTTCAGTCACTGTGAAAACTTACCCACTAACAGTTCTGGGGAGAAAGAGAGGGGGGTCTCGGATTAGAAACAGCGTTCTAACTGCTGGATTTTATCATTTCCTCATTTACTAATGATTTCCAATCTTTGTATAGGAACTGTAGACCATGCTCAAACATAAAATGTTATTAATTTGAGAACTTTTAAATAACAAGTCAGTACTGCAAAAACGTATTGAACAAATTTTAAGTGCCTTATTGGAAGAGAGGAGGGGAGATGTGGGTGACCAAGAATGAGGGACAGTCAGTCACTGGCTCCATCCTCAGGGATCTTCCCAGCTAGTGCAGGGTGGAGACGTACACATGCACACACAACACACGCACATGCACACACAACACACACACAGAGCCACCACCACCACCTGTCCTAGTGGAGAAGCTGAACAGCGATGTGAACAACCACATGAGTGAGAGTAGAGGAGGGAATAACAGAGTGACTGAGAATAAAGACAGACTCAGGGAGGAGATGGGATTGATGAGAAGGGCTGCAGAAAGAGGAGAGTAAACCACGAGAAGGAGCTCTGACAACGGAGAAGACAGCCAAAGCCACGAACCAAGTGTGTAAATAGATGCCTGGGGCATAGGCTGCACTGGCCCAGAGGGAAGCAGTGGAGACAAGGTTGAATAGAAGGTTGAAGGCTATATACACTATGCACTTCTGACTCTATGACATTCTGGAAAAAGTGAAACTATGGAGACAGTAAAAGAAGCAGTGGTTGCCAGGGGTTGAGAGGAGTGAGGAATGATTAAGTGAAGCACAGAGGATTTTAGGGCAGTGAGATTACTCTGTACCATACGAAAATCAGAGAGACATGCCATTATGCATTTGTCCAAACCCACAGAGCATATACAACAGAGTGCTAAGGTAAACTATGGGCTCTGGGTGATAATAAGATGGGTCAGTGAAGGTTCATCAGTTGCAACAAATGTACCATTCTGGTGTGGGATGTTGACAAGGGGGGGGGAATTTATGCATGTGTAGGGGCAGAGAGTCTAGAGAAAATCTGTTACCTTTCTCTCAGTTTCGCTATGAATCTAAAACTCCTCTAAAAAAATAAAATCTTGCAAAAAAAAATAATTTAGTGGCTGTAACTGAAGGCCTTGCATGCAATGCTAAGGAAAATGAACCTCTCTGCAGACCACTGTTCCCCAAACCCTTGATCACACACTCCATTCATTAAAAATATCTTTGAGCACACACCCTAATACACGTATATGCATTTAATTACTTGTAAATTATATACCTGAGATACTACATTAATACATCATACTATATATAAGTATATATTATATATAATAAGTATATATTATATATAATAAATATAAATACACATACATATGCACTTATACACATATAAAATGAAATGTACAGGAAAATATTAACTAAAAAGGATGAGATTATAATATCCAAATGTCTTACAAGTTGTGATAGCTTCATACTGGTAGAAACACAACCTCAAAGCACAATGTACACTTACTTCAAAATTGCATGTAAAATTTAAATTTCAAAGAATCTTTCTTGATAACTTTGAATTTGTTTAGCCACTTCTTGCCAGGGCTCCTTAGAGGACTGGTAAGATGATGACCTCATTTTTTGACGTGTTGAATTGAAGACTCCAGTGGTACATCGGAAATTAGACATGGAAATGTCTAAAAGAAAAGTAATAATATAGATCTAGAGCAGTGTACCAGGCTGAATAGTGTCCTCTCCCAATTCATGTTCACCTAGTACCTTGGTATGTGACCTTATTTGGAAATACAGTCTTTGAAGATATATTTATCAAGTTAAGGTAAAGTCATACCAGGTTAAGGTGGGCCCTAATCCAATATCTGGTATCCTTACAAAAAGAGAGAAATTTGGACACAGACACAAAGAGGAGGAGACGGTGTGAAGATAGAGGAGTCATGCAGGTACAAACCAAGAAACACCAAGGATTGCTAGCAAGCACCAAAAGCCAGAAGAGGCAAGGAAGGATTTCTCCCCTAGAGCCTTCAAAGAAAGCATGAGCCTGCTGACATTTGATTTCAGACTTCTGGCCCCCAGAACTACTAACAAATAAGTTTCTGTGGCTCTAAGCTGCCCAGTTGGTGGTAGTCTGTCACAAGAGTCCTACAAAACCAATATAAGCAAATTTCTCAGGAGGGATCATTGTAAGAGCTGTAGTTGGGAGGAGGTGTGCAGTCATCCTTCTAGAAGACTCAGAGAGGGGAGGAAAGAACTAAACCAGAACAAGGACAAAGAGAAGGGGAGAAGCAAGCTGAGAGCCAGAGTGGAACACTGGATGGGAGCTCAGGAAACCGGAAGGATCTTTCAGTTCAAAGAGAATGTGTGCAGAATGGAGGGAGATGGCTGGGTTGGAGGCAGGATGGAGGGCAGTGTCATGAAGTCAAAGCAGGAGAATTCTGAAGAGGGTTGGAGTAGTCAGTGGAGACAGATGCCCCCAAAATATTGAACAAGATGCATAATGAGAGAAATGCTTACAAGACAGGTGATCAATGAACATCTTTAACCCCAAGAGTCCAAAGAAAAGAAACTTTGTATACCAAAAGGTCATGACCCCACCAACATCAGTTAGAAAGTTACTAAGTCCAAAATACATTAAGTGAAAACATTAAGTTCCAAGACAATATAGAGAAAATCAGACAGAACATACACCAAACTATTAAAATGGTGTTCCCTGGAGACTTCCACATCCTGTCTCACATATTCTGAAGTGTTTGCATCTTTTTTTACAATAAGAACTTAATAATTTTAAGCAGAAAAAAAGACTAAAAAAGGAACAGGATACAAACCAGCATGTGCAGTATCTCATCTTCATAAGATAACATACCTCTATGTGGGTAGATGGACAAAAAAGTGATCTTAAATGATGCCAAATACTACAAAGTGTTTGATCCAGAAATTTCTCACCTCCTTTTTTCTGTAAATTTTATCCTTTTCTCTTTTATTTTATTCTCTTAAATAGACAAATATGATCTTCTCTAAAAACAAGGTCACTGACATTGAAGTGTAAGAATAAAGGCCTGTTCTCTGGGTACTTTTCTTCTCCACTCAGGCCAACAGCACAAATGGACAAACAAGTACTAAGTCAATGAAGCATCTGACTCTTGATTTCAGTGCAGGTCATAATTTCATAATCGTCTCTCTCAAAAATAAAAATAATATATACATAATATATACATTGTTTATTTATAGTAATTTATATGTATTTATTAATCTATTATTAATTATTATTATTAATTTATTCCAAAGGACCCAACCAAGGCAAAAATAGATCCATGCACACAAGCACATTCTGGGTATTGCCACTCTAGCAAAGGTCATCCTAAAATCATATGGCCTCTAACTGTATAGAGTAGGCAAAAAATATATATATCCTGGCTCTCATCCCCTCACTCGTGATTCTACTCCACTTCTTCTCTCCCTATAGTGCTTTGAAGTATTTTCTCTCCAACCCCCTCTTGGAACATGAGCTAATTCTATACCAACAATTACATTTTCTGCAGTTGGTTAAATTTTTTCCTTACTGACAAATCTTATGCACATACAAGCAGAAATACCTCTGTTTCTTCAACCACAGTCAATTCTTTTTATTACATCCAATTTTCTTCCCAAAGAAAACTCCACTTAACTAGACATAGTAGCTACATTTTTATGACTTTGGGACCTATTTTCATAAGATATCGTATGAATGTTTCTCAAAGTATTTTGCCTCCCTAAGAGGAGGCTTACACACCAGGTGGACAAGCTTGAGGAAGGAAGTGTTTGGAAGGAGATGGCTGGTTAGGAGGTGATGCAGGACAGCGAACAGGGTCCCCTACAGCACCAGTTCAGGGTGGGGCTTCACCTCGTCTTTGTTATCACAAAGTATATGGTTAAATGCTAAAATAGCTATCTTTTTTTCTAACATGCTTTTCTGGGGGGAAAAACACAAAAACAAACAAAAAAACAAAAACAAAAAAAACTTGCACCACCTTCCCCCTTAGAAGGGAAAAATATCATCTCTTGTGATAGTCTTACCAAAATTAATAACCTGAATTTAATCATCAGGAGACACCAGACAAACCCAAAGGGTCTGGCATTCTACAAAATAACTCTTTTTTTTTTTTTTTTTTTTTTCCACTCTTCAAAAGCAGTCATGAAAGACAAAGACAGACTGAGGAACTGTTCTGTGTTCAAGGAGGCTAAGGAAATGCAACTAAATCTATGGGATCCTGGACTGGATCCTAGTCCAGAAGAAGGACATCTGTGGGATGATTAGAGACATCTAAATGATTTAATTAGAAATTAAATTTGAATTTAATTCTACAGAATTCATCTGTAGTAATAACAGTACCATAACAACATGAACATCCTGGTTTTGATCATTTGATTATAGTTTTTAAGAGGCTAATATTTGAAGATGCTGAGTGAAGGGTTTAGGGGATCTTTGTACTACTGTTTCACTTCTTTTGTAAGTCTGAAATTATATCAAAATAAAAAGGTTTTAAAAAATTAATGATGTAAATATTATTAAGTGAGGGACTGTCTTTCTTCCCCAATCCCTTTTTCTTCCTCAAGGTGCCACCTCTTGCTCACTGTCCCCTGGCTGCTCAGGGCCATGATCTGGTCCCCTAAACAGGATTCCCAGGTTTGGAACCATTCTCATCCTATTGCTCACCAAAAGGAATGCCAGTCCCATTCCTCAGGCACCTGTGAGGATGCTGGGGGCTAATCTAATAAACCAGTCTGTGCTGGAGTGTTAGCAGTCCATCAGGGCTCTCTGCAACCACCTTTTGAAGTAACCTTGCCTTTCAGGCAAAGGTGAGAACCTCGTGGGAACTTCATGCATTTTGTAGAAACAAGTGATATTTAAGCAATGGGTAGGTGGCACCCTGGTCAAACTACCCAGAAGGCAATAACAACCAGTAATTTTCAAGTATAGCCTGAGACAGGAGTGCTCATACCTGGCTATGAATCAGAATCACCCGGGAAGCTTTTAAAACTTCTGATGCCTACCTCCACACTAGGCTGCTGGGTGAGAAGTGCCTTGAGTGGGCTTACAAATCTCCTGAAGACTCTATAATCATCAGCCCAGAGAGAGAGGGCTACAATCCACAGGAGCAGGATGTCCATGGGATTGATTCCTCAGGACAGAATAGACTCACAGAAAGGAGGCAAGAGAAATGATGAAAGAAAGATCACAGGAAACAGAACATCATGTTCTGTGTGTCCTGTGTGAGCCAGGCCTGTGAGACACAGCCTGTGCTGGTCTCAGTGAAGCCTCACAAAATCTTGGTGGGAGGAGGAGGTGGCAAGTCCTGTGCCCATTTTATAGATGACAAAAGTGAGGACACAGCGGATGTCAGCAACTTGCTTAAGGTCTCTAAGTTAAAAGGTTTTTTTGTTTTGCAGCTTTTGTTTTTACCTGCCCAGGTAACTTTTTTTTTAATTTTGTTTTATGTTTATTTATTTTTAAGAGCGAGAGAGACAGAGCAGGGGAGGGGCACAGAGAGAAAGAGAGAGAGAGAGAGGGAGACAGAATCTGAAGCAGGCTCCAGGCTCTGAGCTGTCAGCACGGAGCCTGACGTGGGGCTCGAACTCACAGAATGTGAGATCATGACCTGAGCCCATCGGATGCTTAACCGACTGAGCCACCCAAGTGCCCTGCACACACTATTTCTTTATGTGGTTTTTGTTATTGTTGATTCTCATGTGATTTTCAGTATTTTTCATGTTTGTATTTAAAACAACAATAAAATATTTTCTATTTTGGTTGCAAATGCCTTTTCCTTATTCTGGAGTTTCTCATCACTTTCCCCCTAAGGACCTCAGGGAACTCAGATCACATTTCACAAAGAAACATTTCTTACTGATTACTTTTGCCCAGAATAGACCACGGGGGTATGAGCTTGTTGGACAACATTGGGCCAATCATCCCTGAAAGACAGGCACTGGTGGGAGAGGGGCAGGGGAAGGAGAGGCCCATACTGGGGCTGTGGAGCTAGGGTGAGCACCACAGGAGTGTACAGAGATCTCCCCATTTAATCAAGTCACGAAAATTTGTCACAAATCTTACTTCCTCTTGTTTATTGACTGAGGGCCCCACCCCGTTTGCATAATAGTTAACCTTTTTACCATCAGCCTGTGGGCACGAGGCCCAAAATTTCTTCCACTACAGGTCACAAGGCCCTGTAAAGCATGTTGCCCTGGAATTCTCAAAGCTGGCCCTCACGTTCTTTCCAGAAAGTGCCCTAGTAATGATGTGGAGGGAGGTGGTGGGAAAGAATTTCTGCTGGGTTTTGCTTATAAGTAAATTGGGGCCTTGTTGGGGCGGGGGCGGAGAGGGGGATGGGGAGGAAACAGAGTGCCACCTTCAGTCCCAGGCCTGTAGTGTGGTTTGGGAGTCAGAAGATTTCCCTGAGTTCCTTTTCTCATAAAGCTGCACAAAGCCTTGAGATGAAAACATCCCTTCCTGTCCACGGCTCTGAGCTAAGGGACATTGTCTTAAAACACAGTGGCACAGCCATCATCCATGAGGCCCTTCCATCACACCCAACCATGTCAGTAGTCATCCCAGCCTCAGGAAAAGCCTGAATAAACAGGTAGACCAAGCCTCATGGTGACAGGAAAGCTTTATAGGTTTTTCATTAGGCTTGTTTAGGTAGGCAGGGGTAAGATAAATTTTTCTTTCATCTACAATGGAGCTAAACTCTTTCCCTTTATGATGTCATCTCCTTACTCTTGTAACACTACAAATACAAACTAGAGGGGGTTGTCAGTGACGTGGGCAACAAGAGGCCCCCAAAGACGTGATGCAGCTGCCAGTGGTTTTCCCATATGTTCATCAAGCCCCGTCTGGGTTTCATGGTAGAAAAACATTCCTCACGTTTAAAGAATTATCACTTAATCATGTCAGCATATTGAGGTTTTATAAATGTGTAGGGTCAGTTCTGGGCAATTCTAAACTGTCT
Source organism: Puma concolor (assembly GCF_028749965.1). NCBI lineage: Eukaryota > Metazoa > Chordata > Mammalia > Carnivora > Felidae > Puma > Puma concolor. The sequence continues at coordinate 45,511,109 of NC_141672.1, forward strand.
CGACATGGAAAGTAAGCCAAAACACGTGTTAGCCCTGAAGACTGGCCATCCAGAGGACAGCCTCATAGGAGCACGCTCCGTGTAACTGACAGAGGAGAATTCTTAGGCAGATGTGGGCTACAACATCAGTGGGGGTCCTGGTGACATTATAAAACTTAAGACAGGGCTCAAATGGCTTGTGGAGTCAGCAGAAGGGCCAAGGAGAGTTATGGCCCGTCATTCAAAGCCCAGCGGGGCAGCAGTTTGTTATTGCCCTTAGCCACAGGGGGCCCAAGGGCTGAGGTTTGTAAAAATCACATTCACCCAGGCCTTCCATTTTGCACATAATCTTTTTAGCACTTGGCATTTTTAAAACCACGAGGCAGTTTAACATTCCCATGGGTTCTGCTTTCCAGAGAGGGAAACTTAAAAGCTAAAAAGTGCTAGCCACTTTGCTGGGCTTATATCGTAACCTCCAAATTCTAGTTCTATGCCTAGAGTATGGGAAGCTCTGAGTCCTTGGAGAAATCTAAGAAAATGAAAATAAGCCCAGGGCAGGCTTACAGAACAGGAAAGGCAACCTCTGAGAGAGATGCTGAATCACTATGGAAGGAAGCAGAGACCAACTCATTTGGTGGATGTACAAGGGCTACTGATAGGAAGAACAGGTGGCAAGGGCTGTTCAGCCAGGCCCAACCAGGTGACTGATGGAGTCAGAAAGTCCTCTAAGAAAGGCAGGGAGGGCACCTGGGTGGCTAGGTTGGTTAAGCACCCTACTCTTGATTTCAGCTCAGGCTATGATCACACAGTCATGAGATTGAGCCCCAAGCTGCCCTGGTGCTGACAGGGCAAAGCCTACTTGGGATTCTCTCTCTCTCTCTCTCTCTCTCTCTCTCTCTCTCTCTCTCTCTCAATCTCTCTCTCTCTCTCCCCCTTTCTCTCTCCCTCTCTCTCTGTGCCTCCCCCATGTTCATTTCTCTCTCTCTCAAAATTAATAAATAAACATTAAAAAAAATATAAAGTCAGGGAAACACTTTCTGGAACAGCTAAAACTAGAACACCAGAGTCTAGAAACTACACATGCTACAGTTTCAAGACTCTTATGAGTCCATGGTTAATGACTTTAGCCTATAGTTCTCTGCCTACAAGGGAAAGAAAACAACCTTTAAAAAAAAAAAAAAGTCATAGCAACAGCTAAAGGGAGAAATAACCCAAATGTTCACCAACAAATGAATGATAAACAAAATGTAGTATATCCATATAGTGGAATATTATTTGCCACAAAAAGGACTGAAGTGGGGGAGCCTGGGTGGCTCAGTCGGTTAAGCATCCAACTCTTGACTTCGGTTCAGGTCATGATCTCATGGTTCTGACAGGGCAGAACCGGCTCGGGATTCTCTCTCTCCCTCTCTCTCCCTCTGTCCCTCCCCTGCGTGCGTACTCTCTCTCTCAAAAATGAATAAACATTTCAAAATACATTAATTGATTAATTAAAAAGAGGAATGGAGTGATGATACACACTACAATACGAATGAAGCTTGAAAAAAATTACGCTAAGTATAAGAAACCAAACACAAAAGGCTGCATATTGTATGATTCCTTTTACATGAGATATCTAGACTAGGTAAATCCATAGACACCAGATTAGTGGTTTCCAGGGGCTGGGAGGTGGGGGCAGAAGGAAGAATGAGGAGTGACTGCTGGATACAAGGTTAAGGGGGTTCTGTTCAGGTGATGAAAATGTTTTGGAACTCGAAAGAATGGTTGTACAATAGTGTCTATGTATAAATGCCACTGAATCGTTCACCATAAAGCGGGTTTCACCTTAATTTCTAACAAAGTCATGGCATCACTCAAATGGATGCTCTTCATACTTGTATGGTGGGTAGAGAGAGGGGTAGTGGGAACAGAAGCAAGTAAAGCATCTGTTGTCCCTTAAATGCATCACAGGGTGGACTGCTGGGAAGAGGGGAGCTCAGGACAAATTTCCCAGACTCTGTAGTCCAGAAGAGGGCCTGGCAATAGCCCATGAAAAGATTTTTAGCAAGTCAACCCTCACTGGGGGAAGGGCTTAAAAAAACATATTTTTGCCAAAGTCCAGACCCTTTCGTGGTGGCCCAGCCAAAGAAGGGGGGGCCTTGTCAGTCACCTAGGACAGTTTTGCTAACTAGAGACCTCATCTGCATAACATTATTGAAGACAGAGAAAGACTGTGCACTGGCTGGAGCACAGCCCCATGGCTTCAGATAAAGCTCAAATTCATGATGTGGGGGGTAGAGCCCTGCATGAATTGGGCCTCTCCCAGCATATCAAAGCACACAGCTCAGTAGAGGCAGCCTCCCCTGACCGATCACACGTCTTCTTTTATTGGGTTAGACATGAGCCACGTGTCATTCTCCCCACAGTCCATGAGCACCCATCAGAAAGCACTAGAGAACAGCTATGTTGACCAAAAAATTATTACAATACCCAAAATAATTCTATCTCAGGGTGCTTTATGGTCTTTTATACTTTTTAATGATTTTTTTTAAAGGTTTTAGGTAGAAAATGTCATGCTTGTCTTCTTGGAAGTATACTTTTCATTGAAAGAAAAAGTTAGAGGGGCACCTGAGTGGCTCAGTCAGTTAAGCAGCCAACTTCATCTCAGCTCATGATCTCACAGTTCGTGAGTTCCAGCCCCGCATCAAGCTCTGTGCTGACAGCTCAGAGCCTGGAGCCGGCTTTAGATTCTCTCTCTCTCTCTGTCCCTCCCCTGCTCGTGCTCTCTGTCTCTTTCTCAAAAATGGATGACTAAACATTAAAAAAAATTTTTTTTTAAAGAAAGAAAAAGTTGGACTAAATGGATTCAGTTACTTTAAGAATGTTACATAATATTATGTATCTTAAATATTTATAAAATTTGACATAAACGTAGTCCCAAAATGTCTAAAATGAGTAACCTGACTTTTCTATGTGTTCTCCATGGCCAAGTCTGGAGGAAAAAATGTTTAAATAATGAACACAAATGTTTGAAAAATCAATTTTATGACTCCAGAAGACTAAATTTCATAAATGATTAGAGTTACTTAACGATCCTCATGAGTACGGAGTTTAGTAACTATACAGTGTTATTGCCGCTTAGATTTCTATCTGAGGGCTTTCCCAGGATTTGCCAGTTGAGTGGCTGCAGTTTTCTACTGCTATTACAACAAGGAAGGAAGTAGATGCATAAATGGACAGATTGATGATAATGGTAATGACAGTGATGATTTTTTTAAATTTTTTATGTTTTCTGAAGCTTCTAAGTTTGTCCCCTTTTCTTCTCACTTGCTTTTCTTAAATTATTATTATTATTCTCTAACATTGAAAGGATACAACTTCTCTTTAGACTGAATTACATGCTAAATTCAAACAAGAAAGCACAGTAGCTGAGGTTGTCCTGTTCTGGTCAGCCCAGCCACTTGACCTCACATGGCAAAATTGGGCTGAATTGTGTCCCCACAACCACCACTACCACCAAAATTCTTATGTTAAAGTCTTAGACCTTAGTATGTCAGAAAGTGACCTTATTTGGGAATAGGGTCATCATAAATATAATTAATTAAGATGAGGCCATGTCAAAGTAAGTGGGCCCCTAATCCACTATGACTAGTGTCCTTATAAAAAGGGGAAATTTGCAGACTTCAAGCTGTATCACAAAGCTGTAATCATCAAGACAGTATGGTATCAAGACAGTATGGTACTGGCACAAAAACAGACACTCAGATCAATGGAACAGAATAGAGAACCCAGAAATGGACCCACAAATGTATGGTCAACTAATGTTTGACACAGAAGGAAAGAATATCCAATGGAATAAAGACAGTCTCCTCAGCAAATGGCACTGGGAGAACTGAACAGTGATATGCATAAAAATGAACCTGGACCACTTTCTTACACCTACACAAAAATAAACTCAAAATGGATGAAAGACCTAAATGTAAGACAGAAAGCCATCAAAATCCTCAAGAAGAAAGCAGGCAAAAACCTCTTTGACCTTGGCTGCAGAAACTTCCTACTCAACACATCTCCAGAGGCAAGGGAAACAAAAGCAAAAATGAACTATTGGGACCTCATCAAAATAAAAAGCTTCTGCACAGTGAAGGAAACAATCAGCAAAACTAAAAGGCAACCAATAGAATGGGAGAAGATATTTGCAACGACATATCAGATAAAGGGTTAGTATCCAAAATCTATAAAGAATTTATCAAACCAACACCCAAAAAACAAATAATCCAGTGAAGAAACGGGCAAAAGACATGAATAGACATTTCTCCAAAGAAGACATCCAGATGGCCAACCAACACATGAAAAAATGCTCAACATCACTCATCATCAGGGAAATACAAATGAAAACCACAATGAGATACCACCTCACACCTGTCAGAATGGCTAACATTAACAACTCAGGTGACAACAGATGTTGGTGAGGATGCAGAGAGAGAGGATCTCTTTTGCACTGCTGGTGGGAATGCAAACTGGTACAGCCAGTCTGTAAAACAGGATGGAGGTTCCTCAAAAAATTAAAAATAGAACTACCCTGGGGTGCCTGGGAGGCGCAGTCGGTTAAACATCCGAGTCTTGATCTCTGCCCAGGTCATGATCTCACAGTTCATGAGTTCAAGCCCCGCATCAGGCTCTGCACTAATGGTGCAGAGCCTGCTTGGAATTCTGTCTCTCCCTCTCTCTGCCCCTCTCCTGCTTGTGCTCTCTCTCTCTCTCTCTCTCTCAAAATAAATAAATAAACTTTAAAAAAAACAACTACCCTACAACCCAGCAATTGCACTACTAGGTATTTATCCAAGGGATACAGGTATGCTGTTTCGAAGGGGCACATGCACCCCAATGTTTATAGCAGCACTATCAACAATAGCCAAAGTATGGAAAGGGCCCAAATGTCCACCAATGAATGAATGGATAAAGAAGCTATGGTATACATAGAGTATTACTCAGCAATCAAAATAATGAAATCTTGCCATTTGCAACTACGTGGATGGAAGTAGGGGGTGTTATGCTAAGCAAAATTAGTCAGAGAAAGACAAATATCACATGACTTCACTCATATGAGGACTTTAAGACACAGAACAGATGAACACACAGGAAGGGACGCAAAAATAATGTAAAAACAGGGAGCGGGACAAAACAGAAGAGATTCATAAATATGGAGAACAAACTAAGGGTTACTGGAGGGGTTGTGGGGGGAGGGGGGGAATGGGCTAAATGGGTAAGAGGCATTAAGAAGTCTACTCCTGAAATCATTGTTGCACTATATGCTAACTAACTTGGATGTAAATTTTTAAAAATTAATTAAATTAAATGGTAAAAAAATAAAATAAAATCTGAACAATAAAATAAAATAAGATGAAATAAAATAAAATAATAAAGGGATATTTGGACAAAGGCACACAGAGAGAACAGAATTTGAAGATGAAAGCAGAAATCGAGATGATGCTCCTATAAGCTGAGGAATGCCTAAGATTGCTAACAAACTACCAGAAACAAGAAAGATGTGGAACAGACTCTTCCTCACAGATCTCAGAAGGTGCCAACCTTACCAACATCTTGATCTCAGACTTCTGGCCTCCAGAATTGCAAGGCAATAAATTTCTATTATTTAAACCACCTAGTTTGTGATACCATTCATAATAGCTCTAGAAAGTTATTACAACTGACCACCAGACAATCATTCCTCTCTTCTTTCTTAGCACATTGAGTCTTGATAGCATTCATGTAGCTACAGGCTGAGGAATGGGAGCCCCCCTCTAGATGCAGGAAAGAGGCCATGATAGGTCTAAATCAAAATAGTAACCCGCTAGGCACTGGCTAGTGATCAGCCCGAGGAGAGCACATGATTTGGTTCTAGTCAAAGAGAGGTAAAGTAAATCTTTCAGAAGCGTCTGAGAAGGATTTTTATCCTAGATAAAAGACAGAGGGAGAAAGGAGAAAAAGAAAGGGAGAAAGGGAAGAGAGAAGGGCAGGATGGGGAAAGAGGGGGAGAAAGAGAAAAGGTGAGAGAGAATGAGGAAAAGGAGACAGACAAGGGGAAGAGGGAAACAGGGAGGGGGTGGGGAGAAAAATACCCCTTCCTTCCCTCTTGGAGCCTGTTGTGTGGAATAAACCTCAGAATTGCGATGACCATCTTGTGATCTCAACAAAAAAAGCCAAAAGAATGAAAGAATCACCAACCCAGAGGACTGATCTTCTGAATAAACTCTGAAACTGCAGACCACCAACTCCTTGTTAAGAATAAGTTCTCCTTGGGGCAGCGGGGTGGCTCAGTCAGTAAAGTGCCCAACTTCAGCTCAGGTCATGATCTCACGGTTCGGTTCATGGGTTTGAACCCCGTGTAGGGCTCTGTGCTGACAGCTCAAAGCCTGGAGCCTGCTTCAGATTCTATGTCTCTCTCTCTCTCTCTCTCTCTGTGCCCCTCCCCAACTCACACTCTGTCTCTGTCTCTCAAAAATGAATAAATGTTAACAAATAAAAATTAAAAAAAAAAAGAGTAAGTTCTTCGTTTTCAGCCACTTTTAGCCTAGTTGACTGGTGATTTGCACACTAAGGCAGACTACCCAATATGCCTTGACATCATGGATTACACAGTCTTTTTTTTTTATTTTTTTTTTCAACGTTTATTTATTTTTGGGACAGAGAGAGACAGAGCATGAACGGGGGAGGGGCAGAGAGAGAGGGAGACACAGAATCGGAAACAGGCTCCAGGCTCTGAGCCATCAGCCCAGAGCCCGACGCGGGGCTCGAACTCACGGACCGCGAGATCGTGACCTGGCTGAAGTCGGACGCTTAACCGACTGCGCCACCCAGGCGCCCCGGATTACACAGTCTTTGAAAGGACATCCCATGCCTTCTCTTCAGGCTGTGCACACTGAGTGTCCTAAAGCAAGAGAATCGGGACTGGGAAAACTAGAGAGAATTCTCAGTCTCTGTCTGCAGTGGCCAATAGTTTAGATTTTAAAATATATTCTTCAGTGGCTGTATTTTTATTGTTTTGCTGCTTCTGCTCCTATTCACTATTGCACACATTTGTGCTATTATAGAAAGTATAACTCTCATTTAATGAGACCAACAAAGTCTGCCTGCTATAAAATGCCTTTGTTCCTACCGTGGCAGGGAGGAGGCGAGGAGCATCCCTAGCTTTTGAGTGTGAAGATGACATCGTCCTGCTGAGTCTACTCAGGAGGCTTTTGTGCACAGTTACTTCCTATATCACTTTATCAACACCCCTCTCAGTTGACAGCATCAGCTGTTGCTAAAACCGCCCACTTGATGCATCCCTGGGGTTTTGCTATTTATTTATCTTACGGCCATGGCAGACTGAGGTCCAACTTTCAGCTAAGTGTCAGCACTGGCTTGATCCCTTGGGAAATCTAGTTTGATTCTAGTTTGTGTCCTTGGAATGCCCCTAAAGGAGTTAACAATTCACAGAGGCAAAAACATCCACAATATATACAGCATGTATTATACAGCCTGAGCTATGCTAAGAAATTTAAATTCATCATCTCATTTACACACCTAAGCCCATATGACTAACATCATTCAATGTCTTGTACAGACACACAGCACGGGTGCCTTGAAAGGTCACCACAACCAAACGAATAAGCACAAGGCACTCTAGCCACCAGTGAATTTGTACCATCCCAAAGTAAGACCAAGGGGTGTGCTCCAATTATGCTGCTCTCAGGTAGCTCCAGAGGAACAGCAAGACTCTGATCTGCAGGGGCACCTGGGTGGCTCAGTCAGTTAAACGTCTGAAACTCTTGGTTTCAGCTCAGGTCATGATCTCATGGTTTGTGAGTTTGAGCCCAGTGTCGGGCTCTGTGCTGACAGCACAGAGTCTGCTTGGGATTCTCTGTCTCCTTCTCTCTCTCTGCCCCTTCCCTCCTTGTGCCTTCTCTCTCTCTCTCTCTCTCTCTCTCTCTCTCTCTCTCTCTCTCTCTCTCTCAAAATAAATAAATAAACATTAAAAAGACTCTGATCTGCAGCGAAGTGGATTCTGCAATGATCAGGAAGTGGAAGACCAGGGAGTGGCATCTGGACAGATTGCCTGAGCAACAGCTTGGGAGAAAGGGAGTCATCATCATGAGGGTCCCCAGAGGAGGCCATGGGCATGGATGGAAATGAGAAGGAGCCTAAGCTGGTCTGAAGAAACTTTTTCTCTAAAGCTCTGAATGCCATATCCCCCCAAGCAGTTTCTTTTGCAGTGTGTGAGGTCCAAAGTTAACCTGCCTACAAATCCACTGGGATATTTGTTAAAAATGTGGACTTTTGCAACCTTCCCCTGACCTACCAGATCCTAACTTGAGGCAGGAGCCTGGAGTGACTCTGTTAATAAGCTGTCTTGGTGAACCTCATGCAGGCTAAGTTGACAGCCACTGCCCCCAGACAATGTCCCAAGCACCAAGCCAAACATTTATTCATTCAACATTTACTGTATACCTCCATGTGTTAGGCCCAATGCTGGGAGGTAAGAAAACTACCCTCATTACCATGAGCAATAAGAAAGAGAATCATGAATGTGACTATTTCTAGAATACCCTATATTTCCAAGGTCACCAAAGCATCCATGAAAAACTATTCTACTAATTATGGCTTAATTGACAGAAGAACTGGGAACCTCCTGGGCTCAGATGTGAACACTGAGGAGGTCTGAATAAGTAGCTCTGGAGGGTTATTCTAAGCTTCATTAAAAGATGCCCCTGCTGCAAAGAGTTTTGTCTCTTTTTCTCTCTCCTATAGAAGTGTGAAAACAAAGAAATATCAAGGAAAGGCAACTGGGAAAATTAGACTGTTTTAAAAAGTCATTTGCAGAAATGGACAAAAACAAGAGGTATTCTGTGACCAAGTCAACCCCTGTATTCTAAATCCCTACCCACTTAGCTTCTGATTTCTTCTTCAAAAGTAATACTGCAAGGTAAGGACAGAGTCAGCTTCACTATAAATGGTTCTGGTGTCAGCCCTGGATAACACACCCCAGCAAACAAGAAGCATTCAGGCAGGCACGAATGAATCCCATGAGGCAGCCTTCACAGTTGGGAACAAGTCTGACTAATCTAGTAAAAAGAAATATCTAACCCAAAACATATGCATTTAGATATAACTCTATAAAGCCAACGCTAATTAATCCTCCTGCTCATATAAAATGGCAAAGGAATTAACAATATTGCCAAGTCTCAGAAAGTCTTTTAATTGCACTGCAATTCCTTCCAAACAGCAGGCATCGGCACCATATGTGGCCGCAACTCTACACCAGCACGGATTTGCCCTTCACACAAAGAACTTGGCACTCAGCCTCACAACGTTGTTTTGTTGAAGCCTGGTACACACCCCTCCACAAACTTCTCAGAAACCAGCAAGGTAAGTCCTGTTTACCTTTGTGAAAGATCAACTACAGAACACTGAAAGTACCCTGAGAACCCTTTGGAGTCCCCAAAAGTTCACCTTCCTGGGAGGTTATTTGTGTTTGTTTTTCAAGCTAGGAAAGGAATTGATTTAAATTAAAATTATAGACTATGGGCACCTTGCCTTCCATTTGGGAAAGGTCATTAAGCATATTCTTGACTTAGAATAAAATAGAGGTTTTTTTTGACCCAAAGCTAAAAATAAAAAGCAAGAGAAAGTAGGGTTCCCTTTAAATACAAATTCTGGGGTAGAATCCCGTGTGTACTGGGTGGATGGTGCTGGTGCAGTCCTCAGCCCGCTGCGACTGAGGGTGAAGAGGGGTCCCAAGGAGCCCCAATCCCTTTCTACCACTCCTATTCAGGCAAAGTGTTTGGGGATCTCACTGGGATGTAAGTTCTGAGGGCATCCTGTTTCCAGCCTATCTTAACCCTGATACTGGATTTTCTGTGTTCACCAGCTGAGAGCCTCCAGATGGTTCCCAGCTCCCAGAGTCAGGATTATTCTGCTGTAGGCCTAGAAGCCAAACCTTTCTGGGAGGACCCAGATGAAAAAGTTCTGACTCATGATCACATAAGCTCTGTGAAGCTCTGTTAATTGATAGAATAAACAGTTACTGGACACCAACTACATGTAAAGCAGTGCTGTTCTAGGGCTCTGGGAAGCATGAATGAATCAAAGGTTCTGTTCTCAGGCAGCTTAAATGTGGGGATAAGAGAGAGGCAGGGGAAAAGGCATATGAATAAATATATATTATCACTAGGTTGGGGGGGGAGGGCTATGATACCTGAGATTTCCAAGTTATTCATGATATTTAGAAGCTTGTCAACAGTAGCAAGTTTCTGGAATTCTTTCTTGGACCAAAGAACTAGTTAAGAACCCTTCAAGGCTTTTGGACTCCATGTTCTGCAGTGATGATTCTGTTTGGAAACACACAGGGCTAAAGTTCACAAAACTTGAACGTTCAGGCCACCACCACAGAGTTTATCAAGGGAGGCAGAGAGTAGACTAAACCAAATCCACTGACTAAACTAAATCCCAGACTATTTCATGCAACAAATTAAAGGGGGAAACCACACTAAATCTTTGTCTTGGTCAAAGCCACCATGTACACTTGTGTTCATTTGGTGTGAATGGTGACCCTATAGCTGTACAAGACACAACCTGGCATCTGTACACGCGTCCCCCCAAAGAGCCAGCTGGTTCTTATGCCATTATGGATTATGGCCTCCATAAACCAGGCTATGTCGATCTGGATAGCTTCCAGCAGCTTGGGGAAACTTTAACCAGACAAGAACAGCTGTAGGATCATCTCAAACATCCAGACCTGAACTATCCTTAGGGGGCTGGAGCTGCACGAGGCCTGTTGGAATTTTCTCAGATCACCTTGAGTTAAATTCTTTGAATGATTCCTTTCTTCTGAGAATTCACCCTTGATCTTCTTAGCTAAAGTAGCTCCCAATTTTTCACTAGTTCATAGCATCCTTCTTTTGTTTTCTTTATAATATCACAATTTCTAAATAATGCAGTTGACTGTTGTTTTTTTTCTGTCTCTTCCCTCTATATATCTGTCTTATTAACTACTATATTCTCAACTAAGAACAGTCCCAGATATGTAATAGGTACTCAGTGAAAATTTTTATAGTTAATGGATGACTGAGAGGAAAAGACAAAGGATGTATACTATAAGGATCTAATTTTCCTTCATTCAGACATGGACCCAGCAGAAATAGCAAATTAAGAGGATAGTCACACAGTTTACATGGAATGGTTAAATAATTCTTCAAATGTATATGTAATACATAATATCTAGAACTCTACTGAAGCCTTTTCCTCCCTATCATCTAATTAAAGTATTGGACTGAACAGCTTCTGAGATCCTTTTTAGCTCTAACATAGCATGACCTATGATGTTCATTTGAGAAACTGGGTCCATTTCCCATCTCTCATCTCTGATCTCTTTAAACCAGAAGCAGGGTTCATATTGCCATCAATTACAGAGAGGAATGGCTTGTTTGTAAGATGACTGAAAACAGGTCAATGTGAGTATGATTTCTGAGAAGCTTCTGTCCCTTAAGCACAACAGGCTCTGACTTACATATACATTATCATTTTCTTATTAATGCCTAAAGGCAAGGTATGCTTCAACATAAGTACGTATCCTTGAAGGTGCCTAACTGTAAGTAGGCTCAAAATAGATTGTTACATCATGTTCTCCCATGGACTACAGATACCCCAAAATGCTTTTTTTTAGTTTATTTTTTTAATGTTTGTTTATTTTTGAGAGAGAGATACAGAGACAGAGACAGAGCATGAGTAGGGTAAGGGCAGAGAGAGAGGGAATCACAGACTTTAAAGCAGGCTCCAGGTTCCACGCTGTCAGCACAGAGCCCGACGCAGGGCTTGAACTCACGAACCGCGAGATCATGACCTGAGCCGAAGTTGGATGCTTAACCCACTGAGCCACCCAGGAGCCCCCAAAGTGCTTTTAATGTCCACTTGTTGCCTGAGCATGCTGCTTCTCTCCCCTCAGGTAGTGGACATTTTCTGTTTGGGCCACTCAGTATATATTTCTCCTACCTCTTAGAAGTTTAACTGTTAGTCAAGTATCTACCTCCACCATATGCACTAGGAAAAACTGACTCTATTCCTGGCTCCATTAGTGAATCTTGAATAGCCTGAACCACAGACTGGTTGAGTGTGCTCAGAGTGGCTAGGACACTCCTAATAATGTTGTCCTACAGTTCCAGTGAGAGGATAAGGTGTCTTCCCTGGTGAGTTACTTTACCCCTGAAAGCTAGATCTCAGCTATGGATTCTTCTGGTCAAAGCAAAGGCCCAGAGCCTAGTCCTGAAGACCAGGGAGCTCTACCCTTAGATGTTCAGCTTGGCAGTACAGCCACTGATCTAGTCTTAAGATCCATAGGACAAGATCAGGCAGTAATGATTCCCAGAAGAGAAAAAACAAACAAAATCCCTGTCTTAACACACTCAATAATTAACTCAAAATAAATAAAGACTTAACTATAAGACATGATTAAACATAAATCAGTATCAGTATACAGTATCAGTAGACCTGATACTATAAATTCCTTGAAGAAGACATAGGGGGAAAGCTCCTTGCCATTGGTAATGGCAATGAGTTTTTTGGATATGACACAAAAAGCACAAGCAACAGAAGTAAAAATTAACAAGTGAGACAAAATCAAACTAAAAAGCTTCTGCACAGCAAAATCAACAATTAACTAAATGAAAAGGTAGTCTATGGAATGGGAAAAAAATATCTGCAGAGGTTAATAGCCAAAATATATAAAAAGCTCATACAACTAAATAACAAAAAAATCTGATTTTAAAAATGGGTGGAATAACTAAATAGACATTTTTCAAAAGAAGATAACCACCAAAGAAGAAGATGACGGTGACAATGATGATGACGACAACATCCAAATGACCAATGGGTACACGAAACAATGTTCAACATCACTCATCATCAGGAAAATGCAAATCAAGACCACAATGAGATATCACCTCACACTGTTATGATGATTCTCATCAAGAAGACAAGAGATAACAAGCATTGGTAAAAATGTAAAGAAATGGGAACACTCATGCACTGCTGGTGGGAATGTAAATTGGTGCAGCCACTATGGGAAAGAGTATGGAGGTTCCTCAAAAAATGAAACATAGAACTACTATATGATCTGGTTACATATCCAAAGGAAATGAAAATAGAATATAAAAAAAGACACCTGCATTCCAATTTTCATTGCAGCATTATTCACAAAAGCAAGATATGGAAACAACAAGTACGCAACAGTGGATGAATGGTTAAAGATGTGGTATATATACATACACAATGGAATATTATTTAGTCAGGAAAAAAGAACATCCTGACATTTGCAACATCATGTATGGAACTTTAGGGCATTATGCTAAGTGAAATAGGTCAGACAGAGAAAGGCCAATACTGTATCATATCATCTGTATGTGGAATCTAAAAAACAAAACAAAACAAAACAAAACAAAACTGAACTTGTATAAACAGAGGGTCAAATAGTGATTATCAGGGGCTGGGGATCAGGGAAACTGGGGAGATATTTTTTAAGAGTACAAACTTGCAACTAATAGTTAAATAAGTTCTGGAGATTTAATGCACAGTATAGTGATTATAGTCAACCATATTGTATTATAAACTTCAAAACTGCTAAGAGACTAGATCTTAAATGCTCTCACCACAAAAAAAAAAAAAAATTGATAATTGTGTGATGTGAAAGAGGTGTTAGCTAACTCTATGGTGGTAATCATACTGCGATATATAAGTGTATCAAGTCAACACCTCATATGCCTTAAAATTACACAATGTTTTATCAGTTATATTTCAATTAAAAAAAAAATGCTAAATTCTACCCCACTCCACCCCTGCCCAAAAAAGCAAAACAAAACTCACAAAGTCAGAAAGACAGGATCAGACAAAGCCAACAAGGCAATGAATTAGCATGTAAAAGGAAAGCAGTAAATCTTTCCTGGCCACACTCCATCTCTACACCACACCTATGCTAGGTGCCCAGCCCTATACACCCATTGCCTTCATTTTTCTTATGCACTGGAAATGCAAAACTTTTCCTCCATTCCTTCAGTTCCTAATGATTCTGGACTCCTTATCAGCTCCTGTCTTTCCCTCATCCCACACAAATAATCCATCAATAAATCCTGTTACCAGGGTGCATGGGTGGCTAAGTGGGTTAAGCATCCGAACTATTGATCTCGGCTCAGGTCACGATCTCACAGTTCATGAGTTTGAGCCCCATGTTGGGCTCTGCACTGACAATGTGAAGCCTGCTTGGGATTCTCTGTCTCCCTCTCTCGATGCACTCCCCCTCCCACTCAAAATAAATAAATAAGCATCAAAAAAATCCTATTACCTATATTCTAAATATATGTTCAAATATAATCATTTCTCATTAACTCACGTCTAACATCCTACCAAGCCACTACCTTGCCTGAACTAATACAATACCTTCCTTTTTTAATGTTATTTTTGAGAGAGAGAGAGAGAGAGAGAGAGAGAGAGAGAGAGAGAGAGAGAGACACAGAGAGAGGGAGCGTGAGCAGGGGAGGGGCGGAGAGAAAGGGAGACAGAGGATCTGAAACAGGCTCCACATCCACCAAGAGCAGGAGCCCAACATAGGACTCAAACTCACGAATGTGGGTTTGAACTCTTGAACTACAAGATCACAACCTGAGCCAAAGTCCAACGCTTAACGAACTGAGCCACCCAGGTGTCCCAATACGATACCTTCTTAAATAGTGTCCTTGATTCCACTCTTAGTACACTTAATTTTCCACATAGTGCTCAAGAGTAATTATTTTAAAACTTAGGTCAGACCCTGTTACTTTCTGCTCAAAGTCCCAAAGTAGTCAACATGGAAGTAAAGTGTAACGTCCTCATAACGGCTTCATAAGACTATTTGTCCCCGCCTCATTCTCCCCTCCACTCTTTCTGTTCCAGTCATGCTGGTCTTGTGGCCTGAAGCCTAGAATGTTCTCCCAAATATTTATGTGCTCCCTCACTTCATTTAGATCTGCTCAAACACCACCCCCTCTGAGAGGAGACCCCCAGTCAGTTCTCTAAAAAAGTCATTTCTGAGGCACCTGGGTGGCTCAGTCAGTTGAGGGTCCAACTATGGCTCAGGTCATGATCTCACGGTTCATGAGTTTGAGCCCCACATCTGTCAGCACAGAGCCCACTTCGGATCCTCTGTCCCCCTCTCTCTGCCCCTCCCCCACTTGTGCTCTCCCAAAAATAAATATTAAAAAAAAAAAAAAAAGGTAATTTCTTTCCTTTCTACCTTCTCACTTTCTTCATTTTCCTTCAGAGTGCTCATCATTTGTTTGGTTGCGGTCTACCTCCTGCCATTAGAATGTAAGTTCTATTTGGACAGGGATCAATGTCAAATTCTACCTTTTCCCAATAATAGCTGAGGTGTTGAAGGGATCAATTTTTTTTTTTAATTTTTTTTTCAATGTTTTTTATTTATTTTTGGGACAGAGAGAGACAGAGCATGAACGGGGGAGGGGCAGAGAGAGAGGGAGACACAGAATCGGAAAGAGGCTCCAGGCTCCGAGCCATCAGCCCAGAGCCTGACGCGGGGCTCGAACTCACGGACCGCAAGATCGTGACCTGGCTGAAGTCGGATGCTTAACCGACTGTGCCACCCAGGCGCCCCAAGGGATCAATTTTTAAAAACCAAAACTTTTTAAAATTTTTTTCTTGGGTGCCTGGGTGGCTCAGTCGGTTAAGCGGCTGACTTCGGCTCAGGTCATGATCTCGCGGTCTGTGAGTTCGAGCCCTGCGTCGGGCTCTGTGCTGCCGGCTCAGAGCCTGGAGCCTGTTTCGGATTCTGTGTCTCCCTCTCTCTGACACTCCCCCGTTCATGCTCTGTCTCTCTCTGTCTCAAAAATAAATAAACATTAAAAAAATTTTTTTTTCTTAAATGTTTACTTATCTATTTTGAGAGAGAAATCATGAGCAGGAGGGGAGCAGAGAGAGGGAGACAGAGAGAATCCCAACCAGGCTCCGCGCTGTCAGCATAGAGTCCAACGCAGGGATCGCTCTCACAAACCATGAGATCAAGACCTGAGCCAAAATCAATAGTCTATCACTTAACCAACTGAGCCACCCAGGTGCCCCAAAACCAAAACATTTTTTAAAGTATTGTGTTTTCCCTCCAATAAAATAATTTCTTGAGGAACATTAGCTGATTGGAATAAAATAATTGTATTTTTTATGTAGGACGCAGGAAAATTCTTCACTAGCAGCAAAGAGTTTTCTTGGAATAGGAAGCATCTCTAAGAAGTTATCTTTTTTCATGTTTTCTTTTTCGGGAGAAAAACAAAACATACTCCTTTAGTGTGCATGGTGGGGCAGGTTGGGGAGTTGCCATACAAGAAACAAGTTATCAGAAAATTCCATCAGAACAAGTCGTATCTATTGAAAGAAAACTACTGCTCCAAAACTTCGATTGCATTTCACATCTTATTTTCTCTGAAGAATTTATGTGGGGCTGGTTTTCCTGTTCCTATTTTTGGTTTAACAGCCTCATTTTTTGTTTCTTTAAAAAAAACTGCATTCGGTCTCCAACCTTGGGACTATTATCTCCATTGTCACACCAGTACTCTGCCTCTTGTATTTTGCTGCTTTTCAAATTGCCTGGGTCCTTTTACTACTTATTAAGGTGCGGTTCTTTTTAAAGCTGGGAACGATGTCACCATCCAACCTCATGAATCTGCTTTCTCAGTGTCCTGCACGTGAAGATGTCTGGTAAGAATAAAGGGTGAAGGCTGTCACCAGCACAGGATAAAAGAGCAGGCTTCTGCCCATCCCCGTAGGGAAAAGATCACTAGGCCCCTTCTGCCTCCTTCTCACAGCTCAGCTTCTCCCTGGAACTTTCCTAAGCTCCCTTTACAAGCTCTAGGAGAGAAAGTGGACACTGGGGGATCTAGCAGAAACTCCTCTATGGTGTGTGTTAGTTTTTACATTCACTGATAGTCTAATTTTACTGGCCTGTAAATACTCATTAGGCCATAGGTCACCAAAGAGAGAAAACCAATCTCCCATACAGGCATCTTGACTGGGGATCTGTTAAATAGTGTGGAAGCTATAAAATGAGTTACATACTGGTACCCTAATAGGTACCCATTACCATCTCATTCTAAGATAATCTTCCAGGACATGGCCTACTCCACCCCCTTTGAGGTTAAAACCCTAATGACTGAAACAGAAAATACTCATTACCCAACTTGTCCCCCTGTCAACCAAAAACTAGCATTTGGAAACATTGTCTTAGGGCTAAAGAGTCCCAACATAGTCAAGTAGTCCCCAAAGGTTGACTGACTTGCCCAAAGCCATGCCATAGTTTAGGGGCTGAGTCTAGAGTAAAAGCATTAAAGCCCCCTGGCAAAGTGCTCTTTCCTCTGAGCCATATGTCCACTGACTTACTCAAACCCATTACAAGACACAGAGAAATTCATTCACTTAACAACGTTTAAGTGCCTAATATATGCCAGACTCAGTGCTAGCACCTTGGGATGTAGTAGTGAACTCAGCAGAGTCACCTTACAAAACAACCTATTTAACAAGCATTTCAGATGGCAGTAAGTGCTATCAAGGAAATAAAACAGGAGTGTGTAATATGGAGTGAAGGAGTGGGGCCTCACTATGTGGTGATCAGAGATCTCCCTGCGAAGACGTGAATGACAACAGAACCAGACATGCAGGTATCTGGGGGGCAAAGCATTCCAGGCAGAGGATAGAAAGTGCAAAATCCTCAGGCCGGAAGCAACGTGCATCAGGGGAGTGTAGCACATAAAGGGACGGTTAACGAATTATCAGACAGACAGACGTCAATAATGTCAAGTCTTACAGGCCACTGAAAAACCTTTGTGTATTACTCTGTTCTTCCTTCTACTTGCTCCCATATCTGAAAAGCATGTACATGAGCTTATGGTCAGAATTTATCCCTCAGTGCTCATTAATTAAAAGATAATAGCAATGTACTAGAACACTGTCACCAAGTAATCACTTTCAGCAACAATAGAAATGCATTTATTTTTCCAAACCAAAGCACTTGATCCTCCTGGCAATATTCAAGGGCACTGACTGCACTTGCACTGGGCCCTGTGATTAGTGCAGATTTAATCGGTTTATCTGATGGATATCAGTGTAGAGCTGTGACAGTGCCACTGCGGACCCCAACACACTGATTGGTACACATAACAGAGCTATTGTGTGGCTGAAACCAATCAACGACTGGACCAGTTCATCCCAGAGGCACTGAACTGTTGTGAATAACCTGCCTTCTGACTGGCTCAAGTCACAGTGACTGTTTATTAATTTTGCCAATGAATAAAGCTTATCCACACTCATTGGGTCCAACTGGTTGGCCCGGATCCCACAGCACATAACTAATGCCACATTGCATTGGGATATTTCTGAACTGACATGTGGCAGGCAGAGAGAATCTAAATGAGTTCATCACCACCTGGGTTCTGACAATAAAAAAAAAAAAATCAAATTAATGCAAAACAATGAATTGGCCAAACAACCAGCTGCCATCTTCCTGCCCTAGCACATTCATCTCTGGAAATTGTGTCCAATTGGTTATGACAAGAAGGTTCCTGAAATATCCCACTGTGTGTAGGAACAAGAAATCTTAACTCCAGCACCTTGGCCACCTTCCATTTTGGCTAATTATATTCTGTATATTAAGAATTTCCTCTACCTTAGACCTTCAGAAACATGACTGGATGGGGTCTCAGTGCCCCCAATCTCATTGCCTCATCCCAGAAGGACCTTTACTTGTGGTCGTGTTCGAGAAGCTTACACACACACACACACACACACACACACACACACACACACAATCAGAGCCAAATATGTTTTTCACACATACATGATAATTTTATGCCTACCATTAGAAAGGTACGAGCATATTAAATAAAACAATACTCAACTGAGAGAAATATGTAATTTGGTTCACTATTGGGCATTCATGGCAGAGGCTTATTGGTTTCTGCATCACAAGGGAGCTCATTATGATAGAAGCTTCGCCTGGAGTGCATTACAAATAGGGGATTGGCCCCATTTTCTAGGTTTTTGAGAAGGGTAGAGAAAGGGGAGCTGTAATGCTGTAGGAATCAAGGCACCTGGAGTCAAAAGCAAATGGAAGAGACAGAGGTGGCCTAGCCAGCTGCTGTTTTAAAGACCTGAGTGGCTCATTAAAAAAAATTCTTTATATACGTAGTATAAACACATGCGCGCGCACACACACACACACACACACACACACATACATTATGCATATGTATACATAATACATATATGTATTCAGCATGAGAAGGCCCCTCCCCAGGACACCCCACATCTCCTCATCCAGCAGATTGACCTTTTGCAGCCTCTTCTGGGTCTTTTTGCCTTTCAGAGTAAAATTTTGACTACCCCCTTCAGTCACATGACTTTGGTGATATTGATTCCACCACCCACACAGTATGATGCCTTTGCCATGGGTCCTGATTTGGAGTTCAGAAGATACGACACCTACGTAACTCTAAAGGCTCATTTTAGTCCATTTTATCAGCAAAGACAGATCATCAGCAGGAAGTAAACATGTATGATTCACATTATTCTTCATGTCCCAACCTACACCACAAGAGATGGCCCAGGTTATTAAAGGTTAATGCTTCACCTTTAGAATCCAGGTGGCCAGCAAGGTACCATTTAAAACACCTGAACATTCTTTATCATCATCATGATTCTGCATCCTAGTCGTATAGCAATAGAGTAAAACTGCAATGCTTTCATCAAAGTCTTGAAAACACGTTAGTAAAGATCAATCTCATGGCTTGGGGTTGGAGTTTTCTTTTCTTCTTTTCTTTTTCTCTCACATGCTCTCTTTCTAACATCCATTTCATCTAACTCCCCTGAAATTTTCAGTGTTCCCCCAAAGATAAAACAGGGTTAGGAAACCTGGAAGAGGAGGCTTTCTCCTGTGCAAGAGAGACTTTCCTGGGCAAATGAGAGCCAGGACAGAAATAGGACTCCCTGGGGTCATGACACAAGCCTTGGGAGTCTTAAGGAATAACGTTGGGTATAAAGAGAAATCTATAGGGAAAACTTCTATAAACAGGAAAAAATCCCCATATATCCTGGCAAGTGAGTGCAATAAATCTGAAATAAAAACAAACTGGTACTAGAAGTTCCGAAAGTGAACAGACATTAAGGGGAAAAGAGCAGACACAGACAGAAGGGGGCCTGTGGCATTTTGAAAGCTGCCTGCAAGGGGGATTCAAAGACAAGGATGAAGAACACCCTGGGGCATGTGACAGATACACACAATGTCCAGGTCAGCACAATATTTTTGTGTGAAATGCAAACTTTCCCAGATTTCAAGAAGCCAAATGGCTCTATTTTACTTGGCTAGGTAAAATAACAGTACAGTGGGTCTTGCATTCTGTGAATCCCACAGAGCACTCAGGGATGGAAAATGCTAACTACAGTAGGTAATTATCTGTTACGGAACATGGTTAATGATTATGTTCAGAAGATGTTAACAATCACGCTTAGGGAAAAGATTACAAGGGCTTCAAAGGGGTCCCTCCGGGACACGTGACTGTAATGTGGTCTGAGGAGCCTGCTGTAATGCAAATGCTTGTTGTCATGGTGACAGGATAGCACCCGCCTGCTCACCAGCACCACACAAAAGCCCCCTATTTTGGCATGATAAGCTTTTAGTTCAAGATAGACTTCATAAGTAACCAAATATGGAAAGTAATATCCCGTATGATTTTTATCTATGCATTGCTCTGTGAGGACCCAAAGTTCCAAAAGTGAATCTCATCCTAGGAAAGGTTTGGGGTTTGGAACAGAATGGAGGAAACTGAGAAGCCCCTAAGAATCCCCACTATACAGACACACACACAATACACACACACACACACACACAGAAGATCTCCCAATTTTCTGAAATTTAACAGTTATTGCTTGCAGAATTGTCCTTGCATGAAGATATATCATCACTGGGATTTTTGCTCATTCCTTCTATTTCATTCATAATAAAGGAGATAGCATTTTAAATACTGTGCGATGCCTTAGAGATAAGCGCTCACCCAGAGTGGACGATGATATATGGGGGTCAAGTAATAAAGAATAGGAATTTCATTTATTTTATTGCCTGTTTACCTCCTAGGGGAAGACACAGCTGGTAAATCATTTGGGTGAGTTAGTAAATTGGGGGTCTTTTGTTTGCTGGGTCCAAAAAGAAATCACAGGATAAAAAAGGATTCAAACGGTGCCTCTTTCACCCAACCCCTTTCTGAGCAGGATTGATTGCCGGAGCATATCAGGCAGAAAGAGATTAACTCCTCCTTTTAGGAACTCTAGATTAGCAAACAAACAAACTTTGAGCTTCTCTCTGTTGTTCCAGTGCCTTTAAGTCTTCTTACTCTTTAAGTACTTCCTTGTGTCTAAACTAAATACCTTGCTTTCCCATGTTTACCAGTTAAGATAATTATTTCTCTTTTACTCATGTAGATTAACCTGGATGCGAGCACAGATATTTTTAGTACTGTCTCAGTTCAAGAACTGTATTTCTTTGGGATTTCGGTTTGCAAAGGAACCTCAGTGAATGATTATTTCCTCCTCTTTAAAATAGGAGTAACACCTTTACCCTAGAACAGCCAGTTGAGAAGACATGGCCATTTCTTTGCTCTTCTATATAAAGCTCATCGAAACTTAGTTTCATCATTTCCTGAGAGGTCAGTTCTCACACAAGGTGACATTATTAATACTTGTGACTAAATAAGTAAGGATAAAAGTGTGTAGTATTTTTTTCAGAACTATTTTGCCCCATAACATTCCATAAACAGCCAATGTCTCCTTGCCCTTCTTCTAATTCTTATGTGATATGGCCCTCAAGCTAAACCAATAAGGAGAAATGTCGCTCAGTGTATCTCCTACAGATCCTCTGCCAGAGGCACTTTGCCCATGAGTGTGTATGTTTCAATGGGCCATCAAAGTGCCTTTAAAATTTTTAAATTAGTTGCCAACATTTTATAAATGGGAAATTTCAATTAGAAGTCTAGATTTCAGTATCTTCTTCAAAACTGTGAAGATGTAGCAACAATTACCAATTTGACCACAACTGAGGATGCAGAGTGGCTACCCCCTGTAATGGAGCCTTCACTTTCCATTTTGCCCTAGTCCTCACCAGTCCCTACTACATTCATCCTGCCCCTTAACTCATGTTACTTTGCCCAGACCCTTTTTTACAGCTATTACTTTCCAAATACAACCCTCTTTTTCTTTGGATGTGAAATTTGGGGGCCGCTCATTCTCCAAAGGACACGCCCTAGTGTGAACTGAATAATCAGCATTGCCCTGTGCCCCCTCCTCACTGGTTCCTAACAAAGGGACAGATTCCACAAGGGGTTCCAGTAAGGAAGATTAGTATGAGGGGCACTTCTCTCTAAAGTTCTTTTTTTTTAATTTTTTTAAATTTATTTATTTATTTTGAGAGAGAGAGAGAGAGAGAGAGAGAGGGAGAGAGAGAGGGAACGTGCCAATAGGGGAAGGGCAGAGAGAGAGAGAGAGAGAATCCCAAGCAGGCCCTGGGCTGTCAGTGCAAAGCCTGACATGGGGCTTGATCTCATGACCCTGAAATTGTGACCTAAGCCAAATGCTTAACCGACTGAGCCACCAGGTGCCCCTCTCTGAAGTTCTCTTTAACCCTCTGTCAACCCACAGGCTACATCCTTTTCTGTGGCTAAGAATCTCTATCTCAGCAGCTAAGAAGGGACAAGACCCTTGAGCCAATCAAATCACCTGAGAGCATCCTCCTAGACCTTCCCACCTCTCTTCTTCCTAGCTGATTGAAGGTCACATGGCTCATGACCGGAGAGTTCTAGGCCTACAGACCTCTGGAAACTAAAGAGTTGTGAGAACTGAGTAGAAAACAAACCAAGTCTTCCAAGGTACTTCAGTGACAGCCCCAGAGGAGCTTCCATCCAACAGCCAGCACCAACTGGCAGCCATGTGAGTGACAGAGGAAACTGTCTTGGATGTAACCCAGTCCAGCATACAGATGACTGCAGCCCCAAATGACACCAATGAAGCAAAAGACCTGCCTAGCTATTGTTTTAAGCTACTAAACTTGGGGGGAGTTTATAGTAGGTAATCAAAGCAACTCCTTTCAAAAATAGTATGGGGTGTGTGCTATTACTGTCCTATTTCACAGATGGGAAAACCGAGGCACAGAGAGGCAAAGTAACTTACCATATTCATAGGGCAAGTAGAATCAGATTTCAAATGCACATCTGTCTGTCCAAAGCCCATGTTCCTAACCTCCTAACCTCTATCTTATATTATCTCAAAGAGCTTGTGACTCACTGAGGAGCCATAAAAAAATAGGATCAGAAGACTCAAGCATATGCACACGGTTTATTGTGAGTCTTGGTAATAACTCAGGAACTGGAGAGTCAGTATTATTTCAGACTAGCCTGGAAAGAAGGAGAGGAAACAGTTTTGCCTGATAAAAACAGAAACATGAAAATAAGTCCCTCCGATTCTGATCACACAAAATGTCTCTGCTACTCTCAGGCATGGGTGGACAAATTACAGCCTGGGAAGCCAAATCCCACCCGCTGCCTGTGCTGTGGACTAAATGTTTGTGCCCTCCCCAAATTCATATGCTGAAACCCTAATCCCCAATGTGATGGGCCTTTGGGAGGTAACTAGGGTTAAATTAGGTCACAATGATGGGAATCTTATATAAAAGGGAAGACACCAGATCTCTCTCCCTTCACCAGTGACAACATGAGAGGGTGGGTGTCTGCAGTCAGGAAGAGGACCCTCACCAGGACCTGAATCAACCAATACCTTGATATTGGACTTCTCAGACTGCAGAACTGTGAGAAATAAATTTTTGTTTAAGTCACCTAGTCTATGGTATTTTGTTATAACAGCCTGAACAAAGGCAGTTTGTTTTTGTAAAAAAGTTTTACTGGGACACAACCACATCCATTTATTTACATATTTCCTATGACTACCTTCCCACTATGTGGCCAATCTGAGTCATTGGGACAGAGACAGTAGCAACCACAAAGCCTATATATAATGAAGTTTGCCAACCTCTACTCTAAGACAATGGTTACCACCTTAGCATGTATCAGAATCACCTGGAAGTCTCATTAAAACATATACTCTTAGGGAGCCTGGGTAGCTCAGTTAGTCAAGCGTCTGACTCAAGTCATGATCTTGCAGCTTATGGGTTTGAGCCCTGCATCAGGCTCTGTGTTGACAGTGTGCAGCCTGCTTGGGATTCTCTCTCCCTCTCTGCCCCTCCCCCACTCACTCATGTTTGCTCACTCTGTCTCTCTCTCTCTCAAAATAAATAAATAACCTTTTAAAAGAAACACATACTCTTGGGACCTACAGAGTTTCTGATTCAGTAGGTCTGGAATGGAGTCTGACAATTTGTTTTTCTACAAGTTCCCAGGGGTGGCAGACAGCCTCTCAGATGGCATGCAATCCATCTCCACTGAGTGTAAGCTGAACTTATCTATTCACTTCTAAAGCACAGAATATGGCAAAAGTGATGGGATGCCAATTCCAAGTTCAGGTTATATAAAGACGTCCATCTTGGGTGATCTCTCTCTGTTGGACTGCTTACCCTGGGAGAAGCCAGCTGTCATGTTATGAAAATGCCTATGAGGAGGCTCATGTGGAGAAAGACTGAGGCCCAACAACAACCACATGAGTGAGCTGTGAAAGTGGATTTGCCCCCAAACTGAGTCAAGCCTTCAGATGAGACCACAGCCTGTGCTGACAGCTTTGCTGCAACCTCATCAGAGATCCTGAGCTTGGGGCTCCCAGCTGAGCCACATCCAGATGCCAGACACACAGAAACTAGGATAATACATGCTTGCTGTTTTAAGCTACTAAGTTTGGGGGTAATTTGTTAAGCAACAATATACAGCTAATACACTAGTTGATGCTGAGGCTTCTGGTCCAAAGACCATACTTTAAAAATCTTGGCTCTAATGGAACCAAGCTTCCATTCTAATGGAAAGCTTCTTCTTCTGTCTTCTGACTTGATCAGGCAGAGAAATGCTGGTCTTTAATACTTCTGAGTTCTAGAATGTTATAGGAGCATCCTTCTAAACTCTTTTCATCATATTGATGGCACAAACAAATTTGACACATTGATCGCAATCACCAAAGAGCCCCATCTATAGGTGGGATGATGAAGGTAAGGTGCTGTGAGTGGGCTGGCCCTCCCTCCTGCTGCTATCAGGAGACAAGAGTTCTCAATTAAAAGGCAAGACACTGGCAAGTCATGCTTATGTTGAGAACATAGCAAAAGTCAGTGGGGAGGTGAATACAGTATTCCTTGGAAACCCTCATTGGCTCTACCTTACTCCACCCTGGTAAGCAGGCTCCAGGGCCTGTCCTGTGCCTCATTTTTCCTCTGGACTGAGTTATTAGTTAAAGCCATAGCAAGCTGCCATATGTACATTCCACACTTGTATGAACACTCCATGTACGTATGTACATACATGTTCATATACATTCCACACTCATGTGAACATTCCGCACTCATATGTACATTCCATGTTCATATGAGAATTCCACAGGGGCAGAGATCTTTGCCTATTTTATGCATGGCTTTATGCAAGCACCTAGACTTGTGACAGGCAAAGAAAAGGCACTCAGGAAAAAACTGTTGAATTTAAGTCTTAACACCCCCGGGGCAGGACCTGAGCCCACCCACAAGCCGGAGTATGCACCTTCCTTCCCTTGCCCTCCTCCTGGCATCATTCTGCTCACCTCTGGGAGTCTGGAGAGATTTGGGGGACACCCCAATTCAACTTAGCCAGGTCCTTCACACTGTGGCGATGGGGGGGCTGGCACAAGAGCACCACCCTCAGACCAGCCCATACTCCCCCAATCTTTAAGGAAGAGGAACCACCCCTTGTCCCCTGCAAGGAAAGACTCTGCAGGCCTGTGAAGCTCCATGCCTGAGGAGCTCAGACATGAGCCAACTTCATTCAAGAGATACCAAGGGGCTAGAAACAACAGTGGGGTTCTTCAATGATGGGGGCCAAAGTATCTGGTGCAAGGAACCAGAAATTACAAAATTTTTTGTGTGCATACAACAACTGGCCTAGGGCCTCATTCTACCAGCTTCAGAGGGAAATAAATCATGTTTGTTTAACAGACACAGTGGAAGAATGTCCTGGCACAATGCCTAACACCCAGTAAGCACTTAAATAAATATTTATTGAATGAATGAGAAAGACCTTAAGCCCAGCAATATCTTTCTTGGCTGCAAATGGGAAAGGTAAAAATCAGATTTGTGAACCCATATGCCCTCTCTTCTCCCCACAATCCACACACACGAAAGACCAGAAAGGAAAGCAAAAAAAAGGTATCATTAAAGCAGGAGGAAGAAGCTATCTCTGCTGTGTGACTTGGGTCAAAACACTTAACCTCTCTGGACCATAACTGCTTCATTTGTAAGATGGAAAATCTGGGCTTGATGCTGATCCAGTGCTTAGGTCCTATGGCTCAGTGCTTCTCTCAGGCACCGTCCCTTAAACCTAATTACCCAGCTTGCCTGCAAAAGGAGTGTGGCCTACCCCTATGAGGGAACAAACAATAAGAAAGAGCCATTGTCATTCAAATCATGGAATGACCTTTTCCTCAACTTCAGCGTTGGGTGAGGAGCCCAGTTACTCATTTCCTGAGTGGAGCAGCATTCTTCTTCAGAGTCAGTTTTTAGAAGCATTAGGAAGAGTTTGAAGAAAAGGTGCTGGTGAAAATATGCCCTCCTTTTCAGGTTTAATTTTTCATGCTCACTAGTGGGAAACCTGCCTCCCAGGACAGTGCAAAAAAAGGGGGGGGGGGGCAACAAGTTTTTCTCCCTGTAGAACTCTTTCTTGATCTGCTGCTGTGGTAGGAGCAACTGATCTTCAAGAAGGAGGAGTAGCTTTGCAGGTGAGAGGAAGGGGCAGAGCAGGTCCAGAAAGAGCAGGCTCAGAGAGAGGAGGCTCTTTTGCCTTCCCGTCCATGTCTTTCCAGTTTTGCAGACAATGTAAGATGTCCTTCTGAAAAGAGCAAAAGGAAGAGGTAGGAAAAGAAGTTTTTAACTGCAAAATTTTATTAAATTATTTTTTGTGAAAATAAAGGACTTATTTTCAGTATCTGTAGTATTGTTGCCCAATACCAAAAGCCTTGTAGCAAAGAGGTCAGACAAATCAAAATGTGTGCCAGGGAATTTCAGGGATACTAATAAATATCACATGACAGAAAGATTCCATGACAACTGAATTTGGGGAACGATTTATTACAGGACTCCTCAGAGGCTTTAATGTACAAATGGGCATTGGGACTTGAAGGAGAGGCTTTTTCCTCTGGAGAGTTGAGCTTTCAGAAGACATGTTAGGAAATACTGACCTAGGAGTGGCAATGTGCCTCTCTTATTTGACAGCAAATCATGAAAATGAAAAAGAATTATCCTCTCTAGTTTGAGAAGACAAAACAAGATCAAGGCACGTTTAAAAATCACTTCTTTGGGAGAATGGAATTTATAAAATAGTTTCAATACTGCACCTTTGCATGGAAGTTAGAGGACAAAAGATCCAGATTTGACATATTGAAGTACTTGCTGACAACAGCAGCTGCTCCCAAATGAAGAAGTCCATCTTCAGGGAGACTGAATCATCTGTTTCTGGAATAACAATAACAGACACCCCAATACAGTGTTTGCTATTTGCAGACTGCTAAATATCATTATTTATATAGGTACAGATATAGATACATAATATATGTATATACGTTATGTGTGTATGTACTTATATTTATATCCATTTTTCCATTTAATCTGTACAACCCTATGTAAGGAGACACTATCATTATTCCCATTGTGTAGATAAGAAAACTAAGGCTCCAGACTATTACCTAACTTGGCCAAGGCCACATATAGAGCAAAAAGGCCCAGTCAGGATTCAAAAGCAGGCAGGCTGACTGTAGAACCCCATTCCACCATGCCACCAAACTGGCCCCAGAAAGTCAGGATAAGAGCTGTGCCTACTAGCTGTGAGATGCTATAGAAGGGGTTCTGGTGTAGAAAAGGTGTGTTCTATGTAACTTACAGGGTCCTGACACATAGTTACGATTCTAGTTTTCCAACAAGCTATACAGACTACTAACAATAGTATTTGTAAAAGCATTGAATTTAATTTTTAAACATATTAGTGGCTGCTAATACCTGGCATTGTAAAGAATGCAACTGGTAAGAGAAAAGGGAGTAAAAACACGTCAAAGACGGTATCTGCCCTCAAAAAGCTTAAGGTTGCATAAGAGACAGAATGACAAGTGGGAAGCCATGAGACACCAGAGCCTGCACTGGCTATGTTTCTAACAAGGGGGCTGGGGGCACCCAGAGGACGTGGGTCTGTGCGGGAGGTAGGGCCCCCACAGGGCACAGTGTGGCTGCCTATCTGACATGATTTCACGAGGATCCCATGACAGATGTCGTGTTGGCTGCCTACCTTCTGAACTTTCTTCCTGTGTTTGTGGAAATGCTGGTGAGAGGTAGCAAGTGCCAGGTGCTTGGGCATCATGGGACTCCAACTGCCAGCTCCTCAGGCTCATTGCCTGGGGGCTTTCCCTGACTCCCACTTTGCTCACACAGGATGCAGGACAAGCAGGCAGTGCCAGGGAATGTCCAGTGCACCTCCCACCTTGCCACAGCCCTCAACCAATGACTGTTGAGAGCTGATGGTAAATACCCTGGCTCCTTTGTCCATCAGTGGGATGATTTTGAGGTGCACGGTCAACAGTGTCTCCCAGAACTCTCCAACAGGGTTAGTTAGCCTAAGCTGCCCACAGGGGTTAAGTTGCTTGGTAACACATCCTTTATTGATGCATTTTCTTCCCTGCCTGACTTTCCCACTCACCTGCCAATCTTTCCTTGGACCACCCCCAAACAAACCACTTGCACTTAAACCCTTTTTGGGGGGTTGCTTCTGGGGGAACCCCACCTGGGCTTGGATCCTTGCCCCTGGCTACCAGGACACACAATTTAAGTCTGTCTGACCTAAATGCTTCCATCTGCAATTTTACCCTGGAGCAAGTGAAGAACTGAGAACAGTCTAGGATTCATTCTGAGACCACAGGC
The DNA here is from genome assembly GCF_028749965.1 of Puma concolor. NCBI lineage: Eukaryota > Metazoa > Chordata > Mammalia > Carnivora > Felidae > Puma > Puma concolor. The sequence continues at coordinate 45,540,252 of NC_141672.1, forward strand.
AAGGACCTCCTGTGTCCAACAAGGCCGTAGCACGGGTGCTGGCTACAGAACCACTGGGCAGCCTTGGGGGTGGCAGTGACTTCCTCATCAGGGTATTCCAAGGGCATTAACTTGACTGTGATCCACCCGATATGTTACAACAAACCTCATTTTTGTTTATGTTATCCAGAGCTGTATTTTCCTGTCTGCATTCAAGAAGCCAGCAAAATATAGGCCTCCATTCTTGCCCTGTGGTGCCTGGACTGGGAGCAAGAATTTTAGAGTTGGAATTGTATTCCTAGAATTTTAGAATTGGGGGGAGGGGGCATTTGAGGTACTGTCTTTCTTCACAGATGAGAAAACTGAAGCTCAGCAAGGTTAAGGTACTTACTTAAGGTCCTAGAGGAAGGTAGAAGCAAGAAACAAGATTTTTGACCACAGTGGGTGAGAGTCGGGCTCTTTGAAAGCAGGCATCTATATCTGAGGTCCCAGTTGATGCTTGGGCAATTTGGAGAAAGCTATCTAAGTTCCCTAATTTTCTCATCAATATAAAGTGAGAATCAATTGAGATGATCTGCCTAAAGCAGTTAGCACAGCATCCATTAGGATGCTTTCAGCTTTAAATAACTAAGACCAAAATAAAAGTATCATAATAAAACAACAAGGAATAGTAAGTTCAGAAATGGGGCTGTTCTAAAGCTGGTTGAGCAGTTTTTTATGTCACCAAGGGTTCATGTTCTCCATCATTCTGCTGTGCCGTCTGCAATGTGTCTCCCTGATGAATGCAACATGGTGGAAGACAACTCCAAGCAACACTACCTCATGCAACAAAAACCAGCAGAAGAGTGGGAAGGCAGATTCTCCCCTAAAAAACTCTTTATATCAAGGAAGAAACCCTTTCCTAGAAGCCCGCTATGTCTCATTGACCAGGCGTGCGCTGTGTTCCCATGTCTAAATGAATCCCTGGCAACAAGAATCCAAGTAGCATGATCTGCTTAGACCTAAGGAACATGCACATCCTGATACTGAGGTAGTTGCCTTCCTGGAACACACCAGGGTTGGGGGTAACTGGATATCAAGGCTCTGCTAGCAAGGAGAGGATAGTGTGGAATGATTGATGAATCAGGAAACCACAATGTCGACCATAGTTGCCAGGTACATAGAAGGTGCTGAATACTGACTGTTTTTATTGTGACGCACAGTTCTTTCTGATATACAATTGCAACTCTTCTTTGGTTTAAAGGGTATATGTGCCCAAAAGGGAAAATTATTTAGGAATATGCATAACACTCTGTCTTAACAGTCATTTTGTTTGTTTCTGTTTGGTTTGGGTTATTTTTTAAGGCTTTCTAAAAGCAGTTTTCAGTTCACAGCAAAATTGAGAGCAAGGTACAGAGACTTCCCTTATGGCCTCTATCCCTACACAGCCATAGCCTCCCGTATTATCAACATCCCTCACAGAGTGAAACATTTGTTACAACTGATAAGCCTACAGGGACACATCATTGTCACCCAAAGTCCCTAGTTCACATTAGGATTCACTCTTGGTGTTATACCGTCTATGAGCTTGGACAAACATATAATGACATGTATCCATCATTACAGTATCACACAGAATATCTTCACTGCCCTAAAAATCCTGTGTTCTGGTTACTCGTCTCTTCCCTCTACGCCCCAACCCCCTTGCAACCTCTGATCTTTTTCTGTCTCCACAGTTTTGCCTTTCCCAGAATGTCACAGAGTGGGATCATATAGCATATAGCCTTCTCTGACTGGCTTCTTTCACTTAGTAATATGTTAACAGTCGCTTTTCACTTTTCCACATAGGGAAATTTTGTAAAGGGGAAAAGTAGCTGTGGAGCTAGGGGAATAGAAGGAAGAACAGAGAAAAAAAGGCCTTCGTGGAACTAGAAAGCCACTTCACAGACATTACAACCTTGCCCAAGGCCTGCTTCAAGCTGGGCTTTAAAGAGTGGATTTTACACTTGCACTGTTCTTTGTGAAGTCCAAATTCCCACTTGTAGTAGGAGACTTTCAAGCAAAGAGCATGTCAGAAAACAAGTCCTGTTGGAGCCTTTTCTAATAGCTGTACCTCTTAGTGCAAATTGCCAGGGCAGGGGCCCCCTTTTGTCTACCCCAAAGCAGCCAACACCATAGATAATCAAGGCAGGAAATGGCACATCCAGACTTCCCATGTTCTACCATGAATGTGAATCTTAACCCTCACTGAGCAACTTTCATCTTTCAATTCCTTCACCTGGAAAATACAGTGTTACCTTTATGCTCATCTCAGTCCCTGGGCTGACAGGATCTTTGATCTGAGTGTTCCCTGTTCCCTGTGACTCCTAATTCATATTTTCCCCAGAGAGGGAATCTGACAGGCCTTGCTCACTGGACAATCTACCACTAAGGAACTCCCACCAGGTGAGGTTTACCCCCCCAAACTGTTAGTGGGATTCAGGGGCTATAGGGCCATGTATTGAGAAATTCAAACAAGTCACTCTGTCTACTGTGTGACGAGATGGCTTACTTACGAAAGGGTACTGAACAAAAGCACTACTCATAAAAAAGTTATCAAGGTAGAGTTAAAAAGTTACAAAGGTGAAGACTTAATCCAACTGCATGTTACCCAAAGGAAGGAAAAACCAAATCACGGGCAAAATCTATTATCCCAAAGCTGAATGAAAGAATCCAGATGCATAACCATGGCCATTCCCCTTGGTTTTCTCTGGAACAAGCAACCTTGGTTCTGGAGTCAAAAGACTTGGGTACAAACCCTGATTCCTTTACTTAGTAGTTGTGTAGACTTGGCCAGGCGATTTCACTTACCTGAGAATCTACGCCCTCATCGACATGATCCAGGACTATGATGAGAATTCAGTGAGATAATGTCTGTAAGGGGCCCAGCTCTGGCCTGGCATAGAGTAGGTATTAATGAAATAGTCGTGAATACTGTTGTCACCATCACTGCTTGGCCACAGTGTGCCCAGACCTAACCATCACCATCACCAAGCTAAGCAAGCTATTTCAGTAGGTGAGAGCTAGGCCTCACATCCCAGTACCAGCACAGAGCCAGCACTGGACACTGGTTTTTCTAACACAGGGTTTCTCCACCCTGATGCTACTGACATTTTGAACTGGATAATTCTTTGTGGGATAGGCCTATCCCGTGCCTCATAGGGTAGTTAACAGCATTCATGGCCTCTACTCACTAGATGCCAGCAGCATCCTCCCCTAATGTGACAACCATTTCCAAATGTTCCCTGAGGGGCAAAATCACTCCTGATTGAGAACCACTGGTCTAGTAAAATGTCCTCAGTGGGTTTCTTAGGCAGAGTCAAAGAATCTATCCAGAGTTTCTGGTTACAAATCATCTGCCCAGGGTTACCTTTTTCTGGCAAACCACTGAAAAACATTCATCTCATGTTTTTATAAGCAATACATTCCAAGGGGAGAGAATTAATAGGGTAAATAATGTGGTGAGGGTATAACTTTCGTACTCATTTACGAGGCTACTCCAATCCCTGCTATTACATCTGTGGCAACTAATTTCTTCCTGATAAAATGGTGGAGTTTTCTAAAAGCTCAGGCACAGATAGGTTCACAGGGACCCCTGGCTCTTGATGAAACATTGTGGCTGGTCAGTAGCTTCCAGGAGGGCCAACAAACATACCCAAGAGCATTCTTTCCAAGGGTATTTATCACTTTCTAGTTCAACATAACCAAGGAATTGTTCCAATTCTGGGGGCCTGCACCTACAAGGGGTCCTTTAAAAAGGCAGTAATTTAAGCGGGTAAATGAATGAAAGAATAAATGGAATCTCTCCTTTCCACATCGCCTTGCGCTGACCCGTGACTCAGACTTACTAAGCGCATAGGCTCTGCCACAGCCCCCACCTCCCCATTCAAAAACAAACAAAAACATAGCAGGTTGTCATTAAGACACAGTCCTGGTCAGGAATGTGACCAGGTACCACCTGCTAGCTCACTGCTGACTTCTCTGACCACCTTCTCTAGGAATATACTGACAAAGCCGTGGGAGCCCTGCCATGGCCTAGTGCCTCCAAAATGTGCAGAAACTGCTTCTTTCCAGGTGCAGGGAGCTAAAGTGGCTCCATAGTGAGTTGCGTGGTGACCTCACATCAGCCACAAGGAGATAGATAGATACCAGACTGGCCTGAGATCTGTCTGGGACCCAGTGGGAAAAAGACTGGGAGAAAAAAAGTAGACCAGGGAAAGTAGGCCAGAAAGGAAAGGGCATTTATTGAGCACTTACTATGCACCTCACAATGAGACTTTCCTTACAATGTTACCTCCTTTACTTGGCACCAAACAAGGAAGCTATTAATTATCCCCGGTTTCATCAACAGTAAACTCAAAGAAGTTTGGTCCACTAAGACTAAAGCCAGGCATGTCCCAAAGCCCATGCTCTCTGCCATGCCAAAGGCTCCCAGCCCTGGCTGCACAGCTGAATCACCTGACATGGACACCCAGTCAGAATCCTGGCCGTGGAGCCAGGCACATTACTTTTGGGAAAGCTTCCCAGCCGGTTTTACTGTACATTAGTATACACTACCATACACAAGGAATAGAGGAGGGGGTGTGGATAGAAGGATGACACAGCAGGCAGACATCACCTGTGTTAACCACCCCTAGAACTCACTGTGCTTCAGGGGCCCTCCACCCCCACCCCCATCCCCTCCACCGTAGTCAGTGAGGACTAAGAGAGGTCAGGCGACTTTCACGTGTGCCAAATAAAATGCTTTGGGAAAATAAATCCACAAAACCTGAATACTGTAGGATATATTCCAGCAGAGACTGCTTTCTGCATAATGGGCTTCTTCATTCAGTCTGCAGTGCTGTGCCCCTTTACTCCCATACAACAGTGGTTCGCAGGCAAGAGCAATTTTGCCTCCCCGACGGCACCGGACAATGTCAGGAAGCATCTTGCTTTTCATCACGTGGGTCAGATGGGGAGCTGCTACTGGCATTTAGGAGGCCAGTGACTCTGTGAAACATCCTACGCTGCACAGGATGGCCCCACTACAAAGAAGTATCCAGCCCCAACGACAACGGTGCTGAAGTTAAGACATCCTGCCGCAAAGAAGGAGTGGTCACCATAGGTAGACACACAGCCTGAATATAACCCTCCCCTTCAGATCAGAAGCCTGGCCCCGGCCAAGCATCTTTCGAAGAATCGCAGACTCTGAATAGGAAGAGCCTGCAGAAACAACTGGCCCAGTTGAGACCCAGATGGGTTTTTATGACAATCAGAATAAAGCTACAATACACAATGTTTACCAAACCACATCATAATGCTTTGCTGGCTTGACTTCCCACCCAGGTAGTACATGTGTAGCAAATTAACTAAAACGATATGCCTTACTGGAAATTTTTATTTGTTGGTTTAACAAATATTTGTTGGGTGCCCAGCATGTTGAGGGCACAGTGCGTAATTTCTCTGTTGGAACTGTTACCCACCCTGGGCTAGCCCTCTTTGTGTTCAAGCCCAGTATAAGATCCAGGCAAGGTACACAAGCTCAGAACCCAACAAAATCACCCCCAGCTGGGTTTATGGTGGTTTTATTGTTTTCCGGCTCACTGGGTAACTTGGCAACCAGGGACTAGGTGTGCAGAGAACTGAAGCAGACGCCTCCAAGAATCAACTCCCTAGGGGCTGCTCAGGGGCGAGGTTCCACACAACCTGAAGCCCAAGGGCAAGTGCCCAGCATTCCTCCCACGCTGCCCCCAGCCCTGCTCCCAGCTCTCTCCTCCTCTGGGCAAGTTACAGGCACCAGACTTCCGCCACCCAGCCTCCAAGCGCAGGTTCCTTCCCCCTCCCCTCGAAGCTACACTGTTATCAACAAAAATAAGCGCTCTTTTGTAGCTTGCCACGGAAATGGAGACTGCTCAGGGGAAGAAATTGGGAACATTTTGTACTCCAGGGTCACAAAAGATTTAAAAGTCATTCTCCCTACTGGAGGTCTCATTTATACTGGGCAGCAACAACAACAAAATAAAAACCTGTCGAATGGATTGTGCAATAAAGGGAAATGCTGCGGAGGCAAATCTCGCCATGGAGGCGAAGAGGAACAAGAGAGGAAGCAACAGAAGCCATCACCACGTGGAAAACTGAGGTCCTAGCGGCGTTGGGCACTGCCTGCTGCTAGAGTAGGGAGGCAAAGGTGCCCCCCTCCCACCCGGCTCCCTGACATACCTCCAGTGCCTGTCCTGCTCCTCTCCATGCCAAGGAGCAGGTCCCCACATATCTGCGCACCCCACAAAATGCTTGGGCATGGCTTGCCATGAAACTGGACCAAAGCTGACTATTCCTGATGTGAGGGGAGAACCCGCCAAAGCCTGTGAATCATATAGCTGAAGCTCCCAATATTTCACTTCTCTCCTCATTCCTTGGAACTCTTCTGGAAGTTATTTCCTCAGGGAAGCCTCCCTAATCCCCCCAGATTCATTTCTTTCACTCAACAAATATTTGCTGAGTGAATAATATTTATTGCATGGCCCCCAAGGGTTAGGTGCCCATAGTGTATTCTTTCATAGCAAATCCCTTCTCCTATTTAAATAGTAATGATGATAATTAATTAACTACTTAGGTAATTATTTCTTAGGGTCTGTTCTCACCCCCAACCCACCAGCCTTTCCAGAATATTGAGCTACATGAGAGCAGATGCCAAATCTGTCTTGTTGACTGCAACATCCCACCCTTTGTGCCTCACAGGTACCAAGACATATGAACGATGAGTGAACAAATGAAGAAGCAAAAGGTCAAGGCCAGCGCTGCCCAACAGAAATGCCAGTGACAAAGGCAAGCCATATGTGTTATTTTAAATTTTCTAGAAGCCATATTTTAAAAAGTAAACACAAAAGGGTGAAATTAATTCTAACCATAGATTTTATTTAACTCATTATACCTAAGTTATCATTTCAACATTTAATCAATAAGAAATAATTACAAAAGAGATGTTTTGCATTCTTTTTCTCAGAAGAGGTCCTCAAAATCCAATATGCACTTTATTTTTATAGAACATCACAGTTTGTACCAGCTTCATTTCAAGTGTTCAATAGCCAATGTGTCATAACCACATTGGACAGTGCAAGTCTAGTCTCCACTAGGTACTTACGGGTATGCTCATTCTCTGCTAGAGTAGGAGAAAAATCATGCTATGCCATACCCAGAGACAATATAGCTATTGTGTCTATGGTCTCTTGGGATAGAATATCTGGTCTGAATACCTGCTAGTCAGGACTACCACTTACTACTTGGATGACCCTGGACAAATTATGTAACCTCTCTGTGCCTCAATTTCCTCTTCTATAAAGTGAGGGTACTAACAGTGTCTACATTATGGGAACTATGTCAAGAACAATGAGTTGAGACCCATAAAGCCCTTAGAATAATTCCTGTCGCACAGTAAGTACTTGCTAACATTAGTCAGTTAATATTTTATATGCTTGTATCACATACAGATATTTATGTCTACTTCCTGCCACAAGAGACAGGAGGCAGCTCTAGCCACAACCCATTCTGCTGGTAGGACAAAAGAAAAACCAACATCCATTTCTGAACATATCCTTTCACGGACACTACAAGATGTATCTCAACAAAAAAAAAAAAAGACTGATGATAGACACACGAATTGTACAGGCTAGAAAAAACTTGACAATGCACATAGAGAAGAGAATTAAGACTCTGACATGACACACAGTACTAATGAGAATGGGAAGTACTGTTTTAAAGAAAAACCTTTGCAACTTTGTACTGGTTGTTTTACTGTTTCTTTCATATTAGATTCAAGTTCCATTGTACACAACACGCAAGTTTTCTCTTTTCCAATCCAGCACAGAAAGCAAATGGCATTTACATTTGATTTCCTGTCTGGGGCATAAAGCCTGCTAGGAGAGCTGAGTACTCAGCAGGTACTCAGCAACAGGGCGGATGGCTTCCTCTCCCCTGGTTGCTGTGATCAGGCCTTGTTGCAGGGAGACACTACATTTGGAACGAGGTAATACTTACCACCTTGCAGGAATGTTGTGAAATTTAAATGAAATAATGTAAGTGACAGTGCTTGACCCAAAATAGGTACTCAATAAATGTTTCCTTAGGAAAACGCAGTCTGGTGTCTGTGTCTTATAAATGATGTCACAATCTCTATCTTTAGTTTGAGCTAAAAATGTGTTCTAGCTGCCCTTTTTAACTATACAGAGTAAGTCTAATTCATCTTCCAAAAGCTGTCAAATACATATGTGAGGGTGAGCTCTCATGTCCTCCCCACCAAACTTTCTCTTTTCTAGCCAAACACCCTCAATTTCCTCCAACAAGACAAGAATTTGTTGTCTTTAAAGTAACTGAAAGCATCTGGCCTTTAGTGGGTCCCAAAACACATCTTAGCACCAATAACGTGCTTTTAGCACCGGAGCCACTTGGTCTTATGGGACACAGATAAAGTTAACCTCACAATTAGCCTAATGCTCTCTTCATTGTATACAATTCAAAGAACTTTCTCCATATGCCTTCCCCACCTCCAATGCTGACTGCAGATGCTGCTTGGTTTGAAAGAGACGGTTGTAGGATTAATACATTCTTCACAGATGAAATCCAGTTCTGATCCTTTGAAGTGACATCAACTGTGGTCTTGGGAAAGGTTCAGTGGCGGTGAGAAGTGACAACTGAGGGTAATAAATCAAATGCAGCTCAGTTTTCATTTCAGGGCAAACTATCATCCAGTTAGCCCGGCTCAGTCATCAGCCAGCTCTGGCAGCTTGCTATTTCTTATGTAAATGGTAAACAAAACATTGAATGGTGACAATTTCTTCAACTGCTGGGATGAGCCATCAGTTTCTGTTCTCTGCTGAAACTTGACATCTTAAGCTGCTGGTGAGAGGAGAGTCTTGTCAACAAAAACGTTCCAGGACTAATCCTAATCATACAGTCTCTCTTAGAAACGATGCTACTTGCACAGCATGTTTACAACACACCTTGTCTGCTTTGCCTCAAGCACTGAATTGAAGGTTGTAATAATGTAGCACCGACTACTCAATACAGTAGCCACTAGCCACGTATGGTCACTGAACATCTGAAATCTGGCTAATTTGAATTCAGATATGCTCTACATGTAAAATAATGCACACAGGAATTTCAAAGATTTAGTACAAAAACCTGTGTCTTATTAATAACCTTACATATTGATTTTATGTGGGAATGATAATATTTTGGATGTACTGAACTAAAGTATTAAAATTAATTTCACCTTTCTGTTTGATTTTTGTTTCAATGTGGCTACTAAAAATTATTAATTACATATGTAATTTGCATTTGTCACTCCCAATATATTTTTACTGAATAGCACTAGTCTGGAAGGCAATACAAGTGCTGAAAATTCCAAATTTCTATGGCCCTTTCTCTGGGTTCAGATTCAGGAACAAAATGTCCTATATTAGGAGCTGTCACTGTACTGCTTTTTTCTTGGTTAGACTAGAGCGGTGGTCCTCAAACTTTATTTAACATGAGGGCTATGGACTGAACTGTATTCCTCCAAAATTCATATGTTGAAGTCTTAGTCACCCATGTGACTGTACTGCAGATAAGACCTTTAAAAAGAGAATTAAGGTTAAATGAGATCATAAGGGTGGATCCCTGATCCAGTAGAACAGGTGCTCTTATAAGAAGAGGAGGAAACACCAGAGCTTTCTCCCCACCACGTGAGGGCACAAGGACAAGGTAGCCATCTTCAAGCCAGGAAGAGAACCCTCAGCAGAGATTGAACCAAATGGAACTTTAACCATGGTATTTCCAGACTCCAAAACTGAGATAATAAATTTCTGTTGCTGAAGCCATCCAGTCTGTGGTATTTTGTTCTAGCAGCTTGAGCCAACTAAGACAATAAGCATCACCTGGGGAGCTGTTACAACTATAAGTTCCTGGGGCACCTCGGTGGCTCAGTAGGTTTAAGGGTCCAACTTTGGCTCAGGTCATGATCTCACGGTTCATGAGTTTGAGCCCCACATAGGGCTCTGTGCTGATAGCTCAGAGCCTGAAGCCTGCTTCAGATTCTGTGTCTCCCTCTCTCTGCCCCTCCCCTGCTCATGCTCTCTCTCTCTCAACGAATAAACATTAAAAAAAAAAAAAAAAAAGAACTATCAGTTCCTGGGTCCTACTGCTGATTGATGCTGATTCTATCAACCTAGGATAGGCCTGAGAATTTGCTTTTTTTAGCAAGCACTCTAGGCATTCTGTCTTTGTTGACCATACTTTGAGGTACCCTGAACTAAAGGAAACATAATTACTAGACTCTTGTTAGCACTGTTGCAGCAGGAGCTGAGGGCCAGGAACAGAGTCCCTAGCTCTACCACTCCAGTAGTGGTAGCCAAATTAGTTTGATCACAAGCGCCCCCTTTTGGTGAAGTGTTTTTGGGCATGCAACCAGCCATATGTATATTTACTGATAAATTACATATGCTCAACTGTAAGTCACACACTGAATGTCAGTGAAGTTTACTTTTACATAAAAATAAAGGTAATAAGTTATGCTATTTTCTCCCTGGATCCCAATGGATCAGCTTTAGCTGTAGAGGTCTCTCACCAAACAAGTTCTTTTTTTTTTTTTTTTTTTTTTTTTTTTTTTTTTTTTTTTTTTTTTTTGGGAGAGCACAAGCAGGTGAAGGGCAGAGAGAGGGGGACAGAGGATCTGAAGAGCGGGCTCTGTGCTGACAGGCTGACAGCAGGGAGCCCTATGTAGGGCTCAAACTCACGAACAGTGAGATCATGACCTGAGTTGAAGTCGGATGCTCACCAGACTGAGCCACTCAGGTGCCCCTCACTGAACAAGCTCTAACACTTCATATTTCCTTGCCTTTGCACATGCTGTTCCCATTCTGCCTTCTCTACACTTAGAAAACACCTATTTATTCTTCAGGATTCAGCTCATAAATCTCCTCTGTGCAGCTCTCCCTTCCCCTTCCACCTCCCACAGGCGAAGTTGATCATTCAGCCAGCCCCTCTCTGCAGCATCTCTATTGACTTCTCACACTGAATTGCAAATATTTGCTTAACCTGTCAGCTCCTGGAGGACATGGACTGTGCTTTATCTGTTTCTCTGGTGCCATGCACACAGTTCCTGGACAGTATGCATTTTTTTAAATGTTTGTAAAATGAGCAAACCAATGAACAAAAGCGCAATTAATCAACACTTTAAGCAAGTCCTTGCCCTTCTCTGCAGAAGTAGAATCACTGCAGTGCATCATGAGAAATAACCCACATAAAGGAGTGAAGTGCACAAAGCTATCTAAACACATACGGGTTTAGGTTGGGGGTTACAAAAGCACATATAATTTATACTAAGCTGAGAATGAAAGCAAAGTGAACTGCCTAAGCCACTCACAGTAGAAAGAGCAGAGAAGGTTTTAGGGAGGGTTTTGTGTTTGTTTGTTTGTTTGTTTAGTGCTCTTTTTAGTTGTTTAACTGTCTTAAGGACAGGATTCTCCTGGCAAAGTAATAACGGATGGTTGGTGAGAGGTCTCAGTGCATCTTTGTGGGGCAGAACAAAGATGAAAGAAAAACAAGAGTGCTTTTAAAAGCATTATAATTTCTGATCTACATCCAGGACTGCACTGCACAAAATGAAAGAATCACCTGGTCCAGGCTCCAGAAGTTTTATGGCTAAAAGTATCACCTTTTGGAAACCTAAACCTGGCTTGGGTTGTGTAATAGCCAGTGTTCTTCCTCTGCAGAATCCGAACAGCCTCGTGACTTAGAAGTTTGCCTTCCCTGTTCCTTCACATGCATCTTGTCATCTCTGGCCCCAAACTTCTCCTATTGGTTGAATCACAACAGGTGGCTGGAAGAATTCTCTGGGGGCTCCCTCCCATGTGCTGGGGCCCAGGCTGATGAGATAAACATTCTGCCACTTCCCTGTTTACACAAAAGCTTTCCTTCTCAGCAGGAACTTGAAAGAAACGGGAGTTGTACATAATCGGTTTATCTTCCTAGACCCACTTAAAAGGACTGAACCTTTGATATATTGGAAAGTAAAATACACCTCTGTATGTGAATTGCCCTTCAAGGTGATTAGCAAGCAACATTTTGGAAGAAGAAAGGCTTCCATATTGTTCCCCTAAGAGTAGGGTTGCCAGATTTAGCAAATAAAAATGTAGGACACCCAGTTAAATTTGAATTTCAGATAGATGATGAATAATTTTTTGGCATAAGCATGTCCCAAATATTGCATGCATCCTGCATTTTATCTGGCAACCCTACCTGAAAGGGAAAAGTCTCTACATAAAACTCTTGTGGGGAGAATTTCTCTCTGTGTCTTTTTGGAAATATTTCCCATTAGCTGAAAGGTATATAATAGTAAAATCATAAATCTGAAAGTTGAGGTATCTGAGTTCTCTTCTAGTTCATGCTATCATTTTTTCGTCGATGTCTCATCACAAAAATTTTTTGCACATCTACTCTGTGCCAGGTACTGGATTAATTTCTGGGGAAATAAAAGTGCTGGAGAATAACATGGACCCTGACTTTTTGGAGCTTATAAGGTAGTTACATGACCTTTAACCTCTCTGTACCTCATCTTGCCATCCATGGAATAAAGTGGTTGCTTGCCTTGAGTCTATGTTTCCAAAAGTGGGTCCTTTGCTAACAGATATTGCATCAAAGAAGGTGTCCATGGTCAAAAACTTAAATATTGAGTTAATGATATTTTAAACTGACTTAATGATATTTTGCTATCAGCCTTCTCAATATTTTAATGTGTTCATAATCTTCATGATCTCTAAATGATGCCTTACCCTGGATCTATCCCTTCAAGAAACCACTCTGGGGACTGGTATTCTGTGGATTACACTTTAGAAAACACTGCCCCAGGCTGATGCCTAAAGTCCTTTATAAATCTGGCATCTGATTCTGTTCTTGCTTTCTTTCCCTTCTCTGCGGAAAATCTCCTTCATCCTTACAGATCCAGCCCAGATGTCCTGTCCTCTATAAAGCCTTCCCCTCTGACTTTTCTATCAATCCCCACCACCCTCTACACACACACACACACACACACACACACACACACACACACACCACACCCCACACCGAGGAGGGACAACATCCTGTCTGGCTCACTTCTGCATGCCAGCACCTAGCACTAGGCCTGGTCCATATAATGAATTATGTTGATAAATCTATTTTTTAATGAATGAATACATGAAGTAACACATACTGCCAAAAGAATTACCCTGTCCCTTATCTTCTTGTAGCAGTTTTTTTGTTGTGATATAATTATTTCTTTAGTCCCTACTTCTTATTTATACTGGGAATATTCTGAGGACAGCAAAGAAACATTATTAGTTTTTCCATCCCCAATAAATGAATGCAATCTCTGCATGATTTGCTATTAATAAACAATAATAAATAACAATACTGCTTGCATCACACACTGTACCAGGAACCTGCGTACATTATTTTATTTAATTTTCACAACAATCTCATGAAAGGTATTTGGTTGTGGACTGGCTTACTCAACCCCTAGGCTGCAAAGCTGAGAACTGTTTCTCAGATTCCTGTGAAGCTCTCTCAGTTTTGCATGAAAATTAGGCTTCATTGATCCTAAGTATTTGCTTGAGTTTGGAAAGGCAGAAATGAGGCTCAGGCTGCTTTGTGCGTGCACCCTTTGGGACTTTCATTCTGGCAGAAAGTGTGGAAATGTGAGATGTTTTCTGCAGCATTGTAGTCCTTCTCCAGCTTCCCGGGCACCTGAGGCAGAAGCAATGACAACATGACACCCTTGTTCCTGAACAAGTTGTATGTTCCTGAACTCAACAGTTCCTGTGGTGGCTTCAGAGGTACGGGCTCCCCTGGTGGGTCAGTTCTGTTATGGGGAATCATTCCAGGAGATCCAGACGAGTGACTGCTCCTCCAGCCTTGCCAACAATTGCATAAGTACATAAATTCCCTGTATTAAATCCCTTTCTGCTTAAAATATTTGGAAGGGTTCCCATTCCTTGTACTGAGTACTGAAATTACTATCATTATCTGCACTCTCCAGAAGAGAAAACTAAAGTGTAGAGAAATTCATTCCCTAAAGTTCCGATCTATTAAACTTCAGAGATAAGATTTGAATTCAAAGGCCAGGTCGCTTTGTTATAACAACTTCTCTCATCAAGAGGTGGGAGGAGGGCAGAGTGGACAGTAGGACTCAAGAAGAAAAAACTGGCTTCACTTATCAGTCAATTACCTTAAAACTACTAGTAAAATGGGTACAAAGATTAGCCTACAAGTTTGTTTCTCAGACCATTATCTAAAATAGAAGATACTCTCAGAAACAACTTCAATGTCCAATAATAAGAATTGGTTACATAAATTATGGCACATCCACATGATGGAATATTATGCACACTTTAAAAATGATGTTATATAAAGCAATAATAAAAGAATGATGTACAGCTCAGGGCACCTAGGTGGCTCAGTCGGTTAAGTGTCCGACTCTCGGTTTCAGCTCAGGTCATGATCTTGCGGTTTCATGGGTTGGAGCCCCACATTGGGCTCTGCACTGGCAGTGTGGAGCCTCCCTGGGATTCTCTCTTTCTCTTCCTCTCTCTCTGCCCCTCCTCTACTCATGTTGTCTCTGTCTCTCTCAAAATAAATAAACTTAAAAAATAAAATAAAATAAGAATGATATACAGCTCTGTGTCAACAAATTTGAAAACCTGGATAAAATGAAAGATTGTCTAGGAAAAAGTATATCAAAATTCACCAAAGTGATATAAGAAAAAGGTCAATAAGTTTGACAGCAATTATAAAAATTTCAAATAACTGCCCCTGACAAAAAAAGCTGTCCTTGATGGCTCCAGGGATGAATTCTCTTAAATTTTCAAGAAACTGATAATTCCCATGGTTACCCAAACCTGTTCCAAGGCATAGAGAAAGAAGTACAGATTTTCAATTCTTTTCAAAAAGTTCAAATACTACTGACTTCAAAACTTGGCAAACCTTAACAAGGAAAATGCAGCAAAACATTGAAAGAGCAATGTATCAGGGAATTTCTATTCCAAAAATACAAAAATAATTCAATATTAAGAAATCCACTCAGGGGCGCCTGGGTGGCTCAGTCAGTTAAGTGTCTGACTCTTGGTTTCGGCTCAGGTCATGATCTCACAGTTTTGTGAGTTCAAGCCCCACACTGGGCTCTGTGCTGAACAGTGCAGAACCTGCTTGGGATTCTCCCTCTCCCTCTCTCTGTCCCTCCCCCACTCCCGCTGTCTCTGTCTCTCTCAAAATAAATAAACTTAATTCTTAAAAATTTTGTAATCTATTCATATAAATCCCTACATTAATAGATCAAAGGGGAAAAACTATGTGATCATATAAATACAATCCTAAAAAAGAATTTAGTAAAATTTAATACTCATTCCTCATAAAAACTCATAGTAAGGTAGGATAATATGTATCTAGGAACATGTGGTTATATTATATGTGGTAACATAATAAATAACATGTATATTTAAGGAAGGATAAATATATATGTAGATCTCAAAAGAAGCAGCTTATTACTTAATGGTGCATAACTATAGAAATACTTGTTAAAATCCAGAAGAACGAAAGTTGTCCATGTCTCTACTATTGTCTAGTAACATTCTAGTGGTTAGTGCAATTAGACAAGAGGACAAATGTGAGTTTTGCAAGTGTCAGCCATTGCTGTAGCAGACCCCTCTATAGAACCAGCAGAACGCCAACCAAACTCTTAAATGACCAAAGCTCCTTCCAGACTCTCCCCCTCTGTCCATACCTGCCATAGTCTCTTAATCAGTAAGACGGTGAAATGATGAACTGTAATACTCATTCCCTTTCCACGTTGTTAGCCCAACCTTTCCCCAGTCCATATGCCACAATGCCAGCTCTTCATGTTTTCTTGGGATGCCTGATAGCCCCACATGACCCGCCTGTTGTTTGCAGTAATTTCATGCTCCCGTCCCATCTTCTCAGAACTATGTTCTCAAGCCTGACCAGGCAGATGAACACACCCTTGCCATGGCCTCAATAAGGACCAATGGGTTTAGGTAGGATTCCTCCCAGTAGCATGTTTTCTTTGTAACATAGCAGCCTTCTAAAGACTAAATACCTTACTTGACAGGAGGGACCGTGATGGAAGGAATTTCAGGTAATAGTGGTGGATACATGGTACTCAAGAAGGAATTCCTGTCCTAGCTAAGCCTTTCAAATGTTATAGTTACTGATTCTACCTATGTTTAAAGGCCATCCTTCACCTGACTAGTTTTACTGTCATCGTTCCTTTAATAATATTATATCTTGTGCCTGCTTCCCCAAATGGAAGTAACTTGCAATAAAAAAGAGTAAAAAATCACCAAAGGTAAATACCAGGTAAGGACTGAGCTTCCAGGAAGCCAAGGCAGAAAATGCAATGTAGCATGTTACATACCTGTCGCTGCTTGGTTTCTTCTGCTTCTCAGAAGAAACAAAGTTCTTTATGGTATTAAATACCAACACACACACACACACGTGTACATATCCAGATGCCCCTTCAGAGCTATCCTTTCAGAACTAACTTTCAGAACAAGGTTATTTGATTAAGGATTCTGCAACAGAGATAAAAGATTCTGACCATAAACTTAAGTCCTTTTATTAGGAGATACCTCTTTGGGGAGAAGGGTACTGGCAAAGTGCAAACTCAAAAAAGCAGGGGGAAGATTTAAAAAAAAGAAAAACTCACTGAGTTTGGTCATAAATGTGAAAGTAAGCTTAATTAGCTCATACATGAAAAACACTATAGAGCCTGAATAAAGGCTCTCCACAAAGTAGTCTTCATTATTACTATTCATCAGTGTAAGTGTGTGGTTTGCTTTCAGTTCTTCTGTGCTGAAGCTAGCAAGACATGATGATAAAGTTCCAAGACAACGTTAAATTACTAGCACCTCTTATTAGAAAGCGGCATTTTTCTTTTCAGGGTTATGTACCACCATTTTTCTTATTCATTACTGTGTAACATCAAGCTGTGAACTTCTGCAAGGCTGGAAATAATTCATGCAACCAATCTTCTTTAACAAACTAATCATCTCTCTCCTTCAGGAGGTACAAGATATGGAACACTGGTGATGATTATGAAAAATAACAGTATTTATTGGAATCCACTGGGCTCCATGCTATCTTCAGTATAGCTAAGGAAACTTTAACTGTGTTTAATGATCTTTCCACTAATACTCTTATTGAGACAGGCAGGGACTGTCACATCATTTTAGGATGGAAGTTCTCAAATGTTTTGTTCTCAGAACTCCTTTATATTCTGATCAAAGTTATTAAGTATCCCAAAGAGCTACTGTTTAGATGTGCTATGAGTATTGACATTTGCTATATTAGAAATTAAAGCTGAAAATTTTAAGTATGTATTTGCTAATTGTATTAAGAAGAATCCTATTATATGTTAAAATTTTTATAAAGCACTAGATTTTCCAAAACAAAAAACATTTTTTGCTCATCTCTTTAATGCCTGGCTTCATCATAGATAACTGGATTCTCATATCTGCTCCTATATTCAGAGTGCTCCCATATTATTTGTCATGTAACATCTGGAAATCCCCAGTACACACACATGAGAGAATGAGAGTGAAAATGGAGATAACAACTTGGTATTCTTATTAAGAGAGTTTTGTCCTCACAGACCCCTGACAGGGTCTCAGAGTTCCCTCTACACATTTTGAGAACTGCTGATTTGGGATCAGACTGACTGCCATAAAAGTGAAATGGTGAAAAAAAGCACAAGAATCAATAAAGTATAAGTTCTATATATATAATATATATATATATATATATATATATATATATATATATATATACACAGAAGTAGAAAACAGTGTCTATTTTAAGACAGTGTCTATTTTATTTTAAAAATTTTTTTTTTCAACGTTTATTTATTTTTGGGACAGAGAGAGACAGAGCATGAACGGGGGAGGGGCAGAGAGAGAGGGAGACACAGAATGGGAAACAGGCTCCAGGCTCCGAGCCATCAGCCCAGAGCCTGACGCGGGGCTCGAACTCACGGACCACGAGATCGTGACCTGGCTGAAGTCGGGCGCTTAACCAACTGCGCCACCCAGGCGCCCCAAGACAGTGTCTATTTTAATCCTATTAGCAAATACACACTTAAATTTTATCTTGCCTAGGGTAATGAGGTATAGTGCATTCCTCTTCAAAATATCTGCTACCTACCCCACTTACCCGCTGCTCCTCAAGGGGTCTCCTAACACAGACTCTCCCTATGGGAAGATTATACTCTTCCCACCCTACTGTGTTCATGTCTGGCCATCTGACTCGCTTTGACCAGTGAAATGTGCATGAAAGTGACATGTGCTGCTTCTGTGCAGAAGCTTTGCAGGCTATTGCACAATTCCTCCATCCCTCATCTCCTCTCCCGTGAGACTCACAATGTCCCAGGAAAGGGCTGCTTCTTCAGCCTACATGCTGAAATGAAGGCAACGTGGAGCAGAGTGGCAGTCTATCCAGGAAGTACACGTAACAAAAGAGTAGTCCTCTGAGAGTTTTGGAATCGTTTATTATCGCAGCAGAAATTAGCCTATGGTGACTGATAAAGGTAAGATAAGATAATTACAGAAAAATACACTAAAGAAAGTATCATAATAATATTCCCACATATTAAAGAATATAAAGCAAGGGTGATCTATGTTAGCATCCTCAATGTTTTTAGCAAATATTTTTTTAAATGTAACAAGCATCGTGGAGTCAGGTCCTACGCTAAACATCAAATATTCAGAAGTGACTAAGATATGATCTCGGCCTAAAAGGAGATGGTGGGAAGCATGGCTTTGACATTAGACCTAAACTGGAAGCCTTCCTCTGCTTCTCGCAACTGTATGACCTCAGGTAAGTTTTCTCTGAGCCTTACTACTCTCATCTGTAAAATGAAGATAACAGCTCCTACTTCAGATGATTGTGAAAACTAAATAATATGATTATATAAAGTATATAACAGATAGCCTAGCATACTGTGTGTTTTCAATAAAGACTACTTTCCTTCCTCCTCTGTCTCTCCATCTACCACCCTCGACTCCCAGATAAGGATCTAGGGATGCTAAACCTGGGTTCCTCAGTTACTTTTATAAATTTTAGTCCTTCCAAAAATAAAAAAGAAATTGTGCATGTACAACATACACACACACACACACACACACACACACACACACAAATACAGTCATTTAGCCTGTCATTCAACTAATACTTATTAAATACTATACTCATTTTACAAATGAGATACTTCAAACAGTAAGAGGAACTTCATAACTTCCCCAAGGTCATATGTCAGAACATATATATTTACCTCATTTTTCAGTGGCTGATAATATTCAACAGTATTGATTAATTACAGTTGACTTAACCATTCCCTTTTTGATGGACATTTTCAAGCTGTGTTATGTGTTTACCATCACAAAAGAGAAACATCCTTATACATATGGAACTTTATTTGTAGAATAAATTCTAAGAATTGGATTGCTAGGTCAAAGAGTAGAGAAATTTAAATTCTGATAATAGCGCAAAATTGCCTTTCAGAAAGTCTTTGCCAGCTTATACTCCTGCCCTCCAGGTAGGAACACGTCCTTTCCCCAGACCTTCATCTATAGTATCCCCTCAACCTGCAGCAGCTTGTGTCTCGGCATCAATGTTTGCCAAACCACGTTCCCAAGAATACCCTCACCAGGCACTGTTTTGGAAAGGCTACTGCATGGAGAGCACCCCTCTTTCTTGTCTCTGGTAGGTTAATGCCCTCTTTCTCTGATTTCACACGTAATGCGTTTGGGGAGTATGGCTGGAAGTGAGCTTTGTTTTGCTCTGAACTACTCAAGAATAATTCATCTTTCTGAAAGGTAACTTGTATATTGATCCAGAAACATTGCAGGAGTGTAGCTTTTTCATTGATTATTTGATAATGGGTCATTTCATTTCTATCTACTTCTGACTTCTCTGTCTAACTCAAATAAAAAACCAGGTGACCCTAAGCACATAATTCATCTCAGTGGAAAGCATTTTGCCTGCCAATTCACATTAGCTCAAAAAGTGACCCTGTAAACTCCCAAGTCATTTAGAACAATACATTCCAGAGATGGCCCTTCCAACCTGCCTTATTCTTGCTTAATATTTGGGCAAGAAACTAAAGGAGCATTTAGTTTGAAGCAAACAGCATCTCATATTTTCTTAAAATGAGGCAAAAGCAGATCTAAAACATCGTTCAATGGAGTGAGCCTACATTGACAAGAGCACATGTAATGGCTTCCTTTGTGTGTTCTTAGCCAATTTACAACTACATTCATTGAATTAATAATGATCAGCTGGGACTCACAGAAGCCTAATATCCAGAGCTCCACTGGAGGTTGCTAGCCGATAAATATTTATTGATGATAATTGGATGACAGACAGAGATGGGCTCAGCTAGAAATTTAATCTTCCTGCACAAGCATCCTAGCCAAGATTCCTCCTCAAACCACATAGATGTGGTACCCAGAGAAATGGGGTGAAAAGAACTTTGAAGGTATGTGAAAACTAAGAAATTGAGTTCTACGATTGCTTTGTTTAGTGAAAAGTAAGGTAAACTCCATAAACATCATCTTTTTAACCAAATTGTCAACAAAAGGAAGAGAATTTGGAATTCAACACGGTGCTCTTCTGGATTCTGAATTTTCCTTCCTATTCCAAAAAATATTTGAGTGGTACTAAGCAGTAGGCATTCAAGCTGTATAGAGACTAGAAGGAGGCCCAGGGCAAGGAATGAAAGCAGTAGAAAGCAGAGGAAAAAATGGCAGAAGAAGGGAAAGAAAACACTGAAAAAATTATGAGTTCCTTTCAACCCATGGCCTATCTCATTAGCAATGAGAAACATTTAACCATTATTTCTCCCAAAGACCATTCAGCCTGCTGCCTCTACCTGACAAACAAGAAAATTATAGAGATAATTTAGTTATCAGTATTAATCATCTTTTTGGAGCATGTATTAGCCAAGATATGGCAGGTTGTGCTGCAGTAACAAAGAACCCCAACACCTTAATGACCAAAAACCACAAAGGTTTATTTCATGCTCAAACCACATGTCCATCTCAGGCTGCCAGAGCATTCTGCTCATCAGAGTAACCTGAGGACACAGGCTGAAAGAGCAGCCAATCACCCTTTCAGAAGGAGAATCTTGCATCAGCAATTAAACCTTCTGGCCTGGAAGTAAAGAGCACTGATGACTACTACAGAGGCAATGCTTAAGAAAGTCCAGCTTTGAATCCCTCTCCACTTCTCATTAACCATGTGAACTTAAACACATCACTTAAACTCTAGGAGGCTCAGATTCCTTATCTGAAAAATGGGAATAATACAACTTACTCATGAAGTTGCTGTGAAGAATAAATGAGGTAATAGAACTAGCACATACTTGGAACTCAGTAAATGATAAGCTTTTGTTTCTTACTACATTAAAAGACTTCCAGTTAAAAAAAATTAAAAAAAAAAAAGACTTCCAATGAGACTAGTGGGTTCACAGAGATGTGTGCTTTTGCTCATTTGCATATTATTTACAAAATTCTTTAAAATATAAATTAAACCACAATATATACATGTCTCAAGGCTCTCACTGCCACCTACTGTGGTTCCTAACAGTTCAGTTTTGTACATGGGGAAAAGTGACCTGAAGGTGATTGAAGAATTGAGCCAAAGTTGTTCTACAGTCAAGAAGGTGTTAACATCCAACTTGGTCTCTCCTGACTTCCAACATAATCTTATGTCTCACTGCTATCTCCTACCTTTTATGCGTGGAGGCCAGAAGGGAGAACAATATACTGCACCCCAGAATAGCGTCTTTGGCAGCAAGCTTTTAGACAAGGGTCAGGTAAGCCAAAGACTGTTTTCACTATTCCTATATCATGACTGTGCTTCAGAACTATATTTTGCATAACAATGAAAGAAAATTAAAGAAATCAAAAAAATGATTACAAATATAAGAGCCATAATAACGGCTACCATTTACTAAGAATTTACCCTATGCCAGGTCTTATTCTATTAACTTTTAGAGGATTATCTCATTTAATCTTCACACTAACACTACGAGGTAGGTAGGTAATATCACCCCATTTTTCAGGGAACTGAGGCACCATAAGGTGAAGTACCCTGCCTAAAGGGCCCTAAATAGTAAGTGGCAGAGTGTGGAGTCAAGCGCAGACCATCTTTTTCTGAAACCCACGTTCTTAACTTCTTCACCATGGCTCTAATCAATAGTCATTATTTTTGAAATCCCGCTTATCAGGAAAAAGGAACGGTGGCTGATGAAATTGCCCCATAAGTTCAAAGGCCATGCTAAGAATTGTAGGTTCATTTTGGCATACTGTTTTTATTCTTCTCCATTATTATACTCAGCAACTCCCTAGCACCAGACAATTAACCAACAGATAAGTTCTTGAACATATAAAGAGCAGAAGAAAAGGGGCAGATCGGAGCATAGAGGGGGCCAACTGATATTTACTAAATGAGTGAATAGCAATTCATCATCAGCAACTGAAGAAAACTCAAATTGATGCTCTTCCTGTGCTAGTCAACAACAACCCCATCATAAATGAAATTCATCATTTCAACTCTGTCACCCCCTTAACACAAAATATGTGTGCCAGATTCTGAATACTGAACCTCATTGCACCACTGCCTTTTTATAAGCCAAGGAAGACATTTTATTGAACAAAGTGTTTTAGGGAGGTGTCATAGGATATAGGCAGAAGAGGGAATCCATGCTTACCTTCAGGGAGAAGGGGGAGACCCAATGGACAAAGCAGGCAAGCTCCATCAGGCCCGAAAGGTACGATTTCCATGCTATAAGACAAAAAAATTGGAAGTATAATTTAGTACCTATTATCTTAATGCTCACCTAAAAGAAATTTTAAACCTCCGTATCTATGAATTTTCAGGAAGGAACAAATGGTCCTCCAGATGTCGTGATCTGTCAAACAAAACAAATCTCTCTCCAGATGAAGAAAACATTAAATGTAATTCTCTGTGTTTCAAAATACATAACCAATTAGTAATCACTTGGCCATGAATTAATAGAACTTACTAGGTTCTCTTACTAGGTTCTTACAGGTTCCCCTTCCTGATTTCTCGGTAATATTTGGAAATTAATGGGATATGATTTATCAGACTAAGCCCATAAGCTACCTTCAAGCCCTTGTCCCTTTTTTCTTTCACATGACAAAGGGGGCTGTAAGTAAGTGTATCATCACTATAGCTAAGTAGAAGCTGCAGGGGTAACACCAGTTGGCTATGGTATGTTAGTGTCACATATAAGGCCTTGTCAGTCAACAACTCTCAGATCACACACTTCTAAGTGTTGTCCACACCTCAACTGTGCATGATGAGAAAGGCTCGGCCCCAGAAAGTTAGTGAATGGTCCATAGCATGCTCTAGCAATGGGAATCAGAAACATATGGGATGCAAAAACTAAGAGTGAGGTAGAATCAGTCCAAATTCAAATACCCTAAAACAATTATGTAACAGTCACCAAAGGTATCAATTTGTTATCAACAACTTTCAAGTCAAAAGGAACAGACCAGTGTCGCTACAACAACAGAGGGTCGAGGTAACCCAAAATGAAGCCCTTTGACTTTCTGCCTGTCCAGGAGGCTTGATTCAGAAATGATAGAAGAAAACTCTCCTGCTAAAATGGTGGACAGAACTGGTGGCTCTCAAGACGACAAGTGGTATTCTTCACACCTTTGTGTTTCTGGGCTAGGTCATGGTGGCCCAGCTGGAAATGGGAACTCAGCACCACCACCATATACATAACTATGTGTCTGTTTTCAGACTTAAGTTGTCACTTCCCTCTAGGCAGGAACTAACTCTAACTCTCAAATGGCCTTGTATAGGGGCCATAGCCCCTGTACCATCAGTATCTAAAACTGTTTTTCTCAAACTGATGATACATATATTCTTTAAGTGTATCATGATCTTACCAATAAATACCAAGTATATCAGCTCACACTTCCTGCTGGCATAGTACCTTTTCACTGTTC
Source organism: Puma concolor (assembly GCF_028749965.1). Taxonomy (NCBI): domain Eukaryota; kingdom Metazoa; phylum Chordata; class Mammalia; order Carnivora; family Felidae; genus Puma; species Puma concolor. Next base: position 45,564,290 of record NC_141672.1, read on the forward strand.
CACTAAGTGCCAGGTTTCCCAGAAGGGCTCACAGACTGCTGCCAAGACAGGGGAAAGAGAAGGTCAAGAGGGTGGGCCTCTATCCCACCTCAACCAAGGCATCTACTTCATCTGTTTAATACATTGGGGCTATGGTTTTTCCCTTGAGGAAGAGTCTGCTCCTTTACCTTTTTTTTTAAATGTTTATTTATTTTTAAGAGAGAAAGCCCAAGCATGGAGGGGCAGAGACAGAAGGAGGCAGAGAATCCCAAGCAGGCTTCGCGCTGTCAGCACACAGCCCCAGGTGGGGCTAGAACTCAGCAACCAAAATCAGTACCTGAGCCGAAATCAAGAGCCCCACGCTTAAGGGACTGAGCCACCCAGGTGCCCCAGCAAGGGTCTGATTCTTTAAAAAGTGCCCCTCTAGAGGTGCCTGGGTGGCTCAGTTGGTTCAAAAGCACCCCTGTTCTAGGAAATGCCCAGATTATAAGAAAAGTCAGTGTCTAGTGTGCCCCATCAAAGAGGCAGCTATAGAGGTTCCATGTTTGCATTTGCCTCACAGGAAATCAAGTCCCTGTTGTAATGGTGTTTCCTCCACGCCCCCTCCCTCCCCTCCTCCTGAAAACCCGGCTTCCCTGCCACCATAAGTATCAGAAAACGTCTGTCTCCTCCGGGCCCCAATTCTGGCCGGAGCCCAGAGTGACAGGAGGCCAGGAGCCGGGGCCAGACCCTGGCCTCGCTCCGCCACCATTACTCAGATCGCAGGAAGAGGTGCAGGCCGCTATAGGGCAAAAGTGACCAGAAGTCAGCCGCTTCTCAGAAGCCCCGGAACCAGGACATCCTCCCCCTCGCTTTCTGCTCCTCTGGCCACGATGCAGGGCTCTTGCTGGTGGAGGAAAACGGCACTGTCCCCAAGACCCCAGTCTACTACCTGCTCCCTGAGGCCAAGGCCCAGGACACGGAAGATCTGCGAAGTCGTCGCCCTGGATGAGCCCCAGGCGCACAGCCCCTTCAAGCCAGTGAACAAGGCCAACTTCAGCATCCCTGTGGCAACTGCAGGGCTGGCACCCGGTCTACTCGCTGAAGTGGCCCCAAGCGCATGAGTTCCTGCAGCCAATGCGCGAGGTCTGTGAGAGCACGCCGTTCACTGCCAGCCTGGCCAAGTGCGCAGACTCCGTAGCGGACCTGCTGCAGGCGCATGCGGCCTTCTGGGCGCAGCTGTTTCGCGGGTGGCGTGTCTGCCCCCAGGACCGGAGCAGGCTGGCCCGAGACCTGCGGCGCGTGCTTATCCCGGACAGCTCGCCCGCCCCCTACGTCTTCCGTGCAGACAGCGCCGGACCACTGGTTTGGCAACAGGAGTGACGCGGAGCTCCACGACCTCCTGCCCTCTCCGAGCAGCCCAGCCGCGAGGATGCCGCGTACTCAGTGCTTGGGCAGCTCTGGCCGGGCAGCCAAGACCTGCCCCAGACCAGGGCCCACACCCCTCACAACGCAAACTCATCCTTTTTTTTTTTTTTTTTTTTTAATGTGTATTTTATTTTTGAGAGAGAAAGAGAGCGTGAGTGGGGGAGGAGCAGAGAGGGAGACACAGAATCTGAAGCAGCCTCCAGGCTCCACGCTGTCAGCACAGAGGGAGGAGGGGGGCTGGAACCCACCAATTGTGAGATCGTGACCTGAGCCGAAGTCCCACGCTCAACGACTGAGCCACCCAGGCGCCCCAAATGCAGACTCATCCTTAAGATAACCCAGTGGCCACCGCTGCTTCAGCATCTTGGGGAAGTGGGCTCTCTCCACCAGCCTGGCCAGGCTGCGAAGGGGACAGCAGGTTGCACGGAGGGCATTGGGCCCCTGGGTCCTCTTGTCAGTGCCTTAGAACTTACTTCTTCTTGATCCAGTGGGGTCCTGGGTGCTGCTCTCCCTTTTCTGTATCTTTACTGCTGCCAAATTGGGCACGTTGGCCCTTTCCGGTTCTATTTGGGGGAGGGGGCAGGGTACCCACTGCCCCATGTCTTGGGCCCCCAGCCCTGGAACAGTTGACACCAGGTGTCTTGCATAATAGAGCTCTCTTCCCCACCTGATTTTCCCAGGGCCCATGAACCCTCAGCCCTTGCCTTGAACAGTTTCCAGGTTGTTGCAGTCTAGGCTGGTAGGGGAGGAACCAGTCTCCACCTCCTCCCTTGGAACTGATACAGGCCTCACCAATCTCTGCCTAGGAGGATAGAGAGGGGAGAAGATCTGTTACCACTTGTGAAGGCAGAAGGGTCTGTCCTTCAGGACCAAAGAGCCCAGCTTCTCTAGGCTTAGCAGCTTATGGCCGCTCCCCACATCACCCAAGCCCTGACCCCTCACATTTACCTTGACTACCCCCAAGGCCTTGGGCCTTGGCTCCCCCAGCTCCTGGTCTAGGGGCATAGGGAGGACCGCTTTGTGGTGCCATATACATATGTATATGTATACATAGATTTTTAGGGGAAGGGAAAAAAGAAGGGTTGGGAGGGACACACTTCTTTCACCTCTTTCCTGGGCCCATAAACTGGAGGGATGGAGGGAAAGGATTTTTACATTTTTTAAACTGCTATTTTCTGAATGAACAGCCTAGGCCAAGGTGCCCCAGGTCATGTCCTTTGTCCCTCACACTCTCTTTGTTACGATTATTCACTAACTCAGAACACATTTATTGAGCATCGTCTCTGTGCCCAGCACTGTACTAGGCCCAGCAGCTGCATGGGATAGGGGGTGTCTCTACACGTACTTGGTGGCTCTCCCACCCATCCCATATTTAACCACTGTCCTTAGGGGAGCTGTAGGAGGTGGGACCCTTTTCTTGAGGTTTGAGGATCTCTAGGAAGCCTAACTAAGCTGTCTCCCTTCCCCATGCCAACCCACCCCCTGTAGCCCCCTGCCTTGCCCCCTGCTGCTTGGGGGAAACTGCCAGGTCATCCTTATAGCTCTGACTTCTTTATCTGGAATCCCTCCCCACTATGCTGAGTCTGGAAGTCAAGGCCTTGGGTTTCCCCAGAGCCTAATGGTTAAGGGGACCCACATACCAGTGCCAAGGAGGATGTCAAGTAGAGACATCATTGCCCCTCTTCCCCAGAACAGGGGGTGGGAAGGAGGACAAGTTTGGCCTGAATCAGGTGACTTGCCATTTAAGTGCCTTCTCTGTCACTGAAAGCCCCACAGTGTGATGAGAACTAAAGAGAATGCCAGAACCCTGCCCCCCACAAAAGAGAAGCAGCTATGTGTATAGCAGTGTTCTGGGTTTCCAGAGGAAGGTATTTTCCTTTCTTGACAGTGAACATTAGTTACCCCTCATCACTCCAGGAAGAACCAGTGAACCTGAGTGCCTCAACAGCCTACTGGGGCCCTTACTTGATTAACATTAAAAAAAGAAAGCCACGTGGAAGAAGGAGAAGAGAAATTAACAAAACAGGTAGAAAAACAGAATGATGCCACCATGGAAATGCTATCTTGTCACCTTATTTCATAGGAACTTACCCAGCTGTCTTTATAGAAATGGTTCAACCCAGGGGCGCCTGGGTGGCTCAGTTGGTTGAGCATCTGACTTCAGGTCAGGTCACGATCTCTGGTCTGTGACTTCAAGCCCCATGTCGGGCTGTGTGCTGACAGCTCGGAGCCTGGAGCCTGCTTCAAATTTTGTGTCTCTCTCTCTGTGTGTCCCTCCCCTACTCATGCTCTCTCTCTCTCTCTATCTCTATCTCAAAAATAAACATTAATTTTTTTTTTTAAAGAAGTGGTTAAACCCAGCTATTGAAAGATTCACACAGGCTGAAGGAAGTTGAGAGATCAAAGAAGCTTGAGTAGAGGTTGTATCTGTGTCCAGGTTTGTGATGGCCTATCAGCTGACAGTCCTGCTGAGTCCACAGAGAGAGGGAAACTAGACCCCAGGCTTAATTGTCTGTAGTCAATTATGGATGTATCTCCAGACAAAACAGTAGTCAGACACTCTGGCACCAAAGATATGACCAATAAAACACTGGGAAATGATCTCTGTGTACAGGTCTATGATCCCAAATGAATCCTATAGCAAAAAGTCTTTGACTCCAAATGCATCAAACCGTTTTCATCCTGGTTGTCCCTGCAACATACACAGCCTGAAATGAAACGGGCTTGTGCTGTTCTGATTTCATCCATTAAGCAATAAGTGGCACCAGAAGAACCCAGACTCCAGCATCTAAAGGGGTCATGTTGATCCTAGAAGCTCCTGTCTGGGGACCCTTCTGTGAGGCCCCCTAACCTATTCTGTCTCCTAGGGACTAGACAAGGGTAGGGAGTTTCACTGGCCAGGAAGGAGAATGGGAGACAGCACTGATGACAGATGGAGAAAAGAGACCCAAGGTTTGGGCAATGGGGTCTCAGAACTCAGCTTGCTTCTGACTCCTGGACCAGGGCAGCTCTTCTCTGTAGAAACTGATGCTTCATCTTTGGACATCATGGGACATCTCTGTGCCTTACTTTTACCACAGTTCCTTGCCTTTCATCATCCCTAACTCTTTCCACTGTTGAGCTCCTTCCAGGGCAGGCCCAGGTGACACCATATGCTGCTTCTGAGGCCAGAGCCCCCAGTCACCATATGCCCAAAAGGAACTTCTTTGAAAATCCCAGGGAGGATCACTTTAAATGACTTGTCCTCCAAGCACTGACTCCAGGAGAAGCTCCCGTCTCAGTCTGAGGGGCATAGACCTCACAATGTACCTCTCTGCCTCAGGATTGAAGTGGAAAAAGACAAAACCATGGATCATACGCTGTTGGGTTCCTTTCCCTGACCCTCAAAGACCTTCCCCCATCTTATCTGCAATCTGACCCAGCCTAAGGGACTCTGAAGTTATGAGCTAATCCTTTCTCTTCCCAAATAAGGCAGCTTCTTTCATACTGACATTACCAACACAGCCCCTCATCATTAGCTTGGAATGGAGGTTCAGCAACTTTGCTATGGGGCGGCTTTGCTCTGGTATTTTCATTATGATATCTACAGAATTTGGGGACATTTTCTAAACCCTAAAGACTTAAGTTGGATTTTTAGAAATTCATTAGCTCATGAAATCTTAGGTCATGTCATTGTTGTGTGAGAGCCAATAGAAAGAGATCTGAAATATGTGTCTCTAGTGACCACATGGTTTCTCACAGTGAGACTTGTCTACAGCTAGGGGCCAACAGAGGACCAAGTGATTAAAGAAAGGTAGCATTATCAGTGGACACCAGGACTTCTGTCAGCATTTTCCTAGTCCCCATAGGGGAAAAAGTTCCAGTTCCTATTTCTCTGTTTGCCAACAAGATGCTCAGTTGTCTAGGATTCATCTGTGAAAGAGTCCCACAAGAATTTGGCAGTCACATCAGAGCAGAGGAATTCATTCCGAGTGATTCGAATGGAAAGTTATAATGGTAACTTGCTACTATCATTAATTCACAACAGAGATATGCAGTCTTTGGGGGCTGAGCCATCATTTAGTTTATTAGGAAGGAATGATGTAAGGCTCAGTCACAGCAATTTGGATCATCTCAGTACAACAGATTTAAAGGCAGAAAGCATAGCTGCCAGTGCATAGACAAAAGAGAGAAGATGCAGGCATCAAGGCAGGTCCAGGTAAACAGCAAGGAAATGAAAGATAGTGGGAAATGTCATAGTTCTCTGGTTCTGAATTCCCCATCCCAAACTTGTCAGGCAGTCAGTGGAGATCAGTCTGCCTGATCAAAGCCCGCATCTCCACATAGCCGTTGGGTTCTGCTTCCTGGACTTTCTGGACCATGGACACAGTCCCTTCCCTGAAAACTGAATGGCATAGGACAGTGGCCTAGATGAAAAATTCAGAAGGAACTTCCCTTTGAACTCTAAAGCCCATGTTAGATTACTCTTAGCCTGGATTCCTTAGGCAAGGATTAAAGGCTAATGCTTTAGCTGAGAAGTTCAATGCCAGGGCAATAAAGTGGAAGGAAAGGAGGGTGAGTCAGGGAAGGGTGGGAAGTAAATGCAAGTTCATGTCTTACTATGCTGTCCAGTACTTCCCAACAAGAATCAAAGAGAGACAGCCATTGTCTTATTGGTGTACCTGCTTGGCCACATATGACATCTCCAGTCAGGCTACAAGGAGGAAAACAATGTACCACAGGGCTGTCCATCGAAGAGAAGAATGGAGAGACAATTTACTCATCTCTAGTCTTACTGGCCAAAATGTGGCCCATTGAACTTCCCTGAATTTCCGAGTTGCAATGAATGGCCCCTGCCCTGAGAAAGCTAGGACACCCACCACACACACCTGTGGCATGATGCTCATTCATGCCCAGAAGTGCTGGGAGGAGACAGAGTCTCTGGGTATGAGAACCCCACTGGAGCCTTGCCAGAGTCGATCCCCACCGCAACAGCTGAGATGGAGTAAGCAGCTGCGTCTAGCAGACAAGGCCAAGAGAAGAAGAGGTCACCTGAGAGGTGTCAGATAAAACTACATGACATTTAGTTAAAGTAAATCATTATTCCTTGCTCCTGATTTTCAACATAGCTTGTCATGGACTCTGAACCCATCACTGGAATCGGCAAAATCTGGAGGTTGTGTGATAGAGATCCGAGATATGTGCCTCCAGTGACCACAAGGTTTCTCACAGTGAGACTTCTCTACAGCCTAACATGAAGCAAAGAGCTCCCTGCCCCTCTGCCTCTCTAAGTGACCTTCAGCAATGGAAGATGCCTAGTGCCTTGTTGCACCTGCTCTCTGAGACAGGCTTTCCACTTTCCATCCACAAACATAATATTGACCAAATGAAATCAGTTTGGGCCCAGTGGGCAATTGTGGGACTCCTCTCTAGTTCTTGGTTTGATGATGCATATCAAGAAGCCAAAAAGAAGTATGCATGCCCTTTTCCACATATTGAGGCAGGCAGCACAGCATTAGGCCAAGGGTTTTAGGTTGGACCCCGGAGTCTGACAGCCTAATGTAACTGAGGCCACCACTTCTCACTTATGTAATGTCTTTCTCTCTCTGCGCTCTCTTGTATAAAAATGGGCATAAAATCAGAACCTCTTCATAGAGGTGTGGTGAGGATGAAATGAGACATTCTCTCTCTGGCAAGTGCCTTAGTAGCACCTAGAAGTCAAGAAATACCAGCTATTGTTATTAATAAATAGAAATTCTCTTGCCCATCATTATCCTTCATTTTTTTGTCCTTGCTGCCAAAAAGTTGGGAGGTAAATTGTGACTGCATTTGACCTTATTGTTTACAAACTTATTTATTCCTCCTGCTTTACTGTCATTGTGCTGTCATGTCAATGTACTTTATGATAAGCTGCATCTTTTACCTCCTTTCCCATGTGCCATCCTCCTTTATCCACCTTCATCCCACTCCCATTTTTCCAGGTAAAGAAACTGGCAGCTGGCTTGTGTCCTGCACCTAGCACCCTTTCTAGGATAGGTGGCTGGCTGAGCTCTGACCCTTCAATGTTTCACGTCTGGAAATGGCTGCTCCCTCCATTAAAAGGTGAGTGCAGGGAGGCATGATCCAGCTGTCACCATCTGGAGTGCTGAGGGCAGCAGAGTGCTGAGGAAGAGGAGCTGGAGTAAGTCCTTAAAGGTAGACAAATCCCAGGGTGCCTGGGTGGCTCAGTTGGTTAAGCGTCCAACTTTGGCTCAGGTCATGATCTCATGGTTCATGAGTTTGAGCCCTGCATCAGGCTCTGTGCTGACAGCTCAGAGCCTGGAGCCTGATTCAGATTCTGTGTCTCCCTCTCTCTCCCTCTCTGCCCTTGCCCTCTCTCTCTCTCTCTCTCTCTCAAAAATGAATAAACATTAATTTTTTTTTAAATAGACAAATACCTCCTTAGATAGCTGCAACCCCCAAAGGCCAGCCCCCGGCTCCATGACCATCCTTGAGCCATTTGGTACTGGCCAACACTCTTCTGAGGATGTAGGAGGTATCCCATTTTCTCCTCCCCAAATGATGCATTCTGTTTCCTACAACAGTGAGTCTCTTGGGTAATGGCTAGTTCGTAATTCCAGATGTAAAATCCCCAAGCCTCAGAATACAAACAGAATTGCAGTTTCCACAAGGCAACTTAAGCTGCCGATTTCCACGTAACTTTCTTGGGTCCGCAAAAGTCACACTCACATGCGTGATTCCTTCACAATTACCAAAAGGCCCCCACAGCTCCGAGCTACTGGTTTTTCCGAGCTGCAGCCTCCCCTCACAGATTTTTATACTGTAGAGAGATTATACAAGATGCAGGAGCGAGGAGGATGGGAGCTGGCAGCCGAAGCCTATGCCCACCCTCCACCCCCACCTCACTCCCTCCCCGTGTCCCCCCACTCTATGCTGCCCCTCTCCCCCCAGCCCCCCAGCCCCCTGCCTGCTTCCCCTTACCCTAGGATGCACTGTGCTTGTGCTCACAGCAACTCCTCTGCCTAATGCTCACATCTGACCACCCCTACCATCCAGGAAAGTTATGTGCATGGCTGAAAGAAATTGTAGCAACTGCTCCTGCTGCCCAGGATGGAAGAGAACCTCCTGCTTCATAGGGACTGTGGATGGTCTTCTACCGTGGGCACCCTTGGGTCCCTGTGTCCCCAGGACCTTTACAGTCATATCCATTATCTTGGGTCACAGGATGCAGACTGAGAATAGGGAGTGAGCCCTGGAAACGTGGAGGAAGATCCACTGCAAACCACTCAGAGCTTTTCTGGGTCAGAATCTCCACATGGGCCAGGAGAACTGGGCTAAAATAGAGGATCTGGCCTCACGGCCCTGGGAGGCCTTTTAATCCAGAGCAACACAGGCAAGGAAAAGTCAGATGCAGTCCACTCTTGGTAACACCAGAACAATGCCTGCTCATTTGTTCAGGCCCCAGCGAAGCCCAACAAAATAGATATAGCCATCCAAATTTCACAGCCTTTGACTCAGACTGTCAAGGTATAACATTAATTTTATATAAATCAATTTCTGTATCTGAGCCCCCATTTTGCTGAAGGCAGCGAACTTAATCTTGTCAAATTTAAATCATTGTCAATGCATACTGTGTCTTCATCAGTCTGGGTCTCTCTCAGCCCTTCCTTGCCCTTTCGAGGGGGCATGGGACCTTTAGGTATTCTCATTGCACTAAGATGGGATGCCAGGACTCCACCAGGCTTCCTTGGGGTCTCCTGGCTGTCCCCCTATCACCTGTGTCTTCTCCACCTCTGAGGTCTTCAAGATCAGGGAACACAGGTCACCCATGCTCTGGGCTCACCTGGACTTATCTGGAGTTTCTATCGACATCTCTCCTCTGGTGCTGGGCTCTAATGGTGTGTACCTTTCTCTGAAATACTCCTAACATCAAATTCAATTTATTACTACCTCAAAAAACAAAACCAAAGAAGCTTCTCCAAAGCCAATAAATTTTGCACTTGGCAAGAAAGACTGCCCTTACTTAGTTATTCAGTCTTTCCAATCCTATTGTTATTGAAGTCAGTCTTATGCTCCTTCAGGTTTTTTTGACTTCTGGAACTCAAACAACAATAGCAATAATGATGATGATTTTTAAATAGCAACCTTTCTCCTCTTGGCAAGGAACTGCAGGTTTCACAGCCTGGTATATAGCCCAAGGAACTATGCGATCCATAGGAACCATTTATAGAGCCTCCCTTGTTCTAGCATCTGCCCTGGGTATTCAGCCTGAAAGAGCAAAGAAAGGAAATGCTGTTTTTTCAAATAAGCAGCCTTTTAAGCCCCAAAGGAAGTAAAAATGTCTTACACAAATCCAGTGCTATACAAGCACTTGTCCAGCAAAAACAGAAATGGCCTCTGCCATTAAAGGCTGTGACTCTCCCACAATTGTCTCAAAGGGAAACACCAGCTAATAATACCAGTTACCCTTAAAATTGCCATTTCTTGATTATTTTCCCTCTTCTTTGTGAGATCTCTGTCACTGAAAAATAAAGGAAAGAAAATTGAGAGAGATTAGAAAAGGAGCAAGTTAGGATCACAGGAATATTTACCAGCCTATAAAATTTGGAGACTTTTAGAAAAACATTGAGATGAGTTTTCTGAGACACAAATGCATAAATAATGCATGATACTTTATTTCACTTTATTTCTAACTTAATTTTAATTTTCCCTTTATTATATAAATTATAATTTCTAACATTGATATAATACTATTACTGGCCATATTCAGATTTCCTCAGGTGTCCTAATGCTGTCCTTTACAGTCTTTTTCTTCAGTATCCAGGATCCAATCAAGGATCACACATTGCACTTATTTGAAACGTCTTGATAATCTCTTTGCTCTGGAATAGTTCCTTGACATTTTGTCTTTTATGACATTGTATTTTTGAAGAATCTAGGCCAGTTGTTTTGCAGAATGTCCCCAGATTTGGATGTTTCATTGTTTCTTCTTGATTAGATTCAGGCTCAACATTTTTGGCAAGAATCCCATGGGGGTGGCATTGTATCCTCATGTGTCATACCAGAAGCCATGAGGTTGATTTGTCCTTTCTTGGTGATGTTGTTTGATCACTTAGTTAAGCTGGTGTCTGCCAGATTTCTTCATCATAATAGGGCTTTTTTCCCTTTGTAATTAGTAAGTGATCTGGGAGATGATGCTTTGAAACCGCGTGGCTACCCTTCACCCAATGGTTCTAGCATCCATTAGTAATTCCTGCACGAGTTAATTATTATGATGGTGGTTGGAAAATGGTGGTTTTGTAATTCGGTCATTTCTCTAGAGTTATTAATTGGCACTCTCCTGCAAAGAAAGGCTTTTCCTTCACCCCTTCCTCTTTTATTCAGTATAAATGTAGACTGGAGATTCTTTTTTTAATGCAATGTGTTACTATCCATTACTGTCATTATTCATTTTGATATTCCAATTGTCCCAAATTTGGTTAGGGGAACCCCTTTAAACAAATCATGTGTCCTTTTGACATGTCCCCTTCAGCTGTTCTTTAAACACATAGAGTGATATTTAAAATGAAAGAAACAGATTGAGGGAAATGCGGAAGAAGGAAGAGGAACCATGAAGGACTGGACAAGAGGATAGTTATGGTTTCAACTAAAACAGAGATCCCATATTCAGCCAGAACTTCCCATTGTCCACCACTGGAGTTCAGACATGTTCAGGAGCCATAGGAACAGGCCTAACAACAGTCTATGTGCATGGGAAGTCTCATAGGAAGAACTCAAGATTTGTCCTCTGATGGATTCAGAAATTTTGTTTTGCCTCACAAACAACCTGTTTTCAGAGGGATATAGCAAGGTAGGAATCGTCCTAAAGGGTAGGGGTATTCAACACAACTGATTGGGCCTTGGTTGTTAAAGGAGATAGAGGTTCTCAAGATAAGAGTGCTGGGCTATTATGTGAATCCACCTCCAGCCAGTCCTCGATGTGAGAGAGGCAACTCTACATGGAAGTTCTAACAATGCTGCTTTGGGACCCTTCTAACAGGTGGTAACACAAAAGTAAGAGAGCCACTCTTTCCTTTAGCAACAGAGCCCCATATAGCTTTGGTTCCAGAGAAGCCACAGAAGAATCTACTATGGCTGGGGGATTATCTGTACCTGGCAAAACAGAACAGACACTACAGGTAGAGACTTCTTTGTGAGTACCTGGAGACTGACTCCCAGAAATACTTCAAAGTAGAAACGTACATGGACTATTTAGATAATTCTGCTTGAACAGTAGAGACAAGAGCCTGATTAATCTAGGTTAAAAAATAGTGTTTTGCCTGATGGTAAATATGGAAATTATAATTACCCCTGAAACAAAGGCTCAGTGGGATTCTACTATGGCCTAAGGTCAACTAACTAGTAAGGAAGGGGTATGCAACAGGACTTGAATTCCTAACAGGGCTTGAATTCCTAATCCAATATGCCTTCCACCTAGTAGAAGGGAGCTGAAGAATTCTAGAAGAACATAAGGAGAAAAGAACACATCAGAGAAAAATGCAGATGACAATGACCTAGAAATAGCCATCAAATGGTCTATATACAACAGTCAAAAAGGCCAGCTCAGGAGAGTACCATTAAAGGGATGAGAGGGGTCAAGAATGTACCTTACTGCAGTGAAATGAAGTGGAGAGAAAGAAGGAGAAAACTGAACCTAAAAACAAAAACAAAAAACAGAAATGATCACAAAGGAGACAAAAGGCAAGAAAACAAGTCAGAGAACAAGGAGAGTCAATGCTTAGCCTTTAATATCATCCATTCATTTTTTGGGCAACACCCACTACTCAAAAGGATTCGTGAGAGTCTAAGATGCCTTTGTGAAAACACTTCAATAAAAGCATAAGATCAAACTTTGATGAGAATGGCTACCAGTCCCTAATACAAACCTTTGCTTTTCTATTTTAAATCCATGAGCATCATTTACAAGAAAAATACACTTCCCTTCCAAGACAAAGTTTGCTTATATGCATTGTCTGTTGCCTCCCCCTAGTGATTGCAAATGGGACGTACACTAAGAATCCATCAACAGAGTCGGAAAATTACATGACCCAATGACAATATTAATGCTTTTAACTTGTATAGAAGTGCACGTTCCCCAAATTGCTTTCACACACAAAATCTCTGTATCCTGATGACAGCCCTGTGAAATGGGCGGGGTGTATTCTACCACCAATTGCTTCACATTGACATTGCTTTGGAGCCTATTCATCAAAACAGGGAAAAGAGAACAAGCTAGGAGTTTAGAGTCGAACCTGCATTTGAAGCCTGGTGCCACCGTGCATCCCTTTGCGGTTTCCAGCCGGTGGCTTATACCCTGTGCCTCCATTTCTGTGTGTGAAATGGGATTGAGACCGCATGTATCACAGAGATGCAATAAGGACTCAATGAGTCATATTTTTATACTAGTTGTGCATTGTGCCTGGTGTGAGCTAAGGCCTGTAAAAATTTCATGACTCTGTTGCTGCTGCTGTTGTTAAGGGCACCTTTGAGGAGGGGTTTCCACTTGCTTAGATATCCATTTATGGTTTCTGGACCTGCTCAGAGGCATTTCTTCCCTGAAACTGAAAAACATGTTGCTAGTAAGTATTTAAATATACTTTTCCTTTGTTCAATTATCCTTATCTTCCAGCTATGTCTTCTATTTTGGCCTGGCTTATGATCTGTCATACACTTCACTTCTAAAGAACCTTGGTATTACAAGAGTCCTCTTCTGCCCTCCTTCACCTTTGGTCTCAAGCCTAGAGCCACATGCAAACCCACAGGACACCCTTTCTTGCTATTCCTTCCGTTCCTATGAGAGTTTCTCTGTCCACCCCCCAGGCACCCAAGTTTCTGAGCACAACCATGTTCAGACCAAGCTTTGTTCAGAATGGATTCTCTTCCTCAAAGACTTTATACCCTGGTGGAAAAAGAGGGACAAGTAGTCATGAGGAGGGGCAGAAAAATCTGTAGGGAGCTCTTTAAGACTCTAAATCAGACTTATTATCTAAGCAAGCTTATAAAGTGCGTGCGTGCTCACTCATGCACACACACACACACACACACACACACACACACACAAGTCCATAAAGGTTTAGAGCAATTACAGGCTCATGAGATCTATTGGGGATGGTGCAAAGTAATTCCTGTACTTGGCTACCAAAAATAGGTCCAGCATCTAGACTGAGCAGATGTTCAGGATGAAGAGCACTTTGTTCCTGAGCAAACACCTTTGACACCACAGATGTCACCCAGGCAGCCCTCCTAATGAGCATTACCCTCTGTCTCTGCTCCGTGGTGGGGTCAAGACTCCACCAGGTCCCTTTGAGGTCTTATGAGATAACAAGCTGGGGAGAAAGAAAAAAGCGAAATCAGGGACTACAGAAATGTTTTTATCCTGATACCTCCTTCTAAAGAAAACACCACCCTTGCCACCTCCATGTTGTGGAGGACCAGAATTCTTTTACAGCACAGTAGGAAGATACCCTACGAAACTCACACGCTGGGATGCAAGACATCAGCCACACACAATCAAGCCCATACATGCATCTCTGCAGCGAGGCTAGCGATCTCATACTCCAGTCCCTAAAGGGGCAAAGCAGGAAATTCCATCATGGTCTCAACTCCTTCAGAGCTTCAGGTCGGCCCTGCAAACCCACACCAAGGGCCAATGGAACTTTAATAAGCTGAACACCCACTCTGCAGACCCACTCCCCAGAGGCCAGGGCCACTTGGGAATCAGAAACCATCTATTCGCACACAACAGATGTCTGTTAGGTTGAAGTATTCTATTCACATGTGTTGCCCATGATTCAGACATGATAGAGCATTTATACTGTGTTCTTCCTGGAAGTAAACTTCCAGATAGAGTATGAGCTGAAAAGCACCCCCTGGCAAGAACTCTGCCTATAAAATTCCCGAGCAGCGGTGTCATGAGCTACAACACAGTGAAAAGGAAACAGCCAAATCTTGGCCAGACCTGTTTTGAATCCTGGTTCTACCTCTTCCTGGTTGGTGGATTTTGGAAATGGTATTTAACCTCTTCAGTCCTCAGTTTTCTCATTCTTAAAATGGGCATCGTAATAACAACTCTCGCAGAGAAGTCAAGAAGATTAAAGTTATGTGTAAAATACCGGACCCTCTTAGGCATTCAGTAAGTGGAAATTTGTCATTGTTCCCATGTAACCTAGTCAAAGGCCTCTGGTTGCAGGAATGAGAGAGCGTGGTTTTTGCCCTGCCATTTCACCCTGCCTGATCGTGCAGGGTCCTCCACTGCCTCGAGGCTAATGGCCCTCACATGGTGCCTCTTAGGTTATTCTTGCTCTTAGGTTTCATTAATCGTTTCAGAAATCTGTTAGGCACAACCCTCCTGAGATTCCTACTGTGGCCAAGAATAGCTTACAATGCTTCACCATTAAAAGTGAGCATCCTCAACTCTTCGTTTCTTACCCCAACCCCCCTCCTGGGACATGTTTAAAACAATAATCAAAGCAGCATAACCAGTTGACACAAGTCTTGAATAAAAGCAGGCTGCACCTAATCCCATTTCTCTTGAGCTCATTAAATGACTTTCAGTCCCACTTTAAATAAAGTCTTTCTTTCCAGGGGACGAGACCCGAGAAGCTGTTGAGCCTTCTGAAGTCACTCTGCTAGCTGCTTGGGTCCTCCTTCCCATTCCTCCTGAACTCCCCTTCACCCTCCTCTCTTTCAGCAACCTGCCTGGTTTCCCGCTCTCCTACCCCAATATCGATGATGATGGTGGTGACAACTGATAACATGCATCAAACACAATGTGTCAGGCACTATTATAAGCAGTTTACAGGTGCTAAGTAAGTCATTTGCCTCCTCCAACAAACTTAAGTGTGCGTTACTGTTATCCCTAGTTTTCAGAGGAGGTGACTAAGGTACCTATATGTCTGAGCAACCCAAGACCACAGAACTGGGAGGACACCCAAACCCGCCATGCATTAAAGGGCTCTCGGCCATCTTAGAGCTCTTCCTCTTCCCTCCTCGCTTCCCCAAGCCCTTACCAGGTCCTGTCCCTTGTGCTTCCTAAATAACCCCTGAATCCATCCTTTTTCTCATCTGCATGGTCCTGCTTTAGCTCATGGTCTCACTGCCTCTTGCCCGGATTCTTACTGCTGCAACCTCTTCACTGACCTCACTGCCACTAATGTCTCCTTCCCCACACCATCCTCCACATGACCACATTATTCATTCAGTCCTTCGTTCATTTAACAAAATATTACTAAGCTGCTATTATGCGCCAGACACTGAGTAGCTTTGGGGTCACCAAAATGGTAATAGTCCCTAACCCCAAAGAACTCTCAGCATTGGGAAAGTCAGACAGACAAACCAAAAATAATACTTAGTGATAATGGAATGGAAGACTGTGCAACATGTAAGGCAGAAAATCAAAGGACCACCAGACTCTGCCCAGCAATGTATAACCATTAGGATTGGTTTGCACTGCAAACCACTGTAGTGATTTAAACACAGTTTTTAGGATTTTGTTTTTTTTTAAACATGCTCAGAAGTCTGGAGGTGAGAAATCACAAGGGTGTGTCAGAGTTTCAAAGATTTGGGGGTTTATTCTTCTGCAACTTCTTTGGTTTGTCCTTCATGCCACAAAATGGCTGCTGCATCTCCGGCCATTGTGTCTGTGTTCAAGGCAGGAAAAAGGGAAAAGGCAAAGGGGCTAGATCAGCTCACGTATTCTTTTCCTTTCTTCTTTTTCAACCAAGAGAGATTTTGCGTTTCCAGAAGCCCCTCCTGTAGACTTCTACTTAGGGTTCCCAGCCCAGATCTGGGTTACATCACCACCCTTACCTGAAAAGGAACCTGGAAAAGTATTTGGCTTTTCAGCCCCTGAAAAGTAGGAGGCAGCAAAGGAGAGGGAGGTACGGTGTGGCTGTTGGGGGGACAGGTCAGGAAAGTTTCAAAGCAGGTATCATGCTTGCTATGGTCTGAATGTAACCTTCCAAAATTCTTATGTCGAAATCTCATCCCCAGGGGATGGTATTAGGAGGTGGGACCTTTGGGAGGTGACTAGGTTATGAGGAAGGAGCACTCGTGAATAGGATTAGTGCCTTTATGAAAGAGGCCCTAGAGAGCTCCCTTGCCCCTCCCACCATGTGGGGACAGAATGAGAAATCTATGACCTGGAAGCCAGCACTCACTCCACCACGCTGGCACCCTGATCTCAGACTTCCAACCTCCAGAACTGTGAGAAATAAATTTGTTTTATAAGCATGGCATTTTGTTATAGGAGCCCAAACAAACTAAGGTATGCTTAAGATGAGTCTTGATTCCTAATTCGCAATCCATAAATGAGTGCCATGATTGATGTGCTGGTTCTCATTCAGAAATGCTTTGAGAGTAAAACATTAGGCACAGAATTGTCATCACTGTCATGTACCTGCTCAAGCATGGGAGAGAATTATTTAGATGAAGGTGGAAACACACCTAACATTATCCTTTCCTATCTCCTGTACCTCCTGCTCCACCATCTCCTCCCACTCCATCACTCCCCACCCTACATTCCCTTCTTTGTGCCTCCCACTTTAGGCCAAAGTTTAGATAGTTGTGTCTCCCAGGAACCAGCCCTGATCTGGCTCATGGCCTTCCCACTGGAGTTTCCATGATTTGTAACTCCCTGGGGCCCCCTGAATTCTGTGAAGACACCACCATGTCTCTTGTTCTCTGCTATGTCCCAGCCCCAGACCTTCTGCCTGACTTCTAGAAGACTTACAATAAAAACTTACTGAATGAATAAAAGTCACACATCCGCCATAAAAACATTGTAGTATACCCATATTTATAGGGAAGTGCCTTTATTCCTAGCCAAAAAAAAAAAGAAAAAAAAAAGAAAACAAGCGAAGAAAAAACACCCTAGAAGTGAAGCCAAAAAGGAATATGCTTAACCTTGATATGGCCCAATACCAAGAAGCCACTTTCTGTTGAGATCTGTAGATAATCCTAATACTGGAACCAAAATTAGAAAGACAAACTGATAAATTAGGCTGAGAGATGGTGCTCAAAGGATCTAAATTGGCTTCCTGGCAGTAAGGGCCCAATGCTCCTGCCATAGACGTACTCCAGTACATGTGCCAGTCTCTTGCAAGTGTTTACCGTATGAGGCTCATCTAGTTCACCATGGAGGGAGGAAGAATAACATTACCCAGGGCTCAACATGTGCCAGGCGCTGTACACGTGGCATCTCACTTTCCTCACCATGACTCTGGGGTAAATGGCTGTGCTGTATGTGGGACCACACTAAAAGGCTGTAACATGCTGTGACAACAGATAAGCCCCAGCGGCTAAAGTTAGATTATTTCTCTCCCCCACAGTATGCTTCTGCATAGCTGTCCTCCAAGCACTGACTCTGGGATCTGAGCTCTTTGGTGTGGCTCCATCAACCCTGATCCTGCATTCTTAGCCACAGAGACCTCTCACCTCCACTTCCCTGAGGGCAAGAGCATCTCTATTCCGACTTGCTGCTTACTTCTTCAACTACTAGGCATCTGCTGGTACCTTTGGCTTTTGTCTGCTGGGGTCTTTTCCTCCTCCAGATGGTCCTTCTGGACAGAATCCAATACAGTCCCATTGGCTTTCTCCCTCCTGTGCCTCCTGTCCGGTCCATGGTGGGTATCCACGTATCTTTCATTCTGAAAAATTTGGGTAATGCAGGCCATCCAGCATAGCCAACTCTCCCCTAACCTGCTATCCAAGTGACCATCTTTTGGCCTTTGGATTTTCCATGAGTCGTTCGCCAGTCCACTGTTTTCCAAATGCAGAAGATGCATTCATTACAAGTTCTCGAGATGGTCCCATTGAAAGCCTTCCCTCTTGACTGGAGATGAATGATTCTCCCTGCCACCCACCACCTATTTCTCCCCCTTGGTGGAGATGGGACTCACGGCCCGATAAAAGCAATCTCTGAAAAATTCCCTCTCAACTTGTTCTAACTTTGAACCCTTTTATGCCATCAGAGTGGATGTGGGAATTAAGAGCATCAGCGTCCTTTCCCCCCATATTCCATTTTCAGTATCTCACCCCACTTCACACATAGCTTCCACTGTAATATACAGATTTGGAGCTCTCTGCCAGGATGTGTGAGGGATGAGGGGGTCATGGAACTCAATATATCACAAAAGAGCTGTAGATATGATGGACCATCGAGCAAGGGATAGTATGAACAGGCATTATGACTTTTTTTGAAAAGGTTGTCGAGGGGCTAAACCCTCCATGAGAGCAAATGACAGGAACGGTGGCATTAAGAATGATGTGAGATTGTATCAGACGATACAGTGTTGGAGAATAATTACAAGGTTCAAGGTGTGGTTACAGGTGTTGAAGAAATGAAGGTCTTTGGAGAATAATTACAAGGTTCAAGGAAAGAAATGAAGGTCTTTGGAGTTGCAGTAGTTTGAATAACGCCCCCCTACCCAAAGACAGCCACATCCGAATTCCCCAGAACCTCTAACTATGTTACATAGCAATGGGGGCTTTCAGCTATAATCAAGGATTTTGAGATGGGAAGATTATCCTGGATTATCCAGGTGGGTCTTCAATATAATCACAAGGGTCTCTATCAGAGGAAGGCAAGAAGAGCACGAATTAGATGTGACAACAGGAGCAAGTGTTCAGAATGACACAAGCAAGGGCTGCTCCCCAGCCAAGGAATGCGGGAGGCCTTCCAAAGCCAGAAAAGGCAAGGGAACAGATTCTCCTCAAGAGCCTACAGAAGGGACGAACCCTGCTGACACGTTTAGTCCGTGAAACTCATTTTGGGTTTCCAGCCTCTGAACTGGGAGGAAGTACGTATTGTTTTAAGCCACTAAGTTCACGGTGATTTGTTACAGCAGCCATAGTAAACTCTATAAGTCAAAGCGGAGAAACTGAAGCCTAGACTGCTGAGCAAGGGGACCCATGTAGAAGTCCAAATCACTAATGATAGTTGTGGAGCTTGTACTGGAAAGAAGGCCATAAAGTGGATGCCAACTTTCAACAAATGGGGATGAGGGACTTGGAGGTGTATGGTTGGCAGCAAAGAGGAGAGGCAGTATTTCTAGACAGCATGAGATTCAAGCGAGGGGTTTTTTGTTTTGTTTTGTTTTGTTTTGTTTTTAAAGAATGGATGAGGGCATCTTTTCTAAGGGAGAAGTACAAAGGCTGAGGTGAGAACAAAGCAAGGAGAGAGACTGGGTCAGTTGTAAGAAAACACATGGCAGTGTGAGGATGAGAATCTGGGAGAGGAGGTTTGGCAGGTGTATCAGTTAAGGTCAAATCAGGAGACAAAACCCCACAGAATTTGAACGGGTCAAGTTTAATATAAAGAATTATTCATTGGGGCGCCTGGGTGGCGCAGTCGGTTAAGCGTCCGACTTCAGCCAGGTCACGATCTTGCGGTCCGTGAGTTCGAGCCCCGCGTCAGGCTCTGGGCTGATGGCTCAGAACCTGGAGCCTGTTTCCGATTCTGTGTCTCCCTCTCTCTCTGCCCCTCCCCCGTTCATGCTCTGTCTCTCTCTGTCCCATAAATAAATAAAAACGTTGAAAAAAAAAAATTTTAAGAATTATTCATTATGCCAGAGGATGACCTGTAACAGAGTAAAAGTAACTCTAAACATCACCTGGGGACTGAGGGAGAGTTCATATTGAAGGACAGCTTGGAGGGAAGGGTTGGAGTTCAAGCCTCACAGAAGGTGTTGTTGTGGCCCAGTGAGGGCACAGAAGTCCACCGGGTGGCCCTGGGCCAGAGCTGGTCTACAGTCGCTGGATAAGCAGGGACATCTACAGGGTGCAGACAACAGAAAATCGCGGCCAGGAGTGCTTGCAGTCACTTCCTAACGCCGCTGTAAGAGAGCTCAGGGCCAGCTGTCTGTTAGGGCCACTCATAGCATGAAAACCAGTTGAGCACATATGAGAAAGTTTTGTACCTTCTATGCAAGTATGGTAAGAAATGAAATTAGTTTATTCAAAATAGGCATCAAGTTACAGTCAAAAAGTTTGTTAGAAACACCTGTTCCAACTGATTGGACATGTTCACCTGACAGAAAACCAAGTCTGTACAGACTGTCCCCAAGAGGATATCAAGGCAAAGATTCTTTAAGAGTCTTATATATCTGAGTTTCTATACCGTCCTCACATTGTTGGTTGCATAAATCATGTCCTTGGTATCAAGAGGAAAAAAAAATTATTCCACCTGATTGTTCCTAAGGAGATAAAAATTCTAACATTAGTCAGAGGGAGAATAACATTCATGCATATTCAGGCTTGGAATAGGGGGATAAAGAAATTCACCAACAAGGAAAAAGGCTTAAGGTAAACTTTTTTTTTAAAAAAAATACCTGTGTGGCATAACCAGGAAATATCAAGTAACACCAAGAACACCAAGAAAACCACCAATTAACACCTTACCTTTTTTAGGCTTTGGGAGAAGCGTTTTCCAAATAGTAGATTGACATGCTACAATCTCTTTCCCCCTCCCCAAATTTGTAGAAATTATAGAAATGATATAAAAATAAATAGCAAATCCTTAGCAATGTTTGAAAACGAGAACTGTCATTTCACAAGAAACTGCCAAGAAACTGCAAAACCATACTGCATGATTTTCAAAGTGTTGTTCCCAAACCCACATTAGCATCACGTGGAACTCTCTAAATTGCAAATTCTTGACCCCATCTAAGACCTAATAAACCAGAAACATGGTAGGAATGTATCCCTTAACAAATTTGAATGTAACAAATAGAAAATATCCATTGTTGGGGCGCCTGGGTGGCTCTGTCAGTTGAGCATCCTACTATTGATTTTGGCTCACATGATACCAGGGTTATGGGAGGGAGGCCCGTGTCGGGCTCTGCACTGAGTGTGGAGCCTACTTGGGATTCTCTCTCTGCCTCTGCCCCTCTCCCCTGCACTCTCTCTCTAAAAATACAAATAATAATAATAAAAATAACTTAAAGAAAATATCCATTCTTTTCAGTTGCTTGGAATATTTACAAATATTGGCCATTGGCAACAAAGCAACTGAAGAAAACGCATTATTGTATTTGGGTTAGAATTTACTATAGCCACATCTTTTTACTACTTGCACAGCGAACAAGAAAAACTAGATGCCCAGGGCCGAAAAGCCTGCACAAGTCAACACAATTCATCAACGTAAGTGAATTTCCATTTCCCACAACTATGGTCTATGGATTAGAATACCGTATTTTATTGATTTTGAAATGAATAGTACATTGAGTAGAAAAACAGAAACTTTGTATTTTGGCATTGAATGAAATCCCAAGAACTCTGGAATAGTTCAGGAAGAACCTGCTCTGAACTAAAAAAGTCATAACTTCTGGATTCTTCATAGCAAGAGAACGCATAAATGTAAATGTAAATAAGACCTTCCCCCACCTCTTTGACTGTTTCCGGTGTTCCTGGGATCACCAGAAAATAACTACTATCCAATTCTTATTTTCTAACTGGAGGATAAGAATGAGCCTGGTAATTTGAGATTTCAAATGACTTCACATAATGAAATCATTTCCTTCCAAAGCTTAACATTCTTGCTGATAACCTCTTTTACTCTAAACCAAAACTAAATATTAATTTTATTTTTTGGCTTACAGTTTTTCTTTCTTCTAAAGTCTTCACAAATTCAGGAAATTGGTGTCATACAGGTTATGTTCACAGACTCAAATATAATACTAAGAAACAATACTTTAAAAATCTAGGATGTGAAAAACACTAAAAAAAAAAACCTCTTGGCATAAAGGAAATCGAAGTTAGATAAAATTTTAATGTAGTGATATTTTAGATGTCCCTTAGAGGAATATACAAATAAATTGTGGGATATCTATAAAAATGAAGAAAAGCTCCATGTATAAATTTTAAAGCTAATATTGAACAAGTAAAGCAAATATAATAATTTATATAAAATTTTAAAATGTGCAAAACATATTGTTTCTGGATACATGGGTGTTAATTGTATAACAATGTGCAATTAAATGATAAACATCACCTTTGGCTACCTCTGGAGAGGGAGGGAAATGGGACCAGGGAGGGGTATACAAGATATTTAAACTGTACCTTATTTTTTTTTTAAATGCAAATAGAAGAGAATGTTAATATTTTATACTGAGGGGATACACAGGTTTTTCTCCATTGTTTTTTCCATTATTTTCTCCACAGGTTTTTTCCATGATTTTCTGTATGTCTGAAATATTTACGATTTTTTAAAAATTAAGAACTGGGGGCCCCTGTGTGGCTCAGTCGGTTAAGCGTCCAACTTTGGCTCAGGTCATGATCTCACAGTTTTTGAGTTTGAGCCCCGTGTCGGGCTCTGTGCTGACAGCTCAGAGCCTGAAGTCTGCTTCAGATTCTGTGTCTCCCTCTCCCTCTCCTCTCTCTCTCTCTCTCTCTCTCTGTCTGCCCCTCCCCCACTTGTGCTCTGTCTCTCTCAAAAATAAATAAAATGTAAAAAAAAAAATTAAGAACTGAAAGACAAAAAAATCCCTACATATCAAAATCTGTGGGGTATAAAGTAGTAACAGAGAACTTACAATCTAAAATGACAAGAGGGGCGCCTGGGTGGCTCAGTCGGTTAAGCGTCCGACTTCGGCCCAGGTCACGATCTCATGGTCTGTGAGTTCGAGCCCCGTGTTGGGCTCTGTGCTGACAGTTCAGAGCCAGGAGCCTGCTTCAGATTCTGTGTCTCCCTCTCTCTCTCTCTCTGCTCCTCCCCCCTTCATGCTCTGTCTCTCTCTCAAAAATAAACATTTAAAAAAAATAAAAAATAAAATGACAAGAAAATTGAAAATAAATTTTAAAAACAAGAAGTTGGCACAGCAGAAATATAAGCCAAAAAAAGACTGAAAACGTTTTTATCATTTTAAATTAATAAATGGATTAAGTATAAAACAAACTACAACCAGAAAAGTGCTGACAGAATTGCTCAGCACAATAAAAAGTGCTGGAAAAAACAACATGCTAAAGACCAGTAGCTCTAAGATGTTTGGTCTCAGAATTCCTTTACACTTTCAAAAGCTTTTGGTTTTGGTATTTCTAGAATATTCAACGTATTAGAAATTGAAACCAAGAAAAATGTAGATGTTTATTTCCTATTTTAAAATAACATAATGAACATGCTTTTGTGAAATGTAACTTCATTTTCCAAAACCAACCAAAACAATGGTGAGAAAACTGGCATTACATGTTTGCAAATTTCCTCACTATCTGGCTTAATAAAAGACACCTGCTTCTGCATGCAGTCTGCTGTGGTATGCTGTCTGGGTTGGAGCATACAAAGGAAATCTGGCCTCACCGGAAAACAGAGGAGCAGTCATTCAGACAGCGTGGATATTCTCTGACACAATAGCACAACTCTACATGTTGTAACTTCTTAAAGATTAATTGCAAAGTGGAGTCTGAAACCCAATGAGTGGGCTTTTTGTACTGTTACACTAAAATCCATGAGTTTATCTCGCTCTTTAAATGGATCTTTTACCATGCATGCTTTTGTTCACATTGTGCAGTGGTCATTCTCCCCTTCCTGTAGGCTCTCTTCAACCTGAGGCAATTTCTTAGGGCTTCCGGCCTCAGTTGGCTGCAACAGTGGCAAAGGGAGTCACTAGAGACGGAGGACATAGGACTCTCTCTCGATGCTCCTTTCTTCTCTGGGCAATCTGCTTATAACACACTGGGGAAAGGTGGACAGTGGAGGACAGAAGAGACAATTACAAAACTGTCCCAAATCATAAACAGGCAATGTTGTGAACTTCCTGCCATTTCAGATGCAAAAAGACGAATGCATACTTGCTTAGGATCCTGAGGGAGGGGACACAAATTAATGAGATTGGACTGAATCCTTAGTCTCTTGCAATTATTTTTTCAAACATTCAAATATACGAGGAGGTTGAAAAATAGTACAATTACAAATTTCTTTGGAGGAACTAAGCTCTGAAAGGAGAGGAGCAAGAGGTTGTAAGAAAGGCGGGATTTGTTTGCTTTTTTCAGATGGCAGGGACATAGCTATCCTTATAGACAACGGCAGAGGAAAAAGATTGAGAGAGAGAGAGATGATGGTGATGATGATGATATATGGTATCTGGCCTTCAGATCAATTTTCCAGGCGTTTGCTGAAAGCAGCTAGGTAAGGTGTGGGGTAGTCCAAGTCCTCAGGCCAGTCATCACTGGCCATGAGCAACCTCTCCAGTTTATTTCTACGTAATTTAGAAATACTATTTGGTGTGCATGGTGTGATGTGAAAAGGTTAGAAGGCACCACTTTAGATAATCCTCAAACTATAAAAACGAATTTCATCCATTCATTCATTTCATTACCTGAGCACAAATAAGTGCCAGGCACTTTCCCAGGACTGGGGAAAAGGCAAAGAACAGAAGAGAAGATTCCTGTCCTCATGGAGCTACTTTCTGGTGGAAGGAAGAGGTGTGACCAAGTATACATTGGAGTTTATAAACATCATAGACAAAAGTAGGTAGGTGGATAGGGAGGCAAGGGGGATAGTGGAAGGTCAAGAAAGACCTGATGAAAAAGGTGACATTCAAACAGATTTCAAGATGAAGAAGCCAAGACATATCCAAGAGAAGAGAGTTTTAGGTAGAAGCATTACTGAAAAAGCAAGGAGGCCATAGTATGGCCTAACAGGCACTTTAATACTCGATGGAAGGAAGGAAGGGAGGGAGGGAGGGAGGGAGGGAGGGAGGGAGGGAGGGAGGGAGGGAGAAAAAAAAAGAAAAAAGAAAAAAGAAAAAAAGAAAAAAAACCCAAAATCAAAAAACCAAAACAAAAAAACCCTCAATGGCACAAGAGATCTTTCAGTGGTTATTTAGCATCTGTAGGGTCCAGTGCTTTCATAAAATTATTTAATGAATTAAAACTCTCTTCAACAAAAAATAATACATGCAAACTATGTAACATGTGCCTGACAAGACGGAAACTAAAACTTAGTTAAGAAAGTAACACGAAGTGTAAAAGGAGAGCTCTCCCACCTGAAGCTGCAGTGGTGAGTTTGAGAGCTGTATTCTTGTGCCTCCTCCTTCCCATGCGTTGCCGGACACAGTTTACACTGCACACAGCCACAGAGAAGACCCAGAACTCCCCTCAGAGAAGGTGTATGAACAGTAACACCTATCTTTCCTGTCCAAAAGCTGCAGTTAATAACTGTATTCTAAATCATGTCGATCTGTAGGACTGAGATCTGTTACAGCGCAATGAAAATTGGAGCAAGTCTGAATAATAAGCATCCCTTTATTTGCTGACGCCATTACAAAAAACGGATTACATTAGCAACAAAAAAGTGTTTTCTTGAAGTCAGAGGCAGTTACTCCCCAAAATGTTAAGTAAAACAGTGTACAACATCAGTATTAAAATGTTAAATTTTATATTGTCTTTACCACTTTTGATCTTCTGAACAATTTTATTGAGCAAAATAAGATAAAAGATTACATGTTTATTTTATCTTCAGGAATGTAAAGGTCTAATTATTCAAACAGTTTTTATTATAAAACTAAACTCTGAAGGTGTCTACAGAGTTGGCTTTTTTTTTCTCTCTTTAAATCAGTAGTCTAACAAGGATTAGAAAAGACAAAACTCTGTTCAGTGTTTCTGACAAAGTAGAAAGGGTGAAAACATAAATAAGGCTTTAATTTGGCAAAATATAATACAATGCCTTCTGTTATCCTTGAATGAACAGCTTCCCAGTTGCTTCACTCTGTAAAAGATCAGAAAGAAGAAATTCATTTTAAGACAAGAAACAAAAGGCAATCAGAAGACATTTTGTCAAACATCAAAAATATATACTCTATTTGATCTAGCCTGCTCTTTTGACCAGGATCAAAGCAACTATACTAATGGTAATCGAAAACAAGAAAAAAAATCTCAGGATTCAGAAGCTTATGAGGTGGATTTAAAAATATATGAGTGAAAACCTCAGACCAAACTGAGAATAATGTAGGGATTTGAAAGTACTATTAGGAACAGATACGGTATGCTTTCACTCATATGTGGATCTTGAGAAACTTAACAGAAGACCATGGGGGAGGGGAAGGGCAAAAACAAAGTTACAAACAGGGAGAGAGGGAGGGAGGCAAACCATAAGAGACTCTTAAATACAGAGAACAAACTGAAGGTTGACGGGGCGGGGGGTGGGGGGAGTGGGTGACGGGCATTGAGGAGGGCACCTGTTGGGATGAGCATTGGGTAGTGTATGGAAGCCAATTTGACAATAAAGTATATTTTAAAAAAAGAAAGAAAGAAAGTACTATTAGGAAACTTTTAAAAGAACAACACCGGGAATCCATTTTTATTAGTTTTACTCAAGAAAATATAAAGCTAATAAGGTGAGGCGCACTGGAATTTACAACTCTCCCCCATGAATGAACAAAGTTTCAGGCTGAGATTTTCTGAGGTCATGTGAAGCTTTCCAAGTCAGATAAAATGACTATAAGAAGTGAAACTTTAAAAGCCATTACAGAGACTAAAAAGACTTATCCAAACACAACACATACAATTGTGACTGGTTTGCGAAAAACAGCTAAAAAGGTATCTGTGGTAAAATTGAAAAAATTTGAATATATGGTTTTAATACTGGATGATTTTATAGAACTACTGCTTTTTTGAGGGATTTTTTTGTTTCTTGGGTTTTTTTTGTTTTTTTGGATGTGATAATGATACTACTGTGGATTTATAAGAGAATGACTATGTTCTTCAGAGATACATATTGAAGTGCTTTGGGATAAAATGTCATGGTATCTGTAAGTTACTTTCAAATGGTTTGACATCAACAAAATACATGTATACACATAAAGAGATCAAGCAGGTGAAGGATGTATGAGTGTTGCACCATTCTTTCAGCTTTTCTTTTTAAGTTTATTTATATTGAGACAGCGAGCGTGAGCAGGGGACAAGCAGAGAGAGAGGGAGAGAGAGAATACCAAGCAGGCTCCACACTGTCAGCACAGAGCCCCAATGTGGGGCTCAAACTCACGAAGTGTAAGATCATGACCTGAGCCGAAATCAAGAGCCAGACGCTTAACTGAGTCACCCAAGCGCCCCTCAGCTTTTATGTGTGAACTTCTTCAAAATAAAAAGTTGAGGGGAAAAGAATTAGAAAGTTAAAAAGCAAAGTTCTCACTGGTTATCATGTTCTCTAATTGAAAACAAGATTAGTAGGGGATCAGAAAGTCCACCTAGCCCACTGGTACAGGATACTATTAAGTGCTACGCAAACATATCACAGAAAATGAAAACCTGAGCACTGTGATAGCCAGTGTAACACGTAGAAATAAATGCCAGCTTTTATCTGGAACACTAGTCTTTATGCTTCAATACTGCTATAAAAGAACATCTTTCTTTCAGAAACAAGAGACAACTACATCATACAAAAAAATCTATTTATCACACAAGAGTAGGGAATGAACATACATGCAAAACACATACACAAAACTTCCCCTCAATTTTTTCTGGATAACATCAAGAGCCTCTCCAATTCACTACTGACAAACCAAATACCAACTTTAGGAAAAAGTCAGAATTGACTACACGAGCAAGAAGAGGCTGGCAACTAAGGATTAGCCAGATGAAGAGAAAAGAAAGCAGCAACAAAAGGGGTCAGAGCACAGAATGCGTGGATTAAAGGAGAAGAAAAGTACTGATTAAGAGCATAGGTGCTGGGCAGAGATCACCTCGACTCAAATCCCAGCTCACCCAGTTACCAGCTGCATGACCTTGGGCAAATTACAGGAACCTCTTTGGGTCCGTTGTAAAATGGTAATAATCAATAATGATAATGATAATAATAATACCACCTATCTACCGTCCTAGGTTGTTGTCAAGATTAAATGAATGACCACATGTCAGAAGCCTGCTCATGCTTAGGAGCACACTCATAAAGTGACTGCTTTTAAAATTATCGTCCTACCTCCCCAGGATTCCATACGCTGGTTCCAAGGTAACAGGACCTGAATGTTATGGTCTGAATGTTTGTGTCTCCCAAAATTTATATGTTGAGAGTCTAACTCCCAATGCAATGGCATTTGGAAGTGAGGCCTTTGGAAGACTCCACCATCATGAATGGGATTAGTGTCCTTCTAAAAGAGATCGAAGAGAGCTCTCTTGCCCCTTCTGCCATGCAAGGACACTGTGGGAAGATGACCGTCTTTAAACCAGGAAGGTCTCACCAGGCACAGAATCTACTGCAGCCTTGATCTTGGACTCTGCAGCCCCCAGAATCATCAAATATAAATGTTGTTTAAGCCACCCAGTCTATGGGATTTTTGTTATAGCAGCCCAGACTAAGACTCTGGAGTAATAACATCTTCTGATATGGTCAGATACACACTTTGAATACTGAGAAGCTAGGCAAATATGAAACATAAAGAAAAATAGATATCTGAAAGATAGGTAACAAAAAAAAAAAGGTATACTATAAAGTACTAGTGTTGCCAGTTCAAAGCTGAAAAAAATGACCTCAACTCATGAAAAAGGGAAGGAATGATAATCTTCTCTTTTGGGGAGGGAGAGAGGGAGGAGGGATAGGAGATGGATAGGAAGACTTCCAAAAGAGAAGAGAAGGCTTAAGGGTTTACAAATTAAGTCTATAAGATCAATATACCTACCCCTACATGCTAAGTAACATATATTAGGATTTAGAAAACTAAATTACTACATATCATCACCTCTTTCATTTTTGTCTTTCAAACACTGTCTTTGCCTTATCAAAACTGTACAGCATTATTCTGAACAATTCATATGTACTTGTGGTACATACTAAAAAGAAGTAATTTTCCTGACATCAGATATTAATCTATTATCTACATTTTGATGATTAAGCAAATTAAACTTCCAATTTAATCATCAGGTAGTAGTTTGGATTTTTTTCTCATCATAAGTACTAGTTTTAAGAGAGTTCAACGAGAGGGAGGAAACACTGAGCAAAAATGATGGCTAAAGTTAAAACACTGAGGGTAACATAAGCATTTAAAAAATTTTTTTTTAATGTTCATTTATTTTGAGGGAGAGAGAGACAGAATGTGAGCGGGGGAGGATCAGAGAAAGAGGGAGACAGAATCTGAAGCAGGCTCCAGGCTCTGAGCTGTCAGCACAGAGCCTGACAGGGAGGGGCTTGAACTCACGAACCGTGAGATCATAACCTGAAGTCGGACGCTCAACCGACTGAGCGACCCAGGCACCCCTGGTAACATAAACATTTAAAGGGCACAAAGAAGAGCTGTGGAAACCAATGGTTGTGTAGGGAAGTGTTATCACTGTCAATGCCGGGTAGAACCTATAGACGACAGAGTTCTCAAGTGCCTGGTGGACGGTGATCTTCATACAATCCATCCTATCCTTCACAATGCACTGCTGATGCTCAACCACCCTTTCACTTGTCAAACCTGGACTTCTGTTCATTAGCTGATAAGAGTTAGCACTCAGGGGAGCTACCTGCCAAACAATAGCTCAGTTTTAGTTGTACTGCCAGGATATATATATTTTAAAAGTTACTACAATTTCATACCTCAGAGAAAACAAATCTGAAAAATAAAAGTGTTATACTACCATTAATCAGTATTTAGTCTCAAACTTAATATGATAAAGACCAATGTAGAAACAGGTTCACAAGACTTAATATGAGCAAACCATGTGTTTGGGAAGAAAAAGAAATATTAAAGAACACCTCTGAGATGACGGAGAGATGCCACTGACAAGGTTGAAAGACAAGGATAGTAAGTATTCTTGGAATTTTTTAGGCTCTCAAAAATGAAGCCCTTTCCCTATCACACAAAGGCCTATGGACTGACTCCAGCATATTTAGCATATTTCATAACTATTTTCAGTTCTTTATACTGAAAACTATTATACTTTCTTATACTTTCAGTATTAAAAGAAAGTCCTGTATCAGATCTAGCAATTAGGAAATCACTAATGACCCCAGCAAAAAAGTTTTCACTGGAATGGTATTCTAGACTAGAGGAAGCTGTTAACAACAAGTAGAGAAGTGCATACTGTGAGAATAGTTTAAGAATATCTGTTAAACAAACAAACAAACAAAATTAAGGTGGTATCCTGAAGGAAGTACGAGGTTAAAATAAGACATCAGAACAGGTTTTTAAGACTGCAGAAGGAACATGTGCAGTAAAGAGAGTAAGGCTGAAAACATGAGAGAAAGAGTTTCCCAATGAAACAGGAAGCAGGTTATTTTCCAATTTGGAGAAGGGAGGTAATGTGGCAGAAGTTTATATGCTATGAAGAGATCAGCTTACCAAGGATAAAAGATTAAGGAGTAATTATTTTTGCTGGCAGGTTAAAATAATGAGCTGGGTTTATCTACAAAGTCTTTTAGAGGTAACTGACCTGAAATAGCATTTTAAAGGAGATTTTATGCCAAGACAGGTCAGAAGTCAATCGTTCTATAAAAGTGAGATAGACTGCTGCCCCTGTAATCAAAATGGTGACCCGCTCAACTTTTCCAGGACACCTAACCTATCCTGAGGGCAATAAAATTTCATAACATGGTTAGGTTAATGATAGGTTTATCTATCTTCAATTCAGACTCTCACTTCAGGAGTTAAAAACTGGGATTTCTTGGGGCGCCTGGGTGGCTCAGTCAGTTAAAATTCCAACTTCAGCCCAGGTCATGATCTCACAGTTCGTGGGTTTGAGCCCTACATCGGGCTCTATGAGGATGGCTCAGAGCCTGGAGCCTGCTTTGGATTCTGTGTCTCCCTCTCTCTGCCCCTCCTCCACTCACTCACTCACTCTCAAAAAATGAATAAACATTAAAAAAAGGGGAATTTCTTTACCCTATAAGCACACATAAGTAAAACTCAGTTTCCAGTTTAAAGAAATTGTGATAATCTGATTTTCAATTCAGCATCTTACCTCAGTAAAAACATTAGTCACTTTATTTTACCAAGTCATTAAAAAAAATCACATAGATCCTGTACCAGAACGAAGATGAGGATAAACTAAAGAAACAGGTGCACACATTATGCAATGAACAAAACCTAGGTAAACAAGTTACAAGAGAGTCTGTTTTATAAGAAGGTCAAAGGTGGCAAAAATAAAAGGATTTTCCCCCTCCAAGCCACACGACCAAAATATGTAAGAGATGGTAATAAAGCTCCAAGAAACCTAAAGCTATCATCTGGAGGTACAGAGAGTGACAAAGGGGGAATATTTCCATTAGGGCAACAAGAGCTTCTGTACTCACGGCAAGCATACGCTACAGACACATTCACATACACAGTGTCAATAACCCACAGACAATGACACTTCAGTTATCCTTACCTAATGCCTAGTAGTGTTCTTTCTCCTTTGTGAGCTGTTGGTTTACTGCCTCAAGCAGCTGCTGTAACTGTGTTACAGTCTGATTTAGACTTACAGACATCGTCTCCTTCTCAGAAGACTCCTAAAGAGAAGGGGAAAGTGATGAGAAACTCCAGAATAAGGAAAAGGCATTTGCAACCAAAATAGAAAATATTTTATTGTTGTTTTAAATACAAACATGAAAAATACTGAAAATCACATGAGAATAAATAATAACAAAAACCACATAAAGAAATATAGTGTGTGCAAGGGACTTGGGTGGCTCAGTCAGTTAAGTATCCGACGGGCTCAGGTCATGATCTCACGGTTTATGAGATTGAGCCCTACGTTGGGCTCTGTGCTGACAGCTCAGAGCCTGGAGTCTGCTTCAGAATCTGTGTCTTCCTCTCTCTCTCTTTTATGTTCTGTCCCTCCCCCACTCACGCTCTGTCTCTCTCTCTCTCTCTCTCTCTTAAAAATAAACAAACATTAAAAAAAGAAATATTGTTTGCTACCTAGGGGTGCAAATAAGGTTGCACCAAAGAAAGCTAGGTTACAAATGTTACTAGGCCAACAAAGGCAACAATCTAGACCCTGAATATCAGTTATAAATCCATTTCTCTTTTCAGAAAAAAATTCGCCAGACACCAAAGGAAAGCACATTCATAACAGTAAAAGTTAAGTTCACATATACTGAGCTAGGCACTAGTGTAAATGTTACAGACTATTCTAAGTGTTTTATATAGGAACTCATTTATTCCCTTCAACAATCCTACAAGATTGGTACTATTATCACTGCCTTTCACAGATGGGGCAACTAAAGCACAGAGAGGCTAAGGAAAGTTGTCCAAAGCTACTAAGCAGCAGGGTCAGGATTCAAGCCCAGGCGGCAGTCTACCAAAGTCCACACTCTTAAGCAGTATACTATAATACTTGCAACACAAACACTAAAATGAATACAACACCTTATTAAGCTAAAGTGAAAACATACTTAATAAAAACACTGCACTTCAGAGATAAAATATATCATAGAAAAGATGGCTTTTGGTAAGAATTCAATGTAACTGATGGACATACGTTACAAAGACATTTTTTAAGTCAGAGATGGTTCTTGCACACTTTTTATTCTTCACGTGATTTACAAGGTAATTAGCCTAGAGATGTGCAGTTAAAGAAAACGCATACCGTGTCTGGGGAAACATCACTATTCTCAATAACAGTAGTGTCTCCAGCAGCTTTTACTATTTTTGACTGGATAAGATCGAGTGACTGTTGAGCCTGCAAGGAAAACAATATGGTAGCCTCGAAATACTACAATTGATAAACATATGAGAAAAAAAATGAGCGATTTTCTTACATATTCTGTACAAGATTAAATAAAGCTCATGTCAAAATACAGGTACAGCCAATCTATTGTTTTTCTCTCCAAAATGAAAACAGCTTCCTCCCTGACCAGATTATAAAAACACATGCTCACTGCTTATTGTTTGAAAAGTTCAAACGATACAGAAAATGTATAAAGAAATTTAAAAAAGAAATAACCACAGTTGATATTTAGGTTATTATTAGTCTAGATAAGGCATTGGCCAATTCTGGACACAGCCTGTTTTTGTATAGCTCGCAAACTAAGAGTGGTTTTTACATTTTTAAAGCATTGTGTTAAGCACACCAGCAAAAATGAATATGTGAGAGAAACCATACATGCCCCACAAATCCTAAAAAAGTCAGTGGGTTTGCCCAGACTCTCTTGTCCAGATCCCTCTTGTATACATCTTGCGACAGTAGAAAATATGGGCAGAAACTTTCATATAAATGGGATTTTAACATACATGCTGTTTTATACTTGTTTGTTTCACAAAGTATTTTTGTTAACTTTTTATATCAATAAATATTTATGTGCATTTCCAATCAAATGTTGCACAGTATTTCTGTTGTAAGTAACGTGGCACATCCTTATCTTCAAGCACCTGTTTAATATCCTTAGTATCTGAGAAACCAAACTGCTAGGCTAAAAGCGCACGTTGTATATTTTGATCAAGGTCAAAAATTAAAAGCACATATCAAAGTAAATCAGATTGCTCATCCTTGACAATGTATCACGTATCTAAGTTTGAGCTCTGATACAAAACATCCTGAGTTCACATTTTATGTTCTGATAACACTAACACCAAAGTAACTTAAAGCTATTCTGAATTCCTAGATTGTGTTTTCCATCATGCTAAACATACTCTATAGATTCCTAGGCTTCTAGATAACAATTATAAGCTATATCATACAGAATAAAAATATTTCTCTCAACTTTTAAAAAAGTGACATATTTGTTTTGCTAATGACTCCCACAAACAGACTCTAAAGCAGCTGATATAAGCATATGTAAGCTGCATTACTAAAAATATCTAATAACAATTACAAATAACTTGTTAACCTAATGTAAAAAGAAATGTAATCTTAAAAACTGCCCATTTATATGAGACAAAGAAAGTGTACTTCTACAAAGAAACAAAAGGCACAAATTTCTGAAACATCTTTTAGATCTATAAAAATCTAAAGAAACATACTTTGTAAGCAACTACATAAGCAAATCTCAACAAAACAATAAATGGATGCAACCAAATTTTTAAGAGTACCTTCACTCAAATTTAAAACTTAATCTATACTTTATAAAGCAAGTACTTATATATATATGTGTTGAAATAATGAAGCAAATTAAGAATGGAAAAACAAGCGAAAATTTTTGTTCCAAAAATGTGACTGTAAAACAGCTTCAATTTATAAACACATTAATATGCAAAAAAAAAAAAAAATCTACAATTAGCAGTGTGTTTGCTTAAGATTCAAAGCACAACACAGTATGATGATATGGCATCTTCAGGACAAGCCGCATCTTACCTTATGCAAGTCGCCAGCTACCTTCTGTCTTTCACTTTGTTCAGTTCTAAGCTTTGTGAGTGTTTCATTTAACTGTGTCTTTAACTGTAAAAATAAAGGAACACCACAGTTAACTTAATCTGCATCCTTCTTTGATTGTGCTGAGACCTCTAGAAGAATGAATGAGAAAGAATGGGATCGCTAACAGTTATTATGCACAGTGGATTAGCCAATATGCTGCACCAGATGTATAGAAAAGCTAAGCGGTGGAGGTTCCCGTCTGTAAAGCTAAATATAAGAAAAGCTATAGAAACAAACTAGAGTTTAGAATAGAAAACTGCAAATGTAAAAACAAAACCATCACATTCCAGTAAAGGGCCTTTAAAAAGTGTTACTAATCACTATTCATTAAGTACTTCGTTCATATTTAAATTATTCCGAATTAAAAGGCAAGTAGTCAGAAATTTTACCCATTAGTTTTTTAAGGCTTTCTTGACCTCTCCAGTTAAGAGTCAACTGTGTAATATTTTAAAAGACATTGAACAGAAGATTACAAATACAGTAAAATGAAAACTTAAAAATTTAGAAGTTGATAATCCTTTAAAACATCACTGAAGAGATCAGTGCAAGACCACAATGGCCTAATTATACAACAAGAGATATCTTAAGATATGTCTCAACAACCACTTGGTCAAAATAGTTGTAAAGTTCCATAAACTCTAGTGTCAGTATATAATGCCTTTTCTCATGATAAATGTTCCAAGGGATTATACTGACAAAAAAATGACTTTCTTATTAAAGTCATCAGGCAGGTTAACTGACCTTGCCTCGCACCCATGGGCCTAAATTTCCAAACAGTTCCTCAAGACCCATAAAGGGGAAATAGAAGATCCTAACCTTCAAACTGGAGAGAAAATTAGTGAGGGACTTTTCATGTGGAAATTTGATTTTGGGAACTCTATTTAAATACCCAAATGCTTCAGTTTTTGCTCCTTTACCTAACTCTAATTTAGTACATCAGAGAGATTATTCCAAACACACAAAGTATGTACAGGAAAACAAAATTATTTTATCTTAAAATGTGGCAACAGTTATCCTGAGCAAACAAAAAGAAGACTCAAATGAAGATTCAAGGCAAAAATAAGAAACAAATACCATTTAAAATGGTCTCTTAATGGAAGTAGGGAAAAACTACAAAGAGAACATCAGGCCAAATGAAGACTAAACTATAATCCTATGGGCTCGATACTACCGTTGGAGTCAGCTACCAAGGACCAAAGTTAAAAGTAAAATCTTGGGGTGCCTGGGTGGCTCAGTTGGTTGAGCTTCCAACTTCAGTTCCCGTCATGATCTCACAGTTCGTGAGTTCAAGTCCCACATTGGGCTTTCTGCTGTCAGGGCAAGGCTTGCTTCAGATCCTCTGTCTTCCTCTTTCTCTGCCCCTCCCCTGCTCACTCTCTCTCTCTCTCTCTCTCTCTCTCTCAAAAATAAACTTAAAAATAACATTTTTAAAAAGTAAGATCTCTAACAATAGTAGTTAAACATTTTTTTAACAACACATTGTAGGGTAGGGCTTATGGCTTGTAGCTGTGACATAATCTCAGTCCCAATCTGTGCAATATAATAGCATATGTGCAATATAATAGCATATGTATAAAACTAGTCACACACTGCGGTGGAAATGACTTAATTAAAGTAAAATGAAGATAAGTAAAAACCAAAATTTTATTTCAAAACTAAAGGGGAGGGGAGGGGAAGGCTCAAATGTGTACATTTCAAAGAGGCCTACTTTGAAAACTCATTCCCATAAATCACTGCCATAACACAGAAGACCAGCCAAATGAGTGAGTTAAGAAGTTTTCTTTGATATACACAGCAATATAAGAAAGTTCCAAACTGTGCAGGATTAATTTGGGCTAAGAGGAACTTACAATCTTATAATCTTCCTAGAGTTTATCCAAGTACTTTAAATCTAGTCATGTGCTATAACAATTTTTAAGTCACAGAAAGACATGATTGTTTGAAACATACAACAAGATAGTCCTATTTATCTAACAACTAAGCTTGTCATAATCAGTGTAAATTTCCAGAAAATTTAAGAGTGGGAATACAGGGTACTCTATGTTTTATAAGGCATTTAGCTAAACTTAGTTATCTTTAAGTCTATAGATTAAAATTACTATGCTCTAAATGTTATAATAATGATAAAGATTTTTCACAAGCTTTTTGTTATCTATAATCTATAGAAAGACCAGTTAAAATATGGAATGAATTATCGTCCTTGAATGAAGAAGACATATCTTCAACCTTCAATAATCTCCTTCCAGGTTAGAAAATAAGAGGTCCAGTTAAGCATGGTAACTGAGAAAACAATCTTCACAATTCAGCCAATATTTAGCTGTCTGATTCACTTCTTTATTCACTGAAAATAATGCTGTCCAAGAAACAGGTTTTATAAAACACAGAAATTTTTTCTGGAGAAGAGTTGCAAGCCCAACATGCTATTGTTAGGAGCTAAGAAAGGAGGGGTCATCTTAGGAGTAAAGAAAAGAAAGATCATCTTAGGAAGTCATCAGAATATGAAGATTATCTTAAACTTACAAAAATGCCAAGCTAAAGAGGTTAGCAAGGAGAAGTCTGGATGGCTTCTCCACATGTCAACACAAGTGTTTTCATAGCCTACTTGATACCCAGTGGAGAACAAGCTTCTTACCAAATTTAGCTCTTCATTCTGTCTTACTGCTTCAGAATATGAATCATCAAGTTTTTTCTGCAATTCAGTCAACAGATCTTTCAGCTGCAATGAAGTTTAGAGTTTAAGATTCATCTCCTTATGATACCCCATGTTTTGTATGCTACTCGGAAGCTCCGCCACAAACAACTTCTACAGAAATACTATCACTGTTATAATCTTCATTTAAATTGAGAAGCAAGGTAGAAAAAGTTCTATTTTAAGTACCTCTCTGACTTCCGTAACATAGGTAGATCGCTCAAGTTCTGCCTTCTCTAGTTCCATTTCCAAATGCTCTCGCTCTCTTCTCAGCTGGCAAAGCAACAAAGAAGGAAAAGTTAACATATTTAAGATCTCCTTTCACGATGCTCCCCCCATAATGAAAAGTTGTAACACAAACATAACACTTTATCATCTCAAACACTACCCACGATATTCTTAAAAGCATAACAACTGCATCATTAGATAACAGAAATCTTAAAACATAGATCTTAAGACAACCCTTAATACTAAAAATGAGTCCACAGGTTACAAGTGATGAAATAACATACATTTTCAATATCTTTACTTTCTCTTCTTAATCGCTCTAGCTCTTGTTCTGAAGATGTGAATGACAACTGCATCTGAAATGCGAAACAATCATATGACCACGTAAACCTTGTAGAAGTTTAAGCAGACACTTCAGAGGTTCTGAAATGTATCTCATTTAAAACCATACTGAATTTTAAAAGACCTTAAATATGAGAGTATGACATTTGATTTAACCAGTAGTCAAAACCCACCCCATTTGCATGATATTATATTAAGGCCTAGCTAAAAGTGCTGAATTTTTTTTAAAACAATCAACTAATAACTGGCTGTATTTAATCCCCAAATGCATTAACACAGAATACCATTGGCAACCCTAGATTTTCCACAGGTTGGCACCGGAAAACAAGCGATTATTACATATTTTTATTGAAGTATAACTGACATACAATATCCTGTTAGTTTCAGGTGTACATTATAGTGATTCGATTACTTTCATACATTACAAAATGGCCACCAAAGTCTAGTTACTATCTGTCACCATACAAAGATGACTACCACAGAGATGACACCCTTTACCACAGCCAAATAAATGGGAGAAAAATTACAGTAACATTCAGATCACATGAAAAGAAGAAGTTTTTCTTGAATACTGTATCATGGATCACATATCAATGCTGTAAATCTTTTTTTTTTTTTTTAATTTTTTTTTTTTTTAACGTTTATTTTTGAGACAGAGAGAGCGAGCGAGCGAGCATGAATGGAGGAGGGTCAGAGAGAGGGAGACACAGAATCTGAAACAGGCTCCAGGCTCTGAGCTGTCAGCACAGAGCCCAATGCAGGCCTTGAACTCACGGACCGCGAGATCATGACCTGAGCCAAAGTCAGCCGCTTAACCAACTGAGCCACCCAGGAGCCCCAATGTAAAGCTTATTTTGAACCCCAAATTCTTTGCCTTATGTTCAAAGCACTTTACATCCTCTATCACTACTGTCTGGTCGTACACTAAACAAGTGATTCTCAAACTTGGGTGGGCATTAGAATCCATTGTGGGGGTGTCTGAAACACAGACTGCTGTCCCCACAGTTTCATATTCAGAAAACCTCAGGTGGGGCCAAGAAAAAGCATTTCTAACCAGTTTCCACATTACACTGATGCTACTGATCCAGGGCCCACATTCTTCAGAACTACTGCACTATGCTTTTCTTTTGTAAATACCTGTTTAATAGTCTTCTGTGATTCATCGACCTTAACTTTCCATTTGTTTTCTTCTTGCTCCACACTTCTCTGTAGCTTCTGTAAAATTCCTTCCTATGGGCAAAAGAATGGTTGTTTTGAAAAATTCATGTTCTAATGACAAGATCAGTATTTAAGACTCTAAGGAATAAGTTAATAATTTAAAAATAAAACTAAAATGTAGACTAAAAATCATTTCCTACTGTTTCTGCAAGGACGGATTTATATTTTTCACACTCGAGCTGTAACAATGTGTGCATTTCATCAGCTTCTTTCAACTTGTGCTCTAGAACCTACAGAGAACAAAATAAAGAAAAGTTCTCTAGTTTTACCAGGAAACTGTGTACTTCAAATTTGTTGCAGTATTTAATGGTATATTTTGACAAATGATTTCTGACTGCTTTGTAGTGAAACAATACATTTCAACCTTCTTAAGTAAAAATAAAGTTCAATGACCTTTTTGGTCACTCAGTCTTCGCTAATAAAACTCCCTGAGTCTGATTATTATAAAGTATATTACACAATTTTATAATAAATAGGCTTATCGCTCTTTAGCAGGATGGTAAAATCAAAGCAGACCCACAAGTGAAGTCAAGTCACAATACCTATGCTACACACACATGGAAAAGAGGATTTTATTCATGCCACTTGAGATACAAAATATCTTCCAAACATTAGCAAAGATAAAGACAAATCTAGATTCTGAACACTCTTAATGATGTATTTGGGGATACTTTAGCAAACCAGTCAGTTTCTACCTACCTACCTCAACTGATCTTTACTTTTTAAACAGACTAAAAACAGAGTAAGAGATAGTTAAATATACAGTTTTAGAAGTGATTACAATACAGAGTTAAAAAAACAGCAAACATTAGCTTTGTATATGTACCAAATGCAATGAAGACTTGTGGCATTTCTACCAAAATTTATACAAAATGAAATCACTTTCTTACACTTTCTCAAAAGGTCATTATTCTACTCATAATATATACTTTATTGTTCCACGCTCATAAAGGTAAATTCGGATTTACTTCATTTTTCCATGTCGGTTAAAACAGAGATACTTCATTTCTTGAACTAACCTTAACCTCCTCTGAACTTGAAGTTTCAGCCACACATTCTTTTGCCTTCTTTTCAAATCCATGCAGCCATTCACGATAATTCTGTAAAAAAGAAAAGTCAAAATAAGCAATTTCCAAAAATACCTAAACGAAATAGGGACAAAATTTTAAATAACCAAAATAGAGGACAATGAAAGAAACCCCCTCTCTGGAAATTTCGAAGAAAAATAAACTGCTGTGTAAATTGTACCTAATCCAGATTTGAAAATAAACACTAAAAATATACCTAGGTACTACCATCAAAATCAAATCTTATTTACTTTGACCAAGGTTATCGGCAACTGAATTCAGGACTTAGATAGAGATCTAGGCTCACTTAATTCCAGCCTCTACCACTTAAATAGTGCCAGAACAAACAGATTCAATCTTTAAAACAGAGAAAGAATTTTCAAAACTTTTTTCAGATAAAGCAGTTCTCAAAAACTAAGTATTCCGAGTTCTCAAACTGAAAGTTCAACGGAAAATACTCAATTCAGAGGATTTCAAACTCCATGAAGATGCTCCAGAGATTCTGAACATACCTCAAATATGTATTATGAAGTGTTTTTAAAATCATAGTGAGAAGTGATAAGAATACACATTTACTTGTTTAAAAATAACAAAAACTCTATTTGTGCTAATAGGTTAAATGGATGCAAACCCAGGCATATATTTTGGCTTTAGTAATTATTCTAAATTTTAGAACAAATTGTGTTACACTTTTAATGCTTCTTATCCAAATTTTAAACTCTGGTAAAGAGTATTTATTAACAAATACCTAAAAAGAAGAAGAAGAGGAAATTTGATTTAAAGTTCTTGGTTCAATTTACTCCAAGAAAAAAGAACACACATGAAATTTCTATTAACTACTCTAATATCAAGCATTACTTATGTGCTGAATCAGGATTCTCTGTACTCTATCAAATAAGAATTAAAAAAAAACAATAAAACCGGATGCTGAGATCACCCCCACAATACAATACCCCACAGTATAAATTAGTCAAGAGTCTCTATTAAAAAAAAAGAAAAACACTCTCATGTTATAAATTTGATCCAAGAATAAATGTACTATTAAAATCTTACTTAGCTTCAAATACCAGGATTCAATAAAAGTCAGCTGAAAAGCTAATTTAGTTGCTTAATGTTTGTAAACATTCCTCTAGGTTATATAGTTTAGATCTCTCCTATAAGGATTTGCTTAGCACAAAAGCAAAAGAAAACAGTAAAAGGATTATACTTCAGGTATACAAGTCCTTTTATACCTGACTATATTGGCTTAAGATTAAATTTAAAGCTGCTTTATTATCTTAAGTTAAATAAACTATCCTATCCTTCATACCTTTAAAAACCTAAAACACTACACTCTAAGAGGTATAGTTAATATATTCCTCAAATATAGACTACATGCAGAAATATTCAACTTTTAACAAGTGGATGAACAAAAGCCAAATATCATCATCCAAGTCTAACGGCGATTTATAAACATTTATAGTGTCAAAAACATTTGGCTATTGAGGGTGGATAATACCGTTGGTAAGAATAAATCTGTTACATAAAGAAGGATTTTTAATGCTGGTGATCTTACACAACCTTTCAAGAATAGATATTACAAGGGGTGCCTGGGTGGCTCAGTCGGTTAAGTGTCTGACTTTGGTTTAGGTCATCATCTCGCAGTTTGTGGTATCAAGCCCCGCGTCGGGCTCTGTGCTGACAACTCAGAGCCTGGAGCCTGCTTCAGATTCTATGTCTCTCTCTCTCTCTCTCTCTCTCTCTCTCTCTCTCTCTGCCCCTTCCCTGCTCACACTCTGTCTCTTTCTCTACCTCTCAAAAATAAACATTAAAAAAATTTAAATTAAAAAAATAGATATTATAAATCATTAACTCTCTTGGCTCATAAAAATACTGTCAAAGAAATCAATCCCCAAATGTTATTTCCATTAAGTAATAAAATTAAAGTGGGAATAAAGAATTAAAAACACATTATGGCCACAAAAGAAAAAATATAAAATAGATGAATAACAACCCCTTCTTCTAGGTTCAAAGTTAAGACCAGCACTAGAACTGACAATGTGTCCATTTGCCTATCCAGTGCAAGTTATCTCCTCAGTTAAACCCACAGTGGTAGAGATCTACTAAACTGATCAAACCTGAATGTATCCTCAACAGTTACAAAGGAAACAAAAGAATTGTTGCTTCTCGTACAAGTTCAACTTAGACTGTATGTAGATATAATCTGAGAACAAGAGCTAAACTCAACCTACACATAGAACAGGCCGTTAAGTTTATTTATACCACACTTAGTGCCCACAGAAAGAGCCAAGAGTTCCTTGGAGAAACAGTTGATTCCAAGTTTGAGGTAGAAAATGTTGACATAGCACTGCTATGTCAAAAGGATTGGATAGCCAGCCTAAATAAGTTCCAAAGGGCCAAAGAAAGACAAGCAGACATTTATAGACCTCATGACAGAAGTGCACAACACTGCCCATGAAATATTGCCCTACTCCATCCTACGTCCAAAGTATTGAATCTGAATCTAATCAGGCCTCTATGGACCAGCAATTTATGAGATATACAAAGGACAGAGAACACACTGACACTACAAGGGTGGAGTCAGCTAAATCCAGACTAGGAAACTTCATATGAAACCATTAGGTTTAAAAAAAGACAGAGAGAGGGGCGCCTGGGTGGCGCAGTCGGTTAAGCGTCCGGCTTCAGCCAGGTCACGATCTCGCGGTCCGTGAGTTCGAGCCCCGCGTCAGGCTCTGGGATGATGGCTCAGAGCCTGGAGCCTGTTTCCGATTCTATGTCTCCCTCTCTCTGCCCCTCCCCTGTTCATGCTCTGTCTCTCTCTGTCCCAAAAATAAATAAACGTTGAAAAAAAAAAAAAAAAAAAAAGAGAGAAGGGGTGTTGCTGACATTTAGGAGGGGATCCATGGAATTAAAAAAAAAAAAAAAAAATCTAAGAGACATCTTAAACCAATTACATATTGACCTTACTTAAGATCCTGATTAAAACAAACTAAAGTAAGTGGTGGGGCGCCTGGGTGGCTCAGATGGTTTAGTGTCCCACTTCAGCTCAGGTCATGATCTCATGGTTCGTGAGTTTAAGCCCTGCGGTGGGCTCTGTGCTGACAGCTCAGAGTCTGAAGCCTGCTTCGGTTCTGTGTCTCCCTCTCTCTCTGTCCCTCCTCAGCTCATGCTTGGTCTGTCTCTCTCTCTCAACAATAAATAAACATTAAAAAAAAAAAAAAAAAAACTAAAGTAAGTGGTTATTTCATTAAAATTAAAAATTTATATAACAAATGGAGAAATGTATTGACAAAATGTATGAAATTAAAGATTTTTTTCATGTAATTTTTTTAAAGGAATCCTTATCTTTTAGAAATACATACTAAAATAGCTATTGATGAAATGCTCTGATGTTTGATTTCTTTCAAAATAATCTAGAAAGTACAGGAAAGGAGGTAAAACAAGACTGTGTATTGATGTATGGAAGGGGGTACATCAGGCTCATTATGCTATTCTCCTTTTGAGTGTGTATACAATTTTCCATTAAAATTTTTTAAAAAAGACCTACAACACCATTTTACAAAAATACGTGCACACTCACTTTCTCTGCCTCAAATATTCACTGTAATAATTCTGTGAATCAAAGCAACTTTTCTCATTTAACCTCAAGTAAAGCAAGCTGTTCTGTACTACCTTCAAGCCTTTTGCTTAAAGAAGTTAACAGATGTTGAGTTTTGAAAAGAAAAAAAAGCCTCAAAGTATTAAACACATTTAATTAGAAAATAAAGTGCTCCTAAAACTAAGAAGCAATCATTTAAAATTAAGCTCTATTTTGAAAAAAGCCATTAAAAACATTACTGATGGGGCGCCTGGGTGGCGCAGTCGGTTAAGCGTCCGACTTCAGCCAGGTCACGATCTCGCGGTCCGTGAGTTCGAGCCCCGCGTCAGGCTCTGGGCTGATGGCTCAGAGCCTGGAGCCTGCTTCCGATTCTGTCTCCCTCTCTCTCTGCCCCTCCCCCGTTCATGCTCTGTCTCTCTCTGTCCCAAAAATAAATAAACGT
This sequence comes from Puma concolor, assembly GCF_028749965.1. NCBI lineage: Eukaryota > Metazoa > Chordata > Mammalia > Carnivora > Felidae > Puma > Puma concolor. Next base: position 45,608,521 of record NC_141672.1, read on the forward strand.
TGAAAAAAAAAAAAATTAAAAACATTACTGATTTAGTAAACATTAAGAAATTTTTCTTTCCCAAATATGCTTATGATCCTCTAAATAATACATTACGTAAATTTTGTAGCATACAACAAAAGTATCAGTTGTATAAAGAGAAATGAGTTTTGAACGAAGTTATTTATCTTACCTACTCAAAAGCACCCTAAGTTAAAAATGGAAAAGATTAAGGAATAGATGTACTTGTGAACCAAGTGCAGAATGCTCATTACAACTTCCTTGAATAATGATAAAGATGACATGTGCAAAGAAATAAAAATCAATCTTACCAAATTAGGAGGAACAGACACCTTTGGAAATAATTTTTTGAGAACTTCTTTAGCTTCTAATTCAACAGCTTCCACATGTTGTTGTCTTTCCTAAAGCAGAAGATGAACCAAATCAAACTTACAAGATTATAGAATTAAAAAAAAAAAAAAAGTTACAGTCTTTTAAGTTCTAAGGGAGAAAAAAGTCACAGTATTTTAAAAATTCATCCTAATACTGGTAAAAGTTAAAATTTCTCTTTTTAAAATATTAAAATGCTTCTGTAAGAAAAAATCTGCAAAATCTCTAAAGCATCCTAAATAACCATGTCTTATATTAATCAAGCCAAGGCAATATCTGATAATTCCCTTGCCATTAGAAATCAAGTGATTTGCCCCTCAATTCAAAAAATAGAAACAAAAATAAGAAAAAAATACACTTCCTATAGCTAAAACTTTAAACTACATGTTATAACAAAAAAAAAAAAAAACACTTCCTATAGCTAAAATTTAAACTATATGCAAAAAATATGCATCTGAGCAACACTGAGGCTTATGGTCTAGCAAATCTCTCTACAAAAAAAAATGCACTACTGATGGACTATAATGATGGGATTAAAATGGCAAATCTCACATTTCCAGCTTCAAGGTCAAGTGAAGTTACTTATGCTAAACAAAGAAAAAAAAGGCTGTCAAAATTTGATGGGTGGTACATATGGGAAAAAGAGGAAAGAGGAAAAACTCATGGCAATTAATTCACTAATACCAAGCATCAAGAAAACTAATTCTGACACTTGTAGGGACTCTGTCAGCTGTAAATTTAAAGGTATTACAAATGCATGTCTAAATTTGGTGATTTTAAAACCAAGTACAATGGGTATCAATTATTAACTCAAAACCATGGTTTGTCAAAATTAGGGTAACAACTTGATCACAAGCAAAATAAAACTCTAATAATCAAACTACCTCTACCAGATTTTTAAAAAAATGACATCTATAAAAATGCACACCTAAACCAAGCCAAGAAAAAACATTTATGAAGCTGAGGTGACAAGAAGGCAAGCAAGCTAACAACATCTCAACCCTATCTTTCCAACATCATCTAAATGCGACCTTTAAAATCCAGTACTGATTTAAGAGGCATACGCACCAATTTAGAAAATCTAACATGAAAATCTAAAATTACACAATAAAAACTAGAGATTAATCATATTCTCTGCAGACACAAAAAAAACTTTACTCAAGATTAGTGGCAGGGCTTTACTAGATGTTTTAATGGAGTATTTTCAATGATTCGATAAAGTTCACTATTTTTCAGAAATACACCCATCTAACTGCATAAGATACATTCATTCAAAGAAAATTAACCGCTGATTCAAAATTAATTCACAATTAAGAGGTCATTTTTATCATCTGACCACAGAAGTGGTAGAACGATCACCGAAGAAAAATAGGAAAGAGGCACTTTTTAGAAAGCTTTCCAAAGTAAAAAGAATCTAAGTAAAACAAGTGTCAAACTTATAACAAGAGGCAAAAAAAATGAGAAGTTACTTTTGATTTGTACTAATTTTGCTAAAAAGTTTTCATTTGATACAGTAGTTTGGTTGTGGATAGCAATCTGCATTCTACTTTAATGCCTAGAAAAGATCTTATGTTGAAAATTGCTATCTTTATCTAAATGTAATATATACGAAGTATCTTTCATGTGAACTTATCATTGATAGTAGCTCAAGAATACTTACTAATTTAAAGATAAACCTGAAAAAGTAGTATACCATCCTCTCCTACATTTTAGGTAAGATTATTACTTATTTGTATCATCTAAAACACTAAAGGAATTCTTGTACATACTTCTTTCTCCTCCAACCTAACTTGTGGTTCTGAGTCAATCAACATCACTTTACACCTAGGCTACCTGAAAAACAGTCTAAATTCCATTAAAATAGAGGAAGACTGCAATTTCTATTCTCTGTAGAACACTGGCTATGTAAGAAAACATCATGCACTTGGTGATAAGTTTGAAACAAGGGTAAAGTTTTATACTCCTCACCAATCACAGGATGAAACATGGATAAATTCTAGTTCTCTTTTGTAAACAATATACAAGAATGCCTATGACAGTGGCCCATAATTTCTTGAGGAATGGCATAATAAGTAATTAGCACTTCCCAGAAACCCAGTCTCATTAACAAAATAGAAGCTAAAAGGCAGGTGTTAACAGTGAAAAAGAAAGTAAAGAGAAACTACCCCCCCCCCCCCGCCCCCACTGCTAATGGAACTGACTGCAACTACGCTCCAAAAAAAAAAAAAAAAGTCCTACCTGGCCTAGATTTCTCTAGTCCCAGTGTCTGCCAGCTATCTCAAATTTAGGTTTTAGTGAAAATTAAGCCCAGGTGAGTAGGTATAGAAATACAAATCTATTACACTACAGGAAAAATAAAAGATTCCCTCAGTCCACAAAATACTTCCAGAATGATGAGCTGAATCACATAATTAACTTTATTAGCCCATGTACAAAATTCAATACTCCTGTTCCACATTTATTCTTGGTAGGAACTTTCAAATGCCTGACTAAACTGGCACATTTGTCTCAATCATTAAAAACAACTCTTCTCCATTACATTTCATTAGAATCTTCCAAACCATCCAACAACTTAAACTCAGGAAGAATATCCTTTACCATTGTGAAGACAGAGGGAGCTGTATGTTTCAGGAGTACTTTACATACTCCAGTCAGGAGAATAATCCCTTCTATTAATATTCCACACTATACATAACACATGCCTCATTACTGTCCAGCCACTTCAAAACCTTAAGTTTAATTTTAATTTCATCTCCTCTAAGGAACAACCCAGCCAGAATTGATCGCTTCCCTGTACTTAACACTTTGATCATTTTCTACCCTGTGTGAGTCCTCTTGGTGTGCCCCAAAGAACCCAGCAGATTTCATGTACATCTATGTATTCAAATGTGTTTAATTCAGTTAGATTTTGAGGGGGTCAGGGTTTTTCCCGAGGCTCTTAACCATCCCCCGAGGCATACAGTGACAAGGGCTTACATGGGTAGCATAGGTCTCCTGAGACTCTACAGCTTAAAGCAGTAATCACCAAAGCTCAAACAATCAGGTAATCACAACAAACCACATGCCCAAAATTAAAGCTTTGAAGAGTAGATGAAAAAAAGCAGAGATGACAGAGATGATAATGTGGATGATAAGGAGATTTTATATTTAAATTGCAGTAAAATTAAATGCTTTAGTCTGATTTTAAGACAAGCTGCAGATTTTCTCTGTTCGGTGGATTGTTTCTAGGAGTTAGCATTACAACCTTGGAAGTCTTGTTCACTTTGTCCTGCAGCATTTTTTCAGTTGATGCCAATGCTTCCATTGCTTCCCAGTTTTTCTCCCGAAGGTCCTAATCATTTTTAGAAAGAATGATTTCAGTTTATCCATTATTGAAAGATTTTTGCTTTTTACTTCATCAGTATTTTGCACTGCATTTAAATGCTGGTTACTGCAAAATTATTTCAATGGGAAATATGTATATTAGCAAAAAAATAAAAAGCAATGTTTAGAAGTCTGAATGAGAAAATAAAGATGCCCACTTCCCATGTTTTAGTATACACACCAAATATGCCAGCTGTAGAGTAATTACTATGCATGTGTGACAAAGAAGAAAGCATTCAAAAGTAAACACACAAACCAAGATAAAAATGATTTCAGGTACATCAAATATTAGGGGATTAAGGACAGAAAATACACAAGTATTGCAAAAAGCTTTACATTGTGGCTTTTAAACGAGGCCCATTATCACTCGGACTTTCCACTGTGGCATAACTTTCCCCTCTAAATAGGTTTTATCAAATTAACGCATGTTGAGTCTACCTAAGAATAACATAGTCACTGCACTTGCACACGTGTATGCCACAAAGCAACCTGACATGAGTGTATGAGCTACCTGATCGAGGCTGAAAATGGGGAGGCTAGAAAGCTATAAAACCACATTCTCTTGGAAGAGAAACAGAAGTCATTGGAAACTGAGCTCTGAAAGATCTATTTTAACAGCATTTCATTAGCAAATAGAAGTACGTACAATCTGCTATATTTCAGTCTTTCTTCAGATTGAGAAATCTAAACATTAAAAACAAAAAGCCAATAATCACCATTTACTGAATGCTTACTTATGTGCCCAACACTGAACTTGGTGCTTCATGTAAATTCTCATTAATCCTCATAACATTTTATAGATGGGGAAACCACAGCTGGGGTCATTTCAGAAATTTGGCCAAGTGCACACAGCCAGTGAAGTGGCTGAGCGGGAATGGACTGACGCCGCAATCTGCTGGCCTCCAGTGTCCGGGCACTTCTCACACACTTCCATGCCTGCAGCGATGCTGCTGCGTTACACTGGTATTACTACGTCCTCCCTGCCTCAGAATCCGGACGATAAAACACAGTTAAGATGTTAACAATATATTGGCAAATTCAAATATATTGGTTTTGTGGCCAAGCAATGCTGTTAGTAATGTTACACAGACACACAAAGGGCAATTCACATACCTAATTTTGACAAACTCTGGGGTGCAAGTACATGTCAACTAATGTTAAATTAACAAATTAATGCAGACTTTGAAAAATTAAACTTCCATTGGAAAACACATATCAATTTCCCATCAATATCCCCTTAGAGATTTCAGGAACATTTTTAACCTTGCTCAAGTCTTAGCAAGCATACTTTTGTGTGCAAAAATTCCTTCTCTAGCAAGAAATGGTTGGATTTACAGGTATCACCTTCTGGTCAGAATTTTTTAAGAATCACCTAAATCACTGTCTATTCAGTAAAAGTATTAAGATTTGTATTTCTTAGGGCACTATCCTCTTCCACTATACTGTAAATGTATTCAGGTTCTGAGGCCTCTAACGTGCTTCGTTACCAAAATTTGAACCACCTCTCAGTTAAAAAAAGGGAGGTTCCAGAAGTCTCCGAAAGACATAATTACTGAAAATATTGAGTTTCAATACTGGCTTACTTTCAGTTTACAAAAAGGCTAGCCTAGTCAAATTTTAAAAAAATACAATGGATTTTAAAATATTGAGACGAAAGAATTTTTTCAAATAAAAGTTCAACCAAAAGTCAATTGCATTTTAATAAAAAAATTAAAATCTGAAGCTGTAATATAGTTTCAATACTTAAAATTATAATCAGAAATATACAAATTAGTCATTTCATTTATTTATTAAAATATGCTCTCTAATAAAATGATTAATAATCCTCCCAAATAAGGTACACACAAAACAGCACAAAGATTAAGAAAAAATCTACATTAAAAGTAAATTAAAAAAATTCTGAATCATGGTATTTCAGTGAAATAATAAAAAGGAAAGTTTTATTCTGACAAGATTTGCTTACATTGTTTTTCTTCCTCTGGTGTTCAACAGCCTCCTTCAAAGAATCTAACTCATTCTGAAGACCAGTTATTTCTTGCTCTCTTTCTGAAATTCTAAACCAAAACATGAATACACATAGCAACATTTTAGGCAGTGAACATGGTATTTACTACTACAAAATAAAAACAGCAAGCAGACAATGCTTTGCAGAATGTATTAACAGGTAAACTCTTTTAAACTTAACTATTAATTGTCACCATGGAAAACTTATTCCTGATGCATTCTTATTTTCAAAAATGACTTTTACAATATGACATGCTGATATTTGTGCTAAAGAGAAATCATCCCCTGAAGAAATAGTTTATGAATATATGAACTGCTGCAGTTAAAGTTGTTTCTATTTTTATCTATGGCAGAGAAATGGCTATTTTCAGAAGAGTGAAAACTGATGTACAAGCATTCCCTTAAATATTTTTTCCAAAAGGTAATGAAATCAGTTATGACTTTCTTTAAATGACTAACCCACAACAAAAGTGTGATATTAATGTAAGGTAAGTGTCATCATTTTCATAACATTATCAGGATTCAGGTTTTTCTAGTTCTAATGCATTAGTTAATTCCCAGAAATGCAGAAAGCAATGGCAAAGATTCCCAATTCAATTCTGTTACAGTTGAGAGCAGCTTGGATATAAAGTCAAATTACAAATAGCTCTTCCTTAAGAATAAGGCTCTATACAAGGGGTTGGCAAATTAGGGCTCTGGGCCCAAACCACAGACCTTCTTTGGCCCTCTAACCAAGAGCTGATTTTACGTTTTTAAAGAATAAAAAAAAAAAAAAAAAAAAAAAAAATACAAAGCAGAACTCTGTGGCCCACAAAGACTAAAATATTCACTACACGCCATTTACAGCAAAAGTTTGCTGACTTTGCTATAAATAGTCAAACTCCAGACTTAATTCACCAGTAAATAATTCTAAACCAGTAAGCCAACAACCCTGTAAATGATTCAAGATGGAACAACACTTAATGTGGTCAACATCTAGCATGTTCAAACATACCAAGTTAGCCAAAATAACCTTAAATGTACCCTCTGAGAGAAAAATACCAGCCAACAATGAAAGAGAAGTGCTTCAGCATAAAAAGTCCCCTTAAAAGATAGCAACCATAAAGATGATGAAATTTTTTTTTTAAATGCAGAAGCAGTGGGGTGCCTGGGTGATTCAGTTGGTTAAGGGTCCAACTTCTGCTCAGATCATGACCTCACAGTTTGTGAGTTCAAGCCCCACACTGGGCTCTCTGCTGTCAGCATGAAGCTCACTTCGGATCCTCTGTCCCCCGCCCCCCCCCCCTCAAAAATAAACATTTAAAAAAATTTTTTAAATAAAATGCGGAAGCAGAAACAAATTTGCATCATCCAATTCCACAATATCAGAAGATAACTGAGATAATGTAAGGTAAATAAGTAAAGCCTTGAAAATACAATTTAACTTTATTCAGATGTTTTCTGAATGCCTAAAAACCTCAAAATCTCCCTCAACTAAACTCTAAACACCATAAAAAGGTACATCAGTTCAGCTAAGGGCACAGCTAAACTCTAGTGACCTGCAGGTGCAAGAAATCTAAATAGAATTAGAAAAATTAGGTGCCATTTATAGTTAAATTGCTTATCTGAGAACTGTTTAGCACATAAAAACAATTACCACTTCCCCAACTGTGAATCAAAATTATTACTTACACTTTTAATAGTTCTTCATGTGGAGGAAAAGATGAGGCCTGTTAAAAGAGTTAAATATTATTTCAAAGTAAAGCTTTCTAGAAGACCACAAAAAATTAAACTCTTCTCAGATATAAATTAAGACAACAAAGGTAAAAATACTATATATTCTGTATGCCTGTCACCAAGTAATTTTAATAAAAATATGTATACATTTTAAAAATGTACTGAGTACTAAATCAAATCATTGTCACTACATACTTAAATTCTTTACTTAACAAGTATTTATCAACTTCCTAGCATGTGCAAAGCACTGAGTTAACACATTAAATTTTCCTACTATACAATTCATATTGACTATATTAAGCTTCCAAAAGCCCAAATAACATAAGTGAAGTTAAAAGAAAAACTAAGAAAAGTTAACTTGCATGTAACAGAAAGTTAATTTTACGTAACGTGCAAAAGTACACAACATACAGTATTTATATACCTTGAAGATTATAACCTTTCATACTAAACTACTATACTATAATCTCCTTGCTGAGAGGGACAAATTCTTTTGCCCTTCATAATACTTTCTAGTTTATATACATTCAGAAAATAATTGAAAGGATATATTGGTAACATCTTTAAAAAAAAACGTATTTCCATTTTATTTTTACCAAGAAGAATTACGCCTTGAAAAAGTATTTTATTTTTTTTAAATTTTTTTTTTTCAACGTTTATTTATTTTTGGGACAGAGAGAAACAGAGCATGAACGGGGGAGGAGCAGAGAGAGAGGGAGACACAGAATCGGAAACAGGCTCCAGGCTCTGAGCCATCAGCCCAGAGCCTGATGCGGGGCTCGAACTCACGGACCGCGAGATCGTGACCTGGCTGAAGTCGGACGCTTAACCGACTGCGCCACCCAGGCGCCACGAAAAAGTATTTTAAATAGTGGTAAACTATTACTGATAATATTACACATTTTCTAGTTTCTCTCCAATTACTCATATTTTTACTGAAGGGAAAGGGAAAATGGTATACACCTACATTTAACTATGATAGGATTTTAATGGGCTTGCTAAGAAAAGCATTCTGGAGGATCTGAAAACATACACACACACATATATAACAGAGCTGGAATATAGATAGTAACATTATTTGTGTATGCTTTATAAATTATATATTATTTTGGATATGACATAGCAAAATTTTTTAAAGAAATTTGATAAATAAACCAACATACTTTATTTTCAATAAAAAGGCATAATGGTAAGAATACTTATAGACAGTCTGAATTATGTAACTTTTCACCACATAAATGAAAGGCAAGCCACCTAACAGTACCTACCTGTTGGTAGTTCTGTTGCTTAAGCTGCTCGATTTCAGATTTGTACAATTTGTTTTCATCCTGTACTTCCTGTTTAAAAAAAAAATTTTAACATGAATACCTGTGCAGAGATTTTATTTTCCATATAAACTTTTGAAACATACCATACAAGCCAGGAAAATTCTAAAATAGTAATAATTTTTTTCAAGTGAGAATATTAAAAGTAATAAGCCCTATATTAAAACACAGTGTAAGATTAGAATAATTAAATTATTCAGTACCAATCTGGGAGTGGGCAGTCTCACTGGAAGAAAACAGGATCCAGAAACAGATCTAAATACCTATAAGAATTTAGTATGGGGTGACATTTCAGATCAGTAGGGCAAGTTCTAGTAACATTTTGGGCTGGCTATTTCTCTGCTGATAGGACTGTCCTGTACACTGTAGGAGGTTTAGCAGTATCCATGGCCTCCATTCACTATATGCAGTAGCAGCTCTCCACCGCTGTGACAACCAAAAAGTCTCTAGATATTGCTAAATGTCCCCTGGCGGGCAGAACCACTGCAGTAAAATAATAATGGATTATTTAATAATGTGGCTAGCATTTTTTTCAAGGTTGAAATGTTATTCTCATAACTTAAATATATTACATATACGTAAGACATCAAACAAAAAAGTAAATTATAAACATATCGAAACACATGAAAATATTTTTCATTCCAAGACTTAACACTCAGGAAATTACTTATATTTGAACACATAAAAGTTTTAAAATTCCAAAAAGGAGGAGAAATAACTATTAAATAAAAAGAAAAACTTAAAAAAACAAATCACTTCTCATATGACAAAAGGCTAATAATTTCCCTTATTATATAAAAAAATGTTATAAATTAATAAGAAAAAGTCAATCTAGAGGAAAAATGTAAGAAAAACTGAAGGCCAATTAATAGACAAATGAAGAGTACTTACCCCCTCTCTCACAATCAAATACAAATTAAAATAATCCCACTATCTTTCAAGCAGAGTATCAAATGTTTTCATCTCTGCCAATGTTGGGAGAAGATGAAAAGGAAATGGCCCTCTATTGGTGTAAACTTGTAAAAACCACTTTTGGAGGGCGACTTAGCATTATCTAACAAAATTAAAAATGAATCCACTTGGGAGAGAGAGAGAATTTAACCGAACCAACACTTGGAGCATGAAATGTGAGCAAGAGCAGTTGGGACAATGCAGCCATCTGCAATTTGCTATCATTTCAAATCAATGTTCTGTAAGTATGTTCAATATTAGCCACAAGATGAAGAGATACGGGTTTTCAATTTTATCTACCTCTTTCAAAAAGAAAAAAGAAACCGCATAAACCTTTGACCCCAAAATTCACTTCCTGGAATTTTAAATACAGGCAAAAGTATTAAAAATGTGTGTTTAAGGATATTCACTGTTGTAACAGGAAACACAACTCTAAATAATCCAGGCATCTGTAAATCAGGATTGGTTATATAAATGAGGACAGATGATACAAGAGAACACCATGAAGCCATTAAAAGTTGAAGCCAGAGGGGCACCTGGGTGGCTCAGTCGGTTAAGCGGCCAATTTCCACTCAGGTTATGACTTCACAGTTGGCAAGTTCCAGCCCCACTCTGGACTCTCTGCAGGCAGCATGGAGACAGCTTCGTATCCTCTGTACCCTCCTCTCTCTCCCCCTACCCAACTCGTACTCTCTCTCTCAAAAATAAACATTTAAAAGAAAGTTGAAGACAGAAACGTGCTTATGTGGAAAGATTTCAAAAACATTAATAATTGAGGGAGAAAAGCCAAATACAAATGTGTGCATGGTTAAACAGTGTGTTTAAAAAACAAGTACAGGGGCGCCTGGGTGGCTCAGTCGGTTAAGCGTCCGACTTCAGCTCAGGTCGTGATCTCACAGTCCGTGAGTTCGAGCCCCGCGTCGGGCTCTGTGCTGACAGCTCAGAGCCTGGAGCCTGTTTCAGATTCTGTGTCTCCCTCTCTCTGACCCTCCCCCATTCATGCTCTGTCTCCCTCTGTCTCAAAAATAAATAAAGGTTAAAAAATTTAAAAAAAAAAAATAATAATAAAAAAAAAACAAGTACACACCTACACACATATTTTATGCATGGGCACTTTCTCAAAAGATATACAAATAATTGATAGTTTTCTTAGGAATGAGACCCAGTATCTGCCTGGGAGGAAAGAGTCTCTATCCTATTTTTTGTGTAGTTAAAATTGTTTAAAACATGCAAAGACAAATCACACAATAATTAATTTTAATTAAATATATTCACCTGTAACAGCTTTGTTCTGCTAGAAAGATCACTCTCTCTCTCTTTTAGTACAGTTTCTATTCTCTTCATTTCATTTTCCTTTTCTTTCAACCTAGAATTTTTACAAAGATCTGATTCAGTTATACACATAAAAAAGGACAGACTTCTATATCATCTATAAAAAAAAAAAAAATGATAGCAGAAACAATGCCTAACAGCTCTTTCGCCCCATATTATACCAACTTATAAATTTGTTTTAAAAGATATTATTCCCAGAATCGCTCAACTCAAAGTACATCATAAAACTGCTAAACTTTATTTCATAGTTAACATTTCTTAAGTATGGCTTTATCTAGGAGAAAAATCTAAAATAAAAAACATAAAGCCATAATTAGTTGACCTGGGAATTTACAATATGCCCAAGCCTTTGTGAAGAGATGCTACGTATAATTTAATCTGGTTCTCCCTTAGCCAGTATAGGCATAAATCTTACTCTATCTAGCTCAAGTGAATCCCAATTGCCCTTGTCACCCTATTCAACAAACCTCTAGAGTAGCACTTAATGCTATTAAAATGGTCTGTTTATCTATTTCCTCAGGGCAGGAACCCATCTTGGCCATTTCAGTATTCCCAGTGCCAGAGGGCCTGTAACAGACTCTCAATTATTTGTTGAAATGAACGTTATTTTTGTCCCACCGTAATGTAGAAAGTAAAAATAATTTCAAGATGTTTATAAGTCTACATGAAAAATGACAAAAGAGCACACATGAAGAACAGGATTAAAAGTCAGGGCGGGGGGGGGGGCACCCCAGCAAAACTTAAATACATACTGCTAAGTGAAAGAAGCTATTCTGAAAGGCTACATTCTGTATGATTCCAACTATATGACATTCTGGAAAAGGCAAAATTATGGAGACAGTAATTATGGAGATCAGTGGTAGCCAAAGATTGGGGATGGAGGTTAGAGGAAGGAAGGGATGAACAGGTAGAGCCAGGAGATTTTTAGGAAAGTGAAACTATTTTGTATGATGCTGTAATGATAGATACATGTCATTATACATTCCTCAGAACCCACAGAATGTACAACACCCTAAGGGAAACTACAGACTTTAGTTAATAACAGTATGTCAACACTGGTTTACCAATTCTAACAAACATACCACACTACTGCAAGAATAAGTAACAGAAATTGAGTGGGGGTAGGGGGTATACAGGAACTCTGTACTTTCAGTTTTTTCTGTAAACCTAAAATTGCTCCCCCCCAACCAAATTCTATTAATTAAAAAAAGAAAAATATGATGCAGCAATAAATCTAAAAACACATTCTTTAATGACCTAAATACCTATTACAAATGGACCCCAAATGTGTCTCCAAGCTTTCTATTAGCAAATGAACAAAAGCACCTTAACAGTTACACAAGGCCTCCAAGATAAACAATTATGTTACACATATAAGAATTTTAGTGTCGGGGCGCCTGGGTGGCTCGGTCGGTTGAGTGTCCGACTTCGGTTCAGGTCATGATCTCACGGTCCGTGAGTTCGAGCCCCGCGTCGGGCTCTGTGCCGACAGCTCAGAGCCTGGAGCCTGTTTCAGATTCTGTGTCTCCCTCTCTCTCTGCCCCTCCCCTGTTCATGCTCTGTCTCTGTCTCAAAAATAAATAAACATTAAAAAAAAAAAATTTTTTTTTAAATAAAAAAAAAAAAGAATTTTAGTGTCAAGAGGAGACATCTCCTTTGTCTTCAAAAAGACAATGACCTAATATCCTCAATACCTTACTTTTAAAGACACATTTTCAAAGGGCCTCTTCTTAAATATCAATAAAGACTGACAGCATCACATCAAAGCAAAATCTGTTAATTTTATAGTGTGCCAAAAAGATGAAGTCCAGATATCTTTCTTACCACTGTAGACTGATTTAGCTTAAAAGAAGACTTTATAAGGTAAAAATTTTCTAGTATAAACATCTATAAAGACTGGTGATCAGATTTAATATTTTTAGTATTCAGCACAGCATAACTGATAGGACAACAGATAATATTCTCTTCAATAAGCAAGTTACTTTTCTAGAAAGATTCAATCATCTTCATCAAGGCTGTAACTAAGATTATCTTCTGGTTGATTCAGAGCTGTTATACTTTCAAATACAATGATTTCAATTTGAAATAAATTTAACCTGTCTTTAGAATAATTGCATACTTTGTTTAAAAAAAAAAAAAAGACTTTAAATAAAACCAGTCTATATTAGCAGAAAGAAGGTATCAGAAAATGGATTTGAAGGGCTTGGAAAGAATAAAGTCTCCAGGTATCTGAAAGCACTTAAAAGGCCTCTTTTTTATTATGCCAAACAGAGACTGCCCCCCCCCTTTTTTTTTTTTTTGCCTCTGGGCCATAATTCCTATTTTAACAAAAAATGATTTAAAAGAAACTCAATATGAGTTTTTTTCCAGAAAGCACTTGAATAAGTGCTTTCTGGAAAATTATGAGAAGTTCCTCTTTTAAAATGCTGGCTAAAATTATACTTACACCGTCTCAAGTTCTTCAAATCGTGATGCAGAACATGCCTAAGAAACAGATTCACATTTTTAATTCTAGCATTAAAAGATCAGGTACTACCAATACACAAACACACACACACACACACACACACACACACACACACTACACATACATACATAATCACTCACCAATAAAATAAAAATGTAATTAAATGTTAAAATTAGGCTGTTTATAAAACAGACAGAATGACCTTTAACTCAATTTTTAATATCCACCTCTTAAAGGATTACAGATTAATATAACAACTAAACACAGATACTGAAGTATGAGTGAAAAAGTAAGGATAGGTAATACTTTTAAACTTAGGTTGACAAATCAGGCAGAAAGACCTAACAAAGATAAAATTTAATTTATTCTATCAACAACAAAATTATGATAAACCAATTTTTATGACAAGGAAACTCAATTTATTTTCTAGTACAGTAAAAAAGAGATTTCTCATTTCTTATGTAATATGCTAGTAATCTGTTTATACTATACCTCTTTCAAGTTATGTTGTGCTATCTCCTGAACATGAGCTTTTAAAGATTCATTTTCTTCTTGAAGATCCTGAAAAAGAATTGGTATGAACTGAATTGACATTCAGGTATAAAAAAAAGTGTTTATTTTTGTTTTTGACTTCTCACCTGCAACCATTTCGCTCTATTGGCTATGTCTTTCTCCTTCTCTTCTAAAACAATCTTCATGGTATTCATCTGTTCCTCCTTTCCTTTTAATCTGACAATAAGTTAATAAGAAGCATCAGTGAAAATGTTATAGGACTATACAAACAAAAGTGGAGACTGTAAAAGATTTTAGGTTGTATTTACAGCCCAGGCTGATACAAAATAAACTAAAAAATAAATATTTTAAGTATACAGGCCAACGTGATTTTGCAGATAATAAGTTAAGAAGTATAGGACAATTAAAGAAAGAAATTCTATCTATCACTGCAGATCCAGATCTTGAATAAATTAGAGTAGCCCTGCTCTCATCCCGTATCATTCTGTTTAGGCCAATACCAGTGAATTTAGACAGCTTATCATCACTGGTCTGGCTATGAATTATATAGCCAGTTTCACAGTGGCTATTAAAATAGGCAAAAAGCAACATCTCAGTTTGAGGTCATATTCGGATTATAAATTATAAAAAATAAGACTTTCCACACTATCCCCATTCCCATCATAAAGTCTGTAAGTTAAATCCCAATGGAAAACTTAAGACCATGAGAGCTTTTTGAGATATTACTTCATATTCCTAAAAATATTACTTGAAATTAAAAAGAAGTTATGATTTTCATTATAATTGCATTTGATTTGTATTTGACTTGCATATACTTGTATTTAACTTGTGGAAAAGAGATATTAAAGGAAAATGAAAGAAATGGTACTTACAAGTTCTGAAGCTCCTGAATTTGAGAGGTGATAGACAACTGAAATACAAAGAAAAAACCTTTCAGAAAAAAAGCAGTTTATAATCCTTTCAATTTACCTTAAGCCTTAAGATAAGCTTTAAAAGGTGTACACTTTAAATTACAAAGATCCTAGCTGAGGGACAGCTGGGTGGCTCAGTCCATTAAGCATCCAACTCTTGATTTTGGCTCAGGTCATGATCTCCCGGTTTGTGCAATCAATCCCTGCCTCTGCACTGTCAGCACAGAGCCTACTTGGGATTCTCTCTTTCTCCTCCACCCTCTCTGCCCTTCCCCCCACTCATAGGTGCGCACACGCGCACACTTCTCTCTCTCTCTCACAATAAATAAACATTAAAAAAAAAATCCTAGCTGAATTATTCATGCCAAAATGAGATGTGTTTTGATTTTGCCTTCTCTGGTTTCCAATGACAGTAAGAGTAACAAAATAAAAATATGAACAGTAAGTCTGAATAATGTGTTAATTCTCAAGTTGTGAAAATTATAGAGTATTAACTGTACATATACCTCCCTACCGTATCAGAGCTCTTCAAGGACAACTACTCAACAGTACTCTACTTTGTCCTGCTTTTCTCATCATACACAGTAGTTCAATACTACATTTTATCCCTCACTCTCTTCACTGTCCTTTCAGATTTTGGCTTAGATGTCAGTTCCTCAAGAGACTTTCCTAATCTCTCAATCTATATTAGAGAACTGTGATATTTTCATCATACCCTGTTTTGTTCAACACATTATCTTCAATCACTAACATAGTGTTTTCACAAGTAGGAGGAACTCAGGAAATATCGTTGAATAATTGTTGGATGAATCATCTCACCCACACAATCTCACCATTTTTTCAATGAAGCTTTATCAGATTAAATTCACCCACACCCTATATGTCCGGTAATCCCAGCTACCTCTGAAATCCCCCAATGAAGTTTTACTTGGTTCTACAGGCAAAGGTTGAGCAATATTCTATAACAAAACATTTTGATCCATGCAATTTAAAAAAAAACAAAAAGGTTAAAAAGATTTACCAAACTGTTTTGTATTTAAGTTGGCAAACTAAAATGAAACATTAATACACAAAACTTCTAGAAAAGAATCTTTAAGAGTTAAAAAATACATTGATATCAAGAACATTTTCTCAAATCAGGCAAAAAATAAATAAAAAGCACATAACCCAAAATACTTACAGCACACTACTGAAAGTTTTTTTCTGAGTAACAAGAAAAAAACCAAATAGCTCATAAATACACATACACTAATAAATCTGTCATGCTATGGCTCTGGGATTTTTACCTGTTGAGCCTTTTCAAGCTGGATATTTCCTATTTCTTCTTTTAGAGCCTCTATTTCCTGTTTCAAATCCTTGACAATGACAAAACAGACAAGATTGGACAATGGAAACATAGAAATTGACATAAAATGCAATGTACAGACAAACACATGAAATTAAATGATATTCACTAAGTTGATAAACAAAAATACAAAACACACAATTTTCTCTTTCTCAATACCTGAATAGTTTTCTCCTTATTAGCAACTTTGAGAACTTCTGCTTCCAGAAGCTCTTCCACAGACTTGATCTTTCCATCCTTTTCATGGATCCTTAGATGAAGAAATGCAGTATTAAACTTTAATAGAAATATCAAGATCCACCAAGACATAACAGAACCAAATCATGAATAGTGCCATCCAAATCAACTCTTCCCATTTTAAGTAAGATAGCAATGTATCTTGCAGATAAGAAGGAAAAAAAAATACTTAAGTCTTTCTAAATGAGAATTAATCAGGATATACCAGATGGCTAAAGCCTATGCACACAAAGAGAAGCAGGTGACATGCTCTGAAAGTGCACAGAGGATGTTAAGAATACCCTGAAGAACACTAGGGACAATCAAGTTCTTCTCAACAATAATGGCTTCCAGAGTTCTGAAAGCAGTGGCAGAACTTCTACACAATAATGGCATCAAACTCATAGACACCTCAAGAGGGTACATGATCTCTCTATCCAGTATAACCTGTTCTTACTGTTCTTACTGCAAAAAGAGAAAATTAATAATTTGATGCCATAAGTTCAGAAAATAAATGGAATCGATTATAGAAATAGATGTTTTAGCAACGACACTACCCTAAGGAAGCACAGCTAAATTCTCTTAATCCACCAGCAAAAAATTCTAGAGTGGAAGGTTAAACTATTAACATACATCAACTGTCTCAATTGCACAATAAAACAAGATTCACGAGCACTAAGAAAATGGACCAAAAGAGAAAGACCAGTTTAAAAAGGTCATTACTTACACTTTCTTCAGTTCTTCAACTAGAGATGCAAAAGAAACCTGGAAATAGGAGGGCATCCTACTTAGTAATCTGCTCAAAATATAAATGAATTCAGAAACAGAAAAGTATATTATCCTTAAATTTTCCACTATACCAAAATCCAAATGAGAAAAGTAAACCCAGGAATTCTTTCTAGATTTTTTTAAAATGTCATAATAATGAAAATGAAAAGCACTCTGAAAGTAAGTAGCTTTAAGGGTATTTACAGTTAAGAAAAATCAATAGATAACAAGTTACAATTATTCAATTAATAATTCTAACCACATGAAAAGAACAAATAACTAGGAAACTGCCCAATTTCAGAGAGCTTCTTCTACTGCTACTTAGAGTCTTGCATTATACTTGTATACGCAAAACCTTTTATTGCCGTAGTAAGCAGCAATGACATCCTATCTAGAGTACTCTACCCAGTGTCTGGTGTACAAGTCAGCATTCAATGAAATGTAGCTTCTAGTACTGTTAATTAAGTCCCTAATCATTCAGATGAAAACTCTGACAATTCCACACTGGTAAAGGGAGGAATTAACAACAGATTTGCTCTATTTGAACAAAACAGGTTTGTCCATGGTTTCAAAGAGAACATTGTTTTAAAAGAGAACAGTTGTAAGATCTACTGAATACACTACCTGATCATTTTGCTTAGCCTTTAAGTCTTGAACTTCTTTCGTCAGAGATGAGTTTTCTGTTCTTATTGCCTTTTACAAAGACACATAAGCACAACACACTTTTACTTTCTAAAAAATTAGCTATCTTCAAAATACCCTACCTTCTCATTTTTCTTTAGCTGCTTCTTTCCATCTCTAGAAGGTCCAGAAATCTCCTTGTCACTCATGTCTATAATTCTCTAACTTCTAGAGATAGCCAAATGGATCTTTAATTCATTTATGTCCACAAGTATTTCTGCTTATGTTTCCACCACTTTAACAGCATGTTGTATACCACTTATCAAGTCATTTCTCCCCCTAAACTCAGATACATCTTTTTAACATTTCTTCCAGAAAAAAGGAGTCAAGTCAGTTAAGGCTAATGATAATCACAAAACACTACTGTAGACTCTCCTTTCCCTGGCTTCCAATACTACCTCATGAACTTATGAAGTCTGCTAGTTATCATTTGGTTATAATTTGGGCAAGGGTGGAAGAAAGGAAGCATATATAAACCATAAAAACAGTATCTATTTCATTAAGACAGTGAATGCTACAATCAACTACACATTTTGGTATTCCTAATAAAATGTTACATTTCATGAAAAAAGATATATTCATAAAATGTGGATAACTAATATGAAGTTTCAAAAGCTATGGGGAAAATATAAAATTATAGTAAATCTCCTTCACGTTCACTAACTACCCCATAAGAAAAACAAATCTATAAAATGCTTTACATTCAGTTCCTCCTCTTTTGTGGCCACCTGAATAAGTCCAGTTTCAAGTAATTCTTCCACTGTCTTCAACTTCTCATCTTTTTCTTGAATGCTAAATTACAAATTTAAAACATATGAATTAACTATTTTTCAAGGTAAATGCTATTACTGCTAAATATTTTACATCAATCAATTCCTGTGTCCATCATTTCTTATAAACTTAATTCTACAAAGGTTTGTGAGGATCTCTCTGATCATGGTCTAAGGGTACTTCTTCAACAATAAGTAAAACATGTTCAAGTAATACATGCTTACATGCTAGCCTAAACAAAATCACCACCACACATAATGCCACAAACCTAACGTAAGCCCAAATCAAATCACTCAACAGCATATCACCCTCTTCCATTATGAAGTACAAAGAGCATTTTAACAACCTAGATTAATATAGTTAGTAATTCTGTTACCCCAAATTTGGTAGAAATGAGTCATTAAAATATAAAAAGAAAATTTTAAACTCTCACCATTTTTCCATTTGTTCCACAACATCTTTATTAGGCTAAAATAAAAATCACCAAAAAAAGAAAAAAGTTTAATTTTACCAAGTTTGATGAGGTAAAACTAGTTCAGAAACAGAATTCTATGAAAATTATTTAGTTTTAATTAGATCCAAAATTTAGGAAGGCAATCCACACTTGAAGACTGCTGATAATTAAAGAACTATTTAATTCAGAAAACACAAGACAGTAGAGAAGCAATTACAAAAAAGACACAGAAAAAAGACAGGCATAATATGGGCTAGCAAAATGAATTAGTACCCTATAATTTTTTAATTACTATAAAAGAAAACCTTAAGAATAAGAAGAGAACTTGCTTCTTCTATATCAATTCAATTCTTCAAATATAAAAAACCCAAAGCTCTAAAGCCTTGAAGGCCAGGAAAGAGACTTTGTTCTTTCTTCTTATAATTGACTTTTTTGACTTTTTAAAAACTATGATACAACATATATATGAGCAAGTGCAAAAATCCTGTGTACAAATCAATGAACTTTTAATATGTAAATATTATGTGATTCCACTTAAAACATACAGAATGTTTTAAAACAGATTGTAAACTGCGGAAGCAACCCATGAACGTATTTTCCTTGTAAAGCATTAAAACATGAAAGTTAACTGCTACTTTTAACCACTTTCCTTCTAGCATCTCCCCAGAAACACAGAAGTCCCCACTGCTATAATTTGTGTCCAGAAGACGGGCTTTCTTCCCCCTTGGCATTTCCAAACCTTCAGGCAATTAAGCAGCCTACCAAAACAGGCTTGGGGTCTTTTTCCTTGAACATTTTTTCTGCCCATCCCAGTTCCCGCTGGTACTCTTTGAATTTTGCTAGTTTCTTACCTTTCCCCCAATGTTATTGTAACCATTTTTCACAAATACTATTAATTTTTCCATTGCTAAATCCAAGTCCTAAGACTCTACTTCTTACGTATTTCTAAAAGTAGTCCCCTTTGCTTCAATGCCTGAGGTTAGGCCCTCAGTTTCACTCATCTCAAATATCAAAATACCATACAATCCTTCTCTCTGCCTATAGTCTGTAAGGATTATTTTGTGAGGGGTACAGGAAGAACATCCCAATGGGAAAAACTTTCCTATCATTAGAAAAGAAACAGGAGCTGTCAAAAGTATATTAAGTCAGGTTTATAAACGATGAAAATAAATCATATAATAAGTTTATAAATCTATCAAGATGGGTTTTTTTGTCCATTTTTATTTTTGATGAATGCCATCTGACAAAAAGATTTAACAAAAAATTTGTAACTATGCATGATGATGAATGTTAACTATTAACGAGACTTATTGTTGTGATCATTTCACATTCTATACACATGTAAGTCATTATGTTGTACACCTGAAACTAATTTGCTATATGTCAATTATATCTCAAAAAAAAAAAAAAAAAAAACTTTTAACACTATTATCTGCACCTTAATCATTTATTGTATTATATCTTTAGTCCTACATACTTCTCCCCCACACAAATTCAAACACTTCATTGTTACCAGAGTGATCTAAAATGTTAGACAAAACATTTATTCATCCTTGTAATACCCTTCAGAGGTTTACCATAAACAGGCTAGATCAAGTTCATGGTCCTTAAACAGCATACAAAGTCCTTCATAATTGGGTCTTAGCCAATCTTTCTCTACTTACACCTCAAACTTTACACTTCCACAACATGCCAGTATACTGTGAATACACCAGTCTGGCATACATTCCCATGATTTTTAACACTGTATCCCCTTAGCTTGAACTTCCTGTCAGGGGTTGGGCAATTTTTTTCAATATCGGGTTTAGTTGTTCCTACTCTGTGGTGCCTCTTCACCCTCACTCTCCTCCAGATAGAATTTATTATCTCTTCCTCTAAACCTGTACCACAGTTCAAGAATTTTATTCATCATACTTTTCTGTATGACACCTCTATCTCCACACTAAGCCACATTCTTGAGAACAGGAACCAAGTCTCATTCATGTCTGTAGCTTCAGCATGTAGGACAATATCCAACAGACTCCATTCATAAATATGTAATGAAATCAATTTCCTTTAACAAGGTTACAGTGTAACAAATACTCTTGGTCAACAGCTCATCAAATAATTCTAAAAAACTGACCAGTTTAGCATCTATCCAACCTTTTTCCTTTATACATAATTGGCCTAATCTAATCCAATTCTGTTCTCCCTAGATGTTCTCCAAAACTACAATTTACACAATAATAAATCCCTCTACAATAATATACAACCAGGCAACAGGACAAAAAGAAAAATTTCCTACTCCTTATAGTTTTTACTTAATAATTCTGATCACTGAATCTTCAAAATCTACCAAAATAAGAATGAAAACCCTGCTCTTTTGTTAAAAAGAGCTTAAAAAGAAAAAAAAGAAAGAAAAAAGAAAAGATACTTCAGAACCCTGCCTCCCCAGAAGTTTATTTTATTCTGAATAAATGAGATCTTAGTAACTGATTTATTTGTATCATCATCCACAGGCCTGCATCCAAATGGAGCCTTCCCTTCTTTAGTGTATGAACAGGTTACCTTACCTGGTATTTGTTGTCTTTCTGCTTCCTACACCTGAAGAAACAACAACTAGGCACCATTACTGGTTCCTGTTTCAATAAGCTCAATCTTTTTCTCCCAGATAAAAATCCAAAGAGCAAAAGGACTGAACTTTTTTTTTATGTAACTAGACTGTTCATCTCTCAACTGTCACTTGGAATTCTGACTGCTGGGTAGGAAGGGGTTAAAAAAAAAGGTGGAAATGAAAGAAATTAAGATTACACTAATTTTCCTCTCTCCTTTCACTAGCAATAGCAATAAAAATGAACAGAGAAAAAGCCAAAGATGGTTCTATGGTCTGCCAAGTTGAGAGAAGTTACAACCACAACCAAAACATACCCATCCTAGTCATACGCTTTCTAAACTATTTTTAAAAGACAGAGCTTTAAGAACAAGAAAAATTCTAAGAATTACCAAAGAGAAAATCTTAAATTAGTACCAGTTTTCCCTATCAAATTCTTTTAAATACATTTTTTTAATTTAGATATAAAATTTTGTTCCTTGGATTAAATTGGACTATTCTTCATTCAAGCAAAATCTATCACATGTTAAAGGTTGTCATTTTAACAGAATATCTAAAAGTACACAGAAACCTTAGCAGTAGGTGGAAGGCTGACTCAGTTAAGGTAGAAATTAGAGGATTTTCTTTTTTAATATTAACTTTCACACACATGATGGGGGATTTTACGTAAGATATTAGAATGGCAATTCTTAAGTCCTCATACAATCTTTAAGGAAAAAGAAAAATTTGAGGCTAGTGATTTTGTTCTTACCTAATCAGGGAGAATACATTTTTAGTACAGAACTAAAATATTAAAAGATTTTAAAGTTAAAAGATTTGTAAAGATTCAGGTTTTTGGCTTAAATGTAAGTGAAAGTAACCAACACCTTTAATACTGGAATTCCAGGGCAGATTCATCTGTTTCTAGACATTTGTTTTACCTTCTATGAAGTTAATTTTAGAAAGTATTTAAAAGCTTATATATTGAAATAGGTGACTCAGAATCTCTGATAACCAACCCAAAATTTACATTCTGCTTTTCTGGGTAAGAATTAACACAACCAAAAATTATCAATTTTCACCTAATCCTAGCCATTAATGTTGCATCTCACACATAGTATTTTATGTTGCTACTAAAATTTTAGATGCTGCCAGCTAAACTATAACCAGAATCTATGAGGGAGGAAAAGTCTCAGATTTGATGAAATAGATCTCTTATAAACTATGCCACCACAAGGGAAATGAGAATAAGATTTAAGAATAAACCTTAAATATTACTTTAGCATTACGGTGGCATGAAGTCATGTCCCTGCACTGTACTAAATATCATCAGTTTAGCATTATCTCCTCTACTGCCTTTTGTTTGCAAGGATAAAGCATATACAAAGTAGTAAAGATTATGCAAGGCACTTACTATCATATTCAAGAAGGGGAGGAAAAAAAAGTAGATTATTTCTTGAAAAGTAAAGAGATGTGAATGAAATACTTCCACAGTATTTGGCACAGCTTAGTAGCTAAACCAATTTAATATCCGCATAATGTAAATTTTAAAATAAAAAAGAGAGCATGCATCTGTGAAAGGAAGTGCTATCGTTTGCACTTATGTGCTATCATAACTTCAGCTTCTAATACAGGTTCCCAAATTTAACACTGTTAGAGCAACATTCAAAGTTTCTATTTTAATGTGTCATCTAATATCAAGAGTTTCTAGAATATTTTTAACACTGGAATTTGGAGAGTTATGTATAAGAAAAGTCTGAAGGCAACTAACTCTTAGGAAAAGCCATACAATGGACATTGCCTGGGACTCTAGTTTATGGAGCCATGCTTACTCAGACCACTATATAATTTCGATGGCTTGCTAGAAATACAGAAAAAAGTATGATGACAGTAGAGGGTAGAGAGGAGATGAAAAAATAAATATCCAAAGGGAGAGGAATTAAGGTTTAAGATACCTGTTAAAGGCCAAGTACCAGGCTAAACGCTATACATAAACTTCCCCATTTAAATCTAACATATTCATGATGTAAATAACATCTCAATGTGAAAGACCTGAAATGAAAGGTCTCAGAAGGGTTAAGCAATTTGATCAACATAATTGCTTTTAAGTGCTGATAGCAAGTGTTAAGCCTACTTACTCTCTTTTTAAGAAGCCACTGTTGCCTTAGAGAAAAAGGTGAGGCTCCAAAAATGTAAGGACTTTTATCCTGAGAGCCAACTGTATCAAAAGGACTTAAATGCTTTTTATGTATCCTATTTAGCATTAGCTTCCTCTCAGGGAAGAAAAACTCTATTTCCCTTAATTTAGGCACCTGATAAGCACAAGATGAATAGAAATGCAATGAAAAGACTTACCTATCCCTTAAGTAAAACTCCTCAAAAAGAATGCATTGGTTAATATTTAAGAAGAACCAGATCTTGTTAATATTAGGATAGTTCTACCCTGTGATTCACAAAAGCCTTACCTGTTCAGAAACAAGAGTCTGTAGCTTCTGGACTTCTAACTGTAATGCTTTGTTTTGGTCATTTAGAATCTGAAAGAAAGAATCTCAGAGTTTACTGTTTTATTAAGAAAAGGTAACCAAGCAATCATCTGAATGGGTTAAAAAAAAAAAAACAACCCATATTATTCAAGTACTCATAAAGTGACAGGTGAATTATATACAAACGTAAGAATACAAATCTCATGTGGTTTCATTTTCCAGTTTCAATATATATTTCCAAAACACAGAAACACAGTAGTAATATATAAAGTACATGTACAATTGATGAGGGAAACAAAGGTAAGAGAAATGCAGCTTAAATTAAATTTCCTTACAACTTGCAGCCCACTGATAAACTCCTGAAACATGCAGAGTGTGACCTTCCTCAAGAAACTCATTGCTGCCTTGGTGCCTTCCTTAATGTTTATGTTTCATTAAAAACTAAAAGTAACCTTATCTTAACAGCAGCTAGTCCCTTCAAGATCCTGAAAGCCTTGCTTCAAAATTCCTTAGAAACTTACTTCCCCCACTCCCTCCACAAACTTAAAAGTATATAGTCACACCTCACAATCCCAGTGCAGTTCTTTCTGCCCCCGGGTCACGTCCCCACGCTTTAGTAAAATCACCTTTTGCACCAAACGTCTCAAGAATTATCTTAGGCGTGTACTCATGAACACCACTTTAAATTTCATCACAATGAAAATCAAAATCATCAGTTTCTACTGAGCCCCCAATTCAGTCACGTGCTTTATCTGAAAACAGTATTAACACTGTGCTTAGAATTATTTCATGTGTATTTCAAAGAATTCAGTTTGTGCCACTGGATTCTGGGAAATCCTGCCTTGATAAGGGAGTATATATGGGATTCTTATAAAATAAATGCAAAAAGGGGCGCCTGGGTGGCTCAATCGGTTAGGTGTCCAACTTGGGCTGAGGTCATGATGTCACAGTCCATGGGTTGGAACTCCACATCGGGCTCGGTGCTGAAGGCTCAGAGCCTGGAGCCTGCTTCGGATTCTGCATCTCCCTCTCTCTCTCTGCCCCTCCCCCACTCATGCTGTCTCTCGCTCTCAAAACTAAATAAACATAAAAAAAATCTAAAAAAATAAAATAAATGAAAAAAGAAGAAGAATGCAAATCTCATGCACATGAAGAGATGCAACCTGGTGATAAGAATGCTTTACAATCCTCAAGCTGAGCAGCCATGACCAGAAACTAGCACAATGGAGGCAGTTAAAACCATCACAAACTAAAAACTGCAAACACTGAGGCAAAACGAGTTTCAAACATCTATTATAAGAACAGATAAGATAGTCTATGGGGCACCTGGGTGGCTCAGGTCATGATCTCGCCCTTCCTGAGTTCGAGCCCTGCGTCAGGCTCTGTGCTGACAGCTCACAGCCTGGAGCCTGCTTCAGATTCTGTGTCTCCCTCTCTCTCACTACCCCTCCCCCCGTTTGTGCTCTCTCTCAAAAAAAAATAAACATTAAAAAACAAACAAAAAAAGGAACAGATAAGATAGTCTAGACAAGAAGTACATGATAAAATGCACTGGTTGTAAAAGCCCCCAAATAAACTATAGTCACACTGCATCAGACTGATTTCATATAAAAACTAGTATTTCTAGGGGACACCTAGGTGGCTCAGTGGGTTGATTTTGGCTCAGCGATGCAGAGCACAGAGCCTGCCTTGGATTCTCTTTCTCTCTCCAGCCCTCTGCCCCTCCCCCCGCTCATGCTCACTAGCATGCTCTCTTAAATAAAAAAAATAAAAAAAAAAACCCTAGTATTCCTAGATTCACTTCAACTGAAATCGTATAAGGTCGTTCTAAGCTCAGTTGACAAGCTTAATCACACACCTTAAATTCTTCCATTTTGTTTGAAATTTCACATTGCAGCTGTTCTTCAAGCAATCTTATTTGATCATCCTTAACATGAATACTACGAGAAAGAAAATCAATTGAAATACTTCATACATTCATGAAGTTTACACAAATTACATGCACAACTATCAGTTATGAGTAGCAGTAATTTCTACAATTGAACATAAATGTAGGATGGCTCCATATACAGCAATACTTCAATCACCTTTTCTGCATCTTCTCCAGTTCACGTGCAGCAGCAGCCTGTGTTTGAAATGAGATGAGAACTGCATTATTTCTCAGGAAACACTCAAAACTATTTGTTCACTTAGTTTTATATACTGAAAAGCTACATTTTCATATATCTGGGAGTAAATAAAAGTTAAAGCAATATCCTACAGATTTCTGTAATACTTTTTGCTGTCGCAATATTCTATACTTCTCACTGATCAAATTTTACCCTAATAAAGGTATAGTTTTTTGATTCAACGGCAGAAGGCTAAAACAAATCAGCACATTAAGAATGTTGTAATGGATTCCTTGGAGACCCTAAAAGTGGTCAACTCATTCGATCGAACATTAGTTTCAACATGAAAACAGCAATATCTAGGTGGGTTGTGAGAGTCATGGTCAAATAGAAGAGGCTTTCAACAATAAACATTAGGTGAACACAAGTAACCATTATATTTACTATGTATATGAAATTAGGACTTGCAATACCAATGCAAGTAAGTATAGACTAAGTGAAATTCTGAGGTGAATGTTCAACAGCAATGAAGATTTACCTACCTGTTCATTTGCCAGCGCCTGTAACTTTTGCACTTCAGCTTTTAATAAGAAATTCATATTTTGTGTATCCTACAAGAAGGAAAAATATTAAAAAATATTTAATATAATTAACCCTAAAGTTTGTAAAGCATCTCTTCTACCTAAGCAAAGGTCTCAAATTACAATTTCTTAAAACAGAAAGAGAAACCATATCCTGTTACGTAGCATGTTTCCCAAATTACCGTGAATTATAGCATATGAGAAAAGTCTTCTCAACTTTTCTTAGAAGGCTAAAGAGGATCTTGTAGAAAAGACATAGACACTTTTAAAATGAATGCAGGGTATTTTCCATTCTTGATAGACATTCATACTGATTACCATCACAAATTCAATGCCTATAAAATACTGTTGCCATTTGTAAGAATTACTGTACCTTAAGTTCTTCCTCTTTACTTGTTAAATGATCATGTTCATTTGCTAAAGAATCTTCAGTCTGTTTTATCTGCTTATCCTTTTCAGCAATCCTTTAACAGGAAATACATTTGTACATTCAATAAACGTTTACAAGTCAAGTCACAGCTCAAGGGATTAAAAGCCTTAAATGTTGTCATGCTTATTTAAATCATTTCTCATGTAGCCATACCCTCCATTTCTATAGCTCCTTCCAGTTTAGTAATAACTATCATATGTATTACTACAACTCCCTAAAATACATACCCCTATTTTAAAACTTGAGGTGAAAAGAAGTAATTTGTTTAAGCTTACAAACCTGGCAAGGCCAAAGCCAGATTTCAGGTCTTCTGAACTCGAGCAATTCATGTCTAAGCAAATTAAACAATACACTAAAAACAGAACCTTGTTTTGGGTATACCACCATATAGTTAAGATACAGAGTGGGTACAACTACTTATTAGACACAAAAGTAATTTACTTCCATTAATCTCAAATCACAATTCTCTCTTACATAACGGCAAAAAGTCCAAATAAAAGAAAGGTTCCTCAACTCTTTTACAATAAGGACATAAAACACAAAATGTGCAATGTTTAGGAACTCAACTCACTGATGGAGGGAGGAGAGCAAAGTCGCTCCAAATCTAGTTGGGAGTATTTTCGGAACAAGTTAGAACATAAAGTAAATCCTAAGTGTTGATAAAACAGGTATCAGTTAGTGGTAACTAAGTAATTATAAGAGAAGTGTAGAAAGGCAGGCTTACACTTTATGTAATTCTTCTGCCAGAACTGAAGCAGAGGTCTAAGAAAGAAGAACAGTGTCAACATAAAAGCATTTAAAAGAAAGTTTAAAAGTTGTACAATAATCAAATAGAGCTTCAAAAATTAAAAGAAATTAATGTACATCAAGTTGTTAGAGGAGTATCTGGCCCATCATGAATGTTCAATAAATAGTAGCCATTATTCTGAAAGCAACTTTGATCACTAACAAACAGTATTAAGGAATTAGATAGCACAGAACAGTTCAAATAAAACAAACTGCCAGGCCTGGGAACTGTATAACTGACAAGTAACAAATACATAGGAAAAATATCCAGAAAGGCCATTTTTCATCTTATCTTAGTAACTATTTCCAATAATGAAATGATACAGTTCATGATTAAGGTAACAACCAAGTCATTTGGTAATACACATGTTCATCTTCACTTTTCAAAAACATACTGGTAGCAGTCTCTAAATATTTAATTCCTGATAAATTTTCTAGAGCTACCTCTCAGCTAATAACAAGATTTCAATCCACTCTGAGTTGACAATTTATATATACATGTATATTTCATATATATAGACACCCTTTCCTATAGTAATAATTCTTACCCAATTCATTTTAGATGATAGTTTCTACAAAGAAAGCAAGTAGAAAAAAACAAAAATGTCCCAAAAGTTTGGGAGTTTGACTTTGCATAAACCTTAAAAACAAATTGTTAACATTAAAGCTGCTTTTTAACACAGAAAAGTGACTTCTATTCTAAGCTAATACTTTCTCTACAATTTTTTGAATTTTAAAGTTGAGGAATTGAAACCAAAATTCACAGTACGTATATAGTAAGTACTGAGAAATAAGTACTTAGAAGCTTTTTTTCTTTTTCTTAATGTTGTATTATAGAGATATATGCTTTAGAATATATCTATGTGGCACAGCAATGTTGCCAAAGAGTAACAGGTCTAACAACACAACTTGCAAAACTCTGGAAGGTATTCCCACTTACTAAACAGAAGTATAAGTTTTAAAGTGAATTTTTGCATATATAACCTGAGATTAATATATATTATATTAACATACTGCTACCCTCTGAGGGTATATAAAGTTTTCCCTTATGGCTAGTTAATATTCAGCAAGCATTTTTAACACATAAACCACTATTCTTAACACCATTTGGCCAATTTCTTCTGTTTTGTGTCAAGATTATCAACATTTTTTCCTCCTATGGTAAAAACTCTCCATTAGTTGGATTTGGATTTCTTTCTTGGTGTTTTCCCATAGCACTATACATAATTATCAGAGTGCTGAGCAATCAGGATCATCACTGTTGACTGACTAGTCTCCCAACTACTAATCCTGTGCTTGGCACTCAACAGGCATTCAGATGACTATTTAAGTGGCTAGGAAGCTATCAGTAAGGAAACAAACAAAAAGCAGCAGCTGTTAGTAATGATAAACAACATTTAAAAAAGCACGATTACCTGGGCTGCTATCTGGGAATGGAATTGTTGAATTTGAGCTTTCAAAGCCTCGTTCTGCTCCAAAATATCCTTTCATAAATAGCAACCAAAAAGGAGAGAGGAGAAAAGTGTGCTGTTAACAAATACACCAACATATATGAACAAAATAAGGTATAAACTTCTGCTTATCTTTAAAAAGGCATTCTTAGATTCCAAAAGGCATAATTTAAACAACAATCACTAGGCATATATTTTGAGAGTTGATTTATAAGGTAGAAATTAATAATAAGTTGTGCTGTTCGTAATCTAACACAAAGAATTTAAAACTGTGCTTAAAGAGGACATCTTTAAGCACACAAACACACCATATCGTGACAACTGCTTAAAGATTAAGCTATAATTACTCATCAGCACTCCAGAATTAGGATAAAGTAGACCAACTTTTCTCTTCTACAGAGACACATCCAGCCACTGCCCACCTTTATTTTTTAAAAAGAGGGAAAACTAGGGGCACCTGGGTAGCTCAGTCAGTTGAGCATCTGGGGTTTGGTTCAGGTCATGATCTCACAGTTTGTGAGTTCAAGCCCCATATCTGGCTTGTTGCTCTCAGCATAGAGCCTGCTTCAGATCTTCTGTCTTCCCTTCTCTCTCCCGTACTTGTGCTCTCTCTCAAAAATAAACATTTAAAAAAATTAAAAAATTAAATAAAATAAAAGCAAGGGAAAATCAGATACCTGAACTTGCATCTGTAAAGATTCTTCTTTGGTCACCCTTTTTTGCTCCGATTCCATTAACTGCATTAGTCTTTGCTCCAACTGTTGTTTTGATACCAAGGTATCTGTAAGCTTACTATGAAGACTCTGTACTTCATTTTCTTTGGCCACAAATTTACTCTGTAAATCTGTAACAGAACATTGCATTTTACAAAGGTCTCTTCCTTTGCTTGGTACTACTACTCATCTTTAGTGCAGGCATTATCTCCTCTAGAGAACACACCTTGAATCTTTCCTCTTCTTCCCCTCCTGCACATGGCTCCCCTGAGCAGCCTTGGTTTACCTAATCACAGAACCTGCCACTCTGTACTAACTCTTCTCCTCACCCAGGAAGTGAGCTTTTTGAGATCAGAGATTGCCTTTTTTCTATGCCCAGAGCAGTGTCCAAGGCTTACGCATAGTACATACTCAATAAATGTGTTAACCGAATGGTACGTGAATGTTTAAAACTGTTGTATCATTTCTTGAAAGCATTCATTTCCCCCAAAGACACTTAGGAAGTTATCTAGCATATTTCTTATAAATTCCCCATACTCTCCTACCTGGAAAACAGAGAAAGATGCTGATGGTTAACAAATGCGCTGGTATAAAGTAAAACTTGTCTGCCTACTTCTCTTCTTAGCAATGACCCCAAAACAACAAAGAAAATAAGCAACAAGCACAAACTATCTTTGATGCAATCAGAGTATGAATGTAACTCCAAATCACAGAAATTAAGATAAAATGGAGAGATGATCACTAACTTGGAAAGGGAAAGTGTTCCAGAAATCTGGAAAGGCTCAGGAAACGGAGAGACCAGGTATCATGAGAGCTGCCTTTGGCCCCATAACATAAACAAGTTCACCACCACTACCATCAAGGAAGGGAGGCATATAGAGAGAAAAAGAGTGTGTGTGTGTGTGCGTGTGCACATATCACATTTTAAGAAAATCTATTAATGCCCTAACAAGACACTAGTAACAGAATGAAACACAACTCAAAAAAGAACTCTTGATAACTAAACATATAATGGTCATATCCAGGATTAGAACTAGAAAGAGCACAGTATTTCTTTACCAGCAATAGTAAAAGTTAGAACACTGAATGCCTTCACATTTCTGTGGGGGAAAATTATTTATAACCTAGAACTCTACATCCAAACTACCAATCAAGCATGAAGGTAGAAAGAATAAAAACATTTTCAGATATGCAAAGCCTCAACAAATGTACTTAAAGGCATACTCTTATGCTACTAAAAGATATGCTATTAAACGAGAGAGGAAAGCAAGAAAGATGGCGGTGACAGAGTATTCAAACAATAGGCAGTCTCAGGAAGAC
This sequence comes from Puma concolor, assembly GCF_028749965.1. NCBI lineage: Eukaryota > Metazoa > Chordata > Mammalia > Carnivora > Felidae > Puma > Puma concolor. The sequence continues at coordinate 45,640,148 of NC_141672.1, forward strand.
AGTCATGGAGCCAACCTAGAAAACAACAAGTACTGGAACGGGAAGATAGAGGACTCCAGAGGGATATCCCCCAAAAAACTGAAAAGATTCTCCAGTACTTCATATGTTGTGAAGGTGGAAGAGGGAAGATGGTAAGAGGAGTATAACCACAGGTAAAATTTTAAATAAGAAAATGAGGATCAAACAAGTTAAAAACATAAAGCAATAATAAGCTCTAGGAAATTAATATTGTTTATGAGAAGAATTGCAGTTTTAATGTTTATCTTGGCTCAGGATTGAGTCACAAAGTCCTAATGATGCAAACAGTGAATGCTGATATAATCAAAAAGAATGCATAGCCATTACTGGTAGAATGTTGGGAAGGTGGGAGGAATGGTGTGGGAGTGTTAAGTCCTCATTTCCTGTAATACAAAGTCAACAGATGCCTATCAAGAGGTAACAGTGTAAGTACAAATAATATGCTTATTTAGAAATATGACAGAAAATACTAAAGGCAAAAGTGACAGAAAATACTAAAAGCAAAAGTGACTGCTTCTAGTCAGAGTGAAGCTTTACTGTTTACAGTGACATACATAGTTTATAGAGAGATACATAGTTTACAGCTACAATTCTTATCAAAATTCATGTGTGCTTCACTGACGAAATGTAATTGTAAAAGTAAGCTAATACTGCTAGGAATTTACCCAAGGGGTACAAAAGTGTTGATGCATAGGGGCACATGTACCCCAATATTTATATCAGCGCTTTCAACAATAGCCAAATTATGGAAAGAGCCTAAATGTCCTTCAACTGATGAATGGATAAAGAAGATGTGGTTTATACACACAATGGAATACTACTACTTGGCAATGAGAAAGAATGAAATCCTGCCATTTGCGCAATGTGGATAGAACTGGAGGGTATTCTGCTGAGTGAAATAAGCCAGTCAGAGAAAGATAACATATGTTTTCACTCATATGTGGATCTTGAGAAACTTAAAACCATGGGGGAAGGGAAGGGGGAAAAAAAGTTACAGAGAGGGAGGGAGGCAAACCATAAGAGACTCTTAAACACAGAGAACAAACAGAGGGTTGATGGGGAGTGAGGGAGAGGGGAAAGTGGGTGATGGGCACTGAGGAGGGCACTTGTTGGAATGAGCGCTGGGTGTTGTAAGAAAACCAATTTGACAATAAATTATATTAAAAAAATAAAAATAAATAAAAGTAAGCTAATGTATCTTAAACATAAATTTTATATATAAAGAAAAAGGCCTCTAAATAGCTTGGGTATATTTATTTTGAGCCAAAGGGAAATAGGGAGGTGGAGGGGTGCCAGGTGTATGGAATCAGAGGAAACCAAAGGTCTAAAAAGCCAAAAGTCCGTATGACCTACCCTATTGCTTAGAACTGTATTTAACTAGCTCACTGCCTCTTTTGTGGGAGAAAAGGAGTAATAGAGACGAATAATACATATAATACAAGCTCCATTACCTCCCAGATGGATTCATCAAATTAAGAATAAGTAATGAGGGGCACATAGGTGGCGCAGTCAGTTAGGCGTCTGACTCTTGATTTTGGCTCAGGTCATGATCTCACGTCTTGTGAGACGGGGCCCGGCGTCCGGCTCTGTGCAGCCATCACAGAGCCTGCTTGGGATTCCCTTCCTCTCTCTCTGCCCCCTCCCCTGCTTTCTCTTTCTCTCTCTCCTCAGAATAAATAAACTTAAAAAAAAATAAATACATAATGAAAGTTAACATTTAAGTAGACTGTTTTAAGTCAATTATTTGGAATGGTAATGCCTTTTTTTCCCCCACCATACAGGAAGTGAGTCCTCCCTTACAAAGGAAAAATAAAGAAGTAATCAAGGAACCAAAGGGAATAAATTCAGATAGGAAACACACAGCTAGGTTACTATTACCTTAGAAACTATAATTTTATCTGCAACTCAATGTTTCAAGATAAAGCTAGTAGAGTTTATTTTAAAACTCTAAGAACTCTTAAAGAAATAAAGGTACTCTGAAAGTATAAAAGCTATTTTTATTGGCCTAAACAAAAAGGTCAGATTATTCTTTCTTCATATACAGAGGGAAGAAGATTTTAAGCAGGACTATATACTAAATTTACATGAATACCTTTTCACCTTACCTTGTTGTGCTGCCTCATGCTCTGCCGTTCTCTTCCTGATATAACTCTGGACTTCTTCCCACCTTCTCTCAGCTTCTTGTAGTTGAACCTGAAAAAAGGGTAAGTCAGCACAATCACAAACCTTCAAATTAAAAAAAACAAAGCATCCTCTATCTTTAGTCCTGTCATAAAACCACCTATTCCAACAAATCATTTCCTACATTACTAAAACAAGCAGATATGCCCAGACTTCTGCAAAGATATTATCAGCCACAGCCATTCTATCCTCCAATATGCAGCATTTACAGAAACTGAATGCGGATAGATAACTGTAACTACTACTATGTATAGATCTGATCCATTTAGCTATCCATTTTTACTTCTTCAGCCAACTGGCTATCAAAAGACAGGATGGTATCTTTACTGGTAAATCTCAGTAGGTACCTAAAATTCCTATTTTGAGGTACAGCACAAGAGTTCAATGATGACTATAACCTTCAGCATCATTTATATGCTTATCCATATCCATACAGAACTTCCATATTCCTAAGTTCCAGCAGCAAACACACCAGCAAGACAAATTTTAAATAAAAGAAAGGACAATTTTATCAATCCCCCACAGGGACTTCTGTTTTTTTGAAAACTTCAAAAAAATAAAAACTGCACTATTTTCCACCTTCATTTATTGTCAAAGCCCTCTTAACCCCTCCTACTCTGGAACTGCTATCAGGAAGAATTCTACCCAAGACCTAAGAATCTAATACATTTGACTTTACACAAATTGAACTATATGTTCAACAAATCCTCCCCCCAAAGGAAGAAAGGACACTTCTCATCATTCTATTCAATGTATATACACTGTAAGATACAAAAGGAACAAATCTATTCCTCCGTAGCCTGAGCAACCCCATGTATCACATTTCAGCATGACCTTCTCATGATACTAAGTAGCATTCTGGTATCTAAAGAAACTGACTCAACTGAATTACTATGAATTACTATGTAGTATGGCCAAGTGAAAGCTACTGGAGCATTTCCTGGTCTTGTGCTAAAGCAAAGGAAAATCATCCATTCCAATGCTCGAAGAAAAATAGTTTCTACTGAATTTATTGAAAAGTCCAAGTTATGGATAAGTGGTATTGAAGGTAATTTTAACTACATGGTTTTTGCCTCACCCTTATGAACCTAACTTCTATATGCAAGATGAAGTTCGGCTTATATCTGTCAATCAGCAAATTTCATTTTTCTTATCTTCAGACAGTCTACAACCTGAAACTCAAGCCTATATTCAGTTCTTTCATTATGCACAAGCTTCTATACAGGCAGAGTGCTTAGACTTTTAAGACTCAACCTACGTTTCTCAAACCTACATACATATTTATATTTAGGTCCCTAAGTTTAACATCTACATTATTTATGAAGTGATAAATAAAGGTGGGAATATGTCACCTTCAACTGAGTAACTGCTTGCTCAGCATTCTTCTTTTGGACTTCCTCCTGCTGGAGCTTTCCTGTTTTCTCAGTTAGCTCATTCACTAACCTAGCGTAATCCTGGCGTAGTTTATTTAGTTCAGCAGACTGCCTGAAAACAGTAACTGGATTAGGAACCTTCTATTATTACAAACACATAAAAAGAACAAACAAAACATATTTTCTATTAGTTTTTCTGAGTTAGTAATTCCACTTATAGCCAACCGAAACAGAAAAGTTGTAAGCAACTACTAATAATGAAGTTTGGTTGAGTATCATCTCTGAATCACTCTGGTAACAATTACACAGATTCCAAAATCACCATAAAATAATCAAGAGAAATGGATGACTACACACTCATGAACATAAGTCAACATTGTCACCTTCAAACTGGTGTTCTGAAAATCTATTAAAATCAGTCGGAGTGCTTATTCTTGTAAGCATGCTACTAGTCTTCTCCAAGGTACAGGTTTTCAAAGTATGGCCCAGAGCCAATTTCATCACTATCACGAGGAATGTGTCTTAATATGCAGACTCCTGGGCTCTACCTCAGAGCCAGTGAATCATAATCTTTTAGAGGTAGGACTCAAGAATATGCTTTTTTGACAAACATGTCAGATGCTCTTCAGAATAATAAAGTTTGAGAACTACTGTTAAAGGGGATAGATGTTTTAAAACTTATAAATGCAGTCTCAAATTTGTAGACAACGTTCCATTGTGCCAGCATTGTATTTATCACATAGTTTAGCTGAAGAAGTTCTTCACATAGCGAAAAAATAGTGAAAATTCATTTTAAAAACATGTAAAATACAGAAATCTAACCAATTACTATCAAACACATTTTGATGGCTCAAGAAAATATCTGCCATTTAATGAAAATATTCTGCCATTCAATTAAAAATAAGGCATTTGGAAACATACTTGCTCTCTAGTTGGTTTGTAGTGTTGCTGACAGCATCTCTCAATATGCCATTTTCCTGCTTCAAGTGAGCTATCTCCGCCTCCATCTGCTCACGAACCTGCTGGAACTAAAATTATTTTACAAACATAAGATTTAGAAACAATAACTGCCAAAGCTAACTTTTAAAAGAAACTTTATTATGATGAGAATGTAAAAAGCATCAATAGAATGAAGTCTGAACCATCCTTCTCAAATAAATATAAAGAAGTTTAAGGGAAGAATTATATTTTGATAGTGATGAATGCAAAGTCAATACAAGCTGCCACAACATCCAAGAATGCAAGTAGATGCTTGCTGCTCTTATACTGGAAATGTAAAATAAATACATGTAGAGATGTTTGAGAAATAAGACGCTGAATTTTGTTCCTACCCAACAGACTCATATAGAATTAACTCTATCTTAAACCTATATCAATTTTAGGTTAGCAGTATTTGTAATGAAAGATTTTAGTAATCAAAAGTTTATTTAGTATTTATTTAGTAATCAAAAGTAATCAAAATAAAAACTGAAAATATGTTCAACATATTTATATTAAGTTACACATTGAGCTATAACCAAATAGATGGCAAATTTATCACACAAAAATCTACTAAAATATTATGGCCTCTTATTTCGCACCTACAGGACCAAAAGATAAAGAACACTGAGTCTTATATTCCCATAGGGATATGCCCTATTTTAGAATGTGAAATAATCTTAATAATTTTAAGTAAACCTATTCAGTTAAGAGAAATTAAAGTATATGTTTCTATTTTTCAGAGAACTTTTCATATGGAACCTATATCTTGGCTTCTAAATGCAATTAAATAAAAAAAAAGAGAGAGAGAGAAGGAAAGAAAAATGAGAAATCACCTTCCATCCTCAATAAAAGATGGTGCTATAAGTACTTGACTAGGAAGTAGGAATTAAGAAACAGAAAAGATCCCTTGAGAGTAGGAAAATCAGTTCTTCAATAAGAAGAACTATTTATTAATGGGAAAGAAGATCTCAAATGGCTGGGGTTTGGAAAGAGAGAGGATTGGGCCAAATGAAAGCAGAGAGCAGTGGACAGGGGAAGAACCGGACCACAGATTCATTCACTACTTTTTTGCTATTAGTTTATTTCCATGGAAAACACTGGGACTTAGATAATAGTAAAGATTAATTTTAAAATTTTCAGCAGACTAGCAATGTGATTAGAATAGTATCTTACAAACAAAAACCTGATATTACATGTTAAAATGGAAATGAGAGACCTATTAAAAAGGGGCTATAATGATACTAGTATGAAACAATAAACTAAGGTAATAGCTAAGAACTGAATGCAAGAGTACCTAGAAATAAATTATCTTTAAGATTTCAGAACAAACTATGAACTGGACAAGAGAGAGAAGTCAAAGGATTCAAGCATAAGGATAATGATGCCTCAAATATTAGAAAATAAAAACAACTTGATCAAAAGCAAGAGTTTGATTCTAGACATATGTTAAATTTAAGGTGATGACAAGAGCTTCCAAATTTGAAGCATCAACTAGTAATGGAAATAATTAAAAAAATCATTGGGTCAGAGAGTTCAATTAGGGGAAATATTATTAGATCACCAGACAAGCAGACCCAAACCATGTTCTTCAATAGCCTCTTTATCAATAGTAAAAGTGGTATTTCAATCTTAAAAAGAGAGAGAGAAAAAAAACCAATCAACCAACCATGGGTCCAGGCTAACTGGAATCATGAAAATGATCAATATATGGAAAAGACAGTAAGAACTGAACTTTGTGTAATGTTGAAAGAAGACAGGTGAAAGTAACAAGAGATTAAGTCACTTAGGCAAAAACCTTAGGAGTCATCCTTCATTATAATTTTTCTCTTGCTCTCTCTATTCCATCACCAAGCCCCATCTACTAACTCTTCTGTATCACTCAAACTCAACCTCTCACTGTCAACATCTGATTCGGGCCCTTGTTCTCTGACTTGGATTCCTGCAAAAGCCCTCCAATTATTCCTTATTCCACTTTCCACACTTCTTTCTACCAGAGTAATAGTTAAAAATACTTGAGGCTCCTGGGCGGCTCAGTTAGTTAAGCATCCAACTCTTGATTTCAGCTCAGGTCATGATCTGTGAGTTACAGGTTCAAGTCGGGCTCTGTGCTGACAATGCAGAGCCTGTTTGGGATTCTCTCTCTCTCTCTCTCTGCCCCTCCCCCTGCTCATGCACTTTCCTCCCTTTCAAAATAAACAAACTTAAAAAAAACCTGCTAATAAAATCACACTGTTGAGTTGCTTAAACTCCTTTAGCGGCTCCCCAGTCTTTCAGTATACAAGTCCCTTTAAGATAGGGCCTCTATTTATATCTCTAGATCTTCTCCTCATTCTAGTACTGATTTCCAAACACAACTGCTACTGCATTTCTCAAAAACTGTTATCACTGGGCAATTTCTATCAGAAACACCTGAGTAGCACGCATTAAAAAGTTCCATCCTGGACCCCAACACAGACCCATGGACCCATCACCTCTAAGGACAGAACTAAGGAATCACACCAAGTAATAACCCAGTGCCGATTTCTTCACTCTCTGATAATGCCTGATTGTTTCAAAACATTCAATACAGTTTACATATCATTTCTAACAAGTCTGCTCTATAACCTTTCTCTTCTCCACCTTTCCTCCCAATGGTTCCAAAGCGCCCACTGGTTACCTCTACAGTAATCCCCCCATCCACAGGGAATACCTGCCTTCAAGACCCCCAACAGATGCCTGAAACTGCAGAATACTAAACCCTAGGTATCCTATGTTTTTCCTTACACACACATATCACTAATTTATAAATCAGGCACAGTTATGAGATTAACAACTAAAAACAGAACTTTAATAATATACTATAATAAAAGTTACATGAAGGTGTTCCTCTCCCTCTCAAAATATCCTATTATACTGAATTCCCCCTTCTTGTGATGATGTGAAATGATAAAATGCCTACATGATGAGAAGGGAGATAAATGACATAGGCATTATGACATAGTATTAGGCTACTACTGACCTTCTGACACTATGTCAGAAGGAGGATCATCTGCTTCCAGACTTCAGTTGACCACAGGTAACTGAAACCACAGAAAGTGAAAAGGAATAAGGAGGGGGGACTACAATATTGTAATGGAGTATATTTACATGTCACCTTCCAGCTTCTTCCTCATCTGCACCTAGAAAAGGTGTTTACTTACACATAGGGAGCCAGTTTAGCTATAGTACCATAGCCCAGCACGCTGCCTTGCACATATTAGGCATTTAAAGTTTCCTAGTTAAATGAATGCAAAATTTCATTTTGTTTTCAAAAAGTAAAAATATACCTTCATCTGCATCTGCTGAGTCTCTTGATAACTGACATGCATTTTGTTTTGAAATACATTATGCTCCTTTTCTAACGTTCCAATACGATCTTTCATCCTTGCTATAACTACATTGCTTCTTTCTTTCTCTGACATCATTTCCTAGAATAAACCAGAAAAAAAATTATGAAAACATTTTATTAAAAAAATAAGTACCATAATTTATAATAAAGACATTTTTAGCATCAGCAAAATTATGTCAATAGAACAATGATGAATTTTGAAGTAACTACATGCTTAAGATCAGTTCTTTTGTGTTTTTTGGTTTTTTTAAGAGATAGAGCACGCGCGAACAGGGAAAAGGGCCAGAGGAAAGGGAGAGGGGGAGAGAGCAAAAGAGGGAATCTCAAGCAGGCTCATTGCCGTGTGCAGAGCCTCATGTGGCACTCCATACCATGACCCTGGGAACACGACCTGAGCTGAAATCAAGATGAGGTACCCCTAAGATCAAAGGTTTAAAATAGAATTTGTTAGGGACATTGAGCATCCAACTTCAGCTCAAGTCACGATCTCACCGTACGCGGGTTCAAGCCCTGCATCAGGTTCTGTGCTGACAAGCTCAAAGTCTGGAGCCTGCTTCAGATTCTGTGTCTCCCTCTCTCTCTGTCCCTCCGCCACTCACACTCTGTCTCTCTCTCAAAAATAAACATTAAAAAAACAAAGAAAAAAAAACAAATTGTCTTCTGCATTTACCTGCATCTACCTTTACACCAATTCCTTCACAAACACTTTGCTGTTCTGTTTACTCTTATTCCAGATATACTTTCTGGTCTAAGAGCTAAAGAGCTCAACCTAGAATAAATTCTACATTCTAACTTGATTAGAAGAAAGAATAGCTCATTCATTCTTTCTTTCTACCTATTTATTTATTTATTTATTTATTTATTTATTTATTTATTTATTTATTGGAAGAGATGTTTTAAAGCAAAAGAGTTAATTCTCTATTATTCACAGGTACTAGCTCTCTTTTAGGGTTTAGAAAGAAGCTTAAAAAAAAAAATCTAGCAGAGGAAAAAAAGAAGTCTCTTTCCTAAGAGAAAAGATAAGGAAGACATGCTTACAACAAAATGGAAGCTTGGAATAAGGGAAAATAAAAAATCAGAACTCAAAGTTTTATTGTCTTCCCAAGTCAAATCAAAAGGGTGATTTCATTTTACGTTGCAACTATCATGAACTCCTAGAATATTAATCATCAAAGTAAAAGAGAGCCAACCAACTCTTTCTGTTTTATTTATTTTAGACAGCGAGTTCACGTGGGTGATGGGGGGGGGGGGGGAGTGGGCGGCGGGGAAAGAGGATCCGAAGCAGGCTCTGCACTGACAGCAGCCAAGACCGATGTGGGGCTCAAACTCACAAACTGAGAGATCATGACCTGAACCAAGGCCAGACACTCAACTGACTGAGCCACCCAAGCACCCCAAGAGCCAACCAACTTTAAATTATTTGCAAGAATGATCAATTTATACACCCTCCTCTAAGAAACTGACAAAATTTAAAACTTTTATGTCTTAATGGCTGCCCTTAAGAGTTCACATACATCTGCAAGGTGTTATACTGATGTATATTATATGCTTAGGAAGAAAGCATATATATCTTAAGTGTATAGCTTAATGAATTACCACAAAGTGGATAGCTTTTTAATTTTTAAATTATAGTCCAAAAACCATAGTCACATAATACTAAGGTTTCTAATCTTAAAGAAACATGCTTATTTTAGTAACTTTGATTAATCTTAATCTGACCAAGTGTTTCCATTAACTTTTTTTAGTTCAAATTCACCTAAAAGGCTTTATATTCAAATGAGGCCATCCTAATGTCATCAAGCAGTTTTGTGAGTAATACAAACCTCATGTACTGTAGTGAATTCCTAAAAGGAGAAACAAGCACCTCAGGAAGAATAAAACCACATTTTCTATAGAATTTCAATTATGTTCTCAGTCTATATAATTTCTTTTTGAGATATAATTGACATAGAACTTTATGAAAGTTTCAGGTATACAACATGGTTTGGGATTTGTACGCATTGCAAAATGATCACTGCATTAAGTCTAGTTAACACCATCACCACTATAGTTATAATTTTTTTTCTCATGGTAAGAACTTTTAAGATATACTTTCTAGCAACTTTCAAATATACAACATATTATTACAAACTATAGTTATACTGCTGTACATTACATCCCCAGAACGGATTTATAACTGGAAATCTATATTATTTAACACAGTTTTTTAAAGATATCCCCCCCTCCTGGAGTAAAATTCTGGGGTTTAAAGAATTTCACTGATTAAAAGTTACCAATATTTATCACAAAAACCTTTATAAATAAATTATCTGTATAAGTTTTACACTTATTCTACTGGATTTAAACAAGATCACACCTAGTTAGTTCTGTGCTTCCTTAGAGACTAATTCTAAGTCAGATCCAAATGAAACATGCCCCCAGTGTGCAAACGTTTCTGTTATTTTAAATTAACGTATCTAGAAGCACTGTTACTTTAAATTCATAATTCAACCGCAGGCTTTAACAACATGACGAAGTGAGACACCACCACCACAACTGTATAAGAAATTGACTTTAACTGGGTATAAATTTACTACACAAATAATTAAATCTGTAATTATACATGGTTTCTGAAGTCCTTCACTGCTTCTGATTCAGAACATATATCCCTTAAATATAAAAATGTCCTCACCTGAGTTAACTGCTTACACCTATCCTTCATAGCAACAGCATCTTCCTTCACAGCAGCAAGTAACTTATCTTTTTCTTGAAGCTGATGTACAAGTGCGGTCAATTCTCCTTTACTTGACTACAGTAGAGAAATCAATACAGAATTAGTAATAGTTAACATGAGCTAATGAAAATGAAGCATCTAATATCAAATGTTCTTGGGCCAATGCAGAGTTCACAATTACATATAAAGTAGAATGACTGCCAAATCCTGGTCAGTGAAATATCATTCATGATTCATGATTCACTTCATCATTCTATATTCTGAGGCATACAATAGGATACATATCAACCAAGAAATAAATTTTTTACAAAGAATTATAGGACTCTAGTTTTAAACCCAGAGTCAAGATTGCAATCTCTCCCTTCTCCTCCTAAAAGATCAAAAGAGGAATATGAAACCAAAATACAAACAACCAAAATGAAACAATCATCTGTAATGTCAAAGCATAACATCAGAAAAGACTGCCAAAAGTATGGAGATCAAACACAGGTGCTCCACAACCCTGTCAAAATATACTCAAGACTACAGAAGTGCCCTGGTGCCTAGTTCTCTGCAATCAACCAGCATATGGAAAAACCAATTATCTTCCATTTGACATCAGGAACAAAGACAGAAGGTAGGAATCTTCTGGGAAGGAGATCTCAAGAAGCAAAGGAAGTGAGAATGAAGAAGAAATCATACAAACTTTACTCAAAGAAAGCAGCTAGTGAGGCAGAGTTGGGAGAAATTCTTCATAGTGATACTCTGTAGTGAAGTCTTTTACCTGGTAAGACAGAAAGGCTAAAAGAACTTATTTTCACACACAGCCTGAAAACAGCACTTAGCATTGGTCCTTCATTGTCAATCTCCAGGCACAGAGTTTATCCAAGAGGAACACCCTCACTAAAAGAGGAGTACTGATCAAAAAGAAAACAGAGTCGGGGCACCTGGGTGGCTCAGTCAGTTGAGCATCCGACTCTTGGTTGGCTCAGGTCACGATCTCATAGTTTCAAGGAGTTCGAGCCCCATGTCTGGCTCTGCACTGGCAGCAAGGAGCCTGCTTGGGATTCCCTCCCTCCCTCCCTTCCCCCCCCACCCCTCCCCTGCTCATCCTGTCTCTGTCTCTCTCAAAGTAATTACTTAAAAAAAATTTTTTTTAAAGACAAAAAAAAAGTCTATGCAAGATACATGAAAAAAGAGAACACAAAAAAACAAATGACAAGTGAAGAAAAATCACCAAAAAAGATTGTCAAAAAGCAGACAAAAATTGTGATAAAAAAAAATCACTATGAGTTTAAAAAATCTTATAGTAGTCATTTCTGGAAATCAAGAGTAAAGAATAAAGTTCACAAGAAAAGCTCAAAGAAAAGACAACAGAATGAGATGAAGTATGAGCCAGCAAAACCCAAACTGGAAGTAAAAGTAACACTATCCCAGAAATACAATCCAATTAGAAGTAGAAAACAAAAAAAGACAGGCCGCTGAAATATATTTAGAGACAGAGTCTAGGATGGAGAGAAGTAAAAAAAAAAGAAGTAGAAATAAACCAAAAGCTTTTCTCTTAGGATTAAAACATGAAACACAAAGACAATAGGCAAAGATTTAGTATATGCTTACTAGATACCCATTATTTCAATTATTTTAAGGGATAAATCTCATGGCTGAAAAGATATGCTTTTTATCCTAAGAAATATAGAGGACACAGGAGTCAAGGCCAAAACCATATTAAATTTCCTGCTGAACTTAAAAGAAAATGAATCCCTTGATGTTTGTATGGTAGGGTAGACACTGGAAAAGTTCAAAAAATAAACATCTGGGTGGGTTGCCCAAAAGATGTTTTTATTGTGAGAGTAATCTGACAAAAATACATGAAAAGAATACAAAATTCAGTGTGTTCTTAGACTTCTATCCAGCTGAGTAAAGAATGGTAAAGCAAGTAGGAAAATTCTCAAGGAAAGAAAGTGAAACCCAGAAATATCATACCCCATCAAATTATCATTCATCTATAATGACAACAAAAAAGCATTTTAACTTGCCACAACCTGGGAAATATAGTTTCTATGAGCCTTTCCTGAAGAAATTCCAGGAAAAATAAATTCAGCCAACCAAGAGACAAATACAGACACCATGGCAAAAGAACTGTTATCAAGCTTTGAACCCACCATTAACCAGCAGAATTGCGACTAAAACATGAAAATTATAGTCACAAAGTAAACATTAAATGTTGTAAGTATCTGACAAACAAATGCTATCCCTAACAAAAGTTGAATGGGAAAAAGGAGAAGGGGTAGGAAAAAATTTTAAGTAGGCAAACCTCCTATTATATAGCATAGAGTCAGAAGAGTTAACAATTTAAAGTTGAAAAATCACATAATTGAGGCAAATACATTTAAAGGTCAACACCAAGAATGACTGACTAAAATAATCAAATCAAATATTTTCTTACTAATACATTAACCGTTAACATTTTTGAGCAATTACTGTATGCTAAGAACTCTAAGCACCTACTATGTATTATTTCATTTAATATTCAAAACCTGATTATCATTCCCACTTGGGAGAAGAGGAAAGTGAGACACTGGGGTTATGTAACTTAAGTCCAAACAAATCTCAATGTGGCAGAACTCAGATATGAATCCAGGAAATCTGACTCTAGAACTCAGGATATTAACTCTAATATAAAACACAAGTATCCTGCAGCTTAAACGTAAGGCACATGCGCACACACGTGCACACACACGCACAGGCACACATACAACACATGACATCTCTTCAACTCTGCAACCCCTCTAGCTTTTACTGTTTTCCCTTTCCCATCTAAGGTATTCAGGGTGGACACTGTCCCCTTTCCTATTCATTTGATTATCTACAGTCTAGTACTTCAATCAAACTTTCACTGATGATATCAAATCCAATTTTTCAGTCCTTATCATCCTTCATCTCTCTAAAGCATGTCACTGTTGACTTTTCTCCTCACTGGTGAACTCTCTACCATCCCTAAGTGTCTGTGATTCCACTGTCTCCCTGGTGTTGCTTCTCCTCCTACTCCTCTTCAGTATCCTTTGTGGTGGCTTTCCTTGCCCTTTAAATGTTGGTGTTTCTCAGGGTTCACTCTTGAATTTTCTTAGCACTCCCCACATTCTCTCTAGTCTAGCACACATCCACCATGTGTATTGCTGATAGTGGAGTATTTTCCTAAATCACACCCATTATGATCTTTTTTTCAACTCCAGAGAAATACATATTCAACTGTGAAATGAATATATCTACTTCAATGATTCAAAGGATGCCTAAAACAACTACACAAAATTTTTCACAATCCTCTACTCTCTCCTCCTCTGCAAAGTGTTCATAAATAGCATTGTCACCACAATTTACCAAGTTACTCAAGAGCAAAAACAAGCATTCATTCTAGACTCTTCTTTAGCTACCTCATCTAACTGGCCAGCAGGTCCTCTAACTCCTCCATTTCCATCCTATGCTGGTGATCCTGCATTTATCTTCCCTCTTCCTCTGGAGCAGTATTAGGGGTGGGGATTTACTTATACCTGGAAACTTGATATCTATTAAAAGTTCTGACCAAGACACTTCCTATGACAGGAAGAGGGAGAAACTAAATTTACTTTTGCAAATACTGGGGACCTACAAAGACACTGCGTCCCTGGAGATGAGAACAGAACCACTCTACGAGAAACACAGAATAATTAGATTTTGGAACAAAAAGTTCCAAAGATGGGGAAAAAAAGTAAAGCTGCAAAATAGTCTATTTCAAAACACTACCTTTAACAGTCTCCAACTTCTTCCTTGGCCTGCCTAAAACAACTACCAAGGGGAGGCTGATTTACCCCCCAGTCTCTAGAGTTCAAAGCTATCTCAGACAATAAAATAACTACTCTTGCCCCCTTAAGTCACTACCAACATCCTTAGAAGAGAACACTAAAAGCAATTATTTTCAATTTTAAAAAGCAGTAATTTCAGACACTGGGTAGTAACACAAAAACTTCAGCTGAAGGCTTTTCCCTTATCCCCACAAATAACTAAGAAACCCTTTAAGATAGATATACTTAGCCGATTAAAATAAATCAAAGGACAAATTCTTCAGTCAAGTATTTCAAGAAAGTTTCTTGCAACAGAATAATCAGATATTGTATCCAAAGTCACACAGTTACAACACTCACCCTGATTACCCTGGAACACCTTGCTTACACTGAGCCATTGTTGGCACCACACGGAGACCGTCCAACAAGCATACTACACTGTAAAATGCCAGACTTGTAAAACTCACTGTCAATAGATACTTGGAGGTATAGCAGACTTAATATGCTACGATAAATGCTATGACAAAAAAAGCCCAGATGGTTATGAGAAAGAATAGCAGAGAGAACAATTTAGACTGGGAATTCAGATTAGCTTTATATAGGGAAATGATACAGAAACAACAAATAGGAGACTACTAAAGGTAATCAGGTGAGGGGGATAGCCTGGACTCGAGTGCTCTTTAAGAAAAAAAAAAATGAAAGCCACTCATTGTTTTAAATGAGGGGTGTGTGTGTGTGTGTGCGCGCGCGTGTGCACACACGCGTGCTGAGAATAAGAATAGAGAAGTCCACATCTAATATTGAATATCAGATACCGTGTCATCTTACCTCACACAAATAACATTTGAAAACTTGTCACCTTTCCAGTATGACATAGTATACATGATAATGTAGTGAGCCTGACCCATGAGAAATTAAGTATTAACTCCATGGATTGTTTTTTTTTTTTTTTGTTTACAAATTTTAGTCCATCATAGCAGCGATTCTACCATCCAAATCACTTATTTTAGAAGGATGATACTTCATACACACACACAAAACAGCAAAGATTCCCAAGTTCTCTGAAGTGTGCTATCTTCAGTCACAAAAACATTCCATATATTCTATCCAGAAATTGCCTTACCTTCCCTTCAGAGCAGAGCAAAGCAAGGTACAGTGTTAAGTGTCAAATGACTTTAAAGCCCTATAAATCATCTTACTTATAAGCACTTCACTTTTGTCAGACACCTGACTAAATAAGTGTACTGATTAGTATAGATATACAAAATAACTTCTGAAGCCATTCCAGAACTTTTAAATGTGACTATGTGCTTTGGAGTATGAATGATGGGAATATGAATTTATTACTCTAGCAAAAGTCTTATTTGGTGAACTTCTAATCACTGTTCTCAAACATGCCCATAATAAAAAACATGCTTACCTTCTTCAAAGCATCCTGTATCACACCAGACTTCTCCTTTAGCAGGTCTACAATACAAAGGGCCTCATCTTCAGAAAACATCATAGTCTTCAAGGACAGAAGAAAATCTTTAAATTTCACTTCAGCATTTTCTTAAAAAAAAAAAAGAAAAAGAAAAAGAAAAGAATTGGCATTTAAGAGACACAAGTAATAACTTCAGCAAAGGTAAGCATCAAGAATTCTTGACCCAGAAAGTCAATACCAAGAGAAAACAGATTTATATTTCAGGTCAGACAACTAAAAAATGCTCCAGTCAAGAGAGAAAAAGTGTTTATCATCTTTAACATACTATGAAACAATTATATTAACTAAAATTTAATCAAACTACAGAATACTATAAAGTGCCAGTATGCCCTCACTTAAAAAAAAAAAATCATTCCAATGTCTAGTATGCTAGTATCTGTACCAAGTATGTTCACAAATATTCTCATTTAACCTTAATAATCATGATATACAAATCAAACCTTACACGTGATAAAATAAGCATGAAGATAATTATAAAAAGGAAACAGAATTTTTAAAAAAGGAAATATGATTTTACAAATACCAAATATATACAAACAATCCTGACATTTAAAAAAATCCACGCATCAAGCATCCCCTGACTCACTCAATTTCCTCGGGGGCTCCTACATAAAGCACAAACTTCCTTTCCTTAAAAACCAACTGCCAACCATTAGACCCAGAGAAGCCCAAGGCTTTAATAGTTCAGCAACATCATAAGTTTAAAAAGTCAGTTATGTGTGTGCGTGAGAGCAAGGTATGGGAATTCTCTGTACTTTCCACTCAATTTTGCTGTGAAGCTACTACTATTCTTTAAAAAAAAAAAAAAAGTCTATTAAAAAAGTAAAATAATAATGAACGGTGGTTGTGAATTAGCACAGAAACCTCACAGGAGACCACAGCATAAGAGAAAAATCATCAGACAGCAAAATAGCTGTGAAATCTTGGGCAAGGCAAATTCAAGGGTCTGGCCCCATAAAACTTAGCAGGTTGGACTAGAAATTTACCAATAAACCTTTTATTACAAAGATTCTATAATTCTTTTACCATTCATTGTTTCTATGAGAAAATTTACTCAACTTCATCAGAACTCAAAAACGTGTTTCTTCAATACAAATTGCTACATGCTGCATATTACCTTTATCAGTTTCAGTCTTCAATTTTTTAGCCCCCGTTTTCTGGATTCCTTCTACTTGGTCAGGTTTAATTAGATCAATAGTATCTCTCTTATCCAGCACAGGATTTGAATCGGCATTATCCATCAAAGGAATATAAGCAGTTGCGTGAATAAGGGGTTCATCTACCAAGACTGCAATTTAAGTTCAACAAAATTAGAATTACTCAGGGTTTTACAGCAGAGTAATTAAATAACATGTACACACATTTAAGTTCAATGAGAAATGCAGTTATTTTCAAATATCTAACACCAAGTCAATTTGGCTTTAAATTCCTATTTTATTATTTAACATAAAGTAAAAACACACTTCTAATTAAGCAGTAGCAATTCAATATTATTCTACAGTAAATCATTTATCTGAAAGTGTGTAGCGTATCTCCTTTCTAACACTATCTGAAAACTTCTTCTATATCCTTTATATTTTAGTTAGTTCTCATTGTCTTCCTGTTTTAACTAAAAAATCCATTCACATTTAAAAAAATTTTTTTTCAACGTTTTTTATTTATTTTTTGGGACAGAGAGAGACAGAGCATGAATGGGGGAGGGGCAGAGAGAGAGGGAGACACGGAATCGGAAACAGGCTCCAGGCTCCAAGCCATCAGCCCAGAGCCTGACGCGGGGCTCGAACTCACGGACCGTGAGATCGTGACCTGGCTGAAGTCGGACGCTTAACCGACTGCGCCACCCAGGCGCCCCAAAAATCCATTCACATTTAATTAGTGCCCAAGGAAAACTACTAATCTTTATTTATGTTTGTACTTTGCCGAATTCTTACTGCAAATGATAGTTTTTAACGGAGTTCCTTCCACTTTCTAGGTACAAAAATCAGTCATTGTTCCTTGCAGATATTGTCTCATTTCTAAAAGTTATGCCTGTAATTTCCATGGCACATCTTACTGAACTGGCTAAAATTTGCAGAACAACATTAAAAGTGGAGGAAGGAAGCCTCCTTACACTTTGTTCCTACTTTTAACAGGAAGAACTTTAAGAGTTTGAACATTAAAGTCTGATGTCTGCTGGCTAAAGATAAAAACTTCCGCACACATATGGAAATCTATCTTCCTACCTTTTTAAAAAAGCTTTTGGGCATGAAGAGTGTGTTTTGTTCGTTTTGTTTTTTGTTTTTTTTTTTATAATAAAGGGCACTGGGTGGCTCAGTGGGTTAAGCATCCGACTTCAGCTCAGGTCATGATCTCACAGTTCCTGAGTTCGAGCTCCGCATCAGGCTCTTTGCTGACAGCTCGGAGCCTGGAGCCTGTTTTGGATTCATTGTCTCTCTCTCCCTCCCTCCCTCCCTCTCTCTCTGCCCCTCCCTGGCTCACACTGTCTCTCTCTCAAAAATAAACATTAAAAAAATTTATTTTAATTTATAATAAATATTTAATCTTATGAAATATTTGTGGGTAATATTTTTCTGTACCTAGTTGCTTGATACATCATAATTTTCGTGCAAGTAATAGAATTTCATCTTTTCTCTTTCCAATTTTAATATTTTCCAGCACTAGTTGATACCACTGTCCAATATTATTTGAGTATCACCATTTAATCTACACGTTTCACAGAGGTTTTCCCTGGACAATTCTGAACATATACAAACTGCTCCATCACTCTTAATGGGATGCTTCCCACATATACATGCAAACAATGTTTAGGAAATAATTGGGAATATAGGGTAATAATATATCTAGACAATGTCCTCAAGCATAGTCTTTAAGTGATATTTCAAAGTACAAATGTTTCCTTGTTGGGATGAGCACTGGGTGTTGTATGGAAACCAATTTGACAATAAATTTCGTATTAAAAAAAAGTACAAATGTTTCAGGAATACTTTTCTTCTATAGTTTATATGTTATTTACATTATTTTCAAAACTCCGTTGAGACCATTTAATAAATGCTTTGTCCTTTTTGAATTTCAGATAAACTTCTTCATCACAAACATATACCCTGGCCATCTGTCAAAACACTATGAAACCACAAGACTCAAGGATCCCTGGACTTCTTTTAGCATTAACATTGTTATAGAACACATTAAGCAGAGAACTGAAGAGCATGTGAGTTCTAAGATCCTTGTCCTAAGTGTACTTCTCTAGAATTAGTATTTATAAAACACATTATCTACACATTTCACCGTTTTCTGTCTTTTGCTTCCTTGAAGAAACTTTCTTCTTTCCTGATCCACTTTCTTGTTTAGTCTCTTGATGGAGGGGTAATGACTCTTGCTTTTTTGAAGGTGCCATAAGAGTTTCCACCTTTTTATCCTGATCATCTTTATTGAAAATAAATGAAAAGTCATCATAGCAAACAACAAACACACCAGAAAATTCAATTACTGGTAAATAATTCCCAGAATGCTTTACCTTCAAAATTTTAAACTCTCTAATAGTATTATTCCAGCTTTCTTACTCTATTACACCTGTCTTTAATTTCATCAAGACTTCTAAAAATACTTGTTGCTTCTTTTACATCCCATTTCTCAGCCACTCTTAATCCTACTCAGCCTATGGGCATGCTCAAATCCCTACCATCTTAAAAAAGAAAATCCTTCCCACCACTGTAATTCCCAGCCTCCCACACCCATTTCTTCTTATATTAACAAAAGAATGATCTGTACTTCTTTTACCAATCATTTGTCAATTGCAACCTGATTTTTATCTCTTCCATTATCCATGAAAGGATTTTACAGAGCAATCTGGTGTCCCAAATGCCATACTCTACCAATATCCTTTATTTCTTCTTTGACTTCTATTTAGCATTTCATACTACTGATCTCTACCTCCTTAAAATTCTGTCTTCATTAGGCTAAGTGAAATAAGAAGATCATGAAAGGACAAATATTGTATGATTTCACTTATATAAAGTACCCAGACTAGTCAAATTCACAGAAACAAAGTAGAATGGTTGTTACCAGGGGCTGGGGGGGGGGGGGGGGGGGGGGGGAGGGGAATGGGGAATTACTGTTTAATGGGTACAGAGTTTCTGTTGGGGAAGATGAAAAATTCCTGAGATGACTAGTGATGACAGTTGCATAAGAATGTAAACGTACTTAATGCCACAGAACTATACACTTAAAAATGGTAAAATGGTAAATGTTATTGTATATTTTGCCACAATAAAATAAAATTTAAAACTCTATCACCTCCCAAAAATTCTCTATCAGCTCCCACAATTCTTTTCTTACACTTGAAATATTCCTTTGCAAATTCTTTTGTAAACTTTTCCTACAGAATACCTCATATGCTGGTATTCTTCAGGGTAGTACCTTTAATTTAAACAATTCCCTTGGATGTGCTTATCTATACCCATGACTTCAACAACTATTTTCATGCTTACAGCTACCAAGTCTATATTCTAGCCTTATGCATCTGCACTTACATATCCTATTGCATCCTAAATTGCTCTTTATGTAAGCGGCCCCCCCATAGGAACCTAAAACACAACCTGAAAGCATTCTCCTCTCCATATACATCCACTCTCAATATTCCCTATCTTAGTGCTACCAACCACCTACCAATCAGGGGTTGGCAAACTTTTTCTCTAAGGTCCAAACATTAAATATGTTTGCATATCCATACAGACTCTATCAAAACTATGTGAGGCGCCTGGGTGGCTCAGTCAGTTAAGTATCCAACTCTTGATTTTTGGCTCAGGTCATGATCTCACAGTTCATGGGATCGAGCCCCTCATTGGGCTCTGCGCTGAGCATGGAGCTTGCTTGAGATTCTCTCACTCCCTCTCTCACTGTCCCTCCCCCCCACTCTCTCTCTCAAAATAAATGAATAAATTAAATTTTAAAAAGAATTAAAACTATTCATCTGCTGTTGTAGTATGAAAGCCAGCCATACACATACGTTAATGGATGAGTATGGCTGCATTCAAAAAAACTTCATTTCTAGACAAAGAGGTTTGCATTTCATGTAATTTCCACATTTAACAAAATATTATTCTTCTTTGGATTTTTTTCGAATCACTGAAAACATAAAAACTATTCTTGGCTCATGGACCATAAAAAACAGAAAGCAGACCAGATTTGGCTCCAAGATTTTAGTATGCCAACCCTGAGAAACTTAAAACTTGGATAATCAGTCTTGATTCTGCCTTCTCCTTTATCTGCCATACCTCATTCAATAAGATTAGTCATGTTGTTTTTACTTTATAGACCTCTTTAATCTACTTTTTTTTAAGTAGGCTCCCGGTCCAATGTGGGGCTTGAACCCACGACCTTGAGATCAAGAGTACGATGTTCTACCAACTGAGAGCCAGCCAGGTGCCCCTTTAATCTACTTTCTATTTCTTCTGTCACTACCACAGTTCAGTCCTCCAATTTAACTTTGGAAAACAATAATCTCATAACTAGATTATCTATATTAAATACTACTCCATAAAACTTGTCCTCCCCAAGTTCTGCCAAAGACATCTTTCTAAAATATAAATATGACCAGACCATGTAAACTGACCGGCTTGAAAATTTTTCAACAATGGCTAAACTATAACACCCCAGCTCCTTAATGCTGTGTACAAAACCCATCATGATCTAGCCCCTACATGTCTTTTCATCTTTGTGTCCTACCACTCCCAACCTCCTATTTCATGGTTCAAAAATACACTGTACTCCTATCTCTATCTTTCTAAGTGACATTCTGACAGTATGGAATGAGACCCACTGAGCTGCTTGGTGAAGTGATTCAGTGCCTGGAAGACCTCAGGCACCATCTCCTCTGTAAAGCTCTTTACCTCTGATCCCCATAAGTAGTAGTTGTTTAGGCATCTGCATTTCTTGTATACTTCAAACATCTCTTATGTAAGTCACATTTCATTACTGGCTTACATGTCCTTCACCCCCACTAAAATAGAAGTGCTTACTCTGATTTCTCTAGCATCATGCCTTGATCATAGCTGGCAAACAAATATTTAAAATCCAATATAACGAATTCAACACTCCACAAGACACACAAACAACTTAATGGTAAACACAAGTCCTTTCATAAAAACTTTGTAGTTTCACACGTCATGACACCATTTCTCATGGGCTTTCCATTACATCTGTTAACCCCTCTACCTAGAATATCCTATCCCACCCTTCCCAGCCACCCAAAAACCAGCTAGTACTTACGTAACCTCTAAGGTTAATTTTAGGCATTACATCCTCTAAGTGATCCACTTAGAACTCCTACACTGGTTTAGACATATCAAGATTATATTAAACATTTTACAATAATTATTTATGTTCATGTCTACAGTTTGAAAACACACTAGTTTTATCTCTGCAGCCCTATTACCTAGTATAATGCCTAGTATAAAATAGCTGTATGAAAAACATTTGCAAAATTAAAGACAAAAACGGTATCTATCTTTTCATCTTTAATTCCTATCACACTAATTAGAAATAGAAGTTTCTAACTGCTGATATTTATAGGTCCTTACTAGTTCCAGTAAAACAGTTGAATTTTATATATTTCCATTGTTTCTTTTCCATATTTCTAATATAAAGTTTAGTTTTAAATGCTGTTTTATGATCAATAATTTTATCAGCATTTAATGTTAATGAAAGCAAACACACAGTGAAAATGACAATGTTCTTGGTTTCAGACTCCATATTTTTAATATTTTGTATACACACCTAACAAAGTATCTAAATTTCAAGCTCTAAAGTCATTAAAACAAATACAATCATACAATAAAGTTGAATAGATTATAATACCGCTTCCATTTTTAGACTTCTTCTGCCCTGGTTTCTTCTTTGAGGCAGCTGCTTCAGAAGGGGGGGTGGGCTGTTTAGTAACTGGGACAGGTTCTACTTTTTTGCCTGGAATCTTTGACACATCACTTTCTTTGGTGACCTGTTCTTCTAGTACAGGCTTGTGTTTCTTTTCCTTCTTCTTTCTTTCTCTGACACTACTTGAAGTTTCAACTACATTCAGTGGAACAGGTACAACTTGCTCATCTTCTACAGCCAAGGCATCAGATAATTTAAAGTCCCGGGGTACACTCTCAGAATCAGATTCAGGGAGGTTCCCATTCTGGATTTCTTTCTTTTTATTCTTTTTCTTTTCTGCCTTCTTTTTATCGGTTTTGGTAGGAATAAGCTTTTGTTCTCTTTTCTGTTTTGCAAGAACTTCATCATATAATGTTTCTTTCATGAAAAGCCAGAAGAAGAGGAAAATTACTGTAATAACTACTGAAGGAATAAGGACAATAAAATATGTTGATTCATAAAACTCCATGGTGCTTTTGTTAATGTGATCCTATAAAACCTAAATGGGGGGCGTGGGGGGGCGGGGGGGAGAGAAAAAACAAAAACTTTAGTCAGCATAATACAAATTAAACACAAAACCTCTACTCTTTCAAGTAGTATATCAGATCTAACCTAATGTACAAATCTAAGCAGGTTACAGTTGTTTAAATCACATACTTAATTATTTTGCCATCTACAATTCAAATATACTATGAAATAAAAATGTGTGGTAATAATTAGAGTGTAATATATCCTCTACTTTTAAACCAAATGAAAAGATTTTCACGGGAGGAAAAAAAAAAAAAAAAAACTCTAGACATCCATTACTTTTTTCCCCAAACATCAACTTTTGACATTTTACTAGTATTTAGCTTTTTTCCTCTTATTGCACTGTTGACCAATACTACTATATGTGGAAACAGAAGCCATCAACTGTTACCAAAACACTGGATATTCATTAAAAGTACCATACTTTGGGGTCCCTGGGTGGCTCAGTCAGTTAAGCATCCAATTCTTGATTTTGGCTCAGGTTATGATCTCAGGGTTCATGAGTTCGAGCCCTGCACTGGGCTCTGCGCTATCAGAGCAGAGCCTGCTGGAATTTTCTCTCCTTCTCTCTCTGCCCATCCCCTGCTTGCACACTCGCTCTCAAAAAAAAACCAAAAGGTACCATACTTTTAATTGCAAAAAAAAAAAAAAAGAGAGGGAGAGAGAGATGGTTCATCTCATCATTTAGAAATTTAAGCCCATTCACCAACTGTTAGTACCTTTATTCCAACAACTAACAGCCTCATGATATAAGTAAGATACATCACAGATATAGAAACATACTACAGCCAAATCAAAATGTTAGGCTCTGTCATTCAGTATTGAAATAAATTACAAATTAGATGCTTTTCTTGATTTTTTTTTTCAGGGTACCCCTTATTACAAACTAAATTATACTGCAAAAAACAAAGCTGGCCATAATAATCTTTTCTAAATGCTAAAAGATAAGAAAGGCCTTGCCTCACCAACAGAGTATCAGTCCTACTTTTATTTTATTTTTTTTTAATTTTTTTTTTCAACGTTTATTTATTTTTGGGACAGAGAGAGACAGAGCATGAACGGGGGAGGGGCAGAGAGAGAGGGAGACACAGAATCGGAAACAGGCTCCAGGCTCTGAGCCATCAGCCCAGAGCCCGACGCGGGGCTCGAACTCACGGAGCGCGAGATCGTGACCTGGCTGAAGTCGGACGCTTAACCGACTGCGCCACCCAGGCGCCCCTCAGTCCTACTTTTAGATTAACCCAACAGCTATAGAAAATAAAGGTATGGTCTGATTACTCAGATCTGCCTTGAACATAGACACTATAATCCCTCATCTGAAGGGTAGGTACAGCTAAAATTATACTTCAAAGTAAGAATGGTTCTGATGTTTAGGCTCTAGATATCAATATTCCTATAAATATGTATAAGCCACATAAATATGGCTTGTATCCTTATAACTCCTATCACATTTGTTGTGGAAAAAAGGCAAGGAATGTAATGCAGATGAAATTAAACCCGTGGACATGCTTAAGGTAAAGCTATGTAAATTCTACTTTTGCACTTTTAATGTGTAAATGAATCTGAGAATCTTAAGTTCTTAAAATTATCCATCTGAAGTCTCAAAAACGGTAATGATTAAAAAAACAAAATTCTACCTAAACAGAAATATTCTAAGAATTATTTTAGACCTTAGAAAACAGCAGCTTTAAAGTTGAATAAATCTGAGTTTAATGAATTTAAGACTTCACCAGAACCATTTTAATAGGACTCATGAGTTTTCCAAGACAAAATAAAGCTATTCACAGTAGTCTCTGTTAACTGCCAAGATAAACAGACCTAGAAATCTTATGTTTATGACAAACTTAAGCACATTTACTTTAACTTTGTCTTTCAACTTCCTTATATCTCATTTTAAAATGTGGAGTATACTTTTTTCAAGTTATACCAACAATGACTTAAGTCTGAAAATAGTGAGAAGTGGAACCTGAAAATTGTTGTTTTATTAGGCACACTCTTGATCTTTATGATTAAAACAGCATTTGTTACCATTTCACGTTTCCATAGGCAATTTTTTTAATGGTGTTACAACCCGAGACTTACTTAGACAAAGTTTTAAAAGGTTGAAGGGGAACAGGAATCACGTGCTAACAGAATACTAAAAGAAACTTTATACAGAATTGTTCTTCCCTGATAAGTCATGAACTCTCCAGGTTTTTAACTAATCATACATATTTTACTGTGTCTAAGTGTTACTTGTCAACCAGAAATGCTTTCAAGGAGCAGAGACCACGTTTTATCTTTGGTTTTTTGTTTGTTTAAACATTACCATCCACAGGCTACACACAGCCTGTCCAAGTTAGCTGGGGAGGTTGGGGGAGAAAAAGAACAAAACAATGAGTTAAAACCTGGATTTTTGCTTTGGGGAAGAAAAGCCACAAAGGCATTTACCAGCAGCCACAGATGCTGGGGGGGGGGGAGGGGGGGGAAGGTCAAGTCAAAGTCAGAAAGACCTTGAACAGCAAACTGCAGCCATGTGTAGCCTAGGTCTCAGGAGAGCAAAATCTATGATTAAAGCAAGAAGCAGACATTCAGGGGAAAGAGCCCATGAGACCACAAGAACACTAAAACACAGATTCTTCGAATGTTCTGATGATTTTCTAGTTCCCTTTTCCAGGTCTCATAAAAGCCTGGAGGAATCATGATTCCCATTTCTGGATTTTCGTAAGATTCCCTTCACACAATTCAATTCCCCTTCTCTTGAACTTCCTTTCTGCACCTAAAGAGGTCTAACCAGAACACCAAGACAAATTTAAAGTCAAGAAAATGCTTGTATTTCTTTAATCCAATAATCCTGAATTTTTAAACCAAGAAATTTGCAAGGAAAAGCAGCACATATAAAGATGTTCACAGCAACATTATATATGATATGAAAACTGAGACATAAAATATCCAACATCAGAATGGGTTCAATTAGCAAATACCAACACAATAAAATATTGCTATTAAAACTGTAAAATCAAAAAAAGCCTTTAATAAGATTTCTTGTCAATTCAGTGTAGCTAAATAGTCAAAAATCGTAATTTTGCCTGTATGATCAAAATTTTTTACATATAATAGGCAAATCAAGATGATTAAACAAGGAGGTGTATCAGGGCTCCTGGCTGGCTGAGTCGGTTAAGTGTCCAACTCTTGATTTCAGCTCAGGTCATGATCTCATGGTTCACAAAATCAAGCCCTGCATCAGGTTCTGCGTTGAGTGTGGAGCCTGCTTGAGATTCTCTCTCCCTCTCCCTCTGCCCCTCCCAAGTGCATGAACACTCCTTATCTATCTCTCACTAAAAAAAAAACAAAAAAGAGTTGTGCCAGAATCATGGTTGCAGTCTCATCTGCCTTAATATTTTAGTTTTACACTTTGTAATTTTTAAGAGATATTCATAAAATGTTTAATTCTTTGCTTAATTCAAAAAATGGCAAAGTAAGTACTAAAATATCAATAATAAACCATAGTTTCACATTATACACATGGGTATAAGAGTAATATAAGGAAAGAAAAGAGACAAAAGGGGCCTGGGAATGAAATCCAGAAAAATACAGAGAAGAACAAACAAAGGTAGCAAGAGATTTTATTTTACGTGGGGCAGGGGAAGACCATGAAAAAAATAAAAGGAAAGGGTAGGAGGGGTTGAGACAAAGTTAATTTAGCTCAAGGTGAAAGGAATCAGGTTGCTAAAATTTTCTCAGTCCATAATATACAACTCAACATATGTTTGTTGAGTTGATATAACATGTAGACAATTAGCAGCTCAGGTTTTGAGATGACAGCATAAGTCACCAACGTTAATAATTTCTCCATATTCCCTTTGTAATATTAATGAGCTTTTTACCTCATACCTTCCACCTTAACGGATTCCAGTCTGAATTATAATGGCCAATGGTGGACAAGTAAAGTAGGAGTGAGATAACCATGGAATCATAATAAACACATTCCATACCAGTGGCTTTAATCTTTTATTTAGACATAAATCCTTCAAGAAATTGATAAAAGACCAATCCACTTTCCCAAAACTAAAGAATACATACTAAGGTGGATCCCACATTTAAAATCCTGGTCTAGAATAAGAGATGAGTTTTCATCCCTGCCCTACCAATAAAGAACTTAAAATTTAAAAAAAAAAGTTAACAGGATGGAAAAACAATATATAAAAATTCTGTCTCATTTGAGTATGTATTATGATTCTGTGTTTCAAGTAAGTATGTATTATGAATGCTAATCAAATAATTTTAAGATTCCATGTACTTGTCTTATTCTAACTTAATTTGTTCATACAAAAATTGAGCTGCATTACTCAGTTAAGTACTATACATTTCTCAGAAGGTTCAACAACTTTTTAGTATTGATAACGTAAAACCTAAAATTTCAAATGATTTACAAATAAAATCTAGGAGCAATTACTACGATTTCAACCACACTGCTTAATTAAAAATGATATAACTAGACATAATAATAGGCTTAGATAAGTGCAGGACATCTACAGAAACATCACACATTTAAACATACCACCTGGCTGGCTCAGTCAATAGAGCACATGACTCTTGATCTCAGGGTTGTAAGTTTGAGCCCCACATTGGGTACAGAGATCATTTAAAAATAAAAAAATCTTAGGGATGCCTGGGTGGCTCAGTTGGTTAACCGTCCAATTTCCGCTCAGGTCATGATCATGGTTCATGAGTTCGAGCCCCGCATTGGGCTCTCTACTGTCAGCACAGAGCCCACTTTGTATCCTCTGTGCCCCCTCTCTGCCCCTACCCCACTCACACTTTTTCAAAAATAAACATTAAAAAAATAATAATTAAAAAAAAATTGGGGCACCAGTGCCTCAGTCAGTTTAAGTGTCTGACTTTGGCTTAGGTCATGATCTCAAAGTTTATGAATTCAAGCCCCATGTGGAGCTCTGTGCTGACAGCTTGAAACTTGGAGACTGCTTCAGATTCTGTGTCTCCCTCTCTCTCTCTCTCTGCCCCTTCCCTACTTGCGTGCTTGCTCTCAAAATTAAATAAAAATTTAAAAAATTTAAAAAATCTTTAAAATAAAAATCACACCATTTAAAATAATTAAGACAGTGTAATGCAGCAAAATACACTACAATAACAAAAAAACTAAAAACTACTTATGCTGAGCACAATTACATACATATAGATATAACCTGAGACTATACAGAGAAAGTGAGAGTCATTTTTTAGAGTGAGATTACAAATATTTTTAACGTACAGCTAGCTGACCTTCGAACAACACAGGTTTCAACTGTGTAGGTGGTCCACATACACACAGCTTTTTTTCAATACATACATCAACTTATATTATCTATAAATATAATACAGTGCTATAATGTATTTTCTCTTCCTTATAACATCTTAAGAAACATATTCTTTAGCTTACTTTACTGTAAGACTACAGCATATAATCATATAACACATAAAATATGTCAACTGTTACCAGGAAGGCTCCCAGTCAACAATAGGCTATTAGTTAAGTTTTGGGGTAGTCAATTTAAACAGGGATCTTCGATTGCCTCAAACCCCTGCTTAACTGTTGAACTTTTTAAATTTCTTCTACATCAAAAGAGAAATTTAAGTAACCATCCTGAATGCACATTACACTCTTAAAAGTTTAAATAAACACAAAGAGGGGTGCCTGGGTGGCTCAGTCGGTTAAGTGTCCGGCCCTTGATTTTGGCTCAGGTCATGATCCCAGGGTCGTGGGATGGAGCCCCACACAAGGCTCCATGCTCAGTGTGGACCTGCTGAAGATTCTCTCTCCTTCTGTCCCCTCCCCCACTCACGTGCACCCCCCTTCAAAATAAATAAATAAACACACAAAAAGGAATTGCTTACATGTTATGAGGAGGGAAAACTAAAGCAGTCTGGTCAGCATACTACTGAACTTCACGTAAACATAAGAGTTTGAATTCTACTTTCTTACTACCATGGCATTTCAGGTACTCTTGCTTCTGCCATCATTTTCTTTAAACTAAAAGATTTAAAACACAGGGCAAAACTTAATTTTATAAATTCTTCTGTTCTTCAGTTGTTAAAATTTTGTCAACTGGGATGACTCAAAGAACTATTAGGAAAAATGTAACAAAATTCAAAACTAAAATCCAAACAAACTGAAAGTCAATTTTTTCCCACTGATGTACACCAAACAACATACTAGTAGGTTGGCATGTCTGATAGATAGATAGATAGATAGATAGATAGATAGATAGATAGATAGATAGATAAATGGCAATCAATTGAGGGAATGGTAGTTTTCAACCCAAGAATACGAAATTTCAAAGAAGCTCCTGTATCATACTGTCTGGACAACTAAATAAACCCACCTTTAAAACATATACAGGCTCCCAGAGTAGACTTCAGAGGCTTTACTCAATATACAACATAGTTAAAATTTTATAAGTAGCTGTGAAGCCTATGCTGAAAACTCTTATTACAGGTTCTTTATAAAAACAGTGCTCATATAAAAAAAAAAAATCTGTAACCTGATCACACTGAATCTAAATAGTTTGCATTCCAAACATGCCACTATTCATACCATGTTTCCCTTCCTTTAAATCCACAATAACATCTTACAGTTATTATTTTAAATGTACAAGTTAATCTTTTTAAGAAAAACAGTTTATGGCAAGTACTCTACAATGATAAAGTCTATTATTTGGTGGACCAGTATCATTTAATCAGATTTCCATTCCACAACAGAAGTATCTATAATATTTTCTGAACTCTTACTAAAATTTAGGAGTACACATTGTGTTGTTACTAATCTTCAAATACAATATGCATGTTATATTCCAGACACACCCTAAG
The DNA here is from genome assembly GCF_028749965.1 of Puma concolor. Taxonomy (NCBI): domain Eukaryota; kingdom Metazoa; phylum Chordata; class Mammalia; order Carnivora; family Felidae; genus Puma; species Puma concolor. Next base: position 45,670,344 of record NC_141672.1, read on the forward strand.
CAAAATTAAGTATTTTTTTAATTTATGTATTTCCTGGGGGTGGAGGGGTGGCAGAGAGAGAGGATCCCAGGCAGGCTCAGCACTGTTAGAGCAGAGCCCAATGTGGGGCTCAAACTCACGAACTGTGAGATAATAACCTGAGATAAAACTAAGAGTTTTTCACTTAACCAGTTGAGCCACCCAGGTACCCCACAAAAATAAACTTTAAAACCAATGAATAGCAACATAATAAAGCATTAAAATGAAGTTGAGAATCTTGACTTTTGGTCCCAATTCAGCCTTGGCTCCAGGGATCTTTTCTTACAAAGTTCTTAATGTTCAAATTACCTGCATGACCTTGGAATACCAAGCCAAAAAATGTAAGTGGTGCCAAGTTGGTGGTGCCCACAGTGCCTGTGGCTAGAAGTAAATGCCCATCCTCTCTGGTGGAATGCTCCCTTAAGCCAGGCTCCTCCAGATTTCCAAAGACTGTCATCCAGATAAAAGCTCACCATCCAAAATGACAGAACATAAGATAAGCTACTAGGAGCAAGAGGCAACAAAAACAAACTAAGGAATCAGATCCCTTTAAGATTTAAGATACTGGAACTAATAGATTACAACATATACTCATAGACAAATAAGAGGGAACTGGGAAAATACAGGCTCCCAGAGTAGCCTGGGTAGATATGAATCAAACAGAACTTCTACAAATAAAAAATATCAAAATTTTAAATCCAATGGACAAGTGAACATAAATGCAAGGAGGCCAATTAAAATTAATATTTTAATAGGCCAAAGAGATCTGATGAGAGTGAATTAAGTCAATGCAGACAGACACACTTGGGTGGAACAACTAACAGAGACAAGGTAACTCTTAAGAGCACAAAGTGAGGGAGGAGTCTACCACAATTCTTCATTTCTAACTTAGAAGGGTCCATACATGGATAAACCACTTGCCAAGATCAAGAATACAGGAATGGGTTCATGTCTGGGAGTTTTAGACATGATTTTGAATACGAAATACAACCAGGTGGAGAAGATCAGCAGTCAATGGAGACAAAATCAGCAGTAAGAAGCTACCACAGGTTCTGAATCAAGAAACCGAAAAGTCACTTTTCAAACAAGTCCTATCACACCTCCTCCCTACAGTCAAATCTAAAAAACTTTGCCTTATCCTGTTTGAAATCTTCACTTATCCTTTAAAACTCAGCTCAAATCATACCTATGAATATATCTTTACAACTATGGTCTTCCACAATAGGTTTTCATTCATTCTAGAGTTACTTAGCACCAATTATATTTCAGCACTGTTTTCTAGGATTCTCTAAAATAAACAACAATAAAAAAAGAAAAGCTACAATCCTTGCCCTTTTATGTCCATCATTCTACTAAAGGGAAGACAGGCCAGCAATTAATATACAGTATAGGAGACAGGAAAATACATGACATAATTGAGCAAGAACAATAAGGACAGTGTAATTCAAGTACAATAAAGATAAAAAGAAGAAGATGAAGTTAAAGAGACCATGTGAAGGGGACAGGCACAGCAAACAAATCATGCAGTCTCTTAAAGGCAACTAGAGGGACTACGGCTTGGACTCTGAGTAACATGGGAAACTAGTAAAGGGTTCTGAGTATAAAAAGATGTAGGGGAAGCTGAAAGCAGGGAAAACTGTTAAGAGACAAGTGAAATAACCTAAGCAGGAGATGATTAGAGCAAGTTGGTGACAAGGGGAGTAGTAAGAAGTTGTCAAATTCTGCATACATTTTGAAAGTAGAGACCAGATGATTTGCTGAGAACTAGAATCTGGGGCACGAGAGTACAAGCAAAGACAATGTCAACTCCAAAAATTTTAGACTATGCCAAAAACAACAGAGTTGTCCTCTACTGAGATGAGAGTAATGTGGAAAGGACATGACTGGGGTTGAAGATTAGGAGATAGCTTTTAGAGAGGTGGAGATGCCCAGCAGATAGCTAAACAAGAGTATGTGACAGGTGAGACCTGCAGGCTGGAGATACAAATTTAGGAGTATTCAGCAAAATAAATTATATACTTAAAGAAAATCAGGAGGATGCTATCCTAGTGGCTAAACAGTGTTATCAAGGAGGAGAGACCAATCACCATTTGATAAATCAAATGGTGTTGGTAATAAAGTACAATGAAAGCTAGAAAGTGACTGCTGGGTTTAGCAACACAGACTTCACTGGTGATTTTGGCCAAAGCAGTAGAATAGTTGTGATCAAAACCTGACTAAAATGAATTCAAAAGTAAGTACTCCAGCAAGTGTGGACAACTCTTTAGAGGAGATTTTCTATGAAGAGATGAGAGAAATGAAATGGAAGCTGGAAGGATATATGAGCTTGAGAGCTTGAGTTTTAAAAATAGAAGAAACTACAGCATGTTAATATGCTGACAAAGATGATCCAGTAGAAACGGTAAGACCGATGATGCAGGAGAATGAAGGACAATGCTTTCAAATGGCAAGAAAGAATAGGATTTGATGTACAAGTAGAAAGCATGGCCTTAGATGGAAGTACAATCTTCTGTAAAAACATAAGGAAGAAAGAGTATATAGGCACAGGCAAGGAAGTAGATATGGTATAGAAGTTTGTGAAAATCCTCTTCCTGAATGCTACTATTTTCTTAATGAAATGGGAAACAAAGTTGTAGTCCAGAGAAAGAGTAAAAATGGTGGTATTGGAGGACACACAGAAATACATTATGGTTACTATATTGTTAAATTTTTATTCCTTATAAACTTTGATTCTCCACTTAAATTTAAAAACTTGAATGGAGAATGCAGGATGCTTAGCAGTGTTGTACAAATTGATTTGCCGACTTTAAATGATCTTGTTGCAGAAGTAAAGCACATATTATCTATAAACCAGAGCATAAAGAAACCAAACCTGAGTCTCCATGTGGCTCTACTCTTCCAGCTCAAATACCATTCCTACAGCTAGTTCTCCTCCTAAAACCCTAGAGTACTTAACTCTCTAGGTACACATTCACAGAATTCTGTGACATAGGAGACAATCTAACAATTAAAAGGAGACCACAGTATACTACAATGTGATAAAGTTAAAAGAACAGATAGTAGTGGAAATCCATCTAAAACAGATCCAAATAGATAAAAATTTAGTTTACATTATTTCAAGTCAGTAAAGGCTACTGATCATTTACATCAAAAAACATCCAAAGTTTTAAACATAAGAAAATGTATAAAGTACTTAAGAAAATGCAAGAAAATAAAAAGATTCAATCTATTTTGTAGTTGTATATGGTTAAAAATTTACAGGTGTATTACACCTGCAATAATTTTTAAAAACTTGATTCTTCAAATTAATAAGAAAAAGAAAAGAGAAAAACCAAACATCAGCCATTTCCTCAAACAGCCATCAAAATATAAAAACCCATCTAAATTTCCACCCTCTCGTCAGTCACTACACCAAAAGTATAATGGCCCCAGAGCCCACAGTACAATTGTAAACTTATCTTTTAAAACAAGAGGGAAAAAACTCAAAGTAACTAAAAGATAATCTAGTAAATGAAACAGAGTTGCCTGACATGGGAACTCCATCTACAGTAACTTGTCTAAAATTAACTTTATAGACTATGCTGAAATCTCAAAGCTGTGGTGCAATTTCTCCGTTTAAACTGCAACACAGTTATTTCTATGACTCACACCTTATTCACATACTTCTTAAGTTATTTCAAGCAATACCCATTCTGAAGTACCGCTACCCTAATCTGAAACAAATTCAACTAATGCCAGAGATGAGTAATAAAATTTAATTTCTCCAATAGATATGTCACAATATATGAAACCTCTATTTTTTTAGCCAAACTTTTTTTTTCTATAACACAAGAATAGATAAATCAGTATGAACCGCTCTTTCAAGAAAATAAAAAAGATCTACAAAGCTGGTAGCTGCTGAAAGTTAAACCAGTATCTTTCAGACTTCTGCTTCCCTAGAAAGCCCAAACTAGTCCATTTTCTCAGGAAGCAACACTGCTCATTTAAAGATACCTCCACAGGCAGGTTAAAAGTTTATTTGTAAAGAAATCTAACTTTTGATAACCAGACAAATCAAAAGCTTTATTTAATACAAAAAGCACACTTTAAATACTCAGTATTCCAAATCAATAGTTTCCAAAGACAAAACATAAATCAAAATTGTTCAAACATTAATATTAGAACATGAAATTCACACCAACAATGTAATTGTAAAATAGCTGTACCATATACAGAAGACTTCCTTCCCCTAACATCTACAATCCTAACTTTTACTTTTTCACACAATTTTTGGGTTTGTTAGAAAGGCCACATAATCCAATTAGCCATTCAAAGATTGAACCCAGCTGAATCATTAGTGAGCCTACTTGAAAACCTGGGATGAACACTTCCCCAAACCCCCTTTTATATCTTTAGAAAGCTATTAGAACATTTTTCCTAGTTTCGATCCAAAATCTTCTCTCCCTGTAACTTCATTCTGTAGTCCTATTTCTGCCTAGCCTCACCAAATAGGTCCATTCCCACTACCAAAAAGTAGTTTTAATAACTGGTATCTGGCAGCAATTAAACTTACCAGCAAACAAAATTTACTTCAAAACCTGTCATCCCTTAGGAAAGTCTGACTGGAGTTTTAAAGTTGAACATAACAGGCTGCTAAAATAACTTTTAAGTGCATCAACTTAGGTCACTCAACAATGAAAGTACTAAAATGATAAATTGTGTTTATTCTTGCCTATTCCCAAACTAAAAAACATCATTTTACAAACTAAAAATGAAATGCAAATGACAAGAATGTCAAATACTACTCAAAAATACTCTGAGGGAACTACTAAAAAAGCTTCACTTATTAAACAAGAATTTTTAAAATGTGCCCAAGAACAGCCAAATAAACACAGTAGAAATAGACCAAATACATATGAAAAGTTTAGTATATAATCAACAAGCCATTTCAAATCAACATGTAAAAAATGTAGATTATTTAATAAGTAGTACTGACACAAATGACAGCCATTTTCAGGGAAAACGAAGTCCCTACACCTCAGTAATATAAATTTTGGTTTTAACAGTTTAAAAATTAAACCAAGAAAGAACTAGAAGACACAAGTCTATTTCTCTGCATTGTAAAATAATTCTATTTCGTAAAAGGCTTTTCTTGGTCTCATGTAAAACCTAGTGCTGTAAAGGAAAAGCCTGGGAAATCTGACTAGAAAACATGTTAAAGACTTGTATGGCAAAAGAAAAGTGACTAAATTCCAAAAAACGACCAAGGTCTGATTGCCTTAACCCCTTTTAACCCCTTAAAATGTGAGAAAAAGACACCAAAAACCATAAAATACCTAGGAATAAATCTAATAAAAGACGTGAAAATCTATGCACTGAAACTATAGAAAGTTTATGAAAAGAAATTGAAGATACAAACAAAGGAAAAATATTCCATGCTCCAGGATAGGAAGAGCAAATATTGTCAAAATGTCAATACTATCCAAAGCAATCTACATATTTAGTGCAATACCTATCAAAATAACAGCTCTAGCATTCTTCACAGAGCTAGAACAAGCAATCCTAAATTTGTATGGAATCAGAAAAGACCCCGAATAGCCAAAGCAATCTTGAATAAGAAAACCAAAGCAGGAAGCATCCCAGACTTGAAGCTGTATTACAAAGCTATAATCAAGACAATATGGTACTGGCACAAGAACAGACACTCAGATCAATGGAACAGAATAGAGAACCCAGAAATGGGCCCACAAATGTATGGCCAACTAACCTTTGACAATGCAGGAAAGAATATTCAATGGGATAAAGACAGTCTCTTCAGTAAGTGGTGCTGGGAAAACTGGACAGCGACATGCAGAAAAATGAACCTGGACCACTTTCTCACACCTACACAAAAATAAAGTCAAAATGGATGAAAGACCTAAATGTAAGACAGGAAGCCATCAAAATCCTCGAGGAGAAAGCAGGCAAAAACCTCTTTGACCTTGGCTGCAGAAACTTCCTACTCAACACGTCTCCAGAGGCAAGGGAAACAAAAGCAAAATGAACTACTGAGACCTCATCAAAATAAAATGCTTCTGCACAGCGAAGAAACAATCAGGAAAACTAAAAGACAACACACAGAATGGGAGAAGATTTTTGCAAATGACATATCAGATAAAGCGTTAGTATCCAAAATCTATAAAGAACTTATCAAACTCAACACCCAAAAAACAAATAATCCAGTGAAGAAATGGGCAAAAGACATGAATAGACACTTCTCCAAAGAGGACATCCAGATGGCCAACTGACACATGAAAAAATGCTCAACATCACTCATCATCAGGGAAACACAAATCAAAACCACAATGAGATACAACCTCACACCTGTCAGAATGGCTCACATTGACAACTCAGGCAACAACAGATGTTGGCGAGGATGCGGAGAAAGAGGATCTCTTTTGCACTGCTGGTGGGAATGCAAACTGGTGCAGCCACTCTGGAAAACAGTATGGAGGTTCCTCAAAAAATTAAAAATAGAACTACCCTAAGACCCAGAAATTGCACTACTAAGTATTTATCCAAGTGATACAGGTATGCTGTTTCGAAGGGGCACATGCACCCCACTTTTATGGTGTTTTTGGCAGCACTATCAACAATAACCAAACGATGGAAAGAGCCCAAATGTCCATTGATGGATGAACGGATAAAGATGTGGTATATATATACAATGGAGTACTACACGGCAATCAAAAAGAATGAAATCTTGCCATTTGCAACTACGTGGATGGAACTGGAGGGTATCATGCTAAGTGAAATTAGAGAAAGACAAATATCATAGAACTTCACTCATATGAGGACTTTAAGATACAACACAGATGAATGGAAGGGAAGTAAAAAAATATAAAAATAGGGAGGGGGACAAAAACATAAGAGACTCTGAAATATGGAGAACAAACAGAGGGTTACTGGAGGGGGTTGTGGGAGGGGGGATGGGCTAAATGGGTAAGGGGCATTAAAGAATCTATTCCTGAAATCATCATTGCACTATATGCTAACTTGGAGGTAAATTAAAAAAACAAATTAAAAAAATGTGAGAAAAAGATAACCCAAAAGGACATGTTTAGAAGGTTCTCAAAGGAAAAAAAAGACATCCACTAAGTGTATTTTTAAATAATGCAACCTCGGTCACATTAAATTAATTTCTATTAAATGCAAATTCACACTCAGGCTGGCAGGGCAGGAAAATGTGCAAATGAGGATCAAAAGGGTGTGGAGGATCATGACTATGGTGGTTTCACCAATGTACACTTGCGTCACAATTGATCATACTGTATGCTTTAAATATATGCCATTTATTGTGTGTCAAATACACCTCGATAAAACTGTCTAAAAAAAGTAACACATGGACCAGGGAGTATGAAACACAACACTCTGATTTAGTGTTAGTCTGATTATAACTACTAGTATGATCTTAAAGAAAATTTTGGAAAAATCTTAAAGTATAAAAATAGTACATACCCTTCAACAGAGAAAATTCATTTTCTTGTTAAAACTACTACTAGATATCTATATACTATAGATATAATCACGCAATTACAAAGATATACCCAGGAGTGTTCACTGTTAGCAATATAACTTTGTAAAAACTAAAATCCTATGTCCGGCATTAGGGAAATGACTAAATAAGCCTGTGGTAGCCTCACATGTAATATGGTCACTAAAAATATATATTGTAAATAAATCAAACATACATAAAAAGCAAGTTGTAGAGTGGTACAGAGAGAAAATTCCCTTTTACATGACAGAATCATGCTCATACATGCTTAGAAAATTCCCAGGACACATGAGAAACCATTAACTCTACGGCGACTTCTTGGTGCTTTTCTTAGTAACTTTTCATCTTATATCCTTCAAAACGTTTACATTTTCCCATCATGCACACATATTAGTTTTATAACATAATGTAAATTTAATTATATTTTTAAATTATGAATTAAATTGTGACTTTTACTGATTTTTAAATGTTTTATTTACTTTTGGAAGAGAGAGAGAGAGCACCAGGGAGGGGCAGAGAGAGGGGGACAGAGGTTCTGAAGCAGGCTGACAGCAGAGCCCTATGTGAGGCTCAAACTCACGAGCCAAAGCCAGACACTCAACCAACTGAGCCACCCAGGCGCCCTAAATTGCAACTTTTAAAAACTAAATTGAGGAATCCATGTCTAGCCATATGAGCGAAAACTCTTCCAATTAAATATAACAAAAACTGTTTTGCTCTAAAATAGACAAATTTTCTGGTAATTAAGGGAAATCCTAAGGAAGAGGGAAAATCAAATGGGAAATGAAAGGTAAAGACACTTAAGGTAAAGACACAAGACACTGAACTGCAGCTGGAAAAGGGGAAATGAGGTATGAAAAACAGACTTTCAAGAGGTCTACAGTCAGCAAAGGGTAAATTAAGAGGAAGAGAGAAAGCTTGTCCCACTTTTCCTACCACTCAAAAGCTAAAAAAAAAAAAAAACTTTTCATAAAGATTTTATAACCATGGGCTCTGAGATTTGCATCCATAGTCTCTGCCAGTCCAGAATACTCTCACCTCTTCTACCAAAAATTAGTTAACACAAAAGTAGTGCCAAGGTCATGAAATCCTCTGGGAAAAAAATTCCTTCTACCCAATCTAGCCTGCACAGTACAGCATTTTCAGATACACCCCTGCTGAAGGTAAACTTACAAACAGGGATTATACCCCCAAGAATCCCAAACAGAAAAATGTGAGAGACTATAAAAAAATTTTCAGGTATTAGATGCATAAAAGAAATCACACAAAGAATTAAAAGACCAGAGAATTAAAAGAATATAAAAGACCAGAGAAATTAGAAAGAACTGAGGAAATTACAAATCGTGTTAAGAGCATTCATACACATAAGAAAGACACACAGACTTTTAAAATTGAAGAATTACCAAACAGAAAGATCTTGATAAAAACTGATGGTTTAAAACAACATTCACTCGGGGCGCCTGGGTGGCGCAGTCGGTTAAGCGTCCGACTTCAGCCAGGTCAAGATCTCGCGGTCCAGGAGTTCGAGCCCCGCATCGGGCTCTGGGCTGATGGCTCAGAGCCTGGAGCCTGTTTCCGATTCTGTGTCTCCCTCTCTCTCTGCCCCTCCCCCGTTCATGCTCTGTCTCTCTCTGTCCCAAAAATAAATAAACGTTGAAAAAAAAAAAAAATTTAAAACAACATTCACTCGGGGCGCCTGGGTGGCGCAGTCGGTTAAGCGTCCGACTTCAGCCAGGTCACGATCTCGCGGTCCGTGAGTTCGAGCCCCGCGTCGGGCTCTGGGCTGATGGCTCAGAGCCTGAGCCTGTTTCCGATTCTGTGTCTCCCTCTCTCTCTGACCCTTCCCCGTTCATGCTCTGTCTCTCTCTGTCCCAAAAATAAATAAACGTTGAAAAAAAAAAAATTTAAATAAAAAAAAAAAACAACATTCACTCAAGATTTTTACTTACTTCTTACACACTAAGGTTAGATGTAGTCCTATTGTAGTCCTATTAAAAGGTTTACTTACACTACTGAAAGTTTAACATGCCAAATGAGTGACTCTCCTACTGACTGCATGGTCTTCTCTCCTACCTACTGTCTGTAAAACCAACACAGTGCTCAACGCATAGTACTGTGGAAATAGATGACTAAAAGGCAACCAGCAAGGGGGGGAAAAAGGTTTACTTCATGACATAAATAATTTCAAAACATAAATAATTTTATGGGTTTTTTTTATAACATATAAGGTAATCCTTGAGTCCTTCTCTTTGGATTTTCTTTCAAAATAAACCTTCAAAACTACAATACACACTAATCCTGTGTTCACCAGTACTCTGAAAAACAAAATCAAGGACTTTTTATCACCATATGGACTTCATTATGTTCTTGAAGCTGCAAAAGGAATACATAATGGAAAGTTTAAAATCAAATAGTCCAGATAAAACTACCATAAACTGGAAACAGGTACAACTTTTATATTTTAACAAACATTTAAACCTACAAGAGCCAAAAAACAAGTTGTGTTTTGGGGTTTTTTCCTATTGATGCTATTGATTTGACATCACTCCTAATAAGCAACCTAAACAAAAAACAGTAAGTTACCTTATTAAGAACAATCTCTGAGAAAAAGTCAAGTCTCTGAGATTTCACCAACTGAGTTTCCACACTCTTAAACTGTTTATAAACTATCTAGTTAACATAATCAAAACACTGAATACAGTGCACCTTCAAAATTTGTGATTGCAAAGACTCCCTTCCAGACAACAGAAATATATTTTAAGAAGTTCGAAGGAGATACAAGAAATCTAAAATATAGTCACAAGAAAACAATCCCATTCATAATAGCACCAGAAACAATAAAATACTCAAGAATAAATGCAACCAAGGAAATGAAAGATGTATACACTGAAAGCTGTTAGACAATGAAAGAATTGAAGAAAATACAAATATATGGGAAGATATCATGTGTTCAAGGAATAGAAGAATATTGTTAAAATGTCCATACTGTCCTAAGCCTTAGAGCTATAGATTCAATGCAATCTCTATCAAAATTCTACCAGCATGTCTTACAGAAATAAACCATCCTAAATTTCATGTGGAACCGCAGAAGACCCAGAATAGCCAAAACAATCTTGAGAAAGAAGAACAAAGCTGGAGGCATCACACTTCCTGATTTCAAACTATACTACAAGGCTACAATAATCAAAATAACATGGTAGTAGAATAAAAACAGACACATAAAGCAATGGGACAGAATCAAGGACCCAGAAATAAGCTCACACATATCTGGTCAATTAGTATTTGACAAGGGAGTTAAGAATACTCAATGGGGAAAAGATAGTCTTTTCAACAAACAGTGCAGAGGAAACAGGATATTCACGTGTAAAAGAATAAACTGAACTCCTATCTTACAACACTCACAAAAATTAATTTGAAATGAATTAAAGGTTTAAATGTGAAACTACTAGAAGAAAACATAAGGACAAGGCTCCTTGACATTGGTGTTGGCAGTGATTTTTGGATAGGACACCAAAAGCACAACAAACAAAAGCAAAAATCAATAGGACTACATCAAACTAAAAACTTCTGTATAGCAAAAGAAACTACCACCAAAATGAAAAAGTAACCTGTGGAATGGGATGAAAATATTTGTAAACTCAGTATCAAATAAGGGGTTAATATCCAAATTATGTATGGAATTCCTACAACTCAACAGCAAAAAAAAAAAAAAAAAAAAAAAATCAATTTAAAAAATGGGCAAAAGGGGCGCCTGGCTGGCTCAGTCAGTTAAGCATCAGACTTTGGCACAGGTCATAATCTCACAGTCCATGAGTTCGAGCCCCGCTGTCAGGCTTTGTGCTTACAGCTCCTAGCCTGAAGCCTGCTTCAGATTCTGTGTCTCCCTCTCTCTCTGCCCCTCCCCTGCTTGCCCTCTGTCTCTTTCAAAAATAAACATTAAAAAAAAATTTTTTTTTAATTTTTTAATGGGCAAAGGACCTGAATGGACATTTTTCCAAAGAAGATATACAAATGGCCAACAGGCACATGAAAAGGTGCTCAATATCACTAATCATCAGGAAAATGAAAATCAAAACAATGAAATATCACCTTTGACCTGTCAGAATGGCTATTATCAAAAAGACAGATAACATGCACCGGCAAGGCTATGCAGACAACACTTGCACCCTGCTGGTAGGAATGCAAACTGGTATAGCCCTATGGAAAACAGTACAAAGGTTCCTCAAAAATCCACACTCATACCTACAGAAAGTAGACTGGTGGTTACAAAGAGAGGGAGGGAGAATTGGTGAAGGTGGTCAAAGGGCACAAGCTTCCAATGACAAGATGAGTAATTCTGGGGATCTAATGAACAACATTGGGACTACGGTTAACAATACTCTACTACATACTTGAAAGTTACTAATAGAGTAAATCTTAAAAGTTCTCACTGCAAAAAACAACAAAACGTAAAAAATAACTGTATGAGGTGATGGATATGTTTACTAACCTTATTATTTGCAAAGTATACATATATCGAATCATTACACTGTACTTTACATAATGTTATCTCAATTACACTTTCATAATGCTGGAAAAAAATAAATAAAATAAAATATAGCCATAAGAAGAGGCTCCTATCCTAAAGCGATTCTGTTCTGCAGACTGGGCTTAGAAACCATGTTTACAAGACAACCTTAAGAGCCATGTGAAGATAGATACTGCCTTCAAAAGACAGTACACAGCTGCCACAATTCTACATTTCAAGATCTATAAAAGACTTTTTTATTAGAAGATGCCTGAAGAATTAAAAAAAAAAAAAAAGGTAAAAGCTGCCATGTACTGAAAAGAGGAGTAGTCAAACTAAAATTGGTGAATTCATTATGGATAAATCCAAAGTCACTAACTAAAAAATTTAGGTGCATCAAAAGTCATTCAGTATAAACAAGTCATTCCAATATCCCTTTCTCTCTTTTTGTTTTAAATACAAAAGGCTTACTAAATCAGGAAAACCCAATACACATTATAGAATGACTGATTCTGGCAGAACAGTTGATAAAGTAGACAAGCTACCCTTGAAGACAAGATAGGTAAATAATGAACATGACTGAATGGTAGTACCAATCAGGGAATAGTTAAAAGGTTAAATGATCATATCCCAAAGATGCCAATTAATGTTTTGGAAAGTGCCCTAATCACCTATCAAAGGACTCTCTGTTCTCTGCCTGAACTTACTTACATTTTAATAAATTTCTTGAATAAGTCAGTTTATGATGATGTGTTGAACATAAGAATATCTCAAACGAGGAATGAAAACAAAGGATAAACCAACTAAATAATGTTTCATAAAGTAAGATTTTTATTTTATCCTTTGCCACCAAACTCCTTCAGTTCCCCAGCTGGAAGAGCAGAAATTCCAGTAGCAGTAGCTAGCTTAGATAAGGAGGGATACCATGTTATTTCAGTCTACAGATTTACCTCACATAATAAATTGTTCAGGGGTACCTGGGTAACTTAGTAGGTTACGTGTCCGACTCTTGATTTCATCTCAGGTCATGACTCACACTTCATGAGATCAAGCCCTGCACTGGGCTCCTCGATGACAACACCGAGACTGCTTTGGATTCTCTCTCTCTCCCTCTCTCTGTCCCTCCCCTGCTTATGCATTCTCTCTCAAAATAAATAAATTCTATTAAAATAAATAAATAAATAATTCAATTAACTGGTTTTCATGAAAATGGCTCTTGAAAAGTACTACTTTTCTAACAATGACTTTTTTTTTTTTATTAGGGACTGTTCACCTAAATGCACACTAAATATTCTACAATAAAATTTCAACATTATAGTTTCAGCTAAAGACATGCTCGACAATTTATTTAACATAATGGTTTCCAATTATATCATACATATCGATGTACTACACACAACTGGATGAACCCAGCACATTTTGCTTTGTACACATATGCCAGTCAAGAGGACCGCAGAGCTAGCATCTTCTACAACTCTTCCATCGTTTCTGCCTGGCTTCTATTTCCGCACTGTTTAAAGGACTTGTGTTTGGCCTTTATTCCTCTGAAGGTGCTTATCTGAGCCATAATTTGACTTTCAAGTGCAAATAAAATTGTTTTTAAATGTTTATTCATTTTTTGAGAGAGTGCGAGCAGGGGAGGGGCAGAGAGAGAGGGAGTACAGAATCCAAGCAGGCCCCTGGCTCTGAGCTGTCATCACAGAGACCCACGCGGGGCTTGAACTCACGAACTGTGAGATCATGACCTGAGCCAAAGTCAGACACTTAACCAACTGAGCCATCCAAGCACCACTCAAGTGCAGATAAAATGCAAGATAACCCTGAGCTCCAAAAATGCTGAAATTAGTGCAGAAAACAGTACAAAAAGAATAAACTTTCCAAAGAGTAACACCCCACCAACCACCACCAAGTTTTCTCTTCCCTCCTTTGGTATGATATGCCTTCATTTTACCTATTACATTTTACATTCAAAGTGTATTTGTTTTCAAATTGTTTCTATTTACATTAACTCATCTTCATTGCTAGATTAATATTTTCTTACATGTGAAATTGGTCAGTTGAGATGGAACACAACATAACTTACCATTAAAATTAATGGAATATGTTTTCATGTAATAGCTTTTCGCTTAGCAGCAGGGTTTTCAAGAATGAATTCAAGATATTAAAGCAAGGATAAATACATTTGATTCTGAGTTCAATAAGAGTTTAGAGGGCAAGGGACACCAGTTCTATCTCAAAAAGAAAAAATTATTCAGCCTCAGCTAGACTAGCAAGGGATACCTATACACCAAAATAGACTAAAGAAACACAGGATGAGTGAGATCAACTAGTAGGAATAAGAATCACACTTCAAGGCTTAAAGGTTTTAATTGTAATCATAACAAATTAGTGTGATACTAAAATCAAATTTATTCTAAAGAGTTGAATAATAACCCAACAAGATTAAAAGAAGGCAGAGTTGAGCAAAGGAAGAGAACAGATCACAGAACTAGAGCAGTCAGGATACTGTGAGCTGAGCTTCAAAAAACAAATTAGGAGGGGCACCTGGATGGCTCAGTTGGTTAGGCAGTTAAGAGCCTGACTCCTGGTTTAGGCTCAGGTCATGATCTCATAGTTCAGGGGTCCAAGCCCTTCCTAGGGCTCTGTGATGACACAGTGGAGTGTACTTGAGATTCTTTCTCTCCCTCTCTCTCTGCCCCTCTCCTGTGTGCACACACGCACATTCTCTGTCTCTCTCTCTCAAATAAATTTAAAAAATAGGAATAGGTAAAAATGAAGATGAAGACTCTCATAAGGATGGTTTTATTCCAAACACTTAAAATGACAGATAAAACATTCACATCTCCCCATAACTGTAAATATCTTTTCAGTTATTCTGTGATTGATGTATTTTTTTTAATGTTCATTTGTTTTTGAGAGCATGCGCGCACGCGCACACACACGCACGCACAAGTCGGGGAGGGGCAAAGAGAGAGGGAAACAGAATCAGAACTAGGCTCCAGGCTCTGATCTGTCAACCCAGATCCCAACATGGGGCTCAAACTGTGATTAATATATTTCTTGTCTCCTTTCATCATCCTTGTTTCTCTTTTTATTATTCAGTTTCTTATAATTCTTAGAATTTGGGGTTGGAAAAACCATGTAGCTGGTGTACAGATTCCTAGTATAAATAGGTTGTTAGCATCTTCATAGTATTTAACAAGTCTTTAGTCCTTTTTATTTCCAATAAATTGGTAAATTTAGAGGCTACATCGGATTCAGGATTATGACTTGAGTGTAAGACTACAGCACAGACAACGTGGCATATTTCCAAAAGTATGTATCTAATGTCCAGATGTCTCCCCTTTTGTAGTGATATTAGCAGCTACTGGTTATCCTTGCCTAGACATTATTCATTAGGGAGATGCAAATTGGTGGTATTCTAAGTCTATCATTCTTTCTTGATTAGGTAGAATACATCTATACAAATTTCTTCCCTGACCTGAGAAACAATTCATATGAGTAGGATAAATGCTTCTATTTACCAATTGTCAAAATAATAAGCTGGTCCAACAGCAATTAATTAAAGGTTTTTTTAAAGAAATGTTGTAGTATGGATTCACAGGTTAAACACATTTGATTGGTTTCAATTCATTAGTTATTACCTTTATTGATGTTCAAATTCCCTTTTGGCCAATGGGATCCTATTCAGGACGGCTCCTAAGTTGTTTTAACACTATCCTCATACTTTTTGCCTCTATTGCTTCAGGTATGTTCTAGTCTGTGGCAAACAGACTCTAAAGTGGTCCTCATGGTCTCTGCCACTTGGGTGTTCTCACCCTTGTGCAATCTCTTGGTAAGGGTGAGTGAGATCTGTGACTTGCTTCATATCAATAAAGTATGGCAAAGGTGACAGGATGTAATTGATTACATATACATGATTATGATACTTAAGACTGTAACCCATGTTACTTAGGACATGCTTCGTCTCCCTTAATGGCTTTGAAGAAGCAAGCTGCCATGTTGGTAAGCTGCCTATGGAGAAAGCCATGGAGCAAGGAGCTAAAAACAGCCTCCTGGACAATAACCAGCAAGAAACTGAGGCTTTCGCTTAGGCAGCCTATAAAGTACTGAATGCTACCAACAATTACACGAACTTGGAAGCATATTTTTCCCCAGCTAAGCCTCACATGAGACCCCAGCCCTGGTCAACACCCTAACAGCAACTTTGTGAAACACTGTAGACCCAGTTAAACTCCTGACCCACAGAATCCATGGTATAATAAATGTGTGTGTTTTAAGTATCTAACCCTGTATCATACTGTAACAGAAACTAATCATTCAATTTTGTCTCATACATTTCCTGCTTAGACTGAGAAAATGCCCATTTTGAGCACTAATTTACTTTTATTGTGAAAGGTATTTAAAGACCACAATATAGGCACCAGGAGTGCTTTTTGCTACTAAGGCAGTCATTATTTCTAGGTCTTCTTAGTCAAAAAGGACCAGAAAATGTATATATTTTAAGCTAAATTATTGCATGAGGGCATATAGAACGTTTCACTAAAATTAGTACTATGGAGTTTTTATGTCATTTCACTGACCTTAACACTACATCTGTTTTCAGCAATGCTAAAAATCTGTTTTCAACAACACCAGCGTAATCACTCATTTCATTTAGCCCACAATGCACACATTACATAGTACAGGAATAACAACGTATATATACATTACCACCAAAATTATGATTATAGTAGTTTGAGATTTGCCTTTTTTGCCATCCTTCCTCCACTCTCTTCCCAGGGTATATTTCAATTGGGATATACAGCCAAGTTACCATGTTTTAAAGTCACATGGCATAGTTCGCTCTGGTGTTCACCAAGTGAGTACAAGATTCAGTGGTTTCATTTTACTTTTTATTTTTAAGGGTTTTTAAATTTTCATTTAACAATTATGTAAAATATTTAAATGGCTCCAAAGTCAAGTCTTAAGAAAAATTAATTCAAAGCACAAATTATACCCTTGTGCTTTTCTACACTGTAGGTCTCTCCCTCATAAGTAACCATCATTTTTTAGACTTCATTTTCTATTTCTTAATGTTATTTATTCATCGAGAGAGAGAGAGAGAGAGAGAGAGAGAGAGAGAGAAAGCGAGTAAGCGCCGGGCAGGGGCAGAAAGAGAGAATCCCAAGCACAGAGCCCAACACAGGGCTTGATCACGTGAATTGGGATATCATGACCTGAGCTGAAATCACGAAGTGGAGAAGTGGATGCTTAACCAAATGAGCCATCCAGGCTCCCCTCTCTTCTACTTTTAATAAGACACACACACACACACACACACACACACACACACACACACACAAAATCATCTCCTTTATCAGTACAGGACTGCATATTATAAACACTTCTATCCACTTTGCTTTTTGTGTGTGTGCGTGTGTGTATGTGGTTTTTTTTTTTTAACTGTTCCAGAATAGACCTACTTTGTGACTAGAGGCACAGTGAACCAGGAAGAAACAGTTGAAAATAAATTATGTAGAAGGAGAGGTAACAAGGGATTTAGCGCAGATGGAAAAAAAAAAATTGTTTTACATCTCTACTCAAAATAAGCCAGACAAACCAAAACCCCAAACCATAGGAAGAAAATTAATGAGGGAGAAATCAATAAAAAACATTAATTAACACCAAATGGTATTAGTTTTATAAAACAGTCTTCATAAAGATTTTTAAATTTCAACATGTTAAAGATGTCAGAGATAAAAAGACTCCTTTTTTTAAAGTAGCAAAAAGGTTATAAAACAAAAATAGAACTGAAATAGATGGGTGCATATGAAAAAGCAACTCCAAATCCAAGAGATGAAAACTATACATATTGGCAAATAGACTCAACAGACAAAATGAAGTCCAGACTGAACAGAGTAGAATTGGTAAACTGCTATAGAGTACTGAATTCACCTAGTATAAGGCACAGAAAAATAAAGAGAAAAAAAACCTGAAAGAGCAATTGAGGTACAAAGACCCCAACTTAGGTTTTTCAAAAAAGATGTGAAAATCACAGAAGCCATATTTGAAGAGCTGAGAATTTTCCAAAATTGAAGATCAGATTCCTCAGATTATATGTATACATACTTTTAGTACTAGTTGGATATATAGATGTTTGTCCTCATATACAGTACACTGTGGTGAAATTGTGAAATACCAAGCACAATGAGCTGCTATTTAAGGAAATAATTAACCAGACTGCTTCACAACAAGTATCCGTAACAACTTAAGAAAACCAGATGCAAACCCTGGCATCACGGAAATGTTTGCAAATCTCTTATAATGTCACCCAGAGAGAGTGGAGACTTCAAATTTATCCGTACTTTAAACTCTATCCATATTTTAATACTCTCATGACTCTAAAAGCAAGGTGTGGACAATGCATAAAACTAGTAATTCAAAGACTTATTTCAAAGCATCTACTAAATTCACACATTCTAGCCCTTAAAAAAACCAAATTGAAATGCTAAGCAGTAAAATTTTACAGAAAACAGTAGCATAAAAGAGAAGAAACACAAATTAATTCCAGGCAAAGAATTTTGAAAGGCAACATAAAACTTTGTAAGAGGACATGTAAGAATATCTTTATAACCTTGTGGTAGGGAAGGATTTCCTAAACAAGACACAAAGTATAAATCATAAAAGGAAAATACTGATAAATTCAACAAAATTAAAATTTTTATCTATTAACAAAGACACTATATAACAAAGAAGACAAGCCACAAAGTGGGAGAAGACATTTGTGATACTAATCAGCAAAGAATTAATATTCAGAACCTATTAAGAACTCCTATCAAAAAGAAAAGCAACCCAACAGAAAAATGAACAGTCATTCCAGAGAAAAGGAAACAAAAATGGCCAGCAAACATTTGAAAAGATGTTTCTTCTCAGTAAGCAGAAATGCAAAACCTACAAGGTATCATGAGGCTTACTCTAATATTTGCCAATTATCAAGTATAGGCAAGAATGTGGAGCCATCACATGTACACGTTAGTGAAGGGAATAAACTGGCACAACTGCCCTGGAAAACAATTTGGCACTGCCTAATAAAGCTGAAAATGCACCCCCCCTACAACTCAGCAATTCCACTCCTAACTAAACAGAAAGTCCAAAACAATTTGCTCAAAGGGCAAATCTCAACTCATTAGTGAGCAGAAAAATTAACTTAGTGGGTCTTAATTATCTTATTTTTAATGAAATGTCCTACCATCACATAGGTGTGGGTTTTTTTTCAACAAACTTTCTTGTTCTATATGTGGCACATCTGATAATGTACTGAATCCCATAATGTAAAATGTATTCCCTACTGTTAGTAACAAAAACATTTTTAAAAACACTATCCTGGAGATATTTATGTATGCAAGCGTACCAATACACCTATGCAAGATGTTCACAGCAGAGTTTTTAATAATAGCAAAAGAGGGCGCCTGGGTGGCGCAGTCGGTTAAGCGTCCGACTTCAGCCAGGTCACGATCTCGCGGTCCGTGAGTTCGAGCCCCGCGTCAGGCTCTGGGTTGATGGCTCAGAGCCTGGAGCCTGTTTCCGATTCTATGTCTCCCTCTCTCTCTGCCCCTCCCCCGTTCATGCTCTGTCTCTCTCTGTCCCAAAAAAAATAAATAAAAAAAAAAAAAAAAACGTTGAAAAAAAAAAAAAAAAAAATAATAGCAAAAGAAAAGTGGAAACAACCCAAATGTCCGTCAATAGGTAATAAAGTGAAAAATATTCATATAATGAAATTCCATGCAGCAGTGAAAGTGAATGAATTAGAGCTATATGCAAAATGGTGGAAGAATATCAGGACCATAAAGCTGAGGGTAAAAAGAAAGTTGCAAACGAACTCATACAGAAGGATCTCTTTTATTTATTTTTTTTTTTTAATTTTTTTTTTCAACGTTTATTTATTTTTGGGACAGAGAGAGACAGAGCATGAACGGGGGAGGGGCAGAGAGAGAGGGAGACACAGAATCGGAAACAGGCTCCAGGCTCTGAGCCATCAGCCCAGAGCCCGACGCGGGGCTCGAACTCACGGACCGCGAGATCGTGACCTGGCTGAAGTCGGACGCTTAACCGACTGCGCCACCCAGGCGCCCCAGAAGGATCTCTTTTATATAGAGTTCAAAACCAAAACAGAAAAAAAAAATATTTTAGGGATAGAAACAGATGTGGTAAAATCACATTAAAAAAAGCCATCAAAAAACAAAAATAAAAGCAAAAAAAGTTGGGGCGCCTGGGTGGCTCAGTCAGTTAAGTGTCCAACTTCGGCTCAGGTCACATCTCACGGTTCATGGGTTCGAGCCCCATGTCGGGATTTGCACTGACAGCTCAGAGCCTGGAGCCTGCTTCAGATTCTGTGTCTCCCTCTCTCCTCCTCCCCACTCGCACTGTCTCTCTTAAAAATAAATACTTAAAAAACCCCACAAAAAACAAAAAAGGCAAATATAACATAATGGTTACTTCTGGGGGGCAGGGAAGAGTAGCACAAAAAGAAAAAGTTAGGATAATGTCCTTGAACTGGTATTAGATACAAGGCTGTTCACTGCATCCTTACTCTTTATCTTTCATATATTTTATTTTGTTTTTATGTACTTAATTTTTAACAAAAAAAAATTTAAGTTGAGTGAAAGGTACACAGATATTTGGTACAAAGCTATTTCTTTTATATTTCATCTTCAAATTGTACAACATATTCTATATGCTTTTGTACACCTGAATCATTCAATCCTTGTTTTAACTTTCAACAAAATAAAAAAAAAATGACAAATAGAGATAAATATAAATTAAAATCTCTCAACCTCTCAATCTCTTTCTAGCTTCAGCTCTGGTCATGATCTCACAGTTTGTGAGTTCAAGCCCCACATCAGGCTCACTGCTGTCAGCACAGAGCCTGCTTCAGATGCTCTGTCCCACTCTCTCTCTCTCTGCCCCTCCCCTGCTTACGCTCTCTCAAAATAAATAAACTTAAAAAAAAATCCTCTCTCTCCCACTGACCCTGCCCTGTGCTCACTCTCTCTAAAATCAAAAAAAAAATTTTTTTTTAATTGGTATGTTATTTTAAATGCTGCTGGGATGTTTTGTTTAAATAAAACTGAAAGAATATGGAATATAATTACTCACCTATTTATACCATATAAACAATGCTAGACAAGCAGGAAAGAATTCAGCCTGGTTCATTTCAGTTATTTTATATTTATAAAGTATTTCTTGTCTCCCCTACCCCTATCAGACAAGGTAAATCCATGGGTTATATTTTACATAGAATTCCGAGGCTAATCTTAAATGTGTATTTTACTTGAAAACTGCTCCAAAAATTTCAAGCTCAGAAAGACATTATTCAAGTTAAAACTAAATGCAATTTTCTGGACACTCTCCCACCCCCAACAACCAAAAGAGCAAAATGACTAAGTCACTTTTATAAAGGATCCAATTTAAACTTAAAATTATGGTTAACATCTAGGTCAAACTGAAAGGGATTTAAGAAATTACTCCCATTCATTAGCAACAGGGTATCAACCACAAGGATTATTATACACCAGAGAACCTGAAACTGTACCCAGATATGAAGAGTACCAATATGACAAGCTTGAGAAATTCACTTCACAGAATTCATAACTTTCAGCCACCCTCGGACATCCAGGTTATGAAAATGTGAAAGAATTACACAACACATTTCAAATAAACATGACTTCCAATAAACTGAATACAGGTCAGAACCAACATAAAGGAATTCAACCTGTGTGTGGATATTAAAAATTTAAGAAAACATCTTAAATGTTCAGCAACATAGCATTCAGAACACTGGGGAGCTTTCAATGTACAGCTTAGCCTGTTCAAATTTATTTCAAAGATAACTAGATCTAAACACATGCAATCACTAAATTATGTATGCACACATTTTACTCAGAAGACTTACATTACTGATCAACAAGGTTAACTGGTACTATGCACAAAAATATTTTTGCTGGAATTCGTGTATTAAATCATTTTCCATTCTGCTCCCAAGAATAAACCTGAAACCCTTATTTTTGGTCTCACTTTACATGGCATTCCATGTAAATCAACTAGCCATGCTAACAGAAGACTGATGGCACAAATGAGAAGCAGAAGGCTCAATGAGTCCCAATCATTTTCAAACAAGCAATTCATTCATTCATCAAATTGAGCACCACCTACTACAAAAAATATAGTTCCCTGGTAAAGAAGACAAAGTTCCCACTTCAGAGTGGGCAGTTACAGCAGTAACTCATAACACACATTCACAGAAATGAGCCTGAGAAAATTTCTTGGAATCTAGAAAGAGCATAGTCTACCTACTGTTTCTACATAAAACATTTTATATAATATTTGGTTTTAAGTTGCTTTTACTATTTTCTCCACTTGAAAAATTTCAAGTCCTCAAATTTAAGTCGCTAACATTAAGAATCAATCCTCTAACTCTGGGAGAAAAAAAAAACCTGTATAACATTAATGTAGCTTTCTAATACCTAACAGATAATTGCACATAGACAGTGCCTATTTATTATTCATTCATGTATAGTAATCTCTATGCCCCACATGGGGCCTGAACTCACAACCCCCAGATCAAGAGGGACACACTCCACCAACTGAGCCAGCCAGGCACCCCATTATTATTATTATTACTTTAGAAAGCATTCTTTCAAAACAGTTCAATGAATCAGGATGGGCTCTAGATCAGAATACCTCAGTTCACATTCAGGTTCCTCCTCTTACTTGCTCTTTAAACAAATTATTTAACCTGTTTCCCTAGTTTCCACCAAATAGTACGTATCCCATAAAACTGTTTAAGAGGATTATATATGGCACCGTACATAAGTGTTTACAGAGACTAACAGCAAATAAGCACCCTAATATTAGCCATCACTTATGTAGCAACTAGTAAGATAATACATGCAAGGCAAATGAAACTTAGGCAGTTTAAGACAGTTAAGTTCACACATACAGTAAGTGGTACTACTAGTTAGCAGAGCCGAACCTAAGCTCTTAAGTCTCCCTAGCACACATGCTTTTTCCACTACACCACACATTATATAATTCAACTACGGGGGGGTGGGGGGGGGCAGGGAGGACTTACATAAAATCTTGGAGTTAGTAAAGTCTAAGACTTGTAGGTCTCCTAAATACTGACCTCCAGCTTACTACACCAGACCACGCTGTTTCCCTGGCAAATTAAATGACTCGTGCAAAAATAATAATTGTCCCACATTTTCCAGTGAGAATGTAGTATAACATCAAGTCTTGTGATAGACAATTACTGAAAATCATGTAAGTTCTGGTAACTAATCATAAATGTTACTAACAGTCACAGTGCCTATGTGGCTCAGTCTGCTAAACATCCCATTTCAGCTCAGGTCATGATCTCATGGGTTCATGAGTTTGAGCCCTGCATGGGGCTCTCTGCTGTCAGTGCAAAGCCTGCTTCATATTCTCTGTTTCCCTCTCTCTCTCTCTCTGCCCCTCCCCAACTAGTGCATGCATTCACACACTCTCAAAAATAAACAAACATTAAAAAATAAATAAATGTTACAGTCAAAATAAAGAAATATGGATAAAGGACATTTTCCTCTTATAATGGTAGGCAGCTAGGATACTATGGCCCCTATGAAACTTACTCAACATGAAAACTATCTTAAAGGAGCTCTCTCACTGGAGTAAATGACATTTCTCCCCTTGATAAAAATACATAGGCCGGTGTCTACACAGAAAGCTAAATGTTTCTGGCTAGCAGTCTACTCTCCTATATACTCACTTATTTCTATAAATCCATTAAATAGGAGAATGAAAACAAAAACTGTTCTTTCTATAAAAACTAAGTTACATCCTTTGGAAGGCCTTGATGAATGAATGGAAAATCTAGAATGATTTTTAACTTGGAAAGTTTCCCAGTGCCTACATTTTCATTCCATTTTAAAGAAACCAATACTAGAAATCATAGGCAATGCTTTTAGGGTATGATTTACAGAAAAAAAAGATTAGTAACCCCCTACTCAAAGACAAGAGATTGATCCAAATAAAAAATGTTCTAAGTTAAAACATGCAAGTTATCTAACCAATGGTCCTAATCACACAGAGAAGGTCCAAAAGATCTCCACAACACTCTAACATCACTCCCTCCAACAAGGGGTTCTCAAAAGCCTCCTGCCACTTTTCTGCTGCTCTCTGCTCCTAGAAAAGGAGTAAACTGAAAACTATATGTCTCCAAGAATGAGGTATCCATCACAGTGAGAAACTGCAGAATAAGGGTTTAATTCACTTATAATGAATAGATATTTAATAAATCTTTATTGAACTGACCGAAACCCTTAAGATCCATCAATAAACAAAACAGACAAAAAGCCATGCCTTCACAGAGGTTATAGTGTGTGTTGGGGACACAGAGGAGAGACAATGAACACAATCAACAAAGAAATTATATAGTGTTGGAAGGTGGCAAGTGCCATGGAGAAAACAGAGCAAGATACAGGGATCGTAAGTAGGGGAGTACAGCTTCAAATAAAATTAGACCTTTTGAAAAACATTTGAAGAACAAAGATTTGAAGACTACAGGGTTGGCCATGATGATTTTTTAGGGAAAAAGTGATCCAAAGAGGGACAACAGCCAATGTAAAGGCTTTTACTTTGCCTATGAGAAGTCATTGCAGGGTTTTGAGGAGAGAAGTGATAGAATCTAGTTTCTGAGTTGAAAAAGACCAAAGGGAGCTAGGGAAGAAGCAGGACGGCCAGTTAGGAGGCTAACTACAGAAATCTAGTCTAGAGATAAGATGGCCAGGACCAGCCTCGAAAGCAATACAGGTGGTAAGAAGTGACTTGATTCTAGATATATTTTCAAGATAAGATAGAACCAAGAATGCCAAGTGTGAAAGAGATGTCAGAAATGACTCCAACTTTTTTTTTGCGTGAATGTTGGATGGAGCTACCACCAAATGAGATGGACTAGACTGTATCTGAGGCAGGTTTAAAGAGAAAAATGGAAGTTCAGTTTGAATTGAGTACTTCACCTACAAGCAGAAATGCAGAATAGGTTGTCTGGAGTGCAGAAGGAGAGCCTGGGCCGGAGATATAAATATGGAAGCCATCAGCATATAGGTATTTAAAGCCATGACATTGGATGAGATCACCAGAGAAATATAAAAAGAAAAGTGAACCAAGGACTGAGCACTTCAACTTCAAGAGTAGAAGATGAATCATAAGGCAGAAAGAGCAAAGCAATTAGTGAGGAAAGAAACCCAAAAAACACTGTCCCTGAAGGAGGGGAGTATAAACAAATTAAAGTTCCACTCTGTATACAAATCACTTTGCTGAAACCAGATTTAAGTTAAAAGTTCTTAATCAGACTGTAGTAAAGTAATATGTAAAATACTAAATCATAACTTTTATAAAAGGAGTGGAACATTTCTTAAATAATTCCTAGAAATACTCTATTTTCTATTGGAGTCTCTACTAAAATTAGTCTTAGCACTAAAAGTATATTTTGTCTATTTTATCTTTTTTTTTTATTTTTTTTTAATTTTTTTTTTCAACGTTTATTTATTTTTTTTGGGACAGAGAGAGACAGAGCATGAACGGGGGAGGGTCAGAGAGAGAGGGAGACACAGAATCGGAAACAGGCTCCAGGCTCTGAGCCATCAGCCCAGAGCCTGACGCGGGGCTCGAACTCACGGACCGCGAGATCGTGACCTGGCTGAAGTCGGGCGCTTAACCGACTGCGCCACCCAGGCGCCCCTATTTTATCTTTTTAACATAAAAGTCTATAACATTAGAGGAGGGGGAAAAAAAAAAAGCCTAAATGGTCTGCACTGCCATCTCTCTCAAAGACCAAAAACTCGTTTAAACAGCAAGTCAACAGCCCGGCATACAAATAATTATAAATTGTCATTACTTTTCTTTTTCTAGAGCTCAGATACCACAGGTTAAGTTAATCAAACTCCTCAGTTCATATTGCTTAAGATTTTTTCCCCGTTTGATTTTAATTTTGTGTATAGAAAAAGTAGCATATACTCCTATCTAAATCAATGTTTTCCCTGTGATTTGCACATAAACTACATTTTTAGGATGAGAACATCCAAAGTCATGTTAACAAAAACGGAAAGAGAAAGGAATGAAACTCAACTCTATGCATAACAGTGATTGATGTCATTTCTAAAGAACCAGTTACTCGCTCCTAGCCTCTAAGTAGTCTGGATTTACCTTCAAAATAACTAAAAACTTAAAGAGTACACAGAACAAGCAGCTTATAAGATGTTACCCTCAAATATTTGATGCTCCTGCAAAGCATGGTCTCTCTACATTTCTTTATTACATATTAGAGGTCAGATTCCTGAAAAATCCAAAAGTACTTCCTGAAAATACTAAATTTACTAACAAATGAAATTTTTACAAAGTATTATGAGATCCTTTAGATTAAAACTTTGCTATAGGGGCAGCTGGGTGGCTCAGTCGGTTAAGCGTCTGACTTCAGCTCAGGTCATGATCTCATGGCTTATGGGTTCAAGCCACAAGTTGGGCTCTGTGCTGACGGCTCAGAGCCTGGAGCCTGCTTCGGATTTCACGTCTCCGTTTCTCTCTCTGCCCCTCCCCCCGTTCATGCTCTCTCTCTCTCTCTCTCAAGAATAAACATTAAAAAAAATTAAAAAAAAAACTTTGCCACACAAAAATTATAATATTTAACTAAAATTATATCTTCCATATTTTTAAGGAAAATTCTATTTTAACTTTAATAACAGTAACAATCTTGGGTCGTAGAAGCTTCAAAAAAGCCATATTGATTGGGCGCCTGGGTGGCTCAATTGGTTAAGCATCTGACTTCAGCTCAGGTCATGATCTCACAGTGAGTTCCGGTCCCGCACCGGGCTCTGTGCTGACAGCTCAGAGCCTGGAGCTTGCTTCAGATTCTGTGTCTCCCTCTCTCTCTGCCCCACTCACACACTCTCTCTCTCTCTCTCAAAAAACATTAAAAAATTTTAAAAATTAAATAAAAAATTAAAAAGCCATATTGACTTAATTAACAGCTAATTATTAAAATGTTCTTCCCACATTAAAGCCTACAAACTGGAAGGATGCTTGGGATCAGAGACCCAAGAAAACACTTGCATCAAGCAGAAAAGACTACTGATGCTAAGGGATGACACAGAAAAACCTAAATTGGAACAAAATCATAAATTAATGACTCTTCGGAATGTTGACCCTGAGTCATCAAGAAAAGGTTAATACTCAATATCCCTTACAATTTTAAAGAGCTTAATATTTAAAGAAATTTTTTCATTGGCTTTCTTTTATTTTAAGCTTCAATGTGATTATGAGTCTCATAAAGGTAAATAGAACACTGCATTCTCTAAGCACACTTGACAGAGATAGTTATGACCGCTCATGCTGTAAAATTAGAAAAGATATTTCTAATTTTACAGAGGAAGATGAACTTTTCTTAGAACCTACAAATAAACCCAGCTATTTCTTGTTAGATCTTTGAATGAAACGGGAGGAGGGAGAGCTTGTTTATCAGAAAGCACAGTAAATATGAAAGCCTACAGCAGGGCACGTCTACCCCAAATACAGATCAACTCCAAAGTACTCAGTGTTATTCTTGCACAGATCATCCCAGTCTTGTTGGCAACCGTTTTAGCCAAGCTGGAGGCAGTGTGGCCATTTGCCTACTAGGTGAGATAGAACAAGTGCAACCTAATTTAGCAAAAACTCAATTTTTAAATCAATTCCTAAAAAATTCAAAGTGCTCTGTTCACCCCAAGGTGTTTATCTATAGCAGGCTACGGCTGTCTAAAATTTTCAAGACTTTCCACAAAGCATCTCAAAAAACCCACAACTTGGAACAGTTAGCTCTTTCAGCAGTGCCTATTCACATACCTTCTAAGGAATCCTTTTCTGATACAGGCCCAACTACGAATTTCGATTCCTCCTTCCTCCCAGAAGGAAAGGCTAAAAGTAAACAGCCCGCTCTTTAACCTGATCAAGCCGCAGCTGCACAAGGTTAGGATGCCGCTCCCGGCGCCGGGAGCTGCCCTTCTCTGGTGCACACATGCTCCTCGACAACCAACGTGCGGGGCTGCACATCCCACACCTGGTGTCTGATTACCGTATGACTTTCCTAGGCTGCGGGTTTGGTTTTCTGCCTAGCTCCCAACGCCAAAATTCTCATTGTTGGAAACTGAAGGGGGAGGGGGAATCACTAAGGAAGACACACCCCTCAGGGAGAGGAAGGGATAACTTCCCCCGTCTCGAGGGCGGTCCGGAGATTTTTCCAAACTCTCCCCAAACGCATCTTTCCCAGCCCCAACTGCCCCCCCCCCCTTCCCGACCGTGACCCAGGGACACGCACCCGGCGGTGGGAGGGGGCGCTGGGAAGAGGGCCAGCACCGGTTCCCTAAGTATCCGGAGGGGCAGCGAGAACTGAAATTCCAGCATGGCGTAAGCATGGCCCAGCTCCGGCCCAGAGACGCCGCCGGAGACGCGCTCCCTCTGTCCGCCGGCCGAGGAGGCGGTAATCCGCCTTCCTCCTGGGGGCCCACAGGCCCAGCTAAAAATAGGCGCCTCGGTCACCCCAGGGCCCTCTCCGGCCAACCTCGCACCGGGAGACGTCCCCGGGGGACTCCCCGGCCACACTTGTAGGCGCCGCGGCGGAGCCGGGGTCGGGCCCTGGGCGGCCGGGCGAGGCCAAGCGGTCCCTCGGAGCCTTCCCACCAAGGCGGCCCGACCCAGGCAGGAGCTTCACAGGGGCGACCCGGTGCCCGAGGCCTACCCAGCGGGCTGTGGCAGCGGCGGGCGGTGTCCGGGCCCCGGGGCCGCGCCCCCCGTCCGGCGCGGCCCTCCCGCCCGCCCTGGGACACCGCGGCCGGCACAGCCCTCCCTACCCCGGTCCCCAAGGCCGGCGCCCGGCCCGGAGCGGCCTGCTCATCCTTACCCTAAGCAGCCGGGGAAGGAGACCGGGAAGACGCGGCGGCACGGGCACTACAGCCCCGGCCGCCCGCTCAGAGGCGCCGCCGCCGCCGCCGCAGTTGCTCAGGTGCCGTCGCGCCGCCCGGCAGGAAACGGGCGGCTTCGGGGCGGGGCGGCCCCCGGCACGTCCCGGCGTCTGGGCCGGCGGTGCCCGGAGACCGGCCCCTTAAAGGGACAGGCGCCCGCCGCCTTTGCCCTGGCGCACGCGTCCGTGGGCTCCGGTAAGCCCCAGCGTGCAGCTAGCTTGGGATTCCGGGGCTTTCCTCCCGAGGCAAAGTCCCGCAGCTAGGTGGAGGGTGGGAGTCCAGGGTTTGGAGGCTCAGCGGAATTCCCTTCATTCATTAGCCCTGCTCTCGTTCCCTCGCTCCCTCCTTACCCCAAAGCTGGTTTCGTCTTGCATGGCCCTCCCACTGAAGCACCACCTGGCCCCTACACTGGTTGGGTTTTTTTTTTTTGTTGTTTTTTTTTTAACCTTAACCAAACGATACTCGATTTCACCCTGCGCGTCCCAGATTTCCTCCCAGAAATCACTAGAAAACGAAATCCGCTCCTCTGTCTCCAGAGTTTCTCTGAATTCTCCTTCGGGTAACCCTGGCTTCAAACGGAAAGAGAAATTAAAAACTGACCCAAACAAATTGTGTGCAAATATTATGAAACTGCTGTGTCTGCCAGCTGGTGGCCATTCATTAAGCCAGAGTAAATAACAAGAAGCTGCCTCGGAAAGGAGAGGTTGGCCCGAATCCCTGCTTATTAGTCTGCTCTTTGCTGAGAGGATAGCAGCGATCTTCCTGCTCCACTGGCAAAGGAGATGTGCTGATTACCATTGCTTATTGCTCATCAGTCTCTTGCAGAATGCCAAGCACTGCCCAGAACATATACAAACACCCCCAGATTCTCCTCAAAAATGATTCAAACGCTTTTAGAGTGTGGATAGAGATAAATAAAACGAGGACTCTTCACTAACTCCTCCCCCTACATCCCGACCAAGGAGGAATAAAAGCAATCTTTAAGGAATGAACATCAGAACAGTTCCTACACCAACAGAGAATTTCCTGTATATGGGCTGGCTAAAAACGCACTATACGTTTGTATTGTAATTATTTTTGTCTAAGCTTTCTAGAGCACCTCCAAAGTACAAATGAAAACTGAGCAAGAATGTGTTAGCCTGAGATGTTGAGAATTCTGACAGTCTCCAGCCACTATTTCCTCCAAAAATGCATTCTGTCTTATTTTAACTCCAGAAGTGACCTTTTTCCTTTCTCAGTAGTGTTAGTCCCTCAGCTGCTCCAATGTACTCAAAGCAATCTCTCTCTAAACCACTGGCTGTCTCCTAAGCATGTGCCAAAGGATCCAGCTTTATTGAAGAGTGAAGCCATTAAACTCAATACAAAGGGGGAAGTGCATCATTTGTATAATGGAGTTTAAGGACTCTTGATTTAGCTCACAAACAATCACCTAACTTCCTCTGGTTAGTACCAAGACAGGTTTTAGGCTAGAATAAAAATTTTTATCATTTTTCTGACTTCAGTAAAACCTCAGTGTCATTTTAGAGACAGTAATATTTAAGTACATTTGTATATAAGACAGTAAGTCGAGTTTGGGGACATGTTTACCCTAAATATACTAAGTTTTACGGTCAGAACTCACTCATTTTTGTGTGCCATAGTTTGAAATAAAGAAGCATAAATGTATCAGCTATTTCAATTTTTCTGGATGATTGGACTTTGACTTTTTAAAAGGAAAGTGAGTAGATGCTTTATTCTTTATAAGATTTCTATTTATTCACAGCTAAACAAAAAGACTAACTAGAACTGTTATGCATGGTAAGCCCTATTAGAAATTAAGACCTACCCTGTACATTTTTAAATATAGTATAATATAACTATAATTAACATATAATTAACCTAAAATATAATTAATCTTGATTGCTGCTTACTACCTTCCAAAAACTACTGAGACAGCAACTAACCTGCTAAAAAGGATTAGCATCTGAGGTATCACTAAGTGTAACAACTCAGAAATTAAATTTGATTGAAAGCTGTAGAGTGTAACACTATCACCTGAAGAGTACTCATCTCTTTTTTTTTTTTTAATTTAACAAAGCACAATTTACTGGAGTGTGCCTTCTGATAATAATTCTCTTTGTTCTGAATTTTGGAAAAGTTTTAAAGACACACAGTACACATCTCTCCAGCAGAGAGAGAAAGCTAGCTATTCCTGTTTTGTCTAGGGAAGATTTCCCAGAAGTAGTGAGTTATACAGAGATTTGAGTAATATGTGAGTAACAGATTACATCTCCTATTCCATCAGATCAGGGATGGCAGAGATGAAAGTATAATGAAGCAATTCACAGAACTAGAAGTAAAGGGCAGATTCCAGGTACACCTTCTCCACCCATTAATGGAATGGAGAAGTGCATAGGAACATCTTCGGCTGTAGATTCACAAGTGATCAGCTATCCCAACAAAGTATCTAGCACGTAACTGTGTTTATTGGAAATCTGCATTGTGCCCCTTTGACATGTAGTCTCTTCAAGCATATGGTATTCAGGTGCTTTCATGACAAATTACTTGCCACTCTTTGCATGGAGAGGTAGGTTCTGTGTCCCCTCCTCTTGAATCTGCAAAGGCCAATAGGATATGCTAGAAGTAAATGTCCCAAGTTCTGGGCCCAGGCTCTAAGAGATAGGCAGCTCTACTTCCTGTCTCATGGAACCACAGATCTTAGAGCCCTGAGCTACTATGTGAAAAGTCCAACAACTTTGCTAGAAAGACCATGTGGGGAAGTTGTGAGACTACATGGGGAGGAAGAGAGACCCACCTGGGCCTTGCCTTCTAACTGTATCTACCACTGGGCCAGATAAGTGAATGAAGCCTTCCAGAATCCCAGACTTTCTACACCACAAGTTAAATACCACCAGTGGCCCTAGTCAGTACCACATGGAGGAGAAGAATCACCCAGCCAAGCTCTGCTTGAATTTCTCACCCTATATAATTTTTATAATTTTTAAAATGTTTTTATTTATTTTTTGAGAGAGGGAGAGAGAGCGAGCAGGGGAGGAACAGAGAGGGAGGGAGGCAGAGGATCCCAAGGGGGCTCCGCATCGACAGCAGAGAGCCCAATGTGGGGCTCTAACCCATGAACCCTGATATCATGACCTGAGCCAAAGTTGGACACTTAACTAATTGAGCCACCTAGGTGCCCCAATTTTTATGATTTTTAAATGGCTTATTCTTCAATAATAGAGAAGCAGAACAATCTTTGTTTCACTTCTGAATAGCTACAGGAAATATTAAAATCTCATATAAGCAGAAGGGAGTTATCCCAAGACTTCCCTGGGGCCTTTCAAGGGAAACTTGGGCAGGAATGGGCAGAGAGGAAAAGCTACATTGTAGCTACTTTGTAGCATAATTTAACATTACTGAAACCACAGTCATGTCTCACATCTTCAAAAACTTGTCCAATGATTGAAAACTAGTGGATTTGATGAAGAAAGATGAACCAGTACTGATTGTGCATATATGCACTGTGCAGGTATTTAATGTACATTGTCTCACACAATTACCAAAACCACCCTATAGTATAGCACTGGGCTCACACTGAGTAACTAGCTCAAGGACACAGAACTCAAAAACCAGCACCTAAACCCAGATCTGTTTGACTCCAGTCCCTATGCATGTGCCACTGCACTAGGTTGACTCCCAAAACATAAACCCTTAGATATACAAACATTTAAAATGTAAGTTTTGGGGCATCTGAGTGGCTCAGTCAGTTAAGCATCCAACTCTTGATTTTGGCTCAGGTCATGATCTCACGAGACTGAGCTCTGCATCTCGCTCACCACATTGGGTGTGGAGCCTGTTTAAGATTCTCTCTCTGTCACTCCCCTGCTGGCACGTGCACACTCTTTCTCTTTCTAAAAAACAAATAAGATGTAAGTTTTCATTTATATGTAGGTTTCAATTATTCCTGATATCTTTTTTAGCTTATTAGCTTAAATAATGAGCACACATGTAACATTCAACCTAATCAGCAGTATAAGAATGGCTACCAGCCAGCATCATATAAACTCTTCTAATAGAATTCAGCATTGAAAAATGTACGCTTCATCCAAATATACCTAGTAATTGGAAGAAACAAACTTTAAAGCCTCTTTGATTCTATGCACTTCCTTATAAGGATTTTATACACTTCCTTATAAGGAGGTTTTTGGTTTTTTTTTAATATTGAATTTGCAATCACAGAACCTTACTGTGCTCCTTCTTAGCTGAGTGACTTTGGACAAGTCATTTCACTTCTCAGAGTTTTAGTTTCCTCCCTGATTAGCAGATGAGACAAGTACTTAGCTCTAAGGGTTAGTGTGAGAATCAAATGAGATCATGTATTTTTTTAAGGTAATCCTACACCCAACATGGGGCTTGAACTCACAACCTGAGATCAAGGGTTGCATGCCCTACTGACTGAGCCAGCCAGGTGCCCTGAGATCATGTATTTTTTAAAATTTTGAAACTATGGCGCGCCTGGGTGGCTCAGTCAGTTGAGTGTCCAACTTCAGCTCAGGTCATAGTCTCACAGTTGGTGGGTTTGAGCCCTGCATCAGGCTCTGTGCTAACAAACAGCTCGGAGCCTGGAGCCTGCTTCAGATTCTGTGTCTCCCTCTCTCTCTTCCCCTCCCCTGCTCATGCTCTGCCTCTCTCTGCCTCTCAAAAATAAATAAATGTTAAAAATTTTTTTTAATTTGAAACTAGAAAATGGTATATAACATATTATTATAGACTAACTACCTTATGACAGTTTCTTACTCAATATAAATATTAAATAAGGTGTTGTTTAACCTAAATTATGTCTGAATTATAACTATGATATCAGCTACTTTTCATACACTGCTTATAATTGCTAATTCTAACAACAGTCGAGTGAGATGTAATTGTGCCCATTTTTTAGTCGAGAAAGCAGGCTCAGAGAGTCAAGTAATTTGTCTAGGCCAAATGGCTAATAAGTGGCAGAGCTGAGTCTGAAACTCCCAAATCCAAGCTTCTTCCACTCTACTGCCAACATGCCAACAGGCTAGTTTATAAACTGCTTGTACAGCATAAAAAAAAAAAGGGAGTTAATATGTCACCTGTTGGGGCGCCTGGGTGGCGCAGTCGGTTAAGCGTCCGACTTCAGCCAGGTCACGATCTCGCGGTCCGTGAGTTCGAGCCCCGCGTCAGGCTCTGGGCTGATGGCTCGGAGCCTGGAGCCTGTTTCCGATTCTGTGTCTCCCTCTCTCTCTGCTCCTCCCCCGTTCATGCTCTGTCTCTCTCTGTCCCAAAAGAAATAAATAAACGTTGAAAAAAAAAAAAAAACATTAAAAAAAAAAAATATATCTCCTGTCACCTCAGGCGAAATACTCCTACCCATACCAGATAGGTAGGAATCATTCTTATCTCTAAAAACATTACATCTAACTCAACAGTCTGCTCAAACAGCTACTTCAGTGTTTAAACGTTTAGTGTTGCCTTCACTGCTGTGTAATCCTTCTGTTAGTCTAACCTCAACCTTGGACACATGTTTTTTTCTTTCTAAGATTTTAGTTAAATTCAAGTTAGTTAACATATAGTATAGTATTGGTTTCAGGAGTAGAACTTAGTGATTCACTACTTACATGTAACATCCAATGGCCCAAAGGCAAGGGAATTAAAAGCAAAAATGAATTATTGGGACCTCATCAAGATAAAAAGCTTCTGCACAGCAAAGGGAACAACCAACAAAACTAGAAGGCAACCAACGGAATGAAAAAGATATTTGCAAATGACATATCGGATAAAGTGTTCCTATCCAAAATCTATAAAGAACTCACCAAACTCCACACCCGAAAAACAAATAATCCAGTGAAAAAATGGGCAGAAAACATGAACAGACACTTCTCTAAAGAAGACACCCGGATGGCCAACAGGCACATGAAAAGATGCTCAACGTCACTCCTCACCAGGGAAATACAAATCAAAACCACACTGAGATACCACCTCGCGCCAGTCAGAGTGGCTAAAATGAACAAATCAGGAGACTATAGATGCTGGAGGGGATGTGGAGAAATGGGAACCCTCTTGCACTGTTGGTGGGAATGCAAACTGGTGCAGCCGCTTTGGAAAACAGTGTGGAGGTTTCTCAAAAAATTAAAAATAGATCTACCCTATGACCCAGCAATAGCACCACTAGGAATTTACCCAAAGGATACAGGAGTACTGATGCATAGGGGCACTTGTACCCCAATGTTTATAGCAGCACTCTCAACAATAGCCAAATTATGGGAAGAGCCTAAATGTCCATCAACTGATGAATGGATAAAGAAATTGTGGTTTATATATACAATGGAATACTACATGGCAATGAGAAAGAATGAAATATAGCCTTTTGTAGCAACGTGGATGGAACTGGAGAGTGTTATGCTAAGTGAAATAAGTCATACAGAGAAAGACAGATATCATATGTTTTCACTCTTATGTGGATCCTGAGAAACTTAACAGAAGACCATGGGGGAGGGGAAGGAAAAAAAAAAAGGTTAGAGAGGGAGGGAGCCAAAACATAAGAGACTCTTAAAAACTGAGAACAGGGGCGCCTGGGTGGCTCAGTCGGTTAAGCGTCCAACTTCGGCTTGGGTCATGGTCTAGCGGTCTGTGAGTTCGAGCCCCGCGTCAGGCTCTGTGCTGACAGCTCAGAGCCTGGAGCCTGCTTTGGATTCTGTGTCTCCCTCTCTCTCTGACCCTCCCCCATTCATGCTCTGTCTCTCTCTGTCTCAAAAATAAATAAAACATTAAAAAAAAAAACTGAGAACAAACTGAGGGTTGATGGGGGGTGGGAGGGAGGAGAGGATGGGTGAGGGGTATTGAGGAGGGCACCTGTTGGGATGAGCACTGGGTGTTGTATGGAAACCAATTTGACAATAAATTTCCTATTAAAAATGAATGAATAAATGAATAAATAAACAAAAATTAAAAATTAAAAAATTAAAATTAAAAAAAACACCCAATGCTCATCACAAGTGTCCCCCTTAATACCCATAATCCATCTAGCCCATCTCCCTCCCTCCTCCCTCTAGCAACCCTCAGTCTATTCTCTGTATTTAAGAATTTCTTATGGTTTGCCTACCTCTCTGTTTTTATCTTATTTTCCCTTCTCTTTCTCTATGTTCATCTGTTTTGTTTCTTTAATTCCACACAGGAATGAGATCACATGATATTTGTCTTTATCTGACTGACTTATTTCTCTTAGCATAATACACTCTAGTTCCATTGGACACATTTTTAATTGCACATTCATTGTTAAAAACACACTTGGCAAATATAAATAAATAAATAAATAAATAAATAAATAAATAAATAAATAAATAAATAAAAGCAAAAAAATATTATTACCTAATAGACTCAAATACAGAGGTAACATTTTAAATTTGCTTCCATTTTTAAAAATCTGTTCACATTTTAATCATAATTATCACTACAAATACCAAATGAAGTAACATATGCAAAATTTTTAGAAAACATCCTGTTTTTTAGCATCTATTTTTTCTGACCTTAACTCAAGAAGCTGGCAAGACTGCTACATATTAAAGAGACAAACAAAGAAATGTGATAACTTAAACTTGATTGGACCATCATCAAAAAAAATGTTATGAAAGATATTTGGGATACAAATTGGGGTTATCTGAAAATGGACTGAGTATTGGATAATATTAGGGGACCAATGTTAATTTTCTTGAATGTAATAATATATGGAATTGCAATACACAACTCTGTCCAATCCCTTTCTTTTTCAGAAACACCTGTTGAAGTATGTAGGAGTAAAAATCATAATGTCTATCACATATTTTCAAATGATTCCACAAAACTATACAAGGATAAAGGAAATGTGGAAAAATGTCAACAACTGTTGAGTCTAAGACGTAGGCGTGCAGGTGTATATTGCACTGTTTTCCAACTTTTCTGTGTGTTTGAAATTTTTCCCCAGTAAAATGCTGAAGAAAAAAAATCCAAAAGAAACATATGGTTCTTCTAGAAAATTTTCAGAAAACAAAAATGTGAGGACAAAAATCAGTGTGGTTTTAAACCTTTTCTTGTATCTGCTGTGATGGTCGCGTTTCTTTGTAAGTACTTGAAGAGTTTATAAAAATCCCCCCTCACATTCTTCTCCTTTCTCTAAAATAGTTATTATCTGGTCT
This sequence comes from Puma concolor, assembly GCF_028749965.1. Classification (NCBI taxonomy): domain Eukaryota; kingdom Metazoa; phylum Chordata; class Mammalia; order Carnivora; family Felidae; genus Puma; species Puma concolor. The sequence continues at coordinate 45,707,568 of NC_141672.1, forward strand.
TACTTTCCAGTTCCCACCTCATCTTTGGGGTCCTCTCTTAACATTTTCATGACACTCTTTAATAGTGGAAGCTACACTTTTACTAATAAGAGACCTAAATAATGCTCAGGGTAGAAGATGAATTCATTATTCTTTAGTCTTCACATGACTGGTGTCATTTGCTGAATAGCTTAGATCTGGTGATTAGTATCAGCTATTCAGTAAAACCTAAATAAAAAATGTGGGCCACATGGAGGCTGCTTAGTGTTGCATAAGAAACAACAAAACTCCATTTAACCACCACTGCCTACAAGCTTCACCCTAACCAGCCATGTTGCATGGATGAACCATGGCCTAAGGAGTCAGGCAAGAGAACATTAGATATTGGATATTTCAGCATAAACCATCACCACTTTTACCCAAATAATTCTCAAGAGTATAACCTAGTGAGGTCAGACCAGAAGCAACAAATTAAACCAAATCAGCAATATTTACAACATGCACAACTTCACATTAGATGTTTAAATATAAAATGTGCATTTAAAAGATTTTGTTCTCCAGGGACCCCTGGGTGGCCCAGTTGGTTAAGTGTCAGACTCTTGATATCAGCTCAGGTGGTGATCTTGAGGTCATGAGATCGAGCCCCGAGTAGGTTCCATGCTGAACATGGAGCCTGCTTGAGATTCTCTCTCTCCCTCTCTTTCTGCCCCTCCCCTGCTTGCACTCTCTGTTTCTCTCTCTCTCTCTCTCTCTCTCTCTCTCTCTCTCTCTCTCTCTCAAAATAAACAAACTTTTTAAAAAAAGTTTTGTCTTCCAGAATGCTTTTTAAACCACACTTCTCTTTGCTGGCTCATATTCAGCTCCTCGTAATAACTCGTAGATCCCAGCCAGTCCTTACCCAGTATTTTTCCTCCCATGGTATGACAGCTCTGTAATTAACCTTCCCCAGCTCTGTTCCATTTATTTCTGACCACATCTCCAATTTACCAATGTCCTTTTATCTGAATCAACAATTCTTAAAGGCCACCTTTTGGTACTTCCAAATATTGTTTTGGAAATTTTATATTTATGAGACAAGGTAAACAGATTGCAAGCTCCATTACAAATCATCATTCTGTGAAGGCTGTAGAATAATCCCTCTGGATGCCGACTCTCATGACACAGAGCTCTGGATGTCAGCCCTCCCAGCCTTCTCAGAGGTCTCACTCAATCAGCAATATGCTTTCTGTCTGTATCTTCAACCTTTCCCTCTCTGTCAGCCATTCATGCATTCAGGGCTTTCTCCACTCAAATGGAGGAGGAAAGGGAGTTCAGACTCCAGACCACCCCATCTACCCCATCCTTTACAAAGCCAGGTTTCTGGTTGGTTGGTTGGTTGGTTGGTTGATTGGTTAGTTAAGAGGCAACTTAACTGTATTGACTGTATTCTCACTACCCCTTCACTTATTCCTCATACTACAGTAACCTGCTCCTGCAACCACAACTGGGTTCTGAAACATTTCTCATCAAAGTCACCAATGAACTCTCCACTGTTAATTCACTGATCAATTCTGGAAATGCTTCTCTTTTCTTGACTTCAGTGACCTTACCCACATGCCTCTCCTTCCTCTTCTTTTCCTTGTCTATAGCCTCAAACTCCTTCTCAGCCCCTTTTCGAGTTTATCTTCTCTATTGCTTTTGTGTTGCTGTCCCATGGGGTTCCAGCCTTGTCCCTTTATTTTCTCACTTTGAAGTTCCTCCTTCATCTTATAATCTGCATTCCCAAACAAGGGCCAAGTTGGTGTATTTTGCAACCACTAAGTAAGAGGCATCTGTACCAGTCAGCATTCTCGGGAAATAGAGCCAATAGGTTGTAACATATATTTAGAGAGAGAGAGAGATTTATTTTAAGGATTGATGATTCTTGGGGTGCCTGGGTGGCTTAGTTGGTTAAGCATCCAACTTCAGCTTAGGTCATGATCTCATGGCTCGTGGGTTTGAGCCCTGTGTCAGGCTCCGTGCTGGTGGTACAGAGCCTGCTTGGGATTCTTTCTTCCTTCCTTCCTTCCTTTCTTTCTTTCTCTTTCTTTCTTTCTTTCTTTCTTTCTTTCTTTCTTTCTTTCTCTCTCTCTCTCTCTCTCTCTCTCTCTCTCTCTCTCTTCCCCTTTCCCACTTGTGTTCTCTCTCTCTCAAAATAAATAAATAAACTTAAAAAAAAAAAAAAAAAGAATGGGTGATTCTTTAACTCATGTGATTGTGGAAAATGGTAAGTCCAAAATCTTATAGGTGGGCAGGCAGGATGAAGACTCAGAGAAGAGTCAGTGTTTCAGTTCAAGTCCCAAGGCAGAGTACTGGCAGAATTCCTTTCCTTCTAGAAGGGTCAGGCTTACTCTATTCTGACCTTCAACTGAATATGTAGGCTCACCCACGTTATGGAGGATAATCAACTTTACCCAAAATCTGCTGATTTAAATGTGAATTCCACCTAAAAACTCCTTTACAGAATACTCTAGAATAATGCCTGACCAAATATCTGAATACTGTGGCTTAATCAAGTTGACACCTAAAAGTAACCATTGTGGGTATCTTTGGACTCTGAAAGCAATATACACCACATTTGGGTCGGTCACTCTAACTAATTTAGTGAATAATTTAGATTCCTAACTTTGAGTGGGGCCCAGAACAAAAAATAACTCTGTCCAGGACTTTTGTACTCCATCACCAATTGAGCCTTTTGTCCCAGCAGATCCAATAATGATGGAGGTATTGGTATAGGACGAGAATACTACATATAGCCTCTGGCAAGTCTCAATAGAAGAATCATAGTGCAGACTTCCAGGTTTTGGTATATACTGAATGCCACTGTGACCTAATTGAGTTCAAGTACCCGTCCATGAAACACCAAGTGACAAGATGACCTGAGCTGCCCATTATGAATTGGATAACTCTTAGGTCAACCCATAAATTTAGATGTGGGAAATGATGCTCATCACCAAAAAGATATGGTTTATACAAGACCTAGCTTGAGCAGACACTGAAAGCACAAATGAGTTACATAAATATGCTATCTCCTCTAGTGCCATCTCTCCTTCACTCACACCTATGGTCTCATACGAAATTCTGCTTGATCAAGGAAGCAAAAAATTGAGCCTTGTTTAGAGATGCAGCCACACAATATGTGGGCACCAGCTGAAAGTCAACTGCTACAGAAACATAACCCCATTCAGGGGTGGCTGTGAAGGATGATAGGGAGGATAAATCTTCCCAGTGGGCAGAAAGTCAAGCCACATATCTGGTGTGCACTTTGCCTGGAAGGAGAGATGATTATATATTTAGGGCTACACAGGTTCAAGGGCTGGAGGTTAGTGACCTAGAAGATACAAGACTGAAGAACTGATAACAAGGAGGTTTGGGAAAGAGGCATGTGGATATATCCACTTAATAATAGACATAGAATATAGGGATATTTCTTTTTCATGTGAATGCTCATGTAGGGCATAAGATTATAGTCCTCTATAATCAGGCAAGCAAGATGAGCCACTATGGGTATACCAACCTCTTTCCTCAGCTAGCCTGAAATTTGTTTAAATGAGCTCATGAATAAAATGGCCATGATAAGCAAGGATGGAGGTTATGCAGGGGTCCAAGCATGTGGACTTTTCACCAAGAATAATCTAGCTACTACCACTGCTAAGTGCCCAGCCTACCAACTGGCAGAAACCTACACTGAACCCTGGTACACAGCACCATACCATGGATGGAATAGCAGCCACCAATAGGTGATTCTATTGAACACCTTCCATCATCAAAGGAGCAGTGACTAGTCCTCACTGGAATAGACACTCATTCTAGACAGGGATGTGCCTTCCCTGTAGGCAATGCTTCTGCCATCACCACCATCTATGTAGTTACTGAATTCCTATTCACTGTCACCGAATCCCAGACAACATTGTTCTGACAAAAGAAATCATTTCACAGCAAAAAGAATGAGGCAATGGACTAAGACCCAAGGGATTTGTCAGAAGAAGCCGACATTATAGAATGATTGGAATGCCTATCAAAGACCCTGTTTTGGTGACAAATGAGAGACAATGCCTTGCAACATTAGGGTCCTTCTTCTAAGAGATACAATATATATTCTGAATCAACTACAATATTTATGGCTCCTTTCTTTACCCCACAGAGTATATAGGTGTAGAAACCAAGGGGAAGAAGTGAGGGTAGCCTTTCTTGTTATTATACCTAGTCATTTATTTAACAAAGTTTTGCTTCTGATCTCTTCAGGTCTAGAGGTCTTAACTCACAAAGGAGGAAGGCTTCTACCAAGTTATAGGACATAGTTCAGTTTGAACTTCAAGTTGAGGCTTCCATCTGGCGATTTTGTGTTTTCACAAGCCACTGAATAAGAGGTGGGATGTACTCTACTGACGGGGTGATGGATCTGCACCCAGGGGATCTGGCCTCAGCTTAGTTCTGTCATAACTACAGTGGCCAACTTTTACAAATTAGCTTGAAGTTTTCCCAATTTTATCACTCAAAGTCTCACATCCCAGAAAAACCCTCAGTCTTAGGCAAACTGGGGCAGTTGGGTAACCAACTAACTTCCCTGAGACACTGAAGGCATTCAGTAAAATTGCTTTACAGTGGATCTTGTTTATATCAGGCTAAATCCATCACTACCCTCCCAAAATATATCCTTGATGACAGCCAGACTTATTGAGTATCCTAGAGAGAAATGTTTGATGTTACATTGGCTTGTCCCTACTTTCACTCACTTCTCACAATTATCTTCAGTGACTTACATGCCTTTGAGGAAAGAGTGATGCTTCTTTGGCAAGTTGAAGAGAAGGCCCTGGAAGTCACACGTTTCAGCTTAGGTTTGCTCTTCACTCATATTTTCCCATATTTTCTAGGGCATGGATGTAATACTTTGATCATTATCCTTTTTGTGAATTCTCATTAATCTAATTTTTCCAGCGCTATGGAAAGCATAGACTTTAGTTCAGGTCATGGTCTCATGGTTCATGAGTTCAAGCCCCGCATCAGGCTCTGTGCTGACAGTTCCGAGCCTGGAGCTTGCTTCAGATTCTGTGTCTCCTTCTCTCTCTGCCACTCCCCCTCACATTCTGTCTCTGCCTTTCTCTCTCACAAAAATAAATACACATTAAAAAAAAAAAAGGTATGAAAGAAACCATAGAAATCATCTCATCCAAACCCAACATTTCATGTTCACTTACAGTGCTCTGTTATTTAAACTTCTTTATTTTTGTCTCAGTTTATGATTTGTCATGCTCATTAAGCATTCATTTCCTTAACTGACAAAAAATTACAACTTGTACATTTAATCCAGTGAGTAATTTATTTTTTGCCTGTATAATGATTGTGAGCCCTCACTTTCAAAAACTAGAAAAAGCTCAGTGTTTGTTAGCATCTCATCAAAAATCACTACTCAATGAAGGCTTGTTGATGAGGGACCCTGGTCTTGTAAATATTGAACATCAGTCTCATTTTCTATTGTGTCTGGGTAATGACATCAGTGATTGTCAAAAGATCAGTTTGCAGATGGACATGGTTTACAGCACCAATCACAGAGAAGAACTCAATATTGAGATTTATTTCATTTCAGGTCAGCAACAACTAAGGTAAAACAATACCTTCCCACAAAAATCTCCCTTGGTGCCACTCTCAACCAAATAACAGGGTAGATCATTAGTTTTGTATTATGTTCTTATGAATCAGTTCTAACTTTCTGATGACTACAATAAGGAAGAGCAGAACTTGCAGAAACAATGACTGTGAATTTACACACCAACCAAGAAATATTTACCATGCTTCAAAACTCATGCCAGGGCTTATCAGCATCCACCTGCTGGGAAATTGCCAGGAGAAAAAGATTTCTATTGTCAGCTAAAAGACAAAGATTTTTTTTTTTAATTTTTAAAAAAAATTTTTTTTTCAACGTTTATTTTATTTTTGGGACAGAGAGAGACAGAGCATGAACGGGGGAGGGGCAGAGAGAGAGGGGAGGGGAGGGGGGGAGGGGAGAGGGGAGGGGAGGGGGGGGGGAGAGCAGGTCAGGCGGGGCCTGAGGCGCGGGGCTGCCAGGAGCGAGATTGTGACTGGACTTCGGAAACAGGCTCCAGGCTCTGAGCCATCAGCCCAGAGCCCGACGCGGGGCTCGAACTCCCGGACCGCGAGATTGTGACCTGGCTGAAGTCGGACGCTTAACCGACTGCGCACCCAGGCGCCCCCAAAGAAAGATTTTTTTAACCATTTTTTTCCTCCTTTGACTTTAAAATTCATTCTTTTATGACTTTATTTCCTCCTGTTGAGTGCATTGGGACTATTATGGGATATCTGAACTCCCACTGGTCCAGGAGATTGAAAAGAAACCAAGATTACAAGAGTAGGGGGTCAACATTACCAAACTCCTTTCAGGTCCTAGCCTGACAGTAGAGGATGCAATGTCAAGATGAGCAAAAAGCCCCGATCCAAGCATTAATACCCGACGAAGTTCTATAAATACTTTTGTCAGAAGTTATTTAATATTGGGGAAAGAGAAATAACAGATATCTCTGAGAGAAAAAAAATGTTTTTATTAAGAAGAGTTTAAATCAACAGCTGATGCATTACACAACAGCATCAGATTTGAATGATCTCCCAACTTTTTTTCTGGTTTCTTCTCATAAATCCTGTAGTTAATCTTGTCCCATCAAGTTGTGGGATTGTACTGTAAGCGGCAAACAATTCTCAAAGGGCTCCAAAGCAGAAACCAAATCTAGATTAGAGCTATAAGATCCTTTAAAAGTCAGGGAACTTTAAGGTGGTGCCTCATAGATCCTTTCAGACAGACAGAAGGCCTTCTAAGGATTTTAGAGTGTATTCTGCAGACTTTCTCTGTTTCGACAACGGGGCTTCTAAGAATCTAAGGCCATTGTCTCACGGCAGGTTTACAGGGAGCCCAATGTAGACGAAAGCTTATCTCAAAGAGATTTGTGAGTCTGACTTCTGTATAATGGAATGTATTATAAATTGACACGAGTCCACAAAGTTTATAAAGTAATTATATCAGCATGATCTGGAAAAGAGACATACAGCTCCTGCATATCTTTACCAGCATTTCTCAGAGTGCAGTTCACAAATTACTTGTGATCTACATCAGACCTCCTGATCTGAATGGGGAGAGGGCAGGAGTCGGGGCATACCCAGGAATCAATATTTTTAATAGGTAATACTATGGATGTTAAAGTTAGATATCCACCTCAAACAGACCGATTTACTCCTTCCTCCTACATGTATTGTTCTTTGTGGCACTGCCTCCCAATCTCTCATGTTGGAATACCACTGCCTTCCATCCCTCACATAATATCCATAGTTTAAGTTTTATGCATTCTGTCCTTTCAGTAAACAGTAGTGGATCAATTAGACAAGGAAAACGTGATGCCTATTTCACGTCAGACACACAAAAATTAATTTGAAATGGATTGTAGCCTTAACTATGAAAAGTAAGATAATGCTTTTAGAAGAAAACATAGGAGAATATCTTCATAATCTTGAGGTAGAAAAAAGCGTAAGCATAAAACAAAAGAACAAAAAGTATGCTTAATTAAAATTAAGAACTTATTTTAGTAAGAGTGAAATGCAGGGTAGAGCTGGGAGAAAAATTTGCAGTACCCATATCCAACAAAGTACTTGTATCTGGGATAAGTAGAGGACTCCTACAACTCTAAAAGAAAAAGGCAGACATACTATTTTATTATAGTTATTCTACTGGGTGTGAAGTGGTATCTCCTTGTAGTTTTGATTTGCATTTTACTAATAATTAACGATGTTAAGCATACTCCTTTTAAGTAAGTTCTACTCACAACATGGGGCTTGAACTCACGACCCTGAGATCAAGAGTCAAATGCTCTACCAACTGAGCCACCCAGGCACCCAAAGCATCTTTTCATATACGTGTTGGCGTTTGTAGATCTTCTTTGGAGAAATGTCTGTTTAAGTCCTTTGTGCATTTTTTTTAATGTTTATTTTTAAGAGAGAAAGAGACAGATTGTGAGAGGGGGAGGGGCAGAGAGACAGGGAGACACAGAATCTGAAGCAGGCTCCAGGCTCTGAGCTGTCAGTACAGAGCCCGACGCAAGGCTTGAACTCACAAACTGTGAGATCATGACCGGAGCCGAAGTCGGACGCTTAACCACTGAGCCACCCAGGCACCACTGTGCATTTTCAAATTAGATTATTTGTGGGGTTTTTTCTGCTGTTGAGTTGTATGGTCAGAAGCCTTCATATTTTAAAAATGTTTGTACTACCCAAAGAGATGTACAGAGTCAATGCTATCCCCATCAAAATTTCAATGATATTTTTTACTGAAATACAGAAAACAATCCTAAAATTCATAGGGAACCACAAAAGACCCAAAATAGCTAAAGCAATCTTGATAAAGAAGAACAAAGATGAAGATATTAACACTTTCTGATTTCAAAATATATTAGAAAGCTACAGTAATAAAACAATATAGTATTGGGGCGCCTGGGTGGCGCAGTCGGTTAAGCGTCCGACTTCAGCCAGGTCACGATCTCGCGGTCCGGGAGTTCGAGCCCCGCGTCAGGCTCTGGGCTGATGGCTCAGAGCCTGCAGCCTGTTTCCGATTCTGTGTCTCCCTCTCTCTCTGCCCCTTCCCCGTTCATGCTCTGTCTCTCTCTGTCCCAAAAATAAATGTTGAAAAAAAAATTAAAAAAAAAAAACAATATAGTATTGGTATAGACAGATAGATAGACCAATGGAATGGAATAGAGACATTCCCACACAGAGACAAACCCACACATTTATAGTCAATTGATTTTTGACAAGAGTGCAAAGAATACACAATAGAGAAAAGACAATCTCTTCAATAAATAGTGCTAGGAAAATTGAATATCCACATGCAAAAAAAAAAAAAAAAAAAACAAATGAAATTGGACCCCTACCTTACAGCATACACAAAATTCAACTCAAAATGGGTTAAAGACTTAAATTTAAGACCTAAAACTGTAAAACTTCTCCAAAAAAGCATAGAGGAAAAGCTCCTTGACATTGGTCTTGGTAATGATTTCTTGGTATCATACCAAAAACACAGGCAACAAAAGCAGAAGTAAATAAGTCGGACTACATCAAACTGAAAAGTTTCTGTACAGCAAAGGAAGCAATCAACAGACTGAAGAGACAACCTACAGAATAGGAGAAAATATTTGCAAATCATGTGTCTAAAAGCGGGTTAATTTTTTTTTTTACGTTTTTGTTTTGTTTCATTTTTTGAGAGAGAGAGTACATGATCAGGGGAGGAGCAGAGAAAGAGGAAGAAAGAGAATCCCAAGCAGGCTCCACACTGTCAGTGCAGAGCCCAACCCAGGGCTCAATCTCACAAACCATTGAGATCATGACCTGAGCCAAGATCAAGAGTCAGACACTTAACCAATTGAGCCACCAAGGTACCTAAAAGGGAGTTAATTTTTAAACATCCATTTTAAGTCTCATTCAAGGCCTCAATAGTCACGGACACATGAAGTGTCTTCTTGTAAGTGGTGCAAGTGCATCCAGAACAACGTGGAGCCCACACAGCATGGACCCAACATAGCACTGACTGGTCAGGGTCCTGTTGCTACTGGGTGGAGTCTCCTGGCACCCAGTGGCCCCAGATCTCTGACCTGGGCTAAGATACAAGAAGTATGACCACAATGGGGAAGGGGAAAAATAATAGAGGAAGTCCTTGACTTTGAGATGTGAAAAAAAGGGAACCAACCATATTTTTCTCTTGTGCACACAAGCACATCAGAGCATTCTAGAACTGCCATTCCTAAAATTAAACAGAAACCTTTGTTTGGAGATCAGCTCCAATGTGCCCATTATATCTCAGTTCAGAGCCTCTTCTGCCTGTTTCCCCTTCAGAAGTCTCATAATGCATGGCCCCGGGGCCCATAGCCTTGTATCATGTTTTTGGTTTTTTTGTTTGTTTATCTGTTTGTTTATCTTCATCAGATTGAAGAATGATGCTAAACAATACTACCCAAGAGTGTGGGTATGGTTGGAAAGATTAGTGAAAGGTTTGTATTTTGGTTTGTGGCTCTAGTCATTGCTTGCCTCTCAAGCCGCCTGTTTCAATTCAAATTAAGCAGTGCTTCTCAGACTTGTGTGTGCCAACATGCCGTACGTGCAGCTGCTGCCTTCCGTCCATCACAGCTCAACTTAACCCACTCCAAGTTCCAGGTCAGCATTTCCTGATTGCATTCCTTGTCCCTGTCATGCTTCGAGCTGCCCTACTTCTAGCCATTCATCACCTAGCAATTGTCACTGTTAGCTATCTCTCTCACATGACCAGTCCTGCAAAGTGTGCCAGACGGGGATGCCAGTGGGCTGCTGCAAGCCAGAATGTTGCCTGGGATTTGTTAGTGATCTTAACTATCATAGATAAATGTCACTGGCAAAAATCTGTGTTGAAGCTAAATGAAATACCCAGCACACTGAAGACCTATCTCCTTGTCTACAAAGTTAGAAAAGCATCCTAGATTCCATGCTTGGGCTGCCACAAGCTTGAGAAGATCCTTTAGTTCTGCTGTTACCTAAGTTTAGGGTCATTGCAAGAACTGAATAAGTTAATTATATAAAGCAGTTAGAACAATGCCTGTCACCATAAGAGTTTTGTGTGTTTGTTATTGCTATTTTTCTGCTCACTCTGCTTAGTATGCTTAGGTTGACAACTTCAAATCATTTATTTATTCCTTCAATCAATATGTACTGAGTACCTATGATGTTCTAGGTACTGTGGACAGTGATCCATTTCCTTTGTGGCAAGCCTTGGCATGGTCATCTAGAAACCCCTTTGTACTCACAGCTGTGCAACTATGGAAACAATAAGACCTCAGAGAAGAAACTGCTGACCAGCGTGCCTAGGAAGACAAATCCCTAGGTAGCTTCTTTTGATTCCCATGCTCCAAGAATAGCCTAGGCACACAGAGAAGGGCATCTACTCGAACAGATACTCTCCCCCTCTCCCCACTTCCCCATTCACCCAGAAACTCTGAAATATTCTCAAGCAGGAGAGGAGGTTGGAGAGAGGACAGGAGCAGATAAAGAGGGAGGTATAAAGGAACCCTGCAAACTGCTAAGGTTATCTTTTTAGCCAATATGGCAAGCTGAAGGTGCAAAATAGAATTAAATTGATTTAGAGAAAAGTATTAGGGTAAAGCATATGAAATTGCTGATATTTGATAATTTTTAACCTAAAACACATCAGTTTCATATGGTTCATCCTGTGGAAGGTGCAATATTTCTTGTGCTTCCTGAGTTTGTAAAACAGTCATATCTGCCACACCTGTTTTAAATTGTTTATCTTGGAAAAGCTCAGGTATAAGAAATCATCATCATGAGAATTGGGCCTCAAATTGAAACATGGATACAAATCTGGGCTACCTGTGTTAGAAATTTGATGAATGAGATCTCAGAAGCCCAGATAACAACATGTGGAAGCCTTATTTATTCTATTTAATAAACCAACATCAACTGATTGGATTATCTTACTTTAGTTCACTTTCTAGCTGGATCCTAGTAATGCTCCTTCACAAAATGGGTTTGCTAAGATTTGGGGTCTCTAGAACTTCTCAGGGACCAGGGTAAATGATGGGCTATTTTCCTTGCCAACGTTATTTATCCTTATTAATTCTTTACGTATATTCTTATCTGGTTGGATCCAGAGTTTAGATTACGTATTTTTTAGAGGGTGACTCTCTACATCACCAAGAGTATTAACATTCCACTTAAAATGAACTCCAAAACATGTTCCACACATCTTAAAAATAGGTTTACTCAGGCAGTATGCCCAGTGGTCCTGCTGATCTGTCTCTTGCTTCAATAGTGTTTGGACGGAACAAACCCAGGGATGCCTCTTCTACCAGCCCCCGACCACCAACCAACCATTTTTTCCAGTCAGAACCTTATCAGAGCCATCTTCTTAGACACCCTCTACCTCCAGAACAGCCAACATCCTATTTTGAGCTTAGCTCTTTATTACAGATCAACCATGAACTCCCAGATTCATCAGAATTATTCCATCCAGGTGGAGGCCACTGTCAGCCGCCTGGTCAACATGCATCTGAATACCTCCTACACCTACCTCTCTCTGGGCTTCTGTTTTGAGCACCGTGATGTGGCTCTGGAGGTCGTGGGCCCCTTTGTCTTTGGGTTGGCTGAGAAGGGTTGAGGGCACTGAACTTCTCTCGAAGATGCCAAACCAGCATGGCAACCATGTCCTCTCTTCCAGAAGGTACAGAAATTGTCCCAAGATGAGTAGGGTAAAACCCTGGATGGCATGGAAGCTGCCCTGGTTCTGGAGAAGAACCTGAACTAGGCCCTTTTGGATCTGCATATCTTGGATTCTGCCCACGCAGACCCCCATCTTTGTGACTTCCTGAAAAACCACTTCCTAGATGAGGAGGTGAAGCACATCAAGAAGATAGGGACCCCCTGATTCACCTCCGCAGGCTGACTGCCTCTAGGCTGGGCTGGATGAAGATCTCTTCCAAAGGCTCACCTTCAAGCACAACTGGGAGCCTCTGAAGACCAGCAGCCTTTGAGAGGCGCCTCAGGCATCCCCCAGGTGCCAGGGCTTGTGCCAGAGCCTCTCCCTGCAGCCACTAGGCAGCTTTTTAACCACCCTGGAGCTCTCTCCCAAGCTGTGGACCAAATGGAAACAATAAAGTTTTTGCAGACACACACACACACACAACAAAAACAGGTATATGCAATGTCCCAGCAAATTCTCCATGTGGGAATTTACTTGAAGAATATAATTAAAGACATACAAAAAGATATAAGTTTAAAGGTTGTGTAAGGGAACAACTGGCACACTCAAACTAGGATAATTTAAGTGGGATTGATTTACAAAGAAATGGAGGAGCTGTAGGAAAAGCACAGGGGATGGTGCAGGTACCCAGGGCTTGTGGAGGGGCAGAACTGTCACTGTCCCTAGGCCCAGAGGAAAAGGACAAGGGAAGGACTGGTTCTGAGAACTGGGAAGAGAGAATTGGCCACCTTGAGAAGGTCTCCTTCAGCTGAGGAGCACAGCCAGCTCTAGGAGACCTCACAAGGAAGGAGCCAGGGACTAATACCCTGATCTCACTCTTGGCCTTTTCTCCAGTCTCTTGAAAGAACTCTGTGTTGGCTGAACCTGACTGGAAGCCAGAGGGCAAAGGAACCAGTGAATGTTCTCCCTAAAGGAGAGCAGATGGGGAAGAGTAGAAAGTGGATCTAGTGGAATAAATGAGATAATCTGGGACAAAGATGTTCATCGCAGCACTGTTCACAGTAATGTAAGATTGAAAGGAGCCTAAATGTCCCAGAAGACTAGGGGGAAAGTTGAACAATTTAAGGTATGTATACCAAATGAAGTGCTATGGAACCATTGTAAATATTGATCCAGAGCTCACAAAATAACCCGTACAATGTGCTTTACCTTTTGTTTTCAAAATTATATATGGACACAGGTATGTGTTCTTCTATATATGCATATACAATACATGCACACACATTCATAGAAGAAAAGAGGTTTAGAGTGTATACATCAATATGTAAATGGTAGTTATCAGAGGGAGAATAGGGTTATAGGTAATTTTATCTAGGATTTGTTTTTTGTTTTTGTTTTGTTTTGAGCAGGGCAAGTTTAATATAAAGAATTATTAACTATGGCAGAAGACTGGAGTAACAAGGAGTCATCTGGTAAGAAATGAAGAGAGCTGTAAAGAATATAAGCGGTACAGATATGAGGGGCAGCCACAATCCCTAGGTCTAAGAAGGCCCAAGGACCCTCCCCACCAAGAGCTGAGAAGATCTGTCAGAGAGGGTGTGGCCATGGGTTGGCAGGGAATTCACTGTGCTACTGTGTGGTCCAAACTTGCTCAAAATCCACTCCCTAGGGTGCTAGGGAGAACTACTAATGGGAGGTGTCTTACCAGAACCATTCTGTTGCAAAACCACTGGAAGAGTAGGGTAGGTCTGTTGGGGAAAGTTTCTGGAACAAGGAGGGAAAATATCTTGTGTCTACTATGAAAGCTCCCTGTACTGGTCAAATTTAACATGTGTCAACTGGCAAAGGGAAAATATATAAGGACCCATCTCCATTTTTGCAGAATGGGGAATAAAGTTTGAATTTGAGGTTGAAAAGCAATAAATTGGTAACTGGCATTCACTCCAAACCTACCACTGGCATGTGAATACACGCAGATATGAGTATGGTTTTATAACCTGCTATTTTCTTGCAATAAATGCTGTGGGCATCTTTTCTTGTTAATAAATATAGATGTGCATCAATGTTTTTCATTATTAAATAGTATATATACACTTTGTTTTATATAACTGATTCCCTACTGGTAAACATTTAAATTGTATCTTATTTTTACTATTCCAAGCAATGCAGTGTTAAACTTCTTTATATGATTTTTTTCTCACAATAAATTCAAGAAGTTGAGTCATTGGATTAACATTTCTGTGTTAAATTGGTAAGGGTACCTGTTGGGTACATTATTTATTTGATTTAGCACAAAAAAAAAAAAAGCATTTTTCATTCTATGCATTTCTCCAGAATGTATGAAAAAAATGCCACTTAAAACATCTGATCTGGTATCCAAGTCAAACAAGGTCAAACACCAGTGTGGTTCCATAAAGAATTTCTCTGAGAGCTAGGTAGACTGGCCAAGAAAGCTAATTGTTAAAGATGGTACTCATTCTGGCTCTTCACTAAAACAGCATATAGGATCTTTTTTATTTTAGTTTATTTGAGAGAGAGAAGACAAGTGGGGAAAGGGGGAGAAGGAGGGAGAGAGAGAGAGAGAGAGAGAGAGAGAGAGAGAGAAGATCTTAAGCAGCCTCCACACACAGTAAGCAGCCCGATATGGGGCTCGATCCCACAACCCTGGGTCACAACCTGAGCTGAAATCAAGAGTCAGATGCTCAACCAACTAAGTCACCCAGGTGCCCCTAAAATAGTATATAGGATCTTTTAAATTAATAAACTGAAATTTTTAGAGCAGTTTTATTTAGGTTCACACCAAATTGAGCAAAAGTACAGAGAATTCTCATTTACCCCCTGCCTCCCCCACATGCACAAACTCCCCTACTCTAACAATCCTCACCACAGTGGTACATTTTTTACAGTTGATGAACCTACACTGACACGTCATTATCACTCAAAGTTTATATAGTTTACATTAGTCTACATTATATTCAGTCTTGGTGTTGTGCATTTTATGCGTTTTGACAAATGTATCTACCATTGTGATATACAGAATAGTTTCACTGCCCTGAAAATCCTCTGTGTTTGACCTATTTATTCTTCCCTCCCCCCTAACCCCTAGAGACCATTAATCATTTTATTGTCTCCATAGTTTTGTCTTTTCCAGAATGTCATATCGTTGGAATCACACAATGTGTAGCCTTTTCAGAGTGGCTTCTTTCACTCAGTAACACGTATTTAATTCTCCTCCATGACTCTTCATGGCTTGATAGTTCATTTCTTTTCAGCACTGAATAATATCCCGTTGTCTGTATGTACAGTTTATCTATGTTGGTTGCTTCCAAGTTTGGGCAATTATGAATAAAGCTTCTATAAACACCCATGTGCAGGTTTTTGTCTAGACATAAGTTTTCAATTAAGTTGGGTGAATACCAAGGCATGTGATTGTTGGATCATAAGAGAATGTTTAGTTTTGTAAGAAACTGCCAACCTGTCTCCCAGAGGGTCTGTATTATTTTGCATTCCTACCACCAATAAATGAGAGTTCCCATTGCTCCACACCACCAGTTAGTGTGGTCAGTGTTTTGGATTTGGGCCATTCTGATAGGTATGTATTCCTATCTTGCTTCAATTTGTAATTCTGTAATGATGTACAATGTTGAACATCTTTTCATATGCTGTTATTATCTGTACATCTTTTTTGGTGAGGTGTCTGTTAAGATCTGTTGCCCATTTTTAAATTGGGCTGCTTGTTTTCTTGTTGAGTTTTAACAGCTCTTTGTATAGTTTGAATAACAGTGCTTTGTTGATGTATCTTTTGAAATATTTTCTCCCAGTTTGCAGCTTGTTTTCTTATTCTCTTGCCGGAGTCTTATACTGAGCAGAAGTTTTTAATTTTAATGAAGTCCAGCTTATCAGTTATTTCCTTCATGGATCACCCCTTTAGTGTTGTATCTAAAAAATATTATCACCTAAAATCATTTAGGCTTCTTCCTATATTATTTTGCAGGAGTTTCAGAGCTCTGCAGTTTACATTTAGGTCTGGATCCATTTTGTGTTAATTTTCGTAAAGGATATAAGGTCTGTGTCTAGATTAATTTCTTTTGCATGTAGATGTCTAGTTGTTCTAGCACCATTTGTTGAAAAGACTATCTTTGTTCCATTGTATTGCCCCTGCTCCTTTGGCAAATATCAGTTGATGATATTTATGTGGGCCTATTATTGGGCTCCCTATTCTGTTCCACTCATCTATTTGTCTATTCTTTTACCAACACACACTGTCATATTACTATAGCTTTATCATAAGTCTTGAAGTTGGATAGTGTCAGTCCTCCAATTTTGTTCTCTTTCAACATGGTGTTGGCTGTTCCAGGTCTTTTGTCTCTGCATATAAAGTTTACAATTAGCTTGTCTGTATCCACGAATAATTTGCTGTGATTTTTATTGGAGTTGCAGTGAATCTGTAGATCAAGTTGGGAAGAACTGACCTCTCGACAATATCAACTTTTCCTATCCATGTACATTAAGTATCTTATTTAGCTCTTACTTGATATTTTTCATCAGTTTTATAGTTTTCCTCATAAATACCTTATACATATTTTGTTACAGTTAGCCCTGAGTATTTCATTTTTGGGGGTGCTCATGTAAGAGATAACATATCTTATTTTCCAAATTATATTGTTCATTGCTCATATATAAGAAAGTAACTGACTTTTATATATTAACTTTGTACCCTGCCACTTTGCTGTAATTGCTTATTAGTTCCAGTATGGTTTTTTTGTTGATTAAATTTCCAGCAGAATAAAATGGGGCTATTTTGCTCCTATTCTCCAGGAAATATCCCTGCCAACTTTATTGACTACACTATCTGGATAACCGTATGCAACCTTCTCATTAAATATTTCTTCTTTACAGAGTTCTTCCCTAGTTCCTAGAGCAGTTTAAGAACGCTCATTTTATGTTCTTATAGATACTTGTTTTTATCATAATACTAATGCTTTACTTTCATTACTAATTAAAATTCTTTCTGCCTATCTGCAGTGTAAAGTTCTTGGAAATCAAGGACTTTGTCTTCCCTGTTCATCACTGATACATAGTATAGACCCTCAATGCATGTTTGTTGAAGAATGAATAGATGATCGTATCCTCCCTTCCAATCACTATGAAAAAGCTGAATTATTCTTTATTTATCATACAGACTCGAACTAGGAAACTGAAACCAGTTAAGTATTTAAAGCAGATGGAACTTACTACCGTGAATGGAAACATAGGAGATAGAAGAGGTCAAGAAGACCACCAGGAAATAGAAGTTACCCCAGGTATTTGCAACAGTAGGAAGGTCTGAGGATTCTCAGGCTGGAGGGACAGTAGGAAGAACTGATATTATAGAAACTAGGAGCTCCAGTTCTGTAGATCAGAAGTCCAAGTAAGAGTCTTGTGTTTAGAATCTCACCAGGCCAAAATCGTGGGGTCAGCAGGACTGCAGTTGATTGCAGGAGTTCTGAAGACGAATCTGCTTCCAAGCTCACTGAGATTGTTGGCAGAATTCAATTCCACGTGGATGTAGGATTGATGTCCTTGTGTCCTTGCTGAGTGTCAAACAGGGATGATTCTCAACATGGCTGCCTCCATGTCTCATGGCCCCCTGCCTCTATCTTCGAAGCCAGCAATGGCGGATCAAGTCTTTCTCATGTTTCAACCTCTCAGACTTCCCCTTCTGACTCATTTCTCCTGTTCCCAGTAAGAAAACGTTCTCTTTATTTTAAGTAGTGCTTTGAGCCCAACGCGGAGCTCAACACAGAGCCCAACATGGAGCCCATCGCGGAGCTTAATCTCATGACTCTGAGATCAAGAGTCAGATGCTTAACCAACTGAGCCACCAAGACATACCTGGAAATGTTCTCTTTTTAAGGGCTTCTGTGATTAGAGCGAATCCCTTTGGGTAATCAGGACAATCTCCCCATCTCAGGTCCATAACCTTAATCATATCTACAGAGTCCCTTTTGCCATGTCTCATTTAACATTTTCACAGGTTCTGGGGATTAGGAAATGGACATCTTTGGAGCATCATTATTTTTCCTCCCATTGGCCAAACGCAGCTAAAACTCAGCTAAATTGATATAAGGGCCTAGGAAGTAGGCCTGCAGAGCAGAAGAATAAGTAATAGATTTGAAAGTAAACAGGCTTAGGTTCACCATATTTCAAGATGATAACATTTTTTTCTTCACCAACTAGGGCTGGCTTAGTAGATAATTGGCCAGCTTTCTAGTTGCTGTCCAAAACAACGAATTAATCCCATTTACTATAAAACAAGACAAAACAAAACAGTGATAACACATCCTGCAATGAGATTAATTCAAACGATGCAATTGTCAATTGGCTTCCATAATCCTTCCAACTCTGTTTCTGGAATGGAGGTCAGTTAAAATTCTTATCTTCTGCAGAGAAATATGGAAATGAGGGATAGGTCAGGCAGGGAAATGGCAGACAATTCCAGCCTTAAGCGCAGAGGTTGAAAGCAAGTCCCTGGGTGTACAGTAAATTCTTGGCTCAATCTCTCTAGAGCAGGCCATCAAGATAAGTGCCAACTAACAGAGATTCCTGGAACCTTTGCTGCTGTCCCAGAAGACTCAGCCAACCACAGGCCCCAGAACTGTCTCCAGCAATGTCAATAAACTGCCACCAGTTAATATCAAACTCCAGCAGGGACCAGGATAGCACAGTTATGCCCCTAAACCTGTCCACCACCCTACAGTCATTTCATTGACTGAATAACAAGACTCTGCATTTTATACAGCTTAAGTTTCTGCACTCCACAAGCCAGAGAGGGATTATTTACAGTGTTACACTATTATTTTTAGTAAACATCCTCCCACATTTTCTTGCTTCTCATTAGTAACTCTGTATGGCAACAATACCTCAAAGGGAACAGCAACTTTATTTTTTTTATTTTTTAATGTTTATTTATTTTTGAGAGACAGAGAGAGTCGGAGCATGAGCAGGGGAGGAACAAAGACAGAGGGAGACTCGGGACAGAGCCTGACGTTGGGCTCGAACCCATGAACCATGAGATCATGACCTGAGCTGAAGTCAGACACTCAACCGACTGAGCCACCCAGGTGCCCTGGGAACATCAACTTTAAACTTTGTGAAAGCAAGGGAAAAACTGTTGCCAGTGATAGTACCGGCTCAGGAATGAGAACACTATCTTCACACACCTTACCAGTGTTGTGAGGAGGAGCTTGACCACAAACACCCAGTTCCCCTCTGAGTGGAAACCCTTCTCAAGGGTCACACCACTGAAGAGAATCTGCTCTGGTCCGACTTTCATTTGTGCTGCCCCAACTCTACCGTGCCTTATCTGTCTTGTCCTACTCAGGTCAATAGTACGGTGTCACTTTCTCCTATTTTTGGTCTTTTGCATGAAGACTCAGTCTTTCTTTTATGTGGTTATTTAAAATTCACCTTAAGGACAGTTCTTGAAGAAGTTTGTTTCCTCCAATACTCTGTACAAATGCAGACCTCTGTTACCAAATGCCCTAGGAATGATGTTTCTCTCTGTTCTCCTGGCCAAGGAGATTTCTTTTCCCTCTAGAATGACTTCTCTGCCTTCTCTCTTCAGTCACCTGAAGAATATGCTCTCATATTACCAGCCATCAAAGGGTTAACTTTCCTTTAGTGAAAAGAGAAACTTTCTGATTGAGGTCTGAGCTGAAAACCAATGCCTCTTAGGGCAGGAACTTGTGTTATGTGATCTTTAAAATCAATGCTTTGACATTTTTCCTAGCTGCTGAATCTTGGTTCTTTTTTAAATTTTATTTTAAAATTTACACACAGCAATATTTATTCTCTTTGTTGTACAGGTCTATGAATTTTGACAAATAGAGTGCATAACCACCACAGTTAACATTCAGAGTGGTTCCATAATCCCAAAAAACTCCTTCATGCTGCGTCTTTGCGATCAACCCCTCCCAACCCCTAACAACTACTGATCTGTTCTCAGTCCTTATAGTTTTGCCTTTTCAAGATCATTGTATAAATGACATCTTATAGCCTGTTGAGTGGTTTCTTTCACTAAGCACAATGCATTTGAAAGTTATTCATGTTGTGTATATCAATAGTTCACTCCTTTGTGTGGTATTCCATTGTGTGGTTATTCTTTTCCTGTGGCTGCTGTAACAAATTACCACGGACTTGGTGGCTTAAAGCAAACAAATGTACTCTCGCATATCTCTGGAGTCCACAAGTCTGAAATCAGTATCCCTGGGCCTAAGTCAAGGGGGAGGCAGGACCTTTGGAGGACCTTTGGAGTCAGGGAAGAAGACTTGCCTGGCCTCTTCCAGCCCCAGGTGGCTTCTAGCAATCCGTGGTTTATGGCCACATCACTCCAGTCTCTGGGTTTGTGGTTGCAGTACCTTTTCTTAGGTCTATCTGGAGCCAAATCTCCTTTTGCCTCTCTCTTACGAGAATACACTGAATCCCCCCATCTCAAGACACTTAATCACATCTGCAGTTCTCTTTTTGCTATATAAGGTAACATTCAGAGGGTCCACATTTTAGGACATGGATATCCTGAGGGGTGCCATTATTCAACCTTTGACATATGGTTATGCCACAAATTATCTATTCAGTTGCCCATTCGAGGACATTTAGGTCATTTCCAGTTTGGGACAATTAAAACTAAAGCTGCTATAAATATTTGCATGAAGGGTTTTGTGGGAACATAGGTTTTCATTTTTCTTGGGTAAATACCTAAAAGTAGGATTGCTGAGTCAAATCTTAATAGATGTTCAAGTTTATAAGAAACGGTCAAATTACTTCAAAGCAGTTGTACCGTTTCACATTCCCACCAGCAGTACGTGAGAGTTCCAATTCCTCCACTTCTTATCAGCACTTGGTATTATCAGTTTTCCTGATTTTAGTCATTCTAGTAGGTGCTTAGTTGTATTTCCTTATGGTTTTAATTTGTACTTCCCTAATGACAGTGATGGTGAGCATTTTTTCATGTGTTGAAATGTTAACGTTACATCATTTCATGCCCTCTCTCGGTTGGCTGCATTTTTACTTAGCTCTCTAAGTGTACTTTAGTAATGATGTAGAAATAATTAACCACTTAATAGGCAAAAATCTTAGAATTATTAACACTTCATGAAATTAAAACTACCGAGTAATTTTCAGTGTAGAGAAATAGTAACCATCAAAGTGAATCAATACAGCAACCAAAAACAAGCAACTGACCACAAAATGGGCAGAAGTCTGAAATAGATATTTTTCCAAAGAAGACATACAAGAGAGGTAAGTGTGCTGCAGGTGGGCCGGGTGGGGGGACAGGGGACAAAACAAAAAAGAAAAGAAAAAAATAAGACATGGAGATGTCCAACAAGAACATGAAGAGATGTTCAATATCACTAATTATTAGGGAAATGCAAATCAAAACCACAATGAAATATCATCTTGCACCTATTAGAATGGCTATTATCAAAAAGACAAGAAATAACTAGTGTTGGAGAAGATCTAGAGAAAAAGAAACCCTTGCAGATTGTATGTGGAATTGTAAATTGGTACAGTCACCATGGAAAATGGTATGGAGATTCTCCAAAAATTTAAGATTAGAACTACTGTATGATCCAGCAATTCCACTACTGAGTATCCAAAGAATAAGAAAACACTAATTCAAAAAGACACATATGACCCTATGTTCATTGCAACATCATTTACAATAGCCAAGATATGGAAACTATATACACACATGCACACGCGCACGCACACACACACACACAATGGAATACTACTCAGGCATAAAAAAGAATGAGATCTTGCCTTTTGCAACAACATGGATGGAGCTTGAGGGTATTAGGCTAAGTGAAAAAAAGTCAGAAGGAGAAACACAAATACTGTATGATTTCATTCACATGTGGAATCTAAAAAACAACAAAAATGAACAAACAAAGCAAAACAAACTCAGATGTAGAGAACAGATTACTGGTTGGACAAAAGGGATAAAGGGAATCAATTGTAGGGTGATGGATGATAGCTAGACTTTTGGGGTGACCATTTTGTAGTACATACAAATACTGAATAATAATGTTGTATGCCTGAAACTTACATAATTTTTTTAACTGAGTCAATACAATATTCACAAAATATACCCAAGGTGCATGGTTAGTATGAGATGATTAGCAAGATGATTGATAAAGAGTATGTCTATAATACACATGTGGGGTTTTTTTCATCTTTATGAACCCGTTTGCATTAAGAATCTGTAGTGACTAAAATAATTCAGGAGTGTTTCCTTTGAAAAAGTGGGTGTGATATGATACATCTACCTCAGGAAGTCCATATAATTAGGTCTTCAGGGCATGCATGGATGTGAAGTCTAAGAAATAAATTTGCTTTAAAGTAAGTTTCTTAACCTGGGAAAGACTTCCTCTGAAACTGCCAGAAACTCCAAATATCATCAGGGTCTGCTGAGGGACCTGGATAATAATAAGAGCCATTTGAACACAAATCTATCTTCTATGGAATGCCAAAACTCTCATTGACTAGTTCATGCATAAAATATGCATTCATGTTTCCAGTAGCTTCAGGATAAATATCCTGTGCCAGAGAAATAAAAGAGACAAGGCAACTACTTCAGGAGGCTTGGAAGATAGGGGAAGTGAAGATCTCAGTACAAAGGACTCAAGTGTAGAACTGCATTCTCTTTAAAGAATTACGAGAGTAGTTAGTTAGCAAGAATAGTAGAGGAAATGGTGTCCCAGTATCCTGGTCACATATGTTAGTGAGAATAATAATTACAATAACTATCTTTTATTACATGACTACATGTTTACACCATTATGCCAGACACTATTGTAAATACTTGGCATAAATTAATTCATTTAGTCCTTACAACCACCCTAAGAGTAGATATTATCTTCACCTCCTTATAGGAATGAGGCAACTGATACATAAAGAGGCAAGGTCACAATGAAGGATTAATAGTCAAATGAAGGTAGATAGTCTCCATTACATCAGATGACAGCTGTTCAGGAGATGATACTGTGTCTCCTGAGCCTGGATGATGACCAGCCTGACCTGTAGAGCTTTTTGAAATTATGATTCTCACGCCCCAGCCCCAGAGTTCTAGTTAATTGTTCTGGAACCTGCATTGCTTTTGCAGGTTTCCCAGGCGATTCTGAGCATTAGTTGAGTTACCAATATCGAGTCAGTTTCCCATTGGTAATTTAGCAACGCCTTTTTGCTGGTTACAAACCACTCAGCAGAGAGATCGTACACTTTCCAAGGATCGTTATTAAGTTCCTCATCATGGTGATGAGGGTTTAAGACAGCACATATTCCAGATCTTAGATAAGTACTTTGTCAAAGGCAGGCTACTATTTTCTTTTAAAAGTTTGAAATACTATGAGTAAAAGTCAGTATTTGTATTTGACTTTCACATCATACTTCTCATATCTGAGCTCATATTCATTGAAAATTTATTTTCAGTGTTATCCATATTATACATCTATAATTTATTCCTATGGTAAGACTCATATTCTCATATTTATTCTCATGTTATGTTTCTATCCCAGACTTTGAACCCCTGACCTGAATATCAAATGGCATACTGGATGTTTCTTCCTGGACAAAGAGGCTCTGATTGAACTTGCCTGAAACAGATCTCTACACACCACACCCCAACCAAACCTGTTGCTTCTTCTGCATTCCCTTTCTTGGCAATTGGCCCCACCACCTGCTCAGTAATGCAAGCCAGATGCTAGGAGTCACTTGGACTCTACTCTGTCTCCCACTTGCCACAACCAACAATCACCTACATCTCATGGCCTCTCCATTCCCCTTGCCACTGTGTCACTTTGTGTCCTATCACCTCCTGCCTGTACACAGCAGTGGTCTTCCAGCTCCCTATCTTGGGGCTACCTTTCTGCTTTCTCTTTTTCTTTCTTTTTATTGGACAAAGTGTATACTTTTGGATCCAAGCTTACATTTTTTTTCAAGTTTATTTATTTATTTTGAGAGAGAGAGAGCGAGCGAGCAGGGAAATAGCAGAGAGAGAGGGAGAGAGAGAATCCCAAGCAGGCTTCGCATTGCCAGTGCAGAGCCTGACTTGGGCCTCAAACTCAGGAACTGTGAGGTCATGACCTGAGCTGAAACCAAGAGTCTGATGCTTAACCGACTGAGCCACCCAGGCACCCCAAAGTTTAAATTTTTTTAATATTATATGTCTGAGTACAGAGAATAAGCAACTGTGTTCTGACTAATAATTTTATCCAAATCTCAACATTGTCATATTTGCGCTTTTATTTAGAGAAATGAAGATACACAGCTACAGATATAGACATAAATGTAGCTATAGATACAGATACCTAAGCCCACCTTCATTAGCCTGCCCCCATGCCCAAGTCCCTCCTTGACTAGCACATGTCATGAATTTGCTACAGTCATGTATACTTTATGCTTTCTCTAGATATTTATGAACTGATAAACAATTTAGAGCTTTGCTCTGTAGGATTTTAACATTTACTAAAATGACCTCATGCTACATATTCTCTCTGCAGCTCGCTTATTTCACTAGATTTTATTTTTCCTTCCTGTTGACACATGTTGCCCTAATTCATTCACTTTAACTAGCATATGGTATACATTCTGTGACTACACCACAATTTATTTATTCTCTGTTGAAGGCCATTTAGGAATTTTGCTGCTGCAAACAGTGCAGCACGGCTGTCTTTGAACAGATGTTTGAGAAGCTCTCTAGGCTATATTCTCAGGAGTGGCATTACTTTCCTGCTCTCCTGAGCTAGGGAGACAAATCGTTTCCTGCCTCCCTTTCTGTAATCTACACTGCTGCCGGAGTGATTTTTCTGAAATGCAAATCTGCACACCCGCCATTCCTCGATAAGACTTTCAAGGCTCCCATATCCTGGCCCTGCCTCCTTCGCCAGCCTTCTCTCCCACTCCCCACCCCAGATGCCCAGCCAGGCTCCCTCAGAATGACTCTCCACTTCCCCTCTCCCACCCCCTTGCCCAATCTTCTCTCTTTCTAAGACGGCCCCATCCTTACCCCATACCCTCCGTCTTTCCTACCAGGAAATAATCTACTTGGTCTTCAAGGTCACCAACTCACTGAAACCTTTCCTCACCTGCCAGTGGTCACCGGTTTGAATCCCAGTT
Organism: Puma concolor; assembly: GCF_028749965.1. Classification (NCBI taxonomy): domain Eukaryota; kingdom Metazoa; phylum Chordata; class Mammalia; order Carnivora; family Felidae; genus Puma; species Puma concolor. The sequence goes on from NC_141672.1 coordinate 45,732,958, forward strand.
CCTCTACTTACTAACTCGGGTAAATCTTTCAACTTCCCTGAGCTCAGTTTTCTCATCTACCAAATGAAGATAATAATGCCTACCTCATATGCCTACCCTCAAATTTGATCCTCAATATAGAGCATTTCATTCATATAGTCCTTGACAATAAATGTTTTCTTCTGTTCATTTGTCTAAGTATTTTTTAGAATTATTTCTTTTTGTTGCTGTTATTTATTTTGACATAGATGCCCCCTCCCAACCCCAACTACTAGCACTCTGGGAACATGTCTAATTCACATTTATACCACCACCAGCACAGGGCCTGGTATAGAAAAGGCACACAATAGGGGCGCCTAGGTGTCTTAGTCAGTTAAACATCTGACTCTTGGTTTCAGCTCAGGTCATGATCTCACGGTTCATGAGTTCAAACCCCACATCGTGCTCCATGCTGTCAGTGCAGAGTCTTCTTGGGATTCTCTCTCCCCACCCCCTGGCCCTCCCCTGCTTGTACTCTCTCTCTCTCTCTCCCTCTCCCTCTCCCCCTCTCTCTCTCAAAATAAATAAACTTTAAAAATGAAAAAAAAAAAAGAAAAGGGACACAATTTTTTAATATTTATTTTGAGAGAGACAGAGAGAGCGTGAGTGGGAGAGGGTCAGAGAGAGAGAATCCCAAGCACGCTCCACGCTCTCAGTGTAGAGCCCTACCCAGGGCTTGATCCCATGAAGCATGAGATCATGACCTGAAAAATCTAGAGCCGGACACTTAACTGACTGAACCACCCAAGAATCCCAGCACACAATAAATGTTAAGTGAATAAATAAATGAGCCTTTGGGCTCTCAGAGCTGCTAGAAACAAACAAACAAACAAAAAAATGTTTAATACTTTGTCATACATGGTATCTTATTTCCACCGAAAAATGCAAACTCTCATGACATAATTTTTGTTTTCCTTTCACTACCAAAGCTTTTTACAAAAGCTTCCTGCCCCATTTCCTGACGTTAGTAATGATTTATGCAAGCTGATCGGTAAATAGTATTAAAAGAATTTATTTTGTCACTTGGTTGTTGCCCAGGGAAAGGGTTTGCTATAAAAGAAAACAAAACCCCCAAAGCGTCATGGTTCCTTTGGTTTTGTTGCTTACTTACAATCTTATTGAGGCATGAATTAGTACTGAGAAATAAAATTTAAAAAAAAAATGACAGTTTCCAAAAGCCACAGTTCTGTGGATGTAAATTCAACATTAGATAATACAAATACAGATGCTTCTGACCTAGAAGGGAGAGTGACTGGAAAGGAGGTATGGGGACAAGGAGATGACACTATTTCCACTTCCTTCCTCTGTCTCAAACTTCTTCAGCACTTAGAAATACGCCTCACAATGGGGTCCCCTAGGGCTTCTCAAACATTCTGTACGGCCAAGACCAGCATCTTCCCTTGGTTTCTGCTCAGTTGCCCTGCCCTGGCTGTGCTGCTGTCTTCCCACATACAGTGGCTCGCTCTGCATCCCTGGGTAGTGGGAGCTCCTTCCTCAAGCTGGTTCCTATTCCCCGCATACCCTACACCACCCCTCACAGTCATCCTGCCTCATAAAGACAGCTCTCCTGAAGCAGATTGCCACTCTAACTTCTGAAATTCAAATTTAATTAGACATCCTGTTTTAAAAAAATTTTTTTAACGTTTATTTATTTTTGAGACAGAGAGAGACAGAGCATGAACAGGGGAGGGGCAGAGAGAGAGGGAGACACAGAATCCGAAACAGGCTCCAGGCTCTGAGCTGTCAGCACAGAGCCCGACGCGGGGCTCGAACTCACGGACCGTGAGATTATGACCTGAGCCGAAGTCCGACACTTAACTGACCAAGCCACCCAGGCGCCCCAGACGTCCTGTTTTTAATTGCTAATTCTGGTAACCCTAAACTGAGGGAGATCTCTTAGTCCCAATAAATCCTACCCCAGCCCTAGGGTAGACCCAGTTCTAAATCACTCAGGATCTTCTCACCCCACCCCCTTGGTTCATGATTGGTCTCATATTGGTTTACTATCCAGTTATGATCAGTGAGATGAGGGTAAATCTACTGAGAAGAAATGCCTTATGAGAAAACCCTATACTTTTTCCTCTTCTTTCTGCTTTGAAAACAACAATCAGAGGTATAATAGTCACCTTTTCAGTAAGAGTCAACAAACATAAGGAAAAAGAATCACTAAATCCAGTGGTTCTCAAAGTGTGAGGTCCTCCAAGGACTTCAGGTTCCCTCAGGCCCTTTCAGGGGATTCTCAAGGTCATCTCTTTTCCAACTACATACCTGTGTGAGACCAGATTTCCCTCCAAATACTCCAACCAAATGACCGACAAATTGACTGCAGAAGATCAGAGAAGCTACTTGTTCTTTATTAAGCCAGAGATTAAAGAAATTTGCAAAACAATGCGAATCTTCTAGCTGATTTTCTTTTTGTTTTGAAAGTATAGTTATTTTTCATAAAAAATATGTCAGTATGTAATGGGCTTATTATTTTCAAATGAATTAGTAAATAACTTTTTTAATTCATAAGTTCTCTTTCATGGTAAATATCAAGATACAACCCACATAAACAAAAGCCTTTTGGGGAGCTTCAATAATTAAAAAATATGTTTTTTAATGTTTATTTATTTTCGAGAGAGAGAGACAGAGTGCGAGCAGGGGAGGGGCAGAGAAGGAGGGAGACACAGAACCCATGGTTCAAACCCATGAACCATGAGATCATGACCTGAGCCAAAGTTGGGCACTTAACCATCTGAGTCACCTAGGTGCCTCATTAATTTTTAATAATGTAAAGAGGTTCTGGACCCAAAAGTCTGATGTCCACTGACCCAAACAGTGGTCCAACAACGACGTAAGCTGCTCAGCCAATGTCATTAGCCATAAACCTCTGGATTTTTTACAGTGAGGAAAATGAACCCCTATTTGTTTGACTCCTTTAATAAGGAGCTGATCACAACTTCAAATGATTTATGAGCTAACTCAATAATGAGTAGTCATTGATGAGGCATTATTTAAAACTGATCAATTGAAAAGACAGTTTTAATCACTCATGGTTATTGATTAGTAATAAAATGAGGTAATAAAACAACAAGGTCACAATCATGTAAAATATGATTTACAGAAAGAAAGAACTGGAAAAATAGAAACTTTTCAAAGGCAAAAAAGGGTAACTGTAGAAGATTGGCCTCAGGATTTTCACTGACAGTTTCCCCACCTCCAGGGAAGTATCTCTGTAATAAATATTCAGTATTTACATTAAATACATAGTATGAAACACAGAATAATAAAACAAAGCATGTATCCCATAGTCCTGACCTAGGGAATTTACCTCGAAGGCTTTTAAGATCTTATTTAGATTCTTTGATCTTGAAGCTTCTTAATTATGGTTAGTACCTTTGTGCTCTTTTTTCAATTGCATTTGACTCTCTGAGCTCCTTAATTTTGACACATAATAATTACCTTATTCTTGTAAAATACCTGTGACTTCTCTTAAGCTCTCACCCTTTACACCTGCACCTTTGTTCACTGAGTATCCATTTACACAGTATTAGCAACACTTAAGTGTTGCCAAATAGTTACATGAAATATTCTTGATTCTTCTCCATTTTAAGAACAAAGGTATAACTTCCTGTCACTTCAACAACAGCCCCCCCGAAAAAGACAAAGAAAGGAAATACCTATAGTGAACATGCAGTTAGCAGTATTAAAGTTAATGTAAGATATAAATCTGGTCTCTATTTCATGAAACTACTCATTAAGGTTTTTGGGCATAGAGAGAAGGATAAAAAATCTTGCGTTCAGCATTGCTATGCTTTCAAAAAACAGCTAACAGTACGAAATTCTGCCTTAGGCCATTAAACTGATAGAAGTAAACCACTGTCAATGTGTTTTTACAGCTCCATGTTTGTTCTGGAAGGAACATACAACTATTGCATTCAAACTCTGCAAATGCTTACAGGTAAAATGTGGCAAATCTGGCATTATGTGAAAAATGGTTGACTAGCTTTTTCTATCCAGAAAGCTCTATAGTCTTCAAGGACTGGGTTTTGGGGTTTTTTTTTTAATGTTTATTTTTGAGGGAGAGAGAGAGAGAGAGAGAGAGAGAGAGAGGGATGGGCAGAGAGAGAGGAAGACACAAACTGAAGCAGGCTTCAGGTTCCAGGCTGTCAGCACAGAGCCCTACGCGGGGCTCGAACCCAGGAACCATGAGATCATGACTTGAAATGAAGTCAGGCACTTGACCAACTGAGCCACCCAGGCACACCCTCCCCCCGCCTTTTTTTCTTCAAGGACTGGCTTTAAAAGAGGAATTAATGGCTGCCTTTATTTCGCACTCTAAAAGAATTTTCAGAGAGAAGTCACACATCTTCCCATGTACTAATAACAAAGTTTGGTAAAGCTGGACTTTTAAAAACTTGTCTTTTTTAAAAATTGCAGTAAAATACACATAAGAAGACTTATCATCTCAACCATTTTTGAGTGTGCAGTTTAGCAGTGTTAAGTATATTCATGTCGTTGTGCGACCAATCTCCTGAACTTTTGCATCTTACAAAACTGAACCTCTACACTCATCGAACAATAACAACCTGTTTTCCCCTTCCCCCAAGCCTCTAGCAACCACCATTCTGCTTTCTAGGAGTTTGATTATTCTAGATACCTCACAGAAACAAAATCATACATTACAATTTTGTGACTTGGTTCTTTTAGCATAGTGTCCTCAGGGTTCATGCACCTCGTAGTATGTGTCCGAATTTCTTTCCATTTAAAAAACTTCAATCTTCTATTGTATTGTTGTAAAGCCCTATTTCGGGCTACTTTGGCATCAATGAGAAGGAAGAGAGAAATACTGTTTTGAAGCAGTGTCCTCGTAATCAACTCTTAAGTAAACTATGCAAATATGTACATGTACAGGGTATGTGTGTCTACATTATAATGAACACTTACCGAATAATGAAGTAAAGAGATATTCAGAAGCAACCTTTAATACTTTATATATTTTTTGAAGATCTAATTGGCTTTATTAAACAATGGATGAATCGGACAGCACTTCATCTGGCAAGTGGAGAGGCACTCCCCAAACTTTAATACTTTAAATAATGCAAGGATTTGCTATGTGGAGAGGAGAGACACTAAAAACCTGAAGCATCCCATCACAGACATGTCCCATCACCTCCCCAAAAGGGCAGTATAGAGACTGCGTTTTTTTCTGCCCATAGGTGGCCAACCAAGAATGAAGGTCTTGGTAACCCTGCTTCCTCTACAGACTTCCTTTTCTGTAAAGTTTATACGGAGGAGAGTGGTCTCAGGGTTCCAACAGAGTTATTAAGGGACACCTGTGTTTCCAAAACTTATCAGCAATTCATAGCTTTGTGCATAATTAGTCCATTAGCCTGTTCAGGATATGAAAAAGAAAATTCATCAGTTGATCAATTATGAATTGTTAGATTGAATTCTGTGCAATTGCCAATATTTTACTATTTTGACATACAAAAACAGCCCTTCCACATCATTCAGCTTAATAAAATCCTACTTCTTATTTTCTTCATCTCTCAGAGAATTAATGAAAAATGCATGTTATTGTAAAACAAAAATCATAACTAAGCAACAGAATCAGGACACCTGGTTTGCATCCTGGCTCTGTCTCTTTGTGGATGTGTGGACTTGGGCAGTCCTAACCTTCCTGGGCCTACTCACAGGTAAAATGCAGGTAAGAATTCCACTCTCCAAGGGTGGGGAGGTGAGATAAGATACTTCAAGTGCTTTTTTTTTTTTTTTTTTTTTTGTCTTTTTTTATTTGAGAGAGAGAGAGCGAAAGCAGGGGAGAGGGACAGAGGGAGAGAGAGAGAGAATCTCAGTCTCCAAGCTCACAGTGGAGCCAAGGTGGGGCTCGATCCCATGACCCTGGTGGGATCATGACCTGAGCCGAAATCAAGAGTCTGATGCTCAACCGAGTGAGCCACCCAAGATACTTCCAAGTGCTTAGCAGAGTGCCTGGCACTTAGTAAGCTCTCAATTTGTGCATGATAGCAACAAAAATTTAAAAAGTTTCACAGATGATGGCTTCTATAAGGTAAGGTAATTTTGAATATGAGGACTGGACTCCATTTTGCTACTCTAAGCGGAGAGACTCTGAAATCGCCGCGAAGCACAGCAACGACCACAAAACTCGCAGTGAGTTCCCAGCACATACCCCAGCATCTACCACTCTCCTTTCTGGCGCACATGTCCTCCAGAGATGGAAGTGCCAGAATGGCCTCTCAATGCTGATTTTTGTGTACTTCCGTGAGAGAATGGCCTAGACTATAAGGACGAAATGACTCTCAGTTGCGGTTTTTCAGCTTTCTGCCTCTCTGGAAATCAGCTGGCTTCTGCTTGCTCCATTTACTGTGTACCAGCCAATACAAAATGAAATGCTCATGTTGTAATTTAAAAATTAAGCATATCCCAGAGGATAGCCACGCGGGATGCACATCAGTATTTTAACAAATGATCTGCGAGTCCAATCACAGGAATGGTTTAGAATTAATCTGCTCCTCACTCCTCAAAGGCCTCAAGCCCTCTCAGAAGTCAGAACTTGTCAAATGAGGAAATGAAGAAACTGCATCACATTCAGCTAACTGCTTCATTTGTGGTATAGGGCAGGGCTACATTTTCTCACTGAGGCCCTTTGTGTTAGCTTAGCACTCATATTAGTACATTACAGGACTGTGGAGGCAGGGTGCCACAGTCATTAAGGGGAAGAGTCTCTCTAATGGGCCTGGGTTTGATTTGGCCTCGCCACTTACTAGCTGTGTGATGCTTTGCGAGTTATTTGACCTTTCTCTGCCTCTATTTCCTTAGCTGTAAATTAGAGAAAATAATGGAAACTATCTCATTATTGTCTGTTGTCAGGATGAAATGACTATATTCAAAGCACTTAGAAAAGTGCTGACAAACAGCAAGTATATTACAGGTGTTTACTCCTATTGTTGCTTCTTTCTCATTTACACTTTTAATGTGGAGACAGATCCAGCTATATATAATGTAAATTTTTAATCTTTCTTTCTTTTTTTTTTTTTTTAAGTAGGCTTCAGGCCCAGTGCAGAGCCAGCATGGGGTTTGAACTCACGACCCTAAGATCAAGACCTGAGCTGAGATCAAGAGTCGGATGCTTGGGGCACCTGGGTGGCTCAGTCAGTTAAGTGTCCAACTCTTGATTTCAGCTCAGGTCATGATCTCACGGTCCTGGGATAGAGCTCCACCCACAGTGCACAGTTTGTTTAAGATTCTCTCTCCCTCTTCCTCTGCCCCTCCCCCACTCACATTCTCCCTCTCTCTGTGTCAAAAAAATAAAAAAGAAAAAGAATTTCATTCCTTTTTACAATTTTTTAAAAATGTTTATTTATTTTTGAGAGAAAGAGAGACAGAGCATGAGTGGGGCAGGAGCAGAGAGAGAGGGAGACGCAGAATCCAAAGCAGGCTCCAGGCTGTCAGCACAGAGCCAGATGTGGGGCTGCAACTCGTGAACCGTGACATCATGATCTGAGCTGAAGTCGGACACTTAACTGACTGAGCCACCCAGGCGCCCCAGAATTTCATTCCTTTTTATGGCTAAATAATATTCCATTGAGTGTATGTACCATATTTTGTTCATTCATCTCTTGATGGATGTTTACATTAATTAATTCCATCTTTAACTATTGTGAATACTACTGCGTTAAACATTGATGTACAAGTATCTGTTTGAGTACTTGTGTCAATTGTTTGGAGTGTCTGCTTAGAAGAAGTGTAATTCCTGGGCTATGTGGTAATTGTATATTTCATTTTTTGAGGAGCTGCCTACCGTACTGGTTTCCATGGTGGCTATAATACAATTTTACCTTCCTGCCAACAATGCATAAGTGTTCCAATTTCTCCACATCTTTGCTGACACTTATTATTTTCTTCTTTAAAAAATTTTTATAACATGGGGCACTTGGGTGGCTCAGTCAGTTAAGTGTCCAACTTCAGGTCAGGTGATAATCTCACGGTCTGTGAGTTCAAGCCCCACGTGGGGCTCTGTGCTGATAGTTCAGAGCCTGGAGCCTGCTTTGGAGTCTGTCTCTCTCTCTCTCTCTCTCTCTCTCTCTCTCTGCACCTCCCCTGCTCACACTCTGTCTCTCTCGCTCTCTCAAAAATAAACATTAATAAAATAGAATTAAAAATAAATTTTTAACAGCCATCCATTAGGATGTGAAGTGGCATGTCTTTGTAGTTTTGGTTTGCATTTTCCTAATGATTGCTGACGTTGAGCATCTTTTCATGTGCTTATTGGCCATTTGCATATCTTCTTTGGTAATTTTTTACATACAGATTTCCTAAGTATTACCCCTAAGTAATATTAATGAGATTTAATCTATTACCATACAATAAGTTCCTTTTACTATGCCTACTACACCATATGTTTGCCTGGCATAGTTAATAACAACCCCAGCAAGGTGCTGTATTCTATTCCTCACTCAGCCAATTATGGTTGAGATGGCCAAGATGACAATGGTAAGGAAGTCTCTTGAGTGGAGGGAGTCAAAAGGGGAATTTTCCAGGCGGCCCAAGACTGAAACTTGTTCTCTTCCTGCTGAAACTCTTCCAGTTGCCATAGCCCTTGCAGAAGGCGATTGATGGCTGCCAGAATTCAGGGGCATTTCTTGGCAGCTGTAGCAAGGGTTTTGCAGAATTAGAGTCACATATATTATAACAAGAGCCTTAAAAGTACAGTTCTTGGATACGCTGCACTTTAAATCTGCACTCTGAGCCATTTCACACAGGGGAAAAAAGGATTCCCTGCAAGGAGGGCTGCTGCTCTGACAATAGAAAGTGATGCAATCATCACTGGATACAGAACAGATCTGAAGACAGGTACAGGCAGATCTGAAGACAAACAGACAAGAGAATGGCTCAGAACCAAGGCAGATACATTTCCCTTAGCCACAGCTGCCTTAAGGTCTCACCAATATCTAAAGGATATAGGACTCCAGATTAATTTCTTCATAAATTTATTTCTCAAATATGAACATGCACCTACTATGTGACAGATGCTGTTTTAGGCTCACAGTGGTGAACAAAACAATTCCTTAAAATCTTAGCACTTACATTTTATTGGAAGAGGTAGAAAATAAATGAGCAAAAATATATGCTTGAGGGCGCCTGGGTGGCTCAGTCAGTTGAGCATCTGACTTCAGTTCCGGTCATGATCTCACGGTCCATAAGTCCGAGCCCCGCATCAGGCTCTGTGCTGACAGCTAGGAGCCTGGAGCCTGCTTCAGATTCTGTGTCTCCCTCTCTCTCTCTCTGCCCCTGCCCAATCATGCTCTGTGTCTCTCTCTCAAAAGTAAATAAACGTTAAAAAAATGAAAAATAAGGATGTGAGGGCGATCTGGCTGCAACATCTGTCACCCCATTGATCGCCAGGGTTGATTCGGGTGATCTGGCTGGCTAGCCGCGTGTCGCCTTCCTCCCTCACCGCTCCATGTGTGTCCCTCCCGAAGCTGCGCGCTGGGTTGAAGAGGATGACCTTCCCCGATAGAGGAGGACCGTTCTTCGGTCAAGGGTATACAAGTAGCTGCGCTCCCCTGCTAGAACCTCCAAACAAGCTCTCAAGGTCCATTTGTAGGAGAACATAGGGTAGTCAAGCTTCCAAGAAAAAAAAAAGAAAAAGAAAGAAAAAGAAAAAGAAAAAAAATGTTTCAGCTGGAGATAAGTACTATGCAGAAAATAGAAAAAATTAGAATCATATTTAATTATATCTGTAAATTACAACTCTATACTTACTGTATAGTTATACCTAAGCTATATACGCACATAGATTATTTCATAATATGGGATTCAATAATCTCAACTAATCTTCCTCTTATCTTTCAGAGCCCTAACTAAAGAATGTCTACAAGTATTAAAGAGAATAATCTGAACCCAAAAGAGCCAGCCTATGCCTACAACATGCGTGCCAACCAAGCAACGCTCTCAGAATGGAGCCTGATATGAAAAATAATCAAGTAGAAGATGCACTGCTAAGTGAGAAAGGAACAATTTGAAAACAAAAGAGTCGGTTAAGCGTCTGACTTTGGCTCAGATCATGATCTCGTGGTTCGAGCCCCATGCTGGGCTCAGTGCTGACAACTCAGAGCCTGGACCCTGCTTTGGATTCTGTGTCTCCCTCTCTCTCTGCCCCTCCCTTGCTTACGCTCTGTCTCTCTGTCTCTCAAAAATAAACATTTAAGGGGCACCTGGGTGGCGCAGTCGGTTAAGCGTCCGACTTCAGCCAGGTCACGATCTCGCGGTCCGGGAGTTCGAGCCCCGCGTCAGGCTCTGGGCTGATGGCTCAGAGCCTGGAGCCTGTTTCCGATTCTGTGTCTCCCTCTCTCTCTGCCCCTCCCCCGTTCATGCTCTGCCTCTCTCTGTCCCAAAAATAAATAAACGTTGAAAAAAAAAAAAAGAAAAAAAAAAAAAAAAAAATAAACATTTAAAAAAAATTTTTTTAATAGTAAAAAAGAAAATAAAAGAGTCAAGGGGTGCCTGGGTGGCTCAGTTGGTTAAGCATCCAACTTTGGCTCCGGTCATGATCTCACGGTTCTGTGGGTCTGAGCCCCATGTCGGTCTCTGTGCTAACGGCTCAGAGCCTGGAACCTGCTTTGGATTCTGTGTCTCCCTCTCTCTCTGCCCCTCCCTTGCTCTGTCTCTTTATCTCTCAAAAATAAATAAACATTTTTAAAAAAGAAAATAAAAGAGCCAAGAAAATGAGAAGACTAGCCATTGACAGGGAGAAAATATTTGCAAAAGACACATCTGATAAAGGGCTATTATCCAAAATGTACAAAGAATTCTTAAAACCCAACAATAAGAAAACAAACAGCCTGATTTTAAAAATTAACAAAAGACCTTACCAGACACCCTACCAAAGAAGATATACCAATGGCAAGTAAGCCTATGAAAAGATGCTCCACATCATGTCATCAGAGAAATGTAAATTAAAACAACAATGAGATATCACTACTGTGTAGGAAAAACTCAATTCTCTTCCTGTGTGTCTGTTTTCCTCTCGTACTACTGCCACACTCACAACACTGATATCAGGTGTGTATGGGGGGGGGGTGTTTTCCCAGCTAGGCAATTCTCTGTGACACCAGCTGAAAGTCCTACAATTGAACTCAAATATGACACTATTTCTCTGGAAACAACATCAGCTCCCACAGCACCACCTCCCCCCAACTTCAGATTCCAATTGCCAAGATTGGATTTTCACCTGTGCTTCTGATCCATTGGCTATAGACCAGAGGTTCTTGCCGCTCCCTCTTTGGGTTCAATTAGCTTGCTAGAGCAGTTCACGGAACTCAGGAAAAAACTTTCTGTTTGCCAGTTTATTATAAGAGGATATGATAAAGGATACAGATGAACATCCAGGTGGAAGAGATTCATAGGTTAAGGAATGTGGGAAGGGGAGTGGAATGTCTTCTTGGGGTACCACTCTATTCACACCTCCATGTGTTCACCATCCTGGAAGCTCTTTGACCCACATACTTTTGGGGTTTTTATGGAGGCTTCCTCACTTAGGCATGATTGGTCATTAACTCCATTTCCAGCCCTTCTCTCCTCTCTGTAGAAGGGGGGGGTTGGGCTGAAAATCACAATCTTCTAATAAGATCTAACAAGATCTTCTTGATCTTTCTGGCGACCAGCTCCCTTCCAGAAACCCACCAAGAGTTGCCTCACTAAAACAAAAGATGCTCCTATCACCCAGGAAACACCAAGGGATTTAGAAGGCTAGTATCAGGAATGGGGATAAAAGAGCAAATATTAGAACAAAAAGTGCTCCTAGTGCTCTTATTACTTAAGAAATTACAAGGGTTTTCAAAGCTCGGTGCCAGGAACTGGCATGTATATATATACACGTATGCATATATACATGTGTGTATATATATACATATATGCATATATATGTGTGTGTGTGTGTGTGTGTGTATACCCTCCCCATTAGATCACAACTATATACCTATCAGGATGGCCAAAATCCAAAACACTGACAGCACCAAATGCTGTCAAGGATGTGAGCAACAGGAACAGAAATCTAGTGGGAATGAAAAAATAGTACAGCTACTTTGGGAGATAGTTTGGCAGTTTCTTACAAAACTAAACATACTCTTACCATAAGATCCAGCAATCGCATTCCTTGGTATTTACCCAAATGAACTGAAAAACTTATGTCCACACAAAAATCTGCACATGGATGTTTATAGCAGCTTTTTTCATAATTGCTGAAACTTGGAAGCAACCAAGATGTTCTTTACCAGGTGAGTGGATAAATAAACTCTTGCGTCCAAACAATGGGACATTATTCAGTGCTAAAAAAAAAAAAAAAAAAAAAAAGAGTTATCAAGCCTTAAAAAGACATGGAGAAAACTTAAATGCATATCACTAAGTGAAAGAAGCCAATCTGAAGACTACATACTGTATGATTCCAACTCTCTGACATTCTGGAAAAGGCAAAACTAAGGAGACAATAAAAAGATCGGTGATTGGCAGGGGTTAGGGGAAAGGGAGGGATAAATAAGCAGATAAATAAGGGGGAAAAGCCAGAGGATTTTTTAGGGCAATGAAACTATTCCATATGTATGCACTACAATGGTGCATACATGTCATTACACATTTGTCAAAACGTCTAGAATGTACAACACCAAGAGTGAACCCTGATGTAACCCTGGGTGATAATGATGTATAAATGTAGGTTCATCAATTGTAACAAATGTACCACTTCAGTGGGGGATGTTGATAGTGAGGGAGGTTATGGGACAGGAGGGAAGAGGTGTATGGGAACTCTCAGTACTTTCCACTCAATTTTGCTATGAACCCGAATTTGCTCTAAAAAATAAAAAGTTTGCTAATAAATAACAACGACAATACAGTGCCTGAATTCCTGGCCAGCATAAATAGAACATTTCAGATTTCCCCAGAAATGCACTCCTGAATACGCTGACAAAGAACTCAGAGAGAGAGGCAAATAATGTGTTTAATTGATTGGCAACAAGGATCATACAATAATGAATATCCTCTGCCACTCTCTGTGCAGCAAAGACTGTTCTAAAAGCTTTACATTAAGTCTTCATGAACAGCCGATGAGGTAGATAGATAGTCACATAGCAATTACCTAAAGTAAAATTTCACTTAAAAACCAGTACTGAGATTGAGTAACACACTGTTGTTAAGGATGGAAGAAACAGACACTGCCATGCCTAATAGGCTCCACTTTCCCAGAAGGCTGTTTGACACTATACGATCAATCTTTCACACCCCTTGGCCCAACAGGTCTTGTTCTAAGAATGAATCTTACTAATATACTCACACTTAATTACAAAGGATATGTGTATAAGGATATTCATTGTAGCGCTATTTATAGTAGACAAACTGTATATACCTATCAAAATGGCTAAGATAAAAACAACTGACCATACGAAATGCAGGCGAGCATGCATGTATTGTTGGTGAGGAAACAGAGTGGTATAGTCACTTTGGAAACCAGGTGGAGAATTGCTCACTAAGTCAAACATAAACGTGCATAGAACCCAGTAATCCCACTTCTACATGTTTGCCGAAGAGAAATAAAAACATGTCCACGTAAACACCAGCATGCAATAATAGCAAATTTATTCATAATTACCCCAAACTGGAAATAACCCAATGTCTTATGATTGGTGAATGGATTAAAAAAACTGTGGTATATCCATACAATGGAATATAACTCGGTAATAAAAGGAACCAACCATTGATACATGCACAGATAAATCTCAGTTGTGTTGTGCTCAATGAAATAAATCAGACTCAAAGGCTACACCCTAAATGATTCCATTTATGTGATATTTTGGAAAAGGCAAAATATAACAACAGAAAGCAGATGAGTGGTTGCCAGGGACTGGGGATGAATGCAGGGGACTGTCTACAAAGCTGCCCTAAGGAGCTTCTAGAGTGATGAAACTCTGATACATCTACCAAATTCATAGTGTTGTGAACATAAAAGGGAAAATTCACTGCATGTATTACCTCAATCATCTTGACTTTAAAAAAAAATACTGGAAATATCAATATCATCAGTGAGGGATTAAGTAAATTATGGTATAGACATAAATAAAAGATTGTGGCCCTTCTAAAGAAGACGGAGTTCTAAACATATATGTAAATAATTACCAAGGTGGGTAGATTAGAAATGTTTAAAAGCACAGTCCAGTAGACAGTGTAGTATGTTACTAATAGCTTAAAGAAAGGGGAAAGACTAAGGGCACCTGGGTGGCCCAGTCAGTTAAGGGTCTGACTCTTGATTTCAGCTCAGGTCATAATCTCACCATTCGTGGGATTGAGTCCCACATTGGGCTCTGTGCTGACAGTGCTGAACCTGCTTGGGATTCTCTCTCTCCCTCTCTCTGCCCCTCCCACCTTGATTCTCTCTCACTCTCTAAAAATAAGTAAACATTTTTTAAAAAGAAAGGGAAAAACTAAGGTTCTGTTTGCATATAGGTAGGATACCTCTGAAAAGATATATAGGAAAGTACACACAAAAATTGCCCCTGGAGAGGAGGACTGGGTAACCAGAAGTCAGTGGTCAGACAGGGACTTACTTTTTAATCCATAGACTAATTTAAAGTTTTTTCTTATGTGCATGAAAATTTTAAATTTAAATTAATTTTTTTTTTTTTTTATTTACTATGCACCACCCAGCTGAGTGCACATGCAGCTTGATGGTGCCTCCTCTTGGCCCCATTGAATATTTCTTTCTTGTTGCCTGGGGCCTCTCTGGGACACACTCCAGAAGCTACCTGTAGGAGTCCTCTCAGCCATGCTGGCATGCTTCATTCTGGAAATGTGAGGGACTTAACACGGCCCCAGATGAAGGAGTGGTGGGAGCCAGTGAATCATCCACATCTGCGGTAGACATTTCTGAGGCATGGTCCACAGAATTCTGTAGCGGGTCTCTACTGGGATTGAGCCCCAGTCGCCCCGAGTAGGAACCAGCTCACTAACTCACCATTGCATTGGTTTTGTCTCCTACCTTACTTATTTCATTCTTAGAAGAAACTCCCCTCCCCACTCCAGCTTCCTGGAATTCTTCCCCAGATGAACTACTTGCATGCAAAATATGTAAATAAATAATACACATGGAATAATCTCACATTTGTTTTAAATTATAATTAGAATTCGTTAATCTTAGCATGTGCACAGAGAGAAGAAAATTAACAGACTTGGCAGATTGGCCATGTGGTTCAGATTGAAGTCTCTGGAGTCAGGGTGGCTGGTTTGAATCCTAGCTCTGGCATCTTCTGGCTGTGACCATGAACAAGTTAACCTCTCTATACTTCCACTCCTTTATCTGTAAAATGGGGAGACTAATAGCATTTCTCTCACATGGCTGTCTGAGTGTTACACCTGAAGATGCATGTAAATCACTTAGAGCTCAATAAACAAACACATAAGTAAGCAAATACATGTCAGTTAATACGATTTTCCATTTTCTTAAGGAAGGCAGTCATTAAGGAGACTATATATGTCTGCAATACAAATATTTTATAGCATGAACGTTTTTTATAATTAAAAAAAATTTTTTTATAATTAAAAAAAAAACACTTAAAGAGTAGGGAGGGGCTATGCAAAGTGTATTCCTGTTTGGGTTTCCCCTCTGTTCTAACCTTTGCTGCTCAAAAATTGGCCTGCAGAAGAGCTGCAGCTTTTCTGGGAGCTTGTTAGAAGTGTGGAATTTAGAATTTTTTTTTTTTTCAACGTTTATTTATTTTTGGGACAGAGAGAGACAGAGCATGAACGGGCGAGGGGCAGAGAGAGAGGGAGACACAGACTCGGAAACAGGCTCCAGGCTCTGAGCCATCAGCCCAGAGCCCGACGCGGGGCTCGAACTCACGGACCGCGAGATCGTGACCTGGCTGAAGTTGGACGCTTAACCGACTGCACCACCCAGGCGCCCCAGAAGTGTGGAATTTAGGAGTGTCTGGGTAGCTCAGTGGGTTAAGCATCCGACTCTGAGTTTCAGCTCAGGGCATGATCTCACAGTTCGTGAGTTCAAGCCCTGCATTGGGCTGATGGTGCAGAGCCTGCTTGGGATTCTCTGTCTCTCTCTCTCTTTGCCTCTCTCTCTCTCTCTCTCTCTTTCTCTCTCTCTCTCTCTCTCTCTCTCAAAAATAAATAAATAAACATAAAAAAAAAAAAGAAACGTAGAATTCAGAACACAGCCCAGACCTCCTAATCAGAAGCTACTCATGACCCAGGTTATTTGGCCCAAGTTATTTGAAGCATAGCAACATTCTCTATGACCCTGTGACCACAAAAGAGTCAAACCATGATTTTACTACATGGAATTCACATTATTTAACAAATTATGAGATGAAATAATACCTTATTTAGTTCTCTCTCTCTCTCTCGCTCTCTCTCTTTTCTTTCTTTTAACACAAGCTGGGCTTACAGCCTATATTTATCTTCAAATAAAATGTTGAGGGGCACCTGGGTGGCTCAGTTGATTAAGCATCCAACTCTTGATCTCAGCTTAGGTCTTAATCTCAGGATCGTGAGTTCAATCCCCATGTTGGGCTCCACGCTGGTGGAGCCTACTAATTAACTAACTAACTAACTAACTAAATGAATGAATAAATAAAATGTTGAACCAAATAATAGCTTGAAATTAGAAACAGTATCACTGTTTAGACCTATAGATGTTTTAACTCTTACTGGATATCATTTTTCCAAAATTTTATTTTTCTGACTAAATTAACTTTTAGAAACTCTAAAATGGGGGTGCCTGGGTGGCTCAGTCAGTTGAGTGTCTAACTCTTGATTTCGACTCAGGTCATGATCTCATGGTTTGTGAGTTCAAGCCCCTCATCAGGGTCTGTGCTGACAACACGGAGCCTACTTGACATTCTCTCTCTCTCTCTCTCTCTCTCTCTGCCCCCCTCTTGCTCTCTCTATCTCTCACAATAAATAAATAAATAATTTTAAAATGTATTAAAAAATAAAAATAAAAAAAGAAACTCTAGAACATATTTTGGTGATCGTTTTAAGTTCATTGCATAGAAGTTACCAGAATTCAAATGTTCTTGAAAGTCAACAATCATCCCAATAACATTTTCATTTCCATTTTATATAAAATTATGTTGAATACATAATGTTTCTATTTTTATTTTAAAAATATATTTTGAATGTAGATGTGTGTTTGTAGGTGAGTATACTGTGTTCACCATGTGAAAAAGTCTTGTAAGATGTATGTTTTAAACTTGGCCCCCAAGGGACTCCTGGGTGGCTCTGTCAGTTAAGCATCCAACTTTAGTTCAGGTCACAATCTCATGGTTCGTGGGTTCGAGCCCTGCATCGGGCTCTGAGCTGACAGCTCAGAGCCTGGAGCCTGCTTCAGATTCTGTGTCTCCCTCTCTCTCTGCCCCTCCCCTGCTCACACTCTCTCTGTCCCTCAAAAATGAATAAACATAAAAATTTTTTAAATAGGTAAATAAACTTGACCCCCAAATCTTTGTTATTTTTCCCATTGATGGTGGGGTCCCCTTTCTCTTGAATCTGGGTGAGCTTATGGTTGTTTTGACCAATAGAGTATGGAAGAAGTGACACTGTGGATTCTGAAGTTAACTCATAAATAGTCATGGATCTTCTGCCTGGTTGTCTTAGAATGCTCACTCTCCAGAAGTTCACTCTTTTTCTAAAAAATTTTTTATTTATTTTAAGTAGGCTCCATACCCAATGTGGGGCTCAAACTCACAACCCTGAGATCAAGAGTCACATGCTCCACTAACTTAAGCCAGCCAGGCACCCCCAGAAGTTTTCTCTTCTCAGAACCCGCTACCATGCTGTGAAAAGCCCAAACCACACTCCCACATAGCAAGGAGGTTGAATTTGGATGCACAGACTCCAGTCAGAACCCCAGCCAAGTCCAGCTTCCAGTCCCAGCACAATCAGCAGACCTGTGACTGAAGAAGTCACCAGATGACTCCAGTCCCTGCTAGTGAGTCACCAGCAGTTCTCTCAGCTGAGGCCCAGGAGCAGAGACAGCCACTCCACAGTCCTCTGTCTGAATTCCTGAATTCCACACAGAATCCACATTCATCATAAAACGTTTTATGCCACTAGGTTTGGAGTGGATAATTATATGCAGAATAAACAACTAAACAACAGATGACTAAATGCCAAAGTATAACAATGGGATTGAGATAGCTTTCTTCTTTATATTTTCAACTTCTCTGTGTATGTATGTATATATATATATATATATATATATATATATATATATATAGGCCAAACAACGTTTTATAAAGAATCTCAGGAATAATTACAGAAATACTCGGAGGCCTGCTCTCTCCAAGTTTGCCTTCAGCTCCTTATTCAAGGTCTCTATCCAAGAGAAATTCCAGAAAGAAAACTCCAAAGAGAAACTCTGAAACTCCAAACTAAGAATGGAAAAACGTGAAGATCAATCATTGGATTGCATAAATGACCTCGAAGTTGTTGTTTTTACCCACATTGAATTTACTTTCTCTTTTCTTAAAAATCCAAATGATAAAGTTTATTTCTTCCCAATTTTGAAGAATACTTAAGAGTTGTTGAGATGAGTGATTCCTACTGCTCAGATAGAAAGAAGAAAATTACAAACGTACGTTTGGCATAGTAAAGGCCACCAATTAATTACACAAACAAGTTGGAACAAGCTCAAATTATGTGAAGAATGTGTACAAGCCCGTAAACTGACTTTAATTACTACCCAAACTATGCAAAGGGGGGAATTAGTGGATCAGGTTTGAAGCAAGAGCTTGGTAGATTTTTTATATTTAAAAATAACTTACACTTGGTAAGTCCTTAACAATTTAAAGATCACTTTCAGATAGGCCATCATGGTAAGCCTCCCAACAACCCCAGTATTAGGAGCAACATTTTAGAAACTTTTAGAAACTGGGAGTGGCCCGAGGTCATATAGCAAGTAAATGGCAGCAGTTATCAAACTCGAGTAATCTGACTCCAGGGAAGAAAATGCTTTTCATCAGATTTTCCCGTGAACACACTCTTCTTTCCACAGCATCTCCAGATGTAGGAATCCACCAACGGGGAAGGGAACATTTTCTGCTTCCCAGTGTGTGGGCAGAAATTAAAACCCCATGTATTGTAAGTCAGTCAGGGTCCCAGTCAAAAGAATAAGAAAATGACTTTGGCTGATTTAAGAAACGAAATCTATTGAAAGACATTGGGCATCTCCTGGACAATTTGGGATCTATACTCATACTGGCACAGCGACCATAACACTGCAACTCATACCCCATCCCACTGACACTGGACACTGGACATTGTTGCCAGAGACACTGTTCCTGTACTCCTAAAGGCTGCCAGACAACATTCTGCTGGATTCCTTCTTCACACCATTGTTTTCGTTTCAAAGTCTGGGGTGTGTGTCCTGATTGATTGGTGCGGTGCCTCTGCTCTGGCTGCAAGAGGCTCAAAAAGGGCACTTCTGGGATTTTCAGCTTCTAGAGTGAAAGCCTGACTCTCCCTCACAAGGATGCAGATTTGTCTGTCACAGGAAGTTCAGAGGATGGAAAGACAAAAGAAATCAGTGGCCTCTGCCCATGGTGAGGACCTCCTATTCCCTTCAGAAGGAAATTGGAGTTGGTGTGGATTTTGCACCCAAGTGAACCTGCTAACACTCTGTTTGTGCAAACAATGACTAGATAATAAATTAATGGCTATGTGATTTCATTTTCTTTCTTTTTTTTAATTTAAAAGAAGACTTTTTAATGCTTAATTATTTTTGAGAGAGAAAGAGATAGAGTGCAAGCGGGGGAGGGGCAGAGAGAGAGGGAGACACAGAATCCGAAGCAGGCTCCAGGCTCTGAGCTGTCAGCACAAAGCCTGACACAAGGCTGGAACCCACGAACCGTGAGATCATGACCTGAGCTGAAGTCGGACACTTAACCGATGGAGCCACCCAGGCTCCCCTAATTTTTTTTTTTTTAATTTGAGTGAGAAAGAAAGATCGAGTGAATGAGCAGGGGAGAAGGGCAGAGGGAGAGAGAAAGAAAGAGAGAGAATTTTAAGCAGTCTCCAGGCTCAGCATGGAGCTTGACACAGTCTTGATCCCACGACCCTGGGTTCATAACCTGAGCTGAAATCAAAAGTCGGATGCTTAACCAACTGAACCACCCAGGAGCCCCAATATGATTTTATTTTCAATGGACAAATAATAACATGTCAGTTTTAAAAATGTTTTAAGATGTTTACTTATTTATTTTGAGAAAGAGCATGCATAAGCAGAGGAGGAGCAGAGAGAGAAGGATACAGAGAATCCCAAGTTGGCTCCAAACTGTCAGCACAGAGCAGTCATGGAGCTTAATCCCATGAGCCATGATCATGACCTGAGCCGAAACCAAGAGTAAGCTGCTGAACCCTCTGAGTCATCCACACACCCCTTAACGTGTAATTTAAAAAATTTTTTTAAGTTTATTTATTTATTTTGAGACAGACAGAGATGGCTCAGGTGAGGGAGGGGCAGAGAGGGGCAGAGAGAGACATAGAGAGACAGAGAGAGGCAGAGAAAGAGAGAGAGAGAATCCCAAACAGGCTCCATGCTGCCAGCACAGAGCCCGATGTGGGAGTCAAACCCATGAAACCGCGACATCACAAGCTGAGCTGAAACCAAGAGTCCAATGCTCAACCAACTGAGCCATCCAAGCACCCCAACGTGTAATTTTTTAAACATCATCCATCAGGCATCTTCAGGGGCAGGTTTACTATATAAAGGTAAAGAAGGATAAGCTTTGAGGCTCTCACAGGGGCCCTTTCCAAAGTCTTATACTTAATTCCGTTTTTGCAATTTTGTATTCTTAAAAAGAAACCTACAAATTGTATAAGCTTCTGGCCTGACAAAACTTGGATCCGCCTCCAAGAACTCTACTAGGTACTTTATGTACATTAGCTCTAATTTGCACAACTACACAAGGTAGGTAATAAGGTTAAACAATTTATCACCATTTGTGATCACCTGCGCGCACACACACACACACACACACACCCTCTTTTTTAAAGAGGTCCCTTTGTTGTTTTTTTTTTAAAGAGGGAGGTTCCTTTGTTTGCCAAGGTTGTCCAGTTCAACTATATTTCCCAGCCTCCCTTGCAGTTACGTGACTCAACTAGCTTTTGCTGCATAACAAATAACCCTAAAACTTCGCAGCTTAAAATAATGTGGCACACATGGAGAGGCACCACTCAGATTCTTCTCCAAGTGAAGACTCACTGCTTGACAGGAAGAAGTAGAGTTACCTGGCAACTTTCAAACAGTCATTCTCATCTCAGGTTGGTACCGATCCAGTGACAGAGCAAGGCTGTGGTCCAGCCATTTCAATCCAGTTCGAGACTTGGCTAATGGACAATCTTTACTTTGGAACTCCTTGATGGAGATGTGTCAGGAACATCACGCTCTGATGACCACCCCCAGCCAAACCCTGCTTCCTACCCTTTCCCTCTCACAGGCATTTTGTATGTCAATTTCATCTCAGCATCTGCTTCCTAGAGAACCCAACTTTCAGCAACCATTTACTGAGTTCGTAATTCTGTGGGCCATCAGTTTGGGCCAGGGTCAGCTGGGAGGGCTCATCACTGTTCCACATGGTCTCTCGTCCTTCAGCCAGGCTGGTTGGACTCACTCACTTGTTCACATGGCGGCTGAAGAAGATTACAAGGGAGAAAATAGAACCCTTGAAGTCTAGGCTCTGAACGGCTTCAATAATACCAAAATCTACTAGCAAAAATACGTCACAAGTCCAAGCTAGATTCAAGAGGAACAGAAATAAACTCTACCTCTTGATCAGAGGAACTGCAGAGTCACACGTTCATGCAGAATGATGAATTGTAGACAATTTGCAAACTGCCACGTTTGGTGTAGTCAAGTGATTAAGCTGTCACCAGTAAAATGTTAGCAGAAATGAAATGTGCAAGACTAGGTCTTCTGACACAGAGCTCTCCCTCCTCCACATTCTCTTCTCCTTTCCCTCCAACTGGAATCCATCCGATTTTATTACACATGGCATGTGATATCAATGCAGAACAAAGTATTAGGAAGAACCTGGGTTCTTGAATATCCTGCCCTGCTGAACAGGATCATTTACATCCTAGCTGTTAAGGGACAGAGATGGGGGGGGGGAGGTGCACAGACAGACAGACAGACAGACAGATTGAGAGGCAACTTTTAGACCACTGCATTGGAGTATCTTGTGAATACCCCAACTAATGCATATGAAGATTGATGTAGGCACTGAAATGTGGTGGAAAGTAAAAATGTTTAGGAGGACTTTCAGAGAGCCTTACTGTATGTTGTGTAACATAATCCCCTTATTCTTTCCTAAGTAACCTTCATTCAAGGTCTTCATTACTTTTCAATGCAGATTTTCACTCTCCCACCCCAATAAATGTCAACCTACTGACCTTAAGAAAGCCCAGGTCAATGAACAAGGACTATTTGCACTTTTACTCCATTTTCAGTCAGGGACACTGAAGTTACATAGCAAATAGCTGCTAAAAACAGTATTCCAATATTGACTTAGGAGATCTCAAACCCACTTCCCACCTGAACAGTTATTAGCTTTATTTTTCCCTTGTAAGTATAACAGAGGTTTTATTTTCTGTGTTGTCATCTTTAGAGTGGGTAGAGAAGCCTCTCATTCTGTCCAATGCCAGGTAGTGGTCCACAGGGATGCATTATAGAAATGTGGCCAGGTCTCCAAGACTAATATTCTCTTTGGAGAAAGAGATGTAAGAGAACTCAGCCAAGCATCCTCTTGCCAAAATTACTCTTAGATAAAATTATGACTCACTTGGAATCTTTATTAATTAATTCAATGAGGGAACAGCCAGACTGATGCCATCTATGCAGTATGACAAAGGTGGTTCATGCTTCAGCCACAGATCAGAAAAGGAATAAAAGCAGGTTTAAAAGTAGCAAAATACTTTAGCAGTCTCTCAGTCTTTTGCCGGGGTCTTCGCTTCTGCCCAAAACTGTAATATATTTAACAGTATTTGCATATCCCTTTGAGCAATATATTTGTGTGTGTGTGTGTGTGTGTGTGTGTGTGTGTGTGTGTATACACGCAAAGGATTATCTGGAAAATATAACATTTTATAACTGTACTACTAGCTCAAGATTTAGTATCTTATACTTTTCTGCAACTGAGCAGGAGGGAAAAAAAACCTAAAGTCTGGCACTAAATTTTGCTTTCCGGTTCCCAATAACAGTTTTAAATCTCAGGGCTTAAACAGCAAGGGATTCAAAAAGAAATTTATATGCATAATTAACTACATAACTGATTACACTTGCCTGAATATCACTTGATTGGTTTAGTGTTTCTTGAGTGTAAGTTTCCAAGCAATAGTACGTTTGGTGAATTGGAACAGGAATAAATAATGATAAGGAATTTACCGACGGCTAAATAAAAATAAGATTTTGCAAACATCTTCATATAATTCAAAACTATGTCCACAGAAGTAACTCTGTTGTATATTTCACGTAAAACATTCCAAGTTACAATGCTGTTGGAATTTCGCACAGGCAAATACTGAAAGTTAGTGGCTCTTCACTAAAACTTGAAGCTGGGAGGAGCTTCACACAGCATCTAGTCCAGCTCGTTGTCGTATTAAAGATGAAGCAACTGACTCCCAGAGAGGATTATCAATGATTTCAAGATTATTGTCTTTTTGCCCACCTTTATAAATCATCCCTCTATCCTTAGTGCGTGTATTTGAGCATTTTCCTAGTTAAGTATTGATATAAAGAAGAAGTGAAATGAACACTAGATGCAAAAATGATCTCAGAATCATAAATAAAACTATCTCCCTATATTGTTAAAGAGTATTTAATACAACGTTCTTTCCACATACAGGGTTTTATCTCTGCCTGGCACGTAGTGGAGTCTCCGTATCATTTGAATCAGCAAATTCTTCCTGCCTAAAGACAAAAGCAAAGAAAAACAAATTCACCCAGCATCCACCTGCGGGTTCCTTGTGGAGAGCTCTTTCTTTCCACCCCACCTGGCCAGTGCTGCTGTTCTGCAAGTCTCCATCTGAACGTCACTCCCCAGGAAAGCCTTTGCCTCCCCCAATCTCCAGTCACAAAACTGGGGTATTTGTAGTTGTACTTATTCTTCATAGCCTCGGTCAGAATTTCATCTTGAATTATGCATGTAAATATACATTTCATGTGTCTTTTTCCCACAAAATCAAAAATTTCTTATCCTTTACCATTGTACCTCTAATCCCTGGCACTCACGTTGCTTCATAATAACGTCTCTGTAAACCTGTGCCCAATATGTGAATAAAAGAATGAGTGCATGAGCAAATGAACAAGCAAACAACCGTGTGGCAAAATCACATTTGGCTAGACAGACCTACAAGAGAATATACAACTTGTCTTTCCTTGAGTTGTTTAAAATGAGATAGGGAAGGAAGTAAAGAAACAAATCATGACAGACACCTGAAACTCAAGAGTTCCAGCTCAGAGGCAAATACAGGCAAAATTATAGCAAGGAAATAAAGTCGTGCCAAAGAAACATATTCAGGAAAATGGCTATGGCAGTACTTTTAAAAAAAATATGGTAAACCTGCCATTTCCCACAATAAACAGGAGCAGTTGACCCTTCAAGCAGCCCCAACGGTACTGAAGTAGCAACAGCATCTTGCCCATGAACACATCTTGCACATCCGTTCCCTGAATGCACAAAGGGTAGTCAGTCTTACTCACGCTTTTCTTCATCCTTCTGTGTTGGCAACTGTTATGTAAGGATTGAGGAGGGGGCAAGGACCGTCTTACCACAATTTTAAAATGAGATTCAAGAGTCTTAAGGCAAAATGTTCTTGAAAATCCTTCATAGCGACTCCACCTTCTCATTGAACAACCAGCCAAAACGAACTCAAATTCATGGCTGTCTCTGTCAAAATAAGTGAGGCAAGAAATCAGAACTAGCTGTTCAAAATGAAGTCAAAAGCTTCAAAAGCAAAAAGGAGGGATGTCTGGGTGGCTCAGTTTGTTGAACATCTGACTTCAGCTCAGGTCATGATCTCATGGTTCGGTTCGTGAGTTCGAGTCCTGCATCAGCTCAGTGCTGTCAGTGCCAAAGCTATCCCACTCCCTCCCTGCTCCTCCCCCGCTCTTCCTCTCTTTCTCTCTCTCTCAAAAATGAACATTTTTTTAAAAAGCAAAAAGGAGATGTAAACCCAAAATTAAAGGCTGTGACATTAAACAAAGAAAGCAAAAATGTTCTATACTTTCATGAATTATAAAAAGAAACTAAAGGAAGTGGCATACAATGGTTTATGTACACTGTTTAACATGCATCTTGCAACTGGAAGAATCACGTTCCAAGGAAGAAACATGTACCAAATGAAGCTTTTAGCATCAAAGCCCAAAGCAGATTCATTATAGCAAGGTTTCTGGACACAAGGATCAAAGACAGAATCCCCAAAGAAGGAAGGTTTAGGGGACTCCTTATATGAATAAAATGAGTATATCACAAGAGACATAAAATTAAAAAGATGAATATGGTAGTGATAACCTTCTGAGGAATGTGATATAGTGGAAAAAGTTTGGCTGTCAATGCTCAAGGTACTTAGTGTAGTGAAATTAAGAGGGAAGAGGAAAAACCAAAATGAAACAGCTGGCAAGGAGGCAAAATGAAACCGAATGTACATGAGTAGTCACTATAGCTATATTTGGGTCTACATGATACCTCCGGGCTTCTGGCTTAAGTTTTATGAAAACCCCATGGATAAAGATCTTGATTCAGAAACATGACATTCCTTCATGGCTGAAAGTTGATTTGTGCGTGTGTTTTCCAATGCTTTGTAAGCCATCGAGCATTTACTGACCTAGGATAGATAGCCAAAAAGATAATCTTCTAAAAAGGTAATTTATTGGGGAGCCGTCCATTAAGCATCGAACTCTTGATTTCAGCTCAGGTCATGATCTCACTGTTTGTGGGTTCAAGCCTTGTGTTGAGATTCTCTCTCCCTCTCTCTCTGCCCCCTCCAACCTCACTCATGCATACATCTCCACGCATGTGCACTCTCTCTAAAAAAAAAAAATAAATAAACATTTTTTTAAAGGTAATTTACCTTTCTTGAGATTCAAATTTAGAAGTCCCCACTCCTAATACTTTGATTCAGAAAAAATAACAGTATCTAACAATAAACCAATAGTTTAGTTAGAAGAAATTGTTTCAGAATTTTAAATGCTTAGAGTGGAACAATAGTGGTTTAGACCAGTGCTCCTCAAACTATCTGTGATAAGGATTTCTCTAATCTGTTGCAAATTGATACTTTTGTAAAATACAAAAAAAAAAAATTAGAAAAATAAAATGAGAAACAAATACATACTACCCATAAGAGAAACATCAGACAAATCTCAATTAAGGGACATTCTGTAAATAACTGACCGGTTCTCCTCAAAACTATCAAGGCCATCAAAAATAAGTCTGAAAAACTGTCACAGCCAATAAGAGCCTGAAGAGGCATGACAACTAAATGTAATGTGGCATCCTGGATGGGATTCTGGAACACAAGAAGGACCAACAAAACAGAAAAAGTTCAGACTAGGGAAATCTGAATAAAATATGGAGTTTATTAAAAATGATATATCAATATTGGTTCATTAATTGTAACACATGTA
Organism: Puma concolor; assembly: GCF_028749965.1. Taxonomy (NCBI): domain Eukaryota; kingdom Metazoa; phylum Chordata; class Mammalia; order Carnivora; family Felidae; genus Puma; species Puma concolor. The sequence continues at coordinate 45,759,662 of NC_141672.1, forward strand.
CCACACTAAAGTTATGATGTTAATAATAGGTAAACTGAGATGGAAATGCTCTGTACTACTTCATAATTTTTCTGTAAATCTAAAACTGTTCTAAAATAAAAGATACATTTAAATTTTTAAAAATCCAGAGACTTGCAAAGTACAAGCTCCCCAATTTTTAAGTTATTACATTCAACAGACATAAAACTACTCTGTTGAATCTCCAAGTGCTGTAAAAGTTTCTAAATTCTTACTCTCAATTTGTGGACTTATTTCATTATAGACTGATAATGAACAGTTCATGGACTGGCACTAGCCTAATATGGACCACACTTTGAGCAGCACTGGTCTAGACCAGTGCTTCCCAAATACCATGGTGGAATTTTCACAGGGTATACAGCTAATGAGAAAAACTAGGATAATGAATTAATTTTTCCATAATGCTAATATAATTTGAGGTAGAAGATCATCTCATACCCTGAGATTATCTCCTTTTCACATATTTAGGGTTCTACTGTTCCCACATATTTGTGCGTGTTTGTGTGCGTGTGTGCACGCGTGCACATGCACGCGAAACAATGGAGAGAGTAGGGGTTAGTTGTTTTTGTTTGGATCCCTTTGACTACAGATTATTGAAGAGTGGCCAAAACAATAAACATAGTTATCATTTTTCATAAAAGAAGCCTGCACTTAAAGGACTTCCAAGGTTGAGAAATCCAGGCGCTATGATCCCAACACAATTCCTTTCATCTTTGCACTGTGCTTTCCTCAGTGTGTTGTCTGTTCCTTTACACTGGTTTTCCTCATGGTCCCAAGACGGCTGCCATAGTTCGTCCATGAGAACGACATGTTCAAAAAAAAAGGCTGCCAGTGATGATTTACAGTGAAACTAGAGAAGCTTAAGCTTTAGAACCCTTCACTTCCACAGGATCTTTCAAAGGCCCTGGAAAACACCCTTGGAATGCCATCACATGATAATATATTTTTGTAAGCTATAAAAAAGCAAAACAATGTTATGAACTTTTTCTTAAAGAGGGCCCCCCAAATTGTATAAATTTCAAGCCCTATAAGCTGGATCCTACCCTAAAGAGCATTTTTTCCTTCCTGTATCTCTCTTTTTAAGAGTAAAAAAAATCTTGGGGTGCCTGAGTGGCTCAGTAGCTTGAGCATCCCACTCTTGAGTTTGGCTCAGGTCATTGTCCTAAGGTCCTGAGATCAAGCCCCACCTCCAGCTCTGCGCTGCCTGTGGAGCCTGCTTAGGATTCTCTCTCTCTCTCTCTCTCTCTCTCTCTGCCCCTCTCCCCTGCTTGCACTCTCTCTCTCTCTCTCTCTCTCTCAAAAAAAAAAAAAAAAAAATCTTTCCCAGAACTTCTGTGTTATATCTCATTGGCTAAGACTAAGCCAAGTCTCACTCATAGACAAATCATTGACAAAGGTTGGGGTTACATAATCAGCCTATACTAATCAAGATTCACTTCTTCCTTCCGGGGAGGAGCCCAATTTAACTTGCTGGCTATGAGATACCTGAACAAAATTGGGATCCTGAAAACAAGGAGGAGAAGCATGAGTAACTTTTGTGGTTTCTTCAGAGTTTTCCCAGTCAGAGCTCTTTTACATGCAACTTTCTTCACCTGAGAAATCATGTCTTACATCTGTGAGGCTCCTTACTCCTTCTACAGCCCCCAGAAACCTGGGGATTTCTCTGGCAATCTCTGCAAGGCCCTTGTCACCCCTCGAGGATATTCTGTCAGATAGTGTGTGAGATAGGTACCCATACCTCTTTCTCTTTTTTCACATCTATGTCTTGGGAAACATGCAGTCAGTCTTGGCTCCATTAAACTTTTATTCACAACTAGTCAGCTCCACCATCATCCTTTAGATTTCTGGAACACAGTTTGTCTCACTAGCCTTGGGTTGAGAGGCATCCACCCACTAGCTCCGCTCTTTGGTAGCAGTTGGGGAATGCCCATCATAACTCTTTCTCAACCTGTCTATACTCTGTGTGGGTGAAGTGTTGAAGAGCCATTTAACCCTGTGCTAGGCTCCACTATTTCAGTATAAATTAATCAAACTAAATAAAATTAAAAATTCTGTCACACTAGCCATATGTCATGTTCTCAACAGCGACATGCGACTAGTGGCCACCACAGTGGAAAGCACAGACAGAACATTTTCATCATTGTAGAAGGTTCTATTGGCTCTTGAACACAAACTTTAAAGTGTCTGCATGGTGGTCTCAGAATTTTTGGTATCTGAAACTTATCATACCTTAAAGCCTCAACAAAACCTAACAAACTTCCACATACACTTAAAATGTGAGACATATTAATTAATTAAATATAGCTTTGTCGTGAATCTTGTTGCATGCATAATAATCATTGTATTCTTAAAATTGTAAATACGTTACAAGGACTACTTCTATCAGTTTATTTCAGCAATCACACACTTGCACACACACACCCTACTTTTCCATTTCTCTGGAGAGCTCTGACTAATACAAGCTCCCTGGGTGACCTCTGGGAAGGTAGACCCCATGCCCTGCTGTACAGCATTTGTCCAGGTCTGGAAGTGACAGGATGAACCAGGATTCCCAGGCACAAGGCGGGGTTGGTCTGGAGGCAGGATAGCAGCACGGAGAGTAACTCAACTTTCAGTGAGAGGCTAGTCAGACCCAAGAAGCAGAACCAAGTGGGCCACAATGAAGTTGGGTGGCTTTGGCTGTGGCTAAGGTAAAATAAGTAACCGAGGGTTCCGATGTGACATCTAAGGAAATCTCAGGAGGAGCAAAACGTATGTCTGATAATGACCCTAACTAACTTCAGGTGTTAAGTCAAGTAGCCAGATTTTCAATGTTGAGAATAAAATAGCAGGATTTCTTTTAGAAGACTGAATTATATACAATTGGCTCACCTGCTAAAGCCTTAAATGTTCACTAACTCTCGATGATTCTTCAGACCTTTAGGAGATAAAGCAACGATGTATTATTTGGCATATTGTAACTCATATTCAAAAGCTGCAACAGGGACACCTGGGTGGCTCAGTCAGTTAAGCATCCGTCTTCGCCTCAGGTCATGATCTCATGGTTCACAAGTTCAAGCCCCTCGTCAGGCTCTGTGATGACAGCTCAGAGCCTGGAGCCTGCTTCAGGTTCTGTGTCTCCCTCTCTCTCTGCTCCTTCCCGGCTCGCACTCTCTCTCACTCAAAAATACATAAACTTTTTTTAAATTTTTTTTTCAACGTTTTTATGTATTTTTTTGGGACAGAGAGAGACAGAGCATGAACGGGGGAGGGGCAGAGAGAGAGGGAGACACAGAAACGGAAACAGGCTCCAGGCTCCGAGCCATCAGCCCAGAGCCTGACGCGGGGCTCGAACTCACGGAGCGCGAGATCGTGACCTGGCTGAAGTCGGACGCTTAACCGACTGCGCCACCCAGGCGCCCCCATAAACTTTTTTTAAATTGAAAAAGTTGCAACAGTGAAACCATCACTTTCAGATTCTACCGTGACCAAAGAATGAACAAAGAATCCATTTACCCTCTCTCTTAATCCAATACATTCAAATTTCATTTTTTTGCATGTGAAATGCTACAGTGTTAGCATCTGAGGCAGTCCTAAAAATAGTTTTCTATTTCTACATGACAGACCACTCCAAAACCTAAAGGTGCAAAACAACAATCATCAGCTGGGGCTGGCCCTGGGACACCTGGGTTCTCCACATGGCCAGTTTAAGAAGGAGCATTTCAAAGGGATAGACGTGGAAACTAAAAGGCTTCGTTAGGCCTAGGATCACATTCTTCTGTCTAAACCAAGTCATAGGCCACCCCAGATTTAGTATGGTAGGCAGAATTTCAAGATGCCTCCTATGATCTCTGCCTCCGGGATTGCTCCCATGGTGATGTTATGTGGAAACATAACACCATTTGTTACACAGCAAAGGGATTTGATTAAGCTCACTAATCAATTGACCTGAAGATAGAGCTATTATCCAGGTGGACCTGATCTAATCACATAATCCCTTTAAAAGCAGAGATTTTTCTCTGGCTGACAGCAGCAGGGCCTGTCAGAGAGATCGGAAGTGTGAGCGCAGTTCCACGAAGGGGAGGTTCTCCATTGCTGAGGTGGTGGGGACACATTACAAGGACCTGAGGGTGGCATCTAGGAGCTAAGAGTGGTCCCTAGACAATATCTGGTAAGACAGGGGGATGTAAGTCCCACAACCAGAATGAAATAAATTCTGCCAACATCCCAGAATTGGGAGATGGGAAATGGATCTTTCTCTGGTCAAACCAGAGAGGATACAGCTGGCCCCACCTTGATTTCAGCCCTGCGAGACTCAGAGCAGAGGCCCCAGCTGAAATGCTCAGGACTATTGACACAAGGAAACTGGGAGATAATAAATGTGTGTTGTTTTAAGCTGCAGTTTGTGGTAATTTGTTACACAGCAAGAGAAAACTAATACAGAGGGGACAGAGGTTAGAACAGAGCTCGCCTCCTGAGGAGAGCAGGGGCAAAGATTACCGCAAATGGCTGTGGGATGGAGATGCTGTTGTTTAAGAGCAGGGGGTCCACGTCAATCCAGATAATAGCTAGGATTATCTGAAATAAAACCAACACCCACTGCTATTCTTGGCCACCTATGGTTGTGAGTTTGGGTTTTCTAATTGAGTAGAAATAGAGAAGAAACCAATGTGACCAAGAGCTCAAATTATCCATTGTCATGCTGGCTTGACAAAAATTGCGTACAACAGAAACCCTCTCACACATATGAAATGATCACCATACATTTTGAATATTATTTTTTATTAGCGAGCAATCCTTAAAAATTTTTCACCTGAAATGTTCAGTCAACAAGCGTGCCAAACACTGATAAGGGGCACAAGGAGGCATAAAGTGTAAGAAAGACTGCCTTATGCATGTCTATAAAATAATCACAGAGAAAATGGTCTCATGTAGCATTATGAATTGTAAGATTTTAAATATCAACTCACTGCTGAGGGTCCTTAAAGCCAGAGGCTTTGCCGTACCAATAGCTAATATATCTCACAAGAGCTTAATACTCATTCACAGCGAGGTTATGCATTCATTAAAGGCAATTAGAGACACAAGTCATCGCCATTATATTTATTCTCCTAGAGATCTCAAATGGCATTCATGTGCCAAAATCTAAAAACGTACCCTGCCACTAAATGCATAAGGTCAATAGGTAATTCATAGAAATTAGAATAAAAAATCTCTATCCCTAAAATTCACAGAAAATTGGCTTTGGGGATGGGCATAATGATCAGAATAATGATTGACATGCATTGAGTGTTTACTGAGTTCTACGAGCCACGCTAAGCACATAATTCTGCTCTAACCTCATTACAGGCACACCTTGTTTTCTTGTGCTATTTCGCACTCCACAGATACTGCATTTTGGAAGATTTGTTGCAACTCTGCACCGAGTAAGTTATCAGCGTCATTTTTCCAAATGCATGTGCTCACTTTGTGTCTCTGTTCAACTCTTTGGTAATTCGCATAGTATTTCAAACTTTTTCACTCTTATATTTGTTATGGTGATCTGCAACCAGTGATTCCGACTCACTGAAAGCTCAGATAATGATTAGCATTTTTTTTCTTTAGCAATGAAGTATTTTTTAATTTAGGTATATACGTTGTCTTTCTTGACATCCTGTTGCACACTTAATAGACTACAGTATAATGTAAACAGTGTTTATATGCGCTGGGAAACCAAAACATTCATTTGAGTCTCTTTATTGCTACATTTACTTTATCTGTGGTGGTCTGGAACTGAACCTGGAACATCTCCCAGGAACATCTGTACTACTGTCTTAGTTTTAGTCCATTCTGGCCCTTTTAACAGAAATACCATAGACTGGGTAGCTTATAAACAACAGAAATTTCGTTCTCACAGTTGTGGAGGCTACAAGTCTGAGATGAGAGTGCTATGCACAAGGTCAAGTTCTGGTGACCCCCCTCGTGGGGTGCAGACTGCTGACTTCTAGTTGTACCCTCACATGGCAGAGAGCAGAGACAGAAAGCAAGCTCTCCCATGATTTTTCTGAGGGCACTAATCCTCTGTTAGATGACCTCATCTAGCAACCTCCTACAGGCCTCATTTCCTAATACCATCACATTATGGGGTAGGGTTTCAACATAGGAATTTGACCGGGATGAAAACATTCAGTCCACAACAACTACCCTGAACTATAGGAATCATTGTTCCCAGTTAACTGATGAGAAATATGAGCAAAAGACATTGAGTAACTTGCCCTGGGCCCGTGATGGTGCTATAGTTCCAATCTGAGTATGTGCAGGAAAGATTCCATGGTCTGTTGGAAACAAAGGGCCTCCAGAAAGGGCTGGAAGTGATGCCTCCATTGGAAGTAAAAAGATAAACTCAGAGAAGGGAGAAAATAGGCAAATCAGCAAGAATTCTGCAATTGTGATTCATAGACATCTGGGGTAGAGATCATTTACCTGATCATGAAAGAAAAGGACAGCTCCTGGAACGTCAGCAAGTGCGTCAGAGGTCACAGTGAGATTAGTGAAATGACTTTTCAGGCATCAAAAACTAACAGGCAGATTTTCACATCTAAACTTGAACAGCAAGCAGAACAGAGAGAAAAAGAGGGCTGAGTTTACAGTTTATTTCAATTAAATATATTGCTCTTAAATTCTGTCATAAAGATTGCATTTCAGATTTCAGTTCTCTTGAATTCAGAGAGGAGGGGTTATACCAACTCAGTCATAGACGTAAGATTGTTTAAATGAAACAACTGGGGCAAATTTGTACTGATAGGGGAAAATACAAGAATTTCTCCCCATCTGTAATTCCTAGGGATGCTGACACCAAAACTTGCTATGGCTGATGCAAGAACATACTCTCAGAAGACTGATGGAAAGTTCCAAATGTAGCACAAGGGATGGCCACCTTTTTTTAAAGTGTTTTTTTTAATGTTTATTTATTTATTTTAGAGAGAGAGATCACGTACACCTGTACATGAGAGGGGGCGGGGCAGAGAAAGAGGGAGAAAGAATCCCAAGCAGGCTCCATGTGGAGCCTGATGCAGGGCTCAGTCTCATGACTGTGGGATCATGACCTGAGCTGAAACCAAAAGTCACACACTTAATGGACTGAGTCACCCAGGAGCTCCAGATGGCCACTTTTATTAGCAAAGATGAAAAAGAGAATTTAAAACAGAGTTCTATTGAAATTTTATCACCTGGGGTAAGTTCAGTTATGTCAGCTGACCTAGACAGAGCTCACCATAAACTCAACAGTTACCTTACATTGGCTACATTTGTTTATATAAATATTTAATGGATGAGATCACAAAATACTTTGCTGATATATTCTGCTACCTACCACAAGCTTCTGAAATTAATCATTTAGTAAATCCCACAGAATTAATAAGTGTTTCTGTTCATTCAGTTCTCTAGAAGAGTGTGCACTTAATGTTTGTTAGAGGTTGTCCTCAATATTATCTGAACCTGTTGTTTTCTTTTTGAGAATTTCATTTAAAATAAAAAAAATCCATATGTTTCAAGGAATCCTCATGGGTTTTTTTGTTTGTTGGTTGTTGCTGTTTTTAGTTAACTTTGGTAAAATCATTTTTTGTAGGCATTTGTTTTTATTTGTTTTAAAATTTGTCATGAAGTGTTTTTCCTGAATTTCCTTCTAATCACCATATTTCCTTGGGTTGTATCCCATTTATTATTCCCAATATGGTGTTTTGTGTACTCTCTTGCTCTTTTAAAGTTTATTTATTTTGAGAGAGAGAGAGTGAGGAAAGGGCAGAGAGAGAGGGAGAGAGAGAATCCCACAGAGCCTGATGCAGTACTTGAACTCATGAACCATGAGATCATGACCTGAGCCGAAACCAAGAGTCAGATATTTAACTGACTGAGCCACCCAGGTGCCCCTTTCTCTTTTTTTAAACTAATTTTCCAAAGGTATATTAATTTTATTAGTTATTTCAAAATTTTGCACTTCTTAATCCTTTTTAAACTTTGCTTTCAGGGCGCCTGGGTGGCGCAGTCGGTTAGGCGTCCGACTTCAGGCAGGTCAAGATCTCGCGGTCCGTGAGTTCGAGCCCCGCATCGGGCTCTGGGCTGATGGCTCAGAGCCTGGAGCCTGTTTCCGATTCTGTGTCTCCCTCTCTCTCTGCCCCTCCCCCGTTCATGCTCTGTCTCTCTGTGTCCCAAAAATAAATAAACGTTGGAAAAAAAAATTAAAAAAAAAATAAAATAAAGTAAACTTTGCTTTCTATTTCATTAATTTCTACTCTATTCGTGATTACTTCCATACCTCTACTATTACTGGGTTTATTCTATCATTACTTTTATAACTTTTCAAATAGCTTCTTAATTTATTAGTTTTTGGTCTTTTGGCTTTTTTAAATTATCAATTTAAAACTATAAAATTTCCCTCTATTCATTGCTGTACCCGAGTCTCCAAAATTGTTATATGTGGCATTTGTTTTTATTTTTCACTTCTACATTTTTTTCAATTTCCCATTATGATTTCCTCTTTGACCTGTGAATTATTTAGAAGTACATTTAAAATTTGCTAGCATATAGGATTGTCAGGGTCATATTTTTACAAAGTGATCTGAATTTTAATTGCATTGTGGTCAAAAATTGTGGTTCCAATTCTTTAAGATGTATTACTACTTGAATTGTGGACTATTAAGTAGTCAAATTTCATAAGGTTCTGTGTGGCATGAAAAGAATGTGCATTCTCCAACTGTTTTATGGGGTTTTATATATGTCCATTAGATTGAGCTTGTTAATTGTCTTATTCAAAACTTATCTTTAGAGATATTTTCATCTACTGTGTCTATTTATTACTGGGTAAGTGAGCTAAAATCTCCCGCTATAATAGGGGATTTATCTATTTCTTTTTGTAGTTCTATTAATTTTTGACTTATATATTGCAAAGCTGTGTTATTAAGTGCATATAAATTTAGAATTGATATAAACATCCTTCTGGCTAATTTATGCATGTGTGTAATATATATTATATACATACATACATATGAATGCATATACATAGTCACACACATATATATACTTGTGGTAGCCAACTTCCAAGATAACCCTTATGATCCCTCCCTTCTGGTATTCACACCCTGTGTAGTCCCTTCCCACACTATACCAGGATTTATCTACATGACCAACCAAATATAGGAGAAGTGATAGTACATCATTTCTGAAATTAAATTGTGAAAGAACGTGGTTTCCATTTTGGATGCTCTCTTGTTCTCGCTCTCTTTCTTTCTCTTTTTCTCACATCTCATTCTCTGTGGGGAGCATTCTGCCATGTGCTAGCAACCTTATGGAGAGACTCATGTGGGAGGAAACTGAAGCCTCCAGTGAATAGTCAGCAAAGAACTGAGACCCGCCAGCAATCATGACAGTGAGTTTGGGATGGGATTCTCCAGCCCCACTCAAGCCTTGAGATGATTGCAACCTCATGGGACGCTCTGATCTAAAACCTCCCAGGTAAAGCATTCCTGGATTCCTAATGTCATCTTTAAACAGGGAAATACTACAATTCCAAACAAGCATCATGAAAAATACTTGCCAACCCCTTTCAAATTTGAACAGAAATGATGGTGAACACTGACAGCCTTGCACCTCAGGCAACATATATGTACTTCTGAGAATAAATGATAGTTTCAAAGAGTCTTTAATTAAAGCACCAAGATGGAGGGATATGAGGAACCCATGGGAGAAGCAGTAAGTGCCCTTAGGGAGACACCAATTCTGCACTGAAAAGCTATCCCTGAGGAGGGATAGCTGAAGGAGAAACCCTGATAGCAATAATTTGTATTATCTATAATCTTGTCTGGTAGCTGAGAGAGAGTTTAAGAGATTTTCCAGAGGTGGTTTAAGGGACTTACTATATACCATACTACCCTCCTGAATGCCAAATATGAAGAGTATATGAATGCTTAGGAAAGAGGAAGTCATCGTTATAGGAAGCTGAAGACTGCCCAACTTCACTGTTCACTTCATACCTCAACTAGCTTCTCCCTGTTGGTATCAGAAATAAACCATCCAGGGGCCGCTGGGTGGCTCAGTTGGTTAAGCATCCGACTTCGGCTCAGGTCATGTTCTCACTGTGAGTTTGAGCCCCACATCGGGCTCTCTGTTGTCAGCATAGAGCCTGCTTCAGATCCTCTGTCCCCTCTCACTGCCCCTCCTCTGCTCACTCTCTCTCAAAAATAAATAAACATTAAAAATATTTTTAAAAAAGAAATAAACCATCCAGGCTTTATGCATATATACTGTAGGAAGAAAGTAAAAAAGAATAAAAGAATGTAATCAACCTACAGATAAAGAATATAGATGTAAGAGGAATTATCCAAGATAATAGGAACAGTTCAAAAAACAATAAAGGTAAAAGGCAAGTCAGACAGCCTTGAGGGGAGCAGAGCCCGGGGGAAAACACTGGAATAGATATAGAAAACCATGACTAAAAACACTATATGAGAAATGCAAATGGAAATAACACAATCAAAAACACAGTAAAGGACATAATTGACAGACTTTTTCAAAACCCCAGAAAGATATGGGAAGGGGCAATGATACAAAATATATTGGAAATGATAGACACTGAAGTCAAAGGAGATCTAACAGACACATAATTGATATTCCTGAAGAATAAAACCAAATGAGTTTTTAATTTTTTCCCCAAAAAGTGACAGGAGAAAATTATTCCAAAATAAAGGTTTGAATCTTCGGACAAAAAGCCATAACATGACCTAGGATGCCCAAACCAAAATATATTCTAATGAAAGGAAAAGGACCAATCTCAACAGAGAAAAGCAAAAGTTATATACAAAGCAAAAAAGAAAAAGTTACACACAAGAGAGAAAAATATGGTGGGCCTCAGACACACCACAAAATCATCTACTTCAGAAGACAGTAGAACAATGCCTAGAGGGTTCTGCAGCAAAATGTGACCTAGAAATTTGTATTCAGCACATTTGCTCTTCATACAAAGGCAAAAGATAGACACTCTCCAGCATGAGAGAACTTAAACAAAACAACACCTACATGCTCTTCTTGAGAAAGAAAAAAAAAAAAAATGTTGATGACAAAATTCAGTCATCCAAGAGAGGGCAGAATCAAAACAAAGCCTTCATAAATAAAGGGGCCCATGTAAAATGACTGGTAGTGAGTATAGACTCTGATGACAGACTATGTGGGCTTGAATCACATCTCTTTGTGACCTAGGATAAGTTATTTAAGTTCTCTGTACGTGAGTCTCCTCATTGTAAAATGGGAACAATAGTCTGATTTAAGTCCTAAGGTTTTCTAAGACTTCATTTGGCCCATATATGTAATGTACTTAGAACAGTGCCGGGTACAGAAAAAGAGCCATGAGCTCTTTTATGTATAAGCTAGTATTTCATTTTAGAAATAAGGCTAAACAACCATGAGGGCTGTTGCTACAAATCAGAATGTTGGGTGTCTTACAGAATTCCTGAGAAGGCTGCAATGTTAACAATGTTAACAGCTTCATAGCTAAGAACATCCAGAAGAATGCAAGTCTGGTCTGGTGACGACAGGCCCATTGCTGCAGCCAAGCACCAGAAGCTGTAGCTTATGACCCCAACACACCTGGCACTGGACACTGAAAGCCACCACTGGCACTGCTACCCCTGGTTCTCCTGGAACTTGATCTGACTGTGATAACCACCAGAGAGTGCATCTGATTGGTAAGCCTTGTGAAAATTAATAAAAGGAAACCCCAGTTAGAATGGATTTGGGAGGCCGGCGCGGGGCCCTCTCACTCTCAGCACTGGTCCATTACAAATCAAACACGAAGAGATGCACTTCTATGTGAGCGCTACTCTACTATCCCAGCGGGAGGAAGTAAAGTTTCTTCCTTACCCTGGCAACAGCCCCGCCAATGAGAGACAGTCACAGCTCAGCCAATGAGAAGCCACTATACTTAGATCTCTAGTTTACCCCAATAGATTTTTTGTTTGTACCAGCCTTCCCAACTACCCGCCTGTCCTGTGTAAAAGAGCTTTTTTCTCTATTGTTGTATGGGCTTTCCCAGCTTGCTTATCTCCGGTTGCAATTCTCTGCTATTCTTGGATAAACCCATTTTTGCTAGTAAAATAAACTGTTTTATTTTCAAGGTTAAAAGTTTATTTTCAAAGTGGCATCAATAACATGTCCATACCTGAGGTGCAAGAGAAAATGGGAGGTAAGTATCTGTACTTTTAACTTTGTAGAGGCAAGTGGGCTCTGTCTTCTACCCAGAGTCATGTGGAAGGGAATTCCCCAAGCAACCTGAAAGAATGATATGACTCCTCTACAGTAAAATAAGAATAACACTTGGATTAAGAACACGCCAAAAAAAAAAAAAAAAAAAAAGAGAGAGAGAGAGAAAGAAAGAAAGAACATTCAGGTGTGCCTGGATGGCTCAGTCAATTGAGCATTGGACTCTCAATTTCTGCTCGGCTCATGATCTCAGGGTCATGGGATCAAGCCCTGCATTGGCTCCAGGCTGAGTGTGGAGCCTCCTTGGGATTCTCTCTCTCTCTATTCCTCTGCCCGTCACCCGTGCTCATGTGCTCTCTTTCACTCCAAAAAAAAAAAAAAAAAAAAAAAAAGCATGTGAAGGATATACAGAACACCTGGGAGCAAATGCTCTGCAACTGTGGCCAAGTTAATTAAGCTCTAGGAGCCTCAGTTTCATTTGTAAATGGAGATAATAATAGTACCACTCTCAGTGCTGTCATGAAGATTAAATGATTTAATTCATTAAGTGAGTTAATTCAAGTGCTCAGTAAATGTTAGATATGAAAGGAATTAGTTTTCTTCTTTACATTCCACTCCTTCACTGCCCAATATCAACATACACCTTTTTTCCACATACTTGTAGTCCCCAAAGTGTTCTTACCTAACAAAATTAAAGTATCCTTATGGAAACAAAAATATATTCACTCCTTCTTTAAAGTCTCAGAGCCTAAACCATTGCCAGGTCCAGTTTTAAGTCCAGGATGTCTGGGAGATATCTATTTCTCTTTTGTTCCATCACAGCCCTTATTAATAGCCTATAGCATGCAAACTAAAATTTAAAGTTAACTGCCTCCCATTTGCCCTATATGTACCTGTAAGGGGAAAGTGGAGAAGAAAGGGAAATTGAAGTACATAAACATATCCATGACATAGCAGAGGAGAAAACACGTGTTCCTAAAATTGTTCTTACTTCTGCAATGTTGTATAAATACCATAGTTGGTATTTTTGATTTATTTCTTGTGTTCCCTTGGCTTTCTACCAGCATCTCAGCTGGATTTTTTCTTTTCTTTTCTTTCTTTTTTTTTTTTTTTTTTTTTTTTTGTGATGAAGTGAACCAGACCTTAATTTCTGCAGGATCCAAGCCTTTTAACCGTCCAGTTTCTGTCGAGTTACTGTAGCGTCGCACTGACTGGTACCATGGGCAGTGGCAGTGGCAGCACAGGAGGAAGCCCGCTGGTTCCCCTGAGCCCCACGGGTAGTCCTTCTCCCCTTCACCGTGAGCCAGGTGTGCCGATTGGATTATCTGGAAGCAGATACTGAGGTAGAGCCTGGGGTGCAAGGTGTTTGTTAGGGGATCAACACCCGTGATGTTAAGGGAGCAGAAGCAGAATTGAGCCCAAGAATCACACTGCAGCACAAACCTAATGCCAGCCTGGTGGGGAGCTCTGGAAAGAGCATTGCCACACAGCTCTGTCACCGGCTATTCCAGGAACAATGTGGCCACAGGCGAGCTGGCTCTCTGCTGATAGTTGGGAGGACCTGATAGTTGGAAGCTGTCTGCTAACTATACTGCTCCTAGCACGGTGGCAAGTTTTTCCTTCAGAGAAAGCCGGGGGGCTCATGTCCTTGTTTTCCACAGCAATTCCATTTCTCTTCAGGAGGCGGGCACAATCATCCCATAAATGTTATAAACGGTCTTTTTTTTTTTTTTTGGTCTGTTTGCTCAGTGGCATGTGGAAACCTCACCTTCCAATCCATTAGAGCCATTGTTGTGTCTGCTGGTAGAAGCATTCCTCCCCGTGGGCATGAGGCAAATCACTGAGCTTTGAAGATAGGCAATGAGAATTTTCCAGTTGGGTCATTGCGTGTAATGGTCAAAGGTGCCTCCTCGATCCCTTTGTCATTTGGAGCATACAGCTCCAATATTGTAGTTTTAGGAAAACAGATGGACGTGTTTACGTTATAGATGTGCTCCTAGAAAAAAAAAAAAATCTGTGTTTAAGCCAAATTGTGGCAAACTGAATTGTGTTTTAAAAACATTCAGGGAGCTTATAATGTACAGGAAATTGTTCTGCAAAAAGAATATTATTTTTATTAATCACCCTCTAACTTCCCTTTTCCATTTCTCTCTACCTCCAGCAAAAAGAATACATTTTTTTCAATTAACTTGTTTGATACTGAGTTTTAAAAATAATACACACCTGCACTGTTAACCACAATGTAATATCCCATAACGTTTCCTGGAAATAGTGGTTTCTTACTCCTAATGAGATAACTAGGGCTTATGAAATTATCCCAGCAGGAGGTAATAGAAATGTGAATGTTAAAACCTTTCCATTAACGAATGAGAAAAATTAAATAAAAGTTCCCATCAAAGGGCCCAAGCACTTAATCTCATTAAGAGACATTCACAGTAGCCTGAAGAGTTAAGTGGAGATATGTGCATGATGACAGTTGACTACCCTGGAAAATGGGGTATTTTGGAGCTTCAGGAGTAAAATGAGTAAATGTCTTAGAATCATTATGATTTGACTTGAATTTTAATATACTGTGGTTCTTAAACAGACCCTTTAAATTCCCCTTACCTTGGTAAGTTCTGTTTTTGCGATGTTCTGTAGTGTTTGTACATTAATTCAACACTTCAGACCAAGGGCTTATAAAATACTGCCCTTCCCCCACAATGCTCACGATCTCATGGGCATACAGAAAAGTAAATAAAAAATTATGATGGTGCCCTAATAGAGGTATGCACGAGATTGCCTGAAGGCGAGCCACGGAGGGTGGTCAGGAAAAGGGGCCCATGGACTTATCACTCAAGCCAGACTGTGAGGCTGTGTAGGAATTACCAAGAACATGCTTCATTTGTTCCTTCAACTGTAAGAATGCTCCTGCAGCTCATCCTGTGGGAAATAAGAGTTCAGCTGTCTTTCACCCCTACCTTGTTGCCTGCCACTCCCTCGAGAAGCTCCTACTATAATTTTGGTTAGATCAACTTCCGTATTTACATCATAGTCACAACATAAAGGCCATTCGTAGTTGAGCCGCTTGGCATATCAAAACTTTTCCTTATTATCTCTCTCTCCTCATTTGCTTGATTTTCAGCCGAAAATTCTGTTTGAGTCTCTGAATCTCCCCTCCACATGTGATATATCAGGTTTTGGATTGATTGCCTTTTCATCTCTCCTGGAGTCTTATGATCTGTTCCCAATCCAAACCAGTTGCCCTCCACGCCGGGGCCAGCAGCACAGATTGCAGCGGGCCACAAACTGGGATTTCCCGTCATGCCCATGCTGAGGGTTCCACGTTCTCTCTCCTGGGTTCCCTATGCCATTTCCTTCTCTCTTCACTTACCCCCTCATGTTGCAAGGCACATCTCCTGTCATCTCAAAAACATGTGTATAGGAAGTAAAATTGCTGAGATCTCTCACGCTTGGAGAGAGGACTGGGGAGCAAAAGTTGGATTACAGAGGAGCATGAGGACACTTTGGGGTGAGATGGATGTCTTCGTTATCTTGTTTGTAGTAATGGTTTCATAGTTGTACATATACAGGCAGAACTCATCAAATTGTGTGCTGTATATGTTATGTCAATTATATCTCAATCATGCTGCAAGAAAATAAAAAGCATATAAAATTCAAAAAACTTTAAACTTGTATTGTTAGCAAGTCTGTGACAAAACAGATGTTGTCCTGTTCCAGAGCGCAGGAGGGAATACTAATGTACAATCTCTGTGGAGAGGAATTTGACAATATCTAGCCAAACTGCAAATGTATTTAACCTTTGGCTCAGTAATTCCACTTCTAAGAATCTGTACCAAACATACACTGGCAGAAATGTGAAATGATGCCCACAAAACTCTTCATTGAAGCACTATTTTGAGCAGCAAAAGACTGGAATCAATCTAAATGTCCATCTGCAGAATATTGATAAATGATGGTACAGCTACATAATGAAGCACTACTCAGTAGTAAAGAAATCAAGAAAGTCTCACCATCTTGCCATGGAATGAACAGGATGTATTATGAAGTGAAGATATCAAGTTATGAAACACTGAGGATATTGTTACTTTTTGGTCCTGGAAATTCTCTATATCTTGATCTGGGTGGTAGCTACATAGGGTGTATGAATATGCAAAACTTCATTGAGCTGTGTACATTTAAGACTAGTGCACACTGCCATCTGTATATTAAAATCTCAATTTAAGGGGCGCCTGGGTGGCGCAGTCGGTTAAGCGTCCGACTTCAGCCAGGTCACGATCTCGCGGTCCGTGAGTTCGAGCCCCGCGTCGGGCTCTGGGCTGATGGCTCAGAGCCTGGAGCCTGTTTCCGATTCTGTGTCTCCCTCTCTCTCTGACCCTCCCCCGTTCATGCTCTGTCTCTCTCTGTCCCAAAAATAAATAAAAACGTTGAAAAAAAAATTTAAAAAAAAAAAAATCTCAATTTAAAATATACAAAAAAATAGATGAGAGCAGATTGAGTAGAGTGGGAGAAAAGGAAATGGAAACAGCAAGATTTTTGGCCACGAAGAGGAAGCACTAGCTGGAACAGAATAGAATGTTGAATATAATTTCCTCCTTCCCTCTGTCCCTCCTTCCTTCCTTCCTTCCTTCCTTCCTTCCTTCCTTCCTTCCTTCCTTCCTCCTTTCCTTGCTCCCCTCCTTCCTTCCTCCCTTCCTTCCTGTAATGGGAAAGACTCAAGCAAATGTAAAAGCTGATGGCTGATGAGCAAGACCAGTTGAAAAGTAAGACTGACTGTATATATGAAAAAGAAAGTAGGGGCACCTGGGTGGCTCAGTCAGTCCAAGTGTGGGACTCTTGATTTCGGCTCAGGTCGTGATCTCACAGTTGTGAGATGGAGCTCCGCGTTAGGCCTCATGCCGAGCGTGGAGCCTGTTTGAGATTCTCTCTCTCTCTCTGCCCCTCTGGCCCTCTCCCCTGCTCGCACTTTCTCTCTCAAAAAGAAAAAAAAAAGAAAGAAAGTATAATTGATAGCATAAGGTCCTTTGAAAGTTGGGAGGGTGTGGGAATGAAAGTACAGTGGAGGGATTGTCCTTTGATGGAGGAGAAACATATCCACCATCCCAACAGGGGAAAAGGAGTCTCGAATGAGGGCAGCTATAGGAGGTGCAGGACTGGGCACACCAGGCACACCGTGCTCTGTAAAGGAGCTACGCCGGTAGGGCATGCAGTGGGAATGGAGAGAGGTGGTTATACAATCCAGAAAGTAAGAAGAGTTTGAAGTAGTATCACAAGAAGGCGGGAGAGTAAGAAGTGTGCTGACAGGAAATACGGTGGGATTATCAGATATTAGGGGCCTATTTGGGGTTCATGGTCCTATAGCTTTCTCCAGCAGGGCTCAGAGGAAGCAGAAAGCTGGATTCATCCACAGTTGGGGTTTTCCAGCTGAGTACAAGTAAGAGATAAGGGGGTTTAGATAACTGGCCAAGCGTGACACTAAAATGATGAATCATTCAGTCTAAGGTGGATAAACAGGGAAGTAAAGAAATCAGAGGGCTGCTGATTAAAAATAAACAGAGGTGCTGGAAGGATTGGAGTTTCAGTTAGGTTGGAAGGTGGTTGCAGTGGGACTGGTTGAAAGCTGTGAGTCAGCGTTTCCCAGTGTGTGCTGAAGAGTTTTATCAGATAAATGGCTCAGGCACTGATAATGCATCATTAAGATTCTGAGATGTCTTACATCACAGAAACCTGTTTACCGTGTTTAACCAAGAACTCCCTGAACCCTTGAATTACTAAACCTTTCTCCGTGTAACATCTATTAACATTTTTCTAAGCCAGTGGCTCTTCCAAACATCCTTTAGCAAGGATGCTTTCTAGGTCCCATGCTGAAACTCTCACATTAATGGGATGAAGTGAATAATTCGCACAGCATATGATCATTGTTTTTATATCTGCCTTAATGTATTTCAATATGAAAAGATGATTTTCCTGTTGTAAGTATGTATAAGAGTACAACATATTTCTAAAAGGTTGAGAGGGCTGTGGCTCAGGAGGCAGTACTGTTGGGTTTATCTTATTCCACTGTGAAGGTAAATAAAAGACAACACTATTTGGGTGCCTGGGTGGTTCAGTTGGTTGAGTGACTGACTTTGGCTCAGGCTATGATCTCACGGTTTGTGGGTTCAAGCCCCACATCGGGCTCTGTGCTGAACGCTTGTTTGGAGCCTGGAGCCTTCTTCAGGCTGCTTCTTCTTCCTGTGTCTTCTCTGCCCCTCTCCCGCTTGTGCTCTGTCTCACTCTGTCTCTCAAAAATAAATAAATGTTAAAAGAAAAAAGACAACACTATTGTGTTGGATAATTAGAGTCCAGATTTAACCACTAAGATTACTATCTTGGTCTGTGTTAATAGACCTAATTTTGACCGTTAAGCAGCCTTCTGTTAAAACGAATTACATCCCAGCTGCAGAAAAGATATTGAATAAGAAAGATCCTGATGTTAATGTGTATTTCTATTCTTTAAACCTCATAATAAGATTTCTACCATATATAGTAAGAAGAATAAAGAATAGCCATTAAAATTTGATAAATAGAAAAGGTCTCCATTTTCCTTCACTTCATTTCTGTGACATTTAAGAACATTAAAGAAGGAGGTATCTGATGTAAACTGAGTTCATGTCTTTGCTCTCCATTCCTGAGGGAAGATTACTCTTGCCTACGTCACTGACATTAGCCTTGGCCAATGAAATGTGAGTGGAAGTGACAAGCATTACTTAAAAGTAGAAGCTTTAAGGGGCGCCTGGGTGGCGCAGTCGGTTAAGCGTCCGACTTCAGCCAGGTCACGATCTCACGCTCCGTGAGTTCGAGCCCCGCGTCAGGCTCTGGGCTGATGGCTCAGAGCCTGGAGCCTGTTTCCGATTCTGTGTCTCCCTCTCTCTCTGCCCCTCCCCCGTTCATGCTCTGACTCTCTCTGTCCCAAAAATAAATAAACGTTGAAAAAAAAAAAATTAAAAAAAAAAAAAAAAAAGTAGAAGCTTTAAGAGTCAGCGCATGGTTCAACAGGATCTATTTCCTTCTGCCACTAGGCCAGCAATGTTCCGGATACAGGCTGCTCTGCCAGCCTGTCTCCCTGAGTAAAGGTGACACAGCAGAGCTTCTGCTGACCCTAAAGGACATGTGACATCAGCAAGAAGTACCAAGATTCAAGGGTCGTTCATGACCACAGTATAACCCAGTTCGTGCTGACTGATACAGAAATCACATTCCCCACACTCTGTTCATTTCCCCAAACTGGCAACTGTTAGTGAACAGAGAGAGAAGCCATCACCAGAAGCATAAACTCCCTCCACACAATGTCTACAAGTGAGGTGGCACATGGGCTTCATTCCTCATGTCAACTCTACTGGACTCCTAACAATGGCCTGAATCAATTCCATAGAGAAGGACTCTGAAGCCGTGTCCTTTCCCAGCAGAAAAAAGGTTATCACATTTATCAGTATGTTTTGTAGTGGAAGGAAGAATAATAAGCTGTCCATCCCTCGCCTGTGAGTCACAGCCTACGTTCACCTTTATTTCTGTTTTTTTGTTTTTCTCATTTTGGGTGGGAAGCACTTTTTAATGCACTCAGATATAAATAGAAACTAGTTGACAAAAATATTTAGATCAATAAATAATTTCATTTCATTTACTGATGAAGGGAATAAAAAAATGTTCCTATCAGAGCTGGTCACAGAATTTCCCCTCAGCCAGAGAACTGTCTTTGTGAGAAACATCTCAAATGGGGCTTTTAGTTATCAGGATGGTCCTGTATAGGCCAAGTCTGGAGGGTTTGTGGAGAGAGGAAAATAGTTAAACTGTTTTGCTTCAGAAACGCACAGTAATTTTTGGAGTTATAACTGGATGAAACAGGAAGAAGCAAGGAGAGGTCCAAGAAGAACGTCAGAAGGGATCCAGCAACATGGCAGGAGGCTGGGGGAAGAGGACCCCAGGAAGTTCCCCAGAGGATGGAATGGCTGAGGAACTTTTAAAACCAAGATGGTTAAGGAGTGCCTGGGTGGCTGAGTCGGTTAGGCATCCTACTCTTGATTTCAGCTCAGGTCATGATCTCACAGTCATGGGGTCATGGGATCAAGCCCTGCATTGGGCTCTGCATTGATGGCACAGAGCCTGCTTGGGATTCTCTCTCCCCCTCTCAGCCCCTTCCCCGCTCACGTTCTCCTCACTCTCTCTTCTCTCTCACACACAAGCATTAAAAAAACCAAAACCTGAGATGATTAAATATTCAGTTGGGAGTGTTTTGCCTTTCCATTCTGTCAGGTAACACCCCTGGCCCTGACACACACACACACTGTTATGGATTGAACTGTATCTCCTCCAAATTCACATGCTCAAGTCCTAACACCTCTGACCTCAGAATGTGACCTTATTTGGAAATAGGGTTGTAGCAACGAAGACAAGGTTACACTGGAAAAGGGTGGGCTCCTGTTCACATATGACTAGTGTCCTTCTAAAAAAGAAGAAATTTGGCTACAGACCCACACACAGGGAAAACACTCTGTGTAGAGAGGAATTATATTGCCATAAACCAAGGAACTACCAGAAGCTAAGAGAGAGGCTGCAAATGAATCCTTCCCTCCTGCCTTCAGAGGAAGCATGGACCTGCTGACCCCTTGGCCTCAGACTTCTGGCTTCTAGACCTGTGGGACAATAAGTTGCTTTTTAGCCCATTCTGTGTTACTTCGTTATAACAGCCCTAGGAAACCACGTGCACAGGCATGCGTGTACACACACACACACACACACACACACACACGCATTCCATGGCCCAAATCCTCAGTGAAGTCTGAAGCACACACAGCCACAAATAGTGGCATAATGGGGCCTGAGGGTTTGTTAGGAGTCCAGTGAGCAGATACTATCTGCAGAAGGAACAGGGTGTGCAGGAAGCAGAACACAGAGGCCAAGAAAGCAGTGCAGAGACTAGTGGCAGAGGGAACACAGACTCCTTCTATACACCTCACCAGCTAGAATTCTCAGAGCTATTGGAAAGTATCTGGGCATAAGGGCTGGGCATTTGAGACAATTTTTACTAAATCACAAAGGACCAGAGGAGCTCAGCAAGCTGGGGAAGTTAGAAACATCTAGTGGCTGACATCTGGCTCACACGACTAATGATGTCAAGTGGGTGTCTCTGGTTCACCGTCAGTGAGTAGCATAAAAGTCACGGGTGATTGAAAGAAAGTGGCTCATTGCACCATCCCTGAAAAAGAAAGCAGCCCCTGCCACAGTCCAGGCTGCCCTGTCCTTGGCCTAATGCTCATTATCTCCTGTGCAGCGATAACAAGTTTGCTGCTTTGTGGGCTTTAGAGGTAAGGGGGAGAGATGAGCTTGGTTTAATGCCTGCTGACTCATAAGACACAGGGGCCCTGCCCTGCCTCTGATGCAACGTGTGCACTTGATTTGGGGACGATTTCCATTTCTTCCCTAGCAGGGAGAGGTTGCTAAGGAAGGCCAGCTAAGCATCAGAGATGGAGACCTAAGAACCCTGTCTCTGCCACCAGGGAGGATGTGAAAGAAGGAGCAGGTACATTCCCTGCTAGGTTTTAGCTCCCCTTCTAGCTCCTCTCCAGGCCAGCAAGCTGCTGAAAAGCATTAGAGCTGCTGCTGATTCCTATCAGACAGGAATTACACCGAGCACAGCCAGCCTTAACGAAAGGCTGCTCATCCTACGTTAGGCATTAATTGTATGCAAAGGTGAGTCAACAACTTTGCCTTCTGCTCCTCAGGCAGAGTGCAATCCAGAAGGGACGGAAACAAGGAGATACAGGACAAGGTTAAATAAAACTCAGGCCAAACTGGGCGAACATGACATGGTACAGGCATTCAGAAGAAAAACTCTCTTCACTGTGTCTTGGGAGATCAAGGAGGGCTCCACATAGAAGGTGGCCTCTGAAGGGTAGGAAGAATTTCCAGGGCAGAAAATCTGGAAATGATATTTCCAGCTGAGGGAATGGTAAGAGCAATGATAACCCAGTGCTTAGAGCCTGGAAGAAAGAATAGTTTGGAAACTAAAGATAGGGAGTTTTGTTTTGTTTTATATTTTGCTCCTTTTTTGGGGGGGGGGGTTAATTCCATGCTCAGGAATTGCACTTTATTCTGTCCCCAGTGAGGAAAGTAATGCAGATTTTATAAGGTAATCTGTGTTCTAGAAATGTGTCTGCAATTTACAGATGCAATCAATAATTAACGCCCCCATTGTATGCCCAGCATTCTGCCAGGCACCGCGAGGCCAAAAGGAAAACTGAACTCCCTACTCTAAGAGGCTATATAGTCAATGAAAGAGAGAATGCACAGACCCAGAATCAGAAAGAAAGCTGGGAGCAACACCACAGAAGCAAACTGGCTGCAGGAACTCAGTGATGGAAAGCAGACCAGGAGAGGCTTAGTGATGTGGGGCTGAGCCACGAGCAAAGTTTAGGATTGAATTGCAGAGAGAAGGGAGAAGTACCTCCTGGGAGTGAGCAGGAGAAAGGTGGGACAAATGCAGCATGAAGAGAGGTGGGGTTAGAGTGGTGGGTCTTGGGTCCTGAGGATATCGGCCTGGGTCTGGAAACTAGAGAGCTGGAACAGGGGTCCTAGCATCACAGGTATTGCAGTACCACCGTGATGCTGTATCCAGGCCATTTCTTTTCCCTGAACCAACATAGAGATCAAGGCTACATAAGAGGACCCATTTTATTCATCCTTTCCCATACAATGACACCTAGAGATGCAACCAGACAACTGCAGACTGTAACCTGATGCTAAAACACACTTTAGTTTCCTTTGGGAAACAGCCCAAGTTTATCAGCCTAGAAAATTCTCAAACATTCTTGAAGCCGATGTCCAGGAAGTGCTAGGTCAGTGCCTGGGCTCTAGGAGGGACCAGGGGAGACATGATGATCCAAAATCATCTCACAAAGTGAAAAGGCAGCATGCATCAGGGAAATCCTGCACATATGCCAGAAACTGAATTCTACCATTTTAGTAGCTGACAAAAAATAATCTCCTACGTAGGAGGCAGTGTGGTATCTGGGAAAGTCCCAAGGTTGAATCCTGGCAGCACCACTCACCGTGTGACCTAATTGCTTTGAGCTTTCATTTTATCATCTGTAAAAAGAGGATAATAGCACCTGCCTCATGGTTCTGACATGAAGAAGAGATGAGATAACATAGGCAAAGCGCCTCGCACGACAAGTAAGCCCTGGGTAAAGGCTGGTTCCTCTTCTTCCCCTTTCATTTGTTCCGGATTCTAAAGCCAGATGAAGAGAGTCAGTGTGATTTGGGGAAACTATTGAAAAGAATATGATGCTAATGAGGGTTGAAGGTTCAGACCACATTAAAGGTCTCCAGGGCACTGGCAATGTCCAACTTCTGACATGACTGGAAGATCTGTTCCAGATGTCACAGCTTGATCAATGCTGCCTCTACATCACCCTTAGCATCAAATGTTAAGACAGGATCTGTAACAGAATGCTGGAGTGAGGCCAGCGCGGTGGCCCTGAAACCCTGCCTCCTGTGCCCAGCTCAGGCAGAACAGGAGCCAAGAAGAGGTGACTAAGGGTACTGAAGCTGTTTCTAAAGGCATAGCTCACATAGGAGGAATAGGGCAGAGAAGGCAAAAGAAAGGTTCCCTAAGATTCCAGGAAAGAAAGTCGTCTACATGGAGCACTGCTTGACTGCCAGAAAGCCAGGACAAGTTAATAATCCAACTTGACAGGCAGCCGAAAGACTTAGGATAGCTCATTTAAAGTGTGGGTGTTCGGCATCCCCAGAAGACAAAGATGCATAAACAATAGCACGTAAAATATGAATCAAGCTACTTAGCAGGAGTCAGATTGAGAATCTGCTGATTGCCAAGTGTCTTAGATTCCTACAAGATACTTTCCCTCTGTCCCTTCTCTTCATTCCCACTGCCCTTGCGCTAATTCAGGCCCACATTACCTCCTGCCAGCTCAGGGACACCTTGATTCTCTAAATATACAGCACTCATCAAGTTCCTTATTGCTCATCAAGGAAAATCTATCTAGATTTCCTAACCTGACATTCAAAGCCTCCATCATGTGACCTTCGCCTCAGAAAGCTAGCTCCCTTTCAGGGTCCTTGTGCTTCAGGCAAACCAAAACAGACACTCAAACCTCCGTATTTTTTCGTTTTGCTGTCTTTGCTCGAGCCAGCGTTTCGGAGCAGTTCTCACACACCCTCACATCCCCAGGGCTGCCATAACAAATTACCACACACTGAGTGGCTTAAAACAATAGAAATTAATTTTCTCACGGTCCTGGAAGCCACAAGTCCAAAACCAAGGTGCTGGCAAGGTTGGTTCTTACAGGAGGCTCTGAGAGAGAATCTGTTCCCTGCCTCACTCGTAGTTTTCGATGCCTGCCCGTATCCTTGGCGTTTCTCAGCTTAGAGCTGTCAATCTCTGCCCTCCAGCTTCATGTGGCCTTCTCTTTGTGTGTCTGACCCTGGCATCTCCCTCTGTCCTTCTTTTATAAGGACACCTATCATTGGCTTTAGGCCCCACCCTCAGTCCAGGGTGACCTCATTTTGAGTTCCTTAACATAATTACATCTACAATAACTTTTTCAAATAAGGTCACATTCACAGGTTTGGGGAGGGCGTGTCTTTTGGAGGGGCCACAATTCAACGCCCTACACCCTTCAAGACTTTGTTTCTCCTACCTCCTCTGGAAGTATGCCCTGATGCCCATGCACAGGAAGTGATCTTTCCCTCCCATAAACTGCCAGGACATTGAACTGAATTCTGCTTGGTGTTATTGTGTGTTTGTATGTAGGGCTCACCTTTGAGTGTGTTCCCTAACCTCCCCAGGCCTCAGTCCCCTCATCTTTGAAACTGAGATGATCATTACACCTACTTACAGCATTGTTTTGATAAAAAAGGGGTTTCAAGGAACTTGAAGAGTACCTGGGCTAAGTAAATCATCACTGAGTGCCGTTATTATCACTATCCTTATTATTATTATTGCTATCGTCTTCCTTACCATGTTGTAAGTTGCTTATAAAGACTGGCATCTCTGGGGCACCTGGGTGGTTCAGTCAGTTAAGCGTCCAACTCTTGGTTTCAGCTCAGGTCATAATCTCACAGTTCGGGGGTTTGAGCCCCACATCGGGCTCTGTGGTGACAGCACGAAGCCTACTTGGGATTCTGTCTCCTTCTCCCTCTTCTCCTCGCCTGCTCAATCTCTATCTCACTCTCTGTCTCAAAAATGAATAAATAAACATTAAAAAGAAAAAAGACTGAAATCTCTGCATCGTTTATGGTGTCTAAGGAGGGCCTTGCACAGAGTATTGGATGAGTGACCATGGTATGGGGGGATGACAGATAACTTGTCTTGAAATAAAATGCTCAACGCAGACACCTGTCTGGAAATGTTCCAAAGGGAATGAGTCCCCTGCCCAATTCTCTGTCAGCAGTGGTATCGTCCCCAAAGACAGAGAGTCTCTTCTTGGTCACTGCTAAGACATTTCTGCCAACAGTTACTGCCTCAGACTTACACGAAGCACAACTTGCAGAGACACCACTCAGTGGCCTTTCTGAGGAAGCACAGCATATCCAAAGGAGAATTCATTTTCACAAGGAACATCGTTTGCAGATTTGTCATCATGGTAATTATATTTTATTATTCCCATTATACCTCTTAGCATTAACTTCACTCTGAAATAGAAAGAAAAAAACGGTGGAGGAGGGGCTGACTCCTGGTTTAAGGGAAGAGTGACTCAGTGGCCCTAGGGAGCCTTCTCTCAGGAACTGGGTAGGTGTGCTGACTCACCTCAGCCTCCAGCTTGCTCCCAAAGGTTGCTCCCCTCGAGAGCCTCTCAGGGGCTGTGGAAACTTTCAGTGCAACTGCACCCACAGCATTCTCTCCCCCACATAATCCCAGGGGCTACCTTATAAAGTTGCCTCCTAAAGTCTCTTGACGTATGGTTCTGACTTTTGTTTTAGAATCCTCTGAAGTTTTCCAGAAGAGTTTCACTATTACAAATGAGGGCTAAAAGTCACCCCCACGTGGCTGCAGATAATATTCCAGCAACCCCACCACACTGACCGGGCACTGTACTCCGTGCTCTACTGATTATCTCTCATGTAATACTTACCATGACTTTAGTGTTAGCTCCATTTCACAGGAGGAGAAAGTGATGTTAACAGATGTCAAGTAACCTGCCTAGACTCACAATCCTTGTGCATGATTAAGCAAAGATCTGAACAAAGTTCTAACTCTCAAATTCTGGCTCTTAACACACTGTACTCCCTGCCTCCTAATATGCATCTGCTCAACAGGAAAGGCAGATTTTCTCTCTCCACAACTGCAAAAATGAGGCCCACTTGACACGGAAGTACTGAAGAAAATAACAGTCTCCTTGCATTTCCCAGGTTAGAAACATAGAGGCCGAGCATTCACAGATGAGCAAACAGCCGCGATCTCAGAAGTTTACTTTTTTACCTAATAAATGCAAACGTGTTCCAAGTTTCCTGAGAATGCCTATCAGAATTAAGATTTTAAATGTTAATTCTCGGGGTGGGGAAGACAGTATTGGAAATTCACTCCCAACTTGACTCTAATTATGTAGTATACAAGTGCAGGCACGTACAAAGTTTAGTTCAGTGAGAAGACTGAAGCCGAAATCCGTATATGTACTTTGCTGAGCAAATTCTGTAAACCCTGAGCTGCTGTGCATGGCAGGGGGCCGGCAGTTGTCCTCTGGGATGGGACTGCCCTGGATGAATTCAGTTTGACAAATGGTAAAGCAACTCTCTCCTGCCCAGACTCAGTGCTGATGGACTCCGTTCCATTTTCATGGAACAACTGCCAAAAGTGTGCCCATAAATAATCCTTCTTATTTACAATATGCTTTTAAAAATAACGTGTTCTTTATTGTAGAAACCCTCTCACGGTAGATGTCCATACAGAGAGAAAAGAATAAGGATTCATCAAAACGAGAAAAGGAACTTGTGAAATTTTAACTCTTGGCTTTAATTTTACATGAGATCGAGCCATTTTCCTGGGAAAATGACAATACAGCAGGTCTCTTTTACATTCGGTGCACAGTACCACCTGAGAAGAAATGCACGAGTGTCATTAAGGGGGAACAGTGGTGACGTTATCATTCAAGATTTTCAGGGGACTGAGAACGGTGAGCTGCGGCTGGGGTGACTAAGAAGGCTGTTTGTGACAATGCTTCATCACCTCCTTGATTAAGCCATCACACAGGCTCCTTCCCAAACGCTGGCATTGATGCTGCGTATCCAATGAGAAGGGGAAGGCTGGGTTATTGTGGGATCTTTTTATTTCAAATGATGACCGAAAGGATAAAAAGTCACTAAGTTTTGACCTCAAAATGACCTTAAGCAATGCTCTGGTGCACTTTCACATTCTCGTGTATAACATCCCTGCCAGGAAACTTACAGCTCAATGTAGAGATTAATTGCAATGAACCTCTACAGCTCCTAAGACAAAAAGAAGGCTGCATCTAGAAAAATTGCCACAGATCAAAAATGTTCTCTCCTAACATGGCTTCAAGAAACCTAAAAACATTTATGAAAATCCTTGTTTCTCAGATTTTTCCTAGGTAGCAAAATTGCTTCTCACATACAACACCCATCAAGATAGCATGAATGTGGATTACTGTACAAGCACTTTCGGTTGGTTTAGCCACAGTTAGGTTGAATCTCCTTGTATAAATATGTGCAAATGCATTTGCGTTAATTGGTACAGTGACTAATCCTATATTTTGGAAGTATCCCTTGGTCTTCTGCCACAGAGACATATCCACTTTTTATTTTAACAGCTAGGGGATGCATGGACCCCTTTTGTTACCTGATTCCAAAAGTTGTTTGCTCCCCAACCAGAAGATATCTACGGAGAGAAAAGAACGCCCCCTAGTGAAACAATGTTTCCCAACATCCCTTCAGCCCTGAAATTCCATCTTCTTCCTGTCAGAGAATAAATAATCTGGCCCCAATAGGGGCGATTGCATTGTATTTTTTTTTTAATTTTTTTTAACGTTTATTTATTTTTGAGACAGAGAGAGACAGAGCATGAACGGGAGAGGGGCAGAGAAAGAGAGGGAGACACAGAATCGGAAGCAGGCTCCAGGCTCTGAGCCATCAGCCCAGAGCCCCACGTGGGGCTCAAACCCACGGACCGCGAGATCGTGACCTGAGCTGAAGTCGGACGCTTAACCGACTGAGCCACCCAGGCGCCCCTGCATTGTATTTTTTTATGTTTATTTATTTATTTTGAGAGAGAGAGAGAGGATGAGCGGAGAAGGGGCAGAGAGAGATGGAGACAGAGAATCCCAAAGCAGGATCCATCCAACCTGTCAGCACAGAGCACTGCACAGGGCTCCAACTCACAAACTGTGAGATCATGACCTGAGCTGAAACCAAGAGTCAGACGATTTTACCCACCGAGTCACCCAGGCACCCAAAAGGGCAATTGCATTTTAGAGGCCCAGTGCTCTTGATTGTTTGAGAGATGAGATGAATTTATTGGCTCCAAAATGTTTTTAAATTCCAAAATTAAATTAGTAAATCTGATTAAATGTCTGCAAAATGGGACATATCAACTGGTCATAAGCAACTCAACTCTTAGAGATTTATAAATTACATTTAATGTGGGATATTGGTTCATTTTAATATTTTCAATGATGAAGGACAGGGCCTATTAAAATAAGAGTTAAAGGCCTACTCTCCAGAGTTGACCTCTCTTAAATATTCTTCATAGCTATTGGCATGAGCCATCTAAGTCTTGACATTACTCTCTTGAAGACGTTAAAAACAATACTTTAGTGGCCCCTGGGTGGCTCAGTCAGTTAAGCCTCCAACTTCAGCGCAGGTCATGATAACACAGTTCGTGGGTTCGAGCCCCTCATCAGACTCTGTGCTGACAGCTCGGAGCCTAGAGCCTGCTTCAGATTTTGTGTCTTCCTCTCTCTCCACACCTCCCCCACTCACACTCTTTCTCTCTTAAAAATAAATAAACATTAAACAAATTTTTTTTAAAAACAATAATTCAGGGGTGCCTGTTTGGCTCAGTCAGTTGGATGACCAACTCTTAATTTCAGCTCAGGTCATGATCTCGCGGTTCGTGAGTTCAAGCCCTTCATCAGGCTCTGCCGTGACATTTGGAGCCTACTTGCAATTCTCCTTCTGTCTCTGCCCCTCCCACGCAGTCTCTCTCTCTCTCTCTCTCTCAAAATAAACTTAAAAAAATTAAAACAAACAACAACAAAACAGTATTTTATACTTTCTGAGAGCTTGCTAAAAGCTTACACATACTCCCATTAATTCATTTAATGTTCACAACAGTAAATTAAGAAAGAATAACTTGAATAAGGTTATTTTGTTTTCCTTTATCTTTTTTTGCCAAAGTAAAAAATATAAAAATCTGAAGAAAAAAATCAGAATCAAGCTGATCAACAAACACAGTTCAAATGAAACAAACTACTAATTTGAAATGGCATATGTAGACTTTGGTGGGGAACAACACATAGCATGAGGCTCAAGAGTCAAATACTCTGAATAGAGCTGTGTTATCAGGGACAAGTTACCTCCCCTCTCTGTGCCTCTGTATCTTCAACTGTAAGTGGGGATAAAAGAGTACTTACCTAAAAAGAGTGTGGTAATGTTTAAATGTGTTCATGTCTGAAACACTAAGAATAGTGTTTGGCACATAATAAGAGTTCAGTGAGTGCTAGCATTTAATTATTATTTAATCAAACCATATCAATCTTTGATTCTCAGAAATACAATTTAAGATTTTGGATAAATTAACTCTCAATGAAACAACTAAAAACATCCACCCAACAGTCATGCCTGTTTTATTCTGAAACTTTATTCAGAAGCAATTTCAAACTTAGAACAAGTTACAAAAATAAAAGTAGTACAAGAACACTCATGTACTTCTTACCCAAATTTGCTTATTGTTAACATTGTATTCGTTTGCTTTACCATTTACCACTGCAGATCACTACAAATCTGTGTCCCTACTTCTTATTTATAATTTATGATGTATCACAAGTTTTGTGGCTTAAAACAACACCATGCATAAGTCCACGGTTGTATAGCTCAGAAGTCTGGGCCCAGCATCACTGGATTCTCTGCTCAGGGCTTCCAGGGCTGAAATGAAGATATTGACCAGGCTGAATTCCTTTCAGGGATTCCTTTCTTTCTTGTTGGCCAAATTCAGTTCCTTGCAGCCAGAGGAGGAGATCTCTATTTCCTTGCTGGCTGTCAACTCTGGGCCACTCTCAGTTCATACAGGTCACCCACCTTCATTGAGACATATCTCCAGTCATCTCCAGAGCCAGAAACGGAGAACCTCCCTCACAGTAAAGCCTTCTCAAGCTTTGAGTCTCCCACACTCCTAGTTCCTTATACAGTCTCACCTGATTGGGACAGGCTCACCCAGGATAGTCTTTCTTCAAGTTGACTGATTTAGGACCTTAATTAGATCTGCAAAATCCCTTCACAGTGGCACAGTAGGTTGGTGTTTGAATAACTGGGAGAAACTGTATGCATCAGGGGGTGGGAATTTGGGGAGCCATCTCAGAAGTCTGCCTACCACATATGATGAGACCCTTTATAATTCTATGTATTAGTTTGCTACGGCTGTCATAGCAAAATAGCACCAACTGAGTGGCTTAAACAACAGAAATCAACTCTCCCACAGTTCTGGAAGCTGGATATCCAAGATCAAGGTGTCAGCATGTTTGGTTTCCTGAGGCCTCTCTCTTCAGCTTGTAGATAGCTGCCTTCTCAACATGTCCTCACATGGCATTTTTCTCTGTGCACATGCATCCCTGGTGTCTCTCTTCTTATAAGGACAACAGTCATGTTGGATTAGGGCTTTGACATATGACTCTGAGGGAGAACACAATTCATTACATAAGAGTCTGATAACAAAACCAAGAGCTAATATTTCAGCTACAAGGCAGGTATCGTGCCAAACATTTTTTGTAGGCATAATTGTAACAAAATTACATGCCATTATAAACCATTATATAAAATTCAACTTTATCAAAACGTTTCCTATATTCTTGATTAGAAATTCCGTAAGATTTCTATTGTGATCTGATAGAGCCATAATGTGCTTCGCATGCTCCATTTTTTTTTTCAATATATGAAATATATTGTCAAATTGGTTTCCATACAACACCCAGTGCTCATCCCAAAAGGTGCCCTCCTCAATACCCATCACCCACCCTCCCCTCCCTCCCTACCACCCCCCATCAACCCTCAGTTTGTTCTCAGTTTTTTTTTTTTTCAATGTTTATTTATTTTTTTGGGGACAGAGAGAGACAGAGCATGAACGGGGGAGGGTCAGAGAGAGAGGGAGACACAGAATTGGAAACAGGCTCCAGGCTCTGAGCCATCCGCCCAGAGCCCGACGCGGGGCTCGAACTCACGGACCGCGAGATCGTGACCTGGCTGAAGTCGGACGCCCAACCGACTGCGCCACCCAGGCGCCCCTGTTCTCAGTTTTTAAGAGTCTCTTATGCTTTGGCTCTCTCCCACTCTAACCTCTTTTTTTTTTTTTTTTCCTTCCCCTCCTCCATGGGTTTCTGTTAAGTTTCTCAGGATCCACATAAGAGTGAACACATATGGTATCTGTCTTTCTCTGTATGGCTTATTTCACTTAGCATCACACTCTCCAGTTCCATCCACGTTGCTACAAAGGGCCATATTTCGTTCTTTCTCATTGCCACGTAGTACTCCATTGTGTATATAAACCACAATTTCTTTATCCATCATCAGTTGATGGACATTTAGGCTCTTTCCATAATTTGGCTATTGTTGAGAGTGCTGCTATAAATATTGGGGTACAAGTTCACATGCTCCATTTTGAAGGCAGTTTCATTCACCAATGAATTTTGTTGATCATCTATGAGCTTGGTACAGATACACAAAGATGAGCAATTAAAATTCCTGCTCTCAGAGAGTATAGTCGAACAGGAAAGACATATTTTATGTGTGTCTCCTGCACATTTTGAAATATCTTACATAGAAAGTGTCAATTATATTTATAGAACCATCCTACACATGAAGTTCTTATGAAAGCTGAAGCATTGAAGATTAATGATGTCAAGAAAGGAAACTCTGGAGGGGGCGCCTGGGTGGCACAGTCGGGGCTTCTGACTCTTGACTTCCGCTTAGGTCATGATCTCGTGGTTGGTGAGTTAGAGCCCCACATTGGGCTCCTTACTGGCAGTGAGGAGCCTGCTTGAGATTCTCTCTCTCTCTCTCTCTCTCTCTCTCTTCTCTCTCTCAAAATAAATAAATAAACTTAGAAAGGAAAATCCGAATATTTGATTTTTGTATTATTTTCTTGAGCTGCCTCAAACTACAGCAGCAATTCAAGTGTATGTAGCTTTATTTTTTAATTCCAGTAGAGTTGACACACAGTGTTGCATTAGTTTCAAACTGTATGTAGTTGTAGGCTGAATTCTGTGAGTGGAGAAAAAAACACCTGGGATTTGAGGGTGAAAAGCAATCATAACATAAAAGTACTGCACCTGATTGGGTAAGGGTGTTTGAAATTTCACTTGCTCTGTTCGGGAGAGAAAAAGACATCCCTTGAAAAGAGGGGTGGGGATATCCTTTGTTTTCTCATTGGCCAACGTGTTCACCTTTTTTTTTTTTTTTGCACAATGCTTTTTATTAAAAACTGTTTTAAGATAGGTAAAACTAAATTCATGCAATTCACAATACTTCTTGAGAGTCTAATACACATACGGGCACTAAACACATTATTCATAAATTGATCACTCCCTGTCTCAGTCCTTCAGCACAGAATCCTGAGGATTACAGTGATACCAGTTGATTTCTATCTATCTATCTATCTATCTATCTATCTATTTATTACATTTAAATCCAAGTCAGTTAACATACAGTGCAGTCTGGGTTTCAGGAGTAGAACCCCGGGATTCATCTTACATATGTCACCCAGTGCTCATCCCTAAAAATGCCCTCCTTAATAATGCCCATCTCCCATTCAGCCCACAAACCCCGCCCCCACCTCCCTTCCAGCAACCCTCATGTGTTCTGGAACCCTAATGTGTTCTCTGTATTTAAGAGGCCCTTATGGGGCCTCCTTCTCTGTTTTTGTCTTATTTTTTCCTTCCCTTCCCTTCCCTTCCCTTATGTTCAAAGCTTCACGTCCTTTGCTGCTAACACGGAGACCTCTGCCCTTTGGAGGCCAAGGCAGCCCTTGGCAGGTACTGGAGGAAACCTCCAGATTTGCGGGCCAAGCGGCTTCTCAGCTGTAGGCGAAGTGCGGTGATTGCATCCAGGCGAGGGCCCCTTCCCTGCGGTCTCCTCGCACGCTCCCCTCTCTCCCTTTCTTCTAGTGACCCGTGGGCAGGCGGCTGAGTTCGGGTGCCCTCCCTGGCTCTTCACATGGCTCCCACGGTCTGCAGCGGCTTGGACCGGGTGGAGGCGGAGGCCCAGGGGAGGGACCTGAGGGGCCCCTGCCCAGCCCCTTCACGCCCCGACCCCCAGCTCGGCCCCGCCTCGCCATTTGCGCCCGCGGGGCTGATAAATGGCCCGTGCGCCACGCGCGCTCAGTCGGGCTCAGCTGCAGCTCAACTCGCCTGGGCGCTTCCCCGTTCCCGCCTCTCAGCTCTCCTAACGGTGGGGCCTCCACCCATGGAGGAGGAGCAGACGTACCTGGAGCTCTACCTGGACCAGTGCGCCGCCCAGGTGAGCCCGGAAGCTGCCGCCACTGTCCCAGAGGACAAAGCGTGTCCCCGCCCGGTTGCTGAGCGCCCAGTCCCTAGCCCAGAGGGTTTTGCCTTAATGAAGGCTTAATGAAGAACTCCTAGCGACCGTAAGAGGTGGGCTTGATTGTCCTCCTCTTTATGTTGAAAAA
The DNA here is from genome assembly GCF_028749965.1 of Puma concolor. Taxonomy (NCBI): domain Eukaryota; kingdom Metazoa; phylum Chordata; class Mammalia; order Carnivora; family Felidae; genus Puma; species Puma concolor. The sequence goes on from NC_141672.1 coordinate 45,793,794, forward strand.
TAGAAGCTTCCAGAGGGGGAATAACTTGCCATGGTTGCCAACCAGAAGTGGAACCTGGCATAGTGTGACTCCGGAGCCATGGTTTGATGGCCCCATCACGGTTATAAAGACGCAGACGCGGAGAGCTTGCTTCTGTGTCTGCAGTAGCGACCTCTGGTCCCAAACTGTCTCTGCTTTGCTAGGACAAACGTACGCGGGAAGCGTTGATAGTACACTTTCAAGGGGGTAGCAGCCTTGGATGCTAAGAACAGGCCTCAAAAAACAGCCTCGAGGTGGCTAGGGGTGGAGTTGGCCGTCTGCGGAGTGCGGACAAGGGTGGCCAAACTTGAATTGGAAACACCTGTGGCTTCTTTCAGTTCGCAGTTAAGTTTTTGGGTTTTTTTTTATGGAAGGCATCTAGGTTTTTAAATTTTTAAAAAATGTTTATTTATTTCTGAGACAGAGCATGAGTGGGGGAGGGGCAGAGAGAGAGAGGGAGACACAGAATCCGAAGCAGGCTCCAGGCTCTGAGCTGTCAGCACAGAGCCCGACTCGGGGCTTGAACTCAAGAGCTGTGAGATCATGACCTGAGCCGAAATTGGTTGCTTAACCGACTGAGCCACCCAGGCGCCCCTAATTTTTTTTTATTGTAGAAAAGAGAGCAAGGAATCTTCAAAAAGAAAGGCAAAAGGGCAACTTTCGGGGGCAGGGGGATTTTTAAAAAGAAGACAATTAGCACTGAGGTAGAAGTAGTGAAGCCTCAGCGTTTCACAAAGCAAATGAAAGCCCATGCTGGAAAGATGAGTTGATGGTTCTGCAAAGACAGTGTAACAAAACATTTCTTCTGATGCAAGGCCAAAGATGCTGTGAATATGCTGTAAGTACATCCTCTAAAGTGTGTTCCTAGGGTAAACTTGAAAGGAGGCTGTCAAGCTTCCATTGCCATAAAACATCCTCCTTGGATATCCTGTTGGCATTGCCTCAGGAAGCTGGGTTGCCTGGGTGAGAGCTTCCTCCCAGCTAAAATGCCTTGAGGGAAGAAGGAGGGGAGGGAGACCCCAGAGTGTTGCAGACAGTAGTGCTTTGGTGTAAACTGGCTGATGAGATAGATCCTTTCCAGCTAGTAAAGGAGAGGCCAATAAAACAATGGGGCGGAATCCAGGCCATTGTCCCCACCTTGCTTTTCTTAAAGGCCACCTGTGGGTGAGGGTAAATGGGGAGAATTACATAATTCAAAATGAAACATAGTGCAAAATCTTATTTCAAGAGAATGACTGCATTCTTCTAAACAAGTGTTTTCTTTGAACAATTAGCCACCCCTGCCATCTGCTGGACTTAGAGTAACAGAACAATTCAGTAGGATCTAACCAGTTTGTTAGCTCGAGGTAGCTTTGTCACCAAGAAGATCCAACATGAGACGTTCATGAGTGTTCAGCTGTTAGAAGTCTGATCTTCTAACGGATGAGGTTATCCTGCAAGCAGTGCTCAAAGCCTAGAATATAGGTCTGCAACTTGGGCGAAGCAGGTGGCAATGTATGTATCAAGGTAATCGATTCTTTTCCGTAAAAAAGCCCATGAATTTTACATTAGCTGTTTCCTTCAGTGGCACACCTCATTCCCTCAATTGATATTAATAGAGGTTGAACAGCCTTCCCTGGGCTGGAAATACAATACATTGATTTAAACTATTCTTGTCATTTAAATTTCAATAACTGTTTTCCTATTGTAAATTCATGAAACTAGAACATTTACTCATCTCTCCTTTGACTAGAAGGAATAACCTTAGGTCTTCAGTGGAGTATTGATTAGCACTCACTACTCCATCTTAAACTTTGTTCACTTTTCTCTCTGAAATAGGAATTTAAAACTCTAAAAAATACCTAAATTAACTAAAGTTTATAATCAACTTATGGCATACAGTAAATCTATTCAAAGTACATACAAGTTTTAAAAATTATTTTGTCCATTGAGGCATTTTATTTGCACGTATATATTACATCTCTAGAAAAAGAATCCCAGGACTTTCCCTCCTGTATGTTTTCGTCTGTCTTCTTCATGGTCCATGATGCCAGCTGAGGTTGTCAGTATAGTGAAACCAAGCTCTTTTCTACAAGCTGGTGGGATGGGAGGAGGTCATTCTGCTATTTTTCTAGATCTTGGAGTTGTCAAATCTGGGGCTGATCACTCCACGCTTGTTTAACCTGCCTGTGAGGTTCACAACAATTTTCCCAGCTCTGGGATCATCAATGATTTCAAATTCGCTGATGTAACCATACTTCATCATCATAGTTAGGAACTGGTTGAGGACTTTGGAACATGGCCTAATAAGGACCTGGTGTTTGCCTCTCTTTTCAACATTGTTCATGCTCTTGAGAGCTTCTGCTAGGACATTCATGCACACCATTATGGAGGCACAGAAAGAGGACTCAGAGTACACACAATTTAGAGTATGATTGCTGTTTCCTTTATTATAAAATTACAGTGGTAACTTCCTACGGATCTAACGTAGGAAAAATATTTTATGAAAAATGCTGTCTCTGCATTTTAAGATCTACTTTCCTGTTTCTGTTAAGTGTGCTATAACCCTGTAATATAACTTAGTGATACCTTATGGAAGGAGGCTTGAAATGACTAGAAGCTATCATGGATTGCTTTGCATCTTGAACATGCTGCCTGCTAGCTGTAGTGGTATCCTTTTGGTGTGACATGCTATTCTGTTTCTTGCATTTTGTTTTGGAAATGGCCTAGGATGATCTCACTCCACCTGGGTCACCGCTGCTCAGCCCAGTTGTACCTAATGATGGGTACATACCTAATACATCCAATTCAGAGACTGTGTTTAATTCACATCTTCAAGAAGTCAAAGGAGCATCTGGCCATTTCTCATCTGTGGATCTTAGCTTCCTACCAGATGAACTTACCCAAGAAAGTAAAGACCAGAGTGTTATTAGAAGCAAGCAGGACATCGAAGAAAATTGTAAAACTCAAAGTCAGCAAAGTAGGTTGTCATTACCCAGAGAACAGGACATGGGTCTGGGGTTAATCAGTGACAGCACTTTGTCAAAGTCCCATTCACAAGCATACCCTGGTGATGCTGACTCAGTCCAGCCCTCTCCTGAGAAACCAAACTCCACGCCTCTGATGTCCATAACTCCCATGACACCAGTGACCCCTGTTTCAGAATGTTCTGGAATTGTGCCTCAACTACAGTAAGTTGTTTGTGTGTGTGTATGTGTGTGTGTTTTTAATGGGTGAGCTCCTGGGTATACCGTTTATGTTCTTGAATGTGAGGACAACGAATTTCAGAATAATAGTGTGGGGAAGAGAATTTTAGATTTAATTATTCTTTTTTTTTTTTTTAAATTTTTTTTTTTCAACGTTTATTTATTTTTGGGACAGAGAGAGACAGAGCATGAATGGGGGAGGGGCAGAGAGAGAGGGAGACACAGAATCGGAAACAGGCTCCAGGCTCTGAGCCATCAGCCCAGAGCCTGACGCGGGGCTCGAACTCACGGACTGCAAGATCGTGACCTGGCTGAAGTCGGACGCTTAACCGACTGCGCCACCCAGGCGCCCCAATTATTCTTTTTTAAAATATTTTTTTAATTTATTTTTGAGAGAGAGAGACAGACAGACAGAGTGGGAGCAGGGGAGGGGCAGAGAAAAAGGGAGACACAGAATCCGAAGGAGGCTGAGCTGTCAGCACAGAGCCCCACGCGGGGTTCGAACTCATAAACCGTGAGATCATGACCTGAGCCAAAGTCGGGCACTCAACCGACTGAGCCACCCAAGTGCCCTATTAATTATTCTTTTATCAGTTTTTAATGGATTGTGTCTTTAGACAGTTTGGTTATCTGTTAAATGAAGTACCAATTCTTGATCTGCTAAGAGAGGGTTAAGAGTTAGTATATACATTCTTAAGGATTATATTGTTTATACTAGAGCACTGTAATTGCTGAGAATTGTGGTTGAGGTAGGATAAACACAAAGAATATAAAGATGTAAAATTGGATTCAACTTGCAAATTGATTTAGGATTATGCTTGCTATTTTGAGACATGGTTTTGAAAAAGATTTAAAACTTGCTTTTATTCAGCTAGTCACGACATTACAGAAAAAACCATTTTAGTACTTCACTTTGGAATTTTTACATTTTACTAGAGTTCTTCATGATACAATGTATTTCACATTGAGAATAATTCTAGGAAGTTGCTAATAGATACTTATAAGATGAGGAAGTTAATACATTTTAATTTTTTTTACTTCTTGTGTCTGATATAATTTTCTAAGTTGACTTCTTTCTTCAGGAATATAGTTTCCACTGTAAACCTGGCCTGTAAATTGGATCTGAAGAAAATAGCTTTGCATGCAAAAAATGCAGAGTATAACCCAAAGGTAAGATTTCTCGGTATTTCATTCAACAATTAGCTTCTATTTAGATTTACTTCAGTGCTTGCTTTGGCAGTACCTATACTAGATTTACTTCATATGATCATGTTATTGATTCATTCCTTTGGTATTGTTTTTTTTATTAAAAAACTTTTTTTCAATTACATTTATTTATTTTTGAGAGACCACGCAAACGGGGGAGGGGCAGAGAGAGAGGGAGACACAGAATCCAAAGCAGGCTCCAGGCTCTGAGCTGTCTGCACAGAGCCCGACACGGGACTCGAACCCATGAACTGTGAGATCATGACCTGAACCGAAGTCGGCCATTTAACCTACTGAGCCACCCAGGAGCCCCGTTTTGTTATTGTTTTTAAAACAGGAAAAAATTGTTAGTGCAGAACTGTTGACAACTCAAGGGATTAATTGCCTCATTGTCTGTTTTGAAGTTATAAAAAATAACCTCATTCCCTGTGCTGAATAAAGCAGTGGTTGAGCGGTTCCTAAAAGTTAAGATTTTTCCCTTGTCATTCAAACAGATTTTTCAGTATGACCACTTTGAGCCTACAAGGATGCTAACTGTCTTAAAATGCCATCATATTTCTGGAAATAGTTTTTTCTAAATGTTGTTCCACCTACCTGACACATACTTTTCCTATTACAATTTCTCTTGTTTGAGAAAGCTGAATTGTTTAAAGTGTGAAGTTTAAGCTTCTACTTACTCGAGTAAGAGTCAGGGATTTCTTTTCCCTCAAAGTTTAATAAAGTCTACTCTTTGTTGTGTCCTGCCAAGGCGAGGCATCCAATTTTTAATGGCCTATCAACCTAAGAAGTAGATTTGTTCATTCAGTCAACATTTAGTAATTTGCTGGTCTCTGTACTTATGAGTACTGAGTAAGATCTGGTGCCTACTGGGGAGAAGGTCACCATCCTGGGTGGTGGAGGATTTATGGCGTTAGATGAAGAAGGCCGTACAGAGTTCCTACAGAGGAACCCAGCAGACCTTGTGAGCATCAGCTATGTATGGATTAAGTTGTTTTTACTGTTTTGGTAGTGTTCTTGCTGACACCTGAGTTTAAATGTACTTCAATACTACCCAGATATTTCCTTTTCCCGTTTCATGTAGGCGGCTGTGATGAGCACAGAAACACAATGCTAAGCTAGGATTTGTACGGCTGCATCCATGATTGACCACACTATTAAGTCAGCATATTGAAGCATATTTTATTGCCCATCATGCTCAGTGCTCCCTCATTTTATTTCTGTGTATAGGATCTATCCAAACTTGGACTTGATAGCCAGAGAAATTCTGGCTTGGCACTTGAGCTGTCTTAAGATAGCTCACCTTAAGGTGAGGGCATCACCTTAAATGTTGGAAAACATTCACAAGATTCAATCGGCTCTGTGCGGTGCTGTCTCGGGGTTCTTTCACTCTCTGTCAACACTTCAAATCTGAAATTTCTAGTCCCACCTTGGTTCTGTGGAGGAGCTCTGACCCAGGGAACCTGCAGTCTTGCATACTACCCACCCCGGTTTCGTTCCCAGCTTAATGGGGGAAGATGAGAGCAGGAGAAGGGAGTGCGTGTGTAGGACCAGAAGGAGAAGCAGGTCTTTGGTGACATGTCAGTGTGGCAGCCCTCCCTTGCATCAGTACCACCTGAAGGGCTTGCCCATGCTGCTCATGTGGGGGAACCACACTTCAAGAACTACTATGGTAGGCAAGAACTTGACAAATATATATATATAGTGGCTACTAGTACATTATAGAGTCTTGGCAAGCCTGTAACATACCTCATACTTCTCCGCCCTCCCCAAATATTCTTTGAAAGAAAAAGGAAGTATTTCAAGGTAAAAAAAAAACACAGCATCCAATTAGTCATGGTTTTTTTTTTTTTTAATTTTTTTTTCAACGTTTATTTATTTATTTTTGGGACAGAGAGAGACAGAGCATGAACGGGGGAGGGGCAGAGAGAGAGGGAGACACAGAATCTGAAACAGGGTCCAGGCTCCGAGCCATCAGCCCAGAGCCTGACGCGGGGCTCGAACTCACGGACCGCGAGATCGTGACCTGACTGAAGTCGGACGCTTAACCGACTGCGCCACCCAGGCGCCCCAATTAGTCATGGTTTTAAATCTCAACCTTACCATTCCCTGTAATGCTGGAAGCTGAATAACCACTTAGTTTCCCTGTGCACTAAATGGTGATAATCATGGACTCAGTTGAGATCTAGCATGAGGATAAAGGTGACAAAACTTTTAAACCTCTTAGCATTGGGCTTGAAATATAACTGGCATTCGAATTTTAGCTCTATTGTTATTATTCTTACCTGTTTTTTCTAAGTACATTTTAGAATCATGATTGTTTTTGTTAGCATTAGCGCGGGGAGAATAGACCCAGACAATTTTTCCCTTTCCCATCCAAAATCGGTTTATTCAAGACCAATTTCATGTCCGGCTCAGCTTTTCAATTGGAATAGTGTTACATCCTAGCAGAGGCTAATTGTTCTTTTGACTTTTGTGTATAGAGGTTTGCTGCTGTCATAATGAGGATCCGAGAGCCCAGGACCACAGCCCTCATATTTAGCTCTGGGAAAATGGTCTGCACGGGAGCCAAAAGGTATGCGGAACCACCTTCACTGTTATCAGACAAATAATTCCGTATGTAAAACAAGGAAGGATAGTATTCATGTTCTAAAACACATAGTAGGAACAAAATACTTTGCTAAAGAGTTTTAAGTTCATGAAATGCCACGTAATACTGACTTAGGTGTCATTTTGCAGTTCCCCTGTTAAAACTGAAGGGACTTAGCTAGGCTGCTAGAACTTGTTCTTAAGGTGCATTTAAAAACTATAGTGGGGTGCCTGGGTGGGTCAGTTGGTTGGGCAACCGACTTCAGCTCAGGTCATGACCTCACAGTTTGTGAGTTCGAGCCCCGCGTCAGGCTCTGTGCTGACAGCTTAGCCTGGAGCCTGCTTTGGATTCTGTGTCTCCCCCTCTCTGTACCCCTCCCCTGCTCTCGCTCTGGGTCTTTCTGTCTCTCAATAATAAATAAATGTTTTTTAAAAAAAAAAAAAGAAAACTATAGTGGTGACAAAGCCTGTTATAAGCCTGGGGAAGTAGTTATTGTATATTTTCCTCATTACAGATAAATGGATAGAACTTTTTAAAGGAGGTAAATTAGGCACTTCTTGACCATTAGCTTGAGCATTAGCTCAGGAGGCAACTCTTAAAAGGCTTGTTTTTTTCTTGGATCTCCTGCAGAGGCAGCCCTGTACTGATATAGATCCTTTCATCATAAAACTGTGGTAGGAGCTGCTTTTCCCTCTAAGTGTTAGAAGATGAGTAGTAAATTGTCCTCCTGAAAGGTTGTACGAATTTCTCCTCACTCTAGAGATGCATCAAGTATTCATTTTCTCCAAACAACACTGGATGTTAATATTTTTTATATTTGTGTTTTTGATGTTATTTATATTAAATTTTATTATAATTGTTATTAAATATATATTTATATATGTTTATATTATATATATAATATATATATAATATATAAATTAGTATAGTTGACACAACGTTACATTAGTTTCAGGTGATTCAGCAAGTTTATACCTAATGCTATGTTCACCATACCATGTTACCATCTGTTCCCATACAGCGCTGTTACAAGGCCATTGATTATATTCCTTATACTGTGCCTTTAATTCCTCTGACTTATTCATTCCATAACTGGGAGGCTGTGTCTCCCACTTCCCTTCACTCATTTTTCCCATCCCTCAAACCCCCTCCCCTCAGGCAACCATTGGTTTGTGCTCTGTGTTTCTAGGTCTGCCTCTGCTTTTTATTAATTTTTTTAAGATTCCACACATAAATGAAATCACATGGTATTTGTCTTTTTCATATAGTATTTATTTCACTTAGCATAATACCCTCTAGGACCATCCATGATCTCTCAAATGGCATGATCTCATCCTTTGTTATGGTTACATAATCTGTTGATTTGTATACCACATCTTCCTTATTTCTCTATCAATGGACACTTCGGTTGCTTCCATATCTTGACTATTGTAAATAATACTGCAGTAAACATGGGGGTACATTTATCTTTTCAAATTAGTGTTTTTTTCTTTGGGTAAATACTCAATAGTGGAATCATTGGATCATATGGAATTTCTATTTTTAATTTTTTGAGGACCCTCTATTACTGTTTTCCACAGTGGCTGCACCAGTTTACATTCTCACCAACAGCGCACAAGGGTTCTTTTTCCTCCACATCCTCACCAACACTTGTTATTTCTTGTCTTTTTAATTTTAGCCATTCCAACAGGTGTAAGGTGATGTTTCATTGTGGCTTTGCTGTGTTAGTTCCCTGATGATGGGTGATGTTGAGTATCTTTTCATGTGTCAATTGGTCATCTGTGTGTCGTCTTTGGGAAAATGTCTGTTCAGGTCCTCTGCCCATTTTTTAAACAGATTTTTTATATATATTTTTTTGGTGTTGAGTTGTAGAAGTTCTTTATATATTTTGGATATTAACCCCTTATCAGATATATCATTTGCAAATACCTTCTTTTATTCAGTAGACTGCGTTTTGGTTTGTTGATGGTTTCCTTATTGTGCAAAAGTTTTTAAAAATTTTTTTAAACATTTATTTATTATTGAGAGACAGAGAGAGACAGACCATGAGCAGGGGAGGGGCAGAGAGAGAGGGAGACACAGAATACAAAGCAGGCTCCGGGCTCTGAACTATCGGCACAGAGCCCGATGTGGGGCTCAAACTCACGAACCGTGAGATCATGACCCGAGCCAAAGTCAGATGCCCAACCAACTGAGCTACCCAGGCGCCCCTGTGCAAAAGTTTTTACTTTGTAGTCCCAATGGTTTCTTTTTGCTTTTGTTTCCCTTTAGGAGACCGATCTAGAAAAATGCTGCTATGGCTGATGTCAGAGAAATTACTGCCTGTGTTCTCTTCTGTATTTTTTATGGTTTCAGGTCTTGAATTTAGATCTTTAATCAATTTGAGTTTATTTTTGTGTAGCGTGTTAAAAAGTGGTCCAGTTTCTTTTTCTTTTCTTTTTTTTTCTTTCATGTAGCTATCCAGTTTTCCCAGCATTATTTATTGAAGAAACTTTATTTTCCCTGTTGTATACTCTTGACTCCTCTGTCATAGATTAATTGGCCATATATTTGTGGGTTTATTTCTGGGCTCTTTGTCCATTGATCTAAATGTCTGTTTTTTGTGCCTGTTTTTGTGTTTTGATTACTACATATTTGTAGTTTATCTTCAAATCTGAAATTGTGATACCTCTAGCTTTGTTTTGTTTTTTTTTTTTTTTCTCTCAAGATTGCTTTGGCTATTGGGGTCTTTTGTGGTTCCATACAAATTTCAATAGTATTCTAGTTTTGTGAAAAATGTGGTTGGTATTCTGATAGGGATTGCATTGAATCTATAAATTGCTTTGGGTAACAGGGACATTTTAACAATATTCTTCCAATCAATGAGCATGGAATTTTTATCCATTTGTTTGTGTCATCTTCAGTTTCTTTCATCAGTGTTTATAGTTTTCAGAGTACAGGTCTTTCACCTCTTTGGTTAAGTTTATTCCTAGGTATTCTTTTTGGTGCAGTTTTAAGTGGAGTTGTTTTCTTAATTTCTCCTACTTTTTTTATTAGTGTATAGATACACTACCGATTTCTTGGTGTTAATTTTGTATCCTGCTACTTTACTGAATTCATTGATTACTTCTAGTATTTGTTTGGTAGATATTATATATAGTATCATGTCATCTGCACATGATGACAGTTTGGCTTCTTTACTAGTATGAATACCTCTTATTTCTTGTCTGATTGCTTTGTTTAGGACTTTCAGTATTATGTTGAATTAAAGTGGTAAGAATGGACATCCTTGGCTTGTTCCTGATCTTCGTGGGAAAGCTCTCAGTTTTTCACCACTGAGTATGATGTTAGCTGTGGGTTTTTCATATATGGCCTTTATTAGGTTGAGGTATGGTCCCCTAAACCCACTTCGTTGAGAGTGTTTTTTATCAAAAATGGATGTTGAATGGGGCGCCTGGGTGGCGCAGTCGGTTAAGCGTCCGACTTCAGCCAGGTCACGATCTCGCGGTCCGTGAGTTCGAGCCCTGCATCAGGCTCTGGGCTGATGGCTCAGAGCCTGGAGCCTGTTTCCGATTCTGTGTCTCCCTCTCTCTCTGCCCCTCCCCCGTTCATGCTCTGTCTCTCTCTGTCCCAAAAATAAATAAACGTTGGAAAAAAAAAAAAAAAAAAAAAAAATGGATGTTGAATTTCGTCACTGGTTTTTTCAGCATCTGTTGAGATGATCATATGATTTTTATCCTTCATTTTGTTGATGTCATGTGTCACGTTGATTGATTTTTGAATATTGAATGCTTCTTACATCCCCAGAATTAATCCCATTTGATCATCATGCATGATCTGCTTAATGCACTGTTATATATGGTCTGCTAATATTTTGTTGAGGATTTTTGTATCTATATGACAAATCTATTCTTAATCCATATTTTCCCCTACCTGTTTTTACATGTTCTTTATATGTATCTGGGTAAATTTCTGGGCTGTCTCTTCTGTTGATCCATGTATTCTTGGACCTAGAAGTCTCCCATTAAAAAAAAAATTTTTTTTTAATCTTTATTTATTTTTGGGAGGGAGAGTGTGAGTGGGGGAGGAGCAGAGCAGGAGGGAGACTCGGAATCTGCAGCAGTCTCCAGGCTCTGAGCTGTCAGCACAGAGCCCGACACAGGGCTCGAACCCATGAATTGTGAATTCATGACCTGAGCCAAAGTTGGACACTTAACCAACTGAGCCAGCCAGGCACCCCCATAAATCTCCCCTTTTTAGGTCCTTATTGGACGACTCTGCAAGGTATCTGCAAGGATGTTCATTTCAGCATTGTTTAAAATGGGGGGAGACAAATACCTGATAATAGATTTTTGATTAGATCATTAAATTGTATTTAGCTATTAAAACGTACACATTTTGAGTTGGAAGGATGTCACATTGTGTTATGCTGTAGGGGAACAGGAAACTAAATTGTAAGTTTATTATCCAACTTTCACTTTAAAGTATGCTTATATTACACACACTTTCATGAGTACTTTCCCTATCTGAATTTATTTGGTTGCCAAAATCTAATGGTGAAAATTCAGATAGTGAGTTCAGATAATGAGATACTTCTTCCCCAAATCTATTTGGTTCTTGAGTCTTGAACAGAGATTTGTGAAATTTTGGTTAGTCTAAGAGCTATCAGAATTATCTCCAAAAATTTATCCAAACCTCTTCTCTTTAGTTGTAATAATTGGAGTTTGCTAGTGAAGGTTACCTGTGTTTGCACAGGGAAAGTACACAAACATCAAATTTAATCAGTGGTTATCACTGACAATTTAATCAGTGTCACCACCACTGGTTCTTACTCTATTTTCTAATGTTTGTATAAGAACATGTATGTAGACTTTAACCGTAAGTTGTTTGGGAATTTCTATGTCCTATTGACAGCTGATTTCCAACAAAACTACAGGGTTCCCCAAACTCTTAAATTTTTACCTTATAAACATCAGCACTATGGGAAACATCAGCAATATAGCCAGTTAGGCAAATGTATGTTTTAGAAATTGAGACTGTATTTATTTCCTTGCTAACTTGGAGACATGGCCTTGGCAGGGACATCTCAGGAGTTAGAAGTGGGTGAGGAGAAGAAATGTGAAGTGAAATATGTGATGTAATTAATACACTTAAGAGGGGCAGTGTTGTGAAGGCTCTAGATAGGAAAGAGAATGGAGTGCTTCCTTTGGTCCAAATGTTCAATCTGGCTCTTCCAGGTGCTTCTGATTTTCAACATAAAGATGAGGGTGGAGTTCACATGGTTCACCCACCAGGTTTCCATTCTGTTTGGCAACCCCTGCTGAGACTCCTTTTTTGTTTTGTCAATGACCAATGAAAAGCACGTAATGAAAAATAAAGCCTCACTTCTCAAGACTTGACATTCTCTGACCTGGATTTCAGGCTGGAGCAGGACAAACACTTAGAAGAATATGGCCACAAAGTGGAATAAATTTCTTCCTTTCTCATATGGGGTGTGAGTTGAGTGATAATTCTGTGAGAAAGCCTGAGCAAAATTTGTTAGGTTTTGAGGTATTTTTGTGCTTAAAAAAAAAAAAAAATTATATATAATTTGTCCCATAAAGAACCTGGTCCTGATATCTTGTCTTTGCTACCCAATTGGCATACCTCTTGCTTCATGTTGATTTTTTTTTTTTTTTTGTATACACGTGTCCGAATTTTTGTTGCTGTTGTTCCCATCTACGTGACACAAACTTTTAGACCAGATGGATGGTTCTCAAACTTGACTGAGCATTAGAATCTGGAGGGCTTGTGAAAAAACAGACTGCTGGGCCCCAACCCCCAGAGTGCTTGAGGCTGGGACCTGGGGCTTTGCATTTCTAACAAGTTCTCAGGTGCTGATTCTGCTACAGGTCTGAGGACACATTCTGAAACCAGTGGAATAGTTAATTTTATCTTCTAGCATTTAAAACAATTAGAAGAGAAAAATAGGGGCACCTGGGTGGCTCAATTGGTTAAGTGTCCCACTTCAGTTCAGGTCATGATCTCGAAGTCCCTGGGTTCGAGCCCTGTGTTGGGCTCTGTGTTCACCGCTCAGAGCCTGGAGCCTGCTTCAGATTCTGTGTCTCCCTCTGTCTGTGCTCCTCCCCTGCTCATGCTCTGTCTCTCTCTCTCTCTCTCAAAAATAAATAAAGATTAAAAAAATAATTTAAAAAAAGAGAGAAATACCCTATATGTGTAAGATGACAAATGAAGATGGAAATGTGTTTCTGATTTGGTTTTTACTGGGTGCTAGGGACACAAGTAGGGGAGGTTGGTCCTTGTCCTCAGCATCTATATGTGTGTAGTATACATTGAAAGACCAACATGGTACAGATGCTAAAGATACAATCAGGGAAGTGTGTGAACACAGCCCAAGCAGTAGAGGGGACATAGTGATTAAGACCTCTTTAAATACATTTGCCCCTCCCCAGTGAAGAGCAGTCTCGACTTGCTGCGAGGAAGTATGCTCGTGTGGTGCAGAAGCTTGGGTTCCCGGCCAGATTCCTCGATTTTAAAATACAGAACATGGTTGGAAGCTGTGATGTGAGATTTCCCATCAGGCTGGAAGGTTTGGTGTTAACCCATCAGCAGTTCAGTAGGTATGACGGTTATAAAACTTTCTGAGTTTCCCGAGGTATTGAAGTTGTATTACAGGCAGGCTGCTTACATCGTGTATCTTTCAGAGAAAGTGTTGTGCTTTTTTTGTTGTTGTTTTGTTTTTTTTAAGACTGTAGGTAAAAGGATTAAGATGCTGTGCTTGAGTCTTTACTGGTTACTGTATGTGTACAATCTTCTGAAATAGTGGGTCTCAAAATTAAATTGCATAGTAATCACCTGGACAGCTTATTAAAGCACTTTCCTGGGGGCGCCTGGGTGGCTCAGTCGGTTGAGTGTCTGACTTCAGCCCAGGTCATGATCTCGCGGTCCGTGGGTTCAAGCCCCGCATCGGGCTCTGTGCTGATGGCTTGGAGCCTGGAGCCTGTTTCGGATTTTGTGTCTCCCTCTCTCTCTCTCTGACCCTCCCCTGTTCATGCTCTGTCTCTCTCTCTCTCTCAAAAATAAATAAAAACATTAAAAAAAAAAAAGAGCACTTTCCTGCCTAGGCTGCATCATCATTGATTTTTGCCTGAATCTGCAGTTCCAGCAGGCTCACAGGTGATGTCAGAACTTCTTGCCAGAGGCTTGAGACTCCCTTGCAGATTTCTGAAACAGGCACACCCAGCTTGGCAGGGGTGGTGGCAATGGCCGGGAAAGAAGCAGTATGAGATGGGTAGGCAGGATGGAAGGGGCTGATGACTGGCAGGAGAGAAAGGGTCAGAGAAAAGATGGAAAAAGAATGGCCTAGCACATTCTATGAAGGCAGTCCTACCTAGTTTTAGTCCTATTGAGTTTGAGGGGGTTTTACACGCGTGTAGCTATGGCTCCCACCCTACAATTTGTTCGTTAGTGGAGTCCTGGGAGTATCTCTAGCCTGCTTCTTCAAATGTAACTTCCCAGCTCAACAGCAAATGTACCAGGTCTGCTTTCCTCAGTTGCATTGGTGCTTCTCCCAGCCTGTTCAGGCCCTCAGCAGTGATGGAGGCTGACTGGTCAGCACCAAAAAGCCCCCTGCCCTGGGGCATATATACCTGGCCAAGGCCCTGTGAGCTGCTTAGAATCACAGATGCTTCACCTGCGAGTGATCATTCCCATTTACAGAGTGAATAGGGATCCTATAGCTGTGCTGTCTCTGACATTTGTTAGCTTTCTTTTTCAGACATGGTCTGAACAGCCGTTAAAAATTGCTTTGTTTTTTCCTAGTTTTTCAAAAATCTCAGTTCATTCTGAGATTTAGCTTTTAGGATATTCCTCAGGCTATGTTTATTTCCCCTTGACTGTATTTTCTTTTTCCCTCTGCATTAATTTTTTTCAACATATACTTATTGGATACCTATGATGTTACCATTGAGTTCAACTGTGAAGCACCCCATGCAGGAAACGCTGCCTTTTTAGGTACCTTTCTCATTCTTCAATCTTGGGAAGGGTTGTAGATTAATAGTAAAGCTTTGTTTTTAAGGATCTCTTAACACATGAGGCATCTTTTCTTCCAGATTCTCAACCATGGGCCTCTGTTTTGTCTCTCAACCAACTTTTTCTGATGAAAGATCTCTGCCAAGATTCTATGTCTGTATTAGACTTACCACTCTGCTTTCTGGCCATTTAGGCCTCTAAAATGACGTGTACAATTTCTCCCAAATTTCACTTTATTTCTTTTTCACCAACATTGTCGTCTTTGTAGGTCAGATTTAAGTCTAGGGTAGGAGTACCCCTCGTCACTACTTGTGCTTTCTGAAAGATAAAATTGCCACTAGGGGAAGATGCGAACTCATCCTATGCACTGATTTCAGCCACTTGGAGTGGGTCCGTTAGTTGTTCTGTCTTCCTTCCAAAGCAGTTTTAGGATCTCATCCATCTTTTTTTTTTTTTTTTTTTTTTTTAATGTAACCATACAGCCTGCATTATAGTCCCACTACTATCTATTTCTAGTCTTATCCTTGTCTCCTCCAAAAGTTTGCCACTTGGGCTCCACCCTTAGGATATGGATTATAGCTCCAATGTGTGGACTGAGGGCATTGAGACATGAAAACACTTCTTTTTCAACAGGTTTGTGGGGCGCCTGGGTGGCTCAGTCGGTTAAGCGTCCGACTTCGGCTCAGGTCATGATCTTGCAGTCTGTGAGTTCAAGCCCCGCGTCAGGCTCTGTGCTGACAGCTCAGAGCCTGGAGCCTGTTTCAGATTCTGTGTCTCCCTCTCTCTCTGACCCTCCCCCGTTCATGCTCTGTCTCTCTCTGTCTCAAAAATAAATAAACGTTAAAAAAAAATTAAAAAAAAAATAGGTTTGTATCTTTAAAATGAGACCTCTCTTTAATTGTCTGCAACGCTGTCAGGGAACCATGGCGTATACCAGTTGTAATTATTAGGTTAAGTTTGCCCATGTTAAAACCTCAAGTTCTTTTCATTCTCCTGGATCTACAAATTTGTGTATCAGCATCTGATACCGTAAGTATCCCCTAATTACTGGGCACCTCCTCTGTCAACATTTCTATGCCATAGTTGTTTCCAGTTTTCTCTGAACATTGTTCTCCCTTCCTTTCTAAATCAAAGATATCGTGATAACAAATACTAAGTGACTAATATCTAGGAGGCTACCGTGTAGCATATGCTGTGGTGATCATGATAGTCATTACAGCCATGGTCCCTTGCCCTCATGGAGCTCACTGTCTTAAAGGGAAGACAGAGAAGCTAAAGTTAATATGGTAACTATGAGGGTGAACACCCCTTGGAGTGCTATGGTACCATTAACCAGGATATTTCACAGGGTGGGGGGAATGTGGAGGTCAAAGTTCTTACGGGAGGTAACACTGAAGCCAACACTTGAATGATGAGTTGAAGTTGGGTTGGCTAAGAGATTGGCAAGTGTTAGTTATTCTTTATCCTCATAAAATTCTGTCTCTAACCAAGTCTCTTTTCTTTTCCCCTGGCCTTAACCTTCCTTTGAAATGAGGCAGAGAATAAATAAAATGAAGTAGATATCTTTTTTTTTTTTTTTAATTTTTTTTTTCAACGTTTATTTATTTTTGGGACAGAGAGAGACAGAGCATGAATGGGGGAGGGGCAGAGAGAGAGGGACACACAGAATCGGAAACAGGCTCCAGGCTCTGAGCCATCAGCCCAGAGCCTGACGCGGGGCTCGAACTCCCGGACCGCGAGATCGTGACCTGGCTGAGGTCGGACGCTTAACCAACTGCGCCACCCAGGCGCCCCTGAAGTAGATATCTTACTGGAAGTTCGTTATGCTGGTATCTTAAAACTATGGTTCTGAAAGCCAATTGCAGTTTGCCGTCATTTATATACTGAAGACTTTGGTTTTCTTGTTTCCTTTCTAGAATGCTAAGATTCTGTTGGAAGGGGAAATGGAAACATTTCTTCTGTGCCCCTAGCTTTCACTTTCTTGGCTAGAACTTCATAGCTCCCACACAAGTTTTCCAGGGTTCCCGCCAGTATCGTTGTCTCCCCAGTGTTGAGAAGTGGTAAGTGAATAAAGTCTTAACAGGCTCTCTGCACGAAGAGTGATGTCCTAGGAAGACAAGTCCACCCATAGCAGCCTCCACACACTTCAGCAAGTAGTCTCACCACTGCAGTGCATCTTTCTAGTACCAATAAGAGACTTCACATCTGCTGTTGTAGGAGTCTTACTCATTGCAGAGTGGAATGGAGTTTTTCTCTGTGGTCTGGATTTACCCTTTAAATGCAAAGATTTATGTGTATTGTGTTTCATTTGTCAAATTTCTTCTTTTTCTTATATCTGTTCTTCATTAGTTGTTGTTTTTATTTCCTCAACCTCCTCTTAACTTTTGATTTCTTTTTTGAAGTCTCTTCAAGACTTTTCTAGGAGTCTCTGCCGGAGACTTCTCTCTGCCGGAGCCTGGAGAAGCAGTTCTTAGCCCTATCATCCTTCTACATTTGGTAGTAAATACAACTGAGTTACCATTTATAGGAACAAATCCTAAAGTTTTTAAAGTTTTTCTTTCTTTTTTTTTTTTTTAAGTAATCTCTGCACCCAACGTGGGGTTTGTACTCACGACCCTGAGATCAAGAGTCCCATGCCCTTCCAACCCAGCCAGCCAGGTGCCCCACAAATCCTAAATTTTTAACACTTGGGACAGTTTAGCATTCTTTACAGCACCCTTCCAGAGACAAATGATAGTGGTCTAGAAAATTTTTTAGGTTCTATCTGCTAAAATTGTTAGCTTTAGCAGTTTATAAATGCATATAAAATGTGCTTATTATTGAGAAACTTGGAAAACTTAGAAAACACGTTTATGTATTTTTATTGATAGGTTTTTTTTTTTTTTGGAAAGATGGAAAACATTTAACCAAGAAGATCTTAATGCATTAAATTTGATGCCCTAAGTTATCTTAATTTCTAATAGCTTAGGATGATCTGCACTTTGAAAAAAATCTTAGGACCAAAGATGAGTTTTGCTCTTGACTCTACCGTAAGAAATTGCCTACAGCACTCCAGAGTACTTCTATTAAGACTGGCCTGGGTGGCTCAGTCTGTTGGGCGTCCAACCTCAGCTCAGGTCGTGATCTCATGGTCCGTGAGTTCGAGCCCTGCATTGGGCTCTGTGCTGACAGCTCAGAGCCTGGAGCCTTCTTCAGATTCTGTGTCTCCCTCTATCTCTGCCCCTCCCCTGCTTATACTCTGTCTCTGTCTCAAAAATAAATACAAACATTAAAAAAAAAGGCCAAAAGTTCTTGGTAAAATAGCTTCAATATTCTGGGTCTTGAATATTATGGGAAAGTGGTTGAATAGTACTATTTTTAACTTTTCCCTTTTATATCTTAACAGTTATGAACCTGAACTTTTTCCTGGCCTTATTTATAGAATGGTAAAACCACGAATTGTGTTGCTTATCTTTGTATCTGGAAAAGTTGTGTTGACAGGTGAGTTCTAAGATTATTTTCTGACTTTCCTAAAATTCAGTAGCTGTGTGTATGCTTTGCTTTTCCTCTTAAATAGCTTTGTTCACCATTATAAAGCCTTGCTATTGTAGAACACCTGGAGGAAAAAAATGAAAAGTAGAAATGATTATAACATCACCCATTGGTCTCAATATCCAAAATGATATAACTTTTTTCATGTTTTTATTTTCTTTTTATATGTATATTTATCTTAACATCCTTAACATCCTCTTAGAATACTTTTAAGAGTTGAACAGTATTCTTTTTTTTTTTTTTTAATGTTTAGTTTTGAGAGAGAGAGAATGACAGGGTGTGAACAGGGGAGGGGCAAAGAGAGAGGGAGACACAGAAATCTGAAGCAGATTCCAGGCTCTGAGCTGTCAGCACAGAGCCCAATGCAGGGATTGAACTCGTGAACCGCAAGATCATGGCCTGAGCTGAAGTCAGTGGCTTAACCAACTGAGCCACCCAGGTGTTCCTCGGCTACAAATGTTCTAACAGAGGGGTCATCAAACCTTTTTCTGTAAAGGGCCAAATACTAAATATTTTAAGCTTTGTGGCCCATAGGGTCTCTGTTGCAACAACTGAACTCTGCCATTACAGTATGAAAGTAGCTATAGGCATTACCTAAAGGAAAGGGCTCTGAAATGTGAATTTAATATAATTCATATAATTTACATGTGTCATGTAATATTTTTCTTCATTTGATTTTTTTTTTTTTTTTGCCCCCAATCATTTAGGCCATTGAATTTAAAACCATTTTTAGCTCACACGCTATACAAAAACAGGACTAGATTTGGCCAACAGCCTGTTTCCTACTTCTGTTCTCACACTTTATCATATCAAACTTATTTTCCATTGCCAAGCATTTAAATGTTCTTTCTTTGTTTGCTGCTTATAATGGCACAGACTTTGGCTATTTTTATGTGTGGAGAATTATATTGTTAGTGTGGATGCTCAGAAATGGAACTTTTAAGGATATGACTACTCTTAAGGTTCTGAGTACAAATTATCAAATTGTTTTTTAAAGGGATACACAATATAGTTCTCCCATATTCTATGTTCTTAACAGCAATGATTTAAGTATCAACCCTCAGTAGTATTCAAAACAAAAATGGCATAAAAAAACTTTTACTTTATAAGCGAAAATGATCTCATTGCTTTAACTACATTGGCAATCAGAAACAGAAATTGATGACTTTTCTAAGATAGTCAAGAAATAGCATTTTGTCTTTTGTAGACATTGTGTACATGACTTAATCTTTTTTGTCTAGTGTTTTATTATTTTTTCCCTAAGGTTTTGTATGAGTTTGCCATAATACTAAAAGTAATTACTCTTTGTTTTATACTTACAGCTTTTTCCAGTTGACTTATTTTTACATAAACAAGGGTTTTTTTTTAACTCTTGAGGTAAATGGTTGAGATTCTTTCCATACCATTCTACTGACATTTGCTATTCTTGTCTAATTTTGTCTTACTTTTTACATATTTTACTTTTCTGTACCAAGATGAATGCCAAATTTATATAGCAGGGGCCAAAGTGATTAGGACCCACCCTCACATAGCCAGCCAGCCATCTTACCACTGCATATTACTCTACTTAATTTGTGATCATTCCACTTGACCTTTATATATGGGTCTGTTCTCTAGTCTTGCCTTTGCTCTAGAATTCTGTGATAATCCTATTGTATATATTACTATTGTGGTATAAGTGTGCCTTAATTTTAGTGGTCTTTATTTCTGCTAGGGTCAATTTCCCCTCTCAGTTTGCTTCTTAGCTCCTCTTGAATATTTAGTCTTCCAAATAAGCTTTAGAATTTTACAAAATCTTGTCCCATCTAAAAAAATTTGAGATTTTTGCATTACCTGAATTAATTTGGGGAAAAATGATAAAGTCATCACTCAGCATCCCAAAACATGGAATTTCTGTTCTTAAGTCTTCTTTTAGAACACTCAGTAAAGTTTTATAGTTTGTTTTACTGTAACAACTAATGTGTCTTCAAAGTGAGGAAAGCCTGTTTGGAATTCAAGAACGTTTTGAATACAGCAAAGCTATAATTTCTCAGATGCTGCCAATTTAGAGTCTAGAATAATGAAGACCTCCTAGTGACTGACTTAAAGTTTACTTCTGTATATCCTGAAGGAAAGGGGGAAAGTCTGCCAAGTAAATTGAATAGTATAAATACTGGAGCAAACATATGCCGTACTATATATGCCCTACATATGCCCTACATATAGAGGGGACAAACTTTTCAAGACCTTTGGAAGATACTTTCATGTACATGCTTATATAATTATTAATCAGTCTTATTAACAGTGCCAATTGACAAGTACTATAATGGCTAAATCTTTATTAGGAGTACACAAAAACAAATCTCTTTAAATATCTTTCATTAAAACCAGCTTGGGGCGCCTGGGTGGCTCAGTCGGTTAAGTGTCCGACTTCAGCTCAGGTCACGATCTCGCGGTCCATGAGTTCGAGCCCCTCGTCGGGCTCTGGGCTGATGGCTCAGAGCCTGGAGCCTGCTTCCGATTCTGTGTCTCCCTCTCTCTCTGCCCCTCCCCCATTCATGCTCTGTCTCTCTCTGTCTCAAAAATAAATAAACGTTAAAAAAATTAAAAAAAAAATTAAAACCAGCTTTCCTACTTACCCCAATTAAAACAAACAAAACTTGCATGTACACATTTGCTACAAGTTTCAAATCACACAAATAAAGAATTGTCCACACATTATACTGAAGACCATGCAATACACTTCCCTTAAAATTTGTTACGCATTCAGCATGTAGAACAAACAAAGCTAAATTTCTCCATTCTTGCAAGATGTAGATCATCACTTTTGTGAAGGGGAGCGGGGAGGATGAGATGTATTAACTGAAGTGCCCACCACCTTCAGGTACTCGCTTTGTCCCTCAGCTCTTTGGATGTCTGTGCAAACACCTGTGTGGTTTTGGGGGGCACCTTCTCCCTTTTCCTTCTTGTCAGATGAAGGAAAGAGAAATACTTTTAGTGGTGAGAGGCAGCAGGTGTGGTGGCTAAGAGGCTGGACTCTGGAAACCAATGGTCTAATTCAAACCCAGGCTTTACCATTTATTGGCTGTATGACCTTGGGTGAGTTTAAGTTCTCCACCTTGATTTCCACATATGTAAAGGCAGGTGGCCATAGAAAATACCTGCTAAATGCGAGGAGGCAGAAAAGCAGTGCCTGGTGTATGGTAAATGTGGTATAAATGTTAGCTGTTATTCCCTTGGTGAAAACCCAGTCT
This sequence comes from Puma concolor, assembly GCF_028749965.1. Classification (NCBI taxonomy): domain Eukaryota; kingdom Metazoa; phylum Chordata; class Mammalia; order Carnivora; family Felidae; genus Puma; species Puma concolor. Next base: position 45,815,564 of record NC_141672.1, read on the forward strand.
TATTTTTTCCCCCTAGCATTGAAAGATTGGAATTTTGCTGTGATGCCTTGCCCTGATGATAGGAATATGAAGTCTAAAGAGGCTTTAGTCTATGGTCTAAAATGCCTCACATGTATCGCTTTCCCTCTAGCATAATGGACTTCTTAAGAATCTGGGTTTTTATTACGTAGGGTCACTCTCAATCAAGCAATTCTTGGAAATGAGGAGGTCAGAGGGCAACATGCAAATGGCAAGACTTATTAGTGAGTAGGCCAGAGAGATAACACGATCCCTGTCAGTGGTTACCAGGAATCCCCCAACAATAGCAAGTTAGTATGTACTGTAAAATGTGTACTTTGAAGGGTTGAATGCTATTTTTAACAAATTGTAAGACTTTCCCTGATGTAGGAATAGAATTGGAAAATCTAAGTAGTATTGGAAATTGATATTTGGGCTGGCCAAGGGGTAGGAATGAACTTTTAAACCTTATTACAGATGGCAGATATTTCATAAAGTTCGGGTGACTACCAGCTACACATACTGGACAGGAAAGCAAATATAATACCCTCCCCCCACCACCTCACCCATGGCCAGAATCAGCCCTGGGGAAAGGAGACAAATTATGTGCCACTGGCTCTTACAGAACCAGATGATAAACTATGTGTACTTGGACAAGCCAGCCATCCCAGTGTCCCTAACCCTGAAGCACATTCTCCTAGGACCGTAAAAATAGCTTAGATTTTATAAAATGATATGGTTTACAGGGGACTTCTTACAACATCCACTCACGTCATGCTTACAGCTGCCCTCTGAGAAGGCTATTGTCCTTATTTTACAGGTAAGGAAATGGAAACTCCGAGGTTAAACAATTTGCCTGTGATTTCAAATCTAGTTAATGGTAAAGCTGGCATTTGGGCTCATATAGTTTGATTTCAATGCCAGTCCTTTCTTCATTATGCCAGCCACAGAATTTCCTCCTCCATCACCCTGGTCAGGAATGGTGTTTATCCCCTAAAGTGGTGGTCATTTTCTCCTGCAGGAAAAGACTGAGAGGCCAGTCACCTAATTGGAGCCTGGTGTTTTAAATTGGGATGTCTGATAATAGATTAATAGGACTAGAGGACCAATTTGGGTTCCCATAAAGTTGTGATACCAGTATTTCAGTGAGGAAATATTTGACTAGATTGACCAAATCCCCTCATTGAAATACCCAGTTACAACTGCTGGCAAAGTTTATTTGGTGACTTTTAGATGGGACACTGGATATGTGAGGTCTTCACCCATAGCTGTTATTCATGATTCAGGGGAACTTCAGCTTCTTGGGCCTCATTTTCCACATAGGAAATGAAAGAAATTGTATTAGCTAATTTCCACAAAGCTCTTTTGTGTCTACTGATGTTATTCTATCATATAAAATAATGATCACTGTCAATGTCTGTTCCCTCCTGGGCAACGGGTGTGTTTTGCTCTTCAGGGGATGCCAGAATGCTAAACTTGTTGGGGCTTGAAAATCCTCTTAGGTATGATTTTTTTTTTTTTTTTAATTTACATCCCAGTTAATTAGCATATAGTGCAACAATGATTTCAGGAGTAGATTCCTTAGTGCCCCTTATCCATTTAGCCCATCCCCCCTCCCACAACCCCTCCAGTAACCCTGTTTGTTCTCCATATTTATGAGTCTCTTCTGTTTTGTCACCATCCCTGTTTTTATATTATGTTTGTTTCTCTTCCCTTATGTTCATCTGTTTTGTCTCTTAAAGTCCTCATATGAGTGAAGTCATATGATTTTTGTCTTTCTCTGACTAATTTCACTTAGCATAATACCCTCCAGTTCCATCCATGTAGTTGCAAATGGCAAGATTTCATTCTTTTTGATTGCCGAGTAATACTCTATTGTATATATATACCACACTTTCTTTATCCATTCATCCATCGATGGATGTTTGGGCTCTTTCCATACTTTGGCTATTGTTGATAGGGCTGCTATAAATATTGGGGTGCATGTGTCCTTTCGAAACAGCATACCTGTATCCCTTGGATAAATACCTAGTAGTGCAATTGCTGGGCCCTAGGGTAGTTCTATTTTTAGTTTTTTGAGGAACCTCCATACTGTTTTCCAGAGTGGTTGCACCAGCTTGCATTCCCATAGGTATGATTTTTAAGTGTTATGAAAAACTGAAGTACATAGTTATCTTGAATGTTGGACCTAGATCCTCCATTTCTCAAATATAAAAAGAACCTTGATTTTGGTGGGTGGGGATGGAGGTTGAATGGGTGGGTGAGTGGCTGTTTGCTGTATCTACTATACTTTACTGTCTCCTATTAAGAAAGCTTTCACATTCAAATATACCTAAAAGGGGGGAAAAGTCCATCAAATCAGAGGCAGAATTTTTTTTTTTAATAAATATTTCCCCAACTCACTGTTTGGTTTCTGCAAAACAACCACTTTAGAAATGAAAATTTTAGTGCTGTAACAAAAATCTGAGGCTTAAGGGACTTTTCCTGCCCCAAAGGTACAGAGTTTCTGTTACCCATGTCAGTAGTTTCCCCTCCTCCCCTTCCTTCTCCCCACCCCACGTGTTTGAGGATGGAGACTCACATGCAGTAAACTCCTTGGAATAAGTAACTTTTTGTCCTTGTCTCTCAAAAAAAAATTTTTTTTTAAGCTTATAAGGACTTCATCTTTGATTCTTTAACATTTTTTAAAATTTTGAGGTGAAATTCACATAATATAAACTTAACCATTTTAAAGTGAATAATTCAGTGACATTTAGTATAGTCACAATTTGTGCAACCCCACCTGTATCGAGTGCCAAAACATTTCCATTACTCCAAAATAAAATCCCATATCCTTAAGCAGTTTGCTCTCCATTCCTCCCTCCCCTTAGCCCTTGGCAACCTCTGTGGAATTACCTACTTTGGATATTTCGTATAAATGGAATCATACAGTATGTTACCCTTTGTGCCTCGCTTCTTTCACTTAGCATAATGTTTGTTCCTCCCTACCCCCCCTCCCCCTGAGAGAGGCGGGGGACAAAGGCTAGAGAGAGAAGGAAGAGGGAAAGAGAGAGAATCCCAAGCAGGCTCCAAGCTGTCAGTGCAAAGCCTGACACTGTGCTCAATCTCACAAACTGAGACCATGGCATGAGCCAAAACCAAGAGTCAGACACTTAACCAACTGAGCCACTGAGGCACCCCTGGCATAATGTTTTTGAGGTTCATCCACACTGCAGAATATATCACAGCCTCATTCCTTTTTGTGGCTAAATAATCCATTGTTTGGGGCGCCTGGGTGGCTCCGTTGGTTGAGTGTTCCACTTCGGCTCAGGTCATGATCTCACAGTCTGTGTGTTCAAGCCCTGCATCGGGCTCTGTGCTGACAGGTCAGAGCCTGGAGCCTGCTTCAGATTCTGTGTCTCCTTTTCTCTCTGTCCTCTCCCACTCATGCTCTGTCTCTGTCTCTCTCTCAAAAATAAACATTAAAAAATATTCCATTGTATGTGTATATTACAACGTGTTTATCCATTCATCTATTGATGGACACTTGGGTTTCCACTTTTTGGCTACTGGGAATAATGCTGCAAGGAATCCGTGTGTGCATGCATATTGTTGGAGTATCTGTTTTCAGTTTGGGGACAAATCCCAGGAGTAGAATTGCTGGGTCATCTGGTCATTCTTAACATTTTTGAGGAACTGCCAAACTGTTTTCTACAGTGGCTGAATCATTTTACATTCTCCAGGAAGAGTCTTTATCAGCGTAAGACTCTTCATGCTAATAAGTTCTCTTCATGCTAATAAGAGAATTAACTTGCTTCCTGCCAATGATAGCAGATAATAGTTTCCCAATTAGCTGAGAGCTCCATATGAACATAAGTACTACCAGTCTAGAACCCTTAATACAATGTGCCTGCATAGCTTTGAAGGTGGAAGCAGTTGGTGGCAGTGAGTGGTGGTGAGAGATAGATGAGCAGGGCCTGACTGCTGTCTCTCAAGGGTAGGGACCTTGTCTAATTCATGTTTTTATCCATTTTAATCCCTAGGACAGTTACAATGAAAGATCCTTGAAACTTCAGACTCTAAGGAGTGACAGTGGCACAGTTTTCCTCCTCTAATAATCTCTCCTTATACAATGAAATGTAAAATTTTTGCTGCAGTTTGTCTCACTCTGTTAGGCAATATTAGGGAATCAAGGTGTCAACTAGACATGAGGGGATCCAAGGAAGTCCCTTGTGCTGGCAGCTGAGTGCCCACAGGTGCTGACAAAAGTCATGTTCTCTGGTCATGTTCATGGCATGCTGAGAGATAACATTCCATATTTCATACTCTGTGAGACTAAAGATGAACTGATACACCCACACAGCAAAGTACTAGAAAGCTCTGCTCTAGGGTATGTGTTCATGGGAATGTGGCTGTCCTCACCAAATTCTTTTGTATTTACCAAAATGTCACTTCTCAGGTAAACCTAAAGAGATATCTTCATATTAAAGGTAATTGGAGGTGACAGATGAAATTTTATTCTTAAAACAATTTTGGTATTTTTATATTAAATATTATATAAACTTGGATTTCTTTGTAGGTGCCAAAGAACGTTCTGAGATCTATGAAGCATTTGAAAACATCTATCCTATTCTAAAGGGTTTTAAAAAAGCCTGAGTACGTCATTCAACCATTCAGCATCTCATAATATATTGGTTTGAGAATGTGCATAAGCCCAGCACACAAACACGCACATTTTGACTCTATTTGTTAAAGAATGATTCTATATGAGTATTCATGCCTAAAAACTGAAGAAACTTTTTTCAAAATGACACCCATATTACTTTGAAAATTGAACAAGTAAACTTTTCAGAATTTGAGAGATTTATGGCCTTGCTAGAATGATAATCATGTTTAATCATCAAAATGTAATGTTCTGCTGGAGATGTAGTATATTAACATGTTCCCCGCAAATATATAGTGATACATAGAAATTTCAGATAACTGCATAGACTAGATCATAACTGCAACATCACATAGCAGGATAGAAACTAATGTGTCTATTTTTTTTCCTTTTAAAATATCTTTTTGCTTGAAATGATAGAGGAAATTATTCCTCTTGTTTAAAAATAAACTTTCAGGAACCATTCAGGTTTAGTGTAAGCTCTATTTTGAAAACAGTTTAGGGACTTCTTTTTCGTATGTGTTTATCATTCTGTGTCCTTGTATTACAATAGACCAGATAAAACTAAAAGAATGGAGCAAAGGGTTCAGATTCAAGACCTAAAGAGATTGTGGAATCCTCAGAATTTGATGGAGATGTGCAGGTTATCAGTGGGGGATGGGGCTAACATGACTCAAGACTCTTGTTCCCAAGTGCTCAGGGATTGTGTCTTTCACCAAGATGAGTAAACAGATTTGTGAGGAGGAAGCGTTCAGTTCCTGACATACTGAGTTTGTGGTGGCCACTGTACATCACTTTATGCCTCCTAGGGAGTTGTGAATCTTTAGGTGTGGAGCTTGAGAGAGAAGTCCCAGCTAGAGAATTCAAGGGAGTCATCAGTTGACAGCCTACCAAAATAATCCTGGAGAACCACTTGTCTAGGTAAATTGACCTATAAACACACTTTCCTTTTTTTTTCCTTTTGTAGTTTGGAGGCATTTTCAAACACTAATTATTCTGACTTCATCCTCCGAGCCACCCTATTTATCTACACAGAAAATAGTCTGGAGTAATCGAATTAGGTTAAATTCTACCTAGTTCCAATTTTCAGAGCATGGCCCAGAGTAGAAGAATGTTGGACATTAATTTAAAATTCAGTTTTCAGAAAGATAACTTTGATTTCTTTGGATTGATTCCACTGGTTCGCTATTATCAGTAAAGTACTGTCAGATTGCTAACAGATTACTGTTAAACGTATTTTTAATCCTCCCAACGTTTGGTAGGTACTGTTAACTATCTCCATTTAACAGATAAGAACACGAGTACAGACCAAATCACAAAGCTATAGAGGAGGTGAGTGAGCCGAAATACAACCTCTTTCCAAAACCCAGACTCCTCGCCCAACTTTGTTTGCTGTAGTTTTAACCAAATTTAAAAGCATCCATAGCGAATTAAAGAAATTCTCTGATTTTGTTCCCAGCCCGTTTTCCCCAAATCCCTAGGGCATTGTGTTACTATTTCTTGCACAAGTTTGTGGCGTTAACTTGTAGCCCTGGCACGATCAAGCGGATGATGACATTTTGTTTGGCTGACCCGGCCCTCTAACACAATTCTCCCCGCTGGGGGCGCGCTGCCCCTCAAGCCGTAAGGAAAAGTAACAGCGCCTCCCGCCAGCGGGCCTGGCAGACAGCTCTGAGAGGCTGGGCGAGGGGCTCGCGGGGATCCCGCCCGCCCTCTCGGCACCACCCCAGGCCCCTCCTCCTCGCCCAGGATGCACCTGGTTGAAAACAAAATCCCACGTGACTGGCTCTGCTCTCAGGCCATCATGGCGTCTCCCAGTGGGAAGGGAGCCCGGTCGCTGGAGGCTCCTGGCTGCGGGCCCCGGCCGCTCGCCCGGGACCTGGTGGACTCCGTGGACGACGCGGAGGGGCTGTACGTGGCGGTCGAGCGTTGTCCGCTGTGCAACACCACCCGCCGGCGGCTGACCTGCGCCAAGTGCGTCCAGAACGGCGATTTCGTCTACTTCGACGGCCGCGACCGGGAGAGGTACGGCAGCCGCTCCGGCTCTATTGTTTCTTTCCCGAGTGTCTCCTCCCGCTCGGCGAATAGTGAGGTTTGAGCCTGGGGCCCGCGTCTGGGGCCCGGAGAGAGGAGGGGAATGGGGAGGGTGGGTAGCTGCTTTGCGCCGGCGCTTTGCTCCCAGGGGTCAGGGTCGGGGGGTGGGGACCAGATGAGGAAGATCGCGGTTTCCCCGTAACCCGCGGGAGAAGAGACCCCACGGTGCTCCTGGGTACTAAAGATAAAGGAATAGATGGTGACTCTGGATAAGTCTTCCCCTATTGCTCCCATAGAGTTGCATTCTCGGCACTTTGCTGCACTTCCATTCAAAAGCTTGGTTTAACCTTTGTGTTCTAAAGCACATCCATTCTCTAGAGGAGACACCAAAAGAGAATCAGATAACTGGTTAAGAAGGATTCGGGGCCGTGATACCCTGTGTCACAGCTGGACCTTGTTAGGAGACACGCTTACTCTGATGTATGATTAGGACTAGCTAGTTGCTCCCTTTCCCCCTATGCCTCCAAGGATGCTAAGGCTTTTGGCAATGTGTTTTGGCTTCTGTAAAAATCCAGACTGGGAGCCACAAGCCCTTAGTTAAGAGAATTGAATTTAGGAACATGTTCTGGCCTTGTTTTGAAATCTAAACACAGAGCTACAAGTCCCTGGTTAAGATAATTGAAAAATTAGTCTGATTAACTGCAGGGTCTCAACGTTTGTTTCAGTGATTTAGTGTCGTTGATAGTAAGAGCTTTTTGAGCGTGAAAGTTCGGGTATTAATTCATTTGCAACAGCCCAATATGTTATTACCTCCAACTTACTCTTGAGGAAGCTGCACAGTAAGTGCCTTGTCTTGGTCACACAGATAATGAGCATAAGAATCAGAATTAAAATCCAGGCAGCATGAACCCATATATTGTGCACCTAACCACTGGATTGTACCACCTCTATATTTGGAAATATTTTGAGTTCCTAGTATTTCTCTGATCATAAATGGAGTTTCTCTTTTGAGATTTGTGTATCTTTTTAGTTCATTGCTGTGTCTCATTGATGCATTTGATGACTTTAGAAACTGCTGGTGTAATAAGTGATAGCTTTAAAAATGAAATCAGTTGCTTTCTTATAAGACTACTAGGCATGCAATGGAAATGTCTAACTGATGGAGTTTATCAAGGCTTCAGTTCTGGACTCTCTTCTCTGTCTATACTTTTTCCCAGATACATTCTCATGAATGCTAAAGACTGCCAGACTTGTGTCTCCAATCCAGACCTCTCTGAAATCCAGTAAACAGCTGCCTACTCAACATCTGTCTCTAAATTTGTAATAAGTATCTCCATCTTAATATGGCAGACTGAACTCATGGTTTTCCATGATAAATCTGTTCTTCCTCCCATGCTCATCCCAACCCAGTAAATGGTCATCTCATTCTTTTTTGATACAGGTCAAAAAACCCTGCCAGCCTTTCTTGACTTCTCTCAAAGCCACCATATCTAATCCCATCAACAAATCCTATTTGTTCTTAAAAACCTGTCTAGGGGCGCCTGGGTGGCGCAGTCGGTTAAGCGTCCGACTTCAGCCAGGTCACGATCTCGCGGTCCGGGAGTTCGAGCCCCGCGTCAGGCTCTGGGCTGATGGCTCGGAGCCTGGAGCCTGTTTCCGATGCTGTGTCTCCCTCTCTCTCTGCCCCTCCCCCGTTCATGCTCTGTTTCTCTCTGTCCCAAAAATAAAATAAAATAAAATAAAATAAAATAAAATAAAAAAAACGTTGAAAAACCTGTCTAAAACTGACCCTTTCACTAGCTCCTGGTCTGATCTGCCAGAGGATTATTGACTCTTGAGTTTCTGCTTCCACCCTTGCTCCCTCATAGTGTAATTTCGTACGTATTGCGGCTGGAGTAACATTTCTCTTCCATTCTTCAAATCTTCAATCTTGGAAGGGTTTCCTGTTTTACCCAAAGTATTAAAAAAAAAAAAAAAAGGCAAAGTCCTTAACAAAAGTTCCATGCTGTCTCTTCTTCTCTGATCTCCTATTTTTTTTTTTAATTTTTTTTTCAACGTTTATTTATTTTTGGGACAGAGAGAGACAGAGCATGAACGGGGGAGGGGCACAGAGAGGGAGACACAGAATCGGAAGCAGGCTCCAGGCTCTGAGCCATCAGCCCAGAGCCTGACGCGGGGCTCGAACTCATGGACCGCGAGATCGTAACCTGGCTGAAGTCGGACGCTTAACCGACTGCGCCACCCAGGCGCCCCACTGATCTCCTATTTTTGACTTACCTCATCTGCTATACCACCCTGACGTTGCCAGTCCTCAAACATACCAAGAACACTCCTGTCTCGGAGCTATTGCAGTCTTACTCAAACTGTCAGGAACTCTTTTCTCCAAGAAATCTTCAGCCTGCTTCCTTTGTTTCCTTTAGGGCTCTGCTCATACATTGGAGAAACTCTAACCATTTAATTAAAATAGTAACCTCTTTTTCCACTTAATCCGCTTTGTTGTTTTCTTTAGCACTTAACACTATCTTATGGTTTATATATTAATTTGTCTGCCTTCCCCCCACCCCCACCCCAGTGATGGAAGCTCTGTGAAGATGAAACTTTACCAGTTTTGTAGTCTGCTTCACATAATAGAAGCTTAATAAAGATTTGTCGAATGATTGAATGACTATCCCTTTTTCCTAAACTTAGTCTGATCCTAAACCATTTCATGATTATCCATCATGATCCATTTGTTACTAAATCCAGAAGCTTAGGAGTTGAGACTTTCCCTTTTTTCTTATTCCATGTATCCAAATCATTGGCAAGGCTAATTTTATCTGCTCCAAGATAGATCCTGAATTGGTTTACTTCTAGTCCAGACAGCCATCATTTCTCTCCCAACTGCTTATTGATTTCCTTTTGTTTACACATACAACTCCTCCACACAGCAGCCACAGTAGAAATGTAAATCAGATAATGTCACAGTTTTGTTTAAACTTCTCAGTGGCTTTCCACTGCATTTAAAATAAAATTTCAGCTCCTTAATGTGGCATTTGAAGCTCCACTTGATTTGTCTACTGTTTATCTTCTAACTTTGGCTGTAAGTTTGAGTTAAAGTGTGGGCTTTGGATTCATGCTGCATTGAATCGAATCCACACTCTACCACTTGCTGTGTGATTTTGAACAAGTTTCTTAATATCTCCTATGCTTGTTTATTTCATTTTGAAAAGGGGGAGGGGACCCTAACTTCATAGGTTTGGTAGTGATCATGTAAGGGCGTGCATTAAAGTACTTAGCGTGATGTCTAGCATATATTAAGCACTCAGGAAAGAAACTTCTGCCGTGCTCCTTCATACTTCTCCATAGTCAGGGACCTTCTCTCAAATCCTCAAAGACATAAAACTTTTTCCACCACTGGGCCTTTTCCCTTACTGCTCCTTGTACCTGAACACTTTTCCTCTTGATTGCCACTTTGTCTTTCATGTCCCTACTTAAAAACGTCACTTCCTCAGCAAGGCCTTCCCTGTCCTTTACTAAGGTAGCTTTGCACTTCCGTCTCTCCCCATTCTTTTCTGTTGCAATATGCAGTTCTTTCATGGTGCTGAGCACAATACAAAATGTTGTTTATTTGAGGAAGATATCTCCATCCAGAATGTATTTCCATGAAGGCATGAATTCTGGTTTTGTTCAGTCGGATCACCAGTGCTTTGTGCAGCAGCAGTGGGTAGTACATAGCAGGCACACTGTTGAGAGAATGGTAAAAGTAATACCACTTTAAAAATGGAGATAGAAATTTTTTGCTAAATCTGAAAATTAAAGTGAGTTTTCAGAAGAGGAGTGTGTAATAGTGGGTTTCTTTTTCTGACTAAGCAGAAATACCAGAACCATTCAAAATTTAGAGATAAAACAGGCATTTTTTTTTTTTTTTTAATAAAAAACGGCACTTTAGGGCTCAGTGATAACAGGACTGCCACAGTGGTCTGCGTAGCCAGCTTCGCTTCTCCCACCATCTCTCCCTTTTCCCAACTGTGCGTTCCTTAACAAGTGGACTGTTTTGTTTTGTTTTGTTTTCCTTTGTTCCCAGAACAGTGCCCTGTATCTAGTACGATGTAAGAATCTTTTAAGACCCAGGACCACTGTCCTAATAGTCAAATCATTCTTAATGAGCTCTTAATGGATACAGCTGTCTCCATAAAATATCCTGGCAAGTTACAGAGGAGAAAGGTCTCTTGCTCTCAAGGATTTACACTTACTACTAACAAGCCTTCAATTGTGCAGGTCATAGCTTGATTGTGAGATATTTCACTGTCTTCAGTATTATAAAACATTTTTGTCTTCTTTGCCTTCAGACTTTTTTCCCCTTTACTTTATGAAAAGCCCCTCACTAACTGGGAAAACACTTGGAAATAAAATATGGACACTTACAGCACAGTTTAAAAACACTTGTTTAACCTCTGATTCTTTTCAGCAAATTAGCCAAATTAGCTGTGCGTACGTAGATCTTGAACATTACAATGCATATCAAAATTCTTGTAAATGTGTTTTTTCAGTTTTTGTTAATAGACTAGCTAATTGTAAAGGTTTTAATTGTGCAGTTCAAAGAAAATTAGATATTAATGAACAATCTACCTCACCACAATTAGTTCCTTTGACTCCTAAGAAGGGAACATGTGTCTTTGTATAACTCTGTGGACTAAATGAGTTTGGCGGGTAGATTGAAAAATATCTGAATGATTCTTTTTCTGTTAATGTTCAGTGGGAAGACTTAAAATCTTGGTATCCTCACCAATGCTATCCTTTCCTCGCCCCCCACCTTGGTCCCATTCCTAAAACAATATCCACTTTTTTCTCTGATTTTCATCTGCCTTTTAGCTTGTGCGCTGCTTTTTTTGTTTGTTTGTTTTAAGTTTATTTATTCTGAAAGAGAGAGTGAGGGAGGGAGGGGCAGAGAGAGAGAGAGAGAGAGAGAGAGAGAGAGAATCCGAGCAGGCTCCATACTGTCAGCACAGATCTTGACACAGGGTTCAGTCCCACAAACTTGAGATCATGACCTGAGCCGAAATCAAGAGTCAGATGCTTCACCAACTGAGCCACCCAGGCGTCCCAGCTTGTGTGCTTCTTTAAGAGATGAAAGAGGAATGATATTAAGCAGTACTCTCAACACAATCTTCTTTGGATCTTGTACTGGTGAACATTTTTAAATTATGGGGCTTTTTATGGGAACATAATTTTCTGGTGTACATTATTTGACAGCAAACATAATACTGTTACCCAATAGATAACTGACAAGTTAAATAATCTTTCCACTCAAGACTGGAAAGAAATTGGTTACCAGGTTATGATAGGTGTAGGAATGGGACGGGAAACATAATCTGAGTACAACAGACAACTTAGCACTCCAGAAAATCTGCCTGTAGGTTTAGGAACCAGTTATCTTAACTTGGATCAAAAAAGACATTTATAAGCATATGGCTATTGCTTTTATAAGTAGGTTTTCAGGAATGATGTGGCATTATGGTCACTGATGAGTTTTAAGAATATATGTTATGCTTTTACCAGGAAACAAAGAGGGGTGCTAAAAAGAGTGGTGGGATAAAAGATGAGCAGAAAATCCTAGATGTTACTGAAAATTTCAAAAATACTGAAAATTACAACATTTTTGATGTTTTTCCAACATCAAAAAAATTATTCTTTAGATATTTCTGTTCTCTCTCCAGGATCTTTTTGGTTGTCACTCATTGTAGCCTATAAGAATGTACTGTCTTGGGGCACGTAGGTGGCTCAGTTGGTTGAGCATCCGACTTCAGCCCAGGTCATGATCTCACGGTTTGTGAGTTTGAGCCCTGCATTGGGCTCTCTCTTGTCAGTGCAAAGCCTGCTTTGGATCCTCTGTCCCCCTCTCTCTGCCCCTCCCCTACTTGTGTTCTCTCAAAAATAAACATTAAAAAAAATCTGTCTCGAAGGGGGCACCTGGGTGGCTCAGTCAGTTAAGTGTCCGACTCTTGGTTTCTCTCAGGTCATGATCTCATGGTTGTGAAATTGAAACCCATGTTGGGCTCTGCACTGGCAGCATGGAGCCTGCTTGGGATTCTCTTTTTCCTCTCTCTCTGCTCCTCCCTCACTCACACGTGCATGCACGCTCTCTCCCTCTAAATAAATAAATAAACTTAAAAAAAAAAAGAATCTACTGTCTTGAGAATTCATTTCTGCACCCACGTTTGTATACCTTCTTAGCAGAACAAAAGCTCTACGGGTGGCTAAACACTCCATCTTTAGATAAGAGTTTATCAACCTTACTGCTGTTTATGTCCTTCAGAAAGGGTCTCAACTCCCATCCCATGCAGCTTATTAATTGTATTTGTGCCAACGTCTGTGGGTCTGCTGAGAAAATACAACTTCTGTTTTCTGTCAGTGTCAATGGCTGCTCTTTCGTTATGCCTTTTAGAATTTATAAAAGGCTTTCACATAATCTCGTTTGTTCCCTACCGCAGACCCATGAGTTATTAACCTATTTTCAACATGAGGCAATTCAGAGTATTTGTATCTTACTCCTGGGCTATGCTAGTTCTTAAACTCACTTCCAGATCTGAACTATATTGTTATATATGTAGTTTATTTTAATACATTAGTAAGATTAAGTACAAAATCACTCATTGCAGTGAAGAAAAGGGAAACTAACATGCATTACACACTAATAGGTTGTACCTTATGTTCGCATTTATCTTATTTAATCCTTGCAACCAAGTAGGGTAAGCTTTATTCCCATTTTACAAGTGAGTAAACTAAACAGTGGTTTCGTTTCTATTTTCTTTTAATGACTTAGCCTTCATTCCTGCTAGCGGAGTATATTTTTACTGTATTTTCTCATATTCTAACATAAAAGAATCGTCCTGATCTGGACCACATCTTGTTTTGTTTTGTTTTGTTTTTTCATATTACATTTGTCAGTAAACATCATACCCTTGTATGCCTAAGGAATTTAAGGAAAAAAATTTGGTGACTAGTAATTCTTACTGGTTAGTATTTTAATTGAAGAAGTATTTAGTTCTTCAACAATCTCTACTTGTATAAGGGAGATTGCTGTGTTCTCTTTCCCAGGCACAGGCTGTGCTCTCTCACTTTTGCCTGGGAAGCCTCACTGCCTTATTTCTAGAGCCAGAAATTATTAATTCTTGTAACAAACCTAATGTCCAAATCAGAGATGGGGAGTCTTCCCCACCAGTGACCTAAAAGCTATTCATGCTCATTTCCCTTTTTAGATTTAAGGAACCCAAGGACTATAATCTGTCTCAGGAGACCTAAGAATTTAGGTACTTTTAGGGGATTATGTATATATTTTTATGGTGTATGTGATCCTCTAAGAAGGAGCATGAGAAATTTTGATTAGCATCTTTTTTTTTCTGATTATAGATGTATGTGTGATTATTGTAGAAAACTTATAAAGTACAGAAATACCTAGAGAAGGAAACACTTTATCTGTATTCCCACATCTCTGTTAATAATTTGTTGTATCTCCTTCCAGCCTTGTGTGTGTGTGTGTGTGTGTGTGTGCGCGCGCGTGCGTGCACACACGTGCGTGCTTAATACATTTTTTCATTTGGAATCATACCATGTGTACATAGTGTGTTGTGCCTTCCCCCCACCCCCAACATCTCCTAAAACACATGCTCATGTCTTGTCCTCAAAAATGTTACAATGTCCTGCATGGCAGTATAGTATCATTTAATAAATCATTCTCGTATTGAACATTAACATTGTGTCCAATTTTTGCTGTTATGACTGATTTTGTGATTGGTGCCTTCAAACATAAATATTCATCTCATCTCTCATCTATTTCTTTGAACTGCAATAGCTGGTTCAAAGGGTTTAATATTTTTTAAGTCTCTCAACTCCATATTTGAAAGGTTTTATTATTTGCCTTTCTCAAAATTCATTAGTATTTCTCAGACTTTTCTGTTGCCATATTCTTAGGCACAAAGATCTCTAGGATGAGGGTAAGCACTGGGCAGGCAGATGGAGGGATTAGAGTTATTGTAGGAAAGGATATGCTTAGGACATAGTAAGTACTCTAAGTTATGGGTGTTATGAGGATGTTATCACCTACAATTAATAGAATTAATAATATGGATCCCTGATAGAGTACACGCCCTGGTGCTGTTTTCTCGTGGTATGAAGCAGGTTTGTGTGAATAGTCCAGCCTGTGAATAGATCCACTCAGTCGCCCATGACGGTCTGTGGCCCTGGAACAGTGTGGAGTGACGGGGCTCACACTCTTGACTGATGCCTCAGCAGCAGCACACTCCTAACCCTGTTATCCTACCTGCTGTGTTGAGATGCGTTGGTGCGGATAAAGTAGCTCTTTGCCTTGTGAAACAGCAACATTTCCTTTGCTTTTAATGCCTTCCTTCCCTTCGCAGGGCCGGCTCTAACCCATCCCCAGGTTAGCCCAGACAGGCGTAATGCCCCAAACTGGGCCATGTGCCAACTCTGGTACCACCCGGGTGCTGTGTGACCACTGGCTCCTAATTCTCATCACTCTCTGTTGCAGGGGGACTGTTTGAAAGTCAGTTTAAGGGAGTACTTTGTTAATGGGGGAAAAAGATCATTGTTGCAAAAGTATGGAAGAATTTAGGAGATGAAGTCCATTTAAGGAAGTGCTTTTTTAAGGAAAAAAACAACTCTTAAGTTTTGGAGGAATTTGGTAAATAATATACAAGGTATTTTTAAATTGGGAGAGAAAATATAACAAATAGTGTTGTAAAAGCCCTGGTGCTTGGTACAGGTTCACTGGCAGACTCCTTTCAGAAAACAACACAAAACTAGAGTCATTCGACATCAAAATAATTGCTAAATATATCTGTGTAAAAGTTTGGAAAGTTCTCTAAAGCAGAAACATAAGTAGGCAGAAAGCAAATTGAGAAAAAATAATGTCATGATGTTGGAAAGAAAAATGGCTAATTTCCCTAATAGCCCTTAAAAAAGCTATTAGAAAAATGAACAAAAGACCTAGGGGAACAATAAAAGAGAAGTAAGTAGTCAATAAGGAAAAGGCATTCCAACATTTCTAATAGTGAAATAAAGAAAGACAAATAAATGAATTATGAACTATCTTTGGGGGAAGGGGTAGGAGGCCGATTAATTTAGTAAAGACTGAAAAGAAATGTGCAGTCTTTGGAGAGAGTGAGATAAAACAGGTTCTGTTACTCCCTGTTGGTGGGGTTGTAAATTATATGAAATGATTGTGAGGAAGTTTAAAGCCAACTGCCAGAATTTAGCATGTAAGTATTTGACCCAGCAGTTTATTTTATTTATAGGAATTTCTGAGAAATAAAAGCTTTTAAAGATTTGTGCACTAGGATATTCACTTATAACATTACTGATAAAGAGTGAAAATTCAGGGGCGCCTGGGTGGCGCAGTCGGTTAGGCGTCCGACTTCAGCCAGGTCACGATCTCGCAGTCCGTGAGTTCGAGCCCCGCGTCAGGCTCTGGGCTGATGGCTCAGAGCCTGGAGCCTGTTTCTGATTCTGTGTCTCCCTCTCTCTCTCACCCTCCCCCGTTCATGCTCTGTCTCTCTCTGTCCCAAAAATAAATAAAAAAACGTTGAAAAAAAAAATTTAAAAAAAAAAAAAAAAGAGTGAAAATTCAGAAATGATGCCCATGTTCATCAGTAGGAGTTCATATAAATAAACTATAGGATGTCCACTCAGTGAGATTCTGTGTGTTTGTTAAAGATTGAAATTAGTGTGTATGTTCTGACCTGGAAAAAGACGAGATATTTTACGTGATCAGCCCTCCTTGAAAGGCAGTACATAAAACATTTCCTTCTTCCCCCCCTTCTTTGGTAAAACATGTATCCTTAAATCTAGTTGAGTGTGATGATTGTATGAATCTTTCTACCTCTTGGAAACCAGATTGAGAGAGCACAAAATTGTGGAGTGGATTTTTTTTATCTTTCCATCAGTGGTGTGATGGAGAATGCAGAGAACGGATGAGTGTGCAGATGAGCAGTTGAAATGCTGACCTGGCCACATTCCTTGATCTCATCCACTCCACTGTTTAGCTTTGTTAACACCACCTATTTTTAATTTCCTTCCTGAAGAGTAACATGACTCAGAAGTGTTTGATATGGTAGGAATTGTTGTTATCTTTTGTTTATTATTCCTGCTGGCAACTGCATATTTACATTTTAAGTTTGTTTTTTAACAAAGCCCAAGAGAACCTGCTCAGTATAAGGCTGGGCACGGTTGTTTGTCTTCCCAATTTGTTTTAGTGCCAAGTGGCATTTTTACAACAGATCTGAAAGAAGAACTTTTATAGTCTCTAAAAGCAAGATTTCATCCTCCATGTCAGTCATTTGTTTGCCTGGTCTGATGAGTCTTGTAAATTTGTCATCTTCAGGTTATTAGGACATGAATCACCACGTAGCCTCAGTGAGGTAGAAGTAAATACCATTAGTTTCTCATTTTTGATACATGGAAATGGAAGCATATGTCAATAATGTGTCCAAGAATACACAGTAATCTATGTAATTAGATTTCTTAATATTCTGGAAGATGCTTTGCTGTAAGTTGCAGACACAGAATAAATGCCTGATAAATTAACTGGTGAATCTATGGGTTTGTCTAGATTCCATACTGGTTTTGGAGTGTTCTAGTACTGTTTCAAGTCTAGTAGTAACTACTACCTTACTCGCTATTGCAGTGCTCTTGGTACAACTTTCTGCGATGATGTTTTGTATCTTTCCCGTCAAGTAGGCTAGCCAGCAGCTGTATGTGGCTATTGAAATATGGTTAGTACAACTGAAGAACTGAATTTTTTTGATTTTAATTTAGTCATACAAATGTATAAAATTACTTAATTTGCTCTCTTAACATATATTTTACATTTTCAGTGACTATTAAATGGTAGGGTCATAATTAGAATTTTTTATCCCTTCTTTTTTCTCTTTTTAAAATTGAAGTATAATTAACATGCAATGTTATATTAGTTTCAGGTGTACAACATACTGATTTGACACTTCTATTCATTACTCAGTGCTCATCGCTGTAAGTGTAGTCACCATCTGTCACACCATACAATGTTATTACATTACTGACTATGTACTTTTCATCTCCATGACTTATTTATTTCATAATGGGAAGTTTGTCCCTCTTAATCCCCTTTATTTTGCCCCTCCACCCCGACCCACCTCCCCTATGGCAACCACCAGTTAGTAATCAGTATTTAAGTATTTTCTTGTCTGTTTTGTTTTCTAGATTCTCCATATAAGTGAAATCATACGGTATTTGTCTTTCTGTGTCTGACTTTTTTCACTTAGCATAATTCCCTCTAGGTCCATCCATGTTGTCCCAAATGGCAAGGTCTTACTCTTTTTTTTACAGGGGAATAATACTTCATCACGTATATTTACCACATTGTCTTTATCCATTTGTGTATCAATCCCTTCCATTTTGAAGTAGAAATGATATTTCAGACTCCTTTTAACCTGGATGATTTTAAGGAAAGAGATTTCTGGGGCTGTTACTATTCTGTTGTTTTCATTTAGGCTAGGAATTTGGGAGACAGCCAAAAGCCTAATCTTGTACTCCATACTATGTTACTTACTAGAGCATATAGCATTATCATTGTTTTGGGTTTTTTTCTTTGAAAATAGCCACTGTTAACTTGTGTAAAAATCGGTTGTGTGATGTTAGTCCTATGATTTTTTTTTTTTTTTAACCCAGATCCTTATAATGCAGCAAGGCACATTTTAGGTATTCTGTAGCACATGTGACTGGTGACTACCTTAGTGAATAGCACAGATCTAGAAGATCTGAATGACACTGTTAGTCACCTTCAGCTGGTTGACCTTTATAGAACACTGTATCCAACAGCTATAGATACATATTCTTTCAGGTGCACAGGGAACTTTACACCAGGGCATACCAGATACAAGGCCATAAGACCCTCTCAAATCAAAAGATTGAAATCTTATAGAGTATATTCTGTGACCACATCAAAAAAAAAAAACAATAATAAGTTACCTAGAAAAGCTCACATATCTGGAAATTAAGCAATATACTTCTAAATAACTTACAGGTCAAGGAGGGAATTTATGGAAAATTAGCAATTCCAAACTAAATGATGATGAAAATATACCCTATCAATAATTTGGGGGTTAGGGTGCCTGGGTGATTCAGTTGGTTAAGCATCCAACTCTTGGTTTCAGCTCAGGTCATGCATGATATCATGGTTCATGAGTTCGAGACCCACATTGGGCTCCATGCTGACAGTGCAGAGGCTGCCTGGGATTCATTTTCTCTCCCTCTCCCTCTCCCTCTCCCTCTCCCTCTCCCTCTCCCTCTCCCTCTCCCTCTCCCTCTCCCTCTCCCTCTCCCTCTCCCTCTCCCTCTCCCTCCCCCTCCCCCTCTCTTCCTCTCCCTCCCTTTCCTTCCCTCCCTCCCCCTCTCAAAATAAGTAAATTTAAAAACTTTAAAAAATACTTTAACTTTGGGGGTTTAACTAAATATGACTTTATATGGTCATATTAAAAAGAGAGGCTTAAAATTGATTTAAATTGATCTAAGTTTCTACCTTAAACTGCAAAGAAAAGAAAAAAGAGGGGGAGCAAGCTAAACTCCAAATAAGGGAGCAGGAAGAAAATGATAAGGATAAGGGTGGAAGACTGACAGAGAAAATAACTGCAGTGTGATATCCCTTCCTTTTGATAACTTGTTCTAAGTAACTTGTTAGCCCATAATGACTGGCAATAAAATTAGTAAGGAAAAAACGTTACACTTTAAAAATTATAAGGAACCAATTTATAGGTGAGAGCAGGATTGAATTAAGTTAAATAATTAAAATCATGTTTATATTAGAAGCCTTAGTTTCCTTGAATTCACATTCACTGTAGAGCTCTGATGTGCCTGTTTTAGAAGATAATTTAACCTTTGGGGTGGGGCTTCTAGACATATTTTATAAACCCGTGAAAGAATTTTACTGACTGAGCCAGCCAGGCACCCCTAAACCCATGAAAGAATTTTATTTATCTTTATTAAAAAAAATTTTTTAACATTTATCTTTTGAGAGAGCACAAGTGGGGGAGGAGCAGAGGGAGACATAGAATCTGAAGCTGTCAGCACAGAGCCCGATGTAGGGCTCGAACCCACCAACCATGAGATCATGACCTGAGCCAAAGTCAGACGCTTAACCAACTGAGCCACCCAGGCACCCCTATTTATCTTTATTTTTAAGGTTGACTTATTTATTTTGCATGCACAAGTGGGAGAGGGGCAGAGAGAGAGAGAATCCCAAGCCCAGTATGGGGCTCGAACTCAAGAACCTCGAAATCATGACCTGAGCCCAAGTTGGATGCTTAACTGACTGAGCCACTCAGGTGCCCTTCCCATAAAAGAATGTTAAAGCTGAGAATTTGAACTTAGTTTGGAAATGAGCAAATGGCATAAGCAGCTGTGTATGCACCCGACTGAGAAGATGTGTACTTACTTTCAGGACTGTGACATCTCCAAATGACTCTGCAGAAATGATTGGCTCTCAGGGGTTTGCAAAATCTCACTGAACTGAAAAGAATGAATATTTAAGGGGTGCCTTGGTGGCTCACTTGGTTGAACATCCAACTCTTGATTTCAGCTCAGGTCATGATCCCCAGGGTCATGAGACCGAGCCCTGTGTCCATCTCTGCACTGAACTTGGAGCCTACTCTGGATTCTCATTCTCTCTCTCTCTCTCTCTCTCTCTCACTCTCTCTCCCCCCCTCCTCCCTCCCCTGTGCGTGAGCTATCTGTCTCTAAAATAAAAAATAAAAATAAAATAAAAATTTAAAGAATGAACATTTAAGACAATACATTTTTTTCTTACAGGTTTATAGACAAGAAAGAAAGGTTAAACCAACTTAAGAGCAAGCAAGAAGAATTTCAAAAAGAGTGAGTTTCCCTTTTGTTTTTCCATGTGTGGAGGTTCTCTTGTCACCCTGTGGTTTAATTCAGTGCTGTGGTATGCAGATATATGGATTGCTAACTTGCTGAAGTAAGGATACAATTTCAAAGTATGGAAGAGCAGTGCAAATGGAAGAAGCAAAATAGGAGAGATTATCAAGTTCCTAGAAAATATTGGGATCATACCCAGTGCCTGGTACACAGTAGGCACTCAGTGACTAGACGGATGAATCAAATCCCTGGCCCTAATAATTGATGTGGGGCAAATGGGTCCAGAACAGTAGGCAAATAAGTGTCCTATAGGGCATCACCCCTTCCATTTATCTTTCTTCTTCAGGATCAGCGTTTTTGCAAATTGTGGTCTGCATATCATCTACATGCATTAGCTAATGTTACTGCCTTAAAAATGCAGATTCTTGGAATCCTATCCTCAGATACTCTGACTCACTGGGTGTGGAGTGGGGGAAGGCGCTGGAATCTGAGTTATTAACATGCACCCCTGATGAATCTCCTACTCTCTGGATTTGAGAATCGTCTTGTAGAATCTTCTGTCCCAAACTGACTCAGTCGCTTTCCTCCAGATGCACCCCAGGTCTGATGAACACATTTGTAAGCAGATTAAATCTTCTGAGACTCCCCACCTGACAGAAACCTGCTTAGATTTATTTAAGTCATTTCTCTAACTTAATCACAGGAACTTCTGTTTCTTCCATAGAACCTTTCACCCCACAGAACAGATTTGTACAGATGTCAGGTTGTGCCGTTTCTTTAGAAACTGAACATCCACATTTTATATCATGAATACTCTTGCAACTGTTATTAATAATTATGACTGATGGAAATGATTGATTATGATTGAGGACAGAGGCTCTGGTTGTTATGGAAATTTACTATGAATGTTTACAGAAACGTTCTGGGCAGTATTAAAAGTGTAAAAAGTGAGGCACCTGGGTGGCTCAGTCAGTTAAGCATCCGAACTCTTGATTTCAGCTCCAGTTATGATCTTACAGTTTCATGAGTTCAAGCCCCACATGGGCTCTGCGCTAACAGCTTGGAGCCTGCTTGAGATTCTCCCTCTTTCTCTGCCCCTCCCCCAGTTGTACTCTCTCTGTCTCTCTCAAAATAAATAAACTTAAAAAAAAATTTTTTTTTTAAAGCACAGAAAGAAGGAGGTGACGAAAAAAATTAGAGAATGGGGAATTTGGAAAACATTTTTAAATGCCCAAGTTCCACTTTGGTATTTCCAGCCATTTTGAAGAAGTTACTTTAAAAACACATTGATTTTAGGGGCGCCTGGGTGGCGCAGTCGGTTAAGCGTCCGACTTCAGCCAGGTCACGATCTCGCGGTCCGTGAGTTCGAGCCCTGCGTCGGGCTCTGGGCTGATGGCTCAGAGCCTGGAGCCTGTTTCCGATTCTGTGTCTCCCTCTCTCTCTGCCCCTCCCCTGTTCATGCTCTGTCTCTCTCTGTCCCAAAAATAAATAAACGTTGAAAAAAAAAATTAAAAAAAAAAAAATAAAAACACATTGATTTTACATTTTGGAACTTTACAAAATTTATTATTGTCTTTTCTCTGTACAGGGTGTTAAAAGCTATGGAAGGAAAATGGATAACAGATCAGTTGGTAAGCTGTAAGAAGTATTTAAAGAATACTCTTTCTATGTGAGGTTACATGCTTTTAAGTTGGTAGTGCTTAAAAATTCATTTTGAATTTAAATTTATTTTGGTCATTTTTTGGCAGTCTTCTATTTGAATATATTTGTAGTGTGGGCCCTCACATATTTTATCTAGATACCAAACACCGAATATTGGCAGTTAATTTTAGAGCCATTATAAAGGATAAGTATCAAGTCTGGTATTGACATAGGAATACAAGAACCATAAACTGTCCTTTTTGAAAAAAAACTTACTCATTGTAAATATACACTCCCTACATGGATTGCTGATTAAATGTGAAAAGTAAACTCCTAAAAATATTAAAAGAAAATATGGGAGAGTATTCATGTACTCTGCAGATAAGCAGGCCTTTATAAGCCATAAAGGAAAACATTTTGACAGACTACATAAAAGTTTAAAAGTTCTGTGTGTTGGAGACCCTGAGCAAAATGAACATAAACTGGGACAAAATGAGTACAACATATGAAAATAGGGAGTTTGATTAATAACACTTTTACTCAGTGTTGGTGAGAATATATACATTGACATATTTGTTTGGAGGATAAGTTGGTGGTTTGGGTTTTGTTTTTGTTTTTTGTTTTTTATTACACATGTGGTATTTAGCAATTTTCCTCCTAAAACAAATGCGTGAATACAGGGATTAATGGATAGAGAAGCTGATTGACTACTGCATGGGTAGTAATCCATAAATAACTTAAATGCTCATCAGACAGGATAAGATAAATAATGGATACCGTGTAGTTGTTAAAAAAGAATGTGATCAATCCATATGTGTTGATACGGAATGATGTCCAGGATAAATTCTTTAATGAAAGAGCAAACAAAAAGGCTAGAGTAAAGTATGATTCCATCTGTGTATGTGTTTTAAATACAAATATACTCTAAAAATATCTGAAAAGATACGTATTAAACTTTGAGATTACCCTTGAAGAATGGGAAGGAGTCAAGCTAACGATCATTTTATTTTTTCTCTTCTGTGATGTTTACTTTTTTTCACAATAAGCACCACTCATAATTTTTCAATAATACTTGAAGAATATATGTGATATAAGTGAATTCTTATGCTCTGTTACAGAAACAAAGTATGTCGTATAGAAAAAGATCGTTAAAGGCTATTTATAAAGAATCCCATTTCCATGTTTCTAAATTCCCTGTACTGTTTTCTAGTTTTTCTATCAAAAACTTCAGTACTGGTTCTTAAAGACTAATACCCTATAAAAGTGAAGACATCTCATTGCTATTTCATCTCTCAATCCATCCATCAGTCCCCATGAATCTGTTTTCAAATGTCTGTCCAGCAGAGAGGTTAGCACTTCGCCAGCTGGACTATCTCTGCAGTCTGCTCTACCTCTTATACCATCAGGATTAAGACCAGTGTTAAACACCATAAACATTTGAATGCTGTTTTAAGCTTTGAATTATCCACGTTTACAGAACAGATAATCATATTTTTTTTGACTAGCAGGTTGCATTTTTACTGATCTTTTATTCACCTTAGGGGAAAAAAAACTTCTGTTTTTATTGAGTTTTTTATTATTTTGCAAGTAATAGTTGCTTATTGTATTAGTGAGATAATACAGTGATGTTAATGATCTCCTCAGGGAATAGCATAAAGAGTTTCAAGCAGTGTAGTAGTGGAATCTTCTGTGGTCTGTCTGTATCTATACTCACCAATATGGTAGCCACATGTGGTGTTGAACATTTGACATGTGGGTGGTGTTGAGTAGGAACTGAATTTTATTTTATGTAATTCCAAATTACTTTTAAAT
The DNA here is from genome assembly GCF_028749965.1 of Puma concolor. NCBI lineage: Eukaryota > Metazoa > Chordata > Mammalia > Carnivora > Felidae > Puma > Puma concolor. The sequence goes on from NC_141672.1 coordinate 45,839,595, forward strand.
AGCCACATGGGATCACTAGCTATATATTGGACTGAGCAGGTTAAGAGAATATCCTGAGAATATCCTTCACCATTTTTCTCTGTCCTCATTAACACATAAAAGAACTATGTGAGAGAGGGAGGCAAACCATAAGAGACTCTTAAATACAGAGAACAAACTGAGGTTTGCTGGTGGGGTCTTGGGGTGGGGTGGGGCATGGACTACTAAATGGGCAATGAGCATTAAGGAGGCCATTTGGGATGAGCACTGGGTGTCATATGTAAGTGATGAATCACTAAATTCTATTCCTGAAATCATTATTACACTATATGTTAACTAGCTTGGATTTAAATAAAAAAAAACTATGTGAATTTCTTTGTCTTAATTTCCTACAGAATGACATTTTTTTCTGTTTTGTAATCCACCATTGTTAGTTACAAAAGTTATAATAAGTATAATTATATTGGTCTTTTCTTCATTGTGTTTTCTAAGATATGCTTCAAAATAATAATGATCCTGGGTAGATAATCATATTCATCATAAGAGACCAACATTTGTGATATTTATTGTATATATATTTTTTTAAGAGATGGAAAATAATGTCCTGCAAGATGAGGATTGAACAGCTAAAACAAACAATATGTAAAGGAAATGAAGAAATGAAGATAAGTAAGTAATTTGCCCCTCTTCTTCTAAACCTAATAAAGCGCCAGTGTGGAATTTTGTTGGATTAATAAGCTAGAGAAAGAGAGGAGGAGGGGGGAAGGCAATAGCAACCTGGAAAGGTTTCCTGCTTGCCTTCCTCCTCTTGTAAAACATTTCTGTAAGGATTTTAAATAAATAAATATATTTATATTTTTTTTCAAAGAGATATTATATATATACATGTATATGTATGTATAAAACTACTTTGAATATACTACTTCTCTCAGTTAAAAAAATTAAGGAATATGTATTTTACATTTGCCTTTGCTAACAGGAAGCTTGGTACTCAGTTATAATTATCAGTTCATTCCAGAAGCACAGAATATTGGCTTTTCTCCATGAGTGAGTCTCATACACATTTTAATCTGTATTAATCTTACATTATATTTGCATATATCATACTTTATCATAGATGGTTGTCAAAATTTAGGAGAGCCCTCTTAGAAATCTTGTATCCTTAGAAACATTACATGTATTTTTGAAAATCAGTGTTTAAAGTTCAGAGTGAGTCACCATCATACCTCATGAATCCCTTTCTTGTCTGCTCGTTGCGTTCAGAAGCAAGTATTTTATAGTGGTATGTAACAGAGTAAAAGCTTCCTTTGAAAATGTCCTACTAAGGTGCTCCTGTGGCGTTTCACAGGGTTACTAGGCTAGAATGGCAGGCAGCCTGGTGAAGAAGTGCTGAGCATGTGGACAGCCGGTGACCCACTGAGCTCCACATGCATCTCCAGAGGCCCTGGTTCAGGAGCAGTGTAGAGACTCGTTACTTAACATTGGTTCATCCTCTTTCCACAGCCTTCTGTGATGCTCACACCAGGGGTTTGCCACCAGGCATCTGTGAGCCCCCTTAAATTTCTGGAGTTACTGAGTATGTGCGTTTCCCTAATGAGCGAGTTTAAGACTTTGATCAGCTGATTTTAACAGATTCCTAACTCCCCAAAACAAAATCGCCACAGAGAAGATTTGGTACTAAACGCAGTGGGCCTGCCTCCTACTGTGGTACCTGATGGAGACGTGGCCACAGTACAGCAAGCTGTGCGTACGCTGAGCAACAGGAGGCCTGGGCTCACCTGGACCATGAGTTTGGCCTGGTGTAGGCACAGCGTGCCTTTGTTCACTGGTATAGGGGTGAGGGCATGGAGGAAGGAGAGTTTTCTGAGGCCCTCGAGAAGGATTATGAGGAGGTTGGTGTGGATTCTGTTGAAGGAGAGGGTGAAGAGGGCGGAGAGGAATACCAGTTACCATTCTTTTCAGCCCTGTGGCACGTCACACTCAGAACTTCCAACATGGGCTGACAGGCAACAAATCTTTCTGGTTAGACTGTCTTCGCTTTTAACTGTGATCATGTCTTACTTTTCCACGTGTGCCTGTCACATTTTTCCATCACATGTCGGAGTAAGGGCTTTAAAAAGGAAAACATTAAATAAAAGCAGTGGACCCTGTAACAGTGGGTTCTCTCCCTAGCAAGCCATCGGAGTCACCTGGTGACCCTTGTGAGGTCGAGAGAGAGCCCTAGGGCCCACCCTGAGCATGAGAAATTGAAATCTCATGTGTGGGGACTGCGTCAGTGGTTCACAAACTGTCTGGAGTGAAAGACCAGTTTTTTCCTCTGTGGTGTCTAATCTGTCATAAACTGACACCAGTACTTTTATAAAACAATAAAATACTGGAAGCATGATTGGACACTTGGATATCATGGCACTGGCATATTGCCACGTGAGATAGGCAGTATCTGTAGGCTAAACTTAACTCTGTATTTCTGTACTTCTCTTGTCTGGCTGGTAGAAGTTTACTGATGGGCCCAGATCCATAGGCCGACTCTTGAGTAGCCCTGCTCTGGGTGGTACTGCTGAACCTACCAGTGTTGGGAACCACAGATGAGACTCAGAAAATTTTGCAAACAATTTTAAGGAAGTTAATGGATTCCAGAAACTATGCATGGTCTCAAGTTCACAGATTAAGAGCTTGCTACCCAGTAGATAGTATATTTTTTTTAACTTTGTTGTTGAAATACCACAAATATTCAGAAAAGGTTATATGTTCTAAACTGTAGAGCCTGATGAATATTTCTCCGGAATCTTTTGATTTTATGTGTCATGATATAGAATAATACAGACATTTTATATATATACATACATATATGAACCTTGAATGAAGGTTGAGTTGATCTGTGCTACAGACTTCCTTATCCAAACAACCAAGAGTAGATGACAGAAAGAGCATCGAAGTGCTTTTATGTTTAGGGGAGATGGCATGGAGAGAAGGACAAGTGAAACTCTTGAGTGCTGAGTCTGCACTAGTGCAGATTAGGTGACTAATGATTTCCTGCCATCTGTGGAGGATCTTGGTATTAAGTTCTAAACTGTTTTTAAAACGTCTGACCACCATATGGCCAAACATTCAGTTGAGCACTTGGCAAAGAACTCAGTAGAGATCATGAAAATGAATGAGCTTGCTGGAAAATTAGTGTGATGGAACCAGAAAGACTTAAACATTAGAACATCCACATTGAGCAAGAATGGTAAAGAGAATGTGCACCTAAGGAGAAGTAAAACTGCAAGAAACTTTATGGCTACAGTGAAATACCTAGGTTCAGTGGGCCTCAGTCAGAGGACGTGTCAAACACGTATTGGATGCTTATATTTTAGTCAGAGAACAGCAAAGCTTTGGTTGGATCTGGTATAAGGAACTAAGCCGTGTGCCATAGGTGACGTACCCACAGTGCCATAGGCCTCTGAAGAGCAAGAGGTCTGTGGAGCATTTATGGAGGGGGGCCTCAATGAATGAGAAAAATTTGGACATTTGAGGAATAGAAGCTAATAGCATTCCTAGAGAGACATTGATCTGAACAGGATAGGAGTGAGACCTCATAAAGGGAATGATGACTGGTTCTGTATCCATGCATGTGTGCATTTAAATAGTTCCACTTTGGAGAGCCTGGGTGGCTCAGTTGGTTGAGCATCCAAGTCTTGATTTTGGCTCAGATCATGACCCCAGGGTTGTAGGATTGAGCCCGGTGTCAGGCTCTGCACTGAGTATGGAGCCTGTTTGTGATTCTCTCTCTCTCTCTCTCTCTCTCTCTCTCTCTCTCTCTCTGTTTCCCTGTCTCTCTGTCTCTCTCTCACCCTCTGCCCATCTCCCCTGTTTGCAATCTCTCTTTCTATCCCTCTCTCCCTCCCTCTCTCTCTCTCTCTCTCTCTGTCTCTAATTAAAAAATAGTGTCACTTTGTGGAAAAGGTCTGGAGTGTCTAGTAATTCAATGAGGCTTGAATGAAGGGTGTGCAGAAGGGAACAGTGGGGTATGTGCCGGTGTGGGGGTGGCCTCAAGTCCAGGGAGGTCGGTCTGTGTTTGGCAGTGGAGACCTGCCAGGCACTGGTTACGGTTGAAGAAGACTGAGCGAGTGACAGCATGGAGTGGAGCCAAGCTGGAGATGGGGTTTGGGTGAGAGTTAATAAGACTGTAACAGTGGGAATGAAAAGAAAGCCCTAGATCTAAGGAACTGTCATGGAGTGATCAGCTCATGGAATTGACCAGCAGGGGACTGACTTGGGCAGTGGGCGGGTCAAGTGTAATCATTAAGTAGAGAACCTAGGTATCAAGATGAGGCTTTTGTGGGAAAATGATGAGCTTGATTTTGAACTTGTCTGACCTCCTACATTGTTTCTAGGCGTCTTTCTGAGATTTTACAACTTGTTTTTGCCACTTTAGAGAAGTTTAGCCACAACCTAACACTCTAGCAGGTCTTAATCCCAAACCTGAAGGAGCTCCGTGAAAAGGACACACATCAGACAGGATGAGCATCTGTCTCCTTTCTTGGTTGTGTGGCTGGGCTTTTGTTGTCTCTGTGGAGCTTCAGATGTGGCATAGAATAGCTGCTTGCTGGACAGGAAAATCAGATGGCCAATAAGTTTTTCAAACTTGCACTAGATACCTTTTCTGCCCAACGTGGTTATTCTTCAGTGCTTACCATAAGTCAGGTACTGCCTGGTCTGAGCTTAAACTTGATAGCTGTTGAGTGGTTCTTGCAAATGATGACTACAGATGGAGACCCAGAGTCCTTTTAGTGATGGTCCACATTGATTTATGTGTAAAATCTACTTAAGCTGAACTCTCAGTTTCCATTTAGCTTTATCTAGTTAACCTGAATGAGCTTTTGCTTTCAGTTAAACTGCAGGAAGACGCTTATTAGGCTTGTGTGGTGGGTTCTGCACTGCCCAGGAACTATTTGTAGTGATAATTGTTGCATGTGATTTATTTATTTTAGATTCCGAAGGCCTTCTTAAAACCAAGGAAAAGAATCAGAAGCTTTATACTCGAGCACAGCGGCATCAAGAGAAAAAGGAGAAGATTCAGAGGCACAACCGCAAACTGGGTGACCTGGTAGAAAAAAAAACCATCGACTTAAGGAGTCATTATGAGCGTCTGGCAAATCTTCGGCGATCTCATATATTAGAGCTCACCTCTGTCATTTTTCCAATCGAGGAAGTAAAGACTAGTGTGAGGTACGGGTGAGTCTTTTGACTCTAGGAATAGATCAGGTTCCAAAGATCAAGTATTTTTCAAATATGTCAGCACCTCATTTATTGGGTTCATTCTAGGGTCATTGGCTTTCCTGGTAATGAAACTGAAGTCTTATCTGCTTCAGCAAACAGTACACGCTGCACGAAATTGGGGAGGCAGCCAAGGTGAAGGGCGGTGGCCCTCAAAAAAGTGGGGCGCTTGCTTGTTGACTGATCCGAGCCTTTTCCTGGTAACTAGCCACCACGGTCAAGCATTGGATGCTAAGTTTAGTCTTAGGCTGTAGTGCATGGAGACCCTCTGGAATCACTGGATGGACAAGACGGTAGTTCCCCACCTGGATGTTCATTAGAGTCACCCAGGAATGTTTGAAAAATACAGGTTCCAGAGGATACAACTTCAGCCTCCCAGTCCATCTCCCATTACTTTTATTTATTTATTTTTAACCTTCCCCAGATGATGATGATGTTTGAAAACTGCCACTGAGGAGTGGCATTTTGCTTTCTCACTAACCATTTCTCATTTCCTTTCTCACTAACCATCAGGCTCTTCAAGTTGAGGATTTTCCTCTCCCTTTTAGTTGCCCTCACTTCCCAGCACCCTTCCCTGGACCGTCCGTGGACTGTTGCTAGTTAGGACTATTACTATTTTTTGCTCTACTTTACTATATCCTTTTAGCTCTTGCAAAGTTAACTTCCTAAAAGCCTAAAGGTCTGGTTGTTGCTTCTGACTTGAAAACCTGCTCTCTGACTCTTACCACGTAATTTTTCGTTAGTAATACTTGTTAAATATGAAAAAAAAAGGCAGATTCAAAATAGAGCAGAACAGAAAGTTCAGAAATAGACTCGAAGGTAGCCTTTTGGGTCTAGAATTTGGGTTGTCTAGAAACCTCGAGCACAGTGGCAGGGGTGCTTGGGTGGCTCAGTTAAGTGTCTGACTTCGGCTCAGGTCATGATGTCACCTTTGTTAGTTTGAGTTGAATTATCTGTCTCCCTCTCTCTCTGCCTCCCTCCCCCCACCCCAACACGCATGTGTGGGCTCACTTGCTCACTTGCTCTCTCAAACATTAAAAAAACAAATAAAAACAGGTGATCAGGTCTTTGGGGAGGAAAAAGCTGAAAAAACAGAAATGTTATGCTAGATTCTTTTTTTTTTTTTTTTTTAAGTTTATTTTTTTTAGTAATCTCTATGCCCAGCATGGGTCTCAAACTCACAACCCCAGGATCAAGAGTCCTATGCTCTTCCGACTGAGCCAGCCAGGTGTCCCGATGCTAAATTAGATTCTGATAGGGGTGACTGGGTGGCTCAGTCAGTTGAGTGTCTGACTTTGGCTCAGGTCATGATCTCATGGTTTGTGGGTTCGAGCCCCTCATCAGGGTCTGTGCTGACAGCTCAGCCTGGATTCAGATTCTGTGTCTCCCTCTCTCTGCCTCTCCCCCACTCACACTCTGTCTCTCTCTCAAAAATAAAATAAAAAAAATTAGATTCTGGTAGGTGAAGATATCATTGTTAAAACACATTACAGTAAACAGAGACACTGTCTTTTTTTTTTTTTTTTTTATGTTTGTTTATTTTTGAGAGAGAGAGAGACAGAGTGTGAGCAGGTGAGGGGCAGACACAGAATCGAAGCAGGCTCCAGGCTCTGAGCTGTCAGCACAGAGACCGACACGGGGTTCGAACCCACGAACTGTGAGATCATGACCTGAGCCAAAGTTGGATGCTTAACCGACTGAGCCACCCAGGCGCCCCAACAGAGACACTGTCTTAAGACACTGTCAGATTTTAGGAGACTAAGAAGACGGACAATGGCATACAAAGTTGCAAAAGAGAAAACATGGAGAAAAACTTTCTCCTCTGTACCTGTGCTGCTTAAGTCTTGTGTAATAGTGTGTATTATTATATGCTATGACTTTTTTTAGGCGGATAGTTTTGAAATTATGCCTATAATAAGATATCTTGTTCATTCACATTTCTCAAACTTCCTTAAGTGGAAGAAGGAAGTAGAGGTACAGCTTAGAACTGGCAGTGGTGCCCTCACACCCAGTCTTCCCCGTGCCAGCCAGGAGGAGTTACTTTGCAGGTGCGCTGTGGCAGAAGGAGAAAGGATTAAGAGCCACTGGCTAAGAGAACAGAACCTAAACTTAGAGCAGTACGGAAGACTCTTCCCAGTCTGCCAGTTTCCCACCTACTTTTCCAGCACCATCTCCTGGCACTTCCCTCGTGAATCCTACACACAACCACACTGATCATCTCCCCTCCCCAGACACACTGTGTTCTTCCACCATGGTGCATCTGGGGCTGCTTGGATCTGTCATTCTGTTCTTCTCTTCAGGCCGGCCATTCTCAAAGGGTCGTCTGTGGACCTCTCAGGGCGTCCGTACAATCAGAAGTATTTTTATAATAGTAACACTGTTCCCTTTTTCACTGTGTAGACAGTTGCACTAGTGGCTCGGAAGCCATCGTGGGTAAAAACTCTGGTGCCTTAACAGATGTCTAGGCAGGGATAACCAGCTGTGTTACTAGTCATTGTATTCCACCATGTACTCGCAAGTTTTGAAAAAGTGTTTCCCATCAAGAATGTTCTTGATGAAGCAGTAGAAATTATTATTTTTATAAATTTTATTAAGTCTTGACCCTTGTGTACTCATCTTTTTAATAAACCACATGATGAAATGGGAAGTATGCAGAAGCTCTTTTGCTCCTTACTGAAGTGCCATGATTGGCTTAAGAAAAAGCACTTGAGTGAGTTGCAAGTGGAACTAGTTGGTTTTTTCACGGGACCCTATTGTCACTTGACAGAACATAAGCAAGATCTGGGTGTTCAAGAGATTTAAGTCCTGACCAACAGCGCTGTGCTGTGCTGTGTGTTTCAGCCCGTCAGCGGACAGTGTCACTCTTCACTAATTTTCTTGTTTGGAGAAGTACAGATTTTTTTTTTTTTTTTCCCTTAAAAATAGACTATGATAGGGGCACCTGGGTGGCTCAGTCGGTTGAGCGTCCGACTTCGGCTCAGGTCATGATCTCACAGTCTGTGGGTTCGAGCCCCACATCGGGCTCTGTGCGGGAGCTCAGAGCCTGGAGCCTGCTTCAGATTCTGTGTCTCCCTCTCTCTTTGTACCTACCTCATTTGTACTCTATCTCTCTCAAAAAATAAATATTAAAAAATTAAAAAAAAAACACACAAAAAATACTATGTTAACTTGTAATAGGCTTATTATTTCCAAATGAATTAATAATTTAAATTCTTTTCTGATTTCTAATACAAGTAAATATCTCTAGTTTAACCCACGTACACAAAAGCTCTTTGGGGTCCTCAAAAATTGTAAGGATGCGAAGGGGTCTTGAGACCAAATCGTTTGAGGCCTTGATACTTGAGGCCCTAGCTTTGGGTGGCATCTTTGCCACCCTGCTGGGGGCTTCTGTGCCACAGCTGCTTTGAGCTTCATCTCTGATAGAATGACTTACCTCTGTATGTCCCACTTCGCTTCCTTGTGTGTGCATCTTCCATCATTCTGTGTACGAGGCAAGTATCTTGCATGCTCTTTAAAACCTAGTCCCTTGAAATCTGTATGCATGTTCTGATTTTTAGAGATCCTGCAGATGTGTCCTCAGAGAGTGACAGTGCCATGACCTCCAGCACTGTGAGCAAGCTTGCCGAAGCCCGGAGGACGACTTACCTCTCCGGGAGATGGGTCTGTGATGATCACAACGGGGACACCAGCATTAGCATTACAGGGCCTTGGATTAGCCTTCCCAACAACGGGGACTACTCTGCCTACTACAATTGGGTAGAAGAGAAGAAAACCACACAGGGGCCTGGTGAGAAACAAAATAGTCTCTGAAAACTTTTTTAAGTGTATGTATTTTTTTAATTGAACTAGAATTGACCTAACAAGATGAACAGTTTTAAAGTGTAAAAAATTCAGGGACATTAGTACGTTCACAGTATTGTGCAGTTACCACCTCTGTTTAGTTCCAGAGCACTTCTATCACCCCAAATGGAAACTCCGGGGCATGAAACTGTCTCCCCCGTCCCCTCTCTTCCCAGCCCTTGGCAACCCCTACAGATGATCCTAACTTACAGTGGTTCACATTAGGATTTTTTGACGTTATGGTGGTATAAAAGCCATACACATTCAGTAGAAACCACGCTTTGAATTTTGATCTTTTCCTGGGCTAGCGAGATGTGGTACATACCCTCCCGTGATGCTGGGCACTGGTGGCCGTAGCTCCCAGGCAGCCACGCAGTCATGAGGGTCAACAGCTGGTAGACGCACTGATGACTGTTCGGTGTTTCCCTTTCTGTATGGTATTCATTAAGTAGCATGAGATAGTCAACACTTTATTATAAACAGGCTTTGTGGTAGATGATTTTGCCGAGCTGTAGGCTAATGGAAGTGTTCTGGACCTGTGTAAGGCAGGCCAGGCTAAGTTATGGGTGTATCAAGGCACAGCCCCATCATAAGTCAAGGAAGATCTGTAGTTTTGTTTTCTGTCTCTATAAATGTGTCTGTTTTGAATATTTCATAAAAATAGGCTCATATATGTGTGGCCTTTTGTGTCTCGATTTTTTTACATAGCATGATGTTTTCAAGGTTCATCCATATTGTAGCATGTATTAGCATTTCATTCTTTTTATAACTGAATAATATTCTATTGTATGTAATGTGGATATACCACGTTTTATATCCAGTCAGTGGATGGATTGAAATATTTTTTAGATATTTCACCTTTTAGGGGATGATATTGCTCTATTTATATAAAAGACTTCACTAGTTAGTATATTTAGCGTATTGTGAATCCCGTTTTTAGAGTTTCTTTGTAAAGAACTTGTTTTTAGCAGGCCTACATGGAGATAGAAATACCCTAATAGAAAAACCCTTAAAAACCCCTATAGGTTTCTTTGGTGGAAAGAAGATTGTTCATTTAGTCATTTAGCAAATGTATAGTGAGTATGTGCTTTCTGTCACGCACAGTGCTGGGTGCTGGTGACACAAAGGCGATGTCACCAAGACGGGTGTAGCTCTTTGCCTTTCTGTGGGTAGAAGGACAGGAAGCAAGCACTGATCAAAGGCATCTTACTGAGTGTGTGTCCTGGACAGATCCAGCACCATTTGTGGGGTGGGGCTACACAGGAAGGGACTGCTTTTCCATAGGGCAGTCAGGGGAGGCCTCTCCGAGAAGGTGACACTTAAGTTGAGCATTAACTGACTGCTTTGATAAATAATACCTCCTCAGGTCCAAGCAGTTCAGACTTTAATTTCATTTATGTTGTGCCTGCGTAGGCCCATATACTTAGGTTACATTCTACTCAGCACAAAACCATAAATGATGAAACATTAATGTCTGGCCATGAACCTTTTGTAAGTAAGGATCAAAACATAACCATCAACAGCATAATGATTAAATTACAAATCATGAAACCTAGGTTCATTGGTATTTTTTGTTGAAATTAAAGTTGTTTGTGTATGATTGTTTTTCTACTCAGACATGGAGCACAGTAACCCCGCTTACACGATCAGCGCTGCGTTGTGCTATGCGACTCAGCTGGTCAACATTTTGTCTCATATACTTGACATAAATCTTCCCAAAAAGCTGTGCAACAGGCAAGTAATTAAAGGTGGCGACGTCATCCTTATCTTAGATCTCTTGTGTTCCTGTTGTCTTCTTATTCTAACTAAACCAAAAACAGGAATTTAAGTATTACTAACTGTGAAAAACTGAGATTAATTTCAAAAGCCTAACGTGCAAGTTTGCTTCAGTATCTTATAATTGCACATGAACTCTTTAAAAAGACCACAGAGAATTCTCCCACTTAGAAAAATAATTGAAAGAAAACCCAGGATATCCAGAGGGTATGCTCATGTGGAAGAACTGGGTAAATTGTGACAGGTATTTTTTTTCAACTTTGTAAAAAAAATATGGTTTAAAATTTAAAAAAAAAAAAAAAAAGTTAGAGGTGCCTGGCTGGCTCAGTCGAAGGAGCATGTGATTCTTGATCTCAGGGTTGTGAGTTCGAGCCCCATGTTGGGTGTAGAGACAACTTAAAAATAAAATCTTAAAAAAAAACAAATGTAACGGTTTACAATCTACTCAGTTCCTACTATGACCTTCCTACCTCTGTCCAGTCATCCTTACATTTCAAATCAATGTAAGTCTGTATTACCATCTCTCTCCTCTTTTAAACAAAAGGTATTATACTATACTAAGGTGTTTTGCACCTTGCTTTTTGAGTGTTTAATAAATATTTGAGCCTTGTTCTGGGCACTGAGCGGGTACAGTGGTGATGAAAACAGAATCCCTGCCCGAGTGGCACTTTATTCTAACAGAGGGATGAATGATAAATAAGGGGTGTGTGTGTCAGAAGGTAATAAATACTGTGGAGCACGTTCAAGCAGGGTGAAAGAGTGGGAATGGGGAGGTAGGGAAATGCTTGTGCGTGAACAGGCAGGTGTGTGATCACCTGTGACCCTGAGGGAGGAGGGGAGCAAGCCATGGGGGTCCCCGAGGGAGAGGCTGCAGGCGAAGAGAAAGCCCTGCGGAGAGTGAAGGTGGAGGTGCACATCTGGTGGGCCTCGGAGGGCTGTTGTGAGCCTTCGGCTGTCCTTCTGCATGGAGTAGACAGCAGAGGCTTCTCCATGTGAATGTGCCAGGATCTTACCAGTCCCCTATTTATACTTCATGGAATAATCTTGTACATTTGTCATTTCATTACTGTTCAGAAATTTTTCAGAAGCAGAATTGCTTGGTTAGAGGGTGTATGCATTTGTAATTTTTATAGATGGCGGTGAAATTGCTCATGAGGGCAGTAGTTCATTTTTAGAAAGTTTCTGGTTAGTATAGCTTATAAAGAGGCAAAGGAAATTCAGTTTTGTACTGAACTGTGGGGTAAAATATACTTCTCAAAATAGATATTTTAACAGAATTTCCTCAAAAAAAAAAAAAAAAAACAACTTTATGAATTGTGTGTTTGTTTTCCAGTGAATTTTGTGGGGAAAATCTCAGCAGACAGAAATTTACTCGAGCAGTGAAGAAACTGAATGCAAATATTCTTTATCTCTGCTTTTCTCAGGTATGGAAATACACTGTGAGCTAATTTTTAATTTGATACATGGTTGAAAATATTAATCAATTTTTTGCTTTTTCTAGCATGTAAATTTAGATCAGTTACAACCACTGCATACTCTCAGGAATCTCATGTACCTGGTTAGTCCGAACTCTGAACACCTGGGCAGGTAAGAAGGGTGTTTGCTCTTTTCTAAATGGTGGTGTTGTGAATACTTCTAAGGAGAGTTGTATGTGTCGGCAGAGTACAGGGGCCTGTCCCCCACCCCCAGAGTCTCCAAAAAGGATAAAAATAATCCAGTCCCACACAGGAGGAAACCAGAGGCTAATCCTGTTTGCGTCTTTATGGTCCTTAAAAAATCATTTCTCAGAAAATTAATATCCAACATTTTTAACACCTAAAACAAAAGGGAAGAACCCAACTGTTTCTGGAGTGGGGCCTCCTGGTGCTGTCCTTGAAGACCAAAAGCCCTTTCTTTGAATCCACGTCAGTTTCTTCCCAGCCCCGTGGAGGGGTCTACCCCATTTCCTGTGCATTTGCTTTCATGCCCGCTCGCTACTCCCACCATTCTTCCCAATTTTCTTTTTCTTGATCTGGCCACCATTTGTTGGATGTAAAACTTGGTAGAAGTTGATGGAGTGAAGTAGTTTAAAATCTATTAGCTTAAAAACAGGTGTCAGTAACAAAAAACACCAACCAGGACTAGTCAATGGGCTCTTTCTAATCTCTCGGCCCATAAAAGCAGGACACAGATGAGGCTTTTCTTTGGTGTCATCCAAGCGGCCCTCTCTGAGCACTTCTTCCCTTGCTCTTGACGGTCTCCACGTTTCTGCAGATCTGACTTGGTTAAGGTATTGGCATTTTTGAAAGAGAACAAAGAAAAACAGAAGGTGGGAAAGTTATTTTGGGGAGGCCCTTTCCCATGTTCATTTGCTTTGACACTGGAACCAAGGCTCAAGGGGTACCCGCTCCACTGGCCAGGAAGCCAGGATGTCTGGCTTCCTCTGCGTTGCAGTGAACTTTTGTGGTGATCTGCCCTTAACCACTGGCTTGTGTATCTCCCCCCACCTAGAACAGTAACTTTCCTAAGACATAGAACTCTTTGGAAAAAGCTATGTACTCTCTCCAGGAAATAGCACACACACCAGAATTTTGTGCCGTTTTATAGGGGAGTTCATGCCCCTCACCTTACATTCCATTTATTGGTTCACGAGCCACACAAACCTGTTAGAAATCCTCTCCAGTTTTAGTGGCTGATTTCTGTGGGTTTGCTTGCCATTCTCTCTACCTTATTTGTAAAGGGTTCAACATTAGGATATTGATCCTTTATAATAAGAACAAATATTTATTGAGCCAATATTTATTGACACTGGGCCAACTGCCTGACATGCCTTAAATCACAAGTGGGATTATTACTCCTATTTTACAGAGCGGGTGGAAACTGAAGCTTAGCACGGTCAAGTAATTCATGCCCATGGTCACAGAGGCATGAAAGTAGTGGAACCAGGGTCCCAGCACCCATATGACTCCAGAAAGTAGTAGACACTCCTGCTTTTTAACCAGTATATACCACTTCATCACGTTAACGGATTAAAGAAGAAAAAACATGTGAGGTCAGCTTGATAGATGCCAGAAAAGCAGTGAATAAAATTCAGTTCCTATTAATAGTTAAAACTCCTTGCAAATTAAAAATAAATTATAAACAAATTTTACTTACATAGATGTTTGATAAAAGAATTCCTCTCTAGTCGGGAATAAACAAGGATGCCTGTTATCACTGCTATGTTAACGTTGCTCTGGGGGCCTAGGTGAGGCAAAACATTTTTACAGAGAAGTAAGCTATGTTTATATTGGAAAGAAACTAAATTGACATTATTGTAGAGGATATGATTACTGAACTGGACACTTAGGAGAACTAAAACTATTAGAAATGATACTTCAGAATGGTGACCGGATTCAAGGCCACCATACAAAGAGCCGCTGCTTGCTTATACGCCAGCAACTAGTCAGAGGATACAATGAAAAAATGAAAAACAAGATTCCTTTTATTGTAGCAACAAAAACTATGTATAGGAATAACCTTTACAAAATATATGCAAACCTATATGAAGGGAATATGAAACTTAAAATTATGCAACACACATTTCTTGAATGTTTGCCAGGCACTGTATGAGGTGTGGGACTGAATGAAAGAATGCCTGAGGCAGTGAAGACCCTTAGGATTGTCTAGAAATAGGAAGGCTGAGTATTATAAAAATGCTACTTCTCCCCAAAAGGAAACCTGACCAGAATTTCAACAGATGTTTATTGGAACTTTGACAGGCTAATTCTGAAGTTGAACTAGAAGCACAGTCTGCAAGGAAATTGTGAAAAAGAATAGTAAAGGATGAGCTTGGCCCCTTTTAACGCAGCATATAAAGGTAATGAAAACAAGGTGCTGTTAGCATGCAAGTAGGTGGAGCAGTGAGACGAGAATAGAGTCCAGAAGCAAACCCTGTATATGCAGAGAATAGGTGATAGGGGTAGCGTGCTGCGTCAGATAATAATAGCTCAATAATGGTGAGCTTAGTTGGGTATTCATACAGGGAGAAAGTCGAATTCATACCACATTCCACCCAGATGAAACAAAGACCTTATTTTATTTAAAAAAAAAAAAAAACAAACAAAAAACCTAGAAAATAACTAGGAGAAAAGACAGTGTTTTATAATCACAGGGTGGGGAGGGAATTCCCACACAAGCCGCAAAGTCCAAAAACCATGAAGGAAGGAAAAGAGTTACATATTTTACTATGTCAAACCTCTAAATGCCTCTGGTAGAATACCAGATACCATACACAAAGCTAAAAAGACAAGCAACAGATACCCTTTGGAATCTATATAGCAGACAAGGGATTCAAATCTAGACTACTTGAAGAAATCTTTCAAAAAACCCCTTCAAATCTGTAAAAGAAAGGCAAACCTAATAAAAAGTAGACAATGGATTGATATAGGCAGTTCACACACAAAAAATGCAACTGGTCCATATTCAAATGAAAAAAATCTTCAGCCTCAACTGAGAATAAAGTGTAATTCAAAACAGCTTTCCAGTTTTCACCCATCAGTTTGGAAAAATGGAAAGGACTGATGCTACTCAGTATTGGTGGTGGTTCAGAAAAACAGGCACTCTTCTACTGGGGGCAGATTTCTTTGGAGGGTCTGAAGCTATCTGTGGACTCACCCTTGAGTCAGTGCTCCAGTTAGCACCAGGGGGCTCTGTCTGACGGAAGTCTGTGTACACAGCCAGGCTCTTGACATTCGAGTCTGTGGTCTTTGAGCCAGGAGGAACTAGAGCTTCAAAAGTCCTCTTTCACACCTGCCTCAGCCACAATCAAGGCTTTGGAGAGATTGTTACTGGAACTTGGGTGGGATTTTCTGTTTCCATTGAGATCAACTGAACTGAGGATCCCATCCAGAATCCAACATAAACTTTTTTTTTTTGAAATACAAACTTGCAAATATATTCAAAATTGCAAAAAACAATAGTAGTACAAAGACATATACCCTTTACCCAGACTCACCTTTGTTACTGTTCTACCCTGCTTGCTTTATCATTTGTGTGATCTCTCTAAAAATACACACACTTTTTTTTTTTTCCCTGAACGCTATGAGGATAGGTTATGTATACCTCATGGCTCTTGATCCTAAATACTTCTTCATATATCTCCTAAAAATAGGGATATTTTCCTGCTTGACCATAGTACAGTTACCAACATTAGCAAATTTCACATTGATAGAATATTTTAATCTACCGCCCATCTGCCCATTTTGTCTATGGACTAGATTAATGTCTTTTATTCTACTGTCCCCTCTAGCACAGGATCCAGTGTAGAGTCTGGTGTTGGACTTAGTTGCTGTGTTTCTTTAACCTTCTTTAAATCTGGAACGTGCTCATAGCCCACTTTGTCTTTTACAACATTAACATTTTTCCCTTTGTTTTAATAGAACTTTGATTCTGAATTTGATGTTTTCCTGTATTGAGACTCTAGGAATTCTGTGCATTCTAGGCTGGAACACTGCCTGGGCAGGAGTGTTTCCTGGACACTCTGGAGGCCACAGTGGCCTCCTGTCCCCTCATTGGTGATGTGAATTTGATCACCCACTCAGGATGCTTTTTACCTTCTCCACTGCAGAATTCCTGTGTTTGTCTTTTCTTGCAGCTGAGTAGTCCGTGGAGAGACAGACCATGCAGTTACCCTGCTCATTAGAATTTTCCCCAGGATTTAATATCTGTTGATTTTTCTTATATCATTCAATCTTTATCATGATGGCGCTTACCTTAACACATCATTATCGTCCAAAGTGCACAGAGTTTATTCTTGAAGTTATATATTCTGTCAGGTAATATTTTTGAAATAAGATAGTTTGCAAAAGAGACTTTAAAAAAACCAAAAAGATCATTTTGTTGCCTTAATTGGTAAGAATAATTCCCTCCAGCATCATGAAAAAATTAGTAATCTTTATTCTCCAAAGACATTAAGCATAAGAGACTTAATTCTTCTGCTAATTTTGTGTAACGTGTGTGGCTCAGGGTATGCTGGGCAACAAAAATTGCTCCAACTGGCCGCTTTGGGAATCACTGACTGCTTTTTCAGTTGAAGTACTTAAATGAGCTCCCATCCATGCCAAGTAGACTCTGCCCTGTGAGATTCCAAGCAGAGAAGTACCCAAGTGGTTTCCAGGGGAGCTCTGCCTGGAAGAAGTATCACCCTCCCCCCCCACACACACACCCACCTCCCCTTGTATCACTTCTGCCTGTCCCCTGGGAAAACCCTTTAGGAGGGGGGTCTGGGGACCGTGGCAGTCTCCCACCAGTTGGATAAGGTGGCATCGAAGAGGGACAGAAAGCAGGCTCTGCCTCTGAGCTAGCAGAAAGGAAGGCTTGAAATGGCGCCCGGTGCTGAGGCCCCTGGACAACAGAGCTCAACAGGACAGAATGAGAGAGCTCTGTGTTTAGGAAAGGGGGTAACCCAGCTAAGATACTTAAGTTGTGAACAGTTTTAGTAGGCAGCCGCCACGAGAAGAGAGAGGTGGCTCTCTGGCAAGCTGAGGCCGGTGGGACTGACTGGAGGCAGACGCTGGCGAGGAGGAGGCAGTAGTGAAGTAAGGACCTGAGCTGGAGGGACATGGTAAGGATTGGAAGGGGACTTATTTGGTGATATGAGGGAGGAGGCCCGCCTGGCTTGTTTTGAGACTGGTCAACTGGCTCAGATACCTGAGATGAACCTGGGAGGTTAGCCCTTGGATGGAGAGCTCTAGCAGGCAGTGAGGCTAGGAGGAGAGGTATCAAAAAAACAAAGAAAACGAAAGGTAAGGAGAATCTTTTAAGGAAACAGGAAAGGGATACTCTGCTAAGGTGCTGGTTTCAGTAGTTGTTGATTTGAGAATCAAGCTGCAGGGGGAGGTAGAAGGGTTGTGAGGAGAGTCTCCCAGTTCCTGCTGCCTTCACCCCTTGCAAAATTACCCTTCTCCTGGTAAACTTGGGAGCCCCTGGTCTGAAGGGCTTTTTGAAATGTAAATTGCTCCCAGGAGACCAAAGGGAAACCCTGTGGTGCATCTTTCAACTTAGTATTTGTATAAAGCCCTAAAAACAGTGCCTGGAACAGAAATGTTAGCTGTTACTCTTGCTGTGTTTCAGCTGGGAAGCAGGGTTGTCTTGGAGGAGCAAAGGCTACCTGACCCTGGAGCAAGTGATTTGGAAGGTGCGGGTGTAGTGAGGTGCACTGGAGGCCAGCGCTGCACTGTTTCACAAAGGCTATAAAGAATTTTGGGCCATAGGCCAAAATGGCAGGCCGTACTCTAGGGTATTTCTCATTTCTGTTATTTTTGCTAGCCCCTGTCATTTTCCCCAACGTAAATATCACTGAAACTGCTAAATGAACTGAGGCATGTGTCCTTATCTTGGGGGTGGAGAGAGAGGCCGCTGGAGGGACTTGGCCCCACCCCGTGGATGGCCGCATGGAAGAGAAGTGGGTGGGTGACTGTGCACCCACCCCCCCCCCCCCCCCCCCCCCCCCCCCCGCCTCGCCCAGCCAAAGAAGGAAATGGCTCTCCTGAGGCAGGAGCTGACCAACACTTGAAAGGGGCAGGGGAAGGAGGCAGCAGCAGAGCTGGGTGGGGTTTGCTGACACAGTTCCACCGTGGTGCTGAGGAGCTGTCAGAGGGCGAGGCCTGAGAAATGTTATTAGATTTGGAGATGACGACGTCATTAGGGACCTCTGGGGAATAGTTTTCTCCCAAAATATAGTGCAGAAGTAGGCACTATTCCAGATGAATACAATCTAAATAGTTATATCTCATTCTGTTATAAATGTGTCCCTTGAAAATTATGGGATATCTTAAAATGTGTGCAGGAGCCTGCTGATGACACCCATCCAAGGGAGCATTGCTAACATGCATACAGCCGTACCATTTAGTTCTTTTGAGTCATAGGAATACAGTAATTGGAGGCTTCCATAAGGCAGAGAACATCTGTACGGTTTTTTCCTTTACGTTTATTTCTCGTTCCACCAACTAATATACCAGAGTATATATCAAGTGACTGTTTTTGTCAGAATTGTCTCATTAAAATGCATAGATGATACAGTAGTATAAAACAGGGAATTGTACTTTGGACCAGCATGGTTAGTCTCAGTGGTTGGGTTTTTCCCATCCAGGATCTTCACAAATCAAGTAGGTAGAGTTGAAGAAAAGTGTGGTATTGTGGTTTTGTTCATTACTTGGATGGCAGTTATTTAGGTAAAGAAAAACTCAATTATAGACCAACAGCGAGCACAGTGCAGACTTGGGAAACAGGTGGAGTGGTGGTTCCGGACCTCCTATCCTGTCAGGCCTTATGTCATGTGTTGTCACAATGCTGGTTGTCTTTTTTTTTTTTTTTTTTTTTTTGACGTTTAGTTTTGAGACAGAGCGCCAGTGGGAGAGGGGCAGAGAGGGAGAGAATCCCAAGCAGGCTCCATGGTGCATGCAGAGCCCGACAGTTTGGGGCTTGATCCCACAAACTGTGAGATCATGACCCGAGCCGAAATCCAGAGTTTGGACACTTACCGGCCAAGCCACCCGGGCGCCCCAACAATGCTGGTTGTCTTAAAGACTCCTTCACTGTGTGTGCACAGGTCGGGACCCTTTGAAGTGCGAGCGGACCTCGAGGAGTCCATGGAGTTTGTGGACCCCGGCGTTGCCGGGGAGTCAGATGAGAGTGGCGACGAGCGCGTCAGTGACGAGGAAACCGACCTGGGCACAGACTGGGAGAACTTGCCGAGTCCCCGGTTTTGCGATATCCCTTCCCAGCCTGTGGAAGGCTCCCAGAGCCAGAGCAGCCAGGTATCCCCGCCCATCGCTAGCAGCAGTGCCGGTGGAATGATCTCCTCCGCCGCAGCCTCGGTGACCTCCTGGTTTAAGGCTTACACTGGACACCGCTAACGCACCCGGACCAAAACATGCCAGGTTTGCATCAAGATAGTTGTTCTTCCACTATGTTCTAGTAAAGTTTATGTATTCAGTTAAAATAGTGCCTGGAACAGAAAGAGGTTAAACCATTGTGTTTTTGGTAAAGCAGGGAGACAAGCATTTCTGTTTATCAGATGGCCGATGGGAGTGACCCACATGCTTATAGTAGAACAGCAGGGTCAGAGGTCCTTCTGCCCAGACCAGTGTTGGTGGAAGAAAGACCAGTGTGTGTGTTCTGTTGAAGCAGAAAATTCACTTGGGCTCCCTTCAGTCACAGGCCACAGGACCCATGGATGCAGGTTGACACATTGGTCCTTGTGATGTGGAGACTGTTCCTGAACACTTCACATTTTAGAGGCAGAATCACAAGGAAGTGATTCTTGATGATCAGGACTTGCAAGATACAAACTGTTTCATATGCGTTTGTTCTTATGCCATCATTTTTTTGTACAGAGAACCAGCAGGCAATTTGAAATACTTGATTTCTTTAGGATTTGGTCATGTTTGGTTTTTAGGTCAAGGATTTTGGTTTGTTTGGAAGGAGGGGGGGTGTTTTGGGGGAGGGGAGGGGTAGTTTGAAAATTATCTCATTCATGCTGCTGCTGTCGTAGCTTGTCAGACATTCCTGGTTTTCTTTATCCCCACACACCAAAGAAATGAAGGTCTTTTTTATTTTTGGACCTACATCCATGAACAGAAGAATTCCCAGCTGCAGTGATGGCCTGGAGATTTAAAAACTATTTTCTTACATTCTGAAGGGAATTAAGTTCATTCTCAGATTATTGAATTCCTACCATCTACACTATGTGCATTTTGAAACTGAACTTTTCTTCTGAGTGAAAAATAAGTTATTAAGGTTGTTCCCTTATGTAAGTGAAATGCCTGCCTGGGCACAGGTTAAAAGCCACTTAATTAAATGGCCTCTGGTCATTCTTCTGGTGTCCCAATTTCTTTCTAAGGGATTCAGTAGGTGGCAGGTTTTCCAAGAGAAAACCATCCTGCTTGTTTTCTTAGAGGTCTTTGTTGCTCTAGGGACACTGTCTTCACTCAGAAATGCAGAGCAAATCGTTATAGCTGATACTATTCTCCATCGTGGGGAAGGCTCTGACAGAATTTTTCCTCACCAGGAGATCATTTTCAGCTAATGTGTCTGTCTTGTCATTCTCTTAGTGACAATCTTATAAGAAAACTGTAGAGGCATTATGTACAAATATGTAAGTAGTTTTTTATTTTTAATAATTGCAAAAAAAATCCTATGTAACAACTACAAAAAGAAATCCTATGAAAAATTCCTAACAGGCATTATTACCATATCTTGTTAGTGTGATTAGCATGACAGTACCTCAGATAAATCATTCAGAGATTTGCCCTAGCTTCTTTTCTTCTTGTAATTATCATAGTTGATACTTTGCCTCCAAATCCGAGGTGCTATATAGCTTTTGCTGTTGGTCTATTTAGTGTTTGGTAGAGTTGCAGAAGAAGGGTTTATTTCTATCCAGGAGTCACAGGTTCCCAGACTCTCTGGATTTTCCACTTAGGGAGGAAACGTGTTGGTTCTCAATAGCAGGTGTCTGTTTTAAGTGCTCAGCTTCATGATTGCCGAGCTGGCATTGTACCACGCAGGTCTGAAATTCATAGAACGGGTACGGCAGACTTGAACAAATACCAAATGAACTTAAAATCCCATGAAATGAGGGTTGTCTAGGCATTTCAGACCCTCAAAAAGAAGAGCTTAGTCTCCAGTCTTGGAAGACGCATTTGGGGCTTGGGGATAGAGACGGGACTGCAGCTAAAAGATGCACAGTCATGGTTTTGCTCAAGCCGCTTACGAAACTATGAATGGGAGATTGAGCTAAAGAATAGAATCCAGAGGTCAGAACTCATATCTAGAGTAATTCAACAGAACTTACAAGAATATGGGAAATTAGGGATTGGTAGGGTATATTTTGTTGTTTATATCAACTAGAGGCACTTTATTTAGGGTTAAATGATCAAACCCTTTAGTGGTTTCGAACACCAACATACTGGCTTACACTGCTGAGATATTTTGGTTTTCATTATTTTGCACTGGATCCACCCTGTAAATATTCTTAAATATACATTTCAACCACTGTTTTTTCCTACTCTCTTTGCTGCTCATTAAAATCTTTCATGTAGGTGCCAGAACCATATGTAAACAGCTTTTTAAAAATTGAAGCTGGTATTTTTTTTTTTTAAACAAAAGCCATAGAACTTGGTCATGTTTTCCATATAAAATGATTTGTCAAAACAAGGTAATACTAATAAAAACCTACAGGCACCAAATAGGCTGCTTCAAACGGTCTGTTACTTTTTTTTTTGTAATGGAATATAACTAAGAGAAGTTTTGCACATCTTTAAGTTAAGGGGAAAAACAGTATGTCAACATTGGGTGTTGTTGGACAGGATTCATTTAAGGATTCGTGTTTCGATAATTTGGTAAAGAGCATTCAGGAGCATGCTGTTTTTAAAAGAACTACAGTGTCTTAGAATCTCCTTGTGGTGTCATGTTGCAGGAATTTCCCATTACTCTGTGACTTCCAAACCAGTTTGAGTCATAACAAATGTTTTCTAAACTTTTATTGTATTATTGCAATAAATCTTTTAACAGTACTTTGCTAATATGTCTTTTTCAAGCTCTGATTGCTCGTTTCTATTGATACCTCAAGGGTAGCAAGAATGAAATTTGACTGAAATACTTCATACAAATTATAGGGTAATCTTTTTAGAATTTTTTGCTAGGTAATGAAAAAGGCCTGGTAATCTTAAAAATTAGAGCTTATGGTGGTATTAACAGTAACCGTCTATCTTTAGTAAGCTGGGAAAAACTAGTTGCTTACCAGTTACATACTTTCTGGAAAGATGCATCTATGATGCACATGCCCTGCGGTGACTTGGTGTATGTAGCACAGCAGCAGCTCTGTGGGAAGGAATGCACGGGGGCCTACAGGGTGCCCATATGGAACCTGCCCAGACTTTCTTCAGGACAGGAGAGAAAGAGAAATGTCAGAGGTTGGAGGCGATCTGTTGAGTTGAGAGAGAATGCGGATAGTTTTGAAGAATCACTCTTCCCCTTTTCCCCCACCCCCTTTCAGGTTAGATCCTGGAGAAGAGTGATTACTGGGGAACTGCTGCGTGGTTCGCCCTATTGTTTCACCTGCAGAAAGCTACCAGGTAGCAGGAGGAAAATGGGCAAGGAGACAGAAGGGTCCCAAACAGGGCACACGCTTCAGTGCCAGTGCCCTTCCTCCTCCTGGTAACACTTCCAAACACGCTCCTCCTATCTAGTGTATACTGCTCGGAGGTGCCCAGCCCCAGAGCTCCATCATGACTGATGTGGGAATCAGGGCAAAGCAGATAGGAAGCACTAAGGATAACTTTATCCTTAGTAGTTGGGTGGTCATTAAAAGTTACATCAACAAGATGTACCAGGAATTTGAAACTGGGCTTTGGGCAGGTCACCTGAACTTCAGCTATGAGATGCTCAATGAGAGAAAGCCACCACCAGCATCCCATTCCAAGGATCTGGTGAGAAAATGCCCTGAAAAAAAGAAATACAACACGTAATCCTAAAATTTGTATGGAACCACAAAAGACCTTGAGTAGCGAAAGCAGTCTTGAGAAAGAACAAAGCTGGAGGTATCACAAACCCAGGTTTCAAGATATACTACGATGCTGTAGTAGTCACACTATGGAACTGGCACAAAAACAGACACATAGATCCATGAAACCAGAGAGCCCATATTTATATGGTTAAGCTACATACTATAACGGAGGCAAAAATACACGATGAAGAAAAGACAGTCTCTTAAATGGTGGTGGGAAAACTGGAACACTTTCTTATACCATATACCAAAAAAACTAAGAATGGATTAAAGACCTACGTGTAAGACTTGAAAGCATAAAACTCCTAAAAGAAAACATGCTGTAATCTCTTGGACTTCAGCTTTAGCAACATATTTATGGATATGTGTCCTCAGCCAAATATGAACTCTTGGAACTACCACAAAATAAAGCTTTTGCACAGCAAAGGAAACCATTAACAAACATACAGGCAAGCTACTGAATTCGAGAGGATATTTGGAAATGAAGTATCCAGTAAGGGTTACTATCCAAAATATATAAACTTTATGCAGTTCACACCAAAAAACCCCCAATCCACATCCTGACCTGAATAGACATTTTTCTGAAGAACACATAGAGAGGGCCAACAGACACATGAAAAGGAGCTCAACGTCACTAATCATCAGGGAAATGCTAATCAAAACCACAATGAGATACCACCTCACACCAAAATGGTTAATATCAGACAAGTAAATACTGGTGAGGATGTGAAGAAAAGGGAACCCTGGAGCACTGTTGGTAGGAATGTAAATTGGTATAACCACTCGAAAACAGTGGAGAGTTTCCTCAAAAAATAAGTACCACATAATACAGTATTGCCACTACTGGCTATTTACCCAAAGAAACAAAAAACACTAATTCAAAAAGATATGCACCCCTGTTTACGGCAGCATTATTTGTAATAGCCAAGATATGGAAGCAATCTAAGTGTCCATGGATAGAAGAATGGATAAAGATGTGTATACATGCACAATGGAATATTAACCACAAAAAAAGAAGATCTTGTGTGACGACATAGACGTAGAGAGTATTATGTTACATGGAATAATTCAGAGAAAGACAAATACCATGATTTCACTTCTATGTGGAATCTAAAAAAAGTGAACAGACTCATAAGTACAGAAAGCTGGTAATTGACAGAGGGGAAGAGGATGGGGGGATGGGGGGATGGGTGAGACAGGTGAAGGTGCATTAAGAGGTACAAACTTTCAGTTATAAGTCACGGGGCATGCCTGGCTGGCTCAGTAGAGCATGCAACTCTTGACCTTGGGGGTCATGAGTTCAAGCCCTACATTGGGCTTAGAGCTTACAAGTCACACAGATGGAAAAGTACAGCATAGGGAATATAGTCAATGATATTGTAATAACATTGTATGTGACAGGTGGTGACTACACTTACCTGTGATGAGCACTGAGTAATGTACAGAATTGCTGAGTCAGTGTTGCACACCTGAAACTAATAGAACACTATATGTCAGCTATACTCCAATAAATTTTTAATGGGATTATAATAAATGAGTCTGTGTGTTATGTCTGTATTTTAAAAATGCAGGATCTTGAGCACCAATCAGAATCAGCACTGTCCAGTGGAAATAATGTAACCTGTATGTATAAGTTTAAATTGTTAGTCTCATTAAAATGGTAAAAATAGGTACAATTTTTATATTCAAGATATCCAAAATATTATTTCAACATGGAATCAATATGCAAAAACATAAGATGGGGGTGCAGAGAGGGGCTGCAGAAGGGTCCTATATTGTATTCTTGCCCTGAGCCTGAAAAATACTGGGGAAGACTTGCCCCACACACATACCCTTATAATAAATCCTCCTCAAATTCACTCATTTTGGACGTGCCCTCAGTTTCCTGTTGAGACCCTGTGCAATGAAGAATCTTTTGAGTATAGACTGGAACAAACTCAGGGGTCTTAGGCCCAGACTCCTGGCCGTGGAAAAGAATGCGGTAATGGGAAAAGGTCCCAGCTGGGTGCTGGGGCAGCTGCGTCACCATCCCTACCCAGGAGGGTCTGGCAAGTATGTGGTGGAAGAACTGTTGACAGCAGGCCACACACCCTGCAGGAGAATCCTGCTCAACTGCCTACACAGAGGAGGCTTCAAGAGTAAGAGCACAGTGAAGGCCAACGGCTGAGTCCCAGAATAAGGAAGGCCAATGGGTCAGCCCTGGCTCCGTCTCTTCTCCGGGTGGCCTGCAAACACCAGTTGTGCAAATAGGGCATCTAACCTCTTAGATGGGGGAGGGGGGAACTGACACAAATACAACCTTGCTCTACATCTTCCTGATTAGCAACTTAGGTTGAATTTGGTTTTTGAAGAACCACATCGTATTTTTCATACTACTTAATAGAGACCTGAAAACACCAGTTTATAAGTCAACTGTTTGATAGGGGGGAGGAGACAGAAAGGAAGTAATTTAAATAGTACAGGCGTTACTGCTCTGATTAACTGGGAGATGGGATGTGCCAAATTCCTCAAGTCTCCGTTTCTGCTGCACACAGCTGGTCACTCAGCAAGAGCACCTCCTCTTTCGTACCTTACACGTTTCTCACCACTGTTCATGGTATACATCACTGTCTACTGGGTGATGGACACAAAGGATTTCCAAGAGTAATTCCAGCTGTATGTCATTTTCCCCCTAAATGCTAACTTTAGAACCTAATCCGGGCTGTGTTTCATCATTCCAAAGAGAAAAGCCAAACATTTAATAGAGCCTTCTAATTTTCAACGTCTTTTTAATAGCTCACCTTAATCCAAAGACAATTTGAGATAAAGGGTCCCTGAACTGATTTGTCCTGAGGTCTTTTCTCTGTTAAAGAGTGGATGGGGTAGGGGGGAGCTTTGAGGGAATTAGGTTTCATTTTGCTTTTTAGAGGAATATCCCCTCTCACAAGGGTTGTTGCAGTGTAAGAGACTGTCACCTCTCTGTTCCTGACTCCCTTCCCAGCTACCAACACCAGTGTTTCTACTCCTCTAAAATAATACCACAGTCAAATGAGCCACCTAGAATAGGGGTGCTGCCTGTGGTTTCGCTTAGGCATAAATACCCTGGAAGTTACCCACCGGAGCATGACTACAGTGATGTTTGCTCTTCTATGAGGTTGTGCAAACACCGGCTATGGCCACAAACTTAGGAATGGCATACACGTCAATAGAAGGGATTGCACATTTCCCACAGAGGTACTTTTACCAACTCACAAAGATTGCAACACTAGCTTGTTTGAACGCAGGGGGAAAGCAGGGATAGAAATGATCAGCTTCCCCCAGTGCTAGGTGCTGTGCACAGCAGACAATGCATTTCACTGCAGCATGGTACCTGACCAGAAGAACTACAGAACATCAGTTGTTATTATACAGCAAGAAGTCTAGTGCAGACTGGCTTCGTTCTGGTTTTGAGACAGGCTGTGGGGAAAGGAAAGGACAAACAGCCAGTCTGCTGAGTGAAGAAGAAATGAAGGCAGTGAAAACCATGGAAAATGCCTGGGAATACCCACATAATAAAAAGTCTCCAAGGCCAGTCCATAAAGGTTGGCAGGGAGGCCCTGACAAGTCCAAGTTGGAAGGGATAACTGGACAGAGCCCAGGAAGGATGCTCCTAGGTCATGCGAAACTGTCAGCACACAGCCTTCTGCAGCCCCAAGGCCCAAATCGGCCTGCTGTCAGGAGCCACCTGCAATGACAGAGCCCAGATCATACCAAATGCAAAACTGAGTTACCCAGCACAAATCTAGGGCCGCTATAGGAGCATCCCTAACCAAGAATGCCCCCATGGGACCAGCTCTGATTCTCCTAGATCACTTTATCCTCCCCACTTCAGGTTTCTCATACTCGATGGAAAGTTCGTGTAGCCTAGAGCCATCAAAACCTGCCAGTGCACCTCACATTAAGGTGGTCCCTAGAGAGGATTATTAACGTTTTATGGAGCATGTACTGTGTGTGAGGCACTGAGGGGATGGCATGACCAAACTACCCTCTATGAGCCCATGGTGGGGGAGCAAGGTCAGTACATAAAACAGGACACGTGGCAGATGTACACAGGGTGCTTGCTGAAAGGCACCCAGCCCAATAAGGTGGGCAGAATGGGGTGGGGTCGTGTGCACCTCCAGGGCACAGAACTGTCAGTGTGCTAAGGCAGGGAGGGTATGTGGTCAGTTTCGAAGGATTCCTTCACATGGCCATTTTAATGCCAGTCATTTTGATAAGGCCTGGATACAAATTTTTTATCTTAGCCCCTTTTCCATTTCCAATTCATTCCTGCCTTGGCTATCTGGCATCATCCACTGGGCAGGGAACAAGAGCTGAACTGCCCCAGGGATGATTCCCAGATTTCTCTGACTTTTCTTCCTAATGGAGAGGAAAACTAAGCCAGGCACATCAGAGCCTCTGAGCAAAAGCCGAAAGGTGTAAGTCTTCTCAATCTGTGTCCCCGTGGCAGTGGAGGAAGCTAGGGTCCTGGTGCCCACACTGTTGTTTCCCTTTCTTAGGAGTCTAAGGTTCTGGAGCAGTGCAGGAAGGCGGCTAGTGCTGCATTGTGGCAGGAAATTTCAAGTGGGCTGCTTCCTCCAGCTTGGCACTAGGGGGCTCTGAAGCACAGCGCCTTCCCCTAAGGGGAAAGCTACACTCCTCTAAATCAAGACCAGGGAGGGGGTGGCCTCTGATGCAACCTGCTAAAATCCCCCATCATTCACACAGCACTGGGAACTCGGTCCTGCCACAAAGTTCAAAAGGGGTCGTCCGTGATCTCTGAGGCCAAGAATCACATGCCAAGATGGGGTTGGGGTATTCTTACCTTGTCCTCTGCTCTCGGTCAACTTGAGGTACAGCTTTGCGTCCCATGTGAAAACCAGATCCTGAATGGCTGACTTGGGAAAACCAACCAAAAGAATGGTTTATTTATACTGCGTGTCCACCTGGGCAAATGGAGGACCAACAGCCAGCAACGAGAGCTACGTTTTCTGGGCACTTACCACACACCCAGCTGTCCTCTAAATCCCGTGTGTGCAGATCTGCTTTGATCCTAAATCACAAGCCATGACAACGCAATCTGGAAGGTATGAAGAGATGGCCAGGGGAGGAGGACGAGCACTGGAGACTTCAGCCCAGGGCGCTCAGGCTGAAAAGCATTTCCAGCATACCTCCACTGGGGCAAGACCAGAGGAAGGGCACAGAGCCCATCAAGGAAAGGGAAGCTCTCTCAGCCTCTCCTTGTCCTGTATCACAGACGCATCAGTGAGTCTCGGGCTCTGGCCTAGCATGTCAGAGGTGTCACTGTCGTTTCCTGCCAGGGACAGACTCATTCAGCATTGAGAGACACTTTTCAGTTTTAGTACTGCCTCTTTGGAGAGGAGCAGCTTGCCTACCGATAAGGGGCAGAACAGGCCAAGGCAGATTCCAGTGTGGAAGCAGCTCCAGGGCCACCCACCCATCACCTCAGCCACAGGTGACCCTGGCTCCACCTGGCTCCAGTCCTGTCCCACTCTGCTTTGCTGACCGAGCCAAAGCCTACTCAACCTTTACAGCTCTCTCCTTCAGAGCCATGGAGGCCTTTACTCAATCACTTCCCCATCAGCCACTCTCTGGAGGTGACAGCAGTTACAAGGGTTTCTGGTGGGTGCCTGATTTCAAGACTAGTTTTTAGGTCCTCCACAGAGCTTTCTGGGGTCTGATACCTTCCAGCCGCACCCAGCATTACATGACCATAGACCTGAATGTATCCTCACTTAGTAACGATTAGTTATGCCTAGACAAGCAGTGAGAACATTCTAGATAATACCTTCTCCAACAGGAGATACAGTGGGTGCGTGTTGGGTAGAACAAATTCAAAATAAGCGTTCAAGTGTTGCAAAAATGTAAGTTCATAATGTTAAGTGAAGGTGGTCTCTTTCCCGTGGCAGAAAAACAATTTTCTCTCCCTGCTTCTCCTAACAACTAAAAAAACCTTAAACTCTTAACGATTCAATTCACAACATAATTCTCCAATATTACCTCAAAAAGGGAGGAAAAGAAATCTGCAAAACTCAGGTCCCATTTAAGATATATGTTTTTATTGAAGTTAAAAAAAAAAAATTCATAACCAGACAGAAAGAGTAGACAAGAATGTTATAATCTGACTATATAATATTCTCTCATTCTTGATGGATCACTAAAATATAACAAAGGATTTTTCTCTATACTAATTTTAAGGTTGTCCAGTTAAACCATTATTTGGTATCTTCAACAGGTTAACCTCTTAACTATTTAGAGTTTCTTCTCAGAAACGTTCATATATTATACAGGAAACATTCATAGTTTATTTGGGAAACATTCATATTTTATACAGGATGTACAAATTTAAGATGAGACCAAAAAAAAAAAAAAAACAAAACAAAACAAAACAAAAACCCACACAATTGTAGCCGCAACACTATCCTAGCTGCATTGTGGGGATTCTCTTCAGTCAGCTATCCGCGCTATACAACTGGATTTAATAGTGTTATTTACAGAGGGGTCAAAAGCACTCATCTAAGGTAAAGGCGCTCGGGTTTAATGTGCACTTTCACAGCCCTATGAAAACACAACCATTATATACACTGTAAACACCACAGGGCATGAAATCCATCTCCAACCACAAACCTCAATCTCACAGATCAAGCATACAAGGGCTAAGGTAAGGTGCCTGACTTTTCCTTTGTAAGCATACTTTTCATCCGAGAGTGCTGCTATTCTTTCCAGAGGACACTATTCACTTATTTCAAATATGGTGCCAGTGCTTGAAAACATTCTGGAACCCCTTTTTGGGGATCGCCTGCATAGTCTGCAATGAACTCTTCTGAATGTCCTTGATGGTGGCAAGTCTTTGTCGTTTGAGGATGGATTTGATTTGGGAGAATAGGCATAGTTATTCACAGCCAAGTGAATCAAACCATGGGGTACCACCCTGGACCAAATGGGAGGTGCCACTATAAAACAATGAGACCGATTTCCTTGTACAGCTCGTAAAGCAAGAGTTTAAAAATTGCCTGAGCAATGGCAGTCCTGATGGAATACGTACGGATTCGCCTACAGTGACAGCTCTGAGAGGCAACACTCACTTGCATGGTAGCTCTACAGCTCTAGGTGGGGTTCTGCAATTCTAGAAAACCAGTCCTTCTATCGCCTCTCATGTAGACTTTAGTATTCCTCTTCAGTTTCAGTCCCCTTTGCTTTCTTATGGATTGCCCGATTAAAGCTGTGGCACGCAGGGACCCAGTGATTGTCATGAAGCCCCAGCTTACAGCCAGGGAAGGCTTTCTGAGACCGGTGGCAGCACATCCAGTATCCTGGCCCGTAGGGCAATGCCTGGCAATAGGGCTTGGGGTGCCACCGGCACAGGGACACATCCCCTTTCACGTATTTTTTCTTGCACTGCTTGCAAGGGTCCTCTCTGTATCGTGGATCTCGCACCCAGCGGGAATCTGCTGGCCTGATATTGTAGTATTCAATGATAAACTTGAAATAGCAGCAGGTACACTTAAGAGCCACTAAGCTCTTGGTGGGAAGTAACCTGAAGATTTTCACCATGAGGTGGTGGGGCAGAAAAGCCATGTACTGCTGAGGCTCCAAAAGCTGCTGGATTTTAAACCTGGTCTCCAGAAAGTCATGAGACACTTGCTTCTTCCAACTGGATGCCTCAAGCACCGGTAATGTACTTTCCACAGGAGAGGCTGGCAGGACAAATGAATCAGCTGAAACACTTTTTTCCTCAGTGGTACTGTCACCCTCAGCAGCATCCTGAAGGTGGCCGGCAACGGAAGACTCCCTTGTGCTTTCATTCAACTGGGAACAGTCTGACTGGTGCTGACCAGGTGGCAAAAAAAACAACATCCCTGGAAGTGGGTCTTCACAGGGCTTTAAACTAGAAGGGTGGCCTTGCTCTACCTTGGACACAGTGATACTAATGCACAAAGATTCCTTTCTTCTCTGATCAGGATTTTGGCTAGTAAGCGGCACGAGCTCTCTACTCAGACAATCAACGGCATCTGTGGGCAATTCAATGGCTTGAGGGCAGGTGCCAGCAGGAAAAGATGACCCAACAAGTTCTTCTGTCATCTCCACATCATATTTATTGCCATTTTTCAGGGCAGTTTGCTGATCTGGCTCAAATTCTGCACTGTCCATGAGGAAATTCACACTCGCTGGCAACGACGGACAGCCCCGAGGAGCACCGTCCCAGGACTCATCCCCCTTGGGAGAACAATGGTCGGCTCTTGAGGGGCCACAGTCCGCAGATACAGACCCCACAGGATTCACCTGAGTGTCTGGTGCCTCCAAGGCCCCTTTGTTTGTTTTGCCTTCATTAGCCTGAGTGCCATTTGCAAGCAACACGCGGCCCACATTTCGACGGAAGCTGTTATTCCTCGAGAGGCTCCCAGGCTCACGCTGGCTCTGCCGCTTCAGGCACTCAGACTCCAGCCTGGCTACCATGTCAAGGACACGGACTGGCTCGCTCTGTGGTTCACCAACCTCAGAATTTCCCCTTTCCGTGGATTCTTCACAAGCTCCTGGGGCAGAAAAGGGCTCGGAGGCTGGGGGCACACTTCTGGATTGCCCAGGAAACTTCACCACAGCAGGTGAGTTAGTGCAGTTTTTCGTACATGTAGCTAGCAGGGCACTGGCTCTTTGCTCGAGGAAGGCAACCATCTGTATGACCGACAGAGGCCTCCCGGCATAGACGCCATCCCCACTGTCACTCACATAATGCACAGAACAGTGCTCAATGCCACACGCAAAGGGCTCAGGCTGGTAGCACCTGCTGTTGACTTCCCTCATCCTTTCCAACTGTATCTTGGCTTTTTTAAGATCTCCTGATTTTTTCCTTCTTTTAGTAGCTCTCCCATCAATATCCCAGGAGCTTTTTATTTTCATAGATCCTATCCTATTGCTACACTGGTGGGCTGCAAAGAATGCAATTTTCTCCTTGGTATTTCCCGGTTTCACAACAGCCCAGATATCAAGCGGCCCTTCCCCTTCTTCACCCTGGTGGATTGATGCAGACGGTGCATTCTTCTTGGTTTTAACATTCAAGCTGCTCTCTATCGGACTCTTCCCACTCATACTGCACAGAACATTTGGAGAAAGAATCCCAAGAGGCTTTCGAGATGACGCTTTACCAAGAGAGGGTGAAGGAAAGACACTTGGTTTCATGTAGCTAGCTTTGCATTTTTCATCATTTATAGCTTCGTGGTGGCTCATAGGAGTTCTCAAAGTTTCCCTGCTGATTTCCAGAGGTCGCTCTTTCTTCTGGAGTTTCCAGTATGGCTTTAGGTGCATAACAGAGGCTCTACAAGAAAGAAAGACATATTTGATTAAGGTGGTAATTTTGTTTTTAGAAAAGTTTTTTTTATTTTTATTTTAATTTTTTTTTTTAACGTGTTATTTATTTTTGAGACAGAGAGAGACAGAGCATGAACGGGGGAGGGGCAGAGAGAGAGGGAGACACAGAATCGGAAGCAGGCTCCAGGCTCTGAGCCATCAGCCCAGAGCCCAACGCGGGGCTTGAACTCACAGACCGCGAGATCGTGACCTGAGCTGAAGTCGGCCGCTTAACCGACTGAGCCACCCAGGCGCCCCAGAAAAGTTTTTAAACATACACTCAGATGGTTCTAGCAAGTAACAGAAACACTGTGTCAGTTCATTAAATCATTACCATACCAACTCTTATTTCAGCTAGTTTTTAATGTGTACATCAAGACTAACAAGAGCAAAACAACCACTTTCCATGGTATATAGGCCAGAAGATAAACTGGAGAATTTCAGACTGAATAGACAGTGAATTTCAGAAGCTGACATTAGTTAACATTCTGTATGTGAAATTAGTCCTTTAAATGTATTTTTTTTTTCACGTTTATTCATTTTTGGGATAGAGAGAGACAGAGCATGAACGGGGGAGGGGCAGAGAGAGAGGGAGACACAGAATTGGAAACAGGCTCCAGGCTCTGAGCCATCAGCCCAGAGCCTGACGTGGGGCTCGAACTC
Organism: Puma concolor; assembly: GCF_028749965.1. NCBI lineage: Eukaryota > Metazoa > Chordata > Mammalia > Carnivora > Felidae > Puma > Puma concolor. Next base: position 45,873,001 of record NC_141672.1, read on the forward strand.
ACGGACCGCGAGATCGTGACCTGGCTGAAGTCAGACGCTTAACCGACTGCGCCACCCAGGCGCCCCTAAATGTATTTTTTTTAATGTAAAGTACTGAAGACTTCCAAGTATAAGGCACAGTATAAAAGGAAAGGATAAAGAACAGTCCAGAATCTCCAGTAGACTGATATGATTTCTAAGTCACCACAGCTAGCTTTTTATTGGTTGCAAACCAGTCTATCAAAATGTTGTACCTGCTTTCTAAGCTGGTCCCATACTGTTCAATACTTATAGATGTTTATAATTTATCACTTGTTTGCTTATGTACTTTGCCCATCTACTAGTCCTGACTTTCTAAATAATCTATTTGTATAAGCTCTTAACTGTTAAATTTTCTCCACATACCTTAAATCAAACACAGAACACATAATCCTTATTAAGTCTAAAAACCATTTTGAACTACTGCAGAAAAAACAATGCCTTGTTTTGTCCCCTGACCAGGGCTGGAGATGGGAGCCATCTTAGAAAGAGGATTACATGCAGAGATCTGTGTTCTAGTCCTTGCTATATCATTAACTAGCTAAACATGGTGAGTGTACCTTGGAAAAGTCACTTCCTCTCTGGGTCTGACTTGAAATGTTAACTGAGGAGTTGGAATACTAAATTATCTAATGATCTCATCAATTTTACAACAAAATATCCACTGTTACACAGAACACTGTGTATTGAGAAAAAGTGTTTTGTAGGGATGCCTGGTCTCCTACAAAATAAACCTACAAACTAAAATAAACGTCTGCAGTCACAGGTTGGTGGTACGAGCCCCTCACGGCTAGGCAAATAGAGTTTCCCCACTCTTAATCGTGGGGATACCAGTCTAAGACACACATAATTTGGCAACTCAACATATACCTTTATCATTTACCTTAAAACATTTGGTGCCTGCAATGTGTCAGCCTCTATGATAACTGCTTTCAGATACTACTTCTAATTGTCAAGGATGAAAAGTGATCATCCAGAACAAATTCACCTTTCAACTCTTAATTCCTTGTCTAGGCTCAGCTAAAAGAAGAAACAGGAATATGAATATCTTCTAGCTAAGTAAAGAGAAGTCTTGCATTTAAGACAAAGTACCTTTTCAAAATTATCCTGAAATAGATCAGATTGGTTTCTTGACTATCTTTGGCAATTTCTATCCTAAATCTGTGATGTGCCCCCTTCCTGCATTACAGCATTTTTAATAGCTTTCTATCATTATATTATATAATTTAGTCTTATAAACAGACCCACCCAGAATTCTTCAAAACAAGATGAATACATATGAATAAAATAGATAAATGAATAAATGACGAATAAAAAGAGGTATATCTAGTGCTAACGTGGTCAACGATTTTCTGGTTTTTCAAATTCCCTTCAGTCCTTCTAAGTGAAGGGAGAGAAATGGAGGTTGCTGAAAAATCCAATAAATTCTCACATAATGATCTCATTACAGAGTGTGAATAAATTTAAACTTCAGCAATGTGTGTGCCATTCTGCATTGCACAATATGTTCTCTTCGCCTTCCTCCCACACACATTATTTTAGGTGCTATTATTGATAGACAGGGACATTAAGAAGAAACTAAATGTAGTTACAGAAGGCTTTTGTTTGCACTTACTAACCTATAGTCAACTCAAGTGACACACTGCTAATAGACAGGGCTTTAGCAGGACTAAAATAGGAGATGATCCCAGGGAATAGAAGTGAGGAAAGGTACAACCAAGGAAGGAGAAAAGCCAATACAGCCATTCGACATCATCAGGGTGACTGCTGGAGGGTAGCGGACAAGTCTGTGGGACCCCTGGAGAAAGCACAATGATGAGGCATGGGCTCTTGTCCCCTAATTAAAGGTGGCCCAGGATATTAACCAACCTCCTTCCTTTGCTGGGTTTGAATGTCCTGAGGCAGAAAACAGAAAAGTGGTGGCAAGAGTAGTAAGTTCAAGTGAGAAACTACGGAAATCTGAATTTGCATTGAAATCAGTGGTAGACCACGAGGATATGATGCAGGGCACCAGGAGCTCTCCCCCAAAAACCCGAAAGGCAGAAACTTTACATCTCCAACAGATTACACCAGATGGTGGCGCTTTCCCTACCCCCACCCCTCCCCAAACACAGGCACTGTGGAAAGATTGAGCCAGGTTTCCATGGTTGCCAATCTCTTAATCACAATTGTACTTTGAAGTTCACCATAAGAAAGTCTTGCTCTCTTGCAATTAAATAAAATGCTGCTATAGCACCTACCTACACGAGTGTTCCATAGACATTCAGAAATATCCTTGTAAAAAATTAAGATCCCTGGGTACAATGAATCAGAATTTCTGGGAATAGATCCAGAATTTCTGAGATCTGTTTTCAACCTTTAGATTTAACTTGGAAGGGATTAAAGGTCATGTGTTAGATCCGATGTACGAGTATCAGTGGGGTCCCAGATTTGGGCTGGGGTGCTGGGACACCAAGAGGGGTGAAGTGGACCTGCCCAAAAAAAGCCTTGCAGACAGTCCACACTGAAGCATCTATTTGAACAGCTGGGTAAAGACAGAACCATTTTCTTGTTATTCCATTTAAAGCACAAAACAGGCCAATGGTCTTTTATTGCCAAATATCCCCTAGAACTCGAACTCCTCAGTTTCTTTGACAATGCTTTTTCCCAGCTCTTTTCTCTTCTTCCCCAGCCTTTTAAGTCCATGTTCCTCAGAGTTCCTTGTTTTTCTAGACCGTTATTAATCTTAGGCTGTACATCTAAGTGCTGTCTTATAGTTCTAACAACCATATACTGATGACTCTCCAGTGGCATGCTCTCCCAAACTTCATATCCTATTGCCTGCCTAGTAGATATATCTGGATGTCAAAAAGAATCTAAAAAATCAAAACAACTAGTTAATGAAAGCAGCAAGTACCTAGCCAACCAAGCCAGAAAGTTGAGTCACTTAAAGATTCCTCCTCCCTGACCCCCATATCCAATCACCAAGTCTCTAAAATGCTCTTCTCTTTATCTCTGGCACAACTGCCCTACTTTTCAGCAGCCATCTGATCTCTGCTCCACTACAGGTACCTATAGGAAAGCCTAACCTCTTTATCAATGGAATGCAAGGTAGAGCCCACCCAGCCAAGCTATCAGCTTCATTCCTGCTTTGCCCTACCATACTTCACACTTTGGAAGCTTATGCACAGAACCATTACTACTGGACCAGATAGACAGAAGGCCAATCACATCACTTAAGATGCAAATTTTAAAGCAGCCAGAATCCTAAAACTAACATAACAGCTTCTAATTTTTTTTTTCACCCTAACCACCACCCATTTCCTACTATCCATTTATCATCAGAAATTTACTAAACACTCTGGGCTGGATATTACCAGTGCAATTATGAATAAGACATAGTCACTGCCCTTACAGAGACAGAGAAGTCAATAAACAATTACAATGGAATATGATGTGTGTTTATAAAGATAATATGGGTGCTGAGAGAATCTAAGCAGGGGGACAATATACAGAAGGAAGGGGTGTATGAAGGGACATAAGGGAACCACAAGCACCAAGCTCAGTCTTGAGGGTGTAGAAATAGGTCAGAGAAGCCCTGACCTTCTAAGCTAAGCCCTAAAGGAAGATACACAAGTCCTAAGAGGTTCAAAAGTAGATGATGCTTTTGGGAAACTGAGGTAGGTGAAGAATAATCAGTCTAGCTAAGGTGCTGGGAGTGGAGAGACAACAAGTAAATTAATTAATAAGCAACAACAGACAGGAACTTTAGCTGCTGATTATAAATGGAGGTTGAGGGACAGGTGTCAAGGATGGGTCCTCATCTTATGGCTTCATCAACTGGATGAACAGTGGTACCTTACAGTGAGATGGTGAAAAAAGGTGGCTAAGCAGATTTGGAGCAGGGAAGAGAGACAGTTGGGTTTTAAAAAAGTGTTGTCTGTAAAACAGATATCTAGTAGGCAGACTGACACAGGTAGGGTCAAGAAAAATAGGAGGAAAGGAATAAGGCAGTTGCCACAGAACCATTTCAATGAGAAAAACATTTTCTGGATGGAGATTACAGATGTTATTTTCCAAAATTTCACAATGAACATATATTACATATATTACTATTATAAACAGGAAGAATGTTCATAAAAGAACAGTCACTTTTAGACCCTATAGCAAGGTCAATGAATAACTGTGTCCAGTTAGCAATGGAGATCCTTGGTGACTCTGTTGTAAGAACTACAGTGGGTGAGTAGGGCAGAGCCAGAAGTTCATGGTGAAGGAGTAACTGGAAGGTGACAAAGTGAACCTTACCAACTCCTTCACGAAGCATGGCTGTGATAAAGTCTTTGTACATACCTGCCATCTTAATCCTTTCCAGGAATAAAGTGACATATAACAATGAATCAATTAAAACTTGAACAACTTTCCTCCAAACAAAAGCCAAAATTCTGTTTTCAAATAATTCCAGTATTCCTTTTAGACTCTAACTTCTGTTTTCAGCTCAAACAAAGCTGGAAAAACTCTCACCTTTAAACACAGCGGGGGCGCCTGGGTGGCGCAGTCGGTTAAGCATCCGACTTCAGCCAGGTCACGATCTCGCGGTCCGTGAGCTCGAGCCCCGCGTCAGGCTCTGGGCTGATGGCTCAGAGCCTGGAGCCTGTTTCCGATTCTGTGTCTCCCTCTCTCTCTGCCCCTCCCCCGTTCATGCTCTGTCTCTCTCTGTCCCAAAAATAAATAAAACGTTGAAAAAAAAATTTTTTTAAAAAATAAATAAATAAACACAGCGTACAATCCCAAAATAGAGCCATGGAAGAGAATTTTAACTTTGTTTAGAAAAAAAAAAGTGCTTGGATAAATCCCAAAGTTGAAAGAGTCATAGTAACTAACTCTAGACTATGGAGGAGTGAATTTGATCAATGAGGAATCAAATGGCAATATGGGGTCAGAATAGAGGAAAAGGATGAGATTTCTCTTTGGGCTAATAATAGGCTTAGTGCTAATAGGAGGCCTAAAATCAAAGACAGATGCTTGTTTTTTAACTTGTCACTCAGTGTATGGCGTTGCCTATCGAAACAGACTAGGAAATAAGTCATTTCCCAAGTTTCTTTCTGCTATGTTAAAGGTACAGGAATGCACTCCAAAAAGGAGTCCACTTAAAAAAAATTTTTTTTAACTTTTATTTATTTTTGAGAAAGAGACAGAGGGTGAGTGGTGGAGGGGCAGAGAGGAAAGAAGACACAGAATTCGAAGCAGGCTCCAGGCTTTGAGCTGTCAGCATAGAGCCTGATGTGGGGCTAGAACCCACAAACTGTGAGATCATGACCTGAGCCGAAGTCGGAGGCTTAACTGACTGAGCCACCCTGGCACCCCAGGAGTCCACTTTTATCAGAATAGTTAAAAGCTCTTCTTCCTTTACAAAAGGCCAGAGGAATTAAAATAGACTAATCCTTGAAAGACCATTCCCATGATACCTTTAGAGGAGTTCAAGTATACAGTAAATAAATTCACTGTTTCTTTAAGAATGTAAAAGCTTAGGCTTAGGTCTTGATCTCCTGGCTGGTGGGCTGGTGGGTTTGAGCCTCTCATCAGGCTCAGTGCTGACAGCTCAGAGACTGGAGCCTGCTTCAGATTCTGTGCCTCCCTCTCTCTATGCCCCTCCCCCACGCGCGCACGCGTGCGTGCATGCGTGTGTGTGCTCTCTCAAATAAAAATTAAAAAAAAAAAAGAATGTAAAAGCTTCCGGAGAACATCTTAAAACCACCTTCTTCACTGAACCATTACAGAAATGACTAGCAACTCCAGCAAAGTATTACATGTATATATAATGAAGTCTTTGTTTTTTCCAAATGAAATCATGGAGCTATAATGACTTTTGAAGCCCCACAGTGAGATAGTGGTAGCATCAGGATGAGAATTAGGTTAAGAGTCTCCTGGATCTGCACTTTCCTTGTTCAAAGCAAACAAAAATAAAAAACCTAGGCCCAGAGGTGCCTGGCTGGCTCAGTCTATACAGCATGCAACTCTTGATCTTGGGGTTGTGAGTTCGAGCCCCACACTGGGCATAGAGACTACTTAATAAAAACATATTTTTTTTTTAATGATAAAGTGTGCCTAGCATTAAAAAAAACACACACACTTGGGGCACTTGGGTGGCTCAGTCAGTTAAGCATATGACTTCGGCTCAGGTCATTATATCTCGTTCATGGTTTGTGAGTTCGAGCCCCGCGTCAGGCTCTGTGCTGACAGCTCAAAGCCTGGAGACTGCTTCAGATTCTGTGTCTCCCTATCTCTCTGCCTCTCTTTCTCTCAAAAATAAATAAGTATTTTTTTTAAAAAACACACACACACAGTCCCAATTATGACACAAATGAGATTAAATAACTCTGACAGCATCTATTCAAAGAGATTTTTCTCTCTCAAACTAGGTCAGTTTTTCTTCAGTGCCACATAAAACCTCTACACATAACTGTGATGAATTAAAGCAGACACACCACATCACATACAAAGCCATACGAATCTATAAGTATGTAGAAACTACTTCCATGGCTGTTAAAGTAGAAAAAGTACCAAGACTAGGAGGGTGTGAATACACGTGGAGGCAGAAGACAGTACTTCCCTTCATAATCCTCTAAGGACTGACAGAATGCATCCAACTCCCACTGAACGCCTTAACCAAAATATATATATATATATATATATATATATATAAATGAAAATAAACTAAACAAACTGTACATCAGAAAAGACAGTAGTAGTTCTCAAACTGGGCTCCAAAATATTGGGGGAGGGAGTTCACTTATTTCTTTCAAGGAACATTCTCTAAAGCCATTTCATGGGACCTTGAACCTTTGCCTCAGGAGGGCTGGATGGTTAATTGTACACAACTTAATGGAAAAATCCTTTACTGTCTGTTAAAAGATACTGAGTAATACAGAGACTAGTCTTTGGAAGCACATGCATAGTTTTCCAGAATTCGCTGCTCACGGCTTTCATCATTCTTAGAATTCACAATCTTATTTAAATACAGCACACAGGGGCGCCCAGGTGACTCAGTCGGTTGGGCGACCAACTTCAGCTCAGGTCATGATTCACAGTCCGTGTGTTCGAGCCCCGCGTCGGGCTCTGTGCTGACAGCTCAGAGCCTGCAGCCTGTTTCGGATTCTGTGTCTCCCTCTCTCTCTGACCTTCCCCCATTCATGCTCTGTCTCTCTCTGTCTCAAAAATGAATAAACATTAAATACATACATACATACATACATACATACAGCACACAGCTCCATCATGATTATCTAATATAGATTCTATACCATGATTAAAGACCAAACAAAGCTAACTTCCCCAAAATAAAAGTTTATGATAAATTTGATGGGCCAATAAAGTATCTAAAACATACCGAAAGGAGTATTATAAGTTGGGAAGGGTAGCCACTACTTTGCTTTTCCATTGTGGTCACAACTGAAGCAACACCTAACAGTTTTACAGTGTACTGCAAAATACTAAATTGGTCATTAATTTACATGGATCCTCTACCCCCTCTTTTCTTGGACTAGGTAGGAAGGGGGACAGGAGGCTAAAGGAAAGAACACTTGCTCAGTCTATTTTGAATTATTAAATAACAGTTGGGGATACAGACAAACTGAAGTATTATGTTTTGTTAAACTTACCATGTTTAAATTAATCCAGTCAACAATGGTTTACAAAGTATTTTCCTATTGTTCCTGTGACATAATGCTAACCACTCACATAACTCTGGCGTATCACAATTTATTGCTACCTAAAACTGATGAGAAATCTACAGTTTTGTAGTTCCCACGAGAAAGAATATCAAAATCCAGCGAAACATTTAAAAAGTTTAGTCCCCCCAAAATCATTGATATATATTGAAAAGTACATTGAGCATTACCAAGAAAATTTCGCCTCTATAAATTTCAGATACTCAGCATTCCTGTAAAGCCCTCTTGCTTATTTTTCCTATTCTAATATTTCTTAAAGAAAACAAAGGAAAAGAAAATTTCTATCCTCTCACATAGCAAAATGTCATTCCTTGAGTAAGCTTTTTTTTCTTTCACTTTGAAACCAGGCATTCTTCCATATATAAATGTAACATATTTTTAAAAGTTTATTTATTTATTTTGAGAGATAGAGAGCACAGGTATGAGGGGGTACAGAGAGAGAAAGGAAGAGAGAGAATCCCAATCCTCACTGACAAGGCAGAGCCTAATGCAGGGCTCGAACTCACAAACCAGGAGATCATTAGCCAAGCCAAAACCAAGAATTGGACTCTTACCCAAATGAGCCACCCAGGCACCCCATAAACTTAACATATTTTTTTAATGTTTCCTTATTTATTTTGAGAGAAACAGAAAGAGAGCACGTGCGCAAGCAGGGGAGGGGCAGAGGGGAGTGGGGACAGTGGATCTGAAGTGGGCTCTGTGCTGATGGCAGAGAGCCTTACGCAGGGGTTGAACTCACTAACTGTGAGATCATGACCTGAGCCAAAGTTCAATGCTTAACCACCTGAGCCATCCAGGCGCCCCAATTTAACATTATTTTTAACGCAATATTTTCTTTAAGAGTAATGCAGTACTTTCAAAGAACTGATCAGAGCTTTAACATATAACCTCTTTGACCAAATGTAACTGGAATTTAAAAATGTCATCTTTCCTGGGGAATAAATTGTTAAACATTCTAAGGCCAAGGTCAGCCACAAACACAGTTCAAACATCCATTAGGTACCAAATAATGTTTGATATGAAAAATCAGAGAACAGGGGCATCTGGGTGGCTCAGTTGGTTAAGCAGCTGACTCATGATTTTGGCTCATGTCATGATCTCATGGTTTGTGAGTTCAAGCTCCACAGTGGGCTTTGCACTGAGTGTAGAGCCTGCTTCGGATCCTGTCTCTCTCTGCCCTCTGCCACTTGCTCACTCTCTCAAAAATAAGTGTTAAAAAAAAAAAAAAGAACTAATGTAAAAAAATAAAAGAAAAATCAGAGAATAGCATGAAATTCTGAGTGTAAATACAATACCACACTGCACATCTGCCGTGCATGGGGCCTCAATCTTGAGCAAAGTACCAGCTAGCTGGGCACAGGCTGGCCCGTTATAGGTACCTGAATTTAAAATAGGTTATTCCTCACAGGAAAGAAGAAAGAGGCAAAAAAGTAAAAATTCAGAGTAACAAATATTAATGCACCAAGCAAAAACAGCTTGCTTGCTGTATCAATGCAGACAAAAGATCTGGCAAATGAAGACTTTGGTCAGCAACCCTGGGTAGGGGTGGAAGGGGTAGGGAAATTACTTCAGAAATAGGACCCAGGGTATTTACCAAAGAAATAAAGCCTGAGCCACAGTCCTGTGCCCAGCTGTTTAGTAATTACTCTTCCTTCTATCACATATCGCCTAGGATCTGTTGAACCAAGACTGAAGTAGCAATCTATGCAATGGCTGTTCAAAGTATTCTTTAAGAATTACCACTTATAAAGAAATGAGGCTTATTGTCAATCGAAACCTGAGAGGTTGCTGTTCTGGAGCCTGTTTTTTGAGTTTACCAAAGCCAATTCAAATCTTGGGAGTTAAGGGGTGCCTGGGTGGCTCAGTCAGTTAAGTGTTCAATGCTTGGTTTCAGCTCAGGTCATGATCTCACGGTTCACGAGTTTGAGCCCCACATGGGGCTTTGTGCTGACAGTGAGGAGCCTGTTTGGATTCTGCCCCTCCCCTGCTTGCTCTATTAAAATAAATAAGTAAACTTTAAGAAAGTAAAAATAAATAAATCTTGGAGTTAAAACAGTATTTCCAGAGTGCCTGAGTGGCTCAGTCACTTAAGCGTCCAACTTCGGCTCAGGTCATGATCTCATAGTTCATGAGTTTGAGCCCCACATTGGGTTCTATGCTGACAGCTCAGAGCCTGGAGCCTGCTTCAGATTCTGTGTCTCCCTCTGTCCCCTTCCCTGCTCATGCTCTGTCTCTCTTGCTCTCTCAAAAATAAATATTTAAAATTTTTTAAAAGAAAATGAGTATTTCCAAGGAGTAAATGTGAGAAATCTATATTACCAAAAAAACCCCTCAATCATTAGGCACCAAGGAGCCCAAATTGTCATATTACTGGAGAAAAATCACAAACCAGGGCTTATGTACTTGTCTTAAATCTCATATAAAACTTCCTTGAGTACAGAGGGTATGTCTTCACTATTCTGCAGAATTTGACTAACCCTGGAATTCCTAAAGCCAAACAGGAAAGACAATGGTATACAAACAAGGTATAGAGACCTCTCACTTACAGGGTAAACTATGGGCCTTCAGAACCAGCTTTACATAAATGCAGAATTTAACAAGTCGGAGGTTAAAAGAGCTCTTATATATAAGTCCTATCTTCTGAAATTCCTGGATATATGTATTTACTTAACATGGTTGTAATCATATTATATATACAATGTTATGCTTTTTATCAGAAGTATTGTCCATGTTATTACATGGTCTTGAAACCCATCAAAACTGTTAATGTATAAGTGCCAGAATTTAATAAATATTCCTTCCAATCCTGGAGGTTCTAATGCAACTTTCATGCATGCATTCTCTTATGCATTTAAAGGTATGTCCTTAGAAGATTCCCAGAAGTGGAATTTCTGAGTCAGAGTTTGAGTATTTTTATGACTGGGTACATCTTGCTCAATCATTCCCCAAGTAGTGCTAATTTACCCTGCCACTACCAAGAAAATCATGCCAGTTTTATGGGCAAAAGTTGTGCTGTTTAAAGGGAAAGAAAGCAAGCAACGTAGACCTAGAGATAAAAAATAACAAAGAAGTAAGAACAGAATAATCTGTTTTCACTTCTAGAATAATAATAGCTCTAAAATGTTTACTATGTGCTAGGCACTGTTCAAAGCTCACAACCACCCCACCCCCCAAAAAACCTAAGTGCATATTCTTACTAACCCTAATTGCAGGTGAAAAAACCAAAGCAGAGGGAGGTTAAAAAAACTTGCCAAGATCACGCAAGCAAGCACATCAAGAAGCCTGGGTGTGCACAGTCAGGAATCAGAGGCTATCCTCTTACCTAGCACATTATGAAAAGAGGGAGCGCAGATGAGGAACACATGGATGAAGACTTCATCAGTAAGTTTAATCTCATTGTCATAAATAGAGACTGAGAAGTCTAACTGTGACAGGAAACAGAATTTGGGTTAAATTTTGGATGTTGAGTTTGATAACCAACTTAAAATTAATCCATTCATTTATTAAATACTTAACTTCCCTTTCAGTGTCAGACTAGACCCTGAGACTTCAGCATGAACAAAACTAACAGAATTCCTGAACGCAGGGCAAACCTAAGAAATCTACACTGATCCTTTAGCTTTTGACTCATTTACAAACTTAAAAGTTTCCCATGTGCTGAGTCAAGTTAGCAACAAAGATAGACATCACTAAGATCACTCAAATTTTATTTCTGACAAAGAGAAACTTCAAAAATTTAATGCAAATATGACAGTCTGGGCCACAGGCCTGAGTACAGATGATATCATCAGAGAATAAGGCTGGGTTGGAATGACTGTATACAGAAGAATACACAGGACAATACATACAGATATTATTCTGGTGTTGATTTATAATAGACTTATTTATTTACGACAATTAGTTTCAAAGAAAGAAAAATGGTAGAGAACAGATGAGATAAAATATAACCATAGGCAAGTGGAAAACTATGAAATGATAAAGAGTAAGACCAATATGAATAGGAATATTAATATATATCTAGATTTCAGAGGTCCTACCATCTCTTTCCAGTACTAGACTACATGAAGCTATACACAACACTTCGTCATTTCCCCAAAAATGCTTTGAGGCAAAGAGAAATAGTTACCCTTGCTATACACTTTTTACTGACACTCAACTACTACTTCATCAGCAGCATATCGGTTTGCTAGACTACCATACAAAATACCACTAACTGTGTGGTTTAAACACAGAAAAGTTACTTTTCATAAGTCTGGAGTCTAAAAGTCCAAGATCAAGGGGACGGTGGGTTTGTTTTTTTCTGAGGCCTTTCTCCTTGGCTTGCAGAAGGCTGCCTTCTTATGGTGTCCTCACAGGATCTTTCCTCTGGACACACATGCCTTTGGTGTCTTTCTCTTGTGTGCAGAATTCTTTCTTTTAAAGACACCAATCAGATTAAATTAGGGCCCACCCTGTCTACCTTCTTTTAACTTAACTTACCTTCTTTAACTTAAGTTTAAAGTTTAACTTTAAACTTAACTTGATTAAATTTATTTTGAGAGACAGAAAGAGAGAGAGAGAGAGAGCAGCATGAGTGGGGGAAGGGCAGAGAGAGAGGGAGAAAGAGAATCCCAAGTAGGCTCCACACTGTCAACACATGGAACCTAACGAGCCTCCGTCTCATGAACCATGTGATAATGACCTGAGCAGAAATCACAGAGTCTGGATGCTTAATCAACTGAGCCACCCAGGCACCCCTGAATCACCTCTTTAAATGCCAGCTCTCCAAATTCAGTCACATTTCCCAGGCACTGGGGATTAGCGCTGCAACATATGCAAAGGGAAGCAGCAGGCAATTCAGCCCCTAACAATGGGGTAAATGTAAGAATTCATGAGTTAAAGCTTAATGTTTTAAGATCATAAAATAAAAATAACCAGAAAGCTATTCTGATTTGATCTCCATACAACCCATATTTATTTAAGAGACACTTCAAATCATTCAAGAGCTCACTGCTCCAAATAATTAACACCTGGACAACTATCTTTCTGCAAAACATGTCTGGAAGGGGAAAAATGTTATCACTCCTATTAAAATCTCATTAGTACAAAATACAATGGTTATTATTAACCTTTTTTGCAGCCACTATAAGCCCTTTAAAATTCTGATGAAAGAAAATGGATGCTCCCTGAGGAGGGAGCGTGGGGCAAGCTGAGGGCAAAATACAGGCTGGCACCACCCCACCTTCCAGGTGGAATAAGTGTGATAGTCCTCAGACACTCCTGGCTACCCAAGAACAAAGGAAAGGGCTTTAAGTGCTTGCCACGGTAACGTGGGAAACTAAGGCAAATGAAAAATTAAATTCCCTTACTGCCTAGAACCCACTGACAAGTCCTTGAAACCAGCAGTGACCTCCCTCTAGGAGCCCAGCTGTCTCAATGATGACACTTTGCTGGGGGCAAAAGAAGTTTAGCTTAACATTATCCCAACCGTGAGGATCCTGTAAGTCTATTTCCTCTATCTCAACTGCTCCACAATATATGCTGGCAATCATGCTCCAAACTTAGCCTCCGGATAAACATCTGAAGGGTCTCATGACTGAGGTTTTACTAAACGGTAATAAATGGCATTTCCGTAGCAACAGCTAGCCCCTCAAGGTCCTGGAAACCTTGCTTCCAAAATTTCTTAGAGACTTACTCTATCCCTGACCCCCTCCCAACCTGAGGGTATATAATGAGTTACCTGTCATGACCCCAGTGCAGAAGCTCTTCCTGCCCACAGGTCCTGTTCCCATGCTTTAATAAAATCATCTTTTTGCACTAGAGAGGTCTTCAAGAATTCTTTCTTGGTCATTGGCTCCGAACCCCCCACCATCACCCCCAAACTTCATCACTCCCTGAGGAAAGGACACATAGCCACAAAGTCTGGCATGATTATTGTTTCGGGAGATTCACAAACCACCTCCCTAAAGCTCATCAGGATCCATGGACTCAGGTTAAAGAGCACTGACCTAAAGGGCCATTTATTTTTTTTTTTTTCAACGTTTTTTATTTATTTTTGGGACAGAGAGAGACAGAGCATGAACGGGGGAGGGGCAGAGAGAGAGGGAGACACAGAATCGGAAACAGGCTCCAGGCTCCGAGCCATCAGCCCAGGGCCTGACGCGGGGCTCGAACTCACGGACCGCGAGATCGTGACCTGGCTGAAGTCGGACGCTTAACTGACTGCGCCACCCAGGCGCCCCTAAAGGGCCATTTATATCTAAATTAAAAACTAAATCTATACCAAAATGGACCAAAACACTTGAAATTGAGATTATCTTGAAAAATACAGGATATACAGTAACCATGTTTATATTTAGCTACTTGCCAAAGGATTGGAAGTAACTAATGATCAACCAAATAATATTAGAATAAATTTTAAGCCTATTAGCCAACACTAAAGGTGGGGAGAGGAGTGAAGAGAGAAGAAACATTACTTCAGAAAGTCTAAACTAAGAAAACCTACTGCAATTCAGCACAAAATCTTAGAATAAAAAAGAGACAAATAACAGGAGGTAGAAATCACTAACAAGTTTCTTGTTTACTGACAGAAGATCCATTATTTTCTACACACCAAAGTCATAGTCAACAAAGATAACATTATGTTGTGAAATTTCAAAACCTGGCTTGTCGTCTTCTCTCTGTATGCCTGACTGCCCTCAAAAAACAGCTTTGGATATGTTCAGACAATTGGGCAAAAGAGGAACTTCTGTTGAATTCACTATTCCACCTAGGGACGTACCTCTGTGGACAATTTTACTAAGGTGTAAACTCCCAAGGATAGGAACACTTGTCTACCTGATTTACCACTGCACCTCTGGAGCCTCATTCAAAAATCATTTGTTGAATTCGAATGGATGCTATATTCTAGAGACAGCCTGAATGTGGAAGACAGGCTGAGAATGTAACATCCATCTCTACTGTACAAGCAGCTCAAATGGATCACTATAGTTTTGTGTTGGATCCAACACAATATGAAGTGGCAATATGGAGCCCCAGAAAACAAAAGTGCTATTCATTAAAGAGATTTCTTGTACCATTATTTCTAAAGAGATACCCCAAAAATAACTTGCTGGAGCTCCAGCTGGCAAACTGCTGAAAACCTTGAATTTTTATTTCCTGGTCTAGTACTTCAATTTCCCTTCTATGTCCATTTATATGATCCAAAGTCCAAGTTCATCTGTAAAGCGAACACACAAAATCCCCCACAGAAAAGTGAAAAACAGGTTTATTCCACTGTAGATGTATCTGAAGAATAAATTCAACTTCTTGGCTCTGAGCAGTAAGAGAGAAGTCAGCTCAACTCAAAAGCCCTGAGCTTGAACAAGAGCTGAAAAGAGTAAGAAGAAAGGCAGTACAATGTATGAGGGGAAAGAAATTAATTATCTGGTCACTTTCTGATTTACTGAAGAAAAGCTCCTCTATTAAACTCACCAGATATTCTTATGAGCTTCACTGACCTGGCAAAATCACTAGGTCTTCAACTACTTTCTAGTGCACCAGCTTCAGATGCTTGCTTTAAACGAAATACCAATGAAGAAACTGGGTTTTTTCCCTAAATAAATCCTTTCCAGAAACAAAATTATCATATTATAAATATTAGTAGGGGACTATTTGAAAAGTCCTTAAGGACACCAAGTGAGCCCCAGACTCCTTGATAACTCTCAAATGTAAAATATAACAGCTGTGAAATGGGAAAACTGAACAAAATCAGATTGCCTTCCAAGCCGCCCTTCTACAGTTATAAGAAAGAAAATTGCACAATTTAAAAACCAAGGTCTTCAGTAAGTAATACCAAAGCTAACTGTACTAAGCAGACATATTTTAGACTTTATTGCTCCTGATTCCAAATCAAGCCCAGAAACAGTTTTAGAAAATTAAGTGCCTAAGCTCATTAAAAAGAAAAAAAATTACACAAGTAGGTAAAACTTTAAAACAGCAATTTATAGTATTATACAAGTAGGGAAGTACACACTCATTAGAATGCATATTCACCCCTCATACTTATCTCTAGCTGGGAAAAAACTACTGGTAAGCACTCTAAGACAACTTCCTACCTAGATGAAACACATGGGTCTAAAGTTGCTCTCTGCAGTAGTCAGCTACCCAATAGAGTATACAGCACATCTCAACACCAAATCATGTACAGTACTGCTACAAAATCAAAATAAAATACACTTAAAGTCATTAAATGCCTTAAATTAGAATTTTATTTTGGGGGCACCTGGGTGGCTCAGTCTTGGTTTCAATTTAGGTCATGACCTCACAGTTCATGAGATCAAGCCACAGGTCGGGATCTAGGGCACTGACAGCGCAAAGTCTGCTTGGGATTCTCTTCCCCCCCCCCCCCCCCGCCTCTCTCTCTCTCTCTCTCTTTCTGTCCCTCCCCTGCACGCTCTCTCTCTTTCAAAATAAATAAATAAACTTTTTTAAAAATGCTCAATCTCTGAAAAAATTATTTAAAAATTTTTTAAATTTTCTGATAGGTTTTGATTCAAAATAAATGGAAGGAATGATAGAAACAGATGTTACAATTTTCTAACTTTTACTGAATTAATGGATCTGGGCAAACCTGAAACACAGCACATGCTCCTGAGAGAGGAAAAGGCGGCATTAAAAAAAAAAAAAAAAATTCTAATCTGGTCAGTCCTTTAAAGCCAGCTACCAATTTATAGAAAACACAGGAGACAAAACTATATTACACACCTGAGGAATACAAACAGTAAAATCTAGCAGGGAAACTATACTATAGAACAAAATAAGGCTGGTTTCTTCAAGCAAATTCCAAGTTAGAAAGACAGACATACTGGGGATGGGTGGGGTGTGTAGGCGGGGAGGCTATCCCATTAAAAGAAACTTAACAAGGAGCGCCTCTTGCTGGCTCAGTCACTACAGCATGTGACTTCTGACGTCAGGGTCTTGAGTTCAAGCACCATGTTGGGCGTTGAGCCTACTTAAAAAACAAACAAAAAACCCTTAAGAAACCAGCCAAATATAATGGATGCTGAGTCAAATAGACATACTATAAAAATTAATATATATGTGTGTATGTATGTATTTTTAAGTCCTTATCTGTTAGATATACATCTTAAAATCTTTTTAGAGTAAGTGATATGATAGTTGAGATTTCCTTCATAACAATACGGGACAGAAGAAATGGTTTGGAGTATAGATCAAATAAGATTGGCCATGAGATGATAAACTGTTAAAGCTGGATATGCCTAAGTGCAGGTTCGTAACTCTATTTCTACATTTTTGTACATAACAGAATTTTCTCACAATTACTGGTTTTTAAAAAGGGGAAATAATTGGAAGCATTTGGAAAACAATGGATGAATAAGCTTGGAAATGTTCATTATACACACACAGGGTGAAGCTGCATACAGTCTGATTTGGAGGAAAATGTGGTGGAGTTCAGTGGTTCCTGGGTAAAACAGCTCCACAGGACTCTTTGTAAGTCCCTCTCCACTAAGCCCCAGGCTATCTGATGTGTCACTCTTTCCGGGTTCAGACACCGGGCACCAACCAATATAAATTCTTCTTGCCCTACTCCACACTAGTTACTAAAAATTGAACAGGAAATAAATTAGAGAACAAAAAAATATATAAAAAAGAGAGACAAAAACAGAATCAAATAAAAAAGAACTAAAAGACAACAGTGATCAAGATCAATCAATCCATTTCTTAATTAAACAGATATGGCTTTCAATTCCCTCATTCTGTGACCTAAATGAGCAGTCTAATTATTAATAACTGAACCTGCCTTATGGATAAGTGCACTTAACTTTCATAACTTTAAAGATAAATATAAACATTTCAATAAATGCATAAGAAATTTTGCTATTTAAAGATACCTCATTGTAAATTCTTTTATAACAATACTCACCCCCCCACATTCACCCATGGGGAAGGGAGAAATGATAGTATTAGTATTAAAATATTAATATTATTAACAACATAGCCATTGATATTTATTAAGCACATATAAACATTAATTTCATCTTCAGGACAACTGTATGAGATATATACAATTATTATTTATTCACATTTCACAAATGTGGAAACTGACCAATTAAAGTGTAATGAATATTTTTAAATAATTGGTTATACAAGCAGTTCATCTTAGAATATTAAATGATGGGTCTTTTTTTTTTTTTTAAGTATTTATTTTGAGAGAGAGCATGAGCAGGGGAGAGGCAGAGAGAGATGGAGAGAGGGAGAATCCCAAGCAGGTTCCATGTGATTAATGCACAGAGCACGACTCAGGGCTCCAACTCAGGAAACCATGAGAACATGACCTGAGCCAAAATCAAGAGTCAGACACTTAACTGACTGAGCCACCCAGGTGCCCCGACAGGTCATTTTTTAAAATGTGCTTTATAACATTTTTAAACAAAGCTGTGTGTGTATACACACATATTGATATAAAAATAAATAGTCAGAAGAGTCAAAGGATTTGCTCAGAAGTCACCAAATCAGCTGTACAGGGCTTCCTAATTACAAGTACAGTATAATAATGATTCTATTTCCTAAACCCTCAAATCCCAGTGGTTCTCCATTCTTTAAAAGGAAAATTAAGTCACAAACCAAAGTCAGTTCAAGTTCATTTTAAAAGAAATGTTACTTTTGCCCAGGAAATGGTCAAAGACTCAAAGATTAACTGAACATACACAGATCCAGGCTGAACAAAAAGCCAAAAGGAAAGCATTAGATACCATCTACTCCTTAAGGGCAGGGACCCTGTATGGTATTTTATAGATTCCCCCTATGAGATCAAGCACAGAATACTTTACACATAAGAAGAGTTCCATGATGGGAATGCAAGTTGGTGCAGCCACTCTGGAAAACAGGATGGAGATTCCTCAAAAAACTAAAAATAGAACTACCCTCCGACCCAGCATTTGCACTACTAGGTATTTATCCAAGGGATACAGGTGTACTGTTTCAAAGGGACACATGCACCCCCATGTTTATAGCAGCACTATCTGCAATAGCCAAAGTATGGAAAGAGCCCAAATGTCCATCGATGGATGAATGGAT
This sequence comes from Puma concolor, assembly GCF_028749965.1. Classification (NCBI taxonomy): domain Eukaryota; kingdom Metazoa; phylum Chordata; class Mammalia; order Carnivora; family Felidae; genus Puma; species Puma concolor. The sequence goes on from NC_141672.1 coordinate 45,891,783, forward strand.
AAAGATGGTATGGTATATATATACAATGGAGTATTACTCGGCAATCAAAAAGAATGAAATCTTGCCATTTGCAACTGCGTGGATGGAACTGGAGGGTATTATGCTGAGTGAAATTAGAGAAAGACAAAAATCATATGACTTCACTCATATGAGGGCTTTAAGAGACAAAACAGATGAACATAAGGGAAGGGAAACAAAAATAATATAAAAACAGGGAGGGGGACAAAACAGAAGAGACTCCTAAATATGGAGAACAAACAGAAGGTTACTGGAGGAGGTGTGGGGGGGGGGGATGGGCTAAATGGATAAGGAGCACTAAGGAATCTACTCCTGAAATCATTGTTGCACTATATGCTAATTAATTTGGATGTAAATTTAAAAAACAGTAAAATTTAAAAAATTAATTAAAAAAAAAAAAAAGGAGCTCCACGAAAAGTAAACGCCGGGAACTATTCTGCAATAGCATCCCAGTCTCTCAAACCTTCATCAATCTGGCCTCCAAATAAAGGGGGAAATAATACTTAATAAACTCCTTTGACTCAAAATACCTACTCTTCATTGTCATGCAATCTACTAATGGGCCCACCGGACTTGCTGGGTGGGAAAACCAGTTTGACAAGGCAATCACTGCCCTGCTCCAGAGACAACTTCATAAACTCAGTACCCAAATCCCCCCCAATACCTCCCACAAGGAAAAACTGTTCTACCCCATGACTTCCTTATAAAGTCTCAATATCCTCTGTCATCGAAAGTTGATAACACAATGGTTCTCAATCTTTCTTGAACTGCGGACACTTCAGAATCTGAGGAAAAGTCTAAGTCCTCTGCCCAAGAAAAAAGGCCAGGGCATGCACACAATGTATTCTGCACAGAATTCAGGGGAAATCTCAAGGCTTCTGATTAACAGCTCCTGTCTTAGTTCTTCCTTGTATCTTTCCTTTTACCGTCACAGGGACTGTTTAACCTTTCTTCCCTACCTGTTACCATCTTTATCATTTACTCACTGTACTACTACTGTAGTACATTGTACAACTACAGAAACTGCTTACCCAGCTGGGCCCCTCCTGCCCGGGTCTCATCCACTGCCCCACCCTCACCCAGCAGTATTAAGGAATAGCTACTATATGCCTCCCATGGGACACTTACCTTGGTCTATCTTGTCTTCCTCTCCCCTACTATACCGTAAACTGAAAGGTATGAGTAATCATACTCCTTTCTGTAGCTCTCACAGAGCATGTAGCACAGGGCCTTCCTTGCACCTGGCAAGTGTTCATTAGAGTGAATCAATGTCAAACCTAAGGATTTAATGGAAATCTTTCTTTTAAAAGATCAGCAACCATCTTTTAAATGGAACATGGGAGTGCCTGACTAATTGATACTTGGGCAGACCAGGAAGTTGATACAACTAAACAACTCCACCCACCACTTCCTGACCTAGTGCACTGCTAGCTTAGTGATGGGAGGTGGAAGAAGTGGAGATGCTCTCCAGGTCATGGTCACTTTTAATCTTCATTACTTTTCTGCAAAGCAAAACACAGTTTGGCTTGAGTAGCCACTTTTTTCCAGCACCCTACTTACCTAAAAATTTCTATGCAATGCCAGATTTTAAAGAAAATCCTACTCACCAGCCATGTGCAAACAAATACTTCCACAGAAGTTTTCCAACTTAATCCTGTCAGTTTAAGTAGAGTAAAAACAACTTTCACGTTGCTAATAACCTCCACGACAGAATCTAGATAAGCAGACATTCAGCTATGAGTTAGGCAACATCCTTCTCATTTTCAAAGCCCCAAACCACATCCTTTAAATACTAAAATATACAGACATGAAGTCCCAACAAGAAATACTGTAAAGTCTCCCCATGGTTCTTTACTATATTAAACACAGCTGTCCAGGGTCATGTTTACATAGATTTTTTTTTAATGCCAAACCAACATCAGTGCTAAAATATTTCTGATAAACAGACTCCTACACACCCAAACTAGAAAGGAAAAGGGCACCAAGAAGTTTAAAAATACTTTCATCTTTAAGGGCAATAAAAACACAAACTGGGTCCTATTATCATGTTTTGGTCATTTTGGTGTAACAGTTATATATATTTATTTCAAAGCCACAATGCTTTATTAATTACTTTAATAGAAAATCTTAACTTCCCTGGTTCTTTCTAAATCAATTACAAAGTATGCAGAGTTCACACCCAGAACCCTTAGGTACTTCAATTATTAATAAACCAAACCACAAAGGAGAACCTGATACCAAGATCAGATTTCACTGCTGGGTTAATAGGTGGCAAAACTGTACATACCAAACAGCAAAGCCAAACACACTAAGAGTTAAGAAATGATACAAAACTACATCACCCCCAAATTTCTACCAATAAGCCTATTCCTCTCATACTGCCAATCTTCTAGAAACAGACTATTAGTACAAATAAAGTAACCAATCATAATTCACAAACTGCTGGAATTTGTGACTTGTGGGTCTCTTGTCAGCCTCTAAGCAGGATCCTACTCCCTAGGAAAGGTGGTCTTATAAGCTAATAAACTGTAGCCACTGGAAAAATAAAACAAGTATCTTCCCTAAACATACCAGCACCTGAGCTGTAAGAAATGTTTTGTATCTACAAAGCACTTTTGCAAACATCTGCCCTCTTTCTGTTCCTCAGATCATTTGCATCTTGGTTGTGTACAAAGGTATCAGCTGCTCCTTCTTTCTTTCCTCCCCAGTCTCCATATGCCTATTCCCCCATGCTCATGTCACCACAAACCTATATATAACCTTAATGTTTTTGTATTGAAGTCTGCAACCATTGTGCTGAAAGGAGATAAAAGCTCAAAAACTGAAACCTGCTCAAGATCAAGTAGGGATGTAGCCATAACTTCAAAGGTCAACATTTTCTGATACACTACAAGCTCAAAACACTACATTTTAAGTTATAAAAGATTAAGGGGCACCTGGGTGGCTCAGTTGGTTAAGGATCTGACTACTGGTTTGGGCTCAGGTCATGATCTCATGGCCTGCCTTAGGCTCCACACTGGGCATGGAGCCTGCTTGAAGTTCTCTTTCTCTCCCTCAGCCCTTCTCTCTCTCTCTCTCTCTCTCTCTCTCTCTCTCTCTCTCTCTCTTAAAATAAGATTCAAACAAAGAGGTACACCAAGTTCTCCTTATGAAAACACTTTACAATATATGTTACTTCAGGAACAGACACTTAGTCCCATCATGTATTAAACATTTCCAACTTTTAGAAAGCATAGTAAAAGACAATCTGAGAAAGAGCTTTGTATCCAAGAAGCCTTCTACAGTGATTAGCAAAGAACCAAACATTACCCAGAAGCAAACCAGAAGCTAACCTGCATTACCTGGGATCTTACAGACAGGTGACAGTGCTAGACCTAATTTCATGCAGAGGCAGATCCTTTACATCAGTCATTCAGTGTTTCATATAACAACACCCTCAAGGAGAATAACATTTACTATAATTCTTATTTCTACTCTGAGTGGGATGTATAGGTGAGAAAAATATTAAATACCCAAGGATAATCAAATAGGAAGTTCTTCAGTTCCTGAATTCATATGGAAAATAATTATTGAACACCTACAGACATGCTCCAAGGTGCCTGAAACCCTGATTTAATGAAGGAAAAATGAAAGCCAAACAATGAACAAAGGTTTCAGCAGCAGCTCAAATGTAAAAAAGTAGAGAAGATGAGTTATCACAGTATCTTTAAAATGTGACAAACACGGGGCGCCTGGGGGGCTCAGTTGATTGAGCATCTGACTTTAGTTCAAGTCATGATCCCACAGCTTGTGAGTTCCAGCCCCGCGTCAGGCTCTGTGCTGACAGCTCAGAGCCTGGAGCCTGCTTTGGATTCTGTGTCTCCCTCTCTCTCTGCCCCAACCCACTCGCATTCTGTCTCTGTCTCTCTCAAAAATAAATAAACATTAAAAAAAAATTTTTTTTAAATGTGACAAACACAACAGAATTTGCAGAGTGAATGGCAGCACTTATACTGTAAGCATCAATTTAGTTTTTCAAACTTTATTCAAAATAGTATCAAAATAATATGAAACTAAATAGCATATTAAAGTATATTAATAAAGTATAAAGTATATTAAATAGTTTATAGTTGTATAAGAACTAGAAGCATACAGGGTTTACTAGTTTTGTTCATACATATTTAACTACATAACAATGCAACGTAAAAATGTTTTAATTCTATTTATATTAAAGGGTCTTGGGGCGCCTGGGTGGCTCAGTCGGTTAAGCGGCCGACTTCGGCTCAGGTCACGATCTCGCGGTCCGTGAGTTTGAGCCCCGCGTCGGGCTCTGTGCTGACAGCTCAGAGCCTGGAACCTGTTTCAGATTCTGTGTCTCCCTCTCTCTGACCCTCCCCCGTTCATGCTCTGTCTCTCTCTGTCTCAAAAATAAATAAACATTAAAAAAAAAAAAAAAGTTTAAAAAAAAGGGTCTTAATGAATTTCTTCCTTTGGATGATTCACATGTTACTCAAATTTACAAAATAATACTCCAGACCAGAAATTATTTAGTGCGGGAGAAGATGAGAGCAGCACAGGAAAAACTATTAATATATTTATAATATAAGTGCATACCACAGAGATTTGATTAAAACTACACAGATGGTAGAGATTTTTGGACCCACTCTCATCTAAATCTGCAACACTAGCATTACACTCAAATTGCAACTACCGGGACACCTGGCTGGCTCATTCCTTAGAATATGAGACTCTTGTTCTCAGGATGTGAGGTCAAGCTTCATGTTGGGTATAGAGTCTTAATTAAAAAAATTAAAAAACAATAAATTGCAACTATCCTGTGGGGGGGCATAAAGAGACCAGGCCTTTCCTACCTTTGGGAATTTTCTTCCGTTTCACAAGTATAAAATAATTTCCAGCCTCTAATTTGAACATTCAAGCAATCATTACTCCTATTCAAATCTCACAGTTTGTGAGCGAAAGTACCAACTAGATCTTTTCTTCACTCAGTATTTACTAAGCATCTACTATTTACCAGGCACTCTTCCAAAGATTAGCGATACAGCAGTGAGCTAAATATAAAAGTATTTGTCTTCATCAGATATACATTCTAGCTGGGAAGCAGACTAATAAAGCATATGGTACATGAAAGGTCTTTATGGAAAGAAAAGGAAGTATGGAGCATATATATCATATATAGAAAATATATCTAAAGCATAAGATTTTGGAAAGCTATTTTACAGTCAACCATATCATGAAACAATTTTTTTTAGTAAATAAAACTCATTAGAAAGAATATGAGTGCCCTTTTCTATGACAAATCTAGAAATGGAATACGAACATCAGGATAATTGAAAAACAATGTCACATAAAGCAAAGTCTTTTAGGAAATGAATCTGATCCTGCTTTGTGCACAAACCATTCCTGAAATACCCTAGATTTGAAGCAAATTTTAGAAGATTTATGGAAACACATACAAAAAGCCTTAAAAGTGAGTTTAAGACAATATAAGGGAAAGGCAATATAAAAATCAAGAGATTATTATTTACGTCACTCACTGTTAGCATCAGTGTATAGTATTTCCTAAGTTTTTATCACTAAAACTAAATTTGATATAAAGAGAGAAGTGATGTCATGGCTATCGGAGGCAACTCAGCTGTAAGTTGCTTGCACAATTACAGGAAACACACAAATCAAAACTACAGATAAATTCCTTCTACAGGTTCTCATTTGGGAAGATGGCAAGGGGAAAAGAGAAACATCAGAAGAGGAACAAAAAACAGGCAAATCCAACAGGAAAAACACGATCTTTGAACTTAACATGAAAACAAAGGCCAGCCATGAGGTAAAGAAAAGCAGTACTGAAATTAACATTTTTCCTAGCAAGAACCTAGAAAAATAGGCAATGGGAAGCCTCAAGAGGGAAATTTTATCAGAAAAAACAAATTATTGTGAAATTTTCTTTTTGGTCTTAAACAAGTACTTTAATTCCCAAATACCCCTTAAAAAAAAGTTGCACAAGGAATTAGCTGAAGATCAGAAGAGTATGAATACCTAGGAAGTTAAAATCCATTTGGTTATATCAGCTGAAGAAAGTAACTAAAGTTGATTAGGCTTTAAGGAGGAGCTTAAAAAAATTTTAAGCCATGTTTGTTACGCCTTTAGGAAAGTGTAGGTAGGGGTGCTGAATCTTCTTGTATTGAGCAAGTTCTTTGATTCTTAAGGGGGTATAATCAGTTGTGGGTCAAAAACTGTACATCAAGATTCATCACAGCTTAGATGAATTCTTTCTTAGGTTATTCTTCTTTCTTCTATTAAAAAAAGTTTTAATTCTATCCCACTATCACATTTCTATCCATATCCCACAAATCCAGAAACAAAATTCATTGACTCTCCAAAATAATATTGAGTAGAAAGTTAAAATTTTAAGCGCTGCCTGGCTGGCTTAGTCAGAAGAGCATGCAACTTTTGATCTCGGGGTTGTGAGTTCGAGCCCCACACTGGGTATAGAGATTACTAGAAAATCATAATCATAACAATAATAATAAATTTTAACAAAGTTAAAATTTTAGAAAGAGAATGATTCAAAAGTATCAAGAAACATCAGACTTGGTTAAAAATCCTTTAAGATCATCCAACTTCCTGGGCGTCTGGGTGGCTCAGTGGGTTAACTGTCTGGTTCTTGGTTTTAGCTCAGGTCATGATCTCATGATCCATGGGTTCCAGCCCCGCACAGGGCTCTGTGCTGTACAATCAGGCTCTGTGCTGACAGCTTGGGATTCTCTCCTTCTCTCTCTGCCCTTCCGCCTCTCACTCTCTCTCAAAATAAACTTAAAAAAATTTTTTAATTAAAAAAAAATATTACCCAATCCTGTTATTTCATGCTCAAAACAAAACAAAAACAAACAAAGTGTAATGTTTATTTGGTTTCTTGAACAGAACTTCCTTACTGTGGGAAATGCAAAGTCTGAGAATCAAAGAATCATGAGATGACCACCTACCCATGTGTTCATACATTGATGGAGGACCAGAAAACACACTTTTATCATTCAATTCTTAAGCTGACAGGGTTCCAAAGGCTAGCTTATACTAAAAATTCACGTAAATTTATTAAGTCATAATGGAGATCAAAATTCCAATTTCAGAAACTGGAATACCTAAGTTCTCCATTCATATTGTCTCCTCTCCTGGTATCAACATTATTAAACCAGAAGGTTTGGGTTACACATGAAAAAAAGCAAAGAAAGAAGAATAACCTAAGAAAGAATTCAACCAAGCTATGATGAATCTTACAGTTTTTGACCCACAACTGATTATAATCCCCTTAAGAACCAAAGAACTTGCTCAATACAAGAAGATTCAGCACCCCTACCTACACTTTCCTAAAGGCATAACAAACATGGCTTAAAAATTTTTTAAGCTCCTCCTCAAAGCCTAATCAACTTTACTTTCTTCAGCTGATATAACCAAATGGATTTTAACTTCCTAGGTATTCATACTCTTCTGATCTTCAGCTAATTCCCTTAACTGTTCTAATCTCTCTAGCTGCTCACTTACTAAACCACAAAGTTCCTTCTGAGGATGTCTCACTGCATCTATTACTACCCAGCTCTTCCTAATTTTCTGAGTCTCCATATCTCAAAGCTGAATAGTATACTCCCTTCAAAGAGAAGAACCTGGGGCGCCTGGGTGGCTCAGTCTGTTAAGCATCCAACTCTTGATTTTGGCTTGGGTTATGATCCCACAGCATGGGATCAGGGTGGGATGAACCCCAAGTTGGGCTCCGCCCTGGGCATGGAGCATGCTTGGGATTCTCTCCTCCCCCTCTCTTCTGCCCCTCTCCCTCACCCATGCATGCACTCTCTCTTTCTCTCTCCCTCTCTTGTGGGGCTCAATCCCATGACCTATAATCAACACCTAAGCTGAAACCCAAAGAGTCAGATGTGCAAATGACTGAGCCACCCAGGAGCCCCCAAAATAAACTGCTTTTCAAAGACATTTTCTCAAATCTCCCTCAGCCCCTTCCTGGGCCTCCAAGCAATGATTCTCTAGTTTTCATGGCAGATTCTTATCCCCACCCCCTCAATCTCCCATCCCCACCTCCAGGAACTTTTAATTTTTTTTTTTCAACGTTTATTTATTTTTGGGACAGAGAGAGACAGAGCATGAACGGGGGAGGGGCAGAGAGAGAGGGAGACACAGAATCGGAAACAGGCTCCAGGCTCTGAGCCATCAGCCCAGAGCCTGACGCGGGGCTCGAACTCACGGACCGCGAGATCGCGACCTGGCTGAAGTCGGAGGCTTAACCGACTGCGCCACCCAGGCACCCCCAGGAACTTTTAATTAAGTACAATCAATTCTGCTATATGGGATTGACAGATATATTGGGGAACAACTTGAATAGAATGTGAATTTTGTGTTTGCTTATGTATGATTTCTACTGTGAGAAACACTGAATGTACATTCAAAACTGCACTCAGCTTATCCCAGCTGTATAGAAATATAAAAAACACAAGCACACATCTCAAACATTTTAGCAAAAATTTTTTTTAAAAAACATGTCAAGGATACACACCAACCATACTGTTTTCCTGGAAATTTTCAGATACATTGCAGCAACATGCGTGAGTTCACGGAGACATCCCAGGCTCCTCAGATAGTCTAGACTGGGAACTGGCTAAATGCTCCACCCAAGTCTAATGGCTCTAAATTCAACTTACATGCTATACCAAGTGGCCACCCAAACCTGTCTCCAGGACTCCAGGCTTATACACTGACTATTCAAAATCTCCACCTAGATGTCTAATAAGCTAGCAAGCATCTCAAACTCAACATGTCCAAAATCAAAATCCTGACTCCCTGTGCACGTTCCACCACCACCCTCCCAAAATCTTCCCCATTTTAGTAATCAACAAACCCATTTTTCCAATTTCCAAAGCCAAAAACCTTGAGTCATCCTTGACCCCCTTTTTCCCTCACAAACCACATCAGGAATTCCCATTGGCTCTACCTTCAAAACATACTCAGAATCCAACTACATCTGACCCTTGAACAACAGCAGGGATTAGGGGCACAGACACCTCCTCATCCCTATGCAGTCAAAAATCCGAATTATAAGTTCTGACTCCCCCAAAACTTAATAGCCTACTACTGACTGGAAGCCTTACTGATAACATAAACAGTTGTTTAGCACATACTTTGTATGTTACATGCATTATATTCTGCATTCCTACAATAAAGTTAGAGAAAAGAAAATATGAAAAAAAGCATAAGGAAAATACATCTACAGTACTGTACTATAAAAAAATCCATGTGAGTGGACCCAAGCAGTTCAAACCCATGTTGTTCAAGAGTCAGCTTGTGCCATTCACCACCTCCACTGCTAATACTCTGTTCTAACCACAATTTCTCACCTGCATTAGTCTCCCATTAGTCTTTGAATTCTATTCTTGCTCTCCATACGGTCTACTCTCAAACTCAGCAACCAGTATAATCCTATAAGGAAAAAGAAAAGCTCATCATATTTTTTTCTGTGCCACACCCTTGTTAAAAAGAAAACCACAGGCCCAAAATGGCATCACTTGGGGGGGCACCTGGGTGGCTCAGTCAATTAAGCATGTGACTTCAGCCCAGGTCATGATCTCATGATCTCACAGTTAAAGGGTTCAAGCCCCACATTGGGCTCCATGCTGACAGCTCACAGCCTGGAGCCCACTTCAGATTCTGTGTCTCTGTCTCTCTGTCTCTCTGTCTCTCTCTCTCTCTCTCTGCCCTTGCCCTGTTCCTGCTCTCTCTCAAAAATAAACATTAAAATTTTTTTAAAGATTACATAGTCCTCTATATTTTACTAGCTACCTGAAAATTTAGTTTTATTGTTGACATCCTCTAAAATCATAGTAGGTGTTTCAGACAACAAATCCTAATATATTCTTTTTCTCTTTCCACCAACCTTCTCCCCAGGACTTAGCTTTAAATACAGCTTTAAACACATTTAAGGAAAATCTCTGAGATTTAGGTTCCAAACAACCTTGTCTCATAGCAAGATCTAACACCATGCACTTCAAAATCTAAGCATGCCTATTTAAACCAAAGATTACCTGTGACCCAAACCTACACTATTTGGCCAAACCTAAAAATCACTTTTTACCTTTGCCTCATTCAATTCCCTCGTCCTCCTGACCTTCACTACCAGCTGTCTTCAATGTGGGGGGATTATGAATTGATGAGCTTTTAATAGGAAGCTATTTGATTATTCTTAGGCAGAAAGTAAAGTCCATCTGGGTTTGTTCTGGAGTCTCTGTGATGTGACAGAACCTCAACTAGGGATTTTACTTCTATAAACTATGTCATCTGCGACCTGTGTATACTGAGGATGTTTAGACACACCTTAAGCAGGCCTGGTGTCTAGTCTACAAAAGTATTTGGATTGTCTTAGGTCCTTCTGAAAAGCAATGGACCAGCATCCTGCCCCACTTCAAGAACGAGTTGTCTCCTTGTTACTATGGTGATGAACACCCTGTGAACAGAGGTAATTTGCCACTTGCTGAAAACTCAAAGCATTCTGTAGCATTGTTTTTTATCAGGAACAAGGTGGGAGGAGCAGAACCAATTATGGAGTATATTTATAAACACTTAAAGGAGTGTGTTACTTTATTCTGAATAACAAGATTTTAAATTGTTTAGTTTACAGGAAAAAATGAAGGAAATAAGAGGACTGAAGAAAAGAAACATGTTGACCTACATCCTAACACGTACAGCTCTGCATCATTGTTGAACCTGGCACTACAGCTTTTCCAGAATAGAGTTCTTAGACTGGTTTTCAGATTGGTCGCACATACACAATATATATTAGTTTTCTCACCAGCATTTAGTCTTCTATTAGTCTCCTGCTACTGTGTTTTGTGTATGTGTGACCAACCAACAGTCTGGAAGGGAAGAAAAATCCACTCAAGTAACAAGTTATCAACCAAGTAGGGTAAGAACAATGCTTCTGAAACACTAACAGTTAAAGGAAAGAAATTATATCTCAATAAATTCTTAAAAGTCACACTCAGGGGCACCTAGGTGGCTCAGTCAGCTAAGTGTCTGATTCTTGCTTCTGGCCCAGGGGCATGATCTCATGGTTCGGGAGTTTGAGCCCCGCATCTCTCTCTCCTCTCTCTCCATCCTTCCCCTGCTTGTGCATGCTCTCTTTTTCTCTCAAAATAAACAAACATTTTATTTTATTTTATTTTATTTTATTTTTCAACGTTTATTTATTTTTGGGACAGAGAGAGACAGAGCATGAATGGGGGAGGGGCAGAGAGAGAGGGAGACAAAATTGGAAACAGGCTCCAGGCTCTGAGCCATCAGCCCAGAGCCTGACGCGGGGCTCGAACTCACGGACCGCGAGATCGTGACCTGGCTGAAGTCGGATGCTTAACCGACTGCGCCACCCAGGCACCCCAAACAAACATTTAAAAAAAAAAAAAAAAAAAAAGGAAGAATACTCGGCACCTATTCCTGATTTTCAAAAAAATTCTTACCAAACTAGGAAAACTTGACCTTAATAAAAAGAAACTAACAGAAATTTATATGAAACAGCATACTTAATATCAAAATATTTAAAACATTCCCCTCCTATATTCAGGAATAAAACAAAGATGCCAGCCATCACATTACAAAAACAAACATGCCACTAACATATTCAAAGGGAAGAGACAAAAATCTGTCACTGCTTCCAAGCTACATGTTATGGGCTTTCATGTTACTAATCAAATTAAAAGTTACTTGGTCTCATAGCTCAAAAACTTACCAGATACAAGATCAAAATTTAAAATCAAACAAAAAAAACCATGAAACAAATAATTAACACATGACCCAGCAACTCTATTCCTAGGTATATACCCCCAAAGAACTGAAAAGAGATATTCAAATACTTGTACACAAAATTTTATAGCAGCACTATTTAAAACAGGTGCAAACAAACGAGATGTCCGTTAGTGGATGAATGTATAAACAAATGGCGGTGTATACATACAATGGATTAATGAAGTACTGGTACAAGTACTTGTAGAGAGCAAGATGGAGTCACTCAGGTCAAACAAGGGCCTTTGTCAAGCAATGACACTGTTAAGGGTACTGCAGCTACAAGATATCGTCAAGACCAGCACCAGTTAATGACACCCCAGAAGTGATAACAAGAAGCAGAGGAGGTCTACAGGGGCCCAAAAATGATTAAATCCTTTTGGGGGTGGGGGATTTTTGCAGCTGTCAGACTCTTTAGACACTGACCCCTCTTTGACCACTTTAAAAAGGCAGCTGCAGCTGGAAGGCTCTGCCCAACTGATCTCTGAACAGAGGTGAGATCCTTCACTGCTTGAACATAATAAGCAGTAAGTGCTGAGAGCTGACCCGAACAGGACCCAGGCCTGATCTCAACTGGTCGCTCACAGACTGACTCCTCATTTGGTTCATTAATTTCCCACCCCCTGTGTGATCTTCTGTGTTGTGTGACTTGTCTTGTGCTCTGCTGTGTAAGAAGCCAAGTTAATCATGTGGTGAAATGTCACTGAGTTTGGAATCCTGAACCTGCTTTATAATTATGTTAACACTACTTCATGACTGAATAGAGCTGACACTGTAGACAGATACAACTTACGTGTGTACCTTCACAGAGTGCTTATAACAGTACTACAACATGGATGAACTTTGAAAACATTATGGTAAGTAAAAGAATCCAGACACAAAAGGTCACATATTTTATGATCCATCTGTAGAACAGACAAACCTATAGAGACCGAAAGTAGATTAACGGTTGCCTAGGACTCGGTGGGCAAAGAAATGGGGAGCAACTGCTAATGGATATGGAGTTTCTTTTGGGAGTGATGAAAATTAATCAGAGGTGATGGCTGCACAACTATGTGACTATACTAAACACCAATGAACTGTATACTTTTAAAACACAAATCTAATGGCATATAATTCTTATCTAAATTTAAAAAGAATAGTAAGATTTGTTGTGGGAAAAATAAAGTTCCCAAAACATACAAAAATACTACAGTAATCAAAACAGTATGGCAAGAGAGCGGAAACAAGTAAGTAGTTCAAGAAAACAACACCCTAAATGATTAAAGCAGGATGTTTGAATAAACTCACTGGGTATCTGAGTGAAAAGGTAGATGCCTACTTCACTATAAAAACTTAAAAGTGACAGATTGAATAAAATGTAAAATCCAATGCTGTCAAATATGAGAGAATGATTTTAAAATCTTAGTAGGGGAGGTGCCTGTGTGCCTGTGTGGCTCAGTTGGTTGAATGTCTGACTCTTGATTTCCACAGGTCATGATCTCATGGTTCATGGGATCAAGCCTCTCGTTGGGCTCTGTGCTGACAACACGGAACCTACTTGGGATTCTCTCTCCCCCCCCTCTTCCCCTCTCCTACTCACACTGTGTCTCTCTCTCTCTCTCTCTCTCAAAATAAAAATAAACATTTTTTATAAATACATACATACATACATACACACAAAATACTGACATATCTGGCTAAATACAAATTCTAAATATCTATTTGGGGAAAAGACACAATAAAGTTAAAAGATAAGCAAAAGATTGGAAGAATATTATTTGCAATATACAAAAGGGATTAATTTCCATGATATTAAAAACTTCATGCAATCCAATGGAAATGGAGGAGAGAGGGGACAGTATTTTAGTATAATACCATTGGTGTGAAACAAAACTGAAAAGACTGTAGTTTGCAAATACAGAAAAACTGGTTATGCTTGGGATGACAGGGACATTTTTTTCTGCATCATATTTTCAATGTTTGAATTTCTGACCACAGTATATATAGTAATTCTATAATACCAAAAACAATTTAAAAAGGAAAAAAGTCTGAGAGGCAAACTTAAAAAAGAAATTAAAAAAAATGTTTATTTATTTCTGAGGTAGGGAGGGGCAGAGAGAGAGAGACAGAGAATCCAAAGCAGGCTCCACGCTGTCAGAGCAGAGCCCAACACTGGGCTCGAACTCACAAACCATGAGATCATGATCTGAGTAGACATCAAGAATCAGATGCTCAACCAAGCAAGCCACACAGGCACTACTGAGAGACAAACTTTAGGTAGCTGAGGGACACTAAAGGATTTTTAAAGGGGAAGTAGAATGATGGTTTAGCATTGTTGACAGATCCCTGGAGTACCTTTATAGAGAATGGATAGGAGAGATACCAGTTTGGAAATAGTTATTGATTCATTTCTCCATTCAACAAATGTTAAACACCTACTGGGGCTTGGCACTGAGCTAACCACTGGCACCAGTTAAAAATGTTGCAAGTTGTCTCTCCAAAAGGTCATATACCTACTTTGGGCAATGGTGCAAAGGAAATAAGGGAAACACCTATTGTTTGTTTGTTTGTTTCTTTTCTTTTCTTTCTTCCTTTGTGGTGCGGGGGTGGAGGGGAGGGATGCATATAGAACTTTTGCCATTTTAAGACATCTGTGAATAATATCCTTGTGGTATTCATTGTATTACAAAAGGACCAGGTATTCCTTGTAAGTATAACCCATATTTTGGCAACTCACTGAAGAAAAAAAACAAAATGCAACATCAGCCTGTTCTTACAAGTTCAAGATTCTTTGACTTTGGAAAGTCCAAGTCCTAAAAAATCTCTAAAAGAACTTCAAAGTCACCCTTACTCATTTTCTGTCCTTTTTAAAATTCTTTGGTTTTGTCAAGAGATGAATAAAAAGAGGACACAATATTAACAGGCCAAAGGAAAAACATCTTAATGAATCATATTAAAGATATTTATAATTATGATTTAATCTGCATTGGTTTCTTTTTACAGACATGTTCCCATTTTATCACAGCCATCTGCTATTTCAACAGTAAGCCTGTTTTACCAAGTTTTAATAAAGACCATGACTATACATAAAAATTTTTTAAACTTTCTGACTGTAAAACTTCTTTGTTAAAAGTGTCCCCTAAGTGAAGAGGCAGAAAAAAGAAACTGCTGATGAATTTGGTAAAAAATTCACGCTACCATTTGGCTTAGGACATTTCAAAATGTGAGGGGTGTGGCACCAGCTCCTGGTTTACCACCACTTTAAAGCTAAGTGCTCTGCTTCACGATCTAGGGCTGAGAAAAAGAGCTTTTCTGAGGTTGCTGGTCAGCAGGCAATCACCGTCACCTTGACAAAACCAACTGGCTGAGTGAGCTTTCCTTAAACCTATCATGTTACCATCATTCTTCCCAAACCATGCTGACAAGGTCCCTCATGTATAGATTTCCTATTGTAAATGCATGATGTGGGCAATACCAAAGCAAATGCAAGTCCCTTTCTGAGGAAGGGTATGGTTAAGCATGACAGTCACAGGACCTAGATATCGTAAGACAGTCCCAATTTCACAGTAATCTATTGTTTTCACATAAGGTGATCTTTTAAATGTGTGATTCAAGATGATTTAATAGTTAGACTCATGAGAGTTTTTTTAAGTGAATACAAAGTTCAAAACACAGAAAAGAAAAAAAAAAAAAAAAAACAATCTTTCCAGACTCTCCTGAGTCTGAATTTTGGACCTGAGCACATAATCATATGGAAAAAACCTGGCCTAATCCTCCCAACCCATCCTAAGAGAAGCATTTCTTCCCAGGCAGGAGGAGCTCACCAGAAATTACAAATGATTTTTAAAAACAAAGCAAACAAGAAGAAAAAGCCATTAGCACATACAAGCTTCTAATTGAAACACAAAAGACGGTGAGGAAAGGAGAGACTAGAGAAGGGAGCAATAAACAGTGGTTTCCAGAAGCCCTTTTTGCAGAAATGTTTACTTTAGCAGTTGGATACTGCTGTACACTGGATCTTACAGAAATAATTATCATCTTCACAACTGTGAACAAACAAGAAAGTTCATCTGGTCATCTAATCTATTTCACATGTGCAATGTCAAATATTTATTTGTTCCTTTTATATCTTATTAAATATTTATTCTTTTTAGCCATAGCTGTCACTATCTTGAGCCACAAAATCTTTTATTTTTATTATTATTTTTTTAATATTTATTTTTGAGAGATTGACAGAGTGTGAGCCAGGAAGGGGCACAGAGAGAGGCAGACACAGAATCCGAAGCGGGCTCCAGGCTCTGAGCTGTCAGCACAGAGCCTGATGCGGCAGGGCTTGAACCCACAAACCGTAAGATGATGACTTGAGCTGAAGTCAGATGCTTAATCAACTGAGCCACCCAGATGCCCTCACAAAATGATTAAAAAAAAAAAAAAAAAAAAAAAGATGTAAATATATGCATTCCTCAATAGAGGAATGCAGGAATTTCTTAAATGCCAGAGTGGCCCACATCCCCATTCTGAGACATCACAGGCAATTGCTTTTACTTGAGCTGCCATCCGGATATCCTAGAACCTTCCTACTCTGACCTTATCCAAAAGGTAATCATCAATAGATAAGGGAGAATTTAGTGGACTGTGAGGTGGCCTGGTATGAAATTAAGGAAAAAGAGGGTCTACCTAACCCAATCACATCAAATCTAATGGGGGGAAAGGACAATGTATTTGAGCAGAAGAGATTAAGAGTGGAGACAAAGTCAGAAGATTGGAAGACTCGCTAGATGAGGGAGCAATAAATGCTTGCTTCAGAGTGGATGAGGTGACCAGATCAGCAGACCCAGCCAATGAAGGACAACAGGAATTGCTACAGACCTGGGACAATTAGGTACTGTCCCAATTCACCTCAAACCAAACTATGTGACCTGAAATTGTATTATGTGTTTCTTTACGTCCCCACACATCCATATAAAAATCTAACAACAGGTCATGATTCAACACCTACTTTATGAAAAGGAAAAATATTCTACAATCAGAATTATTTCCTGACTGCATTTATATGACTTGCAAACCAGTAGGGGGTTGGCTAAGACTATTCAGATCCCCCTTAAATTGCTAAGGTTATCTACCTATTTATTCCCAGAATTATACCCCAGACTTCTGGATAATACTGGATGGTGGACTAAACACAAAGCTATTTGTTGCTCCTTCCCCAAACACTAAGATTTTTTTTTTTTTTTTTAAACACATAAACCTAATGGTACGAAGAGAACTGGAGACTGTAGTCACAAAACCTGGAAAGATGAAATATAAATGGCTAAAGGGTAAAGGACTCAAAGACTTAAGAAAACTGAATCCTAAGGTAAGCATCAGGGAACAACACTCCCCCAAAAGTATCAGCAGAGAATAAATGGGAAGGGTTAACAGAAAATCTTTCTTTTAAAAAAAAATGGGGTGCCTGGGTGGCTCATTCAGTTAAGCATTCGACTTCGGCTCAGGTCATGATCTCATAGTTTGTGGGTTTGAGCCCTGTGTCAGGCTCTGTGCTGACAGCTTGGAGCCTGCTTCAGATCCTGTCTCCCCCTCTCTCTGCCCCTCCCCCCACTTGCATTTTCTCTCTCTCTCTCTCTCTCTCAAAAATAAAGATTGTTTTTTAACATTTATTTATATTTGGGAGACAGAGAAAGACAGCACAAGTGGGGGAGGGGCAGAGAGAGAATGAGACACAGACTCCGACGCAGGCTCCAGACTCTGAGCTGTTAGCAAAGAGCCCAATGTGGGGCTCAAACCCACAAACCACGAAATCATGACCTGAGCCAAAGTCGGACGCTTAACCAACTGAGCCACCCAGATGCCCCAAAAATAAATTTTTTTTTTTTTTAAAAGCTTACTTTGAGGAGAGCACACATGTGCAAGCAAGCGGGGGAGAGGCAGAGAGAGGGGAGAGAGAGAATCCCAAGCAAGCCCCACACTGCCAGCACACAGAGCCCAATACAGGGTTCCATCTTATGAACCATGAGATCATGACCTGGGCCAAAATCAAGAGTTGAACACTCAACTGACTGAGCCACCCAGGTGGCCCCAGAATATCTTTCTGAAATGCAATTCCAGATCCAGTTGTTCAGACAAATGCCCTTCCCTCTCTTGCAAAGGGCTGAAGATAATCTAAAGAAGGTTAAAACAGACGGTTATACAGACCAGGGAATCACCAAGTAAAGCAAAGGCAGTTTCAGTTAGCATAGGTACTAGATCTCTGTCCACGGTGTGTTGGTAAATATAAATGTTTAACCACTTGGGGGTAAGGGGAGGTGGAGACAAGGGTAATTATCTGTAATATCTGCTGAATTCTTGTGGTATAAATACTCTTACCATGGCTGCTTCAAGCTAAGAAATGGTATCACTGTTCACAGAGATTAGATGAGATGCATGGTAGCCTATCATTAAATAGTATTTCCACCATACAGATTAGATGTAAATAATATCAAGAGCATCCATAATGACAAAATGTAATAAAATATTCAGGGGTAGTGAGTTTTTAGAATTTATTGATTTGAGTTTTTTAATATAACATCTAAGTTTGCATAATCTTTAATAATTGTCATATTTAGCAAACGGCTCACAAAGTTCCTGAAAATTTTAACAACTGTCTATGATGCGCTAATACTAGTCATCGACCCAGCCCTCTTTATTAATACCCTTTCCCAAAAGGCTGACAGTCAGGCCTTCACTTCCAGGCAAGGGAGATTAGAAAAAACTTTTCTGGAGAATATTAACAATTAGTCTAAGAGAAAAAATTATATTTTGCCATTATATGACAAATTCTCAAACTAAATTTGTCCAGCCAGATCTTCCTACAGTGAAGCTCACAATTGTAGAAGTCCTACTGCACATGCAGAGCTTTCAATCAGCATTCTAGGATCCCACTATTAAATATTAGCAAATAGCCAAGAATTGCTAGACCTCTCTAGCACAAAGAAATTAAACAGAAAAAGCAAGTTGGAAGAGACAGCACATGCTTTGCAGGCATGTGACCTAGGCAGTCACACAGTGCCCTGCACTTAGAAGATCCCTGTGTTAGATTTAATGCTCTGACGTTGCTGTCTTGAAATTCTCTAATAAATGTTAACAAGGAGCCCTGCAAATTATGTAGCTAGTCCTTACAGAGACTATGCAGGGTAAAGAAAATTCTGGGGGAAAAGATACCATGAATATATTCAGAAATATAAGAGAAAATATCGCAAACACAGTAAGAACAGTAAGTTAAAACAACGCAAAGAATAAGCAAAGAACAGTAAGTTAAAACAAAATAAAACTAAAAAGAGAAAATGAAAGTGAGCAAAAGCATGCCTTGTTGGTAATTAAAAATGCAATAGCTAAAAGGAAAAACTCCTCAGAACAGCATAAGAAGATTGGAAGATCAGTCCAGGAAGTCCAATATCAGAGCATCAAGAGTTTAAGAGAAAACTAAGAGGGGGAGAAAGTCAGGATGCCTGGATGGCTCAGTTGGAAGAGCTTGGGATTATTGATCTCTGGGTTGTGAGTCCGAGCCCCACGTTGGGTGTAGAGATTACTTACATGAAGTAAAAAAGAAAAAAAAGGAAAAGTCATCAACAAAATAGTTCCCAGATTGAAAGGGTTTGCCAAGTACTCAATGGAACCAAACTCACACTAAGGCACCTTATTGTGCAATTTCAAACACAGAGAAACGAAGAAAAGAACCAATCACATAAATTATCAGGAACCTAATGTATCAGAATACCTTCTGCCAAAACAAAAGCATAAAGCAAGAAACAGGGAAATAAGAGATCTAGAAAACAAGAAATCCAAAACAAAAAGGCAAGGAGCATCCTCAAGATGTGGATGAAGGGAAGTCCCAGGATAAGAGCTGTGCATAAAAAAAGTGGGCAATCAGTCCAGATGGAAGCACATCTTCAGGAATAAGGGAAACTAAGAGAATACCTTAACTGTCTGAACTTCCTGAAAGGAAATATGAACAAGTTGCAATTTGAGCTACATTAGAGAGAAGTTTAAAGTAAATAATAACAAAGAAAAATAAACATTTCAGGGAAACCAAAAGTTGTACAGGAAAGTACAAGTGTTCATAGATTACTCCATGGCTTAACTGTGAATAGCATGTTCAGTCTTAACTGTATAAATACTGAATACCAACCTAAGCAAATTTATGAACAATTACACTAGGATCGGAGAAGAAAAAGGATACCTGTGGATGTTGAGAAAGAACTGAATCCTCATCTGCCGTAATGGGAAATCAAGAGATACTGCCTGAAGCTGAGAAATGAAGAAATCAGAATAATAAGCACGCTGTTAAGAACGACAGTGTTTCGGGACGCCTGGGTGGCTCAGTCAGTTAAGCATTCGACTTCAGCTCAGGTCATGATCTTGAGGTTCACGGGCTGGAGCCCTGCATCGGGCTCCATGCTGACAGCTCGGAGCCTGGAGCCTGCTTCAGATTCTGTGTCTCCCCATCTCTCTGTCCCTCCCCTGCTCAAACTCTGTCTCTCTCTCTCTCTCCCTCTCAAAACTAAAACATTAAAAAAAATTTAAAGAATGACAGTGTTCAAGGGTGGCTGGGTGGCTTAGTTGGTTAAGCATTCAACTTTGGCTCAGGTCATGTTCTCATGGTTCATGAGTTCACACTGATGGAGCATGAGTTCACGCTGATGGTGCGCAGGAGGCTGCTTCAGATTCTCTGTCTCTCTCTGCTCCTTCCCTGTTCACACACGTGCCCGCGCTCTCACAAACACACACACACACACACACACACACACACACAATGAGAGTGTTCAGAACTTGCTACCCCAAAATAAGGCGCCTTGGTATACTGAATATTTTAAACTGAAAAAACCTGCGGTGCCGGAAGGTGCCGGAAGGACTTTCTGACTTTCCCTTCTGTCCGGAAGCAGGTCCTAAGACCTTCATGTAAGAGATGTCCTTTCTATACCAGGAAAAGAACATCTTTATCTGTGTAGATGGAGGGTTACAGAGAGAAGTCAAAGGAAATGGCCTTGCCAAGTTTCCCCAGTTTAATACCCTGAGTGCATATTCTTTTGTCCTATCATGTTTTTCTATGACTTTCCACTCTTCCATCAAATCTAGTGCAGGGGCACCTGGAGGCTCAGTCAGTTAAGCATCCGACTTCAGCTCAGGTCATGATCTCGCGGTTCGTGAGTTCGAGGCCCGCGTCTGGCTCTGTGCTGGCAGCTCAGAGCCTGGACAGCCTGCTTCAGATTCTAGGTCTCCATCTCTCTCTCCATCTCTCTCTCTCTCTCTCTCTCAAAAAAAAATTTTTTTTATCTAATATAAAAATACTCAGACTGGGGGCGCCTGGGTGGCGCAGTCGGTTAAGCGTCCGACTTCAGCCAGGTCACGATCTCGCGGTCCATGAGTTCGAGCCCCGCGTCAGGCTCTGGGCTGATGGCTCAGAGCCTGGAGCCTGTTTCTGATTCTGTGTCTCCCTCTCTCTCTGCCCCTCCCCCATTCATGCTCTGTCTCTCTCTGTCCCAAAAATAAATAAACGTCAAAAAAAAAAAAAAATTAAAAAAATACTCAGACTGAACCATTTCTTCAGGTCTTCATTTCTTTATGAAGCCTCCTGTGTCACATAAAATTTTTATTAAATAAATTTGTATGCTTGTCTCTTGTTAATCTGTCTTTTGTCAGTTCAATTTACAGGGTCCCAGCTACAGAACCTAGAAGGGCATTAGGAAGAAAATTTTTCCTCCCCTACGAGAACAGAGAAATGCAGAAAAAATCAGATATAAGAAATTAAAATGTTTGCCTCTAGAGAGGGAGAAGTAGGAGATGAAGTGGGAGGAGAACTGTTGCTTTTCCAATCTTACAGAGCTATTAAATCTTTATGCTCATTTACCACTTTGATAAAACATAAAATCATAACATGAAAAAAGCTAGCAGAAAAACTTCAGGATGTTTTAATTCATGATTCCTCTTTCAAGCTTACAAGTTTTGTCAACAAGAAATTTTTCTCCTTCTATTTGTTGTGGTATTTCCAAATTTTCTACAAAAATGTATTACTTGTATAATAGAAACATAATCACCTTACAATATTCAAAATCATCTATAACTCCAACTATTAGTTAGGGATATTACCATGTCCTATAATACCCAATCTGGCCCAGCTCAGGAAAAGGTGGTGGCTTACCTTCCAGGAGTTACGTCAGCAGTTTATACCAAATGTCTCCATATCTCACACTGGGTTTCCCTCTCCATGCCTACATTCTTTCAAAACACTATAAAGAGACTTTCCATTTAACTCTGAAAAATTCACATAAACATAATGAACTCTAGAGTTTGCCTTTAAGGGGGCAACAAATTCAATTTTTCATACCTTTATTATTCCCAAAACTAAACTTAAAGCTTTCAGTACACAGAAATTGTAATATAGCATATATTATGTTAACACAACTGTATAACATTTATTTGTTTTTATTCTGCATTTAAATAGCTGTCAGGTCAGCTATCAGTTGTCAGCTATGTATCTAACTAGAAAAGTTATTACGGTCAGAGTTTGCAAAACACAGTTCAGATAAATGTCACAGCCTCTGTTCACCTCTACAATGGATGATGAGGATGGTCATGGTCATCACAGGATGTTTAAGAAGGGATCTGCTTAGCACAGAGAACTGAGCCAATCTGCAAACATATGTAGGCCAGCCAAGGCAGCTAGCTACACATGTTTTCACTTATTCCCTTAAGAGTGATTTGGTTTATTTGGATTTGGTATAGAATCATTTCTGGATTTAAGGAAAACTAAACAAGGTTTTACAGCTTGTTATGCTGACAGGCAGAAAACCATGAAAAAAAAATCCTAACCTAAAGAAGATTCCTTTTGCACTTAAAATTAAGGTAAGATAGACATACCTGAAGACATGGTCTCCATTTCTCATCTTCATCCCGCCTAATCATGGCAAAAATTGTCTTCATTATTAATTAGTAAACTCTGGCATGCAAATATGGCCTGTAGGATCATGAAGAGTTCCCCCACCCCACACACACACCCCTAACACCAGTAAAATGCCTCGCTGGCATAACATACCAAATTTTTCTCAAACTGGCAACCAAAACAAGCTGCTACCAGAAGATTTTTTTTTTCTCAAAGTCAAATTAAATTTTGCCAATGTACACAAGAATATTCCAGATTAGTGGCTGTTAACCAATTTAATCTTATGACATTCAAAATTTCTTGTTCACACTAGAGTGCTTTAGGTAAATACTACTAATCTCTTCTGGCTTCTAGACACCTTGCAGACTTTGGGAAATTCATCTGGTTTCTTGCCCCCTCCAGCCACTCCATCTCAACCTCCAAAAAAATGCCTCGAGTTTTTTGTTTTGTTTTTGACACAACTTGCTTTTTCCATCCTGAGTTTTCCTGAACTATTTCAGGGTTCTGACAATTTTGCCAGTGACTAAATCTCCTCCTGGGAATAGCTGCCTCATTATCACTATTAAAAACAGTCACTCCTAATACTGACTGATAAGGATCTGGAAACTTATTGTAACTTCGAGAATGCATATCCCACCCTACCCAATCCAAAGATAAATGCATCACAAATGGAATAACAGACTCACCACAGGACACAATCCCACAGGCTTTGTGTTCCAATTAAACTATTGAGTGTTGTGAATATTCCTAACTCTTACCAATATGAAGAATTTCTTACCATTTCCTTCCTCATAACTAATTAATACAGAAATTACTATGAGTCAAGCAAGCAAAACAAACAAACAAGGCAAACAAAATATACACACACACACAATACACACACACACACACACACACACACACACACAAACTCAACAGTAAATATCCTAATCCTAATGTTTTTAAGGTAATACGGCCTTCCAACTGATCTATTTCAGAAATATTCTGTGCAGTACATGTGCTGTGTGGGTAACTTTTGTTCTTGGCAAGCTAGTCCTCCTGGCTTAGAATATCAACAGCAGATAACCTCAAATAAGAGCTCTTTTCCTACAACCCCTCAAATGGAACAACCACTTAGAAACTTAATTCTTGCAGAAAAGCATATCCAAAATAGAGATGATCATAAATTTATTTCTATTATTGCCATTTTGGTTATATCTCACTTCCTTAGCATTAGTAAAAAGTCACATAATCATAATCCATCATTCTGGAAACCGGATAGTGATACAGAGATGACTCTCCATCCACTCACAGCCCCCCAAAAAGTAGTACCCAGAAGTTCTTTCACATCAACCAGAAGCAACCTGGGCCCCTTTTGCAGCCACTGAGGAGAACGGGAATTTAACCTTTTTTGTGCCTTAAATTTCCTTGGAGTACATGAAAACTGTAAACTCTCAGAATATTTTTTAAAACAAAACCATACACACAACGAAAACCAATTATGTTCAAATACTGTTATCAAAATATTTTTTGAAAACTCATTAGTATTAAATGCACTTTTTACGTTTGTAATATATAAAATAACAAGCTTCAATGACAAGCTATTAACTACCATAATTTCCAAATTATGACCAACATAAATGGTATCTGCAAGATATCTGCAACAACTGCAATGTGACATAAAAATATCTTTGATTCCAGGGGCGCCTGGGTGACTCAGTCAGTTAAGCGTCTGATTTTTGCTTTCACCTCAGGTCACGATCTTGCGGCTCCTGAGTTAGAGCCCCACATCGGGCTCCACGCTGACAGATTCTCTCTCTCTCTCCCCCTCCCTCTCTCTGCCCCTCCCTCACATGCACAGTCTCTGTTTCTCTCAAAATAAATAAATAAACTTAAAAAAGTTAAATTAAAAAAATCTGTGATTCCACAAAGTCACAGGGATTGCTTGCTAATTTGCTGTGGTTTGAAGCAAATGTTAAATTTCAGTTAGAGATTAGTGAAAACAAGAATCTAACATTTTCCCATTTAAATTCATGGACCCCTGAAGCTTTTAAAATGTAATCATTCTGAAACAGAGATCTGCATCATTAAAGAGGCATTAGAGATCACTTGGTTCATCTCTTCTTTTTATTTATTTTTTTTTTTCAACGTTTATTTATTTTGGGGACAGAGACAGAGCATGAACGGGGGAGGGGCAGAGAGAGAGGGAGACACAGAATCGGAAACAGGCTCCAGGCTCTGAGCCATCAGCCCAGAGCCCAACGCGGGGCTCGAACTCACGGAGCACGAGATCGTGACCTGGCTGAAGTCGGACGCTTAACCGACCGCGCCACCCAGGCGCCCCATCTCTTCTTTTTAAAGATAAGGGAACTAAGGAAGAATTGATGGTATAGCTCACCTGAAGTATCTTGACTGCAAATCACTGGTTCTCTTTATGTATAGTAAGCTACTGTTTTCTTTTGAAAACCCGAACTTCACATCTAGCAATACTTAGCACTTACCTCAAGCTTGCAACTCAGTTTCAGCATCTGTAAAATGAAGATAATAACCCAAATATGGAAGAACCTTAACGTGAAAATCATATTTAAAATTCCATGTTAAAGTACTACAGCAGTACTTTTAAAGGTAAGGCTATTTATCAATGAACTCTGTAAAATATGAAAGACAAGTTGTCCTTGCTCCTTGGTATACCTTAAGCATCGTTGAATTCTGACTTATTTAACACATTAACTATTTATTTTATGCTGCTAACTGTATCTCCCAAAGGATAAACTGACCCTAAAAATAAGCCACTTCAAGTAGAAAATGATATGCTTAGTACAGAAAGTATTGGCTTTAGAGTCACACTACTATAAGATAAATGTCTGTAATTCTAGGTAAAATACTTGTTTTCTCTGGTCCTCCATTTCTGAATCAGTAAGATAGGAATAAATACTAACAACCGTATCTGATTGACAAGAAGGTCATTAAGTGTCAGTCCTTCTCTTAAAGGGGTCAATGAGGAATAGAAGATAACCTTGTAAAGCAGTGAGAACATTTGTTTTTTCCTCCTTCATCACTTGATACAGTTATTTAAAATAAGTTGGGGGCACCTGGGTGGCTCAGTTGGTTAGCATCCTGATCCCCGATTTCAGCTCAGGTCAAGATCTCACAGTCGTGAGATGGAGCCCCTAGTCTGCGTCAGGCTCCGCGCTGGGTGTGGAGCATGCTTACGAGTGTCTCTCTCCCTCCCTCTGCCCATGCCCCGTGCGCACTCGCACTCATGCTCTCTCTCTCTCTCTCTCTCTCTCTCTCTCAAAAAAATAAAATAAAATAGGAATAAGGACCGCAGAAATAATATCCTCCTTTAATGGTCAGAATAGAATCTCTCAGCAATCTAAAACAGAGCCACTCGGGGCGCCTGGGTGGCGCAGTCGGTTAAGCGTCCGACTTCAGTCAGGTCACGATCTCGCGGTCCGTGAGTTTGAGCCCCGCGTCGGGCTCTGGGCTGATGGCTCAGAGCCTGGAGCCTGTTTCCGATTCTGTGTCTCCCTCTCTCTCTGCCCCTCCCCCGTTCATGCTCTGTCTCTCTCTGTCCCAAAAATAAATAAACGTTGAAAAAAAAAAAAATTTAAAACAGAGCCACTCAAATAGCCAGCAATTCTTTCCATAGAAAATCCTTGTTTAAAAATAAATTACACAATAAAGATTGTATTACTGTGCACTGAAAAAAGGAAGAAGATTAAAACTAAAGACCATTCCCAAATTTTTACACAGACAATAGTAAACAAACGTTTGGAGGACAAAAGTCACACAATTTAAACATGTAAGCACTTAAACATGCAAGTGAAAAAATAAATGCCAATAGAGGTAAGGCCACTAAACTTTTTTCCACAAAAATTGTTTTCTTTTCCTCCACAAAAAGAAATCAGGTGGTTGACTGTAGACATGTCAAAGTTATAGTGACAAATTTGCAAACATTTTAGGACTAGGAACAGAAAATACAGTAGGTAGTCAAAGGGAACACAAAAGGCTCATAGAACAAAGCAGATCTGTTAAACACTAGGGGCGGAAAAATGAGCCATTATCTGCCATGCCCTCCTGTCGCACCCTTTTATTTGTAGTCATAACTGCAAGCTGTTTTAAAGACAATGGCAATGTTATTAAGGGTACCTTCATGCTGTGCCAAAGCACATACAGCAATTCAGAACAATCAGTCTTACTTTCATGAGAGCAAAAGTTGTGGCCAAATGAAATGGGTGGATACCATATTAAACAATCTTGGAATTAGCTAATAGGATATAGGAAAAAATGATCCTAATGCAGATGCTAAATTCTCTTCCTTCTTTACACAATAAAAATTTTTTATTATCTGAAAAGCACTCGGGGAGGAAGGTTCCATTTAGTAAGACCTAAATATGGCCTGTTTTTAAACACAAAGATGTTTATTATTTCCTTGCATAATCCATAAACTTAAAATATGTGCTGGATACTAGATGCAACGTTATAACTTTCAAAAGGATGCTGTGTAGAAACAACTAAGTGGAAACCTTTAAATATAACACTGCAACTCTACAGAAAACCATGTGTTTCACAAATATTTCACAGAAGTAGAAATTCATTGCAGGCAACAATTAGCAACATAAAACTTGGTTTGTAGGAGTACTCCACTGTTCTTACACAGATTTAAAATGTGGCACTTTATCTGTCATTGTGGCTTGTCGATATTTTATTCAATCTACATTAATTACATTACTTCATGCTTTATTAACGGACTTCAAAGCAAAATCGGAAGAAGTATAAAAAAGACATTCAATAAGCCTATGACTTTATAACCACACCAACACGGCCTTATACATACACACAGTACACAGTAGTGTATGAAGTGTAGTAGAGGAAAAATGGGGTCTAAAATTCAGGCCTGGGAGAAATCCTATTCAGTGAAAATTTTTATGAAACATTTTTCATAGGTTGTTTTTATTTTTTTTTATTTTTTTTTTTTAAATTTTTTTTTTCAACGCTTTTATTTATTTTTGGGACAGAGAGAGACAGAGCATGAACGGGGGAGGGGCAGAGAGAGAGGGAGACACAGAATCGGAAACAGGCTCCAGGCTCCGAGCCATCAGCCCAGAGCCTGACGCAGGGCTCGAACTCACGGACCGCGAGATCGTGACCTGGCTGAAGTCGGACGCTTAACCGACTGCGCCACCCAGGCGCCCCCATAGGTTGTTTTTAAAACTCATATTTTTGAAACCGTCTTTCCAGATGCAATTCTAATGCATTAATTAGAATTTATATTTTATATCAATTAATAGCTAGTGTGAGAGAAGTCTATTGCTCACACTAAACTGAAAGGGGAGTGTCTTTTCAGATGAGCTATTTTTAAAAGAATCCCAAGGATTTAAGCTCTTCTTGGGCACTTCCTCAGATACAGCCTTAGTGTGCCAAGAACCATTCAACATCATTTTTGCCACAAAGAACAAAAACCAAGTAGGTAAAACCCATATTTTGTAATAAACCTCATAAATATATTTTGAAAAACAAACCAGTCTCACACAGCTCCAAACCTACAAAGATGATTACAATAAAAATGGGTCGGCCTCTAAATTATTTGCAATTTACAGTGATTTTAGACAAAATCATTTTATCATTATTTAAGAGTGAGGCCATATTTTTCCATTTTCTTAAGTTTGTATTTTAATTACAGTTAGTTAACACAATAGTGTTACATTAGTTTCGGCATACAATATAGTAATTCAATAGTTCCATACATCACCCTGTGCTCATCACAACAAGTGTACTCCTTAATTTCTGAGGCCATACATTTAAACTTCTCCAGCAATTTAGGGTAAGAATGAGGTAAGAAAGCACTACAAAAAAACAAAACAGAGGTATATCTCATGTTTCAAAATGGCATTCCGAAAAAACTGCCCAAGTCAAATTTTTGAACTAGCTTCTATTTTCCTCTTCATCTCTAAAAACCGAACTGTGTAACACTCCCTGCCCCTCTCTGGGTGGTGGGGGGGAGGGGGGAGGGAGGGGGGAATAAATAATAAATAATAAAAACATGTACAGTGCTGCAAACCTATTCTAAGTTATACAAGTAGTAAATTATTTTTAAAACAAAATAAAATATAAATGAGAAAATTCTGTTTTCTGTATTTGTGACCTACTTAAAGGTCAAAAGAAAACTGAATAGAACATAGAAGACTAATCAACCCTTCATTTCAATCAAACCCCCACACCTCACCCACCCTTACAACTTTGAAGTACAGGAACTCTGCTATTCTCTTGACATTTGTGGAAGCTGCAGTTTGGCATATTTTGTTTGTTGCTTTTGTTTTGCAATTAACTGCTATGGATCAAAGAAAAAAATCATTCAAAAAGAAAATTATTCAAGTTCACAATAAAATAAAGTGGTAGGTGAGTACGGGAATCCTGAAATACGGAAGAATTCATTGAAAGTTTCCCCTCACTACAAATGACTTAAGATTATGTCTAATTAGTACCCAAACTTACATATTCTGAAAGATATTTTCATGGACAAGAAAGACAGTGATGCTGTTTATAAGACAGGGGCTGGTGCTTCAAGCATTAGAGATAATCTGCTATTCCCAACATAAAAAATACAGCACTCAAGGCTAGCAGATTTTTTTAAGTTTTTCATGATAGAATGAGGTTACCATCGTAAAAATTAAATTCACAAACATAAACACACACCTAAAGGTAATTTCATCAGAATTGAGACATATACCTCTCTCATATTAAACAATATCATCACTTTAGCAGCAGACAAGTCACTGTAACTAAGCAATAAATCCAAATACTATTCTTTCCCTTGAGAATCACCTTGCTTATTTTTCTGATGTAAAATTCTAATTTGTTTAATATATGCAAATACCTACACATTCTTTATAAATACCCGTTACTGAGGCCTTCTTAAACCCAAATATTAAATGAGGTGATATTTCTCCATGATTTAGCTTCATCCTAAAAATTTTCCTCCAGGTTCTGTCTGAAATCTATCAAGATACCTAAATTTGATTATTGTACTAGTATGTGGTACTTCTCACATTAAAATTACTTTATAGCATCAATCCATTAAAAAACAAAAGCAAAAAACTGACCCCTAGTCAGGTACAAAATCAGTCATTCTCAAAATGCCAATTCTCCTCAAAAGATTAAGCATGCAACTTTACAGTGACAAAGTCTATGTTATTCAGGGAAGTCACAGTACTTGAATTTCATATATGTCAAAACCCTCATTTCAGATGCCACCTTAACTCCAAATCTAGGAAGGAGAACATCATTTGTTAGGAAAACCTCACAAAATCCTCCTCCTTACTGTGGAAATAACCAGAAAAGAGGTTCTATATCTTCCAACACCTACTGAGGGTGGTATCAGATTCCTGGAAAGTGGCATAAAATTTGTTTATCACAAGGACATACAGAGGTTTAGAAATATGGGACTTGTTCATTGCTTTATTCTTCTAAGAATCAAAGATGGAGAACAGAGTAAAAATTCTAAGTCTAAAAGCAAATGCATAAAATACTCAGCTATGAAGTCCAGTTTTGTAATGTTACCAACAAGCAAGTTCTGAGAACTAAGTAAGGCAATTATAATTAACACACTTATTTACCTAAAACCTAATCTTCAGTATTAATTCAGCTCCTGGCAACATTAACAAAATATTTCAGTTCCTAGCTTTAAAAGAAAAAACAAAAAACTAGACTGTTTCAAGTTAGGTGTTTTAATGCATTTTGATAATAGCTCCTCAAAGTTGGTCTTTCCAAAATCATGAACAATCATCACTGAACACTTAGTATTTCCCAAGCCTTAAATGAGGCCCAAAGGACAAATAAATAAGACAAACACCATCCTAGTCCTCCTATGGTGCTGACATTCTAACAGAGAAGACAGAAAAATAGTTACATAACGAGTAAGAACTAAAACTAACTATGTAAAACTCTTGGAAGAAACTGGGCAATGAATCTTCTTGAATTAGGCAATGGTTTCTTACATATGACACCAAAAGTACAAGCAACAGAAGAAAAAACAGACTCCACCAAATTTAAAATGTTAAATTTTAACTATCAAGAAAGTGAAAAACACAACCTCCCACAATGGGAGAAAATACTTGCAAATTATGTATCTGATAAGGAATCTGTATCTAGAAGATATAATGAATTCTTGTAACCCAGTAATACAAAGACAACCCAATTAAATACTGGGGAAAGGAAATAAATAATTTCTCCAAAGATATACTACTAATAAACACATGAATAAATGCCCAACATCATTAGCTATCAGGAAAATGCAAATCAAAACCACAATGAGATTACTTCACACCCCCCAGAATGGCAAGAATTGAAAAGTGAAAATAAATGTTAGCAAGGACATGGATAAATTGGAATCTTCATATACTGGTATTAGAAATGTAAAAAGTATACAGCAGCATTGGAAAACAATTTGGCAGTTTTTCAAAAGGTTAAACATAGAGTTACCATACGACCCAGCAATTTCACTCTTAAAGATGTATAAATTCAAGAAATGAAAACATACGTCCACATAAAAACCTGTACATGGATGTTCACAATACCATTATTCCTAACAGCCAGAAAGTGGAAACAACCTAAATGTCCATCAATTGATGAACAAATAAACTGTGTTTATCCATACAACGGAATACTATTCAACCATAAAAAGAAATGACTTACTGGTATGTACTAGCACATGGATGAACCTTGAAAACATTATGCAAAATGAAAGAAAACAAAGACAAAAGATCACACACATGGTTCTATTTATATGAAACGTCCAGAAAACAACTCTTGACAGACAGAAAGCAGATTTTCTGGGAGGAGTAGAGGGTATGTGAAACGACCCCTACTGGGTATAGGGACCCTTTCTGCTATCTTCATGATAGCAAGTGGTACTCTTACGACTTGAATCAAATGCTCTAAAATTGATTTTGGTGATGGTTACATAACTCTGTGGATAGCATTGAACTGCACACGAGTTAACCGTGTGGTATATGAATTCTATTTCAATAAAGCTGTTACTAAAAACATAATAATAATGTTTACAAAGTACTGTGAAAAAGTACAGGGTATTAAGGAAACATATAAAAGGAACCTTAACCTAAACTGGGGAATCAGAGGAGGGTTAAATGAAGACCTGGGTGCATAAGCATTTTTAAAGCATCCAAGTGCATGGTATGTCTGAATTGAATAGCTACTAGTAGCCAAGAGAATTCAAGAATGGATGGACTAGAGTGACAAGGTGGAAGAGATAGTAATAATATAGCTTACATTATTGAACCTTTACCTGTGCCAGGCACCGCTTACTGCAAAGTCTTAAATACTGTATAATGAATCCTAATAGCTCTGAGGTATGAATGGTTATTATCTCCAATTTTACAGTTAAGGAAACCGAGGCATAGTGAAGGAAAGTTAACTTGCCCAAGGTCACAGCAAGTGGTGCTAACATGACTTCAACCAAAACATCCTGGCCCCAGAGTCCTACACTTCACAACCCACCTTTCCCTGGAACTGTCTATGGACTACAACAGACATAGCTTTGTATATTCTCTCCGGTAACAGTAACCAGATTATGTTATATATTTATACACAAGTTCTTTTGGTTGAACACAAGATGAAGTACTTGAGTTTAGAATCCATGTTTTATAATACTTATTAACCTTTAAACTCTGGAATCATACTCAGCAAGGCAGGCTGATCATTCACTAGCAGTTCTGAGAACTGACACTTCCTAAAAGACTGTCTCTCAATTAACTTGGGGGCACACTTACTCATTATCGCCATTTTGTTTGTTTGGTACGTGTGTGTGTGTGTGTGTGTGTGTGTGTCTCCTAAACCAACAGAGTGGAATATACTTAGAATTTGTTAGTGTTTGTGTAAGAAAGTGAATCAAGCTTAAGTTTCTAGCATGAACATCCACATGGATAACAGTGTCTACTATAGAGTCCCAGAAAAGATGGCTGGGAGAAAAATTCAGAGTTCAATTTTGGACAAATTGAGCTGGAGGAACTGAGAGACATCCAAATCAAAATGAATAACACACAATTAGATCTGTGGACCCGGTCCTCAGAAGAAAGGATCAAAGAGGTAAATTTGGAAGTTTTGGCACATAGCATGGTAATTGAAGCCATGATAAAAAAAAAAAAAAAAATCCAGAAACAAAAACAAAAACAAAAAAAACTAAACGCCTAAGTAGAAAGCACAGAGAAAAAGTCTTAAGACATTGGTTTTCAAATTTGAGCAAGCATCACAATCACATGGAAGGTTTGTTAAAACATAGACTACTGGGTCCCATCCCCAGAGCTTCTGAATCAGTAGATCTGGGTAGGGCCTGAGGATTTTCACTTCTAACAAGTTCCCAGGTGATGTTGATGCTTCTGGTCTGGGGAACCACACTTGGGAGAACCAATGGCCTATAGCAAAGCCCTATAAAACTCTGTTAAAGCAGAGAATAAGGAACTTACAAAGGGGAACAAGACAAGCCTAAGAGTAAGGTAGGAAAAATACTACTACCAATTAAATTTTTACCAAGCAATCTCCTAACTGATAATCCACTGGAAACTTAAATTCTACTTGCAACAAGTATTTATTGAGCACTCACCATATGCCAGGCACCTCTGTTCTCTGTAACCTGATCCTATCTTCTCTCTTGGCCTCTGAAATACCACACACTCCTCTGCTGTTCCTGTTTCTTCACTGAACACCTATGTATCTGTTCTCTTACTCCTCTCCTTCTGTCCACTCAAAACATTTCAAGGTTCCCTAGGATTCTGCATCTTTTCTTCATCATGCAAGCTCTCCCAGAGCAAGTTTACCTAACCCTATAACCCTGAATACCATCCAGCTGCCAATAATTCTCCCATACTTTGTCTCTAGAACCCAACTGCCTCTGGGCTTCAGATCCTATTTCCAACTGCCAACCCAACTGGACACTTACACACAAAGCCCCTTTCCATAGTTTCTCTCCAAGAAACTTAACCAGCCACCCAGAGACCCAAGCCAAGTATCTGTGGATCCTCTCCACCCCCCCCTTTTTTTTTTGAAGTTTATTTATTTTAGAAATCTCTATACCCAATGTGGGGCTTGAAGTCACAAGCCCGAGATCAAGAGTTGCACCCTCTTCCAACCGAGCCAGCCAGGTGTCCCAGGTATCTGTTAATCTTCCTAAAGCAACTGTTCTCTGTTCTCAACTTTAGTTGACTAGAACCTCCCTGGAAGTTTTGGGTTTTTTTTTTTTTAAAGAATACCTCGCTTGTAGGTCTAATAATATGACAACAAAAATCTTGCGTCCTTAACACATATGCACGTAAAATGCTTAGCAAAAAATGCTGTGAGCACTCAAAACAGGTAACTTTGCTTTTATTGTTTTTTAATGTTTATTTTGAGAGAGAGAGAGAACATACATGATCTGGGGAGGAGCAGAGAGAGAGAGACGGAGAGAGGGAGAAAATCCCAAGCAGGCTCCACACTGTCAGCGCAGAGGCCGGCATGGGGCTCAAACACACAAAATGTGAGATCATGACCTGAGCCAAAATCAAGAGTCGGACACTTACCTAACTGAGCCACCTAGCCACCCCAAACAGGTAACTATCTTTATAAACACTTCAAATTTCAGCTCACCTGAGGTCTTTTCTGAATGAATCAACACTTTAAGTTGCTAATAACAAGAAACAAATGAAAACAAGGGCATCTGCGTGGTTGAGTGGGTTGAGCAACCAGCTCCTAATTTCAGCTCAGGTCATGATTTCACAGTCCTTAAACTGAGCCCAGCATCAGGTTCCTCCATGAGCAAGGAGCCTTCTTAGGATTCTCTCTTTCCCCCTCTGCCCCTCTCCAGTTTGTGCGCACTCTCTCACTCTCCCTGTCCCTAAAGTAAAATTAAAACATCAAGGGCCCCTGGGTGGCTCAGTTGGTTAAGTCCAACTCTTGATTTCAGCTCAGGTCATGATCTTGCGGGTTGGGAGTTTACACTCCATGTCGGGCTCTGCACTGACAGTGTGGAACCTGCTTGGAATTCTCTCTCTCTGCCCCTCCTCCCTCCCAAAATAAATAAACTTAAAAAAAATTTTTTTTAATATTTATCCAATGAAAACAAAAAATTGTTTATAAGTCTCTCTAATGTAAATTTATAAAACTTAGGATCAAAGTCATATTCCTACTGTTGCCAAATATCTTCTGGGTATAGATCTTTATAGTGATTCCTAAAGGGAATAGTAAAATTGTTAAATAGGTACATCACTGGAATCATGGTTGAAATTTGGCCAATGGATAAGACAACACAGACCAGTGAGTGAGGTCTGTTGTTCATACAGCCATTCACAGAGACACTGGTGAGCCATAAATGGAAAAAAAGAGACACAAATATATTCAAACAAGCTAATAAAGAGAAGCCCATTATATGACACAGTTTGCAAATGAGACATCCAACTCTGTAGTGATATCAAAAAAAACTTGCACCTCTCCTCTTTAGTGTTATTTTGTATTTTGAGTATTTTCAAAAGAGAATGATGAAGATTTAAAATAGCCGCTATCTGCCAAAGTATAATGCTTTGTTTGTGTCTCCTGTCCAATGTTAGCAAATCTACTTTTTCTTGACAAGACATGCAGAAATGGGCAAATGCTGAGTTAGTACGTTCATTTAAGCATACAGAATTCTGCCATTTTCACCCCCTGATGGCCAGTTTCTTAAAACCTGAGCACAACACGACAACTAGAAAATAGCCTGGAATATGTCAGAAAACCAAGGAATAAAAGCTGCCAAAAATTGCAACTAAAATAAAGGACAACGGTTGGTTTTATTTGGTTGGTTGTTTGCTTTAGCTGAACAAATTAATTTGTCTTACAAATGAAATAAGTTACATATTTTAAAAATAAAATGTGTATCCAAATACCACTAGAGTATATAAACATTTTTTTTTTTTTAATATTTATTTTTGAGAGAGAGAGAGAGACAGCATGAACGGGGGAATGGCAGCGAGAGAGGGAGACACAGAATTCGAAGCAGGCTCCAGGCTCTGAGCTGTCAGCACAGAGCCCAACGCGGGGCTCAAACTCACAAACCCATGAGATCATGACCTGAGCCAAAATCAGATACTTAACCAAATGAGTCACCCAGGTGCCCCTATAAACACATTTAAAAAACAAAAACAAAAAACATCCTTTCCGAAACCTGACTGCCTGGTAAGTGGAGAAGGACTTAAAGCTGTTTCCAGAAATGCAATTACTGAAGATAAGCTTTATTTACATTTATGATACAGTCATAAAGGTATTTGGACTGTGGAAAGCAGAGAAAGTTTGAAACCCCCCCTTTTTTTTAAAGAACGATACCTGTTATGTATGAAGTAAGCATATTTCCAAATAGGAGGGAAACACAGATACTGATTAGAGCTATGAAAACCTAATAATGTGGGTGAAGAGTAAAGAAAAAAGAAATTTAAAATCTTTTTTCCAGTTTTACTTTTCTAGATTTGGGAAAATCTTTAACTTTTACATTTTAAAAATGAACAAAATGAACAAAAAATGAACAAAAAAATGAACAAAAAATGAAACAAAAATGAAACAAAAAAATGAACCAAAAAACCTTTATAATCTAAAGGTTACCTATTTCCAGTATGACTTTTGAGTCCTTTTTATAACCCATTCTCTAAGAGGTCACACAGCCTGAACCTCTCCAGTGGCAGAAAAGGCATTCCACCAACAAAGACTGTTCAACTTCAGAGACTTTTACCAAAGGAAGGCATAGAGTGCTTTTCCAACCGCAAAATCTAAATGCAAAAGGAAGTTTATTTAATACCATCATAGTATTAGACCCTGGTACTTTCAAGGTCACAAGTTCATGAGGGTACATAAAGCACATCTCATGTGGTTTTCAGCAGGTCACCAAGCCAGGTGACAAAACCAAGAACCTTTCTCAGGAATCCACCTGGATTCCCAGTAGGGAAAGGAACTGTGATAGTTGCAATAGCAACCAAGCAAAAGCTGCTAGTTAATTCACTTGTGAATAAATTTACTATTATACACGGATCTCCTAACAAACTACAGAAATTTAAGAAACTGATCATTGTCCTGCTTTTGTTGTTCTCCTCTGTTACATCCAACGAGTGGTATTCTATCATATCAGAATAACCCAGGCCAATGTGGGTGCCTTCTGCTCCAGGCAATGAATGTACAATGCCTTTGACTATTATACTCCACTCTGCTCCAATGTGTTCAACAGACCCCTCACATAATTTAAAAGAAAAAAAAATACTTCTCACCCACTTGGACACAGAACAAGAGCCTTCCAACAGGTCCAATGAAAGAACTCCTTTACATCAGCCCCACAGGACCCATATTAATGACAGTCTTCAAGGGAAACTGAAATTGTCTCTGTCTTTACCACCCTTGTACCCAGAATCTTCTCTAAGGGCACATCTCTTCTCAGGCAGTTACCTGGCCTAGTAAACATGGCTTCCTGCCCTTTACACTTAACATCTGCCTAGACCTGCTGGTTCTCAACACCCTTTGCCCTCTTTTACAAATGTGATTATTTTTATTTGGGGACAGGAAATGGAAGCAAGATGAGGAAGAAGGAAATTAAGGGGATTAAAAAAAAAAGTTCTCGTGGCTTCAAAAGTTCCAAAAAATTTATAACTATGGAAATAGATAACAGGATCCAAGTTCTTCCCTTCCCAACAGCTCCCCACAGGCTACCACCTATGAAATTGGAAGCTCCAATCCTAATTTAGCTCCATGGGAGGGCCAGGGTGGGGGGAGTAACCAGTTATCAAATCCTAATTTGTGATATTTAGTAAAAACAGTAAATTATGATGTCACAGACTATTTAAATATAGTAATTTACACAAAAGACCCCCCCCCCCACAATGGTTAAGCAAAATATCACCTCAATTCCTGTAAAGCTTGGATTCTACTCTAAGAGTAGCCATTTTTTCTTCGCTCTATGACATTGGGTGAGTCACTACTTCTGAGTCTGATACTTCAGAGTTGTGGTGAGGATCAGATCCCTTAGCAGAGTACCCACTCGATAATATAATTAGACAGAATGGTCCTGTCTACTTTGTTCAAAGCAAACCAAAATTAGTGCTCACTCTTATGTAATCATTTTTCAACAACTCGGTCAGTTCTTGTAATGGTGTTAAGACATAGGTGGCATTTAACATTTTACTGAAAGAAAGAATAGCCTATGCTTAAAACGCGAGTTCTGTAAAGAGTCCTAGAAATTAACGCATATTAAAACATTTTATCGGGGCTCAGTCCGTTAAGCATCTGATTTCGGCTCAGGTCATGATCTCACTCGCGGTTTGTGAGTTAGAGCCCCGCGTTGGGCTCTGTGCTGACAGCTCAGAGCCTGGAAGCCCGCTTCAGATTCTGTGTCTCCCTCTCTCTCTCTGTGCCCCTTCCCTGCTTGTGCGCTCGCTCTCTCTCGCTCTCTCTCTCTCAAAAATAATGAGTAAACTTGATTATATAAAAAAAAAATTTATCTATTTATCTAGGTTGTTCTATTGTATCAGAATAACATAGGCCACTGTGGGTACTTTCTACCCCAGTCAATGAATGTACAATGTCCTTGACTGTTTCTCCTACTCTACTCTGCTCCAGTATGCTCAACATATTTGTTTTCAGAGTTTATTCCAGAAAAGAAACATGAAACCATCTTGCTTAAATTAAGGAAGATTAGGAGCAAACTTGCCCCAGAATCTCTTTACAAGCTCTGACACTTAGCTTCTTTGCTACTTCTTTATTCACCAGAAAGAGATATAGATGTAGTTCAAATCACAGGCAAGTCCCTTACACTTTGATGTATCTGCCCAAAGACTAGTTAGATTAGATTTAGAAAGGACCTTCCCAAAGAAGGAAAACCAATTTCTTAGCCTTTAATCAATTCTTCTTTAAACCCAGGAAATACCATACAATTTGTTTCCCATAGCTAATAAGTAACTTAGCACTACTTTATAATTATTAAGCCTATTCTAGTCAGAGTACTCAGATTAGCTGCTAGCTATGAGAAAAATAACTACTAAAAGGAGTTTCCTTGAGGAGATTCCTCTATCCCTATACTTTCCCCCAAACAAGAGATGACAATCACTTGATGTGAGCAAGGGTGTATAAATTTCTATACTATTCTTGTTTTTTTGTTTTTTGTTTTGTTTTTGTTTGTTTTTTTGCAACCAGGACCTGGCAGAATGACTACTGCAAAGAAGGGTGGCAAAAAAGAAGGGCTGTTTGGCTATCAACAAGGTAGTAATCAAAGAATACACCATCAACATTCACAAGCACATCCATGGAGTGGGTTTCAAGAAGAGTGCCCCTCGAGTACTCAAAGACATCCGGAAATTTGCCATGAAAGAGATGTGCACATGGACACCAGGTTCAACAAAGCTGTCTGGGCAAAAGGCATAAGAAATGTTCCATACCACATATGTGCGGGGTTGACCAGAAAACGTAACGAGGATAAAAATTCACCAAACAAGCTCTATACGTTGGTTACCTATGCACCTGTCACCACTCTCCAAAATCTACAGGCAATTAATGTGGGTGAGAACTAAATGCCGTCAAATAAAGGTATAAAACTGCAAAATGAATAAATAAATTTAATTTCTATACTATTAGCTAGCCTAACATCATATAAATTTCCTACACAACCAAGCAGGGCAAGCAGAAGCTAAGTGTACTAGATGGTCCAAATGTCTGATTCTAGCTGATAAAAAGAATTCCAAAAGTCATCTCCATTTGGATGTTCTGTTATTCAAACCTAGAAGCTTAGCTGAAATACTCTTACCAGTAAACTATTTTAAGGCCTCATGAAAGAAACTGTCATTTAAGAAACCAGAAACTGCAAGAAACAAGAAGAAGAAGAAGAAGAAGAAGAAGAGGAGGAGGAGGAGGAGGAGGAAGAGGAGGAAGAGGAGGAAGAGGAGGAAGAGGAGGAGGAGGAGGAAGGGGAGGGAGAGGGGAAGGGGAGGGGGAGGGGGAAGAGGAGGAGGGGGAAGAGGAGGAGGGGGAGGGGGAAGGGGAGGGAGGGGAAGGGGAGGAGGGGGAGGGGGGGAGGGGGAGGAGGGGGGGGAGGAGGAGGAGGAGGAGGAGGAGGAGGAGGAGGAGGAGGAGGAGGAGGAGAGAAATGGTCCTTCATGGTTGTTCTCATTAGACTTTGCACGTTTCTCTGCAACCACCTTGTCCTTCCTTGCTGCTGGAGCTGTACCTACATCTTTCGACCAGTCTGTTTGCCTGGTCCCTAGTTCCCTATGGCCACCTCTGCTGCTCTGTCTTCCTAGTGGTCCAATCACTGTTTTTCTTGTACTAGGACTGACCTAATGCCCATCTTCTGCTGTACTATCTGTCAGACAGCAACCACAGAGGTTGGTGGGGAAAGGGGAACAGTGGAACATGGGTTGAGGGGAAAGGGAGAACAGTGGAACACGGGTATGTGTGACATGACTCATCTGTTCTGACCATCTATTCCATAACCTGTTCTAAGACTGTGCACCCTGGCTCACTCTGACAGACCTGTTCTTGGCCCAAACTAACCCTTTAGACTAGGTATGGTTTTCCTGGCCACCAGCCTTTTACCTAAAACTTTCTAATGAAGACAGAAGAATCTCACAATTATGACCATGCTTACAGAAAAGGAAATGAACATTCAAATGTCTCTTCCATACTTGGCACTGTGCTACGTGATTTCTCACTCAAGACCCACCAAAGGCCACTGATACAGCCTTCATTTTACATGAGGATACAACGGAATTCCACTACCTATGTATTTCAGAAGATAAAGCTAAGTGTACTAGATACTGCGTAACATCAATAAAATTCTTTTTAATGTTGCCCTGACAGGGCTGTTTTTCATTATGTGAAGAGTAGTCCACTGCAATGCCAAGGAATCTGGCTTACAACTTCTAACTAGCTATCACCTCACTTTACAAATACTGTTTCAATGGAGTGCCCGGATAGCTCAGCCGGTTCAGCGTCTCTGATTTTGGGTCAGGTCATGATCTCACGGTGTGTGGGATCAAGCCCCATGTTGGGCTCTGTGCTGACAGCACAGAGCCTGCTTGGGATTCTCTCTCTCTCCTTCTCTCTCTGCCCCTCCCCCACTCACTCATACTCTCTCTCAAAATAAATAAAATATGGAGGGGGGATTAAAATATATTTTTAAAATACTGTTTCACCAAAAAGAAAAGGCCACACCTTAAATGGTAACTGGCATTATACACCTGTATAGCATTTAAATCAATTCTAAAATTTACAAAATAATAACCTTTGTATCTTCAGAATTACAAGAATATTTAGTATGCTCAATAGTTTACTAGAGAGAACAAGACATAAGAACATGTTATAAACCACAGGGATATAATCATTAAAATCCAGACTTGGAAACTCTAAAGGACCAAAAACCTGGTTTCTTTAATAAAGAAATTACCAGAAGAGGGATAAAAAAGAGGTAGTGAGGGGGAAGCTCTAAACTAAAAAGGACTTAAAAAGTCATTACCAACCAGCTGGAAGTTCGTGACCTTATGTGGATCCTGATTAAAACTAGGACATTGAGCTTTCCAGTGTCAGAGTATGGAGGAGACACTCAGAAAAGGCTCCTTGCAAGGGGAAAGAAAAGAAGGAAGAATAGGTCATTAGCCTTGGACCTCAGGTAGCTGAAGGAGAAAATGTGTTTGCTGTCTACCACATCTTTACATGTCTCAGTGACACATTTGTCCAAGTCACCAATCTGTCAAGGCAACAATCTGCCAGGTGACTGGTGGGATGAAGGTGAGGCTGACCAAGATGCATCCTCTCCCTATGCTGCCTTGTTGACTACCCAGCATGTAGCCCAGAGGGTGCAAGGAGCTGAGCATCACTGTACTCCACATCAAACTCCAGGCCACAGGAGGAAATAGAACCAAGACCCCTGAACCTAGGCCCAGGCAGTCCTCAGAGCCCTTGTCCACTCAGGAATGAAGATCAGGAGGATTGAGAATGTCACCCCTATCCCCTCCAATAGCACCCACAAGAATAGGGGTCATTGTGGTTGCAGTCTATAAGCAGGATTCCCAAATTATTGTCTTCTGTTAATAAACTGCCTTTGTGTAAGCTTTAAAAAAACTGTAACATTTGAAAAATAAATATAATAAACTAGGACATGTGAGACAACTGGAAATTTGAACAATGGATATTTGATGATATCAAGGCTTGGGGGGATAAATACACATATATTTTTTAATACATATATACATATATTTTAAAGAGTCCTTATCCTTTAAAGATACACTAGACTACAAATGAAATGACATCTGTGATTTGTCTGAAAATAACCCCAGAGGAAGAAAGTGGAAGAACAGATGAAAGAAAATTGAACACTGAGTTGATAACTGTCAAAGCTGGGTGGTAGGTACATGGGGGGTTATTACATGGATTTCATCTATTTTTATGTGCTTGAAACTTTCTGCAAATTAAAATCAAAGCACTTGGAAAATACAAATTATTTTAATGTAAATGAAGAAAAACAGGTCCTTTAAAAATGATACCACTACTTGAATATATCTGGGTTTTAGATAACGTAAAGGAATTTGATGATACTAATATGGAGAGTAAAATTCAAAAGCTAGGCAACAGAGCAATCTGTTAATTTTGTTAGGTAAAACAATGGCCCTGTGGTTATGGGGGAGAATGTCCCTTTAAAAAAAATTTTTTTTAGGGGCGCCTGGGTGGCGCAGTCGGTTAAGCGTCTGACTTCAGCCAGATCACGATCTCACGGTCCGTGAGTTCGAGCCCCGCGTCAGGCTCTGGGCTGATGGCTCAGAGCCTGGAGCCTGTTTCCGATTCTGTGTCTCCCTCTCTCTCTGCCCCTCCCCCGTTCATGCTCTGTCTCTGTCTGTCCCATAAATAAATAAAAACGTTGAAAAAAAAATTTTTTTTTAAAAAAAATTTTTTTTTAACGTTTATTTATTATTGAGAGACCAGAGACAGAGCATGTGCATGGGACGGGCAGAGAGAGGGAGAGACACAGAATTCAAAGCAGGCTCCAGGCTCTGAGCTGTCAACACAGAGCCCGATGTGGGACTTAAACCCACAAGCTGTGAGATCGTGACCTGAGCTGAAGTTGGACGCTTCACCGACTGAGCCACCTAGGTACCCAAAAATGTCCCTTTAAAAAACACATATTGATACATTCAGCGCTAAAATGACACAATGTCTAGAATTTGGTTTAAAAATTGTTTTTAAATGGGGACAAGAATAAACAACTATGGCAAAATGTTGAAACTAACTGATATACAAGGGCTCACTGACTACTTTTGTGTGCATCTGCATTTCAAAAAGTAAACAATAATAACAGGAACAATAATAGATTCCAAGGACTTCCTCCACTATGTGGGAGAGGAAAAAACAAAAACAAAAAACAAGATCAATAATTCAAACTAAAACCCCCTAGTTCAAATAAGGGTCAAGTTTGGAGAGGGTAGGGAGACAGGAACAACCACACAAGAGTTTTATATAATTCACCTGAATTTCACAAATAGAAGAGTGTGGTGAGGAAAGTCTCACAGTGTTCCAACATAATGGGGGCGTACGAGAAGAAAAAAAAATTCTTTCAAGAACTATTTCCTCCTGCCAGTCCTGCCCTAGACATCGATTTAGAAAGACACTTTCAACATTTTCTGAAATCCAAGAAGTAGGACTGTCAGTGTGTTTTGCATGGGAACAAAGCTTCCCTAACATCCTGAGCACATATGATTCTGATTGTACAGAGGTTTCTGGGAATGAAAATAGTATTTTTTCATTCCTAGTTTTCTGGCTGTGCTCCAAGACTACTTTTCTTATCAAGTTATCTTTAGTAAGATCCTTTGGAGGTGGGGGAGGAGAACCTTTCAAAGACTTTTACGAAAACATTTGCACATACACATTTCAGCACTTCAAGTAATGACACCAAATGTTTTTTGAGGTTCTAAAGAGAAAAACACAATCTAAAGTTACCTAATCGTACCAAAATCTCTGCTGTGGGCAATCATCACCATATCTAAATTGCATAATTATTATTGGCAAAGAGAGAAAAAAAATTAACACCTTCTAAGAATTTATCATATGCCAAGTATCTAATATGTATTTTTAACTAAATCCTCATAACAACCCTAATAGGTGAGTATTATTATTATTATCTAAATATTACAGATGAGAAAAGTGGGCAGGCACTGAAAGGCTAAGTAACTTGTTAAGTGACCTAAGTATAACTCAGTGGCAGAACCAGATTTGACCACGAGCACTCTGGCTCTTAATGTCTGGGCTGTTCTCTACTATACTACTCTATACCTTAAAACTTTTCACTCTAAAACGCAGGAAAGATGATTATTTGAACACTTCTAGACCCTATATCATTGGCTCTTTTCATAATCCTCATTATCTTTGAAATTTTA
Organism: Puma concolor; assembly: GCF_028749965.1. Classification (NCBI taxonomy): domain Eukaryota; kingdom Metazoa; phylum Chordata; class Mammalia; order Carnivora; family Felidae; genus Puma; species Puma concolor. Next base: position 45,935,916 of record NC_141672.1, read on the forward strand.
CAATATTAAAAACATTTAAAACTAGAAGATCCTTCTTTAATGAAATTAAACTGTCTGAAGAGAACAGCAGCTATTAAAGGCATTAGCACCACTGACCAAGAATAATGAGGCCTCCCCAAACTGCTCACCTTAATGCAAAGCTCACCAGTTGACAGACCTTGTCTAGGCAGAGATCCCAATCAATTTTATTTTATTTATTATTATTATTATTATTATTATTATTATTATTATTATTTTGAGAGCGTGAGAGAGCACATGCAGGAGAGGAGCAGAGGGAGAGACAGAATCTTAAGTAGGCTCCATGCCCAGTGCAGAGTTCCGGGCTTGATCTCAGACTGTGAGATCATGACCTGAGCCAAAATCAAGAGTCAGACACTTAACCAACTGAGCCACCTAGGCACCCCCAAAATCAATTTTATACGGTTTCATTCTTCCATTTGATTGGGTAAATCAGAATCAAACATCTGTACCTTGAAAGAGACAAGGAAACAAAAGTTAAAGAAATGTGACAAAGTAAGAAAAAGAATTCATAAAACAGAAAAGATCTTGTCAAAAGCCTTGTAATTAAGATCCTCAGAAACAGTCGAGATATTGCATCCATAAAGCAAAACACGATGCCGTGAAAAAGCAAAAAAGAATGAGAAAAGACTCTTGGAAATAAAATATCAATTTAAAGAGGCAATATAGAGGAGTCGCCTGGGTGGCTCGGTCAGTTAAGCATCCAATTCTTGGTTTCAGCTCAGGTCACGATCTCAGGATCATGAGACTGAGCCCCATGTTGAGCTCTGTGCTAATAGCACGGAGCCTGCTTGGGATTCTCCCTCTCTCTCTGCCCCTCCCTTGCTCATGCTCTCTCTCTCTCTCAAAATAAATAAACTTTAAAATAAATAAATAAAAAGGCAATATAAAGTTTGAAGTTGTGAAGATGAAATCTAGAAAACAGACAAAAACAGAGACAAAAAATTACCAAAGGACCCACAGCATCAATCCAGGAGATCAGCATTTGATTAGAAGAATTCCAGAAAGAACAGGGAATACAGTCAGTAGTATGTATTATAACAGCACTGGAGAGTGACAGATGGTAAGTACACTTGTGGAGAGCACAGTGTAACATATAGAGATGGTGAATCACTATGTTCTACACTTGAAACTAGTAACATTATGTGTCAACTATCCTTCAATAAAAAATTAAACAAAAAAAAAGAAATCCAGAATGAAAAGAAAAAAAATTGGAGAAAGTTTCCAAAAAAATATGTTTTCACCAAAAGATGATTAAGTTAATAGATTTATAGAAGTCTTACAATAGGGCCCGCTCAGTGCTCAAATGAATAGAGACCAACATCAAGACATATCATTGGAAAATTTCAGACAAGATCAAAAAGATACCAAAAGCTTTCAGAGAAAAGGCAGCTCATCTACAAAGGAACCAAGAATCAAACTGGTCTAGGAATTCTCATCAATAATGAAGGATACTAATAGTTGAGCAATGCCTTTAAAAATGTGACAGAAAAATGATGTTCAAACCTAGAATTCCATTCCCAGCCACACTAACATTCCAGTTTAAGAACAAAATAAAAACCCTTCCAGACATGGAATCACTCAAAATTTACCTCCCACACATCTTACCTTAGTATGAACACTAGCAAAACAAAGCAATAATTCAAGAAAGAGGAATATATGGGAAACAGGAGCATAATGAAGGCAAGTCACAGGATGTCAGTTGGGCAGCAGTTCTAAATAAAACTCACAGAATGGAGCAGGAAGATAGAGGGCATCAAGGAAGCTAACTATGAAAAAGGGAGATACTAGAAATTTGATATCATCTTTAAAAAGTGTAACTTAACTGTTTCATAGGAAGCTATAAAAGCAAAAAATGCCCCCCAAAAAAAAATACAAATGAGAATTCTGATATGGGGAGGTAATGGCATCCTGTTTTACCTTTGGAGAATTACCTTCTTCAGACCCCTAACACATGTGTTTCATATAGGGTTGACCCCATACCCATCTCTAAGAGTGTGCATGTGACCAGGCTGTTAACTATACCAGTCTATTCTCTCCACCTTGCCATAACTTGTTTGGAAATAAACACACAGCCTAGAATGGGTGGCGGGGTGGGGGTGGGGGGGTGGCAGGGTGTGAAGGATCCTGAAAATAAAGGTAAAAGGAGGAAATCGGACTGATAACAGCAAGAGAGCAACTCTTCAAAGCAAGGATTGAGCATGTGGATCCTGTCCTACTCTATCCTCCTCAGACTCTCAGTTCTTCAAACCAATTTTCTTTTCCACTTAAGTTATGGTTGAACTAGTTTTCTAACACTTACAAGGATTCCTATCTTCTATACTCCTCTTTCAGAGCAGGAAGTCAAAAGACACCATCTATTGTTAGTGAAATAAAAATAAATACATAGTATTTACCAAGATGACCAGAGAGCTAAAAATAATGGCAGAACTACAGCAGAAAGAAGATGGGGAATGGGGTAGTGGTGTGAAGAAATAATCTGTAATGGGTCTCTAGGTCTTTCAGGCAAGACACTGTCTGCTCTTTGTTCTGGACTGTTATTTTCAAAGACGTTCATACGGCAAACGACCTTGCAAGATAGAAAGTCTTTTCTTCAAGAACAAAAAGCAGACATGCTTACTATCTCCCTCTGGAGCAAAGGCCAGGCACACTTACTGCCCATTATAAAATATTTGAAATCTCTAAGCTCAGAGTCTTCTCCAGTAACAAAACCTACTATGCAAACAGGTATTATGTGGCCCTGTCTGCAGTGCCCTGTGGGAATTGAGGCTTAGGACACTGACACAAATGAATGCTGCTACTCTGGCTACTGCTACTGCTATGAGTAATAAACTGTACTTTATCTCTAACTGAGCCTTCCACCAGCATCCACAAAACTGGCAGGCTAACTTGTTAGCTTCAAGTAAGGTCAAATCTCAGATCCCTTATAATTCTTGACAGTTCGTAAATAAGAGTTAAACCTTGACTATCAAAGCAGAAAATCAATAGATAATGCTTAAAATTAGGAAACAAGAAATGAAAGAAGTAAACTAAAAGAATCGACCAGAAACAACTGTTGTGGTTTCCCTGAAAAGGGAACTGAGGTGGGGAGGGGTGGGAAAAGGAACTAGTGCTTTCATCATAAACTCTTCTGAACCATCACATTTTTCCCTCACCATGAACATGCATTTGAGAAAAAAGCCTTTGCTGGCTACTTCAAAAGGGGAAAAAGAAGGATTAAGAAAAAGTTTTCAGTATTTCATCCCACTAAAACTGATTGGGAGTGTCAAGAAAAGGACCTCATTCAATATGATGTTCTCACCACAGTTCTAGAGACCCAAAAGGGACACAACTCTCACCAATGATCATTTCAGGCCAGAAAAGTCTCAATGTTATCTCCAAAATAAGTACCTATGTCTTACTCTGGAGAATTTTTTTTCCTTGAGAGAGAGAGACAGAGACAGAGAGAGAAAATGAATGAGTGGGGGAAGGGCAGAGAGGGTAAGAGAGAGAATTCCAGGCAGGCTCCATACTGTCAGCATGGAGCCCGATTCTGGGCTCAAACCCATGAAACATGAGATTGTGACCTGAGCCAAAGTCCAACACTCAACCAACTGAGCCACCCAGGTGCCCCTGGAGAATTTTTTTAAATAAAATGATTCTACTAGTTATGTACACAATAGTATCCTACAACCCTTCCTATCGTAAGAACATTACTGGGTTCAGCATATAAGTATGTATCCGTAAGCATGATTTCCTGCAAGTATAGGTTCTAATACACTCCCCATAAACCACCATGGTTTTAAAACTAAAATTAAAAATTAATTTATAATACTGGAGATACCCAGGTATGAGGCTCCTTAAGACAGAGCAGAAGTATTTTTACGGCAGGGGAAATAAAACACATCATCTTACAGACAAAAATACACAAACAGCTAATTAAGGTTCAAAAAGTAACTCACATTAAAGAATAAGAATTTTCTAATCAAAATCTGAAATTACAAATGATTTTGTGTGGTACACAGGGGATGACTATTTACACTGGTATAATTATATAACATATTCTAGGATCTAGAAAAGCTTTTCTCTTAAATCCAGAACAAAACCTACCCACTCTCTACCCCTCTATACCTATACTAAACTATACTTTCAATGCAGCCACATTATAATTTTTGCCATCCCACTGTATCTAATTTTTAGGGAAAATGAAGGAAGATCATACAAATTCTGCTCCAGAGATAAGCTAAATTGTTCTTGAGCTAAACTAAGTCTAAGTAATAGAAGATTTGGTTAGGAGCTAGCTCTGGTTCTATTTTAAATGTACTTTATTTAAATTGCATTGCTTAACTTTAACATAACATTACTGTTTCAGTCGCAGTGGCCTCATTCAATCAACTTAAGTCATGCGAAGCTGGAGCAAATAAAAAGATAAAGGTCTCTGTGACATCAGAGTTCCACTACGTTGTTTCTCATTTCTTTTTCACTTCTAGGTGCTCTTAAGTAGGAAGACATTTTGTGCAGTGAAATTCCTCTATAGGTCACACTGCTCAGAATTAAATTCCAGCTTCTACACACTTACTGGCTAAGCAAACTGCCTGTTTAACCTCTAAGACCTCTTAAGTTTTCTGTGAGAAAAAAGGGACAAGAATACATTCCTTATAGGGTTTTAATAAAGATTAGAAAAGAAAATATACATAAAATGTTTAGTATAGAGCCTAGTCAAAAGGAAGGAAGGAAGCTATTGCTATTGTCATTCCTCCTTTGTGGAAAATCACCTCCAGTAGGAAATAAATGTTCCATCGGCACACAGTGGAACTCACTCAAACCTAGACTCTTTCTCATTAACCAAACCAGCACCGAAGGCTATGACAACTTCACCAAAAAGATGCTAGAGGTTTGAAGCAGATGATGCATTTCAGCAAAGCCAAAACTCAGTCCCTTTTACACCGAGAATATAGTCCTTAAACCTTGCACAGGTTTGCCTTGGCAGCACAATGGCACACAGTGGTCTCCAAAAGCAAAACTTTTTAAATAATGAAGACAGTACTTTCAAATATAAATTTTTAAAATAAAAATTGGGGTGCCTGGGTGGCTAGCGTCCACTGAGTGTCTGACTCTTGATTTTGGCTCAGGTCACAATCTCAGGATGAGATGGAGCCCGACATCAGCCTCTGTGCTGAGCGTGGAGCCTGTTTAAGATTCTCTCTCTCCCTCCCTCTGCACCTCTCCTACTCGTGTGCATACTCTCTCAAATGCTTGCCGAGCATTTATGAGGCACGTAGAACACAGTGGACAAATAGTCAAAGCCCCTAAAGGAACTACCACTGGTGGTGAGACAGTAAATAATAATCATAAGTAAATTATACAGTATATGTTTCAAGGAGGTAGTTGTTATGGGAAAAAACAGACTAAGATAAGGAAACTTGGAAGTACAAGGAGAGAGAAGCAGTTACCATTTTAAACAGAGTGGTCAGGGGCGCCTGGGTAGGTCAGTTGGTTAACTGACCGACTCTTGATTTCAGCTCAGGTCACGAACTCATGTTTCTTGAGTTCCAGCCTCGCATCAGGCTCCGTGCTGACAGTGTGGAGACTGCTTGGGATTCTCTCTCTCTTCCTCTCTCTCCCCCCTATCCTGTTCACACATACACACACACACTCTCTCTCTCAAAACAAACTTCAAAAAAATTAAATTTCAAAAAAAATACTTAACAGTGATCAGTACAGGCTTAAGAAGGTGATATATAAGAGATTCGGAGGAGGTAGGTAGTAAGTTAGGCATGAAGTTTACCTAAGAGAATAGTGTTCTAGGCACAGGGAAAGGCCAATGCAAATCCTAACATAAGCCTACCTGATTAACGCCATCACCACTACCTAACAAATAAGCAAAAATGTCAGCTATTGCTATTTGGTCCCTCAACAGTATCTCCCTCTCTGCCCAGAAAATCTGTGCTAGCAAAATCAAATGAAAGAAATCAATTTATCTATTCCTGAAATCATTATTACACTGTATGTTAACTTGGATTTAAATTTTAAAAAAGAAATCAATTTATAAACTTTCATTCAACAAATGTTTACCGAACTGAACACCAACTATGTGCTAGGCACTGCTTTCGTGCTAAGGACACAGGAAGGAACATGGCAGGCACCACTTTCTATTCCAAATTATGAAGACCTCAGGAAGGGGCCCAAGGAGGACTACAACTACAAGTACAGGGAATATTTTTGTTTTCCTGTTCTTTGGCTTATCAGAGCTTCACTGCTTAAAACAACAACAACAACAACAACAACAACAACAACAACAACAACTTGACCTCGAGATAAAATGGGAGGATACCATACTAAATCTTAAAGTCTCTATCTTTAGAGCATAGACATTGGCCCTTTAAGTTTCTTTACCTAAATAGATGATAATTTCAAAAGTACTAACAATGACATTATACTAATAGCTTCTCCCCACTGCCCTTGAAGGACTAACACATTGCTACTGACAGTCTAATCATTTTTCTACCACTTTCCCAAGATTCACTTCAATTCAAAAAAAAAAAAAAAAAAATGATCTACCAAGTGCAAGGTTCAATGGTCTGTGCCATGATAGCTAAGAAAGAGGGCTCTGCTCTCCAGGACATCATCATGTGGTTTGGGAAAACATATGTATACATCCCTTTTTCTAATGTTATTTCCTACTTTAAAAGTAAGTGCAGCTCATAATACCACCTGGTTGTATGGAAAATTACTATGAAATTTTTTCCTGAAGTTCCCACCAAAAGCTTATTTTATTGAGTTAAAAACCTATTTTAAAAATATTATTCTTGGGGCGCCTGGGTGGCGCAGTCGGTTAAGCGTCCGACTTCAGCCAGGTCACGATCTTGTGGTCCGTGAGTTCGAGCCCCGCGTCGGGCTCTGGGCTGATGGCTCGGAGCCTGGAGCCTGTTTCCGATTCTGTGTCTCCCTCTCTCTCTGCCCCTCCCCCGTTCATGCTCTGTCTCTCTCTGTCCCAAAAATAAATAAACGTTGAAAAAAAAAATTATTCTATAAAAAAATTACAAGTTAGTAGAATATATTTATATAATTTATCTGAGCCCACATAGCAAATGGAGAATAGAAGCATAGAAAGTTGGGGCACCTGGGTGGCTCAGGTGGTTAAGCATCCAACTCTTGGTTTTGGCTCAGCATGATCTCACAGTTCCTGAGTTCAAGCCCCATATCTGGCTCTGCGCTGCCAGTGCAGAGCCTGCTTGGGATTCTCTCTACTCCTCCCCCATGCACGTATGTGCACACACGTGCATGGCTCTCTCTCTCTTAAAATAAACCACCTTTGGGGAGAAAAAAGAAGCTCAGAAAGTTAAGAGAAACACAAGAAATTTTTATTATAGAAAAGGAACTAAATGGAATAGATTGGTTGATTACTTTCTTTTTCCCCAATTAAGTTAAAGGGTACTTTAAGATTTAAGTTTCTACATGTTAAGGAATGTACAAGAGAAAATAAAAAGCAAAAAAAAAGCATTTACACTTGTGCCCTATTCTACATTTAAGAGAGAAACTCCTGAAAAACACATTACTCGCTTGTCTTCCTGTCAGTTTACTGTGAAGTATGTGATATTGGGAGATAGTGCAGTTCAGTTCCAGACCACCGCAATAAAGCAAATGCCAAAATAAAGTCAAATGAATTTTTTGCTTTTCTAGTGCATATAAAAGTTAAGTTTGGGGCGCCTGGGTGGCGCAGTCGGTTAAGCGTCCGACTTCAGCCAGGTCACGATCTCGCGGTCCGTGAGTTCGAGCCCCGTGTCAGGCTCTGGGCTGATGGCTCAGAGCCTGGAGCCTGTTTCCGATTCTGTGTCTCCCTCTCTCTCTGCCCCTCCCCCGTTCATGCTCTGTCTCTCTCTGTCCCAAAAATAAATAAAAAACGTTGAAAAAAAAAAAAAATTAAAAAAAAAAAAGTTAAGTTTATGCTATGGTATAGTCTATTAAGTATGCAAAAGCATTGTACATACCTTAATTTAAAAATACTTTATTTCTAAAAAATGCTAACCATCATCTGAGATTTCAGCAAGTCTTAATCTTCTTTGCTGGCAGAGGGTCTTAACCTCTACGTTGATGGCTGCTGACTGATCAGGATACTTCTGATCAGGCAATTTCTTAAAATAAGACAACAATGAAGTTTGCCATACTGACTCTTCCTTTTACAAAGGAGCATGCTGCTTGAACTCCTTTACAAATTGGAGTCAATCCTCTCAAAACCTACTGCTGTTTTATCAACTAAGTTTATGTAATATTCTAAACCGTTTGTTGTCATTTCAACAATCTTCACATCTTCACCAGAAGTCAATTCCACTCCAAGAAACCACTTTCTTTGCTCATGTATAATAAGCGACTCTTCACCTATTCAAGTTTTATCCTGAGATTGCAGCAGTTCAGTCCCATCTTCGGGCTGTACTTCTAATTCTAGTCTCTCGCTGTTTCTGCTACCTCTGCAGTTACTTTCTCCACTGAAGTCTTGAACCCTCAAAGTTATCCATGAGGGTTAGAATCAACTTCTTCTAGATTCCTGTTAATGTTGATATTCTGACTTCTTCCCAGGAATCACAAAAGTTCTTAATAGCATCTAGAATGGTGGCTTCTTTCCAGAAGGTTTTCAATTTTACTTTGCCCAAATCCATCAGAGGAATCACTATCTATGGCAGCTACAGCCTTACAAAATGGATCTCTTAAATACAAAGACTTGAAAAAAAAAAACCCATAAATAAATAAAAATTAAAAAATAAAAAAAAAGACTTGAAAATAGAAATGGCTCCTTGATCCATGGGCCACAGAATGGATGTTGTATTAGCAGTCATGAAAACATTAATCTCATAGTACATCGCCATCACAGCTGTGATATTTTAATATCTGAGCAGTAGGTCTCACTCACTAGTAGACTGAAAATATTTGGTAAACCATGTTGTAAACAGATCTGCTATTATCCAGGCTTTTTTGTTCCATGTATAGAGCACAGCACCCAGGATTTTTGGAATGGTAAATGAGCACTGGCTTCTATTTAAAATCATCATTAGAATTAGACCCTAATAAGAGAGTCAGCCTGTCCTTTGAAGACTTGAAGCCAGGCATGGACTTCTCTTTAGCTATGAAAGTCCTAAAAGGCATCTTCTTCCACTATAAAGCTATTTCATTTACATTGAAAATGTGTTATTGAATGTAGCCACCTTCATTAATCATCTTACCTCCATGTTCTGGGTAACTTAATACAGCTTCTACATCAGCAGTTGTTGCTTTACTTTACTTCTCACTTTTAGATTATCAAGGTGGCTTTTTAAACCTCATTAACCAACCTCAGCTAGTTTCAAACTTTTCTTCTGCAATTTTGTCACCTCTTTCAGCCTTCAAAGAATTGAAGTGAGGACCTTGCTCTGGATTGGGCTTTGGCTTAAGGGAATGTTGCAGGTGGTTTGATCTGTCCAGACCACTAACTATCTTCATATCAGCTATTATAATAAGGCTGTTTTGTTTTCTCACCATTCATATGTTCCCTGGAGTTAACACTTTTAATTTCCTCAAGAACTTTTCCTCTGCATTCAAATCTTGGCTGTGTGGCACAAGAGGCCTAGTTTTCCGTCTGTCTCAGCTCTGGACGTTCCTTTTTCACTAAGCTTAATCATTTCTAGCTTTTGATTTAAAAGTGAGAGATGTGCAACTCTTCCTTTCACTCGGAACACTATGAGGTCACTGTAAGGTTATTAACTGGCCTAATTTCAATATTGTGTCTCAGGCAACAGGGAGGCCCGAGGAGAGGGAGAAACAGAGGAACGGTTGGTCAGTGGAGCAGCCAGAACACACATTTATTACGTTCACCATCTTATACGGGCACAGTTCATGGCACCCCAAAACAATTACATCAAAGATCACTCATCACAAATCACCCAAATATAATAATGAAAACGTCTGAAATACGGAAAAATTACCAAAATGTGACACTAACACACAAACTGATCAAACGCTGTTGGAAAAATGGCACCAAGTTGCCACAAACATTCAATTTGTAAAAAATGCCAAATCTGCAAAGTGCAATAAAATGAAGGGTAGTAAAACAAGAAACGCCTTTATTTATGGGTATGGCTAATGAAACATTAAAAATGTTGCGAAGTGGCAGCTCTAGAAATCTTCCTGTAAAAAGGCTGGCATGTAACCTTCGTCCCTTCTTGCACCCTGCGGTGTGGAACGGGCTGCAATGGCTGGAGATTCAACTAGCTCAATGAGCACACTAGGCAACAGTGGAGCAGTAATAGTATGGAAAGAACCAAGGAGTGGGGGAAGGAATAAGGACCAGACTAGAGGGCTCTCTTAACCGCAGGGTTTGTTATATACAATTGTTAAAACTCATCAAACTGTTTAATGTCTGTGCAATTTACTGTATTCATTATGCCTCCAAACAAAACAGAGAGAGAAATACCACGAATGCTATACCAGCCCTAGACCAACTACCTGAATTTTTATAAGAGAACTTTGTTCGTTAACCCACTGCTAGTTTAGTTCTATCACTAATAATACACTCTTCCTATAACAATATGTATAGGACAAAAATCAAGTAAAAGTCAATATGGTAGTATGTAGAATACACTTGCATTTTTTTAAAAAGTAGGGAGAATAGAATTGTTGCCTCCAGTGAGAGGAAAAGTGTGCCCAACAGACAGGGGAGGAGAAAACTCACTTTTTACACCTTTTGCATTTTGAACCATGAGCACATTACCTACCCAAAAAATAAATGTTCTTTAATCCTACTAAATATTCTATTTAAATTTTTTGAAATTTTCATATATGCAAATTTTAATGATTTGAAGACTTATACTGACTTTAGTTTCAACATGATCTCTCACTGGACTAATTACCCAAAAACCACTAGACACAAAAATGACAAAAGAAAATGGTGAAAGGGGGGAAAAGGTAAGGACAGTGCGGAGAACTCTTCTTTCAAGGAAAAAAGACAAGAAACCATTTTAACCAAAAAGAGAAGCATTGGGGGCATTCTACTGCTAGAAACATATTATTTATCTTTTAATTTCTCATTATCTGCTTTCATTAAGAACAAACAAAAGCAGCTAGCTAAATCAAAAAAGGCCAACAGGCTTTTTCTCAGATTAGCTGAAAGAATCATACAAAAGGTTCTTTCTTGCTAGGGAAGTATAGATTATAAACAGTTACAAATAGTAACTATGAAAGTCTGTGAATCAATCAGATTATAAACTGAAATAAAATGAAGATTTCTGAGCAATTTATCAAACTGACCTTCCGTGGTTTTCTTTTCTCAACACTTAAAATTTGCATATGTTAATCCTGTTACTTTTTTCATGGTATAAACAACGTAATAAATTTTTACCTGATTCTACAGGAAACAAAGATTAATAACTGCTGGACTTACTGAAGAAGCCAATTAAGAAGGGTTTTTTTTGTTTGTTTGTTTTCTTAACGGGGCGCCTGGGTGGCTCAGTTGGTTGAACGTCCGACTTCGGCTCAGATCATGATCTCATGGTTTGTGAGTTGAAGACCCGTGTCGGGTTCTGTGCTGACAGCTCAGAGCCTGGAGCCTGCTTTCGATTCTGCCTCCTCCTCTCTCTGCCCCTCCCCACGTGTGCTCTGTCTCTCAAAAATAAATACATGTAAAAAAAAAAATTTAAGACGGTTTTTTTTAATGTTAAATAAACATTATCAAAGTATAAAAATTATAAAAATATTTTATACTATGCAGTCTTACAAATATATGCAACTAGAATGTGAAGGTATGTTTTAATTTCAGGAAAACTTACAACCTCCTGATAATAGAAGAAAAATGTGAACTTCCAGAAGTTAATATATTTTAGGGCTCAACAGGTTAACTGATTTTGGCTCAGGTCATGATCTCACAGTTTGTAAGATTAAGTGCCACTTTGGGCTTTGCGCTGACAGCCTAGGGCCAGCTAGGGATTCTCTCTCCCTCTCTCTGCCTCTCTCTCACAAAATAAATATTTAAAATATAGATATTTATTTTAGTAAATAAATATCCAAACAAAAACAATCTTATTTAATGATATTTGCCAAAAAGGGAAAGAAAAACCCACAAGGTGTTAAACAGTAAGACAAAATATATTCTTGAAGACCACTACTTGCCAAAGATTATATAGAAGATTTGTAAAATAATGCCAACAGAAAAAGTGACAGAAGTTAACTAATGCACTTAGCTTAATGCCTGGCATCTAAAACATACTGCAAGTTTTTTAGTAAATGAATAGTAATAAGGAGGCCTTGAAATTCCACAAGTTAAAAATGTTGGTATATAGCTATTTTATCAAGATAACCATACAATGTGTTAAATATCACACAGGCAAGAAAATATCAAATGAAAGACAGGATTCCTAAAGCATAAAGCCGTATGATCTTCTTCAGACATATTTTCAGGATCCATTTTCGCAGTCCTCTTTGTAGTAATCCAAATGAGCTAAAACATTATGGATGGCAGAAAAGCTCTTCATCTAACTGCTCCACTTGAGAAACCAACCCCCTAGGGCTAAAGTGACTAGTGTGTAGAAAGTGCCGAGAAACTCCAGAGAATAATCCTGATGACTGAACTTGAAATAAAATCTCTTGTCCTACTTAGGAAAACAAGTTTGCCACTCTTGGTTCCTGGACAATAGAGCAAATGTGTCCTTTGAGACTTCCTAATCAAACTCAAATTTCATCTTCAGAAACTCTAGCTAATCAATAATTCCTTACTATAGTTCCAAGAATGATCTTACAGCTTCAAGTACACTACTTTATAAATCAAATTAAATTCTTTCATTTTCAAGAACCAAATAAACATTTCAATACACAAACTCCTACCACTGAATCTGCTAGTGTCTAAGTTAACCAGCAGAGTAGAAAACAAAACAGAATTTCAAAAAATTTAAAGCTATAAATTTAAATAGCCCAGGTATATCCTTAAATGTTGGCGGGGGGGGAAGCTAGGTCTTTATGTATCTACAATTTAGAGACATAAGATATGAAGCTTAGCATTTACTAAGGGAGATAAACCTAATGACACACAGGAAACAATTAGAGAACAGTAAACAACAGTATATGATGAAGTGCTAAAGTGCTAAGTGGCTGAGTACTCAATATACCCAGTGGGAGTTCGGAAAATAAACTGCAGAGGGATTGGAGAGTCCAAGGAGGTTTTATGGGAACAGACTCCTCATAATGAATGGTTACATCTGAAGAAATAGAAAGGGAAGGCAAAGCTGAGGAAACTACCTAACTGAACCCCAGGTTTGTTGCAGGCAGTCCTAGAAACATGTGAGGAAGAAAGATAGGACAGACTATCTTAGGGAAAGTCTTAAAAGCTAAGGGGTGCCTGGGTGGCTCAGTCAGTTGAGCATCCGACTCTTGATTTTGACTCAGGTCATCATCCCAGACTCATGGGATTGAGCCTCATCAGATCCGCACTGGGCGTGAAGCGTGCTTAAGATTCTCTCCCTCCTTCTCCCTCTGCCCCTCCCCTGCTTGCACACACACTCTCAAAAAAATAAAAGGAAAATTTTTAAAAAGCTGTTAAATGTGATGCAGGAAACTAACATCCCAGTGGGGTTTTTGTTCAATTGACCCAGCAAGCGTACAAAAAAACTGAAGAGAATAATGGATTTATGAAAACTACACAGAGACAATTATAGAAATCTAAACCGAGAATAATCTATTGGTCTAGATCTGTGCTATCCACTACAGAAGCCACTAGCCACATGTGGTTAATGAGCATCTGAAATCACCAGTCTGAACTGATATGAGATTTACATGTAAAATGAACATCGAATTTCAGACTTGACATGAAAAAAAGAATGCAAACTATCTCATTAATTTTTTATATTGATTACATGTTGAAATCATGGTGTTTAGGACATATTATGTTAAATAACATACTAAAATTATTTTCAGATGCTTTTACCCTTTTTAATGTGGTGAACTAGAAAATTTTAAATTACATACGGCTCACATTATATTTCTACTAAAAGGCACTGCTCTATGGTTATCTCAACTTTTCTGACCCTCCCATTCCCATGATTTGAAACAATTTTAACATGTACCCACATAAATATGTATATACTTCTAGGGGAGCCTGGGTGGCTCAGTCATTTGAGCGTCTGACTTTGGCTCAGGTCATGATCTCACAGTCAGTGAGTTCCAGTCCCGCACCAGGCTCTGTGCTGACAGCTCAGAGCCTGGAGCTTGCTTCCGATTCTGTGTCTCCCTCTCTCTCTGCCCCTCCCTCCTCTTATGCTCTGGCTCTCCTTCAAAAATAAACATTAAAACAATTTTTAATAAAAATAAATACGTACATACTTCTATATTTTACATACGTGCATGTACTACTGAACTTCTTTATTTTACATATGGTATAAAACATACACAAAAATACTAAAAGTATGCAAAAATAACTGTAAGTTCTAATACTTTCCTTTTTGCAACCCAGTGGACTATCCCATATGCTCCAATTTGGAGGCCAGGATGTTAACAGAGACTTTGATCAGGGAAAGACAAATCCAAATGAAAAATTCACTAAAATGTGATGACTGATGGACTACGGGAGCAAAGGAGAGGGGATGAATTAAGGATGACATATTGGACATCTACTATTTGCTATTCAGCACCCTGTGGCCCCTGACTTTCCCTCAGGAAAAAAAAAAAAAAAGCTAAGCCATCATGCTGTTTAGGTAGGAATGAACCTAACCTCAGCTCCAGGGGTAGGTTCAGGCTGGCTAAACTAGTTACCAAATATTTCTGGCCTTAGTAGTTGGTTCAGAAATGTCAATATGACCCAAAGTCAATGAGATACATGAAGACATCTATCTGCTGGGGCTCCTGGGAAGAGAAACTCTCTTCAAGCTATAGTTCTTAAGCTGAAGCACACAGATGCCCCAAAAAGTTTGGGTATAGAACTCAGGCTGTCTAGAAGCTAAGATGAGGGGGAGAAGATATCTTTAATTTTACTGAACTTAATTTAACTGAAATTTAGCATGCCCTTTTGTGAATTCAGTCAACAGACCACAATATTCTGCAATACCAGTCACTCTGTCACCAGCAGAAATCACAGATAGTTTCATATCACATTATCATTGCTTGCACTTACAAATAATGCCAATGTTTATCACTACTTGGAAATTATTAGACCCATACTAAATCTTATTATTTAACAAAGAAGCAATACTATCTTACAATTTTTAAAAAGTATTTTGATAATGGTATTTTAATACAATTGCTTCTCTTTGTAGACCTATGTATTTTATTTTAAAATAATCACAAAGGCCCTGGACTCCTGCCTGAGTGGGCTCAGTAAGCTGAGTGTCTGACTTTGGCTCAGGTCATGATCTCACGGTTTGTGAGTCTGAACCCCTCATTGGGCTCTGTGCTGACAGCTCAGAACATGGAGCCTGCTTCAAATTCTCCCTCCTCTCTCTGCTCCTCTGCCACTCGCACTCTCTCTCTCTCTCTCAAAAATAAATAAACATTAAAAAAAAATCACAAAGGCCCTCAGCAGGTGTTGATGCAATGTGATTTCTGCCCAGTACTCCAAATGTCAAAGTGGAGAAATTCAGTGAAGCCTGAGTACAACAGCAGGAATAACTATAACCCTCTTAAGGTAGCCAAATGCCTCACCACCTAATTAGTGCTCCACGTGAATGAATGAACAAGATTCCCACTGTCCCTACCTACTATCCAGAGAAACTACAGCATAGAGAATGGGGAAAGAAGACCCTGTTGAGCTTGACCCTAGTCTGGCATGGTGAAGTGACACGAGAGATGTAAAATAAGTGGAAGACAACTGGTGCCCCCCTCCTCTCCCCAAGGTGGGGTGGGATCGGCCTGCCTTGAGGGTCACCAGTGAAATACTATTACTCTTTTTTTCAAAAAAAATTTAAGGGGCGCCTGGGTGGCTCCATTGGTGGAGTGTCCAACTTTGGCTCAGGTCATGATCTCACAGTTTGTGAGCTCGAGCCTGACATTAGGCTAGCTGCTGTCAGCACAGAGCCTGCTTTGGATCCTCTGTCCCCATCTCTGTGCCCCTCCCCCACTTGCTCTGTCTCTCAAAAATAAACATTTTTGTAACAATTACAATGAAAATAAATAAATAACCCCAAAAAAGGGGTCCTGTAGGCTTCAGACTGCCAAAGGGTTGGATGAAGGAACAAAGGTGAGGCCCTACAGCCTCTGCTGAAACACTCACCCTTCCTCTCTGGATTTGATGGCATGAGCACCTAGAGCTTGAGCTGCTGACAAACATGCTGGGACCACAAAGGGACCAACACATCAGAAGCAGAGCTCATTAAATAACAGAAAAAAGAGAAAGATGAGGTTCTGATCACATAAGTACAAGTGGATCAAGCTTCACCTTTGAACTTTTCAATATTATGAGCTAGTAAATTTGAGTCAGTTTTTTGTTATGCCCAGAACATAAAAATCTGGTACAATTGAGAGCAGTAGTTTCCATCTCAGGAAACTAGAACAATACCCATGGTCTTTGCACAGAAATAGCAAAATCTGAAAAGACTTTACTTTGTTACACTGAGGGAATCTATGGAAAAGGAGTTTAGTTTTTCACAAAGTGAATGTCACTACTCATTCCAACCCATCCTCACCTTCCTATTTTTCAGAGGCTGAACTAAAGACTACATTTTCTAGATGCCCTTTAAATTAAGGTCTCACATTTGACCTAAGAGCAGCTAAGCAGACATACCTGCATAAGATATGGGAGCAGAAAGTAACATCAATGGTACTTCTGCCCAAGGAAGGTAAACCACTACTACTACTACTACTTCTCCTTCTCCAACTCCTACTTCTTCTTTTTTTAAAGGTAAGTACGGTGGCAGCAGCTTTCTGATTCAACAGCACGGTCCACACTGGCAGTAGCCCCCTTAGCAGGCAAATTCTGCAGTGTCGTTCTGAGGTTTGTTCCTAGAAGCTCATCTACTCTATTCATTCAGCCCAAGTGTACATCTTTCTTTCCTAATAAATCCCATGTGCTACAACTACTTAGAACAAATGCTCTTGCTACAGACTCTTGAATAAGTACGAAGTAAATAGGGACACACAAAAAGCAGCATACTATTAGCAATTAGAAACCTAACAAGAGTTAACAGCTTATGGATACAGATGTAGCAAGGACCTGGAAAGAATTATAATTGAGAAGCCCAAAGAGCTAAGGGCCAGATAACAAGGAGCACAATAAAGAGTCAAGACAGAGCTCTCAGTAGTTTAAATCTGGAAGAGAAAGAATTGCCAGCAAAACTGAGAATCAGAGATAGCCACAGAACCAAGAAAGGAGAGGCCTCAAAAAATGAAGAAATCATCGACACAATTAAGTACCAGATATGACAAACAAGAGAAGAATTTAATGTTTTTTATATTCCTTCCTTCTTCAAAAATTATCACTGGATATAGAATAATGTTTATACTCACTCCAAAATTGGGTCCAAACCACCCTTCTCTGCTAGTGTTGTTTAATACAATAACTTCTAATTTCTAATCAGTCTATTTAAATTAAAAACAAAACAAAACAAAACACACACACAACTCTTCTCTGGATCCCAAAACAAAGGTCCAATTCAAGACTCACACCTAGGAAGCTTTCTCTGGCAGTCCCATTTGCCTCCTCTTAATTCATATAACATTTATCTCTTTTTGGACACCTGACTATAACCCAAACTAAATTATAAGCTTAAAGAGAGTAGGAGCTGTGTTCTTCTTTACATTCTGAACACCTAGCACAATGCTACTCAAGTGTGCTAACAAAGCTAGCCCTTTGAAAGGGTATTTTCAGAAGAAACTGGTGGAAATAAGACTGCAGAAGATTAAAAAGTTAATTAAATTGACTTGGAAGGTACATGAAGGAACTTCTTATAGTGATGGTAATGTTCTATATTTTTTTTTCTTAATGTTTATTTACTTTTCAGAGAGAGACAGAACATGAGTGGAGGAGGGACAGAGAGAGAGGCAGACACAGAATCCGAAGCAAGCTCCAGGCTCCAAGCTATCAGCACAAAGCCCAACGCGGGCTCAAACCCTGGAACCGTGAGATCACTACCTGAGCCGAAGTCGGACACTCAACTGACTGAGCCACCCAGGCGCCCCGGTAATGTTCTATCTTGTCAGGGTTATAGGTTACAAAGATGTATGAATTTGCCCAAACTAAGGGTATGGTATACGTAAGATCTGTACAATTTACTGTATGTAAGTTCTAACTAAAAACCAAGTAAACAAATAGTTCATGATGGGCACACTTAAGTATTTAGGAGTAAAATACAGTTACTTTGAAACACAACAAAATATAAGATAAATTGATGAATGAATACAGGAAGAGAGAGGGATGGTAGGTTGGATAGATAGATAAGTATATAAGGCAAAATATAAATTACAGAATCTAGGTTTGCAGGTACTTGGGTATTCAGTTGTTCAGCAAACAATTCTTGCGACTTTTCTGTGATTAAAATTTTCCATAATAAAATGGCAGGGAAAGAAAACAAAAGTGGAAATGACGACTGTGAGTTTGTCAATTTAAGAAAAGGAACAAGGAAGGAAGGAAAGAAGGAAAGGAGGGAGAGAGGGAGGGAGGGGAGGGGAAGGAAATAAGAAAGAAAAGGAATAACCTTAGAGTGGAAAAAGGTACACACAATGCCTGTGAGAGCGGGATATCTGGATTCTACCTCTTCACTCTGCCTCTAATTTTAGACTGCCTACACAGGCTAGTTCTGGCCTTCAGCACTTGTTCTTGACTCAAAGAAAGTGCTCACTTGCTAAGCTCCACTCATTTTAGAGTAATCCAAATCTGTGGAGTCTAGACCCTTTGCCAGTATCATAATCTATTCCCCATTCTTTTCACCTGAGTTTCTAAATACCTCTTTAAACTGACTTTTAGATAAGACCTCTGGCCAATCTGGCATAATATAACTGGTTCGCCCTCTTGGTCCAATTCTGGCTCCACCTACCCATGGGCCTCCATGGCAAGGAAATATTAAAACAAAGGTCAAGGATCCTTGTAGCAAGGACAATTCATCTGCATGTCACAGTCCCTAGCTGAGGTACTCAAAAAATGTCTGTTGGATGAATGAAACCCATGCCTTATAATAAATTTAGTAATATTTAATCACACATACTAATGTTTAGTTTCATATTTAAACTAAACAGGGTAGGAAATGTATGTGCTAGGATTCTGTGGTTGAATATTAAAAATTTTTTTTCATTTATTTATTTTTGAGAGACAGAGAGCACAAGTGGGGAGAGGCAGAGACAGAAGGAGACAGAATCCAAAGCAGGCTCCAGGCTCTGAGCTGTCAGCACAGAGCCCAACGCGGGGCTCGAACTCACAAACTGTGAGATCATGACCTGAGCTGAAGTCAGATGCTGAACCAACTGAGCCACCCAGGAGCCCCAGAAGTTGAATATTGAAAAGGAGAAGATCCAGAGTCTCCTCTGTCGAGAGCTAACTAGAAGATGTTGTTGGAAATTAAAGGTTGATAAATTCTTTCAGCTAACATTAAGAAACACCTACACTCTAATTATTAGTACTTTCCTAGATAATATAGTATGTTCATCAACTTCAACATACCATAAACATGAACTACAGAGAAGTTAAATTATGCAAAGATAAAGACTGACAGGAATTCAATTTCCAGATGACCTTAATGCATTTGGAGTTAATCTCTTTTTTTGTTGTTGTTGCTTCCAAAGGACTGTAAATTATGCACTTGCTGAATTTTGCCTTTGTCACACATGACCTAACAAGGAAGGCATTCATTATACCATAGTAGTCTCCCTCAAGTATCTGGTTCTAAACAGCTGCAAATTTTGGAAGATTACACAAAATGATGTCTCTAATGATTAGTATGTTCTCCCCCAGCAAATATTAAACAAGACTAAGGCTTACTAGAATATCAAAACTCTCCAAGTTAAACTGAGCATAAATTTAAGTTTAGAAAATAAAGTAGAAATTTTGTACAAGAATTTAAATTCTACCTGTTAATAGAAATGATCCAATAAACATACCCAAAGAATTTGGAAAATTCATAAAATATAGCACTTTGATTTCTTCATATTTGCTTTAGCTGTCAGAAAGATGCCATAATCATTAATGAGTGGTCGATTTAGTCCCTTCAAATGCAGTAACTGAAGAAGATAACAAAATATTTTAAACGCAATCTAAAATAAATGTCCAGTTATAAGAAGTAAAAGCTACTTCCTAGACCCAAAACTTCAAGGCCTGGGTAGAAAAACATCCTGCCAAAGGTAGAAACAAGCTGTAAAAATGTTTCAGAAGAGTTATGGCTTGCTAAATAGTTATACAACTATACACATAAGCTGGCTTTTTTATACCTGTCATTTTTCCTCAATCACATTAGAATACACTTAAAGATATTACTCTCCACCTATTCTCATGTTCCATTAGGAAAAAAAAAAAATCATAACTACTAAACACAACAGAGGGGAAAAAAAGCACTGCCAGGAAGAGATTACTGTATCATCATCATTTATATGTCTTTCAATTCACATTTAGTTTGACTTCCATCCCTTCCCAGATATACAAGTACGATACACTTAATTTACACAGAGCCACATAGCCTGCCCTTGAAAGGCTACCTGGAAAAGACCTGTACAAGTGTCCTTCTGAACCTCCTTCAATTTCATCACATACTATCTTGCCACGATCCTTTCACCTTAGAGTAGGTTGACTAAAACCCTCAATATCAGCAGTTTCATGTTAACTCGATACCTATCAGTCTTGAGGATCCAAAGGCTCAAATTCTGTCTTTAGAGCCTTCAATCAACATCATCACCATATAATTACTAATTTCTTAAAAGAAAACAAACAAACAAACAATTTTCAGTACCACACATAACTGTCAGATTTCCAAGGTATGGTGAGGACCAAAAAGAAATTTGTAAGAAAGCCTTCTTTTGTGAACTTCCAGTCAAATGCAACAGTAATTAATGAGGGTAAATGCTTGCTTTCATTTACTGTGTTAATGTACACAGTATAATGTCCATCTACATGTTGATGCAAAATTCAGAGAGACAATACCTATCAATCACCTTTATTTTTTTTAATTTTTTTTTTCAACGTTTATTTATTTTTGGGACAGAGAGAGACAGAGCATGAACGGGGGAGGGGCAGAGAGAGAGGGAGACACAGAATCGGAAACAGGCTCCAGGCTCTGAGCCATCAGCCCAGAGCCCGACACGGGGCTCGAACTCACGGATCGCGAGATCATGACCTGGCTGAAGTCGGACGCTTAACCGACTGCGCCACCCAGGCGCCCCATAGAGGCAAATGAAGAAGAGGA
This sequence comes from Puma concolor, assembly GCF_028749965.1. Lineage (NCBI taxonomy): Eukaryota > Metazoa > Chordata > Mammalia > Carnivora > Felidae > Puma > Puma concolor. The sequence goes on from NC_141672.1 coordinate 45,957,242, forward strand.
ACTATTAACAACAAGACAAAAAAAATTACCATTACAAATCAAGGTCAATGAGGAAGGACTGAGGACTCCTACCCAAGCTTCCAGCTGAAGACCCTATATTGTAATCATACTTCAATCTTAAGGCAACTATTTTTCAAACTAGATTCTATTTAAATGATCCTATAGAGAGGAAAAAATTATATTGATATGCTAAAATATCTGAAGAGGGTCAGTAATGGCAAGTGACTAGCTTCTTTTCTGGCCTGATCTCTTTTGAAAGCTTTCGAAGAAAAACAATATTCACAAAGGAGCTTTAAAAAAATTCTAGGGGTGCCTGGGTGGCTCAGTCAGTTAAGTGTCTGACTCTTGATTTCAGCTCAGGTCATGATGCCATGGTTTGAGTTGAAGCCCCACATCCGGCTCCACGCTGACAACTCCGAGCCTGCTGGGGATCCTCTCTGCCCCTCCCCTGCTCACACTCTCTCTCTCTCTCTCTCAAAAAAAAAAAAAAGTTAAATTAAAAAAATATATTTAAAATATATATATATATAAATTCTGTAGTTTCATATTTGAAAGTAATACAGACAAAATTTTAGTTACCTGTCCAGACAAGCAGTCCTGGGTTATTGTCATAGCCCAGTTTTAGTGGGAAAGCAAGAAAACAGCTTGTTGGTGAGTTAAAACCACAGGAAGCCCTCAATTATCCATGACAGTACAAGACAAGAACAACCTAAATAAATTAAATCTTCAGGTAATTATTGTTTAAAAAGAATATTGGATTAATTCAAACCTCCTGCCTTACCCCTCCACCCCCCCCTTTTTTTTAACGTTGATTTATTTTTGAGACAGAGACAGAGCATGAACGGGGGAGGGGCAGAGAGAGGGAGACACAGAATCTGAAACAGGCTCCAGGCTCTGAGCTGTCAGCACAGAGTTCTGAGCACGCGGGGCTCGAACTCACGGACCGCGAGATCATGACCTGAGCCGAAGTCGGCGGCTTAACCGACTGAGCCACCCAGGCGCCCCAACCCCTCCACCCCTTTACAACAGAAAAAGTTCATTTAAGGTCCGCCTTTCCAGCCACTCTCTAGCAAAACTGAGAAGAAGTAGATACCGTATTTGATTTCAAAACTGGGTAGCAAAAAAAAGAGTAAGGCAAACTGAATTATCAGCACTCCAGTTGGTTCTATTTCTTCAGCAATTCCAATCACAAAGCATCAAACTATGAGTTCAGCTTCCTAAAAGGCATTCACATTAAACACTCAACCTCCCCCAACCTCCTGATTTAGACTTTTCTAAATTAAATGTGTCTTGTCGAACTGTACTAACAATGCTTGTTTGAAATGAAGTTAAAGAACTTGACAACTATTAAAATTGTGAAATGCTGATATCGAACCACTTTCTGTTCAAATCCGCTGCAATTCCAGGCGTTGATAAAAGACTGAACTTCCTTTTTCTCCCCTCCTGGTCTTCCCCGCCCTCCCGCGCGCCAAGATCCCCGCGGGGTCTGCAGTGACATCATAGCCCATCTCTTGGAAACCCCTGACGTCACAGACACGAGGACCCAGAGCACTGTGACTTCATCGCTGACTAGGGCCGACCCGCAGTAGACTTGCGCCTGCCCGGAGGCGACAGAAGCTTCTGAGCCCCAGTCCTGCCCGGTCCCAGAGGAAGGTTAAGGGGAGGCGTCAGCTCACCTGCGCCGGGACGGAAAGGACAGGGTGGCCGAGCCCGGCGGGCGCGACCAGGCGAGGCGACTCCCGCCCAGGGCCCGACTTCCTCACCGGCCGCGGGTCCCGGAGGTGAGAGAGCCGGTCCAGTGCCTCCTTACGGCCTATCTGTGATCTCCTGAGCTCTAGCCCGGACCGGGGACCCGGCTGCCACCCGCCGGCCCGCCCGACCTTCCGCGGCCCGCGGGGGCGCTCAGCGCCCGGCCCGTGCACTAGCTGAGGCCGGCCCGGGAGGAGGCGCGGGCCGCGGGGCCCCTGCCCCAGACGCGCCGGACGCGCTGCGAGCCCGGGACCGCGGGCGGCGCCCCCGCCCCCACCCGCCCCGCTCCCCGGGAGCGCAGGCAGGCGGCGGGAGGGGGCGGGGAGCGGCCACGGTGGCCGCAGCCGCCGGACCCCGACCGCGCTACCCTCACGCCAAGCCCCACCGCGGCCCGGACCCACCTGCGCTCCTGCCCCGGTCGGGGCCTGGCCCGGGGCTGCACACCCCGATGCGGCGGCAGCAGGAGGCCTGGCTCACTCCCCACCGCTGAGGCGGACCGAGCGCCCAGCACGGCGCGGCGGAGCCCAACGCTCGCCCCGAAACCCATTTGTTTGGCTAAAACGGAGTGACGTCACGCGCCGGCCCAATCGACGGTTGGCCAGGGGAGGGGCTGCGGTACCAGGGGGTTGCAGCGACCCCTGCCGGGTATTCTGCGGTACTTCGGACGCTGGGAAAGGGAAAAGTGGGGAACCTAAAAAGGGTGAAGAATCTGCGAGCCCCCAAGTGGTGGGAAAGAGTGAAAGCTGGAGTACGAGCTGTAGCGAAAGGAATCAAACCCTCAGGCTAGCTAGCCAGAATGGTAGAAACGCCAGTGTGCAGTCCGTAGACTTGACCAGTTTATCAGCACTCATGGCTGGAGCTACAAACGGTATTAGTTACTATTAGACTTGGGTTCCAATTTTGATTCTGCTACCAGCTTGGAAGACTGGATTTTCAGAACTCGCATTTGTAAAAAGAGAGTCCCTTCTATCATCCGTTTCCATGCAAATCATGGCAGGAATACCTATCTGCACATAAACTTTCAAGGTTAACAATCTCAAAATGTGGTCTGTAGAAGTTTAAGGAACTGCAAAGAAATACAGAATAGGTTTTTAAGACTTTATTAATTTATTTAGTACTTTGAAATCAGAGTGCCAGTAAGGAAACTTTTCATACCCAGGCTTTAAAATGATGATCGATTTTATTGTAAAAATAATTTTAACTGTATTATAAAACATGAGGACAATAAAGAAAAACTCCTTCACACAAACACAGCCACTCTCAGCATCTGGTGTATTTTCCTTTAGACTTTTTGTCCCATGCATATTTATTTTACAATGCTATGATCATAGAGTACCCACAGTTTTGGGTCCTCTTTTTTCATGTGTATATGTATTTTTCATATTTCATACACTTCATAAGTATTTTAACAGCTAAATTCTATTTTAGTGGACATGGAAAATTTACTGAATTAATTTTCCATTCTTCGACGTAGTCCCTTCTCTTCTTACCATTACAAAGAACTCACAGGACATTCTCATGAATGTAGATTCTTAAAGATAAATACCATGAAATGGAACCACTAGGTGAAAGTGTATCAACACATTTATAGTTACTAATACAAACTGCCAAAATGAGTTTTTAGGGGTGCCTGGGTGGCTCAGTTAAGTGTCAACTTTGGCTCAGGTCATGATCTCATGGCTCCTGAGTTCCACCTGAGAGGCTCTGTACAGTTCGGAGCCTGGAGCCTGCTTCGGATTCTGGGTCTCCCTCTCTCTCTCTCTGCCCCTTCCCTGCTTACGCTCTGTCTCTCTCTGTCTCAAAAAAATAAACATTAAAAACATTTTTAATTTTTTAAAGGTAGTACCAAGTTATACTTAATTTAGCAGCTTTGATTTTAGCCAGCCCTTTAAAAAGTAGCTTATCCAATTATAAAGCTACTCTGGTAAAATGCATATTATGAAATCTTAAATACCAAAAAGTAACAAAAAAATTAAAAGAATAGGGAAAATAAATACTTCCCATGATCTCACCACCAAGAAATAATCACTTAACTTCTCCATCTAGGCCTTTATCTATATACATAATTTTAATAAAAATGGGGGCAGGAGCACCTGGGTGGTTCAGTCGGTTAAGCATCAGACTCTTGATTTTTGTTCAGGTCAGGATCTCAACAGTTCATGGGATCAAGCCCTATGTCAGGCTCTGTGCTGACAGTGTGGAGCCTCCTTGGAATTTTCTCTCTCTCTCTCTCTCTCTCTCTCTCTCTCTCTCTTTCTCCCCCTCCCCTGCTTGCATGCATGCACTCTTTCTCTCTCTCAAAATAAATAAATATTCTTATAAATTGGGAAGGGAATCATACTGTACATATTGACATCAAACTGTCTGATTTAATATCTGATTGGTATTAGCTCAATCTATCATGATCATTTGAAACTTCTCTGTGTCATATTTGACTCAAAGTTGTAAAACTTCAATCCATCCTTTCAGGTTCATCTCAAACACTGTCCTCTTTAAAACCTCTTGATTCCTTACAGGAATCAAAAAAATGGATTCCCCCCATTTTTTCCTCTTTCCTTACAGCCTTTATTTTACTCCACACACATCTCACACGTGTGTATTTTATACCTCTGCTACATTCTAAACTGCTAGAGTACAAAGATTATATCCTAGTATCCATTAAAAGATCTTGCACTTGATATTGCTTAAATGTTTAGTGGATAATTATAACCATGTTAATCTGTACTTTTATCATGATGGTAGATAAGCATGATCTCCATTTTATAATAGTGTTTACTGCAGTTCATTAATATCCAACATTTATCGCATTTACAATGTTTGATCCAGACACTATTCTGTATATCACATACATTCTTTCATTTAATCAGAAAACACCTCTGTGAGGTGAGTACTATTGTTATTACAGATGAGGAAACTAAGGTTTGAAGACTTAAACCACTTGACCAGGATTGCACTGGTGGTATAGAGCCAAACTTAGCAAAGACTCTAGCATTTTCCCCATATCACTGTACTGTTTGGGGAATTTCAGATAAGTTAAAGACATTGTAACTACAAAGCACAACAGAGATATCATTAAACTGAAATGACAATGGTTTCCATGTTGAAAGCACATCTTCATTGTCAAAAGTCCCATTAGAGTCTAGGTGGTCTAATTCAATGTTTCTCAAACTGCTTTTTTCCTTAATACATTGTAAACTGATGGTTTTGTAAAATACAATAAAACTAGAAAACAAGAAATTTAAAATTAAAAAAGACAAAAGCCCAAATTCTCATTATTAAACTCAACACACATAAAATCACTCTATCAAATTGCTAGCAAAGTTTCTAAAACTCTTTCTCTCCATTTCTGTTCTTATGGCAGACTAGTTCTAAAGCTGGCCAGTGGGCCACACTTTGAATGGCACTACTTTAAGAGAAAGAAGGTGAGGAGGTGGTGAAACCATTTTAGGCAAGTCTTTCCCTTGATTCTATTTCTCCATGTACACAATGGGAATGATCCCCACAAAACAAAGCCACTGGAGCCAGTGCAGTGTATTAGGCTATAGACCCTGTATCAGGTTCTGAGGAGGGCGCTCCCCAAAAAGGCATCAGTGTAGCACAGTGAGGCCGCAGGACTGAGAAGGAGCTGAAAGAGGAGCAAGATTAAGGTGGCCTGAGATGGCACAGCAACAGCAAAGTCCTAATGACTAAACAATCATTTCATGGGTGCCTGGGTGGCTCAGTTGGTTTAGTGTCCAACTTTGGCTCAGGTCATGATCTCGCAGTTGATGGGTTTGAACCCCATGTCAAGCTCTGTGCTGACAGTGCAGAGCCTGGAGCCTGCTTCAGATTCTGTCTCTCCCTCTCTCTCTGCCCCTCCCCCACTCACGCTCTGTCTCTCTCTCTCTCTCTCTCTCAAAAATAGACAAACATTTAAAAAGAAACATAAAAAACTTAATCATCTCAAACCAGCAAACATACTGAATCAAACAATCGTTTGTATAGACATGACTCCTCTGCTCAGAATAAAATCTAAGAACCTTCCACTTATTCCTTAATAAGCTCACTCCTACCTCCAAAGGAAAAATACCATCTCATTTTTCTCCACACCCCAAACTCTTGATCCTTAACCTACATCCTCCACTGCAATGAAAAGGAAAGCAAGAGACAGGCTCCAGTAGAATGCATCTAGGTTCATTCTTACTGCAGAACTAGGTCACTGGGTGTGAAAATGTCTTTCCCTACTAACTATTATTATGAAGCTTAAATAAGAAAAAAGTGTGGCACAAAAACAGACACTTAGATCAATGGAACAGAATAGAGAACCCAGAAACGGACCCACAAACGTATGGTCAATTAATCTTTGACAAAGTAGGAAAGAATGGAATAAAGATAGTCTCTTCAGCAAGTGCTGCTGGGAAAACTGGACAGTAACATGCAGAAAAATGAACCTGGACCACTTTCTTACACCACACACAAAAATAAACTCAAAATGGATAAAAGACCTAAATGTAAGACAGAAAGTCATCAGAATCCTCGAGGAGAAAGCAGGCAAAAACCTCTTTGATCTTGGCCACAGCAACTTCTTAATACGTCTCCAGAGGCAAGGGAAACAAAAGCAAAAATGAACTATTGGCACCTCATCAAAATAAAAAGCTTCTGCACAGCGAAGGAAACAATCAGCAAAACTAAAAGGCAACTGATAGAATGGGAGAATATATTTGCAAACGATATATCAGATAAAGGGTTAGCATCCAAAATCTGTAAAGAACTCATCAAACTCAACACCCAAAAAACAAATACTCCAGTGAAGAAATGGGCAAAAGACATGAATAGACACTTCTCCAAAGAAGACATCCAGATAGACAGCCAACACATGAAAAAATGCTCAACATCACTCATCAGCAGGGAAATACAAATCAAAACCACAAGGAGATACCACCTCACACCTGTCAGAATGACTAATATTAGCAACTCAGGCAACAACAGATGTTGCAAGGATGCAGAGAAAGAGGATCTCTTTTGCACTGCTGATAGGAATGCAAACTGGTGCAGCCACTCTGGAAAACAGGATGGAGATTCCCCAAAAAATTAAAAATAGAACTACCCTACAACCCAGCAATTGCACTACTAGGTATTTATCCAAGGGATACAAGTATGCTGTTTTGAAGGGGCACATGCACCCCAATGTTTATAGCAGCACTATCAACAATAGCCAAAGTATGGAAAGAGCCCAAATGTCCATTGATGGATGAATGGATAAAGAAGATGTGGTATATATATATACAACGGACTATTACTCGGCAATCAGAAGGAATGAAATCTTGCTATTTGCAACTACGTGGATGGAACTGGAGGGTATTATGCTAAGCGAAATTAGAGAAAGACAAATATCATATGACTTCACTCATATGAGGACTTTAAGACACAGAACAGGTGAACACAGGGAAGGGAAGCTAAAATAATATAAAAACAGGGAGGGGGATGAAACATAAGAGACTCTTAAATATGGACAACAGAGGGTTACTGGAGGGGTTGTGGTGGGGGGGAATGGGCTAAATGGGGAAGGGACATTAAGGAATCTACTCCTGAAACCATTGTTACACTATATGCTAACTTGGATGTAAATTTAAAAAATTAAATTAAAACATTTTTAAAAAAGAAGTGAAAAAGCTTTCAAGTTTACCAAGTTAAAGGCACACACTTCAAGAGGTCTAGAAAAAGTCATTGGAAGCCCTGAGCCCCAACACATGTATGTAGTATGACGGTGGCGATGGGAGGCTGGGCAGAGGCTACTCGGCCATGAGAAATAACTTCATTCATCATAAATAGAACAAAACTAAAGAGAAACAGAAGGAGAAAGTCAGTAAACCTCCAACAGATATGAGTATATCTCACAACTGAGATGTGGGTTGTGAGGGACATAAAGCCGAATAAGTATTAAAATCAGAAAATCATAGTTCTTATCCTTTTCTTGGATCTGTGGCACCACAAAAATCTGCTAAAAACTAAAAACCAAGAGACTCTCTTCACGGGGGGTGGGGGGAAGAGAGATGTAATAAAGGATATATTGATAGTTACACAGATAATTTTTTAAATAATTTTAATTTCTTCAAAAAAGTCCTTTAGATTCACTGACTTTATGGTGACTTGCATGCTTATACAAGGGAATAAAAGAAATGCAGGGTGATGACTGACAGCCTCCTCCAGTGAAATGCCATGGCAAAACCCAGTCAAGGTCCCAAGATCTCCTTTCCCTATTATCCTTAGAAGCTCACACTGTTTTCAGTGCCCTTTGACCTTTCAGATGATGGTTTCTACAACACCAACCCAATGGTCCAAAACAATTTCCATATGTATCCTACTTTTTTTTTTTGAGAGAGAGAGAGAGACAGGGTGCAAGTGAGTGAGGATGGAGACAGAGAGAGAGGGAGGGAGAAAGAGAGGAGAGGAGAGGATCCCACGAGGGGTAGAGAGAGAGAAGCAGGGCTCACCTGAAGTGGGGCTTGAGCTAACCCAATGCAGGACTCGAATTCATGAACCGTGAGATTATGACCTGAGCCCAAGTCAAATGCTTAACCAACTGAGCCACCCAGGCACCCCATATGTATCCCACTTATTGATGCACATAAAAGAGGCAATCCCTCCTAAACTCTTCACATTCTGATTATCATAATTAACACGTGGGTAGATTTAATACCAGGCCATAATGGTTTCCAAGTCCCTTCTTAATGTTTGCTTTTTTACTAGAAATCTAAACCTAAGCAACAATGTCCATTCCTGATGCTCCTCTATTTAAAATCTCTATGTAGGACTTCCAGTAGTGGTGGTTCAAGCTGCCAAGGCAAGCTGGGTCAAAGTCAGAGTGGTGGTCAGGGACCTGGAGGGGCAAGAAAGGATGACAAGGACAAGAAAAAAAAAGTACCAACTAGAGTGGAGAAAAGAAGAAAACAAAGGGACCAAATGCTGCCAGCAAGCTGTCACTGGTGACACCTCACACTCAGCATCGCTTAAAATTACTGAAGTTAGACCATCTTCTCATGAAGAATGAATTCATTAGAAATCAGAAACAGCTTTTGACAAAATCCAGCACCCTTTCTTAATGAAAACCCTTGAGAAAGTCGGGATAGAAGGAACATACTTACACATCATAAAAGCCATTTATGAAAAGCCCACAGCTAACATCATCCTCAATGGGGAAAAACTGAGAGCTTTTTCCCTGAGATCAGGAACACGACAGGGATGCCCACTCTCACCGCTGTTGTTTAACATAGTGCTGGAAGTTCTAGCATCAGCAATCAGACAACAAAAGGAAATCAAAGGCATCAAAATTGGCAAAGATGAAGTCAAGCTTTCGCTTTTTGCAGATGACATGATATTATACATGGGAAATCCTATAGACTCCACCAAAAGTCTGCTAGAACTGATACACGAATTCAGCAAAGTTGCAGGATACAAAATCAATGTACAGAAATCAGTTGCATTCTTATACACTAACAATGAAGCAACAGAAAGACAAATAAAGAAACTGATCCCATTCACAATTGCACCAAGAAGCATAAAATACCTAGGAATAAATCTAACCAAAGATGTAAAAGATATGTATGCTGAAAACTATAGAAAGCTTATGAAGGTAGTTGAAGAAGATATAAAGAAATGGAAAGACATTCCCTGCTCATGGATTGGAAGAACAAATATTGTCAAAATGTCAATACTACCCAAAGCTATCTACACATTCAATGCAATCCCAATCAAAATTGCACCAGCATTCTTCTCAAAACTAGAACAAGCAATCCTAAAATTCATATGGAACCACAAAAGGCCCTGAATAACCAAAGTAATTTTGAAGAAGACCAAAGCAGGAAGCATCACAATCCCAGACTTTAGCCTCTACTACAAAGCTGTCATCATCAAGACAGCATGGTATTGGCACAAAAACAGACACATAGACCAATGGAATAGAATAGAAACCCCAGAACTAGACCCACAAACGTATGGCCAACTCATCTTTGACAAAGCAGGAAAGAACATCCAATGGAAAAAAGACAGTCTCTTTAACAAATGGTGCTGGGAGAACTGGACAGCAACATGCAGAAGGTTGAAACTAGACCACTTTCTCACACCATTCACAAAAATAAACTCAAAATGGATGAAGGACCTGAATGTGAGACAGGAAACCATCAAAACCCTAGAGGAGAAAGCAGGAAAAGACCTCTCTGACCTCAGCCGTAGCAATCTCTTACTCGACACATCCCCAAAGGCAAGGGAATTAAAAGCAAAAATGAATTACTGGGACCTTATGAAGATAAAAAGCTTCTGCACAGCAAAGGAAACAACCAACAAAACTAAAAGGCAACCAACGGAATGGGAAAAAATATTTGCAAATGACATATCGGACAAAGGGCTAGTATCCAAAATCTATAAAGCTCACCAAACTCCACACCCAAAAAACAAATAACCAAGTGAAGAAATGGGCAGAAAACATGAATAGACACTTCTCTAAAGAAGACATCCGGATGGCCAACAGGCACATGAAAAGATGTTCAAAGTCACCCCTTATCAGGGAAATACAAATCAAAACCACACTCAGATATCACCTCACGCCAGTCAGAGTGGCCAAAATGAACAAATCAGGAGACTATAGATGCTGGAGAGGATGTGGAGAAACGGGAACCCTCTTGCACTGTTGGTGGGAATGCAAATTGGTGCAGCCGCTCTGGAAAGCAGTGTGGAGGTTCCTCAGAAAATTAAAAATAGACCTACCCTATGACCCAGCAATAGCACTGCTAGGAATTTACCCAAGGGATACAGGAGTACGGATGCATAGGGGCACTTGTACCCCAATGTTTATAGCAGCACTCTCAACAATAGCCAAATTATGGAAAGAGCCTAAATGTCCATCAACTGATGAATGGATAAAGAAATTGTGGTTTATATACACAATGGAATACTACGTGGCAATGAGAAAGAATGAAATATGGCCTTTTGTAGCAACGTGGATGGAACTGGAGAGTGTGATGCTAAGTGAAATAAGCCATACAGAGAAAGACAGATACCATATGGTTTCACTCTTATGTGGATCTTGAGAAACTTAACAGAAACCCATGGGGGAGGGGAAGGAAAAAAAAGAAAAAGAGGTTAGAGTGGGAGAGAGCCAAAGCATAAGAGACTGTTAAAAACTGAGAACAAACTGAGGGTTGATGGGGGGTGGGAGGGAGGGGAGGGTGGGTGATGGGTATTGCGGAGGGCACCTTTTGGGATGAGCACTGGGTGTTGTATGGAAACCAATTTGACAATAAATTTCATATATTGGAAAAAAAAGAAATCAGAAACAAATGAAGACTTTAGAAGAAAAGCAAAAGGGGGGGAAGGTCAAAGGTGGATGATCTGAGGGGGACCCCAATGTTGGTAAGAATGTTTGAAGAGATCGTTGATGACAATCATGCCATAGTGTCTGCATCTGTGGGCTTAAAACACTACATCAGCATTCTTTCCTTTGTAGACAAGGATCTGCTGGAACCAGGCTGCTCAGTCCTGCTCAACCACAAGGTGCATACCATCATAGGTGTGCTCATGGATGACGTGGGTCCCTTGGCCCATGGCTCCCCTAGGAGGTGGAAGGTAGAAAAGGCCTCCCAGGAAACCTATGCTGATATTGGGGGGTTGGACAACCGAATCCAGGAAATTAAGGAATCTGTGGAGCTTCCTCTCACTCATCCTGAATGTTATGAAGAGATGGGTATAAAGCTCCCAAAGAGGGTCATTCTCTATGGTCCACCTGGCACAGGTAAAACCTTATTAGCCAAAGCAGTAGCAAACCAAATCTCAGCCACTTTGTTAAGAGTGGTTGGCTCTGAACTTATTCAGAAGTACCTAGGTGATGGACCCAAACTCGTTTGGGAATTGTTTCAAGTTGCAGAAGAACATGCACAATCCATCATATTTATTGATGAAATTGATGCCATTGGAACAAAAATATACGACTCAAATTGCAGGGGTAAGAGAGAAATTCAATGAACAATGTTGGATTGGTTGAACCAGTAGGATTTGATTCAAGGGGTGACATGAAAGTTATCATGGCCACAAACTGAATAGAAACTTTGGATCCAGCCCTTATCAGACCAGGCTGCATCAACTGGAAAATTGAGTTCCCCCTGCCTGATGAAAAGACTAAGAAGCACATCTTTCAGATCCACACAAGCAGGATGATGCTGGCCAATGATGTAACCCTGGACGACTTGATCATGGCTAAAGATGACCTCTCTGGGGCTGACATCAAGGCAATCTGTACAGAAGCTGGTCTGATGGCCTTGAGAGAATGTAGAATTAAAGAAACAAATGAAGACTTCAAAAAATCTAAAGAAGATGTTCTTTATAAAAAACAAGAAGGCACCCCTAAGGGGCTCTATCTGTAGTGAACACATTTGCCTTCAAGGAAGTGGTTAGGAGTATCCCAATTCCTCAGAGGGATGAGGTTGGGTGAGTTGCCCAGAGGAACCCATGTTCCAGTTGATCTTTCTTAGCAGAATCTCCTGTGATCTTTTTGAGCATGATGTGTAGGATGCCCACCAGACTGCCTTCATCTGTTGGTTGCTCTCTCCCCAATAAAGCGAGCCCCTTCTCAAAAAAAAAAAAAAAAAAAAACAAACTAAACTAAATAAAACAAAACAAAACAAAACAAAATAAAATAAAACAAAATAAAATAAAATAAAATATCTATGTATTCCATGGAATCCAAGTACTGAAGTTCAGCAGGAAACAATGAAAGCATTTTGTTAGCTCCTCTATCAAGTCAGGCAATCTCTGTTCCATCTCAGGGCCTTTGGGTCTACTCATCCCTCAGCCTAGAAGGTTCCTCTCCCTTCTCTGCAACTGGTTAACCCTGACACAATCTTAAGTATTGGCTTAAAGTCTCCACAGAGCACTGGAGATGCCAGAATTTATGTTTAGGAGGGACTTTGGAGGAAAAGGGAAGTACACTGGGGAACTTTTTGCCTAGCAAGTCCAGTTTTTACTTAGATTTTATTTTCATTTAGGGTGACATGGGAGTTGGCTAAAGCCTCTTCAAACCAGAACTTCCCTACTCATCCTTTCACAAAATTTTGTAACAGTAATCACTTTGTTTGTTTGTTAGTTTTGAGAGAGAGGGAGAGAGAGAGAGCGCGCGCGCTACCTAGGGAGAAGGGCAGAGGGACAGAGGGAGAGAAAGAATTTTAAGCAGGCTCCACGCTTGGGGCAGAGCTGGATGCAGGGCTCAATCCTATAACCCTGGGATCATGACCTGAGCCGAAATCAAGAGTCAGATGCTCAATCAACTGAGCCACCAGGGTGCCTACTTTTTTATTTATTATAACCCCCTGCAGAGGAGCACTTCAAAAGAATGGAGAGTAAGCTTTATTCATTACTATATCCTAATGCCAAGCCCTGTGCCTAACACTCAGAAGTTACTCATTAAGAAATGGTTCAGTGATTTCTTTTTAAATCCTAGAAATATTTTTCTGCAAGGGCAGCAGTGATCTATATTAAGAATGGTTTAATTCCTACAGTTATGAAGAGGTTTTTGGAAGTGAGGCAGAAAAAAATAGAGGGATCTTACTGCTCCCAGAAGAATTTTCCTAGTGGGATTTTCCCCAGGAGATGTTCTCTCCACAGCCAATGGAGTAAGATGAAAAGGAATGGTCCAAAAAAGGCCATAGACCTAGATCCTGAAGACACTCATGTGGGAACATCAGGTTTAAAGCCAGAGGTTGGGGCTTCTTAGAGACCCAGGAGGCCTAAGTTGTGCTGGAGAGACTAGAAGCCAAGTAGCAATGCTGCCTTTAGAAATGGAAAGGGAAAAAAATCACAAAAGGAGAATAAAGGTTTGCATATCCCACAAATTATTATAGCACAGGAGTAAAACTCAGCTGAAAATCATGCTACATTCCAAGTACAAAACCACAACAGGCAAAAGGGAAGCAGTTCATCACACACACACACACACACACACACACACACCATTCCCAAGTCCATTCTTCTTCCTGATCTTACCATAAAATCAGAACTCTTTCCTACAGCCCATTATATAATCAGACAGGTCCCCTTCCTCAATCTATCGCCATTCTCCCCCTTGTCTTGGCTGAAATGTTACTTCCTCAAAGAGCTTTCTCTCTAACTCTCTAATGCAGTATTTCAGTCTTGTCACTTTCCTTCATAGTATTCATGCCTGGCACACAAAAGATCCTCAATAGATGGCTTTAGAATTAATTTAAATTTTTTTTTTCAACGTTTATTTATTTTTGGGACAGAGAGAGACAGAGCATGAACGGGGGAGGGGCAGAGAGAGAGAGGGAGACACAGAATCTGAAACAGGCTCCAGGCTCTGAGCCATCAGCCCAGAGCCCGATGCGGGGCTCGAACTCACGGACTGCGAGATCGTGACCTGGCTGAAGTCGGACACTTAACCGACTGCGCCACCCAGGCGCCCCTAGAATTAATTTAAACGTTCACACTTTTTCGTACCAAATGATTTAATCCAGGATGCAAGTGTTCATCACCAATGGATGACAAATAAAAATTATAAGAGTAGAAAGTCTTAAACATTAGATATAGGACCTGAGTTGTGGCAGAATCTTAGGTAATGCTGCAAGAACATGACAAAAGTAGGAACATCTAAATCCTGTAGAATACAACCAACAAACCAATCATAATTTTGGTGCTTCAACACAAATTATCCCTGGTTATATTTTCTAGATTACCAATTGGATATAAGGATATTTATATTATCCACTTGGCATTTAGACAGGAACTAGCATTCTTTGAGTAATATCAGATAACTCATTTTTATATCTTTCATATTTTCAGTAAGTCCCTGATCTGTTTGTTGAAAAATGACAAGAAAAAATCGGGGGGTGAGGGAATGGGGCTCCCTATCCACTGACTGCCTCTCAAATAACAATTTCCTTTTTCTTCCTTGTTAACAGAATCCTGATCTCAGACCTTCTTTGTGCTTCAGGGTTGGTGACCCCAGACCCATGGAGTAAGTTATGATTGACCTAAGTCAGTGGTTCTCAGTGGGGTGATTGATTGACTTTGTTTCCCAGGGTATATTCAGCAGTGTCTGGAGACATTGCTGATTGTCACATCTTGGGAGAAGTGCTATTGGCATCTAGTAGGGAGAGACGAGAGATGCTGGTCAACATTCTACAATGTACAGTTCACTAGTCCCCCCAGACAAAGAATTATTTCTTCCAAAACACCAATAGTACCAAGGTCAAGAGATGTTGCTCTAAGGTAATCAGTGTGGTCCCAATCTCCTTGGTCAGTGATGTATTCAAGCATGGGTCTGTGATGCAAATCTAGCTAATAAAATACAATGGGAAATCTACTAAGATACTTCTGGAAAGGCTTTTTCTTACCATTAAAGGAAGATATTCATTTTCTGTTGAAATGCATTACTTTCCTAAGTAGAACCGTATTTACAAACAATGAAAGAGAAACATACAAAAAGAAACAGTCCCTCCCGTGGCTAGATGTCATTGCATTTGTACATGGTGTCTGGTACTGTGATTGCAGTCTTGGGATCATGACAGTTGTTAGCTGAAGAGAGCATAAGAGGATGGCCAAGCAAAAAGGTAGAAGTAACCTGCGTCTTTGATGTCATCATTGCACCTCTGACTTAACCTTGAGCCTTCTTGTTATATGAGACAATCAATTCTATTACTACTTAAGTTATTTATTTCATAGGACTTTCTAAAAACATTAGAAAGTAGCTGAAAATATCTTCATACAAATATAAATATCCATTTTCATATATATATTTTTTTTAATGTTTGTTTATTTTTGAGAGGGACAGAGGCAGAATGCAAGTGGGTTAGGGGCCGAGAGAGAGGGAGACCCAGAATCCAAAGCAGGCTCCAGGCTCCAAGCTGTCAGCACAGAGTCCGACACGGGGTTCGAACCCACGAGCTGTGAGATCATGACCTGAGCCAATGTCGGACACTCAACCAACTGAGCCACCCAGGTGCCCCTATATTTTTTTCATATGTATTTGCATATCTATAGATAGATAGATAGATAGATAGATAGATAGATAGATAGACAGACAGACAGACAGACAGACAGACAGACAGACAGATAGATAGATAGATAGATAGATAGATAGATAGATAGATAGATTTGGGGAGGTTGTATAGGAAATAAAATGGAAAGGTGAAGACACTAACCTACTTGTTTGGTAGCAAGCTCAACAATAGTCTGATAATAAAATAATTTTGTTTTGCTGTGCTCCCAGAGTAATCTTAAACTAATGATATCAGAAGTTGATAAAAATTGGTGGGAACAGAATCTTTGTTAATGCATGAGTTTGTATTCTTTATATAAAGGAATAGAAACTCATGTGACATTTTGAACTCTTTAAGAAAGTGACATTTTCCAATCATTGAAATTTAATTTGAGGGAGCCTGTCTGCAAAAGACTAGCCAGTCTGTCCTTATTCTTCCTAAGTTCTACACACCTAATTCACATGCACCTGCTATAGGAAAAAAGAGACTGCCTGGCTAAAATAACCTAGTTACATCAGCTTGCTAAAATGGTCCAAGGGAGAGATTTTGCTCAGAAATGAGTTCTTTAAAAAAGCCACCAACTTATTCTGCAGTTTTAGGATTTGCTGACATTTTCTACCAAGTATAGCTATGCTTTTAATACCTACTCTTGTTTGAAATCTCAAAGACACTTTTCAAAAAGTACAGAGCTCAGCTACCAGCGTTTCCTTGAAAAAATCATTTGTTTTATCAATTAAATAGTATACTCGAACCAGATTTTCCTTGGAAACGTATACAGTGGTTTTGCTTCTTTTGAATGCCCACTGTATGGGTTCTGTCACACCTCTCCACAGTTAACTGTTACTCTAATAGAAGCCCACTGATTTTTTACCACACCTTCTTGCCTCTTTCTGAGACTGCTGAGCTATGTGTAATTTTTTGTGTGTGCCTTCAGCAAGACACCTTCAGCAAGATCTGAAGAGTAATACATACACATATTATTAAAGTAAATTGAGCCTGTTTTGTCCTTTTCCTAGATGTCCCTCCAATAGAGCCAAAGTGTGTTTTCAAAGTGGTAGAGTAATGGCCTTATAAAAGGAAGGGGCATGTGAGTGTTCCTGCTTGTCCAGAGCTACTCCGGAGCCAGCATTTTCACACTAAGATTACATGCTCCTTAAGGCTCCATTGCTCCCATGGCTTTCGCCATCTGTTACCTTTACTGTTGCTGAACTTCCCTAGGTTTCTGTATGCTTTCCTTCCCTCTTTGGTCTCTGCCCCTACTATAACCTCCCATATTTCTTGACTTTCTTACCAAACAGCTTGACTTTTATAGTCACCACTAGCTAAAGAGAAGACTCCTCTTGGTAAGACTCCCCTTGAGCCACACATACTATCACTGAAGTTTCTATGTACTGAATGTAAATTTGAATCCTTTCTTCTTCTTTTTTTTAATGTTTATTTACTTATTTTGAGAGAGAAAGGGAGCATGAGCAGGGGAGGGGCAGAGAGAGAGAGAGAGAGAGAGAGAGAGAGAGACAGAGAGAGAATGAATCCCAAGCAGGCTCTGAACTGCCAGCACAGAGCCTGACGTGGGGCTTGAACCAATAAACCATGAGATTATGACCTGAGCATGAGTCAGACGCTCAACTGGCTGAGCCACCCAGGCGTCCTAGAATCCTATCCCTTTCTGAGTCATCTTCATTCTTTGCTACTCCAAGGCTACTTTTGCATGGCACCATGCAGTTATCTTTCTTTACACTTGTAGTAGCAGCAAAGCTGTAAACCTCCACTCTGAATAAAAACAATGTGTGATTGATATGTGTGGTAACAGTCCTGTCCTTAAGTTCATTAAATACTTCTCAAAAAAGTCCTAAGTATGTTTTCACATATGTGTTATTCTGTATGTTGTCATATCTGATTCCCAGTTTCCTGCTTTGAGGAGGAAGTTGTACTCCGATAACAGAGGCCCTGTTGGGACATCACAGGAAAAAAAAAAAAATGTGTTTCAAGCTTCAAAATTATTGGCTAAGCTTCTCTTTCTTCAAAGGCTATACAAAGCATAAAATGAATGAAATTGATAATTTTCATTTTTTACACTTCCACCATTGCTATCAAGCTGTCCAGAGAAAAGGCAAGCCGTGGTTCACACAAACATATTATCCACCTACTACAATATCATCGCCCCTATGACTTCTTCCCTAAAAGTAAACAAAATTAATCATCCCTATCATGTATGATCTCATGGTGCCTTGTTCCACTTTTTCTATTGCACTTTAGACATTTTAATGTAATTTATTAATAGAGCTTGCCTGCTCCCTCTGTGAGCTCCTTAAGGCCACATACTACGGATTTATTGAATCAGAGAATAGATGAATGATCTGTGAGAACAATTTCATTTACTACGTCAAAATATTCAGAGGGAAAATTTTTTTCATTAAGTGCAATGATATTTGAACTGCCAAACTTGTCAATTTTAATAAGTGGAACTAATTTATTTTTTTTTTTAATTTTTTTTTTAACGTTTATTTATTTTTGGGACAGAGAGAGACAGAGCATGAACGGGGGAGGGGCAGAGAGAGAGGGAGACACAGAATCGGAAACAGGCTCCAGGCTCTGAGCCATCAGCCCAGAGCCTGATGCGGGGCTCGAACTCACGGACCGCGAGATCGTGACCTGGCTGAAGTCGGACGCTTAACCGACTGCGCCACCCAGGCGCCCCTAAGTGGAACTAATTTAAAGCGAATGGCCCTCTTCAATGGTCAGAGCTCTGTGGTCCTTCCCCAAGCAGTGAACTAGTCTTTGTGGCTGGGAAGAGTGAATCTTGCTGGCCTTTCCAAAGGCTCACGTTTTCCTCAATACTCTCTCAAAAGTGAAATGACTTATAGGTTCTCTCTAGAGAGCTTGGTGTCTTAAGTTAACCCATTGGGCCTTATCCTGGACTGGACTGCAATTTGTACACTGCTGTCAAAGGTAAATGATGTTAATCTTAAAATTATTAAATTACATTAATGAGTTTTTAGTTGGTTCCACACTCTCCAGAACTGAACACAAAGAAAGCACAGAAACATATGGTTAACCTATTACAGAGCAGTACCACTGAATGACGAAGCACAGAGGCTCCTAGCATCCAAGGCACATATAAGGAGAAACCCACATGATTCCATTATGTGTCTTTAATGGAGCTGTGGCAAAGCCACTGTCTATGGCCACCCTACCAAGTACCCAATTCTTTGACCCCTATGCTTCACACAAAATAAATTCCAAACATATTGTTACTCTGTTTACTCAGCAAAGCTCTAAACAAAAAGCTGAATAACAATTAAAATGTTTTATTTTGCCTAGGTTTTAAAGTCTTGTGGGAAAAAAAAAAAGGGAACCACTTATTTAAAACAAGTTAGTACCAGAGACCTATGTCTAAAGCAGCATCCAACATAAAGAAACCATTCTGTGATAATTATTAGATACCCAATGGTAAGGAGAGTGAATAACAGCCAAGTATACTCAGGAGGGATTTCCAGCTGTGAAATGCCTGTAGCTCTGTGTAAGGCAGTCTCTGTGTATGGCAATCTTTTCCCATACTGTTTTTACTTGCCTCAGGGAGAGAGGTCCCAGAGGATAAGAATTCAGGACTTGATGAGGTCGGTTTGTTTTTCCTTAAATAATTATTAAGGTAATACCTAAAGGTCTGTTTCACAATAAACAGATCAAAGTCTGATCAAAGTTTAGTGGTTCCAAACCTTGGCTACACATTAAAAAGCTTTGAAAAGTAGGATGTCAGGTATCACCCCAACTAACTAAATCAGAATCTCTGGGAGGAAGAGCCCAGGTATTTGTGATTCTGATGCACAAGGAAGGTTAAGAATCACTTCCTGGGTGCCTAGGTGGCTTAGTCGGTTAAGTGTCCGACTTTGACTCAGGTCATGATCTCACAGTTCATGGGTTAGAGCCCCACGTTGGGCTTTGTGCTGACAGCTCAGGGCCTGAAGCCTGCTTCAGATTCTGTGTCTCCCTCTCTCTCTGCCCATCCCCTGCTCATGCTCTGTCTCTCTCTCTCTAAAATAAAATAAACATTAAAAATCTCTTAAGGAACTCCCCCCTCAAATATCCACTAAATTAACTGAAGAAGATAATTGATGCATTTAAAGATCATATTAGAAGTCTCCAAATGAGTGTCATTGCCTTTAGAAAAAAACACTTAAAGGGAAAGGTCAAAGCTCTGGCAGAAATTTCTTTCTGAGTTGTATCAAGAAAAAGAAATTAATTTTTGCTAAATAGCCGATATGGAGAGAATTTACCCTGCAAAGATAGAGGAGAACCTTTTTAAAATATATATTTAATTTTTTTTTAATTTTAAGTAGGCTCTATACCCAACATGGGGCTTGAACTCATAACCCTGAGATCAAGAATCATACCCTCCATCAATTGAGCCTGTCAAGCACCCCAAGAGGAGAGCCTTTTTAAAGCAGATGTGAAGGGGCGCCTGGGTAGCGCAGTCGGTTAAGCGTCCGACTTCAACCAGGTCACGATCTCACGGTCCGTGAGTTCGAGCCCCGCGTCGGGCTCTGGGCTGATGGCTCAGAGCCTGGAGCCTGTTTCCGATTCTGTGTCTCCCTCTCTCTCTGCCCCTCGCCCGTTCATGCTCTGTCTCTCTCTGTCCCAAAAATAAATAAACGTTGAAAAAAAAATTAAAAAAAAAAAAAAAAAAGCAGATGTGAAGATCACCCATGTGTGTGAAGAGTGGAACACCTATAAAATAGAAACAAAAATTCTGCCAGAAAAATTCAAAAGAATTTCTGATTATTATCAAAGCTAGTTTGTTTCCCCATGAAAGAAAGGCTCATGATAATCGTTGCTGGGAGTTCTGTTGGCTGAGATAAATCTTGATAATTTAAGAAGAGAAAATACATGCATTGAGACATTTGGGGAAAGATCCTTATTTTCCTTACATTCCAAATGAGATCATTGGCAGAGGCCTGAGAGGATCACTAGGGAATCCTCTGGATGGCCAGACTCCTTAGGAAAAAGGACCATCTGTGACGTGGGCATCCAGAGTCAAATGTCCTACGTGGACCACATGATACTCCCACGAGGTCAGGATCCCAGAAAAGGGGTGCCTCCATCAGGCCAATTCCATCCATACAGACCCCCTCCAGGGGCAAGACAGAACTCGTCCTGGTGCTGTTCACACTGACACAGGTTCAGGATCTTTTTTTTGTTCAATATCCCACCTGAACTGGGAGCCTCTGACCTAGACAGTTTCCCCCTCATCCTCCTGTCAGGGTTCAGATATTGCAAAGGAGACAGAGGGAAATTCCTAGGGAGGTCCCCTATTTTCCCTTTATTCTGGGAGGTGAGGCTGAAGGTCATCAGGAATCACTTCCACCCTCCTCCTGGGGACTTCCTGACCCAGCACATCCTTTGCTGGCCACAAGAAGTGTCTGCACCAAGGCCAGACTCAGTCTCTTGTCCACATAGCATGAAGGCAACATGAATCACCTTCTGAAATGATCAATCCCGCTTTCCATGAGTCCACTTCTGAAGATCCAAGACTACCGCTGATTACTTTTTTTCACTCTACTAAAGCAAATTAGATTTAAAAAAATTTTTTTAACATTTATTTATTTTTGAGACACAGAGAGAGACAGAGCATGAGTGGGGAAGGGGCAGAGAGAGAGAAGGAGACACAGAATCTGAAGCAGGCTGCAGGCTCCGAGCAAGCTGTCAGCACAGAGCCTGATGCAGGGCTCGAACCCACAAATGGTGAAATCATGACCTGAGCTGAAGTCGGATGCTCAACCAACTGAGCCACCCAGGCGCCCCTAGATTTTTTTCTTTTAAGTGATTATGCAATGGCTCAAATGGAACCTTAATAGGATTATACATTCTTAGGACAATGTTTTACAACGATAGATTTTTAAAATGTGAATCTTGAAAATTAATTGCATAGTTAGTATTTCAGTATTTTTGTTTTTATTAATAAGTTCATTAAAATAAGTCAGGAACACATGAGGTTTTTGTCTTTTAAAAGGAATTTTTTTCCTCCTTTGGTTTTATTGTTTAGTTGATTATACAATAGCTCAAACAGAAACTTAATAGGAGTATAATTCTTAGACAGGTTTTCTAAATGCACACTACAAAAGTATGAATCTTATTAGTAAATTGTTTCCATCTTATGATCTCTAGGTAGTGTATTATATTTTGTATTGCTATTTAACAAGTCTCTTCTATTGATCCAGAAACAGCATTTTTTTAAATCTCTCTTATAACGAGATTTTGAATTTTCTCTTATTTAGCTTCTCTGCTTTATCTGTTAAGTGATTATACAGTTGCTTAAATATAAGCTCTAAAGGATTATAATTCAAAGGAGAGTATAGTTTATTTAAAGTTTATTTATTTATTTTGAGAGAATAAGAGTGCATGTTCAGGGGAGGAGCAGAGAGAGAGGGAGAGAGAGAATCTCAAGCAGGCTCCACACTGTCAGCACAGAGCCCGACATAGGACTTGATTCCACAAACCTGACCTGAGCTGATACCGGGAGTCTGATGCTTAACTGACTGAGCCACCCAGGCACCCCATAAATGTATTTTATTTAAAAATGACTTTCACAAGTGAATTTTTTCCCTTTCTTTTATTTCTAGATGATGTCAGGATCAGTTGTTTCTGTTTAACACTCCCCCATAATATGTATTATTGTGACAGTGGTCACAACTGGAGACATTTGAAACTCAAAGTTTATTTCTATATACCAAAGACTGAATTTACTCTAGTTATAAGACTGATACGCCTCAGAAAATTTTTATTTTTCAAAAAAGGAGCTAATTTCAAATATTATTAGCAAAGTGGAAAACAAGAATAATCCTATATAAGACTGATATTTTAAAATAAATTTTAGTTTTAAAAACAGAGTTGGGGTACTCGGGTGACTCAGGAACTTTAAACCTCTAACTCTCAGTTTTGGCTTACATGATGATCTCATGGTTAGTGGGTTCAAGCCCCACATGGGGCTCTGCGCTGTCAGCATGGGATTCTCTCTCTCTCTCCCTCTCTCTCTGCTCCTCTCTCTCTCTCTCTCTCTCTCTCTCAAAATAAATAATAAAATAAACTTTAACAAACTTTAAAAACAGAGTGGAACAAGCAAAAGCTGATGAAATGGTAGATCATTAATGTTAGGTTTTCCTTATAGTCTCTGAGGAATTGAATCTGTGGTATGTAAAAAGCCTGAGATATAATGTATTGCTTTCTTACCCCTTGGTGTAACTTCCTGGTCAAGAACCCCTAAAGGTGGTGTTGGAATGGCCCTCGGGAACTCCTGAGAGCTGATTATGCACATTTCTCCCCATTAGCTCCACATTAGTAACTTAAAATTGGCCTTGGTGGGAGTATTTACACCACAAAACAGATAGTCAGCTGGAATAGATAGCTCCCTGGAATAATCCACCCTCATCCCTAAGAGCCAGTTAGCCAACCTATCCATGGCCCTATAGCAGTGATTCTTTTTTTTTTTTTTGAGAGACAGACAGCAAGACAGACAGAGCATGAGCAGCGGAGCGGCAGAGAGAGAGAGAGACACAGAATCTGAAGCAGGCTCCAGACTCTGAGCTGTAAGCAGAGAGCCTGATGCGGGACTTGAACCCACAAACCATGAGATCATGACCTGAGCTGAAGTTGGACGCTTAACCAACTGAGCCACTCAGGCACCCCTCTTTGAGAGATTTTATTTTGTTTTATTTTTTAATGTTTTTAATGTTTATTTGTTTTTGAGAGAGAGACAGAGACAGAGCACGAGTGGGAGAGGGGCAGAGAGAGAGGGAGAGACAGAATTCAAAGCAGGTTCCAGGATCTGAGCTGTCAGCACAGAGCCTGACATGGGGCTCGAACTCACAAATTGTGAGATCATGACCTGAGCCGAAGTCAAACATTCAACGAACTGAGTCACTCAGACACCCCTGAGAGATTTTAAATAAGTATTTAACTCAGCTGATTCAATCCATTTCTTCAAAACTCCTTTTGTTCATCTTCTAAGAGGTGGTCATTTTCTAATGTAGTCACTACATCCAGGTCCAAGTTCCCACCATCTACGCTGGGTTTTCCAAGAAGGGCAGCCCCATCTCCCATCTTCAGCTCATGCTCGCTAGAGTCTTGCTCTGACATTCTCTACCATTTACAAGTTGCCCCATGTGCACTTGAGCATTTTCTAATGTTTTCTTTTTGTTGGATTCATCTGGCCACTCTTCTCTTCAGTTTTTTGTGAGTACAGCTTTATGCTTTCCTGAACATCAGAACTCTCATTCAAAGCATCTTTTAGTGCTTCTGAAGTTGATTTTCACTCCTATCATGTATATTGAAGGCTGTTTTCGTTGTAGCTACTTGCACCTTTCTGTGTTTTGATGCATCTTCTGAAGACTGAATCTTACTTATCATGTCAATCATCAGCTCAACTTGTTTTAAACATTTAGCTTTCTTTTCTTTTCATTCTTTTCTCAGAATCTTTAAGCCCAAGAAAAGAGTTGGAAATTTTCAGCTCTTTATTAATGGTCTCCAGTTTTCATCTGATTATTTTTCCTCAGATATGACACCCATTAAAATTGATTCAAGGCCTTTAAATTCTTTTTTCTTCTTTTCCTGAATTGTATCCTTTATTTTGTTATAAAGGATATTACTGGAGCAATTGATGAAATTTCATGGGGTCTCAGGATTAGGTAGTAGTATCAATGTCAATTTCCCGATTTTGATGATTATATTAGGACTATGTAGAAGAATGTCCTACATACACCCTCTAAAGTATCTGGGGGTGATGGGCATCAGGTTGGCAACTTACTCCCAAATAGTTTAGGATAAAATGTTATCTGCACTGTACTTGCAACTTTTCAATAGGTTTAATATATTTTTTTAATTAATGAACTTTATTTTTTAGATCAGTTTTAGGTTCACAGCAAAATTGAGCAGAAAGTACAGAAAACTCCCTAAAACATGTTCTCACATATATATACAACCCTCTCATTATTAACATTGGACACCAAATTAATACACTTATTCCAAGTGGGGAACCTACATTGTCACATCATCACCCAGAGTCCACAGTTTACATTAGGGTTCACTCTTGGTGTTGTAGTTCTGTGGGTTTTGACAAAGTATAATAATATGTATCCGCCATTGTAATATATGCAAAATAGTCTCATTGCTCTATGAATCTTCTGTGCTCCACCTATTCGTCCCTTCACTCAATCCACTCCCTTCCCCCAACAGATTGTCAACAAGATTGAGCTGCTCATTCAGCTGGACAAGGCTTGGATCCCCTATATGGCTCAAGGACTAGGCTCTACATTGAGGAGATTGTCACATGGCCCAGTATTCCAACATCCCCTAAGATTCTCATTCTGAACAGCTGCACCCTGAAGGACTTCTGTGCCACCAAACATTTCAGCACCATGTGCTGGAAATAGTTTGAAAATCATGCTTTCTAGGGTGCCTAGATGGCTCAGCCGGTTAAGCGACCAACTCCGGCTCAGGTCATGATCTCACAGTTCGTGAGTTTGAGCCCCATGTCAGGCTCTGTGCTGACAGCTCAGAGCCTGGAGACTGCTTCAAATTCTGTGTCTCCCTCTCTCTCTGCCCCTCCCCCACTCATGCTCAGTGGCTCTCTCTCTCTCAAAAATAAATATTTTTTAAAAATTAAAAAACATTGGGGCGCCTGGGTGGCGCAGTCGGTTAAGCGTCCGACTTCAGCTCAGGTCACGATCTCGCGGTCCGTGAGTTCGAGCCCCGCGTCGGGCTCTGGGCTGATGGCTCAGAGCCTGGAGCCTGCTTCCCATTCTGTGTCTCCCTCTCTCTCTGCCCCTCCCCCGTTCATGCTCTGTCTCTCTCTGCCTCAAAAATAAATAAACGTTAAAAATTAAAAAACATAAAAAAAAGAAAATAATGCTTTCTTTGCTTACAAGTAGACTGTACAGTCTTGAAATGTGAAGACTTTGAAAATACCACTTCCTTCTTCCTTAGTTTTCAAAGGTAAATTAGAAAAGTAAGTTGAAACCCATTGTGGGGCCCTTTATAACCCCCTTAGCACCTTCCCTCCCAACACACATACACTTTAAAAGGCCAGCCAGATATAAACTCAGGAGGGGAGCTGAGAATGGGGAGTTTTCTGTGATCTTTGTGGGCAAGATGAGGCCTCCAGGGCCTCAGAATAAAATTTTACTCAAGAAAGGGAAAGTTGTTGGCCAAGGTCTTACAGTCTCCCCTGCCCCACCTCCACTGAGGTCTGTGCCTATTGCCAACAACCATTTGGTTCTGGGCTGGATGCTCACTGGTATCCCCTTCAGTCTGAGGTAACCAGCAAAGTGTTGGCATTCTGAAGGGGGCAAAGTGATAGCCATGATTCTCTGTGTCACATTGGTCCACTGTGCCAAGTGGTGGCAGCACAGGCAGGAAACAGCACACCAGACCCAGATACTCATGGATTGCTATGGGAAATGATGTATTTGTATTCATAGTCATATTTTTAATGATTTCTTTTTATTTTTTAGGGAGAGAGAGAAAGAGGGTGTGCAAGCTGGGGAGAAGGACAGAGAGAGAAGAAAGAATACAATAGGCTCCATGCTCAGCACAGAGTCCAACACAGGGCTTGATCTGATGAACTTCGAAATCATGACCTGATCTGAAATCAAGAGTCAGATGGTCAACCAACTGAGCCACCCAGGCAGCCCAGGCTGATTTTAACAGGGAGGAGATATGCAGGTCTGCTGATCTCAGCTGGTTACCTAGGGGTCGGCTGATCTGGGCACTGCTGAGCTTGCTTAGACTTGCTCCTGTGTTTTGGGGACCACTGATGTAGACTGGGATGGGCTAGACTAGCTCAATGTATCTTAGGGTCAGCTGGGAATTGGCTGATGTAGATTGGACCCAGCTGTGCACTGGGCTCTCCCTACCCATCTCTCATCTTCCTCCCAGAACAGCAGGAAAGCCAGGTCATGTCTTCCTTTGGCAATGGCAGAGGCACAAGAAAGTCTTTGCATTTTAAAAAGTTTGCCTGGCTGTTAGATGTCCACAACTGTCTTGATGACCTTTTCTTTGTATAAAGTCTTCATCTTCAGGGAGGCTAAAGGCCATTTGGAACTTGGATACAGAGTAAAAGCAGAAGTGAATGCTCATTTCTACTTCCGTTTCTGGTTCACTTCACCAGCTCCAGAACCACACTATCTTTGCCAGGATCTGCACCAGCAAAATGCATACACTACCCTTGCCCTCTTCCCCTCCATTTTGAAAGTTAAAAAAAAAAAAAGTTTATTCATTTATTTTGAGAAAGAGAGAGTGCTCTGCCCTGTCAGTGCGGAGCCTGAAATGATGCTTGATTGCATGAACCATGAGATCATGACCTGAGCCAAAACCAAGAGTCTGATGCTTAACCCACTGAGCCACCCAGGTGCCCCTGCAACAAAGTCTTAAGTCTGATGAACAGAATCTACAACGCATTTCTGCACCCCAACAAGAAGGAAATCTGAGGAAGGGAAATGGTTCTATGTGAAAAAGACAGGATTTCCACCATGAATAAATAGGATTATGGGGAGAGAATGTTCAGAAGATTTTGGACAGCCATTAATGACATAATTACAGGTGCCATACTTATGTCATGTGACCTGGCTACTCAGGCGTTAGTGCTTCATCCTTAGACTAAACATAATAAAAAGTTACCCTTTGAAGTGGCTTATAGAAGGACTTGTTTTAATAGGGACAGAGAGGGACAAGCTGGCACAATTTAATCCTCTCAGGGAATCTGAGAGTGAGACACACAGAGAGGTCAACAGTTAACAGACAGAGAAAGTAGGGTTACAAGAATGGAGAGTGACAAGAGTAGAGAACGAAGAGCCACAACTACGTGATTCAGAGATAATTCTTGCAAAAGCCATTGAGTTGTCACTAGATTTGCCACAGTATCTGGACCAACATTCTAGTTGTATATGGAAACTGATATAAATCTCACATCATAAGAAAAGGATCTGAACACATATCTGCACCTGCAATCTGAAAATGTGCAATCCAAAGCACTCACCAAAAGTATGGCAAATTCTAAGTGTCCAGTGCTTGTCCACCAGATTTGAGCTTCTAAAGGGACCCACGTTTGATTATCATCCCAAAGTACTTTTGGAAAGCACTCAGGAGATGTTTGTCAAAAATTGAAATAAGCAGTAAAAATTATGGGATTCAGAACAGAGGACAAACAGTTATAATTCCAATGTGCTAGGTATTCTGTGTCTGTCTCCTCACCACAGATATATTGTCTGCTCTTCTCTGTCCTGCTTTCTGTGCCTTAGAAAGATGACCCCCACGGAATGCATGCTCTGTATTCCCTTACCCTATGGCTTTCCACTGGGAATGGCCAAAGAGAAGCAGTGCTTCTAATAATGGGAGTAAGGGAGAGATATGGGAATTCATTCCCTACCATCCTGTGTTGTTCTGGCAGGGCTGTGTTACTCCATGGCCATAGCTACTGCTGGGTGGTGTGTCTTCCTCAGGTCTCTGTTGACACTACTCGCTTTCCTTGCTTCTTCAGACCTATGGTTTTAACAGCTATTGTCAATCTAGCCTTTGTTTCGTCCCTTAACCCTGTCCACCCCTCTGAAAACAGTCCTTTTTTAAAAAAAAATTTTAATGTTTATTTATTTTTGAGAGAGAGAAAGACAGAGCATGAGCAGGGGAGGGGGGAGAGAGATTGGGAGACACAGAATCCAAAGCAGGCTCCAGGCTCTGAGCTGTCAGCACAGAGCCCGACACGGCGCTCAGACTCACAAACCGCGAGATTATAACCTGAGCCAAAGTTGGACATTTAACTGACTGAGCCACCCAGGTGCCCCAAACCAGTCCCTTTTTAAATTCTTCAGTTAAACCCATTGAGTATGCCTTTTATTTCCAGCCAACGCTCTGATACATTGTATTCACATTCTAGAAAGGAGAAGATGGTATTATAGTTGTCCCCAAGCAGTCTTTCCACTTAGAGGCAGGTCAAGTTCACACAGTCTGAAAGAATATACAAAGCAACCTTTTACTTCTAGCATTGGAGATACAGGAGTGACTCCTCTGTTTTCTTCTATCAGTTTCTACTCCCCAGATTCTCTCACTGGGGCCAGACCTCAACCTCTCCTTCCCCTACCTCCTTGTCAGAGAAGCCTCCTCCCCTGAAACTACAGAGTTTTGTTTTATTTGGTTTTAATCTCCCTTTCTCCTGGCTCTGGGAACCCATTGCTTCCTGGGCCAATTGTCAGTCTTTTGACCTAGTCAGGTTTCTTGCCAGATGGGATTGGGGTTTCCAACCCCAGAGGCTCCAGATGGAAAGAGGAAAAAGAGGCCTTCTTAGTGGCCTGCCTTCAGGTTGTGGTGTCTGTATAATAAATAATTAGATTGTTCAGGGATAAGGTCAAACATCTTGCAGGCGTTTCCTGCACTGGCTGAAGGCTGGATGTCCTCTGTTAGGCTGGCCTGATACACATCTGACTCCAGGAAAGAAAGAAGGAAAGAAAGAAAGAAAGAAAGAAAGAAAGAAAGAAAGAAAGAAAGAAAGAAAGAAAGAAAGAAAGAAAGAAGAGAGAGAGAGAAAGAAAGAAAGAAAGAAAGAAGGAAGGAAGGTGGAAAGGGGACCTCCATCCACCAGCTCAGCAACTACTTCTTTGAGGAAGCAGAACTTGAGCGTAGCCTTAAAGGAGAAATGGGATTAAACAATGGGTAAGAAGGAAGAGGCCATTTCAGAAAGGGAAGGATATGAGCAAAGAAGATGGGAACATGGCCATTGGAAGAAATGAGTGTACCACTTTGCTGACTGATGTGAGCAAGTGGAGGGAGATGGGTTTGGAGAGCTGAGTAAAGAACCAATCTGGGAGGCCTGAATACTGGGAATAAAGGTTTAAAGGAGTCTTTAAAGATTCTTAGAAAGGCAATATTTCAGGATTCACACATAAAGCAGACTGGAGGGTTAGAGACAGGATGACAAGTTAGAACATTAAGTGTAGTCATCCAGATATGAAATTGTGAAGATCTGTGCCAGGGTAGTGTTCCTTGAATACATCACAAGGGATGAAATTACAATTTGGTTGTAGGGTAAATGCGCTAGAAAGTAGCAGATAAGGACAACTTCAAAGTTTTGAAATTAAGAGGCTGAGAGAATGTTGGGGATGGAAGGTACAGCATAGGGAATACAGTCAATGGTGCTGTAAATACTGTTGCATGGTGACCACTGGCAGCTACACCCGTGGCGACCACAACACAACATATGGTCAAATCACTGTGTTGTACATCTGAAGCGAATTAACATTGTGCATCAACTATACCTCTTATGAAAAAAAAATAGAAAGGCTTCTGAGAAAAAGCTAATTTCAGATGAAGGATTAGTCTGGTTTTAGGTACACTGCATTTAGGTGGCTACCATGCCTCCTGGTGAAGGAAGAAACGGAGGCATGAGATCCAAAGAGAGGGCTCCAAGACATGAATTAGGAAGGTGACTATTTGAAGTCAGGAGAGTGAGAAGCACCTCTGAGAAAGACTTCATATTAAATCAAGGACCCTGAACGATCTAATTATTATACAGACACCACAACCTGAAGGCAGGCCACTAAGAAGGCCTCTTTTTCCTCTTTCCATCTGGAGCCTCTGGGGTTGGAAACCCCAATCCCATCTGGCAAGAAACCTGACTAGGTCAAAAGACTGACAATTGGCCCAGGAAGCAATGGGTTCCCAGAGCCAGGAGAAAGGGAGATTAAAACCAAATAAAACAAAACTCTGTAGTTTCAGGGGAGGAGGCTTCTCTGACAAGGAGGTAGGGGAAGGAGAGGTTGAGGTCTGGCCCCAGTGAGAGAATCTGGGGAGTAGAAACTGATAGAAGAAAACAGAGGAGTCACTCCTGTATCTCCAATGCTAGAAGTAAAAGGTTGCTTTGTATATTCTTTCAGACTGTGTGAACTTGACCTGCCTCTAAGTGGAAAGACTGCTTGGTGACAACTACAGTACCATCTTGACCGAGTCTTAAGACATGCCTACCTTCAAGGGCTAGAGGAGAAAATAGAGGAAAGGAAACAAGCCAGTACAAAAGTAATCTGAGAAATTGGCAAATAAATACAGAAATGACACAACATAAGAAAAACAGAGTGTTTCCAGAAAGGATAAACTATACTTTCAAATTTTAATCATACTCTTCAGCCTTTCTGAGATTATCCTTCAAAGACTTTGAAAATAAAGTAATAAAATAAAGCAACAGTGTTAAACAGTGTGAAAAAGCTTTGTTAAATTAGGGCTTCCTATCAAAAATACTTCTTTAGAAATGTTGATCTGCATTATTGGGTATTGATATAATACTGAAGCCACTGGAAGGTATATCAGTTAAGAGGTCTTTGGATGTAATTAACAGAAAACCCAATTCAAATTAGCTCTAAATATACAACAAGAAATTTTTTGGCTCACTTTTCTGAGAAGACCACAAGTTGGTCAGGCTTTTGGGTTGGTCCAATCTGAGGGAAAGCACCATTTCCTTGTAATTTTCTTGATTCTACCTTCCTCCACAAGCCAGCTATATCTTCAGCCTGGTTTCTCTAAAGCAATATACTTTATATCTAGGGTCACATCTCTGGGGAGAGGGAGCCTCTCTCAAGCCTCACATTATTTTATCATACCTGAAACAACCACTGGGGCCATAAGGGAATGCCATAAGTGGTTGGTTTGGGCACTCATGACTGAACCAATCACTCCCGCATGTTGAAATTACCCAGACTAGCCTTAAATCAGTCAAGGCACCATCTATATTTGGGGTGTGTGGGCAATCTCACTCAGCCACCAGGCTGCTTCATAATAGGAAAAGCTTAAATGAATGTTGAGTAAATAACTAGAATTTTGCAGATGGGTACTTGATGTATACATTAGGATATAATTGAGCAAGTCAAAATATCAATGGCTTAAACAAGGTAGAAGTTCTTTCTCTGTCTCTGGAACTTGGCAGTACAGGCTTGGTACAGCAGCTCTGACACATAAAGTCCTTGGGACCCAGGACTCTACTTCTAGCTTGCCACCCTGGTGACATTTCTAGGATGCAGCCCTAATTTTCATTATCCAAGGGAGGATCTCTGCTCCAGGCAGCAAGATGGAGGGAGTAACAAATAAGAAGGGGCAAAGGGATACATTTGAAGCAAGAATGAACTTTATTCTGGGTGACCATTTTCCTGGCTAACCATTCTATTACTATGGAATGAGGGGAAAATAAATATTGGGAAAAGCACTCTCCACTACTCTGAAGAAATGAGATCTGTTAGAGTCGACTGAATGATCAGTCATTCAGGTTACATGATCAGTCATTCAGTTGTTACATTATGTAACTCAGGTTACATGGCTAATAAATTATTTGGCAAAGCAGTTATCCAGGTGTAATCTGGCAAATAGGACAGGGGTGAGATGAGGGAAAAACTCCCAGCTCAGAGGAGTGAAATGGTGAAAAGGAAACAATAGATTGTGCACTAAAATAACTGTGTTTACACCCCATTTTTGCCATCTAATAGTTGGACAAT
The DNA here is from genome assembly GCF_028749965.1 of Puma concolor. Lineage (NCBI taxonomy): Eukaryota > Metazoa > Chordata > Mammalia > Carnivora > Felidae > Puma > Puma concolor. Next base: position 45,989,526 of record NC_141672.1, read on the forward strand.
CATCAACAAGTTGCATAACCTTGATAAGCCTGCAATCTTATCTGTGCGATGGAGATGATATCAACTACTTCGAAGAGCTGAAAAAAAGATGAACTGAGATAATAGTTAAGTGCTTCATGAGTAATAACGCTCATTCAGATAAAACTTATTAATTATAACGAAGCTTACAATAACATGGTTAGTATTGTAGAAACACATTTATTGAGTTAAAAATGAGATGTGAGACTTTCGCTAGCTTTTTAAGATCACTTTTTTAACACAATAACTGATTTTTGTGGTTAATTGAATTTTTAAAAATTCTTACTATTTCTTTTCCCCTGCTAGGCAGGTCTCTTATCAAATTGTTAGATGTGCATTCAGAAAGCAGCTGAGCAAATGAGAACACTGTGCCATAACAAACTCACAAAGATAGAAATTTCACATAAAAATTTCAGTTAAAATATTTATGGCATTAATTTCTAGAGTAAAATTAATTTTTTAAAATTACAATAAATTATATACATGGAGCCTCAAATTTCATATATACTCTTTTTTGCATAAAGAATAGGAATGTGTTAAGAAAAAAAGTATCTCATCTGAATTGTATGATATAATTCATAAGTTATAATGAGAAGAGCAATGGGGCTGGCCGATTGGGCATGTCCTCATTTCCACTACACAGTGGCCTCAATGGGGGTAGACATCTTGATCTTCAAGGCAGCCATTAGGTCAGGACATTGGTTACATATAGGCAGATGAAGTAAGTATATTGAGATAATGAGAGCCAGACTCCTCACTGTCAATTATCAACAGGGAAAGGGAGAAAACTAGACCCAAAAGAAGTGATCCCCTAGTAGCAATGAGCACACTTAAAACCAGATGGTGACTTCTGAGTATCATTCTCCACTAAAAGGATACAGAATTCCTTGGAGAAATGGTTGAATTCAGAACTGGCACAGGGAAAGTACAATATGTTCCTGGAACATCCTGTTGAGTATGAAAGTAAGGGAGTACTCAAAGAATGATGAAGATATGTTAGAAGGTCAAGAGCCAGATTGAAGAATTCCCATTAGCTAAATCTGAGGCAACTTAAACATAAAATAAAAAAGAATAGCAACAAATTGTGGCCGATTGAATAAAACAGGAATCCATGAATCCATCTGGACATAAATATATGTGAATGAATGAATGAATGAATGAATGAATAAATAAGAACAAAAAGTTTTACCATATAGTACAATGCCAACTAATAACTGTAGAACAAATGACTCACTTAGAATATCACCATTTGTCAACCATTACAGTAATAATTGATTCAAGGAGGAACCAACAATGGACACTAAAACTTTGAGTGAAAATGTAATGAGAAATAAGATATTTACATAATATCAAAGTAGCTCTCTACAAAATACATATTAGTAACTTATTGATTAATAAGTACAAGGTACTTATTCATTTTACAATGAATTTTACATCTTAAAAAGTGATGAAAGTCAACACTGATAGAAATGGGACAAATTAATATTTGTTAATTTGCTTCTTGATGATACATTGAGAAGAACATAGCATCATGTCCATGATACCCCTTCCAAAAGATGAATCACCTGAATCTAATCATAATAAGTATAAAACAAACTCAAATTGAGGATACTCTATAAAGTAACTAGCCTATTATCTTCCAAAAAAAAGTCAATGTCATGAAAGACATGAAAAAACTGAGGAACTGCTCCAAAGAGAATAGAGATATGACAACTAAATACAACACATGATCTCCTATTGGATCCTGCATTAGAAAGGAAAGAGTGATTATATGGTATATTATTAGTGAAATTTGAATGCAGCCAATGGATTGAATGGTAGTATTGTAACATTTTTAATTCCTTTTTTTTTTTTTTTTATTTTAAAGAGAGAGGGCATGCACACACTCAAGCAGAGAAGAGGGGCAGAGGGAGAGAGGGAGGGAGGGAAGGAGGGAGGGAGGGAGGGAGGGAGAGAGAGAGAGAGAGATTGAGAATCTTAAGTAGGCTCCATGCTCATGTAGAGCCTGAGGTGGGGCTTGATCTTATGACCCTGGGATCATGAACGGAGCCAAAATCAAGAGTCAGACAGACACTCAACAGGCTGAGCCATCCAGGTACCCCTAATTTCTTGATTTTAATGGTTTTACCAGGTTTTACCATATACTATACAAAATAATTGAGAGAGAAAAAGAAAATGATAAGACAAATATGGTAAAATGTTAACAACCAATTAGAGAATCTGAGTAAAGGGTAAACTAAAATGCTTTGTATTGTTCTTGTAATTTTCTGTAAGGTTGAAATTATTTTTAGAACAGCTGTTTTGAAAAAACATAATGTATAATATAAAAATAATCAAATTTCAGGGATGCCTGGGTGGCTCAGTCAGTTGAGTGTCTGACTTTGGCTCAGGTCATGATTTCATGGTTCATGGGTTCGAACCCCATGTCGGGCTCTGTGATGACAGCTCAGAGCCTGGGGCCTGCTTCAGATTCTGTGTCTCTTTCTCTGTCTGCCCCTCCCCTGTTTGCATTTTGCCTCTCTCTCAAAAATAAATAAACATTAAAAAAATTTTTTTAATCAAATTTCAATCCATTGAAGGTTATAGTCAGCATCTAAAAGTGACAGCATAGTGTTTGGGTCTTCTCAAATCCCTACATATAAACAAAGAAATTGGAAAGTAAAATAAAAAGCCCATAGGATAACATTTACAACAAAATAAGATGGTAAGTTATCCTCACAAACCACAAAATACAGGGGCACCTGTGTGGCTCAGTTGGTTAAGCATCTGACTTTGGCTTAGGTCATGATCTCATGGTTTGTGAGTTTGAGCCCCATGTCAGGCTCTGTGCTAACAGCTCAGGGCCTGGAGCCTACTTCAGATTCTGTGTCTCCCTCTGTCTCTGCCCCTCCCCTGCTCGCGCTCTGTCTCTCTCACTCTCAAAAATAAATAAACATTAAAAAAAACCCACAAAATACAAGCAGGTGGAGGAAAATCACTGACAACCACAGGCCATGATATTAGAGTTTATGCAAGAGAGAAAAGAGGGTATCAATGGGTTATTTGATGGACCTGAGAACAGAAGAACCCCCAAAAGAAACAGATATTTACTAGAAAGCACAGTGGGTCAATCTGAGAATGACAACTGAATCTGGGACAGGTTTTGCCCATTCCAATAACAGATAAGTGCAAGGGGGCCCTGGTAAGACCCCAAGGGGTAGAAACAGTCTTGCACCTATGAATTCTCAATACTGACCAGCCAAAGCTCCCTTCCAGGACATAGTTCTGAGAAGAAACCACTGACTGTGGAATAAAAATTGATCAGAGCAGGAAAAACACAGAAGTAAAGAGAAGATCCAGATCAAAAGTAGCTGGCAGGGGGGGCCTGGGGACTCAGTCAGATAAGCATCTGACTCTTGATTTCGGCTCAGGCCATAATCTTACTGTTCAGGGGATCAAGCCCCGAGTCAGGTTCTGTGCTGACAGTGCAGAGCCTGCTTGGGATTCTCTCTCCCTCTCTCTCTGCCTCTCCCCACCCCCCACTCTAAATAAATAAATAAATAAATAAATAAATAAATAAATAAACTTTTTTAAAAAAGTGGCTGAGGGGGGAAAAAGTGATTGAGGGAAACAGGATCAGAAAATCTCAGAAAGCAAACAGTCATTTTTTTAAAACATTACACAAAAACATGAAACACTGTCAAGTTAAAAAAAAAAAAGCTATTTGAACTAAGCTTACTTTAAAAATTTGAGGAAAACTGATTTTACTTAAGAGCAAGCACTAGAAAGGTATCAAGGTCAAATCCCAAAGTTACTACATACATACATACATACATACATACATGCATACATACATACATACATACAAAAAAGAGGGGCGCCTGGGTGGCTCAGTCACTTGAGCATTTGACTCTTGAGTTTGGCTCAGGTCATGATTCCAGGGTCGTTGACCTCTCTTCCTCTCCCTCTCCCTCTTTTCTGCTCACACACTCTCTTAAATAAATAAGTAAGTAAGTAAGTAAGTAAATAAGAAAGAATAAGGAATAGAATGACACCCCTACAAAGAAACAAAAGCATACTGGAAAGATGTACTCAAGAAACAGATAAAAACTACACTATATAAAAATGAGGGGCATCTGGGTGGCTCAGTGGGTTAAGTATCTGAGTCTTCATTTCAGCTCAGGTCATGATCTTTTGGTTTTTGAGTTCGAGCCCCATGTAGGGCTCTGTGCTGGTGCTGCACAGCCTGCTTGGGATTCTCTCTCTCCCTCTCTCTCTCTCTCTCTCTCTGTCCCTCCCCTGCTCATGCTCGCTCTCTCTCTCAAAATAAATAAATAAACATTTTTTTAAAACTTATAAAAATTATTAAAAAATGAACTTTAATAAAGAAATAATACAAGACATGAGAAAACAATATAAATCAGAATTAGAAAAATTCATAAGTTAGGTAATAATTCTCAAAGGAGAATTTGAAAAGAAAAAATCATTTTAGAAATAAATACTAAACTAGAAGAAACAAGAGCAAAACACACACTCACACACACACACATACATATGCACATCGACAAAAAATGCCTTATAAGGAATAAAAGATGAAAAGAACAGTTTTAAAACTAAAATAATAATAATAATTTTTAAATAAAAGAGATTCAAAAGTTGTCAATGTGGATGATAGCCAAAGAAGATCAGCATATAGACAAAGGGAGTCCAAAGAAGAAAACCAACAGAAAGAACAAAACAAATACTTCAATTCAAGACAAGTTTTCTGAAATAAAAAAAGACTTAAAATTACATATCAAAATAGCACTTTAAGTATCTGAGAATATTGATCAGAACAACCAACGCCAAGGTATATTCTACTAAAATTACTAGACTTTAAAGAAAATAGAATGTTTGGTAACAAGGCAAAAAGAGTATGTGACTTATAAAGGAGGGATAATTAGGTTGTCACCAAACTGTCAACAGCAGTACATTATGCCAGAAGAAAATTAAGTATGGGCTGTTTTTACAAGATTCATAAAAATAAAATATTAGCCAAACATTTTATTTATTAAAAAAAATTTTTTTAATGTTTATTCACTTTTGAGAGACAGAGTGTGAATGGGGGAGGAGCAGAGAGAGAGGGAGACACGGAATCGGAAGCAGGCTCCAGGCTCTAAGCTGCCAACACAGAGCCTGGTGTGCGGCTTGAAAGGAACCGTGAGATTGTGACCTGAGCCAAAGTCAGTCACTTAACTGACTGAGTCACCCAGGCGTCCCTTAGCCAAATACTTTATATCCTGCAAAATTGGCTTTCAAGTATAAAAGGTACACACAAATTATTTTTGGTAAATCTCAAAAAATACTGTTCCTATGTGTTCTTCCTAAGAAATCAAATAGAATTTCTGACAATCAAAATGACCAGAGAGATATTAAATAAGGACAGGAGGTGATCATTAGATATACAGCTGTTTGTAGAACTAAGACAAAATAACAGTTAAAAAGGGGGAGACTATAGTGTCTAATGGCTAGATGACCTCACAGTGAAGATCATATATGCTTTGATACAAATATTCCCCAATCATTTTTAAAATGAGAGGTGATGGAGATAGCATATATAAATTTTAATTTTTTTACTAATTGGTGGTGATATAAGTAATATTAATAGTCCGTAGTAGTATTAGTACTGTAATTCTGGGATATTACAGAATTATGGAATATTCTATCACTCCCTGTTACCTTGAGAAACAGGGTTTTTGGTGTGAAAGACAGGAGATAAAGATATAACACAAAAGAGGTTAGGTAAAAACATTGTAGTTGTGAATTTAAAATAGAAATACTAGAGGCACCTGGGTAGGTTAGTTGTTTAAGTGTCCAGCTCTTAACTTCGGCTCAGGTCATGAACTCATGGTTCATGGGTTTGAGCCCTGTGTCGGGCTCTGTGTTGACAGTGCCTGCTTGGGATTCTCTGTCTCTCCCTCTCTCTCTGCCCCTCCCCTGCTCATGCACTCTGTCTCTCTCTCTCTCTCTCAAAATAAATAAGTAAACCTAAAAAAATACAAATACTAGTATGAACTCATCAGGTAATATATATCTATATATTTACATACATATCTCTATGTAAATAATATAAATATATATAAATATCTATCTATGATAGATAGATACACTTCCACTAAAGAGACTTAGAAACAGCAACTACATTCTCATCTTGAAATATTTCCCATTGAAAGAAATCAAGGGTCCTTGGCCAAACAGCTAATTCCAGGAATTGAGGTCTGGAGAGGAAGATGGAATATCTTGACATATCAGCTATTAAGAAAGTCATAAAAAAAAAAAACTATTAGGATCATGTCCAAGGAGCCAATCTGAAGAGTACCCATAGCCAAAGTTGGAGCTTCAATAACGATAAGAATTGCAATGGATTGAAATCCCTCTAATATGTTTAAGTCCATGAGTTCATTATAAGAGTTAAAAAATCTAATTTTTGAAAGATGACAGGGAATCAATTTGTTACTGGGGAAATAAAAGAGAAAACTCAAACATTTTCCCTGCCTTTTCTATAATAAACCGTTTCATTGGATAACCAAATAGTAGATGAAGGGGTGCATCTCATTATACAATCTTTCAAAGTAATTCATGAAAGCAAAATGGTAGGGATAGATTATTATCTTTTTGCAAGCTTCCATTAATAAATCTAAATATTGAGTATCGATGGCTGCTAACATTAAAAAGAAAAAAAGAATGAGTGAAAACCAGACTTCCTGAAAAAAGAACACAAAGGAAATGAATCGAAGCCTGAGGAAACCTCTGGATCCACCTGCCAATTTCTAGGAAACACAAAAGGCACAGGAACATGTGAAACTAAATCAGGAGTGTGCAATCAGCAAAATGTGTCAGAATGAGTTCTACAACAGACAAAGTATGAGGAAAGGAAAGGGTAGAGGAGAACCTGTAGCTTAAAAGAGATGTAAAAAAGTAACAAGGTGTTTTCTTTTCACAGGCGAGACTAAACTGTATTGTAAGGAAATGCAAAAGAGTGATTGCTATGACTCAGGATAGTGGTTTGTTGGTTTAATGTTTATTTTTGAGAGACAGAGAGAGAGACACACAGCATGAGTGGGGGAGGAGCAGAGAAAGAGAGAGGGAGACACAGAATCCGAAACAGGCTCCAGGCTCTGAGCTATCAGCACAGAGCCCAACGTTGATCTCATGAACCGTGAGATCATGACCTGAGCCGAAGTCAGAGGCTCAACTGAGCCACCCAGGTGCCCGTGTTTGTTTGTTTTTTGACAGTAGTCATTTTGGAGGAAGAGGAATGGCTATGAATTGTATAGAGCATGTGGGGGGCGGGGGAGGCTTCTGAGATGACTGGGAAAGTTGTTTCTTGATATGGGTTGTGGCTACAAGGATATTCCACAGTGTTCACTAAGGTCTATATTTGTTTTCTTTTCTGTTTCTATATGCTTCTATTTATTTTATAATTTAAAAGTTTCAAAAAGTTATAGTGGTTTAGAGAGATAAATCAACCTGGAAATGGTGAGAAAAAAGTATGTGCAATATACTGACTCTTATTATAATATAGTTGATTATTACTATTATGTATTTGAGCTAGTGCAGGTCCATTTATGCCTTCCAAAATGTAACCATATAAAATGAGAAGTAAGGGGGTGCCTGGGTGGCTCAGTCAGTTGAGTGTCCGACTCTTGATTTTGGCTCAGGTCACAATTTCACAGTTTCATGAGCTCTAGCCACCCCCCGCCCCTGCCACTGCGCTGTCAGCACAGAGCCTGCTTGAGATTCTCCCTCTCTGCTCCTCCTCTGCTCACTCTCTTTCTCAAAAATAAATAATAAATAAATAACTTAAAAAAATAAGAACTACAACTGATAAGAGAATCATAGAACATTTATAAAACCAAAACAACACAAAGAGCTCTTACAGTTTGGTATTTTCTAAAACTGGTTTCTTCGGAATATTAATTCCACAAGAAGTTAATAAGTGCTTTCTCAAAAATGAAAAAAAAAGTTTAAATGGTCAAGTAAGTCAGAGAACTAGAGTTAAACAGATGCTTTTATGTCTAATACCTTTGGGACTTTAATAAGTTTGTATAATTTCAAGCACTAAGAAGAGACTATAGTTACATTATTTCCCAAACTTATTTGACCATTGTTTTTATTGAGTAGAGTTATGCCTATCTCTAACAGCAGCAAATAAGGGAAGTTATTTTGTTTATTGCTTTATAATATCCTCTGCCCAGAGGTGCCTGGGTGGTTCAGTCGGTTAAGCGTCTGACTTGGGCTCAGGTCACAATCTCGTGGTTTGTGGGTTTGAGTCCCGCGTTGGGCTCTGTGCTGACAGCTCAGAGCCTGGAGCCTGCTTCAGATTCTGTGTCTCCCCTCCTCACCTTCCCCTGTCTCTCTCTGCCTCTCCCCTGATCGCTCTCTGTTTCTCTCTCCTTCAAAAATAAATAAATTTTAAAAAATTTTATAATACCCTCTGCTCAATGAGATCATGGACTTAGTTCTATTTATAACTCTACCCGCAGTGCCTATAACAGTGCCTGAGACACAGAAGATACTCAAGAACTACTTGATGAATGAATGACTTCTCAGCACGGAAATCAGGTAAGATTAAAGATCTCTTTGTAGCAAATCAAAGTCAAATTCATTTGTAGATTTTGTAGAAAATCAAACAGTAATGGCCTGACTAACAAAGAGCATCTGCTGTTATCTTGGTGGTTTAATGTGGATTTTTAACATTACTGCATTTCCACCAATAGATCTGCAGGGACAATTACTTAAAGAGAGCTGTAATAGCCAAGTACTAAGTTCTATTATTTTTATGAATAACATAAATTAATTGCATTTAGAAATTCACTTCAACTTTCATTTTATTGTCTAAACATTTGCCTGTGCACCTTACAGATTTGGAGAGGCAGTAAACATCATGGTTAATTAAGATCACAGGTTTTGGAGTTAGGCAGTTAACACCCCATTCTACTTATTTCCTTCTATTCTTTCAGGAGGAAATTTTAATACCATAACATACCATGACATCATGCTAGGAAAGGAACCAGAGATCATCAGTTGAATTAACATATGAACTAAAGACCCTGCCACAGCGATTGTGTTTCCACTATGTACCACTCTCCCATTTATTTCAGTTTGGCATTTTGACAGAAAAAAAAATGATCTCATCAGCACAGCCTTGAACTAAAATTAGAGTAGTATTTTTCATTTCCAGTGCTACCTCTGATAAGCCCTATTACTACAGGGAAATTATTTAACATAATTGCATTTATTTCTTTATCTATAGCAGCAATGACAAAATTCTAATCTTCAGAGAAGCAGATGATAAAACATTTTTTATCTCAGCATATTAAGGAAGCAACAGGGTGTGGTGGAAAGTGTGGCAGGCTGAAAGAAAATTTGGATTCTAGTTCTGATATGTTACTAGATGACTGGATAGTCTTGTACACATTACTTAATCTCCAGGGGTTAGAAGCTAGCTGCAAAATGATCTCTAGCAGTATTTCCAACTTTTGAAATAAGTCTAGGATTCTAATCATTACTATAGGGATTACTATTGTGCATGTCTAAAACTTTTTAAAATTATTCCTTCTATTGCCTCATGCTGGAGTCTTTGAGGCGGCCAACAACCATCATCCGTCTCTCATGCCCTGATTCTGAATCAACTGAGAATACAGAGTATAAAGTATTAGGGACTGACAGGAATCAAATCATCACCTTTTTTAAAAACATGTTTGTTTGTTTATTTATTTATATAAATAAACTCTATGCTCAATATGGGACTTGAACTCACAACCCCGAGATCAAGAGTCTCACTTGCCACCAACTGAGCCAGCCAGGTGCCCAGAGAAGTATCACCTTTAATATTAATAAAGACTACAGTAGATAATATGGCATATAGCTGTGAGCAAGAGGACTTCTTAAAACTGAAGCCCACTTAGAAGATAGTCTCACCTGTCCAGACCCAGACACTGGGCTATCCCAGACCTCCCCACAAAGAACCAGGTATAAGTATAATATTTCAAATGGAAGAACAAAGGAAAGTGTGAGTTCCCCAGAGAAAGTTTTCTGTAGATGTCCTCTACTAGGTTGAGGAAGTTCCTTTCTATTCCTGGTTTATTGGTTGCTTTTATGATAAATCAGTGAATTCTATCAAATGTTTTTCCTGCATTTATGAAAATAATTATGTGGTTTGGCCCTTTATTCTATTAATATGTGCATTTCATGTATTAAACCAACCTTGCATTTCTGGAAGAAAGCTCTCTTGGTCATAGTGTATAATTCTTTTTTTACGTTACTAGATTGAGTTTGTTAGTATTTTGTTAGAACTTTTATATCTATATTCATTAGATATATTGTTTTCTAACTTTCTTGTGATGTCTTTGTTTTTGGCATGCTAACACTGGCCTTATAGAATAAGGTGCAAAGTGTTCCCTCCTCTTCCATATTTTAGAAGAGCTTGTGCAAAAACAGTATTAATTTGTCTTTAAATGTTTGATAGAATTCACCAGTGAAGCCGACTGAGCCTGGACTAAGCCCTCTTTCTTTCTTTTTTAATGTTTATTTTTGAGAGAGAGAGAAAATGAGCAGGGGAGGGGCAGAGAGAGAGGGAGACACAGAATCCCAAGCAGGTTCCAGGCTCTGAGCTGTCAGCCCAGAGTCTGACGCGGGGCTCGAACTCACAAATCGCGCTATCATGACCTGAGCTGAAGTCACACACTCAACTGACTGAGCTACCCAGGTGCCCCGGACTAAGCCTTCTTATAACAACCTTCCAATTAATTTAAGTCAGGGCTACCCAGGACAGTCTCCCTTTTGATTAATTTAAGGTCAACTAATTAGGGATTTTAATTACAACTACAAAAATCTCTTCATAATAGCACCTAAATTATGTTTGATTGAATAAGTGAGAGAAGATGTTTGTATGCTACAAAGTGGCTGCTGCCTCCCTTCCCTTCTCCAATTCTGGCAAGAGGGGATCACTTGTCATCCCCTCTAACAGGAAGCATACTAGAAAGAAAATTCTTGGGACCGAAGTTCAGCCTAGTCAAGTTGACATAGCACAAAGCCATCAGTTTCTTAAAACCACAACTTCATGAGAATCATCAAGAACTTGTTACAAATACAGCTTTTCTTTGGACCATATTGGAACCAATATTTGAGAATCACTGATTCATATACAAGTAGAATAACATAAGTAATAAATAATATATATTTAATCCACACTATGTGCCATGCACCAGCCTGAGCACTTTATATTAATTATCTTATTTAATCTTCACAAGAGCCCTAAGGTATAAGTACTGCTCCTGTTCCCATTTTATATATGAGAGAACTGACAGTCACATAGGTCAAATTATGTGCTCAAGGTCATCCAGTGGAACTCGAGCTCACGAAACAGGTGAACAGCTTTTCAGTCACTAGCTCTAACCATCAATTATATACAGAGGACCATGGAACATGTTAAATGACACCATGGAAATTCAATTTTAAAAAATCCAGAGTGTGGGACATTCTATAAGACAAATGACTTGGTTTTTTTTCCAACAATTAAATTTCAAAGAATAAAACAGAGGGGAAAGAGACTTGTAGATCAATACTGTCCATAATACTGTGTGCAGTGGTGGAAAGGTTCTATATCTGCACTCTCCGTGTGGCTATTTGCAACTGAGGAAATGAATTTTTGATTTTATTTACTTGTAATGAATTTATGTTTAAACTTAGTCAAATGTGGCCAGTGGCTGCCATATCGAACAGGGAAGTTATAAAAAACTTTTTAAAAATTACATTTTAGAGACATGTACTTAAATATTTAAGGATGGAAATAATATTGATACCTGGAATTTCACTATTGCTTTTGGGGGTGGGGGACACCAAGTGGAGTATAGATGAGCAGAATTGACCACGAATGGATGATTGTTGATGCTGAGTGGTAGGTAATGAGGGTCCTACCTTTTCTCTCAATCTTTGAATACGCTTGAAATTTTTAATAAATAGAAGTTTTTAAAGGACATTTTTTGTGGTGCTTGTCCCACGTATCACTCATTTAATCATCACAACGCCCTCGTGAGGTAACTGGAATGGTTCTATTTACAGATGAAGAATGCAAGGCTCAGAGAGGTTAGGTAAAGTACCAGAAGTTACACAGCTACTTACAGGCCCAGACTCAAATCCATGTTCCTCCAAATCCCATGTTATTCTATCACCCCGTCCTTACTCTGGATAACAAGCTGTATAATCAACATGCGTTGCTTAGTGGACAGTAAAGCAGAAAGGATCAGAGAAACAGATTAAACCCTTTTGCTCTCCTTCAGAATGATAAATTTGTAACGTGTGCTTCTCTAATTAGGAAGAGATTAATACCAAGCATGAGCTGCTGTAAGTTTATTAGTGAGTGTGGAGAGATGCATACTCCTGAACAGGATTGATTTATAAGTTCCAGATGTGAAAGAGAGGCTGTATCAACTTTTTTCTGTATTATCACTGAAGATGATAATACAAGCAGCTTAAGACATTGAATGTATTGACTGAAATTGCTCTTCTCGGGACTCAAAGGTTATGTTACACACCTTTTCCTTCAAAATATAGTTAATATGCACTGAGAAGAAAAATTACTCGTGGTAATATCAGAAACAGGGACAAGTAATTAACTTGTATCTTTTTTTTTTTATTTTTTTTTCAACGTTTATTTATTTTTGGGACAGAGAGAGACAGAGCATGAACGGGGGAGGGGCAGAGAGAGAGGGAGACACAGAATCGGAAACAGGCTCCAGGCTCCGAGCCATCAGCCCAGAGCCCGACGCGGGGCTCGAACTCACGGACCACGAGATCGTGACCTGGCTGAAGTCGGACGCTTAACCGACTGCGCCACCCAGGCGCCCCTTAACTTGTATCTTAATACATATGTTGTTGTATTAAGTGGTTTTTGTCTTTGATCCCTAATGACTTCTTAAAGGGCCTTATGCCGATATGATATGATATGATATGATATGATATGATATGATATGATATGATATGATATATGATATGATATTTATACTTCATATATAGAAGACTTCACGGCAGGCACATAGCTTCAGCCAATGCTTCTAGCCAATATTTTCACTCCTTGACAGTTATAATGCAGTGAAGCATCTTTCTTAAGCTAATAAATTAACCATTTAGCATCTAGTAGGAACTACAAACAAGAGACCTTAATATACTAATTGCTCTTCATATCTAGATCTTTGGTCTAGGCTTTACTACTTACAAAGCAGTATTTTATGGTAGTAGTCTCTTAGCAACTGAATGAATAACTGCAGGTAACTGCATCTCCTCTACAAAGATTTTTAGGGGTCTGGGTGGCTCAGTTGGTTAAGCATCCAACTCTTGATTTTGGCTTAGGTCATGATCTCACGGTTCGTGAGATCAAGCCCTGTGTTGGGTTCCATGAGCTGACAGTGTGGAGCCTGCTGGGATTCTCTCTCTCTCTCTGCCTCTCCACCACTCATGCTGTGCTCCCCCTCTCTCTCTTTCTCTCACGCTCTCTCTTTAGAATGACTAGTTCTGTAAGAATGCAATAAAGGGGACAAAAGACAATGTCTGTTAACAGCTATTAATGATGGAGACTGAACATTCAGAAAAAAAGAGTTTTAAAATCAATCTTGAAACCAACTACATGTCCCATTGAATGTTATTCCCAGGCTGTGACAGTAGTGGCCTTGAGAAACTTTGGCCTTCTTGCTCAGAACAAATGCCTGCTTCCCAAGCAGCTGCTCTAAACCCAGCATCTCTGTCATCGAAAGCAGCAGCCATTTCCATCTTTGGGTCTCATCTACCCACTTCACCTGAGAGCTGACCTAGAAAGTAGGAGTCAGAAATCAGGGAGTCAGATGGAAGGTGAATGGCAGGCACAGATTTATGAAAACAGTGAGCTCCAATAATTAAATAACCAAAGGTAACAATTAGTGGGAGATATTGCAACACAATTGTCTCCAAGAGCACCTTGGAGTTTACTGTGGAGAGAATAGGACTATGAATACTTCACCATAAGAGTCTGAGAAGGCTATGTAAACTAGGGATGTCTTTCCATGTGTCTTGAGTGAGGACTTATTTGTTTTCTTTAAACTCTTATTAAAAACCCAGGTGTGGGCCAAAGGGGATAAACTTGACCACCCTCTAAAAACCATGAAGTATTAAAAACAAAATAACTTTGCTTATGCAGAAGGTAAACTTTCTTAAACTAGTTGGGCTCTTTTCAAAAATTTTTCGCATATAATTTGGTAGAATGTACATCTTGAGGCAAGAATTCTCCATTTAGGGACATTTAGATGGTGAAAGAAAAAAGTCCCCACCCACCCAGAGATAGTATCATAAACTGTTGTTAGATTTTATACTGTTATGAAACAATATGTTTTATTTTAAAAAGACTGAATGTGTAAAATAAGAAAATGCTTCTGATTGTTCCAGAAGTAAAAATATCAGTTTATGTCAAAAAGCCATTCCCGATTTACCACACCTGCCAAATTCCTTGTTCACTCTGTAATTTATTGCTTATTTATACAGGACGGCTCAGCAGATGTCACATCTGGTTATCCTACTGGTTTGGAGTTTTAGTTTATTTTTAGCTAGGATGGTATAAGAAAGTTTAATGCCCCGGATAAGCTTACACAGCAAAAATTTTTAGCCTGAACTTTGTTACATCTAGGACTTTCCTGAAACTTTAAGATTTGATCGTAAGGAAGAGAAAGTGAACACTATTCAAAAGAAGTAGGACACGGAAGATTGGGGAAAAGAAACATTAGTCCTGGAACCCTCCAGATTAACTATTCACCCAGGACCTGATACAGTTAATAATACTGCATTACATAACTCAGCTCTGTGCAGTGAGCAAAAACCTCTCAATGAACAGTGGTTAGCACAGTTTCCCAATCACAATTTTCTGAATTTACATAACTTTACTGTTAGCCAGGCAAAGTGTTGTATAATCCAGATAGAATCATGCTGCAGGATTACCAGATTTCTGGACTATTAGCACTATTCTTTTTCAGTTTCATCACTGGGAGACACAATTAACAGCAAAACGGTATTTGCAATAACCCTTTAGTGCCAAACTAAACATAACAAAAAAAAAAAACCCTCTAAACATGACAACATACACACACACCACATAGGTCATAAGGCCTATGTGTTTGATAAATTAGACTATTATCAAATTCGTACAACTCTAAAACAAAAATGCCAGAGACAGAAAGGATATGAGAGTCCTCATGAGAGGAACCTTCATTTACTGCTGGGAAAAGTATAAACTATATGATACAACCATTCTGAAGAGAAATTTGGCAATATTCAATTAGGAGGTATGCAGGACTCAGAGCCCAGCAGGGTCCCTCTTAGATAAACTAGAGAAATTCTCAGCCATGTGCACAAGGAGATATGTTCAAATGCAGCATTATTTTTACTAGAAGAAAAACGGAATAATCTACATGTTCATTGATTTTAAAATAGAAAGACGGGACGCCTGGGTGGCTCAGTTGCTTAAGTGTCCCACTTTGGCTCAGGTCATGATCTCACAGTTCATGGGTTCAAGCCCCACACTGGGCTCTTTGCTGACAGCTCAAAGCCTGGAGCCTACTTCAGATTCTGTGTCTCCCTCTCTCTCTGCCCCTCCCCTACTTGCACTCTGTCTCTCTCAAAAATAAATAAACCATTAAAAAAATTATAAAATAGAGAGATAAATTCATGAAAGGGAATAGAATTCAGTAGTTAAAATGAAAAATTCAATCTATTTGTATCATCATGGATAAATTTGGAAGTCATCATGGAACAACCATGGCAAACTGCAGAATGATATGCACAGCATCATGCAATTGATATAAACCTTACAATTTTACAAAATTATTTTGAGAGAGAGAGAATGAGCATGAGTGGGGGAGGGGGCAGAGAGACAGAATCCCAAAGTAGGGCTTGAAACCATGAACTGTGAGATCATGACCTGAGCTGAAATCAAGAGTCGGCCGTTTAACTGACTGAGCTACCCAGGTGCCCCAGAAGTATACCGTTTAAAGTGCTTGTCAAAATCATAGGTGACTCCCTTGTTTAGGCTAAGTTTAACTTGGATTCTTTTAAAAATAAGCAATGAAGATATGTTTCAGAATATCAAAAGACTAGAGGTTATTCAAAGATTTTTAAAGTGTCTTTTAATTCTTTCTGCAACAATGTTGAAACACAACCATATTGATTTCATCACTTATGAAATTTCTTCATTTTTCATATGTCCAAGCAGATCTGAACACACCCAACCTCCACAAGCTCACCTTTTATGGAAACAGACACAAGGGCTTTGACCCCAACTAATGTCTGTTCCAAAATGAGCAGAAAGAGGGATTACAGCCTTTTTAAAAATAACCTCTTCTGGGGTAAAAATAAATTATAGTAAATATATCCTGTCATAACTCAGTGACCTCATTTGAGGTAACTTTGATGGGCAGATTCTTCTCTGTTTTATTAGCAACATTAATCAGAAGGCTGGCACAGTTTGTGAACAGCTTCTCATGGGATCTTTGCAAGCCTTCTTGTTGCAATAATGTGAAATTAATGTCTCTTAGAAAGATGTCTGCAAATTCTAGTAACACTTGAGAACAACCATTAACAATCAATTGTTATTGCTGTCTTTTTTTTTCTGAGAGACAAGAAAATATTTAAACCTTCGGTGCATGCAAGGGGTTTTTTAAGATATATAGTCTCCGAAAACATGCACGTTGCCTTCAGGGCAGTGATTACCTCTGGAGAGAGATGGACAGGAACCAGATCAGTGGAAATATGAAAGAAGCTTCAATTAATCTGTAACATTTCATTTTTTTAAAGAAAAAAAAAGGTGAGGCAAATATTGCAAAATGGTAACATTTTAAAACAGGATTGTGGGCACATAGGTGCTCCATTATATAATTCTTTCCTGTTTCCTGTATGCTTGAAATGTTATACTTAAAAAAAAAAAAAAAGAAGTAAAGAAATAAAGTAATGTTAAAGCACAAACAACAATCTTGGGAAACATATATTTAAAACATGTATGATGGGGTGCCTGGTTGGCTCAGTCAGTTAAGCGGCCATTGGCTTAGGTCATGATCTCACAGCTCATGAGTCCCAGGCCGGTGTCGGACTCTGTGCTGACAGCTCAAAGCCTGCAGCCTGCTTCAGATTCTGTGTCTCCCTCTCTCTTTGCACGTCCCTCATTCACACTCTATCTCTCTCAAAAAATAAATAAACATGAAAGAAAATTTTAATTTAAAACACGTATGATAAAAGGATCTATTTTCTTAATATATAAAAACAAATCAATGAGGTAAACAAATGACCCAATTAAAAAAAAAAAAACAGAAAAAGGATGTGAAATGGGGAATTTATAGGACGATAGTTAACAAACGTATAAAAGAGCCTAAACATGTATGGGTCTCTATGTGTATATACTCATGGAATAAATGCAAATCAAGAAAACAATACTACTTTTCACTATCATACTGGCAGAATGTTTTAAATTTGACAAAATACTGTTAGCAATGATGAGGAGAAACATTCTCAGGTGTTTCTGAGAAAAGTATGAATTGGTATAATCATTCTGAGGGGAAAATTTTTAAATGTACATTCTCTTTGGAAGAACAATTTCATTCCTAGGATTTTTCCTCGGATACAGTTGCATATATGCACAAAGCTTTATATATATATGTGTGTGTGTGTGTGTGTGTGTGTGTGTGTGTGTGTGTGTGTGTGTGTGTATACATAAATTGAGGAAAAAAATAAATTTCCACCAGTGGAAGATAGATTAAACTGATGATACATCCAACTTGCAGAATATTATACATCGACAAATGAAGATGTCCACAATACAACATAGGTTTACAAAAACCATGTGGTGAAACCCTATGTACAATAAAATCCTACTTGCATTAAAAGGCATACATTATACGTATATGTGCAAACAAATGTCTGAAAGATATATAACAGCAATTATCTCTAGGGGGTGATACTGGAGGTTGGGAATGGGAAAGAAACCTTTTATTTCCTCTTAGACTTTCACTGCATCAGTTAAGGACTAGTTGCTACAAACGACGGAACGGAAACTCAAACTGTCCTAAGAAGTGAATGAATTTACTGGCTACATTTAACTGAAAAATCTGTGGGGAGTTTCAGGCCTATCTTGAATCAAGGCTCCACAATGCACCACGATGGTTTTTCTGGTGTTGACTTCATCTTTTGTGCATGTGAATACTGCCCTCTGGGAATGTATACCTGATGGCCTGATCATCTGGATGGCTCCCCTAAAGTTAGCAACATGGTGGCTGTTAGCAAAGGCATGAGTGAATGCTTCTCTTTTCCAGAAACCTTTACTTACAGGATTTTAAGGATCGTCAATTCTAATTGGATTATATGCCCATCCTTGAATCAAGCATTGTAATTCATGGCAATTGGCTTGGGGTCAATTCTACCCAAACCATATAAGATAGAATGGGATCTGGATGATTTCCCGTAATAAAGAGGAATGCTGGGCAGCAAACAGCAGATATCCACTATTGCTGGATAAAGTTTTACCCAGTGCATATAATCTATCTATCTATCTATCTACCTACCTATCTATCTATCATCTATCTATCTATCTGCCATCCCGTAGGACCTAGACTTTGAGCTTCATAGGAAGGGACTATATCTGTGTCATTCATTATTCCGTTCTTTGAGTCTAAGATGGTTTCCTGGCACGTGGGAAGCTGTTACAATATTTGTAGAATAAAAACAAAACAAAACAGGGGCGCCTGGGTGGCTCAGTCAGGTTAAGCGTCTTGATTTTGGCTCAGGTCATGATCTTACGGTTTGTGGTATCCCCACATCAGGCTCCACGCTGATAGCAAAAAGCCTGCTCTCTGTCCTCTCTCTCTCTGCTTCTCTCTCCCCTCACACATGCTCTCTCTCTGTCTCAAAGCAAACAACAAACATTGAAAACAAAACAACCTATGGTGCAACTTCACTCCTAATCATTGACTATTAACTAGAAAAACAGCCACAGAATCAGCATCAGGCATCTTTCACAATATCTTTATCTAAAGTTATCAGAAGAAAGACTGATGCAGTGAGAGATAAACAATTTCTAAGAAAAACACTGATGGCTCTTTTAAACATTTGCTGATACTGTTTTTTGTTGATAGAAATTATTTGACACATCATGTGGATTCATTACCTGAACTATTGTAATAATGAGTAAACTCATCAAATTTAATTACTCTATTCTTTAAATAGGAGTTTAGGGTCAGGCTAGTTTAAGACTTCTAAAAAATAAAAATAAATAAATAAATAATTGCCTAATTAATTAAAAAAACTACTTCTTCCTCCTCTTCCCTTCCTTTGACCTCCACTCACTGGGCCACTGAGAACTGCTTCTGCCTGTGCAATTTGCCACATAATTAGGTCTGCCAGACAAAATACAGGATACTCAGTTACATGTAATTTCAGATAAACAATGAATTATTTTTCAGCATGAGTATGTCCCAGATATTGCATGGGACCAGAAGTGGGGATAATTTATACTAAAAAATTATTCATTATCAGAAATTCACACTTATCTAAGCATCCTGTATTTTTATTGCTGTAGTTTCTTATTTTTATTTGCTGTAGTTTCTTGTTTTTATTTGCTAAATCTGGCAACCCCACACATAATACAAGGTGCCTGTGATTACTTCCAGTTTGCTAAAGGGTAAACTGCTGGGCTTCCTGCACTATAAAATACTGATTATTGGATTTTCACTTTTCCCCCCTTTTTTTAAATTTGGATTTCAGTTAACATACAGTGCAACATTGGTTTCAGGAGTAGAATTCAGTGATTCATCACTTACATACAACACCCAGTGCTCATCACAATAAGTGTCCTCCTTAATACCCATCACCATTTAGCCCTTCTCCCACCCACATCCCTTCATCAGTCCTCAGTTTGTTCTCTATCATTAAGAGTCTCATGGGACACCTGGGTGGCTGAGTCGGTTAAGCATTGGACTCTTGGTTTCAGCTCAGGTCATGATCTTACAGTTTCATAGGGTCTAGTCCCGCATCGGGCTCTTCACTGACAGTGTGGAACCTGGTTGGGATTCTCTCTCTCTCTCTCTCTCTCCCTCTCTCTCTCTCTCTATCTCTGTCCCTCCCCTACTAGCGCTGTCTCTGTCTCTCTCAAAATAAATAAATAAACAAAAAAGAGTGTCTTGTGGTTTGTTTCCCTCTCTTCTCTTTTCTCCCCCTTCCCCTATGTTCATCAATTTTGTTTCTTAAATTCCACATATGAGTGAAATCACATGATATTTGTCTTTCTCTGATTGATGTATTTTGCTTAGCATAATACATCCTAGCTCCATCCACATCATTGCAAATGGCAAGATTTCACTCTTTTTGATGGCTGAGTAATATTCCATTGTATATATACCACATCTTCTTTATCCATTCATCAGCTGAGGGACATTTGGACTCTCTCCAGAGTTTGGCTATTGTTGATAGTGCTGCTATAAACATTGGGGTGCATGTAACCCTTTGAATATGTATTTTTGTATCCTTTGGGTAAATACCTAGTAGTACAATTGCTGGGTCGTAGGGTAGTTCTATTTTTAGTTTCTTGAGGAACCTCCATACTGTTTTCCAGAGTGGCTGCACCAGTTTGCATTCCCGCCTACAGTATAAGAAGGTTCCCCTTTCTCCATATCCTCATCAATACCTGTTGTTTCCTATGTGGTTCATTTCAGCCATTCTGACAGGTGTGAAGTGGATCTCACTGTGGTTTTGATTTGTGTTTCCCTGATGATGAGTGAAGTGGAGCATCTTTTCATGTGTCTGTTAGCCATCTGGATATCTTCTTTGGAAAAGTGTCTATTCATGTCTTCCACCTGTTTCTTAACTGGGTTATTTGTTTTTTGGATGTTAAATTTGATACATTCTTTATAGACTTTGGATACTAGGATTTTCACTTTTTAATCTACCTCTTTTACACTTAAAGAGCAAGTACAAAGTAAACTCCTGTGTAATTACCACCCAGGTTAAGAAATATGGCAGAGCAATGCCAGTACCTTAGAAGTACTCTGTGTTCCTCTCCTCTGCTGGCATCCTCCTCTCTCCTCTCAAGGGTAACCACTATCCTGACTTTTATAATCAATCTCTGGTGTTTCTTTAGGCTTGCCACCTATGTGCACATCTATAAACAATATATTTTGACTGTTTTTGAGCTTAATATAAAAATGTATATATCAGAGACGCCTGGGTGGCTCAGTTGGTTGAGAGTCCACCTCTTGATTTCAGCGCAGGTCATGATCTCATGGTTCATGAACCCCGCTTAGAATTCTCTCTTTCCCCCTCTCTATGCCCCTCCCCCATTCATGCACACATGTGCTTGTGCGCTGTTTCTCTCTCAAAATAAATAAACATTAAAAAAAGTGTATATCAGTGATCTTTGCAACTTGTTTCTTTCACCCAACATTGTGCTTGTGAGATTTATCCACATAGGTATGCTTCCTTAATTCTCATTGCTCTATAGTGTTTCAAATGTGATTATGCCCATGATTTATCCACCCATGCTACTGCTTTCTTGTTGATGGTGCAGTCTTAACTTAAATTGACAATTTTAGGATCCTTTACATTTATTGTAATAAGCTAAAACAACTATCATAAAATAGTTTCATACTATTTAGGGAAATTTCTAATACTTAGTATTCCCTCTGAAATTTTTTGTTGTGTTCAGCACTAGGACCAATTTGAAGGTGGCTTATATAAAATGGTTCTCACTTATAGTCACTTAAATTTTGTATTGAGGTATAAATATAGTAAAATGCACTGATCTTAAATTCATAATGAATTTCTTGATGAATTTCTACATATGTATATACCTATGTAACCACTACCCAGATCAAGATATAGAATGTTTCCAGTAGCCTTTTAATATGACTGTCTTACAGTCCTACAAGACAGCTGTACATAAATTTTTAGACACATGCTTCATCCAGGACTTATGCTGTTGGTTTCTGGGCTTTCGGCTGCCACCACGTGGTGAGTCTCCATACTGCTACTTGATTCCTTTAAAGGACTCAAGCAATTAGATTTCTAAAATGAAAGTGATTACACAGATTCTGATGAGGCTAACAATTGAAATAGGTGAGCTAATGTCTCTATTAAAAAAGAAAAAAAGATTTATCTTCCAAAAGGAGGATTTAAGATTATATAGATAACGACATCACTTATATTTATAGTTAAATTGAGTATATAAATTTCTGCTTGAATATTTAGCATATTAAGAAAAAAATGACTTATTGCAAATATTATTAGCCTTCTAGCTGTGAAATGTATAAAAAGCTGGTAATGTATAAAAACTATAAGGATAAAGTTACAGGGGGCACCTGGGTGGCTCAGTCATTAAGCATCTGACTTCAGCTCAGGTCATGATCTCTCGGTTTGTGAGTTCAAGTCCCACATCGGGTGAGCTCGAGCCCCACTTGGTGTGAACATGCTTCAGGTAAACACGAGCCCCACTTCTCTCTCTCTCTCTCTCTCTCTCTCTCTCTCTCTCTCTCTGCCCCTTGCTCACTTGCATCCTCTTTCTCTCTAAAACAAACAACAAACAAATAAATAAATAAAGTGATACTTTAAAAAAAAGAATAAAATGACAGTCCCCTGGATAGCACAGCTCTAGGACCCAAAGATGAGGAACACCTGCTCTGGGTGCTCCTGTCAGGAGATTGCTGCTTCTCCAGTTGTTCATTTACAAGAGCTTGATCTGAACTGGTCCTTGTCCTGGCATGACGGAGAACAGGGCTCAGAGTTTCTGTCTCTAGCCACACCCTGTAGTCTGTTTCTACTGACTCCTATGCTTTGCCTCTCGCCAATTTCCAAGAAGGGATGTGCCTGTGGTCTGGAACGGAACCCACACTGTCTGGGAGGTGTGCCTGTTCATTGTACAGATGGCCATGGCTGCACTTGGGTGATGACGCTGTACCGATTGTCCTGAACTTAAAACCTTGGAAATCGTCACCTCTCTACCCTCATATGGCCTGTGTACTCTTTTTGTCTTCCTTCTGTCCCTCTGTGTCTTTTCCCTCTAAAGGTTCAGTCCAAGGCTCTAGACCCTATGTTCTCCCATGGAATTTACTGGGCAGCTGTCTCTGAATCCCTAGACCCTCACTCTTGGTATTACTCATTTTAACACTTAGCCACACACAGCCAGGTCCCTTCAAGCACAACTGGGAAACTGTGATCTAGAGCTTAACAATTTCCTTTTAGGAGAAGCTCCTAGGGGAAATAAAAGTGTCATTTTCAGTCAAAAAAAGAATAAAATTACATGCAGGAAATTTATTCAAACCTTTGGACCTACTGATATATGTTTTATTATTGTACTATATTCTGACTACAAGTTGCTGTAATTCTGTTTGGAATTATGCCATTTTAAAATGGCTACCTAGGGGCGCCTGGGTGGCGCAGTCGGTTAAGCGTCTGACTTCAGCCAGGTCACGATCTCGCGGTCCGTGAGTTCGAGCCCCGCGTCAGGCTCTGGGCTGATGGCTCGGAGCCTGGAGCCTGTTTCCGATTCTGTGTCTCCCTCTCTCTCTGCCCCTCCCCCGTTCATGCTCTGTCTCTCTCTGTCCCAAAAATAAATAAACGTTGAAAAAAAAATTAAAAAAAAAAAATAAAATAAAATAAAATGGCTACCTAACATTAATATATCAAAAAATATATAACTGAAATTTTTGAATGCACTAGATATACATCATCCAGATAGGTCTTTCCAATATTTTCATTATGGGGGGGGGGGGAAAGAGAATTCCAGCACTGAAGATTTTAATAAATATTAAGGGAAAGTGTAAAGATGATAAATTAGATGATCAAATGATTTCAGCATCCAATGCATGTTGAAGAATAAGAGAGAGAGGAAGAAAATGGATGGACACCAAACAGTGTTTTATTCCTATAAATATGGAGCTTATTAAGATTTTGTTATGGGAAAGATTCCAGGTCAAGTTGTAGACTGTGACACATGATTCATCCTGTACCCTACCTCCTCCCCCACTTAAATTCCAAGACAGATCGTTTTCAAAAAACCATATCAGTAGAAAACAATTAGTGTACCATCAGTGTACCAGAACTACTTGGAAAATAGAAAGCAAATGCATTTGAATTTCCTGAAAAAAAAAAATCAATAGAGAAGAAATTGCATCTTAGGCCAAAGGCCAGTCAGCTTCTAAGAAGCCTCAGATATGATTCAGGCTCAGTATCAGCAAATTCAAAGAGAGAAGTTGGCTGTAGAACAACTTTCAGTGTAGTTTCTTAAAGATGTTTCCTTTAAGAAAACTTAAAGGACTTGCAGTAACTTAAGACTTGCCGTAACTTAATAATTTGTACCAAAAAAGCATTAAACAAGATACTTCATAATAATAAAGGCAGAATTCACAATGAAAATATAAAATCTATACACCAAATAACATAGCACCAATAGTCATAAAGCAAAAACTATAGCAGATACAAGGCAAAATAGAAACATGCTAGAGGATAGAGACTTTAATTTACTTCCCTTAATCTGTTAGAGAAAGTGGACAAAAAGTAAGAATATAGAAGAAAGTGAAGTAATGTCTTAAAGGTCTAAAGGAAGATTTTTTTAAAAAAAATTAGCTTTATTGTTAATTAAGCATGAGGACAAAATAAAGACATCTGGGAACAAAACATCTACCATTCATACTCCCTACCTGAAAAATTACTAGAGGAAATCCTTCAGCACAAAAATAGGAATCCAAGGCATCAGGTTATACAATAATGATGTCAACTAAGTAGAACCAGAAAAAAAGGAAGGAAAGATTTAAGCAGCAAAGTTTTAATGTCATAGGATTTGGTTTCCTTCTAAATTAGTCCAATCACAATATTTGGCTTATAGTTAATAATACGTATGTAATCATAACATCATACATACGGTTTATTGGCTTCATTTTGGGGTACCAAACAATGAGCAAAGTACAGGAGACATATTACAGAGTAGCATGTGAATGTCATAAGCCTTAACAATTTAAAAATCACGTGGCAGGGTATAAACCTCAGCCAACAAATTCAAGTATGTAAGAAATAACACTTTATTTCCTACACTTCAATTCAATGTCTGCCTCTGGGGAATATCCTCTTTATTCCCCCCACCTTCCCTCTAAGACCTGCTTGATGGGAAATGTAAACACAAACATTTTTGAGATTTCTCTCCCCTGGGTCCCAAAAGACACAGTTACCAAGGCCACAGTTACTGATGACACTCTAGTCATCAGTAATCTGTACTCAGGTAACTCAGAGCCTCAACAAATGGTTGTTTCCCATGCAGCAGATCCCTGCTCTTTTGGGGTCCCACATGTGGTATGGGAGTCCTAGCTGAGGTTGAGAAGCTTGTGCCAGTGTCCTGCCTTTCCTATATATCTGATGCCACCCTCCCAGGGCTCCACCATGGAGCAGTGTTTGAGTCTCACACAGCTTCTCACTACCACCTTCATGAAATCTCAGGGAGAAGCCTCTCCCACCTCTTCTTTCTGTAAGTCATCAAGCTCCCTTTCTCAAATCCTATGCAACTCAATGAGTTTAGGCTTATGGAAAATAAAAGCCAGGAAAAATTTTACAGGTTAAGTCTGCTTTCCTCTCTGTCCTATGCCTCCCCTGAAGTGATAACATTCAGAGCCCATAACTTGCTTAAATGGAGAAATGGAAAAGGGAAAAAACAAGTTAATATTATACAGTATTACTCAGGCATATTAATATAGCTGAGAAAAATTGGGACGTGGAAGTAGAAAGAAGAGTAATATTCTCAGGGCGTCTGGGTGGCTCAGTCATTTAAGTGTCCGATTTTGGATCAGGTCATGATCTCGGGGTCTGTGAGTTTGAGCCTCTCATTGCTGTCAGCACAGAGCCTGCTTGGGATTCTCTCTCCCTCTCTCTCTGCCCCTCCCCATTCTCTCTCTCTCTCTCTCTCTCTCTCTCTCTCTCAAAAAAAAAAAAACAAACAAACAAGTAAACAAGTCTCCTTAGTTTTATACAGATGCACAAATAATTTACCCAAAAAGAAACACTTGGGAAACAACTAGAATGAAACACTAACAAAAATTAATGAGAGTGACAAGGCAGGGTTAATGAGCATGGAGTCTTTCAAAAGAAGAAATCACCCAACATTTCATTATCAGAGTCATGGAAAAATTCATCCAGTAAAACCATTTCTAATAATCTATTCCAGCATTCTGTTAAGTTCAATCACAGTTCCTATATATACTCTCTATCAATATAAATCACATTACATATTTAGTCATGAAATCTCAACTTCATGTAACAAATACACATTAGTCCTGAATACAAGAAAGTATATATTATAGTCATCAAGAATATAAACTTAGCAAAGGCATCAGAGTGTAAATCCCTTCAGGAACTGGGCAAATTCCTTTACCCCTAGCTCTCATTTACTTCTGTAAAATAGTTACTTACTTACTGGATGCTAGTTATTGTCCACAGAAATTTATTATCAGTCCCCTTTTAGATACCAAATGTCTATCTGACATATTAATTGCAAACATTTCACCACTCCATTACTTTTATCTTTATCTTCTTTTGTGCAAATGTTTCTCATTGTACATCTATGGTATTTCAATTTTTCTATTTTGCCACAAATGATTTCTTTTAATGTTTCTATAATTTCTAAATTATTGGAGCCCTTGATGCTCAGTAATTCCCCCACTGGGATTCTCTCCCAGGAAATAACCAGAAATGTGGTCACACTGAAAGGGATCACACTCACAAGGAAGTGGCAGTGGCGAGGAGTGACAGGTGGCGGTGTAAATGCATACATTTTGCATTGTTTAACAAGTATTTTTACTTATTTCAGTTTTAAAAACAGTTTTAAAAAATTATATCACTGTTTCCCCCATTGTAAAGACTAGGGAAATAAGGGGGGGGGAATGTTGTGATATAAAAGAAAAGCTTGAACAAAACTTGACATTTTAAAATATGTTAATTAAAGGATTATGTATAATGGGAAAATTAAAAATAGCTTACCTAGCTAAGAAGAAAATGGTTAATTTTTAATCTATAACATATATAAAATTCAATAAATTATGCAGCAAGTAAAACATTTTCTTTTAAAGAAAGAAGTGGGTTTTACAGATATGTTTTTTTTTTAAATAACTGAAGCTTTTAACATTTAATTAGATCTTGAGGGACATATAGTTAGATTGAGCTATTCACAAGAATTTTTAAACTATTATTTGTTGTATAAAAACTATTATTACAACACCAGTAAGAATTAAAATACAAGAAAGCTCTGTACAATCTTGCCACATCACACCGTTCCTTCCAGGCTTTGTTAATACATGTGTCTAACTTTTAAATAATTGTAATATGTCACTGCTGTATTTATACATTTTCATAGATAATTTTAGAGGTGTGTGCTTAAGTTTTACAGAAAATTTGAAAAGTGTTTTCAATCATTTTGAAATGAATTCACAGCAGCATAAAAAAAATGATTTCTTTGTCACTTTATATTGAACATCTACATAGTAAAAGTGTCAATCAACGTATTTCTTGCATTTCTGCTGTTTTCTAAGACCATTTTATGAGGGAAGAATCATCAACAGCCTTTAATGATTGGTATAAGAAAGCAGCAATAAGTGGAGGAGAAAAGAAAAGTTTGAAGGGGTTCAACTTTCTTTAAATCTCAAAATGGACATTTGGGGGGGCGGAATGCTGACTGAAAGCAATGGCTTACAGTGTTGTGAATTAAGGAAAATCTTACCCATCCTTTACCACAAGAAACTGATTAGGAAACATCTTTTATGCTTGTTTTCTAGAAAGACTCTCCGAATTTATAGTTGTGACCAACATTAAATTTTGTCATTTTTACTAATTTTTGATAGCAATACCTCTTGCTCTTCATTGCTCAATTTTTTAAAAAAATGTTTTAAATGCTTTTTTTTTTTTTTTGAGAGGGAGAGAGAGAGAGAGAGAGAGAGAGACAAAGCATGAGCGGGGGAGGGGCAGAAAGAGAGAGAGAGAGAGAGAGATACAGAATCCGAAGCAGGCTCCAGGCTCTGAGCTGTCAGCACAGAGCCCAATGCAGGCTCAAACCCACCAGCAATGAGATCATGACCTGAGCTGAAGTCAGACGCTCAACCAAGTGAGCTCGCCAGGCACCTCTCATTTCTCAATATTTTAGTTTAGTTTAATTTAGTTTATTTCAGTTTATTTATTTATTTTGAGAGTGAGAGCATGCGAGCAGGGGAAGAGCAGAGAGAGAAGGAGAGAGAGGATCCCAAATAGGTTTGGCACTGTCTGAACAGAGACCGACATGGGGCTTGAATGCATGAACTGCAGGATGATGATCTGAGCCGAAATCAAGTTGCTTAACTGACTAAGCCATCCAGGCTCCCCCATTTCTCAATATTTTAATTAGAAATGTACATAGTTTCTATTGGTAGATCCAAGGATATAGTTATTATTGTTGTTGACATTGTTAATATTTTAAATTACCATTTATGGAAAATCTGTTATTTGTACTTTAATTTATCTTAAAATTCTATGAGGAAGATGCTGTTATCAAAAGGAGGCTCGGGAAGAAGTCTCTTGACCAATGCCATATGTAGCCTTCAACCTATGGATTAAAAAAATGACAGTATTGGCATTTAAACCCATGTCTGCAGGGCCAAAGCCCACACTCTTTTCACTACTACCCTTTTCTCATCATGGTAGCCTGCTATTCCAAGGCTTGGGCCACTAGGCATTAAAAGTTTATTAGGTATATAAAGTATAAGAGCATCTTCAAAGCATGAGAAAACAGAACAAATTTTTAAAAAGGAGAATGCTTTATCTGCAATTACTTCATCTTTTGATTCCAATGGAGAATTTAGAGCCCCTTTTACCTTCCTTTAGCTTTTGCTGTTCAGGCAAATTGATTAATTAAGTTCCATTTACCACCCAGCCCCCACTTCCTGTCTTGCCAGAAACAGACCTCGAGCAGAGAACACAGGATTTGGTCATCATGCTAACTTTCCTCTTTGTGGTCAGCTAACAGTAATTACCATTTTAAAGTGCTCACTAGGGGTGCCTGGGTGTCAGTTAAGTGGTTAAGCGACTGACTTTGGCTCAAGTCATGATCTCACAGCTTGTGGGTTCGAGCCCCATGTTGGGCTCTGTGCTGACAGCTTAGAGCCTAGAGCCTGCCTAAGATTCTGTGTTTCCCTCTTTCTCTGTCCCTTCTCCGCTTGCACTCTCTCTCTCAGAAATAAGCAAACCTTTAAAAAAAAAATTTTTTTTTTTTTTTAATAAAGTGCTCGATGTATGCCAGCAGCTATGCCAAGCTTTCTAGGTAGGGTATTTCATTATATTCTTACCACCTTATGAAATAGATGTTTTGATTATTACCCACATTAATGAAGTTTGAGAACAGAAACTGAGCAGCTCCAGGACTAGAGCCTTGTTGGTTGGACTCTAAAACTGCTTTCTATCCTTTACATTATAGATTTTTCTGGAATCAATGAACGATTTGTCTTGCTCCTTTATGGTAATCAATTTCAAGATTTCAAGACTCCATGTCAAGATAAAGCCCATCAGATGAAGACCACCAGAAACACACTTGTACTTAAAGTTTGGTGTATTTACCTGCTGCTACTACAAGAGGAGCATAAGGCCTCTCCTGGACCCTGGGATGTCTGGGCACAAGACACTTGGGAGGAGCTTACCTTAGTGTTGGAGCCTGGTGTTGACGAATTCTGAAGAGGGAACAGGATAAGTGGGGATCAGCTCTGAATGTGTGATGTCATGAAGCAGGGACAGTTTAGCAACTGAGGTTTCTCTGTAATCTTTGTTCTGGAGGCAACAGGAGCAAAGCAGAACAATGGATATCACTGGTTAAAAAAACAAAAAACAAAACAACCCAGTAACCACTCCAAAGGATGGGGGCTTGATAGCCAGAGGAGAAACATTGTTTACATGGCCTTGGCCTTCCCTTGGAAACATTTTTGAAGTTCTGTTAGGAATATTCTACCCTGATTACCTGTTTCCTTTTAAACTACAATTTAAAAACCTCTTATTTGAAGCTCTTGGTTGGAAACTGAGGCTGCTTCCCTGGGTTAAAGTAACCCATAGAACTCAGGGGCGCCTGGGTGGCGCAGTCGGTTAAGCGTCCGACTTCAGCCAGGTCACGATCTCGCGGTCCGTGAGTTCGAGCCCCGCGTCAGGCTCTGGGCTGATGGCTCAGAGCCTGGAGCCTGTTTCCGATTCTGTGTCTCCCTCTCTCTCTGCCCCTCCCCTGTTCATGCTGTCTCTCTGTCCCAAAAATAAATGTTGAAAAAAAAAAAATTTTTTTAAAAAAGTAACCCATAGAACTCAGATTTTTTTTTTAATATTTTTTTTTTCAACGTTGATTTATTTTTGGGACAGAGAGAGACAGAGCATGAACGGGGGAGGGGCAGAGAGAGAGGGAGACACAGAATGGGAACCAGGCTCCAGGCTCCGAACCATCAGCCCAGAGCCTGACACGGGGCTCGAACTCCCGGACCGCGAGAACGCGAGATTGTGACCTGGCTGAAGTCGGACGCTTAACCGACTGCGCCACCCAGGCGCCCCAGATTTTTTTTTTAACTTTATTTTTGTTGAATGAGAGAGAGCAGGAGAGGGACAGAGAGAGAGGGAGAGAATTCTAAGCAGGCTCCACACTATAAGCACAGAGCCTAAGGCAGGGCTCAAATTCATGAACTGTGAGATCATCACTTTAGCCAAAAGTAAGTCAGACACTTAACTGACTGAGCCATCCAGGCACCCCAGGGCTCAGATCTCCTGAGTGGGAATGAGACATACCATTCACACTGATATTTCAAATAGCAACATATCATATTTATAATATGACAGCATCTTCAAATAGAAATGTAATGCAAGTCATACATGCAATTTAAAATTTTCTAATAGCCACATTAAAAAAGAAACAGGTGAAATTAATGTTAGTAATAGGTTTTAACTCAATATATCCACAATTTATCTGAAATATTTCAACACAGAATATTAGATATTTTACTTTTTTGTACCTCATCTCTTGAGTCCAGGATAGCAGCTCTCAATTTGGACTTTACATTTTCATTGGAAAGCTTGATTGGTATTTAGATGCCATAAAATTTATAGTTGGAAAGCATATCCACATACCCAAGTTGTTACAAACATATCTAACAGCTTTCTAATAATTGGATGAAGTATGAATTCGCAAATTTAAATTTAAACTACTCGAGATTAAGTAAAATTAAAAATTCATTTCTTAGTCACCCCAGTTACCAGTTCAGGTGTGCAAAAGCTGCATGTGGCTGGTGGCAACCACTTTGGACAGCTCAGGTCTAGGATTTTAGAGAATAAGATTTCTTGTTACCATGCCCTTGACAGTAACTAACAAAAGCAGATTTTACAGGTTCAAAATTATCCTTACCTCTTTTTTCTCCCTATTTCTAGAGGCCACTTGTAGGCAACCAACTTGAGCAATGGAAACCTGACTGAGGTAGAAGGGCCCACAGTGACCACCTGGCTGAATGCCAACAGGCCCATTAGGTGACCCACCTCAAAATAGCCATAAGCCCTAGCTGACCAATGGGTTACTTACATGGACACCGTTACCAAAAAAGGAAAATTCCGTATGTTCCCATACTTCCTTACCATCCTCTTTTTATTTTAAAAATGTTTAATGTTTATTTATTTTGAGAGAGAGAGAGAGAGAGCGCATGTGCGCGAGCACAAACAGGGAAGGGGCAGAAGAGAATGAGAGACAGGATCCTAAGCAGGCTCCACACCATCAGCGCAGAGCCTGATGCATGGCTCAAGCTCACTGTGAGATCGAGACCTAAGCCTAGAGTCCGCTGCTTAACCAACTGTGCCACCCAAGCACCCCATCTCACCTGCCTCTTTTAACTACAGTTCCCTCTCACACACACTGCCTCTTGGCAGACAGTCTCTGCTTTGTTGTCCTGCCTGCTGCTCCCTTGCAGTGTGTTCAATAAACTTCTAACTCCTTTGTTCTGCCTTCTGTAAATTCTTTCACTGCCCTTGCCACGAGCCTCCACTACATCGAGTCATCCCACATTTGATGGTCCCCACCCAATCGGGAGACCCCACACTACTCCCTCCTTTTTTTGGAAACCACAAATTCTCTGCCACGCTAAATTAACTCTTATTTTCTTAGATTCCAGTTTTTCTCTTCAGCTGCAGGGCAGGCTTAGCCACCTTAAAATGAAGCTCAGGGCTGCTGATCAGCCCTGTTTTCTCCCCTTAGCAGGGATTCCTTCATCATTGTGAACCAGAAGCATTCTCTCCTACTTCCAAGTATATCACTAATAGCATAAAGGAATTATGAAGAAGTTTTTCAAAGCTCTTCCTGAAATTGGATACCATTACAATAAGATACACTTCAGGTTCCCTGGGATAGAAATAATTAGAAGTACCCTGAGTCAGCATTAAAGACTTTTGCCAGATTAGGGGCAGCCTTCCTGTCTACCTCAGTCTGTTAGGATAAGGCCTCAGAGATCAGGCATGTTTGTAACTCATGATGACTTAACAGGGGGAAAAGTATACCCACATTCATGTCTCAGTTCTATCTTTCACTAAATATGAATCATTAGTAAATCATTTCAATTGGCATGTTTTCTGAGGTGCACCCTGACATCTACTTCAATATTGCACGAACATCTTTAATTTTCAGAATACGAGAAGCCAACGAAAAGCATTGGTATGATCTTTTTGAGAGACAGCATGGTATTCTAGAAAGAGCATAAACACTGAAGTCAGAGAGGTGTGGATTCAAATTTGTAGTCAAGTAGTCAAGACATTAAGAAGGGCTATCCCTTTAAGATGGGCCAGTAAGGTGGCTTTAAAGTGGGGACTTGGAGTAAAAAACCAGTTACAGTAGCAGACTGCTGACCCTGCAGTGCTCTGTTTTAGGTCAGGATTATATTAAAATGTATTAGATTTACCCTGAAGAAGTTTTGTGTAAAGTTACATTTTATATAGCATGTGTCCCCATGGTGTGTGTGGGGGGGGGGGGGGGGTGCGTGTGAAATGGGCTCCAAATGCAAGCCTAAGGATTTTAAGGTCACTGAAAGGAATATTCTGACATCATTTCATGTTCCCATTTAAACTATAAGAAACTATCAAATAGTCAATACAAATGCTCTTTGCATGTTCACTGAAATACATTGGCTTGCAGCACTCCATTTACTATTTTATTGAGCAATTTTATTGACTGTAAAACTTGAATATCTTATTTTTAAACAATTTTATATTACAAACTGATTTAGGGCTCATTGCAGAAAAATTAGGAAAATATGTAAGCAAAGAAGAAAATGAAAATTACCTCTGGATCTAGAATTCTGGCATTTCCTTCAAATACTTTTTCTTTGTCCACTTTCTCTGTGTGACCTGGGGGAGGTTACTTCAAGGCAAATGACTTACTCCTCTGTTTCTCAGTTTCCTAACCCTAGCTACCTCATAAGGTTCTTGTGAGAATTAAATGGGTAAAGCACTTTCAAAACAGTGACTGCAGCATAGAAAGAGCTTATTAACCAAGAGCAATTGTTATAATTAAGTATAGATATTTTATTTTCCAAAACTGGATTAAAACTCTATAGTTCTGGATTCTGCTTTTGAAAAATTTTCATTACTTTGATAGTACTTTCCCATCTTTCTTTTTTTAATGTAAATTCTTTTAAAGATTTTATTTTTTTAAGTTTATTTATTTATTTATTTTGAAAGAGAGAAAGAGAATCCCCCACTGGAAGTGCAGAATCCGATGTGGAGCTTGAACCTATGAACCATGGGATCGTGACCTGAACTGAAACCAACAGTCGGTTGCTTACCTGACTGAGCCACCTAGGCACCCCATAATGTAAATATCTTTAAAGGCCTCATTGATAAAGCTATTGCTCCATGGAGCAGCAAAATCTTCTTCTTGGAAGAATGGTTCTGAGATTTTTATGGAGGACAGTTCACCAGTATCCGATTGAGACTGTACTCATTAAAAAAAAAAAAAAAATGTTTATTATAAAATATGAAAGAACTATGATTTTACAATTTTTTAACGTTTATTTATTTTTAAAGGAGAGAGACTGAGCAGGGGAGGGGCAGAGAGAGAGGGAGACACAGAATCCGAGGCAGGCTCTAGGCTCTGAGCTGTCAGCACAGAGCCCGACGTGGGGCTTGAACTCACGAACCGTGAT
Source organism: Puma concolor (assembly GCF_028749965.1). Classification (NCBI taxonomy): domain Eukaryota; kingdom Metazoa; phylum Chordata; class Mammalia; order Carnivora; family Felidae; genus Puma; species Puma concolor. The sequence continues at coordinate 46,023,764 of NC_141672.1, forward strand.
ATCATGACCTGAGCTGAAGTCAGATGCTTAACTGACTGAGCCACCCAGGAGGCCCTAACCATGATTTTTTTAACATTTTATATATTTTTGAGAGAATACAAGCGAGGGAGGAGCAGAGAGAGAGGGGGACAGAAGATCTGAAGCAGGCTTGGCACTGACAGCAATGAGCTCAGTGCGGGGCTTGAACTCACGAACCATGAGATCATGACCTGAGCCAAAGTTGGAGGCTCAACTACTCAACTGACTGAGCCACCCAGACACCCCTAAGAACTACTCTGATTTAAAGGACTGATAATAGGGGTGCCTAGGTGGCTCAATCGGTTAAGTGACCGACTCTTGATTTTGGCTCAGTTCGTAGTCTCAAGGTTCTTGGGATGGAGCCCCAGCGTGGAGCCTGCTTGGGATTTTCTCTCCCTCTCTCTCTGCCCCTCCACTGCTAGTACACATGTACTCTTTCTCTCTCAAAATAAATAAAAAGACATTAAAAAATATAAAATACTCAGAATAGCACAATGTTCAAAGGTTATTGGTGTGCATTCAAATCTCACTAAGTTTAGTTTATTCATTAGCAGCAACACTCACTAAGCAGTTGATGTTTAGCTGATTAAGTGATTGCTTAGCTAAAAAACTTGATTAATGCTGCATGGGATCACCATAGTTCCTCTGGATTTGTTACAAGGTGTTTACAAGTTCTTCACCACTGGAAGAACTATTTGAAGGCAAGAACTGTATCTTACTCATTTATGTTGTGTGCAATGCTTAAGTACAGTACTTAGTATTTAGCTCAATGAATGTTGAATTAAATTTTACAAGAAGACTTACAAGATAACCAATTATCTAAATTTGGTGGGTTCTATACCTGACTTTTTAATGTTTATTTAAAAAAATTTTTTAATGTTTATTTTTGAGAGAGAGAGAGAAAGAGTATGAACAGGGGAGGGCAGAGAGAGAGGGAGACACAGAATCTGAAGCAGGCTTCAGGCTCTGAGCTGTCCGCATAGAGCCTGACATGGGGCTTGAACTCACGAACCATGAGATCATGAGCTGAGCCGAAGTTGGATGCTTAACTGACTGAGCCACCCAGGTGCCCCATCTATAACCAATTTTTTAAGGTAAATAAATACAAATTAATGCTACAATTTGGTTAATTGTGGGTTGTTGAGCTCCTCCCCACCATCCTCCCTATTAGAAGGTAGAGCAGGGACAGTAAAATATCCTCCAAACTCCAAGAAGTATCCTCCAGTCTCCAGGAAGGTACTTTGAGACTGAAAAATGATGCAAGCCATTCCATCCAGTTTAGACTTTCATCCAGGGTAACTTAGAGACGGGGGTTGGAATGGGGGTGAGGTGGAATCCAGTGGACAAATGATCCAAGCTCCACTCAGTTATGCTCTGTCCAGTCCTGACCTTAATCCCCAGCGTTTATAGAGGGAAGGGCACGGTGGTAAGGTCACAGGATAGTTACCTAAAGTGGCACCTTTTGTGTGCCAGTTTAGGGAAGATCAGAGCAAGGCTTCTGGCCTTGCGGTCAGGGCTTACATTAACCCCCAGGGACCTGGAACACAAAGGCCTGAGGGAGGTCATTTCAGCGCATGGACAAGATGGAGGGCCAAAGACGGAGTCAGTGCTGTCAGGACTCCTACACTACCACTCTTTACCACTTGATCAATACTCCTACACTGCAACTCTTTACCATTTGATCAATACCCTTTTAGGGCATTAAAAATAGTATGCAAGTGGAGTGGAGGAACAAATGCTCCACTTTCCAAACTATATCAACACATTGAGATCTTATCTTCTCCAAGCCTCCAAATAACCACTGAACATGTCTAAAACTTATAGTCTCTGATCTTAAGATTGACATTGTGAAAATAATTTAACACATTTGTAATTGTAAAGAAACAGCATCTTGCTATTAAACATTTTGAAGAAAAGAGGAAAGAAAAAACCTTCTCCATCTCCTCTTTAACATGGCCATAATTTTGCTATATTCCTGTCCAGTTTTTCAACAGTGAACAAGCGTTGTACATTTCATTAACACTAATGCTACGTCACATGCATTTTTCTATGATGTTTGGCTTTCATAGTTATGTTTTTAGTGATTGCATGTTATGCCATCAAACATATTAGACTGTTTACTAAACCATTCTCCCATTGTTGACATTTAAATTGCTTACAGTTTTTCATTGTCTGGAAACTGCTGAACATCTTTAAGCATATGATTTTGTGATAAATCATCAGATATGGCATTTTGGGGTCAAAAGGCTCTGAAGTTTTTATGGTTCTTAGCACATACTGTCCAAGTACTTTCTAAAAAGATTATATTAATTTACAGTGTCATCAGCTATGTAAAAGTAATTCCCCATTTACACTCCTGAATTCATTGTTATAAATATGATCTTGGCATGATTTCCTGCCACATAGAAGAAAATCACCAATTGATTTATAGAATTCTTTCTTCTGCATATGTGTATTCATTTACCCTAAAATATATAGTAAGGAATTTTGACATATTTTTTATTTTATTTTAATTTATTTTATTTTTGGAATTTTGATATATTTTTAAGTGACACCATGACCTCTTTTCTAAAGCCTTTTTCTTGACAGTTTTTTATTTCAGGATTTCTGAAATTACAAAAACTGCTGATTCATTAATTTTTAATACTGAGATATCATTCTGATTTTAGGTCATCATTATTTTAATTTAGAATGTATCATAAATGTTACACAGTTAAGGTTTATAGAAAGAACAGTAATTTGCAGACTTGTACTTATTTTTTTTTTTCAACGTTTATTTATTTTTGGGACAGAGAGAGACAGAGCACGAACGGGGGAGGGGCAGAGAGAGAGGGAGACACAGAATCGGAAACAGGCTCCAGGCTCTGAGCCATCAGCCCAGAGCCCGACGCGGGGCTCGAACTCACAGACAGCGAGATCGCGACCTGGTTGAAGTCGGCCGCTCAACCGACTGCGCCACCCAGGCGCCCCGAGACTTGTACTTATTAACTTAAAAATATTTCTTTAACTGGGAAGATGGTGTCCCCCTGATGGTAAAAATCTCAACTAACTGAGAAATCTTTGCCAATTTATGCAGTTTAACCTAGAAATGCTTAAACAGAACACAGATAAATAAAATTTCATATAAATCCAACAACTCATTTTGTTCCAGATGTTCTATTCCCTTCTATCCCTATCTCATTTGTTGAAACTACTAGCATGGTTTACAAATTTGTTAAAAGGAATAATTACTCTCAATCACTCTTAATTTTTTTTAACATTAAATCATTTTTGAGAGACAGACAGAGACAGCGTGAGTGGGGGAGGGGCAGAGAGAGGGAGACACAGAATCTCAAGCAGGCTTCAAGCTCTGAGCTGTCAACACAGAGACCAACGTGGGGCTTGAACCCATGGACCACGAGATCATGACCTGAGCTGAAGTTGGATGCTTAACTGACTGAGCCACCCAGGTGCCCCACTCTTAAAAAACATAGATCTCCCAAAGACACTGTATCAGAAGAGCCTACCTACTCATTTTGTGAATATAGAGTAAATAGATTGTAATTTTATAAACATCACTTTCCTTTCTTTTTTTTTTTTTTTTTTTTGCCAATTAAAAATACTTTCACAACAAAAGCAGGTTTTATCTATATAGAACTTTAGAGTTTTCAGAACATTTTCATATACATTTTTTTTTTTAAAGTAGGTTCCATGCCCAGCACAGGGCCCAGTGTGGACTTGACTCCATGACCCTAAGATCAAGACCTGAGCTGAGATCGAGAGTCAGATACCCAACTGACTGAGCCACCCAGGCACCTCTCACATGCATTATTTTCATTTCACTTTCAACACAACTCTGTCCAGTGTGTATGTAGAGAGACATTAATACTCCCATGATTTGTATATGGGAAAACGAAGGTTCAGAACCACGAAGGTTCAGGTATCATTTGCCCAAAGATAAACATCTCATCCACCTAATCACAGGAAAATTATGGGGCTTCCTCCTGGGGTATCTACATTTGCTGAAAATTTCAAGAGTAACACACCACTTTAATATTAAAATAAATTCCATATGGACTTCACATTTTATGAAGAAAAATGCTTCAAGATGACTTTTAAGGAAAACCATGGGAGTTTGACTAACTTTAGAATGTGATACACCACTCTGGGCTGCTTCCTCAGACCACTGGAGATACCACCCATACTTCTCTACTCTTACCTCTGTACAATGGAAAACATTTAAGAAATATAACTGAAACCACAGACATGAAGCAGAGGTGAACTCTCCCACTGATATTTGCCCAAATTCCTGAACCATTGACTCAAGAACAAATAAAGTGGATATTGTTTTATGATACAAACTTTAGGATAATTTGTTACACAGCAGTAGATAACTGGTATAGTCCCTTTTGTATATTCTCATTCATGACATTATTTGTGTCTTTTTTAAATCAATCTTATTGTTTTATCTATGCTAATTTTTACAAAGAATCAAGTTTTAACTATGTTGATTTTTTTTTAATGGTGTTGATTTTCTTATTGTACCTTTGCCTTCTTTTTCATTGCTTTCACTTTTTCTTTCATTATTTCTATTTTCTTTTTTAATGTTTATTTATTTTTGAAAGAGAGAGAGTAAGTAGGGAGGCGCAGAGAGAGAAAGAGATACAGAATCCAAAGAAGACTCCAGGCTCTGAGCTGTCAGCACAGAGCCCAACGTGAAGCTCAAACTCACGGAACCGAAAGATCATGACCTGAGCCAAAGCCGGACATTTAACTGACTGAGCCACCCAGGTGCCCCATATTTTCTCTTTTCCTTTTAAGTTTATTTATTTTCCTTTAGTAACCTCTACAACCAACATAGGGCTCAAACTCATGACCTCAAGACCAAGAGTCTCATGTTTCTCTGAGCTGGCCAGATGCCCCTGTTTCCTTCTATTTTCTTTGGCTTTGTTGTTTTCTTTCTAGTTTCCTAAGAGGAACACATAGCTTATTAATTTTGAGATTTTCTTTTTTTCTACCCTAGGCATGTAAGGCTCAAAATTTATCTCAAAGCACCCATTTTTCTTTCTTCTACAAATTTTGATTGAATTGTTTTCATTACCATTTAGTTTTAGGCATTTCTAAATTTCCATCATAAGTTCTTCTCAAACCAAGGGTTATTTTTTAATATTTTATTTTTTTAAGTTTATTTATTTATTTTGAAAAAGAGAGAAAGTGAGGGGCAGAGGGAGAGAGAGAGAGAGAGAGAGAGAGAGAGAGAGAGAGAATCCCAAGTAGGCTCCATACTATTCGCACACCACATGAGTGGAAACCAAGTTGGATGCTCAACTGACTGAGTCACCCAGGTGCCCCTAAAGATTCTATTTTTAAGTAACCTCTACACCCAATATGGGGCTCAAACTTACAACCCCAAGATCAAGAGTTGCATGCTGTATGGACTGAGTCAGTCAGGTGCCTCAAAACAAGTTATTTAACAGGAATTTTTTAGTTTACTTTTTGCTCTAACTTTATAGGATATCTATTCTTTGAAGTTTGTTGAAGTTTTCTTCATGGCCTAGTATGTGATCATTTGCAACTGTTCCATGTGTACTTGAGACAAATACGTATTCTCTGATTGTTCCTTGTTCATTTGGTCAAGTTTGTGAATTATTTTGATCAGATCTTCCACATATCCTTGCTAATATTTTGTCTGTTTGGTCCATCAATAATGACAGCGGTGTGTTGAATCACTTACAATAAAGTGGGTTTATCAGTTTTTTTCTGTAGTTCTATAAACTTTTACTTCATCCATTGTGAATCTATTTTATCAGATGTATACGTGTTTCAAATTGCTCTACCTTGGCGAACAGAACCTTTTGTCATGACACTGTGACTGTATCCATCCCTAACAGTTCATCAGCTTTCTTTTTGGTTAGTATTTGCCTGACATAATATACACCATTCCTTTATTTTTCACTCTATATCCATGTGCTTTGAGTATATATCTTACAAACAGCACGTATTTGGATCTTTAAAATCCAATCTATCTTCTGACTGGTGAGTTTATTCCATTTATACTTACCGTAATTTTTGATATATTTATAACTTTTTCTATCATTTTAATTTGTAATTTCAGTTTATCCCATTTTCTGTGTCCTACTTTTACAAAAGTACCATATGTAAAAGCCCCTTGTTAGATGAGAATTTTAGTACAGCCTCTTATCCCTGTTTTCTCTTTACTCTCATCTTCCATATCTTGATATTTTTTTTTTTTTAAATTTTTTTTTTTCAACATTTATTTATTTTTGGGACAGAGAGAGACAGAGCATGAACGGGGGAGGGGCAGAGAGAGAGGGAGACACAGAATCGGAAACAGGCTCCAGGCTCTGAGCCATCAGCCCAGAGCCTGACGCGGGGCTCGAACTCACGGACCGCGAGATCGTGACCTGGCTGAAGTCGGACGCTTAACCGACTGCGCCACCCAGGCGCCCCTCCATATCTTGATATTATCTAGAGACTTTCATCCTAGGTTATTGTGAATATATGTTCCCTTTCTTTTCTTCTTAGCAGTTTTTAAACAGCAACAAATATTTCTAATGTATTTTCTTACTTTCAAATATCTATTTTTATTTTTCTCTAGGTATCTCTGAGAGATCTTATTTGCTGCTATATAAGAGCAGGCTCATTTTGTCCCAAGAGCACGGCAGAGGAGAAATGAAGCCAAACTCTAATAATTTCCTATTTTATCCTCCACTGCCTTCTGCCCCAAGCTATATCCATCTTCTCATAAACACCAGTTCAGAAGATCCACATTGCCCCCCAAATTTCTATTTCCTTGGTATTTGGTGTTTACTGGGTACCTTGGCATATTTTCCTCCTCTGTGGCTCCTTTGAGGTTGGTCTCGGAGGAGAGAGCCAGCAATTTTGCTTTGTCAGCATCTTGGTAGGAAGCAGAACTGGAACTAATTATTTTATTTAATCTTCCCAACATTCCTAAGAGGTAGATAAGGAAATGGAGAGTCAGAGAACTTGACCAATGTGAAGCTGCAATTTTAAACCCCATCTATTTGAGTCCAAAGCCTATGTGCTTTTCCATTCTCAAGTCAACATTGAAATAAGCCATATTTTCTGACTCTGCTACTTAATTAGCTGTGGGATCTAACACAAGTCATCAATCTTCAAAGTCCTTTCGTCACTAAAAGCTGATTTGTCACTTATACTCTCTGCCTGTGTTTCAGTAATTCCCAGTGAAGCTTCAACTCATTCCAGTATGGTTTCCTGCCACAGTTTTTCAGCTGAAATTATTTTCACTAAGATTGCCAATTTCAGGCTTGTTGCTAAACAGATTGCACATGCAATGTTGTGTCCTTCCTGTATGTTATGTTTTGTTATATATTTCTTAATGCACCAAAGTACTACAGTTTTAGTTAACTCAGAAAATTACTTGAGGGTTTGCAGAGGGAACTCTTCTCACTAACAGCCACACTTACACGTCTCATTTATATGTGATGCTGGACCAGTGAGAAAGGTGAGAAAAAAAATTGGAGACATCACACAAAAATTAATTCTAGGGAGATCACAGACCTAAAAATAAAAGCTAAAACTACCAAATTTCTAGAAGAAAACACAGGAGAATAACTTCATGACCTTGTGTTAGGCAAGTATTTCTTAAAGAAACAAAGCACTGAAAATAAAAGAAAAAAAATCACAAATTAGACGTCATCAAATTTAAAACGTTCTACTCACCAATGATGCTATGAATAAAATGAAAAAGCAACCAATAGAGTTAAGTTTTCTGTTCTTGGATTGGGAGGTTACAGATAAGCAATGGGAGGATGCTAGAATGATCCATGTGGTAATGGATTATAGTTGGAGATGTCAGCATGAACCCAGGATTAATTTAATATAGATACAGATGGTTACATACAGAAATATTTATAGATATGTATATACATATCTTAGTATATAAACAGGTATATTTCTTCACTCTGTCAGCTTAGAGACTCTCCAGTAGCAAGGAGCACACCTAATATCCAGATCTTGGTTTCTGGTACCATTGTCCAATAAAAGGAACCAGGGTTCTTTAGAGAAATGGCTGGTCCTAGTAGTGGGTCAGGGAAAATACAATGTATGTCCAGAGCGTCTTATAGAGCCAGAAAGTAAGTATCAAAATAAATAGACAAAAATAAACAAACAACAACAACATAAACTCTCAATCATGGAGATTGTGAAAATGACAGAGGAACAAACTGAAAGGGCTACTAATGGCCAAAGTTAGAACAATTTGAGCAAAAAAATAAAGTAGTATTAATGTATGATCTAAAGTATATAATATCCATGAATCCTGATATAAATGATTGAATAAATAAATAATGGAGAAGAGACAAAGCTCCCATGTAAACCATCCCGAATAAGATGAAACATAACTTCCCACTTCTTCTTAAGTGTGGGCTGCCCATAGTTACTTCCTTCCAAAGAGAACAATCTGGAAAAGGGGGAAATAGTAATTTAATAGTGGCGAATCCTGACAAATACTACCTCAACCAAGTGATTAAGCTTAACACGAGCAGCAATAAATCATGTTGATATTATGTACTCTTGATGTGATATAATGACAATATCACTTCACCTCTATGGTCTTCCTCCCAAGAACCCATAACCCCAGTCTAATTATGGGGAAAACATCAGACAAATTCCAGGTGAGGGACATTCTACAAAATACCTTATTAATACGCCTCACCATTGTCAAGTTTAGAAGAAAGTTCTGAGAAACTGTTATAGTCTAAGGAGCATAATGCAACTTTTGATGACTAAATGCAATGTGGTATCCTGGAGCAGAAAATGATCAGTGGATAAAACCAAAGAATAAAGTATGTACTTCAGTTAATAATAATGTATCATTATCACTGCATTAATTGTAACAAATGTACCATACTAATGTAACAGGGAGAAATGGATGCGGGGGCATATGGTAACTCACTCTACTATTTTTGTAATTTTTCTGTTAATCTAAAATTATTCTAAAAGTTTACTATTTTTAAAAAGTCAACCAACAGGGGCGCCTGGGTGGCGCAGTCGGTTAAGCGTCCGACTTCAGCTCAAGTCACGATCTCACTGCCCGTGAGTTCCAGCCCCGCGTCGGGCTCTGTGCTGACCGCTCAGAGCCTGGAGCCTGTTTCCGATTCTGTGTCTCCCTCTCTCTCTGACCCTCCCCCACTCGTGCTCTGTCTCTCTCTGTCTCAAAAATAAATAAACGTTAAAAAAATAAAAAAAAAATTTAAAAAGATAACCCCCAATTTAAAAAATATAGGCAAAAGTCATTTCACAAGATCTAAAAATAGTCAATAAGCACATGAAAAGATGCTCATCATTATTAGACATTGGGGAACTACAAAATTAAGACTAAATACCATTTCACAACCACTAGAGGGATTAAAATTAAACAGTGATCACTCCAAATGCTAGCAGGCATGTGGAATAATGGAATTTTATACATCACTAGTGGGAGTGTAAAACGATCCAACCACTTTGGAAAACTGCTTGTTAATTTTAAGAATGTTTATAGCAACTTTATTCATAATTAATAAAAACTGGAAAAAATCCAAATGTCCATCAGCCGTTGAATGGATAAACAAAGTAAAGTTGATCCTTGAACTACAGAGAGTTGGGGGTGCCAACCCCCTCACAGCAGAAAATCCAAGTATAACTTCTGACTCTGGCAAAACTTTACTAATTGCTTACTGCTGATGCTTACCAATAACATAAACAGTTGATTTAACATCTTTTATTATATACATGTATATATATATATATATATATATATATATATACATGTCTATACATATACATGTGTATATATACATATATATGTTGTGGATTTTTTAGAGCGAGAGTGCGTGATCAGGGGAGAGGGGCAGAGGGGGAGAGAGAGAATCATAAGCAGGCTTCATACTCAGCATGGAGCCCCACACAAGGCTCAATCACATGACCCTGGGATCATGACCCGAGCCAAAAATCAAGAGTCCCAGGCTCAACTGACTGAGCCACCCAGGCGCCTCTAACATCTTTTGTATAGGTATTATGTACTATATTCTTACAAAAAAGTAAGCTAGAGAAAATAAAATGTTATGGAAGGAAAAGAAAATACATTTACAGCACTGTACCACATTTAATAAATAAAAAAATCTATATATAAGTGGACCCACGCAGTTCAAACTCATGTTGTACAAGACTTGATTGTATACAATGAAATAACTTTTTAGCAATAAAAACAACTAAATGCTGATTCACACAACAGTAGGGATGGATCTTAAAAATGTGAGGAAGAAGGCAGATGTGAAAGTACCTACCACCTTTGTTTTTATGATGTTAGAAATCAGAGTGGTTGTCTAAAAGGTGAGAGATTTGAATCTGGCTTTTGAAAGAACGCTTGGGTGGTGTTTACACAGCTGTTTATATTTAGCAGAACTCATCCAGGCTACACTTAAAAAACTACGTTTTCCACTGTATTTAAATCTCACTTCAAAAAAAGGGGGGGGGGTATAAAAAAGACTGGCAACCTTGAAAAGTCACTAAACAACGTTAGCAGAAATTTGTTGTGTTAAGTCCTTCCTTCGAAACGTTGAGGAAAACATTCCAATAAACTCTGCTGGATTTTTGTGACTAAATAGGGACATTAAAAAGCCCTGCAAACTCTAAGCCCCTTCTCCTCCGAGTGCCACTGTCCTTCCTTGGATACCCGAGGACCCTGGGAGCAACTTGGACCTGTCCGGCGCAGGGTCACCACCTCCGCTGGTTACTCGCGCCGCGGGGCCCAGTCCCAGCGTCCGGATTACTCCTCTCCTCACCAATTGCAGACCCGCCCATTGACTAGCCTCACACCCATTCTTTGAACCATCAGCTCACCTTTCAATCAATTCAAATGTCGCAAGGAGCGAACCAATCGCAAGCCTCATCGAGGGGAAGGGGCGGGCACTTCTCCGGAAGTGTTGGTTAAAACCTCTCCAATCAGAAGCTTTCTGCGGGATGTTTGAATTTTGAGGAGGTCTGGGTGGTAGGCGTTCCTGCTTCGGAGGCGGCAGTGGTCTTTCAGACCCGGAGGGTTCCTTTACTGTTAGTTCGATTGAGGTTTTACGCCAGAACCTGCCTCAGGTAGGAGGGTGCTGGGGAGTTGGAGGGAGGGCGCTGGCCTGCTTCGTTGTAGGTCTGGAAGGGTGGGGGGACTGCGGCTGTGGACTGGACGCAGCTCAGGAGAGTCTCCTCTAGCACCGTATTACACATCCTTCCCGTAGCTGATGACGCAGGCCTCCAAGAGGGTAAATATTTGTTGCCTTGACCTGTGTAGTAGCCAGCGTTTCACCACCGGAGCGTAATTAGCCTTTGGGGAGGGACAGTACTTAGTAGGTATTGCTGAGTATTGTTGGCCCCGACTTTAAATTCCAGTAGCGCTTCTCAGATACCGTGACAACCGAAAAAAAAACCCGGTTGAGAACCTGTAGGCAAGCAAGACTAAGGCATTTCTAGACTTTCAAGCTGAAAGAAACTCCAGTAAGTCAAAGAACAGCGCTTAGACGTATGAGAAACCAGGCTGCCTGACCTGGGATGCCAGCTCCAGTTGACGCGGCAGTTATTTTACCTCATCTGTATATTGACGATAATGCTACCTTTTAGGGTTTAGGTAATTATTAAATATGCCTTTAGTGTTCTTTTCCCCTCTCCCCCCTACTTTTCTCTCTCTGCTGTGTATAGTGCTATGCTGTATTTTAAAATAACTAATACGTGGCAGGAGAGGGCAAATCAAATAGTAGAGGAGGGTTTGTTTGTTTGTTTGTTTGTTTAGTTTTATTTTAAAGTAATCTCTACACCTAGTGTGGGACTCGAACTCACAACCCCGAGATTAAGAGGCACGGGATCCACCGACTGAGCCAGCCTGGCACTCCAAGGAGGATTTATGATGAAAAACACAATCCTGGGTTGCCTGGCTGGCTCAGTTGGTAGAGCCTGCAACTCTTGATCTCGGGATCAGGAGTTCAAGCCCCACTGTGGGTTTAGGGTTTACTTAGGAAGAAAGAAAAGCACAGTCCTTTATCACTTCCCCTGGGCCCTTAAAGAGGAATCTTATTGACACCCAGGTCAGATGCATTCTCATTTTTAAACTCTGTTGATTGCTTTAAATGCATTAACATTTTAATTGGTGCATTTCTCATGCAGATTTTCCCTTTAACTGGAGTTTTCCAGCAGACTCTCTTAGTTAATCTTGTTGAAGAGTGTAGTGTGCTTATAACTCTTTGAACTTCCTAATGCCTCTGGTTTATATACTGGACTGTAGCTTCCTGGGCCTCACTTCATCTGTCAAGCAAGTTCCTATTTAGAACTCCAAAATAAGTTGGTGTTTTTTATCTTTCGACAACCTCCTTCCCTCTCTTCAATGTCACATACTCATTCCATTTTGTATCTTATTTTTCTTTTCAAAGGCTCTGGGGCAGGACAGGGGGTGAACTGAAATCTTAATTTTTTTAAATACTAAAGTGAAAATCCATGGAAATTGTTCTCTCTCTTTGATAGGATGTCTTCATCACATTTTGCCAGTCGACACAGAAAGGATTTAAGTATCGACATGATTAGAACTAAAATTGCTCATAGGAAATCACTGTCTCAAAAAGAAAACAGACATAAGGAATATGAACGAAATAGACACTTTGGTTTGAAAGATGTCAACATTCCAACCTTGGAAAGTAGAGTTCTTCTTGAATTAGATGAGACATGTCAAAATCTTGTTCCAGAAAAGGCCAGTGTCAAGCCAAGTAAGTAAAGGTCTATTGTAACTTTAAATGCTTTGAAGAGTGGAAAAAAATTTGGTTTAATACCTGAGGTTAAAAAAATGCTGACCACAGCAATGGAGTTTTGAAACACCATTCTAAGTAATTTGGTAATACTGTCTGTTTAAGGTAAAGGCTGTGAATGCCCCTGGCTAGGCTAAAACCATTCACCTATGGAGTATTATAATACTGTATTATATGGCCTTATAGGAATCCTAAAGTTCTTTTTTTTTTTTAAAGTTCTTACTTTTGGAGCTTCGTATGGTAACTATTGACAAGATAAATTGATATGGGACATTAAAAATAGAACTGGGGCTCCTGGGTAGTTCAGTCGGTTATGCGTCAGACTCTTGATTTTGGCTCAGGTCATGATCTCAACAGTTTGTGAGTTCAAGCCCCGCGGAGCCTGCTCGGATTTCTCTCTCCCTCTCTCTCTGCCCCTCCCCTGCTCACATGCACACACACTCTCAAAATAAATAAATAAACTTAAAGAAGTGATTAAAGAATCCATGAAATAAGGATACTTTACCAATGGGAACATTTCTCAGAAGAGCAAAGAATTTGCTCTTGCAGTTTGCCAAAAGGGCTTGGGGTCACTAGGAAGGAAAAAACCAATTAAAGAAGAAAGGAATGATCTCAACAAAAGATAAAAATAATAAAAATAGAGTGTCTTAGGAGGCAAGGAGTCACTGGACTCCTATTTAGTTGCATTTATATAGCAGGCCCCAGAAGCTGAATGACAGTGAAGTAAAGCAGGGATAAATGCTGAAGAAATGACAGAAAGACATAAAGTCTTTTGAGAAGTTTTGTAGAGAAGGAAATGAGATGCCAAGTTGTTTAACAGTTCACTGCTTCATTTAAAGATTTTCCAGGAGCAGTGTAACATGTGGCACTTACAAGATACTCTACATATTCGAGCTTAATTGATTCTGCAAAACAGAGGGTTGGGCTAAAAGGTTTTTTCTGGATTTATCATTTTTGTGATTCCAAAGGCAAGAGAAAAGAGTTGGACAAAAGTGTTATAGGGTTTTGTTTTTATTTTTGAGAAGAACTGATCTGAGGAAATGGGCTGGTAGTTGAAGGGGAGAAAATAAAGAACAACATCTCTTAGGAGTTGGAAGGAAATGAAAACTGGGTCATAGAATGATAGAAGATGGCTTTTTAAGGAGGATCTAGACATTTTTTGGTCTGAGAAGCAGTGATGTTACGCCTCCTAAGTCATCTCCTTCCCAGTACTCTTGCTCCCTCATATGCTCCATTCCTTGACTCAGATCTCAAATCAAAGTCTAACCCTGTCAGAATGCTATTAAAATGTCTTTGGTTTATTTTCCATCTGCAAAGGCCTAGAGTTAGCAGTGAGTGAGTGTGTTGCAGAGAAAGCAAGTGTGCTAGCACGGCTAGAGAAGAATGAATAAGGGGTAACTCCCATGCCTGTGGAGCCCTGAGGGGACACCATAGGGACTTTGGCTTTTACTCTGGGTGAAATGAGAAGCCATTAATGGCTTAATGAGTGTTTATATAAATCTGGTTTATGTTTCAAAAGCATCGCTTTGGCTGCTGTGTCGATAATAGATTGTAGGCTGGCAAGCATAGCCTCAGGAAAACGAAGTAGGACACCATTGCAATAATTTAGTTGAGAGGTGATGCCTGATCAAAGTGGTAGCATTATAGATTGGTGGTTGCATTCTGGATAGACTTAGAAAGTTGAACCAATAGAATTTTCTAATGGATTGGATGTAGGGTTGATAAAGAAAGATTGATTCCAAGGTTTTTGGCTTGAGCACCTGAAAGTAGGGAGTGGCCATTTACTAAATTGTGAAAGACCGAGGGAGGAACAGTTTTAGGGTGGGGGGAATGATAAGGTTAAGAGTTCAGTTTGGGACATGTCCAATTGGAGAAAGTTATTAGACATGTAAGTGGACATGATGAAAAGGTAGTTGCATATAAGATGAGTTCAGGGGAGAAGTCTGCACTGAGATATAAATTCAGGAATTGTCAACTGATATTCCGTGTTGGGAGACATTAGACTGGATGTGATTATCCAGAGTTTGGGTATGGAAAAAGGAGAGAAGAGGGGTCAGCACTCCAACATTTAGAGGGTGAGGACACAAGGGGAAACTGGCACAGAACTGGAGAGCAATGCAAAGTAGAGCAGGAGGACAACAAGAAGAGTGTAGTATTCTGGAAACCAAGTGAAACGAGCATATCAAGGAGGAGAGACTATGTCAGTGCTGCTTGTTAGGTCAAACAATAGTAGACATGAGATTTCGAACTTGGCTATTATGAGAGGTCACTAATCTTGATGGGGAGTTTTGATGGAGTGAAAGCCAGATTGGAGTGGGTTCAGAGAAGGGCGGCACCATTCAGGACATATTCTTGCCCTAAAAGTTTAACTTTAATCTAATCAAAACCTTAGAGGAGTTGCCTGGGTGATTCAGTCGGTTAAGTGTCTGACTCTTAATTTCAGCTCAGGTCATGATACTGTGGTTTGTGGGCCCGAGCCCCACATTGGGCTCTGTGCTGATGATGTGGAGCCTGCATGGGATTCTCTCTCTCTTCCTCTCTCTCTGCCCCTCCTTCACTCTCTCTCTCTCTAAATAAATAAACTAAAAAAAAAAATAAATAAAAACAACAAACACCTTATATTTAATTTCCAGTTTATAGAAAACACGAAGGCTAGAGGAATGCGTAAAAAAACATGAGAAAGCAAACAAATACACAGTGCAGGACATTCTGTAGGACAGCTGACTAGCTTTTTTCAATAAGACAATGGCATAAGAAGTAGGGTGCCAATTGTCACACGAATAAATACAGGAGTGACAAAATATTGATGTTTCTGGAAGGTCCTGGGTTGGTCAGACCCTTTCTTAGGCTGGTTGTGTTTGGTTATAAGCAATTTCTTTGTTTGCTCCCGTGTGGTGTGTAAATGTTACTTGTTATGTGTGTCATGACATGAGAAAGGTTGAAATACCTGTATGGATGTGACCATCGGGCGATCACTGGAGAAAAGAAAGCCTAAGAATTGAGAAGCCAGACTATTGGAGATGTCATCAAGATTTATACAGGGATAGTGATGGAGACAGTGACAGTGAGCTAGGAGCTAGAAGCCTTTAATGAATGAGAGGAAGCCTGGAGGGCCTATAGATGACAAACTGGGGTACTGGATAGTATGATCTGATGACATGAAATGTAAAGGTGGGATCTTTTGGTGAGGAGGAGGAAATCATTGGGAAGCAACAATGAGGACACCTCAGTGATACCACCAGGGTGAGAGAAAAAAGTCAACCACGTGAAAGGACAACTGGGGAAGCTGTCTTCAGCGGGGAGCCAGGTTTCAGTTTGATCAAGAGATGAAAGAAACTTTTAGAGAAGAAGTTGAGAATACAGAGGTTTTGTTGACTAACCATTTCATCATGTGTGCTTTTGCATATTCTGTCCTCTGGCTTCTTCTTCTTACTATTATTTTGAACAACTTTATTGAGGTATAATTTACATAGCATAAAAAAACCTACCCATTTTAAATACATTTAAATACCCATTTAAAATACTTCTTTTTTTTTAGTAAATTTGCTTAGCTGTGCAGTTATCCACCTGAATTATTAAAAAAAAATTTTAACATTTATTCATTTTTTTTTAATTTTCTTTTTTAATGTTTATTTATTTTTGACACAGAGAGAGACAGAGCATGAGCTGGGGAGGGACAGAGAGAGAGGGAGACACAGAATCCGAAGCAGGCTCCAGGCTCCATGCTGACAGCACAGAGCCCGACGCGGGGCTTGAACCCACAGACCGTGAGATCATGACCTGAGCCGTAGTTGGACGCTCAACAGACTGAGCCACCCAGGCGCCCCTAAGATTTATTCATTTTTGAGAGACAGACAAGAGCACAAGCAGGGGTGGGGCAGAGAAATAGGGAGGCACAGAATCCAAAGCAGGCTCCAGGCTCTGAGCTGTCAAGCACAGAGCCCGATGCGGGGCTCAAACTCACAAAACTGTTAGACACCCAACCGGCTGAGCCCCTTTCTGAATTACTTTTAGCCCTTACCCAGCGGACAAACATATGCTCATTCTTCAGAACCTTTTTCAGGTATTCTCTTTTCTCAGGAACCTTTCCTGATCTCCCCAGGGGGGGAGGTTTATACTAATTCTCTATTGTGTGCAGTCTCTTATTTATTTCATGCTAAACCAGACTGAAACTGTTTATTTCTCCAGTATACTATGAGCTCCTCGAGGGCAGAAATTCTCTGCCTAAGACTGTCTTGCACATAGCCCCTTATATTTCCCAAACCAGTTAAAACAGAGTATGTAGGTGGAAACCCAAGTTGAACTAAAGAAACTGACAGGTAGCCCTAATATTGGGGTCTGAGTTAACCCAACACTTAGTGGCTTAAAACAATAAACATTTGTTATTTCACACAATGTTTGTGGTTCAGGAATTTGGGTGCAGCTTAAGCAGGTCGTTCTGGAGGTTGCAGTCAAGATGTCATCTGGGGATGTATCTACATGCTTCACTGAGACTAGAGGGATCTGCTCCCCAGATAACTCACCCACATGACTGGCAAGTTGATGCTGGCTTTTGGCAGGAGGCCTTAGAACTTTGTCATGTAGACACCTCCATAGGGCTACTCGAGTCTCTTTAAGATTCTGCAAGGCCGCTGGCTTCCTCCAGAGCAAGTGATCCAAGATAAGGCAAGGCAAACAGCAGTGTCATTAATGACCTAGTCTTGGGAGTCACACTCCATCATTTCACTGTACTTTGTTGGTTATCCAAGTCAGCCCTATTCAGTGTGGAAAGGAATAGGACACATGGACATCATTATCAGAAGGTGAGAATCCTTGGGGTTAGCTTGGAGGTTGGCTGTCAAATGAGTTCATTAATTCAAAAGTGAAGTAATAAACACCCAATATGTAGCAAGCAGTTAATAGATATTTGAACAAGCAAAAGCAAAAGAAATAGGAATTTTTAAAAGAATAGAGGTTGAAATAACTTGTGGTTAGAGTTCTAAGAAATGAACAAAAGTTACTAAAAGCATTTCTTAACAAAGTTGAAGTTAGAAGTCAGACATTTGCCTAACTTTTTATCTGAAATGTTTTACATACTGTGGGTTTCTTCTGTCTAGGGTCAACGAAAACTGCTCTAGGTGATCAACGAAAGCAAATGCTCCAGAAATACAAAGAAGAAAAGCAACTTCAGAAATTGAAAGAGCAGAGAGAGAAAGCTAAACGAGGAGTATTTAAAGTAGGCCTTTATAGACCCGATATGCCTTGTTTTCTGTTATCAAACCAGAGTACAGAGCCAAAAAAGGTAAATTTACTATCCTAATTTGATATAGAGGAATAGTTCCTTTTAACTGGAATTATCTGTAAGAGCTTAAATAACTAAAATAACCATTTCCCCTTACTCTCTTTATTCATTTAGTTGACATTAGGTAGGAATGACATAATAGTAACTCAGAAGATGAAAGTCAGGTCTCTTGATGTTGCTATAGGTTTTTGAGATAGGAAAAACAAGTAGGCAGAAGTCAGTTTCCAATGATAGGCTGAGAAGGACTGGTCTGAGTAGCTGGAGCACTGAAACGGGGGATAGAAGCTCAAGGAGGTGTGATCTAAAGAAAATGGTCAATGAGTCAAGAAGAATAAAGTTTGAACAGGAGCAGTGGGATTTATAAATTAGATAGTCACTGGTGATTTGCTGTTTTAAAGATATGTATAAAAGATCTCAAACCGTATACTCATTCCTGATTTAGATAAGAATTAAATAATATAAAGGCCCAAGACATTGCCTATTTTTCTGGGCTTCGTGCATCCCATTGATTTTTTTTTTTTTAACCGATCTATGATTATTATCTGTATATGACCTTAGAATAAGGTGGAAGAGACCAAGTTAATACAATAGAGTTCAAATTGAAAAGATATAAATATATTCTGTATATTAGAGGAGGGAGAGATTATTTATGTTTGGAGGATTGTCAAAGAAGACCTTGGAAGGGGTTAGATTTAAGCTGGCTTTTTGAGATATGTAGGATACCAATCATTGGTCTAAGCTATAGACAACCATTAAAAATGTTAAAAATATATGTAGGGGAAACAAATATAGGGGGGAAAAAAAAGACTAAACCAAGATACAGACTCTTAACTATAGAGACCAAACTGATGGTTATCAGAGGGGAGGGGGATGGGTGAAATAGGTGATGGGGATTAAGGAGTCACTTGTGATGATCACTGGGTGTTGTATCAAATTATTGAATCACTATATTATACACCTGAAACTAATATAACACTGTATGTTAACTCTACTAGAATTAAAATAAACACTTAAAAAATTATATATATGTACATATGCATATATATATATGTGTGTGTGTGTGTGTATATATATATATATGTATGTATGTATGTAGGGGGAACAAGAGGAGACCCATCATGGTGCTAAACAATAAGACTCGCCAATAATTGTTTTTTTTATTTAGATAGCCATTGTTGAATTCTCTTCTCCATGCGATCTAGAGAAAAGCCTAATTTCTTTAGCACTAGATTTTCTCTGAGATTACAGAAGAAAATGACTTCTCATCCAGGGAAGAATTCTGATTATGCTTCTTAAGAAATTATACAGAGTTGACAAATATCACTTTTTAGTCAGTCTTTCTCATGCTAGATTTTTTTTCCCACATTTTGTGATTAGGTCTCATTTTTCTTATTGACAATGGAGAAATGCATAATCATGAGACTTGAAGACAAACTGTTAAAGCTATTAGAGTAAGCTCTGTGGTATATTTTCATGAAACAGCAAACAAAAAATCCTAATACTTAAGTCTGTTCATTTACCCCTTCTAAATATGTCCAACTAATCATATTAATGAGGATTCAAATACCTGGAAAAGATGGCTTGAAATTTCTTCTTTCAGCTCACTGAGAAATACAAGTTTTGAAGCGATTAACTTAAATGTAATTTAAATCAAGCCAGAACCAGAAAAAGTAGTAATTAAAGTTGGCAAGTATCTTTTTGCCATAAATGATTAAAGTTAAAATTTAACCTTAAAATGGAAATTTTGTTTCATAAAGAGACATGAAATTAAATTTTGCCGGTTCACTTTTTAACTTTATTTTCTTTGACTGTTTTAAGGCTGTTCCATCTTCTGTACGTATTACAAGGTCAAAGGCCAAAGACCAAATGGAGCAGACTAAGGTATAGTTGAATGTTAGTAGATAATTGTTACTAAGATGACAAATTGTACTTTTTTCTCAGAGTAAGTAAATCCATTTTTTTTTATCTAATATCACTTTTTTCTTTTTCTTTTTTTTTTTTAGTTTTTTTTTTTTTTAATGTTTTATTATTTATTTTAGAGAGAGAGAGACAGAGTGCAAGCAGGGGAGGGGCAGAGAGAGGAAACACAGAATCCAAAGCAGGCTCTGGGCTCTGAGCTATCAGCACAGAGCCTTACATGGGGCTCGAAATTACGAACTGTGAGATCATGATCTTGAACCAAAGTCAGACACTCAACCGACCAAGCCACCCAGGCACTCCTGTCTATTATCACCTTTAAGTGTAGTGATTGATTTGCTAGAGTTAATAGTACAAAAATCAATATTAGTGCTTTGGTGACATAAAGCCATCTTGGCTGGTTACTAAGGAAATACTTAAAATATCTGTGTCGAACATCCCTTATTAGATGTATGCCAAACTTTGTGTCACACTCTTGTTTACTGGGCTTCTGTTATGCATTCCACATCATCACCAAATGTAGATAGGGATATAAAGCATATAGGGTGGGTATGATAAAACTTATGGGTCTTCAAAACACGATTATGGATAAAGTTACTAGGAAGATTGCTAAAATAAAGTGAAGTGGGCAAGGAGGGAAATAATATGCCTCTTCATCAGGTGAGGAAGCTGAATTTCATGTATTCAGGAATGTTTGAGTCACTACCATGTTTCTCTAGTCTCTAGGGCATAGTAGTGAACAAAATAAAATTTCTTGTTTTCATTGAGCTTACATGTGAACTAGGCAGTAAAAAAAATAGGTATATAGTATGTCAGATGGTCATCAGTATTATGGAGGGGATAAAAAGTGAAGGGAGAAGGGGAGTACTGGAGTGGGTGTCAGGCAGAATTTTGATTGGGGCAGTCAAGCAGGGCCTCGCTGACGTGGCATTTTGACTGAAGTCTTATAAGGAATGGAAGAGTGAACTATGGGAAAGAGCTTTCTATCCAGGAGAAGAATTTTCTAGATAATTCAAGGTCTTGAAGTGAAAACATGCCTAGCCTATTTAAGGATTCTCAGAAGATTATAGTCAGCTATTTTTCATAGCTTAGGTTATTAGCATTTTCTAAAGTCTAGGATTCTAAAAAGGCCTATAAAGAAGTCTATATCATGGAAAACTTTTTTCTTCATCTCATTTTATTTGGAGAAGTGATTTTTTTTTTTTTGCCAGGTCATTTTATAATAGTAAGATTTCAGCTGAGGGGGTCAATTGATAGATAAAAAATGTGGCAACTGAGTGCTTGCTTCAGCCACACATACACTAAAATTGGAACGATACAGAGAAGATTAGCATGGCCCCTGTGCAAGGATGACACACACGTTCCTGAAGCATCCCATATTCCTCCCCCCATCCGCCACTGCCTTGGCTTTCTGTTGTGCTTGTGCTTCTGTTGCCCCTCTTTTATCTGTTGCTATTTTTGTGATGTCTTCCCCCCACCCCTATTTCCACCTTTTGGAAGTGGCTCCTCAGGGAGTGGGTCTGCTCAATCCTTCTCTTCTCACTCCACATTTCAGAAGAAAGTGAGGGTGGCAGAGATGGGGGGGGGTGTCTCTACGGTTGGATTAATAAAATAACTTGAAAACCCCTCGGGGAAAAATGTGGTGATTTGATTCATTATGCAATTAAATCACATAGCACCTTAATCTTTTAAATAGATTGATAATGGGAGTGATGTTCGAGCAATTCGACCTGGTCAAAGACAAACTTCTGAAAGAAAAGTGTTGGACAAAGAGAGAAAAGGTGGGAATTTAGCAGTTACTATAAGCTCTGATGTTGCCACAACAGTAATTTAATGATTACAAAAAGCGTTTGATTTGATTATTTTTTCCCACAGCCGTACAGCCTGTAACGACCACATCGGTGAGAATGACTCGATCAGCCACTCAAGCAGCAAAGCAGAATGCCAGAACAGTCTCATCTACTACAACAAGAAAGCCAGTCACACGAGCTAATGGTAAGAATGATCTAGAGTGTTTTGGTCTTTGAGGTTTTTTGTGTTCAATGTTAAAAATCATCATGTACTTCTCTGGGTAGGAGAGGAGGAAATAGGAGATTCCAGTTCCTAAAGGTAGGTTCGATGCCTCAGCATCCAGGTAGCATTCTGTGGGTACTCAAAGGTGGAAGTACCTGAATTGGTGTAAGCAGTGCTTCAAAGTGAACATTTAATGGCCCAAATAAATTACAGCCCATCCATTTGGTGGAATACAATGTAAATATTTAAGGACAGTGTTGTGAAAGAACATGATATAATGATACATTGAGTGGGCAAAGAAAAACAGGTCAGATTCTGAACACTATGATCACAATCCTAAAATATGTATGTGAATATGTGAATGTAGGATAAAACTGGAAAAACATACACTAAAGTGACACTAATGATTGTTACTGAGTAATGTATTCGTGGGTTATTTTTAATTTTGTTGTGTTTGTGCTTTTCTTTATTTTCCTAATTTTCTATAATAAATATGTACTTGAAATTCAGAGGCAAAAAGTAAAGTAAAATACCTTAACACTTGGTTTTGAAAACAGATGGCATTTACTTGGCAGGAAATTTCATCTGTTTTTATCTCATTTTATAATATGACTTAATCAAAAAATCCTTTAAGATATATATTCCTATTGCTGCCTTTTTTCCTATTCTAAATTACCTAGTGCTTTTAAAGTAGCATTTTCTATCTAATCAAAATGGTTGTTTTATTTCACTTTTATTTTAGATCATGAAATAGAGAGAAAGGCACCAAATCAAGGAAGACCTGCCAAAAATATAGAAACAAAACCTGAAAAGGTAGAGTATAAACATCTGTTTATTTCTAGATACTTTGAAAATCTCATTGCCACTTGCATAAAGCTGAAATTAAGCATACAGAGCTGCTTCAAGAGAATTAACCTACATGTGTGTTAAAACATCTTGAACCATAAAGAAGCATGAAGAGGATATATTGTTGTTGTCTTTCAGGTATTATATCCTCAGAGCTTTATAGCTAGAGAAAGGATAATTTGGTTAACAGGAGATAGAGAGATACAATAACATTAGTTGACAGAAACTTTCACATGAGAATTGACTAAGCGATAAGATGTAGTAGGGTGAAATGTATTGACTTTGGATTCATTTAGGTGTGAGTTTGAATATTGTCTCTGCTTCCAATTAGCTAGATAACTTTGGACAAGTTATGAATTTGTTTTCCCATCTCTAACATGCAATACTTACTTGGAGTAGTTTTAAGAATTAAATAACCTAACATTTCTGATAGCATCTAGCATAGAGTCTAGTAGAGTCTTCAAAAAAGATTCACCAATTTGAGGGCCCAGTTCCTTGGTTTATAAGCCACATTATAATTCCTTAACCTTAAAAATAAAAGTTTTGCCAAGCTGTAAAAAACCTGGCTAGATTTTACTAAAAAATCAAATCTGGATCCTCCAGGAAGACAGTATATGGTGAATCTTCACGAGTAAGCAGCTGGACCTCATGTTCTTCCCTTAAGATTGATTTCCTCTTTAAGGATTATCACTAGGTTTTTACTTTCACTTCCATGTTGGCCTCAGAGATAGTATCACCCTTAAATTCTTGTCCAGGTTGAAATAAGTCCTGGGAATATATCACATGATGACTATAGTTAATAATATTGTATTGCATATTTGAATGTTGTTTAGAGTAGATCTTAAAAGTTCTCATCACCAAAAAAATTCTGTAACTATAGTGATACATGTTAACTAGACTTACTGTGGTGATCATTGCACAATATATACAAATATTGAATCATGTTATACACTTAAAACTAATACAATGTTACATGTCAATTATATCTCTATTAAAAAAACCAAGTAATTACATTGACTTGAAAAATAAAATATACTTCACATTTTATATGGTTCATCTTATTGTGTAATGTTAAAAAATAATTTTGCTCATATGACAAGGTTATTTATAATCAAGGTTATTTACAGAAATGATTTGGTACTTGACAGTAGTAGTTATCTAATAAACGTTGGATTTCTGATTCTCAAACTATTGTAATTATCATAATCAAAGTAAAAAGAGATCTGTATTTGTTAGGTGAGTAATTTTTCCATTTTAGTTTTCATATATTTTAATTTGTTGTAATACCTAAAACCTATTATTTATTCCTATAATGAGAATTGGTTCTCCCTCTTTCTGGATCTTAGCATTGGTTTAGTATAGTTGGTCTTCTGATGCCTTATATACATTTCATTGTATTTGTT
The DNA here is from genome assembly GCF_028749965.1 of Puma concolor. Classification (NCBI taxonomy): domain Eukaryota; kingdom Metazoa; phylum Chordata; class Mammalia; order Carnivora; family Felidae; genus Puma; species Puma concolor. The sequence goes on from NC_141672.1 coordinate 46,048,042, forward strand.
TTTGTCGTCTCTTAAATTATGTATGTGGGACATAGATCTCAACTGTCACGTTTTCAGCCTGTAAAAATTAGTCAAATATATCCCAGAAGAGCAATTCTCACCCTATTCTGTTTACTTACAACTAGGTCATTTCTTTTAAACTTGATAGTGAAGAAAATACTTTGGATTCACAAACCAGTACAACAAATGGAATGGATCCAGATGGAGTCTTATCAAAACTAGAAAACTTACCTAAGACAAATACTGCAAAAACGAAAGGAAAGAATTCCTTCGCACCTCAAGATTTTATGTTTCAGCCATTGGATGGTCTGAGGACCTATCAAGTAACACCTATGACTCCCAGAAGTGCCAATGCTTTCTTGACACCCAGTTATACCTGGACCCCTTTAGAAACAGAAATGTAAGAATGTAATGTTAATAATGAATTCCTTGCTAAGATGGTAACAAATGCCTTTCTTAGATTTGGCCTGTGCTTTTTAAAAGTTATTATTTAGTTAATTTAATGATAACTCATTAAAATTTGGTTAAAAAATTCTTCAGAAGGCTACAATAATCTATTTGACAGTTTTGATATTTCCTGTGCATTGTTATTAACCTTATTTTCCTAGTACAATTTATGTTTCATTGCTTTTAATAAGTGACTTTATTATAACACTTGGAAATAAATTTTTAGAAGAAGATGCCGGGGTACCTGAGTGGCTCAGTCAGTTAAGTGTCTGACTTCGGCTCGGGTCATGATCTTGTGGTTTGTGAGTTCGAGCCCTGCATCAGGCTGTGCTGACAGTTTGGAGCCTGGAGCCCGCTTCAGATTCTGTGTCTCCCTCTCTCTCTGCCCCTCCCACGCTCATGCTCGCTCGCTCTCTCTCTCTCTGTCAAAAATAAATAAACATTAAAAAAAAAAAAGAAGTTGCTATAATACTGTAGCTCAGACGTGGGCTTTGGTTTGTGTTCTTTTGCTGAGTACACTTTAGAAAAACTGATTAACTTGCAAAGTGGAGCGGGGAGAGGGATCAGTTGGACTCTTTAAAAGAAAAGACAGGATTGTTTTGCAGACTGGCTGTTGGCAGATTTACTAGAAACTGCCCGGCAGCAGCAAGACTGCTAAGTGTTTATTTCATTAAGAGATCTTCAAAGTATTTAGATCTCATTATAATTAGTGAAGATGAACATTCCCACTACATAGGTGTTTAAATTTTTCTGCTCCAGAATAGACCTATTGTTTTAAAAATAAACATATTTCAGGGCACTTGGGTGACTCAGTAGGTTGAGCGTCTGATTTCAACTCAGGTCATGAGTTTGTGGTCAGTGAGTTCGAGCCCACATGGGACTTGCTGCTATCCCTGCAGACTCTGGTTCGTATCCTCTGTCCCCCTCTCTCTGCCCCGCTCATGCTGTGCTCTCTCAAAAATAAATATTTAAAATAAAATAAAAATAAGTATTTTTATTTTATCCCAGGTTTTTAAAAAGCAATGTAATTTTGAAATACTTCAGTTAGATATATAGGGTTCATGCTTCATAAAGTGTATTTTTGCTATTGCTTTTAGTGCTAAGACTCAAGAACAAACAAAAGAAATTCTGGCCCAAAAGTGTAAAACTTCCTCTGCAAAGATAGTACATCAAGATTCAAATAAACTGCAGTGTCCTTTGGGTTCTCTCACAGTTTGGAATAAAGGTATGGTATTTTAATTAAATTTTTACTTACCTTCTGGACTATGATTTATCAGAGATTTGTTTAGAGCCACACAGAGTCAGAAGAGATGGGAAACCTGGGGAAAGACATCCAGACAGAGAATTAGAATGAGGAATGCAGACTGAGAGAAGGGGGGAAATGCAAATTTGAAGAGATGAAAATGTCAAGACGCTTTAGAGGAGACGTGATAAATGAAATCATTGAAGCAGAAATAAAATGTTAAAGTTCAACAATGAAAAAATTGAAGGATTCTAAAATTTTGTCTTTTGTAGGGGATGGCATTTTAGAAAAACTGCTGCTTTGAAATTTACCTGTGGTGTTTTCTTTGTAGAACATGTCTTAAATAAAGATGAAACTACTAAAAATTCAAATGGCCTCCCAACAAAAGAAGTCCCATCACTTGAAATAAATGAAGATCAGGTATCTCAGCCACAACATGATGTGCCATATTTCAGGTTTGTCCATTTTGTTCCTAGTGTAAAATGTTTGCATTAATGTCTAGATATTTAAAACCCAAATTAAACTATTTTAACCTTTATATAATAGATGAATTAAACTCTTAGTGATTTTTATTTATCTTTTAAATTTTAATTATGGGGGCGTCCTGGGTGGCTCAGTCAGTTAAGCATCCGACTTCGGCTCAGGTCAAGATCTCATGGTCTGTGAGTTCAAGTCCCACATTCGGCTCTGTGGGCACAGCTCAGAGCCTGGAGCCTGATTCAGATTCTGTCTCTCCTTCTCTCTGTCCTTCCCCCACTCACACTCTGTCTTTCTCTCAAAAGTAAATAAACATTAAAAAAAAAAAACCTTTTTTAGGGGCGCCTGGGTGGCGCAGTCGGTTAAGCGTCCGACTTCAGCCAGGTCACGATCTCGCGGTCCGTGAGTTCGAGCCCCGCGTCAGGCTCTGGGCTGATGGCTCCGATTCTGTGTCTCCCTCTCTCTCTGCCCCTCCCCCATTCATGCTCTGTCTCTCTCTGTCCCAAAAATAAATAAATGTTGAAAAAAAATAAATAAATAAATTAAAAAAATAAATAAATAAATAAATAAAACTTTTTTAAATTATGTTTTCAGTAGCTGGTACTTTAATTCATGTGGTTCCTAGTTCAAAAGGTAGAAAAAGGTACAAGTGAGAAGCCCTTTCTCAACTGTCTCCTAACTCCATGGTTAATCTTCCATGGAGGCCAGTGTTACTGATGTTTTATGAAAACTTTCAGAGAGATAGATAACATATACGTAGACAAGCATACATATTTTTTCCCATTTTTAATATACACAGTAGTTTACTATTCTGCTTTCGTTTAATGTTCATTGTGGGAGACATTCCATTTTAATACTTAAAGAGCTTACTCGTGTTGTGTGTGTGTGTGTGTGTGTGTGTGTGTGTGTGTGTGTGTGTGTGTGTTTTATGACCATATAGTATCCATTATGTGATGTACCACTATTTACTTAATAGTAAATTGCTGGTGCTCATTATTTACACTGAGGTCAGTCCATTACTAATACAATCAAGGCTGCAAGGAACAACCTTGTATGCATTCCAATTCTCTCATGTGAAAATATATAACAACCTCAATTTACATTCTTTTCAGCAAGTTATGGGAATTCCTATTTTCTCATACTGTTTACACCCTCGACAAAGAAACTGAGTTAACCTTTATTTTACAAAGGAAGGTTAGTGGGAGATGGTAGGAAGCTCTTTGGCCTACTAAGTCATGAAGTAGGATTATGTTTTTCCATCTGTGAAGAGTGAAAATTAACATCCTTTTGGGGAAACTCAACCATGTCACTTAACAGGCCTTGGAAACAAATCAGTGGACTGCATTTGGAGAAAGGCCCCACCATTCCACATCACACAGGAAATAATTACATGCTCTTCTTTTTTTTTTTTTTTTAAACTTTTTATTGTGGAAAATTTAAAACATATGAAAGTACAGGGAACAGTACACTGAACTCCCTTGTACTCATCACTCAGGGTCAATCTTGTTTCATATTTACATATACTTCTGACTCAAGATGTTTTAAGAAAATCCCAAATAATCATATCATTTCACCCATTAATATTTCTGTAGGTATTTTTCAAAGTTGAAAACTCATGCTAACATTAACCATAATATTTATTGTGCTTAATGTAATAATAATAATTACTTAATGTCATAAAATATCCAGTAAGTATTCAAATTTCCAAATTATAATCCACACGCAGGCATGAGCACAACATGCTTATGTACATGCTGTTTTTCTTTTTTTTTTTTTTTTAATGTTTTATTTATTTTTGAGACAGAGACAGAGCATGAGCAGGGGAGGGGCAGAGAGAGAGGGAGACACAGAATCCGAAGCAGGCTCCAGGCTCTGAGCTGTCAGCACAGAGCCTGATGTGGGGCTCGAACCCATGAACTGCAAGATCATGACCTGAGCTGAAGTCGGACGCCCAACCGACTGAGCCACCCAGGCACCCCAATGCTGTTTTTCTTGAGTAAATGCAGCAAGAACATTCTCATACCTTTTTCAACATAAGATGAACAATTTTTTGAGCTTTGCCAATCAAGTAGATAAGTAGGTAAGATACTATCTTGCTGCAGTTTTAATGTTTATTTATTCTATTATTAACAAGTTTCTTTTTATGTGTTTGAAAGCCACTTCAATTATTTTTAGAGCTTGAGATTTTAGAACTGTAATGAATTTTAGAGATTTAGCTAATCCGTTGTGTTTTCAACTGTGAGACATTGAGACAATGAGCAATTTACCCAACTTAATAACATCAGATCTAAGCCAGGTCTCCTTTCTCATAAATTAAGTCATTCTCTGTCATGCTATTAGATATAAACAGCTAAATTTTTCTTCTAGGAAACAAAAACTATCCTCAGTTTCTCCTGCTAGGATGCTTCTTATAAAGAAACAGATTACGATCACCTTAGGCCAGTTTCTTAACCTTGGCACTATTGACATTTTAGACTAGATAATTCTCATGGGGACCATCTTATGCATTCCAGATTGGTAACATCCTTGGCCAGTAGTGCCCCTCCAGTTCATGACAAAAATGCCTCTAGACAGTGTCAAATATGTCCAGGGAGGGCGGGGTGGTGGGGGGGGGGGGTGGATACAAAATTGACCCCTGTTGAGAACCACTGCCTTTGGAGTGGCAAGCAAAACCTACTAATTACAGAGAACCTGTAGGGCCTTATAACTGTAATTGCATACTTACAGTGTTTGGCTTCAGCTTACTCTTGAGAGTTGAGTTGGTCTTCATTCCATGGGCAATAACAGAGAACTAATAACAGAGATAAAGAACATCTGATTATTTCTGTGAAGTCTCTGAAAAATAAGAACAGAAGAAGTTGGAAATAATAGTGTAGTGTGAAAAGTGGGCTCTTGGCACTAACCCATTTGCATAAGTTCTAGGTGTAGAAAGATGGACATAGGGTATCAACTTATATTTATGGATTTAATGTATCACAATTCATAAAATCAGCATCAACGCTGAAAAATTAACATCGTGCCTATCTTTTACACCTTTCTAATGTTATATGTGTCATAATGCAAATACTTAGATATTAGTATGAGAAACATTTGTAAAACAAATGTATATCATAATTTTAGAAATATTCTTCAGTCAGAAACTGAGAAATTAACTTCGCACTGCTTGGAGTGGGACAGGAAGCTTGAATTGGACATTCCAGATGATGGTGAGGGAACGTTTATATTTTTTTTATGTTTTAGTTTTGTGTTTTTAAATATAGTTACACATTTATCTGAAACATAAAGATCTAGTGTCCAACTTCATAGTTACATTGTATTCAAAACAACAGGAATTTTTTATATCTCAACATACATTTGCTAATATCTCTGTGCTAAATTGGTACATGACTTAAGAGATACAAGGAATTGGAATATTGATTATTCCTGAAAATTAGACATTTGCTTATTATTAGATATTTTTTATATAACTATGAGTGACATCTGTAATGGTATTGTTTAATTAAACAAAAATATTTTCTGAATGAAAATAATCCCAAATCAATAATCAATATGGAAATCACTACCTAAATCAATATGGAACAGATTTTCAGAAAAACTCCTTAATTAGACTTATTTGGGGAAGCTGTTTAGAAAAAAGTCATTTGTGGTTCTGTCAATGTGAAGCCCTTCGTGGATACTGTTGTGTGATGAGTTGTTTGAGGCTAAATTCTTATTAAATACAAGTAGAGGTAAAATGCCATTTATTGTGCAGCGGTATGTATGAGAATGAATATTGCTGATTTTTAGCAGGAATTGAAGCAAGCAATTAATGCTCAGTATTTGTAAGACAGAGTTTTGCAGTGCTGTTTTTTGTTTTGCATTAAGTTAAAAATTTTGAAATTTATGGTGAGGCCTTATCAATTGGTGGGCTGACAATATAGGTCTAGTTTTTTTTTTGTCTTTTAACTTTTGAAAACCTCATCTTTCCTCTAGCTAAAGATCTTATTCGCACAGCAGTTGGGCAAACAAGACTCCTTATGAAGGAAAGGTTCAAGCAGTTTGAAGGGCTGGTGGACAATTGTGAATACAAACGAGGTGAGAAGGAGACGACCTGTACAGATCTGGATGGATTTTGGGATATGGTTAGTTTTCAGGTACGTGGTCAAGCATTTTCATTATATTAACTCTGAGCCTGATCTTTTTGAAAATGAGGTTGGGGCACCTGGGTGGCTCAGTCAGTTGAGCCTCCTATTTTGGCTCAGGTCATGATCTCATGGTTCATGAGTTCAAGCCCTGCATCGGGCTCCTCTGCTGTTAGCACAGAGCCTGCTTAGGATCCTTTCTCCCCCTCTGTCTCTGCCCCTCCCTTGCTTGTGCTCTCTTTCTCAAAAATAAAATAAACATTAAAAAAAATGAGATTAAAAAATGAGGTTGGGGCGCCTGGGTAGCTTGGTTAAGCATCTGATTTCAGCTCAGGTCATGATCTCAGTTTGAGTTCAAGCCCCACATTGGGCTCTGTGCTGACAGCTTGGAGCCTGGAGCCTGCTTCGGATTCTGTGTCTCCCTCTCTTTCTGGCCCTTCCCCACTTGTGCTCTGTCTTTCTGTATCTCAAAAGTGAATAAACACTAAAAAAAAGAGGTTAACAATAATAAAATGGGGGTAATGGAACTGCTTTTTAGGTATCAATAATGTTAAATGACATATCAGACAGCATCTTTATAAACTGTAAAGTACTGTCTAGGGGGACCTAGGTGGCTCAGTCAGTTAACTGAGTCAGCCAACTTCGGCTCAGGTCATGATCTTGCAGTTTGTGGGTTCAAGCCCTGCGTCAGGCTCTGTGCTAACAGCTCAGAGCCTGGAGCCTGCTTCGGATTCTGTGTCTCCCTCTCTCTCTGCCCCTCCCCCGCTCGTGTTCACTCATGTGTGCTCCCTCTCTCTCAAAAATAAACATGAAAAAAAATTAAAGTACTGCCTAAATTTTATAAATGATGTCTACTTCTTCCTTGTGTTGTCAGGATGATTTCTGGATAGTTTGGAATGTTGTTTAGACTGTAATGATTCTGCATTTTAGAAAAATGAGCAAATCTAGTCCTTACTAATTCAGATCATCTAGCAGTTATTGAGTTCTAACTGTGTGCCAGGCATTATACCAGAAGTTGAAAAATAAGGCACATTCTCTCTCCCAGAGAAGCTTGTAGTTTATTAGTGAGTCAGACACAGGATATAATTCTAATCTAATGTACAAAGTGCTATAGTGGAGGGAATCACTAGGAAGATCAGGAAAAGCATGGGAGGAGATGACACTTTCTAGCTTCTTGACTTATTTTATAGATGTACATACAAAATATTATTTCAGGAACCAGTAGCCAAAAGTCATTAGACATTTGAGGACAGCCTTAAATCTGAAAAAAAGAAAAAAAAAGTCAAAAGCAAGTTTCTTCTCAGGAAGAAAACTTTTTGGATGAAGGAAATGAAGACAATACAAGGAGAAAATAACTTTTTTTTTTTTAATGTTTATTTGTTTTGAGAGAGACAGAAAGACTGGGCACAAGCAGGGGAAGGGCAGAGAGAGAGGGAGACACAGAGTCTGAAGCAGACTCCAGGCTCTTAGCTGTCAGCACAGAGCCCAATGCGGGGCTTGAACTCACAAACCTTGAGATCATGACTTGAGCCAAAGTCGGCCACTTACCTGACTGAGCCACCCAGGCACCCCAGAAAAGAACTTTTACATGCAAGTGTTAATATTCTCAAAGGGAACAGATGTTTCATCTGTCTATTTTTTTTTTTAATTTTTTTTAACGTTTTATTTATTTTTGAGACAGAGAGAGACAGAGCATGAACGGGGGAGGGGCAGAGAGAGAGGGAGACACAGAATCAGAAGCAGGCTCCAGGCTCTGAGCCATCAGCCCAGAGCCCGACGCGGGGCTCGAACTCACGGACTGCAAGATCGTGACCTGAGCTGAAGTCGGACGCTTAACCGACTGAGCCACCCAGGCACCCCTCATCTGTCTATTAAGAACAGCTGTTAAAAAAACATTCAGAGAACAACAAAAATTATTCTTTGAAGTTAAAAACTGTGAGAGCAGAAATGTAAGATTCAGTAGAAAGATGGAATATGAAGTTAAGATCTCCCATAAAATAGAGCAAAGAGAGAGATGTAAAGTAGCAGAGATTGAATAAGATAAGTAGATAAGAAGATTAAGTGGACTGGTCTAGGAAGTATAATATCTAAATAATAGGAATTCCAGAAAAAGAGAACAGAAAAAATAATGGAGAGGAAATAACCAATGAAATAGTTGAAATTTTTTTCCCAAACCGGAGGACCTGAATTCCAGATCGAAGGGAGCCATTGAGTATCTAGCATTGTGAATCAGAGTAAGCCCACACCAATGCACATTATTAAATATGATTGTACAACTTTAGGGATGAAGAGAAAAATCTAGAAACTTCCAGAGAGGGAAAACAAGTCTTATACAAAGGATCAAGAATCAGAATAGCCTTGGATTTCTCAACAGCAACACTGAAAGCTGAGAAAACAATGCCCTCAAACTTCTGAGGGAAAATAAGTTCCAACTTGGAGTTTTGTACCCAACCAATCATATGTGAGGGTGAAAAGGCACTTTTTAGACACACACAGTCTCAAATTTTACCTCCCATGTTCTCTTTCTTAGAAAACCAAGTGAGAATGTACCTCACAAAAATGATGGAGTAAACCAAGAAATGGGAGGAGGTGGGACTGAGTGTCAGAAAGGGGTAAGGGAATTGGGGCTGAGTTGTGGTGAGGTGTGTAGTTTACGAAGCAGTGGTTGAGATTAGAGCAGGAGGACCTGGTCCCTGTGAGATTGGTCTGTGTGAGATTGAGCTAAATATATAATACCTGATTTGTTTGCTAGCTTTTTCACTTATTTTTTATTTTTAGAGAGAGTGAAAAAAGACAAGTGGGAGAGGGGCAGAGGGAGAAATTGAGAGAATCCCAAGCAGGCTCCAGGCTGAGCGGGGCTCCATCACGTGACCCTGGGATCATGACCTGAGCTGAAATCCAGAGTTGGATGCTCAACTGACCGAGCCACACAGGCGCCCCTGTTTGCTTTTTAAATTGTATTCAGAGGAGGTTTTTATAAAATTTAGAGGTGAATTGATGATAGATACATAAAAACCAAGCAAATGAAAAGCAAAAACAGTATTCAGAGTAGAGAAAAAGTGAAGGAAAGATAATGTCCATTGCTGTATGGCCCTGACGTGAATAGTGTTGAGGTAGTCATGGTGATGGTAAGTATTGCTTTATGACCAGTTTTTACATATTTTCCAGTTTTGATAATGAGTTGTTTCACTAGCATCATTCAATGGTAACCAATTAATTTTGTTTTTTAATATTAATAATTGATAGATTTGAAGGTATTTGATGTGTTTATATTGTTTATATTGAGTATCTGTTGATACTCATTTCCCAGCTTTGGCCATTGGGAGCCTCTTCAAGTTGCCTTCTGGGACCTTTTTTTTTTTTTTCCTTTAAGAGCTTTTCTGAAGTTTAATATCATAAAACTTACCAGTTCTGAATGCACAGTTCAATGATTTTCAGTAAATTTGCAGAGTTGTGCATCCGTCACCACAATCCAAGTGTAGAATATTTTCAGCATTAAAAGACCTTTCTTTTCTGTATGCAAGTGAATCCCCATTCCCACTCCCAGCCCCAAGCAACTTACTCCATAGATTTGCCGTTTCTGGACACTTCATATTAGGTAAAATAATACCATATGTAGTCTTTCATATATGGCTTCTTTCACTTAGCATGATGTTTTTGAGGTTCTTCCATGTTGTGCGATGTATCTGTACTTCGTTCCTTTTCATTGCTGAGTAGTAGTTCTTTGGGTAAATACACCATTCTCTATTCACCAGTTGAAGGACACTTGGATTGTTTCTACTTTGGTGATTATGAATATCTTCTTTGAATATTCACATACAAATCTTAGTGTGGACATAAGTTTTCATTTCCCTTGAGGTAAATATCTAGATATTCCTAGGACATATAGTAAATTTATGTTTGACTTTTAAGAAACTGCCATACTGTTTGCCAAAGTGATTGTAATATTTTACTTTCCTGCCAACAATGTATGAGTTTTCCTATGTCTCCACATCCTGACTAGTACTTGTTACTGTCTGTCTAGCGGAACCATTGTAGTGGGTATGAAGTATTTGTTGTAGTTTTGATTTGCATTTCCCTAATGAATTATGATAATTATGTTTTCATGTGTTTGTTAGCCATTTAAATGTCTTCTTTGGTGAAATTTCTATTCAAATCTTTTGGCCGTTTTGTTTGTCTTTTTGTTTTTGAGTTCTAACTGTTCTTTGTATATTCTGAAGACAAGTCTTTTATCAGAAATATTATTTGCAAATACTTTCCCCCACTTTGTAGCTTGTCTTAATTTTCTTAATGGTGTCTTTTGAAGTGTAAATGTTTTTAATTTTGATGATATTCAACTTATCAACTTTTTTCTTCTATGTTGTGATTTTTGACACCATGTCTAAGAACTCTTTTTTTGCCAAATGTCGGCTCACAAAGATTTTCTTATGTTTTTTTCTAAAAGTGTAGTTCTAGCTCTACAGTTAGGTATATGATTCATTTAGAGTTCATTTTTGTGTATGATGTAGGAAATTCATCTTTTTTCTTGTGTATATCCAATTTCCCCAGCACTGTTGTTGAAAAGACTATCCTTTCCTCATTGGATTACATTGACACATTGTTGAACATCAGTTGGTCATAGTATAATCCTGAATCTTTTTGACATTTACATTTTTTCAGGAGAGAGAAATTGAGAGTATGCATGTGTATAAATGCATAATAGGGGGTTTGAAGCATGTTTACTAAATTATTAACAATGGTTTCCTCTTTGGAGGAGACTGGAAGTACCAGAAAGATGGGAATCATACACTGACAACACTGACTCCATCTTTGGCCCTGCATCTTGTCCACGCCTATACAATGACCTCTCTTGGGGCTACATTTTCTAGGCCCCATGGAGGTTAACGTAAGAACGTAAGCCTTGACCGGAATGCGGGAAGGCTTGTTCTGATCTTCCCTAAAGTGGTGCACAGAAGGCACCACTTTAGATAACTAGTTGAGATGAGGACCATACCAGAAGGATAAGGATCATACATTCTTATCCTGCTAGTAGGTATTACATGTATCTTTTAAAATAAGATTCTGTCAAGAGAATGAGAAGGCAAGCCACAGACTGAAAGTATTTGCAAAAGACATTGTGTTTAAAAAAAAAAAAAAGAAAAAGACATATCGTGTTCACATTGTATAGTTTAGGAAACAAACATCTAGGATATCCCTCCTACATTTTATTGGTCAAAAATAAATTAGGAGGGTTCTTCATATTTGACATCTTTTCTGTAGATTTTGGAAGTTTGTCAAAGCACAAATAACAATTTTACCATAAGAATTCTTAATTTGAATACTAAATTGAGGATGGCTTCGTCTAATTTTATATGCCATCAGTCCAACTCCCCATTCTCAATTTTTTTGAAGCTTCAGTTCACTGGTTTTTCATTTTAATAAAGTTAGGATTAATCTGATAAACATGTGCTTTATTTACTAACAGATAGAAGATGTAAACCAAAAATTCAACAATTTGACTAAACTTGAGGAATCTGGATGGCAGAACAATAATAATACAAACAAAAAAGTCTTTCGGGTAAGTGTGTGGGTTTTATATCCAAATTTCTAGCAGATTCTTCTACTTTAATGAATTTTTATTTTTCAGCTTTAAAAACATTTAGCTTCAGATTTTTCATCTTTTTACCAGTGAAGTTCCATATATTACATACAACGTCTGGATTGCCTTTGATGAAGCAATGAAATTCAGCTAAATTCTAAATCAGCCAGATCTTAAATTCAGCTAAACACTAAATTCTTTCTGGAGGGCAGGAGGTAGGGGCTATAATTGAATGGGGACACGCAAAGGGCTTCTAAGTTAGCAAATAGTGGGTATATGCATGTTTGTTTGTTTTAAATATATTTTTAAAGTTTATTTGTTATTTAGAGAGAGAGAGCAAGACAGCATGATTGGGGAAGGGGCAGAGAGAGAAGGAGAGAGAATCCCAGGCAAGGTCCTTACTGTCAGCACAGAGCCAGATGCGGGGCTCAAACCCACATACTGTGAGATCATGACCTGAGCTGAAATCAGGAGTTGTCCACTCAACTGAATGAACCATTCAGGCACCCCCTCATGTTTGTTTTACACTTCAAACTGTACATTTTGTTGTAAAACTTCCATTTTGTTCTAATAATAACAGGAGTACTACATGATTGATATAATGCTTAGTGTGTGCCAAGTATTGTTCTATGTATTTTATGTGTATAAGCTCATTTAATCATCACAACAGTCCTGTGAAGTAGGCTCTGTTCTCCCCAAGCTACAGTTGAAAAACCTCATGTCCAGAAAGATTAAATCACTTGCCAAATGCGGAGCTATGTTTCACGGCCAGGCTTCTCTTTCCAGAATCCATATTCTTAATCAGTAGGCTATGCCACCTCTTTGTTTTTATATATTCTTTTGTGTTCTCTATTTCAAAATGAAATGGTTTTTAAATAGGAAAGAGGGACAATGGCTCTTTAGAACATCTGTCTTCTTCCCTATGCTTTATCTTGTAAATTTTCCTATTTTCTCTAAAATTTGCTTTGTTAACGTGAAAGATTCCATTCTTCTCTATTTGTAGTACTTTTTTTTTCTAGTAATGTTTTGAACTCAGAGTTTCTGGTCAAATGGATACTTCTCAAACCACCTTAGAGCATTGCCAGTGTTTCTTTACATTTTATTTTTATTTAGTTGTATTTTTTTTTGAGAGAGAGTGTGTGCATGCACATGTGCACAAGCAGGGGAGGGGCAGGGAGAGAGGGAGAGAGAGAATTCCAAGCAGGCTGTATGCCCAGTGCAGAGCCCAACGAGGGGCTCGATCTCACCACCATGAGATCATGACCTGAGCCGAAATCAAGAGTCAGATGTGCTTAACCAACTGAGCTACCCAGACACCCCTCTTTATATTTTAGAAGAATACCTTTGGTTATAGAATTAGGTTTCTAGTTTAGTACTTTATTCTTATGTAACCCAAATAAAATGTCTGTTTTAAATCCTATCTTAGGGACTTAAGATACTAGAGTATTAAAAGAACCTGTTACAGGGGTACCTGGATGGCTTAGTCTGTTAAGTGTCCAAGGTCATGATCAGCCCAGGTCATGATTTCATGGTCATGATTTCAGCCCAGGTCATGATCTCATGGTCATGAGATCAAGTCCCGTCAGACTCCGAGCTGAGTGTGGAACCTGCTTGGGACTCTCTCTCCCTTTCTCTCTGCCCCTCCCCTGCTCGTATTCGCACACGTGTACATGCTCTCTCTGTCTCTCTCAAAAATAAATAAATAAGAATTTAAAAGAATTTATTACCAAATTATTTGACTAATGAAGTCTCATGACAAGGACGCTGAGGACAGTGACTAAATTAATTGAATGAATTTCAAATCTGCTAAACAGTGGAAAATGCTGGGACAATTTGAAGCTACCATGGGTATTTCTTATTGAGTACTCAGTCCTGGAAACATGAACATCATCAGTGCTGCAGATAGCGTATATCAGAGCCTTGTAATTCTGTCCCTTATCGCCAGGTGTCTCTCTCCTCTTACTCTATTTTACAGGCTACTATTAAGATTATCAAACAAATAAAGTAAAATTAATACCTATACTTTGATCCTCTTCCCTCTTACTTATTCATCGATCTGTCATTCCATCAATTAGCCTTTTTTTCCTCTCTTCCTCTCTCTTTTCCATCAGCTTTTAGACATGTTTGAGGGTCTTAGCTTTGCTTACATTAAAAAAAACCCTTAAACCTGTGATGTTCCCATCTCCGAATCACAGACAAGTTTCCTGGAAAAGTTGTCTGTACTCTGCGGTTACTGGTTTTGGTCCTCACTTATCTCTCCAACTCACTGCAAGTCAACTTCACCCTTCTTGATGCCTCTAGAACAGTTATCACCAGGGGTATTGATTCTCTAGTTGCTGAGTTATTAGATACTTACTTAATTATAAAATCTAATCCTTCTGCAGGATTAAATACAGTTGATTCCCTCTTTCTTGAAATTATATTCTAATTTTTCCTCCTGTCTCTGTGCCCATTTTCAGTCATGTTTGTATGTTTGTTTTTCCATTTATCCCTTAAATGTTTGTGATATTCTTATTCCTACCTCAACTCTCTTCTTTCCTTCCACATTTTTTCTGTGCAATCTTCCCCATCCTGTGATGAGTCCCAAATCTGTATTTCAAAACACATGTACTGCTAAGCTCTACCTCTATATATCCTGACTCCATAAAACTTAAAATCAGTATGCCTCGGGGCACCTGGGTGATTCAGTCACTTAAGCGTCCGACTTCAGCTCAGGTCATGATCTCACGGTTCATGGGTTTGAGCCCCACATCAGGCTCTGTGCTGACAGCTCAGAGCCTGCAGCCTGCTTCAGATTCTGTGCCTCTCTCTCTGCCCCTCCCCCATTTGCACTCTGTGTGTGTCTCTCTCTCTCTCAAAAATAAACATTAAAACGATTAAAAAAAAAAAAAGTCCCAAACTGAAGTCATCTGCACACACATTGATATTTCTGTCTCAGAGAATGATATTCCCACTAGGTGTCTGAGGTATCTTCTTTAGTCCTTTCTCTATTTCACCATCTCTACCCTCCACACATCCAATAGATTGCTAAGTCCTCTCAGTTCTCCCCCTTAACATATCTCTTGAAGCCATTCATGGCTTTTCCATTTCTCCTCCTTAATCTAATTACTATCATCTTTACCCAGTATCAGTGCAATAGTCTCCTTCCTAACTGACTTGTAACCTCCAGTCAGTTCTCCATTCTCCAGGCTATAGACAGAATGACCTTTCGAAACACACAGCCGATAATGTTAATCTCCTGATTAAAAGTCATCGATAAACTCTATTTCTTTGTCCTCTGTATAAATGTGGCTCTTTAAAATGGTTACATGCAAGGGATTTTAAAATCTATCTGTTGTTACCTCCCAGCTGTGCTATGCTTTCTTTCACTTCTGGCTTTGCAAACATGCTATTTTTTGCATGTTCCAGCCCTTTCTTCACCTGGTCTTGTAGCCTGGCTGTGATTCCAGCTCAGTGCTACTTCCTATAAGCCTTTCTGGATGACTCTTAGGATTGATTTAGGTGATAGCCTGGTATTCTCTTACAGTTGTCTGATTTTGTCTGTATCATGACATTTATTCTTTTTAATGTCCACATCGAGCCCTTCCCTTAAGCTGTGAACTCCTCGAGAGCAGGGACTTTGTCCTTTACCTTTTGACCCCTGGCACCAGAGCCGAAATCAAGAGTCCGACGCTCAACTGACTGAGCCACCCAGGCACCCCAAATGTGTTAAATAGCTATGCATGCTTTGTTTTTCTTGTAAGATGATAATGAGTAGCTTTAATAAATGTCATAATTTCTCTTTGCAGAAAAAAGTTGTCTCAGGTGTAGCAAGTAAATCCAAAGAGGATGATGGAAGAATTGCAGCTAGAAATCGCCTAGCTGCCATAAAAAATGCAATGAGAGAGAGAATGAAGAAGGAAGAACATGTGGAGGCAGCGGCCTCTGTAATGCCAAAGGAAGTTGATACAATAGTGTTTGATGCTGGATTTTTCAGAATTGAAAGTCCCGTTAAATCCTTCTCAGGTTAGATTTTTTGCTAAGACTCCTTGAGAGAAATATTTGGGTTAGATGGGAGCTTGTATAACAGGTATAAAGTAGTTTTCACACGAAGGCCTATAAACTCTCTGTGGGTCTGGAAGATAGACTATGCTCTCACAAACCCATGCAAGGCACATTGTGATGTGTATGATTAGATTACTTTAAGTGTGACCAATCTTCTAAAATGGATTTTGTGTTTCCTAAGTGATTTCACATCAGTTATTACCACTTAACCCCACAATCCTGTGGAGTAGGTCACAGGATCCCAAGCGGTAAGGGACATGATAAAAACATGAGAAGTTAGGTAATTTTCTTCAGGTTAGTTGGATTAGAATTTAAGATGCAAAGCATCTTAGGCATTAAAATCATCATACTTCTTTAGTTGTGCTTTAAAATGAAGCACAACTGTGTGTGCTTCATTGGAAAATGGGTTTGGTTTAATTTTCATTTGTATTAAAACTTTTGCTCAGATTTTATGAAATACAATAAATGTACTAATTTCCTAATTTAAAAGCATTCCAGTGAAACCAGCTTTTAATACTTTAGGAAACCATTCTTATGATTTTCTAACTGATTTCTAACTCTGATCTTATGATTTTCTTTTACAATTTTTAATAGCTATTTTTTTTTAAGTTTTTATTTATTAGAGAGAGAAAGCATGCTCATGTGAGTGGGGGAGGGGCAGAAAGAGGGGGAGAGAGAGAGAATCCCAGGCAGGCTCCACACTGACAGTGTGGCTTGAACTCATGAACTGTGAGATCATGACCTGAGCCAAAGTCAGTCACTCAATGGACTAAACCACCCAGGCACCCCCAATAGCTATTTTTCATACGCTATCTTTAAACTTTTTTTTTTTAATATGAAATTTATTGTCAAATTGGTTTCCATACAACACCCAGTGCTCATCCCAACAGGTGCCTTCCTCAATGCCACCCACCCCTCCCTCCCACCCCCCATCAACCCTCAATTTATTCTCCGTTTTTAAGAGTCTCTTATGGTTTGGCTCTCCCCCTCTCTAACTTTTTTTTTCCTTCCCCTCCGCCATGGTCTTCTGTAAGTTTCTTTATTTTGAGAGAGAGAGACAGAATGTGTGAGCACAGGAGGGAGAGAGAGAATGAGAGAGAATCCCAAGCAGGCTCTGCGCTGTTAGCACAGAGCCAGATGCAGGGCTCAAACTCACTAGCTGTGAGCTCATGACCTGAGCCTAAATCAAGAGTCGGTTGCTCAACCAGTTGAGCCACCCAATCGCCCCATAGGCTATCTTTATTAGACTGAATTTATGTATCTAGATTGGAATTATTTATATATACATCATGTAACGAGAGGTCATAGCTGAAGTAATCTGTAAATCTCAGTAGAAACTTGTATCAGTGCTTTAAGTGCTAGATGTTTGTTTTAATGTTTGTTTATTTTGAAAGAGAGAGAGAGAGCAGGGGAGGGGCAGAGAGAGAGAGAGAATCCCAAGCCAGCCCCTCACTGTCAGTGCAGAGCCCTACATGAGGCTCAGTTTCACAACCCTAAGATCATGACTTGAGCTGAAATCAAGAGTTAGATGCTTAACTGACTGAGCCACCCAGGTGCCCATAGATGTTTGTTTTCAGGGAGAAAGGGTCCAAATCCTCTTCAAGTACTAATCAGCTGAAGGGATGTTTTTTTCCCTATTTAACTGTGTCTACTGGGAAGTTTTCTGAAAATAAGCTTGAGCTGTTATCTGATATTTACATTAAAATGTAAATTTATCACCTCAAGTATATTATAATCTTCCTGTCAATTTAGGTATCATACCTGGTGTGGTCTGGCTTGTTTGCTTTACTCTAAGCAGCTTCACTTCCACCCAGGAATTGCCTCCTGCTAGTAACGTGGCTCCTTGCCACTAACTTCCTGAGGATCCTACTAGTTTCCATTACTATGAACTCATCACTGTCTGTTCTTTCATGGACCCAGTGTGGCACTTCTGACTGGGGAGATTAAGGTTCATGGCCCAACACTATCTTGTTAAAATTGAGTTTTATTTACAGAGCACTTAGTTCATATGAGGCCTGTTACAGAAGTCCCCCCAAAAGCCCCTCTCATCCCATTTGTTTCTCCCTAGGGACAGCCACTTTTAGTTCTTACAGGAGTCTTGGAATCTTGAGTTGTTTGAAGCCCTCCCTCTGAACAAGATATAGATTTTTTTTTTCTTGAATTGTTGCTATGATTTACTCTCCTTGGTTATCTTGGATCTTTCTTTCAGAAATACCTATTTTATTTTTTTCCTGGAAAATAGGCTATTTTTATAATTTTTCCTGTACTTGCCATTTTCTACTTCCTGGATTTCCTCAACTTTCGTATTGGCTCTCATGGTGGTATGCTTTGTTTTGTCTTGTTTTCCTCTCATGGTTTAAATTCCCAAGAGCTCTTTCTCATTCTCGGAATGTTCCATTTTATAACATTCTGTACTGGTTTGGTAAGTGTATTGTCTTACCTTTCTGAGGATGTTAATGATAGCTTTTATGTTTTCATTCCCCTGTAGAGTCAGTATTTGTTCCAAGATACTTTTGTCTGTTTGGGGTGTTTTCTTTTGTTTTTGGTTTTGGTTTTGGTTTTTTTTTTTTTTTATGATTTATTTTTTAGAGAGAAAGAGAGAAACAGTGTGAGCAGGGGAGGGGCAGAAAGAGAGGGAGACACAGAATCTGAAGCAGGCTCCAGACTCTGAGCTGTCAGCACAGAGCCCGATATGGGGCTGGAACCTACCAGCTACAAGATCATGACCTGAGCCAAAGTCGGGTGCTTAACCGACTGAGCCACCCAGGTGCCCATTGTCTGTTTGGTTTTGGTTTCCATCTCTCATATTAGAGGCTTTCCTTGGGTGTCTGGCGATCATTGACTGCCTGCTGTGGTTAAGAGTGGGTCTCTGCACAGCAGCACTTGGGTGATGTGGTCTTTACTGTCATGTGATTTAGCTGTACCATAACACTGGGACCCTACACATCACTATATTGAAGTCTGTTCTCATGTGCTAGTCAGATTTCCCAGAGAAGACTCTTTCAGTCTGCTGCCTAGAAGATAGAATTCTGGCTACCAGCCTTTCAGGGGCCAGGTGGGAGGAAAAAACTGAATGTCTCAATAGTTTGTAAATACTCACCAGATCCCCTTTTTCCACCTAGTCCCCATCTCAACCTTACCTGGTATCCCCTAACTCAGAGACCTTCTGTTCCACCTTTTTCAGGAAATAACCCTCTCTTTTTCTGGTTTGGGTGGTGGCAAGGAGCATGTTGACTGCCTGTGCAGAATAAGGAAAGGATTCCACTTGTTCTTTAAACTGACTTTGTTTTTCCTGTTTTTAGCTCCACTTTCATCTCTGCTTTCAGAGATACTTGAGGCCACCAGTTGTTTTGAGGGGTGTTATGGTATAAATTGGGTTGATTCTCCTCTTTCCTGACTGTGACTTAGGATTTATTTTCTTGGGTCTAGTAAGTAATATCCTACTCACTCATCTACATTACAGCTTCTGAATTTTTCTGACTATTGTTGTCTCTCTTTTAGTTCCCTTTGTCCTGGAAAATTGTATTTCAGGTTTAAAAAGCCACTGAGTTTAAAAAAAAAAAAAAGATTCTTTGTCCTTGTGACATTCTGCCTTTTAAGATGATCTCTGTTACTGCGTCAAGTAGTGGGATGTCAAGAAGAAACAGAATCTAATGTGTGTGTTCAGTACTATCTTTAACTGAAAGTCCCAGGCATTTGTCTTTAACAGACATTTTACTGGAGAAGGAGGCTAGTTGGTAGGGTAATAGGAAGAACTTGCACTGTCTTCCTTGTTGTAATGAAAAGTGAATGAAGGAACTTTTTGGTATTGAGATGATTTCTTTCATCTTCTAGGACTTTCTATCTCTTCTGAACGTCTTTCTCAAAGACTTAGGACACCTAAGTCTGTCAGCAAAGCTGTGTCTGAGAACAGGTCTAAGATGGGCGTTCTGAGACAAACTGTGTCACCACAGAATCCTGATCCTTCAAGTACCACACGTGGACATGTTGATAAGGAGACTTTGCTTTCAACTATTCCTAAAAACAGGTATTCCTTCATGTGTTATTATCTAGACTATAACAGATGCTGACATTAAATATCATTTCAGATTGTTAACCTGGTAAAATATGCAAGACCTGTATTTTTTATTAGATTTCACAATGACCCTGTGACATATAGAAAATACTTCTGTTTCCTAAATGAGGGAACTAAGGCTTACAATTTCTGATCGGTAATTGGTTATATTTAGATGGGCAGAATAAATTCTGCAGAACTAAGAAGAAAGGAAACAATACAGTGTCCTTTGGTGTTAAACACATTGTGGCTTTGGTGCTTGATAAATCTGAGCTCAAAACCAGCTCTATGGCATACATACTAGCTGTGAAACTTCGGGATAAGTTAACTCACTTAGCTTCATTTTCATCATTTACAAAAAACAGCAGTGTTTGATGCCTCCCTACAGGGTCCTTGAGAGGTAGGCACTTTTGTACTTTCTATAGAAAGTACCTTGAGATTGCTATCTTGACAGATAACAGAGCATAAATAAGGGAGAGCTAATGTGTACTGAAGAATTATGGGCTAGACATGGTTCTAGGTTATTAACATGTATTATCTCATTTAATTCTCAAAACAACCCTGTGAGGTATTAGATCTCCATTTTTCAAGTTAGTAACTTGAAAAGTTAGTAACTTACCCAAATTCAGCTTATAATTGGTAAAATTGGATGCTCCCTGTATTCTTTCTGCTACAAATGCATCAAAATTATCTATATAGTCCTTGTTGGTGGAATATAAAGATACCAGAAATCTGATAGGAAAAAAAGATACTTTAAGGTAAGTAGGAAATAAAATTATCATCTGGAGCCAAGAGAAGACTATTGGATTTATTATTAATCTGGAGACGGGATAGCATTGAATACTTAGCCATCACAGCAGAGAAGGCTGTCAAAAAAGTAAAATAAAGAACACCTACGAATTGAAGTAGAGGAAACAAATGAAAGTTTTTGCTCTTAAATATTTCATGGAACATATTTTAAGATTTCTAATTTTTAGTATAAACCAAGGTATATTTAACCTTTGTGGGAACTAAATATTCTAGAAATCTGGGTTATAAAATACCAATTTATTGTCATTTCTTAAATGCAGGTTACTTTGCTTTATATATCTCTAGTTTAATCTTGTGCTGAGAAGGTCCATAATTGTATTTAAGTGATAATACAAGTACTCTTTAAAAAATCTTTCACTGGGGCGCCTGGGTGGCGCAGTCGGTTAAGCGTCCGACTTCAGCCAGGTCACGATCTCGCGGTCCGTGAGTTCGAGCCCCGTGTCAGGCTCTGGGCTGATGGCTCGGAGCCTGGAGCCTGTTTCCGATTCTGTGTCTCCCTCTCTCTCTGCCCCTCCCCCGTTCATGCTCTGTCTCTCTCTGTCCCAAAAATAAATAAACGTTGAAAAAAAAAATTAAAAAAAAAAAATCTTTTACTTAATTCCCAAAAATAATCCTGAAAGAGCAACTTACACATAAACAACTTTGTGAGGTGAAGGCAACATGAAGTTGAAAACTGGAAAAATAGGATTTTTTTTTTAAAAATGACTTGCAAGAGGTTGAGACAGATATTTCTAATGAATACAAGTTATGAACTTTGAGATTGGAATATATTATGCTGTAGCGAACAAGTGAATGTAGCCAACTCCAGCTATAGGTAACTGAGTTGTTGCTTCCACACTCCCAGGAGTTGGCTTTATTCTAACCTTTCTCTAGTGTGTGTGTAGCTCTCGATTTGACTGAGGTTCAAAAGATTGCTGGTGGACTGAACAGCATGGTAACCGGCTGTGAGCTTTCTGGTTTTTGTGGCCATCCTGCTTGTAGCTGTGGTCCACAACTAGCCTATTTGGACCAGGTCTGATCTTGGACCGGATCCATCTTTGACTCATGAGGGACAATATCAAAACACAAGTAAAAAGATAGCAGTGTGTTTAATTATCTGATTACAGTGCTGCTTTTTTCTTTTTTTTGGAACAGCATAGAAGATACTCCGTGTCCTGGATTACAAGATTTAATCGAAGTAAATTATGTAAGTTCGATTCCAGTGTAGTAGATAGCAGTTTATGTCATTATGTATAGTAACTCCGTAAACCACTCCCAGAATTTCCATTCTGGAAATCTAAATCTAAATCAGTCATATAAAATGATACTTCTTGTTTTAAAGACCTTTGGCTTGTTTGAAACTATAGTGCCATTTTGTGTTCTTTAACTGCCATCAAAATTATTATTGTAAATAAAGTTTTATTATAACCCAACCACACTTACATATTATATCTGGCTACTTTCACAGTACAGCGGTAGAGTTGAGTAGTTGTGGCAGAGATTCTGTGGTTCACAAAGCCTAACATACTTATCATCTGGCCCTGCACAAAAAAATGTTTGCCAGTCACTAAATTGGAGTATCATAGACACTTGCTGAGAAAGTTTCCTTCAATCATACTGTTGCTATAATATTCTTTGAACTAATTGTTCAAGAAGCAACATAGTGGGATTTACAATGTTCTTTAGCCTATGTTCCAAATGTCATTCTTCTGTTTTTATTTTGAATAGCAACAAAACTTTTTCTATTTGTTCCAATTTTTGGTAATTAAATGTAAAAGTATTTTTTTACTTCCAGGGTACAAACAAGATAAGCTTTGAGATGGATCGTTTACCCAGTGAAAGAATGAGTTTGCCTCTACCTGCTGGTGAAGTGAGAGATGATATTAATGATAACAAAAAGGAAGAAATTTCAGATGATGTGGAAGGAATGGAACTAAATTCTTCGGTTACAGCACAGGATGTTTTAATGAGCAGCCCTGAAAAAAATACAGCATCACAAAATAATATCTTACAGGAAGAGGAAACTAAAATTTCTCAGTCAGGTGAGGTCTTTTAAATATATTTAGATGACACTTTGTTAAATAAATGAATTTGGACTAATACACAGATTATCGTAAATACTTCAGGGTACCAGTTTCTAAGAATAAGTGTTGAAAAACTGGACATTCATAGTAAATACCTTATGAGAATTAGTATGTGTTGTAGAATCCCACTCTACACCTCAAACCTTTTGAAGTAGACCTATTAAAAACTAATCCATGTTGGAACTAAGTAGCATTTTGCATCAGACCTATTTGCAGTCTTCATTGTTTGTGCAGACTCAGAGAAATTCCCTGAAGTTTATTATTTTTTTACTTCACGTCCTTTTCAACGCACATCCTTAAACCTTTCTTCAGAATGCCCTATTTTTCTTCCATATTGCCTTTTTCCTATCTACTTTGTTATGATTGTTCTGCAATACGAAATGGCTCTTGTATTTTTGTTATAGTATAATGTGCGATAGTTTCACCTGCTGTTTTCATCTGCTCCTCAATGGTGTTTTTCTGGCTGGGGCCTAAAGCAAAATAAACATAACCTTGGCCAGACATTTAATGTACTCCAGCTAGCATCTTTCAGGTACCTTGTTTTTTTTAATCCCCTAAACTTTGGTTTATTACCTGTTTATTATAAAAGGATGTAATTCAGGAATAGCCATGTGAAAGAGATGCATAGGGCAAGGTATGGGGAAAGGGTACAAAGCTTCTATACCCTCCAAATGCACCACTCTCCCCGAATCTCCAGATATTCACCAACCTGGACGCCCAGTGGTACCTTTAATATCACAAACGTGAGATTTGTTTGTAGAAGACTCTTTATACTGAATTTAAGGGTAAGAATTTTACTAAAAAATTCAAGTACATATTTAAAAATGCCATAGCACTGGGGCACCTGGGTGGCTCAGTCGGTTAAGCATCGGACTTCAGCTCAGGTCATGATCTCATGGTTCGTGGGTTCAAGCCTACGTTGGTCTCTGTGCTGACAGCTTAGAGCCTGGAGCCTGCTTCAGATTCTGTGTCTCCCTTTCTCTCTGCCATTCCCCTGCTCAAGTTCTGTCTCTCTCTCTCAAAATTAAATAAACATTAAGGGAAAAAAAATGCCACAGCATAAGATGACCTATGTTTTTGTTATAGCATTTCATATATGGAACTTTTTGTCTTTTTCAGGTGTTGTCCATTTCTAACCCTTGACTGTGAGGATATTCTTTAAAAGTTAAAAATTATTTTTTGTTTTTCAGTACTGCTTGATACTAAAAGTCTCACTACTGAATGCCATCTTCTTGATTCGGTAAGTTTTCCAACTTAATTTGAAAAATTCCTTTATATTCTAGATTTGTTTTATAAAATGGTACTACTCACTTTTCAGTATATGTGCAAAGTTGGTTTAAAATTTCCATGTTTTTGTTGCATGTACTGTGAAATCCATTT
The DNA here is from genome assembly GCF_028749965.1 of Puma concolor. NCBI lineage: Eukaryota > Metazoa > Chordata > Mammalia > Carnivora > Felidae > Puma > Puma concolor. The sequence continues at coordinate 46,072,259 of NC_141672.1, forward strand.
GTTATCCATGTTTATATACTTTAAAATATAGCATATTCTAATACTAAATTCTGAAGATTTATTTCCCAAAACATTTATGTTTCAAATTTGTTATGACAAACTGGCTTAATACTTATATATCTAATATGTAGCTTGGCTTATGCTGGGTGTTTCTAAGTGATGCAAGAAAAAATAAGGCAAGGTTTCTGCCTTTAGAAATGTACAGTTAGGAAGATAATGTCTATCCTACCTTCAGTTATCATTGGTTATTTTCATTTTAATTCTTTTAGATTACTATATTTATGTTGTATTCTGTTTAGAGGCTCCCCAGCCTTTACTTTTGCTGACCTCTTGCCTCTGTATCTAGTTTAAACCTTGACCCTTCTGTGAAGCCTTCCTAGAAAAGCTCTCATCTCTCCCCTATTGATTTATATATAGAGATATAGGTGTACAATGCACACATTTAATCTCTTATTAATAGTGTAATATGAGTATATTATATTCCTGAAATGGATTATAATTTTGGGAATCTATTTCCCTTATGAACTGTAAATTCCTCTTTAGGCAGAGCTGTCTGATTCATGTTCATGATGCTGTCACTGGCATGAATGAAAGAGTGCTTTCTTGCTTACTAAGTGTTTATGGCACTGGTTTTCAGCCCTACCCCCAGATATTTTTATTCCAACAGTCTGGAGTAGGACCATTATCAGGTGATTCTAATGTGTAGCCAGGTTGACAACCCTGGTTTATAGCCTTACCTTGAAATTTTCCAGGGCCAGCTGCTAAAATAGGTCAGGAAATGGTCTTGGTTTGCTAATCTTTGATCTCAGAATATAAAAAATTCATTAAGGCAAATGTAGGATAAAAGAACAATAATTTTGTTAACCTCATGAAGCCTGGCAAATACTTGGCTTCCTTAAGCCCCTAATTCCTTAAGGACTTCTGTATATGTTGGCCTTCATTATTTTCAAAGATGCCCTCTTTATGTTCAGGCTTCTGTGCCGCCTTGCGTCTCAGCAGAATGAAGTGTATCATTATGGCCCATACTCGGTGCTTTCTTGATCTTAGAGTCAGGGATTTCAGCATAAGGCCAATTTATACAAATCTGATATAATCCTGTTCCCAGATATGAACTCCGAATGCTTGGTTCTGACATATATGATATTATAATTAAATCTGGAAATTAATGTATCATAATATTTCATTTTGTACTAATACTATGATTAAAAGTGCTTCACAGTTATCTATCTTCTATATTATCTTGTTGATAAATCTTAGTACTTTATTTATTTTTTATTTTTTTTTAACGTTTGTTTATTTTTGAGAAGAGAGAGACAGAGCATGAGCGGGGGAGGAGAGAGAAAGAGGGAGACACAGAATCTGAAACAGGCTCCAGGCTCTGAGCTGTCAACACAGACCCCACACAGGGCTCGAACTCACAGACCGCGAGATCATGACCTGAGCCAAAGTCGGGTGCTTAACCGACTGAGCCACCCGGGCGCCCCAAATCTTAGTACTTTAGAATTTAGTCTCCCTGTGAATTCTTTTCCACTTTTGTAAATATTAGAACTTAGACTTTTTTATTTTATATTTTTATAGGTCCACCTATCTATTATAGACCCAGATTATTAGTCTGTAGCATCACTTGAACCTGAAATAGGGCTCAAGGGGGAACAAAAGAAACAGATTCTAGCAGGATCACATTAGTAAAAAGTCTATTAAGTATAGTTATATGGATTAGGACTTGTGGAATCTGTGTAAGTGGCTTAAGATATGGCCTTAATTTTATTCATCCTACATATACTGCTGAAGTACATTTACATATTACTAGTCACCTTTAAGGCATATATACCTGATATACCTTTTCAATTAAAAAAGTATATATTGAAATTAGATCTACTGCCGGGGCACCTGGGTGGCTCAGTCGGTTAAGCGGCCGACTTCAGCTCAGGTCATGATCTCGCGGTCCATGAGTTCGAGCCCCGCGTCGGGCTCTGTGCTGACAGCTCGGAGCCTGGAGCCTGTTTCCGATTCTGTGTCTCCCTCTCTCTCTGCCCCTCCCCCGTTCATGCTCTGTCTCTCTCTGTCTCAAAAATAAATAAACGTTAAAAAAATTAAAAAAAAAAAAAAGAAATTAGATCTACTGGAAAGTAGCAAATTCATTGTACTAGTAATAATTGTATTATTATATACAAAACGTGTTATTTATGTTATTAATTAACCTATTAAATTGCATTGTTGAAGACTTAATTGGTGAAAGACGTGATGTAGTGACTTCTCTGAATTTATTCTCCAGCCAGGCCTAAACTGTGGTAATACATTCACTCAGGTGGAGAGGAGACATCCAGATCATGGCAGACACATTTCCTTTGGTGGTAACTTGATTACCTTTTCACCTCTAAGGCCCCTCAGTGAAGAACATCCAGAAGAATTTTGAATTTAAAAATGAATCCAAATTTTTTTTTCATATTATCAGTGCTGTGATATATTCTTAGCATTTTGAAAAATTAAAGAGTATGTATTTGTGTTCACTTCTATTCAATTTATATAGTGTCATAAAATTTTTTAACATTCAGTGTTCATCAAAGTTTGTTTTAGATACTATAGTGTTTTTCAAGGGAAGTGGGAATATTTTGTACATTAACTATGCAGAATAAAAAATGTACATCACCTCGCCTCTCTTGTTTAAAATGTATAAGCTTAAAGCTAAGTGTACTAACATAGAGCTTATGAACATTCTTCAGTTTAATCAAAATATAATATTACTTTGAAAGAAATATTTGCATCTTTTTATACTTTATTTTTAGTTTGGACTCTTAAATTTGTTGATGTCAGGGGCACCTGGGTGGCTCAGTTGGTTAAGCATCCGACTTTGACTCAGGTCATGATCTCGCGGTCTGTGAGTTCAAGCCCCGCGTCAGGCTCTGTGCTGACAGCTCAGAGCCAGGAGCCTGTTTCAGATTCTGTGTGTCCCTCTCTCTGACCCTCCCCCATTCATGCTCTGTCTCTCTCTGTCTCAAAAATAAATAAACGTTAAAAAAAAAAAAATTTGATGTTAAACAGCTTTGCATATTGCATTTTCCAGGGTGTACTGTGTTTCTTTAAATGAGATTTCTGGAATCTAAAGTCAGTTTACATGCTGAAGTTTCAAATGCTTAAACTATTAGAGGGGCTCATTAAATCTTTCCCTTTTTGTTTTCATTTTCCCCTTGATGTGACTGACAACCTAAGGAGATGCCTTTTTCCCTTGAAGAAAATTATATCAATCAATCACTTAATGTGTTTGAAATATTTTCTCTTTTATAAAACTCTTTATTATAAGATTGTAGACAACAGGGCCATGAGAATAACAGAGTACCAAGAAGAGTCATAGTAGCTAAAGCTTGTAATCAGACCTGGTTCCAGTTATTTCTGCCTCTCAATAAGTTAGGATTGGAGGCATTAGCCAAACAAGCAGCAACTTTATAGATAAACTTGTAATATTAGGGATTTTCAAAAAGAAAAGAAACACATCCACTTCTGTTATCAGAGAAAGGTATGTTAGGCTTGTGGGAAAGATAGTATTTATTATCAAGTTCATATGAACGGTTAGCTATGTGAGGTGTCGGCTTAGAAGAATGTCCTTAGAATGCCTAGTCTTACCAAAGAGAAAAGCAGCTCCAATAGCCAGTTAATGAATAATTCAAGCAAGACATGCAGAACAAAGAAGCATATGTTTTAAGGGCCCAGGCATATAATCATGCAAAAGAGGTTGGTGCAAGGTAACCCAAAGACTTAGAATCTATATAAAGCAATATGCAACATAACAATAAAATAATTTGCCCTCAAGGATGAAGCAGATGAGAATAAAAACAATGGCAGTAAACACGATTTTTTTTTTTTGTAGATTTAGTAAGATGTACTATTCAGAGAACTTTTGGCTGTTTAGTAATAGTAAAATGAACTCAAACTAATTTAATAACAAGGTTTACTTATTTTTAAATGTTTATTTCAGAGAGAGAGAGAGAGAAAGAGAATCTTAAGCAGGCTCCACGCCCAGTGTGGAGCCCAATGCAGGGCTTGATCTCATAGCTGTGAGATCATGACCTGAGCCGAAATCAAGAGTCAGATGCTTAATAAACTGAGCCACCCAGGAGCCCCAACAAGCAAGTTTATTGTTTTCATGAGTTGTCAGGGTGATTCCAGACACTTTGCAATCAACAACTCAATGATAGTCAAACATTCTATTCATAGTTCATTCTGTTATCCTTGGTGTCAGCTTATCTTTGGCTGAGTCCTTTTGGGGTCACAAAATGGCTGCCAGTTGTAATCAGAGTATGTATATTCTTTCCTTTAGTCTGGTTAGGCCATCTAATGCCACATCTCCGTTTGCAATTTAGCCAGGGATTGTCTTTACCTAGTCAGGATTCCCTATTTTATCTAGGATTATACCTGAATAAAACTGTGACTATTAGGAAGCAGGGAATGGATGGGTAGCAGCCATCAATTTGCCCTACAACTAGACAGTGTTCTTGGGCTATTGGACTCTAGAATTATGAGGTATTAGGCAAATCCTTAAAGTTATAATGAAGGAATATAGCTGGTTAGAACAAACATCTTTCCAAAAATGAAAAAAAAAAAGGAATTTCCATTTATTGAGGACCTACCACTATATAACAACCCCTTTGCAAACAATATTTATTCAACAATCACAGTAACCCTACAAAAGATGTATTACCATTTTATAGACAAAGGAACCAAGGCTCAGGACTTCAGTAATTTTGTGTAAACCAAGTCCCTTCTTTTTTCCATAGCTTTTCCACTTAGCAAGTTTTTCCACTTAATCATAGCTGTGGAATAGTCAAGATCAGAATGTTAGAGTAAGGAATTAACATAGTTTTCTTTTTTTTAATTATTTTTTAAAGTTTGTTTTGAGAGAGAACACACAGGAGGGAGGGGCAGAGAGAGGGAGAGAGAGAGAATGCCAAGCAGGCTCCATGCTATCAGTGTAGAGCCCGATGTATGGGCTCGAACTCATGAACTGAGATCATGACCTGAGCCAAAATCGAGTTGGATGCTTAACTGACTGAGCCACCCAGGTGCCCCAACATAGTTTTCCAAATAAGATGTGATGTGCTGCTCATATCCCTCTTTAGGACGGAAAGATTTTTTTCCTTTAATTGCTAGAAGTGTTTCTAAACAGGCTTCAGGTACCATCCCTGTGTGAAAACTACCTCAGGTGAAGACAGCCACTTCACCCAAGATCATACTGTTTCTCAGATGGCTTGTATTTACTCACTGATCAAAGTGTCCTCTTGACAGCTCCAAAGGATCATCCCAGCTTCAGAACCCCTGCAGGGTGGGCTGAGGCATTGACGGCCAACTTCTTCCTCTGCCCAGTTGTGTGCTTTCTCATCCCGAGTTAATTGTGAGATTCTCCGCCATAAACCTATTGTGTTCTAATCTCTGCTTCCTGAGGAACCCACCTTGTAATAATAAAATATCTAGGAGGTGGTAGTATAGAAACAATAGACCAAACAATATTTTGATCTTTTGAAGTGCTATGACTACATCCTAGTTTTGAAATTGTGTTAATCTTTGGGCTTGCTGATAATGAGGAAGGGCAGAAAGGCATGGTTGAGAATGTTGGCAATGGGAACTATTAATTCTCAAGCTTATTATAGATCAATTAAGAGCTTTTTTCCTTTATAAATATAATATTTCCTAAAAACCAAGAGAACTTACAGCAAGGTTTCAAAACAGATATATTTGAAAACAGCTAAGTATAGTTTAGAAAGAGAAAATAGGAATGAAAAGAAACACACCAGAATGCTAACAGTAAAAAAAACAAAACAAAACAAAAAAAACCTAAACTTTTTTTTTCTTATTTTCTGAATATATATTTCCTTAAGTAAGAGAATGGGAGAATGATTTCCTTGCAGTATCTTCTGGTTTTTATGGAAACGCACAGAGGTTAAAATACTATTTTCTTATTTTAGCAAGCATAGGAAACTTTGGGAGACTCTAATGCAGTATTAATATTGCTACATATTCCTTTTCCACTGAGTCCATTATGCATTATCAAGAATAAATTGGCCCATGCCTAGCTGGCTCAGCCAGTGGAGTGTGCGACTCTTGATCTCAGGGTTGTGAGTTTGAGCCCCATGTTGCGTGCAGAGGTCACTTAAAAAAAAAAATCTTTAAAAAAAAAAAAAGAATAAATTGCCCCAATTAAATGACATATGAAGACAGGTAACTCTTAGAATGTTTATTAAATGAGTGATTTACAAGAAGGACATTGATGAATAAAGGTAAAATTTTTCAGTCAGTAAACATGAGATTTAAATGTCTAAGGGTTCATATTCAATTTCATTTTTTTAAATCTTCCCCTGTAAGATTATATCATTGTGTGTGAAGCACTGGTGAGATCTATGTCACCAGAAATTCCCAGTTTGCTGATTTCGTGGAGATTTTTCATCCGATGATTGTACTGCAACAAGTGAGCATCATTGACCGCAACCTTGAAGTGGTCAGATTCAACCAGCACTTGTATCTGAAATGGCACATACACAAAACTGTTAGGAATGCTTATTTATGTCAAAACCAGTCTGGCTTGAGCTCAGAATGTCCCATAGTTCATCTGTATGATCATCTGTGGAACTGACTGAAGTCCAAAGAAGTGACTTTGCAGTCAAAATAGACTCCAGATATTTAAAGATTTAAGCAAAAGAAAATGAAAAAAATGATAAAGGTGAAGCTATAAAGGAAAAGTTTAATAATGTGTCTACATAAAAACAAAGTCTTTGTATGCCCAACACCTAAAAGTAAAAATACAAACACACCAAGTGTTGGTGAGGATGTGCAGAAAAAGGAACCCTTGTGCATGGGAATGTAAATTGGTGCAGCCACTGTGGAAAACACTATGGAGGTTCCTCAAAACATTAAAGACAGAAATACTATATGATCCAGTAATTTCACTACTAGGTATTCACCCAAAGAAAATGAAAAACACTAGTTCAAGAAGATATATGCACCCCTATGTTTACTGCAGCATTATTTATAATAGCCAAGATATGGAAGCAACACAAGTGTGTATCCGTAGATGAACAGATAAAGATGTGGTATGTATATACAATAGAATATTACTCAGCTATTAAAAAGAATGAAATTTTGCTGTTTGCAGCAATGCAGACAGACCTAGAGTGTATTATGCTAAATGCAATAAGTCAGACAGGGGCACCTGGGTGGCTCAGGCGGTTAAGTGTCCGACTTCAGCTCAGGTCATGACCTCACGGTTCGTGAGTTCAAGCCCCGTGTCGGGCCCTGTGCTGGCAGCTTGGAGCCTGGAGACTGCTTTGGTTTCTGTCTCTGTCTCTCTCTGCCCCTCCCCTGCTCGTGCTGCCTCTCTCTCTCTCAAAAATAAATAAACGTTGAAAATTAAAAAAAAAGAAAGACAAATACCATGATTTCATTTATTGCAATCTAAAAAACAATTCAGAGAAAGAAACAAATGAACAAAAAGCAGAAACAGACCCATAAATACAGAAAACAAACTGGTGGTTGCCAGAGGGGAGAGGGATACAGGGATGGACAACATGGGTGAAGGGGAGTGGGAGGTACAGGCTTCCAGTTAGGGGATGAATAAGTCACTGGGATAAAAGGTGCAACATAGGGAATACAGTCAATGGTACTGTAATAGTGTTGTATGGTGACACATCGTAGCTGCATTTGTGAGCACAGCATGACACATAGAGATGCTGATCACTATGTTGTATACCTGAAACTAACGTAACACTGTATGTCAACTGTGCTTCAAAAAATAAATAAACATACTAAAGTAGAACTCCTCTAGTAAAGTGGCAAATGCCGTGAAGATCAATAACAACCAGTTCTGGCAAGAGCAGTGGGAACACTTCCCAATAATTAGTAGCGAGCACATTTATCCTTACATCCTTTTGGAAGCGGCACTTTGGCAATATCTTACCTAAATTTTAAATATGTACACTTGTGGAATAAAATTATTCTTCTAGGAAGCAAAGATATGGACAGTTTTTACAGTATTTTAGTAAAACAAGCCTTCCAGGTTTTATTCATTTAGAATATTTACATACTCCAAATTATCAATAGGGTACTTGTTGAATTATCACATATCTCAATAGTTGAAATACTATTAAGTAACCATGTTTTATTTGCTTGTTTTTGAAAGAAAGCGTGTGAGAGAGCACGAGCAGGGGAGGGGCAGAGGGAGAAGAAGAGAGAAAATCTTAAGCAGGCTCCACGCCCAGTGTGAGGTCATAACCTGAGCCAAAATCAAGAGGCAGACACTTAACCGACTGAGCCACCCAGGAGCCTCTGTTTTGTTTTTTATTTTTTTATTTTTTATTTATTTTTTAACATTTTTGAGACAGAGAGAGACAGAGCATGAACGGGGGAGGGTCAGAGAGAGGGAGACACAGAATCCGAAACAGGCTCCAGGCTCCAAACTGTCAGCACAGAGCCCGACGTGGGGCTTGAACTCACAACCCTGAGATTAAGACCTGAGCTGAGATCAAGAGTCAGACACTTAACTGACTGAGCCATCTAAGTGCCCCTAAGTAAAAATGTTCTACTATGAAAAGATGTCCACCGAATGTAGAATATGGTCCTTATGAGTCCCTGCCCTTGAGGAGTTTACAGTCTAGCTATTAGTAGACTCTCTACTCTACAAACCACTCTACTCTCAACGCAACACTGTGGGCCTAATATTTGTTGCAGCAGTGCTTAAAAATGAAAAGTATGTTGGGATGCCTGGTTGGCTTAGGCAGTAGAGCATGTGACTTTTGATCTCAGGGTCATGAGTTCAGGGGTAGAGATTACTTAATAAATAAAAGTTTTTTAAAATAAAGTAGATAAATAGTGTGTTGTATGTCATAGAAAATACTAGAAAGATACTGACCAAGTTGCAACCTTTGTGAGGTTGGGGGAAAGGAGAAACGATGGAGAACTTTTTAATTTGAAAACCTATACATTTTTTCATAAAGCAAACATGCATTAATTTTAGAACTTAACAAAATTAGTTTTGATTGCTATGCCAACTATGCTGTATTAAAGAACTAAATCTCAGCCCAACTGTACCATCAAGACTTTCTGCCTTTTTTATTAAAGACGCTATTTTTCTCATTTCCAGAAAAGCTTAAACTCAAAGGTGTAGCAACAGGGACAATGGTGAAATGCGTGAATGGAGTTGGGGAGTGTGCGAGTCCTGCTGAGCCTGGTCCTAAGATGAGGAGCAGATGTTCTAGTTAGGTCTCCCGGGACAGTTGATAAAAAATTCAGTTCAAATGCATTGTGGTTTTAGAGTGATTCCCCATGAAAAATATACATTATCAATATATAATAGTAGCAATAACTTACTTTGAATGGTTTACCACTTTCAAATGGGAAAGTTGATTGTCTTTCTTCCTTTCCCCATAAATTCTCCAGCTTTGTATTGCAAACAATGACTCTCTTGTTGTCCTCATTGAAGCGTGGGTTAAAGTGGAAAGCAACATCATTCCCTCTCTTGAAATCTAAAGCAAGTCTGTTTAAACCAAAGACCAGAATTAGTAAAATGATTCAAGTTGTACATATGTATCAAGTGAAGAACATAGGGTTTTTTTAATGTTTATTTATTTTTGAGACACACACAGAGAGAGAGAGGGGGCATGAGAAGGGGAGAGGACAATGAGAATTCCAGGCTCCGTGCCGTCAACACAGAGCCTCACATAGGGCTCAAACCTATGAAACTTGAGATCATGACCTGAGCAGAAACCAAGAGTCAGACACTCAACCAACTGAGCCACCTAGGCGCCCCAAAGAACATATAATTTTCTAAAGAGCAAATCAGTTTATAAATTCAGGGACATTTTCTAAACAGGAAGTAAATAAACCAGAGTATGGCTTCAAATTGGAACGTATACTAGGCCAAGTATTTGATGTACTCTTGTAGTATCTGAAAGTAAGTAAGGCAGTATGTGTTCCATTGTTTTACCTCATTGTCTTTGGTCACATCATTGTATTCAGCTATCATTCCCTCTTTACTGCCTCTACTATGAAAACTCTTCAAGGTTTCCTTATGTAAGTTTAGGGCCACTTTATGCTTTACATGGCAAATAATAATGCTTACCTCTTCCCTGCCCTCCCAAGCTACTTTTAATACCTATGAAAGGCAGGCCAGTCAAATAAATAAAAGCTATCGAATACCTGCCTTCCTTATAGTTAACCAAAAACCTAAGTCCTAAAATAACAAGAATGAGACAACATAATGTTCGGTATCCTGTTGCTAAGTTGTGAGGTCATGGCGATAAATGTGTTAAACATTCCATGATGTGAAGTGGAATTAATGGAAGTCCTGGCTTAACTTTTTGACCTTATTCCTTCTCCTTGGCTGTTAATGCAAACACAAGTCCTCGGACTGTTAGAGTATTAACTCTATCCCTCAGCTTCTCAAAGTGTGCTCCCTAGAGTACTAACATCAGAATCAGCTGGTGTTGTTGTTTTAAAGCAAGGTCTACACTCTAGACCTATTAACAATGATTCCTTGGGTTGTTTCATTTACCCAGTAACAGACATATACAGCCACAAATGTATCTTCCAATATTAAATTCACAGGGAGAGGGTCAAAATAGACGACAACAGAATTAGTATTTGACTAAAAATTCCAATGGCTGTATTTTCTCTACAGTGAAAAGGAAGATCTTGCCATCTCTGCCACCTTAAGCATTCTTTTTTTCATGTAATTCCTCACACAGATTTTGCAGAAGCAAGCAACCATTTTTTTTTCTGTTTACTATCCTCTTAATCATTTCAACCAAAATTAGTTTTAATCTGCCACAGGCTCTGTCTACATCTCTAGTGTTATTCGAGCTAAAGTTTCTAATGCAATAACCCTAAATAAGGCAAACATACCAGTGTGGTTCTGTGTGATAGCGGCTGAGGAAGGAGGGCAGATATTCACAAATCGTGAGTGCCATACACACAGGATCACGTGTGCTGGGTTCTGTGTGGTATTTGGGGAAGAAAGATGGATAAGGACGTAGGCAGAGGATATATACGTTTTATAACTGGCTGTGAGACAAGCTTTATTGTTCAGGTAAGCACTGTGTTTAGAGAAGCTGTATAGGCTGGGTGGAAAGGGTAGTGGCTACCACACAGAACCAGGGAAAACTGGCTGGAGGCAGAGTAAATGAGCTATCTGAATGTAAATGATTAAGCTGGAGGCGGAGTCCAATTCCTGGTAACAGACAAGGTGGTTCCCATTAATCCATGAGGAGCAAGGTGACAGAGGCTGCTTATGGATTCTTGTATACCTGTATACATAGCTTGAATTTGTACCTTTTGTGCACTGTTTACAAAACCCAGAAACACAGATTAATTTATGGCTGCAGGAGCTTTAATGGTACCACTAACCTCAGGGACAGGTATACTGGATGTCTTCAGGATATCCTTAACCTGCTCATATTACATGTAAATAACTAGTGGTAATAACCAGAGCCAGGCATTCCAGGGCAGCCATAAATCAGCATGGATTTTCCTAAATTAGCTCAGTCTTACTCCATCCTAGCTCACCTCCATCAAACCAGTTCCAATGGCAAAGGCTGACTTATTTTGATGAAGTCTTTAACTTCTTTCCAAATCTTTAATAGTGTCTACTCAGAAGACTAGGGTTCCCCCATCCAGCCACTTAACATCTGTAGACCAGGCTGACACCATGGGAATCTGGCACTCTCCTGATGTGCCCAGTAGGAAGGCGGAAATGGCAGTGAAGCTCACCAGATCTTAGACTGCACTGTGCCATGCATGACTGCAGGGTGATCTGAACAAGTATGAGGAGAGAGTGGTATGATACACAAGCTCTCACTAACTCAAAATCACATCCAGTGTGATCTTTGTGGTTTTGACCCTAATTTTTCATTTTTATTTATTTATTGTTTTAATGTTTATTTTTGAGAGAGAGACAGAGAAAGCATGAGCAGGGGAGAGGCAGAGGGAGACAGAATCTGAAGCAGACTCCAGGTTCTGAGCTGTCAGCACACAGCCCAACGCGGAGCTCGAATTCAAACTGCGAGATCATGACCTGAGCCAAAGTTGGATACCCAACTGACCGAGCCACCCAGGTGCTCCTCACCCCAATTTTTGATGGGCATCTAGACATGAAATGCATGCTTGGTTTTTTAGACAATATATGGCTCAGAGTGGAGGGATGGCCAAGTATTACATTACTGAGGCTCTACTTCCCTTAAATTCTAAGGCTCTCGTTGTGAGGGAAAAGCTAGTTTTTTCTGAATGGGTTTTCTGCTCTTTCTCTTTGTGCTCACAAAGGAGAACTGTTTCCTTGTGGTTCTGGGAGAAAAACAAGATTGAGCGAGGGACACTTTGTCCCTTGGTGGGAACATACACTGACTTATGGGATAATCCCAATTCTACGGGATAGAATTCTAAATGTGTAGCTTTAGAATTTTCATTAAAATCCAAAATAGATCATTCTTTATTCAAGAGGCAATTGACAAATATGTTTGAGTTGCTAATTTTGCTCTTTACCTGTTTGCATTGGGCTTTACGGTACCCAGAATTGTTATCAGCATGCGAGGCATGACTCCTCCAGGCAAAGGCAGGTCATAAGGCACAGTCTGGGGATAAAAAAACATGTATGTGTTAATAAAGAGTCATATTTTCTTGGGGAAAGAAAGAAAAGTATGTTGCTGAATGTGAATAACATATAATCCTAATTTAAGCCATTTTTCCAGACTCTCAGGCCACCCTGCACAGGGCCTGAAGAGATAAGGCTTCCTCCATGCACAAGCAATAATCAAGAATAAAACCATCAGTTAATTGGTACCAAAGACAGGACATATTCCCTTTTGGAGCACTGTATTTCTCAGTAATTACTAAGACATCCCAATCTATAATTCATTCACTTGGACTATTTTTTGGAAAGGCTTAACCTAGACCTTGCAATCAACACTAACATTTTTTGCTAGCTACTCTTCTTTTTTTATTATTTTTATTGAGATATAATTGTATCAATTTTACATACACAACTTTGTGCCACTCTTAAGACCTTTGTCACATAATGTACTTCACCATGGTTATTTTGCTCCCTGAGGGCAGACATTGTGGCACATTTGGGGACTTGTGAGTTCTCCTATATTCTACTTACATGACATCAACAGGGTGCTTTGAATGTGGCAGATACTTAGCAGATACTTACTGATTTAAGACGTTAACAACAGAGGAAAGTGGGTGTCGGGTATACAGGAACTCTTTGTATTACCTTTGCAATTTTTGTAAATCTAGAACTTTAAAATTTTAAAGTTTAGTTTTTTTAAAGGCAGATAATTTATGTATTAAATGAACACTTTTTTATTTAATACATTCCCTAGTTCTTCCACAAAAATTTATTGACCATCTATGTTTAAGGTGCTGTAAATATTCCCAAAACTCTGTTGGTTCTTCTCTTTTCCCTTCATAATTTCTTCCTCCTGGGTTCAACCACCACCCAAGTCTTTTCTCTCCAGGCCTTATACTTCCTCCTAAATTTGCTACAATGCCTCATATCCAACAGGTGTGAGCTGGAATTGTCTCTTCTTCCCCATTCCCCATCAGGTCTCATTCCCGACTTCCTGTTTGGGGTTGTCCCTTGGCCAGTGCTGTAGTTGTCCATTATCAAAAACCCAGTCATCACTGACTCCTAAGACCTAACCACTAGCTCCTGGGCTTCTTTTGTAACCTCTCTCACATCTGCCTCTTCCTTTCCACAGCCTCCATGTCCCCATCTGTCTACAAATGACTAACTGTGGTCAAGGCTCTGCTCAATGCCTCCCACACTCCCAACACCTTCTCTGCACTCTCCTCTAAGCTGACCTAAAAGCAGGTCAGACGCTACCTGTGCCAGCAACCACATAGTCCTGGAAGGGTCTGATCCCATGCTACTACTAAACACTTGCCTCACATCTGTATGTTATCCCCCAACTAGTCTATACATCTAGATGTGTCTGAGATATGTCTAGAGCCCCACAGTTAGATTTTACATTTAGAATTCATTTACTAAAGTGGGTTTTAACATAATGGGAAATTCAATCCTTAGATCACAAAATTACCTTTAGAAGGTTTTTCAAAACCACATTACCTTGGTTTCCCTACACATTCCCTCTATGACCCTGGGCAAGTTGTATGACTCTCTATTGTCCCATTTCCTCGAGTGTAAAGTAGGGATAATAACGTATCTTCTAGGGTGGTTTTGGGGCTAAATGAAATCATTCACATAGAAGCACACTGCTGGTGCATGTTATGTACTCAGTGTATATTAATAATAGTAACCAAAATGTTCCCCCATTACTATGATCTTGACTTCATTTATATTAAAGCTGCTTTACAAAGGTCTTCAAAAGATACACTGACTTCTCTTTATACTAACAGTATGCATACTAAACGCAATACAAATAACTATTTTTTTCTATTGGACTGATCCATGGCTGGTCCTCAAAAAGTGGCTCTAACCAGTGAATTTAAAGCTTCAGGTCTCTCTGAAGCCCTTTGCATGTCAGTGTGCAGAGCCAGCTCCCAGCCACAGCACAGCAAAGTAATGGCACCAACGCTCCAGACAATTGTTGTGTTCTTTCTTCATTAGCTTTGTCCTGATCACAATCAAGTATATGAAACAACTAACTCCATCTTACCAGTGGTCCAGCAGGGACGCCAAAGGGGCCAGCAGCAGGGTAGGCTCCAGGAGCACCTGGCTGTCCAGGAGGAGGGTAGACCCCAGGCCCACTCGGTTGCCCAGGGTGGGCTCCTGGTGCAGTTGGTGCAGGATAAGCAGGTGCTGTGGGGCCAGGGTAGGCTCCTGGAGGCACCTGTCCAGGGTAGGCTCCTGGAGGCGCCTGTCCAGGGTAGGCTCCTGGAGGTGCCTGTCCAGGGTAGGCTCCTGGAGGTGCCTGTCCAGGGTACGCGCCTGGAGGTGCCTGTCCAGGGTAGGCACCAGGATAGGCGGCCCCTGGGTAGCCCCCTGCCCCAGCAGGTTGGTTTCCCCATGCGGCAGGCCATCCTTGAGGGTTTGGGTTTCCAGATCCAGACAAAGCATCATTAAGCTGGAAAGAAAGACATAAACAATTACAGGAGGGAAAACATTCACAAAAACAGAATTTTCAGGAAACAGGAATATGTGATCTAAGAAGTAGAGGGATATGGTGAAGGTATGAAATTCATATCAACCAAACTTTTTCCACCTATTAAATAGTCTGCAGTTCCTAAGACTAAAATGAAACTTTGAGATTACATATGCTTCATCACTTTATTCTTTTTTTTTTTTTTTTTTTAGTAAGAATGTATCAGCACTGGTTCATTATTTCTAACAAGTGTACCATACTAATGTAAGACATTAACAATAGAGAAAAGTGAGTGTAGGGTATACTGGAACTCTTTGTACTATCGTTGCAATTTTTCTGTAAATCTAGGACTATTTAAAAATTTTAAAGTTTAGGTTTTTTTTAAAAGGCCCGATCATGCCATTAAGTAAGTGGGATTCCAGGTTGATTACTGTCTGGGGAGGAGGGGAGCCATACAGAAAATGGAAAGTAAAACAATTTACAGTTCTCAACATGAATCGTCTTGCTATAAAGAATGCATTTTATTGATTCATTGTTATTCTAATAATGATTGCTATACTTTCTTGGCCATAGTGGGTCAATATATTAACTACGTGGTAAAGTTAACACATCTATCCAATGGCACAGACTTTTCCTTGGAGAGAACCAGGATAGCTTAATAAGAGTCTCCATCCCATTTCACAAGACCATTCCAGAAGAGGACTTTGGACAGGGGTAGTTACATTCTTAGCAGCTCTCAAAGGGCTCCTAGTCCCATTTCTAATTTCTAGCAGAACCGCAAGCCTGGCCCAGGCAGGCACAATAGGTGCATGGCCATGCACAGTGGTGTCTGATACAGGTCTGTACTTGCCTTATCTGCATTTTGATGATCATGGCTTATCAAAATCAAACAACTACATGGTTCACATGAAAAGATGCCCTATAGCAGGTGGTCAGGGTGATGGGCCTGAGTTCCCATAGTTCAATGAATTCCATGTTTGATAGCAAAGAGTCAGCCCTGCCATATTCCCAATGTGCTGGTCAAATCCATCCCTCTTCCTTCCCTTGCCCTGATCTCAGGGAAACTGACCCCTGCAGATGGTGTTTGCCAGGCTTCCAGAGTCTGGCTAAGGGGCAGTACTGGCAAGAGATTAAAGAGTGGGAAGAAGCGAGAAGCCAGGGTATCTCTCCTTTCCTCTCTGCCTCATGGGACGTCTGCGCAGCTGCTACATTTCCTGTATCACTTTATTCTTGCCTCCATCACGTCAGAGCATGGAGGGCTGCCATTCATAATTTGCCAAAGTCAGGAGCTAGCCTTCCTCTATGTAAAAGCACATACTCTCTAACTGATGTGAGAAAAACAATCACAGAAATTAGGATGCTCAGACTGCACCACACTTCCCATTGCTCATACTATTTCTCAGCTCCTGAGCATGAAATCCACTTGCTTCTGCCCCAGGCTTTTCAGTAAAGGAGTTACTATTAGTGAGTCTCAGGCCTCTATCTGCCTCGCTTTCTTCTTGAATCTGCTTCTGGAAAAACAAGACTTCAGCTAATAAGCCCTCATTGGGCAGTTAAAGCCAGAAGAAGCCAAATGGTGAGAAAATTAGAAGGGAATGTCTGGTGGTAAAGGAAAAAAAAAGTCCTCAACCTACATGGAATATATATTAAGAAAATAAACATAAAACACTTACTGAAAAACTGTCTGCCATTTTCCTGAAAGGAGGAAAAAAAAGATAGGTTATCATTTGATCCTAGATTTGACCAGTTTCCATATCAACACAACATCACAAATAGTTCATTGGGCAGTTCTAGACAATCTATAGGCAGGCATTTTATTCCCCAGCCAGTTTATTCCCTAGATATGCCTAAATCAGTGGTGTTGGAACTACCAAAACAGCTCATCAAAGGGCAGGAATGCACTCCAGCTAGATTACCAAGCCCTATTTAATTAATAACTTTAAACTCTAATCATACTAGCCTGTGTTCTGAATCCTGGGGCCTACAAGACAGGAGAGAGAAGAACAAGGAAGAAAATGTTCTGCCCCTTTCTTTGGTAAAAACACAAACAGTCCTGGTTCATCAGTGATCCTCCACACCTTCCTTCCTGGGAGCTTTTTCCACCACCTCTTACAAAGGGTTCAGCCTCTTACAAAGGGTAATCACCCACCTCCCTTCCCGGTCCCAAGATCAGCCCCCATGCCATCTTCTGGGTTTTAGGAGGAAAGCAGAGTTGACTGATTTCTACTGAGATTTGAAAACCAGTGCCCCTATGTGTAGCTATTGCCAATCATTTATTCCTCCAATGGCACATATTTATGCCTGCTCTGGGTCAGGCACTGTGTGGGCTCTTGTCTGGGTTTGAAGATGGATAGGCCAAGATCTGTATGGTCAAAGGGCTCACAGGCCAGCAGGGATCACAAGGGATCAATACTGGGAGCCAGACTGTGTGATGGGGCATCTCAACTAGAACTATTACTTCTAAGAGGGGAAGAGGTGGTATTGTTTGAGCTAAGCCTTAAAGGAGAGGTGAGATCAGATGTGGAGCAATGAAAATGAAAGGCAGGCACAAGATGCCTCTTTTCTTCCCCCTTTCTTCCTTTTTTTATTTCAAGATATTTTTTATTCCAAATGAAACTCCAGCAGTATAACAAACAAGGGTGTGAAGAAAAAAAAAAAAAAAAAGAGGAGAGGAGATGAGAGTCAGACAATGTGGAGGAAAATATTTTTGGGTAGGATGATACCAAACAGAGTTGGCTTTGCCCAAAGCTGACTCCAGGGGAGGCCTTGACATATCACTCCTGCTTTCTCCTGCTCCTCTCCCTGAGCCATGGCTCTAACCACAGAAGATATTTCACACCTATCCCTGCTGCAGGTGCTCTGGCAGTGAGGGGAGGACGACAACCTGGGACTCCTGAGGCCTGGGTGAGTTTTCTCGGATCAGGATCACCTGCCAAAGTGACCTGGCCCTTAAACAATCAGACTCTCTTTTTCCTTGAGTTGCTCACTTGTGAGATTTACTAAATTATTTTAAGAAATGACATTACCCCAAGAGATCCTAATTGATATGTCCTAAAATTGTAAAATATTACACTTTTTGGTTAAAAAAAAAAAAAGGCAGAGCCCCTCCTAGGACTTAATGTCCTTCATTTATACATACCAGATACCTTATCAAACTCTGCTGTTACTTATACCCAGTTAAATGTTACCTCCTACTAATTTTTTCTGCACATCTCCTTTTTAATCTCGGCATTCTCAAACATATTTGGAAGCAGTTTAAGCATATCACCGTGTCCATCTTCTAAAGTGGAAAACTGCTGGAAGTTTGGCTAGGAAGTCACAGTGACACTCCCAGGGCTTATATTCTGTGTTTCTTGTAGCATTTGATCTTTTAAAGCAGAAGTCAGGTGCTCCTCTGCTGGTGTTCCTTCCTTAAAAGGCTACCACTGCTTAGAAAAGTGTGCTGCCACCGCAAGAGGAACTTGAGAGAAGAGTTGTTACAGAAAAGGGGGAAAAAAGGATGTCTCTTATTTTTAATTTTTTTTATTTATTTTTATTTTTTAATGTTTTTTGAGAGAGAGAGAGAGAGAGAGAGAGAGCAGGGCACAGAGAGGGAGACACAGAATCCAAAGCAGGCTCCAGGCTCTGAGCTACAGCACAGAGGGCTCGAACTCACAGACCGTGAGATCATGACCTGAGCTGAAGTCGGACGTTTACTGACCGAGTCACCCAGACGCCCCTAAAGATTTTATTTTTAGGACTCTCTACACCCAAAGTGGGGCTCAAACTCACAATTCTGAGATCAAGGGCTGCATGCTCTACTGACTGAGCCAGCCAGGCGCCCTAGAAAGGACATTTCTTAAGAAAGCAAAGACTCGTTTTGGACAGCAGTAGGAAATAATCTTGAACTTCAAGGTGGGCAGAGAGTTCAGTTCCTTTGATCACACAAACTTTTCTTCCATTCCTAGGCAACATGCCAAAGACCCAGATTTATAACTTTATACATATTGTTGACTTCTCTTAAATATCCCCATTCAGTAAAGGCTTTTTCACAGTCTCAGCACCACTAACGTTTCAGGTCAGATACACTGTCAGAGTCAGAGCTGCCCTGAACATTACAGGATGTAGAACAGCATTCTTGGCTTCAATATACAAGATGTCAGTAGCAAAATAACCCCCCTCCCCATTGTGACAACCAGAAATGTCTTCAGACATTACCAAATATCCTGGGGGCAGGGGAGGGAGGGCAAAATTGTGCCTGGTTGAGTAAACACTTTAAGCTGATTAGTGTGTATATCCCTCCAGAAATGTAGATATACAGGTCAATAAAAGCCAAAAAGTTATTTTCAATAGTTAAAACCAGCTAAATCTGGGGGTGCCTGGGTGGTTCAGTCAGCTAAGCATCTGATTCTTGATCTCAGCTCAGGTCATGATCTCCTGGTTTGTGGGATGGAGGCCACGTCTGGCTCTATGCTGACAGTCAACCTGGGGCCTGCTTAGGATTCTCTCTCTCCCTCTCTCTCTGACCCTCTCCTGCTCGCACTTGCTCTCTCTCTAAAAACAAATAAATAAACTTAAAAAAAAAAAAAAACTAGCTAAATCTGTACCATTGGCCTTATAAAGTATCTTATTAATATAACACCTATCAAACTAAGATGTGTTTAAAGGCTGATTAAAACCAGAAACTAAAGACAGCATTTCCAAAAAAAAAGACAGCATTTCCAAAATTTAACATTTCTTCCTAAAGTCTCTGCTGGAGCATATTCAGCTTATTTCCAGCTCCAACCAAAACAATTTGAGAAACAAAGCAGATTTCAATTTCTTTCCACTGTGTTTCACATAAAGCTTTGGGTGACAGTTTGGATTGTGTTGTGACACATTAGACAAGCCCATTAGAATAATGAAATCCTGCATTAGTGTGGTACTTTTTGGTTTATGAAGCACTTTCCCATACCTTTCCTATTTTCATTCTGATAATAATCTTATAAGATTTTCAGGGGAAGGTTAATATTCCCACTCTAGAGGTGAGGAAACAGAGGCTTAGAAAGCTAATATGGTGGCCCAAAGTCATTCCGTCCTTGGCAGGCCAACAACCAAGGGTCCAAGGACCCTCACTCTTAATTCAAACTCATTTTATACTAATGTAAAATCTTCACTCTGAAATTTTAAAATATAGTCCTTAAAAAGTGTTTATTACTTCACTTAGAAATCAATTCTCTGGCTTATTCACTCAGAACTACATAACATGTTGAAATTATAAACAAATTTAAAACGATCATGTTTTTGGGGCGCCTGGGTGGCGCAGTCGGTTAAGCGTCCGACTTCAGCCAGGTCACGATCTCGCGGTCCGTGAGTTCGAGCCCCGCGTCGGGCTCTGGGCTGATGGCTCGGAGCCTGGAGCCTGTTTCCGATTCTGTGTCTCCCTCTCTCTCTGCCCCTCCCCCGTTCATGCTCTGTCTCTCTCTGTCCCAGAAATAAATAAACGTTGAAAAAAAAAAATTAAAAAAAAAAAAAAAAAAAACGATCATGTTTTTGTCAGAAAAAGCTGGGTGACTCATTCAGTGAGCTCCAACACTCACTGTATCCAATACTGAATACAACGATGCCATTTTGCACAGTCATTTTACTAATTATAACCATATTTAAACCAATGAAGTGTACTTTTCCAAAAACTGGGTATGCACTGTTTTGCTATCTTAATTCTCAACCATCAGATCTCTTTTTTGAAAAAGTTTATAACCAATGCTTTTTTGAAATCTAGCAACCATAGAACTTAAAAAAAAAAAAACTATTTGGATAAAAGTCTTCTTACTTGCCTGGAAAAATTCTTTCTTTCTTTCTTTTTAGATGGATTGTTTATATAAAGAGATAATTAAATGAAAAAAAAAAAAAACTTCTCACCCTACAGATGCTATAGATATATGAACTCTATCCTGCCATTCCCAGAATCAGAGAATTTAGAAGCTCCAGAAAAGAAACTATATCAAAGACAAAACAAAACACTGAGGAAATACTACCTGGGTCTTCATATTTGGAAAAACCTACAGGAAGTAGTTCAGTGTTGCTTTGGAATAAGGAATTTAAACATGAGTCATAATGCAGACCATTTTAATTGGCTGTTAATTGTACTTTACCCTCTAATAAAGAGTGGCTATCTACTGTACTATGCTATTCTAGGCCCACCTAGCAATTAGTCCAGTAGTCAGGGTTCCTGGGAGCACTTCTGAAATTTCTGCTCACAAAGGGCCTTGACCTTTATATGAGCTGAAAGAGAAGTGGATCATGAATGTATTTCCTCGGAACCCCAAGGCACTGCCCACACTCCTCTCCGAAGAATACAGGAGGCAGTTGCCGAAACATGGAGCAGGGCTTGAGGAAAATCCACTTTCCAAGGCCAAATTCGGTGATGCTGAGTTGGAATAAAGGAAACTGGTCCTTTACTAGGATTTCCTTCTTATCATAGTTCCTCAGCATCAAGGAAGGTAAAGTTACCTTGCGCCTCTCAGTTACTGATTGTTCCCCCTATGGAAAAGCTGAACATCAATCAAGAGAGAACACATGATACTTAGTCAGCAGCAAATTGGAAGTTTATAACAAGCACTGTTCTGGCAGGCTTACCACTCAGAATTTAATGAGAAGAACCAATTCAGGAACTAGATACCAAATGCTAACTCAGCTGTCCTCAGGAGGAGCCTGTTTCCCAAACTATCACAGGAAAGAGAGGCTATGGTTTAGATAAGTTACCATGAGTCTCGGATACATTAACTTTATAAGCCAATCTTATTTAAGGTCAACATGAGATGCTCAAGTTATAACATATGAATATAAGTCTCTGTTTCAGTTAAGATTTAGAGTCTAGGGGCACCTGGCTGGCTCAGCCGGTTAAGCATCTGACTTCAGCTCAGGTCATGATCTCATAGTTCCTGAGTTCGAGCCCCACATCAGGCTCTGAGCTGACAGCACAGAGCCTGCTTGAGATTCCCTACCTCTCTCTCTGCCCCCTCCCTGACTCATGCCCCCCCCCCGCCCCATCTCTAAACAAACAAACAAACAAACTTAAAAAAAAAAAGATTTAGAGTCTGCCTGATGAGATGCTAGGCAAATAAGTACCTAAGTTATAGGAGAGACCAATACTGGCCTTTTGACGTCACTAGCAATAAGTAAAAAGTCTTTATATTAAAGCACCTCTTGGGGCTCAGGTCATGATCTCATGGTTCCAGATTTCATGGTTCATGAGTTAGAGCCCCATGTTGGGCTTTGTGCCAACAGCTCAGAGCCTGAAGCCTGCTTCAGATTCGGTGTCTCCCTCTGTCCTTCCCCTACTTGCTCTCTCTCTCTCTCTCAAAAGTAAAACATTAAAAAAATAAATAAGTAAAGCACTTATGTATATTTGTAGCATAGTGAAATATTGATTAAAGACCTCTGAACAGAGTGAGACTTGCCTATTCCATTGAAAAAAAGCTAGCTTTGGGGGTCAGTCTATCAGGCAGACTGCCCCCTCTTCTGCTACTTAAGTAACGTGGTGAGGCATTCGTCTAACACTTTTAAGCTCAAAACATTCAAAAACCATCATCAAACTTTTCCCCAGAACATGCTGATTCTAAGTGTAACGCCCAAACATTATGAATTTAGGAAGCAGTTCCAATCTTCCAAAGAACACAGATGAACTTTTTCTATTCCTTTCCCAGAATCCGAGAAACAGATTGGGTCACTGCGGTTCACCTGTCCTTACTGTCCAGAGACCCAACTCCCAGGAGTCACTTTACAAACATTCCACAGTATCTGGACTAGCAATCACTAACTTGAAGGGGGGGGTCTCACCTTACGTGTCCCCTATGTGACTCTCTGGCATTAAGGTCCTACTCCTCAGAATGGACACATTTTAGTGTTTTTATGTAAGGAACTGATAATTCAGAATACATCTTCATACATGTCTTAAGAGCTGCCCCCAGCTGGAGCTCTGCACTTTTGGGCTACCATTCTGCCACACCCTACACGTCCTCAGCACAGATCCGGGATGTTAATGCCCAAGTTAGCCAATCTGGGCAGGGATGAGTCACCGTTTTGCAAAAGCTTAGGATGTGCGGTCTTCGCCAAGCCGGGCACATGCCCACTCAGGCCCCGGGGCATCACCATTTTCTGAGGGATCAGCACCCCGAGAGCCGCTGCAGCCCCTGCCGCCGCCAGGCCTGCTGGAAGAGCCCCAGCGCCCCACAGCCAGATGCAGCGGCCGCGCAGCCCAGTCCCGGGGCGCAGGAGCCGCCTCCAGAGTCCCTGGGCAGGCTCCCCACCTCCTGCGAAGGGGGACCGGCTTCCTAACCCCGAACTGGAACCCGGGCGCGCGGCGGGAGGGCGGGACGCCGTGGTCGAGCCTCCCAGTCTCGGCGGAAGGTGACCTGCGCCCCGGCGGGTGGTCCGCGGACACACCCAGGGCCCGCCGACACACCCAGGGCCCGCCCAGCAAAGTGCGTGAGTGTGTGCAAAGCGCCGCTAACTTTCCCGGAGTCGCACACCGCTCCCTCCAGGGCTCGCAGGCTACGGCCCCTGCCCAGGACGGCTCCCCCAGCTCCGCCCGCGGCCCGCCGCCTCTCCGCGCCCACCCGCGGCCCGCGGCCCCCGGCCCCGACCCCCGACCCTCGCGCGGGCGCTCTCGCCCCTGCCCCGTCGGGGCCGTCAGCAGGCTCCGTCCCCGTCCCCCGTCTCCAGGCGCCCCCGCCACTCACCCCACAGCCCAGCGCACCCTAGTTAGCTTGCTGCGGGGGGCAACTTCAAGCGAGGTGGTACGATCCCTGGCGGGGCGGTGGCTCCGCGCCTCAAATAGTCCCGGCCGGCCCGCCTCTCCCGGGGCGGGACCTCCACCCACACACACCCGGGCCTCTCCCTGCCGTGGGGCCCGGCACTGCCCCACCGCACACTCGGCGCCGCAGTGGCTACTGACCTGGAGAGACCCCCCAGCCCCGCAGCCTCCAGTCGGTCTCCTGCGCCCGCCCCCTTCGAGACCTGGAATTGTGGCCACGTTCACCGCCCTGTCTCCAGATTCACCTGGTCACTCCTCAGACCAAGACAGAGTCTGCGAAGCTTTCAGAGTATGCTTACTTAACGCTTTGCTTGCTGGCTTGTTTTAACCATGTTTGCTTATTTGCTGCCTGAATTGCGGACACTCTCCTCCTCTCTGCATTTACTTTCCCTAAACCCTCTCTCAGTATCAAAGGCTTTCCTAGAAGTGCACGGTGACTCGTGTCACTGGGAGGGCGCTGGCAAGTTTTCTGAGGTGCTGGGTGAGACAGGTGGGAGGGAGGGAGGGCCGCAGGCGGAGGTCCCGGTTCTTGGCCCTGCATTCATTCACTTTCTGAACTGTGATGTGGGTGCCACCTCGCTCTGACGGCCCTAAATTACTTTCGCTTGTTTGCTCCCCACATCTTACCCAGTGTTTGGTGTGTAATAAGTTCTCCCTAAATATTTTTTTTCATGAATGAATGAAATAATGAATACCTTCCTAGAAAGTCTTTGTTTCCCCAAAGGTTGGGCAGGGTCCTGATGAAGGAGGAACATTTTTTTTTTTTTTTTAATGTTTACTCATTTTTGAGAGAGAGAGAAAGAGAGACAGAAGAAGAATTAGTGGGGGAGGGGCAGAGAGAGAGGGAGACAGAGAATTCCAAGCAGGCTCCAGGCTCTGAGCTGTCAGCACAGAGCCTGAGGTGGGGCTTGAGTCCATGAACCTTGACATCATGACCTGTGTCAAAGTCAGCTGCTTAACCGACTGTGCCACCCAGGCGCCCCTGAAGGAGGAACAGTTTAAACACAAAAGTCTTTGGTAGAGGCAGGAATAGGGTAAAGCTACCACTCTAAGAAAACTTCTTACAACAAATAGTGATTCTTGCAAGAGAAAAGGTATTTATTTGGTATCATCTCACTGAATAATAGCTGAGTGAAATGGTTAAGGATGCCTAAGATGAATTTTTCAAAGTTCTGATATCTACTCACAAAAATCAACTCAAAATGGATTAAAGACTTAATTGTAAGACCTCAAAACAAAATTCCTAGAAGGAAACAAGGCAAAAGCTCCTTGACATTGGTTATGGCAATGTTTTTTTTGGATAAGACTCCAAAGTACAAGCAACAAAAGCAAAAATAAACAAGTGGGACTACATCAAACTAGCAAGCTGCATAGCAAAAGAAATAATCAGTAAATGAAAAAACACCCTAAAAAATGAGAGAAAATATTTGTAAACTATGTATCTGATAAGAGGTTAGTCTTCAAATTATATAAGGATCTCATAGAACTCTATAGCAAACAACAATAACAAAAACAAACAACAACAACAAAAAACAAATAACCCTATTTAAAGAATGGGCAAAGGACCTGAACCAGACAGTTTTCCAAAGAAGACATCTGACCAACAGGTACCTGAAAAGGCACCCAGCATCACTAATTATCAGGGAAAAGCAGGTCCATACCACAATGGGGCGTCACTTCACACCTGTTAGAATGGCTATCATCAAAAGGACAAGAGATAAGTGTGGGCAAGGATGCAAACAAAGGAACGCTTTGTGTATTGTTGGTTGGAATGTAAATTGGTATAGCCATTATGGAAAACAATATGGAGGTTCCTCAAGAAATTAAAAATAGAATGACCATATGATTCAGCAATCCTACTTTCTGGGTAGGAAATGAAATCACTATCTTGAAGAGATATCTGCATTCCCATGTTTATTGCAGCATTGTTCACAACAGTCAAGACATGGAAACAACCTAAGTGTCTGTTGATGGAAGAATGGATTAAAAAAATGTCACACACACACACACACACACACACACACACACACACCGGAAATATTCAACTGTGAGAAAGAAGGAAATCCTGCCATTTCAACAGCATGGATGGACCTTCAGGGTATTATGCTAAGTGAAGGAAGCCAAGCAGAGATAAACAAATACCATATGATCTTACTTATATATGGAATCTAAAAGAACTCATAGAAACTGAGTAGAATGATGGTTACCAGGGTCTAGGGGTATGGGAGAAAATGGGGAGATGTTAGTCAAAGGGTAAAAACTTTTAGTTACAAGATGAATAAGTTCTGGGAATTTAATGTATGGCATGATGACTATCATTAAAAATACTATATCACATATTTGATGGTTGCTAAGAGAGTAGTCTTAAATGTTCTCACCACACACACAAAAAATGGTAATGTGTGAGGTGATGAATATGTGAACTAATTTTACTGTGGTAATCATTTCACAACATATGTGTATATCAAACAATAATGTTAGGAGTAATAAGAGCTAATATTCATTGAGCACTTATAATGTGCTGCGTACTATGCTTAGTGCTTTACATATATATATATATATATATATATATATATATGGGGGCAGGAATTTTTATCCCCATTTTATTTATTTATGTATTTATTTATGTATTTATTTATTTATTTATTTATTTATTATTTTTATTTAGTTTTTCCCAAGGTTTTAAAAATGTTTATTTTTTATTTTGAGAGAGAAAGAGTGAGTGGGGGAGGGGCAGAGAGAGAGGGAGAGAGAGAGAAAATCCCAAGCAGGCTCCATGCTGTCAGTTGCAGAGCTGGATGCTCCGCTTGATCTCACAAACTGTGAGATCATGACCTGAGGTGACCGCTCAACCTACTGAGCCACGCAGGCACCCCTCCCAAGTTTTTTAAATCTCCCTGTGGTGATCAGGACAAGTTCACTCCTTAATTCCCATCCCTTATTTCACCCATTCCCCCACCTACCTCCTCTCTGGTAACCAACAGTTTTTCTCTATAGTTAAGGTCTGTTTCTTGGGTTATCTCTCTCTCTTTTTCCCTTTGCTCATTTGTTTTGTTTCTTAAATTCCACATGAGTGAAATCATATGATATTTGTTATATACCAGTTAGCATTATACTGTCTAGCTCCATCCATGTTGTTACAACATGGCAAGATTTTATGCCTTTTTATAGCTGAATAATATTCCACTGTGATATGTAAAACATCTTCTTTATACATTTATCAGTTGATGGACACTTAGGCTGTTTCCATATCTTGGCTAGTATAAGTAATGCAGCTGTAAACATCAGGGTATATGTATCCCTTTGAAGTGTTTTTGTATTTTTTGAATAAATACTCAGTAGTGTGATTGCTGGATCATAGGGTAGTTCTATTTTTAACTTTTTGAGGAAACTCCATATTGTTTTCCAGAGTGGCTGCACCAGTTTGCATTCCCACCAACAGTACAAAAGTGTTCCTTTTTCTCCACATCCTCGCCAACACCTGTTGTTTCTTGTGTTTTTTATTTTAGCCATTCTGACAGGTGTGAGGTGAGTGGCGTTCCATGGTGTAAAGGTTAACACTCTGGACACTGACAGGTGTGAGGTGATATCACGTTATAATTTTGATTTGCATTTCCCTGATGATAAGTGATGATGAGCATCTTTTCATGTGTCTGTTAGCTGTCTGTATGTCTTCTTTGGAAAACTGTTCTTACCTTCTGCCCATTTTTTAATTGGATTATTTGTTTTTTGGAGCATTGAGTTTTATAAATTCTTTATATATTTTATATACTAGCTCTTTATCAGATATGTCATATGCAGATATCTTCTCCCATTGTGTAGGTTGCCTTTTAGTTTTGTTGATTGTTTCCTTGGCTGTGCAGAAGCTTTTTATTTTGATGTTGTTCCAATAGTTTATTTTTGCTTTTGTTTCCATTGCCTCAGAAGACATATCCAGAAAGAAGTTGCTGTGGTCGATGTCAAAGAAGTTACTGCCGGTGTTCTCTTCCATAATTTTTATGGTTTGAGGTCTTACATTTATGTCTTAGTACATTTTGAGTTCATTCTGGTATATGGCTTAGGAAAGTGGTTCAGTTTCATTCTTTTGCATGTTGCTGTCCAGTTTTCCCAGAACCATTTGAAGAAGAGATATTCTTTTTTCCCATTGGATATTCTTTCCTGCTTTGTCGAAGGTTAACTTACCACATGTTATGGGTTCTTTTCTGGGCTTTCTATTCTGTTCCATTGATCTATGTGTCTATTTTTGTACTAACACCATACTGTTTTCATTACTATGGTTTTGTAATACAACTTGAAGTCCAGAATTGTGATGCCTTCACCTTTGTTTTGCTTTTTCAAGTTTCCTTTGGCTATTCAGGGTTTTTTGTGGTCTATACAAATTTTCAGACTCTGTTCTAGCTCTGTGAAAAACCCTGTTGGTATTCTGATAGGGATTACATTAAATGTGTAGATTGCTTTGGGTAGTATAGACATTTTAACAATATTTGTTTTTCCAATCCATGAGCATGGAGTGTCTTTCCATTTCTTTGTGTCATGTTCAGTTTCTTTTATCAGTGTTTTATAGTTTTCAGAGTACAGGTCTTTCACCTCTTTGATTAGGTTTATTTCTAGATATCTTATTTTTGGTGTAATTGTAAATGGGATTATTTTCTTAATTTCTTTTCCTGCTGCTTCATTTTTGGTATATAGAAATGCAACAGATTTCTGTACATTGATTTTGTATCCTGTGACTTTACTGAATTTGTCAGCTCTAGCAGTTTTTTGGTGGAGTCTTTCAGATTTTCTATATATAGTGTCATGTCATCTGCAATAGTGGAGATTTCGCTTCTTCCTTACTGATTTGGATGCCTTTTATTTCTTTTTGTTGTCTGATTACTATAGCGACGACTTCCAGTACTATGTTGAATAAAAGTGTTAAGAGTGGACATCTTTGTTTTGTTCCTGACATTAGGGGAAAGGTTCTCAGTTTTCCCCCACTGAGATGATGTTAGCTCTGGGCTTTTCATATATAGCCTTTATTATGTTGAGGTGTGTTCCCTTTAAACCTACTTTGTTGAGGGTTTCTAATCATGAATGGATGTTGTACTTTCAAATGCTTTCTTTGCATCTATTGAAATGATCATTTGGTTCTTGTCCTTTCTCTTATTGATGTGATGTATCACTTTGATTGATTTGTGAATGTTGAACCACCCTCACTCATAACCCAGGAATAAATCTCACTTGATCTCAGTGAATTATTTTTTTAATGTATTGTTGGATTTGGGTTGCTAATATTTTGTTGAAGATTTTTGCATCTCTGTTCTTAAGGGATATTAGCCTGTAGTTCTTTTTTTTCTTTTTTCTCTTTCTTTCTTTCTTTCTTTCTTTCTTTTTCTTTCCTTTTTTTTTTTTTTTTTTTTTTTTGTAATGTCTTTATTTGATTTTGGTACCAGGGTAATGCTAGCTTCATAGTATGAATTTGGAAGTTTTCCTTCCTTTTGTATTTTTTGGAATAGTTTGAGAAGAATAGGTATTAACTATTCTTTAAATGTTTAGTAGAATTCACCTGTGAAGCCATCTGGTCCTGGACTTTTGTTTGTTGGGAGTTTTTTGATTGCTGATTCAATTTTTTTGTTGGTAATTTTTATCTCCATTTTAAAGATGAGGAAGCTGAGGCACAGAGTATTCAATATGACCAAGATCACAACATAGAGCAAGTGGAAAGTACATCAGGGTCTGAGAAATAAGTGTCTGGAAATGGGATATTTGCCATTCAGTAAGTTGAGGCAAAGAACACAACAGAAAGAACTAAAGAATGGAAGGAAGGAAGGAAGGAAGGAAGGAAGGAAGGAAGGAAGGAAGGAAGGAAAGAAGGAAGGAAGGGAACAGAGGGAAAGAGAAGGGGGAGGACATGAAGGAGAGAGAGATGTGGAAAGAAGAAAAAAAAAAACACTACCAAGAACATGTCACCAAAAGTTGGTAGATTTTAAAGTTGGAAGGGGTCATTCAGAAATGGAATTGACCACAAGGTGAAATGATCTCTGAGAGAACAAAGGAGGAGAATTGCTCTGTGGATTCATGTTTTAATTCTAAGGAATGGTTTTCCTGTCTCATACTGGATTGTGTCTGGCTAATAGTATGTATGAGAAAGCCTCTGTATGTGCTTGACCTATATCTTGGAGCTTTTGGGTTTTGGGCTAGAGAAGGAAGGGATTTTGTGCTAAAGAATGAAGAGGATGTTGGAACCAATCTCTGCCCAGCCTCTTTTGCGGGGTTGGAGCCCCAGGGAGGAAAGAATGGACTGTCTTTGAGAAAGCATTGAGAGAAGCTGTATCAGGCCCAAGACAAGACAAGAAACAGTCCTCCCCTGGGAGGCAGCCATTCCTTCCCCTTCTGCATATACCCCAGGCTGTGCTGGCTCTTCAGGGATTTCCAGAGCAGATTCCTGGGACAGACATTAGGGTTCTTACTAGGTTCTCCTAGTGTCACTGAGAGTTCTCTCAAGGAGATAATGGACCTTTCCCAAGGGATGGGGCAGATACTGCCACTGCCACACTACTTTCTTTAGCAGAAGAACTGAGCAGGGGAGAGGCTGCTCATGTAAGAACAAGACTATGGGGAGCTTATAAATAACCTCGGTGGGACAAAGGAAGCCTGGTTTGAACTGGCCAGCTGGTGGTTATGATGTAAACTAGTGATGCAATCACACATGTTCTATGTTTTGGGTAATGACTTCACTCAGTAAACCAAAATGGAAAATTGGAAATGTGGTATTGTGGTATAATCTCATGAATACAATGGGATCAAAGGGTGGAAATTAATGAAAAGTCCAAATTACAGTTTACCAAAAAAATATATAGATACAGATATATAGGTATATTTAGTGTGTGTATATATATATATATATATATCTATAAATAACTTCAAAAATAAGATATTTTTAAATATTTTATTTTATTTTATTTTAATTGTATGTTATGTTACTTTTTTTTTTTTTTTAATTTTTTTTTTTTTCCAACGTTTATTTATTTTTGGGACAGAGAGAGACAGAGCATGAATGGGGGAGGGGCAGAGAGAGAGGGAGACACAGAATCGGAAACAGGCTCCAGGCTCTGAGCCATCAGCCCAGAGCCTGACGCGGGGCTCGAACTCCCAGACCGCGAGATCGTGACCTGGCTGAAGTCGGACGCTTAACCGACTGCGCCACCCAGGCGCCCCTGTTATGTTACTTTTTGAGAGAGAGCATAGCTGGGGAGGGGCAGAGACAGAGGAGAGAGAGAGAATCTGAGGCAGGCTCCCCACTCAGCACAGAGCCCAACTCGGGGCTTGATCCCATGACAGTGAGATCATGACCTGAACTGAAATCAAGAGTCAAACGCTTAACTGGTTGAACCACCCAGGCACCCCTATAATTTTTAAATTTTTAAAATAAATGTGTTTGGGGCACCTAGGTGGCTCAGTTGTTTAAGCATCCGACTTTGGCTCAGGTCATGATCTTATGGTTTGTGAGTTCTAGTTCCACATCTGGCTCTGCTCTGACAGCTCTGAGCCTGCTTTGGATTGTCTGTCTCCCTCTCTCTCTCTGCCCCTCCCCTGCTCTCACTCTCTCTCTCAAAAATAAATAAATAAACATTAAAAAAAACCTTTAGGGGCACCTGGGTGGCTCAGTCAGTTGAGCATCAGACTTCAGCTCAGGTCATGTTCACACAGTTCGTGGTTTCAAGCCCTGCATTGGGCTCTGTGCTGACAGCTCAGAGCCTGAAGCCTGCTTGGGATTCTGTGTCTCCCTCACTCTTGCCCCTCCCCCGCTCTCTCTCTCTCTCTCTCTCTCTCTCTCTCTCACACACACACACAAAATAAAATTAAATAAATAAATAAATAAATAAATAAATAAATAAATAAATATTTAAAAATGTAAGATTGGTTGCAGCGTTCTTATAAACTTAGAAATTATGTCAAGCAACCCAAGTAGACTTATAATGTGAGCTACTTGGGATCCTATGATGTCCAAGAACAATGGATATGTGATGTATATAAAACTGTATTGCTAAGAAGGAAATTGGAGGAAGCAAACATTCAAATTTAGAGTTTAACTTGGACTGTCCCTCCCAGCACTCTCCCCCTCACTTACCTGACCCTGGCCACAAGGGCCTGCTAGCTCTTCCTCCTTGATTATAAGACTCACTCCAATACAGCATCCTTCACAGATGGTTCCCTATATATGGGATTCTCTTGTCTTTAGGCTTGCACAGAGAAGTCACTGTGTGTTGGGGATGAATCACTGTGTGGCTAGGAATTAGTTATGAAAATATAATCCTTTCTCTGAAGAGGGAATCTGGCAGCCAATTTACTTGAATGGGTCATCCATAGTAAATGACTAACTTATGGACATTAAAAAAGAGTTACCCACAGGAATGGCCTTTGTCTCTTTAAGAAAATGAGTAAACACATAAGTCTTAAGACTTTGAGTCATGAGGCCTGTGGCCCAGCAACGCACCACTTCCCTTAAGGGGTTAGCTGCTGGGATAGCCAAAAGAGTTGTTATAGAGACAAGGGATGAGTCACCCTCTTGCCTTTCTTTCTGGTTATCTTGAGTCATTTCAGAGATAGATAAAGCTCATGCCTCCCTACTTAGCGGGCTTACATCTAATGGTGGGATCAGACATGCTTTTGGCTTCACCTCCTTACTCACATGTCCCCTTCGGTGCCACTTTAATGCTTCTTAAAACTAACAGAAGGATTTTGCTGTGATCAAGGTGTGCCCAGGGAATTTATAACTTCTATACGTGCAGTAAAAAGGACTCATTAGTACCCAACCTGAAGCCTTTACAAACTCTTCCAAGATAAGTGTAAAATGCAATCTAGGGGCATCTGGGTGGCTCAGTCAGTTGAGTGTCCAACTCTTGATTTTAGCTCATGTGGTGATCCCAGGGTTGAGGAATGGAACCCTGCATCTGGCTCCAGGCTGAGTGTGGAGTCTTCTTGGGATTCTCTCTCTCTCTCTCTCTCTCTCTCTCTCTCTCTCCTCTGCCCCTCTCCCTGGATCTCTCTCTCTCTAACAAAAAAAAAAAAAAAAGCAGTCTAATAAAATCATTAAAAACATCAATGAGTAACTTCTATGTACAGATCACTGTGCTGTTTGAAATCAGGGAGAAGCCCAGTATTAATCCTCAGACAATAGGTTGGCTGATTTATACAGGTACAGAGATTTTAGGACCATGATGCAAAGGCAAGACCCTAGGAGAGGCAGCTCTCCCGGATGGGGAGGCTCAAACAACAGATTCTCTTCTCACAATTTTAGAGGCTGTAAGTCTGAGATCAAGGTGTCTACAGGCTTGGTTTCTTCTGAAAGGCCTCTGTCCTTGACTTCTAGATAGCTGTCTCCTCCCTGTGTCCTCACGTGTTCTTTCCTCTGTACATGTCTTTGTCCAAATTTCCTCTTATAAGGATACCACTCTTAGTGGAGTAGGGCCCACCTTAATGACCTAATTTTAACTGATTTACCTCTTTAAAGACCTTATCTCCAAATACAGTCATTCTGAGGTACCGAGGGTTAGGATTTCAACATACAGAATTTGGGGAGACACACTTCAGCCCACAACAGAGAGCGAATGGGAAGGAACGGGGAGAGGACAATTGTTACTTTAGTTGGTGTGGTCAAGGAACATTCCTCCAAGGAGGTCATGTTTGAGCTGAGATAACAAGAAGGGGGCAGCCATGTAAAGATCTGAGGAAAGAGGGGACAACGCAACGGAAACAAGGGCTGGAATAGATATCTATTGCACGTCTCCTGCCCTGGAAGCCCTCTCCTTGCCATACTCACAGGGCGGCTCCCAGCAGCTATGTTAGCACCTCATGTCCTCTCACCCGAGCCAGAGTTGATAGAATCAGGAGTGAACTATTGAAACAAGCTGAGCACTTGGAGTCTCTCACCTGGGAGCTGGGATTTCAGCCCCTGAGAGACCATCAGTCACTTGGTACGTGTGGCTGTGAGACAAGACACACAGAAAGGTCTAAAGTACTTCAACTCCTGGTTCCAGGCCTTTTCAGAGGGCTAGTCTCATTTCTGCATTTGGATTTTATATGTCATTCTTGCCACCACCCCACCACCCCATGGCTTTTAAAATCCTTTTTTCTTCTTGGGCTTCCTGGAACGGGTTTCTGTCACAAGCCACCAAGTCACACCCTAACACAGAATGTAGGCCCTCAGGGAACTCCCCGGAGAGTCTGCATTGATTGTGGAAGCCTGCATCCTCCATGTGTGCTGCTCTAGAGTTGCACTGGAGAGAACTGGCTTCTGGTGATGTCACCATAGCTACTGCTGTTTGATTCCTGTTCCAGGATGTCTTCACTTGAATGCACACTGCCCACCCAGGGGCATGGGAGACACTCTACTATTGGGAAGTCTTTTCTGGGAACTTGGCCTTGGGTTGCACTTTCTCTGCTAGGCAGCCTGTCCACTGTCAGCTCAGGCTTGCTCAGATCCACAGTTTTCTGGTCTTCATCCCTAGGAGTTCTGGCCTCCATCGTGCTATATTCTGCTTCCCACACATCCCTCAACAGATTCTTTCCTCCTCTCTCCCCTACAAATCATGCTTTCCCTCACAAAAAAATACATTGCTTGCTTTATATGGATTTCCCATATAAAGCATATATGGGCCTTTACTGAAGCTGAAGCAGTCAAAACACACTGACTGCAACCTCTCCAACCCACTAGTCTGCCAGGTTGGGGAAAGCAGAGGTGAGGAGGCCAGCTGGAAAGTGCATCTGACCCTGTTGATAGGCATCGCCTCCCTGGAGCCCCAGAGCTCTCAGTGCAAACAGAACTCTGGACATTGCAGGGTGGTGGCAGGTCGGGCAGAACAGGACTGACAGGCTCTTGCGGAGATCCATTGGCAACGTCCTGTGCATATTTTCAATGCATTTGCTAGTCAGCAACCATAAATATC
Organism: Puma concolor; assembly: GCF_028749965.1. Taxonomy (NCBI): domain Eukaryota; kingdom Metazoa; phylum Chordata; class Mammalia; order Carnivora; family Felidae; genus Puma; species Puma concolor. The sequence goes on from NC_141672.1 coordinate 46,107,043, forward strand.
TCTGTGGAATGAACTGGGGAGATCTGGTTTGTGCAGAAAATAGGAGAATGTGAAGGAGGATTTTCCCCTTTCTGAAACTTTGTAGGGCATTCCATGTACTCTGAATGCACAAGGACAGAATCAAGGTCATGAGCCTTGAAGAGAAGCTTAGAGGCACCTAGTTACAGCTGACTGTTTACTATAAACTGTGGAAGTCTGTTGCCCACAAAATCACATTTTAAGTCATATCAGAGCATGAGGCAGCAAATGGTGATAGGTATTTCTCAGGGGAAGGCTAATTCCTTCTAATCCAAGTTGTAAATCAAAGCTCTCCAAATCCCTTATTATCATTAGCTGTAATAACTCTGATCATGGGACACTCAGAGCTACCTGCCCATGATCCAGTCAGGAGTAGATGTCAAGGGTCTTACACTTAAACAAGAAGCTTCTGTTTATTCTACATCTAAGCATTGAACTGAAGGTGGGGTAGGAATTAGGCCATGAAAAGTACAGTTCATGTTTATAGAGATGAGAGTGGGCATTATAACCTTGAAGTTAGTAAAAGCCCTTCCTGGGGGCAAAGAAAAAGAGCTGAGGGATTGATTCCTCTTGATGTCTTCATATAAAAGCAAGAAAAGTCTACCCACTACTGGTATAGCATTCCAGGAGATGAACTGTTATTTATTACCTCCCTTTCAGATAAACAACAGTTTCAACTATAACCATTATCACTACCCACTGCTCATCCTGCCTCCGCTGCCAACTTGTTCATCACGTCATCAGTAAGGCATAACCTGTCTCCTGTAGAGGACACACAGGTAAGACATGTTTCCTGCCCTCAGGGAAGTCCCGACTGTTGGGTCAGACACCCACATACATAACTACGGTACAGTGTAATGACTGCTGGAGCAGTGGAACAGGGTGCGTGCTATAGGAGGATGGAGCAAGGGACAAGGTATTCTTCCAGGAAGTGCAGAAAGATGGGGGAGGGCCAATGGAAACAGCCTGACCAGATCCAGTGAGGGCCAAGTGTGCCCATGCGGGCAATGGGAGAGAACACTTACGTTGGTTTATTGTGCACCAGAGCTCTGCCAGGTGCTTTCTATCACTTAACTCCTCTCATCCTCACAACAACCCTATTTTCCTCCATTTTGCTAATAAGGAAACTGAGGCTCACAAAGTCAAATAACTTGTTGAGAGTCATACAACTAGGAAGTGGCTGATGTGGGGTTTGAGTCCATGCTGTGAACCGTGGTGCTATTCTGTGCTGCCCGAGAGAGCTCAGGGAAGTGTAGGGGGAGGTGGGTGCGCTCTAGTCAGATTCTGAATGGCCATTAATGCCTATGCTTTATTATTTTTTTAAGTTTATTTATTTATTTTGAGAGAGAAAGAGTGAGGGGGGAGGGGCAGAGAGAGAGAGAATCCCAAGCAGGCCTCGCACTGCCAGCACAGAGTTGGATGCGGGGCTCAAACTCACGAACCATGAGATCATGACCTGACTGAAACCAAGAGTTGGATGCTTAACCAAATGAACCAGCCAGGTGCCCCAGGGGGACCCTTTTTAAACAGACATGATTAGATATATCTTTGTTTTAGAGGGATAAAGCACAGGCTGGATGAATGATGAATCAGGGGAAAGAGGGGCCAAAAGGGACAAAGAGACATAAGAGACTATTGTAAAACTCCGAGAGAGCATCCAGAGCAGTGGCAATGGGAGAAGGAAGAGGTTATCTCCATTTGTTTACCAAAGAAGTTTTAGAGCTGGATGGTGAATACCTGGCATGTATACCACCACCCACAGAGAAGCCAGGAACTGAGGTCAGATGCTGGTGAGATCAGAGGCTGCCTCAGAATCCTTCCCAACACAGTGCTCTCAACATAGTAGTAGCAACTACTAATTGATCAGAGCCAGTATATTATATGAAACCTATTTGCCATCCTTTGTTGGAAGGGACATTTCAGGTGTGAACTCTAATAGGACTCAATGGCACATGGAATGCCTGAATGAGGAAAAGAGGATAGTCACAGATAACTTTCAGGCTTCTGACTTGGGTGCCTGAATGGAAAGTGGTGTTATTTGTTCAGACAGAGAACAAAGGAGAAACGGGTTAGGAGGGAAAACCATGAGCTTTGTTTTGTAGATACTCAGATCTCAAATCTGAGATACTCAAATACTCCTTGCGGGGTGTGGTGCCTCCCTAAGATTCTCTCTCACACAAGAAAGAGAGAAAGAGAGGAAGAAAGAATGGAAGGAAGGAAGGAAGGAAGGAAGGAAGGAAGGAAGGAAGGAAGGAAGAGAAAGTGTCATTGAGGTGTGGAAAGTGAATGCCATCTTCCAGAATGAATAGAAGGGAGGAGGGCTAAGGATAGAACCCTGGGAACCCCAATCCCTCAGCATTGTAAGGGGAAAGAAGAGAGCACTGTCTGATAGGGAAAGAACATTAACAGATGGAGGTAGTCAGGGGTGTTAGACACTGAGGAGAGGTCAAGAGCAATGTTTAAAGTTGCAGTGAGGATTTGGTAATGGGGAGATCCTTGGTGCCCATCTTGAGAGAGCATTTTCAGTAGTATGGGTTTGGTAGGAACCAACTTATGTCGTTCAGTGGCTGAAAAGAAGGTGAGGAATATAAAACTACTCTGTCAAGAGCTCTGAAGGCGGGGTTAAGGGTGTAAACCAGAGCATGAGCAGGAAGGATCAAGTGAATAGGAAGAGATAGAAGTTGAAGAGGGGAGGCAGCAGGTACACACAGAAGCAAGAAGAGATTAATTAAGAACTAAGAACAAGGAGGAGTTCTTGGAAACAACAGACATTTATCACAGAGTGTAATTTTACATTTATTGGTGTGATTCTTACCACGAGTCCAAGGCTCTTTTTTGGTCACTATTTTATCCTCAGGGCCCAGTAAAACACCAGCCACTGAATAAATATGCATTCCATAGAGTGAATAAATGGCTGCATGACATTGCTTCTTTTTAGACCTGAAGGAAGGAGTCACTGGACTAATGTTCTTGGTAGTAGGGGTTGGAGAAAATCATTTTTAGCTGGTGATAAATGAATTCAGCAGAATTCATATAAAAGCTATACCAGAATTATCACTCTTTTTTTTTTTCAAAGTTTATTTATTTTTTTGAAGTGGTCCGAAGTGGGCTCCATGCTGCAGCAGAGAACCTGATACGGAGCTTGAACTTATGAACCGTGAAATCATGACCTGAGCCAAAGGCAGATGCTTAACTGACTGAGCCACCCAGGTGTCCCTAGAATTTTTACTTTTAAAGGCAAAGAAAGAGAGGGAAGGCAACGGTCATTATTTCCTTTAAGAAATACACAAAGTCGTGTGAGGATTTGTGACATCAGTAATTAGTGATGGAGGTGGTACTTTCTTTATAATTTTCTCATTTCCAGAACTAACAAGGGGCACCTCAGTGGCTCAGTTGGTTGAGGGTCCAACTTTAGCTCAGGTCATGATCTCATGGCTTGTGAGTTCAGCCCCATGTTGGGCTCTGTGCTGACAGCTCTGAGCCTGGAGCCTGCTTCAGAATCTGTGACTCCCTCTCTCTCTGCCCCTCGTCTGCTCACACTCTGTCTCTCTCTTTCAAGAAACAAAAACAAAAACAAAAACAAACAGTAAGAAATAGCACCCAAGACACATACAGAGTAACCAGCTCAGTTTTCTAGCATTTATCTGGTCAGCAGAAGCTTTCTAGAAGAAGTACGCTTAGAGAAGCACTACTTTTTAAAATATAAGTATGGTCAAGTCTGGGGAAAAAAATGTTCCTTCTGCTTGTGTCTTTTTTTCCCCTTGGGATTAAAAAAAAATTTTTTTTAATGTTTTCCCTTTGCCATAGCCTGTGAGGAAACACAATTATATAGCTGTTTGCCAAAAAACACAATAGTGGCAGTGACATCATCAATTTGTTCCTCTTTATAATTAAGATGAGATTGATATGAAAAAATATTTTTATTCCTTTAATGATACTGTAAATTCTATGTTATTGCTTCTGCTCTTTCTCATCTGCTTATCTGCTTTTTCTGAAGGGTAGACACTTTAATACATCAATCATTTCCAGGCTCCCGAGTTATTTTAGACAGCTCTCTCTAACTGTGTCACTGCCTGTTCCTCACCACCTCTTTATATTTTCAAACGTCAGTGAATTCTGGGACAGGAATCAGTGGCACCTCAAGGACACAGAGCAGGCCCTAGGGTCTCAGACTTCCCACTTCTAGAAGGGATAGAACCCCTGTTCCTTATGGGGATTGTATGGTTGAGTGCTAACTCCTTTATTCTCTTGAAACGAGTATGAAATTCTTAGAGGACAAGTTTGAGTAAGGAAAACCCAACAAAGTTTTGACTCAGAGGTCAGTTGGCCTTACAGAGGCCTCCAGCTTCAGTCCTCCCAAAGCTGGAGAAGAAGCAGAGTCCAAAGAAATGGGTTCCTTGACCATTGTTCCCCAAAGCCAATACCCTATAGAGCAGATGTGTTAACGCTTTGGGTTAGGTCTCTGGCTGTTTTTTTGTTTTTTTTGAGAGAGAGAGAGACAGAGAGTAAGTGGCAGAGGGGCAAAGAGAGGGAGACACCAAATCCAAAGCAGGCTCCAGGCTCTGAGCTGTTGACACAAAGCCCGTCATGGGGCTCTAACTCATGAACCATGAAATCGTGAACCGTGAGATCATGACCTGAGCCAAAGCCTGACGTTCAACCCACTGAGCCACCCATGTGCCCCTCTTTGGATGTTTTTTAAAAGATGGTGCTGGCAGTTCCCCCATATTATCACAGTGGAAATCAAATCATGTGCTTCTGTGTTTGGAGATCAGGGCACCTCCTATTCCTTGCTCAGTGGGTTTAGAGTCGTTTGTTATGTGCCCAAGCAAGAGTATCTCTGGGGAAATCCCTTCTTGTCCTGCTGCTACAGGTAAGCGTGTCCAAGCATTTAGAAATAGGGCGTTCTCACAATTTTAGTGCATGTGGGGAAATCACAGATGGAACTCAAGCCAAAAAGCACGGTTTATTGGCTGAGTTGGCAGCAAAGGCTCTCACCACCCAGGAGACTTGCCTCAGACAAGTATGGAGTCTTGAATCTGGGTGTAGCCCCTCTAGGTAGATCAAAGCTCCAGACTTGATTTGAAGTCACAGGGAGCCTGGGCAGTTGAATGGAAGCAGTGGATATTCTGGCACTAGTCAAAGCCATAATGATCTGCAGTTCAGTCCTCTGTGCACTAGGGCATGGTAGAGGAGACAGAGGCACTCTGGGTGGGATTGTGGGCAATCCTATATTCATATTTAGGGCCCATATTCATAAAGAGCCTTAAATTTGACCCTTTGTGCTATCTGCAGGTGAGGTTATGAATTCAGACACAGAGTTATACTTTCAGGAGGGAAATAAAGACAATGTTCATTATATAATTTTAATTTTAAAAGCACAAACATTAAGAATACTATGATTTGGGGGCACCTGGGTGGCTTAGTTGGTGAAGCATCAGACTTTGGCTTAGGTCATGATTTCATGGTTTGTGGGTTTGACCTTCATGTCAGGCTCTGCGCTGACAGCTCAGAGCCTGAAGCCTGCTTCAGATTCTGTTTCTCCCTCTCTCTCTGTCCCTACCCCGCTTGTGCTCTCTCTCTCTCTCAAAAATAAATAAACATATTAAAAAATAGTATGATTTTATTTTCATTTATTTACTTTTTAAGTAGGCTCCACACCCAATGTGGGGCTTGAACTCATGACCCTGAGATTAAGAGTTGCATGTTCTACTGTTGGTGGGAATGCAAATTGGTGCAGCCGCTCTGGAAAGCAGTGTGGAGGTTCCTCAGAAAATTAAAAATAGACCTACCCTATGACCCAGCAATAGCACTGCTAGGAATTTATCCAAGGGACACAGGCGTACTGATGCATAGGGGCACTTGTACCCCAATGTTCATAGCAGCACTCTCAACAATAGCCAAATTATGGAAAGAGCCTAAATGTCCATCAACTGATGAATGGATAAAGAAATTGTGGTTTATATACACAATGGAATACTACGTGGCAATGAGAAAAAATGAAATATGGCCTTTTGTAGCAACGTGGATGGAACTGGAGAGTGTGATGCTAAGTGAAATAAGCCATACAGAGAAAGACAGATACCATATGGTTTCACTCTTATGTGGATCCTGAGAAACTTAACAGGAACCCATGGGGGAGGGGAAGGGGAAAAAAAAAAAGAGGTTAGAGTGGGAGAGAGCCAAAGCATAAGAGACTGTTGAGAACTGAGAACAAACTAAGGGTTGATGGGGGTGGGAGGGAGGAGAGGGTGGGTGATGGGTATTGAGGAGGGCACCTTTTGGGATGAGCACTGGGTGTTGTATGGAAACCAATTTGACAATAAATTTCATATATAAATTAAAAAAAAAAAAAAAAAGAGTTTCATGTTCTACCAACTGAGCCAGCCAAGGGCCCCAATATACTAAAAATTTAAAATCTTGTTTAGCCATGTGCATGTTTTCTTTTTAGTATATCAGGAGCCTCAAAAGTAGAATTGATCTGCCTTCCCTCTGTTTTCCTGCTAACAAAGGGGCTTTTAGTGTGGATTGAATAACTAGGAGCCATACATTCTGAATAATACAGGCTTATGGAGAGTTTACCAAGAGAAACAGTTCTACATCCTTTTCCTGGGAGTCACACATCCCCTGTTCACCTTCAGGAGTGTGTTGACCACAGGCAGCCTCTCCCTCCTGTCTCGGGGTTGCCAGAGTGACAGTGGGGTACACACAGATCCCAGGAACCTGAGACTCAGCTTCCTCCCATGAGTGGCTTCCTTCCTTGAGTGGCTCCACCCATCTACTAAGCACCTTGGGTGGTGGGGAGACCAAAATGTTAATGGTATATCTGGAAGAGAGCACATGAAAAGAGACATAATAATAGTGCTGGTTTCTCCCTCTTTGTGAGGGAAAACAAATCTCATGAGGATTTATAGTTCATGTTTTGCCACAGAGCTGAGCTCTCACTATCCCCAAGGCCTTTGAGATGAAAGACGACAGTAACGCTCAATTTCTCCCTTGGCTGTTCACACATCATCAGTCACTGAGGCTGCACCTCAAGCCTTTTATCTAGAAATACATTGAGGTTAATGAATTCAGAGTATCAAAATAATCAGCCACAGAGCTTTGGTGTTCAGGCCTTTTAGTTAAACAGTGTAAGGCCCAGGACACCAAGAATCCCCAGTGAAGATAGACAAATAGGCAGTGATATCTTGGGGGAGGGGGGGTGATAGGAATGACAATCCCTTTTTAATTCGATCCAACAAATGTTTATCTAGACCTCCTCGGGGTGAGCACTGCACTGGGTCCCAGGAGGAGAAAGAATTTGCTTCTTGTCTTCAGAGACTTTATGGGCAGTTTGGTGTCATTCAGACTTCAGGCTTTGAAGTCACTGAGATCGGTGTGTGAAGGTGCTTGATGGAGAAACTGTAACATACAGGACTTGAGTAAAGGGTGGTTTCTTTTCTTTTATGCCAGCAGTTTTGCTCTCCCCAGCCCTCTCAAGGACTGGCTGCCTGAGTCCCGGATCCTGGCTGTGTCTCTGCACTGTGCTACCAGAGCTGGCAGAAGCCAGACACCTTTTTGGCCCTTTGTTCAAGTATGCTTCTTATACCTCCACACTCAGTGTTCCTTCTGCTCTCCAGGATGCTTATCTGCAGCCCAAGATGAACCTCCTAGATGCTGCCTGCCTGGATTTCTCAGATCCATCCCTGGTCTATCCTGTCCTGATACCACCTAGCCTGGCCTGATACCTCTGGGCTATGTCAGTTTTACTATTGAAATAATCTCTGATATCTCCAGCTCCAGGCAAGTCAGTCTTCTTAAACCTAACCTTTGATTATGTTACATCTGCTCTGAAACCATCAGTGACTCCCATGGCCTCTGAATTCAAATGAAACCTTAGCCTGAGGGTCTCAGCTTGACATGATGTAGCCTAGCCCACCTTTTAAGTTTCATCTTTCTTCCCACCAGTGTGTAACATACCAGCCTTAGTGGCTCTACCCTCAGTGGACTAATTGCATTCCTTGAATATGTTCTTTCCTTCTTGTGTCCTTTGCTCTTGCTGAACTTTAATGGAATTTCAGCATAGAAAGTTAGAGGAATATGGAAAAAGATGACTGAAGGAACATGAACAAAGACATAGATGGGAGTGGGGAGTGGAGACCAGAGAGGGGACATGTCTGGTTACTGGATATTGGGCACTTAGAATTCCAGAATCATAGCTCCTAGAAAGGAAGCTAACTGGATCATCTGGTCTACCCCTGGCCTTCAGGCTGGGAAAATATTTTTGTTTCCATTCTATAAATTAGACGGTCAAGGCCCAGAGAGTTTAAGTGTGTTTAGACACACAAATTGGGGTCATCCTATAGAATCCTTTAAAGCCAGATTAAAACGTATAGTAAGTTCAGTCACTGATGGGGAATATGGAAAGCTCTCACTGGGGCAATGACATAATTAGAACTATTTGGGGCAGTATTTTCAAACTGTGGGATATGGCCCATTAGTGGGTCACAAAGTCAATTTCTTGGGTCATAAATTTAAAAATGTCAGAGTACAGCATTGTTTTGTAAGTTTTATATGTGTGTACTGGGTTGTGAAGTAAAATATATTTCTTATTGAGTGTCATGGCCAAAAAAGTTTTAAAGCCCCAGTTTTAGGAAGATTTGTCTGGTGGCAAATCATAGGCTGAATTATAGGTGCAAGGGAGGAAACTTGAGGCAGGGAATTCTAGTTGGGATGTCATAGCCTAAGTAGACAGTAAGAAGGATCTAGATGGGAAGGAGAAGCCATGGGAAAGGAAAGGAGGGGAAGGCATGAAAGATTCTGTGGGGTAAGAGTCTCAGGATGTGAGGATTAAGATTGTGGGGGCTCAGAGGGAGGGGAAAAAGACAGTCAGGGTTGACTGAAAGTCATACTCAGGTGCTTGGGAAAATGCTGATGCCCATATCCAAGGAGGGAAGTTGGGTGAAGGAGCTGGTTTGAGGACCAGCATGAAAGACAGATGGAAAGACACACAACCACCATCAGGTATTAGATCAGTCAGGTTCCCACTGAAGAACCCACTGAGATGGTTCCAATGCAAAGACCTGAAGGAAGGGAGGACTTCCAGAGCTGTTGGCAGGCTGAGGGGAGCCAACTTGCATGATGAGGAACCCTAGATTAACCACAGTAGGAAGTTCTTCCTGTCAGATTCCTCTGCAACCCAAGCTTACAGGGCACCACCTCTCTACTCTTCTACCCTCCCACCCCTGAGATGAGTCCACGACTGCTCATTGGTTTGTCACTACCATTACTCCTACTGTAATGAAAGTCTATTATGTCTACCCTCACCATCACCACAGGCAAACTTCTGTTGAATCCTCATCTTGTGCCAAAGGCTTTACATGTGTGATTTCATTTAATCACATTTACCTCTTGAGTTGGTCCTATCATTCTTCCAACATTACAGATAAAGAAGTAGAAACTCAAGGACACTTAAAAACCAAGTTCACACAATTAGTAAGTGGCAAAGCTGTAATATAAAGCCAGGAAGTCTGATTTCTTGACCACTCTTAATCACTGCAATGCACCGCTGATTACTGAGAAATAGAAGATAACAAAGGTAGCAAATGACAGGGCAGTTAACCAGAGCGAAACTTAGTTTATAGTAGCTGGTGATGTCATACTTTGATGCAAGTAGGACCAGGCATCTTGTGTTCCTGCATCCCTAATTCCTTTGTAGAAGCTCTAGTGGGACTTGTTGGTTTAGGTTTTATCTAGAAAATCATCCTCCTACTCATCCACTGCCTCAGGGTTGGATACTAGAGTCATAATCTCCAATTTCAGACAGGGGAGGGATTGGGTTGCCCTAGTTGTCTGACTGTGGCCTGTGCAGCCTCTTCCAGAAACTTCTCAGATTTCACTCTGGTTAGGGCCTCTTGGTTGCCTTTTGGCCCTTGTGCTCTGAAGTTGTTTGAATCTAATCTAGGTTGGGAGCCCAGGGATTCTTCTCAGGGCCTCAGGTCCCCACACCAACTAGAGTTGGCCTTCTTTGCTTGGACCAGCTCCTGTCCCTGTGCAATGTGCCTGTGATGTGTGTTACCCAACCAAGGGTTAAGATTGGTTCTGCCTTAAGTCAAACTTCAGACAGTCTGAGTAGCTTTCTGGATCTTACTTTTCCAGCAGCTGAGTGGCCCCAGCCAGTATCCTAGGACCTGTCTGCCTTCCACCTGTACCTCCAACATTCTCCAGCTGACCTTCTTATACATTCACTAGATCTAAACTGCTCACTAGGCCCTTTTCTCAAGTTGGAAGGGCCTGACATCCTATTTGGCTCATTGATGTGAGTCCTGTGAGGATTAAGCAAGGCTTCCCTAGCTCATGCCCAAAGCTCCACGTTCTCTCCAAGCTGCCTTCTGATGACTCATTGCCCTCATGTCCAGGCCTTCCTACCCTACTTTATTTTAGGAAATGACTTTTGAAAATGGTCTAATTTTTTTCTTTAACAATAGAAAAGTATGGCACAAAAACAGACACATAGACCAATGGAATAGAATAGAAACCCCAGAACTAGACCCACAAACGTATGGCCAACTAATCTTTGACAAAGCAGGAAAGAACATCCAATGGAAAAAAGACAGTCTCTTTAACAAATGGTGCTGGGAGAACTGGACAGCAACATGCAGAAGAATGAAACTAGACCACTTTCTTACACCATTCACAAAAATAAACTCAAAATGGATGAAGGACCTGAATGTGAGACAGGAAACCATCAAAACCCTAGAGGAGAAAGCAGGAAAAGACCTCTCTGACTCAGCCGTAGCAATCTCTTACTCGACACATCCCCAAAGGCAAGGGAATTAAAAGCAAAAATGAATTACTGGGACCTTATGAAGATAAAAAGCTTCTGCACAGCAAAGGAAACAACCAACAAAACTAAAAGGCAACCAACGGAATGGGAAAAGATATTTGCAAATGACATATCAGACAAAGGGCTAGTATCCAAAATCTATAAAGAGCTCACCAAACTCCACACCCGAAAAACAATAGAAAAGTAATGTTTACCCACAGGGAGCAAGAATGATAATCCCCAAATGCTAGTAATCACACACACACACACACACACACACACACACACTCAAAAAAGGAGCTTTCTAAAACCAGTTTTACAAGGAAGGGCACAGATAAGGCTCTCCTGGTGAAGGTGGTGGAGTGGTAACTACAGTAAAACTTTGGTTTGTGAGCCTAATTCACTCCGGAAACATGCTTGTAATCCAAAGTGCTCATTTATCAAATCAAATTTCCCCATAAGAAATAATGGAAACTCAGATGATTCATTCCACAAAAATATTCATATAAAAATGATTATAATACTGTAATATAATACAAAATAATAAAATACAAAATATAAAGAAAAACAAATTAAGCTGCACTTACCTTTGAAAACCTTTGTAGCTGGTGTAAGGGAGACAAGAGAGAGGAGGGTTATTGTGTAGGACAACTTTCACTATCACTAATGGAATCACTGCTATATATCAGCTCAATGGAATTTTTCTGCACGGGGGCCACTGTATACGCTCACACAGTATTAAACTCTTGTCATATAGTGTATTTAATGTAACTGGCAATAAGGCAGCAGAGGAAAGGGTCTATATCTGCAAGCCGCCTGACCTAGAATGAAGCAAAGCATTCCTAAGCTTACTCTTGTATGGAAAAGCAAAGGACTGTCCATAGGTGCTTTGAAGTGACAAAAAATACACTAGTGCCAGTTGTGGGCATCTTCCAACATTCTGAAAAATCACCGATTTCTGCCAAACACCATGGCCTGAGACTGAGCATCTGAGCATGAGAGACGATCACCCACAGTCCCACAGCAAGAGAGACAGAGAGAGAAGAACCATTGTGATCATGTGATGTTCAGCATACATACTACTCCTATTGCAAGACATTTCTTGTTTATCAAGTTAAAATTAATCAGAAATGTTTGCTCATCTTGTGGAACAACTGCAGAACAAATTACCTGCAACCCAAGGTTTTACCGTACTTTTTTCCATTGCTTCCGCAAGTAGAGAAAGTGCTTCCAACTGGACAGGAAAAAAACAGGGCAGTTCAGAACAATGTAAGCCTGAGGTAAATGGCTGTCAGGAAGAAAAAATCTAGCTACTTTAAGGGCCAAGTCTCTCTGCCCAGACAAATTATGTCCTAGGATGTGGGTTACAAACATTTTATTAGTATAAGTTCTTCAGACAAATCTTAAATGAACCCTAATTTAAAAATATTTACAAGATAATTTGTATATATTTTAAGTTAGAATTTACTTAGCATTCAATTATAAAGTTAATATATGAAGGAAAATTACTGTTTTGATGAATACCAAAGTTCAAAATAATTAATAGGGGCGCCTGGGTGGCTCAGTCAGTTAGGCATCCGACTTCAGTTCAGGTCATGATCTCACCATTCATGAGTTCGGGCCCTGCGTCGAGCTCTGTGCTGACAGCTCAGAGCCTGAAGGCTGTTTCGGATTCTGTGTCTCCCTCTCTGCCCCTCCCCCGCTCATGCTGTGTCTCTCTGTCTCTGAAAAATGAATAAACCTTAAAAAATTAAAAAAAAAATTAATATAGATATAACGATTGCCAAGCTTGGCATTTAATTCACTTGTATATATAATTTTAGTTGCAAAGAGTAAAACAGATATATATATTTTTTAAATCAGTTTGCTTTGTCATCTATTGTATAAACAGACCCAGAAGTTTGAAAAAGGAATACCAAAACATTTTTAATTTCTAAATCAAATCATTAAGATTGTTGAATTTCTTGTCTTAGATACAGAAATGGAATATCCAACACTTTTTTAATTTTTTTTTTAAAAATTTTTTTTTTCAACGTTTATTTATTTTTGGGACAGAGAGAGACAGAGCATGAACGGGGGAGGGGCAGAGAGAGAGGGAGACACAGAATCGGAAACAGGCTCCAGGCTCTGAGCCATCAGCCCAGAGCCTGACGCGGGGCTCGAACTCCCGGACCGCGAGATCGTGACCTGGCTGAAGTCGGACGCTTAACCGACTGCGCCACCCAGGCGCCCCCCAACACTTTTTTTAATGCTTATTTACTTATTTTGATAGAGAGAGAGAAAGAGAGAGAGTGCGAGAAGGGGAGGGGCACAGAGAGAGGGAGAGAGGGAAAGAATCCCAAACAGACTCCATGCTACCAGCACAGCACCGGATGCAGGGCTCAAACCTATGAACTGTGAGATCATGACCTGAGCTGAAGTCAAGAGTCGGATGCTTAACCGACTGAGCCACTCAGGTACTCCTACCCAACACTTTTTATAAGCAGGAGAGCCATGTGGCAGGTTATGCATTTGTTTGAAAGCCCACTGAGACCTAACATGGACCAAATAGGTGCTTTTGAGCCTTGTGTGACAGTTGACCGAGCACTGCATTCTTGGGACAGACACAAAAGGCCAGTGCATACCCATAAGCTTCGTAATCAATGACCTGACTAACTAGTCTATGGTGATAGAGTCAGATTAGTGGTGGGAGGGTAGCAAGGGCTAATGACTTTGAAAGGGGAACAAGGGAACTTTCTGAAATGCTAAACATTGTGTAAACCTTGATATAGGTAGTAGTTGTATGGAGTGCATATATGTGAAAATTCATGAGCTGTACCCTTAAGAATTGTGCATTTTAACTGTAGACAAATTATACTTCAAGTTCCTGTTAGCCGAAAGACAGAAAGAGAGAGAGAGAGGAAAGGAGGGAGGGACCAAGATTTGCTCAAAAATCTGTCAGCAGAAATTTATGTGCTAGTGTTTCTATTGTGCTATGTGTTTTAATTTGGTAGCTAGCTAACATTTTTTTTTTTAAAGTAGGTTCTGCCCAACATGTGGCTTGAACTCACAACTCTGAGATCAAGAATTGCATGCTCTACCAACTGAGCCATCCAGGTGTCCTGTGTATGTTTTTAATTATAGTTTTAAAAAATAGTTTAAAATGTTTTTTTAAAATGGAATCCAAGTATACAGTTGACCCTTGAACAACACAGTGGTTAGAGGCACTGACCTCCTGTGCAGTCGAAAATCCACGTATAACTTTTGACTCCTTAAAACTTAACTACTAATATCCTACTATTGACCAGAAGCCTTACCAATAATATCAACAGTCAACCAGCACATATTTAGTGTGTTATATATATTAGGTACTGTATCCTTAACATAAAGTATGCTAGAGAAAGGAAAATGTTATTAAAATCATAAGGGAGAGAAAATATATTTACAGTACTGTACTGTATTTATTGAAAAAAATATCTGTGTGTAAGTGGACCCACATAGTTCAAACTCATGTTGTTCAAAGGTCAACTGTATAAAAAAATAAAATTCAAATCAAATAAAATTAAGAGATGAAAGTCAAATCATGACCTCTCAGTCACTCCTGGCAATCTTTGACAAATCAGGAAAGATGTAAGAAGCACTGGGTGACCAGGGATGACAAAGAACAGTATGCACAGACCCATAGAAAGCACATCAGCTTTTGTACATACAAATTGGCTTCAAATCCTAATTCTGCCAGTTACCTAAGGTCTGGTAGCTAGTACCCTATCAAATACAGAGCACCAGTTTTTTCATCTGTAAAATGGGGACAATACCACCTGCCTCAGAGTTGTTGGGGGAGTAAGGGAGAACATAGCTAAAGTGTCCAGCACACTTAGCTGCCCCCACCCAAATGCTAGTTCTCATCTCTTCTGTATCCCATAACAAAGTCAAATATACTGGACTGGGAAGGGATCTGACTGCCTTTAGAAAGTGTGCCTCTTAACTTGTTTTTCCAGAGGCAAAGATGGACTTGCGTCTGTCTGTCTGCAACCACACCCGGCCCTCCTTGCCACCAGTGACACATTTGCAAGATTGTATACAGGCCCCGGACAGAAACATTTAACACAAGTGGAGGTGCTGGCCATCCTTATTTTAGAGAGAAAATGACCAGAATGTGAGTACAGCAGATAAGCCAGCCCAGACCCTGGCCCCTCAACCACAGGAGCAGAACAGAAATCTGTTAAAGGATGGGGAGAATTTCTCTCATCTTCCTGGGTTTCTCCTTCCTTTTCTTCTCTGTCTCTCCCCAGCACAGCTCAGGAAGCAGGAGAAAAATACCCAAAGGCAAAAAGGCAGAGAGCATCTGTCTTCCTATACTTTGATGGTGAGAGTGAAAACAAGTGTCTCATGGCTTATTAAATGTCAGGTTTAAGATGTCTGGTTGGGGAGGTAGGGTGTGGCCATCACACCAGTGTGTTAGTCTTGGCATTTTTTGCTTCTTGCAGGATCCCACCTTTTGGTCTATTAGAAGCATTTCTTCATAAGGATGAACATTTAGTTTGGTCTCAGAGCCAGGTGTCTGCCTCCAGACCACTGCCTGAAAGGAATGGGTTTGAGCCTCAAAGAAAATAAGTTAGGCCTGGCTCAACTTGTCTGCATGACTCTTCTTGCTCCACTACACTTGCCTCTCAGGCTGCTGTTGGCCTCTAAGAAAATGGATCCTGGTCTTCCAGTTTCAGAGACTGAAGCAATTATACCCTGGAAACAGATCTCAGTTTCAAAGCACTTTTCCTCTTTGCCTGGGTTCTCAGGGGTAAGAAGGGCTACTTTCTGCTTCAGTAAATTCTATCCAGCTAGGAGTTCAAGACCAAGAGTAGTTAAGCCTGGAGACCAAAGGCTGGCAACACACTCACTTGGGTTCATGCCTTCCGTCTGCCAGGGCCTTCAGGTCCCAGAAGAGACCTCTTCCTCTGTTGTCCTGATCAGCTACAGGCTAACCTAACCTTGTGTAGTTCCAATCGGCCTCAGTTTGGAGCTGTGGTTCTGTATGCCTTTTATTTCACGTTCACAGTGCTGCTGAATGCCTTTGTGAACTGGCCTTGAAAAGTATTACAGAATCCACAGTTGAGATGTTCTCTGCCTGGACTCTGTTTGCTTGTTATGTTGCAAGAATGTGGTCCAACAGCCTCCACACCCTGATGACTCAGCCTAGCTCTAATGAGTTGTGTTTTCCAGGCCCTCCTAGGGAGACAGTGCCTTCTCTAGCGTTGGCTAGGCTACGTGCTGCCCCCCGCCCCCCACCCGGCCTCAGTAAGGGCTGCCTGGGAGTGAGCCTGGATGGTTGTTAGAAATGCTCCCCATAGGTAGGCAGAGGGAAAGGGAAGATGAATTCTGGTTCCACTCCCCAGTGTTGCAGTCACTCTTGGCCCTTCCCAGGCACAGCCAGGAGGTGTAAGTTAGAGGTTAGGAAGAACTTACATAATGGGATTGATTTTGAAGGGAGCAGGCAGAGTGGCTACCTCTTAGAGAAAAGGCAGTTGATAGCCACCTAAAGGTCATGTGAAGAAGCCTGTCTTACTTTCAGAGAATTGGTCTTTGATTTGTGGGGCATTCAATATGCTGGGGGAAAAAATCTGACTGTTAAGCTTCTGGGGGACAAATCAGAGGAAATTATATAATTAACAGTTCAGAGATTCTTAGAATCTTTGGCCAAAAAAAGAAATGACAGAGAAAAAATCACTGTGTTCTAGAGCCATGGCAGAAGGCCAAGCTTTGAATAATGGCCATAGAAGAGATATTAATGAATTATTTTTAAATGTATGCTTCTTTTTGGAAAGAAGTTGCTTAGGGAAAGTTTATGCCTTAATTACTCCTCTTACTAAAAGGGAAAATCTTAACTGATTATACCTTAAAATCTTTGAACCTTAAACTCTTTTACCAGATTTTAAAAGTTCAGGCCTCCTTGCAAAAATGCAAACGCATTTCTATTTCCTGATGGCTATAACAAAAGCAGAAGACTTAAACAAGAATCTGTTTTATGAAAAATTGAAATCTGAGCACAGTTCACACATTTACCAATGATTCTTCTCCGTTGCATCTGACACAAAACAGCTGTAAGGCCTCTCTGCTGTAAGGACAGGATGGCCCTGCCAGGAACTGCACCCAGCTTGTGGTCTAGTCGCTGACAGAATTTACATAATAGTACTGCCTGCCAACTTAAGCCTACACTGCAGGTACCCCCCCCCTCCCCCCACCCTTCCCTCCTGCAGGCACTGAAATGGTCACGCTTTGGGCTGGCTCTGGTCCTAGCAGGAAGCATAAGCCTCCGGGCTGCTGACCACACCCATACGTTTGTTTGCTTTGTTTCGTTTTGGGGGAGATCCTTTTATTTTGATATAATTTCAATTTTACTGAAAAATTGCATGAACAGTTCAAGGAACTTCTACAACTTATGATTTGTTTGTTTACACTTTTGCCTTATTTGCTTTATCATTCTCTCTTTTTCTCTCCCACTCTCCTCTCCTATTGAAGATGGAGATGTGCTCCTATTGGCTCCAGTATGAATTTTCCAAAAAGGCATTCTCTTAATAACTACAGTGCAGTTACACAATCAGGCAATTAAGCATTAATACAATACTACTATGTCTTTCATTAATTGCCCCCAAAATGTCCTTACTTTTTTTTCCCTCCCCTGAGGATCAAATCCAAGATTATACATAGCATTTAGTTGTCAGGTCTATTTATTTTCCTTTATTCTGGGACATTTCTTTAGCCTTTCATTGTGTTCTTGACCTTAACATTTAAAAAAAAAGTACAGGCCAGTTATTTTGTAGAATGTCTTTCAGTTTGGGTTTGCCTCATGTTTTCTCATGATTAGATTCAGGTTATGCATTTTTGGCAGGAATACCACAGAGTTGATAGTGTGCTCTTCTCCAAGCATCCTAATCGGGGGCATGTGATATAGGATATTGGTTTGTAACAATATAGAGATCTTAGCCCTGATGACTTGGTAGAGTGGTATCTGATGCTATGAAGTTATTATTTTTCTCTTTCATTAAGTCATTTGCTGGATACTTTACATCTCTGTAATTATCCTATTTATTTAAAGTTTTTATTTAAATTCCAGTTAGTTAACATACAATGTTATACTAGTTTCAGGTATGCAATGTAGTGATTCAACACTTCCATACATCACCCAGTGCTCATCATGGCAAGGTCACTCCTTAATCCCCATCACCTGTTTAACCCATTTCCTCACTCACCTCCACTCTGGTAACAATCAGTTTGTTCTCTGTTTCTTGATTTATCTCTGTCTCTTTTTCCCCCTATGATTATTTGTTCTGTTTCTTAAATTTCACATATGAGTGAAATCATATGCTATTTGTCTTTCTCTGAGTGACTTACTTTCCTTAGCATAATACACTCTAGCTCCATCTATGTCATTGCAAATGGCAAGATTTCATTCTTTTTTATGCTGAGTAATATTTCTTGATTATTATAGTTTGTAATATTCCATTGTGTGTATGTGTGTGTGTGTGTGTGTGTGTGTGTGTGTGTGTGTATAACTCATCTTCTTTATTCACTCATTAGTCAATGGACATTTGGGCTCTTTCCGTAATTCGGTTGCAGTACATAATGCTGCTCTAAACATCAGGGTGCATGTATCCCTTTGAATTAGTGTTTTTGTATTCTCTTCTTTTTTAATTTTTAAATTTTATTTATTTATTTTTGAGAGAGACAGAGACAGAGTGAGTGGGGGGAGGGGCAGAGAGAGAGGGAAAGAGAGAATCCCAAGCAGGCTTTGTACCACCAGCACAGAGCCCAATGTAGGCCTCAAACCCATGAAACCATGAAATCATAACCTGAGCTGAAACCAAGAGTTGGACACTTAACTGACTGAGCCACCCAGGCGCCCCAGTATTTTTTAATTCTTTGGGTAAATACCTAGTAGCAAAATTGCATATCCCTTTTTTTTTTTTTTTTTTTTAAGTAGGCTCAATGACCAATGTGGGACTTGAACTCATGACCCTGAGATCAAGGGTCACATGGTCTACCGACTGAGCCAGTCAGGCAACCCTGTAATTATCCTTTTTTAAATCAAATTTTTACTCATCCATTTTGGCATCCTCTGATGATTTTCTACAACTCTCATTTTGCATTCTACTGTAATAAAGAGGTTTCCCTTAACATTTATATCTATCTATCTATCTATCTATCTATCTATCTATCTATCTACCTATCTATCTATCTATATCAACATGATTCTTAGGCTATCAGTGGAGTACAATCCATTATAAATATTATTTATTTTGATGTTAAAATTGTTCCAGATTGGGGAGTGGGAGCCTTTTACTGCTGGCTCTTGAGTCTTTTTGAACATATTTTCATGATTCTTTGAGCATTTCCTTACCTTCTTGCAAAATAAGATGTTCCAGGCTCATCCTCTACTTTTCCTGCCCACAGCCCCAGAATAAGCCATTTCCCAAGAATCGCTAGTTCCTTTAGTGTGTAATGGTATTTAGAAACCAAGATCTGGGTGCTAAAAGTGCTCATTCTTACTGGTGTGTCACTGTTTCTAGGCCTCTTACCAGACAGAATTAGGTAATATTACATATACAAATGGAAATAGATACATATAGAGGCATAGATATATATTAGAAATATGTTGGAGATATATGTGACATAATATATATTTATTCTAATAACTCCAATTCTAATACAACAAATGCTTTTTCCATATTTGTAATTTCTTTCCCCAGCACTTAGAAATCTGGCTCCCATTAACCTCAAGGTCAAGAATACACAAATCGTAGTTTCAGAATTGCTAATCCCTAGCACCATTTAAAGTAAGCCTAATGAGAGTTTAATTAGTTTACAATTTTGAGGGGTAAAACTTAACATACATTAAAGTACACAAATCCCAAGTCTACAATTCAGTGACTTTCGATAAATGGATATACCTGTGTAACCCACACTTTTTTCAAGATATAAGACATTCATCTCTGTATCTTCTCAGGAAGTCCCCTCATGTTTCTTCCCAGTCAGCAACACCACCGTCCCCCAAACCAGAGGCAACCACTTTTCCAGTATTTTGCTTAGTCTGTAGACATCAGTTGGCTCCCCTGGATCTGAACACCCATCTTCAGCTTGGACCCTACTCTGTGCTCCCCCCTCGAGGCCTGTGCCACCACAGTACCTGGCCTTAGATTTTGTTTTGTCTACTCTTTCTTGGCAATGCCAGATTTGATTTCCAGTTCTGAGCTTCCAGTTCTGAGCTTCCAGTCTTTTCTGAGCCATGGTGCCAATGACTCTGCCCTTCCTCTGGGCTAGATGTTGATTTGTTCTTGCATTAGTCTACATTCCTCATTCCTTCTGGGCTTTTGATCCAGCCCCAAAGGACCTCTGGCCTGGAATGTGCTTCGAGGATCACACAATTTACTAAAGATAGTTTCATAAAAAGGCACATAATTTCATGAAAAGTCTCCTTCTTAAAATTTGGTAATATTGTCCCGTCTGGTCCTGCTTGATGCCTGGATTCTGAGCCACACATGTTCTTCTGTTTCTAAATCTTGCTTCCTTTCCCGACTTGGGTGACTGTCATAATCCTTCCTTCCCATGACAGCTGGAGCCAGAAGCTGGTGAGGCTTTTCTCATGAGGGTACCTTGTGAGCATGACTATGATAGAGAGAAACCATGTATCTTGTGAGTGTTTAGTACATGTGAAACCACTCAGCCCACCACCAAATGTGGCAAATGGCCAGTTTGGGGCACAGGAAGTGAAGGTGGGTGAGTCCCAAGCACCCTGCTTAATGCTTAATGCTTAATGCTTAATGCTTAATGCTTAATGCTTAATGAATAGCTCCCTTTCAGTAGTGTTCAGTCTAGCCAGAGCTATAGCATGTAGGGTAGAAACTAAGGTGAGGTCTCAGAACCAGGAAGTCACGCCCATGTTAATATTTAGAAAACAGTTGGGTTATAATAGCTTCTTTTCCAGGCTCCCTAATGAAAAGGGTTAGTGTGGTTCAATCATGAAAGCTTCTGAAAAGACTCTTTGACACAAAGGCTCTGAGCTCCACTCTTCATGTCGGCCCTTGATTATATTAGTAGTTTAATAAGCAGTTGCTTGTTCTGTCTTTTGTGTGCTTGGATCCCACCCCCCCCACGCCCCCAGCAAAGCTGTGAGCTCCTTGAGGGAGGTGACAGTGTTGGGCATTTTTCTGTCTTCCTCCTGTCCCAGCACCAGCTCCTTGTCAGGTGACAGGAGGTGTTCAGTAGGTACTTCTGACTTGAACTAAGTCTTAGTCACCTTAATGAGGTCATCCCTCCATAGTATCCCAATTCCTACTGTAGTACCAAGCACAGAGTAGGTACTCAAATTGGCTGAGTAAATCATGAACTAATTCCACTAAATTGTTGTCGAGTCAAAGTGTTATTCCTCTCAGGAGTCTATGTTTTAGAAGAGGGCAACAATGAATGGGCAATACTTAATAACCCAAGTGGAGTTAGCCTAATAGTGGAATTACAGGCAACACAGCACCAGATGAGGACATTTATAAGCAGGGAGCTCTTTGGTGCCCCACCAATCATGCCACATCACTATGTTACCCTTCTTCTGAGGTCCTCAGAATGTTGGGCCATAAAAGGATCGTTATATTCTGGTGATCAACCTTTTTTGCTGTCTGCCTTTCCTGAGCTTCTCTCTCCTATTCAATTTGCATTTGTTTCCTTTGGCCCAACAGCAAATTGGCTGCAGCACCTTCTCCTAAAGAGCCAGAATCTTTTTAGCGGTGAACCTCTTTTTTTTTTTTTTTTTTTAGTTTATTAATTTATTTTGAGAGGGAGAGCACACAAGCAGGAGAGGGGCAGAGAGAGAGGGAGAGAGAATTATGAGATCGTGTGGCTTGATCTCACGAACCATGAGATCAATGACCTGAGCTGAAATCAAGAGTCAGATGTTTAACCGACTGAGCCACCCAGGCACCCCTCATCATTACTACATTTTAACTGACTTTTGCAAATTTACATTACAATTTTAATTGTCACAAAATGTTCCATGGAGTACACCTGTTTAACCATTCACCTGACATTTGTTGAGCATTTAGTTTGCTTCTGATTTTTAGCTATACAAAAGGAAACATAATGAGAGAACTCTTCACATAAATTTTCCTTATTTGAGGCATTTTGCTTTTCACCAGGAGAAATTTCCAGAAGTTTTATTACTGGACAAAATAATATGAAACTATTTCAGACTCTTAATATTGTCCAACGACTTGTCAAAAGGTTCTTAACCAATTACACGCCTTCTGGAATGGATAAAATTTCTATTTTACCCAACGTTGGTCATTTGCTGACACAACAAAACATTTATTCTCTATTTCAACATATATGTCTATATTTGAGGTTTATATTTTTTCAAAGCTCCCCAGGCAATTCTAAGGTGGAATTTGGGTGGAGAGCCCCAGAAGGCTACACTAAAAGTTGCCAAGTGCTGTGGCACCTTTTCCCTCAGCCTCTGGAGATCCTGTGCTCTGATACAAAGGTCTAGGGAAAGAGCCCTGAGGCAATGGGCACCAAGGTAAAGAGGAGATTTCTTCATAAGGCTTAGGGCCAAGTAGGCCCAAGTCATCCTCCTGGGTCTTCTGAGGGAGGGGCCCTTCTCCTCTGGCTGCATAGAGTTAGAAGTGATCCAAAGAGAGCCAAGAGCACATGACCCCAAGGAGGGAGAACAGGAAGGGGGGAAAAAAGGAACTGTCCTGTATAATCAGGAGCTTGGAGTCTCTCTCCCAGCTCTCAGAGAGTCTACTTCCCAGCCCTTGGACCTGAGTCACAGAAGCTGCTAGCTGTGCTGATCACCCACATCAAATGTGCCTCCTCCATAACCCATTCCCATAGTCTTGTTTTTTTTAAGTTGCTTTTTCAAATTACAAAAGAACTATTATTGGTCCATCATAAACAAATAATATATAAATGAAAATTTCAATATTGGAAAGTTCTCCCTCACTTCCCTATTTCCATTCCCGTCCCCAGAGGTAACCTGATAATAATTTGGTGTGTATCTTTCTAGATCTTTTTCTAGTGGGTGTGAGACTGTGTGCATGCCTCAGGATTTTATAATACATAAATGGAATTACACTATATATAGTTTTCCCCATCCTGCCTTTATCATTTAACTTCAAGGTGTAGACCACCTTCTGTGTTAGTTAATATACAGCAGCCTCATTCTTTTTCATGGCTGCCTGATAATCCATGGTATATGACGATATCATATAATGAACACAGCTTGTTGCTGGTGGCTTCAGTTGCCTTTCATTTTTCTCTATAATGACAATGCTGCAATGAGCTTCTTTGTGTATATGTCTTTGTGTCATCTACCTGGCTTTGAGTGTTGCCACTGCCAGAAAATTCCTGGTGTTGGGCTCCAGGTATGCATACCCAGAGGATCTCTGCTACCTCCAGGATTCATTTAGACCCTGGAAGAACACCACCCTGGCTCAGTCCTGGCTTCTTCTCTCACCCTGTTATTCTGTGGTTGTGTTCACAGCATGCCCATGGACCAGCCACCAGAATTCCGACAACCCCACCATATGATGGAAAGGTGCAAAAAGTACAGCTGGTGTCCCTCTGGCCACTGGGAGGAAAGAAAGAGGGCCAGCTCCTTCACACATAATCCAATTGGAGAGAGTATGGAAGTGGTTATCTGTCTAAGTGGTTCTCAGTCTTTCTCCCCTGAGATAGAGTGTGGGACTGAAACAGCAGTGAATCACTGATGTAGAAGATACAAGAGCTGCAGTGGTGGTAGGAGCTCTCCAAAGCAGCTGAGAAAGTATGGTGTGTGTGTGTGTGTGTGTGTGTGTGTGTGTAACCCTGAACCAAATGTCCTTGGCCCATGGACAGAGATTGCCAACCCTTGATCTAATACGTTGTTGTACTTTTGTCTTTTAAGGTTTTCAAACACCAGGGCACCTGGGTGGCTCAGTTAGTTGGGTGTCCGACTTCGGCTCAGGTCATGATCTCACGGTTCTTGAGTTCGAGCACCACGTTGGGCTCTGTGCTGACAGCTCAGAGCCTGGAACCTGCTTCTAATTCTGCGTGTTTCTCTCTCTCTCTGCCCCTCCCCTGCTTTCACTCTGTCTCTCTCTCTCAAAAATAAATTCTAAATTTTTTAAAAAATTAATAAAAAAAGATTTTTCAAACACCTTGTTCCTGCAAGAAGCAATAAGAGCTAATGGGAAGCAGACAGTACCCTGGGTTCCATCTCTCACTTCACTAGGGCCTGCCACAGTTTGGAACAGTTTTGATTGCTGCCCTATGCCCTCTTGTTTAGAGGTGCTGTCTGCACTCTGGGATGCAGGGGTTAGGTTTCTTATTTTTCCTGAAAAATGGTGCTAGTGTCATTGGCTGTTAAAAATGAGACAGGTGTGCTCGCTTTGGCAGCACATCTACTGAAAACACTGGAGCGACACAGACAAGATTAGCGTGGCCCCTGTTCAAGGGTGACAGGCAAACCTGTGAAACCTTCCATACAAAAATAAGAACTTTTAAAATGGGACATAGGCAAGAAAGCTTTTGCATTTGGATGAGATGTTTTCTGTGTTTGGCTTATCCTGCTTAGTTCTTTCTTCCTTACTTTATGGACACGCAAGAAAGAACACATGCTCATAGTATTGGAGGCAGGTGCTGAACTTCCTAGGTGGCAGCCCTCCTGAAATGTATTCTTGTATGCACAAATGCAAAGACCCTTGTTGACCTGCTCTCTCAATGCTTTGGAAACTCTGGGGAATGGTGATGTGGTCACTGTTAGAGCAACAAACAAATCTGGTGTAATTGAGGATAAGCTTCATGTGGGCAGTCCTGATGTTTGCTCACGGAAAGGTGATTCATTTAGACGAATCAGGGCTTTAAAATTGTTTTCTTGAAGTGTAACAGATACAGAAAAGTGCATGCACTGTAAATGTATGGCTTGGTGAATTTGTGCAAAGTGAACACACCTATGTTACCCTGGTAACCACTATGTAGATCAAAAAGTAGAATGTTAGAGTCACCCCAGAAGACCTCTGTACCCACTCCTCCCCCAGTTACTAGTCCTTTGAGGTATAACCAGTAACCTAACTTTCAACACTTTATATTTTTGCCTGTTTTTGAACTTTATGTATACTTGTGAAATTTATTCACATTTTGTGTAGATCTTCTTCACTTATTCTCATTGCTATATTGTATTCCATGATAGACATATGCCACAGATGGGGTGCCTGGGTGGCTCAGTTGCTTAAGCCTCTGACTCTGGAATTCAGCTCAGGTCAGGGGCTTGTGGGATCAAGCCCCGCTTTGGGCTCTTTGCTTACAGTGCAGAACCTGCTTGGGATTCTCTCTCCCTCTCTCTCTGCCCCTCCCTGGCTTGCATGTGCTCATGTGCCCTCTCTCTCAAAATAAGTAAGCATTAAAAAAAGAAATATGCCACAGTTTATTTATCCATTCTATGTTGATGGGGTTTTATTGCACACATTCCTACAAGTGGAATTATCAGCTCACAGTGTTTGCATATATGCATCTTTAATGGACCCTGGAATAGCAGTAAATGAGAGTTAGGGGTGTATTTTTTATTTTTTTAACTTAGAGAGAGAGAATAGGGGAGAGTGAGAGCGAGAGTACATGCGTGAGAGAGAATCTTAAGTAGGCTCCACGCTGATTGTGGAGCCTGATCCTGGGATCCTGACCTGAGCTGAAATCAAGAGTTGGTCAGACAGTCAACCAGACTGAGCCACCCAGGCGCCCCAGGAATGTATTTTTGGTAGGGGACAAAGCACAAAGCTAAGATCAGGCCCCAGGTTTCTGGTCTCCTTCCAGGCTTGGATTACAGAGGAGCCAGAGCAAGGCACTTAACCTCTGTGTTTCCTCAACTGTAAATTGGAAATAATTGGTACCTGCTCTATTACTTTCTGTGGGATGAAAAAGGCCTCTGCAAAATCTCAAGCTGCACAAATGGAAGCTCTCATTAAAATGGAAGCAGGGAAGGGGGATTTTTAATTATCAATGAGAACTAAAGAACAACTGTATTTATGTGGATTTCCATTCCCAATTAAGAATCCAGAGATTAGCTTAACTGCTCAGCTAGACTGAGTAGTATTGCCAAAGGGGCCTGCAGTGTTATTGTCTCAAACCCAAACACAGTAAGTAACTTCCCAGACCTATCCTGTGAATCTTGCTAGAAGTTTCCTCAACTGCCTGGAGCCCCAGGGGTCCTCCCAGTTCTTTCTCTTAGTTGCCAATGCCTCAGCTTTTTCTTTCCCCCTGCATCAGCTTGAGTTGGCCTACTCTGGGAAAAACTGGTTTGATGCTGCCTGACCAGACCAATTATAATGCACCAGGAAAGCAGAAGGACACCATCATCCCATGTCTTCCTGCGTTATTGAACATAAAGTGTGAATATTGTCAATGAGGTCCTTTGGTCTTACGGTACAACTAAAAGTTCACAGGCGTTTATTCTACCAAAGGTTGTGCTAAAATGAATCGGGGACTGTAAAATACAATAATTGAAAGTAGTGTCAACATTTTTTCTATCCTCCTAGTTCCCTTGCAGATGGTTGCACAAATGTTACACAAGTAGAAGGCAGTGCCCTCTTCTGGCCAATGCCACACTTGCATGGCTGTGGCTAAGAGGCTTGCCAACTCATGGGACTGGTTTTTCACTGGGTAACAGGCTCATCTTGGGGTTAGTCTTGAGTAAATCACATCTGGGGATCCACCCTCCCTTTCCTCTTCAAAAGAGAAAAATCAGAACTATGATAGTTACATTTTATGTGTGATTAACATTTAAATCAGTAGACTTTTTTACCTTCCATAATGTGGGTAGTTACCTTAAGAGCAAAAACTGAGGTTTCCTGAAGAAAAAGAAATTCTGCTTCAAGACTGCAAAATAGAAACCTGGGTGTTTCCAGCCTTCAGATTTTGAATACAAGACTACAACGTCAACTCTTCCCTGAATTTCTAGCTTGCCAGCCTGCTCTGCAAATTCCAGACTTGTCTGCCCCCACAATCGTGTGAGCCAATTCCTTAAAATAAATCTGTGAATGTGTGTGAGTGTGAGTGTGAGTGTGTGTGTGTGTGTGTGTGTGTGTATATCTTGTTGGTTTTGTTTCCCTGAAAACCCTAATACAAAACCTAACTCTAAAACCCATTTATATCAGTGACATCTCATTTGTATAAACATAAGGGGACATGAAGTATGGCAGCTGACCTGAGTTCAGGTTCAAGTCCCAGTAACATCTAATTTACTAGTTTCATGAACTAGCTACTTAATTATACTTAGCCTTGGTATCTTCATTTTTATAAAGGGGAAAATAGTAGCATTTACTGAATATGATGTTGTGAAGATTAAGAGAAAACATGTGCTTAGAATAGTGATTGGCTCAGTATAAGTACTCATTAATGTTAGTAGTTATTAATTATTTTTATTACTAAGGTCATAGAGGGAAGCTGCCAAAAAAAGGGTGATTTATAGAATGAGGGGTACATGGAAGGGTAGCTGGTCTCGTTCACTCCCCCACCCATTGTCTCCCTAGACTCTTAGGGAGACAGGCAGTCTCTGCTTTTCACAACCTGTTCTTGGGCAGTATTATAAAGCCATTTCTTGTAAAGTGTCCTAACTGTTCCCATAGGAACCCAATCAAGATTAAAAGTTGGATTCTGAATTAATGATTAAGTCATATATGAAACCATTATTATGTCACAAAAGTAAAGTTCAGTAAATCTTGGTAATCATTTAAAACAGTAAAACTATGTAAGTCCTAACACAGGGCTTCCATAAAATTTAATCTTCACTCCATGGTACAATTTACCAATTTAATTAGCAGTTTTGTTTGCCTTCTCACAATTTAGAAGGCCTTCTGTAAGATGATTTGGATCACTTTTCGGCCTTTTGGCTAAGATCAAGTGTTGTAAGATGATTTGGTTGGTCAAAACCTTGTTTTTAAAGCTAGCCAAGTGGTTATCTCCAAGTATACGGATTTGGGTTAATTTATATATATGTGTGTATTTATATATTTATCTCTGTGTTATTCAGTGATTCACCAGAAGGACCCACAGGACTCAACAGCAGGTTATATACTCACTAAGATTTATTATAGCAAAACGTATAGAGCAAAAGCAGTGGGAAAAAGATATGCACTCATGGGGTCCAGACATTCAACACAGACTTCAGTGTCTTTCCACACAGGAGTGTGGAGGCCACACAGGAGTACTCTTTCTTTCGCCATTAACTTCAGGGACATATATAGAATGTCTTTACCCAGAGAAGCCTGTTTGAGTCTCAGAGTCCAAGGCTTTTATAGGGGGCTGGTCACATAAGTATATCCTACTATGTATGCAACCAAATCTGGTAACCAAAACCCAACCCTAACAATGAAACTAGGTGCACATCATTGATCTTGATGTTTGTGCAAAGCACCCCTGAGAAGCACGTATGGTATGATCCATTGGTCCTGGTGTATGTAAGTCATCAACCACCAATATAAAGAACACTCTAAGGGCTGCCAAGGGTTAATCATGGGTCTCTTGAAGACATGTAAGGAGCAAGCAACCAGAAATGCTGTGTTAACTCTTTCCTCACAGTCTATATTTTCTGAAATGTCTATAATTAATGTCTATTACTTTGATAATCACAAAAGTATTGATATAAAGGCATCTGCCGTTAATGATTTTCCTTTCTAGTTATTTAATGGTGTTGTTTTATAATCTCAGTATAGTTCCCTGTAGTCAGCAAAGCTGCTGAGAGAAGTAAAGTCACCCTTCTAGACACTTCATGGATCCCCATCAGAGCCTTCATACTCTTTGGGAAAACCATAAAAACAGGCCAGGACAAAGCCTGTGAGACATAGAAGGAACCACAGCAACACCTAATTCAACTTCCCCATCTTAGAGATGAGGAAGTGGAAATACCGAGCAGTGAAAGGGCTCATCCCGGTTCTGAATCTTAGATCTTCTAATTAAAAACCTCTTTTGGAACTCCTGAAATGGGTCAAGGCAATGTCTGCTCAGTTGCTTCTGATGATTGTCTTAACATGGGCAGAAACTGGAGGAGCCCTGACTGGTGGGACTGCCTGAACTGAATGTGCATGGTCAATCTCCTTTAGTCTAGACAGAGGCTTCCTATCCTTCCCCAACCCCTTCCTTGTCCAGTGACTTGACAGAAGCACCAGGACTCTGTTATCCAGAGCATTGCCTATGCCACTAGGTCAATGGTCTAGTTTGGGACCTAGCAAGAGATTAGTTTAATCTTCACCAAATTTCCCCCTTTTCTCCCTTTCATTTACTCTCTTGTAGGCTGGAGGGTGGTATCTGTCTCTACACTGGACTCCAAATTCCTTGAGGGCCTTCTGGATCCAGGTTATATAGTGGTTATGATTATGGGTAATAAAGTCAAATGGTCCGAGGTTTGAATTCTGGCTTAACATCTCACTGGCTTGTGGGATTTGAGTGAGTTACTTAATGGGAATAATAGTACTTCCTTTATAAGGTTACTGGGAAGATGAAAGGAAGTAATAACTCTTAACTAGAATAGAATTTGGTATATAAAAATGTTCAATAAATATTGAATATTATTTTTTAAATAGGTACTTCATTTACTTTGGAAAACCCTGTTCTCTGATCTTTTTAATAGTTTTGTTGAGATAATTAACACACAATATACACTGTATGTATTTAAACTATAAAATGTCATAAGTTTTAACATGTACACACCTGTGAAACTATGCCCACAATCAAGTAAATGATCATATCCATACCCTCCCAAAAGTTACCTTATATCCTTTTGTAGTCCCTTTTCCTGTCCTCAGGCAATTGCTGTCTACTCTTTGCCTCTGCAGATTAGCTTGCATTTTCTAGAATTTCATACAGATGGAATCATATGGTATGCTCTTTTTTTTTTTTTTTTTTTTTTTTTGGCTTCTTTCATTCAGCATTATTTTGAGATTCATCCATGTTGTTGAGTGTATTGATTACTAGTATTCCATTGTTGAGGGTATCAGTTACTCAGTAGATGCACCACAATTTGTTTATCCATTCACTTACTGATGAACATTTGGGTTGTTTCCAGTTTTGAAGTATTAGAAATAAACTTCTAGAAATAAAACTTCCGTAAACATCTGTGTACATGTCTTTGCATAAACATATACTTTCTCCTTGGAAGTGAATGGGTGGGCCCTAATGTGGGTATGTTTAAATTTTTAAGAAATGACCAAATTATTTTCCAAGTAGTTGTACTATTTTGTATTTCCACCAGTAGCATGAGAGTTCCAGTAGCTCCGCATCATTGACAAGAGTTGGTATGGTTAGTCTTTTTAGTTTTAGATATTCTAATAGATGTGTAATGATACCTCTTTGTGATTATAATTTGAGTTTCCCTAATGACATTGTAAATGTGTTTTTGCCACCCATGTATCTTTTTGATGAATTGTCTGTTCAAATCATTTGCCTATTTTTAATTAGGGTGTTTGCTTTTCTTATTGTTGAGTTTTGAAACTTTTTGATATATTCTATATACAAGTCCTACATATGGTTTACAAATATTTTCTTTAAGTCCGTAACTAGTCTTTTTTTTTTTTTTTTTAATTTTTTTTTTCAACGTTTATTTATTTTTGGGACAGAGAGAGACAGAGCATGAACGGGGGAGGGGCAGAGAGAGAGGGAGGCACAGAATCGGAAACAGGCTCCAGGCTCTGAGCCATCAGCCCAGAGCCTGACGCGGGGCTCGAACTCACAGACCGCGAGATCGTGACCTGGCTGAAGTCGGACGCTTAACTGACTGCGCCACCCAGGCGCCCCATGTCCGTAACTAGTCTTATTATTCTCTTAATAGTGTCTCGAAGAAAAGAAGTTATTAATTGTAAAGAAGTACAATTTATCAATTTTTTGTTTTATGGATTGTGCTTTTGGTATTCTAATCCAAGGATCCTTTCTCTACTAAATCACTTTTACATGTTCACTGGAAATCAATTTACCATATATATGTTGGTCTATTTCCACACTCTGTTCTCCAGTGATCTGTTTTCATGCCAATACCATGCTATCTTGATTACTTAGCTTTCCAAATTTGTCTAGCTATTTTATGTCTTTTTCATTTCCAAATGAATTTTACTAAAAAAAATTTTTTTTTTTTTTGGAGAAAGAGAATGGGGGAGGAGCAGAGGGAGTGAGAGAGAATCTCAAGCAAGCTCCATGCTCAGCACAGAGTCCAACACAGGGCTCAATCCCAGGACTCTGGGATCATGACCTGAGCCGAAATCAAGAGTTGGACACCCAACCAACTGAGCCACCCATGAGCCCCTCCAAATAAATTTTAGAATTAGCTTGTCAATTTTTACATGAAAAAAACTGTTAGAGTTTTGACTAGGATAGCGTTGAATAAATTTAGGGAGAACTGTCTTCTTCACAGTATTAAGTCTTCTGGTCCATGAGTATAGAATATTTCTTTATTTATTGAGGTATTTATTAATTTATCTCAACTATATTTTATAGTTTTCAGAGTATAGGGCATACATATTTTGGTCAATTTATTGCTATGCATTTGATATATTTGGTAGTAGGGTAAACAGTATTGTTTTTAATTTCAATTTCCAATTGTTTGCTAGTATATAAAAATACACTATTTTTATATATTGAACTTATATCCAGAAAACTTGCTAAAGCTCACTTATTATTTTTAATACTGATTTTTGTAGACTCCGTAAGATTTTCTGCATAGACAGTTATGTCATTTATGAATAGACAGTTTTATTACTTCCTTTCCAATCTAATCATCTTTTATTTCTTTTTCTTACCTTATTTCACTGGCTGGAACCAGTACAGTGTTGAATAGAAATGGTGAGAGTAGAAATCTTTGCCTTGTTTCTAATTTTAGAAAGAATGCAGTTTTTTTACCATTTAGTATAATGTTAGTTGTAGATGCCCTATAACCGGTTGAGGAAGTTTCCTTCTATTCCTAGTTGGCTAAGGTGTTTTTTTTTTTTTTTTTAAACCGAGAATTGATGTTGGATTTTGTCACATATTTTTCTGCATCTATTCATATGATTCTTTTTTGTCTTTAATATGGTAAATTACAAAGATTGATTTAATCATAGCTTTATTGAGATACAATTCACAGAGCATAAAGTTCACCCTTTTAGAGTGTACAATTCAGTGGATTTTACTATATTTGCAGAATTATGCATCTATCACCACAACCAAATCCCATAACATTTCATTATCCTAAAGGGAAACTCTGTTCCTATCAGGAGTCAGTCCCCATTTCCCCCACTCTCCCCAGGTCCTGGCAACCTGTATGGATTTGCCTATTCTGCACTTTAATATAAATGGAATCATATTCAATGTGGTCATTTGTGAATGGCTTCTTTCACTTGGCATAATGTTTTCAAGGTTCGTCTATGTTATGGCATGTATCAGTATTCCATTCATTCTTATGGCTAAATAATATTCTACTGTGAGGATATACCACATTTTGTTTAACCATTCGTCAGTTAATGGGCATTTTATTTGTTTCCACTTTTTAGCTATTATGAATAACGCTGCTGTGAACATTTGTTACAAGTGTTTGTGTCAACATATGTTTTCATTGCTCTTGAGTATATATACCTAGGAATAGAATTTCTGGGTCATATAAGTCACTCTGTTTCATCCTTTAGGGAATTGCCCCACTGTTTCCCAAAGTGGTTGTACTATTGTGAGAAGGTTCAATTTAACAGATAAGGCTATTTAGATTATTTATTTCTTCTTGAGTGAGTATTGGTAGTTTATGCCTTCCAAGGAATTTGTCCCTTTCATCAGTTGTTGAATTTATCAGCATAAAGTTGTTAATATTTCCTTAGTGTTCTTTTAGTGTCTTTATAATGTGTAGTAATGTCATCTCTCATTCTTACTATTGATAATTTGTGGGGGTTTTTCCTGATCAATGTAACCTACGTTTATCAATGTTATTGACTATGTATATTAGATATTTTAAAAATCTTTGTGTGTGTCACTCTGTCATGTGGAAAATTGAGTAGGCTCCAAGTACACCAGTAGGCAGGCTATCCTAGAGCTCATGAAATATAAAGGCTCACATACCCAATTGAAACGCATGGATCACACTTTTTATTAAATCAGTGTACAGCACTGTGAGAAGCAAGGCGGGGAGAATGGTCAAGTTAAACACTTAGGATAGGGAACAAGTGGCATCGATAGGACTATCCTGGGGCATACTATGTTATATGTATTCTATCTCAGCTGCATCAGCTTTTCCTGCTGCAGACATGAAGACTAGAGTTGAGGTTCAAACAAGTGGATCCTGGGTCAATGATACTTGCTCCGTTAGAGAGGTGCAATTAGTCAGAATTGTAGCTTGTCATATAGTCTGTTGAACAGCCATGGACGGCACGTGGAACACTAGTAGGTAACACTAGTGGGTGGTCGAATTAAGGACTCATGAATATTGATATATAATGTATCATTGAATATTTAGTGCCCAGGTGCCCTGCGGGTATGTTATTACCTCATGTACTCTTGGATCTTGTAGCCCTTTTCATTGATGTTTAATCCATACATGCTCTACTTACTAATTACTGATCTATACTTGATGTATCTTATGAGTTCATCCACCCATTTCTTTTCTTATCCTCTATAGAATTGAATATTTTGGAACTGTACATTGAATGCACTAAACCCTCCCCCTATTATTCCTTCTTTCTGTGACATAGTCACCTACTTTACACATACCACCCACTGAACAAGTGTTAAATAAAAAATAAGCAATACCCTCAGCTAGTATTGCCATAGAAACATACTTATTCAAACAAAGAGTTCCGGCAATTAAATACATATGGGAAATACTGGGTTTCTTTACAATAGGCCTTGTTAATGCCCTAATGCACTAACCTTTCTGTGAGTGGTACCTTTCTGTGAGTGGATATCACATGTACTGTCCTCAACCTATTGACTGATGGACCACTTTACTCCAGGTGCATCACAGAACACATCTTAGGAGATGCTACCTTGGGAATTGCTCTGTGCAAGGCCTTAAAGAGGGCTGGGAAATGTAGATGTTTACTACAGCAGGTGTAGGCCAAGCAGTATACCTTGTGTACTTTATAAACATTCTGCTTTTCTGAGTTAGAAAGAAAATTATGACAAGAAGCAAGATAGGGAAATTGAAGTTACTCAGGGAGTGAACTGACCAAATTATTCATTCAAGGGTTTCTCTAATTTACCCTTTGGAATAAATCCAGGGACGGTGCCCCATTCCCCAATCAGCACAGTGCTGACAATATTCTTTCACAAATGGCTTATAGACTGCTGCATAGGCAGGTGCTTTGAAAGGTATTAAGATTATACAAAGGACACTTCCTTTTCCACAATGCTGGGAAAATATGCCTAATAGGACTTCAGGGAACCCAGATCTCTATACATGATTATCCTGGATGGTCAAGGGATTCTAAAGACTTGAAACTGAGTTTATTGGAGAATGTATCAATGGGAAGATAGCATGTTTCATTTAGTAGACAACACAGGAAAAATAGAGCCGATCATAGGTCTTCTACCCGTTTTGCTCCATTTCATAGCCTCTGCCCCCCAACACCAACGTGCAGGCAAGTACTCCCACTTCTGGCCTCTCCCTCTCTTCTGCACACAAAGCGGCCTTCTTCTTGACACTCTTGTATTTTCTTCCTGGCACCCTTCTCCCAATCTCTACCTGTGTAAATCCTGCTCATCCTTCAAATTGTTTCCTCTGGTGAGCTCTACTCAACTCCTACCTACTAGGTTATGCTTTTTTTCCTAGCACTTATCACAAGTGTTAATTACTTAATGATTGTCTCTTCTATGAGGTTGTGAGTTGCGTGAGAGTGGAAACTGCATTGACTACTTCACTACTGAATCACCAGCAGAAGGCACAGAGTAAGTGGTTAATAAGTCCAGTTGAATGATTGAAAACAATATAGGTGCTGATATATTTTGCAATGAATTTAGGGCAGTTTTGTCTTCCCTTGCCTTAGGTCAAAGTCTTCTCAATTCCCTTTCTCCAAGGCTTAGATTCTCCTCAGATTCTTTTTAGATACTCATTCCAAGAAATGCCTCTCTTATCTATTCCCTTATCAGAGAAGAGTTTGACATCAGCATATACAGGC
Organism: Puma concolor; assembly: GCF_028749965.1. Lineage (NCBI taxonomy): Eukaryota > Metazoa > Chordata > Mammalia > Carnivora > Felidae > Puma > Puma concolor. The sequence continues at coordinate 46,141,978 of NC_141672.1, forward strand.
TAACGTCTCTCATGTAATCTAGAGCAAAGGAGCTTTGGAAAAGCAATGTTTTCTTTCTAAGTATGAGGTGTTCAGAGTTCCCAGTGAGTTTGAGACTGCAGTGAATAGCTTGTATGTTCTCCCAAAACCTGGCATGAAGGACTGGTGTGTCTGTGGAGAGCCATGAAGCAAGTTGTGTTTGCAATTATGCTGCTGGTGTTGCTGGGAAGAATGCATGGAAAGCTGTTCCAGGGTGGGCACGTTCTCTGCAATGTTGGGAACACAGCTCCTTAGCGGTAGAACAGTTATACTAGACCTGCTTCAATCAGTTCCTCCTCAGGGTACTTGCCTGCCTCTCACCTCTCCGATTTCACTCTCACACCCATGCCTGGGGCTTGAAATTTCCCTTGCCCACCCCAAAGTCACCTGCTTTCAAATGGATGGACGTGATTAGGCAAATATGGCTGGAGGCAAAGTGGCTGGAGGTGAGGACAGTCTCCCTCTTGCGCTTTCTCTTGAGACAGGACTTTTTCTGAGGTGCAAACTTCCTTGAAGCACTAATGAAGACCTGCATCCCAAAGGGGAAGGAACATAGCTCTGCACTGGACAGAGCTGAATTTTACCCCTTGCTCTGAGTTGTTGTAAAAACTCAATGAGATAATGTGATTAAAGCCCTTAGGAGACCAGATTGCACATTGTTAGTGCTCAAAACATGGTAGCCATTTAACTATTAGGTGTTCATTGGATATTTTCAGAGGATTCTGTGTCTCCTGCTTCAGTAACATGACACTGGATGGAAATGGCTCGTTCACTTTTCTCTTTTCTCTACTAGACTGTAACATCCTTGTAGGCCCAAACCTAAAACAATGCATTCCACACTTGATCTTAGCCAAAAGGCCGAGAAGCAAACAATGCATTCCAGATCCCATGATTAGCTCACATTCGTTGAGTGCTTATGATGTCAAACACTAAATGCTTTAATTCTCAAAACCCTAGAGCTAGGAATTACTGTTTTATAGTATTTATAGCTGAAGATATGGAGGCACCAAGTGGTTTAAGTAACTCACCCATTGTGATGTATCTAGTAAGTGGTGGAGACAGTATTTAAATACAGTACGTGGGGTTCCAGAACCTGTGCTCTTTACCACTGCATTGCACTGCCTCAATCCTCATTCTTCTTAGGTTTTCCTCATTTTTCTCCACCTACACCGTGGAACGTATCATCCCTATTGTCTCTGTCTGTGCTTATGGGGCTAAAACTATTCTGTGATTCTCTTTGTGCTAATGCCTCACAATGCCTCATGTAATAGCATGCTCTACAATTGCTTCTCCATTTGTCTAGTGCTGGGTTTGGCATACTAAGTTTATGTACCAATTATGCTCTTTCACAAAGCATCTCTTGGTTCCATTGTCTGACTGGATACTAGACCGAGTGGATCACTGGGCAGACCTTTTATCCTTTTGTGTTCTTAATGACAACCATCTGTTTCCTAAAGCAATTGAAATCTTCAGTTATTAGCATAAAGGAAAAACATTGACTCTGGGCACAGCCTCACACTACTGGTACATGCCTGGGGCATCAGTTACCACCAAGGTTTGCCTGTCCACCTTTCTCAGAGAGAGTCTGGGTGAAACTGGGGTTTCCTTTCAAGAACAGATGCCCACGCCCCATGTGGTTTTAAAAAAACATGCAAACTGTATATACAAGAATATTATATATCTTTGGAGTTAAATAAATAATATAGCCATCATCCCTCTCAATAGAATATTATTGGATTCCACCCAGTCCTCTGCGTACCCCTCCCCCAACCCTCCCCCAGTAATGCCAATATGCTTTTCATTATACAAAGAGTAGGAGTTGTTTGAGAGCAATACTTTCTGGATGAGTAAGTCAGATGTGATTTCCAGGTACTTTGTGTGAAAGATGCTAGCAGCAAACTTGGGAGTATTCTGCGGTTTCACATTCTATTCAAACTGATGTTTACGGAGAGCTGTTTCTGATTCTGACTTCACAACCACTGCAGCACAATAGTGTACTGAGAACAGATGTGTCAGTAAGTTGTGGTCAATGTGAAAAATTAATTTTTGCCACAGTTGGGGACACGTACTTTTATGGCAACGGCCATTAGAATATTAAGCTGAGCAGTGTTGCAGATGGTGAAAAGCAGAATTCAAACAGCAGGAGGAAAGGTGGAGAATACCAGTGAGCCAGTGTCCAAGAAAAATGGTTTCTGATAGGCAAGAACTTTGCTGTGAAACTACGTGAGAAAACTTGCGAGAGAATTTGGTCGTGGCCATAGGCATTCTACTCAAACAGGAATGCTAGTGGGATATCGTGTGCCTGTCCCTGAAGTGTCCACTCCTTCCAGGACGGCCACCAGTTCCAGTACTAAGAAAGGTGTCTCAGGGGTGCCTGGGTGGCTCAGTTAAGCGTTGACTCTTGATTTTGGCTCAGATCATGATCTCACGGTTCATGGGATGGAACCCTGCGTCAGGCTCTGCGCTAACAGTGCAGAGTTTACTTGGGATTCTCTCTCTCTCCCTCTCTCTGCCCCTCCCCCACTTGCAGGCGCTCTCTCTCAAAATAAACATTAAAAAAATGTGTCTCAAGGACCATAAAAGTGAGAACCATTACTCCAGCCAGCAGATATTTGTGAAGTGGTTTAACAAGTTTTCATTATTTATTCCCTGCCACTAATGTACCCTTTGAAATAATTTCACTGTCTGTTCCGTCCACCACTAATGAATTAGAAACACTCATGTCTGCCCAGGGCTGGAGGAAATGCAATGCAATTCTACCACAGATTTGGTGATGTCTGTATGCAGCGACTAAAAGATCCAAAAAACTGGACATAATTTTCAGTGCTATTCAGTTTGTGAGAAGATTAAGTTAAAAACAACAACAAAGAAACTTGGAACTTTAAGGAAAATTGCTTTCAGAACTTGGTGGGGGGGGGGTAGGGGACACATTTGAGGCCATGAGGCAGAAACCCTTGGAGAGATGCCCAGAAAAGTAGTATTCCCATCAATCCTTCTCTATCCATCTCCTCTCCCCTAAAAAAGGCATGACTTCCTATTCTAGAACTAGAATGTGTGTGCTTCTTGCCTGTAGGACTTGCTGAAGATGATATGGCTGCAATTGAGTGACTTGGATAACTTTCTTCACCTTTAAGATGAAGTATATGGGTGCCTGGGTGGTTCAGTTGGTTAAGCATCTGACTTTGGCTTAGGTCATGATCTCACAGTTCATGGGTTTGAGCCCCGTGTGGGGCTACGCTGACAGCTCAGAGCCTAGAGCCTACTTCAGATTGTCTCCCTCTGCCTCTCCCCTGCTCACACCCTCTGTCTCTCAAAAATGAATAAACATTGAAAAAAAGAAAAGATGCTGTATTAAGTGGCAGCCTAATTGATATGTGAACCATGTTCTTTAGGATGAGGTGTTTTTTATTTAAGTAGGCTTCACGCCCAGCATGGAGCCCAACATGGGGCTTGAATTCACAGCCCTGAGATCAAGACCTGAGCTGAGATTAAGAGTCAGATGCTTAACCAACTGAGCCATCCAGGCACCCCAGGATGAATTTTTATATCTCAGGAAACATACAGAAAATCTTCACTTGCATTCTTTTTTGTTATAGTTAGGATAGCCATATAATCATTTATCCTCAAAACCAGGACACTTGAGAATACAAGGAGGGTGCTATTAATAATTACACCTGGACAACATAAACCAGAATTGTTCCAGGCAAACTGAGATGTATGAACACTTATAGTACAACCTTGGTGTTCAATAAATGTTTTATCACGTTATGTAGCTTTTAGGCCCCAAGCATGATAATCTAATTTTTTAAGTTTATTTTGAGAGAGAGAGCAAGAGAGTGGGGGGAGGCAGAAACGAAGAGAGAATCCCAAGAAGACACAGGGGGTGACCTCACAAACCATGAGGTCATGACCTGAGCCAAAATCAAGAGTCAGACACTTAACTAAGCCACTCAGGCGCTCTAGGACAACCTAATTTGAAAGAGGAATATTAATATAGGTATTATATACTAGAGGTGTAATCTTTTAGTTATGCTAATGCACCAAATACATCCCTTTGGCTAGAGGGAAGAGTGTTCCATTTTCCCCCTTGTGTACTTCGGATACTTTGAGCATTCTGATCTGTTTTATCGTAAGGTAAGTGAGTGAGCACAGGAAGCTAGTCAATTGCAGCAAATCGCACTGCTGAGCTGAGCTCAAAGCTAAAAACTCTGTTCCCTGGAGTCCCCAGCAGTTGTGCTGTTCACTGAACCATGAATGGATGCCTTCTAGAATTTGATCAGATTTCTATTGCAGATTCACCAGAGGTGGAGACTTATTACTACTTTTCAGATAAGAAATCTGGTGAAGTTTGTAGAGTTCACATTAATCCTCTTCATCCCACTTCTACAAAAAGCGTGGGTGCTAGTTCTTCCTAATCATTAGTCATGTAGTTGGGTCTTTTTTTTGTAGAGATTTCTTTGGGCATTCAAGAAGGGATCCAGGTATTCATTAAGTTTAGTCCTTGGGATTTTTGTGTGTTGCAGTAACTAGGCAACAGTTCAGATGTTTTAACTTAGCATGTCCTGTACTAGCAAGTTTAAAAAAAGAACTGTCAAGCCATACTTGGCAGAACCTTCCTTGGACTCTCCCACCCTCTGTACAGTTCTCCTGTACATCTTGGCTGTTCCTCCACTGCTAACAGAGACCTCTTCTGTCTCGGCCACTCTGACAGCCTTGTCCAAGCCTTTCTCACCGAGGGGCAGCTAGATACCCAGTGTGCTCAATAATTGGTAGGACTGCAACTAGGGGTTTGATCACCCATTACCTTTCGTTAACAACTTTATATCCAGATCTTAAACCTACTCTTAACTGCTACGCCTTTGAACATAATTTGCCTTTGTTTATGAAGATATAACTAAGTTCTAAGTAGTTTAAGAATTGTGCTTATCCATCAACTATAAGAATATGCATTTCAGGGGCGCCTGGGTGGCGCAGTCGGTTGGGCATCCAACTTCAGCCAGGTCACAATCTCGCGGTCCGTGAGTTCGAGCCCCGCGTTGGGCTCTGGGCTGATGGCTCAGAGCCTGGAGCCTGTTTCCGAGTCTGTGTCTCCCTCTCTCTCTGCCCCTCCCCCGTTCATGCTCTGTCTCTCTCTGTCCCAGAAATAAATAAACGTTGGAAAAAAAAAATTAAAAAAAAAATATGCATTTCAAACACAAACCCTAGCTCTTTAAAGTGAATATCCAATGAAACTGATTCAGTTGACATAAAACGTGTAAAAGGCCAGCTGCGTAATGTTCAATGTTAGATGGATTGGACTTTCTAGGTATACAATTTTGGAAGCAGAACTACAGCACTAAAGCAACCAGGATAGGCACATGTAAGATGTTCTTAGTAGCAGCATTCTGTAGTACATTGGTATACATGAAAAGCTTTGCTATCAGTCACACCTAGGATTCTAATCTCAGTTCTTTACATAGGAACTGTGTGATCTCTATAACCTCTTAGCCTTAGTTGCATCATCTATAAAATGGGGATGAGAACTGTCCTTGTCTTAGAGGTTTGCTGGGAGGCTTAACTGAGATAGTGCACATAAAATGTTTAGTAGTGTCAACTACTTGTTTTTGTCTCCTCCTAGATTGTGTATTATCTCAAAAGCAGAGGTGTTAAGAATCAAATGAGCTAACGTATGTAAAATGTGCATAGAAGCTATCATTAGCCCCCAGCAAACGAAGCCATTAAGTAGGACAATATATGAAGCTCTATTTAACTTGATCTGTCTAAAAAGTTAACCAGTTATTTTGGGAGTTTTCCCACAGCTTTGGAACCTACCAGTGGCAGCTTAAGGGAACAAGAACAAGTGGAAGAGAAAAGGCAATGGTCTAGACTGGTAAGCAAGCAACTGCATAAAAAGGGTACTGGATGCCTGAACAAAAAGTAGACAAACCCTAAGCCCTGGTGACAGAGTTGGCGCCATCCATTATTACTATGACTTTGGGAATTTACTTAAATAACCTTTTTAAGGTTTCCTTATCTCTAAAAAAGGATTCTTTTTAATCTACCTAACTTTAAGGATTGCTGGTCTAAATGGCGGTTTAAAAAAGAGGCTTAACATAAAATAAGGACCACAGCAAAAACTGACCAAAGTGTTACATTTCCTCTTAGATGATACTAACACTAAGCATAGCTTAGATTCTAGGTGGCCTGAGATTCTATTATACTTGTGAATCTAGGATTGTGATTTCAGCAAACCTCAACAAAGAAACCATCATCTACAACCATTTCTGAAATTTAAAAGCAGCAAAACATCTGTTCCCCCAAGCAACTTATCTGTAAGTGCTATGAACCAACTTGTGTCCCCCCAAATTCACATCAAAGTCCTAACCCTGGATGTGATGGTACTCGAGGATGGAGCCTTTGGGAGTAATTCATTTAGATGAGGTTACAAGGGTAGGGTGCCCAGATGGGATTAGTGTCCTTATAAGAGACAACAGAGCTTGCTTCTTCTCTCTCCACTATGAGGACACAGTGAGAAGACGGCCATCTACAAGCCACAGAGTCCTTACTGGGAACTGAGCAGGACCAGCACCTTGATGGGAGGACTTCCTGTCCTCTAGAACTTTGAGAAATAAATCTCTGTTGGCTAAGCCACCCAATCTGTGATGTTTTGTTATGGCAGCCCAAGCTAATACAATAAGTAAAATGATAAAGTGGAAGAGTGGAATTGCTTTAGTCAAAGCACAGAGTAGGGAGGGACTAAGCTCTACCTTCTCCTCATCCCTGGAAGCGCAGGGCACCACAAAATGAGTGAAAATGGAACTGTTCAATGCCCACACGAGGAGAATCATGTTTACATGCCATAGGAACAAACTGAGGGATGGCCCAAATTCTCTTCTTGTATTAGAATTGTGTATTGCATTCTCTTACTGAAAATAAGTAAGCGAATAGGATTCTATTTTGCTTTAGAAATCTGCTGCAAAAGGATTGGTGCTAAGTTTTAATATGGTGGTAAAAAGAGAACCTGCTTGGGTCAGGTCCCCAGGGAAGGTGTTGGCTGAAACACTATCATCTCATGATGGAAGGAACCCTAGCCCACCTTTAGGAGATAGGAAGTAAGACATCAAATGCAACTTAAAAAAATTTACAGTTGCACGGTGTCCAATTATAAGGCAAAAAGCAGAAGGCTCTTTCAAAAGCATAATATAGTACAAGTGACTCGTTTATAGCCCCAACCACACTGGGGTTCAAGGCAGGCTAACAAACCCCCCTGTGGAAAGGGAATGGTGAACTGTACCAAGTTTATTAATGTGGCCCTCACCACAGGCACAGTAGTTATGACAAGAATAGAACAATCTTTCATAAAAGAAAGTGGGGGTGGTGGTAGCTGGGGCAGAGAAAGTCTGATTATACAGATAACCTGGTTACAAAGAATGACACAGCCTTGAAGGGAGAAGAAGAAACCCACACAATGGACACCATGTTGCTGAAAGTGGGTTTGTGGAGGGTTGTTCCCAGGCAGCCTATTTAAATGCCTTCGTGAATGCAGGTCACACACAGAGGAGCGTCTCAGACCCTTCCTTCCTTCCTTCCTTCCTTCCTTCCTTCCTTCCTTCCTCCCTCCCTCCCTCCCTCCCTCCCTCCCTCTTTCTTTCTTTCTTTCTTTCTTTCTTTCTTTCTTTCTTTCTGACAACAATTTTGCAGTTAATTAGACTAAGGACTTCTCAGGGAAGCTCAGAACTGGGCTGCAGAATAAGATACATGGAAAAAATTTGAAACCATGAAAATACATTTTTTAAAAAAGTTTTCTGGTATAATACACAAAAGCAAACAAGTTTATCTTAAAAAATATCAAGTATCACATCCATAGACTATTCCTAATTATAATTACTTCTTAAAGCAACATATGTCTTTGTTTACAAATACAGCAGCAGGTGATAAACCTAACGTTTCAAACAGATTGCTTACAGTTCATAATACAAACAAATGTCTAGGTCTCAAATCACATTGTAGGCAGTTTAACTTAAAATGCATAGACAATTACATACATTAAATTTGTCATTATTAAGTCAACTTAAAAAAAATCACAATATTAAGAAAAAGTACAAAAAAAAAAACCTTTTTATAGAGCACGCATAAGAAGTCAAGTTTACTTAATGGCAACAAATCAGTATCTGCTAACCAGGGACAGGCAGTTTAAGTGCCTTCATCCAAGGAGGAAGTGAAGAGGAAAAACGTCCCGTTACTTTGCACACATGAATAGCTGCACTGACAAACACTACGATCTTGAAAAACATTAATTTCTTACTTAAAAAAAAAAAAGGTATACCATACTTTGCTCTTTAAAATGTCCAAAGGCTGTTCTATAATTTCCACCAGCGGCAAATTAAAATGTTTATCTAGGTAAACCAAAAATGGGTGCACTACTGAATTTTCCAATGCCACCCCTAGACTGTAAGCCTCTGCAGGACAGGCATTCTCTTTCATCTCTGTATCTCTGGAATCTGGCAAAGCACCGGGATCAGACACTTAAGTGTCTCTTAAATGAATGCAGTTCTCAGTGTTTTCTATAGCCAGAAGCTTGCATGGCATTTCTTTAATACTGATTATTTTATTGACAATTTTTCTTTTACTTGGCAGAATTCTGAAAATAAAAAGTGTCTGTCTTCAATACTAAATATTGCTTAAGATTAAATTATAGTCTTCCCTGAAAGTCACCCTTTACTTTCTATGCATAGTACATATATCAGTGTGATTCATCTGATTCTAACCTTGTTTTTCAAAACCAACACCTGCAGGCCTGTGCTTAGCTTTAATTTCCAGGGTTTATAACCCTGGCATTTTATAAATCTAGCACTAGATTATTCAGGGTGAGGAAGGAAGACATTGGCACTCATCACTTAGAAGTATAGGCAACTAATTGATATGCAAACCAGGCACAGTATTGTAATTGAGACTTGAGTAGGGCTTCGTTCATCTATACCAATAGTTTCAAAAGCTGTACGTTTGAGTACGGTATGTAGCGAATTATTTGTGAGGTAAAATTTTATGGGCAAAACTGACTTCTATGCCAATATTCTGTTGTAGTGGTGTGCCAGACCAAGGCCAAAAAGTCACCCCCTTTCTTCTCTCCCCTTTTACTATTCTCTACTGAAAACAATAAACACTAAAAACAAGGCAGAAAGGAGGCGGCCCTGGGGTAACTAAAACAAATGTATTGTCTACTCCTGAATAATCGATGCATTACTTTATACAAAACAGGGCTGTGGAGTCAGACTTGTAAACAGCCATCTTCAAAAGCATGAAAAGGTGTCAGGCTAAGTCCAGTATGGACAAGCCAAGGTAGTTCACACACTCATTTAAGGAGCCTTGATTCTTGAGAAACTGCACGTGTGATAAGGACCTAAGGTCTTTATTTTCATTTTTTGTTGTCATTTTTAGGTTCGACATTTCAAAATCTAAGATTCCAACTCCAGAAGCACTATTCCTCAACACATCTCAATGATTTCCATCAAATTTGTCTTAAAGTTCTTGCTCTGAGACAGTCCAAGTGCCAGCATATCCCACACCATGTATTCCCTTCAAAGACCAGGCAAACTTTTCTAAGAAACGGTCTCCTCCCTAAACGGATGCCAGCCTAGGACTTGTTTCGAAAGCAACATTATTCCCCTGTAAAGAAAAAAAACCTTCCTCGCAACCTTTCCCCCATTCCTCCACTGAAATAACTTCTGCTTTTAACTTTACCCTGAACCTAAAAATACGTTTTTGTCCCAGAGTGCCCACAAGAATGAAGACTCTCCCAAGTTGAGAAATAATGCTCTAAAAAGCTAAAAGGAGTATAAAAGTAAATTCTAGTCCCTTTGATTCCCATTCTTATGTTAAAAAAAAATTTCCCAACTACTAGTTGGAAAGTCCTCGAAAAGCAAAGAAAAGGTGTTGTGTCATGGCCACACTGGGCAGTATGGGTTACTAGCCAAATGTATATACTTATTGGGGGTAGTAATTCCAAATCTTAGGCTCCTGGTCCTTCCCAATCCTTTAGCAGATTTTCTCCTCTAATAAACAGACTCTGCAATGACAGATTCCCAAACATGCTGCCACTTGTTTCAGTCAAGCATCATCCTCTAGTGTTAAATATTGTATCTAAAGCCAGAGCTGTCAACTTACCCCAATGTAGCACAACCAAAATAACCACAAGGAGATTTTTGCTATCTCACTTTTCCCGTCTTATTCCTCCAGTTAGCTGACAGGATATTGCCCGATCCCTAAGCTAAAATACCTCCTAAGGCTCCTGCCTTGTAAATGGGAGGCTACTTTGACAAAAGATTCCAACAGTGTTGTAGATAGTCGCAGATTGCCTTGCAAGGGGAAGAAAAAAAAGACCGCTTGTGCCACTATGTAAGAGCTGTCTAACGACATTCCCCAGTCTGAAAATATCTAAACAATTCAGTTTCAATTCTGAAAGCTTGACTCTATCATCTACTTAAAAAGGAGCTTAAACACTGAATGTTCTTCTCAAAGATGACCATCTTGCTTTCTTAAAAGGAGGTAGCTATCAAACCATTAAATTGGCAGCATTTGGCATTCTTGACATTTCAACTATAAGAGAAACAAACTACTAAATATCTCATTTCTAAGCAAAAACAAGAGCTCTAACATAAATCTCTCCTATACTAGTCAAGAAGTTCACAACATATTTTAGTAACCCGACGGATACATTCAAAGTTTCAAAATGTTATCTGACAAATAACATAGTCAGTTCTAAGAATCTAAGAATCTGATTTAAAGATAAGGTGCCAAAAAACTACTTAGGCTATTTTGGTGGTTACACTTATTTAAGCAACAGTCACACTGCTTTCAACTCAACTGCAGAGATCTACACTTATTATTTTCAGTGTTAGAACTAGAGGACAGTTGTGAAGGATGGCACTCAATTCTACCTGTTTACCTGTCAACAAATACAGAACTGACCAATTAGCCTTAAGCACTTTACAGACAGATGCAGGAAACTATGCAAGAGACCATGACCCGGCTTAACCAGACTCCGAAAGACACACATTTTGATCACGCTTGTACAAAGAGAACAGTCATGTCTAAATGACTGAAGTTCTTGAAACGTAACTGCTTTACGTGTTTACACTAGACCCCTAAAGTGTGCCAGTTTTCCGAATCAGAGAGAAACTAAGGGATGTGCTCCTTCAAGAACTGAGGGAGAGCCATCTTCCTGGAAGGGTCTGGGTAGAAGAGCGTTTTGTGGGAATGCAAGTTACTTGTCACTATGAAGCAATTTCCAGGGCTTCCTCTGGCTTGAGGTTCAAGACAGAGAGAATTATTTCCTTCTCTGAGTTCTTTCCAAAGCAATATTGACATCTCAAAATCTATTCCAAAGTAATACAGAGATCGCTAATTCTCTAATAATAATTTACACACATGTTGGCCTGCATTAAAAACAAAAAAGTTTTCATACATGGCAGATTTTAGACATGTGTGACCCATCTGGCTAACAATGAAGCAAATCAGGTGGAACTCAAAATGAAAGACAAGTTTTTACTAAAAGATCAAGGATAAAAGCAAACACTGCCTGGCTAATGAACTCAACATCAAACAATAATTACCAATAGCTTTAAAACGTACATCCAAACTACAACCTCAAGAGGACCAGATTTGGTCATCCTGTAGACAGGGCAGCTCAAGATGTTGAGAGGCATCATTTGTTTAAATTATGACAATGTGATTGTTTTCAAAGTGTGTTTATTTAGGGGAAAAAGTGATTATAGAAAAATATTTGAAATAATTTGCCAATGAGGTTGCAGATTCTAACAATAATCCACATCATCTTAGAGTTTTAAGTGTGTGGTTTCATAATTTAAACAAATCAAAAACTTGTTTTAGACAAATTGTATCAAAGAGCTATTCAATATACTTCATCACTTTAGCGTTCCATAAAAACCAAATAAAAATCACATTTGAATGATTTACTTTTACATTTTTATCTGATTGTATCCATCAGATGTACTATACATCCAAGTTACAAGAGGCAGATATCTTCTCTGAGAGGTGCAAGAGTTGTTCTTTCATGAATGCCCTCTAAGAACAGTGAAACCACCAATTTTTATGTATGCATTCATGTGCATACATATGTACTTCAAAAAGCAAAGCGTCCTCTCTTCATCCATTAACTTAATGGTAAGACTGCAATAGAAAAAAGAAAAAGTAAACCTCTAGATTTTGTAAGTGGAATTTAACAACTCCTTGCTGTGGCTTAAAATAAACGTATTGCTTAATAAATCCAAACAGCAAGTCATCTCATTTATTTTGGCTACAATTTACAAAAAAAATTTTAAAGAAAATACACATAGCAAGAATTTATACTAATGAAAGTGAGTTTTGGGAGCATTTTATTAAAACTCTTTTTCTGGGGCACCTGGGTGGCTCGGTTGGTTAAGAGTCTGACTTCAGCTCAGGTCATGATCTCATGGTTTGGGAGTTCAAGCCCTGTGTTAGGCTCTGGGCTGACAGCTCAGAGCCTGGAGCCTCCTTCAGATTCTGCGTCTTCTCTCTCACTCTGCCCCTCCCCCACTCATGTGTGTGAGTGTGTCTCATAAATAAACTTTAAAAAATTATAAAAAAGAAAAAAGATTCTTTTTCCTTTACAGTTGAGGTGGATATTTGATTAATCTAGTTGGAGATCTGATTATTTTGTTAAGAGTAAGTTGACTTTTTTCCACTAATGAGAATCAGGACTCTGAAGATTCACTTGGCTTCCTTCCGGGAGGAAGTGGGCTGCTTTTCTATTTGGTCATATGCCCAAGACAGGTTCTCCAACTAAGATGTCAACCCTACTACTCTGGCTTGGCTGACAGTAAAGCATGAAGCATTACCTGTAACTGACAATGCAGAATAGTGATAGAATATCGATCTCAATGCTGCCGAGGACCTAACAAAACTCTGGCTGAGAAACACTATGGAGAGTTACAGGAAGAATAGGCAACGTTATATATTCACTGCCTTAGATTCTCTAAAAATCGCTCTCTGTATCAAGTCAGACCAAGATTGTTTTTACTGAACTGTACTTTGTGGTGAGGCTATAAAACATGATTGAGAAATGTTTAAAAAAAAAAAAGTCCAATGAAATGCACCTGAGTTTACCTCAAGGATGTTAAGGATATTGCTTACCACATTACAAAGTCTTTGGGGATCTTTGGGAAATTGTCCTAATTTCAGTACCAAGAATATGTAGGTTTTATTCTTTTAAATGCTTTATCTCAAGCTTGAAATGTACTCTTATATACACACACCCCTTCTCTTAAAAAGTTTTATAAGCTTTCTAATCTATTCAAACTGGAGGCAAGTAATCTTTCAGTTGTGTTTATGTGACTATTAGTGCATTTTAAGTAATAAATTTAACTCACATGGGGGCCACCAGGCATCGGTGGAGCACCAGAAGGTCCTGAAGGCACTTGAAAAGGATTGTTGGGAGTGGGATAGAGTCCTGGTGTGGGATATGATCCTGCAGGGGCAGGATATGGTGCTGGTGGTCCCCAGGCTCCTGGTGGAACAGTGCCCCATGGAACAGGTGGTGCTGCCCCTGGTGCTTGGGGAGGAGGTGCGGGATATGGCCCTGGAGATGGATATGGCATATTAGGGGTAGGATATTGCCCACCCATTCCTGGTGCCCAAGGTCCAGAAGACATGGATCCCCATGGACCTAAAGGACCAGCAGCAGCTGGATCTGTGGGTGCACCATATGGTCTTGGAAGCTCCGGAAAGGGCATATTTGGTGTAGGATATGGCCCCGTGGGGCCAGGGCCTGGCACAGTTGGGGCTGGATAAGGACCACCAGGTGGGGGACATGATGGTCCAGAAGGAGGAAAGGGTGCTGGGGGTCCTGGAGGTGGTCCGGTGGGAGGCACAGAGGGATACATTCCTGTTGGTGCTGGTCCAAAAGGCACAGTGGAGGGTGTTGCACTTGGTGGGAGTCCAGATGGCACAGAAGGTGGAGCACTTGGGTTATTCCAAGGGTTAGAACTTGGCCAGCCTTGAGGAGGTTGGCCAGGTTTTGTATTGCTCACAGCAGAGGTTTTGGCAGGGGAGTGTTCAGGTAGCGCATCTGCCAACTGGAATACAAAACAGGCATGTCTTATCAATCTTCAGGGATGAGCCATGTCAAACATGATTACATACACATAAAGGACAGTAAGCTACAGAATCAGGGATTATAAACCTGTAGAACATCTTCAAAAGGCAGGCTGCTCAGTTTAAAAACAATTCATTTAATATAAAAACCAACTTCACAATGCAAATTCTTTAGAGAAGATCAAATTTTCTAAATATAATAAATCAAAATACCGTGGGTTTGAATCCTGGCTTTACAGCAAACAAGTTACATACCCTCTCTGAGCTTTAGTTTCCTCATTAAAAACAAACAAACAAAAAACTTTAGCATTAACTCGAGGCTTAAATAAGATAGTTAATGTAATATCCTTAACATAGTGTCTGGTGTATATAATATCCAATAAATGCTATTATTAACATTGCCAAGTTACTAGAGAACACAAGTAACAACACTTCTTAAATTTTTTAATTTAAGGATTCATAAAGAAATACATACAACAACAAATTTTCAAACATAATATATCTAACTCAATAAAGGCAAATCATCTATTAAAATCACATGTGCCTCCTGCCCCCAGCAAGAATCACACAAAGCATCTCTTTCAAATTAAAAGACTTGAGGCCCATAGTTAGAACTATGTCATTTTTTCAACAGTCAAAAACCTTATGAAGGATAAATGTATCAACTTACCGAAAATTCATCAGACATTTTCCTAAAGAAAAGAAAGAAAGAAAAAAAGAATACTTCAAAACCAGTGCTTACCACTTCTTGTATATCCTGTGAGGAACTTTCTCTGCATATACCACTTTTACTTAATCATGTATATAATGTCTTTTTTCTTTTTTTTTTTAATAGGGAAAACTTCCATAGCACTTCATGTGGTTTTACAAATGTCGTCCCTGTTTACTGGCTGCACGTCATATAAAAGTGATCCCCAATATAAAAAAGTGATCTGCACTCTCATTTTGGTGGTGGTTTAGGTCATTTGCATTTTGAGCGGTTTAAAACGATGATACAGTGAACACTTCTGAACACATATCCTTGTGAATCTGTCACCAGGAAAAAGTACTAGAAGTGAAATTTATAGTCAGCAGGTAAGGCTATCTAAAATCCATCTTTTTTTAAATTTTTTTTTTTCAACGTTTTTTATTTATTTTTGGGACAGAGAGAGACAGAGCATGAACGGGGGAGGGGCAGAGAGAGAGGGAGACACAGAATCGGAAACAGGCTCCAGGCTCTGAGCCATCAGCCCAGAGCCCGACGCGGGGCTCGAACTCATGGACCGCGAGATCGTGACCTGGCTGAAGTCGGACGCTTAACCGACTGTGCCACCCAGGCGCCCCTAAAATCCATCTTTTATAAAGGTCATGACACTTTAGAGTCCTTTGCAAATTTACACTATCTTTTTAAACTTCTCTTCACCACTGGATATTTAAAAAAAAAAAATTTTTTTTAACATTTATTTATTATTGAGAGACAGAGAGACAGAGCATGAGCATGGGAGGGGCAGAGAGAGGGGGAGACACAGAATCTGAAGTAAGCTCCAGGCTCTGAGCTCTCAGCACAGAGCCCGACACAAGGCTCGAACTCACAAACTGCAAGATCATGACTTGAGTCGAAGTTGGACGTGCAACCAACTGAGCCACTGAGGCACCCTGGATATTTTTTAAATTGTAAACAGTTTTTAATTATGGCAGGTTAATAACTGCCACCTTGTTGTTTCAACTTACATCTTTAAAATTACGTGGAAAGTAGAGCTGCTTTTAAATTTCATGCCCAAATCAGAATAAATTTATTTTGTGAATTTGCTCATGTCCTTGGGCCACTTTTGTCAATTTCTAAAAGGGAAGTACAATTAATACCCAATAAAATGCATGGGATGTGAGGTGTTCAGGTCAACAAGCTGACAACTATACATGCCCCATTAACCAAGAAAGATACAGACATTTTCCTTCACTACAGATTTACTCATGCTAACTTTCCAATCAACTTCTCCTTCCACTCAGCAATCATTTTCTTAGTTTTTGCCTATTCTTTAACTTCACAATGAACAGAGTAAGATAGTATGTACTCTTTTTGCCTTTGATAATTTTACAACTTAGTAGTAAATCTTTTTAACGCTTTGTTAAACTGTAAGGAAATTAGCTCTGAAACATGAGACAAAATTCACCTATGCTTCGTAACAGTAGTAATATGGTTTCATTTAAAATTTTTTTTTCTGAGCCTAAATGTCCCATCAACGGATGAATGGATAAGGAAATCGTGGTTTATATACACAGTGGAATACTACATGGCAATGAGAAAGAATGAAATATGGCCTTTTGTAGCAACGTAGATGGAGTTAAGTGAAATAAGTCATACAGAGAAAGACAGATACCATGTTTTCACTCTTATGTGGATCCTGAGAAACTTAAGAGAAGACCATGGAGGTGAGAAGAAAAAAAAAGAGGTTAGTGAGGGAGGGAGCCAAAACAGAAGAGACTCTTAAAAACTGAGAACAAACTGAGGTTTGATGGGCGGTGGGAGGGAGGGGAGGGTGGGTGATGGGTATTGAGGAGGGTACCTGTTGGAATGAGCACTGGGTGTTGTATGGAAACCAATTTGACAATAAATTTCATATTTAAAAAAAAATTTTTTTTAATCTTTTTTTCTTTCAAGTAATAATTGCCGTATAATCTATCTCTTCTCAATGGATATGACAGCTACCCCTAATACATTCTACTGCCACTATGAGCAACAAATACTTCCTAACAACAAATACCTACACAGTGTTTACCATGAATAGGCACTCTGCTAAAAGTGTTTTACATAGGTGATCTCATTGAATAGATGCAAAATTCTTTTGCCCAGTTTACAGCTTCAGAAAAGGAAGCTCATCAAGTTAACTTGCTTAAAGGTACAGAGCTAGTGGCAGGTAGAAAGGGGTTCAAACTCCAGTACAGTCTGATTCCAGAGCCAAGGTTTTTAACCACTAGGCTATAGAGCCTCCATTATTTCCCACAGATAATGTGAAATCTGATATTTTCTACTGATCTGCACCATAATATTCCATCTTAATTTCAGTACCTTTATATTTTTAACAAATTTTTAATGTAAGTTGACCTATTGTTACTGTTCACTCCCCACCCCAGATTTTCCTGAATATTGTTTATTTTTTCCAGATCATTTAGAAAAATAAGTAAGAAGAATTCGCTGCTGTTTTGGTTGGAATTGCATTAAATTTACAGATTAATATAGGGAACATGCAATATATTCAAAACATCAAAACTTTTCATTCAAGAACAAGGTATGTCTTCCTAGTTCCCATCATTGTCATTTGTCAATAGTTTTTTAAGCTTTTTTGTTTTTTTTTTTTTTATTAATGTAGGGCTCAAACTCACACCTCCAGTATCAAAAGTTGCATGCTTTACTGAGGCAGCCAGGCGCCCCTATTTAAGACTTTTTTACATTTTAGTGTATTAATTTCGTAAGTGGTGATATTACTAAATTATTTTATTCCTGACTCGGCTGATTCTCTGGGATTTCAGGTAAAGAATTATGCCATTTGCAAAAGAATAATTTTACATTGTCTTTCCAAACTAACTTCTTTTCTCCTTTGTGTTAGCTAAACTTCACAATGAAATGTTAAATAGTGATAGTGAGCACAGTGGTCTTCTTGTTCCCAACTCTTCTCAAAACGCCTCTAATGTTTAACTAAAATGCCCAATTTTAGTTTGAGATTTGAAAAAATTAAAGAAGTCTATGCCTATGTTGCTAGATTTATTTATTTCCATTTTGCTAGAGAAAAAAACATTTAGGGAAGACACTGAATTTCCTCAGATCTTTTTGACATCTAATGAGTTGATCTCAGTTTTTCTCCTTTAAGCCATCAACTTAGTTAATTACATATAAAAATTGCTTAATACTGAGCCATCCTTGCATTCTGAGAGTTTTGTTTTTTAGTATTATTAGTTGTGAGGAATGATAAAAAGAATATGAAGCCTAAGTCAGAACTGCTATAACCTTGCTATTTATCCAGAATGTCAAAAAACACATCTTAAACGTAGAGCAAATACAATTATCCATTCACTCCCATGTTAAGGTTTGTTTTATACTAAAACAGCACATCACACAATAGTAAATTCTTAGGACTAACACCTGAAGAAACTTTTCATTGCATGAAAAGTTTAGTCTATATAAGACTAACACACTTTTTAAATAGGATGAGCCTTTCTGAAACAAAATGGTTCTGTATCAAAGTTCACATTAATTCTGGAGAGGGGAACAAAGCAATCCACTCATTTTCATGTGGTCTTGCTATATGGGTCTTCAGAATTACTCCTTTCCCAGCAACTCTGGCTTTCCAAATTTGAAGTTAAAAATTAAACCCTGGAAGATAAAGGAGGTACGGGAATCTTTTTTTTTTTTTTAATTATTAAGCTTTAAAAACTATTTTTTTAATGTTTATTTATTTTGAGAGAGAGTTAAGTGCACACAAGCAGGGAAAGGGCAGAAAAAGAGGGAGAGGGAAAATCCCAAACAGGCTCTGCCCTGCCAGCGCAGAGCTGACGTGGGGCTCGAACCCATGAACCGTGAGATCATGACCTGAACCGAAACTAAGAGTTGGAAGTTTAACCAACTGAGCTACTCAGGCGCTCCAAGAATCTTTATATATGTATGTATATTTTTAGAGAATACATATAAGAATCTTATATTCTTATATGTAAGAGAGAGAGGATCCATGTGGAGCCCAACATGGGCTTGATCCCAAGACCCTGGGATCAGGATCAGAACAAAAATCCAGAGTCAGAGGCTCAACCAACTGAGCCACCCAGGCATCCTGTAGGTTCTCAAATCTTATGATTAAAGTAATGAAGCCCAATGAGGGACTCAAACCCATGACCTGTGAGTTCATGACCTGAGCCAAAACCAAGAGTCAGAATCAACTGACTAAGCTACTCAGGCTCCCCTGCAGTGTTCATATTAATGGGAAACATCCTAATTTACTCTTTTGAGAATACTTTCATTGTAAAAAGGTAAGAAATAGAGTTGCACATTAGTGTTTGAATGTGAGAAGAGTTACATCATTTTTAAAAATCTAGATTTTCTAAAAATCTATTCCCAAATATCTGGATTATGCTAATTATTAAGATGAGGCCAATGTAACTTTGAAGTGGCCCTCCTACTCCTCCCCAAAAGTTTATAATCAAGAAAGATTTCCATTCTTTCTCTTTTGGGAATACTCTAAAGCTATTACTTCTAAAACTTTCCATTACTACTTTATGGCAGGATCTATGCATCACCTGAAAAATACTAATTTTATTTTCGAAGCAGCAAGAATAGTAATTTTATTTTACTTCGAGGTTTGTTTATTTTGAGATTGAGAGAGAGAGAATGAGCAGGAGAGCGGTAGAGAGAGAAAGAATCCCAAGCAGGCTCCACACTGAAAGCGAGGGACTCGAACTCACGAAACGTGAGATCATGACCTGAGCTAAGTTCAAGAGTCGGATGCTTAAGTGACTTAGCCACATAGGGGCCCCAAGATTTATAATTTTATTAAACAAATTTTTAAAAAATGTTTATTTATTTTTGAGAGGGTGGGGAGAAGCCAAGAGAGAGGGAGACACAGACTATGAGGCAGGCTCCAGGCTCTGAGCTGTCAGCACAGAGCCAGACACAGGGCTTGAACTCACGAACCGTGAGATCATGACCTGAGCCGAAGTCACATGCTTAACTGACTGAGCCACCTCGGCACCCTGAGATTAGTAATTTTAAAACAGTACAAAATTTCTTTTGACATATACTAGAAGAGTAAAATATTTCTGTAACTCATGGCTTTTAGAGTAAAATGGCAGTCCAATCACAAGGTTTTAAAAAGTTGAACTCCATAAATTACTTACTAGTGACTACTCAACAAGGAATATTTCAAAGGGCCATCAAACTGTGATGCAGTGATAAAGAGTATAGGAGTAGACAGTTATGAAACCTAGACGTCAATCCTTCTGAATAAGTCTTTTGACTAAGGCAAACTTTAACCAGAGACCATTTATCATCCACAAAACAGTTGTTAAATCCTGACTACTTCACAGATAATTAAAAGTAACATATTTAGGGGTGCCGGGGTGGCTCAGTTAAGCTGCTGACTCTGGTCATGATTTCACAAACACCTCACGGGTCTGAGCCCCACATCAGGCTCTGTGCTGAGGGAGCATGCTTGGAATTCTCTCTGACCCTCCCCCACTCACATTCTCTTTCTTTCAAAATAAATGAATAAACTTTAAAAAAAAAGTAGCATATTTAATAATCTATGAAGTACTACAGACATGTAAAATGAAAATGAGAAGAAACTAAGAAAAATCAGGACTTTTGCACTGATTTGTTTCGTATGTGGGGAGATGACAGTAATATACCGAAAATACAAATTTTGAGTTAAAATACATCATTGTTTTTAGTATTGGTCTTTTTACCAGATACATTCTGTTTTACATTTGGCAACTCAAGGAACTCGGTCCTTATGTCAGCCATATTTTCTACATTTCCTTGGATACTTCTGTCTGGAACATACATACCAAGCACTTTGTTGGGCTTTGGGGAAGTGAATAGTACTGTGTGGAATAAATGCTTAAGGAATTCACAGTGTGGTGGAGAACTACCCTTTAAACAGTAACTACCTTACCTCAGGTGAGCACAGGGCACCGAGAGAACCTCAAAGAGCTCCTAAAGGAATCAAGGAAGGGAGTCTCAGGGGAAGAATCCTGAGAGGCAGTTCCTTTGCAGCCTGGAAGAACAATGAAGAAAGAGCTGGGTGTAGGGAATGGTGGGACAGGCCCTAGGAGAAAAGCCAACTGCGGAAAAGCTGAAGAGTACACCCTGGGAAGTGTAAGCAGTTCAGACTGGTTGGAATACAGAAAGGGGAGGAACAGGAGTCTTAGAGGGCCTTTAGTCTGAGGTCTGAATGTCTCAGTCACATTCAGCTCACCTGAGTGACCCTCCGTTTCTTCAACTATAAAGAACAGGCCAGTGATGTGAAAGACTACAAGGGACTCATAAATCAAGTGCCTATAATAACAGCGCTCGAAAAATAGTGGGTGGCCACCTCCTCTTCCTGCGTACACAGGCATATAGCTAGCACAGGTTAAAAGAGTTACAAATGCCTACATATAACTGCAGCTCTTCACTGGCTGGCTCTACACAGCTTGACCTCTCCAAACGTCAGAGGTAAAAGCAGGAATAATATCAACCTCACAGACCTGCCCTGGGACTTACATAATAAATCTCCTGGTCACTTTCTGGCACACAAGGAAAACTCAACAAACGTTAGCTTTTACGATCGCTACTCTAGGTCCGCAAACCTTTATCTGCGCTTCTCAAGTCAGAAACTTACGAAAATAAAAGAAACATTCCCAAGTTTGGCATGAAACATTCCCAAGTTTGGCGTAAAACTTACTTGGTGGCAAAACCGGACTTGATATTTATAGTTTCCATAAAGTGTAGCACACCTATAGCTACACAAATATTAATTTGAATTAGGGATGCTGCCCCGACTTTGCGGGGGTGAGATCTCTTGTCTATGCACCTTATTCTCTAAGATCTGAAGAGAAAATCCAAAGATTTCTCAATTCCAAAACACACTGGCCCCAAGGATTGTAGTTAAGGAATGGGTCTCCGTTCCTCCTGGAGAGAGGAAAAGAACGTTCTAACATACACAACCCAACTCAAGTTTTGAGGACAAACTAGTTTTGAATGGGAGGTTCAGAGACACCAGTACCAAGGAAATTTTCTGTTCTTCCAGCCCAATGAATACATCCGAACAAAGAACTTCCCAAAGACTTCTGAAGGCTACCTTGGCCTGTAGTGAAGGTTCGTGTTCAAGACAGGCCTTTACAATCATCAGGTGTAAGGGTGCTATTTCTTTAGCAGTAATGCCACAAAAAGTTTTTTTCGGGCAGGTTAGTATGGTGTGAAGCGTCAACGTTAAAAATTTTATCCAGTAAAAGCACTGCTCTTGATTTTCAAAGAGGAAATGGTTTTAGCTATATACAAGCTTCCAAGCGTAACATAAGCTCCTAAATCCTAAAAAACAGTATCACAGAACTCAGCACTTCTCACGGCTTCTGTCCTGTGTGTTCATCGAATGTATTTGCCATCAAGTCCTTTGGTAATGACCAGAACGTTGTCACACTGCGGATAATCTTAAACAAGTGCCAGATTCCTCCAAGACTCTATTCAGGCCTCTCTCTCCCGTTTTATTAGACACTAATGAATCGGGGTGGGGGTCGGGCCCAGGAGGTGAGAGCCCGGAGCCCTTTAGGACCAAACGAACAAAGGGAGTCCGGGATCAACCGGAGCGAACCGGCCTCCGAGCGGGTCGCGCCGCCAGGGAAGGGGTGGGGGAGGGGCCGGGCCCGCTCGCCGCCCCGCCCCCAAACCGATCCTGACGTCAACAGCGGAGAAACCCGTCGGGCGCGACGTGACCTGCCTCCGACGCCTTCTCCCTGGGGGGTTTTGGGGGGGCAATCGGCAGCCCGTAGGAAGATGGCGCGGGCAGACGCTGACTCCCAGCCCCCGAAGAGGCGACTCGAGGTACCTCTGTTACCACGCCCGCCTCTCGCTTGAGCGAGCTCCCTTGCTCCCCTCAATGATCCCCCTAGCGCCGAAGCAGCCTCACCCAGCAAGATCCGACACCGCAGTAAAGTCTACAAGCGGCGATGGGTCCGAGCGAACCGGGTGCGGAAGAACCGAGCGCGAACTGACTGACGGCAGTGGCGGCAGCGGCAGCAGCAGCGGCAGCACTAACAGCGCGCAGCTCCTCCTGGCGCCGGAACAGGAAGCGGCGAGCGCGCCGCCCCCGCTCGCGCTCTCCCCTCCTACCGGGGCTGGGCCGGGCCGGGCCGGGCCTCGCGCGCCTCCCGCAGGCTCCCTGCGGCACTGCAGCCTGCCCGGCGGGGCGGTGCAGCTTTCTTTTGGTGGGCGGGAGGAAAGCTCCCTGGTTTTCCGGAATTCTGAGCACTCGGTGGAAATTTCTGTAGCCAGTGACGTTTTGAGTAGCGTGGCGGAAATTGCTAACTTGTTTCCTGGAGTGGCTTGAGGTCAGATTCTGGGTTTCCTATGCTTAGATTTATACAGTCGGGCCTCGAAGCTGGCTGGGTGTGGATGCAGCCCAATTAGGGGATACCGGCCCAGGGGCCAAAATTGGGGAGAGCTAAAGGAACAAAACAGGAAAGAGAAGACGTTTACAAATGGCTTGACAATTGATATTAACTAAAAGAGCAGCTGTCTTTGCAGCTTCTTCCTGATCAATGCCTCTCCTCGCCACGTGTTCATCTCTGAATAAACCTTTTACCTATTTACTGTCACGTCTGAAGGATGATTGACACATTTCCCCAGCCATCAAGGAAACTGCTAGCGAGTAATGAAGATGCCATAAGTATATAGTATGCAGTATATATAATATGTATATGTAATACATATACCAAAACATATTGGAAGTGTGCAATATCTTTACATTTTGCTTTGTGTAACCCCATAGTGGGTCACTGGGGAGGGGCACTTTACTAGAAACTACCTAAACTAAGGTTTCCTGAGTATGCTCCACCAGTACACACACTTCTCATACTGAAAAACGAGTAATAGAGAAAATGCCAATACCTCAGCATAGGGAACTTATTTTTAAACAGGGAAAATGGTCTATGTAAAATGGTATTAGCCTGAATTACATTAATGAGTAATCTTCATTACTGAGATTTTTGGTCAGAAAATTTTTGTGCCCAAGTCGAGTGCCTCATCTCACCTTGGTCCAGGTCACATATCAGAGTGACAGCCTCGTTTTCCCACGCTCCCAGCCAATAACAGCATAGTGAGAGTTCTAGAGCTAGACCGTTCCTGTCCCATGTGGGCTCCCACAGGCACCCTTTGCTGAGAAACTAAATCCCCATTTAGCTTTTTCACAACTGTCCTGCAGTCTGAACCCCACCCTACCCAACCTTCGAATTTCTTTCATGTATGTCAGACTTGCAAAGTGGTATGAAGACTTCCACACTTTCTTTCTTCATAGGTGTTTTCCCCAATAAATCTTGCACCTTTAATGACATCTTGGCATCTGCTTCTGGAAGACCCAAACTGACACACCGAAGATGGAAAGTGTATTATAAATTAGAAAATGTGTAATATAGATTTTTAAATTTTTTTCAGATTTTAAGTTGAATGTGCTAAGTCAGGATATACAATGTTTTAAAAACAAGACACAAAGCCTTTGTATTTTATATATGAAGTTTAATTAAGAAGTGAAAATTTATTCAGGTCAATTTATTTGAACTCACACCGAAGAAGAAACATTCAACTCCAGGATTAGAAATAAAAATGTAAACAGTCTACTTCTTTTTGGGTACGGGGAAGATCACACAAGCCTGATTGACAAGAGTACTAACAGCTTTGCGAAGTTACTACTTAAACTCTGTATATTCAAGTATATATCAAGTTCATACTTGGTTTACACAGAATTTATTCAATCCTAGCAAAGTCAACAAAATTTAAGTAAACCTCCTCTCAAGTTTTACTTTAAGTCTGAAAGCTTAGATTTGATTACAACCACAACAAAAGTGATTATCTTTACTACCTGCAGATGTAATCAACTTTTAAAATAACTTAGGCAAACATCAATTTTACATAAACCTTATTAAGAGTAGGAGGAAATTGGAACTGTTCATCCAATTCCTGAGTCTAAACCATAAATCCATATTGTACTGTTATCTCTATTGTCAAACCAAGCCAAGAAAGCCTATTACAGACTAGAAGTGAATGTGAATTTGCAGGGTCCACTAAGGGATACTTTGAAAATCTATCATCACATTACTTTCAAGAAATTACAGAAATTATTTTCAAGTATGCTCCAAGAGTCACCTCTTAAATGAAGAACTAACCTTCAGCAAGTCAAGTGACAAGTATTATTTACCTACATTTTGTATGCTAGATGAAGGTAAAAATTTAGGATTGAGTAATCTATTTGAAAATAAAAAGTAAACAAAAAATAGATTCTGGTTTTATTTGAAATAGGATTCATGTGCCCCAAGTCCCTTCCCATTGGGTTATATCCATTAGTCTATATTTCTACCTAGAAGCCAATCCATTTGAAAAGTTACCTCCATTATGTGTCCAACATTATTAACGTATTAGTACAGACTCTTGTAGCACTGCTCACTTCTAGTATGCCATTAAAAAAAGGGGAAAAAAAAACCTTTGTGCTTTGCATTCATTTTTTAGAAATAATAAACGTAAAACTGATTATGGTTAAAACCAAAATTGTAAAGAATTTTTTCCAAATTAGAAACAATAATCTGCATGACTTAAAATCTTTTATTCATTTGGGTATTAAATTACTTAACACACAGGTTTACATTTAAACATTGTTCTCCCTGTGTTGTCTCAAGAAATAATTATGTCTATTTTCCTGTGAAGTCTGTCTACTAAAATCAATGTATAACCTATTGATTACACAGATTTTAGCTATAATCATATCTAAAAGTGACAAAAAAGATTATAAATGAAAGCTAAGAGTATATTTATAAGAGTTAGGTTTTAAGGTTTTTGTTTCATAGGAAGAAACCTATTATGTGGGTCTATAAAATGATCCAAACTTCAGAGAGACAGGAAGCTGATAACTTGATTTGTCTTCTTAATGGCTTTGGCTCATGAATAAATGATAATGGTTTGTGTTTTTCTTATCAAAAGAAATGGAATTTGTATGAGTCCTATTTGCCACATTTGCTCTACTTTTTAAAGGATTTCTAATTGCTAAGACATTCTTTATATTATTTATAATAAGTCAAAACTTTAACTGAAAGCCATTCTTTGACCATTAGCTGAATTTCAGGAAAGAAAACAGTTCGGTTCACCAAATCAATAAATCTAGCCACAGGCTGACTAAAAGCTTCCTTTAATCTTCTTCCTATTAGGTCTTCCTCTAAATTAAGCCATTCCCTGTATGAATTATTTAAGTGAATGGCATGGCTATAGAAAGATCACATATGATTCTTTATACAAAAATGCTCAAGGAACCTAAAAACATATCCATTCAGCATATTTCAGGAATTATAGTATGAATCAAGATGCTGTGTAGCTTAAAAAAAAGAAGATGCACGGTGGTGGCAGTGGTGGCGGTGACGGTGGTGTCCTGAAAAGCTTGAGAAATAGAAAAGTCAAGTTTATTTCCTGATTAGTGCAGAATGATTCCCAAAGGGCAGTTAAGTGTCTGGTCCAGACCAGCTATTAGCGATTAAGTAGTTCCCTTTCACTGTCAAGGCTCTTCCCTGAGGTGATGCCTAAATTCTTAATTTTAATATTTTATCTTGTTTCTTTTAGCTCCATCCTTTCTCACCAATAACTCTACACATTTCCACCATGCTGAATGCTTTCTCAACTCTGGAATTTACACTTTTCAAATGCCAACAAACTTAGTTACAAAATTTATATTTAGATATATTTGTATTTTTCCTTGTGTTCCTCTCAAAACTTAATCATTTTAGTTATATGTTCCAATAATTACATATTTCACATTTTTAAATTTAGTTTGTGAATACTGGATGCTCTTCCAAATGTGTCCTCACAAAGTCACTGAGAAAGAAATTAACCTTTCTAAATTTCAATTCTTTAATGCTTTAAAAATTAATTTATTATTACTCTTCTTTTTCCTTCATGGTAAACAATTCCCTTCTCCAGTCTTTATATTTCTACTTTCCAGATTTCTTTTCACTGTAGCAAACATCAAAGGAAAAATACAAACCATTTCAGAGTAAATAAGTCTCTTCCCTGCTCTCATTTATTAGATCTACTTCAAGGCTATATATATGGCAGTATTTTGAAAATGTTAACAGCTATTAATACCTTGAAGTTGGAAAAATAAGAAAGCCAGAGAAAATATATCACAAGCAACCAGTTTGAATATATGAAAAGCTACTTAGATCTTGATTTTCATATAAACATTAATTTTTACCATTATAAAAGACAACGTAATTATATTTCATTTTTCTTTATAAAATTACTCTTTAACAGAATACTTGTTAGCTAGTCATCCCTTAGGTTTTTCTGTACTGATAAAAAGTTATTTTTAAAAGAAAAATATTTAAAACAATAATTGTTTCACAGAAACAGAAAGTCTCATTATCAAATTCTGATAAAAAACTATAATCACGGGTAGATTCTTACTATACTATTAATGTTCTTTCACCAAAAATGGATATTTAGGAAGTGTTCTGTTGGTAAACAAGACAAGCTTCTCAGTGATCTACAAAAGCGTCACAATAAAAGATGAGGTAGTATGAGACTTCTCTACTTTTGTAAAAGGGAAATATCTTTAGAAGAGATATTTATCCTAGTATCGGTGTTAATGATATCCTGAGCCTCATTACTCCATAGACAGGTGCCATACTTAGTAGTTACCCCTCACTGTAACCAAGACAATTTTGAGATCACTGAGAAAAAAAAAAATGATAGAAGATAATGGTAACAGAGATTTTCCTGGTTCAATTTTGTGGTAATGGCTAAAAATTTATTTTAAAGCTATTACTGAAAAATGCCATCTTTATGTTAACAGAACTGCAGGAAAGCAAAATGCCACTTCAACATAAAAGCAATGATACCTATGAAACACCTGTTCTGAGTTGGAAAGTTGAGTCAAATTTCTTTCAATCCAGGTAGAAGTAGCTTACTACTGGACCTAAATTAGCATTGAGAAATCAATTACTATGATATTAAAAATGCCACTTTGTACAAAGGGCTAGACAGCTCACCAGAAGAAACTACTATCTAGGAAATTATGCACTGACTATTAAAAAAAAGAGGAGTTAGATAGGCTATCACTCCATTTACCTTTATTATACTGGGATAATGATGTTTCTAAATATACTTCCCTATCGAGACAGTAAATTTAAAATATTAGTCCCAGTGCCCAGTACTGTTCAGTATGGCATAAGCCATGTAGCTCTCAAAATGTTTTCCCTTTGTTGAAGCCACAGTAAAGACATGTTAATTCTGAAAACAGGAGTAAGTATTTGAAAACTGAAAATCAAAACCAATATCAAGCTTCTTAAAAACAGAGCTCCACGTTTACTTCTTAAATCTTTAGTCAAGCTCAATTTAAAATAATGAAGACTACTTAGGTCCTCCTTGGTTATCAATGGCAATTTGTAGCTGTTTATAATATTGTGGCATTTCCCCAAAGTAACAGGCTCAGAGTTTCTATAAAAAGGCTAATTAGAAGCAACAGTTCATAAGTAAATACAGAAAAACCCCATAGTTGCTTAAATATGTTAGTAACTACTAGTTACTGATAGTGTTATCATTACTTTTTAAGCTTCCAGTGAGAAAGGAACAATATTCATGTTCTGAAAAGAGCAACTCATCTAAGTTGAGTGAAAGACCTATTCAAAAATAACAAATGACCACGCCACAGTGTAGAAAATAAATTCACCTCCAAAAAGTCATGTTCTCATTTGATTCTTCCCAATCAATCAAATTTAGTAGTAGTTAATATTTAAAGTGAAACACTTCAAGTTTAATTTTAAACCATTTTGTTACCTTCAGCATTCCTATTATTAAATTACAAAACTCAATTACATTGGTATAGATTGTGAATTATAACACTCAGCTTTACTGAAGAATTTTAAAACAACTCTGAAAGGGGGACAGGGAAACTATATTTTATGTATAGGAATGCCAATGGCATAGGTTAACAAGGAATTTACATTAGGAAAGAACATAAGATTATTTTTAAAGAAAAATACAAAATACCGATTACTTAACTGTATTTGCATTGCCTACCAAATTCCAAATATCCCTGGATCATAAGCAAATTACAATTAAGAAAAAAAATCTTACAATCTATTTGGTAAAAACAAAAACCAAACACGTGGTCAAAAATATTCATTAACCCCTACTGTGTAACTTTAAACAATTATTGTTATCATAAGAAAAATAAACTGATCTGGAAGTAAAATTTAGGGCAGAGATTTATTTTGGATTTCAACTGCCCTTGTAGAAAAATTCAAAGTGGTATAAGAAAAATAAAATATTAAATGAAAATATGTATATAATCATTCTCATATACCTACACTTTTCCTAGCACTGTTGTTCTGGTGCATCAATCCTGAGTACTCTAACTTTTGATTTATAGTGATATTCCTTCAGATATAATTTCATAGAAGAAGGAATTGGAAGGGCATCAATGCCATCGTAAGTTGTACAGTTACAAATAACTGTTCTGCATATATGTTGCAAGGAAAAAGGGAAAGTCCGAATTAAAGGAGTGGATAAAAGTGGTTCAAAGAACATACAGGCACTTGGGTCCTTATAATGTTCTAGGAGCCCAGTAATGTCAGGAGAATGGAAGACACAAGGATCATGTGCATCAAAGCTAAAATTGTGATTCCACTGTTCAATTCTAGCGTGAAGAGAACGACTATAGCGTCTAAAACTAACAGAGAATAAATAGTCTTCCTGTGCTGAGTCTCGAAGTAAAAAGGTACCCTCTGGTTTTCCCTCTAGTAGAGCTTCAGCTGCATATTTATCCATAACTCCCCAGTAACATGGATTGTTATTGATCTGAAGGAGGTCTGGTACAAGACAGTGGACGTAATCAATCTGGGTATGGTACTTAGGAGGTGTTTCCAGCTGCAGGATTTCTTCATCCATTTCCCATTTGGGTTTGTTTCTTTTTCTGGAACTTGTGCAAAGTGTAATAATTTCATCATCTGAATCCATATCACTATCTTCTATACTGTTATTTGAAACCAGGTTCATCACAGAGGCAGTCACAGGACCACCTCTACATGAAGCATTGTTGGTGGTTATGACACAGGGCTGAACATCAGTATGTGAGAAGCAGTTCACCTCTTCTTCCACATTTCTTCTTTGTTTTAGCTGACCATCCCTCAATTCACTCTGAGCCAAGTCTGTGCTTACCCACTCACTGGATTTGGGATTTATAGGAGCAGTGTGTCGTTTAATAAAATGCCACCTAAAGGCTAAATCTGATCGAGGTGGAAAAGGACACTTATCTAACATGAGTTCACTGATATGAATTTTCCTTTTAGATGGAAGCCCCGAAGAGTGCCGACCACTACAATTCTTTATTGGGAAACACTGCCCCACGGCATCTTGCAGTTTCTGTTTAAGAGATCGGCCTAAAAATCTATGCCCACAGGAATGATCTAAATCCAACTCGATGGATGAACAGCTGTGCTTCCTTTCTTGGCTCCTTAAAGGAACTTCAGTTTTCTCTATAGCATTCACTGTTTCAGCATCTGAACAACTTTCACTCTTTTTTGACCAAGATAATTTCTTTCCACTCCACACATACCCGTCCTTTCTGTCAGCACTTCTACTTCGACTAGTTTTGGGCCTTACATCTACATTTTTGCTAGTATTTTCACTACTTTCTGCCATTTTGATAAATTATCCACAAATTCCAGTGTTATAAATACTGCTTTTTTAGTTTTTCCAGGAGGGAGTTTCTTCTGGGCACTCTCTGGATGTATCTAAAGAAAAAAAAATCATTAGTCATTTGTCATTCATTTTGTATACAGTTTATATATTAACCCCCGACAGAAGATGAAAAACCAAAATTAGTACAGGTACAAGATAAGAGTACTGGATATATTGGAAGGCAGTTCCAAGATATTTTGTTTTCATTTAAATAATCTGCTTTACTATATACTAATAATTTCATAGGGCCAGGGAGTCAAGAACCTGAGTTCTTTTCCCACACCTAATTCTCGATATAGATTAGAAAAACTGAAGCTTCCTCTCTTAGCCAAACTGTATGCTCAAAATGTGAATAATTTCTAGTCTTGAGATACAGCTTATGCCAATATTTCCTCCCCTTATTTTTATTTCACAGCAAACCAGTCAGTGAATTGTTTGTAAGAGACAGTGAGAAATCTATGACTTGGTGTTTGAGAACCACTACCCTATAGTTCCTTTACTTTCCTCTCCTTGTTTTATTTCCTATTGATTGAAAATACGAACTTTTAAATTATAAAATCTCTTAAAATTTTATTAAATAATCACCACTGAACAGTATGAATGCCATGCAAGCATTTGCAACGCAATTCTGTCAACTCATTTCAGTAACTGCTCAATTTCACTATTAGTCTAGGCAATTCTTAGAAAATATGGAATAGAATAAGAATTTTTTATTTTACATACACACACACCCTTGTATTTTTCTTGGTAATTCTGAGAAACAGGTATAAACTTCTATAGGGCAATGACGTTCCCATGAAATTGGCTAGATATAGGGAATTTACAATGTGAAATACTGAATTTTATTAAGACAAATAGTAATGATTGGTCATAGATGGGATTAAATTAACTCTTCTTAGGTGGAATAAGATTTAAACCCAGAATTGGGGGTAAGGATTCTATAATCTCAAATATTTTACAGATCAAAGTTGAATTTGGAGACTGAGAAAATCAGTCTCACTCAGCACACTAATTATGATTAAGTTTCTGATTATGTCAGAGGAACATTACAATCCTGTCAAGTAAATGTTTATAGCCATTTGAATGTATTTTCAAAGCAATATGATTTGAAACAAACATCTGTAGTAAATACTTAAGCAAGTACCTAAAACTGTGAACTAATGAGTCAGACTTGCCAAATAAAGTACTCCATTGCTAAACACTGAATGGCACCTGGTGATTATACTGATTATTTTTATTTAGTGGGTTCACTAGTATATAGTCATTTAAAATCTATAGGGAAAATATTTTTAATTATAATTTTGGAAGATACATCATCACTTAGTATGCCAAAATTACATTCAACAGTATGCTCTGGCTGTTTATTGACTAAATTCCATTGAGCAAAAATAAACAAGGAGAAGAAACAAAGTAGGCTGAAGAATATGAAGAGTCATGGATTAGAAGAGACACTTGTTACTAAGAGACTGCACACATTTTTCTTTTTTTTTTTTTTTTATTTTTTTATTTATTATTTTTTTTAAATTTTTTTTTTTCAACGTTTATTTATTTTTGGGACAGAGAGAGACAGAGCATGAACGGGGGAGGGGCAGAGAGAGAGGGAGACACAGAATCGGAAACAGGCTCCAGGCTCTGAGCCATCAGCCCAGAGCCCGACGCGGGGCTCGAACTCACGGACCGCGAGATCGTGACCTGGCTGAAGTCGGACGCTTAACCGACTGCGCCACCCAGGCGCCCCTGCACACATTTTTCAAGATAAAAAAGTAATAAGGGAGTCCCAAGCAGATATTTTTCATTAATACAACATAGTTTCTACTTTTTTTCTTTTTATGTTTATTTTTATTTTTGAGAGAGAGAGACAGAGTGCAAGTGGGGGAAGGGCAGAGAGAGAGAGAGAAAGAGAGAGAGAGAGAGAGAGAGGGAGGGAGACACAGAATCTGAGGCAGGCTCTAGGCTCTGAGCTATCAGCACAGAGCCCAACACGGGGCTCAAACTCACGAACTGTGAGATCATGACCTAAGCTGAAGTCAGATGTTTAATCGACTGAGCCACATAGGTACCCCAGTTTCTACTTTTTTTACTCAGTTGTGAAAAATATGTAAGATTTGAAATGCCTGGTGATTTACTAAAAAAATCAATATAGCAGTTTATTAAACTCTGTGACCAACTCAACTACACTGGATATGAGCTCCTTCATCTTGCCTCCCTGTTACCCCTACATTGTACTGTTCCTATTATCAGAGATAAACTCTCTCTCTGTTCTTGACGACATTCCCAATTTACCAGGGCCTGTTTCAGTTTCTCTCAAGTTCTGTCTTCAATAACCAAGTCTCCTATAAAATCCTATAGTGATTCTAATGCTTCTTTAGCTACTATACCTGCTGCTTTCTATTACTAAATATCTTAGTGAGTAGTATAACTTCATTTCCTCTCAAAATGAAAGTAGCTTTTTGTTTTTTTCTGATTATAAAATAAATAATTGTCCGGCTTGAAATGGCCAAGTGGGGGCACCTGGGTGACTTAATTGGTTGACCATCCACCTCTTGGTTGCAAATCAGGTCATCATCCTAGGGTCATGGGATTGAACCTTGCATCAGGCTCTGCACTGAGTGTGGAGCCTGCTTAAGATCCTCTCCCTCCCTCCCTCCCTCCCTCTCTCCCCCCACCCCTCTCCTCTCCCCCACTCATGTTATCTCTTATTCTCTCAAGAGAATAAGAATTCTCTCAATAAGAGAATATAAATAAATAAAATGGTCAAGTGAAAATCTTTTCACTTCATCCTTTTCTCATAAGTTAGCCCAAAACAAGGAAAAATCAGAAATTAAAATACAAAGCTTTTATCTTCAATGAGACTAGCAGATATCTATCACCTGAATCACAAAATATGAGGACAGAATATGAATGGAGGACCAATATCTGACTCAGCAACAGAAGAGGTACCAACAGAGAGGTAGGTAACAGTAGGCACAGAAGTGACATGAATGAGAAGCAAGCCAACAGAGTGGGCGAAGTCCAGGAACCAGAGGCACCAGGTACTATAGAAAATGTGGGTGGAGAACAGGGTGGAAAATGGAGAGGTACGTACTTCCAGCAGATGTATAGCTCTGGTTCTTACTCCTACACTTAGAGGAGATGGGATATGTATCATTTGGAGAAACTGAACCAGAGAGGCTCAGGGCTTTGGATACCAGACACAGGGGTAGAAGGGAGGTTGGGATTAAAATCAGAATGAAAGTTCCTGCCTCCTTCTTCAATCTGGCTTCCAGAACTCCAGCATCCAGACTCGTATCTCCTAATAGGGAATTAAAAGAGACTTTGCCAAAGAATGGAATGGACAAGGAGAAAAGACCTCTAGATGCTGACACCTGGGACTCCTCCAATAAAAAGCTGGAAGGCCACCCAAGCATACAGAGAAGCTTGCTAGTCCATAAGCCCCACCTACTCACAGCTGTCAGGCAGCATTGTTGTGCTTCATTCACTCTGGAATATGAATGAATAGTCATAGGTCATCAGACTTTTGAGGAAAGTCTCTAACAGAAACTAAAAAAACATTAAGAACTGAAAGAAAACAATACCTATAAAAAGAGCAGAACACAAAACTGATTTCTTCCAAGTTAAGAGAAGATATTACATCTATGAATGAGCAAGAGAAGTATGGGACAATCAGAGAATAAGAAAGCTTTGGGAATTAAAAATATGATTACAGAAATAAAATATTCAATAGGAAAATTGGAGGATAAATTGAGGAAATACTAGGAAGTAGGAAAAAATGATTAGAAGAGATAAGAAAACTAGAGGAACAATACATACATTTCATACCAAATAACAAAATAAAGGGGGAGAAACTATACAAGAAACCACATTAGGAAATTTCCTAGAACCAAAGTACATGAGCCTCCATAATGAAAGAGCTTTCAGTACCCAGCACAATGGGGCAAAATACACAATGGGCTATATTATTCTAAAATTTTACAACCCTAGAGATGAAGACATAATATAGTTAAGAGAGTAGATCTCACGTTAAGCATTCTTACCGTAGTTAAATAAACAAATAAGTCTAAGCCAAAAAAAAAAAAAAAAAATTAAAAAAATAAAAAACAGTCTTCTTGTGGGAAAAAAGTCACAAAGGAATGTAAATAAAATGGCATCTGTTTCTCAATAGTAATATTAGGAGCTAGAGGCTAGTTTTGGAATCTAGAAGCTAGTTTCCAACTTTGAAGAGACAACCAAATTATCAATCAAGTATCAGGATAAGAGGGGCACCTGGGTGGCTCAGATGGGTGAGTGCTCAACTTTGGCTCAGGTCATGATCTCACAGTTGATGAGTTCGAGTCCCACATCAGGCTCATTGCTGTTGGCATGGAGCCTGCTTTGGATCCTCTGACCCCCTCTTTCTACTCCCCCCTCCCGGCTTTTGCACTCTCTCTCAAAAACAAATAAGCATAAAAAAAAAAACAACCACAAATTTCCAGACATGCAAAACATCAACAATTTTACCTCATACTGGAAGATACAGTCTTCTAAAATTAGAGTCGTACAACACATCAAAAGATATAACACAGGAAATAAGACATTTAACATAGCAGAAAGGAAATCTGAATTCTTAGGGTGATGAAGAAGGAAAGTCTCTAGACAACAGGGTATCCAGAGCAACTAGTCGATAAAATTACACAAGGCCATAGGCTCCAAAGCGGAGGATCTTGAGGAAAAAAAAAACAAAATAGAACTGACTTTCCCCTGCTTGTGCTCTCTCTCAAAATAAATAGACATTAAGAAGAAAGAAGAAGAAGAAGAAGAAGAAGAAGAAGAAGAAGAAGAAGAAGAAGAAGAAAGGGGTGCCTGGGTGGCTTAGTTAGTTGAGGATCTGACTTCAGCTCAGGTCATGATCTCGTGGTTCATGGGTTCGAGCCCCGCATCAGGTTCTGCGCTGACAGCTCAGAGCCTGGAGCCTGCTTTGGATTCCGTGTCTCCCTTTCTCTCTGCCCGTCCCCTGCTTGTGCTCTGTCTCTCTCCCTCTCTCTCAAAAATAAACATTAAAAAATTAAAAAAAAGAAAACAGAATTGTAAAACACCTGACTCAGCCATGAATGATATTTACATATTCACCAAAACTCTGATATAATTGAGAAAACAAAATGAAAAGAAGGAAACTAAAAGAGTTAAATCCTCATCTATCATGAGAGAAACTCAACTGATGTCTGTTAACTGATGAACCAAGAAAGAGAAGTATAAGCATATGATTTAGAAATATAAAGGTAAATATCAGAAAAACAGAGATTGAAAGTAGATGCCTCTGGGATGGGTTCAATTGCAGCATTTCTTAGCTTATCTAAACTTCCAGTTTAATTTAAATTTTAACCTAGACACATATATTGTTTTGATAGAAATAATAATAATTCATACTCACTGGGACAAATTCAAACTAAGCTTCAAGTTATCAGGAAAAACCCAAAATTATCCATAATCCTACCACCCAGCAGTAACCATTTTAACATTTTCAATATCTCTATGCATGTATATGACAAGGATGCAGTTCCACAGCACAATGACAATGGGCATTAGTAATATGGTTTGAGTCCAGTTTATTTTATACTAGCCATATCACCTGAAACCTCAGTTTCTTCCATCTGAAAAATGGAGATATTAATGCCATCTATTTCATTGAGCTGTTGGGGATTAAACAGAATAATGTATGTTAAGTACTCAGCCAGATCCTAAATGTATTAAGCACTCAATAAATTTTTTTTAAAGAAAGATAGTAGATATATTGTTTTATTAAGGCACGTAAGCCAGTTTAACAGAAATAGTTAATGACAAAAATCACAAGAATACTTCTGTCTCTAGCCGAATTCTAACTACAAAGTTTATGAGCAAATATAATTTTCAGGAGGATAACAAAATGTTTCAAAGTGAAAAGGGATCAATATGCCAGATATAGCTGAAACTCAACAGACCACGAAGCTAGAGAATAATTTGACATTTTCCCCCAGAGAACTAGTTTCCAGCCTTAATAAAGTTTACTTGCCAACATAACAGGTTTACTTCGGCAAGGCTTACCAACTTGTATATGCTAGGTACCTATTAGTTAAGTATCTCTGGATTTTAGGTTAACTGTTCTTATGTGTGTAAATGCTGTAGGTGTCCACAGAATAAAATGAAATACCATTGCCCTAGATGAATTTTCCATACATTTATCTGTACTTCGAGTTTGTGCACAGAAAATCTTGACTTATTTTCAAAAGTATCTCAGAACTATGGCCTTATATAAATTTCACATAGCTATTCTTTTGCTAGAAAATTGAGTTCATCTTCAGAAGTTCATCCCACTTTTATAAATTATTGCAAAAATTTGATTTGGTAAAATGTACCATATCAATATATGTATATGGGTTAGAATGTCATTTAATGTTGTAATCTTCAAGGTAATAAGAAAATTTAACTTCTATTTATATTTGTATAAATAATAGAAAAATTAAAATTTATTAATATTGAATACATGGTTGGCAATGTTCCCATCACTTGTTGTCAGATGGTTACGTGCTGGATGGTGTGCTGTTCCTGGGAGAAGAATAGGAGTTCCAAAAAGTTGAGGACCTGATGCCAGCCCTCTCCAATTCTTTGTTCACCTTTATGGATTGCACCTGCTTCCATGTTACTGGAAAAGATTTATGGATTATATTACCTTAAATAAGTAAATCTTCACAATACTTTGTAAATAGACACAATGATGGAAATTTTATAACATACTAGGTTTGCTAGCTACCTCAGAGCAAAGTACTTAAGTTGTTGAAATTGAAGATGAGTTATGCATTTTTCTTTCACAAAATGACAGGTGTTCTAAAATTGATGATCTTTATTTACTGGGATAAGTTGCTCTCAGCAGCTATTTAGCAGATATATGAAGAAAGAAAGGCAAAACAAAATATCTAAGTGGTCATTTCATGGTATAGGTAACATCTTAATTACTATGAAAGTAACTGCTTAAAAGAAAACATGCCATGGAGAAATCTTTTTATAAAAAAGATATTCAAATTTCCCTATTACATGATTTTTTTTACAAAAATGATAAAAATGCATCATGTATATAAACTCTCACATCTTTACACTTAAGATGCATGGAAAAATAATTTTCTAATCTCTTTCACAAGTTTCATTAAACCTTAAAATTCTTTTTTTTTTTTTTTTAATTTTTTTTTTTTTAACGTTTATTTTTTTTTTATTTTTGGGACAGAGAGAGACAGAGCATGAACGGGGGAGGGGCAGAGAGAGAGGGAGACACAGAATCGGAAACAGGCTCCAGGCTCTGAGCCATCAGCCCAGAGCCCGACGCGGGGCTCGAACTCACGGACCGCGAGATCGTGACCTGGCTGAAGTCGGACGCTTAACCAACTGCGCCACCCAGGCGCCCCAACCTTAAAATTCTTAAAAGTAAAAAAATTAAATCACACTGTTACCAATAAAAATAACATTAATTTTTAGTGAGAACAAAATTATTTTTATTGTTATATTTTTCAAGACTAAAGATGAATTTTGGAGAAGTGCTTTGGTGTCTTGCCTATACAGGTAAAATCTGAATGTAAAAAAAAAAACTGTAGGGTTCTAAATCTGAACAAATCCTTTCAAATAGCCTATCATTAATTCTTGGAATTTTATGGACTTTGCATAAACGAAGCAGAAGAGACACAAATTCCTAAGAAAGTAGCTTTACTACCATTTTAATGTAGTATAGAAATCAAAGATGATATTTTAAAACGTGCTGACAAATCAAAGATCTTTGTTGGTAACTGCAGAGGTGTTTTTTGTTTTGTTTTGTTTTAAGAGGGTGAAAAAAAATCACTTGGGAGAAGGTTGCTTTGGCTTTTGATTCAATAATTAATTTGTTATGAAGGCAGCTAAATTACATTGCTCTGGGGAGTACACAGTGACATCTTTCAAAAAAATTATTTCTTTAAAAAAAATTTTTTTTTTAATGTTTATTTATTTCTGAGACAGAGAGAGACAGAGCATGAGTGAGGGAGGGGCAGAGAGAGAGGGAGACACAGAATCAGAAGCAGGCTCCAGGCTCTGAGCTGCCAGCACAGAGACCAACGCGGGGCTCGAACTCACAAACCATGAGATCATGACCTGAGTCGAAGTCAGTCTCTCAACCAACTGAGCCACCTAGGCGCCCCCAAAAAATTATTTCTTAATAAGCAAGAGGCAAATATCTAAAAAGCAAATTTATATAAAAGTCATTTTCAAGAAAGCAAGTTCCCAGATTCAGTAACCATTTGATCCCAAATACTACCACTAGTTGCAAGGATGGTGAAATGAAAATGAAATCCAACATGAACATTCTACAAGCAAAAGCTTTAAATAACATTTAGTTAGTTCTACTGAATAAGGTCAGATAGGTGATTTTAATTCAAGATTTCTACAGAAAACTGTTAAAAAGCCAGTAATTAAAAGGTTAAACTTCATCAATCTGGAAAACTCATTGTATTCTCTCTCTATAATGTTGGATACCAGAGCATTATTGTATATATTAATTATTCATTGAACAAGTACTTTATCTATAATGCTGATACATATCTAAGACCAGAATTCATGTGAATACTAAATTAAAATAAATTTGATCCTAATAGAATTATTTATTACACTACATTAAGAATTTAAAAATAAATTATTACTCTGGTAGTAATTCAGACCTGGGAATTTCTTACCAAATTCATGATTCCAAAGTTTACTTGCCATTATGTGGCCCAAAACTCCCTGAAAGCATTCTGATCATAGTCTGTGATATTTGAATTAGATTCTGTGGGTCATAGTCCTTAACATTTGATCATAGTCTGATACTTAAGGAGGATTCTGTGGCACATTTAGGGCCCACAAATGGAATACACTGGATAGTAGATGACAGATGAATTCCTTGAAATGTTAAGAAAAAAATGTGAAAAATAAATTTGTTCATATGAAAAAATCTCCGAACTAAAATACATTTTTTTCTCATTACAAAAGCAATACAGGTTCATTTTTCAGTAAATATTTTTAGTGTCTCTTTTATTCATGCTACCAAGGAAGGGCTCACGAGACTTGATCCGATTAAAAAACAAAACAAAACAAGCAAAAGGAATTATTGATTAGTACCACTACATTCTCCTCTTCTCCCCACTCTCCATTTACTTTCCCAATTATAGGTTGCTTATGTCACTGTCCCCCAATCTACTTTTGTGGACACTAGTTCTAAAAGATGTTAATACACTTTCTAGAGAAATAGGGGTTTCTTTGACAAACAAGTTTAGTAATGGCTTCCCCTCTGAAAGATCATGTTGCACATTTTGTAAAGGTTCTGAGAGGTCCTTCAGTTAAGAAGCCTGGTTAAGCCCTAGTTTCCTATACTTGGCTTACAGAAATCCTTCTAGAGCACATTTTAGGGGAAACATTAACTTGGTCTAATATTTAAATGATTGTACATTCCCTGAGCCAAAAAGAAATGT
Source organism: Puma concolor (assembly GCF_028749965.1). Lineage (NCBI taxonomy): Eukaryota > Metazoa > Chordata > Mammalia > Carnivora > Felidae > Puma > Puma concolor. The sequence goes on from NC_141672.1 coordinate 46,182,019, forward strand.
CTGGGAACCTGTCACTGAAGAAGGTGAGTAAAGAGAGCAGAAAACTAAGCTGGCAGTACCTAGACTTTTAAAAGTGGAAGGACCTTAAAAGAATCTCAGAAACCAGAACCTTTAAGATAGAGGATTGCAACTCTTTAGGGAATAAACTAGATTGAACGGATGTATTTTTTCTTTCCAATTTGTAATTTTTAAATATAAAAACAATATATGCTCAGTATAAGATATATGGAACATTCAGACAAGTTTAAAAAGGAGGAAAAAACTATAATTCAATTACCTAGAGACAATCAGTTTAGACATTTTAGCTTATTTCCTTGCAATCTTTTTTCCTATGAAAGAAATTCAGTCTAAAGAGAAAATTTTAATGGTTTAAAGATCTATAAAAAATTAATAATCTGCACTTTTTCACTACACTATATTTAAAAATGAAGCATGGTGGGGTGCCTGGGTGTCTCAGCTGATTAGGAGTCCAACTGGTGAGTTTGGCTCCAGTCATGATTTCATCGTTTTTGAGTTTCAGCCCCACATCGGGCTTTGCATTGACAAGTGTGGAGCCTGCTTGGGATTCTCTCTCTTTCCCTCTCTCTCTGCCCATCCTCTGCTGGTGCACACGCTTGCAGTCACTCTCTCTCTCTCTCTCTCGTTCTCTCAAAATGAATAAATAAACTTAAAAAAAAAGTGAAGCATGGTGCAGATGAAATAGCATAAGGGTCTAAATCATCAAACATGGGCTAAAATTCAGAATTTGTCACTTACTAGTTATGTCACCTGATTTTTAAAATCTAATTTAGCTTCAGTTTTCACATTGTAAAATCTGGATAACGCAAGCTGTCTCCTGTTTTCACTGCCAGGATTAAGGCATATGAAAATAGCATAGCATTGAGCTTAATGAAAATACATATTTGCTACTTTCTATTATTATTCAGGACTTTTCACGTAGAAGTTAATTTCTAAAAACGAGAGGTTGGAAAGTTGCAAAATTTTTAAAAAGTAACAAGAGGAAACAGGCCATCTATAAGGCTAGAAAATCTACACAAAAATATACCTCGAAAATCTGAGATGGAGGAGGCTTCAGCATCTGAAATATCATAAAACACTTTATGTTATTCCTGATATTAAACAGTGTCTTTTTAGAAAGTTATAAAACTTTACAAATTCTTTATAAAAATATTATGGGTATAAATAACCAAACTTTTAATTATTAAAGAAACTGTAGTTTCTTGCAAGCTAACTTAGTAAATATATAGATTTCAACAGAAATAGTAGGTAGGTTTTTTTTTAACTAATTATAAATTATTCTTTCCACTGTTTTGCAATAATTACATATGCTTACATTTTAGCCTGGGTGACGTTTTACCTATGCTAGTTGTTAACAAACTACTATAAGATGATTCTTTTAAGATGATTCATTTAAATAAAATACTTTAGTGTCCTGATATGTTTTATTAAATTCTAAGTTTTATGGCAACAGTTATGATTTGGAGAGGCAGTATAGTAGACTACCTTGAACCAGAAGGAAAAAGATCTGTGCTCTAAAAAAAAAAAAAGACATGTGTTCTACTTCTAGTTCCGACATTTGGTAGGAGTATGACTTTGGACAAACCACAATCTTTCCAAATCTTGGTTTCTTCATCAATAAAAGAGTGATTATATTTGTCTTGCTGTGTAAGGATCCACTATCCATGTTAACAACATAATCAAATAGTATGGCTGTCTTTAGCCACAGGAACTGGATAGCTGGAAATAGAACTTTTACTATATTGCCTTTTACACCTTAGGAAGTTTATACATATGCCAAGTAATATTTACTCCAAAAATTAAATAGCTGGTAAATTTCAGGACACCTTCAGAGATACACAAATCAGATTTCTAAACTGTCTTCGTTGTTATTTTTTTCAATACTCTGTTCCCTTCAGTTATTTTAACCTTCTCTTCCAGCCTTCTTTCACATAATTAGTGATTTTTACATCGAGTACATATTTTATTGAAAAGGCATTTTTTAAACTCCTTCCATAAGGTAATACTGATATACTTCTCAGATAAACTGAGTCTCTCCGAGTATATGATATAGATAACACTCATCACCATCAGCAGAATGATAATATATATTCGTGTTCTCTCACCCTATTGCCCTTGAGAACAGTATTTGTGAACCTAAGGGTTCTAAAAGTGGTCGCAACAGAGCAAAGCTAATCTTCATTGCATTGAAACTGCGACCTTGGGATCATTTTCAGTGAGTTCATTCAGCTACCCACTCCTGTGAGACACACACTATGAATGATAAATAAATCCATTTGGAAAATTTTAACAGCCAGATCAGTGACAGCTACAATGGATTTTTTAAAAAAGCTATGTTATCCTAAATAACCAAACAATTTTGCAAACATTTAAGTTACATGCATTTCATTACTACACTAATACATGTTTGAATGTCAGTTTCCATTAACAAGACCATGAACTCATTGACATTAAAATTTGCAGGCTTTTGAACGAGAAATGGGACTTGTGAAAATATTATACTCGCAAAAGAATACATCTTTTAATGTTTGAAAACTATTTTAAAAATTTTGCTTAATGATTTAAACAAAAATAAATTCCAATTTGAATAAAAACATTAAGTACCCACCCACGCACCCTGTTAATAACACCAGACATTAGTAACAATTAGTTTTATACATCCATGAGTATCTCCTATATACTATAACAATCAATGGAAGTAATGTCTCCATTTTAGAGATGAGGAATATGACATTCAGAAAAAGTAAAGCATATTCAAGGTCATACAATGAGTAACTGACAGAGTGAAAATTAAAACCTACAGTTGTTTAACTCTAAGGCCCAAGTTCTTGTCAAACGTGAAATTTGTAAAGGAAATTTTTCTTTAACGTATGAATCACAGGGCCTGATTGCTAAGACAGAGTGAAGGGAGAGAAGTACAGACACCATTCAGAGTTTAAAGTTACATGGTGTTATAGATATCATAGTTAGGTCATTTTATACCTATAACTGTTGGTCCAATTTATAGATTCTTCTTAGCCTGAGGTCTGAATATTACTACCTTGAAATCTCATCATGATATACTCAGTATAGAGACAAATATTATCAGAGTTCATCTTTAATCCCATAGTTTATCCAGTTATATTCACTTGGATAAAAAAATTACAAATCAGTCTATGTTAAAACTAACAAATGATATCCAAATAAAATTAAGTCACTCAGAAAGAATCATCTCAGGTATCTTTTGCTGTTGCGGGAAATCAACAATAGGTTGGCTATTTTCCCATAAATCCCAAGTTCATTTTTGGCTCATCATTCTTCCTCTTCATTCATATACCAAACTTAAGTATCTAGGAAGCCTACTGGGAGCGCTAGTACTCAAAACAACTCTTCACACAATGCCAAGACCTTAAGAACAATAGCAAGTTTGTGTAACTGTGCAACTTTTCACAATGGGACTAGATTAAAAAACAATGGGGAAATCTCTATAACAAAAAAAGTCTCATTTATGTCATAAACTAGTGTCCGATGGAGACTACAAGGTGGGTACCACAAAAATATGCAATTGTGAAGGTATTCAACAGAGACTGTTCCACCAACATGGGGACACAATCTAAACCATAAACTTAATGGCCAAGACCCTTCGCGCAGACTGCAAGCAGCTAAGTATTCAACAATATATTTTAGTTCTGGCTCTTCTTTTAGATCTAAGTACTCACTCCAGTGAACTTCAGGTCGGGTCTAAACGGGGAAACCCAAGTTACTTTCTTCTTCTGGGATATATATATATATATATATATATATATATATATATATATGTAAAGAGTGCCCCCCAAATAAGCATTAATGTACAGGCCATACCTCCAGAGACTGAGAACTAAGATTAAAGTCTTCCCTTCTTTATCTCCATAGAAACGACAAGGTGAGGGCGCGAAGGATGCCAAAATGAAAGGTTTGGGAAGAGTCTTGCTCTCCCGGGGAGAAGATGCTCAAATACCTCATTCTTTAGCAGGGCCCCACGGAGGGGCTGGACAAGTTCAGGAACTCGGATATGGTTGCATGTTAGGAGAGCCTGGAAAGCGGTAGCAGACCCCAATCGACAAGGCCAGGCAGCAACCACCCTTCCCCCACTCACCTTTCAGAGCGCAGCTTAACTGGGGCTGTCCGAGTAACTGCCGCCATCACCATCGCCATCACTCTGGGTACTCGCTAAGGTGAAGGGAGGCCCAGTCACTCCTGCACCTCCTGTAGGTCCTATAAGGCGGATGCCTTTCTGCAAGCTGACACCCCTCGGCGCTGGGTTCTGGTCTCAGAGGATGCGGTCACCGCCTCCACCTGCTCCCAAGGCGCTGCCATCACTTCCGTGTTCGGCACCCTCCCTTTCTTCCTCACTCCCCCAAGCAACCGGCTTTTTCCTTTGCAGGCGGCGCGTAGCTGACGCCACCACCCGGCGACTTCGGTCTTGCTCTGCGCCGGGCGTGGGCGGTCGGGCGGGCCGGCGCAGGCGCAGTGGTAGCGAGCACGCCAGAGCGCGGGAAGCGGCCCGGCGCGGGCGTTTGTTCCACGCTTTTCCTCACCGGCGTAGCTCGGTTCTCTCGGTGAGTACCCCCTTGCGCTGCCAGTGGCCTTACAGCGCACCGAAGGGAAACGTGTCCCCTTCCCGGCTAATTGTCTGGCAGACCCTCTGCTCTGTCTTGTTTGTGCCACTCGGGTGGGGGGAAAGGGGGCCACCGGGAGACTAACTTCCCTGCTTCTTCAGCCACCGGCTTTTCCTCCCCTTTAAACTAATACTAGTTTTGATAAAACATTTTTAGGTGGGTAGAAGGAAAGATGCCTGCCACCCAGAAGCCGATGAGATTTGGACATACCGAGGGACACACAGATGTCTGTTTTGATGATTTGGGGAGGTAAGGTACTTTGAGAAACGAAAAAGAACGTTTGAGGTGTAAATATTACAGAATTTATTGTTCTGCGTCAGATAAGCAGCCTAAAATGACGCAACCAGACAGAAAAAAGACTGAAGTCTAAAATGGCACATGTATTTTCCTTAGGTTTATTGTTCGATTCGGGCCGTCCTTGTAGTTTTAGTATGTCTAAAAAGTTAACGAGTGTAAAATCTTACTTCCAGAGGAGTTGGAAAGATGTGAGCTTTCTCCCATATTTATCTTTTGTTCACTTGCCCTCTGCATCCCACGTGATTATTTTGTCAGATGGCTAGCTGCCTCTTTCTCAAATTCAGTGGCCCTTTCTGTCGTTTTGGTGTTGTGTCTTTCCTTGGCTTTTGTGATACTATTTCCTTTTTTTACTGTTTCTAACTTTTGACTTTTTTCCCCCCAGCTTACTTCCTTTGCTTAATTGATTGTGATCTTTTCCCAGGGTTATTCTGGTCTCTTTTTTATCTTTCTAAATCTCATTACTCTGCAGTACTATCCAGTTTCGTGGCTTCCACTGTTACTCCTATATTGATTGACTTATTGAAAAAATATTTGCGTGTCAACTCTGGTGGAGGCTAGAGATACAGTAGTACAAACAAGTCTCTTCATTGACCTTAGAGTCTTTTTAGATTGACCGACATTCTGCACAGATTAATCACCACAGTGAATGTACGTTTAGAATTATACTTAGCAATATTAAATGATAGGTATAATGATAAGCATATATGAAAGAATGTTGATACAGTTTGGAAGGTGGGGAAGGTTTCTCAGAAGAAGTGTTTCTTGAGATGAGATCTGAAGATTGAGTAGGTGTTAGGGAGTATAAAGAGATGGGGGGAGGCAGTGGGGTGGTGGTGTTGGCATTCCAGGCAGAGTGAACCCTGAAAAATTCCAGTGGGGTAGGGACCATGGTATGCTCAAAGGACAGAAAGAAAGCTAGTGATGCCAAAATGTAGAGTGTGATGCAGAGGTTGATGAGAGATGAAATCTGTGATGGTAAGCATTGGGCATCCTATCTAAGACCTTCTGGGCTTTATTGAGGAATCTTGTTTTCATTTTAAAAGCCATAGGAAGGTATTAAAAACTTGAAGCAGAGAGATGTGATCAGACTTTTTTTTTTTAGTGTTTGTTTATTTTTGAGAGAGAGACAGACAGAATGCGAGCAGGGGAGGGGCAGAGAGAGGGAGACACAGAACCCTAGGCAGGCTCCAGGCTCTGAGCTGTCAGCATAGAGCCCCACGCGGGGTTTGAACTCATGAACTGTGAGATCCTGACCTGAGCTGAAGTCGGACATTTAACCGACTGAGCCACCCAGGCATCCCCAGACTCTTGTTTTTGAGAAGTTATGTGGAAGATGAAGTGGAAAAGTAGAAGTGGATGCAGAAAGACTGAGGAGGTACCTGCATTAGTCTTGTGGAGTGTGATGGAAGCTTGGACTAGAGAAGACATGACATGGAAAAAGGAGGATGCATTCAGGAAATATTTGAAAGGTAGAATCAACAGGATAGATCAGACATTAATGATGAAGGAGATGGAGATGTGTGGGATCACATCTATGTCTCCGGGTGTTACATTTGGGGAGATGACAGTGCCATTCACAGATATCTGAAATGTTTGGAGAGGAGCTTATTTCAGAGGTAGAAGAAGAGTGGAGATTATGAGTTTACATTTGAACATTTGGAATATTTCTTTGAGATATTCAACTAGAGGTGTAGACAGATAAATGGGTCTAAAGCTAAGAAATGTGAGCTAGAAATAGAAATCTGTATCTTGCTGATGTCTCCTGGAGTTAAGGATTGAGGTCTTGACTGGAAATCTAGATGTGGAAGTTAATAAATAGATGTTTAATGCTATGAACTTGGGTGAAATCACCTAGAGAGGGAGTAAATGTAGTTGCGAAAAAAAGTTTAAGGGCTAAGCCCTCGGACACTACAAAATATTTAGAGATCCAATTAAAGAAGGAAGACCCAGCTAAGGAGACTTCAGACGGGCTGGCTAGAAAAGTAGAAAACAAGAGACAAGAATGATGTCTAGAAGCCAAATGAAGTAAGCATTTTAAGGAGGAGGAAATAATAAACGATGTCAAATGCTGCTGGTGGGTCAAGTTGAGGACTGAGAATTTACCATTAGATTTGGTAATATGGGTGATCTATTGTTACGGAGTGGTGAGAATGAAAACCTTGTTGCAGTGTATTCATAAAACTGGAAAGGGAGGAATTAGAGTTAGCGAGGATGGCACTCAAAGAGTAAGGGTAGTTGGATAGGGATGTGAGGTCAGGAAAGGTTTTTGTTTTAATGTTTATTATTTTTGAGAGAGAAAGAGAGAGAGAGCAAGCAGGGGAGGGGCAGAGAGAGAGGGAGACACAGAATTGGAAGGAGGCTCCAGGCTCTGAGCTGTCAGCACAGAGCCTGGCGCGGGGCTCAAATCCACAGACAGCGAGATTATGACCTGAGCTGAAGTCGGCCGCTTAACTGACTGAGCCACCCAGGCACCCTGGGAAGGTTTTTGTTTTAAAGTGAGAGATGCAGTATATGTATGAATGGCGATGATCCATATCCCAGGGAGGGATAAGTTGATGTTATGGTAGGAAGAGGGAGAATTGCAGGAGTGATGGCCTTGAGTAGGTAAGAGGGATTACAATATAGTGCACAAGGGAGAGAAAGTGGCCAAAGGTAGGAACTTTGTCAAATTCACAAGTGGAGGGAAGGAGCACCTAGGAGGCATAGTGAGAATATGAGGCTAATTTCTACAGACTGCTTCAGTTTTCTGAGTAAAATAGGAAGCAAAGTTTTTAGCTGAGAGTGGGGAGGCTGTGGGGGTTTGAAGAAAGAGGAGTAGATATGAGATAGATGATTAGAAAAGAAGGACCTAGGGGCGCCTGGGTGGCTCAGTCGGTTAAGCGTCTGACTTCAGCTCAGGTCATGATCTCACGGTTGGTGAGTTCAAGCCCCGCGTCAGCCTCTGTACTGACAGCTCAGAGCCTGGAGCCTGTTTCAGATTCTGTGTCTCCCTCTCTCTGACCCTCCCCCATTCATGCTCTATCTCTCTCTGTCTCAAAAATAAATAAACGTTAAAAAAAATTTAAAAAAAAGAAAAGAAGGACCTAGGGAAATATAGTTAGTTGGAATAGTGGGCAACACTAATGGTCTACTTTAGGTTAGCGATCATGAATTTAAAGTGATATCAGACAACCTAGTTATGTGTTTTTTGCTAGCCACGTTTAGCTGCAAATGTTACTTACCAATGGGCATAGAGTTGGATTTAACCACGGTTGGGGTTTTGTCAGGTAAGTATGACAAAGGGAGGGGGTTTGAGGATGATGCAAAGAAGTGATTTTAAGAACAGGTTGTGGAATCTAAGCCAGATTAGGAGGGATGTGAGAATTTGTGAGGGAGTGAGAGATAGTGAGAAGTTAGTTTCAATAGATTGTAGATCCTAATAGAAGTAAAAAATGGTTGAAGTTAAGATATTAAGGGTACAGGTAAAAAGATAAGTGATTAGGATGATTGAAATTGAAATTATGAAGAATTTGCAATATTGGTAAAGACAAAATCTACTGTATGACAATGAGAGTCTGAGATGAAGTGAAGGACAAGACTTAGTATAAGAAGGCTTCGTGTATATGGATATTACAAATACTAAGAATTATGATAGGAATAGTGTTGTTCAGAGCACCTGGGTGGCTCAGTGGGTTAAGCATCCAGCTCTCAGGTCATGATCTCACAGTTAGGAGATAGAGCCCCGAGTCAGGCTCTGAGCTGCTAGTGTGGAGCTTGCTTGGGATTTTCTCTATCTCTCTCTCTCTACCCCTCCCCTGCTCATTCTCTCTCTCTCTCTCTCTCTCTCTCTCTCTCTCAAAATTCACAAATAAACATTTTTTTTTAAAAGGCATAGTGTTGTTAGGGAATGACAATGAACCTTGTGCTAAAAATCCTTAGGGAATATGGGAGATTTCTCTTTAGGAATTTGTAGGTGGTCTCAAAGCAGTTTTTTGCCCCTCCCCCCTTTTTAAAGAGAGTGGGGTGTAGCAATAGAATGGAAGTGGTAATGAAATGGAACGAAGGCCCACTGACAGGCCCCAAAGGAACGTAGAAGAGAAATCAACCACCTTTAAAAATTTCTTTTAACGTTTATTTATTATTGAGAGAGAGAGAGAGCATGAGCATGGTAGGGGCAGACACAGAATCTGAAGCAAGCTCCAGGCTCTGAGCTGTCAGCACAGAGCCTGATGCGGGGCTTGAACTCACAAACTGCAAGATCATGACCTGAGCTGAAGTTGGACACTTAACCGACTGAGCCTCCCAGGCACCCCAGAAATCAACCACCTTTTAAGAGGATTGAAGAGGAATCTGTGTTCTCAGAAGTGTTCAGGAAAAAAGCTGAGGATAGTCTGGTGCCTAACCATGAATTTCATGAGGCACAATGGAAGGGTTTGGGAGAGGTGGTCAGATTAGGAAAAGAACATTGCTCAGTGAGGATGGAGAATCTAGATGGTGAGAAATGCCTTGATAATCGTTGGCTTCTTGTAGTTATGTCACAAAGAGGATAAAGACATGATATAATTAGTCCTTATACTCAGAAACTTACAGTGGTTTTCTTATCATCTAAACCGGGACACCTTTGGGAATGGGGAGAAGGATTTCAAAAGAATTAAAATTATAATTTTTAAAATTATTTATTGATTAGCAAATTATTCTGTTTTGATAGAGCTATAACATTTCTGTTCAAAAAGTGTTTTGGGCACCTAGGTGGCTCAGTTGGTTAAGCATCTGATTTCCTGATTTCGGCTCAGGTCATGATCTCCCGGTTGTGAGATTAAGCCCCCAGTTAGGCTCTGTGCTGAGCATGGAGCCTGTCTGAGGTTCTCTCTCTCTCTCTCTCTCTCTCTCTCTCTCCCTCCCTCTCTCTCCCTCTCTCTCCCTCTCTCTCCCTCTCTCTCCCTCTCTCTCCCTCTCTCTCCCTCTCCCTCCCTCTCCCTCCCTCTCCCTCCCTCTCCCTCCCTCTCCCTCCCTCTCCCACTGCCCCTCTCCCTTGCTTTCATGCTCACTCACGTGCTCTCTCTCTCTCTAAAATAAACAAAACAACAACACAAAAACCTGTTTTAAAATATTTTTCCTAAAGACGTATTTATGATATTAAAACATTTAAAAAATTTACATTGATTTTCTAAATATTAAACATATAAACATTTACATAAGTAGAATATTCTTGGTACATACTCATCTACTTTAGTCAGTTCTTTTAACCTGTCTCTAACATGGCATTTTTCTGAAAAATATATTTTTTTCAATATAGTCTTATTTTTATTTTTATTTTTCTTATAAAATTGGCTGCAGTCATCCTCAGAGTTGCATTTATGCTGAGACCTTGAAGTGAGATGAGTTAACTCTTTTTTTAAGACCATAATATTTTTTCTTCTTTTTTTTTATGCTTATTTATTTGTTTTTGAGAGAGAGCCCCAGCACAGGGGCAGAAAGAGAGAATCCCAAGCAGGCTCCATCCCATGAACTGTGAGATCATGACCTGAGCTGAAATCAAGAGCCAGACGCTTAACCGACTCAGCCACCCAAGTGCCCTAGGGTCATAATATTTTTCAGTATAAGAAAATAACTTTCTTTAGGTTCTCACATACCTGGTAAGCTCAGAAAATTCTACTAACTGGAAGACTCTTCAATTTTTAAAAATCTATTTTAATTGAAATGGGTAAATCTTTTACTTTCAGTATTTTTATGGGTTCTGTCTTTTTACCTTCATTCAGAGTACCCTTTTTCAATAGTAAGTTCTTCAATATTTTTTACTTTTTATTTTTTTATATTTTATATATGTATTTTTTTTTCTTTAATTCATCAAGTAAGTTTTCTGGTTTCTTTGAATGTTTCACAAATTTTAAGCCTACTCAGTTTCATTTTATTTTGGCACAGAATATAAATTTATATAGTTAAAAAGAGGGGTTCCCTCAGAAGATTCTTACAAGTCAAGATATTCCAGAGTACAATGAGAGAATTTCAAAATGATATCATTCACTCTTTCAGCTTTTAATGTACAAGTTGTTCAATTCTTAATTTGCTTTTGTAGGGATATATTTTAGTGTCTTCTTGTCCATAAGCTTTGTTTTCATTAACTGCCTTTCACCAAAAGCTTCAAAGGCTTGAGTCGAATGCTTCAAGATCGTTAACTGATTTTGAACAAAATGCAACTAAGACTTAGGGAACGTGTTTCCAGTAGTGGTGGTGGTGGTGGTGGTGGTGATGATGATGATGATAGTAACACCATCATTATAGGACACTTAGGTTTTATAAAGTCACTCTTCAAAGACTCATATATTTTAAAAATCTAATTGATGGGCAGGAGAGAAACCATCTCATGCAATGCTGAAGTATTTTTGTGTATCTAATATCAGTTTGTTTTGAAAATTTTGTTCAGTCATTGTGGGTATAAACTAAATTATCTCAAAATTCAACTACTGTGGCTTCTGTTTTGATTCATACATTTTTATAGTTCATTTGGTTATGAATTATAGTTTCAATTCCAAGTACATTTGTGTTTCATAGATTTCTTAATTTAGTAAGTGCATTGTTTTTACCACAGTGCTGTGCTCTACCAAAATGGGTATTACTGTGAAAATTAAGAATTTTATCTTTAGCATTAAACTTTGCAAATGTTAGAATTCCCAATAGTGTTAGATGTTTTACTTCCACAGAATAAACTTTCAGAAGCTTTACTTTGTTTCTGTGAACTGGAGAGAAAACTAAACCATTATTGGAATCAATCTGACTGATTTTCTATTTAAACGTTGTAATGACATTGTAATAAAACCAGTATCATTTAACTGTTTGAAAAGTTCTTTTAAAAAAAAAAGGTTTTTTTTTAACATTTATTCATTTTTGAGAGTGAGAGACAGAGCATGAGCGGGGGAGGGTCAGAGAGAGAGGGAGACACAGAGTCCAAAGCAGGCTCCAGGCTCTGAGCTGTCAGTACAGAGCCTGATGTGGGGGCTCGAACTCACGGACCGCGAGATCATGACCTGAGCTGAAGTTGTACGCTTAACCGACTGAGCCACCCAGGCGCGCCGAAAAGTTCTCTTACTAATGGTGACTGCATATTAACAGCTATAACTTTACTCCCTACTTGCACTAGAAAAAATGAAAAATGAACAAAATTAATTTAGAACCACTGTTGTTTGTTCTAGTTCTAGTACAATAGCCTAGCCACATGTGGCTATTTAGATTTGAATTAATTAAAGTTAACTAAATTTAACATTCAGGTCCTCAAGTCACACTAGCCACATTTGAAACCACATTTTAATTGCTCAGGAGCCAAACAATTTCCATCCTCTCAGCAAGTTCTATTGGACAGTACTTAATTATTATGAAAAGTCATGCCTGACAAGATGCCAACTCACTTTCTGCAGCTGCAGAAACATGGTTTTCAGGAAGTTTCAAGATAACTACTAGCTTACAAAGTAGATGCTCAAGTTTCTTCAGGAGTTCTGTGTCTTCTGTCTTTCCTGTGTTTGGTATTATCACAACAGCCTCTGTAACAAATGTCCACTAACATTTTGTTCATGTTAACATTTTTATTATCAGCTTCTTGAGAAGCAGAAATTTAGTGTTTAATATTTTGTTAAACGTGTACTTGATATCTTTTTTTTTTAGTTTGTTGCTACTGAAAGGTGTTTTATTAAAAGGCATAATCAATAATAAAATGAATGTTTTATTCCTATAGTAAGTGACAAAAACAGTGTCAGAAGAATATTCAGACTACTCTAAAAGTTCTTCAGGGGACTGTTGAGCTATTTTTTGCATATATTTCTCATTAATTCCACCACATTTCACTCTAATATTCTAATGGTACCACCAACTGACACCTGCAACTTTCTACATCTCCTTTGCTGCCTAGCTGGTTGCACCAAATAGTTAGTAGGGGCAGCAATATGAAATACTTATCCCATCACCATTGAAGACTGAAAGAAATCGTTCTCTCTAGGGCCTCCTGACTGTTTTCACTTTGGTTTTAATCAAAGTGAACCAACTGTTAACACCTGTTGTCTGTGAAGGGTGGTATTATGTTGCATAAAGAAAGGATTGGAATGGGGAGATGGGTTGTCACTGGTTGCCTTTCAGATTTACCTATGTGATAAAGTGAGAACTCTGTTCGTTGTACATGTTACACTACTAAACAAGACCATGGCAGAAGCTGGAAGTGCAAAGAAGAGGTCTGTCAAACCCACCCAACAAATTTGGATGCATGTAATACTAATATATTTTTTTTAAGATACTACATTTTATTTATTTTTTAAAGTTTATACATTTCCTCGGTAATCTCTACACCCAACATGGGGCTCTAATGCTCAGCCCCGAGATCAAGAGTCACATGCTCTTCTGAGTCAGCCAGGTGTGCTGATACTAATATGTTTTAAAGTGAAAAATCGAGGACAGATTACAAACTAGCAGGATGCATAAATCAGGAAAGTCCTGGGCAAACAGACTAACGGTCCTCCTATTTACTTCCTATAGAAGGGAGTCCAAGCTCCTTACTCTGGCATTAAGATCATTGTGAATAGGATGACCCCCAATCTACATTTTTTTTTCTCAATTTCCTGTACTGTCTGCTAAGTAAACTCCCTATTCTTTACTAACATCGTGTTTTTGTTCATGTGGTTTCCTCTGTTTGGAGCTGCTCTTTTCACCAATCTCAGCATATCTAATTCTACTTGCCCTACTTGCCCTTTGACTTCCCAGTGTCTTCTTTCTTTTGAATCCCTCTGATTTTCCAGGTGGGAATTAATCCTTTTCTTCTGAACCTCTATAGTTCTTTATATGGCTTCTCTTTGCCATTGACCATGTTATTTTTGTGTTTTGTTTCCTTTTGTATGTGTCACAACACCTACAGATAGGACACACACCAAATGAATAAAGCACCAGGAAACAAGAGGTTTAAAACAAGATTTGAGTGTTACAGCCATTTGAATAATCAGCTTTGGATAATTGAGTTCTTGTATCCGTCCACTTACTCATTTTACAAACATTTATCAAGGCTTCTATTTGTCAGAGATTGCTTTGTGCCAGGGGCACAATGGTGAGCAAGGTTGACTTAGTCCCTGTTGTTAGATTACACACTCATCTTTCTTACATTATTACAAAGAATTTTATGCCAGGGAGGAACTGTAGGGAACATTAAATTCACCCTTCATTTTATAGAATAGGAGATTAGCAGTCCTCGTTATTGAAGTTTAGGTATGTAAAATAAGAAAACATTGATTAACACCTTGATTTTATTGGAAAAAAAGATAAAGTAGTATTCTAAAAAAATTAATAAGGCTGAAACTGGGTGACCTTTTAATGACTGTGTTTCCTCCACAGCTGTATTGTGACTTGTGGAAGTGATGGTGATGTGAGGATTTGGGAAGATTTGGATGATGATGATCCTAAATCTATTAACGTTGGAGAAAAGGCATATTCATGTGCTTTGAAGGTATTGAAAACAGTTACAGCTAACAATGAGAAATGATACTGCTGTGTGATTTTTATGCAAGGGTGAAGAATATTTTTGTTGAAGTTTTTAATGTAGAGGTATTTTTTGTTTCTCTTATGAAATAGTAATATTCAAATATGTATAATGCCATAAATTTTTACAGGTAAAACCTAAATCTGAATGGCTTTAAAATCTGAATGGTTTAGGGTTCCTGGGTGGCTCAGTCCATTAATCATCTGACTTCAGCATAGGTCATGATATCAACGTTTGTGAGTTTGAACTCCACATCGGGCTCTGTGCTGACAGCTCAGAGCCTGGAGCCTGCTTCAGATTCTGTGTCTCCCTCTCTCTGCTTCTCCCCCACTTGCGTTCTCTCTTTTCAAAAATAAATAAATATTTAAAATTTTTTAAATCTGGATGTTTTATTAAAGATGATTAATGTGTTAATGGTAAACCAGTTAAAATATATGCAAGAAATTATATGTTTTCTTTTGAGATTTAAATGTTCCCTTTTCTCTTTGAGAGAAAACTCCATGGCATTTTCAGGTTTTTAGTTCACTAATTTAGATAACTTGAAGAATCACACTAGAAAAGAGGAATATTCTAGCTTTTCAAGATATTTATGTGTTTCATGTTTCTGACGTTTTATGTAAGGTAAGTCTGGAAATGAGATGTAGGTCATTTGGAGAATGGAGACATGTTTTTCAGAAGGACTTGGCTATCTAAATATTTAAAAACGACTAAACTTTTAATTTGTGATGAATTTTAAGTTGAGTGTATTGTATTTGGGTAGAAAAAAATCTTTTCACAGAAATACATATTTTCAAACTCAGGCTCATTAAAGTAAATTAATGAGATGGTCTTTATTTTATTATTTTTTTAATGTTTATTTAAAGAGAGAGAAACAGTGCAAACGGGACGGGCAGAGAGAAAGGAGACACAGAATCTGAAGCAGGCTCCAGGCTCTGAGCTGTCAGCACAGAGCCTGACGTGGGGCTCGAACTCATGAACCGTGAGATTGTGACCTGAGCCAAAGTCAGATGTGATGCTTAACTGACTGAGCCACCCAGGCACCCCTGAATGAGATGGTCTTTAGATATTAGATATTCTTTTTTAAATGGTCACATATAAGAGAAAATATATTCCCAGAAGGAAAAATACAAAAGACTAACATACATTAGATACAAGTTAAATCTCACTAATAAGCAAAGAAGTACAAATTAAACAACTGGAATTTTTTTTTTCCATTAGATTGGCAAGGATGAAAAATATCACTAATTCCAACAATAGTGAGGATTTGGAGAAGTATTTATAAATGAAAAAGACTCACTTGTGGTTTTCTGTTACACTCACACTACTACCATGCTCCTAACACCTCAACCACTGGATGTGTGGATTTTTCCCCCACACCAAACAAATTTCTGTAATATTAGCTGGGTGTCCTATAGTTCAGTTCAATTCTGACACTAGCACAGAGTTAGCACAGACCTCACAGGTTAGGGGCTCAGTGCCACAAGACTGCTCCCCACTTTAGATACAAGTTGAAAGTAGTAAATCCCCAGCTTACCCACAGCATCTGTCCTACTTGGCTGCAAATCAGAGGTTCCCATGCCGCCCCCCCCCCCCCCCCCCCCCCCGAAAATGAAATGGTTTCAGTCATTTGCTACAAATAGCTCACAGAATTCAGGCGGAAACACTGGTACCAGTTCATTATATAATGAAGTATAGATAAAGGTACAGGTAAACAGGCAGATGAAGAGATACATAGTATGAGGTCTGGGAGGGTATTTTTTCCCCATGGAGTTGGGGTCTGAACATCCTCCTGGTACGTGAATATATTCACCAACCTGGAAACTCCTTGAACCTCATGCTATTGGGATTTTTATGAAGGCTTCGTTACATTGACATGGTTGTTTATTAATTCCATTTCTAGCTCTTCTCCCTTTCCTGGATGAAGTGGGGTAGGGCTAAAAGTTCCAAGCCTCTAATTTTGATTTTTTTTTTTAATGTTTATTTATTTTTGAGAGGCCGGGGAGGGGCAGAGACAGACACAGAATCCAAAGCAGGCTCCAGGCTCTGCGCTGTCAGCATACAGCCTGATGTGGGGCTTGAACTCACAAACTGTGGGTTCATGACCTGAGCTGAAGTTGGATACCCAACCAACTGAGCCACCCAGGTGCCCCATGGTTTGATTTTTCTAATCATGAGCCCTCATTCTGAAGTTATCCAGGAGTCTGCCAAGAATTGCCTCCTTAGGACAAAAGACATTTCTATCACCGATGAAATTCCAAGAGATTTAAGAGCTTTGTGTCAGGAACCAGGGTCAAAGACCAAATATTAGAACAAAAGCTGTTCCTAGTAGTCTTATCACTTAGGAAGTTTCAAGGGTTTTAGAACTCTGCCAGGAATGGGAGGTAAAGGCTAATATCTATTTTCTATTATTTTACAGTATTGCACAACAGTTGCTGGAAGTGTAACTGGGGAGCTTTTTAAAAAGTAAATTGATACCATACATCAAACTTAGAATGCACATAGTCATTTCTGGCTATTTACCCTGAGGAAATACGTACTTTCATATTTATGTGGACAAGGATATATTAGTAAAACTACTTTTTATAATAGCAAAAATTAGCACCAGTTGTTCTTCAAAAGAGAATTTGTTTTGTAAATTGGTAGAGCCCTGTAATGTAATACTATGCAGATACAAAAAAAAAATGAGGGTGTGGCTATATATCTATCAGCAAAGATGTTTACAGTGAGTTGAAAAATTAAAAAGTTGCACAGCAGCCTGTATTGTATAGTCTTATGTTTGTTAAAATAAAGGATACACAGACATATATATACTTGAAATTTGCATATGTGTGTAAGAAAGTTAGAAAGATTTAACTCAAAATGTTAACAGAGATTACTTCATAAGAGTAGGGAAACTCACTCTTTGCCCAGAACACTTTCATGTTGTTATTTTTCTTCTAGAGTAAGTATGCACTACATTTATATATGAAGACTGTAAAGAAGGAAAAAAAGTGGTCTTGTAGTAGTTTCCTAGGGAAGCTGGAACAAATTGTCAAACCCTTGGTGGCTTAAAACAACAGAAAATTATTGTCTCATGGTTCAGAAGGCAAGAAGCCTGAAACCAAGGTGTTGGCACGGTTAGCTCCTTTAGAGGCTCTGAGGGAGTCTGTTCTATGCCTCTCTCCTAGCTTCTGGTCGTTGTCAGTAATCCTCAGTGTTGCTTGGTTGGAAGAAACATCGATCTGTGCCTCCCATGTTCCCATTGCCTTTTTCTCTGTGTCTTTGTGTCTCAAATCTCCTCTCCTTTTTCTTATAAGGACACCAATCATTGGATTTACATCCTTAATTTACTATATCGGCCAAAGATGCTCTTTCCAAATAAGATCACATTCACAGGTACCTAGGTTTAGGATTTAGGCATGCCTTTCGGGGGTCATTATTCAGTCCACTAGAAATCTGATAATCTGCGCTAAAATGTTTTCTTTGGCTTTAGAAATAAAGGTGATGGTACTTCATTGAAATGACATTACCAAATAACCATGTAAAGTTGACAGCTTTACAACACATTTTATTTAAAACATAATTGTTTATGGTTTTGGAGTCAGTGGTACAGGAAAGTACAGTTAGATGTTTTATTGGATAACAAAATGGAGAAAATATCACTCTAAAATAGTGAAACTGAAATTAATCAATTGGTTAAGTAATAGTTAACGTCTGCATGGTATTTTACGTTGTCAAGGCCTTTTAACAAAGTTATAGAGAAGTATGTGGAATTACCTCTGTTTTATTCATGGGAAAGTCAAAGCTCTGAGGAAGGTCAAATGACACAGTTGGTAAGAAACACCGTGGACTAGAGCTCAAGTCAGCTGGTGCTGGGATCCATTCCTGTCAGTCCACCAGGGAGAAGAGTGATCTGACCAGAGCCCTGATCTTTTGGGTGTTTTCTTTTTTTCAATTTTACTAGTTGACAAAGTACTGATAGTGATTTGATTTCTCAGTAGATTGGTTGGAAATTGATTTCAAAACAAGTCCTTTGTTCAGGTCTCCTGGGTGAGGAAGTATAGATATACTTTAATATTTTCATATGAATAGAGGGCTAGTTAATGTGTTATTTAAAAATTACCGAAATTGTTTATTAGAGCTGAGGGTGCTTCGTTGATTTTACTGAGAGATCTGTCTGTCAAGTAAAGCACAGCCAGGTTGCATAATTCCTGTATATGCACACAGATAGTGGGTGTTTCTGCAGTTTTGACAAAGAATATGTAGCATCATCAGTGTTGTCTTGAGTTGGTTATAGTTTTTCCTTGATTCTCTTGTTTTCACATTAAATTATTGTTAGCGTCAACATTATAGATGTAGTCTTTTGTGGATTGTTTAATTACATCCAGTAGTTACAATGTAGGCATAAACAGTACTTTTTACCAGTTTTCCAGTATTTGAAGATAAGTATATATTGTAGTTCAAATCTGAATCATCTGTACTGTTACTTGAACAGATGTATACATCTTCCCAAATTTTTCTGTATAGTAACATGTCACTGTATTACTAAGTTCTTTTTCCACTGGAGTGAGAGCAGGTGCTATAGATAGACAGAGGGTCTTACATGTTCAAATATGGCTGAGATCTGTTGCTATAGGATATTCATTAACAAACTTGAGTATTTGATTTTTTTGGCAGTTACCATTTAATCTAAATTAATAAATTGACCATATGATTTATCAGAGCCCCTCCTAGAGAAGTAATAAAATTAAGTTTCCAGGGCAGATACTTTACCTTTTATGATTCTTAGCTAAAATCTCTGCAAAGCAATGGTCTCTGCTGATCATTTTCATATCCTAAAGTTTTCCATTTATTTAGTGTTCTTAATTTTTAAATTTAATTTTATTATTTGATGTTTATTATTAGAGTGCATGTGGGAGCACAGGAGGGCAGAGGGAGAAGAAGAGAGAGAATCTTTTTTTTTTTTTTTTTGAGAGAGAGAATGAGAGAGAGAGAGAGAGAGTGAGTGTGCATGAGCTGGGGAAGAACAGGGAGAGAGGAGGAGGGCGAGAATTCCAAGCAGGCTCTGCACTATCTGCACAGAGCCCAACTTGGGGCTTGAACTGCTAACCATGAGATCGTGACCTGAGCCAAAATCAAGAGTCAAACACTCAACTGACTGAGCCACCCAGGCACCCTGGAAGAGAGAGAATCTTAAGCAGGCTCCATGCCCAGTATGGAGCCCAATGTGGGGCTCATTCTCACCACCATGAGATCATGACCTGAGCCAAAATCAAGAGTCAGATGCTTAACTAAGTGAGCCACCCAGCCACCCCTAATTTAATTTTATTATTTAAAAAAATTATTTATATTTTTAACTCCAGTATAATTAACGTATAGTGTTATATTAGTTTCAGGTGTATGATATAGTAATTCAACAATTCTATACATTATTCGTTGCTCATCATTCTAAGTATACTCTGTTTAGGATCCTCCTACTCCACCATCTTTCTGTCTAGTGTTTTAAGGGGCACCTGGACAACTTGGTTGAGTGTCCGACTCTTAATTTCCGTTCAGGTCATGATCTTGCAGTTCGTGGGATCAAGCCCCATGTTGGGCTCTGTTGGCAGCGTGGAGCCTGCTTGGGACACTCTGTCCCTCTGTCTCTACCCCTTTCCCACTTGCGTTCTGTCTCTCTCTCTCTCTCTCTCTCAAAATAAATAAACATTAACAAAAACCACCTTTCTGGGGCACCTGGGTGACTCAGCCTGTTAAACATCTGACTTCGGTTCTAGTCATGACATTGCAGTTCATGAGTTCGAGCCCCGCAATGGGGTCTGTGCTGACAGCTCAGAGCCTGGAGCCTGCTTTGGATTCTGTCTCCCTTTCTCCGCCCCTCTTCTGCTCATGCTCTCTGTCTGTCTCTTTCTCTCTCTGTCAAAAATAAATAAACATTAAAAAAAAATAAAAAAGCCCCAAGAACCACCTTTAAAAAAAGAAAATCCAGAGGCTAAAAATTTGGCTGGTGAAGGGGGAATTAAATTATATAAAGATGGTAAATAAATTTTTCTTGCTAATAGACATTCAGGAAAGTTGTATACTGAGTGATGATTTTTCTCTTGACATTAACTACATTTATAAGATTTTTTTTTTTAACGTTTTTTATTTATTTTTGAGACAGAGCGAGACAGAGCATGAACGGGGGAGGGGCAGAGAGAGAGGGAGACACAGAATCAGAAGCAGGCTCCAGGCTCTGAGCCATTAGCCCAGAGCCCCACGCGGGGCTCGAACTCACGGACCGCGAGATCGTGACCTGAGCTGAAGTCGGCCGCTTAACCGACTGAGCCACCCAGGCGCCCCTATAAGATTTTTTAAATAGGATTGTTAAGTGTGAAGAGACTCTCAATTGATTTGGATTTTTTTTTTTTGTAATATTTCTTTTATTTTTCTTTTAGAATGGGAAATTGGTCACTGCAGTATCTAACAATACTATTCAAGTCCACACATTTCCTGAAGGAGTTCCAGATGGTATATTGACTCGCTTTACCACAAATGCAAACCATGTGGTCTTTAATGGAGATGGTGTAAAAATTGCTGCCGGATCTAGGTGAGGCTCTTTGATACCAGAAAAGGAAGTAATACTAGAACAGAATGGTCATGTGTTGGTTTCAGGGTAGCATTTTCAGGACTTTGCCCTTTTTTTGTTGTTGTTAATTTTTATATTCAAGTGTTCAGTAAAGGTTTTTGAGGACAACCTACTCTTTGTGAATTGAGATACATTGCTTTGCAGACAACCTGTTCAGTAAATGCTGAAACAGATTAGGGAAACATAGTTTGATACAAAATTTCAAAAATCATTAGGGTAGAATGTGGACTGTACTGTAGGATTTTTGTTGTTTCTCTTGATGCTTATTTGTCACAGGAAAAAAAAAACAATTAAATTACTGAGGTGGAGTAAAAGGCATAGTACTTTTAAATATGGTTGAGGAGTGCCTGGGTGGCTTAGTTGGTTAAGCATCTGACTCTTGATTTTGGTTCAGGTCATGATCTCACGGTTTGTGGGTTCAAGGCCTGCATGAGGCTCTATGCTGACAATGCGGAGCCTGTTTGAGATTCTTTCTCTCTCTCTCTCTGCCTCTTTCCCGCTCTTGCTCTTTCCTTCTCTCTCAAAATAAATGGATAAACTTTTAAAAAATAAATATTATTGAGACTTTAAAAAATGGTCGTGACTTTAATTAATTGGTAAATAATAGAAGCTTAAGATGTAACTGAGGAAGTCACTTAGGAAGTATTTCTATTTTTAATTTTTTTAAATTTTTATTATTTTTTAACGTTTTTATTTAATTTTGAGAGACAGGGAAAGAGAGTGCAAGCAGGAGAGGGGCAGAGAGAGAGGGAAGCAGAGGATCTGAAGTGGGCTCTGAGCTGACAGCAGAGAGCCTGACCAGGGGTCAAACTCAACGAACTGTGAGATCGTGACCTGAGTGGAAATCAGACACTTAATGACAGCCATCCAGGAGCCCCAGAAAGTATTTGTATTTTAATGGGAAATCTTGAATCGTGTTTATGGTATTTTTACAGAGCAAAATTAAAAGGTAAGTCCTTAAATTTTGATGCCAAATTTTACAAATTGCTATAAAAAAATTACGGCATTTATTCTTGAAATATTTGAGTCAGGTTTTAGGAGAGGCTTTGTATTGACATTTATATTAATGCCTGTTATACATTACTCTTACTGTTCACAGTGATTTTCTAGTCAAAGTTGTGGATGTGATGGATTGCAGCCAACAGAAAACATTTCGAGGACATGATGCCCCTATTTTAAGTCTTTCTTTTGATCCTAAGGACATCTTTCTGGTAATCATTTTTTCCCCTTTGTTTGTTTGTTTGTTTTTCTTCAGTAGGTTTAAAATTATAAGAGAATTAGAATATTTCACACAGTTGATAAAAAGGCTGTTTGATTTATCAGTTGAACCAGTTTCCATATAGTATTATGGTTGTAACTATAGAGAAATTTATTGTTTTATTTCTGCAGGCATCAGCTAGTTGTGATGGATCTGTCAAAGTGTGGCAAATTTCAGATCAGGTAAACTTCTCAACTTGAATTTAAAACTTTTTGCTCATTTCTGTCATAAATGGGGTGTTACATATCATTGGGCTAAATTAATTTTTTTTCTTTTTAGTTTTTTTCTTTTGAGTAGCATTGAATACTGTTTCTGTGATCAAATCCTATGATAATCTAATGCAAAAGTGTGTTGAAGACTAATTGCTTTTGTACCCAATCACAAGGGAAGCAATAGATTTATATTTCATTTTTAGGTTTTATAAATCAGTGGGGAAAATTCAGTCAATGTATATTTACAAATGAACTACCATGTGTAGGGACCTTGATGTTGGGGATACAAAAACAAAGACATTGGCCACACTTTAGTTGGAGAATCACATAAACGACTTATTCTAACCAACCTGTTAAAAGTTTTGAAGGAGATATCAAGAAAGTGCTCTCTAGATTGGCACAGGG
The DNA here is from genome assembly GCF_028749965.1 of Puma concolor. Taxonomy (NCBI): domain Eukaryota; kingdom Metazoa; phylum Chordata; class Mammalia; order Carnivora; family Felidae; genus Puma; species Puma concolor. Next base: position 46,204,937 of record NC_141672.1, read on the forward strand.
AACAATTAATTCTTCCTGAGGCATTCTAGAGATCATGTGGCTGATGAGAAAAATATCCCCCCACAGGTATGCCTCCTCAATAGGCACAGTTTCTTCCCCTCATGTTTGAACTGTTCAGAAGGGTTGACTTTGACACCTTAACATTTTCTAGGAGATCTCTTAAATTTATTTTTGTAGACACTTTAATATTTTAATGTATTGGGGTTTTTGTGTGTGTGTGTGTGTGTACATTTATTCAGAGTATATTGTTCGCTTATTCTACACAGGAAATACTCTAATTTAATTATTTAAGACTTTTGCTCTTTATACCTGTGAATTACTTAAAGTAATTTAGTAATTTCATCATAATTAGATGAAAGTGAATTCAGTTGCTTTTCTCTTAGCCATATATCAGTTTGAAGAAATCACCTAGAAATTTATTCTATTCTGCATATCTTTTTGGAAGAAATTTAGTAAAGAGAAATAAATTTCTTTTTTAAAAATCAGACATGTGCTATTAGTTGGCCACTGCTACAAAAATGCAATGATGTGATAAATGCAAAATCAATCTGCAGACTTGCTTGGCAGCCAAAAGGTGGGAAGGTAAGTGACTCTTATTTTTCAACCTTTGTTTTTGTTATTTCTTCTAGTTCTTGTCAACTTTGAATGTGAGAATAGTAGAATTAGTTTTTTAAGTTTTAGCTATTTTATGTAGGTTATAAGTTTTAGTGCCCCAAGCCAACTAATTAATTCTGAAATGTTTTAAGAAATGTTTTAACTTCATAAAGGTTTTTTCTGAAGAGTACATTTTGAATGAATTAATGTCATATTCTTCTTTACATTGTATTTAATGGAACAACTCTGGAAACAGTCTTGTTATGTCTGCTCTTTCTACTACCATTTCACATTTTGGAGGTAGTAACTGATGGTAGAAAGATAGGACCTGCTTGAAGAGAGGAAAGAGAATGAAATGCTTGAATATAAGGAGATCTTAAGAAATCAATGGAGGGAAAAATATTACTAATAAGAAAATTCAATAAGGTAGCTGGAAACAAACTAATACACAAAGCCACTAGCAATCATATATAAATAATAGCCATTTAGAAAACATGGTGTGGAAAAAAATGATGCATTTACTGTGAAATCAAAAAAGATGAAATAACTAGGGATAAACTTACCAAAAATGTGAAAGAGCTATAAAAATTTTAACTTGCTATCAAGAGCAGTAAAAGAAGACTTAAAGAAAAAAAATATAGGGGCGCCTGGGTGGCGCAGTCGGTTAAGCGTCCGACTTCAGCCAGGTCACGATCTCGCGGTCCGGGAGTTCGAGCCCCGCGTCAGGCTCTGGGCTGATGGCTCGGAGCCTGGAGCCTGTTTCCGATTCTGTGTCTCCCTCTCTCTCTGCCCCTCCCCCGTTCATGCTCTGTCTCTCTCTGTCCCAAAAATAAATAAAAAACGTTAAAAAAAAAGAAAAAATATATTCCATTCTTAGGAATTAAGAAAAAAAATTTTTTTTAACACTTACTAGTTTTTGAGAGAGAGACAGTGCAATTGAGGGTGGGGCAGAGAGAGAGGGAGACAGAATCCAAAACAGTCTCTAGGCTCCGAGCTGTCAACACAGAGACCGACGTGGGGCTGGAACCCATGAACTGTGAGATCATGACCTGAGCCGAAATCAGGAATGAAAGTCACCCCTCTATGTGTTCTTGTAGAGTCTATGCTTATGTGTACCTTTGGGAAGTAGAAATAGGATTTAGAGATGGGAGGGAGACTTTATTTAATCTATGTCCTTTGTATCATCAACTTTTTTTTTTTTTTTTAAGTTTGTTTATTTATTTTGAGAGACAGAGAGGAATAACACTCGTGGGAGGGGCAGAGAGAGAGAGAATCCTGAGCAGGCTCCATACCATCAGTGCGGAGCCAGACACTGGACTCAAACCCACGAAACCATGAGATCATGACCTGGGCTGAAATCAAGAGTCGGATGCCTAACTGACTGAGCCATCCAGATGCCCCTATGTCATGTGACCTCTTAAGATTACATTCTGCGTTTAAGTGATAGTTGTAGAATTTAGGATTTATTTTTCTTTGCTTATGAAACATTAATTAATTTAAAAATCAATACAATTAACATAGTTTTTCTGTTCATAAATAATACTTTTTTCTTTTTGTGATAAACATAGAATATACTGATTTTATTTTTTCTATTTGCTTGGAAGAATATGTAAGTCGATAAGTTTCCTTTTAAGATGTTTAAAGCATTCTGGATCTATTTCTTTCCTTTTAGCAAATGAGATGAATTTTTAGATCCAAAGGGCTTAGATTCCTGAAAAGCAGTATTAAAAATACATAACTATAAGTACTCTGGTTTTCAGTGCAAGCAAATAGAGTGATCATTCATTCTTTGCTTATCAAAATTTTAAGTAGTTTTCTGAGTTTTTAGTTGCCAATTAAAATACAAATTTGCTTTTATGTTTTCTAGGCTTATTTTGATGAACTTTTTGCCTTTTTTTTCCCTCTCAAATTTAATTTATCGTAAATTTTTGTTTAAATCATTTTTCTTTCCTAATAGTTACTGGCAGTTCCTGTGGAAAAATCTGTTAAGCTATATAGAAGAGAAACTTGGAATAATCAGTTTGATCTTTCAGATAATTTCATCTCTCAGGTAAGTTTTATAAGTGACACTTTGAATTAGCTAACAGGAATATTTCAGGTATACTTGGACTAAATATAATCGCAGTTAAGTGGTGTTGGAAATGCAGAACAATGCCAGATTGTTGTTCATGTGTCCAACTTTGTCCCTCAACCTGTCTTCATTTAGCCAGTAACTGGACAGTAGATAGGTCTTTGCTAGGTCTTGTCTGAGCTTTCTCTTTGTGAAGTTGGTAAGAAAATTTCTTAATTTATAAGAAGTCAAATTTAACTCTAACATAGTATTAGAACATGTTATTTTCACATGATCAGTAATTAGCCTTTATTGTTAAATGAGTTTTATTGAGACTTATGATCATGGACTCTGGAATTTTAGAGCAGGAAAGGTTGTTGCTCTATATTCTCTCTCTCCTCTTATACACACCCATTCGGCACGTAAGGAAACAAGAGGCCCAGTAGGTCAGCAGTGGCTTAGTACAGTTCATTTCACTTACTAGTTCTCTTCATCTTGGTGATGACTGCTAAGAGGATACCTTTTGTTATCTCTCTAGGATAATAACAGTTTTTAGCTTTTGCTTTTAAAATTGTGCCAGCATAATTTTCTCATGGTAAACAAAGTAATAACCACTTAGTGGTAGTTGAATTATTATTGAAAAAGAAAGTTGAATAAGCAAACTGTCTTGCCATTTGTGAATTGATTTAATTAGAAGTTACACAGAATATGGGTTATAAAAATTTGAATTTGGCAGTAAGTGTTTATTTTCAAATTATGCAAATTGTTATTTATTGTTTTTCCTATAGGCCCTGAATATAGTAACCTGGTCTCCCTGTGGGCAATATTTAGCTGCAGGGAGTATTAATGGTTTAATTATAGTTTGGCATGTGGAAACCAAAGGTTGCATGGAAAGGTATGATTCAACTTATTTGTTTGTTTGTTTATTTATTTTTAAAAGTAATCTGTACACCCAGTGTGGGGCTTGAACTCATGGCCCCAAGATCAAGAGTTGTATGCTTTACTGACTGAACCACCAGACTGAACCAGCCACGCACCCCTCTTTTGCTTTTTTTTTTTTTCTATTAGATTTTGGTTTGTTTTATTTTGAAACATTACAAATTTACAATTATTAGATTGTCAAAATACGAACATAGTTAATAGTTTGTTAGAAATCATTTAACGTTTTCTAACTAAAATTTTCCTAAAGAAATGTATAGTTTATATATTTTTTGGTAGCGTTTTAAGAACTCACTTTTTAATTTTTAGGGTGAAACATGAAAAAGGTTATGCAATTTGTGGCCTGGCATGGCATCCTACTTCTGGTCGAATAGCTTATACTGATGCAGAAGGAAATCTAGGGCTCCTGGAAAATGTTTGTGAACCCAATGGAAAGACATCAAGTAGTAAGGTAATAAGTAATATGTGGTAGAATAGTTTCTTCAGTCTTTTGTGGTCATATGGATTTGGAAAACATCACAAAAAACATTACTTTCTTGGAAAGTTATAATTCGTTATTATTATTAGAGGCTCACTAATGATTTATCATAAAGAAAACTGTTTAAACTTGTTTAACGTAATATTTCCCAAATATATTTTACTGAGAAACTTTTTCCCCTCAATATAATGCCTATTAATATTCCTTGGCTTTATAAGGAATACCTTTGTGAAGTACTATTTTAGTATCCTGATGTTCTGGGGATTGTTATTTAAGTAAATATAGATAAAATTAGAGTTAATAATTATAACTTAGTGTAGCCTATCAACCTTTTCAGCTCTGAATTCACTTTAATTCTTAGAGCTATCCTTATATCTCTTAATCCTTAGCCATCCAGCCTTACTAACTAAATTGCTTTAAATAGGCCATCATGTTTTATACAAGTCCTTGGTTTTGTTCATTATTCCCCCTGCCTGGCAAATATACCCAGTCAAACTTAAGTCTTGGTTTAGAGTTCCAGTTAAAGATCGTGGACTTAATACATCCATTTATGTCTGCTCAGACAACCTGATATTTGGAACCCCCACTAAAATTACACTAAATAGTTCTTTTTAAATGCATAATCTGATAAAGTTAAAGAAGACAGTTGAAGTGGTGATAGTAACAAAATTTTGGAGGCTGAAAAACAGAAGCATGATTGGAAACTAAGTTTAGCTTCTCAAAAAGTCAAAAAATTGATTCCAAAGACTGCAGTTGGGGGAAAGCTGGGATGCAGTTCAGCTTGCCTGACTGAATCCTCAATGATTCAGAATTTGGTAGCACTAGTTACTTCTAGAAGTGAGGCTAAAAATAGGAGGGTTGGTTTAATGAACAAGTAGATGTCTCCAGTCTCAACGTTGGTGTGCATAGCTAGGTAACTGCCTTCCTTCACCGGCATGTATATTCTGGCAGGATGCTGGAGATTAGATCTCTGGAAAAGGTAAAACAGAGAAGGTCTTTGGTCAGAACACTGGGTACAGTTGAACGGCACTGGGCAAAAGAGGAATACTGTACTGAAAAGGATTAAATGAAAGTGTATATACTTGAATGTTAAAATTCTCAGCTTATTTTTCATCCTTGACTCCTAGAGCGTTGTCAGTCAGTCTTAGGTTTTTCAGGCAAGAGATTGGAAGAATCGTCTTTGGAGAATCTATCCAAGAAGAAAGACCTAAAGAGAGAGATGATTTTTAACTCCAGGAAAAAAGTTGTAAAAAAAGGGAAAAGTGATCATTATATACCACATTTATAAAATGAGGATAGGAATAATGCCTACTACCTAGGATTTTAGTGTGAGGATTATATCAGTTATGTATAGAATTAGAACAGTCTCTAGCACAGTTTATAAGTGTTGCTATTATCTTTATTCTACTAGGAATAGCATTTAAATGGTCATAATAATCTAATTCCTGCATATTGATCCAACCAAAATGAGAATTTATCTATATTGGGAGGATATACATAAATATAAGAGAGTAGGGGTGGTTGAGAATTATAACAAATCTTCATCTTTCCTAATATAGGGAAGTTAATAGGATCGATTAAATAGATAATGATTAAAACTGAAACTGTCATATGTCTAAATGTAGGAGTTTAGAAGCATTTGTTTTCTGTTCTCTTATTTCATTAAACATTAGTTTTCTAGAACACAATCTTATGTACTCAATCTAAAATATTTTTGATAAAGTTCCTTTTCAATCTTTTTAAATTTTTTTTAATGTTTATTTTTTGAGAGAAAGGCAGACCGTGAGTGGGGGAGGGACAGAGAGGGAGACCCAGAATTTCAAGCAGGCTTCAGACTCTGAGCTGTCGGCACAGAGCCTGATGCGAAGCTTGAACTCAAGAACTGTGAGATCATGACCCAAGCTGAAACCAGGAGTTGGATGCTCAACCAACTGAGCCACCCAGGCACCCCAGTTCCTTTTGAATCTTAATGGTGCTATCATTAGAATTTTATACCATACTTGGGGTGCCTAGATGGCTCAGTCAGACTCTTGGTTTCAGCTCAGGTCATGATCTCACAGTTTGTGAGACTGAGCCTCACATCAGGCTCTGTGCTGGCAGTGTGGAGCCTGCTTGGGATTTTCTCTCTCCCCCACCCCCCTCTCTCTCTGCCCTTCCCCCACTCACACTCACTTGCTCTCTCAAAATTAAAAAAAAGTAAAAAAATAATTTTATACCACAAGTTTTCATTGTCTTATTTAACATTTGTACAGTTTTCATTCATGCTATAGGAGTCACTTGTGAGCTCTACAGTGTATCTGCTTACTATTCACTTTTTTTTTTTAATATGAAATTCATTGTCAAATTGGTTTCCATACAACACCCAGTGCTCATCCCAAAAGGTGCCCTCCTCAATGCCCATCACCCACTTTCTCCTGTCTCCCACCCCCCATGAACCCTCAGTTTATTCTCAGTTTTTTTTATTTTTTATTAAAAAAAAAATTTTTTTTTAACGTTTTATTTATTTTTGAGACAGGGAGAGACAGAGCATGAACAGAGGAGGGTCAGAGAGAGGGAGACACAATCTGAAACAGGCTCCAGGCTCTGAGCTGTCAGCACAGAGCCCGATGCGGGGCTCAAACTCAGTGGACCGCGAGGTCATGACCTGAGCCGAAGTCGGCCGCTTAACCGACTGAGCCACCCAGGCGCTCCAGTTTATTCTCAGTTTTTAAGAGTCTCTTATGGTTTGCCTCCTTCCATCTCTGTAACTTTTTTTTCCCCCCTTCCCCTCCGCCATGGTCTTCTGTTAAGTTTCTCAGGATCCACATAAGAGTGAAAACATGGTATCCGTCTTTCCCTGTAGGACTTATTTCACTTAGCGTAACACTCTCCAGTTCCATCCACGTTGCTACAAAAGGCCACATTTCATTCTTTCTCATTGCCAAGTAGTATTCCATTGTGTATATAAACCACAACTTCTTTATCCATTCATCAGTTGATGGACATTTAGGCTCTTCCCATAATTTGGCTATTGTTGAAAGTGCTGCTATAAACATTGGGGTACAAATGCCCCTCTGCATCAGCACTCCTGTATCCCTTGGGTAAATTCCTAGCAGTGCTATTGCTGGGTCATAGGGTAGATCTATTTTTAATTTTTTGAGGAATCTCCATACTTTTCCAGAGTGGCTGCACCAGTTTGCATTCCCACCAACAGTGCAAGAGGGTTCCTGTTTCATAAAATACCTAGGAGTAAACCTAACCAAAGATGTAAAAGATCTGTATGCTGAAAACTATAGAAAGCTTATGAAGGAAATTAAAGAAGATACAAAGAAATGGAAAAACATTCCGTGTTCATGGATTGGAAGAATAAATATTGTTAAGATGTTAATACTACCCAAAGCAATCTACGCATTCAATGCAATCCCAATCAAAATTGTACCAGCATTCTCGAAGCTAGAACAAGCAATCCTAAAATTTGTAAGGAATCACAAAAGACCCCAAATAGCCAAAGTAATATTGAAGAAGAAAACCAAAGTGGGAGGCATCACAATCCCATAGTTTAGTCTTTACTACAAAGCTGTAATCATCAAGACAGAATGGTATTGGCACAAAAACAGACACATCAACCAAGGGAATAGAATAGAGACTCCAGAATTGGACCCACAAATGTATGGCCAACTAATCTTTGACAAAGCAAGAAAGAATATCCAGTGGAAAAAAGACAGTCTCTTTAACAAATGGTGCTGGGAGAACTGGACAGCAACATGCAGAAGAATGAAACTAGACCACTTTCTTACACCATTCACAAAAATAAACTCAAAATGGATGAAGGACCTGAATGTGAGACAGGAAACCATCAAAACCCTAGAGGAGAAAGCAGGAAAAAACCTCTCTGACCTCAGCCGCAGCAATTTCTTAATTGACACATCTCCAAAGGCAAGGGAATTAAAAGCAAAAATGAACTATTGGGACCTCATCAAGATAAAAAATCTTCTGCACTGCAAAGAAAACAATCAAGAAAACTAAAAGGCAGCCGACAGAATGGGAAAAGATATTTGCAAATGACATATTGGACGAAGGGCTAGTATCCAAAATCTATAAAGAACTCATCAAACTCCACACCTGAAAAACAATCCAGTGAAGAAATAGGCAGAAGACATGAACAGACACTTCTCTAAAGAAGGCATCCAGATGGCCAACAGGTACATGAAAAGATGCTCAACGTCACTCCTCATCAGGGAAATACAAATCAAAACCACACTGAGATACCACCTCATGCTAGTCCGAGTGGCTAAAATGAACAAATCAGGAGACTATAGATGCTGGAGAGGATGTGGAGAAACTATTTGTTTTTCAAAGTGATCTTATGGGGCACCTGGCTGGCTTAGTCTAGTAGAGCATTGCAACTCCTGATGTCAGGGTCATGAGTTTGACTCCCACATTGGATGTGGAGATTACCTAACAAATAAATAAATAAAGTGATCTAAAAAATCATTTACAGTGACATCTAGTGTTTGCAATGGTATGTTCATATTCCTAGGAATGAAGGATTAATGTTGAATTTCCTTGCCTCCTTTATTTTTTTATTGGTTCTATCCATTTACTTTTATAAGCATCAAAAAAAAAAAAAAACCCACAAAAAACTAGCTTTAACTGAGATAATTGAAAGCAAACATATCCTACCTAAGCAAAATAAAACAAAATAAATTTAAAATAAAAGTAAATGAATGGGGTGCCTGAGTGGCTCAATCAGTAAGCGTCCAACTTCAGCTCAGGTCATGATCTCACAGTTTGTGAGTTCGAGCCCTACATCGGGCTCTGTGCTGACAGCTCACAGTCTGGAGCCTGCTTCAGATTCTGTGTCTCCCTCTCTCTCTGCTCCTCCCCCACTCACACTCTGTCTCTCTCTCAAAAATAAACATTAAAAAATTTTTAAAAAAATAAAATAAATGAATGACTAATGAGAGACTTTGTAGGAACTTATAGGTCACTTCTCTGGAGAATGACTTTTGAGGAGTAAAACCTTGCCTTGTATTTGGGTATATACAGTATTTTTTTATATGTCTGTTGTACACTCCTGTCCCATCCATAAATACTATAAGGCATTTAAAATAAGGACTGGGGTGGGGGGGCGGTGCCTGGGTGGCTCAGTCTGTTAAACGTCCGACTTCAGCTCAGGTCATGAACTTGCAGTTTGTGAGTTCAAGCTCCACGTCAGACCCTGTGCTGACAGCTCAGAGCCTGGAGCCTGCTTTGGATTCTATGTCTCCCTCTCTCTTTGCCCCTCCCCTGCTCATGCTCTGTCTCTCTCACTCTCAAAAATGAATAAATGTTAAAAAAAAAATTAAAATATGGACTAAGTCTCACAGAAATATAATTCTTATAAATACATTTATTAATTAATTCTTGTTAGGGAATTTACTTACTTGGTAGAATATATAGGTGCACATTACAGAATTGGCTTTTGAGTAATTGCATTTATTTAAATAGTTCACTAATCTTTGTAATTTGTGTTAATTTGTTCAAGGTCTCTAGCAGAGTAGAAAAAGATTACAGTGATCTTTTTGATGGAGATGATACAAATAATGCTGGTGATTTTCTAAATGACAATGCAGTGGAGACCCCTTCTTTTTCAAAAAGAATTATAAATGATGAGGAAGAAGATGACGACCTCATGCTGGCTTCAGGTCGTCCTAGACAGCGAAGTCACATTCTAGAAGATGATGAAAACTCAGTTGGTATGTATTGACTTTGTGGATGTGATGATTCATCCTGTCAATTGATATTTTACAATTTTTTTATTAAAACTATTATTTGAAGTCATTATTAAGTTTGTAGAATGTAGCTAACGTAGTGGGTAGAGGGAAGTATGTAGTATTAAGTACTTATGTTAAAGAAGATTTCAAATCAATTATCTAAGCTTCTGCTTTAGCAAATTAGAAACAGAAGAAGAGATTAAACTCCAAACTAGCAGAAGGAAGGAAATAAAAAACAGAATTCAATGATATTGACAACCAAAAGCTGTAAAGAAAGTCAGTGAAACCAAAAGCTAGTTCTTTGAAAAGATCAGTAACATTTTTAAACCTTTATTGTGACTGATCAGAAAGAAAGAGAAGGCATAAATGACTAATACAAGTAATGAAAGGGGGCTGTCACCATAGATTGTATAGATATGTACTGTCCAGTATGGTGGCCATTAAGCCATCTGTGGCTTTTGAGCACTTGAGATATGGCTAGTTCAAAATGAGATGTGTTATAAGTATAGAATGCAACCAGACTTTGAAGACAGTATGAAAAAAAGAATGTAAAATATTTTAGTCATTTTTTAACATTGAATACATGTCAAAATTATAATACTTTAATACAGTATAATATTAAAATTAAACCTTTTTTTACTATTTAAAATATGGTTACTAAAAATTTTTAAATTATATATATAACTCCTATTTCTGTGAGATAGCACTGCTATTAATAACAAAATAATAACAATAGTATGACCAATTTTGTGCCCATAAATACAACAACTAAGATAAAATGGACAAATTCTTTGAAAGACATAAGCTACCAAGCTAACTCAAGAAGAAATAGGGGCACCTGGTTGGCTCAGTCCGTTATGTGTCCAACTTTGGCTCAGGTCATGTATGATCTCACAGTTCACGAGATCAGCCCATTGGGCTCTCCGCTGTCAGCACAGAGCCCCCTTCAGATCCTCTGTCCCCCCTCCCCTCTGCTTCTCTCCCGTTTGCGTGCTCTCTTTCTCAAAGATAAACATTAAAAAATTTTTTTAATAAAAAGTAATACGAATAATAGTGTCTGTTAAGGAAATTGATGTTACAGTAAAAAAACCTTCAAATAAACTGCTAAAATAGCACATTTGACCATTGTCAAGTAAAATGCCAAATACATTTTATGGCGGTAAATTTTGCTACATTTAAATCATATAGGGTTTTATAGGACTGGAGTCCTTAAATATTTGGTCTCCAGAGTTTATTACATTCTTAAAAACTTTTGTGGACCCCAAAGAGAATTATTTATGGAATTTATATACTGTTATTTACCATGTTAGAAATTAAAACAAAATTTAAATTTTTTTTTTTTTTCAACGTTTTTATTTATTTTTGGGACAGAGAGAGACAGAGCATGAACGGGGGAGGGGCAGAGAGAGAGGGAGACACAGAATCGGAAACAGGCTCCAGGCTCTGAGCCATCAGCCCAGAGCCCGACGCGGGGCTCGAACTCACGGACCGCGAGATCGTGACCTGGCTGAAGTCGGACGCTTAACCGACTGTGCCACCCAGGCGCCCCTAAAACAAAATTTAAATATATTTATTTACTTTTTAAATTTTTATTTATTACGTATGTATGTATGTATGTAAACATAAGTAACATTTCAAATGAAAAACTTAATAAGAAAAGTGGCATTATTTTACTCTTTTGAAAATTTATTCCATGTCTGGAATAGAAGATAACTGAATTCTTTCATGCTTCAGAATTCATTCTACTGACATACGTGTTGTTTTGCTTAATTGCTTAAAGTATGTGAAGAATATTCAGGCTCAACACAAACATGTAATTTGAAAAGGAAGTATTTCAATAACCTATTGAAATAATTGTGGATATCCTTTGCTACTGTACCAAAACTCAACAAGTGATCATTTCATAAAGATTATTTGCAATGTGGAATCTGAAAACTCTCCAGTGAACTTTCCAACTATATTATATTAAGATCCATTGGTCTGACTTGAATGAATCTTTTAGTTTACCATGTTTGATTTTGAAATACATGCATTGGTAATTTAGAAAATACTGGTTCACTGAGGTTTGCAGGCCTTTGTAATACTGATACATTATCTAGGATTGTATTTGTTAGTATCATCACCAATCTTGTCAGAAGTTTTTAAATATTAGGAAGCAGTCAAGCTCATGGTGGCAGGTAAAAGTTTTCTGATTCTTGCTTGAAAACTCAAATTTTATCATTGGCAACAGATTGTGTCAGTTATTTTTCTTAAATGACCAGCCTACTTCGTTATTTTCAAGAAAATGTTGACCAAAATACCAAAGTCAGCATAATCATACTTTATCTGGCATTCTTTCAAGTAAAAATGGTGTTTCATGAGAAAATCAACAGTTCAGCTTACAACTCATTTGTACAAATGGTTTCTTTTTTTCTGAGGCAGACATCACACGTCTTCATGCACACTTCTCATTTTAGCACAGAGAACATTTTTTAAAAATCTGTGCAAAGATTAGGGTTTAACAGAGTTGATATTTTTACTGCAATTGAGTTGTGGTTAACAGTGAGTCGACTGCTAATACAGATGGGTGCCGCTGCCTGGATTTATGTCACAGCACCGACAGTTTTACCCTCTACTGTTTTTGCACCATTGCTGTTAACATTAACACAGTGGAGGAGGCAGATAGCATGTTAGTATTATTAAGTATGAATGGAAAATGTTATTTGGATTTTATAATGCTTTTTTTTTTAGGTCATTGGTATTTATGATTCTCTAAGTATAATTCTTTGTTTTCTAGATGTTACAATGTTAAAAACTGGTTCTAATCTTCTCAAGGAGGAGGAGGAAGATGATCAGGCAGACAGCATTCATAATCTACCACTTGTAACATCCCAAAGGCCATTTTATGATGGGCCGATGCCAACTCCCCGGCAAAAGCCATTCCAGTCAGGTTCTACACCCGTGCATCTCACTCATAGATTCATGGTAAGCTTTGGATCTACACTTCACTTCAAAATAGTTTTATGTTATATATTATGTTATGTTATGTTATGTTATGTTATGTTATGTTATGTTATGTTATGTTATGTTATGTTATATTATATATTCTTTTACCTTTAAGAATTTTTTCTCAATATAGTTAGTTCTGTTTGGTAAAAAATATTTTTAAAAACCTTGATTAACTGGCCTACAGCACTTTGGTACAGAATTTTGTGGTTTATTTTTTTATGGTTAATTCAGTTTTAATCTTATTTCAACCTTATTATGTTAAATAAAATTCTGCTTTGCAGAGTGACAAAATGAACATAAAGTTAATATGACTGTATATCTTGCAGTACCTCTTGGTTATACTTCCAAACTTTATTTCTCATATTAATTTTTATATAATAGTTTATACTGATTCCAAAACACTAGTGAGAAGATGTTTTTTAGAAGACAACTCTTAGTATGATATATTAGAAAGTGATAAGTGCTATGGAAAAAAAAAACTCTCTGCCTCTTTTCCCCATCCACCCCACTGGAATGTAAACTCCGAAGGATAAGAGATGTTTCTGTTTTGTTTATTGATAGCACTTAGAACAAGGTATGGGGCGCCTGGGTGGGTCAGTCGGTTAAGCATCCAACTTTGGCTCAGGTCACATCTCACGGTTCTATTTGTGGGTTCGAGCCCCACGTTGGGCTCTATGCTGACAATGTGGAAGCCTGCTTGGGATTCTCTGTCTTTTCCTCTCTCTCTCTGCCCCTCTCCAACTCGCACTTTCTCTCTCTCTCAAAAATAAATAAACTTAAAAAAAGAGCAAGGTATGGCACAGTAGGCATTAAGAATATATTTCTAGGGGTGCCTGGGTGGCTCAGTTGGTTAAGCGTCCGCCTTCAGCTCAGGTCATGATCTCACAGTCTGTGAGTTAGAGCCCTGTGTTGGGCTCTGTGCTGACAGGTCAGAGCCTGGAGCCTGCTTCAGATTCTGTGTCTCCCTCTCTCTCTGCCCCTCCCCTGCTCATGCTCTGTCTCTCTCTGTCTCAAAAATTAAAAAAAATAAAAAATAAGAAATTAAAAAAATATATATTTCTAAAATGGATAAGTGAATATATTAGCTTTTTATTTTAAGCTTGAGAGTTAAAAAGTTTAATATTTTTATTTGTTGGTCATTTGAGGTTTTCCACCTCATGAGGACTTTGCCTGGTATCCACCTGGCATAAATTTGTAGGTAAATATTAAAGTTGATGTTTTATTTTAATAAGACTTTTTGTTGCTGTCAGTAATCATCAAGTAATAGGTCTTAATTTTTTATTGTCAATTGTTTTATGTATAGTTATTTGTGGTAGAGGAAAGGAAACACTAGGGCCTAGTGTGAACCTGTAGTGTACATAGATGGAAGATAAGTTTTCTAAATGATATCAGTTTATGTTGCTTTAAAATGTATATATTTTGGGGCGCCTGGGTGGCGCAGTTGGTTAAGCGTCCGACTTCAGCCAGGTCACGATCTCGCGGTCCGTGAGTTCGAGCCCCGCGTCAGGCTCTGGGCTGATGGCTCGGAGCCTGGAGCCTGTTTCCGATTCTGTGTCTCCCTCTCTCTCTGCCCCTCCCCCGTTCATGCTCTGTCTCTCTCTGTCCCAAAAATAAATAAAAAAAAAAGTTGAAAAAAAAAATTAAAATGTATATATTTATTCTTATAATTTAAGCCAGTTAGTTGGAACAGGAAAATATGCTGTCATTTATGTCTGTATTTATAAGTAAATACAGTTTTGAAATATTTCTTTTGGGGAATTTAATGGTTTGGTTGTACAAAATTGTATTTTTTTATGGCAGTAGTATAATTTTTAAAATATTAAATGGAATACTCCATTTGCTAATAAATAAGTATGTGCCTTCTTCTCATGAAAAGAGTAGATAATAATTGTAGTCCTGATGTCACTACTCTTACTTGAAACTATTTAAAGGTAGATAAGCTGTGGTTGTTCCCATAACTTAAATTTCGATACAGACTGAATTATAGTATTTGTTAATTTGTAGTTTAGTCTACTGATCCTGGGACCTTTTAATTTTTCTCAAGCTTGTATTTAACCTTAATGCTTGTAGGTGTGGAACTCTATTGGAATTATTCGCTGCTATAATGATGAACAAGACAATGCCATAGATGTGGAGTTCCATGATACCGCCATACACCATGCAACACATTTATCAAACACTTTGAATTACACAATAGCAGATCTTTCTCATGAAGCTATTTTGTTGGCATGTGAAAGCTCGGATGAACTAGCAAGGTAAATTCAAGATTATGAGGAAAAATTCGTCATTGCTGAGTTGTTAGATATAGAAGTGTTTCATACATAAGACTTCAGAACATGTCTGTTTTTGCCTAATTGTCCCCTCACTTACATTCTCTAACTACAAATGAAGATATGACAGTTTGTAATTGCAAGAGAAATGGGGCTATTTTTTATATTGTTACTGTGTTTCATTAGTATTACAAGAATAATACATATGAATTATAAACAAACATTCTTAAGCAGTACAGAATTTTTAGGAAGAAAAAGTCCCCCCAGAATTCTGTCAGACATAACCACTGTTAACAGTTTGATGTGTATCCTTCTAGATTTCTTTTTGTATAAATCCCTGTCCTTTTTAAATTTACTTTATTAGTATAATTTATGTACGATAAAATGCACCCATTTTAGGTGTACAATTTGATGAGTTTAACGAATGTGTATATATTCAGATAATCACTGTCCCAATCAAAAAAAGTTTTTAAGATTTTATTTTTAAGGAATTCCCTATACCCAGTGTAGTGCTTGAACCCACAACCCACGACCAAGTGTCATACGCTATATCAACTGAGACAGCCAGGCGTCCCTCAAAATTATTTTTTATCACCCAAAATGGTCTTGTATCCCTAGACAGTTAATCCAGTACTTTCCTTGGACAAGTTTTTTGTCACCTGGGTTTTTTGTGTGTTGGTTTTGGGTTTTTTTGTCACTATAATTAGATTAGAAACTTCGCTATTTTGGGTTTTTTTTTTTTTTAATTTTTTTTTTTTTTTTTTTACATTCATTTCTGAGAGAGAGACAGAGCACAAGCGGGGGAGGGGCAGAGAGAGAGGGAGACACAGAATCCAAAGCAGGCTCCAGGCTCTGAGCTGTCAGCGCAGAGCCCGACGCGGGGCTCCCAACTCACCAGCTGTGAGATCATGACCTGAGCCAAAGTCAGACGCCTAATGGACTGAGCCACCCAGGCACCCCTTGAAACTTCTTTAAAAAAAGAAGGGGGGAGAATGATATTTGGAAAAATAGACAAAAAAATTATGGTGGAGAAGCAGTAGAGGCTGAATCCTTTTTTTTTTTTAAAGAAGAAAAAACATTTTTACTTAACTTTCTGTTATTTCAGCCAGATTACCCTCTCCTGATCTCTATTCTTCAGCAGATTGTAGTGCTTATACACTTGATCGTAGATTTTTACCGACTCTGAGGTGATTTGAAATTAAAATCTTTCTGATTGGATACATTAGCTTCTTGCTGCTCAAAGTGTAGTTCACAAATTAGGGGCATGGGTCACCTGGAAGCTTATTGAAAACAGAATTTCAGACCCCACCCCAGACTTTCTAAATCAGAATGTGCATTTTAATGAGATCCATGGGTGATTGAGTATGCATTAGAGTCTAACAAATACATTTAAAAAAAATTTTTTTTTCAACGTTTATTTATTTTTGGGACAGAGAGAGACAGAGCATGAACGGGGGAGGGGCAGAGAGACAGGGAGACACAGAATAACAAATACATTTTAATTGGTTTCCTAATTTATACATTGTTAAATCCACTCTATACTTCATTATTGAATTAAATCAGTTTACTAATAGAAACCACTGTTGACTCCATGTCTCTGACTCAGAATCTTACATAAATAGAACATTTATTTCCATGTACAGTTTTTTTCCAGATATCTTTTTCTTTGTTTTCCTGGGTATATTATTTCACAGCTGAATACAATGTTACTTTTCATTTTAAAATTGAATTTAAGTATTCTTCAGTAACATGACTGTTAATGGTTTTAATACATTCCATTTTAAGGATATTTCATAAATATTTCAAAGCTATTTTTGTACCATTTATGTTTAAAAGAAAAATTATTTGGTTTTTGTCACTGGGTATCATGATTAGCTTCATATATATAACACATCAAATAGGAATGTTTGATTGTTTCTGTCTTATTTTAATTTATAGCAAGCTTCACTGCCTGCACTTTAGTTCTTGGGACTCAAGCAAAGAGTGGATAGTAGACATGCCTCAGAATGAAGATATTGAAGCCATATGTCTTGGTCTGGGATGGGCAGCTGCTGCCACTAGTGCCTTGCTCCTTCGATTGTTCACTATTGGAGGTGTTCAAAAAGAGGTCTTCAGTCTTCCTGGGCCTGTAGTATCAATGGCAGGACATGG
The DNA here is from genome assembly GCF_028749965.1 of Puma concolor. NCBI lineage: Eukaryota > Metazoa > Chordata > Mammalia > Carnivora > Felidae > Puma > Puma concolor. The sequence goes on from NC_141672.1 coordinate 46,222,142, forward strand.
AGAACAGCTTTTCATTGTTTATCATAGAGGTAGATTTTTTTTCTAGTCTTTTATGATCTTGCCATGACTTGAAGTAAAATGAAAATTACTTGAGCTTTCTTTGTCTTTCTCATACTTTGTTTTGGATTATATACATCCTTTTGCATTCATTTTAGCATTTGAATCTGTGTAATCTATGAATGTACAGAATTTTGTTGTATTCACTAGTAGGAATGAAAATATTTTATTTATAGAAAAACTATATTCTAGAAAGAATTCCAAGGTAGAACTTGGCTAGTTACTTCCATGTCTATATCTCATAAGAATTTTCAGCATTTAAATACCTCAAAAAAAAATAAAGTAACTTCCAGTGTGCAAGACCAAGACAGTTTGAATATGACTAAAAAGTTGCTGCTTCCTTTTCCTCACCTTATACTGTGTCCTTAGTCCCCACCACTGTTTGAAGACTGATTTTTTTCAACGTTATTGATATGGGGCAGCTGGTTGGTTCAGTAGGTAGAGCATGGGACCTTGGTCTCAGGGCCATGAGTTGAAGCCCCATGTTGGGTCCAGAGCTTACTTTAAAAAAAAAAAAAAAAAAGATTACCAATAATCTTTTTATGCTTATTTTTTGGTAATTCCATCAGAAACGCTTTCTTTTCTTAAAAATTGTAATTCCAGTATAGTTAAAATAGTGTTTTATTAGTTTCAGGTGTACAATATAGTAATTCAGTAATTCCATACATCACCCAGTACTCATCCTGAGAAATGTACTTCTTAATCCCCATCACCTATTTTACCCATTCCCCACCCAACACTTTATTTTCTTGGATACTGTGACATCAGTCCTGATGTTTTTCTTACTGATAACTCCTTCAGCTCTTCCACTAGCTGCTCCTCCTATGCCATCCTCTTAGCTGGAGTGCTCCAGGACTCTGTCACAATCCCTCTTCTCTAGTACCTCTCTAGATGAGGAGCTTTCAGTCTTTTGACTGCTTAGCCCTAGTAAGAAATATGCTCTATTTTGCTAATCTATACATATCAGTAAATGTAACTACAGAAGTCTCATGGACAATATGTACTCTCTGATTTCAGTTTTCTTTAAATGCTATTTGCAACTTTAAACTGATTTCATGACTTGTGGCTCAAAAATGCAGTTTGAGAAACTACCCTGGGTTATGTCCTAAAGGCCTATGTCTTTAAATACATCTGTATGTCCATGACTTATAAATTAATATCACCAGCCCTGCCCTCTCCTTGTGTCTACAGACTTACATATCCAGTGGCTACTTGAAATCTCTTGGTAGAGTTTTGATATGCATTTCAAACTTGGTCACAATAAAACCTTTGGGTTTTTTTTTCCCTTCCACCTTGCCTTTCACTTAGTTTTCTCCATCTGAGTAAATACCATACTATTAATCCAGCCACTCAAGGCAGAAATGTAAGAGTTATCATGGAGTTTTCTCTTTCCCTTACTCCCCATGTCAACCCCATCATGTCAGTTCTATGAAATAACACATTCCAAACCCTCTGTTTTCATCTCCTCCACTGAAACCCCAGTTCAACCCAGATGTCTTCTCTTGGACTATTGTAGTTGTCCCGTAACTAGCTTGTCAGGTTCAATCCTTGCCTTCCACAATCCATTCTCCACCTGGCAGCCTAAGTGATTTTTTAAAAACATAAAGTCAGAACACATCCTTCTCAAGTTTTTGTGACTTTCCATTGCTTTAGAATAAAAATCAAGCTTTTCATCACAGCCAGCAGGGTCCTACATGATCTGACCTTTGCTTGCCTCTTGAACCTCATCTGTTGCCACTTTTTCTTGTTACTCATTCTAGCAATACTAGCTTCTTTGTAGTCTTCAAATTTACCAAGCTTGTCCCTATTTTAGGACCTTTTCATTAGCTGTTCCTTCTGTTTACTATAGTGCTCCTCCCCCTGACCTTTGGATGGCTGGCTTCAGCATGCATTTTTTTAAATGCTTATTTATTCTTAAGAGACAGAGCACGAGCAGGGGAGGGGCAGAGAGAGAGAGAGAGAGAGAGACACCGAATCTGAAGCAGGCTCCAGGCTCTGAACTGTCAGCACAGAACCCAATGCAGGGTTCAGACTCAAACCATGAGAACATGACCTGAGCTGGACGCTTAACCGACTGAACCACCCAGGCACCCCTCCAACTTGCAATTTATGTCTCAGCTAAATTTCACTTTCTCAAAGAGGCCACCTTTGTCTAATCTAAGGTAACCATTCAGTGTAACGCTCTGTATCATATTATTATTTTAACTCTTTGGAGACACTTAGCATTTTTTTCTTTTTAAAAATTAGTCTTCTCTTACCTGAATATGAATTTCATGAGAACAGTGTGACTTCATTTTCTTTACCATTGTAGCCCCGATACCCGGCATATATAAGCTCTTGTAAATATTTGAGTGAATGAATTACCTCTTATATCACTTTATATAAGTAGTCCATGTAATATAGTATTCTAATACCTGAATGATATGTCAGTCAGGTGGGTTATCCATAAAAAGTAGTGCTAGTTAATCTAAGAATTTATCACAAAATCATTTCAAGTCACAGAAAGTACTTTAGACTGCATTATAGCTAAATAACCTTTGATACCTGATTTATATTTATACTTTCTCACTAGGTACAGGATTTGATGGTGATCAGTGCCTTGGAGTTCAACTGCTAGAGCTGGGGAAAAAGAAAAAGCAAATTTTACATGGTGATCCTCTTCCTCTTACAAGGAAATCCTACATAGTGTGGGTTGGATTTTCAGCTGAAGGCAAGATAAACCCATTTGTTTATATTAAAAACATTTTTCCAGTAGAAATTGTTCCATTGTTTTACTCCTAATTAATTTTTAAAGATAACTGTCTATATTATATGTTTAAATATCTTAATTATGTTGGCAGTGGGAAACTGGAATTGTTAGGCAAGGTAGCCATTATTTTATGTATAAGATCTGTTCTTCATGTGAATTCTGGTTAGAAAACTTACAAAGAGAGAAATATATTTCTCTAAAAGTTTGTTATGGGTACCAAGGAGGAGATACAAATCAGTGGTGAAGTTGTGGCTTTTCCTGAAGATTCTACACAGAAAATAGGATATTTCTATAGCTGCACTATCCACTACAGTAACCCAGTCACATGTGGCTAATCTAAACTGAGATGTGCTATAAGTATAAAATACTCTCAGAATTTTGAAGACTTAGTTTAAAAAAAGAAAGTAAAAAATTTCAATAATTCTTTTACATTGATTACATGTTAAAATGATAATATTTTGGATATATTGGGTTTAATAAAATATGTTCTTAAAATTCACTTTTTCCATTTCCTCATGTAGCACTGAGAAATTAAAAATTACATTTATAGATTCATTTATTAGTGGCTTATAACCGATGATGATTTGAAATACCTTATTTAGCCCTGTCTCCTAGCTAAAATATTATTTCTATTGGAGATTCTTGCCCTTCACTTATATTATTGGAAACTCCAGTTTGTCTTTTACATTTCTGAACAGAGAGGGAGGGAGGCAAACCATGAGACTCTTGGACACAGAGAACAAACTGAGGGTTGAGGGAGGGGTAGGGGAGAGGGGAAGATAGGTGATGGACATTGAGGAGGGCAGTTGTTGGGATGAGCACTGGGTGTTGTATGTTAAGTGATGAATCATGGGAATCTACTCCCAAAACCAAGAGCACACTGTACACACTGTATGCCAGCAAATTTGACAGTAAATTATATTAAAAATCAACCATTTCTGGATGTGTTTTCTAGTGGGATATTATTGGTCATTTATGTTCTAATCATGTGACCATTTGTAACTTCCATTTATATGTCTTTATTTTTTTCCGCCAATTACTAATCAGATCTAGACTTAAGGATAACTGCTACTTGCAGAGTGAGAGGTGTGTGAAGTCACAGATACAAGGGATAATTAGGGAATAATGCTATGCACTTCCTGAGATGGGGGCAGAGTAAGTGGGAAACAGAATAGCTTACCTAGGAGTTGGGGAACACAATGACAAGGCCAAGAAAGAGCAAGAGGAAGAAGAGTACTAAAGGCAAATTTCTCTACATCATCATGGTACATTAGGTTCTGGTTGTTTTTCTAGTCTTTCATAACCAGCAAAACTTCAGATTCAGAATTTAACATTTTTATTGAAATTGGCTTTTAAAAATATTGCTATATTCCAGCAGGTGGCATAGTTCTCACTGAAACTATCAGCTTATTCTCTTGAGTAAATTTTAGTCCTATCACAGGCAGGTTTTTTTCTTCTATTGAGTTAGAGCTTATTCTGTGCAGCTAATTAAGTTTTGTGGGAAATAATCTTGAATTATTCGCCTTGTTTTGTTTTTTGCTTTTGAACTGAAAGTTGAATCATTGGTATGTATTTTTGAAATAGGATTTATTTAACAAACATGTAGCTGTGTCTCCAAGTGATTTCTTTTTCTTTTGGTGTATAGGTACCCCCTGTTATGTGGATTCAGAAGGCATTGTTCGAATGCTTAACAGAGGGCTTGGTAATACATGGACTCCTGTATGTAACACAAGAGAACACTGTAAAGGAAAATCTGATCACTACTGGGTGGTTGGTATCCATGAAAACCCCCAGCAACTGAGGTGGGCTATTACAAAATGCTTAGTTGATTCTTTTTTAAAAAGTACTTTGAAAGTTTTTGTTTTGTACTCTTTAAAGGTATTTAATTTTTTTTTTTTTTTTTTTTTTGCTCTTTCACCTTAGTTCATTTATTTGCTTTCCATATTCACTAAATTAGAAATTGGTTTATATTCATTTTGAAGTTTGCAACTGATTGCTGGACTTAAACTAAATAGAAATTAAGCATATTAGTGTGACTAGTATTATTTCAGCCAAATGGGGAAGACAGTTCTGGTTAAATGTGGCATTTCATCTTTTACTTCAGCCTTTTATTTTTTTTTTTAATTTTTTTTTTTCAACGTTTATTTATTTTTGGGACAGAGAGAGACAGAGCATGAACGGGCGAGGGGCAGAGAGAGAGGGAGACACAGAATCGGAAACAGGCTCCAGGCTCTGAGCCGTCAGCCCAGAGCCTGACGCGGGGCTCGAACTCACGGACCGTGAGATCGTGACCTGGTTGAAGTCGGACGCTTAACCGACTGCGCCACCCAGGCGCCCCTTAATTTTTTTGTTGTTGTTGTTGTTAATGTTTATTTGAGACAGCACACACAGCGAGGGAGGGGTGAAGAAAGGGGTGACAGAGAATCAGAAGCAGGCTTTGCACTATCCAGCACGAAGCCAGATATGGGTCTGGAATTCACAAAAACTGTGACATCATAACTTGAGCTGAAGTTGGATGCTCAACCAGCTGAGCCACCCAGGTGCCCCTCTGCCTTTAACTTTAAACTGTGATTTAGAATTGAATAATTTAGTGGCTTTTTGAGATTTTTTATAAGGCTCAATTTTTGTCACCAGGCAGAGGGCTAGTAGAAATGTAGTAGTTGACTCGTAGTGTAAAACTCTCAATCCGTGTAGTCCCTATTCAGTATTGTATTAGATACTTTTCTCTCTTTTGAAACCTGATGTCTTTTTGGTCTCAACAACTGGCAGGGACATTGAGTAGGTACTTGGTGAACAAAGAGATCTCTGCTTTCATGGAGCTTATAGACTGACTGGGGAGACAGATAACAGAAACAAGTAAATGTTAATTACTCCTTGAGATAAATACCATAAATTAATCTGAGCAGACCCATGGTGGAGAATAACAGAAGGACACATTCTAGGTAGCATCATCACATAAGACTCTTAATAGAGGTAGTATTTAAAATGAGACTCGAGGCCAGGAAGTCTGTTTGGAAAGAGTGAAGTGACAAATGATCATTGCAGAATAGACAGCATGTATAAAGGACCACAGATCGGAAAGAACTAGGTATGTTTAAAGAATTAAAGGATGTAAATGTGAATAGCATACAAGAAGCAAGGATTGGTGAGAGGCATGATCTCAGAAAGTTAGACCAGGCTGCATTATAGACCATACAGAGAAGTTAATATTTTATTTGAAGTTGTGTCATGAAGCCATTCAAGGGTTTTATCTGGGGAATGATGTAATCTGATTTATACTATAAAAAGAAACTATATGTGGCAAATGGATTGGCAGAGGTAAGATTGAAAGTAGGGAGACAAGTTTTCACCCAGGGGATTTATCCTGCTTTCTGTGGGGATGTTTGGAGATGTGAGAAATGTGGGGTATTATTTATAGCTGTCACAATGATTTGGGGTTACCCTGGCATTTAGAGAACTGGGGCCAGCACTGTCAAACATCTTGCAGTGTGCAGAATGGTCCTGCTCAACTACAGATTGTCATTCCCAAATGCTATCAGTGCCTTCATTGAGAAACACTAAGGAGGATTTTGCAGTCATCTAAGTGAGCTATAAGTACAGCTGGAACTAGTGTGGGGGCAGCAGAAATTATGGGAACCAGATTTGAGATAGAAACAGTAGGACTGGGGCGCCTGGATGGCTCAGTCAGTTAAGTGTCTGACTCTTGATTTTGGCTCAGGTGATGATCTTACGGGTTCAGGCCCCACATAGGGCTCCATGCTGACAGTGCAGAACCCGCTTGGGATTCTCTCTCTCTCTCTCTCTCTCTCTCTCTCTCTGCCCCTTCCCTGCTTGCACACACTCTCTCTCTCTCTCTCAAAACAAGTAAGTAAACTTGAAAAAGAAACAGGATTTTCTGGTAGGTTGGGGGTTGGTAGTGATGGAGAAGACTCAATAATGACACCCATGTTTCCAATTGAAGCAACTAGATGGATAATCATACCATTTATAGAAATAAGAGAGATAAAAACAATTTCTTTCTTGGCTGTATTAAGTTTGAATTGCCTGCAAAATGTCCAAATGGAGATATCAAGAAGATACTAGAATACATGATTTTAAGATATAAATTTGGGTATCACCAGAATATAGAAGGTATTTAAAGTCACAGTAATAAGTGAGATCACATAGAAGAAAGAGTAACAAAAAAAGGTCACAGAATCCAACACTTAGAAATTTCAACATTTAGAGGGGCATCTGAGTGGCTCAATTGGTTAAGCATCCAACTCTTGATTTCGGCTCAGTTCATGATCTCATGATTGTGAGATCGAGCTCCATATCTCACCCCTGAGCATGGAGCCTGCTTGGGATTCTCTCTCTCCCTCTCTCTCTACCCCTCCCTCACTTATGCACGAGTGTTCTATCAAAATAAATAAACATTAAAAAAAAAAAATTCCAACATTTAGAGGTCAGATATTGGAACACGTAGCTTTTGAATGAGGAAGAAGACTATTAGCTAAGCAAGTAAGAGAAAAATCACTTGAGGGTCATATCACAGAAGCTGTAATTGGAGACTTCCAAGAAAGGAAGTAATCAGGGAAATAAAAATGGCTCTTGAATATATAAAAAGATGATATCAAATAAGATAAATACAAATCAAAACTAAAATTCTCTTCTTATCAAATGAGGAAAATCTGAAAATCTGAAAACACTCTTGGTGAGGCTATGGGGGAATAATCACATTTGTAATTGCTGATGGGAGTATAAATTGGTTACAATCCCTATGGAAGGCAATTTGTCAAGAACTACCAGAATTAGAAATGCATATGCTCTTTGATCCAATAATTCTGCCTTAGGATTTGTCCTACAGACATACTGGTACTTGTTATTTAAAGTGTGATCCATGGACCAGCAGCATCAGCATCACCAGAGAGCTTAGTTATTAGAAATGCTGAATCTCAGGCATCACTTTCAGACCTACTGAATCAGAACCTGCATTTTAACAAGATCTTCAGGTGATTCGTGTGTACATTAAAGTTTAGGAAGTACTGCTGCTAGCACATGTGGGAATGATGATACACGTGAAAGATTTTCTACATTGTAAGATTGTTGATACTGCTAAGATTGGAACCCTAAATTTCCATTACTAGAAGAATAGGGAAATAATATTTTATACAACTATACATTAGAATACTATATAGGGGCGCCTGGGTGGCTCAGTTGGTTAAGTGTCCAACTTTGGCTCAAGTCATGATCTCAGGCTTCGTGAGTTTGAGCCCTGCATTGGACTTTGTGCTGACAGCTCAGAGCCTGGAGCCTGTTTCAAATTCTCTGTTGCCCTCTTTTTTCTGCCCCTCTCCTGCTCATGCTCGCTCTCTCTCTTTCAAAAATAAATAAACATTAAAAAAATTAAAAAATACTATGTAGATTTTTTTAAACAGTGAAGCAAATCATTTATGTGATAAGAGTTATGTATCAGAGTATATAAAGAACTCTTGTAACTCAAAAGACAACTCAATTAAAAAATAGGCAAAGTGTTTGAATAGACGCTTCTCAAAAGAAAATACACATATGGCTAATAAGCATATAAAAACATATTTAGCATCATAAGTTATTATGGAAATGCAAATCAAAACCACAGAGATTCCACTTTATACCCACTAGAATGATTATCACCCAAAAGATGGAAAGTTCTGTTGAGCACGTGGAGAAATTGGAACCCTAAACATTGCTAGGTGGGATATAAACTGGTACAGTTTGGCAGTTCCTCAAACGGTTAAATACAGAGTTACCATATGACCTAGTTGTTCAACTCCTAGGGATATAATTAAAAGAATTAAAAACATGTCATTTGAATCAGTACAAAACACCTGCCTTTAATTATGAATATGAGTAATTACTAATCTGTAGAAATATCACTCCTACCTCTAGCAAATTTTTTAGCAAAAATTGTCTTTATTGTTTCCACTGAAGATTTTTTTTTTCCATGATCACTACTGGTTAACGTATAACTGAGAGGTTACTAATTTTGTGTGGTACTGTCTTATTTGCTCTCTATAAACATCTTTTTTTTTTCTTTTTAAAAGTTCTTAAGAGTTATTTGGCATGCTTAAAGACAAAAATTTTTTTTTGTTTTGTTCATTTAACAAGCATTTGTTATAGTACTGACTATATGTGCTATATTACACAAAGGTAAATAAGGTCAGTAGCCAGGAAGTGTTGGCTAGTAAAATCATTATCAACTCCTGAGTAAACGCTCAAAACAAGTTGTGAACAAAGTCTCCTCCATGCAACCGAGAACACAAAGCAAAACTCATTGCTGAGGGGAAGCTTAGTCTGGATATTGGCCCAAGCGTCTCCAGTTTGATATGTTTTCAACTCTTTCTTTAACACGAGAACAAGTTTTATGGTTTATTTGAAAAAGAATTAAAGTGATTTTGTCTTAGTAAACTGTAGTTTATTTTTTCACATCTTCTCCAGATGGTTTAGCCACATAGTTTCCAGGAAGCTCATTCATTGTAGGCAAAAACCACCAAATTAGCAGTCAAATGAGTTTGTTTTTCCTCTTCATCCATGAAAGGGACACTTAATGGATAACAGGTCTTTTTACTTCAAGTCTAAAAGGATAAGAAATGTGAATTAGTACTCTGCTTTGATATAAATGTGGCTTTAAAAAACTATTAATAAAATCCTAGGTTTTTATAGTGATAATTGCTTACTATGACTAAATCAGTAAAGTATTTGAGCTATAAAATGTTTTTACACAAGACAGTATGTCTTTTTACAGAAAAAATAATGTTAAAGCATTAAGATTACTCCCAATGTTCTTTCTGGTTTTGTTAATATATGTATATGTGTATGTAATTGGACTTGTCCTTTTCTGAATGCATATGCCCTTTTTCATCTTGCATGACTAATAAACCACTGGCTTTTGTGAATGACAGAATTGCCACAAGAGATTTTTCAAACTGTAGGTATTCACACTGCCACCTCCTATTGTGTGGTGAAAACCACTGATTTATATGAACTCATAAAAGGAGAGGAAGAAGAAGAAATGGGATTGTATGTTCAAAATATTGGGGGGGGGGCACCTGGGTGGCTCAGTCGGGTGAGCGTACGACTTTGGCTCAGGTCATGATCTCACAGTTCACAAGTTTAATCGGGCTCTGTGCTGACTGAGCCTAGAGCTTGCTTCAAATTCTGTGTCTCCCTCTCTCTCTGTTCCTCCCCAGCTCATGCTCTGTCTCTCTATTTCTCAAAAATAAATAAAAACTTAAAAAAAATAAAAAACAAAATAAAATAAACAAAAATACTGGAACTCTAAAAACATGTTTGTATTTTTATCGTATGGTCACAAAAACAAAAAGGTGTGTTCAAATCTCACTAGGAAGGGGACCTGGGTAGTTTGAAAAAGATTCCTGTGTACTGCCATTATTTAATTTTTAACTACTCTAGTGGGCATTTGATAATACGAGAAGATACTTTTGGAAAAAAAAATTTAAACCTACATAGTATTTCCCTTTAAGAAAGGCATGACTTTAAGCCATGACTAAAAGGCTGTACTATAAATTAAGTGGGTGGTTATTAGTAAGCACTGGACATTGTACTGTATTTTAAAGTGACTATAAAAATTAGAAAGTTTGCCTAAGGTACTTACAGTGTGTAGGTATGGTTTTCCAGTGGTTTCCTTATAAATAACTTGGAATACATAAGTTAAAAGAGTATTCTATGTGCATATATCATTCTGTGATTAATGAATGCTTTTTAATTAATAAATTCCATTAGTATTAATGCTGAGGGGCATCTTTAAATACTTTACATGTCCTAGTCAGAAAAGGTTTAGACAGTGTTCTTGCCCACTAAGCTATTTATTACCATGTAAGGCAACCTTTGATTTAGCAGAGCAGGTATATATTATAACCTTTTAAATGATACTGGACTTTCTGCTTCACTCTCACCAATATCTAGTAATAGACACTCATCTGTATTGGACATTTCACCATCTTTTTCTCTTGTTTGACACTTTTTACCAGCAGTAAAAAGACTGACAAAAGTGAATATGCTTCATCAGTATCTTATCTTGGGTGATCTGTTTTATAATGTGAATCCCATGACAGCTATTTATGGCACAGCTTCTGTATTTTAAAAGTGGGCAGTTTGCTAAGGAAAAGCTGATGAGAACCTATTTCACTTTCTTTTTTTTTTAAGGTTCATTCACTTATTTTGAGAGAGAGAGAGTGAGGCAGGGGCAGAGAGAGAAGGAGAGAATCCCAAGCAGGCTTCACACTGTCAGTGCAAAGCCCAGTGTGGGGCTCAAACTCACAAACTGCAAGATCATGACCTGAGCCAGAATCAAGAGTTGGATGCTTAACCCACTGAATCACCCCGGTGCCCCAGGCCTGTTTCACTTTAAGTGATAGTTTAATAAAGCTGATATAAAGAGGGATTTTTGAAATGCATAGGGAGGGATTAATTTTTATACCTAATCAGGTGTGAAGTACTTTACTTTTTAAGTTTTTTTATTTTGAGAAAGAGAGAACAAGTGTGGGGGGAGAAGGAGAGAATGCCAGCTTCGTGCTGTCAGCGCGGAGCTGGATGCGGGGCTCGAACTCCCAAACTGCGAGATGATGACCTGAGCCAAAACCAGTGGTTGGACACTTAACCAACTGAGCCACTTTTAAAAAATTAAAGTACTTTTTTTTAAAAAAAGAGTAATTTATTGTTTATTATTAAGCTAGCTATTGGAATAATATTCCAAGTTACTGACTTTTGGAAAATTTATATTTTAACAGTTTTTATGATGTTGGAGGAAATTTTTGTGGTGAGACTTTTTCTTTACTGACAGGTGCATTCCTTGTAAAGGTTCTCGGTTTCCTCCCACCCTTCCACGCCCTGCTGTAGCTATATTATCCTTTAAGCTTCCTTATTGTCAGACTGCAACAGAGAAAGGACAAATGGAGGTATGTGGAAATCTTGCCTTGACACTCTGAATTTGATAATACATTGCTTATGATGTAGGCATTTAAAAATTACCCTGATGACCATTGTTGACTACTCATTACTTTATAATTAAATAATTAGTTGTAGCAGGGAGGGAGGACTGCTTATTACCACCAGGGTAACTGATTGCCATCACTACTTCCAGGGATTTTGTCTATGAGATAAATGAGTATGATCATCAGGGCCTCACTAGGGCAAGGCATTCACTGTCAGAGTTGAGCTGAGTGCCTAAGAGAGTGGGCCTCCATAAATTTTGTGTCTTAGGCACCAGGCTTGCCCCACTATGGTCCTAGCCTTGTGCCATCAAGTCATTTGAAACCTTGCAATTAGTTTCTCTAACCAAGAAGCAAATCGGTCTCTTAAAAAATAGTTTAACAAGTTCTCTGAGCATTAACTATGATAGCTAAGAAACTGTTTAAAATACTATATTCCCTTTTTTTTTTAAGGATAGAAGATAAAGTCAAACTTTGGTATCACATTAAAATTTGAATTATAAAATAAACTATAGAAAGAATATTTCAAAAAATATTTTATTCAGAAACTGTTATCTTAAGATAAATATTTAACACTTGCCTGGTATTAAGCTGATAGTTTTCTCTAAGCAGTTTTTTCCCTTTTGTAGGAACAATTTTGGCGTTCCGTTATATTTCACAATCACCTTGATTATTTAGCTAAAAATGGTTATGAATATGAAGAAAGTAGTAAAAATCAAGCAATAAAAGAACAACAGGAATTATTAATGAAAATGCTTGCGGTGAGTAAAATAAATATACTGGAAAAATTAAAGTTACACTTTTCTATAGATTGTGTTTCCTAAAAGTATGTGAGTTAGCACCAAGTTCCACAACCTCAAAATCTTTTTTTTTTAATTAAAAAAAAATCTGAAATTAGATATAATTAACAGTGTTATATTAGTTTCAGGTTATAGTACAATGATTCAACAGTTCTCTACTCAGTTCTGTTTCCCAGTTGATAATTGCAGTTAAAATATTTAAAACATTACCTTGTAACTAAGATCATAAGCAGATAAGCGTGCTTTTAATCCCCTTCACCTATTTCACCCTTCTCCCTTCTCACAGCCCCTCTGGTAACCATCAGTTTGTTCTCTACAGTTAAGAGTCTGTTCGTTTGTTTGTTTGTTTTAATGTTTATTTTTAAAAGAGAACACATGCATGTGTATGGGGGTGGGGAGAGGCAGAGAAAGAGGGAGAGAGAGAATCCCAAGCAGGCTCTGCATTGTCAGCAGTGAGCCTGATGTGGAGGTCTAACTCAAAAACTGTGAGATCATGACCTGAGCAAAAGTCAGGTGCTTAACCGACTGTGAACCACCCACATGCCCCAAAAGTGTGTTTGTCTCTTTTTCCTGTTTGTTTCTTTTTTTTTTTTTTTTTTAATGTTTATTTATTTTTGAGAGAGAGCAAGCAGGGGAAGGGCCGAGAGATAGGGAGATAGAGGATCTGAAGCAGGTTGTGTGCTGACAGCAGAGAGCCCAACACAGGGCTCGAACTCACCAACTGCGAGATCATGACCTGAGCTGAAGTCGGATGCTTAACCAACTGAGCCACCCATGCACCCCTGTTTGTTTTGTTTCTTAAATTCTACATATGAGTGAAATCATATGGTATTTGTCTTTCTCTGACTGACTTATTTCACTTAGCGTTATACTCTCTAGATCCATCCATGTTATTGCAAATGATAAGATTTCATTCTTTCTTATGGCTAATACTCCATTGTGTATATATATTCCACATGTTCATCCATTCATCTATGGATGGACACTTGGGTTACTTCCATAATTTGGCTATTATAAATAATGCAGTAGTAAACATAAGGGTGCATATGTCTTTTAGAATTAGTGCTTTTGGGGGACAACTGGGTGGCTCACTCAGTTAAGCATATGGCTTCTGATTTCAGCTCAGGTCATGATCTCATGATTCATGGGATCGAGCCCTGCATTGGGTTCTGTGCTGACAGTGCAGAGCCTGGTGGGGATTCTCTCTCTCTATCTGCCCCACCCATCCTCAAAATTAAAAAAAAGAAAATTTCTATAGAATTATTGCTTTTTTATTCTTTGGGTAAATACCCAATAGTGGAATTACTGGATTATATGGCAATTCTGTTTTTAATTTTTTGAGGAACCTTCATACTATTTTCCACAGTGGCTGCACCAGTTTGCATTCCCACCAACAGGGCACAACCTCCAATTCTTAAGTTGCATCCAGTAGTGTTTTTCTTCCTTGAAAGTTCTGTTTCCAAGTTGATACTGCAGTTAACATATTTGAAACATTACCTATAGCTAAGATCATAGGCAGAAATAAACTGTTCTGGTGCTATCTCCCTTTTTGCTTTTGGTCACTTGTCTATGTTTTCACAGGCACTCCAGGTATTCTGATGTTTAATAAAATTTGTGAACTGGCTATAGCTCCTACAACAAAATAAAGTTTGAGTGTGGGCTTTTAGACCTCCAGGGCTGAGTAATCTTAAGAACTTTGTTTGATGAGGCTTATAGATATGCTTGCCTTTTGTCATCTCTTAAGCAATCGTGTGATGAAAGTTTGTCTATAGCCAGTAACCAGGTTTCATGCCCTGGATATTTTAAGTCTATTTATCTCTAGAGATAAATATACATATATTTGATATATAAATATAGTTAAAATATAAAGTGCATATGTTTCGTGTCCTCACTTGAGGTTGGTTTATGGTGAGGAGTATAACCTAATTTCTTTGTTCATTTTGCACAAAGGACAGTTCATTTCATTCTTTGTTCATTTTGCCCCTTAAGGACAGTGATCACGTCTTCTTTACCACTGTATGCTGGGTGCTTATATGGTGTGTAATACATAATAGACTTCAGTATTTCTTGAGAGAGTAAATGGTCCATACTTTTCATTTCAAAGTTGAGGAAAAAAGATTCTGAGGGAAAAGTGGTATCTAAGACCACAGAGCTAATTATAACTCCAGTTTCCAAGAGGTGGTATTCACTACTGTCACCACTATGCAACACTGCCTTGAGTTTAGTATTAAAGAAATGTAGTTTATTGTAAAGTAAGTTTTGTTTCTTTTATAAAATGTCATTTGTAGGGGCACCCGAGTGTTTCAGTCGGTTAAGTGTCCAATTTCGGCTCAGGTCATGATCTCATGGTTTGTGAGTTCGAGCCCCGCATTGGGCTCTGTGCTGACAGCTCAGAGCCTGGAGCCTGCTTCAGATTCTGTGTCTCCCTCTGTCTGCCCCTCCACCGCTTGCACTCTGTCTCTCTCATTGTCTCAAAAATAAACATTAAAAAAAAAAAAAAGTTAAAATGTCATTTGTGTAACTAGTAACCTTTTCTCTTTGTACAACATATGTAAGAAAATATGTTTGGTTTATTTACCATTTATCATTAGAGGAGCTTTTCCTCTGGGACAGTGTTGTTAGTAGGGTATCAGTAGCTTGAGGACTGGTCAGTTCTTTAGCATTCCTGTCCCCCTGGCAAATGCCTGAAGTTTAACCTTGTTACTCTGAGAACCATACTACTTCTTTTCATTTCCAAACACCCTCTGAGGCAGAGTACTACCCTGATTAAGAGGTATTGTTTATACAATAGTGATAGTAGAAAACTTGAAAAGGACATGCAGGTGACTATCTAAAGCTTCTGTGCTGATCCATCAGATGTGGGATGTCTGAGTAACAAAATAATCCTTCTACTCTATGAATTATGAGACCCTTAGTCTTTGAAGTACTAATTTTCCTTACATTGTACTTGAGTTGCCTCACTTTGAGTTGTCAGAATGCATACCAAAAGGAAAATAATCAATGGCACAAAAACAGACACTCAGATCAATGGAATAGAATAGAGAACCCAGCAATGGACCCAGAAATGTTTGTTGGTATGGCCAACTGATATTTGACAAAGCAGGAAAGAATATCCAATGGAACAAAGACAGTCTCTTCAGCAAGGTAAAATTGGACAGCGACATGCAGAAAAACGAACCTGGACCACTTTCTTACACCATACACAAAAATAAACTCAAAATGGATTAAAGACCTAAACGTAAGACAGAAAGCCATCGAAATCCTAGAGGAGAAAGCAGGCAAAGACCTCTTTGGCCTTGGCCGCAGCAACTTCTTACTCAATATGTCTCCTGAGGCAAGGGTAACCAAAGCAAAAATGAACTATTGTGACCTCATCAAAATAAAAACCTTCTCCAAAACAAAGGAAACAATCAGCAAAACTAAAAGGCAACTGACGGAATGGGACAAGATACTTGCAAACAACATATCAGGTAAAGGGTTAGTATCCAAAATCTATAGAGAACTTACGAAACTCAACACCCAAAAAATAAATAACCCAGTGAAGAAAGGGTATATAACTGGCAAATAACCCAGTGAAGAAAGAAATAACCCAGGGCAAAAGACATGAATAGACACTTCTCCAAAGAAGACATCCAGATGGCTAACCGACACATGAAAAAGTGTTCAGCATCAGGGAAATACAAATCAAAACTACAATGAGATACCACGTTTCAGAATGGCTAACATTAACAACTCCAGCAACAACAGATGTTGGCGACGATGCAGAGAAAGAGGATCTCTTTTGCACTGCTGGTGGGAATGCAAACTGGTGCAGCCACTATGGAAAACAGTATGGAGGTTCCTCAAAAAAGTAAAAATAGAACTACCTTCTGACCCAGCATTTGCAGTGCTAGGTATTTATCCAAGGGATACAGGTGTGCTGTTTCAAAGGGACACATGCACCCCCATGTTTATAGCAGCACTATCTGCAATGGCCAAAGTATGGAAAGAGCCCAAATGTCCATTGACGGATGAATGGATAAAGAAGATGTAGTATATATATACAATAGAGTATTACTCGGCAATAAAAAAGAATGAAATCTTGCCATTTGCAACTACATGGATAGAACTAGAGGGTATTATGCTAAGGGAAATAAGTCAGAGAAAGACAAAAATCTTATGACTTCACTCATATGAGGACTTTAAGATACAAAACAGATGAACATAAGGGAAGGGAAGCAAAAATAATATAAAAACAGGGAGGAGGACCAAACATAAGAGACTCTTTTTTTTTTTTTTTTTTTTTTTTTAATGTTTGTTTATTTTTGACAGAGAGACAGACAGAGCATGAGTGGGGAGGGGCAGAGAGAGAGAGAGGGAGACACAGAATCCAAAGCAGGTTCCAGGCTGTGAGCTGTCAGGACAGAGCCTGATGCAGGGCTTGAACTCACAGACTGCGAGATCATGACCTGAGCTGAAGTCGGACACTCAACCGACTGAGCCACCCAGGCGCCCCAAACATAAGAGACTCTTAAATATGGAGAACAAACAGAGGTTGCTGGAGGGGTTGTGGGAGGGGGGATGGGCTAAACAGGTAAGGGACGTTAAGGAATCTACTCCTGAAATCATTGTTGTACCATATGCTAACTAACTTGGATGTAAATTAAAAAATAAACAAAAAATGAAACTAAAAAAAAAATAAACTTAAAAAAAAAGTAATCAAGTGTTTTCAAAGATATTTAATGAATGCCCTTTGTTTTTTATTGAAATTTTTATTAAAATACAGCAAGAAAAAGGAAGTTGTTTATTTGTAAGTTGTATAACTATTTCTGGTAATTGGAAATCATAGACAATCACACTTAAAAAAAATGAGTGGATAAATCTACTCCTCCCGCCTCCCTCCTCCCCCCCCCCCCCCCCGATTCACTTGTAGTATTTGTGTGCCAGTTCTGGGAAAAATAATAACTAATTAATCATTTATAATTTATTCCTTCTTTGAATTTGCTACCCTATTTGATGAGGGCAGGATGAGGGTGGGTGGGCAGCAAAATGAGTTTAAGAAAACCACATTTGAATTTTAAAGGAAAATCTTACTTCCTTTGTAATTAATAGCTTGAAATCACATGCCTTATTTCATTGAATCTAAGCTACTAGTGATTGTAAAATGCACCATTATTTTATTTATATAAGCCAAAAAAATGCTGCAAACTCTGACCCACCATAAATTGTAAGATGCTTCCTACTTTCAGAGATGCTAAACTGAGTAAAAACTATGCATCTTAGAATCAGTGAGATACATTATCTAGAAAACCAGTATTTTCTCAGATACTAGTAGTATCATTCTCTTATTTTTAAAAGTTTTGCTTGATGTGATTTTTTTTTTTTTTTTTTTTTTTCCATTTTGGGTTAGCTTTCTTGTAAACTGGAGCGGGAATTTCGTTGTGTGGAACTTGCTGATTTAATGACTCAAAATGCTGTGAATTTAGCCATTAAATATGCTTCTCGTTCCCGGAGATTAATATTGGCCCAAAGACTTAGTGAACTGGCTGTGGAAAAGGCAGCAGAATTGGCAGCAACCCAGGTGGAAGAAGAAGAAGAGGAAGATTTCAGAAAAGGGCTGAATGCTGGGTAAGAAATAATCAGTTGTTTAAATTATTCTTTACTATTCTGAAAATTTAATTGGTCTTTGCATAGCTCTTAATTGAATAATATTATTGTCTTTTAGTTACAGTAATACTGCTACAGAGTGGAGCCAGCTAAGGCTCAGAAACCAAGTTGAAGAAGATGAAGAGGATACTGGAGAAGCTGATGATAAAGAAGAAAAACCAGAAATACATAAGTATGGTAAGATACATTTTTAAAGCAGTTTAAAGATGAGAAATGCAATATTTTGTGGCTTTCCTCATTTTGCTTGGCTGAGGAAAACTGAATACCTGTACTGTGTCAAGACACCTTTGCTGATTGTTGATTATAGAGAGGAACTTTATCTCCCCATTTACACTGCATTGTTTTATCTTAATTATTTTATAGGACAGAATCCATTTTCCAAAAATGCAAACTCCTCTGATGTGCCAGCTGTGAAGTCAGGTAAGAAATATTTGTGATTTTGTAATATCAGGAAAATTGTTCAAGTAGTCTTTTAAAGTGATATATGTACTTAAACCACCCCACACACATACTCTGCCATCCTAAGTTTGTTTTTATCAGAAATTTTGTTTGCGAAGCTGGTCATTTTACAAATATTTATTAAATGCCTATTATGTTTGACTAGGTGGGAGATACCAAAAGTCAAATAGACATGCATGGTTGATTCCTGCATAAATCTTATATAGTACCAACTGACTTTTTTTTTTTTTAAGTTTATTTATTTATTTTGGAGAGAGAGAGAGAGAGACAGAAAATCCCAGGCAGGTTCTATGCTGTTAGCACAGAGAGAGAGAGAATCCCAGGTAGGTTCTGTGCTGTTAGCACAGAGCCAGACATGGGGTTCGAATCCATGAGCCATAAGATCATAACTTGAGCCAAAATCAAGAGTCAGACACTTAAAACCGACTGAGCCACCCAGGCACTCCCCAACTTTTTAAACCATGTACATAAATTACTTTGATTTTTAAAATTTACCTGTAAAAACATGTACAGAGGAGTATATAATAGTTTGCTTTAATCTAGTCAGTGGTGATAGATAGGTGGGGACCCCAAGGGAGGCCTCATGAAATGTTTAAAGCAGAGACCTGCAGGATGATTAAGAGTCAGCTAGGCAAAAGTGGGTGAGAGCAGAAGCAGAGGAAAAGTGTATGACTTAAGGAACAGCATGTGCTAAGATTGTAAGAGTGGTGTGAAGAGCACAGACAGAAAGTGGTGCTGAGTGGTTTGGGAGTGATGGACAAGAGCTAAATAGTGCAGATCCATGTAGGCCACAGTAAAGATTTTTGATCTTTATTCTAAGGTCTCTGGGAGGCTGTTGTAGGCTTTAAGCAGGCATAGCACGGCACACTGGCAGAGGAGGAATACAAATAAGGAGACTACTGAGGAATTCCAAAAGTGACGTTGAATAGTGGCTTGGATAGGGTGGTGGTGACCAATGAAAGAATGAGAAGAATTGAAGAGGTGTTTCTGAAAAAGATGTAGAGAGTATGGAAGTTTAGGGTGTAAAGAAAGACTCCGTTTCCAGCTTGAATACATGAGTGAATGGTGGAACCACTTACTGAGTCAGAAAACACTAGGGAAATGCAGATTTTGATAAGATGATGATGAATTACTATTGGATATTTTGGTTAGGAGCTTAGAAAAGTAGTCTGGGAGGGAGATGTAAAGTGAAAATTACTGGCATAACCATAGCAATTTAAACCCTGGGCATAGATGAGGATATAAAGTGAGAAGAAAAGTGAGTTTAGGCCTAGGGAATCCCCAACATTTTTTTTTTTTTTTTGAGAGTCAAATGAGAGTTTATTTGAGATTAAAGAATTGCAGTTAGGGAAGGGAATCCCCAACATTTAAACATTAGGCCCAGGAGGTTAAGGAGGAGGAACCATCAAAAGAGAATGAGATCAAAGAGGAACGAGGTGGGAATGGGGAATCTCAGAAGTCAAGGGAAGAAGACAGTGTCAAGAAGAAAAGAACACTTAGCTATGTAGAATGCTTTTGAGGGGGTCAAATAAGATGATGACTGAAAACTATCCACCAGATTTGGCCAAATGGAGTTTATTGAGTCCTTAGCAAGAACAAATTCTATAGGGTAGTAGGGCTGGAAGCCATATAATTGTGGATGTTGGAATGTAGGGGCAGTGAGGAACTGGGAATAACCATGTAGACAACTCTTGAGAATTTGACTGTATAGACGAGGGAGAAATAAATGGTGGCTAGAGGTGATGTGAAATTGAGAGGGTTTGTTTTTGTTTGTTAGGAAACTTGAGTAGTCAATGAAGAGTGAAAAGTCCAAAGATGGAATAGCTGTTGATAAGACAAGTTTCTTGACAAAGCAGGAGTGGATAGGATCTAGAGCACAAGTAGATGAATTATTAACCTTAGCTAAAATAAGGCACCATTCTTCCATGGTAACAGGAGAAAAGGATAGATCTATACAGGTTTATATATTTCATAGTGAGAAGTTGGGATACTTTCCATTTAATAGCTTTTACTTTTATTTTGTCTTGGAAAATAGATAGGAGGTCATATAGAGTTGTTAATTCTAAAGTTGCAAAGCACATTTGTTTTTATATAATACAGATTAAAATGACCTATTATTACAGAAGTCAGAAGTCTTCTATGTTTTACCACTATTAAGTGAGGGTTTCTTTCTTATGAAAGGTGCAGTTATCTCTAGCAACCAAGGACGAGTAAACCCCTTCAAGGTAAACTCTTTCCAGTGATACTTAACATGTTTTTAAGTACATTTTAATACAGAGAAATATTTCCAAACCACCAGATGACCCTCCTAAGACTTGGAAACATTAAAGATTGAAACAGATCTTTGTGAAAACAGTTGAAAGCAGCACTAGTTCATGCTTGGGCTAAGACTTATCTTCTGAATACCTATGGTTTTGAACGATAGTCCCTGTTTTTCTTAGGGATGTGTTATATTTAATATGTGTGTCAGTCTTAATATGGATTATACAAAATGTATTCAATTCCAAATGTGACACAATATAGACTTAAAAGACACTTAAATATACATTTTTTTTAATGTTTGTTTATTTTTGAGAGAGAGGGAGAAAGAGCGCATGAGTTGGGGAGGGGCAGAGAGAGAGGACAGAGTACCTGAAGCGGGCTCTGTGCTGACACTAGGGAGTCCAACATGGGACTTGACCCATGAGCCATGAGATCATGACCTAAGCCAAAGTTGGACACTCAACCAACTGAGCTACCCAGGCGCCCCTAGACTTAACAGAAATTTAGAGGAAAAATGAATCTCTTGGAGTTTTTCTTCTTTAAACATAAAATGCTAATAGTAGTTTGCTCTTTAGGTATCAGCCAATTCCAAAGAGCCAGCCATTTCAGTGAATTCAGCACGTTCTACTAATATTTTAGACAATATGAACAAATCATCCAAGAAATCTGCACTCAGTCGAGCTACAAATAATGAAAAGTCTCCAGTTATAAAGCCTCTAGTTCCAAAGCCAAAGTCTAAGCAGGTACTATTTCAACTACCCACATCAGCAACAAGTAGCACATGATCTGTTTGTCTTGCTTTAGTTTTTGTTCACTCTTTCAGGTATGGGGAAGGAGGCTCCAGTTGTTTATCATTGATTGCCTAGGGAGGGTAGTGGTTCTCAAATCTGATTTTGCTTCAGAATCACTTTTTAAAATATATACAGTAAAACCTTGGTTTGTAAGCATAATTTGTTCTGCAAACATGCTTGTAATCCAAAGTACTTGTATATGAAAGCGAATTTCCCCCATAAGAAATAATGGAAACTCCAATGATTCATTCCACAACCCAAAAACATTCACATAAAAATGATTACAGTACTGTAATACAAAATAATAAATAAAATACAAAGTATAAAGAAAAATAAATTAACCTGCACTTACCTTTGAAAACCTTCATGGCTGGTGTGAGGGAGACGAGTAGAGGGTTATTGTGTAGGACGGCTATCACTATCATTAATGGAATCACTGCTATCTGTTGGCTCAGTGGAATCTCTTTCTTCATGGGGGCCATTGTATACGTTTGCACAATGTTGACTACCATACAGTATTAATAAAGTTTTGTCATACACTGTATTTAATGTAACTATCAATAAGGCAGTAGGGGAAAGGGTCTATATCTGCAGGCAGCCTGCCTAGAATGAAACAAAGCATTCCTAAGCTTACTCTTGTATGGAAAAGCGGAGGACTGTCCACAGGTGTTTGAAGTGACAAAAAATAAACTAGGGCCAGTTGTGGGCACCTTCCTATGTTCTGAAAAATCACTGATTTCTGCCAAACACTGCAGCCTGAGACTGAGCATCTGAGCACGCGAGATGATCACACACAATCTTGCAGCCAGTGAGAGAGAGAAAAACATTGGCTCAGTTGTGATCATGGTGTAACATACTACTTGTATTGCAAGACATTGCTTATTTATCAAGTTAAAATTTGTTAGAAATGTGTGCTAATTCTGTGAAACATTTGGAGAACAAGTTACTCACAATCCAAGGTTTTACTGTGTACACTCAGGCCCCAAAGACTCAGGCATCTGTCTGGCTTTTAAAAAAATTTCCCAGATGATTCTGACGCATATCTTTTTTTTAATGATGATGCCGGCCCCAATCTTTCCTTCTTCCGTATTCTGATTTTGCCTTCTAGATTTCATCCCAGATTTGGTATTTCACCTCACATTTGTCATTAGTATAATAGATCTTTTATCTTTTCCATTTTATATAATTTTATTCATTTAGAAAACATGGAATTTGAAGTAATAGTTTTTTTGGGTTTTATGTCTATAGGCATGTTTATATTCAACTGAGAACTTCAGGACTTCACATGTTGGTATAAGAATACTAAATAATTATAAATATTTTTCCATATTTTTCAAAACTTGATTGTAGTGTATAAAATTGTACTAGATTTTTGTTGCAGTATTCATTATGTTTGTTTTTACAGGCATCTGCAGCATCCTATTTCCAGAAAAGAACTTCCCAAGCTGATAAGAATGAGGATGCGAATGAAGAAAATCCTAAAAATTCATCATCTGAAACCCCAGCTCCATGTCCTCAAAACACTGAAAGTCAAAGGTTAGTACATAGATAAATTTATTATTCTCAAGATTCAGTATTCCAATAAAAGACATACAGAAACAGCAATACAAAATTATGCAACTGTCTTGTTCACTGTTACAAATAATACATTGGCACTGGTGGTGGACATTCTGAACACATAACTTTCTTTTTAATATTTATTTATTTTGAGAGAGAGCATGGGAAGGGCAGAGAGAGGGAGGGAGGGAGAATACTTTTTTTTTTAATTTTTTAAAATATTTATTTATTTTTGGGAGAGAGAGAGAGAGCATGCAAGAGAACAGGGGAGGGACAGAGAGAGAAAGGGAGACACAGAATCCAGAGCAGGCTCCAGGTTCTGAGCTCTCAGCACAGAGCCCGATGCAGGGCTTGAACTCAGAAAGTGTGAAATCATGATCTGAGCTGAAATCTGATGCTTAACCAACTGAGCCACCCAGGTGCCCTGAGGGAGGGAGAATCTTAAGCGGGCTTCTTGCCCAGCACAGAGCCCAACACGGGGCTCAATCTCATAACCATGAGATCATGACTTGAACTGAGATCAAGAGTTGGATGCTTAACTGACTGAGGCACCCAGGCATCCCTGAATACATAACTTTAAGGAGGCCATAAATATTGGTTAATGTCTACTTAATACTTGGGTATGCTCTGATAAGTTATATATGTGTTTTAAATTGTACTATGTTTTACGGGGCGCCTGGGTGGCTCAGTCAGTTGGGTGTTCTGCTTCGGCTCAGGTCATGATCTCACAGTTGGTGGGTTTAAGCCCCGCATCGGGCTCTGTGCTGATAGCTCAGAGCCTGAAGCCTGCTTCAGATTCTTCCCTCTGCCCCTCCCATGCTCATGCTCTATCTCACTCTGTCTCTCAAAATAAACGTAAAAAAAATTTAAAAATAAAATAAAATAAATTGTATTGTGCTTTAAATTGTTTTAAATTAAAATTTAAAACATATATTTTATAATTCTTCTTTTGTTTTAAAATAAATATAGTTAAGTGGGAGAAGCAGTGAAAGGATACAAAAGAAAGTCTGATAAAGAATAAATATCTTCCGGGGCGCCTGGGTGGCGCAGTCGGTTAAGCGTCCGACTTCAGCCAGGTCACGATCTCGCGGTCCGTGAGTTCGAGCCCCGCGTCAGGCTCTGGGCTGATGGCTCAGAGCCTGGAGCCTGTTTCCGATTCTGTGTCTCCCTCTCTCTCTGCCCCTCCCCCGTTCATGCTCTGTCTCTCTCTGTCCCAAAAATAAATAAACGTTGAAAAAAAAAAAAAAAAAAAAGAATAAATATCTTCCATATCCACTCAGTTCCCCTCTTTACAAATAGTCACTACAACAAATTTCTTACATAGCCCTCCAGAATTGTTCTGTAAGTGTTCAAACACTTGTATTTATCTGTTTATTTTAACAGAAATGGTAGCATACACATTGTTCTGTACATTACTATTTTTTCACATAGCAGCTTTTGCAGATCATCTCATATTACTACACAGTTTATTTAATCTTTTTATATCCATTGAATGGATATGCCATAATTTATTCAGTTCTCTACTGGTGGACAGAGGGTGATTGCTGGTCTTTTGCTAGAGTACAAGTAGTACTGCAATGAATTACTTTATATGAATGTCATTTCTCACATATACATATAGCCGTAAGATGGATATCTGTATGATTCAAGTTAATGTGCACTTGTAATTCCAATAGACATTGCCAAATTTTTCTCCATTAATCTTGTATCATTTTCTATACCTCCAGCAATGAGTTCCTATTTGCCTGTATCCTATTTGTTTGCCAGTGCAATATGTTACATTTCGTGATCTCTCTAAATGCTGGATTTATTTAAAATGCATCAGTTAAGGAGTGCCTGGGTGGCTCAGTAGGTTAAGCATCAGACTTTGGCTCAGGTCATGATCTCACCATTCATGGGTTCGAGCCTCGCATTCGGCTCTGTGCTGACAGTTTGGAGCCTGGAGCCTGCCTCAGATTCTGTGTCTCCCTCTCTCTCTGCCCCTCCCATACTCGCACTCTCTCTCTTAAAAATAAACATTTTTAAAAAAACTTTAATGCCTCAGTTAAAAAGAAAAAGTCACCATTTCATTTTTATCATTGAATATCTCCTGTTAACCAGTTTATTTATCTATCTACTTTTTTAAAGAGTCTATTTTTAAGTAATCTCTGCACCCAACGTGGGGCTCGAACTCCTAGCCCCGATATCAAGAGCCATATGCTTTACCGATTGAGCTAGCAGGCATCCTTCATGTTAACCAGTTTAATTTGAGGGGTAGCTTTGGTTTTTATTTTTTCTGTTTTGCCCTGAATTCAAATTAGGTATTAAGCAGTGAAGGTTTTATTTAAGAAGATTCAATTTTTTGTACTTTCAATACAGAAAACTTATTTAATTGGAATGTCATTAAGGAGTTATAACTGTTTAACTAAATATTTTGTCATGAGTATTGATAAACTGAATCAGAAGAGAAATATTCAATTTTGTTTTTCTTTTGAAAAACAGCTGTTTAGGGGCAGGGAGATTGCCTGCTGTTAGCTAGATTTGTGACATTGCTTCAAGTTTGATTAAAATGAATGTTTATTAATTTCAGGAAATTCAAGAAACTTTGTTTACCATTTGTTTTGATTTGTTCTATTATTTTTCTGGAAGTAGAATTATATTAAGATTACTTGAAATTTGTATATTTCCACAAATTAGGCAATGCTAGTAATATTTTTTATAGCTTGTTTTTCTAAAAATTAAAAAATTTAGACAAAAATCCCTCAATTACTCATAAAGATAATTTTTTAAATCTTTTTTATTAAAATTAAGATTCTACATTTAGTGGGCTCTGCATCAGAGATGGAATGTTACAACCTGTGGTCTTGTTTCCATTTAAAATTTTATCATAGGGGTGCCTGGGTGGCTCAGTCGGTTGAGTGTCCGACTTCAGCTCAGGTCATTATCTCGCTGCTCATGGGTTCGAGCCCTGCCTGGGACTGTGTGCTGACAGCTCAGAGCTTGGAGCCTGTTTCAGATTCTGTGTCTCCCTCTCTCTGCACCTCCCCTGCTCGCACTCTGTCACTCTCAAAAATAAACCTTATAAATAAATAAATGTTTAAAAATAAGTAAAATAAAATTTTATCATAAACATTTTCCTCTGGTATTTTTGCCACTAATTTTTGCTGTATATTTAAATTTGTTATTCAAGATCCATTTGGTTACAGTGTAGTAAGGGCCAGTACAGCTGCTGTGTGAAGTATGGGGACTCTGCAGTCAAACTGCCAAGGTATTAAATCCCAGGTCTGCCTTTGGCTATCTGTGTGACCTAGAGTAAGTTATTTCACATTTCTTTTCTTTTCTTTTTTTAATTTGTTTAATATTTATTCATTTTTGAGAGAGAGAGAGATGGAGCCCAAGCGGGGGTGGGCAGAGAGAGAGGGAGACAAAATCCAAAGCAGGCTCCAGGCTCTGAGCTGTCAGCACAGAGCCTAACACGGGGCTCAAACCCACGAACCGTGAAATCATGACCTGAGCTGAAGTCAGACACTTAACCAACTGAGCCACCCAGGCGCCCCTAAGTTATCTCACATTTCTGAGCCTTGATTTCCTCCTCTATGGAATAGAGATAGTAATTGCACCTACCCTCACAGGGTTATGATAGATGAAATGAGGTAATACACACAAAGTATTTAGAACAATACCTAGCAGATAGTAAGTGCTCAGTAAATATTAAATGTTTGCATTAAATCTTCACTTGTGACCTAAAGATAATTTGTGTCAAAAGCAAAGTCTAGGGGCATCTGAGTGGCTCAGTCAGTTAGGCATCTGACTTTGGCTCAGGTCATGATCTCATGGTTTGTGAGTTGAGCCCCACACTGGGCTCGTGCTGACAGCTCAGAGCCTGGAGCCTGCTTTGGATTTTGTGACTCCCCCACTCTCTGCCCCTCCTCCACTCAGGGTCTGTCTCTGTCTCTCAAAAATAAATAAACATAAAAAAAAAGTCAAGTCTAATGAAATTGATAAGTATGCTGTGTGTATGCTTTACATAATAATTATATGAGAAAGGACATACACGCCCAGGTCATCTGTGAGAACAATGGTGAGGGGATGGGATAGGAGCTTGAGAAAAGTAAAAATTAAAGATAGCTGGTTTTGGAAATGGAGAAAGAACCCACCAAGGATTGGAAGAATTTTACTGGGCCAGAGGGGCTGAGTGAAACTGGAGACCTTGAGCCTGTCAGCATTCCAAAAAGGAGCTGAAAGTGCAGAGTTCATGGTTGCTCCACTTGGAAAATACATATGTGAGTAAACCCTTTGAATTGATCTTACAAGGGGTTTTTCAGTTCATTATTTCCATGGTCTTCAAGCAGTTTTAGGTAATATGTAGTATGAATATTAACAAGTGTAATTAATTGTGTCTTTCTTAGTATATATAGGTATGCAAAGACTAATGGTTAATTACTAACCTGAAAAATCATAAAGCACTTTAAACTGTGTCTTAAGTATGAAATTTTTTCAATAATTGCTATTTTAGGCCAAAGACTGGGTTCCAGATGTGGCTGGAAGAAAACAGAAGTAATATTTTGTCTGACAATCCTGACTTTTCAGATGAAGCAGACATAATAAAAGAAGGAATGATTCGATTTAGAGTACTGTCACCTGAAGAAAGGAAGGTAAGAATAATTTTGCTGAGATTGAGATCTTAGTAAATTCCCAGGGGTTTTGTTTTTGTTTTTATTTTTTTCAAATTTGTTTATTTATTTTGAGAAAGAGAGAGAAGAGCACAAGCAGGGAACGGCAGAGAGAGAATCCCAAGGAGGCCCAGCACTGTCAGCGCAAAGCCTGACGTGGACCTGAACTCATGAACCCATGAGATCATGATCTGAGCCAAAACCGAAAGTTGGTCACTTAACCGACTAAGTCACCCAGGTGCCCCCTAGGTCTTAAAAATTCTTATAGAAAATGCCTTTTTCTGTTCTGGAAATTGCATATATTCTGGTAAACTCTTGGTGGAGAGGAAATTAAATAACTGAAATGTTAGTTCTAAACATATGGATGTGTAATAGTTATTAGTGCTAATGGTTAAATTTGGGGCATATGTACTGTTTATATCTGTATAAGTTCCTGCATGTTGTAAGTTAGGAGGATACCCCAAGAAAAAGTACATTACTTACAAATCAAAAGCAAATAAAATTAAGAAGTAAAAATGAAATTAAATGTACATGTTTGGACTACTACCTTAGGGTACTTGGGATTCTCTCTCTCTGCCCCTTCCCTGCTTGCACTCACTCTCTTTACCTCTCTCTCAAAATAAATAAATAAACTTAAAAAATTTCTTTAAAAAGCAGAATTTTTTAAAATGCTATTTACTTCCACATTGAATATAAAATGAGAATACTGGGGTACCTGGTTGGCTCAGTCGATAGAGCATGTGACTCTTAACCTCAGGGTTGTGAGTTCAAGGCCCACATTGAGCATAGAGCTTACTTTAAAAAACAAAAACAAAGTCAAAGTGAGAGTACTGCTTTTCGGGCAGTGGAAGACCTGGTGTTCTGTTCTAGCCTTTCATGTGGAAATTAGGACAGGTGGCTGGTACCTTATTGCCCCTTGTATAAATTTCTGCCTTATGAGGGAGGGCTAGGAGCAGTTTTCTGTTGCAAGGGGAAGGAATGTGTGTGGTATATCAATTAAATCCTCAGATATCATTTCCCCAGGGATGCAGTATGCGGCATGGGCATGCAGTATTCACCTGGTGAAATAGATACTTGCCTTGATAAACTGAATTTTAAGAATAGAGCTGATAAACTGAATTTTAAGAATAGAGCTATTACAAAATGAGGAAGCTAGAAACTGGTCCAACCACCTCAAGCCTATTTAGAATCTCATTGGCAACTTTGTATTTCTCATTTTTTGTAAGACTTTATAAAAGGATAATAAAGAATTAGATAAATGGTATCTAAATGATCTTATGCAGTAAAAAATGTGATTGTGTTTTTGAATACTTGAAAATGTAATCAGTATTTTTAAGTTAAACCTTAATCCAGTCTGTTAATGTGAGAAATTCTACAGCTCCAAAGGGTCTCTTTTCTATAGTAAATAAATGGAAAGGAAATAAAGTGAAAGGAGGAGGAACTATTACATATTAAAATAGATTTAAGTGACTCAGTCAGTTGAGCGTCCAATATTTATCTTGGCTCAGGTCATGATCCCAGGGTTGTGAGATCGAGCCCTGCATTGGGATTGAGATTCCGTGTCTCTCCCTCTGCCCCTCTCCCCACCTCATGCACACGCTCTTGCTCTCTCTCTAATTAAAAAAAAAAAAAAAAAAAGATTTAGGAGACAGATGGAAATGACTGAACTTTTTAAGGTTCTTGTGCTTATTGAATAAAGCCAGCCCCAAAAGAGTATCTGAAATGTCATTCCTGAAGTGACAGAGTGATAGGGATGAAGAACAGAGAACTAATTACCAGGAGTTAGGGCCTGGATGAGAAATGTAGTTTGGAGGAACAACATGAGGGATCCTTGTGGTGATGGTACTGTTTTGTATCTTGAATGTGGAGCCTACATGGGAATTAAATATGCATACACACATACACACAAATGAGTAGAAGTAAAAATGGGAGGATTGTATTGATGTCAGTACTCTGGTTGTGATATATTAGCTTTGGAAGATGCTATGATTGGGGGAAACTGGGAAAAGAGTACACGAGATCCTTCTGTATTATTTCCTACAACTGCATATGAAAAATCTCAAAATAAAAAGTTTCATTTTTAAAAAAAGTACCTGCAGTTATATATTTTGCACTTAATATGGTTAAATATAAGCAGAGTTTAGGTTGAAATATTACAGAGGTAGACATAAATTTTTTAACCTGCTCTGCAATTAATAAGACATTTGTTAACAATGAGAATCCTTAATGATTAGCTTAACAATTCAAGTACTAATTATGCTTTTTTTTAATTAAAAAAAAATTTTTTTAATGTTTATTTTTGAGAGAGAGACAGAGCATGAGGTGGTGGAGACTGAGCCACCCAGATGCCCCTGCTTTTTTTTTTTTAATGCTGCTTTTTATATACAGGATTGTTACCTAAAAAAGTGAGGAAATCATTTCCTTCCTAGTTCTTTGTTATTGCCTAAAAATCTTTTCTCCCATATTTCTACAAAGGCATGGGCTACCAAGGCCAAAGGAGGTACTACAAGTGATGGAGCTGAAGCAAAGAAGCGAAAACGTGTGATTGATGAAAGTCATGAAACTGAAAACCAGAAAGAAAAAGCAAAGGAGAATCTCAATTTGCCAAAAAAGCAAAAACCTTTAGATCTTTCTACCAATCAGAAACTATCAGCTTTTGCATTTAAGCAGGAATAGACAGAGTTAAGGAAATGACCTTAGGGAAGTAATAGATTTTTTACTCATCATTGATGAATCTGGACTTAAAAAAATGTTATCTTTAGAAAATTCGTTATATATTTTTAAAAGAGTTTAATGACAACTTTTTGTCTTTATTAAGGTAATATAGTAACAGGGAGTGTGTAAAAACTTTCATGCCTACAGATTGCTCTGCCCCCAAATAGAAGGCCATTCAGAAGCATTATGATTGTAGGCACTGACTTGAAGCCACTGGCATGTCACAGTGGAAGCCAGTTTGATTTTGTTTCTTACCTTCAAAATCATCAAAGCCAAGGTCTTAAAACCTCTGAACATTGAAGTACCTTCAAGGGGTTTCCTCATTTGGTTTGTGTCATACACTGGGAAGTACTACAGAAATCCTCTTCCAGGTGTGTTACCGTAGACTGTTTCTCTATGTCTATATTGGACTGGGGACCATGTTTTTTAATATGGGCCCTCAACATGTAAATAATTTTGTAGGTGTGATTTTTTTCATTTGTTTGTTTTGGAAATTTCTTCATGTATGGCTTTCAGTTGTCTTTGTATAGCCTGGTTTTTAAAAAAATAAGACTTTCACATTTCCAAATTTAGTTTGCTGTGGTCTTTTTTTTTTTAATGTTTATTATTTTTGAGAGAGAGACAGAGTGTGAGCAAGGGAGGGAGGGCAGAGAGAGATATAGGGAGGCACAGAATCTGAAATAGGCTCCTGGCTCTCTGCTGTCAGCGCAGAGCCTGATGCGGGGCTTGAACTCACAAACCGTGAGACCATGACCTGAGCCGAAGTCAGAGCCTTAACCTACTGAGCCACCCAGGCACCCCATAGTTTGCTGTGGTCTTATCATTTTTCCATGAAATGAAAATGTTTCTAGAAAACATAGTTTACATTTATTACCATAATTTCTACCATCACCCCCATCCTGCTACACATCATAACACACAGAAGAGAAGATGGAGGACAGTTTTGAAAGTTTTTCATCCCGGGGCATAATGTGCCCCTGGTAAGATCCTCTGATTATCAACATCAGCAGTATTTTCCTGAGCAAGTCTTCGAAGCCTTGATATGAGAGTAAAGAGGGAAAGTGTTTAATAACTCCTTTTATTTTGAACAAATAAGATTTAAATATTTCATACGTTTTTTATTATTATTCTAGGCAGAGCTTAATGCAAATGCAGCCACTTAATGAGGGCAGAATACAGGGGTGGGCTTGGCAGAGTCAGGGGCAGGTTGTAGTAAAATAAAATCAGGTGGCTCAGGATGAGAATGGTTTTATATGTTGGAAGGAATATAATAGGTTGAAAATTTAGGTATGTAGAAGCCAAAGATACTCCTTATCTCACAATGACCAAGGTTAGGAAGGAATACATTTCTGATGTTTTAATTAGTGGCTGGTATAGAGAGATATTATAGCACAATGGTTAGGAGCACAGATTTCAAAGCCAAACTACTTGGGTCTGAAGACCCACTATGGTATGTACCAGCTGAATGAACCTTGGGCAAATTTCTAGCCTTTGACCACTCATCTGTAAAATGGTTTTAATAATTTTACTTCATAGCATTGTTAATGAGAATTAAATGAGATAAAAGCACTTAATTCCTGGTACATAGTAATGTTTTCTATAAATGTCAGCTATTTTTTTTTTTAATGTTTATTTATTATAGAGAAACACAGAGCAAGAGCATGGGAGGGGCAGAGAGAGGGGGAGACACAGAATCTGAATCAGGCTCCAGGCTCCTGTCAGCACAGAGCCCGACGCGGGGCTCGAACTCACAAATCGTGATATCATGACCTGAGCCAAAGTTGGACGCCCAACCGACTGAGCCACCCAGGCGCCCCAAATGTCAGCCATTCTTAATCATGCTATTGACTATTTCATCTTGCTTTATCTTTGGGTTTCATTGTGAATACTGTATGAATTTTTATTTCAAGATCCTGAAGTAAAAGTTTATTTATAATGCTTTGGAAAGGGTGTTATATTGTAGATCTATAGGAACCTGATAATACCACGGATTTGCAAAAAGTGTTTTTAGTCCCCTAGTTTTATTTGGTTGAAGGAGCATTTTTGTATATGCCATAGCAAGCACAGGAACATTTTTGTATTGACTTGGTTTAACTTGTAAATCAGAACTTTGAAACCAAGACCTTATCCTTATTCCTTTGCTGTATATGATTAAACCCTAAAAAAAAAAAAAAAAAAAACAAAACTGCTTTTCCAGAGAATTAGTGCTTAATGGTGGGAAAGTGGAAACAGAAATAAATGAATATATTAGCCACCATCATGGTGTCAGTAATATTGCCTATTCTGAGCTTTTTCTGTGCTGTTGAATATTGCCATTTGCTTAATTTCATTCACTGGTAGTAAAGACTTTTCAAAAAGGAGGTAATTTTAATACTTCACAGTCATCCAAAGGGCATCATCTGATTATTCCAGAGAGCAAGTTAGTGAGCACTGAGTTAGGCCTGCCAACTCCAGGGGCTGTGGTACTCTACAGCCTCTCCGGTCAGTGCAGCAGCCTGTGGTGAGCCACTAGCATTAACATGGAACAGATCCCTGGAGACAAAAGGATGAGATCCATCCATGTAGAAAGTATCTTCATCAGTGACTGGTTGTCTTATGGGCCTTTGTTGTCCTCCAACTGCTTTATTATAGAAGTATATAATTTTCTCCCATTTTTATTTTGGAAAATTTCAAGTAGTATAGTGAACATACATACACCCTTTATCTAGATCGACTTATTGTTGACATTTTGCTATACATGCTTTATAAATAGTGTTTTTCTCAAGTCATTTGAAATATGCATCATGACATTTTACCCCTCAGTACCTCAACATGTGTCCCCTAAAAAGAGACATACTTCTACATAACCACAATATCATTATTATGCCACAGAAATTTAAGAGAAGAATATTATTGCCTAACATGCATTTCGTATTAAAATTTCCCCCAGGGGCGCCTGGGTGGCTTGGTCGGTTAAGCGTCCGACTTCGGCTCAGGTCATGATCTCACGGTACGTGAGTTCAAGCCCCGCGTCGGGGCTGTTTCAGAGCCTGGAGCCTGTTTCAGATTCTGTGTCTCCCTCTCTTTCTGCCCCTCCCCTGTTCATGCTCTGTCTCTCTCTGTCTCAAAAATAAATAAACGTTTAAAAAAAATAATAAAAGAAATAAATAAAATTTCCCCCAAAGTACCATTTAGCCTCCCCCGCCCCAATCTAGGATCAATCAAGAAACCTACATTAAAAAATAAAATAGTCCTGCATCACATTTAATTAGAAATAATACTTTTTTAGTTGAAGTACAGCTGACACAGTGTTATATTAGTTTCAGGTGTATAACATAGCAATTATACATATGTACACATTACTATAAAAGTACATATTAAATACAGGAAGAATGAGGAAAAACATCATCCCCAATCCTAATACCCAGAGATAACCCCTTAACATTTTGATATATGTCATTAGGCTTTTTTCTGTGCATGTGCTTTTCTTTCACATAGATCCCAAGAAGTGTTTAAAAAAAAAAAAAAGAAAAAAACTTAAGCCTAAAATTTTAAGTGTGGCCTTTTGCTGGAATGGACTAATGGTTGATACCAATTTCTCCCTTCTCTGGGACTGTATCATAAGAGGCAAAAAGTGATGGAATTGAAAATAAACATAATGGAATCAGCCAAAAGTTGGTTCTTTGAAAGACGCAAGTTAGAAAAATACTTGGCAAGATTAATCATGATGAAAAGCACAGATAAGTGATACTAGGAATGAAGAGGAATTTATTAACTACAGATGGTACAGATTTTTCATAGGCCTATCACAATCAGTTTTATTTGTCAATTGGCTTAGCCACAGTTGCCAGTTATTCAATGAAACACTAACCTATGTTAGTATATTAGTATAACCTATGAAAGTATATTATAGATTATATTAAATTCCATAATCTGGTGACTTGAAGTAAGATGATCCAAGATAATATGGGCGGGCTTGATTCAATCATTTGAAAGACTAAAAAGCAGAACTGAGGCTTTCCTGAGGGAGAAGTTATACCTGTAGACAGCAGTTTCAGCTCAAGCCAGATTTCTTGCCTGCCCTTCTTGGAGGTCTACCCTGTGGATCTGGGGTTTCACACTTTGTCTTCCAGCCTCCACAATGTGTGTATGAATTCCTTGCAATAAATCTTTTAATTTCTCCTGCTGCTTCTATTTCTCTGGTTGAACACTGACTAATTCAAGACTACTCTAAGTAAGTTTATGACAATAAATTGGAAAATTTTGATGAAATGAATACCTACAAAAGCGGAGCTTATTAAAACTGACTCAAGACATCAAAAGTCTAAAATACTTAGGAATAAATTTAACAAATAAGTGCAAAACTTATACTCTAACCTACAAAACATTGTTGAAAGACATAAGAGAAGACCTAAGTAAATGCAAAGACCTCCTGTGTTTATGGGCCAAAAGATTTAACATTGCATTATTAAAATAGCAATACTCCCAAAATGATCTAGAGATTCAATGCTTTCCTTATCAAAATTCCAGCTGGCTTTTTTTGCAGAAAATGACCAGCTGATCCTAAAATTCATATGGAAATTCAAGGAGCCCAAAATAGCCAAAATAATTTTGGAAAAAAAAAAAAAAAAAAAAAAAGAGGATTCACACTTCACAATTTCAAAACAATACAAAGCTACAACATGGCATAAGAATAGACCTATAGATCAATGCAATGGAATTGAGGGTCTAGAAAATAAACTCTCACATTTATAGTCAATTGATTTTTTACAAGATTGCCAGGACAATTCAATGGGAAAAGGATAGTCTTTTCCATAAATGATGCTAGGACAATTGGATGAAATTGAAAAGAATGAAATTGAACCCCTATTTCACACTGTATAAAAAAATTAATTCCAGGGGCACCTGGGTGGCTCAGTCAGTTGAGTGTCTAACTTCAGCTTGGGTCATGACCCTGTGGTTTGTGGGTTCAGGCCCTGTGTCAGGCTCTCTGTCAGCTCGAAGCCCAGTCCAGATACTCTGTCCCCCTTTCTCTGTCCTCTCTCGCTTGCTTTCTCTCTTAAAGATAAATAACCATTAAAAAGAATTAATTCCAGGGCACCTGAGTGGCTCAACTGGTTAAGCATCCAACTCTGGTTTTCAGCCCAGGTCATGATCTCATGGTTGTGAGATCGAGCCCCACATCAGGCTGAGCATGGAACTTGCTTGGGATTCTCTCTCTCCCCCTCTCTCTGCCCCTCCCTGCCTCTCAAAATAAATAAACTTAAAACAAATTTAATTCCAAATGGATCAAGACCTAAATGTAAGAGCTAAAAATTATAAAATTCTTAGAAGGAAACAAGTGTAAATCTTTGTGACCTTGGATTAAACAATGATTTCTTAGATATAAACCAGGAACACAAGCAACAACAGAAATATGTGGGCGGGGGGGGGGGTGAAATGGGTGATGGGGATTAAGCAGTGCACTTGTGATGAGCAGTGGATGATGTGTGGAAGTGTTGAATCACTATATTGTACACCTGAAACTAATATAACACTGTATGTTAACTAACTGGAATTTGAATATAAGGAAACAAGCAAACAAAAATAGACGAAGGCAACATCATCAAAATTAAAAACTGCTTCAAAAACACTTATCAAGAACATGAAAAAAGCCACAGAATGGGAATTTTTTTTTGCAAATCATATCTGCTAAGCGACTTGCATCTACAATACATAAACAACTCTGGGATGTCTCAGTGACTTGGTTAAGCGTCTGACTTCTGCTCAGGTCATGATCTTCCAGTTCGTGGGTTCAAGCCCTGCGTCGGCTCTATGCTGACAGCTCAGAGCCTGGAACCTGCTTTAGACTCTGTTTCTCCCTTTCTCTCTGCCCCTCCCCAGTTCATGTGCGCCCTCTCTCTCTCAAATAAGCATTTAAAAAAATGAGAATATGTAAACAACTCTTAAAACTCAATAATTAAAGGACAACCCAATTTAAAAATGGTCAAAGGACTCGAACAGACATTTCTCTAAAGACAGTACACAAATGGCCTATAACACATGAAAAGGTGCTCAATATCTTTTGCCATCAGGAAAATGAAAAAACTACAGAGAGATATCTCTTCACCCCCAACTAAGATGGCTATAATGAAAAAGATGTACAATAACAAGTGTTGGTGAGGAGGATGTGGGGAAATTGGAACCCTCAGATAGTGGAACATAGGAACATATAATGGTAGTTTGGCAGTTCAGTCAGCTGAGTGTTTGACTCTTGATTTAGGCTCAGGTCATGATCCCAGTGTTGTGGGATCAAGCCCCATGTCAGGCTCTGTGCTGAGCTTGGAGTCTGCTTGGGATTCTCTCTCTCTCTGCTCCACTCCTGCTCGCTCACTCTCTCTCAAATTATATTTTAAAAAATTTTTTTAATGTTTGTTTATTTCTGAGAGAGAGACAGAGTGCGAGCAGGGGAGGGGCAGAGAGAGGGAGACAGAGAATCCAAGCAGGTTCCAGGCTCTGAGTTGTCAGCACAGAGCACAACACAGGGCTTGAACCCACAAACCGTGAGATCATGACCTGAGCCAAAGCCGGACACTTAACAGACTGAGCCACCCACACGCCCCTCTCTCTCTAAAACTATAAACAAACAAACAAACAAACATAGAGTTATGACCCAGCATTTCCACAACTAGGTATAAGTCCCAAGAGTAATGAAAACATATGTCCACACAAAAACTTGTACATAAATGCTCAGAGCACTATTACTTACAACAGCCAAAAAGTAAAAACATCTCAAATGTCCATCAAGTGATGCATGGACAAACCAAAGGTGGTATATCCATACAATGAAAATTTTGGCAATAAAAAAAATGGAGTACTGCTACATGTTGCAACATGGATGAAACATGAAAATATTATAAGAAGCCAGTCACAAAAGACCATATACTATATGATTCCATTTATATGAAATGTGCAGAATAGGCACTTTCTCTCTATGGAGAGAAAGTGTTTGGGTGGTTGCCTAGGGTTGGGGACT
Organism: Puma concolor; assembly: GCF_028749965.1. Classification (NCBI taxonomy): domain Eukaryota; kingdom Metazoa; phylum Chordata; class Mammalia; order Carnivora; family Felidae; genus Puma; species Puma concolor. The sequence continues at coordinate 46,259,793 of NC_141672.1, forward strand.
AAGAGGAAAGGGTAAGTGGCTGCTAATGGTTGCAGGGTTTCTTTTTGGAGTGATGAAAATGTTCTGGAATTGGATAGTGGCAGTGTTTGTAAAACTCTGATTTACTAGAAACCACTGAATTGTATGCTTTTAAGTGGGTGACTGTATGGCATGTCTCTATGAAGTTGTTATTTTAAAAAAACTGATTTGAAGAAAAGAATATCTGAATAGTCTGTAACCAATTTTAGAAATTTAGGCTGTATTTGGGGTGCCTGGGTGACTCAGTTGGTTTAGCATCCAAGTCTTGATTTCAGCTCAGGTCATGATCTCACCATTTGTGGGTTCAAGACCCATGTCAGGCTCTGTGCTGACAGTGTGGAACCTGCTTGGGATTCTCTCTCTCTCTCTCTCTCTCTCTCTCTCTCTCTCTGCCCTTCCCCTGCTTGCACATGCTTTCTCTCTCTCTCTCAAAATATTTAAAAATTCTTCTTATAAAGAAACTACCAGGCTAGATGAATTTAGAAACAAGTTCTATCGACAGTCAAGCAAAAATTCCAATCTTATAGAAATTATTGAATATAGCAGCTGTCATAATCTTAATATCAAAATCTGACAAAGTTAGTTCTAGAAGGCAAATCATAAACCAAATCTCACTGATGAACATGGATGAAAACTCCTAAAAATTTTAGTAGGCCGGATCCCATAGTGTATAAAAAAAAGATACAATTTAGTTATCCTATTGACTTAATCCTAAGAATATAGCATTGATTTAACATTAGAAAGTTAGTTAAAGCTGATTAAAGGGCAAAAATTGCATAAAAGCATGTATCTTATTTACAGGGATTTGTGCCATTCTGGTTTTTTCTATCACTTTACGGAGTTAACTCTGTATGTCAGTGAACCACGTCACCCAAAGGCTCATAAACACAATAAAGTATTTTGATGAGGAGGATAATAAAATAAGTATAGAGTTAAACTACTAGAAAATTCATTAAGAAAGGAATAATGCTATTGTTCTTTTAATTATAAATTGTATTTCATTTAACAGATCTCTGTTTTCTGTTTTCTCCTGGTATATTTCTGTGTTGGAATTCATGTGTTTCTACTGTAACTGCATACTTGTTAGTCTCACTAAGAGACCCAGGTTTTCGAGGGCAGGAACCATGTTGGTAGATGGTTAGCATAGTCGACACAGTGCAAGCATTGGAGCCTGATAGGTTTAGGGTTTCTGTCCTGCCTCTACTTCCTCTACTGGAGCTACATGGCTCTGGGAACCACTTAACCTCTCTGACTTTCTTTTCCCTCTGGTCCTTGTAATAAAAATAACAGTAATTTTCTACTCAGACCTCCTTAGTTTCAGAAAACCTGCACAGGCCAGATCCCCAGAACAGACACCTACCCCATACCACTTGCCTGCACTTCCCCAGGCCACAGCTGCACTTGAGATGCACAACTGCCCCCAATATTCAGGGACCCAGTCTCTCTCCCAGAAACATGGAATTTGGACACAGAAGCAGAATCAGTTAACCCGAGGAAGTGAGCTTCATAGGCACGTAGAAGTGAGTGCCATAACCACAGCAGAGGGAAACTAAGGTTGTGGGGAAGCAGAGAAATGAGTGGGCAGAAGACGCCCATCTAGTGAAAGTGGAAAAGTTGGGGGAAGATGTTAAAACAAACAGAAAAATTGCCATGTCCACATTATCTCAGCTGCTTTTGTGGCTCTGATAACAAAAACCCTAGAGAAAGAAGGATGAAGAGCTGGCACTTTAATTTTTAAAGAAGAGTGTGAAGCAGATTAATGGCAAATAAAAAGTTTTGTCTAGGGTTGGAACCTGCCCCCACCCCCAAGAGTGTTCCTTGATGAAGACAGCTGGATTGGAATTGATATAAATGGTTTTTCTAAAGAGGGAGGAGTATCAGTGTGGTTCAATGAGATAGAGACTCTTCATGACATCATTTCTCCCTCAAATTAAACACTATATCAGCTGATTAAAAAATAGTTACTGGGTGTATCTAGAATATATATGTAAAGAACTCTTAAACTCAGCATTAAAAATAAAACATACAGTCCAATCAGAAAATGAGCAAAAGACATAAATGCACTTCATGAAAAGATGTGCATGAAGTGCACATGAAAACACATGAAAAGATATGCAATATCATTAGCCATTAGAGAAATTCAAATTAAGACTACAACGAGATACACTACACACGTATCAGAGCAGCTAAAATGTACAATATTGACAATACCAAATGTAGGTGAGGATGCAGAGAAACGGGCTCACTCATATTGCTGTGGGAATGTAAAATGGTACCACCACTCTAGAAAATAATTTGGCAATTTCTTTCAAAACTAAAATGAACTTACTATATGACCAGCAATTGCCCTCTTAGGCACTTTACCCAGAGAAATGAAAATTTACTTCACACGGGAACTTGTACATCTCTGTTCATAGCAGCTTTATTCTTAATAGCCTCACACTAGAAACCACCCAAATGTCCCTCAATGGCTAACTGGTAAAACAAACTATGGTACGTTCATCCCATGGTACACAATTCAGCAACAAAAAGGAATCAAATATTGATACATACAACAGTTTGTATTAATCTCAAAGAAATCATGCTAAGAAAAGCCAGCCTGAAAGGATATTTTGTTTCCATTGCACTATATGATTGCACTTATATAATATTCATAAAATAATATACAGTTGGAGAACCGATGAGTGGTTGCTAGAGTTAAAGATGGGGAGGAGAGGGATATGGCTATACAGGAGTGACAAGAGCAAGTCCTGTGGTGATGGTACAGTTGAGTATCTTGATCACGGGGGTGGTTTCACAAGGCTTTACATGTGTTAAAGTTGCATTGAGTTATACACACACACACATACACAAATAAATCTGTACTGGTAAAATCTGAATAAATTGCATGAATTGTTCCAATGTCAACTTCTTGGTTTTGATACTCTACTATAGTTGTTTAAGGAGTTAACATTGGAGGAAGCTGGGGGGAAATAGCTGACGATATCCTACGATTGACAATGACATTTGTAGCTAATGGGAAAAAATTTATATTCCTGACTCCCAATAGGGTTGTAAGCCCTTCAAAACCAGGCCTGTTCTGTGTATCTTCAGAGCCTGGCACAGTGCCTCTCCTAAACAGTATGTTTTCCTCATTGACACTGATAAAGGATTCTGAGCCCACAACTGGGTAATCTGAGTAATCTTTGTCAATATACCAAGAACAATATTTATTACCATTTTATTTTTATTTATTTTTTTAATGTTTATTTTTGAAAGAGAGAAAGAGAGAGAGAGAGACAGTGTGAGTGGGGGAAGGGCAGAGAGAGAGGGAGACAGAGTCCAAAGCAGACTCCAGGCTCCAGGCTGTCAGCACAGAGCCCAACGCGGGGCTCGAACCCATATACCACAAGATCATGACCTGAGCCGAAGCCAGACACTCAACCGGCTGAGCCACCCAGGTGCCCCTATTACCATTTTAAAGTCATCTTATGATTAATTTGTAGAAATATACAAGGATAGTAAGAAAAAAAAACTTTATTAGAAAAGTTAACAAGAATTTATACATAACAGGGGCACCTGGGTGGCTCAGTCAGTTAAGCGTCCTACTTCAGCTCAGGTCATGATCTCGCAGTTCTTGGGTTCAAGTCCTGCATTGGGCTCTGTGCTGACAGCTCAGAGCCTGGAGTCTGCTTCAGATTCTATGACTCCCTCTCTCTCTGCTGCTTCTCCACTCACACTCTGTCTCTGCTGTCAAAAAATAAGTGAACGTTAAAAAAATTTTTTTTAATTGAAAAAAAAAGAATTTATACACAACAAACCACTCAAATACTGGTATACAAACAATAAGAGAGATATAAAGAATACTATCATACATCCTTTTAGCAAAACGAGATAGTCCAGGTTCTTGTCACAAAATATTGTATAATAATAACATGCTTCTTGTCGAATTAATGATTAACTGGATGAAAATACCATATTTCCTTCTCTGTCCTTAGAAATATATAGGTCATTTATTGATTTTTGAGTTTGGGAAAATTCATCTGAAACATCATCATCTGAAAACTCATCTGAGATTTCATTTATCTGATCAATTCCACCATCATTAGAGTCTAGAGTGCTGCTATCTGTGTCTTTGCATTTATCTTCTGATTCATCTAATAATTTTGAAACATTTCCCCTTGTCAATTCCTTTTCCTTTGCTACTATGGATGGAAAATGAAAAATTCTGAAATCTCAACTTGTTCTGTGAAATGTTAAAGCAAACTATAAAATGGTTCCTCCAGTCTTCTTTTATTCCTTCTTGAAAACTGATCCAATACTTTGGGCAATGCAGTAAGAAAACCGAAGGATAGGGGCACCTGGGTGGCTCAGTGGCTTAGTTGTCCAACACATGATCTTGGCTCAGGTCACGATCTCACAGTTTGTGAGATCAAGCCCTCAGACGGGCTCTGTACTGACAGCGCATGTTTGGGATTCTCTCTCTCTCTCTCTCTCTCTCTCTCTCTGCTCCTCCCCCATTTGTGGCGCACGCACACACATTCTCACAAATAAATAAACATTAAAAAAAAAAAAGAAAACTGAAGGATAACATTACAATGGCATCAGCCTTTTAGGTGAATCTATCATTTTTCCATTTTCTTAAAATTTAATTGCTTTTTAAAATATAGTGAGGGGGCGCCTGGGTGGCTCAGTGGGTTAAGTGTCCAATTCTTGATTCAGCTCAGGTCGTGATCTCACGGTTCATGGGTTCGAGCCCTGCATCTGGCTCTGTGCTGGCAATGCAGAGCCTGCTTGGGATTCTCTGTCTTCCTCTCTCTCTGCCCCTCTCCTGCTTATGCATGGGCTCTCTCTCTCTCTCTCTCTCTCTCTCTCTCTCTCAAAATAAATAAACTTCTAAAAAAATATAGCTAAGAAAAATTGAAGAGTATGAGAAAGAATTCCCTAAATGATGAAATGGCAAAACATAAAGAAAAATCAGGTCCATAAGATCCCCTAACGTAACTTAAATTTACAAAAGTGTCAGTGAACCCATATGGTAATCACCAAAACAGAATGAGTTTTATTCTGTTTCTTTTTAAATTAAATTTCTCTTTGTTCTTTGGAAGACCCCTAAGAAAGAATTAAAGTCATGGAATATTACTTCTTACAAATAGAACTGCACTAAAAAGAAAATAAAAATTAATACAAGGTCCAACTGAGCCTGATGGCATCCCACAGGTTAATGATGAATTGTCGCTAATGTGTTTGGGATAGCAGAGACAGACACTGTTGATCGCCCACCTAACAGTCATCCCCCTCTTTTTACTTAGCTTAATGGAACCCTCATTTTGTTTTGTAATGGCAACAGGGTAACTGATACAAGCCATTCTTCTTTACTGGTCACTGGGTAGTTGGTCTGAGGGTGTTCTGGCCGATGAAATAAGAAGAAATCTGAGGTGGGGGAGAGGGGCGTGTTCCTAGAAAGCTTTCCTTGCTGACAAAGAACAAGTCCTCCCTTTTCCTGCTGTGTTTGAACACATTAATGTTTGGAGCTACAGCGGCCATCTGTATCAGGGTGGAGACACTAACAACATGCTAAGAATGACTAAGGAGAAAGTTGGGAAGAGCCCAAGTCATTGATGACATAGTGAGTCCCTGAGCCATGCCTACAGTGCCATCTCCAGACTTGCGGTTAAGTGAAACAATAAGTGTCTGCACTGTGTAACCCCGTGGTTCTCAACCTTGGCTGTACATGAGACTCACCCTCAATGCCTAGGTCACATCCCAGACCAATGAGATCAGACCTTGCCTGGTGGAAGCCAGGTTTCCCAGGCAATTCCAATGTGCAGCCAATTTTGAAAGACACTACTTCAAGCTACTTTAGTAGGGTATTCAGTTTCTGGCAGGAAAAAAAAAATCTACGTGGTACAGTTTCTGATTGAAAACATCTATTTTCAGCCAGATAAAACTCAGATCCCCAAAATGGTGAAAAGATCAGAACCAGTTTGTTTTCTCATCAGCTTTGGTTCATCCATCTGTGAAACATTCATAACATTGCAGTTAATTTCCACAAATACTTGGATGACGGGCTGGGACAAATGTACAGTCGCAGTAGTGATGCTAAAAATAAAAATACATCCAGAACAACAAAGAAACATGGTTTTGCATGTCTCTGCTAAGCTGTTCCATTCCCTTTGTTTTTATTGTAATTTCTGGCAGAATGGTGGCCACCAGTCTTACAGGCAGCAGAGTCTCTCAGTTTTCCAGGTGTAAAGTAATCAACCAGAGGGCATCAGGAGACTCCTGCGTGAGAAATTGTTCCACTAAGATCATAAACATCTGTCATCCCCTCTCACATCTGTGCTCTCGTTGAGAGGATGGCTGAAAACCACAAGCAAGCAAACAAAACAAAAACAGCACATGGCAAAATTTTCTATTCCTCTAGTGTTTTAAGACCTATGTCTGAAGGCTGTCAAAATGCTGAATTACCAACCACACAACTTTTTTCCTTTGTCTCTAGAGATCCTATGAAATATGGAAAAGAAATGAAAATAAAAAGCAAATAAATTGGGGCGCCTGGGTGGCTCAGTCGGTTAAGCATCTGACTTTGGCTCAGGTCATGAATTTTACAGTTCCTGAGTTCGAGCCCTGCATCAGGCTCTGTGCTGACAGCTTGGAGCCTGGAGCCTGCTTCAGATTCTGTGTCTCCCTCGCTCTCTGCCCCTCCCCCACTCTCTCTTTCTCTCTCAAAAATAAATAAGCATTAAAACATTTTTTTAAAACAGTAAATAAATCTACAAAATCAATGGGTGCCTGGATGGCTCAGTTGGTTTAAGTATATGACTCGATTTTGGCTTGGGTCATGATCTCACAGTTCGTGAGTCTGAGGCCCAAGTCTGGCTCTGCCCTAACAGTGCAGAGCCTGCTTGAGATTCTCTCGTACTCTCTCTCTAAAAATAAATAATAAACTTAAAAAGAATCAATGATGAAGTGAAAAGGGTGGGGAACATCCATGCATAATTGAATATATTTAGGAAGACAGAAAAGGGGGGGATGCCCAATGAAGCAAGTGCAAGAAACTATAGTCTAGACCCGTTCTTTTCTCAATCTGCCTAGGAGTCACTAAGAGATCTTGTTAAACTGCAGGTGACAAAGTTCCGCATCTCTAACAAGCTCCCAGGTGATGCCACTGAGACTGTTCTGGTTCGTGGACCACATGTTGAGGGAGGGAGAATACATAAGGAGAACGCATAAGGAGAACAGAATACTGTTCAGGAGAGGCACAGCCTGCCCCATGGAACCTGAGAGAGGCAGGGATGAGACGTGGGGCTGGAGCCAAGGAGATTAAGTGCAAGTCTGTATTTCAAGGGTTCAACACCCATTACCACAGGGGTCAGACGAGTAAAGGAAATAAATGGAAGAAAGCTGGGCTGCTGCACATTACTGCAGAATCAGAGTCCAGTTACCCAGTCTGGTAATTTTTCAATAGAAGAGAGAAATCTAGAGTTTATGTGAATTCTACTGAATTTGTTTTATTCTTGGCAACCAATTGAAAGGAAAGGCTGCTCTAAAGAAAGTAAGCAAATTTTTATGGAGAACCAGAGCCAGCACATTCTGGCATTTAGGGGGTTCCTGCGTGCTCACAAGCCTGAGAAAGGAGGAGTAAGCCAAAGAGACAAAATCAGATGCCCAGACAATGACTGACCGGGTAGTAGTGAGAAGTTGGAAAAACATGATGAAGATTCGATTAAGGGATTTAGTGGAGGTGAAAGGTTAGAATCCCTATCTCAGTTTGACATGGGGAATATTCTCCACTAAGTGACAGGTGGTCATGAGCCCGGCCCTGGGGAAAAGAACTCCTAACATGCTACTTGATCTGCAGTGACTCATGTTTACATCATCATGGAAATGTAAATTTTATTAGTTTTCCATCTTGTAAGATGAACTTAGACAAATCATGGACATTTGAGTGGTGGTTTTAAAACAGGATGAAGGGGCGCCTGGGTGGCGCAGTCGGTTAAGCGTCCGACTTCAGCCAGGTCACGATCTCACGGTCCGTGAGTTCGAGCCCCGCGTCAGGCTCTGGGCTGATGGCTCGGAGCCTGGAGCCTGTTTCCGATTCTGTGTCTCCCTCTCTCTCTGCCCCTCCCCCGTTCATGCTCTGTCTCTGTCTGTCCCATAAATAAATAAAAACGTTGAAAAAAAAAATTAAAAAAAAACAGGATGAAAATGTTATAAATTGACAATGTAAAAAAAGGGGGCAGCCTTTAGATGAAGGGATGAGGGTAAGGAATTAGAATATTAATATCCTTTACCTACAAAGTGGCAGACCAGTTGTCTTTCCATGGTGGCTGGAACACAAGTGGAGACTTAGCATGTTTGTTGAGGATACAGAGGTGACCAGCAGAAAAACAAGAATAGTTATATCTCTATGGGAGAGAGGGAGTAAATGGGCTAAACTGTTTTTCATGGTAGGAAGTTAAAACAAAACGTCCACAGTTGATCAGTAAGAAATAGCAGTAGAAGTGTATTATTTAGAGATGTGTAGGTTTCGGGAGAACCCAAGGCAAAAGGGATTGGTTAAAATATTGCCTCTGAGGAGCAGAACTGAGGGTAGAACTATAGCTTTGCATGGGGCGCCTGGGTAACTCAGTCGGTTGAGCATCTGACTCTTGGTTTTGGCTCAGGTCATGATCTCATGGTTTGTGGGTTCAAGCCCCATGCTGACAGAGTCTGCTTAGGATTCTCTCTCTCTCCCTCTCTGTCCATCCCTCCCCCACTCACTCTGTCTCTCTCAAAAAAAATAAACTTAAAAAAAATAAAAAATAAAAAAAAGACCTATGGCTTTCCATTATAAAGTCATCTTTTCTATTTAATTTTTTGGCCATATGTGTTCATCGCTTTGATAAACTATAAATGCGTGTGTCTGTGTGTGTATACATATGTATACATATAAAAGCATATGCTGAGTTATAAATTATAGGAAACAAGTACTAGTTCACATGAAGGAAATGATTATAAATAAAATACATTGAGAGGCACTTGGCTGGCTCAGTCTAGAGCATGTGACTCTTGATCTCCAGGTCATGAGTTTGTGACCCACATTGAGCAGAAAGCTTGCTTAAAAAAAAAAAGAGAGAAAGAAAATACATTGAGCTCATACAGTTTTCAGTGACTTGAAACAGTGAGAGAGATATGATGAAGCAAGCATGGTAAATGTTAACATTTAGGGATCTCAGGGGGCCTGGTTGACTTCAGTCAGTTAAACCTCCAACTCTTGATTTCGGCTCAGGTCATAATCTCACAGTTCATGGGTTTGAGCCCCACGTTGGGCTCCAGACTGACAGCCTGCTTGGGATTCTTTCTCCCTCCCTTTCTGCCCCTACTCTGCTCGCACGCACATCCTCTCTCTCTCAAAATAAATAAATAAACTTAAAAATGTTTTTTAGAGATTTCATAGAAGGGTTTATGGGAACTTTTTGTGCTCATTTTGCAAATTGTCTTTAAAATTATTTCAAAATCATTTCTTTTATTTGAAAATATCGTAGTTTTTCTTCCTCTTCCCCATACAAGGCATTTTAAAATCTTTGAAAAATATCTTATAGTAAATTTCAAATGTGGACTCCATTATAAAATTTTGCTTAGAATACCATCTAGACATTTGAAGGCTAAAGAAAAATAATATGTCCTGCCCTTTGCAGGAGAGCAATCTTGTGTTGTCTGGTGGAGTTTCTGAGATTTGCTTTGACAACTGAAAGGAGCTTGGCCTAGCTTGCCTGGAGGCACTGAGCTGACCAGTGCAGAGAGCCGCTGTGTGGCTGTGTCGTGGTCTGAGACCAGACCAAAGAGGGAGCCTGGCAGTGCCTGACAAAGACAAGCGCGGCACTGCTGGATCAGGAGTTAACATTTTCCATTTACTGTGTGACATATTTCTCTAGGCTGTCCCCTACGCTTTGGGCAAGGTCATAACCTAATTTCATATCTGTTAATAAAAGCCCAACAGTTCCTGGGGCGCCTGGGTGGCTCAGTTGGTTAAGCGTCTGACTTTGGCTCAGGTCATGATCTCAAGGTTCCTGAATTCTAGCCCCGCACTGGGCTGTCTGCTCTCAGCACAGAGCTTGCTTTGGATCCTCTGTCTCCCTCTCTCTCTTCCCCTCCCCAGCTTGCTCTCTGTTGCTCTCTCTCTCAAAATAAATAAACTTAAAAAACAAAAAAAGTCCAACAGTTCCTTTTCCATTTACTTTGACTGGAAATGAATCTTTTAACAAATACACACTTCATTTATCAGTAGCATTTATGATCGCTTAGCATATGAAAGGAATTGATTTCACATGTTCTTGAACTGGATTCTATTATCATCCCCATTTTACAGACAAAAGGGCTGAGTTTAGAGGATAAATAACTTATGCAAGGACACAGCACTTGTAATATTCCTGTACTTCAGATTTTTCTAAGTACAGAATAAGGAAAAGTACCTTGAAAGTAAAGAGTAGTTTGTTTATCTATGCCTGGTACAAATTTAGGACCCTGGCAAAGGTCATCTGAGAAGGATTGTTCTTGAGTGATAGTCAATAACAGTGAATTCTATTGGTTTTTTTTTTCCCTAATGTTTACTTTTTGAGAGAGAGAAAGTGTGAGCAGGGGAGGGGCAGAGAGAGAGGCAAAGAGAGGGAAACAGGATCTAAAGTGGGTTCCATGCTGATAGCAGAGAGGACAGTGCGGGGCTCAAACTCATAACCTGAGCTGAAGTCAGACACTTAACTGACTGAGCCACCCAGGCTCCTCTGAACTCTATTGTTAATAAAAGATTTATCAAATAAACTGGATTGTAAGCTACTTTTTCTTTTTTTTTTTTTGTAAGCTACTTGTTTTTAAAGCATCTATAAAAATTTTGTTGTAACATGGAAAAATTCATGTAATATAGAGGTGAAAGAAAAAAGCAGGTTGCCAATGAAATATAACAATGTGAAATAAAAATAACTGTTTGTATGCAGGAAATTAAAAATATTAAAAAGAAATACAGCAAATCGATGACAATTGTGTTGAAGTTATAGGGGATTTTCGCCCTATCAAAAATAATTATCATTATTTTTCAAATCAAAAAAACTGTACATTATTATTTAAAAGTATGATTAATTTGCTTAGCAATCACAAAAAACCACTTTAGTGAATATCAAAGTAAACATCTTGCCTACAGGAATTCAAACAACATAAAGTTTAAAAAATTTGATTTGGAAGGAATAAAGGGAAATTAAAGTGAAGGATATTTACACTTAAAACCTGGAAATTTTATATACTATTTGCTAAATGGTTTGGCAATATCTTGACTGTTGTTTTGCCTTCAAGGTACTTGCCAGCCTGCTCCCAGTGGAAAGAGAGAAAATGTCACGGTAGCCTCTTGTGCAGGAAAATCAGATTATTTCCTGGGTGTCTCTTGATCATCAATAGTTGTTGAAATTCCTGCCTTTCCTTCCAGTCAGAAAACCCTGGGAATAAATCTGTCCTGCTCTGTTTGTATGGCACAAAAATACCTGCCAAACTCCCTTCAAAGAGACTATGGCGGCCTCGGCTATGACTGCTCAGTATCATAAAATCCCAAGAAAGACAGTGTATAAACACAACATTAACTCATTTCCCTTGAGTAGGCATAATCCTAATATTCATGGAAGGTTGCAAAGAGCCACTTGATGCAGGAGCCAGGTGATCACAAATGACAAAGGAAATTCACCTGAATTGGTTCAAGATGTGTGTTGCTGGGAAACTATGTCCAGGGGCAAATAATTGTATTGATTCTTGGAAAATGGTGACACTGTGTAAGTGAACAGACAGGTGCAGCAACACAAACACCAGTTAGGCTTTTTGTTCTTAGATGAAAGGCTTGCTCTTATTTTGTTTAAAGCTAATGGAAGATTTTAAGGAAGAAAAAGAATAAAGAATTATTTGCTATAATCATTATAACAATTATTAACAAGGTCTTTTACGTTCATTATTTTCATAACAGCTTTTCCCTTTTTGCAAATGAGGAAAATGCAGCCCAGAGAGGTTAAGTATTTTCTCAAGGTCACACGGTATAGAGAAGAGTTAAGATTTGGAATCTAGGTCTGTCAGACTTTGGCCCGGACTCTTCTACCCATAGCTGCCAAATGATCATTTCCTTGTGGTCAGAGGAAAATATTAAAATAATAAGAATCTTCTCTGTGGGCCCAAAGGATGTTGGGCATGGCTTTAGATTCTGTTTGTGGGAATTGGATATATGTTTGCCAGTGAAAAATTTTTCTGATATTTTCCTAATACACACTAGGGGAAGATAAATAATTGAGAACCGTTTAACTTGCATGTCATTAGAGTTATTCACACTCACCATACAGATGCCAGCATTCTTTTTTTTTTTTATGGTTTTTTTTTTCAATATATGAAATTATCAAATTGGTTTCCATACAACACCCAGTGCTCATCCCAAAAGGTGCCCTCCTCAATACCCATCACCCACCCTCCCCTCCCTCCCACCCCCCATCAACCCTCAGTTTGTTCTCAGTTTTTAAGAGTCTCTTATGCTTTGATGCCAACATTCTTAATTGCTTCTTTGCAGGGTATCATAGAAAGATATGCAGATACTTGAGGTGGGTTACATTCTTTTTTTTTTTTTTTTTTTTTTTTTTTTCAACGTTTTTTATTTATTTTTGGGACAGAGAGAGACAGAGCATGAACGGGGGAGGGGCAGAGAGAGAGGGAGACACAGAATCGGAAACAGGCTCCAGGCTCTGAGCCATCAGCCCAGAGCCCGACACGGGGCTTGAACTCACGGACCGCGAGATCGTGACCTGGCTGAAGTCGGACGCTTAACCGACTGCGCCACCCAGGCGCCCCAAGGTGGGTTACATTCTTTTGATAAAGTCAGACAGGGTTGTGAAGGGAAGGTGGGATGAGAAAACTGCCACAGACAGATCACTTCCCTATAGTGATATCTAAGTAGTGGTGGACATCAATAATACGGAAATTGCTGTGCATCCCACTGGAATTTGGTCTTAGGGCTAGGCGACAGGTGGAAGACAAATGGTGTGTGAAAGAAAGTGTCCCAGTGATCCTCTAGGGCCTTGGTTGTCAACCCTGGGTCTTCCAAGAGCCATCAGAGTCAGGAGGGAGGCCCTCCAACCTTTTTCTCCTAAGGCAGGAACTACATCCAAAACTGCTGATACCTTGGCCTTCCTTTTTGCCACACGGGGGTTAAATGGTGAGTTGATCCAGTTGGGGCTTCATGCTACTCACCAGCTGAGCAAATTAGTAACATTCTGTAAGTAAAAACCAGTTTCTGCCTCTGTGAAATGGGAATAACAATCCTTACCTCTGAAGTGCTGCTTCCTGCTAAATTTCTCTGCCCCCTTTCCCTATTAATCACCTCTGTTCATTTATTTAAACTTGGCAACTCATGTTGATCTGTTCTTTTCAGCTGATAACATCAATCAGATTCTAATTTTCCCTGGGGTCTGGGCTAAGCCAAATAAGTGAACTTCCAGATCTTGTTTAAAGATATGTTTTTGCTCCTCTATAACTGTTTTTTTTTTTTTTTTTTTTTGGTCAATAGTTAATGTTGTTTTTTTTTGTTTTTTTCAACGTTTATTTATTTTTGGGACAGAGAGAGACAGAGCATGAACGGGGGAGGGGCAGAGAGAGAGGGAGACACAGAATCGGAAACAGGCTCCAGGCTCTGAGCCATCAGCCCAGAGCCTGACGCGGGGCTCGAGCTCACGGACCGCGAGATCGTGACCTGGCTGAAGTCGGACGCTTAACTGACTGCGCCACCCAGGCGCCCCAATAGTTAATGTTTTAGTTTAATTCTGACACACTAAAAGGTGTCAGTCTGGGAAACGTGGATTGTGGGGTAGGGGCAAGAGGGCAGTTAGGAGTCAAGGGGTAGTATATATTTGGGTTATTATTTCCTACTCCGGTTTATGGAGTCCTCCCATTACTGACATCTAAATAAATGCAGACTCAAATCAATAAAGTCCTGTATCCAAACTGTTTGGAAAATTGTGATAGTGAAAGAAAATTATGAAAATGAGTATTTCATTTTAAATGTCTTCTCCTGTCAGTGTTATAATAAATAGGGCTACCAAATCAAGGCCTGATTAGATCAACCACCTTGATTATATCAAAGCTCATCCCAGTTTTTTGATAGCAAAATTTGCGTGTTTAACTGGTGGAAACCGATTTTTCTTTTTTTTTTTTTTTAATTTTTTTTTTCAACGTTTATTTATTTTTGCGAGAGAGAGAGACAGAGCATGAACGGGGGAGGGGCAGAGAGAGAGGGAGACACAGAATCGGAAACAGGCTCCAGGCTCTGAGCCATCAGCCCAGAGCCCGACGCGGGGCTCGAACTCCCGGACCGCGAGATCGTGACCTGGCTGAAGTCGGACGCTTAACCGACTGCGCCACCCAGGCGCCCCCGATTTTTCATTTAAAATGGACATAAGCAGGCCTAAATGGTGGATGGATCAGACGAGGGGGGAAGATTTTAGGGCATCTCTAATAGGAGATCCTCTTCAATGATATGAAATGTAGTTTTCCACACCTTCCAGCTACTTCCTTCTCTAATGCTAATAACAGTTTTTCTCAAATTCCCATGTGGGTTGTTAATGACATGTTATGCTTCTGCACAAACTAATCAGAACCTTTAAAATCGGGCTTCATTCTTATTGATTTCTCAATCGCATATAATTCAGCAGGTTTTCACATCTAAAATGGACAACAAATAACAACTCTCACTCATTGAGTCCCTAGAATCTCTTAGGCACAGTACTAGGACCTTATGTATGTCATTTCTTTCAAATTTAACAAAAGTCAAATATGTTTACATATAGAAAAGTGCCCAGAACATAAATGGAAAGCTCAGTAAAATATCACTGTGCCCTTTCTCAACTAATCTACTTTCATATCATATACATTATATTTTTAAAAATCATTTCATTAGCTTTGCAAGGAGGATACTGTTAGTCCCATTTTCCAGAAGATGAAAATGAAGTACACAGACCTGCCCAAGGTACAGAGCTTCTAGTAAGGGGCTAAATTGGAATTCCACAGGCCTGTCTAAATGCCAACCTGTGTTCTTTCTCTATATCATTGCCAAAATCAGAACGGATGGCTTTCAGAGGCTCTTTCAATCTCTGCCACTGCTCACAGATTTCCATGTAAAGACTATATCAGCCTAGTGCTCAGTTGTGGCTTTCTCTTTTGGATTGAGGGAGTGTGGTGAGGGGACATGGAGTGTGGGGGAGTTTCTCTGCCTTCTGGTCATTTCTTGATTTCTGTTTGATCCTTATTTAGTTGGATACCATTCTTGGCTTGGCCCAAAAGGGCCTGTTCTCTTCATGGTTTGAATCATATATGTATGAATATATATAACTTTATTTTTATTTATTTTGAAAAAGAGAGAGCATGCATGAGTGCAGGAGGGGCAGAGAGAGAGGGAGAGAGAGAGAATCCCAAGCAGGTTCCACACTGTCAGTGCAGAGCCTGATGCAGGGCTCAATCCCACGAACCATGAGATCATGACCTGAGCTGAAATCAAGAGTTGGTCACTTAACTGACTGAGCCCTGAGGCACCCCAGGATATACTGTTTAAACACAGGCTCCTATTATGTTAACATTCTGGAGAGTCTCATTGTTCTTCTAATTAAGCTACATCTCCCAAACTCATCCTCAAATTTTACAACCACCTACTCCTATATAATTCTTTGTAGATTTCAATAAGAAGATATCAATATTTATATTGATATTGATATAGATATACACCCGAACACAGTTTGGAAATATATTTCATTTCTTTAAATAATAATTAATATTAGGTATACAACAAAAGTGAGAAGGGCAGATTTTGGCAAGCGGGGAATAAGCCAAGAGAAGAGGAAAGAAACAGGTCAAGTAAACCCAGGGAGTTAAGAGAAGGAAATTGACTTAGCCTTGGAGAGGAAAGTTTATACAACTCTCCTTTTAGATTCTTCCCAACTTTGCAGATATACAGACCTACTTAATGCTATTTCCCAAGGCCCAGGATTTATGGTTGTTGCTGGGATATACTCCTTTTTCCAATGCCACTAAAGACTCTCTCATTTCCCCCCTCACCTTTCAGTACATGGAAGCCGAAGACAGCTCTGTTTAGAGGCTGAAGGTTGGGAGTGGGGGCTTCTTATTCATTGGAAACTGAGGGGTGCTGAGGCTTTCCTGCTCAAAAATACCTCCCTACCAGTCTAAAATTCTAATATTTTTGTCTCTAGGTTTCCTCACAAAAATGTAAGTCTGATACCTGAACAGGACTGCAGTTTAACTCACCTGATGGGTATAAACAAACACACACAGCTTTAATATTAATGATCACACTCCTTAGATTTAGAAAAGCCATTTATACTGCACCGATGGAGTATGAAGAAATTGTCAGGGCTTTAGACTGTTAAATTAATTAAACAAGGAGTCCATTAGACTGAGGTAGCTTTAATGCCTTCGTGGCCTGACTAAGCAAACCAAATCCTAAGACTGAAAACTACTCATGGTAAAGAAATCAAAACCTAAGGATAGCAACCAATCACAAACAGCCAACGAGGCTTTCCCAAATAAGGCAACCGCTTAAGCTATAGTCAATCAAATAATTTCCTTGCATTGTTTGCACAACTTCTCTATAAAGTCTTTTCCCTGACTCCTTTTGGTGGAGCATTTCTAACCACTTCTGGTTTAGTGCTGCCTGACTGGAATCAATTTTTGCTCAAAAACTCTTAAAAATTTAATATGCTTCAGTTTATCTTTTAACAGGATAAACTCAATCCATACATCTTAGGTTAGGAATTTCCTCTGTGGACCAAGCTTTCCCATGGATATTAAGTTATAGAGAACTGCAAGAAATAGCTACAAGTTGTTTGAGGAAGCTTTGGGATTTTGAGATAACATACACGTAAGAGGGAAAATGTTAGTTTGAGTGAATACCGTATTCTTTTTAGGGGAGAAAAATTGTCTATAATAAGCAAAATATCTTTTGGGAATAGAAAGTACATGATCATCAGGACTTAGCAAGGCTGAGACCTGGAGTATAGATGAACTAATTTACCAAATAAATGGACAGGAATGTAATGGTTGACACGGTGGGTAAAAAAGAGCTAATCCTGAGAAGAGGAAAAGTGGTAGGAGAGGGACCCAGCATCTGAAAAGAGATGGGTGAAGTGGGATATGGCCAAAAGTTGTCTGATATTTTTCTATTGTCTACAATAAAGTCGGTATATTTTGTAGTATGTCAGAGAATTCTTACTCAAACTGTCAGAGTAGCGGTGGGTGTTTGACTGCTAATACAGTAATCACTAATATTTTGACTACTTACTTATATCCTTTGTGATTAGGTTTAACTTCACTTAACCCAACCCCCTAAATAGCAATGGTATGAATACACAAAAGATGGGTTTTTTCTTTTGTAAAAGTCCTGAGGTGGATAGTCCAGGACTCCTATGATTGCTCTATAGTAATGACGGGCCAGATTCCTCTTATTTTTCCAATCTGCCATCATTAGTGCACTCATTCTGAAAGTGGCCTCATGGTCCAAGATGGCTGTAAGAGTGCCAGTCAACACCCCGGAATCCCAGGAAAGGAAAGGAGAAATGGCAAAAGGACTCGAATCAACTGTATGTCCCTCTCAATTAGTCTTTGCATCCATCCAACAACTTCTGTTTGCATTTCTTTAACCAGAACAACTATAACATGTGTCTGAGCGGCAGAAAGATTCAGACAAAAATTTCACAAAATCATGAATAATTAGCATCCGTTTCCAGGGTTGTGTTTTTGTTTTTTTGTTTTGTTTTGTATTGAACTTCTGTTCAGATTACAGTTCCATTATAAAGGAAGGACTAAGTAGTAAGAAGCAACTTCTTAGCAATTTCCCTGCTTGGTGAATACCTAACCATCTTTAAGATGCATACCAAATGCCCCCTCCTTTATGAAGCCCTTTCCTAACACAACCAGTATTTCAAGTTTTGCTTCCTCTGTACTCCCCAAGTATTTCACACTCCCTCTTTAATTGTATTTATTACACTGCATTGTAATTAGATTTACACATCTGTTTCTTTTAGTAGATGAGAAGGTCCTTATCCTATTATTCTCTGTACTTCTCTAACACCTAACATTCTACTTGGCATATGATGGACAATCAACAAATGTTGGTTGAGAATGAAAGGAAGAAAGAAAGTAGAAAGGTAGTTATAGATAAAAACTCAGAAGCTCTGGGAAAAGTAACAGAGTAATATATTTTAAGCATAATTAGTGTCACCAACCATTCTGGTTTTCTCAAGAATGAGGGTTTTTCTGTGCTTGCAGTGCTAAAACTCGGGAGATCTCAGGCAAACTAGGATGGTTGTCACCTTACACCACACCCCAGTTGTCAAGTCTAGACATTCAAACACTGACTCAAACAAGAAAAAACTAGAAAGTCAAAGGGGAATGGCAAGATCATTTCTCCGATAGTTTAAACAGAGTCCCTGACAGCTACAGAAAGGGATCTGGAGGCTCTGAGACTAGAAGTCATCAGGGAGGGGTCTAATTCCAGGAAAGATTCAGAGTTGTTTTTGTTAAAATGTGGAGTTTCTCCTCTGCAATCCAGAGTTATACAACAATGATGTCAGTTAAAGATTGGTGACTCAGATAAATCATGCAGGATACCAACATGATATGACTGACATTTGTATTTCTTTAGGTCTGGCTCTGAAGTCTAAATTGTATATCCCAGTTGTATTAATTATGACATAGGTTCTATTGTTGGCTCTATTAGCCAACAATAGAGGTCCAAAATACCAGTGGCTTAAACAACAGAGGAATTTATTTTTCTCTCAAGTATATGACTGGACTGACAGAGTGGCTCTGCTCCATAGTCACCAAGGCTCCAGGCTCCATCTGTCTGGTGGTTCCACCATCTATAGGAAATTGCTTTGTCTACATAATCCATTAAGCCCCGATGTTCCTATTCCAGGCTATAAGAAGTGAGATGCAACCTAAAAGTTGCATACATTCCTTTTCTGAACATCCCATTGACCGGAAATCAATGTCCTCATCTAAGTGTGAGGATGGCTGCAAAGTGTCTTCATTCAGGGTGGCCATGTACCCATATTAATATTAGGATTCTATTACTTTAGAAGAAGGGGAGAATGTAGACAGAAACACCTAGAATTCTCTGCTACACTAGTCATATAGTAATTAGCAAATGTTTATGCCTCACTGTTATAATAAAACAAATTTACAATTTTGTGGTTTTTTTTTAAAGCATCAAGTATAAACATTAATCATTTGTATAGAGAGCCTGCCTCCATGGGGGACATGATGCCTGAACCCAAGAACCACCTCCTCACAGGTGGATACAAGAAGAAATACATAGCGTGATCAAGCAAAGACTTTAAAAAGCCCAAATTCATAAGGCAAGAGCAACTAGCACAGAGGCCAAAGGCAAAATGAGAATGATGACAAAGAATGAAGAAAAATAATACTAATGTAACATTAAAGTGTGGTATACAAGAGCTAACACACTTGGATTAATCCTGGCTCTGCTACTCACTCATTCTAAGTGTGTGATCTTGGACAAGATACCTAGCTTACCTGTGCCCTCTGTACATACAAAACTATTATAATAATAGTTTCCACTAACAGAACTAACTTATCAATAATCTTATGTTATGGCATTGTGGTGAAGAATAAATCAGTTACTAAAGTTCTTAGAACAGTGCCTGGCACATGACAGTATTCAAAAAGTGTTTTATTATTGTCTTATGTTTTGGCTAGGGATGGATATCAGAAAGTCCAGTTTGTGTAGGTTATGTATGTATATATGTAGGTAGGTAGGTAGGTATTTTTAAAGTAAACTCTATGCCCAATGTGGGGCTCAAACTTATGACACTGAGATCAAGAGTCACATTCTCTACCAACTGAGCCAGCCAGGTGCCCCTCCAACCTAGTTATTTATTCAATCTGTAAATTGTTCACTTTCCTGAAGCAAGGATAATAAATTAGCAGATAATAGTAAAACCGACAAAAGCAAGATTCTTATCCTTGCACATTCTGAAGTGAGACAAAAATAGGATGATAAGATTGTTCCATTTAGTTATTCAGCAAATTCCTCTGAAATAGTTTGCATATACCCAGCACCATGCAAAGTACTTGGAGTTGTTCATCTCATTTATGTGCCTTAACTAGAATGGATTCTATAGTGTAAAATGCAAATAAAATATAAAGGATCATTCTTTTTACCCAGTAGGAAGTCTGGAGGTGGCAGAGCTCATCTAGAATGACTTGGCAATACTACCATGGACAAGATCCCATCTCTCTTCCTAATCTGCCATCATAGTGCTAAATGAGGCACAGCAAGCAAGGTACAGCAGAGCCAGTTTGATCAAATGCCTTGCCAAAACAGGGACCACTATCTTTCCAGCCTCCAACAGGTGGGTCTTTAAAGCCCTCTATCCGAACACTAATTAGTTTCCCTTCTTACCTGCAGCATTCTGCTTACAGGCACCAAATTTTGTATCAGTTAGGAGTTGTTTGGCTTTTAATGACAGGGACTCAAACACTAGTGGTTTGATAAATCGTTTCACTTTTGTCAAGTAATGAGAAGCCTGGAGGGAGGTGGTCCAGGGCTGGAAAGAAGGCTTTGCTGTGTTATCAGGGACTTAGGATCTTCCTATCCTTCTGCTCAGCCATCCAGAGCATGTGCTTGTGGCCACAAGATGACTGATCCTTTGAGCATGGCCTCAGCACTCCTGAGAGAAAGAATGTGAAGGACACAATGTGCCTATCAGCTGAGCACCTATCCATATCCTTTGAAAGGCACATGTCCTTTGAAGTGCTACCCAGTGACTGATAATTCTTTGGACGGAACTATGCCACAAGACCACTGCAGCTACAGAGAGCTTGGAAAATGTGTGTTTTTAGCCAAGTCCAGGCACATTGTCTCTCTGAACTAAGTTGGAGATCCTTCAGTAAACAAAGAAGGTGAGAAAAAATATTGGGTAGGCATCTAGCAGTGACTGTCAGAAACCAATGGTCTATCCAGTGCGGGCCTTCATCTTGCTATAAGGCACCTCTCTCATAAGAGATCATGGCTGCCCTCTAGATGAAATCCTGCAAAGGACCAACCACAGTCTTGAAAACATCAAATCATTACAAATTTGAATGTATCTTCTCAAACACCTCTTTTGGTAATAAAGATATTTTCAATTTATATAGGATTCTTTCTCTGGTTATTTAACAAGTTAGTAGGATTTAAAAATGTATTAAAATTGCTTCAGATCCATCACTGTCGCGAATGATGTTAGGAAGTATTTGCCAGGAGCCAAACATTTGAACAGCTTTAACCATGGCATCAGAAAAACTACAATTACATTCAGGAAAGAACTGCTTGATGTGTGACATTAAAATGCAGTTCCCCAGGCAACTGAGAGGGAGATACATTCAGTAACAACAGAGCTTCAATGAACTGCTAAGATCTTACAGAATTTGCAACACCTTTTGTTTATTTTTCATTGACACTTAAATTACCACTTGAAAGCATCCGCTGACTAGAAAACAAATCCTCTACTCTGGATAAACTAGGAATCTTCCAGAAATAAGTAGCACATTAACTGATAGAGGACATTGGGACAAGGGGACATTCCAGGATGGGATGTGCAGCCTTGCCATCAGACGTGGCTGTGTTGGGGATGGCACTCTTTGCAGAGCACTGCCTCATTCTTTCTGTCATACATGAGTTTGCCAGCCTTTCTTGCTGACTCATACCGCTGCACAGTGCCTGGTCAGGAGCTCAATGTATGGGCATTTAACACTAAATGTTATTCACTGAATAGGTATAATTCTGTACTTCCACGATCGGGGTTGTACAAAGTGCATTAAATAAGATAATGAACTTGCAGTATTTACACAGCTTTGCCCCAATTACAATCTATTACTGAAAGACCTAAATATTCTTTTTTTAAAATTCCTTTTTTTCAACGTTTATTTATTTTTGGGACAGAGAGAGACAGAGCATGAACGGGGGAGGGGCAGAGAGAGAGGGAGACACAGAATCGGAAACAGGCTCCAGGCTCTGAGCCATCAGCCTAGAGCCTGACGCGGGGCTCGAACTCCCGGACCGCGAGATCGTGACCTGGCTGAAGTCGGACGCTCAACCGACTGCGCCACCCAGGCGCCCCAAGACCTAAATATTCTTATTGATTCACATTATTTTAATTTCTGATTAATTTTCAGTTAATCATAAGAGATGTCACTAAGTTTTTCTGATCCGAACTAGATTCCCTTGAGTAAATCGATACTTAAATACTCCTTTTCCAAGGGATCTTTCAATAATTAAAATATTCTTTTTGTATTTTAAACAACTTTGCTATTAACAATGGCTAACATAGGTCACTCAATTGTTATGTATCTAGTGCTATTGCTAAACTCTACCTGGATAGTCTCACATCCCCATACAAGCCTATGGAGAAAGTCCTATTATTATACCACCCATTTTCCAGATGCAGAAATCGAGGCTTTAAGAGGTTAGGAGACTTACCCATGGTCACTAAGTTGATAATTAATGGAGCCAGGGCATGAACCCAGAGTGTGACACCACAGGTTGTTTCTTAACCACAACATGACATGACTCTTATTTTTTCTAACTTGTGAGCTTACATAGTTTTACTTTTTAAGGGGCAACAGTCTCTAGAATTTTTCCAAAATCAATAATAATAAAAAGCAGATATGTTGTAGACATAACAACATCAAAGAACTTGTTGAATGAATAAATGTCAGCTCCTTGAAGGCAGAGTTTTTGTGTCTTTTTTCACTGTTGCATTCCCTGTGCCTTGCACAGAGCCTGACATATAGTAGATGTTCACTGAATATTTGTTGAACGAATAAATGACTCCTGATCTTGATGGTATCATGGGGCCATTGGGGCCATAGCAATGGAACCCCTCTCTGAAGTTTATCAACTCAGTGAGAGCAGATTACAAACTTAATTTTGTTAATCTCTAAAACCACAAATTTTTTTGCACATTGTGGGTTTTAGACCAGAAAGGGCCCCCTAAACATACTCAGAATTGGACTAAAACCCTGAGAGAACCAGCTCAAAGTGAAAGCATTTGGACTATTTCATGAAACTTTAAATTTCTCCTTGTTGGCTTGGGATTCTCAACCTCAAGGTTCACATCTGGTTTTGGGTCCAATACAGGATAGGGGAAATTGTCTCTAGGGGATCTTCTATTGGTGCCTACTGACATAGACAAGTTTAAATGGAACATGGATAGAAAGAGGTTTGTTGCATTTTACAGAAGGTTTGCAGGTGGTCCTGAGCCAGGGAAGTAATTGAAGGAAGGGATCCCAGGACTGAAGCCCCACTCTCACCCCCATTATCCAACAGACTGAAGAATGCTTCACATCTAGCTCTCTCTATGAATTCACATCCTTAGCACAACTTAGGGTGATGACAGCACGTGTTGCCTGACTTTTTTCATAGCTACCCAGGAAACAGGAACTTGGATTTTGCTTTCCCTACCATATTTCCCATGCTGCAATTAACATGTTACACACCCAGAGGAGAAACATGGCTATAACAGCATTCCCAAATGGCATTTACCTGATTGTCTACCCTGGGCATCAGGATCCAGTCTTCAGTTGGGGTTCCATGTGGCTTATTCTATACTTGGGATTTTAATGGAATTTATCACTGAGCCTACCCTATAGAATGAGAACCACATACAGTTTAGTGGATCGCTGACTATGAATACCACGCAGTGGCATTATAATATGAATTTCCAGTTCTTCAGTAAAAGCTGGTTGAAACCCTTTGCCAAATAGCATCCTATCAGAAATTCTGTTTTTTAAGAAACACTTACATCTACTTTATTTGAATTCAATAGAAGAAAAGGGATCTGAAGCAAATCTGAAGAAATCTATTTCGAAAAATCTGTATTAGGTTTCTCCAGAGAAACAGAACCAATAAAATATATATAGAGAGATATATAAGAGGAGATTTATTATAGGAATTAACTCACGTGGTTATAGTGGCCAAAAAGTCCCACAATCTGCCTTCAGCAAGCTGGAAGGCCAGGAAAGCCAGAGCCATACTTTTAGTCTGAGTCCATAAGGCCTGAGAACGGGTGTAGGATGAGGGGGGCTGATGATATAAGTCCTGATCTGAGGCAGAAAGCCTGAAAACCAGGAGCAGTGATGTCCAGTGCCTGAGGGTGGGAGAAGATGGGTGTCTCAGTTCAAGCAGAGAGAGTGAATTTGCCCTTCCTCTGCCTCTTTGTTCTATTCAGGCCCACCACAGATTGGATGATGCCCACCCACTTTGGGGAAGGCAATCTTCTTGACTCAGTTCACCAATTCAAATATTACTCTCTTCTGGAAACAGCCCCACAGATGAACCCAGAAATGTTTTACCAGATATCTGGGCAAGTTGACGCATAAAATTTCTTTGTGGTATTTCTTTAACAATTCCTCTAAAGCTAAAAAAATGAAGATTTTTTTACTAATATGTTCCAGTTTAAATAATATTAAAACAATTTTTTTAATGTTTATTCACTTTTGAGAGACAGAGTGAGAGTGGGGGAGGGGCAGAGAGAGAGGGAAACACAGGATCTGAAGCAGGCTCCAGGCTCTGAGCTGTCAGCACAGAGCCCACCCGACGTGGGGCTTGAACTCACAAGCTATGAGATCATGACCTGAGCCGAAGTTGAATGTCCAACCGACTGAGCCACCCAGGCGTCCCACCAGCTTAAATAGTATTACTGACCCTTTTTAATGAAGGGTGAAGACTGTGCCCATCTCCCTTTCTTCAGTTTTTAGTTTTGGTTAGTTGTATTATTCTTATATTGTCCAGGTTCATACTGTTCATGTTCTGTTCTGTGACAGTGATATTAGGTGTTTTAGCATTGGCTTTATACTTAGAATTGTTTTTATATTTAAAAAATTTAAATTGATTTTATATTTAAATGCTTACCATACCATCTGAATTCTTGAGTTCTTTATTTTGATTATCTCTTAATTAGCAGGATCTCATATCAAGTGGTTTTCTCAGTAAGGAACTTATATACATATTGTGTTTTCTGAGTTCATACATGTTTGAGGCAGTGTATCCTTCTATTTGAATGCTTTCTTGAGTGGGTATAACTTACTTTCCTTAAAGCTATAAAACTTTCTCCTTCAGAAAAAAATTGTATTGTTTTTTTGGCAATGACTGTTGCTGTGGAAAAACTGGAGGATAGCCTATGTCCTTACTCCCAAACCTTTTTAGGCAATTTGTTTTGTTTTGTTTTGTTTTGTTTTGTTTTTTTGCATGGATGCTTGAAAAACTCTATCCTTGAAACTGTCCTTATTCTTGAAGTTTATCCAGCTTGGTGTTAAGCATTCTGTCTTAAATTTTTCTAGAAGATATTGTTCTACAAAATTATATATATATGGATATATATACATATTTTTTGCAAATTGTATTTTAGTTTTTAAGAGGAATATCCTTTTTTATGGAGATATAATTCATATACCATAAAATTTATTCTTTTAATCTGTACAGTTTAGTAGTTTTTAATATATTCACAAAGTTGTGCAAATATCACCACTAATTCCAGAAAATTTTCATTACCCCAAAAAGAAACCCCACACTTATTAGTGGTTACTCCCTAGTCCCATAAGGCCTTGGCAACCACTAATCTGATTTGTCTTGATACATTTGCTTATTCTAGGTATTTCATACAATAGAATCACACAATATGTGGCCTTTTGCATCAGCTTTTTTCACTTAGTATAATGTTTTCAAGGTTCATCCATGTTATTGGCTATATCAGTACTTCATTTTTATGGCTGAATAATATTCCAGTGTACATGTATATCACACTTAGTTTATCCACTCATTAGTTGATGGACATTTGAGTTGTGTCCACTTTTATTTAATGTTTATTTATTTACTCTGAGAGAAAGAGAGAGAAAGCACAAGTGGGGAAGGGGCGGAGAGAGAAGGAGAGAGAATCCCAAGCAGACTCCATGCTGTCAGCAAAGAGCCCAATGTGGGAGCTTGATCTCATGACCAGGAGATCATGACCTGAACTGAAATCAAGAGTCAGATGCTCAACCAACCGAGCCACCCAGGCACCCCTGGGTTGTTTCTACTTTTGGGCTATTGTGAATAATGGTGCTATAAACATTCATGTGCAAGTTTTGTATAGGCATGTGTTACTCCTGTGTTTTGTTACTCCTGTGTTTCTACTTGCTGTGGAATTGCTGGGTCATATGAGAATTCTGTGTTTAGCCTTTTGAGGAGCTGCCAGTTCATTTATTTTTTTTTAAATTTTTTTTAACGTTTATTTATTTTTGAGACAGAGAGAGACAGAGCATGAATGGGGGAGGGTCAGAGAGAGGGAGACACAGAATCTGAAACAGGCTTCAGGCTCCGAGCTGTCAGCACAGAGCCAGACGCGGGGCTCGAACCCACAGACCGCGAGATCATGACCTGAGCCGAAGTCGGCCGCCCAACCGACTGAGCCACCCAGGCGCCCCTGGAGCTGCCAGTTTCTAATGCAGCTGCACTATTTTATATTCCCACTAGCAGTGTATAAGAATTCCAGTTTCTTCACGTCCTTTGAAACACTTGTTATCATCTTTTTTAATACAGCCATCCTAGGGGGTGTGAAGTAATATTCACTTAGGCCCTAATTTGCATTTCCCTGATAGCTAATGTTGAGCATCTTTTCATGTGCTTATTGGTCATGTGTATACCTACTTTGGATAAATGTCAATTCAAATCCTTTGGCCATTTGTATATTAGGTTATTGGTCTTTTTATTGAGTTGTTAGAGTTCTTTATATATTCTAGATACTAGTCCCTTATTAGATACATGATTTGCAAGTATTTTCTCCCATTCTGTGGGTTATATTTTAATTTTTATTTTAATTTTTTTTTTCAATTTTTTTTTCAACGTTTATTTATTTTTGGGACAGAGAGAGACAGAGCATGAACGGGGGAGGGGCAGAGAGAGAGGGAGACACAGAATCGGAAACAGGCTCCAGGCTCTGAGCCATCAGCCCAGAGCCCGACGCGGGGCTCGAACTCACGGACCGCGAGATCGTGACCTGGCTGAAGTCGGACGCTTAACCAACTGCGCCACCCAGGCTCCCCGGTTATATTTTAAATTTTGGTGAAGCCTAGTTTATCTTTTCTTTTTCCCTTTTTTGCTTTCTACTTCATGAGTCATTTTATTTATTTATTTATTTATTTATTTATTTATTTATTTATTTATGGGCATCTGTTGGCTCAGTTGGTTAAGTGTCCGACTTTGGCTTAGGTCATGATCTCACAATTCATGGGTTTGAGACCCATGTCAGGCTCTGTGCTGACAGCTCAGAGCCTGGAGCCTCCTTCAGATTCTGTGTCTCCCTCTCTCTCTGTCCCTCCTCTGCTCATGTTATCTCTCTCTCTCTCAAAAATAAATGATAAAAACATTTTTAAAAATTGCCATTTATTTATTTTCTCAAATTTTTATTTACATTCTAGTTAGTTAACATATAGTGTAATATTGATTTCAGGAGTAGAATTTAGTGATTCACTTACGTATGACACCCAGTGCTCATCATAACAAGTACCCTCCTTAATACTCATCACCCACTTAGCCCACCTCCCCACCTCCCTCCCTCAACCCTTAGCTTGTTCTCTATTGTTAAGAGTCTCTTGTGGTTTGTTTCCCCCTCTTTTTTCCCCCCTTTCCCATATGTCCATCTGTTTTGTTTCTTAAATTCCACATATGAGTGAAATCATATGGTATTTGTCTTTCTCTGACTTATTTCACTTAGCATAATACACTCTAGCTCCATCCATGTCATTGTGAATAGCAAGATTTCCTTTTTTGATGGCTGAATAGTATTCCATTGTGTATCTATACCACATCTTCTTAAAATTTTTTTTTAATGTTTATTCATTTTTGGGAGACAGAGACAGAGAGCAAGTGGGGTGGGGCAGAGAGAGAGAGAGAGAGAGGGAGAGAGAGACACACACACATAATCCAAAGCAGGCTCCAGGCTCTGAACTGTCAGCACAGAGCCCAACACAGGGCTTTAACTCACAAACTGTAAGATCATGACCTGAGCTGAAGTTGGATGCTTACCCGACTGAGCCACCCAGGTGCCCCTATACCACATCTTCTTTATCCACTCATTAGTCAATGGATACTTGAGCTCTTTCCATAGTTTGACTATTGTTGGTAATGCTGCTATAAACATCAGGGTGTATGTACCCCTTTGAATTTTTATATTTGTATCCTTTGGGAGTGCAATTGCTAGGTTTTAGGGTAGTTCTATTTCTAATTTTTTGAGGAACCTCCATACTGTTCTCCAGAGGCTGAAGCAGTTTGCATTCCCACCAACAGTGTAAGAGGGTTCACCTTTCTCTGTATCTTCGCCAACATGTCATTTCCTATGTTGTTAATTTTAGCCATTCTGACAGGTATGAGATGGTATCTTATTGAGGTTTTGATTTGTATTTCCCTGATGATGAATAATGTTGAGCATCTTTTCATTCTGTGTCATTTCTTTTTTTTTTTATTTAAAAAAATTTTTTTTTCAACGTTTATTTATTTTTGGGACAGAGAGAGACAGAGCATGAACGGGGGAGGGGCAGAGAGAGAGGGAGACACAGAATCGGAAACAGGCTCCAGGCTCTGAGCCATCAGCCCAGAGCCTGACGCGGGGCTCGAACTCACGGACCTCGAGATCATGACCTGGCTGAAGTCGGACGCTTAACCGACTGCGCCACCCAGGTGCCCCATTCTGTGTCATTTCTAAGAAATCTAATTAGCTGATCCAAGGTCATGAAGATTTATGCCTATGTTTTATTCTAAGCACTTTATATTTTTGCTGTTACATTTAGGTCTTTGATCTATTTTGAGTTAATTTTTGTATATGATGTGAGACAGTGATCCAACTTCTTTTTTTTTAAAGTATAGTTGACATGCAATGTTATATTAGTTTCGGGTGTATAACATAGTAAACTCATAATTCTATACATTAGACAATGCTCATCATATAACTGTAGTTACCATTTGTCACCATATGTTATTAGAATATTACTGACTTGGAGCACTTGGCTGGCTTAGTTGGTAGAGCATGCAACTCTTGATCTTGGGGTCATGAGTTTGAACCCCATGTTGGGTGTAGAGCCTACTTAAAAAAAAGAAGGGGCACCTCAGTGGCTCAGTCAGTTGAATGACTGATTCTTGATTTTGGCTCAGGTCATGATCCCAAGGTTGTAGGATTGAGCCCCATGTTGGGCTCTGCACTGAGTGTAGAGCCTGCTTGACATTTTTTTTTCTCTCTCTCTCTCTCCTTCTGCCCCTTTCCCCTGCTCACACTCCCTCTCTAAAATAAAAAAGTAAAGAATATTACTGACTATATTCCCTACACTGTATTTTTCTTCCTTGTGATTTATTTATTTTATAACTGGAAGTTTATACCTCTTAATCCCCTTCAACTATTTCACCCATCTCCCCACCACCGAGTTCTTTCTTTTGCTACATGCAAGAGGGTATCCAATTGTCCCAGTATCATTTGTTGAAAAGACTCTTTACCCTGTTTAATCATCTTGGCACTCATTTTGAAAATCAACTGTGTATAAATATAAGGGTTTATTTCTAGTACAGAAATCTGCTTGTATCATATTTTTGACTATATTCCCTCCCATTTGTTGAGTTCTCTATTTCAAGAACCCTAATTATTCTTATGCTGGATCATCTTTGTCTTCTCTAATAGCTCTCATCTTTGTCTCTTATTCTGCATTCATTCACCTGCCTTTCTCCATGTCAGTAATTAATTTTTTTAAGGTTTTTTATTTTATTTTTTATTTTTATTTATTATTAGTTTTTTGTTTTTTGTTTTGTTTTGTTTTTTGAGAGAGAGAGCATGCATGAGCAGGGGAGGAGTAGAGAGAGAGAGGGGAGAGATAGAATCCCAAGCAGGTTTTGCACTGTCAGCCCAGAGTCCCATGCAGAGCTCAAACCCACAAAATGTGAGATCATGACCTGAGTTGAAACCAAGAGTCAGATGCTTAACCGACTGAGCTACCCATGTACCCCTATTTTTTTACTTTTTGAGAGAGAAAGAGGGACAGAGAGAGAATCCCAAGGAGGCTTCATGCCTAGTGTGGAGTCCCACATGGGGCTTGATCTCATGACCATGAGATCATGACCTGAGTCAAAACCAAGAGTTGGCCGTCCAGGTGCCCCAGTAATTAAATTTTTAACAGTGTATATTTTATATATAGTTCTTTTAAACAAATTCCATAATAATGATGGTCCTCAATATATTTCCTTAGATCTGTAACTCCTTTTTCACTTTTATTATCTTGGTTTTTTTAATCATATTGAACCCATGTTTTTATTAATTTGTTTTATAGCATGAAACATTTGTGAGCAATTTGCTTCTGTTCCATGAGCTTTACTTCCTACTCAGTTGCACTCTTTGTGTTTGTGTCTTCTTTGTGCTGTATTATTTCCGCCCTTGTTTAGTTTAGTTTGGCTGTTACACGTTTGCATGGTTGCCATGTTATTTCTCTGTTCTATCCATTCCTGATATTATTGAGGGTGACTTCTTTGTGTTTCCCATTATTGCAGAAGCTCATTTGCTTTGCTGACTCTGCTACAGTTGGGGACTTGAGGTGACTGTAATATATCCTTTCTTCTATAAGGGATTATGAAGGTTGGGACAGTGTTCATCTGTGGTAGAGTGTACTCTTCCTTAGTATCCCTGTTTTTAGCATGTGGTAGTTCTTTTGAAATGGTATCTAAGATCCCCTGCCAGGAATATGTGACATTTGGGGTATGTCTACCCTACCCTTGTGAGGTACCTTTGGGCTTTGGACAGTTTCCTCAAGTCAGCATGGAGCCCTTGATCCTTCTTTCCATCTCAGAGACTCAGCTCAGTGTTTGTGTTCTTCCATTTTCTCTCCAAAAGTTGTCCCATTCCTCCTCAGTCAGAAGAGAAGAAAGATAAAGGCCTCAATCTAGTTTGCTTCTCCTGACATTTGAGGGATTTCGTGAGACATCTCAGGATTGCACTGATTCCATAGTCCTACTTCTGGAAGTTAGGAGTGGAATAAGGACACTTTTCCTGTGTGTTTTTCCACCTTATGCAAGAATATCCTCTAAAGTTTGAATCTCAAATATACAATCACCATCAAGTGTATTTAAAGAAATTTCCTTTTTTCCAGTTACCATTGACAGATTCCTAACATTAGTTCCCTGCTACCCTTGGCAAATGACTATATATTTCTATAGCCCTGCAGTATTCAATCTCTGATACTGTGGATCTCACTCATCTGTTTCTCTGTTCTGCTACTTTCCTAAAAGCGGGAGAATTAAAAAAAAAAAAAAATTCCTTGGCCTTTTGATACAAAGCAACTCCCAGGTTGGGTCCAAGGTGAAAATGGGTCCCTTACTGGGTTAGATACATACATGCCATTACAATTCCTGCTTGAGAATGCACATAGTTTTACTGTTGCACTTTTTTGTGCTAATAAATTCTGGGAACATGTCCCTCCTATTTTAGTTTATTCCTCTTTTTTCTCTCATTTCCACTTGTAACTACCCCTGCCAAGTACCTACATTTCACTGTTAAACTGTTTATATAAAGGTGATTTTAAAGTTTCCTTATATTACCTCTGGGCATTTGGCTGAAAGGCATTGCCTCCATTTTACAACTAATTATATTATCGAACAAATCTGGAGATTTTGCATTATTTGGCAACAAAAGTGCTAATGCTTCAGTAGCAGTGTTTATAAGAAAATGTTAATTTTTAGGGTAAAAATTTAATTAGAAGTTGTCTTTGGGGAATATGATATGAGTTAATGTTCACAAATGTTTTTAAAGGAAGGAAAAAGATTGCCACTAAAAATTAAAAAATTCTTACTGAAAGCGTCTTCATTGAATCCCTCCATTTAAAAAAGTACCTCACTTGGTATCTTTCTTTTCATTTGTTAAATACAAGGCCATTCTTTTTTTTTTTTTTTCCTTAATGTTTATTTTTGAGAGACAGCACAAGCGGGGAGGGACAGAGAAACAGAGGGAGACACAGAATCTGAAGCAGGCTCCATGTTCTGAGCTGTCAGCACAGAGCCCCACTTGGGGCTCAAACGTGAGATCATGACCTGAGCCAAAGTCAGACAGACGCTCGACCAACTGAGCCACCCAGGTACCCCTACAAGACCATTCTTTAACGCTGTCTGCAGCTATGCTGAAACAGTTTGAGACCCAGTGGATAACTCTGACCAGGAAATATCAGTGGACAGTGGGCAGTGCATTTACAGGGAAAAAGTGTTGCAAGAATTTGCTGGGGGGGGGGGGGGGAAGGGGGGCGGGGGGACTTACAAAAATGTTAGCAGAGTGACAAAGAGGTTTTCCAAGAGATGGTCATGTATCTTGGTCTTTAATGTATGTAGAAATTCAACAATTATCTTTAAAAGGCACATTCGCCCAAATACTTCTATTTTAGACTAAAGGTGCTGAGGAGGCCAAGTAATTTCCATATTTCCCTCCTTGATGTTAACAACAGGGTTACGCCTGTTCCAATAATACTAATTAATAATTATATTAACAAATAATTAATACATATAAATAAGTAATAATATTAATAAATATAATCATCATAAAATATGATATAATACTGATATTATATATCAGTATAGAATAATTTCAAGGGCTTCCCTCCTGGTTCTTCTGATTCTAAGCTTTTTAAATACCTGTATATATGTCAGAAAGTCAGCATGAGAAACTCTGGAGCAAATCAAGTTAATAATTTGACACATGTTTAAAACCTACCTTTGGCATTAAGAAATAATCCCCCCAGCGAGGGGGGATAAAAAGCCCATTAAAAAAAACCCACATTTTTTAATCTTAAAGAAAACAGTCAAAGGTGATGTCACTGGTTACGAGTCCAGTTGATCAATAACGTTTCACAATTTGTACCAACATCAGGGGAAAGGAGCTTAGCACGTCACTCCAAAATGATCAGTACCAAATACCCACAGAACGCAAATGGGTTTTTAATGAAAGTCCTAACTTTTCCTCGCTTACAAATCAATTCTTCTCCAGGGCCAAAGTTCTGGCCATCACAAATGCCATCCTCCTAGATACAGGGACTCACGTAAGGTCCACTTGGTGCAACACTCTCCCTCAGAGAGGCGAGTGGGTTCTCATAGGTGGCAGGTGCGTTGGCCATATTTTAAACTAACGAACGCAAGAGTGTCATGTCATATTATTCTCTCGCCCTAAAAGCGTAAGAGTTGGTTTCCTTACCGACAGCTTAACGCAGTCTTTTCCCCGGCGAGCCCACCTGTTTGGTCATCTCTCCTAGAGCGAGGGGACACGAGCACTTCTGAGCAGCATTCTCTTTGCCGAAGAGGAGAGGGCTCGCCGGGCGCCCGGAGCGTGCATCCCCCAGCCTAGGTTCCAGCACTCGACATCTGCCTCCGTCCGGATTCGGTTCGCGCCGCCACAATCCGAGGGATGCAACCCCCTCCTCCCGGCTGGCGCGGGTCTGCTCCACTGCCCCAGGCGGCTGCCTTTCCGGAGCTCGCGGGGTCGACCCCGCTTGCGCCCAGCCCGCGGGACCGCCCCCTCTCGGGCGCCGGGCAAAGGACAGGCGAGGGGGCGGGGCGAGCGCCGTGACGCGCGTAGGCTCCGGCCAATGGGAACGCTTCGCGGCGCCGCCAGAGCCGCCAGCCCATAAAAAGGAGGCACCGCCGCGCTCCCTAGCCCTCAGCTGTCCCTGGCTTGAAGAGTATTACAGGCAGGTCGCCTACTTTCCTCAGGTGATCCCGGCCACAGCCTATTGCCTGGGGCCGCCGGTGCAATTTACTTGCAGTCCCCGAAGAGTCCCAGAGTCCCTCCGAAGCGGCAGCGGCAGGTCCATGGAGAAGGGTCCGGTGCGGGCGCCGGCCAAGCCGCGGGGTGCCAGGTGCAGTAATGGGTTCCCCGAGGGGGAGTCGCCGCGACCGGGGCCGAGCCGGCCGGCCGAGAAGCCGCCGCGGCCGGAAACCAAGAGCGTCCAGCCGGCGGACGGCTGGAAGGGTGAACGGCCCCGCAGCGAGGAGGATAATGAGCTGAACCTCCCCAATCTGGCGGCCGCCTACTCGTCTATCCTGCGCTCGCTAGGAGAGGACCCCCAGCGGCAGGGACTGCTCAAGACGCCCTGGAGGGCGGCCACAGCCATGCAGTTTTTCACGAAGGGCTACCAGGAGACCATCTCAGGTCAGTGCGCCCGCCCGCGGCGTGGGCGCGGGCTGCTCTGGCTTGCGGGGCGCCGAGTAGGTGGCGGCGGGAGGCGCGCGCCGGCTCCGGGAAGTTTCCGGAGTTGCTTCACTCTTGGCGGAGTGAACCGAGTGCTGTCCCTTCCGCACCCCGCCTTCTGCGCTGGCCCCGCTGGAGAGAGCCCTGCGCGGGACGCATTTCTGGTGCCCAGGGAGGCAGCCGCCTCTCCTCCCCAAGGGTCCGCGCAGCAGTCCTTGCGGGGTCCTCCCTGCCTTGCGCGCAGCCTTCTCCTTGAGCCTCGGGGCGCTGGGACCGCGGTCACTGAGCTCCCTGCCAGGTGGGCGGCTGGAGCCCCTTTTGCCTGAGCGTCCAGGGCCGGATGCTTGAAGCACGTGCTGGACCCACACTTGCCAGGATTAGGATCACTTGGCACTTGCGGAAGGGAGGGCTTCCCAGGTCTTTTTCTCGAGGTCTCACTCTTTGATAGATCTGGGGTGAAACTTCGGTTTCGTCTGCTTGGAGGCTGGGGGTGATCCTTTGTGGCAAACTCAGATCCGCACTCTCACTGACTTGCCAGGGGGCACCCGGGTCTTCGGAAAGGTGTAGTTTGTGTCCACATCAAGTTAACTCCATCTCAGGATGCTCCCAGGGTTTGAGGCGTGAGGTTTCTCCGGCTAGTTTGCTGTTTGAAGCCCCCGCCCCCACTGTAAAAGCTCAAAAGCCATAGAGCTCTTCCCTGGGAGTCGGGAAGGTTTGCTGAGCTCTGGGACCCGGAATCGGAGTACCTCTAAGCCGGAATCGGAGTACCTCTAAGCCGGGTTTGCCCAATGCTATCCGTGCTTGAGGCGGGTCAGGCTTTCACCCAGAAGGCCAGAAAGCTGTAGGGGATGGGTAGGGAGAATGGAAAATGAGGACTTCGCTGCTTATTTGCTGGGTGAACGGTGTTGGTCTTCACAAAAGAGAAAGATATAGTCTGACTTCTGCAACTGGGACCAAGGACGTTGTTTTCCAGTTCAAATCTTCTGTGCCTCTTGGTGACATTTATTTATTTGGCCTGAGAAGTCTCTGCCTTCATCATGTCTCAAGGAATAACAGTGCTGCTTTGCAAGGTAACTCCCTGTCCCTGTTATTTTCTTGATCAAGTATCCGGCGACTCACCCAGTAGATCCTGCGAAGGACAAAGTTATTTTTTGCCCAGTCTTCCACACCCCAAAGGAAGGGTGGGAAATCAGTGAGAGAGGGGTGGGGCCCCAAAAGGAAATGATACTACACACTAAAGCCAAGAAATGGGCCTCTAGTTCTGTGTCCAAGTTCACTTTTTTACCTCTTGATGGAAAAATTTCCGAGACTCAAGAGCAGAATTTCAAAATGCAGAGACTGAAGAATAAGCAGTCTGCATTTGGTGAATATTCTGTCATTCGGTGATCTTCCACAAGGTAATGAAGAAACTTCTTTTAGGGTCTTGCTCATTCTGTCTCTTGTGGACACTGAATACAGTCTCCTCCATAACGTGGGTCAGACTTTGAGAATCTCTCCAAATTCACAAGAGGGGTTTCTGACTCCAAAGACAGGTCACAGAATTACCTAACCCACAAGGTTTATTTAAACAAATGGTGAGCAGAAGTTTGTTTCATGAGCTGTAGGGCTAATGAATCCAAAGAACACTTCCGTATACCTTAGAAAATTGTTTCAGTAAAATGTTAATTTATTACTTAAAAAGGTCTCTGGACCTAGAGACAGAAAGTAGATTAGGGGTTGCCTGGGCCTGGGGAGGAGGATAGAATGGGGAGTGGCTGCTTAATGGGTTTCCTTTTGGGGTTATGAAAATGTTCTGGAACTAGAGAGGTGGTGATGTTTGTACAACATTGTGAATGTACTAAATGCCACTGAACCGTACGCTTTAAAATGGTTACAATGATGAATTTTATGTGTATTTTACCGTAATGAAAAAAGTCCACAGACCATTGAAGAATTATTACCAGCCATTAATTGAATATTTTGATGCTTTAAGTGCTTTCTGTGGTTAATCCTTAGTTTTGAGATAAACACTGTTCTCTTATCCCCATGATAAAGACCTTGAGGTAGAGAGGTTGACAGCTTCAAGTGGTAGGGCTGGTGTTTGAATTCCCACAGCCTGAATGCCGAACTCTTACTTCCTTTCTTATGTTGCTATCTTGTGTCTTATCTGCTAAGTATTTCAAACTGTGAGTTGTGACCTAACCATTGGGTTACCAGCATAAAAAAAGGTGAAGTAGGGCCGCATGGGTGGCTCAGTTGGCTAAGCACCTGACTCTTGATTTCAGCTCAGGTCATGATCTCACAGTTCACGAGTTCAAACCCTGTATCCAGTTCTGCACTGATAGCTCAGAGCTTGCTTGGGATTCTGTCTCCCTCTCTATGCCCCTCTCCTGCTTGCTCTCTCTCTCAAAATAAATTTTAAAAAACTTAAAAAAATAGGTGGAGGGGCGCCTGGGTGACTCAGTCAGTGTAGCATCTGACTTCGGCTCAGGTCACGATCGATCTCATGGTTTGTGAATTCGAGTCCCACATCGGGCTGGATGCTGTCAGTGTGAAGCCCGCTTCGGAATCTCTGTCCACCCCCCTCCCCCAGTCCCTCCCCTTCTCTGCCCCTCTCCCTACTTGTGTTCTCTCTCTCAGTAATAATAAACATTTAAAAAAAATGAAGTAGGTGGAGTAGAATGGGAAAGATGCGTTTATAACGTGAAGTAAGGATACAAGTTGTGAGGAGCTTCTGAGTCCGCTTTAGAGGTATATTTTTTTGGTGCGTACTGGCTCCAAATGTTAATATATTACTGAACTGTGGGTTGTGGTCAAAAGTTTGAAAGCCTCTAAGGGATCATACTTAAGGAATTAACATCTATTTCTTAGAGGTACAGAAGACGGAGAGGAGAGGACAATGAGGATAATGCTGAACTTAAAGGAATAAACTTCAAATGACAGTGGTCCAGATCGTGGGCCAGCCTAGGTGGGAGAGAGAAGGAAGGAGACTTTTAAGTCTGTAGCAAATATGGCAGAGACTAATAAAACAATTCTGCACAATCTCTAATTTTTATTTCTTTAGAGAGCATAAGTCAGTGACTACTATAAATTGTTTTGGATAGAAACAAATTTCTTTCAAACTCTCACTTTTATATGCTTGTAAACAAGATACTCTGTATTTTTATATCTGTCTATATTAATTCCTGGTTAATGGTATTGACTTCAGTGTTGTAAAATAGAAAATTCCCCAAATTATTCTCCGAATTATTTTTTGTTTCTCCTGAGTGGACCGATGCTAAATTCTGGTGTTCTGGGGAATTTGTCATTTCTCCCTGCACTGCCCCTTCCCTCCATGACCTTTCCTCTACATTCCAGTGTGTTACCTTACCATGGGTACATCTTTGATCAGCGGGGATGGGGCTATGTGAGGGTTGTGCAAGCCTCCTGGTTATTGTTCACCACTGGGCTTTAACTTGTAGCCTGGGAGGGAGTTCTGAAAGAGATACTGTCACCTCTCCCAGAAACTGGCTCTCTCTTGAATCTGGCATCACATGGTGATTCTTAGACCAGCTCATCTTTATCTGTTGCTGTCCCATTTCCATTTAACCACATCCTAGTTTTTGTATGTATTCAGAGTTTACCTTGATGATGTCTCCTTTCTCAATAAGGGATCTTTCCTATATTTTACTCAGAACCTTAATTACATTGGAGGCTCTACTATTCTCTGGGGTTCTTGGTCGTCTTGTCCCTGTCTGTGTCTGACCCTTTCTATTCCCTGTGCCCTCCTGGGTGTAAATGGCAATAATTCTTAAAATAACATTATCTACTAAAGGTTAAGTGCATGTAACTTGTCTCATCATTTGTCCTCTTTATGAGTTTATGGGAACACTCAAGAGTCTTGACTCTTCTGTCACATTTTTAGTTAAAGTAGGTTTTAGCTTGTCTTATCCAGGATGCCAAAGCAGTTTTCATAAATCAAGTGGACAGTGTCCCAAATTTTGAGCATGTGTATAATGTAGCATGAGGAGATGGTACCACAGGTGATGAACTTCTTAACCCACCAGGGTTGAGGAGTCTTGTCCCTGCCTCAATCATTTTCACTGCAAGATGATATCTATTCCTTAAAGATAACACAAGGCAATTAGATACTTTGTTTATACAAAAATGAGTCTTAGCCACTTCGTGCTGAATGTGCTTAGCACTTAGAAAAGTTTTTGGTTTTTTTTGAATCACAGATTTTTGTGATTTAACAAATCAGACTGATGAAGAACTAAAAATTGTAACAATTTATAAGGTATGAATGGGGACAGAAAGTCAAATTTTTTACTATCCCTCCAATATCGTGGGTGAAAGGTGAGTTTACGTCCCAAGTTTGAAAGTATATTAAAGAAAACTTAATCTCATCATTGAGGTGCTATTTTTGGATGTATGTAGTTCATCTAAATCTTGATTCACTAATGATTTTTGTTTTATTTTGCTAATGAATACTTATGTAGGACTTAATTCTGTTTATTGCCAGAAAGAGTTCTATGAATAAAGAACTAAAAATAATGAGGCTGTTGGAATATATGACTGGAATTGGGGAGTAGTCAAAGTTGATTAAAGCTGTTAAGAAGTCATTGGGGTGCCTGGATGGCTCAGTTGGTTAAGCGACTCTTGATTTTGGCTTAGGTCATGATCTCCTGGTTTGTCAGATCTAGCCCCTTGTCGGGCTCTGTGCTGACAGCGTTGGGATTCTCTCTCTCCCTCTCTCTCTGCCCCTCCCTTGCTCACACTCTCCCCCTCTCTCAAAATAAATAAATAAACATTAAAGGGGAGCCTGGGTGGCTAAGTTGGTTAAGTTCAGCTGAGGTCATGATCTTAGGGTTCATGAGTTTGAGCCCCTTATCAGGCTTTCTGCTGTCAGTGCTGCCCACTGCTGTCTGCTGCCCACTTCGGAGCCTCTGTCTCCCTCTCTCTGCCTCTCTTTCTCTGCCTCTCTCTGTCTCTCTCAAAAATAAATAAACATTAAAAAAAAATGAGCATGTTTTTAAAAAGCCATTAAGAAGTCATTGAGAATAGACGAAAAAAACTTGCCCTAATGGTTTCTTTTAAAAATATATTATCTATAAACAATTTTTCTGGCCTTGGAGAAAAAAAAATCCCTGTACATACCTTTAAATACCAAACAAAGCCATCAAATTAATACTTCTCTTAGTTTCATTGGCTGACACAAAGTACCACAAATTGGGATGTTTAGAACTGTGAGACAATAGAGCTCTGTTATTTAGAGGCTAAAAGTCCAAAATCAAGGTGTGGGTGCAACCATACTCCCTCTGAAAATTGTAGTGGGGAGAACTTTCTTGCCTCTGCCCAGCTTCTGGTGGTAGCTATCAATCCTCAGTGTTTGTCTGCTCGCATTATTCTAATCCCTGCCTCTGTTGCTGTCCAAATTCTCCTCTTTTAAAGATACCAGTCACCTAGGACTGAGTCCACTGTAGTCCAGTATGCCCTGTCTTAGTTACAGTAATTGCAGATGTAATTAGCTTATTTCCGTATAAGTCACATTCTGAGGTATGAGGGTTTAGGATTTCAAGGTATCTTTTTGGGGAGGGAACACATTTCAACCTATGCCTATACCAGTGCTAAATACGATTATTCAAAAGACTGGCAACTTTACAGTTTCAATGAACAAATTTGCTGAGTGCCAGGCCCCGCACTGAATGCTAGGAACACAGGATGGGTGTCTGCCCTTATGGAATTTACAATCTTTTGGACAAAAACAGATATTCATCAGAATCACCTGTGTGTGTGTGTGTGTGTGTGTGTGTGTGTGTGTGTGTGTGTGTGTGATTACTGATAGAGGCATGTAAGGATAAAGAGTGCTCAAGGAGAGCACTTAGCAGAGGAGTTTATCTGTGTTGGGAGATAGAAGCAGGGAAGCCTGAGCTGACATCTGAATAACAACAGACACTGCTGAGGATTTAACTAGGTGCTGAGTCCTTGACATGCATAACCTTTGTTGCCTTCACAAGAGCCCTAGGGGGTAGGTGATATTATTCCCATTTTATAGGTAAGGAAACTGAAATACAGAGAGGACCTGTCCAAGATCCTATCTTGAAAGTAGCAGTGTTGGGAGGATGATAGAGAATAAGAGTCCTAATCTCTGACATTCTGTTTAATTTTACTAATAATATTTTACTGATTTATTTAACTCCCCCTTACCCCCTTCCCTCTCCTTTTTAAAAAATTGCTGTTTTCTTTGTTCAGCTCTTGAAACTCCTTCATGGCTGGGTATTCCCGCACTGATTTATTTGCAGTATACCCCTGTAATTTGATCCCAGTATTAGGTTGAGCCAGACTGCAGTATTAAAATTTGCCAGGAGAGGGCAACTATCTAATCTTTGATGAATCTTAGATTATGAGTCCTGGATTATATGAACCATTCCTAATTCCCATTTATATAAATGAATATATTCCCTACGGTTCTACATTCTCTATTGAGTTTGTGGTAATTAGGGGATAATTTGGATTGGGCTGATCAAAGATTTTGTGAACTGAGGTAAATTTGTTATAGTCAGGGCTGAGAGGACATTTACTCACTAGAATTTTGTCTGATTATAGCCTCAGTAGCAGTTTTTTAAAAGACTCTTTTGCGGAAGAGGGACTGTTTGTACTCATTATTGAATCCCTAGCAAATTGCCCAGCACATGTGGACGACTTGATGAATGTTTGAATTTATTTCATAAAGACAAAGTCCCCTTCTTAACTCTTATCTTTCTTCTACAATGCTCAGACATAGGTGCTCCATAATACTGGCTGTTTTATACACTAAAGAAGAATGCAGAGGATTTTTCTTTATGAAAAAAGCTACAAGTTATTCCAACTGCATCTCTTGAATACTTTAGGCCAGAGGACACCCTTTAGACATATTTGTAGAGTCATAGAGTCCTGCACCTGCAGAAACTCACCTGTTGGGTGAGGTAACTGTTACAGCCAGCCAACATATTATTTCAAGGTATTGAAGTGACTGGCCTATTTCCCTGGCACATAAAAATTATCATGGGGAAGGATCTCTAGAAAACCTGTCAGGATTGTAACCAGTTTTTAAGATATTATATAAATGTTCAAATGTACACAAAATTAGGATAAGATAACAAGCTGCCTGCCAAGTGCCTTTTACGTAGCCTCAACTGTTAACATAAACATAGGTTATCTTGTGTTATCCCTTCTGCCTCCTATACCTTCCATCACTGACTTATTTTAAAGCAAATCCCAGATATGTCATTTCATTGATAAATACTTGACTATATCTAAATTATAAAAACCTAAAAATATTATGCTTGAAATTAACATAAATTCCTTACTTTAGAATATCTAACCAGTGTTTACATTCCTCTGATTTTCCCACAGGTGTTCTTTACAAATTGGTTTCTTTGAATAAGGATTCAAACAAGATTCACACATTATATTTGATAAATGTCTAATTCTCTTTTAGTTTGTTACAGTTTGATATTCCTTTTTATCCCCTAATAACTTTTCAAAGAAACAGGGTCGTCTGTCCTATAGGATTTCCTACATTCTGGGTTTTGCTCCTTATTTTCTCATGATTTAGTTTAACATGTTCCTTTAGCTCCTGTATTGCTTATATACTAGTAGATTTAGAGGTATGCCTCGCTGCCCCCACACCAAAAATAACTCTTAAATTTAGTCAAGAATAATTCAGAGGTGTGGCATGGGCTTCTGTCAGGAAGCAGCTAAATAATCTAGTTGTCTATCTTTTTGTGATGTTACAGTTGATCAACTTTAGGTGTTACCAGCCATTCAGTAATTATTAGAAATTGCAAAATAATGATGTTTGGTTCTTTAATTCCTTTTGGATTTGTCGACTGGAGTTTTATAAAGAAGGTATAGGGGAATGCTTTAGGCTATCTTTGCAACTATTTAGTAAGTTTAAAAGTATTTAAAATAAAGCTTAAAAATATATAGGTTGTTAATTTCTTTAATTCTGCAGTGGATATCTACCTCGTTGTGACTCAGTCTAGAAGCCATAAAAGAAAATAATTAAACTTTACATAAAAACTATGAATTTTCACATATGAAATATCAATACAAATGAAGTCAAATGACAGAATGGGAGGAAATATTTACAATTCCTATCAGAGATGACAGGATAATCACACTAATATAAAAAGGGATACTAGAAATTAACGTGAGAGAAAGGCCAGAAACACAATTGAAAAATTGGGAAGACACGTAAGCAGACAGTTCAAGGGCCAGGAAATACAAAGGATCTTTAAACAGTTGGAAAGATGCTTGACCTCACCCTCAATAAGGGAAATGCACACAGACTCCCACCAAGATACATTTTTTTCCTTGTTAGATTGTCAATAGTTCAGAAATTTGATACCCTGTTATGTTATTAAGGTGATGGAGAAACAAATACTGCTGTTGAAAGGGTAACTATCCTTATGGAGGATAATTTGGCAACATTTGTCATATATAAACTTACATATTCTACTTGAAAATCCTGCCTCTGGGAATTTATCTTAGGTACTTGTACACACGAAATGACATATGCTCAGAGTTCATCACTGTAGCGTTGAATGTGGAAGCAACCTCAATGTCTAGGCCCCTAGAATGGCTAAATTATGCAGAGGAGTTATATTTTGTAGGGAAAATTGGGAGGGGGCATAGTTACATGTCGTTTATATTCATATTAAGAATTGGAGGATACACAAGTGCTTACATGTTCATCAGGAATATGAACTGGGGTAACAGATAAG
The DNA here is from genome assembly GCF_028749965.1 of Puma concolor. Taxonomy (NCBI): domain Eukaryota; kingdom Metazoa; phylum Chordata; class Mammalia; order Carnivora; family Felidae; genus Puma; species Puma concolor. The sequence goes on from NC_141672.1 coordinate 46,302,811, forward strand.
AGTAGAAGCAAGACTTTTCACCATTTTCAGTTTTTGATTTCTGAGGTATGTGCATTTATTTTCAAATAGATAATTCAGTAATATTGTGGCGGGTGCCTGGGTGGCTCAGTCGGTTAAGTGTCCGACTTCGGCTCAGGTCATGATCTCACAGCGTGTGAGTTCGAGCCCCGCGTGGGGCTCTGTGTCTCTGAGCCTGGAGCCTGCTTCAGATTCTGTGTCTCCCTCTCTCTCTGCCCCTCCCCCGCTCATGCTCTGTCTCTCTCTGTCTCTCAAAAATAAATAAAACGTTAAATAGTATCATGGCAAAGTTGTTTCAAATCTAGGAGTAAAAGAAATACAACTTTTCCTAACTACCTAGCTAACGAGAAAAATCTGGTAACCGAAAATGTTTACCCTGAAATTAGAGAAAAATAGTTGGACATACAGATTTGTGAGCTTGATCTTTGTTGTGATCGTTACTACATAGAGACTGAGTTTGAATGTGATCTTGTCTTTTAACTATCTGTATAATTACTGGTATATCTCTAAACTTTGTCGTTTTCCCCTTTTTGTAAAGGGTGGTAATACCTGCTTTGCCTGGGCTCTTCTAAGAATTAAGAAGGTATGTGAGAAAGCACATGATACTTCATCTAGTCCTTCTTTATGGTGAGGAAAAACTGTAACATTGGATTAATTGAGAAGTGTTTTAAGACTGTGGGACACTTTGGAGCCCTAAGCCCACAGACATGCTGTGAGGAAGGTGTGCCACATGGAGTGACCACAGGTGGGTGTTGTGGCTGATGGCTCTACCCGAGGTCTCCCCCAACAGCTGGCATTGAAAAATAGACAGGGGAATAGATTCCCCCAGGTGATTCCAGCTCCCAGCCATTTCCACTGACGCCACAGACATTGAGGCATAGAGGCCAGTCATCTTCTCTGTGTCCTGTCTGGATTCCTGACCCACAGAATCCAGGGACATAATAAAATCGTTGTACACCACTAAATTCTGGAGCGTTTTGTTATGCACTAAAAGCAACTGGAGCAAATTTTTAGATGAGGGTGGTTAGATTTGCATTTGTACAGAGGAAGAGGGAGTGAGTTAAATAAGCCAAGAGATGGCATTATGGTTTAAGGCCAGAGATTTAAATTTGTGAATTATCAGTATAAGGCTGATACCTGAAGTGAGGAGAGTACCTGGGCTCCTCACAATAGTGATAGGAGATGGGTGGCCTAAAACTTTAGAAGATGTCTGCATTTAGATAGTAAGAAGAATGAGAGAAGAGCCAGCAGACAGTCTTAAAAGGAAATATCAGAAGCAGGAGATCCAAAGTGTGTTGGCAGAAAATGGTTTTAAGAGAGACAAGGAACAAAAACTCGAGGTCATGAGACAGTGTAAACTTGAGCCAGATTACCTGGCTTCAAATTCTGTTATTTGTGAGCAGTGCCTCAATTACCTCATCTGTAAAATGGAGCTATTAATAGTACTCATGCATCTTATAGGGTTATTGTGGGGATGAAATGAGTTAGTACACAAAAAGTGGTAAGGGCAATGCTTGCCATACAGGAAGCTCTATAGACATTTTGTACTCGTTAGCCATGAGGACTGAGATTTGAAGGGGATGATGTTAGTAGTTTCTATAGCTTAATGTGGTCAGAAGCCAGCTTCTAGGATGTTAGGGAGTAATTCTGGAAAACAATAAAATTTTGAGGTATCTTTTTCTGACTGGCAGGATCAAGTGAGTTTCCCCTTGATGTGTATCAAGGCATCAACATGCTGGGTGCTGGATGTTGCTGAGTGAAACCCTTAGGTGTCAGAGAAAAGCATGAACCCAAAACTCTGGGAAGGTGGGCCAGGTGGTATACGTGTGATCTCACATGATACGCCTGTCAACTTGAAGGTTAGACCCATTCTAAAGAAGTGGAAACTGAGGAGGCTCATGCTGTCACTTGCCAGAGGTCACAGAGCAGAACCGAGGTATTTGTGACTACAGCACTCATGTTCTAATCGACATCATGCCCCCTCAGGTTTAAAGTGCCTATGTTACAATTTTATATGAAGATCCATTTATATGTGAGGATCATAATACATAGGAATCTGCTTTTATTCCTGAATTCTAGCAAGGAGAGAGCCAAGTAGATTTATGTTTGAGGCATTTCTTACTACCCTGACTGAAAGAGATTTCATGAAGTTTTTGATTAGGGGAATTCATGAATAATGCAAAAATCTTAACTAAATTGTGTTCAATTCTAAGGTGGATTATAACAAACTTTTCCCTATTTCATCCTTTGAGGGAGATATCTGAAGACCAAAATTTTATATATTTTGTTTAAAGCACATTGAATTGTGTTGTGGCCATTTTGTATTTTATATATGTGAGTCTTTTAATAGTTTTATTGTTTGGAAACTTCTCTGTTTTAAATGTTAGTTTTTAGGGCTTGTACCTTCTGTTAAATGCAGTTATAAATAATATTTCATTAAAAGTAATTTTATCTATAACCACCAGGTATATAAATTTCAGAGATACAAACTTACTTTAACACCTTGAACAATTAGGCAAATATACTACAACATAATTATGTTCCATCTGTGCTAATCTCTCCAAATTGTGTTCCCTACTGTATATTTGCAACCTTATCTAAATGGATACACTTGCATGTTGTATGTTCTTTTTTTTATTTGTTTGATTCTTATTGTGGTAAAATATACATAACATAAAATTTACCATTTTAGCCACTTGAAAAAACATTTTTTTACATTTATTTATTTTTTTGAGAGACAGAGACAGAGCACAAGCAGGAGAGGGGCAGAGAGAGAATGAGACACAGAATCCAAAGCAGGCTCCAGGCTCTGAGCTGTCAGCACAGAGCCTGACTCAGGGCTTGAACTCACAAACCATGAGATCATGACCTGAGCCAAAGTTGGATGGTTAACTGACTGAGCCACCCAGGCACCCCTAATGTTTTAAAAGTCCATTTGGCCACCCAGCCCTTCTATGAACTTTACTTGAATGCATGTTGCTAGTTGGGCTATTTGGTCTAGTCTTTATAATCTGGCTGGTTGTTTTATTTGTGATTCTAACTTCTTATTAATCTCTTTGGTTACCTGTGCTTCATGTCCTGGCTCTTGTACTTCTTGAGTATCTCTAGACTTTGTCTTCACTTCTGATTCTTTGTCATCTCTTACCAGAGGTACAGTGACTTTTTTTTTTTTAATGTTTATTTATTTTTAAGAGAGAGAGAGAAAGAGAGAGAGAGAGAGGTAGCATGCGAGCGGGGAAGGGGCAGAGAGAGAGCGAGACACAGAATCTGAACCAGGCTCCAGGCTGTCAGCTGCCAGTACAGAGCCCAACACGGGGCTTGAACTCACAAGCTGTGAGATCATGACTTGAGCCAAAGTCGGACGCTTAACTGACTGAGCCACCCAGGCACCCCGTAGTACAGTGACTTCTTAACTGGTTGCCTTGCCGCCTAGCTTGTTCTGCTCCAGTCCATTACTGCCAGTGTAATTTTACTAAATTGAATAGATCACTTCCTGCTGAAAATACTTAACTGATTTTTTCTGGTCTTTCCTCACCATGATTTGAAGTTTTGTAGTATTCCATCCTTTTGCCTGCATTTTTTTTCTTCTGTTGCATCACTGTCCCCTCATGAGAGGTTTAGTATTTTAGTTTAGTGCACAGTCTAGCTTGAAGAACCACTGTGTCTCTTCCCACAATGGAGCTGTAGATCGAGGGAGACATTCTACCCAAGCCTTGTTTGTCTGAAATATTTGGCCCTTTTTATCTGTTGTTCTCTTCCTCTAATTTTTTTTTTCACTATCTTTTTTTGGTTTTGGTTGCTCACCATGAAGATCCCCACCCCACCACCCATTTATTAACAGCCATTGCCTCTCTAGAGTCTGAACAACAAAGCAGTTTTGGGTGAGGAAATTGCCCATTGCTGAGTTTCTGCATTGAAGTCTTTTGAGATCCAGTTGGTCCAAGTGCTGTTTCAGTGAAGAGCTTTGCCAGGAACATATGATTCTTGCTCTGAGGTATGATATGTTTTCTGTACATAGATGAGTGTTTATTTTTCTAAGTAGGAATCAGAACCCAGTTCAACAGAGGCCATTGACAAATGTCCCAAACAAGGAAGTTCTTAATAACATAGCTTCAAATGCAATCGTATCTATTTTATGGTAAGTGGTTCATGAGCAGCAACGAAGGTGGTAGGTGCTGGAATTTAACTGATATTGGGGACTTTGCCAAAGAACTTATTGACTACCCCTTCAAAATATAAGTGCTTTTGAGGGCGCCTGGGTGGTTCAGTCGGTTAAGCGTCTGACTTCAGCTCAGGTCATGATCTCACAGTCCGTGAGTTCAAGTCCCGTGTCAGGCTCTGTGCTGAAGCTCAGAGCCTGGAGCCTGCTTTGGATTCTGTGTCTCCCTCTCTCTCTCTGCCCCTCCCCTGCTCATGCTCTGTCTCAAAAATAAATAAAAACATTAAATATATATATATATATATATGTATTTAATATATATTAAATATTTTGTTGATGCACAGGCAATCCTGGAGGTGTGCCACTGATCGCCACCAGGAACAACTTGCCTTTCAGCAGCACAAAGTGCTTAGCTTACAGCTTCCAGCTGCTAGTGCCCTTGCTTTGCCTCAGTGGAGGTCATGCTTATTCCATGCTGTTTTTTGCTTTCATTTTGATATCCATTTCTTTCTATTCCTCCACCACCAACATAAGTTGAGGGTGGGGCTTTTTACAAGTGAAGTACTTTATTATTTCTAAATTTTTTTAAATGTTTATTTATTTTTGAGAGAGAGGGTGCTTGTGCAAGTAGGGGAGGGGCAGAGAGAGAGTGAGACAAAGAATCTGAAGCAGGCTCCAGGCCCTGAGCTGTCAGCAAACTCACAAACTGCAAGATCATGACCTGAGCCGAGGTTGGGAGCTCAACCGACTGAGCCACCCAGGCACCCCACAAGTGCAGTACTTTATAAGAGAGTCAAGTGTTTCAGCTTTATAGTTAGTGTGTTAGAAACTGTGTTCACTGATACAATCCCAAGGTCCTTTTGGTGTTTCTTAAATTATTTTAGTGCATCAACAAACTCATCCTGGTATAGTGGGAAGAACAACTAGTCTGGACTAGTCACAGCATCCCCACTAAGTAGTTTATGACCCTAGACAAGTCCCTTGCAAGGCTTTCTGGGTCTGGTCTACAGGGAGGGGCAGTTGGACTAAGAGTCTTTGTACTGTGGGTGTGCTTGTCAGTATTGCCTCATCGCTCGCTGTGTTGACTTCCAGCAGCTGACAGGTGAGGTCCTACTAAGAATCTCAGGCTTCTTTCGTTGCTAGGGGTGCTGATTTCCTTTGGAATGTTTAAGCCACACAGAAGTTTCTATGGTAACACATCTCTCTCTTTTTCTTGTCACACACATTTTTGAAAAGGTTCTTCATGCTGTGGTCTTCTAACCTATGGCCCCTTTGATTAGACAAAGCCCTTATTTAAGGATTTTTTCCTCAGGAGTATTGTAGATACTTGTAGAAGAAAAAGCAATTGCTAGTCCTACTAGCTCTTGAGGTGTTAGTCTGTTAATAAGGTTTCATATCAATTAGAAGAGGGATTGTTGGATTATTTGGTAGCACAGTAATAACAAGGAAACAGTGTTTTCTGTCAGGATTGTGACATTTTATTTTACTTTTGATTTTTTTATATAAAATTTTCAAACACAAACATAGACAAAATTGTATAATGGACAGCTATGTACTTACTACCTAGATTCAAAATTAACATTTTGCCACATTGGCATGGTCTATTTTACAGAGAACAAATCAGAGACCTGTATTTAGAGGTGAAATCTCACCTTAGAAAGTGTTTTTCTTCTTAACCACTTACAGTGTCCTTAGCAAAATTAACTATTAATTTCCTCATATGTTTTAATACCTAATCTACATTCATAACAGTAGAATTAATACCTAATTCTGCACCCCCAGTTGCCCCAAATGTCTTTTACTCATGACTTGTTTAAACTAGGACCCACTCAAGATCCATATATTTGTATTTGATTGTTAGGTTTTAATCTAGAAGATTTCTTGTTTTCCTCTCCCCCACCCTGTGACACTGATTTATCCAATTCTCAGTGTCCTATAAGATCTTCCACCTTTGGGATTTGTCTGCTTGTTTTCTTCTTGTTTTCATTTAACTTGTTTCTATCTCTTTCATATTCCTGGAAGTGGAAGTTAGGTCTAAAGACTTGATTAAATTCCAGGAAAACCATTTTAGCAAGAATGCTATTTTCTTCACACCATATCACACCAAGAGACATAAAATATGTGGATCTTGAAGATTTAAAGACTGTGGTTGGTTTGTAAAAGCGATTCTTTACTGGTTTCCTAGGATAAACTTCTATAGAGAGCTTCTTTTTTTTTTTTTTTTTCTCAAGCCTTTTTATTAGTTTGAAGATTTAATGGGATTCTCCTTTCCCCTGAACTGTTCCAGTTTCATTTCAAAAAGTAAAGGTCAAAGTAACATTAAATTACAGAATTTTTCCTCATATAAACCAAATAAATAGTTGGTAAAACAGTATTTTGCAACCAATGTGCACCAGCTCTGGGCTCTGGCAGCCTCTGGGTATCAAGCCATTCTTTCTGTCTGTTCTCTTGAGCTGGCAGGTACCTTAACACTTCTCTTCTTCAACCCCCATGTTTATCACTAATATTACTTTTATTTTAAAACCTCAGATTTGTTCTCTTTGTTTCCTTTGCTGTCATTGGCTTTAGGCCTGTCACCTCATGGCTGACTGAAGTGCAGCAACTTCTGATTCTGGTTCCTTGCCTCTGGGCTCTCCCCCTTGAGTCCATTGTTCTCATAGGTCAGGTTCAGACTCGTGGTGGCTGGTGATAAGGCTCTCATGTGTAAGTCAGAAGACAGGGGGTCAAAATCCAGCTCTTCATGCCAACAGGTACACTCTTCTTTAGCAGGCACTTAATGTTTCCAGATAGAGCATCAGTTTGCTCATCTGTAAAATGGGGGATGATAACTGTTTTGACGACTGCAGAATAAGACAGGACTTGAAAGAAGTCATGAGCGAAATGTAAAATTCAATTTTATGTGCTCGGAAATAGAAGGGCATCTGTTTCTGCTGAATGCATAGACCCACTCAGGCAGTCAACTCTACCTTTTGTTGTTTCCTGTATTTCTGTATTTCATTTCCTATAATATCTCTCTTCCTTACCCCATCTGGAAACCCTCCCTTCCTTTCCTTCAATCTGTCCTTAAGGCCTGGATCAAATTTTTATGCTCAATATAGCCGTATGTTTTCTTCCAACTTATAATTTTTCCTTTATATAAACTATTGCTTCTATAGTTTAGCTTCTAGGCATGCCTTCCATTTTGGGGGGCTGAGTTTTTAAAAAATTCTAATATAATTAATGGACAGTGTTATATTAGTTTCAGGTGTACAAATACTGATTCAATGATTCTGTACATTATGGTGCTTCTCATGATAAGTGTACTCTTAATTCCCTTCACTTATTTTCTTATTTCCCCAGATCTTAAGTTTCTTGAGGTCATGTTTGATATATTTGTGTCCAGCTCAGAAATTAGTACAGAACTTCCCATGAAAACTTGATCATGTTATCCTTGAAACTGATTTATAGTGAGCTGGTGATATGTAGGACCCAACTGGTTTCTTAAATGGCTGATATTTTTCTAGGATATGGATATAATTTTCTTATGTGAGGTCCTCCTTCCTTTACTTTTCACTGGACCTCTGGAAAGTTGGCTCCAGCTTCTTTGCCTAATCTCCCCATCCTGTTCCCCACCTCACCATCCAATCTCACTCTCTGTTCCAAGCCTCCTTCCCCAGCTGGTGTGCAGACCTCACAGTGTTCCACAGGAATTGTCATCCTCTGAGTTGGTGACTATAGTGAGGGTTTATGGTGGGTAATTAACATTGCCAACTGTTCAACCTTGCTAAACAGCAAATTAAGGCCAGTAGTGGGTCCATTTTTAACCCTCAACCTCTCTCAAAAGCCTATGCTCCCAGCCCAACTGGTCATCAGAATTGCTTGGGTTTTTAAAAGATTTAATAATCCTGGTTTCACCCCAACAGCTACTGAATCAGATTTTTCAGGGTAGCTTGAGAAGCTGTATTTTCCAAAGCTCCCTATGATTGGCCATATGTGGGATCCACTGTTCTAAAGCGTGATCCCTTTTCCCTTAATCATTTGTCAGTAATGATGGTGGCTTGCACACCCTGCTGGTACTTATTTGTTGGATAGGATTACAGATGGTTCTATAACATCCATCTGTATGATATCTCTTGGCATAAGTGAATGTAGGATGATAAAGGATGAGCCTATTAAAGGCTTCTGAAGCAAATGGATAGTTTATCAGATTGGTGTGTTCTTTCTTTAGAACTGCTGTGAACCAGACCTTGTTACCACCATCTGTTTTGTAAATTCCATTTACAGTTTAACAGCTGGATTGTGAAAGATATACAAAGTTATCCAATTAAAAGACTATATTTGGCAAGTGTGCATCCTTTTTTTTTAAATGACTCCTTGAATACACTCTTATTTCTTTCCTTAGATAGCCTTTTAAGGCTCTAATTTTTGTCTACCACAAATTTTCAGAGTAGTAAACCGGGACCAGAAGGAAGTTCTTAGGCTTGGAGGCTTGGATAACTTTGGGAGTTAATAATGTATAGGATTGATAGCCTTGAGTTTTATCCTTAAAAAAAAATCTGAATAGTTTAAAACAGGTGCTTTTCGGGGCGCCTGGGTGGCTCAGTCGGTTAAGCGGCCGACTTTCGGCTCAGGTCATGATCTCGTGGTCCGTGAGTTCGAGCCCCGCGTCGGGCTCTGTGCTGACAGCTCAGCGCCTGGAGCCTGTTTCAGATTCTGTGTCTCCCTCTCTCTGACCCTCCCCCGTTCATGCTCTGTCTCTCTCTGTCTCAAAAATAAATAAACATTAAAAAAAAAATTAAAAAAAAAAAAAGTGCTTTTCCCTACCTCAGTACTGAAAGCCACTAGCCAGTACCTTTGCGCATCTCAAAAGGTGACTGACCAGTAGGAGTGGGTGGATAACTTGTGTTGTAATTTGGCATTGATTTCCAACATCCCTAGAGTTGTACAAGCCAAGAACCTGGGAGTCCTGTTAAATTCCTTCTCCAAAAACCATTCTCTTACCTGTGGCGATCCTGTAGCCCAGGTCAGAGTCCATACAAAGTCCAAATGAGAACTTGGGTCTCTGGACTTTTAAACTTCATCTTTTCTAATTTACTGTTATGCTTTTTGAACCACTGCGTGTATGTGGTTTTCTAGGGGCCAGTTAAGTAATGGTGTTTAGGTAGAGCAATTTGTGTACTTCTATTTTCTTATTTCAGTACTTCAATATCTTATAAATAAACTACAACAAACACTGTTGTAATTAGGAAAAAGTCTTGGTTATGTTATCATGTGAGAACATGCCCTCAGCAACAGACATTATGTTCATGACAAGCCCAGCTAAGAGGATGGGAACAGCTTTCCAGGATTGCATTTGGCAAATAAAGGAGGCACATGAAGGGGTGCCTGGGTGGCTCAGTCAGTTGAACATCCAACTTCAGCTTAGGTCATGATCTCGTGGTTGGTGAGTTTGAGCCCCACATGGGGCTCTGTGCTGACAGCTCAGAGCCTGGAGCCTGCTTTGGATTCTATGTCTCCCTCTCTCTCTGTTCCTCCCCTGCTCATGCTCTGTCTCTCTCTCTCTCAAAAATAAAGATTGAAAAAAAAAGGATGCATATCAGTACTATTTTTAACGCAACCAGTACATTTATTTCAATAGCCTTGGCTACATTTTTTTTTTTTTTACAGTTTTATTGAGAAAAAAGTTGGCATGCAACATTGTGTAAATTCAAGGTGTACAACGTGTTGGTTTAATACACGTGTATATTGGAATGTGATTACCACCATAGGTAGGTAATATTTCCATCACATCACAAAATCACTGTTTCTTTTTTGTGATGAAAACATTTAAGATCTACTGTCTTAGCAACTTTCAAGTATGTAATACAGTATCGTTAACTGTAATCAAAAAGGTGTGCATTAAAAAAGGAAATACTCTGTGGGGTGCCTGGATGACTGTCAGTTAAGTGTCTGACTTTGGCTCAGGTCACGATCTCACGGTTTATGAGTTTAGGCCCTGCATCAGGCTGTCTGCTGTCAGCACAGAGCCTGCTTAGGATCATCTGTCCCTTCTCTGCTCTCTCTCGCTCTCTCAAAAATAAATAAACTTAAAAAAAAAAAAAAAAAACTTAAAAAAATACTGTGCATTAAATCCCCAGAATTTATTCATCTTTAACTGGAAGTATGCATTCTTTGACCAACATCTCCCCATCTTTCCCACCCTCCCAGCCCCTTATAACCATTATTTTACTCTCCGTTTCTAAGAGGTTGGCTTTTTTTAGATTCTATATGTAAGTGACAGCATACAATATTTGTTTTTCTCTGACTTATTTCACTTAGCATAATGCTTTCAAGATCCATCCATGTTGTCTTGGCTATATTTTATTTTTTAATTTTTATTCATTTATTAACTTATTGAAGCTTATTTATTTTGAGAGAGAGAGGGAGAGAGAGAATCCCAAGCAGGCTCCACACTTAAGCACAGAATCCCATGCTGGGCTTGATCCCACGAATTGTGAGATCATGACCTGAGCCAAAATTAAGAGTCTGACACTCAACCAACTGAGCCATCCAGGTGCTCCTATTTATTTTCTAAGATATTACGTAATCCTTGCACCTACTATGGGTCTCAAACTTACAACCATGAGATCAAGAGTCACATGCTCTAGTGACAGAGTCAGCCGGGAGCCCCTTGGCTATATTTTAATTGCTTACAAGCAGCATGGGAATTTATCTCTGCCAGGGATGACAGAAATGAAAATTTGCAAAATAACCAAACTTTTACTTTCTCTGCAATGCATTGGATCTTTCCTGCTGACAAATTCGCAGTTTATGAAATAAGTTCACAGAGCATATCAGAGCTGTGCCACAGCTCTGCCTACTCCAGATGGTATGAATGGTTGTCTAAAGTCATCTTAGTTTCCACCTATGTCAGTCTGTGGAATGTTTGAGTTCATGCTTATTTCGGCCAAGTTTTACAAATGTTCGTTCTATCTTGTTAAGCGCAAGAAGCTATGCGTGTTGGAAGTGCTAACAAGAGGTGCACCATCATGATGGAAATGAAGGCAGAGAGGGTGATTTTCTTCCGTCTTTTAATTTAACATTGCCCTTACTTGTAGGACAAATTTTTCAAACAGGAGTAGAATGCAAAATGTTATAATGCCACACTGAAGGCAGAAGAAGTCTTTGTTTTAAATTTTTTTTTTTTAACATTTATTTATTTTTGAGACAGAGAGACAGAGCATGAACAGGGGAGGGTCAGAGAGAGGGAGACACAGAATCTGAAACAGGCTCCAGGCTCTGAGCTGTCAGCACAGAGCCCGACGCGGGGCTCGAACTCACAGCCCTCACGGACCGCGAGATCATGACCTGAGCTGAAGTCAGCCGCTTAACCGACTGAGCCACCCAGGTGCCCCAAGAAGTCTTTGTTTTAATTGCAGAGTGTGATCAAGGGAAGTTTCTGGAGTTTGCAGTGTTACATGAAGTAGGCTCGGTCTTTCCTGTGTAATGCCACTCTAGCATCAGAACTTCTATGCAAAGGTAACTTCAGGGTTTTTGCTTTTTTTTCCCCCCCAGGAAAAAAACCCAGAACACCAGCATGTACATGAACAACGCAATTAAAACAATTTTAAATATTTTTTAAAACGTTTATTTATTTTTGAGAGAGAGAGCATAAGCAGGGGAAGGGCAGAGAGAGAGGGAAAGAGAGAGAGAATCCCAAGCAGGCTCTGCCCCATCAGCACGGAGCCCGATGTGAGCTCACACTTGTACACTGTGAGATCATGACCTGAGCTGAAACCCAGAATCAGACATTTAACCGACTGAGCCACCCAGGTGCTCTCCAAATTTTTTTAATTAATGAAATGCGTCAAATATATAAGAAAAAGGACAAAGAATTAGTTTAACCGACATTCATCTGGTTTTAATAAATATTAACATTTTGCTATAATTGCTTTGGAAGATACAGATAAGTTTCATAGATACCTCTTTCTGATCCTGTTCCCCTCCCTCACAGAGTTAACCGCTATCCTGAATTTGATCTCTACTCTCATGCCTATTTTTGTACTTTTATTTCATATGTATGTCCATAAACAACATGTGGTTTTTGCTTCCACTTCATTTAAAGGATATTACTGTGTGTATCCGCTATTGCCTCTAATACTTGCTTTTTTCACTGGACATTGTTTCAGGAAATAATAAATTCAGCTTAGATTCACTGACTTTCATGGCTGGGCCATATTTTATTACATCACTCTACACAGATTGTGTAATCATTCTTCTGATGTCCATTTAAATCCCTAATTTTGCTATTACCAATAATGCTGCAATAATATTTTTTCTGTTCCCTTGGCCACATCAGTTTTTTTGGAGTCCTTTCTTTGAAATCTGTCTTAAGGAAGTAAATCACAGGGTAGAGACTGACATATTAATTGGATAAAATGGAAAATTTGCGTTTAATTCTGGCTCTGTGAATGGCATATAGGGTACTGTGCTGAAACTTCATAAAGTCTTAAGCTACAATGCCTGCCTCCAAGGTTGGGAGAAATTACAGACATAACGGTGGTACCAGGAGGTATATGACGTAAGTGCCCAATGCTGGTTGAGACAGTTCTGATGTTGAGGGGTTTGGGCCAGTAATTCAGACCTTTCTCCACTAAGTCAGGGTGGCTGTTAGCCCCTTAAGTTGATTTAATTCCAGCCAAGAGCAAAGAAACTTTTCCTGCCTTATTAGTTGTCACTGTGTTTTGCTGTCTTAGTTCTAAAGTCAGTAGGCAGATAGGTCGCCTGGGTGACTCAGTTGGTTCAGTGTCTGACTCTTGATTTCAGCTCAGATCATGATCTCACCATTTGTGGGTTCAAGCCCCACATCAGCCTCTGTGCTGAGAGCACAGAGCCTACTTTGGATTCTCTCTCTCCCTCTCATTCCGCCCCTCCCCTGCTCATGCTCTCGCTCTCAAAATAAACTGAAAAACAATTTTTTTCTAATAAATCGGTAGGCAGACCCCATTCTCTTTCTTATCTGTTAGGGTACATTCAATGTTCCAAGCCTTCTTCCATTGTCTATTAATGCTGTTCTCCAGGAAGCTGCATCAGGTGTGAAATTCTGGCTTCCTCAGAGATCTCTAAATTTTAGTGCTGATCACCAAACATCCTAGATAATGCTAATTCCTATTACCATTCGTTAAAAAGAAATTCCATTAGATAGAATTTTTCTTTTGTGGGGAATCTCTCCCAGAGGTTTCCTGTTACTCCTACCCCCTTTCACCATGGCAGAAGCAGTTCTGTGTTTCTTATATTGCTATGTTTGAGTAGGAGCATTTTGAAGGTGTGAAGATTCTGTGTAGCAGCACAAAACATGAATACAACTTTAATACAGGGGCTCTTGGGGTGCCTGGGTGGCTCAGTGGGTTAAGTGTCAGACTTCAGCTCAGGTCATGATCTCACAGTTCGTGAGTTCAAGCCCCACGTCAGGCTCTGTGCTGACAGTTCAGAGCCTGGGATCTGCTTTGGATTCTGTATCTCCTTCTCTCTCTTCCCCACCCCCACTTCCACTCTGTCTCTCTCTGCCTTTCAAAAATGAATAAACGTTTAGATAAAAAATCTACAAAAAAAATACAGGGGCTCTCAAAGTATGGTTCCCAGACCAGGAGAATTAGCATCTTCTGGGAACTTGTTAGAAATGTCAATTCTCATTCCCACCCAGACCTACTAAATCAGAAATTCTGGGACTGGGGTCCAGTGATTTGTGTTTTGACAAGCCCCCTGGGGGAGTCTGAGAAGCACCCTGCTTCCGAGGGTGCTTAAACAGGTACATGGGCTCCTATTGTGGACCTGACTAACTGTACTTTCAGGAAGGGATTAACTACTTAAGGGATGGCTGCCCAGCAGGGTTATTTGTTGTCATTGCTTAATCATTAATGACACGAGCAAGGTATACCTTTACATTTTTCTTTGTGTGGTATTGTAATAGACAAACCTTCAACTTTTGGAGGCCCCTTCAGTTTTCTTTGTTGGTTATGACCAAGAGTAGGAAACAGAATGCCATAAATCCTTGTTTCCAGGGTTACCTTCTTGCTGCTGATAACAGGCAGGAAATTAAAACAATCTGTGATAGTGTTTTGTTCTTATTAGCCACAGATGGTAGCTTTCAGATATGTTGGAGCAAAACATAAATAAATATAGCAGGGAAACTTCATTATTGAAGAAAAATGATTCAGCTAGGTCAAGTTTATAGTCTGGGTTCACTTTCACGAAATGGGATATAGGCAACATAATATTGTTCCATTACCACAAACCATTAAGATTTATGGGGGTCACTGGGTTTTTTTTCTTTTTGGCTTAATTTAAGTATGTAAAACATTTACATGATTTCAAAGTCAACTATGTAACAAATCATATTTAAAGATGTCTCACTTCTATCCATATCCCTTCTCTCCTGCTTTCTTTATGCATAATCATTTTTATTAGTTTTTTTATTTATTCTCCTAGTGTTTCTTTTTGAAGATAAGCATATATATGTTTATATCTCCCCCATTCCACTTTCTTTACACAAAAGGTTGCATGTTATTCTATATTCTTTTAAGATTATTTTAAAAAGTTAGCTCTACTAAGGGATAACTTAAATTCAATAAAATTCAACAACTTCATGTGTACAATTTGAATTTTGACAAATACATACAGTTGTGCAACCACCAGTACAATGAAGGTATAGACTCTTTCCATAACCCAAAAAGGTTTTCTTCTACCCTTTTACAGCCAATCCTCTCACCCCTCTGGTCCCTGCTAAACCATCTGTCTGCTTTCTCTAACTATACTTCTCTTTCCTAGAATTTCATACATACTTTTTTTGTGTGAATGTATATGACTTCTTTCACTATGTATATAATTCTTTGAAGATTCAGCCATATTAGTACATATATAAGTAGTTATTCTATTTTATTGCAGAATAGTGCCCTATTGTTTATACATTCCAGTTGATGGGCATTGTCCTATTGCTTTTTTTTCCTTTTTATTTTGAAGTGACATTAGACTTACCAGAATACTTACAAAGATGGTACAGAGAGTTTCTATATACCATTGCCCCAGCTTCCTCAAATGTTAACCTCTCCTATGTCCCATGGTATAGTTACCATTTCTTAAGAAATTAATATTGGGGGGGCGCCTGGGTGGCTCAGTTGGTTAAATGTCCGACCCTTGATTTTGGCTCAGGTCATGATCTCACAGGACATGGGTTCGAGCCCCACGTCCAGCTCTGTGCTGAAGTGCGGAGCCTGCTTGGGTTCCTCTCTCACCCTCTCTCTCTGCCCCTCCCCAGCTTATGCTCTCACACACTGTCAAAAATAAATAAACTTTAAAAATATTTAACAAATTAATATTGGTACAATACTATAAACTATAGACTTTGTGTGGATTTTAGTTTTTCCAGTGCATTTAGTCTTCATATTTCTTTAGTCTCCTCTAATCTGTGACAATTCAGTCTTTCCATCTCTCTGTTGTTTTTTTTTTTTTTTTTTTTTAAATTTTTTTTTTCAACGTTTTTATTTATTTTTGGGACAGAGAGAGACAGAGCATGAACAGGGGAGGGGCAGAGAGAGAGGGAGACACAGAATCGGAAACAGTCTCCAGGCTCCGAGCCATCAGCCCAGAGCCTGACGCGGGGCTCGAACTCACGGACCGCGAGATCGTGACCTGGCTGAAGTCGGACGCTTAACCGACTGCACCACCCAGGCGCCCCTGTTGTTTTTTTTTTTAATGTTTATTATTTTGAGAGAGAGAAAGTGTGAATGAGCAGGGGAGGGGCAGAGAGAGAGGAAGAGAGAGAATCCCAAGCAAGTTCCATGCTCAGTGCCTTGCCAATGCAGGGCTTGATCCCATGAACCATGAGATCATGACCTGAGCCAAAATCAAGAGTCAATTGCTCAACCAGCTGAGCCACCCACACACCGCCTTACCCCCCTGTCATTTTAAAAGAGTGCTTGTTGAGGTATTTTGCAGAATGTCCCTCAGTTTGTCTAGTAATTAGACTACAGTCACACACTTCGGGGGAAGAACACCACAGAGGTGATGTGCCCTTTTCATATTTTACCAGAAGCTACATGTTATTACTATGTCTTATTACTGGTAGAGTTAAACTGGATCACTTGGTTTGCCAGGTTTCCTCGGTGTAAAGTTACTATTTTTTCCTTTTCTGTAGTCTGTCTCCTAGAAGCAAATTATTGCTTTTTAAATTCTGATGTATATTAGTGTGCATGGGACACATAGTTTAGCCACTCCCTCAACCGTAATTATAGTAACAGTAATAACAGCAACTACTACTTAATCCACCTGCGTACTTCTAAAAACATGTGGATTATCTCATTTAATGCTCAGGATACTCCTAAAAATGTAGATGCTTTTTTCATGTCCATTTTACAGCTTAGAAGACTGAGGCAAAGAATAGTCTTTCCAAGGTCCAACAGCTACTTAGTAATGGACCCAGACACTAACTTAGCCTAACTTGAGGACCAGCTTTTAACATGTGCCATATGGTAGTTGTCACAACTTAGAATGGGGATGCTCTCATTCTTTGTCAGAGAAAATGAATGCTTCTGTTTGATAATTCTTTTGTTCTTTAAGAAATAACTTTGTTTTACTTTCAGGGTTTTCTTGTATGACTAAGGATTTTAATAAGCTATGCATGGCAGTAATATTACTTAAAAATCTTGGAGAAATCCAGGATACTTTGGGGAGCACTCAGGGCCTATTTTTAGACTTCTTCCAGAAATATGACTGTAGGTTAGGGCAGAGTATTCAGAATAGAAAACTGTTTTTGGCGAAGTATTTACTTCAAGGATGACACTGATCCTTTTCTTCCGTGGATTTTTATCAGCCTCTCCTACCAGGGGTGTTGTGTTTGTCTGTGTGTGTCTAAACCCTGCATATTCACGTTTGTTGACCACGCTAATGACTTTTCCACTCCACAATCAAATGTGTCTCTGAATAGCCTGACTCAGGGGATGATAACTGTGGTTCGGTGATGACTCAATATCTGTGAGCCTCTATTCTAGCAACAACGGAGCCACTGAAGGTCAGGCTGTGTGGGTGGACGTTTGCACTTCCCTGTGACTCACACTGCAGCCTGGCTTTCTGAGGGGAGATTAACTGTAGGTGGCCGCAAAACTCTATTCACCTCCTCCCCGCTCCGTCTCATCGTACTATGTAGATGGGTATCCCCGGATCCTTGAAATCCTACGGCTTGGAGTCTTGAATGTATGTAGGCTGCCATGATGTCCAGCTATCAGTGCACGTTTAAAAAATAAAGTTTTATGTTTTTACATAAACATACAAATGTCTGTTGTATGCCTGGCCATATGTGCCAGAGTCCAGAGGTCAAAAGCTAATCTGGGCAGGCATATACATAAAAATTATAGCATTTAGTTCCGTAGGGAAAAATGTAACTGCTTAGAATAAGTCTTGTGCTTGCATTCAAGAAATAGTAAATTTTATGAGTAAACAAGTATTTGGGGGATAGATAATGTCGAGTTTATGGGTGTTGAGATCTGGCCTCAGAGGTTAGATGGCTAAGGACTTCTGGCCTCAGAAGTCAGATAAGGTTTTCTACACATCCACTATAGAGAAAGTGTTAGGTACAAGAAAATATAAAGAAGAAAAGGAAAGCAGCTCCCTTTCGTCACCAGAACTTTTGTTTTGCATATTTCTCCCTTTCTCCTTTTCTCATGCAGCAGACACATTTGTTTGTAATCCTGCATTTGTTATGTAATATTATATAGTTAAGGGTTGTTTTCATCATTCAAAGAAAAAGACTGCTAATTTGGTGGGAGAAAAATAACTAGTTTTAACACGTTTTTCCTTAACATTTTAGTTAGGATTAACATTTTGTCTTTGTTGACTGTCAATCTCTGTTTAACCGTGGAGATTGTTAGTTTTTCTACTCTGAATCTTTCTGTAAAATTGGAAATGTTACTAAAGCAAGCCTCTGATTTCAGATGTCCTAAATGATGCTATATTTGATGAAGATCATGATGAGATGGTGATTGTGAAGGACATAGATATGTTTTCCATGTGTGAACATCATCTGGTTCCATTTGTTGGAAAGGTAAGGGTTTTTTCTGTTTCCTGTTAATTTTAAAATATAACAAAAATTTTTAAATTAGGATTATTATCTTTAAAATCATCACCTGCTAATTCCTAATATCCCAGATATGTAGAATTACACATAAACATTTACTCTTTATCAACCTGACTAATTTAATAATTTGAAATTAACAAAACAAAAACCAAGTAGCTGAAGGTCCTCAGGGTAAATATTTCATAGTAAGTACCATGGTATTGGTTAAAATAATGAGATAAAGTTGCCTTTTTTTTTTTTTAAGGTAGCTGCAGCAGACTCTGAAAACCTTTGCTTTTTATTTTGACTAAATAATGTTTGATCCAAGATGTACTTTTGTGTAATATGGCATGAGCAGCAATGATTGCAGAATTTCTTATGGCAGAGATCATAGTATTAGTGGACTTTGTTTCTAACTCTTTCTGTATTAGGAACAGTGAATCTAATGCAAGCTGCTTAATATTGTCTAGCTTGTTGCACTTAAGCATATCTTTGAAACCGTGGATGTAGGACCAAAAGTAGTCCTGTCCTCTCTCTCCCATTATAATTTTATTTTATTTTGACTTTTTATTAATAGTTTTTAAACAGAAGACTTAGCAAAGAGTGTTATGAATACCTGTATACCCATCACCTAAATTTAATGTGTTAACATTTGCTTCACATTTTTTTGTTAAAATATTTCATTTCGGGGGCACCTGGGTGGCTCAGTCAGTTGAGTATACGACTGTTGATTTTGGCTCAGGTCAGGATCCCAGGGTCCTGGGATCAAGCTCCGTGTGGGGCTCTACACCAAGTGTGAAGCCTGCTTGGGATTCATGTGTGCGCGCGCTCTCTCTCTCTCTTTCTCTTTTTCCTCCTCCCCTCCTCCCCTCCTCCCCTCCTCCCCTCCTATCCCCCATTCCCTCCTCCCCTCCTCCCCTCCTTCCCTCCTTCCCTCCTCCCCTCCTCCCCTCCCTTTGCCCCTCCCCTGCTCTCCAGTGTGCCTGCACTTAAGGGCTCAGGATTTTCAAGAAGGAGGGAACCTTTGAGCTTATCTTACTACCTTTTATTGTAAGTGAGGAATTTGGGCCCAGAAAGCATAGGCTTTGTCCAAGAAGACGGAGGAAGTTAGTGATTTGGGCTGGGGCTAGACTTAGGAACTTGATCTGTGCTCAGCCTCTCACTATATCCTCTTACCTTCTGCTATGATTATCTCTGTGTTTGTGTTCTTGCTAACTTTTAAAAAAATCTATTGTTCAGCAGTGTTTCTCTAAAATCAACATTGAAATGACTTAAGATCTTCAGAAAGATCAAAAGTAGTACAAACAATAAACAAATTATAGCTCTGCATATAAGTAT
This sequence comes from Puma concolor, assembly GCF_028749965.1. Lineage (NCBI taxonomy): Eukaryota > Metazoa > Chordata > Mammalia > Carnivora > Felidae > Puma > Puma concolor. Next base: position 46,322,391 of record NC_141672.1, read on the forward strand.
AAAATTTCAAGTGGTACAGAAGATCTTAGCTCTGTGGGAAACTTTCAACTCTCTAATTTTTCTTTGAAATAGTCAGTTCAGGTGCTACTTTGCTTTCTCCTTCTGCTGACCAGGAAGGTGATGAATTGGTATTCTTAAATTCCCAAAGCACAGTGCTAATAGATGAAAAATCACTAATTACTACTATATCCATTATTCACATGTACAGTAGATATTAATTAGGTGAGCGAATGCAACAAACGCTAGCAAACCATGATGCAAATGAATCTATACTTCTATATTAGGTTAATTGATTGCCTACAAATGGCCGTTTACTTATTAGCCTTTTGTAGAACTAATGTGTTCCCGTAATTTAATACTTGGCTCAAAGAGAGGTAACATGGACATATTAGATGTTAGTCAGTGACTTTTAAGATTACGGAATTGGCTTGGCCTCATAGTAGGTGCTATAAGAACTTAGATCTTAAGGTCCAGGTTTTGACAAGTCACATTTGTAGCTGTGTCCTTTATCTCCCATCAGGAAGATAGTATTCTCCAGCAGCTTAGAGATGGGGCCACCAACCATGACAAAGGACATGGAGACCCTCTTTCTGTGCAGTGGGGTGGGACTTTTAAGGCCACCAGGATGTGTGGAATGTCAGTGTTCACAGTTACAGTTTGGGCCATTTAAAGGAAGCTTTCCTGGCTACATTTTAATGTTGCTATAGGATAATTTGCACTGTCTTGAGAGAATGTCCTCTCAATAGAAGAAATACTGGAAGAATTGTATCAAGAGTTTAACTTCACCGGGAAATATCAAGACTATATTTCAAATTTGTCATTTCATTAATAGTCATTCATATATTTTCCTTTTCCTGCACATCTGTAATTTTCTAAATGCTTTTGTTAGTCCTTCATTTTCTAAGTCTTAAAGCTTCTAGATTTTTTAAGTTTATTTATTTATTTTGAGAGAGAGAGAGAAAGAATGAATGAGCGGAGGAGGGGCAGAGAGGGACGGTGAAAGAGAATTCTAAGCAGACTCCATGCTCAGTGCAGAGCCTGACGTGGGGCTCGATCTCATGACTTTGAAATCATGACCTGAGCTGAAATCAAGAGTTGGATACTTAACCAACTAATCACCCAGGTGCCCCAAAACTTCTAGATATTTTAAAGAGACATTTTCATCGTGTTGAATTACATAATACATATACTGTCTTCTATTTCCTTATTTTGTTACAAAGAAGCACTGGATTTTCAACTAACTCGTGATTTCTGTCTCTTCTTTGAAGGTTCATATTGGCTATCTTCCTAACAAGCAAGTCCTTGGCCTTAGCAAACTTGCGAGGTAAGTATGACTGTGTGGTGAGTAGGAAAACAGATTTGTAGGACCTGCCCTTATATGGCTAGAATCTCATAAGGCTTGCTTTCTTGACTGGTGTGGATCTAACTTGGAAGTCACATTACAACATAAAATTTATAGTCACAGAGACAAGCGTATTTGGAGGACCTGAGACACAAATCCCTTTTATTCTCACCCATCACTGCCTTTCTCCCCCACCTTCCACAACTCTTCCCACTGGCACATCTTTGAAGTCTTAGTTCATACCTTTCTCTGTAGAGCCTGGAAAGGACCAGGATGCATTCAGTCCAGCCCCCCATGTTTAAGGGTGGTTTACTAACAGTGGGTGGGGGGGAGGGGAGAGGAAACCTGAGCAGGAGTCTAATTCCACTGCACTGTTTTCAGACTTTTAATCATACTACCATTTGGGGTCTTCTGCACCTGAGTATTTGTGGGCATCTTCTGGGGTCCTGCAGCGCCATCCATTCACTTCTGGTTTGATACCTCTGCAGGCACAAAACTGTGCTGTGCCTTCCTTGGCTTTCTCAGCAATATTCCAAAAATAATACCTACTCTCCTCTCTGTTTCTCTTTTCTACTACAGTCTTATTTTCCCTTCTTTATCCTGTGGGTTCATGCCTTTTAAAAAATTCCTTTGCTACTATTTTTATTTGGGCTTTAGGAAGGAGAGGTAATATACAAGTACTGTCATCTATGTTTAAAAATCAACCTGACAATTGGTGTTCATGTATCTCTGATAGCTCAGCAACCAGTATTTTATTGCCCCTAAATATTCTTCTTTGTAATTTCTTTGTATGGAGTTAGTGAGTCCTGGGTATGGAGGAATGCTGGGAGGTGTGGTTGTGTGTGTGTTGGGAGAGAATTAAGGACAAAATGAGGTAATAGGCGATGAACATACAGTCAGGTGCCCCCCTCCCCCAAACCAAGCTAAGTTTGGATAATTTGAGATTATAGTGACCATATCAAAATTGGAATAGGGGTGCCTGGGTGGCTCAGTCAGTTAAACATCTGACTCTTGATTTCAGCTTAGGTCATAATCTCACAGTTCGTGGGTTTGAGCCCTACGTTGGGCTCTGTGCTAACAGGGCAGAACCTGCTTGGGATTCTCTCTCTCCCTCTCTCTCTGCCCCTCCCTACCTCTTTCTCTGTGTCTCAAAATAAATAAACATTAAAAAATTTGGAATAAATGAATCTTCGTGACCAAACTAACTATATATACTGTGACTCTGATGTATTCCTGCTGCTTTTCCACTTAGACAATGGGATTCATCACAATCCTGAAATGGTGGTCCAGATCTTTTTCAATTCTGTGTTGGAATCTGTAAAAACCACGCTAGCAATCTGACAGCTGCTCTACACAGCTGTTCTTTTTACTTTGTTTTCTCTTCCACTTTCTTACTCATTCCTCTTGGGATTAAGGAGAAAGTAGGTAGAAGAGAGAAATTTAACTTCCCTGGTTTCTGACCTCATTCCTGCTTAGCACTCTCCATCAGACAGGGCTACTTGGTACCATGAAAAGATGTTATTATGTCATAGCTGTAACTGCTTCACTGCAGTAAGGCTCTTAACACAAATCCAGAAACATCTTGCCACCTTTCAGTGATCTGTACCCAGTGGCAGTGCCGAGGGGTGGGTGGATGTTGGTGGTAATGGGAGGGGGCAAATAATCCTACTTTAATTTCTATTAGCAGCCCCCTCCCTAGTAACTTACTCCCAAATAATAAAGTCATGTCAACTGTGAAAGAAGTGTCTGTACTAAAATTGGTTATTCTTACTGTTTGATAAGCCACAGTCTAAGTAAAATCAGCTTAGTTTCTGTGCAAACCTAGCTGCAGGCCCAGTCTGCTGGCACCCTCCCTTTCAGCAAGACTGCCAACCCTATGCCTTTCCTACATAGAAACTTGGGCACTGCTGACGCTTGTGTTACCTCCTTTCCTAGTGAAATGGAAAGATCTCAAATAATTAAGCTTTTAGGAAATAATACAAAGAAGTTAATGATTAGCATGGGGTTCGTCTTTACACTAATAGGATTAAACTTAAGGGAAAAAAAGGAACATGAAACTAAAGAACAGAGTGTATGTTACTTTCAGATATTTGTAAAGAAAAATTTGATTGAAGTGTTTATTAAACAGGAAAGAAAGCTAAGATTTTTATCCAGTTTATTTCTTATAAGAAGTGGAATATTTAGGGAATGAAGAGTCATAAAGAAAGCTGAATGTCTTAGCAAAACTTCACTGCTCATTTTAATCTTGTATGTGAAGTTTGTTATATGCTTGCCTTTAAACGAATGACCTTTTAGTGCCAGGGAAGTCAAATATCAAACAGTAAAGCCTTAAGTAACAAGAAAATGCCAGAAGTGAGTTGATCTGGTTTAACTCTAGTAGAATTCTAGAGTAAATGTAGTTTGAATAGAAATTCCTTTTGTTGGGGCGCCTGGCTAGCTCAGTTGGTAGAGCCTGCCACTCTTGATCTTGGGGTTGTGAGTTTGAGCCCTGTGTTGGGTGTAGAGATTACTTAAAAATAAAATCTTAACAACAACAAAAAAAGAATTCATTTTGTTGCTAAATATCCATTGAACATGTATTCATTTTCTTGCCTTAGAATAACTGAGTGAACATAGTTAAATCTTGAATATAGAATTGAAGTGCCTCAGGTTAGCTGTGGTTCATCTATTTATTGAGTATCTACTGTGAAAGGGTACTGTGTCAGCCATGATGACTGCTAGAGAGAAGTGGGACACAACCACCGCCCTCACGGAGGGTGGGCAATATGAGGCAGCAGGTACCACAGAAATGCCTGGTTTGGAGCTCTGAGTTCAGAGGAGCCAAGATGACTGTGGCCTGGCAGGATTAAGGAGACCCAGAGGTGGAAAGCTGAGCAGAATTTTAAGGGAAGAGGGGCCCCTGGGTGGCTCAGTTGGTTGAGTGTCGGACTTTGGCTCAGGTCATGATCTCGAGGTTTGTGGATTTTGAGCCCCACATCCGGCTGTGCGCTGACAGCTCAGAGACTGGAGTTTGTTTCAGATTCTATGTCTGCTTCTCTCTCTGCCCCTCCCCCACTCACGCTCTGTCCCTGTCTCTCAAAAATAAAATAAATGTTGAAAAAAATTAAGAAAGAAAGACCCAGAGGTGGAAACTGAGCAGAATTTTAAGGGAAGAGGGGCCCCTGGGTGGCTCAGCCAGTTATGCATCTGACTTCATCTCAGGTCATGATCTCAGGGTTCGTGAGTTCAAGCCCCACATTGGGCTCTGTGCTGTCTTCAGATCCTCTGCCCCATTCTCTCTCTGCCCCTCCCCTGCTTACATTCTCTCAAAAATAAATAAGACATTTAAAAAAAATCCTAAAGGGAAGAGAAATTCCTTTGGGTATGGTAAATGCGTAAGCAGAGGCAAGTCGATAGAGAGATTAACTGACAGAAGTAAGAGATGTAGGCAGGGATGACTGCAAGATCGTCAGAAAGGTAGGGTGGGCATTAGATTACAAGGAGGACATTATTTTTTCCTTTTTTCTCTATTATAAATGTTTATTTTGAGAGAGCATGAGCAGAGGAGAGAGAGAGAGAGGAAGAGAGAAGCCCAAGCAGACTACACGCTGTCAGCTGTCAGTGCAGAGCCTGAGGCGGGCCTTTACCTGACAAACCAGGAGATGGTGACCAGAGCGGAAATCAAGAGTCAGATGCCCAACTGACTGAGCCACCCAGGCGCCCCTCTCTCTATTATAAAAATAACATACTTACCAGTTAAGCTTAAATACAAATGAGTGAGTAAAGGGAAAGCTTTCCTTTCTATTTCCATTACTCAAAGTTAAAACTAGACATTTCTTGTCTCTTGGCTAGAGATTGTCCTTCCAGAAAATTTCTATGCAAACACAAACATATATCACTTTAAGACTAGCAAAACAACGGGGCGCCTGGGTGGCGCAGTCGGTTAAGCGTCCGACTTCAGCCAGGTCACGATCTCACGGTCCGTGAGTTCGAGCCCCGCGTCGGGCTCTGGGCTGATGGCTCAGAGCCTGGAGCCTGTTTCCGATTCTGTGTCTCCCTCTCTCTCTGCCCCTCCCCCATTCATGCTCTGTCTCTCTCTGTCCCAAAAATAAATAAATGTTGAAAAAAAATTAAAAAAAAAAAAAAAGACTAGCAAAACAAAACAAAAAAGGGAGAGATCATACCCTACATTCTGTACTACAACTTGTGTTTTTTGTTTGTATTTTTAATTTTTTTAAGTAATCCCAAGGTGGGGGTGGGGTGGGGCTTGAACTCACATACCTGAGATCAAGGTCAGTCACATGCTCTACTGACTGAGCCAGCCAGGTGCCCCTTTGTGTTTTTGTTTTTGTTTTAATTAAAAAACCTTGAAGTCCTTTGGACACCTTTTAGTCCAGAAAGTCTGACTCTCTTTTAATGGCTACATAGTATTTCTTTAATTGTTTAATATAATTCATTTAATCAGTCTTTGATAGAGAGTTTACAGTTTAAGACTGTTGTCAAAAGAGGAGGGCACCTGTTGGGATGAGCACTGGGTGTTGTATGGAAACCAATTTGACAATAAATTTCATATTTTAAAAAAAAGTAGAAAAAATGCTTTGGTGAACATGTTTTGTATAGTGTAAATTACCGAAATTAAATTGTTGGGTTCAGGGTAGCCAAATTTTTGCTATTACTAAATTGTTCTCTAAAAAAGAGCGTATCAATTTATACTCTAATAATGGGTCAAAGGGTGTGTGTGTTTCTCCACTTTTGCCAACACTGAGTTTCATCACACTTTTTAAAAAAATTTTTTTTAATGTTTATTTATTTTTGAGAGAGCGAGAGACAGAGAGTGACAGCAAGGGAGAGGCAGAGAGAGAAAGGGAGACACAGAATCTGAAGCAGGCTCCAGGCTCCGAGCTGTCAGCACAGAGCCTGACTCAGGGCTTGAACTCACAAACCATGAGATCATGACCTGAGCCAAAGTCGGCAATCTAACTAACTAAGCCACCCAGGCGCCCCTCATCACACTTTTCAATCTTTGCCAAACTGATAAGTGGGATAGGGTATTTATTGTTTTAATTTGCAATTTTAAAACTTGCATTTTTTTAATAGAGTTTGAATCTTTATAGAAACTGCCTTCTCTTAGTTAGCCTTTGCTAATTTTTCCATTGGATTGCTTATCTTTTTATTACTGATTTGTTATGAGCTCTTTGAATGTTAAACCAGTTAGGTCAGGTGCTGCAAATAATTTTTCCAGGTTTGTCATTTGTCTTCTGATTTTGTTCGATAATATCATTTTTCCATAGAGAAGTTTAAAATTTTTATGTAGTCATAAACTCATGTTTTTGGGTTATTTTTATGGCCTTATTTTTATATTTAAATCTTCACTCCATCTGGAATGTATTTTGGTGCAAGGAGTGAGAAGGAATCCATCCATTGCTGTTGTATGCTCACTGACCTCCTACAGCACCCCCACTTCCCTCCTGTTACCATGCTGCCTTCTTGCTATCCTTGCTGCCACTCTGTTGGGCCTTGCATATGTTCTTCTTGGATTATAAAACCCTGAACTCCTCCTTGCCTCTAATCTCTCTGCATCCTTAAATCTGCTCTCATACACTATTAGGATGTACTTTCTAAAGTGTGGATTTGATGTAGCTCCCCATAGCTTTTAAGATAAAGTTCAAACTCCTCACTTTAGCTGGCAAGTCCCACTGTGATCCAGCTGTACCCTCTGCTGCTTTTTTTGCTCTTTGCTCTAGCCATGGTTGAGAATTTGCAGCCTAGTGACAAGTCAAGTTATATGAAGGCATCAAAAATACTGTTAAGATTTGCAAGGGTTAAATTATACCATCTACCTGCAAAGGTGTCACCAGGTTACTTTCCCAGTTGTCATAGGAGGAGGAAGAGGAGAGAACGCATAATGCAACACAGGAAACAGGACCTAACACAGATTTTATAAGTACCTAATCATGCCCCCCTTTATTTAAAAAAAATTACAGAGATGCCTGTGTGGTTCAGTTGGTTAAGTGTCTGACTCTTGATGTTGGCTCAGGTCATGATCCCAGGGTCTTGGGATTGAGCCCCTCATTGGAAGTGCAGAGCCTGCCTGAGATTTTCTCTCTCCTTTCCTCTGCCCCTCCCCCACTCGTGCTCACTCTCTCTAAAAAAAAAAAAAAAAATTACAAAAGCTGAAAATGCAAACTTTGTCAAAGGAGACAAGGTGGGTCCTCTTATATTGAAGTTTGCATAATAAAAGTGGTCATGAATCTTTTTTTTGTCAAATGGGTTCAAAACAGAACAGGAGCTAGATGAAATACATAGAGAAACTGACAAACTCCAAAGAAGTGAGTGGGAACACCAATTACCTCTCAATGTTTGATTGAGATGTACAAAAAAGGATATACAAAGCAGAGTAATAGGATTTTGGTCAAAAACTAGCTGTAACTTAAATGAATAGACTATTGTGTAATAAGAAACTATATATTAATAAATTATTTTTAAAAACCAACTATTTGGAAGTTAAATTTCTTTTAAATTCCTTTGATGTGATAGAAAATCATAATGATACAAACACTGTATGTCAGTGTGTGCAATTCAAAGTAAAAAACTGCATTTTGAAATTAATACCAATCCTCTTCAAACTCTTCTAAAAAATAGAATAGGAGGGAATACTTTCAAATTCATTTCTCAAGGCCAGCATTAAACCTGATATTGAAACAGAAAATTATACAAGAAAACTATAAGCCAATATCCCTGACAAACATAGATATAAAAATTCTCAGCAAAATACCAGCAAACTGAATTGAACAATACATTAAAAGGATCATACACTCTGATCCAGGGGGATTTATTCCAGGCATACAAGGATGTTTCAACGTATGCAGTGATAAACCACATTAACAAAATGAAGTATACGTCATATGGTAATCTCAACAGATGTAGAAAAACATTTGACAAAATTCATCCATCTGTGATGAAAACTCTCAACAAACTGGATATAAAGGCAATGTGCCTCAACATAATAAAGGCCATATATGAGAAGCCCATAGCTAATTTCATAGTCAATGAGGAAAAGCTTTCAGCTAATATCAGGAACAACACAAGAACACCTGGATACCCTATTTCACCACTTTAATTCAATGTAGCATCAGAAATACTAGCCAGAGCAATACAACAAGAAAAAAGCATCAAGGTCAGAAAGGAAGAGACAAAACTGTCTCTATTTGCAGATGACATGATATTATATATAGAAAACCCTAAAGGAGCACCTGGGTGGCTCAGTCAGTTGAGTATCCAACTCTTGATTTCGTTTCAGGTCATGATCTCATGGTTCGTGGGATTGAGCCCCATGTTGGGCTCGGTGCTAACAGCATGGTGCCTGCTTGGGATTCTCTCCCTCTCTCTCTCTTTCTGCCCCTCCCTTATACATACTCCACACAATCTCACTGTCTCTGAAAATAAATAAATTTAAGAAAAAAACCTTAAGACTCCATCAAAAACCTGTTAGAACTAATAAATTATAAAGGATACAAATTAATATCCAGAAGTCAGTGTGTTTCTATACGTTAACAAACTGTCCAAGAAATTAAGAAAACAATCCTATTTACAATTGCACCAATACCTAGGAATAAATTTTATCAAAGAGGTGATATATCTGTACACTGAAAACTATAAGACATTAATGAGAGAAACTGAAGAAGATACAAATAAATATCTCATGTTATTGGATTAAAAGAATTAATATTGTTAAAATGTCCATGCTACCTAAAATAATCTACAGGTTCAATGCAATCCCTTTCAAAATTCCAACAGCATTTTCACAGAAATAGAAAAAATGATCCTAAAATTTGTATGGAACCACAAAGGACCCTGAATAGTCAAAGCCATCTTGAGAAAGAACAAAAAAGCTAGAGGTATCACACTTTATGATTTTAAACTAAATTACAAAGCTATAAAATCAAACCAGAATGGCAACGGCATATAAACAGACATATAGGCCAAAGGTATGGAATAGAGAGCTCAGAAATAAACCCATGTATATATGACCAGTTTATGACAAAGGAGCAAGGAATGGAGAAAGGATAGTCTCTTCAACAAATGGTATTGGGGGGGCACCTGGGTGGCTCAGTAGGTAGAGTGTGTGATTCTTCATCTTGGGTTCATGAGCTTGAGCTCCATGTTGGGTGCAGAAATTACTAAAAAAAAAATCAATGAACTTTAAAAAATGGTGTTAGGAAAACTGGATACCTTTCTTATACCATACACAAAAATCCACTCAAAATGGATTGAACATAAGATCTAAAACCATAAAATAGAAGAAAACATGAGGGTAAGCTCCTTGACAATGGTTTTGGTGATGATTTTCTGGAAAAGTAAAAGCAACAAAATAAAAAATAAGTGGGACTGCATCAAACTAAAAGACTTCTGCATAGCAAAGGAAACCATGAAAAAGCAACCTACAGAATGGGAGAAAATATTTCCAAGTTACATAACTGGTAAGGGGTTAATGTGCAAAAAAATATAAAGAACTCCTACAGCACAATAGCAAAGAAACAATCCAATTTTTAACAATGGGCAAATGAACTGAAAAGACATTTCTCCAAAGAAGTTATACATATGGCCAACAGATAAGTGAAAGGTGCTCAATTTCACTAATCATTAGGGAAATGCAAATCAAAACCACAATGACATATCACCTCATATCTGTTAGCATGGCTACAGAATTATAAAAAAGATATAAGTATTGGTGGGACTGTGGAGAAAAGGGAATCCTTGTACTTTCTTGGTGGGAATGTAAACTGGTGCAGCCTCTATGGAAAACAGTATGGGGATTTTTCAAAAAATTAAAAATAGAACTAGCATATGATTCAGCAATCCTACTTGTGGGTATATATCCAAAGGAAATAAAGATAGGATATTGAAGAGATATCTGTACTCCAGTGTTCATTGTTCTTACTGGGGGAAAAAAAAGATAAATATGTGAGGTGATGGGTGTATTAATTGACTAGATGGGATTTTTCCACAGTGCATCATATATCAAATCACAGTCTACACTTTAAATATCTTACATACACTTGTAAATATCTTTATAATTTTTATGTCAATTATACCTCAGTAAAGATGAAAATTTTAAAAACCTGCACTTTGGAGATAAATTTTTAGCCACAAATGCTTTCATTATTAAACAAGAAACACTACGGGGCGCCTGGGTGGCTCAGTGGGTTGAGCGACTGACTTCGGCTCAAGTCATGATCTCACAGCTTATGAGTGTGAGCCCCATGTCGGGCTCTGTGCTGACAGCTTGGAGCCTGGAGCCTGCTTCGGATTCTGTGTCTCCCTCTCCCTCTGCCCCTAACCTACTTGCATTCTGTCTCTGTCTCTCTCAAAAATAAATAAACATTAAAAAAAAATTTTTTTTAAAGAAACACTACAAGTAAATTAAGCATCCAATATTTTTTTTTAAAGAAATTGTAAAGCAAGCTTAATAGAACAAATGGGAAAGAAGAAAGTCAAATGATTAAATTAGAAAATTAAAAAAGAATAGAAAACATAAACCCAAAAGATCATACATCATAGATTGCTTAGAAGTCTGAGAGGAGAAAGATTTATACCTAGAAATGAGAGGCTATGTAACTAAAGTATGTTTTAGAAACTTTATATCTTAATAAGTTAAAAAAAAAAAAAAAGATGGAGAAGGGAATGAACCAAGAGTTGGAAAACTTATATAGACTAGTAACCATTAGAAAAAGTCAAAGTAATGTGAGTTGGGTGGGAGGGAAAGGAGTGGATGGTCAATTTAATAGGCAACTTCCAAGTAACCACTAATTCTAATGTTGCATAAATTATTCAGGTAAACCTGAAAAGCTATACGATTAATTTGATAAAGCTACCTATTCTTGGTAAAAGTCTGATAAAGCTAGCATTTAAAAAGATTATAGACTAATCTCACTTATAAATGTAGTTGTAAAAATCCTAAATACCAAAAACAAAAAAACCCCAAAAAACTCCTCTAACAGGCACAAGTATTGTTTTCATCATGACCCAAGGAGGTTAACTCCAAGAACTGTAGATTCTGGGAGTATGGTAAACTAGATGGTAATGATATCCCTCCTAGTATAGCATACTGAGATATAATGTGTGTGAACATTTCAAACATTGGTGGAAGTGTAAGCAATTCCAGTGAGAATTCACAAGGATTAGCTGGCACTGGAGTCAAAGTCAGGCTTCTGTCCTCCCTATCCCACCCCAAATTGGGAGAGAGATTACCTGTTAGCTTTGTTCTGGGGAGTGCAAGAAAAAGAACCCATAACTATGTATTCACAAGGATTTGGGTTCAAAATTCACATCACCATGTGTGGTCCTCAGAAAACCCAAGGCAGTAATTTAATTTCAGAGGTTGCCAATGAGGTAGCCTTCCAGCACCTGGCAGAGACAAGTGCTCATTCTCTGATGCACTTTTATTTCAGCTTCAAAGAATTCCAAGGAGCATGAGTTCACCAAAAGTAAAAACAAAAACAAAAAAACCACAAACCTACCGTGGGTCAGAGTCAGATGAAACAAATAGTCAAACAGGGAAGACACTGAAGCTAGCAGATGCAGAATATACAACGAATACGTTAGAAAATAAGAGTACCGAAAGTTTGGCAAATTTTCAGAATTAGATTAAAAAAACAAAACTTCTGGGGTGCCTGGGTGGCTCAGTCGGTTAAGCGTCTGACTTCGGCTCAGGTCATGATCTTACGGTTCGTGAGTTTGAGCCGCATGTCGGGCTCTGTGCTGACAGCTCAGAGTCTGGAGCCTGCTTCAGATTCTGTGTGTCTCTCTCTCTCTGCCCCTCCCCTGTTCATGCTCTGTCCCTCTCTGTCTCAAAAAAAAAAAAAAAAAAAAAAAAAAAAAGGTTCTTCTTATAAAAAAAACAAAAAAACTTCTAGGAAAAAAAAAGTGATAATTGGATTGAAGCCCAATACAGTTACATTAAATAGCAGGTTAGACACAGTAAAAAATAGTGAACTAGAAGAAAGGTCTGAAGAAATTGCACAGAATGTAACACAGAGGGCTAGGTGGAAAATATGAGTGAGAATGTAAGAGATATGGAAGACTGAAGAGGTCTAATATGTCCTTGATTGAAATTCCTGGAGATCACAGAGGTAATGGGGTAGGTGCAATATTAGAGAAGGTAATGGCTGAAAAGGTTTGGGGAGCACATGGAAAAAAACATAGTCTTTAGATTTAGGGACCCTAATGAATCCCAAACAGAGCAAATAAAATTAAACCCCCATCTGACACAACATAAAAAACCTCAGGGTACACATTCTGAAATGTCATAAAAGCAGTGGCAGAGAAAAATATTACCTAAGGGGGTAAGGACAATTAGACTGATGATTGTTTGCTAATGGCAACATTAAAAGGCAAATATCAGTGTCAAATTAGAATTCTTTCTTTTTAATATTTGCTTATTTTTGAGAGAGAGTGTGAGTGGGGGGAGGGGCAGAGAGAGAGAGGCGGGCTGAGGGGGGGGCGACTCAGAATCCAAAGCAGATTCCAGGCTCTGAGCTATCAGCACAGAGCCCGGCATGGGGCTTGAACTCACAAACTGCAAGATCATGACCTGAGCCAAAGTCAGACACTCAACCGACTGAGCCACCCAGGTGCCCCTAGAATTCTACTTTCAACAAATACCTCTCAACAAATTATCTTCAAGGAAGAGGGCAAAATAAAGATTTTTTTTTTAATTCAGGGAAGCTATATGATTATTTTTAATGCTGAGAAGACAGAGATTCAATGCCTACTGCTTACTTAAAAATGAAAAATGAATAAACTAGGAATAAATTATAAACTCTCTGAGCACAGGGGCCCTGCTTATCACATAATCATACATGTAGAAGGCACTCAATTAATGATCTACATGAATGGCTTTCCTTTGGCAGGAGAGTGGCTATCTGCCAGAAACAGGCAGACATCATGGGTGATAGCAAATGTTAGAGGCATTCCTGTTAAAGTGTAGAGCAAAATATGGATGCCTAATATTATCACTGTTGTCTAATGTTGTACCTGAAATTCTCGAGAGAAAGAAATGACTATGAGAAGGAAGACATTACTAATTTTTATTTTATTTATTTATTTAAAGTTTATTTTTGAGAGAGAGAGGGAAGGAGAGCATATGCAGCTGGGGAGGGGCAGAGAGAGAGGGAGACAGATTATCCCAAGCGGACTCCACACTGTCAGCATGGAGTGCGATGCAGGCTCCATCTCATGAACTGTCAGATTGTGACCTGGGCTGAAATCAAGACAGAGCCACCCAGGCACCCCAACATTACTAATTTTTAAATTAATGGCATCTCCTATTAATACAACAGAAAATAATCAGCTGGAGAACTGTCAGAAGAAATACATAGAAAGATTTGGTCCAGAAGAAATGAGACCTATCCAGGAGCTTGAATACCATCCTTCCTCAGGGTTTTGTTCAAAATTGGAAACATGTATTCCTTCAATGTTATAAATCTACTAGAAACACGAAGAAGAATCAGGGTGGCTCCTGCCTTCAGGATGAGTGGTAAACAGGGTGGCATACTCATTACTGACTTTATTGGCTGTAATGGATATAAAGGAACAACTTTCCAGTTTTATCTGAGCAGCATAGTGGTGGGAGGAAGAGCCATAAAATGCCTCATAGGTGAGGTGATCCTTAAATTGAGTCCAAATTCAGGACTAAAAAGCCAAATTTTGAAAAAAAGATCCTTAACGTGAATTGTTATCCTCAAATGAGTAATTCACGTGGCCATCTTTACATTTCACAAGTTAGAGTGAAAGATGTTGAAAGTGGAAAATCCATCACTTGACAGATTGTGTTATAAGCTAAGATCAGGAGGCTTTTAATTTGGGGAGTTAATCGTATTGAGTGCTTATATAGATCTATCTTATAAAGAGATGTCTGAAGAAGTCTGTTCAGTTCTAATCTGATTATCCTAATAGGTTTAGTGGGTACAATAGTTGACAGTGGCCTGCTATTAATTAACAAATAGTCTTTTATTTTTAACTTGAACTTTAAGCTGTGATTAAACAATATGATTAATTAGAACACTTGAGACTTGGCCTAAAATTGATGACTTGGGAGCTCTAAACTTATGTCCCATTGTGTTTTTCCTAAGTGAATGTTCATCTAATTCTCTCTCTTTGGGGACATTGGGAAGTACCACTCTGTGTCATGCTTAGTGGTCTCCTCAAGACCCTCCCTCTTCTCATTTCCATTAGTTTTTGTATCTTTTCCCCTCTTAGAAGATTCAATCTCCTGCCCACACCCTACAATTGCTTCAATAAAGTCCTTTTAGTCTTTTAAAGAAGCCTTATGAATTCCACTTCAAACTAATTTATGATTAACTAAAACGATTCTTTCTTTTCTAGGATCGTAGAAATCTATAGTAGACGATTACAAGGTAAACTTTTAAACATTTATTTACAGAAAAACATTTTTTTCTTAAGGAAAAAGTATTTTCGGTTGTTGTTCTTATTTCAAGTAGAATACATGCGACTTACCAAAATCAAAACCTCATAGGAATGTAAGACAGAAAGTCTGCAGTGTTTCAAGCCTCCAGAAGAAATCATTGATGTATTTGCAAACTCCTTCGTATTTCATGCATCTACCAACATTTTGAAATCAATTTATTTTTATTATATTTTTAAATGTCCTCATATTGTATGTAATGGGCTTCACTTTTTTCCCCCTATTTTTTTTCACTTAACAAATAAAACATTTTTTTTCCCCACATGCACATAACTATCTCATTGATTTTGCTGGCTGTTTAGCATTCCATTGTACGGCCGTGGTGGGGCTTGATTTAACCATTTCCTGCTCCAATAGATGTTTGAAAATTTTGTCAGTTTTCAAATAGATGCAGTGCTGCAGTGAACACTCTTAATGTGTTTTCAGAGATGAGTTGTTTATTCAGCACGGGAACTGCATTGCGTAGGTTAAATGGTTGGTCTCTAGCTTTCAATTCAATACTTGGACTGTAGCGCCTTTGTTAATCCTGTTGCGAGCTACTTGTTCATTTGCATGGAGGTGCTTGTTATCAATATTCTGTTGGTCTCACTGCACACCTAAGAGACAGCTGTCATTCTTAGCATTCCCTCCAGTGGTGCTGAGCCCCCGTCAGTACTTATTCTGCAGGTGAGGGAATTGAACAGCTGCCCCCTGTGGGCCAGGCAGCAGACAAAGCAAACTGGGAAAAGCTGGTGTGCCTTAGCTCTCAAACTTCACAGAAGTCTGCTTTTTAAGACTTCAGATATTCTAAAGACAACAAATACTCTAAAGATGGCTGGGTGTGTCAGACTCCTAAACCGAGCTTCTTGTCACACCCACAGTTCAAGAGCGTCTTACAAAACAAATCGCAGTAGCCATCACAGAAGCCTTGCGGCCTGCTGGAGTTGGGGTGGTGGTGGAAGCAACGTAAGTCTATGTTTGCCTTTCATAATGTCCTTGTGGTGCATGGAAGTGATATTTAGTGCTGCTCTTTTCCCAGCGCTGGGTGGTGGCACACAATTGACACTGTCCCATTTTCTGTCTCTGAGACTGAAGCTTTTTTTTACCTCTTTCATTTACTGTGTTGTTGATATAGGAAACTGGGTACAGGAGACAGGCTTTGTTTTGTTTTTGGTGAGGGTTATGGAGGTGTAGGGAGTCATCAGTGTAGTGATTTGTGCAACCGTGGCACAAATGTCTTCTCTTGATTTCTTCTTTAGCTCTTTGTTGCTCTATGCAGACTTTTCCTGATATTTTGTCACACGTTTTAAAAAATGGAGCTAAGACTGTGTGCACAGGGCACCTGAAGACACTTATTTAAGTTCAAATGAATTATGGGAATTGCGCACATCTTCTCCATTCTCCTGGCATGGCATGAGCTCTGTGCTGTGCGTGCTGTCTGGCCCCATCAGGTTGCTTAGGCTCACTGTGGTCACCGTTCTGTGGATTCGCCTGGTGAGACCAGCATACTTCAGTGTTTCTCCTCGCACGTAAGCTAGCATTGTGTTGTCTGGGTCCTAAAGACTGTTCAAGTGAAAATTCTGTATTTCTTTTTATCCAGAAGTTGTTGTATTTCTGCGGACCCCTTGTAGTATTTTCACAAGAAAGAAAATTCCTTTTTTTCCCCTTCTGCTAGATGCATCAAAGACTCAACCACTGAGAAACTTAATGAAAACTTCAGGTCAAATCTGTCTAAGAAGTGATATTGGATACAGCTGGTAGCTGTGAACTCAGTATAATCGGATTTAACTTTTTGGCTTGCTTCTTACTTTAAAAACCAAACCAGCAACTGTCGATTTCTTTAAGCCACCTTTGTTGTCTTGTTTTGTAGACACATGTGTATGGTAATGCGAGGGGTACAGAAAATGAACAGCAAAACTGTGACCAGCACGATGTTGGGTGTGTTCCGGGAAGATCCAAAGACTCGGGAAGAGTTTCTAACTCTCATTAAGAGCTGAACTTCAGCGTGTGTCCTGTGGTTTGCAGATCGTGCCACTAGAAACATTGTTTGTCTGGTCTTAACTGTTTGTACATTCCGTTTCCAGTTGTTACAGATGTGAACTTTATCCCTTGTCACTAATTGTGTTTAATAATTATTTATAGCAATGAAATAAAAATAATTAATAAAGGGGTGAGCCCTCTACTTTCTTCTTGCCACCTTTTAGTGGTAACTGTCAAGGAAACTGCCAAATAGTATAAGTTACATGCACAAACTCACTGCCATTTGGATAACCATTGGGTGCTGGAAAGGAAGAAAAACTCAAGTATTTCGTTCAAATACTATGGTAATTGGGTTCATAAGCGTAGGAATTTTGGGAATGGGAGGAAATTATGGCCAATATACTGTTTTTTTTTTTCCCCCTCCCCAAACAAAAATGGTGTAGTGCTTAAAATAATTCCTGTACAGCATGCAGCATTGCTCTGCAAACACAAAGTCCAACAGGCTCCACCATAATCACATTTCATAAACTGCCAGGGCACTTTATTTTTTATATATTTATTTTTTAACTGTCCAGTTATAATGTTAGTCATGAAAGGGAAGGTGGTAGGATATCTATGTTTTTTATTTTACTGTGAGCTAAAAAGGCACGTTTCTACTTTCTGTTCTTTTTTAAATTCAAGTACAAAGAATTTGTTCCTTTTGTTTACGAATGTATTCCCATGTCAACATACAGGGATTTAGACATTTAACTCTCTGTGCCTTGATGCGAATATCACACCACTTGGAGTGTAGCTACCTTTGCCATTTTTTAAAAAGCCATTATTTTATGAGACTTAAGTACCAACACTGCAAATAACTAGTCCTCACAATTTTACCTTTAGAAGTCTCTTGCAAGCTTACTTTGTGTATTCCTTGTAGATGCCTGAAAACTTTTTTTAAAAGTCTTATCAAGTATTTTTCTATGTATTTCCAGAAACTTTTGAGAATGTCCATCATTATCAGGTCTGCAGAACCATAGCTTCTGTGAATATGAAAGATGGCAGAATGAACTAACCGTGGACTGCATTGTGACCGATATCCAATGTTTAATGAAAGCTGCATTGTTGGTGCCTATGAAAATGCACTGTAATTTTCTGGAATTACTGGAAAATATAGGAAGCCCCCATATTGGCTCCTCTTGTGGTCCCTGTGGGTCTTGTCTTCAGTGTAACTGTTCAAGTGGTATATAGGTCTTTTCTTCCAGGAAGCTGTTGCCTTATTAATGACTACCTGAAATTTCCTCCACTGGGGCAGTGTGGGGCAAATTAAAACAACAAAGAAAAAACCCAACTCCCCTGCAAAAACACAACCACAGTCATTCCATGGAAAAGTCTCTTATTTGGTTGACCTCATGCTCTTCAGATTTATTCTGTTACCTTAAGAACTAATTGCAGTGCTTTCTTTAACCTTGATGGTCCTAAATCTGCCACTTTGATGTCATTTGACTTATGATGGGACACGGTGGCAGAAGTGCTGTTTATTTATTTATTTAAGTTTCTTTATTTATTTTGAGAGAGAGAGTGAGCGCACATGCGCAGAGTAGGGGCAGAGAGAGAGAGAGAGGGAGAGAAAATCCCAAGCAGGCTCTGCTCTGTCAGCACAGAGCCCAATGCAGGGCTTGATCTCACAAACCCATGAGATCATGACCTGAGCTGAAACCAAGAGTTGTTTGTTTAACCAACTGAGCCACCCAGACGCCCCCAGAAGTAATGTTTAAAAAAAAAATTCTTCCCTACTTCTATTTTCTATATTTTTCTATACTTGGAGTTTCTGAAATACAGTGTTAATTCATTCTGAGTTCCTTTAAAAAAAATCTAATCTGATATAAACATTATCCTGCTTAATGTTTAGACATTTAAGAACTAGAATTAAGCACTCAACTCATGTTTGGTATTTTAAAGTAAAAAAAGATGTGATTTGGAGGACCAAAGAAATTATTAGCTATAAATTCATCTTTCTGAGATCAATTGTATTCCTTTTTAATGAGTCTCTAACATTTCCTACAAGTGTTCTCATAAAGGTCTAATGTATCTACAGGCTATTGTCTTATTGGTAAATGCAAAGTAATAATCTTGTCTGTTTTACTCTAGTCTGCAGTACTTTAAAATTTTCATATCTGTGAATCCATTTTGGGGATTTTTAAGAATTTGATGCATTTAAGTACACTGTTCAATTGTTTGAATTTTATGTATGCGTGCATCTGTTCCTGAAGTTGGTTCTATTGAAATTATTAAAGTGTTATACCATAGTTTCTTGTGAAAGTAGTTTCTTTCTGAACCACTTGTATAGATATAACAATAGATTATTTTAATTGTATTCTCTTTTACCAAAGATACCCATCATAAGGGCTTCCCTCAGTCATCAAGCTATTAAAATATAAATCCCAGTGGCAGTAGAAATTAACCTGGGGTCCTCTGTCTTCCTTTGGTATTTGGTTTGGGTATTACTGTCCTCACCCTCTGGCTGGTAAGGGAAGAGGAGGTCTGGGGTAAGAGTGAGGAGTCTGAGTGGCCCTCATGTCCCTATTGTCCTAAATCTAAGTTTGAAAAACATCAGCCTCCTGAGAACTGGTGCTGTTTCTGTGTGGGAGCTGTTGGAGGAAGAGCAGGCTGGGGCAGGGAGCCAGGCAGTGCTGGGAGTGGAAGAGAGTTTCCCTCCTTCTTCTAGGGAAGAGCCTGCCTTGGACAAAACTTCCAACGAAGTGCAAAGCTTTTGCTGCCTCTTTTCTGTCTGTGTCTGGTGCCCTTGTCCATACCTCCTCTGGGGTTCTTCTCCCCATTTGCTGCTCTACCTAGGCAGAGGCCCCTGCCTTTCCCTAATGTCCATGTGCCCAGATTCTGGGGCTCTGGAGTGTCCTGCTGCTCCTTCAAGGACTCTGTGGACTGTTGGGCGGTGAATCTAGCCACCCAATCTAGAAATGCTTATTGAAATACCACATTCCTAAAACCATAACTCAGTAGAACAACGAGCTGCTCAACTAAGCCCAAGTTGCTGCCCCTGAGTTTTTTCACTTTTAAAGATTGGCTGAGTTCCCTGTTTTGTCGCTTAGGGAAAGAGCAGTTGAAGACACCAAAGGTTTTAGAGAATGCTGCCAACATAGAACACCTGGATTCACCCTGAAGGGCCTGGGTCCACTTGTTGATGGTGAGAAGAGGGAGTCTCAGTAGATGAGTTCAAGGTGAAGTATAAATACACGATAGCCGCCCCCCTCTCCCCCGAGGTACCTGGTTTATGTTTATTTTAGTCTTTACTATGGAAAAAAAAAAAACAGGGGCGCCTGGGTAAGTCGGTTAAGCATCTGACTTCAGCTCAGGTCATGATCTTGTGGTCCGTGAATTCGAGCCCTGCGTCAGGCTCTGTGCTGACAGCTCAGAGCCTGGAGCCTGCTTCGGATTCTGTGTCTCCCTGTCTCTCTGCCCCTCCCCCCTCTCACACTCTGTCTCTTTCTCAAAAATAAATAAACATTAACAAAATTTTTTCGTAAAAAATAATTAAAAAAAAATTTTTAACGTTTATTTATTTTTTTTTAATTTTTTTTTTCAACGTTTTTATTTATTTTTGGGACAGAGAGAGACAGAGCATGAACGGGGGAGGGGCAGAGAGAGAGGGAGACACAGAATCAGAAACAGGCTCCAGGCTCCGAGCCATCAGCCCAGAGCCTGACGCGGGGCTCAAACCCACGGACCGCGAGATCATGACCTGGCTGAAGTTGGACGCTTAACCGACTGCGCCACCCAGGCGCCCCTAACGTTTATTTATTTTTGAGACAGAGAGAGACAGAGCATGAAGGGGGGAGGGTCACAGAGAGAGGGAGACACAGAATCTGAAATAGGCTCCAGGCTCTGAGCTGTCAGCACAGAGCCCGACACGAGGCTCGAACCCACGGACCATGAGATCATGACCTGAACCGAAGTCAGATGCTTAACCGACCGAGCCACCCAGGCGCCCCAAAAATAATTTAAAAAAAGAAAAAAACATACATAACAGTAGATAGTACATAATTACGTGACTTCCATGTACCCATCACCTAGCTTCAATAAGTCTCAACTCATGGCCATCTTGATTCCTCCGTTACCTCCCATCCCCGCTGGATTATTTCAAAGCAAATTGCAGATATTATCTCACCCATGAAATATTTGATTATCTAAAAGGAGAGGAATCACATAAAAAAAATCCATTATCACACACAAAAAATGATGCTTTAATATCAAATATCCAGTTGGCATTCAATTTTCCCTCATTGTCTCATAAATTTATTCATTGCTTATTTGAATCAAGCTACAGATGAGTTCCATACATTGCAATTGGTTGATCTGGTTTTTTTTTTTTTTAATTGTGGTAAAAAGCACATAAAATTTACTATCGTAACCATTTTTAGTATACACTTAGTAACAGCTATATGTACGTTGTTGCACACCAGATCTCTAGAACCTTTTTCATTTTGTAAAACTGAAACCTTATATCCACTGAATTCTTTCCCCCTCCCCCCAATCCCTGGTAATCACCATTCTGCTTCTGTTTCTGAGTTTGACTACTTTAGATTCTTCATATAAAGTAGAATCATGCAGTATTTGTCTTTTTGTGACTGGCTTAATTTCACTTAGCATTATATTCTCCAGACTCATCCATGTTGTAGCATATGACAGGGTTTTCTTCTTTGTAAAGGTTAAATAATATTCCACAATGTATATACTACATTTTTAGAATTCATTAATGTATTCATGGGCATTTAGATTGCTTCCACCTCTTGGCTATTGTGAATAATACTGCAATGAATATGGGTGTGCAAATATCTCCTCGAGAACCTGCTTTTTTTTTAACTTTTTTTTTTTTTTAATTTACATCCAAATTAGCATATAGTGAAGCAATGATTTCAGGAGTCGATTCCTTAATGCCCTTTACCCATTTAGCCCATCCCCCCTCCCACAATCCCTCCAGCAACCCTCAGTTCATTCTCCATATTTATGAGTCTCTTTCGAGAACCTGTTTTTAATTCTTTTGGATATATACCCAGAAATGGGATTATAGAATTTCTATATTCTCTCTATATGGTAATTCTTTAAAAAATTTTCAGGAACCTCCATTCTGTTTTCCATAAAATGGCTGTACCATTTTACATTCCTACCAACAGTGTACCAAGTGTTCTAATTTCTCCTCGTTCTTACCAAAACTTGTTATTTTCCAGCTTTTTTGGATTATGGCCATCCTAAGGGGGCATGAAATAATAGTTCATTGTGGTTTGGATTTGCATTTCACTGACGATTAGTGATCTTGAGCATCTTTTCATAAGCATATTGGTCACTTGTATATCTTCTTTGGAGAAAAGTCTACTTGGGTCCTATGCCCATTTTTTTTTTAAATCAGGTTATTTATTTTTTGTTGTTATTGAGCATGGGAGCTCTTTATAACCCTTTATCAGATAAATAGTTTGCAAATAGTTTTCCCATTTTATAGATTGCCTTTTCAGTCTTTGCTTCTTTTGATGCACAGTTTTTAGGTTTGATGTAGTCCCATTTGTCTACTTTTACTTTTGTTGCCTATGCCTTTGGTGTCATATCCAAGAAATCATTGCCCATTTGAACGTTGTGAAGATTTCCCTCTATGCTTTTTTCTAGGGGTTTTATAGTTTTATTTCTCACGTTTAGATCTTTAATCCATTTTTAGTTAATTTTTGTGTATGGTGTAAAGTATGGGTCCAACTTCATTCTTTTACAAGTGGGTGCCTAGTTTTTCCAACACCATTGTTGAAGAGATTCTCTTCCCCCATTGTGTAGCATTGGCACCTTTGTCAAAAATCATTTGGTCATATACACGCGGATTTATTTCTGAGCTGTCTATTCTGTTCTATTGGTCTATATGTCTTCATGCTAGAACTACACTATTTTAATTGTTGTAGCTTTGTAATATGTTTTGAAATGAGAGAGAAAGTGTGAGGCCTCCGGCTTTGTTTCAAAATGGTTTTGGCTATTTGGGGTCCTTTGAGATTCCATATAAATCTATTTCTGCAAAAAAGGCCATTGGGACTTCATTGAATGTAGAGATTCTTTGGGTAGTATGAATATTTTAATAATATTAAGTGTTATAATCCATGAACATGAGATATTTTTTCCATTTATTTATGTCTTTAATTTCTTTCATCACTGTTTTGTAGTTTTCACTGTTTAAGTCTTTCCCCATCTTGGTTAAGTTTATTCCTAAGTATCTTATTTTATTTTATTTTATTTTATTTTATTTTATTTTATTTTATTTTATTTTATTTTATTTTATTCTATTCTATTCTATTCTATTCTATTCTATTCTATTTTATTTTATTTAACAGACTTTATTAGACAGTTTAGGTCAGGATACAGAGATTTCTCCTATACCTCCTGCCCATGCTCATGTGGCCTCCCCCATTATCATCATCCTACAGCAGAGTGGTGCATTTGTTACAAATGATCAACCAACATTGACACAAAGTCCATAGTTTACATTAGGTTTCACTCTTGGTGTTGTACCTTCTATTGGTTTGGACAATATAATAATACAGCATAATAATGTGTATCCACCATTACAGTCATACAGAGTAGTTTTTCCTGCCCTAAGTATCATCTGTGCTCCATGTACTCATCACCTACTCTATTCTTTGTGATGCTATTGTAAATAGAATTTTCTTAATTTCTTCTTTGGATTATTCTTTGGTTGATTTGTTTCTTAAGTCTGTTTAAAGTTGTAGATTCACCTCTTGCTCCCATTCTTTTATACTATCCTTACCATTTATTTGGTCATTTGCTTTTGGAGAAGTCCCTGTGAGCTCATGAAATGTCAACTGCTGGGATGTCTGTGGCTGCCCGAATGAAGTGAAACTTCAATTAAGCAGAAGAGAAAGGGCTGCTGTCTTCTATGACATTCCTCCATGACCTTAAACTCCTATTCCAAGGCAGCCTGGATCCTGAGGCAGCACTGAGTAGTGCAGGCTCACCCTTCAACTTGGACACAGCTCTTTTTAGTTTTGTGACCCAGTAACACCCACCCAGGTATGGAATAGAGTTTATTCCTTTTTTGGTGGGGGGAGGTGTCTATCTTTTCTGGATAGGCTTTAGTTTTAAAATATCTACCACATGGCTTCCTTGGCTGCTAAGATTTGGTTAAGGTGGAAGGGTTATTATAGGACTGGAAATAGTGAATCCACCAGGACTTGACATCACTTTGAGGTCCTGTCCTTGGGGAATTCCAAGGTTTGGGTTGGAAGGTAGGAGTGTTTGGGTGCCTGACTGCTGTTACATCTGTATGGCCCTCTGAGTAAGGATACCAGGCTGGCTCTGGCTGACTGGGGTGGAGAAGGAAGTGACACACCAGGTCTTGTTTTTAAGCAGCTTCTTTTATTCTCTCCCTAATGGCGTAGTTATGACTTGCTTACAAATTCTGTTGGGATAACTCCTAGCACATGTATTACACAGCCCTAATACATCCATCCGCTTTTCCTCTTATTTCTACATTCTCCTGTTTGGTTTGAGCAATGTGTCCACAACCCTGACCTTTTGAGAAATCCTTTAACTTCTGGAACTGACTGTGCTGCCCAGAGAGATGTGGTTTGGCTGTTGGTCAGTGCAGAGAAGGCTGTATCGAGGGGAGTCTGGGATGAAATGCCTGGGCATGTATGAAAACTTCCTCTGAGGCTGTCACACTTCTGCTTTGTTGATTTTCTTCTCATTTTAGGATGAGTTTCTTCTCCCTCTTTTTTTCCTGGATTTTTTCTTATTTGAAAATGTGCTGAGTGAATAGACCAATGGGATATTTTTCTTTCTAGTTTGTCTTTTTGTGGGGTTTCCCATTATATGTGTGATGATACTAATTTTTACAGTCATATCCTATCTTAACTGGTAAATTTCTTTGTGGAGACTTTTCTCTTTGGAGGGTCATTTCACATCTACAACCTAGGGATAAACTGAAAAGAGACAGAAAAGTTAGTAAATTAAAAAAAAAAATCAATTTAAAACAACTAGCAGGAACCACAGGATTATTTCATATTGGTCATTTGGAAAGTAACTTTAACCAAGGACAACTAATCTCAGAGCAAAATTTCTCATTTCTCATTTCTGGATTGAAAGTTGATTCTCCTGAAAGTTGATTCACTGTGACCTAGGAGCATGTGAACTTGAAGTCCTTATTCAAATCTTATTTGACCTTTTCTTGCTTAGCAATTGTCAAAATCACCTCACAATGAAGGGGTAAGAGGAGAGTGATTTTTTTATGTCAATCCTTGAATATTTTAACAGAATTTTCCACATAAACTTAATATTTAGAAAATAATTATAAATTAAAAAGGGTCTTATACATTTGAAGTATAGATAGGTCAACAATAAATTCTCATGGCCTTTTTAACTAGAGCACTGTAAAAAAAATGTAAATCAAGGTGAAACCCTGAGTTTTGAAAACTGATCATTTGTTCCCTGCATTTTAATTTTCGGGGGATGGAAGAAGAATTTTCCAGATTTAATACTGTGTGTGATGTGAACATGTGCATGTGTACCCAATGTTAAATCTGGAAAAGTTGTTACTAGATGCTTGTTTTTTTTTTTTTTTTAATGTTTGTTTATTTTGAGTGAGAGAGAGTGAGAGCACATGCACATTGGGGAGGGACAGAGAGAGGGAGGCAGAGGATCTGAAGCAGGCTCTGCGCTGACATCAGACAGCCCCATGCAGGGCTCAAACTAACGAACCTGGGAGATCATGACCTGAGCATCAGACAATTAACCGACTGAGCCACTCAGGTGCTCCTACAAGGTGCTTGCTTATCTATCTATCTATCTATCTATCTATCTATCTATCTATCTATCTATCAATTTATTTAAAAAATGTTCATTTATTTTTGAGAGAGAGAGAGACAGAGTGAGTGGGGGAGAGGGAGAGAGAGAGAGGGAGACAGAATCTGAAGCAGGCTCCAGGTTCCGAGCTGTCTGCACAGAGCCCGATGCAGGGCTCAAATGCCATGAACTGTGAGATCATGACCTGAGCCGAAGTCAGATGCTCAACTGACTGAGCTACCCAGGCATCCCCAAGGTGCTCTTTTAAAGTGGGGTAAACATTCAATAGAACTTCCCACAGTATTATTTTCTTGACCGTCTTCTTGAATAAAGAACATTTCTATTTTATCGGTGAGCAAGTTTGGGCTCTAGGAAGATTAAATGACTTGCATCACTGCCACTGGATTAAAGAACAGAGGTTCCTATCTTGTTGCTCCATCTGTTGGTCTTTCTATTAGTCAATGGGTTCAGGCCATTAGATTACTCGTAACAGCTCATCATTGTAGCTAGTTAATCTTTTCCAGGTGACCTCTGTAACGCTGAGCCCCCATTGTTTTGAATTGGAATCTGATTTTTGAAAATGTAAATTGGCCTTATCCTTTGAACTCAAAAGTGCAAAGATAGGGTTGTGAATTGGCTACGTGTATTGTTTCATCTGGTCATACGGTCTTAAATGCTCACATTTAAAAAAAAATTTTTTTTATACTGGTAACACATGTACTTAGAACAAAATTCAAACAGCACAAATGATATTAAGGAAAAGCTTACTTTTACTTCTGCCCGTGAGTAAGCCAGACAATAGTTACTACCAGGGATATTTTATGAAATGCTTTACTATTATTGTAAATTGAAAACCCTCTTTCCTCCATGGAGGCTGTTTGTACTTTTAATGGTAAAATGTGTCGCTCTAAAGTGGTGAGTGGTTTCTGTAACTATCAGAATGTGAGATCCATTAAGATTATTACTTGTAGTGTTCTTAGGTCAACATTAGATGCTTTTTTGGAAACTTTTTTTAGCAAAAATTTCAGCCAAAAAATGTGTCCACTTTACAGAAGTTTGACCACTTTAGCAACGAAAAGTGCTTCTGATGAGCTGAGTGTTTAAAGCAGAGGCTCTTAAAATTTTTTTTCCCCACTTGTCACCATTTTTGAATAGCGAATGCATTCATTTGCATACAATTCAAAAACACAGTGAAAAGTCTGTCCCCAACCACCCAGTTCCCCTCCCCCAAATGACTGGTTTTTACTACCTTCTTATAATTCCAAAAATATTTAAGGCGTATGTAAGCAAGTTAATACACACAGAGAATTATTCCTATACTACATTAAATATATATTAGTTTGCTTATTTGAATCAGAATTGCCTGGGGAACTGTTAGATAATACATGTGTCTCTACCCTATGAAGACTTACTTGGTATTTGTATTTTGAAAAAAAAAAAAAAACTGCCCTTGGTTATTTTGGTGGGTTCCTCTGGTTGAGAACCACTAGTCTAAGATAGATCTGTTCAGAGCCATGGGACACATCAGGAAGCCACTGGGCCCAAGTCCAGGTGATTTGGACAGAAAAGCAGCTGCATGGATCCTTCTGCGAGCTGTGAGCAATCGGTTCCACTATCCACAGTTAAGGGCATCTGCAACCACTCAGCTGATAAGTCTAAAGGTAAATTGCCCCTTAAAAGGGACTGTCTCCAGATTAATATAATTAGTGCTGCAATTACCCGTGTATAAATAACTTAATTCTCTGGTCTGATTTTTCTAAATATATCTTACTTTTTCCCCCTGATTTTTTTAGTTGATCATCATAGAAAACTTAGAAAATATAGGAAGGTATAAAGAAAAGGACTAGTTACCTATAATTACACAGTCCAGGGATAACTACTCTTAACATTTATTTTAAAGTTGTAAAAATAATATATATACACTCCTGGATTATTTAGAGCAAATTTGTCCAGACATCATTTCATTTCATCTGTATTTACTTCAATATGTAACACCAATGAATAAAGGGCAAGGAAGCACTTAAAACACACACGCATTACTACACCCAACAAAAATCTACAATGATTACTTAATATCATACCCATTCTGCATTGACCTTTTCTCAGATTGTCTCAAATTTCTTTTTAGTGTTCATTATTAACACTTTGATATATACTATGCCAGCCTTTGCTTCCTCGTTATCCCCATGTAACTGTCTAATTCTTTAGATACTGTAAAGTACACATAGCCTTTCCCTCTCTTGGTATCTTACAACTTTGTTTAAATGGTTATGTGACATTCCATGATGGAAATATCATCATGTATTGCTCAAATTTATAATGAAGAACTTATAGATTGTTTCCAGTTTTTTATTATTATAAATAATGCTATAGTAAACATTTCTATTTCCCAAGAATAAGGTTCTAGATATGGATTTACTAGAACAAAAAGTCACTCTCCCTTTTTCCCTCTTCCCCTCTCTTAACAAAAATGGATGACCTCACTTGAACTAGTCATGACACCTCCCAACCTCTACAATATATAGTTATCCCTTTATATGTAACTGTCTCCTAGTAAATAGTACACAGATTAATTTCTTCTTTTACCTAGGGGCACCTTTGCACTTCATTTATCTTGGCAGATTCATATTTTTATTTTTTTATTAAAATTTTTTTTTAATGTTTATTTGTTTTTGAGAGAGGGAGATAGAATGTGAGTAGGGTGAGGGGCAGAGAGAGAGGGAGACACAGAATCTGAAGCAGTCTCTAGGCTCCAAGCTGTCAGCATAGAGCCTAATGCGGGGCCCAAACCCACGAGCCATGAGATCATGACCTGAGCCAAAGTTGGATGCCCAACTGACTGAGCCACCCAGGTGCCCCAGATTCACATTTTTAAACAGAATATTTTCTTAAGACAGTTGTAGGTCTACATGCTATTGTGAAAAACATTGCACAGAGATCCCTTATATACTTTGCAGTGGTTTCCCTCAATGCTAAATTGAACAAAACTATCATACAATATCATAACCAGGATACTGACATTGATACAATTCACTAATCTTATTCAGATTTTCCCAGTTTTGCTTGTACTCGTGTGTGTGTGTGTGTGTGTGTGTGTGTGTGTGTGTGTGTGTATTTGTATTAAGTTGTTTTTTTTTTTTTAATTTTTTTTTCAACGTTTATTTATTTTTGGGACAGAGAGAGACAGAGCATGAACGGGGGAGGGGCAGAGAGAGAGGGAGACACAGAATCTGAAACAGGCTCCAGGCTCTGAGCCATCAGCCCAGAGCCCGACGCGGGGCTCGAACTCACGGAGTGCGAGATCGTGACCTGGCTGAAGTCGGACGCCCAACCGACTGCGCCACCCAGGCGCCCCTGTATTAAGTTTTAATAATGAACATTTGGTTTGGTATTCACTTCCACAGGGTCAAGATAAGTAAACAGTTCTAACAGCACAAGGGTCCGTTGTATTGTTTTATTATAATCTCACATCCCACATCTTCACATTAAAAAAAAAAACTCTTGAGATCTGAGTTCTGCATTTCAGTATGCTTGTGATCTTTAGTCCTTTCTAATGACAGTATACAAAACCACAGTTCATCTTGTTAAAATGATAATAAAAACACTAGGACATTGTAAAGAAAGACCTTGGATTATGTATGGCTTTACTGAAACTAGCTAATAAATAGATGAGAATGATTTGTGATTAGTACATCAATTGTTTGTAAATGAAAGGGTGTGTTTTGAGGTTATTGGAAAACTGTTCTCAGGAGGAAATTTAAGCGCGTGTGTGCGCACACACACACACACACACAAAGACTTTTGGTAAATATTCCAGATTGCTGCCAAAGTATTACCAACATTGAGTATCATTTTAAAAATGTAATATATTCCTAAGTGAACAATATTTTCATTGTTCTACCTTTGTGTTAAAGTCGTAATACATTTCTTATCAAATTGGATCTCAAAGATTATGGCCAATGTTCTCCTAGAGGATATGGGACAGACGTTTCTTTAATTTCTCTGGTTGTCCAATACTTCAAAATGTTATTTTCAGCAAAAATCAAATCACTAAACTGCCAAATGCAATAAGCATTCAGACTTCTATCTTTAACAAAGCTGGTACTAACTACTCTGCTCATGTGGTTGAGGCAATCATATTTTGTTTAATGTGGCTTTCTGTCTAAAGACAGACTGGAAGACTTTTGCTAAAATTATTTCTAAAAGGGATTTGATCTAAGTCAAAAGATACTTACCTTTTCTAAGTACAGTTGAATGAAAATAATTGTATTTTCTTTGAGAGGAGATAATCTCTGAGAGGAAGGGCCCTCTCAGTTTCTTTCTGAGAAATGATCATATTCTTTCTCCTTGTTACTGGTCAGGGTACTCCAAATCATCATGGCACGCACCATGGCCTGATGTCTCCTTTTGTTGGGTCAGAATTACTGGTCTATAGTGAATCAGTGTGGAGCTACCTTTATTATAACCCACTGTTTCTGCAAAAGTAAGAGCATTGCTGAACTTGGAATTGCGGAGATTATAAACAACACTACATGGATGAATTTGAAATTGAAGGGATATAGAGAATAGGGGTGGGGGGTAGATGATATAAACAGGTGGCATTAGAAGGGACTGTCCTCAGGCAAATATAACATGGGGAGGTGCTGGGGTTAGAAATGCAATCTATGATAAATCATTCCCTAATTAGCCTAGAGAAGTGAGTATACACGATGCATAGAAAATGCAATTTAATTGTAACCATGTAGTCCTGAACAATATAGATCTAGAAATCATATTGAGTATAAGCAAAAAAGATCAAATTCTGAAAGATCCTCTATATGTCATTGAAAACAACTATATATATATAGATATAGATATAGATATAGATATAGATATAGATATAGATATCTATCTATCTATCTATATATATATATATATTTTATTTACCCCAACAATTCTACTTTTGAGAATTTATCCTTTACATGTATTTGTGTATGTGTCAAAGTGTTGTTTGTGTACAAGGTTTATTCATTTCAGCATTGTTTGTAACAAGAAAGTTCTTGCTTATAAGTCAGCTCTCAACCCAAAGTATGTGAAGTGATCATTTGAGGTTTGGATTGTGATTTTTAGAGTCCTTCCACCTGGAGGTGAATTAGATTTTTGATCCCTGTCCACCTTAATGTCTTGGTCTCACACTGAACAAAGTTCTGGGATTAGGCAGGTAACTCAGGTGGTTCTTGTTGAGAACCTTTAAAGTCGTAAGTTAACATCGCATTCTAAGAAAATAGCTCGTGGACCGGGAGTCCTGGCCTCTTTGATTTACTTTCAGTTTTAGAGGCTGGACAGGGAAGTCTGGGGGCAGTGGTTCTTCAATAACATGTTCTGTAAGCAGATGAAGTGAGCAATGCAGACTTGTCCTCCTTACTCTTCTTACTCTTTTCCTTTAGGATTGAAAGCAAAGGGCCAAAACTCTTATGTAAAAGCCACATGAGGTATTGTGACATGGAAGGGGAGTGCAGACCTGAGTGCCTGTAATTCAGAACAGACTGTTTATTTTTTAAGCAACATCTGTGTTTCATAATCTGTTTTATAGATATGTAATTGCTCTGATAATTTGCAGTGTACTGAGTTTGGGGAAGATCATTATTGGAGACCTAGAATTTCTGACAGTATTGGGACACAGAGTTCCCCCTCTTAGCTTTTAAAAACATGGAAGAAAACAAAAATATGGATGTGAGAAACGTAACCATGGAATGCTACTTGTCTCTGTGGTGAGAAATATTTACACAGTCATAAAGTAAACACTGATTACTGAGTTAACTAAAAGTTGTAAGATAACCTCTATCTTCATTTGTGACGACACAGTTTAGATAACATCTAACTTGAACAATCAAGAAAGAGCAATTAAGCACATTTTTTAGTTAAGTTACTACAAGGAGATACAGGTGAACCATCTTTTAAGACGTTGTTTGTAAATGGGAAGGTGGGGTCGACTCTTAAATTGTAAACCTGTCGCTTTTTGACTTTTTAAAAAATCGTGTGCCTGTACTTCTTTTGTTCAAAGTTAAAAATATATATCTTTAAAATATATATATACATCTTTATCTACATATATGGAGCCAAGAGAAAAAAAGTAAGTATAGGGTCTGTAACGACTATTTTTTTTTTTAATTTTCTTAATGTTTATTTTTGAGACAGAGAGAGACAGCATGAACGGGGGAGGGTCAGAGAGAGAGGGAGACACAGAATCTGAAGCAGGCTCCAGGCTCTGAGCTGTTAGCACAGAGCCCGACGCGGGGCTCGAACTCACGGACTGTGAGATCATGACCTGAGCCGAAGTCGAACGCTTAACCGACTGAGCCACCCAGGCGCCCCATGTAATGACTATTTGAAATATCTTTGAACGTTACAGCTGAAGTAAGTTTTGGGGGAAAAAAGGATAAAGATAAAGTATGTGAATTCTTGGATGAAATAAAGAAATCATTGCTTTCATCTGAATTTTTGCATCTTTATTTCTCTGTAATTCTCAGTGCTTTTGGTACGCTAGATCAGGGATTGCAAAACTTTTTCTGCAAAGTGACTGATAGGAAATATTTTAGACTTGGCAGATCATGGTGGTTTCTGTTGCAACTGCTGAACTTTGCCATTGTAGTGTGAAAGCTGCCATAAGGCAATATGTAAATGAATAGATATGGCTGTGTTCCAATTCATTTTTTTATTTTTTATTTTTAGAGGGAAAGAGAAAGAGAGCATGTGTATGTGCAAGCCGGGGAGGGGCAGAGGGAGAGGGAGAGAGACAATCTCAAGCAAACTCCACACTCAGTGCAGAGCCCCACGCGGGGCTCCATCTTAAGACCATGAGACCATGACCTTAGCCGAAATTCAGAGTTGGATGCTTAACCAACTGAGCCATCCAGGAGCCCTGGCTATGTTCCAATTTAACTATATTTATGGACACTGAAAACTGAATCTCATATAATTTATATGTGTAATAAAACCTTCTTTTTTTTGTTTTAATCATTAAAAAATATAAAAACCAGGAGCTCCTAGGTGGCTCAGTCGGTTGAGTGTCTAACTTCAGCTCAGGTCATGATCTTGGGGTTCATGGGTTCGAGTCCTGTGTTAGCACAGAGCCTGGAGCCTGCTTCGGATTCTGTGTCTCTCTATATCTCTGTCCCTCCCCTACTCGTGCTCTTTACTCTCTCTCAAAAATAAATAAACATTTAAAAAAGTTTTTAAATATAAAAAACATTTGTACCTTGTAGACTTTACAAAAGCAGGTGTGGGCAGGATTTGGCTAGCAGGCTAGAATTTGCAGACCCTGGCTCTAGATCTAACACATTTGTGTGGTTCTCTCCCATGAACAGCAAGGAGCTGCAACCATATGGGCTGCAAAGAGGAATTTAACCTGAAGTAGGTGAGTGTCAGTTTCCTAGCATTTACAACTATGGAAATGATCCCATAGAAGGCTTTAAAATCCTCTTGGCCTCCTTTTCTCCTCTCCCTCTTCCCTATTCTCATTTATTTTTACTGTTTAGATTATAGAAACATCCCTGTGAATGAAGCTATATTTCAGTGAGTACTTCATTGCTGGAAATTTCACTACCAGAGATAGAAATAATACAGGAAGGAGGCCATGGTATAGAAGCCTGGATTCTTTGTTCCAGGAGAGCTGGTTTGGGGCACCCTAGCTCCAGAAGTTCTGAGGGGTTGGGTATCAAGGAGGCTTCATGGATATCAGGCCCTATCTCCACTCATGGGTTACCAGACCAGGTGGTTCCTGGGAGCAAGGTCCTGCGTGCCCTGACAAGGCTGCCCTGGAGACAGCACCACAGCCCTACAGTTGGTATTGATGAGGGAGACCCAGATCTTCTCATACATGACTGTTCCCTTTGGTTTAACCATGTTGTGTATTGGAATGCAAAGATGAGTAAGACTGCCCTGTCCTTAAGTCTAGTGAGAGATAATATGGAGAAATATGGGAAACACTTGGATAAAAAGCACTAATATATGTAGAGCCCACAATGGACAGGGGAGTAATGGAGAAAGAAGGTCAAAGAGGTGGACAGGGGCTAGGCCACAGAAGACCCTGCCTATATGCTTTGCCCAGGGCCTGATCCTGTAGCTCTGGAAAGCTAGTGGAAGGATTTTAAGCAGAGAAGTGTGGTTTGTAATCAGAGTTGGAGGACAGACAGCTTAGGGGGCCACTGCATTAATTTAGGGGGGATAATGAAGCCCAATCTAGATCAGTGGCAGTGGAGTCTGAGAAAAGCAGACAGCAGAAGAATTTAAGAGGTAGAACCTGAACAGTTTGTTTGCAAATGACTGAAGACAATTAATGTGGGACAGTCCCCAGTTTTGGGGCTTGGGTGTCTGAGAATTACAGTAGTACTGATCACTGAGATTATAATAAGAGAAATGGGCATTTGGGGATATTCGGGGTAGGGGAAGGGTGGGCAGTAGAGCCTTCATCATCTTTGAGATCCCTGTGGGACACCCAAGTGCAGATGTCTAGAAATGAAAGTTTAAGAGTGAGGTCTGAGCGGGAGGCAGAGAGGTGAAAGTCAACTGCAGACCAGTGGCTGCTCAAGTTGTACCTGGAGCTGAGTCAGCCAAGAGAGAGCACAGTGAGGACACTGGAGAGATGTGAACTTTCCCAAAGACCATCCATAGTTAGACTCAGAGAACCATGAGAGATGGGTGTGCTCAATGTCCAGATGGGTTTTCCAGAAAGAGAGAATGTGAGGAAATCAAGGTAGATGTATGTAAAAGGTGAATGTATCTATGAGGATGTTTATCCTAGAATTGTTCATATTTAAAAGTTGAAATAACTTAAATATCCAACAACAAGGACTAAATCATGGCATGACCATGTGATAGAATACCATGCAGCTGTTAAAATATAAAAAATTTATGTATAAAAAAAAACCCACTGGTGACAGATACATCAAAATGAATAATAGAAAATACTATTTTAGTATTCATATATTATTTATTCAGTACTCACTTAAGTTTTCCTATTTGCCTTCTCTCTTTTCCAGATTGAACACAATAAACTTATATTACATTGGTAGGTAGGCAAACCCATCAGGGTAGTAAGCAGGACAACACTGGAGAAGTGCCCATTGGATTCAGTATGTGGAAATCACTGCCAAAGCTGCCTGAGGAGTGAATGGGAAGAGAAGAAGTATAAACTGCAAGTTTAGACTTAATTTTTTTTTTCTTTTTTCTGAGAGAGAGAGAGCATGGTATGTGAGTGAGTGGGGGAAGGGCAGAGGGAGAGAGAGA
Source organism: Puma concolor (assembly GCF_028749965.1). NCBI lineage: Eukaryota > Metazoa > Chordata > Mammalia > Carnivora > Felidae > Puma > Puma concolor. The sequence continues at coordinate 46,357,250 of NC_141672.1, forward strand.
ATCTTAAGCAGGCTCCATGCACCAGCATGGAACCCAACAAAGGGTTCCGTATCATGACTGTGTGATCATGACCTGACCAAAATTAAGAGCTGGCCGTTTAACTGACTGAGTCACCCAGGTGCCCCATAGATTTTTCTTTGAGGATGGCCATAAAGGGAAAGTGAGACAAAGGGAGTCATGTCTACTGTGGATGAGGAGCTGAGGGAATTACTTTCTCAGGTAGGGAGTCTTATTATTATTATTATTATTATTATTATTATTATTATTTTAATTTACATCCAAGTTAGTTAGCATATGGTGCAACAATAATTTCAGGGGTAGATTCCTTAGTGCCCCTTACCCATTTAGTCTATCCCCCCTTCCACAACCCCTCCAGTAACCTTCTATTTGTTCTCCATATTTTTGAGTCTCTTATGTTTTGTCCCCCTCCCTGTTTTTATATGCTTTTTGTTTCCCTTCCCTTGTGTTCATCTGTTCTGTGTCTTAAAGTCCCCATATGAGTGAAGTCATATGATATTTGTCTTTCTCTGACTGACTAATTTCACTTAGTATAACACCCTCTAGTTCCATCCACATAGTTGCAAATGGCAAGATTTCATTCTTTTTGATTGCCGAGTAATATCCCATTGTATATACATATACCACATTTTCTTTATCCATTCATCCATCGATGGACATTTGGGCTCTTTCCATACTTGGCTATTGATAGTGCTGCTATAAACATTGGGGTGCATGTGACTCTTTGAAATAGCATATCAGGTGGGGAGTCTTGATCGAGCCCCTATGTTAAAGAAAAGAATCAGTCTCTCAGGACAGGTTGCAGGCTACAGGTCTGAAGGGGATTGTTGACGGGGCAGGGAAGGAGAAGAGAAGAAGGAAGAGCTTATTTATTTTAAGTATGACCTGTGGGCAAGATATAGGAAAGAGGATAGAAAGAATGCAGACAAAATCAATGATGTGTGGGTGTGGAGCGGGGACCAAGGATGTGCATTCTTGAGTGAGATGGCTTCCTGTCTGAGATCTGTGTTTAAATACTGTGGTGGGGGGTGGGGTGGAGCAGGGGCAGGGGTTGGGATACATGAAACAAGATCAGTGAGTCTTTGACAAATGTTGAAGCTGGGTAATGAATAGAAGTTCACTATATGATTCTGCATACTTTTGTAAAATTGCCAAGATTAAATTCAAAAAGGCCCTATCCTTACTTGAAGATAGCAGCTGAGTCTGACCTGCATTCTCCTACCTGAGACTGTTAACCCAACTGCTTCCTACTCCAGTATCCCAAACAGTAGAGGCTTCCTGCCTGCCTTGTTTCTTGTCCCAGCTCCTCTGGGATGGGGCCCTGGGCAAGTCCATGCTGGATGGCAGTTTCTGCAGCAAGGATTCAGTGGCCAGACTAGTAACCTGTAAAAAAAAAAACACAGAATCTTTAATGCAGAACCCCCAAGTAATCCTGGGTCAATAGCATCGAAACATGCAATAAAAAGTAAGTTGGCCTGTGTATCCTCCAATCCCTCCTGGGTATTGTGTGGTCCAAAGGTTCTGTGGGCCAAGGGGTCTCTGCATTTGAATTCATGGTGGAACAATAATTGGGGAGAGAATTATCACGTTGTGCTTTGCTCAGGTGTCCCATTCCCAGCCCCAGGAGCTGGGCATCACTCTGAAAGGCTTTCATCTTCTCATGTGATTATGGTACCCAGAATAAAAACTTTAGGCCTTTTTTCTTAAGATGATGCTTTTAAAATTTTTGGCATATAATGGAAGTGCAGTAAATGCTAGGTCATCATCATCATCATCGTTCCTCGAATAGAACTTTCAAATATCATGTTTTAGGAGCTGATATGTTCTCAGTTTATTCCCTTCAAGTCACTCATTTTGTAGATAAAGACACTAGCTCAAATGACTTGTCCCAGGTCATACAGCTGTTAGTGGCAGGGTAGATGACAAACCTTTTTTCTTGAACATCCCATAGTGAGGATCTAAATCTGCTTGTAACCCTTTCAAAGCCTGGGCCCAAGCAGAGGGTAATGTGGTAAAAGAAATACTGTCCAGGAGCCAAAGGCAACCCCAAAGCAGCTGAAGTCCATTGCTTAGCCTTCTTCAAAACTGTCAAGAGGATTCCTTTCCATAAACCACAGAAAAAAAATGACAAAACCTCTTGCCTTCATCTACAATATCCATCATGCCTTCAGCAGCCCCAGAACAATCCCCTCCATAATTCAAGCTCTTCCCCAACATTGCTCTCTCCCTCCCACTACCCGTTCCTCCAAAAGAAAGGATACTCCCTCTTTGGGAGGGGGGAGGCACAAGGGAAGTCACCTGACAATTGCAGGCTTGATTTTGGCAGGCTGGCAGAGGAGGCAAGGCTGTGGACAACCCCCATGATAATATCCTCAGAAAGGTAGCTGGGGTGACAAGGTAGTGATGACAGGCAGGCCATGTATGCCAGAAGTGAGACCTTTTTAACACACATTCAAGGAAATACATTGAATTGACAGTTCTGAGATAGCAAAGAAAAGATGTGGAGAGAGCAAGACTATGGGAAACAGAGAAAGGGGTCAAGTAGAAATGCCTTTTCCATGTGCCAAGTCCATCTTCTCCCCACATGGCTTAGACGCCATGGGCATCTGGGTGCCCTGGGTGATGCCTCTGTACAGCCTCCTAGATCCTCTCCCAACAGCCTTAGTGTCAGAACTGCCAGAGATGAAGCTCTTCTATCCATGCATGTGTATGTCTTGGCTTCTTGGCTATGCTTCCTTCCCAAGTAAGCTTCAGATCTGGGGAAGGTCATCCTGGCATCCTGGCTTACTCTCTTTGTTGAGCTGGGGTGTTTGGTGGCCAAGGAAGGATACATATCCAGGTCATCACCTGTGGCTAATCAGGATGGGCCCTTCCCTAGACAGAGGTGCATCTGGATCTTGTGGAGGGTTGACTATGCCATGATGGGCGCAGGAGAGCCCCAAGGTCCATGGCGAGGGGACCTGAGCCAATCATTGCAGCTCTGTCCAGACTTTCCAGAGGATCTGGATCGAGAGGGAACCACAGGCCTATATTACTCTCTTTCTGTTTATGTGAAAGAAATATTAAGGACTGAACCATATCTACCTTCCTAGGATATATGGGCTTTAATAAATAGAGAAATAAAAATAAGGCCAACAAATTCTGTAGATAAATGGGCAAAACACTTTTATGCAGTCTTATCATTAATTAAAATGAATCACCCTCACCCAAAGCCTGCCATGTCTCATCAAGACTAATTACAGAATTCATCACTGCCATGAGTGAGTTTTCCTTCCATCCAGCAAGATGCTCACAATCACAAATTACTATTCCTGATAGCAGGTGGGCAAGAGCAATGACTATCTCTTTGAGTTTTCAGCCAGCAATCAATATGGCACTTACTGAGCTCATATTGTTAAGGAGTGGCCATGATGGAGGTGGTGGAGTTGATAACAGCTAGTGGGGAGGCCTTCTGTGCCTGAGGTGCATACAGACTAAAGAGAAGATGAGGCTAAGTCATGTGTGGCCATCAGAGAATGGAGAAGTCTATCCTAAGGGCCTGTTGTATGGACTATTCATTTCTTCATTCATTCAACAGACACTTCATGAATTTTGGGTATGTGCCAGACATGGTTGTAGACACCAGGAATAGAGCAGAGAAGAAAACGCATCCCTTATTTTTGTGGAGGGTGCATTCTATGGGAGTGGAGACAGCACAAAACGATAACATATGGCATGCAGTAATGATAAAATGTTGAGGCAGAGGAATGGACAGATTACTATTTAGGATAAGTGGTCCAGGAAGATCTTTTTTTTTTTTTAAGTGTTTATTTATTTTTGAGAGAGAGAGAAAGAGCACACAAGTAGGGAAGGGGCAGAGGGGGAGGGAGAATCCCAAGCAGGCTCTGCACTGTCAGCACAGAGCCCAACGCGGGGCTTGATTCCACGAATTGTGAGATTATGACCTGAGCTGAAACCAAGAGTTGGCCAGTTAACCGACTGAGCCACTCAGGTGCCCCCAGGAAGATCTTTCTAATTGGCTGGCAATTGAACAGAGCAGAGAGAAGGTGAGAGCCAAGAGGATACCTGGGGGGAGAGACTCTGAGGGAGCAGTGAGCACCCAGGGCCCAGGTGGGAGTGCATGAAGGAGGAAGCAGTGTGTCTGCTGGGCAGGGAGTGCAGGAGAGTGGGGGCCAGTGGGTTTGGGTCTGAAGGGCTATGTGGGTCATTTAAGTCACTGGCTTTTACTGAGCCATTGTGGGGTGTTGAGAAAGGGCAGGATCTGACTTAGGTTTTACAGGAGCAGCTAGGTTAGTCTGGTAAGAATGGAGTAGGTGGGAAAAGCTGGGTGTAGCCAGTGGCTCATGATATCCAGGGAAGACAGCTGAGAGTGGCTTGAACCAGGGTGGTCATGGTAGGTTTTGAGAAGTGGAGGGATTATGGATGCATTTTCAAGTAGAGCTGACAAGACCTGCTGACAGATTGCATGTGGGGTGTGGGAGAAGGGAAGGAGGCAAGGATGACTCTAAGACCCAGCACGAGCAACTGGAAGAATGGAGTTACCACTGAGGCTCTAGAAAGGATACAGCCAAAGTGATGGTGACCAAAGGGCTGAGACACCAGTGGCTCATGGAAGCAAAGATAAAAATTGGAGTGTATTTATGGATGAATATGTCTACTTGTTGTAATGAGGAAGAGGTTGCAAATTGGTAGGCCCTGGGCTGAATCTGGCTGGTGGACATGTGTGGTTTGGTTCTCACAGTTACTTAATAAGTAACTCAACTCAATTAGTTGATATTTAGAACCAATGGGATTTTATATAAAAATATGGATTTCCTGCTTCTTTTAGGAAAGTGGAAGTTCTGGCAGTCCAGGTGAGGGCTGGTTGGCCCTGGATGACAGCTAGCCCCTTTGGCAGGGTGCCCCCCTCCCCATTCCCTATTATTTTATAGCTGCTTGCTACCCTCTCTCAATCCCGGTCTCCTCATTTGAAAATAGGAATAACAGTAGTACTTACCTCCTGGGGTTATTAGGAAAATTAACAGACATAACTCACGCAAAGCAACTAGAGTACATGGTTATCGACTAAGTATTCAAAAACGCTTGCTTTATTGTTGTTGGTGTTATTATCTGTCTGGTCTTGCAGGGCTGTGAGTTTGCAGCTCTTGCCAGGAGGATTTCAGAAAGCTGGAGGATGATTCTAACAGGGGTTGAGAGGTGAGTGAAGCTTCCCTTAATAAATAATGGCACCAAACCAGAAAGCAGAAGGGAAGGAGGCACAGCTCCGAGACACTTAGAAAATTGTGTCCGCCTGAGTGCTATCAGCCCCACAGATCAGGGTTCATTTCTCTTCTTCCGTAGAGCTCAGCATAGTGGCCTGGATCACCCAGTGACTCATCTAATAGCCCAGTGAGTTTGCCCAGCTTGCAGCATCACAAATTACATTTGCAGCCTCCTTATCAGGCAAGCTAGGAAATTAAACCTAAACGGCTATGGTGTTGCTAAGTAATATGGCTGCATACACAGACACCCGAGGCTGAGACCATCACAGCCCCATTCAAGCATCATTTCCCACTGTGGCTAATAAGGTTTGAGACCTTCAGAGAAACTGTTATTTTTTTAAGGTCAGAAAATGAGGTTACTTGGTTATAAGCAAAAGAGAGAATTTCCCTTCTAGATGCTATGTGTGTGCATGTGTGTGCGTATGTGTGTGTGTATGAGTGTACGTGTGTTTGTATATGGGTCTCTGTTGGAAATCTATAGTCTTGTGGCTAGTGAAAGTGAGGGGCAGGAAGCCAGCTTGCCTTCCTGAACCCCTCTGCCCTGGGCCATCTTTGTCTATTTTAGGGTTTGGCTCCTCATGGACCCACCAAGTGTAAAGCTTGAGGGCATGAATCCAGGGAATGAGGCAGTAGTTCTGTGGCCCCCTTAGTTCACACGGGTAAGGATTTAGCATGTGTATCATCACCCCAGTGTGGCTCTTCTGTAACTTAGTATCTCTGCTGGGTGGTGAAGTGTGGTCAGGGGGTTGAGGCATCTGGAGCCTATGAGCCCTCTACAAGCTCCCTCTCTAAAAGGAGTCCCTCCATCTTCTCTGATCTGGGCTCCCGGAAAGGGGTGAGAGAGTGAATTCCTATTTAATTAGTATCTTCAATCACATTGTCTTCACAATACTGCGGATTATTTTTCAAGACTCATTCAGGTTGTGTGAGCCTCACATATTTCTGGTTGGTGAGAAGGGGGTAGAGCTTATAGGCCACTGGAGGGAGATGCCTGCTGTCCAGTGGGTGTGTTTGACCTGTGCGGGTCTGAGGTAAGATCTGAGTTCCATCCTCTGGTAGCTCTTGATAATCTGATCTAGCCAGTCCTGATCCTCACTAAACAGAAGAAGGTGGAGAATTTCTTCTGGCATTTGTTGTGTGGTATGAGACATGGCTGTGCCCAGATGGGACAAAGACTTTCAGATAAGAGGTGTCTCCAAACCAAACTTTCCATATTCCCTTCTTTCCATTTTTTTGATAGACATGGACCCATTTCCCTGGGAAAGAGCTGTGCTCTGTTAGAATGAGACTAATCTGTGGGACTACCCCAGCTGGCCATTGATCTGACTGGGACATCCCTGTCCACCTCCACGTGAGTGATATGTGACCTCACCTTTATATATCACTCAGGAAACACTTGAACAAGCAGGGGTCATATTTCAGTCCAGTCTTTGGTTTTAACAAATAGTCAGGTGTAGATAATGATATTTAATCATTAAACCACCAACATATCTCATTTTGTAGTGCTTTGCAAACCTTGTGTGGCTGTGAGCTGTGATTTGTTTTCATGTGAATGTGACATGGTGCTTGGGTCTTATTGGTTAATTTTCATATAAGTCTTTATTTTTGCCAAATGTTTTCACTACTAATTTGTTGCATAGTAAGTTAAATCAAGAGCTGTATGATTTGTGTCCCCTTTAACACTATTCCTATTTGAAGGCCATATTTAAACAGTGCCCCTTTCTCTGGAGGGCTGTCACTTGGTCCAGTAGATGTGTTTCTTTGGATCGTTCTTTTATGACTTGTATTGGTCCTGTTGCCAGAAAGACTTCCAGAGAGTGAGCTGGCCCCACGCTGAGTGCCTCTATTGCTCTGCTTACCTTCCTCTGGATGACCAGTGAGTTGCTAAGCACATGTGTCTGCATGGCTATGTACTTGCCCATTTCTGAGGCCTTCAACTCTATCTGAATTCTCTGAGCTGGTATACAGTCTGGATTAGTTTTTCCAGGGGAAGGGAGACCACTGCCTCCACTGGCAGATTCCTAGCACAGGACAAGAACAACCTCAGGACATCCTGATTCTCCAAGGACCTCAGAAGGCACCACTCCCACCTAGGATAGAGGCACGTTGGTGCAGCAGCCTTGTGTTTTGGGGACAGTCCCACCTCATTCAGAATTGCTTCTATCTCCACCACTGTTGAAACATCCTGGCTAAGTCTAGGGTCCCCACTTTTTCTTCCTTTCCTTCAAAGTGAAGACTGGTCAGCACCTTAGAGATAATGATGCACCTTTAAAGTGATAGCCTTTTACAAAATTCTGATGATAGGGGTGCCTGAGTGGCTTAGTCAGTTGAGTGTCCGACTCTTGATTTCAGCTCAGGTCATGATCCTGGGGACGTGGAATCGAGCCCCATGTCAGGCTCTGCACTGAGCATGGAGACTGCTTAAGATTCTCTTTCTTAGTAGGAAACATGGTGCTTTTTGCTACATTTGGTAAAGAGTGAATGAATATGCATCTCCTGTCTATCCACAATTTCATGTGCTCCTGCTGACTGATTTATCAAGGCAGTTGGTCAGGGGTGAAATACCAAAGGCCCTCCAAGTCTCAGTTTAGCAAGGAATGTAATATTAAAAACTTTTATGAGGAATTCTTTCTAAATCCTTTGAAACCTAATTCCTAATTCCACCTTTCTAGATTTTATATATTAATTTTTCTGACTTCAATAAATTGTCAACTATCTTCAAATTTTTAATAAACTTATGTATCTTTTTTTAAGTGCTTGTGCACTCTCTAAAATAAAAAAAATTATAAAATTCTGATGGTTTATTGCAGATTCACAGTGGAAAATGCTGAAAATACAGAACAGCACATCAAAAAAATTAAAAACCACTCATAACCCATCATTAACTCACAGAATACCACTACTAACCTTCTGAAACATCTAGTTCAGGATTTTGTCTATTCACGTACATATATACACACATTTACATATGTATATAATGTATATATTTAAAAATGGGATCATAATATTTTGCTACCTGCTTTTCTCATTAACACTGTATTGGCATTCTTATGCCATTAAAGTATTCTACATCATCATTTTGATTGCCTGTCATTTTTTATATGGACACATTCTGGTTTATTTAGCCTGTTCCCTATTATGGGATATTTAGGTTGATTCCAGTCCTTTTTTTGTCGTTATAATCATTGACGTAAGGGACATCCTTGAGGTATGTCAAAGGTTAGCACATTTTTAAAAGACTTTGATATTGCCAAACTATTTTCCTGAAAGGGTATACATATTACTGACCAGCTGTGTATAGATGCCTTTTATTGCAATTTAAAACATATTTGCCAATTTAATAGGTGAAAAATGAGCTTCTCCTTGTTAATTTTAATATCGTGGAATGTGCGAGGTTAAACATTCTCCTTGCCATTAATTGGCTGGCGGGGATATTTTGTGCTCCCCTGCTTCTAGATGATGGAGTTTAAAACTGTTGTTAGTTACCACTTAGGAAGATAAAATTGGGGCATGCTGCCAGGGAGCTGAGGGTAGTTAAAGTGGTCGCTATTAGACTTCAGAGCCTAAAACCAATCTTCCTAAGTGTGTTTTCAATCATCCCTGAGTGGGTCTTCTAATCTGAGGGTATCTTCTCCTCCAGGCCTCCTGTAGGTCAGAACCTGACGGAGCATGACGTGGAACACAAGAGGCATGGGGAGGCATCTTGATATAGACAGGGTGCGTGGCTCACTAATAGATTGATACCCTATACCTCCAGTCATTCCCCTTGTTCTTCCCCTCATTCATGCAGATAATCACATATTGAATATCTTTCATTTTGCTTTATGGTGTCTATTTCCTTATATGATGGAGTAACTCGAGTGTTTGGTGTCATTGTTGTTATTTTGTGTCTGCCCAGGAGGTAGTTGAGAACCAGCTGTGTATGAATACCAGGCTTCTACTGTTTCTAGGTATGCAAACTCACAGGGCTAGGTGAGGAGAGAGGTCACAGCAGGGGAGCCGGATTTGGGAGGCACATTAAAGGCAGAGGGTACACTCTGGATCAGATCTGTAATCTGTAATATGCAACATGTTGAGAGGACCAGCAATCCTGGGGTGGCATGGCTGGGCTTTGAGGACATATTGATGTGCCATGCTCCTTTCATGATACAAAATTGACTTTCATGCAATTCATTCTTGTGTGAAGGTCCAGGGTGGATCTAGAAGACAAAATCATGAGGTATTTTGCCAGTTTCAATAACCAAGTTTTTGGGGAGAAAACGAATGGCTGGGGTGGGAGGGTGGTGAAAGCCTGGAAGGTGGTGAAATCTGAGGGGATGCTGGCTTCCCTCCAGCTGAAGCAGGCTCTTGTGAAGGCTGGGCTAGAATGGCCCGTCCATCATCGCAAACTGGCGGGTGTTCCCAGAAGAGCCGCTGAGGTGTGAGAGAAACTGCCTTGTTACCAGGAATGTGGGAAAGAGTGGAGGTTTTATGTATAATTTCCTTTTCTCAGAATCCAAAATAGTCATAAATAAGCCCAAAGAGGCAACAGGCAGGAGAATGAAACATGAATGCCTATCATTTCTGAGGAGCTAGAAACTGAGAAGAATTCAAATAGATCTTTCACTGTGGATTTGGACTCCGAAGTAACTTGGCCAAAGCTAAATGTAGTCAGTTTACAAAAAGGGCTCTGCAAGGTGACATAATGCCACAGAGATGAAGATTTTCACAGTGGAAAAAACAGGTTTGGCACAGGCAAGCTCTAAACTCTTTGGAGATCATAATCCTGTACTCTCCACAGATCCTTGAGAGTTAAAGGCTAAGACTGTTAGAACATCACGACAGGGTTTTACATCAGTCCTCCTTGCTGTGAAAGGACTTGGGTCTTTTGGTGTTGAATGCACAGAGGAGAGGATTTGGGAGGGCTGGTGGCACAACAGTTGGCTGCCTTGAAGAGAACTGCCTCTTGGAAGAATCTAGAGGCATTTGGTTGAACTTAGTGGTGTGCCAGCATTTATTATTAATCACACTGAAACTGCTTTTTCTTTGTCTTGTATTTTCTTGTAAATCTGACTTGATCTTCATAATGTAAGATATTTTCCAGAGGTTTATTGAATTTCAATTTTTTAGTCAGGATTTGAACAACTGCTGAGGCTCATGGGAGGGGCAGTTTTATAACATACATGGAGAGGAAGAAGGAATGTGTGTTTTATAAGCCGAGGTAGCATGTGTTTAAGGGGTCAGGCATGGACCCTCAGGCCTGATAGGGGCGCTGTGGAACAATGGTGGGCAGAGTAAAAATCATAGTCATGCCACAGTATAGTAGTCCTCCTTATCTGTGGTTATGCTTCCTGTGATTTCAGGTACCCACTGGTCAACCAAGGTCTGGAAGCAGATTGTCAGAAGGTCACTACTAGCCTAACACTACGTCACAACACCTGCGTCATTCACCTTATTTCATCTCTTCATGGAAGCGTTTTATCATCTCATGTCATCACAAGAGGAGGAAGAAGGGTGAGTACAGTGCTCCTTTCGCAGTACAAAAATGGACTTTCATGCAATTCATTTCAGTCAGAAGTTCCAGGGATGGATTTGGAAGACAAAAATCATAAGATATTTTGAGAGAGGTCACATTCATGTAACTTTTATTGCCGTCTATTGTTATAATTCTATTTTGTTATTAGTTGTTGTGACTCTTACTATGTGACTCTTACTATGCCTAATTTATAAATTAAATTTTATCATAGGTATGTATGTACAAGAAAAAAAATATAGTATCTATAGGGATTGGTACTATATGTGCTTCTAGTCATTCCCTGGGGGGCCTTGGAACATGTCCCCCATGGATAAGAGGGGGGACCGCTATAGGTGCCATTGGACGCTTAGCTCCCACTCCACTTGGAGATGTCAAGGCCTTGTTTTCTGTCCCAGGGTCTGTGTGTAACTGGGATGGGAGACCCTTTTACTTGAGAGCTATTATCTTTGCTGCATGATTAGACTCTCCTGACCTTAGTTCTCACTTGTAAAATGAGGTAATAATAGTATCCATCTCAAGGAATTGTGTGATTAACTGAGTTAATACCTTTAAAAAAGAAAGAGCACTTAGAGCACAGAGTGAACAAGCCATGCATGTTAACTATTATGATGACGGTAGTAGTAATGACCATCCCTATTGGACATCACAGATGGAGGCAGCCTAGGGTGGTTACATGATGTCGCTGTCTCCTGGCAAGGATCCAATGAATCCCCACTTTACACCTCCGTGGCTTTGCTGAGGACATGGTGAAGAGTGTGAGGACTGTTGTTCTATCTACTTCTGGAAGGGGCTGATGGAGAAATAACCAGGCCTGTGAGTTTATACAACAGTGGGTCAAAGTGTAAAACTTGACCTTGAGAATTTCATTAATCTCTTCAATTATATTGAAGGCAGCAGAGAAGTCACTTCTCACACGGGTCCCCAAGAATTAAAAGAGTGAATGCTGTCCTCTAACTCTTGGCCTTGCCACTTATCAGCTGTGTCAACTTGGGCCAGTTACTTAAACTCTCTGAACTGCAGTTTCTTCATTTGTAAAATGGGAAGACTATAGCATTGTTGGAGTTACTGAATCAGATGATATCTGTAGAGTTAATAGCAAATTAAGTTCTTGGATCCAGGTGACGGCTCAATAGAAGCCTGTTATCATGCCTATTATTATTTTTATTATAAATGCTTATAATTGCAAGCTACCTTTACAGTTTTCAATTTACAACACAGGGAACAGGTTACTTTCACAGCAGGGCTTGTCCTGTGACGATCTTCTCCATCACCTTAAAAGATGTTCACATTCATAGGAATTCCCTCACCTGGGCTGGGCCTGACCCTCAGAACTCCGTGGTTGTCTATGTAAAGATGGGCATTATCCATGGGAAGATTTCCATGCAAAAGCGTCCTGGTTGCACAAGGGTTGGGTCCAAGTCATCCTGCCTCTGCGAGTGTCTACAGCCCCAGGGAATGGGTCATGGCTCCTACTGGATGATTAGGACTTTTGAGGACTTTTGAGGTGTCCAGACTCAAACCCTCCTCACCATTGACTCTTTCCACTGGGCAAATTCCTAGGAGTAGACTGGCAGGATTACATGGTGTTCGTTTAACTTTTTTTTTTTTTTTTTTTTTAAGAGAGAGAGAGAGTGCACGAGCTGGGAAGAAGGGCAGAGGGAGGGAGAGAGAGAATCTCAATCCTACATGGGGCTCAATCCTATGACCCTGGGATTATAACCTGAGCCAAAATCAAAACTCAACTGACTGAGCCACCCAGGCACCCCTGTTTAATGTTAAAAAAAACTGCCAACTGTTGTCCAACACGGTTGTACCACTTTATATACCCCCCAGTTCTAACTGTATCATCTCTCCAGCCTCATTTTCCATTCTTCCCCTTACAGCAAAGTCAGTGCTTTCCAAACTTCAAGAAAAAAATCTATCTATCTATCATCTATCTATCTATCTATCTATCTATCTATCTATCTTTAACATTTGTTTATTTCAGAGAAAGAGAGAGGGGGAGAGACAGCATGAGCAGGGGAGGGGCAGAGAGAGAGGGAGACACAGAATCTGAAGCAGGCTCAAACTCATGACCTGAGCTGAAGTCAGATGCTCAACCAACTGAGCCACCCAGGCACATATATATATATATATATATATATATATATATATATATATGTCTTTTTTTTTTTAAGAAGCAGAACTTTAAAAATAACGAAGGCCATACCTAGACACCCAGTAAATAAAGCAGAGGGAGATAGATGCTTTGGCTGAAGGGTTGGGGGAGGTGCATGGACCCTGAAGCTGTGAGGCACCTCTGCCCACCCTGGGGCTGAAGGCAACACAGAGTGAAGACCCCTTCTAGGTCACAAACATGAGTTAAGTTCAGTTGGATTTAACTTCTGGGCCTGTCAGAGAAGCCATGATATTGTCCTGGCTTGGGCTGCCAACATCTCTGCTAACCATGCTAAAAGCCTTCCGTGGGGGTCATCCAAGCTGGCGGCAGAGGGCGAGCCCGTAAGAGGAGGGCCAAAAGCAGCAGGCTTGCTATGGGGATGATGTTTCTTACGGGATGGAAAAGATTTTCAGGATATGAATGCTACTTTTCCACCACCGCGGTGTGTCAGTCAAACTTACTCCGTCTGCAGGACAAATATCAGAAGCTGTGGGACTCCAGATACCAGGGACAAAGGAACAAATTGGTAACATTGTGCACAAAAAAGATTTTAATAAAGATTGAACTGGCTCCTCGAGTAGATTCTGCCACTCTTCTTATTGTGATCTTGACAGTGATGCCGGGCGGGAATGAAAAGGCTGAGCCTGAGGCGATTCATATTCCTGGCACTGACAGGTGAGTGTAGCCTAAATGGTGGCTGACAACAGAGGTGCCTTTGCAAGGGTGCTCGAGGGACACCCTCTCTTCCCGCCAAGATCTCCCCTCTCTGCCCTCACCACCCAGCCCCACCTGGCTCAGGGCTCCAATGCTGAGGTCTCAGTGTGCATGGGGAGCTTGACGAAAGCAGATACCTGGGCTCTTAACCTTCACTCAGCACCCCTTGGGTAGGGACCTGAGGAGCTGTGTTTTCACCAAGCCCTCCACATGTGTCTTCTTCCTCCACCTTTCACCTTTTATTGTGGAAATGTTGAAACATGTACAAAAGTAGTTAGAATAATATCACAACCCCCTGAGTATTTACAGCCCAGCTCCAACAGGTACCAATATGGACAATCTTGTGTCATCTCTAACCGTTCCCTTCTTTTCTTCTTGTATTAATTTTGAGTCCAATCCCAGACATCACATTATTTCATCCATAGACAGATCAGTATGTATGGCTAAGAGATCAGGGCTTTTTTTTTTTTTAAAGACATATCCACAGTATCAAATCTCACCCAACAAATGAGCAGTAATTTCTGGGTGTTACTTATGCAAAGTCAAGTGAAAGGACCACAGTCCTAAGTGCTCTTGTCCAATTGGAAAGTCACCTTCTCAGCTAGCAGGAGCCACCATGACACGTGCTGGAGGAGGATGTGCATTTTTTTTTTTTTTAATATTAGTTATCTTTAACTTTTATTTATTTATTTTTTTTAACGTTTATTTATTTTTGAGACAGAGAGAGACAGAGCATGAACGGGGGAGGGTCAGAGAGAGGGAGACACAGAATCCGAAACAGGCTCCAGGCTCTGAGCTGTCAGCACAGAGCCCGACGCGGGGCTCAAACTCATGGACCACGAGATCATGACCTGAGCTGAAGTCAGCCGCTTAACCGACTGAGCCACCCAGGCGCCCCAGGTGTGCATTTTTTTTTAAAGTTTATTTATTCTGAGAGAGAGAGAGAGAATGCAGAAAGGGCAGAGAGAGAGGGAATGAGAGAATTCCAAGCAGACTCTGCACTGTCAATGTGGATCCCCATGTGGGGCTCAAACTCATGAACTGTGAGGTCACAACCTGATCTGAATCCAAGAGTTAGTAGCTTAACCGACTGAACCACCCAGGTGCCCCCCGGGATGTGCCTTTTTAAAGCTGGCAGGAGCGCTACTTCTGGAAATCTACACTTACAAGAGAAAAATAGCACGAAGTCACGCTGATTACTTGCACCACAAAAGTGTCCCAGACTCTCAGGCCTAGGAATCTGGAAGTCTTGTAGTAGAAGCCTTCTATTTATTTTTCAGACAAATTCTGTATTTTATTTTATTTATTTATTTTTAATTTTTTTTAACGTTTATTTATTTTTGAGACAGGGAGAGACAGCATGAATGGGGGAGGGTCAGAGAGAGAGGGAGACACAGACACTGAAACAGGCTCCAGGCTCTGAGCTGTCAGCACAGAGCCTGATGCGGGGCTTGAACTCACGGACCGCGAGATCATGACCTGAGCCGAAGTCGGATGCTTAACTGACTGAGCCACCCAGGCACCCCCAACAAATTCTGTATTTTAAACTAAAAGCAGAAGGACAGCCGTTGAGTTTCCTAGGGATAGTCAGTCTCTGGGGCTACTAGTATGACATCACTCTGTGGGTTCTCTGAAATGACCCTAGTTTTCAAACGTCTGGTTAGGAAACCTGGGCTTGATTCCTATATGGCTCTCCAGTTTATGTGTTGTGTAGTTTTCTTATGTGCATTATAAAGATGATGGCCTTTGCCCCAGTGAGCTCACAGTCATGTTTGCCTGACAGTAGATACCATGCCTGGTATACGTACCTGCTGGAGTCCAGGGAGGGTGTGATGATGCTGGTCATGTGCTCTCCTACCTGGTTGTGCTCACTGCCCCTCCGCCCCCGGAGCCCACCCACAGCTTTGCAGGCCCACCTTCACTCCTGGATCTCTAGTCACGGTTTCTGTCAGGAGCTCAGCAGGAGCCAACTGCACTTTCCTGACGCCCAGAGTCCCCAAAGCTGTTGGGCGGAGCAGGCCCTGTTGGGACACCTGCCTTACTTGCTCCCCTTCAGGAGCCCTCTACACTGCATGGTGTGAATCTCCCTGGCCGACTGTCTTGTCTCTTCCTGGTAAGAGCACAATTGCCCATACATGAAGACCTCAGACGTAAGACTGGTTTGGCCTTGGCTAACCAGGTGTCCCTCGATTCCAGGGAGGGGCAGGGAACAAGGAAAGGGAGCTTTGCCAGTGGAGGAGGCTGCATGAGGAGACAGCGAGATGCCAGGGTCTTCTCTTGCTATCTCTCCTCAGAGGCAAATAGTGTTCAGTCGTAAGCAACCAGGAAGATGAGTTCACCCATGTGGAACCCAGTGCAGTGAGGCCAAAGGCTCAAAGTCCCCTGATAACAGTTTCTTCCTCTCAACAGAGGCCTGGTTGTGTCCGGAGAGTGGTCAAAGGAGTAGCTGTGGACAGAAGTCGCTTCTCTGCCTGCTTTTAGATGCCTGGAGAGGCCAAGGTGTGTCTCCCAAAGGGCCTAGTCTGTCCAGAAGTGACTGTTTATTGACTGGCTGGACATTCTATTCCTAGAGGCAAACAGACCCCCCCACCCCCCACGAAACCTGGTGTTTCTGAGGAGGTTCACAACAGCCTACTGGCACAGCTCAAGCAAAGGTATCTAGTATCTACCTGGTGAATCCTAGGCATGACTTTGGGGGTTGTCAAAGAGGAGGCAGGCCATGGGGGAGATGGCCTTGGCTTTGGAACTAGTAGGTCCCAGATTCCATTTCGTGCCAGTGGAGTGGGGGGCGGGGTGTCAGTTGGTATAACCATAGCAGAGGAGAGTTTGATGATGTCACTCAAGATCACAAATGCATGTATCCTTTGACCCAGAAATTCTGCTTGAGCAAAAGGACATATGTCAAGGAGGCTCACTGCAGTGTGTTAGTAATAGCAAGAGCTTGGCAACATCTAAATGCTCATTGGTAGTGGACAAGTTAAATAACCTGTGGTCCTTCCATACCATAGACTTTTAAAAAAGAATGAGGCAGCTCTATACATTTACTGCTACAGAATGATTTTCAGAGATATTATTGAGTGAAAAAAAGGCAAAGTCCAGAAAAACGTATAGTATGCTACCTTTTGTGTTTTGTAAAGAAGATTCCTTTTATATGCATAGAACATGGGACAAATAGCCAGAAACTGAAAACCCAGTTTATCCCTGGAGCAGTGACCTGGGACGGGGGGCAGTAGTGGGAAGGAAATGTATTTTTTACTATAAATGCCTTTGTAAAATCTGAGTTCTGTACTATTTGTGTATGTATGTATGTATTTATTTATTTATTTAACATTTATTTATTTTTGAGACAGAGAGAGACAGAGTATCAACGGGGGAGGGGCAGAGAGAGAGGGAGACACAGAATCGGAAGCAGGCTCCAGGCTCTGAGCCATCAGCCCAGAGCCCGACGCGGGGCTCGAAGTCACAGACCGTGAGATTGTGACCTGAGCTGAAGTCGGACGCTTAACTGACTGAGCCACCCAGGCGCCCCTGTATGTATTTAAAATAAAGTACATTTGAATAAAATTTCTGACATTTATAGGCTGTGCGACTTTGGGCAAGTCACTTACTTCCCTAAGCCTCATCTGTAGAATCGGGTAAGATTTCTATTACAGCATTGCAATAATGATGGTAATGGAGAGGAAGTGCCTTGTGCAGGATGTGCTGGTGAAGGGGATTCAGCCAGTGGAGCTTCCGTGTTTGTTTATGATTATATTTTAAGTTGTTACCATCTGGATACCAGGGTGGGGAGAACAATCCTGGGCTGGGAGAGACGGTGGTTTGGAAAACCGTGGACACCTCAAGGGCAAGGATGGCCTCTTCATCCCCTCCATGCCTGGGCCACGCAAACCTGGGCTGTTTGGGTGGTGCTGTTGTCCCTAGCTGCCTTCTCTGAGCAAATGTATGAGTAGTTGAGAATGCTCTATCCGCTAGAGGGCGTCGGCTACTGGGTTGCTTCTCTTATCTCTGGAATTTCTTCTTGGGCTGCCAGAATATGAGAGGAGCTTTGCCAGGGAAAATGTTTAAGGTGACCTTTTCCTCCGTACAGTGACCATGAATACATTGCTTATTGGTTCTTGTTAGGCCTGGGGGATTCCTAATCACCAAAGGTGCTGTAGGAACCGGCACAACCCTGGGGATGGGTGTGTGTGTGTGTGTGTGTGTGTGTGCCTGTGTGTATGCATGGGTTTGCATGGTATACATGTGTGCACACACGTACATGAGTGTGTGTGGGTGTTCGTGTGTGTGCACGAGGCTGTGTGGTGTGTGTTTGCATGCATGAGCATGCATGGTATACATATATATGTGTGAGTGCAGGGCCCTGGGTTGTGAGTTCTGGGTCAGTTAGCCTCTGACTGAGGGGTGCTCTGCCCCGAAATGGACTGAGCTGCTCCAGGCTTCCAAGCAGTCAGGCTATAGGACCCATACCTTACATTTGGAGAATGCTTTATATTCTTAGATCCCTCCATCTACCCTGGATCACTGCTTCTGACTGGACCTGTTCATCCATCATTTCTTGCCTCCCTGTACCTTTATGAATAACCTTTCCCCCAGACAGGAGGAGGAAGGGATCACCAAGAGAATTCCATGTCCCAGGTAAATCATGCTCCAAATGCTCTTCTCTGGAGGATAATGTGCCCCAGCTTCTGCTGGTGCTGGCTGGGGCACCTAAATAGACTGTGTCTATGCCCTCTGCCTCCACCTCTCCACTCACAGCAGATCCAGAGGGGCTAGAGGACATTTTGTTTCAGTAGTCTCTCGGTGACACATCATGGGAGCTCACAGCTCCTGACTCTTAGACCAAATCTCCAAGACTAAGCAACAGCTGTGGATTCCAAGGGGGATGAAGAAATGGTCTGTCCCCAGGATGCCTAGCTTTTGTAGGTGCTTCTAGGCCAGGGAGCATGTTGGGAATGGCCCCAAGTTCTGACTTTGTAGCTTATGACTCCGGCCGTTGACTAAAGAGGTGTGGACTGGATGGCACTTAGGGTTTGTAGTAATGATGACAATAATATCAGCCACTAACACTCAAGAAGATATCCTACGTGTTTGACACTGCTCTAGGTGCTTTGCAAACATCAACTCATTTAATGTTCTGAATACAGAGGATTCAATACCTCCTCAGCTATTTAATACCCCATTGGGTATTACCCCCATTTCACAGATAGGGAAACGGAGGCACAGAGATGTGATATGATTTACCTAAGGACACACAGCTGGTAAGTGGCATAGCTAGGAACTGAATTCAGGAAATCAAGCTCCAAAACTCTAGTGATTCAAAGCTGGTCTATTCAGGTTCACAGCGCTTCTTCAAGGCACCCAGATGGTGAGAAATCTCATTTTAAAGATTAAGAAAGCTCTTGGGGTGCCTGGGCGGCTCACTTGGTTAAACATCCAACTCTGGCTCAGGTCACGATTTCATGGTTTGTGAGTTCAAGCCCCACATTGGGCTCTGTGCTGACAGCTTGGAGCCTAGAGCCTGCTTCAGATTCTGTGTCTCCTTCTCTCTCTGCTCCTCCTCCACTTGAGCTCTCTCTCTCAAATAAACATTAAAAAAACTTTTTTTTAAAACACATTAAAGGTGAAGGAAGCTAGATTCCAAAATGAATACAACGCTTGCAGTTTCATAGGCAAGTTTCATAGCTTCTCCACAGTCCTAGTCAAGGAATACCCCATTCAGAATAAATCTGAAAAGCAAGGCACCTTGAATACGTGTCTGAATTGGGGTTGGGGCGTATGTTGGGAGCCGAAGAACCTTTCCTGCCCAGGAGCCAGGGTCCCATGGGCAGTCTCTCTAAAGGTACATCTGAGAGCGTGGGAAGCTGCCGTGGCCTTCCGCACCTCCTCCAGCAGGAGAGGCCGAGCCGTTCTTCCCTCCCGGGCCTCCTCCTCTGGCTGAAGGGAGGGGTTCGGTTGAAGCTTCTTCACTCCCGGCATAGCTAGTGGAGGAGGGTGGGAAGCCACTGCAGGCACTTTGGCGGCTCTACTGGCGGTTCCTTTTCATTTAATTTTATTTTTTGAGTCAGTCCCTCAAACTACCAGGTTTGCCGGCTTCCTGCTGGCTCTCCACTGAACCCAGCCTTTGAATGGGGACCGAGTCCGAACAGCCTCAGACGTGCCCTGAAGGTGAGAACCGCTGCTCATAAAAGCACCTTTCATAGCATTAAATTCCTCTGCTTCAGAGTCTTTGAACCTGGAGTGATCCACAGGTTGCAGCCCAGCTGGAGATGTGTGATAAAAGAAATTGGCCTGCTCAGAGTCCAGTGGGAGCTGTCAGAGGAGGAGAGTTTGACAATGTGAAGCTGGGCCTGGTTCTGAGACCCCGGTAATTCCACAGCATGGGTGGACAGGAGGTCACCCATGCATTCAGGACACTGCCTAGTCCGGTGACACCACTTCAAGCTCCTCCAGACTTTGAGGGCCTGAAGAGAGGCAGTGAACCCAGATCAAATGACCAGAGTGTGTGTATGTAACGGACCCACATTCCCCGACAGTGGGGATGGATGACTGGCTAGACAGGGACCCCAGAACCTGATCCATCTGGGCCCAGGGTAGGACTACACTTTCCAGATCCGTTGAAGTCAAACGTGGCCATGTGAGTTTCTTTGGCTGGTAAGGAGTGAGCTGGTGGAAGCCACGTCCTTCTTTTCCACTGCCGGGGCAAACATCAGTGCTTGGGTAGGGGGGCAGTTGTGCCAGCCTGGGTTCTAGCATGTACTACATGGAGCAGAGGCCCCAGCTGACCCGTGATGGTAGTGCAGCCCAGCGAGAAGTCAGTCTTTGTGGTTTTAAGCCACTGAAATTTTGGGGATGTCTGTTAATGCAGCATAATCTAACTAATACTGACATTCATGGATAACCAGATTGATGAACTCCGACTGTGGATCACTTAGCTAGTGTGGTATGCAACCCAAGCAACAAAATTTGTTAACCTAATTAAAGTGCACATAATTTCTGAAACTGAGTCTTTGTGGTAGGCACTGCAAGCACCTTGCAAGTCAGTGGGGAGAGAATTTGGGAAGTGGCTCTGAGCCTGCTGGTACTCTACCACTGATTCTGCCTGGCTTAGAGACTTCCAGTAGGTAGGACACCCAAGGACTGTGATGGGTCAGGTGCTTATTTTTAGTTCTTTTTTTAATGTTGATTTATTTATTTTTGAGAGAGAATGAGAGAGAGAGAGAGAGAGAGAGAGAGAGAGGACAAGGAGGGGAAGGAAGGAGAGAGAATCCCAGGCAGGCTCCATGCTGTCAGCACAGAGCCCAGTGTAGGGCTGGAACTCATGAACCGTGAGATCATGACCTGAGCCAAAATCAAGAGTCAGATGCTTAACAGACTGAGCCACCCAGGAGCCCCTTATTTTTAGTTCTGTAATGAGTCAATGGAAACAGCTATCTTTTACCCTTATCTATTAAAGCTGCAGAAGCGTATCATAGGCCTCTTGAGTAAAAGAGGAGATGTAGGTCCCCTTAATGTGAGGTTCTCACATTTGCTATACATTAGAATAACCTGGTAATTTGAAAGCCCCATGCCCAGGTCAGGCCCCAGACCAACCCAGTCAGAGTATCTGAGGGGAGGCCAGCATCAGCAGCTGCCAAATCTCTCCATGTGATCAATATGCAGCCAGGCCGAAAACCACAGTCATGGGGGCCCCTCTTCTTTCACTAGGGACCATATTTTCACCAATGTCTTGAGATGGTCATTTTGCAGAATTCTATTGCCTACATATAACCTGTGTCTCAGGCTGCAATAGACGTTGGAAAGAAAAGGCCTGGAGACTCACTGCAGTCTCCTGAGTGTGAGGGCTTATAGCTCAAAGGGGGCTCCTGGAACCAAAGATGGCCAGCTATGGTCCCTCCTAGGAGGGTTTGGGGGTACACAGACCTGGATTTGAGCTCCTACCCCACCCTTCCCTGTAACAGCTCTGTGATCTGCAACAACTTGCTTGACATCTGTGAGCCTCAGTTTTCCCACCTGCAAAGTGGGGATAATCTAATGTCAGCCTTATTAGCTTAGCACAATAGTCTCTGAATAACTACTAGCTATTTATTATTTCTCCCAGATGACTTGTCTTGAATGATGAGGCAGGTGATGTAATTTAACAAATTCTATCTGCTGCCTTTGTCCCAGTCCATGCCTTCCCTGGTAAATGGGACCCCAACTCCCCAGCTGCCTAAGTCAGAAACTTGGGAGGCATTCCAGGCTGTTCAGTCTCTCGCTTAATCCCCACATCCAGCCCATCATTAACCATGATGCCTCTACCCCCTAAGAATCTCATAGATCTGTCTAGTTCTCCCTATTCCTACCGCCACCGCCTTTCACCCTCCACCTTGTGGGCTGTCTGCACCAATGCAGTAGCCCCTGGTGAGTCTCCCCAGCTCCCCCACTTTGATGCTGCTCTAATCCACTTCCCAAAATACAGTCAGAGAGATCTTTCTAGAATGTAAATTTCCTACCAGATATTAAAGCAAATTTTAAAGTTGTCATAATTAAACCAGTGGGGATGCTGGTGCATAAATAGACAAACATATCAATGGAAAGAAAAATAGAAAGCCCAGAAATAGACCTGAATATATACAGGAAGTTTATATATTTGAAAAGCGGCATTTCAAATCAGTGGAGGAAAGATAGATTATTCAATAAATAGCATAGGCACAACTGGGTAGTCATCTTTCCATAGAAATAAAAGTGGATCCATACCTCATACTTCATACAAGGAGTGGTTAAAAGATATAAATGTAAAAAATTAATTGGTAAAGATACTAGAGGAAAACATAGTATATCTCCAAGTGGAGAGGGCATTTTAGAATATGACTTAAAATCAGAAGCCAAAAAGGAAAATATCAAGAGATTCAACTTAAATTAAAAAAATTCTCTATGGCAACAGTTACCATAGGCAAAATCAAAAAACAAATAAATTGGGAAAAATATTTGTAACTCATATCACAGAACAAAGGTTAATTTCCACAATATGTGAAGAGCTTCTACAAATTAATTAGAAAAGACCAACAACCCAATGGTGAAGTGGGCAAATATATGGAGAGTTGAAAGGGAAATAAAAATGACTATTAAGCTTATAAAAATAAGGCGCCTGGGTGGCTCAGTCGGTTAAGCATCCGACTTTGGCTCAGGTCATGATCTCACGGTTCACGAGCTCGAGCCCCGCATTGGGCTCTGTGCTGACAGCTCAGAGCTTGGAGCCTGCTTTGGATTCTATGTCTCCTTCTGTCTCTGCCCCTTCCCTGCTCACACTCTGTCTCTATCTCTCAAAGATAAATAAACATTAAAATATATATATATATATATATATATATATATATGTGTGCCCAACCTCACTCGAATAAGATACATGTAAATGAAAAGGACACTGATATTAGTTTTCACTTATTAGATTGAAAATAAAAAAATTTTGATGATACAGGAATTGCTGAGAGTGTAGGGGAAAAAGCATCATCAAAAAGCTATTTCGGAAAAAGTAGCAAGATGACAATGACACCTGTGATGGATAGTTTCATTTGTCAAAGCAGAAAGGCTATAGTACCCAGTTTTTTAATCCAACATGAATTTGGGTGTTGCAGTGAAGGTATTTTGTAGATGTGGTTAATATCTACAATCAACTAACATTAAGTAAAGGAGATTCGTCTTGATGATGTAAGTGGGCCTCATCCAATCAGTTGAAGGTCTCAAGAGCAAATACTGAGGTTTCTGGCAGAAGGAGAAATTCTGCCTCAAGACTGAAGGTTCAGTTCCTTTCTGTCTGAGTCTCCAGGCCACTGGTCTGCCCTTCAGAATCCAGACTTGCCAGCCCTCACGATCAATTCCTTAAAATAAATCTCTCTCTCTTCTATAATCTCCTACTCCTTCTGTTCCTCTAGAGAATCCTGACTAATATAATATCCTTTAATTCAGCAACCCCGCTTTCCCACTTGTGGAATGCTTGCACACATGTGAAATGACCCATGCACCATTTATTTCACTGTAGCATTGTTTGTAACAGAAAGAGTGAAGGCAACCCGAGTGTCCATCAGTAACGGGATGGTTAAGAAGTCATGTTAATCCGCAGAGTGAAGCACTGTGTATAAGGCAATGATGTAGAACGGTTTCTGAAACTGACTTAAGAGAAAAAAAAGAAAATACCACACAATGTTGACCAGCGTGCAGAGTATGCTCTTTCGTGTGTAGAAAGGGGGGAAATATTCCAGTGTTTGTAAACATACAAAGTATCTTTTGGTGGGCACATAAGAAATTACCACTGAATGTCTCCAGGGCAGGGAACTAGTGGCCAGGGCATGGGACAGGAGGGAGACATTCCACCTAGGCCCTTTTGTTTCACAAAACAAAGCCTCTCATGTCTGATCATATCACTCCCCAGCAAGGGTAGCTATGTCCTTAAGGCAGAGTTACATTTTTTTTTTTTTTTAACCAGGGTTTATAAGGTTTTACGGCCCTACCTCTGCCTTCATCCCATCTCTGACCCTAACCCCTATGGTTTCCCATTCTCTGCATTCTCCATACCAGTCCCATATTTCCTTATTTCAGTTCCTAAACTCATATGCTGTCCCTTGGGAGAGCAAATTGGGAATGCCCCCGAGGCTCTTTCCACAAGTTCCTGGTTTTTGGTCCTTCTGTATCGTTCCCTTTCTTCCTAGGGATGGGTGGCATGGCTAGTGTTTGACGTCCCTCTGCTGTGAGCTTGGCTTCCCCAGGGAACCCAACAATGAACACAGAGCTCTGCCCACTGGCTTCCTCTGGGCTCTGGGTGGTCACGTCCCACCCAGGAGGATTACGGCAGTCCTTATTCTCTTTCTTGCCCTCTTGGGGACCCCTGGTCCATGAGATTATATCATTCAGGCTAAGAGACTGATAGGGACAGGGACCCCGCCCCCCCCAGATGGCCTGTTGAGGCATCTCAGTTTTTCTCATGTAGGCACAGGGAAGAGGCCTCACTGTAATTGAACTTTACCTACCTGTTCCAGAAGGAACTAGGCACTTGTGTCTTTCAAGGCATCCTCTGTCTTCAGACATCCAGCTGGTCAGCACCCAGCCCTCAGGAAGTCCTGTTGTAGGAGGAAGACAGCAAACCTGGGGCCAGCCCCTTAAATCATTTCAGTGGGGGATGAGTTAGACATGACACTTTGGAAGCACACCTGGCTAAATGCAGTGAACTTCGGGGGAACAAGGGCTTGGATTCTGTGTCTTAGGACAGGACAGTGGAGTAGGTTAGTAGATGAAGCAATCTGGACCTCAGAGCACACGGATGGGATAAGACATGCAGGGTGTATGCTCTCTGTCCAGGGTTTGGATGTATACATTTGGTGATGGATGGGGGAAATGATGTGTCATGTATAGATTTTATTTCTCTCATTTGCAGTTTGCTGACTTTGCACATATTCCATCTTGGATGAGTAACAGGGTCATAGGTCAATGCTGAAAGGGACTCAGTCTGGTACAAGTACGGGAAATCCATGTATAGCTTTTTCCCAGTGAACAGAGCTGGGGTATGTATAATGGAAAGCATTATGGTTGGACTGGACAGATTCGACAGATCAGATGGACAGATCCTGATTGGACAGATTCGACTTCGGGGTTTTGTAGTTTCATCTGACTTCACTCTGGAGCTTGTTAGAATTTTATGGCATGGAAAACTGGAACTGTCTCCTAAGGATGTTGGCACAAACAGGGGCACCTAGTCCTGGGTGTGGCCCCCCACAGGAGGATTTAAACTAGAACCTCTCGGGGCGCCTGGGTGGCGCAGTCGGTTGAGCGTCCGACTTCAGCCAGGTCACGATCTCGCGGTCCGTGAGTTCTAGCCCCGCATCGGGCTCTGGGCTGATGGCTCAGAGCCTGGAGCCTGCTTCCGATTCTGTGTCTCCCTCTCTCTCTGCCCCTCCCCCGTTCATGCTCTGTCTCTCTCTGTACCAAAAATAAATAAACGTTGAAAAAAAAATTAAAAAAAATAAATAAATAAACTGGAACCTCTCTGCTGTCTTGGGATCCAACAGCTCTGATGGGACCATTTCACTCACCAAAGCTCTGATTTTGTTTCTCCTGGATAGGACTTAAAAAAAAAAAAAAAAAAGAACTTCAAAAAACTGTGGAACACACTATTTAAAAACATGCATTCTGAGTCAAGCGTAAACACAAAGCTGTCTTTTTATAAAGTCTGAGCTTTATAAGGTTGCCAAAATGCTTCTCTGTCAGTTTTAAAAATTGAAGTAGAAACCACTTAAGAGTGAAAAATATTCCATGGAGGAAATTCTCAGACACTGACTTCCCAAGTTTACATCACAGAGAGGTCCATATCTGTGTGCAAGAGCCCCATGGGCAAAGCTGGTCAGATGGAGACCTTGGGCCAGGTTGTTACATGGGAGGATACTGTGAAAGACCATTCACTCCAGTGGAGCTCCTCAGCAACGTTTGTAAGGTCGTTCTTAAGTTTGCCAAAGATCTCCAATTCCCTAGGCACCGCATTTCCTACTTCATGTACCTGTATCCTAAATGTGTAGATAGATGCACACACACAGAGGAGCCACCCTCCATTCTCAATCCATCTGTGCCAGAAACTGAGCGTGGGAAGTGAGAAGACACATCTCAGGGATGCTCTGGAAATAGTGCTCTATTGCTTGACCCATTTCCAGAGACTTCAGGTTCAGGCTCTCACCTCCCATAACCAGTCCCATTACCTTCTGGATTTTCCTCTTCCTTTCCTTCCAACACATCCCCTTTCTCAAATATTTTGTTTTCAGCTCTTAGAAATGACTAGGGAACAAAGTCCTTGTGTTCTTCAGCCCACTTCCAGGCTTTCCTCGGACCTGATAGGCACTTCTCTACTGTATTGTGGGCATTGTTGACCTGGGTGAGGGGAGATGTTGGCATTAGGAATTCCATCATCTCATCCTGAGGGCAATATCCCAGACTGATTTTGCAGACTGACCCTAGAGCTTAGGGAGCCAGAACAGGGCTACTTTTTATAGCAATTTGACAGAATAATTTTGTCAAGTCTAGTACAAGACAGGGCTTGTGATTAAAAAACTTTCTTACTGTATTTTACAAAAGAATTGGGCTATGTGGATTAGAAGTAAATAGCCACTACTACAACTGTAATTCACAGATGGTTTGAGACACAGTGAGCTAGGGCATGCTAGAGCTACTGTTGACAATCCAGAGGCTGAAGTGCTCAGGAAAGAGGTGGTTTTCGGGTATGGATTGTGAGGTATGGATGGAAAATAGAAAATAGAAGTGTTTGTGGAAGACTGTGGAGGGGTATCTGTCAGGTGTGCTGGAGTGATGTGCTAGCATTGCCCACTGGAACAGGGGAAATAGATGACGTACAAGCTGCCATAGTGTGCTTCTCTGTGGGCCAGGTGCATGCTGACCACTCCACATCTTTATAGAGAAGGGTTAGGTTCTAGTTATGGGCGAGATTTTTGCTGTCCTTAAGCCCCCCTCTCAACATCCAAGTCTTGGGCTGATAGGGAGTCAGGGCCATGGATGAATATAGAAACTGTTCCAGGGACCAAGCCAAGGTGCTTTCATAGGAGTTTGGATTCTCTTTGTATTACCCCCTTGGCACCTTCCTCATTAGCATAGAGAGCATGAATTGATGGTGCCCATCTGTGCTCCTTCTGGAGTCCTCTCACAAGCCCATTGCAGCCTCTTCCCAGCCAGTATGCTCTAGAGGTGTTACACATCCCCCTTTAATAATGGAATTAAGGCTCTTCTGCAGAGAGGACTGCTAGGGGACACCCTAAATGCTCTACCCTATGAGTAATGTCTCCAGGATTGAACATTCTGTTACTAAGTTCAATGGCAAAGAGCCACCGCTTTGCTGAGAAAAGCACTAGCCAACTCCTTTCAGGCTACCATGCTGAGCCCTGTTTCTCTTGATCTCCTACCTTTCACATTTATTCTCATTTCACACATTGCAGAAGTGAAGCTCAACTTTTCTCTTGCACATTATCCCCTTCCCTTCAGAAGAGTCTGGTCATACAGGGAGTTGTATCTCATTTGAGTTATGAGAATTTAACTTTAAGAGGAATTTAGCATCATTTAATATCTCAGCTTATGAGGCATTTCTACATGTTTCCAGGGAAACCTGATTTTGCATTTCGGTTGAGTAGCTTGAGCCTGGTAAAAAGAGTGTGTGGTCATTGTTACAATATCAAGCTGTGGTTGCCTCAGAAAAATCTTGGTTTGTGGTAATAACCTCTATATCCTATTTTTTCTTTTGTCTTCTCCTTCTCTGGATTACAGGTTTAATTATATAAACCTTGAGTATCATTAGGCCAAAACACAAACGAAGCCAAAGATCAGAGAGGTTAAGTAACTTGTTGCCTATCACACAGACCGAGATTTCAAACCCATATTAGTCTCTCCAGCCATATCCTTAACTGGCATTATTTAGAATTTATATCAAATATCATACCGGAATTAGAGGTATTAGAATGAGATTCAAGCCACGTGTAGTCAAAACCCCAAGGCTCCAAGGGTGCTGCTGTTTCTTCTTGCCATGGTTTAGGGTTGCAATATGATTTCATAGGCATTGAGGATGGAGAATAAGTTATAAGCAGTATCATTTACAAGGATAGGGTTTGGATTTAGAAACATGCCTTCAAGTCAGGTGATGCATTCATTGGCTACTCTGGGCACATATCAAGCTGCATAAATTTTTATACCTCTCTACCCTACTCTTTTGTAAAAAAAAAAAAACAAAAAAAACAAAAACTCATAGTTGCAGACATAATTTGCATAGAACGGTCAGGTGGTAATAGTTTACAGGGATGTCATGTTCATTCTTCCTTGCTAGCTTATTTCTAAGATTCAGTTTGTTTTCTAATCGATCACATTGACAAAAAGGAAAAAAGACACACACACCAGTGTTACAAAACCTTGTATTAATCATTTCCCTTCACTTTCAATATAACATTGATATGAAATATAGCCATGATTCTTAGTTACATGGAGGAAATGAGTAATAAATACATTGTAGCAAGTTTAAACCACAAGGGTGTTTCACTGGTAACAACATTTGAAAACTGTACACTTGCAAAGAACAGCATCTTCAAACATTAGTATATCTGTATATCAGTAAAGCTTTACATGTAACAAACATGCTATTTCCATATATGACAAATTTAAAAAATATGCATTGCTTGGCAACATGAACTAGGCAAAAATAGTTCTTTGTTCACTAACTTTATACAGGAAAACAGGACGGAGGCATGCATGTACAATAGGGATGCCTGCACGGGGCATGCAACAAAAGAAAGCTTTTTAAAAGTCAGCTTACATTAGGCATAAATACACGAGGGTTATATATTAATAAGGGAGGAAGTCTTCTGTTTGACATTATTAACATTCCTGTTTTCTTCCTATTCCTCCCAGAGGAATACACATTCACCTTTAAGTAAAGATAAAGGAATTACAAAAAAATAAAACGCACTTTGCAAACATCTCTGATGACTTGTAAAAAAAAAAAATCAACATTAGTGTTATCACAGCCCCATGTGCAAATGATCCTTCTGCAGGTCCTCCTTGTAAGAGGCACACCCCAGTGCCTTGGTCAGGCTGTTTCCCTGCACCCAAGCTGGAGTTGCCCGCTGCAGACACCTCCAGAGGGCTGAGATTGCGGCCTGCTTTTCCTCCCCTCGCTGCCCTCCTGGTTGCATGTCTATGCATTCAGCCCAGCTCAGTCCCCCAGCCTGGGCTTTGGGTGAGATCCTGGTTCTAGCTGGGGAATGCACATCTACAAACCTTGCACCGGCAGTAGCTACAAGAGGTGCAGAAGAACACAGACCCGGAGAAGTCTCCCATTCCATAAAAGGCAGCCAGTGACACCTCAAAAGAAAACCTTGTTTCCCTCAGTGTCTCTTCAAATGAATGGGAGATGGGGGCCCAGCTGTAGTTCCAATCCTGAGTACCAAAAAGGGACCATCAATACACAGGATTTGAGAGCTCGGTGCAAACAGCCACCCTCTGCAGGCAGACCCAGCAGCATCTGTTTTGCTTGCTGGCCCTCCTTTAAAAAGTGAAACTCAAAAAGCACGTGGAAAAAGACACATATCAGCAGCAATGTTTCAATTCTTGTACACAGTTCATGTGTGTCTTCCTACTGTTTCTGGTTAAGAAACCACTATGAATAAAAAGCACCAATAAAACATCATACATGGTAACAATATCGTAGACCGCCACTGTCCCTGGGACAGTGTAGAGATGCCAAAATACATACTGCTTAAATCAGAAAAAAGGGGGGAGGGGAGGACATGTAGTGAAATAGATTTTACTCTGAGATTTTTAATGTTTACTATTAATATAAAACAGTTGCATTTGGGGGTCAATGGGTAAATACAAAAAAAGGCACTGCCGCTTTATTACTAAATATCGGACTTCACAGCCTTACGCATGCAACTGTTTGATTCTTTTATAAATAAGGTTCTTTTGCTTCAGGATTTTAAAATTGAGCTGTATACCTGCAGTCAACACAGGACTCAAAACAAGGTGGGGACAGGCTCCTAAAATTTATCAGAACACTCAACTTAAAAAAAAAAAAACACTAATAGCAAAACACAACTAAGTAGATAAATCTATACACAGTCGATGAAAAATAAGCTTTTCTTTTTTTTAAAAAAAGAATTATGTTGTTATTAATAACAGACTTTATCATGGTTACCAGCCATAGCAAGTTAATAAGTAACATATCCAAAATAATATCTCTAATAATCAGATAACCATTGTTTCTATATTCAGTGAAGGAATAAATAGAAATCCAGATTTGCAAATACTTTAAGGTCTTCTTCCTTTTAAAGGATTCATGCTAATGTGATTGTGTTTACAATCTGTTTTCTGAACAACCCAAGTCTTTATGGATATATGTGTTTTGCAGCAGATCTGAATGCTTTCTCATTTCTCCACAAGATGTGTAATACCATTGTTTTTTCTTCTCTTTATTAACTTCCTCAGCATCCAAAAACACCTTCACAAACCCTCTGGTCTTACTTTGGCCTTCAACATTTTTGATCTATTCCTGCCTTACATGTGATCGTCCATCCCAACACATTCCCCAAGTAACACTAAGTTTGTTTAGAAAAGGGGTGTGGAGGATGAATGTTAATGGCACTTGGTTAAAAAAAAAAATCAACTAAAAAATGCTGCCTCTTTCTGCACATGGATTTGCATCTTTACAATGTAGTCACCCAAGAGGAAGTCTCCTTTCTTAATGCAAAGCATGGTATCATGGGTTCAAGCCCCCTTTCCTCGCTAAAGGCTGTCTACAATTAAGATGCTCCCACCTTTTTAAACCTTAAGACTTAGAAAGCAAGGCTGTGTTAGTGCACATTTTTAATCTTGAAAGGAAAAGAAAGTTGTTTAGATTGCATTAAGGCCTTTTAAATCTGTATTTACTTCATTAACCTTTCTTTCTTTTTTAAAAAAAATAACCGTAAGCGAGTGCAGCGATTTTCATGGTGTGATCTCTTCAATTTCGATTCTGACTTTGCTAAAAGAAATGGCACCAGACTCACCCATTTAATAAACAGGACTTATACCACCTCCCTGATTTCGCCTCTGGCTGAGCATTCATACCATCATTTACACAACCCAATTTTCCAGTGCAGAGCACAACTCCTCTTCGATTTCCTTTAATACTCTCCATTGTATCGAATCCCAAACGTAGTCTTTCTTGCCCTTAAGAAACAGAGCTATTACTTTGTGGTAGCATAGTTTGTTCATCTCTCATTATGTCAGGACTGGTTTTTTTCTCCCTTCTGTGTGTGGCTGGGTAGATAAATCAGCCAACAACACAGCAAATTCCTGACGTACACGTGGATAGAACCACGTTTCCATCACGCAGTTGACCTTTCCTACATCTTCCTTCACTGCCCACCTGGTACGGTGGGGGCCTGGCCGCGTGGACTGCACATGTCACCGCAGGCCCTCTCTGCCACTTGCTGACTGACCGGTTATACACTGTTGCTGGGCCTTGCTCTTCTCCTGTTCCTCAGCAGTGAGCGAGCCAGGGGGTTGCAGCCCCCAGCTTCGGGTTTCTGAGCGCAACCGCAGTAGACGCGGTGTTTTGAGCTCATCATCTGGAATTAAGGCCTTTTGCAAGGCGAAAATGTCGGTCCTTGCCATTTTTCCTCCAGGGGAACTTGAACCCACGCGTGTGTGTGTGTGTGTGTGTGTGTGTGTGTGTGCGCGCGCGCATGCGCGCGCAGCGAAGCAGGGGGCACTAGGCTGAAACCCTGCAGTAGGGTGGGGAGGAAGAGGTCTCCGGGTGAGAAGCAAATCCAGCCCAGAAAGGGGCCGCAGGATTCTTTTACAATCTCTTGGTGAACCGCGAACAAACACTAACTGATCACACGGTGCGTCCCCCTCGGACCTTCCCAGTGCTCTACCCCTCGCAGCCACATACTCTCCCGCCAACCCACCTGCACGCGCCGCCTCCCCCCTCCGCCCGCGGGGGTCGGGGGGAACGACCGACGCCTCGGCCCACGTGACGTGCATTCGCCTTCCCGGCAAGCACCGCTCCGCAGCCATTGTAAGAGACAACCCTGCTGCTATTATAAAAATAGAGGAAAAAAAATGAATCCGTATCAACAAATCCTTTACAAAAACCATAGTATGAAGAGAAGTTCTATCCAAACTCTTTACACATTATGTACCCTTTAAAATTGTTATGTAAACAATACACAAATCAAAGTTTCTCTGCAATTTTGTCGGAGGGGATGTTCCCCCTCCGCCGCCGGTGCCGTGCGGCCCTCTCCCGCGGCTCGACTCCAAGCCGGGTCCTCGGGGGAAGCCGATCCGGGCGGCGGGGAGGGCGGGCCGCCATCTTGCTTTGGTCGCAGGCCCGCACGACTGTGTCCTGGGGCCCGACTGCGGAGGCGGCGTCGAGGCGCTCCCAGGCCCGAGGCCTCCGCCTCCCTCCCGCGGCTCTCGCGGCTCTTCCACCTCTTCCACGGCGGTGCTCTTTTTGTTCTCTTCTGCCCCTCCTTCCATCCAGGAGGCCACCTGCGCTCCCTCGCTTCCCTAGAGACCCCCTCCCCACCCCGCACACCAAGCCATCCCGTGACAGAAACAAATGACAAAATTACCACTCCCCGGTCTACTGATATGTTTACAAGGACGACCTACGCTCTCACAAAATCAAAATGGGAGAGGGACCAGGGGAAAAAAAGGCTGCAAAGGATCTCGGAGGATTCCGTGCAACCCTGAAGATGGTTGACACTGGACCCGCAGCAGTCGATTTCACGGCCAGCGCGGTCACTCTCATCTTCAGCTTCTAGATTGTGGAGGTCCGGTCAACCCCGTCTGGGAGAGAGAGAATACACGATGGGCACAGGTGAACAAAACCGTTTCTTCACGTCCTTCCTGGTGTCCGAAGACAGGTAAGGGCCCAACTTACTCATCCGCTCACTCCCTCGTTCACACACCCACCCACTCAACATCTGGAGAACAG
The DNA here is from genome assembly GCF_028749965.1 of Puma concolor. Lineage (NCBI taxonomy): Eukaryota > Metazoa > Chordata > Mammalia > Carnivora > Felidae > Puma > Puma concolor. Next base: position 46,390,408 of record NC_141672.1, read on the forward strand.
CCATCTTTCCAAGAGCTGTAAAGAGCCTGGGAATCCACGTGAAGAGACCTAGTCCTCTCACATGCTAGTCGGGACAGACACGTAAAGCCACAGTGATGGAGGAGTGATGACTGCTATGATGGAGTATGTACCGGGCACAGCAGGAACGTGGAGGAAGGGCTATGTAAGGTGCCCCTGGAAGTCAAGGGCAGTTTCACAGAGGAAGAAAATGACTTTTGTAAGATGGTGCTGGTAGCAGAAGAGAGGAGGAGGCAGAAAAGGGAGAGGGTGAGGAGGGCGTCCAGCTCACGCTTACGTGTGATGTTGGTTGTCAGATGGTGGGGTCTGAGGGCTGGATGGAGGTCTAGGATGAGGGGTGGGGGGATGGAGGAGTGGCAGGAGATGTGCCGAAGAGCTGGCACAGGCTGGCAGCAGGACATGCAGGTGGACCTGTCCAGCTTACACCCCTTTGGCAGCATCTCTGTGTCACCGAGTCCCTGTTGAAAGACTGGGCATGAGGTGGCTATGACTCTGAGCCCTGGTCACAGCTGAGCAGACCAGGGGTATGCATCTGACCCGCAATGATCCAGCTTCTCAGCCCCAAGAATCTGATTCGGGGTACACACCATCATTAGAGGTTGTGGGCACGGGGAACTGAAAGATCCTGTGAAAGTGGGTGAATGCTGAGGCTACGGAGGGTAGGCCATGTCTACATTATGGAGAGTTGGTGAAACCAGGCTATAACATGGAGGAGGTGCGTGTCAGAGACAGAGGCTAGGAGTGAAACAGACTGCAGAGGGAGCTGATGGCCGCCCAGCTCCTTTTCGGTTGTCTGCGTGCACATGGGACTATAGGAGAGTCCCCACCCCAGAATGAGGCCATAAGGGTCTTGTGTGCTATGAACAGGGTCTTGGACTTGGTAATCGGGGCATTATAAGCAGAGTAATCAGATCTGATTTTAGAATGGTTTCTCTGGCAGTTGACCTAAAAGAGGACACGGCTCGTGGCAGGAGGACCCCAGTAGTGGTCCATGCTGGGGATTGTCTGCAAGGGCTTACCCAGTGAACAGAGAGAAGCATGGGTTAGCCACTGTAGTAGGTAGAAGCAGCTGTGTTCAGTGACCACGAAATGAAGGCCGGGGGAGGGATGCAGGAGGCCTCCCTGGTTTTACTGATACCCAAACATCAGCAGGTGTGTCCTGATCTAAACGATGTGACAAACCTGGTCTACCAGGAGCATCTAGATGCGGCAGGCAGGACTCACGTGAGAGGTGAGTGGCACAGTGTTCAGGGAGAGCTGTGGGACCTAAGTGATAGGGAGGAATGCCGAGTACACTGCACAGGCCTGGCTTCCTCTCATGGGTAGGTTCACATACAGTTTTAAGAGACGGTACCGGGTTTCCGGGTTTGCTGGGTTTCTCCCAATGGTAACATTTTGCAAAACTATAATATTACCACCAAGGTACTGATGTTGATACAATCTACCGGTCTTACTCAGATCTTCCCAATTTTATTTGTACTTGTGTGTGTCCCTAAAGTTCCATATAGTTTTTGGAGAGATTTTAAAGAAGAAAAGCAAATGACCTTTGAGAGTGTTTATGGTATCAGGTCATCAATCCTAGAGGCCCCCACATGTTAACTTATAATCAGTAACCTTTTGCTGACTTTTGCAAGTGTTAACCTGAGCCTCTTTTTTTTTTTTTTTTTAATTTTTAAAAAAATGTTTCATTATTTATTTTTGAGAGGGGGGGGGTAGAGGCAGAGAGAGGGGAGACACAGAATCTAAAGTAGGCTCCAGGGTCTGAGCTGTCAGCACAGAGCCTGACGCGGGGCTCGAACTCACAAACCGTGAGATCATGACCTGTGCCGAAGTCGGACGCCAACCAGCGGAGCCACCAGGGCCCCTAACCTGAGCCTCTTATGGTGGTTCTGCAGTGGTAATGGGTCATGAGAAACAGTGAGTCTGTGTAAGTGTGTACATAATGTGTGGCTGTGTAGAGGTCACTCTCTTGTCTATGGAAGTGGAGTGGCACACTCTTGCCAGGGCTCACCGGTCTACTCATTAATGCCAACCCTTCATAGCTGTGTAAGTAGGGAGCTAGAAACATGAAAATCTTAATTAACCTAACCCCAACCTGCATTTTTACTGAATTCCAATCCCACGCCTCATCGTACAAGGGTGATGGCATTCATCTGCCAGGAAATGACCAACAGGTAAGTCCAGACTCACCATTTACAGTTGTGCAAGTTGTGCACTGCATAACTCTGAGCAGCACCATTCACATGTATTCATTATAGGTTTTATAGTTATTATGACAAATATCAAGTAAGTGGCAGAACAGCATCTTGAGAAAGTGGAGCCTTTTTCTAATTTGCACAAAGTCTCCATATCTGCTAGAAGTAGGGCTGTTAATAAGTCCCAAGGAGGAGGAAGGAGAGAAGGTGAGAAGGAATGGCAAGGGGATCATGTGAAAACATGAATCCTGGAGCATCAGAGAGTGGACTGGGCATTCCTCTTTGTGGTAGGATTTACTGCAGACTTCATCCTGCTTGAAGGAGCCTTGCTTTTGTAAAGCTGTGGCTGTTCCTGCCCATAAAACCCCTCTGCAGGAGGAAGATAGCAGCCAGGCCTGAGTCTTCCTTTATATCTGAGGCCACCAATCAGGAGCAGGCCCAACAGAGCCGGATGAAAGCCTTAAATATTCACAAACCAAGATGGCTGAGGCAACTACCTCCTGAGTGCTTTGGAGGGGCCAGGGGAAGGGCAAAGCAGAGACAGACAGGGAAGGCCAAAGAGAAAAATGGCTTAGACTGGCACAGGGGGGCTGCAGTTAGTGCAGGACACTGAGAGCAGAGATGTCAGCACAAAAGGTTGGGCCCGCAAGGCCTGGGGTCCATGGACCATCCTAGTATGTGGTATCCCAGGAACTTGGACACCCTCCCTTCCTGTCCTGAGACACAGGCAGAGGAACGTCTTTTGCTTTGCTTTACTCTCTCTCATTATTTGTCCTCCTGTAAAATGACTAATTCATTGGCATTCTGTCCCCAGAAAAGTCATCTTCCCCAGCACCTGGAAGAGGTGGGCTAGCAGAGAGGTGCCGTAATAGTGGGAGGGCTCAATGCCACTGTGCCCAGTTGGGCCACCCTGAACTTAATTTGCATTCCTTGCTCGGGAAACTGCTTACGAGGCTTCCCACCAGAGAGGATTATTGAGGGAAAACATAGCAATAAAAAGGCTTAGGAGATTAACAAGATGAAAACATTAGCAAAAAAAATCAGTTCAAAGAGGTTTTCTGTAACTATAGAAGAATAGGCTAAAAAACGAAGCCTTTCCAATGAAAACCTCCCTTTAATAAAGCGCATTTGGCACTCTTGCTACTAATGATGATAACGTTAGCACTTAGCAGTTTGATAAGGGCTTCCAACATGCCAATTATCTGAGATATATCAAGCCCTGGGGGAGAAGGTCAGTTCTCCTTGCTGACTCTCAAAGGCAGCAGGAGTTCTTCACCTGCCAGCTCCTGCTGGGTGGCGGGGAGCTTGGGCTGCCTGCAGTGGGCTGAGCTTGGCCTGAATTCTCACGGTCTGGGAGGCTTCCCTTTTTGAAAAATTGAGTTGTAATTTGCATATCACAAATTTCACCCTTTTAAAGCGTACAATTCAGAGGTTTTTCGTATATTCACAGAGCTGTGCAGCCATCACCACTATCTAATTCCAGAACGTTTTCATCAGGTACCCATCAAGCAGTCACTCTCCGTTCCCAGTTCCCTCTGGCCCCTGACAACCACTAATCTATACTGTCTGTCTCTATAGATTTGCCTGTTCTGGACACTTCATAAATTCCTAAATGGAATTAGATACTGTGTGGCCTTTTGTGTCTGACTTCTTTCATATAGCATAATGTTTTCAAGGTTCATCCAAATTGTAGCATGTATCAGTAGCTCATTCCTTTTTAAGGCTGTATGATATTCCACTGTCTGGCTATACAACATTTCACTCATCCACTTCCATCTGCTGATGGACCCTGGGTTTGTTTCCCATTACTCATTAGGGGCTATCAGTGAGCTGACCCAATCTCCTTGGTGAGCTGGAGAAGAGGAGCTCATGGCACCTCCCCTATAGAGGTGTCAAGGATGGACCAATGATGCTGTGAAGCTTCTAAGATAGGAGTGGCCAAGTGTTTGCAAATGGGGTTCCTGGAACCCCAGGGAGGTCACATCGGGAGCTGTGCCTTCCCACTGTCTGTTCAGTCAGCAGTGCTGGGAGGCCTTCAGCTAGCTCCCTTCTGGTACTGAGTGGAGGCTTTCTCTGGGCTATAGAGAACCTTGCACAGCTGAGATCAGGTGGGTGCAGTCCTTGCTTTCCAATCTGTTCCATGTAGAGCATTTATTGGCCTCATATTTGGTGTCATGATAAGATTGTGTTTACAGGGGCTAAAAATCCAAAAACCCCTGGTTAGGAGAACGAAGCTTGGGGAACAGCAGCTGACAGCAGCCTTTCTCCCCACCACTGCCAGATAGCACAGATTTTGGCTCTAGGTGTGCTGACCGCCCATCTCCAGGGTGGGTGAGCACATCCTGACTGGAGAGGGCTATTGGGAAGGGTCACAGGAGGCCTCTCTGACTCAGAGTCTCCCGGAGGTTGGCAGGAAGGGGTGGACATCTCTCCTCTGCCTGCCAAACATCCCTAGGGCTGGCTGGGAAACCAGGCTGGAGTAAGGCAATTGGTTAGTACCAGGAGGGCACTGAAGGCCTCCTGGGGTTTTTGTGATGACGTAGGGCTTCAGCCCAAACAAATGGTGGGACAACGCAGCTGCTTCTGGAGCTCCTTATGGGGCTGTAGCCCATAGGCACACTGAACTAGATCATCACTGTCACACTGTGAAGGACATCTCAGACTGCTTGGGGCTCCAGGCATCATGGAAGCCGTTTGGAACAGGGAGACAGAAAAACAAGCAGGGAATTTTGTTTCAAAAATTCTATTTTTAGAGCAAGCTGGGATATGCTTGGACCAGACTGGGAGATCTAGTGCCGAGAAGGAAAGAATCCAATTCTGTGGCGGGGGGGATGTTGCCACTAAAAGCCATGTCTTGTGTTTCTGACTCCTCCAGCTCACAGCGTTTGGCTAGGACAGCTGCTGTGGTGGAACCTCAGTGTGCACTGGGTGGGTGGCTCCGAGCAAAGATGGATAGCTTTGGTCTCCAGGTCCCTGACCCACCTCCCAGAAAAGGAGGAGCAGGGCGCTGTGGGTACTAGGTGTAGTATGGCTTGATGAGGCTCTAACAGTACTCTGAGGCCCTCCTCTCTCCCTGTCCCCTGCCTACTTCCCCTGTATCTTTCCCATTAGTCCTGAGCTACTGCCAGAGTGTGGACAGCAAATGATTGGTAGTCCTCCCAGTCAGGCCATAAAATGCAGGAAGGACCCACTCACCTCCCAGGGCGTGCTCGGTCATACTGAGGCACAAGGACTCCAGCCTATTGTTGATGTCAGGTTCAGTCACAGGAAGCTGGAATTCTGCAAGGGACAAAGGGTTATGTTGGTGACAGAGACTCTGAGAACAAGGAGAAGGTATGTACAGTGCTGTGGGGCTCCCCCCTCCCCCACCCTGGGAGGACTCCGGGGATTATCAGGGTCAGTAGAGCGGTAAGTTACACCCTGGTTTCAACCAAACTCTGAGTCTGCTAGATGCAGAGAGTCCATTGTGAACATGGGCGGCTGGAAGAAAACTGGTAACTAAAAATAGCTGGTCACAGTCAGTCTGTCCAGCCTCTGCTCAGAACCCTCCAGCAGCTTCCCATCAGAGTAACAGCCAAGCCCCTGCCATGGCCCTCAGGGCTCACATGATCTGGCCTATATTAACCTCTGCCTGTGTATGGCTCTCTCCTTCCTTCACTCCATCCCAGGCCTTCTTCTGCCCCAGGGACTTGGCACTGCTGTTCTCTCTGCCCACAATGGTGGTCCCTAGATATTTTCATGGCTGTGCTCTCCCTGCCTTCACATCTCTGGCTCTCCTACTGTCTCTTTAGAAAGGACATTATATATGAACAGAACTTTTCTGGCCCTATCCCTTTCCTCAGCTTTATTTATTTTTGTCCACAGCTATCACCAACATCTGATATATTATGTATTTGCTTGCTGCTTGCCCCCAGTTGGATTTTCACTTCACTGGAGCAGGACTTGGCTCTGCTGCTACCTGCGCCTAGACCTGGCACCTGGAACTTGGCGCATTTTTGCTTTGTTACAAGGAAATGGAAACCACAGCATGGTGAGTGCCTCTTCTGAATCCATGACTGTGCCAGGTGCCCAGTTCTCAAGCGAGACTCAGAGAGGCCAAGTGACTTGGGAGGTTAGCTCGCTAACACAAGAGCCCACAAAGGTCTGATTCCAGAGCTGGTACTGTCCTGCATGCTGCAGCAACTACAGGTGCCTGTCAGTACTCTCAGCCTCTAGCCACTTAGAAGGGCTGAGATGTCTGCTGTGGGGGCTATCACTGCCCAAGACAATGCTGTGTGCATTCTAATCACAAAGCCTCCTTTATCATCTGGACCCTCCCTATGTCCCCAGGCTCCAGTCCCTCATCCTCCCCACCCCTTCTCCTCCTCCTCCCCCTCCTCCTCCTCCTCCTCCTCCTCCTGTTCTGTTGGGGCCCTCACTGTCAGTACCTCCCCCATCCCTCATCCTGGGAAGCTCCTGAGCATCTTTCACTGGCTTGCAGACTTTTTTATTTCCCATAATATACCCAGCCATGGTCTTCTGGCATACTTCATACATGTCTATTGAGTGATGAAAAAGATGGAACAAGAAATAAAAGGAAAGTCTGACAACTAAGAATTGTGAAATCCTATGGCGGGAGTGGGGGTGGGGGCAGAAAAATCAACAATGGGATATGTTCTGGGGGTCTGGGAATTTTAACACTGCCACTGTCTTCATATGTGACCGCAGGAAACTTCTCATCATTGTGCCTTAGCTCTTCCATCTGTTAAGTAGGGAAAGGATCCTGGTGGCCCAAGCTTCAGGCCAGTTCCTTGCTCCTTCGAATCTCCACCAGGGGGCACTTGGGGCTGGAGGGCAGGATTACAAGTGAGGTTAGGTTGGTGGTTTAGTGGGATAGGAAGTTGAAACCAATGGCTAAACCAAAGTATTTGTTTTCCTTGATTAGCTATACATTTAAGTTTTCTCTGCAATCTGTGTTCCCCATTACTGGCTAATTCACAGGCAGATGTCATTTCCATTGTTTAAAATTCTCAGAGTAAATTGGCAAAATGGATCAATATGAAAAGCACTAGGGAGCAGATAGGGTTCTTTCTGACACAAGTTCCAGCCAGCATCAATGGTTTTGAAAGGCAACTGTGCCAATTTATGAGCAGACAGAGGACGATCAGGCTTCCCAGGAAGCTGGGAGCCAGGGAGAATTGAAGGGTCTTTCCCACCCCACCCACTGTTGCTCTCAGAGTAGGGTCGGGGCAATTAGACAATCCAGAGGGAAGAGTATTTTAGTATTTTCATCCATTCATGTGAAAATCATATGCATGCAAAATTAGCAGCCTTCAGGGTGTGAAATCTATAAAATAGAAACACAGTTTTATATATAGCCAGTTAGCAAATATGAAAAAAAAAACCCTCAGCAATTATAACCATCCATATGCTCATTGTAAAATTTAGTTTACTCTCTAGCACTCCCCTTTAAACAAACACTGTGGAGAGATTTGGATAAATAAAGATGCTCGACATTTGGAGAGAAGTGTTTCAGCTGCAGGATTTCTTGCCAACACGCAGCAAAATGCCATATTCTAAGCCTAGGACTGAGTGTTTCAAAAAGGGGGCTGAGAAATGCAGGGCTCTCCACTCTAGAATCTCCAAACCTTAGTGGCTGCTCTTTTAGGTTGAAAGTTGGCATGGTTCTTTTTATCTTTCAGCTCTTCCCTCTGGTGCGCTAGGGTGTCATGACCCCCCCCACCACTCTCAGAGTGGCTCTGAAAAATTCTGAGTCTCAGGAGAAGCCCATATGTTCACACTCCAGAGTTTCCTAATAGTGTGACTTTTTAATTGTGTATTTGATAAAAACAGATCTGTGGCATCTCCCCACACATACAAGACAGAGGGAGACCAGCTGGGTGGATAACAGCTTCCATCTCAGGCTAGAAGCCCTCAGCCAAGTGTGGCTTGGGTGGGCAGAACTCTTAAAGCCCGAGAGAAGCATTTGGGCAGCTCCTGCCACCCAGGTACACAAGAACCAGCAGGCCAGCTCTTGCTGTGGCTGCTGTTAACCCAAGGGCTCACTGCATTTAGCCTGAGCTCCCAGCTGTAATGGACAAGGCAGACGTAGTTTTATGTCTTCAGTAAGGTAAAAAGGAAAGACTGACTAAGCCTTCTCTGCTGTTGCATGCAACAGGCCTGTTTCCTTAGCTCAGACGGTATCTCTGAGAACTAGGAATTTTTCCCCTATCAGACCATTCCAGTATTTAGTGAGGATCCCCTGTTCTAGGATGCCCAGGGTTTAGGCTGATGTGGGACTTTCTAATTGTGCCTTTCCAAAAGTCCCATAAGTACAGAGCCTAGTGCTCAGGCCCAGGGTCAAGAAGATTCTGGAAGGGGGGTGCCTGGGTGGCTCAGTCAGTTAAGCATCCGACTCTGGCTCAGGTCATGATCTCACTGTACGTGAGTTTGAGCCCCGAGTTGGGCTCTGTGCTGATGACAGCTCGGAGCCTGGAGCCTATTTCAGATTCTGTGTCTCCCTCTCTCTGACCCTCCCCTGTTCATGCTCTGTCTCTCTCTGTCTCAAAAACAAATAAACATTAAAAAAACATTAGATTCTGGAAGGGAGCAGCCACCCATTCCTAATGAAGTGCTGCTGTTGGGTCCACCTGCGGGGGAGGTGGGGTGGGGATGTGGCTTTTCCTTGTCAGAAACCAGCCATCTCAGCTGAGTGTCTGCTATGTGGCACCTATGGTGCAATTCTGCAGCTCTCTCCCAGTCCCTGAGGCTGAGGTAAACAGGCCAGTGTCTTTAGTACTTTATAATAATACATGGAGTATTCTAGGAAAAATCTCTAGAATCCCAATTTGCCAATGATAGTTAAGACCACCTGTTGAATAACTAGGAAGGCTTCAAGTTAAGTGAGAAGTGGGATTGCTGGGAGGAGAGAAATCAGGGAGGTTGATGAGGATGGGACAGAGGATGGAGAAGTGGGATCTGGACTGGATAAAGGGAATAAGGAAGAAAGGGAAACAGGGAGTATGGGAGCCAAGCAGAAAGGGGAGGGCAGTAACAGAAGGAAAAGAAATCAGTGTGGGCAGGGACACTGATCATTGCAGAGACAGTCATGGCGGTCATGGCGGGTGACAGAGGAACAGGAGTAAGTCAGTCGCACACCCCTGAGTCTGCTATGGGGAATGAAGCTTTTCTCTGGTGGCCTAATTCCTAAACCTGCAGAAGTTTGTGCTGTAGAAATCCTCTGGGACCCACACGTTTATGCAAAATGATGAGGAGAATATGGTATAAGACAATATTGTACTATCTTGCCCCAGATTGGACTGAGTTTAACTTTCAGACGCGGAACACAGGCCCAGCTGGGTTCTTAGCTGTGATACAACTGATTCATTTACCAACCTCCCTGTTATCTGCCAATCCTGAGCAGGACTGTTTGCCTTGGCTTACCAGAAGTCAGAGAGCAAATGTGCATCAGATACTTTAAGTGGGTCCCTGTTCTGGTCACTTCCTCTGCATGGCAGTCCCTTCCATTCCCCTAATGGACCTAGTGGGTGGATGGTAGTCTTCCTTTCCACACTCTTTCAAAAGGTAGTTCTCTGGAAGGAACCTGAAACTTCCACTGAGGAGGAAATGAATGGTAACAGCTTTGTGCACTGTGCTTCCAGGTGTGCATCATTCTGATTGTGGAAGAAATACAGTCATGAGCTGGTGCATAGGGGAGGTTTGCTATGGTGAACAGATATATCATATCATGAAATGCTGCCCTGTAAGGCCCCTTATTCATCTCCCATCTGGACAGTCGAGCACCAATGGTAGTTTGCACATGGTGTTGTGCAAGGGAAGGAAGAAATCCCCAGAATGTGGCTCTATGAGGCTGCCTAACCTACCCTTCCCCATACTTTTCTTTTAAAGTTGGCTTCTGGTCCCTCTGCCCTTTCTTTCAATTTTTTTTTTTCAACGTTTATTTATTTTATTTTTGGGACAGAGAGAGACAGAGCATGAACGGGGGAGGGGCAGAGAGAGAGGGAGACACAGAATCGGAAACAGGCTCCAGGCTCTGAGCCATCAGCCCAGAGCCCGACGCGGGGCTCGAACTCCCGGACCGCGAGATCGTGACCTGGCTGAAGTCGGCCGCCTAACCAACTGCGCCACCCAGGCGCCCCGACCTCTGCCCTTTCTTGTCAGGCCCTCCAGATGGTTAGGAGCTTTGATGGCCTAGTGTCACATCAGGGCTGTTTTGAGATCCTCTCTGACTGGATCTCAAGGGTTGGCTGAGCCTGGGTCAGCAGGAAAGATCTGCTTCCAAGGTAAGGTAATCACTCTCCAAGCAATTTTCAAACGAATTTTCCAGTTTGGAAAACACCCTGCCTTTTGGGGAAACATGATGTCACTCACCAGGCACGACACTTGTTTTGAGCTCAAACAACCCCTCTGGTGAGTTTATCAGATCCCCTCCCCCTTGCTCTGAGAGGACCAGCTTAGTGCTTCTTACTCACACCGGAGGCCATTGAGAGGCAGCAGTCACTTAACGGCTCTCCTGGTTTGTCCTGGGAAACATCTAAAATCTGTCTCTGTGGGAGTAAATTAAAAAGCCACCCTGACATGGCCTCCTAGGGGTCCACAAATCCTGTAGATCCAGGAAAGACGACATTATCTTGCAGATTCAAGCCAGGTGACTGATCAGTTGATGCAAAAGTTGGGGGCTTGTTCTAGCCCCCAGACTTTGGAGACATTTAAAGTCTTCCACCATTTTAATGGAAGTATTTAAGTTTACAGAATTGAAACTTCCTTAGAATGTATTATAGTTTCCAAGATTTACCCATATGGTTTAAAATGGATGCTCTGAAGACCTCTAATGGCCAGGAGGAAGCCACTATGCTATACTGTAAACACAGTTTTCTAAGTATTTAATTTGGGGTTGATTATACATCTCTATTCCATTTTGTGTTCACTACTACTCCTACTTGTGTAAAGATGAAAGCCACTGGCTGCTTTTCAGATTTTGACTCCTTGATATGATACTTAGAGCTTAGTCCCGCCCCCCCCCTCCCCCTCCCCAGCCACCAGCCCCTAGATCCCTGCCTAGTTAACAAGGATGTGCTGCTCTGGGTGGAAGGGCCCAAGAGACCCCGTCTATCTAGGACAACTTCATCTGGGTCTGGCTATGGCAGTTAGATGGGCCTGCCCTATGAAGGAGGCTGTCTCCTCAGGAAGAAGCAAGAGTTCTGGTTATGACTTCTGGTCTTGAAAACCAGTGTCTGATCTGTAAGGGGCAGGGATGACCTTGGAGACTGAAGAGGAGCATCCCTCCGCCCATGACAGTGACTTTGTGGAGGCTCTGTTCCCTTTAGCCAGGGATCCTGAGTCATGGCTGTGCCCTGCCTCACCCTTCATGACCATTCCCAGGAAGAGCCGCCCAGCGTGGGCTGAGTGTGCTAGTCAGGACTTAGGAGTGGCTCCTGCCGAGTACTCACCAGTGTATTTGCAGTCAGGAAATCTGGAGTAGCCCTGTCCCCATGCCTTGGCTATTATTAGAAATGCCGGGGTTCATCAGACCCTTGCTGGAGGTGGGTTTGTAATGCTTATGCTAGAGGCTAATTTAATCCCCCTTTTCCAAAAAAGTCCTCAAGCAGTTTCTGGAATGCTAAGTCTAGCATACAAAGAACATTATTTAGAGACTTCTGGGTTAACTACCAGGAAAACTGAAAATCCTTGTAAGTAGCTGCCTCTGGGAGATGAGACTGTGGGCTGGGAGGGGGAGGGGAAAGGGGCAGTCACTTTTTCTTAAAAGCCCTCCTGTATTATTTGATTTTTTAACTATGGGAATAACAGGCTTCATGGGAAGAGCATGCAAATGATCTTAGGGTCATAGTTGCCCTGAGCATGAGCAAGCAGCTCACAACTGCTCTACGACAGCAGAGGGGAAACAAAAATGCAGGTGGGAGATCTGTATCTACAGACTCAAACAGTCTTCCTAGGGATGGCCCAACTCTTCCTGGTGGGCCTGGTCTTCCCAATTATGACAGGGAGAATGTGGGGAAAAAGAGAGGACTGAGGACTTGGAAGAGAGCCAAAGGAAGGGATAAGAGCTTTAGAATGGAGCAAGGAGGCTACAAGTATATAGGGATTGAAGGAGAAGGAGAGTGGTCAGCTATGCTAGGGCTCCTGTGAGGCTATGAGGTGGTTGGGCTGCAGTCCCAGGACTGAGGTCAGGATGAAAGATCTCCTTGTACCCAGCATGTCTCCCAATATTGTCTAGATTCTCTTATTGGGAATGGATTACACATGAGTCTGCACCAAAACAGAGACTGGGACTAAATGACCTAGGGAGAAGACCTTCGGAGTCCCTAAATTTTATCAAATATTTCTTCCCAGGAAGTTATAAGTATCAAAACAGAGAAAAGGAGCTTTAAAACAAAAGTATGCAAAGAGGAGAGGTTCTAGAAGTCAAGAAGCAACCTCAAGCAAGCATCTGGACTGTCGTCCTTTCCTGACACACCTTACCTTGTGGTGGCTTCTCACTTCCCTTCCTCCTCAGTGTCTCCCCACCTCCTCGAGGCACACGCCTGCTCAAAATCTTCCATACATTCCTCACTGAGAATGGCTGGGGCCTGAGCTCCTTGGCCTTGGATTCAGAGCCCTCATCATCAGCCATAATCTTTCCAGTTCCCTTGGTCTGCTCTCTGCTACTTCAGTCTGACCCTTTGACTTAGCCACGGCTTCTGGAACTCACTGAGATAGTACAATTGCAGTCTTGCTCTCTTCACTCCTTCTGCCTGCAACTCCACCCTCCTCTTTCCACTTCACCCCCTGTCGCCTGAAGCTCAGCTCCAGTTCCAAGAAGCTTTCTTGCCCACCCAGGCCACAGTGACATTTCCTCTCCTTAAAGTTCTATAAGACTTAACTGTACAGAGTGTGTCTACTGCCTAGGGTGGGTGTTTTCCTATAGGTACAACACTGGTTCCTGATTTTCCTGCCTAGAAGGTCACCTAGCTAGATATAGTAATTGCTTCCATGGCTTTATAGGACTCATGGAGTCTTAAGAGGTCGCTGTCTGCATAGATGAAGTGTGCAAGCAATTGTTGTCTGTGCATAATTCTGGCTACTCTGTTTTAGGAGGCTCATGGTGAGATGTGCAGCTGACTTGAAGTGCACCAAATTGCTCTTTAACCAAGTAAAGGGAAGATGGCTGGTCCAATAAGTCATGTTTGCAAGGCGCTCCCAAACCAGGGGAAGTCTCTTCGTGCTAATGCTGTCAAGTTTTCTCTTTCTCTGTCTCACTTCCTGCACATCCCCCCACGTATACACAAAGTACACACACACTACACATGGAACCCCTCCCAACTCCCCCAAATAGCCCTCCAGTGATAACTCTGGTTTAATCAATCTAGAAATATGACTAGTATCAAAAATATCCCCGTCAGATTGCAACCGACTCTGGGGCTCCATGTGCTGGCTCCCAGCCAGCCAGCCGCTATTCATGCTGGCAAGGCACAGTTTAAAAAAGGAAAGGCTTCTATAAGCTCAAAAGAATGCGTGGTGACAGTCGAGGCTAAGCACTTTCCGGCTGGGTTCACAGGGGCATCTATTTTGGCTTCCTGGCCTCCCCTGTGTCAGGGGGAGGAGAGAGGGAGAGATCAAGTGCATGGACCTACCTGGCTGCTGGAACATCAGCATATTCTGTGGAGAAGTGTGCACAGGCAACGAGCGGGTCCTTTGGACTGAGCTGTGGGTGCGGCTTGGCATGCTGTTGCTGCCCCCAGGATTGGCAAACCAGAGGTTCTAATGAGAAATGCAAAAGGGGAACCATTAGTCCAGACAGGGGAGGGGGTGCAGAGCAGGGCTACCGGCCAGAATTCAAGAGGCAAATACCCCTGGAGAACTCTTTGCTAACTTCTGGAAAAAGGCTTGCAGGCTACCCATCTGCATATTTATAGAGAGGGGGTTTAGATTCCATTCATTTTTATCCCCCTCTCCAAGCCCCGGGCCTCTCTAAGCCCCAGCTTAATCTGGACAGCTCTCTCCCTTACTATCTCCAAAACTCTTTTTATCCCTTTTGTTGCCTTTGCTTTTCCTATCACTTTTTTTCAGGGATGGGAAGAGTTCTATAAATGTTTGCAACGAAGAGCACAAACTATTTCAAGGCTCTCATTTGATTTTCCTTTTGAGATTCTTACAACTTACTACAAAGCGAGGGGGAGAAAAAAGAATCTTTCAGCTGGCAACGAGCTGGCACACTTAGCTTGCGTTTATTATCACGCGGGTGTCCTAGTGGTGACTTCCTCTTGAACTGATTTGGGGCTTCCCACAACAGTCAGATAGTGGGGCTCTCTCATACCTTGTCCTGTCCCCTGGGGCATAAATGCTGCCCATTTTGCCTGGAGCTGTTTTCCTGTTTTTAAACCAATCTGCCATCCCTAAGTTCCTCATGACAACCCAGGCCCACTTGTGTCCCTCTACTCCCAGCCCCAACCTGCAGAGCCCCACAGAGCTGGGCACACAGGTGCAATGCATTGGGTGGGGTAGGGAAACAGGACTTTGGGGTGAGGAGCTTTGGGACGGAAGTCAGCTCTATGCCGCATAGCAAAGACCTCTGGGCAGCCTGGCCTTGAATAGGCAGAGAATGTTCCAGCTCTCCCTCTGGTAGCCTCTCTTAGGCTCCTCTTTGGATTCTCCACCACAGCTGGGACCGTGACAAAGGAGCTATCTTCCATGAATAAAAAGGCTGAGAAAGCTCCTTAGATGCTCAGGTTCCTCTGGAACCCAGATCTGGGAGGTGTTGAGGTCTGCTGGGTCAGGTAAAGGAGCCAGGCAAATGAAAGATAGGTCTCGCAGTGCTTCCTCAAGGCCCCCATGTGCAGGGCCCACACAATTAAAGGTTAACGTGGTTATAGGGCGTCTTAAATAAATCCACATGAAGCCAGGTACAGCCATGTAATTGCTGTGTCTCCCAGAGAAACAGTGCAAACAGCTGGTTCCCTCCCGGCATAGGGCCACGTGTATCTCATTGCGGCCTTCCCTTGGCCTCTCCACTCACCTCGGGGGTCATGTGGGGGTAGGTCCTGAAGCCTCAGGCCCTGAGCCTGGCTGCCCACCCTTCTTCTTGGGGCAGAACAAACCTGTCTTCCTTGTTTCATGATGGCGGGGTTGGCTGTGGTGTTGCGCTGGGTGGAGCTGACAAATCCACTGGTACCCAAGAGGCCAAGGCGGGCAGAAGGGACGTTCCGGGAGGGGATCTGGTACTGGCGTGGGTTCCGTCTGCCCATACCACCGCCTACAGAGCTGGGTGTCGGGAGGGAGTTGGACTGCCCAAAGCCGCGACTGTGAGAGGGAACAGAGAAGAATGGGGAGACTGTCAGTCACCCTTAGCCCTTCCCAAACCCAGGTTGCCAGTGGGATGCCTCCTTGGAACCTGCCTACGTTTTGACAGTCGTGAGATCTATCTAGGGGCAGGGGGTGGTTCTGTGCCAGGAAAGGGCTATGATTAAAGTGACAGCTAAGAGACATCCGAGAGTGACTATCATGTGCACCATCCTGGGACTATCACGTTAATTCTTCAGTTAATTCTTCAGTTAATTCTTCAGTTCTCACGACAACCCTACGAAGTAGGTGCTCTATCCTCTGTTACAGCTGGAGAAATAAAACAGGGAGCTTAACAATTTTGCAGAGGTCACACAGACAGCAGGCGACAGCGCTGCAATATGTGCCTAGGAAGTTAACCAGGGTGCTCTTCAGCTTTCTTCCGTGCTGGATTCCAGGGCCCTGAGTGCTCACTTGCCCATCAAGAAGCCACACAGCACAAAAGCAGCCGAGCCAGGATCAGTGCTCCTTCCGTCACACCACAGTCTTTCTGATGTCTGTCTGTATGGCACACTTGGAGGGAGTAGCCAGTGAGCCCCACTAAGATGTAAGCTCCAAGAGAGAAAACATGGTGTCTGTCCTCATCAGTCCTGCATGTCCCATGCCTGAGTCAGCTCCTGGTACAGCAAGTGCACGTTGAATGAACGAATGAATCTCTGTCATCATGATGCTTCTTCTCCCTGTGGAAAAGCTGACCCCACATCTGGGGCTCTGACTCCCAGGTTGAGAGTAGGGAAGGGGAACAGAGATGATGATGTTTGCAAGTGCTCCAGACCTAGGATGCTGACAGCTCCCCACTCCACAGACCCTTCCTGCAGAAAGATCGGGAGGTTGCGTGCTTTCCCACATGGACCTACGCAGGCTGCCAGGGACCCCTGGCATTGCACTCGGATGCTGTACTCCCATTGCTCCAATGACCTCAGCGCCCAAGAACTCATCCTCTCCAACAATGCCTCAGGTTCTGGGAGGGTACACAGCAGCCAGTAGGGTTTCAGGAACCAGCACATTCCTTCCAAGAAGAGTCAGCTTTAGTCATTCACTGGTATTTAACTCACAGTGCTTTACCTCCAACAGCCACAAGATGGAACAGACTTGCTTTCCCAGCCACACAGGGGAGGTCTGTACCAAACCTGTGAGGAGACTCCAGGAGACAGGGCTGACGTAGTTTAACCAGTTGAAGATGATTGGGGGCAGGGGTGCTGTAAAACAGTCATTTCCTGAGAAAGGGTTGTGGGGGGTGGAGAGGGGCATCTAAGCCATCAGCACTGTTAATCTCAGAGAATGTTTTCTCTTCTTCCCAGAATGCCTAAATTTCCAAGGGGGAAAGGGGGTGCGGAAGAGAATTCAATGGGTGAGCTGGCTGCAACTGGTTTCTGGACTTGTGTCTTTCCACTTCCAGGTTTTTGTGGCCGAGGAAAGGATTCCTGATTTCTGTCAGGGGCTCATCTATGTGTGGTAAGAAGGACACTCATGGGTTCTACGTATCTAGCTCATCTTTTCCCACCTCCTTCTTTTTACTAGCATTAAAATTTTTTGGTTTGAAAGAAGAAATTTGGGCCAGGAGGGGATAAAAGTAATTTCACGTGATCTAGGAGACCTCTTTTGAGAAGGACAGTCTGAGATCCATGACAAGTGGAAACAAGGATCAAGTGATTTTGTTTTGTTTTTTTTTTTTAAACTAAGAAGACTAGTCCTTTGGTTTTTAGAGTTGGAATATTGGCCACCTGGTAGATGATTCAGTATTCTAAGACTTCTCCTTATTTAGTGCAGATAGCTTTTTTGCTCATTTTCCTTTTCGGTTGGATTTTTAAAAAGCTATTTCATATGCAAAATACAGTAGTCAGTGAGTGATGCTAAAATGATTTGTGCTTCCAGGAAGGGCAAGACTGTATTCTTGAGCAATGTGGGCAGAGGATTCTGCTATGGGACACTTGGTCACTGAAGACAGGAGGGCTCTAGGGACTCCTAAAGTTAGGATGCATGAGTTGGGCTGTATGCAGCAGGTAGAGCCCAGAACATTTTGGGGTCAGGATAGATGAGGGGGCAGTATTTGGATAGGCTACCTTTCTAATGTCTGTGGGGCCTACTGTGACATACTTAGTTGGTTATTACAAAGCCAGGGTTGTTGAGGGTTGCCACTTCTGGCAACCAGAGTCAGTGCTTAGGTTACTTAAGACCACTAGGCTTAATGACATAATCATTCTCTCTGGGGAGAGAACCAAGTGACACAAGTAAGTTTTCATTCCTCATCCTTTTTTTTTTTTTAACATATTTTTAAAAATTTTTACTTATTTTTGAGAGAGAGAGAGTGTGAGCAGGGGAGGAGGAGAGAGAGGGAGACACAGAATCTGAAGCAGGCTCTAGGCTCTGAGTTGTCAGCACAGAGCCCAACACAGGGCTTGAACTCATGGACCGCGAGATCATGACCTGAGCTGAAGTCGGATGCTTTAACCGACTGAGCCACCCAGACACCACTCATTCCTTATTCTTTTACTCTGCCCACCTCTGCTTTCCTAAATCTGACCATCTGATTTCATTACGTTGAAATGCGTGAAAAGACTGAGAAAATAACATTAATAAGAACAAACTAATTGGGGATTTGTGATAATTCATGCAGGGGCTGGGCTGCAGTTACCTTTGTACTATGGGAGGAACAGGTCTTCAAAGCAAATTAATAGGATAAAAAGATCTCATTAATAGCAATAAAAAGGGGTAATATAAATGAGAACAAATTATTTTCTAGAGCCTTAGCAACTTCCAATTGAACATCCACAATTGATGACTGAATTTATTCTTATCAATAAAAACAGGTCCATCAAGATTCCAATATGGCAAACCTTGGGTAGCCCAAGACAAACGTTAGTTAATAACACTCTGGAGAGGTCAGGTTTAATGGGAACTCTCATATGGACCAAGGACAAAGCAGAGCAGACAGAGGCAGGGGATGACAGTCTTGAGAGAAGCAAAGAGCTTAAAATCTCTATCTTTATCTTTATCCTCTAAAGTCCTTCTTCTCCTTGGAACTTGTTTCCTGAGGGCTTGGTGTTGGCAAGAGGGTCTGGAACCTCATCCTCTCGCTTGAGAGAGATGCACTGTTGCCCTTATAAGGAGAGCGAGCCTGGGAAGGGGGTAGTCCCTGAGATGGGAGGCCTATGAGCAGGCCTTGCCTTTTACCTGGGCCCCTGGCAATCCTCAGGGTGCACAGGTGGTCCAGTCCATCCCACCAGGAAGGGCAACCCCAGAGAGCTTGGAGACAGGGAGCTGCCATAAAGAGGGCTGCTCTTCCTGACTGTTTTTTCTACACATCAGCTGGAGTCTGTGAGAGCTGCCTGGCATGTGGCATGTACAATGGTTAAGAGCACTGACTCTGCAGCTGGTGCTGGCTTGCCTGGTCCAAATCCTGGATACCACTGCCTACAGACTCCTCTGTAAATTGAAGTTAATAATAGCAACTCTACCTCATATGGTTGTTGCAAGGATTATATGTATTAATATTCCTAAAATGCTTAGATACCACTTGGCACATAGTACTAAATGTTTGTTTAATAAATAACGGTGTTATATATGCTAGAATATGATAACACTTCAATTTTTACATTAATCTTTAATGAAAGGTTTTCATAAATCCCAACTATCCTTATCTCCCTTAAATAATGTGAAATAGTGATGTTTTAAGGCACACTTATGCAAATAAATGCCAAAATTTTTTAACAACACAGAGCTTCTCTATATACACGAAGAAATGAATTCAGAACTTTTTAGGTACAAGTGAAAAAATTATCTGCTCATGTTTAAAAATGTACAATAGAAAGTTGATTTTTCAGGATGTTTGTACATCAGTCTTTTGTCTTCCCCCAACTCCCTGTCATTGTTGAAGGCTTTACCCCACACCCCCCTTGATTCTTCCCCTGGATTGTCACTGTAATTCACCTTTAATATGCAATTGGGTTCTTTAATTTAAAACCAGATTAAGGTAATGGGTTCTAAAGTACAACGAGGCTTATTTTTAACTGCATCCAAGAAGCTGAAGTACTATGAAAAATCAAGAGTGGTACTGCTCCACTCTTAGATTGCAGCTCAGACCAAAATAGACCAGCACTGGGCTCTTCACCCTGCCACCAACTATAATTAGCTAGTCTGCAGCTAGAAGGAAGAAAAAATGACACTACCTTGTAAGGTGCTAATAGAACCCATTTTTGTCCTTTCAGGGCCCCCTCTTGTGGATCAACCACCAGTTGTTTTGTGGGCATTCATTAAATCATACCCGTCCCCTCTGGACTAATACCATCATTTTGATCATGTAAACTGAGTTACAAAAGATCACGTTCAGTTCTTTTTCTGGGCATGCTTTCTCTCCATAGCCTTTTCCCAACCCCGTCTGTTTAAGGGATCTCCAGTTCCCCACAGGGCATCCTTGTGGACAAGGAATGATGATGCCTGCCATAGTCCTGCCCAGGAACCCAGGCAGGCAGTGAAACACCAGGGAACCACCGTGCATTAAGAAGAACAAAATCCCAACATACTTTCTTTGCTGTCGATATCCTGATATGTCTAGAAGGGTTTTCCGAGGGAAAGACCGAAAGAGCTTCTGCACCTGCTGTTTCCATGACAACAATCTTTTTTTCTGAGTCTCTGTAAATGCCTGTAAAAACAAACAGGACTTTTTAATGGGTGGCGCAGCCTGGCATTAGAGGGAGAAACATGCAATTAATAGGGGGAACATCGGAGTCTCTGGCAGTTGCCTTTTCTTCACCTGCTCCCTACTTGATCCAAATGGCAGTCAGTGTCACTTGGGAGCCACCTGTACCAACAATGCAAGTTATTTGTCATTGGAGGTGCCTGGTAAAGTACATGCATTAAGCTTTTGACAACCCTTGTTTTTGGTTGCATTTCTGGCAGATCCATACTCACTTTCCCCTTCCTCCTGACTCTACTCTGGACTCTACAGATTAACCAAGAATGAATTGCAAAATGGACTGTTGAATACTCTGGCTTTTGCAGGCCCCCTATGTGTTCATAAGCAATGGAAATGCTAAACCACTTCAAAAATCAATCTGCTTGATGGTGTGTGGTCACCCTGGAGTGGTCTTCAGGGTTTCAGAAAATGGAAGAATAGTCTCTGCTATGTTATACTATACTATACTATACTATACTATACTATACTATACTGTACTATACTATACTATACTATACATCAGGATAGGTGCACTGGCAGTTTTATAGGGCATGGGGCTTTGCTGAGAAATCTCCAGTTAAAGGATCCTGTGCCCTACAAAACCCCAGTGCACCAATCCTGACCTAAATTTTGCCTAAAGTTTAGGAAAATCGGTAGATCTGATGCCTTCTCAAATCCTTTTTAGTAAAATTGGCATTGAGGGGGTGTTTTGCCTGCTTCATAACACATTGACATCTGTATTATGCCTTCTTTTGTGTATGCTGAAGTCCAGGGAAAGACTTTATAGAGGTTATGAGTCCCCAAGGCAGAGACACTCAAATCTGTGTTATATTAGAATCCCTCAAGAAGACCTAGACCCCTTCCCACATACCTAGAGCCTGATATAAGAGATCTGGAGAGGAGTCCAGGTGATGTTTGCAACAAGTGCCCTGGTAATTCTGCTGCAGATGGAACACGGACATTTGGCATTCTAGATGGTTTGAGGACCCTACGTGCAATATAGAAATCCCCTGGCGGGAGACTAGAACGGTGGCCCACACCCTGTGGGAGACCCATCAGCTTTGATTGATTAGCAGTAACAATGATGGAGATAACATACCCATGTACTTTTGTCAATAAGACAGAAAATCCTTTAAGTAGCAATAAACTATTACTTAGAGTAACAGACTATATGACTACTTTCCATAAAGGAAACTGATTCCTTAAACAGAGAAAAAAAAATGACAGCTTAATTTTCTCCAGATGACATTTAATCTTTAAGGACCTAAACACAGGGGAGCTATGTGAACAAAAAAGCAAAAAGATGTTAGTTATATTGCGAAAAAATTATTGACTTGCAAACCCCTTCCTGCTGGATGACCTTAGCCAGACACATTTAAGGATATCCACTAAAGGAGGTCTACCCAACCCAGAGATTCCATGCCTCATTAAAGAGGTGCAGACACTGCTTAAGGTACATGGTAGGATGGTCTCATGGTTACAAGGTAAGGACATGGTTCTACTCTGTGGTCCCTTCTCATTTGTTGGTAATGCTTGGTGAGTGTCCACCTATACATGAATGTCTGAAAACTTGAAAGGCAAGCATCGCTGCTAGACTAATAAAGGGATGGATAGATTCTCCTTTTGACTGGCTTATTCTGCCAAAGTTTGAGAACACAGGATGCAGGTGCACTGATCAAGATGACTTGGGGAGGAGAGTCCAGCCCAGTTGGTTGGAGGAAGGCTCTGGATGGATACGGACAGGGTTTGAATCCCTGCATACCCTTATGCGAGTTCCTTTACCTGAGACTCGGTTCCTTCTAAAAACCGTGGATAATAATATCTCCCTCAAAAAGACGTAAGGATTAAATGAGACAACACATGAAATGCAATTAGAATACTTAGAACATACCTGACTGTTAGTAATGGTTCAATAACTGCTGCTCATAGATACTCTAGCCAGGGTTTTTTTGGTTGTGCAAACCAGCCCTTTGGTGGTGGTGTATGAATGTTTGTCACATATGGTATTTAGCAATCACCTTCAGCCCCCAACAAATGATTTCAAGTTGTCAAAACTGTAATACCGAGCTGGTCTAGGGCCAGCCTGAAGGACAGCTGGCCTGAGTTTCCAAGTGACAAAGGAGGAAATGGCTTACTTTATAGACATGCATTCAAAGTGCTTCCAAGGACATTTCCAAGAAGGTGGAAATGTTTATATCCCACCCCCCGGCCCCAGAGAGGTCAGCTCATTCATTCAACACTGGCACCAGGCTCATTTAGTTCTGGGTTGCAGATAGAATCAAGCCCCTTAGCCATGCTGAGTGAGTGTGGTGGCCACTTCTCAGTCCTGGAGGCTGCAGCTGGGAGGCACAGAGAGGAGCTGGGTCATGGCTGGCAATGAGCGATTTCCAGAAGCTGGTCTCTGTGTGTGTGTGTCTGCAAAGTAGCACTCTATCATGGGAGCTCCACTGTCAACTGGGATGGCTGACACATGACCTCAGCCATTCCACTGGCAGCTCTGGGTTGGGCTGGTAGCAGCTTCCTCAGGGACTGGAGGGGAAGGAACCTCCATAGTACAGATTGACATAACCAGTCAGCCACTTCCGAGTCCTGTGTCACGATCAGGGCCAAACCAATGAGTCTGTATGGAAGAAGATGGCTAGGGTGTGCCCCACAGCTTTTGTGGCGGGATTAAAAAGATGCTCATAAAAGGGGCAAGAACTCCTCTCTGCAGAACCTCCTGGAGATGGTGAGGAGGCAAGAAGCCAGGGATTATAATGCAGCAAAGTAGTCTCAGAAATGAAATTCAGAACTTTCCTGTCCTCCCTTCTGTTACTCTAGGGAGTTGGTCCCTTTGTCCCTGGGAGGAAGGAAAATGTCTAGGTTCGGTCAACATCCTGTCCAGTCAGGTAAGGAATAGCACATTCGGGCTGTGAAAGGGAGTCCTGTTTCGTGGAGCCCAGGTATAAACCTCAGCCAGGATGGAGACTGCGTGCTTCGACAGGGCCTCACAGGGAGGAGGTGTTCTGCCCAACAGAATAACCCAAGCCTATGGAAAATTATTCAGACACGTTTCCTCTTTCTTGAACTAAAATAATAATAAAAGGTCTTGCACAGCATTTTCCCTTCCAAAGCGGAGTACAGTCCTCTCCATCCGGACATGAATTCAGGCGAGCAGACATAGCATAAGCCCCTTTCTGCCTGTGACTCCCACCAGCCACAGGTCCCTCTACTGCAGTCGAGGCCTCTTGCCAGCAGATGAGTCCACATGGTGCCATCTTTGCATGTAATCACTTGGGCAGGCAGGGAGAAAAAAAAACTAGGCATTTTCTAAATATTCTAAGGAAATGGAAAAGAGAGCCAGGCTGCGCAAGGAGGGCATGCACCGTGGCAGGAAAGTGAGAAGCATCAGGCCACAGCTTTGGGGCTGGTGGAGACCAATTAGGAAGCTTGTGCACTGTCCAACGGAGGCAGCTGGAGGGCTCATTATTTTGTCTTGCGGGCTCAGCAGACTTGAGGCAAGATGGAAAGTAACTTGTAACTTGGTTACAAGTATCCTGAAGGTTTGGTGTGAGTGTGGGCATGGCAGAGGATGCAAGGTTCTAGTTCCTTTATATAAATTTAAATCCTCCCGTTATCAGTCCTCCCCAAACCCACTCCAAACATACTCCCCCCCCCCCCCCCCCCCCCCCCGGTAAGACACAGAGCTCTCCAAATGCTGTTCTTTCTGCCTGGAGTGCTCCCACCTACTTAGGTGAGTCTTTACCACCAAGACCCCAGTTTGCCTTTCAGACCTAGCTTGGGGACAGTTCCTCTGAGGAAAAGCCATTTCCGGTTCTGGATTTGGTGGCCCCGCTCCTCATCTGGGCTCCATAGGATGCCAGGACAGCCTTATCCTCATGTATGTGATGACCTGGTTTCCTTTTGTCTCCCCTGCTACCCTCATACCATAAGCTACATAGTGAGGGATGGGGTCTGGGTGCTTAATAAGGATCTGTGGAATGAATGAGTTCTAAAATTCTTCAACACGTTCTTGCCTTCTTTTCTTCCTGTTGCTTTTTGCTGGCCAAAACAAGTAGGGTGACAGGATTGCACATAGCAAAGAGTCAGTTGGGGACTGTGGAGAGGGACACAAGAATTTGCTCTGCTGAGAGAGGAAATAGCAAAAAGGAGAGTTTAGGGGACACTGTGGGTCAGTGGCTGGGAAGGAAACCCAGAAGGAGACCATAACCTGCACGTGACGGGCGGGGGGGAGTCAGACTGCAGAAGGGGGGGGCGCCCAGGGAACTGGCCTTTGACAGACGGGCCTGTGTGGCAGCTGGCAGGGTGAGGGCAGTGTGAGTGGGGCAGTGGGTAAGGGGGACAGACCTCTGTGCCAGGTGTCTCCCTTCACTGGGGCCCACTGCACTTCTGGGGCTCTGGCTGCTAACCTGGCAAAGGTGAGGAGACTTGGGGGCCTTTGCCACCTTATTCTAACGTTAAAGTCCCAAAGAAAGACCTCAGTGCTAAGTTTTTCCAAAGCCTACACTGTGACTCTTGTGTCTATGACTCTTTGAGGGGGTGCTCCCAAGAAGCTACTGGAGTCTTGGGTCCGAGACACAATCCCCTGTCCCCACATGGGCCTCAGGGCAGCTGCCAGGGCAGGCGGCTGCTCCGGCCCAGCAGTGTCCAGGACCCGGTCTGCTCCATCAGGAAGATTGCACTTGCACTGAGTCTAATGGGAACACCTCCAGCCGGCCTCCGTCCTCCTTCAAAAGGACATGTGGCTCAACACAATTCCTATAAAAATCACAAATCAGACCACACACAAACACATGATTTTTTTTTTTTTGCACACTCTCTCACCCTCCCTCAACTTTCCCTGAGCCAAAAGACAAAATGTTTCAACACAAAATTTTAAAAGGACTTGAAAACGCCAAAACTAGGTGGCAGGGTTGAGTGTTCACCACCTCAGGCTCGGTCACTCAGGGATTCTTCCAGAGCCAGAAGTTTCTCTCAGGCATTCACCCTTACATCAGAGCTCAGTCTAGATGAATCTCGACACCAAAGTCACATACAGGCTGTGCTTAGGTTTGAAGCCACCATAGCTGGGTTCTGCCCAGGCTATGATTAATGCCTGTCTACCCTTCAAAAACAAGTTGTTGGGAGACCCAAGTGATCACATCACAGAAACTCTGAGAACCATTTCTAAGCAATGAGAAAAACAGTTTTGTGAAATCCATTACTACTCACCTCATGAATTAGACACTTGTCTATGAGCTGTAAATAGGAACTTATATTTTCCTCATCAGGTCTGGAGACCAAGAGCTGTGTGCACACTGTGAATTAAAAAAAAAAATAGAAAAGATGAATTAGAAACATGCAAACCCATTCTAACCTCGGAGATCTGTCTCTGATTTCCTTTCAGGACCAATATTTTGAGAGGTATGTGTGCCTGTGGCTTTACGTAAGGTTCACAAAAAAGGCCAGGAGGCTCCTCATTCCACTGAAGTCAAAGGCTTGGTCACCACAGGAGCCCTCGCTTTGAGAAGCCCCTTCGCTTAATTCCAGGCATACCATTCTATATTAAGCCTTCTGCAATCCAGCCTGAGACACTCTGGGAGAAGAATGCAGCCGTGTCCTGAGCTCTATCTTTGAAAGAGGCTCCTTTGGAGAAGAGAGTTCAAAGGCATCAAAGACCATCAACGTTCTCAGAAAGCAGTCTTCATAATTTGATGAATGAACTGTGCGCCTCATTTGGAGGAATGAGTCTGGCACATCTTTTAGGACATGAGGTGTGTGGGCACACACATGGGCAGGAGCCCGCTACTCCGTCATTGGAGGGTTATTTTCTCAAAGTGGTAACACACCTTTATACACACACAAGTTCACCTACACACTCAAGAAACTGAAGCAATAAGACCGAGCAGAGTCAGTCAGCAAGGAGAGTGCACACCCCCACTGG
Source organism: Puma concolor (assembly GCF_028749965.1). NCBI lineage: Eukaryota > Metazoa > Chordata > Mammalia > Carnivora > Felidae > Puma > Puma concolor. Next base: position 46,416,554 of record NC_141672.1, read on the forward strand.
GATTCTCATGACCCCGATATCATAGCCCATTCTAATCTCATCCTAGAGGCGGTGATGCTCTGATTTTGATGGGGGTGTTTAGAAGGCTGCGGTAGAGGTGGTTGGACAAAAGATGTCAGAAGTGAAAATGCCTTGCACTCAAGTAGACAAAGCTTGAAACCTGGGCATAATGATTCCTTTCTCTTCCTAATCCTGAATAACCAGTGTGTCACAGAATCCCACTTATATCATGTCTTTGCACATAGATTTTCAGTACAGCATTGTTTGTAATAACAAAAACTTGAAAACCACCTCAGTGTCCATTAACTGGGGTCCTGTTAAATTATACTTTTTGCATATAGCGGAACAGTATGCAACGTTTAAAAAAGAATAGGGTGGTGATATCGTATGGATAGAAATATTAAAAGTATATAATGTAGGAAAAACTAGCTGCAGAAAAATGTATAAACAACACCTGTTTGTGTGTGAAAAGGATTCTCATGTGCTTGTATACGATTAGTACAAAGTTCCTGAAGGGATATTCTAAACCTGTTTATAGCAGTCACCTCTGCAGAGGAAGATGGCAGGGCTTGGGGGACAGGTTATTTTTCACTTTCCATCATTTTGTTTAGTTTTGATTTTTTATGTTGAGCATGGATTTATAATTTATTTGAAAGTAGCTAAACTGTAACAAGTAGCCATGCCAGAGAAGTTCGGGTCTCCGAGCCCATCAGGGGTTACACTCAGGTATCCACTCCCACATGTATCTTTACCCAGGGGGTCATCTGTTCTAATCCCACACTGTGAAGAGCCCCCATCGGGGGTGGGAGGTTGGGAGGTAGAGAGAGCTAGGAGGTGAGTGGGAGGAGACCAGGGACCCACCCTGGCCATCTCAGCTCAAAGGGATGATACAAGTCTCCTCTGAACCAGATTCCTATGGAAGTAAGTCTTGTTTTTTTTTTTTTTTTTAGGATGTGGGCACATGGGAAGTTTCTCACTGCACCTCTAAGACTCAGGTGTCCATTTCTTTTGGTAAAAACTTGGTTTCTTTAAAATGATCTGGGGGCGCCTGGGTGGCTCAGTCGGTTAAGCATCCGACTTCGGCTCAGGTCATGATCTCACGGTCCGTGGGTTTGAGCCCCGCGTCGGGCTCTGTGCTGACAGCTCAGAGCCTGGAGCCTGTTTCAGATTCGTGTCTCCCTCTTTTTCTGACCCTCCCCTGTTCATGCTCTGTCTCTCTCTGTCTCAAAAATAAATAAATGTTAAAAAAATTAAAAAAATAAAATAAAATGATCTGAAATATTGGACAATAAAGAAGAAAAATTGTTTCTTCTTCCCAAAGGAAAAGTACTGGCATTCATTGCGTTTTTAAAATAATCACACTTTCTTGTGGGACACCCTGTGTAAGCGCAAATTATTCTAGCACTGGACCTTTCAAAGATAATCACGTAGTCACTGTGCCACGCACGGGGGAGGTAGAAAGAATGCTCCTACCCAAAGAATCACATGAGAATTCAGTCTGCCCTCCAGACAGGCACACAGCATGGCTATGGTGCCTTCAAAGAGTAGTCTGTATTAAGTAAGGGAAGGGCTGACTTCCTTCCGCCCGCAGGCCCAGAGGCCCAATGAGCACTCACTTTGCTAGGAGGATCCAGCATTGAGGGAGTGGAAGAGAAAAGGAGACAGGGTTAAGGAAGAGGCCTCTGGGGGTCAGAGAGATTGGAGTTCAGTCCCAAATGACAACCTTTGAGCCTCACTCTCCTCATCTGTAAATGGGCTAATGGCATCTACCCTGACAGTTTATCCAGCACCCTGGGGAAGCTCCTCAGGAACCAGGAGCTCTGATTAGTGGTGTTGAGAGAACAATGGCGGAGGTGGGAGAATCAGGCTCTACCTTTCCCCATGACACGTGTGAACTGCCCAGGGAGATCCCCCTCCGGCAGGGGGGCGACGGCCAGCTCCCCATCACAGCTACTCAGCTGGTGTGGCTGGAGCCCACCGCTGGCCCCAGCGGAGGCGGTGGCTGTGGCACCAGTGGCTGCGGCGCTGTCTTTGCAGTCAGGGGTCTGGCCCTCAGGGCCCATCAGTGAGGGCGGGTGGGGGGCCTGGGGCTCCCGGCGGCAAGCCTCGGGGGTGGTGCTTGGGGAGCTGTAGGCCTTGATGGGAGTCAGGATCATCTGGTGCAGCTCCTGGAGCGGGATGCGCAGGTTGCCCCCTTCGATGATGTCCTGGACGGCCAGAGGGAGAAGACTTTGGTTAGGGACAGCACTGGGGGTGGCCCACCTTGACGTCTCCCTCTCCCGCCCGGAGCTATTCCTAGGCGGGACTCACAGCTGCTGGCCCCTTCATCCCAACAGTCTTTGGAAATGCAGCCATTTTATCATTCTATTATTAGCCCGGTAGAAAACTTGGCAAAATACGGATATGCATAGTGAGGAAAATATACATCACCTGAAAATCCCACCATCTAGAGGTGATCACTAAAACGATTTTGTACATTTCCTTCCCTGGCTTCCTCAGTGAATTTCTATAAAAAGCATTTATATATTTTACATGCACACACTTTAGAAGCTGTATAATAAAGCTGGGTCATGTGGTAACTTCCTGTCCTGTGTAGGATGAAGGGACCTGCTCGTTCACACCCTCAGCCCACGACACAGGCACCACAGGGCAGTGGTTAAGAATACAGACTCTAGGAGGGTGCCTGGATGGCTCAGTCTGTTAAGTGTCTGATCTCACTCAGATCATGATCTCATGGTGTTTGGGATCGAGCCCCACCTTGGGCTCTGCCCTAACGATGCAGAGACTGCTAGGGATTCTCTCCCTCTCTCTCTCTCTGCCCCTCCCCTGCTGGCTGTCTCCCTCTCTCTCAAAACAAGTAAAACTTCAAAGAATACAGACTCTAGGACAGATGCTGGGGTTCAAATTCTGACACTACTGTATGACCTTGGGTAAACAACTTAACCTCCCTGTGCCTATTTCTGTGTATAAAATAAAGATAACATCTGCCTCAATGGGTGGTTGTGAGGATGTTAATATCTGTAAAGCTGCAGGTCAGGGTCAGGTTCCCATGTCATGTGCTTCTTTGTTAATAGGTATGTGTCGAGTGCTGTGATGAACTGGGCACTGTCCTAGGCAAGAGGTTATGGGGGGAAGAGTCTTTGTGGTTCCCTTGGGGAGTTTACAACCCACCCTGAGATGAACATACTGCGCTAGGGTGCAGGCCAGGGTGGCTGTGAAGGGAGGCTGTCTGAGGGGGTGATGTTGGACTGGGAACCCAAATGAATGTGGGCGTGAGGACCCTGGGAAAGCGTGCCCCATGCAGAGGGCATGGTGAAGGCAGAGACTCTGAGGTGGGGGCATGCCAGGGTATGTGAGGAATAGCAAGGAGGTAGAACAGGATGGGGAGAGGAGAGGGTGAGGAATGAGGTTTCTACTGGGGCCTGAGCATGGAGGCAAGGAAGCTGGGAGTTTTTCTAAATGAGAAGAGACTTCAGGGGAAGTTTTGAGCAAGGGAGTGACATGTTGTTGAAGTTTCATTCTGGAGAGAAATATGTACAATATATGTGTATACAATACAGTTGACTCTTGAACAACATGAGTTTGAACTGTGTGTGTCCACTTACATGCGGATTGTTCCGATAAATACAGTACAGTGTTGAGAATTTACTGATGATTTTCTTAGCATTTTCTATTCTGTAGCTGACTTTATTATAGGAATACAGAATATAACATATATAGCGTACAATATATCTTCAGTAAGGCTTCCAGTCAACAGTAGGCTATTAGTAGTTCAGTTTTTGGGGAGTCAGAAGTTACACATGGATTTTCAGCTGCACAGGGGAGGAGTCAGTGCCCCATGCTGTTTAAGGATCAACTAAAATTGTACATAATATAAATGATTTTATATGTTGTATAATAAAATTGGGGACTTCTGCACATACAGTTTGATATACTGGTGGTTATTTATTAGGAAAAAGAGTGAGTGCGGATTCTGGTCGATATTTATCTACGTGCCAGATCCTCACAGAGGCACAGGACAGGCTCTGACGCTTGTGGCTGGGTGTCAGGGCCTGGGAATCATTTTTGGCATGGAGAGCGGTCCGGCCCTCTGCCCCAGTGCTGCCCAAGTGCTTTTGCAACAGACCTCTCCTTGGGACCCAGGAAGGACACTGACAATCAAGGCCCTGATTACTAATGAAGTATTTACTCTTCTGAGAGCACAGAATGGCAAAGACATCATTTCAAAAGCCTGAAGCATGAGTACCAGTCCATTCCTGGGTTCCTCTAAGAAAAACTGCTTGATGGTGTCCAGGAACACAAGCCCATGGAACACGATCACCTCTACACCCAGACTTTCCGATCAATCGATAGCACATTGGACTTCCTATCAATTGATTAGAAAAAGGAAACTGGAGGGCGGCAGCCTTGAATAGGCACGTTTCAGTTCAGGGCAGCAAAACACCAATAGCCCAGCCCCACCATTGGCGGGAACCTGCTTTGCTCAGGAGGTTGGAAGCAGAAACTTAGCCTAGTTGGCACCCAGGGTCATTGAGTAAAGTGAAATGCTAAGTAGCCATCAGAATTGTTTCAGTCCTGGCCAGGGCCACTGTCCAGCCTGTTTTAGAGGAGAGCGTCCATTTTTCTTTTAAAGAGGAGAGCTTGAGAGTCTACGGCCTTCCTTCTAAACCTGGCAGACATGGCGTGGGGAAGACTAGCTTGCTGCCTACACCAGCAAACCTGAGGCAGGAGTCATTCCCAGTTTTCCTGCTGCCCAGACTGGACCAGTCTTTTCCAGAGTCTAGATGGAGTCACGTGACTGGTCGCTCGATTTTGGACTTGGTGATCTATCAGGGCAGGGCATATGAGGCAAGCTAGCTGACCCATGCCAGGAGAGCACCTATGGCCTTTCCTGATCCAACTATGTGCCAACTGGGGTGGGGGGGATCCCTGCCTCTAGGTCCTTCATTTCCTGCCAACTGCCTAACTGGCACCTAGGATGTGGCGGCTCCTGATCCTGTCCAGCCCCTGACTGGGGTGGGTGGGGGAGGGGGGAAGCAGAAGGAGAGAGAAGGGATGAAGCTTCCTCACTGAGTGGGAGCTGAGTAGGCAGAGCTGGCTGGCCTATTTGGGAGATCACATGCATCCCTGCCATGCCATCCCACGTGACAGCTAACACAGAGGTGAGCAAATGCATGCTCATGACGTTGCGTCAACTGCCACCAAACAACCCTCACTTGGCTCTTGTCACATGCAAAAAGGCTTCTGTAGTTACTCAGTGATGGAGGAAGGGGATTTTGATTATGCTAATAGCTGAACTCTTTGGAATAGGAAACATACGCTTGCCCCAAGTTCAAATCTTACCTTTCTCCACTGGAGACAACCACACCAAAAAGGAAGCCATAAACCTAATGAATAATGATGGACACTTTCTGTCAAATATAACTTATCAGGAATCATGCAGAGTTTTTTTTGTTTTGTCGTCCCCCATAGACTTGAAGCCACTGTCTCAAAGAAAACACTCGGCTAACAAGTTAACAATGCCCCTTATGCCAGCCTTTGTAGGGTTACATATCTGACTCTTCAGAAATCAATTCTAGAACTCAACACTGAGTGCCCAAGTTGAGAAGGAAGCTAGAAAATGGCCCAAGTGGGACCCAATCCAGTGTCCTCCAACTAGCTGTGGGAATTAATTCTCCATGTTGACAAAAATAGGGAACCAACCCAAGTCTCTACTGATCCTTCAGACCATAAATATACTCCTACATTATAAACACAAAGAGGCAAAATGAAGCTGTCCGTTCGCTAATGTGCCTAGCCGAGGAGCTCATGGCAGAGGGAGCTCGAGGCAGAGGCCTCCACGAAGGCCGGCCCACCAATGCCAGCAGTCAGCTCTGGTGGCACAGCTCAGGGCCCATGCACAGGACAGGAAGCTACTTGCCAACCCCTCATCTGGCTTTCTTAGGTCTTAGAGGAAGACTGGTTTGAAACCTTTCTCAGGGCACGTGACAGCAGCAAGGGGCAAATCGTCTGGAAGACAGAACTTGGGCAGCCAGTGTCTCGACACTTACACACTGACCATGGTCCCATCCTTCCCCCAGAGTGAGCAGACCTGGACCTCTTGCACAGTAGACAGCACTCCTGCACCTACTTAAATCTACTCCCCTGCCACCTTTCATTCACCACACTCCAGCTGGGCCCAACCAGGAGCTAAGCACTGTGAAGCATCAGGGACCTAGAAACAAATACAACAGAATCCTTGCCCTGAGATGCTTACAGTTTCTGGGGCCCATACAGTGTGAGCATGCAGCCAGGACAGGGAGCTGTGGAAACATTGTGTGCGTGTGTGTGTGTGTGTCCTTTCTCTGTGCCAGGTTCCCAGGGAATAGTTTAGCTTCATAGTTTGGGAATTAGTTGAAAAAGGACAGTGAATAAAAGCATGTGAAACATTTTCGTTATTAAAGATCAATGTTGAAAAGTTTGCCCCAGCAACATTCTAATCTTTCCTTTTTCTTTTCCACCAAACATCTTGAGAAGTCTGTACTTCCTTACCCCGTGGCCTCAACACCCATTCACACTTCTGGGTTCCTGAGTTTCTGCTTCTATCCCTCCTTTCTCCTTGTATCCCTTCTCATCATGGCCACCAGTGACCTGCTGGCAGCCAGTTCCAGGGGGCAGTGTTCAGTCCTCACTGTAGGGGACACATCCACAGCACCTGATGGGATTTGCTCCTTCAAATGCTTCTCTGACCCCCTGGGTGGGCTCAGCCTGTCACTGTTCAGTCCCTCCATATCTTCTGGATGGTGCTTCTTGGGGTCTGTCCTCAGCTCTTCCACTTGGCACACACTTCTGGAGGAGTCAACTGCCATTATGCACAGATGACCCACAGATGAGTCTTTCAAGGCCTTGTGGACTCTAGCCTTGTTCTTCTGGCCGCTAATTTGCCTTTTCTGCCTGGGTGTCCCAAAGGCACCTCAGACTCAATCTGGCCAACTGAACTCAACCCCCCTTCTCCAAACCTGGCAACTCCTCCTATATCTGCTGTTCCCAAATGGCACGGCATCAAGGCCACTGCCTGGACTTCTGCTAAACGACCTCTCTTATCCCTCTCCACCCTCGCGGGCCCTGCCTTAGCTCCAGGGTGCACCAAGTCTGGCTGTAGGTTCCTAACGAGTCTTCCAGCCAGTGTCGGCCCCTCTGAGGTTTCCCTCTTCGTCACCACTGCAGAGTGCTGTGCTTCATCCCAGGAAGATTCCCCCACCTGCCTCGGTGACGACACTGATCACAAGGGATTTGAGAGCACCGGCTGTGTCTGTGTGACATGTCTGTGTCACAGTGTGCATCTCGTGCTCCCCAAAGGCAGGAGCCACATATTACTGTGTTACTCACGGGTAGCCTCCAGTGGATGGGGTAAATGTAGTCCAAGGCAGCTGCTTAGTAAGTGTTCAGGCTGAGTGGAAGGGCTCTGGACATGGAGCTTATCTGCAGCAACCACTGATTATGAACTAGCCCTGGGCGGGGCCCCAGGTTCTGTGTGAGGTAAGAATGCTGTAGGCAAGCAAAGGCCTGATGATAGCATTTTCAACAGCATAACCAGCTTAGGACGTGTGGGAGCACGAGAGAAAGGGCTGATGGAGTTTGCCGCTGGTGGCCTAAGTGGTAACACATTAGGGATGACTTCCTCCCTCAAAGAGCAGGAGAGCCTTGGGTCCCAGAGGAGCGAGCCAAGGGGCTGAGTCCCCAGTGGGTGCTGAGGACCCCCAACCCCAGGTCATGAGCTCCTGAAGGGACAAGCACACAAGTGTCTGTACTCAGGTGTTCTGAAGCAAGCTGAACGTGCTGGTCTCCTAGACGCACAAGCTTTCCTCCTCAGGGACGTCGAAATAAACTCATTACTGCTCTTCTCTTGATCATTAGCTGCTCTCAGACTTTGTATGAAATTTGTCATCTTTTTATCAATTCCCATTCCAGGCACCTAAGTGGCTCAGTCAGTTGAGCATCTGACTCTTGAGTTAGGCTCAGGTCATGATGATGTCATGGTTCATGAGTTTGAGCCCCACCTCAGGCTCTGTGCTGACAGTGCAGAGCCTGCTTGGGACTCTCTCTCTCTCCCTGTCTCTCTCTGCCCCTCCCCTGCTTGTACTCTGTTTCTCTCTCAAAATAAATAAACTTTAAAAAAATTCCCATTCCAGTGAACCCGGCAGAAAGTATTTTTGTGGAATTATTATTATCCTAGGTGTGAAATGGCACGGGCTCATCAAAGGCCAGATAGAAAGTCTGTGGCATATCAAGGCCACCTGTGCCAGCCTGTGCCCTTGTGTGTCCACACACTGATATGGCCCAAGGCTACGGGGAGTAGAGCAAACAGCAGTTCCATCTCGTCTTTCAGGTGGGTGCATTTCCTCAGTGCAGAGTTCCTGTGAGTTCCTAAAGGATGCTCTGGAGGTAAGGGGTGGGAGTTGGGTGGGGTGGGGGGACAGTCACTCTTTCACCGTAATACTTAGCAAGCTAGTCATTATGCAGAAAGCTTTCTGTGCTTTCTAACAGATAAGGAGAAAATTGGCCTTTTGAATGGTCCCCAAAAGAGAATGGTTTCTTATATTAAAGATGGCAATAATCACTCTGTTAGACAAACCGCTTGGTAAAGGAGTTATCATAAAATTAAGAACAACAATAACCTCGGGTTCAGTTGGATAGGTCACGTGTCATTTGTGATTCACTTTAATTAGGGGCAGACCTTTCATCACAGATGGGCATGTGAGTAGCCTCTATATCTATCCCATGGCTTTAAAGCCCCTTTCCTTATAAAGTTATATATGCTTATTCTATACACATACTTTATATTTTATGTGATATGAATTAAATATAACTTTATATGTTGTATATAAAATTATATACACACATCTTTTTAAAAAAAATTTTTTTTAAGTTTTATTTATTTAAGTGACTTCTACACCCAATGCGGGGCTCGAACTCATGACCCTGAGATGAAGACTTCATATGCTCTTCTGACTGAGCCAGCCAGGCGTCCCTATTTTTATAAGTTAAAAAAAAAAACCTCTCACTGCATTAAAACGTTTATGTTCTTACAAAACTTGCATTAGCCCTACCTCCCTCAATACTTTGTTTCCTTCCAAAGTCACCCTGGACACACTAGAGGACCTCACCACTCAGGTTCCGCAGGCAGCACATCCCTACAGAACTTTCCACCCACCAGTCCCAACCACCTCCCAACAGCAATGCACAAGAATCCCAACTTGGGGCAGAGGGCAGCCCAGGAACAGGCCTGCTCTCCTCTGCACCTCAGATGAAATCATAAAGCCACCACGTCCTAAAAATATCATTACCAGGGTGATGTCCGGATACAAAGATAGGGAGAGAACTTGTTTAGGCAACAAACGAAAAGGGACAGTAGCAGCTGATAGGTGCTTATCAGCCAAATGATTTTCATTCCCTCTATTGAACCTGGAGTTTACTGGGATGGCTGGTCACAGGCTGCCTCGACCCAGGGAATAAGTACATTTCAGCAGTCGGGTTACCCAGAAGCTTGGGGAACCAGGATAGTTCACTTGAAAATCCTTTCATGTTTTTCTGCCTCTGGTAGGGAAACAAGGTGATACACTCTATAAAAGGTCTGCCAGTGACACTTTCGACTGAGAATCTTCCCGTGATAAAGGTGGAGATGTGCCTTCACCTGGTGATAACTTACCCTTTCCAAAGACTTCAGGAGGTTTTGTCTTTCTTTGAGCTTCTGAATACTGATGACAATTTTGTGTCTTGCACCTTTGGTAACATTCTGTAATTAAATAAAAGTTACATTTAAAGATATATTTTATTTTTTCAACGTTTATTTATTTTTGGGACAGAGAGAGACAGAGCATGAACGGGGGAGGGGCAGAGAGAGAGGGAGACACAGAATCGGAAACAGGCTCCAGGCTCTGAGCCATCAGCCCAGAGCCCCACGCGGGGCTCGAACTCCCGGACCGCGAGATCGTGACCTGGCTGAAGTCGGACGGTTAACTGACTGCGCCACCCAGGCGCCCCTAAAGATATATTTTTAAGAACCAGTTTAAAGACTCTTGGAGGCTATTTACTGTCTTCTTGGTTCCTGCCTTTGCAGACCAGTAAATATCCATTTGTCTCTCTCTTCAGTACTCATTGTCATAAACCTCTCCTTACCAAATATTTTAACTACATCTGGCTACACATTTGCCCGTGTCCTTTGGTTGTGACCTTTAGGAGAAGAGAGAGGGAGCTAGAACAGCCAATCACCCACCCAGCATGCAATGTCTTCACAGTCTTAAAGGATCATTTTAAAGTCATACACCCTCTTCTCCATATTTTGCCATGTCAGTCCCTCAGTTTGCCTGAAGGTCTCCATCCCATACAGATCTTCATTGTTTTCTCAACCCTTTCCTAGGTTTTCCATCTCAAGAATATGTGAAGGCTAGTGCAATTCTACCAGGTGTCCTACAACCAGGGCAATTTTTGGCAGTTTTCATGTCATCTTTGGTCTCCAGTCATCACTTCAGCTAAATGATTAGGATTCACAGTTAAGACTGTGGATTTTGTCTTAACTGTGTGCAATGCTGAGCCTACGGATTTATTTAAACCCTTGTTGACTACAGATACCACACATTTCCAAGCAGGTCCTTTCTTAAATCAGGTCTCTACTACAGACTTCTGGTGACTTCTTGCAACTAGTCATAGGATTCCTCTTAAAGAAGGAAAAGATGGGAACACCAGACGCCTCTCCTTCAGAGATACTAACACTCAAGTGACAACTGAACTCACTCTCTAGGATAAAGTGTTAGGGGGCAGATTTGTTTACCTTGACTTTGGGTTCAAGTGAATTAAATTACTCTGAAAAATTTGTGCTGGCCTCTGGCTTGGCCCTCTCTGTCAATTATTTCTTGTTTGTTTGTTCGTTTGGTTTGTTTGTTTGTTTGCTTTCTCAAGTCAGTAACTGAGGACTTAGATTTTTTTTCTCCCCCCTCAACTCTGACCTAAACACAAAAAATGCTGTTAGAGGTCGCTCTCATCAATCCCTGGGATCTCAAGGAGCAATCAAGATGTAAAAAGCAGCGGGAGAAGTGTTAGGAAGTTGAAATTAGTGCCTTTCATTCTCTGAGAATGTGCAGTGACTTTGGGCTTTGTCTTGCATCTCAATACTGGTATTCAGCCAGGCCTGCAGAGGTTAACTGAGGGTACTGAATATGCAATGGGAAACCAGCATGTGCTGGGAGGTATGCTTCCAGAGCAGTCCTGCCCCAAATGGTACAATCTCCTCTTCCTGCAAGGGAAATACTGTTAGCTTATTCAGACCATTAATTCTTTTAAATCATTGCTCGAAGGAAAACTGAGGTCAATTAGAAACATGCAAATGGCATTTTAACCAAGGGAAACAAAGACATTGCTCAGATTTATTTACTCGAGCACAGCATGGTACGAAGCATGCTTAGTTTTGAGGGGGGTCTCTCGACTGGCCTAGCCTTTGGCATCCACACTTGGGGAAAGATGCCTTAGAAGGAAGGGAGAACATTGTTCTTTTATGGGCACACATAGGGAAATGAAATCTGAGACCTGGGGTAATCTCATTCTCTGTGACTATCCCATGTTATTCAAGGTAGTTAGAAGAAAAAGGATTTTGCACAACTTACTCCAATCTTAGCTGAGTCCAATCTGAACATGCTTTTAGAAAAACGTTGGGGAAGGTCTGAGGCACGACCTGGTGCTTCGACTCACTAACTACTAGAAGTTAGCTGATTTGAAAACCAGACTGGACAACAGACAACCAATCTGTCATTGTCCAAACAAACCCTAGTTGGCCAGATGGAAAGATGGGGCAAGGAAAGCAAAAGCAGGGACACAGACGCTTTGAGGCTTTGGTCAAACGTTACTTCTAGGCCACTCCACTGATTCCTCCCTGGCACCTTGAATGTAGAGCATGCGCCTAGGTCATACCTTTTTCAACATACTCTTTCTCACTAAGCCTCATTTGCCTTAGAGTTACCTGCTGGTCTCCATCTCCTACTGGACCCCGAAGGCAAGAACCCAGCCTTACTCACCATGCAATGCTGGCCAGCACCTGACAGTTCCTAGAACAAGGCAAGCTACTAGGTGGGAACAGGTATGGGTCCAAACAAGGTCTATCTTGGGCTTCAACTTCAGGTTCCACCTGGGGCACCTTCTCAGAGGATGGTCCCTTGAAGCACATACCTGAGCCTCCAGCTGGCACTCAGTAAGGGCCATCATTTCCTCATAGGTCATCTGGGAGAAAAGCGCAGCGTACTTGTGCAGGCGGAGGCTTTTTAACCAGGCTGGAACATCTGTGGTGCAAGATGTGCAAGAGATGGGGAGAGAAATTGAAAGGGAACGAGAAGAGATGACAAAAGATATGGGAATAGAGAAAGGAAAGGAGGGTGATGGTCGGAGGGAAAAAAGAAAAAAAAAACCCTTTATGTTACTACTTGTTCAATTCAATTTTGGCAGCAAATTCTGGACTTTGAAATCTTGGTCTAGCCCTGATATTCCTGCTATTGGGTTCCCTTACACTACTTTAGACTAGGGGTGGCTAACTTGGGGTCCATGGGCTTCAGGGCATATAGGAATTCCCTAAAATTATATCCCAATTTGTAAATATGTTTACTTTTCTGGGCAGAAATCATCCATAGTTTCCATAAGATTCTCAGAGGGATTCATGACCAAAAATATGGCAAGGAACCCCTTGATTTGGAGAGAACTGACTTAGAATGTTAAAACTACACATGATGAGTCTTCATCTCAAAGAAAACTTCTTTCTAGGTTCAGTGTAGCTCTCCACATGCTACTTCCTCTGCTTCCACAGTGATAGGTAAACCAGGCAACTGTAGGACCTACGGGTGGGGTTGCTGTCATTCTTAGCCTAATCTTTCTTCTGCCTTCCTGTGCCCCAGTGGGAATAAGGGCATCCTAGACTCCAAACTATCACTCGTGTGTGTGTGTGTGTGTGTGTGTGTGTGTGTGTGTGTGTGTGTTTGTGTGTGTCCGCTGACCACTTCTCCAAGTTATGGAATGTATCTGGATGTGTCTCTGACCTTTTGCTTGAATATTGACGACAAATGTACCAAGACTGGAAGGACCCAGAGATTGCTTAGACCATAGGATAATAGGAATTCCAAAGCAGATCTGAAATAAGCCCAAATCTGGGATTCTCGAGTTGGGAAAATTAATAGAAATAGTATCAGAATTCATGAGTCATCACCTTGTTGCTAAGTACAACCAAAGCAAAGCCCTTGTGCATGCTCTTTAGCATTTCTGCGCTGATGGGATCTTTGAGAAATCTCTAGAATCAGCTTCCTCCACTCCTTGCTCATTTTACAGATGGCAAAATTAAGTCATTAAGTCTAGTTTATGGAGTATGTGGTGAACTGGGGACTAGAACCAGGCCTCCCAATTCCTATCTTTTCCCTATGTCATATCAACTTCTCGTGAGATGAGGGCCAAACAGCCCGTCAGTGCTAGGGCTGGGTAAACAATGACCGCAAAGTACTTAGAAATGTTGACGCACTGGGTAAATGTTACTCATGTTTCCTATAAAGTGTTATCCATTACTAACCATGTTGATTACGATATACTGTCTATTTCCACGTGCTTTATTCTGAGGCACTGACAAACACTCCAGAGTAAGTGGGAACCTTCCAATTTTCAATTTTTAAGGTAGTTAACTGGGATTGATTAAAGAAACCTGGCCTCCTCTGAAATCAGACCCTGATTTCAGGCCCCCTGGGGGAACCAAACACAGGCTTGATTTTGTGCTTGGAGGCCCTTCATTCTACAGTGACAAGCAGAGGGTCCCTCTGGGATCATTAGTAACCACAGAGACAAGGCTTCCCCAGGCACATAGTACAGACCCCTAACATCCTCCTTGACTCAAACTGTAGTTCGGTAGAGTCCAGACCCTGCCAGCTCGGACTCTGGTGCTGTCCTTCCTGCAACATCCTGGACCTGTTTTACCAGACTTTATTCTCCATCATGTCTTGTTGTTGCTGAAACAATGCTAATACGTCTGCAGAGTGACCAGGCAAATAACAACAGCTCCGGCTCTTGGGCCAATAACGTGTTAACAACTTTGGCACTAGGATTCATGTTTGCTACTTTGAAAAGCCCCAAGTTGCTGCTCAGAAAACTCACTGATCATGATTCAGGGAAGTCTGGGTAACCCCAAGGCACACTTGGGCAAAATCTGTTGCAGAGATTACAGAGCATCTCATGGGCCAGATTTTCACTGGGTGCCCTACAGTTGAATCATGCAAAATCCACCAATGATAAAACAGAGTCCTCAGCTATTAAATCATGTTAAAAACTGGGTATTTTATATGCCAAGAGGACAATGTAGGGTTTTAAGAGTTGGGGAGAGCGGGGTGCAAGTCTGGGCTTGTCAAGACTAATACTCCACTCAATACTAGTTCCTTTCCACAAAATATCTGACAACTAGAATTTCTATTAGAGGGCTGGAAGGGCCTGCCTCACCTGTTTAGTCAAAATGCGGGTCATTGGGAATTGTCTTCCTACAAAAGGTTCCTACACAACACAGTGAGTTAGGCCTTCCTGAGAAGTTACTTCTATATAATGTTGCTGGGAAATGTAAGCTTCTCTTGGCCGTATATTCCCTTGAGGCAGGCACATGTTGACTCTGCTTGTATAGTGAGTGTCTCAGTGCCTAGCTCGGTGTTGTGTGCTTGAAGAGCTCTCCTTCCTGAAACATGAACTGATGAACAAAGAAGAAGAAATCCCAGTTCTTAAGAACATAGCCTACTAATCTTTCATCCCCTGGTTCGAGACCAGGTATCTTCTTTTGCCAGGAATTAAAACAAAACTCCATTAGGAGGGAAATAAACCAGAGAAGCAAGAGCACCCGGACCATTTCACTCCTCCCAAGCCAGGAACTCCAATGACTTCGATGCTAGATTCTGTGACGATGTTACCCAGAGGCAAAGTCGAGCTAAAAGTTCAGGTCCTTTCCTGTGTACCAGGTGCCACAGGGTTGGATGCAAAGCTAAGAACCACCTCATATAACCTCAGATATTGTGGTTTTTCATTCTGCAAAGCTGTGGCTACGGTTGAGAGACACAGACAAGCAGGGGTATTTCCTTTGGGAGCAGATACGTGATTGATGTCACGCGTGCCTCCTGGGCTCCCACCTCTGGCTGGCACATAGCCATTTAGCTTCATCTGGGCTGCTTCTGCTCGACATGCCAATGGAGATCCCAGACGACTAGAAAGTCACTCTCTTATGCAGTGTGGGGAAGATTTAGATGCTTTTGCTCTATGCCGGGTTGACTTCCTTGGCAAGTGTGAGCATCCCGATATTTGCTCAACATTTTGAACGTTTGCTGTGGGGGCCAGGCATGTCCCTGCCATCAAGGAACTTTTAATCCAAAGAGAATAGCTGACTCACACAAAACATTTATAATAGTTGCAGGACAAGTGCTAAGTCAACTCAAAGTTCTAGGCAGGCACAGAACAATGTGCATTCTGGTTTGCCCTGGGGAGTAAGGGATAGCTTCAAAGTAGCAGCAGTCCTGGAATCACTGGGCAGACCTACTGAGGAAGCCATCTGAGGAGGCAGGAACAGCATATTAGCAAGCACAGAGCTAAGAGAGCATTTGGGGCTGAGCAAGCACTTGGGTGAATGATAGTAAGTACCAAGGTGGGACAAATAGGCAGGGGTCCAATGATTGAGATCTATAATGCTGAAACAAGGACAGTAGGCCTCATGTGTGGGTGATGAGGCACTGCTGAAATCTGGGCAGCAGAGGCACTATCAGAGGAGTATGTAAGAAAGGTGACGACTGTCAGTGTAAAGCCTGGACGAGGGGATGTGGGAGTGGAGGCTGGGAGATGAACCGAAGCCCTTGGAGATGGCTTGGAAGGGCGGTGGTGAGAAGGAAAGGATATAAATGGACAGCGCTTGAAGATCAGCGAATAGGGAATGTGAGTGAGACTGGTGGTTCTTCTGACTCAAGCTTGGGAAGACAGAAAGTACAGGGGGGCAGCAGGTTTGGGGTGGCAAGGGAGAGATGGTGAGCTCTACTTCATGTCGGCCGAGTGTCACTGCCTTTGAGCCATCCAGGTGGAAAAGTCAACTAGAAGGATCTCTGAAGCGAGGTCTGAGCCGGAGAACTTGTCAGCAGCATGTGGTGGGTGGTGGCTTGAAGCCATGGAAGTGGGTGAGGTCACTTAGGGAAAGAGCATGCAATGGGAACAGGGGTGAGCTAAGATGGAGCCCTGGGAGCATGAGAAGGTGTGAGAAGAGAAGCCCATGAAGAAAACTGGGAGGAGGAAGCTGAAGGGTAGCAGGTTTCTAGGAGAAAGCACTATGTGCAGATGGTGGCCCCTGTGCACAGTGTCCGTCTTTCACAAAGCTCCTTCCAGATCTTGCTGCAGTCCATAGTGGTTTATCTTCATAAGGCCTTTTTTGGGCATAGTACTACACTCATCTTTTCCATGCTCTGTGTGTACCTGATGGTCTTTACCAATGGGATCAATTTCCAATTATGCTGAGTTCTATTTCCCCTTTTAGAGTTTGGACAAACCAGCCACAGAGAGGTTTTGTGGTGCGCACAACAGCTCACACAGAGGCTGGGCTCCAAGTAGAACTTGAGCTGCTTTTTTCAAGTATTTGCTGCTGGAATGGCTGCAAATACCACTCGGCAGGCCATGCAGCACCTGCCTCACAAACAAAGAGGCTCCACAAGATTGAAAGATGGAACCGGTACTGCAGAAGGGCTCAATATGGGAAGCATCATAAAGGGCAGGGAGTAAAACGTTCCTGGAAGAGAGAAACGTGAACAGCCTTGGTTTCCACAAGGAGCCTCACCTTGTGGTGGTCCTGGTACCTGCAGACAGAAGGGAAACTCCCATTCACCACAGAGAGCCAGGCTAATCTCAAACAACTCTCTCTCTTCCCGGGAAACAACTGCATCCTTGGTCTTTGAGGGAGAGGAGTGAGCCAACTAAGGGGTAAGAAGAGGCTAACTCTTCAGTGTTGAAGTGAGAGGGGAAAGATTCCTTTCAAATCCAAAGCAGAAGTCTAGGAATATCATCGATATTACTGATGCCTGTCTCTTTCTGGCCAGAGCAGAATGAACAGCTCAGTGCTGTTCTAGCCTCTGAGCGAGAGGAAGAAGGCGCCTTGGTCTATGGTTCTTGTGAACTGTGAGCACGCTCCTCAGTCCTGGGAAGTGTCCATGGTGGCCTCCAGGAGGGGTTCCATGCTGATGGGGAGCATGTGTGGGTCTCTGAAGAAACAGGTTGAGTGAAATACCCACTTAGAGGGTTTGGATACAAGTGCAGGGACTCAATTTCTCAGTTTCCGTTAGCCGTGACATTCATAAGTGGTTTTCCACACGCAGCTTGCTTTGCGTCGTTAAATAGCGGCTGGGTTCCACGTCGCAAGCTACCCTCTGCGTGCCCGCACAGTTCTTAAAGCACTGCAGCAGAAGACACACACTTGGCAAGGAAGGGTGGTTAAAAGACTCATGGCCCTTAGAATTTGGGGGAATCCAGGAAATTTGCTTTTCAAGGACAAGGAGCCTTCTGCCTACCTTAGAAGAGGGGGCACACTCTGAGCCCATTAGGACCTATCCATGCAGGCTATATGCTGGTATTTGGGAGTGAAGAAAGTGAGGTAAATTTACTAAATCCTGGTCTTGAAGTTAGACGAATTCAAGACAGCATCTAGAAAGTCAACATTCAGAAAATAGTGGCTTGTTGCCATGACAGCCATGCAGAAGAATGTCTCAGCCCCCTCCCACTCTGTCACTTACACCTTTATGACCCTCAGAAATGCTGTATTCACAATCTTGCTCACGAAGGTGTCTGTCGGGGTTCTTTGTCTTTAAGAGAATCACACTTCTCAATAATTTTTCTAATTTCATTCTAAGACAGGCAGAAGTTCAGAGGTTTACATTTCAAAAACAACTCAAAACCCCACAACTGGCTACTTCAGAATAGGCAATATATTTCCTTTGCTGTGGAGAAAAAAAAGTTTACTTACGTTTCATCTAAGAAAGACTCCCTAGAAAAGGCAACCTAAGTCTATTTTCGCAGTCCCTGGTCCCCTCCACTCTTAACTGCTGTGTTTCTATCAAGGTTCCTGAAGCCACAGTTTCCTTCTTAACCTTTTTTATGTCTATAGACAAACAATGTAACAGTTTCAGTTACCTCCATATTTTGTACTAATATAACAGCAACACATCATAAGTCAACCCAGTTAATGTTAACCCATTATGGTGAGGCTGAAGCATATATCAAGAGAAACAGACCGTAACCTCTACCCCTTTCACACTGACGACTGCAATGAGAAAGTCATGGAGCCTCTCACTCGTAGGAGCCCAAATCTATGAGCCTTACTAGCCAGAAATCTGGAAGGGAGTCTCCCACGTGAGTTTCCCTACAGGTAGGCAGAATGTTCAACCTGTGCAGGTGAGGAGAGGAGCCAGAGCTCAGGGAGGCTGTGCCAGGGAAGAACATGGTGCACCATAGTGTTCTGTAGGTTCTGTAGGTTCTGGAAAGTTCTGTAGGTTCTCATACTCCCCATGCTTCAGAATGGCCCTCAATCTGTTTCTTCTATATGCTCTTTGCCTTAGATGATACCATGGGCTATCCAGCTGACCTGGGCATCGTCCTCAATTCCTCCTGCTCCGGAGCACCATCTGCATTTAACTAGCGCACTTTCAGTTCTGAGCTGTCTCAATTCTACCTCACGAAGACCACACAGACACGTTCCTTTGAATCCATTCTTGCTGCTGCTTGCCTTGGTCCAACCTCGTTTTCCTCCTCAGTCACTAAAATATCCCCCACCTCTCAGCTGGCTTCCCAATCCAGACTCCCCTGCCCCTCATCCCCTCCTCCATGTCCCCCCAACACTTCTGCTAGGGTCTGATTTCTAATGAGCAAATGTAAGCAGGTCGCTCTGCTGCTAAATGCCTTCAACAGCTTCTATCAACGTCAGATCTTTCGCAAAGCCTAGCATCTGGTTTTCCCCTCTCCAGACTTCTTTCCCATGTGACACTTGAGCCATAGATGCACTCAGTCAACCTGTCCCATCACCATGCTTTCATGTATTCTTTTCCCTTTGCGCAGAATGCCCTTCCCTTACCTTATATACTTGGCTAACTTTAATCATGCTTCAAGACTCAGCTCCAGGACTCTCCTCCCCAGGAACTTTCCTTGACTTCTCTCCACTTTGCATTAGGGACCTCCTTGGTGCCTGTCTGACCCAGCACAAGTCTCCAAAGACAAGACATTTTCACAGCCATACACCTGCATCAGGTACCTGTTTGTTGTTCATGTGACAGGACTCCCTTGAGGCAGGTACAATCTATTTCTTCTCTGTCTCCCCAGTAACTAGCCCCAAGCCTCTCTCAGCAGGTGCTTAAAAGTCAACTGACTTGATAAGGACTAAAGTAAAACCGAATAAGTCTTTCTTTTTTTCTCTTTGCTCCTGTAGAACACAGCCACATCACTCATCAACAGCGCTGGCCTTTTGAGAAGTCTTTGTGTGTTGCGTCTACACATCATTTCTGAGGACACGGTGCTAAAATGAGGGGCAGGAATGCTCCCTCCCCCAATCGACTTCTGCTCTTCTGTATTTTCTCCTCCTTCCAGGAAATTATGGGAGTATCTTTTTTCTCCTCTCGGCCACCTGAAGGCTTTGCATGAGAGAAGAGGTAAGAGAGCACATTCCACTCATGTTGGCACCGAGGGGAAGGAGGACATAACTGAGTATCGACTCGGGAATCATGAATCTGGGATTCTTCCCCTGGGAAATGTTACAGTGACATTTCTGCAAACAAGGACAACTGAATTTAGAAACCACAATCAGCATATCTGATCCAAACATGTATAAGCAGTAGCCTCCACAGGGCATGTTAAGGGGCGGGGGGCGGGGGGAACTCTCATATTCCTGCTGTTTCCCACTTCTGTTCATTAATTTCTACTTCAGTAGCTAATCCCATTCTTGCTTTACCCTGAGATTAGTCCGAGATCCCTACGCTGAGGGACATCCAATCTGTGCTTTGGAGCTGACTTACATGTTCAGGATGGGTATTTACTATAAAAGGAAAAACAAAGCAAAGCAGACAGATGATGTTAATCCTCTGAGAGCACAAGTTGGTCTACTTGGGAGAGAACTTCGTGACGATCCCTGACAGGGTGTGCTGACACCAAGACAAAAGAGGGAGAGATCGATGTTTGTGAAAATCTTAAAAAGAAGAATGCTGGGCCGTGAGCTTTATTTCACACTTTTGACCCAAGAGGCACATTCCTAAGGGACGGTTCGTAGCCAAACCTGGCAGGTTGTCCAGATGAAAAGGAAGGAATAGATGAACAATGTTTCAGCAAGGTATGCAGAGCTGTTGGCAAGAAAGATGAATTCATACTAAATTCAGCTCAATTATGGTGACTTTTTATCCTTTTCCCAAGGTGTAGGGGGAGGGCTGACATGCATCTTCTGGAGATTTGGAACTCCTCCAAATTCGACCGCAGATACCTTGTTGTTTCTGTATACTAGGCTTTTTTAAAAATGTAGGAAAATAGCAATGCAGTGATGGCATCCCAAGGTGGACCGGAAAGTAGCCTCAAAGGGCTGATAATTCTGCCAGAGGACCTGGTCCCAAGAAAGAAAGAGATGTGAATTCGAGAGGAAGAGCTGGCTCTTTTTAGAAGCTCAGCCTTAGATTTCATATTTCATTTCCCAGAAAGTATGAATTAATTTGGAAACTTAAAACGGGCGTCTGCTCTTGGACGTAGGGATCCAATGAGAACCTCTTAGGCTGGGCATGGTGAGGGCTGCTTCCTGGGTGCGTCCTGGAAGGCCACTCTGGATAGTCTCTGCTGACAGAGTTGAGCAGTGGCCTTTTCGAGAAGACCTCTCCAGGCATAGCCAGGGGGTGGCTTTTTGGATGCTTTTGGACCCTGACTCTGGATGCTTACTGTTTTGGGGTATGGACATGTCTACTGCTTGACCTATCAGCTGAACTGCGAATACACTTATCCCACAAACAGAATCCTCCATTGTTTCTCATGTCCTCATTCAAATATGTTTTGCCCTTTGCTTTGCTATGGACTTTATATTTTGAATCCCAAACCAATTCTTTGGAGCAAGCAGTTCAATAGGTCAGCAGAAGGTGGATATACATAGGAAAGAGTCCACTGTTTCATCCGGTCACCAAATAGCTTGTTTTCTGACCATATCCCTTGGGCCTATAAAGAAACTCTTGGATATAAGTGCTTATCTGCATCACTTTCTGACTGAAGAATCTCTGAGGAGACAATTCTTATCAATTCTGAAGAAAAGAATAGAAGAAGCTTATATATGGGATATTCCTTGAACTTTGATTTTGACTTTTATTCTAAAACAGCAATAAGAAATTTATTCAATTTTCCTCTCATTCCTCTTTAAAAACGTGCTTGCAGGGTGCCTGGGTGGCTCGGTTGGTTAAGCATCCATCCTCGGCTCAGGTCATGATCTCATGGTTTGTGAGTTCAGGCCTCATGTCAGGCTCTGCACATACAGCTCAGAGCCTGGAGCCTGCCTCAGATTCTGTGTCTCCCTTTCTCTCTGCCCCCCCCCCCCCCTTACTCGTGCTCTGTCTCTATCTCTCTCTCTCATAAATAAATAAAAACATTAAAAGAATGCTCTCATTATTGTTTTCTCACCTCACCATGACAGCACACAGTGAGCATACCTTTAACCACTTTGGGAGAATGTTGAAGGTGTACATTAAGGAAGGAAGGAAGGAAGGAAGGGAGGAAGGAAGGAAGGAAGGAAGGAAGAAAAGTAAAAGGAAGAAAGAAAGAAAAAGAAAGAAAAGTAAAAGGAAGAAAGAAAAAGAAAGAAAAGTAAAAGAAAGAAAGAAAAAGAAAGAAAGAAAGAAAAGTAAAAGGAAGAAAGAAAGAAAAAGAAAGAAAGAAAAGTAAAAGGAAGAAAGAAAAAGAAAAGTAAAAGGAAGAAAGAAAAAGAAAGAAAAGTAAAAGGAAGAAAGAAAGAAAGACAAAGAAAGAAAGAAAAGTAAAAGGAAGAAAGAAAAAAGAAAAGAAAGCAACCCTCTTATAACCAGACAGGACCAGCATTCCTCTCTAGGAGAGGTCTGTATCCTAGAGAACGGCCTTCCCACAGGACCCTCCTCGCCCTTGAACACAAAGGCCAAGGCCTCCTTCCCTCAGTTACCAGTTAGAATCGCACATATGTTTTCTCAGAAACGTGCCGCCAGACACTCCACTTCGCCTGGGAAGAAGCTAGTCCAGAACAATGGCTGACCCTGCCTCCCTTGGTCCCTCAGGTGCTCCGGTGCCCCAGTGACAGATGCCCTGCAGGCTTACCTAAAGCCTGGCTGAGCCTCACCTGCTACCCGTCACCTGGGGCTCAGCCGCTTGAGCACACAACCACGTAACGTGGACTCAGAAATGAGTTTTGCTACATCTCCAAAATTATGACACATTCCCTCGAAAACTGTGAAAGAGAAAGAGGACACACATCCCCTCCATGCCAAAATGAGCCATTGTTTGTGCTGCCTGTTAAACACCTTTAAAGACCCACTTGTATCAGCAGAAGAACAGCATCAGGACACATCCCACTCACTCTGGGCATTCATCACGGGGTGGGGGTGGCATGGGGAGCACACAGGCCTCCAGTTGAGGGAGAGGAACGTTTGAGGAATGCTCTTCATTCCCCTAGTGGACAGGCTCCGTGTTTCAGCCTGGTACTCTCTCATAGCCGGCCCCTGGGTGGTCAAGGGCGTCTTTCTGTGCCACACTGCCATTGCGGAGAGGGGACTCGGTAGACAGCCTCCTTTGTCAACACTGATCCTTCTTGAGGGGAAGGTCAGAGACACAAAACCTCAGCACCGTGGATGCCAGCAAAGGGGGTGCTCCCAGACCCCCCCCTCAGCACTGTACTCCCAGAAGCATGACTGGTTATTGTTTCTCCATCGAAAACATATTAGTGTGTCCCTGACGAGCATCTTTCCCTAAGGACTTCCCAGACCTTGAACAACTTAGCATCTAAAAATACAAAATGCACGTATCCTCTTTGAACCTATCACGGGTAATTGGGAAGTCTCTGTCTCCTGATGAGTATCGTTAAGAAAAGGACAGATTTACAGGGCAATGTACAAACATTTATTTATGCTGCACAAAAAGGCCTTTATCACCTGTATGCAAATCTGTTATCAGGCTTAAAACACTGTCAGAGATTCTCAGTGGTATTTTTTTCATGTCCCTTAAACAGATGCAGAGAAAAGAATTTAAAAGTTTCTTTGGATATCAAAGGAAAAGGGAGAGAGAAAGGAAGCACTACTATGATTCTGCATTAAGAAAGACCTCAAAAAAAAAAAAAGATCCTGTGGTTTGTTTTGTTACATTATTGACGGTTCCCTGGCCACAGCAAGGAGGTAGAAGGCTGGAGTAGCTGAGCGCCTTTACAAACAGGGCAGGCTGAGAAATGTATGTGCAAACAGTAGATCCTATCAGTTAGCTGTGACTCATTTAACTGCCTGCATTAAAGTCCCTGCATTAAAAAAAAAAAAAAAAAAAAAAAAAAGAGTGTTGACCTCTCTTGCTCTGGCTCCTGCTTCCCAGGCTTCCCAGGAAGGGGAATCCCAGGAATGGTTAACCCTGAAGCTCTGCAAGGGATGGGTCCAATGCATAAGCCTGGGGAGAGGACTGGGCTCCTCTCTTGCTCACTATCTACCTCTCTTTTTACCCTTCTAACTCCAAATAAAGGGGCCAACTCTGTTCCCAGTGGTTTCTCGTTCAGTCACTCACCTTTCATACCACTACCTTCTTCTTGGAATGTGTTACGAGCAGTGTTCTGATCTTCTAAGTGTTCACTCCCACCACTTCCTGAAGAGGCTACACTGCTTTGTGGAGACAGGGGGGCATGATCGGATGGGAGGCACTGGGGTCCTCTAGCTCGTAAGTCCTCATGAGACATCCATCCATGTCCTAGAGGCTGGTTTGGCACATTCATGGGTGGGGTAAGGGACACAGATCGTTTCAAAGGGCTGTGGTGTGCCTGGCCTGAGAGAACTGGAAAAAAAAATAAAATGAAATAGGTTATTCCCCCCCCTTTAGCCTGGGCCACAGAGAACCCACAATACCTTTTAACCCTGAGAGATGATGCTAACCTGTCTGACGACTCTATCGGTGGTCACCGCAGGCTGAATACAGGCCTGGCAGGGGCTTTCCCTTCAAGGGCTGCTGTCTGGACCTTGTGCTGGGCTGGGTTTCCCCAGGGAGGCTATACCTATAGTGCCCACACATCTGGCCTTAGGCTTTGTGGGTCAGGGTCTGGTTTTCATTCTAACTCTAGAAATCAGGATTTGTGGCAGTAGGCCTATAAATCAGGTGAGGCTTGACAGCCTGGCAAAGTGGCCATCTGCCAAGAGTAAAAAGAACATACGCTGCACATTTTTTTTTTTTTTTTTTTTAAACACACAAAACCCAACATTACCCGTGTCATTAGGGTGGACTCTTAGAGGGCAAGGGAGGCTGGTTACCATTTGGGATCTTTGCTGGGCTGAGCTAGAGGGTGGGCTAGTCCTTCCGACCAGGAACCAGGGGAAACTATCAGCTCTGGAAGGGTGCAGGCTCAGCGAGGGCTGCCGTACTAACCCGGACCTCAGGGTCCGTGTGGGACACTGGTAGCTGTGTGTGAAAGGGCCGATTCTTTCCCTCGGCTTCACAGGTTAATGCCAAACTTCATCTTGAAAACACTTCCAGGTAACAAGGCTTTCATTCAGAAGCCAGTGGGGTGCGCTCAGTGAGCTGGGGGTGGTTTTTACCAGCATGTTTAACTCGTCCACACAGCGGGCAACATCTGCGTAGCCCCCGTGTTTAATTTCTTTTCCAGAAAACTAGGAAAAAGCAACAAAACTCACATAACTAGCCAAATTAAATGGAGGTCATTCGAGGGAGGGATTTAACCAAAATCAATGCCGAGGAAGCCGACGGTACCCTTGGTTGGTTTTCCTGGGCGTGTTAAGTGACAGCTTCACAAAATAAGTCTATTCATAACATTCTCTCCAAGCACTGGTCCCTCACAGGCCCAGTTTATTTTGACTGCTGCAGCGCTAGCATGGAATTGAGCCACATGCATTTTTAAACATTTTTCAGGGAAGCCATTAAGTTCCATCTCAGGCCGTATCCCCTACAGTGAGGTATTTGCTCCCCCAAGTCCAGACAAGCGCTTCTTTGCTGGTGTTAATCTCCGTGTTTTTCAGTCAGCAGACCTGACATCCCAGTCTAAGAAGTTCTGTTCTTGGTTAAACTGCGTTTCTGGTGTGGTAGCACACCACACAAAGACCTGGGCAGTAGGTTACCTTGCCTCGAACTGAAAGATAAAGACCAGAGCCAAAAGGCTGGGTGTTCCCAGAAAGTGTCTTTGGACAGTGGTGGTGTGGGAAGGTAGCTTATGGTCAGCTGGCATCAGCCGGGCCCCGAGAGCAATGAGGCTCACACCTCTGTTGTCACTGTTTCCATGTGGCTTCAGATGGCCAGAGGGCAGCTTGTGTGAAAGGGGGGCAATCAGAAGGGTCAGACACTTCTTCATGAACAAAATAGGAGGGGAACAAGAGAGCTGCTGAGTTTATCATTTGCAACCTGGGAAATTTCTACATTAGGTAGATTCTATCAAAGGCAAGGAATTATCATTGAACTTTAAAAAACGCAAAGGGAACATTGTTTAAAAAAAATTTTTTTTTGGACCCTGACAGGCTGAAATAGCTTGCCTTTCCACTAAATAGACTAGGGAAGAAACTATTTTAAAAGGCTCCCTGGAAAATGCATTGCTACCTGGTTGGATCAGAAGTAGCAAGAGAAAAAGAAAAAAAAAAAAAACCAGAAAGAAAAAAAATAAATAAAAAGGAAGCAGCAGCAAAAATGAAGAGAGAAGCCAACAGGAAGGAAAGCCAGACATCCAGAAAATCCATTTCATGCCTGTCTAAGTATTTATATAAAATGGGGCAGACTTGTTTAGGCCTGCACCAAGTGCTGGGATGGTCCAGCTTAGACATCTTTGCTCCCTGGTACCTTGGCAACCATTTCAGAGTATCTGGTGGATGCTCCGAATGTGCCAGCCAGGTGTGCCTCAAGCGGAAATGGGGGCTCCTCTTCATAGCCAGGATTGGAGTAAGCCTGAAACCATAAAAACAGGCCTTGCCGAAGAGAGACACACAGCTTTGAAGTGCTTTAGCACCTAGTCTGGTTAGAGGTGACAAGTAAATCTATAATCATGGGTAGTAACCCTGCTAAGAGAGTCCCCACCTTTGGATACTGAGAACAATACCCCACATGTTGAATAAGCAGTTGAATTCCATTGTTGGATGGAGCCAATTTGCTTCTTTCCCCCTAAACTTTTCTTAAAAGCCACACTGCCTCCCCATTGATGGGCATCCTTGGGGAGGTTGCCGGTATCCAAGGAATCCACTGGTTATTGAGAATGGAACAAAGTAAGTACCTAACTTAATGGGACTTAAAGGGATATATCACAGAAACCTACACCCATGTCTTCATATATTCCTGAGCTTGACTGATGTCACAGGGGATGTGGTATAAACTTGGCCTCTGCCTCTAATAAAAAAATCAATTATACCTGAGGTGTCAGAGCCTTTTCCCAGTAACCTTCTACTAAAGGCCCCACCCTGTCTGTATCATAAAGACTCCCTCAGCTGGGCACCGAAACAGAAAGATCTTCTTAGGAGCCAACCTACTGTTTCAACCAAGCAAAATGCCTCCCACTAAGCTTCTGATTTGCAGAGAGGGCCATGCATTTAGACCCAGGCTGGATGCCACACCTAAATAAGAGCAGAGTCATGTTGGGCAAATGCCTCATTTCTCCAAGGAGAACCAAGGCCCCAGGCAATACAGGCTTGGCTTCCTGTGGGAAGGAGACAGAAGCCGGTGACAGGTGACCTGCCAACAGTGCCATATTGGGGTGAAGACAGATCTTCAGGTAGAAGTGGAGGCCTTGGCCACAGAGCCAATTTTCATGTTACCTCGTGAGCTAGAGTACTTTGTTTGGCACGGACTGGCAGAGGAAATAATAAATGCCATGGGCAGAGCGCAGGAAGACAGGCCACACTGCCATAGAATTAATGAGGTGGCCAGGGGCAGGTTATCGATGGTTGTCCCATCACTCCATTTTTTAACCGAAAGAACTCATCTGAAGTGGTGATAAATGGATGAAGAGGGAAAATGGATATTGAAATAAACAGATAAATAAATTTCCTTTTCCTATGAGTAGGGAGGGAGAGCAGTGAAAACAGTCTTCTGTGTTAGCTGTCCCAGAATGACTCTAGCTAGAAGCAGACCTTTCGAATGTTCTCGCTTGTGGACTGCTATGCAGCAGACAACGACCAATGCTCCATTCAGACTTAAGCTGCCCCCAGGTGTATTCGAACATGGCAGAATTAAGTACACCTTGAAAAGAAAGATCTCAGTATAGATTAGAAATTGGCAGTTTCCAGCAGAATTGAAGTCCTAAGTTTACATTGCATTTGTGACTTTATCATAGGTGAGGTGGGGGGCAGGATGTTTCAGAGTAGATTCATTACATTGAAAATCCTACTAAAAACTACCCAGGGGAACAAGGTTGTGCCTCTTTCTGCTCTTGAAAAACTGAAGCTAAAACTTAATACTGTGTACAGTATAGATTCAATATTGCTTATTAATTTTAGAAGGAAATATAGATTCAATATTGCTTATATTTTATTATAGGAAATGTCAAGTATGTACACATATACATGTGTGTATGCGTATGTATGTCAATAGAATACTATAATCTAGGGGATCATTTGTAAATTCAAGTGAACCAAAAATTAATAATATCTATCGAATAAGTCTAGTTGAAATATGCAAAACACAGCTAAAAATAACCTTGCTACAGCACTGGAGCTGTGTGATGTGAGTACAGAGGGTCTTCTAATCTGGCAGTAAACTCTGTCATACCATTCTTGGCTAGCCAACTTCTCCGACCTCATTTAACCTCATGATTTGTTTTTCATCTCGAAACTATCTTTAATGAGACTCCTTTCAATGCCTTTTTAGAGGAAAATATGATACCTGGCTCTGGGTTCTGTTCTTTGAAGTATTTTCTTGAAAGCCTGGAAATCAGATTTCTTACCCCTTTCTTTTGACCAACTTGACTTCATCTCAATTTTTAGTTACTGAAGTAAAATTCAGCAAAAGACTTTCGGGGATAGACTCTTTTAAGAAAATTAGGTGTAACTACTTTTTGTGCTTTCTAATGTGACAAATGATAGGGTTTGTAGAAAGAGGAAGTTTTGGGATACTGGCCCAACTATCTCTTTGGTTCACTGTCAGGTTAGGCATTATACCTCACAGCCGAGGAGAGAAGAAGTGATCCCCATAAGCGAACCATCCAGATAATGGAAGCTCCACTGTTACACTGAAACTTAATCCTAACAAACTTTAATGCAGATCTTTCAAAGATACATTGCATACTTCCCTGTTCTACTTAAACTTACACACTGAATGCAATTTATGCATTTCATGCTTTAAAAGGTATTGTTATGGGGTACCAGAGCAGCTCAGTCGGTTAGGTGGCAGACTTGATTTCAATTTGGGTCAAGATCTTGTGGTTCGTGAGATCGAGCCTCATATTGGGCTCCACGCTGACAGTGCGAGGAGTCTGCTTTGGATTCTCTCCCTCCCTTTCTGTCTTCTCCCCCACTCACGCTCACTCTCTCTCAAACTAAAGAAATAAAACTTAGAAAAAAATTTTTTGAATTATTATTATGAACATAGATTCTCAACATTTCAAAGCTGGAAGCCCCCTGCAAGGTAGTTCAATAATTCCCAAGGTATGAACTGTGGACCCCTGGGTAGTGGAAATATTTTAATTTCCCTATACGCACCACACTGTTAATAGATGAAATACTGTGTTGCAAATAATTTTTATATATATGCAGAGTATTAAAATTAATAAAATATAAATTAATTTACATGCTGCTGAATTCATAGCTCTTTTTGTCATTTTTTCTCCTTTCAACAGATTCAAAGTGCAAATCTTGTTTTATGGGGACGCCAATTTTTCTTTTTATATGTTACTGACTGAGGCCAAAACTCAATAAATAATAGAGATGATTATTGTTCTCCGCTTTGTTGACTGAGGTTTTCATGGGCAATAGCCTCAGGAACCCCATGCTCAAAGTCCTCTGCACACCTTTCAGTTATACCCTTGCCTCACATTCCGTCAACCATCACTTTTCATCGCTACCAATATGTTCCCGTCTATTTACAGGCTTAACATTTTGTCCTAGAGTTTGGAATCTAGAGTATTGAGGTTGACTTCTTTTTGAATAAGGGTAGGAAATCCTCCCATTTTCCTAATGTCACGCCCTTTCATCAAACCCAATAGTTTGTCTTCTCAACCCGAGGTTGAGTTCCACATCCTCATCACGTCTTTATGAACACAGCCACGTAGTCGGGATTTGAAGTTCTCATCTCTTTTCTTCCTAAGCCAGTCTCTCCATTTCTAATTCGACAAGCTGCCCTTCTCACAGAGACATTTGTGCTTCATTAAAATGTTCAAATTCTAGACGCTCGTGATAAAACTCAGTCCAATTGCAAGCGTGACTAAACTTTGCAAAAATAACTCATTCTGATTTAGGGATTTTAAAAAGTAAGAACAAGGAAACTAAGCATTTATGTATTATTTTAAAATATGAACTTCAAATTTCTTTCCAACATTAAAAGGTTGTAGCCAATTCCCTCCTCTGGAGGTACATGCTGCATATATCCACATACCATGATAAAGCCGAGGGAATATGCTACTTATAAGTTGATAATGGTGTACTTTCAGAGTATCTTCTAGACCTACATCCTAAAGTAAACCTACATCCACAAGAAATTCGGAGTATCAGTAGAACCTTTGCTGAATACACCAACCTGAGGGCTCGTATCATGTTCTTAAATTGTGCTGTAAAAGATGGTTTGATACTTGTCAAGTTTAAAGGAGAAAAAGTTCGACCCACTGCCAGCTACAAAATCAAATCATCTCCAAGTTACTAGGGGAGTGTTTCTGTTCATCCCTTTAGTTACTTAAGGCCTGCTTATCAGGCATCTTTCAGGTGTCATCCAAGAATTTCTTCTGAGAGTACTTTCAGAGCATCTAAGGAACTGCTACAAAAGGCTTTCCATTTTCAAAGACTGGAGTTCTGTTAACACCACTTGTGTGAATGATTCCAGGCATTTGCTTAAGGAAAAAAACAAAAGCCAACATTTTAGAGACTCAGTGGTGAAACGATATTAGACCCTGGATTCCTCTTCTTTAGTTGGTTTTGTGGTGCCACAACCAGTAATCAGAGGCCCTGTAGTGGGAATCTTTGGGGAAGAAAAGATTAATAGTACTGCAAGAATACATTTAAAAACAAAACAAAACCAGGGTACTTGATCAGTGACATCATGCAAAGAAAAAGACAACACCAGTCATATTTATGGCCAAGTACGGATTTGTGTAAAAGGTGGGGGGTGGGGGGAGGGAAGAAGGGATTAATGACTAAGGTTAAAATTAACATGCTCTGCCATCATTGCTTCAGGGAATAGATTAAAAGCAAATCTAGAAGGTTATATGCCTCAACTCTGCATGCTTGCTCTCTGCTTCTTGTTCAAAGGTTTGGAAAAGCAGTGCTCACAACATCTGGACACCAGAAGATTCCCCCAAACAGCTTCAGACTCCACCTCATTCTGGGGGAAGAAAAGAGACCATGCTACAAAGCAAAGATGTGGTTGGTGGACAGGGTGTTCCCGACAAGCCCAAAGAGGAAGCTACACACTCTCTGGGAAGAGAAAACGTACACTTGCCTAAGCAACAAAACAAAACAAAGGGAGACTCTGGAAGCAGATGAAACCGCAAAGAACATCACAGAAAGGTTGACAAATACACACTGCTAAATCTCCTTTTCCCTATTAAATCTCATTTCCATACAGTATTGAAATGGAAGTACTCTGATGCAGGGAAAAGCACCTGGAGAGGTTTCTTCAATAATGTGAGTCCTTGTCACTGATGTCAGCTCTTATTACTCTACAGACAGCTCAGCCTTTGGGCAGAGCAAAGATGTATGTTTCTGCCTTCACATTATCACTTAAACATTTGGGCTTTTAAGAAGTAAATTAGGATGTTTCTGGCAGACTTTTATTGCTGCATTAATCTTTGGTACATTTCATTTGTCCTCTTTTGTCGGTTTCTATAATGGCAAAACTGGGTGTCATCCAGTAGAAAATCTATTTTAGATAACTGCTATTTGACTTTATATTGTCATTATTTATGAAATAAGTTAGACAAGAAGCCAGTATATACATTTTACAGAAATTGGTTGAATCTTACCCACAGGTTTAACTTCAAATCAAGCAGTCCTAAAAGGAAACTGCCCAGATCCTGATTCCATTCTATCAAAACCAATGACATCAATATGGAAGAATTTGACACAACTGTAGCAGATGTTTAAGCCAATTCAACGAACTGTGGGATCAAGCCAGCCACTTCTAAAGTTCCTGTATACTGGGGTAACTTCTACTTTCCTGCATTGTGTTTCTTTTCCTAGCTATATTTATACCTATATGCACTCAACCTTGAGGCTTGTCCATGGAACTTCTACCCACATACACTGAAGAGATGAAATCCAGAAATGAATTTAGACAAAGATGCAGAGTTTGAATCATTTTGTTTATGACACCAAGCAGAGTAAATAATTGAGTCAAGCAAGTGGCCAGGAGTGGATTTAAGAGGGTATGTCCTTTTTCATTTTCCAGCTAATCCACAAAAATGCCCCAGTCATTGTGTTGAAGGAAGAAAGTGGAGAAAATCAGAGAGATAGATGTCCGATGACAAAACTTCCCTCCTACCCCTTTCTTAAAAGATAACTGTCAAATTGTCACTGCTGATGTGCTCACCTGAGCTCACATGCCTATGCAGGAAGTGATGCTGAAGTTTACAAAATGTGATTGTCCATCCTGTGTTTAACAACTTCAGGGCTGCTAACTGGGCATGGGTACTGGAAAAGTAATCCTCATGTGGAAATGCAAACAGCCAGGGTTTCGTGATTGAGCAACTAAGTCCCCCCACCACCCCCCACACCGGAGCATCAGTCCCAAGGCCATGGCAGAGTCGCTGAACAAATCATCAGGGTATCCTTTTACATCCTGACACTGCTAGCGACACTGGTCCAGAGAAGATGCAGGTCAACCCCTTGAAAGGGGCTAACAAAGGATATTTTTAAACCCTGTCTATGAACTCCTACCTTGAGCTGAACCACAGGCAAAGTCTGCCGCTGGAACCTAAAGTCTCCCAGATAAGACGGCAGGGTGGCTCTTAAATGCCATGGCACTCATTAGTCAAGTTGGATGCATAAATCCTGCCATCAGGGCCTCCACTCAGCTGACTGCATGACTGGTGCCAAGATCTCTCCGGGCACGAGACTCTGAACTTTGCCTTGATTGAGCAAAAATATATTTTTCCCCCTTTTCTTTCTAGTTTGAGGAGAAGGGTGATAAATAGAGATGTATTATGTGGTCCCGACTAATGCTTAACTTAGTTACTTGATAGAAGAATGAGAACCCAAGTTTCTCAGTGCTGTGGCTCGCAGGACAATTGACTGATTAGGGAATTGGTTCTTGTTTTCATTAAAGCATTCAATCTAAATGTCAAATGTAATAATACACATAAATAACCATTCAAAAAACCCACAATTTGAGCTTACATTGCTAATTAGATGTTTTTTTGTTGTTGTTGTTGTTAATTAAGAGAAATTGGATGGTATAGGCTCTCCTGGCTTCTTAATTATATTTGATTGAATCACCATGTGATTCAAGACAAGCTATTGAGGCTTCACACATCCCAATTCCTGCCTTAGTTCACCTTTGGTATCTTCTTGGATTCCAAACTGTCACAACCAGCCCCCGTGGGTGTTGAAACATGGTGATACTGGTACTCTGTTTGTAAAATTGATTTACTGCGGTCTGTAATTACACATCATGATTTGAATTCTTGACTCGGTACTGCATTTTTCACTTAAACCGTACTGTTCTTCTCTACCCCAGAGAAACAGCATTTACGTAATTGCTCTCAACTCATCTACTTGGGTATTATAAATCAGTCCTGCAATAAAAGACTTCCAGAGACACTGCAGGCACAAGGTTCCTGGCATAACTCAGGCCCCAGGACTGTTCTCGTTTAAGGACAGGAATTGAACAGCGTTCATTTCTTACTGGAGATGAGATGGGAAGGGCTGTCTGGAGACTTTGGATCCGAAGTCAAAGAGAAAGGGGCCAGAGAGTGACCGGGAGGGCTGGGTCGAACCCAGATGGCCAGCTCAGATCCACGGGTCGGGTCCCCCTGCTCCTTGTCTACTTCTGGGTCCCGCTTCACCTGTCACACAAACTGTATAGTGTGTGTGTGTGTGTGTGTGTGTGTTCTGCTATTACAGGTCATATACTGGTGACCCTCTGCATTCACAGATTCCACATTTGTGAATTCACCGATTTGCTAAACTTTATTTGTAGGCCCCGAATTAATACATGTGGCATTGTCATGGTCATTCATGCACACGCTCAGAGTGGCAAAAACTTTGAGTCTCTGGCGCACATGTTCCCAACTGAGGCTCAACAGGCACTACTCTCTGCCTTCCTGTGTCCGCTCTTATCCTGTAAATGGGTGTCCTTTCCGAGGTCTGTTTAGTGCCATGTTTTTCTCACTTTGATGTTTTTCTTTGGTGATTTTGCTATTTAAATGCCTCCCCCAACCCCTGGGGTGCCTGGGCGGCTCAGTTGGTTAAGGGTTCGCCTACGGCTCAGGACATGATCTCATGGTTCACGAGTTTGAGTCCAGTTCGTGAGTTCGAGCCCCCCCATGGGGCTAGCTGCTGTCAGCGCAGAGCCTGCTTCAGATCCTGTGTTCCCCCTGCCCCCGCCCTTCCCCCGCTCATGCTCGCTCACACTCTCTGTCGCTCTCTCTCTCTCTCAAAAGTATTACATTTAGAAATAAATAAATAAAATTGCCCCCGAGTGTAGTAGTGCTAAGGTGCTGTTTGGTTCCTAAGTGCAGGAAGGCTGTGATGTGCCTTAGAGAGAAACGAGATGGAGTAGGTAAGCTTCATTCAGGTATGAGTCACAGAGCTGTTGACCTTGAGTTCCAGGTCAGTGCAGCGACAACCTGTATCACATAAGATGTCTTTAAACACACATGAAACAAAGTTATGTATTGACTAGTTGGTGAAAATGTTCTGAGACTTGCAGGAACATAACCCTGTATCTCCCCCAGGAGCAATGGTTCAGGATTTGCTAATTCAGTGTTCACCGTGACTTTATAGAACATAAGTATTGCAAATAATCCAAACTGACTGTGTTATATATTGATACAAACTCTTCACTCCACCTCCCATCCTGGGGCGTTTTTTGGACACATTTGCCACATTTTTGCCTCAGGCTAGTGGTTCTTAACCTTGGCTGCACAATGGACGCTGTTGGAGCCTTTAAAAAATCCTGATGTCCAGGCTCCATTCCAGACTGAAGTAATAGAAAGATCCTCGTATAGTAGGGTTGGAGCATTCATACTTTTTAATGCACCTGAGTACTTTTAATGGCTAGCCAGGTGGAGAACTACTGTCTTGGGCTATCTTTTTGCCTGAGTGTTCACCCCAAACTCTGTCCCACATCCTGGACATTGCAAACTTCCCCAGGGTTGGATGCCATTTCTGCCTGGTCTTCAAAAGATGCCCACAAGGAATGGGCATCTTGTTTACTTTTCAAGTGGCTCTGAAAAGACAACATACAAATCACTGCTTCTCCTACCAAACCAGCCTTGTTTGCTTTGGATTCACAAGTAGACCTCGGCGCAGGCTCTTCCGCTCAGGATTTTATCACTCTTGCCCTGCCTTCCAAGTAAAATAAATGATATTTTGCTTCTAGAATTCCAACCTGAATGGTATGTGAGCAGAAATATCCAAAGACTCCTGAGACACATGTTTTTACTCCTGAACAATGGTACCCGCTTCTTGCTGTAGCCATTTCACTCTTGCTGAGTAGGAAGAGAGGGTCAGGGGCCAGCTGGAGGTCCTCTCTGAATGTGAATCAGCTGTAGGAAGCTCGGAGCATGTTTTCTCTTAGTCTGGAAATGCCACTGGCGAGAGCATAACTGATTCACAAACTGCAAAAACTGTGCTCTAGATCCATGGACCAGAAGCACTGGAATCACCTGGGCATTTGTCAGAAAGGCTGGACTCTCTGGCCTTACCACAGATCTAGAGAACCAGGATCTGTATTCGAAGATGCCAGACATGTGTGCATGTTCAAGGTTAAGAGACACTGCCTTATACCCAGCTCTGACTTGCTGGCTGGGCACTAGCTCTCTTGATGTTGAGGTAGGCACCAGCCATACAAAGAGCAGTCTCCTAGAGTGACAAGAATTTGGGATTTGGGTAGCAAGTCATATCATCTTTCTGTGCCTTGGTTTCTCCCAATAGTAGATCTCAAAGGCTACATCTTGGAATTGTTCAAAAATGTCAAATCATCTCATGCACATAAAAGGGTTTTGCAAAGTGTGAAGTGCTACAAAAATATTAGCTATTAGTTGTCAGAGTAAGAATACTTCAATGTAAACCAACACTGCCAGTGGAAAAATCAACTCAAAGTACTAGCCAATCTAATGACATTCATGGGTCATTTTAGCATATTACGTGTGGTATGAAAAATATCTCTGATTACTTGATAGTGTTTCACAGATTTACAAGAGATAAATTTCCCCCATAGCCTGTTGTACCAAAAAGAGTATCTTCCTTGCTCTTTCAGAATCCTTACTTATACGGACAAGCTTCTCTCGGCCCTAATCAGTATCTTCTTCCTTTGATTGAGACTCAACTTGGACTTTCCTGTCCTTTCATGCATTTCATTTTTATCTTCTGGAGGGTCAGGGCATATGAATCACTTTCTTTATCATTAGATTTCAGTGTCCAGAACTCCTCATGAGACCCCTTTTTCTGTCCTGACATTGGTTAAGCAACACTGATTGCTTGAAGTCCTTACTGAAGATTCTAAGTACCTCCATTATATTTAGAAATTCAAGCTGAGAACCTATCATGTGGCTGGATAACACTGGGTTCTGCATGTACAAAACAAGGGGAATGGACTAGATGAATGAATGAATTCATCAGGTATGTGTCGAGTGCCCACCACGTTCCACGCTCTAAAAGCTGAGGGTACAACATTGAAAAAGCCGTTATAGCTCAGTGGATGATCTTTCAGCCCCTCCCTGAGCCAACCTTCCACAATGTTATTAGCATATTTATGGAGTACCATTCTCATTTGGACAAGGTATTTTCCCCACATTATTTATTTCTGCATATTTTTTAAAAGTCTGCCTTGTAATACCAATAGAAGAGCCAGCCAAGGGTGTCAGGGCAAAGGATCTGCCAGCTGCTCACCACAGTCAAGGTTCTGGAGAAGGGAAGGCACTGAATCATATCATCCTCCTCCCCCTTCCTGGCTCATCCCAATGCTCTCCTTTCTCCCACACATTTCAGGCTCTCCTGAAAGGGTGACTGGATAAATGAATGCCTTGTCTCCTCACTCTGCATCTTTCTTACCTGCCCCAGGCTGGGGATACTGTACTGTCATTTCCCCAAATGCAACCCAAAAGACCTATCCTTAAAAACTACCTTTCCTGGTCCTTCATTCTCTGAAAAAGAAGTCACATGGCAGTGAGCACAGCGGCAGCACCAGCTACCATTTGCCAATTCCAGCTAAGTGTCATGTAAGGATACACACTGTTCCATTTATTCCTCATTTAATGCCTTCGGAGGTAGGTTATATCAATTACTCCTCCCACCATACCTCCCCAACACAAATTTCACAGATAGGAAGCTGAGGTGCAGAGGGTAAGGGACTTGTCAAAGATAGACAGCTAGGAAGGGCCAAGAGACAGGGTTCAAAACAGGGTTCTCTGACGTGCAAACCTGCCTTCTTAAGACCACCACTACACTGCTTCTTGTGGCAGAAAGAACCCCCCGGGCTTAGACTCTTAGCCCTGGAGCTGAACACTCAATATCTAAAACCCTGAGCAAATCTATTGGCTCCTCAGTGTCTTAGGATCTCATCTGGAAAATAGTTATAACAATAGTAATACCTCTTCTACCTACTTCCCAGGGTTGAATCAAATGGAATCATTTGCTGCCTGCCTCATCCTTATCCATCCACATGTCCATCTACCCATCCATCCATCCATCCATCCATCCATCCATCCATCCAATTTGCTGAGCCTCTACCCTGTGCTCAGTATATACGGGGCACTAGGATGGATGATCGAGACCCACTAAGATGATGTGTGGAAAACTGCTTTTGAAGTGACGAAATGTGAGTTGTTACCTTCCTGGGAAAAGAGTTTAAGGTAACCTCCTCATTCAACAGACTCTTAGTATCTCTATGCATCGGGCACTGGACTAGTCACCAGGGCTACAGATGCCAAGGAAAGTATACTAGGAGACAGGGCTGCACAGATCAGTCTCTTCTGTGTATTAAGCCACCACCTGCTATGGTTAGAAGCACACAGCAGCCAGGAGCTGTAAGGCAGTTCTGATATTCTAAGTAACACATTGCATTAAGGTGAAGAAATGCTGAAAGAAGTAAACATTTTAGGTGATTTCAATTTCAATTAATTCATCACCGTATCTCAAGGACTAAAGAGAGTTTTTGAGGAGGTGGCAGCACACCAGGACCAAGCTGCCTCTCTGAACCCTGGCCCTTCATTTTAGACTGACAGTAGCAGGAAATATATGAAAGTCAAAAAAGCTCTTCTCTTGCTTCCACGGTAAATGTGCATGTTGTTTCCTTGGCTGTAAGTTGGCTATTCCACACAATCATTTAAAATCCATGACTCTGAGATGCATGAAGATTCCCTATAACTGAATTAGAAATCACCTGCTCAACCACATGGAAAGCATCTCTTTTCCATTTGGGCTTTCCCCAAATGACTCACAAAGCTTATGGTTTTGGTCCTGTGTGGGTGGTCTGAGGGCAGAGTCAGGCAATCATCTGCATAAAAGAGCCAAACCAGGATCTTTTCATTTTAAATTAAATGCTGTAGGAGCAGCAGACTTAAGGGAAACAACCTAGCTTTTTTTTCTCCTTCAAAGATGTAAGATAACCACAATGTTTCCCTAAATGAAAAGCTCTACTTCAAAAATGATTCCCCCTGAAATGAACATTGACTCACCAGGTGCTTGAAGGGATGGATACGGAGCTTTTCATTCCTGAGGCAAGACCTCAGGAGAACTGGTTGAGAGCAATGCCAATGTTTTATTGAAAAGTAGATGTTGCTGTTGTTTAGGTGCCCAGTGGAGTTGGTCCTGATGGAATTTTAATGATGGTCCTATATTTCTTGGGCCCTTCCTCCAAAAATATTATTTTCAGAAGACTGGAAGGTATAATACTGAAATTTATTTCCCTCATTTATTTACTCCCTAATTATCTCAGAATTCCAGAACTTTAGAGCAGGAAGGGAATTTAAAGACATGATTTAGGAATCATCTAACCCACACTCCCCTCCCCTCGCCATTTTATAAGTTAAAGAATCAGAGGCTTGGAGAGATATAGCAATTGACCAAGGCCACTCAACTAAGTTGATGTTGAAGCCAAGACTAGAGCCTTGATGTTTTTGGTCTCCGTCATTCATATTACATCAATGGTTATTAGTCTTCATGTCACTGTCATTGATAAAGAAGACTAGAATAATAAATCTGTGATTTAAAACAGATGATCCTCCATTTAACACCAGAGTAATACACTGCAGAACCCAACTGTTAAGAACTGTAGATCTGTACAACCACATAAATAGTGTAACCCAAACACAGCAGGAACTAGAACATCCCAAAAATGATCATTCACTAGCAGGGTTTTTCCAGAACCAAAGCTGTTGCATCTTTGCACTGGGTTGGGATTTTCCAGGTCTGGGCGCTCTGTGCACCTGTCCTTCTCATATTAGCTGTCCACACTGTTTAGCCATCCACCACTCTAGACCTGCCACGGGACCCTCTCTTTTTTGCCTAACTGGTCAGCAAGATTGCCACCACTGATGTGAAATCAAGTGTTGTTTGTGGATTGGAAAAAGCAACACCTTCTTTAATCAAAGTCTTCACCTGTGGACTTCTACCCCTACTACAATTAATCCTGCTCATCAGTTTGGATTGTGCTTATTTAATTCTGTGGTTTTAATTATGACAATACATTGTGGAGAGGTTTGCAGCTGGGATGTCTATATGTAGACCTAGAAGCCATCATTTATATACCTAATTATCTAATGAATCAACCAATTTGTCATTTGAAAAGACTGGGCATTTTCACTGGGATGTCACTGTTGTCTGACCTGGGCCTTGGAGATGGTTATTTATTATTTACTGATGCTTCATAATTAGCAGAACTGAAGAATCCGTCATTTTAAAGCCTGAAAAATACCTTCAGGGATCATTCAATCAATATTTCTGTTCTCTGCACCCTTGTTCCCAGGTAAGACAATGGAAATTGAAGGAAGGTGATTGACAGGCTGAAGGTCACCTCATGAATTAGAAGCACTGAGCTCAACTTCCAGGAATCCTTCTACCTGGCCATGAGATCTTCTGACAGTCTCTTAGTATCCAAATACAGCCCTTGCTTTAACAGAAACAGGCAACATCCTATTGGTTATCCAGAGTTCTGGTGGGAAGATCACTATTAGGAAAAGTTCAAGCTTGAAGAGGGAGTTCCCCATTAAAGATTTTAATTTAAAAGGAGCATATTTATCCCCATTTAAAATCAATGGGTATGAGTAGCATAAAGTTTTACTTCACTGCCTAATCCTCAGAGATAGAAATAGTTATGGGTAAGATAATTATTTTTTATTGGGATGTAGGCACTATACAAAGATATCTACATTACATGTCATTCATTCATTCATACAATAAGTATGTATTAGTATAAGTAAGTATAAGTAAGTATTATTCATTCAATAAGTATTTATTCAACATCTATGCTGTGTCAGGCGGTGTTTTGGATGACAGGAATACTGCAACGAACAAGACCAGGCCCCTGACTTCTTGGGTTTTATATTCAAGTGGAGGAGATAGATCTTAAACAAGTAAGCAAATTAAAATAGACTTCTAATTTATGCAGATGTTCCTCTATTCCTTCTGGAAACTCACTAAAATGACAGCAAATGCATAAACCCATAAGGAAAAGCATTCGGGAGAGAGGACAGCAGAAGACAGTGGGTATCACCAGTCCACTGAAGTCATTTTGGAAGCTGGAAACAGAAGGACATGGGATAACTGACTCAGCAGACCAAAGAGGACATGTATGTCCACAGGAGGGGGGAGTATGACCACTCATGCTGCAGAAGTCCCAAGAAGTTGGGGATTCAGAGACCAGGTACTTCTGAAGGCAGGGAGGGGGCCAAAATAGGAGGTTTGGTAGAAAGTATGTCTAAGGCACAAGGAGACCCTTAGATTCTCTCCCCAATCCCATAAAACTAAGCATCTTAGCACCATTCTCCTAACAGCCCCCAGAACTCTGGCAGCCAGGCCTGAATCTTCCAGGAGGAGACAAGGATTCTAGGGGAAATGGACTGATCCATGAGAAGGAAGTACAGCTGGTATACTGCATGAGCCCTCAACAAAAGCAGCCAGGCCACATCCCTACCCGATCTCTCTGTGGTAAAATTTACACATATAAGGTTCTGGTGCCTTCCCATTAGGTGAAAGGACTCTTGCTTGAGAGACAGGGTTCAAAACAAACAGAAAAAGAAACTCTAAGGAAGCACAATGTTGGGAGCAAAGAAAGACTCCAAAACTCAACTGTAATGTCTTCAGAGCTATTAGCAAAGATTTTGCATCCATGAAATAAGAACAGAATGCAACAGAAAAAGGAACAAAGAACAAGAAAGAACTCTTGCAATTTGCAAATACGATAGAGATTAAAAATTGTATAATAGGTTTGGAAGATAAAGTTGTAGAAATCACCTAGAAAGTAGGACAAAAAATTGGAAATAGGAATGGAAAAGTTAAGGAAATTACAAGATCATTAGAGAAGAGCTAGTATGTGATTAAAAGGAGTTCCTAAAAAAGAAAAGACAGAAAATGAATGAGAGGAAAATATTTTTAAAATTTGAGAAAATTTCCTAGAACTGAAGGAGAACAAGTTTGTGGAGTAGAACTGAAATAGGAGGGTAGAAGCCTCCAGTAAGGGTATCTTCAAGAAAAAACACCAAGAGGACTTTCACAATCACTCATGGGGTGGCGATTATTCCCCTCTTAAAAAAAATTTTTTTTTAATGTTTCTATTTATTTTTGAGACATAGAGAGACAGAGCATGAGCAGGGGAGGGGCAGAGAGTGAGGGAGACACAGAATCTGAAGCAGGCTCCAGGCTCTGAGCTGTCGGCACAGAGCCCGACGCAGAGCTTGAACTCGCAGACTGCGAGATCATGACCTGAGCTGAGGTCAGACGCTTAACAACTGTGCCACCCAGGCACCTCTATTCCCCTCTTTTTAATATAAGGAAATCAAGGCCAAGAGAGGCTAAGGCATTTCTCCAAGGTCACACAGCTAGTAATCAGTGGAAATGGGATTGAAACCCAGGTTGGTCTGACTTCAAAACATGTGCTCTGAACCACAACTTGATATTATCTGAGATCTTTCTGGACTCTGATTCTGCCACCTAGTATATTAGTGACCCTGCTAGATCTGTGCCCCCAGCACATGTTCTTGAGTTAACGAGAGTATAAGCAAGGAGGGAATGTTGAGAAGTGTGGGGTCATCTGCCCCAACTCTCCCTTCAATCCTAGAATCAAACTTCTCCAGCACTGAAGGAAGACCCCCAATGCCACTCTATGATGGGCCCAGAGATAGGATTCCCAGTGGGATTCCTCACGATCATCATAAATTGGTCTGAGGTAGAAATTCCACTAAAGTTCCAATTGGGTAGTCCTGGCATCGGGATTCTACGGATTCGTTAGGTTGAAGAGAAATTCGGGTATCAAGCAGGTTTTTCCTAGAGTTCCAACAGCTCAGCCAAGGGTCCATTCAAATCTTTGCCAATCTGGATGATTCCAAGGGGCTGAGTCTAAGCTGGTCTAAAAAAGGGAGAGGCAGAGGGGAAAGTGTTCCTCTGTACCCTTCTTCTCCAAAGTCAGGATTCTTTTTCCCCCCACCAAGTCAGGATTCTTAACGAACTATCCTTGCAAGTGCTTTGTTTCTCTCAGGCCATACCAGCTAGGGTGGCAGAGTGTCTCACAGGGTTAGTGTCTCTGGAAGTAAACCATTTACTCATTGAGATGAAGTGGAGTTGAAAACAACAACTTGCAAGCAAAAGCAATCTCCTGGGCCAAGGAATCTTAGCAGCCTTTTTGCTTGGAGTCACAACAGTTTGAGGATTCCACCACTGAGTGTATAAAGCGTCTTGCTCCTAAGCCATTGCAGGAGGAGCCAAAAATCCCAAGCCTTGGTCAAGGAGAGGAGCATATCTTTTCTCTTGGCCACTTTGTGGCTATTTTTCCAGAGTGAAGACCCAAGAAGTAAACGTGAAATCCTCTACTTGCTCTGTCCTTTTGGAAAAAGCACTTATTTCTTGTGTTGACCTTTCTAAAAAGTTTGTTCTTGCAACTGCAAAGACGGAAGGCGGCTCCCACGCAGACGTGTGGACGTGAATGAGGAGAGGGTCACGAGCGTGACCTCGGCATCAAGCCGTCCTGGTCGAATGCTTAAAGAGCTTTTCTCTGAGCAACTGCTTCTCCAGTACCCCATAATTAGCCTGCTCTCAGAACTGCATACAGATTGAGTGGCTGGGGAAGAGGAGCAAGTGAATAACTCTAAAAGCAAATAAAAATTATGCAGCTGTCTCCAGCTAGAGAGAGAGAGATCACCAACAGAAAATTAGGGAGAGAACTGTGACCGTACAAAGCTTTCAATTCTTTTTCACAAATCTCACAGATTGAAAAGAAAGGCTTCAAGCCACACATCTACCCTCTCTGATTATTGACAATACTTATTCCTCAGCGACAGTGAGCTATGCACCTAAGACTTACCTTGAATTTAGGGTCTGCAGCTCAGATCCAGACTTAGGGACTGGCTGGCCTCAATCACGTTGTCAGCCTCATACCCAAAGTAGAGGCGCTTTGGGGAATCAAAAACCCCGACTCTGGGGCTGAGCACACAGTTTTTTGAGATTCCAGGTGAATTTGGAGCTAGTTGCCAAAAGTAAAGAAATGTACACATGTGGTCATAGTTACCCAAAGACGCCATTATTGTACTTGCGGGGAGCTCTGGCTTTTCGAATGATACTTAGGTAGAACATTCAGTTGGGATATTTAAATTATCCTGCTAAACTAGCAGAGTTAATAACAATATCACAGGCACAGAATGATTTCTTGGATAATGATGAACATGTGTGAGTAATTCCCTTTCTCACAACGTAACTCCCTGAGGCCTGATGACTACCCCCAAACTCTTCCAACTTCCCAAGCATGCTGCAGTCTTGAACATTCTCCCTTTGCACCCAGTGGATACAGACCCAGGCATTACTCTAGCCAAGCCTTCTCATCAACATCTCTCCTCAGCAAGCTATCTCTCCCATTCCTGAAAGTAGTCGGGAAGACTGCAATCTCCACATTCAGAAATGCAGCCTGAGGTGGGATTTAGGGTACCACCTGCTCTGTCCATTCAATGCCACAGAGATTGGACTTGTTAAAGCCATCTAAGGAATTCCAATTTACTAATCAGAGGACTATTATACACATTGCAAAAAAAAAAAAAATCACCCGATGAAATCCTTTCAATAATTTGTTAT
The DNA here is from genome assembly GCF_028749965.1 of Puma concolor. Classification (NCBI taxonomy): domain Eukaryota; kingdom Metazoa; phylum Chordata; class Mammalia; order Carnivora; family Felidae; genus Puma; species Puma concolor. The sequence goes on from NC_141672.1 coordinate 46,460,401, forward strand.
CTTACAATGCTTTATAGATTATTGACTTTGATAGAAACTCTCAGGAACTGAGGACCTTAGCCTAATTTTAAGAGCTCCTGCCAATGAAGATTAATTAGAAACCAAGATAATGCATGCCCCAAATCATAGTTCTAGTCATTGGAAAAATGGCTTGATTCAAATAAAGATCATTTCAAGCAACTTTTAAAAATATAGCCACCAAATGAAACTAGTCTATATTATATGCTCTCCCTTATGCTTCATCTTGATGCTAGCAAGATTAGCACAGTATGCTCAGTGTCTTTTTAAAAAATTATTTTAGACAGAGCGTGAGTGGGGGAGAGGGGCGCATAGGGAGAGAGAGAATCTCAAGCAGGTTCCATGCTCAGTGAGGAGTCCAATGCAGGGCTTGATCCCCCCACCTCTGGGATCATGACCTGAGCTGAAACCAAGAGTCGGATGCTCAACTGACTGAGCCACCCAGGCATCCCAAGTATGCTCAGTGTCTTAATCGTTGCCACTACCAACCCTCTTCTGCTGAGAAGCCGAACTTCTGGACTCTGAAAGATCATGTTGGGTGTTATCGCCATCCATGGACACCACTCAGAGGCTGCTCCTCAGGAAACCGGCACTGAGGGGTGCATGTCTGTCTGTCTGTCTGTCTATCTATCTATCTATCTATCTATCTATATATATATATATATTTTTTTTTTTTTTTTTTACTGTTTATTTATTTTTGAGAGAGAGAGCAAGCGAGCATGAGCAGGGGAGGGAGAAAGAGAGGGAGACACAGAATCCAAAGCAGGCTCCAGGCTCTGAGCTGTCAGCACAGAGCCCAATGCGGGACTAGAACCCACGAACCATGAGATCATGATCTGAGCTGAAGTTGGACGCTTAATCGACGGAGCCACCCAGGCTCCCCATGCATGTCTATATTTTGACTTGGGTACAGCAAAAATTGTTGTTGTTGTTGTTGTTGTTGTTGTTGTATGTGTGTGTGTGTGTGTGTGTGTGTATGTATGTTTTAATCCAAAATGAATAGTAGCTTTTGACACAGAGCCCCAAGCCTCATGTCCCTGCTCCCTGTTTGACTTAATAGCACAGAAATAAGACCAGTGACACATCGAATGTTTATCAGATCTTTGAAAACAAAAGAACCTTCACACAGTCCACTTTTCCTCCAGAAGAATCTCACCATGATGATGCCACAACCACAGAACAAGAGTGGCTCTCAGATGGCCTGTGATGCAGGCTCCAGGCAACTGAAACTGTTGATCCTCTGACGTATTTTCTTGAACTCAGAAAGGATAGCGAATCCACATTTGTAATTGTGACATGCTCTGGAGTGTTTTATCATCACCAACATCTTGACCTGTAACTGTTGCCAATTTTCTTTTCTTTCTATATGGCAGAGGTCAAGGAACTCAGGATAGTGCCCTTCCCATTAATATACTTTAATATCCTTCTAAATGATCAAATCACTCCTTATTTAGCATTATTACTACTCTAGGCTATATCACCCTGTCTTTTCTTTTAGGAGATCTTTCTTCTCTCTCTTTCTTCACTAACATCTTCATATCTTTTTCATTTCTCTCTCTCTCTCTCTCTCTCTCTCTCTCTCTCTCTAATATATATAAATTTTTAATAGGTGACACATGGCACTAACATGGTACTCACTTTAAAAGATAGAGTGAGAAGTGGTTCCCTGCAAGCCTGGTCTGCCAGACTTTCCAGGTCCACACTCCAGTTAGCAGTAATTGTAGGTGTTCACATTCTTTCAACAATCATGGGGACCAAAATCATATCCGATTCTCACGGAGCGTGTAACTAGTGCCGAGTATATCAGGGGACCCCTCCCCCACCGGGAGCTTCGGCAGGTGCCCCTTCTCCTATGTCAGTCCAGTACATCTGCTGGCATTGCGCCCTCCTTCTCCTGCTCATTGCAAGGTAGCAGCACTGTATACTCATCAGCCTCCGCCTTAGAAGCACAGGCTGAGAGCACTAAGAAGGCTCCTTAGGGGTCATCCAACCTCATGCCTCCATAGAGAAGTGGGAGTCCCCATGAGTGCAAGGTCACACACTGAGTTAGAAGTGGAGCGACTTTTCTAATCCACTGCTCTTTTCACCAAGGCACATTCTTTTTCTTCCAAACATTTTGAACTCTGGGGACTGGCTACACTTCCCTGGCCTGTGTCTATGTGCACAGCCTCATTATATCTCTGTTCAGTCCAATTCTGTTAATTAAGGATCATTTTTTTTTTTTAATTTTTTTTCAACGTTTATTTATTTTTGGGACAGAGAGAGACAGAGCATGAATGGGGGAGGGGCAGAGAGAGAGGGAGACACAGAATCGGAAACAGGCTCCAGGCTCTGAGCTATCAGCCCAGAGCCTGACGCGGGGCTCGAACTCACAGACCGCGAGATCGTGACCTGGCTGAAGTCGGACGCTTAACCGACTGCGCCACCCAGGCGCCCCAAGGATCATTTTTATAAATTTGAATAATATCCTTACACTTATCACTAATTAAAAAAAATCATTCTTCTTAGCAATAAATCCCAAAGAGCAACGACAAATTGTTACTGCTCTACTCTGTTTTTTTTTTTTTTTTGTTTTGTTTTGTTTTGTTTTTTTCTGGTCCATTTTAAGTCATTTGATAAGATATATCATTTGGAACAACCCTTATGGGAATACTGATTTTGTGGAAGTCTGTCTCTTTATGGAGCTGAGTCAAAGTATCTTGATTTCAGGTTAGCATATAGGAGTAGCTTTGTCATAGGGCTGCCCCAGGGAGCCTATTTCACCCTCGTTTACTGCAGAGCGTGGGCTGGTGAAAGAAGTCACTCTTACTATGTCAGCATTAACAACCAGTGCAGAAATAATAAGAATGAGGGCTAGTGATGGTTGAGCATCTCCTATTGGCAACTGCTTGACATACATTTCTCATTAAATCCTTGTAACAACTCTAAGAAGCTATCAACTCAGCTTCACTTTAACTAACTTGCTGGACCAACCAGTACTCTCTTTTCCCTTTAGACTACTTCCTTGATGCCCATGGTGCACTAGCTCTTCAAGGACTGAAATTCAATTGTGCACTTCTGCACCCACCAGTGGACTTGCAGGTGTACCATTGAACATTGTCCACTGAACTTGTTCCCAGACCCATTTATGCTGGTTGTACTTACTGTAAGTGTAACATTTGAAAAGGTATAACAAATGATGACAGGGGCTCCTGGGTGGCTCAGTTAAGTGTCTGGTCTCACTCAGGTCATGATCTCACAGTTTATGAGTTTGAGCCCCACATTGGGCTCTCTACTCTGAGCATGGAGCCTGCTTTGGATCCTCTGCCCCCTTCCCTCTCTGCCCCTCCTTGTTCTCTCTTTCTCTCAAAATAAATAAATAAATAAATAAACTTTAAAAAATCTTTTAAAAATTTAAAAAAAAACGAATGATGACATATGAATTATAAAAAAGTTAATCGCACAAAAACTTTGTTACATGCTTTGGAAATAAACAGTCGTTATTTTGCTTAAAAATCTAGTGTTGAGAAGGGGCGCCTGGGTGGCGCAGTCGGTTAAGCGTCCGACTTCAGCCAGGTCACGATCTCGCAGTCCGTGAGTTCGAGCCCCGCGTCAGGCTCTGGGCTGATGGCTCAGAGCCTGGAACCTGTTTCTGATTCTGTGTCTCCCTCTCTCTCTGCCCCTCCCCCGTTCATGCTCTGTCTCTCTCTGTCCCAAAAATAAATAAAAAACGTTGAAAAAAAAATTAAAAAAAAAAAAATCTAGTGTTGAGGGACTGCTGGGTGACTCAGTCAATTAAGCGTCTGCCTCTTAATTTTGGCTCAGGTCATGATCTCACGGTTCATGAGTTCCAGCCCCGTGTTGGGCTCTGTGCTGATAGCGCAGAGCCTGCTTGGGATTCTCTCTCTCTTTCTCTTTCTGCCCCTCCCCTACTGTGTCTGTCTGTCTGCCTCTCTGTCCGAATCAATCAATAAATAAACATTAAAAAAAACCTAGTGTTGAATTCAGAAAAACTATAAGCTAAATGATAAAAAGAAAAAAAACTAGAAAGATTCTGTGCTCTGATTTTTTTTGAAAATGGTTACAAACTCTTGCTCCATTTTGAAGAAATCACAGACAATAGTGCATCAAGGGTGTGAATTATGCAGGGAAGACATACAGCAGCCAGAGTCAGGACCCGTATCCTCAAAGAAAGGTCCACCATGCTATACAAAAACAGCATATGAATGTACATCTTCACACTTTAATATTTACGGTCTTATTCCTTTTTTATGATTTCTTGCTTTAAACAGTCATGACAATCAACATATCCTGATCAAGTCAGTTAAGAGGTCCCCCACTGAAACTTATTCCCATTTCATAGATGAAGAAAGGAGCTTTAGAGGTCAAGTAACTTGTCCATCACCATGCATTTAATCATGGGTGAGCTGCAATTGAAAACCAAAGCATCTGTTCTTGATCTTGATGGAAAACTGCCTCATCATTTATTCTCCCATACTGAATATCTAACATGCCCTTGGCCTTATCATTTCCTGTGTGAGGCAGAAGACTGAAGTATAAAATAATCTGCTATGCATCTTTTAGCTCCATATGGATTTGCTGGGCTTTCCTGAAAGGGTGCATCTCAGCAAGGTTGGCTGTGAAACAAATCTCTAAAGCAAACCCTGTGCTCCCATTGGTTTCTCTAATTCTAGCCATGGAATTCATCTATGGAAATGGCCCAGACTTTTGGCAAAGAATAATTACTCCAGGGTACATTAGGAGTTTCAGCCTTTCTCCAATCCACAAAAATCTTATACAGCATTTTCCAGATTTTGGAACTCCCTGTCTTCCTTGCTTCTCCATCTCCATATCCTTCTCTTAATTGACTTTCTGAGATTTCCTATACTCAGATACCATACTTTATCTAATAGAATGCTGAGAATGGGGGTGGCAGGAATGATATGTGCAGTGTTTAAGAGTTACAAAATATACCCCAAATTGACAGTAATCACTGCCACTAAGATTTACCCTCACTTGAAACCATGAAATTCAAGGGTTTAATTTGCTTGATATTAAAGATGTCAAAGTATATACATACATATACACACACAGATATATATAGGTATGGATATGTAGATATATATATGTAGATACAGATATGCTACATCATGATGTCTTTCTTTAAGGTAACCTGAGTTTGTCCCTGGAAATCTTAAAAGTGAGAAAAGAAAAAAAAAATAACTGCAAGATTAAAAGTTTTTTTTTGTCCAATTGTGCACGCGCGCAAGCGTGTGTGTGTGTATGTGTGTGTGTGTGTGTGGAGTAGCCGCTATTAGACTATGACTTTGAATCTTGTGAAATAATAGAAATCATAAGACTACAGGGCTCAAAAAGTCCTAAAGAAGCCATGTTATTCATTTCTTCCTCCTTCCTTCCCTCTTCTGGGCTAGTCCAATCTAAGTCCTTTATTCCAGCCAGAATCCATCCTATTTTTCAATTACAATAGAGAATTAGAAGACAACCGCCTTCCTCTGGCACTCATCTAGTGTTTATTAACAACGCTCACTGTCATTAGGGTCTAAAAAAATCCTCCTGGATAGGGGACGGATGGCACAGCCTCATGACCCAAGGCGCATGGCTCCTGAGGTCTTTGACTTTTCTCAAGCAGTAGGATCTCTGCTGACTCAAAATAAATGAGCAGACTTCCTGCTTACTATGGTGTTTTTTCGATTGTTCTTCCCCACGCCTCCAAAACCAAACACAAAGCGTGGTGGTCCTGTAAAAACTCTGGACTCTTGGAAAGGGAGGATTAGGTAGTGGCCATATCAGGTCCTCTGAGATCTCGCTGAGCCACCTTCACACTGTAGTATCAGGAAGGCCAGGGCCACGCTTAAAAAAGTTTCCCCTGAAGGGGAAGGAAGCTGAAGCTAAAAATATCTCATGCCAGCTGTTACAAATGCGTCTCAAAGGAAGCAAAGCAACTAGAGTTACCTCTTTGAAGAGCAAATGAGGGGTTAAGGAAATAATGGAATTTTTCAGTTACATGCCAGGTTGGCTGGATTTGGGGGGAGAAAGAAATTTTCCACCCAGAAAGTCTGCTGGTAAAAGACAAAATAATTCCATGAAGATCTAAAAGGAACTCCCAATGACACCAGAGGCTTAGGATGGGGGAGACCTGCCGCCTGCAAAAAAGAATCAGGGTCTGCAGGCCTTGCCCTTCCGTTTCAGTTTCCAAGAGGCCACTCACAAGACCTCTCTTCTTGTCAGGGCTACCTGAAGCTGAATGGTGTCTCTCTTTCCCTTGAATATCTGGGTTCTCTTAGTTTTTTGCAGACTGACTGGAATGAATTTGAAGTGGCTGTTGGTCTTGTAAGAAAATGTGAAGGGTTGGGGCGCCTGGGTGGCTTAGTCTCTCTCTCAGTCTCTCTCTCTCTCTCTCTCTCTCTCTCTCTCTCTCTCTCGCCTCCGCAGGCTAAAACTCCTGAACTGTGAGATCATTCGCACCTGCCCGCCAATCAGTACTCGGAGAGTTTTAGCCTGCAGAGGCTCAAGCATCCGACTTCGGTTCAGGTCATGATCTCATGGTTTGTGAGTTCAAGCCCTGTGTCAGGCTCTGTGCTGATAGCTCGGAGCCTGGAGCCTGCTTCAGATTCTGTTTCTCTCTCTGCCCCTCCCCTGCTTGTGCTCTCTCTCTCTCAAAAATAAATAAACATTAAAAAAAATAAAAAGGAGAAAAAAAGAAAAGTGAAGGGCAGTGGGCAAAGGACTTCTTGAACCAAACAGGTATCTCTGAAGGAGCTGGCCCTGGCTAAAGGGGTCAGTTGATGAACTTGGAGGGGTTTTTCCAACTGGCAGGTCAGGGCTCTCCAAAGGAGCCACTTGCCCTGAGATCCACGACCCTTGCTCCTCATCTTTCCTGCTGGAGTAGTTTTGTTTCAGGTATTGGTTCCATGGCACCTAGTAACCATCTTTCCCATAAATGGACGGACCCTCCACATTCCCATAAGGCCAAATAACAAGGACCAAAGAAAGCCCAAGAAATATCCAGGCACTGGATGCCTCACTGGTTTTTGTTTTCTAACTTTTAATGTTCAAGCAACGATAGATTTACAAGAAACAGCAAAAATACTAGAGAGGTCTCATGTACCCATCTCCCAGTTCCCCCGAAGGTGACATTTTATCTAACTATAGGGCAGTATCAAAATCAGAAACTCGACATTAACATGATACAATTAATGAGACTATGGTAGACCTTACTCAGATCTCAGCAGATCTGATCATACGCTGATTTTTGGGGGGTGGGGTGGGGGGTGGGGAGGGCGTATGAATTTGTGCACAACCCTAGGGCATTGTTCACATGAATAAATTCATATAACTGCCGCCACAATCAAGATCACAGTATGTTATTAAGAGTCTGTTAGTGGGGCGCCTGGGTGGCGCAGTCGGTTAAGCGTCCGACTTCAGCCAGGTCACGATCTCGCGGTCCGTGAGTTCGAGCCCCGCATCGGGCTCTGGGCTGATAGCTCAGAGCCTGGAGCCTGTTTCCGATTCTGTGTCTCCCTCTCTCTCTGCCCCTCCCCATTCATGCTCTGTCTCTCTCTGTCCCAAAAATAAATAAACGTTGAAAAAAAAAAATTTAATAAAAAAAAAAAAAAAAAGAAAAAAAAAAAAAGAAAAAAAAAAAAGAGTCTGTTAGTACTGAGACCTAGTTGGTAAAATAAGTCACACACAAAAAAAGCAAGAGCAACAACAAATGTCACTATGAGGATTATGACAGAAGGCTAAATGACCAATATTATCACCAAATACTTAGTGAACTCCCAAAGACGTCTTCTCGTTTATTTTGGAAATTCATTAACTTCGTGAACATCTGCCTAGTGAGCCCAGGAATTTATTAAGTTCCTACTGTTCAGCAAACATTTATGGCAAGGCGGGCAGACAGGCTTCAGTTCACATGCCATCTCTTATTGAATTATAGTGGCTGCCTTGAGGGGCATATTGAGGAGGATTTGGAGGCCACATCTGGCCTTAGCAAGAGACAGCCATTATCTAACAGAGACACTCTGCCACGGGAGAATGGCAGTTGAACAGATGCCAGGAAATTGCCATCTCCCAAGTTTCGGTGACTTTTTGAGCCACACGGTGTTCTTTCCAGGTGCCAGGAAAGAGGGATAAAGAAGACAACCCTTGTCCCCAAGGAATTTGTGATTGGGAAGGGGAGGCAAACTTGTCAACCAAGAATAGTGACACAGAACGCCAAGGGCTAATATTGAAATAGATGGGTCAGTGCAAAGCCAGTGCACCTGGGGTGCAATTTGGGCAGAGTCTTACATCTGTGTGCTGTGGAGAACCCTGATTCAAGGGAGGCTGGCCCACGTAGGGACAACTTCAGAGTCAAACAAGGGTCTACTAGCTAGTAACTGAGCCAATCTCCGAGGATAGGATTAAGAGGGACTGGCATGTGTCCTCAAGTCCAGAGCCAGACTCCATAGCCCGACTGCCTGGGTTCAAACCCCAATTCATCCACTTTGTTGGTCTGTGACACTGGGCAAGTTACTTAGCCTCTCTGTGCCTCAATTTTCCTCATCTGTCAAATGGCGATAACAATAATACCCACATCGGAGGTTATGAGGATTAAATGAGGTGATATTTATGTAAAAGGTGTTGAACAGTACCCAGCATGTAGTAAACAATATGCAGTTGTGTGCTATTACTGTTAATTTACTTTTTGATGACCTACAGTACCAAATTTTTTTTAATGTATGGTTTTCATTATCAGAAAAATCAACTGAGACTAATAAAAGAAATGCGAAGGTTCCAAGCTGTACCATGAGACTGTAGAAGCAGGCAGTTTAAGTGGAATATAATTTTTGTTACCCAAAGTTTCAGAGTTCTTGCCTCATACCAGGCTGGCTAGCAAATGTAAAGAATGTGAAGAAAAATCAAGTATCGCAATGATCTTCCTTTCATTTGTAACTACAGCACATAGTTTCATTCCAGGTCAAACTCCACCAGTGAAGACTAGAAACTGGCTAGAAAGGCAGTCCGGGGTAATGGAGGTGGCACTGACCTCCACACAAGGGGATTCTGTGGGCTCTTAAGAAATCCAGGAGATACTTTTCCCGAATGGTCTTTTCCTAATGGTTTGCTTTTTCTATAGCAGACTTCAGACAGGAAGCAAACGTAGAGATGCTAAGCCAGGTTCTATGCACCTTACCCTTGGAATTGCTTATAATGGCCAAAAGAAAGTTGACTAAGATTTGTGCACAGTCTGTGACAGCCAATACCTTGGTCCTTTCTGGTCCCATGGGCTCATGATGAAGAATCTGTACATTCTTGCTTTCAGTAACCAGACCCTGAGTAGCCTTACGAGGAGAGTGAGGTACTGAAAATTACATTCTTCCCTCTCTTCTGAAACACCTTGATGCTACCCTAAGTGTTTAATCAACTTCTCTGCTGTCCCAAACCATTTGTCTCTTTATTATGGAAGAGAAGGTCCAAAAGTCCTATGTGATCTCACTTAATTTAACATCTGCAACTAATAAAAAGGTACTCTTGAGTCTGCTTAAATGGATGAAAATTGGTTGATTGTTGTTATATTAGGGTGTAGTTTTTGCCTCCCACTCTTAGCCTCACCTTAATCCCTTCTAAAACTCTGCATGGCACCATCATCTGTTTTTAATGCCCTCTAAACATCATTTTTCTCCATCTCAATGTTATAGCACCTTCTCAAAGTCAACACACATCCAAGATTGGAGCTTGTAGCTAGTTTCTTTCCCTATCCTGCCTTTTACCTCTTTGGAATCACTAACATAACTTTCTTCAGCCCCCAAATGCCTACCATCTGGGAAGTACCCCCCCAATTTACCTCTAATATACCTTCTTGATAAATCCAGGGGTTAATTCTTGGTTCTCACCTTAGTAGACACGTCAGTAGAATTTTACTCACTTGATCACTTTTTCCCCTTGTAATGTTCTTCATTCCCCGAATGTTCTTCATTCGCCTTGTAAGACATACACACACCTGAGTTTTTCCTTACTTCAATGGTTTCTCCTGCATTTCTTCTGCTTTGTCCTCGGCTTCCCCAGCCTTCATGTTGAAGTGCCCAGGCTCAGTCCTTGGTCCTCTTCTCTACTGACATCTCTGGTTTGGTAATCTTACTCAGTTTCATAGCTCTAAATGCTACTCATGTGCTGGTAACTCCCAAATGTCTATCTTCGGATTGGTCCTCTCTCCCAAACTACATACTCATACATCCAAATGCCTACTAGACACCTCCGATTGTCGAATGGACACACAGATTCATCACAGATGACACAACTCCAAATCTTACCTTCAAACTTAATAAATAGAAATGTTCTCCATCCTTCCAGTTGCAGAAGCAAAAACTTTCGAGTCATTCTTGAATCCTTTCCCTTATACTCTTCATTTATTTTGTCAGGAAATGTCACTTACTGTACTTCCAAAATAGATCTAGATTCTGACCACTTTTCCCCCTTCTTCTTCAGCCACCCCAGGCAAAGTCAGCACCCTCCTGCCTGGATTACTGCAATAGCCTCTTAACTGGTCATTGTGTTTCTGTCCTTGCCCTTGTATAGTTTATTCTTAATACAGGAGCCAAAGGGATCCCTTTAAAATGTAAGGTCACGTCCCTCGTCTGCCAAAAACCCTCCAATGGCTTCCTGGCTTACTGAGAGCAAAAGTCAAAGTCCTTGCAATGCTCTGCAATGCCCCATAGGATCTGTCTTTCCCTGTTACCTCTGCAAGCTCCACCACTGTCTATGTCACTCTCTTTCAGCCACTGGTCTTCTTGCTTTTCCCCAGCAAGCTGGGAAAAGATCTTGGGATTTTTGCTCAAGCTTTTTCTCTGGCTGGACTGTTCTTCCCCCAGACTCTCACTTGGCTAACCCCCTTACCTCCTTCAAGTCTTTGTTCACACATCACCTTCTCGATGAGGTCTACCCTGACCACCCTATTTATTACTATAATCACCTCACCATCTAGGCCTGATCCTACTGACCCTACTCTGTTTCTTATTTCCATGCCACTTATCAATCTCTAACACATTATATAATTTCCTCATATACTGTAATAGTGTAGACGCAACTCCACAAGGGAGAGCATCTTTGGTCTGCTGACGCACCGAGTGCCTCGAGTAGATTAAGCATATAGTAGGTACTCAATAAACACTTCCTAAGTGAATGAATGAAAAAATAAATGAATCTGTAATGTATGTCCAAAGTCAATACTGAATCCTAATTCTAATAATTATACCTAGGAACGTTTCTAGCATCCATTTCTTCTGCTCCATGCCTGTTCCTATCCCCATGATACCTTTGAAACTCACTGATGTTGTAGTCATCCCTTGTCATTCATCTGGCGTGCACATAGCAGACCAGGCCCCCTTACAGCATTGCTCATATCACTGTCATACAGATGGTGTTATGGCTGGCCTCTTTAGAGCTCTCAGATCCCCTCCCTGTCTACTTTTATTGCTTTCTTTCACGAGCTATTTTTCCTTCGTGAACCTTTCCTTCTTCTTCACTGTCTTCCAACCCTGCGTGCTCACTATAACTTCCACCCTTTTGCTCGCAATGAATGTCCCCTACCCTTGGTCCCCCCACTCCTGCCATCTCCATCATAGCTTACTTGCCCCATTTCTTGCAAAAGCTTTCTTGACCCTGCAGTTCACAAGAATCTTTCCATTTCAAACATTCACAGTGCTTACAGTACAGACCCCCCATTCAGTTGACACAATCCTGTATCGCCCTATGGCAGCTGTTATTTTTTTTAGCTGCGTTTTTATGTAATGCATGGGTTTTTATGCAAAATTTTTGCAGATTAGTCTGGCTAAAAGAAGATATTTCATTTTTAATTGTGAGACTGATTGATATACCTTCTCTCTCTTGTTATATTATAGGTTCCCTGAAAGTGAATCACTTTCCTTAAGCTTCTTTATATTTTCCACGGACTCAAACACAGTACTCGGTACCCAGAAAGTGGATAGTGTTTTCAGTGCAGTTGAACGATGCAGAATCCACACAGGTAGGAGGCCACAAATGCTAAGGCACTTTGCTGGAGCATAATGACCAAGGGAACCAAATGTTAGTGGAATAAACCAAGATTAAAACCCAAAAACTGTGTAAGGAGGTTGTCTTCTAGTTAGTTTCTTTTCATTAGCTGTCCTTGATGTGGCTGATAATTTGAAAATGCGAAGCACTAAATGATCTCAGTTCTCTTACTATGATTTATAAATTATGTTGCTTTGTGTAGATATCTTTTTCCATTTTGAAAGAGAGAAGACATGTAGCTCTTTAGTGCAATAGAAGAGATCCTGGAGCCTTCAGTCCAATCCATTTTCTACTGCGGTGAAATGGTCAAAAGCCACAGCATACTCAAGGACACCTAGTCTACTCTGCATGGCCCTGGGCTCTGGAAAGGTGCTTCATCAGATGACAACCAGAAGGTGCAAATGCAGGCACAGACTCTGGGCTCAGTGTTAGCACTTTGCTCCTCACTGTCTTTCCCACTCTCACTGATTCACTTAGCAGACCCTGTTGCCAGCTCTGACCAGCGCTGGGCATCTACATGTGTAATCTAAAGTAACTTCACCACAGTCCTTCAAAGATGGGTATCATAAATGTTCATTGTACAAGTGAGGACCTTGCTCAGAGAGGTTAAGTAACTTGGCCAAGTTGTAGTTAGCAAACTGTAGATCTGAGATTTGGACTTAGCAGGGCATTGACACCAAGGTTCCTGTCCTTTCCGTTTTGTCAAACTGCCTCACAGGTGCTCAGGAGATATTTAATAGAGGCACGAGTGAATGCATGACCCAAAAGTTGGCAGTTTTGACAAACACAATTTAACCACCATTGACGATGCAGAAGACTGAAGCAATGACATTCATGTTTTGTTAAAGAGATATTGAAATACAAGTGTTGACATGGCCTAAGTGTTTGCATGAAACTTGCTGGAAGACAGATCTAAGATTTCTTTGCCAATGCTCTGAAACAGGGCTCCAACCCCTTTCTTCTTCCTGACATATGTAATCTAGTTATCTCGTTAAACCTTCAAGTCTTTTTCTGCTCAAGTACTACACAGGGACCCAGAGATCTGGGAGGCCATGACAGTCATTTCTGCATCACCACCGCTCTGTAGGCTGGAGGGCCACAGTAAAAAAGGAAAGTACCCATTGACTACAATCTGATAACCATCTTGAATGTACACATCTTGTCAAGACACAGCCCTGAATGTGCAAATCAGTAGAGACAGAAATATGATGACCCAAGAATAACTTGAAGACAAGTGACATAAAATTCAACCCCTTAAAATATAAAAGACCAAGTTCTGAGAGGGCAGGCAGCTTGGAGCTCACATCTCTCCCACCTATCAAAGAGTTTTGTAACAATTACTAGATTCTGTCCCTGACCCAGGAAACTTGGGCCAAAAAGCTCTGTCATCCAGCCTACATGTGTCTGCTTTAACAGTCCCAGCCATCACTCTTTGTCACACACAAGCTAGTGAAACTGTTCCCCGGATTACTAGTCTGTGAAACAGACTGTCCTCAGAACCTCTTACATAATAAATTAATGATGCAATAATCACTTAATTCCCCAAATGTACTAGTTATCAATATCTCAGTGTAAAAATAGAGAAAAAAGGAATTAAAAATCTCATTTTGTAGCATTATGAATGCAGTATCTTAAGTATTTCCTCAGTTATTCCACTAAGGTCCTGTTTCAATTAACGTAGTTATAATTCGACACTCCTATGTATTTGAGAAAGCCATTTAAAAGGGCCCATTAGCAAAAAGATCCAAGTGGAGGTAGAGGCCAAGAAGCTGTCACCGCTAATTCTTAATACTCTCAGATCTTTTAATTGGGGGTTCCTGCATGTTGACAGGCACGTAAGGTCTAACCACAAAAGCTTTCCACTGAGAAAGTTATCTCACTGCAGACACTGTATTCACGAACACACGCAAGTAGCATGGATGATTTCTGTTCAATGACAGGCCCCCCTCCCATACTGTCACTTTACAGAAGCACAAATGGCACGTCTGTCACTTTGCTCAGCCTAAGTGGGGAGCCATACAGAGGATTCCCAGCCCTAGTCCCAGCTGCGAGCAGGGTACTTTGCCTTAGTGGTCAAAAGAGCAGAAAGCTGTCCTCTGCTCTCCCTTTCTGCAGAACGGTTCCTGACCCGCCTCTCCTAGGTGAGGCGGAGTGAGAAAAGGCCACAGCACAGAGCAGCATTCTCAAGTTAGCAAACCTACTTCCCTGGTCAGGAGGAAAAGTGCCCCCAACAACTGGGGCTAAAACCCAGAAAGTGCAAGGGAGGGAACATTCCAGGGTGAAATGAAAAAAAGGAAAAAAAAAAAAAAAAAGGAAGAAAGAAAGAAAACAGAAAAAAAAAAAAAAAAAGAAAAGAAAATGCACAAACCCCATGAGGGCATCTGGTTAACCATGGGTTAGAATCAGGTTTAGAGAATCACTCATAACTCAGTGTTTTGGCAAATCCAAAAACTCCAGGGCGAAAGGCATGCGGGTAAAAGGCATTTCTACTCGTGGAAACGGGAAGTTTCCTTCTTTCACCACTTACTCTTCTCTCAAACGTATTTATTTTTCAGTCTGTTTATAACCCAAATTTGGACCATCACTCATTTCTACCTGCCCAGCATTTTTATCTTTCCAGAGTCAAAAGAGCAACAGGTATGGGATGCAAAGATCCCCTTCCCACAGCCGATTCCCATCGGCCCGTCTCTCCCAGGGTCATGGGGTGCTCAGAGCAGACATTCGCAGTGGGACATGCCACACACAGCAAGTCACCAAAGCACACTGCTTTACGGGCTTCCTGGGAACTTACTTGTACTTGTGCTGGTTCCAATCGTATTGATTGTGGTGGGGACAGATGAAGAGGAGTAGAGGGGCACATGGCCGTTCTCACACCCCAGGCTTTTGTCCTGCCAGTTGGAGGCGTTGATGCAAATCCCCGAATCCCGAGAGTTCTGCCACCCATTGAGCTTGTCATCGGAGTTCTGTCTTTGGTGATAGTAGTGAGTCTGCCCATAATCCACAGAGTCTGAGCGGCTTCGGTTCTGGCCGCCGAAGCTGGTCGACGTGCGGTCCTCCAAGTGGTTCAGCCACATGGCTAAAGCACTGCGGTCTTCCAACGAAGTGGCCGGATGTATCAAAGCATAGGACAGCAGCTGCCTGCTCTCCTCGATGTGCTGGTTGTGTTCAATAGAGTGCGCCAGGATTTTGGGCAGCAGTTTCATATACTCAACTTTTGCATCGAGGTTTCCTGGCTTCAGCAAAGGCAGGTGAGTTAACAGGAGGGAAATCACTTTATCCTTGGATTCCTGTTGCCATTGGTTAATGATTCCTGAAAAGGAAAATATACGGGGCAAATAAGCAAATACACCCACAATGGCATGAAACACCGCACTGTAGAGAGAATTCCTATGGGTTAGTTAGAGTCTCAATCTATGTACCCTGGCTGAATGTTTCTCAAAATGGCCCACTCATCAGATTGGATGACTGACTCCGGGATGTCAGGGGGCACTGACATCAATGAAACACAGAACAAATGTTCTTAGAGGTTCGGGTGCTCAATCTAATTCCCATTCAGGTCTCCAAAGAGGCTACAACTACTTTGGTACAACCAAATAGAACTTACAGCCCTGCACTCTTTCTTAGAAAAGTCTAGACACACCTTCAGATAGGGGGATAAGGAATAAGAAAATCTCCACAGAAAAGCAAGTGTTGTCAAACGTTCATTGGATCCCTTGGAGGTAAGGCTGCTTTCCCTACCCCAGACATCTGTGGAAAAGCAGTTTACACCCTGGCAAAGGCATCTGTGTGAAGTAAAACTTCCTAGATGGAGAAATCTGTCAGAAAAAGAAAGAACTCCCCTCATCTCAGTGCAGGATGCACTTTCTCATGAGAAGCTACCTCAGAAAACAATTGTGATCTCAAACCCAGGATGGGACTTAGCTCCAGTACCACCTCCGATCACACGTGATAAGCAAGCTATTTTTCTTCATGTATAGAAAATCTGGTTAGTTGTCTTTATTATGGTAAAATATATATAACATAATATCTACTATTTTCACCATATTCAAGCATGCAGTGGTGTGGCTTTAAGGACATTCACAATGTTGTGCAGCCATCACCACCATCCATTTCCAGATCTTTTTCATCTTTTCAAATTGAAACTCTGTACTCACTGAATGATCCCTCCATATTTCTCCCCTCCCCCAGCTCCTGGCAACCACCGCTGTATTTTCTGTCTATTTGACTACTCTAGTTACCTCTTGTAAGTGAAATCATACAGTATTTGTCCTTTTGTGACTGGTTATTTCACTTGGTATCATGTCTTCAATGTTCATTCGTGAGAAGATCCATTTTTAACACACTCTCAAGGATCCCTTCTTGTTGCCTTCTACTCAAAACACACACTTGTTGCCTTTAGGTAAACATGGAAAAACAATGTACTTTGCCTTGACCGGCCTTTGAGAAGTAGCTTGTTCTGGAAACTGATAGTTATCCTGAAGATCTCAGGCCACAAGAAAGAAAGCTCCCTTCCTGAAAAGACACTCCTGACAGCTGAAGACATTGCCTCTTGCCTACAAATTACCCTACAATAGGCCAGGGCAGGGCAGTCCTACTGGCTTTCAAGAGGAATCTGCAGAGTTGAAAGGGAGTATCTGGAATTTAGCAGAAGGACTTCACAATTCCAGTAAGACAGAAACATAACAAAGCAAGCTCAAGAATCATTGTTTTTTTTTTTTGTTTGTTTGTTTTGTTTTTTAATTTTTTTTTCAACATTTATTTATTTTTGGGACAGAGAGAGACAGAGCATGAATGGGGGAGGGGCAGAGAGAGAGGGAGACACAGAATCGGAAACAGGCTCCAGGCTCCGAGCCATCAGCCCAGAGCCTGACGCGGGGCTCGAACTCACAGACCGCGAGATCGTGACCTGGCTGAAGTGGGACGCTTAACCAACTGCGCCACCCAGGCGCCCCACAAGAATCATTGTTGACCAGAAGCTACAAATGCATCAGTCAAGTACTATAAAGCCCCTGGAGATCAAAGGTGTATTCAAAGAAAAGTATCAGGCAAGGAAGACATGATATATAACGAATGAATATAAGCTCCAGAACCTGGCAAACCTGGGCATGAATCCCAGATCTGCCACTTAATTTGCAGTGGGACCTTGTTAAGTTACTTCACCTAGCTGAGCCTCAACTTCCTCATCAGTTAAGACTGTTACCAACAGCATCTGTCCCTCCTTGTGTGGTAATGCATTAAAAGGACCATCAAGTACTTGATGGTGGACATAATTTCTTCTACTTGTCTCTGCAGTACTCAGGCCCACATTAGAGCCATGTTGGTTGGTTTTGGATACCGAGTTTTAAAAGTAATATATAGAGTCTAAGGATTACCCAGGGAAGATCATTAAAAAATATCAGGGTTGGAAGAGGTAGAAAGTCAAAAGCTGAAAGAAAATGGGGCTACTGGGCTTACAGGTGAACGATATGAAGAGAAGCTCAACTCTTTTCAAGTGGGGATTTCATAAAAAGATGAAGAGCCAACTATTTGAAGTAGAAGTCTTCAAATCAAAGCGGCAGAGATTAAGATTGGATGTGGAGAAGAAATGAAGTGCCACAATGACAAAAGACCCAGAGGAGTCACCAAGGAAAGCCTTATAATCTATGTGCTGGAGGCTTGAAGAATAGAGATAGATGCCTAAGGAAGCACTGACGGATAGGAACGTAATGTGAGCTACACACGGTATTTAGAACTTCCTAATATTAAAAGAAAAGTGAAAAGAGGGAGGGGAAATTAATTGTAATGATGTATTTTCTTTAATCCAATGTATCAAAATACTATTTCAACTTGTAATCAACTATAAATTATTGAGGAAACATTCTACATGCCTGTCTTTGCATTAAGTCTTCGAAACGCAGGGTGTATATTACCACCGATATCACATCTCAACTTGGACTACCCACAGCTGAAGTGCTCAGAAGCCATGTATGGCTGGAGGCTACAGAACGGGCTAGCCACAGAGCTGGAGACATTCAGATGGGGAAGGCGGATGGCAGGAGGGCTCAAGTGACCTCAGCACGTCCCTCCCAGCTCCAACTCTATATTTAGCTACCTGTCACCTGACAAAAGACAACCCTGGTGCATTCCGTTAGGTATGGCTTCCCTTTTAAAGTAGCTTTGGGAGACGGAGGAAGCACCAGCTCTAACTTCCCATCAATACATTTTTAGCAAACACCCAGCATGTTTTTAATTACAAGTATGCTTCGGATAAAGATAAAATCTATTCATTAAGCCCAAGGAGGTCAAGAGGCACTGGCAAGAAGCAAAAGGTCCTGAGAGGAAGATCAATCTGTCTGACATCAATCAGATGATCAGATGTAGCTAGTATACACCCTGGAAAACGTAGACTTAGAAATACAATGTAGGAACAACTCTTAATACAAGTTCACGAGGCTGAGGAACTCCCTAGGTTTCTGCGAGGTCACTTCCCTGTTTGGGTATTCTACCCTTCTGCAAAAGGTCAGCCTTAAAAAAAAAAAAAAGGAACAAAAACAAAACATAAATAGGACTCAGAGTGCAAACTAAACATGTTATCTCCATGTAAGCACTCTGGGTCAGGGGTAACCTGGGAGCCAGAGGAGGAACAAGCGCAGGAAAGAGGAAAGGAAAACAAGAGACCTCTGGCCCTGGTCCCTCCCAGGCCTGAAATGGTTCTTTCTGCATTCTCGGTTCAGGGCTTGGATGCTGTGGGACTGTGGTGTAGCCAGGAAGACCACCCTGACTTTTGTGTACTGCCACTGGGAACATGGACCCAAGATAGCCCTCTGAGGGCAGTCTTCCGAGGTGTACTACTGGATCAAACTATTCTGCAGTAACTACAGACACCACGCTGACAGCTGATGGTATTGAATGGTCTCTATGAGCCAGGCACTCTTCCAACCGCTGTGCGTGTAATTACTCATTTAAATCTCACAAGAAACTTATGAGGTAGGTCCTATTACAGTCTAATTGTACAGATGAGGATACAGAGGCACAGAGAGGTCAAGCAATTTGCCTCAGGTCCCCCTGGCTAGTGAGGTGGCAGAATGGAGGTATATAAATGAGCATAAAGATACATAATGATTATCATGCTAGAAGAGTTTGGCCATAAGTTCAATACATTAATATTTATAATATAGACGATATGTGTAATGTGTAACATATTATCCACATTATAAATATTATATCATATATGACATATAATTACATATAAAAGGTGTATATGTGTATTATATTTACAAAGACAATAATATGAATGTATCGGTAGAGTACATGGATCAGCAGAAGACTTGCCAGCTATGGAAGGGCAGGAAAAAAAGGAGTTGCAGAGACAACGTAGGTGATACTTACTGTGGGTTTTAAAGTATGTCCTTCTTTGACATTCCTGTCTAAAAGATGGAGCCTAATGAATTCATTTCTCCTTCAGGGCAGGCTAGACTTAGTGAGTCATTTCTAGCAAATTGAGTGTAGCGGAAAAGACAGTGTGTGAGTTCATGGATTAGGTTATAAAAGGCACTGGCGGCTTTTGCCTTGCTTTCTTTTGGGTTACTCACTCTGGGGGAAGTTAGCTACCATGCTATGACGATACTCAAAGAACCCAGTAGGGAGAGGGGTCTTGAAAGTGAGGAACTGAGGCTTCCTGCCAACAGCTAGCACTAACTTGCTAGCCATGTGAGGGAACCATCTTGGAAGCAGAACCCCCGGCCCCTTAAGCCTTCAGATGACTGCACTCTGGACCACATTTGGGAGACCCTGAGCCAGAACCTCTCATATTCCTGATCCATAGGAATTGCATGTGATAACGGGTTTATTTTTCCTTATCTGCTAAGTTTTGGGTAATGTGTTATGTGATCAAAAAAAAAAAAAATACAATATACCTCTTCAAAACTGGAATACACCTCTGGAAAAATTAAGTGTTAGCATTGGCTTTGAGCAGTTCAGCCCTTCAGGCAAAATCATTCCCATTCTGAGATCAACTCATGAAGCTAACCTGTTGCCACTCAACAGTCACCTCAGCCTCCCTCATCCTGATTATCCACTCGCCAAACAACTTTTGGACTATGATTTCGCTCCCGGTATCTTCATTCCTGGGTGAGAATGAATTGACCATACAGACTTGGATCGTCTCTTGCAAGATTCTGTGATGATAGCTTTTCAGGGCGAGTTAAATGGTTTCTGATCATGATGTGGCTTCCTGTGGAGGCCTTCCTGTGCTGAGTATATGGACTTGGAGTACATCTGGTCCCTCTGATGATGGCTCCTCATGGCAAGCTAATAAGCCAGCATTGCAAGGTCTACTACTTTCTAGTTAGTACTGAGTCAGTCTCTCAGGGTAAGCATCCCCAGGACACTGATCAGAGAATAAGCATCTCCACCTTCAAACAGAAGCCTGGTCCTACATGTGGGGACTTGGTATATGAGAGCTAGGTCCTGTCCAGCTGCCCTGCCCATTGGTCTTCTTTGTGGCATTCACACCACCTTCCAGAGAGCAAGGAGCTTTTACTGAGATGCGTAGTCAACAGATTTTCCTTACTGGGGAAGACTTAGAAATCCTGAAACTTTCAATGAGTCAATCACTTCTGTGATGCAGTTTCTGTTATCATACACCCCAATACCACTGTATTTAGCAGACACTCTGGAATACAGAGGTCCAAGAACAGCAAGATTCAATGGTGCCAACTCACCTCTACTACTTTCTCTGAATATTTTCTCTAGATAAGGAGCAAAGATGTTATTTGCTGGATGTTTTACGTGGGTAAAAGTTGATGATTTATAATTTACAAGCCAGTGACATAGGAGTAGTAAAAAAATCCTGAAAGAGCTATAATAAAAGTCCATGAGGATTAGGAAACTGTCCCAATGATTCTTAGAGTGACAAAGATTGTGCTTAAATACCAAGTCTGGTATTATTACTACACAATAGTATGTCAATGTTTAAGGGTTCCAGTTGTTAGTAAATTACCCTTAAATTGCTATTTTATTATACCCTTGTTTTCGGTTTAATAACATTTACTATAAAAGGGTTTCTCACAAGTATATTTAGGCAATTTGTTCATGCGAGAAATGGCTGGAAATTAAGTGCACACACACAAGAAGTACTGTTTAAATAAATGCAATAAAAGGCAGGAATTCTAGTGGATCTTAAATGGTCAAATTCTCCTTGGAAGGATTTCTATTACACGTCATGTACTAAAGCTTTCTAAATGTAGTGCAACTCTGCACAACTTGGGGACAGATGGCCAGTGGTAATAACAGACACTATGCATTTGGTAGGAATGTGAGCTGACAGGGCACCTAAAAAGTCAGGGGGAAAAATGGCAAATCCCAACATGGCAACGGTGGGATTCTTGTGCTGGCACCTGCACTTGTCTATCATCTCCTAAGGTGCCTACTTGAGCTAGAAATGACTGGACAAACATCCCCATAATTTGGTGGAGCCATATAAGACATGTGGATTAGACTAGCTGTTATGGGGGACTGGGACAGCATGCAGTTACTGAGCCCCTATAGCTGCAAGTGGTGCTTTGAGCAGATATAAAGGACTGGATAGATAGAAATCTTCTCCGTTTTCAAGGAGGGTGACTGCCAGCTTCCAAGGTGGCTCCCATGGATCCTTGCTTCTCAGTATTCACACCCTTGTGTATTCTCCTCCCACAATGAATCCAAACAGGTCTGTGTGACCAATAGAGTGCGGTAAGGTGTTCTGAGATTAGGTCATAGAAGGCATTGTAGCTTCCACCTCCTCTCTTGGCTCCCTCACTCTGCAGGAAGGTAGCCACATCAATTATGAAGACACTCAGGCAGCCCTGGGGGAGGCTTGTGTGGGGAGGAAATCGGACCTCCTGCTAACAGCCGGCACCAACTTGCCAGCCATGTGAGTGAGCTACCTTGGAAGTGGATTCTCCAGTTCTAGTCAATATCTTGACTGCAACCATGCAAGAGACCTTAAGCCAGAACTACCCAGCAAGGTTGTCCCAAATTTCTGACCCTCAGAAAACTGTGAGGGGAAGATGATGTGAAGCTCTTAAGTTTTGGGGTGATTTATTACACAGAAATAGTTGATGAATATAGCTTACTAGTTAACTAATTAGAGCTTCATGTTATTTGGTAAAAAAACAAAAAATCACTCAAAAATGCTACTGCCCCAGGGCTCCTGGGTGGCTCAGTTGGTTAAGCGTCTGACTTCAGCTCAGGTCATAATCTCACAGTTTGTGAGTTCGAGCCCCGCATCGGGCTCTGTGCTGACAGCTGGAAGCCTGGAGCCTGCTTCGAATTCTGTCTGTCTCCCTCTCTCTCTGCTCCTCCCCCACTCATGCTCTGTCTCTCTCTCTCCTTCAAAAATAAATAAAAACATTAAAAAATATTTTTTTAATGCTACTGCCCCTTGAATTCACTAGAAAAGAAAGGAATCTATGTAGTAGACTGCATAGCCCATTATAACCATTAGAGCTTTCTCTGGGACCATGAGGGTCATTAGCTGTTGGTCATTCACTGACCATCCTCAAAGGGTACCTGTGACTTGAACAGACACCTACAATACCCACTTACCACTCCCAAGTGATCTGGTCATTCTTCAAGGGGGACTTTCTATCTTGGTCACTCTTCTTCCTGGGCACTGGCATGACTAGGTGCTCCATGAGGTCTCCTTTGCTCCTGAAGGACCCAGACCAGTAGTCAACTAGTCCTGAGATCTTGGCCAAGAACTCAAGTTAGGGCTGGGATTCACATTCAGGTTTCTGACCTCCTCCTGGCCATGGCTCACTTTTGTAGGTCTAAGGCTGCCCATTCCCAGTGGGCACATAAAACTGGCCAGCTCCCCTGACCACCTGCCTCAGTTTTGACCTCATGTCTGTACAGACTACTCCCACATTTGTATCTCTGGCCCAGGTCTCATCTTGGATGCACATTCAGTTGCATCTTCTACACGTCCACTTGGATGATCTCAAAGTTACTCTGTCCAAAACTGAGTTCCCCCTCTTGCTGTCACTAGATCTGCTCCTTCGGTCCTCTGTTCTATCTCAGCAACGGCTCGTCTATCTTTCCAGTAGCTCGGGTTGAAACCTTCGAGCATCATGGACTGACTACTCCTCTTATATCCCATGTTTAATCCGTTAGCAACTCTGTGTGCTGAATCTTTAAAACATACCCAGATTCTAACCACCTCTCACCACGCTTCTGCATTCCATCCACCTCCTGCCCCACAAACAACATAACGAACAGAATCATCTTTTTATACTGGAAGATAGGTCATGTCACTTCTCTGATCAAAGATTCCAACAGTTTCTCATCTCTGAGCAAAAGCCATACAATAACGTATTAAGTCCTCTATGATGGAACCTCATTCCCCACTACTGGTCCCTAGTTCTTTTCAGTTCATTTGGATTCCTTGTTGTTTCTTTCACATGCCAGATATGTGCTACCCCTCAACCTTTGCATTTGCTGTTTCTTCTGCCTGGAATGCTTTTTCCCCTACCCAGATCCACATCCAGCCCCTCTCAGTTATGTCTTTGCTTAAATGTTGCCTTCTGAGTGAGAACTTCTCTGTCCACAGTATTTTAAATTGCCCATATTACTCCCTCACCTTACACTTCCTTATCCACCGTGCCTTGCTTTCTTTTTCTCCACAGCATTTACCATGTGACCTGTTGTGTATCACACCTATTTTCTGTACTTCTCCACTAGACAGTAGCTCTATGTGGGTAGTAATGTTGTGTCCATTTTCCCATGCATTGTCATTTCTTTATCAATCGCATTTTTAAATGGCTACATAAAGTTGTTCCCAGGCATTCTGTTTGAGAGTGGTTTGTTAGACTTTGGGATTTCTTACTCAAATCTTAGGCACTTCCTAGAAATTTCTTTTAAATGAAGAATCGGTGACCTGCAAACTATTGTAGGTGTGACGGGTCACCCCGAAACGGTTCAGTCACCTCTTTCTAGTTGGACTGTGCAGAATTCTGATTACTTTTAGCTTTAGTGTCAAATAAAAACAGGAACGTGTAAAAGAGGAAAATAAAATGACTAACTTAATTTTCAAAATCTTTACTACATTCCCCTCTCAGTATTGTTAGGATGGAAAATTTCCCCACGTGCTGGAAAACAAAAGCATAATGGGTGATTTTCTTGATTGTAACTGACACCAATTAAAGTAATCTTCATGATAAAGATTCATTAGGCTGAGGCAGCAGAATTAGATGTATTTAATATGACTCTCTTGCAAACATCTGTTGAAGAAAGAAAGAAAACCAATGCCAATAGGGCTGTGTTAAAACTATTGTAACATCCAAATTTTTTGGCCGTAAGTAATTATGTTCTAATAAAACCTCACAGGAATGGGTCTCCTAAGAGTCATATAAATTAGAGATGAAGAAAATGTTACCTTACTCTTGACAAATGCAAGACAAATCCTTACAAACCACATTCAGCTAGTTTTTTTATACCAAAAACCTCTCAGAGGAGAGGCTATAAATGTTCCCAAAGCAGGAAGTTTTCCCACTCACTAAACTTCAGTTCCGTTCTTGCACTCCCAGACCACCACTGACAAAACCCCACACACCACAGAATGACTCTCCAATAGCATTTCAGAATAATGAATTGGCAATCCTCATGCTGACCTTGCAAAGGAGGAAAACATGCTTTGTCCGAGAACACTCAGATTCGGGCCTTATTCCATGAGCAGCTCTACAAATGAGAACTTTGAAAGAAGCACACTGTTGCCCAGGTAGCCTACCTGCCATCGTATCTATTAGTGAAGAACTCCAGGCTAAAATCTTTGGCGATGGCCAGATGGAGTCCATAAGGAGTGTCCTGAGAGAAATATACACAGGTCAAATCTCAAAGGAATAGTTCATGCTTGATCCAACAGACCAAACTGAACAACAGCCACTTCCCACAGTAGGTTTACAAACCTCACAAAGTCTGGGAAGGGCCGATTCACCTGTGACAACAGGGGGCCATTCTGTGTCTTTAAATGAGTCTGGGCTGTTAAGTCTCACACTTTCTAAAATAATGTGGAAGTTGCTCAGCAACTTACAGGCAAAATTTCCCATCCCGAGAGATGGGAATCCAAAGTGTAAGTGCGAATGTAAGAGCCCTGTGATGTGTGTAAATACTGTCACCAAGGAACAGCACATATACATCCCCAAAATAGACGTGCCAGAAAAGTTGACTGTAAAATTCATGTATCACTCATTTAGGTATGAAATCTGAAATACATGTAAAAGTTATTCTAGGGGAGGAGAGAATGGACAATTCTGTGGAGGGAGGATATTCAAATCCATGGTCACAAATTAACTGTTACTGTATTTGAAAAGAAGGGCCTAATCAACTGTGTAAGGATTGAGTTGGGTAAGCAACCCTCAAACGTTTCCAATCCTGCTTGCTTTTCCTCATTAGGTATAGCCCTGTAGAGGGAGTGAGAGGCACACCTCTCCTTCTGGTTCTCTTGAGCTATTAGCCAACTCCAGGAATTTATGCAAAGGTAAGCAGAAAAGGCAGTTTATTTTCTTTCACCTGTTCTTTGTGCATCAAACTCATTTTCAGGTAAGTAGGTCTGTCGATGTGCTCAGAATAAGGTTGTTTTGGTTTTCCTGAGAAGGGGAGCTACTTTTTAATTTCTAAAGTCCTCTGTTAAGAAGGAAGAAAGGCAGGAAGGACAATAGAGAAGGATGAAGTTCTGTAATCAGAAATGAGAATGGCCAAGGCCGTTTCTGTCCTTTTGGGCTATTCCCTCCTTCTGGGCATCCCACCTTGAAATTAAAGAGACCCAGAGGTCAGTGGCTGGACCAGAATCAGGAGCACTAACCAGATGAGGACGCTTTGCTTTAGCAGACTTTGTGGGAAAGTTGCAGGAGGAGACAAGAGCTCACAGCCACGGTTTTATAGACTATAGACAAAGCTTCTCGTGCATCCTTTCTGAGCCTCAAACATACCGTCTAGAATTCTAAACCAAAAGAGGACCCCAAAACAGCAAGAGGACTTATATAACACTGGTCCAATGCTGGGAGTGACAGCAGTGGCCCATTTTGTTTTTTAAAAAAACCTTTTTTTAATGCTTATTTATTTTTGGCTGAGAGAGAGACAGAGAGAGAGAGAAGGAGAGAGCATGAGCGGGGGAGGGGCAGAGAGAGAGGAAAACACAGAATCCGAAGCAGGCTCTAGGCTCTAGGCTCTGAGCTGTCAGCACAGAGCCCAACGCTGGGCTCGAACTCACAGACTGCGAGATCATGACCTGAGCCGAAGTCGGACATTCAACCAACTGAGCCACCCAGGCATGCTCCATTTTGTTTTAATCTAGCTTTACACCACCACCTTTAAGGGGAGATGTATTTATTAAGCTGTTGGGTCTTTATCTTTAGTCCCTATCAATGTTGATGGCCCAGTGTTAGGGTCTGTCCTCCTTAATGGGGTGTGTGGGGTCAGAGACAGCCATGGGAAAAGTTTTGTACCCCACAGAAATGTCCGCAATACAAAAAAATTGGAGAGAATCAGACCAGAGAGGTAGAAAAAATACTTTAAGAAGGCCTCCATTTATAGAACCAACCAGCAACTCTGTAAGGAATAGAATCCATTTTCTAAGATAACCCCCAGAACCTCCAGCAGACCTCCAATCAGCATCCAACACATTATTTACTGGAAAAAACACAAAAAGCTTAATCGATTATCACTACACCAATGGAGACAACTTGTGGCAGTTCAAATCTTAAAAGATTTATCATCAAATATTTTCTGCTGTAGATATGCCCTGCATACATCCAAACCCTTCCCCTCGTGCTCCCCATCCTCATCCATGACGTGGCTTAAGAATCTGCCTCCTCCCTGTTGATCTGCTCTAGCCCTCACTGCCTCTCTACCACACAGACCAGCTCAATGATGTACATGCTGTGTGACTCTCTCCTGAATGAAGAATGCTGCCTCCCTGAGGGCTGGGACGGTGCCTCCCATTTATGTGTCTCTTAATGCTTGTCTAGGTCAGTGCTTGATCACGCAGGCTTGCTGGACCACACTGGACAAAAGATACATGTGCTTTTCCCATCCAAGTACTAACTAGGCCCGACCCTGCTTAGCTTCCGAGATCAGAAGAGATCGGGCACGTTCAGGGTAGACACATGTCCTTTTCTATCATAACCGCTGACACAGCAGATCTGTTCCTTCCCAGCTTTGTCTGTCTCTGGTTAGGGTGGTAAGTGTCAACAGCAGAAACCTTCGGACTAGGGCAGAATAGTGAGGGGACACTGGGCTCTAGCAGAAGGGGAGCTCTGGCCTCCCTTCGGGGGTGGATGCCGCTCGTGTCTTCACATTAGCTCCTCCCGAGGTCCTCCTGAGGTTCAGTCACCTCTCAAAGAGCCATCTCCCACTAACCTACACACACACACACACACACACACACACACACACACACACACAGGTGGAAGCCGAGCTGTCTGGAGACTCAGACCCCAAGACATAGGTTACAAGTACCTAAGATATGCTCAGTTGTCTTGGGTGTCCTTGCTGAGGTATTCACTTCCAAAAACTGTAGGAGCATTAGGTGATCTAAGTGACTTGAGGAAAAGAAAGATAAGAAAGCATAGCGACTGAGAGCATAGATTGTAGCTGTGTTGTCTGGGCTTGAATCTTGAATTCCGACCATCCATTTGGTTAGCAGTGTGACCTTGGGCAATTCACTTAACCCCTCTACACACTTCAGTTTCCTCATTTGGAAAATGGGATACCTCATAGGACTGTTAAGATGTTTGCATTATTTAATCTGTGTAAAGCAAGGGACCACTGTCTGGCCCATAGTGAATGCTATAAAATTGTTAATGATGGTCACCATCATAGAAGGGACCAGGGCAATGCTCCATGGGATCCTCTCCTGCAGGCTGGGGAAGGGGAGGAGGAGAGGCTAGGAGAGCCAAAAAGGCCTAAGACACAGGTTCTTAGAGTATCGTACCACCCCCAGTCCCCCCCACCCCAGGCCTCCCCCCACACACCTGGGAACCTGTTAGAAATGCAAAATCTGGATACCCATTATAGATCTACTAAATCAGAAACTCTGTTTAAAAACCCCTTCAGGTGATTTGAATCCAGGCTTAAGTTTGAGAACCACTGGTCAAAGGAACTAAGAGAAAAATCAAGGCCTCCAATTTCTAGCGTTGGCATGGTCAGCAGGTTAAGGCTGATGTGAAACCAGGTAGGAAAAATAATATCCTACCAGAAGGGCTAAGAGGAATCAACTCAATGGGTGGTAGGGACCTATTTTTAAGAGGAAGTTGTTGGGAGTTTTAAGAAAGTTATCAACAAATAAGCAAGCAAAACGTCATAATATTTCTAGGAGAGGGATGATCTCTCAAGTGTTGCGGTTACAGCAACCTAGCTAGTAAAAAGGAGTGACGGCACCTTCAAAGGCTCGACAGAGAGGCCTCGATCCAGCCCACTTGGGTTTCAGAATGCTGTTAGAACCATTAACAAAGTCTGACCAGGCCTGGGGGTGGCTCATGATAAAATGTAGGTGAGAATTTCCGTTCTAAAGTATCTTGACCGTAGAACCACACCGTCGCAAACCACTCCCACATCGCCCCCACCCCGGAGTTCTGCGCTGCTCTGAGAAGGATGGAGGTGGTTGTGCAGTTGGCCCAGAAGAGCCTAGACCACGCGCAGTCAGACCATTACCTCTAGACGGTTGCTCCGGAGAGCCGTCAGATAAAGAAGTATCAACTCACGGGTCCGATGATGAACCACGAGACACGCAGCAACAGGAGCAAAATTCTCTTGATTAGAGGACCGTAAGATTTTGCTGAGTTTGGGGGAGAGGGCACAGACGCTGTATAGGTTATATGGAGCTGAACACATTACAGTTGAACCAGATGGTAGATGAAAAGCTGAGTTGATGGAATTATCACATAAGGGATTGCTCCATCTCCTCCCTCCCCACTTTGTCCTCCTCCTTTTCTCCCCTCCTCTGGTGTCCACTGGGCACAGCTCATCATTATTGAGTGTCCAGCTGGGTATTGTGATGTCAGAGGCATCGCCCACAGTGGACGATGCTGGAGGAGAGACTAGAGGCCCAGCCATGTTTGGGGACACATGGCCTGACTGGAGCTCCTGTGATACCATGTGGCACCCGCTCCCTCCATTTACTGCTAACATCTCACACCTCATACATCTCTGGAATCCTTTATCCTCCCCTCCCAAAACCAATATTGTGCTTCAGGGAAACTGAGGCACAGAGAAGCTCACACCAGGTCATGCAGCAACACTCTGGTATGCCCATGAACAGTGCCAGAGTTTCCTGACCACTCATCCACACCAGTCCAGGGGCCCCGGCTGCCTTTTATAGAAAGTTTCCACACACCTTCTATTCCTAACCTTGATCACAAGCATCGCCGGTCCACATGCTTTGGAAGCACCAGCAGACTCTCTGTGTCACAGACTTAGTAACGCGCCCCATTTAGGACCATGAGCACAACTTGTTTGCACTGGACACGGAGTTCTAGATATTCTTCTTGGGCTGCATTTTTGTTTTTATTTCAAACACAGCCAACTAATCAGGGCTTTCTACATCAAAAAAAGCCAATTTTGATTCTCCACAAAAAATCAGCAGCTTACCACACACACCTTTCCAGGTCATCCCCGAGATGCCAAGGGCATCAAGGGTCTGCGATTTGGGGTAGGAAGAACACTTTGTCCCCAGCTGCCCATGGTGGGGAGCAGTACCCATCTTTTTTGGTTTTTATTTTGCAGGCTGATATTAATAGTAACAGGACATGAAAGATAACCTAATAAATAGAAGTTATATATATATTTACATGGATATATATCAGAATGTCTTGACCTTGAGATCAAAAATGGGGTAGGGCCTTTGGAAGAGAATAATGCAAGCCCCTCAGAAGAAGATCTGAAGGTGAAGGTGCAGAGCAGATAAATAACCTTTAGCACATGGCTTGCTCCACTAATCACTGAACAGATTCCAGTACCTAAATAAAGCCCCAGAAAACCTACACATGGCAAGAACTGACTCACTAATAAAACAACTGATGGGCCAACATAGGGAGTGCTCACCGCCAGTAAGGTGACTTGGTTTCTCAACACGAAAGAAGTACATTTCAACTGTGTAGTAAATAAAATAAAAGTTCATTGTAAAAGAGCCCCGACTGTCCCCCATGTGATCCGCCTTTGCTGCCTCCTCATGTGACTGGCCTCCCAATTTAGAGCGTAACCAACTCCCAGTGACCTGTAATAACACCATTCCCAAATTAGAGCTCTCAATTTGACTTGGCCTCGGTCCCTCCCTCAAAGCAAAATAAAGCATCCGTTTTCTTTTTTTCACATTCATAATACTCTTCTTTTTGAGTTGCCAACTCAAACCCTGCTCCAGTCAGATTGAGCCCTTCCTCTAGTTTTTTTTTTTTTTTTTTCTGGTTAGCCAAAGAGCCCGATGGAAAAACACCAAGAGACAAAAACAAAAACAAAATCAGACAAAAATTCCAAGTAAGTGACATTCAGCTGGAAAAGCTATGATTCACATGCAAATAAAAAATCTCCCTGAATTCACTGTTATATGACGCAAGCCTCTGGCTTCGACATAAAAAGGGCAGAATGAAATCACCCACAATTAAACTCACTCTGGAATACTGGAATTCTCTGGCTAGGCCTCCCCAACTAATGATAAGAAAACCCCCAACTGTGACAGAATGAAGCTAATTGTGTTGGATCCCAGGGCATCCCCACCTCAGCTGACACTCATTCCTGAACATTCCCCAACCCAGCATTCTCCACCTTCCCTCATCCCCTGACCTGGACTCAGCATAGCCTACAGGGAGATGGGGCTCAGACGGGTCTCCCAGGGGAAGCCCTCCTTTCTGGGCAGACCGAGGGGATTGTGCTGAGAACTGTGGACCTCACCTCCCACCCCCAACCATCACACTTCCCCTTTTTCTCCTCAGGGGAAAGTTGGTCAGATACCACTTTTTTTTCCAGATGGTTCCCTTAGGATGTGCACTCCATATGCCTGAGAATCACAGAATTCTGGAGATTGGAAGGGCCCTCAAAGATTCCCTTTCCTTTACTATTTGTGGGGGGTCCCACCCCATGATTCTTTTTTTTTAATTTTTTTTTCAACGTTTATTTATTTTTGGGACAGAGAGAAACAGAGCATGAACGGGGGAGGGGGCAGAGAGAGAGGGAGACACAGAATCGGAAACAGGCTCCAGGCTCTGAGCCATCAGCCCAGAGCCTGACGCGGGGCTCGAACTCACAGACCGCGAGATCGTGACCTGGCTGAAGTCGGACGCTTAACCGACTGCGCCACCCAGGCGCCCCCACCCCATGATTCTTCTGTGATGCTCACCAAGGCTGAGCTCCTTCCTAGCCATGGGGAGCCCACTTTTACCATCAAAGGGGCTAGGATTATTAAAGCCATAATTGGCCTCTGCAACTTCTTCCCATTCAACAAAGGTCAATTTTTCTGAAACCCACAAAGAAGAAATCTAGAGATACTTGTACACCCATTCATAGCAGCCTTATTCACAATAACCAAAAGCAACCCAAATGTCCACCAACAGATGAACGGATAAACAAAGTCTCGTATATACATACAATGGAATACTATTCAGCCTTTAAAAGGAGCGAAATTCTGATACATGCTGCAACATGGATAAAAACTGAAAACATTAAGTGAAATAAAGGAAACTAAAGAACAAATAGCATATGATTCCTCTTATAGGAGTACCTAGAGTAGGCAAATTCAGAGAGACAGAAAGTAGAATCGTGGTCACCTGGGGCTGAGGGGAGGGGGGGTAGCTATTGTTTAATGTGTGAAGAGTTTCTGTTTGGGATGATGAAAAGGTTTTGGAAATGCAGAGCGGTGAAAGTAGCACCGCACGGGGCATATAATTAGTATAACAGGACTGTACACTTAAAAATGATCAAACGGGGGCGCCCGGGTGGCTCGGTCGGTTGGGTGTCCGACTTCGGCTCAGGTCATGATCTCACGGTTCGTGGGTTCGAGCCCCGCATCGGGCTCTGTGCTGACAGCTCAGAGCCTGGAGCCTGCTTCAGATTCCGTGTCTCCCTCTCTCTCTGACCCTCCCCTGTTCATGCTCTGTCTCTCTCTGTCTCAAAAATAAATAAACATTAAAAAAAAAAATTTTTTTAAATGATCAAACAGCAAATGTTATGTACATTTTATTGCAATTAAAATTAAAAAAAAATCTATTCCCCCTTTCACAGGATAGCTATCTCCCTAAATTTTCTTTTTCAACCTCAAAATCCCCAGTTCCTTCTAATAATCTTTAGATAATATGATGTCTATGAGCAAAGTCTAGACCCTTACAGCTTCCTGGCCACACTCCTCTGGGTTTACTCGGTATCTCTCTGAAAACCTGGCATCCAGAACTGAACAGCAGACTGTGCAAG
Organism: Puma concolor; assembly: GCF_028749965.1. NCBI lineage: Eukaryota > Metazoa > Chordata > Mammalia > Carnivora > Felidae > Puma > Puma concolor. Next base: position 46,492,864 of record NC_141672.1, read on the forward strand.
CCCCTTCCTGCCCAGGGTCTCCCTCTGAGGTACCCCGCTTAACCCCCAAATGAAAGCTTCACAGGGTGAGCCTCCTGACGGCCTATTTTGGCTAGCTGGGCAAAAAGGGCCAGGTTCAAAAACCTTCCATATTCCACCCCCAGCCCCTACTGCCTCCCCAGGCCCAGATCCACCTCCCAGACAGCTGTGGGCAGCTGCAGCTGAGAACTGAAACCATCCGAGGCAGCTAGAGGGGGGCGTGGAGTGGGGCTGAGTCTCAGCTGAGCACACTCCGGCCTTTCCACAGATTTCCCTCGTTTCCCGTAGGTGTTTGGCAAATGGAGACAGGGTGGGCCCGGGAGGCTTCTCTCCAGGCACTCGGGGATGTCTCTTAGCAGCCACCCACCACCAGGCTGTAGCCACCATCATGGTGTTCAACCATGCGGGCCGAACCAGTCTCGCTGGGCTCGGTACACTGGCCCCTCTGGGTTCTTCTGGAAAAGCTTTGAAAGTTTGAGGTGGGAAAGCTCCCTTTTGCATTTTAAAGTATGTTGAAACTGAGCAGCCTGGGTGTTGGTCTGATTCCACAAGTGAGTAATCCATTTCCTGAAAGTAAACTGCTCACCCTTTGGAAGTGGACCAGCGATTTGGGGGTGCCGTCTGAAGTGTCGCTAACTGGGTAAATATTTACAGACACAAGCCATGGAGCTTTTCTAGGAATGTCAGTTAATTTGCTAAATTAATGACCCTTAAGGTGGAACCCTTAAAAAAAGGTTAATTCATCTCTAACGGGTGAATAATTTATGCCTGGGACAAGGTATTGGTTGGGATGGGGGTGGGGGTGGGGTGGGGTATGCTTGTCTGACTGGTTAGAATAACCACATATAAATTAAAACCAGGCCTGACTTAAAATCTCTATCTTCTGACTTTTTTTTTGACTCCTGATTTTCTATTAATATCTGAGCCAATGATGGGTTGACTTTGGAAAACTCTTTTCTTTGCCAATATTTTGCCTGGAGTTTGAAATGACAAGATTTTAAACAATTCCTTTTTGGTAAGTCTACTGGCCTCGGGGATTCCATACAGAAGATCTAAATGCATCCACCACTCACTAAAAGACTGTGCTCACCTGGCTGTACCTGAAGATTTGCTTCCCCAATTCTCCTGTGTGGGCAATTTTACACTTCAATCAGCTGGCTTGAAAGAGCATTTTGCCTTGAATAATAAAAAGGTGATTTCTTTTTGGCTCAAACGATCACTTAAACAATCCTTTCAAAAACACTCCCAGGCCAACTTCTCATCCGCCTCCACAAGACAGGCAATCTGTAAGAAGTAATCTAAATTTTCTTTAAAAGTATGTAGCTAGATGAATGTTTTTGGAGCTCTTTTGGGAAGAAGATGAGTTTGTGTGTGTGGTGGGCTCCGAGGTATGAATAAATCAGTCTGAGAAGCAATTCTCAATCGCAGAATCATGGAAGTTTCTGAATCTGACAGACAAAAGGTCATTCTGGATTCCCAGCCTCATGCTCAGCCTCCCTCCAGCACTCTTCTGTCTCCAAACAAGCCCGTTTGTTGGAATCGCATGTGACTGATGGGCTCAGGCATCACCACTACCCACGTGGGTCTTCCCAAGCAGAAATGGGGGTTTCCCTGAGTCCCTCTGAGCCCTGGCATGGTCCTGTGCCTCACACTCTGTCCTGTCTTACAAGTACTTGTGCCTGGGTTTTAGACCAATCCTCTAAGACTTCCTGGAATCAGATGCCATCCACCTACCACTCCATCCCCCCCCCACATCAGGGGTATCCAGAAAGGAAATGACTATGTGGGGTCATAGAGCCCGGGTGCCCCAGTCAGTTGAGCATCTGACTTCGGCTCAGGCCATCATCTTGCAGTCGTGGGTTCGAGCCCCATGTCGGGCTCTGTGCTCACAGCTCAGAGCCTGGAGCCTGCTTCAGAGTCTGTGTCTTCCTCTCTCTCTGCCCCTCCCTCGCTCTCTCTCAAAAATAAACATTAAAAAACAAAAAGAAAGAAATGACTATGTGACTCTGAGAGAGGACAGCTGTCCCTCAGTGTCCTGGAGCCTAAGCCCATGAGGGCCAGAGCATCAGTGCACACTTCCGTCCCTCGAGAGCCAGGCAGGGTGCTGGCTGGGTATACAGTTTCCCCAAGAGGGCCCACCTCTGACAGCAGCATATGGAAGAAAATAATGTGCCAGCTGTGGAGAACCTGGGGTTGGTTATCCAGGTAGCCAGCAATGCTGAAAACAAGGGTTTTTCCTTGTTCGTTCATTTCCTTCCTTCCCAGCAGGCCCACATATGAGGTAGCAGAGTGCTTCACACAAGTCAGTGAATGCCCGAAGAACAAGGCTGGCCTATATTGTTAGTAGAGTGGGATTTCGGTCTTAGTCTATTTCCTTTTATGCTTTCATCTGGCACATGTTCATTCTCCATTGCATTATCTTTTTTATTTATCTTTTTAAGAAGGCAGCCACAGCCAGCCTACGGGCCCATCTTGGGAACTCGATTACGTGCTGAGAAACTCCATTTTAAATACTTGCGGGAACGAAAGTAAATGCTTCAAATATAACTATGATTAGTAAGTATTAATGTCAACAGGGTTACCAGGAATCGGGGAATGTCAGACTCACGAGCCGAGCCTTCAATGGGATGTGTGCTGGTTAAGTCAGGGACCCGGATATGGTGTGTGTGTCACTGGCAACTGTTGCCAGCAGCACTCAACAGCCCCCTAGAAACCACCTTATTTTAGGGTGCAGCCTGACCAGCTCACCTGTGTTCTTGGTTCTTCTTACAAATGAATCGAAACCTAGATGGACGTTAGGAAAATAACAATAGTTTAAGAGCAAATCCCAGCATGTCTCCAGAGCAACAGAGAATCAAATTCTGAAAGCAAATAAGATGTTGCTTTATTCTTCTGTCTCTGGCTCTGCTGGCCGGGTGTGAGTGAATTGGGTGTGTCGGGTGAGGGGAGAAGAGTCTCCGGAACATACCATTATGATTATCTAACAATAACAACACTCTCGCTGGCAATGTCAACTGAAAAGATTAAAAGCGCGAGGTTTCTTCTACTCTACATGGCAACCAGCTTCTGAAAAAAAAAAAAAAAGTAAAAATATGAACTGCTTTGTTAGGTCTCAGTGATGCTGGCTACTTTAAGGATTTTTCAGCCCTTAGCATTATAAACTGAAGAATGTGCTGTTTCGAAACAGAGACTTCTGGATCTTATTTTAACTAAAGTTACTTTTCAATTTTTAGAAAAGGATAGTTAACAAATGTGGCTAAATTTAAGGAACTTTAGTTAGTTTTCCCTTAAAACAACCATGTCATAAAGTAATCAGACACTAAAAAGGCCTCAATACCCACATTACAACCCTACACATTATCTCTGTTCACAGTCCAGAGACATACACAATCCAAGTCTCTGTCACAGTCCTGAAAATGACGCCACATTGGCAAGATGCAACTCTACAGCAGATGCACTAAAAAAAGTGAGTGGCAGCTACTAAGGCCCAATTTGCCATGCATTGTCTTATTAATTTTTATTTTCTGAGAAGTAACTTTTTTTCCAAACAGTAAATGTGGCGGTTGTATTAAGACCAACACGGTTACTGTTCATTCCAATAGTTCTTGTCCTACAACCACATGAAGCCTAAGACGGCCGTGGGGGCTGCCTGAGTGGCTCAGTCAGTTAAGCTGACTTGGGCTCAGGTCATGATCTCACAGTTCTTGAGTTCCAGCCCTGCGTCGGGCTCTGCGCTGACAGCTCAGAGCCTGGAGCCTGCTTCGGACCCTGTGTCTCCCTCTCTCTCTGCCCCTCCCCTGCTTGCGTGCACTCTCATTCTCCCAAAAACAAACATTAAAAAAATTTTTTTTTAAAAAAAAAGATTGTTGTGTGAAGAAAGACACAGTGCCCTCAGACACGTGTGTGAGATCTCCCAACAGATACACACAGCAATCAATGGTGGTAGAGTACTGGCATTTGCCATCTACGATCAGAGGATAAGGAGTGTCGCCCCAGTGGGACTTTGAACACACATGTTCCGTTTTCTCTGGACACACATGCACCTGTCCTCCCATCACCACCACTATTTTGCCTCCAAGTCCTCCAAGTCATTATCCCCTCCTGTCTTCTCCAGCCAAATCTTGAAGGCTGTCACACAGAAGTACTTCCCTTCACACATTCTGAAAGCTTGGTCTGGTAAGGACAAGCAATGGAAGAGTTACTGTGTAGAATCGAGCAAGGCAAAAACGGTCTCTCAAGTGCAGACAGGGCCTCAGGGACATAGCACTAGGTTCAAAGTCTGGAATGGAATCTCCTGTACCTCAGTTTCCTCACAAGAAAAAAAATAAATTATAATACCTTCCATCACCAGCCACTTCCAAAGAATGACCAGGAAAACAATGGCTTGTGCATCTAAAGACTCAGCGCTACTGTAATGCTAAGGAAGTCACTTTGAATGTCCTTGTCTAAAGATCTTTACTCCTATAGGCTACAACCCCCACTCATGCCCACGCCTTGGGGGCATCCTCTGAAATCCAGTCTTTGCCTAGAATCTTGCATCATCTGGAAAGGGAAGAGAGTTGAAACATTCTTGGTTGCAGATTGGTATTTTTAGCACTTTTCGAAAAGATTAGACTGTTTTTCATAAAACTCGTTTCTCATAATATTAGCACTTGTGTTTTAAGAGCACGGAGCAGGGAGCTATTGTTAGAGAAGACAGGATCAGAATAAAGTAGCTGAGTTATCAGCTATATTGCTCATTCTTTTCTTTTGCTGAAAATATCTCCTCAGTGTCTACTTTCCAATTAGCAGCTCCAAAATATTCCTGATCCAAAGGACTGTAGATACATAAGAATCACCAAAAACCAACTTTAGATATTTGACCTTCTATCCCAGTCTCCAAAAGTGATGGGAAAGTGGCTCATCTGTGTTTCCACAAAGGCCTACCGGTCCGTCAGACATAAAATTCAAACTCAAGTCAATAAAAAATAAGCACTTGAAATATCTTCCTTATTTCCCCCACTTCTTCCTGCTATCTATTTCTTGGCTATTTTACTACTTTTAAGTCTTACATAGCACAAAGAAAAGGGGAATGTTACTTGAAAAAAGTTTGGGGACAAGGTTGGGTCAAGCAGAGGGTAAATTAAAAGGTTGGGATTATTCAGGGTTTCAATTTTCTATGCTCTCTCAGTAGACCACGTGCGCGCATGTGTGTGTGGTGTCTATATATATACATGCACGCATACGACACACACGCGCGCGCACACACACACACACACACACACACACACACACACATATACCCACAATTATAGACGGGTAGGTCGACAGAGAGACAGAATGAATGGGCGAGAATTGGCTGCAGGTCATTGGAGACTTTTTAAAAAGCATTCAGATGCTAGTATAAACCCCAGGAGACTAATTCAGCAGACAAAAATGCCCTTTTAACCAAATAGTTCCAACGTATGAGAGAATTTCCTCCTTTCACCAAAGCCAAATATTTTACTGTGCATTAAAAGACTAATTAAAACAATATTGTGGTATTCCAGCATGCGTGGGTTATGAAGAGAAACCTTCACTTCATGAGCAAACACTGAATCTCTGGTGAGGGTTAGGCAGGAGTTGTGGAGACTTGCTCTGTTTCATTAATATTCACATATCTACTTGGTAAGAACTGTAGCTTGGAACTATGATTTCCATTACAAAGCCCCTGAAATGCCAGGAATGAGTCATGGCATTGTGCCTGGGCACTGCGCTGATTTTCTCCATTAACCAGGCGTACATACTGACAACTTCCAGGAGAAAAGCTGAATGAGTCAGTTTCAGGAATAAACCGCATTAGAATACTATGTGCGAGGAGGAGTTAGGGTAATAGGAATTGGGTGGGTTTTTTTTTTTTTTTTTTGGTGTGTTATTGTTTTGTTCTCCTTAAATAGAAACATTCATAAAATTCATTTCTCCAAAGAGCACAAAGCATAGATCCATCCAATTATTAGGCTTGTAACACCATGACCAGATTGGTGGCTCAACCACCGCACAGTGTGGTAACACTGCTAGCTAGGATCAATCACAGCTTTTCAAGGACAATGCCACAGCCACTTGAACACATGGGGCGCTACCTTTGGACCACTTCCAAGCATCTTCTCTTGTCATGACTGTCTCTTCTTCAGGTGTCTTCCCCTAGCTGACTTCCATAGTGAAATGGGAGTCACAAGGAGACAACGACAAAGGAGGGAAAGGCGTGGCTAGAATTCAGGCAGAGCAAGTGTGTGTTTCACATGCAGCTGCAACAACCCCAACTGTCCAAATGGATCGCTGGCTTCGGCAGGGAGCGGAATGCATTGCGCAGGGCTCTACACTGAGAATGTGGGGACTCCCGCATTCTGTCATGTTCCCTTGTGCCATTCTAGTTATGGAAATCGGACTCCAAATCTCTTTAGCCCTCTTCTTCCTTGAGAGTCGTTCCCATATTCAAGAGAGGAAGGCCTAGAACACTGTCATCTATTAAAAAATATCTGAGTATATTTTGAGAAGTCTGGTAAGGGGGAAATACTGAAAGCATCATTGGCTAACATCTCTTCTGATTTTATCTGAAGTTTGAAACCTGGATCATGAAATGACTTGAAAACGGAAGAATCACGATACATGGAGAAATCTGAATATGCCACAGGCACTTGCAAAGCCACACTGTGAAGTTAATTAGGGAGGGTGATTACGAGGAGCTGGCACACCTCTTTCCAGCACGAGCCTGCTGCGCTTCTCATTGGCTCCCCTGTTCAGGATTATACTCAGTTGTTCTACATTTTTCCTAGGACTGAGCCACAGGCTTGCCTTTTCTTTTTTTGGATTTGGCCTCCAATGTTTAGGCACGAGTCAGCACACACAGATGAATAGATGAACTGAGCTAATTTAAGGGAGCCCTCCCATGGAAGGATTCTCTTTTAGCCCTCTATATTTAGTTAAGGTTTGTGCCTGTGCAAGATACTTACTAAAGGACTCAGTTTTCTAAACCTTGCAAGCGAGGAATCTCTGCCATGAGATCTGCCTCCTAACAGGCTACTTGCTTGTTCACTGGGGTTCTAATGTCCTCATAGAAGCATTCAAACAGGCCAATTAAGGTGACCTCATTTAGATCATAGGGTGACTAGCCTCACTTTCATACATGCAGCAAGCATACACCATGTTGGGATCCAGATTGGTGAATATCCCTATCAGACAAAACTTGCTAAAACTTAATTTGATATGACAACTCCATTGAATTGCTACAGAAGCATTCATTTTGACTAAATCACAGAGTTCCTAAATTTTACGTTTAGTAACAAACTAAGGATCTGGAGCTTTCCACCGCGAAAGCATGGATTCTCGTGCTCTTACACTGTTGCTTAGTCAGACCTAACACGTGGCTAAGGAACAAGTTTAACGTCTAGCCCTCAAGCAAAAAAAATTCAGAAGATTCTGTGGCTTCCTGGCTATAAAATGAACTGCTTTCCATGGTAATGGATGCTCTGCCTTCTTTTAAAATTCTCCCCATCCTGCTGATTTGAGTGTCATTTGGGGCATGGCTACTATCAACGTGAAGGGATATACTGCACTGTCACGGTGACAAAAGTGTCAATGGATTTCCTCCTCATGTTTTTGACATTTAAAGACTTCTGCAGAAAGGTAGGCTCCATCTGTGTCCTCCTGCTGGCAGAGACTAAACACCTGTATGGTAGAAACCAAGCCAGGATCCGTTCAGTGTCAAGATGGGCCTTTGGAGAACAGAATCAATTACCCACTGCCTTCTTTTGTTTCTCAAATCCTTGGGCGTGCTGAAGAGGTCAAGTTTTAAACAAGCTGCTGTTGCGTTCTTACTTTTTTAGACAACCTCACGCAGAAATGTGTATCTAAAAGCAACATAAAGGAGCAGCAAAACTCCTGCCCTTCTCTCCCTAAAAATGGAATAAATTTACTTGGCAGCATCTTTGCTTCCACTGAATATATTTACTTCTTAAATGAGACAAACCTCTTGCCAGGCTTCTCGCCCACAATGCAGGGACATAGGCCTCCTTTGCATAACCTCTTCTTCCCATGGAGAAGAATGAGAATGCCATGCTTTAATCTTTTGGCATTTCTCGTTGGATGCAAGTGGGATCCTAAAAGGGAGTTAGGTCCCAGGAAGGAGAAGTGAATGAATTTTCTTCATTCCCTTCCCCCTTTAATTATGTGTGTCCCAGCATGGTTTTTTTTTTTTTTTTTTTTTTTTTTTTTACGACTCATAGAGTAGGCTTCATGCTCAGATAGAGGCAGCAGACGCTTCAGAGAGCAGGGAAAAGTGGCCTCCAGAGTTATGGCTCAGAAAAAGAAACCAATCCAGATCCATGGGCTGAGGTTTGAAGTTTAAGACTAATGGCCGTGACTGTTTACACAGACAGAAGACAGTTATTTAAGGCTGAAATATGATCTACCTTTAGCTCAGCCAAAATGATGATCCAAGAGAAGCGTAACGCTATGTCTTCTTAGACTCCGCTGCCGAGGGGTCCTGCAGAGCGGCGGGGCTGTGGGGCTCCCTCCCAGGGGCTGCAGCACCCCTGACCCTCACCTCGGAACCCAAGGCCCAGGGTCCCATGGCAGACCCCCTACCCCCGATGATGCCTGGGCATCCTGACAGCAGGTGGGGATTCAGTGGACTTCCAGAATGTTCCTTCTAAGCAGACTGAGGGGGTAAATGAAACCAGTCCAAACCTCAAGTGCTAAAAGCAGCAGGCAGCCTGCTTTGCTGACACCGTCACAAAACCCCTGGTCTAGAACAAGGCAGCCATTATTTCTTCACTGATCCCGAGAGAGCTTCTACTGCCTGTATTGTTTTCTAACTTTGGAAGCACCAAATAAGGACGACTTTTGGTTCAAGGTAGGAGCCACGACTGTTTATATGACCTCACTCTTTCTTACATAATATATTAAACAGGCCCCTTAGGCCTAAGTTTAAAAGCCAAATTCTGCCTCTGGACAAGCATGTGCAGTTCCCATTGAAGTTGGTGTGGCTTGGCTATCAGACAGCTGGGGGCAAACTCCACTCTTCAGCAGGGATATGACGGATAACTAATAATTTCCAAGACTGCAATATAATGCTCTAATAAAGAGACACTGGAGGAGGATGAAAACAAAAATGCCTTTAAAATCTAAATCAACAGATACCTCCCATCATTTATGAATGTGCTCATCTATCTCCCTAGCTCACAAGGAACCCTTGAGAGAGGGCCCAGGCACCTCTCTGGAGATCATTCAAGATCTCTTTGGGTGAGCCTCTACTGCAGGAGAAATGCGGCCTGGACCAGAAGGTCATGCTTCCACGTGTTGACACGGTGGTAACTCATTCCCAGTCACTTGTGTGGGGAGATGCATGGTGGGTTCCAGAGCAACAGATCACGTTAGAGTTGCACTTTATCATTTCCCCGTTCCCATGCTACACACAGACGTTTTATGGTACATACATAGATTTACCATATACTACTTTGTTCCACAATGAATTTTAAATGACTTCCATGTGGTCTTAGGAACTGCCCTACATCCCCATGACACTTAAAAGCAATAACTTAAGTTAAAGACTTAAAAACAAGATTACTCTCTCATAATAACTTGGATGATTATCTTTAAAATTGAAGATAGCCTTGTCATAGCTAAAGTCAAAAGTAAATCAAACCTAAGACATTCTGACCCTCCAATTTTTCATTTAAAGACACATCCCAAGATAAGAGGGCATCTTCTCAGTGGCTCTGTGAACCCCGTGCAGCCCTTTCTGAAATCCTACAGAAACCTGCCATCGGTGCACAGAGGGGGAGGCAGAAGGCAACACCCTCCGCATCCTGACAAAGTGTGACATATGTGTCGATCACTGAAAACAAAGTCTCCTGAGGTCAGCTTTACTCATCGCCACCTCCCCACCACCCCAGCACAGACAGCAACATGACTGCATGCAACCCAAGGCTCAAAAGAAACAAAACAGCACACAAAAACAAAAACAAAACAGCTGACGATCCCCTAAAGAAAAAAATCTGTAATGTAAAAAGGAAGCAGTGGACGGGGTAACGGTATGACATTTCCTGTCCCCTCCCCCCATGCCAGGACACCTCCCCTCCCTCTGCTCCACAGTTTCGCTTCCTGCTGGGGCTCGGCTGCACATCTTCCCTGACGTATCAATTCAGGCCGATGTGTTGAGCCCTGTTAATCCAACTTTCGACTTCATGCCCACTGGCATCTGGTTCACTGCCAGGTTCGCTGCAACTGAAATGTAGAGACGTACCCTGAGACAGGTTCAGATTCTGGCTTCACACACACTGACCATGGAACTCTAGAGGACAGATTGCATTTCACGTTTTCAGTAAAGTCCAAGGTTCCTAGCCTGCCACTCAAGAGCATCCATAATCTCATCTCAAGCTGCTGCTCCCCCTTTCTCACCTTCTCCAACCCTATACCTCAGGGCAGACTCTGCCTTGTCTCATGTTTCTCCTCCATCTAGAAAGGCCATTTTGCCCACTTTCGTTTGAAGGGTAAATCCATACCTATTCTAAGCACCTTACACATCTCACTGAATCCTTACAACAACCCTGAGAGATACTATTATACCCTGAGATACTATTATACTCATTTTAAAGATGAGGAAGCAGAGAGACAGAGATGTGACCAAGCCTGCTCAAGTAGCCCAAACGAGGAAGTAGCAAGGCCAAGGTTTGAACCCAATGGTCCAACCCCCAAATTTATGTTATTCGTGATGCTAGGCTGCCTTGTTCATAAAACCTCTCTCCTCCCAAACTCCACAGCCTTTTAGTAGTGTCTCTCTTATGGTCCTACCTCTTTTCTGGGAGATGATGAACTTTTCAAGGACAAAATCCATGTGTGATTAAACTCTGGCCCCTATGGCTCACCTCCGAGCCCTGCACATGTGCAGTGGGTACCTGTCAATATTCGTGGGCAGAAGGAAGTAAACAAGGAAGGAAAAAGGTACCCACTCAGCAAGGGATCCCTGCTGGAGTGAAGAAAAACGTCATTCTTTATTCTCACCCCTATGTGGTTGCAGTTTTTATATTTACTTTTAGGGTTTTTGGAGGAATTTTAGCTGCTGTGGTAAGGAAAGCAGGTAGCCTGGAAGGATAAAGCTGTGTCCTGTGTGCATGAGAAGCAACAGAACTCAAGTTCCCCTTGGTTCTTGCCATATACAAGAGCTACTTGCAGAGGCAGTGGCAATGACAGTGAGGACAACAGCAGAAATAATAACAAAAACTACTATCAATGATTGCAGGGATGCCTGGGTGGCTCAGTCTGTTAAGTGTCCAACTTTGGCTCAGGTCATGATCTCATGGCTCCTGAGCTCAAGCCCCACCTTGGGCTCTGAGCTGACAGCTCAGAGCCTGGAGCCTGCTTCAGATTCTATGTCTCCCTCTCTCTCTGCCCCTCCCCACCCCCTTCATGCTCTGTCTGTCTGTCTCTCTCAAAAATAAATAAACATTACAAGAAAAGAAATGGTTGCATGCCAGTGCCAGGCACTTTACATCCAGCATTTGCAATCCTTTCAATAATCCTGCAGGCCAGGCCTTCTCACCCTCATTTCACTGATGGGAACCAAGATTCAGAAAAGCTAACTCATCTGGTCAAGGTCACAAGCTGGTGAAACACAACACAGAAGCGTGAACCCAGATCTGCTTCATTCAGGGTCGGTCTGGGCTCTGTCCACTGTAACAGCAATGCCTTCGGTCTCCCGGGAGCTAAGAAAAGCAAGTCACCTGGTCCATTCATTCTTTGCTTCCTGGACTCTCTCTTTGGTTTAGGCTTTCAGGTGAAAAACTACCTTGCACACACAGTCCTTCCAAGAAACCAGATGAACTGTAACCCACGTTCACGCTGCTCAGAGTTCTTAATTACTAGGAACATATAGGCCCGCAGTCATTAAAACATACCATGAGATATACAAGAGGGTGGTGCAGATGCGGGAGGGGGGCAAGGGATGGGGCCAGACAGATTTGCTTGGAGTCAAAGAGGCAGAGAGTGAACTCAATGTTCTGCTTAGAAGAAAGATAAATCATTTTTCATTAACCTATAAAGTTGTCTTACTTGGGCCACAACAAACACCTGATGCGTTCACAACATTGCCACAAAAGCATTTTAGTGGTCTCGGGTGTAAACAATGGTTTTGCACAGGAAGAGCAATGCCTTTCACCCTGGAGGGGTGGGGAGGAGGGAGGAGGAGGAAGAAGGGAATCCCTCAAAATGAAGCACACACTTAAACATGATTCAGCTGTGATTCATCAAAGCTGGAGTAGGTATTCCGTTCACTCTAGGATTCTGGGTGCAAAGTGTTCTCTCCATGCTGACAAAGTCATCCTTCCATGCTCCTGAATGATAGGTCACTTCCACTGACATGCTCTAACGTTCACAATACATTTAAGATAGATTTTTCTGTGTGTAAGGGAGAGGGGCACTACCGTGAGCAGAAATGCTAATAGCTACTGGGAGCCTGGTTAAAAACCAACCACATTAAGAGTCAGGCTTCTAAGGATAAAAGCCCCCATTCAATATTCTTTATCAGCTTGATTCAGCCACACTTGACACATTTGCTACTCATTCCTAGTCATGGTGATTTCAAGTCTGTGACTGTTCCCTTGAAGGGAGCGTTCCATGGAAAGCATGTGTGCTGAAGGGAGCATCTGGGGAGAAAGTGGCAACCTCCCCCTTTGATAAGGGACTCTGGGTCGGGATCATGTGAGCTATTTAACAGTCCCTTGGCTAAGCCTCCTCTAGCAACTAGAATATGAGGCAGGCAGTCTGGGTGCACGGTGTTCAGGGAGTTTCACAGCAATCAATTTCTAACAGATTCAGGCAGTAGCAACAAACTCTGTAGCCCAGCCACTGCTCTGACTTATCAGTGGTGCTTCTTCTCAGTGGAAAGAAGACAAATATGGCAGGCTAATCTAAATGTCCTCTGCTCTGTTGTCTTGAGCACTGATATGAGGCTCATCCTTCTTTCTGTCTTTCCCTGTCTGTCTGCCCTTCATGACCCTGTAGCAGAACAGGGCAGAAGAAGAGCTCACACTCAGGAGCCAGACTCCTTGGGTTCAGGTCCTCACTCTGTCACTTACCAGCTGTGGCCTTGGGCAAGTTACTTAGCCTCTCTTGCCTCAGTCTCCTCACCTGTAAAATGCGGTGGAGAATAACGACCTATTTCACAGGGATTTCAAGGGAGTAGACTGGAAAGGGGATTAAGTTAAAACAAAAGTGCCATGTAAGGGTTAGTGTCTTTTTTCCCTTCCTATCTTCCTTCCTTTGCTTTCTTTCAATAACTACTTATTGAATATCCCTTAGACACAAGACTCTACCCTGGATGCCACATAAACTTTGAATATAGACAGGGTGGAGTCCTTGTCCTCCAAGGAAGGACAGAAGGTAAAAAGCTATGGTAGAAAAAGACCACCAGTCTGGGATTTAGGGAAATGGGGCTAAGGCCCCAGCACTGCCACTAACTTCTTTGTGGCGCCCTCACCTGTAAGCACAAGATCCTTCTAGAGATCTTGACAACAGAAAGCAATAGTACCCAGCCAGGCCCCACACACCTTGCCACCTGAGTGATGATACAGTAAGAACCACAACGCAGAGGGGAGAGAAATGATCTCCGGTCGGGCCAGTCATGGAAGGCATCATGGGCTCTGAATGTATGCTTAGCCCTTAAGGAAGGTTGGAGGTTGGGAGATGGAGACGAGGGGACGAGGGATAATGTGCAGACATTCAAATGTATCTGGGAACTAGCAAACAGCACACTTTGGTGGCAGCTGAGAACTGGTTTGGGGAAAGCAGGAGGGAAAACAGACGAGCTCAGCTTTTGGAGGGCTGGTGTGCAACACAATGGGCAGGTTAGGAGGAGGAGAAAATGTCAGAATGGCAGTATGAGGAGACACGTGTGGTGGTGGCCTTCAGGATGGACCAGGTGGAGAGCAAACAGTTGGAAGACAACTGCACAAGGCAGGCATGAAGACTCAGAGGTGGGGGAGGGGTCTCTGGGCTCCGGAGGCAGGCCCCCCACGGGACAGCTGCCCGGTCTGGGGTATGCTCATCACCTCTTACTCACAGTTCTCTCATGTTCACAAGACGATGACACAGCAAAGTGTAAGCACAGTGCCTGCCCATGGTAAGAACTTAGTAAACATTCTTGAGAAAGCAAAGTAATGGCGTGTGAGAACAGGTGTGAATGAAGCATTACTGTTCACCTGGAAGCCAGTTATTAGTGAAACACACAGCAGGTGACAGCAAAGAGAGGGGCCTCTGGAGACTTTGCCCAGGTGAGCAGGAAGAATACAACAGAGAGAGAGCTGGTAATCTAGTAGAATGTCAGGATGTGGGGGAAGGGCGTGTGCCTCTCCTTGACACTAGTCAGAATGATGCGGGGTAACTGGACACTGTAACTGCTGTGTAGACTAGGGAGAAAATAAAGCCAATGCCTTCCCTGGACCTGGATCCCTGGCTTATAGTCCCTGAGGAAGACAGAAGAGTTACACCTCCTCTCAGACTCAGCCCAAAGCCACCAATGGTGCAATCGTAGATACCACTGCATCCCATTAAAAGACAGCGTTATTGTTTTCACTGTCAAGGTGAGGAAATTGGGCTGAGGTCACTTGGTGAGTTGGTGACAGCTGAACCCAGAGCCTAGGACTTTGTCATGGACTTGAATGCTTGTTCCCTTCCCAGCTGTCTCTCAGGGCTGTTTTTGCCCCAATCAGCCTTCACAAACAGATCTAAAACCGCAGTGCAAAATACAAGAGCGTGAAATTGGAAATAAAATAGGTGCTTCTACATCTATTTAAATCCCATTTATTTTTAATAACTACTGAGGTTAGGCTTTGCATGAAAGGTGAGTAGTTGGTTTAAATCTTGATTTATGTCTTGGTTGACTAGTAAAATATTGTCATTCTGCTCAAGTGAAAAAAAGGCCCATCGAAAACGTCACACTTACTTAGCTTTTCTTAAAACTAAGTGCACATCTCCTGGGCATTTTCTTCTATGGTCTTAAGCATCTGCGATTTGTCAGATTTTGTTTGCTGGTATGTTCCCTTCCTCCAACATGTGGGGCACATATGTATCTCTAGGTCTATGATAACTAAAGGGCACCCTATCACCTGATCACCCTATCAGTCACACATGAAAAAATTCTCATCTTAAATGGGGATCATTTGTCCTCTTAGTTAAGTCTCTCTGACCATGTTTGTAAAATGGAAGGCATCTGGCTCAGAATGGGGGCGAATACAATGCAATAAAAAATAACAGTAATACAAATTGGTTAGCAGGAGAGTCTTCAGTATGAGCAAAAACAACTATGGCAATAAACCTACCCTAACGTGGAAGTGAATGAGAATATCAGGCCATCGATCAAGAAGTTCACACAGGCATTGTTCTAATTAAATCCACAAAGCATTGCTGATTCTAGTACTTTCCATGGGCCCCTCCTTCCATTGATCTTGGGGGTCCCCTCTTTACCTCCATAGACTAGAACAATGCTTCTGGGGTTTTCCCCACAATCATCTGCTTCTTCTCATACCTCATTCCACAGCTTGGGTGATCATTGTCAGTCTTGCTTGGTCATGAGGGATGAATCCCTCATCAGACTTAATCTAAGAACCAAAAAACTCTGGGGCGTCTGGGTGGCTCAGTCAGTTGGGCGTCCTCCGGCTCCTGGTTTCAGCTTGGGTCACCATCTCATGGTTCGTGGGTTTGAGCCCTGTGATGGGCTCTGCACTGGCGATATGGATTGGGATTCTCTTTCTCTCCCTCTCTCTGCCTCTCCCCTGCTTGCATGCTCTCTCTCTCTCTTAAAATAAATAAACTAAAAAAAATAAAAAAAAAAGTCTCTCTTTTACCTGAACAACAGTGGAAAAAATCTGTCTCTTAAACTCACTCCCTGAGCTTGAGAGTCCATACCCTGCCCAGTTGTGTCTCGTTACCAGGAAAGAAACCCACTAGCTCAAAGTCAGAACAACAAGATTTCTTATTGAGACCAGAAAGGGGGTTGAGACATCCCCTTTCTTCCAAAAGCCTGAAATATCAGGCGAGTTCTTCTTTCAATCTGTTCAGATTTTAGTCAGCACATTTTGGTGATTCTAGACCCAGAAAATCCTCGGAAATCAGAGTTCATTACGTAGGGTCAGAGAGATCGAGATGGATGATGGTCAACCAGGAATTAATGAGGATTGCGGACATCCAACCAATTTCACCTGGAGATCTCTGTGGCCATCCATCTTTTCCACCATCTGCTCCAAATTTGGACCTATGCCCTGAGAGGCAAAAGACAAATACATCCATCTTAAAAGTCCACCCAGGTGAAATGCCATTAAATTGCATTATTGCCCAGAACTGCAGAAAGAAACATTTCCTTTCTAGTTAATCTGGCAGCCATCAGTTGTTCCCCACTAACTTGAGAGAAGCATCTGGTTTATGTGCTAGAATAAAATACCCTCACAATCTATCAAAATTAACCCCCTAAGAGCTATTACTGAAATGAAGGACGGTCTCTTATGTGTTGGAGGTAGGTAGATTCATGCTTTCCCACGAAGTTCATGTTCTGGCACACTTATCTTTGGGATCTGCATTCCCTGGGTGAATAGGAACCCAATAATCATACCTGTTTTATGATTTTAAGCATTCCACGTTAGCATAAAATTAAAGCACATTCATACAGCTGCTGTTGCTAAAGACAACAACCACCTCATGGTAAAATATTATTCTTCCTGAGGGCTCTCAGATACCTCTGTTAGCATGTCCAGTATCTACAGGCATTCTTACGTTTTTCCTGCAGTTGTTTGTACTCTGATATAGGGTCTAGACAGAGCACAGAGACAGTGGAAGGTCTTTCCAAAATGTTTTAGACCAAAGAGGATAGAAAATAACCTTAAATCACATTGGATTTTAGGACACCTAAGATTTCTTTCATTATATCCTGATCTCACTTCATGAGAAATAGGTATATTCCTCAACTATCTAATTAATTCACATATTAATAAACCTCATGATCTCATTATTTAAAGGAATTCTCTCTCTCCTTGTGTGTGTGTGTGTGTGTGTGTGTGTGTGTGTGTGTGTGTGTGTGTGTGTGTGCTGGGTTCACATAAATAAATACTTCAAATCTTTTTAAGCCAAAGACGATCTTTCTTGAAAACAAGTACTTTGAAAAATACTGTTGTTCAACTCCAAATGGTTTCTCCATTAGAAGAATGTAGACTTCTTCTTTGTTAGGGAGACTACATTGGTTAGGGAGAGAGGAGAGGGACGTAGAGAGAAAAAGAGAGGAGGTGAGAGAAAGAGGGTGGGAGAAAGTTAGTGAGTGCAGTCAGAGAGCTTGTGTAAACAGTATTGCCTACAGTGTCCCCCTGTTACAAGGGCCCTTGATGAACATGCTAAGGGAGATGTCCCTTAGCTGCTTTCACCCAAGCCTGGCTCAGTTCTCTTGTAATCTGCATAGCAGAAGCATCTTGACATGCTTAGTGGATGGGTGTATTTTACACAGCAAACCACAGCCACAAGAGAAATTCTCCAATTCAACATGACTGGGTTGATAGTCTAAAAAACTGGTTAAAGCATGGAATCATAAAAATGATACTCTCATTATATGTATGTATATATTCATTGATATTTATTATATATTCACAGATATTTATGTGTCATCCTTGCACAGTAGACATACTGATCTTCTCTGCATCATTCCAATTTTAGTACATGTGCTGCCAAAGTGAGCACTATATTCACAGATATATAAATGAGTGTGCACTCATTCACGGATTCAGTACAGGAGCAATGCCTTGTCTTTGAAGATGGGTCCACTGTCTGGAATTTCCCAATTTCCTGTATAAACCAGAAATCTGTTATGATTTTCAGGTTCCAGTTTCTTTAAAGAAGATACAAAATCCAAAGACAGCTGAAAAGCAATCTGACTGCAGAGTCCGCCTAGATTTTTATGACTTTCCCCACAATCTTTTAGTGTTATCTTGTTTATACTTAAGTCGTCCACAATTTCTGTTCATCACTGACAAGTCTTTCCAAGACAACGGTGTAGCTTCATAGGAACACCTCTCCTTTTCACGCTCATATATCATGTGTTTACATAATATTTAGTTACATGTCTTAAATGGAAAAAGTACAACTGGTGTAAACAGGTTTGGGAACAAACAGCTTGCAGTTGGCTTCTGACTGCACTGATCGGGGAAGTGGGAGGGTCCATGGATAGCAGCTGCCTCACAGGGCACCCAGGCATCTGCTACGCTTGCTGGGGGAGGAGGGCACACGCTTGCCAGGGGAGGAGGGTACATGCTTGACTGGGATGGACCCAGGGAGCTTCTCTGAATCTCAGTTGAGGCTCAACCAAAGAAACAGCTAATGATCTATTCTCATGCGGGAGGGGAAGAAACCAATCAGGTTGGCCCTAGGGAGGAACTGTAGGTTAGTCTCTAACCTGATGCCTTTCTAAGGCGCTCAAGGGTAATTTTGTCTGCTCAATTTTTATCTTATAGACTATTGGATAAACTCCCTCATAAGATGCAGTAACACTGCTGTAAACAGAACAGAAAGAAAAAGTAGTGGTGCTTTTGACCAAACAGAGAAAAACTGAAAGGCGGAATATATATTATAGAAGTATATATAAGTATGTATTATATAAGCACCTATACTTTAAAACATATATATGTAAATATAGTTTATATTTTTATTATATTCATACATAACATATACAAATATTTTTATTATTTTATATTTATATGTAAAGTATATGTATTTAAATATATATTTATATATAAAGTATAAATATATGTAAAATATATTACATATAAAGTACATATTTTATATATTTTTATATATTTTAAAGTATATATATACTTCTATATTATATATAGTATATATTCTGCCTTTCAGTTATATGCATATGTGTGTGTATATGTCTATAAGAGTATATATACATATCTATGGTGTGAGTGTGCGTACTTATCTGATGGTGCTTCATGAGATATGGAGGTTCACACTGTATCTGAAGATAATTTGATGAAAATCTTTAATCCCTAAAATTCCAGCTAGACTGAAAAATTGGCTTAGTTGCCTTGATTCATTACTTTGGACCCCAGTCTATCATTTTACTCATCATCACTGCTATATAGGGTTTGGATAAACAGGTTTTGGATGAAAAGTATCTGAAGCTGAATCCAGCCCCCGGGACAAGGAGTGAGAGCCCACAATCATCCTTACTGGCCAATTCCACTCTGCGGCCACTTTGCAACACTAGCAGCTGTGAGGGGTGGCATATTTAAAGGGCCTTTATTTAGCTCTTGCATTTTATTTATTTATGATTTATTATTTACATCCTGCTTCCTTCCACGAAGGATTTGGGACAGCTTAGCGCTTCAGTTTAGCCCATTCCTAATCAGTTCAGTCACTTCTCCTTCATCCTGCTATGTCCAACTTCAATAGAGTTGTTTCCCCAGTGTGGCCAATTAACTCGGACCCCTGTGGTCTGGGCCTTCCACTGAGCAACAAAGGCGGTGCTTTTGCAGAGTCTGTGACCTTTGGATTCCTGCCCCAGCAGCACAGGAAATTCTGGCAGCCCTTCCCAGGGCATCCCTTTTGGTGTCAAGACCTCCTGGGGGTGGCATGGGGTGTGGAGACCCAGGAGTCCATCAGCAGCTCCACAGCCTGTGCAGAGGGAGCTGAAGAGTAGCCTCAAAGACTCTCCCTGGGGACTGTGTGGGACGCCAATAAATGTCCCAGCCAGTAGGGGTCTCCATCAATATGCTCAATAACCACACACCCTTTTGGTGAGAACACGAGAAAGAGCAAGCCTCAATCTCAGCTACTACGGATCTCCACCCATCCACCTCCACCTCCAATCCTGTCAAGTCTCTGACTAAATGGAGCAAAGGATCCACAGGCGTCCTTCAATCTGCCATGATCTTGCTGGGCAAAATAGATCACCTAACTTAACTGTGCTTGCTTTCTCCATCTACATCTTAGTGATGAAAACACTGGTCACAGGCATACTTAAAAGAACCCCAGGGTGAGAACTGCCACGTGTGGGTGAAGAAAAGCCCCTGAATGTCCTTGTGCCTGAGAGTCGCTCCTAATTGACCATCTTTTCAGGGCCCCAGTCCCTTGCTCTTGCTTTTCTTTGTAAGAATGGCAGCCACTGATCTCAATGCCTATTACTTTCCCCCGACAGTGAATAAAGCACTGCATTCAATCATCTATTCTTGTTAGCTAGCCTGCACTCCTGGTAATTCTGCTCCCTGAGAGGATAAATAGCATTAGGCACCTAGTACACAGTTGTCCATGTAAGGGATTGTCCTCAGACAAAACAGAGATGCCTCAGACCATCTGAACATATTTTTCCATTAGTGAGGACAGAGTTGCATGCATCACACATACTCTCCCGCCAACCTTTTCCCAACCAATAGCAGACATGTGGAAACAGCTGGCAGAGGCTCTGGGTGCGACCCTTGGCCATGGAATAGTATGAAGCTAACTTGCATGCATAGGGAATGAATCCACGACAGATTCACTAACCACAGGACTGAGGTTAATGAAGAGATAGATGATCCAAATGCTGGCCTTGATTGGAATGGAAGCAATCTTCACAGAATAGAAAACACTGGGCTAGATTCCCCAACGGTCTACCTCAGTGGTCTGCTCTTATGTGCTAATCGGTGCTGTGTCCTAACCACCTGACTAACCAGTTACAGACTTGGGAGTATGATAGACACCAAGGGCGGGGCTTTGAACTTTGCAGTAATAAAATGACAACAAAGAAATCTATAGACTGTACATTGCGTATCTGAAGTAGAGGTATGTAAAATTTTTATTCTATATTGTTTTAATCTCATAAGGCAAGTAAATGTAGATCCTTGTCCTTGGTATAAAAATGCATATAGACTGAAAGATAAGATTTGAATCACATGTCTCTATCTATAAAGCACTTCCAAATGCTACCCTTGTGTGGTATCATTATTACAACCTTGCTTGATAGATGAGGAAACTGAGGCTCAGAAAAAAGTGAGGGGCTCTTGGGTAGCTCAATCAGCTAAGCGTCTGACTTGGGCTCAGGGCATGATCTCATGGTTCATGAGTTCGAGCCCCACGTCAGGTGTCATGCTGACAGTGTGGAGCCTGCTTGGGATTCTCTCTCTCTCCCTCTCTCTCTCTCTCTCTCTCTCTCCTTCTCTCTCTGCCCCTCCCCCACTCAGGCTTTCACTCTCAGAATAAATAAATAAACTTAAAAAAATTTTATACATAAAAAAAGAAAAAAGTGATTAGCCTGAAGTCTAGAATCCTGGTGTTTGACTCAAAGTTGGCTGTACCTCCTGTTTTTTTCATGTTCCTACCACTCATGAGACATGAGCTTGCCGATCAAGTCCAGGAGGGAAAAGACCCCTTCAGAGGACTAAAAAGAGATATAAATATTGTGTCATTAGTTGGCTTACCTGGGCTTTCAATGTCTGCCCACACAAACGCATATTTTAATAGGCAAACAACTCTGTGGTGAAAAGGATTGGACATGTATGCTTGGATTTCAAGTTTGATATAAGCCGTTCAAAGTCACAGGTGAAAAACTGCAAGAATCTCACTTTATAAAATGGCTTACTTTATAAATGTGGTTCAAGAGGGGTGCTACTAAAAGACATCATGAAGGGTGCCTGAGTGGCTCAGTTGGTTAAGCATCCGACTTCAATTCAGGTCATCATATCACAGTTCATGAGTTCGAGTCCTGTATCGGGCTCTGCACGGACAGCTTGGAGCCTGGAGCCTGCTTTGGATTCTGTCTCTCTCTCTCTTTCTCTGCCCCTCCCCCACGGTGCTTTCTCTCTCAAAAATAAATAAACATTAAAAGAATAGAAAAAAAGACATCACGAGATTCTACATTTTTTTAAAACTCTTAAGTTGATGTTATATCCAGTCATTCCATCCAGAGCACACTGAAAGTCTAAGCCTAACTGGAGAGTGAGTCGTGATGACTGGCACATCCACCACCAGCGGATCAAGGTGTCTCCTCACTTTGCTGAGCTGCAGTCCTCCTGGACAGTGCTGCTCCAGTCCTGGAGACTTACAGCCCCCTGGGCTCCTGCTCCCACAAACCCCCAAGGAACACTCCTCAGCAGTAGAAGGAACTTTCTCCTGTTCTTTGCAAACAGAAGACACCTGTGGCAAAACTCGTGCAGGGGTGAATGTCCCTAGAGAGATGTGGATGACGGTGTGACAATGGCCTGGCCTTATGTCCCCAGCCTATCGCTTTCCAGAACAAGTTAACCAGTTTCTCAGAGGACTCTTGGTTCCCTCCATTAATTATGGAGAAAATAAAAATAATATCTACATCCCATGTTCCTATGACGACAAAAGGAAGTAAGGTAATTCGAGAACAACACAGCACCGTGCAAAGAAGAGCTTAGATAGCGGTGAAGCCTGGAAAATGAGATTAGCTAAGACCCTGGGACCGGGGGAGGCAGACTGACAAGGGACTTCTAGAGCAGGCCTGGCTCACTTCCCCACTTCCTCTTCCCAGCCCCAGGCACACCCCCCAGTGATGACACTAGGCCACCTCAACTCTGTCCCAGGGTGTTGTTATACAGGGAGCTGAGGCCGTCTCAAGCATAGTTCCAGGTGGAGATGCAGCACAGGTAAGTTTCCAAAGGAACTTTCCAGAGTCCAGAGGCAGCCGGTACTCTGAGAGTTGGGTTCTGTGACTGTGTGTGTGTGTGTGTGTGTGTGTGTGTGTGTGTGTTCGTTTTCAGGTGCTCTATCCATCTTTCTTACCCTAAAGCACCAAGTAGAGCATCCCCTGGAAATGTTTGCTGAAGAATGAGAACAGGGATAAGGATTCATCAGTTGATTATTCACAGTCCAGATAAAGGAAGGCTCATAAAACAACCAGACATCACCACCAAAAAAATCCCCCCATACACACCAACTTTTGTGTGATTAAGAATGATAAGAATGGATCCTGATAAGAATGGGTACCACCAGGGAAGTTGGCAGGTCTCTCATGAATTGTGAAACTGAGTTCCTAACTATGACACATCTCAAAAGCATCACAGGCCTATGGAGATACTGATCCCCTCAACCCTCGAGCAGCTGAGCACAGCCCAGGTACCTGGGTGACTCCAGTGTGCTGAACAACTGTTAGCATTCTCCATGTTCTTGGTCACGTAAGGGACCCCAAAACAGACACAGAAATGTGGACCTGCAATCCTAAACATCTCCTGTTTATAACCCAGAGAAGCAAAGATAAATTGGATGCTTGGTTCCTCAGGTTCATTTATCTCCTTGTCTGATTCGTCACTTGTGACATCAGGTCCTCACAAGCACCCCGTGAGTGAGGCATCCACTATTTACAGGTGCATGAATCAGGCCTCAAAGAAGCCAGGTGGCTTGCCCAGTGTCATCTTTTTCTAAGCACCAGCCTGGCCCCTATTCTGCTCATCCTCTACCTCCTCCACAGCACATAAAATGTACCCACCCAGGGCATACTCCTAATTCCTCAGTCTGACTTCTCTTCTAATGAATGTAATCTTCGAAGATGTGAGAGTGGAAACAAAAGTGAAAAGTAAGGACATTGCAATGGGAAGAGGGTAGAGCCACAAATGGCACAGAGAGGTCAGGCTGTAGGCAATGGCTGGATGGAAGAGACTCTTGTTGGTGGGTAGGTTGACTGCAGTAGGGCCAGATGGCTACCTACCCAGAGCAGAATGTCAAACAAGCTTTCAGGGCTGTCAGGATGAAGGCTACCTGGAGACGGGACTTGGCAGTCACTTGCCCAAAGAAGGAGGCTGAATCTCCTTCAGGCTGAGGCCTTGCCGGAGAATCTGGATCACAAGGGGCTTACTGAGCCTCCGTGAGGAGGTCTGGGAGTTCTGTGTCCCTAGGTAAACATTTATGATTAATTGGAGAGCTAAATAATTACACAATTATTCAAGCTCCTTCCTTCAAGCTCCTCTCACATCGAATCATGTGATTCAATTAAAGAATATTCTTGACCTCAAGGTCCTGGAACCTGGACCTCAAGGTCCTGGAACTTTAGGTTCCTAACACTGAACTGACCTGTTAAAGGCATCTTCACTCTGTAGGTCCTCAGCTCCTGGGATGAGTAGGATCTCCCCACCATGCAATCTTTAGACTACCCAGATGTACAGAATTGCAAAGTAGAACCCAAAGAGGACATTCTCACTTCCAAGAGATAGATGGAAAGGAGGTTGGCTCTGCACTGGCTCATTTCAACAGTCCTCACAGGAAGCTTCCTGAAACTGTCACTTACTCTGCAAGGCTGACTGTCCTACTGGTGCAGCTGGCCCATAGGAAGGAGCTGGTGGTCATCTGATGTGACTGTACCACTGCAGAGGACAGACAGGTGTCTACGCCTTAGCAGAGAACCCAGCACAACTTTGACAGTAAGGCTGCAATGCTCTCAGCAAAAAAAACCCTTGACTACAAAGCTAGAAATAGCACTTCCAGCCGACCTCTGCTCTTCCCCTCCATAAACCTAGCATCTCTCCGACCTTGACTGGCAGCGAACAAGCAAGACAAACAGCCCATCACACATAGTTAGTTCTAGCTGCCTTGGAAAGCAAGAAAGGAATCGGGAGAAAACCTGCACTTTAAGGGATGGGAATGTAACAGAGCAGTGGGGAAACTTCTTTCTACAAGAACGGCATGGTAGTGTTACTTATGGAGGCAAAATTTTAGCTAATTATCAGTTTCAGTTTCTTATTACACCACAGATAGATGGTGGGTGGACCAGTCTGTTTCAGTGGCCAATGTATCTGGAATATTTTACAGTAAAATATTTTAATGGCCATTATTAACTATAATGTATCACTGTGAGTTTGTGAAGAAACTGAAAAATGATCATACTACAGGTATGATTAGACACATGTATAGATTAAACAGAATGCACACATTCCTATAAAAGGCATCCTGAGTACCAGTCAATGTGGCATTGACTTCCACTGGAAAATAGATGTTAAGTTTCTCCAGGGAATGGAGAAATGGTAAAAAAAAAAAAAAAAAAAAAAAAATCAGGTTATCTGTCACCTTGCCCTGTGGGCTTGGCAAACAGGAAAAAGCACATAAAAAGGTAGTCCTAGAATCAGCTTTACTATAATTCTTGCTACTTATTTTAGAAGATATCTGTGCAAGTATTTCAGCACCTCTCTGTATCTCAGCAGAGAGGTTCATGCTGAGTTAGGGAGGTCCTCTCCCTTGCCAAATAAGGCAAGTCCAAACTCAAGGGGGGAAAGGCCAGGAAGGGATGACCTAGGGAAGACACCCTGAGAGGGGTCCACCACACCAAGAACAGAAGCTTCTCCAAACAAGTATCCTGGGGAGAAAAGCCGTTGACAGCTTCAAAGTATCTCTCCATATGTCAACAGAGAATAGCCAACCAAAAATGTCATCAATGAAAAACCATCTAGACACAGTGATGTGACATGGAAATCTACTGAATTGATGAAGGGTAAAAACAGAAACTAAAGAGGCGCCTGGGTAGCTCAGTCAGTTAAACGACTGACTCTTGATTTTGGATCAGGTGATCATCTCGTGATTCATGAGATCAAGCCCTGCATCAGGCTCTGTGCTGACAGTGTGGCACCTGCTTGGGATTCTCTCTCTTCCTCTCTCTCTGGCCCTCCCTCCCTTTCTCTCTCAAAATAAATAAAATAAAACTTTAAAAATGAAAGAAAATTTTAATTACTTAAAAAAAACACAGAAACTAAAGATTATTGGAGAGCTGAATTCTATAGGAAGGGAAGTTAAGGGTAAGAATCTAACTCTTTAAGGGCACCTGGGTGGCTCAGTCATTAAGCATTGGACTTCAAGACCTCACGGTTTGTGAGTTCAAGTCCCACATCGGGTGAGCTTGAGCCCTGCTTCCAGTAAAAAAAACCATGAGTCCCACACTTTGGGTGAGCCCCACTTCTCTCTTTCTCTCTCCCTCTCTGCCCCTTGTGGGATTCTCTCTCTCTCTCTCTCTGCCCCTCACTCACTTGCACCCTCTCTCTCTTTCTCTCTCTCTCAAACAAAAAAAAGTCTAACCCTTTAGAATCTAAAATCTTGCAATCTAATTTTTATTCATTTTTCCATGTCCCACCATAAAACTAGCTTCCTCAACAATATAAAAATAATAAATATTTGCTGATCATTTATTATTTGCCAAACACTCGAAGCACATTACATGTATCAACTCCTTTCCTTATCAAAACAAACCTATGTGGCAAATTCAACTATTATTACCTTCATTTTACAGAAGACAACATTAAAGCACAAAGAGGTCAAATGAATTGCCTAAGGTCACACACCTGGTAGGTGTGTGGATTCTCACGTGGCCATTTTGGCTCCAGAACTTCTGCTCTTAACCATTATGCTTTACTGTCTCTCAATGAAAAGGAATGTCCAAAGGAAAGAGAGAAAACAATGCCAGTGAAATAAAATGGGTTCTACCTGAATCAGCTTGCTGGAATAAATTCAGTGAATAAACAAGGACAGTGTATGCCGTGATTGCCTCCACCCCAGCACTCACCCCTCCCCTCCCCCACTGGGGGGAGGCCATGGGACTTGGGCAGACCCATCTATTGATGCGGTCCCTGAAAAAGTATATTGTCTATCTGCAAAATAATGAACTGGCATTTCTGTTTATGGATTAGCCTCCTGTGAACTTAGGAAGTGCAAGTCTTTCCCAACCTTCCATGAGGCAACTGATGAAATCACACTAAAGATCTACAAAGCAGAAGATCAGAACCTAGTCCACAATGAAAGCGAGCCAAACAAGAGCGGTGTCCCTTGAAATCCAACCTGAAATAGTCATCTAGTGTAATTCACTTCTCTAAGAGAGAATAAAAGTGCTCATTTACTGAGCACTTACTATGTTTGTGTCAGACACTGATGGGTTGTTCTCTGTGCCATGTTCTTCACGCATCCTTCTATATTCTCCCTGGAGACAGCGGCAGGGGCTTACCAGCCCCAGAAGGAAGGCTGTGGAGTCCACATATCACACACCAACACTGCTTCTGGGACAAAACTTATGCTGGCCTGTGGCTAAATAAGAAAAATCTGGACAATACAATAGGAGTTTTCCTGGAAGCTATATGGGTATGGTATAGAGGACGGTCCCTTATTCTGAGATTATATTCTTCCTACTTCTGGTATTAAAATATCTTTTCTTTCAGGAAAGGACTATAACATTACATGGCAATTTTGCTATTGCTTTTTTTTTTTTAACATCCTTACTTCTCAGGCTAGAAGCTAACAACCCTATGTTGAGCCTCCTCAATTAAAAACATTGTTAGATCATAAAATTCCAAAGCGTAGGGTCACTGGCCCAGGGGACTGATAGCCTGGATTTTGTCCAACCTCAACCACAGGGGGAATTCAGAAAACAAGAGACAATCCCAGTGGCTGAAATGTACCCTGTGCTGCCAGTGGCTTCCTTGCTAAGCCCCTATCTGACCTCTAGTTACTCCCTTGGTCCCCAGTGGCTGCTACCAGTAGGAATTCCCTATCCTTCCTGGCCAAGTTGACATGCTGGGCAGAGTTCAGGACACAGCTTTAAATGTGGTTTCCTGATTAACAGAGAGACTCCAGTTAGGCAGGAAGGAGTTCAAGCTCAAATATTATATGTCATAGTCATCTACCGGTTCTTAGGAATGAATACATCAACAGAAATGACCTGGAGCAAAATACCATTCCTGAGAAAATCCCTAACAACTCAGTGAGAGACTCCTGTTACTGCACTGCATCTTTTGTGTCTTCTTTTGACAAGAAAAGTGTCACGTTAAAGACTCAGTTCCTCTAAAATACATTTACACAGAAAATATTTGAGAAGGCTGATGGTGATGGAGAGAAACGAGTGCTAAAAGGAAGAAGGCACCACATCTATATGCCTTTCTGGCTAAGAAAGTAGGAGAACCCGCAAAGCAGGAGATGGGGTCGCTGACTTGACTGTGCCATTAAATTCCCCTTGAATCTTAGGAGAAATCATTCTCTGGCCTTATTCCTTCCTCACTTGCAAAATAACATGTCTGGTTGCTCTAAATCCTAACATTCTCTAGTTCTAGTCATTGTCTGGAGGAGAGAGCAAGGTACCTTCATGTCAAGAAGGACACTGAGAAATAATACCGAAAGGAAACATGGAGTGCTCCTCACGGGTCTCAAGGTCCTGATTAGACACTGATGAAAGATGAGCTGGTAGAACAGACCCCACGGGCATCTCTAGGGGGGGGTCTCCCCAGAGTGAGCTTCCAGCCAGAGCAAGGAAATGAAGAAGTGGGCCTACAGTGCAGGCAAGAGAAGGTAAGGAAAAGAGCAGGAAGAAAACAGGAGGGGAAGAAACAGAGAAAAGGCAAGGTCTAATAGAAGTGCAATCCTCTGAGTAGAGAAAAGAGGGAAAGTGCCAAAGAGCAGAGAAAGAAGGGGAAGAAAGAGTCAGACCTCTACCTGTCATTTTTTTTAAGTTTATTTATTTATTTTGAGAGACAGAGAGAGAGAATGAGAGCGAGAGCCAAGCAGGGGAGGGGCAGGGAGAGAGGGAGAGAGAATCCCAAGCAGGAGCCACACTGTCAGCATAAAGCCCAACGTGGACTCGATCCCACAAACTGTGAGATCCTGACCTGAACCAAAACCAAGAGTCAGACATTTAACCGATGGAGCTACCCAGGCACCCCTACCTCTCATTTTGGATAGTAATAGAATTTCATAGCTCCTTCACCATCTGCTTCCCAAAAATGTCACCAGAGGTAAGGTCCCATGGCATCCTGCCAAATTAAATAGAGAAAAGCCTCACTCTTCTAGAGAGCAATACCATACCATTTTCCCTAATACAGCAAACACAGAGGCAGCCCATCTGTATGCAGATATGACAGAAAAACAAAACAAAACCAAACAAAACTCCACAAAAGGTCCATAACCTTTAAAAAAGAAAAAAAAAAAAAAAGGATTCTGGGCTAACCTATCCAGAAATAGAACATTTTGATTACAAAATAAAAACTAGGTCAATAAGATAATGGACATGACTTAAATGAAAATCACAGTATTTGTAATGGGCTAAAAATGGTATCAATATTACTGCAGAGAAGGAATATAATTAAATGTATTTTTAAACAGCAGCTCCCCGCTCCAGCCCTCCAAACCCCAGCCCCGCCACCAGTATCCCTCCACCTCATCGGAGAGGAATGTGCTGGCGTGCCACAAGTTGGTCTGAAGAATGCAGAGTTTCCGTACTACTTTAGAAGATCCCAAATGACACTGGTTAGCTACATTCTTTCACTTTTAGATCACTGTTATTCATTTATAAAGCAAAGAAATGGAAAGGTTAGGGATCTGACCATTTCATTCTTTTATGGTTTCTACTATATGGCCAGGAAACATGCAAATGGAAATGAAACTGCCACCGTTCTCTCTGGTCGACTGAAACACGGAGAGTTCCAGGCCATCATATGATGTGGATATAGATCCTAAGAGGTTTAGCACGGGCCAGAAATTAAGATAAAGGGTAGCTGTGCAAATTTCTGGTTTTCTTTCTTCAACCTGTGGTGTGACCTTGTGGATAAACTCTAACTCTTGAGTGTAATTTATCTTCCAAGCCCTCACAAGGGGAAGGGAAGCAAAGAGGAGCATGATGAATTAGCCACAAGGAATAATGTTCTGGATGGTGACTGCAATTACTACGGTGGGCAAGCAAGGGCTGCGGTGGCAATGGCATTTCCTCGGATGTCTGTGTAAAAGCCACAGCCTACGACTCTGTTTATGAGGAAATATCAGTGGCCCTTCCACACTCCGGATGCCGTCAGGGGTCAAAGAAAGATGACGCAGGCTTACTCGATGATGAAAATATTACCACTGCAAAATATATACGTACACACAGAGACATGCACAGAGTATTTCTTACTAAAGGAGATTGATTCGATATTTATACCGTGGAACTCTCAGAATAAGATATCTGCATGACTACATATCATAGTCACCATTCAGAAGAGATTATTTTCAAAATCTCTTTGTGGGTAGTGCATGTCTACCAATAAGTTTTTTTAAAGAATTAACTCTTTAATATGTTTAAGTTCCAACACACCAACCATTAGTATCAAGGTACTCATTCATCCTTAGAAAGAACAAAGTTACTTCCCATGGAGAAAATCTGCTGAATGACAGCTGAACTTGTCAAGCAAAAGAGAAGTGGAGAACTTAGTCACTTCGTGTTACGACTCACGTAATGTTGAACTCCCTAAGTGCAATTACGTGTTTGTAAAATATCATTAAGTTAGTGGCCACTTCACCCTCTCTTTACTTTGAGCATCATAATAAAAGATATTTCAATAAACAGCAAGTGGACAAACAGCCTAACCATGAGTCCTTTCTGTAAGTGACTTCGGGCGTTCCAAACCCCTGATATTCTGAGTCAAGTGAAATAAGTCACTATAATAGGCCTTGAGGAATTCTAAACCAAGAGAAAGGCCAAAAAGTTAAGGATCATCTGAGCTCATCCTATCACTCTCAGGGTTGTTCTTATTTATAGTTCCCTCCTATCACCAGGGCCTCTAAACCGTGAAACAAAAATAGTGAAGCAAATGTGTGGCGAGGGTCACTGCAGACTAGGCAAAATTTCTGCGAATACCCACAAAGCGCGGTGCTCGGTTTTCTGTAGAAAAGTGCTCAGTCAACTCAGTCAATGTCGTTTTTAACTCTGACCTTCCATGACCTCAGTTTGGAGATCCTGATAGGGATGAAAGAAAAGAACTAAAAGGTCAAGCAAGTGAAAAGCACTGAAAGAATGCTCAGTACAAGCATATGATACGGGGCACGCCTCTGTCCTGGGAGTCTGGTGGGGGAAAAATGGATTATTTATGGGGGAAGGGAAACCAGATGGCAAAGTAAGCTCTTGACAGGGAGGATAAAAGCTTATGTTCGGGAAAGCTTAGGAGGAGGAAAGGGCAACGGAGTAACTTGTACTGTCACAGGGTGAACTTGGTCGAGCAGTGAATTTGGAGGATTTGGGCTTCTAGCAGGGAGGAACCAGCTGGGGGCTGGGGAAACGGGTGTTTTTGGAGAAAGAGAAACAGCTGCCTGAGCACGAGTGTCGGAAGGAAGTCCTCTTCCCTACTGCCAACCCACGAGACGTAAGTGTAATCCAGTCGCAGGAGCTACTCTAAGGAGACAAAGGGGGACAAGATCGAGTCCCTGCCAATTAGTGCCCCCAAGACCTCTGACAATGGGGCCATTCCAACAAGTGCTCCAAGGGAAGAAGCACTAGATCGGGACTCATGGAAGGAGTTCTAATCTTATCTATTTAAGCAGCTATTAATTACAGGTTCAGGAACAGGATGGACTGGTGAATCAGTACGTGATGTAAAGATTTATCTATAAACAATATATAAACCCTCTATCCCAAGTCTTTTATCTGATAAAAGTTGTGAGTCTGATGGACTTAATTGACTTGCATTCACTTCTCCGTCAACTTTGTCAGGTGAGAATCAGCAAACTACAAAAGAGTTCTCTCTGAAATAATCATTCCCTAAGTAAGGGTCCTCCATAACCCTTCCACTGCCCTGTGGGTGCATTATAAGTCAGTAACTATAAGAGAAAATCCTGCTTTTTTTTTTTTTAATAGCAAACATTCTAATGGTTAAAAGCCTGTACAGACTAGAAACAAGAATAAACTAGAATACTGAATATTTCAACACTGGCCATTTTGATGGGAAAAAATGTGAAGTACACATTTCCATGTAAATGGAAATCCTACATTTATAAAAGCAGGCAAGATGATTATGTGTGACAAATACTTATAGGCAAATGAGAAAAACTACAAAAAAGTTGCCTCTTCTAAAATAAACTACTCTTTTTTCAGCATACAATTCTCCTAAATTCTGACATTTATGCCTGCTTGAAAAAACAATTTAAGTCAACACTTCCCACTCTGTTATTCAACCCTGAGGCATAAAAATTTGATTAAATAGCCTAAAAATGCTTCCATGCACAAGGAGCAGGCAAAAACTGACTTATACATAACAAAGTCATGCTGTAGCTTGACTTCTACCCATGTGCTCTGTTGGAACCCTCCTAAACCTTGAGCTCTCCATCTTCCACTCTTGCTTTCCCTACCTTCTCCCTTCTTTGAGAACATACCAAAGCCTCCCAGTGTGGGCCTTTCTCCCAGCGATCACCCTCACACTACACTAGGCTCTTCAAAAAACACCTTTTCGGTTTCAACAACACCATAACCAGAATGGCATGCTCCTCCCCTGGGTCAGCACCTCCATTCCAAAACAGGATCCTGTAACTTCCCATTTCCTAAAACCTCCGTCCCACTCTTGAATACTCTTATCACTCAGCTTCTCTTTCTCTTCTGGCTCCTTCCTTCCCCCTAAAGACATTAGCAAACCATAACTCATCAAATCATGAGACAACTGCAGAATCACATGTTCAACAGCCCACTTGAAACCCCACTAGGATGTCTAATAGGCATCTCTAGCTCAATACGTCTCAAACTGGATTTTTGATTTTGTCTGCAAACCCGGTACTTCTTCAGGGTTTCCCATCACCACAAATGACAAATACTTTTGCTAAGGGCAAAAGCTTGGAATCATCCCTGATTCCTCTCTCTCTCTCTCACACCACACATCTCATCCAACAACAAATTCTGATGACTCTGCTTTGAAAATATATCTCTGGAATCCAACCACTTGTCTCCATATCCACCACTGCTATGCTGGTCCAAGCCATCAGCATCCCTCACCTGGAATACTGGAGTACCCCAACTGAGCTCCCGGCTTCCACTCCTTCTCTGTACCCCATTTGGAGTGGTCATTTACAAAGTCCAGGGAAACTCATTGTCCTTCTCAAACTTTCCAAGGCTTCCCGTCATACTTAGAATATAGTCCAAAGTTTTGGCTCCTGTAGTCCTGTAACCTACAAGTCTACCTTTCCAACTTCATTTCCAACCACACTTTGCCTTGCTCATCCGACTCCGCTCATACTGACTTTCCTGCCATTTTTTAAATTGTATAACTCTGAATATTATCTGTGCATGGATTGAATATTATCTCTATGCAAATGTTAAATCTATTTATCCACCTACACCTGCTTCTCTGATCCAGCCTCAGGATCCACTCTCTGTCTATAAGGCATCTCAAGCTAGATGTTCCTATGCCAACACAAATTAGACACTGCAAAAAGGAGCTGTTTTCCTATCACCAGGCTGGAAACCTTGAAGCAGCTGCCAACCTCCACTGTACTTCCACCCACAATCAGCCAGGTGCCAAATCCTGCCATATCCCCTACCACTGATGCCTCACTTTTGCCCCCTTTCTTCTACCTCCCTTTATTCGGAGTCTTGCATCTGTCCTGGTCATCTCAGGTCTGAAATCCTATGCCTCCACTTGTCTCTTAGCTTCCTCATATTGCTGTACAGGTGTCCATCCAGAGGGCTGGCAAGGGTTTCTTTCTACACCCAAGTTCAAGTGCATCCATGTCAGCCTCCATTCCTGCCTCCCACTACTTAATCCTTCTGTTGTCTTTGACTGTCCCTATACTGTGCAGTATGATAGCCACTAGCCACACATAGCTATTTACACTGCAATTAACTAAAATTGAATACAACTAAAAATTCAGTTCCTCAGCTGCACTGGCCACATATCAAGTGCTCATTGGCCACATGTGGCTAGTGGGAACCCTGCTGTTCATTTCCATCATCACAGAAAGTTCTACTGGGCAGCGCTGGAACCTATCCCCTCTGGAATATTTACTCAACTCCCAAACAAACTGTTCTGGGAGAATAAATCCCATAACCAACAAGCCCTTTCAGCCTAGTTTTACCGAGACATCATGTTTCAGCATTAGGGAGCTCCTGAAACATTCTTCCCTGAGAGCCACCCTAACTTTAAGGGAAGGATACATTCCATGCTCTTGTCCCTAATACACATACACATGGCTTTCCCTTCATAAAACTTTCCTGTGCAGAGGAAATATTTATATATTACTATTCAATTTGTATTTTTTTCAGTGCTTGATTAGCTCTTATGCCTTCACTATCTGCTAAATAAGGTTGACTATTTTAGGCTTAATGTTCTTGCGGGCAAAGCCAATATTTAATGATGCTGAGCACAGACGGCTCTTCCAAAAGCATGTTTTAATAAGGGTGACTGCACAGTGGGAAAGCACCTGGGCCTTGGAATTACCTTGCTTCTGAGCTCCTGTCCTGCCACTTACTAGCCAGGGATCTTGGGAAAGTTATTTAACCCTTCATTCTCGGTGTAAGCACCTGTAAAGTGGAGAAAATGGTAACTGTCTTCCTCATTGATTTGTTGTGATAATTAAATGGGATCAGACCCATAAATCTCTCAGCCATGGTTGATATATGATCATCACTCATTAGTGTCAGCTGACAGTATCAATTATTTTAGCTAGTTGTGAACAAAAATAAATTTAAATAATCTTGAGGAGGTTAAAAGCAAGACGAAGAACAAATCTCGAATGCAAACTGCTCATCTTACAGAGTCAAATGAATGTCTTCAGATACAGTGATGGATATTACTTAAATATCAAATCGTGGAAAATATGTATCAAAGTCACATAAATTTGAACATTTCTATTCTGCTTCTTGTATAAAAGCTGCCTAGAGTTTCCAGTTCTTTGGAAAATTTATTTCAGGAACCATGGAACCTTGCTTGGCAAGTTGAACAACTTTCCATTAGTTAAATGCAAGAAGGATGATTTCATTTTAAAAGTGAAATGTGGAAAGTGGTTAAATGGGCAGGCTATAACCAATCATACTAGGCTTTTAGAAAATCTGAAAAACAAAACAATAATAGAGAGAAAAAAGGCTTATAATTCAAAGCACATGTGGACATCATTTTGTATTGATTGCTTAAAAGTTCATGCCAGTAAACGAATCAAACGAGAATACATATTCCACACATTTGGAGCCTGAGATAGCTCTTCCTGCCTTCAGTAGCTGAAATTCAGAGGTGGCTGTGTGTACTTACTAGCTAAAGCCAGTATGTTAATTCTGCCAAACCTGTCATCCATTCTTCTCTGCTATGGCTTTTGAAGGTACGGAGCCTGTGGTTCTCAAAGTGTGCACCCTGGACCAACAGTAGCAGCATCACCTGGGAACTTGCAAATTCTTGAGCCGCACCCTGGACCTACTGTATTAGAAAAACTCTAGGCCGGGGGGCACTCGCATGTCATGTGTGTTTGAAGAAGAAGCCCTCTGGGTCTTTCTAGAGCCAGCACCTGGGAAGCACACCTGGGCGGCACCTGGGCGCTCTACTGGGGGCAGCTCTGGCAGAGAAGCCAGTAGGCTTTTTCCTGGACAGACAGTATTGAAAATATCTTCAACTGGCTGTCATTTGTTTTGACACATGATATGGGTTCAGCCTCCCTCTCTAAGGTATGATTCCCTCATGTGAAAGTAAATGGAATAATTAATAACAATCATTAATAATCATTAATAATGCCAAGCAGAACCCAGGAGGGGAAGACTCCCATGTCTCTAAGGCTCTAAACGTCCACAACATGAGGAAGCTAACCCTGACACCACACATTTTGTCTCTCACGGAGAATGGAGTCAAAATTACACGGCCCCAAATTATACAGTTTTATAAGGGTTACAGACCACAACAAGAAGCAGAGCAACAATACAAAGAATGGAGTACTGCGACCAACTTCTCCTAATATTTATTTGTAAATTCATTTTGGGAAACAAAAGACTCCCATAATTATACAAGAAAATCCCACCAACTATATGAAAAACAGAAAGAAAAGATACAAGATGCCCTCTTCAGAGGTTTTGCAAAACATAACACTTCCTAACAGTCTAAACTCATTTAGAGGGAAATGGAGAAATACGCTTGACCTCAAATTTTCTTCATATGAAAGTACTTTTAAGCAAGAATTGCCTTCAATGACTTTTGTTGTCATTTTTTAAGAAGATCTAAGGCAAAATGGAAGCTTATTTTAATACTTTGATGATTCCATAATGTTGACAGTTATATTTTCACAATTCAAATGTGTTCTCCAGCACAGCGCCTTATTCATTTTTCAGTGGGAGGGAATAAAATTTAATATGCATTAATTTAAAGTCTTGTGCTTTTTTAAAAACGGGTTTTGTTTGAAGCTTCCTTTACAAGTGGCTTTAGTCGCATATTGTTTTTGCAATTAAGAGAGTTTAAAGAAATTAGCAGATTCTTTCATAAATTCCTATCACAGATGTGCTGCATAGTTGTATATGTATAGCCAGTTTCTAAAAGGAGAAAACTTAACAGTGGTTATGTATGGGCAGTGGGATTGTGGGTGGGGGTGAGGCAGACACAGAAGACTTTCACTTTTTCACTTTAAATCCTTGAGCCCTATTCAAACTTATTTTTGTATATATTTTATGTAATTCTTTTAACTGCACTAGGTAGAAATAAAATGAGCAAACTTAAAAGTAATAAATCCATATTACTGGACCATTAACCTTTGATATCCACTTCATCACCTGTCACCTGATAGCAGCTTCCGCTACCTTTTCCTACACTGGGGTGTGCTCACACCAGATGACAGCAGGCACTCATCTGGGACAACTCAGTCAAACTGCAGATGAAAAAACGGAGGCCCAGAGAAGTTGAAGTTTGCCCACATCATCAAATTTACTGATACTGGGGCAAGACTCACCCTCAGTTCTTGGGCTTCTTGGTTTATGCTTTTTTTTTTCTTTTTGTAATCATATCATGTTTCCTGTCACATGTTTTACACACCACTCATGTGTTAATCTAAGATCTGAATCACAATCATGAAGGTACTACAGTGTTACACAGACATGACTCCACTAGAACTGAAGTCGAGCACTGTAACTGAACCCTGCACCTAGGTCCACACGGAGGACCGGGACGGGCAGGGTTTAAGATAGGAAACTCAGCAGTTTTCTGCCTGAATTTGACTCTTCCACTTAATAACTGTGAGACTGACTAATTGCAGGTAACCTCTTTATGCCTTATTTTTCTCATCTGTAATGTTGCAATTAAAAAGTGTATCTATCAACTTAATAGAACCGTGAAGTTTAAATGAAATAATTTATGTCAAGTTCACAGCCAAATGCCTGGTACCTAATAAGGGCTCAATAAAACTTAGCCAACATCAGTTAAAATTTAAATTAATAGGGGCACCTGTTAGTAAAGCATCCAACTTGGGCTCAGGTCACGATCTCGCGGTCCATGAGTTCGAGCCCTGCGTCGGGCTCTGTGCTGACAGCTCAGAGCCTGAAGCCTGCTTCGGATTCTGTGTCTCCCTCTCTCTCTGCCCCTCCCCGGCTCACACTCTGTCTCTCCAAAAGTGAATAAACGTTTAAAAAATATATTTTAATAAAAAATTTAAATTAATAAATCAGGCACAATTTAGAACCTTCCACACTAACTCTGGCCATTTTTGTAATCTATTACAAACATGGTACCCACCCCAAAATTTGATTGTAAATGCTCATCTTTGCAATGATCTGCATTTACTCCAAGTTTGTAATTTAAGAAAAAGACACACCTCCCAGCTCCATTCTCCCCAGCAGTAAGAGCTGAGTAGCTTGGATTTAATGAATGTGTGTGAACATACTGCGGAATGGTGAAGTCTCTTACATGAGAGCTCTACTTTGTGTTTAGCATACCCTGAATTGTGGCTGGGAGTCATGGTTTGTTCTCAAATCTCCTGATCACCCAGTGACTTTGATGGTTTCTCCAGCTAGCTGCCAAATGAGAATTTGTTCTAAAAGGTCCCTCCTGGGCTTGTCCACCTTTCCGGCCCAGTGTGAAGCCCGGGGCCTGCCCCTCCATTAAAGTCCCCTCTTTTCTCCTTTCCACTGGTGGAGAGGCCTCTATTCTCTAAGCCAAAAGTGGGGCAGAGAAAAAAAAAACAACTTGTGAGTAATTTCTTTTCATATCTCGAGAAGGTAGTTTTCCCACTATTCTCTTTAGCAAAGAAGTCAGTCAAATTCCCTGTGTCCTCTTTAACAAAAACATTCTTTGAAGGCACAACAGAATAAGCAATAACTGACAATTTAAACATACCTGGAATACTTTGCCACACATATTTCTCCTAACACCACAAAACTCCAAAGAGCATACCAACCCCTGCCTACTGGCTTCAATGGAAATTAAACTATCTAAATCCATTGTCAAGGCATTTGGAAGGCATTAAAAATGCTTGCTGGAAACAATAACAACAACCTACTGAGAGCTCATGCTGTAAACCTCTGGGCCCAGGGGACTTCCTAGCTGGTGCATCCATACAAGATGGAGGCTGGTGCATCCATACAAGAGCAGGCATTTGCTGAGGTCTGGTTTGGTGACAAACTCAAAAGAACAGCTTTGAATTTTGAAACCAACCAATCAAGGGTGTGAGGCATGCACTCACTGGGACCAACAACTGAGTTAAGGAGGTTCACAGTCCATTCATTTGCATGGAGTTAGACCAACAATGAGCTTACTCTGTGACTCTCACAATTGGGGCAAAGAATTCCGAAGGCTGTATTCCTTGTTCCTCTTTCCTAATAGTTCTTTTTCAAAATCAGATCTGTTGAAGAGGAGCAGAAGGAAAGTGAGCAGAGAAGCGGATGGAGTTTTTTTTTTTTTAATTGAGATATCACAGGCATATAACATTTTACTCGTTTTAGGTGTACAACATAGTGATTTCATGTTTGTACATACTGTGGAATGATTACCACAATAAGTTCAGTTAACATCCATCACCACACGTCGTTACAAATTTTTTTCTTGTTCTGAGAATTTCTTTTTTATTTCTTTTTAAGTTTATTTTGAGAGAGACAGAGACAGCATGAGCAGGGGAGGGGTCAGAGAGAGAGGGAGAGAGAGTGAATCCCAAGCAGGCTCCACACTGCCAGTGCAGAGCCTGACTTGGGACTCGATCTCACAAACCATGAGATCATGACCTGAACCGAAATCAAGAGTCAGATGCTTAACCGACTGAGCCACCAAGGCGCCCCTCTTGTTTTCAGAACTTTTAAGATCCATTCCGTTAGTATCTTTCTAATACATAATATATGATATCTAATATATAGGGTTGTTAACTAAGTCTCCATGCAGTACATTTCATTCCCATTAATCAATAAGATTTATTGATCTTATAACTGTTTGTCCCTTTTGACCACCTTCACACATTTCACATACTATAGCCACCCCCTGCCTCTAGTAACCACAAATCTGACCTCTTCTTCTATGAGTTTGGTTGTGGTTTGTTTTTAGATTCTACACATAATTGAGACCATACATTATTTATCTTCCTCTGTCTGACTTATTTCACTTAGCCTAATGCCCTCAAGGTCCTTCCATGTTGTTGTCACAAATGGCAAGATTTCCTTCTTTTTTATGGCTGAATAATATTCTACTATATATCACATTTTACTTAAGGGATGGGGCTCTTGCAGCAGGGTTCTAACTCCCTTGCTCTTGCCTGTTGCTGCAATGACTTTTACCAAGTCCCTTGCTGATTCAATGCTTTATTCTTACTGAACATCTGCCCTCCCATACACATAACTAGAGGAACTAAAGATGCAGTTGAATCAGTAAATCACATTGAGGCGTTTGAAGAGAGGAAGTTATTTTCCTGTACAGTCCAGGACTTTCCGACCACATGTTGGGCTCACTGCTGGGCTCTCCATCATTCAGAGGCTCTGGTGGGCCAGTGACACTGCTTGATGCATGTCCTTATATTTATTGATGCTCACAGACTTATGATACCATGTTCAGAAATACAGGATTTGTAGGTTTGGTTAAAGTAGACTTGCTTTCCCTTGACTCAGAAAGCTTTTCTCTTCATCTGACTCTCTGACCCTCCCCTTTCTTCTCCCTCCTCCCCCACCTCCCAACCAGGAATGAGGAAGTTGGATCATCCATTCCACAGGATCTTTCATCCCTGTTATTTCAGTGACTAACACAGTACCAGGCACATAGCTTGTACTGAGTGAATGTCTGCTGACTGAACAAAGATTTGCCTGGATTTGGGGCCAGATTCGGGGCTGGATGGATTGAAAAAGGATCCTTGAGGCGCCTGGGTGGCTCAGTCGGTTAAGTGTCCATCTTTGGCTCAGGTCATGACCTCACGGTCTGTGAGTTCGAGCCCCGCGTTGGGCTCTGCTGACAGCTTGGGGCCTGGAGCCTGTTTCGGATTCTGTGTCTCCCTCTTTCTCTCTCCTCCCCCGCTCATGCTCTGTCTCTCTCTTCTCAAAAATAAATAAACATTAAAAAAAAAAAGGATCCTTCTACAGATGGCCAATGCCAGACCAATTTGAAGGCAGCAGTTATGTCAGGTTTTCAACACCAGCCCTTGTTTTGGTGTCACTTCTATCCACTTCCAAGTCCCCAGGAATACCTGGTGCCCTGCTCGTTGAGGGGAATCCACTTGTGTTGCATTCTCTTAGCACTACTCTTCCAGCCTAGACAAAGTGCTGTCCATATTATCATAACTTTAGTCCTCTGCCCTCAATGAGATGTCAGGAAAGAAACCCTTAGTAAATAAGTTCAAGCCATAGTACTGGGAGGAGAAGAGGTAAATATGCATTTTATTTCTTTAATAATGTTTATTTATTTATTTTTGAGAGAGAGAAAGAGATGGGGTGGGGGAGGGGCAGAGAGGGAGACAGAGAATCCTAAGCAGGCTCCACACTGCCAGCACAGAGCCCAAAGCAGGGCTCGAACCCACAAACTGTGATTGTCACCTGAGCCTAAACCAAAGTCGGACTCTCAGCCAACTGAGCCACCCAGGTGCCCCAGTAAGTGCATTTAGAGAGAGACTTGGAGCTACTATCTACCTCCCAGGAACTTAAAATATAATGACTTCTTGATAAAAACCCAGATAGATAATTAAATGTCATTGCTTCTCCATACACACAAGGCATCTCCACATAGAAACTACACTGGACTTGGAGTCAGAAGGGGTTTGAGGTATGGGCCTGACTCCTGTTGGCTGGTTATTTTCAGCAAAACATGGACTCTCTCAGATCTGAAATGTTATCATATGTAAAATGGAGAGCATAATGTCCCCCTCTCAGAGTGCTGTTGCACAGATCAAATGCAGTGCCATTTATAATACTGCTCTGTCAAACGTAATGTGGAAAATTAATAAGCGTAGCGCAACTGCAGAAAAGAAGGAACAAGAAACTATTCCTTGAAAATCCAGAATATAACACAGAAGGGAAAACTGGGACCATATGAACTGCGTTTCAGAGGAGACTTGGGTTGTGATTTGCAGGGCCTAACGCATAATCATAAAATCAAAATTACAAGTGCTCCCCGCTTGTAGACCCAGTGTATTCCTACAGACATTGGTGACGAAGGAGATGATGCCTTTACTGAGTGATGATCATACACCTGGCACTATTCTGAGCACTTTATATGTTTTATCTTGTTCAACCCGACAAGAACTCAACGATGAAGTAGGGAAAACTATTACCCCTATTTTATAGATGGGGAAACGAACTAAGGCCCAGAGAGTTTAATTCATTATTAAGTCCAATTCTCTCCCAGCACATACTTTTCTTTTCAACAGACTGCTGAGAGAAGATAAAAGCATCAGGAAGTGAAAGCTGGGCTTTTATTCAGCGGGACTGAAAGGGTGAAGCAAAGAGAGGAGAAGGTCAAGAGCAGGGAT
This sequence comes from Puma concolor, assembly GCF_028749965.1. Classification (NCBI taxonomy): domain Eukaryota; kingdom Metazoa; phylum Chordata; class Mammalia; order Carnivora; family Felidae; genus Puma; species Puma concolor. The sequence continues at coordinate 46,534,516 of NC_141672.1, forward strand.
GGGATGAAGTTGTAGACCCTGAGAAGAAACCCGCAGGAATCCTGGGGGGAAAGACTAAAAGGACATCCTTCATAATGGAAGGCAAAATGTAGTCTGTGTGTAAGGCAAAGGCCAGTAGGAAGCAAGGAGAATGTAATTGTTGGGAAATCAACAGAGATCACACCCTGGTGCACCAGACACACTAATCAGCGATGTTCTCGTTTGACCCTGCTGCTGTGACAAGTGAGGGCAGGGGCGAGAGCATACAGATGAAACTGCCGCCACCCCAAAAGCCTCCGAGCATTCAGCGCCACTCCTGTGAGCAATGACAGGAGGAACAGCGAACGCTAGCTGTCACCACCAGACTGCTAATGAAAGCCATAAAGTCTGCAAACAAAACTGCCAACTTATTCGCAATTAAACGACCACCCAGAATAAGAATTAATTCGGAAAAGGAGACCCTTCCACTGGGAACAGCTTTCCTCAGTGGTGAGTCCCCCAACAGGCTTGCCTTAAGAGACCATCAACCAAAATGAGATACAAACGTCCTGACGCTGTCTTTGTCATTCTGTATTTTTCTTCTTCTAAATCAATAAATAATTAATTGAATCTGTGTCATCCGGACTTCTTACATCCCAAACACAGACAAGAGATTCCACAGATCGTTACGGTCATGAAAAAGAATTTACAAAACCAGAGTAAACCATGGAAATCCACGGCACAAAAACTGCCAGGTACTATTATGAGAAAGAGAGAGGTAAGGAAGGTGGCAAGAGAGATGGAAAGATAACATTTCTGAGGAAACAGTAAATGCAGTAGTCACACAGTTTGTTTTGTTTGACTGGGGGAAGACCCATACAAGTCACTCTGTTCCTTGACCTGCTTGGGGTAAGCAGATTTTGCATATGATGATTTAAAGGCACACAGAAAACGAAATATGCAGATTATTTTTTTTACCAAACACAAGCATTTTGCTTTAATTAGCCAATGCATGCCGACTTTTTTGGCCAAACATATCCTGTTAAAAATGAACAGAATTGCAAGGATTTGGCATTTTTAAAGGGAGTCGTTTGTCAATAGCAGAACGCTAGACCTCCTTATAACCTCATCAGTGACCCAGTTGCATTAGAACTAGAACTGGTAGCAAGTGTGTGTGTGTGTGTGTGTGTGTTAACACCAATTTGACATTTAAAACATCTAATCAAGGTAGACTGATTCTTTCCAAACACCCAAGGAAATGGAAGCAGTGTGATATAAACTGACTTGTTTGTAATCCCAAAGCAAAGGAGAAAGAACCAAAAAACCCCAGGGTTGAACACAGGGAAGCAGGTCTGCACAGAAATGCTGAGGCATTCGGAGCATGCGGAGCCCTTCTTAAGGGAGGGAAGGGAACCCCCAACTCATCCTATCAGGCCATGTTGGCTGCCACTGCTTCATGTGGCCCCACTGGCAAGGCTAGCTACCCCCTACCTCCTCTACATCCTCTCATCCCCGACCCAGATGCCTCATGTGCAACAGAAGGTCGGGTTAGATAAAGGCAAGATGTTGTAGGCAAGGGCGCAGCACACACACGAGAAGCAAAGATGCTGAGATATTTCACCGAGGCTCAACCACCCTGTTTCTTTTCTCACAGCTTCAAGACTGCAGTGCAAGCTGGAGGGGACCAGAATGGCAACAGTGAAAATATAACAGCGGCCATAGCTCCGTGCCCCCAAGCATCGGGCAACCGTCTCACAGGTTACTGCCCCCATAACAGAGATGAAGAAACAGAAGCTTAGTGAGATTCAAGTAGTTTGCTGGGGCCAATAAGTACCAAGTGGCATGGCCCACGGATCTGCTAAGCCATGTCCCCTCCCTTCTAGCATGCCAACCCTACTCTGGCATCTAGACAGACAAATAGGATTCGGAGCACTACGGTTAATAAACCTAAACTTAGTCAGATCTTCAACAATAATAAATGCCAATAGGCAAAATCAACCCTGTTTAATTTAAGGAGGAACGTTTTTTCAACAACAGTGCTGAAAATAGAACTGGCCACATGTCTACTCTCCTAGAACATGGAATAGACACTGGACCCAGGTAATAAGACTAACTTTTCAATTTCTAGCCTGGCTAGAAATTATTATGAATAGTTTCCATGATAATAGAAGTTAATTTTGAGATTCTATTATAACTCAGGATATAATCTGTCCTGAAACAATACAATAAGTGACTGGTTTAATCTCCTTAAAAAACCTCTCTTGTTGCACAAAGAATAGTAACAGGAACTGTTTTACTAACAGAGGAATCTGCTTTTAAACCACAGACTTATAGATGAATATGCTTTTAAATCAAGGAACTTAACAGCCTCTTTGATAATTTATTATAACTTCTCTTTTTCTTTTACATTTATTCTGGTTAAACAGAGGATATCTATAATGCTAAAAGTTTATGAAATCAATCACTAAATATTTGCCCTCCGAAGGCAAATATTCTAGAATTCTACTGCCTTGGTTCAAGGTAAAATATTAATGTGTACAGAGACTTGTATAGGATTAACGGAGCCAATTCAGCATGACAAATGGGGTGAATTCCATGCACGACACTATGGGAAACATCGGGTTAGTATGCTCCTAAGACCAGCTGCTCCATGCTGTGGCTGCCTCGTACAGTCACCCATGAATCACAAGGATTCACAGTTGCCCTAAGCCTGTGGCATTCACCAAGTGGCTTGCTTGAGCAAAGACAAGACTTCTTCTGCTCCTGGAGAGTGAAGACTCCATATGTTGTGCCATAATCTCCTTGGAGCAAAAATAGCCTCGGGGATTTATATCGTTTCCAGGAAGAAAGGATGTATGGATGGTGACCATTTGGCAAAAAGCTACTGAGGTTGGGACTGGGTGGAATAACGGACCTATTTTGACACCTAAGCCCTTCCTCAAATATAAAAGCAACGTGTTAGCAGAGAGGCTATGGAGTCTGGGCATTGTTTGCTGCTGTATGAGGAATTCTTAATAAAAATTTCAAGAATTCAGGAGATCCTGAGTGGCACATGAGACAAAAGGGAAAGAAATGTCATCTGAGGAGGATCCTAAACGGCCACTTTAGAACCAACTGAACATGACCTCACTGATGGTTCCTGGTCATCCTCTTTGGCTAGTTTCTGCACTTCTCCCAGCTTCTTAATGCTAACATGATTCAATTCTTAGTCCCTGTCTCTCCTCTATCTACCCTCACTCCCTTGCAGATCTCATGTAGTTTCATGCCATGTAGATGGTCTTTAGTGCAAACAGCTCCCACGTCTATATATCCCTACCCTTGATCACTCTCTTGAATTCTAGAGTTGTATATCCAACTGCTTATTCAACACTGGACTTGGAAGTATAACAAACATCTCAAATTCAACATGTCCCAAATTGAAAGCATGTTACATACATTGAGTCATTTATTTATAACCACATATATGAGGATGGTGGGATTATTCTCATTTTATAAAGGACAGTGAAGCACAGAGATGTAAGATTATTGTCCAAGGTCACACTTCTAGTGAGTGACACAGCCAAGAGGACTTGAGTCCTCTCTCTCCGTCTTCCTCCTCCCTCTACCTCTGCTCTCACGCCTCAGTCCTTTGTATCCAATCCATCAGCAAAGCCTGCAGGCTCCACTTTCTCCATCTCTACCACCACCCAGGGCACCTAAGCTCCATGCTCTCTCTCTCCCATCTGTCACTGCAATAGCTCCTAACTAATCTCCCTGTCTCCCTCCACTTGCCCCCAACTGTCCACTCTCTGCCTCACAACCTGAGTGATCTTATAAAACCAACCTTTAGACCCTCTCATAGCTTCCACTTAGAACACACTCCTAAGTAGAGTCGATATGAACTCTGTCTTCCTGTCCAGCTCACAACTGGGCACCGTCCTCCTCATCCACCAGCCTTCAGCCACAATAGTCTGCTTTCCAGTCCTTGAACATACCAGGGCTGCTACTTCTGCCTTACAGCTTAGTCCAAGCTTTTGTGACCCCAAATCTTACACGGCTGGCTGGCTCATCATCTGAGATATATTCTCAATATCTCATCCATTGAGTGGCCTTCCTTAACTACCCAATCTACAGTAACTCCTGCCTCCACCCCACATATCCATCCTTGTACACTGTAGTTAGGATTCTTTAGACAGCCAGTTGGCAATATCCGTCAAAACCTAAATGCACATACCTAGCCATTTGACCCAGCAATTCTACTTCTAAGAATTCATTCTAAATATAAACTTGTACATGTGTGAAGTGATATATACTCCAGGATTATTTGCTGCTGTGTTGCTTCGAATAGCAAAATGATGACAACACCCTAAATGTTCATCAATAAGAGCTCCTTAGATAAATTATTATACATAGTAACAGATAAAATAAATGCACTAGGTACCTAACAACCTTATAAGCTAAAAAGTATTATAAGCCTGCTTTGGGGGCGCCTGGGTGGCTCAGTCAGTTAAGCAACTGACTTCAGCTCAGATCATGAGCTCACGGTTCGTGGGTTCAAGCCCCGCATCGGGCTCTGTGCTGACAGCTCACAGCCTGCAGCCTGCTTCGGATTCTGTGTCTCCCTCTCTCTCTACCCCTCTCCCACTCGTGCTCTGTCTCTCAAAAATAAAATGTTCAATATTTTTTTAAAGTCCACTTTGTGAGGAGAAAACTAAGGAGAGCTTAGGTAACTAACCCGAGATGTTAGCTAGTAAGTGGTAAAGTGGGGATTCAAACCCCAGGTTCTTAGTCTTTATACTATAATGCTTCCCAGCACACAGTCTCATGGTGAAATACTATGCAGCCATTAAAAGGAATAAGGCATTAGAAACATACTGATAGGGTCTGATCTTTAAGACATGTTATTAAGTGAAAAAGGTACAGAACTGTGGGTAGAGTTTTAACCTCCTGGATATTCTTCCTCCTTTTAAATAATACAAATATATATGTTTGCATACATCTATACAAAGATACATAAGAAACATTGGAAAACTATGTAAGAAACAGTGGTTACTCTAAACAGGGAAACTAGGTGGCTAGAGGCAGGGGTGGGAGAAAACTTACATTCACTGCATAGTCTTTCGTGCCTTTCAATTTTTGTTGTATATGCACAAACATATACACACTGTCTACTCAAAGAACTCAATAATTAACAAACAGATTGCTGAAATGTTTCCAAAAGAAAAAAAATAGCATACCCAAGTCACTCTGTATCATGTATTTTCTTTACATACCTACTATTAAATGGTTTTTTTTAATGTGTGTTTATCTTATGACTTCACTTGAGTCATTATCTAAGATTATTTGTTTTTTCTTTGTGGGGGGGGTAGTGCATATTTACTATACTAGGTATATAAGCTTACTAGACCCCATTAGAATATAAGCTCCATGTGAGAAAATGGGTCAGAAAATGCTGATAATGAGCAAGAAATGGTGAGGTTATGAAAGAAAAGAAAAATAATTCAAGTCTTAAAAACCAGGAATGATTTAGTAAAGCTATATGGAAATCTACAAAGCTTCAGTCAGTTTTGGGTAAGTAATTTGGGGTTATAAAAATTATTGTTTATTAAGTCCAGGGAAAACTCCCTCTTTGAGGCTGCATAATACTAAAGAGAACATCTGCCCTGGAAACACCTTCCATGAACCCTTCAGACATGCCTTGTCTAGTCATATCTTCAGATACAAAGGAGTGAGCTCAGTAACAGACCCGAACCACAAACCTACCAGAAAATGATGATCCTGAGAATGTTCTTCATTTTCAAACTAATTAGCAAGACAGAGAAGGAGAGCATCATTTATTAGTGCTATGTGATGGCTGACTTTATGTGTCAACTTGACTGGACCATGGGGTACCCAGATATTTGGCCCAACATTATTCTGGGTGTGTCTGTGAGGGTGTTTCTGGATGAGATTACATTTAAATTGATAGAATGAGGGGCGCCTGAGTGGCTCAGTCAGTTGAGTGTCCAACTTCAGCTCAGGTTATGATCTCACAGTTTGTGAGTTTGAGACCTGCATCAGGCTCTGTGCTGACAGCTCAGAGCCTGGAGCCTGCTTCGGATTCTGTGTGTGTGTGTGTGTGTGTGTGTGTGTGTGTGTGTGTGTGTGTGTGTCTGCTCCTCCCCCACTCATGCTCGTTGCTCTCTCTCTCACTCTGTCTCTCAAAAATAAACATTAAAAAAATTAAATAAATAAATTGATAGACTGAGCAGAGCTCGTTGCTCTCCCGGATGTGGGTGAGCCTCATCCAATCAGTTGAAGGCCTAACTAGGAGAAAAGGCTGACCCTCCCCTAAGAAAGGAAGAATTCCTCCTACCTGATTGCTTCAAGATGGACCATCAGCTTTTTCCAGCATTTGGACTCAAATTGAAACACAGGCTCTTCTGGTTCTCAGGCCTTTGGGCTCAGACAGGAACTAAATCACTGGCTCCCCCAGGTATCAAGTCTGTTGACTCACCCTGCAGATCTTGGGGCTTGTCAAGGTCTACATCATGTGAACCAATTCCTCATAATAAGTATAATACATATACTGTATTATATACAGGTTTCTCTGGAGAACTCTGGCTAATACATGCTCCTTCCTCTGTTAGGAAACTTGTCAGAGTGAAATAGGCCTTGCTTGGTACCACCTACCACTAGAAGCCTGAGATGGGAATACAGTGTTTTGGCACCTGTGTCCCCTCCCCATGAGAATGCATGAATGTATTCTCAGCTAGTGACAAGAGAACTGACAGATTAAAAGCTGAAGGCTTGGGGCGCCTGGGTGGCGCAGTCGGTTAAGCGTCCAACTTCAGCCAGGTCATGATCTTGCGGTCCGTGAGTTCGAGCCCCGCGTCAGGCTCTGGGCTGATGGCTCAGAGCCTGGAGCCTGTTTCCGATTCTGTGTCTCCCTCTCTCTCTGCCCCTCCCCCGTTCATGCTCTGTCTCTCTCTGTCTCAAAAATAAATAAAACGTTAAAAAAAAAATTAAAAAAAAAAAAAGAAAAAGAAAAGCTGAAGACTTATACACATATACCTGATAAGGGATTTTTATTCCAGAATATATAAAGAACTATTACAACTCAACAACAAAAACCCAAACGACCTGATTATAAAGACGGGCAAAGGACCTGAATAGACATGTGTTCAAAGAAGACATATAAGTAGCTAATATGCACATGAAAAGATGCTTGACATCACTAATCATTAGGGAAATGCAAATCAAACCACAATGAGATATCTCATACCCATTAAGATGGCTACTATAAAAAAAAATAGCAAGTGTTGGCGAGGATGTAGAGATATTGGAATCCTTGTAGACCGCTGGTGGGAATGTAAAATGGTGCAGCTGCTGTGGAGAACAGTATGGCAAGTCCTCAAAAAATTAAAAATAGGATTACCATATGATCTAGCAATTCCACTTCTGGGTATATATCCAAAAGAATTGAAATCAGGATCTCAAAGAGATATTTGTACACCCATGTTTATAGCAGCATTACTGAAAACAGCCAAAGGGTGTAAGCCACCCAAGTGTCCATCAACAAATGAATGGATAACCAAATGCAGAACAGACATACAATGGAATATTATTCACCCTCAAAAAGGAAGAAAATTCTGACACATGCTGCAACATGGTTGAACCTTGAGGATATGCTAAGTGAAATAAACCTGTCACAAAAAGACAAATAATGTATGATTCCACTTCTATGAGGTACTGAGAGCAAATTCATAGAGACAGACAGTAAAAGGGTAGTTGCTCAGGACTAGAGGGAGAGAGGAATGGGGAATTCCTTTTTTTTTTTTTTTAATGTTTATTTTTGAGAGAGAGAGAGAGAGAGAGAGAGAGAGAGAGAGAGAGCTCTGAGATGTTAGCACAGAGCCTGAAATGGGGCTCAAACCCATGAACCATGAGATCATGTTTTGAGCTGAAGGCCAACGCTTAACTGAATGAGCCACCCAGGTGCCCCGAAATTCTTTTTTTTTTTTAATGTTTATTTTGAGAGAGAGACAGACAAAAAGAGACAGAGAGAACATGAGGGGCAGAGAGAGAGAGAGAGAGAGAGAGAGAGAGAGAGAGAGAGAGAATCTCAAGCAGGCTCCATGCTGTCAGTGCAGAGCCTGATGCAGATCTGGATTGCAGGAACCATGAGATCATGAGCTGAGCCGAAATCAAGAGTTGGAACCTTAACCGACTGAGCCACCCAGGTGCCCCAGGAATTCTTGTTTAATGGCCATGGGGTTTGAGTTTTATAAGATGGAAAGAGTTCTGCAGATGGCTGATGGTGGTGGCTGCACAACATATAAATGTATTTAATACCACTGAACCGTGCACTTAGAAATGGTGAAGATGGTAAATTCTATGCTGTATGTATTTTACGATTAAATAAGCTAAAGACTTAGAGAACTCCAACATACACAAGTAAACTTAAAAAAAAAAAAGTTATAGCAAAATGCATATAACACAGGCCCAGTATATAAAAACCAATATAGGGACGCCTAGGTGGCTCAGTCAGTTAAGCATCCGACCTCGGCTCAGGTCATGGTCTCCCGTTTCATGAGTTCAAGCTCCGTGTCAGCTTCTGTGTCGAGCTCAGAGCCTGGAGCCTGTTTCGGATTCTGTGTCTCCCTCTCTCTCTCTACCCCTCCCCTGCTCACCCTCTGTCTCTCTCAAAAATAAATAAACATTAAAAACTAATATAAATATATATGCATAACGGAGACAAAATAATCATTAGCTGTTACCAGTAATGTGGGAAGGGGAATGTTCATGTACCACTCTGTTTGTCTCTGTCTCCACCAAATCTGGTACAATAAGCACATATTTGTATTAGCTTCCTAGGACGGCTGTAATAAACTGAGTAGCTTAGCTTCAACAACAGAAATTTATTCTCTCCCAGTTCTGGAGGCTAGAAGCTCCCAAAGCAAGGTGCCAGCAGGGCCACGCTCCCTCTGAGTCTCTGGGTAGAATTCTTCCTTGCTTCTTCCTGGTTTCTGGTGGTGGCAGGCACTCCTTGCTTGGTGTCCCTGGGCTCACAGCCGCATCACTCCAACCTCTGCCTCTGTTGTCACATGATTCTCCCTGTGTGTCTGTGCCTTCACTTGGTATTTTCCTCTTCTCGTAAGGACACCAGTCATTGGATCAGGGCCCACCTAATGACCTCATCTTAGCTCAACTACATCTGCAAAGACCCTATGTCTAAATAAGGTCACATTCACAGTCACTGGGAGTTAGGACCTCAACATTTTTGAGGGGACACGATTCAACCTACAACAATATTTCTGTTTTAAAAAATACAGTTAAGTTTCCTTGAGAACTCTACTTATGAGACCTCAAAAGGATAAGAAAAGATCCTTTGGAGGCAGAATTAGGAGAATTAAGACCCTGGATTCAGGTTCACACTACCAAGGTGCAAATTCCAGTCTGCCATTTACAAACCACATAACTTTGGGTAAGTTCATGAACTTCTCCCTGCCTCAGTTTCCTTGTGTTTAAAATAACAGCACTGAGCTCCAAAGGTTGTTAGCAGGGTGTGTTACAAAGTGCTTTATTAGCATGTAGTAAGTGCCCAGTCAGCGTGAGCGACTGTCATGACTATCACCATCTCCAGGATCCCTAAGACTCATCCCAGATAGCATTTTTGGGGACAGCGTAGCTTTATGTTTGCAGCACCTACTCAGTGCCTCTCTCTGTAGTTCCTTGCCCAGTCTCATGCTTGACTTTTAGAGGACCTGCAATTTCATTCCATCCAGGGTTACACTGCAGCACTAAATATTCTTCATCCGGCCGTCATCCAACTACCTTACTGGGTGCAATCCATCCACAGAGTGGCAGTCAAGCTCTCAATGGCTGACGGGGTCTCTGAGCAGTGGCACCTACGCCATCAGGGCAAAACGCCCATCACTTCACGTGCAGCCTGCAGAGGGGCGTAGAGCCGTCCTCGGCCTCAGACCTCCTACTTTATGCGATCAGTGCCCTAAATTTGGATTTTGATCTTGGCCTCACTTGCTGCTAAATCTGTATCCAGTTAATCTTACAGGGTTGTGGGGGAGGAGTCATGTTGCCGTGGCAACCCAACAACTCCGGGGCAGAAGGAGAGAAGAAATGGAATTTCAGGACGGAGACCACCAAAGGATTCAGAAACTCTTATTTCTGCCTTTGTTTCACAGAAATGAATCTTGATATGCTAAAATAAACAGACCTCTCTTCTCTTTATTTATTTATTTTTTTTACGAGTTTCCAGCCATTGACAAAAATAAAAAGCCTGCTTATACAAGTATTCTATTCACATGTCATTTCCTAACAGGATAGAAACTAAAACTCACACTTCATTCAGCAAGTCAGGAAGTCAGCTGATTTCCTTTAAAGCTCACTCTCTGCATGAAATGAGCAATTGTCCAGTCTGGATTTTATACATAATCTTACTTTTTGACCTGCAGTTTACAAATAAACGAACAGAGGGACACAAATAGAACCCGGGCCCTCTCATCTCCTGGTGGTTTAGAGGAGCCGGAGAACAGCAGAGAAAGAAACTGCCTTGGTGACCCACAGACCTCATCTTCCACAGTGGCTTCTGCCCCACTCAAACTCAGCAGAGCGGACGCCTTAGATTTTCATGTCTTTGTTTTCCTGACTGCATGCTGGGGGAGCTTCTAAGGATAGTAAACTATCTAAAAGATAAATCATAGTCCAACAAACCAGGGGTTACGACTGTGTATCAGATAGGCAGCACTAAATAATCTGAAATGGACCAAAGAAAGTTCTGGTAGACTAGCTCAGGCTAGGATCAGCCAGGCGGCAGCAAAAGAAATTGACAGGCTTCATCTTTGAAAAACTACCCTGGGTTAAAGTTAGAACTGACATCTTAGGGCAGCACTTGAACTCTTCTTTAGAGGAAACAAAAAAGTCAGAAGAATCCCTTAATCGGATTCTTTTTTTGCTTTCAATCCTTTTTACCTCTTTTTCTAAGATAGTTTTGTTTCCTAAACCTTGGTTAGGACACAGTTAAGTACTAGAGTAGCATTTGTTAACTAGAGGGTCAGGGAGTGGGGAAGTAAAAAGGTGGGGAGTTAGCTGGGTTATGGTTACATAAATTTTCTGAATTAAAAAAAAATTTTTTTAATGTTTATTTATTTATTTTGAGAGAGAGAGAGCGCACGCGAGCAGGGGAAGGGCAGAGAGAGGGAGACACAGAATCCGAAGCAGGCTCCAGGCTCTGAGCTGTCAACCCAGAGCTCGACATGGGGCTTGAACCCACAACCATGAGATCATGACCTGAGCCAAAGTTGGATGCTTAACCAACTGAGCCACCCAGACGCCCCTAGATTTTGTGAATTTTTAAGGGAACAGCAATTCCTTAATTATATAAGGAGATTATATAGATAAACAGACCAGAGAAGTAAAATGTGATCAGAAAAAACTTTGGAGCAGGAGTCAGAAGATTCAACTGCTTGGCTTGCCTCTACTACTTAACCAGCCACATAATCACAGGCGAGTCACGTAAACTCTCCAAACCCTGGCACTTTCAACTATAAAATGGGTATGTTAATACCTTCCCGGACCTCAATTATTGCAAAGATCAAATGAAGTTATATATATGAAAGTCTGAGACAAAATATTAAGTACTGCATGGTAAATGTATTGCTATTTCTATTAGAATCTGGATCGCTGGATGTAGGAAATGATTATTCTCTTGCTTCGTATATCCTTCAGTCTCCAAGGGCTTCCTCATATCTGGCCGGGAAAAACGAGTGCAACTGAAAACAAAAATGCTAACCAAATATGCATCTAGGTTTTTAGACCAATTTCCCCGAAGCAGGTTTAAGGGAGAGCTGTTGGAAGCGGGAAATCAAAGCAGCAGGCAGTCAACCAGCCATCAGCCTGCATTCACAAGGTGGGGAACACCCGGAGGCAAGGCGGCCCTTCATCCTAAATGGTCCCTCCAAAATGAGATCACGGACTGTTGTGCACGAGGGAAGAAGTTTTAGTTCATAAAATTCTGGCTGGTAGCATGCCATGTCAATTAGTTTCTTACTCTATGTTCATAGCATTACCACCAAATTAGAACTAATTACCCTCTCAATTGACAATTTAGAGGCCATTAAAATATAGATTAGCATGAAAGAAATATAGTATCCTGTGGGAAGTGAAATTCTGATGGAAAGCATATATATTCTAACATCTAACATTTAGTGTGGTAATGACCCTGTATCAGGTGCTAAACTAGGGTGTTAATTAAAGTAGATGTACTACCTCTCCTGACCTCCGGCCACCTAGGGTCTAAAAGGACAAGGTCACTCAGACACACACATGCTCATCTACACACCTCACTGTACAGCTGCCATCCAGTCTGACACACAGTCAATTCCAAATCTTGGTCAGGTGCAAAACACAGACTTTGCTGAGCATGCTTCCGAAACAACTAGAGTTTTTAAGCAGAAGTCGCAGAGATACCAAATTGGAGTAGGATAATTGAGAGGTACAGTGTCTGGAGGGACAAGGCAGGGAAGAAAGTGGAGAGAACAAGGCAAGGGAGCCCTCTAGTCATGAGCTGAACGTTGCCCAATGAACAAAGCTGCATGCAGGAATTCGGAATATTTAATTTAAAAAAATTATTTTATTACAAAGTCCTATTCCTTAGGTACTTCCTGAGTACTCAGCGTTTCAAACAGACAAACCACTGTTTGGGGCCCTTTCTCCAAGAAGACCTGCAAATTTGGAAACAAAGAGGTGTGATGTATTTAAGGTCTCCTTGTATAAACATCACCTGGGGGATCGGAAGAGTAACAGTTTACAAACCCCACCTGGGTTTACAAACAAATCAAAACAGCTTTTCCAGGTTCTGGAAGGAAACATATTCTTGCTATCTTCACAGCTGAACTTTGGGGCTGCTAATTTCCAGAATGGCAATGTTTACGTTCTGTTCCCTACAACCTCACACCTAGTGTAGGGAAGCCTAGTGACAGTGTCGGGAGGCAGCAACGTGGGAGTAATTACTCAGCAAGTTGGAGTGCTTGCAAACTGGACGCACACAGCAGCAGGGAAGCCCATTACTCCAATTGCCGAAATTATGCCTTACCATAGTCAAGTTTACGGAAATATTTATAGAATTAGCAAAACACTATCATTGGCAGTTTCTTTGGGTTGCCTAATCTCCTGAAAGCCTTTTTGGGGCAAGCAGGGAGAGCGTTCAGGGAAGGAGGAACAAGGGAAGCCATCCACCAAAAAATACTAAGTGTTCAAAAGAAATAATTGGGCTTTTTGCTGTAGTAATGTCACATTTAGAGAAAGTATGGGAAACCAAGCCCAGGCCATAATTCATCCTAAAGAACAAACAGACTGCCTATTGCTGTCAAATCCAGATATGTGTTCTCAAGACTTCTAATAGCCTATAAAATCCTTACATTTGAAAAGCACCCTGAGAGGGTGTATTGATTTTCCTGATATAAATATATATATACATTTCAATCACTATATATCTTTGCTGTATTCTTCATGTTTTAGTAATTTATGGTCCTGTTCCCCCACCAAAAAAAAAAAAACAAAACAAAACCCTTTTTCCCGGTCGCCCATTATATTACAAAATAATCGTGGTGCTCGTCAACTGAATTTAGTAATTGAGGATAACTGTACAGTCACATGAATAAAACTATTTGCTTTCTTGGCAATTCTGTTAGTTCTCAGAATCTATTAAAAGTCACAAGTGACTCAGAGGGAAGACTGCATTTACTTTCTAGGTCTCAACTGTAGGCGTTTTACCAAACCTCAGTGAGCACATCATTTGGGCTCAGTTAAATTGGTTGTTTCTGAAATTTCCTGCTAGCATTGAAATAGATGTCAAAGCAGGTGGTCTCCAAAAGGTCTTAGATCAGTAATTCTTGGGCTCCCTGGCTCAGTGAGGGTTTGTATAATAAGAGTCAATGAAAGTAGTTCCAGAAGAGAAATACCGAGTCATTCTGTAATGTTTGATGTCTTTTTTCCTCCCTACATCGCACACTGACATGTAAGTTATCGTGTGATTGGAGAGGACACAATAGACATTAAATAGGAGTAGATGAAATCAAACCAGTCTCCCCTGATACCATCCATTACACTGTCCCTTCACACTAAGGTCTTATGAAAATGGAAACATCCTGCTTATTTTCTCCCTAGTTGTTAAGTTAGAGGAGAAGGGCCCTGAGCAGCCAGAGTCCATTTCCTTCCAAAGTTTCAGGGAGAGTGGAGAGAATGAGAACATTCCGGGTCAAGAGATTCTAAAGGCGGTTATGCAGGAATAACCAGAACCCCCCAATGTGCTGTCCCCAACTATGTCCAGTACATTTCCACATTGATATTTACCCTTACCTCAAATTCCTCAAATAAAGCTTATCCTCATTCTGCCCAAAACCTGTTTTCAAAACCTATTCTAGACACCATCCGGTGGGTTCCAGCAGCTTCTGGATCAACTCATTATTCAGCCACAGAATTAAACCAGTCCATTTCCAGGTGACATTGGGACCCCGGGCTATATAAAGTGCTTCTCAGACTTGCATATACAAACTTGGGGCTCTTGTTGCAATGCAGTCTCCGATTCAGCGGTGCCAGGTGGGGCCTGAGACTGCATTTGTAACACGCTTCCAGGTGACGCAATTGCTGGAACACAGAACACACTCTGAGGAGCAGAAATCCGAGGACCCAGGCCGCAGGACAGACCCAGGAGATCACAGTCTCAGGCGCTGAGACCAGGAATCAGTAATACTGTAAGCTCCGGATGATCCCACGGGCGGCCAAGGTTGAGACCCTCTAGCCTAGATGCTTTTTCCAGGGGGCCACCAGCCTTTCTTCAGCTGGAATCACTACACTTGGCACTCAGGAACAAGTCAACAAAACCCTATCTGGAGGCCTGGGCTACTTCCATTTTTTGAAATTCTTCAGTGCCAAGGCAAACTGTGGCATTTCTTAAGTGTTTACATTTGTCAAGCCAATGCCTTTAACACAAAGTACAGCTTTATGGATATGCTCATTTGAAGATAACATCACAAGTGTTCATGTGAGGCTCATCATAATCCTACATCCTGCCTCCCTGGATAGGCCCTGAGCAGTACCTCCATTAGTTGCCTGGTTATTTGAGAAAGCTGTTCTCTGAGAACTAGATAATGAGAGTGCATAATGGAAGAGAGACATTATAACTATCGCTTTCTCAGTACAACAAAATTGATATAACAAAACAACAAATCCTAAATGATTAATTTCTAATTTAAACAAAAACAACGCAACATTACCATAAAGAAAAATGCTTCTTCTCCCTCATTTACAAGCCACATCCTACTGTCTCAAGCACACAACTATATCCGTTCAAGAAAATTCATTTATTTGAGTCAATACCACAAAGATTATGCATAGGTAACACATTTTTTTTAACGTTTATTCACTTTTGAGGAAGAGAGAGCACAAGCAGGGGAGGGGCAGAGAAAGAGGGAGACAGAATCCAGAGCAGGCTCCAGGCTCTGAGCTGTCAGCATGGAACCAGACATGGGGCTCGAAGTCATGAATTGTGAGATCACGACCTGAGTCGAGGTCAGATGCTTAACTGACTGAGCCACCCAGGAACCCCTACACATTTTTATACTAAAAAAATAAAATATAAAAAATAAAATCAATAAAATACTTTCCTTCCTCCAGAGGAAAATTCTTACATGAAATATTCATTATGTTATTGCTAAATTTCACATATTGTGAGCAACACGAAGGAACCCAAATGAATGAAAATAATTTAAAAAAATTTTTTAATGTTTATTTTTTTTTTGAGAGAGGGACAGACTGAGCGGGAGCAGAGGAGAGGCAGAGAGAGAGAGAGAGAGAGAGAGATACAGAATCTGAAGCAGGCTCCAGGCTCTGAGCTCAGCACAGAGCCCGATGTGGGGCTTGAACTCACAAATCACGAGATCATGACCTGAGCCAAAGTTGGAGGCTTAACCGACTGAGTCACCTGGGTGCCCCCCAAAAAGTGTTTTTAAAGATTCATTGCTTCTCCCCAAAAAACTGTTCCCTCCTACTTCGTTGGCATATCAAAAATGAGTCTAGTTCTTTTTTTTTTTTTTTTTTAACTTTTTTTTTCAACGTTTATTTATTTTTGGGACAGAGAGAGACAGAGCATGAACAGGGGAGGGGCAGAGAGAGAGAGGGAGACACAGAATCGGAAACAGGCTCCAGGCTCTGAGCCATCAGCCCAGAGCCCGACGCGGGGCTCGAACTCACGGACCGCGAGATCGTGACCTGGCTGAAGTCGGACGCTTAACCGACTGCGCCACCCAGGCGCCCCAAAAATGAGTCTAGTTCTAACTGAACACTTTCAAAATCAGATTTTCCTTTTTTTTTCTTAGATGATACATTACCGAGCATCGATATCCTGCACATTTTAGGGGGTAGATTTGCTTTCTTTGGATACGGGAGACTGGAAAGACAGGACAGAGGCCAGGAATGCATATGTGTACTGCAAAAAGGCATTCTGAAAACAAACACAGAACAGTCTTCAGGCATTTTTAACCATGTGGGTCTTGCTTCATGACAGCCTTCTTGGGCTCTCTGTGGTGAGTGCCAGTAAGAGAAGGCTATTCTATGATTGTGCTGTTTGAGTTCAAGAGTTGCTATTTTAAAAATTCAAACAGGAAATCTGGGAGTTGCACCAGACCTTCTCCTAGAGGTCACGCCTTCAAAACAACTCTCAGATGTCAGCTCTTCCTTTTCTCCTTCTGTCACCTGATCTGGTAGGAAACTTCAGTTGCATGTAAGGAAAAAGGAGTAGAACAATTTTTTTTTTCTAGGTTCCACATTAAAATGATACCTAAGTTTGCTGGGGGAACACCAGAGCTTTAGCAAGTATTTCTTAGGACTTCTTTCCTACCTGGTTTAATTCCAGTTTCAAGAAAAAGAGCTCAGACCTAATAACATTCAAAACCACCCCAGGGTGAGAAGCTGTTACATAGCGAGAGAAGCTGTTTCTAAATTGGCAGTAGGACCCGCACCATATAAATCTGTGCCTTTTACCACCAGTTGCCTCCTGTTGGGATCCTCTAGGTAGACCAGAGCCATGTGAAGTAGTGGCCTATTCATCTGGCATTTTAGGGGGAGCTTAGTAGCACCGACATGGGGATCAAATTGACTTAGTTTTAATGATAATGGCAATGGTAATGACGATGATGATGCTAGCTGCTTATCTTTTTGCTTATTTTTGTTTCAGGCACTGTTCTGCTGTTTCCATTGGCTAATTCTTTTAATGTTCACAACAAACTGCTGGGATGGGAAGCAATGTAATGTCCCTTTGCAGATGAGTTTTGGGTCTACAGCTGCTACCTGTGAGACCTAAGGCAAGTTCGTTACACTCCCAAACCCTTCGTTTCAACATCTGAAAACTCAGAATTAGAATAATGCCAGCCTCATGAGATGACGTATGGAAGGCTCTCTACACAGGCCTGGTCACAAATGTAGTGGTCACCCAATGGCAGCTGTCAGTAGTAGAAGAGACGGCCGCTGGGGTCTTATGGCTAAGCATCTATCACCTCACATCACAGCTCAGGCTGCATTAGGGAGGTGCTGGCAGTGTTAGTGTGACTAAATTTAAGGTCATCCAGATGACAAGTTCTCCTGAGATCAATGAAGACAGAGAAACATCTCCCAAGTCCAAAGGAAGACATTATTTTGAAAAATTTTGTTATTTACTTGCCTGCCTTTTAGTCTTCCAGCTAAAACAAAAATGTTATCCCTAGCCACAGGCATGATCCCCTTTCTGATTTCTGAATGTGTTCTATATTAAATTTGTCCTAGTCATTTTTCTAAGTATATGCTACATAGGGAAAGAACACCTGTTATGTAAAACGCACTGAGTGCTAAGATGCATCTTATAGACACAGAGAGAAAAAGAAAATGTAAATGAGAAGCCAGGAACTCAAGATTACCCCTCCTGCCCCAAGTGATTAAAGAACTGTAAATACGATTTAGGACACCGTGGGAAGAAAGTTATCATTTTCAGTCTTGATAACAACTATATCTGAATACCAGAAATTGACCTTGGCTAATTAACATTTGACTTGAAATAATTATCTATTAATTATATCAATGAGTAGATTATCACTCCTAGCAATTTTCCCATTTATAATTCAATTCTACTTTAAATCATTGTTAAGAACAAATTTGATGGCAGTTGTATTCATGTTGGCAATGATTCTACAAATCTACTCTCAAAACATATTTAAGTGATATATTGGTCAATAGAGGGCCTCTTTCTTATCTTTCTAATGAAAACTATGTATTTTTTATTCAAGACATGACTTTTTTATATGATGCTGCCTCTACTATATAGTTAGCCTTAGGAAAAAGTATATTGCTTTATAAAGATTCAATAAATAGTGAAGTAAAACATTTGTCTTTTCTGCCCAAGACATCTTTGAGGAAGTAATTCTCCAAAGGACAAGTGTTATCTTAAAAATAAAACAAACAAAACAAAAGGGAGAAAAAAGACAAGGAAAGCATCTTGTCAGTGCTTGGCCCACTTCTCCTGAGTACCAGGCAAGATTAGCGGTCCTGAGGAAAGTACTCCTTAGTAACCGTAGCTGGCTTTCTCCAAACTGGAGAAAGATCTACACCCAGAAGGATCTATTAAATCAAACCAAATATTTAAAAATGTATTTTAAAACATATTTATCTATTCTAACCTAGACTTAAATTCTCTTGTTCATTTTCAAGTTTGAAGGGAGTTAAGTTTGATTAATGCTTGAGTGAGGGTAGTTTGGCTAAACCTGTGATTTCTTGGGGCTCCTGGGTGGCTCAGTCGGTCGTTCAACTCTTGATTTCAGTTCAGGTCACAAGCCCCACATCAGGCTCTGCACTGTCAGCGTAGAGCCTGCTTGGGATTCTCTCTCCCCCATCTCTCTATTCCCACCCCCCCCCCCCCAGTATATTTGCACTCTCTCTTTTGAAATAAATAATTAAACCTGTGATTTGTCAATGTCAAAAGCCTTATTTGGTATTTCCTTTGTGATCAGTCCTCAGTAGATACTGTTTAAAATATCAAAACTGGGGGCACCTGACTGAGCCTGGGTGGCTCAGTTGCATAGGCAACTGACTTCAGCTCAGGTCATGATCTCACAGATCGTGAGTTCGAGCCCCGCGTCAGGCTCTGTGCTGACAGAGCCTGGAGCCTACTTCAGATTCTGTGTCTCCCCATCTCTCTACCCCTCCCCTGCTCACACTCTGTCTCTCTGCCTCTCAATAATAAATAAACGTTAAAAATAAATTTTAAAAAATATATATCAAAACTGTAAGGGTGCCTGGGTGGTTCAGTCAGTTAAGCATTTGACTTCAGCTCAGGTCATGATCTCATGGCGTCATGAGTTCGAGCCCATGTCAGGGTCTGTGCTGACAGCTCAGAGCCTGGGGCCTGCTTTGGAGTCTGTGTCTTCCTCTTTCTGCCCCTCCCCTGCTCACACACTCTTTCTCTCTTTCTCAAAAATAAACATTAAAAAAACATTTTTTTTTTTGGGGCGCCTGGGTGGCGCAGTCGGTTAAGCGTCCGACTTCAGCCAGGTCACGATCTCGCGGTCCGTGAGTTCGAGCCCCGCGTCGGGCTCTGGGCTGATGGCTCAGAGCCTGGAGCCTGCTTCCGATTCTGTGTCTCCCTCTCTCTCTGCCCCTCCCCCGTTCATGCTCTGTCTCTCTCTGTCCCAAAAATAAATAAACATTGAAAAAAAAAAACAAAAAAAAACAAAAAAAAATTTATTAATAAAAAATAAAATAAGATCTTAAAACTGCAAATGTAGTACCTCTTGGTTTTAAAGCAGTAGTGTGTCGGCCTCTGCATTAACAACTGGTTCTTGGGGAGTAGAGAGGAAGACTTACAGTGTGCCAATTTCCTTGGTGTAAGGACTCCCAACATGGCTGATTTCAGACTATCAAGGTTGACATCTTTGAAAGTCTAATTGGAAAGAGCTGTGTACTGTCAGCTCGTGGGCACTGGTGTGAACTGGCTCCAGCACATTACTGCAAATAAAGCACATCAGCAACACCACATAGCTCAAGGCCAATTTTAAACTGAGTTACACCAGAAGCCACCCCATCTAAGTTGAAAGTATTTGATTTTTTATTCTTACAACGTTTGTCACCAAAAGACTGATAATATTTGGGCACAATCAATTGTAACATAAACCCCTTGGAAAAAAAAACAACAACAACAAACCAGGCTAGCGAGTGGAATGGCTCCTTAAAGAACAAATCCTCTCCTACTAATCTCCAAAAACTCAGGACCAGGCCTAAAAGGCATCATCCATCTTGATGTCAGGAAGGCTCTGAGTCTTTCCCATTCAATATAATCCTCAATAAACTTGAGAAAACATAGTTTTTATTGTGGTTAAAACCGGTACCCAACTTTCAAGAAACTTACAAGCTAGGCACAGTGATGAGTTGCAGAGAAAAGAATTTTCCTGGGAATACTTATTGAATGGTTTAAAGTTGTCATCAGTAGGGTCTGACTATTAATTCTGTAGAATGATGTGCAAATAGTGGTAGTCAGAACTCTGATGGAAAAAAGGGTTGGATGACTCCTTGAAATTAATTGTGGAACCTAATGACTCATCAGAATGATGGCATCAGTTCATGGAATACCAGACATTTGTTCATTTTCTCAACTTCACAGAAGACAAAAATGTGAACCCACTAGGGAAATGGCTAAACTAAAATATCTTACACTACTTTCCTCTGAATTGTCAGGTTCCTCCTCACATAATTTGAAAAACCAACTTGAACACATGTCTTTGAATGAAGAAAATGATTTATTGCTTTCAATGAAAGCACTGACATAGTAGTTCATGTTTGCATGTTCTTGTAATATAACATATTGATCATTTACATATTTGAATGCACAGTTGTATTTATTTTCTCTTAAAAGAGCCTACTGTGGGGGCACCTGGGTGGCTCAGTAGGTTAAGCTTCTGACTCTTGATTTTAGCCCAGGTTGTGATCTCACGGTTCGTGAGTTCGAGCCCTGCATCAGACTCTGCACTGAGCATGGAGCCTGCTTGGGATTCTCTGTCTCTCTCTGTCTCTGCCCCTCTCCTGCTCATCTGTGTGTGTGGGTGCATGCACTCTGCTCTCTCTCTCTCAAAATAAATACATAAATTTAAAAAAATGAAAACAACAACAACAAAGAAATGGCCTATTGTGTTTGGGAAGCCATAATATTTTCATGTACAGTTGGGAAAGAAATACCATATACATCCCACAGAATATATTATCTCAAAAAAAATATATTCTTTTGTCTTCCCCCCTTTATTGTCATAGAATTACAAAGAATAATACCATAACTAAACAACTCCACATTTATTAAATATTTAATTTCAGTACCTTTAAAAATCCTTTGGTTTATAAATATATATTTGCAATTCATCAGAATCTTGAATAAATTGTTTGACACATAAGTGAACCAAGGACAAATTTTACTCAAGTGTAAATCAACTGGAAACAAATTCCAGTTCTGGCTTCAATGTTCACTAGTTCACACTCAAAACTCTCCTTTTGCAACTAAAGGACATTATTTCTCTCTGTGGCTACCTTACAAAAAGAAATTTCACATACTTTTGAAAAGTCAGCGTTCTTGAAACTGTGCATTGTTATGTTGGGAAAAAATAAACAACTGTAAGATTGACGACAAGATAGGCATTACAAGGCCCTGAATTTGTCAAAGCAAAATAATTACATCAATTTAGCAAAAATAAATAAGTCAGTAATGGTACGTTTAATTCTATAAAACCTTAGCTTAACCAAAGGAATTCACAATAGTCAAGTCTTCATCTTATTAAATTCTGGAATGAGCCAATATGGGGCCTCAGGCAGGAGGGAGCCTTCCCACGCTCAGATCCTGTGCTTTAAGGGCTATTGACACAACCACCAAGACATGCACAGCTTCATACAATGACATGAAACCCTAACTGACAGAATAGGCTTCTAATGGAATAAGAAAAGAAAATAGGAGTAATATATTAGTATGTGGATCTTTCTGTCCATGAAAGGCTCAAGAAGTTCTAAAGAATCAAGAAGAAGAAATAAGCACCGTCACATAATTCAAGGGAGACTTACGGAAAGATTTTTGCCCCCAGAATATAAGAAAGTGTGGAGTAACTCAATAGTTTTAAAGCCAACAACAAAGACAGATATTAAGTGTGCATGAGCAAAGGGAACAAGGCAATTTATAATCTCTCCTATGGGAAGGTTTATATTTTCATCCTCTGTATACGATATGCTTAAATCAAGGCAGCTATCTGCCTTTAGTTATCTCTAGAAATAGTGTGTAGTTTTATACAGAGTCACATGGGACATACCACAAATTGTACAGCCACTTATAAATACAAGTAAAATTTATTTAAAAGATGATGAGTACAGGGGTGCCTGGGTAGCTCAGGCGGTTGAGCATGTGACTCTTGATTTCAGCTCAGGTTATGATCTCATGGTTCATGAGATGGAGCCCTACGTCAGGTTCCATGCTCAGAGTGGAACCTGCTTGGAATTCTCTCTCTCCCTCTCTCTCTCTCTCTGCCCCTCCCCCATTCATTCATTCTCTCTCTCTCTCTCAAAATACATTTTTTTTTTCAACGTTTTTTTTTTTATTTATTTTTGGGACAGAGAGAGACAGAGCATGAACGGGGGAGGGGCAGAGAAAGAGGGAGACACAGAACCGGAAACAGGCTCCAGGCTCTGAGCCATCAGCCCAGAGCCCGACGCGGGGCTCGAACTCACGGACCGCGAGATCGTGACCTGGCTGAAGTCGGACGCTTAACCGACTGCGCCACCCAGGCGCCCCTCAAAATACATATTTTAAAAAGATGATGAGTACAATTAAATTTTACTTTTTTTAATAAGAAATTTCTTTTTTTTGTTGTTGAAGTTTATTTATTTAGAGACAGAGACAGCACAAGTGGAGGAGGCACAGAGAGAGGGGGAGAGAGAGAATACCAAGCAGGCTCTGTGCTGCCATAACAGAGCATGATGTGGAGTGAACCCAAGAAACCTGGAGATCATGACCTGAGCCGAAACCAAGTCAGACACTTAACCGACTGAGCCACCCAAGCACCCTATAAGAAATTTCTGACAAGAGGGGGGCCTGGATGGCTCAGTCGGTTAAGCGTCTGACTTCGGCTCAGGTCATGATCTCATGGTTGGTGAGTTCGAGCCCCGCATCAGCTCTGTGCTGACAGCTCAGAGCCTGGAGTCTGCTTCTGATTCTGTGTGTGTCTCTTTCTCTGCTCCTCCCCAGCCTGCACTCTGTCTCTCAGAAATAAATAAACATTAAAAAAATTAAAAAAAAAAAAAAAGAAATTTCTGACAAGTGAATTTTTTTCCCATTCACTTCTATTATACAATTAAATATGCCTTCTGAGGGCACAAGGGAGTCTCCCTCTATGTAATAAAATAATGGAATAAAGCTATTTATTTTGGAGTAAATACTATTTAAAATAGTATACTTTAAAACAATCACTTTCACATAAAATATTCCTACTACTTAGTAATACCATATTATGATTTTAAATAAGCCACAAAATAAAAATGATAAACATTGCAATAGAAAATAGTACCCAACTATAGAATGCCTTGTGTTCCCAAAGCTCATTTACATACAGGTTGTATGGAACCTGAAACATGTTTTTCATGAAACAATGCCATAAGAGGGGATTAAGAATTTAGGTCAACCCACAAATATCTCCTTAGCCCACAATATTCCTCAAACGTAGTGCTTACAATATCCAGTCCTGAAGAACCACTTGAGACCATATTTCTATGTGAAATAATTCAGAGTTTCAACCTGAGGAGTCAAATACATCTCCTATGTTCCGAACATGTATCTCTCAAGGACCATGAGACTGGTCCATGTAAACCTTGGCAGAAGTTTTGTGTTATTAGGACAAGGAGTAGAGCTAAGTGTCATCATTTAATCACATAATCTCAGGTATTTACTCAACTGCAAAATGGAAGTAATGACACCTGTCTTAGCTACTTCGAGCTTTGTTGTATCATTAAATGAGATACAATACAAGTAAATTACATTATAAACCATAAAGGTGGCTCCTACCTCTTTAGGCCAGTAAGTTTTTATTTGACAGATGACCCAGAAACACTGGGGAGGTTGGGTGACTTATCCAAAGTCACAGGGTGAACTTGTGAAGAGCCAAGAGAAGCCAGGGCTTGTGACTTCTCCATCTCCCTATGCACTAGACATGCACTCTCTAATATACTCTTTCAACAGTTAATCTTTATGAAACACACACCAGGCAGTGTACAAAGAAAGGTGATGGTAATAATGGTGTGTTTTGAGATGACTGAGCTGAATTCAAGAGAACCAGGTCCCAACCCTGATCTCACCTCTGACTCTAGGACTTTGTTAAATGATCACATAGCCACTTTCCATTTCATAAAGTCTCTCTCCCCCCCTTTTTTAAGTTTATTTATTTATTTTGAGAGAGATTGCATGGGTGTGCACATGAGTGAGGGAAGGGCAGAGAGAGGGAGAAAGAATTCCAAGCAGGCTGCCAATCAGTGCAGAGCCTGACACGGGACTTGATCCCACGAATTGTGAGATCATGACCTGAACTTAAATCAAGACTCCGATGCTTAGCCAACTTATAAGTTCTATCTCTTTAACTGGAAGAAATAATGTGGCTTTTCCAGTCTTCCTCCTAGAAGGCTAATACTTGGGCTTTTATTTTAACAGATAAATAACTGAGAATCGATGAAATTTCATGGTAAAGCTGTCTCCCTCAGGCAAAAAGGGCAAAACTGCTAGCCATTATTAAAGTATTATTGGCAACCTGGAACATTTTATGAAAAGAGAATAGTTACTAAATGTTTCCCACATATTTATATAAGGTTTACATCGGGTTTTACATTTATTAGGTTCCAATTGATGTGTAAGGGGAAGAAAGAAAGGGAAATATACCGACTGCTGGCACAGAAGACAGGAGAGGTCCAGACCAAGTACTTTTCAAAAGTCATTTTCATTATCAGTCTCTGATTTGTTTTTAAGTTTATTTATTTATTTTGAGAAGGAGAGAAAGAGAAAGTACAAGTGGGGAAGGGCAGAGAGAGAAAGGGAGACAGAGAATCCCCAAGCAGGCTCCACGCTGTCAGTGCAGGGCCCAATGTGGGGCTCCAACTCATGAACCATGAGATCGTGATCCAAGCAGAAACAAAGAGTCAGGCACTTAGCTGACTGAGAAACCCAGGCTCCCCTCAATCTCTGATTTTATAGTATACGTTTATGTACCGTACATTTGTGTCGTTAAACAAATTTTTGCATTATCCAAACAAATGCTTACTTTAAAGCTATGGTTCTCAATGCTTTTAGTCTTAAAATCCATTTCCACTATTAAGAATTATTGAGAACCCCAAGGAACTTTTGTTAATGTGGATTACATCTATCCAGATTAATGATATTACAAATTAAAACAAAGAATATTGGTTAATTTATTTAAAAATAACAATAAAACCATTATATGTTCACATAAATAACATATTTTATGAAAAATAACTATTTTCCAGAAAAAAAAAACCAGTAAGAGCCAGTTTTTACATATTTGCAAATCTTTTTTTTTCTTAAATTTTTTCTTTAATGTTTATTTATTTTTGAGAGAGAGAGAGAGAGACAGAATGTGAGTGTGAGAGGGGCAGAGGGAGAGGGAGACACAGAATCTGAGGCAGACTCCAAGCTCTGAGCTGTGAGCACAGAGACCAATGCAGGGCTCAAATCCACAAACGGTGAGATCATGACCTGAGCTGAAGTTGGACACTTAACTGACTGAGCCACCCATATGCAAATCTTTTTTAATGATTGTCTTAATTGAAGTCAGCTAGATTTTCATAGCTCCCTCTGCAGTCAATCTTTTGTGATATACTCTTTCATTTAAAGTATATGAAGAAAATATAGCCTCACAGAAATGTAGTTGGAAAAGGGAAGGAGTATGTTAATAACTTTTTTGGATTCTTCTTTGATATACACTAAAACTCAACAACTGGTTGTTTCCTAACAGTTACTTGTGGCATGGAATTTGAATCTTTATTGATGAACTTGTATTCTGTACAGTCATGAGATAATGTGAGCAAAAGAAAAGGCAAACAATATCATATTGTGAAAATAGTTTTGAACTCACAGCTCCTCTGAAAGGGCCTTAGGGACTTTTGGGTTCCCCAGGCCACACTTGGAGAACCTCCACTTTAAAGACAGAAATTGCGGGGCGCCTGGGTGGCGCAGTCGGTTAAGCGTCCGACTTCAGCCAGGTCACGATCTCGCGGTCCGTGAGTTCGAGCCCCGCGTCGGGCTCTGGGCTGATGGCTCGGAGCCTGGAGCCTGTTTCCGATTCTGTGTCTCCCTCTCTCTCTGCCCCTCCCCCGTTCATGCTGTGTCTCTCTCTGTCCCAAAAATAAAAATAAAAAACGTTGAAAAAAAAAATTAAAAAAAAAAAAAAAAAAAAAAGACAGAAATTGCTATGATATATAATTGGTAGAGTTCAAAGGAGATATTATGTGAAACTTCAGGAACTTTGTAAAATAGGTTACAAAGAAATGGAAGAAAGATCAAGTGCCAACAAATCATTCATCCCATGGTCCACCTTCATTAGGATATGGGAACTGGAATTAAGCACTGTGAGAAAGAAACACAGAGAAATGGTGCCAGCTGGAGCCTGCAATAATAGCTATGCCATAATGGTCCAAATATCTCAGACAGCATGACATTTCAACAATATGTTTAGGTACATTGTAAAGACATTCTTACTGCACCAGCCCTAGTCCTTTAAACCAGCTTAGCATGGGGCGACTGGGTGGCTCACTGGGTTGAGCGTCTGACTTTTGATCTTGGCTCAGGTCATGATCTCACAGTTCATGAGTTCGAGTCCCATGTTGGGCTTTGTGCTGATAGTGTGGAGACTGCTTAGGATTCTCTGTCTCCCTCTCTCTCTGCCCCTCCCCTGCTCTCACTCTCTCAAAAACAAATAAGTAAACATTATAATTAATTAATTAATAAGCCAGCCTAGCATGCACACACCATGAACTACCAACAGAGGCAAATCAGGAATAATACCAGTTCTGGTCACGGCTATGCCCACTGCCTGCTTCACTTCATCCCAACCTGCTCCCACCTCCTTCTGATTTCTGCGCAGCTCCTGACCCAGTGTGTATCCTGTTCTTGTTGTCAAATGTATGTGCTTTCCTTGGCTTTTCCTCTTTATGAGGTTTGTGGTTTTTTCCGCTACTGACTGCCTCAGGTGGCCCCCTGCTCCACGCTCTGCCCTCC
The DNA here is from genome assembly GCF_028749965.1 of Puma concolor. Taxonomy (NCBI): domain Eukaryota; kingdom Metazoa; phylum Chordata; class Mammalia; order Carnivora; family Felidae; genus Puma; species Puma concolor. The sequence continues at coordinate 46,561,775 of NC_141672.1, forward strand.
TGCTCAAGTCCTGACTCCTGGTAGATGAGGGTGGGTGCAGTAACCTTGAATGGGCTGTTCTAGAAAACTGATGTTTTTCAGTCTTCTTACAGAGATTTTTCTTTTTGTCTGTTTCTTAGCATAGCACGACAGAGAACATGGAAATAAGTCATCCTCATGCTATTAGCACATTTAGGAAACAGGCTTCTACAATAATTAAACTAATGAAGATGACCCTAGACTGAAGAAACAGCAATTAGAGTTGACTGACTAGGCATTAGGGGAATGAAGACATTCACATCCAAAGAAAGATCAGATTTTAAATAAGAGGTAAAATTAATAATAGCCCAAACTCTATCAAGCAGGAGGAAAAAGCTTCCGATGACTCAAAGAAGCTTACAGACATGCAGATTAGTTCATCATATTCACGTGAATACATAAATGATGGTATCCTATCACAAAAATACGGACAATGAGGGACAGAATAAAAGAAATGAAATAATTAGAAGAAACTGGCTAACTATATATATGCAATCTAAACCAAAATGGAAAGGATTTTCTTTGAATAACATTTTTTTGCTAGGTAAATTTTCAGTTATTCTTTTCCAAAGATAAATAACCAACTTTTAAAGTAATAATTCCAATCCTGCGCTACTCAGAGATACAATATGGAAATGAACAGAAACTCCACTCCAATGGTGCAAGGTATCCACTACCAACCCAGCTCACCTCAGCGAAGGGGTCTGCGCGCTGGAGGTCAATCAAAGGAAGGCCCGATCTGAGGGTTTCTATCCACAGATTAAGTAGATCTGTCTACACTAATCAGTGGCTATGACGACAATTATTGCTGGTTTATTTCCCATCAAATGCATTGTGTTACCAGAACTTATATATTGGGTTCTCCTTGTAACCTCACAGGCAACCAGAGGACAAAACCAGAAGGGAAAAAGCTATTCTCTAGGCCATGACTTCTATGTAAAGGATGACTAAGCAGTGTGCTGGGACATGAGGCTACCTAGGACATTTTGCCCACCCTGGAAGGCAACTTGTGTTCTGAGCATTGCTCATCTGCCAAGTGGAACGGAAACCCTGAAGACCACTCATGGGGCAAACAAGAAATATGCTCATTATTGTTGATTCTGTTACTATTAGTAAATGAGGCTTTATGGGTGAAAAGGAAGTGAGCTATGACATTATTAACATTCACTCTTCTTCAATGATCCTTCTTTGAATCTTTTAGTTTTCTTCTCCTTTAAGACCCATATGCCCAGCCAAGATTCAAAGGCTCCCTTTTACGAATTCGAGTACTATATTTCTATATATAATCACAATTAGTACGACCTTTAATGAATAAATTAAATGTGTTATAAATTCTAATTATCATCGAGCTGGTTTTTAATCATTTTTATTAGGTGAAACCTTAGAAAAAATGTAAACCCATCATGAACCCTAACAGCTTCCTATTTTAATTCTACAAATTTGGGCATATCTGCTGCTCAGGGGCAGGGGAGACAAACTCTCTCCTTTTCCATCTGACTACAAGTGCTTTTCATAGCTTATTTTTTCCACACTCACCCCCCAAAAATGCCCTGGAGCTGAGCTGTTGTAAAATTGCATCAGAGTCAAACAATTATATCACTGACTATCAACTATTTCACAGGAGAGGTGAACTGTCTGATTTCTTAAAAAATCAGAATGGATTTTTATAGTATTAAGGGTTTATCAACAGTGACTGCGTGTTCCACGCAACTTGGCTCAAAAAAAAACACGGAAGTTTCAGCAATTAACTTTATCACACACGCACACACACACACACACACACACACACACACACACACACACACAAAACCATTTAGCTGTAAGCAATATCCAGCTGTAGAGGCACAAAGATGAGAGAAATGTGCTAAGAAATAAATACTTTTCGGACGCCGAGTAGAGAGAATAGTAAGAGCTAGTGTCCGCCCACTACAGTACCAGGCCGAGCTAGCTGGTAAACTCTCCGGTAAAGAAAACGCTTTTCTGGGATGACTATAATGGGTACTCTGTGAGCTCTGGGGCCTGGACTTGCTTTTCTATAGATGACTTTGTTCCTCCTTTACATTGTGAAGTTCAGTTTATGTTTTTGTAGAAATACATTCTTGTCATTTCCAATGGAGATGCCGAAACAGCCGCACTTCAGTTTCGTCCTGGCTCGCTTGGAAGAGAAAATGCTATGAAAACTCTTGTTTCCTTGTGAAGCTTTTATTACCTATTCGGAACAAAATGGAAGTGACCTAGTTCTGGAAGGGACAGGTCAAGTTCACAGTTAAAAACAAAAACCAGGTTGCAGAAAGATCAAAGGACAAAGGGGATTCACCGGCTAGCTTAAAGTTAGGAACCCAGCATAGAGTCAAGTCACCCGAGAAGCTCCAGCTTAATAACAGCAGTTGCCAATAAAAGGAGATGTTCAAGATCATAATGGGCTCCCATTTTTCAGAGCAAGGAATTTTCCTTACTGGGAAAAGAAAACCAATGGCAAGTTTAATTTGATTTCCAAGATTGAATCATGCCTTAGATCCTAGCAAGTTTAAACACTCCAGCAAAGTTTCTGAATGATTTTGCTAACTTTTGCTGTCAATCTAACACGTGAAGACTTAGCTGACTTTACTTTCTTTGACAGTCAGGAAGAGTCCATTCTGAATAATCATGTGGCACAGAAGTGCAGTATGGCCAAGAGGAACCTGTAATGATGTACTACTAGTCAACTACTGCTATTTCTTTCAAACCTGTGTCCTGTTAAATTCACTTTCCTCTCCACAGGCATAAATGAGCCCTCCATAAAAGCATTCAGATGCCAAAAAGGACGTCATTCCTCAGAGGCGAACGAACCATCAGAGGCAGACACAGCCTACCTTTGGTGGCCATATTGCAACAACTTTAGTTTCCTGTTGGCTGCTGTAACAAATTCCCATAAACTCAGTGGCTTAAAACAACACACATTTACTATCTTATAGTTCTGGAGGCCATAGGTCCAAAATGGGGGTCTCTAGGCTAAAATCAAGGTGTCAGCAGGGCTGTGTTCCTTCTGAAGGCTTTAGGGGAGAATCCCATTCCTTGCCTTTCATAGCTTCTAGAAGCTGCCTGCCTTCCTTGTGGAATCTCCGCTGACCAGACTATTCCCCTGTCCTCAACACTCCACCTCTGCCTCCAGCAGGCAAGAATGAATGATTACACAAGCCAGAGAGGAATTTCCCTCTAAAGTAGACTCAGGTCCTTTCTTTTTGGGGACAGAACCAAAGACGGTCTTGGCAAATATGGGAAGATGTGTTGACCACCCATACACCTTCTGCAGCCATTTCCACAAGCCTTAGATCGTCTTCAGCCACGAAAGGAAAGAACTAAATAAAGGAGGGGGTATAAAAACGTGGCGCCAGGCACCACATAGCATGCTGAATTAGGAACCATCAGGGTCACTAAATCTCTCTGGACTTTGAAAACTAAACCTTTAAAACAGACATTATGAGAAGACATTTCACAGAAAACCTCCAAGAAACATGCTGAATGAATGCTGACAGTGTAGTGCTGATTTCTAGAGCACGGAGACCAAACAGGGCCTGTGTCCTTCATCTTTCCGAGGTTACTGTGCCTGCCTCAGAGGCAGCCTCACACCCAGCGTGACAGTGCAGGCGGCACGCTCCCTCCCCAGGCTCAGTTCTGCCTCCCACGAGGGGACGTGTTAGAAGCAGGCACATGCCACAGATTAAGCAGCACCAAGCAACATTTTGCAAACAGCTTGTAAACATGGACTTCATACGAATCTGTGATGGCCAATCAGGATGGCAAGGTGCTCCCTAATCTTGAACTCTCACTGTTAGAAACCACATGAAGTAAGCCTGTGGCAGGAAGCAGTGTTGCAAAAGAGTGCATGAACACACACACACACACACACACACACACACACACACTCAGAATTAAGGCAGATAAAGATCGGATCTCTTCCTTATACTGGAAAATACATGCTTCATATCTCCTAAAAGGTGGGGCTGATCTTTAAACTTTTTTACAACTTCATCACCCTGCTAGTCCTTAGAACAGTTCTAAGGTAAAAATGGGCTAATAAATACTTACTGACATGAGTTCATTACTGTTTCATTCTAAGTTAAGGATAACTTGCTTTTTTTAACTAACAAGAATGTTGTAAAGACAGATTTCTTTTAAAGAAAGAAATGTACATGTAAAATTACAGTGGAAATGTGTTAATTCTGTACAATAGTTTTTTAAAGTTATATATATACCTATGTGTCTGCTTAATGCTCAATCTATTTTAAGAAAATATAGTTTATTCACAAATATGTCTAAGGAAACATTAATTATAATAACGAATACCAACAATGGAGCAATATGGAAATTATGATGGTCATTAAAATTATATTTATAAAGATATTATAATGCTAATACTCATATCATATTATCATTTTAAGTATAAAAAGATGTGAAATTATTTATAAAGTATGATAATGATCACAGTAATATTAAAGCAGTGCAGAAGAAAACCGAGCTAAGGGGCACCCTGGGTGGTTCGGTCAGTTAAGCGTTCAACTCCTATTTTGGCTCAGGTCATGGTCTCACAAGTTGTGAGATCAAGCCCCACGTGGGGCTCTATGTCTGTTTGAGATTCTCTCTTCCTCTCTCTCTGCCCCTCCCTCTCTTCTCTCAAATAAATAAAAGCAAAATATTAACAGAAATTATGTTTGGATAGTTGGATAAAGTTTTTTCTTGTTTTATTTCTATATATTTTCTAACTGCTCTATAACAAACATAATAAGAAACAAGTTATTTTCTAAAATACTAAAATATCTGAGTACTCGCAGACTCAGAGAAATGCTCAACACTGATTCTTTCACTTTCTGCAAATTAGCTAAACTTTGTTAAACATATACTATATGACATGCCCTGGACCAAGTACTACACAGTTATTACTTCTTAATCCTGAACACCATCCTAAGAGGAAGGCCTGACAGATGAGAACTGAGGCACACAGGGGTTAAGTTAGCTTGCCCAAGGTCACAGAGCTAGTAAGTGGCTGAGTGAGCCATGAACCCAAAATGGTCTGCCCCAACATTCATCCTCTTACCCAGTATGCAATGCTCTCTTTATGAGACTCTAAGAGAGACAGTGACTTCTGCAACCCTGGCAGGTTCCTTAGTTTCTCTGGGCCTCAGTTTCCCCATTTATGATAGTACCTAATCAATACAGTTGCTATGAGACACTTAACACAATGCCTGGCACACAGGAAGCACGCACTCAATGTTAGCTTTGGTCATTTCTAAAAAAGAACCATTGCCTTTGGCCATGAGCCCAGACCTCCAGCAGGATGGGCATTCCACAAGGCCTCCTGAGAATTGTCATATTAGGCATCTGCATCACTGTGAGGTCTCCCTGCCCATTTTTAAATGATGCAATTTAATAACTATTCAATGTCCTTCACACCCTCTTTTCCAAAACTCTGATTTTTACCAAAGCACAGTTATTAAATATATGCATCCAACCTTGGTTCTTTGGAACTCTAGGTGACAACAAAAAATCTATTCAGAAATGACAGGGTAGAACTTTAATGTCCCTGTCTTTAATGCATCTAGAAAATAATGGCACATTTGGTGGGCTTAACGTTGATGATTTAAAGATAGTTTCCCAGGGCATCTGGGTGGCTCAGTCAGTTAAGGGTCTGACTCTTGATTTTGGCTCAGGTCATGATCTCACGGTTTCGTGAGTTCGAGCCCCACATCTGGCTCTGCACTGACTGCATGGAGCCTGCTTGGGATTCTCCCTCTCTTCTTTGCCCTTCCCCCCACCTCTCTCTGTCTCTCTCACTCTCTCTATCAAAACAAAGAAACTTCAAAAAATTATTAAAAAAAAAAAAACAAATAAAATAGATAAAGATAGTTTCTACTGGGGCACCTGGGTGGCTCAGTCAGTTGAGCATCTGGCTCTTGATTTCAGCTCAGGTCATGATCTCACAGTTATTGGATGGAGCCCTGTGTCAGGCTCCTCACTGAGTGTGGAGCCTGCTTGGGATTCTCTCTCTCCCTCTCCCTCTGCCCCCTCCTTGCTTGTGTTCACTCTCTCTCTCTCTCTCTCTCTCAAAATAAATAAGTAAACATTAAAAAAATAGTTTGAAGATAGTTTCCACTACCTATGCTTTCTCCAGGGCCTGGATGGATTTTCAGCTTCCAGGAACCTTGCCTTCTCTACAGCAGGAACTCAAGCTGATGGATACTCCTCCTGTGTGCAGAATGCCACCACTGCTATAACTGCCACATGAACAGGAAAATTAAAATCATGAATGATGCTATTATTTTTAAGCAGGATAATTAGGTTGTTAAAGATCAGTTTCTAAGAGGCAGAATTTGACTGTGTTCAAGTCCAGTATCAGACAGAATGGAAACATGAAAAACATTTGGGCATGAGGTGAAACGGCCTCTCTTGCTTGGTATTCACTGACACCAGTGCTCACAAATAAAACACTGCAGGCACATGAAAGCAGTCTAGAAAAGCACATTAACAGAGACGACTTCAAAGACACTGGTAACCTTCTATTTCTTCGTCTGGGTGGTAGGCACAGGGGCGTTCCTCATATTAATCTTTAACGGTACCTAAATGTGATATACTCTTTTGTACGTGTGATAGATTTCATAATTTAAAAAAAGATCAGAGTGCAATGGGCATTCAAACTTTAAGTGAATGTTAGACAGAATATAAATTTAAGGCAGGGAACCCTTTTTCTCTCCATTTAGGATTTATAAACAACGTTTGAGAGTTCATAAAATTTCAGACTACAAAAGATTAAAGACCATCTAATCTAATGGGTTTCCAACTACGTCCCAGAAAAAAAAATTAAAAATAAGTCCATCTTGCATGGACACACCATCAACTCCTTATTCAGAGCTGGCAGTTTTCTTAGCACTGAAGCTCATTTTGTATATCAGAAAAATGCCCTAAGTCTCTCTGTATCTGACATCACCCCTGGTACTTCCTTTCTTTCTTGATTCAAGAGCCTCTTTCTCATCACCTGAATTGCTTCAATAAAGATACAGATTTAATTTGTGTCTTCATTAAATTCAGAGAGAAACGTACAATGTGACTTACAGAGACCTATTCCATTTAAAAGGCAATATGAAAATCCACCATTTTTACTGAAACGGTTACTGAGAGGGAAGAAATCAGCACCTTAAAACACCAGCCAAGCAAGGAGCAAACAGCTAATCATGCCTTAAACAATTATGGTCAGCAAGGGCAAGCCAAGGGAATGAAGCATTCAAATAAGATAATAGTGTGTGAGGGCAGAGGATATATGGGAAATCTTTGTACCTTCCACTCAATTTTCCTGTAAAGCTTCAATTGCTCTAAAAAAATTGTCTTAATAAAAAAGAAAATAAATTTCAAAAAAAACCCAAAAACATTCTTTAAAATAAACTGATGGAGACAGAAAAGTTCCCCTTTTTTAGAAAATGTTTTCTAGGACATGAAATGTACCAGATTGGAAAAGAGCCGTATGTGCCCCTGGGAATAACTGATCCACACACATGAGTCCTTGAAGGATCTAACTTACTCACAGAACAGTCCTGAAAAGGGGACTCACTTGCTCAGTCATACAGTTGGCTATAGGCCAAAGACCTGTATAACCATTTAAAAAAATCAATTTCACAGGCTAACGGGCATGACGGGAGCCAGAGTTATGCATGCTGGACTCCAGACGGAGCTGGGCACCACAAGCTTTGTAAACACTAGCACTGATCAGTGTCTGCTAGCTGGAAGCAAGAGATAGCTATTGTTCAATCATCAGAGTACATTTATGTCACAGTTAAAAACTCATATTCATACAACTGCCTAAATTATACCTATTCTACACTGTTTTCATGTTTAACTATCTTTGAGCCAATGAAAAGTGAGATATAAATAAGACAATGACGTTTTAAAGCAGTCACGGCACTACAACTCATTTTATTTACTTTTAAATAAATCGCTAGATTTCTCTATCAGCTTGGTCTGGGATACCACTGGGAATACCACTGGGATACCACTGGGAACCACCATGGTCGTGACAGGTGCTACAAATTAAAGGAAGTCTTAGGCACTGAATGAGATGAGCCAGTCTGGTCTCTCCTTCCCACAGCCGCAGCCACGTTCTTGCTTGTCACAAGGCCCACCCACTCCCTCATCCAGGATGAGGACACTGGAGAGGGCACCTGATTAAAGGGAACAACCCTATAAGTAGCCAGGGACACCTACACCAGTATTCCTCAAATCCTACTGTGCAAACGAATCACCAGCAGGTCTTGTTAAAATGCCAATTTGGATTTGGGGCGGGGCGTGAGGTTCCGCATTTCTACAAGATTGCAGGTGATGTCCATGCTGCCGATCCCCAGTCTGCACTCGAAGTAAAAAGGACCTAGACATTTAGCCTGACAAACACAATGAAGTAAAAGAGAAAGCAAGAAAGTAGCCATCTTGAGTCCCCAAAATATCCCAATTCTTGCAACCCTGAGGTTGGGAAGGTTCTTGACCAAGGAAGTCGCACATCACTCCTCTGAGAACATACGTATATATTTGTTTTGCACTAAGCCCGTTTCCTTGAGCTAGCTCACGATGGTTTCTGTTCCATGCAAGCGGAAGAGACTTGACTAGAACAGACACAAAGGGAAGTATCTTCACCCCTGAAAGCCACTGTCTGTGCCATTCTGTTTTGTTTTGTTTTGTTTTAAAAATGGCAGTATTTGGGGCGCCTGGGTGGCGCAGTCGGTTAAGCGTCCGACTTCAGCCAGGTCATGATCTCGCGGTCCGTGAGTTCGAGCCCCGCATCAGGCTCTGGGCTGATGGCTCAGAGCCTGGAGCCTGTTTCCGATTCTGTGTCTCCCTCTCTCTCTGCTCCTCCCCCGTTCATGCTCTGTCTCTCTCTGTCCCAAAAATAAATAAACGTTGAAAAAAAATTAAAAAAAAAATGGCAGTATTCTAGCAATAGGCAAATAAATACATCACTTGGAGTTTAAAATAAAGCAGCAGCACATCGACGTGCTCTTTGAACAATGATTTTTCACTTTACTCTAAAGGAATGGTCCAGACCTGGGAAGACATTCCAAGTAAAGAAGACACTAATTCCATGGTGACCTAAGCTATGACCAGCTGTCCCACACACCCTTCTAAATCACAGGCCCTCCCTGGGCCCAGCTAAGACTCAGTGAGAGAAGACAGGAAGTCTGTGATACTACCTGGATCTCAGGATTCTGCTGTCTCTCTTTTGCTTTCTCCTTTGTTTCTATATAGGTTTTGCTCGATATTCTCTCCGCCATTATTGCCAGATGCCTTTGGAGTTTTCTTTTTTACCCAATGACCTAGAACCATCATCTTATCCTAAAGTCTTTAAGTCACTCTAGCCAAACGGTGGCTTTACAACTCCAGTGCCCAAACATTAGTTTTTATGGATAGTGACATTAGAGTCTGAAAGGTCAGACTCTATTGTCCAACTCATCAGCCTTGGTTCCTGCCTAAAACAGCAACTCTAAACCCATATATGGGTTTCAACTGAAAAGTGCTTTATAATTCTAACACTGAAGACTGCAGGGGAGACCTTGGCCATGAAGTCCACTATTTAACCTCAACAAAATCCACTAACCAAACACTGTAACCACTATGCTGTATCTAAGACAAGCGATAACTCTTTGATTCACGTGAAAATCAAAATATTTGTTCAGTGGGCCTTATAACTTCAAACTGTAAAAATGTTGCCAGGTTTCTGTTGAGGATCATATTCCTCTTTTGCTCATATTCTGGTTTTTCATCCCCATCCAAAGATGAGTGAATCAAAAAGGATAAAGGAGAAGTTCAGAGGGAAGCTGGAGACTAATACCAAACATAAATCAATAGTGTGACTGTGACAACAATACAAGTGATACCATTTTATTTATAATCTGAACTCTACCTACTTCCATAAAGGATTTAAAACGGCTTAAAATAAACACATGTACAGGATAACTGAAATAAAGAAAAGAAGAGCTAATCCACATGGAAGAAAGAGGAGATAACTACCAGGAAGTAGAGATGAGAGCTATTGTAACGAAGCACTAATTTTGGCTCTGAGCTTAGGAAAACAAAGCTAAAAAGGAAACATGATAGGTTATGAATTCTCAATTTCATAAACATGGAAGCAGATGGATTTGTCGGAAGGAACGTCCATTTTCTACTGCTGAGCTCAAAGAGGAATTTATGGCATAGTCCCTCCATAAAGTAAGTTAGAAAGAAGGAATGGTGATTTCGGCTGAAGCCAAGTGGCCATTTCTTCCTTTGACTGTTGCTAGAAGCCAAAGCCCAGATACTGAAATGCTGCTCAGTAAAGGCATATCTGTGCATGGCTGGTTAACATAGTGTATCTGTGCGTGGCTGGGTGAACACAGTCTAAGCAAGCTGTTGACTGGTGCTAATATGATAAAAAGGAAGCTCTTCGAGAATCTACAGCAACTGATGACTAACCTGCTCTGCAAATGGTCTTCCTCAAGGAAGGATTCAGGTTGCTGGTGAGCATTTCAAGTGCATCATACACATACTATCAGCTGATGTTCTGTTAGGGAAATGAAAGGTCTTGACTTGAATTCTTACCAGGAAAGGGGCTCTCACCTTCCATAATGGCTCCTACAGGCAAGACCCTTATTATTTTCCAGTAGCAAGCTTTCAATAACCTGTACATGCTAAATACTTACTTGAGAGATACCAATCCAGAGTTCTGAACAACAGAAAGAAACAATTTTAGTCTAGAAATTTAAGGGCAGGGGTTTATCTGATGGCTAACTCAGTCACAAAACACTGCAGCATGGTTCCAGCAGAATAACAAATTCTGAGAGAAAATATATCCTGTTGACAACTCTCCGGATTCTAAGCAGCTAGGTCAATGGAAGTACTGGATGAACTTCATAATAAAGATCTTATAGGAACAAATATAAAAAAGAAAAACAAAAGCAATAACCACCACAACAAAACCCTGGAAAACATCTTCCAAAGATCTTAATTTCAGGTGAGGGGTATTTAATGCCGAATCATTATTTCATAACTAGTCACCTCATAAGCCCAGACTGTCTGGGTTTATGACAGTGGTATAGACACAGGAGGGGCCTGGCTTCCCTTTGGTCTGGCAGAAACCAGGCATCTAACTTGCTTAAAAACAGAAAAGGGACATTTAGCTATAATTTAAAAAGGAGAAATACCAAGGCACAGCTTCGCTTCCTGGATTTTAAAATTGAAATGTGATCTGCCCAAAGGTTATTATTACTCACTGCAGTTGGGCATTAGGAAATGATGTGGTACGAGGTTGGGAGCAGAATTAAAAGTAGGATTAATGACCTGGGAATATGCAGGACTATGTGCCTCTTCTCTCCAAGTTCCAAGACTACAAGCCCATAAATTCTCATGAAATTTTTCTTTCAGATAGAGAAATCCAGTGTTTCAAGAAGAAAAAGAGGCCCACAGTTTCAGGAGGATGTCCATCCAACTAATTTATCTATAATATGAGGAATAACCAGAAGGAACTATATATCAGAAAAAACTTAGGAACAGTACCACTATTGTTACTAATGATATCAAGAAATGTGTATGTTGCTTTGAAGTTTATGAAACATATTTTCATCAATGGTGTTATTTAGCTCTCACAATAACACTCTGAATCAATTATGGTATTATCCCCACTGGGTAGATGAGAAGATTAAGACAAGTCAACTAACCAGTCCAAGATCAATATACACAGGGAAACAGCTGGGCCAGAATTAAAACTCAGCTCTTCTAATTTTAATTTTTTATCATAGAGATTAGAGCCCATTTCTCTTGATACAGTCTAAGCAATATAGTATTTTTTTTAATCTTCTCACAGTGCAGAGAAAAAAAAATTTTACCATGCAAAATAGCTGGTCTCTAACTATCTTATCTACAGGGTTTTTTTTTTTTAAGTTTTTACTTTATTTTTGAGACAGAGAGAGACAGAGCACGAGCAGGGGAGGGGCAGAGAGAGAGGGAGACACAGAATCTGAAGCAGGCTCCAGGCTCTGAGCTGTCAGCACAGAGCCCGACGTGGGGCTTGAACTCACGGACCATGAGATCATGACCTGAGCTGAAGTCGGACACTTAACCGACTGAGCCACTCAGGTGCCCCAATTTTTTTTTTTTTAGTAATCTCTATACCCAGTGTGGGGCTTGAACTCACAACCCTGAGATCAAGAGTCATATGCTCTGCCTACTGAGCCACTAGGGGCTTAAAAAAACTCCAAAACTTAAGTGCTGAAATGATTTACAATATATAGTACTAGTAGGTAAAAATGTAGTCTGTTTCTGTCATAAACATCTAACAGACTGCCTTTATGTTGGGTTTTAAGTCCTTATTTGAGTACTTACTGGCTATTATTCCAGATATATATGGTGATTTGACAATAAGAATTAAAGGTCTTAAAAACACATATACTATTTGGGAACGTCTATCAAAAATTGAAATGTGCATTACACCGGCAATTCTTCTTCTAGGAACTTATGTGAAAGAAATCAGGATAAGTGCACCAAACTGTAAAGAATGGGATGTTGCTAACAATATTGTTTGTATCAGTAGATTACAGGTCATCTGCTTTTTCTCTTTCTCTCTCTCTCTCCTTTTCTTTCTTTCTCATTTCAGTCTTTCTTTTTCCCTAGCATGCTCTTGGACTGAAATAAGAAATAAGCTGGAACATATTCCATTCGACAATCTTTGTTCTATGAAAAAGAATTAAAAGTTTAAAGGTAAACACAGAGACTGACCTAAAAAATCAAATTGAACTTCATGCATCTATGCAAAACTTTCTTCCTAGGGAGTCCAACAAACACTCAGACTGTGTCTCCAGGGACAAGATTAATCAATCTCCCTGTCTCTTTATTCCCTTTGTAGAGAAGTACATCTTCCAAGACAGAGCTCACTGTCTTTCTAGATTAAGTGTGACTTATCTATCTATCCTTCCTTCTCTAAAGTGCTTTGTTACGGCCAGGGGTCACAGACTCAAATGTCTACAAGGATCAGGCAGAAGCCATGTGGGCTTAAGACCACAATAGGGAGTGATGGGGATTGAGGCAAAATGAAGAGTTCCTACCTGTCTAAAGGGGCAGTTGCTACTATGCTTAGCAGATAGTTCCCATGTAGGAATGCATGTTCGGTGTTGCTAAATTTTCCACTTGTCAAAAGATGTATGAAACTCAAATTTTGATGTGACTCTCCCAAAGGCAATATAGTTTGTTGTTTGTTGGCTTTCTAAAGAAAACGCTGTGTGAACCAAACAAAACACTTCTGCATGGGGCTCCCCTTCAAAACATCTGATCTAGAGGTCTGAAAACAAAAAAATCCTAACAAATGAGGCACACCAGTTAACTCTGCAAATGAACACATGAATGCCATGGACAGGGAAGGCCACTTTTCATAACTTGAAGATTTTCCCCACTGGCTAGATAGTCTCCATTTGCCCCACTTTTCACCTTGTTCTATGCTCCAGGAGTGTACTCTCCTCTGAGTACATCTCTTGGCTCCCTGCTCCCTGGGGTCCATTTGGGTCACCCAATGGGATGGTCAGCAGGAAACTAAATGGAGGTAAGAGAAAGGTGGGCTACTTATCGCCCTGGTTCCTGCCCTCTTGGACTGCTTTGGCAGTGACTATGATCTTTCCCCGATGACCACAGCTCCTGTCAGTGGCCCTATACTACAGCTTGGAGGGTAATGACTTTCTGTTGTTGTTAACTCTAGGATGCTTGTGGATCTCCCTGACCCCTGCCTAAAGCTGTGTTAGTGGTCACTTTATTGCCTCCATTTCCCTTTCAAGGAAGCCATGTCTTACCTGTCAGGACCTGACCAATCCATCTTCTCAGGTCACATACCGTGGTCTACTTATAATACCCAACAGATGAGATCACGATCCCTCTCTTCCAGACCTGTGAGTCTAATTCCATACAGGAAAGAGATCTGCTAGAAAGGCAACCTTGACTCTATTTTTTTCTAGGTTGAAAAGATATTATTTCTTGAACCTTACACAAACTCTGGTTTCTAAATCATAGTTCTGAATTACTAAAATCCTTAGATTAGCAGTCCCACTCTCAAACTATTAACTTGGAAGGCAAAAAACAGTATCCTCTCAAAAAAATACAATTTGGAAATTATACAGGCTCATGGGGCAAAGATCTTTTCCTTCTATCTTCCTAAAATGCCCACATATGACGATTAACAATTTTCAAATAAGATTGAATGAGATATGCCACTAAGATATGTTATAGTGAAGTTTTTATTCCCATTTAACCCCATTAAATACTTTCAGGTGTTCTGCTTAATCCAATTACCTGAATACCCAAGTATCATTCACTTAAAGTCTCTATTAAGAAGGACATCACACTGTCCCTCTATTCCTCTTAATATGTTCATTGACTCCTTGTATTGTAGTTAGGAACGTAAAGATTTTGGTCCACACAGGTTTTTAGTTCACTTAATCATTTATTCAATATATGCTCTATCTCTTGATCAACTGATATTTAGCACCAACTATGTATTCATGTGGACTCTGAAGTCACGAACATATGAGGACTCTGACCTCAAGGAATTCAACATCTATGTTATTGTGTATTTACAGCACAATGAGTAACGCTCTAGTGAAGATGTGTTCAAATGTGAGAAGAACTTCAGGGAAAGATCTGCTAAGTCAGTTTGTAAGGCTAACAAGGCTTGACATCAGAAGTGACCTTAGGGTTGGACATAAAGGATGAGAGAGACGTTGTCAGATAGAAGAGAGGAAGGCATTGCAGATGGATGGAAAAGATGTGCAAAACACCCAAGAGTGAAAGGGGCAAGTTTCACAGGTTGGTATTTCTAATACTGAACATAGTTCATAGCACTGAGTAGGTTTTTTTAATGAATGCACAAAGTGGGATTTCACATGCAAAGATTCTACTGTCTTCATTACTGGGCTCTTACTCCTTCCTTTTCTTAAGCTTCTTCTTCTGCTATAGTTTTCCATACATAACCCGTTCTGTCCTGTTATTTCTACTTCCATTTTACCTCTAACCAGGAGAAACTGTATGTGACCTGTAGACCTCAAAATTCCTGATTACACTAGCATTTTAAAAAGCACCATTTTTGGGGCGCCTGGGTGGCGCAGTCGGTTAAGCGTCCGACTTCAGCCAGGTCACGATCTCGCGCTCCGTGAGTTCGAGCCCCGCGTCGGGCTCTGGGCTGATGGCTCAGAGCCTGGAGCCTGTTTCCGATTCTGTGTCTCCCTCTCTCTCTGCCCCTCCCCCGTTCATGCTCTGTCTCTCTCTGTCCCCAAAATAAATAAACGTTGAAAAAAAAAAAAATTAAAAAAAAAAAAAAAAAAGCACCATTTTTATTCTGTGTATTACGCAGATAATATATGCTAATATGGGCCTAGAGAAATCAAAATGATACAGCACCGCTAACAGTGGTCATCCAGTGGGAGGGGGCGTGGGTTATGGGAGACTTGCACTTTCTTTCACTTTTCTATACATCTCTGTTATAATCTCTGAAAACCTTCTCTCTCTCTCTCTCTCTCTTTTTTTTTACAGCAACCATATTTTACTCTGTATTAGAAGAAACAAAGACATTTTCTTAGAGTATGTAGGCACATGACTCATCTTCGTGTATATGACCTGGTGTAGAAATTTCAGCAGATGTTACAGAAGAAATCCCATCAGAACCAGGACCATCTAATTCTCCACTTGCTCATCCTACCAGGGCCTACAATGGGTCAGATCTAAGGGAAGTATCTCTTTAAAAGGGACTCTTTGGGGCGCCTGGGTGGCTTAGTCGGTTAAGTGTCCAATTCTTGGTTTCAGCTCAGGTATGATCTCATGGTTTGTGAGTTCAAACCCCATGCCAGGCTCTGTGCTGATGGTGCGGAGCCTGCTTAGGACTCTCTCTCTCTCTCTGCCCCTCCCTTCGCATACTCTCTCTCAAAATAAATAAACTTTAAAAAAAATAGAAAAAATAATACAATGCACTCTCTATTTAAAGATGCTGTGTTTTTAAAATATCAAATATACTTGTTAAAATACACTTCTATCAGCTAGAGAAATACACTTGTAAATATTGGTTCAGGTGCACTTTAGACAGTCACCATTTCATCCTTTAAGAGGGGACAATTTTTCAATCAAAATTAAGCAAAATTAAGCATTAAATTTTGTTTAATGTTTATTTATATTTGAGAGAGATAAAGAGAGTGTGCAAGTGGCGGGGGGGGGGGGGGGTGGGGGAGGGGAGACAGAGAGAGAGGGAGACACAGAATCCAAAGCAGGCTCCAGGCTCCGAGCTGTCAGCACAAAGCCTGATGCGGGGCTGGAACTCCCGAGCTGTGAGAGCATGACCTGAGCCAAAGTCAGATGCTTAACCAACTGAGCCACCACCCAGGTGCCCCACAAAAATGAGCGTTTAAAAAATACATATCCACTGGGTAAAGATTATATTTTACCAGATACTGTTTCTCCTGAAACCATTTTCTCTTTTCTTCTTGTGCTTGCCTCTTAAGGTGTCTAGAAAGTAAGTGCCATCCTCTCTTACATTGCCAATTGGGGAGGGGGGGTGTCTCTAAAAGAAGAATAAAGAAACAAGACTTGTTATTGTAATTCATTTGAGACCTGTTCTGGCTCATGCAAAAAATACCTGATGGATGGAGAAAAGAAAAATGATAGTGAAGCCAGCCACACATATGAAATACAATAAAAATCTTAGAATACAAAACTAATAATAATCAGAATTACTTAATCATGAAGAAATTAGTTTCTCCAGACAGCAAGAGTAATAATCATGACTAGAAGTGCAAAAATAGAAGCATCTATAATTATAGGAAACTGGAAATCATCGAAATTTCCAATAACAGAGAAATGGTTAAATAAATTATGTATCGTCCAAACAATGAAACGGGATGCATCCATTATAAACGACATATTCAGAATGGCATACTATTGATAATTACTGAAGCTGAATGTTGGGTAATTAAGCATTTATCATATTTGCTACTTTTTCTATGCCTAAATTTTCCATAAAACGTGTTTTAGAGAAATGTTTTCTAAAGCCATTTAGTGACATAGGAGAATGCTCATGATACAACATTAAGCTCAATGGGTGGGGAGAGCAAAATACAAACTATAGAAAGTACATAATTCTAATTTTGTAAAAAACATACATGTACACAGAGAAGACAGCCTAGAAGGAAATGCTCTAAAATAACAGCAATGAGAGGCTCTGGATAGCAGATCAATAATTATTTTCATCTTTTACTTTTTCATGGTTAAAAATGCCTTAACAGTGAATGTGTTTTACTTCTGTAACCAGCAAAATGACAGGGAAGAATTCGTACTTGGGAAAGGAAAGAAAACAAGAGAGCATAGCTCAGGAGAATGAGCTGCCTACACCTGATGCGTTCTCAGACACCGCATGGGATCAAAAGACCAAATCAAGTTGACCATCTGAAAGGAGCTTATAAGCTATTTGAGGAGATAACTTCACCATAAAAAGACATGTCATGCTACCAGGCTGTAGACATGTGTTGAATGAGGAGCTCTTACAAGTGCTACAGTAGTTGAAAAAAAAAAAAGAAATCACAGAGCTGTAGTGGTTCAGGAATGATGACCTCATAAGGCAGCCTGAAATGGGGCTCTGATGGATGAGTGGGATTTTTGGAGGGGGGCAGACAGAAGGAACTTGGAGGAGGAGGGATAGTTTGAGTTTAAGGCATACATGAGGGAAAAAGAAAATCACAGCAATCACTTTGGCTGAAACAGGGTTCATGCAGAATAGTGAGAAATGTGGCTGCCAAATTAGGTTAGAGTGAAGGATTTTAACCTCATCAGATTCCAGGCCCCTTTTATAATCTTGTAATGAAAATCACAGATAATCTCACCTAATCTACATATAATTCTAGGAAATCAATGTTATGGCCTAGAAATGATATAAAAAAGAAATAAAAGAAAAATAATTTATAATGGTGTAACATACATTATAATACATACACTTTCAGGCATGAGGTCTCTAAAAGACGTAATGAAGTGGTCAGATCCTTGCCTCTATACTACAATCACTATGCAAAGCTACAGATGCACTTATATGCCAACTACAAACCACAAGTGATGGTGCCAACGTGGGAAGCAATACTTGGGAAAGTCTCAAAGAAAACAGAATACGCACTGCCATCTACTTAAACTGTGCAAAAAAGATCTTTTTCATCCAGAGTTGGTTGTAGGCTCTGATAATTATCAACAGGGCTTTTCACGTCTCTGTTGCCCAGTGGACATTCGAATGTCAAGGGGGATGTGGGGCAATTCTCCGGGGTGGGCAATTGCCCTATGCTTTGCAGGATTTCTAGCATCACTGGCCTTGTCCATTAAATGCCAGTAGCAAACTATCCTGTAATGCTGTGAAAACAGCAGCATCCCACAAATTTCTAAAGTACCCCCTAGAAGCCACAACCACCCTTGCTGAGAACCACTGGGATAGAATCAGCATTTCTGGCAGGTGGTACCACTGGCATTCTGGGCAGGACAACTTCTCCATGGGCATGGCTGTCTCCTCCATTGTAGGATGTTGGGTATCTTACCCACAGGTGCTAAAATCCAGTCGTGGCGATAACCAAAAAACAGTCCCTCATCCATCCTCTCTGGGGTGCAACCCCTCTGCCTTTAAGAGATGCTAATTGAGATCTCAGAAGATTTGAATGACAAGCTATTCAACTGAGTGAAAGAGATACATCTAAGATGCACTTGTCAAAGAAATTAAGTACAGAATCATATGAACAAAAAATGAAAACGATAATAAAAAGTATCTGTGAGCCCTTATTAACATTTGACTATCTCTCAACCCCTAAGGTAGCCTTTGGCTACTTTTGGAAGGAGTTAGCTACTGCAAAACATGTTACCTGGGAGTCTAGGAAACACAACATCCAAGAGTTGACCACATTCGGGTTTTCATGCCATTCAAGTGGGAAGGTTAACTTGGAGTGAGGCATGAAAAGAATGTAATGTTACTCCTTTGAGAGACTCAGCACAACGGACAGAGCGGCCCCGACACAACTTAGAGAGGAGGGGGGAGGACCCAAAGACCCTTATGAGGAAGAAAAGGGAAGATAAGCCTGCCTTATCAGTGTCTATCCACCTTTTACAACCCAGGCCCTTTTAAAATAGACATTTTCAAGAACTCTCTGTCTCCTTAACCTGCTTTACTTTTCTTCATAGCACATATCACCACCCACAGTGCCAACCACACCACAGGTAAGGAAATATTCAGTGAAATAATTTATCCAACAAGTATTTATTGCATGCCTGCAATATGTGATGTTCTCTTTCTGATGCCGGGGGAAAGCAGTCAACAAAATGAACAACACCCTTCTTTCATGGACTTTACATTCTAGTGTGGGTTCAGATGACAAACATATATAATGTAATACATTGTACACTGATGAACATCATGCATAAAATAAATTAGGGTAAGGGGTTTAGAGAGCGTGGTCAAAAAAGCTTCTCTGAGGAGAATATGAGGACCTGAAGTACATGAAGTGATCCGTGCAGACATCTAGGAAAAGAGCAACCAAAGGGAATTCCTGTCTTACTTGAAAACTAATGTTAAGATATGTTATGATTAAGGGGCACCTGGGTGGCTCAGCTGGTTAAGCATCTGACTCTTGATTTGGGCTCAGGTCATGATCTCACAGTTCGTGGGACTGAGCTCCAGTTGTGCTCTGTTCTGACAGCACTGAGCCTGCTTGGGATTCTCTCTCCCTCTCTCTCTGCCCCTCCCCCATTCACACTCATGCTCTCTCAAAATAAACAAATTTTAAAAAAGAAAAACATATATCATAGCTAAAATATCAAAGGAATGGACTGTGCTTTCAAATCAAGGAAGAGGCTATGCCTTGTATACAGCTGTATGTTCAACTTTTTTTTCAATGTTTACTTACTTTTGAGAGAGAGACAGAGACAGAGAGACAGAGCATGAGTGGGGGAGGGGCAGAGAGAGAGGGAGACACAGAATCTGAAGCAGGCTCCAGGCTCCCAGCAGTCAGCAGAGAGCCCGACATGGGGCTTAAAGTCATGAACCTCGAGACCATGACCTGAGTTGATGTCTGACACTTAACCGACTGAGCCACCCAGGCACCCCAGAACAAACTCTAAAATGAGAACTTTCTAGGATAAAAGTACTAATTCGAGCTCTTCAACATACTGTTCAAAAAGACAATGCAAATACAGAAATGTCTTGATTCTTAATATATAAACTGTATACGTTTTAATAACTTAAAACCTTCCTGAGAGGATTAAAGTAAAACTGAGCAGTTACCTCTTCTTTCCTTCTGGAAAAGTAAATGACACCACAAAGAGGGAGACAAACTTTGCATAGAAATATCACTTGCTCTCAAAAGTCGTTTTCCTACCAATAGACTGCACCAAAATTTAACACACCTCAACATGGTCACATTATAAAAAATGTTAAGAAAAAAAACCCATATACATAATAAAGAGTGCTCATAAATTAGAAAGTAAAAACAAATGTGCTAATGGAAAAGGGACACAGAGAATAAAAACCACAACTGTACCATAAATATAGGAAAAAGTATCATCAAAGAAAGGCACCTGAAAATAATAAGAGCCTATCAAAAAGATGTGTTTTGGGGACACCTGGGTGGCTCAGTCAGGTGAACATTCAACTTCAGCTCAGGTCATGATCTCGTGGTTCATGAGTTTGAGCCCTGCATCTGGTTCTGTACTGATAGCTCAGGGTCTGGAGCCTTCTTCGGAGTCTGTGTCTCCCTCTCTCTCTGCCCCCCACCCATGCTCTGCCTCTCTCTCTCTCTCAAATAAATAAACATTAAAAAAAAATTTTAAAGATGTCTTTTGTTTGTTTTTAATAATAGCTATAGTAGAAAAAAACGTACAGCAAGTCAATACTTAAGTGTTCACGGGAACATTCACTGGGTGAAACTTTCAGAAGGACAACATGGCTAACACACTGTATGCAAAATTTTAAGAATGTGTGACCCAGAAACTGCATTTACAGGCATAGATTCAAAGTAATAACCACGCTGTAAAGGATGGTTATCACAGCATTGCCAACAACTGGAAAAAACCTAAACGACCACGTAAGGCACAACCATACCATGAAATGCGATACAGTCACTAAAAACATTGCTGTAAAACAATTCATGGCAACGCAGTAATATACATATGACATATTCAGTTTAAAAAGGCAGTTTAAATATATTTTTTCACAGAACAGCATATAAACACATATATACTACTACAATATGTTCATATGGCCCTTATTCTGTGTATGTGTATAAACAAATTTATTCATGTATTTGTGGTAGGAAAGAACACTATAAATTCAATAAAAGGAGAAACAGAATCATAGGTGCTATTTATGTGATTTTCTCCCTTTTTCAATTTTTCTATCATAGAAATGCAATTCTTCTAAGAATGCTGTCTTTTTAAAAACCCATCTACCCAATTTGCTAGGACCTGATTTGCACAATTTGATAAATCTTTTCAGACACAGAAGAAAATATACTTAATAAAATAGACTTCTTAGTAATAGCTTTTGTGTCAAATTCCATCTCATCCATTTAATGCTTCTAATTCTTTATATTATAATCTGATCTAGTATAAACTTAGGTTGGAACATTTATTTTAATCAGAAAACATGTTAACAATTGTGTTGCCAAGCAATTGGGTAAAGGGCAGTAACTGAAAGGTCTTCTATTTCAAGTAATTAAATCATATTGAAAGTTAAATAATAACACAAATATAATTATCTAGTTCATTCCATCAAACAAATTTTACTTTGAGCGCCTACTAGGTGCTAAGCACTGTACTGATCATTCATGTGACAGAGCCTTCTTCAGTGCTTTGGAACCTAGATAAAAGAAAACTCAAGTCTAGAGGGTTAATCTGAACAGTTGCCCTTAAGCCTAAAGCCCAGTAGAACAGTTCCTCTGGTAAAAATTCCTCTGCTGCATAAAGACCCTGGATGTTTTATCCCTCAGCTGCTATGTCTTATCTGTAGGCTTTCCAACTCCCGCACATGTAAGACACCCCACCCTAAACCCAAACCTCAACACTGAAACATAATTTGCCAAAAATGAAGTCAGTCTAGCACTTAATCACAATTCCAATGGTAAAATAATGCAGTGCTTTATTTGAATCGCATTTCAGTGAAAGCAGGCCAACTGAAGCCACCTGTTACTTGCATAGACCCCTCTTTTAGCAGCTCAACAACAAAATACTATAAATATTCATTCTTTATGAAATTGCTCAAAGGTCACTTTGAAGGGGAAGGTTATCAATGGGACAGCTGGCAATAAACTAGCTGTATTTAAAGACTCCACACCTGCATTTTAGAAGGCACTGGTAATTGAGAACATTGTAATGCACTATTACTACATCAGTGGGGAAAATTAATGGAAAATATTACGAAGTGTAGAATTCCTAAGACCATTATATTCGATAATTTAACTGTGAACAGCATAATCATTTAAATGCTATAAAATACCATTTGTCTGAACAGTGTGCACATCTTTTCAAAAAGTTCACTGAATAATATCAGTGTTACAAATAACCTCCTTAACCTGCTGCAGCAACAGCCTAGATTTCCAACAGCTGTCAAAATAGATTCCAGTATCCATTCTACTCAAGTGTGTTAGGAGAAGATCTTAAAACTGTCAGGAGTGTCAGGATGTGGGTAACTTAGTATAAAATGTAACCCAGCTGACTCCACCAACTATAGAGAAATGGAGAAAGCTCCAAGCAGCTCAAAGAGAAAAAGATCAAAGAGAGAAGGACATGGAGATCATGTCCAAGAACAGGTAAAGTCCCAGCTCCATGCTCAGACACAAGGGGTTTTATTTAATAGGAGCTACAGAACAGAATTCTGAAAAGACACGTCACTCATTCCCCATAACAGAGGAACACCTCCTAGGTGTCACTCACTCTGCTGTTACTAGGGACACTTGCTGGTTCAGGGCAGAGTTGCCAGATATGGCATATAAAAATACAGGACCTCGGGATGCCTGGGTGGCTCAGTCAGTTGAGCGTCCGACTTCGGCTCAGGTCGTGATCTCACAGTCCGTGAGTTCGAGCCCCGCATCAGGCTCTGTGCTGACAGCTCAGAGCCTGGAGCCTGCCTCAGATTCTGTGTCTCCCTCTCTCTCTGCCCCTCCCCCACTCACGCTCTGTCTCCAACTCTCCAAAATGAATAAACATTAAAAAAGAATTAAAAAAAAAATACAGGATCTCCAGTCAACTTTGAGTTCCAGATTCACCACAAACAGTTTTTTATCACTATAAGTGATATAAGTATGCCCCCATTATTCAATTCAAAGTTAACCAGACATCCTGTATTTTATCTGGCAGCTTAAACAAAGGTGATAAAACACAGGCCCTTCCCTCCCGGAGCCAATGTTCTAGTGCAGGATATTGATATAAATAGGTAAACATTTTTGGGGCGCCTGGGTGGCTCAGTGCGTTGAGCATCCGACTTTGGCTCAGGACATGATCTCATGGCTCCTGAGTCCAAGCCCTGCGTCAGGCTCTGTGCTATCAGCTCAGAGCCTGGAGCCTGCTTCGGATTCTGTGTCTCCCTCTCTCTCTGCCCCTCCCCAGCTTGTGCTCTGTCTCTCTCTCTCTCTCTCTCAAAATAAAGAAACACTAAAAAAAATTTTAAAGATAAACATTTTGAACTTTTTATTTTTAAAAATGTACCCTCACGTACATTTCACCAAGATTCACTAATTCTTAACCTTTGTCACCTTATATATAACCGTTTGAGAGTAAGTTGCAGACATCATGTTCCTTTATCCCAAAAGACTTCAGTATGCATCTCCTAAAAATAAGGACATCTTCTGATGTGACCAAGGTTTAATTATATTAAGGAAATTTAAAAATTATATAATATTATCCCCTATAATGGATATAGTCCACATTTAAGTTTCACCAATTGTCCCACTATCATTTATGGCAATGTTTTTTTTCCCCCCCAATCTGGGCTCCAATCCAGAACCCCTTGTTGCACTTAGATCTAAGACACCTCTCTGTAGTTTCCTTTACTCTGGAACAGTTCCTCAGCTAACATGAGAATTGCAATCCAGCATGCTGAGTGTTGAGCTGGAGGTGTGTAGAGAGGGTGTGGGAGCACCAGGGATCCTGGGGCACCTCCTTCTCTGCCTTCACACACCCATATCCGCTCTATCCAAGGGCCGAACAACAGCTGATGAACACTGCCGTTTTAACTCTTGAGGAGCTCAACAAAATACCCAAGCATTTCCTTTTTTAACTCTGGGAGTCTCGCCATCTCTCTCCATGAGAAGTGGGAGAGTCTTAAAGAAAACCAGCAACAGCGATTCACATCCACATTCTTTCTGCCTAAAATACCATGCATGCATCATAGACGGACCACAATTATTTCTACATAACCCACCCACAGCATAATAGCAGAATCACACAAGAGGTTCAAGTTTGACCTTACAGCTCACAATTTCAATATTTTAACTATGCTCAGATCATCGGCAAGTACCACAATAATCTGGAAAATTTGCTAACGCAGCTCATTCTGCCACAGAAAGGAAATGTGAGAATAGGGAGGTTTTGTTAAAAACAAATGACAAGAAACCATTCTTCTTTTCCAACTAACACTTGTTCAGCGACAGGTAAAGGTGGAAGCAATATTAAAGAATAAAAAGCAAAGCATAATTATTTTCTTGTTTAGCTGAGGTATACAAAAATATGCAGATTTCCTACTAACTGGTTTTAAGTTGGACAGTAACTTTTGTGAATAATAATTAATAAAAAAATGGGACACTTGGGTGGCTCAGTCAGTTAGGCGTCCGACTTCGGCTCAGGTCGTTATCTCACGGTTCATGGATTCAAGCTCCATGTCAGATTCCATGCTGACAGCCTAGAGCCTGGAACCTTCTTCAGATTCTGTGTCTACTTCTCTCTCTACCTCTCCCTTGCTCGCACACTGTGTGTCTCTCTCTCAAAAATAAACAAAAAATCTTAAAATCTTATAAGCTAAGAAGTATTATAAGCCTGCTTTGGGGGCGCCTGGGTGGTTCAGTCAATTAAGCATCCGACTTCAGCTCAGGTCATGATCTCACAGTTCGTGAGTTCAAGCCCCGCATCAGGCTCTGTGCTGACAGCTCAGAGCCTGGAGCCTGCTTCGGATTCTGTGTCTCTCTCTCTCTCTCTCTCTCTCTCTCTGCCCCTCTCCCACTCGGTCTCTGTCTCTGTCTCAAAAATAAATATTAAAAATTTTTTTAAAATATTAATAAAACTAAAAAAAAACGCACCCTAAATCTTAATCATCACAAATCTGTAAAGGATCCAGAAGTGCCAGTTTCTGCACAGAATCCCTATGGCATGCTTTCAGTGACTCCATGAACACTCATACTATAATATCTACAGGCAGCAGGATGGTGGTGACAACACAGCATCTTGGGTAGCTTTCCCCGAAAGACATTCTTTAGCATTGACATCTAAGTCCTTCATACCCGAAGAGAGAGCACCCAACGATCTCATCAGTTAAAAGGATGAAAGTGGACACAAATGGAACTTTGACAAGTTACAGTCAGGCCAGGCTGTGGGGACTGTGGGCCATACGGCTCCAAGTCCTGACTGAATCATCAGATACAGGCCTTTTTCCAGACCCAGAGGTGGCCAGTGTTCCATCAAGAGGATCCTGTGCTTAATTTCATCTCTTGCTAATTGGCAAAACCTCTGAAAAAACAAAAGCCATGCTTATCTTTTCTTAGACCTTTTAAACACTGACATTCCTGAATTTTTTACCCCACTGTTTCAGTTAGTCCTTTGAGAATAATGTTACCCCGCACTGTATAACACGATGTGGTTTACAAAGTACTATACGCATATATAATCCCATTTCATCCTGGTAATATCCCTGTGACTTTCAGAGGGGTAACTCCATTCACAGATGAGAAAACTGAGTCTCAGAGTTTGAATAATTTTTATAAGGTGACACACTTCTCTTATGAACTTTGTTTTATGTTTATTTTTGAGAGAGAGAGAGAGAGTGAGCAGGGGAGGGGCAGAGAGAGAGGGAGACACAGAATCTGAAGTAAGGTCCAGGCTCTGAGCTATCAGCACAGATCCTGATGCGGGGCTCAAACTCATGAGCTGTGAGATCACGACCTGAGCCGAACTCGGAGGCTCACATGACTGAGCCACCCAGGGGCCCCTAAGGTGACACGCTTCTAAGTAAGGATAGCAAGACCCCAACCCAGGGCTTCTGTAAGAGATTGAAACACCACAGCATCTATTTCTCTCATCTTCTCTGGCCCTTTATCACATACCTCTTGATAACAGCA
Source organism: Puma concolor (assembly GCF_028749965.1). Classification (NCBI taxonomy): domain Eukaryota; kingdom Metazoa; phylum Chordata; class Mammalia; order Carnivora; family Felidae; genus Puma; species Puma concolor. The sequence goes on from NC_141672.1 coordinate 46,588,144, forward strand.
CTAGGATTATCATCTTGTCCTATTTTATTTGTTAAATCTTTTTGCAGTTAGGTTTTTCTCACAACCAAGTTGTAAACCCTTTGTGGACTAATGGACTATGAGTTAAATTTTTTGTACTCATTCATCCATTCTTTCAATAAAGACATACCAAGACCACCTATGTGCCATGCACATTATTAGGTGCTAGAGGAGGAAAGTGACTAAGCCAAAGGCTACTCTGGAAGGTGGATGATGACAAGACCCCATGACTTATGCTGTAAAGAAAGTACCTGCAGGGTGCCAGCGACCCCTAAGGGGTCGACAGACACCCTCAGGAGGAGTCATGCTTGGTCAACTACATCACCATGTGAAGGAACTGCTTAACCAACCAGTGAACGATATCCCCTCATAGGCATGAGGGCAGCCATAAGCAACACCTAGTTCTCTGCTGGGATTTCGAATGATTCCAGAGTGGCCCAGGCAGAGTCCCCATAAAGCAAGAGGACATTATGGAACTGTGATCATGCTAAAACAAAGCCAAACCTTTCTATGCCATAACTCTCTGGAGTTTCAAAATATGAATGCCAATCATCTTCCAATAAAAACGAATCTGTGCTTTGTGGTGACTAAAGAAACAACAAAGAGAGGGGGCTAGAAGTGACTTTGAGGAGACCAACTTGTTCTTTGACCTCAGGTAAATAGAGCATCAAATAGGGGCGCCTGGGTGGCTCAGTCGGTTAAGTGTCCAACTCTTGATTTCGGCTCAGGTCATGATCTTGCAGTTCTTGGAGCCACATCAGGCTCCACACTGACAGTGTGGAGCCTGCTTAGGATTCTCTTTCTCTTCCTCTCTCTCTGCCCCTCCTGTGCTCTCTAAATAAATAAATAAAGCATCAAATAGTAGTCAAATGTGGTGACTGTGGCAGCCGTGGGCAAGTGGCACAATACCAAGGTCTGGGTCATACACAGATGGCCAGAAAGTGACTGACTGTAACACCAGACCTTCCCCATCAGCAGGTACCCTCAGCTGACCTCGGTCATCCCAAATCTTCAACAGAGGGGCTGGCATAGATAAAGTCTCTCCCAACTCCTGAATTGTATGCTGTTTAGACAATGAAATAAGCAGGATTCACTTTTACACCAACTAAAACATAGGTTTTCCTAAAGTAATCTTCAGAAATTTTCCACCATTTACAAACAATGGGAGAGCTTGTTTTAATTTACAGCACTCAAGTTGGTGCTTTGCCCAATTCCAGATCCTAAGGAGATCCTGACCCAGCTCATCAATTGCTAGTTTGTCAACGTCAAGGATGCCATGAGCTATTAGATAACACATTCCTCATTCTTTCCTCTCGGCAGCTTGCAGAGCCTGTTGCCTTCCCCAAGTCCTGCCCGTTCATGCACAGGCGGCAGAAGTCTCTGTTCCAGGAGTCTTCCTTACAGGAAGGGAAATGTCTGAATCAATGCTTTTCACTAATTTAAAAAAAAAAAAAAAAAAAGCCAATGGGAACAAGAAGGCAAGCCACATCAAGGTACATAGGATTAAAATGGACAAGCTGAAAAGAATTCTTCCAAGATTAGATTGATAAAATGTTAGAGTGAAACATATTAAAATTATCACTAAATATCCTTAAGTACTTTTCATTTAAACGCCAACATTTTTATTTACCTAAGAACTGGACGAGACCTGCAGCATTCAGGTGGTGGTGAGGGTTCAACATGGGTTTTTGGATCAGAAATACCTGGGGTTCCTGGGTGGCTCAGGCAGTTAAGCATCTGACTCCTGGTTTTGGTTCAGGTCAAGATCTCACGGTTTCTTGAGTTCAAGCCCGGAGTAGGGCTCTGCACTGGCAGTACAGAGCCTCCTTGGGATTCTCTCTCTCCCTCTCTCTATGCCACTCCCCCACTCACACTGTTTCTGTCCCTCTCAAAATAAATAAACTTAAAAAAAAAAAAAACACCTCAGACACCTTAGTACATTTCCAATTGCTTTTGACCGAATCTTCCTTATCTGTAACACAGAGATAATATCTACTTTGTGGATTTACGTAATTTTGAAACCAGTTAATTGGCACTTACTCCGTGCTAAACTCTGGATAATAAGCACATTATCTAATTACTGCGATATACTGTATTTAATTTTCACAACCATTAGTTCTGCTTTTCTGTATTATTCGTCTATTCAATAACTGGAGATAGCAGTTGTGTGTATGTGTAGCTATCTGCATAGTGTCTGACACATAGAAAGTGCTTTTTCAAAAAAAGAAAGAAAAGGTAGCTATTACCGTACAAAGAATGTGTCATATGGTCACTTTTAGAACCACGCAGAGAAAACAGAGATTTGGAGATAGAGACTGCAATTACAAGTTACCTTTGCTAATAAATGACTGACATACTCGGGGCTTGTGTGATCAAAAACAAAAACAAAAACAAGATCCAATTCAGTTCATTACAACTTTTCTCGAACAGGGTAGCCTTACTCATCATGGTGATCTAGCCCCACCCCACTGCCTACTTCAAAAAGGAACAGAAAATCACTCCATATATTTCTTATATAAAAAGCCACAAATCTGTGGCACAAACAGGTCAAGAAGTATAGAAGAAATACACTGGAAAGAATTTGAAGAAGATTTTTATTTGGGGGTGCCTGGGTGGCTCCGTCTGTTGAGCATCCGATTCTTGATTTCAGCTCAGGACATGATCCCAGGGTTGTGGGATCAAGCCCCACCTCTCTCTCTCTTATTCTGCCCCTCTCCCCTGCTTATGCTCTCTCTCTGTCTCAAAGAAAGAAAGAAAGAAAGAAAGAAAGAAAGAAAGAAAGAAAGAAAGAAAGAAAGAAAGAAAGAGAAAGAAAGACCACTCTTACTCATAGTTATTCATTCACTCATATTGTCTCTCTCTCTTTTTCTCCTCTGGTCCCAGCAGCTTTGTTTTCTTACCTTTTTTCCTGACTCACATAAGCCATTGACTCTTAAGGTTAGAAGGCACTTTGGAGGTCATCCAAGAGGTCACAGTCTCTTTTTTTAAAGAAACCCACTGAGTCCCTACAGTGGAGAAGCACGCAGAATAGTTTGGAAGTCAGATCGCCTATTTCCTCCCTAACCAATGGAATGACAGTCCCTATCTCATTTCATAGTGTTGTCAGGAGGAATAAATGAGATAATGTATACAAAGATTTCAGTAATGTGCCTGGCACAGAGCAGGCGCTCAATACATAGGAGCCAGTCTTATCTAGAAGCATTATTTCATGCCCTGCACTATTTTGAATGCTCACCCACCTCTGGGGGAAGCCAAGCCACAGCCTCGTACAGCAGCGTGTGCCATTGTCTGGGAGCTCTCATCATTACAGAGTTTTGTTTACTTTAAGCTAAAGGATCTTCAGCTTCGATATATACTACCCTCCACATGGATACGGAATTAAAGCCCTCAACCGGAAGCCAGATTTTCAAGAAGCCAATGATAGTCGTCGCGTTCTCTGCCCAACTGTTTCTCCAGCCTCAGTGTTCGCCTGGTTCCTCAAGGGCCCCACCATGCTCTTTCCTCTGGCCACATCCTGACCTGTCCATCTCCCTCCAAGTGTGTATCAGAACCACTCCCCCAACTCAAGGGACAGTCTGGCCGGCAGAGAAGACCTGCTTCTGAAGGCAATATTATTATATACTATAGTATGCATATAATGTATTATTAAAGGTTTAGTGGCTTTGGGGGCAACCACATCGTGTCATTATTCATTCTGAACTCTAAGTCTACTAAAAGCCAGAAGTCCTTTCCCTGCACGCTGCTACTGAACTGTGCCTCTTCCGACTGAGGTCTAGGGAAGACAAGTGTAGGGGCTATGCTTACTGTGATGTAATAACCATCTTGTTATATTCAAATATTTTGGATCATGAATCTGTCATCGAGCCCCCAGCTACCCCTCTAGGTTCATCCATGGGTTTGACAGCTATACCTTCTCAGCCTGGCTTATACTGTAGTCCTTGCTGTGGCCACCGGCCTCAGACAGCAACCTGCTTCGGTTCTACCACTCCTCCCTAGCTTTCTGCCTTGGGGCTTCTCTGACAGCACATCGTGGGATGTTGAAAAAGGCTCAGCCCTCACACTGGTAGTGCAGGGACTCGATACCCTGGGGCAGCCCTTAACCAAGGGGAAAGGGGAGCCAGGGATGAATGCCACCTTGTCTGTCCTTTCTGAGGTAGTCAGTATGGCTCCTCAGGGGGTCCCCACGGGACTGAGCCCAAGTTGTCCACGGCAGTGCCTAGCTAGATAACAGCATCTTGTGTTACCTTTCCGTTCTTCCATTTCTCTCCGCAGTCCCCTTTCCTGTCCCTGGGATGCGTGCCCCAAATAAACTACCTGCACACCAGCCCTTGCCTAGGGCTCTGCTTTCTTGGGGACCCCTGGCTGAGTCACATGTCAGCACGAATAACGATGCAGAACATGTAGCTCCAAGTCAGGACACCCAAGTCCTCCCTTAAGGCTGACAGTGGCCGGAGCCAGGCCTGCCTGTCAAGTCACGGGAGCCACTCTAAGGCCACATAACTACACTCTGACCAGGCTTCCATGTCTCCATTTTATTCGGCAGGAAACAAGGGGATTTGTCAAAGGCTGTGCTAAAATTCACATATGGGATGGCTACCAGAATTCTTGTGATCTTCCCAGAATACAGAGTTCTCTTGTATGCTATCTCTCTTCCTTTCCCATTCCCCCATCAAAAAGGAAATTACTTTAGTTTTGCAGGACCCATTCTTCCCATTCTTAGGAAAGCCAGACCACTTCCTACCTCCTCATCCAAATGCTGGCAAATCAAGTTTCAAATCCTCTTCTGGTATCTGGCACAAGATTAGTGTTAACTTCACAGGTCCCTGCACAGAACCTACTTCCTCCCTCCTTTTTTCTTTTACAAACCGAGACAATGTTATTTACTGAGGTTTCAATGATTCCCCTGTTCCTTTGTGGCTCTTCAGAAATTCAAAAGTGGTTCAGCATCGCCATTTCAGTCACACATTTCAATCATGGATCTGGTGCACATCCTCACACAGCTAGAAATGTACACGATGTTCTACATGTATTTATGCTGCACACAAGCACTTGAATTCTACAGACAGATCAGGCCGAGCTGCCTCAGAAATTCCGATGGTTGTGCTGTATGGGAGTGCACTGGGGAAGTAGGAAGAGATCTCTCCCATCCGGTTTCTGGAATTAACATTTCTGCTCTTTCCAGCTCAACTTTACAGCCCATAGCATCAGCAAAAAATGAATCTCTCCTGGAGCCTCATTTTCCATGGGACACTGATGATTAGAATGCCTAGAAATTCCAGCAGGGGCACCTCTAAAAAGCTCGGGGAAATGCTACAAACAGGGACCAACTCTGCCTTCTTCAAACTCAGCCTCATTTCGGGTCTGGGAGAGGCAGTTTGAATGTCTCTGAGCCAGGGGAAGAAATCATAGTGCTTGCACACAGATGATTTTCAAACTGCTCTCCTTGGAGTTAGGTTCGGAGTGGGAAGCGGTAAGCGTAGCCACTTCCCATAAGCTTTCGTGTAAGTTTTCATTTGCAAACAAAAATCTTCTGATACACATCCATAAAACTTGAAAGCCAAGGCATCAATGACCTCAACATTACCTCCCACCTCTAATAAGTCTGTGATCTTTCTACTCAAAGAGTGCTCTGTGGCAGCAGCAGCTTAACCCAGGGGCTTATTAGAAATACCGACCTCCTGGGGCGCCTGGGTGGCTCAGTCAGTTAAGCATCTGACTTTGGCTCAAGGTCATGATCTCGCAGTTCATGAGTTCAAGCCCCACGTCGAGCTCTTGCGCTGACAGCTCAGCGCCTGGAGCCTGCTTTGGATCCTGTGTCTCCTCCTCTCTCTGCCCCTTCCCCACTCATGCTCTGTCTCTCTCTGTCTCTCAAAAATGAATAAACGTTAAAAAAATTTTTTTTGAAAAAAAAAAAGAAATACCAACCTCCTCAATCAGAGTTTTCAGCTTAACAAGATTCCCCAAGTGATCTGTGAGCACATAATATTTTGAGACCTAGTGTAAGTCACTTTTGTCTCTTCCTATATGTGTTCAAAATGCTTCTGCTGAACACTAGTTCCGATCAAAGTAACATATAAGAGTATCCTCCTGGGAGGAGCCACGAGAACTAAGTCTTATGATGTTATGGATAATTTTAAGGATACAAATATTAGGTGAGTAGATGTTTCATGTCCCTACATTTAAATGTTAGAAATCACGGAAGTGTTTGGATTACTCCTTCCGTTCAAGAAATCACGCCTGATGAACAAAAGGCATCATGTTCCACTATCTCTAACGCACTCATACTCACCCTTCAAAGGCCCAGGAAGCCTGCCCCTTCCATGGCTCATGCATGGAATCCCCCTACGTGTGTGGTTTCCTTAATAAAACTCACATGGGAGATACTAAAAAGGCAAGAACTGGGTGAGCCTTAAAGCACTTGTTTCAAATGACACAGTCAAGTTAACTTCTTCCACTCATAATTTTTGGACTACCCGACCTATCCTGTTCCCTCCCTTTCATTCAACTCCAGGTTTGTTCTCTCATGGGAGCCACAGCATGTAGTAACTCTTTCTGGTCTAACCATTATATTTGTTTTACCTCCACAACTCCAGCGTAAGCTCCTTGAGAAGAATCATTACACCTACCTCACATTTTGACATGCACCCAGCAATCTGCTGGGGTATCTGGTGAGTTAACATGTGCTGAGGACCTTGGTCACACACACTAGGTAAGTATTAGGACCTTACCTAATACTCCTTCCCAGATGCCATTTAATGGTATTGTTTATTGTGTAAAAGAAACCACTGAATCATTTGATTTTTTTTCCTAGCAAACCAAGACAAGGAAAACTGTATTAACATGTTGATATGTGGAGTGGGAACAAAACCCTACAACTAGCCTATGAGTCCCATGGAGTGACCTGCTCCTGCACAAAAGCAGGCCAGTTCATGCCAAACTCCACAATGGCTTTTGGAGTAGTAGCTTCCCTAGCCTTGACTAGCTAAACCCAGGGGGAAGGCTCCCATTCTGAAAGATGTGCTCTCTTTGGGAGAGTCCTGCCTCAGACGGCTCCCACAGAAGCAAAAAATAGCTCAGAGGAGACATCGGATTCTGCATTCTGCATCGTAATCTACGTGACCCAGTGGAAGTCAGTAAGGCCTTGGAAGGAATGATTAGGAGGGACGGAAAGGAAGGAACTGGCCAAAAACTCAAAGCAATAATCCTATTTCAAACAGAAAAAAAAGCACCACACCTTTCCTAGCAGATGAGTTATACAAGGCCCTTCGCTCATAGACGAAAACCTCCAAATTTCTCCTCAGGTCAAGGAAGAGAGGAATTTCGTCTTCTCTGGCATTGTCAGTTCTCTTTAGAATCGCACCTGTGCAGGGCACACTGGGAAGTCTCTGGCTACTTCTCAAGCCCTTTTGACACTCATTTCACCCAGCTTTGTTTATTTCAACATAAACAAACCAACTGGACTGCTGTTAAGTTTGTCTGCCTCTTACTTGCTTTGAGGGGACCTGTTTATAACACATACTCAGTCTCTGAAGCCCTACAGCACCCAAGCTAAACAAGCAAACCCAAGTTATTCACAACAGAGCGTATAAATGTATGTGACCTGCCGTCAGTTTGTCCAGAAAATTACAGAAAATTACAACACCCTAAGTGAAAAGTGCTTCAGATATAAAGTCCTTATACATTTCTCTCAACAAAATGACTTCTGCTTTTCACATTCACCAAATGAAGGGAAAAAGTGTTGACAAGTTATGTAGGAAAACTGGGCCAGGGTTGAATTTTTTTAGGACCCAACATGATAGAGAATAAAATTAAGCTGACATGCAGAAGACAGAGTGACGTAGACTCCTATCTTTTCAGGGGGCCAATCATCTCCAATCTCTTCTTTTTTCTTTTAATTTTAGAGAGGAGAGAGAGTGCAAGCGGGGGAGGGGGGCAGGGAGAGGGAGAGGAAGAGAGAGACAGACAGAGAGAGAGAGAGAGAGAAAACCTAAAGGAGGCTTCACGCTCAGCGTGGAGCCCGACACGGGGCTCGATCCCACAACCCTGGGACCGTGATCTGAGCCGAAATCAAGAGTTGGCCGCTCAACCGACTGACCCTCCCAGGTGCCCCTCCAATCTCTTCTTGATAATCCTTTAAATAAAGAGTTCCTGTCATTTACAAAAACATTATTTATATAAATTCCACATTCATTTAGAGGCAACTCCACATTAAACAGAGACAAATTTAAACATGGCGGATATAATAGGTCCTCACTGGATTATTAACAAGTAACTTCTGGACAATAACAAGGCTTTATTAGCTCCATTTTACAGATGAGAAAACTGAGGCCCAGAAATCAACTGACCAGCGCACTGTGACTGATTTCAAAATCCATACTGCAAGAATCCTTTACGACATATGCCCTCCCATGCATATAAATAAATGGCCACCTGGACAAACCTTCCTTTCTTCTCCATATTAGTCGTTTCTTCTCCCCCACAGATCAATGCTGAGGTCAACAAAGCCGCCCTGAGATAATGATGTCACCAGGTGACCAAAATGGAAACCAAACCAAACTTTACCTCACTTCTCCCATTCTTGCCTTTTAGAGGATCATGCATATACTAGAAAGCACTTTCCCAAAAGTGTACAAATACACACACACAGCCCTTCCATCTTTTAGCTCGTTTCCTAAAAGCCTTCTTGGGTTTTCAATCATCTCTGCACGATTAGGTCCAAACACCTTAGCTGGCAAAATCCTACACACCCACAGCTCCTGTTTTAATTTCTGCCTTACTTAGAAGTCGGGATTCTACACTCTTCTAGCCACTCAACTCACTATTTTCTGCACAGGCCCTCTCATAAGGCAACATTTTTATCAAAGCTATCCCTTCTGCCTGAAAAATGCCTTCATGCGTATTCTCTACAATCCTTTGTACATACTGAACCAACTCCTAATCACCCTTCAAAACTCAACTCAAACATATCTCCTCTTCAGTGAAGTCTTCTCTGACTCCCCAGGCAATTAACTGCTAGGTTTACAATGTTCCCAGAAGCCCTCCCTCCACTCCTTTTATTCCCATATCACTGCTTCAGCACCTATGATACCGTGTTAGTCATTTACCCAACACCAGGTATCTATGGACCAGGCACTGGAATATAGTATGTTACCTTTGTATTCCCACTGCATAACACAGGGGCAGGAAAGTAGCAGGCAGTCAGAAAACGAATGTTGAATGAGTAAGTGAAAGGCAGAACTACAAACAAGATCTTCTGCAGCAACATCAGGAAAAATCTCAATTCTTCTGTTTTCCTTTTACTCCGTTTATGATCTAAAGGAGCAACTCAGGGTATGATACACCTACTCTATAGAAACCAAACACTATAAAAATCGCAGAATCAACACCTTCACCCTCTAATGAGAGAAAACATGCCCACAAGTCCTTTTCCAATCTCCACAGTTAGTTTTGTCTCAAGCACCACCATTTCAGATCATCTTTTCTGTTGTATTTAATTATACGGAAAGCAACAATCTTTTTATCATTTACTTACTACAAACATACGCAATTGCCCCACATAGTATGCACTGTTTTGTGAGTTAGTAAGTCTTTATGGATTCACTTGCACACCTCCATTTATTACACTGTTTCCACTGCAAAACATATTTCAAGTCCAAATGACAAAAGTCATGAATAAATAATGTCACACAACCTATTTTTCTTTAGGAAACTGCACGTAAAGAGAGTAGGTTCCATTTTGCCATTTTTATGTATCAAAGGACCTGTTAGCCCCAGAAACAGTCATCTACAAACTGGGACTGGCCAGAGGTCTCAAGGTTAATCTGGACTGGAGGGCAATAATCTACAACTTGAGGGTTCTGGAAACCAGTCTCTACCTGGGAAGCTGACCATGAGCAGATCCCACTGACTAAATCTAGCGTGAAACACACACACACACACACACACACACACACACACACACACACACACAGTCTCAGGGAATGACTCAACCATTTTTTGTTTGTTTGTTTGTTTTGGATTTCAGATGACCATGAACCTGAGGCAAAGGATAAACCGTGAACCACTAAATTCTCAATAAATGCTAAATTTAAGAGAAGAAAAAGTTAGTATCAAAATACATCCCACGGATCTCAAACAAACCACATTTAATGTGAAAAATTATCTCTATTTAAAGTCAGTCCTGGAGAAAATAGAGCCAAGTTCATACTATGACTAATTACATTTTTTATTACACTGAGATCACGCCCCAGATATGAATTTGGTTCCCATTCACCAAGGTTTAAACTCTCAACACCAGAAAAAATATGTGCTTTTTAATTGATGATTACAAAGAAAAGTAAGTGATACATGATGATTTTGGTATAGGAAACCTCAGCCAGCCAATGAATGAGTCATTCCACACAGCCTAGTTTTCTGAATGGGTAAGAGCTTTACCAACCAAAACAGCCTTGGAGGTTAATTATCTTGACTGTCAATATTTTCAAAGTTTATGGCATATTTTCCTCTCTTCTCAAAGAGTGTATTCAAAAATGTATCCTTTTTGGTAGTTCACTCTCATTCATGGTAAATAGTAATTATTTACTTATTACAGAATAATGCCTGCAGAATCAGTTGAGGGTTCCTACCCTAACATTCCCAAACCTTCAGGGCTTCTACTTCCAATTCTTGTGTCTAAAGTTATAATATTTCTGTTTCTTTCCTGGTTGTCAAGCTGTCAAGGGTCACCTCATTCTAAATGTGCTACCCCTAATACGCCATGGATCCTTTCTCACATTAAAAAAAATTGTTAGGGTTGTTATCTAAAATAAGAATAAGTATGTTCTGAGAAAGGGTCTGAAGTATTCTCCCATACTTGATGCCCTCTATTCTGGTTGCTGAGTGGACATTTTTGCCCCACTGGTTCTTGGCTAGGTTCCAGATATGTGAGAGAGCCATATTCCAGGCTTGGATATATGCTATGACCAATCTTGATTCTCTGTATGATCCCCATACTGCAGAAGTAAATTGAACCATCACACGACCTCACTAATGAATTTCTGTCCTGGCCACAGGACAAGTGCAAAGGTTTCAAAGAAAGCAAAATTTCTGGGTTGTAACATTAATTCAGAAACTGGAAAATGGTCCCTATCTTACATAATGGCTCTAGATTTTGTATACCTATGGCACTTAGCAGCAGGAACAGGTAGGTTTCCACAAATAAGTATAGCAAAATAAAATTTTTGAGGAAAAAGATTGCCAAATGACTTTTAAAAACACAGAAGTTCTTTTTTTTTTTTTTTGGTCTATTAAATGACGAGACTTTTAAAGTAAGTGATTTCTTTCTACACCACACATTTAATGGCTTCACTTACTGAACTGCTACTATGTGGGGAAAAGTCTCCTTTAACCCAAAGGGCAAGAATGTTGCTCTAACATTTGAGTCACCTGAAGATTCATTATTTTAAACAGTCCCTTCAAGCACTGAAGTCAAGCATTCCACACAAATTACTGTACTTAAATCCCCTGCAGTCTATAACACATGAAAGTTTACATAACCTTGTTTGTCAAACCCGAGAAAACAATATCAAGCAGGTGAACCAGACTACCCTGTCACATCAAGGACAGAAGTCAAGAGAGCAGATCATCAGTCTTCCTAGCTATGCTCCCACACCCTTAGGAAGGAGCCTGGCCCTTCAGCTATTTATAAATGTGTAACTGAACAGAAGGGGCCCTGCCCCTGCCACCCTTGTAACAGGGGGTGCTGTTTGGGCTCTTGCTGAATCCCACTGGGGCCTGTGTGATCTGTCTCAGTGCGGCCTTCCACACCTGGAGGCACAGGGACCTCTGGGTGCAGCCCTGTCTGGTCAGGAAAAGGGCTGTGAGGATTTCCCGGCTCACTTCCAGCCTCTGATTCTATATATGGAAACAACCCATCCAAGGGTTTTCAGCCTCATGAGCACCACACCAGGGAGGAGGAGTAAGGAGGAGGCCAGCTCTCCTCTTGCTGCCCTGACCGCACACTCACTTTAGTGTCTCCCAGGCCCTGCTGCCCTCAACTGGACCTTGTCATCAAATGGCAGCCCAGACCTCTGCTGAGTCTCGCAGGCTGGAGGCTTTAACACGGAACAGCTGGAAGAGGACCCTGCATTCTTTTCTCTGTGTAAACACTGGGGGCTCTGTTCACCCTCCTGCTGCAGCAGGAACTAAAGAATTTCCCCTATCCAAAATTACAACGGACCTTGCCCCTACCCCCCATCCTCACCCCACCTCCCCACCCCAGGATATAATTTCAGTCTGTCACCAGCCATGCTAGCAAATAGAAAACTGCTGAACCTTTCCAGTACATTCATTTTCTATACTAGTGGAGAGGTCTGTAAATATGAAACGATTCTGTTATATTCAGTAAAGTTTTCCAACAAAAATATGAAGGACCCTGATTCATGCCTGCTCTCTACCGAAACCCTTTCTGTAAGACCGTTTCTACAAGATCCACATCGACACGACGAGGTCGTGATAAAGAAGTATAACCTCATAGTATACAAACTGCGAATGTAGCGTCACCTGCATATTAGTCTGAAGACAGAGCTCTGAAACTGTAATATCCATGGGGAAAAATGAATAATAAAATTGAATTTTCATGTATCCTTCATACAGCCTAATCAAAGCTTGGCTCTCTGAAGGGCAGCCCGGGTTTCTTCATGTGTTGCTGAAATCCAGAGAGCCACGTTGCCCAAAAGAAGAAGAAGGAAAAAAAAAAAAAAAAAAGCCCAGAAAATCCAGACTCTACGTGACCTGACTTACTTATTTCCCAGGAAACTGCATGAGAGAAAAATCAATCATTCATGCTACCGTGGCTACCACACGGAATGGGCTGAAGGAGTTGACAGTGGGCAAAAAACCAAAGCGGCCAGCGGAGGTAAGTGGGCGCAGGGACTGGGGGTGGGGGGGGGCAGGGAACGGTGACATGCCAAGGGCCCCGGCCCGCGCCCTCGGTGTACCCACTGGGAGGCGGCCGGGGGCGGGGCCCAGGCCCGAGGCTGGGAAGCAGGAGGGGATGGGGGAAGGAGAAAGGGGGGAACAGGAGGGACAGCGGCGGCCGCGCACTTACCGGGGCTGTTGGCCTCGCCTTCGAGGACGTGCAGCTCGGCGCAGTCGGCCAGCGAGTGCTCCAGGCAGAGCTGGAGGAAACGGGCCTGGGTCTGGCTCACGCGCTTAAGCAGAGACAGCAGCGCAACAGTCTGCTCGCACTCGTTCCAGCCCTTAAACCAGCCCGCCAGCACCCCGACCTGGTCGCGAAACATCATGGTTAGGGGGCGGCCCTCGGTCTACGAAGCCCCCTCGGCGCCCCAGCCCGCCCCGCCCGCCCCAAAGTTTGGCGGAGCCGCAGCCCCGCGGCCGCCGGAGACGCGTTCCCGTTCCAAGGTGGCTCCGGTGCCCGGACGCTGCAGGTACTGCCTCGGCTCCTGCCTCTCTCGTCTGGTTTCAGTTATGTTCCGGTGGTTCTGGCTGATTTCCCCAGAGATGATGACAGACAGTAGCACGGAAATGTTTCTTTTTAAAAAAATAACGATTAAAAAAAAATTCCCCACAAGGCACACAAACTGAAAGAATGCTCTTCCCCCCCCCTTTCGCAGCTCCGGGATGGTGATTTCCGGCGTCCCGGGGTCTCTTCCCCGCTGGGCGGCAGCTCGGACCCTTCACACCCGCATTCCCGAGCGGCGATCACCACTGGAAGGAGAGAAAGGCTGCAGTGAGACCTCGGCCAGCGAGGGAGCGCGCCCGGGAAACGAGAGCATCAGAGGGGGCGGGGGGGGGCGCCCCGCTGGGGGTTTGGTCCCCCCAAATTCCGGCCGCCCCCTCCGCACCCGGATGCGGGAGATGAGCTATTCCCGTTCCGGGAATGGCCAGAAGCCTCCTTCCCAGGTGCGGGAGTAGACCCCACGGCTTCCTGTTGCTGCCTCTGCGAACGGCTGGTGCTCCCTACACACGCCACCCGGGGTGGCCTCGAGGGCTGAGCCTGCAAACGCCAGCACCAGCAACAGATCTTCCTCGCGCGGAAAACTTGCAATGCGGCTGCGAAGGGGCGCGGGGGTGGGGGTGGGGGCTAATGCAAAACAGAGGCGGAGGCAGCGGCAGCCCGAGTTCCTTCCTCCTCCTCCTCCCCCTCCTCCTCCTCCTCCCACTCCTCCTCCTCCACCTCCTCCTTCTCTACCTCCCCCTCCTCCCACTCCTCCTCCTCCACCTCCCGGAGAAGCAGCCGAGCGGCTGCAGCTCCATCTACAGCAACAGCCAGCATCTCCGCCGCCAGGCGCCCCTCTGGATTTAGGCCGTGAGCAGCCGCGGCAGCAGCTCGAGACAAAAATAAACTCCCCACCCAAAGCTCCGTGCCCAGCGGGCGGAGGCGCAGCCCGAGCCCCGGCTCCCCCGCGCCGCGCCTCTCCAGCCCACCCGGGAGGTCTCCGAGGGCCTGCTTTGCCCTGAGCGATCAGATGTGTGCGTGCGTGTGCGTTTGTGTGTACGCGCGTGTGTGCTTTAGGCATTCTGCCCCGGCTGCCACCGCCTACGGGCGGGTCCGGCCAGCCCAGCGCCTCGCCCGCGCTTCCCAGGCCGAAGGCGGAACGGCTCCAGGCGCGCGCCGAGCGCGGAGACAGCCGGAGTTCGAAGCACTGCTTCCCCCGGCGGGCAGGGCGGCTCCGCCGAGACTGCGGCTCAGCGCCGCCCGCACACGCCCCCCAACGACCGCAAAGAAGAAAGTTCAGCTTCGGGGGCTCCCCTAGTCCTATCCCTGTCCGGTGGCGGCTGGCGGCGGAGAGAAGAGCCCAGCGGCCAACCCTCGAGGGGCCGCTCGCTGCCGGCACCCCGCTTCCTGCCTCCCAGAACTTCTCGAGTAGAGGGGGAAGTCTCTTGGGAGGAGAACCCAGTGACCGGCGGGTCCCCTGCCGCGGTCGGAAGGGTGGGGGCGCTCACCTCGGCGCGGCTCATCCCGGCGGCTCGGGGCCCCGTGCGCGGGTCGGGGGCCGAGGCGGCTCTCAGCGAGGGTCTGGGCGCCCGGAGCGCGGGCTGCGGGCCATGCCGTCGGGGCGGGCGGCGCTCAGAGAGTGCGGTGCTGCGAGTCCGGGCCGCCGCCGCCGCCGCTGCTGCCGCCTCCAGTGTCGGCTCGCGGAGGACTGAGCCGCCGAGCCGGAGCTCCCCACATGCTACTGATTAACATACACCATTACATCATGGGCTTGGCAGGGAGCGCCCGAGAGGGGGGAGAGGAACCCGGGCGGCGGCGGCGGCACGCGGGGGGAGTCGGGGGGAGGATCCCCGGACCCCGCGGGCGACGGGGGTGGGGGGGCGGATTCCTACGTGGGGACCAGAAAAGGGGAGGGGAGCGGAGAGGGAGGAGCCGGATGGCGCGGAGGGGTCGGGTTGGAAGAACCGCCCGGCGGAGGGAAGAAGTTTGGGGAAGGGGAGGGGTCCGAGTGAATTCCTCCCCGGCCGTCTGAGAGTTCTGGAGGGGTCGGGGCCCTCGAGTCGCCCGAGCGCTGGCAGTAGAAGACTCGGAGGGCGCTTGAGAGGGGGCGGTGCTGCCACCGGCTGCTCGTCCTTGGGAATGTGGTTCGCCGACTCGAGTGACCCCTGAGTCCTCCTGGGGCCCGGGGGTGGCAGATCTGTTTGCCCGGCGGGCGGTGGAGACGTGGGGTCCCTGCCGCGGGGGGCGTGGACGGGTTCCGGGGGTCTCCGAGGCCCAGGGGCAGTGCACTGAGCTGGGCGTGCCTGGATGCCGGCCTCCTTCCTTGTGGCCCTTGTCTAAGGGGCCCGAGAAGTGCCTGGCCTAATCACCCCTCACCTGGCTCTGGCCTTGGCTGCCCTTTGCTCTCGTCGGCGGCCTCGCGGGCCACCCGGCCCCCCTCTTGGGCCTCTCTCTCCCCTCCGGAAGCCACCCGACCTCTGGGACCAGCCTGGGAGCTCTGCCTGAGTACTCTCGTGTGGAGTGGGAGACGAGCGCCGCCCTGGGCGGCAGGAAGGCGAGCGAGGCCACCTGTCAGCGCGTCGGAGTCTCCAGGCTGGGCGGTTGACCTGGACCTGGGCAGTGCGCGAGGCCGAGGCGGTGTCTGGGTCAGTGTTCCACCGGCGCGGAAGAGAATAGCGGGGTGCGGCGGCCAGTGGAGCAGCCTAAGGTGGGCTGGAAAAGCGCGCCGGGTATGGTCTCCAAAGTAGAGGGTTAGTAGTAGGGGTTAAAAATCCCCTAAAACCTGAAAATCGCTGTACCTTCTTTTATCAGGTGAATATTCACGGGTGGACTTGATGGCCAAATCCGGGCTATCTCTGTGTTTTCAGTGAAACACTGAGCCCTTAAACACTTTCTCCAGCAACTTGAAGCTTTGTTTATAAGAGTACTTCTGAGAAACCAGTGAAATACGTGCTTTAGACCCAGCCTTCCCTACTCTCGTGAACACAGTATTTTTGAGGATAAAGTATTTGAGATATTCCACTAATTCACACTTCCGTTTTTCAACTATAGCATATGATATGCCCCTGGAATTTCAATCTTTCCTTCCTTCCTCAAACCTAGTTCCTGCACCGTGTACTCCGTGTCAGACACGTGACAGTACCTAACCCTCTGTTGGGGGTATTGAAAGGTCTTGTGGGGCTGCAGAAGTTTAGATGTTTTCGTTAAAATAGGATATGTGAATAATTGTTTAAGATCATTATTTAGGGGCGCCTGGGTGGCTCAGTTGGTTGAGCGTCCGACTTCAGCTCAGGTCACGATCTCACGGTCCGTGAGTTCGAGCCCCGCGTCGGGCTCTGGGCTGATGGCTCAGAGCCTGGAGCCTGCTTCCAATTCTGTGTCTCCTTCTCTCTCTGCCCCTCCCCCATTCATGCTCTGTCTCTCTCTGTCTCAAAAATAAATAAAAATGTTAAAAAAAAAAAATTAAAAAAAAAAAAAAAAAAGATCATTATTTACCAGCCAGGAAAGGTATCTGCATAATTTAATGACTATCTTCCCTAAAATCGAGAATCCTAGGGTCAATGTTTTATTTTTGTTTTGCGTTATTATTATAGAGGCAGAAAATCTTGTCATATCATTTTCTCCAAGACATTACTGTCAATTAGCTAGTCCTTAGTAATAACTTCTATCGGGAAGTGGGAAGGAGAGTTCCAGCACAGTCTACCCTGGTATATACTTTGCTATCAATGGCAGCCAAAGCAGAAGTTCTCCATCTGGAGCCTTTGAAAGCCCTCAAGAATGATATATTTTTTTTTAAGTGGAAGAAACATCAGTTTCATTAACGTATTTATTGTCACCTGCAGATTACTAAAGGAATAGTAAAACTAAAAAAAACCAAAGCCAACAAACCTTGAAGCAATCTTCAAAAATTCTAATGCTGAAGAAAGAAAATACTACCACCTACTGGAAAAATGTAGTTCTTACAGCAGCCTTTAACCGAGGAAAAGATCTTGATTTAGTTAATTTTTGAGCTACTTTTGAGAAATACAAAGATGAGCAGGAATGAGTTACCAGTCCCCCTTGTTTTTGTGGGATGACAATACTCGTGATTTCCCATGCCTCTGGGCCTTTTCTCTGATAAGACAGAGAATATAGATAAAACCCAGTGAGGCTGCTTCATTATTCCTCAGAGTGAAGTCAAGACTCTGAAGGAAGGAAAGGAATACTATCAGGTAAATATATGTTTGTGTATTAAATGTGGAATTTTCCTATATGAACCTGTACCCAATTTTTATGGATAATTAAGAAGTAGCTAACAAGTACTAAAGGTTCACACCCCCTTGGAAAAGCAATGAAAATATGAGATAGAGGACATTGTTGTTATGTCTGTGTTCACTATTTTTTATTTAGTCATTTGAAAAATACCTATTGTTCACCTACTTTATGCCAGGCAGTGGGTTAGGCAGTGAGTACACAGAGCACAGGTACTGAGTCCATCATGGTGTACCAAACAAAAGATAGATCAGAATATCAAACGAATTCACATTCTTTTAACATTCTTTTGTTTTTCTCCTCCCTAGACTCTGCAAAGGAAAGAAATTAGTGTTTGCTCGGTGAGTAATACTTTTTATCAAATAACTCAAATGTTCAAATGTTTCAAAGATGACTAAGTCCAGCTAAATCAGTGCTATGTTTATAAGTCACTGCTTAAGAACATGTTTAGGTATTGTTTATATCAATAAGCTATCTCCAGGAGCCCATGTCTATGGATTTTAAATTCATAGTTCTAGGAGTAATAACATAAAACAAGAAAAAGTGTATTAGTTATAGAGACATTAGAACAAGTTATCTTTAATTATTTGCTTTATTAATTAGCAAAAGTGTTAGCAGTATTAAAATCTGGGGGTGCCTGGGTGACTCAGTTGAGCATCAGACTTTGGCTCAAGTCATGATCTTGTGGTTCATGAGTTCAGGCCCCAGGATGGGCTCTGTGCTGACAGCTCAGAACCTGGAGCCTGCTTCGGATTCTGTGTCTCCCTCTCTATCTACCCCTCCCCGCTCACACTGTCTCTGTCTGTCTCAAAAATAAACATTAAAAAAAATTTTTTTTGACGAAGTATTAAAATCTCCACCAAAGGGTGAATGACAATGAATATTTTTCATTAATTCAATCATTTAATAAATCTATATTGAGCATTTATTCTGTGTCAGGTTTAAGATAGATGTTTAAGATACAATGTTTGAGATACATGGTGTTTTCTATCTAACATTTTCTATCAAACATGGTGTTTTCTATCTAACATTACAGATGGCGTTTTCTATCTAATATATATATACATATATATATATAATCTTACATATAAGTTATATGTATAATTTTTATTTAATATGTAAATATATTTATACATAAAATTTAATAATAAAATAGTGATAAATAATTATAAAATAAATAATAAAAATGAGGAAAGAAATAAAACTTCATATATCCATTATATATTAAAATATAGATTTTATTGCATATATGCATAGAAAAAGGTGTTGAAAAGATTTCCACCATGATGGTAACTACTGGTGATTTCCCTGGATGATGGAATTACTGAGGATTATTATCTTGTTTCTCTATATTGTCTAATTTTTCCACCATACATACAAAAGTTAAAACAAAACACTGCATAAGCTCAAAACGACTGACTAAAATTAAATGTAGAAAGTATTCTGAAAGAACTACACTGTAAAACTTAGGTCTTCAACTCCTAATAATTGTTTAGGAGTCTGTTTGCTTCCTCCAGGGTCTTGTCCTAGCCTCATTACTGTGCCTCATGGCCTCAACATTCTGGTCTTTCCAGCCCTTGGTTCAGACACTTCCTGTGGTTTCTGAATCAACATTGAATACATTCCAAGCTCTTTGGCCTGAAATACAAAGACTCCAGCATTTGGCCACTATCTGCTGCTCTGGACTTTTCTCCAGAATTTCATTCACTAATTCATTCAACAAGAAGTATTTATCTAATATAAATCACTGTGCAGGGCAAATGGAGGATACAAAAGTCGAAGAGAGGGCATGGTCTCTTTAATCTCTAGTGGAGAACATAAAGTATGGGGGTGTGCGTGCGCGCACACGCACACACACACATTTCACTGAAAGGTACAATACACAGTAGGTCTAGGGGAAGATTGCACACAGTGTTGAACAATACCAGAGGAGGCAGAAATTCTGCCAGAAATTTCAGAAATACAGTAGGCATCTGGTGCCTTATGTGTTGGTGCTCATTGGATAGTTTCAACAGAGATGGGCAAAATTTTAGGAATCTATCCTACTGCAACTATAGCATTATTACTGTAAGGTATACAAAAATATACAAGAATGTTAATTTCAGCATTATTTATATAGCAAAACACTAGACTGCAGAGTAATGTGTGAATAAATTATCAAACCTCCATACTGTAAGTCTTATACAACTGTTTTTAAAAATGAGTTATAGTTGGAAAAAATGCATCAGAAATATGATAGATTGATGGATAAAGGGATTATAGGTAAAGTAATATGTGATAAACATGAAAAAAATGTTAATTATAGAATCTAGAGTGTATAGGTATTAAGCATTAAATTCTTCCAATTTTTTTGTATACTCATGTGTATAATAAATTGTTGGGGATAAAAATGATGAGTCAAATTTCTATGTATTGGCCTAGAAATAAGCATTTTTTAAGT
This sequence comes from Puma concolor, assembly GCF_028749965.1. NCBI lineage: Eukaryota > Metazoa > Chordata > Mammalia > Carnivora > Felidae > Puma > Puma concolor. The sequence continues at coordinate 46,608,291 of NC_141672.1, forward strand.
CATAGAATAATGTTTATGCTATGATTCTGTTTTTGTGGTTAAGAGACCCAGTTCTAAAGCGAGAGTCCTGAGTCTTGGAACACAACCCTATCAACTGACTAGCCATTTGACCTTTTACTAGTCACTTCCCACTCTGTGCCTTAATTTCATTGGTAACAAATCTACCTAATTGTTATGAGTAAATAAGTTAATACATTTAAATTTCTTAAAACAGTGCAGGCATATAGTGTTGGATAATATTAAATATGATTGAGAGGAGAAAGGTTATGTGGGATGGCAGAGAGCAAACAAACTTTTGTGTCTCTCTGTAAATATGCTATAAATACAAATACACATATATTTGTATGAGAATGTTTATTTGTATGTTTGGTACAACCCCACGAGGGAACAATCAGACATCCAGAAAGAGGGATATTCTCAAAGACAACTGGTCTGAAAAAAATGGTGGAAGGGCTGTCCTAGATTAAAAGAGACAGAAGGCATATAACAACCATATGCAATGTGTTATCCCTGATTGCCTCCAGCCTTGAAAAATTAGCTATTAAAGACATTGGGGGACAATTGGGGATACTGATATTGGTATTAGGCGATTATTATTAGTTATTAGTTTTGTTAGATGTGACCATCGTATTGTGGTCATGAAAGAGAAGAGTTGTTTTTTTTGTTTGTTTGTTTTTAAAGGATATTCATGCTGAGGTGTTTGGGTGAGGGGTCAAGATGTCTTCAGCTTAGTTTGAAATTGTTTAGCAAAAAGGTACGTGGTTAAAATGTATGTGGCAAGTGTTGAACCAGGCGGTGAGTATAATGGGTGCACACTGAACTATCATTCCGCATTTTCTGTGTGTTTGAAATTTTTCTTAATTAAAAAATTGAAAAATAAAGTTAAGTATTAAGGTTTTAAAAACACAGAGATGGGGTTTATGAACACCATTTGCAAAGGCAAGGAGATGTGCAAGTTCATAGTAAATGCTGTCAATGCTTTGGCGTTAAGAACAAAGGTATGAGTTGTAATAATATTAAACTTGACTGCTGTGTTTCTCAAAGTGGGAGTCCATGAACCTTACACATCAGAATCACCTGGGAGTTTATTTTAAAAGGCAGATCTCTGAGTTCCTCTGTAGGTGTAGTGAATCAGGGGGCGCCTGGGTGGCTCGGTTGGTTGAGCATCTGACTCAGGTCATGATCCCAGGGTCGTGGGATTGAGACCCATGTGGGGCTCTGTGCTGAACATGGATGGAGCCTTACTGAGATTCTCTCTTTCCCTCCCTGCCCCCCAAAAAGATGTAGTGAATCAGAATCTTAAATCTTAAAGTTTCCATGTGAGTCTCAATTAGAGTGTTTACTAAACTTCCCCTGTCACAAGATGAACGTTGGCTGTTTAGTACCATACAGATTCCCAGGCCCCTTGCCTGATAATTCTGATTCTTTTGGGCTGGGACTTGAGAATTTGTATATTTAGAAAATGTTCTAGGTCATTTTGTGATTGGATCAGTTTGGAAAACGCTAAGTTAGAAAACTCTGAAGAACCTCAAAGTAGAGTTTCCTAAGCACGCTTGGTAAGAATCACCTGGGCTGCTAGTAGAAGGCACTCATATTTGCAGCCCTCACCAAAACCTTCTAAATTAGAATCTTCTGGGAGTGGGCCTGGAAGTCCATGTTTCTATCAAGAGCCCCTGGTGATTCTTTTTTTTTTTTTATATGTAAATATTTTATTTTATTATTTTTTTTATTTTAGAGAGAGAGCATGCCCGCAAGTGGGGGAGAAGGGCAGAGGGAGAGAGAGAGAGAGAGAGAATCCAACCAGGCTGAGAATCCCAACACTCAGCGAAGAGCCGGATGTGGGTCTGGTCCCACGAGCCTGGTATCATGAACTGAACTGAAATCAAGAGTCAGATGCTCAACTGACTGAGCCATCCAGGTGCCCTGGTGATTCTTAAGATCAGACAAGTGGGGGAGCATCAGTGCACAGGTGTACAAAGCCATCTGAAGGGACGGCCTGTTGAAGCGGTGGGAGCAGCAACAGAAGCATTAAGAGGAGAGGTCCCGAGCGAGCTCTCACTAGATGAAAGATAGCACTTTTCTCTTCTTGGTGTGTCATTCGGGTCCATCTCTAAGTGTCCTAGTCCCCACATTCCAGTCCCAAGAATCTGGATAGAGGATGTCTTCCCACATGGAGCAGCTACAGATGAAAAGGTGCTGGTGGGGAATGTGTGGATTTTTGGAAGGTAGAGTTGTCATGCAAATTAATACTCGGCCATGCCAGATATATGCCAAAATCTCACAAGCTTGCTGAATATATGTCAACCCCTGATAGACGGATTCTTTTTTCTTAGCCTGCAAAAGGAAACGCCTGATGAATTCGTACGGTAAGGATGTCCCTTTGAATGATCCTAGGGAAATACCTAGACATCTCACTTCAAGCAGTTTTATACTCTACTTTCCTGTGAAATTGTGCAACGTATGTCGACAAAGAGGAATATGTCACTGAAATAAGGTTGTCATAATGGTAGAGTGGACTCTGAGCCAGACACCCTGGAACTATGCCCCGCCTGATTTCACCGGCTGCCCCTTCTTACCTCATTTCATGCTGCATCCCCACCCCCCGCCTACACTCAGTTCCTCAAATGTGCCAAGCTCATTCTCTTCTGGAGGACTTTGCACTTACTATTCCTGGAGAATTATGTCTTTCTGGCTCCTCAACCAGCACTTCAAAAGGCTGACTCCTCCCTCAGGTCTTAGCTCAAATGTCACCTTCTTAGAGAGGCCTTTTTAGAGCCCACTATCTAAAGCAGAGGCCCTTTCCTTACCGAAGCATGTACCACAACAGAACTTGTATTGCTTGTTCCTGATCTCTCTCCACTCACCAGATTTCCAGCTCCACAAGTGCAGGGACCCATTCTTTCTTATTTATCCTCAGGACCTTCAGTACTTTCTAGGACCTGTCACCCAGAAGTGCGCAGTAACTATTTGTGAGTTGAATGAATGAATCTCGGGGTTGGAAGCTCCCTCATAAGACTCTGGGTCCAGTGCCCCATCCTGTACTTAAATACCCTATTACTGTGTTTTGAGACCCAGTCCATGAGCGTACTTTTACCTAAACTGCAGTAAAACAAGAGTAGCAAGAATAACATATTCTCATTTTTTCACTGTTCCAAATTTATTCAGCTTCAAGGACTTTACTCTGACATTATGCTCTTCCTGCTTGAGGGGTAGGGGAGGTATTAAAGTATCTTATAGTAAATGATAGTAATATTGGGCTATTGATATCCTTATTTGGAGAAATTAAAAAAAAAAAACACAAAACTTGGTGACTTTAGCTGGTCTCCTGGTTTTCCTGGCCCATGAAATTCAGAAGTCTGCACCCCTCTGCATTCAGAGGTCACACCCCTCCATCTAAGTGGCCGTTTCGATGACCTTGGAGTGGCCATTGGCATTGATGATTAAAATGTGCTTTCTGTAAGTACTTGGTCTGTCCCTCTGTAACTTGCACCCATGGCAGCCATGGACGTGCACCTGTCAGCTCCTTTTCAAGGGTCTGCCACAGGATGGTGTTGCCAACACCAGCTGCTGTCTCTTTGCTCAGGGACACCCCATCCACTTAGTGGAGACTTTCTCAGGACTATGCTGTGGTCTGAAGCCCTTCCTCCTCAGTCCTTCTTTCCTCTCTGTTTTCACAGTCCTGGTCTGAAGGCTCTCCCTGCCTTGTCCCACTCCCTCCCCATTGAACCTTCACAGGTATTTCCCCCAATAAATAGCGTATACATCTAATCTTGGCATCTCCTTGTTGAAGGACCATCCTAAACAGACATACTATCCCCTGGCTTCATGTGACCCTAGGAATTGGACAAGGGACTCCAAATGTGATCTGACCGGCTGTGCAATCATGGAGAGGGGACCATCCATCTCACCACCCATAAAATGGAGAAAATTCTACTCCTCTTACAGGGCTGTTGTGAAACTTGAGTGAATAGCACATGCACTGCCTCCCAGTGCCTGATGCGCAGTAATGCAATGCCTGTCCCTACCCGACCCAACCCCCGTCACTGTGAGGCTGCGGAAACGTCTCTTCAAAAGCTGCTCTGATCTATGAAGAAACATTTTATAGGTTCAAGGGAAAAGTGAACAAAAGTATAGAGTTTTTGAAAGTTGTACATTTTGAAAGAGCTGAATGAAGGTCTCCTCGGGTTATAAATGTGTCGTATCAGACAATCTCATGTAAAATGAGCTTTAGTGCAAATTCTAACTTCCGAAGAGCAGACGATTAGGCAGTCATGTGAGTGGAATGGGATGTAGGTGAGCTAGAAACAGAGGTGCCAAATGGAGGAATCCGTTTCCTGGTCGAGAGGGATGAGTCCAGGTGGTTCTCAGTCCTCGGTCCTCAGAAAAGGTATACAACCGCTGATGTGCATGCTGGTGAGAGTAGGCTGTTCAGGTCGAGATGTAGAGAAGGAATTAGCAATGGTTAAGTGTCAGACTTTGGCTCAGGTCATGATCTCACAGTTTGTGGGTTCCAGCCCCGCATCAGGATCTGCACTGGCAACTCAGAACCTGTAGCCTGTTTTGGATTTTGTGTCTCCCCCTCTCTTTGCTCCTCCCCCGATTGTGCATTCACTCTCTTGCGTGCTCTCTCTGTCTCAAAAATAAATAAACTTTGAAAAAAGATAGTGTGAACCAGGGGGCACCTGGGTGGCTCAGTTGGTTAAGCGTTGGACTTCGGCTCAGGTCATGACTTCATGGTTCATGAGTTCAACACCACATCCTCTTTGGATCCTTTTGGATCCTCTGTCCTGCCCGCCCCCCTCAAAAATAAATAAACATTAAAAAAAAAAGGAAGTGAACCAAGTCGATATCTGCACCAGATAGAACTGTATTTGCCACTAGGATCTAGTGTGCTTCCTGAGAAGTAGGCACAGCTATTCTGCATTAAAGATACTATTTAGGGGGGCTGATTCAGTCAGTTAAGCGTCTGACTCTTGATTTTGACTGAAGTCATGGTCTTGAAGTTCATGGGTTCGAGCGCTGCATTGGGCTCCAAGCCAGTGCAGAGACAGCTTGGGATTCTCTCTCTCTCAAAATAAATAAACTTAAATATGTATATGTATATACATATGTATATGTATATATATACATAATTATATATATATATTATTTAAGGGCGCCTGACTGGCTCGGCTGGTGGAGCGTGTGACTCTTGATCTCTGGGTGGTGAGGTCAAGCCCCACAGTGGGCATAGAGCTTACTAAAAAAGATGTTATTTAAACATAAGTGCACTGCTGGCTCTCATCAACTTGTTAGGAGGCCTGAAAACAACTGGCACGTTACTTGGCACATAGTTAAGTACTTGATAAATATTAATTTTCCTTCTTTCTGTGCCTGGATTAGAGTGTGTTCATTTGGTTACTTTACCTCTTGGGTCTGCCTCACATGGAGACATGCTCTCTCAAAATTCATGCAGTAAGGCCTAGGACAGCCTTGCCAGGCCTTGAGTCATTATCGGAGGGAATAAAGAGAGAGATGTGGAGGAAGGAACCACAGAACTGGTGACAGATGGAATGCGGGAAGGCTAGAGCGGGAGTCAGGTTTGCTAAGATAGCAACAGTGAAAGGCAAGCTGGGTGAGGCCCAGGAGCCATGGCTTGGGGAGACTAACCTTGAGTTCAAGTCTCATTAGAGGAACCTCAGAAACACCTGTGTCGGCAGGGGCACACACTAGGGTAGAGAGTGGGGTTTCATGAGCCCAGGGCACGGTGGTAATTGCCTGCACCGGCTTCCCATATCCCTAGTACATTTTCACATGGGGTCATGGCCCCATCCAGGCCAAAAGCCGAGGTGCTTTCCCTCCCCCCCCCATCAACCTAGCCAGGTGAACCTCAGGTAAGACAGTGGGACTCTTGAGGAATCTGGTTTCACTTTTCACTAAAGTTCTTATTTCTCTTGGGATAGCTTTCAAATTTCCTTCAGTTCCTCAATTTAAAGAATTCTTCCGGAAAAAAAAAAAAAAGACTTAAAAAATTTTTTTAATGTTTATTTTTGAGAGAGAGAGATGGAATGTGAGCAGGGGAGGGGCAGAGAGAGAGGGAGACACAGAATCCGAAGCAGGCTCCAGGCTCTGAGCTGTCAGCACAGACCCCGATGCGGTGCTTGAACTCATGAAACACGAGATCATGACCTGAGCCCAAATCAAGAGTTGGATGCTTAACTGACTGAGCCACCCAAGGGCCCCACCCTTTTAACCATTCTTAAGTGCAAAACTCAGTGGCATTAAGTACATCACATTGTACCATAAATCCCTACAAACTATTTCCAGAACTTTTCATCATCCCAAACTGAAACTCTGTAGCCATTAAGAAACAATTCCCTGTCTCCCATTCCCTCAGCCCTTGTTAACCAGTAGCTACTCTGTCTCTATGATTTGCTTGTTCTGGGGACCTTACAGAAGTGGAATCACACAATGTTGTCCTTTTGTGTTCTGTCTCCTTTACTGAGCATGATGCTTTCAAAATTCATCCATATTGTGGTATGTATCAGAATTTCATTCCTTTTTAAGACGAAAGAATATTCTATGAAGAAAACTTTTATGACAGCTTTCTCTAGATGGAGTTAAATAAGAAGGAGCTAACTCTAAGTTTTAGAACACTTAGGTATACTACATTTTGACTGATTTCTAAACAATATAATTCAAACCAATTAACTGGCACAATTATTTAAATAAAATATAAATATAAGCAAATTTTGAACCACAGTTTCAAACACAAATGTAGATGGATTCACATTTCTTAAAAATAAACAAATGTATGAAGTTTTAATTATAGTTTTTTTTTTACAATAAAGCATCTCACAAGGTGTCATAGATAAATTTTCAAGTAAATATAGTCAGAAGATTAAATGTAAGCATTGCAAAACTACTCCTGTTTACAGGATTTATATAGGTCAAAATTGTAAAAGTGAGACCTTAGGGCTTTTGGAGGGATAAATTGTCCCAGATTGGCATAAGAGAACGAGAGTAAAATCACTTGTCCCAGAAGTCATCAAATCTTTATTGTAATCCTGGTTATTAATTTCAGAATTACCAATGTCTTTTCCACTAAAAGTGTGATTGAAATGTGTCCACAAGTTTGATTAGTTGAAAATTTAAAATGTACAAAAGGGTCATATTTCTACAATCTAATCAAAGGTCAGACTCCCCTTCCCCAATATTCTTTTAAAATTTATTGGGGCGCCTGGGTGGCGCAGTAGGTTAAGCGTCCGACTTCAGCCAGGTCACGATCTCACGGTCCGTGAGTTCGAGCCCCGCGTCAGGCTCTGGGCTGATGGCTCAGAGCCTGGAGCCTGTTTCCGGTTCTGTGTCTCCCTCTCTCTCTGCCCCTCCCCCGTTCATGCTCTGTCTCTCTCTGTCCCAAAAATAAATAAACGTTGAAAAAAAAAAATTTATTTAATACTGAGGCACCTGGGTGGCTCAGTCGGTTAAACATCGACTCATGATCTTGGCTCAGTTCATGATCTTACGGCTTATGAGTTCGATCCCTGTGTGGGGCTCTGTGCTGACAGTGTGGGGCCTGTTTAGGACTCTCTCTCCCTCTCTCTCTCTCTCAAAATAAATAAACTTTTAAAATTCTACTTAATATTATCTTTGTCTATAGATTTTGTGATACTTGTGGTATTAGTCAGCTTTGTTATATTTGTAATTTGTTATAATTTCCCCCAATACTCTCTGCAGCAACCCCTGTATGATAAGAACATCCCACCAGTTCTGGCACCAACAACTTTCTCCTAACCAGGTGCTACTGTTGCCCAGGATATATTTGATTTAATATTGATTAGTCCAGCATTTTCCACATCCTTGGAATATTCCCAGTCAGAAAAGTTACGAGAAAACTACCTGGTTACATTTTTTTTTGCAAGGCTTTTCAAAGCATTTCTTAAGCTAATGTTCATTATACGTCTTCTGGAGAGTATAGTCCAGGGCAGGCCCTAAATTTACTTGAGCCCAGAACCCATCCTTCATGGGGCTTGTCGTACAGTGTTGCCTAGACTATGTTTTGGGAAATGCTGGCTCTGATAATAGGCTCGAGAAGAGCAACAAAAATGATGAAAGAGTTTTTAAATTGTATCTACAGTTCAGTGATGAAAAACCATGTGTTTTTTCGGACAATGTTGTCCAAGTGTAGTCACCTGACTAGCATGTAAGAGCACAAGCTTCAGGCAAAATAAAATAAAGCAAAACTGAATTCAAATCCCAACTCTACCAGCTAGTAGCTGTGTAATATGGGCCATTAACCTGTTGGTCTCAGTTTTCTGTCTACTTTAGTCAATTGAACCAGGATGATGGGAGGTAATTTTATCTAACTGTCTCAATTAGAGTATAGGCAGGAGACAAAAAAACACAACAGTTATTTTATCAGAGATTATTAACATAAAAGTTGTTGACTGAAAAGTCAAACGGAAAAACATGAAGGTATTTCAGAGGTAGCAAATTTCAGCAGTAGCAATTGCAGAAAGCAGCTACCATCCCCCAGGGCTGGAGAAACATAGTAAAGTAGTTGGGATTATAAAGCCTGAGAGGTGTGGAAGAGGGGCCTCCGGGAGCCGAACTACTCAGACTTCTGAGGAGGGGGTGCTGCTGGGCTGGGGCTGGTGTCCTGAGTGGGAAGACAAGAAGGCAGGTTTGGCAAATGTTGGAAGAACTGCAATGGAGATTCACCTGCTGCTCCTGGAATCAACCACCACTGCCAGGGAAAGGAGGTAGACTGAGGTAATGCTTGAAAAAACAGGAAGCCCACAGGAAAGAAACAGGAAGAAGTCTCCTTCCTGCCAGTCTCCCTCGACTTGCAAAGCTTTATAGGCAGCCCGCGGGTCTACAGAGTCTTACCCCACCATCACAAAGTGGAGAGAAGGGTGGGTCTGGAGCTGGGAGGCAATAGCTTAGTCACTGGCACAAACACAAAGTGCTCAGATCATAGAAACTATATGACAGCTATTCCTCCTCCTCCTAACCTGGCTAATTGGCTCAGTCCTATACCTGGTACAAATTTGCAGAATTTCTGTAGGACGTAGCTGTGATAAACACAGAAGAGATTGAATGCTAGAGGTTCAACCAATTAAATAAAACAAGTAAGGTAGGTATAATGTCACATTTTCAACTTAAAATGTCTAAACTCTTGGTTTTGCCCACCCTCTTCCCCAGATGCTTCCTCCCTCAGTCTTTTAAAAGTGCAACTCAAACAAGGTCACCCCTCTACTTTGACTTTTAGTATCTTCCCACCGCATAGAAGACAGTCTCAGCTCCTGCCACAGCCAATAAGGCCTGGCCTCTCTCCAACCCCATCCACATGGCTCCTCCTTATTTATTCAATTCCAGCCACACAGGCCTTCTCTCTGTTCCTCCAACACCCAAGCTCTTTTTCACTTTAGGCCATTGCATTTTTTGTTTCATCCTCCCAAGCACCAGGCTTACCACCACCACCACCAAATGACTAGTTTCCTAATAGTCTCTGGGCCTTCTATCTTGACCCCTTGTCCCCACCAACATACCAGTTCTTTCACCACATTCAGCTAGCCTTCAACGACTCCTCTTCACCTTCATGATAAAGTTTAACTCTCATCAAGCCCTTGCTGATCTTGCCTCAGTTTATCCAATGATACCCACTCCTGCCCCTCTTATTTAACGTAGTACTAGAAGTCCTAGCCAGAGCAATTAGACAAGAAAAAGAAATAAAAGGCATCCAAGTCGGAAAGGAAGAAGTAAAACAGTCTCTATTTGCAGATGATGTGATATTATACGTAGAACACCCTGATGACTCCACCAAGAAACTGTTAGAACTAATGAATGAGTTCAGTAAATTTTCAGGATATAAAATCAATATACAAAGATCAGCTGTGTTTCCATAACTAAAAATGAATTATCAAAAGAGAAATTAAGAAAACAATCCCATTTGCAACTGCATTGAAAAGAATAAAATACATAGGAATAAATTCAGCCAAGATCTTCAGTCTGAAAACTATCAGACATTGATGAACGAAATTGAAGAAGGCCATCTCTGCAGACTCATTCCCTCTTTCTCCTTCTTACTCTGCACTCCAGCTAGTCTGAATTATTTCAATTTCCCTGAACATAAAAGGATCTACAAATGCTGTTCTCCCTGCGTAAGTCAACACCAAACTGTCCCTCGGGTCCTGGTTTTCTGTCACTTCCTCTAGGAAGCCTTTCCTCATCCTCCAAGTCTGAGGTAGCTTCCTCCATAAGCTCCCATAATATGCTCAGCTTAAGCCTATCTTAGCACTTACGACTTTGCCTGTTTACTTCTCTGTGTTTGTCAATAGATTAGAAACTGCCTAAGACATGAACTGACCTGTTTATCTGTGTATTCCCATTGCTTTGCACAGAGTTTGCCATTTAACGGATATTTGCTGAACAGATGAATGAATGAATCTTAAAGGTATTGAAGACTCATTGCAGTTATATTAAACCGAGCAATAGAATCCAATTTGCATTATAGATATCAGTATTAAAGGTGGTTTGAGGTGTAGCAACCTACAGAGTAGTGCAGAAAAAATATTGGAAGTCATGTTTATTTTCATCTGTGTGAGAAATTAAGTTTTACTAATCTTGGAATAGGTGCAGAAAATGTCAATAACATAAATAAGTTTTGAGGATGGTTTGGAGTTTGAAATGGGGAAAGTCTGAAGATGGGAAAATCAGGATCAAGATGCTATTACAGTAATCCAGTTGAGAATAAGGATCTAAAGAGTTGGTAAATTTTTGAGTAAGGGAATGAGGAGTCTAGGGTAACTCTTATGGTTCCAGCTTGGGTACAGTGAATGGTAACAGTTGGTGAACCTGAGAGGACATGTCTACCTTTCCCATTAGATTGTTGCTCAACAGAGTCCAGACTCTCCTGTTCCTGTTTCTACTCCCAAAACACTGTTCATTCATTCAATCACTTATTCATTCAACAAATACTTGGAAGGCCTATTTTGAACTAGCTGCTGTTCTTGGTGCTAGAGATAGAGGATCAACAAGATAAATGCAAGTCCTTACTTAGCCTTGTGGAATTCACTTGGATGGGTGTTGAGATACCTTACCTCTATACTGTTTGTGGAGAGTTTTTATCATGAATGGATGTTGGATTTTGTCAAGTGCTTTTTCTGCATTTATTAAGATGATCTTATTATTTTTATCCCTCATTTGTGAATGTGGTGTGTCACATTGATTTGCATATATTGAAACATCCTTACATCCCTGGAATAAATTTCATGTGATCATGGGGTTTGTTTTACCTATTGTTGAATTCAGTTTGCTAGTATTTGTTGAGGATCTACCTGCAAAAGAATGTAGCTGAACCCCCTCCCTCACACTATATATAAAATTTAACTCAAAATTAATCATAGAACTAAATGGTAAAATCCTTGGAACAAAATATGAGTAAATCTTTGTGACCTTAACTTGGGCCAAGTCTTCTTAGTTATGACAACAAAAGCACAAGTAACAAGAGAAAGAATAGATACGTTGCACTTCATCAGAGTTAAAAACTTTTGTGCTTTGGGGAGCCTGGGTGGCTCAGTCGGTTGAGCATCCAACCAGCTCAGGTCATGATCTCATAGTTTGTGGGTTCAAGCCCTGCTTCAGGTTCTGTGCTGACAGCTCAGAGCCTGGAGCCTGCTTCAGATTCAGATGTGTCTCCCTCTCTCTGCCCCTCCCCCGCTCACACTCTGTCTCTCTCTCTCTCTCTCTTTCAAAAATAAATAAAAATATTAAACAGAAAAAAAAAAAACCAAAAACTTTTGTGCTTCAAAGGACACCATCAAGAAGGTGAAAAGACAGCCCAAAGAATGGAGAATATTTGTAAATCATGTATCTGATAAAAGAGTTCCATCTAGAATATAAGCTTTTACAAGCCAATAATAAGTCAACCCAATGGGCAAAGGATCTGAATAGGTATACAAATGGCCAATAAACATTTGAAAAGATGCTCAACATCATTAAGCCATTAGGGAAATGCAAATCAAAACCACAATTATACTATGAATGGTGGTAGGCTGTAGTGAGGAGAGGTACAGTTTAATGAGTATAGTTTCAGTTTTGCAAGATAAAAAAGTTCTGGAGATTTGTTGCACAAGAATGCAAATATACTTAACACTACTAAACTGTACATTTAAAAATGGTTAGGATGATAAATTTTATATATCTTTGGAAAGTAGTCACTAATCTATATAAGCCAAATACTTTCTCTAACAACGCATTCAAATACAATGCTTTTATAGATATTCCCACAAAATGTCACTTATTCACTGCTACTGGAAAATGCTGAAATAAGCCTTTAGGTGTCAGTGCACTCGTTTTTACTTGATTACCTACCAAATTATTCATATTTATTACTACCAAGGGCAGGAAAATCAATTACTTTAGTCACAGCAAGAGGAGATAAGGGCAAATCATCTTTAAGAATTATAAAAAATGATGGGTGAATACCTAAACAAAATGTGGTATATACATACAACGGAATATTAGTCAGCCTTAAAAATGAAGGAAATTCTGATATATGCCATAGCACAGATGAACTTGAAAACATTATACCCAGTGAAATGTCAGACACAAAAGGACAAATATTGTGTAATTCCATATATATGAAGTACCTCCAATAGTCAAAGGCTGAAAAGAGAGGGCATGGGGTGTCAGTATTTAATGGGTATAGAATTTCAGTTTTGTATGATAAAAAAATTCTGAAGATGGATACTGATGATGGTCACACAACAATGTGAATATACTTAAGGTCACTGAACTGTACACTTAAAAATAGTTAAAATGGGGGGTGCCTGGTTTGCTCAGCCGGTTAAGCATGACTTTGGCTCAGGTCATCTCCTCTCACTTTGTGAGTTTGAGCCCCATGTTGGGCTCTCTGCTGTCAGCGCAGAGCCTGCTTCGGATCCTCTTTTCTCTCTGCCTCTCCCCCGCTTGTGCTCGCTCTCTCAAAAATAAATAAACATTAAAAATAGTTAAAATGGGGGCGACTGGGTGGCGCAGTCGGTTAAGCGTCCGACTTCAGCCAGGTCACGATCTCGCGGTCCGTGAGTTCGAGCCCCGCGTCAGGCTCTGGGCTGATGGCTCGGAGCCTGGAGCCTGTTTCCGATTCTGTGTCTCCCTCTCTCTCTGCCCCTCCCCTGTTCATGCTCTGTCTCTCTCTGTCCCAAAAATAAATAAAAACGTTGAAAAAAAAATTAAAAAAAAAATAGTTAAAATGGTAAATTTTCTGTTATGTATATTTTACTACAATAAAAAAAATTATGAGGAATGGAGAAGATTGCAGGTGGAATCCATCGCATATGAGAAAGCAACTATGTCTTGGACAGATCTGTGAAGAGAAACAGGATGGCTGACATGGGCAAAATGATCTCTGAGGAATTCCCCAATTTTCACCCAAGTGAGTTTCCCAGATGAACTGTTGGTAGCTGACTGCGGCAGACTTTTAATGGCCCTCCTTCCAGTGGTACCGTTGGAACAGAGCTCAAGGAATTTCTGAGGTGGGATATGCTGTCAGTGCTCCTTGGAGGCACAAATACTTAGGGGTCAGAAGTCTTGCCTGATGCTTAGTAGCCCAGACCCCCAAAGGAATCTGGCCCCTAGAACATATTTATTACATAGCTATTGAACAGAGACAAAAGTTTGATTTGGTGTATACAATGGAGAATAGGTAATGTCTTTTTCAGAGTGTTGTATTTGATTAAAATGAAATGACATTATGTAAAAACACTGATACAAAGATAAGGCATTATTCTAATACAAACAGGACAAAAAAGTCTTGAAAATCTCCCTGAAGTTCAGTTTATTTGCCGTAATCTAATTTCTTAGTGAACTGAAGATAATTTCCCCTGAAGACACAGAAAGTTCTGATTTACCTTTTTCTTCGTCATCTTGGAAAGCATGGGGGATGGGGCTTTTTGCCTATCATGTGACTGTTCTGAAAGATATGGGTTTATGTGGAATAAAAATACGCTAGAAAAAAATAGTTATTTGTTTCTCTTAGCAGTTTTTCTGGATCCAAAACCTCTCCAGTTTCGGATGGATTTGCTATGCGGGAGGAAATCTAAGGTAAGGCATTACGAGTCTCACAGATCTTCCCTGATAGGTCACATTCTGCTAACCTAATCATATTTGACAATACCTTTAATTAGCCAAGAAATTTTATTATATGTTTGATATATCTGCCTCCTACAGATGAGTATCATTTTAATCTATGATATACTGAGCAGTCAAGAATTGTATCTTGCATTTATGATTTAAGAAGCTATATTAAAATTAAGACTTGTGTTTATGTGACTATCAGGAAAATTAAAAACCATTACATGGATATTTATAAAAACTGTTATTTTTGGAAAAGTTTTAAAGTTGGAAGCCCTGTCCTACTCCTTTATAAAATGGGGAACATACAATTACTTTAGGAAGAATTCAATTTTTCCCAAATTCCACTCCAGATTATGTCAAAGGCAGAACATCCAGAAATCTTGAGGCATTTATCTCCTCAAATTTTAGATGAATTGCTTTTAAGATTTTTCCTAATCAACATTATATGAAACCTTCTAGCTGATAAAAGGCCAAACATTTACATTCTTCTCAAGAGTTGAATGAATTTTTATGTTATCAACACAGATGGTATTCCAGTATTTACCATAGTGAACAGGAAGGAATTAATTTCATCATCCATGTACCATACAAATATGAAGTTAAAATAGAATTTTCATTGATGGTCAATACTGTAGATTCCACGTGACAATTAATTCCAAGAACACAAATTCGACATCTTCAGTGGAAGGTGTATTTTTCAGTTTTAACAATACTCTCAAAGAGCTTTCAGTTTGTCTTTCTCTTGCTCCTTCTGACTGCAAAGTGCAAAAGATTCCTGCACAAATTGCCTGCACATAGGGCACTGCTGAAAATACCTAACGCAGCCATCACACAAGCACGTGTGTCTACACGGCAGAAGCACCCAGTTCACAGTCCCGTTCTGGCAAACAACACAGTCCTTGCTATTCTCCTCAGGGGGCTCCACTTCACTTTCAGACAGTCCAGCCTTTTCTAGCAAACTTCGGTCTGTGGTTTTTTCTCCTGGAGAGGAATTGCTGGAGGGAGTGGAGTTACTATTTGCAGACATGAAAAGTTGCTGGAAACCAAAGAAACAAGTTTAAGGATAAACACAAATGACAATTACCTTTTAATTATGACTGGGAGTCATAAAAGCTGCTAAAAATTCGTGAGTTAGCAAACCCAGTAGCAAACAACAGCTAACTCTGTGACTAACTGAGAAACATTATCTCTTTCTAAATAGTCATTCTTTGAAACTCTGCAAACAAAAGGGACATAGAAAGATGACAGGGTACTTACCTTAAGATCATGAAATTGACCTTGAGCCAGGAGTAAATATTGATATAATATTCTACAGGAAAGTTTATAAGTCTTATCAGGAATATGAATTACTGACACCATGGAAATCTAAAATAAAAATTAAATACCAGTCAGTACTTACATTATTTCATAGGCACATGAAATAAAAATAAAAGGTTGACAAATTGGAAAACTTACAATATTTTATTTAAATCACAGTCATTAAAAAGGATCAATTGCTGAACAATATTTCAATAGTGGCAATATTTTTGCCAGAGTTATTTTTAGTTATATTCAAAATTATAAATTTAATGCCATCCCAACAAAAATACCAATGAGCTTTTTCATAGAGTTATAGGAGTTAACTCAAAAATTCTCATTGAAAAATAATACATAAGTATAGCTAGGAAAATACTGAAAAGAAAGCTATGGGGAGGACTGAGCCCAGTCAGATATTAAAACATACTACAAAGCTTCTAAAACTAAAATAATATGGTACAGGCACATGAACAGACAGGTGGCTAGAACAGAACAGTTCAGAAACAGACCCAACTTTCTGTACAAGTATGATAAAGGTGGGATCTGAAATCATTGGGCAAATAGTCTTTTTTTTTTTTTTTTTTCAACGTTTATTTATTTTTGGGACAGAGAGAGACAGAGCATGAACGGGGGAGGGGCAGAGAGAGAGGGAGACACAGAATCGGAAACAGGCTCCAGGCTCTGAGCCATCAGCCCAGAGCCTGACGCGGGGCTCGAACTCCCGGACCGCGAGATCGTGACCTGGCTGAAGTCGGACGCTCAACCGACTGCGCCACCCAGGCGCCCCTGGGCAAATAGTCTTTTTAATGAAAAGTACTGGGACAACTGGACAGCGGTTTGGAAAAATATAAAATTATATGCATTTCTCATAATCATACATACAAATAAACTCCAAAAGCATAAGAAATCTAATTGTACAAAAGAAAAAAAAAAAAAACTGTGCAAGCACTAGAAGAAAAAATGTGAATTCCTTTTTATTCTTGGTGTAGTAAAAGACTTTCTAACTATGACACAGACCCAGAGGCAGACGCATTTGACTGTATAAAAATTGAAAACTTGTATACCAAAAAGCACCATAGGCAAGGTCAAAAGACATCTGAAGAACTGGAATAATATTTACAATATCCCTAATTTATGAAGAACTTTTAAATACTGATAAAAAGCAACCAAAAATCCTATTAAAAATGGGCAAAAAATATGAATAGACAATTCACTCAAAAAATATAAATATGGTCCTTAGCCATATTAAAAGATGATGGTGTGGAATTGGCCAGAGATTCCATCTCTCCCTCTCTCTCCCCCTCCTCCACTCATGCTCAAGCTCTCTTTCTCTTGCTCTCAAAAGAAATAAACTAGGGGCGCCTGGGTGGCGCAGTCGGTTAAGCGTCCGACTTCAGCCAGGTCACGATCTTGCGGTCCGTGAGTTCGAGCCCCGCGTCAGGCTCTGGGCTGATGGCTCAGAGCCTGGAGCCTGTTTCCGATTCTGTGTCTTCCTCTCTCTCTGCCCCTCCCCCGTTCATGCTCTGTCTCTCTCTGTCCCAAAAATAAATAAACGTTGAAAAAAAGAAATAAACTAAAAAAAAAAAATCTTCAATTTCACTCACAATATGACAAAATACAAATTAAAACCACTGAGATATCACTTCTCACTCATTGGATTAATAGATTTCAACTGTTTGTTAATATACTCTATGAAGAAATAGTTACTCTCATATATTGCTAGTGGAATGTATAAAAAAGAAAAAAAAAAGTACAATTCCAAGGGTATAATCCCAATGGAGGGGAATTTGGCAATATGGAACAAAATGACATACCCTTACACCCTCCAACCACACAACCTCAACAATATGAAAATACATATGCACAGATTATTCAATGCAAGATTATTTGTTATTGCACAATACTGGAAATTATCTGAATGTCCAACTACAGGAGATTGGCTAAATAACTGTGGTACCCATACATCCTGCATACAATGGAGTGCTATGCAGCTGTGAAAAACAAAGTGAGGAAGAGCTCTATGAACTGATCTGGAGTGGTTTCCAGGAGATATTATGAAGTAAAAAAAGCAGGAACATGTTTAGTATATAAAGTGTGATACCTTTTGAGTAAGAGAGAAAATAAGAAAAAATATATACATGTGTATCTTCTCATTATTACAATCAGAAACATAGAAGGGATAAATGAGAAAACAATGAACTTGGTTATCTATAAGAATTGGGGTGTATAAGAATGGGAGGAAAGGATGAGAGCAACACCTGTGCACACCTCTAATTTATACAGTATTTTTTGACTTTTAGGAGGACTAATCTGAGTAATTCATGGACACAGAGTTTGACTATAAATCTTCAGGCAGAAAGTAAGGAGAGGGCAGTTGAGCACCAAAATAATTAAATTCAGTAATGAATTATAAACCACTGGGGGGAAAAAGGAATTCCTGAGGCTGTATGGATAATAAATAAATAAATGGGAGGTCTCTTGCTTATAGTAGAATACTGAGGGCTGATTGAAGGGCTGGAGTTGGAAAACAGTCATTTTTGCAACCATGATGGTAAAGATAAAATCTGGTAAGAATTGTCAATGGATATTATATCCAGGGGGAAATTCTCATAAAAACTGGAATATTTACATGGTCTTAAAAGTGCCCCTCCCACACCAACTGCTTACTATTTGCAAGAGAGGGGAAAAAATTGGAAGAGAGGAGAAATTAAATAACACCTTGCCAAGAGATCAAAATTAACATCACCGGGGCGCCTGGGTGGCTCAGTCGGTTAAGCGGCTGACTTCAGCTCAGGTCATGATCTCGCGGTCTGTGAGTTCAAGCCCCGCGTCGGGCTCTGTGCTGACAGCTCAGAGCCTGTTTCAGATTCTGTGTCTCCCTCTCTCTCTGACCCTCCCCCGTTCATGCTCTGTCTCTCTCTGTCTCAAAAATAAATAAATGTTAAAAAATATATATATTTTTACAAAATTAACATCACCAATGAGGGGAAAGAACTGCCCATGACTGGAAAGGTGCCACCCTGAAAAGCACACATCATCACCTGTGAAGTAGACTGGCTGAAAATGCACAACTCCAATCTAATCATGATGAAACATCAGACACACAAAATGAGAACTGTACTATTTTACAAAAAGGGTGCATGTGACTATACTCTTCAAAAATGCTAATGTCATGAATTGCATGGGTGGCTCAGCTGGTTAAACATCTGACTCTTGGTTTCGGCTGGGGTCATGACCTCAGGGTTCAAGAGATCCAGCTGCTTGTCCAGCTCTGCACTGACAGGGTGGAGCCTGCTTAAGATCTTTTCCCTTCTTCTCTAAGCCCCTCCCCTGATCCCATGCCATGCATGCACACACTCTCTCTCTCTTTCTCTCAAAATAAATAAGTAAACATTTTTTAAAAATACTAATGTTGTAAAAGACAAACAGGCTATGAAAATAGTTCTAGATTAAAAGAGGTTAAAGATACATGATAAACAGTATCTGACTCCAGACTAGAACCTGTACTGGTGGGAAAAACATGCTGTAAAGAAGACTGCTAAACCCACTGACGTATTGGAATATAGGTAATAGGTTGGATCAAATATTTTATCAATGTCAGATTTATAAAGTTGATGACTATGTTGTGTTTATATAAGAGAACATTCCTATTATCGGGAAATACACACTAAAATATTTAGGGTAAAGAATCATTCATACAACTTCTCAATTCATTTAAGAAAATACACACACATAGACAAGTAATGGTGCAAACAGTGCAAATGTTAATAATTAACAATAGGAGGTCTCAGTAAAAGGTATAGGACTGTTCTTCTGCTTCTTTGTTTTTGCAAGTTTCTGAAATTATATCCAAAGAAAAAGCTTAAAAACAGAACCCTTCTATGGCTGTAAACATATAATATTGTTTATAGTTCTATCAGGATTTCATAATTTGGTTAATGATTTCAGAAGCTTGCAATACTAAATCAAAATGACAGGATTGGTAGAATGTTATCATCTCACATGAACAATCCTGCCATTGGATTTAATACTAAAAGCTTCAGAAGCTACTATCATGCGAGTTATAAATACATATGTAGCTATAAATATAAATCTGGTATGGAAAAGATGCTCAAAATATACTAAATGAAAACATGTCTCAGAATAGTACATATAATTTTTTGTTTTTGTTTAAAAATTACATATATAAAGGTCTGCAAAGATACAGACAAATATTCACAGTGGTTAACTTTGGATGACACAATATAGGAGATTATGCTTTTTTCTTTCTGGCTTATCTAGATTTTCTAATTCTATTTCCTGCCACAAACATATATTATTTGAGTAATACAGAAATTTAATATAACTGAGTAAAAATGAAAAAAATTTCAAAGTCGAAATATTGCAGTAACAACCCTGCTTTCCTTAATCTACCTAAAAAAAAAAAAAATATATATATATATATATATATATATATATATATATATATATATAGACTCTCACCCCCAGATAAAATATTGAAAAACCAAATGTTTGGTTTGCTTTTAAAATTAAGAACAGACAACATTAATACATACTATACTAACAAATATGCTTTAGTTCCAATATTAGGCCCAATCTGAGAGATAAGAAGCAAGATTAACAGGACAAAGGGGAGGGAGCCTGAGAAGAAGAAAAGACCCAGGGGAGGACCCAGGCAGGGAGACTTTAAAAGGAAAAGTGGGGCACCTGGGTGGTTCACTTGGTTAAGGGTTTGACTCTTGATTTGAGCTCAGGTCATTATCTCATGATTTATGAGTTCAAGCCCCATATCAGAGTCTGCACTAACAGTGCAGAGCCCGCTTGGGATTCTTTCTCTGTCCCTCCCCTGCTCGCACTGTCTCTCTATCAAAATAAATAAATAAACATTGAAAAAATAAACAAAAGTAAAAAGAAAATGCCTATTAACCCTTGAGGGCCGGACACCAGCTCCCCTGGGGGAATGAGCTTCCCACATGTACAGCTGGGCCACATAGGTTTCATTCCAATTGGATCAGGGACCTGATAGCAAATCTTTCCCTGTTTATAATGCCATTGACCTGTACACTGGAAAGTGATTAAAACAGCAAATTTTATGTTCTATACATTTTAACACATACACACTCTCCTCTGTCTAGACTGAGGAAGAAAGTTAGAAAACGAAGAAGACACTGAATACCTTAAACAGATAGGTTCCCTAGGTTTTCCCCTCAGTGAGGAGAAAAGAAGCCAAAAGGAGAAGCTGGGAGGAAGGTGACAGATCTGACCCTATCTGTTCTGAATGAGTGGAAGGAAGTAGGGGAGCAGAGAAGACATGGGAGGCACAGTGGTGATGGAAGGGTTACCTTGCTGGGGTGGGCAGGATAAAGAACAGAGGCTGGAAATATGAAACACCAACCTGACAGTTCTTATTTACCTTCAACTGGAAAGGGGTGGGGGGCTGGGGGTGAAGGGCAGGAAGGGGAGGAAACCAGAGGATCTCTCCTATGCACTCCTCACTCCTCGTGCACATTCAACTGACCTGCTGTCAAGCTCCATGAGGTTCACCAACATTGCTTGGTATGGTGTTCCCCCACCCCCCACCCCCCCACTCATCAAATTTAGTGAGCACCTACTGTGTTCCGTGCAGTGTATTATTAGGTTCTGGAAACACACCACTATTAGTATGACTAGTTTAGAAAAACCAAACTGACTTCGGTTCAATGGAACTTCAACTTGGTAAGGCTAAAAACCCAAACTGTATGAGCAGGGTTTAGATTTCTCAATAAGGGTCTGCACCTTCCAAATGCAAGAAAATGTACACTTGTTTCGAGGAGATATTCCTTAAAAAAAATTTTTTTAAAGGCACTTTGCACAGGACTACAAAGGCTTATTACATCAAGCCCTGGTTCCATCTCTTCCTGAATGACTGAGATTTTTCTTCAGACTCTATTTCAGTCTTTATAAAAAGAATATTGGTCCTAACACACAAGGTTGTTGGAAGAAGTAAATGAGTTAATGTTAGCGAATATATTGTGTACTTTAGAAAGTATCATAAAATGTTACCATATCTTTATTAATAAACATATCTGTATCATGCACTTCAGAAAAGTAGTAAATTGTGTATAAGGGCATTCTTACCATGAAAGGATTTCACCAAAAGTTTACTTCATGTATAAGCCTCTACTATACTTAGAGGAATGTCAGGGCTCAGGTCCTCTTAGATCTCTAAGATGATTTTATCTTCCTAATAGGGACAAACTACCAGACTAAAGAAATAATTGGCACATAATGAGAAATGGAGATTACTGAAAATATAGGAACCAAACACATAGAGGATGCAGATGTGGCAGGGGCTAAGAGGGAAACAAGGTGACTGTAAGCATGAAAGAAAAGAGGGAACACTCTTAAAATTGAGCACTGCAGATGATTCCAATGCTTATTTACTCAGTGTTAAAAATGTTAAGAATAAACATGCTTCCCAAAATCTAGCCAACTACAATATACCTTTTGTTTTTTAAATAGTATCATATTCTTGTAACATATGGAGAAAAAAAAAGTCATACTCCGAAGGAGCTGTTATATGTATAAAAATCATACAACTGTATTTCCCATGGATTCCTTTTTCAAGAAAAATATATCTGGGCCAAATGTATGTCCTCAAGAATTACAAGAAAACTTTTTTTATTTGCCAAATAATTATTACCTATCATCCAAATCACTCGAAGGAATTTTTCCAGAATTTTAAAATTACTTACAATATCATAAATTTCTCGGTCATCCTCATCAGCTAGGGTCAACAGTGCTACCAGTGGATAGCGAGATCTGGGCACAGAACCAAAGTCTTCAATTTTAGTATCTCTTGGTAACTGGCAATATATTTCTTCTTTGCTGTCCTTTTTAATACTTTTTGAAAATGTAAAGGTAAATTGCCACTGTAACCAAAAATACAGTAATACACCAAAGGTAACAGTAACTTAGCAAATAGTTTATTTTATCCATAAAAAGTCTAATGTCTAAAATTTTCATTTGTCGAGGCGCCTGGGTGGCTCTGTCGGTTAAGCATCCGACTTCGGCTCAGGTCATGATATCACGGTTTGTGAGTTTGAGCCCGGCATCGGGCTCTGTGCTGACCAGCCTGGAGCCTGCTTCAGATTCTGTGTCTCCCTCTCTCTCTGCCCCTCCCCCACTCACACTTGGTCTCTTTCAAAAATAAATAAAGGTTAAAAAAAATTTTTTTTAATAAAATTAAAAAAAATAAAATAAAATTTTCATTTGTCAATGGATATATCAGATAAAAGGATACAAATACTGTTCTTGATAAAGATATTCACTATACAGAGCATCTTCCAGTGCTTGGGGAGTGCTTATTCGGAAGCAATAAAAGTGCTTCTGTAGAGCTTCATAGAATTTTTGAACACTGCACCCCCAATAGCATGTAAGGAGGCTATCTTCAAGGCAATCTGTTGTCAAAGTTATGCCAGCTGTAGAAAACAAAGAAGAAAAGAAGACAAAGAGAAGAAAATTACCTAATGTAATTTCTAATACAATGGTACACAGTGAATAACAAAAGCTTCCTTTTGGATGCTGGCCAAGGTGATGTCTGTCATAAAAGGAACTCATTAAAGGGTATGTGCCTGTAAATGAAGGAACTGGTCCCTAAACAAGTGATATAAAAACTTCCACATCTACACAATTTTGAAGCACCATCAGTAAACTCTTTATTATTTACACATTTATATTTAGAAATTATCAAGTTCATTTTGAGTGTGTGACTTAAAGACTTCTCTCACATACATCTTAAAAA
Source organism: Puma concolor (assembly GCF_028749965.1). Classification (NCBI taxonomy): domain Eukaryota; kingdom Metazoa; phylum Chordata; class Mammalia; order Carnivora; family Felidae; genus Puma; species Puma concolor. The sequence continues at coordinate 46,631,488 of NC_141672.1, forward strand.
CTGAAATATCATTCACTATTGGTAACCTACCACTCTAACAGCATATATAATCCTAATGACAAGAAACAGTAGTGCTGTCTCCAAAAGTGGATATATACAACCTTCAGAGCAGAGCTGTCTCTGAAAGTGGACACACCTAACTCATGGGGTCCACAAGATGACCACTGCAGTAGGAAAAAATATTAAAGAGAAATCAAGCCTTACTAATATTAATATACTACTGACAACATTAATATATGTTCTTGCATACAGTTAATGTCCCATGTAATATGCAAAATATCCTAGGGAAAGAATGGGGATTCCAAAACATGAAGAGCTTAATAGCAACGTCCTCATTCATTTATTTGCTTTCAGCATAAAAAAAAAAATTACAATTTAAGTAAACCTGATTAAGTGGAAAAAGTAAATTATAAGCAGACCTACAAATTATATCATTTTACCTATTTATTAAACACTTACATAGGACTTACTGTGTGCCACCTGTATGATTTTTTCCCTTGCTTATGGCAGTTGCAGCAGTATCAAGTTCAAGGGCAGCAATATCTAGTGTCTTCTACAGCTGTTAGTGGAAAGTGCGGTATCTGGTGCTCGGTGGCACTGGACTTACTAGATCAAAAGTACATGGTTCGAAGGGCACCTGGGTGGCTCAGTCGGTTAAGCGTCCGACTTCGTTTCAGGTCACGATCTCGCGGTTCATGAGTTTGAGCCCCATGTCGGCTCTGTACTGACAGCTCAGAGCCTGGAGCCTGCTTCGGATTCTGTGTCTCCCTCTCTCTCTCTGCCCCTCCCCCACTCGCATTCTCCCTCTCTCTCTCTCTCTCTGTCTCTCTCTCTCTCAAAAATAAATAAACATTAAATTTTTTTTTTTTTTTTTTTTTTAAGTACATGGTTTGGAGCACTGTTCTTGGCTGAATAGCCTTGGTCTCTGATTCTGGCTCTCCAAACCTACTGGCAATTCTGTCAGCGACCCAGTATCCTTTTATTGAGGTCATTTCTGTTGCTTGCTAATAGGAATTCTTGTGCTCACTTCGGCAGCACATATGCTAATAGGAATTCTGATTGATACGTTGTGTAATTTTTTTAGATACTTTTTTATTTATTTATTTTTAATATTTATTTTGGGGAGAGCACAAGCTGGGGAGGGGCAGAGAGAGGGTACAGAGGATTCAAAGCAGGCTCTGTCTGCACTGACAGGCTGACAGCAGTGAGCCCGATGTGGGGCTTGAACTCATGAACCATGAGATCATGACCTGAGCCTAAGTCGGACTCTCAACCAACTGAGCCACCCAGGTGCCCCATTATGTGTTTTTTAAAAGGTGATCAAGAGTATATGTTGGAAGGATATACACAAACATAAGAAGATGTTCTACAGGATGCCAAATATTGAGTTTTTCACTTTTCTGCTCAGTAATCAGTAGTATGTACATAGAGTTTCAGATTGGGGGTATGCATACTAGCAATGACATAGTATCATTTCTAATCACAGGCAAAAATTTTAATAGGCAGGAACTTTGCATAGGTAATTGGAACAGAATTTGATTTCAAAGTTTTATATGATTCTAATCATCGGGTATTAATTCAAGAATGGGAAATTTTGCGGTGCCTGGGTGGCTCAGTCAGTTAAGTGTCAGACTCTTGATTTTGGCTCAGGTCATGACCTCATGGTTGTGAGACTGAGCCCCATGTTGGGCTCTGCACTGAGTGTTGGAGCCTGCTTGGGATTCTCTCTTTCTCTCTTTCAAAATAAATAAATAAACTTAAAAAAAAATGGGAAATTTAATTAGCTATTATTTTTCAATTAGCTATTAAATAGCTGAAAAAAAACCACTCCACAATACACATTTAAATATATATTTATATGTTAAATTTAATATACATCATATTAATTTACATATTATAATAAAACATACCAGTATATACCATTTATACTATTTTACATAAAATGTACATGTTTGAAGTTAATATATATATTAAAAATCATACATCCTTTTCTTTATGTTACCACAGAACCACATAAGGTAAGGAAAAAAAAGATGAAGTAGATAAGGAAGGAAAAAATAGAAAAGGCATATAAAAGAAAATAAAAAAAGAGAAAAAAGGAACCCAGAAAATGATTTAACATTGTTGGCAAAAATGTGAAAAATTGTATGTACGGAGCATCAGTTGTATGAAAATGCAGGAATCCACCCAAATGTCCATTGATAGGGGATTAAATGAATAAAATATAGAATGCTCTATAATGAAGTACTTTGCAGCTCTTAAAAAAGAATTGAAGCATAGCAAAATATCTGTATATTCTACTGTGGAATGATCTTCAGAATATATTGTTAAGCGAAAAAAGCAAGGTGGAGGAAAGTTTATAGCATAGTACTGTTTATGTCACAGGAGGGGACATCCATACCCATGTGTGTGCTTACACTAACAAAGAACCATGGGAGGATAAGTCCTAAAACATGTAAAACTACCCAGTTTATTTGCTGTGTAAAAAGAATTGGAGTTCCAGAGATTCAGAGCTGCATAAAAGACTTGACTAAAATGGGGAGAGTGTCAGAGACCAGTGACAACTGGATATTAAGCAGACTTCAACAGAGTATGTCTCTGAAATTAATATTATAAGTTTGTGAGAAAGAAGAATAGAATCTATAAATTCTACTCTCCACAATCTTTCCTAAACTTGTCTAGGACACAGACTGAGAAGATAATGTTTTGATTTACACTAACTGATGTCAGTTCAAATCCCCCCGGGGCAGAGCTGTTCTCCCTTTAGTTTTTCCTACTTGTTCTGCAGACAGTCTCATGCTTACATTTTCTTAGTCTTCTAAAATTCAGTGCAAACACAATGCCATGTCAGATCAACAGCAATAGCAGACTTGGAACACGGCCTTAAAGCAGAAAATTCAGAATCTAAACTAACCGAAAGGGGGGTGATTTCTCTCAGCCTGCCCTAACCTGCCTAGCTGTAACAGCCAAATAAAGCCCAGCATAAGAGACAGCCTTGCAAAAAACTGCAAAAAACAAGGACTATGGTCAATGAGTTGAGCCATTAAAAAAAGGAGAAACAATACAGCAGAAAAGCCACAAAATTTCTTGAGGAGAAACCCTGAGAAAGAACTAACGTACAAGGTGATCACGCATGAGGGTAATAAATCTGGAGTACTGGGAGACGAAAATTTTATGTTGGAGAGAATAGAGGTTCACAAATTCCTCCCAAAATGCAATGTGTGTCATTTTGTCTACCCTTTCACCTTTGTTAAGTGTCACCAGGGTAAATAAGCCAAAATAAGGAAGCTGTTACAAAGGGACAGGAGAATTTCTGGCCCAAATGAATTCAACTCAACCAACATATCCATAAAACCTTTTACACTGGGGACATGGAAACATCATAAATCCAAACATAGTATCACCACGTAACAACAAAAGAAATCCCAGCAACCCACCCATAGTAAAGAGAGCCAAATGACTAAGATTAAAACTGATTCTCATTAATTTTCAAGTAAATCAGGTCTCCAGATAGTCCCCTTCCCTCCCCTACATGCCCAGCACTTTGGGGACAGTGGTGAAAAAGGACCTGTATTTTTTTTTTTTAATGTTTATTTATTTTGGAGACAGAGAGAGAGAGCACATTCCAGGGAGGGGCAGAGAGAGAGGGAGACAGAGAACCCAAAGCAGTCTCCTCCCTGTCAGCATACACCCCGATGCAGGGCTTGAGCCCACGAACCCTGAGATCATGACCTGAGCCGAAGTTGGATGCTCAACCAACTGAGCCACCCAGGTGCCCCAAGGACCTGGATTTTTAAACTATCTACACATCCGATGAAATAACCTTTTAAAATGTCACAAATATTGCCCAGAATATTATTTTAATATCCTGGTTAGACATCTTTAATGATATCCACTGTTCTACAGTTTAAACAAATGAATTCTATTCTGCCGAATTTAATTCCCACCAAAATCCCTCTCCTTATTTCCCCATAGAAGAAAGACAATCAATGATAGGCACTGGTATTTTAAAAATTAAAATACGTCAAGAAGCAAGCTATAAACCCACACATCGAAAAAATTTTTTGTGTACTTTGGTAATGGTATTGTTGGTTAGTGGCTGACAGGTCTTCTACTCACTGGATATCTTTTCATTTGCTTCTAACATTTACAGGGGAACTATTTCTGCCTGAAAGGAAAATTGACGGATTTCCTCACACTTCCCAGCTCACAAGTGTGTTTGCTTGGTCACAATTAATCAGTTCTTACTTTTTCAGCATTTCCAGGCTTGTGGAACTGTGTGGCAGGAAGGACGGCTTTGTACTGGTAGCTTTTTATATCGGGAGTCCTGCTCAAGGCCCAGATGTGACACTGGAGCAGGTCCAAGTGCCTGGCCACAGAGGTCAGAGGTCACCAAACTACCACTGTTTGAACTACCACTGTTCTTATTTATTTTTATGAGTTTGTTTATTTTGAGAGAGAGCAGGGGAGGGGCAGAGAGGGGGAAACAGAGTCCCAAGAAGGCTCCACACTGTCAGCACAGAGCCCAACACAGGGCTTGAGCCCACAAACCGTGAGATCATGACCCGAGCCAAAACCAAGAGTCGGGAGGCTTAACCAACTGAGCCACCCAGGCACCCCTGAACTACAACTGTTCTGTACATTTTAATTAGTCATATTTTCTAAACAGGTTAATTTTCTGTCATATCTTTTTTTTTTTTTTTGAGAGAGAAAGAGAGAGCACACATGTGAGTGGGGTAGGAGCAGAGGGAGAGGGAGAGAATCTTAAGGAGGCTTCATGCCCAGTGTGGAGCCTGACATGGGGCTGATCTCACGACTGTGAGATCACTACCTGAGGCAAAATCAAGAGTCAGACGCTTAACTGACTGAACCACCCAGGCACCCCTTTTTCTAATTTATGTATTTATTTATCTACCTGTGTCATATCTTAAACATGGTTTTCCCAAGTGAAAAATGTCAGAACAAACCCTTTATCCACCATTAGAGGATTAAAAAAAAAAAAAAAGAGGTCCTTAGTTCTCTCCAATTCATAGGCTAATAGTATAGTACTTATAGCTAAAGAAGAATAAGAAACTTTGTACTTTTTCATTATAAATCAATATTTACTTAAGGTTGATAATCCCTATTTACTAAGTACACTGCTTTTCGACAAGTGATTTTGGAAGTTATAGACAGGAAGACGGCTATGCAGAAGGGTCACAGAAGCCAAGGGAGCAGGGTATCAAGAAGGAAGGACTGGTCAACTCCGTGAAACTGCAGAGATAGTGCTAACTCAGGCCTACAAAGTGTCCACTGGATTTTCTGACTGTGGGGGCAGGAGGGCAGGGTCGGGGAGCAGAAGTGGTCATCAGTGACCTTGGGGAAAGCCATTTCAATGGAGGGATACAGGCAAAAATCACATCTGTGGAAAGTGAAGCAGGCTAAGGGAAGAAGGCAAGTGCAATTCGCTTTTGAGAAGGCTGGCTGTGAAGGGAGAGAAAGGGGACAGTAGATCCAATAGGGTAAAAAGCTGAGAGAGGTTGGGGTTGTTTGTTTTTAAGATACCTGAAATGTGAGCAAGTGTAAAAGGTGATAGGGTCTCAGCCTGGAAATCTTTGTAGAGTTATGGGAACTGTACCTGGAACTGCCCACCCATCTCTACTTAAGTGCTACAAAAGCACTTCAAAGTCCAGAAGTTCAAAACTGAACTCATTACCTTTCTTCCAAAACCTGCTGTTCCTCCCATACTCTTTATCCTGGTAATAGGATCTGTCTATGGAGGGCCCCTGCAAAGAACCTGAGTCTTCCTCCACTCTTCTCTCTTACCTGTCCCGCCCTATGTTTTCTCCATAACAAACTACTTATTGTTTCTCTGTTTCTGTCTCAGTGCTTTGTTCATGCTTCTTCTCTACTTAGAATTTCTCCCAACCCCATGAGATAAACACCTACTTACCTTTCAAGAGTCTACTCAAAAAAAAAAAAAAAAAAAAAAGAAAGAAAGAAAAAAAGAAAAGAAAAGAAAAATAAGAGAGAGACCCAGCACATTCTTTATGAGGCTTTTCTTTATGCCTGCCTCCCCACCTCAGCAAACTTAACCATTTCTTCTTTCCTTCCTCCCCTCTTTCCTCCCTCTCTGTCTTTCTCCTCTTTCCTTCCTCCCTGTCTCTTTCTTTCTCTCTCTCTTTCCTTCCTCCCTCCCACCCCCTTCTTTTCTTTTGTTTTCTTTTTCTTTTCTTTCCCTCTATCTTTCACTCCAGTGGTTCCTAGATAGTCTTGCAGTTCACTTTTCCAAAAAGCACAGAAACAAACGACTATCATCTTATTACCATCTCTCAAAATAACATTTTATACCAAAATAACTTATACCCAAAATACCATTATTTCAGATTAAAAAGTTGTTCTTCAGAAGGTTAGCAACCTTACGTTAACTGTGCTCACACTACACCATCCGTACATTTCTCACTGCACTCAAGACCCATGAAAATGCCAGACTTCTCTTATTAACATCTGTGATACTTAATTCTTCTTACACAGATATTTGCCTCTGGTTTGCTAGTTGATAAGTTCCCGAGGAGCAAGTTTTGTGAATAATTAGTCTCTGTATCCGTAGTACGTAGTATAGCTCCCAGAACAAAACAGATGTTCAATAAATACTTGTTAAGTCCAAAGAAGAGAAAGCAATAAAGAAAGAAAATTAAAGTGATGAGAAAGGGGCACAGAAAGAAAAAAAAGTCTCTGGAAAATAGTCACCAACTTGTAATTGAAGCTGAAGATGGATTAGTGATCTCTAAGCCAAAAGGATTCTTGACTTGTCTCATTTGCTTTTTGAAAACTCTTGTGTTGAACTGGGTCTCTTCTGAATTTCTCAGGATTACTGGAACATCCCAGCCAAACCTGAAGAAAAATAAAAATAAAATAATACATAATTCTAGCAAATGTTGAAACTTTGTTCTATGTGAAGTATGTTGTGCTTTATTAGTTATCCCTTTTAACACAAGCATCACAAAAGAGATTAGGTTATTCAATCTATATTATATCACAGAATTCATCTAGAATTGAGGGATTAGAGGTCCCATACATAACTGCAATATATTGTTCAGCTGGCTGAATCGACATACTCTTGAAGACAAAGAGTTCTATTGTTAACATTGTTGATAACAAAGTAGTACAGTCATTATAGATAATTGTACCAAATATAACAGCAAAAACATAAGAATTATTGAACTTTTTATATAACACAAAAAACAAATTCATATTTAATATGCAGACTATTTGATATAATTAATGGGACAAGAGAACCTTTAAATACCAAATACAGCACTTCATTTATATAACATATTTTCTACTTTCAAATTTCATATAAAAATGCGATAATGAATATTAAACGGATTAGAAGGAAAATGAAAGGGACTACACTCAATCCCTCATAAAACTAGAAGGCAGCTAAGTTTACTCAATTAAAAAAATATATATATATGAATACACATAAGCTGGAGGACTTTAGTTAAAATGGCACAGTTAAATACATACTTTGATGCTCTCTCTTCTCTCCAGACACTTAACAGTGATAGATAAAAAATAAACAGAGAAATCAAAGAGACCCCACTGAAATGAGTAAACAAACTGTGGTGAGTTTAAACAAAGGAATGGTAGTACTCAGCAATGAAAAGGAGTAAATTATTGCTACAGCCACATGGATAAATCTCAAAAACAACATGCTGAGCAAAAGAAGCCTCACACAAAGGAGTACGTGTTATATGATTCCACAGTATAAAATTCTAGAGCAGGCAAAACTAATCTATGGCAGAAATAAAAAAACAGGGCAGTGATTGCTTGTGGGGGTGGAGCGGGGGGGGGGTGGGGGGTGGGGGGGTAAGTGTATGGACTAACCAGGAAAGGGCATAAGGAAACTTTCCCTGTGATGGCAATGTTGTATATCTTGATAGAGGTTTGAGTTGTATAGATGATGTGTTTTAGAACACTGAAGATTTATACATTTCATTGCGTGTAAATATACCTCAAAAGAAAAAAAGTGAACTACCAACAAAAAGAAACATTGAGCTCTAGCTAATAATATGCAATACTTCAGTATTTACGGGAAGAGTAACAACTTACTTTGAAGTGATCGAGAAATAAGATTACAAATAAGTAATGAAGACTTGACAGCAAAGTGTTGATTGTAGAACCTAAGCAATGGGCATATGTATGTTCATTTTGTAATTTTTTCAAGTTTTCTGTATATTTGAAAATTTTAATAATAAAATGTTGGAAAAAGAGACTTAGTTGGGTTCAAGGACAAATCTTTATGGCTCTGAAAAAGGAAAGAAATATAAGGTAATGAGGAAGGCTGACGCCATGGTTTGATGGGTCCTGAGTCTGGCAGCAGGCTGTGGCAAGTAAGCCTTCACACAGTAAGAGGACCTTATAGGTTGTCCACTCAAGACAAGAGCCAGAGCTAGGTTCATAACTTGAATCTAGAAGCTGAGTTAGGCCAATATCAATATCAATATGTCATTATAAGACCTGGTGCCTGACTAGGGGGCATCTAGGAATCTGGTTGAAGGCAATTGTGAGATGGTTAAACAGCAAGGGTGATGACAAAGGGAGGGGGAAAAACTTCTACTAAAATTTAGGTCGCAAACCAAAGTTTCAAAACACGTGAATAAATCTAATGCCAAGGGAAAACCAGTAAAAGTAACACATGGAATAAAGTTACACTCCAGATGAATTTCATTTTATAGAACAGTTAGATAAGGCTCGTCTGGTCCTGCCTAAAAAAGCTGAAAAGCAAGCCTCTAAGAGATCAAACTGTGCAAATTAACTGTGCCCCAAAACATAACTCAAGAATATTTATATGAATACAAAAACATCCAACACCTATAAAGTAAAATTCACAATGTTTAGCATCCAATAAAAAATCAACAGCCATGCAAAGAAGAAAATGTGACCCATAATGAGGAAACTAATCAAAAGAAATAGACCCCAGAAATGATATGAATACTAGAATCAGTAGACAAGAACATCAAAATAATTGTTATAACAATATTCCATATTTTCAAAAAAGTAAGTAAAGATTGAGAATATTATATGGAGACATGGAAAATACTTACAAAGACCTAAGTCCATTTCTGAAGAGGAAAAATACAACATTTGAGATGAAAAATATATTGGACAGGCTTAATAGCTAACTGAACATTACATCAGTATATTTGAAGACATAGCAACAGAAAGGATCCAATATGAAACACAGAGAGGAAAAAAAAAAGGCTGGACAACCCCTCCCTCCCAAACATCAGTGAGGTGAAGGATAAATTCACGCAGTCTGCAGAGAAGGGACAGAGACAAACAAGAAAACTACAGATGTGTTATCATTCAGGAACACAGATGCAAAACTTCCTAACAAAATGTTAATAAATGAAATCCAACAATATATTAAAAGGCTAATACATCATGACCCAGTGATGCCTTAATATCACATTAAAAATTTAATATAATTTACCACATTAACAGACTAAACAAGAAAAACCATATGATTATTTCAAAACGTGCAGGAAAAGCACTTGCTAAAATCTAAAGTCTATTCCTGATAAAAACTGTGAGCAAACTAGGAATGTAAAGGAACTTAACCCAATAAAGGGCAGCCATAAATATGTAGAGCTAACATTGTACTTAATGAAAAACTGCTTTCCTCCTAAAATAAAAAACAAGACACTTTACAGCCATGTGTCCTTAAGCAATCACTCAATTCGGTGTAACCGTCTTCCCTTCTGGAAACGTTTATAACAGGGTTTGGCATGCTAAGCAATGATAATGTTGATGATGGAGTAGACTTCGGAGTTGGCAGGAGAGCAAGAAAGAAACAACAAATCCAGCAATTTCTCCTTTTTGAACCTCAGAATCAGTTACCCCATAGGCTCTGAGTCCACTCCACTGCTCAACATTGGCCCAGTGCTTTTAGCTGAGATCCAGAGTTGGACACTTAACCAACTAAGCCACCCAGGCACTCCTGGCCCAGTGCCTTTTAGAGGTTAAGTCAGGAATGTGAAATGTTAGGACCCGAGATATAACCTTCTTATGAGAGCCATAAGATGATACCTTCCTCTTCTTTCTTTCATCCCTTGGAGTGAAAAACAAAGGAAGAAAACACCATTCTATACTCCTCATTATATTCCCTGGCCCCTTCATCATTTTTATCCCCCTGTCACCTACCCCCCCCCCTTTTTTTTCTTTACCCACACTCCCTGACTACTTCTTATACCCACACTACCAGCAGTAAAAACTAGAATTCAGAGCTCATTGTGTTCCGTGCTACTGTGGTTCAAGGATTATATTTCAGGTACTTTATCATGCTGTACCTAAAAATTTCAATTAAAAAATCTTAAAGGTTTAGGGTCCAGAAACCCAAAAAGCAGGGATTTGGAGAAAAATCTGGAAGCAATCTATTGTGAGCATGGAATTCCTCTCCTTTTAGTCCATGATATATCTGGTTTTAATATAAAAATATTATTTGTCCAAATCTTTACATAAAATCAATGTTGGAGGAAGATATGCTGTATCTGTTCTGTGGCTTTGTAAATACTTCAGAATGGAACAAGTAATTTGAGATGTAAAGTGTTTCTTTTTAAACATGCTTATCCAAGGCTGCTTGGCCCAGCATCCTATCAAGAGCTGCCAAAGCACACCTATTATTAAAAGAAACTCATCTCCCTTGATTTTTTATTTCTCTGCCTCATGCTTAATCTTGGGTCTGCATTTTCTAATACCCTAAAGTCCTTGACTTGACTTATATACATTTTTTAAAATCAGTATTATGAATGATGCTAAACCCTGGGCCTTTTTATCTTACATAACCTTTTTACCATGAAGGATATCATACACACAGAAAAACACACAAAACATAGTTCAATGAATTAGAAAGCAATTGGTATTTAGGTTAAGAAGCCAAACAATAGGGGCACCTGAGTGACTCAATCAGTTGAGTGTCTGACTCTCGATTTCAGCTCAGGTCATGATCTCACAGTTTGTGGGATAGAGCTGCATGTCTGGCTCTGCACTGACAGTGCGAAGCCTGTTGGGATTCTCTGTTGTCCTCTCTCTCTGCTCCTCCCCCACGCATGCTCACACTCTCTTTCTCTCAAAATAAATAGACATTAAAAAAAAAAAAAAAAAAAGAACCCAAACGATATCCTCGGAAAGTTTCTTGTGTCCCCTCCCAAGCACTACCCCTTCACTCTCCACTATCTTGACTTCCATTATTTTAATTTAGAATACTTGTTTTTGAATTGTTATGTAAGTGGAAGTGTGCTGTGTATACTTTTTTTTTACTATTTTACAACATTATGCCTGAAGATTCATCCTTGTAGCTATACTTAGTGCATTTTGCGGCTGTCTAGTATTCTGCATAGTAAATGTGCTATAACTTGCTTACTCATTCTACTCTTAATGGACATTTAAGTTGTCCGCACATATCGGCCATTATGAATAATGCCTAAGTGAACATTTTCTTTTTTTTTTTAAGTTTATTTATTTTTGACAGAGAGAGAATAAGAGCGTGCGCTAGAGAGGGGCAGAGAAAGAGGGAGACACAGAATCCAAAGCAGGCTTCAAGCTCTGAGCTGTCAGCACAGAGCCTGATGTGGGGCTCGAACTCATGAACCGTGAGATCGTGACCTGGGCCGAAGTCAGACGCTTAACCGACTGAACCACCTGGGTGCCCCTAAGTGAACATTTTCATACAAGGTGCTTGGTCCACATACACTTAGATGCATTTCTAGTCGGTCTACACATGCTGGGAATTGTATTTCTCAATCATAAGATCTGTGCTTCTTTAACTTCAATGGATAATGCTACCAATTGTTTTATGTATATTCACCAGCAGTGAATGAGTGCTCCCCTTGCTCCAAATCCTTGCCAAAACATTATGAACATCCTGGTAGGTGTATGGTGGCATTGCATTATGGTTTTCATTTCTATTTCTCAGATGACTGATTTTTCTTATTTATAGAAACTCTTTATATGTCCTGAATATGAGCCCTTTGTTGCATATATCTTCACCCTTTCCACATCTTGCCTTTTCACATTCATACTAGGTCTCTTTTGATGAACAGAGTTCTTAATTTTAGCACAGTTATTAACCTTTTCCTTTAAGGTTAATGCTTTTACTCTTTGGCTTTTCATTACTGCCTTATCTGAAACACTGCTACGTTTCTGAATTATGATCTTGGACATTTTTGTATTCCTGTCCTCCCAAAGGACTTAGTGAACCATGGCTAGAGCAGCCAATGCTGAAGCAAGGCTCTGTGTCCATTTTGACTTCACCAGTCCTGTTGCCCCAATATCCTTATGCTTTGGGGGAAACAAGGCTTGAGAGGAGAGAGGGTAGACTTCACTGTGTAATAGAGTGATGTCACAGACTGACCACACCTTTTGTCTTAAACGTTATGTTTAATGTTGACTAAGATCACGAAAGCTGTTTTTTGGGCAGCTGACACACTGGTGACTCATGTTGAACTTTCAGCCTAGTAAACTTTTTCACATACTTGACTCAGTGTGAACTTGCTCATTTTTGCACAAAAATCCATAACTTTCATAGTTTTAATCTGTTTGATGTGACCAATATTTCTATCTTTAACGCATTACTCAAAAGCCGATATGCAGAGATGACCTGGAGTGAAGTTAAAAATTGGAGAGTGGTCAAATAGTAATCCATAATTGCTGCTGACAAACAGTTCTGTAAAATACTGATAAACAGACCCAGTGATGTGTCTTTGGCCACCATCCTAACATCTGGGCTTTTCCACATTTGTAGTCCAAAACTTGAATAAAGGCACTGATGCCCTGTGTATCAGATCGTGTATCTGATATGACATTACAAGGAATAATAAAATAGAAAACTGATCAATTTTCCTTCCAATCAAATTTCATCTTTATCTTTTTCCACTCAAAGTCATTTTGGCAACTGTTAGTAATGGAATACCAACTAAATAAATGTTTCTAAACATTACTTTCTTTTATATAAACCTAGTCCCCTTTTTTTCCGTATGGAGAATTTTCCATTCTCTTTCCTTTACTGTTACATTTTTATACTTATTCCTCCTGGATTTTTCTATACTTCTGGTTTTTCCCATTTCTAAGTTGTTTGTTGCACTTCTTCATATTGTTTAAACTTCCAGCACAGCAATGATCTGTGGACTTTCAATTCTGACCACATTTTTCATACTGCCTATATAATTAATGTCTTACCCCACACACACTTCCAAAGCTTCTCACCAGAGGCTGAACTGGTAGACTGGACCTCCCTTCTTTGTGTCTGGAGTCTCAGGGAGCCCCTCGTAAATAAAGTTTACTTTGAAGCTAAAATTTTAGGCTCGGTTGTAAACAGTTTTGATCACCCATTCAGCCTTGAGTTCTCAAGCCAATCAGAAAACTAACAGGCAGTTGTTAACTTGGGCTGGGCAGGGCTTCTCTCCCGGTGGTCTCCCAAAGACGGTCTCACACAGCTAGCTGGATGCTGACACTAGGTCAGGATATAAAGACCATTCATGGGGAAGCCCTTGGTGGGGGGAGGATGTTTGTCTCTGAGGGAACCACTGTGCTAACGATAAGACTTTGGGAAAGTGACACAATCTCTGAAATTCTGTGCCTTTATTTGTAAAATGAAGGATTAGAACAAGTGATCTTAAGGCCCTACGAAGGTTTGAAATGCCATTTCTAAGTACTTTTTTTGTTACTTGTTTATTTATTTTTGAGAGCGTGTGAGTGGGGGGGGGGGGGGGGGGAGGGAACAGAAGATCCCAAGCAGGCTCCATGCTGACAGCAGCAAGCCTGATGTAGGGCTCGATCTCACCAACCGTGAGATCATGACCTGAACCGAAGTCCGATGCTCAACCGACTGAGCCACCCAGGCACCCCTGAAATGCCATTTCTAACAGTTTTGTGTTTTCCTCTAGATGGTTCCAAGAAAATTCTTTCCAACGCAAGTGTATTTGGCACCCTAAGCAAATACAAACTAAAGTCATAGCCTTTTCCTAAGGAGGAATGTGGGCCTCATCACCAACCTCCTCACACACACACAAGCTACTGCATTTGAGAAGTGGGATGAGAAATGGTCAAGGTCAGTGTATCAGGCAGGGCTGGCAGGAACTGGAAGCCACATCTGCTATTTAAACATAAAGAATTTAATACTAATATAAAGAACTGTTCATCAAGTACTGAAGACTGAAACACTAGGATACACTGAGGTATCCTAGCAAGAAGCAGTTCGCCCTCCTTGGACTGGGGAAACAAAGGGAAGAGTGGGGATTAATGCCGTTTAGAAACTTGGATAAGGGACCCCCCAGAGGTGGCATGCAGACTGGTGGTGGGAGTGCTGGGCAGCCAGTACTGTTATCTCTGGAGGTGTACGATAAGGCTAGTTCTAGGTATGAGGAAAAACTGTAAATTGTAAATAAACTGCTGGTTCTCAGGCCAGCTGCCACCGCCAGGATAAAGGCGAGTGCTGCAGGAACACAGACCAGAAAAAGGAAGCAAACTGTTAAGAGGAAGTCCTTTCTTCCTCTTCTAGCCTTCCAGTTTCTTTCTAGCATCACCTATTGGCAGACCCTAATCGGGGGCAAACAAGCACAAGAGAAATGTGGTTTGCAAAGTCCCAGCCCCAGTATCACCAAACAGAGTACAGAAGAGCATGTTTGCAGTTGAGAAAGAACAACCTCTAAGGAAGATCTGGCAGATGATTTACAGTTATGTCCTTGCGGAAGCACTGAAGGATATGGGGTCCTTCCTCAAGGGGACCTGATCTCCCCTTTAATTAGAGGCTCCAGGTCTATGGACTGGCTTATATCTATAAACTGGGTGAAAGGTGGTAACTCTCCACTGTTGTGACCCAAGTCAGGTTTCCTGCTCCAGACATGAAGTTTTTCCTATGTAGTTCATGTAGCGTTTAGTAGGCTACCCATCTATTTTATTCCTAGAGGCACTGTAAGCCATTAGTCACTGCCAAAGATCCTTGTGGGCCAAAACAATCTCCACTTTGTCCTCCATTGCCCATTATGGAACACAAGTCAACCCTGACTCCTGTGAGGTGCCCCTGGACCTCACATCAGGAGCTCCCACTATCATAGACTATAAAGAACAGAAATTTTCAAGGATACAAGTCTCCTCTTGGAAATTTATTTCTCAGTGCTTTCATGAAAAGTCTATCTTCTGTGCACTCTTGAAGGATACAATAGGTGGGTGGGTGTGCAAGTTGCACATATTAAATCCAGTCCAATAGTCCTATTTTCCTAAGCCTTCAGATTCTTTCCTCATTATGACAGGAAAGTTTTATCCATCTTAGCCTTATTATATATAGGCCACCACTGAGTCCAAATTTTAGTCAACCAAATCTGAGTTAATACTTTAGATTCAGAATTTCTTGAGAACAAAGCCAGATCAATAAATTTTATCTGATTTAGTGTTACAGTTTCTCCTCCCTGGCCTAACCTATTTACAATCTGTTCTCACACACACTCCTCCTTCCCAATGATACAAATTAGTAAAATTTTGCAATTCTTTTCGAGGCTAGGCTCTTTCCAACCAGGTTATATTTTGTCCCTGTCCTTTGGAGCATGAAGAGATCTAGGCCTCACAGCAATAGGTTACAGAGATAGGTCTGAGTAAAGACATCCTTTGCAAAGCAATTACCCTATGCAAGGTTATCACAGGACCTTCAAGCAAGGGAAGGCCAATTTTCTCACACATGGAAAGCAGGCTGCTTCCAACAAGGGAGAGTCAGAATGACTGGGGTTTCAAGATTCTCAGCTTTATCCAAGTCAATTTAGATGTCTCCAGTCTAAGTCTAAGGGCTCTACTTTTTTCCACTCAGTGTCCTAAATGAGCCCACATTCCTCCTTAGGAAAAGGCTATGACTTTAGTTTGTATTTGCTTACGGTGCCAAATACACTTGCGTTGGAAAGAATTTTCTTGGAACCATCTAGAGGAAAACGCAAAACTGTTAGAAATGGCATTTCAGGGGTGCCTGGGTGGCTCAGTCGGTTGAGCATCGGACTTCGGTTCAGGTCATGATCTCACGGTTGGTGAGATCGAGCCCTACATCAGGCTTGCTGCTGTCAGCATGGAGCCTGCTTGGGATCTTCTGTTCCCCGCCCCCCACCCCTAATTCTATTCCCAGCGCAATTAAAACTATGTTCAATGTTTAGTTCTGGGGCTATATGAAATAAAGTGCTTTAGAACCACAGAATCTCTGATTCTGGACTCTAAGACTTGACCTGGGTGTTTTAAGATCTTAGCTTGTCATTTTCTTTCTGTAAGGGCTCCAGTGGTCTCAGACAACCACCTAACTATCCCTCAGTCCTTGTAGTCAAAAAGTACTTTAGCCACTGGGTCCCCAAAGCACTTAACGTCAGAAATCATTTTATCACAATCAACCAAAAATAGTCATTTAATGAACTGTGATGCCAATACATGCCATGCATTACTAGGATCTTTTATCCCATTGACAAAGAGCTAAAGATACGACCAAAGCAATCTCTGAAGCCCATCTTTGAGAGGTTCTCCCCCAGGATCCCAATCTTAGTAACAATTTCTTTATTAATATCTTTTGTAAGTCCAATCAGGAGACCAAAAGCACACCAGTTATTTTAACAGGGAGAATTTTTTTTTAAGTTTACTTATTTATTTTGAGAGAGAGAGAGAGAGAGAGAGAGAATCTCAAGCAGGCTCTGCACTGTCAGCGTGGAGCCTGACGCGGAGCTTGAACCCACAAACTGTGAGATCATGACCTGACCCAAAATCAAGAGTTGGATGCTTAGCCAACTAAGTCACCCAGGCGCCCCTAACAGAGAGAATTTAATATGAAGAATTGTTAACCAGATATTGAAGAACTGTAAAAGCAAAAAGGGGACAGTGACTATCATAGAAGTAGTACCAGTAGGAAGAAGCTATCACTCCTAGAACAGTAATAGAGGAGAGTTACTACAGCTTAGAAGTTTGGAGAAGGACCCCCATGGAGCTGGGGCTCAGATCTCAGGAAAGGTATTGGTATCTTTGAAGGGGTGTGATAGGCGGTTCTAAGAGAGTGCAAAACTATAAACTGAAAACACTGGGACCAACTGTTAATGGCAGAGTGAGGCACTATCTCTGTGGTGAGACAGACAAGAAAAAGAGTCACACAGGAAGCAGCAAGGCCTGGTGTCCTCTAGCCTTCCATTCTCCCTCCCCTGCTGGCAAAGCCTGCTTGGCA
Source organism: Puma concolor (assembly GCF_028749965.1). Lineage (NCBI taxonomy): Eukaryota > Metazoa > Chordata > Mammalia > Carnivora > Felidae > Puma > Puma concolor. The sequence goes on from NC_141672.1 coordinate 46,648,706, forward strand.
GCCAGCCAGCAAAGAAGAAATGTGGTTTAGAGGTTCTGTCCCAGATTCACATAACAGAATATAAAGAGGTGCAACAAAGCTGAGGGACAAAAGCTTCATGACCTGTAGTCAAGAGGAAGCAGGGAGCAGCTGCAGCATCAGGGTCCCTCGTTATTTGAAACTGTTAAAGGAGGTATGGCATTTTGGTCTCCTTTCTGTACAGTGCCTGGCAAATAGCAAGAGCCTAATAAGCTACTAGAGCTCACAGAAACCACCACCGAGTTAAATAGAAATACCATACTCTCAGTGGCATGATTTTTGGCCATTGCTATTGGGATTCCAATAGTCAGATGTTCCTGTTTTTTCTCCACTCCCACACAGTGCAAGCAGACAAGGAGAACAGTAGAAAGAAGCAGTGGGAAAGAAAATCAGAGTAGTATTGAGATAACAGCCATTACAGCGAAGACACAAGACCAACAGGGATTATATTTGGGGAGGTTAAAAAAAATGACATGGGGGAGGGCGCCTGGGTGGCTCTGTTGGTTAAGCATCCGACTCTTGGTTTCGGCTCAGGTCATGATCTGACGGCTTTGTGGATTCAAGCCCCACATCAGGCTCTGTGCTGACAGTGCAGAGCCTGCTTGGGATTCTCTCTCCCCCTCTCTCTGTGCCCCTCCCCCAGATGTACTCTCTGTCTCTCTCAAAATAAGTAAATAAACTTTAAAAAGAAATAACATGGGTGAAAAGCACAGTGGTTTAATGAGTTTACCTTCGGTCTGGGGTACTATTGGAAAGCTGCTTTTGTGATATCTAAATGGTTTTCTTTGTTTCTGCTCAATGAATCTGTTGCCTTGGCTTAGGTTAGCAAATAAACACTAGTAAAAAGTTGATCTACATGGACAAAGCTAACCAAGGTACAGGGAACCAAGACTCAAGATAACTGGTTAGGTCCAAATCAGAATGAGAGTGACTGGCACTTACATGGTCTTGTGGCCTCAGCAATGCATAGCCCAGACTTCCAAAAATTCTACAATTACCTGGCCTTCTACCCTTCCAAAGTCATACCTCAGTGGAGTGGTTAGGCAATCATTAAGTCTCAAAACAAATCTTAAAACTGGGCAGAGCCAGAATTTGAATCTAGGCCCGTCTGACTCCAAAGTCTGTTTCTTAACCACTATAAACATGAGGTTCCTGATTACCTTTACCCACAGATGCCACTGTCATTATCAATATGGCCCTCATTCATTTTTCTCTTCCCAATACTATAGATAGATATCTAAGATATCGAACTAGTTGGCCTACTGAAAATTAAAATTTAAGGATATAATGCAATGATCAACTAGTTACCTATTGGAAGAAAATTACATTTAATGGAAGAAAATTACATTTCTTTAAGGGAATAATACTAACACTATAGTCATTAAGAAATCCTATGTAAAGACTGCTTTTCTCACTTGGGCAACCAAGTTGTAAATCCAATTACAAACTTTCTTGAAATGAACAATAAATAGCAATAAAATTTGATGAACCAAGAATAACACATTGTGTTAAGACTCGTCTTAGTCTTCTCCTACCCACAAACAAGGAATTTTGTGCTCTACTGCTGGCAGAGTGGGAAACAGTATGGAAATGTTAAAACTGTGCTTAGTTTTGAAAGATGGCATATAGTTTCAGAAACTAAAAAGGGCTTGTTTCCGGGGTGCCTGGGTGGCTCAGTTAGTTTAGCATCTGACTTTGGCTCAGGTCATGATCTCACGGTTTGTGGGTTCGAGCCCCATGTCAGGCTCTGTGCTGATAGCTCAGAGCCTGGAACCTGCTTCAGATTCTGGGTCTCCCTCGCTGTCTGTCCCTCCCCCACTCGCACTCTGTCTCTCAAAAATAAATAAATGTTAAAAAAGGGAAGGGGGCTTGTTTCCTGTCTGTACAGTAATCCCATATATGTGATCACAGGTTATTTTAAAACTCATTTTACACAGGCTGAGCTATTCAATAACACATTTCCTCTGCCCCTCTGCTCATGTTGTATCTCTGAAATGCATTCTATTCTCTACCATAAACATTTAACTCCATTTGTTTCTCAAAATACTTATTCTTCAAAATCCAGCCCATGTTTCTCTCCTCAGTGGATGAATTAGAAAGATGGTTTCAACTAGCTGTATTCATAAGGCTTCTCTAAACATGATACAATGGCACCTCCTCAAGAGAGAAATTTTAGAATCTCTGAGCTAGAAGAACGGCTCAGGGATTATCTAACAGTCTATTCTCCTTGTCTCCAATGGGTAAACTGTCCCCACGCGTTAATATAACTTATCTCAAAGGTCTTTTCTATCTCTAAAATTGTGACTTCATAACTCTTTCGACTAAATATTACTCCAAATGGCGTGGAATTTATCTAGAGACCATTAAATTCTCAAACGGTAACAGAGTTCGGAGTTACGCTGAAAGATCTGAGGCCAAGTGCTCAGTTCTGGTCAGAACAACAATCAACTGTGTTTACTGTCCACGTCGGCGCACTGTAGCGCAGGTGACTGACTTCACTCTGGGCACACAGTAGGCCCCAATCCGGGACAGAAGCCTGCTGGACAAGCACTCTATCCCAACACCAAGACGAGGCCGTCACGAACTGCTAGACACAAAGCTGGGTAAAATACCTCAATCCGGCACCACCCCCAGATGCCTGCAGCGACAGGGACGGCACAGTGATGCACAGCAGCGATGCAGGTGCGCCCCGCACCTAGTTTTCCTCCAGGAGCCAGTAGGAGTTCTCGACACCAGCTCCCCCACAGCCACAGGCGCCCCAGCCCCACAGCACCCCCGCCCCGCCTCCGATGCTCGCCCGTGCCCCCCGCCCGCTGCTCTCCGCGACCCCACGCCCCAGCGGTCCGCCCCTGTGTTCCTTGTTTCTAACTACGGGGCACTTACCATCCCAATACCAGGCCAGTGGTCACGATGAAGCAGGTAAAGACCACCGCAATGTAGAAAAGCGGCGAATACTCATACAGCGTTACTAGAAACACCGCGGCCATCAGGATGTCCAAAACTGAGCCGAGCTCCAGCCACCCAGCCCAGCCCACCCCGCTGGGGTAAAAGCCACTACGGCGCCCCGGAGCTGACAAACTTTGTAGATCCGCACTCGCCCCGGGTTCTCCGGCTAGTCTTCGGGGCAACCTCTCAGGCTGCAGGAGCCGGCGTGCCAATCACAACGGTGCCTGCAGGGCTGGCCCCGCCTCTACTGCTTCCGTCCCGAGCTATTGGCTTCGCAGAGGGGCGGTGCCTGGCTCGACTCACCGGATTGGTACCCAGCGAGCGTCTGTCTGTCCTAGAGGTCAAGGCTTTTCTGCGGCAAATTCTAAACACGTATGCCGGCCATCTCTGTCCAAGGCTCAGGTAAGGTTTTCTGATGGCACAGAGAGGAGGCACAGTGAGAAATCCACGTCATAGAGTCTAAATCCCGCATATGAGATCCGCGGCAAATTTGGGAGGAGGAGAGCCAGCATTTTGGGTTCTACAAAGTGAAGTAACCTCACACCTGCTCTTATTTTATCTAGAAAAGTTACAATTATACGAAACACCGAAAGGAGTCTCGCAAGCAGTTTATGAGCCTTGCCAGCCTTTCAAGTTAGATTTCATGATAGAGGAAAATTAGCGTTGCCTATCACGATTCTCATAGAAGCAAATCAACTGCCCTCCCACATCCCATTCCTTTTCTCCTCTCCCTACACCCCTCAAATTGAATTAGATATTTGAATATTTGTATTAATTTTTACTTTAATAATAATTTTAAATATGTATTTATAATTTTTTTGTAAACGAGCAGAGGCCTTTAAGTAAAGAAAGGAGCGAAATGCTCGTCTCCTCTCCTCATCCCTATACAGTCAACTACATCAAGGTAGCCTTTCTAGAAGTCTCTCACAACTCCATTGACTTCGTATAGGTTTGTGTTTAGCCCTTAGGCCACCCCCAGTTACCACAGAGACAGGGAAATGTAATCTTTTATTCTCAGCAGCAACATCCCTTGCTACAAATCAGAGTTTTGTTATCAAGGAAGAAAGGGACAGAGGACCATGGGATGGATCACTAGTAGCCCCTCCACACTCCCAAATCACTAGTAAAATTAGTGCTAGAGAAACACGAGCTAAATTTGTTCTAAGGGTTCGCATATATCTTGGCAAATGACCATGTATTGTGTACTGTCTGGAGTAGTGCTGTGTAAGAAACTTGCTTCAACAATATAATTTTTAACAACTACATATGTGATTTGTGAAATTATATAGTTTATTTATGGTTGGGCAACATTTTAAATATGTAAAAAATTTTTTAAGTTTATTTATTTTTGAGAGAGAGGGGGTTGGGGGAGGCACAGAGAGAAAGGGAGAGAGGGAGAGAGAGAGAATCCCAAGCAGGCTCCACACCGTCAGCACAGAGCCCCATGTCACAAAACGGTGAGATCATGATCTGGGCTGGAATGGAATGGAGAGTCAGACACTTAACTGACTGAGCCACCCAGGCACCCCTGATTTTTTTTTTTTAATGTTTATTTTTGAGATGGGGGGAGGAGGAGGGGAAAGAGGGAGGGGCAGAGAGAGAGGGAGACAGAATCCGAAGTAGGCTGCAGTCTCTGAGTTCTCAGCACAGAGCCAGATACAGAACTCAAACTCACAAACGTTGAGATCATGACCTGAGCCAAAGTGGGATGCTTAACTGACTGAGCCACCCAGGTGCCCCACAATTTTTTATTATCATAAACAACGTTGCAGTGAACAATCGTAAAGCTAAATCATTTCCGTAGGTGAATTCTTAGAGTTGGAAATTTTAGTTCAAAAAGTATGTACATTTTAAGCCTTTGAAGAAACAAATTTATCCAGAAATAATTGTACCGATTTTTGCTCCCACCCTTTCATCCTCAGTTTTGCAATCATTTGATATTGTCACTTAACAAAAATCTTGGCCAGTGTGAAAGGCAATTTTATTGCAATAAACAATAAAGAGTTTTAATAATAAACAGAGGGAGTTCCAAGGTAAAGTAGTATATTAAAAATATGCCTATAATTTTGCTCTCTCCCAAAACTCCACTAAAACTACAGTAAAGGGATGTAAAAAAATAATAAGTCAACAAAAACAGGAAATAAAATAAGAACAGCACATATTGGAAGATGGAAAACAGCTGAACAAGGATAATTCACTAACCAGGCCATGAAAGTCAAATCCCAAACCAGCAGTAGAGAAAACTGAGATTCAACTTGATCTACACTGAAAAAGTCTCAAAAAAAAACAGGAACTAACACAAATTTAATTCAAGCCTTTATTTCCCGTTTAGGTATCTGCTACAACCATTCAAACGTTGTTTCCAACATTGATTCTTTCTAACACATAATACACAATACACAGTACAGGCAAAAAATTCTTTTTAACACATATCTTTTACTTTTAAACATATATCTTATTTCATTCCACCACCCCAAATCCTTAATTGCCGTGCTATATATTCTTTATGATCAAGACTCAAGTTCCTTGTTTGAACCATCTCTACATGACTAACCTCTTACCTACTCATTCAGAAAATGTTGTTTGAGTGTCAGATATGTTCCAGACACTGTAGAAGGCATTAGGGATACAATAATAAGCCAAAAATGATATAGCTATGTTCTCATGGAATTTATCATCTAATGGAAAAGACAAGCATTAACCAAAGAATCTTGAACAAAATATAAAGGCAAAATTATAATAAATGCCATTAAAAAGAGGTACATGGAGCTATGAGGGCATATAACAGGGGAATGGTGAAATACAAGGAAGATTGGGAAAGTCTTCCACGAAAAACAGATGATTGAGCTGAGACCTAATGGATAGAGATGTACCAGGCAAAGGGACAGGAAGGGAGAAAACATTTAGGGCAGAAGCTACAGTATGTGCAAAGGCTCTGAGGAGGGAGAAATCCTAGCACACCTGAGAAAATGAAAAGCCAATGTGACTAAAGCATGGAGAGGCAGGAGAAACATGCTATGAGATAAAAAGTGGCGATAAGTAGGGCCCAGACCACATGAGTATTGCTATTTTTTAAATTTTTTTTTTTCAACGTTTATTTATTTTTGGGACAGAGAGAGACAGAGCATGAACGGGGGAGGGGCAGAGAGAGAGGGAGACACAGAATCGGAAACAGGCTCCAGGCTCTGAGCCATCAGCCCAGAGCCTGACGCGGGGCTCGAACTCCCGGACCGCGAGATCGTGACCTGGCTGAAGTCGGACGCTTAACCGACTGCGCCACCCAGGCGCCCCGAGTATTGCTATTTTAACTGCACAGCTGTACCTTTAGAGCAAGGAGAAGCCACTGATATGATTGAAAAAGGAGCATGTTATGGACTGAATTGTGTCCCCCTAAAATTCATATGCTGAAGTTCTAGTCCATAGTGTGACTGTATTTGGAGATAGGGCCTTTAAGGAAGTAAGATTAAGTGAAGGTTAAGTGATGTCATAAGGGTAGGAAGCTAATTCAATAGGAGTAGTGTTCTTGTGGAAAAAAAAAAAAAAAAAAAAAGGAAGAGACACCAGAGATTACTCTCTCTCTCCATGCAGGTGTATACAGAGGAAAGGCCATGTGGGACACAGTGAGAAGGCAGTCCTGCCTGCAAACCAAGAGAGTTCTCTCCAGAAAGTCTGCTGGCACCTTGATCTTGGGCTTTTAGCCTCAAGAACTGTGAGAAAATTAATTTCTTTTGTTTTAGCCACTTGGTCCGTGGTATTCTATTATGGCAGTCAGGCAGACTAATACAGGGAGTGACATTCTGTTTGCATTTCCAATCAGTCCCTTAGGCTCCTGTGTAGAAAAGCTATTGGAAGGAGGTTAGGATGGATGTGAGTGAATAGGGGGCTATCCATAAACAGATTCTTTTAAAAGTCTAGGCAAGAAGTATTGTTAACTCTGACTAGGATAGTCATGAGGACTTGCAGTAAGGTGGATTATTAGAAATTATCCCAACTGTAAGTGAAAACAAACAAACAAACAAAAAAACCACATACCAGTATCTCACTGGAGATAGAAAAGTATTTCTTTTTTAAGTGAAAGTCTAGAGGTAGATTAATCCAGGACTGTTATGGTGTCCACAGTACAAGAGTATCGGTGAGAGTGCACTGAGTGCAAGGGACTCAGGCTTCTATTTTGTTCCACCATGTGTAGCCCCATCCCTAAGATCACCTCCTGTTTAAGATGCTTGTTGTAGCTTTAGCCACCGTTTCAATATTCTTGTTAGCAGGAAGGAGCAGGGGCACCTGGGTGGCTTAGTCTGTTGAGCATCCGGCTTCAGCTCAGGTCATGATCTCATGGTTCATGGGTTCGAGCCCTGCATCAGGCTCTGTGCTGACAGCTCGGAGCCTGGAGCCTGCCTCAAATTCTGTGTCTCCCTCTCTCTCTGCCCCTGCCCTGTTCGTGCTTTGTCTCTCTCTCAAAAATAAATAAACATTAAAAATTTTTTTTTAAAAAAGGAAGGAGGAAAGAGAGGGAGAATGAGAAAACACTTCAATTTAAGGAAACTCTAAGGATACATCCCTCATTCCATTGGCCACAACTCAGCCTGGTGTCTACCTTTAACTGGAAGGGAGGTTGGAAAATGCAGTCTTTGTTCAGGGTAGTCACCTCTGCTGTTGAACACTATTGCTGCTGTTCAAGATGGTGTAGAGCCAAATGCAAATCCTCTCCTTCTTTCTTAAAGGGAAAGTGGACTACCAATTCCAGTCCCTTCAGGTTCTCCAATACCATACCTATTTGGATGCTACAGCTCCTTCCGGGCCCCACCCCTTTCCCAATCTGAGACTGCAGTCTGAAGGGGAAGCCAGAACAGGTTGGATTTGACGGAAGGCTGCACTTAGGCCCCTCCTTCTTGTCACTCCACCACATTGGAAGGGAAAGACTTCCTTCCCCTCCTTCCCACTTGGCAGATACATGCCTTCTGTCATGACCTCAGTTTCCTCTACCACATGGCATATACTAAATGCCACTTTTAATTTTGCCATGGCCAGGACTTTGAAATGTTAATAGAGCTCTAAAATTTGATAAAACCTTTCTCTGTAGCGTCTGCTTTTTCTAGTTTACTGTGTTTCTGGGGACTCAAAAATCCTATTTTGGCAGTTGAAAGCTGCTTGCTCTCTTTTGCATTCCCAACATCACAGTTCTATTTATCCTTTGAAGTTTATACATGCTTCTGACTGACCAAGGAGAAGGTCTCAGAAGAGAAATGCAGGAAAATATGAATGTGGTTTTAAAAATTATTATCTGCATTATATATTTTTCTTGGAGCTACTAACCCTTTCATTTTATATGGCCTTTCTCTAGCCCACACATTATTTCTTGGAAGAGCAAATTTATCTCTATTTTGAGGACACCAGTAGGAGGAACATAATAAGCATCATAACTTTGAGACAGGCACTGCACAACAGAACTGAATGAATGTGCAATTTAGGTCTGGTCCCATAGATGACAGGAATTGTGAAAAATCTTGTAGTACCTTGGCAGAACTTAACTCTTTCTTGCTCATTGAACTTCCTAAGCGTCTCTAGTAAAAACCTCCCATGGTCTTAGCTGTTGGGCTTCTGCCATCTATACATACTATGTGGCAGAAGGCTACCTGAAGCCCACCCCAACTGAGCTGCCACTGTTGATTTATATGGTACATGGTCTGTGGCCCAAAGCTTAGGACATTCACCTAGAACAGTTCTCAACTGGGGGTGATTTCCCACCCCTGTGCCCTAGCAACATTTGACAACATCTGGGCACTTCTGGTTCACAACGGGGGAGGTGCTACTGGCCTCCAGTGGGTAGAGGCCAAGGATGCTGCTGAACACCCTACAGTGCATAGCACAGTGCACCCACAACAAAGAATTATTTAACTCCAAATGTCAGTATTGCTAAAGCTGAGAAACCCTGATACAGAAAATTTTTTTGATTCTGGGCACTTCTCACCAAATCACTGGCTGTATGTGGATCCAGACCATGTCTTCCCTGGATTACCGCAGTAGTCTCCTCAATGGTTTTCTTGCTTCTTTATCTCCCATGGTCTATTCTTTTGTTTTGTTTTACTTTTTTAAAATTTAAATTTTCATTTACGTACAATAAAATGCATTATGTTCCGTGTACAGTTCTATGAGTTTTAACAAATGTATAGAGGTCATAGGACACTACCACAATCAAGATACAGAATGGCAGCTCAATTTTCAAAGTCTTTATTATGCTGTTTGGGACTGTCCCTCACACGAGCCACTCTGGGGTTAATTTGAGTCTTGGCAATGGTTTATGTTGTAGTTCAGTTCTCCTAGGCTTTGCTATGCTTCTGTGGGTGTGTTCTGCACGTGTGGAGCTTGGGTATGTGCCCTGTGTCAGTTTCAATCTGTCCTCTTTAGGGCTTCGCCTACACCTTTGGGCTCCCAGAGGCCCCCTCTGCCTGTTCTAGCCTGAAGGATGCGGATGTCCAGAGTATTTGCACTGTATACTGTCCTGTAGTTGTGTGTGACTGAGCTTGTCCTTCAGGCGAAATGACAAGAAAAAGGTAGGAAAAAAAGTCACTGGGATACCTCCATCACTCTGTGCACAACAAGGGCCCCTTTTCAAATTCCTTGCATCGATTTTCTCTCAGGGTTGAGGTGCCTGTGCCCCTGCCCTGCTGAGACAGTGCTAACACATTGGTGTTGCCCTCAGGGCTGGGCGAGGAGAGGAAAAAAGGGTTGTGGTGGGGTGGGGTAATTCCTTCCACATTTTCCTGTTACACACTCTTCCCTGATCCATCCTGCTCAGGCAATAAAGGAGAAAAAAACCAACTAGAAAACTCACTGGCACCATACTGGTCATTCTTCAGGATCTGCCTTCTTGTGGTGTGTAAGGCCTAAAATTAAGGTCTCCTATCATGTGCTGCCGTGACATTCAGGGATATTGGGAATGACCCAACTGCAAGTTGTTCTCCCTACTCTGCTTGCACAGATAAGGTTCCCTAACCAGACAACCCTCATCATGGGGACCAGACACAGTGCCTGCTCATCCTTGAGTGGTAGGTTCCAGTTCCCTGCCAGCCTGGGCACCACACCCTCTTGAGACTACAAAGCCTGCCTCACACAGCCTCTTCACTGTGCTCCCAAGGGCAGCTCCCTGTAGCCTTGCATGACGTTTGCTGTCCCCCTCCCCCAGCCTGTGAGTACATGTGACTAAAAAACTGCCATCAGTCTCATCTGTCCAGTGTTAAGTTTTATGTGTTTGGCTATCCCCATAACCCTAGAGCCATCACAGACCTTTCACAAACAGGATGAAGAGGAGGCCATCAACACTTTCCTTCTTCAATCCACCGGCTATTTTGTTATTATTTACTCTTTAGAGGCCTCAGGTAGTTGTTTTTATGTTCTGTCCAGAGCTTTTAGTTGTAATCAGTGAGAAAGAAGAGACTGCAGCTTGGTTACTCTCTCCTGGCTGCCTCTGGAAATCCCTTTATCTCTATAGTCTAACCCAACAACAGAAGGATCTTCTTAAAAGGACACAGAAGTCAGAATGATCCTGCTAAAATGCATAAGAGACTACATCATTCCCCTCCTCAATCTCTCTCTCTCCAATAACACTGTATCTTGACTCCGTAAATGCCAAAGTCCCTATGATTATTTACAAGGCTGTTGGACCCAGGCCTCCAATTTTATCTATGACCTCATCTAAAATTCAACCCAGCTCATCCACTCCAGTCATTTGATTGCTTTTTTGTTCCCGGCAACAACATGCATGCTTCTGCCTCCGGGGCCTTTGCAATGTTATTCCCTCTATGTGGAATGTTCCCCCAGATATTCACATGGCTAATCTCCACAGCTTCAAATCTGTGTTCAGACATGACCTTCCTAGTGAGGACTAGGACTACTACCTAGATTTGTTAAAATCACAAATCCCTCATCCCCTGTATTCCCAATCTCTCTTTTCCTATTTCTCCCCTACCCCATCACTAATCACCTTCTAACATACAATAGTGTTTACAAATTTATTATTCTTATTGCCTGATACGTCCTCCTCCCATTAGAATGTTAGTTCCATGATGGTAGGGATTTTTAGTCTGTTTTGAATCTTGGTGCCCAGGACAGAGCTGATTACATAATGTGCCCTCAGTAACTATTTATTGATGGAGTAAATGGGTGGGAATATATAAGTAATATAAACATACTTTAGCAAAGGTGCTGTTACCGAGAATAACGGACTTACAAAAAATTCAGGCCAGGGGCGCCTGGGTGGCGCAGTCGGTTAAGCGTCCGACTTCAGCCAGGTCACGATCTTGCAGTCCGTGAGTTCGAGCCCCGCATCAGGCTCTGGGCTGATGGCTCAGAGCCTGGAGCCTGTTTCCGATTCTGTGTCTCCCTCTCTCTCTGCCCCTCCCCCGTTCATGCTCTGTCTCTCTCTATCCCAAAAATAAATAAACGTTGAAAAAAAAAATTAAAAAAAAAGAAAAGAAAAAAAGAAAAAATTCAGGCCAGAAAAGATTATTTTAGTTCTGATCTTCCCTCAATTTTTAATTAGAATTCTCCTTTACTATTGACCCTGATCAATAGTCAAATGCTTCCCTGGGACAAAACACGTTCTAGTGATCGCAACACAGCTTAGCGTTGATAGGTTCTTGACCTTTTTAGAGGGGTTAGCCAGGCAGAAAAGTTCTGGAAAAACATTCTGGAACTTCACACACACATATCTCCCCACCTCTGTGAATGACCCAAGCCAGAATGGCATTTCTAAACCTCCTTTAACATAGATACCATGTTGTTGTTGTTGTTGTTGTTGTTGTTGTTGTTGTTAAATTATGTTCTATAGACCGAGTTTGAAGTTTCTGTACATAGTCTATATTAATTTTATATCTCCCATAAAATAAAATAAATCATTTTCAACAGTGTCCTTTTCTTGTCAGTACACCCAGTGCAACCTCTCTTGGGTATAATAAAAGACTAGCTTGGGAAATGTTAAAAGAATAGAATGAAAGGGAAATAGATATACTATTTATTGGGTGTGATGTCATGTAGCTTAATGTTAATTTTCTCACCTTTTCCTCTAATTCCTCCTATAGATAGAAATAGAGGAGATGGGAAAAAGGTGGAGGTGGAGGAAGAATCTATTTAAAGTTAAATATAATTGCTCATGGACCAGTAACATCATTTTCTCTCCCATCGTTTGTTGGATGGTACTATGTGTCAAGCTTACCAGTCCTCTCTTCATTGTAAAAAGTATTATGGGGGCAGACCACTGTGAGGATGTAGTTGAATTGTGGAATTTCTAATAATTAATACTTTTATCTTTTCTAATTGATGAGAAAATATAGGTATTGTATCAAATCAGTTTTTTGAACCTTGTTTTAATGTTATTTACTAACATGCTAACAATTTGTTAAATTTAAACATTAAATACAAACTTTAAAAAATTCTAATAATTCAGTTTAGTACTAACCAAGAAGGATGGCAGTGGGGGCATGTTCTAACAATTTGTTAACTTTAAATGTTAAATACAAACTTTAAAAATTCTTTTTTTTATTAATGTTTTTTAAATGTTTATTTACTTTTGAGAGAGAGACAGAGCGTGAGCGGGGAAGGACAGAGAGAGAGGGAGACACAGAATCTGAAGCAGTCTCCAGGCCCTGAACTGTCAGCACAGAGCCTGCTGCAGGGCTTGAACTCACCAGCCATGAGATCATAACCTGAGCTGAAGTCGGATGCTTAACTGACTGAGCCACCCAGGCACCCCCCCCAAACTTTAAACATTCTAATAATTTAGCTTAGTACTAATGAAGAAGGATGGTGGTGGGACCATTGTGGAGTTTTCTTTTTCTTTGGTTCTTTCACTCATTCAGCAAATATTTGAGCACTTATTATGGACCAGGAACCATGCTAGCACTATGCTGTAAACACCATGATATCCTGCCCCAGGAAGCTTCTTATATTGAAGGCACCTGTATGAATTCTAGAGTTCAAAGTTTACTTCTTCCAAACCACTTTTCTCACCACATTGAAAAATAAGCTTGCTCCAATCAGTTCAACTCCTACAGAAACTTCTTAAAATGTCTTAGGCAGTGGTTCATAACACCATGTCGACAACAATCATTATTCAATTATACTTCAATAAATAAACACGATTGAGAAAAGGAATGTATTCACCAATCATAGATTGGGGAGAGGGGTTTGGGGAGGGGTTCTGGAGAGGATGGAAGGAAAGGCAGGCATGCCTAGATTTGAGGGAGTTCAAATTTGGTCAACACACATATTTGCCATTGAAATGATTGTAATCACGTCACCAAGAAATTGCTCTCAGAGTTTGAGGAAAGTTAAAGGGGAGCAAGGAACGGGCTTGAATGTGAAGAATGCCTTTTAGCACTGTGGCCCACTCCCAGTGAGACAGAACCTCCCTTCCCAGGAGCAGGAGCTGGAGCAGGCGGGCGCTCGCGTTCCGGCTAATTTTGAGCCGCGCCTCCCGCCGTCCGCCGTCACGTGCCGGCCCGCCCCGGCCGCGTTGATGGGTGGGGGAGACTCTCCCAGGCGCCGGGGCAGGAAGGGAGGAGGTCGTCGTGCCATTCTTAAAGGGGCCCCAGGGAAGGCGAGAGGCTGCTGACGGCCGGAAGGAAAATGGTGAGTTGCCGCCGGGGAGGGCGGGGGCCGGAGGGCCGGGCCAGCCAGCCTGGCTCTCCTGTTTGCCGGAGCCAGGCTCTGCGGGCAGCGCCTGGGGTGGGTCGGCCGCCGCTTCCGCCCCGGCTGCTGGCGCGTGCCCACAGCCAGAGACTTGGCCTCTGCCCGCAGCCGCTTCCACCCGGCCTGAAGGCAGCATCCTCCGGCCGGGCCTGGGGTCGACCCGCCCAGCGGATCCTGGGACTGGGGTGCGGCCAGTAGTAGGGTTGGGTCACCCTCGCCTGGGTCCTTCTGGATGGAGAGTGCCAGCTCCTGAACTGCAGGGTCGGAGGGGGCTGGAGGTCTGGCTCAGCGAAGGGCTCCCCTAAACGCCGATTTCTTGCCAGGGCCCGGGCCAGGCCTGAGGGGCAGACCGGCGCTGAGCACCTTCCGCCTGGCGGCCTTTTCAGGGAGGATTCGGAAATTCAGATTCCATTCTCTCGGCCTCGCCTTAGTTTCTGTCTCCTTCTTCCTTGGCCTGCCGCTCGGGATTTCTCCGTATCCTTGCTTTCCTTGAGTCAGGGCAGCTGGAAACCTTTGACCCAAGGCTTTGATGCTTTAGCCTTAAAGTGCCTGTCAGATGCTTTAGTTTTGTTTGTTCTGGGGGCTTTAGCTTCCGTCCTCGAATGGGTTGAACCCCATGCTTGAAAATAAAGTGGAGAATTAAATCAATTGCCTAACAAGGATTTTTCTGGATCTTTCCTATTGGGTGTTTAAATATGCTCAAATATGCTCGTTTCTTTAATTAGAAACAAAACACAGCTCCCCACTGCCCTGTGTCTGACCTGTCACTCATTTCTCAACCCATCTCCTTCGAATAGATCTTGTCATGGTCACCAAATACAAGGGACTCTTGAATTCTCATCTTAACTGACCTTTCATCTGCATTCTGGACAGTTTACTCTCCCCTTTTTGGAGCTTTCGCTTTCCCCAGACTTTCCCCTTGACTTCTTGTTTTTCTCTTTTACTGTTGGTCCATATGTGTCCCATGCAGACTGTTCTTCCCTGGACATCACATGGAGGTGTTCTAGGCTCCAGTCTAATGCTTGGTTTCCATTCTGTTTTTGTTTTTGTTTTTTCTTTATCCATCTTTTCTTACATTCATAGTTTCAATTACCTCCTACCTATAAGCAGATGACTTGTGAATTTGTATCACATTTGCTTCTGAGATCCAGTCCAGATCTATATTTCCCACTATTTAGTTACCTTCTAGGAAGCTTTTCCCCACTTGGGTGCTTCAAAGCCACCTCAGTTTGTCCAGAGTAGAACTCATTCTCTTTTGTTGCAAACCTGGTTTTTCCTCAGTGTTCCTCAACTCAGTGAAAGGTATAATTTAGTCTGTTACACAAGTGAGAAGTTTGGAGTTATCTCGGTAACTCTTTTTCCTAAGTCACCCCTCCAATATCCAGTCTGGCATTAGCTCCTTTGTAGTGGTTAAGAGAGTGTCTAGAGATCAGGCTTCACTAGTTGTGTTAACTTTGGGGAAGGAACTTAACCTCTCCAAACCTTAGTTTTGTGCAAAATGAGAATAATAAAACAAACTCATCCTAAGGGATTATTTTGAGCATGAGGGGAAGTGCATGTAAAGGGCATAGCACCATGTTTCTCTCACAGTGTTTAATAATGTGTTAACTGTTCTTAGCAGTATTTCCCTACTTCTCGTTCCTCATCAATCTAAGCTACTTTTCATCTCTCACTTGGACTAGTCTTGCCAAGTAACTAGTCTTGCTCTATTCATCTTGGCACTCTGTTTCCTGCATGCAAATCTGATCATGTTTCCCATTACCTCTCTGCTTAAAACTCCTTAGTGACTTCCCTTTGCTCATAGGATAAAGACCAAAATATGACCCACGAGGCCCTATGTGGTCCAGTCCCTACCAACCTCTTCTTATACCATGTTCCTGCTCATTCTCTGTCCTAGAGTCATACTGGCCTTTCATTATCTTACATGTACCATGATCACTTTAATCAAAGGGTTTCTGCATAGGCAGTTTTGGTCCTTCAGATACCTTTTTCAGGCAAATCTTTTGTGACCATAGTGTTCTTCCCTGGTCCTAAGTTCTCATAGCAGCTTGTGTCTCTCTTGTCTAGTTCTTACTACAGGTACAAACAAATACACATTTTCTTACCTGATCCTTTTTCTTTTTCTTTTTTTTTTTAAATTTTTTTTAACGTTTATTTATTTTTGAGACAGAGAGAGACAGAGCATGAACGGGGGAGGGTCAGAGAGAGAGGGAGACACAGAATTGGAAACAAGCTCCAGGCTCTGAGCTGTCAGCACAGAGCCTGACGCGGGGCTTGAACTCACGGACCGCGAGATCATGACCTGAGCTGAAGTCGGACCCTTAACCGACTGAGCCACCCAGGCGCCCCCTTACCTGATCCTTTTGATGTAGGTCTGTCTTCTACTAGACTGTAATAGAAGCTCCCTGAGGGCAAGCCCATATTATTTATTTATTTATTTTATATGATTGTATTCCTAGCACTTACCGTGGTGCTTACACTCACTAAATGTTTCTTACATGGAGAAACCAATAAGTGAACAATCAAGCTCAACACTCCACTTAATTGTATATTGATATTTACCCACATAGAGTTGTTTGCAGGGTGTTATACTTACTCTTAAATGCTTCTGCTAACTGTAAGCCATTAGAATTGACTGAGCCTGCATCCCTTTTCTTGTAGGAAGGAATTTTTGGCCTTATTATGGTATTGGGAGGGGTGAAAATGCCAAAACAAGCTCTGTAAATCAAACCACAGCATGATTTTCATTTGGTTTCTGATCCTCAGAATGTCAGGATTGCACAAGCAGCTCTGAGTGTCAGAGCTGGAAGGTAAGACTTTTGTGATAAGTTGTGGTCTTTGCCTAAACAAGAATCTAAAATATTTATTAGTTTCGCTAATGGGTTCTACCCTTGGTTGAAGAGAGAATGGAAATTCTAACTTTTTGACTTCTGTATTTTTCTTGAAAATAGACTATGGTTGAATACTACCTTCAGGAAGCTCCTTATGACTTAACATCTCTTTTTCTAAGGAGAACTAATAGGCTGCATGCACTTGACTCCTTATTTATTGGCTAGGACCTTATTTATTGGACAATACCTATTGACGGGATATCTTTTCTAATTGTAAATAGCATATCCTGTGGTCTGAATTAAAGGACAATTTAAAATAATACCTATTTCTGATTTAACTTATGCCCTCATTTACCCAACCTGGGGTCAAAAAAGTAGGCTTTTATTAAATTTGTATTTTAACTTAAAATTGGAAGCCTTCAACTTTTTGGGTTATAATGAGACATGTATTTAGCATTGGTCTCTGAAATGTTCTAATTTTCTTGAAGGAGAGGGAAACATGTTTGAAAAGATCAAAGAATGTGGACCTTCTTTTGGTACCTGACTCAATCAGACCTGTTGCGGGGGGGAAAAACAATGTGGGGAATTCGAATTCTATTTGATTATTTGAGACTGGAATTATGGTTAGGTTTTTTAAGGTGAGATATTGTTATTATCCTTGTATTCTTAATGGCACATACTGTCATTTTAATGATACGTACTAAAATATATACAGTTGAAATGACTTTGGGCCTTTGCTATGTGACTTCCATGGGGGGCAGTATGGAGGGTTTTGATGCAATAAGATCGACTATGTGTTGATAATGTTTGAAACTGATACAGGTGCATAGGGTTCCACTATACTATTCTCTCTCCTTTTCTATGTGTTCAAAGTTTTACACATTAAGAAAGGGGAAAAAAAAGATTTCTGTCCTTGTGCTTTCAATCAGCAATACATTTGCATTACTAAAAGAAGAGTGCTTTAGGTCATTTCCTTGCCAGATTTCTGGAGAAGAATCTCTAACATTTTTTCATAATTGTAAAAGGTTCTTTTAGTATAGTTTATATTGGTTTCATCTAGTTTTGCTTTCATAATTCTTTTTTTTTTAAGAATTCATAATTCTCTACACCCAATGTGAGGTTCAGACTCAAGACCCTGAGACGAGCTGCATGCTCTGCAGACTGAGCCAGTCAGGTGCCCCGCTTTCATAATTCTTAATAACTTCTTTTTTTAATCCCCACAGTAATTTAGTTAAGATATAAAATGGTATTGGTATTTACTCTTGTGACTTACTTTTGTTTATTTGTATTTTTTCACAGTTGCGAGACACAAAAATGAACCAAGGTCTTATTAATTCTAAGTACAATAAAGATGATTTTTCCTGTTCTTCCTGCATAGTGCAAAAATGTATTTTCTAACAGCAGTGATCCTTGACTTTTCCTGTATTCTTCCCTTCTCTGGTTCTGATGAAATTGCACATTATTATATCTAGTTCTTTGAGACATTTATTAGCCAAAGAGAAAGTTAAGGCATAGCCTACACATTAGATGAGCAAATGTGTATGATTAATGTAGATAAAGGTTGGTAGATTTAAAAGCTCTAAGTGTTCAGGTGTTTCATGTTAGTTCACTTAATTGTGACATGTAGATGTCAGTATGTTTTTAAAGGTATTAAGTTTTATAACTTTCACATGTACATGTATTGAAGTCATGGCATTTTATACATGGTTTTTTTTTTTTTTTCGTTTCTAGAGTGAGTCTTTGGTGGTTTGTGATGTTGCTGAAGATTTAGTGGAAAAGCTGAGAAAGTTTCGTTTTCGCAAAGAAACGAACAATGCTGCCATCATAAGTAAGCTAAAAGTGATTGCCTCAGTTACATGGTCTTTGTTGATTTTTATCTTATAGCTACATTGAATAAACTGAGACTTTAGGAAATAATATGCCTCCTCCTGTTTTATTTTATTTATTTATTTTTAACGTTTATTTATTTTTATTTTTTTTTTTTTTAAATTTTTTTTTTTTCAACATTTATTTATTTTTGGGACAGAGAGAGACAGAGCATGAACGGGGGAGGGGCAGAGAGAGAGAGGGAGACACAGAATCGGAAACAGGCTCCAGGCTCTGAGCCATCAGCCCAGAGCCTGACGCGGGGCTCGAACTCCTGGACCGCGAGATCGTGACCTGGCTGAAGTCGGACGCTTAACCGACTGCGCCACCCAGGCGCCCCTAACGTTTATTTATTTTTGAGACAGAGAGAGCATGAATGGGGGAGGGTCAGAGAAAGGGAGACACAGAATCTGAAACAGGCTCCAGGCTCTGAGCTGTCAGCACAGAGCCCGATGCAGGGCTTGAACTCACGGACTGCGAGATCATGACCTGAGCCGAAGTCGGCCGCTTAACCGACTGAGCCACCCAGGCGCCCCGCCTCCTCCTGTTTTAATCCTCCCCCTTGCTTTTAGATCACTTTAGAAAATAAGTAATATTTGTTATCATAGAACAGAGGTGGAGTGTCCTGCCTCCCTCCTCAGCTGCCTACACAGCTCTGGAGAAGATGATCTTAGTCACCTGGTCATGGTAGTGACCCATCCAGCTCCATCCTTTAACTTCTCAGGAGACTAAAAATTTCCTGGTCATTCAATCTCAGCCAGAAACCTTTGCCTGCACCTAAAATGGTAAAATGTTCAGCATTGTCTTCAAAGTGATTTGGGGCCTTATTTCAATTCTAGACTTGGACCCCAGTTTCATGGAGAGTACTTTTAAGTGTTACCAACTTCTGACAATGGAAAGAATGATTTGCATATAGTCTCTTCTGCTGTGAGCTGTAGCTGATGTTATGCAGATTTCTTTTATATTCTTAAGTAATATTTAAGATGTGGGTGATGATTTAGGAGGATGAAGGAAGGGCAGGGGGGTAACAGTGTAGAACTCTATAACTATGCTTAATAGAGAGGCATCCAGCAGATGTGAATTAACAAGGCAGTGACAACTTGTCACGAATGTTGGTTCTATTACAAATAAATACTACAACGTAGGCATACAGTTCTTAAAAGTGAACATTCATGTCAGTGCCATTTTGCTGCAAAAGATAAAGCTATTTCAGATCTTACTGTATCTTACAGAATTTACTATGAAGTTATTACAAACGAAAACTGGCCAACATTTCAGAGTAATGGAAAAGTATAAAGGCATAGATTATCCAAACATTTTTCAATTTGGCTTAAGGTTATGTTACATATATTTGCATATAGATATCACTGCTGTTTGGTAATTCTTCCTGTCAGAATAATCATACTGCGCTATGAAATCTGGACTCTGGAGAAGCTGGAAATCTAGTGGTGGTTCTATCCTAACCCCTGGTCCGCTTTTCCTTTGCAGTTCTGACCGTGCTACATAGACCACGCTCCTTTATAGTCACCCTTTCAGACCTTTTTTTATTATCAAGGAAGTTGCATTTGAGTTACAAAATTCTTCAGATACACAGGAAATGTAAGGAGTTGATGTAAAATTCTAAATAAGCATATTAGGTGATGAGAATTGTGGGTAAAAGCCTTTAAATGCTGACTGCTTGAAAAGCACAGCTAGCTAATTAGACCATAAACTAAACTGCAAATGAGTTTTATGTTTGTGTTTCTTAATGTTTTAATTTTAGATGCCAGAAAAAGGACTGAGACTCTGTGGGTTGGGTAGATCAAGGTCACATTAGAATCACAGTTTACTTATACTGTATTTTTATTTTAGTGAAGATTGATAAGGATAAACGCCTGGTGGTACTGGATGAAGAGCTTGAGGTTTGTTTAATCAGCTAAGTACAGTTTTATAGTTAAGCAATTACTGTTGCCTGAAAGATGCGGTGTTAGTTACGTGTCCTTTTAAAATGAGTCTAAAAACATGCTCATTATGCATGAAAAGCATGTGCTAATTATTATGTAGCACATTGTCTTGCTAATTTAATCACATTCTTGAAAACATTAATGAAACCAATGTAATAAGTGGTCGAAGATAGGGCTACACGTCCAGTAAAAACTCAGTTAACTTTATAACTTCTAACTTGTTCGGCCAGTAATTAAAATCTAAAATGCTATAACCTAAGCGTTTAGTTTGTCAAAGTAAGTAACTAATTTAGACTGAAAAAAAATTAACTTTTTTCTCTCTCCAAATCAGATGCTCCTTTGAGGAGTGGCCTATTATCTTATTCAGAATTTCTTGACAGCTGAAACATGAACACGGCTATTTAGATAATAAGTGGAACTAAACTGAGTGGGCTGGTGTGGGCTTTCATTGGCTTGAGGGTTTAGGAATCTCAGCTTATATACAATGTAGTAACCTAAAATTTTATGTTGTGGGATGTGGTTATGAAGTTATATCTGTTAATAGAATGGGTACTTGGTATAAGTTATATCTGTTAATAGATGGGTACTTGGTATATACTTAAGGTATTATGGGTAAGAAAATGTTTAAAAAGTTTTTTTCTTTGTGGTGCTAGGGCATTTCACCGGATGAACTTAAAGATGAACTGCCTGAACGACAACCTCGATATCCTTTTCTTGGTGCTTTAAAAAGATTTGTTTCCTTTAGTGGTCAGAATTTTATTTACGAAGTTGGTTTGTTCAATTTTTAAAAGACCTATATTTTACAAAATTTTCTCTTACACCATGATTACAATCAAAATATGTATGCACGGGGGCACCTAGGTGGCTCAGTTGGTTAAGTGTCCAACTTCAGCTCAGGTCGTGATAGCAGGGTTTATGAGTTTGAGCCCTGCATCAGGCTGTCTGCTGTCAGCCCAGAACCCACTTTGGATCCTCTGTCCCCCACTGTCTCTACCCCTCCCCCACTTATGTTTCCTCTCTCTCTTTCTCTCTCTCTCTCTCTCTCTCTCTCTGTCTCTCTAAAAAAAAAAAAATGTATGCACATATTGGACTAAGAAAAATGGGAAGTTGATGTACTAGTGGGATGAATTATTTCCTTTTTAAAAAATTCCTTCTATTATGTGGTTACAATAAAAATTTAGAAAGAAAACCTCCATACTAAATCTACACTTTTAATATATTTTTGAGAGATAATGTGATTTAATAACTTAACTTTGGGGCTCGTGTATACTTTTATGGAAAGATAATGATAATAAAGGTATGGCCCAAATGGATAAGAGAGAAATTTACCACTCACTAGCTCCCCAGGTGTATATTTCTTTCAGAACTTTGTCGGTAGATACTTGTCTCAAATAGAGCAATAATTTTAGTTTCTTTAACTTGAGAAAAACCTTCATTGTGTATAGTTATAAATACCAACATGATGATGGAAGAGTTTCATATCCTCTGTGCTTTATTTTCTCCAGTCCTGTTGGTGAGTGAATTCCTTTATATAGTATATTTCGTCCTGATCTAATTAAACCATTTTTATATAAGACAAATTTTATGCTTGTTTTAAAGATGTAAAGTGTTGACTTAACCTAAATAGAGGTATGTGTGCATGTGCACATGAATTCATCCTTAGAAAGAAGTTGTTTTCTTAGGATACATTTCTAGAAGTGTAATTCATCAGTCAAATCATACATACATTTAAGGAATATGAAACGTAGTGACATTTTAAAATACCAGCATACATTTTCTGTTTTAGTTTTGTGTGTGAGTACATGAACTTCATGTATAATCATGATATATATTTGTGTTTATGTGTAAAATAATAGTTACTGATGATAACGCCTATAATCTTGAGAATAGTTTCAGAGTAGCTTACATTAGATATTAAGGTGGCTTATTGTTATTCAGGGTATATCCATTATCACCAGAATTCCCAGTACTGTCACCATTATGCCCACAACTCTGAACTCTAAACTTTACTATTTGTATCCTTTACTTAGCACTTAAAATAGTAACTTTTGTCCAGGGTGCATCTCCCCACACTGATCCATCACCATCCCCAAACCTATATATGTTAGGCATCCATAAAATTGACCTTGATATTTAATGTCAAAATTAAAATAGTGCTGAAAAGTTCTTAAGTATTTACGAGGTTGTAAAAGATCTACAGAGATGTAGCCTCATTTATTTTTGTTGACCAGCCTTGTTTGTCATTTAGCTATGGCTTTGTGCAGGCAATATGCAATGTAAGACTCTCGAAATACACCCATACACACTGAGACTGAAGTTTTTTGTAAACTCAATAGGATAAGAATATCCTAAATGTGTCATTTTTTGAAAGTAAAAAGTGAAAACTCATCACTTTTTAAATTTCTAAGTCTCATGTCTATACTAATCTCTTTTCCAGGATGTAAGCCTGAACAACAGATGATGTATGCTGGGAGTAAGAATAAGTTAGTCCAAACAGCTGAACTAACCAAGGTGGTATTTGTATTTTACTTGCTTATTGAGATAGTATTTTTCCCTTAGAGCAATAGCTAAAGTAATCTGAAGAGTTAAGTATTTTTTATGCAGGTGAAAGTTATTTAGAACAGAGCAGTGAACTTAGAGAGTTTTATTGTTTGAAAAAAGAATGATACATGTCATTAATCAAAGTGTGTTTTTTGAATGGAAATTACAAGTTAATTAGAAGAAATCACATTCAAAATATAGGCAGCTTTAGAAAAGCCACTGCAACTATTCAATCTATTGAGAGTTTTTTTTATCTTCCGTAACGTAGTTTCTAGTAGATAAAAGTAAGTATTGAAGTTTCTCATAGCCCTTTACCATAGCCTAAATGAAACGAATTCCACATTATGCAGTTAACTATCTTGTTCCCAAGTCTAAAGTTAAATTGTTAAGAATACTTACTAGCTTTATGAAACTAGAACATTGTTTTATATGAGACACTGTCCTTATGCCTCCACTGTCCCCATTGTTTTATGGCATTTTTTGAAGTTTAATGGTAAGAGAGATACCTGTTCTCGAACTTTATTTAACTTCCACGTATTAGTTTGAGTTGTAAAAGTGTGTACTTTTAAGGTTTTGAAATGGACCATTACATCACTGAAATAATATTAAATAACATTTCCTTTCAGGTTTTATTTTAAGAACAGCATCAGTGTTTTCTCCTTAGGTGTTTAATCATCAATCCGGGAGATGTCTTTCATTCCCCCCTGCTTTTACCTTTAGCCCATGTGATTGTCATTGACAGCCCCAACTTATAGACCCTACTTTTTCTCATTTGTACCATAGGAACACCCTGGAGTTGATCTAAGGGGTGGGTGATTAGGAAGGACAGCCTCATTTCTGTTCTAATCTCACACACACCATAAAGTGCTGGAATTAAGGCATTACAATTTATAAGTGACTTTTACAAATAATCACATTGAATCCTCACCACGACACTGTGATATTGCTGTTCTGTAGGTGGGAAAATTGAGTTTCAGAAGATGAAAGACTGGCCCAAGGTTGCATAATAGTAAATGACAGAGCTAGGATTCAAACCCACATCTGGCCTCAATCCCATCCTTTCTGCTCTATTACATTGTTTCTTTATAGCCATTATACTTCCCCAGCCTGTGTGTGTACAGAGATTTGTGGCTGTGGGCCTGTAGTCCCTCCTTATCAAAACATTCTACAGCTTGTATTTCCTCCAACTATGGAAGACCAGTGTATGTTCTTCCAGTTCCTAACTAATTGATTGATTTTAGTTGTGTATACTTGGGGTATCTCTTCTAGTGGGTAAGATGTACAGAACTGTTCTTTTAGAATATTTGTAGATTTGTGCTTTTAAGAGAGTTTTGGTTTTATGCCATCTTGATTGCTAAACTTTGGTAAATTAGTACTTAGCATTTTAAAAAAGTAAAGGTTGGGGCACCTGGCTGGCTCAGTTGGTAGAGCGTGTGACTCTTGATCTCACGGGTGTTAAGTTCGAGCCCCATGTTGAGTGTAGATTACTTTAAAAAATAAAAAATAAAAAAAGTAAAGGTATGTCTAATTTACATAGATAAGTCATGACCAACATGAATGAAAGGAAGGAGAATTTGATATTCAACACTCACATATATATATATATTTTTTGAGAGTGTTAAAGTATGACATAAGGTTTTTTTCTTAAGGTATTTGAAATAAGAAACACCGAAGACCTAACTGAAGAATGGTTACGTGAGAAACTTGGATTTTTCCACTAATGTGAACTTCTGTGTTTCTAAAGTATTTATGTATTAACCTGACCATACTGGAACCAGACATAAATACTTATGCCTAAAAATGCACTGTTACTTACAGTTTGTTTCCTGCAGTAAAGAAAAATTCTTCGTTTGTTCAAAGTTTGAACAAAGGGGAAATCATCTTCATAGTAATGAAACTTTGTAAAGTGTTTCCTTATATTTGTAATTGTTAGGTGGACTACTTCTCTCCAGGGACTTTTTGCACTCTTGTGACTAATTTCTATAACTTATGGTTCAGAATTTGTTACTATTTACAGACACTATTGGAAAGTGGGTATTAGATTGTGATAGACAACAGTTGCCTCCTTTTGACAAATACTGGATATTAGCAGTTTATATATGAAAATAGCGTATTATCACTTGTCAAATCTTTGAAATTACTTTGGGGTAAAAGACTTGAATGACCCAATTTTGAGCCATGAAAAGTAATTTACTGTAGTATAATCTACATTACAAGTACATTTTTCATCAGTTCATGCCTTCTCTGGTTTCCTGTATCTTTTTAATCAAGTCCAGAAACTTTGTTCATCAGCCGTTCATTCTTAAGGTCTGGGAGTTAGATGTTATAATAGTTATGACTATTAGGTTTTCTTCTTAATAGAAAATAGCATCTTAGTCTTGGAAATTGATAGGTTGGAACTAATCAAGGGCTTCATTCCTGGTTGTGTCATAGCTGGATAGTTTTGGATCTAGGTTGATAACACTTTAATTATAAAGCACCTCTCAGTGTTGTCCTGTGAACACTAGTTACTTTAAGTGTGTTAATACTGTGCCTTTGATTTGTTAGCTTTAAAGTTAGTTTAAGACTTTTACACTGCCAGTATTCCAGATTTGGTGAAATTAATACTTTTGTAAAGGGTCCAAGTAAAACAATTTTCTAAATGTGTTTATCTGAAATTTGTAATAAAATCAACTTCATATTTTTAAAATTCCAACTATCTGCTTGCATTGGTGAATATATGGCAGTTGAGAGTTGTAACTTTGGGTATATTTATGATTAGTTTCGTGCCATAGGAAAAATTATTTATCTTAAAACCTTGGCCAGAGTTAATAACATTAACACATCAATAGAAATTGCATCTTCTATCCTAAATGTCAGAAGATATTCTAAACTGTACGTCAGTCTTGTTGGCATCTTTGGCATGAAGCAAGGATTCTAATATGTAGTGTACTTTAACAACATGTAAGTAAGTGTTGAACTTAATTTGACAAACAGTGTTGAGACTCTAAAGACTAATAAAATTTGGTGAGCAGATTCTTATATTAAGAATGTCTTAGTCATTTCAAAACTAGAAAGGCATTTTTTTAATGGCATATTTTCCATTCATCCATTCTTTGCATTTTCTTGTTGAGGTTTCTGTGCCAACTTTAATAAAGAGGTGAAGATAGTTGGAATTTCCACAATATTGAATCTTCTGTTGCCAGTGCTGTTTGGCTTCACTAATCTAAAAAACAGGAAGCAATAGGAAGTTAGTTGGAGATGAGGAAGTGCTAGAGTGGGCATTTGTTTTGGTTATCGAATGGGAAAGATTCTCTATTCCAATTTCTGGAGAGAGAGAGCGAGAGAGAGAGAAAGAGAAAGAGAGAGAACTTTACCCAGGAAGTTTATGAATTCTTTAAACAGCTATTTTGATATTGGAGAATAATGCTTCTAATTCCGTAGAAATGCAGATATAACCCAAGTGAATGGAGAGTGTTTTTAATGTTTTTAAATGAAGGAAATGAGATTTTGTTTCACCTGGTTTGCAGCAATAAGAGAAACTAGTGCTGCAAGAATGTATTTTTTAATGAGGTTCCTTTTTTGTCTTGCCTGTTTTTGTTTTTTTTAAACTGAAAGTCCTCACTGACCTCCATAAACAGAACTGAGTTCCCCTGTTCTCTAACAGGGGCAAAGAGCTATGATAAATCATGCATTTTTGACCTTGTTTGATTCCTTGTCTATAACATGTATTTTACAAGACAGTAAGTAAGACTGGGGAAGCAGTAGAATGTGTTTTTACTCCCTCTGTCCTCTAGGGAGACTTCTAAATTGTATGCTCCAGGGTGTTCTCAGACTTTTATATAAATTTCCTTTCCATCTAATCAAACTTTTGCATTGTTCTTTTCAAGTATATTTCTATTTGCTCTCTTTTTCTGCCTTCTCTCAAAAAGTAACTCCAGATTTGACAATTGCAGTTTTTACATTCCATAGCTTTCTGGTGCAGCTATTCTCATTCATATCTTAATCTTTCCCTGTTGGCATCAGCTTTTTTTCCTGGGAACCTCCTTCATGGTCTTCTAAGTCAGCATTAGTTTTGAAATTGTTGGCCTTGCATAATAAGTTCTGCATAGCATCCAATGTAACGATAGAGCCAACGAGTAATTCTAGCATGTGTTTAGTATGGTTTTTGTGGCAGCATAACTGACAGATGAAGAAAACTGTTCTCAGGTTACTATGCTGAAATTCCAAAATGTCATTTTGAGTAGTATTCACTTCATTCTGGTATTGAAGCAATCATGTTAGGAGAAAGGTTGTTAGACTGTTTTTGTTTAATTGACTTCTAAAATAAATGTTCAAATTGTCTGTTTCTAAAAAGTTTACCAAATGCCTAGTGCAGTTAAACATACTCTTGTTTAAGAGGGTGTTGCTAAATTTTTTATTATCATTACTAAATAATCTTTGTAGCAAAATGTCTGTCAGCACTTTTCTGTCCCCTTTTATCTCCTATTTTCAGGAGTCACATGTAGCCATAAACTGTATCTTGGTCCGACACTTTAACTAAAAATTTCCAGTTAGAGGAGTTTATTGCCAAATTAAATTTGGCTGTCTTTATTCCCCACGTATATAGATAGTAAGGAAGGTATACTTAAAAAAATGTTTGGACTCCTTTAAAACCTGAGCAATGTCATTAATCCATAATGTGGACTAGTGATGAATAGATATTTTCATAAGAGTTTAAATGCTGATATTTGGTGGAAGTAGAGAGTAACTTGTATTCTATCAATTCAAATATTCTTAGTACGGTTGCTTTCCCTGTTTGTTCGATAGACTGATAATACTGGAATCTACAGAATTTGAGCCTTTACAACTTATGTGAAGAAGTGTCTCAAACATTTCTGGACAAATCTCATTTTGTATTTCTGGAAGAATGTAAATCTTATAGGCCACTTAACATCAATGGTCCCAAGTTGAATATTCTTGAGAAATTTGTTTCTTGTTATGCCATTTGACATTTCAAATCCGTGACCATGTTCCTGTTAATATTCAAAACAACTATGTTAAGGTTGTGATAGAAACTGTGTTTTCTTGCTTTTTGGAATATAGTTCATACACGTATATTACTTGAATATTGTTTGAGATCACTAACTTGCCAGGGCAGTTCCCACTGACCTAGATGGTCCAATATAATCTCATTCAGGAGGCTTGAAACATTAATGGTTTAGTCTTGTGAACTTTAACAGTTCCCTGTCATCATTTAACAAAATCAACAACTGGCACAACTTCTTAAGCTGTGATTTCAGTCTCTGCTAGTTCATATTGCATGTTTATTTTGGACAGTCTTCTGTTAAGCATGGTGCTTGTACTGGTTTAAATAAAATGTTAACATGAAAAGGCTTCTGGCTTTTCTTTTTTTTTCTCACCTCCTCTGCCTTTTAGAGTTACTTTTACCTGCCTGGCTCAGTTGCGGTCTTTGCATGAGCCACACAGATTCAGTTTACTTTCTCTGGAAAAACTGAAAGGCAAAATAAGCAGGAATCACTTGGCAAAAATAGGATGGGTGAAGGAGAATGTAACAAGATTATAAAAATTTCTAAAACTTGGTCTGGTGCTAAAATGATTGTAGTGGCAGAGGGCGTTCTTTCTTTTCTTTCTTTTTTTTAATGTTTATTTTTGAGAGAAAGAGTGTGAGCAGGGGAGGGGCAGAGAGAGGGAGACACAGAATCTGAAGCAGGCTCCAGGCTCTGAGCTGTCAGCACAGAGCCCGATGTGGGGCTCAAACCCACAAACCATGAGATCGTGACCTGAGCCAAAGTCGGATGTTTAACCAACCTAGCCACCTGGGTGCCCCCAGAGCCCCCTCTTTCTGAGGGTTGGTTGGTTGGTCAGGTTTTTCTGGGTTCTACCCCTATCAGAAACCCTCCATTACTTATTTTGTTTACTTGCACACAAAGGTAACTAATTCTAGCACAACCTCTGGTTTCACCTACCACGATTCCCTACATTTACACTCCAGCCTAATGGAACACCCTTCTTTCTTGGGCACATGCTCTGGGCCACATCCCCTACCAGCACCCTCCACATGCTGCTGCTGCCTGTCAAAAATAACAATCTTCAATAATGATCTCAAATGTCATTTGAACTGTGAAGTCTATTTGTCAAACTAAATATAGTAACTTCTTTAGGAAATAAAACACAAAACTTTCATTAAACCAGTATTAGAGAAGGGCGCCTGGGTGTCTCAAGTCAGTTAAGTGTTTGACTCTTGATTTCGGCTCAGGTTGTGATCTCACCATGGTGAGACCAAGCCCTACATCAGGCTCTGCTGAGTGTGGAGCCTGCTTAAGATTCTCTCTCTCTCTCTCTCTCTCTCTCTCTCTCTCCTTCTGCCCCTCCTCCCCCCACATGCATGTGCATGCTTTCTCTGTCAAAAAATTAAAAAACCAATACCATTAGAGAAAAATTAGAAAATACAAACAAACAGGGTGCCTGGGTAGCTCAGTTGGTTGGGCGTTTGATTCAGCTCAGGTCATGATCTCATAGCTCATGAGTTCAAGCCCCACGTCAGACTCTGTGCTGACAGTTCAGAGCCTGGAGCCTACTTCAGATTCTGTGTCACCCTCTCTCTCTGCCCCTCCCCCACTTGTGGTCTGTCTGTCTGTCTCTCGCTATCTCTCAAAAATAAACATTAAAAAAATACAAACAAGCAAAAGGAAGAAAACATCTGCTCCAAGAAATCCATTGTGATGTTTTTGGTTATCGGTTTCTCTGTAGGAGGAATCCTCTGGCCCCACAGTTTTTCTGGGAACCCTAAATAATTATGGAATTATATTCTTTTTTTTTTTAAGTTTATTTATTTTGAGAGAATGAGAAAAAGGGAGAGGGGCAGAGAGGGAGAGAGAATCTTAAGTAGGCTCCATGCTGTCAGTGCAGAGCCCCACATGGGTCTTGATTTCATGAATCATGAGATCATGATCTGAGCAGAGATCAAGAGTCCAACGTTTAACAGACTGAGTCACCCAGGCACCCTGTAACTCATTTTTTTCAGGTAATAAAAATTCCAGTCTAGTCTAATGTCAAAAATGTCAATGTCTTACTTCCTTTAAAGCTCCCTCCATCGGGGCACCTGGGTGGTGCAGTTGGTTAACCGTCCGACTCTTGATCTCAGCCCAGATCACGATCTTGCAGTTGGTGAGTTCCAGCCCTGCATCAGGCTCTGTGCTAATGGCGCTGATGGCAAGGAGCCTGCTTGGGTTCTGTCTGTCCTCTCTACCCAACCCCTGCTTGTCCTCTCCTGCTCTCTCTCTCTTTCAAAATAAATAAACGTAAAAAAAGAACCAAAATAATAACAACCAAAAAAAAATCTCCCTCCCTCATCTCTCTTTCCTAGCCTCTACTTTCATCAAGTCCACTTCAGGCTGAGAACCCACTGTGGGGATGGGGTGTGGTCTGTTCCTCGTTGTCCTGCTTTGCTCCCCCACTCCCTAGTTGTCTCTGGGCCCTCTGGGATTAGTGGAGGGGTGCAACTTAAGGGAGCAAAAAAAGACTCATTAACCTGGTACAAATGTAATCAGAGTTGGGGCCTTCTGGGGTGCAGCCAATGTCAAATACCAATTCTATTTCTCCATTGAATGCTTCTGTGGGCTCTTTGCCAATTCCCATTGAGGACTTTGGCTAGAAGTCCCTTGACATGGGTCATGTCTTCTATGGCTAGTGGCTTTACCACTGTCCCTCCCAGGTCTTAGCTTCTGGTAGTCAACTCTGGCATAGGCGCCCTGCTTCTCCAGATAGACATCTTGAATTGTGTCCCTTGTTCAGCTCCCTTCCTCAGCCCACAAGAAACATGCCTCTTTGCCTTGCTGCCATCAGGGAGGGTACAGTTTGCTTCCTCTGTCATCAGTGTCAGCTCTCACATCTGGCCCCTGCATGGTTCTCTGGTCTCATTTTGTCCTATTCTCCTAGCCCACTACACCCGAGCCATACTGGGCCTATTTTTATTTGTCAAACACACCATGCTCAGGCATTCTCACTAGCTGTAGCTTCTTCCTGGGAAGATTGCCCACTCTCCCTTCTCTGCACTCACCTCCTCCATATTCCTTTGACTGGCTTCTTTATTCTGAACTGAGCTTAAATGTTGCCTCTCGCAGAGACTTTCCCTGATCATTCATCCTAAGGTAGCAACACAGTCACCATCATATCACATCTGGGGTTTTTTCCTTTTCTTTTTTTACCTCTGCTCTAATTCTCTGCCTAGCACTTACCACCATCTGATAGTTTTCTAATTTATGTAACTGGTCTGAATAGGGAATCTCAAATGTACTCGTGTAAAAAAAAAATTGGGAGGTGTTTTTCAAAAATTGCTACCTCTGTTCCCCATCAAGCCTCTTTTTTCCTCTGGTTAAAAAGCTTCCTTGGTGATTTATTTCCATCATATTTCAGGCTGGTTGTTATAAGTCCCTCTTTCTATTGCTAAGATTCAGTTCAGATTCATTTTAAAAATCCAATCTTGGATCAAACCTCTTCTCTCCTTAAGCACACGCTGAATTTGTGGCTTTGGGGAAGGTAGGAGGAAATACTTGCCCTCAAGTCCTGTTCTCTTGTTCTGCCACTGGCACTTATCCCCCTGGTGTGGGAGAGGGGAGGGAGAAGACGTTAGCTTCTGTGCCTGCTCCTGGTGAGAAGACTAGCCTCCTGGATTGATTTCCTTTTTGTGGATGCACATGTTGTTGGTAAAAGAAGGTTGTGGTTCTTTTGGATGTCACTGCTTCTCTATTTAACACTGATTGGCCATGAGTTCCAAGAATAGGGCAAGCATTCAAATGCTGATTCTTTCCTAGAAGTCATCTTTTGCATCTTTGGATGGCTTTTTAGGGTTTCTTCATGATTACTCTTTCTATAACTTCTGTTTTACTTGGATTAATAATGACCCCCCCATTTTCTTAGTTTTCAATGTAGTTATTGTTTTTTTTTCTGAACACCTCCAACAGATTAGTCAAATGCCTAGCAATTCTTCCAAATGCTTCAACAAATAAAATCTGCCAGTTCCAAAAGATTTCAAGTATGAAAGGAGAGTCGAAATTACATACATTTAAGTAACTTGTAGTTAAATAACTCTCAGTGGAAAAAAAAATCTATCAGTTCCCCCCTCCCCCCCTTCTTAGAGACCTCCTTCCCCACCTTCCATCCTTCCTCTAAAATCTGTATTGGATGCTCTATAGGCATGAGCATTTTGTTCTGAAGCTTCTTAGCTGGAACCATTTGGTTGGGTCTCATGTATTCCCTACCTTGTTAACTCATTTTGCTGAAGCTCATGGTACATGGGAGGAGAGTTTTCATATTTCAGAAAATGTTTTTACTCCGTCATCACAATTGATTGGTGGTTCAGCTGCTGTGACAGATATTCTCTGATTGTCTCTCCAGAACCTGTCAGTCTCCACCCTTCACTCTGGTCTCTGTCCCCAGGAGGCCAACCTTTAGGAACTACATCAGCTGGCTCCCTTGCCCTCAGGTTTCTGCTGGAGGTCAACCAATCTCTAGGGAGGATGGAAAGGGAAGACAGGTATTTATTCCCTCAATCACAACATTAGGGCCTCGGCAGGCTATGGCCCTCCATTGAAAGTCACTTATCTACTCAAGACAGTCTTCTCTTTCTGAATCCTGGTAACCACTACCTTTCTTCCTTCCATGGACTTCGGGATGGGAACACAGAGTTTTTAAGACTGTGGTATCTCTTCTCACTCTGTAGTTTTAGCCCTTTATCAAATCCTTCTCGAATTATCTATCCCCTTTCCTGGGTTGAAATTCTAGGGTGGAAATTATCTTCCCTCAGAATTTTAAGGGCATTGCTCCTCCACCTTCTAGTTGCAACATGCTGTTAAGAAGTCTGATGCCTTGGGGCGCCTGGGTGGCGCAGTCGGTTAAGCGTCCGACTTCAGCCAGGTCACGATCTCGCGGTCCGTGAGTTCGAGCCCAGCGTCAGCTCTGGGCTGATGGCTCAGAGCCTGGAGCCTGTTTCCGATTCTGATTCTGTGTCTCCCTCTCTCTCTGCCCCTCCCCCGTTCATGCTCTGTCTCTCTCTATCCCAAAAATAAATAAACGTTGGAAAAAAAAAAAAAAGAAGTCTGATGCCAGTCTGACTCCAATTGTGTTGTAAGTTATGTTTTTCCTTTGGGATCTTCTCCCTAGTTATGATATTGTGCAATGTCTCCATGATGTGATTCGGTGTGGATTTGGTTTCATTCATTGTGGTAGATATTTGATGGACTATTTGAATCTGGAGATTCATATTCTTAAATTCAAAGAACAATTTTTTCCCATTATTTATTTGGTAACCTCCATATTTTTGCTCCCTCCTAGCACTCTTACTGGTTTGGATGGTGGACTACTTGCTCTGACTCTTTAATTTTCTTATCTTTAATATTATTTATCTCTTTATATTTTTTGTTTTTATTCTGGGAGATTTACCTCAACTTTCTCTTCCACCCCACCTGTTGGTTTAAATTTTTCAGTTATATGTTTAAAAGCTATACAGATTTTATTAGTAAGATCTAACAGTTAAGCAAGGAAAACAAAACTTCTTCAGAGTCCTTAAAATATTTTATAAACACTTTATATTTCAACAAAGGTCTTTTATCTTGGAATAGGCAGCTAACAGCATCACTACAGTTAAATATTTTATAAACACATGTGAAAAAAATACTGCAGTTGATCTTTGAATAACACGAGTTTAAACTGTATGGGTCCATTTATATGTGGGGTTTTTTTTATACAGTACAGTATTACAAATGTATTTTCTCTTATGATTTTCCAATATTTTCTTTTCTCTTGTTTCCTTTATTGTAAGAATACAGTGTATAATACATATACAATATGTGTTAATCAACTGTTGGTGTTATTGGTAAGGTGTCTAGTCAACAGTAGGCTATCAGTAGTTAAGTTTTTGGGGACTCAAAAGTTATTCATGTATTTTCAACTATGCGGTAGGTCAGTGTCCCTAACTTCCGTGTTTTTCAAGGGTCAAATCATCAGACTGTACACCTTAATCTTACATGTTATATGTCAATAATATCTCAATAAAACTAGAAAAAAACATTTTAATATATGTTAGTTTCCTTTCAATCCATTCCTATGTATAGGAGATAATTGTATATGGTATTATCCAATTTTTGTAAATAATATATATATTCTTCATTTAAAAAACTATTAATAAATGTAGTTAGTTTCATAATATTTTTTTGAGTGCATATATCATAGTGTACTCAACAGTTCTCTTGTTAGATATTTTGGATGTTTCCAAAATTACTGCTAAAGATATTTTTGTTCAAAAGAATTTTTCCATGCTTTGGATTATTTTTGAGGGTTATTTTTTTTTCAGTTATTTTTTTTTTTTTTTTAATTTTTTTTTTTTCAACATTTATATTTATTTTTGGGACACAGAGAGACAGAGCATGAACGGGGGAGGGGCAGAGAGAGAGGGAGACACAGAATCAGAAACAGGCTCCAGGCTCTGAGCCATCAGCCCAGAGCCTGACGCGGGGCTCGAACCCACGGACCGCGAGATCGTGACCTGGCTGAAGTCGGATGCTTAACCGACTGCGCCACCCAGGCGCCCCTTTTAAGTTTATTTATTTATTTCGAGAGAGAGAATGCCCATGTGTAAGCGGGGGCATACGGAGAGGGAGAAAGAGAATCCCAAGCTAACAGCACAGAGCCCAACATGGGACTATATACCATGAACCATGAGATCACGACCTGAGCTGAAATCAAGAGCTGGATGCTTAACCAACTGAGCCATCCAACGCCCCATAGCTCACTGTTTTTTGGTTTAAAAACTACACCCATGGCCAAAGATTTGACAACCTTATGTGTTTTCTTACCATTTTGTGGTTAGCCATGAATTGACCTAATTATATGATATAAAAAAGAATTTAAATTATTAAACATACCTCAACAAAGCTTAACACATCTAAAAATATTTTTTCCTGATAATTTGGGATGCTTCCTTTAGAAAGTGTTCAATCCTTGGGGCACCTGGGTGGCTCAGTCAATTAAGCATCTGACTTTGGCTCAGGTCATGATCTCACGGTTTGTGATTTCAGGCCCCGAGTCGAGCTCTGTGCTGACAGCTCAGAACCTGGAGCCTGCTTCGAATTCTGTGTCTCCCTCTCTTCTCTGCCCCTTCCCTGCACATTCTCTTTGTCTCTCTCTGTCTCTCTCTCTCTCTCAAAAATAAATAAACATTAAAGAAAGTGTTCAGTTCTTACATGGAGTTTGGTCTTTTTCTGGAGCAATTATTCTTTTTTTTTTTTTTTTTCCCAACGTTTTTTATTTATTTTTGGGACAGAGAGAGACAGAGCATGAACGGGGGAGGGGCAGAGAGAGAGGGAGACACAGAATCGGAAACAGGCTCCAGACTCTGAGCCATCAGCCCAGAGCCCGACGCGGGGCTCGAACTCACGGACCGCGAGATCGTGACCTGGCTGAAGTCGGACGCTTAACCGACTGTGCCACCCAGGCGCCCCTGGAGCAATTATTCTAATGTACTGATAATGTTTGATGATTTTTGTATCTCAATCATACTTAATTACTGCAGGTTTATAAGATGTTATGTATATATATATATATGTATATTTATTTATTTGTATATATATATATATATATATACACACCTTTCTTTGTTTTCAAATATTTATTTGGTATTTTCATGTATTCTTTAAGTAACCTTTAAAATAATTTAGTTCCAAATCTCCTTGGGATGTTGATTACAATCGTGGTAATATAAATTAATTTGGGAAAAAATGACATCTTTTAAAACTTCAGTTAAGGAAAATCTTTTAGCTATGTCTTTTATATTTCTCAGTGAGGTGGTATAGTCTTTCTCATATTGGTAGCACACATTCCTTGTTGAAATTTCCAGGTATTCAGTTTAATCCATCTCTGGTCGTGAGATTAATTGTGAGGTTACTCATGGTAGTGAAGAGCTTGACCTAGGGATGGCTGTACAACTGAGCTTCACTGAAATTGGAATATGGCCTGGGGAAATGGAAGCACCTAGCTTCAGCTACACAGACCAAGTTTTCTGGTTTTCACTTCAAATGCAGAAGTTTGTTGATCTTCTGCCATTAGGGTAATAAAGTACCTCCCTTTCTAGTCCCATTGGTCCTGCGGTTGAACCACCTGGCCATTGACTCTGCTAATCTCTTCTCCATTTCACAGCTTTGGCTTGCTCAAAACCAATCTGAATTTCCTATACCCATGGCCCATGTTTGCCCCTTCCTGCCTCATAGCCACTCTCACATTACAAATTCAGATTAAGTTCCCTTTACAACCCATTAGGCCTGGGGGTGGTAGTGGCTCCTGGCCACCGCAAGCCCCAGTGTCCTGCCCCTTACCTCGTTAGTTTCCTTCAGCCCTGCCCACACTAGTCCAAACAGCCCAGGACATTGTAGGGTGGGACGTGGCAGGGCTGGCATGTGCCTCAGGCTTCCGAAGGTGAGACTCCATGTAATGTTGGAGGTCATAAGTGGAACTTCATTATTGTTCTACTAGCCTGCGACCTTCTGTGAGAAACAGAATGGAGCTACTCCAATAGCACTGGCGGGAAATAGGTTTTTTAAAAATTATGAAATTTTGGGGTGCTTGGGTGGCTCAGTCGGTTAAGCAACCGACTTCAGCTCAGGTCATGATCTCACTACTCGTGAGTTTGAGCCTGGCATTGGGTTCTGTGTTGACAGCTCAGAGCCTGGAGCCTGCTTCATATTGTTTCCCTCTCTCTCTCTGCCTCTCTGCCGCTTGTGCTTTCTCTCTCTCTCTCTCTCTCTCTCTCTCTCTCAGATATGAATAAAACATTAAAAAATTAAAAAATTTGAACTTTTGGGGCCCCTGGGTGGTTCAGTCAGTTGAGTGTCAGACTTCAGCTCAGGTCATGATTTCACAGTTTGTGAGTTTGAGCCCCACATCAGATCCTCTTTCCTTTTCTCTCTTTGCCCCTCCCCCACTTGCCCTCTCAAAAATAAACATTAAAATAATTATGAACTTTTTACTTAAAAAAATTATAAAATGCAAAAATGCATAAAGATTTTTAAAGTGTACAATTAAAAGATTAACCATGAAAGAGTATAAAATTCAAAGATTAACAAATGAAAAAAACATACCCCGGCACTCATTATCTGGCTCAGTTACCACATGTAGAAGAAGCCTTTGGGACTGGCGCTCAGTGCTAGTTGAATAGCACCTCCAGGCACCAAGGTTTACTATGTCATATCTGCAAAGGGTGGCTCCGCCCCAACCATGTTTTCCAAGCCAGTGGCATTCCTAGACTCCCAGCGTCAGGTTCTGTGATGTTTCACGACGAATGAGGTTGGCCTAGGAGGTAGTATCGGTAACAGTAGAAACAAGTACCAACCAAGCAGTGAACATTTGGACTGTTGACTATTATAGAGTTTGAATACTTTCCCCATTCTTGTTTAGGAAAAGAAGCAGTGCCTGTGGGAGGGAGAGGTTACTTTACTTCTGCTTAGACATGGTTTTGGTCTACTCATAACTTGTGTTATTTATGGTTTTGCCTTACTTTGAGATCCCACGTACTCCTGGGTTCTGTTTACTGCTTTCCCTTTAGTGGGAAAGTGGCCTTGCCCTCTGTGGCTGAGTGTCACGTTTAAACTCCCAGCAAGACAAAGAATCTGTGTGGTCTGCTTGGGGATATCGTCCTGGTGAGACACAGCATTGCCCAGGAGGCTGCCTCCTCAGTACCTAGCTCCTCTACTTCACGGTCCATTCTTAGAATAAACTTCCATAAACCCATGCAACTTGAGCGAGCACGACTCTGTTCCTTGTAACCCCAGTGAGCCTGAATAACTCACAGATCAAATTGGCAGAATCTCCAATAAGGGGGAGGATGAAGTACAGAGGACGTTCAGATTATAGTCTCAGGTAATCAAACATGCAAAGCTATCATAGAGTATGTAAGGCACCCCCTGGTGCTCAAAAGGTGGCTCAATAATTTCTTGAAATAATTGTTGGTGTTTTTCTTTTGTATTCCCTTTTTCCCCCACACTGTGAAGGTGGCTAGGCCTTTTAGGCTTCCTTGCTTGAGGATTTTTGCAGGCAGGACAGAAAGAAGAAATCATTTGAAGTCAACAGTTCTCCTTGCCTTTTGTGAAAGTTCTAACTGCATTGAGGAGACTCAGCTGGGTGTCCCAGAGGGGTAGGGTGATGAAAGAATGCTTGTGGGGTCTGGGAGGAAATGAAGAGATAGTGGTTAGGCCCCTAAATTGGAAAGGAATCAGAGGTCTATGGGTCTTGCAGGCAATGGACCCCTGTGCCCTGCTCTGTGGGCTCTGGGGAGGTGGTGACATAGTAAAGAGGGTGATCCTAGGGTGCCTGGAGGGACCAGAGTTTCCAACCTTGACAACCCTTCTTCTTCTCCTTCCCTTCCTCCTCTTCCTCCTCCTCCTCCTCCTCCTCCTCCTTCCCTTTCCCCTTTCCCTTCCTCTTCTTCGTCTTCTTCTTCGTCTTCTTCATCTTCTTCTTCTTCTTCATTTTAGAGAGTGGGGCAGAGGGAGAGGGAGAGAGAATCCCAAGCAGGCTCCACGCTCAGCACGGAGCCTGACATGGGGCTCTATCCCACGACTTTGGGATCATGACCTGAGCGGAAATCAAGAGTCAGATTCTAAAAGGAAGGGGAAATGGAGTCGGAGTAAAATGATTTAAAAACAATAAAGAACAACAACAACGACAAAAGAACATGGTACCCTCTCTATGACCCAGAAACTTCACTCTTAAATAATTACCTAAAAGAAATGAAAATATATATTCACAAAAAAAGACTTGCATAAGAATATATATATGACAGATTTATCCATAATAGCCCCAGACTGGAAATAACCCAGACATCCATCTATAGGAGAATGGGAAACAGATTATGATGCATTCATGTGATGGAATATTACAGAGCAATAAAAAGGAATGAACTAATACAACAACAACAGCAACAACATGGGTGAATCTCTGAGACATGCTGAAAAAATCCAGACATAAGAATACATACTGTATAACTCCAATGATCCCATGGAAAAGATAAATCTACTCTGTAATGACAGCTGGTTCGGTGATGGCCTTGGGCTGGGGGTTGGGAAGGGGTACAGTGGATTTTTTGGGGGGGTGCTGTAAATGTTGAACATACTGATTATAGGTGGTTACCTGAGTGTATCATTTTGTCTAAGTTCATTGTGCACTTAAAATGGGTACATTTTATTTTTTGTAAATCATACTTTAATAAAGTTTTAAAAAATGAATGAGTTACTAATGCATGCAGCAATGTGGAAGAATCTCAAAGAGAAAAGCCCCAAAACATTATCCTGAGCCAAAAAAAGCAGACACAAAGAATGCATAGGATTCCATTTAATAAAATTCAAGAACAGATAAAACGAATCTATGGTACTGGAAAGCAGAACAGTGTTGCCTGGCGGGAGGTCATGAAGGAATTATGTGGGGTGGTGGCAAGGTTCTGTATCTTGTTTGGGGGTGGTTATTACATGGATGTATGCATGTATTGAAAGTCCTTATACACCTAAAATCTTTGTTTTTCACCATCTTTAGATTGTACCTTTGTGTGATTTTGTGAAAAAAAAAAAAAGACACATAGGAAAAGAACAATAACAATAAAGAACATACTTTGCACACATGAAATTGCTGAGTGAGTCATTTCTGTACACTGATTTTTCTCATAATGGTTGTGTAACAGAGCAAAGGGTAAGGTGGATGACAGAGCCACCTGATACTGAGAAGCCACATCCTGCTGGAGCCCATGCTCTCTA
Organism: Puma concolor; assembly: GCF_028749965.1. NCBI lineage: Eukaryota > Metazoa > Chordata > Mammalia > Carnivora > Felidae > Puma > Puma concolor. The sequence continues at coordinate 46,688,312 of NC_141672.1, forward strand.
TTTGCACACAGCTGCAACTCAGTTTTAGAAATGTGTATAATGAACAGAAAATAACACCAAGAGTTATCAGCTCTGCTTCATAGGGAGGGCAACTGGGAGTCAGACATCACTCTGGAGGGACAGGAGCTGTCTTTCCCCAAAACCTTGGACTGGGGAGGGCTCCTCCTCTGAGCACATGGCATGGAGGCTATGAGCCCCTGACAAACCCTGAGCTCTGCCATCAGCAAAGAAGTGAACATGGCTTTTGAGCACCAATACTTTCTGCTACACCTCCCATTCTTCCCAGCACCATAGCTATTCTTTCCAAGTTCCATGTCAATGTCCAGATCCACGTGCTATCCACAGCCACCAGGTTGAATTGCTTTTCCTTCAAGTATGCAAACCTCTTCTGACAGATTGGGAACTGCTGGCCTATGATTTTCTGTGCTCAGGATCCTTTCCTCGTTAATCAAGTCAAGGACCCAGGTCCTCCCAAAGCATCATGGGTACCATGTGATAAATGTAACTAGGATGATATGTTCACCTGTTATTCCACATGCATGGGAGAGCTCATGTTGGTTGAGTGCAAATTCACGATAGTCCAGGAAATTTCCCTTTTACGAAACCACCATGTCTTTAAGTATCCTACTTACTGCTCCCCAGAGAGGGGGTGTGTGGTTTATGAGCCTCCTTGTCCTGAGAAAGAGGACCGTCTCCCTGGCATGGGCTGGATGGGGTGCTGAGCAGAGTGGCAAACGTTACTACCACTTGGATGATGGATGGTATGAATATGACTTGCTGCCACTTGGCAGTTTTCAACAGACATCAGTGAAGAAGAAAGCTGAGCTCAGGGTCCGAGGTGCTCCCCAGAGAATGGTAAGGCTGAGCCTCTTCCTGTGAATGCTTGCGGATATCTTGAGCTCACATTCTCCTAACTGCTCAGCACCTCCCCTTCCTCCTTCCCACTACCGGCTTTCTTTAGTCTAGGTGGCTAGAAAGTTCTTTCAGGTGTGTATCTGAACTGTTTTCGTCCCATTCTTAGACTACATGCTTTGTATTTCTGGGTTTTGTTTTCTAGTTCTCTGGTGGCTGACCTGTGCTTAGCTGTTTGGGTTGGGGACATGGGCAGTGGGAGTGGGAGTAAACTGATGGAAAGCCAAGTTGAACAAAGGAAGTTTGAGTGGGAGAAAGGGGGGTGCAGGAGAGAGGTGGGGGCACATAAGATTGATATTTCTTTTCAGTAGCATCCAGCTCCATCCATGTATACAAGTAGACACAAGAACTTAATTCAGTGTGTACTGCAATATTACTCCCTTGAGGTAAAAGGGTTAATGCAGCTTCCAAAGAATACTGAGAATTGATTGAATGAGGATGGTATAGATTACTCACTGCCTGTAATGTTCTCCAAAACGTCAAGTAAACCCATTATTTTCCTCACCAACTGCCTTGTCTATGGTTGGTTGATCTAATTAGCTCTTTGCCCTCATTAAAATGGATGCATTCTCTAACTGATTACAGCTGTGTAATAATGTCTAAAGCATTGCTAACGGAACTTTCTGCAGTGATGGAAATATTCCATATCTACATTGTCCAGTACAGTAGCCAACAACCACATGAGGCTATTGAGCACTTGAAAATGGCTAATATAGCTGATGAACTGAATTTTAGTTTATTTAATTTTATCCAATTTAAATTTAAATAGCCACACACGACTAAATGGCTCCTGTACTAGACAATGCAGGTCTACAGTTGACCTGTGTGCTCTGGTAAAATGTGAAAGGGCTTCATACTCCCCCAGCTCCTGCGCAAATTGGTATGACATAGAATGGGTGCTCAATAAACTTTCATTGCAATAGCCAAAATGCTACCCTTGGATGAAGTGGAGGGATTTGGGGTTTCCGTAACAGCAGTTATAGGGATAGGGGCAGACAAGATTTCTCTTGCCAATTTTCTCCACCTCCTCAGGTGAAATGTGGGACGCCCCTTCTAGAACCAGGGATGGGTTCTTGGAGAGCAGTTCCATTTTGTGTAGTAAGGTGCTAGACATAGTTACCAGGCAAGGGAAAGGTACATTTCAAGTGAAACTGGAGAATAACTTGTTGCCGAAAGGTAGGAGGACTTGGAGGTGTGTTGTGATGAAACATCACTTCCCAAAGTGTAGATGGGATTCATTTATGCAAACCAGGTTGGATCTCATGGTCTGGCTTCAATAATTCCCCGAAAACTTTTCCTTGACACCAGGAAACTGCATCTGCCTCTCATTAGATTGTGAATTCTCTTGGACAAATATTGCCTAGTGCTTATTTTTTTGCTAAGTTTCTGTGGCTTGTAGTACTGAACATCTTCACTGGGGCCTTCCTTTCCCTCACCACTGCTTCCAGTCAATCAAAGTCCTGCTGAGCTTATCTCTCCATACAATGAAATCTGTTCTTTCCTTTCTCTCCCCCCCTTCACTGCTTTAGTCAGTGCCTTGTAGCTTCTTCCTGGACCTTTGCTGTCTCACACTCCTCCAATCAGGATCATGGTGCATAGTTGGGCAGTTTGTATACCACAAAATCTGCTTGCATTCCTGTGCCCTAGGGTGGACCTTGTGATTTGCACAAAGGTGCCACATAATCTTGGTGGTATAGACCTGCACTAAAACAGTAGCTGCTAGCTACATGTGGCTATTTACATTTTAATTAATTAAAATAAGTAAAATTTAAAGTTTAATCCCATAATCATACTGGCACATTGCAAATGCCTAATAGCCACATGTGGCTAGTGGCTACTGTGTCAAACAGCACAGAAAAAGAACATTTCCACTGTTGCAGTAAGTTTTGTTGGACAGCACTGGATAACTCTGCTTCTAAACCAGTCTATACAATTTGCTAGTGTGAATGATCTTTAATGCTAATCTAAATATGTCCTTCTCTTGCTTAAAAGCCTTCGATGATTTCCACTTCAATCAGCACCCATCAGGTAGCAGGGTGGTGAATCAATTTTGTGGGTCACAACCAGCGTAAAAGAACAAAACCAAGCTTATAAGGAAGTCCTTCTATGATCTGAACCCTCCCGGACCCCCTTTCTAAGTTTCTAACACTGTTTTGTGCTAGGTTCGACTAATTTAAGAACTGCTGGTGGTTTCACCTAAGACACTGAGCTTTTTTCTTTCTTTCATCTCTGTACCTTTGCTCATGCTCAATCCTCTTTTTGGAGTACTGGTCTATCTTCTCTTTGCCTGGACAACTTCTACTCATCACATAAGCCTCAGCGTAAGAAACAGCTACTCCAGGAATCCTGCCCTAAACGCTGCAGAGCGGGATGGATGCCCTTCTCTGACCTTTCATCACAAGTGCAGACTTCCCTTAACAGGGTCATAAATACTGTAATGATTTAAGTGTTCCTTTCCGGCACTATACTAAGTTCTTTCGGTGCAAGTATGTTTCCCCCCTTTGCATCTCAAAGGGGAAACACAGTGCCTGGAACATAGTAGACACTCATTCAATAAGTATTTTTTCAAAGAATAAACGAGGGAAAAAAAGAAAAATAAATCAATCAGTTGCGCGGACAATGTAAGTGCGTCGTAGACTTCGGCCATCAGAGGGCGCCAGCGCACCTCGGCTGGTGCGCAGGCGCGCAGGGAGGGCGGGCACGGCGGCAGCGGCAGAGGCGGTGGCGGCGGCGGTCGTGGCTGCGGCCGGGGGAAGTGAATGGTTTTACCCAGAGGGCCCTGCGCCGCCTTTCTCCGCTGGCACCGGCGCCGCTCCCTGCTCCTCCTTCCCGGCCATGGCGTTCACGTTCGCGGCCTTCTGCTACATGCTGGCGCTGCTGCTCACCGCCGCGCTTATCTTCTTCGCCATCTGGCACGTGAGTAGCGGGGTCCGGGGGAAGGAGGGCGAAGAGGCGGCGCAGCTTTTTCACGCCCGGGGTCGGCGGCTGTTCGGGCGGCGACGGCCCCCGTTGGTCCGTCCGCACGCCAGGGGCTGGGGCCAAGGCGGGGCAGGCGGCGCGGCCAGGGCTCCGTGCGCCCCTTGTCTGCAGGCCGGGGGCTGCAGGTCCGGGAGGAGCCGAGGCGTGCGGTGGCCCCGTGGATGCACCCGCTGTGTCCCCGAACAGGCCGCGCGCGCGCAGCTACTCCTCCCTGGATGGGTGGGGCGGCCGTGGTCCCGCCGGGCCCTGCGGGACAGCGCTTCGCTGGCGCGCACCCTCCGCGGGCCCGGGGCTCCGCGTCTCCGCATCCCGGGGAGATGTGAAGGGCGCACGGAGGCATGCTGCGTGCTTAGCGGGAATGAAGTTTGCCAAATTACTATTATTTAGTCACATTGTCTTTCTTTTCGGGTTTCCGCAGGAGTGTGGCCCAAATGAGATAGTATACTTTAGATGAATTTCCATTGCTGGTTTCAGCACTTGTGGGGTACTTTTCGAGTAGAACGACTTTTCTTTTTTTTCAGATTCTGTTTCCTTGTGAACTTTGATGCAGATTGGATTGATTACTTTGTTGACTGCATCTCCGAACTTTTCCCCTAAATCATACTTTGACCGCCAGAGTTTCTCAAGACAGCCTTCTTTTCAGGGTAGCTGGATTTAGTAGAGATAGTTTTAATTTGATTTTGAAAATGCTCAGAAATCTTAAATTTTCCTAGGGCATTTTTTTTTTTTTCTTTTTACTCACATCATGCCGCAGGATTGAAGCACATCTTTACTGGTTCCTGTAAGGAACAAGGAAGTTTCCCCTGACAGTTCTACAACAGATTTCGAAGGATTCTTGTTTCTCTAGCACAAAATGAGAAGCAGCCTTCTGGAAATCAGCATTCATTAAAACATTTATCTTATATTTGCTTCTGCCCTCATATCCTTTTAGTACCTTTTAGGATATTAGTTTTCATTTGAATGATTGGACACGTTCAGTCCCATGTAAATTTTAAGTCCTGTGTCATCAGCCCTATAACAAGGATTTCTTATGGAACATAGAGGGGCAGCGTGATTTAAATAGCAGTGTCTTGTAAAAAAAAATCTCAAAAGTAGAATGATATCACAAATTACTCTCTTTTGCTAAAGAGTGTGATTGTTTATAATGATTTTTTTTATTAAAAAAATTTTAATGTTTGTTTATTTTATTGTTTTTTTTTTCAACGTTTATTTTTGGGACAGAGAGAGACAGAGCATGAACGGGGGAGGGGCAGAGAGAGAGGGAGACACAGAATCGGAAACAGGCTCCAGGCTCTGAGCCATCAGCCCAGAGCCCGACGCGGGGCTCGAACTCACGGACCGCGAGATCGTGACCTGGCTGAAGTCGGACGCTTAACCGACTGCGCCACCCAGGCGCCCCAATGTTTGTTTATTTTAGAGAGAGAGAGCAAGCAAACAGGACAGGGGCAGAGAGAGAGGGAGACACAGAATCCGAAGCAGGCTCCAGGCCCTAGGCTGTCATTACAGAGCCTGATGTGGGGCTCAAACTCACCAACCTCAAGATCATGTCCTGAGCCGAACTGACTGAGCCACCCAGGAGCCCCTGTTAATATTATTATTTTAGAACCCAACTGCTTGTATAGTGGGGAATGCTTACTTAGGTAGGCTGTTAAGTAATTCCTCCCTCAAAATGCTTGTGGGTAGGAACCAATAAATTAAGAGCGTTTTAGTTTCTTTGATGGAAGAACAATAAATAAAGATAATTTCGGATGCAAACTAGCTCCACTTTAGTAAGCCTTTGGTGGACGTGAAATGTGTGATTCCCTTCCATTTGTATATGTGGATTTAAGTCACTTCCTGCTTGATGGATGGTAAGGATTCTGAGAAGAGAACTGTGGATGGCCACGTTTACATTTTGAACAGGTTGTGTTTAGCTTAAGGAATACCTGAACTGAATTTTTTAAAAAATGGGTAATTTAGTTTCAGCTTTGAAGTGAATATATGTCCGGGTGAACCAGGTAATTTTAAGTCCTGTTACAGAATTAAAAAAAATTTTAAGACTTCATTGGTACTCCGCAGAGTACAGAGAGCCTTATCCTTAAGGATTTCTTAGTTCAGAGTATTCTACATCCTTTGGGAACAAATGTAAAATTCCAAAATATATAGTTTAAATTTTTCTGTTAACTACATAAGGTTAACTACATAACCTTCAGTGTATCTTCTTAGGTAGTTTTAAGTATCAGAAGACTCATTTGGAAATTTCAGTTAGAAATTCAAAGAATCCTGTTTACATTAACTGTTGTATGGAGGTTATTTTTTGAGTTGATGGTTACATCTCTGTTTGGTCCTAATTCACGTGATTGATGCTCTGTAGGGAGTAGAGTTGGGAGCATAGATTTGTTTGAACAAAAATCATTCCAAAGACAGGCATCAAATTTGAAGGTATCCTGAATTGCATAGTTTGGTATCTTTAGGAATATATCTGTTTTGTTTTTGCACTTGGGGGGAAATTTTGTGAACGTCTTTGTCCAGGCACACAGTAACAAAAGATATGATAACCACTAGGTTAAGAATCTTTTCAGGGGCGCCTGGGTGGCTTGGTCGGTTAAGCGTCCGACTTTGGCTCAGGTCATGATCTCACGGTCCGTGAGTTCGAGCCCCGCGTCGGACTCTGTGCTGACAGCTCAGAGCCTGGAGCCTGTTTCAGATTCTGTGTCTCCCTCTCTCTGACCCTAACCCGTTCATGCTCTATCTCTCTGTGTTTCAAAAATAAATAAACGTTAAAAAAAAATTAAAAAAAATCTTTTCAGAAGAGTTTTGAAAACTCCAGCTTGTAGCACTCATTGCAGTAACGTACTCGTTAAAAGATCCCTTGAAATCACCTGAACAAAATGTCCAAAGGAGTTAGTTTTAAAACGTAAGTTTTATACTCTGCTGTTAAATTGGATCTTTATTATAGGCAAGTAATTTTATTTGCAATGACAGTCCTTATCTTGATCTTTATTATTAAGATGCACTGGGGATGTATCACAACAAATGTCAGGTATTTGACTAATATCCATAAGTAATCAGAAATTAGTGTCTTCTAATTGTACATTTATATTTTTAGCATTTATATGTGGTAGGGTTTATTAGCAAAGGCAAATGCCTTTTGGTGAGTTCTGTATTTTTTTAAGCTAGGGCTCTCCACCCCCCCCCCCCCCCCCCGCCTTTCATTCAATAAATATTGACTGAACACTTAAGTATGTGCTAGTACCAGGGACATAGCAGTGAATACAGCAAAAAATTTTTGCTGTCATGGAGTTTACATTTTAATTATTTTTCTTCTATTCGTATTTTACTTATAATTTTTTATTTGATCAGGTTGTTGAGTTTTATAAAATTTTAGAACATTTAAAAAAAAAGATCTTTTGGGGTGCCTGGGTGGCTCAGTTGGTTAAGCGTCCGACTTCAGCTCAGGTCACGATCTTACAGTCTGTGAGTTCGAGCCCGCGTCAGGCTCTGTGCTGACAGCTCAGAGCCTGGAGCCTGCTTCGGATTCTGTGTCTCCCTCTCTCTCTGCCCCTTCCCCACTCATGCTCTGTCTCTCTCTGTCTCAAAAATAAATAAAAACATTAAAAAAAAAATAAAAAAAAGATCTTTTTATGAAGTGAAGAACTTTAACAGGGAAATAAGCTAGCATAGTGAAAGCTAGAAATGCAGAACTCCATTGATCACTGGTAATATTGAGTTAACACTGTCTCACATACGAGGATACTATTCCTAACCTACCAGAGGAAGGGCACCAAAGGAAAGGTTCTCTGTCCCCTAGATGACCAGTGACAGCAGCTAAAGCAGCTCCCCCATAAACTTGGTGCTTTTGGCTTCTTATTTTGAGTGGTATGTTGCCCTTATTGATTTTTCAGTACATTTTGATTTTGAAGTTATGTGTTAAGTGACCCTAAATGTTATAGCCACATTTCTCCAGATGTAGACAGAAACATTCTTGCCATATATTTTATAAGTGGATGAGATCTTTCTCCCCTATTGCATTTATACTTGTTTGGCTCATCACACCATGAGAAGCTGGTCTTACCTGGGTTACCCTTCAGGTTTTAGTTTGGTGACCCTAATGAAACCACCTGCAAGTGGTAGGAATATGCATATGACACAGAAGGAGGTCAAACTGATCACTTTTATCGTGGCCTTGAACAGGGCTGCTTTTGCTTATATGATGCCTTTAGGTACAATAGAACAAAGAAGTTCTGCTCCCTGTTGGGGCAGAATAATGAGAAGAATCCTCCCTCCTGATTGGACACAGGCTTTCAGTGCAGAGCCTGGTGTAGAGCCCATGACCACAGGAACACGGGCTGGCTTTGAGCTTCCACCTGGCCCTGGCCTTTTGTCTTGTAGAAATTGCACGACAATATGTGGCGATTCTGGCCACGAAGTTTGAAAATCATTTGGTGTTCCTCTCTATTCTGAGGCTCTTTCTTGTATTTCCAAATTGAAGTAGGACTTTGACATGTGAGCACAAATGGGGGAACAGACTGAAGCATGTGAGCCCATCTCTGGTGTCCCACTGAATTCTGTGACCAGAGCAGGGCATGCACAAATGATGAAAAATACTTCACCCTGAGGGGCACACAGACCTGTACATAAATACTTCAGTGTGAGAAATGCCATATTGGTGGCATTATAAAGTCCTGTGCTATGTGGATATTAGAGTGGCATGCAGTTATTTTGGCCCAAGGGAGTCAGGGTAACCTACAGAGAGGAGCCAACATAGGAAGAGGGTTTTTATAATGAAGAGTTTTGGTAAATAGTTGTGGGTGAGGGAAAAAATAATCTCAAGAAGAAAGAATAAGTTGAACAGAGGCACTGAAAAATTGAAAATTGAAGATATTTATTATAGTAGTATAAGATCATTTAAATGATACTAATATAAACATGCTTTCAGTTCTTTAAATCTGATTCTGGTTATTAGCACATAGTGAATTTACTGTAAATTGGTACATGTAGTATACCCTACTTTTGCTTTTGTTTTATTAACTGAATTTAATTATCATTTGATGATGGGGCAGGTTTGTTGCTGTATTGTAATAAAGTGAGAGGTCCTAACTATTTTAATTTTATTTTAGATTATAGCATTTGATGAACTGAAGACTGATTACAAGAATCCCATAGACCAGTGTAATACCCTGAATCCTGTAAGTTATAATAAAGGATTTTTCTGTAGATTTTTTACCTGTTTTTGCTTTTAACTTGATATAATTTAAAAATGGCCAATATTCTCAGTAGCATGATATAGTTGTACTTTTTTTGAGTAGGCAGAATTTACAAAAATATTCTTTTTCCTGCTTGACTATTCTGACTATTATTAATCTGCTGGTGATCTTGTCAGCTGTCATACTAACATTCTTCCAATCTGCTTTTTACATTGTCGGCCAAAGACAGTTGAAAAGGTCAAAAAGATTAAAAGAGTCAAAATTGCATTAAAGGTGTGTACTGCTTTTTAGTTTAATGTTTTAATGCTACATTCATTTCGTGGGGAGGGTTAGGGCATTTGTATCTGTAAAGTGTTCTGTTTGGTGTGCTCATTTATATGCCTGTTGAGGTTTATGATTTCATGAAATTTCTTACTTTATGCAAATGTTTGCTTGCTGGCCCAGTCAAGTAGGGAAAGCTGTTAAATGCTTATGCATTTCTGAAATGTTATAGCCATAGGCACTTCTATATTACATTATTTGGTTCAGTGTTTGAAAGTTGTTAACATACAATGACTTTAATAGATGGTAAGGTTATTCGTATGTTGTGACTTACTGTGAGGTAGCCCGGAAGTGGAGTCTTCAGGAGCATGTCTACTTTTTTTTTTTGGTTATGTCTATTCTGGAATTAATTTTTCACTCTTTTTAGGTGGATAGCTCTGTCCTTAGGCTCTGGACTCATGCTGCCAGAATTTTATGGATAATAATTTATGTACAGATGTCTACATAGTTATTTCTGGTATATATCCACTCTCAATTTCTAAAACAGCCTTGTCTTACACTAAGTTCTGAGCTCTGATGGATTTAGTTATAATGCGGATCGGCTCCATTGTGCTTAGGGGTTTTGATACATATTTTTTGACTTCATTTAGTTTATTCATTTAGGAAGATTTTACCGTTAGCCTGTAGGTTTGATTTTGCCTAACTGGTCAGAAACTGAAAGGTTGTTTGAAAGCAGTGGGTACGTCTTCAAGAATACAATAATATAATAATTCATCTTTAAAAGTTACTTAATGAAGATGAAAACTTGTGTAGACTTGAGTTGTATAAAACTGTAAGGCACTTGCATGCTAGAAGGATTTTTTGGGGGAAAGATCTATAAAGTTAGTTTGCTACTTTATCATTGTTTCCTAGATAAATATGAGTGATGGAACAGATTTCTAGCTTGTCTTTAAAGAACTGCTACAGTAAGACTATGTAGGGACAATTAACAGTGTTAACTTACTGGCTCTTTCTCTGCTGTTAGGAAACAAAAGAGAAGATGAGTCTGCTTTCTCATTGGAAAGTAGCAATGTTCATTGTAAAATATCTTAACCCACTGTTGAAACTAATTGTTACCAAGAAATTAAGAAACCAAAATTTGTTTATTAATGACAGTTTATTAATAATATTCTATCTTCTTTGGCTTCTCATTACTTCAAATAACCAAAAAATGATGAGGATGAGAATAGCTGAAATCAGATGAGGGCTTTCCTGGGCACCAGGCTCTGTGCTAAGCATCTCTACTTGGGATTTTTCTTTCAGTGCTTGTGACAGTCCTAAAGGGTAGGTGTATTGTTATTCTCATGAATAGGAGGATAGGCTGAGGCTTAGCCAGGTTGAAGCACTTTACTAACAAGATCAAACAGCTAAGGTAGAACCAGAATTTGAACCCAGACCTCCACATTTTTAAGTTCAAGCTTCGGTGTTTCCCTAATTTATTGTAAATTTAAGAGGGACTGATTTCATTTTTACATAGAACGTGTGATTTCTGACTCTTCTTCATGGAAGGAAATTCTCACCTTAAAAAGATAACTTGCTTGGGACACCCCGAGGCGGCATAGATTGGGAGTTTTTATACCAGCACAAGTTGCATTCTGGATAGGGTGCCGATAATTGGCTTGCTAGCAGTGCATCTGACAGTTTTCCCTATTTAAAGTTTGTTTTGACAATTCTGCCAAAGTATGGGGGAAGACAAATATTCTATGTTAAAATGTGAACCTTAACTAGAGAATGTTACGATTTGCATGTTAAATATTATCATTTCAGCCATATTTGTGTGAGGAATTTTTTTCTGGATACTAGTTTTTGTGTAAACATTGGTTCCTAAATGGAATAATTTTTGTGCCACTTACCAGGAAATTTCACCATTAAAGAATGATTGGAGTGGGCTGGTTTTTGTAAGAGATGTATAATAAAAGTGTCTGGATTTTTTTTGAGATGAAGGGAGTGTGGCATTGTTTCATATTAGAACTGGAAGAGTTGCAGATTATCTTTATTATCCCTCTTACTACAGTATATTGTTAAGAGCAGTAGAGATCATGCTTTCTAAATCATTTTCTCCCCATATCTCAGTTTGGAATTGTAGGATGAAAACTTGGATGATTTTTATTGTTACCTATCACTTGGCTTTAAAGAGCTGAAGTACTTATTATAAGGAAAAGAAAAATCCTGTAATTTACACGAGTATTATAAACAGCTCTAGTGGAACTCCTAATATAGTGTATCTTTTTCTTGGTCTGTCCTGGTTGTAGTCTTTGTGTTTCAAAGATTTCCTGTGGACCTTTTCTTGTTTTCTTGCAGATGTTTAATTTTGATCTTAATTAAATGGTGGCTTAATGGTTCGTGTTATTTACAAGTTTGTATACATACACAGAGTTTATTATATTAAGTTTGTAGAAAATATCTGGTTAGTGGTATAGATTAGTTGGTTTTACTGAGATTTCATTTAAAATATTCATTAAAAAACTTTGCTTTACAGCTTTGAAATGAAGAAAGTGATTTGGGAGTAGTAGAAAGCAGGCGTGAATATGTAGTACAATTGCATTGTTTCTACAGCGATGGTTTCCTTTCAGTAAAGATCTGCTGATGTTGAGGATTCATATAATTGTACCTTGATACGATGTGAACATCTGAGAAACTGGCTTTGCATTTGTGACTCATAGGAAGTCCTTGGCCGAAACTTGAAATGAAATGTTTGGGACTTTAAATAAGAGTCATTAGGCTGAAATCTTTAGGATGAGAAAGGCAATTAAAACTAAAGCATGAATTCTTGGTTATTTTATAAAAAGTATTTCTCTTCAATTAATTTTTCTCTACAATCAAATTATTTTGTTTTTGAGTTCTGAGCTTCTACTGGTCTGCTGTGCCTGTAGTAGTTCATTGGAAAACAGGCTTAAAAGAAATGGGAAGGCCATGTAAAATCAGAGCTCAGAAACTAGGGAAATTTCCAATTTTATGGTTCAGAACTCTGTCTTTTCCCTCCTACATTGCAGAATGCACATTGTTTGCATCTGTGTATATTAGTGTTCTTCCCCCTATGACTGTGCTGAGATTATTGGCTTTTGGCTTTCCGTTGAAAAATGACTTTTGTGGTAATGTGGTGTGGTTTGCTAAATATTGTATATGTAGCATTCCTGGTTTCTGTTAAAAGCTTTAAAACATTAGTGTGTAAAATAATCTAAAGGGAACTTTTGTTTTTGTGGATTTTTTTTTTTTTGTATCATGTTGCATGCGATCAGATATCTCATTTTTATATTTTTATCATTGTTGAATGGTGGGAAGTATTCCAAGTGATTAGCAAATAACTGAATAGTCTGGGTGGTAACTTTGTATAATTTAACCTGTTACTGTAAGAATTTGAATTTTAAATTTTAAGTTCTATTTATTTTCTTAGTGCGAGCTATATCATCTGGTCAGTTTGCTTCTAATTCTGCTTTTGGTAAAAATTTAAATATGGAAACAACACTCAGCATCTTTCATCCCTGATTCTAAGAAAACAGTGATTTTGCATTATGGGAACTTGGTTGCCACCTGCTTTCCAACAGCATTTGACTTAATGCCAAGGCATTTTGATAACTGCCTTGTATTTTTCTTCCAGCTCGTACTTCCAGAGTACCTCATCCATGCTTTCTTCTGTGTCATGTTTCTTTGTGCAGCAGAATGGCTTACGCTGGGTCTCAATATGCCCCTCTTGGCATACCATATTTGGAGGTAATATAGATATATTTCTAATACTTTTCCTAATTATATCTTACTTATACTATGGTTATCTTACATGCTAGTCACCTAAATGAAAACTGGAAATTAGTTGGCATTTATTTTAAGTTTATTTCGGATAGAGAAAGAGACAGAGTGTGAGTGGGGGAGGGGCAGCGAGAGAAGCAGGCTCCAGGCTCTGAGCTGTCAGCATAGAGCCCAACGTGGGGCTCTACCTCACTGACTGCGAGATCACTTGAACTGAAGTCAGGTGCTCAACTGACTGAGCCACCCAGGCGCCCCATTTGGCATTTATTTTAAAAATCAAGTAGATGAACAAATAGCTGTTTAAATACCTTTTATGGCACTTTGTTAATCTTTAGAAGTGTTTTTCAAAAAGTGAGGTTTAATTTGGATACAGTTATGTGTGCATCTCTGAAGCCCTATCCCTGTCTGTTACCCCTGCACCTCCCAAGGAGAGCAGTGATCTCTGTGAACTTGAATTAATTTTGCCCATCTTTGAATTTCATATAAATCAAAATGTACAGTGTGTTTAACTTCTTTCTCCATTTTTACTTTATGATTATAAATTTGGTTGTTTATAAAATATATTCATTTTTTTTATAACTTTTAAGGTATGTCAGAGCTACATAATAGAGTTAGAGGTTTTTTGTTTTTTCTTTAATAGGCAACGTTAAAATCTCATTGCTCTTCATTTTAGGAAATAGACTGAAAAAGTGTTTAGGAGTAAAGTGATACCACATCTGTGACTGAGTTTGAAATAGTTTTTTTTTTTGAGAAAAACATGCATATTTGGAGCTAGAACAAAAAAGAGAAGGGTAGAGCTGTGTGGTTAATGTGAATATCTTGGTGAAGTGTTCTTTTCTGTAAGTCTAAAATTACGTTAAAAGAAAAAGTTAAGAGAAAAAAAAACCTTAATTTTTTATAGTTACTGTTCTTTTTCTTGTATTTATGAAAGTATAGGGCAGACCAGATGTGGCCTAAATAACTGTCCTGTTCTCATTTAGGAGCTTATTTATTTATTTAAAGTTTATTTATTTGGGGAGAGAGTGAATGTGCACATGTGCACGCACACGAGCGGTAAAGGGGCAGAGAGAGAAGGAGAGAGAGAATCCCAAGCAGGTTCCAGTGCAGAGCCCAACACAGGGCTTGATCCCATGAACCATGAGATTATTACCTCTGCCAAAATCGAGAGTCAGATACTTAATTGACTGAGCCACCCAGGCGCCCCTAGGGGCTCTTGTTTTAAAATTAAGATGATAAGAGGAAAGAACTCCACCCTGGAACTAAAAGCACTCTTCCCTGTGTGGACTGCCTCTCATTGTAACAAATGTTATTTGAGGAGAAAAACCCTCCTTCCCATCCTTTTTGGAGTGGCTAATGGACTGTGTTTATTGCAGGTATATGAGTAGGCCGGTGATGAGTGGACCAGGACTCTATGACCCTACAACCATCATGAATGCAGACATTTTAGCCTATTGTCAGAAAGAAGGCTGGTGCAAATTGGCTTTTTATCTTCTAGCATTTTTTTACTACCTATACGGGTGAGTTTAAAAAAGAAAATGAATATATGATTTCACTTTGCTGCCTAAAAAGTTTGTAGGCATTACAGTCTTAACACCTTAAAATCCACTTGAAGAATAACTCAGCGTCTTGAATGGTGGTAACTGCTATTGGCACAGTGCACACCAGCAAATGCACACACGTTGAATATGAATAAACTGGTACTTGTCCGGACACCCAGCTGGTGTGCGGTCAGAGTCAGAAAGTTTGGTCAGGGGTGCTGCTTCCTAAGTTTTCAGACACAGTAATCCTCATTGTCTGTGCAAAGTGATGGCATTGAGAAGATTGCAAAAAAAAAGTGTGAGTTTGCCAAAATGTTTGTGCTTGGCTTCACCATCTCTCTTGCCATGGTGTTTTACTTTTTATCATTCTTTACAAACTGTATGCTCTGCCCTTTATTTTATGGCTTGCTTCATCTGAATGGGAGCATGAAAGAAACAGGTCTTTCCTATGTGATGGTGCAGCGTTCGACTCCTCTCCCTTTATAGCCATGATGGACTGCATCATTCCTCTAGGCCAGCAGTCCTTGACCTTGGCACTGTTGACATTTTGGCCTGGATAAATCTTTGTTGTGGGGGCTGCCCGTGCATTGTGGGATGTTTAGCAACATCCCTGGCCTCTACCCAGTAGATGCCAGTAGCGCCTGCTCTTCTGCAGTCATCAAAACCAAGAATGCCTCCAGACAGTGCCAGATGCCCTCTGCGGGGCGCAGTCAGCCCTGGGTGAGCACCACCGCCCTAGGTGTACTGGAGATGGAATAAAATGGCTGCTCATTAAAATGAGGGAAGGGGCACTCGTACACGTGGGATTGTATTTCTTTAAACTGCACCAATATACTTTTCTCATCTTTTATTGATATATATTCAGCCAGAGAGAACAGTTCCAACTGATTTCCAAAATAGGAAGAAAGTTGGCCATGTAAGATGGAATTGTATTCATTAAGCTGCTTTCTTATTCCCTCTTCTTTTTGTTACTGGAGAACTTGCTGAGTATTAGATGGTAGGTTTATATTCATGTTTCTCTTTACGTTATATGTTTCCATTGCGGAAAATGATGAATGAAGTGCTAGACTGAAATTCATGGAAAAGAGATGTTATGCTTTTAGAGGTTATACCTGTGAAAATGAGTATCCATTAGTGCATCTACAGACGTTCATTTATGAAACAGATAGTGAATAAGTTCTAAACAGCAAAATGCCATGTGTCATTTTCATTTCCTGTTAGTTTTCATTTTTTCAGTTTCTTTAACAAATAACTGGGACAGTGCTGGCATATAGTGGTACTTGAGACATATTTGTTGAAAGAAAGAAAAGAAATGAATGATTGAATAAATGAGAAAATCAGAGATGTGCACTTGTGGGCATGTGGTGGCTCTGTGTCATTTCATTTCTGCTTTTAAGTTGTTTGTCGAGTTTGCTCAACTCTTTGCTTTGTATATCCAGTTAGAGACCCATGCTTTGGAACCATGCCTTTCCCACCTTACTCTGGTAGAGTTGGTCTGAATCAAAGGGTTATTTTTTATTTTGCTCACTTGTGCCCTTTTCTTTTTGAACCCTCTTGCTGTTGCCTAGAGCCTTTCTCTGATGGGAAAGTTCCTTAAGTCACCATTCCCATCTGTAAAATGGGGATGATAATGGTACCCAACTCCTAGGACTGCTTGGAGGATTCAGCGAGGTCATGTACATAAAAGACCTAGTGGAGGGCCTGGCATGAAGTGAGCCCTTGCGAGATGCTCACTGCTATTATTAGACGACTCCAGAGCAGTGCACTGTTTGGATGGCTTCTCTAAGCTCTGATCCCCTATTAAGCTTTCAGCTGTGCTGTTCTGTTTGCTAAAATTGGAAAGAAAATAGGAGACAACCACAGCACAAGCACTGAGCCAAGTCCTACCTTAGGCAAAAGTCCATAAATGCAAATTAAGATTGTCTCGTGAACTGGTCATTGGTCTTTTCATTTTCTGTGGTGGTGTGATATCATAAACTAGTTGGCTGTGTAAAGCAGACTCAACTTTTTGGTGCTTTTTGTTTTTATAATTAGGAACGTTTGAATTAATAGGCTTTTTCTTCCTTTCAGCATGATCTATGTTTTGGTGAGCTCTTAGAACAACACACAGAAGAATTGGTCCAGTAAGTGCATGCAAAAAGCCACCAAATGAAGGGATTCTATCCAGCAAGATCCTGTTTCCAAGAGTAGCCTATGGAATCTGATCAGTTACTTTAAAAAATGACTCCTTATTTTTTAAATGTTTCCACATTTTTTGCTTGTGGAAAGACTGTTTTCATATGTTATACTTGGATAAAGAATTTAAATGGAATTACGTATAAATTAATATAAAATGATACCTCTGGTGTTGACAGGTTTGAACTTGCACTCCTTAAGGAACAGCCATAATCCCTTGAATGATTGCATTAATTATTGACTATCCTTAGTCCATTGGAAGCTTTTGTTTATAGGAACTTGTAGGGCTCATTTTGGTTTATTGAAGTGCCATCTAATTATAAATTAGCTGTAGATATCAGGTGCTTCTGATGAACTGAAAATATATATCTGACTTGTGGGAAACTTCATGGGTTTCCTCATTTATCATGTATGTGATTATATATGGACACATTGACAAAATAAGAAGAGTGGGATTTTCTCCCCTTCAACTTGAATATTATCCCTGTATATTGCATGAGTGAGAGATTTCCCATTATTTCCATCAGAGTAATATACTTGCTTTAATTCTTAAGCATAAGTGAACATGATATAAAAATATATGCTGAATTACTTGTGAAGAATGCATTTAAAGCTATTTTAAATGTGTTTTAATTTGTAAGACATTACTTATTAAGAAATTGGTTATTATACTTAATGTTCTAATCTGGTGGTAAAGGTATTCTTAAGAATTTGCAAGTACTTTAGATTTTCAAAACTGAATGAGAGAGAACATTGTATAACCGTCCTGCTGTTCCTTTAGTGCAATACAATAAAACTCTGAAATTAACTTATTTTCAGTGCATTGTTTTAAAGATTACAAATAGCTATTTCTTACACTTGCTTAATCCATAATAAAGACATATTACTGTCAGTTTTTAAAAAAAACTAATAGAGTATTACATTGTGTGTGTGTGCATGTTTTTTTTTTTTTAAATACTGTGCCCAGATCTAAAAAGAATGTTTAAAATATTTTTTTTAACATTTATTTTTTGAGACACAGAGACATAGCATGAGTGGGGGAGGGGACAGAGAGAGAGGGAGACACAGAATCTGAAGCAGGCTCCAGGCTCCAAGCTGTCAGCACAGACCCTGATGCTGGGGCTCAAACTCGAGAACCACAGAGATCGTGACCTGAGCGAAAGTTGGATGCTCAACTGACTAAGCCACCCAGGTGCCCCTAGAAAGGAGTGTTTTTAAATGGCTAAACACATTACTCTGTGTTGTCACTTGACAAGATTCATAAACATTGATGCCACAGCATCATCATATTTTGTAACCAATTTAAAAAATTGTGGCATTTGAAGTGTTAACTTTGTTTTTCCTTTTTGAAACAGCAGGTTTTAAGGAAAAATGACTCGTTAAATTCATTTTTGCTGCTGCTTGTAAGGCAGGTAAACTATGGCATGTTTTTGTAAGAATTCTTGTGCTTTATTTGGAATGAGGTAGTTAAGGCAATTGAAGATAGTGTAAGTGGTTCAGAAGTTTCTTTTTTTTTAAATATTTATTTTTGGGAGACAGAGAGACAGAATGTAAGCAGGGGAGGGGCAGAGAGAGAGGGAGACACAGAATCTGAAGCAGGCTCCAGGCTCCGAGCTGTCAGCACAGTGCCCGATGTGGGGCTCAAACCCACAAACTGTGAGATCATGACCTGGGCTGAAGTCGGATGCCTAACTGACTGAGCCACCCAGGCGCCCCATTTTTTTTTTTTTCAGAAGTTTCTTAAACAAAAGATCAAAGAAAGAAAACCGGTATCTAGAAATTCCACTTAATAATCAAGGGAGTTTATGGATGAGTTTGTGGAATTCGTACTCTAAGAGTGCCTTGAATTAGATGCTGGTTGGTTAATCCTCTGCTAGCGAAAAAATGCTTCTCCACCTTTGAGAGTAGCCGTTAACATTTTGGGATTGCGTAGCAGCGTGAGTATGTGGAAGAAGAGAATGTAGAGCCAGAAGAGTGAGAACCAAACCATTTCATAACGAGACAAGCTTTAAAGACCTGTGTTTTGGGGCGCCTGGGTGGCTCGGGCGGTTAAGTGTCTGACTTCGGCTCAGGTCATGATCTCATGATTCGTGGGTTCGAGCCCGGAATCAGGCTCTGTGCTGACAGCTCAGACCCTGGAGCCTGCTTCAGATTCTCTCTCTCTCTCTCTCTCTCTCTCTCTCTCTCTGCCCCTCCCCTGCTTGCTCGCTTGTTCTCTCTCAAAAATAAATAAAAACATTTAAAAAAAAATTTAAAGGCCTGTGTTTTATGGTCTGAAGGACACCTCAAGGGAGGTGAACTGTTGGTCAGCTCATGCAGAAAATTATTTATTGACCTGTTGCTAGGTACTAAAGATTCAATCTCTGAGCTTGAGCAGTTTCTAATCCCAACTAATGATGTCAGCACCCACTCCTCATTTTTCTTTCTGGTTCACAAGTACTTTTGATCATGAGGGACCTTGCCGAGTCCAGATAGGTTTCCTGGAGCTGTTACCTTGGCATTCCTGTCAAAGTCTTTTCACAAGCCCTTGCTGTCTCCTAGCAAGTGCTACTTTCAAGTATTAAGAAACCTTTTAATCATGTTTTCCTGATTATTCTCCACAATTCTGCAAGGTTTAATTAAGGCTGCAGTTTGTGGAAGCCACCTTCTCATGCTTCAAAAATTAGATTTGTAGTCCTTAGCTGATTCCTCAAAGGTGACATGACTGCCAGTAAGGTTTACCCTTCTCAGGGGTAGGCTGTTGGTTCCTAGGCATGGAGACTGTGCAAAGATTGAGTGCCTGGAAGCTCTCGTGATATCTACCCGTCTTTACCTTTTCCAGTGTTTTAGGAAAGTAAATTACTTATGAAGAGAAAGCAGAAACAAGATCCCTGCACAAGGCAGTCTCCTGCTGGCTCTTGTCCTTGCTCAGACTCCAGTGTGTTCCACCCATTTTATCTGTTTCGGCAGTCCTAGCCTTCTGTTATTCCTGCAGGTCCAGCTGTGGCCTAGTTAGCCTGGCGGCGTAACCCTTCCAGCTTTTACCAAACTGCTCCCTGTGCAGTGACCGCTGTTTACTTAGGTAATTTTTTTTTGCTTTGTTACAGTTACTTTTGCTATTATGTGGTTTGATTTATCTTTAAAGGGTTTTCCACCTTTTAGAAACCATTGTTGAATACCGCTATGCTGTGGTTTGTATCTATACTGACAACCCTTTGTTGCTGTGGGTACTACAGATTCTCCTGAATTAAGAATCTTATGTAATAAATGTAGTCTATTTAGCAGTTATTCTTTAGAGTAATAATATTATACCATGGAGTATGTCCCTTTAGTACTAAGGAAGTATAGGTGTAGAAACTTAGTAATGACGTTTGATGATTTTCACGATTGTAACTGGCATTTCCCACTTCTTGTCCCATGGTTGAGGAGAGTTGGGTCCCAGGCTTTGGACAAATTGCTAATTTGTTTGAAGTTTGAGGGTTGTTTTTCATGGGAAGGGGAAGTGATAGGAAATGACCAGACTTTTGACATGTGTCGGGTATTACGAAAGAATTTGAGAAGCCTCTTGGATTACATCATTAACTCCCTGACCTAGCAGTCAAGTTCAGATACCCAGATAATGGTCTTTCACAAAGCAACAAAGTACATGGCGGTTTGCAGTATGTGTGTCGTTTTAAGCCTGTTCAATAGATTTAAGCCTGAGGACCACTCTTGCTAATAGCTCTCATAGAGCTCTTCTCTCCTCTCCAAATCAACATATTTTGAAAATATGTCCACTGTATGCATAGAAAGGAAATAGAAATGTAGAAACACTCTAAAAGTATGAAAAAACTTTCCTTGCTACATTTCTCTTTTCTTCCAATTATATATTTACGAACAGTGCTCATGGAATATTCTTGCCATGGTACAAATAATGATTTCTTTGTATCTCTTATACCCTGCAGGAGTGTGAGCTTTCATTTTAGGTGTGGCTATGACACAGCAGTGTGACGTATCCACACACCCCCCCCCCCCCCCGGTTAAATAATATGTATTTAAAAGTATTCATGTAGTTTACTTATTTATATATCATTCAACACTCACAAATGTGCATCCCTCAATAATCAGTTGTACAGTATAATTGTAAGTCAGATTTTGACACCAAAAATATTTTAAAACAACTCTATTCAAAGGGGAAAGATAAAAATATTGATACCTGTCTAGCATTGTTCCTAAAAGTATGCAAAGTATGCATATTCATCCTTTGGGGAAACTACTAATGTTAGTCTCAAATTATTTAAACTCTTTTGCTCAAACCAATCACTGATCTGTGGTCAGAGCAGCAGCCAGCGAGTCTTTGGTACCAGCAGTATAGCTCGGAAGATGAGTCTGAACTGATACTTTAGAGTGATGCCAAGAGAAAAAAAAATGTGGCTCTATTCCTGGATCTGTTGAATGGCTTTCTTAGAACAATTTCACTTTGATTAATTAAGAGTCCTAAAGCTAAATATCTAAAAGGAGTAAACAGCTCTGCTGCCTGTACTGCTTTTGGGAAATAGTGTCAGCCATATAAAGTGACTGCTCTGTGGGACTGAAGGTTTTTTTATCCTACGTTAATTTTAGTAATGCACATAGTGGACGTGGAGATGGAGAGAACGTGGTCACATGGATAAGAAGTTAATTTTATTGTACAGTGCTTTTTCTAAACATTGAAATCTCTTTGCTTACCATGTTCATATATTCTGGAGAAGAAAAATTTCTTAAATAATAGGTCGATGACTAGGTAGACCCCTAAAACTACTGAGAGAAACATAGAATGTAGTTATCCATCTGTGCTCACGGTTTGTTAAAATCTAAGTTAGCCTGATCGGTGCTGTACCGCTGTCCAAAGAAAATGCCCTTTAGTCCTACCTTAGAGCTTAATTTATTTTGCTTTTGTATATTAAATAAAAACCATCTCAAATGTGGCCTTGTGTAGTTTATGGTTAATGGCTGAGTCTCTGTGTTAATTCAATTTCAGCAGCTAACTCTGGCTTGTGTGTGACCAGGACTGTAGTCTCTCTGCCCCATTGGTTTGAGGGCTGTTCCACAGGTTAGGTAGAGAAAATACTTTTCCAACTATGTGAAATTATATTCTTTTGAGTAGTGCCCCATTCCATGATTCTGTTATGGAATAACTGATGTTTTCCCTTAATACTTAGTATTAAAGTAGTTAAGCATTTTAATTTTTTTTTTTCAACGTTTATTTATTTTTGGGACAGAGAGAGACAGAGCATGAACGGGGGAGGGGCAGAGAGAGAGGGAGACACAGAATCGGAAACAGGCTCCAGGCTCTGAGCCATCAGCCCAGAGCCTGACGCGGGGCTCGAACTCCCGGACCGCGAGATCGTGACCTGGTTGAAGTCGGACGCTTAACCGACTGCGCCACCCAGGTGCCCCAATAGTTAAGCATTTTAAACATGGAAGGCTTAACTGGCATTTGCAGTAAAAATGAGAGAAGCATGCACTTGGGAAATTCATTTGATTATTAAAGGATTTGATTAATCCATGCCAACCTTTTTCTTCCACTTTCTTAAGTGTTCATGAATAAGCTTTATATCCATATTGAGGAGAAGCAATATATAAGATTTGCTAGTATCAATTTCAGTGATTTCCTAAAGTTTAATAAGTATTGTGATTTTTAAATTGTTTTTGGTTGTAATACTGAAATCATGAGGAAGGTCAACCTATTATTGCAGCCTGTACTTACTTGAAAAAAATTTTTTTCCACCTATAACTTTTGACATTATTATCTTAGATTAGAAACCCCCACAGTTTAAACATTCACATACTGGATATGTGTGGTAGGATATGTGTGGTTCTCCCATCTTCCTTAGTATACTTATAAAATCTTAAGTTCTGAAATCAGTGTAGACATAAAAATATTAGAATACTGATTTTATATTCTAGAACATACTGGCTGTCTGGTCTGAAGTTCCCAAACAGCACTAGTAATTGTTCTGAAGTATTCCCCAATGAAATTAAAGCAGCAAGAGAAGTTTGAAACAGAAGAAAACTTTTGGCAATTAGATGATTATTCCAAAAGTTTTGATGTGAAATTTACTTTGTCTCGTGGGGAGGTGCCAGTCACAGCCAAGGGACTATTGCAGGTGATACCAAAGCCACCACTATCTGTGAAAATGCCCTTGTCTACAGTGCAAACAACTGTTCAACATTACATTTAAAGACAAAAAGACATATTCAGTAGCATAGGGTGAGGTGAGGGAGGGAATTGGAGACTGTTAATCTGTAGATAAGTGCTTTCTATCAGAAATGTGAAAGAGGGATTTAATTCATTCTGTGTAGTCCCTAGGGTAAAAAATGAGTGGTCTAAAAAGAGAGCACCTGTCTGAACCAAGGAATTCCTCATATCTGAAAATGTTCCAGCAAATGCTGGATAAACACCTATTGGGGATGATCCAGCATGGGAGGGAGGTGTCCAGAAGATTCATAGGATCCTTCTCACTCGTGTATGTCTATGAAGGAGGAAAAGCCATGGGAGGAAAAGTGGGAGGAACAGAGGGTGAAAGTTAACTTGATTTTAGTTTGTACTCATACCCATTTTTACATTTATTACTATGTTGCATTCCACCTGGTAGTTACAAATCATAAAATGAGGTTAAAATTGTGGTAAATAATAAAAATAGGCAGTGAAACATTTTTCCATATGCTCACTTCAGCATTATTTCTAAGTAAAACATACCAGAGGAGACAGTACATTTCAAACATTATATAGCAGTTTTTCGATCTTCTAGAAGAGATAAGAGATACAACTGAAATTTGTCAATAAAAGCTTTAGGAATATTTGCACGTACACATTTACATTCAAGTTGATAACACTAGTAAATTTTGTTTCAATACAAATTATGTTAAATAGCTCTTAAATTTCAGACATGGTCATATATATGTTATTTGAAATTCTTTTTTATCTAGATACAGATCTTGATAATGAATCTCTTGATGATAGATGTGCGGCTAGTTTGTCCCGAAATTCATGAAGATAATTATATTGCTGAAAAAAGTAAAGATATATTGAAATACATTGTAGAAAACTAGTTAGCAGAGTAGTACAATCCTAGTAGGCATTAGGAATCAAAAAATAATTGCTAAGAACAATTCTACATCCTTTTGGGTAAGGAAGCGTTTGCATTATGGAGAAGTTTTACCTTTTGATAAAGCTGCATATGGTGTGAAAAAACTAACTTGAAAAGTCTCTCAAAATCAGAAGGCAATGTGTAATACATATGAATGTTTTATAAATCTGTAAAATCCTTTCTCCTTTTACTGGCAGGAGCAAATTAAAATTAAAAATAGTACACGAAGGCATTCTTTTTGCTAATGTATTTTCCTCTGGGGGTTAAGTAGGGAGGAGAGGGTACTTTCTGTAATAGTTAACAGTGGTAGATTCAAGAAAATCTGTTTCTTCATTTATAGAAGCCCTAGATTCTGCTGCTTGTGATATAACCCATTTGCAACAATGTTCAGAGTAGTCAATATTTTTTTTTAAAAAAATGACTAATCTTAACAGATAAGCAAAATTAAAAAAACTTTAAATAATTTATTTGGAGTTTTAATAGTTTCCCAGAGGATGTTCTTATTCTTCCAATCATCTCATTTCTTCTCATTATTGGGAAGTTGAAATTGTACATTGCTCAGCACATCGGCACAGAGATGGGAAAGCCTGTTGGCCACAGAATGCTGAGGTGATCAACTGGACAGCCTATATAATGTGGGCTTAATTCACTCCAAGATTAAAGGTGTAAAACACATATGCAAATGTTTGACCATTTTGTTTTGAGAGACTTGAGAACATGTTGAATTTGAAGAATCGTTTAACAGATAAGAAGGTGAATTCTGTTTTTAGAACCTGTACAGTGAAGTGCATCCTGTATGGATTATTTTGAACAACCTTCTTTAAGTCCTGAGAATTATGCTGCTTGGTGACTTTGTTAGTTACTATAATAATTCATATCCATGACACTTGGGTAGACCCCTGCTCCTGGGAAGATGGACTCAAGGCCAGGAAGCCACTAAAGGCCAGGCCTCTTTAAGAGTGCCTGATCCTCTGGTTTAGTCGATTAATGCTGACACAGGGCACTTGGGAAAGGAAGGCAAATTAGCTTTACATATCTAGAAATAAAGTGAAATCTGCAGAATCTTTCAGGAACATTAATACATAATAATATCCTTGGGGCATTGCTACTGCAGAGATTTTGTGGCTGTTGAGGGGAAAGTAAATGTGGAAGATGTCACTTTAGTTATCCACAGCAAAGGATAATTAGTATTGCTTTGCATTTTTTGTATTCTAGTCATTCATCTACTTTAAAAAAATTTTTTTAAATGTTTTTATTTTTGAGAGAGACAGAGCACAAGCAGGGGAGGGGCAGAGAGAGAGGGAGACAGAATCCGAAGCAGGCTCCAGGCTGTGAGCTGTCTGCACAGAGCCCAATGTGGGGCTCGAACCCACGAACCATCAGATGAGGGACCTGATCCGAAGTCAGACGCTTAACTGACTGAGCCACCCAGGTGCCTCTCATCTATGTTTATTAAATATTTTGGTGAGAGGATCTTCACTAGATCTTTTAGGCTAAGAAACTACCAAGTTTATGGTAATCCCCTCATTTTTCCAGATGAGAGGATTCATTCTGAGAACTAAATGGGTAAAAACTGAACAGTAGTAGATCCTGCGAGAGTAAACTGGCAAGTTCAGATTTTTCATCATTTTGTTTGAAACACTGTGAACTTTTTCAGACATCCAGGTTATATTTAAACATAAATGTTGAACAGGTGATATCTGAATAATAGAATGCAGTGGGTTTTCAGTGCCCTTTTGATGATACAGGACACTGTCTATAACTGCCCCTAAACCACAACCACACAGAACAGTCAACCTCCTTACCTTTATAGTCTGTATTGCCCCAGATCCTCTTAGGTCTCTCAGGCTGTCTATGGCTTGCTCTGGTGAAACTGTGTCAGACAGGTATAGTAGGAGACAAGCGGCTACTAACAGAACATGTTAGGAAAATAGTGTATTATTAATGATCGGGTAGAGCATTGTATATTTAATTAGACTTCAGCTGGTGCAGAAGATGGAGTTTGGTGTAATTGTTCCAAACGAATTAAATGACTGAGGTCTTTTAGTATGTGTTTTTTGACAGTTAAATTATGATTTTAAATGACTGCGGTTGAATTGAAGTTTAACACTGGCTTCGTTCTTTTTAACAGCTTTATTGAATTACATTTAATCGACCATATGTTTCATTCATTTAAAGGGTACGATTCAGTGGATTTTAGTGTATTCACAGATATGTGCACCCATCAGCACAATTTTAGAACATTTTCATCCCCTCAAAAAGAAACCCTGTCTTCCATTGTCATCCTCCCTGGTCCCCCATCACTCCTCCCCTGAGCAACCACTAATCTACTTTCTGTCTGTGGATTTGCCTAAACATTTCATATAAATGCAACCATATGCGGCCTTTTGTGATGGGCTTCTTTCACTTAGCATAACGTGCTCAGGACTCACACATATTGAGGCTTGTAACTGCTTCATTCCTTCTTAGGGATGAATAATATTCCATTGTACAGATACACACTTTGTTTACCCACAGTCACTTGATGGGCATTTAGGCTGGTTCCAGTTTTTGGCTATTATTAATAATGGTGCTATAAATGTTCGTGTCCAAGTTTTTGTGTAGACATGTTTTCATTTCTTTTGGGCATATACCTCGTGAAATTGCTGGGTAAAGGGCGACTGTATGTTTAAATGTTTGAGGAAGTACTACCAGACTATTTTCCAAAGCAGCTGCACCATTTTACTGTCTCCAGCAGTATATGAATGTTCCAATTTCCCCAAATCCCAGTGCATGTTTTCTACTTTTCGGGTAATAGCCATCCTAATGGGTATTAAGTGGTATCTCATTGTGGTTTTGATTTGCATTTCCTAGATGACTAATGATGGTAGGCATCTTTTCATGTCCTTATGGTCATTTGTGTATTTTGTTTGAAGAAATATCTATTCAGATCCTTTGTCCATCCTTTAAATTGGGCTGTCTTTTTATTATTGAGTTGTAAGAATTCTTTTTAGGTAAGTCACTTGTCAGATATATGGTTTGTAAAATTTTTTTCCCATTCTCTGGTTATCTTTTCATTTTGATAATGTTCTTAGAAGCACAAAAGCTTTTAATTTTGATACTTTCTAACATTAAAAGGAATAACTGTTAACTCTAGTATGGCATTTCATTAACTTTGTTTTCTAATACTTTTATTTTATTTTTAAAAAATTTATTTATTTTGAGAGAGCAAGAGAGCCAGGGAGGAGCAGAGAGAGCAGCAGAGAGAGAATCCCAAGGAGGCCTGACACTCAGTGCAGAGCCTGATGCGGGGCGCAAACCCATGAACCGTGATATCGTGACCTGAGCAGAAACCAAGAGTTGGACGCTTCACCTCAGTTGCCCCTTCTAACACATTTATTAAAAAGTGAACAGTAGGGGTGCCTGGGTGGCTCAGTTGGTTAAGCGGCCGACTTCAGCTCAGGTCATGATCTCACGGTCCATGAGTTCGAGCCCCCCATCGGGCTCTGTGCTGACAGCTCAGAGCCTGGAGCCTGTTTCAGATTCTGTGTCTCCCTCTCTCTCTGACTCTCCCCCGTTCATGCTCTGTCTCTGTCTCAAAAATAAATAAACGTTAAAAAAAAAAAAGTGAACAGTAATTACATGAAGTAATTAACTTTGGTTTTCATACTTATGTTACCCATGGATATAATTTAGAATTTACTGTCAGTATCCTAACATCTGCATTAGAAAACAAAACACAAGAATGTAGGTGCTAAGACTTGCACAGTATGTTTTGCAGAATCCTTCAAAATAATGTTGAAAAGACTTCCCATTCTCACCCTAGCTTTCTAGAGAATACCGAATTAAGGGCCTTGAAATTCATTCATTCATTTATTTATTTATGAGAGCATGTGAGAGTCTGGGGGGGGGGGTTGAGAAAGAGGGGGACAGAAGATCCTAAGTAGGCTCTGTGCTGACAGGCAGTGAGCCTGACGCAGGGCTCAAACTCACAAACTGTGAGATCATGACCTGAGCCGAAGTCGGATGCTCAACTGACTGAGCCACCCAGGCGCCCCTTTAAATAAATCTTTAGGTCTTAGCAGATTTATATTGTGTTTTGTCTCATTTTAATACAAACTGAGCACATGGCCCAGAAACAGGATATTTTTGTCTACTTTGAGGATTTAAAAAAATTACTGAATAATGAAAATAAATTTCTTACCAAGACAAGATCTTCCAAGTCCTCCATAACAGCTGAAAGGGAAGCACAATTTGAATATTAGACATTTTCATTTCACGCCGCCAATTAGAACTAAAGACTTGCTCCTTCTAAATTTGCCTTCTGTTTCTAAATTTAATAGTGCCTGCTAGCACAGTGCCTGGCACACAGAGGTTAATAAATATTTTTACATTAATAAAGAGTAAAGTGTGCTTGTTTATTTGTTGGGAGGTATTCTCTGAATACCTCTAAGGATCAATGCAGGCAGGCCCTTTTTATTGATCTTTTTAAACACCAGTATCCACATCAGAGAAGTGGAACATGTTACTAAATAGATAGAAATCAGACTATTTTTACCAACTGCCAGTTTATTTCCTCTGTCTAAACAAAACCTTAGTGGTTATGGGACAAGTCCATATGACACAACAACTCCTTATTTATCTAAAAAGAATACAGAGGTGGCATGTTATAGAGATTTAAAGCATAGTTTCGGGGCGCCTGGGTGGCGCAGTCGGTTAAGCGTCCGACTTCAGCCAGGTCACGATCTCGCGGTCCGTGAGTTCGAGCCCCGCGTCAGGCTCTGGGCTGATGGCTCAGAGCCTGGAGCCTGTTTCCGATTCTGTGTCTCCCTCTCTCTCTGCCCCTCCCCCGTTCATGCTCTGTCTCTCTCTGTCCCAAAAATAAATAAAAACGTTGAAAAAAAAAATTAAAAAAAAATAAATAAATAAAGCATAGTTTCTAGAGCCCTACTGTCTGGGGCTGAATGGTCAATCTGTCATTATTACATGTGTGAACCTAAGGAAGTTATTTAACCTCTCTGGGTCTCAGCCTTTTCATGTATCAGATAGTGACAGCCACAGAATCTGTATCATAGTTAGGACTGAATGACATAACTAACATTTGTAAAGGGCTTACAACAGAGCTTGGCACAGAGTAAGAAGTAAATGAATGTTAGCTGCTATTGTCTAGCCTTGTGAAGAAATCAGCAGTCTGTATAACTGAATTTTCCAGAAAAAAATCATGATTAACCTCAAAGCAATAAAACCATTCATTCTAACTACTTTCAAAGATGCTAAAAAAAAAAAAAAAATGTATTATACAATTCCTGACTTTCTTAGAGGGTATACTGAACCTAATTTGGTGCTGCTGACTTATCAGGAACATAAATTACTGTGGTGTACTAAAGATGAAGCTGGAGATACAGGTCTTGGGATAGGATGTGAGATAGAGGAGCAAACAGATACTGACTCCTATGTATTCATGAACTTGCTTTCCACAAATATGCCAGATATAAGGATCTACCATAGACAGGTGGAGAGAGGTAGAACACTTCAGTGGTTTTCTGCAAGATGAATACTGCTTTCTACCCATTGCTACCTTTATCTTTCCTCCTCTGATTCCTGCTTATCCTTCAAGTCCAGCTCTGAACTGCCCTTGTGCCCCCACAGAAACCATCACTGTCATTTTTGCTGCCTTGTGCATACCTTGTGTGAATCTTATTGCACTTACATGTAGTGTTGTTAGCAGGGACTCCTTGAGGGTGGGGACTGTGCCTCACAGTGTGTGTTTTGTATTCTTAGTGTTTGGTGCACAGTGGATGTTATGGGTTGAATTGTATCCCCATAAAGCTATGTTGAAGTCCTAATCCCTGGTACTGTGAATGTGGCCTTATCTGGAAATAGGGTCTCTGCAGATGTAATCAAGTTAAGATGAGGTCACTGGGCCCTAACCCAACTGGGTCATCCAATATGACTGGTGTCCTTATAGGAGGAAGTACCCTGAGAAGACACAGCAGTGCAGAATCATGTGACAACAGAGGCTGAGATTGGAGTGATAATGGCGGTGAGCCCAAGGACACCAAGGAGTGACGGCCACCACTAGAAGCTAGGAAGAGGCAAGGAAGGATTCTGTCAAAGTCTCAGAGGGAATATGGTCCTGTTGACACCGTGATTTTGGACTTGTAGCTTCAGAACTGGGGGAGAATAAGTTTCTTTTCTAAGCTACCTGTTTTGTAGTACTTTTTTTTTTTTTTTTTTTTTTTTTTTTTAGAAACAGCACAGTACAGTAGGCAAGTAGCATCCCCTGATTTTATAAAGCAACAGAAATGCACAGGGAGAATCAGTGAGACAGTATTGGCAGGCAGCAAGACAGTGGAAAACAATTTACCAGACCTAGTTTCTGAGAGATAAACTCTAGAGCCGTCTAGCAATGTGGGCACTCAAAGATAGCAGAATGGATAGAAAATTGTCTTTATCCAAACATTAGTCACTATAGGACACCTTTGAAAGCTCTAGGACAATGAAAATTTCCAGTCATCAGATGCTTTATTTTATGGGAACCAGAAGCATTCAACATATGCAGGGGCTACCCAACCATCTTTCCATCCTGTTTGTATTCTGTTCAAACAGCAGACAGCATTTGGTGTGCTAGAACTTGCTCGAGTAGTATTTGTTAAATTTCACTATCTGAGCTAGTTTGATCTCTGGAAACTCTTCAGTAGAGGCTGCTTCCAAGGATTTATTAAAAAAAAAAAAAATCTCAGGACTGATTTGAAAAATGGGCCCGGGAGTGCCTGGGTGGTTCAGTTGGTTAAGCATCTAACTTCAGCTCAGGTCATGATCTTGCTGTTGGTGAGTTCGAGCCCCATGTCAGGCTCTGTGCTAACAGCTCAGCACAGAAGAGCCTGCATCTGAAGAGCTTGCTTCAGATTCTGTTTCCCTCTCTCTCTGCCCCTTCCCCACTTGCACTCTGTCTCTCTCTCTCTCTCAAAAACATTAAAAAAAACATTAAACATTAAAAAAAAATTTTAAAAAATAGGTCCAAAAATTGGAAAATATTTTTCACCAGCCACAGCTAATCATCTAATGCTATTTAACTTAGTCTTACTAGAAAATTTAGCAGAGTCAACTTTAGTCTAAAGTTTTGCTTTTATAATTAGTAAAGCAATTAGTAATTGCTTACAATTACAGATTATGCTTTTCTCTAGAGAAAGGTTGGAAACTGTAGAATGCGGGATGGTTTGTCTTTATTCCTTACTCTCCTGGCTATAGTTCTCTGTACATTAGAGTTTAGTTCAACCACATATGGTTTGTGTCCCCAAAGACCCTTGTACTAGCTGGTTTGCCTTCAAAGGGAAACTGTTGACATGAGGTCCCGGAGCTCTAGATTGAAGGAGAGAAGGTAGCTGGGCTTTGCCTTTCCCTTGCTGCCCTGAGCCTGGCGCTCTGGTTATTTGGTATAGTCTGCATACTTTCTAGCTCAAAGCAGTGACTTTAGGGCTTTTGAGGTATCAAACTGTTTAATACTCTATCTTGTTCCAGAAAGGATTAAGCAGTTTATTAGGATACAGAAAGTACAAGAAGCACAGAGAAGGACTAGTTTGCTGCCTATGGCCGGCCCTCTACTGTTAACGGGTCTCACTGCTGGCAGGGCATCTACTATTATTATCCATAGTACCACTTCTAATCTTTGTATTGCTACTGTCCGTTGCTGATTGTCACTCCCTTTTTCCTTTCTCCGTGCTTTTTTTTCTCTCCTTTTTTCTCCCTTAACACATTTTATTTTGTTTTAAACTTCCATACCAGCAGCTTTGCATAGCCATTGACAAGCAATGGGAGTCCCTCCTTCATTTTGGTGAGAAATTCATATCATCAAATGTAATTTTCCAGTCATATTTTTAAGACTGCTCATTGCTTATGAATGATTTCTTTGCTAATTAGAAAAAATTTTTTTTACATTTCTTTATTTTTTTAGAGACATAGAGAGACAGAGCACAAGTTGGCGAGGGGCAGAGAGAGAAGGAGACAGAATCCGAAGCAGGCTCCAGGCTCCGAGCTGTCAGCACAGAGCCTGACATGGGGCTTGAACTCACAAACTGTGAGATCATGACCTGAGCCGATGTCGGACACCCAACCAACTGAGCCACCCAGGCGCCCCAGAAAATTTTTTTTTAACATTTATTTATTTTTGAGAGATAGAGACAGAGCACAAGTGAGAACGGGGCAGAGAGACAGGGAGACACAGAATCCAAAGCAGGTAAATATCTGAGTGCTTGCTCTGTAGCAGACATTGTACTAGAAATTTCATATCTTATCTCTTTTTTTTTCCTTAAAGTTTATTTATTTATTTTGAGAGGGGGGATTGAGAAAGAGAGAGAGAGAGACAGAGAGAGAATCCCAAGCAGGCTTTGAGCTGACAGCATGGAGCCTGATGCAGCCCAACGCAGGGATCAATCTCATGGCTGTGAGGTTCTGACCTGAGCCGAAACCAAGGGTCAGGTGCTTAACCAACTGAGCCATCCAGGTGCCCTGATGCCTTATCTCCTTTTAATCCTTGCACCAAACTATAAGGTAAGTAATAAGTGAGTAAGGATGCAACAATTGGAAAAATCATTCTGACTGGGACATTTCTCATGTAACAAACAGAGAAAAGAAAAACGTACTGTATTAAGGTTTTCCGGTTATTCTTAAGGCAGATTGCGAGCTCCTCCATTATTTCACAGCAGCTGGCTATGTTAGGAGTCCCTCCATCTGGGATTGGATGATGATGAGTGATAATTCCATACTGATGGTAGAGGTCCAAAAGGTTTGGGACTCTGTATTTTGACAGTTCCCCTCTGGTGCAGAAAACAAATATGTCTTGTATACCATAGCTCTTTAGTTCTTCTGCCAATAGACCAAGAGACGGATACACATGTACAAAATATTACAAATTTAAATACAGTCAAGACAGAGAATGTGGTGTTAAATTTCTTAAGCCAAACTAACAGATGATAATCTATACATTTGAAATACTTATTGATAATCTAAAACAATATTAATCTGTCTTCAAAGTAGGGTAAAAATCAAGTCACTAAGCACAAAATAGGAATTAGAAATGCCTGAACCAAAAGGTGCTTAAAATTAAACCTGACTTAATAATTCAAAATGCTTTTTACTGAATTTAAGATGAGTCAATTATATTGCTGTTCTTGAAAAAAGATCTTTTCAATACTGCTTTAAAGTAAATTTTGAAACATCCAATATTTCAAGATAAACTCTTGTGAAGAACTGACAGCACATTTTTCCCCCTGATTTTTTCTCACAAAATTCATGTTTGTTACTTTCATCACTGCTGTTTTGTTTGACCCTACGCCTTGTATGTAAATCTCCAGCATGCCCATGGTGCCTGAGCTCATGTTCTCCTTTATGTTTGTACTGTGCCACCCCATCATGCATCTAATTTTGTGAACTAGGTCTCCAGAAATAAAACGTTAACTGTGTTAGAATTATGCAACTTAGCTAATTTTCACTATTATGAATATGAACCAAGCAATTGTACTATAGGCCATTCTATACACTGGAATGTCCTTATGGCAATATTTATTATAGACCATTAGGTTCAAAATGAATAACTAATTCTGGATGATCTCAGTCTCCTCTCTCCCCCTGCCTCCCAAATCCTGGGCCATTTAAGCACAAAGTGCCTTTCATCATGAACCTCCAGATTTGTACCTGAAATGTGGCTAGTGCAAATTGAGATGTATTTTAAGTGTAAAATATAGATCTGATTTCAGAGGTTAAGTACAAAAAACCCATATCTGGGGCGCCTGGGTGGCTCAGTCAGTTAAGTGTCCGACTTTGGCTCAGGTCATGATCTTGCGGTCCGTGAGTTCGAGCCCCGCGTCAGGCTCTGTGCTGACTGCTCAGAGCCTGGAGCCTGTTTCCGATTCTGTGTCTCCCTCTCTCTCTGACCCTCCCCCGTTCATGCTCTGTCTCTCTCTGTCTCAAAAATAAATGAACATTAAACAAAAAAAATTAAAAAAAACCCCATATCTCATTAATAATTTGTTTTATACTTAAAGCCATTGACAATGTACTATTTAGGCTATGTTAGGTTAAATAAAATATATTATCAAGTTAATTTCATCTGTTTTTAATTTTTTACTGTGGCAACTTAAAAATGTAAAGTTACATACATGGCTTCTATTTGTGGCACCCATTATATTTCCAGTGGACAGTGCTGCTTTAGGTAATACTATTATTTTTTTTGTACTTCTAAAAGGATTAAACCTGTAGTTAGCATACTTCACCATTTTCAAGAGTAGGTAATCTTCTATCTGCCTCTCGCACACATAATTGCTATTATACAGTGGTTTTCAAGCTTTCCTAGAAAGGACTCTGAGGAGGAGCCACAGGAGCTGGTGCAGGGAGAGTCTAGGTCTCTCCTATCATCAGATTGTCATCTCTTATACATTGGATTGGATTGCATTCAAGATCTCAATGGAAGACAAAAGGTTTGGTAAGCTATTGGAAATCCCAAATTCCAAAATATTGGAAGGGAACAGGGCTTTCCAAAATGTGCAAGACTGGTTCTTGAACTAGTGATTTTCATTATATTTTGCTTATGACTTAAATGGTCTCCAAATGAAAAGTTTCTACCATGGCAGGTACCTCTAAATCAGAGAATCTTTACAAATACTGCAAGAGTCAACTAATCTACTAGCCTCCAGTCCTTTTTGGTAGGTAAGGAATAAATTAGAGAAGGTACATTAATAAATTGATACTCCAAAACAACTGGGAAAAAAATGTAAGATCCAACAAATTTTTACTGGTCAGAATCAAGATATATGACATATTTATCTTATATACTTATATATGTCATTTATATATTATATTTATCTCTATATTTATTTTGTTGTATTATAAGGACATTGGTAGGACTATTAGCCTTGAGCTATTCCAGGCCAAGCAGGATAAAATATTTTGAAAATCCAAGTTTTTTAGTACCATGGAATATGTAAACTCCAAATTGGGGTGGATTGTCAGAATATTTGTGGGATTATTAGACTTGAGGCTATAGTGGTATGAACATCTTTGGGCCTGTGAAGATTGGCCCTACTCCATCTTTCTCATCTAGACGCTGGATCTCTAAATTCTGACCAGGATGGACAATTTCACTACTACCTCTGGGTTCCCAATTCAGGCTTAATTTCTGCTATCACAACAATCAAGTCTGCAAAGGATAGTGTGTTCAAAGATCTTGGCAGTGAAATGTCAGTTTTCTGTTTACATACCTTCCTCCCTCTAATGTATACATTTTTTTAAAAAATTTTTTTTTTGATGTTTATTTATTTTTGAGACAGGGAGAGACAGCATGAACGGGGGAGGGTCAGAGAGAGAGGGAGACACAGAATCTGAAACAGGCTCCAGGCTCTGAGCTGTCAGCAGAGAGCCCGACGCGGGGCTCGAACTCACGGACCGCGAGATCATGACCTGAGCTGAAGTCGGACGCTCAACTGACTGAGCCACCCAGGCGCCCCTCTAATGTATACATTTTAAACTCAAATGCAATTTCTATGTGTAACTACAACAATTGGTGAAAAGCAATGCTATGTTTAGTAAATGAGTTAGTTCTCTGTGCCCTTTGCAAATATCTCTTCTCATGTTAGAATAAATCTATAGTTTAAAACTATGAAATATCAAACATTTATGTGGTATACCAAACAGAGACTAACGTTTGTTCTTTTTGACAAAGAGATTATTTTCAGTGTTATTCAGAAAAAAACTATTAATATGGTTGTTTCATGTTACACCTACCTGTGTCTTTTTGGATATTTCTTCTAACATTTTTAAATTTACAACCTATAAGCAGTAATAAGGCAAGTGAAAAAGTCAGTTTTTAATCATATATAAGAAATATACTTAAACACAAACACAGCTACTTTAGAAAGTCATACCATATGATCATTTATATGTTGCGATTTCATTTTGAATATGGATTTCGATTTCTTATATTCTTAGTGATATAATTGCAGGGATTCAGAGATCCCAGCTGAAGGAACTCCTCATCCAAAGATTCTTTGCTCTGTGTCCTTTCTATAACAAGTACCTGCTTGTTGCCCTCAGCCTCACCTGTACCCCAGTATTTACGTTTTATTAAGGTAGGTGAGTCAGAAATATAGAACCATGAATGTGGGTCTGGAAGGGTTGAAGAGTGATCTGTGTTCTTTTAGCTACAGCCCACAGGAGGGCTTCCAAAAGTGACTTCCCCAGGCTGCTGATCTATGAAGTTCTCTTACTGCTCAGTACAGAGTATGATGTGTTAGCTGACAAAAAATTATCTGAAGTATCTCAATAGGAAGCCAACTGTAAACCTACCTGGAAGAGCACACAAACCAAGAAACTGAGAACAATTCACTCGTGACAGGGGTAGCCTGAAAAGAATAAAACTTTAATTCAGTTTTTTAAAAAGTTGTAAATGGAAGTTCAGTTTAACACATGTGTGCTTGGCACTGAACAAGGGTGTTTTAAAGTTTGACCATAGTCATAAAACAAAAATGCATATGCAAACATCAATGTGTTGTTCACAAAAAGGCCCAAAGAGGCTGGTGGTTTTAAAACAGGGACTTATCATTTACTTTGTCACAATTTAAGTCTTAAAAGTGGCAAGTTAACTTAAACTTACCTTAAAGATAATAATGCCTAGATTGCCTACAGGTAGTATAAAGCATTAAGGTTTTAAGTTACCCTGTGGTATGATATCTGAGATACTTTGTATTAGTAACCTTGGGGAATAAGCTAGAAAATTAACCTTCTGACGATTTCATCCCCAGCATTCATTGTATATTACTATTTTAAGATTTCTTTGTAGCCTTCCTCTTTTAAAAAAATATTTTTAAAGTTTATTTATTTATTTAGAGAGGGAAAGAGAGTACAAGCAGAGGAGGAGCAGAGAGAGAGGTAGAGAGGGAGAATCCCAAGCAGGCTCTGTGCTGACAGGGCAGATGCAGGGCTTGAACTCATGAACTGTGAGATCATGACCTGAGCCAAAATCAAGAGT
The DNA here is from genome assembly GCF_028749965.1 of Puma concolor. Lineage (NCBI taxonomy): Eukaryota > Metazoa > Chordata > Mammalia > Carnivora > Felidae > Puma > Puma concolor. The sequence continues at coordinate 46,725,237 of NC_141672.1, forward strand.
CGGATGCTTAACTGACTGAGCCACCCAGGCACCCCATGTTGTAATAGATTTTGGTTAAAATAAAACAATTTCAAGAAATCATATTCCCAGTTTACAGTACTCAGGGACAAAGTGGGTAGAGGCTAACCTTGTCTACAAGACAGAAGATGAGTTTAGAGGAAAACAGAGGTCATCATATAAATACCATGTGACTCTGAAAATTAGATGAGGTTTTGAGTTTGAAAGGGGGGTAAGGAGGGAAATGAAAGATAATTGCTATTTGATGGTGGAATAAAAGGAACTTTAGGGATAACACCCTCTTTTCTCTTCCTATAGTTGGGAATGGTATTTTCTTTTTAAAAATTTTTTAGAAACTTAAAAAAAAAATTAAACTCCAAGTTAGTTAACATATAGTGTAATAATGGTTTCAGGAGTAGAATTTAGTGATTCATTACTTGCATATAACACCCAGTGCTCATCCCAACAAGTGCCCTCCTTAATGCTCCCTCACCTGTTTAGCCCATCCCTCCACCCGACACTCCACTATCAACCCTCAGGTTGTTCTTTGTATTTAAGAGTCTCCTATGGTTTGTCTCCCTCTGTTTTTATCTTATTTTTGCTTCCCTTTCCCTATGTTCATCTCTTTTGTTTCTTGAATTCCACATAGGAGTAAAATCATATGATGTTTGTCTCTCCCTGACTTATTTTGCTTAGCATAATATACTCTAGGTCCATCTACGTTGTTGCAAATGGCAAGATTTCATTCTTTTTGATCACCGAGTAATATTCCATTGTATATATACACCACATTTTCCTTATCCATTTATCAGTCGATAATGCTGCTATAAACATGGGGGTGCACGTGCCCCTTCGAATCAGCACTCCTGTATCCTTTGGATAAATACCTAGTGGTGCAATTTCTGGGTCATAGGGTAGTTCTGTTTTTAATTTTTTGAGGAAAACCATACTGTTTTTCAGAGTGGGAATGGTGTTTTCTTAAAGAGAGATTATTACATTTACAGGGATGAGAAAAAGCATTGATTGTTGTAGAGAATCTGGTGTAACCAGAAGTCACTGCCAAGATTTTTAAGTTGATTCTATATAGAAACATTTGTTTTTTGCTCTAGTATCTGTGGTAATATGGCTTTTATCTTAAGCAGGGTCTGCTAGTAGATGCATGACTGTGGCAAGTAGTTCTAGGATTTGACTAAATGACAAACAATTAAATATCTCATCCTATGTTTGGTATACTATTCTTTTGTCCTAAAAGAATAAGTGAGTTTTGGTACCAAATGGGAGATATTCTGATTTTATCTCAACTCCTTAGTTACTTGTTTCTACTATGGTTTTCTGAATGCAGAAGAACAATTTCCCCCTAAGCCCCCCAAAAAGGAAAGCCTTATTCTATCATGGATAGTAAATAAAGCAGAATTGGAAAATCCCTTAAAGATTAGAATTATACAACCAGCAGGAAAAAAAATCACTAAATATTTTTTATTTTATTTATTTATATAAAATAAATATTATTTTATTTATTTTATTTATAAATATTTATTTTATTTTTATTTTATTTATTATTATATCATAGATAGTAAATAAAGCAGAATTAGAAAATCCCTTAAAGATTAGAATTATACAATCAGCAGAAAAAAATCACTAAATATTTATTTTATTTATATAAAATAAATATTATTTATTTTATTTATAAATATTTATTATTTATTTATTTATTTATTTTATTTATTTTGAGAGAGAGAGAGAGAGAGAGAGCAAGCAGGTGCATATGAGTGAGCAGGGGAAGGGCAAAGAGAGAGACAATCCCAAGCAGGCTCTGGGCTGTCAGCGCAGAGCCTGACGCAGGGCTTGATCTCACGAACTGTGAGATCATGATCTGAGCTGAAATCAAGAGTCAGACACTTCAATGACTGAGCCACCCAGGGACCCCACTAAATATTTTTAATATGTGGACTATGTATCTACATGGATTGTGATGTACAGATCAAATAATTTAGCTCATCATTGATCAGAAGTTTAACATACCATGATAGCTGAATTGGAGTCTGTTCATCTTCAATAGGCTCTTCATCTGATGAGTCAAACTCACTTGTTTGCAATGAACTGGGCTTCAAAAGAAATCAGTTATGTTAAATAACTGTAAAGAAAAATATTTACATATAAGCTGACCCTTGCTTAACACAATGAATGCATATTTGCAATTTATTCAATTTGGACTATGAGAATGGTCAGCAAAAATAAATAGATTTTACCATCCTATTGATAATTACAGCACTCTGATGGAAAGAGAGTTGGATTGGTAACAAACCAGGATTCTGGTCTTGGCTCTGCCATTTACCATATAATCTTGGACAAGCAACTCCAATTTATTCTGGGTCTCAGTTTTCCACAACTAGAAAGTGAGGAGATATATTCATTCATTCACAAACATTTCTTGAACACCTTTATTTGCCAAGCTCTGGAGATGCAAAGAGCCATGAAATAAATAGCTTCAGTATAATTGGAGGGAGAGATATGTGCATAGATTACAGAAGAAAGTTGTAAGTGCTAACCTGGACGCATAAACTATGCACTTTAGGGCAGGGAAGGGAGTGACTGCTCAGGGAGCTGGACAGAGCTTCAGAGGACATACATTAGCTGGGTCTTAAAGGATGGGCAGGAGGTTTTTAGGCAGATAGGGAAGAAGTTAAGGCAATAAAGGCAAAAGGGGAAAGAGCTTGTTTTCAGGAACTGAAACATCAGGGCAGAGAGGATGAAGCTGGGGTAGTTTGCCTCCTCCATTTCTCAAACAATAACCCCCCTAACAGCCTACTAGTTTGGTGGATGGGGGTGTACAGGTAGGATAACCTGCTACTTTGTGAACCCGTGGACTAGACACACTGAGATGGACTTTGCACAATGATCTAAAGAGTTGGAACTCAATCCTGTAGGCCTGTTTTCTAAAGGAGGGACAGCTGTTTCATAGGACCAGTGAAAAACACACCTTTCTTCTTACTTCCTACTTGGAACCAACTGAGAGATAACACAGTGGAGAGGCAAATGGAAATCAAGAGGTTAGTTTTATTACTGAGTGTTAAAGGGAGGACGTGGCTTTAAAGCTGTGGTTAAGTGGGCTTGTCAATTCTTCACTCCAGAATTGGACTCATTCCCCCAGTCATAGGCAGCTATGGACAACCCAGGGCTCCCCAGTGGCCAAGAGCGCCCTAGAAAGTAATCTCTGCAGAGAGAAGGGACGAAAGGGTTCAGCTGCTTGTGTTCAGCTCCTCTCAAACTGGGGGATCAGATCCCTCACTCTGCCCTTCTGGGGACAAGTGGAGAAAGAGGCCAAGAGTGAAGGACAGCTGATGCCTCTCCACATGGAACCATGGGGATTAGCAAGTGTAAGTAGCTAATGTCCTTTCCAGCTCTGAAGCTATATTCTATAATGGTCTTGTTTGTTACTACAAGATCACATTACAGAGCCATTTAGGCTACGGATTTGAGTTGCTTTGGATCTCTTTGTATTATTATTATCAACTCAAAGGTTTTTAAATATTCAATAGGCTGCAAACCCTGGTGGTGGGTGATGTGAGTCAGGTGGGGCCACAGCACCTTGCGCCTGTTTTTCCTTTCTCTTTAAAGCAGTTTTGATGATTCCAGATTTTCAGAGAGAGAAAGAAAGAGAGTGTGGCCCATTCACTCAGGCTTTCCCAGCCAGGCTTACAAATCCTAACAGAGTTGGACGTTTCTGCTTCCCCTGGCCCAGGGATTCTGAACCCCAGAAAAGGACGCAGTGCCAGTTGGCCCTGGGGGATGGTGAAGCACCCACAAATGGGGATTGGCAATCTTTTATAGTGAGGTTTTCCCCGTCTGCGGTGAGGACGGCTCTCCAGCGGGCGCGGAGCGGCCCCGGACATCCCTTGGGGCTGGGCATCAGGCAAACTGATACACGGAGACACCTAAGCTCTCCATGCCTCAGTTTCCTCCATAAAACGGGATTCAGCCCTCTCTGGCAGGGCTCTCCTGAGGCTTAGGAGACTCTGCAGGAGACAGTTCCCAGCCTGTGCACTACAGGTTCACAACGAATGTCCGCCTTCCCCTCGTCCGCCACCGACCCTGTTCCTTTTCAATCGTCGCTCTCCCCAATTTAGGAAAGCGCCACCTCCCCGACCTCGGACGGTTACAGCGCGAGTCAGGCCCGGGACCAGGCCTGGGCTGTCCCTGGGCCCGCAAACTGGCTTCGGGGACCGCTTCTCTCCCTGTGGCTTCGCTTCTCCGAGCCTCGGCCCGACTCACCGGCTTCATCGCTGGCCGCCCCACGTCGTGACCCGCTGCCGCCTCGGTCTAGCAGCACCGGCGCCTCAGCGACCGCCCCGCGCGGAGGCCGCCCCTCCGCTCAGCTCATTGGTACATCCTTCTGTGAGGCGGGGCGCGGCGACTTCTAGGAACCAATCAGACCCTCTCCCTATTTCTTCCTCCGCCCCCGAGTACCTTTAACTGCTCATTGGTTTCTAGGGGGCTTTTGAAAGACGCGCGGGAGGAGGGCCCTGTAGAACGTTGATTGGCTGGGAGGGCACCATAGAGGGAGGGGGCGGAGCGCGGGGCCCGGAGAAAGCCTCTGAACGGCCCCTAACACTTTTGAGGATGCTGGAAAGCCTTTCTCATGGCAGGATTCCAGAGTGGTACCAGGGTAGGGAATTTTGTCTCTTTTCTTGATTTTTTAATTTTTTTAAAATTTTTAATTCTTTTATTTAAAAAAATTTTAAGGGCAGAGGGGGAGCGCTGTCCTGGAGCACCTTATGAAAACACACCACACCTCGTAGACTTTATACTTATGGTCACAGGGCTAAAAATACAGAATATAAACATACTTGTATGTTTGATATTTTATGTTCTTTAACATTCTAGGATCTAGACAGGTTGTAGATCCACTTTCCTGTTCGCTAAATATGAATGAAATAGTTTTGTATGAAGGGAGGTCTCCAGATGATTTTAAGTGCCAGTGTTTTTACCTAATCAGCTGTAATATTTAAGAGCTGTGTTTGATTATTTTCTCCCCCATTCTCCAGTCCTTATTTAGCTGACCATGGGGAGAAAGTCACTGGTAGCAATATTACCTGCACATCTGCGGAATATGTGGATATTTTGGCTCCCTTACTCATGTTGTGAAAACCAGTGGGTATACAGCCATTAGGAGAAATTCTTTAGTAAAGAAGATAGCACAGTTTGACTAGGAATGTGTATTAGGGTTCTACAGAGAAACAGAACAGAGAATTATTTTAAGGATGTGGCTCTCCCAATTGTGAAGGTTTGGCAAGTCCACAAAGTCTGATAGGGGAGTCTAAGGGGATGGGAACTCAGGAGGGAGTTGCGGTTGGAATTCAAAGGCAGTCTTCTTTAGAACCAGGACTAGAACAAGGACAGGCAGACTCTCTTGCCTTTTGTTCTATTCAGACCTTCAACTGATTGGATGGGACCCAACCACATTATACAGAGCAATCTGCTTCACTCAGTATCCACTATTTATTATTAATCCCATCTAAAAACATCTCCACAGAAACATCCAAAATAATGTTTGACTAAATATTTGGGTGCCATAGCTCAGCCAAGTTGGCACATAAAATTAGCCATCATAGATGTGCTGGACTTGATTGATTGATTCATTCAGAAAATATTTATTGAGCACCATCTGTGTCCTAGGTATTATTCAGAATGCTGGGAATAAACTGGAATGAATGAACCCAAGTCTTTGCCTTTATGGGGCTCACATGCTATTGGGGAAGAGATTTAGGTAGTGATGTGCTGTGAAGAAAAATTAAGCAGAGCCTAATAAAGATGCTGTTCTAGGTAGAGAAGTAAAGGAAGGCATCTTTGAGGAGACATCATCTGAGACATCCAAATGAAAAGAGAGCGAACCATTTGAATATTTAGAAGAAGAGTTTTCAGTCTGTTTAAAAAATAAGGAGGTGGGGCACCTGGGTGGCTCAGTCGGTTAAGCGGCCGATTTCAGCTCAGGTCATGATCTTGCGGTCTGTGAGTTCGAGCCCCGCGTCGGGCTCTGTGCTGACAGCTCAGAGCCTGGAGCCTGTTTCAGATCCTGTGTCTCCCTCTCTCTCTGATCCTCCCCCGTTCATGCTCTGTCTCTCTCCGTCTCAAAAATAAATAAATGTTTAAAAAAAATAAAAAATAAAAAGTAAGGAGGCACGAAAGCCCTGAGGTAGGAATGTGTTAGGTATGTTCAAGGAACAGCAAGGAGGCCAGTGGTAGAAGAATGAGGAGGTGAATGAGGCAGCGAGTAGTAGGAAATAAATCAGGGCCTTGTGGGAGGCTTAAGAGCTTTTTTTCTAAAAGATTCAGGAAAGGGTCCAAAGAAAGATTGGGACCTGGACTCCAGGGAAGTCCTCTCTGGTGGATATTCAGTACTCCCTCATTCTCTAATTCTCTTCTTTCCACTTCTCCCAATGTTGTCTTCACAGATCTCTTTAATCTTCAGCATCTTTCAGTTCCTCAGAATATACCTTCCTCCTCGGAATTAATGAAGTCCCAGCTCCATCGAGTAGTGTTGTGTAAATTCTGCCACCTCGGCCTCAGCTGCATGTGAACACAGAATCAATCTGTTTTAGCTCCTGCTGATTCTGCAGAGTTGAGGAAGATGAACTTTAGTCTCATGGTAGGAAGGGGGTAGGAAGGGCTGGGGGTAAACTGGGAGTAAACTTCTGGTTTGTTCTCTCCATTAGCAGGGCTGTGTTCAGGCTTTGTCTTTACCTAGACAAACACATCTCACCTCTAGGATGTAGTTTGTTTTTGTTTGTATGTTATTGTCTAGTCCCAGCGTTGGCAAACGATGGCCAATGGACCAAGTCCCGCAGGCCTGTTTTTGTAAAGTTTTATTGGAACAGAGCCATACTCAATTGTATAAGTATTGTCTATGGTGCTTTTGCAGTACAGAGCTGAGCAGCTGCAGCAGGGGCCATATGGCCTGCAGAGCCTAAAATATTTACTATCTGGCCCTTTACAAAAAATGTTTGCCCACCCCTGGTATATAGTCTATGAAAGAAATGTATATGTCTTCTAACAACATGATTTTAAGTCTACTTCTTGCAAAATAAGAGTCCTGGCCTTATTATGCTAAAGAAATATTCTCTGCTTGATGTGGTCCCTTTATTATGGAGGGTCCCGCATAAACTGACAAGGCCTTTGGCTGAGCTGTCTGGTTAACCCGGCATAGTAGTAACCTGGTTTCTCTCGGGGGCTTAAGTTCAGTCTGCCACACCTGTAGTCTTCAGTTAATTTGTTGGTATGTGATTTCATGGCTGTTAACAGAAATGTATGTGGTCAAAAATGTGGAATATTTATCCAAACTAGCAGTGGGAAAAGTGTTAACACGTGTTCACAGACAGATGAGTATTTTGAGAGATGCTCAAAGAGAAACGAAACATGGTTGCTATCAGTAGTTGCACTTGGATGTACGTTCTACAACTAGATCCATATTTTTAAAATATTTTAATATTAATACTAATGGATATGACCTGTGTGTTAGGGAAAGAACACTGGAACCTTAGAGTTGAATGCAACTTGAGGGAACATACTTCCTTATTCTTGACATACCAAGTTTAAGAATTTCTCTTATGGTGGTGACCATCAGATACAGCATATGACACGACAGTAAGCATATGTTGTTTCCCCATTGCTTTTCCCTTTGGAGAGTTGCCCCTTTTTCATTTCATGTGATCTTGTTAAGCATGTGATGGGACTGACTCATAAGTGTTCCCTGTTCTTTTGGTCACAGTTATTGGTCCAGGGAAGACAAGTAACACAAACTGGAGCATCCGTTCTTGTTTTGTGTGCTTTGGTTGCTGGTGCTCTTCTTTTCTTTCTTTCTTTTTTAATGTTTATTTATTTTTGAGAGAGAGTGCGGGTGCGGGAGGGGCATTCAGAGAGGAGAAGAGACGATTTATATCCAAGTTAGTTAGCATATAGTGCGACAATGATTTCAGGGGCAGATTCCTTAATGCCTCTTACCCATTTAGCCCATCCCCCTCCCACAAACCCTCCAGTAACCCTCTGTTTGTTCCCATATTTAAGAGATGTTTTGTCCCCCTCCCTGTTTTTATATTATTTTTGCTTCCTTTCCCTTGTGTTCATCTGTTCTGTGTCTTAAAGTCCTTGTATAAGTGAAGTCATAAGTTATTTGTCTTGCTCTGACACTAATTTTGCTTAGCATAATACCCTCTAGTTCCATCCACATAGTTGCAAATGGCAATATTTCATTCTTTTTGATTGCTGAGTAATACTCCATTGTATATATATACAATATCTTCTCTATCCATTCATCCATCGATGGACATTTGGGCTCTTTCCATACTTTGGCTATTGCAGATAGTGCTGCTATAAACATGGGGGTCCATGTGTCCCTTCGAAACAGCACACCTGTGTCCCTTGGATAAATGCCTAGTAGTGCAATTGCTGGGTCGTAGGGTAGTTCTAGTTTTAGTTTTTTGAGGAACCTCCATACTGTTTTCCAGAGTGGCTGCATCAGTTTGCATTCCCACCAGCAGTGCAAAAGAGATCCTCTTTCTCTGCATCCTCGCCAACATCTGTTGTTGCCTGAGTTGTTAACGTGAGCCATTCTGACAGGTGTGAGGTTGTATCTCATTGTGCTTTTGATTTGTATTTCCTTGATGATGAGCGATATTGAGCATTTTTTTCATGTGTCGTTTGGCCATCTGGATGGTAAAGACAATTTATTTATCCAATCCACTGTTGATAGACATTGGGTAGTTTCCAGGGCTGGACTGTTAAAAAAATGCTGCTATAAACATTCTTGTCCATGTCTTTTTGTGAACATATGTATACATTGTTGGGCATATACTAGGAGTGGAAGTGCACTTGTTCATTCCTAGTCTATTGCCAAACAGTTTTCCAAAGAGGTTATACCTATTCCCACTCCCGTTGATGCTGTGTCGGAATTCTAGCTCAATATCTTTGCCAGCATTTGGTATTGTCTGTCTTTTTCATTTTAGCCACTGTGTGAGTAATTTTATTTTAAAGCAGCATCTAATTTCAAATTGTTGAAAGGCTAACACTAATCAGTTGGATAACAGAATCAGTAGATGCTGTTCCTTAAGAGGTAGCAAAAGTTCATAATTTTTAGGACTTTTAAGAAATTTTTTTCTGTATTATATGTTAATTACTATGTACATGTATTTTTCTGTATTATTTTAGAAATGTATGTATCATTGCAACATATATATTTTGAGGGTTTATGCCTGCTTTAGATCGTGGAGCTACTGATATGAACTGAGTGGCTCCAAATTAAGAAGGTTCTCAAATTGAGATAACATCGATGAGCACCTCACACTATGATGGAAGAAATAATAATTAAGTTCCCAAGGCATCGCCAGCTTGGGGCTAAAATGAAAGTCCCAGGAATCATCTTTCATGAAATAATATTCCTCTGGTTCTTCCTTTATCCACTATGTGAAACTGCAGCCTCTCTGTATTCCTCATGGTAGTTCAGTGAGTCCTCATGGATGGCCTTCCATATGGTCTGGGATACAAGAGCAAGGCACAGCCTTTGGCTGTCCTGCTCTCGCTCGCTGGGGTAATGTGTCTGGTCACTGCCCAAGCCTGGAGCAGCAGCCATGCTGATATCCACCAAAGGTGCTGTGACTATCCACTGCCGTCCCACCCATTTGTAGTGCCAATTGTACCTTCTCTGTCACTGATGAAATTCCTGGCACGGGATTTCGCTAACCCATGCACCTTCATGCCCTATGGAAATTTTAATGAAACAGCTCTTTTTAACTTCACTGGCTTTTTAAAGCTCTGGTCACAGGACGTTGGGTGTGGCCAACACTGGGCACAACTGGGAATCATCCCTCCCCTCTGGCCCTGTCTTGATGTCATGGAGCCTAACTTGTGTGCTTTGATCTTCTCTTCCGTTTGGATGAGTTACTTCCAGGAGTTCTCTGGCCCCTCCTGTAAACAGTCCTGGCAAGATTATGTCACCCTCTGCCGGCTGTGCCCAGGCATGTCTGAGTCCTGAGTGCTTGGTCTCAAGCTGGGGTGACTGCACGTCTGGGTCGGCCTGGGTTAGTCCTGGTTTATGACTATTGCACTGGCATGGTTATTAACAGCTCTCTCTTTTACTTTCAAAAGTTTCTGCGTTTGGGTGTAAGTTAGTCACCCTCTCTAAACATCTTTAGGGAAGTCTTTCAGAGGTAAAGCAGAATCAACAGTACCTTTTAGAGCAGTCATGAAATAGAATATGTAGAAGAGGATTTTGAACTCTGAAGGCTGGTGTTGACGGTGCACTGACCTGCCTTCTGTCTTGCCCCTGTTCTTCCTGTTGGGCCTCCAGCTGGTAGCCGCTTGGCTCCCCCTACAGGCTCCTCTCTGTTCTGATCCCAGATGGCTTCTTTCACAGAGCTGGAGTGGAGTGCTTGAAACTCAGTTGGAGGTTAATACTTGGAGTAGTGGGCCCACCTAGCATGCCCTTGTGCCCAGATTTCCTAATCTGGCTTCTGCTGTGTTCCCAAGAGTTCCTCCTTTTTTCGTACTTTAGTTCTGAATGGGGCCCTAATGATCTCTCGCCATTTACCCCATCCTGTGGCATGCCCTGGAACTGGACTCTGGCTCCTGACCCTCAGTCATATGGTTCTGCGGTCCACTGCCAGGTTTTCCCATACAGCTTGTCCTACTCTGTGCCAGCCCTGATCCCTCAGTCAGTGCACTCTGCTCTCTGGAAGTTTTGTAACCTCTTATCACACTTGCATGCTAGGTTCCCACCAGGAAGGCAAGGTGCTCTAGAAGAAAGGGCAAGGCTGCTGAAGTCCAAAGACTTGGATGCAAGTCTTAGTTCTGTCATTAGCTGTGTGACCTTGGCAAACTGATTACCCAGTCACCTAACCTGATTTACCATCTCCTCATGTGTAGCATATGAAATGAAATTGCTACTTGAAAAGTGTACCTCTGGGCTCAGAGAATTTCCCAGAGAATTTGTTTTTTTGTATAAATCAGTTATGGGGTTGGGTCAATGTTTGGAAAAATCAGATTTCTGAACTTGAGGAATCAAGGCTTTACATAAAAAGAAGCTGGGGAAGAGAACCTGGTACAGCCAACTTGATATTCCATCTTCACATTAGGAGAAAGGTTAGCCAGCTGAGCTATTCACCTATCCCAAAATTGCTTCGAATCCAGAAAGGCCTTGAATGAGATGGCTTCTCACAGGCCAGTGCAACTAGAACATTTTCCCCCATCTCATGTCATTGGTTTTGGAGAAACTACTTTGTGAAATTTGTCAGGAATGGAGAAGAGTCTGAGACTCTCAAATCTCTGCCTTTCAGTCACACTTAGGTTCATTTTCAATACAATCTAAAATAAGGAGAAAGCATTCTTTTCATCCCTTTATGCTGAAGTGAATTCGGAATGAGTTGGAAACATGTATGTTATAAGCATCCATATTAATGACCTCAAATATAAAACAGAGATTGGCAAGGCCAACCAGATAACAGTTCTGTTCTTCCTGGAATGGGAGAGGGCAGTGGAGAAAAGTAGTTTCAGTAAACATCTCTCTCCTGTGCAGAAATCCCCAGTGTAGGACTGAGATCTGATTAAATGAGTCAGGCTTACATTTATTACGGTATATTACAAACATTTTTCAGCATTCAGAAGTGACTGGTGTCTCCGTGGATTTGGCCAGTTCCTGGCAATTATGCACTTGGCTGCTAGTATAAAGCAGCATGCCAAATGCCTGGAATGATGATCCATGTCTGAGCGGCTTTCAGTCTGGGAAGGATGTTGTTCAAACACCACGTTCCTTCCCAAGGTGGCCAAATCCTGGTTAAGTTCTGTCCTTTAAATCTATTTATCCTGAAACTTGACCAGAAAGGATATGGCCACATCCCTCGCCCCTTTCAGCTTCCGCAGCAAACACCTGGGGGAGCCTGCATGAGCTTTACAGCGTCTGTCTGCTGCTTATCCAGAAGTAGTTTCATGCCTCGTGCCTGAATCAGAAAATCACATTCAGAACATAATGTGTCAGATGGGTTATTAGAAAACACTAATTCTTTCAGAGACTGTTAAATCTGGAGGCCTGGCCGAATTCCAAACTAAGTAATGGCAATTCTTTTTTGAAATGTCCTTCCGGTTTTATTTGAATGAGTATTAACCCACCTGTCCTCAACTGTACCCGATTAACAGTTGTTCTTTGTGCTTCAGCCCTTTAGTAGAAAGAGAGGCTGTTGCTTGGCATTTCTGTATAGTAGTGGAAATTGGTGGAAGAAACCGAACGCTTTTCAGGGATGTGAGCAAGGACTATCCTGGCATGTATGGAGAGGACTGGGATATGTGTTCTACGAGTCAGGAATTTTTGTGTTTTTTGTTAATGACTGTCAATGCTTTCTTGATCCGCACCTGGCTCATAATAGCCACTCAGTAAATATTTGTTGAGAGAATAATGAGTGAATAGATAATTATAAACCCAACCTCTTAATTGCACAATAAATATCATCTTTTGTTTGGGCCTCCTTCTCTCTATTCCTTCCCCACAGACCAGACCCCACAGATCCCCACTGCCACAGATCAGACCTTATCAGTTCTCACCTGGACTATTGGAAGGGTTTCCCACCTGCCTGCTTCCTTCTGCTCCTATATTTCTTCAGGGCATTTTCCACATAAATCTTTTGATGATGTCAGAGGATCATTTTAAGAGGCAAATCTGATCATGTCACTTCCCTATTGAATACCATTTACTAGTTCTCCACTAGTAAATGAGGATGAAGTTCAAACCTTGAGCATCACATAAACTATTGTTTGTTAATTGCTCCCCCACCCTCCACATAAACTATGCATGTTAGCTTTCTGGTTGGGGGGCTCAGATTCAAACGCCTACAGTGGAGGGAACGGTGGGGACCAGATGGGGGTGTTGTGAATTGGAGAGTTTATGACCCCATCTAAACGGGACATTCTGTGGCTCCAGCCTGTTGTTGCCTGGTGGGAATTTGGGCCCAGTACAGCCAAATTAAAGATTTTTTTTTTTTCCATAAGAAGCTGGATTTTTATGTTACACTTTCTATTTGTTAAATGTTGGAAACTAATTTTAAAAATTAAAAAACATTATGCGGTAGTTCATTATGAAAGTGAAAAAGGAAAACACATGATCTGTGGACTAAATGAAACACATCTGTGCAAGACTGTGCAAGATTGATGCCTGTGTCTAGAACTCCCCCTGATTTCTGCATCGTAGCCACATGGAACTGCTTCCAGTGCCCTAAGCATGTGGCGTGCCTCCTCACCTTTGTTTTTGCTGGCTTGCTCTGTTTGGAATGCCTTCCTTCCTTCTCACACTCCTCCCACCCCACCCACCCTTCTCCCACATAAATGCTAAGGAATTTGGAGTTTATCCTAATTTGTCAAGTCCCTCCTCCTGAGTCCCTTCTCTCTGAAGCATTTCTTGACATTCCTTCGCTCCACTTTATGGAGAACCAAGTCATTTTCCTTTGTCCTCCAACAGTTTCTGTGGAACTTCTTTTGTTTCTGTTCTTTGTTTCCATAATGCGGTCTCTAGACTATAAATTGCAAGGGGACAGTTTCCATGACAAGTTTATCCACATATCCATAAGGCCTAGCACTGTGGTTAGCACATAGTAGGCACTTAATAAATATCTGTTGAATGAATAAACTAGATGTGCACTTTCTAAAACTGACACTCACTTTACTTTTTATCAAGAAATGCCAAAATGTTAGGGGTGCCTGGTGGCTCAGTCGGTTAAGCGTCCAACTCTTGATCTCGGCTCAGGTCATGATCTCACGGTTTGTGAGTTTTGAGCCCTGCTCTGTGCTGATGGTGCAGAGCCCGCTTGGGAGTCTGTCTCTCCTACTCTCTGCCCTTCCTCTGCTTGTGCACACACGTGCGCTCTCTCTCTCTCTCTCTCTCTCTCTCAAAATAAATAAATAGACTTTAAGAAATAATAATAATAAAAAAGAAACACCAAAAATGTTATTTTATAGTTAAAAACCTAATATCATTCCAAAATCTTCATAACTGATACTATGATATTGGTGCCTCTTTGGGAAGCCAGTGCCAAAGATGGCCACCCGTGAACATGCCTCCCAGTATTCATGCCCTTGTGTAGTTCCCTCCCCTTGTTTCTGGGCTGGCTCTGTGACTTGCTTTTTGACCAATAGAGTAAGGTGGAAGAGACCCTGTATGACTTCCAAGCCTGGGTCAGAAGAGGTCTTACTGCTTCCATCTGAGTTTTTTAGAATGCTTACTATTTTTCAGTCTCTCTGGTAACCCAGCTGCTCTGCTGTGTGGAGAGGCATGAAGAGGACACATGTAGGCCAGATATAGACTCCTTTGAAGCCTCAAGCCAATAGCTGGCATCCACTGCCAGCATGGAAGTGGGGCATATTGGTCATCTAGCCCAACTGAGCCTTCATATTGAAGCCATAGCCAACTTTGCACTGTTAACTACCTGATGCCCCTCTGCAAGTGGGATCTGCCCAGCTGAGCCCATTCAACCCACAAAACTATGTGATAATGATAAAATTACATTTGAAGCCAATTAAGTTTTGGAGTGGTTTGTTAATACAGGGATGGATAGCCAGAACACCTTAGAAGCAAATAAAATGTGCTTGAAATTACTATGTCAAGAATAGTTGAGGGGCGCCTGGATGGCTCAGTCGGTTAAGCGTCTGATTTCGGCTCAGGTCATGATCTCATGGTCCGTGAGTTCGAGCGCCGCATCGGGCTCTGTGCTGACAGCTTGGAGCCTGGAGCCTGGAGCCTGCAGCCTGCTTCAGATCCTGTTTCTCCCTCTCTCTCTGACCCTCCCCTGTTCATGCTCTGTCTTTCTCTGTCTCAAAAATAAATAAACATTAAAAAAAATTAAAAAAAAAAAAGAATAGTTTAACCCGTTGTGTTACAATTGACCTTGGAGTTCTGTGCTACATTATTTCACAAATAACCTGCTTGACTTCATGCTTCAGTGAGGTTTTTAAAAAAATTTTTTTTTCTGAAGTTTATGTATTTCAAGAGAGATAGAGTCAGGGTAGGGGCAGAGAGAGAGGGGAGAGAGAATCCCAAGCAGGCTCTGCACTGTCAGCACAGAGCCCAGTCCAGGGCTTGAATTCATGAACTGTGAGATCATGATCTGAGCTGAGATCAAGAGTCGGACGCTAAACCGACTGATCCACCCAGGTGCCCCTTGGTAAGAGCTTTTATTATTATTTTTTTTTTTTATTTTTTTATTTTTAAATTTTTTTTTTTTTTCAACGTTTATTTATTTTTGGGACAGAGAGAGACAGAGCATGAACGGGGGAGGGGCAGAGAGAGAGGGAGACACAGAATCAGAAACAGGCTCCAGGCTCTGAGCCATCAGCCCAGAGCCTGATGCGGGGCTCGAACTCACGGACCGCGAGATCGTGACCTGGCTGAAGTCGGACGCTCAACCGACTGCGCCACCCAGGCGCCCCGGTAAGAGCTTTTAAATGTGCAGTTTCCTTCACTAAATTATGTACTACTGATACATTTATATATTCATCAAAAAATCTTAGTTAAGTTTTCTAACAGGTTCGTATCCACCAAATTCTCCCACAGTGACTGACGTGATGATGAGAAGTTGCCAGTATAAATTCCATCCTCTAGTACCAAGTGTATTTTTTGTTTCATGAGCATGGAATTGTAGAAAGTATTTCCTATGGTCCTTTCTATGGAGCATTCTCTAGCAAAATTATCTGTGACAGATTTTAGTCAACACATTTATTTATTTTCTAGATGTTGGAGAACTCTCTTTCCCCATTTAAAATTTTTTTTTTTCAACGTTTATTTATTTTTGGGACAGAGAGAGACAGAGCATGAACGGGGGAGGGGCAGAGAGAGAGGGAGACACAGAATCGGAAACAGGCTCCAGGCTCTGAGCCATCAGCCCAGAGCCTGACGCGGGGCTCAAACTCACGGACCGCGAGATCGTGACCTGGCTGAAGTCAGACGCTTAACCGACTGCGCCACCCAGGCGCCCCTCTTTCCCCATTTTAAAATTAAGGTAATTTACATACAGTGATGCACACCCTTTCAGTACACAGCTCTGCACGCCTTGACAAATGTAGACAGCTGTGTGACCACCACATGCTCAAGGTACAAGAACAGTTTGGTTGCCTCCTGAAATATCCCTGTGCCCCTTTGTAGTCAGGCCTCCCCCTTGACCACTGATCTTTTATTGTTTGTTTGTTTTTAAGCCATTTATTGAGGTGAGATACACATAAAGTGGTATTAACTATTTTAATTTACTGGCACTTTACTATTCATAACATAGTGCAGCCACTACCTCTGTCTAGTTCCAAAACATTTCCATTACTCCAAAGCAAGACTCCTTACAGTTTTCTCTGCCATTCTCTTCCACCCCCAGCCCCTGGCACCCACCACTCTACATTATGTTTCTATGGATTCATCTATTCTGGATACTTAATATAAATGGAATCATACAACATATGACCTTTTGTGTCTGGCTTCTTTCAATTAGCATAATATTTTGGCTGTTCATGCTGTTCGTAGCACATATCAATACTTCCTCCCTTTTTGTGGCCAAATAATATTCCATTGTATGGTTATGATAGTTTCTTTGTCTTTCTAGTTTTGCTTTTGCAAGGATGTCGTATAAATAAAATCATATAATCTGTAGCCTTTCTAGTTCAATGAGATGTTTTGATCTTTGTTTTACAGGGCATGGATGCCTTCCAAAGTCTCTATCGCTTGTTAAGCTTTTCTCCCAGTGGTTCTATGGGGGCATGGTATCTTGGGGCCATAACTTGTGTGCACCTTCCTCCCCTATGCTTCATTGAACTTCCTCATTTTTATATGGAGGCCCTGCCCAGAGCCAGGGGCATGCAACATTATTCACCATCACTTTAGAGAAAGGTTGTTGGTGTGAAAGTAGAGAACACAAGTGTCTGACCTTCACTGTAAATTAAAAAACCATTTTATGGGTATAAGTAAGATTTGTGAAGAGTACTTAAAGAGCTAGTTTTTTTCCCACGAGCCACAGATGTGAAAAACTATGGCCTGGAGGGGGAGATAGAGGCAGAAATGAAGGTATTGGATGCTGCTGTGTTCCTGGGGAAAGGAACTCTGCTGTCCCCCACCCCCTCCTTGGAGAGCATGTGTTGGGGGAGGGGCAGCATAGCAAGACACTCAGCTGTGTAAGGGGATAGGAGGACAGAGGGACTGTGATTATGTTCAGAGTGGGCTCTGGGAAAGCAAGGCGGACTCCGGAGCTTCCCTACTGCACTGGTGAGATGTCCCCGAAGAAGTGTAGATAAGGCAGCGGAATGTGTCAACACAGACAGGGCCTCAATGGCCCGCCATGTTTCCTGGCGGAATGAGCTATGGGAGAGCAGGCACAGTTTCACATTGAAAAGGACTTGGAAGCTAGCCAAGAGCAGGTGGGCCTGAAGGGGTCTCTTGGTAGGGAGACCAGCCGTGGTGAGAATATACGTATTGTGTGGCTGGAGACCAGATGGGAATTCAGCCCCCTCAGCAAATGCAGGCCTGGAGGGTCATCCATCAGAGCCAAGGGCAGAACAGGGCCGAGCATCTCAGCAGAAGCCGGTGCAGGACAGATGATGGCAATGAGTGGCGAGAGGCCTTCTCCAGGTGTCATGATGCTGCACGGGCCCCAGGAGCTTGGAGACCACTTAGGGTGAAAGGAGGGGGAGGAGGAACTCCAGAACTGATTTTAAACTTGAAATGGCCAGAAGTGTAATTCCTGCCAGCACCTGGAATGGGGGATAGAGATAGAGAATGTGAGTCTCTCTGCACCTTTCCCTCTGGCAAAGAGAGGGGCAACCATGCCACCTCTTCATGGGGCCTAATTTGAGGGTGTGTGCAGCATTTAGGATGGTGTCTGGCACCCGGCAAACAATAAATGTTCGTTCTCGTTATCTGCGAAATACATATGTACATACTACCACAAGGAAACAAATCGAGAAGCAGAGAGTGATAAGAAAATAAAGACATGGCGTGAAAACCATACCTCTTGTAGTTCTGTGCTGTTGTATGAGCGAGGGAGTCAGAGTTTCTGCCCTTTGAAGCTTTCGATTTAAGGCATCCTGAAACTTCTGTCAGTCCCTACTGTGGTGGCTGGAGCTGAATTATCCGTACATGTTGACTGCGTGCTAAGTGAATTAAGATTACAACAATGGTTGTTTCAGGCATGACTTTCAGGGTCTTTGCATCTGGGGAGTCTCTTGGATCTTGCTCCCAAGTTTATGCCATTTACCCACAGTGTGTAGTTTTCCATGATGCTTCCTCCCTGTTTCTCTCTATATATTACATGTAAAAATATTTTCTCTTTAAAAGGTGCATTGGTCATATGATAATAGAATACTATTATTATTATTATTAGTGTTATTGCTAGGAATCAGCAGCCAAAATATAATATCTGATGTAGTTTTCCTCGTGGCTCTCCTGCTCATTCTCACTTTGCCCATCCTAACATTTTTGGGATTGTTAACCATATTATTGCTTTCATCCCTCACAGTTCTGTTGTGATGGTTCAGAAACAGCTTCGAACGATTTCCAGGCAGCCTCTGTCCCCTTATTTTGTGCTCATTATGTGAAAGTTCAACACTTAGTCCCGTGAAAAGAGTGGAGTGCCTAGTCTGATTTTCCAGCGCCAAAACTAAGTCAGCAATTAACACAGAAAGTCCATTTAAAACAAAACAAAACAAAAAAAACCAAAACATTACATTACATTGGGGGAAAGCTTTTTCTTTGACATCAAGTCTTCTCCAGAAAATCACTAGGCCTGAGGGTCCTACAGAGCTCGTGTTCAATAATTAAGATAATATTTCATGGATTTGGGTAGTACCTTCAAGAGTTCAGAGGCCGCTTCTTTCTGTTTTAAGATGGGGGGAAGGATTGCCTTTTTTCCCAAACACTTATGTTTTTCTAACATTTGAAAATTCATTCATGACTAAATTGTTACTGTGAAGCACTTGGAAACCTTTTGACTCTGGAGAGTTCTGGGTACCAGCACATCCTATAGCGTGCATTAATACCAGGCTCCGAGGGAGAAGGATGAGCTGGGTAATGACCCAAACAGTGGGACTCTGGCAGGCTCTTTCAGCTCAGGCAGAAGCCAAAGCAAGGACACAAAAGGAGCCTTCCAAAGACCACAGCAGGTTGCTCTCTGGAAAGGAGAATCAGTGATTTATTTTTAAGCAATCTATTAACCAGCCTCTATTGGATAGCCGTCTTTTCTTCCCCCTCCCCAACTTTACTGAGATATATTTGTACTTTCTTTTCGAAGCTATTTCTGAACCCCTCACCACTGTGCACTTGAAGTGTGGGCTGCAAACAATCCAGCCTCATAAGAAAGTGTATGTGAGACCCAGCGAGGAGAAATTAATGTGCTTTTTTAGTGCTTTTTCTCTCTTGGCTTCCCAAATTGCCTTCACTGAGGCGGGAGAGTCAGTGTGAGCAAGGTCCCTCCCGTGGCTTGCTGGGCTGTGGAGTTCAAGGCCACGAATGCCTGAGCTGTGAACACACGGCGCTGTGCCGTCCGGCTGATGGGAAGCCCTGAACAGCTTGCTGAATTATTACTTCATTCTCTGCCGAAGCAGCGGGAGGCGAGATGATGAGTGAGTGAAAGAGCCCGTGGACTTCAATGTGGGCTGAGGGAACCAAAACAAACACGGAGAAGACAGGCCAATATTTAAATCTGTTTAAAGGATGGAGCACGCAGGAATGTTTGACTATATTTTGTCTAGTGAACAGATTTCATTTTTTAATGGCTGTGTTAGTCAGTGCAAAGCAGAGTTGCAGAATGGAATCTGTTTTTCTACCCCCTCCCCTGTGCCTCTTGTGGCTCTCAGGGACATTTCCCTATTCTTGGTACTTAAGGTGGCCTGGAAGTTTTAGAGGGAGACCAGGTCTGAACTCACATGCTGTGCCCAGATGCCCGGTACATCTCCCCTTCCCCAATAGCCTTGCCTAAGAATACTGGGCACGAAGAGTCGACCATGCAGGGAGCAACAAGAGCACTTCACAAATTGTGCTTTCCCATTTTCCGAGCTGTTCAGCTCTGGTTGAAGAGCATCAACCCCCAGACATACAGCTTTTCCTTATCCCCTTTCCCGCTGCTACACTGGGTACCTCTATACGGATATTCTTCTTTTTTTTTGTTTTTGTTTTTGTTTTGTTTTTTTTTAATCATCTCACACCAGATTTTCATATTTGCATGTATTTTTCTGCTTTTTCACTCAGGGCCTCCCTTCTGGGTGTCCATTGCATTTTCAAACACGTCTGTACCATTGTTCAGCTGCTTGATTACAGTTCTTCCCCTGGCCTCCTGTCCCTGGCCAGGGAAAGCCAGCCCCTTAACCTCGTTGCTCTATTGTTTTATGGCAAATAGTTTTCATTGACTTGAAACCAAGTATTTTGATGAACAAAGGAAGATCATTTAGACACACACACACACACACATACACACACACACACACACACACACTCCTTCCTTTTGGTCTATGGAGGGAGAACACATTACCCAAAAGAGCAGACAGATGAATCTGTGTTTACGTTATAATTGCCCAAGAAAATTGCCGATTTCACTTCTTTTTTTATATTCGTCTCTAGTTTTCAGGACAGTGTTGGAGGATCTAGCTTGCCATGGGTGACATGGGCTTGGGGGATGGTAATCTTTCAGTCACACGAGTTAAAAAAATGCCTTTTTCCGGGATTAGTTGTTTAGCAGTAAGGAGCAATCTAGGCTCATAGCTGTAGAGGGCGCGCGTGTCTTAATAATAGCACTGCCATCAGCAGTAGAAAAAGAAGCCAGGTTGTAGGGAGAGAATATCCTTTTATTGCTAGATATTTTATGGGGAAGGAAATAAGGTGCATTTTGGAATAGACACTAAATTGTCTATTTCTTGTGAATAAACTTATCTTCTAGTTTGCATCTTTTGATGATGGTTTTGTAAGAAGTGTGCAAGCCCTACCCAGTGAGAATGAGCCTTTTTAATGTTTTATACCTTGCGGTGGTCCTGCCCCTCGGTAACTGGTGCTGTGTGTGCAGGGAGATGTAACTGGTCTTTCAAAAATGGCAGTTGGAACAGGGCACCCCTCTGCATAAAAGCCTTCAGTGGTTTCTGATCTCATTTACAATGAACCCCACTTCTTACTGTGCCCACCAATGCCTTTTGTATAGAGCCTCTCCCCACCATCAACATTCTGTCTCTCCCTCACCTCCCTCCCTGCCTTCCAGGCTAAATCTGAAACAGTTTATGCCTAGCTGGTCCACACTCAGTGCCCTCTGCATCTTCTCCTGCGTCTGCTCAGTGAGCCTGTCCACACGTCTTTCTGTGGCCAGCCCCTTCCCATTTCTCAGTCCCTTGCTTCATATCAATTCCTCAGAGAGGCTTTCTTTGTGAGCCCTAGCTAAAATAGGCCTCTGCACATCTAGTTTTTTTAATTAGAAAAATTTAAGTTGTGTTATGATTCACATGACAATGTTTTACACAGCATAGAAGTCACCATTTTAAAGTGCACAATTCAGTAGGTTTTAGTATATTCAGAAGATTGTACAATTAATTATCACCACGATGTAACCTCAGAGCATTTCCATTACCCTTAAAAGAACCCCCGCCATTATGAAGTCTCTCCCCACTCCCATTCCTCACAGTGCCTGGCATTCACTAATCTACCTCCTGTCTCGGGATTTGTCTATTCTGAATAATTCATACCCTCCTCTTTTGAACCATTAAAGCACCCTGTTTGTTTTCTTCCTGGCACATGTGCATTTGTTTGTTTACTTGCTTATTGTTTATTCTCATAGTCCATGACTAACTTGTAGAGTTTCTTTCCAATTCAGTCAGACTGGCCCTGAAGTGGGCTCAGCCTCGTATGGTGGGAGTGAATCAACGAGGGTTCTGCGTTGCTGGGCAGGATGACCTCTAAGAGCTGTTCCAATTCAAAGCTTCCAAGTTTCTGTGCAACATCTTCCTATCCATTATATTTCCAGTAACAGTTCTTTGGTCTCCAGATCTTCCCCAAGTATTTTCTGTCCTTTACTTGCAACCCACAGTTGTGACTGATTTAATCCCATTCAACGAAGTGCTATGTTGGGCTTCTAGAAAACTCTTCAAGGGCTAGGATCATACCATGGCAATAATAATAGTAACATCCAGGGAACATGTGCCAAGCATGGGGATGTGTGTGCTACTTACATCTTTTTCACTTATTACAATGGTCTTCTTACAACCTTGTGAGATAGGCACTACTATTATTATCCCATTTTGAAGATGGGAACAGTGAGGCTTAGGGAATGGACACATATTACTCAGCTGGTTTATGACGGAGCAGAGACTCAAATCCTGGCAGTCAGCCTTTAGGGCTCACTTTCTTAACCAATTCTATTCAGCTTCTTAGGTGTCAGCCATGTGTTTGTTCAAGGTACTGGTGTCATGTTGGCATGTGATACATGAATTCATATTGTTGCACTGGTAAGATTCTTCACAACGATGACATCATAAATAAAGATTTCTGCGGTTCTTAGCAGAGCACTAGAGCAGCAGTCTTTCTTATGGGATTCTCTGCTGTCCGTCCTTTGGGCTAGGGAAGTGACCAGCTAGTGTCCTTTGGCACCCCTAGGGGCTATGTAAGCATTGGTACATGGAAGGAGGGAAGAATTCCTGTCAGTGACAGCAGATTGTGCTTCCACAGCAGCTGGCACTTGGAAGAGAGTGTTTTACTGCAGGAAGGCTGATCCCCAGGAGAAATGCCTCTAACAGCTTAGGTGGTGTATTAGGGTTCTCCAGAGAAACAGGACCAATAGGACACACACACACACACACAACCCATATATATATATATATATATATATATATATATATATATATATGACAAGTTTTTGTTTTTGTTTTTTTTAAATAGAATCTGCAGGGTGGGTTGGAAGGCTGGAGATGCAGGCATGAGCCAATTCTGCAGTTCAAGTTTGAAAGCTATCTGTTGAAAAGTTCCCTCTTGCTCAGGGGAGGTAGGTCTTTGGTCCAGTCAGGCCTTTGACTGATTGGATAAGGCCCACCCACATTAGGGAGGGAAATCTGCTTGGCTCAAAGTCCACCAGTTTAAATGTTAATCCCATCCCAAAACACCCTCATAGAAAATCCAGAATAATGTTTGAGTCCAGCCAAGTTGGGCTTATAAGATTAACCATCAAAACTGGGTATTTGGTGCTTGGGTTCAACGTGCTCAGGGCCTGGGCTGGAATGCAGGGGGTGGGGGCAGTATTTGTGAACGTTCCATCTCCCACATAGTGAGGGGAATATAGCTCCTACGTGGTAAGGTATTACCATGGGTGGTCGTGATGGGTAAGGATGTGTCTCAGCATTGTGAGATTTACCCAGAGAACAAGTACTTGCTTGAGACCCATCTTTGGTTTAGAGGGTCCATGAACAGGTGGTTCCTACACTTTCTACCGGGTGGGCCTCTGGGACCTACTGATCACTCACCCAGAGAGAGCCTACTTGGTATTGACTTGAGCCACCTCTGGATCTTTTTTTTTTAAATTGAAGTAGAATTAACATACAGTGTTATGTTAATGGTTCAACAATTCTATACATTACTCAGTGAATGCCAATCACAATAAATGTACTCTTAATTCCCCTCTTCTATTTCACCCATCCTCCCACACACCTTTTGTCTGGCAACCACTAGTTTGTTCTCTATATTTAAGAGTCTATTGTTTTATTTCTTTTTTTCTTTGTTCATTTATTTTGTTTCCAGTGTTCCACATATAAGTGAGATTATCCGGTATTTGTCTTTGTCTGACTTACTTAACTTTATACCCTCTAGGTTCATCCACTGTGGTCGCAAATGGCAATATCTCATTCTTTTTTTATGGCTGAATAATATTCCATCGTGTGTGTACATGTGTGTAAATATATACATCTTTATATATATTATATATATACATTTATATATTTAAATATATAAATATATTTATTTATATATATACCCGTAAATGTATACATACATATATACATTGTGTATATGTATATATATATAAATAAAAATAAGGGACACCTGAGTGGCTTAGTTGGTTAAGTGTCTGACTTCAGCTCAGGTCATGATCTCCTGGTTAGTGGGTTCAAGCCCTGAGTCGGGCTTTGTGCTGACAGCTCAGAGCTTGGAGCCTGCTTCAGCTTCTGTGTCTCCCTCTCTCACTGCCCCTCCCCTGCTTGTTGTCTGTCTCTCTCTGTCTCTCAAAAATGAATAAACATTTAAAAAGTTAAAAAATAAATAAAAATAATATGTAATATAGTATATATAAATAAAAACATATATAAATAGAAATATATAAAAAGATGTGATAGATGGATATCACACATCTTTTTTTTTTTTTTTTTTTTGTGACCACATCTTAATTCACTCATCTGTCAGTGGATATTTGGGTTGCTTCCATATCTTGGTTGTTGTAAATAATGCTGCAATAAACATAGGGGTGCATGTATCTTTTCAAATTAGTGTTCTCATTTTCTTTGGGTAAATGCCCAGTAGTGGAATTACTGGATCATATGGTAATTCTATTAAGAAATTTTTTTTTAATGTTTATTTATTTTTGAGAGAGAGACAGAGGGCGAGTGGTGGAGGGGGCAGAGAGAGAGGGAGACACAGAATCCGAAGCAGGGTCCAGGCTCTGAGCTGTCAGCACAGAGCCCATTGTGGGCCTTGAATTCACGAACCGCGAGACCATGACCTGAGCCGAAGTCAGACGTTTAACCAACTGAGCCACCCAGGCACCCCTCTATTTTTAAGTTTCTGAAGAACCTCCATACTGTTTTCCACAGTGGCTGTACCAGTTTGCATTCCCACCAAAAATGCATGAGGGTTCCTTTTTTCTCCACATCCTCATCAACACTTGTTATTTCTTGTCTTTTTGATTCCAGCCATTCTGATAGGTGTAAGATGATATCTCATTGTGGTTTTGATTTGCATTTCCCTGATGATTACTGATGAGTATCTTTTCATGTGTCTGTTTGCCAACTGTGTGTCTTCTTTGGAGAAATGTCTATTCAGGTCCTCTGCCTATTTTTTAGTTAAGTTGTTTGGGTTTTTTGGTGTTCAGTTGTATAAGTTTGGATATTAACCCTTTGTTGGATATATCATTTGCAAGTATCTTCTCCCATTTCAGTAGGTTGCCTTCTCATTTTGTTGATGGTTTCCTTCACTGTCAAAGGAATTTTATCTTGATGTAGTCCCAATAGTTTAATTGTGCTTTTGTTTCCCTTGCCTCAGGAGACATCCCTAGGAAAAAATGTTTCTATGGCTGATGTCAGAGGAATTACTACCTATGTTCTCTTCCAGGGGTTTGATGGTTTCACATCTCACATTTAGGTCTTTTTTTTTTTTTGGATTTGAGGTACACAAATGTGTTATCTTTTTTTTTTTTATGATTTTTAAAATATCTTGTTTTATTTTTTATTTTTAAAAATTTACATCCAAATTAGCATATAGTGAAGCAATGATTTCAGGAGTAGATTCCTTAGTGCCCCTTACCCATTTAGCCTATCCCCCCTCCCACAACCCCTCCAGCAACCCTCAGTTTGTTCTCCATATTTATGGGTCTCTTCTGTTTTGTCTCCCTCCCTGTTTTTATATTATTTTTGTTTCTCTTCCATTATGTTCATCTGTTTTGTCTCTTAAAGTCCTCATATGAGTGAAGTCATATGATTTTTGCCCTTCTCTGACTGGCTAATTTCACTTAGCATAATACCCTCCAGTTCCATCCACATAGTTGCAAATGGCAAGATTTCATTCTTTTTGATTGCAGAGTAATACTCCATTGTGTGTGTGTGTGTGTGTGTGTGTGTGTGTGTGTGTGTGTGTATACCACATCTTCTTTATCCATTCATCCATCGATGGGCATTTGGGCTCTTTCTATACTTTGGCTATTGTTGATAGTGTTGCTATAAACATGGGGGTGCATGTGTCCCTTCAAAACAGCATACCTGTATCCCTTGGATAAATGCCTTAGTAGTGCAATTGCTGTGTCGTAGGGCAGTTCTATTTTTAGTTTTTTGAGGAACCTCCAGACTGTTTTCCAGAGTGGCTGGACCAGCTTGCATTCCCATTACATTTAGGTCTTTAAACCATTTGGAATTTATTTTTGTGTATGGTGTGAGAAAGTGGTTCAGTTTCATTCTTTTTGCATGTAGCTGTCCAGTTTTCCCAGCACCATTTCTTGAAGAAACTGTCTTTTCCTTATTGTATATCCTTGCCTCCTTTGTTGTAGATTTAAAAAAAAAATTAAATGTTTATTAAATTTTTAAAAAGTGTTTGTTTTTGAGAGAGAGAGACAGAGACAGAGCATGAGCAGGGGAGGGGCAGAGAGAGAGGGAGACACAGAATTTGAAGCAGGTTCCAGGCACTGTCAGCACAGCGCCTAATGCGGGACTCGAACTCACTAACCATGATATCATGACCTGAGCTGAAGTCAGTGCACCCAGGCGCCCCAAATGTTTATTTATTTTTGAGAGAGAGAGAGAGAGGGAGGAGAGAGAGGGAGATATAGAATATGAAGCAGGCTCCAGGTTCTGAGTGTCTGCACAGAGCCTGATGCAGGCCTCAAACCCACGAACTGTGAGATGAGGACCTGAGCTGAAGTCACACGCTTAACTAACTGAGCCACCCAGGTGCCCCTCCTTTGTTGTAGATTAATTGACCATATAAGCGTGAGTTTATTTCTGGACTCTCTATTCTGTTCCATTGATCTATGTGACTTCTGGATCCATTCATTCATTTAACAAACATTTGTTGAATGTCTATTATGTGCCAAGCTCTTTTCAACAACTGAGGATACAGTGGTGAATAAACACAGACAAAAATCGCTTTTCTCAAGAAATTTGCATTCTGGGAAGTGAAGAGAGACTGATAGTTAAAGAAAATAAGTAAATAATATCAGATGGTGTAAGTGCCATGGAGAAAAATAAAGGCAAGAAGGGAAACAGGGAATGCTGTGGTTGGCAGAGCAGGGGGGGTGTGCTGGTGGTTTACATTATGAACTGGAGTGGTAAAGGAATGCTTCACTGGAAGAAACAGTGCTTTTTGAGTAAAGACATAGATTATATATATAGATCATATCCTATAGATAACAGGAGGAAAGAATTCTGGGCTCAGGGGACAGCAAGTGCAAAGGCCCTGAGGAAGGAGTGTGCCTGGAATGAAGCGAGAGAGGGAGAGTGATGGGAGGTGCAATTAGAGAAATAACAGTAGGCCAGAGGGATGGGGGCCTTGAAGACCACTGTGAGGGCTGCAGGTTCTACTCTGAGAGGGCTGGAAGCCACCATAGGATTTGTGTAAAGGAGTGACATGATCTGGCTGCTCTCTTGAGAAAAGACTATAGGGTGTGTGTGTGCCTGGGTGTGGGGGACTGTCTTAGTCCATTTGGGCTAACAGAACAAAATACCATAGACTGGGTTGGCTGAGAAATTTCTGAGTTTTGGAGGCCGGGAAATCCAACATCAAGGGGCTGGCAGATTTGGTGTATGGTGAGGAGTGCTTTCTGGTTCATAGATGGCTGACTTCTTGCTGTGTTTTCACATAGTAGAAGGGGTGAAGGAACTCTCTGGAGTCTTTTTTATAGAGGCATTAATCCCTTCCTGAGGGCTCTGCTTTCATGACCTAACTACCTTCCAGAGGGCCCCACCTCCTAAGACCATCACCTTGGGGGTTAGCATTCCAACAAATGAATTTGGAGGGACATGAACATTCAGATCGTAGCAGGGAGTATGAGGCAGACGCAGGGAGGCCTGGCGAGGACTCAGAGGGGAGATGATGGCGCTGTGGACCAGATGGCAGTGAGAAGAGGCTGGGTTCTAGATGTGTTTTGAAAGCCAGGCCAACGGGATTTGCTGCCCGTAGCGAGGCCTCTGGGAAATGTATGCGGGCGGGAGAGTGCCATAATAGAGGTCCACCATTTACATTCCCATCCAGCGCTCTTTTGCACATTCACACTCAAGGTAGGAAGAAGATGACCTTTAGATTTTTAGGATTCTTGTCCTCAGCAAGAGTGTCTGAGGACTGCCTTCTGGGCTGTTTCAAGATGTGTGACCAGTTTGGTTTAATGGGAGAGTACCCCTTCTGGCAGTCTCCATGGCTGAGAGTGGATTGCCCGACTGTCCATCTTCCTGGTCCTGCTGCTCAGTAGACATGCGTGGCCCTGTGGCCATTCAAAGGAAGTGACCTCATAAGCGTGCCTTTCAAGCCACACAGGATGGGTCCTTGTGCGACATTCAGCCGTCTCTCTGGTTTACACCAAATTCAACAACTTGTGGCCTGCAGATACTCAGTATAAATAGCTGGAAAAGCCTGACCTTGACAACCTCATTTCTCATTCCTTTCTTGTTACAGGTAATAGAGCTGAAAATGTGGTTTTAATTATAGCACTAATGAAAACTGAAAATCCAGACAGACACTTGACGAACTCTGCTGTGCTTTATATTACATTTGTGCTAACTACAAAGTGCCCAGCTGGGTGTAACATTATCCCCCTTTCCTCGAGCATCCGCCTGACTGAAGCTGTATAATTGATGTATACTTTGGCAGGAGGTCAGCTTAAAGGGTTTTTTTTTTTTTTTTAAGATTTTTTTTTTTTTTTTTTTGAAAACATCTTTAACGGTATTTGGGGGGAAAGAATACGTTTATTACCTGGGCTGGGAGAACATTTCTCTGCATTGCCCGACACTCCCCACCCCCATTGCAAACTTCTTCTGGAGCATTCCACACATCATGTTCAGGAAATTCTGGGGCCACAAGTGACCTTAGAGAATTACCTTAACCTAGAGCCCTGTACCTTTGTCTTTGGCCACTGATGCTGCCACGGCAAAGCAATACCTTACCATACAAACCTGTTCAGCCCTCTGTTCTTTTCAGTCAGAAGGGCGTATTCAGTGTCTATGAAAGGGAGAGTGATGGTGGCCATATCCACATCTGTGTAGGCACATCTGTCCTCACCTGCTAGCCCATGGCTGCCACGTGGCCTCTAAGGGAGTTACTTAGAGGTAGGGTTTTCAAATAAAATATGGGACACCCAGTTAAATTTGAATTTCAGGTAAATAGTAAATAATTAAAAATTAAAAAGTCTTAAAAATATTCTTAATTTTTAATTATTCATTGCTTATCTGAAATTCAAATTTTAGCTGGGTGTTCTATAGTTTTATTTGTGAATTTGGTAATCCTACTTATAGGGTTTCTGAGACTGGACAAGGTTTCTGCAAGGACTTCTAAAGAATCCTCACCTATGATGTAAAGGAAATATAAATCCTCATTTGGAGACAATGTAAAGTTAGCTTTGCTGTAGCTCCCCAAAGACTTCTCTTCACATCCCATCTGAATTTTGACCTCATTCTCTCATCCTGCTCCTTACATCACACAGAATGCCAAGGTTCTAGAATGAATTCATGAAATTCATGGCATTGCCTACCTCAAAGATATTGAAAGTTTCTACAGAGACCCACTGATGGTAAAGGCATCTTATCTTTACTGACTTGGTTGGTGACTCTGGTTAAGCTACATAAATTTTTTTCTGTTTAATTTATAGTATTTTTGTTTTTATTTGAATTCTTGAATAGGTAATCTATTTATTTTACATGTACAGATTTCAACAAAATATAAAAGGTATATAGGAAGAAGTTTCCCTTTCCCTTCCAATGTCCAGCCATCCAGTGCCCTTCCTCATGAGCAATGACTACTATTGATTTCTTTTTTATTCTTCCAGTCATATTTATGCACATATATATAAATAGGCATATATTTCCCTCCTTTTCTATATAATTGTTAGCATACTGTACCCACTATACTTATTATACTAAAAGCATCTTTTTTCCTTTACTAGCTCTTAGAGATCTAGTCATATCACAATATAAAGAAGTCTCATTCATTTTTTATGGCTGCATAATATTACATTGCATAAGTGTATTATATTATTTAATCAGCCTCTCTTTGATGGATACGTACATGGGTTCCAAATGTTTGTTGTGACAAACAATGTGGGACATGCATCATTTTGTGTGTATGTGAATATATCTTTAGCTAAATTTCTAGATGTGGAGTCATTGGGCCAAAGAGTACATGCGTTTATAATTTTCCAAATTGCTCTATTAGCTTCCTATTGCTGCTGTAGCAAATTACCACAAATGTGGTGGCTTAAAACAACACAAAATTATTATCTTATAGTTTTGTAGGCCAGAAGTCTTAAGATCATGGTGCTGATAGGGGCTGTGTTCCTTCTGGAGGCACGATAGCAGAATCTATCTCTTTGCGCTTTCTGGCTTCTAGAGACTGCTTGCATTCCTTGGCTCGTGGCCTCCTCCTCCATCTTTTTTTGTTTTTTTTTTAAGTTTTTACTCATTTATTTTTTTTTTTTTTATTTTTTTTTTTAAATTTTTTTTTTTCAACGTTTTTATTTATTTATGGGACAGACAAAGACAGAGCATGAACAGGGGAGGGGCAGAGAGAGAGGGAGACACAGAATCAGAAACAGGCTCCAGGCTCCGAGCCATCAGCCCAGAGCCTGACGCGGGGCTCGAACTCACGGACCGTGAGATCGTGACCTGGCCGAAGTCGGACGCTTAACCGACTGCGCCACCCAGGCGCCCCTTTACTCATTTATTTTTGAGAGAGAGAGAGAGCAGGGAAGGGGCAGAGAGAGAGGGAGAGAGAGAGAATCCATAGCAGGCTCTATATTGTCAGTGTGGAGCTCGATGAGGGGCTGGAACCAATGAACGTTGAGATCATATCCTGAGCCAAAGTCACTTCACTGACTAAGCAACCAAGGCGCCCCTTCCCTCCTCCATGTTTAAGGCCAGAAGTGTGGTATCTTCAGATCTCCTTTTCTCTGACCCTTGCTTTCATCATCATATCGTCTCTGACTCTGACCCTCCAGCCCCTCTTTTATAAGGATTCTTGTGTTTATATTGGGCCCACCTGGATAACTCAGGATAATCTGTCCATTTCAAGATCCATAACCTTAATCATACCTACAAAGTCCCTTTTTCCATGTAAGGTGACATAGTCACAGGTTCTGGGTTAGCATGTGGGCATCTTTGTGGGGTCATGATTCAGACTACTTAGTACTTACAGAATTTGTACCAGTTTAAATGTCCACCACAGCCTCACTCACAATGTGCATTCAAAATTTTTGAAACTTTATCAGTCTGGTAGGTTAAATACATTTTAAATTGCCTTTCTCTTATTGTGAGTGGGGGGGGGGGGGGAAGCTATCTAAGAGCCATTTCTTCTTTTCTTTTTGAACTGTCCAAACCATTACTTACCAGGTTGTCAGTTGGGAAATGTTTCTACTAGAGTAGGTGATGTTTCTGAGAAGCAAATTGCAAATTTTTTCTTACCAGTTGGTCATTTGTATTTCAACTTTGCTTATGAAAGCTTCTTGCCATGCCATGCAAAAGCTATTATTTTTATGTAAATTTATCGAATTTCTTTATGGCTTCTAGGTCTTATGACATGGTTACAAAGATCTTCTCCACTTCAAGGTAATGAAAGAAACATAATTTCTTCTTAAATTTGAATAAGTAAAAAACAACACAGGCCACTACTTGGTCTTTGTCAAAAAAGGAGACCATAAAGATCAATAAGAGAAAAATAGAAGTCACTTAAAACCTACATTCTATAGTTTATTCTCTGCAAAGGTGGGCTACAGATTACAGTGTTTGCAGATAGGGGCTGGGCGGTGGTGCTGGAGCTGGCTGGCGTGGGTTTCTGAGGGAGGTTGAGCCTATTGTGAGCGTCTCTATCCAATACTGCATTTAGTAACATCAAGTTGGTAGTTTTATATTTTTTTCTATTTTTATTTTTTTTCAAGTTCACCCATTTATTGAGAGAGAGAGAGAGAGAGAGAGAGGGAGAGAGAAAACATGATTGTGGGGGGTGTGTGGTGGGCAGAGAAAGAGAGAGAGAGAGAGAGAGAGAAAGAGAGAGAGAGAGAGAGAGAATCCCAAGCGGTCTCCATGCTGTCAGTTCTTAAGCCCGAGCAGGGGCTCGATCCCACAACCGAGAGATCATGAGCCCCATCAAGTTGGTAGTTTTAAACTGATCACGTTGAGGAGTGCCTGGATGGCTCAGTTGGTTAAGCACCCGACTCCTCATTTTGGCTCAGGTCATGATCTTATGGTGGTGAGATGGAGCCCCTGTGTTGGATGCTCATGGCAGAGCCTCCTTGGGCCCTCCCCAACTCACATTCTCTCTTAAAAGAAAACAAAACTGATCATGTTGAGAGTATTTATACCATGGAAATTGACAATTTCAACTGCCAAAAATCAGATCTTTCCCCCTGAAGAACAAGTTGTTTAACATTTACCAGTACACCACTAGAGACCTTGTCTCTAGGCTTTCTAGCCTTTAAAAAAATCCAAGAAATGATTTTACTTGGATTTTTTTTTTTTTTTAATTTGGGAGTATCTGATGTGAAGGAGGGCTCATAGGAAGTGTATGTGGGTAGCTTTAGATTATGGTGCCTCTGTACACACACACACACGCGCGCGCGCACACACACTTTCTAAAACATGTTGTATATTTAAAGTGGTGACCTTTTTTTTTGTCTCCTTAATGGGATATTATTGCCATCTTTCGATCTCAGTAAACATTTATCCAAATCATTATTTTAATGGTTGCATAGTATGCCACAGAATGATTTACTGCATTTGACTAATCCCTGGTTCTGAGACATTTGTAAAACTTCTGTTTGTCTTTGTTGCTAGCTCCAGCTGGTATGATATTAGGCTGCACAGCTCTCAAGGATGTTGGGATTATCAGGGAGAAAACTTTCAAGAAGTGCTTTCAGATATATGAAGCCTTTACAGTGTTGGCATCACTATTCTAATTATCTGCAGCCAGGCAGGCCTTTTGGGAAATGTCCCGGTTTCTTTTGGTATAATTACTCAGATTCCTTAGAAACATAAATTCTGGAGATGTTTACGTGGTAACAGCAGCTCAGGAAGAAAGAATGTGGGCACTAGAGTTGTGGATTCCAAGAGACAGAAGCCCTGCCATGAGACAGACAGGGAAGGTGACAATTAGGCCATAGATAAAAATAAAGGGGATAAATCCCATCAACTCCCTGAGAGATTTCAGACAGGCCAGCAGGACTGGAGGACACAGAATGGAGGGTAATTAGAGAAGATATTTTTGGGCTAAGACAGAGTAAGAGTGGCCAGATTGTTAGCATAGGCTTTTAAAAAGTGAAGCACCATAATTATTTCTCAAGGATAAGAATATCATTAATACTGTGTTAGGTGTTTTGGAGAACTTAAATGTAAGAAAGGAATGGGTGGACTGGTTTTAATCAGGGAAAAATTAGAATTTTCGTAAGTTCACAAGCAGCTTTGAATAACCACTTTGCAAAACATTGGTTTGATTTTGCTATGTGTGGAATCACTGGCTACTGAGCATACTTTTGATGATGGGATACAGGATTGCCACACTTGAGTCAGTTCAGAGTTTTTCTGTGACGTTATTTGAACAACATAATTGCTTTGAGTGGGATTCCCATCCACAAAAGGGAGGTAGGTGCTTTGAATTTTTTCAACAAGTACTAAGAAAGAGTATTACTAATAGTGGAATTTTAATTAGTGCCTATACCAAAGCTTTGAAAATAATCTTTTGGTGTTTCCTTGAGCCCCAGGGCACACAGGTACTATGTAGTCAAAATACTATATACACTGTGTGGTTTTTTATTTTTAAAACATATTGCTGCCACTGGAAGGCAGTGTTGCCTAGTCACTGTGTTCAGCCAAGCCAATGGGCAGATCTGAAGACTTGGTCCGAATTTGCAGGGAATCCAAATGAGCCCAAAGAAGTGCTTTTATCTTTGCCTCTTTTCTCAATCTGGCCGAGATCCTGGGCTGCCCATAGACGTGTCATCCCTGTTGGACGTTTCCTGGCATCAGGTGTGCTGGCATTAATTATGTGAGATCCGCCTGTATGTATTAAAGTGATGAGACTTGATTCTCTTTGGTCTCAACATTTCTCAAATGTACAGCAGGACCATCAGCCCTTGCAAGCTCATAGCAAATGGTGGGATTTCCCTACAATCGGATAAGAGCAACCTAATCAATGACTTAAACAGGTAGCCTTTCAGAAATCTTGCTTTGACTATTAACTTTCATTAGACCAAATTATTTCATGATTATCCTAGATAATTTTTTTTCTATCACCTAATGCACCTAGTAAAATTCTAGGTCAACCATGAGTTCTCAAAGGAGATTGGTTCAACAATGAAATACTCTTTCTGTATTTTTTTTCTTCTTATCAACAGATATTCAGGTAATGTTTTGATTTAGGAGCACTCTTCAGGATTTAAGTTAGGGAATATTCGGTTGACTTTCTAATTGTAGACATCTCTTTAGACTATTAATAATGATCCCTTATCTTTGTGCAGTGCTTTAAAAATGTAAAGTCTTTGTACATGCTTTCTCCTTGGATTCTTAGAACAGTCTGGTAAACTTGGTAAAGGAGGAATCATGATTTCCGTTTTGATGTTTAGGAAATAAAGTCAGATTGAGTCATGCTCCCAGAGTCACCCAAGCACCTTCTGGTTCTGAATTGTGCTTTTGCCTTCCTTATACATGCTGCCTATAAACAAAGGCCCCTTCATCTTACAGGCCATGATAGTAAGGCTGGAATTGGAGCCTTTTATCCACGGTGTTTTTTTGTCCTATCTTTCCTCCCTTGGTTCATAGAGAAACATACCTCTTTTTGGTTATGTCAATAAATGGTCAGCACAGCATGATTTTTCATGGACTTAGGGTGAATAAGAGCCTCTATACATTAAAGGCCTTTTTGCTTCTTAGCAGGCTTTATTCTAAAGAGTGTTTCTGTAGAAACATTTTTTACTTGAAAGACTATGGATCACTTTTCAAACGCGGAATTGTCTTATCTGAAATACATTCCTACCTGTGCTGAAAGACAAAGGTATAATCAATGCCTTGATCATATGGACAATCTTTATCAAAAGTGCCTTAGATCCTGAAGAGCCTGAGGGGATGAGACACACACACACACACACACACACACACACACACACACGCACACAGAGAGAGAGAGAGAGAGAGAGAGAGAGAGAGAGAGGGAGGGAGGGAGAGGGAGGGAGGGAGGGAGGGAAGGAGAGAAGTGCCTTACTAGTATCTGAGCCCCCCTCATGGACCAGGCAAAAAGGAAGTTTTCAGTAAACTGCCTCTGAATCCCTCTAATCCTTTCCATGGTTTCAGCATCAGATAATTAACATATTTCTAGATGCAGGCCACTTTAGTTCTACTGAAGCCTTTATGTTCTGCAATATCTTAGGTTTAGTCTCATTTTGAAAATTGAAAGCTAGAATGTACTAGGCAGTAAATTAGTTAATGAGGATTCTTTTATTATAGTGGCTATCAAAATGGATTGAGAATTAAATTCACCTGCCTCACTGCCCTGCAGCAAAATTCATCAATGAGGAATAGTCCTTTAGAGGCTGATTGGAAAAATCCAGGTCAGATTTACCAGTGGTGTTCAGACACAGTCTAGAAGTACCATAAGGTAGGATCCTTGTATTCCTGAATAATTCAGTTCTGTGTAAGGTGTGTTTTTGAGGAGTCTAGAGAGATCATAGTTGGTGCTCTTCCTTTTATGTTAACGTTGTGCATGATAGTGGAGTCTCCCACATTGTGTCCATACCGTTTAATAATATATTGCAAACATATAACTCTTAATTTAAAATATAAATTTTTGGGGGCACCTTGGTGGCTCAGTCGGTGAAGCGTCTGACTTTGGCTCAGGTCATGATCTCGCGGTTCATGAGTTCAAGCCCTGCATCGGGCTCTGTGTTGACAGCTCGGAGCCTGGAGCCTGCTTCAGATTCTGTGTCTCCCTCTCTCTCTGCCCCTCCCATGCTCATGCTCTGTCTCTCTCTGTCTCAAAAATAAAAACATTAAAAAAAATATTTTTTTAATTTTAAAAAATACAAATTTTTAAAAATTTTTGAACATTTTTACTGAAATAATTGTAGATTCACATGCGGTCATAAGAAATAGCAGAAAGAGCCAGCATACACTTAGACCAGTTTCCCCCAGGGGTAACATTTTGTAAAACCCTAGTATATGTCATAGTCAGAATATTGACTTTGATACAATCCACTGATCTTGTTCAGATTTCTTAAGTTTTACTTTGTACGTGTTCCCACACACGTGTGTGTATACAGCTTAGTCCTGTACAGTTTTCTCACTTACATAGGTTGACATATCCACCACCACAATCAAGACGCTGAATGCTTCCATCACCACCAGGATCTCTTGTCTTGCTCTTTATTATTAACCACTCCCCTCCCAATTCCTTAGCTCCTGGCAACCATTAATCGGTCCCCTATTTTTAAAATTCTATCATTTCAAAAATGTTATGTACATGGCATCATATAGTGTGTAACCTTTTATCACTGCTGTCCCTCCCCCTGCCCCTCAGTGTTATTCCCTGGGGAGAAGAATTTCCTTGGAGATTCATCCAAGTTGTTTGTATCAATAGTTTCTTCCTTTCTATTGCCAATCATATTCCATGGTATTGATGAGCCACAATTTGTTTAACAGTTCACTTGTTGAAGGACATCTGTGCTATTTCCAATTTTGGATTGTTATGAATAAAGAAAGCATCTGTGAACATTTGTATATGGATTTTGTGTAAACATTGTTTTTCATATCTCTGGAATAAATGCCCAACACATAAACCATTTTTAAGAGTAACTGGAGTAGAATTTTCATGCTGCCTTCTAGGAGGTATATTCTTCTAAAAGATGATCCATTTCAGCTTGTATAGTGACTCTAGAACTGGAAACAGGTCTTGTAGATATGTATATTATTTTTGTCTTTTCCCAGGTGAATAGAGTTTTTATGCATGAAAATAATTTGAATTTCAATTCATTATATGGGGAGATGGGGCTTAAATCTTTTGAAAAAAGGTGTAGAGGCAGTTATCACTTCCTGCTTTGCCTTCCCACCTCTAAACTCTTCAGTCATTTAAGTATCTGTTGTTGCCATGTAATCATGTGTTTACACACCAGACTCCCCACCCTGGTGGTCTCTCAATTCCTTGAGAGCTGGGCTCCTGTCTTGATCATCTCAGTGCCAGATATTCTCAAAGTAGATATTTAATCAATATTTCTTAAAGAATGCATATCTTTTTTGCATAGGACAGTTCATAAGTCATCATAATATGTTTAAGTTTCATACAGCCAATTTGATAAAAAGAATGTACCTTAATATCTTATGACCTTATACAGTGAAGAAACTCCTGATTATGACCATGCTTTGGAGAATATTGGAGAGTGGTTTAATGTTTGTTAGGATAAAAGGAATTTATCAAGGACAAAAGTGATATAATCCAGTATTTCACACGAATGAGCAAATAGATTAAGGATACAACTCTTCCCTGGGTAATGTCAAAAAATGACATAATCCAACATTAAGCCCAGACTTGAATTTTGTAGTGGGATTAGTGTGTGTGTGACATTTTAAAACACTCTACATTTTGACAGTTGGAAGATATTTAATGTTATTTTAATTCAGTTTTATATGAGGTATGATTTCAGCAACACTCTTTGGAGACTGAGACTATAGCCATCATGGCAGAAAAAGTATCAGAAGTCTAGGATAATTTTAGTTTGATATTTTCTTTTAAACTTCATGATAAATATTGCATTTCTGATATTAACACCATAGCCTTTGTATATTACATTGCTTTGGTCCTCACTCAAGATGGTAATGCCCAATGGTCCTAGAGCCCAGAGTCTAGATTTATTTATAGAAATAAATTTAATATTAAAATATCTATATCATAAGAAAAATATTAACACAGATCAGTGAAATGTATAAATAATTATTCAATTATATTAAAACAATAAATATGAATTTTCTCATAACTCTTATGGGGATTCCTTTTTTTCCAAATTAAAATAAATTTTTTTTTTAATTTGAGAGAGAGTGTGAATGGGGGAGAGGGGCAGAGGGAAAGAAAGAGAATCTTAAGTAGGCTCCGTGCTCAGCCCAGAGCCCAATGCAGGGCTCGATCTCATGACCCTGGGATCATAACCTGAGCTGAAAGCAAGAGTCGGATGCTCAACAGACTGAGCCACCCAGGCACCTATCTTATGGGGATGTCTAAAAGCAACAACAGTTAATAACTGTCTTATGATCTCTCCTTTTGCTACTGCTACTAGGCATACATACTTATTTGTAAAGCTTGCCAAATGACAGAATGATTAGAAAAATGAGGTTTTGGGGTGCCTGGCTGGCTCAGGCAGAAGAGTGTGTGACTCTTGGTCTCGAGGTCATGAGTTTGAGCACCGCGTTGGGTGTTTGGATTACTTAAAAAAATAAAAAGTAGGGGCACCTGGGTGGCTTAGGCGGTTAAACGTCCAACTTCGGCTCAGGTCATGATCTAACGGTTTGTGGGTTTGAGCCCCCTGTCGGGCTCTGTGCTGACAGCTCAGAGCCTGGAGCCTGCTTTAGATTCTGTGTCTCCCTTTCTTTCTGCCCCTCCCCTGCTCACGGTCTGTCTCTCTCTCTCAAAAAAAAAAAAAAAAAAAAAAAAATTAAAAAAATAAATAAAAATTAGTTTTCGAATAGTATAAAAATTTAATTATCTGAAATAGTCCATACAGATCTACATGATCTAATATGAAATGTTCTTTTCTATTAAATTTGACAAAGTTTATATCAAGGAGATTATAGATCTTCTTGTGTGAAAATTAGAGAAAAAAGATAAACTCTGTCATTCTTGACATTTTCCTTATTATATTTTGGAGAGTTTAGTAGTAGGCTAATATGTAATATTGTTTTAGAAGTAGCAGCAATTTATAGTTTGGTTGAAGCAAGTTCTTGTAATAATGACAGGCACGGTTCAGCACTAATCCATGGGGATCTACGCAACATGGCAAACAATACACTTTCCAAGACGTGTTTGAATTATGAATCCAAAGGTGGGCGGTCTCTAAGTTCTGTGCAGAATAGCTTTGGTGTGAGTTGATGGAGCATTTTGTACCTGGGATTCAGAACTTTTATGAAGGCCAATACCCTGAAACTCATTCAAGCAATAAATTCACTTGTCTTTGAGTTTACAAGGCAATAAACAGTGAAGGCCTTTGACCTTAACATTTACTGAATACATTTGCAGCAGTTGTGTTTATTGACAACTATTTATAGGGAAGCGTTGGGTACTGAATTTGTTGAGGGGAGGGGAAGAGCAATTTTGCAGGTCTTTTTTTTTTTTTAAATAAAACTTATGAATTTAATTTTTGGCTATTAGATTTTCAGTTTTGGAGTTTAGATTTGATTCTCTCTGTGTACAAATCATGCTTTGGGAATTTCTTTCCTTATGATAAAACTTAAAGAAGACTTAGGAGAGAGGACTAATACCAGAGTAATTGCTTGCCCATTCAATTCAATGGGTATCCCACACTTTGAAAGGAGGACAGAAGAAAATGCTAAAGATATTTTTATTAAAAATTTTTTTCCCCATAGATTCATTGTATGTTATGGAGTAAGTAACTTCTTTTCTGTATAAAGGAACAGTTATATGGAACAATTGTACTGTGTCTCCCAAAGATGTTGGGAGGGGAATTTACTAATCCCAAGTCATATGATGCATTCTGAGTTTCATGAGTTAAAACCATGAGAGTAATAGAGGAATCCTTACCACTGAAATAATGACTCTTTCACAGGGCAGCCTGCAGTTCTTTATTCCTGAGTTGGGAGTGGTTACCATTGTTCCACATTGCAGGTGGGGAACTTGGGTGTAAGGCAATCAAGAGTTTTGCTTTAGTTAGAGGGTGAGTCCGTGGTGATGGCTAAATCAGAAAAGATGCTGCAAGCACCTGGGACTTGGGGCAAGAAGGTCACTGTTATGCCAGGAGGTCCCTCTGAGTTCAGTGTTCACTGCAGATTCTTACTACGGTTACTTCTTTTTTTTTTTTTTTTTTTAATTTTTTAAATGCTTATTTATTTTTGAGAGATAGAGAGTACGAGTAGGGGAAGGGCAGAGGGAGAGGGAGACCCAGAAGCCAAAGCAGGCTCCAGGCTCCAAGCTGTCAGCACAGAGCCCGACGTGGGGCTCGAACCCACGAACTGTGAGATCATGACCTGAGCCAAAGTCAGATGCTTAACCGACTGAGCCAGCCAGGTGCCCTAAGACCACAGTTACTTCTTACCGTGAGGAAGCATGAGTCTATAATGGCCCAGAAAATCAGGGAGCCCCTTCTGACCATGCTATTTGAATATGTTTGAAACAGGGAGAAATCCCTTGCTGATTTTGGTGGGGCTCATGCCTTGGAGAACAAGATGTGCTGATCATTATCTTAACATCTGGTTGATGGTGGGAGTACTTGAGGGGGCAGTTAACAGAATCCATCCCTTCTAGATTCCACGGTAACACTGACACCACACTCGCAGAAGAATTCTGCAATAACAGCATTTGGAAGCCTTGCAGTTAACTTAAAAAAAAAACAACAAAAAAACCCCACCTCAGTTCAGAAATTCTTAGCAAGCTTTCTTCTCACTGAAGGAGCAAACGGCAAAGTAAACAAAAGAAGTATGTGTTCTTTGGGTCATGTTGTTAATTTTTATTAGACAGTGTATCTGTGGACCCACTCCATTGAGGCCCAGACTGTATTTTTGTCCACTGGCTTGAATGCGGGCTTGCTTATGTGTCTGTTTTAACAGGTTGTGAAAGAAAACTATGTTTCATCTGCTTGTTGAGGGGAATGGGGTGGGGTCTATTTGGATTGGTTTAGCTAAGTAACTCTGGTGTTATGGTATCAGGGGTTAATGGTTCTAGTTAGCTCTGTCTAGGGAAAAAGACATGTTTCGATTGCACAGGCTACCCTCTGACAAATGTGGTCATTGTCCTGGGGAGTGGAGGAACGGTGTGAGTGACTCAGGACAATTCATTCATTAAGACCAGAAAGGTGATTCCCAGAGCAGGTGCTACTGTTAGAATTTCGTTGGTGAGGTTGCAGACCAATAACTGGAATCACTTGTTACTTCATTAGAACACAGAGTTTTTCATTACCCTTTTCATAATTATCCCATATTTGATTTGGTAAGTGTTTAATTACACCAACTATATGGTCATACTCAGAATAACATTTCGATACGAGTATGTCCCATTCCACGGTAAGTCACGGTGTTGTGCAATAATATTAGTTGGGCAAAGCCAGTAGCTGCTTTCCAAGGTTATCAT
Source organism: Puma concolor (assembly GCF_028749965.1). Lineage (NCBI taxonomy): Eukaryota > Metazoa > Chordata > Mammalia > Carnivora > Felidae > Puma > Puma concolor. Next base: position 46,766,482 of record NC_141672.1, read on the forward strand.
GTGTAATTCCTTTTTCCAGTTCAAGAACATATCTTGTTTTAAACAACTTTTTGAAAGGCAGCCAAAGAAAAGGTTGGCTCAGATATGCCCTTACCAGCCCTGTTTATGGGATACAGTGTTCCACGTCTTGGAGGAAGATGATAAAGCCAAGCTGGCTTTGGGAGGTGTGCAGGAGTACGTGTTCTTGTGTTTAAATTCCATGTGTAAGAGCAAAGCCCCAAGGGAAGAATAAGAGGACTGTTGATTACCATCTTATATTCAGTTACAGTTACCAAGGTAAGAGTGAAGTTCTAATAGTTAGTGAGAAGTGTACATTAGTAAGAGCTATCTAACAGAAGACTAAGTGGCATTACTTTTGATGGATTGAAGTTGGGGTGAGAGTGTGAAAAATGGCATGAAGAAGATTTGGAGGACTTCTGTTTTCTTTTCTGTTCGCTCTTATCAAATACACAGGCAAGCCATAAACTTTTCTTTGAAAGCCAGTTTCTCCAGGGGGCAGAATTGTTTTTATGATTCAGCCGATCACCTATTGACTTCAGGGAACTCACTTCGAAAAACGGGAAGCTGAGCTCCCTGAAAAAACTAGGAACTCCCTGAAACAACTAGAAACTTCCCAGAAAGCGGTGCCCTCAGCCTTGTGTTGGAAACAAACAGAAAACAAATCTGAAGGCTGCGGAAACCTGTTTGTTAAGCAGCGAGGGGAAATGCCCTCAGCCAGACAGTCTAAACACAGGAATGCTGGGCAGGAGATCAGATCCACAATCGGAAGGGGAGAAGAGGCTGATAAGGCTGCAAAGAAAGCAGCGTCAGTCACCAAAATTGGTTTCAGAGGTAAAGGGAGGAGGGCCAGGATGTTTGTGATACGATCACATTGTGCCGCTAAATCCTGGCACACACCATAGGAGCTGTGACTAAGAGGCACCATTTCAGTAACCCAGCACGTGTAACTCTGGAGCCTACCGAGTTGTGCTGAGCTGTGAAATGAGATACATCTCGATTACTGTGAAGTAGTCATCCTCGCTGTCAACAGGGTGCCTCGGTTCTCTGGTCAGTTAGAGTTAGAACTAGGGTTATGGACGACCCATATCTTGATCTCAAGAGTCAAGACCCACGAGGCTCATTTCCAGGTGTTCATGGTGAGATCTTTTTTTGTGAAATGGGGACTTTCTGGGGCCTTACTTACCCTTTCATCCAATGTAGGTGTACTTCAGTTAGCTTCAAGATAAGACATTTTCATGCTTCTCTTTCTCCTTTTGGTTTCTTGGGAATGTAATCTTTTTGGGGAAGGTGGTAGCTTTGAACATTTCCTGTGCATTTCTGAGTATCTAGGATCTCAGCTTATGGCCCCACAATGACAAGGGGTGAAAACTGGAGAGTCCCCAGATGTGCCTGAGGCAGTCTTGTGTGAGCAGACCTCATCACAACTGCGTGGTTGGACGTTTGGAACTCGCTTTGGCATTTCTGATTCTGCCCACTGAGGGCAGAGAAATGAAAAACCACCTGCTGGGGATTCAAACGAAGCTAAAATGTATTTTAAGGTGTTCCGAATCTTGTTTTCGGACACTCTAAGCACAGTGTTGCTGACAGGGAAGTGTTCAGGTGTCCATATGTGGAAGCCTAACATCGCTGCTGAGTGGGAATTGTCAGTAAGTGGAAATCAGTGGCAGAATACCTTAGCCTTTCTTCTTGTTCAACATTAATCTCGGGACTACGTTTATAGGCTGATTCCAGATGTGCTTGACTCTAAGGCTGAAGTTTCGGAGGTGACAGGTGGTGTGTTTACTTCAGCATAAAGAAGGTCAAATTGTATTATAGATCTCAGGGCAAATGTCTGCCTATCCCCGGGGAGTGCCTGACGGATCATTTGGCTGCAATCTGGCCCAGGAGCTGGAAAAGAGCGTGCTCACCCCTGGGAGGAGTGAAGAGATGTTGTTCTCAAGGGCTCCGATAGAGGGTGCAGCTTGAAAGGAAAGTGCTAAGTAAGGGAAGTGAAATATGAGCTTTTAACTTGGTATCCCCTGGGGTCATTCCTCTCCGTGTCCCACTCTAAACTGCTGGCTGGCTCTTGGTGGTGTTATTCTGCAGCCATGGTATTTGGTGAGCTCTGTTTTTAGGAACACTTAATTGGTTTGACCTGCCCCACTGCTTCTTACATGAAGGGGAGCATTCCAGGAATAGAGCCCGAGACTCCTGCCTCTCAAACTTGAGAAATGTACAGACCTCTTTTAAAGGGACAACATTGTCTTCATGTATTCCTGGTGTTAGCTTACATCCTTTCTATTATTGTACTGTATCTATGCGTCAAGTTGGACATATATTCCTAATGCTTACAAAACAAATGCTATTCAAAATAACAACATCCATCAAATAGAGTAGATGATGTCATTTTGCTCAATCCAAATCCCTGATTCATAGCAGAAGCACAAACCTGAGATCCAGTCCTGTGTTTAATTTGTATTTTTAACTTCGGTGATGCTAGTTCAGAGATTTTCTGTACATGCAAGTGAAATTGTAGGAAAAAGATTAGTCGGTCCAAGGCATTGTTTGTGAGTTTAGGAAAGTCAGATCTCATATTAACCTAAGATTTGCTGAAAATAAAATTTTCAAATGCCAGTTTGAATGAGGCATCAGTTAATTGTGTGAAGGTATCTTCTGAAATAGAAGGTGAGATTAGCATCGCAATGCATTGAAATCTGCATCCAATGGGTGTATGGTTCAAAGATGGTTGGGATTAGGATTAGAAATATTCTTTTCGGATTATTTGCTATTTTATGCAGGTAAAACTGCAAATAACTGGTGCAGAGAATGATATACAAAGACAGGGGCCACCCAATGCATTAGCACACATTGTAAATGGAATACAAACTGTTAGGACAATGGTTCTTTTGAGCACTGTATGCCCATATGTGCCTTGTGATGACTCAGTTTCGCCACAATGTTCTTAAATGTGAAGTACTATGAGACTGTCCCATGTGGATCACATACTGTGGAAAGGCAGAAGCAGGCTTGGTCATCCCAGAGAAGGACTCACGTGTGCGGCACCAGCAAGGTGATTCTGAATTTGCTTATATTACCTATTTGAGGTTATTAACAGGTGATAAAAATAAAAAATTCCAACCAAAAGATGGCAACAGCCCACAAGTTGAAGAGATGAATGGCTAGAAAAAATGTGGTATGTTCATACTACAGAATATTATTCAGCCTTAAAGAAGAAGGAAGTTCTGACACTGCTGCAGCATGGACAGTCCTTGGAGACATTATGCTCAGTGACATCAGCTAGTGACAAAAAGACAAATGTTATATGATTCCACTATAGGAAGTACGTAGAGTGCTCAAATTCATACAGACGCAAAGCAGAAAGATGGCTGCCAGGGGCAGCAGACTGGGGAATTCTTATTTAACGGGTTTGCAGTTTCAGCTTGGGAAGATGAAAAAGTTCCTAGGGGATGGATGGCGGCGATGGTTGCACAACAATAGGCATGTACTTAATGCCACTCAGCTGTGCACTTAAACGCGGTTAAAGTGGTAAATTTTATGTTACATATATTTTTTCCACAATAAGAAACTTGAATGCAGCAAGTTCGGTCAGCCAGGAACACCACAGTCTCTGGTATGTAGTGCCCAACATGAGTTGGGGCACTGGAGCGCGTCCGCCATCTTTGGTGAACTATAGAGAAGACAGGCTAATGTACCACGGTTTCATGAAGCCAATTGTATCAATTTAAAAGGTTTTCATTTATTCTAGGCTTATGTTTATGCTACTCCTTTTTTTGAGGAAGGGATGCTTAAAAATCTTCCTCTTGCCAAATGAAAAGAGTTAGCAGTTGGTAACGATTGTTATTCTTTAGTGCACCTACTTGGCAAAATAAGTCGTTGGGAATGCCATGTTTCTACCCCCAATTAAAAGTTTCTTTTAAAAGCCGAACAGTAAAATCTGAAAGTCTTAGAACTGCTGCTTTTTAAAACTGGCATGTGGTCCTGTTATTCCTTCCCATTTTGATGGCTATACTTACTCAAGGTGCATTGAACAAGAGAAAAATTATAGCTGAGCATTCTAGAGCCAGATTCCACCATCTCCCTCAGTGGCCTTTGCAAAACATAAGGACCTATACAGATGTATGCTGTTGTTAACTGTCTTTCCATATTTATTGAACACCTATGGTAGGCCTGGGGAAACAAAGATGAATAAGGTTTGGTCCCTGCCCTGGAGGAGCCCGTGGCTCAGCAGGGGAGGCAGTGACATAACCAACTATAACATAGCCTGATAAATTCTGTCACAAGAAATGGACAGTGTGCTATGGGAGCACAGAGGAGGGGGTAGTAAACGGTAACATTATCCCAATGTTTTACAACTTTTATAGTAAGGAAATATATTGTTCAAGGCTTGAAGTCAAACCCTTCTGGCTGAGGCATGGGCCCATTTCCCCTCATGTTGACCCCAGGTTAGAAAACAAATCATCCCACCAGGACGTGGGCAGCAGTGGATTGTGAATTCAGGGTGAGGATCTATGACGGAAGGCAAGTTTGGGGGACACGGCGTTTATCAAGGCTTGAGCATGTCACAGGGAAGAGTTGGGGGCTCATGAGTTGGGCGGATCAGACAGGGACCAGGGTGGGCCAGACCCCAGAGAACAGAAGGAGGCAGGTGGGCTACAAGTCAAGCCCACACAAGGACCCCAAGTGACAAGGGAACAGGAGGACAGCTGTGGTGCAATATTAAGAACTGAGTTGATGACTCTAATGAAGGGAATGGCTCCATTGACAGTGCAGTTGAACGACACGGGTTTGAACTACGCAGGTCCGCTTATACAGTATTTTTTACAGTACAGTACTGTAAATGTGTTTTCTCTTCCTTATGATTTTCTTTTTTTTTATGATTTTCTTAACATTTCTTTTCTCTAAGTTTATTATGAGAATACGGTATATAATACATATAACACAACTGTATAAAATATATATATCATATAGTTAATCGACTGTTTCTGTTATCAGTAAGGCCTCCGGTCAACAAGAGGCTATTAGTAGTTAAGTTCTTGGGGAATCAAAAGCCATACATGAATTTTTAACTCTGTGGGGAGATCAGTGCCCCAACCTCTGAGTTGTTCAAGGGTCGACTGTATTTATTGAAGGCTTGCTGTCTTCTAGGCGCTGTGCTAACACCTATTCTTTTATTTAATCTTCACAAGGATGCTTGGGATATTAATACCATTGTTATCCCCATTTTACAGATGAGATAACTGAGATCTAGAAAGGTTACTAACTTGCTTCAAATCACACAAGTAGGACACGCTAGAGGCAGAGTCAGGGCTTGACCCCAGGCCTGCAGGGCATCCTCTCCAGTCCAACCTCTCACACAAGTGCCAGCACTCACCCACCTTCCAACTGAGTGTCTCCAGCTGGATATTCCACCAGCACCTCAAGATTTTAATGTATGAAAGTAAAATTCATGCCTCTTCTGTCTGTTCCAGTTAGCATCCTGTTCCTCTTCTCTTAGGCCTCTCTCGGAACCTCAGCTTGTTCTTCTTTCTTCCCACTTCTTGCTTGCCACATCAAGAAGGTTGCCTGGTTTTGCTGGCGTCCGTCTCCCACTTTCCATTCCTGGTGCCACGGCTGCTATCCAGTGTCACCTGCTAATTTGTCCCAGGCTGCTAGTCTCCACCATCTCCAGTTAATAAGAACGCTGCTGCTAGATAAATCTTCTTCTTCTTTTTTTTTTTTAAGTTTATTTATTTACTTTGAGAGAGAGAGAGAGAGAGAGAGCACACATGTGTGCACAAGCAAAAGAGGGGCAGAGACAGGGAGAGAGAATCCCAAGAAGGCTCCCCACTCTTAGAGGAACCTGATGCGGGACTCGAACTCATGAACTGTGTGAGATTATGACCTAAGCCTAAATCAAGAGTTAGACATTTAACTGACTGAGTTACCCAGGCACCCCAGATAGAGCTTCTCTTAAAGCCCAGCTCTGATTATATCACTCTCTGCTCAAAGTTTAATAGATGAGTAATGACAGTGGGTTACTTCCTATGGACTCAAGAGAATGTCCAGCCTCCTTACTCATTTAAGGCCTCCAATGATAGTCTTCAGGCAGACTTTCCAATGTTAAATTATATGAAGTTATCTTCATATCCATTGTTTCCCCTCACATCCTTTTATTCTAAGCCGCCTCTTCCCAATGCCATACCCTTTGCTTCTGTGTCTTTATTTATGTGTTACTGTTGCCTGCATTGTGCTCTCTGTCACCTCTACCTGCTGACATCCTAACTGTTGTCCCAGGTGCCACTTCTTCCCTGAGACTCCCCTGTCACCCTCTTGGAAGTGACCTGTCTCTCCTTGGGATGCTGGTGGCATTTTATACAGTGTAAGGGAGTAGTCCTGTGCTGCCCTACCTCATCCCTTAGATTTCGACTTCTGGAAGTCAGGCATCTTGTCTTATTCATATTTCAGTTCTCCTCAGGGCCTAGTCCAGGAACTCAAATATTCACTGAGGACAAGAATGGGGTTGGAAGAGGTTGGCAGATGAAGGATGAGAGAGCTGAGAGAAAACTGGATTCTAGGCACATAACCAATAGTTTAGATGTCCCCTGAATTTCTCTGAAGAAGTAACTCCAACTTCATCCATATTTTTGTCTTAGGCTTCTCTGCTGCTATCGTGTCACATTGTCTTTGTCTTTCCCCTTCCGCTTCTCCTTCTTCTTCAGATTATTTTCTTTTCACTCTCTTTTGCTCTGCCAGAAACTTCCAACTTTTAGGATTAAATCAACTCTCTTCAGTCACCTCAGAAATTCATTTGTACTTATTTCAAGGATTTGTGTTTTACATATTCTAAAAATATTCTTATAGCCTCTGTCATTTACATTTTGGGAAGTTTAAATTTGTGGTTATTTGCCCTTGTTCTCTATTCCCCAGTCACCTGTTTACCAAGGGCAGGGCCTTAGTTACCTGTTTGCTGAGGGCAGGGCCATTGTGTGGCACAACATCAGGGCCCCACCATCAGTACCCTGTAGGAATGGCATTTTCTGTAGTTGAGCAGTGCTCAGTCCCCTCAACAGTATGGGGCAGCCTGATTGTGGACTCACAAAGGTCAAGTGCACGTTTGGCTGGCTTCTGATCATTTTGTAAGTCGTCATGGGCTCATCTGGACCCTGGCTATCTCCAGATGTATTGAATGAGAAGCCAACTGTGTGCTGGTTTCTTCAGTCACTCATACAGTTTTAGGAAAGCAGGCTCCTGTTTGGACATCCAGCCCTTGTCTGTTCTGTTATTGCACATACAGAGACTCCACAGACTATCGATGTGAGAGCTGGGGCCTGAGAAACCACTTGCAGGTGCTAAATGTCACGTTTGGGTATTGAGATTGGCACCAAGAGGAGAAAATACTTGGAATCCAACAGGATTGCCAATTATGAGAAGTTAGTTGTGGTCTTTTGTGTCAAAATTATGTGCTTGTTTAAGCCTTGGGTACTATGGTGATTGGTCCTGTGGAAACACAAAGACAAATAATGCTTTATGGTAGTCTACCACCTGTGCCTGTCAAGTTTCCTAATTGCCCCTTCCTAAACCTACTTCTTGCGGAATAAATGTACCAGGTAGTGTAATGAGATGTTTCCCCTTCAAGTGTTAGGACTGCTTACTCCCCCACTTGGGATGCCCGGCCCTCTGAATGCCACAGCAACTAGGGACAGGGGCTTTCCTTCAGGGGAGTCATGGTGTGCAATTTTCTTGGAACTCATTGTGAGTTGAAGGGAAAAATGACCCAGAGGAGGACAAGCAAGAAGAGACAGCCCATTAGCAGCGAAACCATATGACAAAGTAAAAAGCAACTTCAGAGCTGTCAGCACAACAGCTGGGGGAACATGCCAAGAAGCCAGATGCTGCTGCTGAAAGACTATTTTCCACAAAGCTTGGGCCTGTGATGTTCATCTCAGCCCCATGTGTGGCCCTGGGCACGGGGCTTTATTGCTGGATAAAATAACAAAGGCAGGGAGAGGGGGGAATTGCATGCATGCCTGGGGGCTGACTTACAAAGTTAAGGCAGACACTAAGAAGTGGAAATCCTGTTCATATAACCTACCAACATTATTAGGAATTAGAACTCTGTGCTTACCTCTCTAGAAGGGATTTATTTGGAAGACTACCTAACACGTGGCATATTTTAATTTGAAGCTGGATATTAGGTTGGTGTCAGACTAGCTCATTCTATCAGACTTTCTAGCTTCTTTTTTGTGGGCCCCAGCATATTCATATATGTGAAGTCTTCTGCTATTGATCTTTGTTCCAGATAAGTGGAATTTCTTCTCATTTTACAGATGAATGGACTGAAAAGAATCTTAACCGACTTAAAGGAATGTGGAGTGGTTTGCTTAAAGTTATTCCATTTGACATCTCCAGGAATAGAGCTTCCTGAGTGCTGAAGTCTGGTCTTCAGTGCCTTACCCCTGGACTGCACCCCCCCTGCTTTCTTCCTCTACGTGTCCACTCTTCGGGTTTACCTGTTTCTATCACCTGTTCTCTCCTCTTCCCCCTCCACCCTGGACTACAGATGCAGGAAACCAATATATTTCCTTTCAGACTCAAAAGACTACTAGGGGAGTCATTTCTTGATTTCCTGGGAAAGCAAAGCATTTTCTTTTTTTTAAAGATGATTTGTCAGGGCACCTGGGTGGTTCAGTTGGTTGAGCGTCCAACTCTTGATTTCAGCTCAGGTTGTGATCTTACAGTCATGAGATTGAGCCCTGTATCAGGCTCCATGCTGAGCGTGGAATTTGCTTAAGATTCTCTCTCCCCCTCTCTCTCTCCCCCTCCCCCCAGCTCACACACATGTGCCGTCTCTCTCTCTTAAAAAAAAAAAAAAGATGATTTGTACCGGGAAAAATTTCTGGAAACAAGCTGGATAGATAATTAACAAAAATCTTGAGGTGTGAGGAAATGATTCTTTATGCATCAGGCAAATAGAACAGTCTGAAGATAAATTGTAGAAATCAAGCTTTGTGCATTTCCTAAAGTCTTTGGGGGGTGAGAGAACTTTCCCATTATATTTCTTGGGTGTCCAGTCTTGGTTTATTCATTCCCCCACTGAAAGAGAACAGATGTAGAACAAATGTAAAGTACTGAGTCATCTAAAGCTCAGATACCTTGTAGCTGGTATTGTAGTGTGGTTCTGCCTGGACATATTTTTATGGGGTTGGGGGAAGTTTGAAGATCTTGGGGTTTGCTGGCCAGGCCATTGAGACCTGGGGGATGAATTTCAAATAGGCATAAAAAGGAGGTGTTTTCCGCATTGTTTTTTTCTCTGTTTTCTGAGCTTTTCTTCTGTTTTTGAGCAATTAAGAAGTTCTCATTACCTTAGCTTGGGCTTTCTCCAAAAAGCAAAGCTGGAGAGAAGGGCTTGTGTGCAATCCGAAGGGAATGAGAGAGAGAGAGAGAGAGAGAGAGAGAGAGAGAGAGACAGAGAGACAGAGAGAGAGACAGAGAGAGAGAATGAGAAAGGAGGGTTGGGAATAGTGACCTGGAAAGAGGGAAAGCCAAGACAAGGTGCATCACTGAGCTGGTCACCACCTTGGGCAACTGGGACTCAGTTCACTGGGAATCGTGTGAGGAGTCATAGAGAATGCATCTCAGGATTCTCTGCCTAAGTGACAGAAGAGGGCACCACTTTGTCCACTGGTTCCCATGCTCCATAGGTCAAGGTTTGTCCCATGGGCTTACCTTCCTTGAACTTCCAGGTTTATGAAATGTGAATGACAAGATGTCCCGTGCTGCCATGTAAGAGGAGCCTCCCAGACAAAACATGAGAGATTGTGGGTGCAGCTGAGGCCAAGTTGCTGCTGGCTGTACCTGTGTGCAGCTGATTGCTACAGCAATGGCTTGAGAGGATCTGCAGGGGAACCAGAGGTATCTGAAGGTCATGGGTCCATCTAGCTGTGGCCCTGGCATGATAGGGTGGCCTTGAGATATAGGGCCAAGCACAGTTCTTGGGCAGGTATTAGGTCCTCTACAAGATTGTGTTGAATTCCATCTGTTTCATTGATTTTTCTCTGAAGTTTTCCTATGGACTACAGCTATAGGATGCCCTGTTTTTCCGCCATTGGCCTTAGACACAGGATGAAACGAGAACATGACTTGGTGTTCAGTAATCATTTTCTGCATTGCCTGATGAATGAGTCAGGGCCCCAGTAGAAACCAATGGCATACTCAAGAGAGCAAGCCAAGAAAAGGGTTTAATTATAAAGGTTTGGGTACAGTCAAGGAAAACCAGGAATATTGGAAAGCCTTACCACCATTAGACTGCAGGAGCGAGAGGAGGGCACAGTTACTGAGCCCTGAGAATGGTAGTTGTGGCTGGACTGGAAGGTTGCAGGAGAGGAGCTGTGGCCTTCAGGAGAAAGACATGTCCAATCCATAGAGACCCAGCAGGGAAGGAGCTGGGGGAATAAATACCCTGATCTCACTCTCCTCTTGCCCTCTGATCTCTTGACGGTGCCTTCCATTGGTGGACTTCAACAAGAAGGCAGAGGGATGGGAGCCCAAGACGAAGTCCATGTGGATCAGCCTTCCTGGGCACAGAGCAGAGTGGAGAAGGGTAGGGGGTAGATCTGGAGGGGCAAGTGGAAGACATCCAGCTAGGCTGGTGTTCAGTGTATACTGGCAGTTTATGGTCCGGCTCTGACTTATTGGGTTTTGGGTGCTATTCACACCCGCTTGGAACTGGCTTGCTTTAGTACAAATAAAGATTCTTTAGCCCTAAAAAATGACTGGCTCAGTACAGATCTAACTGGGGGGATGTGGCTCGGAGTGTGGCTAGATGGATCACTGTGGGATTTTAATATATTCAGTTACTTGGAAAACATTTTTTAACAATGAGATTAGAGAGACATTTATTTACTATGTAAAAATTGTGTTGGCCCATGGACAAAGAATAGAAGGGGGAAGATGAGATTAAAAGCAAGTTCATGGTTTGTGGTGAAAGTGGGGGAAATTTTCTCTCTTCTAATTTCCTTTGTTGCTATTTTAGTGCCTTTTTTGCAATAAATGAAAAATAAAGAAAAGCCACTAGTCACCTCGATGAGCTTGTTTAGGCTTCTGGACAACCATGCTGGCTATACCAACCATCTTGGACGAGGAAGGCTTTAAACATGAAAATTTCTTGCCTGAGTCTTGGAAACTTAAACTAGAATCCATGTGAGGTTCATTTTAATAGAGCCCTCTAGGTTTTTAAGCATTTTTTCCCATAATTACTTCTGTTTTCTTTATAAGCAGTTTTATGGGGAGTGGAGGGGAGGTATTTTCCTTTACCCCTTCAAGTGGCTTCGTGCCCAGTTCCCAGGTCACTGCGGATGCACAGAGCGAGATCCAGTCTCTTACACAACTTGGGATAAGTGGGACATCCAGGGTTCTGAGGCCTGTCCATTCTTTTGGGAGTCACAGGGAGAAACGGTGTGATTATTGGGTGCAGTGCAAGGGGGTGTGGGGAGCCAGGCTTTACAGAGCACTGCAGAGAGGGGCACCTGGGTGGCTCAGTTGGTTAAGTGTCTAACACTTGATTTTGGCTCAGGTCATGATCTCATGGTTCATGAGTTCGAGCCCTGCATTGGGCTCTGCACTGACAGTGGGAAGCCTGCTGGGGATTCTCTGGCTCTCTGTCTGTCTTTCATTCTCTCAAAAATAAATAAATAAACATTTAAAAATAACAGCAGCAGCTTCCCCATCTCACCTCTCTCTGATGGGGGGACTGCACTGCTTGCCAGTCAAAGCTGGTGTCGCTAATGTTTACCAGTGAACACAGACTGAATGCCAGACACTGCTTCTGGCACGTGACCCCAAGAGCTGGAGACAGGCAATACTTCTCTTTCTAATTTTTTTTTTGACTTTTATTTATTTTTGAGATACAGAGTGAGACAGAGCGTGAGTGGGGGAGGAGCAGAGAGAGAAGGAGACACAGAATCTGAAGCAGGCTCCAGGCTCTGAGCAAGGTTCAGCACAGAGTCCGACGTGGGGCTCGAACCCACGAACCCTGATATCATAACCTGAGCCGAAGTCGGACGCTCAACTGACTGAGCCACACAGGCGCCCCAATACTTCTCTTTCTAACTGCAAGTGCAAACCTGACTCCGGTATCTTTGGACTGTCATGAGAATTTAACCTGAGAAAAATGTTTTAGTTGAAAGGTATTGTTTCTGATCTCATGGACTATGACCAGTTGACAGGTTATCTGAGCTGAACTGGATCAGGGGCCTGGCTTCCAGATGTGAACTGGTAGTTTGGTTTTCCATTCTCCTATCACCCCTATCTGCCCAACAAGGATGAAAAAGAAAGAAAAGTGTGTGTGTGTGTGTGTGTGTGTGTGTGTGTGTGTGTGTTGAGGAGAAAGAAGTAGCTGGCTGGTTCCTGGCATGTATCTGATGGCTTCAGGTTGGGACTGCATCATCTAAAAAGAATTTTGTTTGAATGAAATAGAGATAATTCTATTCTATCTGTGGCAAGATAGTTGCCTGTCTTAATTCATTGCAAGGAGCCACTGTGGACTTATGGCAGAATTTACCAGCAGCTGATCATGGCCTCTAGATTTGTAGCAAAATTAAAAACTTAAAAAGACAAGCTGGTAAGGTTTCTGTGCCTCAATGTGGTTGCTTGGTATTCTTCTTCTTGGTAAGAAATTTATTTTGAGTTGTCTGAGATGTCTTGAATGTCAACTGTGTGTTTGAGATGGAGTTTCATAAGACAAAGGATGGGACTATCATCTGTGAGAAGAGTGAAGGGAAATTGAATCAGGAGGGCTGGGCTTAAGACCTACTTTTTCATGGGTTCTGGAGACACATTCACAGTCTGTGGACAAGTCCCTTTTGCTTCCGTGCTGATTTCCTGCCCTTTGTAAAACTGGAATTTTGTCTGTGTGCCTGCACTTCAAGGAGCAGAGGATGTGTCACAGCAGAGATCTTACCAGCTTTGGGGCTGGACAGCTTGGGTTCACAGCTTTACCTGGAAGCCCTCCAGCCCACTAAAGGCAAGATAGTGGACTTTTCTGTGCTTCCTTTTCTTAATGTACAAAAGAGAATACTAATTGCTTACCCTGTCGGATTCTTGTGGTGCTTAAATGAAACAACATGTCTAGTTATCTTACGGTAAGGTTGTTCTTATTTAAATTATCTATCTTAAACTAGATCTTTTCATGCCTCACTCTTGTCTGACTTCCTGAGCCCTCAAATACCCCCCCCCCAAAAAAAAGTGCAATATGGGACAGAAGACGCTATACCCCAAACAGAGAGTGTGTGGCTGATGATTAAGAAATCCACATGACTCAACATCCCGAGGGGTGGGAGATGGACAGTGTTAGCCATGTGTGCAAAACGTCCCTCAGCCAGCACAGACAGACAGAGCTCCGAGCTGTTTTTAAGGAGCAACCTAAACCTGCACGTCAGAGGTGGAAGTCCGATTTTCCAGAGGGTTTCAATCCACCTCCAGGCCGGAGCCACTGGACAAGTGATTTTCAGACCCTGCCTGTTCTCAGGCCCCGAGTCTCTGACCGAGAACTCTCTCTGGCTCTGCTTTGTAACTGTAGCCGCACCGCACACGCGAGACCCAGTGCAAGTGCAAGGACAAGACAAAAACATTAGGAATTGTTTCAAAGGCAGAGACAAATGTAAAACTAATATAAAAATAATAGCACTCTCTTGACCCCGTATCTTTGAGGTTTGTGGGGCCTCGGAGCTCTCTAACATATTGTTTCATGGTTTAATCTGCTCTGCATTTCTCTGAGTTTAGTGATGCTGGGAAAGCAGGGTACAGGACTCTAGGAACAGAAACAAAGAACAGAAAAACAGGGAGGGCTTGGAACATTAAATTTTTTAAAATATTTTTTGTTTTCTTCTCAGAATGCGTCCCATCATATTCTTGAAAAAGAAATCCATACAGAAAGTTTTTTCGAACAAATCAGTGTGTGTGTGTGTGTGTGTGTGTGTGTGTGTGTGTGTGTGTGTGTATTTATGGTTGATCTCTACTCATTTATATTCATCATGGATAGATTTTGCTTGTTACATTAGAATAATAAAAAAAAATGAGTAAAGAACAATAGGGGACTTTAGTGCTTTCTTCCCTCCCTCTCTCTTTCTTTGAAGATTTCTAAAATAAATTGGCAAGATAAAATTCAGAGATGTCAAAAAAAAAAAAAAAAACCAAACAAACATGCTTTAACAGCTAATGTTTAACAATTTGGAAATGAGATATTTATTTGTTGTAACTTTAAAATTAAATTTGTTGTGTTTATCAAGCACCTACTAAGTGCTCAGGAAAAAATAAGTACACAACTGAGTTCTTTTTTTTTTATTTTTAAAAATGTTTACTTATTTTTAAGAGAGAGAGAGAGAGAATCAGAGAAAGAGGGAGACACAGAATCTGAAACAGGCTCCAGGCTCTGAGCTGTCAGCACAGAGCCTGATGCGGAGCTTAAACTCACGAACCTCAGATCATGACCTGAGCCGAAGTCAAATGCTTAATTGACTGAGCCACCCAGGAGCCCCACAACTCAGTTCTTATCCCTGAGAAGCTTATAGTCCTGTCAGAGGTAGTTGGAGTCAGGGTGGGTGGAGGGCCTGGACATGTAGGAAATAGGGTTATAGTAACCCAAATGCATGCGTTCAAATGCTCAAGAAACTTGGAGGCGGTGGGGGAAAAAGTGACCAGTGAGGGCTGGAGGGCTAGGAATGCCAGAGGGAGGAGCTGGACCATTTGGGGCTTTTGAGAGATTTTCTTCTTCTTACAAAAGGGCCTCAATAAAGCAATTGTTTGTGGCCCCTTCTAACCTTGGCACTTATGGAGGCCAAAGAGTGAAGCAAAGGATTTGTGCTATGTTTCCTTTGTCCCCTGAGTAGAGGGCATAAGCACCTGGAAAGCCCTTGTCGCTTTGCTCCAGGGATCAGCAGACCTAACTGATTTTCAGTGAGCACGTGGTCAGGCCAGATCTGCTGGAAACAGTGACCAGATCTCTGGCTTCCAAGCCTGGGCAGTTCTAGAAGACCATAAGCTCTGTGACTCGGAGCTGTTGTTTAGTCTCCCTGGACACCAGCATGGGGCTTTGGTGCTTCACGGCCTGAGCCTGGTTGAATTGTAGTAGTTCTGATGCTACATTTTTAATTTGAGGCCCCTGGGATCCTTCCAGTCTTTCCATTTACATGCCATCACTTAGGGAGGTCTGTCTGGATTGCCCTAGCGAACGTGGTCACAACCTCTATTATTCTTCAGCCCAGCATCCTGTTTACTTTGCTCAGGCACTAGTCACAAACTAATTATTCTGTTTATTGGTTTCGATGAGGAGAGTGGTCCCTCCATACCAAGACAACATTCTGTGTCAGTAGTTGTAGATAAAGAAAGGTTAAAGTTTTTTTTTTTTTTTAAGTTTATTTATTTATTTTGACAGAGAGAGAGAGAGAGAGAGCCAGCAGGAGAGGGGCAGAGAGAGAGGGAGAGAGAGAATCCCAAGCAGGCTCTGCACTGCCAGCACAGCCTGATGTGGGGCTCGAACTCACAAACTGTGAGATCATGACAGCTGAAACCAAGAGTCAGGTGCTTAACTGACTGAGTCACCCAGGCACCCCAAGGTTAAAGTATCAATAGGGTTTTAACTCTCCTTTCAAATAGCCTTCTGGAAGTTTATGGATGGCCATAGGTCTGCGTCCCTTCCCTTGCTGAGTATCACAAGGTTTTCTCTTTCCCACCTGAGTGTCATGAGCCCAAGAGCTTCCTCGGCGAGGTGCTCAGGCCCCTCTGGAGTAATTTCAATGTGGCCAGACCACTGGGAGTGCTGGACCTGGTCTCTAGGTCATTGGCATCATGTCTATCCCTGCAATGCACTTCTGATCAATGCCAAAAACATATTTCAAGTTCTGAGTCTAGGGTAGCTTTCTTTCCCCTCCACCATTTGGTATTGAATGTTTGTCTTCCCTCGTGTCATACCACGAGGAGAGGGAACACGTATGTCTTGTTCTTTCTTATGTTCCCAGGGTGTAGCAGAGTGTCTGACCCATACTAGGTTCTCAGTCAAGATTAATCTTTGCTTCTTCCCATCCACTCCAGCCACCTTTTTCTTCTGACATGGCCCCCATCTCCCAGCATCTGTGTAGCCCATCCCGGCCACCGAAACCTGCAGGGTGAAGAGGAGGGAGAGGAGGGAGAGGTAGAACAATCGCTTCTGGTTCTTCCACTAATTGGTAACAAGATGTCTTCTGGGAGGTTTGGGGAAGGGGTGGAAGAATACAAAGACTCCCGAGAAATCATCCCCTACTTCCCTGTGTCCCTCACTCTCCAACCCAACTTTTCAGTTCAGCCTGGTGGCTATTTGTTTTTCATTGGCCTCTCCTCTCCTCTTGCAGTCTCTCTGCCCAGCTCCCTATGTGGGCCGTTCTTGTTCTTGGATGCTTGGATCGCTCTTTATCTCCTCGCCATCTGTGTAAGGGGATCCTGCCAAGATGATCAGATGTGAACTCAGCGCCAGAAACATTTTAATTAATTTATGGTGATAAAATGCGAAAAGAAAACCAATGAGGAAAGTCTGGGCCAAAGAAAATTAAACATAAGAGGAAACAAAGAAACTGGAGCCATGTGGCCTTGGAAGGAAGGGCCTGGTTGGCAAAGGAGCCAGCAAACACTCTCTCTCTTGCCCTCTTCTCTTTTTTAATAACGCCCAAGTGGAAAAGCCACAGAGGATCCAGGGACTGGAGGGGGCAAACGAGAAAATTGAGTAGCTTGCTCTTGGCCTTGGCTTCTGGATTCGGTTAAGTGAACATGGGTGTGTAGAAGACAGAGAGCAAGGCTGTAGGATTGCCGACCCCTGTTGTAATAGGGGTGGTCGGTGTTTCTCAGGTAAGCAGAAGAGGGAAGAGTCTTAAGCTCCAGCTCTGGAAAAACCTTCAGCAGATGCTTAAATAAGTCAATATTTAATGTAAGGATGGCTTCCTTGCAGCCTGACAAATACTACTTGGATGGGGGTAATGCCTCAATTGGGAAAACACTGAAGAAAACCAGTATTAGCTAGCTTTTTCCCAGCTGAGACAAAAACAGGTTAGCAATACTGGCTACCAGGTCATTTGACTTATTTGCAAGGTTGATTTGATTTAGTTTTTCTTCCTTTTCCCTCTTTTTAATGTGAAATACTTACCAAGTGCTGAATAAAGACAAATTTTGCAGTGACTCTTTCTAACTGAAAACTCAAGACCAGAGGAAAAGGGGGAAATACTTGTGGACCAGCACATAGGAATTTTATCAAAATAAGAAGTTATTTTGTTTCTAATTTATTTGGGTATTTTATTTTTATAGATATTATGGTCTTAATCCAACTGGTGTAATTCAAGGAAAAGAATAGACTCTTAAAAGCAACTGGGAGACGGATATAGCAGTGAAAGGAAAAATGGGGACACATTAGTTGAAGACAAGGAAAGAAATGAGACCAATTTCTCAGTGATATTAAGGAATCTAGAGCACATATTGCCTATTTTTCCTAATGAAGAAGGAACTATATAAAACTGAGTAAATAAATTTATGTTGAACTTAGTAATGGATCGTTTATACAGCTGATTTAATAGAATAATAGAATTTTAGAGCTGTAAAGTGACTTCATACTATGGATCTGAATCAGAACTGCCCAGAGAGGTTTTCTTTTTCTTTTTAAAATTTATATGATTGGGCTTCATGCACCAGGGCTTATGGGGTGAGACATTGGCGTGTACATGTGAAAAACCCTGCAAGAGGTTCTGATATGTAGTCCCATGCATTTATTCATTTATCCAATACTTATTAGGTATCTATTATGGGCCAGACACTATGGTAGGTGCTAGGAATGCTACAGTTAGGAGAAAAAGACATAGTCCCTGCCCTCATGGAAGAATGGTCTGTGGGTAATATACAACCCTTTCATTTTCAGTTAAAGACACTATTACTCTGACAGTTTAAGTGACTTCTCCTGGGTCACCCAATTAGTGGTGGTGAACTGGAATGGAAGGTTAAACCTGGATCTCCCAGTTTTTTACTTCCATGTTCTTTCCATTAGCTACCCTTGCTGATTTTCTGACTGTCTTTTATTTAGGCTAATATTAAAATGTTTGAGACTCCAGTTGTATCAGAAAGCACCGAGATTTGGATCTTGGTTGATATTCTTGCTCTCCTGTGTGTTAGCTTTATGACAGTAGGCAAGTGTATAACCTCCAGCAACCTCCAATCCTCTCACCTGTAATATGGAATTGTACCCACCACACTGAGACAGAGGGAATAGGTGTGACTATTCAGCAAGTTAATACAAATGGAAAAGTCTGTCCAGAGCCTACCATTTTAGGAGAACTCAATTATTGGAAGATCTGTCCAGTTCTACACAGGAGGCCCTCAACCTTACTGGGTGTTGCCAGGGGTGGGATGTGTGGGGAGTCAGCCTGAGAACTGGCAGAGTGACCAAGTCTTCCTTACTCTCTGGAATGTGCCAAGTCAGTGTTGGGCCCATTGGCATCAGGTGAATCCTGCCATCTGAGCAACAGTGGTATGCTCAGGATGCCTGTGGTTGGTCTCTGACGCTCATGACAAAGCACTCGCAGTCTTTCCAGAGAAAATCAGAGATTCAGAGTTGGCACAAAGAGGGTCTGAAATCAGAGGGAACAGTGAGCCCTGGAGATAGAGACTGGAGTGTAGTGGCAGTAATTTCGGAAGCCCCCAAAGAATGGCTTCTTGGTTTTCTCTGCAAACCTGTCATCTTTGCCCCAGGGCATGTTGTGGTTACTTCCCAGGCTGCCTGCTGCTGACCAGCTCAGCAACCTTGGCTATGGCCTGAGTCTTTTTTTTTTTATTTTTTTCTCCACAGAACTCTTTCTATTTATTTAACTGTGTATGAGCATTCAGTCAATGCTCCACTGCTTTGTTCTGTAGGTCATGGCCTGAGTCTTGAGTGAATTTCCCTGACAGGACAGAAGTTACCACCCAAACTTGCTCCAGGTACCAGAACCAGATCATGACACAAAATTGGAAAGGAAGATATGAGAAGAAATTGGTTGGGTCAAGGTAGATCCATATATACCACCAGCAACAAAAATCAGATTTATAATGTACTTCTCAAAGCCTTGTATTTTATAATTTTTTTTAAGTTTATGTATTTATTTTTGAGAGAGAGAGAGAAGGGAAGCAACAGAGAGAGAGAGAGAGAGAGAACCCCAAGCAGGCTCCTTGCCATCAGCGCAGAGCGTGATGCAAGCCTTGAGCCCAAGAATACTGAGATCATGACCTGTATCGAAATCAAGATGCTTAACCAACTGAGCCACCCAGGCGCCCCCATCAAAGCCTTTTTAGATCTTTATTATTTAAGAGAACATATCACTCCTCTTGGGTATATGGCCAAGAGAAATGCATCTACGTGTTCACCAGAAGACATGTAAAAGAATGTCCATAGCAGCATTTTATATAACAGCCCCCAAATGGACACTACTCAAAATGTTCATCAACAGTAAGATGGAGCCTGCTTAGGATTCTCTCTCTCTTTCTCTCTCTCTCCCTCCCCTGATTGTGCTCTCTCTCTCTCTCTCAAAATAAGTAAACATGAAAAAAAAAAAAAAAAAAGAAGCCAGGACAGTGACTACCTTTAGTGGAGGGCCACTGACTGGAAGGACATGTAAAGTCAGTTTCTGAGGTACTATGATGATGTGCTGTTTCTGGATTTGAGTGTTGGTTGTGTGAGAGTGTTGAGTTTGTGAAAATTCATCCAGCTGCATACTTATAAAATTTGTGCCTCAGTATCTGTACACTGAGTTTTAGTCAAAAGGTTATGAAAAAGAAGAATGTGTTATTATCTGTGCACCATTGGCATCATAGATTGCTGCCTGGACTGGAAATCTGCATTGTGATTTTTCTACCAGTAAAATAATAAGGTAATACTCAATGTTTTCTTATGTCTGGCACAGAGTAGGCACTCAAAAATATTTATTGAATAAATGAAGAATGGGTCATAGCTTTTCTGTGGGACAGGTAAGCTATTAAGTAACAGTGCCAGGGAATTAAGTAAGAGCACTTGAGGAAATTTCCATTATCAGAGATTTTCATTATCTAAACCACTGTGTCAGACATTTAGGAAGGGAATCTCACACCTCCTGTGTGCCATCTGGCTTAAATTGGCATGTGCAAATGCATGGTACTCTTCTGTGGCAGCGGAGAGCAGCCCACGCTTAGGGTGACCTCCCTGTAAGAAGCTTTCCTCTGTTCCATAGCACCCGGAGCCCTTCATTAGGCCCAGTTCAGCTGGATCTTTGATGTCATATAATGCTACCCGATCATTTTCTCTTGGTCTTTGATGAGTAAAATGTGAGTGGGAGATATTTGACCTTGGGGCATGGCTTGTGGCAAGGCAGGAAATGCCTCATCTTGTTGGGGTACAAGAAGGGAAATTAAAAGGTACCATGAACTGGTACACACGGGCTGACTTTCAGGTCTGCCAAACATCTTCCCAGAAGTGTGGTGGGGCATGAACACAGATTTGCAAACAAGGACACATCGGAGGTAGCAGCCACCCAGGTCACCCTAACTCCAGCCCAGGTAGAATCTCTTTCAGTCCAGTGCACCCTCTAGTCAAACTTTTTAGGAAGCCAAAGGTATCAGGTTTTGAGAACTGGTTTAAACCACAGAAAAGTCTTGTTGAAGTCATTTTCCACTAGAAGATTGTGGGTGGTAAACATGCAAATATGCATTCACACACATAGACCCAATCCTGTCCATAAAGCCTGGTTTTTGCTTCCTTTTCAAAGGCTCAAACAAATATACTAGCAACTTAAACCCAACAAACAGCACAATATCAAGAATTGTGTGCCTTTTGAAACCGGGTTTCCAAAGACATCATTCCTTTGTCTTTAAAGATAGCTGCCCTTCTGTTGTCTCTGGTGGGACAGACCAGGTAGTCTTGTTTTCAGAGTGCAAACTGGGTTCTTTACATCATGTGGAATGGTGGTGAGCTAACATTCTACTAGCAGTCTTTCAGAGATTTGCTTCTTTTTTTTTTTTAAATTTTTTAATGTTTATTTTTGTGTGAGAGAGAGAGCATGTGACCAAGGGAGGGAGGGCAGAGAGAGGGAGGCACAGAATCTGAAGCAGGCTCCAGGCTCTGAGCTGTCAGTAAAGAGCCTGACTCTGGGCTCAAACCCATGAACCGTGAGATCATGACCTGAGCTGAAGTCAGATGCTTAACCAACTGAGCCACCCAGGTGCCCCAGAGGTTTGCTTCTTTCTATTGATGAAGTTGCTTAACCAGCTTGTGTAACATGAGTATCTTTGTGTTGCCAAATGTCAAATAATGATGACACTTGCATAGAGATGAAGTCAAAGGTTGAAGCCTGTCTTCCAAGGGTGGTCTGGTTCACAGGGTCTGGTGGAGCCCATCAAAGGGGACTAGACACCCAAGTTCTCAGGTCTCTCTTAGCCCCAGACATTATCCTTGGGGAAAAGCCATCAGTAGGGTAACCATGGTGGCCTCTCCCTCTGCCAAGGTCTAGGGCAACCAAATAATAGAAGAGGCAGATGCAGCAGCTGTGGAGAAGAGTAAAGAGAGCTGGGTAGTATAAGCTTTGGAAATACCAGAATATACCAAAAGACTGAGGGTGTTGAGAGACAAACCAACAAACATACAGTTAGCATTAAGCCCTGGGTTTGCTACCAATAATCCTTCTCTTTCTGCTTCTAACACTGCCACCCCTAGATCCATTTTGGGGGTGACAAAAAGGCTTCCCTTTCATTCATTTGAGAGAGAGAACAAGAGAGCAAGATTGACTGATTATAAAGATCCCTTCGTTTCTGGTCATGTGAACAGGGGAAGGTCTGCGGTCATGTGTCCCCCCTTGGCCCTTTGTTTTTTTCTCTGCTGTAGGGCAAGGATATTGGACTTTCTGATCTCAAAGGTCCCTTTTAGCATGAATGTCTGTGTTCCATAGTATCTTCCAAACAGCTTTCTAGGGAGGTGCTACCCCCAGAGGCTTCAGTTAAAATCCAAAAGTGTTTCCTGTGAAGGATAACGTTGTAAGCCTCATTAACACGAATACCTCAGGTCAAATGCACTTGCCAAATATACTTGATACTGGGATTCAGGACACAGGCTTGGTTCATTTATATTGGAAGAGAAGGAAGGAACATTCTGGAGAAAGGGGAGCTGACCAAAGAGCTCGGTATTGAGTTCTATGGAGGGTGTTCTGCCCACTATCTTACATGTAAGGTTACTTGAGGCAATTGGCAGGATTCAGTTTCAAAAAAGAGGCAGGATTTCTTTACCCTCATAACTGGCATCTGGAATCTGGAACCCTTCAGGATAACAGAAGGCAGCCAGACTTTGAATGATGCTTACTTCCTGGTATTCACATTCCTGGGTAATCTTTTCTCATTGGGTATGGGCTAGACCTGGAATCTTATACCTAGTTCATGCAAGGGTGGGGAGGGTCTATAACACATTTGTCATCAATACATGCATACTGAATAATTCTAATTTCACCAATGAAAACCTATTTCTATCCATCATGATCCTAGTAAACAGACCACTACTTTTCTTTAAAAACAACAACCCATTTCTGACATTGAGTATGTTAAACTTGTGAGCCTTGAGTTGAATAAGAGACGTTTGTAGTAGCTACCTCTGGAATCTAGGTTTCCTGAAGAGAACTCTCGCCAACTACTGCAGGTCTGTGCATTCTTGAGTAGAATGCTTTCTTGAGCCTGGGCAGCTCAAGCCCCAGACTTATAGCTTAAACCAAGTCATACACAGTGTCCCTCTGCACATTATAGACCAGTGGTAAATAAGAGTAGATTTGCAGAAGGGTTTTAATTTCTTGTTCATGTTGACGACCAAACCCTTAGTCTCCTATTTTCCTTTACATGTATTTATTTCTTGCTCTCTCATCCTCCATCTAGTACCCTGGGGTCTTTCTGACACCTGATGGGAATAAAAGAGATTGTTCTTTGGCCAAAGATTTCAGTTTCTTACCACTCCAAGTGGGGTTCAGATAAAGAGGTGAGGCTTGGTGGGAGGGGTTGAGGTGACAGATTTGCTCTAACCACTTTTGGCTCATCCAGGACTCTGGGTCCATGGTTGTGGGAGGTTGTGCAGGTGTAGCAGTCATGGCTCAGATTTGGTGGGTGTCCCAAGGCTCCATCTGTGCTAGGCATCCGGCCATCAGGCCTCCCTTTTTGTGGAAATACATTTGGACTGGGCTGCCTGGCATATCATGAATGACCAGATATTCTGAGCCTGGGCTGCCCAGACTCAAGATCCCATCAATGTTTTAAAAGCATATAGCTCATGGGGCATCTGGGTGGCTCAGTCGGTTGAATGTCTGACTCTTGATTTCGGCTCAGGTCCTGATCTCATAGTCCATGGGTTAGAGCCACATGTCAGCCTCTCTGCTGGCAGTGTGGAGCCTGCTTGGGATTCTCTCTCTCTCTCTCTCTCTCTCTCTCTCTCTCTCTCTCTGCCCTCTCTCCTGCTTTTGTGTGTACTCTCTTGAAATAAATAAATAAACTTACAAAAAAATAAAAAAATAAAAACATAGAGCTCACAACTAAATAGAGGAATGGTACCTACATTCCAAGCACTGTCCTTTTAGGTGCTCTGTCCAACACTTTTTGAGATGCATCAGCCCATTTTAAAGATCTGCAGGCTTCCAGGTTTCTGAGGGCAGTTGGGTGACCCAAGGCCAAGGCAGCAAGCCTTCTTACTAGTTGGAGTTTTGGGATTCAAGGCCCCAGGGAAGGTATATCCTCCCCTTATAAAACATTCCTAAATTAGTAAATAATGGAAATGAAACAGATTAGATAAAGTTTTGCAAAATAAAAAATAAATTGACCATAAAGCTACTTCCTATTTTCAGAATACAGTAAAACCTTGGTTTGAGAGTGTAACTTGTTCCGGAAACAAGCCTGTAATCTAAAGCACTTGTATATCAAAACGAATTTCAAGAACTGTTGGCTCAGTTGTGATCATGTGATATTTCGCATCATGTACTACTCATATTGCAAGACATCGCTCATTTATCAAGTTAAAATTTATCAGAAATGTTTGCTCATCATACAGAACACTCACAGAACAGGTTACTCGCAATCCAAGGTTTTACTGTAATTTCTATTTCCTTCTTTGAAGGAAGTAACTGGTAGTAGGCAATGGCTGAAACCTGGCTCCTCTAAGTTATTCATCCACCCTATCTCCATGGACTTCAGCCATTCGTTAGTACCATGCCTTTGCCTATGATTACTTCTTCCCCTTCCTCAGCAGATCAGAGTTTTAACAGTAAGCCCAAATCAATTGAGGAATTGACTTTCAGCACACGCACGCACAGGTTTGGTGGATGTGGGTGACATGGGTGCAGAGCAGCGGTTCGTGTACTTGTGAGAGAGTGCTAACACCCATTAAATATGATCTGTCCAACGAGTGGAAACAGCAAAGCCCCCTGGGAGCCCCCCAGCCTTTGGTCTCTAGGCTGGTTGGGACCACTTGGATTGTGCCCACAGAAACACGTGCTCCTACTGGCTCCTCTCCTCTGGGCTGAGTTGCGCTGACCAAGCTCCAGTTGTGTTTTGCTTTCTAGCCCGCCTCGGTGGGTGAGAAAGGAGCAGGTTTCTTTTGGGTGGGGAGGAACATTCCTTTCTTCCTGTGGGGAAGGTGGTATTTATGTTTCTCAGAAAAGAGGTTCCTGGAGAATAACAGATTGCTATATGCTTTGGCTGTTTGGGATAAAAAGAGAACAATTTAAGCAATCTATTTCTCCTCTGAAGTGCTGTCAGAAGGGTCAAGAGGGAGTACAACCTAGGAGAGCCCTTCTTCAGATTTAGTGTGTGAAGAAAGCAGCGGTGCTGAACTCTGCTTACAATCACCTTGGAGCTTTTTAAAACAACACCGATGCTGAGTTCCACCCCAGACCGATTAAGTCTGACTCTCTGGGCGGTGAGGCCTGAGTCTTGGTATTTTTTAAATGCTCCCCAGGTGATTTCATGTGTGGCCAAGGTTGAGAGTCACGGCAGTAGGGTATTGTATAGCTTATATTAAGAGCGCGAGGGAGACTGAATCGCGATTCCCTGACGTTAACGGAAATAAAATAAAATGCCTTCTCTGTGTCAGGCATCATGCTGGGCACTTGCCTTATAGTATCCCATGATCTCCATAGCACGTGCAAGGTAGCTGATGTGTTTGGTCTCTCCATCTTACCCAAGGCTTAGAGAGATGAGCTGATCTGTACAAGGTAGAGCTAGAATTTGAGGTGAGATCTAGGTGATTCCAAAGCCACTAAACCATGTGTTCCTGTAAAGGACCTACCTAGGGGCCAATGGGGAGGAAGGACTACAGGCTTTGGGGAGCAGCGGAGGGGATGGTGTGTTTGTGGTGATGGTGGTGGGCCAGTCAATAAAGACAGGCAATTTCAGGACAGTTTAAGGGCGAATTCCAAGTGTTCATCTGCTGTGTAGCTTTCATTGGCCCTTCCCACATTTCCTGCTGCTGTTATTTTCCTTTTCTCCTCCCATTCATTCCTGCTTCTTCTGGCTTTCCAGAAGGTAGGCTGGGCCAGAATATAGTACATGTCAAAAACAGAATTCATTGTCTTTCTGTCCAAACCAGTTTCTTCCCCTGTGAGCTGTGTTCTGCAGAGGTGTACCTCCATCTCACCCGGCCCTCTAGCCTGAAAACTGAGACTAGTCCTCAACTCTCTCTGCACCCTTATCCCCCCTCCCCTCCCGTGTTCATGACAGAGCTTGGTCTAGAGCCAGCTCCTAACTATGTGACATCCTCCTCCTCCCTGCTCCCTATTGCCATTGGACCGACCATTGCATGATCCTTCTCTTTTTCCTCCTCCATCATTTGATAATGTCACCATAGTAGGAAAATGCTACTTATTTAAAAACAGGAATAATACACATACAAATTTCTCTGAGTATGGCTTTTCATATAATTTTGACTTTTGAAAGCATTCTCTGTGTATTCAAACAACGAAATAAAATCGGCAATGATGGAAGGTAAGAAAACATCCTGAAACTGGAGGAAAACAAAAGAAAATGAGCCCGGCTATATTTCATATGAATAACATTACCATTATGAAGGAGAAAAATAACTGATCAAAGTAATTTATGAACACAGTATGACTATATACACATGGTCTTGGGCAGGCTTTGGAGATGAGAAGAACAAAAAGTCCTGAACTGTTTGTTGTAGGTTTGCTTTTGGGAGAAGTCCTTTTGAAGCTCTTTTAGATGTATTATAGGATTGAGTGTTGCGTAAATTAGTTCATGTTGTTGGGAGCGAGGGTTGTCACTATGGAATAAGAGGTACAAATGTGGATTGGGAAGTCAAGAAAGAACCCCGTGGGAATGGATTGAAATTAGAGGCACTGGCATAGATTTAGATGTGTGTGTGTGTGTGTGTGTGTGTGTGTGTGTGTGTGTGTGTGCGTGCGTCTTGTGTATGGATACGTTTCTATGTATATTTCCCAGCTTTGTCCACTAAAAAGGCCAAGAGGCAATGATATCTCAGTAGCAATGAGCACATTTAATGTTCAGATCTTGTTGTCTAATGACATTCCCCCATGAAAGGAACTAGTGCTCCTTGGAGAAATGGATGATGGAGAAATGGATGATTCCAGGGCTGAAGCAGGACAACTATAAGAGGTACAAGATAAACCTGGATATCTTGTTTTGTTAGAAAGTGAGAAAGTAGGGGTGCCTGGGTGGCTCAGTCGGTTAAGCGTCCGACTTCAGCTCAGGTCATGATCTCATGGATCGTGAGTTCAAGCCCCACATCATCTTCGGTGCTGACTGCTCAGAGCCTGGAGCCTGCTTCAGATTCTGTGTCTCCCTCTTTCTCTGCCCCTTCCCCACTCACGCTCTGTGTCTCTCTGTCTCTCAAAAATAAACATTAAAAAAAATTAAAAAAAAAAGTGAGAAAGTATGAAGAAAGAAACCAACAACAAACAGCCGATGAGATATATCACTAGAACACAGGAGCCAGTTTGAAGGGATTCCCAGTGGTCAAATCAGAGATAATTTGAACACTAAAAGTAAAGACAGTAATGAACTGTAAAACGCTAAAGAAGAAAGGAATCCATGAATCCATACTGATCATACAGAGATGAATAAAGAAATGAGTGGAGGAGAAGGGAGGTCTCTTTCTTATAATGGAGTGCCAATACCTATGGGTAAATGTGGAAGGGTGCTAATGTGGGAAAGTCATCATTTTGCACCCATCATAGTAAAATTGCCTCAGGTAAAAATCATCAATAGATGCTTAATCTATGAGACAAACTTTGATTAGGAACAGGGAATTTCTGTGATCTTAAAGTGTCTCCCCTCAAATTGCTTATTAATAGCAAAGCAAAAAATAATAACTATACATAGAATGGAGAAATCAAACACACTTTGACTGGAGATCAGAATTAATATCACAAATGAGGGACAGAAGTACTGTCCCTCACACAGAGGACTGTGTACCTATAGGACACATCACTCATATGCCATCTCTCCTGGGAATACATCTGAATCTAATTAATAGGGAACATCAGACAACTCAAAACGAACAACATTTTATTAAGTGTAAAGTGGGGAGGAGATTATTATTCAAAAATGTCAATGTTATGAAAGACAAAGGCCGAGGAAATGGTCCAGATTAAAGGTGACTAGAGAGACATTATGACTAAATACAATATGTGGTCTGACACTGGGTCCTGTAAGTGGGGGGGGGGGGGGGGGTGGTTTCTGCTAAATGACAGTATGGGGATAATTGACAAAATTGGTATTAGGGTGGAAGGGTGAGGTTTTACATAAATGTTCAATGTACTGGAACTGATAACTATACTGTGGTTATAGGAAAGAATATTTCTACTTTAAGTATATACATTGAGAGGTTTAGGGGTAAATAGCCATGATATATGTACCTTACTCTCAAATGGTTCAGAAAAACAAGCATACACAAATACACACACACACACACACACACACACACACACTTTTTTTTTAAAAGAACAAGAGCAAGAAAATAAATGTTAAAACAAACAGGGCAAAGTGTTAACAATAGGTGAATCTGAGTAAAAGTATATATAGGTGTGCTTTATACTATGCATGCAACTCTAAGTTTGAAATTATTTCAGAAAAAAAATCATTTAAGAACAAGCGATATGAACTTTCTCAAATATATTATGCGCCAAATTTTAACACTCAGGACACCACCAGTTCATGAACTCATGTGCTCATCAAATGTAACACAGTCACTTTATTTTTAATACAAGGAGTATGAACTAACAACACAAGAAGTTCATTTGTTTTTTTTTAAAAAGTATTTATTTATTTTGAGAGAGAGAGAGCATGCATGTGAGCAGGGGAGGAGCAGAGAGAAAGTGAATCCCAAGCAGGCTCTACGCTCAGTGCAGAGCTCAACACAGTGCTTGATCTCACGACCCCTGGGATCATGATGTGAGCTGAAATCAAGAGTTAACTCTCAACCAACTGAGCTACTGAGGTGCCCCAACAAGTTTGTTATGTAAGTAGAGATCATACTTAACATTTCATAGTGAAATGGTTCCCCCTACTAAAAACAGGTTGAAAACACTGGTTGATAGGATCAAATCCAAATTCCTTAGAAGGTGTCCCAAGACCTCATGACTCATTCCAGAGTTCCTCTGCCCTCATTCCCCAGCTCCCTTGTGTCTCTCAGCTTCTTGTATCTTCCTTCCAGCCATTCACAAAGTCCCTTCACCCCCTTTCCATTGCATTCCTGTGGCTCTTTGCACATGCCCTTCCCCCACCACACTTCTAAATCTGGTGAACATATTCTCAACTGTAAAGGCATCTTTTCTGTAAAGCCTCCTCTGAGAGCCCAACTCCAGCCCAGATGGAGGGGATCACCCCCACCTTTGGGCCATCTTTGTATCTTGTGTATGTCTGTATTATAGCAACTACAGCATATGTTATAATTATTTAGTTCCTTCTCTGTCTCCTCTGAAATATTCTTTGAAATCAGGGACTAGGTACAATTCAGTATTTTGTAGGTGCATCTAGAGGGGTATGCAATATAGTGTAGACACGGAGGCAGGGTCACACCTCCTTGCACCTGCTCTGCCAGGCTCAGGAGAGCCTTCTGTGCACATCTCTTCCCTACTCCTCAGGGCAGAGTGACCTCAGGCTGGCAGCTTGAAACTGGGCAGGGTGGGAGCATTCACATCATGAAAATTTGCACCACTTCCTGGAACCATTGGAAAAGAGGTTTTATTTTCCCTCTCTGCTGTCCACGTGGTCAAGATATGAATCTGGAGGTGCCAGGGTTGTGTTTTTTGGAAAACAGTCTGAGAGAATGATGCTGGCACACAGAGAGAAGCACTTGAGTGCTTGAGCATTTCATTCCTTTGTCCCTAGGGCTAGATACACACTTGCCCCATAGTTCAGTCAGGTGAGCCAGTAAGTTCCCACCTCCCTCCACACTTTTTCTGTGTTGGGGTTGAGCAGGATCAGGTTACTTTTCCCTCACTTGTACCCAGCAGAGACCAACTGTATCATTAATTGTTTTGAGGGCTTTAAGAGCAGAGACAGTCACATGTATTTCCCATGGCAACTAACGCTGTCCTGGGCACACAGGTGCTCAGTAAATCCATCAGATCCTCTTATGGAATATCCACAGTGGCCTGAGCACGTGGCCTGGCTGGCTAAATCTGCTTATATTTGTTATCCCCTGGAACCCATCAATTGGCGTGTCATAATACTTATATTGCATTTGTTTGATATTGCAACGACCAGCCCTTTTTATCCTTCCTACAGCTACAGCGAACATATTTTCTGAACCCCAAATCCAGACGCATGAATAGATGGGAAGCAACTTAAGAGACAGGATTTAGAAGCTGAAATTGCGACGTTTCCGGGATATTTTGCTTGCTTATAGGGATAATTAACTCAGGGGTAGCCGTGTGTATTATGTTTCTTTAAAAGTTTGTTTTAAGAATATTTTTAGGAATTTCACAACATCATTGGGTTAGATGCTCCCCAAACAGGGCTGGAAACCAGAGGCACCAAAGGTGATGTCTCTGAGTCAGACACCCATCAAAACTTTCTCTCTTAACATTCATGCCATAAAAACCAGCATAGTTTAGTTCCAAAGTTCTATTTTAGATTTGGTTGCTCAATTATGTTAAACCTTAAAATAGAAGTGTACCAAGCAGACACCTCATTTTTCAGTATAGAATTAAGTTCTGCCTGATAACGGATGGATACTTTCCACATTAATGTAAAATGTGAGTATGCATTGTGAGATAGTGTAATGCACTCCAGGAACAGGCCGTGATATATTTAGATACTGATTAGAAGTAAAACTGATACATCATTCCTTATAATGTACATGAATAGTACCAGTGCATAACAGTGCCTCTTGGGACTGAGGTCATTTATTTTTCCTCCTGGATATATTGTTTATATCATGTTCTCTCCCTCATGTTATATATTAAATTGTTTAATGTAAGCCATAAGAGAGCAAATGTCACTAAAGGTCTTCCCCCACACCCCCTTAAAATCTGAAGAATCAAATCTTCTAAAGCAGGTGATCTGTCAGTTTTCATTCCTGAATGTCATTGGTACGTACAGCTTTTCTTATCAGTTCATTTCACATTCCCAAATCAAATGACTATTAATCTACAACATCTGAGCAGAAAAACCGGGGCTTCCTGACTTTTATGCAGGCTACTTTCTGGGTTCCAAACGTGTGTCCACAGGAATGAAAGCTTCTTTGAAGTTACTAGGAAAATTAATTTATTATTAGAAAGTTTCCTAGGAGGTGAAGACCATTTAAAGTCAAATTGATAATAACTACCATGATTATTTTCAGAAAAGTGTGTGTGTGTGTGTGTGTGTGTGTGTGTGTGTGTGTGTGTGTGTGTGTGAATAGCGTAAGTAAAGTAACCACATGTCTTGGAAAATTGGATGGTCAAAAATTAAACTGCTGTGCTCTGTTATCATAAGCACCTCTTCAATCTAGAACTACAACAATAATAATCACCATTATTGAGGCTTATGGTGTGTCTGGCCATGTGAAAGAACTTTCATATACATCATCTTATTTAATCTGCACCCACATAAATCCACGGTGAGGTAGTTATGATTATTCCACATCCAATCCATCAGCAAATCTCGTTGTCTCTGCCTTCAAAATATCTTCTGCATCTGTTTCCTAACACCTCTCCTGTGACTGCCTGGTCTAAGCTGTTCTCATCTCTTGCCTGGATTACTGTAAAAGCTTCTTAATTGGTCTCTCTGCTTCCCTCTGGTCTCTGTGGTATTACTTAGTGCTGTTCACCCAATATCCCATCTTGCAGGCACATGGTAGGATTGTACTTTCCCACTGCCTTTGAAGTTAGATATGGTCCAATGATCTGCTTTAGCCAATGAAATATGAGTGGAAGTGATGCATGTCACTTCCAGGTTGATGTTTCAGAGCCCATGCATGAGTCACCACTCTCCCCTTTCCCTCTGTCATGGTGATCTGCAGTGATTCAAATGGAGGCTGCTCCATCCCGGCTCCCAGAATGAGGAGAGGTAGAGCAGACCCCAACTAATTTACAATGGACATAAAGGATGAGTGAGAAGTAACCTTTGCTTTTATAAACCACTACAATTTTGTGGTTATTACCTTCTCATTTTATAGATTTAGAGAAACTGAGGCCAAGGGAGTTGATTCTTGTGGTAATGATTATGTCCACTTGCAGCAATGAAAGATGACATAACCTACTCTGATTGATGCACCCTGACCCCCATCCCCCAGTCTCATCTTCAAACAGCAGCTGGAACATGCATCAGTCTATGCTGCTCAGAAGTTCTAATGGCCCCTCATCAACATAGAATGAGACCCAAATTGCTCACTTTCAGGCCCTTTACATTTTGGCAACCTCCTTGACCTCATTTCTTATCACTATCCTCCTCACTCTGCTTCCTTAACCCACACTTGCCTCCTTGATGTCACTTGACCATTCCTCAAATGCTGCTGCCTCAGGGCCTTTGCACCTACACTTTGATTCTGCCTGCATGGCTTTTGCTCAGATTTTATGAGGCTCTGTCCTCATTTTCTTCTGGCCTCTGTTGAAATGTTCCCTCCTCAGAGAGACCTTCCCTGACCACGGGAGCTAAAATAGCAATTTATTACTCTAATTCATCCCACTATATTTTTCATCATACTGTGTATTAATTTACTACTACCTGATGCTGCAGTTTCTATTTCTTTTTCTCTTTGTTGTGTTCCTCCTGAGGCCTGGGATTTTTGCCTGTTTCACCCACTGTTTGAGCTTATTATGTAAGCTTATTATATATTCCTGGTCTACTCTAGGCACTCAGTAAATATTTGTTGACCAACTATGAGCCCCAGTTTATCCATAAGGAAACGGAAGCTCAGAGAAGTGAAGTAGCTTGGCCAAGGTCACATAAGTAGTTAGTAAGGGAGTTGTGATCAAGCCTTGGTCCCTGACTTTGACATGCTCCATGAGATGGAGTCTTCTGCACACAGCACCCTGTAAATTCCGTCAGCACACGTGAGCCCTGGGCCTCTGGGCCATACCAGCCACACACTTTCTCTGGTTTTCATCGGTGAGACTTGAGGTTAGGGTGAGTGGTTTTGAAAAGTTTCACACTCCGTTGTGGTTCATTTGTCATGTGGGTCGTAATCTGTTTTCTAACCGCATCCCAGCAACATTCTCTCATTGTACTAATGGAGACTTGTCATATGATTAAAAAAAAAATCATGGGTGATCTCAAAGTCACTACTTGCCTTTAAAATGAATGGTTTCTTTACTTACCCTTGAAAATACAGTGCCTGCTGTTTTGGGAACTCATTTTGAATACAAGAGGGATGTGACATTTTGAAGAGCCCACTGTCTCTGAGGCTGGCCGGAGCCCACGGGCTGGGGTGGGCTGGGCTGGAGTGATGGGCTCAGTTCTTGGTGGGCAGGGGTACCACCCGCATCCTGCTCAGCCTTACCCCCCCCCCCAGCCCCCCCGCCACTGGGCTTGCTGGTTCACAAAATAGTTCACAAACTAGTTCATCTCCACAGGGAGTGGAGATGCCAATGAGGCAGAGCTGGATGCAGATAGGTCAATTAATGTAAGCTGTGCCCAGATGATCAGCTAATATCTCACTGAGGTTTTTATAGGGTCACAGACTATTGGAAGAAGAACTGGAATAGGAACACCTTGGAGTTCATCAGACCAGTATTCTCAGAGCATGGTCCATGGACCGTCTGCTTTAGACCCATCAATGGTTAAGTTGAAAATGGAATATTCCTCATTCCCATTTCAACACTAGTGAATCAAGTCTGCCCCGAGTAGAACTTGGGACTCTGTTCACTGAAGCAGCTCCCTAGGTGTTTCTTGTGAATGTTCAACTTTGGGTCTATTTCAACCTTTTCCTTTTTTATAGGTTTAGAGAAACTGAGGCCTAGGGATTTGATTCATGTGGAGATGTTTATGACAGATTGTAACAAGGAAAGGTGAAAGTAATTTTGGGGGTAAAATAAAAACAAGAGCCATCATTCGTCTTTTTTTTTGTTGTTGGCACCAGTCCCTTTCACAAAACAACATAAACAGGAAACCCATGTTCATCTATGAAGCATGTGGTAAATATAGGTTTTCTCTAATATTCCTTGAAGTCAGTTTTCAGATTCTCTGCACACCCCGTTCTAGAGCTCTTGACTCTTTTCTGAAGCAAAAACCTTCCATGAATTTGCTCCTGTGTTTACCTGCAGAATCAAGTCTACTAGTAGTTAGCCAGCATCTGGAGAGAGAGAGAAAAGTGAGGGATTGGAGAAGGCAAAGAAGAATGAGTCACACCCCAGACGATTCATCCAAATAAATGCTGTGAAGAGCTTTTTTAGAGGCTCTTGCTACTTAGGCAAGGGAATAAATGTAGAACACATTACAGAAGACAGTGTATCTATGTGAACCAGCTAATTTGTTTTTTTTCCACCGATGTGAAATAAGGCCAAGGACCTATCAATCAGCCCAGGAATGACTAATTATTGGAGAACAGAAGATTCTCTGTAGTTTATTCTTTGTATCAATACATGAAAAAAAAATCCCCAGAATTTTGTGGTCAAATGTGGCTTTAAGTGAATAGATAAGAGCCCAAGTAAATGGAAGCACTCTCCATTCCTAAGGGAAGTTGGTGAACTGCCCACATAATTTGCTGATAAAGGCCCATCTGTTAAAACAAAGTAGAGTTGCATTGGCAATACATTTCAGCCAGAGACTGTAAGTGGTTATTTTTTCTTGACAGCCTTGTTGCCTTTTTTTTTTTAAGCCCAGAAAACTCCTTGAGAGTGAAATATAGATTATGATATTGGCTTTAAGTTAATGTTACACTTTCTGCTTGGAGAGAGAAAAACCCATCGGCACAAGGTTCCCTGGTAAACACTGTTGCGTGATAAATTGTTATGAGAATAAAGTCATAAGGAAAACTCAGCTTTGCAAATGACACACGTAGAAAAACAGCAGATGTCTGATGAAGTAAAGAACCGACTTATTGCCAAGACCTTGAAAAACAAAATTAATTTCCTTTCGTCTTTGATAATGATGATGTAATGTAGTTAATAGGAAGAGGCTGCCATGCTCAAGTAGTTATAAAAGGAGAAACGTTCACCAGGCACTGGGTCAGAATCGTTGGTTTTAGTTGCTGTTACTCTTGACACGTTGGTTGCTAGATGAGGCGAGTCAAAGAAACAAGGAACTTGTTTCGTGTTGTTTGGAATGTAAATGGGCTTGGGCTCCATTAATATTTTTAAGCAGCTATTTCATGAAGAGGAAAAAAAGCAGTTAAATCAGAGTTTTGCCTCTGACAGTGATTTCAAATATTTGAAGCCTTTGAAAATTATTGTTGGTGAAAAAGATACTGCAGAAGAAAAAAAGTCGTATTTTACAAAATAATTAAATTTCCGTAAGGAGGAGCATGCTTGGTTTTTAGGTAAATGAGGCACATGGCTGGTGTCCTTTTCCATACAGACGTAATTTTAAAGTACACACCAGAGAGAGATTTATCGACTACTTAAGCCACGAACAATCCATAGGTGGGTCCAACTGTCTCTTTTCAGCTCCATCTAAAAATAATCAACATGAAAGCTTATTTTAAGGAACATCTGACCATTGTTGGCATCTTGCGTTTCAGGATGTATAAGCTGCTGAGTTTTCTGGTCCCAATAAACTAAGTTTTAAATAGGCAAAGTGCCAGCAGCCTAACTCTGGTCTCAGCATCAGAATTGGCCCCGTTCTGCGGCACATCTGAATTTGTTTTGTCTGCCTGAACCGCATGCCTTGTGAGCAACCTTTCAGTGAGGTTACTCTGAATCTCAGAAAGGGAGATATCCCTCTTATGACCTTCTGGTGGCCAGAAGGTCAGAGGATCAGCCATTAGAAATACCAGCTTGGTGGGGTTGATGAAATTTGCCCCCCTTCCAGTGTATTCCCTGGAAAGCATACACATGTATATCTGGGAGTCCCTCTTTCAACGGCTCCACCAGCAGAAACTCTGCGCATGGGTCGACACTCCTGACCCACTGCCCCTGACTGCTACCTCAATATGAAGGCCAGAGTTTGAAACTTTGTCTTTTGGTATTTTGAGGCCAGTCATTATCTGTCTTTGGGGGAAGATCCTTCTCCCTTGAGAAAAGAACTTTGAGGAACTAATGGATGAGTCTTTTCCAAATCCATGGTAGTTTATGTTGAAATCTAGGAGATGCAAAAGCTTTATCTGTTTTGTCTGCCCTTTTCCTTTTATTTTCTCTTTTCTGCTTCTAGACCATTTATATTGGAAACACATTTAAAAGGCCCTTTGTTTATTATTTTTCTTCTTTTCCACTTAATTCATCTGGTATAAATTAGGGTTATCTAGGAGGGAAACCTGACCATATACCTGTTGGCATAAAGTCCTTTGCTATCGTGAGAAGCTGCCTGGGTTGTGATGTTATAGCAAATAAAAACAATAATGATAGGAACCAGTTATCAAGCATGGTATAAGAGTATTAAGTTTTTTTTTTTTTTGTACTATCTTGTTAAATTGTGACTATCTTGTTATGGAAAAATGACAGATTACATACTATGAATAGCTCCCTTTTACAAATGAGGTAACTCAAGGCTCAGAGAAGTTAATTAATTTACCCAAGATCACACAAATCGTTTTGTGCCAAAACTGGGATTTCAAGGCCTTTACTCTTAACCCCCAGGCCATACAACTTTCTTCTTCTCTCCAACATTGTATTTTCTCTGCCTTTTGGTTTTCTGACCTGTAACCAGGATGGGAAGACATCCTATGGCATGAACATTTGCTGTTCTGAACTGGTCTGAGAGAGAAGGTCCATGTGTCCCAGTCTCTCCCTATTGTGGAAAGGTTCTTATTAAATTCAGTCATTCGGTTAATACATTTTGGAGGCTGCTGAAAGTGCCCTTCTAGAAAGATGGGTCAGGCTGTGGAGGTCCTTTCCCACCATAATGTAACAAGTTTGAAAGCTATTGCTTTTTGGGTTGAACTGGGAGATTTGGATATGTCTTCAAAGGTATGTCTTTGCTATTTCAGCTGGGGGATTTTTAGCTCAGTAGTCAAGCCCTAGAAGAGATGGAAACAGAGCCTGCTAAGCAGAGTTGTAAATCTCAAACACTTGCATTTTCATACAGAGTCAAGCAGAAGGGAGTAAGAACTTGGAAGCTCATCTCACAGAAGAAAAAAATCAAGGGAGGAGCTGGTAAACTTCATGTAGAAGTTTGCGGGGGTGGAGGGAAATCAAAAGGTCGGTGGAAGGCACGAGAGCTTACTAGGTAGACACTCTTGTGATGAGGCCTAGGAAGGAAGAGGGGAAAAGAATGAGACTCAGAATGAGCCGTATGATGGACAGATTGAGAAAGAAAACTCAGGTATCAGAACAAAAGAGAAATAACCATCTGAAAGTTTGAAGAGTAAGTCGTTTCCTTCTCTGTTTTTCTCTGAAATATTAGCCTAATATTTGTTTATTTTGAGAGAGAGAGAGAGAGAGAGAGCGAGCACAAGTGGGGAAGGGGCAGAGAGAGGGAGAGACAGAATCCCAAGCAGGCTCTGCACCATCATTCCAGAGCCTGATGCGGGACTCGAACTCATGAACTGTGAGATCATGACTTGAGCCAAGATGAAGATTCATATGCTTAACTGACTGTGCCTATCCTAATGGCTTTTATAGCTTTGTTTGAGCAGTGTTGAAGATGATATGGCTGTTATTTTAGAAAAATTAGGCATTATGAACTTCTGTAGAAAGTTTTACTCTTAGGAAGATTTTTTTTTTTTTTTAGCTTTACACATTACTTTTGGTAGAAGCTTACTACTAGATAAGGAGGAACTCAGTTTAAATACTCCATGAATAGAAGATGTTTGTCACTTGGAACAAAGAGCAGCAGTTTCTACAGGTGCTAAAACTTAAATAATTCTGCTTTCTTGGAGTTAATGGAAGGAGTATTTGAAAACCCAGAAAAACTCACAAAACATCTGAAGTAGTTGCACTTCTGTCTTGCAAATAAGCTCTTGTCTAGAATGGCTATGAGAAACTATTGGAAAACCATTGCTATAAACAAGGTTACACAAATGCCTTCAAACCTTGCAAGGGTATCATATATGTGTGCAGCACAAGCTGATTATCTTCACTGTATTGATGTTTTGGCTCCTCAAAACAAAGAAGTGGTTAAAAGCATGAGCCTTCAAGATGGATGAGACAGACAAGGTTCACATACCAGCTCTAATACTTATTTGTTCCATGTGTTTGCAAATTGCTTGAGACTCAATCTCCTCATCTGTGAAGTAGGGATAATATCCCTGCCTCATCCTGTTGTTCTGCAGACTAATAAGAGAATGTGTTACACACATTCCTGGCAGGGAAGGTACTCACTAAATGGTAACTATTATCATTATCTAGATGCTAAATACAGCTAAGCATTTTAATATGTAGGCTATTTTGTGTTTGGAAACTAGAGGAAACCCTTAAAGTCAGGCAGGTTCTCCTAATACCTGGACACTAAGCAGAGTGTCAGGGTGTTTGAAGTTGTTAATGTCTCAAACTCCCTACATAACAAGCCAGATATTTGTTAGTTTCTCTGGAGAAGCTCTGCCTTTCCATTGAGGAACACTGGACAATTCATTCATTCATTCATTCATTCATTCATCCATTCATCCATTTCTTTAGCTTCTGCTATCTGCCATGCATTGCCTAGGTGCTGGGTGTTTGAGAGTGCAAAAAATTGAGGAAGTTTCCCCTTCCTGCAACTTATATTCTAGAGGGAGGAGAGAGTTAACCATGAATAAATAAATACACGCAGAAGATTTTTTGACGAGCATAAGTACTCCAAAGAAAAGTCTTAGGGAGGTATAATGGACAGTAACCAGATGGAGGTGGAGGACTGATTCAGCTGGGGAGGTCACAGAAGTGCCTTGGAGCCGGTGGGTATTGAGGTAAGAAATGAAAGGTGAGAAGGACACAGGGAGGAGTCTTCCAGGTAACTTGAACAAGCAAATATAAGCACCTGTGGGCAGGAAGGAGCTTGGTGTGTTAGAAAAAGAAGGCCATCCTGTGAAGAATGTGGTGAAGGAAAGGGAGAGTGGTGCAGGTGAGTCTTGGTGAGAAGACAGAGACAAGGTACAAAGGATTAGAAAGGGGAAGGGGGTTCCCTGCAGGAAATTGCTCCACTATCAGATTCCACGTAAGTCACCCAAGAAGAAGCTTCTACTGTAGGTGGACTCCTTGTGCCCTCGGCACACAACAAAGTGAAAGACCAAGAGGTTAAGTAATAAGGGGACTCACTGGAAAAAGGACACTACAATTTTGGTGGTAATTTTACTTTGGAAAATAAATAAACAAAATATCCTCATTTCACCAGCCTTCCTGGTGCACCTGAATGCAATGGAGCCACTGGAAAGCTTCTGAAACACCTTATTTCAGTTTCTCCTTGAGAAGGTTGTAAAATTTTATATATGTTTTATATATAAATATATATATATATTATGTGTGTGTGTATAAAATAAAAACCTGTAAAATAATAGGTAGACCAATATATAAAAATTTATTATATATATAAATCTATAAATATATATTTATAAATATATATAAATCTACCTATCTATTATTTTAGTTCCCCCTCAAGGTTGTAAAATTATATATACTTAATGTATATATAATTAATAATATACATAAGTAATAATTTAATATATATAATACTGTAATTATCTCATATATACAAAATATCTTCCTATTATATGTATAGTCTATTAAAGGCTTAGAATCAACTATTTTCATTCTGTAGCAATTTTGATATTTTTGAAAATAGGAACATGTTGTATGAAAGCATTCTAATTCCTAGAAATAGATGTGTAGGCACTATTTAAGCCTTAATTTCTCCAGACTTTTCTTGCCTGTCCAGGGCTCACATGCTTGATGGTTTCATGCTAGGTGACATGACCGCATAGCACACAGCAACTTAACCCTGTTGGGGAAAGCGTGGTGCTCATGAGGCCAAGGTGGTGGGGTCAGGCACTGGTGGTTGGTTATCTTTGTTCTGTTACAAGGCCAAGAATTCATTTAGCCAGTTTAGGCATATGTGCCTTTGGCCATGAGGAGCACAGGTGATAGCATGTCAGTAGACAGGGAAGATCTAATGTGACCACAGCCATTTGGGAGAGTGGGTAATTGCCTCACTGTGGTCTCCACAGAGACATTTTGAGCTGAGGCTTCTCTCTGTCAGCAAAAGCCTCTGATATTTGAGAAATCCCATGGAAAGTCACATTCTAGGAAATGTTACTCTTCGTGGAGGCTCTCTCACTGGACAAGTCAGCTCTCCCTGTGTTTGCTAAGACACTCTGTCCACCCACTGGGAGTTGGCACAGTTTAGGGTAAAGAGGTACATCATTTATCCAAGTATAAAAAAGTGGTAGGAAAAAATGCTGCAGTCTGCATTGCAGGATAAGATATTCAAATGTAATTGGAATGCTTACAGCAGTTGATGGCCAAACTAGGTCAGTCAGTCAAAGAAGGTAGTCTGGGTTTGGAGATGATTTTACATGTAGAGGAATTCTTTCCATGACCTCAGCAACTGAGCACAGGAGAGCAGGTCTTTTCCCACAGGTGAATGATACTTGAGATGCTGAATGGTTTCATTTTGTAGCTGTGGTTCAAAGAGAGGGTGGAATTGGGTCCGAACTGCAATCAGCCAAAAAAGATACCAGCAAACTGAAAAGGTCACCAACATGGTGATAATCGCTTCTTAGGGATGAACCAAAGCACCAAGAAGCTGACAAGTCCCCAGAACACATTCATCAATGGCCTGTGAGGCCATTATACACCATGGTTACTACAGGAGCTTCCAGCCCCTGCTCTGCTCCCTCACGCTGGTCCTTTGTGGCTGATTTCCATGACAGGGGAAGAAAAACATTGCCTTTTGGCTAGCTTGAGTTTTTTTTTTTTCCCTCCACCACTTTGGTTTTGTATGGTTTGGCTCAGAGACTTTCCCCCCCAATGTGGCTCAGAGGTGTTGGTCATTCAATCTCAGGCCAAGGGTGCCAAGATCTATGTTCTGGCCATTCCAGGTGAGTTTGCCGAGAGGTGTGGCATGTGTGCATCCAAAGGCTGTTTGACCCTGAACTTTTGTGGTGAACTACATGAGAGGACTGGCAAAGTATTCATTGAGCACAGGGTCAGAAGACAATGGCACATTACCTTAAAACAACAAACTTTCCTGACTACCCCTCTAAAGGATTAATACAAATCATTATTTTAAAAGGAGGAAGGAAGGGAGAAAAATGGATATACTCCTGCTGGGGGACAGATGTCAATAAATCATGCCAGTCTTCTTTCAAATGTTGCTCTTGAACACTAAGGAAATTAATATAAAAGATATGTTTCCTGAGAGTCACAAGACTCAGGAGGAAGGCATGAGGAATTTGTGGACCTATTTCTAGGTCCTTGCAAATGCACTTTATGATCCATGTTCTCCTCCATGAAATACTGAGTTTCTCCTGACTTAATTAACAGAAATGCAAGAATGAGGGGAAACTGTTTCAATAATAATATAATTGGAGATAGGCAATGCAAGCGTACACATGAATAAAACAAATTGCTAAAGTCATATGAAAGTTTGGATGGAGAAGACTGGAAAAAATGTTATAGAAAAGAGAGGCTACTGCCTCTCGGTTGAAATTACAAGTGGTGGGCTGGTAGGGAAGTCATAGACGTTTTGGTCTTAGGTTGGCAGTGCCTGTGCTGGCTTTGAACTTAGATGCCTCCATTCAAATCCCAACATTTCCAGTTACTTCCATGTGACCCTGGGGAAGGTAATGAGCCTCTTTAGGACCACTTACCTCATCTGTTAAATGGTACCTATTTCATAGGACTCTTGTGAGAACTAAAGGAAATAATATAAAGCTTGTCAAGCGCTTAGCTCCATGCCTGGTAAATGCGAGCTCTTGATAAATGGTGGCTATCAATATTAAGTCATGCTTTAGGAGGAAATATACAAAAGAGCTTGGCAAGGGGTCTGTATTCTTCCTGGAGGCTATAAATGTAAAGACGACACACCCTATGGCCTATTTTCTGGGCTTAAGCTGTAACTGTCATTGTGTCAGGAGACACCATTTTTTCCCACCTTTTCCTCATTTTCTGGCCTATGTCACTGATCCACTTTGCTTTGGATCCTGAATCAAAGTGGTTTAATATGCTTCAGTGATCTTTGTTGCACATTTCCCATACTAATGAAAAGCTCAGAGTGATTTAAATATACATTTACATATGATATAAAGGAGGAATATGCAGGAATGTATTTCTAAAATTATAACATATACGTGATATACATGAAGGCATGTGCGAGTAAACATAACATCTTAATTAATGGGGCAATCTAAGGGGCTATATCCCAGAATGAGTCCCGTGGACTATTTTAGCAATTTAGGTCTCTATATGCTCTCCTCCAATTTCATAGATTAAGGATTTAGGGATCAAAGCAACAGTCATAAAGTGATACAGGAATCCGTGGAACTGATTTTTTAAATGAATATTGTCATGGGTTTACAAACAATTGTATGTCCCAAATGCACGGTGTCCTGGATTTAATTTTTTTGTTTGTTTGTTGTACTTTTGGATGCACAATTTCAGATCGTTTTCTGTGAAGTACTTGTGAATTCTGTAGGATGAACCGTGAGAGAAGTGTATAAATTTTTATTATATGTCCTAAATTGCAAAATGAATTGTTAAAATTAGATCTAGCCGCGTATGTAGCTCTTTAGTAACTCTTGTAAACTTAGTTGGAATGGGAAAGTTGCTTTTGGAAGGTCCAAGCCGTCCAACTGTACCGCTAAGCTTCCTCTTACAGTTTGTGTGTTTAAGACCAACAAATGCTAGAAAAGTGTTCTTGGAGCTGTTTGGACATTTTTGTCTTTTAATTCAGAGAGCAAACTATTTTGAACTCCACACCAAATCGTCATGGCTCTCAAAAGGAAAGGCATAGCAATGCACTGCTCTTCCATGGACCAAATAAATCCTGAAGGAAAATATTGGATCATTCTGTTTATTCCTGTGTCAAGAGTTTATTGATCGAGTGAGCTCTCCTGTAGCTCAGGCAGCCTTTGATCTGCCAGGGAGAAATTGGGTTTGGGATTTTGGCGGAAGGGAGGGGAGGAGGTTGGGGAAGGACTTGGAATGTAATGGCCCTTGTTATCTGTAGTGGCCAGAGACACCCTGACACGGGCCAGCTCCCCAGCTCCGAGCTGCTGCTGGGGAGGAGCAGAGGCCGGGGGTTGGCTAGTGGGAGCTGAAGGCAGGACTTTGGCATTTTCAGTGGGAGAAGCACTTAGTTAAAGCCGTTGGAGTGATTTCTTGCTGCTAATAGATTTGTTTCTTTAGAGCCAGATAAGTAAAGGAAATGATGACTTTTAAGTGAATAGTTCCCCTGCTTGGGGCTGGTTAGTGTCAGCTAGTCCAGTGGCAGGAAATACCGATGGGTTTTTCTTTCTTTCTTTCTTTTTTTTTTTTTTTTTTTGTAGTCTAGTGACAAAAGCCTTTGCTGTCTCCCCTCCCCCCTCCCCCACACCCCCACCTTCTTACCCTCTCTCCTGGCCTACAAAACCCAGACGCCGGCCCTTCTGCCTGCTGGTGGAGGGCCAAGGCTTGTCTGAAAGCCGTTTAAGTAATTGCTCATAATTGCACATGTTTCCCCGACTGGGCTTTTACCTCTCCACCCCTGAAATT
Organism: Puma concolor; assembly: GCF_028749965.1. Lineage (NCBI taxonomy): Eukaryota > Metazoa > Chordata > Mammalia > Carnivora > Felidae > Puma > Puma concolor. The sequence goes on from NC_141672.1 coordinate 46,809,708, forward strand.
AAAAGGGGCCAAAGATGTGTGACCTTTTTCTAATGGGATAGGTTCTGGAACAAAGGAATTCAAGGAGGAGGCCCGGGGCCTTTATCAGGGCTCATCTCTGACAGCTGGCCCAGGCCTGGGGGGAGAGGCAGGATTGTCCTTTTTCAAGTTGGAGAGGAGCAGGATTGGGAGGAAATTCCTCCTCCCTAAACCTCAGTTTCATGTAGTGCATTCTGAAGTTCTCACTTCTCTCTTCCTCCACTCTGCCTGAGCGCCACATCTTTGTCTGATGCTGAACAGCAATGAATTCTGAAAAGGAGTTGAGCGACCACACCCTGTGACAACTCAGGAGGTCTGCCTTTCTCTGGATAACTCCTTATCCCTTGAATAACTCATTTCTCTAAGCCCCAGGTTTCTCATCTGAAAAACAGGGATGATGGGATAATGTCACCTGTTCGAGGGATTAGAGATAATGATATGCAATGCATAAGGCTTGGCACCAAGGAAGCCAATACATGGTCATTAATTCCTAAATATGATTCCTCGATGTTGTTTCACTCTCCTTCTTCTAATCTGTCTGAGCTGGGGATAAACAAATTCTAGGCCTTGAATTTTCGGACTCAGATTAGCTCCAATCTATGGAATTCTAAACACAGAAAGGAATTTTAGAATCATCTAGTCTACATTAGAAGCACCTGAGGGGTTTTTCGTCTGTTGGGTAGTAGGCTCTGGGTGTTAGTATTTTTATAAAGAGGTTCAAGGTTATTTCAATATGCAACTAGAGTGGAGAACAACTGATCTTGTTGCACCACAAATGAGAAACCTGAGGCCAATAGAGATCTGTTAATTCCCTCATTAGCTTGCTGACCCGCCCCTCTTTGCGTGTAGCACCAACTATGCATCGAGAATTTACTGTATGTCAGGCAATGTTCCAAGCCTGGGAGATGACTTCGTGGATTGCTGTCCTTGGAGGAGAGCACCAGAACCAAGACTGAGCCCTGGTAGGGAATACTTCTGATCTATCAACTGCTAGCTTGTTGCTCTAAGTTGCTACTTTACATTAGTAAAAGTTGCACTTGGGGCAAGGAGAAATCTGTCATTTGAGATGAATAGCTGATAGGGATTTAAGCTTCTAGACTAGATGGTGTCTTCTCCGTGCCGAGACTCCTGTGATCTTTACTAAATCCAAACATCCCAGAGTATCTTGGACTCTGAGTGTCCCGAGCCATTTTCTGTGGGCTGTCCTCTTGTCTTCAAATTGGCCTCATGTATGAGGGCATAGTTCATGAACTACAACCAGATTCTGGTCTGGAAATCCTGCTGACACAAACAAAATGGAGACAACGTGAAAATTCTGCGCCTTGGTTTATGCTATTATAGTTAATGATCTGTCAGTATTTCCATTATAAACCCCTATTTTCGGGGATGTATAAGCCAGTCATAAACGTTCTCTCCAGGCAGAGCTTTGGCACTTGTGATTTCAGCCTGGAAGCACATGTGTGTGTTGGTGTGTGCATGTGTTTTTACAAGGATATGAGAGAAAAAAATAAGTTAGCCATTTTTAAGCAAAGGATGGTGAGAAACAGGGGCGGGGGGAAAGGTGGTAATTGATTGCAGATGCTCTTTTGATGCTGCCAGGACTTGAAAACTGCTGAGTTGCTTTGCCCCCCAATTGGGGATCTTGAAGGGTTGAGATGCTATTCTGTGCCTTAATTCTGTGCAAGAAATGTTATTTGATGAAGTAAAAATCCACATATGAAGGGGTAAAGTATGGACTTGGGTAGTTTCCACAAGATCGGGAATTGACTCAGATCCAGAAGCTGTAGGGACCAGAAGCCAAAGAATCAGAACAATATACTGCAAAGACAAATTCTTTTCACCTGAGCCTGGCTGATTCCCTCCATCATCCCCTCTTGTTCTATCCCTAGGTATAGGGGATGAAGAAGGTGTAGCAGGGGCCTTCCAAGAACCTGCTTCACTTTGATTTTGGTGGTAGCCATAGCTGTCTTGGTGTGTGGTTGATGGATGGAGTTGTCCATTTTCCCTTTGAATACAGAATTCCAGAAGACTTCTGATAATGTGGATCTAATGAGATTATATCAAAACAGTCATGTGAAAGGCACCAGGCTGATGATGTTGGTTAGAATCCAGGAATCAAACCATCTATAACACTCCTCAAGTTGTAAACCCTGAAGTGGCTATTATGCGTTAAAACAAAACAATCTAATTTTGTGGGCTGCTTCTCCCACAGTTTTTCCAGAAGGATGCTGTAGTTTAAAATCTAAGAAGGACTAATCTTGAGCAATAAAGGAATATGTAGAAGAGAAACCAGGGCCAGGAAAGTCAGAATCCATTTTGTCCAAACACATGCACATCAGTCAAAGTGCACAATGTATGCCTCTCACACAGGAAACTTCACACCTGCATGCTAAGAACAGAGACCAGGGTTGTATTCATCCTTACATCTCGAGACTGGGACCTAGTGAGAACACAGAAGCTTCTAGACCCATTTCCCCTCACAACCATCAACAATTGTCTATGGTGTATAGCACTGTGGAGATATCTATCTATCTATCTATGTATCTATCTATCTATCTATCTATTATTGTCAAAAGACCATGTGCCTCAAGAAGCACTCATTTCCTGCAACTTTCTCTCTCACTCACTGTACATTAGCCACTAGGATGAACTTTGTGTTTCTTGAGCACATCAAGTTCATTCCTTCTCTAAGGCCTTTGCACCACTCCTCCCTGTGCCTGGAATGTTCTTCCCTCCTCTCTTTGCCTGGCTGGTTCTTTATTCTCATTTTAGACTTAGCTCGAACATCCCTTTCCACACAGAGCCTCACTTCTCTCTCCCCTGTCACTTTCTTCCAGGGGTTTGCAAACTATGCCCTGGGGGCCTGAAGTGGCCACCAACCTGGTTTCATATGGCCTGAGAGCTAAGTATGGCTTTTACATTTTTTTTTAAGTGGTTGAAAAAAGCAAGAGAAGATGACTATTTTGTGATAAAAAAATTGTATGAAATTTGAATTTAAGTGTCTGTAAATAGATAAAGCTTTATTTGAACTCAGCCAGGCTCGTTCATTTACATGTCGTCCGTAGCTGCCTTCATGCTACAGTGGCAGAGTCGAGTTGTTGCAATGGACAATCTTCAGCTCACAAAACCTCAAATACTTTCCCTCTGGCCCTTTAAAAAGTTTGCTGACCTCTGCTGTAGTCTAGTACTGCATTTCAGTTTCTCTGTACCCCTTGCCTTTGGCTATCAATTATCTTACTATCTGTTTGCTTTTATATTTATTTGTCTGTGTCTCCCCACTAGAAGCTCTGGAGGGCAGACCTTTTCTGTTTGATTCACTGATGCCTAGTTCAAGACATAAAATGGACGCTGAAAATGTATGTGCTGAATGAATGAATGAATGGATACAGTTCTTGCACCAAATGATTGGCTCTGAAACTTAAATGGGCTCATTCATCCCTTCATTCATTCAGGAACTAACTACTGAGTGCTTACTATGTGGCAAGCATTTGTACCTTTGGCTTACCCATTCATTTGCTTTCACGGCGGTTGATGTATCAAGACTGCTTCCTTTCCTGGGCAGCTGTGGAGTTAGTGCCTATGGGCTTGGCAGACTTTGCAAGTCACCAGACAATTCTCTTTTTGTCTGATGAGGCAGTCTCCCATTCTGTTGCATTCTTCCCTGACAGCGGCACTAGGGTTGTGCAGCTCAGAGCTCTACATTGCCTCTTGGGGTGACCCATCCACTCTCCCTCAGGGAGAGGCATCAGTCCTATTTCTGCTTATTCAAGCACAGCTTTTGCTTCTGCTTGTGTACCAGAAATCCTCCTCTCCTCATGTTCCCATTCATCTGGGTTTGCCCTGCAGCCTCCCACTCACACCTGCAAATCTCGTTGAGGTGGCGTTGGATTCTTCATTACTGGCCTGAAAGCATTTCCCTGAACTCAAGCCACAGATTCCAAGAGAGAGGAGGGTAAGAGGCTGGTGGTCCGCAAGCTTTCAGCTTTCCCCCTCCTCCTCCTTCCTGCCTTCTGTGCAGATGAGTTTCTGAGAAAGATTCTCTGTGTGCTTTTTCTGGAGTGGATGCTTAGTTTACTAATGGCATTTGTAGAGTAGGAGGATGTAATAGTCCACCTTTATATATTATATATCTCAGTTCCTGGTGACATAGGAAGATAATTACCCACGCTGAGTTTACAGAGCAATTGATAACCAGAACAAGATGTTGAAAGATCTCAGGTTCAGACACAAAAGAAAGGATGCAGTTCATCTTTAAGGAAGCCTATCTCCTTTCCTCATGTGTTAGGATAAAATGCCCATTTTTGAACTTATCAAGTTTGCAGTTGTAGTGACTGTATGATCTATATCTTCCAGGCCAACTCTGCTTTGAAGTGTATTTTCTCATTGTAAAATCATGAATGCCAATATGGAGTTGGTGAGTCTGGTCACTCCATCTTTGAGATTTTTTTTTTAAATGTTTGTTTATTTATTTTGAGAGAGAGCATGAGCAGGGGAGGGGCAGAGAGAAAGGGAGAGAGAGAGAATCTGAAGCAGGCTCCATGCTGTCAGCACAGAGCCCAACGCAGGGCTCAATCTCATGAACAGTGAGATCATGACCTGAGCTGAAATCAAGAGTCAAATGCTTAACTGACTGAGCCACTCAGGTGCCCCCATCTTTGCAATTTTAATAGGAGTAGTTGGTCTGTTTTGACACCCTTTTCAGCACTTCCTGGATTGTCCAGTTTTCCTCTGAACAGTAAGGAGCTGGCAGGGTTCAGCCAGGGTGGATGATGGCCAGAGAAGTTGAGGACAGCTCTTGGACAGGGCTGATGGGGGAACTGAGATAAGATGAAACTGACCTGTCATTGTTCCCTGATTTATCTGATTGAGAATCAGAGACTACTTCTCATGTGTTGTATATGTCTCCCATCTTGGTTCTTACTTTAAATATGAGCCTGTTCATGTTCCTACAGAGCCTCCAAGAACACCAGAGTAGAAAGTTCAAATAAAGGGTAATGCCATTATGTTGGCCACCTGGCAACCCCAAGCACCGAGAAAAGCTCCAGGCCCATGTGGGTGCTTCATAAACATCATTTAACGTTTAATGGAGGGAAGAGACTAGTAAATGTGCTCTTGGTTGGCAAGAGGATAGGGAATCTGATCCCTTCCCTCTGACATTTAAGCTCTGCTTTTTCCACACACAAAAACACACATAGCCAGAGAGAATAGATGAGGCACATATAAGAGATTCAGGAAAGCAATTCATAAGGAAAAAAACCAATTCCTGTTTTTGTTGTTAAATGGCATTCAAAATACCAACCCCACAGTGCAGAGGTGGATACATCCTGACATCATTAAATACAAGGTCTGAAAAATATACTGGCCAGTTTTAGGTTTGGACTAGGGCAGAATAAGAGAGGGTCTGGCTTCCTTTCTCTTCCCAACCTCTATCCCTTGTTCCTAAGACACCAGGTGTCTTTAGAACAGAGCATTTCCGAATCTTAAGTACATATGTATCACCTTTTGGTCTTGTCAAATACACATGCAAATTCACCATGTCTCCAGTGGGGTCTGAGATGTGCATTGAGCGAGTGTCTAGCTGATGCCCTTGCTGCTGGGCCACGGTCCACACTTTGAGTCATGAATCCTTGGAGAACAAGTCCTTGAGTCTAAATCACTTGCTTCTTCTTGGCCCGAGGTCCAATTCACTCCCTGGGCCTGAGTTCTGAAGTGGGAGGCATTTTTCTTGGGCTAGAGGGTTTGAAATGTGTGTGCATGTAGTATAGTTTGGGTTCCTGATGAGCCTGCTTTTGGGGTTCCTCGTAAGCTTGTTGTCCTCCTCAGCATTTCCAGTGGGACTGAGATTCTCTTCTGCCTTTCCTGGTACTTCTCCATGCTGTGTCCCCATCAGAGGGCCATAGGCTGACAGTGGGAACTGTTCACATCAGGAAATGACTCTGCCATTCTCTGGCTGTGAAAGCTGGGCAAATTACTAGCGTTTAGGCCTCAGTTTTCTCATTTGTAAAATGGAGAAAAGTATACCACCTAGGTCGTAGAGTTTTTAGGATTCGGTGAGTTAGCCTGTGTGATGAGCTTAATATGGTGCCCAGCTCAGAGTTAGCCCTCAGGGACTGCTGGTTTGTACTGTCACATGTGCTGATCTCTGCCTCTCTCAGGAGCTGATGGTGCTCAGGAGAGACATAGTTGTTACCGTATTTGTGGCCAAGTTTTCACTGTAAACTTTGGTCTTCAGGAACACATTCAGGCACATTGTGATTAGAAGATTATGAAGTGAGCAAGCTCTGGGGACAAAGGACAGAACCAGTTCTGTTACCTCAGTTAATCTCAGGTGGCAGCTTCTGTATATGGACACCCGGGGAAATCAAAGAGACTGGCAGTCATCTCCGAGTGTCTTCAAAACCGGAAGGCTCTTCCAGGTGCAGCTATGGCAGTGGGCCTCTTACCCTCTCCCGGAAGTGCTGGCCAGTGCTCCCCAATGTGATGACTGGGTCCTACATCCGAGCCTGCTGATCTCTGCTTCTCCTGCTCTTGCTACTCTGGACCACTTCCTCACTCTGACATGGCTTCCCTCTACCCTCCTTCCCTCAGGCCTTCTGCTAGCTTTCTCTGTGCTGGTCTCCTGATCCTGCTGCCATTCTTCTACTTACTGCCTCTTTCCCTCTGTCCCGAGCTTACACTCTCCCAGAGACCTTGTGATCAGTTCAGCCAAATCTAGAGTGGAACGCCCCAATGAGCCGTATGGTCCACTCACCAGCATGTAGTCCAATCGGCTGTGGTCCAGGACCCTAGGGTTATGAGGTACAAGTCATGAAAGTCCCCTCTGATTGTATAACTGCTACAGACAGTCACACGAGAGCCATTTAGGATACTTTCAGCAGAAAATCTGATTCAAGTGGCTTACAAAATAAGGAACTAATTATCTAATATAAGAAGTCCAGGGGCGCCTGGGTGGCTCAGTCGGTTGAGTGTCCAACTTTAGCTCAGGTCATGATCTCATGGTTTGTGAGTTCCAGTCCTGCATCAGGCTCTGTGCTGGCAGCTCAGAGCCTGGAGCCTGCTTTGGATTCTGTGTCTCGCTCTGTCTCTGCTCCTCCCCCACTCATGCTGTGTCCCTCTCTTCTTCAAAAATAAATAAACTTTAAAAAAGAAAAAGAAGTCCAGAGGTAGGGTGGTTCCTGTGTGGGTCACCCTTGGTTGTCTGTCTAAACTTATTGTTTTCTTTTCTCCCACTGGAAGAGCCTGGATTTTGTTTCCCTGGGAAATTATGTGGTTAGGGGAGATTTTCCTTTCCCTATAGCCGTGGAAGTGGATTTTGATGAGTTTCTTTCTGTTCTTTCTGCCAGAGATTGGTTTAGGCAGGGGCATGTGACTCAGTGTCATGTCTAACCAATAAGACATACTTATGGGAAACTTCTGGGAAAAGTTTTATTGTTCTTAAAAAGCAGCGTGTGTTAACATTTCAACTCAGCAATCCCACTCCTAAGGATTTATTTGAGAGATGTAAAGACCTGTCTGTGAATGTTTACACCAGCTTTACTCATAATAGTTAAAACTGGAAACAGCCCAAATGTCCATCAACTGGTGAATGGATAAACAAATTGTGGTATATCTATACAATGGAATACCATTCAGCAGTAAAACAGAACAAATCACTGATATATGCAACAATATGGATGGGGCCCATATGCATTGTGCTTAGTGAAAAAAGCCAGACACAAATGGCTGCCCTAATGTGTGATTCCATTTATATGACATCCTTGCAAAGGCAAATTATTATTATTATCTTTTTCCTTTTCAGACTTTTATTTAAATTCTAATTAGTTAGCATCCAATGCAATATTGGTTTCAGGAATAGAATTCAGTGATTCATCACTTACATACAACACCCAGTGTTCATCATAACAAGTGTCCTCCTAACACCCATCCTAATTAGCCCATCCTTCACTTGCCTCCCTCCATCAATCCTCAGTTTGTTCTCTCTCTTTAAGAGCCTGTTATGGTTTGTTTCACTCTCTTTTCCCTTTTTTCCCCTCTTCTCCCATATGTTCATCTGTTTTGTTTCTTAAATTCTACATGTAAGTGAAATTACATATTTTTCTTTTCCTAACTGACTTATTTTGCTTAGCATGATACACTCTAACTCCATCCACATTGTTGCAAATGGCAAGGTTTCATTCTTTTTGATGGCTGAATAATATTTCATTATATATGTAAACACACACACACACACACATATATATACACATATACATACATACATACATACATACATACATACACACCACATCTTCTTTATCCATTCATCAGTCAGTGGACGTTTGGACTCTTTCCATAGTTTGGCTATTGTTGATAGTGCTGCTATAAACATTGGGGTGCATGTACCCCTTTGAATCTGTATTTTTGTATTATTGCAAAGGCGAATTATAAGGACAGAAATAAGATTAGTGGTTGTGAGGTGCTGGATTGAGGGAGGAGATTGACTGCAAACAGACATGATGGAACTTTCTGGCATGATGGAAATGTTCTACACGTTGGTTGTTATATGACTGTACACAATGGTCAAACTTAGGTTGCATACTTAAAACTGTTGAATTTTACTTATGTATGTAAGTATATAGCTTATATATCCACAAACCTGACATTAGAAAAAGCCATAAGTGAGAGGAGACTGACCCATTTGGCCTTCCAGACAATGCCTTCAACTTGTGTTATCTGAAGCTGCAGTAGCATCTTGGCACCATGAAGGGGGGCGGGTAACCTGGAAGGGAAAACCTGCATTGGGGATGGTGGAGTGGAAAAGATTATTGAGCTGCTGAATTAACCAGCCCTAGAATGACCCTACCTCTGACTTCTTGTCATTTGAGATTATTAATTCCTTATTGTTTAAGCTAGTTAAATCAGGCTTTCTGCCCAAAGCGTCCCATCCTAAATTACACCGATGTTTGTGTAAAGAACTGCCTGTTCTAGCACTGTCCATCAGAATGGGAAGAAACTCTATCAAGCATCATTATCCACCTAGGACAATAAGCTACAGACACTGTGGTGATTCATGCTTTTTATGTCTTGAATATTTTAGACTGTACTTCCCACTCATAACTACAAAAGTTTCTAGTATATCTGCTTTCCTTGGATGTCTGAAGCAAATATGTTATAGGTGCATGAATAACGTTTTTCCATTGTAAGTATGGGGGGCCTGAGGCTGTTGGCTGATAATTTTCTGGAAACCCATCAGAGCACAGAAGGACTGAACTTTCCAAAGTTTCCCAAAAACAACACTTGGCATTGTTTGTCTGAGGATAAACAGCACCCCCTGTTTATCTTCGGATGGAGAGGGCTTCCAGACTGAGGACTGAGTGGAGAGGACCATGTGTTAATGTATTCTGAATATGAAGGTAGGTGCTCCTGGGGAAGGCAGAGGTAGATCTTTGGTTGGTAAAGACTCTCTTAGAAAAGTAAGCTATGGTGTTCAGCCAACATGACTCTGGAATTGAGGCCAGAGACTTTTCTTCTGGTTTCAGAAGAATATATGTATAAATAACTCAAAGCTACAGATACAAATAATTACCAAGGTAAGACCTGACAGTCTGGGGAACTACCTTTTATATATGTGACTCCAACTGCTAGACATAATTTTGTGTCGAGAATCCTATTTTAAGACTAAAGAGAACCCTACATACCACTTAGTTCAGTAAAAGCATAAAATTCTTCCAGGTGAGCAAAGCCATCTTTTCCATTCTCTCTCCACCCTATCCATTTAATGCCTCCTTCCTTTTTTTTCACTTGGTAGGTCTACATTGTCCCTAGTTTTCCAGCACTCCCAGGGTAGACCTGGCATCCTGGGCAATAATTCATCTTAAGAACCTTTCCATGTCTTCTCCCCAACCAAAGCACCCAGTTTTACACATCTGATGACTGAACATTTTTCCATGGACTGACTTTTGGCTCCTTACATTTCAAACCTTGTTTCTCCAAATACAGAATTGGGGTATGGGGCTCAGTAAGACATATTCATATTATGATATGACCTCTGGCCCTATACTTGTCTTGATGCAGAGCAAGTCAGCATAATGGGTAGAGGAGATTCCTGGAATTAGGTCCTACACTGGGATGGCTAGTAATGACTTAACTATCCATGGGAAATAACTGCAAACCAGCAATGTACCCCCAATTTAACTTCTAAGCTAGATCCCCAAAATGTTTGTAGCCACTCCTAAAACACCCAAACTGAGGGTAAGTGTGGCTGAAGGAAAGCCAAAATGGAAGTATATAATGGACTTAAGCCAATTGCAGTTAAAATATTACACATTTGCACATTTCATAAAGCATACAACTATGCAAGCTCTTTGCTAAGTTCCCTCCCGGGGTCTTGGAAAGTATCTATTCTGGGAAGGTGCTCTGAGGTTTAAGCTTTATTAATTTAAGGTGCATCCATCTCTGATTTAATTAGACTGTGTCATTTGAATCCTACCTGCCTAATGGTGAATCATTGTGTGAAACAAATGTGCTGCTCACACATTAGGGGCTCAAAGAATGTTTGTTGAGTGAATGAATAAGAACATGGATTAACCCATTGTAAGTTTTTATTTAATTTTTATTTAATTTATTTTTTAAATTTACATCCAAGTTAGTTAGCATATAGTGCAACAATGACTTCAGGAGTAGATTCCTTAATGCTCCTTATGCATTTAGCCCATTCCCCCTCCCATAACCCCTCCAGTAGCCCTCTGTTTGTTCTCCATATTTAAGAGTCTCATGTTTTGTCGTCCTCCCTGTTTTTATTTGCTTCCCTTCCCTTATGTTCATCTGTTTTGTATCTTAAAGTCCTCATATGAGTGACGTCATCAGATATTTGTTTTTCTCTGACTAATTTCGCTTAGCATAATACCCTCTAGTTCTATCCATGTAGTTGCGAATGGCAAGATTTCATTCTTTTTTTTTTTTTTCAACGTTTATTTATTTTTGGGACAGAGAGAGACAGAGCATGAACGGGGGAGGGGCAGAGAGAGAGGGAGACACAGAATCGGAAACAGGCTCCAGGCTCTGAGCCATCAGCCCAGAGCCCGACGCGGGGCTGGAACTCATGGACCGCGAGATCGTGACCTGGCTGAAGTCGGACGCTTAACCGACTGCACCACCCAGGCGCCCCAAGATTTCATTCTTTTGATTGCCAAGTAATACTCCATTATATGTATATTCCCCATCTTGTGTATCCATTCATCCATTGATGGCCGTTTGTAGCCCATTGTAAATTTGAGCTGGCTTGAAGAACTAGGAAACATGCTGTGTGTAATTCACAAATATTTATTTTCTTACTTTCCTGTAGCTCCCTCTCTGCATCCAGGTTGTTTGTAGGTTGGGAATGAGGAGTTAAACTAGTTAGTTTATGAGTCTATCGTGGATATTTAGAGAAATTGGGATATGTTTACCTTTTTATCACAACTATAAATAGAACCTAATCAGCTCTGGTTGAAAAGGGGCCCACAAAGGGGGTTTGTTCAGCTGTAGTGAGTGGAGCAAAGGTGCCCCTTTGTGAAGTCAAAGCTGAGTTCTGAGTCTGACCCCAGGTCCCCAAGAAACCAAATGGGAATGGTAATGTTGAATGACATAGTGCAGAACACTGTCCACCACTGGGTGAAGTTATGCATCAGTTGCTGGAAATGAAAGAAGTGAAAACTGGTTCATTTACTTTGAGACAGTTCTGACAAACAGCCCACAAGGCTCTGTGGCAACAGAGAGGCTGAGGTGAGGTGGGCCACCCCAAACCATGCTCTTCTGCCTCCTGGACGCAGCACCTCCTATCCTCCTGACCTGCACCACGTTAGATCTTCCCCACTTCCAAAATCTGGCTGGCAGTTCTCAGAGCCCCCATCCTGTAGCCCTGGCTGGGACCCCCGCCCCACGCTTGGCACATAGCTCTCAAGGGCAGCTGCCCACCTTCTCCTCAGTGATGTCCAACTCTAGCTTGATACAGAGCTTCCTCCTACTGCCACCTGTCTCCTCTCCAGCCCCAGCTTCTAGGCACCTGTTTGGAACTCTGCACCTGATGCTCTAGTTTGCTGCAGGTGCCACTCAGGGTGACTCCTCAGTGCCTTTGCTCAGTCCTTCGTTCCTCTGTCTGGAGGACCCAGACTGTGTCTCCAGGGCAGGTCCTACACAGTTTTGAAGTCACACCTCACATAGCAACCCCTCTAGGATGTCTTTGCTGCCCATGTCCCCAAGTGCTCACTCTCTGTGCATTTACTTCCTGCTCTAAGCATGATCTTCCTGCCCCCAGAGCTAGAAATACAGTAACTGCTCCTAACGTGCTTTTACTAAATTGTTTGAGAGTGTTCAGTTCTGTGATAGAAGAAAACAGAAAGAATGGATGCAACTCATTAAGATGTGTTAAGCATAGAGTAACCAGTTTGACAAATAAATTAAGTAGAGCATATTTGTGTGAATGCACACAGAAAAGGGTGGACTAAGTAATCACTACATATTCATGATATGTTGACCATACAGAAGGTACTGAATATTTATGAGGTCTTAATATGGCTACTCATTGACACATCTATTTTGGTCTGTGTATCCTCTACTCAAGAAGTACAAATATAATCTGTGGCTGCTCAATAGGCTAATTGCCAAACTACAGCTATGGCCAGATAGAATTACTCTGATACAGCAAGTATGTACCCTCGAATCCAGGCACCTTCACCTCTTGGGCCCTCTTGCCCATACTAACTCTGATGCTCACACCATTGCCATCCACAGGGAATACAGAACCCAGAATTCTGGTCATGTAGTTTCTCCCCACCTGCTTGCACTGGAGCCCAAGTGTGATAACTTACACCATATCTTTTTGCCCTTGCTTCTTGCTATGTGCTTTAAATTCACTTAATGAACCATGTGATTCCAACATATTAATGTAGTCTGAGAGCCTTTCTGTTCCATGACCCCTGGGAGAGCTTGCCTGGTAGTGTACTTAGAGGCTACCATTATGTCAAGGTAGTTTCTCACCCAACACTGCTCAATAAATATTTAGTTAACAAGGGATTCTGTGAGGGAACACACCGCAAAGTTCAGAGTTGTCTTTTGAGGCCTCATGGGCTCTTTCATAGTTCCACCTATGACAACATGGGCAAAAAAACCCTCGTGACAACCTGACTGTTGTTGGTGCCTTTTATGCTTCTGAGATGATCTCTACCTTTCTTGGGTAGGGAGGGGAAACTCTTGCAACCCTAAAGTCAGGATAAGCAGATTGGAGGCAGGTGGATTCAGTGAGAAAAATGAGGACAGAAGGACTAAGTGGGAATGCATGGTAGGTGGGAATGTAGTTTCCCAGAAAATGGTAGGGACAGGAAGAGGATAGGAATAGTGGTTTAAACATCCAGTGGGACACCTGGGGGAAGTGGGACAGTTCAGGGAAGATACAGAGAACAGGTGGGATTTGGAAATATGACTGGGAGTGTGATGTATAGGAGAGAGGGTTCCAGCAGGTTGACGCAGGTTATTGGGCACTGGTAATGTACTGGGCCAGTGTGGAAGTTAGTTCTGTTAGTACAAATTTAAGAGGGGGGCTTTGGGACTCACGATTCTTTGCTTCATGAATTTACAAGAACTGACAGCTTCCACTTTCTTGGTGTTTTGCTTCTGTTTGTGATAGGTTAATTCTCCGTGTACACTTCACTTATTATTTTCTTCATGTGTAGGTTTCTTCTATGTTTTTTGATATGTGTTTTAATAATACAGATCACCCCAGTCTCATTTCTGAAATTAGTTCCTTGAAGTATAAATAAGCAAATAAATACTCAAACAATTAAATGAGATTTCCTTCTATTGATGGTCTGTGACCATTCTGAAAAATAACATCTGCCCTCTACTTGGCTCCGGGGGATTTTATGAGCATTAATGACATGTCTGAAAAGCGTTTCATTTCCTTGGAAACGAGCTTAACAAAGTGTTTTTCTCTCCACAATGATATAACAAGCCACTCATGCTGTGCTCCTGATTTATAATAATTGAAACTTCGGTTGCTAAAAAATTTAAGTAGTTTGATGGCAGTTCAAAATAAAATTTTAAATATTTTCATATCTCCTATATGTTTTCAAAGTGACAAATAGGTAAATGGCCTTTTCATGACTTAAAAAAAATTCCATATTTATTCTCCCATCATATTTTAACCAGTCCTTACATCAGTTCACGAGGTCACAGACTTGGCCTGTTTTTCATTTTGCAAACATCTGGATTTATAGTAAATGATTCATGCAGCCTGATACATAACTGCCCTCTTTTTGCTCTCTCTTATTATCACTTGTGGAATTCGATTTACCTCCTACCCTGTGAGCTATTCTTTCATTTGGAACAATTTCCTCAGTTATACAAGTCTCCAGTTCATGGGATAATCATGATTAATTTGTCCACTGTAATGGAAAGTGTGATCTGGAATGGGTTTTCTCATTTTTAGGTAGAAAAATCCATGTCATCCTTTACAACGAACACAACGAAAGGCTGAGAGGACATGGCCCCAGAGGAGAAGGTTGCATACAGGATAGAATGGAGGAAACCAAGTTGGAATTTTTAGATACAGTGCTCCTGCCTTCCTTTTCTTCTTATCATCACCACCTGGCAAGTTATATGATTATTAATGGTCCTGTGAATCTTTTAACCATCATGAGAGGAGGACTATATTGCTGCCGGCACCTATAACTGTACCTGGCACATTGTAGACGCTCAATAAATATTTGAGTTAATCAATGAAAGGTCCATCCATCCACTGGTCAGTAAAATAAAAATTGTAGATACTAGTAGTTGCTACTTATTGAATACCTCTGTACTATGTTGAATAGTGTCTCCCCAAAATTCATGTCTAACCCAGAAACTCAGTGACCTTACCTGGAAGTAGGGTCTTTGCAGATGTAATTAATTAGATTAAGATGAGGTCACACTGGATTAGGGTGGGCACACAGAGAGAGACACAGGGAAGAAGACCATGTGACAATGTAGGCAGAGATTGGAATTAAGCAGCTACAAGCCAAGTAATGCCAGCAGCTAGGAGAGAGGCATGGAACAGATTCTCCTAGAAGGAACCACCTCTGCTGACCTATTGGTTTCCAACTTCTGGTTTCCAGAACTGTGAGAGAATAAATTTTGGTTATTTTAAGACACCTAGTTTGTGGTACCTGTTATGGCAGCTCTAGGTAACTAATATAATCTCTTTTGTGACAAGCCCTGGGCACACACCTTAGGTGATAATTGCCAACTTACAGATAAGGAAACCGAGGGTCAGAGAAGCTGAATGTCTTGCCAGTAGGTAATTGAGTCCAATCCAGGTCTTTGTACTTAGAAAGTATGCTCTAAACTGTTGCCATGCTTGGCCAGTTTGGAGTCAGGAGTTTAGGGGGGATTGTAAATTTGAAGGTAGGGCCATTCCATGGCTGCTTTTACCAAGTTATGATGAGTAAAAAGGATATGGGCAGGAGGTTATGTACCTTCTTTATTGGGAGGTTTGTCTTCAGTGGAGTCAATGGGAATGCAAGTCAGCCAGAAACCAGGGAATGTACTCACTGGATTTCCAGAATTTCTTCTAAATCTGTGATTCCATTAGCAATTGTGCTCTCTCCCCAGATGACTAAGGCTTTGAAAACTATTTGGCAATATCTACTGAAGTTGAACATTTGCATGCATATACCATAACCCTACAATTTATCCCTAGGCATATATAACCAACTGAAATGCATACACATGTTTACCAAAAGACATGTATGAGAAAGTTCATAGGAATGGTATTGATACTTGCCTCAAGCTAGAAACCACTCAAATGGCCATCAGTAATAAAGTAGAAAATAAATTATAGTATATCCATTCAAAGGCAGATTATACAGCAGTGAAAATAAATAATCTAGTGTCACGTGCAACAATATCTCATAACGAAAATATTGAGGGAAAGAAGCCAGCTAGAAAAGAATACATATTGAATTATTTGAATTCTATGCATTGCAGAAATAGGCAAAACTAAGCTTTAGTTTTAGAAGTCAAGATCGTAGTTTATCTCTGGAGGGTTAATGAAGTACTGGTAATACATCATTTCCTGATCTTAGTGCTGGTTATACGCATGTGTTCGGTTTCTCAAAAAAATATAAGCTGTGTATTTGTGATTTGTATACTTTTCTTTTTTTTTTTTAATCTTTTTTTTCAACGTTTTTATTTATTTGTGGGACAGAGAGAGACAGAGCATGAACGGGGGAGGGGCAGAGAGAGAGGGAGACACAGAATCGGAAACAGGCTCCAGGCTCTGAGCCATCAGCCCAGAGCCTGACGCGGGGCTCGAACCCACGGACCGCGAGATCGTGACCTGGATGAAGTCGGACGCTTAACCGACTGCGCCACCCAGGCGCCCCTGATTTGTATACTTTTCTATGCATAGACAATACTTCAATAAGAAGTTCTAAAAAGTAATGTTAAAAAAATTGCAGAAACCTTTTGCCATCCTGCCTCCTTCACTGGAATGATTTTCCAGCCATCTGGGAAGAACTGCTCTTGGTAGGTTGTACTCTACAGTTACTAGAGAATTTTCAAACTACTCTTTACTCCGTCCTTAAACCGTTGTCTGCAGAGAAATAAATGGGGCTTGAACACCTCCATGCTCTGAAAGGATGAAGGGTCATTTCCTAAAGCACTCTACTGCAAGGACTCCTGCCAGTCTTCTTCATGGAGCAAAATGCACTGCATGTTTTTATGAGACTGATGTGCTACCTACTGCACTAATGAGGCACCTTCACTGCATGTTTTTAGTAAACTATTACAAGAGAGATGTCTCCTGGACTAAGGAAATAACTTTAAAAACTTTTTTATCATTGTAATTTTGGGAAAAAAGGTAGGTAAATAAAGTTTCAAAAGAGGATAAGCCTTACCCAATTTTTCAACCAGTTGATTGGGATTCTGAATTTGATTTGCTTGTCTTCTGTCAACTCCATGTAATATGCTGGTGGGAGAGGTGAGGGAGAGCCATTTGCAACTCCTCACACCCCCCCCCCCCAACAGCTATTCCATGTACTCTTGATACTATTAGGAAGGCAAGTCACTCCATTAGATGGAGATGTAGAATGACGAGTGACACTGGCTTTAATTCACACTAGTGGCTTCAATGACTGAGTGCAGAGCCTTTCCACATTTTGATAAGATGGATAAAATTCAGAATGCTGGTTGCCTAAAACAGAGGGATAAAGACACTGACATAGAGAAGCCAGAATTCAAAACCTTCCATTTCAAAATTATGCTATGTAGATGGATGTAGGGCTTGGGAAAAAACCCTTGGTCTTGAACAAAGTGGTAGCGTTAGATGTTTGTCAGTGCAGTTCCAGTGTTATAAGAATATTTCATATATAGAAAGCATTCTTGACTTAGTGTAAGAGAAATATCACCTTAAATGAGCTGCGTTCACAAGACTGTCTCCTGAATCCCTAGAACCCAACTGCATCTCATTGTCTTCTTTCCTGTCCCCTAGTGGATTTGCCCTTCCATCCTGGCATCCTGCTACTTGACTGCCATGCTAAGGTCACTTATGCGTGGAACTGTTAATCTCATGGTGAATGGATCCCTTTTTGGCTGAGCCACTGAATTTTCCTATCAGCATCTGCCCAGAATTGTCACGGTTTCAGCACTGGAAGTCCTGTATCCTGAGAAACCCTTCAGACCTAGGGAAACCAAGATGGTTGGCCACCCTTGTCCTGCTGGACAAGGCCTCTCTGATTTTCCAGTCTTGGCCCTTTCCTGGTCTGGTTCTTGACATTTGGTCAAACAAGATAGGAACAAAAGTCAATAGAAATAGGAGCTTGAAAGTACTTTTAGTTTAAGACATGGCCTTTGGAGTCCCAAGTGACTTTGTGACTTTGGGTCACAAGTTATGGATATGATTCCTAGCTATGTAGTTACTGACTGTGTGACCTTAGGGATGTCACTTTACTTTTCTGAGGCTCATCTTGTCTGTGGACAAAAATGTCCTACCAAGCAAAGTGGTTGTATGACTTTGATAAGATAAAACATATAAAAGTGCTTGGCTCACAGTAGTTGCTCAACAAATACCGGTTTCTTTTACTATCAGCTTCTTTTTTTCTTTTCTTCCTTACTCATGTTCTCCTCCAAACTCCCATACACATTGTTTATACTTTTTTTGGTGATACTTCTCTCCATTGCAGGGTAGTGTGGAAGAAACTGTAAAATTACATATCTCTGGTTTCAAATCTGGTTTGGTAAGTTTCTAATTATGGCCCTCAGGGAAGAAAACTTCTGACAGCCTTGGTTTCCTGACCTATAAAATGGGAATAATAAATTATTCCTTAAAAATATATAAGTGCAGCTATGGCAGTTGCTTTTGGTAGTTTGTGCC
This sequence comes from Puma concolor, assembly GCF_028749965.1. Classification (NCBI taxonomy): domain Eukaryota; kingdom Metazoa; phylum Chordata; class Mammalia; order Carnivora; family Felidae; genus Puma; species Puma concolor. Next base: position 46,828,090 of record NC_141672.1, read on the forward strand.
ATCCCTGCTTAGCCCATCGCTCATTTCTACTGTAGCTCTCGTTCCCTAGGGACTGAGGCTCATACTGCCAGTACCCCATACAGTGTGTCTCTGCTGACTAGCCTCTAGTCTTATTTAGACTACACAAATACAAACAGAAAATGAAATCTATGGAATTTCAAATGGAGTCACATACTAGATTATTAGATGCTCTGATTGAGGATAACAACATAAAAGAGTTGGAACTTTCAGAGACAGAACACAGATTTAAAAAGAGGAGGGAGTCTAATGAATTTGCCATGACCTGCATCTTCCCTATGAATTTGGGCTATATTTTCAATTTACTTAGTAGTAGGATGCAATGTATTAACCTATCAAATACTCATCATTAGTTATCTCTGTCTCCAGAACTTTGTGCCTTAGGAGGTCATGAAAATCTATCTAGTGCACAAATTCAAACATTTGCTTCAAAGAATGTGGCTTAGAATTCATTCCTGTCATTAAGCCCCAGAGCATTACATTGTTGTGTGAGGTCTTAATGATGCTCTGGTTCTCTTACTCCTAAATAGATTATTTAAGTGTGCAAGGCATTATGTGTGTTATAAACTTGAAAAAATGCAGTTTGTGTTATTAAGGAGCTATAGCTTAAATGAGATGAAAAGCTAAATGCAGAAATACTTTTGTTGAGTGACAATATGACATGCACATTATAGGTACCATCTCTAATCATCCCCCCAAAATGTGTATAAAGCTTGGGTTCCTTTTAGAGCAGACACCCAAGAATTTGAGGTGGTGTGCAGTTTTATTTAAACCTTGAGGTAGATTATAAAAAATATGCAAAGTATAAACTATATGGCTAAAGGAATCCAGGGAAAGACAAATAGAGCTAGTTTGTGATAAAATAGTTCACAGGAATGTATCCCATATGGTTCTGTGATGCTGCTTAAAGTGGATTGAATATTTGACTTGGAGTTTGCTAAAGACCAATGTAAGAAAGAAAAACAGGCATGGTTTCAAGAGTTGTAGTATCCTAGAGACAAGATTGAGTCAGGAAAAATACAGTTTTTCTTGAGACTTGAAAGAAAATCCTACCATAGGTCTTAAGACCACACTATAAAGTAGTGGACATTATCCCAGATGGTACCCTTACAGTAAAAACTGTGGATAGCTGTTATATGGCTGTTTCTTCTACTGCCCCTCAATATAAGTCTAAGACAAAAGCCCATCTTAGCAAAATGAACAGAAAATAAATATTTATTGTCCTTCAAACAGTTCTCTATAAATATTTTTTTAACAATATTTTAGATTTGGTTTACTTGAATCACGATCTTAATTTTTTTTTTTTCAACGTTTTTTATTTATTTTTGGGACAGAGAGAGACAGAGCATGAACGGGGGAGGGGCAGAGAGAGAGGGAGACACAGAATCAGAAACAGGCTCCAGGCTCCGAGCCATCAGCCCAGAGCCTGACGCGGGGCTCGAACTCACGGACCACGAGATCGTGACCTGGCTGAAGTTGGACGCTTAACCGACTGCGCCACCCAGGCGCCCCTTGAATCAGGATCTTTACATGGCATTTGGTAGAGGGTTTGTTTTTGTTTTTGTTTTTGTTTTTGTTTTTGTTTTTTTTGATCTATAGCAGTTTCCATTTCCTTTGCTTTCCTCCTTGCCATTTAGTTTTTGAAGAAATAGGTCATTTGTCCTATGCAATTCTCCACAGTCAGGATTTGGCTGGTTGTATGCTTGTAGCTTCACTGAATTTTCAATAACAACTATTCTATTAACAAAACTCAAAATTTTATTTAGTTCTTTTTCAAATTTGTCTGGTCACTTTATCTTTCATTTAGAATCTGATAATGTCACTATCTGAAACTTTATGGGTCTGGTTCTATTGTTTGTTGTTTCTGATGACTCTTATTCATGGTTTCTTGTCTTCTGGTAGATTTTGTGATTTTTGATTGTGAGTTCATGTAAGTTCATATTTGTTGGCATTACCTCTGAGGGAGCTCCATGAGGCCTGGGTGGAGGGGTTGTTTCTCTAGGTGGATTTTCAATCATCTTTACCAAGTATCTAGGAGCATCACAGACTTGGGTCCATCATAAATGAAATTCTCCGCTAGGTTTTTTGGGCACATAGATAGTGTAATTTCTAGCCCCGAATCCCTTTGTGTGGCCCAACTTGGGTTTTTGAAATCTCAGAGGATTATTTTTTGGTGTTTTGTCGTTTTTAACCTCTATACAGAGCCAAGGTTTCCTCTGTGCTTGCTATTGCTGGACAGGCTCCCTTTTAGTTCACCATTTTCATTTTCCTGAAGGAATAACCCCTTGTGAATCCTAGCTCTACATGGATGTATCTCCAATCTGGCTTCCAGTCTTGCACAATGCCTGCATTAGAACTCTCTTACCTCTCTGGTCTCAGCATCAGCTTCTTAGTGGTCTGTGAATATTTCACTTATTTTTTACAACTGATTAAGGAGCTCTATATAATTGAATAACTCACATAATCATATGGAATAATAATGATGATATACTATTATTGATACATGTCATACAGATAATTATACTTTATAGTATTATATACATATAATATTAAACTTTTATATATTTAACTTTTCTGTGGCTGGTAGATTTTAGGATCTATAGCCTACCATTTTTCCAAAATAGAAGTTCTTCATTCTCTGTCTTCAATCAGATAAAGATGTAGTATATCTGTGTCTGGCCTCAATCCAAAGAATATTTTCATACTCTTCTGAGCTACCCTTTTATGTTGACCCAAAATATGTTGCCATGCTTCTCTGTTCTCTTGACTACAACTCATCTCACTTAACTACCCTTGGCTTATTCTTACAACTAGTGAGAATAAATTGCAATGGTGGCCCTGCCATGAGGAAACAGATCTTCAGTTGTCCTCCCTGATTCTCAACTTGCTCTCTGAAATCCTCTGATGTTTCAACTGCCATATTGGACTTCTGGATTCTGAAGATTGCCTGAATCCAAACTTGCTATGATCTTTAGATGCCATATTTGAACAGCCTCACACTGTCTTCAATAAAGGTCGGCTTTTCTCACCTATTTATCTCTCCAGCTACCCCCACTCCTGACCCACCTAACCTCAAGCATCCAGCTCCACTGTGGGTACCAGTCATTACTTTTGCTAGCCTGGGGTTGCTGAGATAACAGCATTCTTGTGGCCAAACCTCCTTGAGCTGTGACAGAAATGATATTTGGGGCGGGGAGGGGGAAGTAGTAGCATAAAGTCCTCCTGGAACAATGCAATCAAAGAATTTCTCTTCCTTGAATTCAAAGAGAACTTTATTTGTCCCACTCTTATGGCACTTGTTCACCTTCCCCTTTATGCTGTACTTAATTTATATAGATGTTTTGTCTTCCTTCCAAGAAAATTAGCTGCATAAGGGTAGGAAATGAAATTGGGATCAAAAGAACTGTGTTTAAATCCTGACCCTATCATAATCTAGTTATGTGACTTTAGGCAACTTACTTTAAAATCTATGCCTTGTGAACACTGGGTGTTGTATGGAAACCAATTTAACAATAAATTATGTATATATAAAATAATAATAAATAAAATCTTTGCCTCAATGTCCTCCCCTGTAAAACTGAGTTTAATATCCAATACTTTGTCAAAAAACTTTGGGGCCACTTGTGTCTAGGAGCATAGAGGTGATTTTTACATTTTATCAGAATAAAAGTAATGTAGTACATATGTATTATTGAATATCCCAACAGTTCCCTGTAATCAAATACTGTCCTATTTCTGTGACAACACATATAAACATTCATAGTAAATGGATTAATAAAAATTGTAATACACTCACATTGTTTCATTCAGGCCAGTTTTTGTCACCAAAAGAGTTAAAAAATAACTTAGCTTTTAGAGATTTGGCTTTTGTAATTGCATATAAAGCATTGTGGTCCTGTATTACTTATTTCACAGAGGTGTTGCAAGGATTAAATAAGATAATATAAATAAAATCTCCCAGCATTGAGTCCAGTACATATATAGTAAACTCACAAAATTTCACCTGAAGCTGATTTTTTTTTTTTTAATTTTTTTTTTTCAACGTTTTTATTTATTTTTGGGACAGAGAGAGACAGAGCATGAACGGGGGAGGGGCAGAGAGAGAGGGAGACACAGAATCGGAAACAGGCTCCAGGCTCCGAGCCACCAGCCCAGAGCCCAGAGCCCGACGCGGGGCTCGAACTCACGGACTGCGAGATCGTGACCTGGCTGAAGTCGGGCGCTTAACCGACTGCGCCACCCAGGCGCCCCCTGAAGCTGATTTTTAAAAAATGTTTACTTATTTATTTTGAGAGAGAGAGAGCATGCAGGGGGAGAGACAGAGAGAGAGAGAGAGAGAGAGAGAGAGAGAGGGAGAGAGAATCCCAAGCAGGCTCTGTGCTGTCAGTGCAAACCTGACACAGGGCTCAATCTCATGAACTGTGAGATCATGACCTGAGCCAAAATTAAGAGGTGGATACTTAACCAACTGAGCTACCTAGGCACCCCACAGGAAGCTGATTTTTTAATCACCTAATGAATATTTATTTGTGTCATTCATGTGGAGGCTGGTGATAGGGATATTTTTGTGAATGATAAAAACTTTTTAGTTCTGGAATTTCCTTCTTTGGAGATTTATTGGAAGGCACAGCAGCCAGCTGGTTCTTCTGATCACACCGAGGACCTTCCTGTTACCTGTATAAGTCAGGAGTGGGTGACCTATGAATTAAAGTGGTCTGGAATGTTAGGGCTGCAAGTGACTTTGGAGACCAATTGGCCTGTGAATGTGAACTGTTTTCCAATGCTGGTTATCAGTATTGCCATTTATTCTCTGAATTTTATAATTAAGGAAATTGAATTCCTAAACGGAGAGAGATGTGAACTTGATTTGTCCAACATATACAGGTGGAGAGTGTCTACACATCACATGGTAGAGACGAATTGTTTTCACAGATGTACTGTGGTGACCATCCCTCTTTACTGAGAACTACTTTCAGGAAAAAATGGAAAACTGTCTCACTTTTTGAGTTATTCACTTGGTTAAAAAGTATTGCATTTATGGTTTTAAATATGTCCAGTCTTTAAATACTGTGCACTTAGTTGTATTATGAACCTAAATACTGGGTAGTTTGTAGTATGTTCATTCATTTGACAAATATTTGGGTCCTTACTGTGCACCAGATCATGTTCTATCTCTCGGGAGTAAGTGTGAACAAACAGAAAGTCTTTGCTCTAATGGATCTTATGTGGGTGGAGAGGGGGAAATAGAAAAAAAATCAGGTGAATGAATAAACAGACCAGATAATGTCAATCCTTGATAAGTGGCACGAACATCCATCAGGATGGTTTAAAAGAGACTGACTGAGGTTTCAAAGGGTTTTTCTTCAGTTTGCTCAGTCAGGGGAGACCCCTGTGAATGGTAATATTTGGGTGATACCTGAGTATTACCCAAAGGAGGATCCAGCCATCTGGACAAAGCATGGAAAAATGAGGGGACAGAAAACAAAGTCATAAAACCAGAGGAAACTTGGGATGCATGGCAGCATGGAAACATGGGGGCCAACGTGGTTGGAGAGAGTCGTTCAGAGGGAGATGGTAGTCTAGTCACATAATGCTGATGGACCAAAAGAAGGGGATAGGAGTTTTTTTTTCCTAAGTGTACAGGAGGTGGTTGGAGGACTTTGGAGCCTAGGAGCGGTGTCAGGAAAGTAAGGCACAAAATTCCAGGGGGTGCCAAAAAATTCAATAATTGAGATAAGTTATATATATATTTAAAAATGGAAACAAATGCAAAAATCCATGATGAACAAAATATCACAATTTTATTCATTTAATTTATTTTTAAATATCACAATAAAAAAGTTTTTTGAACATTTATTCATTTTTGAGAGACACAGAAAGACAGAGCGTGAATGGGGGAAGGGTAGAGAAGGAGACACAGAATCCAAAACAGGATCCAGGCTCTGTCTGAGCTGTCAGCACAGAGCCCAATGTGGGGCTCGAACTCACAAACCGTGAGATCATGACCTGAGCTGAAGTTGGATGCTTAACCGACTGAGCCATCCAGGCGCCCCTAAATATCACAATTTTAAATAAAGACAGGGTCTAATCCTGCACATAACCAATGCTGAGTGTGAGTTCCTCACTGTACTCACCCTGGCCCCAGGCCTGCATGGGAGTGAGATTGGCCTGATTTATGTCTCAGAAAGATCACCCTGAGGCTCTGTGGAGAGGCTGCCAGCAACATGGGGCACACTGGGAGAGCAGGATGGAGTCTGTCTTGGTAGAACAGGGAAAAGAAGGTTTTGTCATAAGAGACAGGGTGAGAGATGCAGATAGATTCCAGATATTTTTGAGATAGAGACCTCAAGACTTGCCGATTGTAATATTGAGATCCATTATCACAACTGATTTTTTTGTTCCTTTTTGTGCTTCTGCCGTCTGTGCTTCTATGGTTTGCTTTGCGATGTGGGGAGTTGACAGAGTGTGCAAGCTTGAGGGCAGATGGCAATGTCCTCACTTTTACCTGCTTTGCAACCCACGTTGACTCATGTCTTGGTCCTTGGGCCTCAGCACAGCTTCTGGGGTCTGTGCTGACATTGGCTTCATCCTTCAGATCAGGCAGGAAAATGGCTTTTCCTTTTGGCCTCAGATTCTCCTTGGGGCCCCAGGTGGTGTTCACAGTAAAGCCACCTGATGCCAGTGGATGCTTGGAACTTTGAGGCCTGATTATCTCTTGTTTCATATTCCACACATCCTTCTTCACAGGGTAAGAGGCAAGCACTCAGCCCAGACACGTCCTCCTAGGCCTTCCTCAAACTTCTGCTCCGTAGAAATAAGGCCTTGATAGATATTCTTCTTACCCTTATGGTAAGTACACAGCTTATACACAGTGGAGCAGAGATTCCACTGTGTTTCCCACTGTGGCAAAACTTTCACTTTTGGATATGGGCTTTGGTTAAAACTTTACCTATATTAAAATGGACTCTTTAAACCTAAGTGAGGCAATAGACAATACATTTAAGGATAATCTATCATGTTAACAATAATGGAACAGTTCTCCTTTTTTGGTAGAGTTGGGAAATAAGAGGCCCAACCTATGGGCTGGCTGCAAAATGTCTGAGGTGGAGTCAAATGAAAATAGAGTATTTTACACCATTATTTAAATTTTAAGTAAAGTTTCTAGTTTCCAATTAGCTTGAAATTGGAGGCCTTGCAGTCTTCACTACCTCCTTCCAGGACATTACTGTTTCCAGAAGGAGAGAGAGGACCAGCAAAGGGCCCCATGGAGGCATAGGTAGATGTGTTTTCCAGCACACCGTCTGGGAAGCATCTTGGTGAGTAGTTCCTGATATTTATGTGCAAAGGAGTATGACTGGGTCATTCTTTCTTTTTGTTGAGTTTTGCCAGAGGTTGCCCTCACAAAACTTAGAAGAAATGGGGTGTGTAGGAATTTGGGGCTGGTTAAGTTATTTATTTACTTAACCATATTTTAAAGGCTGAAAAGCCATCCATAAAGTTTATGGAATGCATTGTCATAAGAGGTCAGTAAGCTAAGTTCTGTAGCTGTGTTTTCCACAAGGCCAGGTTGTTTCGTGACCAGTGATATTGGTAGTTATGATTAAACCTCAGGCTCGGGTAGAGCTCGAATTAAGGGGACAGGGTGCAGAAGAAAAGGTTACCACCCTACTCTCCTCAATCCCAGCTTCTGAATCCCAAACAATTTCCTGAGCACCATCATATCTCCTTTGGAATAGAGGCATTGTGGGGAGAGAAAACCATCACAGGAGAGTTGTGAAGACAAACATCAGAGGGCACTTAGAGGGTGGGTCTGCTGCTCTCCAAAGCAAAATCCAATGTTGCCCTAGACAAGAGACCTAGAATGCCAGTTGTACATGAAGACTGGCTGTAAATTGTAGTGATGGGATCCTTGTACTGACAGGTGCTAGGGCAGTGGAGATTGCCTGGAGCAAACCCCTCATTAAAAACAAAAACAAAAACAAAAACAAAAACAAAAACAAGAAAACATGTGTAACTTGACATATTTTCATTTGTTTGTAGACATAACATATCTTTAGGGTATCTGCTCTGTTATATGCACCCACTCTGGAAGTTCATCTTACCTAATACTTACTGCCCAGCCAGTGAGGAAGAGGCTGTCATTGCCCATGTTTTAGGGTATGGAAACCGAGGCTCAGAGAGTTTAAGTCAATTGCTCAAGATCAGAGAGCTATAATCAAATAAAACACTAAATTCTCCTCTACCACCTAGGAGTAACTCCTGTTAGCACCTGGCATTTAACAGATATGGAAAAGGACACCCAGCCTGTTTAAGTGGCCTGCTTAGCATTCTGGTTTTGTTATTGTTGTTCCACAGAGCACTTTTCATGGCTAAGTGTGTACTGATTTGGGTAATATTTGTCTCCCCCAGTAGGCAATCAATTCTCTGAGTGAGAGAGTTGTTTCTGTTTGCTCATCTCTTCATCCCCAGGGGCTGGCTTGCAGTGGGTTTGCATCAACGTTTCCAAATGAATAAATGAATGGACAGAGCTAAGTTGTGGCAGGTCGAGCATTTTTCCTGCCTTTCTCCAAGTTTTGTGAAAGGAATTGGTTTTCCTTTGATCTCTGGGAATAGAGAAGTGTCATAATCTTGTCCCCCCAGGGAGCTTGACCTCCTGATGACATCCTCAAGGCTGCAGTGAAATGTTGCTAGAACATCAGGTGTGTAGTTCCCTCCCTCTCCCATCCTTGTTATTGGGGAAAAAGCCCTTCTAGATGGAAGACGCTGGGCACCAGGGGGCAGGATCTGGATCCCCTCTTGGAGCTTCAGAAATAACTGAAGGGATGTTGGCAGCCATGGGTCCATAGTAGAGGGGCCTGCCGGCTGGTAAGAGTACATAATGAATGTGGACATGTGGCGGAAATGGTCGTGTGCGGGACTCCTCATTTAAAAAGGCTCCCCTGATGTGATATTCCTTATTGCAATGTGATTTGGGCCACATATTGGAAATTTCAAGAGAATCCAAGAAAAACAGAGAGGAAAATAAAATGTTCCTAGGGGGAATACTCTTTAGAATTGAAGAATAGATGTGATTCTCCAGTTTCTAGGCAAAATAATTCAGCATGATGGTATTTAATGGAGAAGCATCTATCTCCCAGAGCAAAAAGAATGGAAAAGTATTCTCTAGTAAATCTATTGCGCCCTATTTAACATACAGCCAGACTTCAAGGGAACCTTGCACGGAGGATTTCAGTGCAATTAATTACATAAATACCAAGACATCTAGTCTCCCCCCCAGACTAAAAGGTCTCTGGAACAATTAGGAGACTGTGGCCCCCTTGCCCCCTTGTCATGCACATTAATGTCACAGACCTCAGCAGAGGACTTGGGGTGCTTTGATGCCCAATGTGCTCAATTTGGTTTCAGAGATTTCCAATTCCTTGCACCTAAGCACATGTCCTAAACAAACAAATAGCATTGGGACAGAACTCTCTAGCGGGCTGTGGAGACTTAATTACCTCAACTCAGTGGTCTTCCCACTGTTGAGAGCCTCCCAGATACTTGGCAGCATTAACATTCCTGGGATTGTATTTGGTTGGCCTTTGTAAAGGAGTTGAATGCTGCCTCATTAGCTCAGGCTCGTGGGGCATTTGTGTCTCTGACAACAGTTTAATTATGGACATTGTTTACTAATCAGTATTACAGTGACAGACTAGAGGGCTAATCTGAAAAGGAACACAATAGCTTGCTTTCATTTTATTCTTTCAGCCAGTGAATGTAAAAGTTAAACAAACCTGTTTTTGTAGCCCTTGTTTTCCATAATAAGATTGGGGGACACATTCTAAGGCATTTGAGGGTTTCTACCTCCCTCTTCTTCAGTTTAACTTGAATTTAGCCTGATAGGTCCCACAGAAAGAAGTGACAGCTTTTGGAAATGTTATGGTTGGACAACCAGAAGATCTGGGGGACCGGATAGTTAAGACAACTGACTTTAGGAAACTGTCTTGAGCCTTTGTCAGCTCCCCTGAAGGCTTCTTCTCAGAGGTCAGTAGTCACTTGAAATTCTTAGGGGTGAACTCTACAGACATTCGAAGCACTGAATTAAAAATTTCCCTTTATGCACTTTACCTTTTCTACATATGTCTACATATGTTTTCTACATATGAAGATCCAGTGTGTTTCTACTTAGCATGTTGGGAACTGTGAGCACAAAGTGTTAAGAAAATATTCCTTACTAGAGAGAAAAATGGGTCATTCTCAGACTGCAACTTCAGAGCTGATACTGGGACATTTGTATGAAAATGTTTCTGTAATTAGGAATTTCTATTAATTAAGGAAATAACCTTGAGCATTGAAAGGCTTAATCTCTCCAGCCTCTCAAATATTGGAACATGGTAGCCGTTGGAGAATTCAACTTTCCAGATTCAGCTTTGTCCCCAGAACAGAAGGTGAGGGAGGCATGGGGGTGACAGCAGTGAGTTCAGGCAGAATCTCAGAGCCAGATGTTGGATTGTCTTGAATGTCACATTGGCCGGGTGGCAGGCTTCTGGAGGTGGATGAAAAAGTACAGAAGTAGATGTACTCTATTGCATAGATGTAGGCAGAATCCTGGGCCTCAAACCCACTAGGAAAAAGCTTGTGTTTCAAATAAGTCTTGACTGTGTTGTTTCTTGGGGGTGGGATCCTCAACTCCACTGACTGAAGTAGGAAGTGGGCATGAAAATCTCTTTGCTCTTCATACTGTTTGTGACCAGCAGTCTTTCATATGGTGCTCAGACCCCAAATATTCACATGACCGGGCAAAGAGTGAGCCAGTTGGCAACCTGAGAGCCATACCAGCTGGTTGACAAGGGTTGTTTGCCCGGGTATGCTTTATTTTTCTGTTTTTCAGCCGAATTATGAACTAACGTAAAAATGTTGACATTTCACATAAAAATCTGTATTTCTGCCTTTTCTTGAATCATTGGAGTCTCTGAGAACAGGGCTAGCATTTTCACAAGGAGATAACTGTCTGTGGTCACGGCTGCACACCTGCTACCCCCGTAAAGGGCTGGATATGTGCTCTCTGGTTCCCAGACCCCCGCCCTCCCCAGCCATTCGGCCTTGCTCACTCAGATCCCCGCCTGGCCCCAGGCACATGTCATACAAGAGGGGATCTGTGCACCCAAGAGGCCCTCTCACACAGGTGCTGGCTGTTAACAATTGGAGGAGGTCCTTTCAGGTTAGAATTTCCTTGTCTCTTTCAGAATATGATACCTTGGTGTCGATGTCCATCAAGTTGCTCATACCCTGTGACTAGTATGAATTAACTTGTCAGATGGCATTCAAGAGTAGGGTAAGGGTGTCTATCAAGGGAAAAGAAGGAAGAAGAAGTCTAAAGGAAAGGCACTATCACTTTTCGATTGGGTAGAGGACAAGGACTGAGCAGAAAGCACAATAGAGCTGATTCCTCCACATCCATTTGTTTGAGCCTCATCCCAGGCAAGTGAGTAAGAAGAAAACTATCATAAGGCCTGTTATAGACTGAATGCTTGTGTCCCCTCAGAATCCATATGTTGAAATCTAATCCCCAAGGTGATGGTAGTTGGAGGTGGAGCCTTTGGGAGGTAATTAGATCTTGAGGGTAGAGCCCTCATGAATGAAATTAATGCCTTTATAAGAGACCCCAAAGAACTCTCTTGCCCCTTCCATCATGTGAGGACCCAGCTAAAAGATGGCCATCTATGAACCAGGAAGCTGGTCCTTACCAAGCACTGAATCTGCCAGTGCTTTGATCATTGACTTTGCAGCCTAAGGACCTGTGAGAAATAAATTTCTGTTGTCTATAAGCCTCCCAGACTATGGTATTCTGTTATAGCAGCCTGAACAGACTAAGATAAATCCCATGGAGGCCCTAATACCTCCTGTTAACAGAGAAAATGGAACTGTTTAACTTTCTTGGGTTTCTGGAGTATTTTGAGAAGACAGAAGTATATGGTTACTATAAAGGAAATAATTATGCAGATAGTTTTGAGCATTATATATGGCACCTCTATTGGTCATTATATAAGTACTATAATTGCATTGTATAAGTATTATATTACATTTGGTCATTATATAAGTCATCTTTATTTAGCCACTTAAAAGAGCAAAGATGACTATTTTAACTTTGCCTCCTCTTAACTCTCCATCTGGGAGAGGTACTAAAGGGGGCAGAGTGGCCAGAAGCAGGGAGCCAGGGTAAGTGGGGAGGACAGAAATGGGTTTGCACAGTCCCTGCCTTTGCATCCTGGAGCACTGGGCCCGCAGAACAGTCACACGGGCCGTGCCCCATGGCTCTGTCTGCCAGCATCCCCCGCAACTGGGTTTGTCCCACTTATAATAACTAGTCTCAGAATTTCTTATTTGATTCCACCAATCCTCATGGTGTGATTCAGCTTCTAAGAAGAGTAAATCAACATTTTAAACCCTGCTTGGATGTATTTTAAATAGACTCTCTCCACTAAAAATGGCCCGCAGTGTGATTTGGCCCAGGGCTAGCATGGTGGCTCCATTCTGGAGACATATTTGCCTTTAAAATAACACGGCTACAAGGAAATGCACCTCGTTGGTTGGCCGTGCACATGTTTTCTTAGGAAATTGAAAGGACTTCTCTCTGAGTCACCTTAGTTGCTCCTCTGAGTCATTTCTGAGACTCAGGGAGAGAAGGAAGACAGAGAAGCAGGCAATGGAAAGGTCTGGGCAGACTGCAGCCTTACTGCCGAGACCCACCTCATACTGCCCTGGCCTGCTCTGACCTGGTGACATGTGCCCAGACCTCCTCTGGCCTCAAGGAAACTCCTAGAAGACACTCACCCTATGTGCATAAGAGAGTAGACAGATTTTTCTACCAGACAAGTGTGTTTAGGTACATCCGGTGTACCTAAAGCACCTGTAGCTTTTCCAAGATCACCAGACCTGATCCTACCTCTTTGAGGTTGGTGCCAGGTGGATGTGGCCTTCACCTGCGACACCTGTATCCTCTGCCACCAGCACAAGGAGGCTGCCTGTATCTCCTTGTTTGTCCATGAGGTGTACATGGATTTGGGGCTCCTTGAGTCCCACCAGAACTGGTGCCCACTTTTTCCCTCTTTGCGCGTGACTTGGAAGCCCCCATTGTCCTGGAGGAGCCTTTGCGTCTCCATTTGACGACTGCTCAGGCATATTTCAAAGGTGTACACTCCTGGGTGAGATTTCTCTCTGGAAATGTGCATTTCTAGTTTTGTGGTTCCCTGCAATCAGAATAAGTGCATTCTAAGTTTTGCTTCACTATTTGTTAGTTTGGTGAACTTGGGCAAATTAACTTCACTATTCTAAACCTCAGTTTCCCCAGTCACATGATGGAGATTGTAATGGTGGTAAGTGTGGCTTGCCCCACTCATTTACAGAACTCTACTAGAAAGGGTTGTTGTGGGAATTGAAATGGAATAATTTTTGTAAAGCACTTGGGAACCAAAAGGGTGAAGTGAGTAAAGTAAATGGGTAGAGTAATGGGTACTGAACACCCATTGAGTAGTTGGTAAATGCTACTATTGCTGTATCTGCATGGATGTGGGAGCTAAAATGTGCACTGTTAAGCATCCTCAGGTGTGAATCATTGAAGAACTGCATCGTTGCCTGAGTATCTGAGCCTCTGAAACCAGACCTGGGGCATGTCTTCCTGGCAGGTATTCACACGCCGACCCCATGCTGGTCTGTGTGGGATGGGGGGAGGGGAGTTTGTTGCCCGTGAAGGGAAGAGCTCACTCCTGGGGGCACATGGGCAGTGTGCACATGGCAGTCCCCTGGACGGGGACTTTCAAATTCACCAGCAAGTCTCTGGTTAGCTCGCTGGACCCACAGTCTGAGGCTGTGGCAGTATTCTGACTTCTTAAACTATATGAATTGCTGCTTCCTTCTGCATGCTTGGACAAATTAAAAGCAGTGTACACACAGAACTCTTTGGCCAGTGTTCACAAGCTGAGCCAAATTCAGAGTTGAAGGTTAGACACAAAATAGCACACAGAAGCAAAGCAGACAGCCGCTCACACCTGGCTCTTAAGAATGAACAAAACAGATGCCCGGAAAGTCGGGAAGAATTTGTATGTGAATGCAGAGTCTTATGGATTTACCATTTTGACTCCAGCAGCCCTTAGAAGACTTTCAAAGTGAGGGAATGCCCCCTTAGGATTTCTGGAAGAGTCGGGCACCTGCGTGGGGAGCCACGCCCAGTGATTCCCGGGAGGACTCTGATTTATGGAGAGAGGGATTCTGAACTCAGCTGCATTCTTGTGGCTGGGATCAAAAGGGCTTTCTCACTGACCACAGATCACATCCCAGGAATCTTCCCTAGACAGCACATTCCTGAGAACAAATGCAGCCTTGGCCACAGCCCATGGGGTGGAGTAAGACTGGCAAGGCACATATCCAGGAGGGTGGCATTTTACCCTAAATCACAGATTCTATGTACCCCCAAACAGGAGACCTGCAGGTTTGGTTTGGGGAAAGTTATAATCTTCCCTTCTTACCTAAGGGCAACCTGTTTAGTGGAAAACAAGCTAAACTGAATTTTCATCCTGACAAATTACTTCACTTTTTTGGGACTAAGCTTCTTCATCTGTGAAATGGGTATCTTGGGTTAGAATCAGAAAGATGTTGTTAGGCAGTTTGCCTCATCACTCCCTGTTGTCTCATACATGGCTTGCTTCACTCATTTACAGAACCTCCCTGACCCCATTGGGAATTTGAATTTGCAATCCCTGGACTGGATGATCTCTGAGCCCTGTTCTTTTCCCCCACCACTCCCATACTGTAACTGTCTTGAAAATTATTGTTGGGAATATATTTTAGAATATTTATTTAGATAGGCAGGATGCTTATGTGTCTTCTGGACTAAGGTTTTTGGAGCAGTAGGAGAAGGGAATGGACACAACTAGGGCTGGGGATGGGCTAGGCATGATGGAGTCACGTCTGGCAATCCAAAGCAGGGAAGAGCATCAGTGGGAAGTGAGAAAACCTGCGTAGGGTTGACGCACCCAACATATTCCACTGTTTGCTTTTCCAGAGTCTTTTCAAGAGTTGGCTTGCTCACTTGTTCCAGGGCAACTTGTCCTTGAAACGGCAGTGAAGTTGTACTTTTTCTCCTGATGGGGTGTGTTGGCCTGGCAGAGAAAAGAAAGGGTTGAGGAACACTGGGCTTCCTCCTGCCGGTCAATGCCATTAAAGCAACCCTCAGTTGCCTACATCTGTAATGAGAAGGGAAAAAAGTGCTTAATATAATTAGAGCTCCAAATCCCTTTTTGGAGGATGGAAGAGATATTGTACCCAAAATGAGCTAGTGTAAGGTGGAAGAGGCTGTACAGGACTCCCTTTGTTTTTGTTCCATTCTTGATGAAGTCACAGCCAAGGATTTTGTTTGATGAAGAAATAAATTATATAATGCTTGTAAGTCTATAGAGACAACAGCAGTCGTATTTAAAGGACTAATAATACTAACATTTAACATAAAAAACTAATATTTATATCTGGTTTGTAGGTTCTATTTTTGGCACAGTTGCTTGAAGTACTTAGTCTATGACAGGATTCTTGAATCCTGTACCTAAGGGGAAAGTTGATGCTTTGCTTAATTACAGATTTATCTCTTCCTAATAGATTGGGCACTTGATAATTATGTGGTGTTGATAACTTGTCTTTCTCCCCAAGCATGGGTCCAAGAAAAGACATATGGGGAAGGGGACTCGCTGGGTGGGGAAGAGTATTGCAAAGGGAGTATATGATAAATGGTTCTTAACTCATAATATTATGTCCCAAACCCCCCCAAAAATATTCTGAATATACAACTATTTTTTTTTTTTTAATTTTTTTTTTTTTTCAACGTTTATTTATTTTTGGGACAGAGAGAGACAGAGCATGAATGGGGGAGGGGCAGAGAGAGAGGGAGACACAGAATCGGAAACAGGCTCCAGGCTCCGAGCCATCAGCCCAGAGCCTGACGCGGGGCTCGAACTCACGGACCGCGAGATCATGACCTGGCTGAAGTCGGACGCTTAACCGACTGCGCCACCCAGGCGCCCCTGAATATACAACTATTAACTGGGAGAGAGAGGATCTCACTCACAGATTGGGGATATTAGAAAAAAGAATAATGTATGCTTCTACATCTAACATTTTCTTATTAATATTAGTACATTTTCCTTATAGCCTTCTTTCTGCAGAAAGAACTCATTGAATCAAGGAAGGTAGGCTATCCATTTGGAAAGTGGCCTGTGGTAAGTACCAGAATAGAGATACAAAGGCCTGTAGGGATTCTAACAATCCAGGGAGTTAGAAGAGACTCTTTCAAAAGCAGGCCTTGAGGGTGGTCTATAATACACCTAAATGTATATTTCTGGGGCTTAAAAAGACTCTGAATATACAGGAAATTTTCACTTTTCCAATGAAAAGATCTTTCAAAAAATAAAATGGTTATATTAACTTACGGGGATACAGATGAATTAGTCACTTGTCTACTTATATATGTAGCTTATTAATGTAGTTTAATATACATATTCAAAATCACCTACCATATAAAATAATTTAAATTAGAAATATTGCAT
The DNA here is from genome assembly GCF_028749965.1 of Puma concolor. Lineage (NCBI taxonomy): Eukaryota > Metazoa > Chordata > Mammalia > Carnivora > Felidae > Puma > Puma concolor. The sequence continues at coordinate 46,844,679 of NC_141672.1, forward strand.
TTTTCACTATCAAAGTTTATGAAACAATTTTTTTAATGTTTATTTATTTTAGAGAGAGCGTGCGCGTGTATGAGAGTGGGGGAGGGGCAGAGAGAGAGATTGAGACAGAGGATCCAAAGTGAGGCTTTGTGCTGACAGCAGAGAGCCCTATGCGGGGCTTGAACTCACAAACTGTGACATCATGACCTGAGCTGAAGTCAGACGCTTAACCAACTGAACCACCCAGGCAACCCTGAAACCATTTTATTAAAACTTTTCAACCATGTCTGTGACATCCAAGCCTTCTTTCTGAGTCCTCTAACATGGGTTGAAACTGCACACAGTTCTCACCTCTCTGTTTCAGGCACAGCTATGCTTAAAATCTGTTTATCCCAAGCCACAGTTAGTCATTTACAGCATATTAGAGGGCTTTGTTTTTTATCATTCTCTACACGAATAGTTGGCATCTCCACATGGAACATTTACTCTATGATTTTTTAAAATTGTCTTTTAAAAAGCTCCTTTGCAATGACACATAATATTTGCAATTAGCCTGGGCTAACTTCCTTTGTCTCTCTGCATTTTTTCCCCCTTAAACCAGCTCTATCAGGTGAATTGTATAAATATCCCAAATTAGCTTGATTTTATTCTATTAATCTAATTACTTATTTTTTATTAAACAATGTAATTGAGAGTATGCTCTATAATAAAAAGCCCCCTGCTCCAACACATGCATAACCTCACTGCTCTAAAAGTCCTCTGTGCTCCACCTTTTCACCCTTCGCCACCAATCTCTGGCAACCACTGACCTTTTTCTTGTCTCCTTAATTTTGCCTTTTCCAAAATGTCATATAGTTAGAATCATATAGTATGTAGTCTTTTTCGTTTGGCTTCTTTCACTTAGTAGTATGCATTTAAGGTTCCTCACTATCGTTTCATGGCTTGATAGCTCATTTACTTTAGCACTGAATAATATTCCATTGTTTGGATGTGCCATAGTTTATTTATCCACTCATTTATTGAAGGACATTTTGGTTGCTTCCAAGTCTTAGAAGTTAGAATAAAGCTACTATAAACATGCATGTGCAGAGGTTTGGTTTTGTTTTGTAGACGTAAGTTTTCAGCTCATTTGGGTAAATACCAAGGAGTGCAATTGCTAGATCATATGGTAAGAATATGTTTAATTTTGGGTGGCTCAGTGGGTTGAGCATCCAACTCTTGATTTCAGCTCATGTCATGATGTCATGGTTTGTGAGATCAAGCCCTGCATTGGGCTCTGAACTGACAGAGCCTGCTTGGGATTCTCTCTCTCCTACTCTCTCTGCCCCAATCCTGCTTTATCTCTCTCAAAATAAATAAATAAATACGTAAACTAAAAAAAAAAAGACTATGTTTAATTTTATAAGAACTGCCAAACTATCTGCAATAGTGACTGTATCACTTTATATTCCCACTAGCAATGAGTGAAAGTTCATGTTGCTCTACATTCTTGCCAGCATTTCGTATTGTCAGTGTTCTGGATTTTGGCCATTCTAATAGATATGTAGTGATATCTCATTATTCTTTAATTTGCATTTCCCTGATGACATATGATGTGGGACAACTTTTCATATGGTTATTTACCATCTATACATCTTCTTTGGTGTGGTATCTGTTAAGATCTTTGGCCCATTTGTTAATTAGGTTGCTTGTTTTCTTGTTGAGTTTTAAGAGTTCTTTGGATAACAATCACATGGGTCTTTGCAAATATTTTGTCCCATTTTGTGCCCTTTCTTCTCATTCTTTTGACATCGTCTTTCACAGAGCAGAGGTTTTTATTTATTTTTTATTTTTTTTAATTTTATTTTTAAAATTTACATCCAAATTAGCATATAGTGCAACAGTGATTTCAGGAGTAGATTCCTTAATGCCCCTTACCCATTTAGCCCATCCCCCCCCTCCCACAACCCCTCCAGTAACCCTCTGTTTGTTCTCCATATTTAAGAGTCTCTTATGTTTTGGCGTCCTCCCTGTTTTTATATTATTTTTGCTTCCCTTCCCATATGTTCATCTGTTCTGTGTCTTAAAGTCCTCATATGAATGAAGTCATATATTTGTCTTTCTCTGACTGACTAATTTTGCTTAGCATAATACCCTCTAGTTCCAGTCACATAGTTGCAAATGGCAAGATTTCATTTTTTTTTGATTGCTAAGTAATACTCTATCATATACATATAACATATCTTCTTTATCCATTCATCTGTCAATGGACATTTGGGCTCTTTCCATATTTTGGCTATTGTTGATAGTGCTGCTATAAACATTGGGGTGCATACGTCCCTTCAAAACAGCATACTTGTATCCCTTAGATAAATACCTAGTAGTGCAATTGCTGGGTCATAGGGTAGTTCTATTTTTAGTTTTTTGAGGAACCTCCATACTGTTTTCCAGACTGGCTGCACCAGTTTGCAGTCCCACCAGCAGTGCAAAAGAGATCCAGAGGTTTTTAATTTTAATGAAGTTTAGCTTACCAATTATTTCTTTCATGGATCATGCCTTTGGTGTTGTATCTAAAAAGTCACTGCCCAACCCAAAGTCATCTAGATTTTCTCCTATGTTGTCTTCTAGGAGTTTTATAGTTTTGGATTTTATATTTAGGTCTGTGATCCATTTTGAGCTAATTTTTGTGAAAGGTATAAGGCCTATGTTGAGATTATTATTATTTTTTTCGTGTGTGTCTGGATGTCCAGTTGTTCAGGCACCATTTTTTGGGAAGACTATCTTTGTGCCATTGTATTGTTTTTTTTATCCTTTGTCAAAGATAATTGACTATATTTATGTGACTCTATTTCTGGGATCCCTATTTTGTTCCATTGACCTATTTGTCTATTCCTTTGCTGATACCAAGCTGTCTTGATTACTGTAGATTTACAATAAGTCTTAAAGTCAGATGTCAGTCCTCCAACTTTATTTTGTTCCTTCAATATTAAGTTGTTATTTTGGGGCTTTTGCTTATGCACATAAACTTAAGAATTAGTTTGTCAATATCTACAAAATAACTTGCTGGGATTTTGATTGGGATTGCATAGAATCTACTGATCAAGTTGGGAAGGACTGACATCTTGACAATATGAATCTTCCATGCACATGAATTATCTCTCCATTCACTTAGTTCTTCTTTGATTTCATCAGAGTTTTGTAGTTTTTCTCATGTAGATCTAATGCATACTTCATTAAATGTATACCTAAGTATTTCATATTTTGAATGCTAACATAGTTGATAATGTGTTTTTAATTTCAAATTCCACTTGTTCATTGCTGACATATGGAAAGCAATTGACTTTTTGTATGTTAACCTTGTACCTTACAACCTTGCTATAATTGCTTACAAGTTCCAGGATTTTTTTGGTAAATTCTTTCAAATTTTTTACATAGATGATCATGTCATCTGTGAACAAAGACATTTTTATTTTTTTCTTTTCAATATGTATGTCTTTTATTTCCTTTTCTTGTCTTATTACATTAGCTAGAACTTTCAGTAAGATATCGAAAAAAGTAGTGAGAGGAAACATCCTTAATACTAGTGGGAAAGCTTCAAGTACTAAGTAAGATGTTTGTAGATATTCTTTACCAAGTTGAGCAAGTTTCCCTCTATTCCTAGTATACTGAGGGTTTTTGTCATGAACAGCTATTGGATTTTGTCAAATGCTTTTTCTGTATCTATTGATATAATTGTGTGATTTTTGTTTTTAAAATCATTGATGTTATAGATTATGTTAATTGATTTTTGAGTGTTAAACTAGCCTTGCATACCTGAGATGAATCCCACTTAGTTGTTGTGTTTAATTCTTTTTATCCATTGTTGGATTTGGGTAACCTTTTTTAAAAGTTTATTTATTTATTTTGAGAGAGAGAGAGAGAGAGAGAATGAGTGGGGGAGGAGCAAAGGGGGGAGAGAGAGAGAGAGAGAGAGAGTAAGAGAGAGAGAGAATCCTAAGCAGGCTCTGTGCTGTCAGCACAGAGCCAGATGTGGGGCTTGATCTCACAAAGTGTGAGATCATGACCTGAGTCTAAACCGGATTCAGACACTTAACTGACTTACACATCCAGGTGCCACTGAGTAACTTGTTTTTAACCTAGTGTTTCCCAAATAGATTTCACTATGGAACCCTTTGCATAAAGCAATTGTTAACAGTTTGTGTAACAACAGGTCTGTGGCACTAACCTCTCAAGAAAAAGTGGAGAGAGAGATATGAAGAGGAGAGATGCCACATCGAACCTGGAAGGGTCCCCAGGGTCTTTGGGGACTATATATCTGCACTTTCAGATACCACTAGGAAGAAGGGCAGTATATGAAGTCAAGCATCAGAAGACATTTCTCTTGTAAAGAGAGATATTATTTTGTGGGCTCTCTAGGGCATTTGGTTATTCTAGAGCAGGCTGCCAGGAGCATATGTCCATGAGGCCTGTAGAACCACCTAAGAAAGCCTGACAAAGGAGACCAATAAGAACAGCCCCACTATTCCTGAGAAAGCAGGGGATACCTGTGAAGGGGTAAAGGTGGTAAGGGAGGGATGGTTCCCAGGATCACGTGGGGTGACATCACTCAAATTATGTATTCATCTTGGTCCAAAGATAGATACCCTCACCTCTCTCCACCCGAGTCTCAAGAAAACTGGTACCAAATTCCTGCAGAAAAGATATTTTGGAAACATCATTTAAATGCATAGCAGCCGTTTTTTGGTGACTTGATGAAAAATTTTAAACCTTATGGGAGGAGGGCCCTTCCTCTGACATGGTGCATCCAACAGCCATGGCAGAAGTGTGACCTGGGTTCCCCCACTCTGGATGCGTTCACCAGGCAGGGAGTGCTAGGAGCATAGTTTCATCCAAGAAGGGTAACATCCCCCATGAGCTATGTGGGGGGCACAGGACATAAAGAAGGAGAATAGATTCCAGGGGGCAGCAAGCAGAGGGGCTAAAATGGTGGACAAGGAGCCCTGGTGAGACATTGTGAAGGTGCTGTGGACTATGTAAGGAAGGAAGGAAGGTGCTGTGGACTATGTAAGTCAGATCCCACAGTCACACATTTTTTTAGGCTACCCTGATACTGGCATATCTAAGGCAAAAGTCTCCAAATAACATTGGTGACCAAGAAACTATTGAAAAAATGCCAATTCCAGGCAGCAGCCCTGGAAATTCAGAATCAGTAGATATGTCCTGAATTGACTTTTAACAAGTTCCCCAGGTAAGTGTGATGTGCATCCAGGTTGAAGGACCACCAATGTGAGAGAAGGGCCAGGTTTTATACTGAAAACATGTCTTGAATTTAAAAATGTCTGTTGTGGGGTGCCTGGGTGGCTCAGTCGGTTAAGTATCTGACTTCGGCTCAGGTCATGATCTCACGGTTCGTGAGTTCCAGCCTTGCATCGGGCTCTGTGCTGAATGCTTGCTTGGAGCCTGGAAACTGCTTCAGATTCTGTGTCTCCTTCTCTCTTTGCCCCTACCCCACTCACACTTGGTCCCATCTGTCTCTCAAAAATAAATAAATGTTAAAAAAATTTTAAATGTCTGTTGTGAAGTAAACGTGGAGAAATTAAAATACACTCTCTTAAACTCATAGTGCTCCTTATTAAATGCAGAAGTCTTACTTAAAATAATCAAACAATTGTACTTACTGATGAATAGTTTAAAGAGTCTCTTATTCATCCATTGCCTTCAGTCCTGGATCCTCCCCTGTTCTCCATTCTCATACCTTCTCTCATTTGTCCTTGTTTGAGGACTGTTCCCCCTTTATTCACCTGCCCAAGCCAGGATCCTTCTCTGATGTGTGCAGAAGCTCTGCCTGTTTGAATCCTTTCTGCTGGAAACCCAGAAATAAAACAATTTCCAATTTGTAATTTGTATTTTTTCCTCTTGCTTGGATTATCTACCTTTGATACTTTTTAAGTAATCGTATTCCCTATTTTTGAGTCACTGAACTAGAAATGGCCAGGGGGCACTTTTCTCATTTTAATAATAACATTCATGATACCAGAGAGCCAGACTCTATCCTCAGAGGTCGATTTCATGCAAGTCTCACCAGGCAAATCCATCTGAAAGGAGATTCTGGCCCAGAGAGAACACACTACAAACTTTACAACTCCAATCACCCTCCTTTATGGTAGTTCCCTTTTATATCTTGCCATTTGCAATAGACAGCAGTCTTATATTTTCTGTGTCATTTTGCACAAATTTTGGACAAGATGCTTGTACCTTAGTTTCTCCATCTGTAAAATTGAGGCAATAATGTAATATTATACAATATGAACATTTTGCAAAGAGTATTGTAATGCAAGTGTGACTGGTTCAAGTGTAACTAACCCAAAATGTGTTTATCATTTAAAATGGAAATCTGCAAAGAACAATTTGATAGTAACTGCATTTTCAATGAGCGGCTTGAGGTCACAGTTCATAAAATAGTCCTGCACCACTTGGGTCGTTTTCTGCAGAATTTGTAAACTGAAGGGATGGAATGCTCTCTGCTGTGTAAATTTTGCATCTGCTATTTCTTACAACTGCTTTCCCTAGAGCATAAGTGACCGAAGCAGCAGAGTTAGTAGAGAAAACAGGTGTGCTTGTTCAAAGGAGGAGTGTAAGTGTATTCATGAAAATGATCTCCCCAGCACCCCGGCCTTTCTCCAGGAGAGACTCACAATCCAGGCATCCCTGTGGGCACAGCCAACTGACCAGTGCAGAGCTGGCTCCTTACATGGACTTTCCAACTTGTAGCTTGGCAAGTTCAGGATGGAACATTGACTCCTGCCCACAGGATTAGAGATGCATGCTTGCTGTTTGTGGCACTGCAGAGTTCATTTGGTTTTAGCATGTTGAGATTTTGCTGGTTAGAGTAAGAGAACTGTGCTTACCTGGGTACCTGCTTTCAAAACTTGAACCCTAGAGATGTTCATTGGTAAGTAAGGCAAATCAGGAAAATTGTATTTTCCTTTCAAAGCTATTTATTCAAGAATCTAAGGTTATAGGGGGCAGCAAACCAAAGCTAAGGCATAAGGGATCTTAATGTTTACTTTTAAAGGAGCACAACAAACACTCGAAGGGATGCCTATGTAGTACCTAGAAGTTACATTTCCTTGGCGAAGGCAATAGGACCCAGGTTCTAGCTGCCCTTAACATTTGCAGGCTTGGAAACTGGATTTTGTTAGTACCTAAGAACGCTTAAAGACTATCTCATGCCCGCAAAACTCCCAAGTGACAACGGTTTGACTTACACTGAGAAATTATCTGCCAAGTTGACTGGATACTCTTATTGGCTGGATGGAATATTTGTATTAATTTACAACAAGAAATATAATTCTTGAGTGCACCAGGCATTTATATCAGCTTTATATCACTTCTCTTCGTAGGATGGCTACAGAGGAAGCTAAAATACAATCAGAAGGTTGCATGTTGAGCATGGGCAGTGATCATGTCAATATCAATATTGAGTGCATTGAGTCATTTAACTTGACCTGCCCTTCTATGGTATCAGAATTTATGCCAAGCAAGCTGGATATTTGAGCCCAGGGATCAAATCCCTTCTTCCCTGAGGTGGTGTTGGAAGCTTCCTGTCACATTTGAATTATCTCATTTTTTTTTTTCCTGTGATGACAAATCTTTTTTGTCCCTCAGTGTTTCTCAAATGTGCCCTATGGTTCACTAATCCTACTTGATTCTTTGGGAAAAAAGGATTTTGTGGTTGAAAAAATCATCACTGCTTACCATACCCTCATTTTGTGGCCTCACTATGCTCATTAGCACATCAAAAGTTCTGAGCAAACCTGTTTAACTTTGTTTGCTCCTGCATTCCCTAAATTTACTTGACCAAGGAACACTTTCTTTGTGGAGTATCTGTTAGCATCCCAAGAAACTAGGTGTTCCAGGAAATACTCTTTGGGAAATACTAATATAGCTATGAGTGCTGCCAGTTGGGCAATTGTCAAGTTTTCTCTCCTCTTGCATTTTGCCTGGATAACACCTAGAGTTTGTGGCTGCCTCACTGTTGGCTCCAAGTCCTGACTATAATGATGGAAGACAAAAGAGGCAAAGGGAAGCAGGGTTAAACCTGAAGAAAGGTGAAATAGTCCTGGGTGAAATAAGTTCCAGGAGACTAAAATGGTTGGCGTTTAAGCTTCTAGTTCTACATATTTGGGGCTCTAAAGCTCTTTCCCATTTGGGGAAAGAACATTCTTTTATTGGGCTTCAATACTTTTTTTCTCTAGCAAATGGAGAAAAATATAACTTTGCTTAATAGGATAGGGAAGATTTTCTGAAAACCTACATGAGCCATTATAAGTTCTTATTTGTAATGGCTTTTTTAAAGTTTATTTATTTATTTATGTATTTATTTATTAATTATTAAAAAGAATTTTTAAACGTTTGTTTATTTTTGAGAAAGAGAGAGAAAGGGAGAGAGAGAGAGAGAGAGAGAGCATGAGCAGGAGAGGGGCAGACACAGAATCTGAAGCAGGCTCCAGGCTCTGAGCCATCAGCACGGAGCCCGATGCAGGGCTTGAACTTATGGACTGTGAGATTATGACCTGAGCCGAAATCAAGAGTCGGGTGCTTAACCGACTAAGCCACCCGGTGCTTAACTGACTGAGCCACCCAGGTGCCCCTAAGTTTATTTATTTTTGAGAGAGAGACAGAGACAGTGAGCTGAGGGGGGCAGAGAGGGAGGGAGAGAGAATCCCAGACAGGCTCTGTGCTGAGAGCACAGAGAGCCCTATATAGGGCTCAAACTCACAAACCATGAGATCATGACCAGAGCCAAAACCAAGAGTCAGGTGCTTAACCGACTGAGCCACCGAGGTGCCCCAGTTTTGTAATGGCTTTTAAGCCTTAGCAGGCTGTGTGGTAGTAAAAGTCCATGCTTGATACTGGAAAACTGAGATTCAAATTCCAACACCACCCTGGTGTTACCTTGGACATGTGACTTCAGCTCTCCATTTTTATCAATTCAAACAGGAATGGGGCGCCTGGGTGGCTCAGTCGGTTAAGCGGCCGACTTCAGCTCAGGTCATGATCTCGCGGTCCGTGAGTTCAAACCCCGCGTCGGTCTCTGTGCTGACAGCTCAGAGCCTGGAGCCTGTTTCAGATTCTGTGTCTCCCTCTCTCTGACCCTCCCCCATTCATGCTTTGTCTCTCTCTGTCTCAAAAATAAATAAACGTTAAAAAAAAATTCAAACAGGAATAACAATGCCAGTGTGTGATGTCACTGTAAAGATTAAATAGTGGTTGGATAACATCCAACAGCGCTTAGAACTGTACTATGCTCGTTTCTTTTTTAATGTTCCTAAACAATTGTATATAGTAGGTACAGCAGAAGCAGAAACGAAGGTGTAGGGAAGTAAAGACACACAGCTAATAATGGTGGACTTGGAATTTGAATCCAGAGTCTATTTTCTTTGCTACCATGCCACATGCAAAAGTCTAGATCTAGCATGTAAATATTTAATCCATGTTTTAAAATATAATTGGCTTTCTTTTTACTTAACATAATGACTAGACTGATTCATGTTAAGTATAAAACTATGTAAAAAGGCAGAGAAAATAACCCTTTAGGGAAGAGAAGCTCAAGCCAGATAAATCATATGTATATTGCTTAACATAAATTTTTTATTAGATCTTGTTTAGGAATGTCTGCGTGATGTTGGTAATCACTGCCTATAGATTTTTATTTTTGTTTATGTTTATATACTATTATATTGTCAGACTGTCATATCTTACAGTGAACACTTATGGTCACCCAACTTTTGGTGATCGCTTACCTTTTCAATATGGAAGTCAGAAAATGCGTATCTCAGGCTACTTTGTGGCCAGGGGACAGGCCTGTGACCTGGGCTCTGTGACAGGGCCCATCCTAGGTTAGATTTGGAAGTAAGATGCGGGAGATGGCACGTGGGAGGGAACCAATCTTTTGCTAAAATTGATGGTGGAGATACGCAGGGGCATTGACAGTGGCGTATTTCCTGGCCTCCAGTCCTAAGGGTCTTAGGTACTGAGTATTGGTGCAGTGGTGTTTTCCTTAGAGCCATCCCTATGCTGTGGCTGAGCATCATTCCTGGCTGTGTAGCTTCAGGGTTTGGCTTCCTGGCCCTTCTGGAGATTCCTGAGATATGTAGTGCTGTTTCATCAATTCCTTTTTTTTTTTTTTTGCCATTTAAACTTGCCAGGGTGGATTCTGCTGTTTGTAACTCAAAGTTGTCACTGATAACACTGTTTAAATGCAGTTCCTGACACTCTACTGGGCATACAGGAGATGCTCAATGAATGCTTGATGAACGCTTGCTGAATACATAAATGGGCAATTGTGAAACTGGTGGTGTTGATGGTGGTGGTGGTGGTGGTGGTATGTGTGAGAGACCTCTGCTCTATCTATTACTTTTCTTAGCTTTGATCTCAATCCCTTGGGAGTTTTATGTAGGGGTTTGGTATGGTACATTTTTGTTTCCACCTGTGACTTTAGAAAGTAAGAGCACTGTAAATATTAAACCCATTCTTGACTTTGTTTTGGGAGGCTATTACTGAAGATATGTGGATAAGTTTATACCAGGTTTTCCTCCTCCAGAATTATGTGGACAAATTTTTCTCATTTCTGCTTGTCAGAAGGAAATTTGGAATGTATGAGGTCTGGGGTTAACTTTTGAGTTAAAGCTGACATTTTTCTAGTGAAGAATCTTTCTGAAAGTTGCTTCATTCTTTGAGAGATGTTTAACTAAGAGTGTCAAAGAGTCACAGGAATAGTTGTTTTTTTTTCAAGTTTATTAGTCTATTTTGAGAGAGATAGAGACAGCGCAAGTGGGTGAGGGGCAGGGAGAAGGGGAGACAGAGAATCCCAAGCAGGCTCCACACTTGGAGCCCGATGCAGGTCTTGAAGCTGTGGAACTATGAGATCATGACTTGAGCCAAAACCAAGAGTTGGATGCCCAACCGACTGAGCCACCCAGGTGCCCCAGGAATCATTTTTTAATTTATCATTTTTGTTTCACATTTTAAAATATATTTTATTACTTTTAAGGGGTCATTCAGAAATCGATCCAATTTAGTATTATGTTTTGTGGTAGGTAAGGGATAGCAGATGCCTGCTTGACATCCATACTTTAGATCCTAGGAAGCCCCAAACAACAAAGTTTTATGCCTGAATAACATTTAAGATTTATCCCAGAAACTATATAAAATGGGACATTTATATGTTCGGTCAAATTTTCACTTACTTGCCTTAACAATTTTGTAGTTCTGTGTGAGCATCTATTGGTTTCTTGGGGATATCTTTGAAGAGGGGGTTCTAAGTAGAAAAGCCCTACTAAATTTTGGATTTGGAATTCTACTCAGAAGGAGGCAGAAGGAGGCCAGTGAGTGTAGCAAGGAAGGAGAGCAGAAGATCAGGTCCCCACCTCCCCTCTCTCCCAGGCAAAAGGAATACTGGCTTCCTGGGGGGATCCACCCACTCCCGTCTGGTCCCTACAACAGCATAACACTTAAGACCTTCTCCAAGGGAAATATCTATTTCCTGAAGTTTTATAATACCTTCTGTATAATTTGTTTTTTTGGTTCAGATAGATGTTAATTAAGGGAAATTTCACCCCAAATAGCTAACACATATGAAGTTGTTTTGTGAAGGTTGTTTTTTCCCTAGAGGGAAAGAGAGAGAGAGAGAGAGAGAGAGAGAGAGAGAGAGAGAACTGATGGACTTGTAATCACATATTTGGATACTCTTAAGGGTCTGGCTTATCTGGAAACAGGACATTTAAAAGATAAAGTTGACACTCCATTTTAATCCCACCCCCAGCAGAGTCAAGTTTTTTGGCATTTCTCTTTGTCAAGAATTAAGGATGAAATGTGCAAGAGACAGGTTTTTGCTTTTAAAACAACAGCTGCTAAGCAACCCCTATCATCTACGTTCTGTTACCAAGTTTTGGGCAGATAGTGGCCAGGTGGGTACTTCCAGGAGCTCTCCCCGTATTTGGGTCCTTTGATCCCACAATAATCTTTGAACGTCTGTTTATAGACCCACTGAGCTGTTTCTCCTCTCATGTTTAAATCTGGCAGTGAAACCACAATTTTGTAATTCTGCAAGGGAAGTGTAGTCGGAAACAGTATCTCACTGTGTTTATTTAAAAAGTGCAATGGAAATAAATACTAATGTATAGTATTTCTTTCTTGGCATATCTGAATTAGATTCTTGCTAATTAGCTAGTCATTTCTTTGGGTTTCACCTCTAAAAGAAGTTGCCAGAGGTTGCCATAGAAATCATGCTGTGCTTAACTTAGAACTAGGTGGTTGATATTTAGGGCTTGAGTGGACAAAAGGTGTTAGCTTCATTCACGGGGGTTGTTGAAGCACAAGGGCAATCTCTTTGTGCCAACATGGTATTAATCTTTGTTTCACATAAGTGTGTTTCTTAGCAAGGGTGAGTAGTTTGCTTTGTGCGAAGGGAAAAAGTAGAAATATCCTTTTTATTTTGAGGCATTGAACATTGGTGTTATACCCTTTAAAAATTTTTTTTAATGTTTATTTATTTTTAAGAGAAATATAGTGCAAGTGGGGGAGGGGCAGAGAGAGAGGGAGACAGAATCTGAAGCAGGCTTCAGGCTCTGAGCTGTCAGCACAGAGCCTGATGTGGGGCTTGAACTCATGAATCATGAGATCATGACCTGAGCCAAAGTTGGATGCTTAACCAACTGAGCTACTCAGGCATGCTACCCTTTTTAATATTGTAGAATAAACTTGATTTAAGGAATCAGATTGTCTATATCCCAAAGTGTTTGACATGATGCATATAAATAAATTTTCTACTTTGCCATTTTTTTGTCAGGATTCACTTTGTGCTTTCCTATAAAACCTCATGTTTGTTTTTTAAGCATATATATAATATTGTTATATATTATATATAATAATTATTATATTAAAATATATGTTCTCATCACATATGATACAATATGTTTTATATCATATTATATATAAAAACACTAATATTTTAGGATATATGTTCAATCTATTTTTTGTGCTTAGATATATTTATGTGAGTACATTAGTGTGAATTGAAAAATTATAATCATACTGTACTTAGTGTTCTGTAATTTGTTTTTCCACCATGTAATATCTCATTTTCTGTTTTATTAGATGTCCTTTTTTTAAAAAAAAATATTTTTTAATGTTTATTTTTATTTTTGAGAGAGACAGAGCACAAGTGGGGGAGGGGCAGACAGAGAGGGAGACACAGAATCCAAAGCAGGTTCCAGACTCTGAACTGTCAGCACAGAGACTGATGTGGGGCTTGAACTCACAAACTGTGAGATCATGACCTGAGCTGAAGTCAGACACTCAACCGACTGAGCCACCCAGGCACCCCTTATTAAATGTCCTTTTAAAAAATGTCAATACTCTAATATAAGGATGTACCACACTTTACTTTGCCAATCTCTAAATGTTAGGCATTTAATTGTTTTTTTAGGTATATTGAAAGGGCATACTTTTTAATGCATCAATCCTTGGATTCATCTCTGGTTAGGTTCTTAGAATAAATTCCTAGAAATGAAATTGATAGTTTAGATGGTGTACATGTTTAGACACATATTGTCCAATTGCCTCTCAAAGATTGGAACAACTTTCAGTCTTACTCATAATGTTTATATATGTTGGTTTCTTTCTGTTTGTATTTACTGGTTATTGATGCTTTTCTAATCCTTAGCCATTTGGTAGGCAAAAAAGAAAGTGTTTTGTTGTTTTTAAATTTGTGTTTTGAGATAGTTTTCTCTGCCATGCCATGATTCCTAGAAACTCTTGGTTCCTCCTACTTAGCTTGTTTTAAAAGAGACAGGCACTGCAGTGTTTCATATAGGGTACAAGTTGTGTGTAGAAGTTTAAAGCTGTGGCTGAGTAGAGAATTCATAGTTCTATGGATGTCCCAACTGTTATGATAAATACAGGCTGCTCCTTAGGTAATATGAAACGAGCCACTGTATCTTGTATTGTTTCCTAACACAGATCTTAGAAATGTATTGTGTAACCAAAGAAAAGCTCAATGGGAAACTGAGCAGAGATTTTTTTTGGGCTAACACCTGAGGAGGTGTATTTGTGAATTCAAGGATATGTTAGACTTGGCTCAAACAAGATAACCAGATAGCAGCATTCAAATGGAACATAACACTCATCAGAACATATTTCTGTGTTCCCTCTTTCATCATGAGTCTTTGGAACTTATATATGTGCACATACTTTGTTGAAGTAAAACTGTGGTGTTTCTGGACAATATGTAAGCAGAGACACGTTGGGATCAGCTCTCCCTCTCATGATCATCGTATCTCCCCTGCCTCAGCTCTCCCTCTCGTAACTGCTTCTACTGTAGCCTGAAGGACGGGAAGAGAAATCATTATCTGGTTTCATCACCCGGTGAAATCATTGTAAGATAGCTAGAGAATGCAAACAGATGCTCTCAAAGCCAGGAGATTTATGCTTTTGATACAGCTCTGAGAGATCAACCTGCAGACCTCTGCTAGGATTCAAACAGATGGCTAGTGGATAAGCAACCACCAGAATTGGACAAAGTAGTTCTTGCCTTTACCCTAACATACCACGTCTTCTTGCTTTCCTTCTCCATTCCCTACTTCTCCATCAAAAGTTAGTCCCTACTCTGTGCTCTCTCATGCATATCTCTATCCTGGCACTGGCTACAGTGGATGCTTTGGAATTATATTTTCATCTGTCTGCCCAGGTACTACATCTCATGACTTGCCCATTCTTATACTGTAAGTCCGTAACACAGTGCTTGGCACGTATAGGCGCCAGTATTTGCATGATGTTTCCGTGATAAGGTTATCAGCCGTTGACCCCTCTACATGTTGACCGGAAGGGCAGACACAGGCATGGCCAGGCCTGAGTAGCTCTGAGAGACTCCAACTCCTGCATCACCTTCTGAGATTTCAATTTTTTTAAAAATTTTCTTTTAATATTTATTTTTGAGACAGAGAGAGACAGAGCACAGCAGGGGAAGGACAGAGAGAGAGGGAGACACAGAATCTGAAACAGGCTCCAGGCTCCGAGCTGTCAGCACAGAGCCCGATGCAGGGCTCAAACCCACAAACCATGAGATCTTGACCTGAGCTGAAGTCAGATGCTCAATCGACTGAGCCACCCAGGCGCCCCTGAGACTTTGAGTTTTTGAGACCAGTTTTCTTTGCCACTATTGAAATATCATAGGGGTTCCAATTAAAAATATTTTTATTGAGACCTGTTTGATATTAATAATAGGAAAGGAGCAGATATTTTGAGATTTCATTTAAAGATAGCCTGAAGTGATGCCTTTCATTTTATCTGTAACCTCAAAGGATGGGGAAGGGACTATTGCGAGGAATTGCAAGCACTTCTGTTATTCTTCTAAAGAGAATGTTGTGTTCTACATACCCTAGAGCAGCTCTGTGCATGGTGCCTCTTAAGTCAGCTGCAGAGCCCAGGTGTTCCAGTCAGCGCAGGGTCCTATGCTCCTGTGAGGAGTGCAAGGTGTTTTTTGTGTCAAGTTGAAAAGTTTGACTTTAGTCTACTGGAATATCACTAATAGCTCAAATAGAAATAACAAGTGTTGGTGAGGATGTGGAGAAAAGGCAGCCCTGGTGGTGGGAACGTAATTTGATGCAGCCACAGCAGAAAACAGTATGAAGCCTCCTCAAAAAATGAAAAATAGAACTACCTTACAATCCAGTGTATTTGTACGTCCACTTCAGCATATTTATCCAAAGATAATGAAAACATGAATTTAAAAAGATATATGCAGTCCTATGTTCATTGCAGCGTTATTTACAACAGCCAAGATACTGGAGTAACCTGGTGCGCCTGGGTGGCTCAGTTGGTTAAGCGTCCCACTTCGGTTCAGGTCACGATCTCACAGTTTGTGGGTTCGAGCCCCGCGTCGGGCTCTGTGCTGACAACTCAGAGTCTGAAGTCTGCTTCCTATTCTGTGTCTCCCTCTCTCTCTTGGCCCCTCCCCCACTCATGCTCTTTCTCTTTCTCAAAAATAAACAAACATTAAAAAAATTTAAAAAAAGATATGGGAGCAACCTAAGTGTCCATCAGTAGAGGATAAAGAAGATGTGGGGTGTGTGTGTGTGTAAATATTACTTAGCCACAAAAAGGAATGAAATCTTGCTGTTTGCAGCAACATGGATGGACTTAGAAGATATTATGCTAAGTGAAATAAATCAGACAGAAAAAGATAAATACCGTATGATTTCACTTATATGTGGAAGCTAAAAAACAAATCAAACAAACAAAACAAAATAGAAACAAACTCATAAATACAGAGAACAAACCGGTGGTTGCCAGAGGGAAAAAAGATAAGGGAAAAGGCAAACTAGGCAAGGGGATTAAGAGGTACAAACTTCTAGTTATAACATAGTTAAGTATTGGGGAGTAAAGTGCAGCATAGAGAATATAGCCACAAATGTTGAAAAGAAGTTCAAACAAGCATTAAAGTGACTTTAAAAATGTATGATTGGTTATTTCAAAATAGACATGTGATTTTAGTTTAAAATTATTTGTCCCAACAGTAGTATTGCTGTCTTCCATAAGGCTTTTAAATGCTATTGAAAATAATCAGAGATGACTACCTTTAGTTTTTTTTAATGTTTATTTATTTAATTTTGAGAGAGAGAGAGAGAGAGAGAGAGCGAGCGAGCGTGTGCGTGCATGTGAGCGCACACAGAGGAGGGGCAGAGACTGAGAGGGAGACAGAGAATCAAAGCAGGCTCCAGGCTCTGAACTGTCAGCACAGAGGCGGATGAGGGGCTCAAACTCACGAACTGTGAGATCATGACCTGAGCTGAAATCAGACCCTTAACCGACTGAGCCACCCAGGTACCCCAAGGTGATTATTCTTTATACCTGAGCACATAGAAGAGGTTCAATAGATACATATATTTTATCTCAACATCTCAAGCCTGCAGGTAAAGAATCATTAAAGTTTAATTTCAGCTAGAAAGACAGATTGAACAATAGACTATTATTAGGCTTTGGTTTATTTCCAAGTACTAAATATGTACCAGATAAATATGATCCTCATGAAGACTAGCTATATGTAAAATTTCTCTACTTCTGGTACCTTCTGCAGCCCACTAGAAAAAAAATGGCAAGTTTTGGGGTTTTCTGAGAATTTGAATAGCAAGAAAACAGCCATGGGAGTTGGGCAAATTTTATTTTGTCTGAGTGTCTCCTTTTTATTTGAGCAGCACTATTACCTTCCGTCCAGATACATAGGCAAAAATCCTATTCCTCTGAGAATAGCAGTTGTCACTCCATGTGTGTTTCCTATTTTGGCTGATAGACTATTTAAAAAAAATTCCAGCTCCTTTCCACTTTTGCATGTGCTTTGATTTTTGGCTCATGTGTCTACCATAGATACTAAATTGTAACTGTGATCTGGCCCCTTTATTAGAAGTCTGTCAGCTGTATTCATATGAACAGCATCACTTTAGAGGAATACGTTTTGAACTTTTTGGATTGCCATCCCATTTTCACAGTTGCAAACCCCTGTGATGGGAACTTTATATGCTCTTAGAGATTTTTTGAGCCAGGGGTATAGAAGAGGGGAAAAAGGAGAATGAGAACAGATAGAACTGATGAAAATACCAGAGAATATTTTAATTATTCAGCAAGTCTTTCTTTTAAGCCAGAGACAAATTTTTTTTTTTTAAAGAGAAAACTCCTGATTTAACTAAATAACACATTGAATCCATCCCAGTGTTTGGATTAAGTTTTCTTTATCTTTTGGAATCCACTCCCACCCCCTCTACTCCCTATCCCTGGGCCTCTGCTCTCTCAGTTACAATATCATTTTTCAAAGGGAAAAATATTGAACAGTCCTTTGTATTTTCAGTTCAGGCATTATCAGTTATGGATTCAGGATCTTCTCAGACTGCAGGAAAAAATAAAATGGCAAATAAAAAAGGGGGAATTTCATTTCTGAATATGAAATTTGGTTCTACTCAACCAAATATAGCATGGAAGCTTGAGCATTAAAATGTGACATAAATTGAGAAATGATTTAATAAATTATGGTGCATCATATTATGGGATATTATGCAATCTTTTAAAAGAACAACATGGATATATATCTTTTAAAAAATTTTTTTAATGTTTAATTTTGAGAGAGAGAGAGAGAGAGCATGAGGGGGGAGGGGCAGAGAGAGAAAGAGACACAGAATCAGATGTAGGCTCTGGGCTCCAAGCTCTGAGCCAGGAGCTGTCAGCATGGAGTCCGATATGGGACTTGAACTCACGAACTACAAGATCATGACCTGAGCTGAAGTCAGGCACTTAGCCAACTGAGCCACCCAGGCACCCCAACACAGATGTATATCTAACCAGGGGTAGCAAGATTGGAGGGCTGGAGTTCCAGTCAGGACATGGGGCTGGGGGTGGCAGAGCTTGTGGTGTGCCGAGAATGTAGGTCCCACTACAGGGACTCTTGTGGCTCATTGGTTCATGTTGCAAATTGGGTACAGTGTTACTGTATCTTTTCATTAAAAAAAAAAGAAAGGAGGGGCGCCTGGGTGGCGCAGTCGGTTAAGCGTCCGATTTCAGCCAGGTCACGATCTCGTGGTCCGTGAGTTCGAGCCCCGCGTCGGACTCTGGGCTGATGGCTCAGAGCCTGGAACCTGTTTCTTATTCTGTGTCTCCCTCTCTCTCTGCCCCTCCCCCGTTCATGCTCTGTCTCTCTCTGTCCCAAAAATAAATAAACGTTGAAAAAAAAAATTAAAAAAAAAAAAAAGGAAATATGGGCTTTCTGTATGTTGAAAACAAATCTTAAAAATTGGAAAGGATTTGTGAATTGTGAGCTACTAGCTTGCAACTTCTGGCCTAAATATACTGACCTGGAATGATGTGTGAGACAAACTGTTAAAGGAAGAAAAACAGCCTACAAAATCATACATATAGTATAATCTCATTTATTAAAAAAAATTCTTCTCCATTATACATGTATGTATATACATAGAAAAAGGTCTGTAACATACTTTTTGCATTGCTAACCGTTGTTACCAGAGAGGAGGGACGTGTGATGTGTATTTTGTGGGGGGGAGGGGTTGGGGTGTTTGAGGGGCGCTTTTGCTTTATTCTACATACCTTTGTATTGTTGGCATTTAAAAAATGATTAAAATGTTTTCATGTATTAGTAATTAAAAACTGTTTAAAAGAGGGTCTTCATACTCAATCACCACAGTTTCCTACTTTTTTTGTAATGTCCTTTTTTAGAATGTAGATGAAAAAATAGGGAGAAGGAATCAACATATTGTGGAAAGTATTCACCTCTTATGGGTATAGCATAGTCTCATTCCTACTCACAATATAACTTTGATAAGATTTTGAAAGTCATTTCTGAAATGGGAGCATTTTCAGGTATTGCTATAGCAGACTCACTGTTATGCCTATACAGAAATATCAAAGCCCATTTATGTTTTAAATGTATGTTGGTTTTGTTTTTTCATTGATAAATTGATGGCTCCTGGGTCATTAAGCGTGTGCTTGGTTACCTCGATTGGTGATGTAATGCCACAGTCTTTATTCTGGCTATTCTGTCAATGGTTGGACACTTCCCTTAACTGCAACTATCTTGGGAATGTGTTTTATTGATGAAGAAGTATTAGAGGGATGAACCAGTGTCAATCCATTACCACTGGTAGAATTACAACTCAAAGTAAATAACCTGCTAGTTATTGATCACTCCATCTGTGTACAAATAGTACAGTCTGTACAGTGAAATATTATTAAGCTGAACAAACGAATGTCTATTTAGTTGAAATTGCTAAAAAGAAAAAGAAAAAACAAAATTAAAGAGCCCTTACCATTTAGATGAAAAATAGTTGAGAGAACAAAGCCATTTATTTCCAATATGAGATACATAAAATGGAAATACCAAACGTGTTTTCTTACCTCTTCGCATTTTGCAATTGTCCATATGCTGCAGAGCTTAAAATTGAATGATTCATAGACAACATGGTGAAATGCTATGTAAGTTCATGCTGTATGTGAACTCTTGTAAATTGCAGCGCTGACATGAACTCAAAACCTTCACCATTGCAATTCATTGTTTGAAAACACATGTTTCGGTACCAGAGTGGCAAAACCTCCCTAGACAAGAGTTGCTGCTTTGAACCCACGCTACTACTGGTGATTTAAAAAATCGCCTAACAATTAAATACTTAAATAATGTTATAACTGCTCCTCCAAGTCGTGCTATGCAATTCCATTTAGACCTTTTCTCAGGGAGAAGGGAAGAAAAATGAATGAAAGTATACCATTCAAAATATCAGAAACGATCTTGGGAGAGAGATGGAAGGCTGTTTTATTACCTAGGGCTACTGAATAAGGGGGAATAAAAGAATGTTGTTGCAGGATTTTATTCTCCACTCTGCAGCCTAACTAATGTAGTTGTGGGGCTCTTGGTAAAACTGCGGCTTTATCTTAAACGAACTGCAGTGTGTTGCAGTACTGAAGTGTTTTGGAAGAACAGTCACTCCATTATTTTTGCAGAGATTACCTGCTCCAAGTGAAACCTATATGGAATCCTTTCTGACCTGTTTGGTATTGTGATATTGATAACCAGCCACACTTTCCAGGCCCTTATCTTGCCTTCTACGGGATAATCTTTTCTTCTGGATCTTAATTCTGCTAATAGCACCCTTGACTGGCTGCCAGACAACAAACACAGGCAGGTGAAAAATGAATGGCTCCAGCCTGACCGCTGATAACTTCCAAAGGCTTTTTATTC
This sequence comes from Puma concolor, assembly GCF_028749965.1. Lineage (NCBI taxonomy): Eukaryota > Metazoa > Chordata > Mammalia > Carnivora > Felidae > Puma > Puma concolor. The sequence continues at coordinate 46,865,434 of NC_141672.1, forward strand.
TCAGAATTCCCTCCAAAAAATACAAGATGACAGGATGCCTGTCAATTGCATTCCTCTTGCTCTGTTCTGCAGGCACCCACCCTTCCCCACCAGCCACCTCCCTTCTTATGATTTATTCCTGTAAGGGAATGGCTAATTGATCTCTGTCCTATTTGCTTTTTATCTTCAATGCATTTATATATATATATATATATATATATATATATATATATATATATATATTTAATTTAGAAAGTAGTATATGTGTGTTGTGAAAAGCTAGAAAACCCACAGGAATTTATAAAATGCTCTCTTCCCTCCTTATTCCTAATGTTAATCACTGAAAACAGTTTGATGTGAATTCTTCCAGACCTCTTTTACATACACATCAACATATATGCTATTTTTGTTTTTTCTTTTCAATGACAAGAACAAAATGATACCAAACTATTCATGTTGTGTTGTTCCTAACACATCATGAAGATCCTTCCTTAGTACATACAAATATTCTTTATCCTTATTTCCTGGCTATAAGATTTCCATATTATACATGTAACATAATTCAATTTATCAGTCTCCTATTAAGAAACATTTTTAGGGGTGCCTGGGTGGCTCAGTCGGTTGGGCGTCCGACTTTGGCTCAGGTCACCATCTCGCGGTCCGTGGGTTCGAGCCCCGCGTCGGGCTCTGGGCTGATGGCTCGGAGCCTGGAGCCTGCTTCCGATTCTGTGTCTCCCTCTCTCTCTGCCCCTCCCCCGTTCATGCTCTGTCTCTCTCTGTCTCGAAACTAAATAAACGTTAAAAAAAAAATTTAAAAAAAGAAACATTTTTATTGTTTCTAATCTTTCTGTATTTTATATGTAATGCATTTCTAATTTCATTTTCTACTGTAGTGAACATTCCTGTATTTTCACAGTTATCCAAGAATTACTTGTATTTGAGGTTTTTAACCCCTATAATTTTTCTGTGTTTTGGTCTCTTGTGTTTTTTAAAAAATCAGGAACACATGATATTTCCAAATTAAAGGTGGGGATTGGAGAAAGCAATTTCCCATGTAACTGGTTGATGCATAGGCTTACCTTCTGTGATTCTAGGTCTTGATGTAGTTTACGATGAATAAAACGAATGTGCACCACAGGTATGCAAAATAATTTTAGAGAAAATACTTTCCTGATTTATTATCTGTGGAAGTAACTTATACAATTCTGGAAAAAAAACCCAACCCAGGAGTTTTTATTCTGTGAAATCAATATACTACATTGTATAGGACTTGAACTCTGAAAAGTGCTGAAAACAGTTTGCTGTCTTTCCCTTGCAAGGACCTCTGGAAAGCCCATAGTATACGGTGTGCGGGGAACAATGGCTTGTTTGCTCCAGAGAAAAATTTGGTACTCCTAAAGGATTCTTGATCATTTGTGACTCTCAGGCCGGGGCACTGTATTTAACAATGCAGTGAAATCAATCTCAGAGTAAGACTCATTTGGTACCAAAGTAGTGATTTAGGTGGAACATTTGAACATATGATTATAAGGTAAGTCCTACTAAGGGGGCCTGGCATGATTAGCTTTGCTGGAATATATAAAAGTATCAACTGTTCCTTCAGGGAAATCACTTTAATAGATAACAGCATGTTGTACAATGTTTCATCAGTGATATTTAGATCTAAATTAAGAGCAGTTGTGAGATGGGTTGCCGATTTTTCTTGTGATAAAAGGGAAATAGTTCAAGAAATATAGACCAGATGTTATCTTAATCCAGACCTCATGTAAAAAAGCACACTATGGGACAGTAATAATAGTCCATTCTACCTGTTTTTAATTTTCCTACTCTCAGACACCCCCTGTGAAAAATAGATTAAACCAACACATCATTTATGCATCAGCACTAGACTGGGGTTTACTTTGTATGGAATGTACAGATTGAAGTTTGCAGTCATTGGTTTTTGATAAATGTTTTAAAATGCTCGTTTGACAGTAGCATTTAAGAGGAAAAACCCTTAGACAGTCAATGGCTCAGAAGGAACGTTCACAGTGTGGGGATAATCCAGACTTCAATAAAGATTCTTAAATTCATTGCTCCTTGACTCTGAGCTACAAAATCTGTAATAAATTTATACAAAGTCAGTATCAGAAAAATGGGTAATATGAAACTTCTAAAAAATGCCTCTAGTTCACTTGTAAGCATCTGCTTATAGCCCTATTTGCAACTATAGAGTAAGGGAGCATGACTTAGTAGGTCTCCACAGTGTGACATCCACTGTCTTGTCCCCAAGGTGGGTAGGTGGAAGAGAGTAGCAAGCGTTCATCTTGCAGGAGAGGGGCTTCTCCATCACGTTTCTGTCATGGATGCTGGCTTATGTCTCTCACCTCACCTCATCTGTGCCTGGGATAGACTGTGTTAATTGTGGTATTGCACATTAAAATCTGATTGTAGGCAAGTCTTTGAAAGCCGTATGCACATGGGTGAGCGATCCAGGGGGCCCCTTAGAGCACCAGAAGACTTCAGGGGCCTGGCAGGTAGTCTGTATGGGTGAAGTGGAATGGGCAGAAGACCAGAGGGAGAAGTGGGGGCCATGGGAACCTGAAACATACATTAAGCATGCAGGGGCTACTCAGTTTCAATCTCTGTTCTCATTCAGGAATACTGGCTAATGTTAACAGTTACTTGGATTTCTGTGTTTCTAGGAAAATTGGAAATCTCCATTTTAGTGTAAAAATCTCTTTTTATCATGACAAAATATACATAACATAAAATTTACCATTTCAACCATTTTTAAGTGCAACAATTCAGTTGCATTAGGTACATCGATATTGTTGTGAAATTATCTCCAGAAGTGTTTTCATCTTTCCAAATTGAAATTGCCCCCATTAAACAGTAACTCCCCATTCCACCTGCCCCCTCGTCTTTGGCAACCACCATTCCACTTCCTGTATTTAGGATTTTGATTCCTCTAGGTATCTCAGGGAAGCGGAATCATACATTTGTGCTTTTGTGACTGGCTTACTTCACTTAGCGTAATGTCTTCAAGGCTCATCCCTGTTGTAGCACGGGTCAGAATTTCCTTCCTTTTTAAGGCTGAACAGTATTCCATTGTATGTAAATACCATGCTTTGTTTATCCATTCATCCATCTGTGGATGCTTGGGTTGCTTTCAACTTTTGTCTATTGTGAATAATGCTGCTGTGAACCTCTTTAGAACAACATGCTGTCTACATGAACATGTCTTTAGGCTGTCTGGAGGCTCCGGCAGCCAGTTTGTGACCTCTGCCTAAGAACAAGTACATAGCAGCCAAATCCTACTTTTTCTTGAATGGAACGTAGCCCCCGTATAGAAAGGGATACTAAAGCAAATAGCTTAATGGGGTCCCCACTGGCTCCACAGAGTTAGAACATGCTGGAATTCTCTTCCTGGGCATACTTTCACAGAGGGAGAGCTCAGTTCATTGTGATTAGGGCTGCCTCTAAGTCTTGCCTTCCTTCGGCTGTCTAGTGCCAATGACCAGTTACTGTGCTGGACGGAACCATCTGGAAGGCCTCCATGAAAGCAGCATCTACCCTGTGGAAGACCCCTTCAATGGCTGGCAAAACTCTTCATTATTTTTTCTAGGGGAATCAATGCTGTTTTCAAAATGTGATATTTCCATTTTTATTTCATGACAGAGAAGCAAGACTGTGTAATAAGAAAAATGAGCCTTTAGGGGCCGCCCACACAGCTCGACCTCTACAGGGGAAGTTGTTCCAAACAGCTTCAATAGGGATTACAACGCAGGATTTACATTTTTAAATAATTAACCTTCTGATCACCAGTGACAGTCTGAGGGCATTTTAATGACCATTGTTGTTTTAATTGGAGTGACAGCAAAAGCTTTAGGAAATGACTTTTTCTTATCAGAATCGGGGCACAAATGTGGTTTTTGTCATTCTGAAGAAATTACTGCAAGTTTTCTGAACTCTAAATTATCTAAAAAGACATGTCTTGCTCAGCGCTGCATCCCCAGTGCTGTGCACAAAGCCACGCATACTGTGCTTGCTTGATAAATATTTGTAAATACTGGATTTTTTTAGTACTGGATTTTTTTTTGACAATTGCACGCAATTAGCATAGGAAGCTATTAGAAGGGTTTCAAGAGCGATGAAACTATAAAATGTGGGATGAAAAAGCACCTCTTAATTTACGCATTTTGAATATTCTTTCTGAAATCTCTATTTACTTTTAAAACAAAGACTTACAAAAATGGGCTCTTAATGTAAAAAAGATTCCGGCGGTAGTTGGGGACATATAGGTTAATACTCAAAGTGTGTTATTAGTAATGACCAAAGACCTTTAGCCTCCTGTCCAAAATTCTGTTTTACTGTATGGAACTAGAATGTAAACTCTATCATGTTGGGCTATTTAGTAACTTATTAGTGCATTCATCTTTTCATCATTTGACAGGTGGAAGTGGTAGTTCAGTTTTTAGTTTTAATTATAAGAGATTCCAGATGTAGAATGCTACACAAATTAAAACCAGAGCTGCTCATGTGTCTTTTCAAAGCAGGCTGACTTCAAGGTATCTGCTTTTCATTTCAAAATGTTATTAAAGCTATTACTAAGAAATTCATAGTCTTAGCCTGTTCCAATAATTGACACCTTTAAAGTGCCTAAACAGATTTAGAGTGTGCAGAAAAGTAAATTTGTCTTGGAGAATGACCCTAATCATCTATTTCCATATAATGGACAAATCAGTGCCCTTGGTATTAGCCCGGGGGTCGATGAATTAAGCTGCCCCGGTCTCCTCTTCCCTCCCTCTGTCTGTTTTATTTTTGTCTTCCTAATTAAACTTTACTTGCAGAAATTTGCTATTTACACGTGAGCATCGCAGGATCCGCGCTTACCGGAGCCGGCAAGTTCCCGGGTTTATTTCCGCCTTTCGGGACAAGGGAAGACCTTTACATGGCAACAAAACAACTGAACCCAGAAACTTTTCGTTTCTTAGTGATTTTGATAAGCAGTCCAGGGGAAGTCCTGTCCACAAAAACTTTCCAACACCCAATGCCCACACGGCTCCATAATAAACAGCGGAGATTTTCAGTAATTAGAAGGATAGCTGGCCGGGCTGATAAATTAGAGAAGTAACTTGTTTGGTGTAAACCGAGCCTGTTTCTGAGGCAGAAATGTTAGGCTTTTATCCTCTGGAGTGTGATTGAAAGGGTGAGAAGTTAATTTGGCAGCCTCGCTTCTATGGTTTCATAATGTTTCTCCCCACCCCCTCCCTCCAGCCCCAGCGAAGCCGGGGGATTGCAGCGCTTCGCGCCTGCCCTCATACAAGGCAGGACCGTGACCCGAAACGGAACCCCTCTCCCCAGGGCACTTTCTGAGCAGCAACAGCTTGGCTCAAGTGTTTCTTATGAACAGCCGTCCTGAGCACTTGATCTAAATCATGCCATTTCCTTCACAGCATGGCACAGTTAACAAGTCAGTGCACCAACACAATCTACAGATGGCAGTTCAAAAGGTGCGGGTCCCCCCAGCAAGATAAAGGGCAGGCAGTTCCAGGGGGATGCTCATTACCGGGATGCAGCCGGGGGCTCGGGACGGGTGTGAGCGCGGAGTCGGGCTGCGGGTGGGGGGCGGGCGCGGGCTGGGGGTGCGTCAGCACTGCTCCGAAAATGCAGGCGTGTCTTCGCAAATCAAGCCAGTGTTCTGAGAGATATGTTATTGAAGTAAAGTGCAAACAGCTTGCAGAGAAAGGCTGCATTCAGCCTGGGCTGCCTCCTTCCAGAGCCTGGAGAGGAGAGAGGGTGGTGACAGGGTACAGCACTTACCTTGCTCCATTTATCTGCAAACCCTGGCAAGTATAAGGCAATTTCCTGAGCAAAGCCCCCAACATCAAAAGCGGTGGGGGCAACTACCGGCGAATGCACAAGTCTCCCTAGCACTTGGAAAGCGCCCTTCTAGCTCGCGGCCTGCGCTCCTCCGCAAATTACATTAGCGCTAATGTCCAGCGAAGAATCTACGAGACATATTGGGCCTTTAGACTTCAAAACAGGCCTAAATTGGAACCATATTGCGAGAATACTTCTTAGCTAACATTTATATTACTTCAGTTACCAAATCCAGACTAAGTCCCCGGACTCGGCAGGGGAGGACATAATATATTAGGAAGTAAGAGGAGGGTGTTCTCTTCTGGCCTCCTTTTATAAAAATGTACAAAAACTTTCCTCGCACTAGCAAGGAAATGACTACAAGGCCCTAAAATGTGGATTTCCAGAGGCTGCTGGGGGGCCGCTCCCCGCCCAGGCCGGCCCCCCAGCTGTGTGTCTGCTGCGCCTTCGGGGAAGAGTTTGCGCACCCGAAGCCGGGCTGCGGGGCGGGAGAGGCTCAGGTATCAGGCAGGTAATTAGACACGAAGAGCGAGATTCAGCGGGGTCTCGGCGAGTTGTCAGAGGATGAGATCTATCTCAGGAGACCCAATCAGCCGCTCCTATACTGATCTTTGTAAGCAAATCTCTTTGGGAACGCGCAAGCTGGTGCTTTACCACGAATGTCAGCGCTCGGGAGAAAGGAACGCTGTAGCGCAGCTTATTTCTGAGTTCTGTCAAAGCAGCCAGCGAAGAGTTTTCCTTTCTGCACTTATCTTAATGTGAATATACTGAAATGGAGACTCTTCCTACAGCTCAGAAGTTTCCACGGCGGAGCTGGCCAGGAGGGGAGATCGATGGTGTGGGAGATACCACTTTTAAAGACTGTACAGGAAGAAGGATGCAGATTTAGAGTGACTTGGAGGTCACTCCGTTGCCCACACTCGTTTGGAGTTTACACTGGTGTTCATGCCCTTACCAAACGATTCCCACTCCCATCGTGAGCTCCCCTATTCTTTCATTTTTATTACCCTACCTGTCTCCCCACCCCAAATGGGGAGCACGTAGAGGGAAAGAAAAGGGAAATAAAGCAGAAGGGCGATAAGCTAGCAGATTTAAAGTTTAGGCTGGGAAGAGGGGTGTTTAGTTCCAGCTGTGCCCTGGTAGGACAGAGACCTCACAACGGTCTAGCCTATTACGAGTCCCCTCCACCATAATCTAGGGGCTGCCACTACCGTCCTTATCAGGTCCCTGAATATCCTTTCCCACAATGAGAGCTTGAAAATCTCTCACTGATTTTTCAGAAGGGAAGTAGATTTTCAGAATGGAAATCAATGGGTTACAGTGCGCTTACATGTGCTTTAGGCATTCTTTCAACAAAGTTTATTTCTACGTGACATTTCCAAGACTTGACATGACTTTGGAGAGAAAGAGATAGTCATACTTTTATATGCACCTGCAATTGGACAACATTTAATATATTTTTTTTTCAGAGCCCCACATTGCATCACGGGCTCGGTTTGCTATCTTTAGGGAATGTTTCAGTTGCCATCTCCCATATTAATTTTATTTGGATTTTCTACTGGGACATACACAGAAACATGATCAGTTTCTCTTTGCTTAAGCGTCAAAGAGGCTATCAGCTTAAAGTACCTGTGCGGACTCATAGATGGCATCTAACTTGCACATTGATGAAAACTGGCCAAGGACCAGAACTGACTTTGTATCCCCATAGAAATGAATACAATGCAGTGATCTTCACAGGCTCTCAGAACTTTGTTACAGTTTGGATAACGCTGGTTGGCTCGCTGTGGAAGACAGAAACGAATACTAAATATGTTATTACAGATCATAGCTGTGAAATACATATGGGCAAGACCAGAGAATGAAAATTTAAATGATAAAACAAACAACAAAAAGCAGAACTTGCATCATCAGGTGAGTCTTATTTTTTAAAGTAGCACCTTAAGAGACTATGCATTTATACTAACGATGCTACCATCACAGAGAACATTCTTGGAAATGCTCATTTGAAATTACCTTCAGAACCAGTATGCTGATACTAAAGAAACCCGTGACTACTTTATGTTGCCGCTTTGATTTTGCCCACCCTAACTCTGTTACACACCTTGACCATTCATTTACCTGATTCATAAGACTTGATACCAAATGAACTCCTCAAATATCCATACCTAGACTCCAAGAACAAACCTTTTGTTTTCCCCCAGTGAGACTATTCATGAGAAAGAGATTACACCTTTGAAGGCAAGTCCAGAAGAAAATATGGGAAGATGTTTTGGCAAGGGAAGCACCATATTCTTTATGCTATTAAAGAGCAAATTCATTATCTGTTGCTGATACTTTTTAATCAGTGGGAAAGCAAATAGTGAATCAAATGGGAGAATGGAAGGAAGAACTTTCAGCAACTCCCGACTTCCTCCTTAAGGCCTTGTATTATTTACCACACTGAATGTGTCAGATTTGATGTGACTTCAAGCGCAATTTTTTTGCTAATGTGCACCAACTTACATTGTGGTTTCTTCCCCCTTTTTTTGTCATTGGCCAAAGAAACTTTGAGAAAATTTGTGGTATACTGAGTTATCATTCACCACGATTCACCTCCTCCCTGTCATAGGATTTTATATTCCTCTTCCTGTGGTGTACGATTTGCCCCTGCCTTCATTATACCTGCTTGATTCATGACCTTGAGCTTGATCCTGTGACATGCCAGTGCTCTGGCCAGTGAAGATGAGTGGATGTAGAGCTGAGCAGAGACCAGAAGAACTATAGCAACTCACGGCCCTCATGAAACAAGAGCAAAATAGATACATTCATTGTAAGCCACTCATGTATTGAGGTTGTTTGTTACTGTAAAAATGCTAAGTATATTAGATATAATCTCATAATTTACCTATAAAAGGCAGATAAAACTTAGTGAGGCCATAAAGAAAATTCCCAAATGTCAGTCATCTGGGAAAAAAAAAAATCTGAGGAATTCTATCCAAAACTCCAGAACCAAGTAAAATGTTCAAAGAATTCCACAAGGATCCAAATCTGTGCATTGTGTTTATTGGTGCCATATTTGTTGGTGGAGGGTGGTCAGGGCATTTCCAATCATTAAAAATGAACTTCAAGCATCCAGATATCATATTTGATAACTAGGTGTTGGCATTTTAATGATATGGCAAGCTGTAAGTGCTGTCGATAGTGTTTACAAGGCAGGTGGTGTGTATTTATTATGAGTACAAGTTACACAATAATTTACAGAGGAGACCTCCAGAGTTGAATTACCAAGTCATCTATAGGAATGACACACACATGTGAGAAAGCAAATGTCAGCCCGTTTTATCCTGTGTCAGGGCTCAAACTTTTATTCCTTGGGTTCAGAAATTGAACTGATACAGGAATCTGCACACGTTTCCTTTACCTCTCTCCCACCACCAGCCATTTTTTCTGATTCTAGTTAAGGAAAGAGGGCCATAAGTGAAGTTATTACTATTTTAACTGTCGATAATTTGTGGTTCCAAATATCCCCCTGGGCTGCTTTGTAAAGACAAGCTCAAACTTCATTGAACAGATCTCCTGGGATAGTGTACCAAATTTTTTCAGTCATCCATGATGCCTCAGCCTTGGGGAATAGTGGAAACTGGGGGGGTTTGAAATGAAGCATAGCATCTTCTCCAAGGTTTGGTGGATGACATTGTTACATGGAAACTGCCAGGTTCTGCTTCTTTATCCTATCCTTCTCTCTCAAAGGTAGAAGACCTATTTTCTCTATGGAATAAACTCTGTGAACTGCATGTTTCAAGACTTGGATGTTGATTAAGGAAGTATTTTAGAAAATATCTTTCAAAATTTGGCTATAGCTGGTTGAGTTGAAGAAGATACGTATATCCTATCAACTGGCATTTTCACTTCCAGGTACATAATAGGTAGAGCCATAGTAATCTGTCATTTTGTAGGTCAAAATGGTTGAATATTGACAGTTTTCTATGATTCAATGTAAACATCAAAGGGAGAGCCTCATACATGATTAGCGGGAGGTAAAAATGTTTGTTGCAGCATTGCTTGAATAATGAAAAACTGAAAACAAACTATCCGTTAATAGGAGAATGAGTAAATTAGAATTTGTTATAAAACTGATGAATTGAATGAAAATAGCTACATCTATCATGTAATCTGCCATTAATCTCAGAGGGATACTGACTAGTGATTAAAGAAACTTGAAAATTTCAATAGAAATTATACACTATGATACAATTTATATAAGGTTTAAAGGCATACAAAGTAATAACAGATACTGGTGTAGATATATACATATATGGTAAAAAGATACAAAAAGATCCACTGATCAGAGCAGAGAAAAATGGACTTGGGGAGATATCTATTATGTTTTGCTAAAAAAGATCCAAAGTAAATATGGAAAAGCATTAAGAACTTTTTATTTTGAATATGGGTATAAAAGTATATATAATGTCATTATCTCATCAGTATGTTTACAAATTTTTTATTTTGGATAAGGATATAAGGTATATATAATGTCATTATCTCATCAGTAGGTTTAAAATATTTTACAATAAAACTTAAAAAAGTCCTCATTTAATGAAACCTGGCTTACAAACCTATTGCCTTATTTTGGAATCCAGTTCTGAAAGTTAAAAGTTTAATATTAACACTCCATTGCTCTTTACTGCCAAAACAATCCTACTTCACCATTTTAGCTTGGGATTGATGGAGAAAGTAAGTCCCTATTTCTGTAATAATGAGACTGTATTTTCTATTCTTGAAGTTTTGATACAGTATCAGCAGGAGAGCCACTTTTGCAAATCTAGCCAGACTGGGTGCACTGTGTAAATGCAGTGTCACATTCCATGATTAGTCAACTCTGAATGAGCAGTTCTTAGGTCTTATATAAGATACGAGTTTGTGGCTTCTGTCTCTGAATTCTGGATGGGCATCTTGAAGCTCCTCTAGCCTCTAAGCCGGTGTCTGTGTCAAGGGATGATGGTTCAGGGTGGTTCAGGTGGTTCAGCTATATCCATTGGGCTGTTTAGCCACAAGCAGAAAACCCTGAGTCAACTAGCTTCAACAATATGGAGGTTTATTGCTTCACATTATAAGAAGTCTAGAGAAAAGGTGGTCTCCTGGCTGTCTTGCTTCAGAGGCCAATGATGTTATCAATAACTCAGGTTCTTTTCATCTCTGTCAGCAGCTAGCTCCTGGGTTGGCTACACCCTCAGGCTGGTAGCAAGGTGGCTGCAGCAATGCTGGGAGTCACATCCACTCAGGTCATTATTATTCACGGTAGAGGAGACACTCTGGCTTAGGAGTGAGGCAGTAGTTTCTAGAAGCTCCAGAAGACTTTTCCTCACATCTGATTGGCCAGAGTTAGGTCATATGCTTATTTCTAAAATGTTCCTGAAAAGGCCCATGGAGTTATCCTACCTAGACTGCTTGAATGTGGTGTCAGACCATGTTTCCCTAAGGATCATGGCTGTGTAGACAATTAGTGGTTGACTGATCAAATCAGGGTTCCGTCAGGGAGAAAGAAAGGAGGAATGGATGCTGGGTGGACAGCTGGCAGTGTTGACTACGGTGGCCTGGTGTGTGTCTGGGGAATATTAGTTTCACTATAATCTTCGTTAGCCCTTCATTAGTTCATTCTCCAAGTACTCCACTATAATAATTGTACTATCTAAGTAAAATCCATGAGCTGCTAGGTCACCTTCAATTTCCCAACCTGCCCTTGCATCCAGATTGTCTCTCAAAAGTCCCTTTTGTATAGAAATTCCGGGACCATCTCTACCCACTGCCTGGTAGGGACTTTTTAAGCAATAGCCCAAGTGTTGAAAGCAAACATTAGAAAAAGAAAAAAAAAGTTAATTTATTTAGATACTTCAACATATTTATATCCATCGCTTTAAAACTTTTAAAAATTTTACCTTGTTTATGTTTTGAGAAATTCCAAGTTTTTCCTCAGGGTATATTCACTTGTCCAATTTTAGATTTTAGGAATATTTTCAAGAATTTTCCAGTGAGCATTTCCATTTTGGCAGAAGCCACCTTTTCTTTTTTCTTTCTGTGAGTCAGATGAGATACTTGTCACATTCCAAATTACTCATTTGCTTTGTGAATCTGCTCGTTGTTGTGGTGACCAGAAAATTTGTTGGCTGAGGAAAAAAAAAAGTTTTATTTTGGGGTGGGGAGGTGGGTCGAGGGAGGGGAAAGGAAGTGGCTTTAAGAAACGGAGTGGAAATGCATTGACTATTTTGAGTCTTCTACAAAAGGGACAGAGGAGATGAATGCTTTATTTTGGTTCCCAGGGAAACTTTCCCAGGCCTTGTGCAATGAAAATAGGTTCAACAGTTGCCTTTCTCTTTGTCAGTCATATACTCTTTTCCTGTTTCTTTCTCCGAACACACAACCAAATGAAAATTCAAGATATGTGATCTTTTTTTTCCCACTAGATGTGGTGAGCGTCTCTTGCTGTAGGCAATTCTTCTGTTCCGAAGCAGGGGAGCCCAATGCACTTGTCATCAGGCTTTTTTCTTTAACAAGATAGGCCACTCTAATAATAATTCCATAAGCCATCACAACAAGTTAGGAATTAGGAGGGACGTTTTAGGTACTTGTTTGGAGGAGGGAGGAGAAGCAAGATTGTTTTTCCCTCTGGTTTCATCAGGGATTCTTGTAAAATATAATTTAATTAAAAAAAAAAAGAAAAGCCAACTTGGGTTCTTTTCCCTGAAGTGTCATTCCTTCCCCTTAACTGAATTAAGGCTCACAAAACAAAATTTTAGCTTTTGCATTCTTACACTAGCCAAAGACCTGCCGCGATCCTTCACGGCTTCACCCCAGCCAGTGAGAAGTGGGAGTTAACAGATCAGACCTGGACTCCCACAGACCTCTTCAGATTCTGTGTCTGCCACTTCCTAGCAGTATAACCTGGGTCTAGTTACTTAACTTCTCTGAAACTCAGACTCCTCTTGTGTAAAATGGAGTTGTAAGAATACCTATCGCACTGGTCCTTGTGAGATGCAAGCATATAGTGTCTACGATATCATATGTGTCCAAACTCAATAAGGTGTGTGTGTGTATATATATTATATATATACACACATACACCTCTAAGTTATAACTCTTGCTTGAATTTCATTGGGAACGTCATCACAAAGCTATAGTTTAGCGTGGATTATTTGCATTGCATATACCAAGGAAGTATAACTTCAAATGCAAAACATATACCTCCATTTCTGTTTCACGAAATCATATGAATGGACAGTTGCCTGAATGCTGTGTAGTCTCTAATTTCATTCAACTCTTCTAGATTCTCCATCTAGATTAAGCCACACCGTTGAGGAGTCCTTAACCAAGGTTATTTATGTACTATTTTGAGCAGGTCAGACAGAGAGCAAAAGAAGCTTTAGCTGAGGTAGGCCAGGCAAAAGAGAGAGGCATCTAGTGGAAAAGAAAGAGGGATGACTGATATTTCAACTTTTCAGTGCTTGAGCATCTATTGTGAGGAAGGATGTGTGTATATCTGAGGAAAAGAGTCTGCGGTGAGGGTGGCTGAGAAGATAAAATAAAACAGACCTATAGGGGATGTTCACCTACTCCAAAGAGGAGGAAAGGAAGGTATGAAAGAGACTTGAGTGGCATGAATACATTGCAACAATTACTAAACAATGTTCATCAAAAACAAGAAGTAAACTGGTAAAGAAACAGAGGGGCATCTGGATGGTTCAGTTGGTTGAGCCTCCAACTCTTGATGTTGGCTCAGGTCACGATCCCAGGGTCATGGGATTGAGCCCCAGGTTGGGTTCTGAGCTGAACATGGAGCCCGCTTGTGATTCTCTTTCTCTCCTTCTGCCTGTCTCCCCCACTCATGCCCTCTCTCTTTCTAAAATAAATGAAAAAAAAAAGATATAATTTTACATCCTTATCATTTTTGCTGGTGGTTCCTGCTACCTAGCACACACTCAATAATAACTTCCCGCAAGTTGAATGACAGAATTCCCGCTATAGACTCACCAGTATTTGAAATATAAAGGTTTTAGAAGAGGCTTCTTTATTTTTCCCCTTTCCTATTTCTTAGGGTTGTTAATCTTGTGCCCCAACTTGAGTATGGAACTTTGAGTTCCACCATTTACATTACAAGCCATTAGAAAAATAATTTTTACACTGTCATGATATTTGTCTCAGTTACCTTTGATCAAATTGGATCAAGAAGTTAATATTAAAAAAACAAAAGCAATTTCCTTTCTAAGGCGGAGTGGCTCTAGAATGGCAGCTGTATATATATCGCTAGGCTGAACACCAGATTTGGAAGAAAGAACTCGGCTGAACCCTAAGTTAATTGAATGAATTCAAACTCATTAAAAATGTTTTAGGTTCTGCAAAAGCCAAAATGTCTTTTGCCTCAAGTGCTTTTTCCCTTGGCCTTTAAACTCTGGTGCAGTTTAGGAGAAATTCAATCTGTGTGTTTGTGATTCATTTACACTTAACTCATCCCTGTGTGGTTCCTTAAGAGCTAGTTTGGTGTTCAGTAATCTTTGGAGCCAATTTTTTTTTTCTTGGTACTTGGAAGGTGAATTTTGCACAGAGTAAATGAACTCAAACCCCCGAAGTTTCAGCAGTGGCAAAAAGCTCAGAACCCGTAAAGTTCACAGGTTGGTTCCACACTCACCAAAAATGTGTCTTCCTCCTGTTCCTGTGGGTTTCATTCAAGTCCTTGCTTTGGACTTTGTAGAAGTTCTCATATGCATGTCCCTGGATTGATATTTGGCTCTGCATTCTTGCATATCTCCCTTTCCCCTCCAGAAACAGGAGATTCTTGCTCTCAAAGGCTCTGACTCTACCATTACATTCTTTAATTCAGAATTGAAATTTTCCCTTTCCATGCCTCATCTGCCAAGAGCAGAAACCCTTCATCCCAAACATACTTTTCTCCCATCTTTAAATATGTTTAATTTCACTCTAGAAGGAGGCCAAAATTCAGCTCTCCAACCCCCTACCCCCGCCTCTTCCTGATATGCCCTTGTACTTAGAAATTCTTATTTTCTTTCTCAATATAGGAGTCTTTCCCCCACTGTGATCTTCCTAATTCTAAACAATTCATCTGAATTTTGTAGGTAATTAGGTATTGGATGTATGCTTTTCCTCCAGGGGTCAACAGGCACAATGCCTATTTTGCATTACTTTTGTATGGGATATGGTGGGTTGATATCTCAGTTGCCATCGCTTCCTTTTCCTTATGGGCAAAGCCTTGATTTGGGGGTCCACCTTTCTCTTAAGGGACTTAGAAGAGAATCTTGATTAGTCTAAACCAATCATGGCGATCCTATTCTTCTGGCTAGAGATTGGTTTAGAAAGGGATTAGACTCCAATGCTGGCCAAAGGGACCTCAGGGCTAAGTCTGCTGGGGCTTCGGGGATGATGAATTTCCTCACTCTTAAAAGGGGACCGCCTGGGAAACAGCCTCTCCTTCTTCTGTTGTCTCCTATTGTTGTGCCTACATGTTGCCATAGCTAGGTGTGACACTTGGAACTGTGTCAGCCTTCCTGTGACCTGGGGAATACCAGTCACAGTACTCACACTGGGAATACCAGTGTGAGGACACTGTGGGCTTCAGAGTAGAAAGAAGACAAGAGTCCAGGACTTTGATGACATTATTAGATCACTGAATTAACCTGACCACTCTGTCTTAGGACATCTTATTATGTGACATAATAACACTTCCTGTTCAAATAATTTTGGACTGGGGTTTCTGTTCCTTGGACCTAAAGACTTTCTAATGATTCGTTTACTTTCCTGAATGACATCCAAATCACCTCTACTTGTGAAAGTATTGGTAATTTCTCGGGATGCCAGCTGCTTCTCTACCCCTCCGTGTTCTTTTTCTGAGACTTAGCCACTTCTTTCAACCCACATTTTACCACAGCGGGGGTTGTTCTTTCCTTTCTCCTAACCCATCTATCTGAAATTTCTTTTTTGCCCCCAGAGCCACTAAATCAGTTCCTCCCTTTAAATCTTATCCCGCTGCAGACCCTTTCTCGTCAGCATTTGATTAGCTCCCTGTGATAGCTTGCATGAAGGATGTTCTATAAAAGTGAATTATGCTGTACTATGTTATACTGCTCCGCCCTGGGGCCCAGTAGGAATCATGGGAAACAGATGAGCACAGAGGTCAGAGGCACAGGCTGCAGAGGAAGCCTGCAGAGGGATGGCAACACTGTGACCCTCTCAGGGACACATGTAAAAGCTCCAGTAGTCTTCAGACTCTCTAAGGTATATGCTAGAAGTAAAACACTAGTTTATGTGACAGCCTGGGAGCCCCAGGGATGAACTGAGGAGTTTCATCACTATAGATCATAGAATTTTAAATAAGTGTGATATTCCAGAAGCTGAAATATTCTTTGAAAACAAAACACGCCGTAAAAGCCCAAGAATGAGATCTCCCTTGGATGTTTGCCAGGTTGATTGAGCCTTTGTTTCCAGTCTTCCCCTGACTCCAGGAGAGCCCCAGTGTGGGATTGGGGGCAAGTGAAGGAGTCCAGAAAAGTTGGTATGACCTTTAATTTGACCTGCAAGGATTTGCTTGAGAGGACCCTTCGAAGTGTCCATAGAACACAAAGGTAGCGCAAGGGTGACACATGGATTTGTGGGGAAAAATTTGCAGGCTCTGATGGCGACTTATTCTTATACTGCTCTCTTCTGTGGCTCTTCTTGTTGCATGCTGTTTCAGCTAACTCTACTCTGCATTTTCTGACAGTATTTGCCTTTCCTACCTTTCCTCATTTGCTCACTTTGCTTCTTCTCCTGGAATGCTCAGCTCTGGCCATGTCCGTTTAGCTTCTCCTAGCCCTCTTACAAGCTTCAGACCACATGCCATTTCCTTGGCATGAATCTTCCCTGGTTCTCTCAAGAAGAAGCTTTGGAGTCATATTTGGCCTTGCATCTGTCTCCCCTGGACTATCTGGGGATGGACATTTTGAGTCTCAGCTTCCTCATACAATGACAAGGGCTAATAATATTTCTGGACTGTGGTGAGAATCTGTGCCTGGCACATACAGGGGCTCAAAAATTTTGTTGTATTTTCTTCTGTTCTCGTCTTCACTCAAAGTGATTTTTCTTCTTTTGTACCTCCCCCTGCAACTTATTTGAAACTCTGCCTAAAATTGCATTTTTAAAAATTTATTTGTTTATAAGATGCCTGTCTATATTCAGGAGTTATTTGTTGGCTCTATATTTTATGGATGAGAAGTGAGATGGAGAGTCAAGATGGTTGAGAGTGGAGATGGAAAGGCCAGAGTTATTCTGGCATTTATTTTCCCTTGAGCCATTCCATTTTAACTTTATCTGTTCCTTTAAGCCAGGCTGCCATTCACATGCATGTGACCAGACCTGCTAGGAGAATCTTTTGGGCACCTGATCTTTACACAATAAACTTTCTGAACTCGACTACCTTGAACCCTACTTTCCCCCCTTCTCTTCCTTCACTCTCCTGACTTTTTTTCTTCTTCCTGGCCTGGAGCCAGCCCTGTGGTCTTGTGTTGTATTCCACATTTTTGGTTTGATCCCCACATGATCTCTCAAACATGGTTGTGTATTTTTACCCAGACTCTGCCTCTTGCCTCCGGGACTCTAATGGTCCAGCCTGGTCCTGACTGAGCCTGTGGAACCTGACCCTGATACAAGTCTCACTCCCTACAAGCCAACACCAGGGGCTAGAACCTTCCTTTTGGAATCATTGTAGGTACTTAAAAAATTACAAGTTCTTTAAGTTAATTAACAAGTTAACCTTGCTTTAGACCATGCCATAATTAGTGCCTGCCTCTCTGCTCCATTTTTTCAGAATGGGCGTTTTTTTTAAGTTTATTTATTTATTTTTTGAAAGAGAGAGAGAGAGCATGCATGCGCACCAGGGAGGGGCAGAGAGAGAGGGGCAGAGAGAATCCTAAGCAGACTCTATGCTGCCAGCACTGAGCCCAAAGTGGGTCTTGATCTCATGAACTGAGAGATCATGACCTGAGCTGACATCAAGAGTCAGATGCTTAACCCACTGAGCCACCCAAGTGACCCTGGAATGGACATTTTTGAAATAAATATATTATTTCCCACTTACCTCAACCTTTCCCTGAAGTGTGATTTTATTTTATGAAATTTAGGAAGGTAAAAAGATTAAGATACAAGGTTTTGATAATTGTGTCACTATTTTTTTTTGTCATCTGAGACCATTTTGATGTTATCATGTTGCTATTTTGCTTTTTTCACTAGATTCTTGATTGTAGAAATCAGGCCTTTCTGTTCCAGGTTTAGGCAAAGATGAGCTTTGACCTCCCAGTTTCTCTTTTGGTAGGGTCCATCAAGGCCAAGTGAGAGAGATGGGATGCTGTTTATCATGATATTGGGTCTTTGAAGACACACGCTCACACACGCACACACACACACACACACACACACACACACACACACACACACACTCTAGATGATGTGGGTTAGAGCCAATAAGGAAAGCAGATTTGGGAACTTAATTACTCATGATATTGTTTCAGTACGAATTCAAAGTAAATTTTGGGAGGCTTAATTCTTCTAGTGTTATAGTCCCAGGTCACTTGTCCCAAATATATATAACTTAAAAACCTCTACGACTAAATCTCAGTGGTGCTTCCTTTTTTGGTTTCTCTGATGAAAAATGTGAAGTAAAGTTTCAGGCAATGATTTCTGTTACCAGAATTATCTGAAGGTTGATTTTGTTAGCAGATTCTTCTCCTCTCAATATGTTGCCCTTTTCTATCTCCTTGGGTATGATCCTGCTTGGATAGAATCAAAGAAAAACTACTCAATGGGAAGTTTCAGACTCTATCTAAACTTCTGAGGTATTATTTTGCTGGAACTTCCATGAAAATATTATGCTGGCTCCCTTCCTAATGGGCCACAAAGGCTTTTTCTCTCCTCTCTCGCTTTCTTCCTAGCCACCTGTGGGTATGGATGAAGTGACAGAAACAGCAATCGCTCAAACTTCCTTTGCCTTTGCTCCCACCTAATGGTGCAAGGGTCTGGGTTCCCAGTTCCCAGCAATATTCTCCTAGGTATCTCTGGGAGTGCCCAAAGCAGATCTTGTATGTGCTCACAATCAAACTCTGCTCATCCTGTTAGGCAGTTCCATGAGCCACTGGTCATCACCGTCCTCTGACAGGTTCTGTGCTGCCCTGCTGGACATCATGTCTGCTATGGGGTGGGGTGGGGGACTTCTCCCACCTCTCCAGCCTCCTCAGGCTCCATGGACACCCCCGATGCTCTCTCCCTCAGCACCTCTCTGGGGGATATCTGCTGAGCACTAGTGTCTCTCAGTGAAGCAGAGCAGTGAAGCCAGAGAGTTTCCCAACCTGTCAAATGTTTGGTTTTAAACCAGGGAAGAATCTCCCTCTATGGTGCACTCTGTTGAAGTGGGTCCTGAAGGGAGGGAGGATGCTGCTTATGAAATTTTTTTTTTTAAATGAATGGTTCTTTGAATACTTATTCAGGATCCTTAAACCCAACAGATGTCTCGACCGGAAGACAAATTTAACTGACAGATATTATGTTTTACCCAGAATTTCTACTGGCTTTGATAACAAAAGCTTCCTTTCTTGTTAGATCTTCCCATGCCTGGCTTCTTGATCTCACACTAATAAGCTTGTTGTCCACTCATCAGTTCTGCAGTGGATCAGGTCATTTTCGAGCACACGGAAAGCCTGACTCAAAATGACTTAAAGATGAGACAAAGTTCTTACTTCCCATAAGAAGAAGTCCAGTAGCCAGGGAGCTCCAGGGTTGGTAAATTCAAAGACCCAGGTTCTTTCCATCTTCTTGCTCTGCTATCTTGTGCATGTCAGCTCTGGTCTCAGATGGTTTCCCTTCATGGTTGCGAGATAGTTACAGTTGCCAGACCTGGAGGAAGAAGAGGCTGCTTCCTCTTAGGTGCCTCTTTTTTCTCCTTCTTCCCTCCCTTCCTTCCTCCCTTCCTTCCTCCCTCCCTCCCTCCCTCCCTTTCGTCCTTCTTTTTTCCTTCTCTCCTTCTCTCTTTTTTTTCTTTCTTTCTCTTCTAGCAAGGTAGCCTGTCTCAGACACCTTCCTCTCCTGTCAGCAGCCTTCTCTCATCTCATTGGCCAGATTTGCTGCAGCAAATGCTCACTGCTAAAACCACTTCCTAGCAAGGGGAATGGGATTAGCATGACTAGTTTAAGAAAGCATAAGGCTGTGTGTACTGTGTGGATTGCCCAAAGAAAATCTGGGGTTAGAAATTCTGGGTAAGCAACTGACAAAATCTGCTACATTTGGGTGTGAGCAGATGTGACTGAATACTATACTTTACATAAGAACAAACCAAATAAACAAAAAAGATGCTCAGTCTTTCCGGTACTCAATGGTTATAGCTAACTTATAAATTACAGTAGGTGTCTTATTTGCAAGGAAACAGAGACCTTTAGGGCCTGAAAAGAAAGCATCCCACCTCCTGTGAGTCTTGTAAGGGGCTTAGCTCCAGGACAGGAAGCAGGGCACTCCGGAAGATCTGGGGGTGGTGGGTGGGGACCAGGATGTATATGGAGGCCACCGGGCTCCTGGAGGACTTGTAAACCTACCCCCCAGCCTTGGTGAGTGAGAGCCGGGTTTCTGTGGGGAGGGGATGGAAGCCAATGCACCAGGAGAAGAGGAAATGCTAAGTGAGCAGAGCAGGAGTGGACTCTGAGGACTGAGGTGGTTTTTATTATTTATTTTTGGTTTATTTTCAGGAAGCTCAGGGAATTCTTGTACTTGAAAGCAGTATTTCTTGTACTGGAAAACAACTTTCTAGGAAGAACTAAATATTTTTCAAGGCTTGATTCCCTCTTCCTTACCTGTGCATGTCCACTCCAAGGAAAATGCTACTTTCTCCTTACCTCAAACTCCCACTTCCAATATTTGATGGACTTGAGAGACTAGATGTGAATTCTGTTTTCTATAAACTCACTAAAGAGTTTTGAGATGCACATGGTATCTGAACATCTGAAGTTTTGCACTTTATTGAAAGTAGGACATACTTACATGAAAAATCAGCCAACCAGCTGATACCCATGAGTTATTTTTTACTAGTCTTCTAAGAGCTCAGGGAGAATGGTGATTATGTTATAATTATGCTTTGGTACATAAAACAGTATGGGCTTCGATGTACAACAAACAAACCAGAAAATCAGATTTGAACCTTGGCTTTACCCTGTTCTTATCCAATGACATTTAGAATGAATGAAATTTGAGACTCATTTGCATTCCTCATTTGTAAAGTGGGCATTATTAATACCTACTTCTCCCCATTGTCTCTAGTGTGTCCTCACTGTACAATATGTGGGCTCTTTTTCCTTCCCCACCAAATAAAATGTTCCCATATCTGAACATACAACAGGGGAAAGAACCCACTCAATTTATTGAACACTTGCAAATAAATCTGTTATCTAAATATATCTAAATAATATAAATATATAAATTTTTATATGTTGTATATGTATATTATATATTTTATATATCTTATATATATAAAAATATTTATAAAAATACTTATATATTTATATATATAAAAAAATTTTATATATTGTATATGTATATTACAGATACATATTTAGATGTATATCTAGATAACAGATATTTAGATATATATATTTAGATAACAGATATATATCTAATTAAATATTTTTATATATATCTAATAACATAATTATATATTTTTATAGCTATCTAATTATATATTTATGTATGTATTTATATATGATATAAATATATGTGACATATATATTTATGACATATAATGACAAAATATATATAAATGCATAATATAAATATTAACATGGAAGTTTTATGATTTATTATATCCTGAGTTTTAAATCATGGAGTCAGAATTTTACAGCTGAAAGAGTCTTATCCTTCTCCAAGCTATTCCTACCCTGCAACCATTGTACTGTTTCTAAAACTCTGACCATGACATTTCCCTGCTTTAACCCTTGAATGGATTCTTATTTTGCTCAGTAAAAATAGGAACCTATTACTCTTGTTTACTCTTCTGGTAACCCCAGAACCTAGAAAAATGCCTGTCCCATAGTAAGATCAATAAATAACTTCTGAAGAAATGAATAAAGTGCAAACTCCTTTTGGTTTGGACTTCTGATGATGGGTATCCCCCCTTCCTGTCCGTCTCCTCTATGTCCACTCCCAGATGCCTTTTTCACAAAGCAGACATATGAAGCAAGTTGTATGGTTCATAAGGAACCATGAAAGCCCCTGCCAGGCCTTTGCCCTCACTGTTCTATCTGCCTAGGTCATTGCTCGGGCTCCACCCTCTGCATATGCACACTTTGCCTTTGGTTTTTTATGCCTCTGCTTTCCATGTCACTCACTCTACAGTGTGTGACTGTACCCTGCAAATGAATTATGCGCTCCTGTACCTGTACCCTGCAAATGAATTATGCGCTTCCACAACATCCTCTATTTACCTTTTTTTTTAAGTTTATTTATTTATTTTGAGAGAGAGAGCCGGGGAGGGGCAGAGAGAGAGAGAGAGAGAGAGAGAGAGAGAGAAAATCCCAAGCAGGCTCCACACTGTCAGTGCAGAGCCCGACACTGGGCTTGAACTCACAAACTGTGGGATCATGACCTGAGCCGAAGTCAAGAGTCAGATGCTCAACCAACTGAGCCACCCAGGCACCCCCTCTCTACCTTTTTATAGCAGTTGTCACATTGTATTGAAATTGTTTGACCTCTTATCTGTCTCTTCCACTAGACTGTAAACAACCTGAGAACCAGGACCATGTATTGATAATCAATAGTTACTGAATAAATAAATCTTCTAGTTCAACCCCTTCATTTTCTTCTTGAGGAAGCTGAGGGCCAGACAAGTTAGTGACCTGCTTGATGCCACCAGTGTTTTGGCATCATGGAAGCTGGGCCCCGAATTATTTCTCAGCTGTCCAGTGTTTTCTTGGCTGACTTGCTTTAATACTCAGCTAACACTGTTCTAGTAACCACAGAATAATTGTAATTTAACATTTGAAAAACGTGGAGAGGAACTCAAATAATTATATAATTAATTCAAAAGACAGATACAAAGCTTTTTTTTTTTTTTTAATCCTCTATTATTTTAAATTACCCACGTCATTGTTTTCCTCTGTTCCCCTGGAGCTGTTGAAAGAATGTGACATAATAGTGTGCTCACTGTCGGAGGCCTGGATTTCTGTATGACAGCCAGGATGTAACTTCATTCTGGCAAAATCTGATGTTATCGCTCAGGTTTTTGTTGCACTGAAGTTAGGACATCTTCTTCTGGGAGGATCTGGTGGAAAAAACATCCAGTTATCAGATCCCTCTCTTTAGCAGTGCCAACTAACAGGGCTCTCAATTAAAATGAGAACAAAGGAAACTCGGGATGGTTGGTAAAAAGAGCAGAGGCTTTGAAACCCCCAAACCCTGGTTGAGTCCTACTTTACCACTCTGCAACCTTGGGCATAGTATTTTCTCTGAGCATTTGTTTCCTCATCTGTAAAATGGGGCTAAGTGGGAAGATAATTTAAGGATTAGTCTATGTAAGGAGCCCAGTCTGGTATCTGGCTATGAGCTCTATTGAAATACTACCCCAGTTCAGGTATTCCTGTGGAGCAGAGATTATCATAGTGCCTGACTTGAGAATCTGGTAGGTACTCAGTAATGCTGGATGATTGATGATTGTAAGAGAGATCTATTACTGCAGAATAGCTAAATTCTTGCTTCAAAGAATCTGAGGTTCTATGTCTCTTCCTGTCTGTTTTCTACTGGGATATGGGTTGGGATGTGTTTACTTATGTCTTTTAGACATAATCTTTATATATGTGGACTGCAGAAAGGACTGTGGTCTGGTTATGCTTGTTACAGTGATAGGGGAAGACAGATCTTTGCAAAAAGGGCTCACAGAATCTCCCTCAGCAGAATATGCATTTTGCCATCCTTGCTTGCTCAGATGACTGAATTGGATTCATCCAAAAAAAGAAAAAGTAAAAAAAGAGAGAGAGAGAGAGAGAGAGAGAACTTCTATGAAGTGCACTGAGGAGTCAAGTGCAAAACTCAGAAAAGTTCAGCTGAACGTTGATTAGGAATCCACGGAGACCTTGAGAAAGTGGCTGTATAACCTTCGATGATTTTCTTGAGATGTCTAGGTGTCCCTTAGGAAAAAGTATGAACACTGACTTGATTGCTTACTACTCCAACCAATACCACTTTCTCCTTAGGCTGGCACACACTGAATTCTGAATGTATGCTCTTAGCATTTAATTATGTACTATCTTGTACCTGTCCTTCAGAATGAGAATGTAAGCTTCCTGAGAGCAAGGACCAGGTCTGCATGTCGAGGCAATACTAGGACTTCTAAGGAGAGCAAAATACAATTGTTCATCAATTGTGTGAGTCACGGCATCTCCCCTGGTTTTTCAGCAACTTGAGAGCAGGTATTCTCCTCATATCTCAAATGGGTGAGAAAAAGACCCAAGCTCAAAGGCTTGAATTGGAATTACCACTAAAATCTTACCTCTTACCTTTTGACAAACAGCTACTGGTCTAGGCTATTGCCTTGGTGGGATTTCCTTTGGGAAATGTAGAAGACATTATAATTTTAAGCCAAAAAATGTGAATTCTAATTTGTTTCTTCTCATTTTTAAAAATGAATGTGGAAAGGGAGACTTCTGATAAGCAATGAGACAAAGATATAATATCAGGTGGGGGAATGGGGTGCGGAAAACCAAAATCATCTAGCAAATGGATTGAAGGTAGCCAGAATTTCACTACATTTAAAAACCTGAGCCCAACAGAACACAAAGGGATGTGTGTCTTACTGTGTCTTTAGCGAAGGCCATTTAACGCTGGGAAGTTTTCCAGCAGTGTATTTCAATAGCAGCAACCCTTCTTAAAACATTTGGGCCTTGCCATTTTGAAAATCAATACTGTTCAGTGTCTACTGAAGTTGCACATTTGTTCTCTGTAAAATGTATATGGGATGACCATATAAATTATCCTCCACACTGGGACATTTTTTTTTAAAGAGAAAGGGAGAGCCATTAATTGTACCATAGCAATAGGTATAAATTGGGACCATCCCAAGAATTCTGTGATGACAGAAAGTGATTTGTATAGTCTATTTACAGACATGGTTGTTTTATATGTGTATGTGGGCTTAAAAGAATAGGTAATTAAGGTGTTTAATTCACCATGATGATGGAATTGAGCTGAATCATCTACACACTCTCAACTAACTAGTACGTTTTGTAACTTGGGTCTTTGATTTGCTGATGTGCTGCACACATCAGCCCACTTCAACGCGAGGATCACAACTGGCCTGCTCAGAAATTGGACCCATAATCTTGCTCTCATCAGTTTAGTTTGTAACCAGCTGTAGATTCTGCAGGGCTCTATCAGTGGGTCATACACTCAACTGCAAGATCAAAGCAAAAATGCAGAAGGTTCTGGGCTTTTTTGTAAGGACCCAGATTCTAGTCCTGTCTTTATCAGTAACTAACTGTGATTTTTGGCAAGTCACGTAACCTCTCTGTGTTTTGGTTTCCTTATCTCTAAAATGGGGGTAATAGTATCTGATGTGCAGACCTCAAAGGTTTGTTGGGAGGATCCAGCGAGGTGATGTATGCGGAAGCCTTCTGGAAAGTGCTATACATATGTGAAGTGTTATCATTATAGGAGAGAAGGGGAACGTGAGATGTGAGGGGAAAACAGGGCTTTTAACTCTAGCTGGCCTTGTAGATTAGGCTTGTGCAAACAAATGATGAAAATGATGCCACGGGAGAGGCATTATATTCTCTTTTATGAATAGGGCTAGGGAGGGAGAGAAAAGTGAGGCCAGAGAAAGTAGCCAGTGAGACTCAGGGAATATAGGGAGGGGTAGCTTATATATGGTTGCCCCATATCACTGTTTTCCCCACAGCCGGCAAGACCTCATCAAAAATGAACATGTTAGAGAAGAAGAAATGTTAGACAACTGGGTTCCCAGGCTGTGAGGGCACATTCTCTCATTCTTGATTGAGAGGGTTGGCTTTATTTTGCAATCCAGTAGGAATCAGAATTTCATACTTACCTTTTTTCTTTTGTTGACTTTTGGTCAAGATTAAGCAAAATCATTTATGTAAAATTGCTTTATGCACTATAAATTATAGTATAAAGTCATGATGTGGGATGAGTCTATTGATACCAGTTATTATTTTTATTAAATTTTTTTATGTTTATTTATTTTTGACAGAGAGAGAGACAGAGCCTGAGCAGGGGAGGGGCAGAGAGAGAGAGGGAGACACAGAATCTGAAGCAGGCTCCAGGCTCTGAGCTGTCAGCACAGAGCCCGACGCGGGCCTCGAACCCACAGACCAAGAGATCATGACCTGAGCCGAAGTCGGACACTCAACCAACTGAGCCTCCCAGGCGCCCTGATACCAGTTATTGTTATAGTAAGAGCCATGTTTTTTTTTCTTCAAAGTGATAACTTTTTTAAAAACAGAAAAAGTCAAATGTGTTTATAAAAATTAAATGGAAGCATAATGAAGGAAATAAAAATCCCACACCATCCTGCCACAGTGGACAGTATTTTGGTGACTGGTCTTTCAGACTTTTTTTGGCATTTGTGTAACATTTTTTTTTTTTTTAATGTTTATTTATTTTTGAGAAAGAGAGAGACAGAGACAGAGACAGAGCATGAGTGGGGGAGGGGCAGAGAGATTGAAGAAGACAGAATCTGAAGTAGGCTCCAGGCTCTGAGCTGTCAGCACAGAGCCCAACTCAGGGCTCGAACCCACAAACCGTGAGATCATGACCCGAGCCAAAGCCGGATGCTCAACCGACTGAGCCACCCAGGTGCCCCTTGTGTAACATTTTTAAAAAAACCAAAACAGGATCTTTATTTTGCCATTCATTCTGTAATTTTTTCATGATTATTTATATGTTGGTAGATAGAATGCTAATAAGATAAACACTGTGCCTTCTTTTTCTGTGGTTACACTTTGCTGGGGGAAGACAGACAAATAAATAAATGATTATAATAGAATGTGAAGCACGCCATAATGGCAGAGGAACAGGTGCTCTGTAGGAGCATCTGTCCCAGGGCCAGGGAGTCAGGAGAGACTATTTTAGAGATAGCCTTAAAGTTAGGAAGAGATATTTAAGTCGAGACTGGAAAGATGACCAGAGTTAGCCAGACTGCAGTGGATGTTGTGGTACACCATCTAGGTTCCTCCCTGGGATGGGACACTCATTCCCCTGCTGGCAATAAGGTTGTTTTTTGATGGTTCTTACCTTAGTTCTTCCCCTAAAAATTGCCCTTTGCTGAAGGAAGCCTCCTTGCTCAAGGTTGTCTCCGTCTCCAGGGGCAACTGGGGTAAAAGGTTAAACTTCTTTTTCTTTTTTTTAATAATATAGTGTTATTTTTATTTTAAAGTTTCTATTTATTTATTTTGAGAGAAAGAAAGAGGGGGCATGAGTGGCACAGGAGCAGAGAGAGGGAGAGATAATCCCAAGCAGGCTCTGCACTGTCAGCACAGAGCCCAACGTGGGGCTTGAACCCACAAACCGTGAGATCATGATCTGAGCTGAAGTCAACAGTCGGACACTTAACCAACTGAGCCACCCAGGCCCTCAAAGGTCAAGCTTCTTGCCTAATGCAGACATCTCTGAAGGTCCATCTCAGTTCCAGAGCTCCTCTTAGGATCAGTGGAGGCCTCAGATGAACCTGTATTGCAGTTCAGTTTTTCCTTCTGCTCAATCCTGCATCCCTCCCTCTTCACAGGTATTGTTCCTAAGAGCATTTCCCAGTAAAAACCCTCCACACAAATAAACCCTCCACTTGACACAGGTAAAGAGTGGTAGTGATGGTGTGGAATGCAGGGAAGGTGTTGCTAAAGATGGTACAGCATGTTTAAGGCCTAGAGGTGTTGGAGGAGTTAAATGTTTTTTTTTACAAAGACTGCAGACAAGCAAGTGAAGTCAGTGAAGAGACATGATTCCAAGGAGGCAGCCAAGCTCTTGCAGCCACATCAAGGAGATGGGGAGATTGGACTCTGTCCCAAGGCCATTGGGAAGCCCTACAAGCTAGTAAATCACAAAAGAGACATGATCTGATTTTCAAATTTGTGTTTTAGAAAGATCATTTTGGCTGCAATGTGGCACCATCAATTAAAACTCTCATCATCGATCACTGTATTTTTTATTAGAATATCAGAGTGATTTGTGACCTCCTTCTGCACTCTGCGTCTTTACAGAATGAATGGCAAATCATATGTCCCCCCGGGAAAGTCAGTAAGGAGCACTGGTAGTAAAGCAGTATTGTGGGACGTTTCAAACTCTGAAGGGATTCAATCATAGTTCTTGAATCTTTTTTTTTTTTTTTTAAACCCGATTCTCACTGTTTAAAGTTGAACACCAACTACATGCCAGAATGCACTGTGCTATTATTGGTGTGGAGGACCAAGGACAAAGGCCCCAATCAGGAGGCCATGGCTGTCTTGTTCATTGATCCACCCCTGCAGTGCCTGGCAAACAGTGAATGCTCAATAAATGAATAAGTGGAGACAAGGGGAAATTACTTGGTCTTTGTGACTGCAAAATGAGAACAATAGTAGTGTCCATCCCTCGAGGTTGTTGTGAGCAGTAAATAAGATAATGTAGGTAAAACACCTACTTTAGATGCTTAACATTTACTGTAAATCATATTTACTTGTACTTCCAAGATTGTTTGCTATTCTCGGTATTAATAGAAAATAAGACCTTAAAAAATGACAGCCAAAGTTCTTATATCTATTTCTCTATTGTCCTCTGGATCCTATAAATATCACTGCAAGAGAAAAATATGATTTATAAACCGGGTTAAAAGATTCATTCATTCAGTTTACTCAGCAGATATTTTATGAGGGCATCCAAAGTGCCAAGCATGAGTTTTAGGCAGTGGTGAACAGAACAGGCACAGTCCCTATTTTCATGGAGTTTATAATCTAGAAGGGAGACACTAAACAAAGAAAATCTCATTATATTATAATCAAAACAATCTGTCATTAAAGAGAATAATAGAAACTAATTTATTATTTTATTTTATTTTTATTTTTGAGAAAGAGAGAGAGAGAGAGAGCTAGCTGGGGAGAATTCCAAAGGGGGAGAGAGAGAGGGGGAGAGAGAGAGAGAGAGAGAGAGAGAGAGAGAGAGAGAGAGAATCTCAAGCAAGCTCCATGCTCAGTGGGGAGCCCTACATGGGACTCGATCCCACAACCCTGGGAGCATGACCTGAGTTGAAATCAAGAGTTGGACACTCAACCCAATGAGCCACCCAGGCATTCTAGAAGCTAATTTAATAATAGAAAGGTAAGTCTTCTCTGAAGAAGTGACCTTTAATCTGGGAACTAAGAGTGGGATTTTTTTTGAGAATAGGAGATAAAGCATTCTATGCAGCAGGAAAATCCTGTTCAAAGACCCCAGGGTAGAAAAAAATTTTGGCCCCTTGGAAGGATGGAGAGAAAGCCAGTGTGGCAGAGTGGAGGGAGATGAAACTGGAAAGGAGGCAAGGCAGATCTTGAGGGACGTTTCATTGACATGGTCTTCTTTAATACAGACTAAAAGATACATAAACTACCTGAAATCTGACTGCTCTCTGGGATTATCAGAACAGTCCACGATGCCTGTGAAATAGGAGGGCAGATTAACTGTGTTGTGAACATTTTTTTTTTTTTTTAATTTTTTTTTTTCAACGTTTATTTATTTTTGGGACAGAGAGAGACAGAGCATGAATGGGGGAGGGTCAGAGAGAGAGGGAGACACAGAATCGGAAACAGGCTCCAGGCTCTGAGCCATCAGCCCAGAGCCCGACACGGGGCTCGAACTCACGGACTGCGAGATCGTGACCTGGCTGAAGTCGGACGCTTAACCGACTGCGCCACCCAGGCGCCCCTGTGTTGTGAACATTTTTAAGCCTTGGGAAAAGTTGTTTATTTTCTACCTTCTGGGCATCATGATAATCGAAAAAGCGTGTAACAAAGGAACCTTGCTGTTTATTGGGAATGATTATATATTTGCAGATATACATTGCTTATATTTCTACCTACATTTCTACCCCTATCCAAGTATTATTAGAAGGCCTTTTTTTCTCCCCTTCCTCTTCTAACTTTTTTTCTTGGATGTGGTTCTTCCAGTGGAAACAATCAGTGGGAGTAGGGAACAATTTAGAACAGAGATGCTGCTGTGGTTTCCCAGGAGAGGTAGGAGAATTTTGGGTGTCATAAGTGTTTGGGTAGTGGCTTACGCACTGAATTTGCTCAGAGAGGCCTCCATTTTCCCCTCTTAGTGATTAGAACAACCTGTGTTCTGGAATACAGTATTTAAACAGCAAGACTGGCATTGCTATCTTCCAGGATGGTGGAGGCTTAATTAACATTTGAAAATGCTTTGAGATCTTTGGATAAAAGTGTTCTGGAAGCATGCAGTGTTATTATCTTTGGAGTGATACAGGTCATGTGACACAGGAAGTGGCTTTGAAGGAAAAGAAAACCTTTCATCAGGCAAACTCCTTGGGGTGGTTTGAGCCTGTTTTGAGTGACTCAACATGCCCGTGTCATCTCTCTCTAGACCATGAATGAAAGGAATAACTTGGCCTACAGCTTAGCAACTGCCACCGTCATTAACTGCAAGAATTAGGTAAGCTTGCACGTTAAACATTTTATGAATTATGCAGAATCTTAAAGCATTTAAAGCAGCTGTCCCTTAACAAGCATTGAATAAATATTAGCTGTTACTATTATTGTTGTTTTCATGAATACAGTTTAAGATGTCTGCACTTGTTTTCTCTGAACTTAATGCCTCTTAACCAAACAGTTCAATATTTTTCAGTGATAAACTAACCTAAATTTCATTTTAAAGACTTGATAAAGGGCAAAGTAAATGTAAATCATTAGGCTTGAGGTCCCAATGTGAGATCTACAGATAAGTCACCTTCAGTGCCTAAGACCCTTCCTGGGAGGTAAAATTAGCTTAATGTTGGATACTTAGTCCTTCCTTTTCCAACAAGAAGGACTCAAAATAGAAATTGGGTTTTCTCGCTTCTACTTCCCTGATGGTTCCTTGGGGTCTTTACTGGACAGGATTTCAAGAACATTTCAAAGTAGTTGCAATTTATTTGAGGGTAGCAGTGCAGAAAGATTTCATCCTGTTCCTTCCACTAGCTTTTATATCTTCATAATACTTCCTGGAAATGTGTAAGTCAGGACTAGGGTGGGGAGTGGAGAATAGGAATATGGTTCACTTGAGAAAAGTGTATTTTTGAGCAATACATATGCCCAACCAGACTTGCCCACGTATATTTGTTAATTTTGCTGGCTAGCTGACCAGAGGTTTATTTATTTATTTTTAAATATACACCTGCTTCAAATGTAATATTCTGAACAAGAAAAGGTGTATTGGGAAGTGGCACAAGAGTGAGAGAGAGAAAGGAAATAGCGTACATCAAGGGCTATAAACAAGAGAGAAAAGGGCAAGGTCGCAGCAGGGGCCCCAGGGCATGCTGGGAAGATGGGTGGTCAGGGGCCTGTCGGGATAGAGGTCGCCCAAGGCATGCTGGGAAGGATTCCAGGGCCTTCAGCGGCTCCTGTCGGTGGAGAGGTGTCATTTAGACGCGGGCCCGCGGTACAGTTGAGGGTCAAGCACCAAGCCGACCTAATTAAAAGCTCATTACACCAGAGTATTCCCGTTGAGAGTGGGACCCACGTGCAAATCCATCGGTACAGGAGCGCTTTCTGCCTCAGATTTGGGAATTCCAGCCCCAGCCCCAGCCCCAGGGCCTGGGAACGTCGGCCAGTTAAAGTGACTTTCCCGGTCCGTGACCATCAGGTACAGTTTCTTTCAGGATTGTTTCACACTGCAGTAAATTAGTTTTATCCGCTCTGAAACATTTTAACAAAGAAAGCTCTCTGGTCATCACATGGGTAAAATAACAGGAGATAAAAGAACGTGTACTTCACCTAATCAGAAACAAATAACTAAATCTGCCTGAAAATGCAGCCGTTCCTGTCCCGTCCTCCTTTCCACTTATCTTTCACTGATGGGATTCTGAAATGACCATTCCACAGGCAGACCGGTGGTTCTCTCCTTGTTTTTTATATAATTGTTGCCGACCTTGACAGAAGATCTCAAAACTTAAGTATTAAGTTGGTAAATGATACTATTGTTTGGGAGGTGGGGTAGGAATGGGGTGGGAGCAGAGGGTTTATCTAACGAGAGAAAAAAAAAAAAGTAAAATGCACCCTAACCAGGCTCAAATGAACTGAAATGGATCAAAGTAAACAGAGACATCTAAAAGCTTTTGTAAGTTAAAAGTGGCTATCTGTTGCAGGTCTTGCCTCATTAACTGCTGATTGAAGCTCTGCTTGGCCCTCTGGGATACCTAACACCCCAGGCCTATCACCCGATGAACCCCCGGTTAGGTGCTTTTTGCCTTTGCCTGTGTTGCTTTGCCCAGCTCCTTGACCTCAACCTTCTTACAACAAAATGAGTCAAGGTTTGTCCTTGAGAATCTTGCCGGGAATTTCTCTTCTCCCCAGTGAGGAATTCCCAGAAAAGAGAAATGGAAGGCACTGTTGTGGTATCTAGGGAGATCTGTGTTCTGAAAAGTAGCTGCACAGCTCTGGTGTTTCGAATAAAGCCTCTGCACAAGGGTATGTAGGGGAAAGAGTCCGCAGTTCGTTTTTCCCTTGGGTGTTGGCCTCATTTCCATATGGGAATGGTGAAAGGTGCCGATTAGGCCAAATGCTTTAAGATACAGATATCTCTTGGCTCCCATGGTCCCAGCCCTTCACCAGGCCATTCAGCTGGGACAGGGAGCTGAAACAGAGAGGGCTGTCTAGGGGAGGAAGACAGAATAGTAATGGGGGTGGGTTTGGGGGGCGGGGAGGGAGGAGCAGGGCTCTTTGAGTAGGACCAGATAGGTCTCTGTGTAGAGTAATATTACAGCTCTTTCTCTCATAAACAAGCTGCATGCCTGCTTCTAAAGACCCATCTGGCATAGCTTTGAGAATGGCAATAATTACAAGCTGATGATGGACATGGAAAAAAAGCCCTGCTGAGCTAACTCATAAGGAAGTACAGGCCAGGACTGCAGGGAAATTACAGGCTGAAAACCTTTCTAGTTTAGGCCTTTTGGTGTTCTTAATCACAGACTTTAAATGTTGTAATAAACACTGTTGCATTTTATTGACCAACTCCCATGACAGGCAAATCTTTTTCATTTTATTTTATTTTGACCATTTGCTCTTTGGAAAGCTGCTTAGCAGTGTCTGTCTAGGCCATGCCAATAGGCCTTTGGTTTTCTGCTTGTAGGAAAATTAGGTAAACAGGGGTGATTTTACTTAGTTAATAGAAATTTGCAAAATTTTTTTCTTAAATTGCTGTCTGCATTTTATGATTCAGATGGACTCTCAGGCTCAATGCTTAACCTGTAGCTATATAAGATGTGGCCTGGCTGTCTCCAGCAAGAAGATAAAAGAACAAACTTGGAAAGAATAATCCATGACTCTGTGCCATCAAATAGATGTTTATAATATAGGCAACAAGTGATAGTCCAAGTTAAAAACTATACTGTTACATTAGTGGAATCTTAGGTTTTGGCCTTGTTTATGGAGATGATCCTTATTTCAGGGATGAACTTGATATTGAAAGGATGATTCTTCTCAAAGCTTTGGATCCTAATATACAGGTGGCTCTGAGACATTTTGTTGTTGCAGACTTTTTAGACCATTTAACGGCACAAATGCTTTTGGGAAGTCTTCCTAGAAAAAATAAAATAGAAACACTGGAAATTTTCTTTCCTCTGAAACATTATTAACCTCAAAATCTGTAACTTAAATTTCATGGCAAAATTAGTCTTGAATATAACACATTACCAGTTGCTGTAATAATGGAATTTTGACACTTCATGTAGGTTTTGTTCTACTTCAACAAATGTTATCCGTTTCCATGAAAAGAATTTAATCTTCATTTTATACATTTTAAAAATCTGATGTTAGAAAGGTTGAGTAATGTTATGAGTTGGGCTTTTTTGTGTGTGATATAATTAACTTATGCACATAGATCTTTGTTCAAAAGATACCTTTAAGGATTTTACAGGGAAGCATGTAAAGTTCATTATTCTTTAAGCACTAGATACTGCTTTAATAACTTATTTTCAGGTCCTTCCCTTCTTTGACACAATTTCTCATTTATATTCCTTCAAGACTTGTATTTTATTCCTTGTGTTTTGCATACAGCCCTGGCTATCCCAGATGGATTATTTAGTTCTGTCCTTTTGCATTTGATTACTTGTTCAAGGACATAAAGTTTTGGGGTCTATGAAGTTCAAGCAATAAAATGGTTGTGCAATGGAAGTTTACCAATAAAAACTCAATTTCTTATCCTTTCTTTGCCTTTCATAAGCATTGCTTTACCTGAAGCTCCCTTGTCAATGAGAAATTATTTCTTTATTTCTAACTGTCTCTTTTCCATATAGAGGGTGGAATTGTTCCTAACAAAAGAAGCATGAATTGGTGGAAACTATATATTAAATGCAAGACTATTTGTCTAGTTTTCATTAGGTTGCTGAGTGAAGAGCCTCAACTCCTCTCTTTTCCCAAGGTACTCAGATATCCATGAAGTCCCCCTCATCTCACGCTATCGTTTCTCTCACTGGGCACAATCCGACTTTAAAGAATTCAACACTTGCTGGTCTTTAGAGAACTGTCAGCAATGACAGCAACCAGGGATGCTGACATGTCTTATTGTTTACAAAGGATGAGCACAACAAGGCCCCTCGGATGACTTGATAAGCCCTGCAATTTCTCCCTCCAGCTGGCCTCTGGACCAGCTGCGTTTTCGTGGCCATCTAAAGACACAAGTATCAAAACTTGATCTAAACACCACAAGTCAGCAAACAGCAGTAAAGATAAACGAGGGCTGCTCAAGGTCGCTTTGTAAACAGTGAAAACGAAAGAGAAACAAGAGTATCTCCGTCCGAGATGCCTTATATGCGTATAGTTTTCTTCTGTACTTAAAGTTTGATGAGAAAACATCCTGGACTAGTAAGTTCACGGACAATTATCATGGTCTTGAGTATTTAGACTCTTTTTCTCACTTCTGCATTCCTCCATACCTCTAGAAGCACCAGCCAATGTTATACATAAATCAAGTTCAACTTATTTTTTGTTATTGTTCTGTTTTGTTTTGAAATATTCTGAACATACTCTTTTCTATTTAAGGAATCATGAAATGTCTTGGAAATTGTACCGGTGCGCGTGCTTTTCCTCATTCCTACTTTGTAAAGAGGAACTTCTATATCAGGAAGGGAACCTTTCCTCCTTTCCTCCTTTCCTCCTTTCCTCCTTTCCTTGTGCTGTCTTTGAGCAAAGAGAGGAAGAAAGGAAAGCTTCATGTATTTATGTTGCCCCAGGGTCAATGCTTTTGTCAAATGACATATATCATAACTTTACCAACTTCATGGAGCTTGGGGTATTGTCTTCCTTAACTTTCGAATTGAGACAATGCTATTATCTTGTGAAGATGCCAGACTGTTCCTAGAAAGAGCTGTTTCAAGGTACTTGGAGAAAAGAGTTTTACAATAGGCTTTATTTCCCATCTCTCCTTTTTGCAGAAAGGCCATTGTTGAAAATAGTGTATGTCACAGTTGATTAGAGCAAAGCACCGTCTTAATTTTAGTAATGTCAAGGTCATATCAATCATAAACACTGTAGTTTTGTCAACTTAATGTTGACAGTCATAGAAAGAGATTTAATCTTGATTATGAGGCAAAATCTTCTTGGTCTCTGCCAACAATCTCAACTCTTTCTGGGCAGTTTTCACAACATAGATGCCTAATTTTTACCAAAGTATCTGTCTGTAGGATTGGCTGCACTTTTGGTAAGTCACTGCTTCATAAGCTACCAAGTCTCAGAATTCAAGTAAAGTGACTATTCCCTTTTTACAGATGGTGAAACTGAAGTTCTGCTCTGTGGGATACGGTATGAGTGGCGCCATGAACTCAGGGCTGGGTGCCTCCAGGTAAGTTTCTTTTTAACTTTGCCGCTTTCTCCCAGGCACCCAGTCTAAAGGTGAAGGCTCAGTTTTAAATGGGCATTCAGAACAGAATGCCCATTGGTCAGTACTCCAACAGCGGTAAGCAGCGGAATGCTAAACAGCAAGCCCACAAACGTTTGCAACCAGTAGCACCATCTAACAACACGTGGAACAATAGATGTGTATGGCTAGGAAAGGACGCAAAGAAAGAATATTTACTCCTGGTCAGTGGTGGTTGAGCCTATGGAATTATTGATACTCAGAATTCTGCTGGTGGCTGTACCTCTCAGTACCTCGTCTGTATGCTGGGGCCAATTTCTATCCTCCTAAACAAGTTAAATGCATTTTGTGTGTGTGTGTGTGTGTGTGTGTGTGTGTGTGATTTGACAGGCTAAAGTGCTAACTCTTGTTGAAATATCTATATTTGGAGTTACTGATAGATTGTGGTACAAATACATTTTCTTCCATACACAAAGATGAACTTTCTTGCAAAATTATCCAAATGATTTATTTCTCTCATTGGACCATTATTTTAGGAATTTTTCATTGGTACCAGGTCCAGAGTAGGCAGACATTTGTGCTTATATGGGTTGCACTCTGTATAGGGCTGCATATACAGATGGGAGCTTCCCAATGCTACTTCTAGCAAAATAAGAATGCTACTGTAGAGGCACCTGGGTGGCTCAGTAGGTTAAGCAGCAGACTCTTGGTTTCTGTTCAGGTCATGATCTCACAGTTCATGAGTTTGAGCCCCATGTCGAGCTCTACACTGACAGCGCGGAGCCTGCTTGGGATTCTCTCTCTCTCCCTCCCTCCCTCCCTCCCTCCCTCTGCTCTTCCCCCAATCAGGCACACATGTGCACTCTCTCTCTCTCTCTCTCTCAAAATAAATAAATAAACTTAAAAAAAAAAAAGAACGATACTATAATCATCAGAAGAAGGACTTCATGGTAAATTAAGGGTCAGAAAGTGATATGCCAGCCAAAGGATGTAGTATCATGTTTCTCCCCCATTTCTTCTCTGGCCTCCTATTGCTTTTTCTCTAGTTTGGCTGTGACATTCAGATATTTTTTCAGTTCCAGGTTTTGTTTGTCTGTGTGTTTTGGGCTAGAGTCTGGGGAGTAATGGTGTAGGTTGAGGTCCTTCTTCTCTTGGCTCATCTTGAGTACTTGTGTCATTTCCAAGACTGGCTTTCTTTTTTTCTCAGGTGAATTCATTGGCCTGCCTGCTTTAGCTTCTGCCCAGTTCAGACCTCTGTCTGCAGAGAGATGAGACCATGAGATCTGCTAACATGCAAAATGGAGATAAAAGCATTTTTAAAAATGTCTTCCTGCACACAGGCCTGCTTTATAATAAACCAGAACAGTGCAGGAATTAAGATGTTGTTGAAATGCCTGAGTGTCTCTGCCCTTTTATTACATCCAGGGTGATGAGGTCATGGCTTACTGTTTAGCTTATACAGTGCAATTAAGAGATTCATTTCTTAACGTGATTCATCTCAGGAAGAGTTGACTCAAAAGTTTCAGGGGAGAGGCAAGACTCTATGAGAAGATGTTGGAAAATTATGGTTTTCTTTTGGAAGTTTGAGTTCATTTTTTCATTCCAGGCGAGAATGAGAACTGCAATAAGCCTGTCTTGGATTTCTGAGTAGCAGGGAATTTGATTACTTAATGCCAATAAGGCTAAGGAGATGGTTTTAGTTCTTGGCTTTTTTCCCTTTTTGGAATGATGGCAAAAATGTGAACTAAATATTTGTTTTATTAAGACATCATTAGATCTGTGTGTGTAGAGGTGTTTAAATGAAACAGTATCTTAGATGTGTAGATCTACATGTATATTTATTTGATTTATATATATATAGTATATATATAAATATATATATGTGATATATATATATGATTTGTGTGTGTATATATATGTGTATATATATATATATATATATATATATATATATATATATAAAATGTTTTATTGTGCTGTTTATCTATTGAGCCTTGATTTAACCCTTTTAAATGCAGATTTAAGTTTCTACTGCTGAAAAAGAGGTAGTCTCCCCATTTGGTCAGGGCAGTTCTCAACCATAGTCAAACCCTTTGCAAGAATGTGTGAATATGAAAATGTTGAGAAGCAATGGATTAGGCTATATCTATTCTTTTACGAAAGACTTATTCATGCGCCTCAGTTTGAGTAGCTTTTAACTGAGGTTCCTTTCTTCCTTGAAGTCTTCCTTGATTGTGATTCTTGGCTTGGTCTTTTATCCATGGTTCAGATTTTATTTAAAAAAATTTTTTTTTCAACGTTTATTTATTTTTGGGATAGAGAGAGACAGAGCATGAACGGGGGAGGGGCAGAGAGAGAGGGAGACACAGAATCGGAAACAGGCTCCAGGCTCTGAGCCATCAGCCCAGAGCCTGACGCGGGGCTCGAACTCACGGACCGCGAGATCGTGACCTGGCTGAAGTCGGACGCTTAACCGACTGCGCCACCCAGGCGCCCCTATCCATGGTTCAGATTTTAGTGAAAATGAATAATTCTTATACTGGTCAATTCATGAAATGTCTACCTTATTTAAGGTACTATGTTAGGCATCCAAGACCATCTTTAGAGGGTTTAACTATTGTCTCTGTCCTTTAGGAGGAGATGGAAAATTCCACAATAATGAATACAAGTCATATTGTCATAAAGGGCTAAATAAAGTGTTATATGTACTCTGAGGAGTGAGTGATTTATTTTGTCTTGGAATTGGGTAGGGCTTCCTAGAGGTGGTAATGTTTGAATTGGTCTTTAGAGCAGAAGCAGGCTTTGAATAGGTGAAGCTAGAGGAAAAGTGCAAAGTTTTAGAAGTGCAGAAGTCCATGACATAATTCAGAAAAGGAGATGAATCTGTTCTGGGCTGTGTGTGAGGAGAAATGGCAGGTAAGTTTTGAAATACAGAACACTTTCTATTTATTAGTCGCCTTGAATGCTATGCTAGGACATTTGGACTTAATTCTAAAAAAAAAAAAAAGAAAGAAAAAACCAGAAAACTAGTAAAAGCTTTTGGACTGAGAGAGTGCACCACAATTATAACAGTACCTTAGGAAGGTAACTGCCAGGGATGTGAAAAATAACTTGGAGTAGAGAAAGCAAGTGGTGAAGGGGGACTCATTGGAGGGCTATTATAGTAATCCAGGTATAGATGACATGATGTAGGACAGTAATAGTAGAAGCAGAAGTAAGAAAAGAACCCAAGAGACATACTGAGTCTAGAATTGAATGTGGTGGGATGATACATAAATGACTGAAATTCCTACGTTAGGGTGGTTAGTAAATGGAGAAACCATGAACTGAGATAAGCAAATTTAAGAGAGGAAGGCTGGAGGGGAAAACAATAAGTGCTTAAATTGACATTTTAAATACACTTTGATTAGACGCACGGTTTCTCTTGTTTCTTGAGGAACAATCTTCTTATAGCCATTTGCTCTAGATTCTATTATTAGATTTACACCCTATTTTGCTTTTTGATTTGACACTCTCTGACTACTCAAAGGAGGAGAAGAAAAGGTATATTTTCTCTCTATCATGTCTGAATGTATTTTTATTTTATATAATCTCAAGATTTTTCTAATCTCAAGGTATTTCTGAAGAGTATCTTGAGCTTTGCTCAACTCGTCTTTCTCTGGCCATACTCTTGAGGATGAGGCAGTTTGAAATCCTTACTAATGCTTATAAGGAGTCAGAGTTAGACAGAACTGGCCTTCATAAGGCTAGAATTGGAGCCAAAATGGTTTCTTGGATTATGTATCTCTTGCCGGTTATGAAGCTGCCAGACTCCATCCCAGTGGGTGGAAATGGACACCAGCCCCCGAGGAAGTGATGGCTGCACATGGGCGTCTGCTACCTCTGCTGCTTCCTCTCCTCGATGTGGAAGGAAACCGTGGGCCTTCCTAGGCATTTTTCTTGTTCTCTTAACATGGGGGGACTGAGAGTCTTGGACTTTGGAGGTTGGATAGTGAACCTAAGCCTGGAGGGGTGTCCAGGGAGCAGACTGTTCCCATCTCTGAACTGTTGTTACTTTCTTTTTCCACCCCCCTTTCTGTGCTGTACAAATCATTCCATCTCCAGAATTTTAGTGCACAGGGTTAGAATGTCTTAGTGGAGTACCTGGAGTTCAGAGCCCATGCAAGGGGACACCTGAGTGGCTCAGTTGGTTAAATATCCGCCTCTTGACTTTGGCTCAGGTCATGATCTCACAGTTTGTGAGTCTGAGCCCCACATCGGGCGGTGCGCTGACAGTGTGGAGCCTGCTTGGATTCTGTTTCTCCTTCTCTCTGTGCCCCTCTCCCCCACACTCTCTCTCTCTCTCAGAATAAATAAATAAACTTAAACAAACAAAGCAAAGCCCATGAAAGGCTTTAAGTTGGAGACACTGAAACAGAAGGAAGGGGGTGTACCACTGAGCTTTCTTCCCGCATATGAAATATAATTTATATAAATATTCAAACTCCTTCCTAACTTATTTCTTTGTTAGTTTTGCATGCCACATATCCAGTGACCAGTCCTCTTGAAAAGTGGTGAGGAAGAGTGTTACTAAAATTACAAATATCTACTTTTCATCAATAAAGCTCTTCCAAAGTTTGCAGTATGAATTTGGTTTGCAGTTAGAATTCCCCAAACCAAGTATTTAAAAATCCCTGGCAGCAAATTCAGCTCCAAATCTCTAGAAAATAGTGTGTAAAGAGTGGACATATCTAACTGGATTGTGAAGTTAGGCACCATGTGCTTTATGTGCTTAATTTCTACAGGCCATTTTAGCTCCCATTTTCCATCCAAGAAAATCAAGAACGTTATGCTTTTTTTTTTTTTTCAAGGTGTGGCACAAAATTGCTTCTCTAGTTTCGATTCCAAAAATATAAGCCTTTCCTGCTGATTCTAACCCCAGAGCATGTATTAAACACTTACTATCTACCCAGCATATTGAAGGGTGCTGTGTGAAACAAAAAGAGCTCCAGAGGGGCTCACTGCACAGTTTCTGAGTGAGGGAGGAGAGGGCTGGAGCCGGCCAAGGGGGAGAACCACTCATCGTAATCTCAAGGCCCTGATGCCTTAAAGCCCAATCGGGGAGAAATGTTCAGAAGAAAAGCACAGTGTCCGCTCTCCTCAGTATTCTAGAGATGGACTAACAGCGGGGGAAAGGATAGAGATGAGGTGGCAGACTGCCTTATTTCTTTTTTTTTTTTTTTTTAAATTTTTTTTTTTCAACGTTTATTTATTTTTGGGACAGAGAGAGACAGAGCATGAACGGGGGAGGGGCAGAGAGAGAGGGAGACACAGAACCAGAAACAGGCTCCAGGCTCTGAGCC
The DNA here is from genome assembly GCF_028749965.1 of Puma concolor. Taxonomy (NCBI): domain Eukaryota; kingdom Metazoa; phylum Chordata; class Mammalia; order Carnivora; family Felidae; genus Puma; species Puma concolor. The sequence continues at coordinate 46,906,695 of NC_141672.1, forward strand.
ATCAGCCCAGAGCCCGACGCGGGGCTCGAACTCACAGACCGCGAGATCGTGACCTGGCTGAAGTCGGACGCCAACCGACTGCGCCACCCAGGCGCCCCAAGACTGCCTTATTTCTATAGACCGACTGGCTTTGATTCTCCACAGTAGTGGGTTCGAGGGCACCAATGCAAAGGGCAGGTTATTTATTTATTTTTTTAAATCTTAGCTTATAAGCAACTGTTGTGGCAAAATCCTCATCCTTTTCGTCTTTTATAATTCTTCATTGTATTCCCCCTAAAGGCAGCAGGCAAGTGCTGGGGTCTAGCCCTCAAAGAGGCTGATATTCTCCAGACATGTCCATAGACACTTGTAAGTTGAGAGCTGAATCCTCTGTCAGACACATTTTCCTTGTCAAATCATGCCTGTCCCACCTCGCCGACACTGATAGTCCTGGGAGCCAGTTCTGATGCCAACCTGTATCCAACTCCTAGATGTGAGTACACTTCTTTGAAGGGCAGCTTGGGCTAAAACTTGACCTTTCAGAGCTTTGGGAGGTGGGCAGGGGAGCGGAGTGTTGCCGGGGAGAGAGAGATTTCCTGGTTATTGCTACAGGGAGTCTGTTTACTTGCCTTCAAGGGTCACAGCCATCTGAATGAGCTTCTCTAACTCTGCTCTTGGGTTTAGTTTCAGAGGACCCGGTCCTGTGGAATTCCACTCCCCATGGCCCTCCCCTTACTCTGTTAGGTATGGGACTTTTATCCCACAGTACAGTTCAAGATTTCCCCAGGAACACAGCAGCTTGCTTGCAAGAACAGCAGTTGGAAAGTCTGTTTTAAGTGGAGTTTACTGTTGTTGTATAAACCTTCATTTAAAATTGACTATAAAATGTTTCTGAACCTGCCAAACACGCATTAAAATATTTTGCTCCATTTATGCCTATGTGTAACATTTGGTTTCTAAAGAGCTTTAATCAAGTAATCTTCAAGTAGGAAGTTATTCATCTTTATTGCCAGTCGGTTCTCAGTGGTGGTCGTGGCAACAATCTTTTTATTGCTTCTGTGTTTAGTTGTTCTTTGACATGATAGAAGTCAGCTGCAGTTCAATGAGCTCACTATTTGTGCAACTTAATTGCTTGCTTCCTTCAATACATACTCAATTTTTCCTTTTATGAGCAGGGCTGTTGGAAAAATTAAGCTTAAGGATATAGCCATCCACTGTTAATTAACCTCCTTCCCAAACACATTAGTAAAATAGGTCAAATAACTGCTGAGTGCTAAGTGTACTGTTCCTAAGGTCCTCCTCAGCTGAGAAGTGAATCCTGTATTAAGGTGGAGCTTCGAGCGTTTTTCTGGAAGCGGTGATGACATAAGAATAATGCTTTGTAACACAGCATTCCCTGCTGCACCGTCTCCTCAAAGTTGAATACATTGTTTGACTTTGTCTGGCTCTACCGTGGGTTTCATTTGTTTTATGTAATATCAACTTTAAAAGAAATAAAAGAGTGCTTCTCTCTTTTTCTTTCTAGGTATTGCTTGCTTTCAAAGGAGGATCCTGAATTCAACTTCTCTTTTAGATAATGACCACTGCTGTTACATTGACTCACAGTTCCTAGAATAATCTGAATATTGTGAGGATGAATACATATCTGTGACGAACATAAAAATATGCTCAGTGAGGGAGCTTTTATAATGTCTCACTTGTCAGGGTTATGTTCAGATGGAAAATCACTTTAATTGCAGCGGTGAAGGGCTGATTGGAGCTTTGCCAACTTGGCAAATATTTTGAAGTTTATTGAAATATTTTGAAGTTTATAGATTTAGAAAGTAAAAAAAGAAAAAAGAAAATGTGATAGTTCCTGAATTTGGTAGAAGACCAGGAAATGTAAGGGTCCAGTTTATACTTTTAAAAAGAGCAAAGCAAATGCAAACAAAATTCAAATGGAATACTATGCCAGAGTTCAAGGCTGAAGATCACATTTGTGATATTTATCCTCTATCTGTAGTCTCCATGTGTAGACTTTAATTAGGAAGGAGTAGGGAGAAAGAAAGAAACCAACCACCTCTCCAAATAAATCCTCAACTGATAAATACAGAAATTTCTTTTCTTTAAAATTATTACTCAGTTGCAATCTAAATCTTGCAGCTGTTTTTTCTTTACGTAGAGATCTACATTTCTAAATTGTCTGCTCTGATAAAATCATTAACAAATAATGGCTGGTTCAGGACTCTTCCAAGGTTTCGCTGCCTCCCGATTTGGGCCTATTTCTCGCTTTGCATTTACAGTCAGTGAGAAGCATCTTTCAGCACCTTTTTTTCCAACGTGATTTCAGGATATTGATGACATAGAATGATGTTGAAATGGTAACCTTTGGGTCTTCTTTTGCCGACCTGCTGGAGGAATAATGATCCTTTGCCAGTCTAGACTCTAAGGGATTATTAGGAAACTTGACTAGCTAATGCTTGTCAGGAGCCTTTAAACAAAAAATGTTTTCCCTGTGTGTTACTTTGTCCCCCCAGTTGAGCTTGTGAGCATGACCTCATTCATATTCATTAGTTGTGGGTGCTAAAGGTCATCCTCTCTTATCTTTTGCCTGGCTAAGGCCTGAGATGCAAATGGCAGATTGTGGACACATGGTAAATAGTTGAACCATCTAAAGGTTGAATATGGGAGGGGGGCTTTGTATTCACACATGCCTGCAGGTACTTTGGCCCCTGTCATTTGTGTGGATGGCTCACAGATTCCAGAATGAGGGCAGGCGCTGTAACTTTTGATGGAGACGGAACTGCTATGAATCAAAGTCAGGAATTGGGTCCAAGCTTTTATTCCTATCTAACCAATTATGATGGCAAATTTCCTATCTTTGAAAAGCAGAAGATACTTATCTAAGAAAGGGGAGAAGTAGAAGTCTAGGATTGGTGGGTGCAAGAAGGTATAGAATCTTGAAAATTTTTGAGGCATTTCATCTAATCTAAAAGATAGTCTCACACCGAGTCCTATTGCCAACCTCCATGAAGCAAATTTGCAAATTCTAGGTTTAACCTTTTAAAGGTTGCCTTTAAAATAGCCAGGCCTTTGCCTCAGGAGAACATGTTGGGTCATGCTAACCTTCTGTGAATTGGTATCTTCCTCATCTCATAGATTGTTTTATTATTTCTTAAGGGTATGTTCCTGTGGCTTTTCTAGCAGTCATTGATTGACTTTAATTAAGCAAATCCCCGAAGGGAGAGCAGGTAGCCATAGAGATACTTGTGACAACCAGCAGGTGGCACTGTGGATACTACAGTGGTGAAGAAACCGGGCTTTAGGAGGCAGAGATGAAAGGGAGAAAACTGGGATGAGATAACTGAAGCTCCTCTACAGATCTTAGGGTGGTTAACAGGGCATCTCAGAAGGTTGTAAATCAGTTCCTCAATGTGGGAAGCTGCATGGATTAGACTTACAGGGATAGTCTCTCTGACTTTTAAAGTCTTCTTTCCAGCTGTATCAGTTGATAACCTGTTTAAATTCTACATATATGCTATTGCCCAGAGTCAAAAAACAAACTTGAAAGGAAGACTTTTAGGGAATTTAGAAACCAATATTTACTCACATTCTAGAATTGCAGAATGTAAATTAGGAACTCAAGCTTGGTGTGTTTATAATATAAAAATATATTTCAGGCTCACAGAATATTACTAGAGAAACATGTTAATTCGATTTATTTAGTTATTTTAAAGAGGTAGTGAGGACATTTTCCTGACATCCATTACCCTCTGCATTCTCAGTCATCTATGGCTTTCTTTTCTTTAAAAATTTATTTGAAAGAGATTTCAGTAAATTGATTTTTAGAAGACACTGTGTGTGGGTAAGTTTTTGCTTCTTTGGAAGTTTATGTAGTGCTGCATTTAGGTAGTCAAGTTGGATAAGAAGATAGCAACAATGACTTATTTCCAAGTGAAGCCTTCCTGAGATAGCAGCAATTTTTCCAAGGCTCTCTTGTGAAAGTTGTCACTGGTCTCTTTTTTTCCTGAGATTAGACCGATTCAGATGGAGGTCCTGGGGAGGAAATGTAGTTTCTCCCAATAAATGTTTCCTAAGCTGAGGCCTCTTGGGAACACTGCCTTTCTACCAGAAATGTGGACTTTTCCTCTCTAAATGAATTTCAGCTCCCTGGAACAGATACTTGGAACACTTTTTTCCTCTCCGCCTTCAGAGCTAGAAAGCACGGGTATCCTAATGATGACAGAGCCCATCTTCCAAGGGGACACCTGAGGGAGTTGTGAGTGTGTGGACGCCAGTCCAGAAATGAGTATTAGATGGAATTTCTCATCCTACATGAGGGCAAGGAACGAGGGTGGAGGTGGGGAGAGGAACCACGAAACTGATTTAGAGCAAGGTGGCAGAAATCAGGATCTGAGAGGGCAGGGTGGTACTTTAGGGGCCAGTTTTAGTGGTCTCCCAACTCTCACCCAAGTCCAGAGCCTTACATGTCCCAGTCTACTCAGTCCGAAGGGAGCTGAGGCAGGCAGCTGGCCGAGTTGCCGAGGGAGGATGCTGTGAGTGGTCTCTCCACATGACTGGAAAGTCTGACTGACTAAGGGGACCTGGGAATGGAAACCAGTTTACTGTATATTCAGAAACAGGGATATTTCTGATTCACTAGGGCAGGCTCCTCTCTTATTTCTTGGAACAGATTGCTCTCTTCTGAGCCTGGAGCCTGGGCAGTGCTTGAGCGGCAACGAGGAGCATAAGTTTCCTGTCACTTCCTCTTTGGCAGGTTGTGTCTGCAGACACTGGCTCCCATACCCCATAATTACTTTTTCACATTTTTTAATATAGTAACACATGGTTGGGCTTGTGGTGGGGGAACCGAGTGATGCCTCCGGGCCATGAACACTATAAATAACTTCAGGGATTGTTTTATATGGTTAGGGAAGGAAGCAGTTTCTTTCTTAAGAAATAGCTCCAAGCAAAGACGCAGGGTTTAGGAACAAATAACTTTTATTTTCAGGAGCCCCTTTGCCTTTTGTATTTCTCTATAGATCAGAAATCTTATTGGTAATGTGTTTCCTGACCAGTCTGTTATGCCACTTTTTAATCTGAGTGGTGATTACAGCCAGCTTGCTGTTTAAAGTGCGTATATTTCGTTTATGAATGTGAAACTTAAAGCTATCAAGTCCATTCTCTAGGTTTAGCTTCTGACTGTGAACTAACTCTCTGACAGGTAGCCATGTGCAGGTGTGTATGGTGATTGAAGTCCCGTATTGCTGGAAGGGACTACAATAAGCGATCTAAAATAATTCCTTATGACTTCGACAACATTTTTAAACGATCCAAGGCGCCCCAAACTTAGAGCTTCCTGGGAATAGACATTTAGGACACTTGTTATAGATTTTAGTATTTACCATTTTTCATTGTCAAGTAATTCTCCTTTTCATTTAGTCTTTCGATGTATTTTAAATTTTTTGCTTCTTATTTATTGAATGGAGGTTGACAACAGCTGCTTAAGGTTACCTTTCAATAACTGCTCTTTATGTGTTTCAATGGCCTCGTTGCTAAACTTGCACGTAATTTAATAATCAACACTTACATAAGTTAAACAGTATTTTTTATTAGGTAAATAGAAATCTAATAGAAAAATTTCTACATAGAGCAGAAATGTTCCAGAAACACTCTGTAGCTTTCACTACAGTTTCTATGCTTTAGCTTAACTCATATTTGTATACATTTCGTGCGTATATCCCTTTGAAGCAGAGCTCGTACTTTGGATTATCTTTGCATGGTATATGATGTCTTTTCGTAATACATTGACATTACAGAAAGGCAAAGATAGTAGCCCTATAAAGGAGATACAAAAATAGCCACAAGTGTCTTAGGCATTCAAATACTTTGTTTCAACCTTAGCAGATTAATTCACGGAAATAAAACTATCTCTATAGGCAAAGGGAGCTGATTTTACCACTTGATGCTGCATAGGTGTCGCATAGTCAGCTGGGCAGCAGGGACACAATGGCAGTGAGAGGCAAGTCTGTGGGACAGGGCAAGGGGCCGTGGGACATGTTCCCTGGGGAAGGGGGAAACACGAGGAAAACCAAAATGCACAGTCCTTCATTCTTCTGGGCTGATATTTGCTAAACTCTGTGGCACTGTGCTCCAGGTTTCCAATCTGACAAGCGGAGATGGAGATTTCGCCCTCCTGCAAAAGGAAACTGTGTTTGACTGCTTTCCCGAAAATGTGTTCTTAGAGATGGTGGTAGTTCCCTATCAGGGGGCTCGACCTGGAGGGCCCCTAGCAGATGTGTGCACCTCATGTGCAGCGTTTGCTTGTCTGATGAGCCTGAGACTGCAGTTGGATTGTCATCTTCAATAAATGATGCTGTTTGATAATTTTATTTTAAAGACTCTCCTAGTGCTGTGTTATGAGCGAATGTTTTGATGTGGTGCACTGACAGCCACAATATCTATCAAAAGGAAGTATGACGGATTAAATAGCGGAGTGCTTTTCTCTAATGGTGTAGCAGCACTTGTGAGGGAGAAGGCTTGTATTGTTTCCTGGGCCCTATCCCCTAAAACCCTGCATAAAGTCCTGTTGGATTAACTGAGCTGGCACCAGAACTGCAAGTTCTTGTTAACCATACAGGCCAAAAAGGCTCTAACACAAACAATCCCTGTTATCAAGCCGGCCCTTTACAAACAATATTTCCAGAAAGTACTTGTACCTGTTCTCTGCCATGTTACATTTTTTGAGATGATTACACACTTATGCTAGGGAATGGCATGTTGCCAAAGCGGTGTCTGCCTGCCGGAGTTTCAATAGTCCTCATTATGAAGGAGAAGAAGTTTCTATTCCTACCCTTGGAAGGAAAAAGGCAGTCACAGATAAAGTGTATGATATGATTACCGTTGCTTTAGATAACCGCAAGTATTACTTCCGACATGATAAGGGATTGTTTTCTGTCTTGATCATACACAGCTTGGCTCAGCCTTTTTAAGAAGCGGGGGGGGGGGGGGGGGGGCATTTTTGAAGGCCACTGGATCAGTTTGGAACCTGTGGGAGCATGAAGTTGCCATGCAGATAAAAATCGAGGCTGGTTTCAGCTACCACAGCAATTGCAGTGAGGGTGGGGGAGCCTTGGGAGGAGGTTTGGAAACGGGAGCAAATAGCCCTAGTGACTCTGGCAAAGCGATTCAGAGGCCTTGTGAGTAAATGTCCTGCATCTCAGGATCTGTTAGATGGTTCTTTTTATTGTGCTAAACTCGTTCAGATTAGGCTCTTTGAGAGAGCTAGAATGCTTAGTTCCTCAGAAAGGTGTATTAATGAGGCAGATTTACTGTTCAAGTAGTTGGGCAGGAGAGTTAGCCCTCAATACCTATGAACAGGGAAGTTGCAGGACTCGTGAGAATTTAATGGATTCAGTTACAGAAAGGGAATTTCGAGTCTGCTCTTCACTGGGATTCTACTCGGGTGTGAGTGAAAATTTTAGACTTTCAGTAGTCTTTGGTAGGAAAATCAGCCTACAGGGTAAAACTCTGAAGTTGAGGGACATGGGGATTATCAAAAGGTAGGAAAAGGCAGTTTCTCCTAATACTTTGACAAGTGGCTAATAGATGGATTGTTGACTACAACATAAAATCCAGAGGTGGGAAATCAGAATAGAATCTGAGGATTCAAAATAAATCCAAAGGCTGGGATAGTGTTTGTATGTATGCATGTAAGGTTAGTCTGTATGTGTGTATGCACTTAAAAAGAAAAAGTCCAATTTGAATATTTGTCATTTCTGAGAAGTACCCAGGGTATCAGAAGAGGCCAGATGTGTAGAGCAGGCTCCTCAATATGTAAAGGGATGTGTTTTGATGCTTTTTATTCCTTGAGACTGGTAGCAGGAGGGACTGGTGTTAAGTATAAGAAAAAAAAGAACAGAGGATTCAGTTTCTTCAACTTTTCCACTCCTGTTCCTATGGTTGTTGATACTACACCCTGTGTAATTGCATTTTTACCACCTCCATTGGTAGACAAGGTGATGAAGGCGGGGGGCAGGGAATGTTTGCCCATATGAACACTTGTCCTGGCTCAGTTTTGAAACTCAGAATGGCACTCGAGGCTGTAATTCTCCAAGAGAAGAACACTTCTCTGTTTTGAATGGTAACGGGGAAAAAGTTATGCATCCTCCTTAACTTTCTGTCTTCAATTTTCTGTCCTTCATGAGAGATGCAGTTAAGTTTGGGAACTTCCCTTTTTACTTAGTAGGGATGTGATTACCCAACTTTTGGCAAAGTACTTGGGATTACCCAGATGGAAATGCTATTTAAGGGTTAGGTATTAGGGCTTAGCCTTTTAAAAATTAAAGTATCCCCCAAATGAGCTTTATTTGTATTTCCCTTGCAGTCTTTCATATGGGAGCAGCCAGTGGCAGCAACGCAGGCTCAGAACTTTCCCAGTATGGGCCATAGCTCTCCAGACAGTTCGGATGGTCTCTCCCCTCTCGCCAGGGGCTTGGCCAACAAAGCTGGTAAGTACCTTTTTTCCTTCTTAGCCCTCTCTTTGATGCCCAGAACTGAAGCCTGTATCTCTGAACTGCTAGGTTCGTATTAGATAGGGCTCCCCCAGAACCCTGCCTGCCTCTCATGTGCTGAGTTTCTTGAAGGCTTTTGTATTGGAGAGACCCTCTGACCTTAGGGAGTCAGGATGTTGAGAAGCCACTTGACTATGTGGTTACCTCCATGTCATTGTGAACTGGGTGTAACCCCCATGGAATTAGTCTTATTGGTCAGCTCTCAAGTGCTTTATAAATTATATCTCATCTGTCTCTTTGTAAGAAGGGTTCTTGTGGACATGATTCTTGTCACTTTCCCTTCTTTCCTTACACTTCAGCTCCTGGAGTTCTCCTGGCTAGAGACAGAGATTGCCTCCCCTTCTTGGGAGGGGTTCGAGAGCTCATGCTGCTCAGGGGGTTATGGCAGATTGGCTGTTGTTGCCTTGCTGCCTTCTTTTCAAAGTACCGCAGGTCACATGATGACTTCCAGGCCCAGATGGGGAGACGATGTGGATAAAAGTATTTAGCAAGAGATCAAAAACTGGGCTGCACTTCTAAATGGCTTGCCTTTCAGAAAAAGCACATTAGCCTCTCACCCAGATGCGGTTGTGGGTAACTGTCAATACGGCACACAGGTGGCATGGTTATCTGGCCATTTACTGCCTGATGCCTTGGCGACTGCTGCCAGCCCTTCAGAAATAGGAAATGACTAATGATGTGGTGGAAATTATGAACCAGGATTAATAAAACTTGAAAAGGAACAGTCTTCAGTGTTTGATCCTCCTTAGAGGAAGTTAAGTCTGAGTCCTAGATTCTTTTCCCTGAGGTGTTCTTCTGATTTCTTCTGATTACTCGGCTGTAGTGGGAATCTAGGCTGGAGCTGGGAATAGCGAACCAGATGGTGCAGGAAGCGAAGCCCTGCTCCCCATCCCTAAAGGGCCAGACACATGCATGAATGGCTCTGCAGTCCATCTGGGAAGAGTTCAGTTAGAGGAGCCACAAGCACAAAATAAAGGTTTAATTTTTAAGGACTGGAGTTGTGTGCCTGCTCATGAAGAACATTCTGGAGAGATTTCATTCATTACCTGAGTGATTTCTGTACTTTCTCATTAAAGACAGTTGTTGGAATCTGTGCTTTAGGGATTTGACATTTTTCTTTTTAGTTTAGGGATCAAAATGCCTTTTCCTTAAGATCACGGTCAAGCATTTTTTAACAATATTATGGACCTGTCTTCTGTCCTTCCTTCTTTGGCTCATATTTTAAGGCTCCTCTATTTCATGTGGAAAAATGCTAAGTGGACAAAGGGAGAAAGGTACATTTTGGTGAAGTAGGTGAAGCCAATGTGAGGTATAGTGAAAAGAAAACCAAACTCTGGATAAAGAGATCTCAGCTCCAGGCCCCTTCTGGTTGTGTGACCTCTGGGAAGCCCCTTCAAGCTCTCCGAGCCCAAAGATGTCACTTTTATGATGATGGGTCTTAACCAGGTATCTGGTTAAGGGCTCCTCCTGCTCTAGTTAAAACACATCTGTGTGTGATGTTCTGCTCTGAGCCAGTGTCAATTCCCTTGCCTGAAAATACTGCAGTTTTCCCAGGAGCCCACCCTATCAGCCTCCGATGAGGAGCATTGTGGGCATCTCTAAGGACAGTGGTGAAACACATGCAGTTTCTGCAGTGGGGTGTGTTGGATGAAAGCTTGGGTGGTTCCTGTAGTTGTTAAGTCTTACTATTTCTACAGATCAGCTGGTTAGGGAAAACCCCAGAGAGTATTTCTAAAGCCTCTAAAGTCAAAAGAACTCTTGAGTTTGCTCGGTGAAGCCACCTAGGACACAGAAGATTCAAGCTAAACTAGCCACATACAGTGTTTGGCGAATCAAAATCTCCCTAAATCTCAAGCCAGTTAAAGGTTGTCTGTGGCTCGGCAGGATGTGGGCATATATGTTGAGCTTGAGTGTGTGTATATGAGAAAATGTGTGTGTTTGTGTGTGTGCATATGTGCACTTGAGAAATAGGAGAGTCTTAGTAAAGAAGGTAGCTGGTTTACAGCTTATGTGAGAACAGCTTATGTCTCCCTTATGTGAGAACTGGGAACTAAGGAATAAAGCTAAAAAGAGACGAAGTAGCATATGATCTTGCCTTATCCACTCAGCATCTCCTCCTGACCTGCTTAAGGCTGTGAAATCCTTAATGCCAACAACAATAGCTAACATTTGTTGAGTATTTACTAAATGCCAGGCAATCTTTCAGCGAGGTGCTTAATCTCTCTGTGCCTTGGTTTCCTCATCTCTAAAATGGGGATATAGAACCTACTTCCTAGGGTTGTTGTGAAGCTCAAATGGGTTAATATGGGTGAAAGGCTTAGGACTGTTAATAGAGATTAATGAGTTGAAATAGGAAGAGTCAGAACAGAGCCTGGCACATAGTATATGCTCAGCGATAGTTGTTATTATCGTCCCCATTCTATGCACAGGGAAGTGAAAGCTTAGAGCAGTTCAGTAACTTCCTTGTACTCCACAGCTGGAGGGAGTGAATGCAGCAGCCTGACCCAGGAGGTCCAAACCTCCACCTTCCCACTCTGGACCTTCCTCAGGGAGCCTGTCCCCTGTTGCTGCACTTTGTTAAGTTAATGCTAGCTGGATCCTTGAGGGCATTTGCAAAACAAGTTCCTTTAGAACCTGGTGCTCTTAGGAGGATGAATTGTAAAACACTCTCATTGCATTGCTGTCTCCCCACCTTTTCTCTTGTGTTGCCCTAGGGCTGTGGTGGACCTGTGGCAGATGTCCCGCCAGGTCCCACGGCCCTGTGTGAGAGAAAGGCTGTATATTTAAAAATCAGCCTTTATGCTTCTTTTGGCTCTCCCTCCTGACACATTCCTGTCAATCGGCTTTGTACAATAATGAAAACAGATGATTTTAAGCAGATTTAATGGACATAAATAAAGAATAAAGTAGCTAAATAAAGAATAGCTAAAATAAAGAATATATTTTTTGCCTTTTATTTTATCTATTCCATTACAAAATTAGAAGGTAAAAAAACAACCAAACTGGTAGAACAGAAATTGAGATCCCAAATTCCAGTGAAAAACAACATCTCTTTGAATAAGTGCTTTGATTTGTTCTCTGATGGCTAGAAAAACAAATGGATAGACCTGTAAGAGTTTCCTCAAATTGGAGACCCTCTCCCTGGCCCATGGGAAAATACTGGCCATGCGCCTTAGGGCTTCCTACACTGATCAGGGCAGTGAGAAATGGGAAACAGCAAGGGCCAAGCCCTGAGCATCCCTCATACCCGGGAAGGAGCATGGGGGTCTCACGTGGCTGCTCAGAGAGGAGTCCAGGATCTCCTTCCAGGGCTGGGGCGGGGGAGGGCATGCCAGGGGTCGGGGGTTGTGGCAAGGCAAGTGATGTGCTAGACAGCAGGGAAATTGCAGCGTGGTCCATCTCTCCTTGTCTCCCCAGCACGTCCTGAGAAATTTTCCTCAGGGGAAATGGGGTGAAACGAGCTCTGAGGACAACCTCGAAAGGGAAAGGCTGTATGGGATGGAAGAGGAAGCTCAGATGACCAGTTGTTGCTAGACAGCCAGACCTGGGCCTCCTGCTACGCGGGTGTGTGTGCACAAGCCCCGGGTCGTCCTCGAGGCCTCGGCGCCATGCTGCCTCCAGTTCTCGTCTGCCAAGACTTGTGATTGTCTCAGCAGCCCCGAATCCAGCTCTGGCCACAACCCGCAGCAGTTGCCGAACGTTCTGCCCAGTTCTGTGCTAAGGCCTTGCACTGCTGTGGCTCTGCCCTCCAGTGCTTGTCCGCCCTTGGTTCTGTCATCTTGCTTCAACAATTAGGTAAAAGGCCAGCCGCTGGGCTTGTGGGGCTGGACATGCAGTGGCCCTTGTCTATTGCTTTGCAGGGGTTTGCTTTCTTCCTGTTTGCATTGTTGTCTCCAGGCTGGCACTTGAATGAGCCCAACAGGCCATTACAGCCACACAGTCAAACAAAGGTCTTTTAAGAGAACAATTGTCATTTGTTTCCTAGTTGGCATTTCTGGAGATTTAGCAGGATAATCTTGGATGTACGTCAGCAAGCATGAGCAGGAATCATCTTAATCCCTAACAAGGCATACAAATGAATTGGGACTTCATGAAAAGTGTACAAAGAATTTTTCTTTCTCCTTTCTCTTCCTCAGTTCCAGCAGCGGCGGGGTGTGGGGGGAGGGAGGGTTTCCTTTTGATTCAGCTACCTGCTGCAGAGATGGGGGCTCAGCTTTGGGGATGTTCTGGCCAAATGTGTTCTCCTCATTTCTGAAGAGAGCTTCTGCCCCAAACCCTGTTACAAGTAAATCCCCTGAGGTCTTGGCTGGGAAACATAGTTTAGACTCTTCCAACCCCTCTGCCTTGAGTTAGCCTCAAAGTAGTGACTACTAGATTCCGGATCCCACCTGGTTTTACAACAGCAAATGAAGGCACATCCAGCTTTCCTCCAAAAGGAGAGAGAATAGGGAGGGTGTTCAAGAGTCTCCTCTCCCTAGTTCGCCTCCATGATTTCTTCCTCCTCCAGCACCATCAGTTGTGTCAGACCTGTCTGTAGAGAGGGGAGCTGAGGAAGGGAGGTTACCTCCTCCACGTGAAGAGTGAGGCTCTGTGGTGCCCATGCTACCAGAGCTGTCCTTGAGGTTGGGCCAGAGAGGAAGGGAGTATGTGGAATAGCATTTTCCTCTCAACAGTGCAGGGGTTGCTGGGAACCTTTCCTTTCCTGGTTTGTTATGTGATCCACTGTCCTTGTTATTGTTACACCCTGTTTTCCTAGTTTTACCTGTATAGAAAATTTCTGTCTAATTTGCACCCTCCAGGGTATTTCCTCCCCTCCACCCCCCATATTTAGGAAAATTATTTTATCAAATAGATTGAAAGCTTTTTTTTTAAAGTGATGCTTACTTCTGATCAGTTACTCTTTGAAGGCTTGCTTTTCTCCCTTTTTCAAAGAATTAAAGGAACATGAAATCGGAACATTTGCATGATAAGTAAAACCTGTGACGTATCATTTTGAATCCTTATATTTGAAATCATCATAGGTTCCATTATGGATTCTGTGGATTTCAGCCTGCGCACTCCCTCAGGTGGCAAATTGATGGTATTTTGTATGGATGAAGTGAAGAGTCTAGAGATAAAGTCCTCATTTTGTAATTCTTCCCCTACACTGTTGTTGAGTGGAAAGTGAGAGACTGTTTTTCTCTTTTCTTCTGTTTTTCCTTTAACACTTCTCAACTCCTAGTGTAACTCCTACTACTCTTTTTTTTTAAGTGATTTAAAAAATACTTATTTTTGAGAGAGAGAGAGAGAGAGAGAGAGAGAGCTCACAGGTAGAGGAGGTGCAGAGAGAGAGAGGAGGACAGACGATCCAAAGCGGGCTCCACACTGACAGCAGAGAGCCCCACACAGGGGGCTCAAACTCGACTGTGAGATCACGACCGGAACCGAAGTTGGACGCTCAACTGACTGAGCCACCCCGGCTCCCCAAACTCCTGTTACTCTTAATACTAGATGAAAAAAGTGAGCAACTTTACAGATTTTTTTTTCTACAACTTTATTTAGTCACCAGTTATAACGTTAACACTTAGCAAGCTTTTATCGTAACTGCTTCCAGTTAGCTTCAATAACTTAGATGATTTTCACTGCATCTTCCGCTGCCTAACCAGAATCACGTAAAATTTTAGAACTGGAAGGTACTATAACCTCTAGTTCTAGGAAGCCAAAAATGTTTCAACTTGTTTGCTGACTCCAATCCATTCGTCAGGACTGACTATCTACAGTGCTATCTTGAGAAGACTCCGAGGCCAGTCTGGGCTGAGGGGGAAGGATCTCTATGATTAGTTAAGAAAATAATGCCCAAATGTGTAAATCAAGAAATATTAGCATAAACCTTTTCTTAGAAATAAGGAGTTGAACTACCATTTCTAGTCAAGGTGTAGTAACAGGAATCAGATTTATCCTTCTGTTATAACAAAAAAAGCAGACACAATATATGAAAAAATACGTTTCGGAACAGTGGGAATCAGGCAGAGAATGGCAGTGGTCTCTAAGAAACAGGAGTCAATGGGATGAGCCCTATGATTGTTCTACCTTCTTGCCTTGAGAGAGATGTGAGGTCATGGTGCAAGGGACGGGGAGCCCAGGTGGAACCTGGTGGCCTCTCTGAATTGAGGAAATGTTGCTGGGGATGGAGACCAGCAGACTATCCAGAATTCTCAGGGCAGAGCACCCGAGAGAAGGAAGCTGCAGGGAAAGAGAGCTCCAGAGATCTGAGCGTCACCCTTGAGTCTCCAGCTGAGGACTAATAATCATTTGCATGTGAGAATACTAACCAAGCTTTGGGAGAGAACTGTTGGAAAGGAAAAGAGGGAGCACATGCAGGGCTGAGAATCCTGTCCCTCCCCTGCTTAAGACCTGTTGTCTTCCAGACATGTCTGCACTGGATGGTCAGCCTTGTTGGTCATCTCCCAGCTCTTCCCACTGGACTCTCTGACTGAGCTGTTTTCAGCATTCTAACTGGTTTCAGACTTTTCAAACTTTGCACAGATTGTTTCCTCTTCATGGAAGTTTCTCCCCTTCAGTCTCTTCACACCCATCTTTTTAGCCTGGTTAATATGATGGCCTTTCAGGTACAGTGTTCTCCCTTAATAACTTGTGTTGATGCCATGCATGGCTCTTACGTATATTTAATTGTTAGTTTATATCAATGTCTCTCAAAGTGAGATCCCTTAGAGTCTCAGGTATTTGGTAAACGTGAACTTTTTTAGGCCCCACTCTGTATCTACAAATGTGAATTTTTGGGCAGAGGGGTTTGGTCTAGTAATTCTTCATTTTAACCTAGTGCTTTAGCTATTTTTTTTTCATTTATTTATTTTGAGAGAGAGAGAGAGAGAGAGAGAGAGAGAGAGAGAGAGAGCACAGCATGGGACGGGTAGAGAGAAAATCCCAAGCAGGCTCCATACTGCCAGCACAGAACCTAATGTGGGGCTCGATCTTACAGCCCGGGAGATCACAACCTGAACCGATATCAAGAGTTGGATGCTCAACTGACAGAGCCACCCAGGTGCCCCAAGCTATTTTTTAAACATAGTAAAATTTGAGTACAACTGGTTTATATGAAGCCATGAATCTTGCCTTTTCCTGTTTCATTATCAGAGCCTACCACAGTGGCTAGCATAGAGAGGGTTCCAAGTAAATATGGAATGAGTAAATGAGCAGTAGGGCATGGAAAAGGGGAAGACTTTAGCAAGGGGATGTGATGGTGTACCTAGAGTCTGTGATGGGCAGCTGAAGGAAGTGAGGACAGATCAGCAGGTTTACTTCCCTGAGTGCCAGAGTGAGGAGTTGAAAATAAACTCTTTAGGCAATAGGGATTCACCACAATAACAGTTTAAAGGTAGTGTTTCAGGCAACCTTTCTAGAAGTAACGTTCAGTGGATATGCATTGAGAGAGGCTGAAAACATGTCACCTAAGACAGGGCAGAAATGTAGTCAGAGGGTGGTATGGGTGCAGTTTCTGTTGGGAGCAGAGAGACTTTTTGAGAAACAAACTTCAAACTCCCTACACGTTGGTAGCTGATTTTCTTTGGGGAATAAAGGCAGAGATGACGTCCAAGAGGAGTCCAAGATTTGAGTACTATGTATCCAAGAGAAATGGTGAGGTCCGTGCTAGGACCATGGATGCTGGGAAGAGGATCTGCATGGAAGGGGCGACTATGAGTTTCACTTTGCACATGTGGAGTTTGACGAGATCAGGACACAGGTCCAAGTGAATCACTCATGGGACAAACACTTAATGAGTGGCAAGCAAGTAGAGTCATCATCCTTGAGACGTATACAGGCTGGTAGGGAAGAAGGAAGTTTAAGATGAAACATTATAATAGTTGAATAACTGTGTATAATATAGATACAATAGCCTGGAGGAACAGAAGAGGATCTGACTAACTGGGAATACAGAAAGGCTTTTATCTGGGCCACAAGGAGTGACTAGAACCTTATTTGCAGGAAAAGAGAAGGAATGGCATTTTAGGAACAGGGAAGAAAGGGCATGATGTATTTGGGGCAAATACATTCGGTGCTGTTGGAACATAAGCTACAAGTGGATAGAGTGCTGGAAGATAAGAAGAAGCCTTAGGTTGAGGAGTGGTAATGGGCAAACCTTTGTGCCAAGCAAAGGAGTTGGATTTCTTCCCATGGACAGTAGAGAGTGGAAGTTTCTAAACAGAGTGTGGCATAATTACGTTTTATTTTAAAAGGAAACTAGATTGCCCTAGTAGAATAGTAGAGGCTAGATTGAATGTGGGCTGCCTGGTTGCCAGAAAAGAAGGCTTAGAGTTGTTGCAATAATCAAAGGGGATGACCATCACCTCTGGCCATGCCAGTGATGATGGAAACATGGAGGCTATATTTGGTGAACAGGTGGATAGGCATGGGGGAAGGAGACAGAACCCAGCTTCTGTCAGATAATTTCAGAAGTTAACTCTGGGCTTTCTGGCTCTGGATCCTGGGTTGACACCTTTTTCTGTGATTGATAGATAGAAAAGGACAAGCATGTTTACTGTTTGCCTTGAGAATGAGTTCTGTTTTGGACATCATGATGGGCTAAATTGTGTTCCCCCCAAATTCATAGGTTGAAATCATAATCCCAATAACCTCAGAATGTGACTGTATTTGGATACTTTTAAAGTGATTAAATTACAATGTGACCATCAGGGTGGGGCCCTAATCCAATACAAATGGAGTCCTTAAGAGGAAGAGATACCAGGGATGTGCATGTCCAGTGGAAAGGCCATGTGAGGGCACAGAGAAGAGACAGCCATGTGCAAGTCAAGGAGAGAGGCCTCAGGAGAAACCAGACTTGCCGACAATCTTGATCTTTCAGTCTCCGGAACTGTGAGAAAGTAAATTTTTATTGTTGAAGCCACCTGGTCTGTGGTAGTCAGTTATGGCAGTCCTAGCCATGTCCAGATGAACCTGAAGTACCTGGACATAAACTTGGTGGAGTTGTATAAGCTGTTGGAAATAGGAGGCTGGGGCTAGGAAGAAAAATCTGGGCTGGAAATCAAGATTTGAAGGTCAGTGAAAGCAGACTAGTTCAGTCTTGTGAAATCTTGATGGTGAAAGGGGTTGTCAGGTAGAGGGGAAGCTTGGGGAGAAGAGATTTGAGGAAAGGACTGAAGATGCAGAAGTGAGTAGCTATGATGATGGGCCGCTACTGGAGAAGGCAGACAAGGTGAAGGGCTGGCTTTAGTGAAGAGATAGGGAAGAACGGAGACACGAGAACTGCTACTGCTGTGTGTAATTTCAGATGTCAAGGTAGGAGCACTTGAGAGGTCAGGTTTCCATGACATTGACAAAAGACAGCTGACGTCGGGGGAGAGAAACAAATGTTTCTGTTGAACATACAACCATAGAGAGTTTGTTTTCTCTCTGCCCTTTCTAGCCATTCAGCCATGCCCTAATAGAATTAGTATTTCTACAGCATTTGTCAAATACATTATTTTAAAAATTACATCTGTGTGCACAAACACAATTTAAAATATGTGTATAAATGTGAGGATATTATACACATTTTTATTGGGATGTTCCTCTTTACTATTTCTTTTCCTTTTTGCCCATACCCCTCTTTACCCCCAGTCACCAACCCTTGGCCTGTAACCCACAATGATAACCTCCCATATTTTTTTCTCCATGCTTTTGCAATTAAATGAAAATATATACATGCACAAAGAAACATATGTATTTATTCCTATGTAGTTTTAGCCACTTAAGAACAAAACTAGGAATACAGTATATCCAATTTTCTGTGTCTTGCTTCTCTCAGGATACCTTTTAGAAATCTAAGTCTTCTGGTACATGTTTAATTTATCATGCCCCTGTACCATTGTTTATTTAATCCTTATTGATGGAAATTCACTTCGTTTGCTTATATCCATTTCAAAAAAATACTACAACAGTTCAGCCTCATATATTCCTTTTGTGTTGGTACTTTTCATAGGTTCCCAGGAATGGAACCAAATGGAGATGTATCTATGTATTTTCAGTAAATTTTGCTAGACTACTCTAAGGGCCATAACATTTTCACCAGCAAAGTAGGAACCTATTATTTTCTTCATTAACCTTAGGTGTGATATAGGTTACCCCTCTTTTACAGTTTTTCTGTTCTGGGAGGTGTAACTGATGCCCATTGCTACTTTAATTGCATTTCCCTGACTACTGTTGAACATGAGAATTTTATTAAATTTGTCAACCATTTAAATTTGCTTCTCTATGACTCTTACCTTTGTAAGCCTATAGTATTTTTGCCATATGGAATATATATATATATATATACATATATATATATATATATATTTTTTTTTTTTTCTCTTTTATGGCATCAGAGTTTCTAGTGTTGGTTAAGCTTCCCTAACTCTAAGTTGTATATGGGGTCTCCTGGATATTATTGCAAAATTAAAAAAAAAATTAATATTTATTTATTGAGAGAGAGAGAGAAAGAGAGAGAGAGAGAGAGAGAGAGAGAGACTGAGTTTCAGTGGGGGAGGGGCAGAGAGAGAGAGGGAGACACAGAATCTGAAGCAGGCTCCAGGCTCTGAGCTGTCAGCACAGAGCCCGACATGGGGCTCGAACTCATGAACTGCAAGAACATGACCTGAACCAAAGTTGGATGCCTAACTGACTGAGCTGTGCAGACACCCCTCAGAAAAATTTTTTTCATTTAAGTCTTCAATATATTTCAAATTTGTTTTTGTGTATTTATGAAGTAGTATATGAGTCTTGTCTATTCTTCCTTCCAGATATCTGACCAGTCATACCAACACTATTGGCAAAACACTTCATCTGTGCCCACTGAATTGAAATACCATTTCCCTATATTAAATCTTCTAATGCATTGGGCTTTATTTCTTGATCTCAGTTCAGATCTGCTTATCTATCCCTGTACCCATATCATGTTGACTTGAGTATAGTAGCCTTATATTAAGGTCTGATATCTGGGGAGTCATGTCAAGTACTTCCTTTACATGCTTTTCTTGGTTATTCTTGGGCATATATTCTTCTACTTATTTTGCTTTTACAAATTTACAAACATGTTTATTGAGATATAACTTATATACCATACAATTCACCTCACCAGTGGGGGCTGGATAGAAGAAGAGATCTCCCTCCTCTTGTCTGCATTCTCCCATAACTTAGCCTTGGCATCAGGTAGCTGGGCAAAGGATGCAAAATGCTGACAGCCTGCACCTCTGCAGAAGATGTCCCATGACTGGGAGCTCAGGGGAAGGGGAGCCCCGTGTTCTTGACTGCACCAGTCTGTTTCTGTTCTGGGCTTTGAGGGTGAAGGGAGGGTGCAATCTTGGTTCAAATACACAGACTTTCTAAGTTCTTACCAAATTTTAGTAGATTTTCTTGAGTAGATGTTTCTTCATTTGCTATATGCCTTTAGGACCATCTCCAGAGAATTACAATTTTTGAAAAACAATTGTCACCAGTTTTTCTGGGAGCAGGTCCATGGTACTCTATATGCTCCCATGCTGGAAGAGGCCATCTTCCATTTATTCTTAAAGATAATTTTATCTAATTAAAATAAAAAAGCTGTTAGGATTTTAATTTGATTTATTTTTTTTTTTTATTTTTTATTTTTTTAAATTTTTTTTTTTTCAACGTTTATTTATTTTTGGGACAGAGAGAGACAGAGCATGAACGGGGGAGGGGCAGAGAGAGAGGGAGACACAGAATCGGAAACAGGCTCCAGGCTCTGAGCCATCAGCCCAGAGCCCGACGCGGGGCTCGAACTCACGGACCGCGAGATCGTGACCTGGCTGAAGTCGGACGCTTAACCGACTGCGCCACCCAGGCGCCCCTTAATTTGATTTAAATTATATGTTAATTTGGGGGAGAAGTCATATTTTTGTGATGCTAAGCCTTTGTACCTAAAAATGTTGCTTGTCTTTCCAGTTGCACAGATCCTTATTTATGTCCTTCAGTGAGACTTTATAGCTTTATATGTGTTAGTCCTGAGGCATTCTTTACAGCTTCCTCTTTAGTAAGTTAAAAGTTTGTCACTGCTGTGAATGAAATATTTTTCTGTATTTTCTTTTCTAGTGATTTATTGCTAGTTATAAATAAAAGCTGTTGATTTTACATAGTTCTCTTATATTCAACCACCCTATAAAATTCTCTTATTAATTCTAGTACTTTTGTTTAAGCTAGAATCTTTTAGCAAGAGAAAGACTTTCAAATGCAATTCAGCTTTAAAACAGTAAATGTGAAAAAAAGTGCCCCAAATTTTGTAAGTAGAATTAGAAAAGGGTTTTAGTCTAATAAGTTAAAAAAAAATTTTGTTTTCATGTTTGTTTATTTTTGAGAGAAAGAGAGATAGAGCACAAGTGGGGGAGAGGTGGAAAGAGAGGGAGACACAGAATCGGAAGCAGGCTCCAGGCTCTGAGCTGTCAGCACAGAGCCCTACGCGGAGCTCAAACTCACAAATTGTGAGATCATGACCTAAGGTGAAGTCAAATGCTTAACTGACTGAGCCACCCAGGTGCCCCTCTTCTAAGTTTATTTTTAAGTGGCAGTTAATATTTCAGATATTAATTAAAAGAGGCACTAAATGACAGGGGAAGCCGGTGGGGCTTTCATGACCATATCATAATTTTTTGCTTCTGTTACAAAGTGCTTCTCCAGTGAGGTTTCTTAAGTTTTGCTCTAAAAGACCATTTTTACTTACAACCAACAGTAAATATTTCATGTAAGGATGAAAGAGTCCTGATGACTGAAATAAAATGGACCCCGAGCTCAGTTTACACAATGTTCCCAATTTTCCTTTAATGAATTTATAGAGAGGTGAAACTTCCTCACACTGATTTGAATGAAAATAGAAACTTGAGATTTCAGTGGTTTAACAGGCCATCCTTCCAGCCTTGGAGACAGTCAAGATGCATTAGACACATAGATCATCCACTAAATGGTATCAATAGAAGCTGTTCCACTGCTGTCCCTTCTCTGTCTGTGCTGTCTTCTCTCTCCAGTTCTCTTTGTACCTGCCCCATCACACTCCTACCTCAGTCAGGCATGAGGCAGGTCAACAAATCTGCAATGGAAGTAGAAGCACAACCAAGGAACAGAGTGCAGTCTTCACTTTCTGTAACCATCCCCAGTGTTCCATGGGTTCTCAGGTACTGCCTCAGTTCCCTGGGATAACGGTGGAGAGAGGCAACTTTAGGGGCTAGGGTGAACCACCTCACCAGGAATACAGAACTCCCCACAAACTTGACCGTCTCTATTCTCCTTTCTCATCTCCAGTCGTCTTCTACAGACTGGGAAGGAAGGGGGTGGGTTTTGAGGTTTTATTTCCCAACCCCCAAATCTCCTGGTAAACCTGAGAGGAAGGTAACTGGCCCTGTTGTGGGTAGCTTTCTTTCATTTGTGGGTTTCTTTGGTGTAAGCGACTTAAATAACAATTCCAGGGCAAAAGGAAAGGTTCCATCGAACGTACCCAAACAGGAAGTCCTTCAAAAGATTCATGGGAGAGGTGAATTTTACATTGAAGTTGATTGATGTTTCTGGTTCATATTCAGTTCAAATGTCACTGGGAAAGTGACATTTTAATCAGGATCACTCATTTCTCACAAACTACAACCATAATTTGCGTAAGGACAACAATCACTACACACAAAAAACCAGTTTTATTTGTGACCCATGTTTGAATTTACAAAGTGCTTTCAAGTATATACTCTCATTGGATCCTCTCAGATCAAGTCTATGATTATGGTGTGATTATTATAAATTTCTAAAGCTATAAAGCCATGGCCAAATTGAGTGACTTGTCTGAGATCATGAAGCTAGGTGGAGTAGGACAAGAAGTCATTTTTTTTCTGACTTCTAGTCTAGCATGCTTCCCACATTCAAAATCTCAACTCAAAGTCAACTCCTACCAATGACTTAGTTTTTCTTTAACAGCATCTTCAATTATTAGCTGATTTAGTGAAAACTCTCTATGAGAATTAGGTGGTTTTCACTCATAAGACTGACTTTTACTAGTTCTTTGGATAGACTGACTTTTAGTAGTTCTTTGGATTCATTAAAATCTTGTGCCGGGTATCTTTCAGTGGTCCCTCTAAGTTCACTTAACTGCCATTCTCTAACCTGACATTGGTCATGGGAAGCTGGCTTTTATGGACATAATCAATGGATTACTTGCCCTCTGAGTTGTGCTTGGGTTCCTCTAAAGGGGAGCACTTGTTGGGGCGCCTGGGTGGCGCAGTCGGTTAAGCGTCCGACTTCAGCCAGGTCACGATCTCGCGGTCCGTGAGTTCGAGCCCCGCGTCAGGCTCTGGGCTGATGGCTCAGAGCCTGGAGCCTGTTTCCAATTCTGTGTCTCCCTCTCTCTCTGCCCCTCCCCCGTTCATGCTCTGTCTCTTTCTGTCCCAAAAATAAAATAAACGTTAAAAAAAAAAATTAAAAAAAAAAAAATAAAGGGGAGCACTTGCAAGAGATAAGACGATGGAAGTGGAATGAATTTAGGTATTTGTCCTAGCCTCCTCTGAAGCTGAGAAGGTTCATTTGCCTGAATTCTGGCCCCCCGTGTGCATGATGTTCCGAGCAACCTCAGAAATCATGGGTCAAGGATGGTAGAGCCTTGCCCATCTGGGTCTCTGAAGGGTTGTGTGGAACATAACCCCCATCCCTTACCCTGCCAATTAAATCTTATGTGAGTGAGAAAAAATTTCTACTCTCCACTGAGATTTGGGTCAGCTATTTAGCAGTTGGTATTATTCCTATTACTGTACTGCATCTAGTTTGTTTTGAGTAAGTTACGTCTATCACTCTTTAAAAAAAACAACCATTTCCTTTAAAATATTGAAATTCACAACTCATACAACAATGGCTCCACATCAGTAGAAGCTTTCACACTTTTCTGATCGTTGATTCATGACCCTTTAACAGGTTGTGACTGATAGTTTTTAAGCATTCTTCTATGTATATTTCATATCCACATGTGTAAATACGGACCTGTCCACTGTCCACTGAAAGGCAGCAACTGGAAAAAATGTTAATATTACTTATATCATGATTTGATGAACTCCTTAAAAACATTTTTTTAAAACATTTATTCATTTTTGAGAGACTGTGAGAGAAAAAGTGTGAGTGAGGGAGGGGCAGAGAGAGAGAGAGAGAGACACAGAATCTGAAGCAGGCTCCAGGCTTCAGGCTCTGAGCTGTCAGCACAGAGCCCGACGCAGAGCTCAAACTCATGAACTGCGAGATCATGACCTGGGGCAAAGTCAGACACTTTACTGACTGAACCACCCAAGCGCTCCTGATGAACTCTTGATTCAAAACTGCCATCAAACTCATCTGAATAGATTGATTATACCATCTAACTTGTCCTTCCCTTGTCCCTCCTTTGATAACATTCATATTCTTCTTGGAGAGCTATAGGGACTGGGATATACATCTTGATCTGTGATTTTGTGAGGGGTGAATCCTGTATCTTTTCCCTTGCTTTGTTAATTTTTTCTTTCTTTCCTTTCCTTTTCTTTTCTTTTCTTTTCTTTTCTTTTCTTTTCTTTTCTTTTCTTTTCTTTTCTTTTCTTTTCTTTTCTTTTCTTTTTCTTCCCTTCCTTCCTCCCTCCCTCCCTTCCTTTCATCCACCGGGTTGAGTCTATTCTGGCATTAAAAATACCTACACCATTTTAACTATAAACCTTCAGCTAAACGAGGTAAAAGATTAAAGCACTCAGTAGAGATCCTGGCACACAATAAGTACTTGTTAAATATATATGTGTGTATCTCTGTCTGTATAGCTGTTCATCCATCCATCCATCCATCCATCCATCCATATTTTGAGGCAGAGTCACAATCTCTTCTATCCCATGGACTGCTGATTCTCAAGGGAAGAACTATATCCAAGCTTCACAGGGTATTCAGTGGATGGGAGGAGTGAAATGCGGGATCTTAACTGTTTGAGGTGTCATCTCTCTTGTAGACGTTTTCTACTGCTGTGTAACAAGTTACCACAAACTTTAGCAGCTTCAAACAACACCCATTTATTATCCCAGGGTTCCTGCAGATCAGTAGACTGGGCATGGCTTAGCTGGGTTCTCTGCTCTGGGTCTCACAAGTCTAAAATTAAGATGTTAACCTGGCTGTGTTCCTATCTGAGGCTTCACTCGGGAAGAATCTGCTTCTAAGCCCATTGAGTTTATTTGCATCTGTGTTCATTTCCTTATGTCTGTATAGTTGAAGTCCCTGTTTTCTTGCTAGCTGTTGGCCAGGGACCATTCTCAGCTCCTAGAGGAGACCTCAGTTCCTTGCTATGTGGCCTTCCTGCAAGTTTTCTCACAAAATGGCAGCTTATTTCTTCCAAGCCAGAAAGAATTTCTCTTGCTTGGGTTCTCTGACTCTAGAGTCTCATTTAAAGGGCTTACCTGATCATTGATCAAGATGATCTCCTCCTATTAACTTTAAGTCAGCTGATCTGGGAGCTTAATTACATGTGCAAAAGCCCCTTCACCTTTGCTGTATAGTGTAATATAATCATGGAAGTGATATCCTATCACCTTTGCCACATTCCATATACACTCAGAAGAGGGACTTATGCAAGGGTGTGAGTCATTGGGGGTCATCTTAGAATTCTTAGAATTCTGGCTGCCAGCCCCCTTCAGATTGGCTTGTGCAGTTCTCCATGCTCTTGCTGACCACTTGGACAGCAGCGCTTTCATGAAGATGAATCAGTGAGAGGATGGCAGATCCTAAGCTCTTTGGAAAGAGAAGCTAACAGCAATATGGTAAACATTACAAAGATATTCATAATACCTTGCCTGTACTAAATTCCCAAGTAGAAAGATTTCTACTTCTCTGTAGGTAGTTGTGTGGTAGCTACTTCTGTATAGGTAGTTGTCACTACCTACGGGTGACAGTGGGGAGATCTTGAGACAGTGTTAGAGATTAAAAATCTTCATCAGGTTGAAACAAATGATTCTCATGATCTTCTTACTACTTTTGAAAGCTTTATCCTATCATTTCCTTATTTTAAAAGGCACAAATTGTCCAAATGTAGACTATCTGAATTTCTGCTCTAGTTCACAAGATTCCTTGAAGTTTTCTCTAGGCCCAATTGAGAGGAGCTGCTTATTAAGTTATAAAGTGTGTGCTCATCTGTGCACTTGGAGGGAAGGATGGGATGGGGTGGGAAAGAGGGCTTGCTTTTCTCAGCAACACATTCTATTCGAAGTTTTGAGAGAGAACCCTGAATGGAGAGAAAGAAACATGTAAAAAAATTAGTTAAAATGAAGTATAGATATGTCAGGCTTGAACTGCTAGATTATTTAAAGTACTACTTCAAAAAAATACCAAGGACTTGATTTTTTCCTCTACTCCCTACCTTTAGGTATTTTTTTTATACTTCTGGGGTTTTATATTCCAAGATTGCCTCCAGATGCTCTGAAGTGTTCTCTCTCAGCCATTTCCCAGTGGCATTTCTTTTCTCACCTGGGGAGAGGTACCACAGAGATCAATGCCAGAGGGCATTATTGAAAACATTGACCCAGAAGGCACACTCCAGGCCACTGGAAGCATCTGCTTCACAAATGTCAAGCTGGGGGACATCACCAGATGTTAGCATTGAAATACCATTTAGAAGACAAACATTGACTCCAGGGGCCAAAGGTCACCTAAACAAAGAGCCAGACTGGCAATGAGGCTCAAAGTGAGGGTACAAAAACTAGATTCATGTGACCATGACTCTTTCTGTGTTCTAGCTCACAGCTCATTAGACTTTCCAGGACTGTGGAAACTTTCTGCATTGTTTTCTGAGGCTTGAATTCCAAGTCCTATCTGGCATAATATTGCCTGTGAGGAGAAGGGGAGGAGGAAGGAAATGATAGGATAAGCACAAATTTAATGTGCAGATATGGAAATAATTTCTTCTTCATATGGGATCTGGAGTATCCATGGTGCATGGATCATCAGGTGGAGGCAGGAAATGATAGGATAAGCACAAATTTAATGTGCAGATATGAAAATAATTTCTTTTTCATATGGGATCTGAGGGATCCATGATGCATAATTTAAAAACCATTCCACCTTAGAGGATTTTTAGGGTGCTTCACCAATGCTATAGGATTAAGGAAGATCATTCCTTGTCTTTGTGTAGAGGAGGAAACCCAAATAAATAATCTTTCTGAGGGTGAGAGGATGAGCCTTCTTTTGCCCTTTTTGTTCATGGCTCTTGTCCTTATTCTTAGTTCTATCCATTTTTGAAGGCCAGGGAATTATGGGCAGGTAGGCAGGTATATTACACACCACTCTTTTTTGTTCTGCACCAGTCACACATTCTTTCATGCATATGCATCTGAGACAATGCTCACAAATGACATAACACCATGTAATAGTTATGTGCTTGGGTTCAGATTGAGGGTGAGACCTGGGTCAAAATGGACACTATGGGACACTATGGATAGAAAGGAATAAAGAAGGGACTGGGCTTCTTTCTTCTTCAACTACATACATCAAGACACTTATGAGAGACCAACAAGATGCTGGCTTAATTGTGAAATACCTTGACCACCAAGCTGGGAGTTTGGAGACTTTTGTTTATTACATCCTGAAATACTTTATTATACGAGGAATGGTGAAGATCAATCAGACTATCTCAGCTTAAGTATTCTGTTCTGTATCTGGGCAACACCCTCCCCCCAATATAATCTTTGATGTAGAGCAGACTTGTAGAGAATTATAAAAAAAATTTTGCTCACCCCTAAAACATTTTTCACAGACCTGAAAAGAGTATGAGGTGGTAAAATCAATAAAATTGGCATTCTTCTTTTTTACTCATCTGGCACACATTGTTACTTGGCCCAGGTGAGAAGGCTTATAAGAGTGATGACAGTATATTTGAAATGTTTTTCATTTTGGTAGAATGTCTTTTTGAAGAATCTTGGACTTACAGTCTTTTTCTTTCTTTTTTCTTTCTTTCTTTCTTTTTGGGGTGGGGGTGGAGAAAACTGAAGAATTTAACAGTTGTTTAACTTTCCAGGCACATAGCATGAGGCCAACAGAAGAGCTGAGACTAAGCATCCTTGAGTTTTGACTGATTGCAGTAGGGCTGCCCTGTTCTGGACCTTTGAGAATGAGGTTGATAGAACATTAATGACTCCAGTCAACTTCAGGATGAACAGTGGGTTCTAGAGAAGGATCTAGAACTGTTTACCATGAAGGATATAGAGCCGCTATCTGTAGGCTCCATTAGGCATGAAGGGGTTACACAGTCACTACTTCAAAACACAGAATGGCCTCTTCAAAAATCAGTGAGTATTCTCCCACAGGCCCAATTTCCTGCTTAAAACCAGAGAGGGGATTTATCTGGATGGCATCCATACACCCTGTTTCTGGTAAAAATGTCTGATTTTTCATGGGAAGCTGCCCCTCTCCCTTTATGAGATCATATCACTTGGCTGGAACTGACTCCAGGCTCTGGGGTTGACCACCCAGGAAATCACATTCTTCTAGCCACAGTGATTGGCTCAGAAATGGACATGTGATCCATTCGGAGTGAAGGAGACTCAGTTCTTGGAAATAGTTGGAAAAAGAGAAACTCTGTAGAGGGCTGTTGAGAGGATAGAAAAATGGCCTGGAGCTCCTGGCTTCCATCATGCCAGTATACTGAGGGATCTTGCCAGAGAGTGGAGCCAGCATAGAGGAAGTCAGAGTCAAGACACAGAGAGGCAGCTTCATGAAAAACTGAGCACCTGGATCCAGCCATGGCTGAGGCCAGAATGCCCTTAGACTTTTGTTTTCAAGAGCCAATAAACTCCCCATTTAGGCTTAAGGTAGTTTGAGTTCTTTTTATTTACTTGGGGCAAAGAGAGCCTTGAATAACATACATCCAAGCAGGGATGAGAAATGAAATATCCTTTTACTCATTCCCATGTTTTTAGACATTAATGTATTTCATTTTTTTTTTTAAACAGATATTTTACAAAATTTTTTTTTCAACGTTTTTAATTTTTTTATTTTTGGGACAGAGAGAGACAGAGCATGAATGGGGGAGGGGCAGGGAGAGAGGGAGACACAGAATCGGAAACAGGCTCCAGGCTCTGAGCCATCAGCCCAGAGCCGGACGCGGGGCTCGAACTCACGGACCGCGAGATGGTGACCTGGCTGAAGTCGGACGCTCAACCGACTGCGCCACCCAGGCGCCCCAATGTATTTCATTTTTAAGGAACCCCTCTTTCTCCCTTAATAAAGCCAAATCCAGATTCTCTAAAATTATCACTGGGGGAATGTCTTCATATTAGAAGGGAGCTTTGACCCCTGAAACTCACTTTTCCTTTGGAGATCTCTTGCTCATGCTACTGCTGCAATCACACATAAAAAACCCTTCTCTTAATAAACACATGTCTGGGTTCTGCAAGGTTGGCAATGGGGGGAGAATCTCCCTGTTGGAGCGACCAGCTGGACCTCATAGCCTCAATGCCTGTTCCCCTGATGTTTGTCTTTCATTGATATTATTAAAAGGGTCAGCATGTTTCCTCACAGGCTTATGTTGAGCAGATGAGGAAAATGGGCCACCCCTGCCTCTTGCTTCCCGTGACCTGTCTCATCCTCACCCGGGATCTGTATACACAATGACACAGCCTCCCCCTGTCCTCTGACCGTAATGAAGCCAGGGCAGACAGAAGGAGCGGTTGCTGCAGTGGTGCACTCCCTGCTGCCCTGCTTCCTTTCCTCCTATGATCCTGTTAGGGAACCGCTCCCTTCAAATTCTTATTTGAGGTTTATGTGCTCAGCTTGACCTTGAAAACATTTTAGTGCTTAAAGTGTATAAAGTGGACATTTTTTTTTTTCCCGACAAAGGTTTGGAAACAAATTCCAACACTACTTCATTGTTCT
This sequence comes from Puma concolor, assembly GCF_028749965.1. Lineage (NCBI taxonomy): Eukaryota > Metazoa > Chordata > Mammalia > Carnivora > Felidae > Puma > Puma concolor. Next base: position 46,936,103 of record NC_141672.1, read on the forward strand.
TATAGTGTCCGTGAGTGCCTTCTTGCTCCATGAAGTAGACTGATTATAGCAGATTCTTGATGAGGTGCCATTCTCTGTGTAGAAGGTGGATATAAGGTCATATGTGATATTGTGCACTTTGAAACAACCGGTCATGTCAGTGCAGACTCTTCTGGCACATCTAATGTTAGGGCCACACCAGTGGAACTTTTTACACAAAAGTTGCTGGTTCTACTGATTTGTCTGGTGGTGTATCCTGTGTGTGTATATTTTTAAGACCAACCACCCTGATTTGCTTCAAGGTTTGTTCAAATGCCATCTTCTCCATAAGATCATCTTTAATCATTTACCATTCTCAAGCTGGAAGCATCTTTCTTAAGAATTCTCATCACTTCTCAGTCGTTTGGCTAAGATCAAGTGAAGAATTCTCATAGTATTTTATATGTAGCTTTCTCTTTGGCATTTTTCATTATTTTGTATTAGAATTGGTGATTCTTTACATTTCTTTTTATATTTGATGGCAGAATTCTTGTCCAAACCATCTTTCCTTTTTAAATACAATACCTTACCTCTAGTAGGACCTCAGTTAACATTGGGTGAATGGATGACAGGGATGGGAGGTGGGGGATGGATGCATAAATTGCAACACTGTTAACCACGTTAACAAGGTTAACCAATCCTTTCAATGTCTGAGGTTCTCAGGGAGACAACACACAGACCCCTCCAAGCAAATGGGTGCTGTTTATTCTTCACTGGATCCTTTGCCTAAATTCTTCTTAGGTTTTCTACTCTATTGAGCTAAAATAGACAGAGTATAAACCTCAAGAATTCTCTTTACCTTTCTGTCCTAGTGGTCTCTCTCCACATTCCCTTTCTTATTCTGGTCCCTCACTCAGAGCTGTCACCTCAAAGCATTGGGTACCTTTAATCTCCATTTTGTAAGCCTCAGCCACAGTAGAGGAAAGAGAAGTCATCTTGATAAAGGAACTGTCATTTTGCTGTTTATCACAAAAGACTTTAACCTTGATAAGAGATTTCTTGACTTCTTTGGGCATGTGTATATTCCTGTGTAAGTATGTGTTTGCATGTGTTGTGAGGTGGAGATTGATGCATTATATATCTAGAGTACTTTACAGTACTTTATTTATGGTTTTCAAGGGAAATTAGTGTACATCTTTTATATACATACATACATGTGTAAGCCACAAGAACTCCTCTGGATGGTTGCCTGAGCTGCCCATTGCCCAATCTCATTCTTAGTACCAAACAACCTTCAGGATAAAACCTGTCATCTGTTTCATTATACAGTGGACATATGGGGATGTTATGATGCCTGAAGCTTTTTAGCTTAAGGAGACTTTGGGCCAAATCCATTCCTAGGGCATTCATGTGTAGATCCTATATATGTGGCCCATAGTGAGTAACCTGTTTACAATTTCTTTGTAAAAAGCATATGGCAGCCAGTTGTCTTTTGCCTTTTTCAGTTGGAAAGACATATGGCAGCTAGCTCTCTGGATTTGCAGATGTGGGATAGCTGAAATAGTAATGTAAAGAGGTGGTGTTTTCCCATACACACTACTGCATGGTAGCCCTGCTCATGGACAGTGCTGTTTTTTTTTTTTTTTTTTGTAACTTGTTTCTATTCAGATTAATTATTGTTGTATATTATTTATCCAGAGCAAAGGTCTAATGAGGCTTCCACTCTATAAAATGATTTTGATGCACTATTTATTAAAAATATTAAGAGAACTTTGTTTTAGGGCATCAAAAAGAATAATTTTAGGGGTGGCTGAGTGGCTCAGTCAGTTGAGCGTCCAACTCTTGATTTCAGCTCAGGTCATGGTCTCAGAGTTTGAGGTCAAGCCCCACCTCGGGCTCTGTCCTGATGGTGTGGGGCCTGCTTGGGATTCTCTCTCTATGCCCCTCCTTTGCTCTCACTTGCTGTCTCTCTCTTTCAAAATAAATAAACATTTTTTAAAAAAGAATAATTTTACAAGGAATCCTGATAACTGAGAAATGTGTCTATTTGTTTAAAAGATAATGATGGACCAAGTATCCGTGAACTTAATTATCTCAAGAAACACTACCAGTTTTAGAGGCCTTCAATCCCAAGTCAGCTATTCGAGAACTAATATCTAGGTATTGGCCAGTCAGAAGTTTGCTGTCTAGAAGACTGCAAACCAGTGGTTTAGGCTTCTTTCTAATGGCTGTTATCCAGGTTGTACTAATTTCTGTTTTGTTACTCATCAAATATTTCTTTACCCAACTGATATATCACTCACACTATCAAAAATATGTTTAAAGGTGCTAATTTTTAAAAAAAATAAAATCTCATGAATTAATGCAAGATCTAAATCAATAGTCAAATCATAGGAATTGGGTTAGAGTGTCTTATTTTGTTGCCCCTTTTTGGAGAAAAGAGCAAATCTAATGGCAAGTAGTAAATTGGAATATCATGAAACTTAGATTGTTATAGGTTTGTGCCTACAAATAGCCAACAGAGGGCAAATTTATTTTCTGGGCTGTAATTACTCCATTCCTAAGTAATATTTAATCAGTGAAAAGAAGGGTAAACAACTATAGTGATATATAAGCATTAAACTCGGTCCCAAAGATAATCAGCTTGGTTTCTTTATCTTGAATAAACCAAATGTCAGAATAATATTTTGGCCTATTTTTCAGAATACAAAAAGAGTCATGAATGTGAAAACAAACTAATGTCTGAAGGTATTCATTAACACATTTGTGTTAAGCAGATATGGTTACTGCGCTCTAAGTGCTATTTGCCTAAAATGAATAGTACAGATGCAAGCAAACGATGGAACAGAAACAGCAGCAGACAAGTTGAAGAGAGTTTTTTATTTTGTTTAAGAAAGGAAATTAGTCCAGTGAAATGTAATATTAGGGAATGGAGAAAACCATCACTTCACTAGTTGAAAAAAAAAAGCTGGACTTTTATATAATGATTCTGGAACAAAACATTTTCAAGGTCCTCTTACTGCACATTTTGTTTTGTGGGAAGATATGTGTGTGTGTGTGTGTGTGTGTGTGTGTGTATGTCATCGTTTCTGTATATGATTATATATAAATTGGGTATAAATATATATTTGGACTAGACTATTGAACTAGTTCTAGGCTATTGAATTAGACTATGTTGCACAATTTTCCTGCCTTTATTTATGTTTATGTATAAATACATATGTTCTGGGGCGCCTGGGTGGCTCAGTCGGTTAAGCGCCCGACTTCGGCTCAGGTCATGATCTCATGGCTCTTGACTTCAAGCCCCACGTTGGGCTCTGTGCTGACAGCTCAGAGCCTGGAGCCTGCTTTGGATTCTGTGTCTCCCTCTCTCGCTGCCCCTCCCCTGCTCACGCTCTCTCTCTCTTTCAAAAATAAATGAAAAAATTATTTAAAAAAATAAGTACATATGTTCTGCTGAAACTGTAGCTGTTGCCTTGGTGAAAATCTCCCTCTTTATTCTTTACTCATCTGGTACTTCTTTGTCCCTCTGGCAGTTGCCACTTGGAGTGGAATAGAGCCTGGCCTAATACAGGGGAGGGGAATACCAGATTTTATCTCATATCAATTTTTCAGAGGCTGCAAAAAGGTTAGCAAAATACAGTAACCTGAAGTATGGTGTCAGAATTCATTAACTCATCTAGGGTGAACTGGCTCTCTGATAATAACCCATGTTGGCTGTACCTGGAAACAATGTGATCATTCTGCAGAACACTGGGAAATGATCCAGTGGTCTGGCAGACTTCCAGAACAATCCTTCAAGGCCAGAGCTTGGTTCTTCTTATCACCCTGGTGATATAGAACACCCAGATTCAAGGGTGCAAAGAAGGTGATGGATGAATGGACATTTGCTACCTGAGAAAAGGAATGGAGGAAGCTACTTTTTGGGCAGCCCTTACCCCTACAAAAGAAGATAGTACCTGCTGATGGAGACTGGTCTGGCTTGTACTTTCTTATGAAGTCCCTTTCTGGAAAGTTTACTTCAAAGTTCACCATTGTAGGCTTTCATTCTTTCTAGGTGACAATAATGAAATTTATACCATCTCCAGGGTAATTATTCTGTTCACTCAGCTAATGGCTTGGCATATCATTTGACTGTATTCAGGGCCAGAGTTGTCTTTTTCCTTTATGGTGGGAAGGCTGGTCTATAAGGTACACTTAGTTTCTTGACTCATCTCCTTTCACTTTCCCCGTGTTCACTATGCTCCATCTACTTGGGCAAGACAGAGCTTGTTTCCATCTCAGGTCCTTGTCACTTTTGCCTTCTGGAACACTGTGCCTTAGATCTACAGAAGGTGGCTGTCTTTGGCATTTCTGTCTGTACTCACACATCACTTACACATATCACCCACTCTAACTTAGCCTCTTCCTTCCCTTCTACCAGTCACTTTCTATCATATCATCCTATTTTTTTTCAATATATGAAGTTTATTGTCAAATTGGTTTCCATACAACACCCAGTGCTCATCCCAAAATGTGTCCTCCTCAATACCCATCTTTATCATCCTATTTTTTAAATCACTTTCTGAAATTAACTTGCTTACCTCTTTGATGACACATTTATTGGCTGTCTTTACTGGTAAGAAAGACCCGCTATGCATATGTGTGTTCACAATGCCTAGACACTGTAAAGCATACAGTGGTGCTAAATAAATACCAGTGACTAATCTGGATTTTATTTTATTTTTTTTCTTCCAGCTTTATTGACTTATGATTGACATATAATATTGTGTAAGACTAAACTGGGTTTTTTAAAATTTATTTAAACATTTTTTCAACATTTATTTATTTATTTTGAGAGAGAGAGAGAGAGAGACAGAGCATGAGTGGGGGAGGGGGAGGGAGGGGGAGAGAGAGAGAGAGAGAGAGAGAGAGAGAGAGAGAGACAGAATCTAAAGCAGGCTCTAGGCTCTGAGTTGTCAGCTTAGAGCCCAACACAGGGCTTGAACTCGTGAACCATGAGATCCTGTCCTGAGCCATAGTCAGACACTTCACTGAGTGAGCCACCCAGGTGCCCCAGACTAAACTGGATAACTGGAGTTTAGATTCATCTCCTACTTACAGAGTTCCTCTCTTGTAGAGCAACTTGTTTCCTTATAGCTAGAGGCTGGCTGTTATGTATTCTAGATTAAAATATTAGTGGGAGAACAAATACAATATTTTGGCTGATTTTCTAATAATGTTGAGGATGGTTGCTGAAAGGGTAGGAAAGGGGTAAAAGAAAAAATGTACTTAAGTATGAGGTCCTAGGGATTTTCTTGGTTCCACCTTCCTGGCTGGCTTAGGACAGATGTTCATTGGAATGGAAATTGCCTTATTTATTTCCAAGCTGTTTGGTCTTTTCTTTTATCATGAGTGGGCCTTTGTGTTGGGAAGGAACTGCAAGACTTCCTGCTTACTCCAGCATAGACATCTGTTAGTCAAACAGACATTTCTTCATAGACTTCAAATGACTACTTTCTTCTTGTATGAACGGAAATATGCTGACTATAAGATGGCCAAGGAGAAAAAAAAATTTTTCCATCGGATATCCTTATAAGGAAAACTTGAGACATGTGCTTATAATGTGCAAACAGCTATTACTCTGAAAAAGAATTATTAACATGTATTAACTTTGATAAAAATAAAAACTAAATCATTTCCATTGATATAAACCATTTGTTTTTCAAATGGGATATTCATAAACTTCAATTATAAAATTAATGACAGATGCACAAGAAGTAACATATCTGGCTTCCACATGCATGCACTGGAATTAGCCCTTTTAAAATGCCCATTTTCTTTTTTTTTTTAATTTTTTTTTTCAACGTTTATTTATTTTTGGGACAGAGAGAGACAGAGCATGAATGGGGGAGGGGCAGAGAGAGAGGGAGACACAGAATCGGAAACAGGCTCCAGGCTCTGAGCCATCAGCCCAGAGCCTGACGCGGGGCTCGAACTCACGGACCGCGAGATCGTGACCTGGCTGAAGTCGGACGCTTAACCGACTGCGCCACCCAGGCGCCCCTAAAATGCCCATTTTCAAACTTCCTCTTTTATAGGACTGAAGTAATTGAGGAATGACAAGCTCTTTCTTTTTACCTGTACTATTTTATAATAATTTAGATAGCTCATCTAATCTGAACTGTTGGCTCTTTGCTTTTCTCACTTGGTCATCTTATGCCTGTCCCCAAACACTTCACTTTCCTAGTGACACCAGGGGTCAGGTTATGAAGCACCCTTTTGTAAGAAATGAGAAGAGGGGCACCTGGGTGACTCAGTCGGTTAAGTGTCTGACTCTTGATTTTTGGCTCAGGCTGTGATCTCACAGTTTGTGAGTTTGAGCCCTGCATCAGGCTCTGTGCAGCAGTGCTGAACCTACTTGGGATTCTCTGTCTCCCTCTCTCTCTATGCCCTACCCCACTTGGTCTCTCTTTTTCTCTCTTTCAAAAATAAATAAATAAACATTTAAAAGATGAGAAGAGGTTTCTCTTCCCACAAGATCATGTTTTCATAAACAATGAAATTTCCTGAAGATCTGCATAGTGGAATAAGAAAAATACTCACACTTAGTTCTTTAGTCTTTTTGTTTTTGTTGGAAAAAAACCGTGAAATTATCTTTAAAATAATGTGAAATGTTATTTTAAATGTCTCTTCATCTATCAAGTGAAATAAGACTTCTGCTTTGGAGAGAACTTGAACATTGAATGAGAGTCCAACTGAGGGAAGATAAATTTTGGGGTATGGCAGAAATAGCCGGAGTCAGGCCTTCTTTCAGGTGTACACACCAAAGAATAACACTAAGGCATATCCACTAAGGTGTATCTCACTGCATATGTAATGCAAGAAGAAAGATTTCTGCCTCCATTTTATGACCATTGGGGGGTGTATGAATAAAGAGAAAATTATTCAGAAATTTGGATTATCTAGGACAGGAATGTATCACCTGGGGCCAAGGAAAACCTGAATATCATGGATGAGTCATCTATGACCCCCTGAAGTTATATGCAAAATTTGGTGTGCATGTATGTATCCTCATTTTTCATTGTTGGTGAGGGGAGTGTCCAGTAGATTTTGTTTGGTTTTCAAAAGGTGTGTGACCTCAAAAAAGGTGAGGAATCAAAGCAACAGAGCCAGACTACCATTTCCCCAACTGTATTTCATGGGACTGAATGGACCATGTGATGTGGTCCTCATGTGGTCAGATACGCTTGGGAAGCATTGTTTAATGTATTTCACCTGTTAGAGATTTATAAAACATTAAGTTATTGAAGACTATAGGATATCCTGAGGTAAAGAAGCCTGTTTTACTTTGTTTAAACTAGCGTTTTATTTGACAATGAAATCCTGGCTTTTTAAAATACCTGTAAACATCACATAGGCACCAGAGTTCCACACGTGGAGTCTGAGAAACGTTGAACTAGCATGTGTCGCCTAGATTCCCTGCCTCTCAGTGTTAAGAGCTCTTCTTCAGGGTTGAAAAGTTGAAAAATTCTTTCTTAGGTATTCTAAGATAGAACTTGACTGATCAGAGAAATTATACAATTGGAGGGTTGGAAGGCCACTTGATTACAGGTCTACATGTAAAAAACAGGTAATCTAAGTAATCCTTCACTGGATACTTGAATTATCTCTGTGATATCACCTCAAATGGCATTTCCACAATTTTGTAATCCTTTCCTTAATAGAGAATTCACTAACTCTAGGGCCATTGCACCATTTCTAGGCTGTTCCCTTCCTGGTCTGGTTCTTTTTTCTGGATATGCCTCTGTGTTCTTGTTAGCCCATCTGCCGTTTGAAGAGAGGCAACACTGGCTGATCTTCTTGAAGTTTTTGCTTCTCTAGGAAAGCAGCTATAGTTCCTTTCTTCCATTGTTCCTCATGGTTTCAGGCCCTCAGACCCTGGCACTGATATTTGGTTTCTCCTTTCCTGAGCCTCACACAGGCATTCTGTCTACCCACACTGCTTTGCCAGGGTGACTGGAACATTTCATTGAAAGGGTGCATCATCTTCAGTCCCCTTTACAGGAAAATTCACACATGCATGTTTCCATCTGGTGTCTGTTGCCACACCCAAGTACTCTCTGGCAATCAGCCACCTACCTGCAACTGGATGTAGAGCCGCTTTTGCATTACTTAGCCCTGCCTGCATCACGGTTGGTCAACTGGGTATGGAGATCTAACTCCAACTGGACCAATCAAATTATCCGTCTTGATGATTGGAATTGGGTTATGTTGATCCTACCTACTCGCTCCTGGGGGACTTGTATGGAGCTGGTATGGTCAGGAGCTGTGAGGGCAGCCAGGCACATGGAGAAGCTGAAAAACAACTACAGAGAGAAGACAAGTTAGATGGGCAGGAGTAAGCAGAAGAGTGCATGCGGTGGGGAAAGGGAAAGAGAGAGAGAGAGAACCGCTATTTCCCATGCTTTATTTCTTGTGATCCTGCCTTTGGGTTCACTGGACTACTGCTGATTCTTTATAATAAATTTTACTTTATTGCTTGAGTAAAAATGTAGGTTTATATTGCTTATAATTAAAATATCCTTGACAAAAGATATCTAAAGGTCTTGGAAACAGTCTCCAGGGAAAAGTTGGATTATGGCAGAGTTCTCCCAACTTGTCTCTTTTCTCCCATTCAGCACTTCATCCCACCCTCATTTGATTTATTAATCTGCCGTACTTCTGTGCCTCTGCTTATGCTAGTCCCTCTCCTACAATGCCCTCCCTTTCAATCTGTTTAAACCCTTTAAAGATGCAATTATTCCTCTTCTCTGAAGCTTTCCCTGATCATTTAATAAATGCTTGTTGAATAAGAATAGCCAATATGATTAAAGTAATTAAAGGTCCCATAAATAAAAACAAAAGTATTGTAGACTTCTTTGAGCAAGATAAGAAAGGGAATTGGTGACCTAATGGCAAGGAATAAACAGAGGACTGTTCCACAAGTTATGCTGAAGCTGTCACTCTCTGTCTTCACTCAAGCCAATGAATGAGTCAGGACTGGCATCAAGAACAGTTTTGGGCCATAGAAGGAATTTCTCAATCTTTGTAGGATTCACTTCTACAGCAGTTGTGCAAGAGCTTGTGGAATTTCTTGTAGATTTAAAGTAGCAAACACCTTTCTTGAACCCTTCTAAAAAGGTAATTTCTGAGGGCCCTTTCTTTTAGAAATCTCCTTTTTAGCACGTGGTATGTAAGAGATGTTTAATAAACATTTATTGAATAAGGAAGGGAATGAATGAGTATGGCTTCTATCCCTGAAGTTCAACCACTAGACAAGCAAAAGGCCAGCAACTTGTTTTGCAGAAATACTTTATCTGATGGTTGGAAAAGAAACCAAATATAATCTGACACATATAGAAATGGACAGAATTCTTTAATTTCCAGAAGTAGGCAACTAAAGCAGTTTTAGAGTTGATATAGGGACAAGCAGGCCTAATGCTTAAATGTATGAGCCACTAAAAACAGCCACCACATTCCTGAATTCTTGCGCTCCTTGGCTAGGGAACCAGCATTCCAAAATCCCCAAAACACATCTCCACCATTGGCCAGGGAGCCAGAGTCTCTGCTATCCAGGGCAGTATCATGTCATGCTGAATATTTGAAAGGGGGAATGACTACCTATATCTTTCTAGCTCATTTGGGGCCATTGGCACAGTGCAGAGAGCAGGCATCCCATCTGAGGATGAGTAAGAATCCAGCCCTTTTGCCAAATCTCTTAAGAGAGTAATACAGAAGGAAATGGAAGCTCACTTCCATTCATCAGTTAAGAGATGCTTTATCTGTAGAAAGTGAGAGGAAGATGCCAACAACAACAAAACTCCTCTTGGAGTGTGAAGTGGTGCAGACCCCAGGGTTGTGGGAAAAATGCTAGTTCAGCCCAGGCTCCTCACATCCGCCCTATGGGCAGGGGAGAACCTGCATTGCTGGACAGTGTGTTCAAGTCACCAGCTGGGAGTAGGATGCTAGAGGTGTCAGGGTCCACTTTCCCCTTTTCCATTTCTATGGGAATGGATTGACAGCCATGCTTTAATTAAATTCTCAATGGCTGAACATCCTGTAGTGAGATGAACAGAAGATTCAGACAATTAGGCTAGTAGACCTAGTTGGTTTTCGTGAGAGAAACGGATTTTTTTCCAACTCAGTTGGTGTTTATGCCTAGCTGTTTGAATTAAGTTAAATTCTGGCAAAGTGATGGGGATACACAGTTGAATGATTTACATGTGACTTGAGAAAGGACATGATTGCAAAGCTACTTCTGATCTTTAGTTACAAAATAAACTTCATTTCTTTTACTCCCCTTACTCAAAGGTGCTCTGGTCTGAGCAGTTATACAAACTTCCAAAGTGGTGATAGGGAGTTGGGATGATTAAAAGCGTTCCCTCTGGAATTCTCTGCAGACCCAGCTCAGATCCTGCAGACCTTCCCAGACTCCCTCTGCATGAATTCACTCTCCAGCCTCTCTTTTTCCATTTGCACAGTGGTCTCTACCATTGTCATGTTAGGACTTTTTGTTCTGTTTCTTATTTGGACAATGAATTTCTGTCAATGCTAATGCGAAACATTGACTTTAATGGTATAGAAGCATGATTCTTGTGCTTCTTTGGTTAGGGTTTTATTTAATTTTGTCAACTGAAGTGCATTGGAAGTACAGTCTGTCTTCTAAGTTAGGTCAAGTGCATGAAATTAATCAAATTCCAAAGAAGAGGTTGATGCCCAGACACAGCAGGAATGCTCCTGACAATTGAAAAAAAAAAAAAAAACAACAAAAACCATTCAGAGGGATGATTTATCAAGGGACTATAATGGAGAATGGAGAGGGTGGGGGAAGGGAGAATTGAATTTAACAGATGATGTCCTTTACACTATAAGAGAATGTGAATGATAAAGTTTTTTGTTTGTTCGTTTTCTGTTTTAGGTTTGTTTTGTTTTTCTTTTTTGTTTGAAGAGTCAGAACTTCTTCTTATAGATCATCTTTCTATAGATTATGTCATGAAAACCTCATGTATAAAGCATGGAGGACCAACACTGAGAATATCCAGGCATGAGAGTTGTAGGTGACTTTCAGAGTCGCCTGATTGTTGGCTTTCTGTTTCTTTAAAAGGGAAAGTATTCTGTGGTTATTTTCATAGGAGGCAAAATTGGAAAAAATAATTATGCTTACAAGCCTCAGAATTCCAAGTCCTATGAAGGCAGAGAGAATGGTTGTTTAGTCTGGAATTAGATCCTCAGGGCCTACTATAATGCCTGGCCTATAGAACATCCTTGGTATATATTTGTTAAAAATACTGTCTGAATCAGAAAGTTTCAGAAAACTGTAAGCACTTCCAGATTGATTAAAGGCACCACAACAGAATTTTTATTGCTAGTTACTAGAGGTATTTGATAGATTTAGTCCTATGCAGTGAATATATATGGCATCCACATTGGCTTTAGTATATGTTCTTGAGAATTTATTACAAGGATACCAGGAAAACCTAACCAACAGCTGCTTTTGTCATTTCAAAAGATTCTCTATTGCAAAACCTGTAGAAGTAGTAACAAGGTAATATTTCTTTGAAATGAAATGAGAATTTAATCAACTCCTACCTATGATAATTTTAAGGATCGATCTGTTAATCTGGCTATCTGAAATAAAGAGAGTTTGATATTGATCAAAAAGTACATGGTAAAGGCCATGAGTATTTGCATCCACATTTATCATACCTTCATGGAGTCTGTGTTGAGACCAAGAATAATCCTTTTTATTTCTAATAGGTCAGAACTTCATTGTGCAAAGTATGAACATTGTCTTTCTAGCAAGGTTTTATTAGTAGATCTTGATTTTGAATGATTCCTTGAAAACATTTGGATAGTAGTTATTTCTTATATATTTGCTGAGTGACTGAATGAATAAGTGAATATGAAAGAAGTCAACAAATCAGAGAATGCACTGATTGGTTTCTTAGTGCTCTCAGAAGGCGAAGAGCTTTTCAAATCAAATTTATATATTTAATATGAATGACAAGGAAAAAAAACCCTACTTCTTTCAAGTTTCAATGACTTCTAAGGATGAGGCTAGTCGTTTCTGTTAATTATCAGTAGCATTAAGTACCAAGAAGTAATAATATTAAGCACCGAAGACAACCTGGATATGTTTAGCTAAGTAATTCCTAAAAGGAAAGTTTAATGGAAAATTAAAGTGCCACACTAAGCCTCAAATGAAATCCATAAGCCTCAGCCAATACTTTTGTTCACTTTTTGCCCATAATTCTATTTTTAATGTCCTTGCAATTATAACTGTGGACCCACTTGCTGGGGGCAGGGGTTTGCCAAAAGGGCAGACCTTAGAACATCTCACAGTTTTCTGGATGTAGAGCTGCAGTGCAAAAATAGTGTATAAAGGACATATTTTTCTTTCAAAAGAAAAAAAAAACCCAGCTCAAACCATGCCCAGGCACACAGAAGAACAACACTGCATGCCGATGGTGCCATGCCAATTCTTAACAGTACCTCCAGGATTGCCCAGCGTTCCGGACTGGGTTCAAATTCAGGTTCAGGTGGGAGAAGTAGTATTCAGCAATGATTTGTGCTTGGACAAAACTATTCGCAAACCATTATTCAATTTGCACATCCCTGGAAGAGAGGTAGCCACATGCATTATAGGCAAAAGAAAGTGAATGTAGCATTATTAAAGTTTTCAAGTCAGGTTTTTATATTATAATTACCGAGATAATTACTTTAAAAATGTTTCCCTGTGAATTAGGTTTCTTTTGAGCAAAGGTCAGAAATAAGTCAATTTTAGACTTTTTTTTGGTTATATACTTTGGTGATACAGAGTGTTGCTTCCTTGATGCTTACATTTCTAAACACCATTTTTTTTTTAACCTGTGACTCCAAATCGAACTTGTGTTGGGAAATGGGTCATATACAGGGCCTTTGATTTCTTGACCATAGAAATAGCCACAAAAGTGTATTATTCTACAGGGCTGGAACCCATGGCTATGGTCTTTTCCAATAAAGCTCCACCAATAGGGAAGCTAGTGTTTATTTAGAAATGGCAATCACACTGTAAAGTGACATGCATTCTGACAAAGGCATGGGATCTGGTGCCTAGAATTCTTAATTTTTCCCACTATTGGGATTCGTAGGGCCCTTGGCCTACTCCCTCTTGCCCTCCCAACACGATCCCTGCCAAAGCCAGCTCTGAACACTTTCATCAGTCTGAGACTGATAATCAAAACGCAAGGCCAGTTTCCTTTGAGCACATCGATAAGGCAAGAATGGCTTTCCCAAGGAGTGGCTTGAGAAAACAAATGCTTGGAATATTCAAATTATTTCTGTTTTTCATAATTTATTTGTTTCTCCTTCCACCCTAGCCCAGAGTTGCTAATCCCCAGCATTTCTACTTGCCTGTAACGGACAATCATAAATTTCCAGAGAAGTAAGGGTTTGTGGGTCTGAAGCACAGTGACGTTGTTTGTTCAAGATATTTGGAGACGGTGCCAAATGCATAACAAAACATGGTTTATGGCCTTCATTTGGCATTGATTTGTGCTAGAAAACTCAGAGTATCATTTCCTCCAGAAAGTTTTGCATTTTTGATGAGAGAAAATATTTTCAACAACAGAATTCTTGAAGAACTTTACAATGTTTAATTTTGGAATTCCTTCAAAATAAAGCAGCTTTAAATTTTTCTTGTCATTTTAAGTTGTTGCTTTTAAATGGAGCCTTCAAAGTGATCTTTCCAAGGAGTATTCCTTTACAAACAGTCATTTGTGTATCCTGGGGGACACAAGCCAACTTGAAGCACTGGCTGTGTTGTTACAAATGTAGACTTTACAAGAAACTGGTGGCAAGAAACAACATTACACTGGTATGCACCCTGCCACCTGGGCCTGAGCCAGAATTCTTCCAGTGGCCTTGGAGCCTCTGGAGAGATGAATTGTCCAGATTCCCAACAAAGATAGCTTTCACCAAGGAAGAACTCAAGTGTGAGCAGATCAGAAGACTCATCATGTCCAATAGAGAGGGAATATAATGTTTCAAGAAGTCCACTGCACAAGAATTAGAACGAAAAATAAATTAAAAAGCAAGTCAGTTTCTCAAACGCAAATGCTTGTTACTCACTGGAATAGAAGGGGTGAAACAAAGGGAAAACCAGAGGGGCCTAACAACCCCTAGGTCACACGTCCTCCACAGTGTTGACTTCCCTCACTGAGATCTTTCCTTTGTTAGGAAAAACAAGACAAAGCTAAAGAACAAAACTATTAGGTAGGGTCAGCACAAATGGAGTCAATTTTGAAAGAAAAAGCATTGTTATGAGTGATGCTAGGCCCGATCTGTCACTAGTTTGTCTGCAGGCTCCATAAACACAGATTCCTGGCCACACCCCCAGAATTTCTCATTCAGTAGGTTTAGGGTGGGGAGCGGGTCCCAGAGTGAGCAATTCTGACAGATTCCTAGGTGATATGATGCTGCTTGTGTGGGACCAACTTTGAGAACCATTGTTTTAGCATAATTCATTAGCTTTGAGATCCAAGGAAATGGAAGCACATGATTTTAAGGTAACTTTGTGATAGTTTGGATTTATTCTCATGCAGGTGTCTACCCATGCAAACTACAATAGGGGAAGCATGTGCCTGGATAATTCAGGCCACAGATTTCATTAAAATATTTCATCCCATATTTTCCTATATAGGAAGTTTCTTTTCCTAGGAGAGTAGAAGGGGAGTATTTTCAAATCATCCTATGATAGCTTTATCACCCTTCTTCATTTTTGCATACGGATTGCAAGGTACTATTTGTCCTAACAAGCATCTATTGACCTGTTCTCTAATAATGACTTTACTCTGGTTTCCTGTTTGTACAAGGTCTGGAAAAAACTGTTAGGAAATGGAGAGTGTGAATGGGCATGGGGTCTTCTAAAGAAACTAGTTCCAAGCTACATCCTTTTCATGTCTGTGGGAAAGGCCACAGGCAGTCTGATGATAAGTTTATAATGTGTTGTTACATCAAGCCTGGATGAACCAAAGAAGTGCTTCCTATTCGTCTTCAGGCCAGGCTCTAATTAGGGAGACCCTGGAAAAAGCCACAGAAGAGCCTCAGAATCTCCAGGAGAAATTCTGGGGCAATTGGTAAGCATTTCACCCCATAAAACTGCATGATGACAAGGAATAAAAATAATCTTGGTATTAACTTAAACTAACTCTTGTTTAATGCCAGGAGTTCTTAACTCCTATTCTATTTTGCCTGCATTTCCAACCTTTGTTTTGTAGGCCTACCTGAGTCTTTCCTTCTGGACACTGTTTGTGTTTGTCTTCGTTATAATGCTAGTGAGACCTTAATTGAGTGACCCTGAAATTCTAGAACGTTTAATAATTCTTTACAATCAGCTACTCACCTGCAAAATAAAAACCCTTGTGAATGCTCTTCAAAACTCACAACCAAACATGAAAGTATGGGTATCCTGTTGGTGGCAATGGGCAGCTTTTAGAATCATATCTTCTATCTCCTAAAACAGACTTCCAAAGCAGGTACTTTAGGTGGGGTGTCAGGCATTCAGTTTAATCACCTGAAGGGCCACCTATATCATGAGCAAGGGACCACTCTGCAGTGAGCATTATGATTCTGATACCTTTTAAGTCAAGTTTCTGACACTTGCAACTAAGAAACCTATGGTCACAGGACCCTTTTTGATTGTAAGAATGGGAGAGAAAGCCCAGCATCACTGAGACTGCTCCAAACAGAAGTAACATCCAGTCAGCATCACCGAGACCTGCTCCAAACAGAAGTAACATCCAACCAATGCTGACCTGACTTGTCCTCTTCATTTTTATATATGTTCACTGAAATTCACCACTCTGAGCTTTAGACATACCCCATCTCACCTTTGGGTCTCTTCCTATGAGTATGATTCAGTAAGAAAGCACTATTCTCTTTTGCATTATTTTGCTGCTGGGAAACTCAGCTGTTGGGACCACTTGAGAGTCCACATTAAGAAGCAGACGTTCTCCTTCACCTCTGGGAAATCTGGATGAGTGGATGATCAAAGGCTACCAGAAGACATGTATGGAAACAGCTCTAAAGGTAGACTTCTGTAAATTCTGTAAGTAGGAAACTTTGTTGTCAGCATGTGCCCGGTTTCCCTCTTGGTGCACTCCTCTCTCTTAAAGATGTACCTAATGCCCTCAAGCTGTATTCTGGGTCTCCAGTGGACCTGTGGGTCTACTTAAGGTGTAGAGACTACCCAGGATCTAGCTCTCAAACCATCCTCTGCTTCAGACTTTCTGTCACTTCAGGGTATGGAGACCATGTGGTCTAAGCTACGAATAGGCTTGCCTAGAGTAAAAGTGTGAAGTAAAAGTAAAAATAAAAAGCCTAAAGTAAAAATGTGCTGAAGAGAACCACAGGGCAGAGTATATAAAATTAAAATGATCCCAGAGAATCACCCTGGAAGATATGCTTTATGAGGGGGAGGATCTTGTCTGTTCAGTTCACACCACAATCCCTAGCACCTGCCTACTATGTAGCCCATAGTAGGTGACCCACAAATATTTTTAGACTCAGTGAATGAACATATAAAGTCAGGATGTATGGTCCAGTGTAAGTGCCATTCAGCAAGGTACCTGCTCTTATCCCAGCAGGCTGTGAGTTAGAAAAGAGCAGGTCATCTACTGCAGACCTTGATTTTAGTGACTGACAAGAACAGACCAGGAGGAACTCAGGAGTCAGATACTGATGGAGAAGGAGATGACTTAGGCTTAAAGAAAGGAAAATACATGTTTATTGAATGCCTATGCTTTATTCACATTATCAGTTTTGCTTGGTGCAGTAGACCTGAAAAGTAAGTCTTAGTCTGTGTGTTTTATTAATTAGGAAACTGAATCAGATAGGCATGCTAGCAAGAGGCTAAGCTAGGATTTGTATTTTTGATACAGATATTTTTGATCCGAAGCTCATCCTGTTTAGATAAACTGGTGATGGAAGAAGAGGGGCTTCTCCAAAAATTTGACTAGATCATGGCACGAGTTTAATGTAACGTCTCCTGTGCCTCCAATATGACTCTGTAGGACATTACCTCCAACTACCCACAGCTCCCTGACTCAGCTTCTCAGTGACTCTCCATTCAGAATTCCTGATGAGAATCAGTTGACCCAGCTTGTAGAGAATATAATAAGCAGGTACAAATGTAGCTTAATGTACTCATCTCCTTGTCAGGACAAAAGTAGAACAAGAGTCCTTTAAATCAGAGTGGATATGGGAAGACAGCTATCAGTATTTCTAGGATAAACAGGTGCAGCTGACATCCACCTGCAATATTATTCCTCCTTTTGTTCTTCCATGAGTATCTGTCCCTATTTTTCTGCCAAAATGAGATGGTTTTACTCTTTTTACTTCTTACCCTTGCACAAGGTACATTATATTGGAGTCTGTTGTCAACAGAGTCGTAGGTAACTGATGTATGTTAAATATTACATATATAAACTGTGCACCTTTGGGTGCTGCTAAAGTAATGATGCCTCTTGGCATTTACTGATAAAATAAGACAAGCTGTTTATTCATTCATCTGGCCCTTGAAGCTGGCTTTTGAATGAGGAGGCCTAAGTTTGGGAGTCGGCCTTTGCTTTCACTGTAGCTGTGTGAGATCAATCATTGCAAGGACTGTGGTAAAAGTAAAGGAGGTATAGGAGAGCCCCACACAGATTTTCCTTGAAGAGAGACCCTGCTGCAGGGAGCACAGTGAACTTCGCAAAGGGAATCCCAAACAAACAGCTTTGCCATGGCTTCTCCCATGAGATTTGAAGTTTCTTTTATTTCCTGCCCACTCAGAGCTAAGATAGCAGTAGGAGGAAAGCCAGTGTGCTGTTAAATGGTGGGTTTGGGTTTGGAATGATCTGGCTTAGTCATTTCATTAGGGAATACCCAACTGTCAGAATTTTAGGATCTTTCCTCGTGGGATGGTATCTTAGTCCATTCATGGCAATGTAGGCTTTTTCTAGCATGCCCTTCAAAATTCTTCCAGCCTCTACCCATTACCCAATTTTAAAGCCACTTCACATATTTGGGTATTTGTTATAGTAGCACCCCACTTCTTTCTCAGTACCAATTTCTGTTTTAGTCCACTCTGGTTGCTACAGCAAAAATACCGTATCTTAAAAAAAAAAATACCATAGACTGGGTGGCTTATAAACAACAGAAATTTGTTTCTCACACTTCTGGAACCAAGATCAAGGTGCTGGCAAATTCTTTGTTTGGTGAGGGCCCACTGCCTAGTTTCTGGATGGCTGTCTTCTCACTGTGTTCTCACATGGCAGAAAGGGTGAAGGAGCTCTGGGGTTTCTCTAATAAGAGCACTAACCCCATTTGTGAGGGCTCTGCCCTTATGACCTAATCACCCCGAAATGCCCTACCTACAAATACTATCTCACTGGTTTTAGGATTTCAATATCTGAATTATGGAGAGATGCATTTAGTCTATAGCAGATGGTCTGTTTTCCCAAAGATGAATCTCATCTTTTTGCTGGGGTGTATAAGCCTGATTTGCAGGGTTCTGAGAGTCATGTGGGGAGAGGGTAAATGTTTGAGTATGTGGAGCTGGGCAAAAATTTTCACCATTCAGCAGTTAGACTTTCACTTCATCCCCCTATTTTCAATAGGGCACAACCTCCCTCAGCTTTGTCTGTCATTCCTGAATCTGCATCTCTCTGGTCCATTTGCTTGACAAGAAAGTTCTCTGTTCTTGCTTTACTGCTCAAATGGGGGAAAAGACTGCTTGCTGCCTGCAGCAAAGAATAGGAAAAGGTGGTCTGAGTCTAACTTCTTATAGAATCTTTCAATGAATTCTCTTTTCAAGTTTGTCTTCCACCTCCAAGTTCAGAGACATTGGTATCTCCCATTTCTTCTAAAATTTTGTTGCAGCTGTCTCCCCCCTCTGTTCTGTTTGTCTCAATATATGCTCCCCCTGCCCCATTTTATTTTGACGAGGTTTGAGGTAGAACAGGAGGTAAATGAATGGGTTCAGTCTTTCATGTTTAACCGAAGGCTCCTCCCAGGAGCTCTGGAGGGTCTGCTTGGCAGCAGTTACTCCTGTTGGGTGGGTGGGTGGATGAGGGGTGGTTACAGAAAGGAATGTAAGCTTTTAAACTTTAAAGCTACGTTAAGCTTGGGAGATCATATCCAACTCCATGATTTGACCCTGAAGACAATGGAGAACGTCTGTAATCTGCTGAGTATGAGTAGAATTAACTCCAGACAGCTCAGACTTCAAAGCATGTAACTTTTTGTATTGTCACTAAGTTAATTTTTTGAGTTGCCTAGGACAGGACTACAGCTGGGTGATGTTGGGGTAAGATGATCAAGAAGCCACCAAAAAAATGCCAGCCTGGTTTTCCTTGGGTATGCAAAAATCTCCTGCAAATTCAGTTATTCTTTAATAATTAGTAACTTACCGATCTGGTTGAATGGGAAGATTGGTTACATATAGAGGATTTATCAATTAAGTAAAAAATATTGAGAATTATTAAAGAAGTTACAAATATAGAGAAGAGAAAAGCTAGATTGACTCCTGTGATATTGGATTGGATTTGGAGATACAGGTGGGGATTCATCATTTTCTTTTAAATTAAAAAAAAATGTTTTTTTTTATGTTTATTTTTGAGAAAGAGAGAGAGACAGCATGAGTGAGGGAGGGGCAGGGAGAGGGAGGCACAGAATCTAAAGCAGGCTCCAGGCTCTGAGCTGTTAGCACAGAGCCCAATGCGGGGCTTGAACTCACGAATCATGAGATCGTGACCTGAGCTGAAGTTGGATACTTAACTGACTGAGCCACCCAGGCGCCCCTCATCATTTGCAATATATAGAGTTAAATATAGGTACATAGATATAAATCTATGTGTATATATGTACATTTTGACAATATAAATAAATAGATAGATAAATAAATATAATTCTGTGTTGTGTTTGTGAGCATGTATGTATACACATACATCTATTTCCTAGCTCTGTCTACTAAGAGGAACTGGGAGCAGTAGCACCCCAATAGTAAACGATACATCTTGGACCTGGATCATGGCTTTTAAGTACTATTCTCCATTAAAAGCAACCAAGTCTCTTTGAGTAAATAAATGATTGATTACTGGTTTGGGCAGAGGAGCCTGGAACATTTTTTGACATCAGGAAGTAAAGAATGTTCAAGAGATGCTGGGACATAAAGAAAGGACATGGAAGTCAGCTTGAAAGGGCTCCTACTGGCTAACTCTGGGACAATTTGAGGATCAGAATAAATAGTAATAGTGGATTATAACCCATTAAATAAAACAGGAATTCAGCAAGTCCATACTGATGAATAATGAATACATAAATAGGCAGAAGAGAAAATTCTAAAGCAACAACTAATAAACATAGAAAGAATGACAGAATTAGAAGCACACCATTTGGCAACTGTCATAGTAATCAATTCAAGCCAGAAACATCAGCGGATGCGAGGAATATGGTTAACATTTGATGAAAGACAGGATATTTACTTAGTGTCAAAGTATCTCCCCACAAAGTAATTTTTAATTACAAAAGGAAAAAGAATAACTTTACAGTGGAGGATCCTGGCAAGCACTACCTTAATCAAGTTATCAAAGTTAATAACACCAGTAATGAGACAACTTAAATTATGTGCCACCCAAAAGATTGCAATAAGATGAAAATTTCTGTGATATATTCTTGCCAAAAGTTGTAACCTGAATCTAATCATGAGGAAACATGGGGGGGAAAACCCATATTGAAGGATAATCTATGGAATAGCTGGCCTGTGCTCTTCCAGAATGTCAAGATCACATAAGTCAGGAAACAACTGAGAAATAGTCTCTATATTAAAGGAGACTAAACAGAAATGATGGTTAAATACTACATGTGATTTCAAATTGCATTTTTTTTTTTTGCTATAAAGCAGTGGTTCTCAAAGTATAATTTCAAGACCAGAGCTTCACCACCACCTGGAAACTTGGTTAGAAATACAAAACTTTGGACCCCATGCCAAACCTACTGAATCAGCAGGCCTGGGTTTGGGACCCAATAATCTAAGACCTTCCATTGATTCTGATACTCATTAGGGCTTGTGCTATAAAGCACATTGTTGGGGCAACTGTTAAAACTGAGGTACATTCTAATAATATGTCAGTGTTAATTTCCTGCTTTTCATGTCATTGTTTGTAGAAGCACATACTATATTATTCAGGGGTAATGAAAAGTTATGCCAGCAATTTACTCCAAGTGACTCAGGAATAAAAAGTTCTTTATAATACATATGCAGCTTTTCTGTATGTCTTAAAAATGCCTAAAATAAAATAAAATAAAAATAGGAGGGGTTAAGTTGTATATTTGTCATATTAGGAAAAAAGTGTGACTCATATTTGTTCCAACTGCTTTAATGTAATCAAATGTGGCACTAAATACAAAGGATATATATTCCATTACATGTATGGTTAAATCTGCAATGGAAAATAGTTTGTTCTCCCAAGAACCATCTGTGTTTATTTTCAGGTTGAACCAACCCTAAGGTTGCTAACATTCTTTAAAACCATGTTGATGAATGACACAATCTCTGAATCACATCAAAGTCAATATGGTTTCTTTGGGGATTCCATATCAGAGGGAAAACATTTCTGCTGAATAGCATCTGTCTATCCATATGCAGAAGAGTCAACGCATGAAACTGAAAGATAGTTGTTTTCAAATAATTGGCTGGATGACATACACAGTCCCTCGTTCTCAACTGCATTACTAATTGCCTGAATACAATCCACGTTCTGATTCTTTTTCTCGTTGTAGATTCTTTGTAAGACTTTCCATTGCACACAACTAAAATACAGCAAGAGCAAAATATAGCCTGAGACCAAGTACATATGTTGGATTAGATTCAAATATGCAGGGTTTTATCTAGGAGGAAAAATCCTTTTAGAGTTAGAGAGGAAGTGAATCAGGCCCATGGACCTTGGCTAACTGACCGATTCACAAACATTGGTGGTTGCTGGTTGTTTTTCTACTTTTGGTTGTCTACTTTGAAGCCATTGTACAACATCCAAATCCCTAGCTCCATTCTTCCTGGTGTTTTGGTGGTTATGCATTTGTTCTGATACTGTGAATGGAGAATTCCCTTCCAAGCAGCAAGTGTTCCTTCCCCAGCCATAATCCCTCAGAAGAACTGAATCTGATCAGTTATGTCACAACTGAAGAAGACTACATTTGTTTTAACAAAGTTTATTTAGAACATCCTGCTGCTAATGTCAGCACACAGATTGGGCAAGTTCCATCAAAATAACTTTCAGACTATTTGTACTCAATTAAATGTTTATTTAAAATTTCCTTTGGGTTTTTCCTCCTGTAAATGTATTGTTCATTTTTCACATACCAGGCACTGTTGTTTAGTCTCAAGGGCATTACTTGTTACAAATTTAACAACTGTGACATATTAAAAACAACATTTAGGGAAGAAATTAGGGTTGAGAGGATATGACCAGATGTTTCCGTGGTGTTTCACCAAAATGTCACTTAAATGCCAACAAGATTTTAAAAGGAATTTTTTCCCAGAGTCTCCCTACCCACTTGACTGGCCCTCAAATATGTTGCCATCATAGTTGTATTAGCAAACCCACTTAATTTTCATTTTAATTACAGTTTTCTTGAAGATACTTAAAATCTTTTCACTGTCATTTTTTAAAATTCACTATGGCAATAGAAAGAATCATGCTATGCCACATACTACTTTTGTGACCCAAATTTTCATGCGAACAAAATCGGGATATTGGTACTTATCTCCTGTGATTGTTATGGCGGTTAAGTGATGTAACGTATGCGGCACTCTTAGCCCGGTAGTTGGTACACAATGACAACACATTAAATAGTGTTCATATGATTACAAACAAGGCCAATTATTGTTACAAGCCAAAAAACACCCACTAAGTGCCCTGGTATATATTTCCTTGGAAAAAAATGCAGTCTTCCCTGCAGTCTCTTTAGTCTTTTGTTGAGATTGTCATTTAGCATCAGGGGAAGAACCTATCAAGAGGCAACTTCAGAAGAGAGTCATTATTATTTATTTTTTTGTAAGTTTATTTATTTATTTTGAGAGAGAGAGAGAGAGAGGGAGAGAGAGAGAGAGAGAGGTAGTGGAGGAGGGGCAGAGAGAGAGGGAGAGAGAGAATACCAAGCAGGCACTGTCAGCACACACAATGCAGGGCTTGAACTCATGAACCGTGAGATGGTGACTTGAGCTGAAATCAAGAGTTGGATGCTTAACTTACTGAGCCATCCCGGTACCCCATTATTATTTTTAAATATCTAGTGGTAATTAGATGAGACCTCTCTGAGCCAATTTCTAGATTCAAGATCAAGTAGAAAAGGAGCCTGCAGGTAAATACAACAGAACAGAGAGACTGTCTGTACCCCAAGTGGAGGATTCCAGGTTTGCTCTCCTTCTGTGGGAATTCTGTTGATGTCAGAGGGTTAATAGAGCTTTTTAACAGTAGACTGGGGCCCTGGAGTTTTCATGATTTGGCCCACATTCAAAAATATACAAAAATATAAAAGTCAGTGAAGCAAATGCTGTTCAACAGAGGTTTTTCAGGGAAAAGGGATAAGCTTGATCCAAAAATATTTTGGAGGGTGGAGACATTCCAAGCATACCATTCCATGCCTGTGCCAATGGAATGTGGGCACAGCACAGGAACAATGTCCAAGGCTGGAGAGCTTTAGAGGACCAGGGAAATTCTGAGTGAAAAACACAAAGCAGTGAAGACCCTGTCCCTACCAAAACCAAGCTTCCCTATTTACAGGTTGAATAGTGAATTTGAAGTGAATTTTAGGTCCATGAACTATGAATTCCAAAATTTGGTGCCAAATAATTACAGTTACACTTTGCAAATGTATAACTCTACTCTGGTCTGTTTCTCTCTCTGTCTGTCACTCGGGTCTCTCTCTTTGCCCTCTGTCTCTGTCTCTCTCTTTCCCTCTCTCTCTCTCTCTCTCTCTCTCTCTCTCTCTCACACACACACAACACACACACACACACACACACACACACACACACACACACACACACACACTGAATTGGAAGGAGAGATTGAGCAAGTTCCAATTACTACATTTAAATCCCAGACTGGAAATAACATTTTGTCTCTTCCCATTGTCTTTGACTTTAGGCTGGTAAAACTGCCATATTGAAAATTAAAAATAAGCATAATTATGGGCTGATTTTTATATTAATCATAAAAAGGGAGTTATTTCTAGACATCCTCAAACTTTTTGAATAAAGTTTATTTGCTTGTAATGGTTATTTGCTCGTTAATGGTTGTTGTATTATCCTCATTAGTGTTTGTGATCCTTCAAGATATGAGAGGGTTTTGATTTTGAAAGATCCCCATTGTTCCCAAGAACGATTTGGCCCACAGTTTGAGGATATGGTTGTGTCTGTGGTCGTTCATCTTCATTCCTCCCTATAGGTAAACTCAAGAAATGATGAGACACTTGGGGGTCCAAAAATGACTGAGGATTTTTCAATTGAAAAGGTCAGTCAAATGTCCTTCAAAAAATACTTTGCAGACTGTTTTACTAAAGAGGCATACCCTCCTTTTCCTTGACCTGATAATCTATTTAACTGAAGAAGAGCAATTGAGTTTATGGCAAAGAAGCATTCAGGAGGTTGTCTAGAAGTGGGATGGGTCGATGTTTCTCAAAGATGGGGCACAGCTCACCTCAGTCAGAATCCCCTGGGGAGCTGTTAAAACTTCAGCTTCCTGGGTCCTATTCCAGCCCAACAGAGTCCTGATTTTGGGGGGTGGGGACTGGGAAGCTGCATTTTTAATGGACTCTGCAGGTGATTTGTAGGCATCTTTAAATGTAGGAGTCTCTTCAAAGTGGAAATTAGTAGTTATCATAAAAACTAGTAGTGCTTTCTGCCCTGACACTCCTCTAGCTTTGAAGAGAGGGTCAGTAGCACATTGATTTTGAAAATCCAATTTGATCCATAGAGCAAGTCCTTCTTTCTCTTTTTAATGTTTTCTCTAGCTCTGTTTTCTTCCATGGGCTCAGTCATCCAGTCTTCTTCACACAGTAACATTTGGAGTTGAGCAGTTTCCAAAATGTTGGTATTTTTGTTGGTCATTGTTTTATTCATAATGCTTCTTCATTGATGGTCAGTGATCATGGTCTACATTTCTAGGCAAGAAAGGGGACACATACTAGCAGCTGAGCCACTTGGCTCTCACCAGGTGTGGAGTAGTCTCTTACAACACCTTCTATAGGGCAGCAGTTCTCAACCCTGATTATACATTAGAAATGCCTGGGAAGGTTTAAAACTCTCAATACCTAGGCCACACCCCAGACCAACATCATCCCAATGTCATCCCAACCTCCAGGTAGGACCCAGGCACCTATACTTTGTAAAGCTCCTCTGATATCAGCATGCAACTTAGGCCAAGAACAACTGTCCTGAGGCATTTGTAGAAAGTGCATCGAAGCCTTTAGGACATCCAAAGGAGATCGTCAATATTTTTCTTTACAGGCATAGCTTCTTCTATCCGCAGTACACTCTAACAGGAGGAGAAACTTTAGGAGGTATTTATTATAGAGATGTGTTCTTGAGAGAATTTTTAAGTTTCTTTAGAGTTCAACACCATTTCAGGAGATCCAGTATGAAATGCTACAGTGTGAATGTTGAAATTTAAAATACACACGCATAGACTTACCCACACTGTGAACCATCCCTGCCCACCTTTGAAACTCCCCTATACCAACCTATCACTTTGTTTCAGAGAATCTATGAAATTTATCAGTCTTCAGCTGTCTTCTCAAGAGTCAGTAACAGATCTCCAGTGAGCTGAAACAGGAAAAGTTGTTTTAAACCATTGACTGCTTAATAAATTAGCACTAGACGGCTCTTAGCCTAATTTATCTCTGAAAGCCAGTTTCCCAGGGTATCAGAGCAATACCACAAGAAAAATTATTTCCATTAAACACCACAAAAATGTCTTTCCTGTGATACTTCACCGAAAGGGTGACATGTACGAGATTCTCAGTCACAAAACAGGAAAGAAATGTTTGAAAGTTAAATTAAAAAGTAAAGCACAGTTAAGATTTTATTGAGCTTAAACCCCATTCCTACCCCCCTAAACATATAAATCTGTTCTGTGTTCTGTGTCTCCCACTCAGATGGGTGATAAATTTTGGATGCTGAATTCTTATGTCTCTAAAAATAACGTTTACCTAAAGTGAAGTGCAACATCTGGGTCCACTGGGGGAGCATGAAGTGGCCTTTCAGGTTAATTATTTGTGTGGTCAGGTTAGATTTCCCAACCCTGAAAATGATACCAGTTTTGTTTCTTTTGGCCCCTGCCCACCACAGGTAAAGAGTCCTGTCCCAGTGACTTTCCCATAGATCCGCTCCTTCATGCAGAATGTGGCCATCAATGCCCCAATATTGAGGAATTTGGCATATTTTCCATCTGTTCCCTGAGCTGGAGGACATGCTGTGTCTGGAAGTCCCTCTGTTACTATGATTAGGAATAGATTAAAGAGTTACCCCAGTACTCTCATAGTGGATGGCATCAGAACAGATCCAAAGGTCCTAATATTCTCAGAGGAGTTTCTCTCTGCCATCCCCATCAAAGGGTATGTCTGCTTATCTAGACCAGAGAGTAGGTTGAGGTGGTCCGTGTGCACTTTTAGACACTATTCAAGTAGCAGAGGTAACAAGGCTGGCCTTAGATTGATCATAATAAGCATGCTTCACCCCCCCTTTCTAATACTTTAGTCCGTATTCTAAAAGAGGCTAATACCATGGAAAAAGAAACCTTATGAAGGAATGTAGTGAGAGCAACCAGCTGTTCAGGGTGATCCTGGGAAATGATGGTCTTTATTTATTATTTTTTAAATATGGATAAAATCACAGCTTGAAATACATTTTTAAAATCTCTAGATCTTTGTATAAATTTGAGTCCAAATAATTTCATCCGTAACATAAATTTTTTCCAGGCACTGACTCAAGACCTGGGAGTTATCTTTTCATTTTTCCCCCTTCCCTACCGAATTCTGTTTATTAATTCCTTCTCTTCTCTTCCATTTTCTTGGCTACTTCCTCTCTTTAAGTGTGATTGCTTCATTTTGGTCTATCGTAAAAGGCTCCTTACTCATCCCCAGACCTTTAACCTTTCAAAATTAAAGGCCATTCTGTACCACCAACAGAGCAAGCTTCTTGGATTATTGCTTTTATTTCTTACTTTAAACTTTTGTAGTGGCTCTCTCACTGACTACTGAATAATATCATGGCAATTTATTCTGGTGTTCAAGGCCTTTTACAGTTTGGTTCCAAATCATGCCTCCTGTCTTATGCTAATGCCCATGTTCCAGCCAAATGACACCGCCACACCCCTCCCCCCACCTCATTTCTTAACCTCATCTTGCCCTTTCTTACCTCTGGCTCACATCATTCCCTTGACTTGGACTGTCACTTTCTCTCATCTGTCATTATTAATGAAATCTTACTTGTTTTTCCTCCAAAACCTACTCAGAAGTCCCCCTTTCTTTCATAAAGCCTTTTTTGGCCACTTTAGTCAGAACCTTTCTTTGCCTGCCTGTCCTCAAGCATTTGATTAGAGCTAATCTCAAGGTGCTTAACATGCATTGTCTTGTACTATAGTTATTTGGGTACCTAGTTTACTAGCCTTCTGATTGGAATTTCTGAAAGGCATAAACCACATCCTTATTCTTTAACATGCCTTGTATATGTTGGATTGTGAATGAGTAAATTAAAGAATGAAGTTAAATGCTACTTCCTTCCCTTCTTAATCCTTAACTGAAAAAGTGTGATGTGGAGGATAGGCCCTGGAAAAATCTCTATATATCTGATTTGAGGGTAGTGGAGACTTTGGTGTATCTGAGTTCAGATCAGTTTCCCAGGACCATCTCTGTGTACAGAGGCTTATCTCAATGAATGGATCCTCCCGGGTCTTTGGAATTTCAGGGATGTAAGGGGGCAGAGGTTTGGGCCTGTTGTCATAAAACATGTATTTTAAGAAAAAATTTAACCAGAGGTTGCATAACTTTCTGAAAATTTGAGGCTCAAAGCTGGCAAGTATGTGGTGCAGGTGGCCTGGGAGCTACTGAGTGGGCCTTGCTTACTCTGGAAACCTGGCTTCAAGACTTGGGCAGATCTTTAATTTATAGGCTGAAAAACAAAAGACACTTAAAGGGAAAAAAAAAATACTTTAAAGGATTGAAATGGTGCAGCACAAAATGGCTTATTTTAGGGGAATCATAGGCCCTTAAAATTAATTTCTCTTTACTTGAGAGTTATTTCTGCAAGCAGAGATTTTGGGTAAATGTGAATCATCACACTTTATACGTAACAATTATACCTAACAACGATGTAAATCTGGTCCTTTGTTTCTCTTATTTGCCACAGTACCATGACTGTGTTAGTATTAACAAAGTGAAGAAATTGTTCAAAGAATGAAGGTGAAGGTGAAGGTGAACTAAGTGAACAATTCAGGTCCCCAAGTTTTTTCTTTTTTAAAATATCAGGTATTGAGGCCTGAACTTGTCAATAATTACCTGTGTTATCTCTTAATTCCATTTTGCCTGGATAGCTTCAGATTTTTGATTTGGAACACAAGAGTAATAGAAATTTTGTCTATCCCATGTGATTATAATGAGGATTAAATAACAAATGTGAAAAGTATATTTAAAAAGGACTTTGTACCTTCTGAAGTACTGTGCATATGTTTGTGTGTTGTAGGTATGTATGTATTATTCAAGTAATGCAGCTGATTGCTCTCTGACTTATATTAATCCTTGGAGACATGAAGAGGGCTTCAGAGTACTGTAACTTTGTGTAGATGGATAGATGATAGATGGATAAGTGGATAGATGAATGGGTCAGTGTATAAATGTACATATACTTGTATTTCTACTTTAAATATATATAATTTAACTAGCAGTTATACTTTTTCAGATAATAAAAATTTTAGAAGTGAATCCAAAGTAGGAGATTAGGTTGATTGGATTTGATATGTACTGTTTATGTGGTTTGAAACGTAATTTTACATTTTTTCAATAGTTGGGAAATGTTCCCTAGTGCAGTGCTTTCTAAATGTGGTCCTTCTGTCTTATGGCTCTCTCTCTTCTAGTCTGCAGAGTCCTCTGCATTTAGATGGCAGTGGGGAAAGAGATGGTGGGGACAATGCAGCCTTATTAATCGTTACCCATTGACTTTAACCATTAACCATTTCAAGGGTGACACACACCACTTCTCACATTCTCTTTCTGAGGACAAGTGCCCTTCCTTACCCCCATGAAAAGGACCAGAAAACATAATCCCTGGCTTCGTAGACACTTCTGAGCATTCACACTTCAGTAGGAAAGGGGAGCAAAATATTTTAATGCTCACCCAAATCAGTGCCTCTCAAACCATCCGTGGCGAAGGACCAGTTCTGTTTTAAGAATTTGAAATCTGTCACAGCCTGATGCTTGAAAAAAAATCCTATAAAAATGAATTTCTAGAAAAAACCCAAAGATATACAAAATATCTTTTTTTTTTTTTGGTCATTATTAGATTCAGCAGACAAAATTGCTAGTTTCTCTACTTTGCTCATTGAGGACTGGTAGCATCACACACAGACTGATACCATTTATGAACCACACTCGAGTTACCCAGTTCCAGATTTCTGGAGCTAAAATCAATAGTGAACATGGAATTTTTTTTTTCATGTAGGGAAACAGACAATAAACATATTACTAAATAAGATAATCTTAGGGTAGCAATAAGCATTATGAAGACATGTGACCCAGTGTCTTCTGGAGAGGCCTTCTTGAGGAGGATCCTTGTTATGATCAAGATAGAACAGCAGATTCAGAAAAATGTATTTAGAATGGAAAGATACAACCATGTTTAAATTTATTTGTTTTGCTTTATTTTAATTTCTGACTTCAGAGTTTTCATAAGGCTCCAGAAGATAGCCTCTTTGAAAAGAACAAAAGGTAGGGGCGCCTAGGTGGCTCAGTTGGTCAAGCATCCGACTTCAGCTCTGGTCATGATCTCATGGGTTCGTGAGTTCGAGCCCCATGTTTGGCTCTGTGCTGACAGCTCAGAGCCTGGAACCTGCTTTGAATTCTGTGTCTCTGTCTCTCTGCCCCTCCCCTGGTTGTACTCTGTCTTCCTCTCTCAAAAATAAACATTAAAAAATTTTTAAAATAAAAAGACAGAAGGTAAAATAAAAGTGTTTTTAAATCTTTTTTTCTTTTCCTAAAGTAACATACATATTAATTATTTATATAACAGCTTTATTGAGATATCATTAAAAAGCCGTATAATTAATTTAAGGCACACAATTTAATGGTTTATAATACACTCAACCATCACCACAACCAATTTAAAAATGTTATCATTATCTCAAAACAAAAACAAAAACAAAAGCAACCCGTTACCCTTAAGCTGTCAAACCCCTATGTAGGCCTCCAGCCCTAAGCAACCACTATGCTACTTTCTGTCTTTTGCCTATTAACATTTTTTATAACTGGAGTCATATAATATGCGGTCTTTTGTGACTGACTTCTTTCACTTAATGTTTTCAAGGTTCAGCTATGCTGTAACATGTATCAGTACTACATTCCTTTTTATGGTGGAATCATATTCCATTATGTGGATATACCACATTTTGTTTATCCATTCATTAGTTAATGGACATTTGGGTTGTCTCCATGTTGGGGATATTGTAAATAATGCTGCTGTAAGCATTTGTGTGAGTCCTCCAACTGCGTTCTTCTTTTTAAGATTATTTTGGTTATTCTGGGTCCCTTGCAATTTTAAGAATAGTTTACCAGTTTCTGTGCAGAAGCCAGCTAGGAACCTGATTGTGTTGAATGTATAGATTAATTTGAGGACTATTGGCATCATAACAATAGTAAGTCTTGTGATCCATGAACTGGGATATTTCCATTTATTTGTATCTTCTTTAACAACAGTTTCTTATTTTATTATTTTTTTTTTTTTTAATTTTCTTTAATGCTTATTTTTGAGACAGAGACAGAGCATGAACGGGGGAGGGTCAGAGAGAGAGGCAGACACAGAATCCGAAACAGGCTCCAGGCTCCGAGCTGTCAGCACAGAGCCCGACGCGGGGCTCGAACTCACGGACCGCGAGATCATGACCTGAGCCGAAGTCGGATGCTTAACCGACTGAGCCACCCAGGCACCCCAACAGTTTCTTATTTTAACAATCATTTGTAATTTTCAGTGTATTAAGTTTTGTACTTTTGTTAAATTTATTGCTAAATATTTTATTCTTTTTGATGCTATTATAATGAAATTGTTTTCTTAGTTTTATTTTTAAATTGTTCCTTACTAGTATATAGAAATACAATTGATTTTTTTATATTCATCTTGTGTCTTATGACCTGGCTGAAGACATTTATTTTATTATGTTTTTTTTAATATATGAAATTTATTGTCAAATTGGTTTCCATACAACACGCAGTGCTCATCGCAAAAGATGCCCTTTACAATGCCCATCACCTACCCTCCCCTCCCTCCTACCCTCCATCAACCCTCAGTTTGTTCTCAGTTTTTAAGAGTCTCTTATGCTTTGGCTCTCTCCCACTCTAACCTCTTTTTTTTTTCCCTTCCCCTCCCCCATGGGTTTCTGTTAAGTTTCTCAGGATCCACATAAGAGTGAACACATATGGTATCTGTCTTTCTCTGTATGGCTTATTTCACTTAGCATCACACTCTCCAGTTCCATCCACGTTGCTACAAAAGGCCATATTTCATTCTTTCTCTTTGCCACGTAGTACTCCATTGTGTATATAAACCACAATTTCTTTTTTTTTTAATTTTTTTTTTAACATTTATTTTTGAGACAGAGAGAGACACAGCATGAATGGGGGAGGGTCAGAGAGAGGGAGACACAGAATCTGAAACAGGCTCCAGGCTCTGAGCTGTCAGCACAGAGCCTGACGCGGGGCTTGAACCCATGGACCACGAGATCATGACCTGAGCCGAAGTCGGCCGCTTAACCGACTGAGCCACCCAGGCGCCCCTAAACCACAATTTCTTTATCCATTCATCAGTTGATGGACATTCAGGCTCTTTCCATAATTTGGCTATTGTTGAGAGTGCTGCTATAAACATTGGGGTACAAGTGCCCCTATGCATCAGTACTCCTGTATCCCTTGGGTAGATTCCTAGCAGTGCTACTGCTGGGTCATAGGGTAGGTCTATTTTTAATTTTTTGAGGAACCTCCACACTGTTTTCCAGAGCAGCTGCACCAGTTTGCATTCCCACCAACAGTGCAAGAGGGTTCCCGTTTCTCCACATCCTCGCCAGCATCTATGGTCTCCTGATTTGTTCATTTTAGCCACTCTGACTGGCGTGAGGTGATACCTGAGTGTGGTTTTGATTTGTATTTCCCTGATGAGGAGCGATGTTGAGCATCTTTTCATGTACCTGTTGGCCATCTGGATGTCTTCTTTAGAGAAGTGTCTATTCACGTTTTCTGCCCATTTCTTCACTGGATTATTTGTTTTTTGGGTGTGGAGTTTGGTGAGCTCTTTATAGATTCTGGATACTAGCCCTTTGTCTGATATGTCATTTGCAAATATCTTTTCCCATTCCGTCGGTTGCCTTTTAGTTTTGTTGACTGTCTCCTTTGCTGTGCAGAAGCTTTTTATCTTCATGATGTCCCAATAGTTCATTTTTGCTTTTAATTCCCTTGCCTTTGGGGATGTGTCAAGTAAGAAATTGCTATGGCTGAAGTCAGAGAGGTCTTTTCCTGCTTTCTCCTCTAGTGTTTTGATGGTTTCCTGTCTCACATTCAGGTCCTTTATCCATTTTGAGTTTATTTTTGTGAATGGTGTAAGAAAGTGGTCTAGTTTCAACCTTCTGCATGTTGCTGTCCAGTTTTCCCAGCACCATTTGTTAAAGAGACTGTCTTTTTTCCATTGGATATTCTTTCCTGCTTTGTCAAAGATGAGTTGGCCATACTTTTGTGGGTCTAGTTCTGGGGTTTCTATTCTATTCCATTGGTCTATGTGTCTGTTTTTGTGCCAATACCATGCTGTCTTGATGATTACACCTTTGTAGTAGAGGCTAAAGTCTGGGATTGTGATGCCTCCCGCTTTGGTCTTCTTCTTCAAAATTACTTTGGCTATTCGGGGCCTTTTGTGGTTCCATATTGAATTTTAGGATTGCTGGTACAATTTTGATTGGGATTGCGTTGGATGTGTAGAGAAAGGCATTTATTATTCTAATAGTTTTTTAGTGGATTCCTTAGGATTTTCTGTATATGAGTTCATGTCATCTGTCATCGCTTCCTTTTCTGTCTATGTGATTTTTATTTCTTTTTCTTACCTAATTACTCTAATTCAAACTTACAGTATAATGTTGAATGGAAGTGGTGAGAGTGGACATCCTGGACTTGCTCATGAACTTAGAGAGAAAGCATCTCCAGTCTTTTATCATTAGATATGATGTGAGGATTTTTGTACATTCCCTTTATCAAGCTGAGAAAGTTTCTTTCTATTTCTGCTTTGTTGAGTGTTTTTATCATGAAAGGGTTTTGGATTTTGTGAAATGATTTTACTTCATCTTTTGAGATGATCATGTGGTTTTGTTTTATATTCTATCAATATGGTGTATTATATGGAATATTATATTAAATGATTTTCAGATATTAAAGCAAACTTGCATCTGGGAAAAATCCCAATTGGTCGTGATTTATAATTCTTTGTATGTGGTGCTGGATTGGCTTTGTTAGTATTTTGTTGAGGATTTTTATGTCCATATTCATAAGAGATATTGGTTTGTAGTTTTCTATGATATGTATGTCTCATTTTGGTTTCAGGTTAATACTGGCTTCACAGAGTGAGTTGGAAAGTATTGTCTCCTACTGTATTTTTTGGAATAGTTTTTGGAAAATTGATATTAATTCTTTAAATGTCTTATAAGAATTAACCAGTGAAGCTATCTGGGCCTGAGCTTTTCTCTGTGCATGGTTTTTGATAACTAAGTCAGTCTCCTTAGTTGCTTTGGATATAATCAAATTACCTACTTCTTGAGTCAGTTTTAGTAGTTTGTGTCTTTCTAGGAATTTGTCCATTTCATCTAAATTGTCTGATTTATCAACATACAACTTTTCAGTGTTCTTTTATAATCTTTTCCATTTCTACATATTCAGTAGTAATGCTTTCTTTTGTTTCTGATTCTAGTAATTTGGTCTTCTCTCTTTTTTTCTCAGTCTAGCTGAAGTCTTGTCAATTTTGTTAGTCTTTTCAAAGAACCAGATTTTAGTTTGATTGATTTTCTCTGTTGTTTTTCTATTCTCTATTTCATTAATTTCCACTCTAATCTTTATTATTCCCTTTCTTCTGCTTGCTTTGGGCACAATTTGCCGTTCTTTTTCCAATGTCTTAAAGTGGAAGGTTAGATTATTGATTTGAGATTTTCTTGTTTTTTCATTTAGGTATTTACGGCTATAAATTTCCCTTTAAAGCACTGCTTTATATGAATCTCACACGTTTTGGCATGTTGTATGTCCATTTTCATTCATCTCAAAGTGTTTTCTAATTCCATTTTGATTTCCTCTTTGAACCATCAATAATTTGGAGTTTATTGTTTGGTTTTTACACATTTGTGAATTACAAATTTTCTTTTGTTTTTGGTTTGTAATGTCATTCCATTATGGTCAGAGAACATATTAGTACTATTTTTATTATTTTAAATTTGTTTGCTTTATGGGCTAACACGCAGTCTACCCTAGAGAATTTTCTAAGTGCACTTGAGTAGAGTGTGTATTCTGCTGTTGGGTGGAGTGTTCTACAGTGGCATGTTGGTGATAGTTGATTTATAATGTTGTTAAAATCTTCTATTTCTTTGTTGACCTTCTGCTTTTGTTCTATCCGTTATTGAAGTGGAGTACTGAAGTAGCCAACTACTGTTGTTGAATTGTTTATTTCTCCCTTCATTGTCTTTGCTTTATGTATTTTGATCCTCTGTTTTTAGGGTGATATAGGTTTATAATTGTATTATCTTCCTGATGGATTTATCTTCCTCTTCTTATAAAATATGTCTCTTTATCTCCAGTAAGGTCTTCTGTTTCAAAGTCGATTTTGCCTATTAGTATAGCCACCCCAGATTTCTTGCAGTTGCTCTTTGCATGATATGTCATTTTCCATCCTTTTACTTTCAATTTATTTGTATCTTTGACTATAACATGTGTCTCCTATAAAGAGCATATAGTTTGATCCTATTTTTTTTAATCCAGTATTTTTTAATCCAGGCTTTTGTTTGGGTTGTTATACCGTTCATATTTAATGCTATTATTAATACAGTTGGATTTATGTCTACCATTTTACTCTTTGTTCTCTAGCTGTCTTATATCTTTTTTCCTTTTTTTCTTCTATACTACTTTGTTTTGCATTAAGTAAATATTTTCTAATGTAGCACATTAATTCTTTCATGATTTTTCACTATTTTTTGAGTCATTTCCTCACAGTTGCTCTAGTGCTGATCAGAATCAACTTCAGATTTATACTAACTTAATTGCAGTGAAATGTAGAAACTATTTCTATAGAGCTATATTTTGTTTTCTCCTTTTTGTTATGGATGTTATTTTTATATGTTATAAATATTATTGTTATACATATTACTTCTGTAAATATTACAGCCCCCAATACATTGTGATAGCTCTTACTTTATATAATTTTATGACATTTTTAAAAGATTGTATTGAAAAGTTTTTTTCCTGGGGCACCTGGGTGGCTCAGTCCGTTAAGTGTCTGATTTCAGCTCAGGTCATGATCTCACGGTTCATGAGTTTAAGCCCCGTCTCGGGTTCTGTGCTGACAGCCTAGAGCTTGGAACCTTCTTCAGATTCTGTGTCTCCCTCTCTTTCTACCGCTCTCCTGCTCGCACGCTGTCTCTCTCTCTCTCTCTCTCTCTCTCTCAAAAATAAATAAACAAAAAATTTTCAAAAAATTTTTTTCCAAGTATATCTATTTGAGAGAGAGAGAGAGAGAATTGGGGGGGGGGGGCAGAGAGAGAGGGAGAGAGAGAATCCCAAGCAAGCTCCATGCTGTCAGTGCAGAGAGTGACATGGGGCTCTATCTCACCATGAACCATGAGATTATGATGTGAGCCAAAATCAAGTTGGACGCTTAACTGACTGAGACACCCACGTGCCCCAAGATTTTATTTTTTTAGGTAATCTCTATACCTGAGGTGGGGCTTGAACTCACAATCCTGAGATCAAGATGTTATACGAACTGAGCCAGCCAGGTGCCCCAATTTTATGACTTTAAAGAAAGCCGAGAAGAGAAAGGAGAGACAGTATATATTTATAACTTTTGTCATATTAAGCTTCTTATTTATCATTTTTTGCTTCTCTTCATTTGTTTTTATGGATCTGAGTTCACATCTGGAGTAATTTTCTTGGGTCAATAGAGTTTTGCTCTCCCACCCACCTCCTTTGTGCTGTTATTGACAGATATACTACATTTTCATATGCTTTGGTCTAATAATTGAAGAAAGAAAAAAATGCATTTGTACTATCTTTTGTACAAAAATGCTTTTGTACTACTATTACAAAAGATAGTAGTGCTTTTTGTTTTTTGTGGTTTTGTTTTTGTGGTTTTTTTTGTTTTTTTTTGGTGTCTGGGGCTTTCGGCCTGAAGAACTTTCTTTAGTATCTCTCTCTCTCTTTTTTATAAACTGAAATATAATTAACATACAATGTTTTATTAGTTTCAGGTGTGCAACATATTGATTCAACAATTCTATACATTTCTCAGTGCTCACCATGGTAAGTGTAGTCACCATACATTATTACAGTATTATTGACTATATTCCCTATGTTGTACTTTTCATCTCTGTAACTTAATTTATTCATAACTGAGGGTTCAGACCTCTTAATACCCTTCCTCTATTTTACCCATCCCTTCACCCACCTCACATCTGGCAACCACCAGTTTGTTCTCTGTATTTAAGAATCTGTTATTTTCCTGTATTTTTCTTGTTTGTTTTATTTATTTATTTTTAGATTCCACATATAATTGAAATCATATGGTAATTCTGTCTGACTTATTTCACTTAGCATAATACACTCTAGGTCCATCCATGTTATTGCAAATGGTAAGATCTCATTACTTTTTATGGCTGTGTAATATTCCAGTGTGTGTGTGTGTGTGTGTGTGTGTGTGTGTGTGTGTGTGTGTATGCCACATTTTTTTTTTTTTTAATTTTTTTTTCAACGTTTTTATTTATTTTTGGGACAGAGAGAGACAGAGCATGAACGGGGGAGGGGCAGAGAGAGAGGGAGACACAGAATCGGAAACAGGCTCCAGGCTCTGAGCCATCAGCCCAGAGCCTGACACAGGGCTCGAACTCACGGACCGCAAGATCGTGACCTGGCTGAAGTCGGACGCTTAACCGACTGCGCCACCCAGGCACCCCAGCCACATTTTTTTTTTAACCATTCATCTATGGATGAACACTTGGATTGCTTCCATATCTTGGCTATTGTAAATAATGCTGCAATAAACGTAGGGGTACATATATCTTTTTGAATTAGTGTTTTTGTTTTCTTTGGGTACATATCCAGTAGTGGAATTACTGGATCATACGGTATTTCTATTTTTAATTTTTTGAAAAACTTTTATATTGCTTTCCACAGTGGCTGTACTAGTTTACATTCCCAGCAATAGTGCTTAAGGGTTCCTTTTTCTTCATATTCTCACCATCGCTTGTTTTTTCTTGTCTTTTTGATTCTAGCCATTTGGACAGTTGTAGGGTGATACCTCATTGTGGTTTTGATTTGCATTTCCCTGATGATTAATGATGTTGAGCATCTTTTCCTGTGTCTCTTGGCCTTCTGTATGACTTCTTTAGAAAAAAATGTCTGTTTGGGTCCTCTACCCATTTTTAATTGGAATATATATATGTGCATGTATGTGTATGTATATATATTTTTTCCTTTGGTGTTGAATTGTAGAAATTCTTTATGTATCTTGAATTAACTCCTTATTGGATATATCATTTGTAGATATTTTTTTCCACTTGGTAGGTTGCCTTTTTTCTTTTTTTTGATGGTTTCTTTTGCTGTGCAAAACCTTTTTATTTTGGTATTGTACCAATAGTTTATTTTTGCTTTTGTTTTCCTTTCCTAAAGAGACATATATAGATAAATGTTGCTAAGGCTAATGTCCAAGAGATTACTGCCTTTTTTTTTTCCCTAGGAATTTTTATGGTTTCAGGTTTCACATTTAGCTCTTTAATCCATTTCAAGTTTATTTTTGTATATGGTGTGAGAAAGTGGTCCAGTTTCATTCTTTTGTATCTGGCTATCTAGTTTTCTCAGCATGATTTATTGAAGAGACTGTCTTTTCCCACTGTATATTCTCAACTCCTTTGTCGTAGATTAATTGTCCATATAAGCATGGGTTTATTTCTGGAATCTCTTTTCTGTTCCATTGACGTATTTGTCTGTTTTTATGCCAGTACCATACTGTGTTGATAGCTACAGCATCATAGTATATCTTGAAATCTGGGATTGTGATACCTCCCATGCTCCATACCCTCCATGTGATACCTTTGTTCTTCTTTCTCAAGATTGCTTTGGCTATTTGGGGTCTTTTGTGGCTACACACAAATTTTAGTATTATTTGTTCTAGCTCTGTGAAAAATGCTGTTGGTTTTCTTTTGTATTTCTTGTAAGATGTGTCTATTAGCAACGAATTCTCTCAGTTTTTATATATTTGGAAATTTGTTTCATCATCATTTTTTAAAGATAGTTTTGTAGAATATAGGATTCTTGGCTGACCATTTTTTCTTTCAGCAATTTAAATATGTCATCCCACTATCTTCTGGAATCCATTGATTTTGATGAGAAGTCAGTTGTGAATGTTATTGGGGTTCCCTTGTGAGTGATAAATTATTTTTCATTTTCTGAGTTCAGTATTTTCTTCTTGTTTTTCAGCATTTTTGCTACAATGTGTCCATTTATGAATCTGTTTGTATTTATCCTACTTGAAATTCACCGAACTTCTAGATGTATAAATGAATGTTTTTCAATAAATTTGGGAAATTTTCAGCCATTATTTCTTTGAATATTTTTTCTGTCTTTTCTATCTCTCCTCTCCTTCTGGAGAGGATTTAATGCTATCTCACATATCTCTGAGGCTCTTTTCATTTGTCTTCATTCTTTTTTCTCTGTTCCTCAGATTGCATAATCTTTATCAATTATCTCAAGTTTGCTAATTTTTTTCTGCTAGTTCAGATCTACTATTGAGCTCCTCTAATGCATTTTTAACTTTCAGTTACTGTACATTTCAACTGCCAAATTTTCACTTTCCCCCTATAAGTTCTATCTCTATTGATATTCTCTATTTGATGCAACACTGTCATCAGGCCTTCCTTTATTTCTTTAATCATGATTTTCTTCAGTTCTTTGAGCATATTTATAATGTTCACATTGAAGTCATTGTTCATTAAATCCAACATCTGGTCACTTTCACAGGCAGTTTGTTTACTGCTTTTTTTTTTTTTTCTGGTGTAAAGAACATACTTTCTTGTTTGTGTATCTCATACTTTTTTTTTAATGGAAACTGGATATTTTAGATAATATATTGTAGCAACTCTGAGCATTGGGTTCCCCACTCTGGGACTTATTTTCTGTTATTTGCTTGTTTATTTGTTTGGTGACTGTCTGTATTACTTTTGTGAAGTCTATTTCCTACTTGTGAAGTCCTATTTGAAATCTCTGATGTTGCTACCTGGGGGCACAGCCTTAGGTGTGTCCACAGTCACCTTGAGATGAAAGTGGTTTTACAGGGCTCTCCTCGATGGTCTCTTTTTCTTTTTCTTTTTTTTTTTTTTTAATGTTTATTTATTTTTGAGAGAGAGACAGAGTGTGAGTTGGGAAGGGGCACAGAAAGAGGGAGACACAGAATCCAAAGCAGGTTCCAAGCTCTAAGCTGTTAGCACAGAGCCCGATGCAGGGCTTGAACTCACAAACTATGAGATCCTGACCTGAGCTGAAGTTGGACGCTTAACTGACTGAGCCACCCAGAAGCCCCCAATGGTCTCTTTTTATGACTACACTCAGCTATTAAGTGCCACTGGTTGCCAGCTGATTTTTATGTTGTGTTCAACAACAAAAAAGCATAAACTGCTTTTTTAAAGTAATCTAGTCAAATTCCACTTCCTTTGAAGATAGTTGTAGAGGTCAGTATTTGAGATTTATTCTAACCCCAGTTGTTCTCCCCATCTCTCCCTTTTCCCAGTTCATTTTAGCAAATTAGCCTGTGGCTTAGCATATATCTCAAATGAATCTATCAGTTCCCTCCCAGTTTCCTTTCACCACAACTTCTGTTTTGGGGAGAGCACTTAGGATTGAACTTCTCTACATTCTATTGTGAATGAAGTCAATTTCTTGGGGAGAGATTTGGAGCTGTCTGTTCTATAGACTACTTCTCCTCCAAGGCAAAATCTCTGAGCCATAGCCCTGTGCTAGGGGTAAGGACAATGGGCACATTTCTTCTCTTTTTTTTTTTTTTTTAATTTTTTTTAATGTTTATTTTTGAGAGACAGAGAGAGACAGAGAACAAGCAGGGAAGGAACAGAGAGAGAGGGAGACACAGAATCTGAAGCAGGCTCCAGGCTCTGACCTGTCAGCACAGAGCCTGATGCGGGGCTTGAACCCACAAACCGTGAGATCATGACCTGAGCCGAAGTCACTTGCTTAACCAACTGAGCCACCCAGGTGCCCTGACAATGACACATTTCTAAGTGACACCCCCACTTTGGAGCTCAGTGCTCAGAGGATGGGGGTAGTGGCCCTAGATGCGCTTGGTTTGCCTCTCTTGCATTGTAATACTTGTCCCA
Source organism: Puma concolor (assembly GCF_028749965.1). Lineage (NCBI taxonomy): Eukaryota > Metazoa > Chordata > Mammalia > Carnivora > Felidae > Puma > Puma concolor. The sequence continues at coordinate 46,976,980 of NC_141672.1, forward strand.
CAAACTGCAGCAAGGGCATTTAGGGTCCCAGTACTCTCAGTGGCACCATGCTCAAGGTAAAGCGTTTATTACATGCATGGAGTCTGGGGAGAAGATGAGAGCTCCTGCTGTTGGATGCATTCTCCTAGAACTTAGCCTCAGCAACAGGTAGATGAGGTAGGATAAAAACTGCTAACAGTCTGCCCTTCTTGGGAAGATAGTCCTCTAACTGGAAACTCAGGGGAAAGAATTCCCTGTATTCTTGGCTGTACCAGTCTGGAGTAGAGTTTCTATCTCACTGCTGGGGGTGGAGAGAGAGGATATGGTTCCTCATTCAAATCCCACAGACTCTTGCAGTTCTTACTGGGGCTTAGTAAATATTTTTGAATAAATGTTTCTTTATTTGCTCTATGCCAATAGGACCATTAATGAGATTTTTTTTTTCTTTAGAAAGAAAGAGCATGAGCAGGGGAGAGGGTCTGAGGGAGAGAGTGAGAGAGAGAATCTCAAGCAGGCTCCAAGCTGCTTTGAGAATCATTGAATCAATAATGAATAGGTGAATTATATGAAATAATCTTAAGGAAATTATGAAACCAGGAAAGGCCTGTTGGATTTTGCTATAACTAGGTCATTAGGACTTTAAAAAACAAAATAGTTTTAATAGAGTACCATAGACCGAAGCTCATGTCAGCTGGCTAAAAAGTGAATGAGAAGTAAGAAAATAGGCAAAAGGTACATGGCTATTTTTTGAGGAGCTCAGTTTTGAAGGAAAGGAAGGGAACATTAGCCAGGGAGTTAACAGATGTTTTTGTTTTACCAATTCTATTCAATAGTGTACTCCAGAATTTTCTTTTTTTTAAATTAATTAATTTTTATTTTTTTTATGTTTATTTATTTTTAAGAGATGGAGAGACAGAGTGTGAGTGGGGAAGGGGCAGAGAGGGAGAGAGACGGAGACACAGAATCCAAAGCAGGCTCCAGGTTCTGAGCTATCAACACAGAGCCCGACATGGGGCTTGAACCCACCAGCTGTGAAATCATGACCTGAGCCTAAGTCGGACACTTAACTGACTGAGCCACCCAGGCACACCTGGAATTTTCAAGAGAAAGGGATAGATACTTCTTGTGTCCATACAATTTCTCTTGCTCTAATTCTGTGCTGAGCAAGTAAGCAGATTATGATTTAGCTTTTCATGTATATCTACCTATATACAAAAACAAATGAAATGGACTAATTAGAAAAATTGAGAATCCACTGTGTTGAGAATTTATAATTTTCATTACAAAGAAAGTAATTGGCATTTGAACCTGTAGGTTTGATTAGAGTGAGCTGACCTTCCTTGGTGTTTTTGTTTTAAATTTTTTAAAAATTTTATTTAAATCCAAGTTAGTTAACATATAATGTAGTAATGGTTTCAGGAATAGAATTTAGTGATTCATCACTTACATATAACACCCAGTGCTTATCCCAACAAGTGCCCTCCTTAATGCCCATCATGCATTTAGCCCATGCTCCCACCCAGCACCCCTCCAGCAGCCCTCAGTTTGTTCTCTCTTTTAGTTTGCGTCCCTCTCTGTTTTTATCTTCTTTTTCTTTCCCTTGCCCTATATTCATCTGTTGAGTTTCTCAAATTCCACATGAGTGGAATCATATGATATTTATCTTTCTCTGACTGACTTATTTCACTTAGCAAAATACATTCTAGTTTCATGCATGTTGTTGCGAATGGCAGGATTTTATTCTTTTTGATCACCTAGTAATATTCCATTGTGTATGTGTGTGTGCGCATGCATGCACATTCTTTTTGATTACCTAGTGATATTCCATTGTGTGTGTGTGTGTGTGTGTGTGTGTGTGTGTACACACACACACACACACACACATCTTCTTTATCCATTCATCAGCCAATGGACTGCTATAAACATTGGGTTGCATGTGCCCCTTTGAAACAGCATACCTGTATCCCTTGAATAAATACCTAGTAGTGCAATTTCTGTGTTATAGGATAGCTGTATTTTTAATTTTTTGAGGAACCTCCATACTGTTTTCCAGAGTGGCTGCACCAGTTTTCATTCCCACCAGCAGTGCAAAAGTGTTCCCCTTTCTCCACATCCTCGCCAATATCTTTTGTTTCTTATGTTGTTAATTTTCTCAATACTGACAAGTGTGAGGTGGTATCTCATTGTGGTTTTGATTTGAATATTCATGATGATGAGTGATGTTGAGCATCTTTTCATGTGTCTGTTAGCCATCTGGATATCTTCTCTGGAAAAGTGTCTGTTCATGTCTTTTGCCCATTTCTTCACTGGATTATTTGTTTTTTGGGGTGTTAAGTTTGATAAATTCCTTGTAAATTTTGGATACTAGCCCTTTATTCAGTATGTCATTTGCAAATATCTTATCCCATTCCATAGGTTGTATTTTAGTTTTGTTGCTTACTTCCTTCATTGTGAAGAAGCTTTTTATCTTGATGAGGTCCCAATAGCTCATCTTTGCTTTTGTTTCCCTTGACTGAGGAGACATGTCTAGTAAGAAGTTGCTGTGGCCAAGGTCAAAGAGGTTGTTGCCTGTTTTATTCTCTAGGATTTTGATGCTTTCATGTCTGATGTTTAGGTCTTTCATCCATTTTGAGTTTACATTTGTGTATGGTGCAATAAAGTGTTCTAGGTTCACTTTTCTGCATGTTGCTGTCCAGTTTTCCCAACACCTTTTGCTGAAAAGACTATTTTTTCCACTGGATTTTCATTCCTGCTTTGTCAAAGATTATTTGGGCATGCATTTGTGGGTCCACTTCTTGGTTATCTATTGTGTTCCATTTATCTAAGTGTCTGTTTTTGTGCCAGTACTATATTGTCTTGGTGATAATAGCTTTGTAATACAACTTGAAGTCCAGAATTGTGATGCCTCCAGCTTTGGTTTTCTTTTTCAGGATTGTTTTGGATATTCAGGGTCTTTTCTGGTTCCATACAAATTTTAGAATTGTCTGTTCTAGCTTCTGTATAGAATGCTGGTGTTATTTTGATAGGGATTGCATTGAATGTGTAGATTGCTTTGGGTAGTATTGACATTTTAAAAATATTTGTTTTTTCAATCCATGATCATGGAATGTTTTTCCATTTCTTTGTCTCTTCTTCAATTTCTTTCATAAGCTTTCTATACTTTTCAACATACTGATATTTTACCTCTTTGGTTAGGTTTATTCCTATGTATTTTATGTGGTTTTTTTTTTTTTTTTTTTTTTTGGTGCAATTGTAAGTGGGATCTATTCCCCGATTTCTCTTTCTGCTGCTTTATTTTTGGTGTCTAGAAATGCAGCTAATTTCTGTACATTGATTTTGTATCCTGAGACTTTGTTGAATTCATGTATCAGCTCTAGTAGTTTTTTGGTGGAGTCTTTTGAGTTTTCCATAGAGTATCATGTCTGTGAAGAGTGAAAGTTTGACTTCCTCCTTGCCGATTTGGATGTCTTTTATTTCTTTGTGTTGTCTGATTGCTGAGGCTGGGACTTCCAATGCGATGTTGAGCAACAGTGGTGAGAGTGGACATCCCTGTAATGTTCCTGACCTTTGGGGGGAAAGTTCTCTGTTTTTCCCCATTGAGGATATTAGCAGTGGGTCTTTCATATATGGCCTTTATGAGGTTGAGGTATGTTCCTTCTATCCCCTACTTTCTTGAGGATTTTTATCAAGAAAGGATGCTATATTTTGTCAAATGCTTTTTCTGCATCTATTGAAAGCATTATGTGGTTCTTATCCTTTCTTTTATTAATGTGATGTATCACATTGATTGATTTGCAGATACTGAACCAGGCCTACAGCCCAGGAATAAGTCTCATTTGATCGTGGTGAAAAATTCTTTTAATATATTGTTGGATTTGGTTTGCTAGTATCTTACTGAGAATTTTTGCATCCATGTTCATCAGGGAGATTGGTCTATAATTCTCTTTTTTAGTGGAGTCTTTGATTTTTGGAATCAGGATAATGCTAGCCTCATAGAATGAGTTTAGAAGTTTTCCTTCCATTTCTACTTTTTAGAACAGCTTCAAAAGAATAGGTATTAACTCTTCTTTAAATGTTTGGTAGAATTCTCCTGGGAAGCCATGCAGCCCTGCACTTGTTTGTTGGGAGATTTTTGATTACTGATTTGATTTCTTTACTGGTTATGGATCTGTTTTAAGTTTTGGTAGTTTATATGTTTCTAGGAATTTGTTTCTTCCAGACTGCCCAATTCGTTGGCATATAATCACTCATAATATTCTCTTATTATTGTTTGTATTTCTGCAGTGTTTGTTGTGATCTCTCTTCCTTCATTTATGATATTATTTATTTGGGCCCTTTCCTTTTTCACTTCATCAGTCTGGCTAGGGGCTTATCAATTTTGTTAATTCTTGCAAAGAACCAGCTCCTGGTTTTATTGATCTGTTTTGTTGTTTTATTATTATTATTATTATTATTATTATTATTTTAATATCATTGATTTCTGCTCTAATCTTTATTATTTCCCTTCTTCTGCTGGTTTTGGCTTTATTTGGTGTTCTTTTTCCAGGCCCTTTAGGTGTATTTGAGACATTTCTTCCTTCTTAAGGAAGGCCTGGATTGCTATATACTTCCTTCTTATGACCACCTTTGCTGCATCCCAGAGGTTTTGGACTGTTATGTTTTCATTTTCATTGGCTTCCATGTACTTTTTAAATTTTTTTTTTTTCAACGTTTATTTATTTTTGGGACAGAGAGAGACAGAGCATGAACGGGGGAGGGGCAGAGAGAGAGGGAGACACAGAATCGGAAACAGGCTCCAGGCTCTGAGCCATCAGCCCAGAGCCCGACGCGGGGCTCGAACTCACGGACCGCGAGATCGTGACCTGGCTGAAGTCGGACGCTTAACCGACTGCGCCACCCAGGCGCCCCAACTTCCATGTACTTTTTAATTCCCTCTTTTGTTTCTTGGTTAATCCATAAATTATTTGGTAGGATGTTCTTTAATCTCCAAGTGTTCATGGTCTTTCCAAATTTTTTCTTGTGGTTGATTTCAAGTTTCATAGCATTGTAGTCTGAAATATGCTAATGGACATCAAAAGAAAGCCAAAGTAGCCATACTTTTATCAGGCAAACTAGATTTTAAAACAAAGACAGTAACAAGAGATAAAGAAGGGCATTATATCATAATTAAGGGGTCTATCCACCAAGAAGCGTGAACAATTGTAAATATTTATGCCCCCAACTTAATAGCACCAAAATATATAAATAAATTAATCACAAACATAAAGGAATTCATTGATAATAATATCATAATAGTAGGGGACTTCAACACCCCACTTATAGCAATGGACAGATTCTCTAAGTAGGAAATCAACAAAGAAACAATGGCTTTGGATGACATAGTGGATTGGATGGACTTAACAGATATATTCAGAACATTTCATTCTAAAGCAACAGAATATACATTCTTCTCGAGTACACATGGAACATTCGCCAGAATAGATCACATATTAGGTCACAAATCTGACCTCCCTTGTTCTTATCACCTCTAGACATCACGACAAAACTGATCTAGTCTATAGAGTAAAGCTCAGACCTGGAGCAGGGATTCTCCTTGCACCTGTTTGTGTAGCCTGCCTGTCCCAAACCTAAGCCACACTTCATGTTCTGAATTCATAGGACTTGCTAACTAAAGTATGCACATTGTGTTTTTATCAAATAAGTTAACAGCAAAGACTTGGGTTCATTTGAGTTCTGCCTAATATTATATCGTGGGATTATCTGTGATCTCTTTGGCAGACATTTTTAGATAAAAGAAGAATGGAACTTCTCTAGCAGTAGTTGTTGAGAATGAACTCTCCTAAAGTTAGAATGAAATGTGATAAGAAGTTAAAAAGATAATGAAAGATGGGAATAATTAGACATGTGAAGGCCAAAAGGTAAAGTTACTGTCTTGGAAAGTAGGCAGTGGGTGAAGGGTAGCTAAAGACAATAATGACTGAAGAAGTAGAGAGATCCTAAGAAGAAGAGAAAGATAAATGGAGATGAAGAGAAATTAACGGAAAAGGCAGATCAATAAGTTGCAATGGTACCTACTTTTTCCCAGCTACAAAGTCTGTTTTATGTGTCCTGACAAATACTGAAAGTTAATTTTGACAAGGAGACATTTCTACTAAAGGCATTCTACTAGGCAATATAGCTAAAGTACTTTTTTTTCTGATTTGACTTGGGTTTTTAACCCAGCATGAAATAAGATTCATTTATTTATTCAAATGTTTGTTGAACCTAGTAGATGTCAGTCAGAGTGTTAGAGACTAGGGACACAAGCAAGAATAAGAGAGGTAGCTGGTATCAAGTTAATGGTTAGTTATTACTCAGTGTGATAACATGAAGAAGTGCTTATGGTATTATAGAAGCAAAGGGGCATCTAACCCACAGACTTGGCAGGTAAACAAGGGTCCCCCAAGGAAGGTTCCCTATGAGGCTGGAATCTCTAAGACAATAGGACCTTATTTGTCTTGTTCACTCTAATATCCCTAGAATTTAGCACAGTGCCCAGCATGTGATAGAAACTCAACAAGATGAATGATTGAATTAATCAAAACCCATCTTTACTTCATTTGCTTGCTATGGAAATAGTCCCAATGGAGAAGCCATCCAAAATCCTGTTCTTTATTTTATTTTATTAAAAAAAATTTTTTTAACATTTATATATTTTTGAGACAGAGAGAGACAGAGCATGAACAGGGGAGGGTCAGAGAGAGAGGGAGATACAGAATCCAAAACTGGCTCCAGGCTCTGAGTGGTCAGCGCAGAGCCTGATGCGGGGCTTGAACTCACGGACCGCGAGATCATGACCTGAGCTAAAGTCAGACGCTTAACCGACTGAGCCACCCAGGCGCCCCCAAAATCCTGTTCTTTAATTCTTAGTGTTTTCTTATGAGAAGAGAACAAACATATTTGGGAATACTGATTAATCAATCTGACATTTATTTGTCCTTAAGGTTTCATGAATATCAAAATTTCAGTACAAACTCCCAAGCAGTTACTACAACTAAAGTCAACGAAATGTCAATAAAGTATTGAATAGATCTTTTAAAAAATCAGGGGAAAAGCAACATGTAATGGAAACATTGCAGTGCAAAATAATTTGGGCCTTAACTCAGTGAAGCAAGTACAAGTTCCTATTTGAGCTTTCAGAATATGTCTACAGTGTTTTAACTGGATATTTACAGATAGTTGAAATACCTAAGAATCACTTGATCATTATTTGCAGCTACTTCTGTGCACCACAAAGAAACTAGCTGTCAACCCTTTTATTCTAGTGACTAAAGTTTGGAAAACAGACAAAACTAAGGGCTTCAAAGGAATATTCTCATTTTAAAACTCCCAGAAATAGTGTGATACGAAGCAAGGAAAATGAATTTCAAATGAGAAGATTTACCACTTAGTAGCTTTGTGATCTGGGATAGGTCAGTTAATCTTTCTGAGCCTGGTTCCCAATCTATGAAATGCAGATATCATGACGTTGCCTGATCTCATGTCATTTCTATAAAGATCAAAAGAGATCATATAAGTGAAGGAACTTTGAAAACTGTAAAAAACAATATGATTGTTAATTATTAAAATAATATTATGAATGGAAAATGGAATTCAAATTGCTGACTATGAGTGTGGCCCATGATGAGCCATCTAAATTGAATATTCCATTACCAGTTCCAGAGCCCTGACCTGTTAACAGTTCACCATATAAGATATAGAAAAGAATCTCATGCTGGGTGAAAGATTTCACAGGGTAAAACAGTACTTTTTTTTGGAAAGGCTTGTCCTCTGATCAATCTAACAACCCAAATTGTGAACATCTGCATATATCCTTTAAGAAATATACCCCTTTAGGGGCGCCTGGGTGGCGCAGTCGGTTGGGCGTCCGACTTCAGCCAGGTCACGATCTCGCGGTCCGGGAGTTCGAGCCCCGCGTCGGGCTCTGGGCTGATGGCTCAGAGCCTGGAGCCTGTTTCCGATTCTGTGTCTCCCTCTCTCTCTGCCCCTCCCCCATTCATGCTCTGTCTCTCTCTGTCCCAGGAATGGATAAATGTTGAGAAAAAGGGATTTAAAAAAAAAAAAAAAAAAAAAAAAAAAAAGAAATATACCCCTTTAATCATTTAGGAAGCTTCTTAGACTCTCTGAAGTTCCCACTGAAGCTGATATGGAAAACTCACTTACCTAAGTGGCCTGAGTGACTAATTAGACAACCCTGCACTGATTTGATAGCTCCAGCTGTTCAAATAAAACCTGCCCTAATGGTGGAAGGCTCAGAGAAAGGTTGGAAAGGGCAGGATCGGGGACAGGAATTATGTCCAGGGAAGGCAGCCGAGCCAGCTGCTTTCCTTAAGCAAGTGAGAAGCAACATCTTTATAAGACCAAAAGAGTTATTTTAACTATAACTAAAAGAAACTAAGTACCAGTCACCACTAGCAAGGGTGATCTTTATCTGTCTTTGTTGGCCTTAAAGAAAAGGAATCTTAAAAGGCTTCGGCAGCTGCAGGCTCCTCACAGAGGACATCTCCCGCACATTGCTGACGCGTCTTGGATTTTTCCAACCTTACCTTATGTTGGAGGAAATTACCGCGGGGGTTGAATGTCCTCCTACACACGTGACTCCACGTGGGTGTTATCACCTACCCCTCACGCAGCAGAATCAGCATTCCCCACTCCGTTTCTCGTAAAGGACAGGCTTTGTGACCCCCTCCTGGCTTGGAAGCCTCTCTCCCAGCACCTGTGAGCCCTCACCCCGAGAGATGGCTAATGTGCTAATTACTCCATACCCAAAAATGTAAGCTGTAAACAAATGAGAGCTGTGTTTATAATCAATCAGTTTTATGACCTTCTGATGGTGATGATATCAGTGGCGTTTACACTGGAAGACCGCACAGCGTTCTCCAGCAGCTGGCCGCTTCTGTTGCTTGAGAGCAGAGAATGATGTGGCTCATTAATTGTAGTCTTTGCACTGAAGGGCATGTTACCTTGGCCAAATGGCCAATCTGGCTCTTGGAATTGCCAAATAAATTATTTTCAAAAATCTCAAAGTCAGCTTGGATGGTTTTCAAATAATCTGTGGTTTGGGGCCTGCACTCCCCCCTCCCCATGAAAAACTGAAAATGCATTCTTTCTGAGCTGTAACTTGATATATACATGATTGGAAGACAGTGGGGAGACATTCTAATCCCAAAGAGAGAGAAAGAGGCTTGGCCTGGATGCACAGAGAGCTCACCCCTTCTGACTTAGGACTGACCTTTGCTTCGTCATTCTCCCTGCCCTTAGGCTGTTTCTCCACCTGAAGGCTGAGGTGGGGATTGCTCCACAAAGACGCCTACAAGAGCACTTTGTTATCATCAGAACCAAGAAGATCCATGTAAAGTGTAAATATCATAAAACGTGGCAAGGGAAATGTTTACACCAATCTGTGGTTTCTGATCAAAGCCAAAATTGCTGGGTTCTTGAATGAAAACTTCTGGTCTCACATGTGAGATTTGCAGCTGCCTTTGGCACCTATAAAATATGATTTGTGAGGTGCTGAACAATGTCCTGGGGGTCTCCAAAGCCTGCTCCTTTGGCACCAAGATCCTTTCATATTGAGTCCTGCCAATGTGTGGATATGCCGGTTCGAGAACTTTGGCTGCATTTTGGTTTTGTTAACAGTGCAAAAGATTTGCCAGAGAAACCCCACATGCATTTTGCCCCCAAGCACCTTGCCCTTCATTTATAGACCCCTGGGAAAACCAAGCCCATCTGTTTCTCATTCATTTACACTTTACTCATCAAAATGTTGGTTTTGGTTGGATTCCTTTGTTTTCATTTCAAGAAACCTTTAAGAATGTAGAGTGGGGAAAAAGATGGGTAATTAGCCAGAAGTGCTGATGACCCTAAGCTCTCTGTCCTGTTTCTGGCATTACTTTTAGTCCATTGTATGGTGACAAGCAGTGTTTTACCCCATTTATCCCAGTTACTAGTCTCAGTAAATTATTTTAAAAAAAATAAGGAAAAGGGATATAGTGCTTTGCTTCTGCTCCACCATCAGAGATTTGAAAACAATCTAGAATCTGCAGACCTTTCATGAGGGGACACTCACAGGATCTCAAATTTTGCTTTTTCTTTCTTGCTTTTTTGTTTTTAAAGACCCAACTGCCTTTTCTTACATTCATGAAAGTGAATGAGTGACTGGGAACTGTTTATCCCACTGGCTTTAAGGAATAGGGAAAAGGAATCTTTTTTCGTTGTTGTTCTTTTCTTTGTCTAGTACTCATGAAACTATGAATATTTGTGAGCTGTAAGAAAAATACATGCAGTCTATTTTCTGGTCTTATGGTTTTTTGTTTGTTTGTTTGTTTGTTTGTTTTTTAAATCTCCTCAAAGCAGCTTTTTTTCTTAGCTCTTAGTCAAAATCGGTAGTTGTAGGCATTTTAAGTGGGGCCAAATTCCTGCCCTGCTTACACTTGTAAACTTGCTGTTCTTTGGAAGTAGAAATAAAGTTAGACTACATCCTGTCCCCACCACCAGAAAAAGGATTGAGAACTCCCTCCCCAGCTCTTAGTTTACACATTCCTGAATAACAACCATAATCTGAATTTTGTAGGACTACGATGAGAAGTATCTCACTTCAAGGGCGCATTACAGATGATTGTGTAGTGTATGTATTGTATAATTTTAAACAAGTTTCTTGGGTTAAGTTATCAAGTTTTAATAGTGATAAACCTATGGCACTATCATAAAATATCTCAATAACATTTTATGACATGTATTAGTTTTAATGATATGACGATCATTGCCCATATATTTTGGCAAATTCATTTCCATTTTATATAGTAATGGCTTTACTTTTTGTCACGTGTGCCAGGTGGTAGAACACCAATACATACAGTCTGCAAAACTGAAGTAATTGGACAAAGGAAACCTACCTATTATAGGGCTTAAGAAGTTCCAGAATCACCACTGCAGATGTGGCTTTATGTTAAATACCAGTCAAGTGGGTGACAGCCTTGGACAGGCATGGAGAGCCTGTGCTGTGGGAACTGGATAAACCCCGGCTGCAATCTGAGATCTGCTACGTGGCATTAGTGAGAGTAGGTTACCGAGCCTCCCTCTTTCCTCACTGCTATGGTAGGAATAATAATAGTGCCCAGGCCACTGGCATGTTGGTAATAGCGAATTTCCATGGTGTAAATATTCCTACTGGGGTTGGTTTCAGGCTGCCAGCTGGAGTCGGGAGAGGTCAGCACAATCGGTACTCCTGATTGTATACACTTGATTTCCTTGATTCCAAGATACCATCAGTTGTAAGAAGAACCACCATTTAAGGATAGATTTTAATGACAAATATGTTTACTGGTTGTATCTGTCCTGTAGCAGAAGTGAAACAATTAAAAGTTTGTCTTAGAATTGAGGAAATGGTGTTTACCTTGCACTAGGCACGATGTGAAACATTTGTCATAGGTAAGAAACCTATACCACACATGCTTTTGGCTTATGACTATGTTTGTTTGCTTATCAAATTAGAAGTACTCAATCAAATGCTAACACCCTGGGCCTCCTGGCTCTTTCATTAGTAGTCCTACCTGTAGAAAGTCTCTCTGTCACACCTTCTGTTGATCCACTAAAGCTACCATAATAAAATATCACAGATTGGGTAGCTTAAACAACAGAAATTTATTTCTTACAGTTCTGGAGGTTGAGAGTCTAAGATCAAGGTGTCAGTGGGTTTGCTTTCTCCTGAGGTCTCTCTCCTTGGCTTGAAGATAGCTGTCTTCTTGCTGTTTCACCATATGACATTTTCTTTGAGCACATGTATCCCTGGTGTCTCTTCCTCTTCTTAAAGGGATGTTAGTCCTATTCAATTAGGGCTTCAACATATGAATTAGGGGGGACACAGTTCAGTTAATTACATGTCTTTAGGCTGTGTATTAATTTCCTAGAGTTGCCATAACAAATGACCACAGACTTGATAGCTTAAAACAACAGAAATTTATTCTCTGGAGGCCAGAAGTCCAAAATCAAGATGTCAGCCAGGCCGTGTTTTTTTCTTGAAGGCCTAAGGAGAGAATTCTTTTTTTTTTTTTTTTTTTTGCCTCTTCTAGCTTATAATGGCTCCAGGCACTCCTTGGCTTATTGTGACATCACTCCAATTTCTGCTCCCATTTTCATGTGGCCTTCTTTTCTTATATGTATCTTATAATAACAGGTGTCATTGGATTTAGGGTCTACCCAGTTAATCCAGGATGATCTCATCTCAAGAGTCTTAATTACATTTGTGAAGACCCTTTTTCAAATAAGATCACATTCACAATTTCCAGGTAGACATACCTTGTTATTGGGGGAGGGGGACCCATTCAACCCAATATAGGTTGGTTAATTCCTCCAATCAAATGCATGGGACAACATATTGATTTGTATCATAATTAAGTATAGCAAAATTTCCGGCACAAAAAGCTGTTTGAGAAATCTTGCTTTTTATAAGCTTTTCAGAAGCCCAATCTAGCTGACACCAGCTGTGACAGAAAGAGCTACCTGCCCACCCAAAGGCATGGGATGTTCTTCTGCAATGTAGAACAATGTAGAGTTTTGGCTAAGTTGCAGCTATCTAACTGAGAACTCTTTTTCAGCTCCTTTGAATTTTAATGTGCTTAGGTGACAAGTTCTGGCCACCAGACTAGGGTGGTTAAGTATTCTATGTGCCTTGCTCACATTTTTTTTTTTTTTTTTTTTTTTTTTGCTTTTCATGGTGACTTCACAAGGTTAAAGTAGATTGGACACTTGAGGCATCACCTGGGGGTTAGCTGCTCAGGAGAGATGCCCATCAAGAAATATCCTTATGAAAATTTTAATGAGTAAGAAATAAACTTTTACTATATAAGCCATTGGGATTTGGGAATCATTTGGTAGTTCATTTGTTTTCTCTTGGAGATAACCAAGAATTGGTAGTAATATTGAAGGATTATGTCATGGGGGGAACACCATAATTTGGGGAGTGATAATGATACCATGGGGGAAGAACCCAGCTTTAGAGTCAGATGAATTTGTGTTTAAGTGCCCAGCATAGCACTTTTACTTTATGAATTGGGAAGATTATTTAATATTTCTACACCTTGCCTTTCCTTATTTAGAAAGACGAGAAAATGACACCTACTTCACACATAGAGTTATTGTGAGGATTAGATAAAATAATGAGATGTTTTTTGTGTTAGTACATAGCTCAATTAATGATTATGACTTTTTTTGTTTTTTGCTATCATTGTTCTCATTGTTATTGACTGTGGTGTATACTTTCTGAAAATACCTCAGAATACTTCTGTTTCACTACTAGCTTCTCTTCTGGCTTGATGTTTGTAACATCTAGATTGTCAGACATAATCACTTCCACTAGGTGTTGATTGGGTTTAAACCATCTGGCAGTAGCTTGTTAACTTAGCCACCATCCCCAAGTCTTTCCACCCTCAAGAACAAAAGGTCGTCTGTATGGTGTAGATGCCTAGCCATGTTCTGAAATGAATGGTGGAAGAAATTGACCACTAAAACCTTCCAGGGTTCTTAGAACTTAGTATATTAGAATAGATAAAAACATGAGAATCAGCTGAATTTCTAATTAGATGTTTTAGATTTGTCTTCATCTTCTCCAATTTGATATTTTAGTTGAAACTTTGAGACCAACAAGACACCTGTATGGATCCTACTTGCTGGTAAAATGACTGCAAACTGCATGAGGACAGAGGTCGTGCATATTTTGTCTACTACAATATCTCCAAAGCTAACTACAGTGTCTGGCACATAATAGATGTTCAGTGAAAATCTGAAGAATGAATAGATACCACTAGAGAATACAGAGCTGGACCAAAGGCTGCCACAGGGAGTTCTTAGGACCACTATAATACATGTTCAAGTCCAGATGGTTCTGATATGACTCTGCTATGTTAATTAACTGAACAATATTCCTCCTAGCATGACTTGATACCTCCAGAACTATGCAAAGCACCTTGACCCAGCCTTATCTGTCATTATTTTTCAATTCTATTATCTTGACAGTTCACTCAAGTAAATAATTCTCTGCCTACCAAAATGGCTGAAATGGAGTAATGAAACCAGTTATGTCTATATATTGTAGAGGAATACAAAGCCTAACATAAAGGTACCTTCTCTCTAGTAAAATGATGAATTAAATTCGACAGCTATTTCTTTAATAACTATAAATAAGGAAGGGGCAAGAGATATACACTAGGATATTAAAAAGTAAGACTCGCTATATAGAGAGTACTATGTGTTAAGGATTTTGAAGCTGTTGTTTGTTACTACAGAGATTTCAGGGAAGAGAGAGCATTTTCCTAGGTTAGGATTAAATAGGATAAGACATATGAAGAAATATTCCTGGGCCTGGCACAATATAATGCCCAAAGAGTGTTAGCTAGTTGTGTTTATATTTCTTATTAGAGCTATTATTACCATCACTATAGTGGACACTGCGGTGCTCCCCCCAGACCTTCCCTTAAAGATGAAGACACTAATTCCCCCAGGTGCCAGCAGTGTTGACCAATGATGGCTCAGAGCTGAATCTGTCTCCAGAAGTTGTCCTTGACTGAAAGGAGCTTGTCATAGACTGAATTCTGTCTTCCCAAAATGCAGATGTTGAAACCTTAACCTCCCCCCACCCCCCAACCTCAGAATGTGACTGTATTTTGAGATGGGACTGTTATAAGAGGCAACGAAGTTAAAATGAGACCCTTAGGGTGGGCTCTAACCCAATCTGACTTCTTTATCAAAAGAGATTAGGACATATAGAGAGACACCACAGGCGTGCATACACAGAGGGACATAAGAATTGCCTGGGCCTGGATCCTGAGGGTGCTGTGAAGAGGCAGCAAGAAGACAGCCATCTGGAAGCCAAGGAGAGAGACCTCAGGAGAAAGCAACCATGCCATGCTTTGATCTGGGACTTCTGGTTTCCAGAATATGAGAAAATGAACTTATGTTGTTCAAGCCACCTAGTCTGGTATTTTGTTTTGACAGACCCAGCAAATTAATGCACAGTTGCTTCACTGAAAGTTACACCCCAAGTAGGGGCAGCCTGCATCCAACAACTGGTTGGTAAGGGGGGTACAGTGTCCAGAATCCTGGCCTCAGTCTGGGGTATCTCTGAAGGGCTGTCCCAGCTCAGAGCACTCCTGCAGTGTTTGCTGAGGCCCTTGAGGTACAAGTTCTTTCTCTGTCTAGTCCTCACTCTCCTCGAGATATTGTCATTGAGAGTATTCTACAGTAGACCTCCTGCACAAAAATCTGTATCTCAGAATCCATTTTCAAGGGAATCTGATGTATGACATTTAGTATCAGGAATGGCTTTAGAAAGAAAACTCTAAAATGGATTTTTGGGCATGAGATGACCACTGGCTGGCTCATAATGAGGAGACCCATTTGTTGGTGGTAGGTGCAGTATACGTAGCTCCTGGCATCCTGTTGCAATAAAATTATCGGTGGTAAACAGGGATGAAACACTGATAAAAAGGACAGCAATGGTAGTGTGATGTCTTAATTGTTTAAGAGGTTTGGAGAATATAGTAATTATAATAGCAGTGGAATTGTATGTCTCTTGCTGTGGGCTATCAATGCCCTGGAAAAAAAACAATGAAAGGCTGAGGGGGCATCAATGGAAGTGCAAAAGTCAGAGGACCTTTTCAGTAGAATGTGAAGAGGTTCATCTCTTGCAGCCAGAGGATAGAAAAATCTGAGTGTTGAGCTCAAAACTTAATTTTCAGGACAACAGAGTTCCACAGAAGGTTGAATTTTCAACCTTGGCAAGTCTTTTATACCAAGGGCAGTGCTCTGCCTGGGAACGAATGGGATTCTGGGTTGACACACTTGAGAATCTTAAAAACTGAGGTTGTCTTGAACGCTTTGGGCCTGCAAAAGTGGCCCACTCTCTCCTGTTAAGCCTAGAACCATCCCATTGCTTGAAACTGAGGCACAGGTCTTTGCCTTAAAAGACATATATCCTTCTCAGGATATAACTACCTCTACTCCTGGCTACTAGACTATAACTATGATTAGGTCACAGTCCAGTCCAGCCAGGAAAGTGCTGGGCTTGCTAAGGAAGGGAACAACTATAGGAACCAATCGACATGCATTGATCAGTCCAGGAGTCAGGAGAGTTCCTGGGAGTGGATCCTGAGGATGTTGGATCAAAGTGGTGGTCGTGGGGGGCAGGGGGAGTGGAACCAAAAGTTGGACATAGGAGAGCTTATCAGTATGGGAGCACTCTCTGTGATACAGAGAGTGTCAGAAGCAGGTGAGTATAATTATCATAACAAGTGTCTGCCAAAGGAAACAGACCCATAGAGAACTATGGAATTGATGAGAAGACACAGCATCCCTTAAAGATAATTGGGCAGTTTAAAAGTGTGTTGCTTAATTTATACAATTAAAATAAAAAAGAGGTAGAGAATCAGAAAGTTGAGGGTAGCCCCCTCAATAAAAAGTCACAATCCTTTTAAGAAATGGTGCTCAAACAATTGAATAGTCATAAGAAAATGAAAATGAAACTTGACCCTTATATCATATACAAAAATTTACTTGAAATGGATTATAGATCTAAACATAGAATCAAAAACTATCAAGCTTCTAGAGAAAAAAAACCATAGAAGAATATCTGTCTGATCTTGAATTAGGCAGAGATTTTTTAGATAAAACACAAAAAGCTTGAACCCATAAAAGAAAAACACTATTATTGACTTTCTCAATTAAAAGCTCTTGCTCTTCAAAAAAATACTGTTGAAGGGCGCCTGGGTGTGGCTCAGTGGTTAGGCGACCGACTTTGGCTCAGGTCATGATCTTGCAGTTTGTGAGTTCGAGCCCCGCATCAGGCTCTGTGCTGACAGCTCAGATCCTGGAGCCTGCTTCGGATTCTGTGTCTTCCCCTCTCTCTACCCCTCCCCTGCTCATGCTCTGTGTTTCTCTGTTTCTCAATAATAAATAAACGTTAAAAAAATTAAAAAAATAGTGTTGAGAAAGTGTAAAGAAAGCCAGACTGGGAGAAAATATTTGCAAAACACATATCTTATAATTGACTTGTAACCAAAATGTATAAAGTACTCTTACAACTCGGTAAGAATTGAAAAAATGCAGTCTATTAAATGGACAAGAGATTTGAAAAGACACTTGAACAAAGAACATATTTAAATGGCAAATTAGCAATAAAAATGTGCTCAACATCATTAGCCATTAGGGAAACATGTTAGGAGCATTAATGTATAGCCACTATACATGGTTAAAGTATTTGAAATTTAGCAAAGATTAACCATAGGAAGTCAGGGATATGGTGCAACGGTAACTGTCATGTAGCTGCTGGTGGGAAAAGTAAAATGGTACAACCACTTTGAAAACAGTTGGCAGTTTCTTATACGGTTAAACATATACTAACTATAAACTCAGTAATCCCACTGGTGAGTATTTTTACCAAACAGAAATAAAGACATCTGTCTATACAAAGACCTGCATGCAAACAATCATAGAAAGTATATTCATAATAACCCCAGATTGGAAACAACCCAAATGCCTACCAACTGATGAATTGGTAAACATGTTGTGGTATATCCATATAACAGACCACTACTCTGCAATGAAAAAGAATGAGGTACTGATACATGCAACAACACGGAATCATTATGTTAAGAAAAAGACACAAAACATTACATACTATATGATTCCACTTATATGGCATTCTAGAAAAGGCAAAGCTACAAGTAACCAAAAGCAGAGGAGAGGCTGCCAGGAGCTGGGAATGAGGAAGGGAGAATTGACTACAAAGAGCACAAGGGAACTTTTTGGGATGATGGAAATGTTCCATATTTTCATCTCAGTGATAGTTATATAACTATCTACATTTATTATAACTCAGTGAATTGTACACTGAGAATGGGTGAACTTTATCTGTAAATTTTATCAGAAAGCTAATTAAAAATGCTACGTTAAAAAAATGTAAAATTTATAAAGTCATGCTCCTTCTCCCAGTTTCTATATCTGAGTCAGTGTTCAGACCTGAAATTCACAGGCAGAAGGGTATATAGTAATGATTCCTACAGTCCTTCTCCAAAGAGACCTATGGCTATTTCATTGAGTAACCATACAATGAGGAAAGGGCAGTTTATGGACATTGGAGGACTGTTGAGCATAGGATTTAAACTGAAATTAACAACTGGGACCTGAAAGTCATCATTATCCCTCTTTTAGAGAGATGACATATGGAGACCAGGTGATCAATGGGACACTGGCCCACCTTTGACTCACAGGGGATCCCCTGGGACCATGGACTCACCAGGTAGCCACTTCCCCAAACCTTCAATGCATAATTGGAATGGACATACATGGTAGTTGGCCAAACCCCATATTGGTCCCTTGACCTCTGATAAGAACTATCGCAGTGGGGAAAGACCAGGTGGAAGCCTCTGAAACCCCTGCTCCCAGCCAAGGCAGTAAGTAGAAACAATATTGCATACCAGAGGGAATTGTAGAGATTAGTGCCAGTCTTAAAGATCTAAAGGATGCAGGGGTCATGGTCTTTACATATCTTCTTTCTTTAGTTTCCCAGTCTGGCCCCTACAAAGCCAGACCGATCCTGGAAGATAAAGGTAAACTATCACCAGCTCAACCAAGTGGTAGTCTTTATTACAGCTGCTGTGCCAGATGTGGTATCTTTGCTAGAACAGATTAACATGGCCTCAAGTACCTGGCATTCAGCCACTGATCTGGCAGATATGTTTGTTTCATCTTCATCAGGAAGGAGGACCAGAAGTAGTTTGCATTCACATAGGACTAACGATAGTATATACACTTACTGTCTTGTCCCATGGCTGTGTCATCTGTCATAATATAGTCTGAAGAGACCTGGACTCTCTAGATACTCCATAGGTTATTCCATGATATCATTGACATTGTGTTAATTAGACTGGATGATCATGAAGTGGCAAATACATTGAAGCACTTGGTGTGGCACATATACTGTAAAGGGTAAGAGATAAACTTCATGAATATTCAGGGACGTGGTATGTCAGTAGAGTTTTCAGGAATCCATTGATCTTGACAAATTATTGTGTTTTTCACATCCTACCACTAATAAGGAAGCAGAATGCTTAGCAGGCTCTTCACATTCTAGAAGTAGCATATTCTATGACTGGGGAACAAGGTGACATGAAAGGTTTCCAGCTTAGAATGGGGCTTAATGCAATAAATGGATATGTAGCACATCCAAGCTGTGGTGTAAACGGTCCTGCCTATTTGGCCACATGATCGAGCAGACCCTGTGCTATTATCTGCAGTAAGGAGTGATGATGTGTGGAGTGTATGGCAAGTCCTAGTAGGAGAATCACAATGTAAACACCTAGGGTTTCTGAAGCAATGTCATGCCACCTACCATGGAAAATGATATATTAATTGAAAATTAGGTCCTGTTATGCTTTTGGATTCTGGTAGAGAGAGAGCACCTACTCATGGAATTTTGAGTGGCCAGAAGTGTCCACCATTACCTGGGTTCTAACAGACCCACCAAGTCATAAGTTAAGACATCCCAGCAGCAATCCGTTATAAGATAAAAGGTGGTACATCTGGGAATGGGCATGAGCAGGACCATAGGACACAACTAGACTGCATGAGCAGGGGGCCCACACTCCCATGTCATCTACTGCTATTGTGTAGTTTCCTCCCTCATCTTACCTGTGTGGTCACATACATAGTCTTTTATGACCAGCTGACAAAAGAGGCAAAAGAGCAAGCTTGGTTGTGGATGTGTTGGTTTGCTACATGGCTATACGAGGGGAAATTCTCCCAGTTAACACACCTTCGGGCAGTGCAGCACATCGTCCACTTTGTGTAGTAGGAGAAGTGGCCAAAGGAAGAACATATACCGATTTATGAGCAGTTGCAAACCGCTTGGCTGATTGGTCAGGGGTCTGAATGAGAACAATTGGAATACTGAGGATAAGCAGATATGGGGAGGAGTGATGTGGATGGGCATATGCAAGTGAGCACTGTAAGGTTTGATTTATTTAGGGGACTTTATTCTTAATCTTTCATCCAGCATGTAGAGATACCAAAGTGTGTGGGTTTCTTTCCATTTTTTAATTGTGTGTTTTAATCAGGAGAAGGGAGGACAGATTTAATAACCTATCCCTTTGTAACATATGTTAACTCCTGGTACCAATCAATACCCTTTACCTCTATATTTAAGTAATTTCTGAATTTAAAAAGAAGTGCCTAGAACCATACTACTGTTCCCCAGAAGGGACAATTGTGAGACATTAAAGACTGGAGAGGACATACTCAGCCAGAGGCAGAGCCCTCGTTCCAATTAATGAACTTCTTGGAGGAGAGCATAAGTAATTGGTTTTGAGGTTGTTTCCACTGCCTTTGAAGGGCAATTGAAGTGCTCATCAAGACGTGCCAAATGTTTATAGAGTGCCTCTTTGGATGAGTATCTGTTTTAAATAAGTGAATTTAAAGGGGCCTGTAACTCACTTAAATTACACCAAGATGGGAGACTGGAGACAGGATATAGCTTCCAGTTGAAATTCCTTGATCTCCGGTTTAGTCTTAATTTTATAGATAACAAAAGCCATCATTGGAAGAACTTTAACCAGTTGTGTTCAAATGGTATTCAGATGGGACGCAATCTGCAGGCTATCCCCAAGCTTGTTGGTTCAGATCCACTTTCTTCTTAACGCAGTAGCTTGATGTTTTTTGGTCCAATGAACGCATACAGTTCGTAGCTTCAGAGGTCTCTCGAGCACCTACCTGGACAGAAGAGAAGCAGGACTAGGAGAATGCCATAACCTTATCACTGGCACCTGAAAACCATGGTGGATCTGGTGAGTCTGAGGAGATCAGCTGCAGGATTTCAGTGAGGCTCATCCTATGATTCCCGTTTTTTTCTTCCCAGGTGAATGCCAATGCATGGTTTTCTGAGACTGTGCTCTTGACTAGCCAAATGCACTGGTTTGAAAACTTCAGTGAAGTGCACACTTGGCTGAGGCAGCGTGGGGGCTGGGTGACTCTGAGAGATAGCCAAGGGGGCTTTATTATATAAGATGGGGGTGATGGAACAGGGCTTGGAAATATTAAGATAAAGTAAGGCCTGGATGTGCAATGAGAAGAGGGACCAGTCTGTAATTTCACCGTGCCCTGCCAGTAAATGAAGAGGAAAGACTAGTAGATAAAGATGGAGAGGATTGGCATCTAGACTGGTCTCTGCCACTAACCGGCTGTGTGGTCTTGGGCAAGTCATTTAATGTTCCAGGGCCTTGGTTTTCAAGTGTGAAATGAAGGATTCAGAAAAGAACATCACTAGGGTTATTTTCATTTTAAGTTCTAAAGGTCTCTAATTTTATTTCTAAGAATGTTCAAATTATACCTAATTGTCTTTGAGCTTTCAGTCACGTCACCTTTGAGCTGTGTTTGCTTCTATAGCTTAAATCTTAATGACTTAGCTCACTTTAAAAACACTGCGCTTTGCTTTTCTCCCCTCTCTCCTCTTTTCTCGGAACACCTATGGACATCACCTTCCTCATGATGACGATGTGAGAAACGCACAGCAGGAGGATGACCCCTGACCTCACACAGGCCCTTAGTGCTGCCCAGGTGTCCAGTTGCATTGCCCTAGTCCAGTCTTTCCCCTACTTTCACATCTTTTCATTTTCCTTCAGGCCATCCAAACCTTTCTCCTCATCCTCACTCACAGCTGATGAACATGCCTTCTATTTTCTAGAGAAAATAGAAGCAGAGAGGCTTTATACAAAATCCTACTTCCTCATCTACCCACCTGCTGCATCTTTGCCTTTATCCTCTGCTTCCACTCGTGTTACAGTGCATGAATGGTCTGTATGTTAATCTGCGGCTGATTCCTATGTTTGTGCAGTGGACCTCCTGTCCTCTTGCCTGCTCAAGAACACTGCTCCAGCAATTGTCCCCTCTCCCCCACCAGCATCCTCAATTCCTGCCCCTGTAGTGGATCGTCTCCATAGCATTAAAACATACTGAGATGCTGTCTGGTTTACATGAAAATTCTCTTTTATTCCCCCCTTTCTCCCATTATTTGGATTTTATTTCCAATTTCTCTATTGCTGTATGCAGTGAAATCCTCAAAACACTTCTGTCTCTACTCACTGTTTACAATTTATTCTCTCTTGATCTTTTTTGGAACCCACTCTAGTGACTTCTGTGTAGCTACATTCAATCATCAATTATTAGTCCTAATTCTACATGACCTATCTCAGCATTTGATCCAATGAATCACTCTTTCTTTCTTGAAAATTTTTTTTCCCATTTAGATTCCAGGATACCTTTCTGCTTTCATCCTACCTTACTAGCTGCTCATCTCATTTTCCTTTGCTGGTTGCTTTCTCCTCATATCCTCAGCCTCTAAGCATTGGGCGGCTCAAGACTTCAGTCCTCAGATTTATTCCCTTCCATATGGACCCACTTCCTGGGTGATTTAAAGCCTCGTGACTAAATTCATCTAGACTCTGATGACTTACAAATATTTGTCTCTGGCTCAGAAATTTCCCCTTACTCTTACCCTCAGATTTATACAGCCAACTATTCTATATGTGTATCTGAAAGGCATCTCAAACTTAAGATGTCTAAAACCACACTTCTGATTCTTCCCCCATATCTAACTCTGTGCCTCTCATGGAGCCACTCAAGTAACTGGCATCTGTGTCTCTCTAGGTGCTCAGACAAAAACCTATGCAGACTTTTATGAAAACTTCTGCTTACAGCCCATTATATTGGTGGTTCTATCTTCAAAATATATCCAGAAATCAATCACTTCTCAGATTTCTGCTCCTATTTTCATGGTCTTCCTGGTTGGTCTCCTTGCTTCTATTCTTACCACCAGTTATAGTCTCAACACAGGAGACAGAATTGTCTTTAAAACTTTTAAGTCAGATTATGTGACTCTTTTGCTCACAACCACCTACGGGTTTCTTATCTGGCATGTAATAAAATCCAAAGTTCTTATGATGGCCTGTGAAGCCTCTAAATTTTCTCCATCAACACCTTCCCCACTAATACTTCACTTACCTTATCTCCTACCACACTGACCCTCATTCTGTTCACTTCAGCCACACTGGCTTCCTACCTGTTCCCACATCAGTACCTTTCCACGTGTGTTCCTTTGGCTTGGTATGCTCTTTCCACAGATGACCAAAAGGCTCATTGTTTCACTACACCTGCCCTGCACTCCTATCCTTTTTACCTTTAATCTTTCACCATAACATTTATCACCACCTGACATATGTCTGCTTTAAAATGTTTCTGTTGTCTGTCTTCCCTCACTAGAATGGAAGCTTCAACAAAAGCAGAAGTTTATTCCTTATTCCAGGCGCTTACACCTGGGGTTAGCACATAGTGCCCCATACTGATTTGTTGAGTAAATGTGTGAATGATGAGACTGTTCAGGCCAGTTCCATGGGTTTTGGAGAAATTGAATTGGGAGATATAGCAAAGGAAGTATAGGGGCTTAGCCTGTTTGGGAACCAAACTACCCATATATCATCTGTGAATATGTTAAGTGTGAAATGGCACAGCTTTGTTAGGAAACAAGGCAATGCTGAAACTCAGGGAAGCACATTCTCATTTTGTTCATTTGATGTGGTAAGATAGTGACGGACAGGGCTTGTGTCAGATAGAATAGACTTCTTTACTCAGGTTAGTTGGTCTAGTTGGCCATGCCCTAGGTATAATCATAATTCAGTGATATGCATTTGTCAGAAGATTGCTTTATGAAGGCACTTCTCTATTAGCTTATGTGTGTGTTTGTGTGTGCACATGTTCTCAGTAGCATGCCAGATGACAGAAATTCAGAAACCACCATCCCAGATGAAATATGTGGTCCGTTCAATACAACATTCCCTGGCCAACAGCAATCCAGGGAAATTAGGTCAAAGCAGGTATGTGCACTTGATAGCACATTGTCATTTGTTTGTAAGGTTAGATCTCCAATTAAAACTAGCTTGAACAAACAAAAAAGGGATTTATTGGTTCAAATAACTTGGAAGTTTAATGGGTATTTTTAGATACAGCTGGATTGTGGGACTCAAATGAAATAATAACTTTGTATGTATCTCTTGGATTCTTCTTTCTTGGATTGGCTTCATTCTCAAACAGACTCTCTGCAAATAATGGCAAAGATAGTTTCAGGCAGTTCCAAACTTATGTGGTCCCTAGTCCTACCATAATTCCATGAAGTTGGCAAGGGACAGGTCAAAAAAGGAAGCAAAGCAGGGCAAAAACTAGTATTGCTACTCTTCTCCTAATGGCCATTTGTGAAGTTGATTTACTCAAACATTTTAAATGTATTTTTATTTCCTTGAAGTCATTGACATGGATTTGTCTTTTTAGGCTCAGCTGTCTTTGATTACCATGTTTCTTAGAACCCCATAATGTTTTGTTTCCTCTGCGACTCTTTCTGGCATAATGTTATTGTTTTTAATAGCATTGATGAGGTTTTAGAAACTTTAGACCAAACACAATTGAAATGCCACTTAGCCCCTTTGGTGCTGCTGTCATGACTTGATGAAAATTATACAGACTGGGGCAACATCTATGGGATCTGTTGCAAGCAGTGTGGTCCTTTGCCACCAAAACAGGCCTCACACCATCCGTTGGCCAGAGGCAAAGATTAGTCAAATTCTGCTCCAAAGTGAGATCCAGCCTGAGAACAAACTCATAGTTTAGGAAATAATTAGGTTCTACATGCATTTCAGTCATGAAGTTGGGACTACTCAGTCTGAGCCCTTCCTTTAACATGGCCCTGGTCAATCTTCTCCTCGGTGTGCTTGATCCAGAGAGTGGACTAGGAATCTTGAAGCAGATTGGCCTTTTCCATAATTAAGTCACTATTCTGCTCATCCCTAGTGACCTCTGAATGGAGATTCTCCTATGGAAAATCAAGGAAATAGAGGCAGAGATAAGACAG
Organism: Puma concolor; assembly: GCF_028749965.1. Taxonomy (NCBI): domain Eukaryota; kingdom Metazoa; phylum Chordata; class Mammalia; order Carnivora; family Felidae; genus Puma; species Puma concolor. Next base: position 47,001,941 of record NC_141672.1, read on the forward strand.
GTCAGGGTTTAAAGTTGCAAGCAGCAAAATTAATTCTGCCAATTTAAGCTGAAAAACATTAGATGGACCGCAAGATCACTGGGATGGTCAGAGATCAGGCCCAGGAAATTAGCAAGAATGTAGATGTTGTGAGTTGAATTGTGTCCCCCAGAAAGGTATGTTGAAGTCCTCACCCCCAGTAACTGAAGGTGAGCTTGTTTGGAAATAGGGTTTTAGATATAGTCATATTAAAATGTGATCATATTGTTGAAGGTGGCCCCTAACCAGTGCCTGGCATTTTTGTAAGAGAAAGGAATGAGAGCTTTACACACAGAGACATAGGAGGAGACACAGGTAAGGCTATGTGAAGATGGAGATGGGGATTGGAGCAATCCTGCTCAACCAGCCAAGAAACACCACGGATTGCCCACAACCATTGAAAGCTCAAAGAGGCCAGGAAGGATCCTTCCCTAGAGCTTGCAGAGAGAACATGGCCTTGCCAGTGCTTTGATTTCAGACTTCTGGCCTCTAGAACTGTGAAAGAATATATTTCTGTCATTTCAAGCACCCAAGCATGTGGTACTTTGTTATGGCAGGCCCGGGAAACTAATCGGGCAGCATTGCCGTGGGAGCCTTGGCCAATATCATGCCCAGCAACAGTCTGAGATGTAATCCATAGCTGCTGCCTGTTACTGACACTGGTGCCACTGGCTGTGCTGCCCTCTCCTCTGGCTCCAGATGAATCCTCTGCTCTCCTTACTTCTTTGTATTCAAGTTCCAGACAGGACTGTCTGGCTGGGTAAAGTCTGGGGCACATGTCCATACCCAGGCTGATAGCAAGAATCTGGGAAGTCAGGAAGCAGCATGGTAGGCCCTTTCCAAAGATAGGAAGGAGCTTCAGAAGCTAGGCAATCAAAATAAGTCACTGTGACACGTATATACAAGAGAGCAGCCATTTTAAAATATGATACATTGCAAATAATAATACTGAAGTTTGTGAATGGCTTGCATTTTGGCATAGACTGGGAGCATTTCAAGTTTATTTTTTAGTATCCTTTTAGTTTCCTGCCAGAAGGCTGGACATATTGTATATATCTCCATGGCGTATGCATGAGAATGTCACATCTGAAAATGCCATTTGTCAGGCATCTATGCCAAAAACAAGGTAGATATATGTTGATATAGACGTTGCGCCACCATTGGTCTGGTCAGACTCTAGAGAAGGCCTCTGGAGCTTGAACCCTGGCTCTGCTACTTACTAGCTATGGGATGAGGCCATGGTTTAACCTCTTGAGGCCTTAGTTTCCTTGTTGGCCAAATGGGGATAATAACACCCAGGTCATGTGTTGTGGTGAAGATAAATGAGTTAAGCCACAGAAAGTACTTGGAACCGTGCTTAGTATGTCAGGAGCACTCAGTGTCAGCTAGTATCTCCTTACCAGGTTCTGAGGTTTGGCGAGATTATCTTTGTCCCTTTGGGGGTAGCATTTCTGAACACAAAATTAATAATAAAACAACAACAACAACAACAACAACAAAGACCAAAACAGTACTCGAAGAGCAGAAATCTTACCGTATTTGGGCTATGCCGCCTGCATGAAAATGTGTGTCTCTGGGTGCTTTGCCCCTCCTATTCAGAACCAAGATCCACAGTTGGTCCCAGGCCTCCAGGGACAGGGGCTACAATTGATGCTTTGTACACATCAGATGTACAGACACAAAAGGGAGAGAGAGAAGTAGTAACTTGGCTCTTTGTTGGCAGCAGGGGCAGAAAAAAAGACAGGCCTGTGTGATGGCAAGCGTACTGGTTGCTGCACATGATTATCTCACTTAATCCTCGTATAGCCTCATATAGTCAAATAGTTGACACTCTTATTCCCATTTTAACACATAAGGACACTGAGGCTTAGGGAATTGAGTGCCTTGTTAAAGATCCTGAGGTTCTAACTTCGGGGGCTGAGTGGGCTGGTACCTAGACCAGCCTAGAAGCAGAAGCTGGGGAGCAGAGGCCGCCCAAGGGCAGGGCACTGGGCACCCGCGGTGGAGGTGCAACTGTAGGTCTTGTGCCCCCACAGCTGTCCCCAGCCCCTCTTCCAGGTCAGAGCTGCTGGGAGGCCCAGCTGTGACTTCTCCTTTGCTAGTACTTTATACTTTATACTTCTCCTTTGCTGTGTATATAATGAATGTCCTGCTGAGAATGGAAACCTGAGGGGCACCTGGGTGGCTCAGTCAGTTGAGTGTTCGCCTTTGACTCACGGTTCGTGGGTTTGAGCCCCATATCGGTCTCTCTGTTGTCAGTGTAGAGCCCACTTTGGATCCTCTGTCTTCTTTTTCTCTTCCCCTCCCCTGTTTGCACGCTCTCTCTGAAATAAACATTAAACAAACAAAAAAGAATGGAAACCTGAAAGGCTCTTGTTGCCTAAAGCCTTGCTACTCAAGGTGGGGTCCAAAACAGCTGATTCAGCATTGCCTTGCTATATTTGTTAGAAATGCAGCATGCTGGGGCTTCCTGCAGACCTCCTGAATCACAACCAGATCTTTTAACAAGATCTCTATGTAATTGTTATATTCTTTAACGTTTGAGAAACCCCTCTGAACCATTGGTTGCTACACTTAGCTGATCATTGGGAATTTAAAAAAGAATACAGTTGCCTGGGTCCCCACCCCTGGCTGTCACTGATTTAGCTTTTGGGGGCTGTGGCCTAGGCCTCAAGACCCTCAGCTCCCCAAGTGATTCTAGCTTGTAGCCAAAGTTGAGAACTCCTTGCTCTAAAATCTCTACCCAGTGTATAAACCCACAGTAAACATGAGGCTGAGGAATGATCTGAAGACCGTGAAATAATGATGTCAGTGGAAAGTACAGATTTGTTCATCAAATCTCAGGTGATTAGAAGCACTTGAAGTTGGAGAAAAGATTAAGCATAAAATAAACTGTGTGTGATGAAATTAAAATTACTATGGATGATTACATCTAGCCTTTTCCATTCTGCTCACTGCAGAGGACCTTGCTGGCTCATGATTTTTCCCTCCCCCACCCCAAGATGAGGTTCTATCTCTCGTGTGCTTAAATGATATGGACTAATGAGAAAAAGGAGGGGAGAAGGGAGATAAAAGATAAAGGCCAGGGTACAGTTTTAAGAAGCTTGGAGGTAGATTTGGAAGAGAGTGATGTTGGTGAGTGTGGATTTTGAGAAAGCTGGGGAGAGAATTAAAGAAAATATGGGAAGAGTGAGAATTTCTTTTTTAAAAAATAATTGTGGTGAAATATACATAAGATAAAATTTACCATATAACTTTTTTAAAGTTTACTGTTTAGTGGCATTAAGTATATTTGCATTGTGCGGCCTTCTCCACGGTTGCTTCCAGAACTTTTTAATCCTCCCAAACTGAAACTGGACTCATTAAATAACTTTCTTTTCCCCTTCTCCCCATCCACCTCCTAGTAACCACTGTTCTACTTTCTGTCTCCATGAATTTGATTCTTCTAGGTACTTCATGCAAATGGAACCATATAGCATTTGTCCTTCTGTGTCTGGCTTACTTCACTTAGCATATGAATTTCTTTTATAATTATTTTTGAACTTTCAGACTGACTTTTTTAAAGTATGACCTATTTGAGGACTGAACCGTATGTGTCTTTGCATTTTTAGGGTTGCATTCATGTAGTGTTTCTTTTCTTGATGGGAACGGAACTCAGGAGATTATTATCCTAAGAGGTAAGCTAGGCTGAACATAAAAGTAGACCCAGAAAAGGTTGAGATAACCCCACTGATGACAGAGCACATAAACTTTTCAAGGGAAGTCTGTGAAGATGCTTATAATTGCTTCATCTGGTTCCCTAACAAAGGCTTTTTGGTATTTCTGGTTGAGAGTGGGTCACATGCTCTTTACCTGCTCTCATTTTCAAATTCTAAAACTAAAATGCTGTTTTAACAACCATCACCCTCTCCGTTTGGCTATGGAGAAGTTGTTTGGTTTATTTTTTATAGTTAACAAAGGAGTCAATGTGATAAGACTAGATTTTTTTTTTTTTTTTTAAGAAAAAAAATCTGCTTTGGATCTCATGAGTAAGGCTTAAAACATAGCAGTCATTTCTGAAGTGACCACTTGGGCTTTATCCCACAACTTCTGAAGAATGGAAAGTTAGAGGGCCATGGACATTTTCTTTCAGAGTATTTTGATCAATCTCTGAGACCTTTGGGGAAATATTAAAAATAAACTGTCATGTAGTGGTTATCTGATTTTGGATGGGCTGTTTGATGTTGTTGATTCTTAACCTTTCTATTTTGGAAGTATGAGTGGTAATACCTATCTAAGAAAATTATGAGAAGAATTGAAGGAGATCATGTCTTCAAAGAAGGCCCTCAATAAATTACAGTTGTCATTTATCTGTGCTGATTCTATACAATGATGATATATCCTTTGCAGTCATCCACACATTTGGTAAAATTTCAAATAGGTATTGTCATATAATACTTCTGTTTGGATAGTAGCATGTTGTCTTTGGTTGGATTCACTAGAAGCAGAGCCTGAGATATGGATTTGGTTTCTCTTTAGGAAGAATCTGTAAGGTAATAAGGGAAACAGGATAGGGGAAGCGAAGGGCCCAGTAAAGGATGTGGTTTCAGATAAAGCCTAGCCCTACAGCTTGATATTGAGAGCACAGGTGAGGTGCCTGGAGAGGGGGACCTCTGGAGTATTAATCTTACCACAGGATCATCCCAGGCAGCACTATAGGCTTTCATTCTATAATCAGACCATTTTAGGACCCTCAAACTTTTGCACAGTTGGTGGAACCATCAAAAATCGCCAGTTGCTGTGACCATTTGTGTCCACTAACTTAAAAATGGCTATGTAACAGATTCTCTTTAACCAAATCTTGGTGATGAATCAAACCAAAATTGCCCCACAATTAAAAACAAAGCATTTGTTCATGGATTTAACCACTATTTCTTAAACATCTGTTAAGTGCTCAGTACTGTAGTAGGCAGTAAAATCAGGGCCAAGACAATAAAAACTTATCAGTGGGTTTTTTAATTACTTAAAAAATAATTACTTGAAAACAAGATAGCAATAACCATTTTCTCTAGTCTTTTCAATTCAATAAAAAGGAACTAGGCTGCTAAATAAAACCGGATATTTAAATTGTATTTTTGAAAATGGATAATGCTAGGATTTGTTTAAATTTGTTCTTTACATAGCTAGACAAACTTGGAAAGTTGAAACTTTAGCAGCAAAAGTGATACCCTGTTCTTGCTTCAAGCTATTCCTGAGCGGATGTGAAAATCAGGAGGAAATTTGTAGTAGGTGGGACTTTACAAATTGGTAAATTGCAAATATACCCTTTGAAATTAATCTAGAAATAAGTGGTTTCTTAACATAAATACACATAACTCTGACTAAAATCTATTGAACAATAGATACTTTTAGATACAATAATAAAGAGTTCCTGTGGGGAATGCCAAGAACTGAAATTTTTTATTTCAGCTCCTCAAGTTCCTGTGTGTTAAGTGTATTTGGTGAAATCAACTAGACACATGGAAACAAAAGCAGGAAGAAAAATTCATAAACTTCCTCTAACCTTCTTATTACCAAGACCATATTTGGGGATAATAATTGGTGTACTCCATAGGGGACAAGCTGGGAAATGTGTGTCTGTCATGGTTCTTTGTTCATAAGCAGCAGAAATGAGCTTCGAATAACTTAAGCAGAGGGAGCGTTTATTGGAAGGATATGTGGAAGTTCTTAGAATAAAACAGAAAGCTTAAGCACCTGGCTTCTAAAGGACAGGAATCATGGGAGAGAACTCCCAGGATCTAGGAAACAAAAACGGATAGTCTTATTAGAACATCTCTGTAAGGATGAACTGACCTCTGGGATGTCATAGACTTAAGACCCAATCTCAGGGAGAAAGGTGTCTTATTACCTGGCTAAAGGATGGTTGGGCTCGCTCATTCATTCATTCAATGGATAAATCTATTTATCTCTACTACTATAAGGCCAGGTGTCTGAAATACACAACTTGGCTGACAGCCCCAATGTAATGCATTCAGCGGGGGGAAGGATCATTTCTCCAGTGCAAAATCAAAGTGCTGTATTAGAAGTCGAAGTAGACGTAGAAACATGGGAAAGGTTCCTAGGTGTCCAGTATGGTCAATAAACACTGTAGGATGATTTTCTTTAGGCTCATGGACACTTCTATGCCTGTGTTTTGTTGTTGTTTTGTTTTGTTGAGAAACATTACCTCCTCTCCTTGACATTTTCTTGCTTTTGGAACAAATTTCCAAATTTTCTAATATCACTCGGCTAGAGAATATCAACTCCCACCACTCTAGAGCCAAGCAGAACCTGGCCATGGGTGCTTACCTGGCACCAGCAGCCCTGTGTGCACGTCTTGGCTTCCTTCTGCATTCAAGGGCCTGATGCACTTTGATTCAGCTTCCTTTTCTCTGTCAAGATGAATTACAGATTCTGCTTTGCTCAAACCTTTATTTTCTTACCTAATCATTACCTTCACTCCTCACACGCATATTTATCTCAAGGTTTCATTTGAATGTAAAATCATTATAGTTTTCTTATGTTATATGCTTAATTTTCCATTCTCATCTCCCTTATGAGAAGGCTGGCAATGAGCACATTGTGTTTCCATGTGTCCCTTAAAGGAGTTTTTCTCCTTTTTACTCTGTTTTATATTGCCACACTTAATATTGGTTCAAATACAGAAGCATTTACATTTGGGAGCAAATACAGGGAAATGACATTACCTAAGCACAGCTCAAAGAGAGCTAAGGAAAAAAAAACATACTTTCTTTTTGTTTTTTCCAACATAAGTCATACTAGTAGTCTTCATTATCAGAGCATTACTCAAATGTCTTCATTGTTTATTTGCGCATTCATTCACTCACTCATTCATTCATTTTTAAAAAAATTTTTTAATGTTTATTTTTAAGAGACAGAGAGAAACAGAGCATGAGTGGGGGAAGGACAGAGAGAGAAGGAGACATAGAATCCTAAGTAGGCTCCAGGCTCTGAGCTGTCAACACGGAGCCCAACGTGGGGCTCGAACTCACGCAGAGCAAGATCATGACCTGAGCCCAGGTCTGACGCTCAACCGACTGAGCCACCCAAGCACCCTTCATTCATTCATTTTTATTTATTTCCCAAGCAATTAGTAGCCACCTACACTTGCCACACACTATTCTTTACTTAAATGGAGTTTGTATGAATTTTAAATGAACTTAAGTGAAGATGAAGTTTTCAGTGAGCTTAGCACAAGCTGACCTGAGGGGACCAGAAAGGAATTCATGATGCAGTTTCTATGAGATTCTCAAGCTTGAGCCTGCATCACTGATATAGTATAAAATTCCAATTCCTGAAGCAAAACTTAAAGTGGCCCCTCGTTCCTGCCACAGAAATAGCCTCTCATTCCTTGAAGCTTTGTCACCTCCTGGTTGCCTGGACAAAGCAGAAGCTTTGTGGGCAGAAGCTTCAAGTGCTCTTTAAGGACTCAGAACTCCCAGACTGAGGGTCATGCTGATGGGGCTGTTGTTTGACAGAAGCACTGGTACCGACCCTACAACTGGCTTTTTATCTCCCCTACTATTTGAATTTTAATTCTGTTGGTTGGTTTAATAATCTTTTTCACAATACCTTTTTTCCCCTTCTGGCACAGAATCAAATGTAGGCTCTGGCATTGCCTTTGGCTGTCATATCTCTTTGGCCTCCTTTAATCTGGGACATTTTCATAGTCTTTGTCTTTTACAGCATTGGCATTTTTGAAGAATATAATCCTCACCACCACCTCTCTCCTCTTTTACTCCTGCCCCCACATTTTAAAAATAGGATATTCCTGGGGCACCTGGGTGGCTCAGTCAGTTAAGCCTCTGACTCTTGATTTCGACTCAGGTCATGATCTCACAGTTTGTGAGTTCGCGCCCCACGGTGGGCTCTACACTGACAGTGTGGAGCCTGCTTGAGATTCTCTGTGTCTCCCTCTCTGCCCCTTCCAACTTATGTTCGTGTGCTCTCTCTCTCAAAATAAATAGAGATAGATAGATAGATAGATAGATAGATAAAAAGAAAACTTAAAAATAGAATATTCCTCATTTTGGGTTTCCCCGATGTTTCCTTATGATTAGATTGATGTCGTGCACTCCAGGCCAGAGTACTGCATAGTTGGTATTATGTCCTTCAGGATACAGTGTCTGTTCTCACCAGTAATGTTAATTTCGATGACTTGGTCAAGGTGTTGTCCAAATTCTCCATTATAAAATAACTGCTCCCCCCCCCCTTTATAGTTAATGAGCAGTCCCCAGGGAGGCACTTTAAGATGATACAAATATCCTGGTCCTCATCAGAATTCCCTCCCAGATGAGCATCCATGGATGACTCCTGTCTGATCCAATCTTTATTATCATGGTTGCAAAATGTTACTACATCTCCAGTACTTCTTCATTCACTGTAGCCCAAGACCCCTCTCCCACTTATTTATTATTTGCTATGTATTTGTTATTAGTGTGGACTGATGAATTCTCAGTTTTTCAATGGTTTATAATTCATTGCTGTACTCATTTCTATTGGTGCTCACATTTGTATGTCCTTACTTATGTCAAATACTAGGCAAATGTAGTTTTATGCAGTTTACCCACATCCAGTCAGATTACAGCCCCTCAGCCCCTACTATGTAGAAATTTTGGGCCACCACTGTGTGTATGTGACATACATCCACATACTTAGATATGCATAGATTATAGCACACACGCACAAAAACTGATAGCAGAGGCTACCTCAAGGGAAGGAGACTGAGGGCTACAGAAGTTTGAAGTTGGAGACCTCAAATATTTGGTAATATTTGAGGGTTTTTTTTAATTGGGTACATGTAATAATTTTTAATTGTCAGTTTTTTTTTAAAAGCTTATTTTTGTTTGTTTTTCTGAATCATTATTGGCAAAGCCCGATTAATTTGGTTCTGCTACTGTGGAACACATTTTGTTTGCCTCATCGTTAAACTTCTAAGCTCCATTTGAAAGCTTTCCAGGCATCTTCATGATCTAAGTGGCATTGCTTGGCGATTGCTTGGTGACGTTAGCTTGAGTTTGTTTTTGAAGGCAGGTTTTAGATACCAGCAACTAGCAAATCCTGACCCCTGACCCTCAGTTTTCAGACTCAGATTGTGGTTTCCAGTGCCAATATTAACACAGTGTCATTGTCATCACAAAACAGTACTCTTTCTGCCCTAAACTTTATTCCAGAGAGTTTTGCAAGCTGGTAAATGGAAGACTGTATGTGAGGTTGTCGGATCAAGAGCTCATTTCAGCTATTTTCTTAATCATTTGGCTGCATGTGTGCTAGGAGAGCAACAGTGGCTGATTTGGCTCATGATAGTGCTTTGGGTTCTAAATAATTACCAGGGTGCCTGCCATTGAGTCACCCTCCCATTCACATTTTGGACAAGTTTTCAAAAATCTCTATAAAACCGCACACAGTACATCCTTAAGTTTCTCCTTCACTTAAACCTGTACGTTTAAAATACTCGATCTCACTCTGGTAGGAAGTCTCTGAACCCTGCAAAATTGTAGATGCTGGGGCTCAGCGTGGAGCACTTTGTTAACACATGGCCGGGAGAGAAGCTCTCTTGGCCCGCTCACAAGCAGCCTTGTGTCATTATTCCTCCATTAAGCTTGCATATGCAGACCACACTGAGCTCAGCCATAGTCATCCTTCTTTGAAAAAAAGTAATAATAAAGTGGCCTTATTATAAACATGGGCAAGTTGGATTTTTTTGAGGGGCTTTTGCATTTTGGAGCCTTGTGGTTTTCTTCATCTGTCTGATAATCATTAACATGCACAACAGTTAACCTTCCAGCAATGTGAAACTTTATATCTGAGCTTTGCCGCATCTGTCTTGCAATGCAGACTGAGGTTTGCTGAGGCTGTTTTTATAATCACTGGTGGTAAAATCAGGAAGATGCAAAATGGGCGTGTACTGAAGCGCAGTTCATCCCACATTCTAGACCTTAAATTAGAGTGATGAGCACAAACACTGCAAACAGAGTTTTTTTTTTCCCAACTAAATTGAAATTATATTTTAAATTACCTACAATTACCAGAAACCATCTCAAAGCTAGAAATTAACTTCTTAGGCACTGGTCCCAGCAGATCAGCTGTTAAATGGACCATCTTGTGTAGCTGACCTCCCACCCCGGTTTCACCCTCACACAGCCTCGCACGGACCAGGCAAGGTGGAGCCCCAGGGCGGAGCCCGATTTCTATGGTCACGTGACAGGCGTTGGCTGGCGGGGTGGCACAGCCATATTTTTACAACTTCCCAAATTACAGTTTCATGCAGGTTCGTGACATTTTGCTGAAAAACTGTGCTTGTTTTGTTTTTAAGAACAAGGGATCATTTTATTTTAGAGTTTAATTGAACTATTTTTATGCAGCAGGTTTTGTCATCTGGAATTTAGGGCCCCAAATTGGGTCTAGGAGCCAGAGACTATTCCCGGCTGGTCACTGTATGTTCTTGGTTGTGGCTCTCACCTTCTGGTCTTCAGAATCGTCAGAGCTGTAAGGGATGAGAAGTGGTGAAAGTGCCAGGTGCCCCCAACACCAGGCACTTGCTTACTCACAGTTAGGTTCTTCCCCATCCTGCTCCCTAGTCTTTGTTGCCACCTCCCTTTCAGAGAGACTGGGGGCCCTTCGGGTCAGCCTTGCTTTTCACTGCCTGGCTGGTACACAACTCCGCACATGGTTGACTTGAATTCAACACAGTGGAGTGCTTTGAAATGTTGAAATTTGTGCTTTAGTATATTTGGGAATGGATTAACTAGTTTGAACCTTATGGCCTCTTATTTTCCAGGAACTCAAAATGAGCCTCCCTCCCTTGAATCCAGTCTCTTGTCTTGAATCCACCCCCCTAACTGTCCCCAAAGTGATTTTTGTGAAATCCAAAGCAACCACAATTTCTTTCTTAAAAACCCTTCAAACATTTCTGCATCGCCAACAGCCATGCTGATTCAATCTCTGCCAACTTCTCTGCTTCGCACTCCATACTTTTGCGGCACGAAATTACTTCTACTTCTCCCAGTGCACCACTCTTGTATTCATGTAAAACACCTCGCTTCATGCTGTGGATTCTTTCTGGCTTGCTCTCCCTATCGCCTCTCCACTTGGCTAAGTCACAAATGATGTCCAAGACTGTTTAGACCATGCTTGGAATGAATGTTTGTGTCCTCTCAAAATTCAAATGTTAAAATCCTAACCCCCAAGGGGATGGTATTAGGAAGTACCTAAATTAGGGAGGGATCCCTTTTGGGAGGTGATCAGGTCATGAAGGAGGAGCCTTCATGAATGGGATTAGTGCCCTTATAAAAGAGGCCCCAGAGACATCCCTTGTGCCTTTTGCCATGTGGGGCACAGTGAGAAGACAGCCATCCGTGAAGAAGTGGACTCTTACCAGACACCAAATCGACTCTTACCAAACACCAAATCTGCTAGCACCACGATCTTGGACTTCTCAGTCTCCGGACTGAGAGAAATAAATTTCTGTTGTTTATAAGCCCCCGGTTTGTGGTATTTTGTTGTAGCAGCCCAAAGTGACTAAGACAGACCACATTCTCTGGAAAACCTCTCTAGAAACCCATACTCTATGGTAGATACTCCTTTTTAATTTATTCTTTTAATGAACATTTGACTGCCTGTTATGTACTCAATGATATTAATTAATGGGGTTCATTTGGCTCCCATGAATCTCTCCACCCATCTCTAGGTGTAGGGGAAGAGAAGAGGGTGTTCAGGGAGTGAGAGGTTGGTTTCCTAGTGTCCAGGAGGGGGTGCTCACATGGGTGACCTTTAGGGCCTGTTTAGGAGGATCTTTTTGAGAGCTGGAGAAGGGTGAAGTAGAACAAACGACCACAGCCATTTCTCTCAACCACGAACTCTGTAAAATTGAAATACACAACTAAGGCCTAGAGTAAAAAATGGTTTTGTACACTCTTTTGGACTTCATGTGTGTATTAGACTAACAGTAAGTTTGGTTATAATGCATGATACCACCCTACCATTAACAATGGGATACTCGTGTTACATTAAAATAAGTATTATCGGGGCGCCTGGGTGGCTCAGTCGGTTGAGTGTCCGACTTTAGCTCAGGTCGCGATCTCGCGGTCCGTGAGTTCGAGCCCCGCGTTGGGCTCTGTGCTGACTGCTCAGAGCCTGGAGCCTGTTTTGGATTCTGTGTCTCCCTCTCTCTCTGACCCTCCCCTGTTCATGCTCTGTCTCTCTCTGTCTCAAAAATAAATAAACGTTAACAAAAAATAAAAAAAATAAAAAAAATAAGTATTATCATTAGGAGATAAACTATAAAGAGAACTCATTTTGATTATCAGTGCCCTATGAGTCATTTTAGTGATTTGATTAAGCAATGGTCTTTAACCCAACTTCTGGGAGATTTCTAAAAGATATATGGATAGGTGTAAAATTAAAAGGCAAAAAATGGGGGCACCTTGGTAGCTCAGTCGGTTAGGCACCTGACTCCTGATTTCAGTTCGGGTCATGATCTCATGGTTCATGGGATTGAGCCCCATTGTTGGGCTCTGCACTGACAGGGTGGAGCCTACGTGGGATTTTCTGTCTCCTTCTCTCTCTGCCCTTCCTTCATTCACATGCATGTGCTCTCTCTCTCTCTCTCTCTCTCTCTCTTCTCTCAAAATAAATAAATAAACATTAAAGAAGAAGAAGAAGAAGAAGAAACAGAAGGCAGTGGGCAGAAGAAGTGGGGCCAGTGACATCTGTCCTTTATATCAGAAAAGCAAAGATTTGTCAGAAACCCCTGGAGAATTCTGCTTATCCCTCATTGGAACTCAAACTGTTTCACATAGCCAGCCCTAGCTGCAGCAGAGCAGGAAGGCAAATATTAGACTTTTCTAGCCTTTATAATGGAGGATGCCAAAGGAGGTGGGTTTTTGAGAATGGGAGTTAGGCCAGCTGACCAATGGCGTCTGCCACATGTATGTCCTCTGATTCTCTTAGAAGTCATCAGCTTTCACTACCACTCATTGATGTTGTGCTCTTTGGGACTCTTTTAAGGCAGAACCTGGCAAAAATATGAAGTTTTGCATCATTTATAAATTTCTCCAAGTATCACAGCAGTGGGCCTGTGTTGTCTCTGACAGGCTGTCTGTGCCTGGGGAAGAAGTATTTGCTTATGGTGTCAGAGAAAGCTTTTGAATCCAGTTGTTTGGATAGATTTGAAAAAAAGTGCAAACAAAAATGTCTATCCTTGGTTTAACTTTTCGCTCTTGTTTATTCATGGGTGCTTCTAAGAGCTTTTGCAAGTAAACCTTCCAAATCTTAAACTAAGTGTGGTAGGCAAACTATCTCAGAGTTTACAATTTACACCATGGATCAAGAAGAATAACAATCCATTAATTCTGATGAGGTAACCTCATTAAAGGGGGCATGTGGAATAAACAAGGGGGGGGATTCTAGCAAGTTTGAAAACGGGAAGGCACACTGTCTTCTCTCTGTGCCGGTATATCCACAAACACCTCTCTAGTTCAGGGACACATGGCAGGATAGACTATGATACAGTTGGCCTGAAGGCACTGCAGAGTAGTGACTAAGATGTGAGCTCTGGAGCCAGACTGTCTATCCTCACGTCGTACTTCTGCAGCTTACTAGCTGTGTGACCTAGGACAAGTTACTTAGGCTCTCTGTGCCTCCAAATGGGGCAATAATAGTAACTCAGCTAATACACATAAATATATGTAAAGCACCTCCTCCACAGTATACACAATAATTGAGAACTATTAGCTCTTATTATTATATAGTGATATTATATATAATGATAATGCTCACCAGGGCAAGCAGACTCCTTACTTCTCCATCTTTCCCTTCCTGTTGGGGCCCATCTCTTTTGGACATTTCCTTGTTACAGACGAAGCATTCATAACTACTTGCTGATGTTTAGGGGCTTCAGAGGTAGCGGAACTCAATCACTCTGTGCACACTGTGTCATGCGATATGTACTATTATCACGCTTTCACAGAAAGAAAAGGGAATTGAGCAGAGAAGTAAAGGAACTTGTCCAAGCCACACAGTTCATAAACTTGTTGGAGTTAGAATTAGAACTCAGGTATTTGGGACTCTTTTTTTTTTTTTTTTTAAATTTTTTTTTTTTCAACGTTTATTTATTTTTGGGATAGAGAGAGACAGAGCATGAACGGGGGAGGGGCAGAGAGAGAGGGAGACACAGAATCGGAAACAGGCTCCAGGCTCTGAGCCATCAGCCCAGAGCCTGACGCGGGGCTCGAACTCACGGACCGCGAGATCGTGACCTGGCTGAAGTCGGACGCCTAACCGACTGCGCCACCCAGGCGCCCCTATTTGAGACTCTTTAAGTCCTGTCCTTATTCCCATTGTGGCATTATTGAACTGAGTACAAGGCTCAAGTTAGCTTTTTATGTGCGTGTCTTTCTCTCTGCATATAATTTTCTCATGCTCTGAGAGAAAGATTTGAGTCATGGACATCTTTTAGGACATCTGCACAACTTGCAATTAACCCTCTTTTTCTGAAAACTGTACCAGTGTCCTGATAAAGGAGGGCCCCAAAGGCTCTATAAATTTTTTTTTTTCAACGTTTATTTATTTTTGCGAGAGAGAGAGACAGAGCATGAACGGGGGAGGGGCAGAGAGAGAGGGAGACACAGAATCGGAAGCAGGCTCCAGGCTCTGAACCATCAGCCCAGAGCCCGACGCGGGGCTCGAACTCACGGACCGCGAGATCGTGACCTGGCTGAAGTCGGACGCTTAACCGACTGCGCCACCCAGGCACCCCCCCAAAGGCTCTATAAAGGTAACGCTTATAAAGTGTAGTTAGCACCTGATAAACTTTAGCTGCTAGTATACTGTTACATGAACCCACCTTCTCTGGCCAAGGTTGAATGGGCCAGTTGGATTCTCTCAAAAATTTGAAAATCAGATTCTGAGATAGCCCGGGTAGACCCAGCATGTTATTGAAATGGAGCTGATGGAAGTTCAAGAGCAGTGAAATATCCATCTGCCCACAAGGGTTGGCAAAGGCATGGTGTGTTGCCCTGCAGAGAGAACAGAGGAGATAAAAAAGGCTAAGTGGAGGGAGAAGTATGAGGTAGAGGCAAGTACTGACTGGGAAACATGGGGCTTCTTCACTCATGTGTCTAGTCCCTTTCACAATCCCTGCCTTCCGTGTTTGTGAGCAACCCTGTATCCTAATACTAATGTGCCCACATCTTGTTTTGTTTGTGTATTAAGCTAGCTTAAATTGTTCTTTTGTCACTAGCGACTAAAACAACCTCAGTGAAGACAGTTTGATTGGGATGGACATTGTAGTTATTGACTGAAATAATCGTTTTAGATTATCTGGGTACTTTATTTAGTCCCATAGGTTAGGAATTCGCCTATTCAATGCCATAAATGTAATTCAGTTACCCTAACACAAACTTGAGAAAGTTCCCACTTTTCCTGGCCAATTGCTAAATCTCCTCAAAGTTAAGAATACACAACATTGTTTCTCACCACAAAATGTTGTGTGTGTATGAGTGTGGGTATAAAATACCTGGGGTTATACTTTATTCTTGTGGAAATCTCTATTCAAGAAAGTTGTCGGGGTGCCTGGGGGGGCTCAGTCAATTAAGCATCTGACTTTGGCTCAGGTCATGATCTCACAATTCATGGGTTCAAGCCCCGCATTGGGCTCTGGGCTTACAGCTCGGAGCCTGGAGCCTGCTCTGGATTCTGTGTCTCCCTCTCTCTCTCTCTCCCTCCCCCACTCACATTCTGTCTTGCTCTGTCTCTCAAAAATAAATAAATGTTAAAAAAAAAGCTACTTAAAATTTTTTTCTAACATTTATTTATTTTTGAGAGAGTGAGACAGAGCAAGACAGAGCACGAGTGAGGGAGGGGCAGAAAGAGAGGGAGACATGGAATCTGAAGCAGGCTCCAGGCCCCAAGCTGTCAGCACAGAGCCCGACGTGGAGCTCGAGCTCATGGACCGCGAGATCATGACCTGAGCCGAAGTCAGTTGTTCAACCAACTGAGCCACCCAGGCACCCCTGCTCCCCCACAAAAAAAGCTTTTTTTTTTTTTTTTTTTAAAAGAAAGTTCTAAATGCTTTGTTCCTCTGGATGTGCTCAGCCTTGCCTAAGCCATCTCTGAGCAGTCAGAATCACACTATGGCTCCCAGGCCAGAGAAAAGTCCAGACAGAAAAGCTTCATCTTGCAGCCACTGAATTGCATCTCTGGGTGGCTTCCATGGCCAGAAATGCTAATGACTTCATCCAAAGTCTCACAGGCCCCTAGCATTCAATACCAGTTATAGGATATAAAGAGATCCAAATGGATATGATTCCTAGAATTTAGTCTTTCTACATATGACTTCTTATTCTAAGAGGTATCTTAAGATATA
This sequence comes from Puma concolor, assembly GCF_028749965.1. Taxonomy (NCBI): domain Eukaryota; kingdom Metazoa; phylum Chordata; class Mammalia; order Carnivora; family Felidae; genus Puma; species Puma concolor. The sequence goes on from NC_141672.1 coordinate 47,018,364, forward strand.
AAACAATTCTAAAAACAAATAACAGGTTTTTTTTAGGTGACAACCTTCAAGCACAGTGGTTATTGATCAGGATTATGTTTCAAGGTGACCTGGGAAGCTTTCTTTGAAATATACTTGACATCTGAGAATAGGGAAGACAGATATTGCTGTATAGTGTAGGTAGGTCTGTAAGTTGGTGTAATTTTTTGGAGGGCAATTCAATAGTGTTCATCAAAAATTTTAAATGTATATATATATATATACTAATGTGACTTAAGTAGGAATATATTCCATAGCTGTACTTGCACAGTGCCCAGATAAATATTTAAAAGAATGTGGGCTGAGCATTATTAGTAAACGGGAAAAATCTTGGAATATTATGAAGTCACTAAAAGGAGGTAGATTTTATGAAAATATAGGTAGATCCTATGGAAAGAGGCCCAAATAATTAAGGAAATAAAGCAAATTGTAGAACAGGATATGCATAATAGTATAATTCCTCATTTACCATAATAAAAGGAGGTATAATATAATTCCATCATTTACCATAATAAAAGGAGGTACACACACACACACACACACACACACACACACACACACACTTTGGGTTTGTGCCTCCTTTGTGATATATATATACTTATATGTATAGGAAGCTTCTGAAAGAATATATAAACTGTCCACAGGGTTAACTTCAGGGGAGTAAGAAAAGCATGTTGTCTCAAAAAGAACTTTTTTTTTTACATTTATTTATTTTTGAGAGACAGAGCACGGGTGGGAGAGGGGCAGAGAGAGAGAAGGAGACACAGAATTTGAAGCGGGCTCCAGGTTCTCAGCTGTCAGCACAGAGCCTGACGCAGGTTTGAACCTATGAACCATGAGATTGTGACCTGAGCCGAAATCGGACACTCAACTGACTGAGCCACCCAGGTGCCCCTCCAAGAGAACTTTTAAAAGTATTTTATGCCATTTTTGTTACCTGCAAATAGAATAGCCTCAGTGATGACAATTTGGCTGGCAGGGACATTGTAGTTTCTGATAGAAATAAGTGTTTTAGATTATCATGCTCATTGTAAAATACAAAACTGATTCAGGCGTGTTATAAAAAAGCATTTCAAACAATATAGACATTTATGTAAGACAAAGGAAAATTTCCTTTTCCCCCCTTCCCCACCTAAATCCTTCCTGGGAAGGGACTTTCTACTTTTCATGTTGTACCTCTCTGTCCTGTTTTGTTTGTTTTTACTATGAGCATGTATAACTTTCATAGATAATAGTTCTGTTTCACTATTCTAGGATCTTACCAAGCTGTATTGGATCAGAAAGTTTGGGGTTAGAGGCCAGTCATATATATTTAAAAATAACTACCTAGAGGTGCTTGGGTGGCTCAGTCAGTTGAGTGACTGACTTTGGCTCAGGTCACGATCTCATGGTTCGTGAGTTTGAGCCCTGCTTCGGGCTCTGTGCTGGCAGCTCAGAACCTGGAGCCTGCTTCAGATCCTGTGTCTCCTTCTCTCTCTCTGCCCGTCCCTTCCTCATGCTCTGTCTCTCTTTCTCAAAAATAAAAATAAACATAAAAAAAATTTAAAAATAACTACCTAGGTGATTCTGATGTACATTCTTTGTTAAGAACCATTGCTAGCTAGGATCATTCTTTGTGTCCTAAAGGTTTGCATAACTTCAAATAAAATGTCAAAATTTCCAACATGGGAGGGGTTCCCATCTCTAAGGATCTCAGTAGCTTTGTAAGCATGAACAAATGGGAATTTTCAAAAGAAGGGCCTATCCTTGTGATATTCTAAAGAGCTGGTGGTTGAATTGACCATACTTGGTAGGAAATGAATCATGATTTCACACTAGGAAGGGATAGCAAGTGTGAGGTTTGCCTACCTCTGTTGGCTCAGTGGCACAGTTTCCACTGCAGACATTGCTGATCAGTCTTCACACTCATCGACAGTGAGACTTCACATAGCTCAGAATCATTCTTATCAGAACTCATCATCCAGGGTAACTACCTTCTACCCTTGGTTTGCAATGTCCAATGAAATCTATTTTAGTGACCTTCCATCTGTGATCTTTCTAGCATGATTTCCCCACTTGTTTAGAATATAAAACCCATCTTTCCTATGAGCAGCCCATTCCATGTGTGTTTCATAGGCCTGGGTACACTCCCTTCTTCAGCTACAGAAGTGGAAACATCACCTACACTGTACCCATAAATCAGGGAACCCATCCCATAGGCCACACTGATTGGTACAGAGATGAGTATGTGATCAAGTCAGATCAACAGATTATTCATTTCTGGCACTTTCTCCTGGGGTTATTTGGGAAACAAAACAAAACATGTTTCTCTTTCTTGGTTATTAAGCTTATATAGATTTAGAGTCTTCAGCTTTCAGCCGCCATCTTGTTGGTGATCTGGAAAGAACCTGTTGTAGAACACCCTGTCAAAGAAGGGGGTGAGACAGAGTCCTGATATTGCCATTCATGAGCCTTAATCCAGGTGTACCTGATGCCAGATGAATCTTCCAAACATTCTATTTATGAGAGTTAATAAATTCTCTTAATTTGCCTGCATTTGTTTGAGTTAGGCTAATGCCACCTGCAGTAAAGAATCTTCATTAATATGCCTATTCCATTTCCTTATCCCTTGGGGTGAAAATCTGTGCTTGAGCTTCTTTTTCAAATTCTCTATCCTTTCTTTCTATCTGTGAGCCTTTCTTCCCATTTCTAGAGTTGGATCCTATATTTGAGAATGAGACACTCATGAGCCAGAAGGGGTAAAAGAGTGATGGTTTGTTGTCATTATTGTCATTATTAATGTGAAAGCAAGAAATTCTGATTGTAAATCAATTCTATTAGAATTAGAATCAGGGATGAATTAGAATCTTGATAGGCAATGAGAAGAACTGTTGGCCAGCTCTTTCATAGAACCATAGAGTCTTTTTTTTTTTAATTTTTTTTTCAACGTTTTTTATTTATTTTTGGGACAGAGAGAGACAGAGCATGAACAGGGGAGGGGCAGAGAGAGAGGGAGACACAGAATCGGAAACAGGCTCCAGGCTCCGAGCCATCAGCCCAGAGCCCGACGTGGGGCTCGAACTCACAGACCGCGAGATCATGACCTGGCTGAAGTCGGACGCTTAACTGACTGCGCCACCCAGGCGCCCCGAACCATAGAGTCTTAAAGGAGGAAGAGACCTAAGCAATTCAATATTCTCATTTTATAAAAGAGGAAATTGAGACCCAGAAGTTTAATCCATTTGTCCAAGGTCATAGAGTGTAGCCTGTAATCCAGGTCTCCCTGGCTTTATCTGGTGTTCTTTCACCATTCTGCTGCCTTTATTCTGGGTCTGAAATAGTCAAACTGGGCCATAAAACAATTAGATGTAATGTTGAAAACTGATTAGCATTATCACCAATCAATCAATGAAGAGTTTCATTAAAATTCAGCATCTACAACTGCATTACAAAGCAGAAGAAAATAGACCACATGAAACATGACCTCATACTTGATTAAACTGAAGTTTTTTTCATCTGTGATTCAAAGTCCAGATTTTTACAGTCTTCCAAGCTTGTCCTTACTCTTTTCAATGTTGAGGAAGATTTTTGAAAGTTTTCTCCCAACCCTGCCATACTACATACATAGAGCTAGAATAGTGATTTCCTCTTTGTGTGTGTGGTGTGTGTGTGTGTGTGTGTGTGTGTGTGTGTGTGTGTGGTTTCCTCTTAAATTGAAACTCTTGTAGAAAGGACTACATCAATAAACTATTTGTAGGGTATTTTCAAATAAATAATAGATTATTGGCAGTTCACAAAAAGTCCGTATTTATATCCTGAGATTTTTTTGTTAACTCCTTGCATTCTTCAGAGAGATATGTGACTTATAGAGCAATGAATCATTTCATTCCAAATACATAGAATCATGGAATTTAGGGTGAGAGGGTTATTTAGAAACTGTTGAGTTCAACATTTATTGATGAGGAACCCAAGACCCAGGGAGATTAATTGACTGTATGCAGTCATGGGCAAGGAGCTATTATGAATCCTTCCATAATGTCGTCTGAAATTAACTTTTTCTTATAAATCTGAATTTTCATGAAAATTTTGAACCTTGATGACAAGTAAGAAAATGTATCAAAATATAATTTTTATATATTAATATTAAATACCTAAAGAACATGAAAATACTATTTATTTGAGTGCTTGGTAAGCTAACATATTTTCTTATTTTTCTACTTCACGTCTCAACCACACTCCAAAAAGCAACGATAATTATTCCAAAAAAGCACTTTTTCCCCCTTATTTAACATTTTACAGTCTGATGTTAGGGGAATACAGTCAACATATATTCTCACAAAATATTTTGTGTAACATGCAGTTAACCTTAAAAGGTTGTGTATGTATACTAAATCATTTGGTCTGTGGTCTAATAGTCCCCCATATTGATATATACCTAATTCCAGAACAGTCTGAACGCCTCTTCAGGATCGTTGAAGGCCTGAAGGCCTCTTCAGGTCTGATTGATGAGATTAAGCATGTCAAATACATGAACAGCTTGCAGCAAAGGTGACCTCCAGATGCAGCAAGGACACTGGGTCGCCAAGCCTCAGAAGCAAAGACTGAAAAAAGACCTCTCCCTGCTCTGCCTCTCAAGGAAAGGCAGCTCTTGAATGGGAGAAAAACAATTAGAAAATGCAATATCTTAATCCAAGGAAAGCCAAATAGAGGAAACAGATGTCTCTTACCGAATTCTGTATTTTCCGTTCTTCCAGGTGAAAAAGAAAGCCTTGTGGGGACTTGCAAGCCTTTTGTGTCCTAAGTTATAGTCTTCCAAACTGCAGAGGTGAGTTTTAGACACAGTGGTCAATAGAGTTGCCCCAGAAGCTTCTAGCTGCTGCAAACCTCGGCCTAGAGTTCTTTTTTTTTTCTTTTAAGAAGTTGCTTTTTTATTTTTAAAGAAATTTATTTATTTAAAAAATTTTTTTTAACATTTATTCATCTTTGAGAGACAGAGACAGAGCATGAGTGAGGGAGGAGCAGAGAGAGAGGGAGACACAGAATCTGAAGCAGGCTCCAGGCTCTGAGCTGTCAGCACAGAGCCCGATGCAGGACCCGAACTCACTGACTGAGAGATCATGACCTGAGCTGAAGTCGGACACTTAACCGACTGAGCCACCCAGGTGCCCCTATTTTTAAAGAAATTTAAATAAGAAGTTAGAAAATTTACAAAACCAGAAAATTTTTTCTTTGAATGGTGTCAAAGAACTCATCATAATATTTACTCTGCTTGGAATTTTGCTAACTAGTCAGGCTACAGAAATGAAATTCCACTTTTTAACATTTATTTTATTTTATTTTTTTATTTATTTTTTTTTTTCAACGTTTATTTATTTTTGGGACAGAGAGAGACAGAGCATGAACGGGGGAGGGGCAGAGAGAGAGGGAGACACAGAATCGGAAACAGGCTCCAGGCTCTGAGCCATCAGCCCAGAGCCTGACGCGGGGCTCGAACTCACGGACCGCGAGATCGTGACCTGGCTGAAGTCGGACGCTTAACCGACTGCGCCACCCAGGCGCCCCTTTAACATTTATTTTAAAGGGTAAATATCATAAGAGCATAATAAGAAAAGTAGTCACTGTAGTATTTATTACAATAGCAAAACACTGGCAACAATCTGAACAACCATCACTATGGGATTAAAAGGAATCTTAACCAAAATTAAGTAGAAAAATTAAACTACTAAAGATAAGAATGGAAACCAATGATATAGTTCTGTTGTATCCACACAGAAAAAGTTACACTAAAAAAAAGCATTCTATGAAAATTTGTCCAATTTTCTTCTAATTTTCAATTGGATGAAATGGTATAGGTAAGAAACTCCAAAATATGTGCTTTCAGAAAGCAGTTTTCCTGGGGGAAGGGGTTAATCATGAAATGCTTTATTTCTTTCTTGTTTAAACTCCTTCTGGGTTAAGAAATTCTATGCTGTAACAAGACCAGCTGGTGCTCCCATATGAGAGATTGTTTCTCTACTATTTGTAAGACTGACCAATCTAAATCATTAAATCAGGGAGTGTCCCAGCTGTCCATAATCATTCTGTGTGGATGGGGCTCTGGTGGACTGAAATATCTGGAGCATCTACTAGGACATCTAGCTGGTGATTGTATTTTATGGGATACTTCATTCAAGACATTGAAAGCAACAGTCATTGGTTTAGAAACAAAAGAACCAATACATAGGTTTACTTAGAGGTATCTTAGGCCATATGTCAGTTGTTAAAATATACATAATCCCGATGAGGCTTTCTAAAATCATTGGTAGTCCACAAATAACAATTAATAAACTAGTCAAATCTTGACTACCTGGAGAGGTGAAGTCTCACTTTAGATTCTGATCCCTTTGGCTTATTTTCTTTCTATCCCCAGCATTTGCTGTTTGTTTCTTAAGACTTTATCCTTGGTTCTCATCTTTTGGTTACAGGATTTCTCACATTCTTTCTGTGCTTTCTCAAGATCCAACTGTAACAGAAAAAGGACTTTGCACTCTCATCTGTAGAAAAGTTAAATGCTGCTGCCCCATCATTTGACTACTAGAGTAGAGATTTCACTACTTTCTTTTGACCTCTGTAATTTGTGCATCACTTTATTCTGTTTGAATGTGGCTACTCTTCATTCATTTGTTTATTCATCAAATATTTATGGAGTGCCTACTTTGTCCCACACCCTATTGTACTACAAATAGTAAGATTAAGCTTGTACTCTCAGGACCTAAAACAAGTGTCATAAGTTATAGAGCTTAGAAAATTATTCAGAATATATTTTCTAAAAACAACAGAATTAAATTATAAATCAATAGCAAAAAACTGTCTAAAAAATTCTCAAGTTCTTGGATTAGACAATATACTTATAAATAATTTATGAATCAAAACAAATAAATCACAGTGGAAATTAGAAGATGTTTTAAACTGAATGGTAATGAAGATATTTCAAATTAAAAGGAAACAGTTAAAGCAGTACACAGAGGGAAATTTATACTTTTAAGTGTTTATATTAGAAAAGGTTTAAAGTCAAGAATCCACACTTCCACCCTAAGATAAGAGAAAAAATAAGAGGAATCTTAACCAAAATTAAGTAGAAAAATGAAATCAGTGATACAGAAAATGGACAGACAATAGAAGAAGTAACAAAGTAAAAAAATTGTTCTTTGAAAAGATTAGTAAGATTAATAGAGTATGGTTAGGGCAATGGGGAAAAAGAAAGAAAACACAAGCCCCTGTTGTGTGAGTGAAAGAGAGTTCATCATTACAGATCCTAGAAGTATTAAAAGAATAGTAGGGGCACCTGAGTGGGTCAGTTGGCTAAGCTTCCAACTCTTGATTTTGGCACAGGTCATGATCTCATGGTCGTGACAGGGAGCCCAGAGTCGGCTCTGTGCTGGGCGTGGAGCCTGCTTCAGATTCTCTATTTTCCTCTCCCTCTGCCCCTCCCCTGCTCATGTTCTCTTCTCTCTCCCCGCCCCCCCCAAAAAGAGAGAGAGAGAGAGATAAAAGGATAGTAAAGGACTATTATGAACAGTTTTTTGCAAATAACTTCAAGAACATGAATGAACAGTAAATCAAAAGTAATACTCACTCTTAGAGATATTGCAAAGATTATTTGACTTCATTACAAACTTGAAAGATGCAGGAGTGGTGACTTCTTCTATCCCATGACCTGTGAAGACAACAAATCTTTTTGGAGAATGTTATTGGATTCTTGAAAAATTAATTAGGAAGTACAATCAGTTGCTGTCCTAGATGTGGGCTCTATCTAGTTTGCTATCAACTGCCTATCATGAATTGGGTGTTATCTATCAAGCCATAAGATTAAGTGTGCCTAGCAGCATTTCTTCAATAGGGTAAGTGGAACCTGTGAGACTGAGCTCTAGCAGGTCTAAAGGTAACAGTAAGCTGTGTGAGCATATGGTGCCCGTTCTGAGTGTTCCAACCCTTGATGCATAACCATATCTCCTTCAACCCATTGATGTAGCCTTATGGGTAGGAAGAGCACCCTAAGGCCATTTAAATAAGGAAACAAAACATGAAACCTGATTTATGGATGATGATTCTGCACTATATGCAGACTTCTGTACTTATTAATCTCAATTGTGTATGAAGATAATGATGAATTGACAATGATGACAACTGACAAGGATGAAGAGAAATTCTCCCTATGGGCAGAATTGTAAATGGTACATCTTTTTGTTCACATTTCCTGGAAACAGAGATGTCCTGTGTTCTGAGTCTAAACTGATAGTCAGGGGCTAATGATTGTGTAGGCAGAGACTAGAAAAAAATAATATTGGAGGATTGACAATATGAAGGTCTAGGGGCAGGGTAAGTGGATGGAAACTTTTGACATACCAAGGGCAGGTGTTTGGAGTGGTCTACCCCAGGTGCAAGCAATTTTTAGAACATAAATCAACAAAAGATTTTTTGAGGGAGGAGTATTGTATCACTGACATTGTTTAGGATTGCCAGCACATGCTGCTAATAAAAAGAAGACTAATTTATAGTTGGCTTTATTATTATTTTTAAATTCTCTGCAAACAATGCACCCTTTTATCACCTGCACCTGGTGAGCCACTCCCATTGCCCTGACTTTGACCCAGAGTATGACAATATTTGTGAATAGTTATGAATGCTAACCAAGGACTGAGGACTTTCTCAATAATCAGATGGCCAAAGGATGGACCAGATGACCTGCTCCATGGATGTCAATCAGCAGCCACTTTCCTTGGTCGCTCCAGTGATTACTCAATGAGTTCATGGAAAGTATGGTGGTAGGGATGGAAGTTATGTATGGGATCTGGCCCCTACCACTGAAGAGTACCCAGTGCACCAATAGCAGATGTCAACCCTGAGCCCTGCTATGTCAGCATATCAGTATCACTAGCCAGCCACCTGGTGGCAGAATAATGATATTGGACTCCTATTATTGGTGGGGGCAGGAATGTATCATCATTGGAATAGTCTTAAATGAAATAGTCTTGCTTAAAGCAGTCAACTTACAAAAGTGAGAAAGATATAAATGAATGAGTGAGTGAGTGAATGAATGAATGAATGAAATTTAAGAACAGCATAATAGAGATGAAAGTAGAAATACTTTTAAACTATAAAAACCGCAAAAAGATTTCAGTAATAAAATCAGGAGGACACAAAATGAAAAGACTTATGAAATAGACAAAAACTTTTGCTATTCCAAGTTTAACAGAGAGAGAACACCAAATATATTTGGAGTGAGAAAGGCAACAAAATGGCAGAAAGGAAAGAATTATTTGGAAATTCTATCTACACAAAAAATATATAAACGAACTTGAAATTTTGATGGATGTATCATTTTCTAGGTAATTATAAATTATAAAATTGACTGAAGGAGGTAGAGTATCTGAAATGAGCTAATAAAAGAATAAAATGGTTTTTAGTGAAAATCAGAAAAGGTAGAAAAAGTGTGGAAGACAAAGATAAGAATAAAAAAACAAGGGCAACACATTGAAAATAGCAACAAATATGGTATATATTAACCCGACTATATCAATAATCACTTTAAATGTCAATGGTCTAAATACATCACTTAAGACAGAGACTGGGGCTCCCGGCTGGCTCAGTCAGTGGAGTGTGAGACTCTTGATCTCAGAGTTCAAGCTCTATGTTGGGTGTAGAGAATACCTAAAAATAACCTCTTATAAAAAAAGACAGATTGTCAAAGTAGATTAAAAAAAAAAACAAAAACACGACCCAAGTATATGTTGTCTATAATAAACCCACTTTATTTTTTTTAATGTTTATTTATTTATTTGGGGAAGGAGGAAGAGGCAGAGAGAGAGGAGAGAGAGAATCCCAAGCAGGCTCCCCACTACCAGCACAGAGCCTGACGTGGGGCTCTATCTCACAGACCATGAGATCATGACCTGAGCCGAAATCAAGGGTCAGACACTGAACCAACTGAACCACCCAGGCACCCCTACACCCACTTTAAATATAAAGACATGTGTCTATTAAAAATAAAGTAATGGAGAAAGATATAATCAGAAAATAGGAGTAACTATATTAATTTTGGACAGAGCAGACTTCAGAGCCAGGAAAATTATCAGAGATAAAGAGAAGCATTATATAATAATAAAGAGGTCAATACTCCAATAAGACATAACCATCTTTAATGTGTATGTGCCTAAAAGTACAGCATCAAAATACATGAGGCAAAAATTGATAGAAATGCAAGGAGAAGTAGATGAATCCACTCTTATAGTTGGAAACTTTAACACTTTTCTATCAGAAGTGGACAGATCTAGAGAGCAGAAAATCAGTAGGGACAGAGTTGAACTCAACAGCACCATTAATCAACTGGATATAATTGACACCTATAGACTACTTCATCCAATGACATCAGATTAAACATTCTTTTCGAGCTCATATGGAACATTCACCATAGAGACCACAGTTTGGGGCCAAAAATAACAACTTAACAAGTATGAAGAATAGAAATCATACGATGTCTACTTTTAGACTCTATGAAATTAAACTAGAAATCAATAATAGAAATATAGCTGAAAAATGTAAAATATTTGGAGATTAAACAGCACACTTCCAAGTAACACATGAGTCAAAGAGTAAATCCCAAGGAAAATATAAAAATATATTTTTTTATTTAAAAAAAATTTTTTTTCAACGTTTATTTATTTTTGGGACAGAGAGAGACAGAGCATGAACGGGGGAGGGGCAGAGAGAGAGGGAGACACAGAATCGGAAACAGGCTCCAGGCTCTGAGCCATCAGCCCAGAGCCTGACGCGGGGCTCGAACTCACGGACCGCGAGATCGTGACCTGGCTGAACTCGGACGCTTAACCGACTGCGCCACCCAGGCGCCCCTAAAAATATTTTTAACAGGGGTGCCTGGGTGGCTCAGTCAGTTAAGCGTCTGACTGTGGCTCAGGTCATGATCTCACAGCTTGTGAGTTCGAGCCCCGCATCGGGCTCTGTGCTGACAGCTCGGAGACTGGAGCCTGCTTCGGATTCTGTGTCTCCCTCTCTCTCTCTCTGCCCCTCCCCTGCTCACTCTCTCTCTCTCTCTCTCTGTCTCAAAAAATAAACATTAAAAAAATTAAAAATAATATTTTTAACAGAATTAAAATGAAAATACAACTTATCAAAATTTGTGGAAGATAGTGAAAACAGTGCTTACAGGGAAATTTATAGCATTGGATGCATATATTAGAAACCAGAAAGATCTACAATTAAAAATTTAAGTTTCCACCTTAGGCAACTAGAAAAAAAGAAGAGCAAATTAAATGTGAAGTAAGCAAAAGGGAAAAAAATCATAAAAATTTGAGCAGAAATCAATGAAATTAAAAAGAAGTCAGAGAAAATCAACAAAATCAAAAGCTGGTTCTTTGGAAAGACCAATAAAATAAATAAACCTCTAGCCAGTTAACTAAGAAGAAAAGGGAGAAAACATAAGTTACTAATATCAGAAATGAAAGACAGGACATCATTATAGATACCATGGACATTAAAAGGATAATAAAGGAATATGATGAACAACTCTATGCCCATAAACTTAATAACCTAGATGAAATGGACTCATTCCTTGAAAGACACAATCTGCTAAACTCACTCAAGAAGAAATATATAATCTGGATAATTCTGTATATATTAAAGAAATTGAATCGATAATTAATAACCTTCTGAAAGAGAAAGTACGCAGCCCAGCCTAGATGAGTTCACTGGTGAATTCTACCATTTACGGACAAAATTATAACAATTCTCTGCAATTTCTTCCAAAAAATAGTAGCAAGAGGGAATATTTCCTAATTCATTCTATGAGGCTGGCATTGCCCTAATACCAAAACCAGATGAAGACATTACAAGAAAATTGCAGAGCAGTGTCTCTTCTGAACACAAATACAAAAATCCTCAACAAAATATTAGCATATCAAGTCCAAGAATGTGTAAAATTAAATATACATCACAATGAAGTGGGATTTCAGGTATGCAAGGTTGGTTCAACAATCAAAAATCAATTAATGTAATCTATCACATCAACAGACTAAAAGAAAAATCATATGATCATATCAAGAGATGCAGAAGCATTTCACAAAATCCAACACCCACCCATGATAAAAACTCTCAGCAAAGTAGGAATAGAGGGGAACTTGTTCAACTTAATGAGGAATGTCTACCAAAAAAACAAACAAAACAAAACGACCACAAAAAACTACAGCTAACATCATACTTAATGGTACAAAATTCAAAGCTTTCCCATTAAGATCAGGAAGAAGGCAAGGATGTGCCCTCCTTTCACTGCTTTTCAACATTGTGCTGGAATTCCTAGCTGATGCAATAACATAAGGAAAGGAAATAAAAGGTATACAGATAGGGAAGGAAACTGTAAACTGTTTTTGTTTGCAGATGACATGATCTTCTATATAGAAAATTCAAAAGAACCTACCTAAAAACTCCTGGAACTAATAAGGGATTATAGAAGACTTGTAGGATACAGGTTAATATATAAAAGTCAATCACTTTCCTATTTACTAACAATGAATAAGTGGAATTTGGAATTAAAAATGTATTATCATATTAGCCCCCCCAAAACAAAATACTCAGATATAAATCTTACCACATCTTACAAGATGTACTTGTACAAAACTTTTTTGAAGAAAACTACATAACTCTGAATAAAGAGATCAAAAAACTAAATGGGGAGAAATTTCATATTCATGAATAAGAAGACTCAATATTGTCAGATGTCAGTTTTTCCTTATTTGATCTATGTAGATTAATGCAATCCCAACTGAAATCTCAGCACGTTATTTTGTGGGTATCAACAAACTGATCTGAAAGTTTATGTGGAAAGAGAGGCAAAAAACTCAGAATAGCCAACCAAATATTAAAGAAGAACCAAGAGGACTAATATTACCTGACTTCAAAACTTAATATAAATCTATAGTAATCAAGACAGTGTGGTATTGGTGAAAGAACTGAAAAATAGACCAATGGAACTGAAGAAAGAGACCAGAATAGGTCCACATAAATGTAGTCAGCTGATCTTTGACAAAGGAGTGAAGGCAATACAGTGGAGCAGAGAGTCTTTTCCACAGATAGTGCTGGATGTCCACAAGCAATAAAAAAGGAATGTAGACACAGACCTCATACCCTTCATGAGAGTCAACTCAAAATGGATTATGGACCTAAATGTAAAACACAAAACTGTAAAACTCCTAGAAGATAATCTTGGAGAAAATCTAGATAACTTCGGGTATGGCAAAGACCTTTTAGATAAAAGACCAAGGAAATCATCTGTGAAGAAATAATTAAAAAGTTGACTTTGCTGAAATTAAAAACCTATGCTCTGAGAAATACAGTGTCAACAGAATGAGAAGACAAGCCACACAGTCTAGGAGAAAATATTTGCTAAAGACACATCTGAAAAAGGATCATTATCCAAAATATATAAAGAACTCATAAAACTCAGCAATGAGAAAATAAACAACTCGATTTAAAAAATGAGTCAAAGACCTAAACAGAGCACACCAAAGAAGACATACAGATGGCAAATCGGCATCATGAAAAGATGTTTCACATCATGTGTCATTAGGGAATTGCAAATTGAGACAATAACAAGATACCACATACATAGTTAGAATGTCCAAAATCCAAAGCACAGTCAACACCAAATGCTGATGAGAATGTGGAGCAATGGGAACTCTCATTTATTGCTGATGGGGTTGCAAAATCGTATAGCTACTTTGGAAGACAGTTTGTCAATTTCTTATAAAACTAAACATACTCTTAGCATATGAGCCAGCAGTTGTGCTCCTTGGTATTTAACCAAGTGAATTGAAAACTTATGTCCACATAAAAACCTGTACATGGATGTTTATAGCAGCTTTTTTCATAATTGCCAAAACTTGGAAGCAGCCAGGATGTCCTTCAGTGGGTGAATGGACAATCTGTGGCATTCCCGGACACTAGAATATTACTCAACACTAAAAAAGAAAGAAGCCAATCTGAAAAAGGCTATATACTGTATGATTCCAAGTATATGATATTCTGGAAAAGACAAAATTAAAGAGACAACGAAAAGATCCATTGGTTGCTAGGGGCTGGTGGGGGAAGTGGGAAAGGATGAATAGATGGAGCACAGAGGATTTTGAGGGCAGTGAACATATTCTGTATCATCCCATAATGATAGATACATGTCATTATACATTTGTTCAAACCCATAGAATATACAACGTCAAGAGTGAACCCTAATGTAAACTATGGATTTTGAGTGGTGATAACATGTCAATGGAAGTTCATGAATTACAACAAATGTACCAATGTGGTATGGTATGTTGATAGTGGGGAAGGTTATGCATGTGTTAGGACAGGAGGTATATGGGAAATCTCTATACCTTCCACTCAACCTCTATACCTTCCAGTTAAAATAAAACTGCTCTAAAAACTAAAGTTTTTTAGACGTGGTAAAAGAAACAAAAATAATATATGATAAAAGTATAGACCAATTTCACTTACAAATACAAGTATAAAAATCTTTCTAAAAATTCTACCAAATAAAATCCAATAATATATCATGACAATTGGGATTTATCATAGTAAAGCCAGAAAGTTTTGCTATTAGGAAATGTCTTAATGTAATTCCCTGTTATCAGATTAAATGTAAGTAAAAAGAAACCTCATGATCTTTTCAAAAGAAGCTGAAAAAAATGTTAGACAAAATTCAATACCCATCTATGATAAAAAAAATCTTTAAGCTAAGGATAGGAAGAAATATCTTTGATAAAGTATGAGTATAACTGACAACAAAGCTTCATGCTTAATGGTGAAATATTACCATGACAGAACAAAACATAGTTACCATCTGCACTAATGTTTGCTGATATTTAAACAAGAAAACAGAATAAAAAGTATAAATACAGGGAAAGACGCAACACAACTAACATTATTTCCAGTGAAACAATCATCTAACTTAAAAGTTTAAGAAAATAGTCAGCATGAATTTTGTGATGTCCATGCATTACTAACTTTTTTGCACAGAAAAACCAACTGGTGTGTTTATTTTTATTTTTATTTTTTTTTTAATTTTTTTCAATGTTTATTTATTTTTGGGACAGAGAGAGACAGAGCATGAACGGGGGAGGGGCAGAAAGAGAGGGAGACACAGAATCGGAAACAGGCTCCAGGCTCCGAGCCATCAGCCCAGAGCCTGACGCGGGGCTCGAACTCACGGACCACGAGATCGTGACCTGGCTGAAGTCGGACGCTTAACCGACTGCGCCACCCAGGCGCCCCCCAACTGGTGTGTTTAAAAATGAGTATTCAATTTATTAGGGTAAGTAGCTTTAAAATTTAGTTCTAACTTTTGAGTTCAATTTACAAATCATGTTTTTCTTTTTGTAAGCACCTTCACTTTTTAAAAAAAATAACAATTGAGTAACTTAAGTTTTATAGATTAAATTCTTTAAAACACAGTTCTGTTTACACCTTATGCTCTCTTAAAGGAAATAAAATGCACTTATAACTTTGATAAATTTAATTTTCTCCGAAGCCCGAAACATGCCTATCTTAATAAGCAAAACCTTCCTAAATATGTATACAACTTTTATGAATCTAATAAATTAAACCTGCAAGTGTAGCTTGCATTATAGCTAATGTTATATAGCATTCAATACTGTTGGTAGATTTTGTCAAATTCTCTTTCAAAATAAATCTCTAAATTTGAAGTCCATTATTCAGGCACACATTTCAAATTGAAATCACAAGGCTAATCTGTCAGAAACCTAATGCCAGTTCAAAATCCAAATTTACCCAAATTATCCTAAATATAACACAAAAGTGTCAGTAATTTGAGTTTGATTATCTTTAGAATATATTAAATTCTAAACTTCCATGAGATTGGAAACACACTACCCCAAGGGGTCAGTTTTACCACTGCTAGCGAACTGGGTTTTATCATCTCACGTAAGCATAGGTTAAGAGAAAGGAACCTGGGATCTGTAGATTTAGCATGATTCTCCCCTCATTACCAATAGACACCTTTAGCTCCTTTAATTGTTGCTATGACAACACGGACTCTAAGCATAAACCCTTCAAATAGGATTCATTTCTCTTGGGTTCAAGTTACAAAATACTCAATTCTTCCATCTGATTTAAGTCCACAACCTCCTATTGAGGTTGCTGATAATTCTGTTCACCTAAACTCTTTACTGCCTGATTGAATTCTATATTCTTTACATGCTCTTTCTCTCTGGTTGGATGTAAAATCTTACAGATATTTAAAGGACACATGAATATATTTCACACCTTTGGCTCTGAGGTCAAAATGTCAGTCATACTAACAAGAGTTTCCAGAGAGGAGCAAAGAGAATTAGATAAAGGAATTTTTAATAAAATGGCTGGATATATGAGACATTTGTAGTATCTCTACATCAGCAATTAGGAAATATAATAGCAAAAGGAACAAAAACTAAAAAACACCAGGAATAAATCTATCAAGAAATATGTAAAACCTACGTAAATAATACTTTAAAACTTTATTCACAGACATGAAAGAAGACCTTAGAAAATGAAGATGGAAATTATGTTTCTGGATGAGAGAAAGTTTAACACTGTAAAACTGTCATATCGGTCACAAATTAATAAATTCAAATTTTTATGAAATTTGAAAAGTAATTTTCAAACATATCAGATTTTAAAAAACGAATGAGGAAAAATGAGGTGGAACTTGACTTATGCAATATCGAATTATTCTATAAAGTTATAGTAATTAAAGTATTGTTAGCTCCTATATAAAGAGAATTTTTGAACAGAATAGAAAATCTCCAAACAGATGAAGAAATGAATTAGAATTTAGTTTATAATAAAAATGGTATTTTTAATCAAAGAAGAAAGAATGAACTGTCAATAAATGGTGTTGGCACAGTTTGGAAAAATAAATATAGATACCTACTTCATACTACAATAATTCCAAATGGATTCAAAACTTCAAGTTGCAAAAATAAAATTGCAAGAGTATTAGAAGGAAAGATGGAGATATATTTCAACTTGGTTAAGGTCTCCCTAAGCAAAACACAAAATCTAGAATCCATGAAGGAAAAAATACTACCTTTTTCCCCCCCATAAAAATATAGTTTTCCTCAAAGACACCATTTAAAAAGTTAAAACACAAATAATAGACTGAGGTAAAAAATATTTGTCAAACATAATTAACAATGTCCACAAAATAAAAACATACTACCTCACAAATATAAAAAAAATACGAACAACCCAATTAAAAATGGGGAAAGAATGTGAATAGGTCATTAACAGCAGAAAAGTACAAATGGTCCACAAACATAAAAAGATGTTGAGCCTTGGTCCTTATGAAGGAAATGCAAATAAAAACAGCACTGTGATGTCATTTTTTTTACTCAGTGGATTGGAAAAAACTTGTAACTTGATAATATCCAGCATCAGCAAGTATATGGGGGGAAGTAAATGTCATTAGTCATGGAGAAATGTAAATTAATATCTTTCTGGCAATATCTGTCTACATTTAAATGGATCTTTGACCCAACAAATTCATTTCTAGGATTCTGTGTTGAAAAAAAATATTTGTGCCTGCAACAGAGATGTTAGAAAAAATTCCTCTGTATCACTTTGATAACAATTTAAACACACCTTAAATGCCCATCAGTAGAAATGTGGTTGGACAAATTATGAGGTATTATGAGTATTATGTGCACCCATTAAAAAGTAAAACATGTTGTTCAGTCAAAACAAATAGTATTGAATAACACATATATTGTGAATCTGTTATAAAAGCAAAAAAAAAAAAAAAACCCCACCAAAATATATATGGTTACATGTCCCTATATTTTTGCCAATGCATGGAAAAAGGACTAGAAATTTACAGACCAAATTGCTGACTTTGGGTCATCTTTTGGTAAGGGAGTTAGAATATTGGAGAAGAGGGTTGTGTTTATAGCTATCTGGTTCCTGTAATTCAAAAGCTTTTCAGCTATCATAGCTTTTGGCTAAATCCTCAACAAAATAACCTCCTCGTGTCTCTAGGATTTTCTCATGGATTTATCTCAGCTCCATTAGCAGATGCTACAAACAAGAGGGGTCTGAAAGGGCATGACGTTCAGAATTGTGTCCCCACATGGGCAGGTTAGCTTTGGGAGTTGTTGGGTTTGGGCTTATTTATTCAGATATTCGTTGTTCTGTAAATAGTATGTAAATCAAGCTCGACTCCTGGACGGTAAACACTTATTTAGCAGAGCTGGGCTGGTCCTATTACCTCACTGATCACTCCAGGCAAAAAATATCCTGCAGTTACTTGTGTCATAATCATGGCTGCAATTCAGCCATTAGTCTAGTCCTATGAAGTATCAAACTCTGCATTTGTGTAATGTTAAATCACCTCTCTTCTCCAGGTTGAATCCAGCTTCAGGTTGACCCTTCAGAGTGAAGAGAGATGCTGTTCCTTTCTTCGTTACCTGCCTAGCACTTCTTCTCTCCCCACTTCCTATGCAGGGGCCCCAGCCGGAAGCAGGACGATAGGGGACTTGGTGAGTTCTTACTTGGCTGCTGCTGTCATCAGCTGACTTGGCTGTCTCTGGACCTGATAAGTACTTCTGTGGGCTCCTCAGAGGCTCCCCTGCAGGGCTTCTTCAAGTTCAATTCCTTTGATGTGGGCAGTGTCCCTTCTTTGGCTGGTCACTCTGTAGCCTCACTGGTCGCTTGGCTTCTGCAACTTCCACTTTCTTCTGACCTCTGGCAGGAGCTTATTTAGGCAGGGCGGGGCCCCATTTTTAATGACACCAGGACAACATTCTTCTGTGGGTTTCACACATTTGTGGGGCTCTCACAGCACTGGCTTGCCGTTAGTACTTCGCTGCACTGACTGTTAGCCAGCCCCTTGCTTTTTCTATCTCATGACCTGGAAAAACACACATAGGCTCTCCAGATGCTCCCTTTGGAGCCCTCTCACCAGAACTGGGATCAGAGGCAGGTAGTCCTCTATCTCTCCCCTGGTGGCAGGAGAGCTAAGCAGTGGGAGCTGCAGTCAGAAGTGGCCCCAGGAAATCCTCTTCTCCAAAGACCCTCTTTATTTATTTTATTTTATTTTTTTAAGTTTATTTAGTTTGAGAGAGAGAGAGCACACATGAGCGGGGCAGGAGCAGAGAGAGAGAATGAGACAGAATCCCAAACAGGTCCATATCATCAGCATAGATCCTGATGCAGGGCTCAAACCCACAAATTGTAAGATCATGACCTGAGTCCAGATCAAGGGACAGATGCTTAACCAACAATCACCCAGTTTCCCCTCCAAAGCCTCACTTTAGGCACTTTCAAGTGATGGATCCTGAATCCCAGTGAGTCAGACCCTCATGGAGGCCTTGTCTCTGCCCTTTTAAATCCCCATTATCGGTGAACATATCCAGTGTTGAGATATTAGTTGTTAACTCTCTTTAAGTGTTTACATCTTGGTGTGCACTTTCTGCTAGGATTTCCTTTCTGTTCCATGTTGTTGCCTCAGTAGAAAATTTCAAAGTAACATCCTATTTCCATTTATTTGTGTGTCTGTTGTTGCAAACAATTATCGAGCACCTTTGATAATGTCAACCATAGCTACAGTGATGAATCATTTGAGAGCTTTAACTTGAAACCATAGTTTATCTTCAATCTGTGTTTAGGGACCCAAGTTCAGAAATGTCATTGGTTCTCCTTCCCCCCACTGTTGCTTTGTCTTGTTTTCTTGGAGCAGTAACTCTTGTACCACAAAATATATTTGGTTTAACTGTGATCATAACATTTACTTCTGGACAAAGAAAGAAATGAAGAAAGAACATCTTCTTTGTAGCATACAGTGAGCTTGGGAATCATGGGTAAAAACTATAGTAACTGAGCAGCAACATCTATGGAATGGAGTTTTGGAGTGAGAAATACATGGATTTGAATCCTGGTTTCACTATTGTGCAAGTGTCTTTATCTTTCTGAGTTTTATCGCTAGTGTGGTGTGATGGTTAATTTTATGTATCAATTCGACTAGGCCACAGGGTGCCCAACATTTGGTCAGATATTACTCTGGGTGTGTCTGTGCGGATGTTCCTGCATGAGATTAACATTTGAGTCCATAGACCCGGTAAAGCAGATGTCCGTCTTTTCCACATGTTAATAACAGCAACATTAACCGCTACCCACCCTGCCTCAGTCACTATGCCAGACACTGAGGGTGATGAACATTGACAAGCCCCCTTCCCTTGTGACCCATTCAGGGTGGTGGGGTGAGGGGCACAGAGAAAAACAAAACGCAGCCAACATCAAGAGAGTAACTATCTGAATGGAAAACTAACAAACTGCAGATGTGCTGGGAAAGAAATAAAAAGGTGATGAGAGAGAATGATGGGGCGTGGAGGGGACTTTAATAGGCAGTAAGGAAGGACACAAAGGGGAGGTAACATTTAACCCGAAACTGTGAGGATGGGAAGGAACCATCTGCCCACAGGGTAAAGAAGAAAAAATTCCAGACAGAAGAACACAGTCCCCCAGGCAGAAAGGAATTGGCCCATTCAGAGACAGTGAGAGAAAACCCGTGAGGGACACAGCAGGGGAGGGAGAGAGGGCCACCAATGAGGTAATAGAGAGATGGATAGGAGTCAAGTTGTGCAGGGCCTTAGAAACCATAGTACAGAGTTTGGATTTTTTTTCTAGGTGTAAAGGGAAACCATTAAACGGATCTTAGGATGGAGAGTAACATGAGCCAAGTTCCATTTTAAGAAGATCTGGCTTTCTTGCTGCAACAGAGAGAATGGGTTAAAGGAGGCCAGAGTTGGAAGCAGGTAGAAAAGGTTGCGTTGGTCTTACTTCAACAAGCAAGAGTTGATGGTGGTCCCAGTTATGGTGGTGGTGTGGTGATGGAACTGTGGAAAAAGTAGCACATTTATGGTATAACTCAGAGATAGAATTAATAGTATTTGCTAATGGATTAGATGTGGGATGAAGAAGCTGGGAGAAAGGAAGGATCTTCTTGACTTCCAGGTTAGCAAATGAGTGGATGATAATGCCATTGTCTCAGGGGAGCAATTCTGAGGACATGGCAGGGGGGCATAGAGTTGAGGAGGAATTAGTGAGGGAATAGGAGTCTGTGTTGGGTGTATTAAGTTTGGTATTTCTGTAGAGATGTAAATAAGGCTATTAAATCTGTTAGCCTGAGCCAATGGTTCTCAAACTTCAGGGAGCATCAGAGACACCTGCAGGGCTTGATGAACCAGATTGTTGGACCCACCCCCAGAGTTTCTGGTTAAGAAGGTTTGGGTGGGGCCTGTGAATTTGCATTCCTAACAAGTTCCCAGGTGACGCTGATGCCACTGGTCCAGGGTTCCCACTTGAAGAATCACTGGTCTAGACAGAGGATAATTCTAGGAGTCTGGAAGTCATCAGCATGAAGATAACATTTAAATCCATGGGACTAGATGAGATTGCCTAATGAGGCTGTGCAGAGAAATAAGGGAAGGAGGCCCTGGATTAAGTTTTGAGGAGGATTAGAGAAGAAAGATCAGAGTAAAGGCAGGATCAGAGAAGAAGAAGGAAAACCAAGACAGCATGGAGTTTCAGAGGCCAGAGGGGTTGAAGGTTTCAGGTCCAGATTGCCTGAACATGACAAACCCTGTGAGAAACAGAATAAGAAGAGCGCAGTGAAATGTCCATCAATTTATCAATAGTAGAACTATTTGTTCTATACTATTTGTAACTACTTTACAAATATCATCTCACTGTATCCTTCACCAATCCCATCAAAGGAGTACAGTTAGTTGATTTATATAGTTAAAGGAAGTGAGGCTCCGAGATTATGTACTTTGTTAGGGCCACAAAGGGTCTAAAACCCAGATTTCGTCTGCTAGCATCCTAGGGAATGCAATGCTTGCTGCATCCTCTACTTGCTGCTAAAATCTACAAGGCAGACCAACCTTGGCAAAACGTTCAAGGAGGCATTCCGCTCACTCCTCCCCAAGGCACTCACTACCCTCTGGCTGCTCCCAGACAATTGCAACAGCAAGTTCACCTGCTTCCCTGGTCAACTCCCTGTGCTTTCCATACTCAGAACCAAACTGGACTTCATTCCTTGGCAATGGCATAAACCTGTCTGTGACCAAATGATAACGGATAAAAGTGGGTGCTAATTGGTGGTGTTCAGTAAAGCTTTCACTATCACCTTTCTCAAAGCGGGGAGAAAAGCCCCGATTAGCATGATTTCAAGGCACCACTGGCTGATTTCAGGCTCTCGGAATGATGTGAGCATAGAAGTAGGAATAGATGCACAGAGTTGGCTCTCTCAAGCCACTGTGAGCTGGGTCCAGCACACTGCTGGGATGATTTAACCTGTTGATTTTCGTGTCACATATTTCCATTCTACACACAGTCTTCTGGATACAGTTATCATAACCACAAGTTGTGGGAACTTCAGGCCACCTGCCCAGGCAGTGGGGGGAGGTGTTCATAACGGGGAGGCCGGGGTGCAGCCTCTAATGCATGACCCGAAGGCCGTCACCTGTTTCCTCAACGTCCAATCTAGCCCAAGAACAGAGGGAATGTCCGTTTAAAAACTGGCATTCATATCCCTCTTTGGTTTCCAGGGCTGAAAAATGTTCTTTTATGAGGATTACAGCCTTGTTCTTCTTTGGTGTCGGCAGGCGTTTATGATGGCTGTAGCAGGAATGAGAATTTGGGTCTGGAATAAGCCTTGCTGTTTCTTGCCAGGCTACAAAGGTTTATGGTGGAGACCAGACGTACGTCTTGCTCATGCCCATATGTATGGGCTCACTCTGTATCTGGACTCAGAGGAGGAGACCACATCCTCACACAGGCAGCAATGGCAGCCAAGGGCTCAGTCCCGGGGCACGAGGGAATTTTAACTTCCTCACTTCCTCGTGCAACTTCCACTTGTCCTTACTTTTGCTGTACTTTTCTTTCTAAAAGCACAGGTCACAGACGTGGTCTCTGGGGAGCTACGTGATGTGATGTGATGGCGGATGATGCTGTAACGTTACCGCAGGCCACTTAATGGGAGGGAATGCAGCCAGTGGGGAGCAGGGACCAGCGGGAGGAAGCAGGGACCTTAATGGGAAGAGAAGAGGAGCAGCAAGAGCTGGAGCTTGGCACTGCTGATGCAGAAGGGAGAGGATGCGGCTGCGAGGTGGGTTGGAGGAGGTGTTTCTTTGCAATCTGATTTTATGACTGCATGTTTTGCAAGCGGACACAGCTCAGGAACAAACACTTGTAGGCTTAAGGTGGTTTTTCCGAACTGGTGGATCCAGAAGTCTGAGAATTACATTTCGCTGCTTTTTAGGGAGCTGATCCCATAGTCACTGGCCAGAGTCAGTGGCACTGGCCAAAAAGGCTTCTAGAAAATACTTAACCATAAACTGTGGTTGATTTTATACCAGCTGCCCAAAGCAGTGCTTCCCCTTCTGAGCAAATCCTTATTCTGGGACCAATCGATTTATTATGGATAAATTACACAGACATAAACATCCATGGACTGCCAGGGGTACTCACAGGAGGATACTTAAAAGTCACATACTCTCATCCAGTGCCCTAGGTGCAAATTTGCTCACACATGCATGCATGCAGATGTGTCAAAATAACACTAATATTTATAATAATACTTTGTGATTCTACACTGCCTTTCATCTGTAGATCTCAGAGTACATTGCAAACATTCATTAATTCTCTCAACACTCCTCTGAGGGAGGTAAATATTATTATCCTTCTCTTTACAGATGAAGAGTAATTGAGGCAGATAAGTGATTTGCCTCAGGCCAGGTAGGGAGCGTGGGTGGAGGGCTGAGATTAAGAGCTCAGAGTTCCTAGAGATGTCCATTAGGGACGAAGCCCAGGGGTCAAAACCTGGAGGGCACTGTGGGCTGGTGGAGGGGGTCACTTTTTCCTGTGAAATCCATCGCCATTAAGCATCACCTATGTATTGAGTGCTTTGCATATGTTATTTCCTGTCTTCACACTAAAACTAGAATGATCCTCGTGGCACAGATGAGGAACTGAAATTTACAGTGGTGAAGTATCTTGTCCAAGATCGCATAGCTAATAAGTGCTTGGGCTGGAATTCAAACCTGGATCTGTTTGCCACCAAGCCCAGGTCCTGTCCCCCAGTGCATACCTCATGCTCATTTGAAAATTGCAGGGAGGCACATTCTACTCTTCCAGGTCTGGTCCATTAGTCTGTGAGCCATTATTTGTCCTGTCTACTACCAGTTTCTTTGCATTTGACTAAGTTTTGAGACTGATGCTTATAGTGTGTCTGATCTGGACAGACAAGTTTTCTAAGCACAGGAAAAGAGAGCCTCTGAGGTAAGAGGTTTACGTGATAAGTCACAAGAGAAAACTTTAATTATAATCACTTTTTGCTTTGTGTTATTTCTGGTGAATGTATCAGTTTGGCATCTTTTGACAGAACAAGATAATAGCAAGAGAGAGAGAGAGAGAGAGAGAGAGAGAGAGAGAGAGAGAGAGAATAAATATGAATTCTCTTGGGACACATAGATTTCCAATTGCACTGTCAGGAGAAAAATCAATGAAAGGGCCAAAGACCTACATGTGTAAGATGAACTAAATTTTACTCTCGTCTTGGGTGCTCTCAGTTTGGCTACTCTCAGGAGCCCAGCTGAACCCCAAGACTTCTTAACTCAACTTACAGTCAAAATGGTATATCTTATGTGCCGAGGCAGCCATGCAGTCTGTGGAGTTGCCAAGGACTTTCTGGAAAGACCTGGGAGCATGTAGAACTGCCAATGTGGCAAGGAGCTCAGGAAATTGTGTACCTCAGACACATAGCCCATGGTGCCTGCTAGTCAGTGAGCTTGACCTTGATAGCTGCCTGCCCTGGGCAGGATTCAAAAGGACCAGCCTGTGGCCACCATTGCTTGGTTGGGGGTGAGGGATGGTTGGGAAGGCAGAGCTGAGGGAGAGGAAGCTCCCAAGATTCAACCAACCAGATAGAATCTGCAGCCTTTGGATTTAGACTCTGAGAAGTCAGCTTTGTAGTATGATGTACTTTGTAAGCAAGATAAGGAAAACCAAGTTTGAGTCACAACTCATTTGAAACTGTATTTTTCTTGGAGAAGTAAGAACTAGCTTATAAAAGTTAGTGATTATACAGGAATCTGAACCCAGCTGACCTGTCTGTTTTGTTTGAATTCTTTTATAATTAGTTTAGTAGTGATCGCAGTGTCCCTTCCCAGCTATCCCCTCTCCTCACACAATCTATACCCAGTTTCCACCATGCTGTTGCATATTCTTAAAAGCAAGACTTTAAAGAAATTACTAATTACAAATTCTGTTTAATGCAGACTCCACTTGCCTCTCACATGTGTGCCTGTTTGCACACATGCCCAGTACTCACACCTGAGATGCACACAGGGCTAGAAGCACAGAGGCAAAGAGAGAACACGTGCTATGTGTGTGGAATAGGATGGCCAGTCAGCCTGATTTGCTGGGGAACCAGAAGCTTCTTGGGCTATGGGACTTTCAGTGCTAGAGCCAAGAGAGCAATGGGTACACTTGGGTGAGTTGCTCACCCCTAGTTCATGAGGATGTTAAACTGAGGGTGAGCCAACCCCAATTTTTCAGGCATCAAATTGTTTGAAATGCACTCAACTGTTAACAGACACTTCCCAGAATAGAAACGTAAGTCCACCTTCCACCTCCCCATGGAGTAAATTAGCACTAACACAATTTGCAAGTAGCCACAAATATTAGAAAGCCTTTAGCAGAAGTCCAACATTATTTTTTGTCTATCTTGAATCACAGAAATAAGGATTCTCCTGGTGGTTTTTTTGTTTTTGTTTTTGGTTTTGTTTTGTTTTGTTTTGTTTTGTTTTGTTTTGTTTCATATGAATGAGTGAAACAGAAAAAAAAAATACCCACAGTGTATTCTGTCCAGCCATATAAACACTTTAGAAAAGTGTTAAGTGGAGGGCAGGGCTGGTAATGGGACTGTAATGGTGATGGGCTGAACAGCAGAGCCTCCACCTGCTTTGAATGAATGCAGGGAGCTCTGGGGAGCTCAGGGTCCAGTGGGGAACAGCCAGATTGGGCAATGTGCTCCCATACCCGTGCTTAACCACATAATCATTAAAGAGCAGAAACCTCTCCTTGTAATCCTCTCCTATAGGACAGCAGGGAGTGTTAGCATATTTGAACTGCTTCACATTCCTTCTTGCCTACTTTTGAGAACATACTACATTTTAAAACTTGTTGGTTTCTTTCATGTTTTATTTGACCCTATGTAATTGCATTCCTGAAGGAATAACAGGCTCCCCTAGTGATTTACACCCTGTATTAAATGTCAGTTTTGAAGAGACACAGTTAACTGTTTGGTTTAACCTCTTGCCTTCCCTCTCTCTATTAGCTCAACACTGAATTTGATCTCCAGCTCTTAGGACTCTGGGGTGGGGGGGCCCGGGGTGAGGGATACAAAGATAAAAAAAGAAGAGTCGAAGCAGCAGTGATGTTGAAGGGAGCTTCTTAGCTCCAGCCGCTCTCCCCCTGTGTGTGGCCGGTCACCAGCCCAGAATATAAAAACATCCCTTTTTTATGGTGATTTGTACTGTTCACTTCTGTCCCAGCACAGTGGTGAGGACAGTGAACCGGAAACACATCCTGGCTGAGCTGGCTTTCCGTGTCATATTGCCACCACTGCTGCAGCCCCAGGGACACCGACGATGGCCTTAAACTGTGGTCCTCCCTCCACCCTGCAGGACCCAATGAGTAACGGAAATTGCGGGAGAAATCTGTCTTAGTAATTATCTAATTTCATTTTCCTTTGTTTTCATTTATTTACATACTTAGCTGCTATGATGTTATTGTTGGTTAAAACGCTTCATTTACCCTTGCAGATTCACTTAAAGTATATTTAACAACTGCTTAATCACCTGTTGTGAACTGATTATTGGGAAAATTTTTAAATCCAGCTAGATGTGATGGCATATTGCCTTATGTCTCTGTGCATGTGTGTGTTTAAAATCTAGAAGTAAATATATCCTGTGCTATCACCTGACAGGTAACTGAAGTATCATCATTACTTTCAGAAGCCCCGATAAAAAAGATAGGACAAAAGAGATTTTATGTTGAAAAGGGTTGTCTGTGCAGAGCACAAACTAAATTCGTCCTCTGCTCTGCCCCGAGCTTCACACTCCCCCCACTTTTCTTCAGTGACGACATTCTACTGGGCTTGATTGAAATGACGACAATGACAGTCGGAAGAGAAGGAAGGAGGCAGTGACGACCACAGGGACAATGAGGCTCAATTCTCTGGGATATGAAGATGTGGCCTGCTGTCATCATGTCAGCACCTGAGGCCTTAATCCCTGACTCCCACTTTGAGGCCACTTATAAGCCATTAGCTAAGCCATTTGACCTGGAACTCTTTGTCTATGGGGAAAAAATTCAGGCTGCCTTATAGGATGAGAAAGTTTGTTTGACTCTTTGTACATGTATTTATCTCAGTCTTATTCCCCAAGTTCTTTATGCTGGTTTATAAAGTAGATAAGATAAAACAATGAAGAAATCAGGACAAAGGGGGAAGGACGGTAGGACAAGCAAGACAGCCCAAGAAATGAGTGTCCGTGAAAGACACTAGTCAACGGTAGAGTACACTCATCCATTACCACTGCTACTGCAAAAATGGAATATTTAAAGAACACAAGGGCTAAATCACATTCCTGTCAGAAACCATTGAGAATGGCCACATGTGTCTTATGTCTAATTAAAAGGGATTCAGGGGCACCCAGGTGGCTCAGCCATTTAGCATTTGACTTTGGCAGGTCATGATCTCACGGTTTGTGAGTTTGAGTCCCACATCAGGTAAGCTCAAGCCTCACATTGGGAGAGCACGAGCTCTGCCTTGGGTGAGCCTTGCTTCTCTCTCTCTCTCTCTCTCTCTCTCTCTCTCTCTCACTCTTTGTCCCTCCTGGGATTCTCTCCCTCTGCCCATCACTCATTTGTGCTCTCTCTCTCTCTCTCAAAAAGAAGTGATTCATATTTTCTAGTTACTGCATCCTGCCCACATGGGCCTTATCTCCCAAAAATGATACGAGAAAAAACCTGAAGTTCATATTCCATTCTGAAATATATCTCTCCAATAGACAGTCTCACACTCAGTTATCGTTGTTTCCCTCAGTACATTACTATTATTAATATAATTATTGTTTTTATCATTCTTTTTTAAGATTTTTTTTAAGTAATCTCTATACCTAATCTGGGGCTCAAACCTACAACTCCAAGATCAAGAGTCACCTGCCCCATCAACTGAACCAGCCAGGTGCCCCTGTTTTTGTCATTATTCTTATTGTCATAATTCTGATGACTATCTTGTTACATTTATAATACTAAGAAGTTAATGGGCCAAATATAGAATGATAACCATATTTTATAAAGTTGCAGAAAGAACCCAGGACAATGATTTCAGTGTCTTTTTATTTGAATTATGTCAGCATAGAAAAAGACCACAATAGAGTCTTCCTTGTTATCGTGCACATTAACAAAGGATTCTTGCCCGAACAAGACATATTGTGTTTGATGACATTCAAATTTTCATCAGCAAAAACAAAAACAAAAACAATCATGACCGTTTTATAAATGCATACTCTAAGAAACAATCACTAGAAACTTAAGAGAACCTGTATCCATCACCAATAATCCCCACGCCTTTCTTTGAAATCCTCTGACCTCAAAAACAGCATCCTAAATTAGCATCATGCACAACCAACCACTAGTTTTCTATGTGGGAAACTACCCAAGTGGCTGAGATTGTACACTGTGGAGGTGTTGAGATCTGGGCTCAAATCCTATCTCCTCCACTTACCTGTCTGTGGGGCAGGTTACTTAACCTGCTCTAGCCTCGGGTGTCTTAATAGTAAAAATGGGGCTAAAGGAGTAACTAAAGCTCATAAAGTTGCTGCAGGGATTAAATAAGATAATACACATTAAGAGATTAGAGACTAACGTGTGTGTGAGTGTGTGTGTATGTGTGTGTAGAATGAGCACTGAAAAAATATCGATTATGTTGATAAACACTATCTTTTTATCTGTATTAGAAGTTTTTGTACTTTTTTGGAGAAACCTTTGTATCTCACTTAATTATTTATTTCATGACTTTGTAGGGCTACTAATCAATGCCAGTGTTTCAGTCTCTCTGATCCCTGGCCCTTGGAATCTGAAGCAGAAATAAAAGTACATATTAAGTACCCTGAGCAAGTTTGATATTTACAGTATACCGACTCCTTTGTAAGGCGGACACTCATTTATTTCCATTCTGAAACTTCAAGTTGTTAGATATTGAATTTTATTAGAGTAGTTTTCATAGGGCAGGGTTAACAGTTTGCAAAACTGATAAAAGAGATATTTTTATCTTATTGTTGTTTTAATTTGCATTTCTCTCATCACTGGTATGGTTGAGCATCACTTGAAATGTTTGAATGATCTGTTTCCATGCTTTGCCCACTCTTTTATTGGATAGTTTGTCCTTTTAATTATTACTGTTTACAAAGATTCTTTATTTTTATTGTTTGCTAGAATTCTTTATATTTGTTGCCTATAAGAATTTTCTTTGTTTATACTATCCTTATATAATCATATATATATAGAGAGAGAGAGCCTGCTTAAGATTCTGTCTCCCCCTCTCTGCCCCTCCCCCGCTTGCTCTCTCTCTTTCTCAAAATAAATTAAAAACAAAAAACTTCAAAAAAGAAACATCTTGGTAACTATCCTTTTTAGTCATTTGTCTGTGTGTGTGTGTGTGTGTGTGTGTGTGTGTATAATTTATTTAAAATGTATATTACATGTTATTTTATAATCTGACTTTCCCCCATCTCTATATTTTGCACATATTTCAATGTCACTAAATACTTTCCTACAATATAATTTTAGTTTCTAGGTAGAATTCTATTATATGTCTATATTATAATCTATTTAATAATCTCTTATTATCAGACAACTTTTTGCAATTATTTTAAAAAACTAACTTGACATACATATAATTAGTTCTCTGAATTTTTTCTTTCCTGGTAGACTGCTGCCTTTTAAACCTTTCTTACTGCAGCTCACAGTGAGTACACAGTGCTCTGATTCAACATTCACCAGTACATATATGCTTGTGCTCACACAAAGAAGTGAAAAAATGTTGTGAAACAAAACTCACTTTCTGCTAATTTCTATTCTTTTCTGTATCATTTTATTAAAGAAATTCTGGTCCCAATCCACTAAATGTATTTCATGACTCATGGATGAGTTTTTACCCTCCATTTGGAAAGGAAGGAGGGGCCGTGATTGGCCCACAGTAGGCATTAATTTGTGTTGCATGAAGAGCCTCATGGCTAAATCCTTGTGTACATTCAGGCTGACCGCTCAGGCAGTGTATTAGGGTTCTCCAGAGAAGCAGAACCAACAGGACTCATATATACGGTTGACACTTGAACAATATGGGGGTTGGGATGCTGACCCCCATACAGTCAAAAATCTGTACATAACTTTTAACTCCCCCCAAAACTTAACTACCAATAGTCTACTATCCACCCAAAGTCTTACCAGTCACATAACAGTCGATTAACATATACTTTGTATGTGTTATGTATTATATACCGTATTCTTACAATAAAGTAAGCTAGAGAAAAGAAAATATTATGAAGAAAATCATAAAAAGGAGAATATGTGTTTACAGTCCTGTATTACATTTATAGAAAAAAGTTCGCATGTAGGTGGCTGCACAATTCAAACCCATGTTGTTCAAGGGTCCACTGTGTATCTCCTATTGGTTTTATATCTATAATGTATACAAGGAGATTTATTATGAGGAATTGGCTAACCCAACTGTGGAGGCTGAGAAGTCCCACAGGCGACCATCTGCAAGCTGGACACCCAGGAGAGCCAGTAGTACAATTCAGTCAGAGTCTGAAGGCCTGAGAGCCAGGAGAACCTCTTAGTCCAAAGGCAGAAAAAGATGGAATGTCCCAACTTGATGAGTGAGGCAGAAAAGAAGAAGCAGGGGGAGGGGAGAATTCCTCCTTCTTCTGCCTTTTGTTCCAGTCAGGCCCTCAGCAAACTGTACATGCCCACCTACTTGCCCACATAGTGGAAACAATCTAGTTTTCTGTCTCTACCAATTCGAATGCTAATCTTATCCTGAAACACCCTCATGGACACACCCGGAAATAGCATATAATCTGGGCACCCTGTGGTCAGTCAGGTTGACACATGCATGAAATTAACCATCACAGGTAGTATAGTGTATATAGTTAACTCCCAGGACTCTACTCAGACAGCATGAGTTTAAAGGCTGGCTCTGCCACGTACTAGCTGGTGGCCAAGGACAAGTGGCTTAACCTCTCTGTGTCTCATTTTCCTTACCTGTAAGATAATAATGCCTATTTCAAAAGATTGTTATGAAGATTAAGTGAGCTAATTTTTAGCACTTAGAACAGCACCTGCCATACAGTAACTAATATGTTTTTATTAAGTAAATAAATAGGAGAGGCGTCTGGGTGGCTCAGTCAGTTAAGCATCAAACTTTGGCTCAGGTCACAATCTCGTGTTTCGTGAGTTTGAGCCCCGCATCGGGCTCTCTGCTGTCAGCACAGAGCCCACTTCAGATCTTCTGTCTCCCTCTCTCTCTACCCCTTTCCCACTCATGCATGCTCACATGTGTTCTTTCTCAATAATAAATAAACATTAACAAAAAGTTAAACAAACAAACAGGAAATTCCTGGAAGCCGAGTGGTTGGATCAAAGGGTATGTAAAAACATAAGACTTTTAAAATATGCTGGTATACCTATTGTTATAGACATATTGATATACCCATCCTTATCTCTTCCATCCCTTCCAAAGACTGAACCAACTTTTATTCCCACAGGCCATAACAGACTTGTGGAAATAGTGTACTAAGGTGTTGCTCACTGCTCTTCACTTTCCTGAGGGTGTGTCGGGCTGGTTAAGACTTAGCCGGGTGGTTGACTCTTTCAAATAGTGGGAGAAGGGAAGCAGCAGACAGTCGCTCACAGACAGAGAGAGGGCCCCCAAGGGGATGCCCACCCACACTTGGCAGAACCCTCTGGCAGAATCATGGTAGGCAAAACCCCAGAGATACTCTGCAGGCTAGGCAGGAGGATCTAGCAGACGCTTGGGGAGTGGGTAGAAGGTAGGACTCCCAGGCAAACATTCCTCCCTGGGGCACATATTTCCCACCACTGCCCTTGCCACACGGCTACTTCATTCTAGCTCTAAAACCCTGACTCAGATCTGCCAGGTGCACCTAAATCTTATTTAGTCTGTGGCAAGTATATTTTCCCAAGAGCTGAGTTGTTTTGTGAAAACTGGGTGCCCACCTAAACTGTACACACATGCACGCACATTGCACACACACACACACACACACACATGCACAGAGACGATAGCTTTCTGTTTTAGCATTTGGTGAAATGCACATACGACTCTAGCCCCATCTTGCTTACAAAGTCTTCCCTGACAACTGCAGCCTAGGTAGATCGCTCCTTCCTCTGAGCTCCCACACCAATTCTAGGCATTCAGGATTCAGTAACTTAGTTATATGCTTGTCTGTCTGGTCCTGGAACTGTCTCAGGGCAGTAGTTCATTCCCCCAACCACAGTTGTAACTTGTTTGAAATTAACCACCATGTCTTACATTTCTTTTGGATCTCTCACTGGCTTGGTTGTTAGTAAATAGTCAATGATTGGTTGATCCAGGTATGAATTGCATAGAATTTGCACTGAAGTGAAATTACATTAAGAAAGATAAGTTTTCAGGGCACCTGGGTGGCTCAGTCAGTTGAGCATCCGACTTTGACTCAGGTCATGATCTCATGGTTCATGAGTTTGAGCCCCATGTTGGGCTCTGTGCTGACAGCTCAGAGCGTGGATCCCGCCTCAGATTCTGTGTCTCCCTCTCTCTCTGCCCCTCCCCCATTCCTGCTCTGTCTCTCTCAAAAATAAACATTAAAAATATATATATTTAAAAAAATAAAAATAAGGTTTCCAACTTTCACAAACTAAATTAAACCTGGATCAAATATTGACATATTAAAAATTAAACTACTGGAATAAAATATGGTTGAATTTATTTACAATTATGGAATGAATGAAATCAGTCCAGCCTTTCTAGATAGGACACAAGCCCAGAAGCCATGAAAGGAAGAAAAGATAGATACATTTGATAACATAAAAACATTTTTAAGCTTCTCTATGGCAAAGATGTTTTTAATTTATGAGGAATATGTACAGGTCAAGAATGATGATGAAAAACCTTCCATCCAACCCCTAAATTGTAAGAGGGTAGAAAATGGCCAAATTTTCTCCTTCTGACCTTTGTTCTTCACTCATCCACAAAAGATTATTTCACCTCAGCTAAAATCTTGATCTTGCTCCCACTTCAAACTTTGTCTTCATAGGTATGTCTTCCTCCTTTCTTCCCCTTTCTCTATTTTCCTTTACACTCTGATCCTTGAATATGCAAAAAGTGAGGGGCTTTGTGGTGGTGCTATAGGGAAAGAATAGTTTTCTTTGAACTTGCAGCTGTTGGCAGAACTATTAGACAAGTGATTCTCAATGGGTACCCCAGCCACTTACGATGTCAGAGTAGCAATTATTGCATGGTTGTCAGAGGCTACTGCCTCTGGGGCAGGGTGGCTAACCTTTCCCGAGCGGCCTGCTCTACCCTGAAGTCAGTGTATTAAATGTTCCATCGAGACTTCTACTATAACACTATAATCTTGGGAAACTTGTAACATCAGAAATTTCATGCAACACCTCATTTTAGGGTGAAGAACTAAAGGAGAAAATCATGCATCAGTTTTTAATTGTGCGTTTGCTTTCTAGGTCTGATTTTATTCAGAACAACAGAATCAAACCAGGAATGTATTTTTTTTCTCCTTAGTGCAAAGAGAAAACAGTCTTATTAATGTTGCCAAGCAATTGAAAAAGGTCTACTGTTTAGAGAGAAGATGCTCAAGACAGAGGAGGAGGCAGAGGTGAATAGATGAGCTGTGTTAGATGGTATTTTTGAGGATATCATTAATGAGGATGATGTATAAATAAGGAAGTGACTGAAATTGATCTAAGTTCATTTTAGCTTCTTTGGGAACACCTTAAACAGTATCATTGTTTATCAGGCGGAAAAGAAAAGTCGATAGTGAAAGAGAAGCTTATCTTTTGTAGAGTATAAACTATTACAAAGAATAAAGAGGAATTAAAACTATCTTGTTAGAGTACCTTTAGAAATGCCCAAATCTTGACATTCTGATTATTTCAAAAAGCACTGAAAAGACACAAACATGCAAAAAAGGATGCCTTTTTATTCTTTTAGCATTTCTTTTTTTTTTTTTTTTAGACAGGAAGCAGGATTTATTGGTGGGCATGAATGGGGAAGGGCAGTGCTGAAGTTCTCATGAGTAAAGAGCCCGCCATTTGTCCAAGGGGCCATGATTAGTGATGTATTTTACCCCACAGCCGTCTGGGACGGGCTGCTTTTGAGCCACCATGTCTTCAAATTCATCCGCATTAAACTTAGTAAAGCCCCACTTCTTGGAAAAGGGGATCTTCTGGTGGCCAGGGAACTGAACTTGGCCCTACGTAGGGCCTCGATCACACGCTCCTTGTTCTGCAACTTGGTACGGATGGACAAGATGACTTGGCCAATGTGGACCCTGGCCACTGTGCCCTGGGGCTTTCCAAAGGCACCTTACATACCTGTCTGGAGCCTAGATTGGAGAAAGCATGAGGCCAAACCTCAATGTCCACCAGAAAAAAACTGTCTCCAAGGTCCCTCAGGGCAACCCATACAACCAACAGGCTGCATACACTACTGAGGAGGCTGCTGTTCACAGCCATTGCACACTGGGCCCCACGAGGAAAGAGCACAGTTAGCTTAATTGGCTGCAGATCCTTTAGCATTTCTTTAACATATTCTAGAAGTGAAGTTTTCTCATTTTTATCTAGGAAATTTGGAAAAGAGGGTTGTGTTTTTGGTTTTTCATTATAAATATCACTTGTTTTGTTTCCATGCACCTTTATGCAAGATGAAAGGCCATGTTTATACATAACATTTCGTTCAAGGGTATGGAAGATTTTTTTTTAAGTTAATTTATTTTTAGAGAGAGATTGCACACAAGTTGGGGAGGCAGAGAGAGAGGGAGAGAAAGAATCCCAAGCAGGCTCTGCACTGTTCATGTGGAGCCTGACATGGGGCTTGAACCCATAAACCATGACCTAAGCCAAAATCAAGAGTGGGACATTCAACTGACTGAGCCACCCAGATGCCCCTGGATATGGAAGATTTAAAAATAATAGAATTCCGAGGTGCCTGGGTGGCTCAATAAGTTAAACATCCAACTTAGGCTCAGGTCATGATCTCGTGGTTCACTCATTCCAGCTGAGCTCTGCATCTGGCTCTGCGCTGACAGCTCAGGGCCTGGAGCCTGCTTCGGATTCTGGGTCTCCCTCTCTCCATGCCCCTCCCCCACTCATTCTCTGCCTCTCTCTCTCTCTCTCAAAATAAATAAACATTAAATTTTTTTTTTAAATAATAGAATTGCAGTTTGCTAAAGGAAGACATAAGCATGACAAGTCATCTGATGAGTCTCAGGCAGAATTGCAGGGATAACTGTTCTAAACACAAGGAGTTTCTGGGCTGCCAGAGGGAGTTTCCAGGTCACACATCAACCAGCTCACTAATGGTTGTTTCCAAAGGGTTCCATTCAATCTGGTTAATATAAATACTCCATTATTTTTACTATTTGGAAAGTAAACATATCAATATTGAAAAATATGATCAATCATATTAACAATACTTCTATATGGCCTTATGTTAATTGGGAAAAAAGTGGGATTCCTTTGCAAATGATATAAATATCTTGAAGATATGGATTTTACTGAATCACTAAAAGAGATAAATACATGAAAGGAAAAAATGAAATACAAGCCAATGGAGATGCATTCGTGGAGGAATGGATAAAGTTAATGGTGTTATTTGCTTTAAAAAATTTTACTGAGAAGAGTCAAATAACTCTGTTTTGACTGACCCAGGAGGGTATCATAGTTGGAGCGAGATTTCAGAACCTGGCAGAATAAGAGAGGAGTAGTTGGTGGATTCTTTGGGACTCATGGCCATTAAATGCTTTGTGACTCTGACTTTTTAAGTATAAATGGGAGACTATTCTTTTTTTAAATGTTTATATATTTATTTTGAGGAGGGGGAGGGGGACAGACAGAGAGTGAGAGGGAGAAGCCCAAGCAGAATCTCAGCATAGAGCCCAACGTGGGGCTTCATCCCATGAATTGTGAGATCATGACTTGAGCTGAAATCAGGAGCTGGAGGCTTAACTGACTTGAGCCACGCAGGTGACCTGGGAGACTATTCTTTTAAAAATATAGGCAACTATTGCTTGAAACATCTCTCTCTCTCCGTCTCCTGAAGATAGTTTTGATATTGGTGTCAAAATTTGCTCATGGACAAATTTGTCTTCATGTTTATAGTCACAATTTAAGCAATTGTGCCTGGGACAATTCTGTCTTACAGCATGAAAGGAGATAAACACAATCTGAGTATGGTGGGCATTTAGACTAACCATCTGAACTTCCTTTGCTATTGTAGAGGCTGCAGTGTTATCACATTAAAGTATAGGACTGGGCAGGTGACAAATTTAAGAGCTAGACTTGGGTCTGACCTGGATCTGGGGCTGCTTAAACAAAAAGTTTAAGAGAATAAGAGTTTCTATTGCCCTGCTCAAGAAGCTCAAGTCAAACCTGATACTTCTGCTATTTGACCTACATACCAAGATATATGGTTACATCAAAATCCTTGTTGACAACATTCACTACTTACTCTAGGGCAGGTGTTCCTCACCAGTGATCAAGAAACTCTTAAGGGATTCAGTAAATTCCCCGAAATTATATGCAAAACTTGATGTGTAGATGAGTGTAAGTGTTTTTCTAGGTATTGTTCATCAAATTCTCAAAGGGGCAGTGGTCCCAAAACAAAAATAAGAACTGCTTCTCTAGAAGGGAAAATTTCCCCAGGATTTTCCAAATGAACACAATTCAATAATTTCTGGCTACTTTTTTCAGAAGAGTTGAGTTGAACAAGTTAAAGCTTCACTGTATTTTCCTTTTTGTATAATTTTCATTGCATAAAATTACAGAACAGTATTTTTGTTCATCCAGATTTAATCTTTTTTTTTTTTTAGTGTGTGTTAGTTCATTGGTTACAAATGAAATTCATGTTTAAGTTTCTATTTAAGGGGTGCCTGGGTGGCTCAGTCAGTTAAGCATCTGACTTTGGCTTAGGTCATGATCTCATGGTTCATGAGTTTGAGCCCCATATTGGGCTCGCTGCTGTCGGTACAGAGCCTGCTTCAGATGCTCTCTCCCCCCGAAAAAAATAAACATTTTTCAACAATTCTATTCAAATGAAAATGCTATTGCATACTGCAGTATTCTATTTAAATTCTAGCTTTTTTAACTAAAATATTTCAAAGACCATTTCAGTAAGAAACAAAACTATAGCTTTCTCCCAACTTAGGGAATACAAAATGATCAAACTTTTATCACTGAAAAGTACTTTAGAATTCTAGTCAATCACTTAAAAAGTCTTAAAAAAAGGTATAAATAATAACTCAATATAAGAGATAAAGTAGAATAATAAAAATGCTCAATTAAACCCAAAGAAGGTAGAAAAGGAGGGTATACAAACTAAGAAGTAGTACTCAAGAGAGAGAACAGCTAGCAAGATGGTAGAATTTGTGATACCAACAATCACTTAAAAGTGAATATCTAAACACCAGTTAAAAGACAGAGATGTAAATTTTTTTTAATGTTTATTTAACTTTTGAGAGAGAGAGAGAGTAAGACAGAGTGTAAGCAGGGAGGGGCAGAAAGAGAAGAAGACACAGAATCCGAAGCAGGCTCCAGGCTCTGAGCTGTCAGCACAGAGCCTGATGCAAGGCTTGAACCCACAAACCGTGAGATCATGGCCTGAGCCGAAGTCGGTCGCTTAACTGACCGAACCACCCAGGCGCCCCAAAAGACAGAGATTTAGACTGAGTAAAATAGCAAGACCCAATTACATGCCATCTATAACAAACCCACTTTAAATGTAAAGACTAAGATTGAAAGTAAAACAATAGAAAAGTATAACATGAAAAGGGTAACTAAAGGAAAGCTGGAGTAACTATACCAATTTCAGACAAAATAGACTGCAGAATCACAAACGTTATCAGGGTTTTATTATCAATAAATAAAGAAGTCAATTTGTAACAGTCCTAAATGCATATGCATCTAGTTGTAAAGGTTTGAAATGCATGAGGCAAAACCCGGCAGAAGTAAATAAAGAAATAGACAAATGTGCACTTACAACTGCCGACTTCAACCCCTCTCTACGTAGTTGATAGAACAGACAGAAAATAAAGAAGGATTGAGGTGACCTGGACAGCACTAGCCAGCAACTGGACCTCGTTGACTTTTATAGATCGCTGCATCTGACGACAGTGCCTACTGCTCTAGTGCACGTGGAACAGTCACTAACATACATCATATTCTGTGCCATAAAGCAAACCTGCATAAAGCTAAGAGAGTAGAAGTCACACAGAACATGTTCTCAGACCACAGTGGAATTAAACTAGAAATCTACAATAAAAAGATGTTTGGAAATTAAACCACACACTTCTAAGTAACCCATGGGTCAGGGAGGAGGTCTCCAGGGACACTGATAGCACATCTGTGTGTAGCTGGGACTGCGGGTGGTGTGAGGGAAGCTGGCATGGCCGACCAGTGATGCGGAAGCCGAGGCCAAACCCTTAGGCCTCTCAGAGAAGGAACACTATGAGAAGTGGGGACGAAGTTCAGCAAGGGGGACATTGTGGGTGTAGGTTGGACACTGGGGTGGGAGAACAGTGTATCGAGAACATTTGGGGCCCCTCTGCTGTTGTTCCCAGCATGACTGCCCAGCTTTTCTTCCCCTAAGTCCTCCACTTTAACAAATGCAATGATTTTCTTGGGCCAGATGTGGAAACAACGTCAAAGGGCCTGGCACAGTTGCAGTGGAGCCCTCAGTTCCGAGCTTTTTGCTTTTGATCCCTTCCCTTTGACCCTCAGAGCATCTCAGACTCTGCTCTCCCCATTCTAATCAAATCACAAAAATTACAACTATGGTTTCTTTACTACATGGCAGGCACTATACTAAGCATTTAGTAAACATTGTTTTCTTCAATCCTCACAAAAAAAATCTTTGTCAGGGAGATATTCTCATCTCCATTTCACAGAGGTGTAAAATGAGGTGCAGAGAGATTGAACAGGCACACAGCTGCCAAATGGCGAAGCCAGGGTTTGTTTGACTCCATCTTGTCCGATTCCTAAGACTGTCAGTACCCGTGATGTGCTGCTTCCCACTGTGGGTGCTCACTTCCCGGCTGTTAACTTTGCAATTGTGAGTGTCTAAGGACACAAAGGTCTGAGAGGATCTGAACAGGAAGCTTTTGCCTTCCTTGGGCAGAAATTTAAATCATTAAGAAGGCCCAAGGAGGACTTAGCAGCTGTTGGGGCAGCGGTCATATTTAGAACGATTTAGACACACATTTATACTATCATCACTAATGTACGTCTAGATTTAAAAATTCATAGCCTTGCCCTCTTCAGTGGGCCTTCTCATTTGACTCTTCCTCAGTGGGCCCCTGGGACAATACACCAGCAGCATGGAGGAGAAACTCAGTTTAGACGTGCATTCTTCAGGTTGGGACTTCTGTGACTACCCACAAAATATTGGGATTAAAAGTAAAATGAATCATTTAAAAATCTGTAGTCGCTCTTCTCACCAAACAATAAAAATATTGAGGGAAAATAAGGATGCTACACTGGATAGAAAAATATTTATGTAGGCAGAAAAGGTAAAGGGTAAGTGGTTGGTAGCATAAATTATAAATGTGTGTATATTGGCACATGGTGTTTAAGCTTGCCAGCCCTGGAGTTAGATGGCCTGAGATCAAAACCTGTTTCTGCTGCCTACTGGCTGTGTGGCCTTGGGGGTCTGTTGCTTTGTCTCTCTTTGCCTCAACTTCCTCATCTCAGAAATGGGGGTAGTAACAGTGTTTATTATTAATACAGGGCTGTTGTGAGGACTAAATGAATACACACACACACACACACACACACACACACACACACACATATATATATATAGTAATCCATGGCCAATACATTTCTAGTTATACTTGTATGTCCAGCAGTATCACAGAATTAAAAGCATGTGTGGATAGTTCGAGACCCAAAGAAATGAGGCTCAAAACATTTAGCGTCCTTCCAGACCTTGATCAATTGCACTTTCCTGAATGTCCTAAGAGAATTATTTTTCCCTCTTTCTAAGCTTTGGGTAAATGAGTAGTTTAGCATTCCTTACATTTTGAGTGGTAGAGAGTTACTTGTGTAGCTGTCTCATGGGCCGCCCTTGGTTGGGACTCTCTGAGGGCAGGAATAGGGTCTTGCTCATCTGTCTCCCAGACCCTTCCCACCTTAGCTGCAATCACAACTAGCACCTAAGGTAGTACTGGGACTTAACTGGTTCTGAATAAATGTTTGCTAAATCAAACTGAACTGAATTGAAATGCAAAGACTGGGCCACTCGGGACAGAAGAGACAGAGGGCTAGAAGCAAAATGAGGGTTTGCTGCCATTGGTTGTTCAAAAGCAGGACTGTGGCTCTGCTCCCGTGTGTTTGCACGAAAGGCGTTCCACACCGCAAGCACCTGTGAGCACAAGTAGCCTAGTGAGGCCAGGGGGGGCACAAATAATCCTTTACAAAATATGGACTGGGGAGCCTGCTAACTTTAGGGATTTGGGCCGCCCAAATTTCAGTCTGTATCCAGCTCAGAGATCCCTGGGACGCTTTTTATAAAACTACAACTAACACAGCTCTCCTTGTGCAGATTAGTGTGAGCTAAAGGAAACTTTTCAACACACTCCACTGTGACGCCCTAGTCAGAAGTTCAATAAGTTCATAGGGGTCAACTTTGACAAGAGTCAGTCTGGCTTTGTTCTCTGGAGGCCTGAGAAAAGTCATGGAACCCAGATACAATTAGTGATACCGCCATGAATCCAGAGGGATTGGCCCGAGAGTAGCGTGTGTTCTGCAGCGTAAGCATACACTGCTCGCACACAGCCTCTCTCAAACAATCACGTGTGCTCCTAAACAGTCACACACGCACTCTCTAACACACACACATGCACACTTTTCTAGTAATCGTTTCAGAAACTACATTGATAGAGCACTGGGCAAGCAACCATTCGTGTGGGGATCCAGAAACTGGCTTCTGTTGTATATAATGTCAGCGCTGAGTGGTTTTCAGTGTTTGGCTACTGAACTAGTAGTTCCTACCTTTACATTCGTCTACCCAAATCTCTTGTGGAGTGTTTAAAAACAAAATTCCTGGGCCCTGCACCTTTCAAAATTCCAAGTCATCAGGCCTGGGGCAGAGTCTAAGAATCTGCATTTGGCAGACAAATCAATAAGAGGCCACCCCAAATGAATTACACTTTGAGTAATGATTTTCTGACGACGTGTGAATACTTTTTCAGGCCAGATGGGCCTACATCTTAGCACTGAATCAATGAGACCAATGAGACCTCAGTGGCTTTGGAAACTCAAGCATAAAAGTCTGGTTGCAGCCTGGTTACCTTATCTGGGATGTTCCAGTGTGCCTCCTTTCCATATTTAGGTCATAAGGAGGACTATATTTAAGAGTGGGTCATCATACACAGTGACACCTAAAATGAGCCCACTCTCTTACTCCTGGTGTTCACACCTAGTATCTTCTTTGATCTTGGCCAAGATGGCACTCAAACCCAAATCTTTTGATGATGCCAAACCCAGCATGTGTCACTGAACCACAGTTGTCTTCACTGGCTGACCAGGAGCGTCATAAAATGAAGTCTTTGTACCAGGTAATATTCAGAATATTTAGCAACCAGTAAAACAGGTGCAGGTCCCCTCAGAGCTGGTGCGGATGAGGGCTCCCCACCCCACTCCCTGGCCCCCACCCACTGATGATGGTAAAGTACCCTTCAAGATGTTATCACCTGGGACTTGGGCCCCTAATTAGGGGTGGAAGAGAGAAGCAGGAAATTACCTGCTTTTGCCCAACTTCCAGGACAAATGACAGTAAACAGAAAATGATGACCAAAAATTACAAGTTCACTCTTTTCTTGAAATAGAGTCAAAGGACTGAATTAGCAGGCTGGTTTCCATGGGCATGGGGACAGGTTGTTTCCCCCTCCAAACTACAGCTCAGACCCATGGCCTAACAAGTGTTCCTGTATTTATGAAGGTAAAAGGTCACAGTATTGGAAATCATGACTGTCATACACATTTGTGAGAAATGCTGGCCAAATCTCAGACATCATTTGGTAATCATGACTATGCTTTACTATCCCATAGGGTAGCTAAAAAGTCACCAGGAGAAGCTTTATTTCCTTACTGTAAAGAATCGCCCTCTTTCAGGGCTCAGCTGCAGACACCTGGGATGAGTTCGTGGGGAGGTCTAACAAGGTGACTCATTAAGTCCCAACTAACCTCCCAGTTTGGCCTGGATCCAGGGCAGGTCAGCTGTCCTTTAACCCTCTGTCAGGGCCTGTAAGGAGCCCCATGTGGGGTGAGGTTGATTTTCTCTGCAGATTGCAGCTTAGAAACAGCTCTGGCCAACTGTTCCTTCTTTTTTTTCCTCCCATATTCGCATTCCCAGCTGGTGGGCATCTTACCTGTTCTATCCAGAGTTTTCGTACTTAATGTTTAATCCTCTTAAATTTCACAACTCATGATTTTCTGTTTCCTTATTAAGTTCGACTTTCACTTTTGATAGAAGTGTCTAGCCTTCCCTTTGTGTGTGTGTGTGTGTAGCCATTTAAATGTGGAACATTATTATCCTAAGTGCCCCATTTCTGACTTGAAATGATTTCCGATTTTAAATCATAACATTCTGATTTAAAATCCCACACTTAATACAGCAATGCCTAATAACCGTGCCCACAAGGTATTTAATATAATTGGAAAATATTTTATTCTGGCTTCACTTCCCTTGAAGCATTCCAATATCACTCATTCAAGGAGCTAAAATAGAAGCTTGATCTTGGAATTAATTGGAGATTAACACCGAATCTTAATTTTAAATGTATCAAAGGAAAGAAAACAATTTAGACCCCAGTGTACATCAAAGGATAATTCTATCTGGCAACGTACAATGGCCTCGCGGCAGCCTAATCTCTCACCACACCCTTATGCTTCCATAGCTACCGCACCACAGAAGCCACAACATCTTTAGTGCCATTCCCTCACGCAAGGACCTCTCCCAGAGCACCGTGGCTGGGATGTAATTAATTGCAACTATTTGCAAACTCTCAGAAGCCGGTTACACACCAACAGAAAATCTCCAGCCAGTCAGTAAGCGGCCTCCTTGGAAGTCATTGATAAACTGCCTTCTGATGGCTCCTCATTGAACACTAATGGAACCCTGGCAAGGATGCCAACTCGGCCCCTGCCCTGCTTGCAGCCTCTGTGGTGGGAGAGGCCCTTCAGGCCCTGGGGTGCTAGGCCACAGGGATGAGTGAGAGGCCAAGAACAAGGTGGGAGAGAATTCGAGTCCAACACCAGCTGCATGCAGGGTTCAAAGTGGTGTCAGATGTCAGCACTTCGCAGGGAGGAGATTCCTATGCACATACCTTCTTCTCTTAGGCAAGGTCTCTGGTGCATTTTTCTTTCTTTCTTTCTTTTTTTTTTTTTTCATTTATTTGAAAACCTTGCACTGCAGAGGAAGGGGATTATGTGCTGGGAGTGTTTCATTTTCAAATGTTTTTGCACATAGCTTTTTGCCTCCCACCAACATTTCAATCACCCATAGTGAGGTTCACTAGCAAAAAGGTTTTCATTTAAAATTTGAGTAAACAGAGTACAGTCAAAAAGGATTCAGCACGCCTAATTCTGAAAGAGAGAATTCGGGATAAAGTTAGCCATCTTTTGGTTGAAACTGATGAGCCAGGACTTCATCATCCGAACCTCGAATCAACCTGCCTGTAATTTGAGACTTAGATAGAGCGAAATTTAAGGGCTTGAAAAGCTAAACTGGTATTTCATTTAGGTGAAAATATTATAAGTGTGTCTTACTTTCTGACCACATTTACTAAAAAGGGTTTTCCTTCTGCTACTTCTCGTCCCCTGCTCTTTTTCTTCTTTTCCTGATGAGTGTAACTGAACAGAATTTTTAAATGATCCTCAGTGC
Source organism: Puma concolor (assembly GCF_028749965.1). Classification (NCBI taxonomy): domain Eukaryota; kingdom Metazoa; phylum Chordata; class Mammalia; order Carnivora; family Felidae; genus Puma; species Puma concolor. The sequence continues at coordinate 47,062,708 of NC_141672.1, forward strand.
AACTCTTGAGTCACCTTTTCTCCAGTGCTCTCTGCTCTGAGTTTCCAAATACTAAGCCTCAAGTGGCTTCCTCTAAAGTAGAGACCGGGGCTCCTCCTGGAAGCAGAGTGTCTATGGTAGAGATCTTTTTTACTTTTATTTTAAAACACTTCTCAGGGGCAACCTTCCCCTTGCAAGGGCTCAAGCGATTACTGCGCATACAAAGGAGGCTAAATCCTCTACTCTGGGGACAGCCAGTTCCAATGGGACACCCCTCCCCCACTCTCCGTGCTGGAAATGGTTTTTTATCTCTAAGAGGGGTTTTTAGCTTGAACTGATAAACAAAAATATGTCGTTAGTGAGTGTTTTCCTGGGTATAGTGTATCCCGCAAAGCATTTTTCCTAAGAGGGAAATGTTAAGCTCTTGATAAATGAATAACAAACTCTTGTTCTCCGAGGTAAATTATGACAACGAAAACTTTCTCCAGCCTAAAAATCTAATACTAATCGTTGGCTCAGTACGGTAGAATCTCCCTAAACTTTTGAACGCAGCCCACGTTTCTCAGGCCTTCTTTTGGCAAAAGACGAGGGGAGCATCTCCCAAGGATGAGAGATCACCTTATCCTTTTACTGCAGCCCAGAGATCTTTCCCTCTTTAAGCGTGGGATGGAAGTCTTGAGGACACCCAGAGGCTTGCCCCAGGCTTCAGACATTCTCAGTTAGCAAAAAAAGAAAGAAAGGCCAGCTTGGATATCAACAAGGCAGAAACAGAATAAGCCAGGGAGCTCCATTCTGATAAGATTGCAGATCTTCTGCGAATCAGGTAAACTGACCTGCAAACAGCTGCCCTTGCTTGGGCAGAGGCGGCCTCTCCTGTCCTGGGCTTTGTATCTGGGGCATTCATTCTCCAAGCACCGTTAATGGCAAGAAAAGTTACAGATAGGCTCTTTCCCAGCTTCTCTGAGCAAGGAGGTTATTCTTTCACTTTTATAAACATTTTTAATCGCATCTTCTTACCTTTCCTCTGTGCATCAAAAAGAGGTTATCTAAAACTGAATTATAACCGTCTCTAGGCTATGTCATAAATACTGGGAGAATCATCAATTTTAAGAGGATTTTATCACCAACACTTTATAGCCCTTGATTGAAATGAAATAATAGACATAAGGAATGCTTGACCTCTAAAATGACGCCCCAACCCCTGCCAAAGGAAAGCCCACTTAAAAAAAAAGAAAAAAGATTGTAGGAAAATGCTCTTCAGACCTAAATGTCAGAATGCAGAAAGTTATTCCTTTATTAAGGCTCTGCAAATCGGCCTTATTTTAAACCCTTTTATAATAAAGCCCATATGTCAGAATAATGATGTCAAAACCCTTAAACTACACTGGTAAATTGAAAAGGTAATGGAAAATGAAAGGTTTTACTCAAGTTTTTTTATTTTTTTTTGCATTTTGCTGGAAGTTCTGCCTATTAAAAAAACATAAATAAGTAAAACAAAAGTGTAACCGGCATATCTAGTTTTAACTTTAATAAGATAGTTCTGACTATTTTACTTTATGATTTTTGTTGTTTTCAAATTAAATGAGGTTTTATATAATATCAACTATAAAAAGTGCAAAAAAAAAAGTTAGAAAGAGGGGTGCCTGGGTGGCTCAGTCGATTAAGCGTCTGACTTCAACTCAGGTCATGATCTCGTGGTTCATGAGTTTGAGCCCCGCATCTGGCTCTGTGCTGACAGCTTAGAGCCTGGAGCCTGCTTTGAATTCTGTGTCTCCTTCTCTCTCTGCCCCTCCCCCACTCATGCTTTGTCTCTCACTCTCTCTCAAAAGTAAATAAACATTAAAAAAATTAAAAAAAAAACAACTTAGGAAAAGCATATGCCTAGAATTAAGGAGTCCTTGACCTTAAACGGTATGATTATAGTTGATGTTTTTTTTCTTACTTTTTTCAGTTTTTGGAATTTTCCAATTTTCTTATAGTTAATATTTATGACTTTTAAATTTTAATATAATTTTGTTTCAAGTTTAAAAAGACTCCGATCATGTTATTTAATTCTTGGGTGTTTTAAATGAGAGACATTTGACCCTCTTTCCTCTTCTCATCCCTCCGTTCATCTCTGGATTGAGTTCCTCCTTAGGTTGCTTTTTTTCCTCTTCTCATCTCCCATCCTTCTGCTCTTTCTCCTTCTTCTGTTAGGGTGTCCCCTGCTTGGGACTGAGCTGCCTGCCTAACCCTAGGAGGCTTTTATGGAAAAGAGGCCAGAGGGAGAAGGAGATTGGTCCTGACTGGGCCAGCAAAGCTCCAACTCCATTTCAAAGCCAAAGAGTTGAGACCACCTGCCTCAGCAAACAGAGGAAGGAACTAAGGTCAACCATGGAGTGACTTGCTCTGGGTCACACCACCAGTTTGGGGCAGGATGGAAGTTAGAACCCGGGACGAGACGTACAGCTTGCATTTGTGAAAGGCTGTTGAGAGCAGCAAACACGGAAGCACACAAGGAATGGTGCAGACATCTAATGTGTGAAGGAGCCTGGATTTTTGCAGAAACATACTGCTGACTCTGGTTTGGGGTGTGTGTGTGTGTGTGTGTGTGTGTGTGTGTGTGTGTGTGTGTGTATTTCATCTCCCCACCTTAGATAGAGACATAAGCATGGAGAAATGTTTCTCTGCTGTGAGAGACACAGCCGTGTCAAAGCAAGGAGAAACAGAGACTGACCTGTGGCCTCAGTGTCACTGGAAGCAGAGGAGCTATAGCCACCACATCTCAAGGGGACTGCCCCTCCAGCTGGTTATCTCCATGTAAGAATCTTCTGATTCGACAAGAGAAGTAAAAAATTAGGATTTTTGTGTGAAATTTCCCAGTTTTAAATGTTGATGCAAATATTTAAAAATGCTATTTAAGCCACTCAAAATATGACAGAAGTTTGCGACCCTTGATGTCAAATGTGAGAATAGGGCACGGCTGCCTGGGGATCTTAGAGTGAAGGTAAATGTTATGAGGCCCGTGACACAAGAGGGATGGGCAACCATCTACCACTGCTGACGGTTGATCTCAGAATGCAATAGCATCAACATATATGGTCAGCCCAGGGGCATACCGGGGCACTGGGTGTTCTTGGCAACTGCTCTTTCTAGGCTTTTCATATCCTGCCTGGCCTTTTCTCCCCTTGTACATGAAAAACAGGATGAAATTGCTGCATGCTTGGCTTATAACTAATACACAGACTCTCCCTAGCCACTGGTAGAAAGCTGAGGCAGTAGATTGGAGTCTATTTGGATCTAGGTGTGGAAACTTGAATGTAATGCACAAGGTTCCCCCAAATATGTGAGCCTCTACTCTGATGCCCATCAGAGGGATCCTTCTTGCCAGGTATGGGTGTCTGGTTCTGTTTCCTCTCACCCTCATTTAGAAAAAAGGAAACCCTCTCCACAGCACAGAGCTTATTTATTCATTCTGTATGTCTAAAAGTTGGCAAAGACCACACCATCTCATTCTCTTTGAAATCAACTCATAAGAAAAGGCATTGTTTAATGTAGCACTCAACATCAGATTAAGTGAACTTCAGAAAGCCCTGGTGAACATTTGAATTCATGTGTGTCATGAGAACAAACCATTCTGAAGGAAACAGACGGCTCTAGAGTTTGTCTTTGTTTCTCCTGCCAGAACATTCCAGCGGAGCACCACAGAACCATATTGGATGGTTTGGGGATCTGTGTAAATTCTGTGAGAAAATTTAGAGTTCTTCTTTTGTTTTGAATGTTATACCATTTGTAAAGAAGCAGTGGTCGAGTTTACAGTCATTTGTAAATTCAGTTGCTTTTAAATCTTCAAATCAAAAAATTATGTCTCATTTTAGTTTTGCCAAGGTTCATTCTTTAGCACAAGAACAGTCTTTTTGAACGAGCTTAGATCTTGTGCGAAAGAGTGTGACAATTTTACTAATGCTTTGCGCATACTTGTAGTCACTTAGTAGTCAATACTTGTTATACATGATTAAATGCTGAGCCTCCTGGCAAATGGCTACAGCGTGATAGAATCCAATGGAAAAGTGCTATACGTAGTGCATCCAGTGAAGTTTTCCACCCTCCAAAATTAAGGGAGATGCCAAATTCTTCATGACTAATTTCATAAACTATTTAAGCATTTTCCTAGCTTACTGTTTTCTGATGCTGTTTTACAACATTTCACTTACAATTTATTATGCTAGCTTAACATGAGAAATTGTTCTTTCTTTTTAAAGAAATGCTATTTAGTCTGACTAAAGATTTATGCACCTATCTTCTTCCAGCTCACCACCACTGTCCACTTTGGGCTTCGTTGTCTCTGGCCCAGACTATTGTAGTTAGCCCCCATCTGGACTTCCTGTCTCACACAGTCTACGGGGGCACACTGTTTTTGGTCTTTGTGAAATGCCAGTCTAATCCTGGGCTGTGACCTACTAGATAACAAGAGCCATTGAGCACTTCCTGCACCTGGCATTGTGTTAAGCACTTTGTATTCATTATCTCATTTAATCCTTGTAACAATCCCAGGAGGTAATCTCCATTTTACAGAGAAGCAAAGGGAGGCTCAGGGAGGTTAAGCAAATTGTAGATTACATTGTGGGCTTCATTCATCCATTTAATTACACATACTTTCCCCAAACTGCAGCCAGCCATAGCAGCATGATGGCAGAATGCAGTAGGCATGGTGCCATCTCTGTCACATGCTGTCTTCCCTATCTGGGAGGCTCTCACTCATTGGCACCGAAGTGAGTTCTCTCCATCGTGAAGTCTTCCAGATATCCTTCCAGTTTCCCACTTAGTCCCAACATTTCTCCAGAACACGTCTGGCACCTGTTGCTTTGCTTTTGTAAGTTTATCTGTCTTTCTGTTTTATCAAACGTCATAAGGGCTGAGACTTAACCATATCGTATTTGTAGTCATTTACACAAAGCCTGGAAATAGTGGGCACTCAATAAATGTTTATAAAATGGGTTCTGAGGTCCTCAAGAGTGTCTTACTGATCTCTATATCCCCCAAATTAAGTTGTGGTACCAGGAGATCAACCAGGAAGGGACAGATTGACTGAAGGCAGTTCCAGTGGTCTGTGCAGTTGGGATGTCACAAGCCATGGGGCAGAGAATCAGCAGACAGAGATGCTAAAGCTGGAGATAGAGAAACCCAATTGGGGGCCAGCTGGACAAAGAGGGGGTTGGATATGGAACACGTAAAAATGGGGTGGTGTATTAGTCAAGGTTCTCCAGAGAAACAGAGCCAATATAAAAGGAAATTTATTATAAGCAATTATGGCTCACATGATTATGAAAGTTGGAAGTCCCAAGATCTGCGGTCAGCAAGCTGGAGACCCAGGAGAGCCCATAGTATAGTTCAGTCTGAATGTCAGCGCACTTGAGACCCAAGAAGAGCCAATGTTTCAGTCCCAGAACAAAACATCAGGAACAAAACTGATGTCCCACCCCAAAGACACTCAGGCAGGAGGAATTCCCTCTTACTTGTGAGAGGATCAGCCCTTTTGTTCTATTTGGGCCTTCAACTGATTCGGATGGGACCTACCCACATTGAGAAGAGCAATCTGCTTTATTCAGTCTACCAAGTCACATACTAATCTCATCCAGAAACAGCCTCACAGACAAACACAGAAAACTGTTTGCTCAAATATCTGGGGACCTCATGGCCCAATCAAGTTGGCACAGAAGATTAACCGTCATATATGGGGAGTAGGCTAGCACTGACCCAGGAAGACCCTCATGGGCAATGAGTCCATTGGCAATGGGTAATGAGTTCCAATTAGAGTCCCTCTTTTATCTGCAGGTTGCTGTGGCCCCATCTGATGTGGACAGTTCTTAAAGTTTCCCTTCCTGACAGTTAACTGCTCGAGGAACCACCATCTCCCACCACTCCACCCTCAACCCTGCTCCTTCTGCACACTTCTCTCCTGAAGCTTTGAGCAATATAGGCCTTACCTTGGAGTCACCCCTCATTCACCCTGTTTCTTGCTCCTAGCATCTAACCAGTTGCCAAGACCAGTCAATCCTGCCTGTAAAATGCTTCCCACATCTCCCATTCCCTTCACTGCCTATTGTTACTCTCATACTTGTACAGTGATGGCTCTTCAATTTTTTAAGAGAAAAGAGCGAGGAGGCCACAGTCTGGTTGCAAAAGAGGTTAAGGGGACTGGTTTTGAAGCCGCCTTCAAAAAGCAGTATGAAATTTTCTTTAAATTGTATGTTACAAATTAATAATGCAGCAATATTTTTTTCCTTTTTAAAAAATGCTTATTTATTTTGAAAAAGAGAGAGAGTGTGTGTGTGTGTGTGCAGGGGAGGGACAGAGAGAGAGGGAGAGAGAGAATCCCAAGCACGATCCAGGCTGTCAGTGCAGAGCCAGATGCAGGGCTTGATTCCACGAACCGTGAGATTGTGACCTTAACGGAAATCAGGACTCCGATGCTTAACCAACAGAGCCACTTAGGTGCCCCTAATACAGCAGTTTTACCTAAGTATACTTTACTTACACTGAGAAAGTGTTCATTGTATATATCAAATTATATATACATATTTCTAAAGTTTGTGATAGAAATTATGATGGGGAGGTCCTACTTTGTACAGCACCTATTAGAATTGTTTTTTAAATTGTTTTTAAAATACTCTTACTATTCACAAACCTTCACTGGCTCCTCACAGCCTCCTAAATAAGGAACAATCAGTCTGTAAATGGACTCTATGACTTTGAAATATGGACCCTGCTCATTTTTCTGGCTTTACATCCTATGAGTCACCATTGCCCCTGTTATCAGTCAGGAATGCCTTTGGCTGCAAGTAACAGAACATCCAACGTATGCTGGCTTAAACAAATGGAAAGTTATTTTTCTCACATCATAAGAAATTAATAGGTCTGTAGTGCAGGGCTGGTGCAAGCTCTGTATAAGTCTCTGCTTCACCGTCCCATCATATGACTTTTGCTTATTTCCTCATGACCTCAAGATGCACTTCCAGGCATCTCAGCCACATTCCAAGGAGGAGGCAAGGGCCAAAGTTGAAGAAAAGAGCACATAGTTGAGCCTGTCCTCGTTTTATGGGTGAACTGGGTACCTTCCCAGAACCCTAAGCCAGCGATCTTTTGCTTATGACTCAGAGATCAGAAGGATGTCACGTGGTGGAAGGTATCATGTGGTGGCAGGGGGTGGGGCAAGGTTGAGGATGGAGGTGGGCCAGTCAGCAGTACCTGCCACGCCCACGCACATGCCCACTCTGCTTTGGCAGCTCACTCACCTTATTCCTCACCTGCCTTCACATCATTTCCTCCGCCTTGAACGATCTTTGCCCTGCTTCATCTCTGCTTATTGAAGGACTTTCATTTTGTTTAGGTCTCGATGAAATATGGCTTCATCCGAAAAGTCTTCCTGGTTTCCTTCCAAACCTCTCTGACAAAATTTCCCCTTCTGAGACCAACTGCCATTTGCATTTCACTATACCTAGAATCCTCACACTGTACTCTGGTTAATTACATGGGTTTTATCTCCCCGTCTGTATTTCGAGGTCCAAGAGGACAGGGAGCATGTCCCATTCATCTTTGTATTTCCAAGGCAACTCAGCACAGAGTAGGTATTCAATAAGCTTTGGATGAATGCATGCATATTCTGTAATATTCTGTTCTGAACAGTAAAGTCTGCAGTACCCACACTGTGTCTATAATGGTCCCTCTGATCCAAGTTAAAGAAGAACATCTGCAGTCCTCTGTGAATATTGGCTGCTGTCCTCTGTCCTCAGCCAAAGCAGGGACATCTGTGGTGACAACGTGACTATCTACCAACGCTTTTTATGTCCCTCTGCCCAAATGTGCAGCTGTTTCCTGGGTGGGAAAGTAAGGAAACAGTACAAATCGGACAACATAACAGCAATTTCAGCAGGAGCCTTGTGAGGGCATTAAGTTCAAGCGAAGAACCTTGAAGTTGTGCTACAACACAAGCAATAATAATATTAATACCAATGGTATTAATACCATTTATCAGACCCCTATGCCAGGCGCTGTACTTTATATGCATTAGCTCATGGACTCCGCACAAGAACACACTCCTTTATTAAATAAGGAACCAAGACTCTGAAAGATTAAACAATTTGTTCAAGGTCATGCAGCCCGCAAGTGGCAAAGCTAGGCAGACACTCCTCTCTTAGCACAGGTATGTGAGGGAAGGGGTGTCAGTTCTGTTTTACAGGCTGGTTTACACACGATAAAACTGCTCACAGAGAAGTGAGTGACTGGCTCGAGGCAGTGCAGTGTGGTGGTTAGGAGAGTGGGCGCCACAGTGGGACTTCCCTGCGAGACCTGGGGCAAGTAGTTGAGAGTTTCTGTGCCTTGGTTTTGTCCTCTGTGAAATGGGCTAAACGGTTACTTCATGGGTGCTTACGGAAAAAACATCAGTAAGTACATATATAGAGACTGGCCTCACACCTGGTCCAAACCAAGTACCTGGGAGCTCTTAGCCAGGACTGCCACCAGCCTAACTGATGAAGTAGCCAGAGGACAACATACTTGATACACTGAGCAGGACAGCGTTGGACATTCAGATGTGCTTTGTCCTTCTGGAGAGGAAATTGGGGCTACTTTCTGGCTCCCAATGGTAGAGTCCGTTTTTTCTCCACAAAAGGGACCCTTAGTTTTACCAATCCCATGCATCAAGGAGCTGCACCTTTTGAACAAAATGGCTATGTCAGCACTTCTGTCTACTGCCTGCATTAATTGATCCAGAGAATTAGCAAGCTTGTGGTACTGGGACTGTTTGTTTGTTTGTTTTTTTTAATGTTTATTCATTTTGAGAGAGAGCTGGGGAGGGGCAAAGAAAGAGGGAGAGAGAGAATCCCAAGCAGGCTCCACTTTATCAGCACAGAGCCAGATGTGGGACTTGATCCCACAAACCACGAGATCATGACATGAGCCGAAATCAAGAGTCAAGATGCTTAACTGACTGAGCCACCCAGGCACCCCAGTACTGGGACTGTTTTGAGAAAGGACCTTCATTTGGTGTATGCTGAGCTCTGTGGAGTAACCTGTAGTATAATGTTGTTTTTAAAATAAAATTTTAATTTATTTATTTATTCTTGAGAGAGAGGGAGCCTGCTCCCTGTGTGGGCAGGGGAGGACATAGAGAGAGGGAGAGAGTGAATCTGAAGCAGGCTTTACATGGTCAGCACAGAACCAGATGTGGGACTCCAACTCAGGAACCGTGAGATCATGATCTGAGCTGAAATCGAGGGATACTTAACCGACTGAGCCACCCAGGTGTGCCCATTTTGTTTCATTTTAGCTACTTTTCTCATCTCTTTGGAGGTAGGTTCTAAAGATGCTCCTGCAATGAACACTGCCTTTTGGCATTCACACCCTTGCATAGACCCCTCCCTCACTGAATCTAGGCAGGCTTTATGTAACTAATAGAATATGGTATGAGTGGTTTATGTGATTTCCAAGGCTAGGTCATAATACACCTAATAGCTTCTGCCTTGGGTTCTTTTTTTTCTTTAAAAAAAAATTTTTTTTTAACGTTTATTTATTTTTGAGACAGAGAGAGACAGAGCATGAACGGGGGAGGGTCAGAGAGAGGGAGACACAGAATCCAAAACAGGCTCCAGGCTCTGAGCTGTCAGCACAGAGCCTGACGCGGGGCTAGGACTCACGGACCGCGAGATCATGACCTGAGCCGAAGTTGGCCGCTCAACTGACTGAGCCACCCAGGCGCCCCTGCCTTGGGTTCTTTGAAAGCTCACTCTGGTGGAAGTCAGCTACCATATAAGAAGTCTAAGTACTATGAGATCACCATGCCGTGATAAAGCCCAAGTTATCCATGTTGAGAAGCTGCATGGAAAAAAAGGAACATCTTTCCACATCCTCTCCCCACCCCCGCCCCCACCAATCTCAGCCATCTCAGTGAGGTGCCAAACACGTAGGGAAGAAGCCATCTTGGACATCCAGCCCAGTTGAACATTCAGCTGTCTGTAGCCCAGGCCCCATCTGATTGCAACTGCATAAGAGCCCAGGCAAGAAGTGCCCAGCTGAGCCCAGTCAATCTACAGGACATAAGAGATGACTATAAGTTGTTATTTTAAGCCACTCTGTTTGGGGGCTATTTATTATGAAGCACCAGATAACTGAAACATTCATGAGTCCCCAAGGCTGCTGGTGGCAGTTACAATACACTTAAATCCAAACCACAGATGAGGACTGTAAGCTGTTACTTTTTATTAAATTAGATTTGGTGGTAAATATACAAATCAGGACCAATTGAAGTCTGTATGCAAAACTTTTGTAATTCTTTCTGTTTTTCTAAAACAATAGGAGAAACACTATTCTAACACCACCTAACATTGTATCTATCACATGTTTATTTGACTATTGTTTGCCTTCTCTTTTTGAATGTAAGCTCAAAGATGGCAATGATTTTGTCTGGTTCATTCTCCTTTGTATCCCCAATGTTGGCAACAGTGCTTGACCTACAGTGGGTCTACAGTAAATGTTTGTTGAATTAATAAACACTTGAGGAGAGAAAAGATAAATGTGTCATAGATAGAATATTCATATAATAAATACATTCAGCCTATAGAAAACTTCTCACATTGGCTTCAAGAATAAAATCTGACATATGAAGATATCCATGATGTATCAATAAAAAGGCTAGTTTTTAAAAATCAGCTTGCAAATCAGTAGGTGCAGCAAAATTACATTAGAAATGTTTTTAAGTGTATATTTGCAAAAAAAAACCCAAAGAATCTGGAAGTATTTTCATCAAACTATTGATAATAGTTCTCTCTGGGTGAAAAGCTCACAAAAGAATTTTGTTTTTGCTTAGTGCCTTTCACATTCTTTCTAAAATATTTCAAATAAAATTGTATTCATTTTGAATCAGGAAAAAATGTTATTTAATAAAACTAAATTTGGAGTATTGATATACCTATTTTTAAAAAATTTTTTAATGTTTTATTTATTTTTGAGAAAGAAAGAGCATGAATGGGGGAGGGGCAGAGAGAGAGGGAGACAGAATCTGAAGCAGGATCCAGCACAGAGCCCCACACATGGCTCAAACTCACAAGCAGAGGGATCATGACCTGGGCTGAAGTTGGATGCTTAACCAACTGAGCCACCCAGGTGCCCCTGAGATCCCTATTTTTTATGTATGTCCCATCTGAGACCACAAAAAGTATAAAGTCTTTCGATTTTTTTCTCAACCATTTTAATATGTTCCAGGTGTCTCTGTCATAGCTTCCCTAACTTTCAGTGCAGTCATGGCACAACACTTCTGCTCACATGGAGAATAAAACAAAACATAGAGAATTCATCTATGGCTCGGGTAAATTCCTAGAGCAGCTTCTATAGGCAGGAGTGCGGAGGAATTGGTTGTGAAGTCGTGGACGGTGATAAAAATGGAGAATTCCATGATTATGATTTGCGTTTCTCAGATAGAGTAGGAAATACTGTATTTGTAATTATGTGGAAGCAAACTTTGTCCCACTGTGAAAGTGACCCATTATAGAAATAAAATAGACAGGCTCCTGTTAGCAAATTCTTGTTTGCTTGTATCTTTGCGGTTCACATGAACATACCTTGAGGCTCACCAGAGAATGGAAGCAAAATCACTTGCCTTTTCCCTGAGACATGAGAAACTCCGTTGGAGAGGAAGCACACACGGGGAAGGAGTGTCGCCCAGCCACTTCTGAATGTTTTCTAAGTAGCAAAATGGTGACACCGCCACTCTTTCTACCTAACCTGTGATTTGCTGTGATGAACAAATGCAACAAGTTTATGCAAAACTGCACTACCCATGAGAAATGATACTGAAGATCAGATTTGCTCATGGTAACGGATGGTGGGAATTCTACCTCCTTGCCTACACAGTAGTACCTCTTACAGCGACCCTCGTTGGTCCTTTAGATGTTCTGTCATTGGGAACTAAGCATTATTTAATGGTAAAAATGCTTTCTAAAACATAGATTAGCCTCATGGATGACCAGACACTGATTTTTTTTTTTTTTACTCCCTAGTTTACTGATTTATTACAAAGAATATTAAAGGATACAAATCAACAGCCAGGTGAAGTGATACATAGGGCGAGGTCCTTAGGGAGGTTGGGGCTTGGCATGGCAACACATGGGCATGGGGGCATTCTGCTTCCCCCACCTGGAAATTCCTACCAGACACTGAATTTATTTAGCATAAAGGCTCCTCAAACCTGGCTTTCCTCTTAGATTTCCCATCTGCATTAATGGCTAGAAACAACAGAATCCTCTTTACCCTTACTTCTCTTTCTGCATGTCCATCACCTGGAAGTTCTTGTCAACTAATCCTCAGAAAAGTTCTCAGACTCTAATTTTTTCCTTTTGTCCAGTGCCACGTCCAAGGTTCAGGATCTTACCACCTCTTGCCATGACTAGTGCATCAGCCTCCTAACTTCACTCTTGACAGGTGCTTTCTCTACATCTTTCCCGCCAGAATTAAAGAGTATTCTCTGAAGATGAAGAGCAAGTTTTATAGACTTTTAAATTTCCCAAAAGGCATTTCTCCTAATAGGTGCTCAATAAATGATTTTTGCTCACTGATCTTGCCTGACTGAGAGGCAATATTTGAGGTGTCAAAAGCACTGGGACTGAGAAACTGAAGGTCTGGTCACAGCCCATTGTATCAGTCTCCTATGGCTGTACACCAAATCATCCCCAAACTTAGTAGCTTAAAACAACAATTATTTCTTTTCTCACATTTTCTGTAGATTAGGAATTTGAACAGGGCATAGTGAGGATATGTATCTTTCCTTTGTGAAGTCTGGGGCCTCAGGTGGGAATGTCTGAAAGTTGGGGGTAATGCAACAGCTGGCAACTGGAATCGTCTGGAGGCATCTTCATTCACATGCTGGCTGCCAGCCAGAACACCCACATGTGGTCTCTCCTTGTAGCCTTTCTGCTTGGGTTAGTTGGGTCTCCTAACAGCATGGCAATGGCAATCGGGTTCTAAAAGCAATTGATTCAAGACAACCAGTTGAAAGCAGTATCACTTTCATGGCTGAGTCCTGGAAATACCACAGCCCAATTTTGCTCTCGTCATGGGCTTACCCAGTGTGGTAGGCACAATAACAAATGCCCTAAAGAGGCCCATGTCCTAGTCCCCAAACCTGTGACTAGGTTACCTTACCTGGCAAAGGGGACTTTGTGATGTGATTAAGTTAAGGACTTTGCAATGGGGAGATAATCCAGATCACCTGGGTGGGCCCAGTATAATCACAAGTGTCCTTATAATAAGGAGGCAGAAGGCTCAGAGTCAGAAAAGGAAAGGTGATGTGAAAGCAGAAGATGGAGTGGTGCTGGCCAGGCATCAAGGAACACCAACAGCTTCTAGAAGCCGGAAAAGGCAAGGAAATAGATGTTCTCTAGAGCATCCAGAAAAAACACAGCCCTACTGTGATCTTTGATTTTAACCTAGTAAAATCCAGTTTGGAATTCTGATCTCCAGAAATGTGAGATAATAGATTTGTGTTGTTTTAAGCCATGAAGTTTGTGGTAATTTGTTATAGCAGCAATAGAAAACCACTCATTTCTCCATGGGAAGAGTGTCAATGTCACTTTCAAGAGCATGTGGGATGGAAGACATTGTTGCAGCTAGTTTTGAAAAATACGGTCTGCCATAGTCTACCAGTAAGTAGCTAATTGTGGGCTGATCTCTCTGGGTCTCAGTCTCTTCGTTTATAAAATGAAAGTTTGAGTATGAGGACAGCAAACCTTCTGGACCTAAAAGTTCCCCAATCTTACAACTGAAAGGGAGATGTAGTATTCCCATGACGAATCATAACAAATAATGACCGATTTCCTAAATCCTTCCTCGATGCTCACTACCATCTATATACTACTCCAAATGGAACAGAAATGGAGGGCCTGGACCAGAAAACCTCAGCATGTATGGTGAATTCCCTGAAAGATAAGCTTTGAGGCAGGGTTTTTGTTTTCAATTTCAAAATATTTAAAGAAGGAAGGGAAGAGGGAAATAAGAAGGCAGGAAAGAAGGAAGGAAGAAAGGGAAGAAGGAAAGAAACTATTAACGTTTTGAGTCAGTGACCATTCTTGTTCATTATTGGAACCCCAGCACCTAACATACAGTCTAGAATGTAGGTAACCTCCAAAGAATGTTGAGGGAGAACAAAAAGAAAAGACAACCCAAGGCCCACTGGTTATGTGTCTGATAGCTGTATGAGGTAGTCCAATCCTTGGCGGGTCACCAGGCATGGACCTTTTCACCATTTTACTCTGGAAATTATCTGAACAGCCCTCTATTTGGCCCCCTTTATTCGATCCTTGCCCTCAACACAGCAGCCAGAGTGATCCTGATAAAATGTAATCCTGGTCATTCCATTCCTCTGCTGAAAACCCAACAGAGGCTTCCTAATTAAAGCCAAAGCCCCTTCCAGGGCCAGAGCTGGGTGAGGTGAGGGAGGCACCTGGGGCACAGCATTTAAGGAGGTTCTCACTCTCAGGGACTCACCCTGTACTTGCACCACTGTGAGAGTGAGCACCTCCTTAAATAGTGAGCCCGGAGTACCTCCTTCACCTCAACCGAGTCCTGACACTGGCTCTTACTATGGTGTACAAGACCATACACCATTTAACCTCTTACCTCCTCTGCCTCTCTGACCCCATCTCCAAATATCCAGCCCCTCCCCTCCTTGGCTCACTCCACTTAAGCATACTGGCCTCTTAGCTGTTGCCTGGCCCACTTCCACCTCAGAATTTACAGTGCTTTTCCTTTTCATGAAACAATTTCCCCCAATATCCATGTGGCCGGGTCCCTTGTCTCCTTCAGGTGTCTGCTCAAATATTACCTTTTCTGTGATGCATTCGTGACTACTCTTAAAATTCAACCCCATTGCTATATCTCTTTCCCACTTTATTTTTATTCTTGGTACTTCGTTCCATCTAACATGCTATAAGTTGTTCATATTTACTTGTTGGTGGTCTGCCTTCCCTATTAGATTGTAAGACCCAGGACAAGGATTTTTAATCCATTTTTTTCATTGCTATGCACCAGAATCTAGGACAGTGCCTAGCATATGTAAATGTTCAATAAAAAAAAAATGTTAAGTAAATGGATAGCAGAAGACAATTTGTGATTTAAAGCCATGAAGAATAGAGAATTATAGGACTTTTTAATGAACAGGGGCCTTACTAAGGAGATAAGCAAACTATTGCTTGCAACCTATGTTTGTATGGTCCATGAGCCAAGAATGATCTATGAATTGAATTGTGTCCCTCTAAAACTCATATGTTGAAACCTAACCCCCATCATCTCAGAATGTGACCTTGATTTGGAAACAGGGTCAATTCAGACATAATTAGTTAAGATGAGGTCATACTGGAGTAGGATGGGCCCCTAGCCCAGTATGACTGGTGTCCTGACAAAGAGGAGAAATTTGGACGCAGACACACAGGGAGAATGCCATGTGAACGTGAGGGTAGAGGCTGGGGTGAAGTTTCTATAAACCAAGGGTCACCAAAGATTGCCATGGACAAAACTCTTCCTCACGTCCCCAGAGGGAAGCAACTCTGCTGACCGGATGATGTCAATTTGTAGCCTCCAGAACTGCGAGACAATACATTTCTGATGTTTAAGCCACACACTTTGTGGTGCTTTGGTACAGAAGCCCTAACAACCTAACGTGAATGGTTTGTACATCTGTAAACAGTTGTGGGAGGAGGAAAAGGGAAGAGAAGAAAGAGAAAGGAAGGAGGAGGAGAAGGAAATGGGGGCAAGATAAGGGGGGAGGGAAAGAGGGGAAGAAATACAGAGGCAGTATGTGGCCCACAAAGCGTAAATAATTAGCTATTTGGTCCTTTACAGAAAAAGCTTGTTGACAACTGCAAGTGTAGAGATCCTAGCCCATAATAACTCATGAAGAAATGGCAGCCTCCAGAAATGAAATCCCATATCCAGCCAGGTTCATACATCTAGTATGCACTGGTGTAGCTATACCTTAAACCAGGCTCTCTGACATCAAGTCTATTTTTAAAAAATCACACTACATGGGCTACTGCACTTTGAAAAATCATTTCTTCAATTCCCCCTTATTTAAGTGCATGTTACTGAGATGTTTTCATCAATTACTCAGCCTAGCAACCTGAGGACTTTACAGAAACATACCAGTATACATAATTTTTTTGAGCAGGGTGCCTACTATGGTCCATATTTTTTGTTTTGTTTTGTTTTTGCTTTCGGGCCTTGCCCTCCAGCAACTCATTTTCTGTGATACTGGTTCTCAAGCCATAATTAAAGCATAATTAAAGATCAAGAACAGATGTCTGCCTGCTCTCTGGAGCTTCCACAAACTAAGTAGTGTAGAGTTTGGTATTATGGGTTTTATGCTAAAGAGAAACAAAATAGGAGAACTATCTGTTGAACAAACCCACATACAAATGCTAAAGGCATAAGAAAGTGTTTAGAAGAAATACTGGTGGACCAGGGCTTCTAGCACTTCTTTTCATGTACCTGTAACTCAGGGAACAGCAAAATAAGTCCGTTCTGTTTTCATTAGCTCTATGACTTGATGGTATAGCCAAAAAAAGATCTACGTTCTTACTAACTCACTTGGCTGAGACACTGAACTGTGTGGAGGAGTTTCGCCATTTGTTAGCTGCCAAAGGGGACAGTGCTTCCTACAGAGGGTTACCGGAAGAGATTACGGGAGTGGAGGGCAGAGGCGTTCTTTCTCTTCCAAGGCTGCCTTATTAGTTGAAGCATAGGTGCCACTAATAAGGAACTATGTGTATAAATTTCCATTAATTTGCTGGTGAACCCAAAACATGGAGGAAATGAAAAGGATGTGGCTGCTCTAGTTTAAAAACTTATACTTTGCACAGAATGCACAAGTACCATAGAAATTAAATTTACCTAAATCTAAACAAAATTTGCTTTTTTAATTTTTTTTTTTCCTAATATCCCTTCTTTAAAGTAGGGATCTCATCTGAAGTTGAAATCTGGTGTTAGTTGGGTGGCTTTGGGCAATTGACTTAACCTCTTTTTGGCTTTCTTTCTTCAAAGAAAAAAAAGGGGCAGAAGGGAGGGGGGAGGGGATAACTATAATATACCAGTTATAAACTGTTTCAAAGATTAAGTGAAATAATGAAACATGAACATGCCTAACAATGGTCAGGAATCCAAAGTATGTTGATTTTCCATGTAAGTATATGGTGGAAGAAAATATGCAAATATTCACCTAATTATAATTATTTACATAATTGTTCATCTAATTATAACTAGCATGTGGAACATAAGCATTTATTTTCATAAGTAAATGCCACTAGCCATATGTTTTGTGATCTGTGAATTAGTTTCACATACACCCCAGCACTTCCATAAACTAAGACTCTCAGGAGTCTTAGGTGGGTAAGTGGAGGGTACAGCTAACACGGAGCAGAGCAGGGACCTGAGATCCAGGTTACTTTTCTGTTTTTCCACCAGGATCCTTTCCCCTATGGGTGTTGGCTCTAAACAGACATTTCTGTTATCTCAATGAACAGTTAAGAACATTTTGCTCTGGAGTGTGAAAGCTATGTACCACTGAGTCAAGGTGTGTGTGTGTGTGAAGCTTGGAGACGTTCTCCGATAAGAAAGGGATGGCATGCAACATATTCTGCAGGTTTTTAACCCTTCCTGGGTCCAAACCCCTTTAAAAATTCAGTAAAATTATGCCTCCTCCTTGCATTTTTACATCCACCTCCATCATTGTATGCCTAAATTTTGTGGTTTTCACAGATCTCCTAAAATCCATCTAGGGATCCTTAATGATGCCACTTAGCAGGTTTAAGAATCTCTAATTTAAACTACTGCTAAAATTAGATTAGCATTTAATTTAAATACAACAAAGAATGCTAGCTCTCACTTTCATATTCCACTAAGACCTTTTGTTTTTCAGTCCTCCAGTTTCTATTTCTGTTTTGTTGTGTTTTTTTTTTTTTCTTCCTAATTCAGTCTAAAGGTGGGGACATAAAACCATACTATCCAACTTTCTCAGGTTCCAGCTAAAGAAGTAATCAGATGCAGGAGCGGCACAGCACATTCTGGTGCAAACTGAAGACACCCTAACACTGGTAGGAAGTGACGAAGGAAGAAAAAGATTTTCAGAATGGAAATCAGAATTCTGAGGCAAAGTCTTCAAAATCCAGCCTGAAATTCCTATGTACTGGATAAAGGAGTGTCCTTGTCATGTTTCATTTTTACCTCTCTTGAGGGAAGGCTAGGGCCCCCCAGGTTGTTTGGCAATGATCCACTGCCCCACCAGAGGCCATCTGAAGCCTCTTCCAGCAGCCTCTTCTTGCTGGCCTTCTCCATGCCAGATCCCTGCTCCTCCTCTTCCTAGCCTTATTAATCTCCCCTCCCTGGTGTTGCAAAAACTGGCAGGTATCACTGCTGGGCTTGGCAAGTAGAAATGGCAGGTCCCAGAAGCCTAGGCCCCTGAGGAAGCTCACTCTTTTCCTTACCTGATGGGAAAAACCAGAGTCTGCCGTCTGGACAACCTATCTAAAGACGGAGCCGGCAGGGGAGGGCATGGGGTGGGGAGCAAGGGGCAAGGTTAACAAATACTATCCAAATTTAATGTTCAGCGAGTGGAAGCAGGACTCTAGTACCCTGTGCCCCAACATATCTAAGGGGTGGGGGTGGAGGGTGCTGCAGAGAGCTGGAGCAAACTTGTCGCGGGAACCACGTTAGGACGGTCCTCCTCCTCTCCCTCCCTCTCCGTCTTCCTTCTATCCCCCCCCACCCCCCCTTCTGCAGGAATAGTCCAGAGTTTCCAGGTCGAGGTAGAGGGAGAAAGAAGTGGGAGCTCTGTGGAGTCACTCTCGCGGGTGCACGGAAATTCTGTGCGGGTGGCTAGCCCAGGTGGCGGGGGGCGCTCGCTGTTTATTTAAGTGGGGGTCAGGTTAGGCACCTGGAGCACAAATCTTGCAAAACGAGTCTGAGAGCGGGGCGAGCTCTCGCAGGTAGGAAGGTGCAGCCGCCGAGCCAGAGGGGCCAAGGCCAGAGCCAGAGGCCGCCGCGCGGCAGGAGGCTGCGGCGGAGGGACCCTGGGAGGCGAGCCGGTGGCGTCCAACAACCGGCGCCGTCCAACAGCCGGCGCCGGCACCTTGGGCCGCTTACCCCGGGCCGCGACGCGCAGGGAGTGCCGGAGGAGACTGGCCGCAGCCTCCCGAGCCTCCGCCCCCTCCGTGGCCCTCGGGCCACGGGGACGCCGGCGGACGTTCGTTGGAGGGCCCGCGGGGAAGCCCACGCCTGCTTCTGACCCGGGAGGACGCACCGGGGCTGGCGAGGCTCGCGTCCCCGGCCTGCTACGCACCTGCAGCCGGCGAAGGGACGGCGTGCCTCGGGATTTCCGGGTGTCGGCGCCTCCTTCTCCGTCTGCCTGCCGCGGGTGAGAGCCGGGTGCGTCTCCGCTCTCCGCAGACGCAGGCCGGTCCCTTTCCCGCAGCCTCTCACCGCACGCTTTCTTAACCGGAGCTTGCGCGGTCTCGTGATCTCGGTGCCTGGCCCTGGGGACGCAAGGCCACATGCACCTAATAGCCATGTCTGCATCCGAGCTGGGCATCACGAGAGGCGCTCCTTCGGAGCCCCGTCTTCTGCATTACTATCCGGTCCCCAGCCCGTCTCTGCAGCCTAGTCCCCAAGCCTAGGACTCCCAGAATCTGGAGATGGAGCCCATTTCTTTCTCCAGAGCTGTTATTTTTTCTTTGGGCTTAGTGCACTTCTGTCCCTGCCTCCCTCCCCCCTTCCCCCCCAAGACTGACGCATTGTAATGCCCTGTCGGAGCCTCTCAGCCAGAGAAGCCAGGGAGGGGAAGAGCTAAGTCCAAAGTGCACAGGCCTTCAGGAGCTTCTTTTCTGGCCCAGCCATTCTGGCCCTCCCTGGGCTTCAGAAGAGTGCAGGGGCACATCAGGTATCCTGCCCTCTTATCTTGGGCAGCACTGTTCCCCAGAGGCCAGGCCCTGGTTGCTTCAACTGCTCTTCTTTGGGAGGCCCCAGAGTGGATTCCCTGAAGCCACAAGTCCATTTCCTTGGCGCTGTGGCCACCATGGAACTATAGATGGTGCTTCTCTTAGCTTTGCCCTTCCCCACCCCCTGGTTACCTGAGGTGACAAGAAACGTTGTCTCTTTCTTCTGGGCTTCAGACGATGGTCAAAGAAAGTAACGTTAAGGAATGATTTCAAAAGGATATTTTCAGTAAACGTTTCTTGATATATAACACGAATAGAAAAGTGCACAAATCTCATGGTACAACTTGATGAATGTTCACAAAATGAACATTAACAAGCATTTTTGAATGTTTGTTCTATCTATACATAATCCCTGAAGGGTTACAAATGATATACATTTATTCTTGAGGGGGATATTGGTGAAAAGGATTCCCCCCTCATGCAATATTTAGACTATTTGTAAACACACCCAAGTTTTATTTGTACAAGAAAAAATACTGGAATCACATATTCCTTTGGACAAAACTTTCCTTGCAAAAGGGTAGAAAGCTATTAGCTTGAATTGAGGAGAGAATGTTAGATGGTATTGCCCAATTGACATCTGGTTGGGGAACCATAACAACTCATTTGGTACAGGGTGATGTCCCTGCTTCCAAAACTCATGCCATAGTGACACTGCATTTTCATCCAGGTCACGCTGTTAAGGTACAACAGGGAGAGAAAGAGAGTATGTACATGCTGAGATAGAAAATTTCCAAAGTTTTAACCTTCTCGATACATTGCATAATAATTTATTTCTAAAGAGCATCTCTGCTATAGAAGCAAGGGGGTATAGTTGATGACTTTTTAGCAGGGAAAGCTTAAAACAGCAAGCCAAATATCCTTCATTGTTTGCCATGCCATCCTCTTTGGAAAGAGAGAAATTTCAATATCCATGCCCTGTCTGCCATCCACATGTTAAATATGTTAAGACATAAAAGCAGTCTTTTCATCTGTCTGATCTCTCTGGGGTCTTGATTAGAATTCTCTGTCCATATTTGATGGTCTGTTTTGAAGGAATTTTTAAAAAGAACTGTATTCCAGAAAGTAGCAAGACAATAATTTAAGGCACAGGAAACTGAAATAGTATTACAGTTTGTTTTATTCATGAGAAAATATTAGAATCCAGTATTATTTAGCTTTGAGTGAGGTGTATCAAGGGTTGACCACAGTCTCAAATAATCAGAGAAGGAAGACTTGGCAATGAGGCTTACATTTCTTCTTCACACCAGGGTAAAGGAAATGGGTTTACATTTCAATAAGAAGTAGAGAGAAAAATTGTTAAAAGTCAGAGACGTTAGAGATCAGAAAAATTAGAGATGGAAAATGTTTCAGCTATGTCATCTAGCCTATTATTTCTTTGCTCTCAGTAGTTAACGCCTGTCCACTTTGACAGCCACTAGTCATCTTTGCAGAGCTTTGTTCATGGGTCAGATCTATATATTCAAACCATAATGAGTGTTAACTCAGCGCAGTGCTGATTCACATTAACAGGATTTATACAATCAATACCTGAGATGTGTCCACCCTTAATGATTATAAAATAAATGTGAGATATAACCCCTTCCTTTAAAAAGTGCATCACTAACAGTAAATAAAACTCAGCACCAGAGTGACTCTTCACCTACTTTGCTCCTGTAATCATTACCTTTGTGAGGAAAAATAATAGCTAATATTTGCTGAGCACTTTATGCCTGCCAGTTTATTACATGAACTCATTTAATGCTTATAGTAAGAATATTAAGAAATAGAAATTGTTATTCTCAGATTATAAATGAGAAAACCCAAGACGCTGGAGGTGAAGCCATTTGACCATGATTTTAACTAGTAGATATATGATTTCTCCATCCTGGGACCTGAGAAAGAACTTGGTCAGTCCTCACATTTTACAATGAGGAAATTGAGACCCAGCAGAGGTAAGTGCTTCTTTCTCAAGATCACAACTTGTTCCTCCTAGGGCAGGTCACATAAAGTCTTGCCCTAAGGTGGCTATGTAATAAGATCAGGAGGAGATAAGCTTCTGGGTCTTGATTTTGTTCTGTCTTCTAAGAACTGGGAAGATACCCAGAAATTCTCTGTAACAGCATGCTGTAAGGATACAGCATCTGCTGATGCCTTGGCCTTGGGAAAGCCTCCAGGGCAAGACTTATTTACTCAGAAGCTGGGCCATGGGGATCCATCCCTCCGCAAGCCCAGCTAACTGCATGTGGAGGTGGAGACCAACTGACAGTGTCTGCATTTTGGGTCCCCGACCTACTAGCTCTGTGACCTTGAGAGACTTATAAGACCTGTCTAAATTTCAGATTCTCCTCTGTGTAACAAGGATTTTATGAGGGTTGTTGTGAAGACTAGACAGCAGATACATAACAAATGGCAAATATTAATAAGAGAAAAAAGAACGAATTAATAAGAGAAAAGTTTCAGAGATCCCTTGCAATTCCAATTCCAATTCATCTATCTTACTGCTTCTTAAGTCACCAAGACTGGGGAGTCCTTCAAAATATCCCTCCATAGCTTCAGCAGACACTTAATTGGCAAAGATTTGATGACTTGATGTGGTTCTTAATCAAGGACCTTGAAGTAAGGACCACTACACCGACAGGGTTAGAAATCTTTTCACTTATGAAGACCTATTTGGTGTATTCTGGACATAGGAAAACCATAATTACCATATTTAACAGCTTATAAAGCACAAGCCAAGCATCTTCCTTGCCTGTTTAATAATGTCCAGGTATCAGGCTTTTAATGGTATCTATCAGCCTTGAAAATATACATGAAATAACTTTTTTCATTAACTTTTTTTACTGTTTATTTACTTTTGAGAGAGAGAGACACAGAGCTCGAGTAGGGGAGGGGCAGAGAGAGAGGGAGGCACAGAATCCTAAGCAGGCTCCAGGCTTCCAGCTGTTGGCACAGAGCCCGATGCGGGGCTCGAACCCATGAACTGTGAGATCGTGACCTGAGCCGAAGTCAAACGCTTAACCGACTCAGCCACCCAGGCACCCCTACATGAAATAACTTTTACAACAGTAGTTCTCAAGCTTTAGCGTGCTCAGAATTATCAGGAAACCTTGTGAAAGATGTACATCTGAGCCAGGCAAGGCTGGGAGATATACATTTTATCAGCACCTCCAGCCTCGTTCTGAAGTTTAAGGTCCTCGGAACACACCTTGAGAAAGACTGTCCTAAGGGCTTGCAGTGGAGCTACTCTTTCTTGATGCTTTCCAGGAAAAACCCAAACAAATGCCCTTCATTCAGCAGGAGCAGCAGAAGAGGAATAGTCAACTCTTGAATTACGATAGATTTCTCCTCCTAATCTAAATGACTCAAACAGATACAGTTTCATTTGGCCCAGCTATATTATGTTCTATAAAAACACGAAGATTCACAAGTAAGCTCCAGATAGGGACTGATTTCCCTCACCAACTCTGATCACTAGGCTGTGATGGATTTAGTTCTCTAAGCAACGAGTGATTTCTTCTTTGGCACGAGAGATTGGAAGTAAAAAGGAAAAGAGGAGTGAATAAAGGGAGGTGGTAATAGATGGTTTGCACTGCATACAATGTGGGCTGGGTATAAAGTTGTCCAGAGAGAACGGAAGCTGAGTTCTTCCATCACACATCTAAAGGTTCCTATAGGAGTCTAAACAACGTATGTCAGGTGGCTTAATTAGAAACTCCTGGACTGTGAGTTTCACACACTCATGGGTGGGCCAATGGCCATTTTAGTATTTAGGCTTCGGTCACATGAGATAATAGCAGTTATCCAAAAGCATTTGAGTGAAAACACACACACACACACACACACACACACACACACACACACACACACTTTCTCATGCCTTAAAATAAAGCCTTGCATTTTTTAGAGTCTTTTTTTTTAAAGTTTATTTATTTACTTAGAGAGAGAGAGGGGGGGGGGGGGAGAGAGAGAAATCTAAGCAGGCTGCTCA
Organism: Puma concolor; assembly: GCF_028749965.1. Taxonomy (NCBI): domain Eukaryota; kingdom Metazoa; phylum Chordata; class Mammalia; order Carnivora; family Felidae; genus Puma; species Puma concolor. The sequence goes on from NC_141672.1 coordinate 47,086,669, forward strand.
CTGCCAGCGAGAAACCTATTGTGGGGTTTGAGCTTACTAACTATGAGATCATGACCTGAGCTGAAGTCAGATGCTTAACCTACTGAGCCACAGAGGCACCCCAAAGCCCTGCTTTTAAACACAGCATATCATGTTGTTTTTGAGTTTAAATATTAGGGAACACATTTCATTGATGATTAAAACAATGCTAAACAGGGGCGCCTGGGTGGCTTAGTTGGTTAAGCATCTGACTCTTGGTTTTGGCTCAGGTCATGGTCTTATGGTTCTTGAGTTCGAACCCCACTTAGGGCTCTGCGCTGACAGTGCAGAACCTGCTTGGGAATCTCTCTCTCTCTTTCTGCCCACCCCTTGCTTGTGTTCTGTCTCTCAAAATAAATAAAGTTAAAACATAATTTAAGGGGCACCTGGGTGGCTCAGTCAGTTAAGCGTCTGACTTTGGCTCAGGTCATGATCTCACACTCTGAGTTCGAGCCCCAGGTCGGGCTCTGTGCTGACAGCTCAGAGCCTGGAGCCTGCTTCGGATTCTGTGTCTCCCTCTCTCTCTGCCCCTCTCTCACTCACACTCTGTCTCTCAAAAATGAATAAATGTTAAAAATTAAAAAAAAATAATTTAAAACAATACTAAACACTACTAATTATTTGAGGGGGTGTGGTGAACATTTGCTCTGTCCTTCCTCTAGGCAGTGTGCTAAAGGAGCCTAATGCCCCCGGATGGACACTAGGTAACTCTTCAATGGAATTTGAATTTTGTTATTGTTTATGGGTGTGATTCTGATTATGCTGGAAGCTGGAAGTATATTGTCAGCCATCTTTCAGGGTGGTAGTATTGCCCTGCCCTGTTTAATCAGAGCTTCTTAGAAGAAGTGGGCTCAGGAGTGATTTAAAATGAAAGAAGATGGATGTTTAACGAATTTCAATAAAAAAGTTCAATCATTTTTAAATTGAGAGTGGGTATGGAAACTGAGACCCATGGGAATTAAAGGAAGTGCTCAAAGCCATACAGATTGTTTTGTTGTTTGGGGCATTATGGGGCTAACAGACCTCACAGGCCTAACTTGGAAAAGATGGCAGGACATCTTGGCCCTGCCCTCATCGCTGTTCCCCTGATTTCGTGCAATTCCACTTGGTCATCTGTGTTCCACATAGGAAGTCGTGCCTGTTTTCTGAATATTGAAGGTACAGTGTAAATGTAAAGTTTTTATAGTGAGGTACGCAGGACCAATACCTGTTTAAGTAAAGATCTAAATATTTTGCTGAGACAGCGAAGTTAGTATGGATCCCAGGGTAAAAAAAAATCCAGGACAGGAAATGCTCAGTCCTCCAGCACTGCCTGGCTACCTGGAGCCCTGGGCTGTGACCCTCAGCCCCGCCCTGCAGTATTAGCTCAGGACTCCAGAGCAGAGGCTGTGATTTACTGCAGGGCTGTGGGCAAGTTCCTGGAACCTGGCTGTCCTTCCCCCTTCCGCGTTTGTACACCAGAGGGATGCTGCTGCTGTCTCCGCACTGCTTCATCAGAGACACTGTGTGAAGGTAGCTCCTGTTTGGGAAGGTTTTAGAGCACACATTCCACCTCCCTGCTAATACAATTACTAACACTTTCTCGTAGGATAGGGCCAACTCTTCACCCTTTTTCTTCCTTTAAAAACAGAACAAAGGGTATCTTTTCTTGTCTCCCTGTGGCCCAAAAGGCTTTAGTGGTTGTTACCTCCTCAGAAGGTCAGTTTGCTGAGGTTAACAGTATTCCTAGGCACACCACAAATAAACAACAATAACAACAAAAATTACTGCTGTGGTGGTTCTTAAGTTACAATAAGCAGACTTTTCTAACTGTAAAAACATTGGCCCCAGCCTGTCTCCACACCACCTCTGTCCTCAAAAGTGCTAGGCCTGGGGTCGCAGAGGGGAAACCAGACTGTTTATTGGGGCCATCTTGTTTTGGTCATCGCCAAGGCTTTCCGCAAGAAGCATTTAAAAAAATGTTTTGGAAGTAAGGTGACCTTTCAATAGCCAAAGAAGTACCTCTTAGCGCGCACAGTTCTGCGCACAGCCTGTTTCTCAGTTTGGAAATCCTTTAACAGTTTATGGAGGGCCACTCTTTAAGCCAATCCAACAGCTCCTTTTTCCATAACCTGATTTTAGAGGTGTTTCATTATCTCTAATTACTCAGGGTAAATGGTGATTACTCAGTGTTTTAATCATCAGTTTGGGCTGCAGTTACTCTAAACTCGGGGAAGCCCAGACTCCCATGGGTATTTTTGGAAGGAACGGCGACTAGTCGGTGCATGCTTTCTAGTACCTCTGCACGTGGTCCCCAGGTGAGCCCCGGCCGCTTCCCCGGGCTGGAGGCAGCACCGTCCGGGCCGGGGCAGCAGCTGTGGACTCCGGCGCAGCCCGGGCTTCCGGGACCCGGGCCTGCGAGGCGAGGCCCGGCGGCTGGATGGGAGGATGTGGGCGGGGCTCCCATCTCAGAAAGGGAGGCGAGCGAGGGCGGAGGGAAGAAGGGAGGGGCTGCCGGGGAAGAGGAGGAGGAAGGAAAGAAAGAAAGGGAGCGAGGGAAAGAGGGGGAAGGAGAAGATGCACGAGGGCAGAGGAGGAGGGAGGGAGGGAAGGAGAGCGGAGCCCTGTCCGGAAGCTAGGTGAGTGTGGCACCCGAGCCGAGGGACGAGAGCCTGAGACGCTGCGGCCGCTCGGGGCTGAGTAGCTCGCCTCTCTCCCTGATGGGATTCCCGTCCGCGCCGTCTCGAGCCTGCAGCGCCCCAGTCCTCGGTCCTTGCCCAGGTTCACTGCAGCCGTTCAGAGGTCCCCGGGAGCTGCTGCTGGCAAGCCCGCTACTGAAGGGACCTATGGTGAGCAAGGCTACCTGGCGAGGGGAGCCGGGCAGAGGGGGCCGGGGAGCATCCTTGGGGGGAACGGCGGGGGGGCTCAGCCTGTGGCCACCGCTAAAGGTGGCTTATTTTTTCTCCAACCGTGGTGCTAGAGGTAGGGATGCTGGCGCTGAAAGGCACTTCCACGTCTTCTGCTGTCTCTACCCAAGCCACTTTCTCCGTCCGGCGGCCCCGGGCCATTTCCACCTTTGATAGGTTCGGAGCAGAAGGGAAGGGGAAAAGAGGAGCCTCTAGTTGCGGGTCGCTGGGAAAGACTGAGGGGTCCTAAGACGAACGCGTTGCGAGGGCACTGGCGTTTGCGATCCCCGGACGGGAAGGGCCGGGAGAGAAAGGAGTGTCGGCTCCGAGGTCCTGAGAGTGTGAGAGGGCCGAGGGACCGCGAGGTGGAGAAAGAACACCTAACCAGGGCTGGTTCTCTCGCGGGGAGCGCGGTCCTGCAGCCTCCGGATCTTGCGCGCCGCCAGAGGGGCTGCGTCGAGGGGAGTGTCACCCGACCCGGCCCCCAGCCGGCGGGAGCCCCTGAGAGCACGCGATATGCCGCTGCACGACGTGCCTGCTGCACAAACTATTTTCATGAACTTGCAGCCTCCAAGGAGCCTCTCCCCTATCGTTTCCTGGTGTAGGGTTTGTAGGGACCATGGTCAGGATGCCTCGCGCTCCGGGCACGCGTCTTCCTGCGGTGTCGTGGCCCATGGGGAGTCGCTGGCGAGACGCGCTACGGACCCAGGCTCTTGCTGGTCCTCCTTGCCCAGAGCCGACTGGCAAGAGCCCTGGGATTCCTGGGTCCTTGTGGACCCCTCCCTGCGGGAGACGGGCCCGACGCTTCCGACGCTTCCTGGGCACCGCTTAGGTGGATGGACTGTGAAGATCGCAGTTTGTGGGCTGAAACCTTTGTGAGACGTTAAGCTCCCCCACCCCCTCCGCAAACGTAGACTTAGTAAACTGAGGCCATCTCTGGGCCAACTTCGGCGTCGGAAGAAGACTCAGGCGGGGAAGTAAAGGACAATCGTCACGAGTTGCATCCCTGCCTCCCCCCACTCCCAAGAAAAAGTTCTGGAGACGAATATCCTTTTCGACGTTTATCTTTTTATTTCAAAAAATGAGGGGGGCGGATTGGGGGAGGAAAACGTGATTAGAGACGAAACCTACGGAATCTGAAATTGAAACGCAACCCAATCTTGGTCCAGCCTCCGGGTTTTAGCGCCGCGCGCTCCCGCCGCCGCCCTGGGAGATTCCTTGGGGCAGAGGATTGTCCGGGGATCCCGGGCGCCCGCCCCTTCCACCGGCCCTTCGCCCCGCGGGGACTCGCTCTTCCCCGTCTGCTTTTCCCATTTCTACAGCTCCTCCCACGGGGCTTTTTTTTTTTTTTTTTTTTTTAGGGTTCCCGGCGTCTCAAATAACCCGTTTGCTCTCCCAGCCCTTTCTCAGTCAGACCCTGCGGTGGCACGGGAGCAGGAAAACCGGAGAGCCGCTCAAGAAGCGGCGCGGCGCTCCCGGGGCGCCGACCGTCGCGCAGCGGCGCCCGCGGCCTCCACACCCTGGCCGGCGGTGCCGGGCGGCGCCGGGCAGCCCGGGCTCGGAGGGAGGGCTGAGAGCTTGATTCCTTACTCTTCCTCAAAGGCTTCCCGCGAGTGCCCCCGAGAAGGAAACCAAGTTTGAGGGAGAGAGGCGGGCAAGTTGAGCTTCCCGTCTCTGAAACGACTGGAGGCTGGAACTGGGAAGAGCCGCAGGGAAGGGAGGCCGGGTGCAGTGGCCACGGGAGCGGGAGTCCGGGGCTCGGGACCCGGCGCGGGCCGGGGCCGACGCAGAGTCGCGCGGGACAGATTTTCGAAAAGGCCCCAGTGCAGAACGACCCACGCCTGCAGCATCTCCCGTTAGGCAGGACATCCCGGTAGTTCCTCGAGCTGTGGGTTGGTAGAATTCTTGAAGAAATATTTGCTGCGACTCTGCAGCTGGTGCAAAGGAGGAAGGGGGTGGGGGAAGGAAGTGGCGGGGGGGGAGGAGTGGTGGTTTCAAAAATAAGACAATCTGGAGAGAGAGGGAGAGACGTAGACACAGAGGTCGAGCGCAGGCCGAAATCTGTTCACGGTTTTCTCGACTCCTTGGAACGCAGCGGGATTTCGTTTCTGCGCTGGGTCGGGAGTTGTAAAACCTCAGCGACATTAAGACCCGAAACTTGTGATGCGCTCTTTCCGCGGCGACGTCTCCTTTTGAGTCCTCCCCTCCGCCTTGAATGGCCCGCCGACCGCTTTCTTTGGGGATTTGCTTTGCTCGGAGAGGACCCCCCGGCCGACGCGGTGCGGAGATTCTCCGAAATGGGAGCGCAGAAAATAGCCCCACGGCCGCTCCCTCCCCACTTTCCCACACCGATCTCCGCCCAACACCTCCCCCTCCGGCCCGGTGCGTGACAGGGGTGGCAGCTTTGGGCTAGGAGCTCCAGCACCAGCCTGGCTCCTCTGAGCACTCGCAGGCGTTCGCCTGGGGGTGACCGGCTGTCGCTGGAAGAAATATCTGGCCTCGCGGAGACCCCGGGGAGGAAGTGGCGGGGTGCGTGCGCGCGCGCCCGTTTGTGTGTCCCGAAGCGCTTTCCTTTTTAAGTGCCCCTCGGTTGGTGAGGCTTTGAGCTGCCGGGACGCCGCCCCCGCTCCCGGCCCCACTTGAGCCGAGTTCGCGCCAAGAGGCGCAGCCCGTATCCTCCGGCTTCAGGTCGGGGGCGAGGGCCCGGCCCGCTGCACCGAACGCCGCAGGTAGAAGCGAGGACCTCGCTCCTCCGCGTACTGCTCCCGGGGACCGGCCGGGGGCTGCTCCGAGCGCCGCCCGGAGCTCCTCCCGGACCGCAGGCGGCTCCGGCGGCCGGCGCGGGGGTTGGCCTCTCCTCGAGGGGGCGGGGCCGCGGGGGGAGGGCGCGCGGGCCCTTTCGCCGCCCGCTGCGGGAAGGGCGGGCTCCTCCGTGCGCGGGGCGGGCCCTCTGCGTTCACGTGACTCAGAGGGGCTGGAAGAAAAACAGAGTCTGTCTGCGCCAGAGTCTCATTATATTCAAATATTCATTTTAGGAGCCATTCCGTAGTGCCATCCAGAGCAACGCACTGCCGCAGCTCCTCTGAGCCTTTCCAGCAAGTTTGTTCAAGATTGGCTGTCAAGAATCATGGACTGTTATTATATGCCTTGTTTTCTGTCAGTGAGTAGACACCTCTTCCTTCCCCCCTCCTGGGATTTCACTCTGCCCTCCCCACCCCTGCTCGCCTTGTGTCCCTCCCGTCGGACCTTTTTTCCAGAGTTCACACTCCGCTTTCTGGCAGCGCTGTCGCTTTCTTCTTGGCCGGGCAGCCGCGGGGCTCTGAGCGTACCGGTTTTGTTTAGAGTGCTGCTTGCTCCCACTCGCGCTCTCAGATCGGGTGCGTTGCAAGAAAGGGGAGCAAGAGGGGGCTAAAGAGATGAAAGGTCCTCAGCCCCGGGTTGTACCTTCTGGGCAACCACACACACACACAGACACACACGCACGCACACTTAACTGGGGAGCACCTAGTGCCCCCGTGCATGTTCCCAGCTGCTTGTCAAAAGTCACAGAGGTCTCTCTCGGAATCATCCCACTCCCCCGCCCCCCTCCTTTCCTGGGAGTGAGTAGCGGGCGCGATCAGATGCTTTTTGCTGGGCATTTCAAACTCATCAGCCACAGTAAAATAAACCGTCAAGTCACTGGGTCAGCTCCCAGACCACGACCTCGGCCTCAGCCTCTGGACCCTGCCGCCCAGTGTCTTCGCCCACCCTCCCGCTCCGAACCAGCTGGAAGTTGTGGAAGGAAGGCGGAGGAAGAAGGGGGGGGGGGGGGTGTGGAGGAAGAGGGAGAGAGGCTGAAGGTCTGAAGTGGAGAGCAGTGGCATTATAGGTCTCCCTCCCCCACCCTTTCTTACCCCCTCAATGTTAACTGTTTATCCTTGAAGAAACCAAGCTGAGATCATGGCTCAGATAGCAGTTGGGACAAAAAAAGATTAACAGGATGGAGGCTATCTGATTTGGGGTTATTTGACTGTAAACAAGTTAGACCAAGTAATTACAGGGCAATTCCTACTTTCAGGCCGTGCATGGCTGCAGCTGCTGATGGTGGGGGTGTGTGAGGGAGAAGACACAAACTTGATCTTTCTGACCTGTTTTACATTTGACCCTCCATCGCTAGCCTTATATGCATATGCAGAGACATCTCTATTTCTCCAGTTATCGGTGTTTATTTATTCTTTAACCTTCCACCTCCTCCCCCTCCCCAGAGACACCATGATTCCTGGTAACCGAATGCTGATGGTCGTTTTATTATGCCAAGTCCTGCTAGGAGGCTCGAGCCATGCTAGTTTGATACCTGAGACGGGGAAGAAAAAAGTCGCCGAGATTCAGGGCCACGCGGGAGGACGCCGCTCAGGGCAGAGCCATGAGCTCCTGCGGGACTTCGAGGCTACACTTCTGCAGATGTTCGGGCTGCGCCGCCGGCCGCAGCCTAGCAAGAGCGCCGTCATCCCAGATTACATGCGGGATCTTTACCGGCTCCAGTCTGGGGAGGAGGAGGAGGAAGAGCAGACCCACAGCGTCGGTCTGGAGTACCCTGAGCGCCCCGCCAGTAGGGCCAACACCGTGAGAAGCTTCCACCACGAAGGTCAGTCCCTGAGGAGAGTCTGGCGGTGGCGGGGTGGGGGTGTGGGGGGGGGGGTGGGGGGGCGCTAGTAGGGCTGGTTGGTGGGACAGTGGAAGCCCTGGGGGACAAGAGTTCAGGTTACATCAAAGCCCCAAATCCTGGAGGCCGGGAACAGAGCTGCTTACCTCCAAGAGCTGTGGCTGAATTTATTTTTTAGAGACAGAGGGGAGGGGTTTCTGGGGCGAGGGAATGACACCACTCAGACGTGGGCTAGCCCCCGCGGTGTGTTTTTGCTATATCAAAGTCTTTTCTGCCAGGTTTTCTGCCCGTTTTTTTCAAAGCACCTACTGAATTTAATATTACAGCTGTGTGTTTGTCAGGTTTATTCAATAGGGGCCTTGTAATCCGATCTGAATGTTTCCTAGCGGATGTTTCTTTTCCAAAGTAAATCTGAGTTATTAATCCACCAGCATCATTACTGTGTTGGAATTTATTTTCCCCTCTGTAACATGATCAACAAGGCATGCTCTGTGTTTCCAAGATCGCTGGGGAAATGTTTAGTAACATACTCGAAAGTGGAAGAAGAGGGAGAGGGTAGTTGTGTGCCTGTTTCCTCCCGCCTCTGCTCTGTTGGCCCCCCTTTTTCTTTATAACCACTTGTAAAGAAAACTGTGTACACAAAGCCAAGAGAGCTTTAAAAGGGGAGTCTGATGGTGGTGGAGTAAAGAGTTGACACATGGAAATTATTAGACATATAAAGGAGGTTGGGAGATCCTTTCTGTCTTTGGTGCTCGCTGCATGCTAGCTAAGTTTTGCTGGTTTGCTAGCTGCCCGTGTATCTGCTCCTTCAAATGAAAAGGTATGCTTCTTTCCCCAAATAGGCTTCCACTATGGAAGCAGAATTCACCACTCATCACCCAGTGCTTCTTGACTGAAGCTATTTCTTGACTTTTTTAACTCTCAAAAAAGTTAATGTGCTTTTTTTTTTCCCCCTTTTCCCTTTTTTCTTTTCCTCCTCAACGGTGCCTAGAACATTTGGAGAACATCCCAGGGACCAGCGAAAACTCTGCTTTTCGTTTCCTCTTTAACCTCAGCAGCATCCCAGAGAACGAGGTGGTCTCTTCCGCAGAGCTTCGACTCTTCCGGGAGCAGGTGAACCAGGGCCCCGATTGGGAGCAGGGCTTTCACCGAATAAACATTTATGAGGTTATGAAGCCCCCGGCAGAAGTGGTGCCTGGGCACCTCATCACACGACTACTGGACACGAGACTGGTCCACCACAATGTGACACGGTGGGAAACTTTTGATGTGAGCCCTGCGGTCCTTCGCTGGACCCGGGAGAAACAGCCGAACTATGGGCTGGCCATTGAGGTGACTCACCTCCATCAGACACGGACCCACCAGGGCCAGCATGTCAGGATTAGCCGATCGTTACCTCAAGGGAGTGGGGATTGGGCCCAGCTCCGGCCCCTCCTGGTCACTTTTGGCCATGATGGCCGAGGACACGCCTTGACCCGACGCCAGAGGGCCAAACGTAGCCCCAAGCATCACCCACAGCGGGCCCGGAAGAAGAATAAGAACTGCCGTCGCCACTCGCTCTACGTGGACTTCAGCGATGTGGGCTGGAATGATTGGATTGTGGCCCCACCAGGCTACCAGGCCTTCTACTGCCACGGGGACTGCCCCTTTCCACTGGCCGACCACCTCAATTCCACCAACCATGCCATTGTGCAGACCCTGGTCAACTCTGTCAACTCCAGTATCCCCAAAGCCTGTTGTGTTCCCACTGAATTGAGCGCCATCTCCATGCTGTACCTGGATGAGTATGACAAGGTGGTACTGAAAAATTATCAAGAGATGGTAGTAGAGGGATGTGGGTGCCGCTGACGTCAGGCAGTCTTCGGGGACACACAAGTTCCCATCCACTCACCCACACACTACACAGACTGCTTCCTTATAGCTGGACTTTTATCTTTAAAAAGAAAAAAAAAAAAAGGAAAAAAAAAAAAAACCTAAACATTCACCTTGACCTTATTTATGACTTTACGTGCAAATGTTTTGACCATATTGATCATATATTTTGACAAAATATATTTATAACTACATATTAAAAGAAAAAATAAAATGAGTCATTATTTTAAAGGTAAACTGTTCCTTTTCTCTTTAATCCGTTCTCTTTTCCTTCTGCCCCATCTCTTTTGAAAGAGATTTATGTGCCACCCCCGCCCCCCTCCAACCCCCCTGTTAAGGAGGGGCTGGGGGCAGGATGGAAGTCAGAGGGTGGTAACTAGAGGTGGTGAAGTTGGAGGGACAGGAAGTAAACTGATGGTAGAGAGATGGTAATTGCCAGGATGAATTGTTTTCCATTTCTATTTAATGTTAACAAGGACGCAGCATCCTCTCCCATCTGGATGACACATGCCTTGGAGAAACAGTGGGATGAAAGGAGTAGGCCAGATTAAAGACTCAGATTTGGGCTCCTTGTACATCTTCTGTTTTTGCTCACCTGTGAGAGGTGCGTCCCAGCTGAGTGTGATGGATAGAGTCTCAACTCTAAGGAATGATTCCCACTGCAGTTTTATGGTAGCTAGGGTGTTTCCATTTATTATAGGCACCGATGATGTATTTTCAAACCAAAACTAATTTGTACATTCACATATTAATGTGTATGTGTGTGTGTGCGTTTGTTTTGACAGGCTTTGGGGTGGGGTGGGGGGGGGTGAAGTGGGTTTTATTGAATAGAACAAAAAATGTGCCTTACCTTTGAAAAGTTTGGTGACCAGTATTTTAATATACCACAGTGGTGGAATCCTCCAATGTCTCTTGGCTTTTGCCCCCTGTCCTTCTATTCCCCACACGAAGGCCTAAAATTCTAACAGATTGGGCTTGGGTGGCAATGGGATCAGATACTGAAGGGTCAAAACTGCTAAGTAGGCATTGTGAACACATTCTCCCATATGCAACACGAAGTCCAGTTCCAGCTCCCTTACCTCTCGGTGCTGTCTGCTCGCCCTTCTAGAGCTGGGCAGAGAGTAATGCATCTAGTGGATGTGCTCGCCCTTCTAGAGCGGGACAGAGAGTAATGCATCTAGTAATGCATCTTCAAGGAGAAAGCTCAATTTTTGGCCAAAGGGAAAAAGGAAAACGCTAATGTGTGTGAGTCCCCCTCAGTTAAGGGATGCCTAGAACTACATGGATATAGAAGCTAAGAGGATCGGAGGAAGAGACCCTGGCTTTTTCTTACTTGCCACCAGCAACTAAATTAAGCCCTGGAATTTTAGCCTGCGTAGGTTCATTTCTTATGTGTGTACTTTTCCCTGGGAAGGTTTGGGGCAAAAGCTTTGTCTTTATAGTCTGTGTAAGGTGGGCTGATAGGAGTGCGTTTCTCCCTTGTGAAGGTGTAGACACCAGTGGCCGTGGTGGTGGTGGAGGGGGGCACCCCTGCATTCATGTACACAACTCTTCCCAGTGCTTTTGGAGGTGGGGTGGGTGAAGCAGGATTCATTTTTGTTTTTAATTACCGAAGCCCTACAATCCTCCAAAAGGAGCAGCTTAGTGGAAACCAATAAAAATAGAAGTGGAGCGGCTGCCAAAGCCCCAGCTCCCCGGAGAGCGCAGGTGGAGAGAGGAGATCAGAGCCCCAGGCAAAGGCAGCAAGACTCCAAGGTTCCTCCAAAACTCCCTGCAAAGAGGGATATGTGCCTCCCTCCTCCAGCCCCCCAGGTCGCTGCCCCTTTGATTAATGGTATAGAGGTCGAATAAATCATTTAGGGGAAGCCCATTATGGGTTCCCCTCAGGCGGCCTCGTTTTGTTTCACCAGATTTCCAGCAACTTTCTGAAATGTCCGTGTCATTGGAAAGGAACCCGCAGGTCTCTAGCACTTGGACAAATTATCAGAGGGCGAATCCTGAGCCTGGTGGCAGCCAGGCTCAGGTCACTTTCTAGCAACCACCCTGCCCCCCAACCCCCCCCCCCCCCCCCCTTCTACTGGCTTATTTTCAGGAATGGATAATGTTGTTTATTTGTTCAGCCAAATATTTGGTCTGGGGAATTTACCGTGAAATTCTGTGAATTGCATATACCTAGTTAACAAAATAGTCCTAATGCCACAAATGTTAGCATGAAGAACGACGAGCTATGGCCAGCTTTAACTCTTTAAATTCTGTTTAAAGGCAGAATTTTGAAGTCATAGTCCTGAGGCCCAGGGGATAAGGAATTGTGTGTGGAGATGATTTAATTTAGGGTACAGTGTTCTATCTTGGACTAATGCTCGACCCAGTACTTTAGGGAAGTTGTAGACTGATTCTCGGCCTCGCTTTTGGATCAAGCCTGCCACCCCGCCCCGCCCCCCCCCCCCCCCCATCTCTTTTTCCCAAAGAAATGTTCCCTTTACTTGAAGAAAGCTGGGGTGGGAGGATCGCTCTTGAGGAGTTCAGCAAAGTCGTAACCACATCAGAAGAGATCCTCCGTCGATCCCGGCCCAACCTTTAAACTGGAACGGGCTTCCGAGGAGCTTAAGGAAAAAAAAAAAGGGGGGGGGGAGGGGGTAGGGGCCCGGAACGCATCACACATTCCCCCGGCTCCGTTGCATAATTCGCTCAGAACCTGCCAGGTGACCTGCTGACTTTGTTTTCTGTCTTGACCATGCTTCATTCCACCACCCCCTTGCCGCCGGGCAGCACCACACTGAGAGGGCTCGGGGCGGCCGCGGCGCTGGCAGCCCCCAATAATCACCCGGCCTTGGACGGACGTCAAGATCCCGCCCGACAGGCTCCGCCCCGCGCCTGCTCCCGGAGCTCCCCCGGTCCGCGGCGGCGGGGGCGCCAGGGGGCGTCCTCCCCGCCTAAGACTGGACGGTGCACTCGGCGGCTGCGCCGGAGAAGCGCCGCGGGCTGCGTCCCCTCAGCCTCCTAGCCAGATTGTGGGTTTCAGGTCCCCCCACCCGACCCGACCACCCGTCCAGCTCAGCCGCGCTCGGGGCCCCGGGCGCTCAGGTGAAGCCCTGCAAAGACAGATGGATCTGATTAGTGCACCCAGGTCCTAAGGGCGTGTGCTCGGCACATTTAATGTGAAATGGGGTCAAGCGGCCATGCGGAGCGGTGGAGTCTGGGGAGAAATTCACCCGGGTGGAGGCGCCTAAGAAGGGTCGAGATCTTTAGGCATTTTCCGTGGGCAGCCGAAAGCAGAAATTAGGAAGCAACGCTCTGCTTTGCGCAGAGTGGGTCCACATCTTGGAGTGACAGACTGGCAGCGTGGGTGAGTGAGAACGACCCACTTGACAGAGAGGGTTGGACCCCCCAAGATGCCCTCTCAGCTTCCTTGGGGTGTACAGAACCCTGGGGTCTGGCTGATTTGCCTGTATGCCCTACCTCCCCAGTGCAAGGAAGGAAAACAGAAAAGGCCTATGATGTTCAAGAATGGGTTGACTCATTTCTTCGAGAAACGAGATGCCAAAGCAGTAATGCTTGCCGGGTCTCCTCTCGGCCTGTGGGTCTCCCAGGGACCCACAGTGCCCAAACCCTCACCCACCACCCAAAGGCCAGGGCTCATAATGGTGATCCCAAAGCTGAATCAAGGAAAATAAGCTGGAGGCCCAAGTCTCCAAGCTGTTTGTGCTCAATGGTACTTTGTTTTCAACACAGAGCAGGTTGTGTAAAATGTACGTGCATTCTCATTTTTAAAGAATAATACAAAAGCAACGTTGGTGACCTTACATTACCTGAGAACCAGAAAGTTATTAGTATTCCCTGGAGGAATTTAAGGCTAGCTGGTGGACTGCCAAAGTAGAATTCATGCAGAATTATTCAGGCATATTATCTGAGATAGACTAGCACAATCCTGAAAACTGGAAATCAATTCAGAGTGGTTAGAAATGTGGCCCCAGTGGCCCCATTTCCCCATGTTTTCAACACTTAGTGGCAGAATAAATAAACGATTCAAAACTGCAGCGGTTACCAGTGAGGCAAAGTGGCTGGTTTTAGGAAAAATTGTCAATTGCTCTAATATTTAAAAAAAAAAAATACTGGAAAATTTGAAAAATAAAAAACTCAAGGTATGCAACATTTAGTCAATTCTAGAAAAAAAATTACAATAATTGTTCACTGAGGAAGCCATTTGAAATTAGCGTTAATAAGTCACTTTACTTAAGGTATTAACTGAAGCAAGTTCCAATTGTCTCCGCTTTTTCTCTGTCTCTTCAAAATCTTCTCTGAAAACCCTGAGTGAAAATATAAATGTTGTTTGTTCTTCAGAACAAACTATTCAGAAAATATAACACTATAGGATTCATTTCTATAGAAATGTTTACTGTGTGAAATTTGAGGAAAAGAGGACAAGATGGAACCATAATTTGCTGAGTTATGTTACTAATGAGAATTTCTTAAGCCTGGCTTTCAGTCGCTTTTGCCAGTTTCTGAAGAAAAGATATTGATCTCTCTTGACGTCTTATGACTTGTTTTCCAACAGCAATATTTAAAATAAGACAATCCCCCCCCAAGTCCTTGAGCCCCTCAACAGGATGCAAATAGATTCTGTTTTTGCATAGTTTAATTGTTATTACTTTAGCAGTATTTTTTTTTTTCAGTTTTACTAACTAAAGCCATGGCCAGTAGATAATTTTCCTGAGGATCCAAAGCATACTGATCGAAAGTTTAAAATACTGGATTCTATTCTTTACTCTTGAAATTGTTTCTCTGTCCTTCTGGTACCAGCCATTGACTCCATCCCGCACATAGTTGCCAGGATTCAGTTGAGAAAATGTATAATTGTGTTCATCTTAAGCTTTATGCTGATTTAATTTTGAATCCTTGTCATCAAAGCAGTTTGTTATTAAGATAGAACCCAGGTGAAGGGCACCTGGATGGCTCAGTTGGTGAAGCCTCTGACTTTGGCTCAGGTCATGATCTCGAGGTTCCCAGTTTGAGCCCTGCATCGGGCTCTGTGCTGACAGCTCAGAGACTGGAGCCTGCTTGGGATTCTGTGTCTCCCTCTCTCTCTGCCCCTCCCCCGCTCACACTCTGTGTGTGTCTCTTTCTCAAAAATAAATAAACATTAAAAAAAAAAGGTAGGACCCAGGTGAAGAGTCCAGAGATATGCACATTCTGAGAGAGAGAGAGAGATAGAGAGAGAGAGGGAGAGAGAGGAAAGAATTTCTTATTGAATTCAGTTAGGCTTAGATGTCTATTGATTATTCTGAAAATGTAGTGTTGTTTTTCAAGGCTAATAACAGGTATGGTTATGGATATACCAATATTCTTTAAATTCATCTAGGATTCCAAAGTAGAAAAAGGTGTATCTTTCGAGAACTGACTTATAAACCCTTTTCAAGTGTTTCAGTGAGCACTATATAACCCAAAGCATGAACTTCCCACCAGAAAGTTCAGACTCAGGTATTTAATGTGCAGTTGTAATATCTCATTCTAGTTGCTTAAAGGCAACGATGTCTTTCCTCCTTCTAGTGTTTCTAGTCTGTATTTAAATATTTTAAAGAAATTTATAAGAAAGCAAATTTGCTTGTAGCCTCATCATCCTAAAACAACTATTTATGTTTTTCTATGTTGTTTTTCAGCCTTTGTTCATATATTTACATGTTGTCACATAGCTTTTATTTTGTCTTGTTTTTCTTAAAGAAAATTTAATAACCGTGACATATTTAGGATTTCAAACGTATTATATATATATATATATATATATATATATATACACATATATATACATATATATATATATATATATATATATATATATATATATATATATATGTTAATGTGGATCACCTTCCCTCCTTTGTGAAAGTAGGTTGGGTATACAGCTTACATAGTTACCTCAGGTAATTTTAAGCAGCCTGGCTATAATAGCAGAGGTATGGGCATCACTTCCAAATTTCATTAAAATTCTTCCTGATTTCATTAAGTCTCAACTATTGTGGTCCCAGTACTAAACAGAATGCTCCTTGTGTGCTTTAAGTATCCTAAAAAAATGACATCTAGGGCTCAGACAATTTTATACTAGAGGACTTGTACCTCTCCTATTTAATCGTCTTGGGAATATGTTCCTTCTCTGGAGAAAGTCAGTTGTGACCCAGACAATGAAAGACATACTAAAGAGCTCTGTCTCATATACTCAGAAGTCATTGGTTGAGCAATTCCCTACGGGACTCAACGTGCGCCCCTCATTTTCTGGCCCTGACTTAGTGCACTGGTTTTATTGGGAGCTGAGGCTGATGGGAAAGGGGCGTAGAATGATGGAAATACAGTAATTACCAAATTGAAACCTATTCAGTTAGGTTACTGGGCTCAGAACCGACCTTGACACTTGCAACCTCCAGATTCCAGTTGGTTGGGGTCAAACACAAATGTCGAGTTGCTGAGTGATTTCCACATGCTTCTTTTGTGTACCTTCACCAGGGCAGACAAAAGATGTTTTTCCAATGGGACTCATTCTTTAGGAGGCCTGACCCTTGAAGGAGCAAACTAATCTCAGGTGATTTTGAGGTTTTAGGGCACTAAGAGAACTTTTAGAGCATGGAGAAGTAATTTGTTCAATGGTTCCTTAAAAGAGTTAATTTATCTCCAAAAGGTGAGTTCCTTTACTATCCTGGGTCCTTCACTTCCTCTGGGATCAGACTCATAATTTGCATAGCAAAGCATTCCATTTCACTGGAAAGGAGGAGGTGGGGACCTTTACCAGGGAGAGTCAGTTTTCCCACAGTCTTTCACAACTCAGGAGTGTGCTAAGTGGGGTTGATCAACCTTTCCCCTCCCCTAAACTCCAAAAGTTCAGACTCTTTTGCTCACTATCTATCTTGAGATTGAGCAGTTTTTCCGGATGGAAGAGTTGTTGGATTTAGCAAATAGTTGTTGAGAAGACAGGTCTGCTTAGCATCGTTGCTTAGTTTGGCCAGTTTAGTGTGGACTTGCAGGTGAAACCCCAGGAAAACAAACAAACCCCACTCACATGCCTCCTCGTCTTTTTTACAGACATCAAATTTTATTTTCAATTAGAAAAAAAAAAACCAGATAAGGCAAAGAGGAGGTTTTCCATATATCGATGACAGCCTGATTGGGCATGCTACAAATTTATCTTGGTATTATGTTTGTCACTTGGCTCTCCTGCTTGTTCTACTCAGTCATACAGGCAGTTAAATCACAGTCTCCGAGGGCCTCCACTTTGTGTAGGTTATTGTTTACTTGATTGTCACTTAACGATTCTCCAGAACCAGCTCATAATTTATTTTAACCAAATATGCTCTACCTTAGAGACCCACCATTATAAATACAGGGGACTTTTCAGCATTCTGGAAGATTGGACCCTCTGAGGTTCAAATTAGCATGAGATCTACCAGTGCTTCTTTTAATGTGCTTATTATTTCCAAATTGGGAGGTTAGTCACAGGGATCTGAGGGAAGAAACCAGGCTTTTAATAAGCTCTGTCAGTCACAAGGGGCAATTGGAAAAATATAAAACATTTGCCGCTAGAAGCCAAATTGTGATTTTGAGTCGAAACTATTGCAGTTTGAACATTTGTGGGAGAATCTAAATCTTGCCCTATCTCCCTAAGATCAGTGATGTTGTATGAGAAGCCATGGTGACTTTAAGAACAGCAAATTTAGAGAAATACTAGAGGAAGGAGAATGGCAAGCAGGACAAAATGATCTGTGGTCTTTTCTGCACTGTTCTACCCATTGACAGAGTTTACAGGCTTCTTTAAGAGAAGCATGGTTTGGGGAGGGGGAGTATAACCAGATGGGGGTGAATTAGGAAGGGGCTTCTATTTTCCCTAGAATAAGATATGTAAAAATGTATTCTGGTTGTGCATACATAATTAAATATAAATACCCAGAATTTAAGCAGAAAAGTAAGCTGCTCAGAAGACAAACATGCATTTACATAGAATTGATTGCATCCCCGTATTGTAATGCTGGGATGTTGTTGTTTTTGTTTGTTTGTTTGTTTGTTTGTTTGTTTTTAAAGGCATAGCTATGCAAATAAGTAGAAGCCTGGCCATCAGTGGGAAAATTATGATGAACAGGAAAATGCCCTTGAGGTTAACTTAATGCAACACGAAAATCTCCTTGAACGTTTTTTATGGCACTTGAAAGATCTTCAGATGGGTCAATGAGTGGGGAAGGATATTCCCTCAAGTTTTAGGGTAATAATAGTAGACTGGCCTTAGCAGATATAAAAATATGTTACAAAATGACGATCATAAGAAGCTCCTTTCTAAGGTTATCAACAGAAAAAGGGATCAATGAAATGAGCAGATAGCTGAGAAATAGGTTTAAGATACTGTTAGAGCTCAACACCTGACAAATTAGAAGCAATAAGTGTAGGTACAGGAATTACTAGGAAATGCTACTTGGTTAAATGCATATCATGCAAAAATGATTTAATAGAGATGTGTAAGTCACACCAATCTTTAGAATATCTAAACATAGTAAAGAGTTAACCATGTTGGGGTGCCTGGGTGGCCCAGTTGGTTAAGTGTCTGACCCTTGATCGGCTCAGGTCATGATCTCACTGTTTGTGGGGCTCTGGGCTGACAGTGCAAAGCCTGCTTGGCGGTACTTTCTCTCCCTCTCTCTGCCCCTCTCCCACTCACGTGCATGCACTGTCTCTCTTTCTCTCAAAGATAAACATAAAAAAAAAAATGAAGAGTTAACCATGTTTTTAAGTATAGGAAAATTGAATTGCCTGTTATCCAACCTATTGAAGAAACACACGTTCAGACTACTTAAGAAATTGACCTTCATTAAAGGTAAAGAAACTAGGTTTGATATGTAGAGGGTTTCTTTTATTTATTTATTTATTTATTTATTTATTTATTTATTTTTTTCAACGTTTATTTATTTTTGGGACAGAGAGAGACAGAGCATGAACGGGGGAGGGGCAGAGAGAGAGGGAGACACAGAATCGGAAACAGGCTCCAGGCTCTGAGCCATCAGCCCAGAGCCTGATGCGGGGCTCGAACTCACAGACCGCGAGATCGTGACCTGGCTGAAGTCGGACGCTTAACCGACTGCGCCACCCAGGCGCCCCGAGGGTTTCTTTTATTTAAAAAAAATTTTAAGCTTATTTATTTTGAGAGACAGTGTGAGCTGGGGAGGGGCAGAGAGAGATAGAGAGGTAGAGAGAGAATCCCAAGCAGGCTCTGAAGAGTCAATGCAGAGCCCAGTGTGGGGCACCAACTCACAAAACCACGAGATCATGAGCTGAGCTGAAACCAAGAGTCAGACGCTTAACCAACTGAGCCACCCAGATGCCCTGGTATGTAGAGGTTTAAAAAAAAATCATGGCAAAATGTAATAAACATAAAAGGCAAAGCAACAGAGTATGAATAGGACATTTCTTGATAAATATTTACTCTAAAATATAAAATTGTGGCTATCATCCAAAGTCCAAATGAAGATTTATAGTCAAAGTAACTGAACAGACACTTTAGACCAGAGGTTGGCAAGCTTTTTCTGTAAAGGGCCAGATAGTAAGTGTTTCAGCCTTTGTTGACCACAGGTTTTTGTCACAGCTCCTCGGCTCTGCGAGTGTGGCACAAAAGCAGCCACAGAGAATAGTAAACAAATGCACGAGGCTGTGTGCCAATAAAACTTTATTCATGAACACACAAATTTGAATTTCGTATTATTTTCACATGTTATAGTATTTGTCTTTTGATTTTTAATTATTTTTTTTAAGTTTGTTTATTTTGAGAGAGAGCATGAGCAGGGGAGGAGCAGAGGGAGAGGGAGAGAGAGAATCGCAAGCAGGCTCCATGCTATCAGCGCGGAGCCTGATGTGGGGCTTGAACTCACAAACCATGAGATCATGAACTGAGCCAAAACCAAGAGTCAGAGAGAGAGAGGCTTAACTGACTGAGCCACCCAGTCTAAAAATATAAAAACTAAAAATATAAAAACTATTCTTAGTTCAGGGCCTGTAGAGCAATAAGGCAGCAGGCTAGATTTGGCCTGAAAGTCAACTCCTGCTTTTGGCCAGTGTTCCCCAAAGCATTTTCCTTGAAACAACAGTCTCAAGAGATTTTTTATGAAAAAAGAATGTTGTGACCAAATATATTTGGGAAACCCTGTGAACTATGTTACCCTCTTTGAAATTTACAATGAATATTCACATTGTAAAACCCTTGAAAGTCTCACAGGGAGAAACCTGCTTAACTTTGGTCAACCCAGTGACGCTTCTTCAAATTATTTAACCATAATGCCCCCTTTTGTCTCACAGATCTTAACGCTACAAGGCTTTTGCACAATTGGGCCCTTCCCCATCTCTCTGAGGACACTTCAGGCCTCTTTTCTTCTTGTTAACAGGATGCCAGCCACACAGGTTTTCTTTCTGTTGTTTAACCACCACATATCTTCATTCCTGCCTTGGGTGTTTTTCTATCCGCTGTTCCCCATGTTGAAGAGTTTCTGCTGCGAGATCTTCACAAGGCTGGGCTTGTTCAGTTCCCAGCCCGAGTGTCTCCTCAGTGAGGCTGTCTCAGATGTCCTGCTCTAGAACGGCTCTCTCCTTCCAGCGTGCTCAGCTGCAGGAATCAGGCTGTGTTCTTCACTGAGTAAGAAATTTTCTCTCTCTCTGTGGTTGTGGATGTGTCATCTCACTGCAATGAAATCTCCACGAGACTGAGAACCTGGCCCCTCTTGTCTTCCTGTCTTGAGATGAAGCATCTGCCATATAAAATACATGCAATATAATTTTATCCAGATAAATTGAGATATAGATATAGAAATATAGAGATGGGGGAGGGGAGGAGGGGGAGAGGAAGTATTTCACAAATCACATTTCACATTTTTGGATATGCTATTTTGTGCAAAAGAAAATACAAATGCTAAATTATCGCTTGAAAAAGCACACGATGTCAGGGGTGCCTGGGTGGCTAGGTCAGTTAAGCAACTGATTTTTTTTTTTTTAATTTTTTAAAATGTTTATTTCTTTTAGAGAGAGACAGAGTGCAAGTAGGGGCAGGGCAGAGAGAGAGGGAGACACAGAATCCGAAGAAGGATCCAGGCTCTGAGCTGTCAGCACAGAGCCCAATGCGGGGCTCGAACCCAGGAACCAAGAGATCGTGGCCTGAGCCCATGATGGCTGCTCAACCGACTGAGCCACCCATGTGCCCCAGGAACTTATTCATGATTTCAGCTCAGGTCATGATCTCAGGGTTGTGGGATGGAGCCCTGTGTCAGGCTCCTCGCTGAGTGTGCAGGCTGCTTGAGATTCTCTCTCTTCCTCTCTCTGCCCTTCCCCATGCTCCCTCTCTCTTTCTCAAACTGAATAAATAAACTTAAAAAAAAATGCACAATGTCACTAGTAGTTACATTGCAAATTGATACACATAAAGTTTATATTCCAACTCAAATTTACTCTAAACAGCTTATGTAATCACACCCATCAATTGCCTAGGTTTCTCTAAATGAATTTATATATGTATGCATGTATGTATGTATGTATGTATTTATCTGGGGCATCCAAAGAACCTGCAATCAGAACTATAAAATTGTTTGTATTTATTCTTCTTTTTAAATGTTTATTTTTGAGAGACAAGAGAGAGACAGAGCGTGAGCAGGGGAGGGGCAGAGAGAGAGGGAGACATAGAATCCGAAGCAGGCTCCAGGCTCTGAGCTGTCAGCACAGAGCCCAATGCAGGACTTGAACTCACAAACCTTGAGATCATGACCTGAGCCGAAGTCAGACGCTTAACCAACTGAGCCACCCAGGAGCCCCTATACTTATTCTTTGACACTTTGGGGAACACACTTCATAGAAATAATCTGTAGAGGAAAACGGTATTGTTTTCCATAAATTGATATCAACACTACAAAGATTGGAAATGATCTTTCTATGATTGTTAAAAATGACAATAGTGTAAATTACGTTACTACTTGGACTTGTTTATTAAGCAACAGTAAATGAGAGGAGCAACATATACGCCCTCTGATTACACTGATGTAAAACGTGCACACACCCAGTAAACATAGCCAGACAGGAACCTACAGTAAAGCATAGTAAATTTCATGTTTGCCACAGTCTCTTCTCTGTAAAGTTAAAAAGTCAACAAGAAAGAGAGAGAGAGAGAGAGAGAGAGAGAGAGATTGGAGCTTGTCTGCACTGAGGAGAGCAAACCGGTTCTGTACATGCTTTATTTCAGGTCAAAGAGACAAGACTTCAAAATCCTGAAGTAAATGTGGCAAACTTATCCCTTCGGCCTTGTAAGGTAAGTCTGAGCCTGTGGTCCCAAAGCCATTTCTCAGTGAACTCACTTGGCTGTGCTCTGAGTCCTTTGAGAGGCAGAAGGTGACTGTGCACTATGAAGTATTTGCATTACACAGGGTACTTTTGCATAAATTACATGGAAGACACTAGTTCCTACACCTTGGATTTATGAGCTTTGTTCTATTGGTTTAAATGGTTAACAAACACATGTTTAAACCTTTCAAAAGCAAAAACTTTCCCATGCTAGGATTAGCTAAGGGGTAAAAGCCTGGTTCCCTATTTACAGGGTCCTAGTCCAGTGAGGAATGAATGCCAATGTGCCCACCGGAGTGTTTTGCAAGGCTGTTTGATCTGAGGCACAAAGATCCCCCGGTGTGTACGTGAGCTCCGTGGATGAGCACTGGTCAGAGCACTGTTATGTAATTATAGCATCCATAGCGTCCAACACGCCACCCAGCTGAGCCTCCTAGTTTGCACTGGGAGTGGGCATCATTAGGATAGTGAGAATTAATTAATGTTTATGACGACTTGTCCAGATTCATGGGAGAAAAGCACTGTGTAAGAGGCAGTGTGTTAATATGTTCGGGAAAATGATGCCTTTTTTTTGTTTTGCTTTGTTTTTAAAGAGCTGATTGGGTAGAAATGTTGTCATTCTAAACACTCATTTTAATTCATTTGAAGGTTTTGGGCAAATTCTTTTCTCGTCATACAAGTCAGGTTTATTTGGAATACGGTGAATATTTTGCCAGCATACAAACTTGAAGAACTGAGATTTGACCTGGCTTGCTGTATGTAAAATACCATCATTCTCGATGAATAAATAGAATCAATTTTTCAGTTCATATATGTCATTATACCACTTCTCTATTGTGTGCAGAGTAAGCAAATGTAGTCTCTGCAAAATACTGGACTTTACAATCCAAGAATAATTTTTTACCAAAGTTTACAGAAACACAGTAGCTAGCAATGTATATTTGAATTGCTCACATAATTTTCGTCTTGGCTTCAAAAAATGAAAAGATGATACGAAAAATATGTTTCAAGTGCTATCAATTGAAATTTATCATTTCAGTGTAGCTAGTTTGCTAGATAATTGTTTCTGTGCTTTCTTTTATAAAGAGTATTTAAACACTGGAGGCAGAAAAGAAATAGGGTTAATGTAAAGTTGCACAGTTAAAATAAATTGCACACGATATTTATAATGTCATTGGCTCACCCACATGGCATAAGATATAGAAACACTTTTTACTTAATTAACTGTAAATTTAAATACAACATAACATGAGAATAAATTGCTAACTGATGTGTAGCTCCATAGCTTATCAACCTGTGTCCTGGGTGTATATGGAACATAAATTTAGCATAATTCTTGGCTGTTGAGCAGCATGTCTGGTGCTCTAATGAAAATGATTCGGCAGACAAGGTGCATTCATCGTATTTAATTTAGAATAATTGTTTTTTTAATATTTTAGAATGGTCCTTCTTTATAATTAAAGGAGATGCTTAGAATATCCTTAATATTACACTGTAATTTTCCTGCAACAGATGCTTAACTCAGCAGTACCAGTTTATTCATTCTGAAGTGTTTCATTAGGCTAAACGCATTTAGTAGCAAAGCTACAAAATAAGGAAAGTTACTCAGGTGCTGGAGACCACAGATATTAAACATTTTGTGCTGACTTTGAATTCTGCTTACATGTGGTTTGAATTATTTGATAACTCTTCATACTTTTCTCAGGTGTACAAATTATTCCCTTCTTTAAATTGCATTTTCAATAGAAAACTGTTCTTGTTCATTAACCTAGGGAAATATGAAGATGTTACAGAGAATCTTGTGTCATCCAATTATAAAGTCACGAATCTAGAAACTCCTCTTGTGGCACAATTTCATACTGAGTGAAGCATTAATCTCTAATATTTATTATTTTCAAAGTGAAAGGATGCTTTGGAGTGTTATGACTGGAATGTCTCAAAATGGGAATTAGGCCAGGTTACCTAGAAAGCCTGTGAAGATGGGGTAGGATGCGTTAGGGGTGAAATCAGCCCAAGGAAGGAAAAGACTGTGATGGGATTTGATTTGATGAAGAAAGACAATTTGTGGTAGAAAACAAGTTGTTTTTAACCTTAGATTTTTACAATCGGTCAAGTGTGAGCTGGAAACCAGAAGAGAATGTATTTGAGGGCAGAAAAACAAACTGGCATGGCCAACACGTGAAAGCTTAGGTCATTGATCTGGCAGTATTCAGATCCACAGGCATTGACGACTGACACCCTAGGGTCAAAGAAGAGTTGGGTGAAGTCACCACAAAGTGTGAAGTTAACATTCTGAAGACTTCAGAGCTAACTGACAGAATGCCTAAATAAAATAATACTTGTATTTTTAAAAAGAAGACTAACCAACTCACCACTATAACTTCAATATGTGGAATTCCTCAAGTTTATCACAAATTTTCTTAACTATAAGCTTTCATAGAGCAAGTGAAATTTGAACTAGACCTTAAAGCTTGAGAATGGTTCCCTTCAGAAGTTCCTGACCTGCTGTATCCCACATGGACTTTGAGGCAGTTTTCCACCAGTGTCCTTGACTTGCACTGCTTTTCCACATAGATTTTTGTCTCTAGGTTCCTCATGGGACGAAATCATGCTGAATTATTATGGCAGTCTTCTGTGACTGTGCCACAGAGGAAAAGTAACCGATTTTGTAAACTGATACCTTGACCTTGCCCCTGAGCAGACAATGCTATAACCAACTTAGCTAACTAGTCACAGACCTAAGTAGATGAGCTTGGTTGACTGAGGGGAAGCAATAAATTATGTTTGTATTGACCTTAGTAAACCTTTTAATTCTTTCCCACATGATATAGTTCTCAACAAATTGGGAAAATATGGCCTAGAGTCTAGGTAATTGCACAAGTGCAGATCAATGGCCAAGGCCTGCCGCATGCTTGATGTATGCAAACAGCTTCATCATCTGTAGGGAATGGTGGGGCGCTTAAACTCCAGACCATTCCCTCCCATGGGCCCCAGGAGGATGCTGACCTTTTGTTGCCTACAATAGTGGGAGGGAAGGGACATGGCCTCCTGCCCCATTAGGGAGGAAACACTGTTCCAGGTGTGTCGGGGGTCAGGACTGACAAGAAGAGGCCTGAATGTTATTGTTACATTTTCCCTAGCAGCTGGTCTCTCCGAATGGGAAGAGGAACCCAACTTGCCTCCTTGCACCATTTGGCTGCTGGTTGCTATCAACTTGAGTTGAAATCTTCCTGAAGTGGCCTGGGCTTTTTGTCTCTGCCTGTTTGCTAATAAGTTGCTTCACAATCCCTCTTTCTTTCTTTCTTTCTTTCTTTCTTTCTTTCTTTCTTTCTTTCTTTCTTTCTTTCTTTTTTTTTTTTAATTTTTTGTAATATTTATTTAAAAAAAAATTTTTTTTTTCAACGTTTATTTATTTTTGGGACAGAGAGAGACAGAGCATGAACGGGGGAGGGGCAGAGAGAGAGGGAGACACAGAATCGGAAACAGGCTCCAGGCTCTGAGCCATCAGCCCAGAGCCTGACGCGGGGCTCGAACTCACGGACCGCGAGATCGTGACCTGGCTGAAGTCGGACGCTTAACCGACTGCGCCACCCAGGCGCCCCTGTAATATTTATTTTTGAGAGAGAGAGAGAGAGAGAGAGAGAGAGAACATGAGCAGGAAAGGGGCAGAGAGAGAGGGAGACACAGAATCCAAAGCAGGCTCCAGGCTCTGAGCTCTCAGCACAGAGACTGACATGGGGCTGGAACCCATGAACTGTGAGATCATGACCTGAGCTGAAGTTGGAGGCTTAACCAACTGAGCCACCCAGGCACCTCCACAATCCCTCTCTTAGTTGTAATAGGGAATGCACTAAAAAACTTACATAGCTTCCAAGTTGGAAAGTTGATACAATTTGTAGAAAATTCACTCCTTCATTCACTCAAATATATAATTGTTGAATAACAACTATCGTGTGTCACCATTGTCTTTAGCAGGAGGCATACTGAACAAGATTGAGCTTTTGCTTTGGAGGACGTTCCGTCTATTTGATGACACTGACATGTGTATACATAATGCCTGTATTAGTTTACGAGGGCTGCCGTAAGAAAATACCACATTTTCTTTGGGATTCAAATACCACATTGTCTTTGGGATTAAACAAAAGTAACATATTTTCTCTCAGTTCTGGAGGCAGGAAGTCCAAGATCAAGGTATCAGCAGGCTTAGTTTCTCCTGGGACCTCTCTTCTTGGTTTGTAGATAACCACTTTTTTCCCGTGTCCACACATGGTCTCTCTTTTGTGTTCACACATCCTTGGTGTCTCTTTGTATGTCCAGATATCATCTTCTTATGAGGATGCCAGTCAGATTGAGTTAAGGCTTTACCCTAAAGGCCTCATTTTCATTCAACCACTTCTTTAAAGGTCTTATTTCCAAATACAGTCATATTCCGAGATACTGGGGGTTAGGGTTGTAAAAATGAATTTTGGGTGAACACAATAGTGAGATAAGTATTAAAAGATATGGAAAGTTTTATGTGAGCTCAGATGGTATCTTGGGACCAGGATGACATTAACTCTCAGTATTACTAGAGCCTTGAGCAGGTGTCACTGTGGTAATTCACAGGTGGAATTAGGTTTATGGTCATGATCATTTGACTAGCATCATGTATAGAATATTCTAAATCTCAATGTCTTTAAGGTGGGACAGACACTTGCCTCTTCCCCACATTTACAATGTTTATTTAGCCCTTAGAGGTATTCAAGTTTTCAATCCTTGGTTACATTGATAAGGAAGAAGAGAAACATTTTTGTACCCACCCCATAATTTGCAAGGCCCTCTAGTCCACATCAAGTAAACTACATTATTATACACCTGCTGTTAATTTACTTTATCCATTCCTCTCTCTACCCACTTTTATTTAGTCTTCCCCCATCCAACCAAGAATCAGAGATGGACTCTTTATTGAGTCACATACCTCTTCACAACTGCTTTTTTGGTTACTTGAAGATTTAAAAAAAAATTGAAACTACTACTTAATTTGCTGTTAATTTCTTTTTATTTTTTATTTCTTATATATTTTTTTAATTTTTGAAAAAGAGAGAGAGTGCACGTGAAAGTGGGGGAGAGGGGCAGAGGGAAAGAATCCCAAACAGGCTCCATGCGTAGCACAGGAGTCCAACACGGGGATCGATCTCACAACCTTCAGATCATAATCTGAGCTGAAATCAAGAGTCAGCCGCTCAGCCGACTAAGCCACCCAGGCGTCCTCCTGTTAATTTCTTAAAGACTTTCCGCTGGTACTACAAACCTGAATCTTCTCCATTCTCTTCTAATTTAAAATTACATGTGGTCGTGGCTGATGATAACTAGGACCCAACTCAAGTGATCCTTTAACATTCAGCTCCACTGCCAACTGGCAATTTTGGGGGGGATATCCTGGTTAAAAAAGCAAGGAGAGAGAATCCAGTGGGTTGATTCATTTCCTTGTATCGGGTGGTAGGTTACCACCATTTATAA
Organism: Puma concolor; assembly: GCF_028749965.1. Lineage (NCBI taxonomy): Eukaryota > Metazoa > Chordata > Mammalia > Carnivora > Felidae > Puma > Puma concolor. The sequence goes on from NC_141672.1 coordinate 47,113,924, forward strand.
TGTGGATGAAATTGTTGAGTTTCACTATAAAGGAAGGATAGATAAGTGGGCAGGATATATCCAGATGCCAAAAGTACTGTATGATCTTGGTATTGCCTATTTTTCTGTGCTGGTTTAGAAATAACATTAAAAAAACAATATGGTAAAAATTAAAATATTTTATGTAAAATGTAAAAAAGGTGGAGAGTTTCAGTAGTAATCAAAGAAATGCAAATGATGCAAATATGAATCATAACATTTGAACTTCTCAGTTTGGCAAAGATTTAAATATTGATGATGTCCTATATTTGCAAGAATGTGTGAAGATGAGCACTTCTACATTATTCATGGGGTATAAATTTGTACAATCTCTGGAAAGCAGCTTGATACTAGATATCAAAATATAAAATTCCACTTCTAGGAATTTATCTCAAGTGCACCAAATATAAACACACACACACACACACACACACACACACACACACACACACACACAAATTATCACAACATTGGAAATAATTGGTAAAAAAATAACTAGAGACATAAGAATCCATTAATAAAGGATGGGTCAGAATCATTATTGTCCATTCATATAATGGAACTCTATGTGGAACTCTATGTTGCCATTAAAAAGAATGAGTCATAGCTATAATTCACTGGCATAGACAGATATTTCAATAGCATATTATTTAATAAAAAAGAAAAACAATCTTGAAAACAACTATGTAGGAGAATTCCACCAATATTAACTTAAGTATATGTATCTTTTTGTGAGTGTGTGCATGGAGAGATGGCAGGGGTTCAGCAATATAGTTATAAGGACAACCTCTGGGAAATGAAATTTGGGTGGTTTTTACTGATTTAGGGGACTTTTATTATCTTTGTTCTTTCATAAAGACTAAACATTTTCTTTGTATTATCTTTATAATTAGAAAAAAGTAAATAAAATATTTGTACAAAAATATACTTCTTAGGGCCAAGATATTTACCAAACAGTTCGATTTCAATATCTGACTCTGTAAACTGTTGGCTTGCTCAAATATCTTCCTTTTATTTATAGGCATAATTCTTGCATGCAGAATATTATTGCAGTATACCTTGAACTTCCCTTTTAATAAATATGAGTTATTCCAACAGTGGCCAAATAAATTAGGGATATGTACATGTTCACTGAAGACCAGTGTTATGGGCTGAATTGTGTCTCTCCAAATGTATGTGTTGAAGTAGAATACTGTATTTGGAGATAGGATCTTTAAAGACATAATTAAATTAAAATAAAGTCATTAGGATGGGCCAACCCAGTATGACAGATGTCCTTATAAGAACAGGAAATCTGGGCAGAGTTATGTATAGAGGAGAGGTCATGTGGAGACCCAGAGAGAATGCCACGTACAACCCATGAAGGAGGCCTCGGAAGTAAACAGTTCTGCCGAAGCCTTGATCTCCAAATTCTAGCCTCCAGATTCCTGAGAAAATGAATTTCTGTGTTTAAACCACTCAGTCTGTGGTGGCCCTTTTTTAATGTTTTACTTAAAAAAATTTTTTTTCTGTTTATTTTTGAGAGAGAGAGAGAGAGAGAAAACACAAGCTGGGGAGGGATAGAGAGAGATGGAGACATGGAATCCAAAGCAGGCTCCAGGCTTTGAGCTGTCAGCACAGAGCCCGACACAGGGCTTGAACTCATGAACCACAAGATCATGACCTGAGCCGAAGTCAGAGCTTAACCCACTGAGGCACCCAGGCACCCCTGTGGTGGCCCTTTTTAATTGCAGACCTAGAAAACTAATGCAACAAGTAAAACTACCTCGTCTGTAATCCTTATTGAAAGTCTTATTTTTGTTTTGTAATATTTCTAAGACACTAAAACATATTTGAAATGAATGATCTTAAATTTTATTAAACTACCCAAATTAGTAAACAAGCAGACAAACAAAAAGTAAACACCAACTTCAAAATCTTACACCTGAAAAAAATTATCTAACGAATAAACATAAATATAACACCAAAGAAATGAAATTATACCAGCCATAGGTAAGGTTGGATTTGGCAAAGAAATCTATATACATAGGTGTGGAGTTCTGTGATTTCAATTAGATAAAAGTATATGGAACAGAAATATGATTTTAATCAAGGCTCTACCTTGTAAAATTGAAGAACCTACTGTTTTATCCCATTTATTGTTTTTGTGTATATGGTTTTCATAGAATTTTCATTGGGAAAGGAAAACCTTACAATACAGAGAATTTAAAAAATGGGAGGAAGGTAAACCATTTCACTTAAAATATTCTAAATTGCTGGGGCTTTTAAAACTTGTGACAAATTAAGTCCAAATAGTAATTTTTATTTAGCAATATCTAAAGATTTTAGATAGAGTTTTTAAGTTCTTTTCTTAATGTAAAAGGATATTTGTAAATGAAGGGTTTGATTTTACCAAAGGTATGGTAGCTGCTTAATGGTTACAAAGTATGAAATCCTCTGGAAAAAAAGCTACTTTTAGTTAACATATGTTGGATCTTGTGTATTTACAGGAAATGTTTCCATTTAAGACCATTGATACATTAATAGTTTCCAGGCACGTTTTATGACAGCCCAAGTTTGTACTCTTTTGAACAACTAAAAAAGGATGTTTTTAAAGTAAGCACTTAGATTTGCCTGGATCTTATTTATAAAGCAAGGGTCTTAACTTCCAGTGTCTCTGAAATCAAACTGTGCCCTGAAGTAGTGAATTCCCCAGAGGGATGACCACAACATTTTCCATTCAATTTCTCTTTACCATCAAACTTCCTAAGTCTCTTGTACCTTTGTGTTTTCTTTCTGGAAAAGTAGTGAATGGATGCAACAGTGAATGAAAGTTGTCCCTCCAATGCTCCAATTTTATTCATGGGTAGTCTGTGATTTTACTTTTTTTTTTACTCTCTTAGAGAAGTTGCCAATCATAAATCATTTATTATAGCACTGCTTGAAAACTCCGTGCTCACTTTGATACTGGGTTTTGGCCGGCATCTTTTAGTGGCATTATGAGGCCTTTAAGAATGGGGGACTGAGGGGCACCTGGGTGGCTCAGTCAGTTGAGCATCCAACTTCCGCTCAGGTCATAATCTTGTGGTTCGTGAGTTTGAGCTCCACATTGGGCTCACTGCTGTCAGCCTGTCAGCCCAGAGCCTGCTTCAGATCCTCTGTCCCCCTCTCTCTGCCCCTCCCCTGCTTGCACTCTCCCCCCAAAAATAAATAAAATATTTTTAAAAAATGGGGACTGATTTGGTGGAGAAATACGAATATATTCTCAGGAACAGGTAAGGTGCCAATGACCTTAATCATTTTTGTCTTCCAGTGTGTGTCTTCCAATGGCCCTAGTGGCCAGGTGACTCCAATCAGATGCTGTATGTCCCCTCTTTGGGGGAGAGGAGCTAACTCTTCCTCTCTCCAGATGTCTGTGAACTATTCCATCTAAGACTTGTCCGCATCCCCATAGTACTCAGCATACTGCTCACACATAGTGAAAACCATCTGAATTCAGAAGCTTGGTAGTGTTCATCTTCTGCAAACTAGAGGGTTTCCTTAAGAACACGTATGCTTCAGATCACCTTGGTTCAACTATTTTCATTTATTTCAAAGACTAAATGTGGCCTTATTACATGCCGGACACTCTGCTCATCACTGAGGACACATGGAAGACGTGGTCCCTTGTCACACGTTTATAAATGGGCTTGTGCCCAACGAGGCTATACAGGTGCAGAGGAATGGGGAGACGGGACTGATTCCTAGAGACACTATTAGGTCCCTAGGGTAGCCCAATTACTTGGTTTCAAAACTTCTCAGGGAGTGCTGGCCCTTACCCCTATAGGCTTCCCAAGGAAGGGAGAGGACAGCTGCTTCTTCAACTCAGAAGTATTTTAACTAGCTCTTTAAAGTGGTAAGATATAGTTCTACTGTCATTGCAGACTGCACAACTCACTAATGCTCTGAGAGCTGTGAGCTGGGGTTCCCTGAGGTAGCTTCCTCATTTTAAGTGTCTTACCCTGTCTGCAGAACTTAGGAGAGGTGGAGGTCCAGATTTCCCCTAGACTTTCTTATAGGAGAATTTAGGCAGCACAAAAATATAGTCTGTGCAGTTACCTTGTACTTGGTCATACTGTACAGTTACACATGATTTGGGTACTTGCTGTAAAATCAAATGACCCTCAACTTAGGCTCTACGGTGCAGACCCTTGAGGAATCAGTCCCCTGTCTCCCCATTCCTCTGCACCTGTATAGCCTCGTTGGGCACAAGCCCATTTATAAACGTGTGACAAGGGACCACGTCTTCTGTGTGTCCTCAGTGATGAGCAGAGTGTCCGGCACGTAATAAGGCCACATTTAGTCTTTGAAATACATGAAAGTAATTGAACCAAGTTGATCTGAAGTATATGTGTTTTGAGGAAACCCTCTAGTTTGCAGAAGATGAACACTACCAAGCTTCTGAATTCAGATGTTTTTTTTTGCTGTGTAAGAGCAGTATGCCGAGTACTATGGGGATGCAGACAAATCTTAGATGGAATTGATTCCTGGTTCCAATGAAGCACCTATAGTCAAATGGAAGTCCCGTGCCTGCCTTGAACTTATGCTTCCCTCTGACTCCTGCCCCAATTCTCTTCTCCCTGTCCAGCCTCTTGGCGCTCTTTCCCCACCTCATACTTCCCATTTGTCTCTCCTCCTTGCATTCTGTACCCCCAGCTCCTGGAATCTGCTTGTGCTGAGATCATTGTGTCACAAACTCAATAGTCACTTTTTAGCCCTCCCAACCTTAATTTCACCTGCAGGAACATTTCCACATGTGGCCATCTGTTCATTTCCACTCTCTGCTCCAGGATTTCTATTTTCTGGATGTTCCCCTTCAGGCTCTCTTGCCAGTTCTCCTTTCTCTTCTCAAGTCCACAGGTAGCTTTTTGTAGACCTCCATCTTAGATTCTCTTTTCTCATATCACTTTTCTGGTTATTTCCATCATGATGTACATTAGAAGACCTTGTGGAGTTATTTTAAGCTAGGCATACACAGGCCCCAGAAATTCTGATTTGTTGGGCCTTTGGTGTGTGTGTGTGTTGTGTGTGTGTGTGTGTGTGTGTGTGTGTGTGTTTCAAGAAAAGAAATTCCACAGGTGATTCTTCATAACAACTCTTGTAGAACCTTGGCTCTATTTCTCTCCCTCTCTCTCTCTCTCTCTCTCTCCCCCCCCGCCCCTTTCCATCTCTGTGTTTCTCTCTCCTTCTCTCTAGGTGAACTTATCCTCTCTTGGCTTCCATGCTGATAACTTCCAAATCTAAATTTTCATCTCAGAGCTTGCCTTTGATTCCAGATCACTGCATACAAGCATATTCTTGGGTAACTCAGGGGCATCTCATAAAATTGTCCTAAATGGAAATCATGACTTATTTCTCCAAATGTGCTCCTCCTCCTGTTTTTCCCTTTCAGTAAGTGACATTGTCATTTGTACAGTCCAGAAAACCAGACATTCTCCTTGACTCCTTCTGCTTCATCTCAATGAAGCACCTAGGCTTGCCTAACTTGCTTCCTGAATACACATTTGCTGAGAAACAACCATTTTTACTGCAACAAAAAGGCAATTGCAAATGATTTAATCCAATACCTATTAACTGTGTTCATTTTTCTCGATTTCAGTGACAACATCTTGGTCCAAGTGCTCGTTCTTCAGATGGCTGAAATACCTCTCTTACTCACCTCTCTGCATCTGTCCTTGTCCCTTCTTTCATTATTTATACTGTCTCCAGAGTTAACTTCCTTTTATTTTTTTTAAATGCAGATCTGATTACATCATACCTTCACTTTAAATAAGTTGTCAGTGTACTTTGAAATAGGTTTAAAAGTCTTAAATGGCTTGGAAACCCTTCTATAATCTGGTCCCTTGTTCATCTGCACCTTATTCTAAGCAACTGTTTTCTTTCCACTTCCTTCTCTGATCACAACTTGTTGGACTTCTTTAGGTACCTTATGGTGTAGGGACTTGGCACATGGTACTTTTCTTGGCCTGGTATGCTTTTCACTAATTATCTTGTTTGGGTAGCTCCTATAAATTTGTCCTATCTCACTTGTGCTGGAAGGTTTGCCTGATAATCGCCACGAGGTTAAGGGCCCCTAGTATGTATCCCCAAACTCTCAGTTATAGTGCATATCATCATTGCCATTCATTCCGTAAATTGTTGTGCAATTATTTATCCAAAAAGTTTCCTTCTGCTAGACAAACACTTCATGAAAGCAGGACTATATTCATCTCATTTTCTGCAGCAGCATCAACTTTTAACAGGGTGCCTTAAATTTGGTAAATTCCTGATGTGTATGCATTGAATACATGAATGAGATGGGAATTAAGACACAAATGTAGAAAACAGATACCAGAAAGTATTTTAGAGGTGTTAGAGTAGAGACATAGATTAAGCACCGTGGGGGATGGAAAAGAAAGACAGATTGTTCTGGGTTTTTCGTGGAGGATTTATCACACAGAAGGTGATACTGGTCTTGGCCCTTTGCAGGTAGTGAGGTTTTTCAGGGATAAAGAATGACATCATACGTGGAGGGAAAAACAGGAGCAAAGGCATAATAGTGGAGAAAGACAGAGTAAGGTTAAGAAATAGCAAGGACCCAATTGACCTTAGGCTAGCGTAGGTACTGGGGACCTAGTTGGTGATAAGCCTGGGACCCAAGATGGGAGAGGAGAACAAATGATGGAGAGCCCAAGGAGTTTAAATTTGTCATTTTCAGCCACAGTCCCAGCAGTGTTCTGGGAGAATTGATCTGGCTTTTGTGTGCAGGGGATGCTCTGAGAACCCAAAACCAGTTGGGAAGATTGCAGTAAACTTTGTGAGAGACAATGAGAGCCAGAACTCAGTTTGTCGCAGCAGGAATGAAAGGAAAGACAACCCTGAGGCTAGGGTGCCAGAGGTGGCATTGCTAGGGCTTCGAGGGCTGGTTCCAGGCAATGGCAACAGAAGGAGAACTGGCCCAAACACTAGAAGGGAGGCCAACAATTTCAGAGGAGCACTAGTTAGGGTGTAAGGGGGGATCTGATGACTGCATCGTGTCCATTCCACAAAAACTGCAAGAATCATGCATTAGACAAATACATTCACCAGGATTTCTATCCAGTGTCTGCTCTGCGGACACATTCCTACTCACGAGTAGTTGCTGAGGTGGTTTGTAAGGTGATTTCTAGACGGGCTATTAAAACATATGTTTTAATCTATATATATTTTAATAAATATTTTAATAACTATATATTTTTTAATTTTCATTTTCTTTGGCATTTAAAAAGTCCCTTTTTCCCCCCCAGAAAGTGGTTATGGTTCAATCTACTTTATAGGTATGTGGGAGGCTTGCAAATGACTATTTCACATTTACTGTGTAAACGAGTGACTCAGTATGTTACTTTAGAACCAGATATGTGTGGTTTTGCTTCACTTGAGGAATTCAGTAAAGAACATACTTCATGTCAGCAGAAACCCTCATAAATCTATATAGAGAAGGGCATGAGTAAAACTTTTTTTTATCACATGGCTGCATGGAATCCGTTTCCTTTTCTTTATGGAGATGCTCTAGATTTTTCTCGCATACCTCAGAAAAAGCTTATTCATGCCCAGGAAGAGACTCTGATAAGGGGCACCTTTGTCATCTTTTTCTTGCGTATACTTTTCAAGATTAAAAAATGATTGAAGGAGGAAAGTAAGATTCTAAGGGTTATTTTGCCTTGTATGTGAGAGGGTATGCATTTTCCCTCTAGACCTGTACTCCAGGGGAAGCTTGCCAGAAAAAACAAACAAGGTAGCAATGGTCCTATGCAGTTTTTCCTGCACAATGGCTGGGCTTCTGTATCTGACCCTATGTATATAAACTATGTGTCTTGGGATAGAAAGTCTTCCAGAAGCACAAAAACATGGATACAAGAAGTAGCGGAGAGAGATAACTTTCTCTTGGTTGGAAAAGAACATTTATACTGTTGCTCTTTCAGCTTGGATATTAAGCTTTAAAAAAATGTCCACACATATCATCTTCTGGCTAAGTAGGTTTTGACTCAGAGAAATCCAGATCAGCCTGGTTAACTGAAAGGAGATAGGTGTTGGGAGGAAGTCCCACATAGAAGGGTTTCTGCAGGAGACACCTGCCCAGTTTGGCGTAATGGACTCAGCGGCCTGGCAGAATCTCTATTTGAATACTTTGGTTGGATTGGTGACCTTTCGTGGCTTTTGTGGCATGGAAAGACATATATTTTTTTTTCTGAATGGAACACTATACGTTCCTCTAAAGAGTCCTTGGCATTCTGTTGTCTCCTGACCTTATTAGTGAAAGTGGAGAGATTCTTAGATAAGCATAATGTTAGAAACAAATTTAGAACTTTCAATTTACATGTTCTGTGTGCCATATTACAAAAATTCCCTAGGAAATTGATGTATTATTTATTTAATTTATACTTGAAATGCAAAGCATTTCATGTCTTCACAGGGGCATTTACTTAGTATTAGTCTTTAAAAACACGTTTTTATTTTGTAAACACCATTCCTCTCCGTGTGTGTGTGTGTGTGTGTGTGTGTGTGTGTGTGTGTGTATGTGTGTGCATGCACGTGCTTTAACCTCTGAAATCTATCATATTTTTTTTTGACTTTAGAAAACTTCTGAGGCTGTCTGTCATGCCTAGTGATCGGCATCCAGGGACCACATGTCCCACAGTCCACAGGTTTTGGAATGGAGATTGCCACCTTGGTTTAATAGCAGCCCGAATGCCCCGTGGCCAGGTATCTTAATATTTCCTTTGTTGAGAAGAACTAGAAAACATTGTCCTTTTAATTTATAGATGACACTTTCTTGGAAGGAAAAACCAAAAGTGTACATTTTGAGATCAGAATTAGACTTCAAAATAACTTTGATAGAGCCTGAGGAATGAGCAGAGCAAAGATTTGTTCTGTGGCAGATACATTCCCTGGTTCACAGAGCACCCCGAGCCCAGTCTCCTGCATCAGCTCAAACCTGACTGCCTCCCAGGACAGTGCAGCCTACTCCCCTGGGTCCCTGCACCTGTAAGGGACACTCACAGAAAGACAGGTTCCTCTGAGGTCGTCTTCAGCTGACCTCCATCTTCTGACCACTTTTCTCTCACCTTCCGCTGACAGTCATTGATGGCTTTGGCATGTTCCTTCACTCCTTCAATTCATATTTGTTTTTCTCTCTTTTCCCTGTCATGATGGAAAAGATGTTCCTCCTTCTACCTAAAGTCAATCCCTGAGGGTGGGCTCTAGGTCCCATCCTTTCCAGACTCCTTATGGTCCTCTCTGATTTTATCTACATAACAGCTCTTGGATTTTTTTTCCGATCTCCAGCTTCACTGCTTGTCTTAATTTATGCCACCACAATCTCACAATCTCTCAGCACCCCTAATTTGTCTCTCTGCACATAGTATTGTCCATTCCCGACCACCCTTCTTCATGAAGCCTGTGAGTGTTCCAAAACATGACCCTGACTCTTTTACATGACCCCTTTCTTCCCTTCTACCCTGGGTTCCCCTTGGTCATTAGAATAAGACCTTAACTCCCCAGCACAGCATTCAGGGCTCTGGCCTTTCCTAGCTCTGGGAGGAGGTAACAAATCACCGCTCAACAAATTAAACAGTGATATGGATTCATCTAGCCTTGCATGTGAAACTATATTTTTTAAAGAGACAATTTCTGGTATATACAGAGCCTCATGTTAAAGGGTTGAAAGAGAATTTTGGAGCTTAGAAAACGTAGGCTTTTCTTTATAGGCATGCCAATAAAGAATACTGTTTCTGACATTTGCCCTATCTCTAAATACCATACACCTTTTTCTCTTAGATGTCTATGATACATGTTTGGGCGATTTCTTTTGTACAGTAGATGTGATTCATAGGAGAGATTGATGGGTAATTTAGGAACCATGAGTTCTAATTATAGGAAGTTGCCTGTGTGAGGCATATGCGTGATCCCTACTTACTTCCTAAACTGCAAGATGGTGACAACACTACTATACCACCTCCGTGAGCGTTTGTGGAGCATAACTTATAAAAATAACCGGCTGTGTTATACGATATTAAGATGCCCTGCAAACAATCTTTTTCCTTAATCATGCATGAGGATGATTTACGAGTCCTGTGCAATTGCTTTTAATCCCTGAGGTTAGCCCTTATGCAATTGAAGCAAGAATAATCAGATACAAGGTGGTGATATTTTCTGCTTCTCAGTGTGTGTAATATGATATATGATACCAAAGTAAAACCATGAAATTGAAAAGAAAACCAACTAATATTTAGCATTTATGAGTATCATTTTGCTTTCACAACTCTTTCCAAACCTCAACTAATTAATTTATACACATCTCAAAGGAAGGTGATGACTATCTGTTTTACAGGTGGGAAGAAACTGAGTTCATTGTTAAAAGCCTTGCCCAAGGCCACAGAGGAGGGGGATGTTTGGGTCCTGGCCTAAAACCTGGGCACCCCTGATGTCCAGTTCAGCTGCTTCACACACTCCCCTCTGCAGTGGCCTTGACTGTTGACTGAATGAATCTTGACAAGGATCTTCAATGGCTAGAAAGTTGAAGCTAATATGTTTTGTGATTCATGTGGACTTCATGGGTCTCCAGGAAAGCTGAGTTTGTGGAACCGTATTATTTTTTTAGGGATGATTTTTAGAACACAAGGTGCCCGAGGGAATAAATGAAAACACGATATACCAGGAAATACATCCTGCTGTAACATGTGAGTGAGAGTAACTGATGGCCTGTGTAACTTCCAGTGAGGAAATTCAAGCATTTAGTGTTACATGTTAATTGTGAGTGCACTTACCCTACCTGGTACAAGGTGATGAATTGTAAACTTCCAGAGGGCAGAGATGATGGGGTAATTCCTTTGTACCTGCAAACTGAGGATGACAGGTTAGACAGGTTGTTCCAAATGCTCTTTGAAAAGGGACTGTCAGAGGTCTTAGATTGTTTGCATTCCTCAATTTACATAACAGATATATCCCCTCAAGTTTCTGTAAATGGGTCATATTTTTAAAGCACCAGGACATTTTGCCTTTTAAAGGGTCCTTGTTTTGAATCCATTTGCACGTGAACTAAACTATTGTGATGGAGACAGTTGCTTCTGAATCAATCTCCTGTGCAGATCTGGCTTTTCAAATAAGTGAGTTTTTAAAAGCGGAGCCTTTCTGAGAACGGGTCACAAAATGCAGCAGTGAGACCACTTCAGAGTTGGAAGGTGGGCAGGACCCCTGGAAGAACAAGACTTTTGGAGACAGGTGTCTCCAGGTTACGCTGCAAATTTTGTTAATTAATTCTGAGGGACCCTGGGCAAGTTCTCTCTGGTAAGTTTTCCAAAGAAATGAATGATTGTACTCTGAGAATTTTAACTTAGGTAGCACAGACAAGTTCAAGGAAGTTCCAAGGCAGTTTACATAGAGCTCTCTTCTTTTCTTGATATTTGCATGATGTCACTACCTAGATTTTTCATAGCTTGCTTGCTCATTCATTCATTCATTCATTCACTCACTCATGCATTCATTCTTCTTTTTTCTCATTTTTTTTAAACAAGTGATCTTGCAAGGAACATCTTTATAGTATGTGTTTATATAGTCCTATTATGTATGTAGGTCTACAAGTGGAATGACTAGGTATCTGTATTTTTAATTTCATAGAGCCTGAAATTGTACTCCAACACTTTGTGTTCTCATGAACACTTTGTCAGAGTGCTCCTATCCTGACACGGCTGCTTCTACTGGGTATTACCAAATGTTCTCACTTATTTAATCTATTGGATGAAAGAAAAGTATCTCAGTGATGTTCTTATTTGTGTTCTTTTAATTGTGGATGAGCTTAATAAGCAGATTTTACATGTGTACTAGACCAACAATTTTGTTTCTGGCTGATTGGGAAGGGATAAGAATCAGGCATGCAACTTAATCCACCCCTGAGACTGAGAGCTTCCTTGATATTCTCCTTTGTTATAATGGTTATAGTAATTTGCAGTATGATAACCTGACTTCTCCATTCCCAACATATTGGAAAAAACTGAAAAAGCAGTTCCTGTGTTGTGTTCAACTTTATTAAAACTTCTGATTATTAGGGGCACCTGCGTGGCTCAGTTTGTTAAGCATCTGGCTCTTGACTTCAGCTCAGGTCATGATCTCACAGTTCCCGGGTTTGAGCCTCACGGTCGGGCTCTGTGCCGGCAGTGCTGAGCCTGCTTGGGTTTCTCTCTCTCCCTCTTATTCTGCCCCTCCTCTGCTCACATGCTCTGTGTCCTTCTCAAAATAAATAAATTAATTAATTAAAAAAAAAGACTTCTCAGTATTAGACAAGCATTATTGGTTCTAGGAATGGAATTGGTGAAAATGCTTTTAAACAAAGGCTAAGAAAGAACTTAATGTCAAGGAACATGAGACTAAGATTTTAAGGGGAATAGTTTTATATCCCTGCATTCTGACTTTCAGCTGGAGAATCATTCGTTGCCATGACATTTGGATTGTTATAGTTAGTAGTAGTTATGGGCTAAATCACTTTAATTCATGGTTTGAACAGCCCACAGATATTTGGCCTGTAGCCTTTCAAAGAAAATGACCCTTAAAGTGTGCTGTTGTTGAAAAAGAGAATCATCTCTGTACAATATTAAATCTGATAAGAAGCCTGCCTTTAAGGCTTTCCCTGGAGGTCTCTCTCTCTCTCTTTCCCCTTCCTTCCCTCCTTCTCTCCTTCACTCTTTCTCCATTCTCTCCCTATCAGTCACTTCTTCTTCCTTATCATTGTAAGAAGCATTTTTCAGATCTTATCTTGTTTAATCAAAAGAAAGAGAGAAAAAAGACCAAAACATAAAAGCAAACTCTTTTTAACCTACAAAAAAAAAAAGATTGCAATTAAAAAGTTTTTAAGGTTTTCTTTTTTTTTTTTTCTTGTTAGCTTCTTGTAAGCATAGTGTAGTTTCTCAAACATGGGTCACTATTTGGTAAACCCCATGAATGTGGGATTAAGTAGGAGTACAGATAGGAGGAGAATTTATGTCTCTTGGAAGAACCAAAACATTGTCGCCGTAGCATCACAGGTAGTGTCTTTCTTTCAACTAAGGGTTTATAGTACTCCAATCAGTATTTCAAATCCTGTTTTGAAGAAAGGTCTAGTTAAAGCTCTCTTTCATAATCAGAACAAGAATATTTAGTACTTAAAGACATGACAATGAAGCTAACCTCAAACTATCACTTAGGTCATTTTTGATTAGGGTCATTTTGTGGCAGAGATGATGGTGGAAGACAGATTTGGGACAACAGGAAAGGAAAAAAGGCCAGCTCAGTTGGGGAAACCTGATGTGCTACGTGGGGATGGTTTAACCATGAAAAATCGTGGTGGCCATGAGGACTTCTAGGAGCAGAGGTAGCTTGTTCTTAATCATATATTCTTTGCAAACCTGTGATTGAAATCCCCCTCATTTCATTAAAACTTTATTGAAATCTGCCTTCACACAAAGACTTTGTGTAAGTGTGCTTATTTTAAAAGTTATTATTCTTGGGCTCCTGGGTGGCTCAGTCGGCTGAGCTTCCTACGCTTGATTTCTGCTCAGGTCATGATCTCACGGTTCGTGAAATTAAGCCCTGTGCCGGGCTCCATGCTGACAGTGCAGAGCCTGCTTGGAATTCTCTCTTTTCTCCTCTCTCTCCTCCTCTCTCTCCTCGTCTCTCTCTCTCAAAAGTTATTATTCTTCTGTTGGAAATTCAGGATAGAGTCTGAGTTGGCTGAGTCCATGTTTTGTAGAGGAGAGAGAGCATATGTATGCTATCTAAATGGTTCATAGATTGATTTAATTAGAACTAGAAGTCAGAGATTACCCCAAGAATGTAGTCCATGAAATTCTCTCTTTTTAAAGTTTATTTATTTATTTTGAGAGAAAGAGAGTGTGAGAGAGAAAGGGGCAGAGACAAGAGAGAGAGAATCCCAAGCAGGCTCCACACCATCAGTGTGGAGCCCAATGGGGGGGCTCAAACCCACGAACCGTGAGATCATGACCCGAGTTGAAATCAAGAGTTCGACGCTTACTGACTGAGCCACCCAGGGGCCCCGTCCTTGAACCTCTCTCACCATCTCTCCCACTCATCACTCCACTTCTTGCAACAATCTGGGAGTTGTGGAAATCTTTGGGTGATGAAGAAAGGAAGAACAAGGGATTTTGTACAAAATGGGGATGATCTGTTCAAGCCGATCCTCTTCGAGACATTAAAAGTTGTATCTATAAGTAGGCAGATAGTCAAACTCCACCTTGCAGTTGAGGAGGTGTGCTCCTTCTAGAGAAAAGAGCTCTCTTCCCAGGCTCTGGCTCCAAGAGCAGTTACAAGTGTGGAGGATACAATGGCACTAGTGGAGGCACTGCATCAGGATTTAAAATGTATGTATCTGTTAAGGATATAATCAGTTACGTGAGCAAAAGAAGTATGTAAAATGATGTTCATTGAAGTAATTTTTATGTTAGATAAAACTGTAAAGAACTCCCTGTTTGGCAGATGACATGATTACCTATGCAGCTAGTTCAAAGGAATCTGCTAAAATTCATGTGAACAATATGAATCTACAATAAATAACTGTGTTTCTATATAGTAGCAATAAACAATTGGAAATCAGGATTTTTAAAATGAATGTCATTTAAATTTTTTTTTATGTTTATTTTTTTTTTTTATTTATTTTTTTTTTCAACGTTTATTTATTTTTGGGACAGAGAGAGACAGAGCATGAACGGGGGAAGGGCAGAGAGAGAGGGAGACACAGAATCGGAAACAGGCTCCAGGCTCTGAGCCATCAGCCCAGAGCCCGACGCGGGGCTCGAACTCACGGACCGCGAGATCGTGACCCGGCTGAAGTCGGACGCTCAACCGACTGCGCCACCCAGGCGCCCCGTTATGTTTATTTTTGAGAGAGACAGAGAGAGACAGAGACAGAACACAAGTGGGAGAGGGGCAAAGAGAGAAGGAGACAGGAACCTGAAGCAGGCTCCAGGCTCTGACCTGTCAGCACAGAGCCCAACGTGGGGCTTGACTTCACAAATTGTGAGGCCAAAATCGGATGCTTAAACAGCTGAGCCACCCAGGCACCCCAAGATGGGTGTCACTTAAAATAGCACTAGAAACATGAAATAGCATATTTAGTATAAATCTTTCAAAATAGTGCAGGATCTGTAGATGAAGCTATAAAGCTGAAAGAAGGATAACCTAAATAAACAGAAAGGTAAAATGTTCATGAACTGAAAACCTCATACTGTGAAAATGTCAGTTGTCCCCAAGCTGACTTATAGATTGAATACGATATCACTTGGGGCACCTGGATGGCTCAGTCGGTTGAATGTCCAGCTCTTGATTTTGGCTCAGGTGCCAAACCAGGATCTCATGGTTTGTGAGATCGAGCCCCGAGTCAGGCTCTGTGCTGGTGACACGGAGCCTGCTTGGGATTCTCTCTCTCCCTCTCTCTCTCTGCCCCTCTCCCACTAGTGTGCTCCTTCTCTCTCTCTCAAAATAAATAAATAAAAAGTAAAACAATATCATTTAAAATCCCAGCAGATGTTTTCGACAAGTATACACACTGATTTAAGTTTTATATACAAAGTCAAGAGCTGGAATTTTGAGGAAAAAAAACCCTACTGTTCAAAGAAAGAACAGAGTTAGATAGAGGACTCCTACTACCTGAATTCAAGATTTATTATAAAGCTGTGGTAATCATACAGTGTGGTGTTGGCAAAAGGACAGACATATACATAAAGGGGGCAAAATAGAGATTTCAGAAATAGGTGCACCAGAATAGATTCATATATGGCCAATTGATTTTTCAAAAAAGTTTTTTTTTGAGAAAATTATAGATCCACATGCAGTTTTGAGAAAGTATACAGAGAAATTCCACCTACTCTTTGCTCAGTTTCCCTCAATAATACATTTTGCAAAGCTATAGTCTAATATCACTGATTCAATTACACTGGATCAATCCATCAATCTTGTTCAGATTTCACTAATTTTACTGACTCTCGTCTGTGTGTGTGTGTGTGTGTGTGTGTGTGTGTGTGTTTAGTTCTATGCAATTTTATCACACGTATATGTTTGTGATTCTACCTCCACAGTCAGAGGACTTAGAAAATACAGATCCATCACTACAAGGATTTGTTATGCTTCCCTCTTGTAAACACACCAATTTCTTCCCCTCACACTTGTACTTAACTCCTGACAACCACTAATCTGTTCACCCTCTTTATAATTTTGTCATTTAAAAAATGTGTAAATGGTATCACATGATATTTAACACTTTGGGATTGGCTTTTTTTACTCAGCATAATTCTCTGGAGACTCACTCAAGTTGCTTTGTGTATCAATAGTTTGTTCCTCTTTGTTGCTGAGTACTAATCCATGGTATGGATGTGCCATGGTTTGTTTACCCCTTCACCCAGTGAAGGACATCTGGATTGTTTCCAGTTTTGACTATTACAAATGAAGCTGAAATAAACACTCCAATGCAGGTTTTTATGTGAATATAAATTTCCACTTCTCCGGGATAAATGCCAAAAGTGTAATGACTGGGTGATATGATAATTGCATATTTAGTTTTTAAAGAAACTACTAAACTGTTTTCTAGTCCTAGTTACATTCTCACTGGCAGTGTTTGAGTAATTTGGTTTCTCTACATCCTCACCAGAATTTGGTAGTGCCACTATTTTTTATTTTGGCCATTCTGATAGGGGTGTAGTGATATCTCATTGCAGTTTTAATGTGCATTTCCCTAATGGATAATGATTTTGAACATGTTTTCATGTGCTTAATTTACCATCTGTATCTCCTTTTTGGTAAATATCACTTCATGTCTGTTGTCTATTTTCTAATGGGATTTTTCTTCTTATCGTTGTTTTGAGAGTTCTTTATTTATTCTGAATACTAGTCCTTTTTCAGGTACATGATTTACAAATATGTACTCTCAACCTGTGGGATTATCTTTCATCCTCTTTTGCATAGCAAGGGTATGTTTTGATAAAGTTCGAGTTTTTCATTTCAAAAATTAAGGTTTGGCTGTCCAGTCTAAGAGCTTTTTGTTTACCCCCAAATCCCAAAGGTTTTTTTTTCCTATGTTGTTTTCATAAAATTTTATAGTTTTTAAGTTTTATACTTTAGTTTGTGATTCATTTTGATTTAAAATTTTATAAGGAATAAGGTTAATGTTCTTTTTTTTTTTTTTTTTTTTGTCTATGGGTGTTCAGTTGCTCTAGCATCACTTGTTGCAAAGGTGTCAAGTGATTTTTGACAAAGATGCAAAGTCCATTCAATGCAGAAAGGATAATATTTTCAATGAATGATGCTGAAACAACTAGCCATCCATGGAAAAGTATGAATCTCGACCCATACCTCACACATCATATAACAATTGTAGATTCATTTATTTTATTTATTTATTTTTTAAAGTGTTACTTATGTAAGTAATCTCTACACCCAGCATAGGGCTCAAACTCATGGCCATGAGATCCAGAGTCACATGCTCTTTTGACTGAGCCAGCCAGGCACCCCTAAATTGTATATTTAAATGTGAAATATAAAGCTATATAACTTCTGGAATAAAACAGAAGAAAATTTTTATGACCTTGGATTAGGCACAGATCTTTTAGATATAATACTGAACGCTCTCTCATAAAATAAAAATGCTGATAAAGTAGACTTTATTTTAAACTTCTGATCTTTGAAACTGTTAACAAAGTAAAAGGATGAGCCACACACTGGGGAAAGTATATATAAAACACATATGGGACCAAAGACTTGTGTCCTGCTTGTGTAAATAACTTCTAATACTCAGTTGTAAGTATACAAGAATCTAATAAGAAAATGGGCAAAGGATTTGAGCAGACACTTCACCAAAGAAGAAAGTCAGATGGCAAATAAGCACATGAGAATGTAGTGAACATCTTTTGTTACTAGAGAAATACAAATTAGAACAATAGGATATCATTTCACAGGTATTAGAACAACTAAAATAAAACAAAAAACCCCACCGCCATCAATACCAAATGCTCACAAGGATGTGTAGCCACTGAAACTCATACATTGTTGGTGGAAAGGCAAATTGGCACAGCCCCTCTAAAAAATGTTTAGCAGTCTCTTACAAAGTCAAACATATTTACCCTATGAGTTAGCAACCCCTGAGAAAAATGAAAAGTGCACACAAATGTTCATCACTGTTTTATCCATACTCACCCAAACCTGGAAACAATCCAAATGTCCTAATGGACATTTTAACCTAAAAGTTAATGCTGGTAGATAGATAAACTGTGGTATATCCATACAATGGACTACTACTCAGCAATGAAAACGACAAATGAATGATATATGCAAAAACATAAATGCATTATGCTTAGTGAAAGGTGACTGACTCAGAAGCCTACATACCAGGTAGTTCCATTTATATGACATTCTGGAAAAGGCAAAATTATAGAAACAAAAGAGACCAGTGATTGACAGAGGTTGAGGGTGGAGGGAAAGATTGAACAAAGGAGCAGGAGGGGAGAATTTGGGGGGTAATGAGACTTTTCTGTATCTTCACTGTGTTGATGGTGTTTGTCAAAACTCAAAGAACTGACATCAACAGAGAGGGAACTTTATCATGTACAAATAAAAAGAGTAAGAAATATTAGTCTGTAAAAATATATACAATAGCTTAAAAAATTATCTCTTCAGTGGTAGGACATAGCATAATTTCAATTTTTCTTTTTCATAGGTACCTTTAATGTTTCTTCAATAAAAAATAACTTCAAAACAAAAATAAGAGAAAAGTTAATATATGCTCATTGTGGAATATTTGGAAAAGACAAAAAAGTAGAATGTGTGAAAAATATACCATGGTCCAACCCACCTTTTGGCAATCACGGTTTTATCTATTTCACGCCAATCTTTTCTTTCTATATAATGTCTACACATTGTTCCAAATCACTTAAATTTGTTTCTGTCTTTCTTTAAACCTGTACTTGTTATCTTAACTTTGAAAAGCATACATACTTACACGTTTATTAATGTTGTTAATAAAAACAACGGACATCTGTTTCACTTTTGCCACCACAACCCAATGCCTGGAAACCTTGCAAAGATGAGCGAAGCAGTCTTCTCCCCTTTGACAAGCTTGTGAGCTGCCACTTGGTTGATGCCTTTAATGTAAAGCTGGTTATTCCCTGCGTAGGCACCTGCCAGGGCATTCACATGAATGCCCGCACATAGGCAGGTATCATATCTCCAGGAGCTTGATTTCCAACACGGGAGGTACCTTGCTTAGACACATCTCTAAGAACTAGCACACTTAACATTTGTCCTCAAA
The DNA here is from genome assembly GCF_028749965.1 of Puma concolor. Classification (NCBI taxonomy): domain Eukaryota; kingdom Metazoa; phylum Chordata; class Mammalia; order Carnivora; family Felidae; genus Puma; species Puma concolor. The sequence continues at coordinate 47,133,260 of NC_141672.1, forward strand.
GCTAGCTTCCTTCCTAGCCCTCTCTTGTATTTAGAGTTCCTTCCTGGTTCCCCCCTTTTTTTTTTTTTTTAATTTTTTTTTTAACGTTTATTTATTTTTGAGACAGAGAGAGACAGAGCATGAACAGGGGAGGGTCAGAGAGAGGGAGACACAGAATCGGAAACAGGCTCCAGGCTCCGAGCGGTCAGCACAGAGCCCGACGCGGGGCTCGTACTCATGGACCACGAGATCATGACCCGAGCTGAAGTCGGCCGCCCAACCGACTGAGCCACCCAGGCGTCCCCTGGTTCCCCCTTTTACCTCGAGCCCAAACAGCACATTCTTTTAGGTCTCCCTGCTCCACGGCAATTGTGTGTATGCTAGACTTTTCCCAAGGTTTATCAAGTTTCCTTTGGGCATCTCCTTGATTGTTCTAGCTGCTGTTCTCTCTGGCCTCTGGCTGATCCATTTCTCGCAATCCTCTCGGTGTCTCTGGGTCATTACTCTCCATCTCTGTCTCTGTTTCTGTGTGCATGTCTTTTGTTCTCTCCCTGTCCCCTCCTTCTCTTGTCTCCTGTTTTCTCTCTCCTGTTTAGGGCTTTGGTATTCCACAGAGAGGTCTGGGAATCAGCCGTCACTCAAAATCCTGCATATGGGGTGCCTGGGTGGCTCAGTTGATTAAGCATCTGACTTTGGCTCACGTCATGATCTCGCCGTTCCCGAGTTGGAGCCCTCTGTGCTGACAGCTCAGAGCCTGGAGCCTGTTTCAGATTCTGTGTCTCCATCTCTCTCTCTGCCCCTCCCCTGCTCATGCTCTGTATCTCTCTCTCAAAAATAAACATAAAAAAATTATTGAAAAAACCCCACACAGCCAAGGTATTTGTAATGAGCTCTACAGCTGGCACTAAATATCTGGGCAAATATTGCTTATGAATAGAAATTGTCAAGAGTGAAGATTGTAAAAGAATGTTATTTGGATTAACTTTGTAGTATCTTTTTTGTACATAGGAAGAGACAGTATGTGTTGTGGTTAGGAGTGACCACTCTGGGGCCAAATTACTTGGATTTGAATCTCTATGGTGCCACTTTCCAGCTGTGGGAACTTAACTGTTCTGTGCCTTGATTTTCATATCTATCAAATGGGGACTCTAATGGTATCTATCTCGTGATGCTGCTGTGAGGACGGAATTGGTTTTATTAAAACCATTTGAGGAGTGCCTGGCACGTTGTGAGTGCCCCACAAATGCTAACTCTTCTCATTGTGGGATAATTTCACTTCTGTGGGCCATGACGATGATGGCAGAAGTAAGCATTAACTACAAATGTCAAACATTAAGTTGGGGAATGAAACAGTTCCCAGACAAGGAGTCTCTGTGACATCAGTGAGAACTAGCAGTAAAGGTGGCTGAGTATTGAGAAGGCAGTAGGGTGCTCTCAAAGGATTAAAAACTTCAAGCAACTGCTCCAGACACGGCAGTCTCTTTGGTAAAGATCGGGAGCCCAGAAAGCTGCCTGTCCTGTCCAGTTTGTGTGTGTGTGTGTGTGTGTGTGTGTGTGTGTGTGTGTGTGTGTGTGTGTAGATTGGGATGGGGAATGGGTAGGAGGGTCTTTTCTTCACCAATGCTCAGTGAGCTAAGCAGAGGTTATATTAATAAATGCCATTGAAAATGCACTACCACTAACGAAGGGGCTCTGCCTCAGTTCTCCTGTGGATCCTCACTTCGACCCTGGGGAAACTTAGCTGCTAGGAAAAAGTTAACCAACGTTGTTTTGATTTTTGAAATGTCAACTCCAGACCCTGAGGGATTTGTTTACCTTTCATGTTTTGCTCTGTTCTACCTGGCTAGTGATTCATACACAAATGCATTATCACATCATCACTTCGCCAGAAAATAGAGGCAGCAAAGGGACAATTAAGGGGAGACATGCCACAGGGAATGGACTCTTTCCACAATGTGCATACGCCCAAGAGAGGACATTTGCTAATTTGATGATACATTCCCAGCATGCATCCGTTGAAGGCAGTGGACTATGTTTACATGAGCACTCCGTCTGTTTTCTTACAGCAGTACTTTTTGAATCTTTTTCATCTGACCCAAGGATTCCTGTGTATGCCCTCCCACCAAACAAAAACAAAACAAGACAAAAACTCAAGCAGCTGGCAGCAAACTGGAGGAAGGACATTGGATTAGCAAAACGTACGCAGGACAGACTTAGCTAGAGATGGAGTAGAGAAGTAAGGGCAGAGAATCTAGGCAGAGAGAGGTCCTGAAGCAACCAGGAGGGCGAGGAGGTCATCGTGGAAAAGGTGCCTAGCTCGAGGATTAGAAGAGGGTTCAGGGTATGGATTTATCTTTCTCAGGCAAATATTTGAAGAGTGAAATAAAAAAAAATCCACATCACATTTGATGAGTGGAAATAAAAAATATTTGAAGAGTGGAAATAAAAAAAAATTCCACATCACATTTGATGATGTGATGATGTGATAACTTCTAAAAGCATAAAATACTTACGGATAAATTTCACAAAAGGCACAGAAGACTTCTACCCTGCAAACTATAAACCACTGCGGAAATAAAATTAACGAAGCCTCAGATAAATGTAGAATATATATATTTATATGCCCGTGGGTTAAAAATCCAGTATTTTTTCACTGTCAGTCCTCCGCAGATTGGTCTCTAGAGTCATTGAGAGCCCGATCACAATTCTAACTGGATTTTTGGGGGATAAAAACTGACATATAAATTCTAAAATTTATACAGAAAAGCAAAGGTCCTGGAGTAGGCAAACAACATGGAAGAGGAAGTATTTCATATACCTTAAGTATTGATGGCTCAAGTGCTGTTACTCAGTTTAATGATTTAAGCTCCTTGGGGGAAAAATGTAAAATACGAACTGATAAACCCAGGGATTTTAATTTAATTTTTTTTTTCTTTCTGTGTGTATTTTACTGATAGGTAATACTGAAAACTCATTCAGTTATAACTGCATTTGGTTCTTGGTTGGCCGCCTTTCTTTCTTAATTCAAAAGTTGGAAAGGGTAGGGGTGGAGGTGGAAGCCAACAAAACAGATGATTTCCCTGCATGCTTCTGTTAGTTTCTAAGCATATAGGCAAAACTCAAGCTCTAGCATACACAACTCTCTAAATTTACTAACAAAAGCCCTGTGTAAATCTTCAAAGGTGGTTTATATTTATAACTGCTTCCTAACGTCCCGCTTTGGTCCTCTCTTTAGACATGCTAACCATAGGTTTTAGTAAACCGGGGCTGTTTAGAGAATGTTAGAGAATATTGGATGAAGGCCAGGATGTGTTAAACTTCTAAATGTAAATATCCACTAACATCCCATGGCGAGGGGGAACGCAGCACATTTGTATTTACCATTGGTTTCCATAAATTCACATTAGCTGGGCTGCAAAGTAGATTGGATACAACACTTGAATGGAGCTCCTTTACTATGTACAGTCTGTGAGTGGATGTGAATGGCGATGACAGCGGCTAGAATAACAAAATTGAGGAAAGGAAAAAGGATAGCACAGCTCTCATCCCAGCTCAATTGTTGCTAATTGGAGGACCAGTCTCAATATCCAAGCAGCTTGTTCTGGGCTCAAATGGCAGACAGATGCTCTAAAGCCCTTGGGCTCAGGTATCTTATAATTGTGGATCCAGCCAAGGACAAATTTGATTTGTAGCCCACATTTTGACCTCTCTATAGTGCAAAGTGCTGGGAGTTGTTCCCACTTTGCCCCTCGCTTTCAGATTGTTTCCATCACGGTCCCACACTCCCAATGGCTTGTCGGTTTCCAGAACTATGTCCATATTTTACTAACAGCCCTCAGGAGGTTGGATTCCAGAAAGAATGGTGGGAGAAAAGTGAGACCAGGGGAGAAGAGAGGGCAGACTCACTGTAAAAGTCACTGTGAAGCTGACCCATAGGCTATTTGAGGGCACAGAATGAAGAACATTAGCTTGGGAAGTATAGAGTTCTGGGAAGGCCACGTCTGCCTCTCCACTGCAGGTTTTTATGGGGGTAGAGTTAAGTTGAAAAGAACAGTGAAGGCATGTTTGAACCACAAGAGGGTCATGAGAACAACACACAATTTATACTCTGTGGATAAGGAGGTCGTGTTTGATGACAATGGAGAAGATTTAAAAACTGATTTTGTATTATGAGAGCCTCAAAACTTCTCAGTTACCAGATGTCAAAATTACCTCTCAGAAAATTAGCCGGCCTCTATAAATGCCATCACCAATATGTGGGGCTTTGGGTAGTTACCTTGAAAATAATAGCCTATATTGATGATTAGGCTTTATGGGATGGCGCCCTAAGAAGCTGTCCATCCCAGGTGGGACACAGTCTTAGCATCACAGACACCACACGCACTGATGCACTTTGCACACAGACAGTAAACAACAATAGGGCACTGGTTACAACTTCTGCAGAGTTCTTTATAGGTTAGAGCTACATGGCCCCGGGTATTTAACCTTTCTCTGTAAACACTAAACTTGACTTTTAAAATGAGGTTTGTGTGTGTGTGTGTGTGTGTGTGTGTGTGTGTGTGTGTGTTTAGAGAGTATTTGTGAAATTGCAAGAGAACATGCATCTTTCTTTATACATCTTACTAATCTTATACCCTGGATCTGTGCTGTCTAGTATAGTAGCCACTAGTTATTTGTGGCTCTTGGGCACTTAAAATATGGCTAGTCCATACTGAAATATACACTTGATAGTTCAATACACACTCGATTTTAAAGATTTAATGTAAAAAAATGCAAACTATTTTATGAATAACATTTATAGTGATTACATGTTGAAATAATATTTTGGACACATTGGGTTACATAAGAAAATTAACTCAGTTGTATCTTTTTGCTTTTATTAACATAGCTACTAGAGTTTTGAAATTATATAACTTGGCTCACGTTATATTTCTATGGATGGCACTACTCTATATTTTTAAGATAGGCATGTAAAAAGAAGTCTGAGTAACAGGCAAGATACTCACTGATTCAAGATATTTCCCTCATCTGAACAATTGAATATTTATTTAAAACCGACGGTATGACTGACGCTTTGCTAAGTATAAAGGAGCTTACAATTTCAGTGGGGAGAGAAACATGCTAATAAGACACTTAACACCTAGCCATTTCTTAGGAGGCTGAAAATGCAGAGTCAGCATTACACTGCCAGTATTTTCATATGAACCATCCTCTGCGATGAATCAGATAAGCAAGGGAAAGATTACACAAAGAGACAAGACCATAGGGTCATAGAATTTGGGGCAAGAACAAATCTTGGTGATAACAGGCTACAAAGAGTTCATTTTATAAAGCAGGGGTGCGGGGGAGGGGGGTGAAATGCAGGGGGAAAGAGTAGATGCAGTGGAGACAAAAAGCCCCTCAAGTCTAGGGAGAGTAAGCACTTGTCCAAGGTTATGGGGACCCGTTGGTCTGCGGGCCAATCAGCAAAAGCCACTCCCTCTGGGCAGGCCAATCAGAAAAATGCCCCTCCTCTTCAGGTGAAAATAAGTCTTGGTCAGAGCAATATGTCCCTGGTTTCACCTCCCCTTCCGGGTTGGCAGAACATCGTGGTTGATGTATGGTTGTGGGCAGGGGCAGTTAGAAAGGTCACTTTTCTCTGATCCTGTCACCATAATTGAGATATTCCTGAGTTTTCAAAATTTTACCTTTTTCCCCCTCTCTGAGGTTCACTGTGGGAAAGCAATATGCCTATCACAATCTTTGCTGATTTCAGCTTATAACAAAATCCCCTTTATCGTTTTGTGTTAAGGGTTTCAAAAGTATTCTTCAACCTCCTAAGTGTGAATCCATGCTCCTCACTAAAAATATAAAATTAGGGGCTCCTGGGTGGCTCAGTCGGTTGAGCCTCGGATTTCAGCTGAGGTCATGATCTCACAGTTCATGGGTTTCCAGCCCCACATCCGCTCTGTGCTGGCAGCTTAAAGCCTGGAGCCTGCCTCAGATTCTGTGTCTCCTTCTCTCTCTGCCCCTCCCCCCTCACGCTTTGTCTCACTCTGTTTCTCAAAAATAAATAAATGTAAAAAAAATAAAATAAATTTTTGAAAAATATAAAATTAATATTATTATATTTTAAAAAGTTAAATGAAGAGAGAAACAAAAAAATCGTATAAAACAGGATTTTTGCTACTTTTGTGTTATCAGGAAAGCTATCATTTTGTATTTATAAATCAAATAGTCAATTGTAGGCAATTGCATCAGAAAGTTGATCCAACTTGTGGGAGTCGGGGTGTGTGTGTGTGTGCGTGTGCGTGTGTGTGTGTGTGTGTGTGTGTAATCAACATTAAAAAAATTGTAAGGTGATAAACTCATTTACTAAAAAACATATTTAAAAATACAGCCTTCTTGAGGGCAGGCCTTTTGGAGGACTGCTGTGAGCTTTATCTTTTCCCTTTCAACTTTATTGAGATATAATGGATGCATAGAATTGTGCTAGTTCAAGGTATACAACCTGATGATTTGGTACATTTATAAATTGCAAAATGATTACAGCCTTACATGCCACTGCTTCCATTTAGCTGTGTAGCAACTGCTTACCGTGTCTTTTTTGTGGTGAGAACATTTAAAATCTATTGTTTTAGCAACATTCAAGTCCACAATCTTTATTTAATTTAAAATTTTCTCATTTTGATCTTAAAGATTTTTCTCTCCCCCTCCCCAATTTAGCATCATTTTTCCAACTTTAAGGAAATGGGCATATATGTATGGAAAATTTATTTTTATTGCTATGGATTTGAGATCAGTTCCCTTAAATAGTTAATAACAAATTTCCCTACCTTTCTCTTTGGTGTATTCCTGCCACTGATGATTTGCATTCAGTAATCTCTAGATAATTAGTGTTGTTTCTTTGGAATTTTTGCTAATAATTTAGGATTGAGGATTTTTTCTTTGCATAGAGATTTCTAACTCTGGACTTACTGCTTGTTTCTATTATAGTCTTGAAAATAATTTCTCCCATTTTCTGGATGCAATTTAACTGCAAAAGTTAATCACTGATTTTATTCCTGTTTGTTTTTGAAAAGTTTATTTCCTTGTAAATTAAAGAGGATGAATAATTCTTCATTTGGAATATAGTTTGTTTTCTGGCACTTGTATAATTATTGGTAACCAGAATATGGGTTTCTTATTGGTAAGTTGCATTTAAATATAGTAAGCTCTCCGTTTCTAAACTCCAAATAACGAGAAAGATAAATCATTTAAAAAACAAGATCATTTTAGGGATGCCTGGGTGGCTCAGTTGGTTAAGAATCCAACTTTGGCTTAGGTCATGATCTCACAGTTTGTGAGTTTGAGCCCCGTATTGGGCTCTGTGCTGACAGCTCAGAGCCTGGAGCCTGCTTCAGATTCTGTGACTCTCTCTCTCTCTTTGCCCCTCCCCTACTCATGCTCTGTCTCTCTCTCTCTGTGTCTCTCAAAAAATAAATAAACGTTAAAAAAATAATAAATAAATAAAAAATAAGATCATTTTAGGGGCACCTGGGTGGCTCAGTTGGTTAAGAATCCAACTTTGGCTTAGGTCATGAGCTCATGGTTTGTGAGTTCAAACCCCGCATCAGGCTCTGTGCTGACAACTTGGAGCTTGGAGCCTGCTTCAGATTCTGTGTCTCTTTCTCTCTCTGCCCCTCCCCCTCTCAAAAATAAACATTAAAAACATTTTTTTAAAAGGATCATTTTAGCTTTGTTTAATATTTTAAAAAGATCCTGAAATATTATAATATCTCAAAATGGTTTAAGAAATATATTACAAGAGAATGATAGTCAAGATAGGTTTAGGATTATGGATTTTTGCTTCTTAATATGATATATAAACTATGAATAAAATGTTCTGAACCTAGATTTCATTTTCTTTGTGGACTCAATCTCATTGACTTTGTTTTCACACTTCCTATACAGTAACTTTCAGTTTATCAGAATATTAAATTAGCCAGAATATCCCATTTCCAACCCCAAGAACAACAAAAACAATACCAGAACCCACTAGCTTTAGTAATAAATAGTCTTCCTTCCATTCAGAATGCATCGACTTACTGAAATATTCCTAACAAATATTTTGATCGTGGTGAATCCTTTCTAAATGTTATACTGCTTGGTTTAACCTCAAAACTGATTCTCAATATTTGTATTGACAGTCCAGTGTGACTGATTGATCGACCTACTAGTACCTTTAGGGATAAATGTTGTAAGTGTTTACTCCATAGTAATGTAAATAAAAGCCAATATAATCTTCGTTAAAGCCACCCCAAATTATACATTAATAGTATCTGTTTCCCAACCCAGATTGCAAGCTTAGGGTATGTCCCGAGGTTGTTTTATTCCATTCTGTGTTCCCTGATTCATCCAGCCTAGGGCTTTGCATGTGGTGAGCACTCAAAAATGTTTATGGATTAGAAATAAATAAACACATTTAAAATAGGCTTTGGAAAGCACTTCCTTTACAGATGCTACATTGGGTCTCAGCTGGCGCCAACAAAGCCTTCCAGAGCTCTCTGTTCTGCACACAGCCCTGTGTTTAATAGGACTGGGCAGGGAGGAAGCAAGAATGGGGGTCTGGGACCTGACACTGAAATGTGTAGACCCTCTGGAGAATAATGCACCAAGGCATGGGACAGGGAGAGGTGTGGTGGGGAAGTCTTGGTTTCTAGTCAGAACCTGGTGCTTCCAGGTGGAGTTCTTACTTATTTTGACACTTCTTTTTCACATTTGTCAACTGTGGACAAGAGTACTGTGGACAAGAGGCTGGTGCTCCTCACATGTCCACGTGCACATGAATCTGCTTGGCATCTTGCTAAAATGCAGTAAGTTTGGGGTGAGATCTGAGAGATGCTCTATCTCTGGCTACTTCCCAGATGATGCCCATGTTGCTGATCCACGGACCGCACACTGAGCAGAGAGTCAGGGATCTGTTTGATTCGTGTGTGCGTGTCTAATCCTGTGAATGGAATAGAGCAGGCCCTCAATAACTGGCTGCTGGGGAAAAAAATCAGTTTGATATTTCATACCCAAGCTGTACAGCTTTAAGTTCAGAACTGGGGCCTTAGAAGAGAAAATAAGGATTTTGAATTCTAAACATTCTGCTTTTAGCATCAGAAGCCCTGTGGACTGAGAACACAGAGCGTTTACTACGAGCCACAGAATTGGAAATGATGGCTGGTTTCCAGCTCTAAAGGAAATATGACTTCATCTAACAGTGAGGAAGGAAGGATTGGAGACACAATGGGGGGTGAGGTCCTGGTGGGTGCTTAAGAAGGGGTCCTCTCACACTGTCTATGCCAGGGCTTTGGCCCCAGAGGCAGTCCCAGAGCAGAAAGGACAATTATCCGTCTCCCAGGGTTTAGCATGGGGCGACTTGAAGATCCATACTGGAGCAGAACCTGAGGAGTAGATCAGTAAAGGTGAGGACAGCCTCACTGAGCCCTGAGCCCACTTAGAGAACTTGAATTGGCAAGTTCAGGAGTTCCAGAAGTTGGACTTGTGACCTGAGTCCCTCTGCTACCTAAGTTAGCAAGAAATAAAGCATAGTTATTTTGTGTCACTGAAGGTGCCTCCCTACATTTTAAACTTGCTCCAGATGTCTGATATTAGGCTCCACCTGACGTGGAACAAAAGTAGAGAGGCAAACAGAGGGCTGAAGGAAACAGAAGAGCCCCAGAAAATGCCGGATAATTGCCGCACGTACATAGTAGCACTTTCCCCAGGTGTCTCGTGCCTGGCTGATGTAATGAACTGGATTTATTTGATAATGAACCTTCGCTGTTGGGAGAATGACAAAACCTTCCCAAGAACTCCAGCACATCCGTGGTGACCCAGGCCAGGAGAAACACCCAAATGCACAATTCACATGCCCCACGCAGACTGTGGTGTTTTGCTTCACTCAGTGAGGACCAGAACTGATGCAAGGTTACTTTCAAAGATGGGGCTCAGACACTTCCTAGTTAGGACAAAGAACTGGGGAATATGCAAGCAGAAAACCTGCCTTAAAGAAATCATGCTGAAGGGAGAGTACAGAGTGCTTTTGTCTGCTCACTCGCCTTTTACTACGAACCACTTGAACCCCACCTAGGAGGGTTAGCATCTGTCTGCTCTGCAAACCCTCCCGGCCACTGCCAACAGGATCCCATGTTCCATCTTCCTCTGCCCCACAAGATGAATGGGGAGGCTGAGAACCCCGTTTGAGCCGTGCTGGACGCTTGCAGGCATGAGTCCAATTGCAACATCTGGTGGCTTGGGAGGGGCGTTGGCCTGAAGCTTGGAAAAGTGTTGTGACATCCTTGTCCTCACAAGAGGCAGCCTCCTACCGCAGCCTCCTCTCGGAGCTTCTGCGCTACCCAAACTGAGAACTGTCAAGGTGGGTGGGATTGCGAATCGAGTAATGGAAGGACCCAGGGGGCCCTTGGGCCTTTAGAAGGAGTGGACTAAGAAATCAGTGTCCCAAAAGACCACAGGTCTGTTGTGGTTCTCACGCTTTGTCTCCTTGGTAATTTCCTTGAGCTTTGATCTCAGATTTGTCTGAGGCTTCTGGAACACCATGCAATGGGTCCAATTGCGTTGGGTCGCAAACTTAGCTGGTAGCAGTTCAGATTCCCAGGCCTTACCTCAAACCTGGTGATTAATGTCCAGCGGTTGGTCCTGGAAAACTTTCCCTCCCTCTTTTTTTTTTTTTTTTTCAACATTTATTTATTTTTGGGACAGAGAGAGACAGCGCATGAACGGGGGAGGGGCAGAGAGAGAGGGAGACACAGAATCGGAAACAGGCTCCAGGCTCTGAGCCATCAGCCCAGAGCCTGACGCGGGGCTCGAACTCACGGACCGCGAGATCGTGACCTGGCTGAAGTCGGACGCTCAACCGACTGCGCCACCCAGGCGCCCCCCCCCCCTTTTTTTATCTTCTATCCTTCTGTCCTTCATTCCTTCCTTCTTTTCTTTTTTTCCTTTGTTTTCCTTTCCTCTTCCTCTTCCTTCCTTTACAAAACAAGTTTTCTCAGCTGTTTTCTGCAGCCCACTTAGGAAGAACGGGGCAGCAGTGATGTTTGTGAATTCTCTCTGAGGTTTACTGGGCTCCTCCGGCCATGCCCCCTGGCTTCTCTTTGGCCTCATGGAACCATGCTCTGATGTCTTGCCCAGGCATTCCTAGCAGCTAGCCCATCCCCTGGTCTTGGCCCTTCTCATTTGTGTCTCAACCAAGGCTTGGCAACAGGACTAAAATAGAGAGGGGGGCTGAAGATGTCACCTGGGAAAAAGCCTAGCTTGGGGTTGTGGTGCATGGCACACCAGAGGGCAAGGGCTTGAGGGGTGGTGAGGGAGAGAATCGAATGATTGCTATTTAAGAAGAGAGGAGAACAACTTAGGGAGGGAGGCATTGGCATGGATATCTGCAGACAGGTGGAAGAGAATGTGTACCCTCTGAGGAAGGGCAATTTATGGCAGTACCAGTGGGTGGTGGAGGAAGTTGCCAGATAACAGGGCTGAAGGAAAGCGAGCAAGCCCCACTTAAAGGGAAAGGAAGGTACATCCTAGTGTGACTGCTATACGGCAAGTTAGCTCCATTTTCTAAATCTCGGTGTCCCCGTCTGTACAATGAAGATAAGATAGTTACAAAGTTTAACTATTTGCCTTCATAATGGCCAAACATATAAAACATGGCTTGGCACAAAGTCAAACTCAACAATCCTCCCTTCCTCTTCTTCCTCTTCTTCTTCCTCTTTGTCTCTTTGAAATCTTGTTATGGACTCTGGACTTTGCAATAAAGGTAAGCAATTATTATTATTTTAGTTGTCAGGGGCTTTGACCTTGAGTTAAAATTATAACTTTCTCTGGGTACACACTCTCCCCCCCACCTTAAATTTTGCAGATACAAATACCTTCCTTTCCTGTGCAGCTCCATTCATCTGAATCTCCACATCTCGGCAAGTTACAAGGATCTGAAATCATACTGTGTATGGCCAAGCATACTGGGCTGAGTCTTCTGTTGAGAGATGTCTGAAAACTTTAGTTTTTTTATACGGAAGAGCATCCTTGGCTGCTTTAGATACTTTTGGGCTTCTTTGTCCAATCAGTGAGAAGGAGGGAGAAAGCATATTGCCTCACCAAGCAGAAGTTATTGCTGTCAATTACAGTTAGAGAGAGGAAGGCTTTTGGTGTTCTTCACACACAGGTCAGGAACTGAGAACTGGGGAGTTGGGGGTGGGGAGGTACCGTCACCAGAGGCAGTACGTTATTTTCCTAGGTTTGCTTTAGTATTATTGGAAGCTCTCTCAGGGGAGAGCTGGTGGCTTCTACTTCTGTTTCACCCACAGCACTAGACCTATAGATTTGTTAACTTTATTGGTTCCTTTTTTTACGCATAACCATGGATATCCAGCCTTTAAAACATGGTGTTACCATGCCTTTAATGTAAGGGTGGAAATTGCCGCCACTGAAAAATCTTGACATCACTCAATTTTCTGGGACCCTGTTTTGGTTCCCAGGGCATCTGAGTTTTTAACGTACCTTTAAACCTTAACACATTGCTTATTGCTTCCAGACTGAGGCCATCCCCTGTTGGACATGCTGTGCTCCCCTACTCAATTGCAAACAGTGGTAAAGGAATGCTATATTGGTGGCCTATTGTTCTAGCTGGGCAGACCCTGGAAGACATTTGTAACATGTTTTTTAAGTTTTAGATTTTAAAGCAAGTATTTACAGGGTCAGCTGCTTAATGTTCTTTTCACTAATTAGACTAAGTCCTTACAGTTCGCCCCTCCTTTGTGTTGTATGTTTATTGTGATCTATACATAAAGCCTTTACTACAGTAAAACACGTAATAAGTAATTAAGTAACTTCATTATTGAGTTCTTGGCCGGGGTCATTTTAGCCACATCTCCCTCCCTTCCCTTCTTCCCTTTGTTTTGAAGGCTCTCCAGGCCTGTGCCTTCAGGGACCCATAATTACTAGGCCTTTGTTCCCAGTGGACCCTCTGTTCTTGGGGCCCACCTCCCTGAGTGATGTATAGGAATAACCAGTGGGTCCAGGGGTTTTATTCTCGCATCCCTTTAGGGGCCTTGTGGTTCTGTGGAATTTCAGGCCTGGGATTTCCAGAGATCTTAGCTGGGCAACACTGGGTGGCCTGGCTGCCTTCTTTGCCCTAAGTGCTACAGAGCTGTGAGCAAAGAGCATTAGTGAGGGGAGGGGGAACAAAACTGCCCACCAGCTGGTTTCTGGAGTGAAGTTCCACCCTGGGATGCAGGATTCCTGGAAAGATGATGTCCAGAACCAGTGCCATACTCTTTGGAGGACTAACTAGGTACTGGTGCGTCACCAACATCTGGTTTTCCCTGGAGATGTTTACATGCAACTGTTCTATGAAATCAGTCCACCATGCAAACTCATCCTTCTGAGAAAATGTGTGCAGATGATTTAACTTAATGACTTAGTAGAATTGAATGGCTTCCAGTTGCATAGTAATGTGTTTTGAGAAGTTTTGAAAGAGAGAGAGGAAAAGCTGGTTTCCCATCTCGTTCAAATAATTTTCCATTCCTCAGGGGGAGAAAGGAAAGTCTGAGAATCCAGCAGAATTAATGCAGGTTGCCCATTACTTCATTTTATAATGTTTGGCAAGGAAAACATGCAAGTCAGTTAAATCTGTTTATTTAGCTCTTCCCGGCATTCCATGTGGATGGGGCCTGGGTTGGAGGGGACAGTGAAATGTATTTCTGCTGAGATGCCTTACTACCTCACTCGAGAGGAATAGGTCTGTTTTATAAGCAGGGCCTACAACACCTGCATTCTAATGGATTCGTGAGGGACCCAGGGGTTTACTTGAGCATTTGTGTGCAGCGGGCCCTCCTGCAGATGAAGAACCTGAGAAACCCATCTCTGACCCCTCAGGCTGTTATGGAAGACCTCTGTTTGGGGTCACCTGGGTTCAATTCCTGGTCTGCTATTTGCCTGGCCGTGTGACTCTGGGCAAGTCAGAAGTCTCTCTGACCCCCTAAGGAGACTGCCCTATTTCGGAGGATCGTTGTTAAGAATCGCACGAAACAGCGGATGTGGAAGTGCCTTCTCGTCTATAATCCGATATCACAATGCATTCTAAAATACCATTCTTAACACTGATCAGAAGAACGCATGTCTTCAGTTGGAAAAAAGGTAGCAGAGAGAGACTAGAGAATATGTAGCCTATTGAGATTCTTTGAAGGAAGATACTGACTTCCCAGACCTTTTCCAAAAGTGCATGACTGGTGCTTGAGAAAAGGTTGCTTACAGGAAGGAGTCAATGCGTAGTTAGTAGGGCCCTAGGCTATGTTTGTGTTTTTGGCAGCTTAAGGTGAGCTAGTGGAGACGGAGACCGCCTGGGGCAGGTGAGGGTGACAGTGCTGACCCCATCACCCATCACCTTCTCTGGTCAGACCCTGCCGGGCGCTCACTTGGATCACCTCGTGCCTTCTCTGCAACCGCTGACCCTACTTTAATTCTTTCATTTTACAGAGAATTCCTGGATAGGTTGAGATGCTTGTCCCAATTTACGCAGCTAGAAAGTAGCAGAGCAGGGATTCAAACTCAGGTGTGACTCAGTCTCAAGCCATACCCTTAACCACTGCTAAAGGGAAAGAAATATAACAAGGCTCCCCGCCACCCCTCCGTCCCTGAAGGTACCGATGTAGAAGCTCTCTTTTCCTCTATAAATTCTATGAGGAGTAACCCCAGAATCCCCTAGAAAAGCAAAAATAGAAAGGGAGGAGGAGATTGTGCCACGCGGCTGCAATTCCTGTTGCTTATGACTAGCTAGAAGCAGGGTCACCTCTGAGAATGGTGAGTTCTCAAGAGGACCTGTGGACTTTCCCTTCTGAGATTTCAGGACAGTAAAGGGCAAGACCCTGCCTTCTGTGAGGATAGACACTATGGTTTTGGTTTCTAAGGATTCCTTTCAGCATCTAGCTCAGTGGCTCATACAACATTAAAAAGGTGACAAATAGAATCTTCCCTCTAGACCCTGTCCCTTTGTCACTTCTATAAAAACCAGCCCTGAAATGGGTGACTGTGAGCATTTCTGTAGCGGAGCTCTGAAAGCCATCTCTGTATTGCTTCTGCCAGGCAGGTGAGGCCCTGCCTGGTTCTCCCTCTGTCGGTGTGGAAGCTTTACTTCTGTCCACCTTCAGATTTGAAATGTCTGCTGACGTTCCTGCATATCTAGAGGAAGGAACAGATGCAACCAGAGGGGACTGGAACTATTTGGCTTTTCATTCAAGACTTTTGGTTCTCTGCGATTTTGTCCTTCTCTAGTTGTGTTTACCAACAAAGTAAACAAATGTGAAAACCTCAACAAAATGGCTAGAGACTGCTTATCTAACAGAGACTGATTTATACATGCCTAATAGTTTCACTGTGCCAAGTCTCTCTTCATTTTTTCCATTCTGTGACCAACTCCACATACATGTGGATCATCATGAAGGCATCCCCAAGGAGTTTTAGTGGAAAGGGAAAGACAGAAGGAAGCCAGGATGCAGAGAGTCTATTTTATCTGGTTTGGAGGTAAAAGCAGGCATTATCCCTGGGAAGATGAGCCCCGGATTGTATGACTGGTGCTTACTGTCTCCCAGTGTTGAGCAAGATCTGGGTGAGACTTTGGTGAAGCTCCCATGGCCAAAGAGATGAGGCACAAAGCACTTCAGAAAGTACATAATCCACAAAACAAAATCCCTAATCCTGCTTTTCTGTGAAAGGACTCTGATCCAAGTACTTCATGCTACATACATGTCAGTGAGGTCTGAATTTAGGAGAGACTGTCCCTCCATCTTTACTTCTGTCATTGGAGCAAATGTACATGTCTTGTGTACAATATCCTTTCTAGGTAGTTTGGTAGGTCATTTACAGAGTGTTACAGTGGAAGGACCCTCATCCTGAAGTTCAGGTGGCTGCATACACCTTCGCTTTGCTCCTTACCAGCTATTTGACCTTGACACTTAACCTTTCTGAGCCTCACTTTTTTGGTTTGCCTACTTTGCAGAATGGCATAAATTCAGTAGCATCTATGAAAAGACTCCAAAAACTGTAAAGCACTATGTAAATTTCAGGCACTTTAACTATACGTTTAGAAAAGGCAGGTCATTGTAAGTGGAAGATGGGATAGAGAAAAAAATAGTTTTTACTTTGTTCAAATAATTTTTTGGTAAAATCATATAAACTGGAGCTCTTTGCTATTGCATGAACCATTTCTCATTATGTAAGATTCATTAGTGTAACAAAATAGAAATAGATTAAACTGATATATCAGTATACAATTTAAAAATTAGAAGCCAATTTATTTTGTAATCACATTGTAGCAAATATTACTGGCATACTTTTATTTTTATTAAAATTTTTTTAATGTTTATTTATTTTTGAGAGAGAGAGAGAGAGAGAGTGACAGAGTGTAAGCTGGGGAGGGTCAGAGAGAGAGGGAGACACAGAATCCAAAGCAGGCTCCAGGCTCTGAGCTGTCAGCACGGAGCCCGTGAACCACGATATTGTGACCTGGTGGACACTTAACTGAGCCACCCACGCGCCCTTATTGGCATACTTTTAAATATGTGGTCAAAGTAATTAAAAAGCTGAATGATGGTTGCTTTGCACTGCTTAGGTAACATTTATACAGTTATATTACTTATTTTGAATTGCCAAATTATAATGGCTAAAGTATTTTGATTAATTATAGTTAATCAGAATTGTATAACATTCTACTTATTCAGACTACTTCTTTCTTCTTTAGCTATAAAGAACACTTTTCCCCCTAATTCAAATATCTTATATTTAAAGGGGAGTGGGAGGGGGGCGCCTGGGTGGCGCAGTCGGTTAAGCGTCCGACTTCAGCCAGGTCACGATCTCGCGGTCCGTGAGTTCGAGCCCCGCGTCAGGCTCTGGGCTGATGGCTCAGAGCCTGGAGCCTGTTTCCAATTCTGTGTCTCCCTCTCTCTCTGCCCCTCCCCCGTTCATGCTCTGTCTCTCTCTGTCCCAAAAATAAATAAACTTTGAAAAAAAAAAAGTTTAAAAAAAAATAAATAAAGGGGAGTGGGAGGTACAGGCTTCGGGTTATGGATGGATAACTCATGGTAATAAAAGGCACAACATAGGGAATATAGTCAATAGCATTGTAACAGTGTTGTATGGTGACAGATGGTAGCTACACTTGTGTTGAGCACAGCATAACATGTAGACTTATCAAATCACTATGTTGTACATCTGAAAGTAATATAACATTGTGTGTCAACTATACTCAAATAAACACGCACACACACAAATGCTACTTGAGAGTTTTACTTGAAACATACTAGTATTACGTTATATAAATTATATTCCAGTCAAATATTTTAAAAATTAAAAAAAAAACAACACCACCAGATACCTTATACAGTAAAACCTTGCTTTACGAGCATAGTTTGCTCCAGAAACATGCTTGTTATCCAAACCACTTGTATATCAAAGCAAATTTCAAGAACCATCGGCTCAGTTGTGATCAGGTGACGTTCAGCGTCATGTACTACTTGTATTGCAAGACATAGCTCTCTTATCAAGTTAAAATTTATTAGAAATGTTTGCTTCTCTTGAATACTCACAGCACAAGTTACTCGCAGTCTAAGGTTTTATTGTATTTAAATAGTGTGTTGTAATTTTCAAAGCCTCTCATCGACACTACTTAATTGGAGGCTTGCAGAATGTAAACTTTCTGTGTCTTTCTCTCAAAATAATGTGGAGGGTGAGACATTGGTGACTCCCAACAGGCCCATGATACCCATGCTAGATTTACCTTAAGAGCACTGTGAGGTCAGATTCTCTTCACCACCCCTTCCTTTTGGCCCCTTGTCACAATTGTATATGTGTGTTAATTTCTGTGATGACTTGGTCAAACGTCTTTCTTTTCCAGGAGACTTTAACTTCTGAGAGGGCAGGACCATTCTGTTTGCTCCCTTCTGTATCCCCAGCTCCCCACCCACTGCCTGGCACTTAGTGGGAGCTCAATAGAGATTTGACGGATGAACAAATGAGTTCAAGACAGTGCTTGTTACACTACACGGGGACTACTTCTTTGAGACTTCCCTAGAGGAGTTTCCTTGCGGTCTTACTACTGCAAACAACATTGCTTCTCTGAAACAGTTGTTTTGTTCTTAGTGCACGGACACTCCCAGCTGAGTCTCGTTCCCGTTCTTGCTGGCAGCTGGGAAGTGTTGCAATAAATTGTGGCTGACCCTTAGCAGGTGTGTAGGACTTCACGGTATATACTTTGTGCACTGGACATCTTTCTGCTTGTAATTTATGCCCTTTTCCTTATTTCCCTTTTTCCTTACCTTTCTTTACCATCCTTTTGCTTATTAATAATGCATATTTTATGTGACCTTTGCTATTATCTTAAGTATATTTGGCAGTAAGTCAAGTTATAAAAAATAGTACTCATCTGAATGGCACTTAAGGTACTGGGGTCATAGATAAAAAGTTAGAATTTCAAGAAAGATATTTTCATATGACAATAATTTATTTCAATTTTTAAAACAATTTCATGGTAAAGCAATGATAAAAATCGATGTTTACTCTGAGGTTCGTGGAGTCTAGGGGTATAAGATCCTTATAATTGCACAGAAATGTGGACTTACACTCTCAACTTGATGTTTAGAAGATGTACGAGAAATAAGAAAGTCATCTGAATAGTGCCTGGCCAGAAATGATGGCTTGGTGTCTCTGTTGGTCTGCTTTTACATTCCTTTAGTTATTGGAGCTATGGATAAAGTAGGTTCTCCTCTGGGCCACCACTCAGTGTTGCTTTGTTTTTCCTCTAGGCTTCAGGGATGCCAATGAATGGAGAACTCCTTTCCCACGCCCAAAGCTTGGTCCAGACTGGACCTTCTCAGGCATTCATTTCACATGAGAAGTGCTGTCTGACCCACAACATCTCTGAATTAAACCTTAAAAATAGTTCCAGCCACAATTTCCACAGCGTTCAAGCAACCAGATTTGTAGCAGCAGCCTTTTCTCTGTGCTTTTGAAGCTTTTGTGGGCCCCCTTCGGTGGGGGGCAGGGAGCTTTTGTTTACCCGTGAAGCACCACTTTCAGTTATACTCATGATTATGTGACTTTCGGTATTTGCTATGTCCTCACTCTTGGCCAACACAAATATGTTATCACATTCGACCTTCCTTAGCATAAGAATGACTTTGGAAGGCCACAAGATTTTCTAATAAACAAATAATGAAGGAAATGAGAGCACCTGCAGAAGGAAGGAAAACCTCCAACTGCAGATTAGGAGATAAGACATAACAAAGCCATCCACGTTCCTGTTAAGTGATGGTCCCTTCCAAGAATGCAGAATGCTATGACCGCTTGTATGGAATGCCTGTCCTGGCACGCTCTCTCCAACACAAGCAGTCCATGTGGCCAGACCGGCAATGTTGGCTGATCCACTGTCACTGAATGAACCCCATGCATTCGCTCCAGGGCCTCCCTGGACCCCTACCCAGGAGGCAGAGGAGAAAGCTCCTGGTACCTTGACACTCGAAATTAACTCTTCGAGGGCAACGACTGCAATAGCTAGTCCCAGCCCTCTTTCTGTTCCCCGGATGCCCACTCCCCCATCCCGTCCCCCCCCATCCCAACTATTTAGAGGTTTGTTTATGAAGACGGTACTTAGGGTAGGGAGGAAAAGGGGTTCCCCTCTTATTCTTACTGCAGAGGAATATTTTAGCCTCTATAAGCATCAGTTCCATCCTCTGAAAATAATCCATTTAGACTAGAGGATCTCCAAAGTCCTTCCTCTGATGTTTTTAATAATGCTAACTCTGTTTCCCAGCTTCCAAAGATGCTCAAACTTCTTTAGAATGTTCATTTTATCATCTCTCGAATGCCTTTTCTTCCTTCACTCTTTGTAGGAAGAGCAGGTTCTGGAGTCACAGTACCTGGGTTCAAATCCTTGCTTCCTAATATGCTAGCTATGATCTTAAGCAAGTTCCTTAAACTTTGTTTAAGGTTCCCTTAAACTTTCTTAGCCTCTGTTCCCTCAACAGAGGAAAGGATGGTACAACCGTAATAATTATTATGCATGTTTCCCAGGTGTGTTGTGAGGATTGGGTCACAAAATCTGGACAGCACTTCATGTCCTTTCTTTCTTACACCCTTTCCTTTTCTCTCCCTCCCTTCCTCCTCCACCTTCATAGCCGTTTCTCCTACTCTGCCTATCACCCTCCTTTCCCCCTTCTTTCCTCATTTCTTCCACTTCCTCGCAGACTGCATTATACAGCACATATAAAGCAGAATCTAAAGGGGCCAGCAGCCGGATATTGGGTGGGAATATTTGAGGTCCCACTCTCACTTCTTGTACCTTCCATCATGGCCCAGGAGGCAAGCCCAGAGGCCTTGAGTCCATGGCACCAGCAGGTAGCACAGGGGACACCCAAGGGCATGGAGCTGCATAGAACCGGTAAGAAGCGCTTGGTTTGCATTTCCTTGAAATGGATGCAAGTACACTCAGGCTCTTAAAAAGTCATTCTGAGATGAAGCACTGACCTCACCTTAGTTCCGGAAGTTTCTTAAAACATCCACCGCCTCCTAGGTTCATTAGGCTCTTAGCAAAGTCTCTTTTTTTGGACGTTTGACAACCACCACCCTTACTGAGGGAAAGATGGGGAGGTAGAGGTGGGGTGAGGGGGATGGAAGAGAAAAAGGGGAAAGGAAGGACAAACTAACAGTTTGTAAAGGTAGGTGCCTGGCATATTTTGGAGTTAGTTTGGTGAGGAGTTGGTAGTTGAGTTTTAGGAAAGTTTGTTGTTTTTTTTTAAACCTGCCTAATATATCCTGAACCCCTAGTGCTTAAGAAGCTGTAAAGGTAGAACTACACCTACAGATGGGAGGGGGAGCACATGACCAGGATCCCACATACAGTGACAGTAAGTAGGTTTCACCTTGAGTGCCTACCCCTACCAATGTGTTCACCCAGAATGCTGTGTTTTGGAGAGGGAGGCACTACTACAATTTCCTGTCAACATCTGCAAGGGCAAGACAAGGGTGATGGGTACAGATGGATTATGTACCTGCCAGTTCTAGATTAAGATGCTCAATGATGACATCCTCATCTCAACCGGGGAGCAAAATAGCCTAAGACTGCCCCAGAGGATAGTGGATAGTGCGGCGTGCTGACAGGGGGAGAGCCGAGTATTCTTCTCTCGGGGTGAGGGTGGGGAATGGGATGGGGAAGGGAGTGGAGAAGACAGAGCTGCTGAAATGAATAGGGGAGGGAAAAGGAATTGGTGCACGGTAGGGGGATATAGAATATACATGAACCTTCACTCTTTGTGGGATGAAGTCATAGGAAGCAGTGTTTTAACCAAGTCTCTCCTTGCGCCTGTTAATGTTTAACCTCTGCTGAGGTGGGCTTCAGTAATTCAGCCGGACATATCTGCTGAGTGTAAATGGTTTTCTAGGTTTCCCATATGCTGTTTCTGTCTTAAGCTATTGATACTTGCAAAGAAAAGGGGGAAAAGTTTAATTCAAGTGTCTGAAAGAAGCCTTGCTTGTCTTCAGTTCCCTCGATGAAAAGTTAGGCCTTTTAGATAAATTTGACTATAACAAAGACTTTAAAAGGTCTCCCTCTCATTTTTTTGAAGATTGTTGCTATAGTGATGAAAAGTTAAATGGAAGAAATGAAGCAAAATCTGGCCATGGGTACTCCACACCAGCTCAAGTTGGAATGGTCCCTATGTCCTCTAGGTACTTAGTTTCCTTAGTATCAGTAGGCATGTGTTCCACAAGGTTTTCCTTCCGCACCCCCCAAAAAGTTTTATAATGACAGTCACTATTTTGAACTGCTACATTTATAACCGTAGCACATTTGATATAGCTATGATGATTTTTTTCCCTAGGTGCCACAATTTGTCAGTTATAAATCCATAGCTTTCAGAAGTAGCACAGTGAGGACTCGTGTAAGGAATTATGTATTAACAGGGCTTGTTCTCTTTCTACAGTGATGCCTCCTACTTCCTACATCAAACGGAACAATTATTCCTGTTGATTTCACCTTCTAATATCTTTTTTGTACTTCCTTTAGAGCTTCATATTGATCGTCCTTCTCTGCTTTTATTCAAACCATTGAAGATTCAAAACCATTAAAGATTCAAACTTCTTTAATCTCTTTGCCAAACTCCTGCCATAATAGTCTTGTTACTCCTTAAAAGGGTTCAGCAGCCTTCCGGCACCCGCAGGATAAAGCCCATTCGAGGTGTTCTTGCCTTGTCTGCCTCTCCAGCCCCATCTCTGCTTGTTCCATATCCTACAGTGGACGCCCTTGCCACATCAGGCCTCATAGTTCTGTCGGCTTTGTATGGTGATTCTTAGCTCCATGCTTCTGTAAGTGTCTCTCCCCTTCATCTTTGTGTCCACCAGGTAAGTGTTTACCTTTTGAGATGCGGCCCAAGCATTATCTCTAGTCACCAAGCCATTCTTTCTGCTTTCACCTTGGTTTTGCCTCTGTCCTAGCCCAGTAGGACCTCCAGGCTGTGTGCTCCAGTATGACCAGACAGGTTGCTAAATAATTAAATTCTTCCCCAGGACCTCCTAGTGACCTAGCAATTAAAGGGTTACTGCCTGCAATAGGAGAGGGCCTCCTGGACCCTGCTCAGCACTTTGACGCTATCCATTTGGGTTCAGTAGTTAATTTTTTTCAACTCCCCCTTGATTTCATTGGTCCCACCCTTTTTGGCACTGACTGTTGCATTTCCTAGTTCTTCCACGTTCCCTTCTAATTTGTAGC
Organism: Puma concolor; assembly: GCF_028749965.1. Classification (NCBI taxonomy): domain Eukaryota; kingdom Metazoa; phylum Chordata; class Mammalia; order Carnivora; family Felidae; genus Puma; species Puma concolor. The sequence goes on from NC_141672.1 coordinate 47,156,019, forward strand.
TTCTCCGAGGGTAGGGATACAGTCTTTCCCAGCCCAGAATCCCTGACATCCAGCTCAGAAACTGAAACAAAGTAGGTGCAAAATAGGTGCTTAGTAGAAAAGAGGCTGTCTCCTGGGGCAGGGTGGGGTGTTGCAGAAATGATGTGGACTGATTTCTGATTGGCTCTGAACCTCCCTTCTTTTACAGTGGTGGTTCTTAGCTGGGGTGAGTTGGCTCCCAGATGTGACATTTAACCATGTCTGGAGACACCATCTGGAGTTTCAGTTGTCACGACTGTGGGAGTGGGGGGTGAGGGTGGGGGGTGCCAGTGACATCTGGTGAGTACAGGCAAGGGTCCTGCTGAATACCCTATAAGGTGCAGGACAGCCTCCACAACACAGCCTCATCTGGTCCGAAGTGTCAATCAACAGTGCTGAGGTTGAGCTCCTGTATTGTAGCCTTCGCAAAAAGTTCCTTTCCTCCGTACTGGGGTCTGACATTGGGATCTCATCCTCTCATTGGTTAGTGACCTTGTCTCCCTACCTTCATGCTCTAGTGAGTCTGTACCTAGGAACAGAAGTAAATTGTAATTTCTTTTTTTTTTTTTCCTCTCTACTTTTGCTGTCAAGGAGGTCCCTCTATACCTTCTCTCTGCCTGCATCCCTCCAAGGTTGAGGCCCCTCCCTTATTTACATGACTCAAAGTGAAGGTTTTTGAGCAATATGTAAGCTTTGAAGTTTATGTGTACCACCTGACATACTCAAGGTGCTGTTTGGGGTCCGAGAGAGAACGGCTGAAAAACAGAGAGACACCGAGAGTCTAGATATTTGACTGTGTCCAGAGGAAATCAAAACACCGGGTAGAACACGGGGAAAAAGGGGCTGCCAGTCAGTTTTGTTTATGTGGAACAAGCCAATTGTTTCCTCCTATGTGAGTGGCTGGTTTTGTTTTATCTTTATGTAGCCACTAGGCCCTTTTTTTCCCCACAGACCAACTAGAACTCATTCTTTCTGTGATATTCGTTTTGGCTCCCCCCCCCCCCCACCTGCCCTGCCTTTGATTTCTTCCAATGAACTCTTATTTTGCTGCATAATATCAAAATATTTTCTTCAAAGACAATTTCCTTTAAAAATAAACTGTTATCAGGAGAGAAGCTATGTTCACAGCTGGTAAAGGCATGATTAAATAATCACCGTATGGGGAATTGAAAAGCAATTTCATAATATAGCTTCGGAATCCAAAGAGAAAATCGAAGGAAACATTCCAGTTAGTTAAGAAAACTTTTAATCAAATGAAGTGTTTGAACTCTGTTTGGTTTTTGTATTTTTTTTTTTTTTGGCAACTTTCTGTATGTGCCTGTTTTACTTGGGGAGACTTTGTAAGAGGTTATCTTAATACAGTTATGGGCTTCCTGAGAGTTTAGTTAACCTTCTAATTACATATAAAATAGCCTTGCAAATAGTTACACTAAATGTTTTGGACATAAATTTGAACACGGGCCCTTATCTTTACTGCCACTCTCCACCGTAGCTCTTTTTATTTTTTATTTTATTTTTAAAATTATTGTGAGTCTAAAAGGAAACAAGAATATTTTGAGAGAAACACTTATATTCTTTATGCTCATAGAGTGACACAGACTCTTTTACCAATGAGTAATGAAGATACAGAAAAGTAGAACCAACTTTTGAATCAGAGAGGCTGGGGCTCTGTCAGTGACCAGTATGCGACTCTCAGAAATCCCCTAACTTCTCAGGGACTTCGTTTACCTCATCTGTAGACTGGGTACAATGCTACCACTCTTCAGGTTTGTGTTTTGGACTAGAGTTTACCAGTGCAAAGCGTTCATCACAGTGCACGGCATGTCTGGGCTACTCAGGAAGCAATAGCGATGATTGTTGCCAGTTGGTGATTCAGAGGCAAACTTTTTACAGAAAAGATTTCATGTTGAAACTGATAAAATGTCAGAGCTACCAAAGAGGAATTTGTAAAATGTGTATCAGAATTTCTAAGGCCACAAGCTGAACATGTAATTTATGCCTATGGTTTTGGGACCAATATATGTTGATTTTAGGTAAGAATGCCTTGATTTTTTTTTTTCTTTTTAACATCAGTGAGTATGGAAATCCTGTACTAATACCAGGGAGCAAAACAATTTACATACCTGTAATCATTAGACATTGTATATTTCACTAGACAATTGTGTCTGAATGTTTATAAATGTTACTGTATTATCAGCCCAAGGTTTTTAAATAAGAAATTTAATTATGAAATTCAACATTATTTAAATACATTCAAAAGAATCCAAATGCATCTTTTGAAACATTTTGGACTTTGCAAACTGATTTGATTGTATAAGATGATAACTGAGGTAATCTGTTTCATAAAGCTATATTAAATCTTGAAAAAAAAGATGAAATACCTTAGAAAACTCTTCCCAAATTTTGTGAAATGACTTCTACTGTTTACATGTATACACTAAAATAATCAAAATTATATGTTCTAAAAACATGTTGAGCTTCTATAACAGAACTGACATATGCTTTGGATGGTGTTTGAGTAGCACATTCAGTAAGCCATTTAATCAGTTTACATAATACTGTATTTGAAATGGCTCTCTCAAGCATATTTATCTGTTTTTTATTTCCCATGAAAATTTGAATTTTATTTAAATACCTATATGTCATTTTTGCATTATCTTGAAAAATGGTATTTAAACATTTTGTAAAGACTTCCATTAGTATTAACCCAATAGGTTAATTCCAGAGAATGGTATTCTAATTAAATTCTTGCTTTTTACCTTTCATAGGAATGCTATATCATACCTGTATATAAAGTTTAGGTTGGAGGTACTACAGTGAAAAGATAACCTTGCCTATCCACACACAACCTTAAATGCACATAGAATTTTTAAAGATTAGATGAGTTCAATTATCCAGCAAAGGACATTCTCTGATTCTAAAAAATAGGAAAACTAGTGACACACAGATAAAGAGAATCGACCTAGTCTTAAAGCTTATTGCTTTGTATTTTTGTCTTATGAACTTTGAATTGAACTTCTGCACAGGATCTGATCTGGATGAAATGTCATATCTGAGACTGATCCTTATCTCCTAAACGTTTCCTTTGTTTCTTTGATTCTTTGGGCTTTACCCTCTTATTTTATTGTGAGTGGCCCAGAGCTTTGATCTTGCAGTGAGCTCTGGCTTGCAACACAAACCTTCGCTTTGGTATGACACACAGAAGGACATGGGTATACTCAGAAAATCTAAATAGACAAGAGGTTACTTCTTCTGAAGGCAAATGGAGTAACTTCAGAATTTATTGTCTCCCATTACATTATGGGAAACTAAAAATTCACACGGGTATTTTAACGTTAAGAAAGCACACCTGTGAGAACAAGTTTGATGTACAGTATGTATCTGTTTCTCATTTCATTTACAATAGTTTCTTGCGTTTTATGAATTAAAATATTCTCCTTTGCATGGCTGCAGACATAAAAATTTACAGCCATCTTTTGGATTCCAAATTCCTTTTCTGGCTCAAAAATTACATTAAAATAGTTTTGAAGCTTTACAGTGAGTACAAGAATAATTAATACACCCAACACAAAATATATCATAGTCAGGTGTTTTTTAGCCTAAATGATAATTAGAAATGCCAAGTGCATAATAAAAATAGCAGTCATAACTATTTTGTTTGCAAATAATATTTCGTATTTCCCGACTTAAATGTTTCTTGCTTTAAGGAAAAAAAAGGTACATACAATTTTCCGAATCATATAGTTCACTGTATTTACAGTTTCAGGGAATGTACTCCGTATTGGAAGAATGTATTTAAGCTAACAGACACCCTCTACATTGGAGATACTTGTGTAAAATATACCGCTAAAATTGAGGATGTCATAAACAGAGTGCTTTGACACTCAGATACTTCTAAAGATGCTTGAGGTGAACTTCAAAGGGTTTCTTTCTCCAAGAAGACCTACTAATAAGTTAATTATAAACATGTAAGTGTGGAGTTGAAGGATATTTTCTTGGCTTTTGTATCTTTGTTTCAGCAGCAAATGTTAAGCAGTAATCCGGATTCAGCCATATGCCTATATTAATGGCCAATCTATCATTTTGAGATGGACACTGACACTTTTATGTTCCTCAAAATAAAAGCAGCCAAGAAATTGATTTCACATGCTGAATAAATGAGTAATTAGGATGGGAAAAATCTTACTTGCTGACATCAGACGTTTCTCTAACAGACATTTCTCCTAACAGTTTTCATTAAACTTGAGAATTTTAGTGAAGGAGCCAGTTCAGAAACATAATGGTGGACAACACCAAACCACAGACTGTGGTCAGGAAGCAGCCTTCTTACTAGGACTAGCATGTCAGTCTTCCAAGCATCAGAGCCTTTATTATATTGCTCTTTATTGACATACTTACCTACAGACTTATATTTTTTTAAACTGGGATTCACCCACTAGCTACTAAGCAAGCACTGAACTTTGTCCAGTGGGTTCATAACCCGAATTCAAGTTGTAGGTAATGTTTGTAATTCTAAAAATGCCGACATTTGTCATTGTGAATTATGTTTCCTTTAGGAAATTCCTTTACTAAAGAGAGGCACTCATTTTTGACACTAATCAGATGCCTCTGTGCTGACCCTCTTGCTGAATGAGACCAGGTTTTCTAGGTTATTAGTATTTAAAAAGAAATAACCATTCAGTGTAGCATTTCAGTAAATAATGACCTCCAGGACTTCTTAGGCATATTCCACAAATTTTCCCACCCACAGCCATGATTAACTCTGAAAACATCACAGGGCTTTTCTATGTCAGCTGAGCAGAGGCTTGGAGCTCTTCGTTCACATTTTTCACTTAATCCGATGTCTTTGAATTCCTTGCCTTGTAAGTTCCTATATATAAAGATTAGAAACTGCTTTTGGCTATGCAGAATTACATGCTTTTAGATGAAATCCAATCCATTGTAAAAGGTTTTGTTCAGAGCAACGCTATTTATTCCTTGTTGAATTTGGATGACACAGAGAAGAACATTAGTTAACTGGGAACAGAAATTGTCTTACCCAATTTAAAAAAGCTGTAGCAATAATTTTGGGAAAGACTAGAAATATTAAACGTCGGTGAGTTTATTTAAGCCTTTTAAGGAAAAGAGGAAATACCGGAAGATAATTAAAAGTGCAGGGCTAACTTTCCCTCTGGAATGTCTTGGGCTTGCCTGCCTTTTACATAGGTTATGTCACAATGAAGCCTGGGGATTGAAAAAGAATTTTTGGCATTTAAGGAAGTGATGGGATTTTGTGATTCTTAGTACTCTTCCTTGAGTAAAACAGGTTAAAAAAATCTTTAGGAGTGAAGAAAAAAAAAGTCTGTGGATCTCATGAGCTATCAGAAATGGTTTTCTTTTACCTGGTTTCCAAATACAATAGGTTAAAAACTTGGAGAAACACTGAAAAGCGATTACAGTCTCCCAAATGGTTACTCTCTCTGACCACTTAGAGACCAGAGGGGAGGCTCCTACCTGAGATTTAAGATGAGACTCTTAATATTTGGGTGTGGAATTCCAAAGAAACAGAAACATGGAGGTGAGGGGTGGGGTGGGGAATTGAGAGCACGAGAGGTGTGCACACGTCGTCCAAGGAGGAAAATACTGAACGAATATATAATTTGTTCGTACAGCAGGATTAAAATTTTTGTTCCCTGTGGAGTACAGGCATAAGTCCATAGACAATCTTTGCAAAATTGGCTGAATGATCCCTTGAACTTAAAGGTAGCAAATTCTTGGGGTCTTTGAGTTCTACATTTTTACATCTTTGCACCCTTTCCAGCAAACAGAAAAGGCTAAAACACTCTCCAAAGGCCCCTTTTTGTTGTTCTGTGTGTCGCTCTCTGCCTTTTGCATCTTATTTTCTTCCCAGATGCATTTAACAGATTTTTGTTTTTGTTCGTGTAAATGAGCTTCATCTCAAATAGCCATGTCCCTCCCACTTCTGAATCCACTCTTAATGGATAACCCTTCCTTCCTTGTTTCCCAATCTGCCCCCTTGAAACATTTGCTGCTTCACTGTGTTTAACATTAGCATTGGATGGTTCTCAGGATTCATTCAAAGATGGGAAATGAGGTTTTTTTTTTTTTTTTTTAATTGACTTGGCTGGAAGGTGCTCACATACAAAGGATGCTGGGAAAAGAAAATGAACAGACATTCTAGGGAAGTGAGGTAATCGCTCTGGGCACAGGGCAGTTCCAGAAGGTCCCACTCAGAGTGGGCTTCAGTGTTACCAAGCATGAATCTCCCAGTTCCTGGCTGGGTGCCTTGTGATGGAAAGGGCATTGTAAATATTTAACCCCTCTCTCAGTGAACACCTCTCATCCCCAGTATTATTGATGAATCAACTCTTTGCTCCTGGAAGCTTCTTTTATTTATTTATTTTTTCTTTTTTGGAAACTAACTAAAAAGAAAAAAAAGAAGACTAAAATACTATGACTTCATTGAATTGAGACCCAGACTTCTCTGAGAAACCTCGTTGAAGAGGAAGCCGGAAATGCTTGACTGAAGAATGTCAATGGCTGTTTCATGTGTACTCAACGCATAATATTTGTCTGGGGAAAAATCCCAACGTAAGGGAAGTTAACATAACCAGAAAGAACCCAGAACGGGAAGCTCTGAGAAGGCTGGGGCTGACTGTCCTGACCACCACCACCACCACCCAGGTGGTGGGTGCATGGTGCATGCTTGCAGGATGGATGAATGAGTTACCCTGCAAGCTGCAGTTGCCAGATCCTTGGCTTGTTCCTTTTTGGTGTCATGCGTATTAGGCCTAAAATTTGCTTTGAAATCACAGGAAGAAAGACTCTATATAAACCAAATGGCCATTGTTTTCTCTAATATAATGTCACACCCAACCCCCAATCCCTCCCAGACAACAATTGAACCAAAGCAGTATCTGTCACATGATGCCTGAGGTCAAGTTCCTCTCAGTTGCCTCTAGCCTGACATTATGTAAACCACTGAAATAAAGGCAACAGAGTCTTAATATTTCTTTGGAGGTATGCACTTAATAAAAACACAATTTGAAGTGAGAGAGTAGAGAGAGCACATTGTTCGATTTCCTCCAAGGGAGTAAGAGACACAGACCCAGTCTCCTACAAATTCCTTTTTTTCTTTGATGAAGTTAACAGGAAAAGGATTTTGGACGTCCAGGTTGTTTTCGGGAGGGAAGGCCTGTCCTCACTTGCACAAGGTGATTTCTATCTCCTGGTAAGTGCTCAGACAAAGCAACAGAGTCTAGGTGAGTTTATCCTGACATGTTGGTAATAGTAGGGGCAGAGACCATAAATGTTGAGCTTTGTGAAAGTGTCCTAGGATTGGTGAAATTTCCACGTTTGTATATTTTAGAATTTAATTTATGGTGAGAAAAGGAAGTGTTCTTACACATCCCCAGTATTGATGAGAAGTGTACCCTTCTCAAGATAGTGTGCTACAAGGTCTTCATGTTTTTTATTTATCTATACAGCAGGTACCTATTTAGCACCTGTTACGGGTCAGCCTGGAGTCAGACAGACACGCCTCCTGCCTTCCTGGAGTACCTATGTTTAGCATTGAAACAGTTATCAATGAACAAATATTCTACTCATGCTTTGAGCGAAATACTATATTCAAAAGCTGAAGACCACCTAACAATAATAATGAGGAGGAGGAGGAGGAGAAAATAAAGAGGAGGAAGAGAAGAAAATTCAAGAAAATAAAGCATAAGGCAAAAACCAAGAACAAATCAAAAAGACATCCTGTGTTAATCAGTAGCAGACAGTTCAGCCCAGATGTATGAATCCACCTTTAGAAGTCCTATCACACATTATTTATTCAACGGACACTATGAAGCGGGGATCAGTAAGAGAGCCAAAGCTTGGGTCAGTCTGCAGATGTTTGCTATTCTTCCGGGAGTTTCCTCCTGACACAACCACCTGCTGAGGTAACTTGGAATTGTGGTAGCCACAGAGAAAGCACAGAAGGGAAGTCCCATTCATCTTGCAAGGCAAGTTCAGGTCACATGTTCAGTATTCCTTCCCTTGATAAGATTCCTCCACTGGTGATGATAAGCCTATTTATCTTAGTTACCTAGTGCCATGATGAGGGAATTCCTGCTTTCCTCCCTTTCCTTGGTCTGCACCCAGCAGAAGGGAGGCGAGAGGCCACATATGATGGCAGAATGTCCTTTCCTGCTCATGTCCTGGTTCTTCCAGATGCATCTACAAGCAGTGCCCAGGACATAGCAAGCCATGAAAAAAGTGTGTTGCATAAATTAATAAAAATATTGTCAGAAGAGTAGGTCAAGTGCCTTACAAGGCAGGTGGGAAATGCAAAGAGCAGAATGGCCAGTGTGGTGAGCAGTATGCAAGCCAGGGACCACATAGGCAACATGGGTCCCACTCCATGGTACCAGCAGCTTAGTTCTAATGGATTCTTGCTATGGGAGGAACATGGGTCCAGTGTTGCTCAATCTTCTGACTTTTCAAGAGGAGCCTGAAATCTAGATTTTTGTGTGAAATCTTATTTAAAAAAATATGATTTAAAAATGTTGCTATCACTATTTTTAAAACACTGTGAGGACCAAACAAACCTGTCTGTTGGCCAGATGCAGCCCATGTCTGCTAGTTGATAGTTCTAGCAGAGATAAAAACAAAGGGGATCCTGTCAGAAGAAACAACTCCATGAAAACAATAAGTTTGAAAAAATTTGTTTTCAGTCCATATTTATGAACTCTTTTGGTTTATATCACTTAGAATACGTGCTAGAGACTGTGAGGTTCTAGGCAAACTTGTCAGGACTCTCTTTGGCCCCTGCTATCTTCTCAGGGCAGGTACCTGGAGCCCTGTTGTTAGCTCCAAGGTGCCAAAACTCTCCTCAGGGCTACTGCTTGCACTTAATATATCTGGATCAACACAATAAGCTTAAAAAACCTTTGTGTGGGTCTTTCTACCTGGTGACCAATGGAGATACCACCTAGGCCTTGCTCTCCAAATGATCACAACAAACAACGGTACCTGACCCAAATATATTTAATCATAAGTTTTGGGGAGGGATAGAGAACTGAGGCCTCATATCCTTCTGGGAATAAGAGAAAATGGACTTTTTTTTTAAATATATGAAATTTATTGTCAAATTGGTTTCCATACAACACCCAGTGCTCATCCCAAAAGATGCCCTCTTCAATGCCCATCACCCACCCAGCCCTCCCTCCCACCCCCCATCTACCCTCAGTTTGTTCTCAGTTTTTAAGAGTCTCTTATGCTTTGGCTCTCTTCCACTCTAACCTCTTTTTTTTTTTTTTCCTTCCCCTCCCCCGTGTGTTCCTGTTAAGTTTCTCAGGATCCACATAAGAATGAAAACATATGGTATCTGTCTTTCTCTGTGTGGCTTATTTCACTTAGCATCACACTCTCCAGTTCCATCCAGGTTGCTACAAAGGGCCATATTTCATTCTTTCTCATTGCCACGTAGTACTCCATTGTGTATATAAACCACAATTTCTTTATCCATTCATCAGTTGATGGACATTTAGGCTTTTTCCACAATTTGGCTGTTGTTGAGAGTGCTGCTATAAACATTCGGGTACAAGTGCCCCTATGCATCAGTACTCCTGTATCCCTTGGGTAAATTCCTAGCAGTGCTACTGCTGGGTCGTAGGGTAGGTCTATTTTTAATTTTTTGAGGAACCTCCACACTGTTTTCCAGAGCAGCTGCACCAGTTTGCATTCCCACCAACAGTGCAAGAGGGTTCCCGTTTCTCCACATCCTCGCCAGCATCTATAGTCTCCTGATTTGTTCATTTTGGCCACTCTGACTGGCGTGAGGTGATATCTGAGTGTGGTTTTGATTTGTATTTCCCTGATGAGGAGCGATGTTGAGCATCTTTTCATGTGCCTGTTGGCCATCTGGATGTCTTCTTTAGAGAAGTGTCTATTCATGTTTTCTGCCCATTTCTTCACTGGATTGAGAAATGGACTTTTTACCCCAGTCAGCACAAAGCAAGTTTCCAGGGTGTGACCTGCAGAGAACGTCTGTGACCTTCTTTACTTCAGAAATTCCAGCAGGAGGCTATAGCTCTGGCTACAACCACTGGTTGAACCGGTTAGCAGGAAGCTTGACCTGCCAGCAAAAAGAGAGGGAACAAGAAAACCCTTTCCCTACCCCCACCCCAGTTTGTCCAGATGCCTCAGAGCCTAGAATTGATTGACCCAAGAGAACGGATTTTAATGAATTTATCTTTACTAGTCTGTATTAGATATGGTAGGCTACCTGATGCTATAATAAATAAGCCTCCAAACCTCAATGGCTTACCACAATAAAAGATTATTTTATACATAGGCAAAGTCTACTGGGTTCTCAGAGGGTGGTTTTTTTGGGACTCTTTTCCAAGCATAGATTCTGGGATCCAGATCCTTCCCTTTAGGGCCTCTGCTGTCCCCCAAGGTGGCCTTGAGCTCTTCTCCTCGGATAAGCAAGGAGAGAAATGATTGGCCTATTTTATAGCCAAGCCTAGGAGTAGCAATCTTTGCTTCTGTAATATTTCATTGTCTACAATTTAGTCACGTGGGAAGCTGTTTACCCTTCTTTTTACCCTGGAGAAGGAAACAACGTGTGTGAAAATATTGTCGTCCTGAAACATTGCCTGTTGACCGTCTGAGACAAGGAGGGAGGGTCATGCCAATATGTTCTTTGCTTCGTTCCTTCATTTCTCCCTCTTTTTCCTTTCAACTCTTTCCCCTTATCTTTTTTCTCCCCCTCATGCTGATAATGACTGGCCAACCACAAAAGCAGTGAAGCCCAAGTGATAATAAGTTAGGCTGGCTTTCTATGAGACTGGACTTTAAAAATCAGGGAAGAAGCTTCAGATAACACAATAGTTAATTTGTCTCTAATTAGCTTATTGCTAATTTCCCAGTCAATATAACTGTTTTCATAGAACTCTACTTTCTTCTCCTCCTTGGTAAGTCTATAAACTTATAAGAGCACTTAGACTAAGATGTATGTAGACCTTTCCAACTTAATATACACATGGGATCCCTTACTTAATTTCTTATATTTCCATGATGGAGACAAACCTTTAATTTATTGATTCTCGGCACTTTCAAAGTGACTCCCATGAGAGGACCTAAGAGCGCTTCACAAATATTTAAGTCATTAATGTTCATACAAAGGAGTTTTTGAGGTAGCTGAGCCAAGCGTCAAACTTCCTTGGTTTACAGGAGAGAAACTGAGTCATAGAATAGTTAAAGGATTTGCTTATGATCATTCTCAAAAGTAACCATTATTTCCAGAAGTTCCTAAGACTTTTAATCATCTAGTTTCCCAAATCAGATCAGAATTTACATTTAAAACCCTTATTAAAACCCTCTTGCAAAAATTAAAGTATATTTACATTTTATGGATTTTAAATATGCATTTTGGAATCATAATCACTAAAATTGGGTCCTTTGCCCTAATTTAGAAGTCGTTGGGACATAGATTTTAAAAGTTCACTCAAAGACAAGATTTTGAAAGCCACAAGGTCACATTAGGTGTCCAAGTAAGGGGGTCCTTTTGGTTTGTGAATTTGGTTTCCTGGGGAGTCTGTGTTCCTATGAAACAAGCCTAAACAACATGCCTGAACTTTGAATGCAATTTACAGAATGTCAGTAAGAGGTGACATTCTTAGTACAAGCAGCTTACGTGGGGAAGCAATAATATTCTAACCAAGTGAAAAATGACTATTTAATGCATTGTATATAGAATTGTTAAACAAAAGAAGATAGACTTTTGAGTAGGCTTAAAGTGACAGTTTTGGGGAGGGTTTATTGACCAGATGCAGTGAATCTGAGATCAATTAATTTTGCTTTGAAGTTTGTTCTTGATCCAGATCTTCAATAAGAAGGTAGTTTCCAAATCACTGGTCTGTGAACACTGCTTGTGATTAATTACCCTTTTATAATCTTAGGAATTCTGTTCTTTGCTATATTTTGAATAACTTTGACTCCATGGGGAGTTGTATTTTGGCTGGTATATTTGGAACTGCTAATAAACACCTACTTCCTGTTTTTCTTACTACTGTGTATAGCAAATTGTAAAATTACTTGTATCGCCTTCTCTGTTTCTTGTGTGTTTAATCAGCCCTGATTTATGTTGTGGTATAATCTGCATGGAAGAGTCATTGCCAACACATTTTCTCATAGCTTCAAAATGTTAAGATACTGTATCTTCGTACTGAAGTACAAACTGGAAGAATGATAGGAGAAAGTATTCCATTTCATCAACACAGAAAAATTGGATTTTAGTGCCTTGAACCTCAAATAACTCTTGGAAAGAAGTTAGTGTATTTTCATTTTATTTTTTTATATATATATTTGAGGTCAGCAGTTTTATGTTTTAGGAAGTCACGTGATAGGATGGAAGGTGCTTTTCTGTTTTTCTTTGAGGTGTAATTTTTCTTGGTAAAGTCCAAACAGCGTATTCAGCTAATAATAAGAATCGTTGCTGTTATTACTCATCTCAAGCTTTTAATTTGCAAAATGCTCCCGTTGCTTTTTTTGCTCATGTTAGCTTGGCCAGCACGGAGAACCCTGGCTTGTGTTGTGTGGGCTGCGGGTTCATGTTCAGGAAGTTCAGGAAGTTGCTGACCTAGGATAGGTTGGGACTTCCCACCAAAGGTAAGGCACCTGGCAGGCACCGGCTCTGGTCCTAGCACAGGCCCCAGAAGGAGGTGACTCTCTTTGCCTTCCAAGTCCAGACTGTTACTGAGTGAATGATCAACAAATATTTATTCTCCTTTGCTGATAGAAAAGTGTAGAGAGTTAATGAGTTACTGGTGCCCTGGAATCTCTACCCTTTTTCTACTCTTTCACCAGAGCTCCACCCCATGTTCCTGGGGACCCAAGTGGCAATGGAAAGGTTGAGAATGATATGAGGTGTTACTTAGGAGCAGTCTACAGATTTGGCCCGGCATTGGCCATGGAGCAGTAAGTACTACCCTTAGAGGTGGACAGCTGGTTAACCCCTGTTTTAGAGGATGCTGTTAAGACCCTTCTCTGCTTTCCACCTAACCAGTGGGGCAAGACATCTTAGGGGGCTAGGCAGTATCCACCCAGAGCCTATGCCCAATCCCTCCATAATCTGGGTCCCCAGAAGCAGAGAATTCCTGCCCAGTGTTTCCAGTGTCTTCCAGGTCTATGAAAGCCTTGTTCCTCATTCATTCTCCTGAGAGGTGGCTGGTGCTCTCCACGTTTCTTTGGAGTTCTTAATGGAATTCTTACATTGTCACTTCTCCTTGCTCTGCAGTTGGCTTCTCAAACCTTCCTTTCAACCTTTCTTCACCAAATTCCAGACTCCCACCTTCAACTGCCTTCTTGTCTTCTCTCCCTGGAGGTCCCATCAGCACCTCCAATGCAATCTTTAAAACCAGAAAGAAAATCAGAATCTCCCATGACCAGTTTCTATTTTTGAGATCTCTGCTCTGGCTGATCACACCGCCTCAACAATTAGCCAGTCACTTGTATTCAGAACCAATTTTGACTTCTTGCTCTCCTCTATTGCTCTCACCTAATAGATTCAAAATTAATTAGTTAACTCTGGATATGAGGTGGGGTACCACAGCACCCAACCTCTAGCTCACCTCCCACCTCCTTCCTCATGGCTGCTGCCTGCTGGGGGTTTCTGGCTGCCCACCGAAGGACCTTTTGTGGGGAAGGACCTCTCAGGCCCCACCTTCCCCTGCTTGACTTTAACCCCCTGCACCAGCTGGCCAGGCTCATCTTCCCAGAGGAAATCGGAAGCGCTCCTATCACTCCTATGCTGAAGGGAGTCTCATTTCCTGATCAAATTTAGCAAAAACTTCTCAACCAGTTATTTAATTATTTCGTTTCCGTGTCGTATGTATTCTGTGTCTTTCATCAAGCCATTATGATCCATTAAGACCTAAAATAATACTGAGAAACCTATCTTGTGTTCTCAACTGTAGTGAATGTTTTTTTCTTTTTCTTTTTCAACTGTACTTTTTATTGTATAATACTTCAGAACAGATGAGAATTGGAAATAATATGATGAACAGCAGGTACTTACCATTTGGTTTTACCAAATCCTAACATCATGTCGTATTTGTTTCTGACTTCTTTTAAGTTTAAAAAATAAGGCTTCACTGATATTGTAAAGGCTTCAGGGTACCCCAATTCCATCCTCCTCTGTTTCTCTTTCTCTCCCGAGACAACCATTATTATTATCATACTATGTTTACACTACATACTTACGTCTCCAAAAATATATCTTACTACTTTTCAGGTTTATAAACTTAATATGAAAGTGATAAATAATTGAGCAACGACTTTGCTCTACATAATGTTTTGCAGCCTTATCCATATATGTTTCATGTAATGACTCCAAGTTATTCCGCTATGTGAATATTCCAAATTTATTTCTCCATTTCCCTTTGGTGGATGTTTATGCTGTGTCCAATCCTTGGCTCTTTACACACAGTTGGTATGTGTCTTGTTGCATGTGCTTCATCATATCTAAGTACAGGGGTTTCTCGAGGGCTTAGAAGAGGAATTTCAGAAAAAAATAAAAAATAAAAATAAACATGGAATTTCAGGTTTCCCGGTGTGACCGTCTTCAGCTTGCTAAAGAACTCTGCACTTGGCACCGGTTTATGTTCCTGCTGGCAGGATAGGAGGGTCCCTGCTCCTGCACACTCTCACCTGCACTTGTGATTATCAGACTTGTAGAATTTTGTGCATAGGGTCAGTGTGAAATTGGATCTCATCGTTGTTTTCATTTGCATTTGTCTGATTTTCAGTAGAGGAGGGTTTTTTTATTTTTTATTTTTTTATTAAAAAAATTTTTTTAATGTGTATTTATTTTTGAGACAGAGAGAGACAGAGCATGAGCAGGGAAGGGGCAGAGAGAGAGGGAGACACAGAACATGAAGCAGGCTCCAGGCTCTGAGCTGTCAGCACAGAGCCCAACATGGGGCTTGAACTCATGAACTGTGAGATCATGACCTGAGCCGAAGTCGGATGCTTAACCGACTGAGCCACCCAGGCGCCCCTAGAGGAGGTTTTGTAGACAAGACACATGAAGCACAAGCACGGAGGATCTGTGAAAGAGTCATACATTGTGCAGTGCAAGAAGAAAGATGCCACAGAAGTAAAAAACAGGACACAGACTGGAATAGACATGTGTACCATCCCACTGGTACGCAAGATTAGCATCCAGAATGTGTGAAAAACTCCTGTGAATTTTAATGTTTTTTTTTTTTTTTTTTTGAGAGCGAGAGCGAGAGAGAGAGAGAGAGACACAGAGTGCCAGTGGGAGAGGGGCTGAGAGGGAGGGAGACGTAGAATCTGAAGCAGGCTTCAGGCTCTGAGCTGTCAGCCCAGAGCCCGACATGGGTCTTGAACTCACGATCCATGAGATCATGACCTGAGCTGAAGTCGGGCACTTAACCAACTGAGCCACCCAGGCGCCCCAAGACTCCTGTGAATTTTAAAATGACGACTCTGGGGGCGCCTGGGTGGCGCAGTCGGTTAAGCGTCCGACTTCAGCCAGGTCACGATCTCGCGGTCCGTGAGTTCCAGCCCCGCGTCAGGCTCTGGGCTGATGGCTCGGAGCCTGGAGCCTGTTTCCGATTCTGTGTCTCCCTCTCTCTCTGCCCCTCCCCCGTTCATGCTCTGTCTCTCTCTGTCCCAAAAATAAATAAACGTTGAAAAAATAAAATAAAATAAAATAAAATGACGACTCTGTAGAAAATGCACAAATGCTATAAACAGGCGCTACTCAAAAGAAGTCTCACATCATCCTGGAACTCAGTAAACATTTGCTGGTTATGACACGAATAGAATAGAATTAGTGGCCAAAGCAGATCTTGGCAGGTGTCAGTGTCTTCACTGGGTCCCTGGGACACAGAATCCGAGATGGAAATTTGTGTGGGGGAAGTTTGATGAGGCTTGGTCCCAGGGGGAAATGAGGAAAGCAGCACTGGGCAGAGTGAGCAGTTGATTTGGGAACTCTAGAGCAGGATGGCCCTTCACAGGAGTCCTGAACTGAGGCAAAGAGGCTGGGCCTTTGTGTCCTTACATCCACTAGTTCCTGGTTACAGGCCTCCCCAAGTCGGGGAAGTAACCTTTGGTGGGGCAGGTCCCTTTGGCAGAGAGACTGTCCAGGGAGACTTTGTTCAAGGAGAAATTCAGCTGTGAGCCATCAGTAGCCTACGCTCCTGGCAGCCCGGGGAACAGGGAGGGCGCTGGGTGGGGCACCATAGCATCCACTTCATCCACTATTAAGATTCAGTGAATCAATGAAAGTATCATGGTTAAGAGTCAGAGAGCCCAGAATTGATTCCCAGACCCACTACTTATCCACCTAGGTAACCTTGGGCAAGTTAACTCTTGTTACTCTCAGTCATGATATTCTTTCAACAAATATTGAGTATCTGAGAGCACCTTCCTTGGGATTGTTGTGGGGGGTGAGTGAATGCATACTCAGTTTAACACAGCTCCTGGCCCATGTTTAATGCTTGATGAACAGTAACTATTATTTATTGTTATTAATAATACTTGTCGGGGGATGCCTGGGTGGCTCAGTTGGTTGAGCGTCTGACTTCAGCTCAGGTCATGATCTCGCTGTCTGTGAGTTTAAGCCCTGCATCGGGCTCTGTGCTGATAGCTCGGAGCCTGGAGCCTGTTTCAGATTCTGTGTCTCCCTCTCTCCCTGCCCCTCCCCCACTCATGCTCTGTCTCTCTTTCTCTGTCAAAAATAAATAAACATTAAAAAAAATTTAAAAAAATAATACTTGTGGGTAAAAGCCTGTGTTTCTTTCACTCTGTCTATGTCGTACAGCAAGAAACTTTCTTGGAATGTACTTCTGTGGCTTTCTTAGATAAATGGAATACTCATGAGGTTAGTGGGATTTAGAACAGACTTATTCTCTAGTCTAAGTCTCTAAGTGCCTTAGCCATTTAATAAAACATTTCCTGGCTTCGTGTTTAAAACTCAATTGACTTCCCACTCCTCAAGGCCAATGGTTATTTTTCTCTTCCTATTTTTGTAGGACCCAGTTCCTATAACGAATGGGTAATCTCAGGCAAGAGAAACGATTCAAATGCCCCATCTCTACCTTGACTCTATAAAGTCACTATGGTAAGTAGCTTTAGACATTAGAAAATTATTTCCTTGCTAGGATCGAGTAGAATTAAATAAATTTTAGAGCTAGAATGGATCGTAGACTTTAAAGATTATCCAGGCTAATGGTTTTCTTTCTTTTCTTTTTTCTTTTAAGTGGTGGGAATCTACCTCTTGCCACCCCCTACCACTTAAAAACTTAAAATTTTTAATGTTTTTAGTTCATTTATTTTGAGAGAGAGAGAGGAGAGAGAGAGAACAGGTGAGAAGGGGAGGGGCAGAGAAAGAGAGACAGAATCCCGAGCAGGCTCCATGCTGTCAGCACAGAACCCAACACAGGGCTTGATCTCAGGAACCTCATGATCATGACCTAGAGCCGAAATCAAGAGTTGGATGCTTAACCGACTGAGCCACCCGGGTGCCCCCCTCTGCCACTTCTTAATACATGAAATCATGCACAGCAGCCCATCATTTGGAGCAAGAAAACAGAGCAGCTCTGGTTGAAGTGGGGATGAGGAGGCTGAAATCTGCCCCCTCTCCTTGCAGTCCACATTTTACTATAGCTGTCCCTGATGTATCTCTTGTTCGTGGCTAAAAAATATCACTGGTGTAGTCTAACAATTTCATTGTAAAGATGAAGAGATCTTTGGGGGCACTTGGGTGGCTGTTTCTCTGCCCTTCCCCTAGAGATTTACATGGCTACATCCCGATTTCCTTCACAGGCCACTTGTTATTGAGGCCTATCATTACCATGTTATTTTAATTCATTAAAATTTTTTTTACATTTATTTATTTTGAGAGAGAGAGAGAGAGGGAGAGAAAGAATCCCAAACAGGCTTCTCACTGTCAGCACAGAGCCTGATGCAAAGCCTGATCCCATGACCCGGAGATCACAACCTGAGCCGAAATCAAGAGTCAAGTGCTTAACCGACTAAGCCACCTAGGAACCCCCTTACCATGTTATTTTCAATTATAACCACCTCCTTTTACTCCCCATTCCCCTTTGCTTTAATTTTTTCATATACCCCTCTAATATTTTATATAATTTACTTATATTTATTTTCTGTTTTGTGGCCAATAGACCATAAGCTCCATTTTGACAGGGGATTTTTTTTTTTTTTTTTTTTTTTTTTTTTGCTTGGTTTCTGCTGTACCTCCTGAGCCTAGAACAGACCCTGGCATGTAATTGGAGATCAAAAAATATTTGTTGATAACTGACTGAAGAAGCCAAAAGCCTTAGAAGTATTTTATTTTATTTTATTTTATTTTATTTTATTTTATTTTATTTTGAGAGAGAGAGAGAGCATGAGTGGGAGATAGGGGCAGATGGGGAGAAAGAGAGAGAGAGAGAGAGAGAGAAAGAGAGAGAGAGAATCTCAAGCAGGCTGCACATTCAGTGCAGAGCCCCACACGGGGCTTTATCCCACAACCCTGGGATCATGACCTGAGCCAAAGTCGAGGTGGATGCTCAACCAACTGAGCCACCCAAGTGCCCCCAAAAGCCTCAGAAAGTTAAAGAGCCTCCTTCAATCCCTAGATAAGTTTATAGAAAGTCTAAATCTGGAGCTGGAGTCTCTACCTGCCCATCTCAAGGGCTTTGATTGGGACTATAGGACAACGACATGCAGTAAGGTAACAGACCAAACCGCTGACTGCTCAGCTGAACTCAGTTATAACCGGGCACTTAATCTGGTTCGGATCTGGATGTCATTTCTGAAGTCTGTGTACTGACCATGACATTAGAAACAGATCAGAAAAAATCATGAAGAACTAATTCTTCGCAGGAATAATTCTCAACTCTATGAGGAGTGACGTGAAAATCAATGAAATCCTATTCAGAGGATGATCTGAGAAGGATTTCTGCTTCGATCCTATTGAACCGGAGATTTAAAATAGCACTTTTCATGGTGACCGCCTCGGAAAACCGAATAGTTGTAGGACGCTGACTGTGTTTATAGAGGAAAATGGTAGACTGGAGGCTGAGCTCAACAAATGCTTGGAAATCTAGAAATCTCAGCGGCTCTACTTTTCATCCTCTATTTCTTTGAAAACATAAATCTTGCCTTCCTGCAAATAGTAGGGTGATGAGTGAGTCGAATTTTCAGTACTAATATGTGAATTGCTGCTGGTAATGTGTGATTTCTTCCATTTCTTCTGTCTAAAATGTCCTCCCCACACTCTTTGCTAAGTTCCTTCCAAATAAGGATCCAAAGTTTAGCTATTTTCAATAGTTTCAAATATCTACATGTTGCTTTGTATGTCATATGTTGCTCTGAAAATGTTATTAAACTACTTTCATAAGCGTCTGTCTTGGGTCTCTAGTTAAATTTAAAATCTTCTGAAGGGGGGCGCCTGGGTGGCGCAGTCGGTTAAGCGTCCGACTTCAGCCAGGTCACGATCTCGCGGTCCGTGAGTTCGAGCCCCGCGTCGGGCTCTGGGCTGATGGCTCAGAGCCTGGAGCCTGTTTCCGATTCTGTGTCTCCCTCTCTCTCTGCCCCTCCCCCGTTCATGCTCTGTCTCTCTCTGTCCCCAAAATAAATAAATGTTGAAAAAAAAAAATTTAAAAAAAAATAAAAAAAAAAACAAAAAAAAAACAAAAATAAAATCTTCTGAAGGAAGAGGAGGGGCAACCGTGCACCTTTTTTTTTTTTTTTTAAGTTTCCCTTCAATAAGGCTATTTATCATATAAGGGCCAAGAAGAGAATGAGAAGAACTTGATTCCACTTTCAGTTTTACTTTTACTACCTACATAATCTCTCTGTAGTTAGTTTCCTCATTTGTAGAATGAGAATGATAATAACAATGAAAACTTAAGTGGGTAGGGCAGAGGATTGAATAAATAATGTACGTATTAGTATCCATTGGGTGGCCTGTCCTGGACCCCTACTTTTGAGGTAACTGCCCCCCTCCACTGCCCAGCCCCCTCCCATCTGCATGGTTACAATCGCTGGGCTCTTGAGCAGTGTGACACAGCCTCCCTACCTCAGCTGAGTGACAAGGGTGCCTAGAAATCTGATCAAGGAGGCTCTGTAAACACTGGGAATTAAGACCAAGAAATTCCAGTCTCATCTGGCCACCCTTTTTAAACAGAGAAGAAGCAAACTCAGAAAGTTTTGGCGGATGACATTTTTTCCCACCATTTAGTTAAATCAGAGAGAAAGCAGGTCTACAGTTAAAGAGAATAAAATAAAAATTAAAAAAGGGAGTGGGGCTCCTGGGTGGTTCAGTTGGTCAAGCGTCCAACTTCAGCTCAGGTCATGATCTCAAGGTTGGTGGGTTCAAGCCCTGCGATGGGCTCTGTGCTGACAGCTCAGAGCCTGGAGCCTGCTTCAGATTCTGTGTCTCCCTCTCTCTCTGCCCCTCCCCCACTCGTGCTCTGTCTCTCTTTCAAGAATAAATAAACATTACAAAATTTTTTAAAAAAGAAAATAAAATAGAGAATTTGGGGGGTTTCCTGGACTAGAGCATTCTACTTCCTCGTTCTTGAGGCCCAGTGGCAATCCTGCCCTGAGGTCAGTGAGAAACCCTGGTATCCACATAATCAATTACTATTATTATTATTATTTGCTTTATTTAGCTTGCACTGGTTTCTGTTACAACCAAAAGTATGCTGATTAATGCATTATATGTGAAAATGATTTGTAAATCAGATGTAATAGATTATCACTGAGAACTTTTTCACTATGATCCTCATGCTCTTTTTATGCTTGGGTCCTGAATGGCAGCAGAAATGTGTTAAGGTTTTGACGTGAACCCCACACCTTAAACCTCCTGCTTCCATCCCCAGCATGCACGGAGCCATCTTTTGTTACCAGCATCACCAAATATCATTTCCTTTGCCTTAAACCAAGCTGATACAGCTGTTCTGTGGGCAAGAAAGGAATTGGGCCTTTTGGGGTACCGAGCTAAGACTGAGTCAAGGAAGTAAGAATGCGCAGATCCTGAGAATGACCAGTTCAACAAAAAGCCTCCTAGAGCAACAATTTTTGTGGGAGGTGGGTGGAGGGAGGGGGCAAGGGGGACAGGCACTGGTGGGCTGGAGACCGGTGATGCGGGGCGATACTATTTCATAGCCTGCTTTCAGGAACCAGAACTTGCAGGGATTCTGGGTCATGCCTCCCACTTAACACTCCTATGCGACGTTTTTGGTTTTGCTCGTTCCACTTCATGACATGACCTCTAAGAGCCAAGAGGTCTGCAGCAGACGTGCTGCAGGGTTGGATGCAAGGATCTGTAAGTTGAACTCTTTTCCTTTAACTTCATGTTGAACTTTTAAAGACTTTAAAAAGGATTCTAACACAAAGGACCCATTCAAATTCTCTACTTGGAAAACCTTGGTAGGGAAGTTGAGAAACATGCATATGCAAGCGTCTTGGCTGTTTGCTAGTTATAGACGACGACGCAGTCAGGAGCACCATGCGCCTTCCTCCACACCTCCCACGTGTAAAGTCAATAAATGAGGTTAATTACAGGCACTTGTGTCGGAAATAATTTTGGAGTCAGGACAATGGTGAGCAACCTTGCCCTCCACGAGGAATGTGCAGCTCTGCATGGCAAATGTCACACATGGCATGGTACTCTGAGCGAAACCACATTACCCTGTCATCTATTCTTTTGTTAAAACTCAAGTGCCTTGCTTAGGAGCTGAGCTGGATCTGTCTCCCGTCACTGGAAAATGCAAGCAGGGTCTTGAACACCAGCACTGTGATTGTTTTTAGAATGTGGAGAAAGGGACCTGACGGAAAAATGAGTGGCATAGTGACTGGACTTAAGCCATCTCCTGATGAGAGGTGGCCAGCTAGCAAGGGAACTGGAAGGCGAAGCAGAAGCCTGGCCAGAGTTAAACTGAACGACCCGGATGAGAGCCACACAGATGCCCTTACTTGCAATTGCATCGTGAGAGAGTCCCGCCATGTCTAACGGGGTGTGCAGAGGAAACTTGGTCCCTTCCAAACTTAGTTTCAGTCCGCCCACACTCATTGATTTTAACAGCTTTAAAATACCCTGAAAAATGGATGATCAAATGATTTTCTCTCCCCAAACCTCTCTATGGCATGTTCTTTCTTAAATTTTTTGACCATTAATTGTCATTCTATAAGAGTTCAGTGACCTGCCAATTTGGAGACACCAAATAGGTTTATGGCACTGCAAATTATACACAATTACTTTGAAATTCAATGACTTAAGAGTGTTCAGGAGATAACAATTGTATTTTCTTTGGCTGGTCTATATATAAAACGAACAGCAGGAGAGGTATATTGTTAGCCATCCGCATATGGTATCAAATCTGAAGATAAGTGGTAATGCTCTTGTATTGATTTCTTTGCAAGTAGTGAGTTATCACACAGTTAAAGGAGGATACACTTTGGGATTAGATTTGGGCGTGGATCCTGGCTGGGCCACAGCAAGTGTATCATTTTAGGCAATCTAAATAAACTCTTAAAATCTCAGTTTCCTTTTTGGTAAATTGAGAGTAAAACCCATCTTACAGAGCTGTGATAAAAACGAAATGAAATAATAAATATAAAGCACCTGGAGTTCCTATGAGCCAATGAACATTATTACTACCTACCTTGTATGTACTCCCTCTTCCTCCAGACTACATTCACAACTAACACACACTACATTATTCTGATGTCTCCCCCCCAACACCATTATTTATTTTTTAATTGATTTTCTCTTTAAAGGAGGCATTGCAAAACAACAAAAGAACCAGTGGAAAATAGTCCCTTAGGAATAAGTTGACAAATTACTGCTGATTATTCCGAAGGTTGAGTGCGGTGGCTCTCATTTGGTAGGTGCTCAAGGTTTTTGATTAACCGATTGATTGTATGCCAAATGAGTTAATTTAAAATTTCAAGCTTTATTGTGAAAGGAGCAGCTGCAGATGCCAAGCAAAGAATTAAACCTTTCTTTTAAAAAAATCTTCACATATGAAAAGGGCACTATGATTGGTTCCACAGAATAGAATTAGGGACAGAGTTGAAAATCCTAGGGAAAGTAATTTCAATTCAATTTTAAGAACTGTTTAATGATTAAAATTGACCTACAGTGGTTATTCTTGTGGGGTCTATTAGAAGAGGAACTGATCTTAAAATACTAACTTTCCCTGAATGCCTCTCCACTTATGTTGTATCTTCTGTTGATGTTATTGTTTTATTATTGAATTCATAAGTTTCATCTGTGTTTAGGAACCAGATAATGTTAGTGAACATTAACCAGTCACTATATGCTGAGTCTTGGAATGTCAGAGCAGCGTCCCATTCTGGACAAGCATTGCAAAAGCCTCGTCTTGTCCTGGGTGAATGTGAGGTGTGGAGCATGTGGATATAAGATAAGGAATTGTGCTCTACCTCTGCTTGTGACTCAATCTTGAAAGAGTCAAGAAGTGGGCATTCAAAATTTAGCTGTATGCTGAATCAGAGAGCCAGGATCCACAAAAAGGTTTTTTGAAAAATTGTTCTGGGCATTCCTGTTGAATATTCTCTACTACCTTCCCCAGATCATTTCTCAGGGCTCTGCTGGGTGACCAATGGGGTATCCAACATTGGTGGCAAGCGAGGACCAGTTTTATGACATTCTCTCTTTGTCCATCAGATGGACTTTATGAACCCAGTGGAGTCCCATCCTAGAGAGGTTCCTGTCTCCAAGACTGAGAGGTAGAATTCAGAGAGGGGAAAGAAAAGGCTATATTGAATTAGTTTTTCTGTTCATCCTTAATCTTCCATCTGTTTTAACAGACTAGCTTTTAACAGAAGCTTATTTAATCAGTCTAATTCAAGTTGGGAAGGAAATTTAAAATCCTAGTGACTTCTGACAACTGTGTATCTATTAACTTGGCTCTGTCTAGAACCATCCAGAGAAGTAGTAGAGGATTTTACCCTTGTAGAGCTTATTATAGAGGGCCGATGCAGTAGGTGTGAGGGTGCGCAGGTCAAGTCTATGTTCTTTTACAGTTTGGGAAATCTACAAGAATTTTTAAAACAAGGTGGAATGATTTTTGGTTTTGGAGGTGAGAAAGTTCTGGACTGAAAGATTTTACCATGTGATTCTGCCTATAGACCCTCTGCTTGCTGTGGCTCTAAGAATCTCAGGGAAGCTGGTGAGTGAAATCTGTGCATTTTCTCAAGTTCTGCTTTCACAAAGAGGTCGACCAGAACTCTTACCTCTTGGCCTAATTTTTAGCTGTTCAGAGGAAGCTGCAGAAACACCTTGGATTTAATCATGGCAAATGATGTGTTTACCTCAGAACATTTTAAGTTAATGAAAAACCTGGAAAATATCAATTTGGTCATAATGCAAAGTCCAGAAAGCAGTAAATAATTCTGGCACCTTCCTGTGTCTGTGAAACACAAAACTAGCTTTGTTTTATTTTTTTTTCTATTTTAAATCTATTTTCTGTTTTAAATCTCAGTGGGATATATTTTCAGCTTTGAAAGGCTCATTAAATCACAGATCTTTAAATTAGGCTCTTTTCAATGAGTTTGAAAAACACAAGCACCTGTTAGGTTCCACTAATTCATACTGTCCTGAGTTGTCTGGGTGGACACATTCACATTCAGGGAAACTTGGCCAATCTACTGATTCACTACATGGCAAAAACATTTTAGTTTATCAATGTATACTTGAAGAAATGTACCCATATCAACATTGGTTTTTAATCCATATTTATTTTATAGTCTTCACTGTATGATTGACAGATTAAATGCTCCATTTACATACTTTGAAAGTTCTATAAAGAACATTTCATGCTAAAGATGTTCCTGCTTAGGGCACATGGCTTGGGTAGAAAGAAGCAATATTTAGGGACGAGCATGGTGCAAGGGTTTCTTCCTGAGGCTAGGCATCGCAGTGTAGTATAAGGAATGTAATGTGTTCACTCAACCAAAATTTACTAAACACCTGCTATGTGCCAAGTCCTGTGCTAGACACTCTGGACAGCACCATCTACCTCATGGGCTAAACAATTTTGTCCATTTCTTGTGATTGTTAAGGAGAACGTACAAGCCCTGGGTGAAGGGAAGCATGAAGGCAAGTCATAGTACTAATTGGGTTGGGATTGATCCCACACAATCCAAGGGGGACAATCTAATCCTGTCCTATATGTGAGCTCCTGGAGTCAGGTTCCCAGGAGGCTGTATAGACTTTTTGGTCAAGAAGCCAATGGTAAGTCCTCAGATTGGAGGGCCATTCAAGAGCAGGTTTTATGTGTTATACTATAAATGCCTTAGCAGAAATTCAGTTCAAGCCAGTGAAATAAGGCAGCAAGTGAATGTTATGTGGCCAGAAGAATAAAAAACATTTTTATTCTTTTGCTTTCTTTGTAAAAAGGAAAAAGCAATGTATTCACTGAATCAAAAATAGCTAACATTATTGGCTTCTTACCGTGTACCAGGAGCCGTACGATATACATAGCCTAATTTAATCTTCAACATCAGCCTTAATAGCATGCTGCTATTATCTCACCTCTACCATTAGGGAATTGAGGCTCAGAGAGGCTAAACTAACTTGTTCAAGGTCATGTCGCTATTGAATGGGAGGGAAGTCATTGAATCCTAATCTCGGACTTCAAAGCTCGGACCTGGACTGGTCATTATTGATGTAGCTCTGGTATCGTGGGAGCCATGCAGAGAAACCAAAACCCACCGCTCCTCCTGTTTCTCTGGCCTAGTCATGACCCTGTGATCATCCCAAGTCTGAAACGTGGGAGCTACCTTGAACTCTTCCTCTCTTCCCCTTTCCCTTCACCCATCAGTATTTAAGTCCTGGTGATTTTAATTCTAAGTATTTCTTGAACCTGCCTGTATTCATCATGTTTTTTTTTTTTTTAACCTGGACAGCTGCAGTGATTTCCCAGCCAGCACCTCTCTCTCCCTTCCAACTCCGCCCTGAGTTGGTGCCAACAGTGCTGCCAACAACATCCAACAACAAAGACGTTCGTGCCACATCTCTGCCTAAAAACTCTCAGTGGCTTTCAGACCCCTCATGATCTAGACCTTCTACCAACTCCTTCCTTTCACTGTGTGTTCCAGGGCCCTCGAACTGCAGTTGGCTGACTGTGCTGTAGCTTCTGTACCTCTGCCTATCCTTTTCTCTATGGCCAGAAGGACCTCCTCGTGGTTTTCTGCCCAATAAACTGGCCCTAACGTCTCCTCTGAGAAGCCTGCCCTGCCCCCGCAGACAGAGGTGGCTACCTGCCTCCCATTGTACCTCATCAGTGTCCTTGGGTTAACAGGCACAGCATTGAGCTACACTTTAATACATTTAAATTTAATACAATTTAATTTAAATTTAATGCAATTTAATACATGCAATTTAACGCATGTTTTTCCCCACTACGTAATGAATGTTTCAAGGCAGAGAAATGTAACCTATTAGATAGACATAGTGCATTAGGAGGAGCTGTCCACACGACAAGGAATACCAATAACAAGCATCTTACTGTATGCTAAGTCTCTACAGGAGTCCTGCCCAAGGACATCAGAAGAAAAGCTTTCCATATGGGAATCCCCGACATTTAGACACCTATTTTGCTAGTGTGATCAGCTTGAAGGTCAACACCATCAGCATAGTCCCTCTGTATTTCTCTACTGGAATGTACTAACTTGGGCTTCCTACTCACCTCCTCAGCTATGCTCTCCTCTAAGTTTGTAGCAGGGCAAGTTTGGCTAGATCTGGTGTTCCTCCTTACTAACTGGGCATAGTTCCCTTGTCCCTGCACGCACAGAGACATCACAGGGACACAGTCTGTTTGTCTCCTCCCTGAACAAGATCCTCTCCTCTACCCTTCTCTCTATTTCATTGCACATCAGTTTTGTTTTGGCTTTAAACACCTGGAAGTACGTCATTCATAAGTTTTCTTTGGGGTCATTTGTGAAGTGGAGCTCTTGCCATTGCAAAGTGATATACACTTCGTTTGGAGCTCAGTTTTTATTTGAGTCATTACCTGGGCCATTGCTTTCTCCCAGGGCAGCAAATCCTGCCAGCACACAGCCTTGCCACAGCTTTCCACTGCCCACGGAAGACATCACAGACAGATTACAGCGCTCTGTACCTGGACACAGCCTCAGGATCTTGCTTAACCCGGTGTTTCAGGGAGCTAATACCCATCATTTGGAGTTGACCTGTGAGGAAAACTATTTACTACCTTCAGTTCACAGGGTCAATTTGACCTGTTTTCTTATGATGACTGTACAGTCTACCTAGTATCTCTTGGGGAAAATGGAACTATCTTTCCCCAGGGACCACAACATGATTTTTATTACTTTTTATCTTGTTCCCATGAAGCTATGAAGGGTGAAACCATCCGTGTGGATGAATCTATAAAAATCCTCCCACGTATACGATACACAGACTTATTTGTAGTTATCAGGAAAGGGGCTGCTGGCATCAGCTCTTGAGGAGAGTACATCTCTAAATAGTGCGCTGGCTATTCACATTAAACCCAAAGGGTTACACTACTGAGCAATTTCATCAGAAAATGTGCATATGGTGTGAGAAACGGGAAAAAGAATTTGAAAAGCTATAGAAGACAGTTGGACTTTTTAAAATTAAGTGAAGAGGGGCGCCTGGGTGGCGCAGTCGGTTAAGCGTCCGACTTCAGCCAGGTCACGATCTCGCGGTCCGTGAGTTCGAGCCCCGCGTCAGGCTCTGGGCTGATGGCTCAGAGCCTGGAGCCTGCTTCCGATTCTGTGTCTTCCTCTCTCTCTGCCCCTCCCCCGTTCATGCTCTGTCTCTCTCTGTCCCAAAAATAAATAAACGTTGAAAAAAAAATTTTTTTTAAATTAAGTGAAGAAAAGTAAATGAACAACAGTGATCACAGATGTGAATGTTACTTCTGTACTGAAATGAACACAATAATAAAAATTCCTGGACAAAAATGAAAATTTAGGTTTCAGTGAAAATCTGTCAAGATTATTCAGCAAGGTCAGATAACTAAATATTATACTTGCTTTCATTTCACTTTTTTTTTTTTTGCCTCAAAATAATCTTAAATGACAAGAAAGCCCATATGCATGTCATTCAAGGTGGGATTGCAAATAGTCAACTGATTGAGGGTGAACTTTAGCTTTAACATAATAGCATATAGAAAGAAGATGAATGTCTACGAGGCAATACTGAATAGCAGGAACGAGGCTGAGCTCCGAGTCAGGGAGATTAGCGTTTCATCTGGTCTCTGCCTCATTTTCTGCATGTATAAAATGGAAATAGTACAATAGCCACATGAACATTTAAGGCCGTAAGGCATTTCAAAAACCTGGCATATAATCGGCATTCAGTCAGTGGGGAATTATGTGTCAAGTGGACCTCTAACAAATAAAAATGCGTTTTATTATTTAAATTGCAGTCAGAGAGATTACCCTTGGTTAAGGTAAATTCTTTCTTCTCTGATAGATTTTTTTTCACCAAGAAACCCTTAAATCAACTGAACAGCAGGCTTGAACTAGGGAGGAGATTAGCTCTGAACAAAGTAATCCAAATCTGATATGACCTTAAAGGCAGCTTTAACTACATTTGCTGTAGCTAGTCTGGCTCTTCCCTAAGGCCACCAATGCTTCATTTACTCAGTGTCCAGCCTGGAAGGGGCTGGATCCCTCCAGAAAAATTCCCCCTATGGCAAAGAATGACATGATAGACCCAGTTCCTAGTATGGGAAATCCTTTACTGGTCGAAAGACTCAGCCTTTAGCAACCGCTCCAGAAGCTATTGTGAACAGACCCAGAGAATTTACCTGTTGCCCCCTAGCATTTGAACCCACAACATATACTCAGAGCAAAACCAGAAATGATTATCAATTGGTCTTCAAACCCAAGTAGTACCTCTTCTGGGCAAATAGAGTTCTAAGACAATGCTCACTGCAGCTTCAAGGGAAATCAACATTGCCATTCTTATTTTATAGGCAGAAAACCCAAGACACCAAGGGATTAAGTAATTTGTATTGGAACGAGATTTTACTAACTCCATAGAAAATTGACCTAAAACTTAAACATGGATAAACCACATCCTTTATTTAAACAATATTTTACAGTCTATGATGAAAGAATACTTAGAGATGGAATTTCCAGATTGGCTGTTCCTGAACTCACAGAAATATTATGCAACTTTCCATTCATTCAGCAAACATTTATTCAGTACATACCAAATGGTAGGCATTGTGATAGCTGCTGGGGATGTAAGCTCATATAAGAGCATTACTGGTCCCCAGGGGAATCAGAAGGAGACACACATAAAGAAATAAAATGGTAAGGACATCATGATAGTGACAAAATCTGTATGTGTCACGGTTGAGGCCCAAAGAGGGGGCAAGTCCTGAGAGATCACTCTGTTTGTTTTGTCCTGGGTAGGCTTGGCAACAGAAAGAATGCTACCGAACCCTAAAAGACTTGTAGTGCTTGCCAAATTTAAACCCACGCGTAGGCGAACGTAATATACGTCTAAGTGCTAGAAGTCAGGAGAGCATGTATACAAGGAATGTTATCTTTTATGTTTAGTATCTGAACTGAGATTGTATTTATTTTCCAAATCCTGAAACACTAGGCTTTCAAATTTCCTACAATTTGGCCTTTAAATAATAATTCCTTGCTAATAGCTATCTTGCCAAAATAGAGACTTACCAAGGGGAGGACTCAAAAATCAAGGCGGAGGTTTGACGGTTGGAAGGAGGGTGGAGCTCCAGGCCCTGCCAAAATTAAACACAGCTTTCAAGCCACTTAGACACTGTCTTCTGGAAACATTGCCTTGCATTGACTTTGGCAAACCCCATTTTTCCTGGTTTCCTTCTAAATTACCAGCACTCCTTCTTTGCCTCCGTTGCTGACGCGTCATCTTCTATCTTTAATGAAGGGGTTTTTCAGGGTCCTCTTGTGTTCTCACCATACTCTCTCCCTAGGTAATTACATATTCTGCCATGACTTCCATCGCAATGTAAATGTCAGTCATGTTCACCTGTCTCCAATTTAGATCTTTCCTGTATCATCCAGACATGTATGTCCAATTCTGAACTTGACATGTTGCTTGGACTCCTCTGACAAAACCCACATAGTATGGAAACTCATGGAATTTCCCCACAAACTCCCTTCCTGTCAGGTGTTTCCTACTTGGGAACTCTTGTCCGCCTAGTTCAGGGGTTCTCTAACCTGACTTCATATTTGAAACATCTGAGCAGTGTTGAAAATATACCTGTGCTTAACCAATGAAATGGGACAGTGGGGGTAAGGTCTTCAGGTGACTTTACTGAATAAGCCAGGTTAAGGATCACTGAGCTGTTGCTCAAGTTGGAAGTCCATGAATTATCTTGACCTCTCTTTTCCTTATCCTTTCATGGTAAGTCACCTGCTATTTTGTCTACGTAAACAGCTCTGACTTTATCTACCATTTTCCATCATCACAGCCACCACCCTAAACTAAGATATCACCCTCTTTCGCCTGAAATAACCTTCTAGCTGTTCTCCTTGCCTTCATTCTTGTCCCCGTTTATACCATTATTCACAGTGTGAGCAGGGTAACTCATTTCCTGCTTAAAACATTGCACTGGTTTTCTGTTGGCTCTTAGAATAAGCTCCATGTTCTTATGACCTGTAAAGATGTGGATATAGGACTATAGTCTTTTTGTTTTGGTCTGATCAACAGACTTACCCATCTCCATCTCTGCTCTTCTGATAACATGTCTTTTTAAAAAAAAAATTTTAAGTTTCTTTTTTTATTTATTTTTGAGAGAAAGAGAGAGAGAGAGAGAGAGGACACAAGTGGGGGAGGGGCAGAATGAGAGGGGACAGAGGATCTGAAGTGGGCTGTGCACTGACAGCAGAGAGCCTGATGTGGGGCTCGAACTCAAGAACCATGAGATCATGACCTGAGCTGATGGATGCTTACTGACTGAGCTACCCAAGTGCACCCTGATAACATGTCTTCTTGACCACCAGCACACAGGGTAGGCACATGATCAGGTGTTTCAGGGGTGGGCTCAGAGATCTAAGCCTACAATAAGGGTCCTCCTTCCTTACAATTTTGGGGCTAGAGAAGAACCCCTTGCCTTGGGTTTGTGGTGAAGAGGTATGGATTTGGGGGTTTTGGTGAACATCTTTATTCCCTAACTCACAGTGTCAGTTCAGTACTCCTGGCAACAGAGGGAAATCCTATGATTAATTAATCATTTGAGTAATGTTTTCTTTACTGTCTTGTCTTTCCTGCTCAACTGTTAGCTCCATGAGGGCAGTAGCCATGTCATTTTCATTTAATGCCATGTCTTCATTCCCTGGCACACAGAAAGTTATCATTCCTTAATGGATGGATGGATGGATAGATGAATGAATGAATGAATGAATGAATGAATGCCTAGTCTCGGGAACATGTCCTGAAGTAACGGTCAGGTTAAGGAAAAAGGTATCAAATGTAAAGTTTATAGATCCATTTTACTATATTTCACTGTGCTGACTCAGCAAAGGGGTCCTCAAATGGAAGTATGTTGAATCTGTGAATGCCACTCACCTTGGAACACCATTTCCTTAGCATTCTTTCACAAAGAGATGATCCTCTGGCATTTTTAGGCTTCTCTTCCCCCATAAAGTAAAATTTCTGTCCCAAAGAATTCCAGAATGGGAGAATTATGATGGGCTGCTTTATTTTTATAATCTGACATCAGAATAAAAGGGGAGAGTATGCTTTTTAAGCTCCTTAAAGTTCAGTTCTATTGAAAATACCTTTTGAGACACTTCCACAAAGTAAATTGCCAAGGAATGATGGGAGAGGGGGTAGAATTAGAGAAATGTGTCACCTGGAAGTATTGTGCAATATGGGGATAGGATAAACTTATTCTTTAGGAATTTTACCAACATGTATAGAATTCTCTCTGATTTTTGGTTCATAATGTAACTCACTAGCGTTTTTGATGTTTGGATGAAGCCAGCCATTTGATTCAGTGATATTGAGATGGAAATATTTTGACATAATCTAAAGAGTAAACCCTAAAGTGTATCTATTTCAATTATGAATAATATGTGAATCAAAGTTACCCATCTTTGAACTTCACTTCATCTCCAACCTGTACTTCCTGGGTAAGGATTAAGGATGAGATGAAATCAAGGATGGGTTAATGTCAAAGTTGGGAGAAGGATGGTATGGAAACATGGTCCCAAATGGGTGGCAAACTACATGGAAAGAGAAGACAGAGTCTTACTATGTTTTCCAACCTCAAAAAGGTGCTCCCCTCATCCTAAGTTAGGAGGCTGCTTATTTTCTGAGAATTCACATGCATCATCTGTATCTCAGTGTTGTGGATGGATTTATCTATGAAATTACGGTTGTCATTATCATTTGCTTTTAATCAATAAATAGATGTGCTCTCTTAACTGAGGTATTCATTCCATCTTTTCATTTGAAAACCAATAGGATGAATACCTTTAGGATGACTTCTTGATTCTATAACCCTATTTGGGTGGGTACATATCAACTATTGGGCAAGGTGAAAGTGGGGATCCGAAGAGAATGTTTGTAGCATAATAGGATCTCATATTCGTCAGATTTCACAGAAAACACTCAGTTAATTTTTTTATTTTTTATATGAAATTTATTGTCAAATTGGTTTCCATACAACACCCAGTGTTTGTCCCAAAAGATGCCTTCTTCAATACCCATCACCTAACCTCCCCTCCCACCCACCCCCCATCAGCCCTCAGTTTGTTCTCATTTTTTAATAGTCTCTTACTCTTTGGCTCTCTCCCACTCTAACCTCTCTCTCTTTTTTTTTCCTTCCCCTCCCCCATAGGTTCCTGTTAAGTTTCTCAGGATCCACATCAGTCAGTTAATTTTTTTAAAAATGTTTATTCATTTACTTTTGAGAGAGAGACAGAGTGCAAGCGGGGGGGGGGGGGGGCAGAGAGAGAGGGAGACACAGAATCTGAAGCAGGCTTCAGGCTCTGAGCTGTCAGCAAAGAGCCCGATGTGGGGCTCAAATTCATGAACCATGAGATCATGACCTGAGCCAAAGTAGGGTGCTTAACCGACTGAGCCACCCAAGCATCCCACTCACTCAGTTAAATTTCTAACAGTTTTCTTAGCGGTCTATTCTATATAGGCATTTCACTAATTACTAAGGTCCTTCAAGATGGAGGTTGGGGAACACATTAGCCTTGGAGCCTAACTTGATCAACCCCAACAGATTTTAAAAATTTGTGCTGTGTTTTCTGATTTTAAAATTGAAGCTCATTCATACAAAACAGCATATTCTGTATACAAATAAGACAGAAATACATGATCAAGTTTGAGGTGAGGGATGGAGTAAAAGTTAGGGATCAAGGCAGCTCCATTGCAAAATGTTGAAGCATAATGTCAAGGCCCCTCATTTGCTTGGGTCCCTTCAAAAGCCCTGGCTGGGCCCTAGTAATATGTAGATGCAGTCATTTGCTTTAATTTATTTTTATTTTTATTTTTTTAAATGTTTATTTATTTATTTTTAAAGAGGGAGAGATAGAGAGCTCTGAAGGGGTAGAGAGAGAGGGAGAGAGAAAGATTCCTCAGCAGGCCCCACACCATCAACACAGAGCCCGATGTGGGGCTCGAACTCACCAACTGTAAGATCATGACCTAAGCCGAAATCAAGAGTTGGTCGCTTAACTGACTGAGCCACCCAGGCGCCCCCACTTGCTTTTTATAAAATGTATAAAAGAAAAATACTTTAACTTCCGTTAATGAAGGCTGCTTTCACTTTCCAGGCTCACCTCTTCCTGTCACATCCCCCTTCGTGTTGAGTGCCATTGGGGTTGCCCCAGACTTTTTGGAGAACAGGCTACAGAAAAGTGGAGTTAGGATTCTTTGACGTTTAGGCCAGAGGGGTATATTTATGTTGTTTGCACATACAACTATTTAGCTTTCTGTTTTGGTATAGAAATGACTTCTAGGCTCGCCCGTGCCATCCATTGCTATCACTCACCAACATTATGACCGGGAAGTGTAAGGCCAGAGCTTGCATGGTAACATGGAGTGAGCTATAGCTCCTACCACTGAAAGTCAGTGGGTGCTGGGGGAGAAACATGGTTCAAATTCTATGGAGCCAGATGTCCATCTGTGAAAAATTCTTCTAATCAGGCAGATAAAATTGTAATAGAATCTTTCAATTCCCCTCAAGTTCTCATTAAAACGGAAGTTCTTTGCTTCCAGGAATATACTTGATAATGTAGTTGATACACTTAGAAATATTTTGGAAATCTTTCAAAAGGGAATTTATCAGAAATACTGTGTTTGTAGGCCACACATATATAGCAGTGCTACAGACTTTGCAGTACTTTTTACCTTTATGACATTGTGTGTTTTATGCAACCGGACATATCACTGAATTACATGGACGTTTTGCATTTCTACTGGATTTAAAATGAAATCCTGACATTGATGTTGATAACATAAAACTTACAATGTATAATTATTACAAGTTCATGGACTAGTTATTAGATTGTGTTCGTTCAAAGAGTATTCAGGGGAAGGGAAGAAAAAAATAAGATAAAAACAGAGAGGGCGCCTGGGTGGCTCAGTTGGGTAAGCATACAGCTTTGGCTCAGGTCATGATCTCATGGGTTTGTGAGTTCCAGCCCCGTGTCGGGCTCTGTGCTGACATTTCAGACCCTGGAGCCTGCTTCAGATTCTGTGTCTCCCTCTCTCTGCCCTTAACCCGCTTATGTGCGCGTTCTCTAAGATAAGTAAACATTAAAAAAATTTAAAAAAACATAGAGGGAAGCAAACCATAAGAGACTCTTAAATACAGAGAACAAACTGAGGATTGCTGGAGGGGAGATGGGTTAAATGGGTGATGGGCATTAAGGAAGGCATCATTGGGATGAGCACTGCGTGTTATATGTAAGTGATGAATCACTAAATTCTACCCCTGAAATCATTATTACACTATATTTTAATTAACTTGGATTTAAATAAAATTTAAAAATTAAAAGAAATAAATAAAAAACAAACAAAAAAAATCAGAGTATTTAAGATTGGTCGGTGAACAAGAAAACTCAAGGCCCTGAAATCCTACAGGTCATATATGAAAGAAACCTGACAGAAGTCTTCCAAAATTTGACAAAAATCCTAAGAATGTTGTGTATCTGCCAGTAACAAATTGTGATGCTAAACTCTCAGTAGCTATCAACAGCTTTTCTAAAACTATTAATAATTAAAAATCAATTTTGATCAATGTTGCTAGATGGCAAATAGAATTATCTTCCTCTTCTCTCTAAGAACTGATATCACAAAATCATTGGTATATGAAGGGATGATTAAGAAGAATATAGTCAAAAAATATAGGAAAAGTTCTTTGAAGGTCTGCCAGGGAGTTAATAAAAAAATGTTATTTTTCTGGGTTTTTTGCAGCTCATTAAAATTTGTAATTTGTTGTGGGTTTTTTTTTTTTCCCCCTCATTCTGAATAAATACTTATTTTCACATCAAATTTCTTCTTTTCCCTTCGGATATGACGTAGGTAAGACCTGATTCCAGTTCTGGTAAGGAATATCTCTTTTATATTTTTGAAAAGATGGTGATTTCACGTGTTGACAAGGTGGTTTAACATCAAATGGCCGCATCAGAGTGTTAGGTCAAAACACCCTGCTTTGAACGATGCCCATCCCCGGGGGGAGGCTAGTGCACTGGTCTCCAAGTGAGGTTATACCTACAGTCACCAGGACATGCAGAACTGAAAGTAGAAGTTATTCATTGCACACCTTTTATGTGTGTGACCTATTATCAGGCCACATGCTCTGGGGTGCACTTTGAACTGCTGTTTTAAGAAATAATTCTGTATGGCTAGTACAATTATAGTGCATTGGATTTTTTTCTTTCCAGTTAAAGGTATTGATTTATTAAATGTAAAACCTTTAAAATAGGCCACAGTTTCTGTAACTTTGCCTTGACCTTGGGAGGGTTCTGTCACACTGCTGGCCTCTGTCCTTGGGCCACGAGAGCTGTGCTGAACTTGAGTCTTTTCCTTCATGTCTGGCACATAATAGGCCCTCAGATATTAGCTTTTTTCCCCTTCTTCTTTTTTTTTTTTCATGAGATACTGTTTTGCTTTTTGTTTTGTTTTGTTTTGTTTTTTGGTCTGTCAGGTATGGGGAAAGTTTTATAAAAAGAAAACATACCTAACACATTCCAATTGTATTACCAAGTGACTACCTTTATTAAGCTGTCTAGTGTGACAGAGTCCAGGTCTATGAAATGCATTTATCAAGATGAAGACTTGGGGCACCTGGGTGGCTCAGTCAGTTAAGTGTCTGACTCTGGATTTTGGCTCAGGTCATGATCTCACGGTTTGTGGGATCGAGCCCCACATTGGGCTCTGTGCTGACAGCACAGAACATGCTTGGGATTCTCTCTCTTCCCCCTCTCTGCCCTTCCTTGGTGCCCCTTCTCTCTCTCTCTCTCTCAAAATAAATAAACTTTAAAAAAATCTTTACAAATTTTAAAAAAAGATGAAGACTTATGTTTAGCTGTGAGGTGATAACACTTGAACTCGATCCTTATTCTGTGGATAAAATAATAGCAACCAATAAAAATAATACTAGTACCATGTTGTAAAACCTTTTTGGGAGGTAGAGCCCTTCCGCGTTCATCACTTCATGAAATCCTTGTAACAATTTTGGAAGGTAGGTATAAACTTTATCCTAATTTTGAAGAGAACAATGCTGCATGGGGAATTAAGAGACTGATACAGGGTATCTTGGCCAATGAATGGAGAAGCCAGGGTCTAGGATAATATGAACTCTTTGACTCCGGAATTTTTATGGTGTTATACTAATGATATTCAAGGGCAATACCTGCCGTGTTGATAGCTCCCTATTGTCCTCTTAAACTCTATCAAGATGGAACCATTTTGGAAAAAAACATGAATGTTGTACAAAATATTATCACTTTAGGAAGTCTCTGGTGGCCACTGGGGATAAAACCAGAAGGAAATGGCAGAAAAGCAAGAAGGGGTTGAAGGCTCTGAAGCCAGAAAGACCTTGGGATTTGGAAGAAAATAAAAGAAATCAGGAGGCTGGTGGTGAGCCACTGGGAGGTGGGTAGGAACAAGTTACCAAAGGCTGCACATATGATTTTATATGTTACTAGACCCTTACATAGCATTTCATATGTTCTAGACACTTTTTAACCCTCCCATCAATTCTGTGAGGTAGAGCTTTTTATTAATCACATTTGTTCAGATGGTAAAGCTGAGGTTGAGCAGCTTGCTGACTTAAACTCAGGCTGTCTGGGTCCTGAGTCTGTTCCTCTGTGGAAGGGTGGGTGAAGTCAGTGTATTATGGAACCTCCAAGTGGGAAATCTCTGGTTGGATACAAAGCCTGAAACATAGGGTTGGGATTGGGATTGAAGATACAGATTTTATTAGTCCCATAGGTTGCAATCAGTGACCTTCCAACACTTTTATTGATCTGTTTTGCACCAACAGATTTAAGGGCGATGCTGCTTCTTGATGGTTATGTTCTCAATTGGATAGACTTCTGCATGCTGTGCTTGGTTTTGAGGCTTCATGGTCTTCCATGGATTTCCTTGGGACTAGATGTATTGAAATCACAACAGCTTTTCAATCCTTTATTTAAAAACATCTTAATTTTTTTTTATTTTTTAAGTTTAATTTTAATTTTAGAGAGAGATAGGGAGCACACAGGGGAGAAGGGCAGAGAAAGAGAGAGAGAGAGAGAGAGAGAGAGAGAGAGAGAATCCCAAGCAGCATCCATGCTCAGCACAGACCCTGATGTGGGGCTCAACCATGACTCTCACATCATGACCTGAGCTGAAATCAAGAGTTGGACTCTCAGCTGACTGTGTCACCCAGGCACCCCTAAAACCCCATGTTTTAAATTAAAAAAAAACCCTACTATTTATATAGTACTAATTATTATAATAATAATGGTAATAAAATTATATTAAAATACTATTACTGTTCACCATTTTTAAAAAGCATATATAAAATAGAGTGTATACATTATTTTAAAAATTGATACACTGTAATTTCTGAACAAATCCATATATAATATCAAGACTTCTTTATGTAAATATGGTTTTATTCATTTGTGAAGATAATCCTCCTCTCTCCTTCTCCTGGATTTGGATATTGTATTTATTTATTTTTTTTAATTTTTTTTTTCAACGTTTATTTATTTTTGGGACAGAGAGAGACAGAGCATGAACGGGGGAGGGGCAGAGAGAGAGGGAGACACAGAATCGGAAACAGGCTCCAGGCTCTGAGCCATCAGCCCAGAGCCTGACGCGGGGCTCGAACTCACGGACCACGAGATCGTGACCTGGCTGAAGTCGGACGCTTAACCGACTGTGCCACCCAGGCGCCCCTGGATATTGTATTTAAAAATGGCTCACAGGTATAGTTCAGAGGTTAGTGTATCAAAACATCATTAGTTTTACAATTCTTGCTTAACTCATTGGCAAAAAATACCGAACTTTATTACAAATTAAAAGGAAGACATTAGTTTGCCAAAGTTCCTTTTGGTTTAGCATTGTACTAGAAACAAAGTGAAAGAAAATGAACAGAAATGAAAAGAAAATGAAACAGAAAATGAACAGAAAATGAAAGAAAGCCTCCTGGTTCTGGAAGCTTATGGTCCAGGGAAGCATGGGTCATAGAAACAACTGACCGTAATGTAATGTGTACAGGGCTCTAAGAAGCACAAAGTATACCGGAAAATACAGAGGAAAATACATGTAGTCTATCCCGATATATGGCATTAGGAATCCCCATACTGATGCTCAATTCTTAATTTGCATAAAATAGTACTGCAGTGGTTAATACAGTCACTTAGAATGATTATACATTAACTCTGCCTAAATCTTCAAGTCACTCCCAAGTTTATAACGCAAATATACCTGAAGTTTAAGGATTTGAATGAGGTATAATAAAATTTCACCACTGTGCTAATGTGTTCTTCTATTTTTTCATGCCAGTTACTGGGCCTCTTTATTTATATTGTCTCTTTGATTTCAACTTAAAAAAAAATATTTTCTGTTGTAATTAAGTTCATGTCCTTTAGATCTAAATAAGACATTTTATGTCACCTAGCTACAGGTGGGCCTTGAATTAGACTCCTGGTTGGAAAGGATCAACCAAATAAGTGGCTTTCTTCTCTTCCCATACTTAATCTATTTTTATTTGATTATGTGGCACCTGCAGAGATGCGTGGAATTATATAATCTATTAATTACATCAGTTAAAAGCAGATGCTATTGATTCAGATGGGATTATAAAATCCACCTATGGGGACAGAGACTATTTCTTTGCCTGAGAGTACTTAGGGGGTTGAGGTTTCTTTTTGTATTAAAATGGCATTACATACTTAAATTACTTTCACTTTTGTCAGGCAGGTGATAGTCTTGATTATGAATGAATTCAAGCATTATGAATTGTGTGCTGGCTATTTTTCCAACTTTCTTATAATGTATGTGAAAATAGGATGTTTGCTAGTAATGATACTTTCAGGTATATTTTCTAAATTTGTCCCCTAAACAACAGACTGAATTAACTGCCTAAGTTAAATTTTGAGTCAAAATTCTTGACTGCAATGCTTCCTTCTGCTGAAAATTGTCCCCAGTATGCCCTACATTGAAATGCTTTGTCATTTGCTGGTTCTATTCTAGTCTCCTTACCTCTTTTAAAAATGCATCCCCAGGGGCGCCTGGGTGGCACAGTCTGTTAAGCGTCCGACTTCAGCCAGGTCACGATCTCGCGGTCCGTGAGTACGAGCCCCGCGTCAGGCTCTGGGCTGATGGCTCAGAGCTTGGAGCCTGTTTCCGATTCTGTGTCTCCCTCTCTCTCTGCCCCTCCCCCGTTCATGCTCTGTCTCTCTCTGTCCCAAAAATAAATGTTGAAAAAAAAATTTTTTTACAAATGCATCCCTTCCTACCTCTCTCTCACCTACACCTTTGTAGATTAGGGATATGTTTGCTAAGTGTCTATTTTCATATTTAAGTTTTTGCCTTTTTTTTCCCTAGAAAGCAGGGGTGCATGATCCAGTTTGATTCTCTCCTCATAAGTCTCACCTTTATTATTTCTATCTTCACTTTTTAAAAAATTATTATTTTTGCAGGTCATGCCCTAGTATCATTAGCCCTGCCCATGGATTAAGGACCAATCTTTTTTCTCTCATCCCAATTCTCTTACTATTCATGTGCCCCACCCACAAAATCAGTTCATGTTAAGTGTGAGTTGGTGACAAGAGTCTTGTTGGTGACAAGTCTTTGAGTTGCATGTAGCTCTCAATTAGTTAGCATTTTTTCCTAAGTGATAAAAAGAAAATCTTAATTTAAATAGGTTTAGGAAAAACAAAAAAAAAGAATCATTGGCTTGCACACCTGAAAAGGCTAGGAGTGAAAATTTTCACATGGCAGGATCCAGAAGTGCAAATAATGCAGCCAGTGTACTCCATAAAGTGTGCCCTGGAAAATGTAGCTAGTTCCTGGCAAATCCAATCCCAGTAGAAGAGCTTTTCTTTCCTGATATTCTAATTCAAAGTCTGACATCAACTTTTGATTGGATTAATTAGATCGCTTGCCATTCCTGAGCCAATGAGTCACCAGAGGCATGGAATATGCTAATCGGGCAAGCCTGGGTCATGTGTCCATTGCTGGAATCTGGGAGTAGAGGTCAACTCAATCAGAACCACAAGGACTTAAATGAGGAGGAGTGTACCAAAATGAAAATCAGGGTGCTAGTTCAGAAGGGGGAATAGATGCTGGCCAAACACAATAGGTATCCATTGTGGTGGTTTTCCCAGGCAAACTGTGATCCTTTTAGAGCTCTGGTTTCTGTACTCAGATTTTTTAACCTTACCTACATCTATCAAGAATGCTGTAGAATACAAGACTTAAAATTCATTTAATACTGATAACAAATCTTGACTGCAGGGTAATTGAACAATGGTTTAGAGTTCCACATTTTAAAACATGTGGCAGGAAATAAATATCTGCTGTTTCTCTATCTTTATGGTCACTAATAACAACATGGGGCAATAAGGAAGGTTCTTGGCAGAATAGGTGGTAGGACTCTATTGCTGACCCCACATTCCTGAGCCTGACACCTGTGTGTACTCTTTGGTCTCAGAACTTGGCTCCACTCCAGGGCATGCCTGAAACTGACCTGACTCATCTCTGTCCCATGTAGGTCATGCTGGGTGCCTCTCAGGTTAGATTTAGGGTATTTGACTGTGACACAATTTGTTGCCTAATGTGTGTCATGTGATTTACTAGCTGTGTGACTTTGCACTGGACACTTAACCTCCCTGACCTTCAGCTAAAGCCCTACTAAATTTATACTTCATAAAGTGATCCTAAGGAGCTTTTGAGTCAATGTGAAAGTAGCCTGGCATGTAGGCAGTGGTTAGAAAGTAAAGGTTATCACTGGAAACATGTCCTCAATGGACCAACTTCCTGCTCAGACCTCTGGCCTTGCCCTTTTAGAATTTTCCTGTCTCATACCCTCATTGTGTCTGCTCCACATGTTCACATTTGGTGAGTTTTTTCCTTTTCTTTAGAATCTTTTCTTGTGGAAAGAACACTTATCATAAGATTTACCTTCTTAACAAATTTTTAAGTGTTTAATATATTATCATTGACTATAGTTGGTGAATTCTTCATGAGCTTATTATAATTTATATTGCATTTATCGAGTGCTCACTGTTTGCCTAAGCATCTTAGATGGTGAATCATGTGATCGTTACAAAACTATAGGCGGATAGTATTTATTGTTTGCATTTGACAAATGGGGAAATGAGGCTTAGAGAGGCTGAGCAGTAGAAGGGGGCAACTTATCACAAAGCTGTGGAGACAGGCTAATCTGACACCCTTGTTCTCATCTAGTGAGCAGTTCTGAAATTTCAGTGGGGAGAA
This sequence comes from Puma concolor, assembly GCF_028749965.1. NCBI lineage: Eukaryota > Metazoa > Chordata > Mammalia > Carnivora > Felidae > Puma > Puma concolor. The sequence continues at coordinate 47,198,032 of NC_141672.1, forward strand.
TTACCTGCAGTTTATTCAAAGTGCAGATTTCCGAAGCTCATTCTCAAAGGTTCTGATGTGTTGATTCTGTAGCAGATTGGAGAAATATGCATTTATAACACCGTCTCCAGATGATTCTCCCACAGGTGGTCCACAAACCACATCTACTGGTGAACTTAGAGATGACTGTATTCCCTTCCTGTGGAGTCTCACCTCACCCACCTTCTCTGGTAGAAGGAGGGAACTGCATTGCTACCTGAAGCTTCGGCACGTGTCCTGCTGTCAGGCGCACGGTTGCCCTCTCCTGGCTTCCCGCTTTTTAAAACCATTCCTTAACCCTTTGAGGACCCAAGCTAATTTGATCCCCCTTTGAGCCATTAGCACTTGAATTTAGGTTGGGAGTGCATGGATTAATCTTGTTCATATGCGTATCTGCTGAAAAAAATGTTTATTGACTGATTACTTTTGTATTGTGTCAATTACCATCTGGTCCTTTTCAATTTACATATTCACTTTTCCTCAATCAGGTTGTGAGATGCTTAGAAGGTACTGTTCTCCCGTTTTCTCTGTCTTACCAGAGCTCTCTCCACATCTCCTAGATGCTCAGCAAAGACTGCTGACTCATTCAGTTATAAGAGAAGATGTGTAATACATCTTTGTTGAGTTAATTAACCATTCAAAGGAGTTGGTTACCACTATTCATTCGTAGATGATAAGATTTTAATGACTGGAAATCTTTTGAACAATTTACACTTGGTTTTCCACCTTAAACATTCAGAAGGGAGGGAAAAAAATAACCCAATTTTAGCCTCAGAGGTAAAATATTTAACTGCTCAACATTCTTTGTTTTGCATAAAGAAATGTTTAACCAAAATTCCTCAGGTTACAGTCAGATGCCAAGCTTTTAAAAACAAATGTGTAGCATACAGATCTGCAGGCAGGATTTACCTCAAAATGCAACTGCTTGTGGATTATGTCTCTACTTCAATTTCTTTGTAGGATCTCAAGTTTTTTCTGAAGCTTGGATCTGATCAAATAAATGGTTTGTCCTTTGGTATCGAATTCCTCATCAGAGATCATTGTTGAGATACCCAAATTTTAGTGGTTGCACCAGGAGTTAGAGACAGAATACTATAAAATAGAATGCCTGAAGTACAACACGGTGACTATAGTTGATAACACTGTATTATATAATTAAAATTTGCTAAGAGAGTAGAACTTAAATGTTCTTACAAAAAAAGAAAAAGTAAATATGTGAGGTGATGATGCTTATATCAGATCATCACATTGTACACTGTAAATTATCTTACAACTTTGTTCATTATACCTGAATAAAACTGAAAAAAATCATAAATAAAAATAAAATGTCTGCCTTCCAAGTCTACCATTGTAGTGACGGTAAATGTGCATAATAAATAATGGAGAGTAAAAGATTATTGTTTGTATTAGGGATTTCCAGAACTTTAAATATTATCTAGTTCAAATCTCTTTTTAAATTTTTTGATTATGTTTCTTTATTTTTGAGAGGCAGAGAGAGACAGAGCATGAGTGGGGGAGGGGCAGAGAGAGAGGGAGACACAGAATCCGAAGCAGGCTCCAGGCTCTAAGCTGTCAGCACAGAACCCGACGCGGGGCTCAAACTCATGAACTGTGAGATCATGACCTGAGCCGAAGTCAGACGCTTAACAGACTGAGCCACCCAGGTGCCCCTGCAAGTATCTTTTATAAACAGTACTTATCTGGAATTTTTATTTTATCTAGACTGACAAGCTTTTACTATGAACTGAAGTGTTTTACTCTATTTACAGTTATTTTGTTTGCTGATGCATTTGTATTTATTTCTGCGATATTCCTCTTTTTTTCTCACCTTTTCTTTCCACATTTCTTTTCTCTTTTCAAGCTTCTTCTTTATTTTTCCCTTCCTTCTCATTCCATATCCTTCTACTAGGTTAGAGAATATAACTTCTGAAGTGTATAGATACATTTAGTAGTTACCTTTAATATTTTATTTTATTTTATTTTATTTATTTTTTTTTTTAATTTTTTTTTCAACGTTTATTTATTTTTGGGACAGAGAGAGACACAGCATGAACGGGGGAGGGGCAGAGAGAGAGGGAGACACAGAATCGGAAACAGGCTCCAGGCTCTGAGCCATCAGCCCAGAGCCCGACACGGGGCTCAAACTCACGGACCGCGAGATCGTGACCTGGCTGAAGTCGGACGCTTAACCGACTGCGCCACCCAGGCGCCCCCTACCTTTAATATTTTAATACAGTCACTTATTAAAGCCTACAATGATTCAGTTTTTATCACTCCTCTCAAATGACACAAAGACCATAGAACATTTTAGTCGCCATCCTCTCTCTTTATACTCTATTTTTGTAGTCTATTTTATTTTTTTAAATGTTTATTTATTTTGAGAGTGAGAGAGAGAGAAAGAGAGGGAGAACGTGAGCAGGGGAGGGGTAGAGAGAGAGGGAAAGAGAGAGAACCCCAAGCAGGCTCCACACGTCAGCACAGAGCCTGAAAAGGGGCTCCATCCCAGGAAATGTGAGATCATGACCTGAGCCTAGAACAAGAGTTGGATGCTTAACTGACTGAGCCACCCAGGTGCCCCTGTAGTCTATTTTAGATCCAACCCCCCACAAGACAAATTATTATTACTGCTCTACACAGTGTTAATTCAGGTCAGTATTTCTCAACCTTGGCTCCATTGACATTTTGGGCTGGATCAATCTTTGTTGTGAGGAGCTGTCTTGTATATTGTGGGATGTATCAGCATGCTTGGTGTCTATATACTAGGTACTGGGAGCATTACCTCTCCCCTAGTTGTCATGGACAAAAAAAATCTTCAAATATTGTCAACTGACCCCTCAGGGGAAAATTGCTTTTGGTTAAGAACTGCTGATTTAAATCTACCCCCTTAGTAACAATAGCTTTTTTCCAACATTCTATGGCATCCCACATCTTCCATTATTTTTCTTCTGCCTAAGATATATGATGTAGAATTTTTTTTAGTGAAGTCTGTAGGGTAAAAGGTAACAAATCTGTTTTTTTGTTTTGTTTTGTTTTTGTAAATCTGAGAGAAGTCTATTTTTTTCATTGTTCTAAAAAGATAATTTATTAGGCATAGAATTCTTGTTAGAGAGTTATTTTCTTTTAGTACATTGGATAAATCATGCCACTGTTTGGTGACTTTGTGGCTGTCGAGAAGAAAGAGCTGTCACTCTAATTATTATTCATTTTTAGATAACATAACTTTTTTCTCTGGCTCACTTGAAGAAAATTTTCATCTTTTGTATTAGGTATCACTGTCATGGGTCTAGGAGTATACTTCTTTTTATTTTTCTTACTTGTGATTCGTTGGACTTTCTGAGTCTAAGAGTTCGTAATGTTCAACAGTTTTGGAAAATTCTCAGCTATTGTTTCTTTTAAGCTGTTTCTCCCCTATTTTGTCTGTTATTTTCTGGAGACAAGAGACACATTAGATTTTCTCATGTTATTTTCCATTTTCCCTTAAACTTTCTTTTACATTTTCCTTCTCTTGGTTTCTCATTTTTGTATTTCTTTATATTTATCTTCCAATTTAGTAGCTATGTCCAGTGTTGTGTAACATGCTGTTTCAATTTTCAATAGAGTTTTTACTTCTGTTTTTCTAATTTTTATTTGTTCCATTTGTTTCCTTTTCAAACTCTCTTAAAACTTTAAAAGTTATTTCTTCAAATTCAGAGTGTCAGTGCTGGAGTCATCTCTTCTGGTCCTGCAAGTTCTGCCATAGAAGGTTTATCTTGAGCATGCTACCTTTGAGCATGTAAGAGTAAGGCCTTATTTTAATATTTTAAAAATGTGGACAATATCTTGCAGGGTTGTTTTTAGGATTAGAGATGATTCACATGACATACTTAGAGTGATATTAGGCTTAAATTGATCTACAACCAACAGTAGCAACACTAGTAATAAATACTAAGACTGAGTAGATAAGAGGCAAACACAGTTCTTTTGCTTCCTAGAGAAGTAAATTTTAAATGAGATCATTTTACTGAGCTCAGATAACAGTTTTTCTGTTATATGACTCACCTCACAAAAAATAAAATAAAAATTCTTCTTTTGTTTTCAAAAAAAGAAAAATTCTTCTCCATTCCATCTCATCTTAATGCCTCTCTTTTATTTCTTTAAATATATTGAACACACTGATTTGCTATTTTGTGAGAATCTGTGGGTCTGATTTTGCTGTCTGTTGTACCTGTTTATTCTTTCTCATGATACTTTGTTTCCTTCTGTGTTTTGTGTTTTTTGAAACATTGGGACTTTTTAAGGTCTGGATTAATGTTGATTTTTGATGGTGTCTGTTAGTTTCATAGGTGTTTTTGCTGATGTGTAACCTCTAAATTAAATTCCTCATTTAAGAATATTTTAAACTACATAAATAGGTAAAATTGGTCTGGGAACCCAGGTGAGGAGAGTTTATGGCTATGAATTATCTTGGGTGATTTGTCCCTTTCAGCCAGTACCAAATTTCCTTGCTATCTTCTTCCTTGTTATCTTCTACATGATGAGCTTATTTCTAGAAGGTTGTAGTCCTTTGGAGTCTCAGCCTCTCCATCTTCAACACTCCCTAGGCTTTTGCTCCATGTTCCATTCCCATGTAGCCATTGTCAAGAACAATGAGGGGCCTGAGATTTTTTTTTTCTTATCCTGCTTTTACCCTACCTTCAAGCAATTGCTTCTTGGATTCTGGTTCAAGAGTTGAGACTCTTGAGTGAAAGGTGAAGGAGAGTTTATTTTTCTTTCAATAGAGGTAGCTAGAGTATCAACATTTTGCACTGGTTCCCCAAGGCTCATTTTCTGCAAGGTGACAGGAAGAGGTGTCAGATGACATCTATACATCCAGTGGACTGTATTATTAGCAACCTTGAGCTTAGGGAACCTAACTCTTTTATAATAGGAAGTAAAGCATGCCTGGTTTATGCTCCAGAGGGAGACATTGTATCTGTCTTCCAAGGCTGCTCAGTAAACAAACATTCTTGAAAAGATAGTTTACAACAAAGGGCAGCTAGTGCCTTTCTTATAAGACATGCAGAAACAAGAGAGACCTTATCTCCCCAAAGTCATCAAAATGGAAGGTCAAGTTTCAGCAGATATTCTTAGAATAAAAGTTATTGGTGCTAGGTGACCTCAGAGATTTCTTATTTCGATTTAACCTTTGCAGCTTCCTTACTTTTTTGCTAATAAAATGTTTAATATATTTTATTTACCATTTTTTTAAAAAACAAAAACATTTTTTCAGATTTCTAGTCTGTGATATTTCTGGAAATTAAAGTTGAAAAGTTAATTTACAGGACTTACATAAGCCAACTACTTATCCTAAGCTTATTTCTTACTATAATTTTTTAATTGTCTTCAATATCTGAACTATAAGCAGTTTCTTTTTTTTTTACTTTCCTATTATGAAATAGAGCTTTCCACTTAAAAAAAAAAAAAGAAGAATTTAACATGCAAAGGAAGATTTTGCTCTTGTGTTGTATACAAAAATGGTTTCCCACATAAGCTTTCTTGCTCTCAGGACAGAAGAAAAACTCTGTAAGTCCCAGTGAAGAATGGCATCTCCATGGATGTTGGAGTTGAGTTAATCTTCAAAAATAGAACTGTATTAGATTAGTCTCTCATTTGAAATTGTTTTCCTGAGTTGATTGTGACTTTGGAGTTGCAAGTATTGGTAAAAAATGTATTTTTACTTCTTTTATGTGTGTTTTAAATTCTCATGCAGCTTATTTCTCTTGAAATTTTGTTATGACCATTTGTATGTAGCCTTCATGTAGATGTCAAGACATGGGCATAGTTTGCCCTTTGTATTTTGCTCTTTATGTTGAGGGTTACTGGGAGTGAGAGATAGAACGTGTACCATGAGAGGACATTTATATAATCATAGAAAATCTTTCAGACAGAACTTGTCAGAATTGCTTTTCTTCTACCTAACTTCTGAAAGTATGTCTTGCCACTGTTGGTGAGGTGAAAGGATTTCTAAGAGGTCATTGCAAGGTGCAAGATCACTCAGGCTGTAACTCTTAGTCCAGTTTCCAGATTTTCATACTATTTAGCTTAATGATAAAAGAATAGGGCCAATTTTCATGTATAGGTTAAACATCAAAGTTCAGAGCAGTAAACTGTTTTAGTGTCACATTGCTAAGAATAAATGTGGGTAGCTGGGTAGAGACCTAAGCTAAAGTCTTTTCCGAGTTTTGACATGATATAAAAATTTCCCAAATTGTACCCATGGACACTGGTTCTTTTCATGAGATGTCAATAAGCATTTCTTTAAATTAGAATCAAATCTTGAGAAAGTGCTGGTTTAAATAAAATTTAGCGTATTTTTTCATGTATTTTGGATCCTAATCCTTTACTAGTTATGTGTTTTACTAATATTTTTTCCTTATTCTAGGCTTTGTCTTTCTGCTTTAAAAAAATTTTTTTTAAGCTTTATTTATTTTTGAGAGAGAGAGAGAGAGAGGAGAGAGAGAGAATGAGTGGGGGAGGAGCAGAGAGAGAGGGATACACAGAATCCGAAGCAGGCCCCAGGCTCTGAGGTATCAGCACAGAGCCCAACATGGAGCTTGAACCCACAAACCATGAGATCATGACCTGAGCTGAAGTCAGATGCGTAACCAACTGAGCCACCCAGGTGCCCCTTTGCTTTTTTTAAATAGTATTTCTTTTTTTTTTTAATTTTTTTTAACGTTTTATTTATTTTTGAGACAGGGAGAGACAGAGCATGAACAGGGGAGGGTCAGAGAGAGGGAGACACAGAATCTGAAACAGGCTCCAGGCTCTGAGCTGTCAGTACAGAGCCCGACGCGGGGCTCAAACCCATGGACTGCGAGATCATGACCTGAGCCGAAGTCGGCTGCTTAACGAACTGAGCCACCCAGGCGCCCCTAAATAGTATTTCTTGATGAATATAAGTTTTAAATTAAACTGTAGCCTAAGTTATTAATATTTTTTCATTGTTTAAGCTTTTGAGGTTTGATTTTGGAATTATTCTTTAATGTATTCTCATATATTTTCTACCAGGAATTTGATGTTTTATTTTTTACATTTATGTCTCAACTGATCATATAATATATCTGGAAATGATTTGGCTATATGGTGTGAGGTAAAGATGTAATCTAATTTTTTTCACTTTGATAAATAAGTGTACCATCTGATAACCAAGTTTCAAGGGTTACCTCCATCATGTGTGAAATATCCACACATGTATGAATCTGTTTCTGGCCTCTATTCTGTTCTGTTTGGTTACTCTCTCTATTCACATACCAACGCTAATGCTGTTTGCAATTGTAAAAAAAAAAATCAAAATGTTCAATAGATACATAAACTGGGATATATTCATACATTTTTCATTTTTATATTCAGCATTTTTATGATGAGTCATCCTCATAATATTTTAAAATTCATATACTGAAAATTATTTATCAGTGAAATAAATGAACTATAGCTACGTATATTACGGTCTCATAAATTTGATCTTGAGTCCTCTCCAAAAGAATTATCAGGATAATACCTAGAGTATTATATGATTTTTAGAAAATCTAAACACATAAAAAACAGAATTACTTATTGTTTATGAATATATGTAAAGATAATAAAAATATTAATAAATGCATGGACACAATCTACATTTAGTATTTTGTTATTTCTGAGAGATGGAAGGGCTGTGATGGGGGAAGGGCACACAGAGGCTTCAGCTGTATTTGTAACATTTCTTTCTTAAGCTGCTGGGTAAGTACTTGGGTTTTTGTGATTATTCTTCATGTTATTATCTGTAAGTTTTTTTTCTAATAAAAAACAATATAAGATGCCTTTACTGCAGTAGTTCTCAGAGCCTTTAATTTGTTAATAGGCCTTGTCTTTGTTCCAAAGAGGGGATCTTCTATAAGTATTTCCCAAATTTAATTGACCATGGAACCTTCTTTCCCAGGAACACCTATTGGTACCTTGGGAATTGGTCTGTTTTATGGATCCCAGATTCAGAATATGTACATTCGCCCATACTGCTTATAAAGATGAGACAAATCCAAGGTCTAGTCTTTCTTTAGCATGTCATCGAGTTACAAGAAGTTCTTTGAACCCAGCAGGACATTAAGGGAGGTGTTGTGCATGTGGTTTTTACCTTAGATTCCTTCAAGTTCCTGGACATTCCTATGGCTTTAATTTGTTGGGTACATCCTTCTCCCATCCCACCCTGTGGGGGCAGTTGGAATGTTTGAAATAGAGAAATCAGCCAAGTACAGTTTCCACATGGTGAGAGTACAGCTATAACATGGCCCTCTCTTTGTTTCCAGAGTACAATGCAAATAGCACAGAGTGTACAGAATGTCTGTTACATGAATTAGGGCCACCAAAGGCATTCATTGATCAAGAATCAATTGTTACAAAGAACTTATTATCGCTCTAATTAATAGAGTGTTTTTATGATGGGTCATCCTCATAAGAAACATCGTTATACAGGGTGTATCTTCTTTGTAATGGAAGTCATGGTAATGAAACTTTATTTTAATTAGTAATTTTTAATATATAAAAATGAAGCTGATTCTTACTTTTTTTTTTGCAATAGGAATGCTTTGTTTGGCAGACTTTATATATAAAAAAAGAATGTAAAAATAAAGCAGCTGATTTGACCTGGCAAGCTTCGATTCCAATTCAGCGTACTTTCCCTATTTATAAAGTGCAGTAAAAATGTTGGCCTTTAGAAACTGATATTCCCTGGGTGTGCAAGGGTGGTAAGGCTTTTGTTGTTGTCGTTGTTACTGCTCTTTAAAAAAACAATTGTAGCAAAACCCTAACAGAAAAACTCCAAATAAGAGCTAATGTAATATCTGTATGCATAGTTTAAAAAGGAACAAATTATTTTAAAATGACTTTTTAAAGAGTGTGGCCTCAAATGGTGACGGCAGGCCTTGTGCTAGTATATGTGCTGCTATAATCTTGCTTGAGGCTCATAAATCTTGCATTATTTGGATGAAGTGTAGACACTCCAAAATGAATTTAGAGGCAAATGTGGATGGGTTTCTGGGCACAGGCTGGGTGGAGAGAGTGCTGTGATCATGTCTCAAAAAATCCTAATCATCTGGTCTTATAATGAATGGATTAGTTCCTCCATTCTGCCAATAGAACATGAGAGTCTAAAAACTTTGAAGTGCGGGAGGCAACGGCAAAGAAAACAATAAACAGTGCATGTGAGACTGGCTTGATGCTTGGTGATTAAGAGATGAGGAACCCGCGGGTCAGCTCCCCATAGGTACAAACAGATGTTTGCACTGTTTCACAGCTGCTAAATATGACATAAATCCAAAGAATTTTTCTTGTTTTTATAAAGGAAAAAAAATACCCAGACAGCAAATTTTTGGTCATTCAGATACTCTTACCAAATGACATCTGGTTTCTGTACTGCTTATTTAAGCAATCCTTAAAAAAAATGTTTGCCAAGGGGAGTAACTCTAAACTTTCAGTCCTTCACCGTACATAACAGTACAGTTTAAATTACAGTGTAGCATGCAGAGTTTATTATAAGCAATGCCTTTTTTTTTTTTATCTCTTAACCAGCAAGTCTTAGTTTTAAGAAAATGGGTTAGATATTATGTAATTAGTTAAGGGAAATCTCTGATGAAGTTACATTTGGAATATCTGGGATTCCTATCCTAATGATGGCAAAGAAAATGAATTAATTGCTTCCATATGTTAAGAATGGTGGGAGCAAAGTTAAACTATACAGTTACCTAAAATAAAACGTCAGCAATATAGCAAGACAGTATTTTGACTTGCATCAAGGTGAGAGAACATGAAAGGCAGAAAGGAAGCAGTGACAGGTTGAAGGTCATGATGGAAATGAATCTTAATAAAATACTCGTACAAATCTTCAGCGGGGAACCAGATTTTTGCCGTCTCCACATCCATCATGCCTTTGAGTTTATACGCAGAAATTAGTTATTTATTATGCCCAACAGCAAGGCTGTTTGTATTGATTGTTCTCCTCAAAGATATCTATTTTGGAGGGTCTAGAGCCCAAATGCGCAGGCTTGTTTTCTGAATTTTATTTACCTCAATCTTTGTGATGTGTGGTTTTGTTGGGGCTTTCGTTTAGCGAATCTCCCAGAGCTCAGCACTGAAACAGAAAATGTGATAATTCCATAACAAATTTGGCAATTAGCAACATTCCTCTATCTGGCTTTTACATCATTACTTGGCCTGATACTGTACTTCCAGTCTGATATTAATAAAGGGTAAGTAAGCCTGACAAGTCCAGCTTCGTTGGAGACTTCTCACCCGAAGATTTGCTAGGTTGTATAGTATTCAAAATCTAGTCCAATGGGAGTTGCTCAGAGTAAAGATAATATACTGCGCAGAACTTTCTTTGTCTCCTTTTAAAATTGCTTTTGGTTTTTGGGTGCTAGGTTCTTGGCATTATGTGATATCGGGGTACCAGAGCTGAATTTGCAGGAGGATAATAACTTTCCCTCTTATGTTTTGCTCTGTGAAGCTTAGATGTGAGTTTGCACTTGGCATCTGTAATGATCTTACGTTTCAGCATCAGCTCTAATTCCCTGGTTCATTTACCATTTCTTTTTCAGTTTCTAGCAGGAATTTGCCTGCCTCCAGATTCCATGATGAGGTTTACCCTATCTCTAGCATCCATCACTTCTGTGTTTACTAACCTCGAGAACCTCTCATGTCATACTTTCTCATATATACCATCTGTGTATGAAAGTCCCAGGTGGGGGCTCGTAAAGAGTTTCCATGAAATCTTGGCTGAGGAGTCCCTTACTCAGATTGACATTCAACTGTGCACAGCTAAATCCCCACCCCCTGCCCCCCCACCCCCACCCCCGTGCCAAGTTCTCCTTATCACTAACAGCTTCCTATTGATGTCAGTGAGACTAAATTTGCAAAGGAAATATGAAGCTCTTCATTCCCTGAGAACCAGGATATTTAGGTTGTGCAAATCCCTGAACCCTAAAATGGATTTAATCAGCCCAATTCACATCATAAATATCATGTTGCAAGGACACACATGTGCTGGAACAGATAGAGAGATATCTTTTTAACTTTAAAATTTGCAAAATTATGCCCTGTGGGCCATCAATTTTTCTCGGACACTCCAGCGACTTCATGCCAAGAGGAATTCTTACTCACATTAAGTTCATGCTCTTTACTGAGAAGGAAGCAGTTTTCTGTCTGTAATCAAAGATGCCATCTTTCACCTTCTATTGGAAACTCCTAGCTGTTCTTCCCACCTCCATTTCTCCCAGAAGATTCCAAAGAATGGTCAGGTGAGCGTTTGTGGGGTCTATATCTCTTTCTTCTCTTGTCTCTCTCCCTCCCTCCCATGTCCCAACCTCTCTCACGTCTCTCTCTCTGTTGCTTCCCCCCTCCCTCCCTCCCCCTTCCAAAGGAGTCTGTTAATATATCATCTTGATGCCTTACTGAATGCCATCTGAATAAGGAGCAAGAAAGAACTGACATGAGTTTTTTTTTTTTAATTAACCTTTTTATTTAGAAATAATTGTAGATTCATATGCAGTTGGGAGAAACAATGCACTGAGAAGCCTTGTACACTTTACCCAGTGTCTCCAATGAAAACATCTTGCGAAACTCTAGTAGGATATCATGGTCAGGATTTTGACATTAATACATTCGAGATACAAACCGTTTCCATCACCATGAGAATCCTGCATTTTGCCTTTCTAGAGCTCTGAACCACTATTCATATCCCACTTCAGGTCTGTCCTTCACCACTGGCAACACTAACTGATTTTTAAAATTTTGTCCTTTGGGAAATATTATGTAGATAGAATCATAAAATATGTAACTTTTGGGGTTAGCTTCCCCCCCCCCCTTCAGCATTGTTCTCTGGATGGTGATTCAACTCCTTTCACGGATTAGATGTCTGTTCCTTTAATGGCTGAGTGATATTCCATGGCATGGATGTACCCTAGTTTGTCTCAACATTCACCCAGTGAAGGACATCTGGGCTGTTTCCAGTTTTTGGCTATTGCTGCTAAAGCTGCTATGAGCGTTCCTACATAGGTTGTTGTGTGAACATAAGTTTGCATTTTTCTGGGATAAATGCCTATGAATGCAACTGCCAAGTCATCTGGTAGTTGGATGTTTTGTTTTTTAAGAAACTGCTGGGGCTCCTGGGTGGCTCAGTTGGGCAAGTGTCCGACTTTGGCTCAGGTCATGATCTCGAGGTTCATGAGTTCAAGCCCCGCATCGGGCTTTGTGCTAACCGCTCAGAGCCTGGAGCCTGCTTCAGATTCTGTGTCTCCCTCTCTCTGCCCCTCCCATGCTAATGCTCTGTTTCTCTCTGTCTCAAAAATAAATAAACATTAAGAAAAAGAAAAAGCATTGCCTGATAATGACTTAGAGGAAGTGTGTCTTAAATTATCGAAGACACAGAAGATTTGAAAACGTGAGGCCAGATAGAGTATGTAAAAAGACCAAGCAGGTCTGTAGAAGAATTCAAAAAAAAAAAAAAAAAAAAAAGAAGAAGAAGAAGAAAGAAAAAAGAAACTACCAACGTGTTTTCCAGAGTGGATGTACTATTGTCCATTCCCGTCAGCAGTAACCTGTAAGTTATGCAGTTTGTCTGCATTTGGTGTTCTCACTGTCTCTTAGCCATTCTGATAGGTGTGAAGTGATACCTCATTGTGGTTTTAACTTGCATTTCCCTAATGGTTAACGAAGTTGTACCTCTTTCATGGGCTTATCTGTTGTGAGCGTATTCTCTTCAATGAAATGTCTGTTAGTGCTTTTTTTGGCCCATTTTGTCATCGGATTTAACTGCTGAGTTTTCAGAGTTCTTTACAGTTTCTAGATACAAATCGTTTGTTGGATACGTGGTTTGCAAATATTTTTTCCCCAGTTTGTAGCTTGTCTTTTCATTCTCTTAACAGGGTGTCAAGCAGAGCGTTATTCTTTTCGATGAGGTTCCATTGATTGATTTTTCCTTTCATAGCTAAGACTTTTAGTGGGAAATGTAAGAGCTTTTTTCTTAACCCTATGTTCTGAAGATTTTTTTCTCTACATTTTTTCCTAAAAGTTAGAGTTTATAAAGTTATAGTTTCTGTAGCTTGTTATATATGTAATTTGATATGTGTATCTTGTCTCTGTCTGTGTATCTTATATAACTTATCATCACAGTCTATGGCTGTCAACATTTTACAAGTTTGAATGAAGTGTAGACACATCACCTCCTATTTCATTGCTCACCCTACCCCATTTACAATATCACTAACTGCCTTACATATTTCCTTTTTGTTATTTTATTTTACTTTATTTTTAAAAATATTATAAGTAACCTCTATGTCCAACATGAGACTCAAACTTACAACCCTGAGGTCAAGAGTTGCCTGCTCTTCCGACTGAGCCCGCCACGTGCCCCATCCTCTTTGTTAATTTAAAACCACATCCGCCAGTGTTATAATTTTTGCTTTCATGATGAAACATAATTTAAAAAGCTCAAGAGGAAAAGATGTCTGTTATATTTATGAATATATTTGCTTTCTGTGTTCTTTCTTCGCTCTTAATGTTCCAAGGTTCCTATTTTTATCATTTCCTTTCTTCTTAGAGAACTTTCTTCAGTCCTTGGGTTTAGGTTAGGTGTGCTAGTGACAGGTTCTCTTGGTTTTCTTTTGTCTGAGAATGTCTTGATTTCTGACACACTAATGAGTCCTTATACAAACCACTGGGTCTCATTAATGGAAGTCTCAGTGGCTAAAGAAGCTTGCCCACTTGCTTAGGACCAGTAACATTTGTGGTGGATAAACAATAATAATCCATGTTGTTCAGATGATGTAACTGGTACAACTTTGCAGCTTCATGTAGATTCATACTTTTTGTATGACTGCTCAAGAATGTGTTTTATTTTTATTATGAAATATAGAGAATTATGACAGAGGGTGGTCAACTGGAAAGTGGAACCCTGAGCCCCACCATTGCTCATGTGAACTATGTGAGTCTATGCCTTCTCAGATGATTATAGTGGATTGCAAATCAAAGGCCTTTCTGAAAAATCATTGATTTTTATCATTTTATTTTAAAATGAGATATTTCCTTCCTGTAGATACTAAAGTATATTTACCTATCATTTTGGAAATTGAATTTTGGAAATATGAACTTTCAAATATAATAGAAAGATAATCAAAAGGAATGGGTAATAGTACCAGAAATGGTTTTAAGAATTAACTCACATCTAGGGACACCTGGGTGGCTCAGTCCATTGAGCACTCCACTCTTGATTTCGGCCCAGGTCATGACCCCAGGGTCATGGGATCCAGTTCCATGTCAGGCCCCATGCTCAGCAAGGAACCTGCTTGGGATTCTCTCTCCCTCTCTCTCTCTCTCTCTCTCTCTCTCTCTCTCCCTCCCCATCTGCCCTCTCCCTTGCTCATGCTCTCTTATTCTTTCAAAACAAATAAATAAACATTGAACAAAAAACAATTAACTCACATTCATAATACAATAAAACCTTGATTTGTGAGCATAATTTGTTCTGGAAACATGCTTGTAATCCAAAGCATTTGTATATCAAAAACAAATTTCCTCATAAGAAAAAATGGAAACTAAGATGATTTGTTCCACAACCCAAAAATATTCATATAAAAATGATTACAGTACTGTAATATAATACAAAATAATAAAGAAAATACAAAATATAAAGACAAATAAACAAATTAACCTGTACTTACCTTTGAAAACCTTCATGGCTGGTGTGAGGGAGACAAGAGAGAGGAGGGTTATTGTGTAGGGTGCCTTTCACTATAACTAATGGAATCACTGCTATCTATTGGCCCAATGGAATCTTTTTCTGCATGGGGACCATTGTATATGCTCATACAGATGTTGACTGAAGTACAGTATTAGTAAATTCTTGTCATATACTGTATTTAATGAAACTGGCAATAAAGCAGCAGAGGAAAGGGTCTCTATTTGCAGGAGGCCTGACCTAGAATGAAGCAAAGCATTCCTAAGCTTACTCTTGTATGGAAAAGCAAAGGACTGTCCATAGGTGCTTGGAAGTGACAAAAAATACACTAGTGCCAACGTTCTGAAAAATCACTAATTTCTGCCAAATACCGTGGTCTGAAACTGACCATCTAAGTCTGGGAGATGATCACCCACAATCCCTCAGAGAGAGAGAGAGAAAGAGAGAGAGAGAGAGAAGAACCATTGGCTCAGTTGTGATCATGTGACATTCAGCATCATGTACAACTTGTAAGACATTGCTCTACCAAGTTGAAATGTATTAGAAATGTTTGCTCATCTTGCGGAACACTCACAGGACAAGTTACTCGCAATCCAAGGTTTTACTCTACTTAACTTTGTAGCAGGCATTTGTGTTGGTTGCTTTACATACACATTTAATTCTCAAAACAGATGTCTGAAGGTCACAGAGTTATTAGGAGATGGACTCGGGTTTGAATCCAGGTCTGTGTGGCTCAAAAGCACACACATTATTTTTCATCCACACTCTCTTATCCTCCAGTATCTTGCTTACTTGCCGGTAGAAGGTAAACTTCTCCATGCCCCGTTGCTTGGTGACTGACCAGCTCCCATGGCTTCTGTTGCTATCACTGGAGTGGGAAATCCCCAATTCACAACCCAGGGCCAAATTCTAGATCTATTCAAAATGCCTGTGCATGTGCCAATGGCAAGTGACTATGTCCCGGATCAAACCGTGATTTCCACTGATGTAAAAAGCCATCTCTCCTCTTGACATTCTTATTGCTGGTAACAGAACTGCCATCTTTTTGTCACCAATCAAATCCTGTTTCTTTCCTTTCTACCTCTCTGTTCCCTTCTGCTGGGGCTCACAAAAGTTTCTCATTTTTTTCAGATGCTACTATCTGTAGTGCTGCTATAGCACCCTAAGAGTCTACTCCCATCATCCCTTCTGCCTTCTCTGCATGTCATGTCAGGCACTGCTGCCAGAAGCATCCAGAAGTTTGGGGCTGATCTCACTGTACCTCCACCCCACAGGCTTCAGTAGCTCCCCTCCCCTTTTTGATTTACGCACAAATCTTTCAGTCGTCCTTCAAGGTTCACCGTAATGATGCTTGTCGGTTTTTTCAGCCTAATCTTCAGCCACATTCTTATTAAACCCTTTGCATTTCCTCCTCTAGTCTGCAGTTTCTGCTTGGCGCTTCCTCAATGTTGTTCCCTCGTATTTACTTTTCAACAATGGATTCTATGTCTTCATGAAGGCTCATCCCAAAGCCTTTAAAGAGGCTTCTTTAAAAAAGCTTTTCTTGGGGCACTTGAGTTGCTCAGTCAGATAAGCATCTGACTCTTGGTTTCGGTTCAGGCCATGATCTCATGGTTCCTGAGATCAAGGCCTGATTCAGGCTGCACGGACAGCACAGAGCCTGTTTGGGATTCTCTCTCTCCCTGTCTCTCTCTGCCCTTCCTCCCCATCCTCCTCGAGCTCTCTCTCTTTTTCTCAAAATAAATACATAATCATTAAAAAAAAAAAACCTTTTCTTGATTCTCCCAAACAGAGGTCATCTTCTATTCCTTCAAAGACAAATCTCTCATGAGACCCATCCCAGCTTTTATTTTAATTGTGTGCCAATCATGAAGGTAAGAATAGTGTTATTCCTGTGTATCTACTTGGGCAGTACAAGACAGTGTCCTATTCATAATGGGCCTTCAGTGTTTGCAGATTGAGATTTTATAAATTCCTTTAGGATCAGGTGTCCTAGCAAAGCTGGTTCTAAATTGTATTGTGACCCACATGGTATGCTCTTACTGAACCCTTCCCTATATTTTGATTCATCTGGATAAAACACATTACTGATCTTGACAAAAAGGATGACAAATACCCGCTAAATGTTCTTCTCTCACTTGCCATCAAGGGGACTGAAAGCTAGGGAGGATTAGCTTCCAGAGCTAGTTTTCTGAGCATAAGTTTGTTACAAATAAGATCCCACAAGAATGTTCCTCTGCTGGGATGAGAGATAAGCAATATTATCTGAAATGTGATTGGAGTATGTATGTCTATGGTGGACACGTTATGCCTTGGCAGACAGTGAAATATATCTGAAAAAAATCTCATAAAAAAAACCGAAGTATTCCAATGCTTTATAAATAATAAAATCTGTTAAAATGTGGAAGTAATATCTCTGTCAGTTTTTTAGCCTGAACATATGTTATTTTAGATTTGGAAATTTTAATCTGAAAGAGGGGTATAAGGTTGGCCTTTTGCATTCTTATCTTAGAGGTATCCGTGAGTTCTATGTGGAGACACTGTGGTTTGAGAGCTTCCTGGGACAGTAGGTTCTGAGTTCTGATGTGTAATTTTCATTTCACAGAACATTTCTCTCTCTCTTTCTTTTCTTTTCTTTTTTTTGGGGGGGGGGTGGGTGAGAATACAAGAATGTGGATTTAGGGCCTGTATAATTTAGTAATTATACCCAATAAATGAAAATGACATCATGTAACTTGGATTGGGGAGTCCAAAATTGCAGAAAGATGCCAAGGAAGAATGTTCATGGGGAAAATTAGGTGCACTAGTCATTCATTGTTGAGCTTGGAGACTAAATGACAGTGCTGTGTATAGAAATAATCTCCAGCCATATAACAAGCAATATTTTTCTTTCTTTTTTCTTTTTTTTCTTTTAGCCCAGCATATATTAAACAATTAAAATTTTCTAACTGTGTCCCCTGGAGCAAATAACTTGATGAGGTTAGGTCCCAGTTTCCTTTTATGTAAAATGGGGTAATAATCACATTTATCTCATAGGGTTCTGGTGGGATCATAGGAAATAATGTATAGTACTTACGTTGGCACTGAATAAGTACTCGATAAGTGACAGCTGCTATTATTATTATTGCTATTATTATTATTATTATCAGTTATCTTTACATTTATAACTGTGAGAGATTTGGAACTAAAAGTCATTGGTTTGGTCTTCAGACCTAAGGGTCTACTTACCTAATGTAGGTGCAGGGTTCCTAAAGCCAGAAAGAATGAAAGTACCCACCAAAATGCGTGCAAATTTGGCATACATAAGCGGACGACAGAGACCATACATATGATCTGCACACAACAGTTTACTGATACTCTGAGCGAGCAGGTACCTCATTCATTCAACCAACACTGCCTGAGTACCGAATGTGCTGTGCTGACGCTGGAATCCACGCCTCGGTTTTGTTCACAGCCCGTTTTGCTAACAAAATCCATCCATTTGAATTGTTCCCAACTTGGTTTTCTCAGATAACTACAGGTGGATTTATATGAGGTGTCTGCTAACTAGGAATATCAGTAAATTCTCCTACATGTATATGATGTTGCTTGGACTTGGAGGTTAGATTTGGAGTTCCCCACTGGGCCTATATCTGCTGGCGGGAAAGCCTCAGTCACCAAAAAGTGAAGTCCGTGTGCATGGTGGCCACCGTGAACAAGTCTGGCCCCTTTCCAGGAAGAGGCCTGGGAGCTCCCCTGTTGACTGCCTCACAAATGCGTGGTCTCACACCCGAGTTTCCATGCATGCATCCTCTGGGGACACGTGAGCATGGCTGGGGTGGGGTGAGTTGTCTTGCTCCCTGCATTTCCTGAGTGTCTCACGTTGCACAGAGAAAGGGGCTGGTGAAGTGTTCATTAGCCTGTGTGCAGATGAACACCCAGCTGTAGCTTCGTTGCAATACAGTGTTCGAGTTAATCTCCTTCATCTGTTTTCATTTTGTTTTCACTACATCAGGAGGCACCACAAAATAAATTTATTAATTAAATGTCCCACTCTCTAAAGGAAGGCACTTGGAAAATGGAAAAGTGGTCATTTGCAGGAGGGGTGGGGGAAGAAAAAGCCAGAGGATAATTTGAATCTTGAAACTTCTGCCGTTAGAATAACAATAAAAAGAGCAGAAATGGCTATAAAATAGTCTGTTCTTGGCATTGCTTAATTGGCCTATTTATTTTTCTGTCTCTGAAGCTGTCTTTAGTGACACCTACTGATAAGAGCCAATCGGAACCATGGCCGAAATTCCTTCGGGCTGGACCTGCCAACAAACTGCTCAGCCCTCCAGATGTTGCTGCTTTGTGAGAAATGAGAAGCTCAATAAACCAGGCTCACCCTCCCTCCTGGGGTGAGCGCAAAGACAGGCAGACATGGAAAATCACTGCTCAGCACCATGAACAATGCACTCAGATGAGGGGCTGGGCCAGTTCTTATTTGTCTTGGTGGAACAGACAGCCATGGAGCCTAATGCAAGAATTTTAGCTGGCAACAGTTCAAAATGTGACTATACGTTGAAATCGCTCAACAAAAGGAGGCCTTTTAGCTAGGGAAAAGCCCAGGAGTCAGTTTAAACAAATAGCTGGAGGAACTTACAGATAGGGTTAAATATGGATCACACATGATTCTATTAAGCTGAACATTTCTCCACCTTTTTTGTCTGCAGATTCCATTCCTTCGTGTTATGTAAATGCCACAGTAAACAACCTCATGGCACATCCTAACCATCAATGGATGATATTCAGTGAGCACTCGCAGTTCTGGGGATAGAACAAAGTGAGCTAAAGTGAATTCGTTCTTGTCCTTCAGACCAGACTGTCCCAGTCTCTCTTAGCACAGGACAGACTTGTGACCCTGCTATGAAACAATGAGAAAATATATCACTGTTCTTTTATTCTTGAGCCAGTTGCTTGACCAGCTGTCTGTCCATCTAAACCTAGCTCCACTCACATCATAGGCACTCATGCACCCCATGAACACCCAAATGTAAGGCCAACCTCAATATTTGGTGAGACACCAGTTCCCTTGTTATATAATCCCCCCCAAAAGCTTTTTGTCTAGCTTAATTATGGCAAGTGTAATGGATATTCATGAGTTAAATGTTTACTTACAGTATTTGATTCATTCATTTAATCTCACATATTTACTTACAATCACATCTTATGTATAATGATATATTCTTTTAGAACCCATTTTCTGAGTTCACATCTGACATAATAATATTTATTTGTATTCTTCACGTGCATTTTGGAGACAGCTGAAATGCAGCAGGTCTTTCATCATCACTAGAGCTCTTTTTTGAATAGCCCAATACAGTTTTCTGGGCCCTGTTGCCATCATTTCTATTTCATTTTTTGAATCTGAGTGTGTAATACTGTGCTGCAAATTTTATCCCAGCCATTTGCCTGGTATTAGGATTTTTTGAAAACCAAAGTTTCTTTAACATGGTATCCAACGTGTGAAATTGTCAAGTATCCAGGAATAGTGACTAAATCTGTGGTTTTTTTTCTTTTTAAAAAGCTGCTCATATCAGATAACATCTACAAGCTTCCCAAACTAGTACCGATTGAGGCTGTTTCAGCCTCATAAATCTCCATCCGGTGTTATTTGCTGCTCAGAATAAAGTAATTGAAAAAGTATTTCCGTGATATAAGATATTTGGCAAGTACTCCATGTGAAGTGACTCATTTTTTTAAGAGATGATATTTGTGGAGAAGCTGCCTAATAATGAAACATATTCAGGTATATTCAGATATTGCCTTACCTTGTACCATCTCTTCCCTCTTCTTCCTGCCATGTCCACACCCAAATCCCTACTCAGAAATTGGCAGAAGGAAATGTTACACCCTGAGGATGATTTCATGCCTCACAGAGCTAGGAGGCAGTCATGAAGAAGCAATGCTATAGACGTTCACAACCTAAGATAGATTATAGTCTCCGCAGACAACTCCATAACAGACAGATGGACAGTGCAGGAAATAAGTAATGGTGTAAGCATAAAGTGCTAAGACTCTTAATCTCAAAATTCAATATTTAGATGAATTTCTGAGTGAAGTGTTTCTGGAAAACATTTCTGGAAAAATGTCTGAGGAGGTTATTGGAGTGGGGGGAAAGCAGTATCTTCTTTTTGGTTTAGCCCTGGATTGTGAAAGAAAAGGAATTTTAGGTCTTTGATTTGAGAAGTCAGATTGGGTAACTTACTGTAGAGTAGATCATGTAGGAGGTGGTATTTGTGAATGGATAGGGGAAAGTTCAGTTGAACAAATAAAGGAGTTGGTTAAATAAAGCAGAGGCTGTGGAGAGAAGAAAGAAAACTGATAAGTTGGAACTGGTAATTGGTAGGCACATTGAACTAACAGAGAAGGAAGTGGAAAAGTTATTAGCTCAGAAAAGCAGGGAAAATTAATTTATAATGATGAGTAAGAAGAAGGATGGCTACTGTACCAGAATGTGATGTCGCCTGAAGCTGAGTGCTTAGGGAGTCCAGAAGGCCACTAGAGAGTACAGAATAGCCATCCAACTCAGAAAGAGATGATGAGATAGGATGTCAAAGATTCAGGCTAAGATTATCCCCCAAGATTTTTACCTGAGGAAAGGGGTAGAAGGCAAGGCTATGAGTGATATTTATGTTATGACATTAGATTGTACTTTCACATACTTGTAAGACTAGGTTAATTTTAATTAGATCCATTTCTTTGTAAGTACTTTGGAGATTAGATGTTCAAGTCATAGAATGTTGTCAGACATTTATTAATCATTTTATTAGTCGTCAGGCACTTAGGATACACTCAATAAATGTTTGCTAAATTTTAAATGTATGCCTGGCTCTATACGATGAATAAACAGCCCCAAATATCATCTACAGGTACATTGATATTGCCTATTAGTGTGTTGGAGTAACTTCCTGTTCCCTGCATTTGGATTTTCCTCATCTGTAACTATACCTATTACAGATAAGGAAAGTAGGGCGCAGAGAAGTTGGACAACTTGCCAAAGTTTAACCCCTGGTGTGTGAAACTGGGAAGTGCAACCTAATTTATTCCAAAGTTGATGTTCTCCAACCTCATTCTGAGTTGCTTCTATAATTTATATTATAAAGATGTATTATAACTCATATAGAGAGGGTGACTTTTTAAAATAAGAACTCAGTTAAGTAAAACGAGCTTTTATAGAAGAGGAAAGAAATATTTTTAAAAAAATTTTTAATGTTTTTACCTATTTTTGAGACAGAGAGAGACAGAGTATAAGCAAGGGAGGGGCAGAGAGAGATGGAGACACAGAATCCGAAGCAGGCTTGAGGCTCTGAGCTATCAGCACAGAGCCTGATGCGAGGCTTGAACCCATGAACTGTGAGATCATGACCTGAGCTGAAGTCGGGTGCTTAACCGACTGAACTACTCAGGTGCCCCATACAGAAGAGGAAAGAATTATAAAAGTACATTTATCTCTAATTATTTTACATTGTTCTTATTTTATGTAACAATGTTGTCTATTTTCAGGCAATCCATTTGATGAGAGGAAGAAGCTTAGATTCTGGCTGAAGACTGACTTGAGTTTCAAACCTTAGCAATAATGATATTCACCTTACAGTAAAAGAAAAGAGACCAGATGAAAGGTAAAAAAGAAAACAATTGATAGGAATTGATAGATTTGGCCAGGGAGGGAAAAGCAGCATGCAGTAATGATTCTGCGTAAGGATTTGAATGCGTATGAATGGGAAAATGTTTGTACCACTAACAAATATAGAGAAGCCAGGACAGGAAGGAGAAATTGACACACTGAGATACCAAAAATATAGATGGAACTGCTCACCAAGCAGATGAAAATGACCAATAAGCTTTGTAAAAGTGTCAGAATCACTGATTTATCAGCGTAGAGTTAAGGGTTAGATTTACTGGAGTAGAAGAGATCGCTATAGCATGAAGATTAAAAAAAAAAAAAAAGGAAACAAGAACAGAATCTTGCAGAACACATTAGGGAATGGAGAAAAAGGGGAGCTAGAGAAAGAGAGGAGAAGTAGTCAGAGTGAAAAAGGAAGAATCAGGATAATGAGTGCCATGAAAACAAAGGAAGACTTAGATTTAAGGAGATTTGAGTCAGCAATGTCTTGTGGCAGAAGGGTTGAGGAGAACGGGAAAGGTCCAGGGTGCTGGATGTTAAAGTCATTGAGGGCAGTGGCCTTGAGTAAGAT
Organism: Puma concolor; assembly: GCF_028749965.1. Taxonomy (NCBI): domain Eukaryota; kingdom Metazoa; phylum Chordata; class Mammalia; order Carnivora; family Felidae; genus Puma; species Puma concolor. The sequence continues at coordinate 47,220,991 of NC_141672.1, forward strand.
GAAAAGGAAAACACATCCAGGTGCCAGCAGCACTTTGGGGGATGAGATCGTATTGGGACATTGGTAGAAATCTGAAATTTGTGGAGAAGATGTTATATAAGTGGCTATACTTCAGTAGGGTTTGCCGAGTGATGGCGAAACCAGATCTGAGGCTCTACAGAGGGAGGTGGAGAAAGCTAGAACAGACTTCAGGTAGAAGCAGCTTCATCTGGAAACCGTGGGAGAAATGATTCTGCTGAACAAATCAGCCTGAGAGAGTGGAAACAACTTTAGAAGAGTGGACAGCCGGTGGAAGAGGAGCTCCTCAGGATGCAATGACCGAGTTTGGTAGAGGGTTGGATACTGAAGAACCGGCAAGGGGAAGTACCAAGCTAAGCTTCAGAGAACTGGTGGTGGAAGAGCAGGTGGCAGTGAAAGGTCACCCAGGAGACAGGTATGAGTCAGGTGTGATAGAGGAAGGCACTGGCAAACTAGCCGAGGGCATGCGTTCGGGGAAAAGGGACAGTGTGACTTGTTCTGATGTTAGTCAGAAGTTTGAGACAGCCTTATTCTGCCAACTTACCTTTCTAGCTTCTAAGCCTTTCTGTAAATGGCCTTCTCCCAATTTCCATGGCGCGGGAAATGGGGGATGGAACAATAGTTGTCTATGCTGTTAGAAATTTTTGCTTTTACTAAGCATTTGATTTAAAATGGCTCTTGAAGAATTTTTGCTAGACGACAGGTGAGGGAGTTGTTTGAATCATTTATTTCCTGGGGTCTTAGCTATGGGATTGAAAATATAATTGCAGAAGATCTGGCAACCTTGGAGATAGACTGGATAGAAAGAATGAAGAAAACAGGGGGGTGTATGGTTATTTCAAGGACTGAGCAGTTAGGCGATGTCACTGAATGTAACAGGTAAGGTAAAAGAATGTAGAGACAGAGAAAGAGGGGAAGGTAATTAGGAATTTGGGGGGCCATTTCCTTTTTGACAACAGAATAAGGTGTTCTATAACATTTTCATAATTTGAACATTACTTTCACAATTTGTTCCATATCTATGTACCATCTGTACTCTTACATGCTTAATATTTTTTTAATCAATCATTGTCTACTCCTAAATATTTCCTAAGCTGCAATCTCCATGGAATTTTGAATTTGATGGACAACTTCCATGTTTTCCTAAAATTCATGGATATCAACATGGGAACTTTAAAGATATTTGTGTATAACCTTTGGAAAATTGTGTCTTACCATATTGGAGAGAATTTTGAGATGGTGCTTTAGGCCTGAGTGACAGTTCAAACATCTTTGGTAAGAACTGTATGGAGCATATAAACAACCCAATGGAGTCCGTATAGGAGGAAGGAGTCTATAAATAAACCTTGCATGGATTCCTAAATCAGTGATCAGAAAGAAAATAGGTTATTAGAATGTGAAGTCCAAGGATCTGCAGGCATAAGAGGGTGTGTTGGGGGGAGGGGGTCAATTTGATCTGTGGGAATGGTTTTAGAAGGGTGATATGAAAACAGAAGCCAGATTGTGGTAATCAAAAAGCATGGGACAAAGTAAACAAATGGTAGAGTTAGACTTACCCATCCCAGGAGTTGAGTTTTGAAGGTTAGTTTGCAGACACAGAAATACTGAACTGAAAGTATTATTGTGAGGATTAACCAAAATAAGACCTAAGGTTCTTAGCACAGTGCTTGGCACATGGTCATCAATAAATGATAGATGAGGAATATGAGGATAAAGATGGTGATAAAGTTACAGTTGCTTTTAAGAAATAGACATGAGTACACGTTCAAGAGCCAAGGAAAAGGAGCTGGAAAGTTGCTACAAGGGAAAGGATAGAGGACTATGAGGCAGAAGGGAGGAGGGAGAAGGGAGGAGATTCACAACTACAGTATTCATAGAGGTCAGTATTTCTGGAGATAGAAGCATCATCCTTTCTAGAACTGCATGGAAGATGTGGAAAGAGGTGGGACAAGGAATCTGTTGAAATGGTAGTAAGAGAAGCTTGGGGAGACAATGCCTGAGATAAATCTGATCGAACTTGGGGTGGGATAGGATGAGGATTCAGTGAAGAAGGAATGGTGCTTGTGTGCACCAAAGACCCTAGATATGTTCTTCAGGGAGTGGTGCTAAGCTAGTGTCTTGAAATTCCACACCTGATTCAGATGTGATCATTTGAAACCGTCTAGTGTGTTAAGACATTGAAACACAAGACCATGATTTTAAATGTAGGGCTATTTGAAAAGTCACACACCCACGCACAAAACCCATGAGATTTTAAGAATAGGTATGTATTTTGGCTCAAATCTCATGGAATTTATGGTTTTAACTTTTAGAAAATACATAATAACCTTGATGCATTTAAGAGTGCATATATTTGGTGAGGTTGGAAATCTGCACTATGTAGCCTAGAATCTCCCAAACTCACAAACTGTGACTTAACTCTCCAGAATTTGAGAAAACTTTACATCACTGGACAAATGTAAACTGGTTCTCTACTCTTTGTAGTCTAGGTGAAAGTTCCTAGTGGCTTCACTGGATTTCCCAAGTGTCTCAAACTCCCTAAGAATCAAACGGTGGGGATAGGTTCCTTCAAGGTCATTCACTACATGTTCATTCCAAAGATTTTCTTGTCCTTGAAAATGACCAGGCAAAGGGAGGGGCCTCCGATCTGCAGTATCTTTTCCTTTGGCCCAGGCACCCATCACCCCATCATTTTGATTCCTTGCTCTGTAACCACAAAGACAAGTATGATGGATCTCCTTTTGGAACACAATGCAGTTTGCTTGGAAAAACATCCACTTTAGACAAACAATAAAAGCATCCCGAGTGGGGCCTTGGCTGCTCTCCTGGTGTTACGCTCATGCATATGCCTCTGGTGCTTGGCAGCAAAAGTTTTCTGGTTGCACAAAACAGCAGACAACCCCTTGGGGATACCCATCCCCCGTCCTTGTTGTTCAAAAACATAACTTGGAATTTAAGTTATTGGCCCCAGACAAGATGCAAATTTGACTGTCTAAGTCTCAATTTCTATGTGTTGTAAAGAAGGATTTTTTTTTTTTAATCTACTAATCTCCAGGGGGAAGAAGCCTGGGGGAGATGATGCAACAGATGCTGTGTAAACACAGTTCTCTTCTGTTGAAAGATGTATCAACCCACGCAGCAGTTACTGATCCGCTCTGTTGGAAATCATCTCTCTTCTCCGAACTCCTGCTACACTTTGTTTCTTGTTACAGCATATTTACCAGATTCTATCTGGTATTGTAATGACCCACGTGCATGTCTTACTTTCCCTTCTAGACTGTAATTTTCTAACTGGCATGGACTGTATCCTATTCGACTTTGTCTTTCTCACAAATTCTATGTGTATATTTTTATAATCAATCTATTCCCAGGTAACCTCCTAGGTTGGTAGACTTACTCTTTCACTGAAACATTGACTGAACATTTATTATGCTGGGTCCCGAAAATTAGCTCATATTTTTAATCATTGCTCTAAGTACTCTATGCTTATTTAATCCCATCATGAAGTCAAAGCCATTGCTTTTCACCTCTTTAATAGGTGAAGATACAGAGGCATAGAGAGCATAAGCAATTTTCCAAAGGTCATACAACCTGTGAGGTGGCTGCACCAAGATTCCAACCCACTCAGGGCCAGAACCCATGTTCTTAACCATTAGACAGTCCTGCCTGGGGGTGTTGTCTCCTGACATAAGATCAGGTAAGCAAACATGAGAAACATCCGGCCCCTTAAATCAAGCATTTCACATTCTGGTAGAAGAGGCAGACCTGTGAAAACATCATAAGTATATGGAGTGGCTGAGTACGCTGATGGTGCCGTGTGGAGAGGGCATAAACACAGAAGCGCCTCCAGGTATGGTCACCCGTGGGAGAGGGCTTCCGCTGGATATGGAATTCCTTCACTTGATGGGACTTGTCTTGATATCAAAAATAGCTCTCTTAGAAGGAAGGGTATGTCGATTTTTAAAGACTGTCTTTTAGTTCACTCACTTTAATGCAAAAGAGGAAACTGAAGTAAAGAACGTAGGTGATTCACTCAGGGTACACAACTCATCAACTTCCGATTCAGGACTAAACGAAAAAAGCTGACTATCAAGATCCTGTCGCAAACCAAAATTTTTTCTGAAGGTTCTTTTGGAAGTAAAAGCAGCTGGGGGGAAAAAATGGAAGTAAAAGAGATGTAAGAAAGGATTGTGCCCTTAAAAGACTATTTTGAGATGTAGAAAAATCAGTGAAGAAACAAAAACATCTAGAACCTCAATTGTTGTAATGGTTGGCATCTCTTACTTTGGAAAAAAAAATAAAAAGGATAAACATAAGACTTTCCCTGATCTTTCCCTCTATTTCTTTACCGCTGTCCCCCTAAACTTCTACAGAAGCTTCTAATATGAAACCATTAGGCTTGGCTGTCTGTGCTGTGGCCCCCACATACGGTTTAACTGATTGTTAGTTTTCCAGGAGAATATAAATCCATGTGCTTATTGTACTGCCGCAAGTTTACCTCGGATTTCATTGTCTATTTTGGTGGCAACAGGTGTTATTTGGCCAGGCAGAATATTACAAAACCAGGTAACTCTCTAGTGATTTCAGTTATAACCAGTTTTAGGTAAATTTCCTTGATTTCCCATGTTCTAGGTTAATTTTGACCTCTACCTTATTCTTTTGTTCTTTTCTCTACCCTATTCTTCTGTTCTTCTGGAGTTTCTTCCCTCATTTCCATCCGCTTAATTCTTTGCTTCTTGTAATACCCAGTAGGAATTCCTCCTCTCCCACTGAACTGTATTGGAGTTAGAATTCCCAAAGTGAGTTCTATGGCGCTCTGTGGAACATGATTCCTTGAGGAACTTACTGAGAGTGGGGTTCCATGGTCGAATGAGGTTGAGAAATGCCACACACTATCTATTATCAGATCTATAGAATTTTCAATCTGTATCTCCATATTTAAGTTTCATTTATTGTGTATGTAAGAAATGACTGTCATGGACCAGTCATACACAATGTTGGAAGTTGGAGTTATGATTGTTCTTCATCAGAAGTAAGTTTTGAGTGTTTACCTAGATTTTTTTAAAGTGTATTTATTTATTTTGAGGGGGAGGGAGGGGCAGAGAGGGGGGGGGAGAGAGAGAGAGAGAGAGGGAGGGAGAGAGAGAATCCCAGGCAGGCACCACACTGACAATGAGGAGCTGGATCCCACGGACCTTGAGACCATGACCTGAGCCGAAATCAAGAGTCGGATGCTTAACTGACTGAGCCACCCAGGTGCCCCTATAGTGTTATACTTGTATCAATATAGGGTACAGTAGTGTGGAAATAATGGAGACTTGACAAATAATTGCTGGTTGGTTAAGCAAGCAAACGTGAGTTAACTTTTACCAATGAAAATTGCTTTATCTTATTCTCGAAAAATACTCTTTGAGAGAGCATACTCTTGACCCCACTTTGTGGTATTTCTAATAACAAAACACTTCATAGGAAGTGTGAAATGCATCTGTATGTTATGACAGGCCTAAAGAGCAATGTCCAACATAAGAAAAATAGCAATTTTCTGGTATTGAAGTGCCTCGCGGGGGGGAAAAAAAAAGACAACAGGGGAGAACACCACCATCATCGTCCACTTCAGTCCCCACTATGGAAATTTGTCCTCTGTCACTTGATCATCTAGTCACAATCACATGTGCTGGAAGTGAAGTTCATCACCTGAGTTGATCTCATTAAATTCCTAAATGGAGAGGAGTATGGTTTTTCTTCACTTTTTTCCCATTTTTTAAAATTTAAATTCAAGCGAATTAACATACAGTGTAGTCTCGGCTTCAGGAGTAGAAGCCAGTGACCCATCTCTTACAGACAACACCAGTGCTCATCTCAACAAGTGCCGTCCTTAATGCCCATCACCCGTTTAGTCCATCCCTCCACCCACCTCCCCTCCAGCAACTCTTAATTTGTTTTTTCATCTGACCAGCCTTGACTGAAAGGCATCTTACGGTGAAGACAGTGCAAAAGACAATTCAAAATGAACCCTACCGTCTCCCATCACTGAGATACCTGCCTTGGAATCAGATCAGCACCCAGGGATTCATACCATGTGTCCAACACAGTCCCTGTTGGGAGCTGGGTGTCAGGAAAGAAGGATTTATTAACCTCTTGAGATGTTCTCATACAAACTCCAGGCACAGATGGGGTAAAGACACGACTGAAAATACTTGGTGAGAATATCCTGGTTGTTCTTTGAGGGATTCGTCAAATATTAAATTAAGTGAAACAGAAGGTTTTTATGATTTTTGTCTCCTTCTTTAAGTGGGATGTCTGTTATGTAACTGGAGTTAATGCTACCAAATTTGAATGTTTGAGTGCAGCTCTGTCTTTAGGTATTTGTCAGGGGGGAAGAAAGAAAAGAGAAAGGCCATTTGAGGTTTGGCAGAAACTTCACATACAAAGTATGAGAGAATAAACTATTTCCAAGTTGCACCACTGAGAAGCTGAAAGAATCTACGGAAGACCTTTCAAACTGTTATCATAAATCAGAATTCAAACCACCGAAGAATTACTACAGAAGCTAGATTCAGAGCACCCTCGAATTCAGTATTTCCCTGACCATGGCCTTTCTTAGTGTGTCACTTAACACCGTATAAATGGTTCTGTACTATCCCAGGCTGGCGCCTGATGTTGTCTGTTGCTGTTGAGTGGAGAATTAAAAGCAAAAATGGCTCCAAATCTCAAGAATGCAGGTGAGCTGGGAGAAAGAGCTTTCTGCCAGCGGAGGGCATTAAACGGTGGAATGTGCTGCTAAGAATGGAGTCAGGGAGCGTGTGCACTGCCGGCTCAGGGAGACTCGGGGTGGGATATACCTAGTTACTTGTCCCTGTCACCTGAAATGCCTGGTTTGCTGCTCCTCGGCCCTACCAGAGCCTCTGTCCTCAGTGAAACCTTTCTAGACGGCCAGCCCTAAAGGCAGAGGAAAGGAAGCCAGGATGGGTGTGGATGTTCCCACTCTGTTGGTCTTTTTTGCCCTCACCTGAATGAAGCCACTGAGAACAGGAGTCAGGTCCGTGCTGGGGCCCAGGCAGTTTCCCCCAAAGTGTGAACCCCGGACCACCTGCGTCAGCATCAACTCGCAGCCTTTAAAATGCACACTTCCAGGTCCTATGTCAAACCTTCAGAGTCGGAATCTCTGATATTGGGCCTGGGAATATGCATTTTAATAGATTTCCCAAGATAGTTTTATATGCTGAACTTCTGACTTAGGGGTTGGATTTGCTCGCTCCCCTTGTAGTTGTCGCTGTCTAGTGCCTCCTAGAAGATGAGATGGTGGGGGAGGGAGGAGGTAGGGCTGGAGGAGGGGGCACAGACCCGTCGGTCAGGAAACGTGGGGCCTGGAGAAGAGCTGTACGGCAGAGACACTGGTGGCCTGCACATACGTAGTTCTTGAACTACATGGCATTGAACACTAAAAAAATCAGAATGTTTCTATATGAGGCCTGTCCTCGGGATCCCTCGCACCTGAAGGCACTTGGTCGCCCACTGCCGGAGAGGGTAGCAGATTTCACATGAAGCGGCTTATTGCTTCCTTGTTTTTAAATCATGAAATATGAACTTGTTCATCAAAGTTGGTCCTTAAGAGAATAAATAGGCATTTTTCTTTGATTTGTCTCTAGGCCAGGGTTACCTTTATTATTTTCCTGACTTGCCGGAAATACCCGTGAAAAAGTACCTAGCAAAGTGTTTGGGTTTCAGTGCATGCCTGGATAAATAATGTTTGCATGAACAAGAAGAGTAATGTGATGCGGCTGACGATTTATTCGGGGGATGCTTTCTCTTATTCCTCCTGTCCCCTGTCTCCTTCCAAATGGCAGTTTTCCCTACCACAAAATGGTGGAGGTAGATTTCTACGACCTGGATCCTTCATTCACCTGTTTTTGGTGGGACAGGTGCAGCCCAGATTTTTCTCCATCTTTGTTTCACATTCTCTGTGGAATAAAGACACAGGTTTCAGGTCTGCCTGAGACGCCTCTCTATACTGTTCCTTCCTGAATGTTTTCACCTAAACATTGTAATTTGTGGCCAATCTGTTTGTTTGTTGTGTTTGTCAAGGTAATGTAAACTGTAGTCCATTAGGCCTTGAGATGAGTCTACTAAATATTTTCAGATGTTTTTTATTTCCTCAGCTAAGAGCTGGATTTGAACCAGAGCTCAGAGGTGAAAGGGCAATGCGTAATATACTGAGACATGAAGTTCGACATTTGAAATAAAATAATGTAATGTTTTTAATATTTAAGATGAAAAAAGCAGCAATAAAACATTGTGGAAGGAGGAAAACACGAATACCTGTATATTTTAATTTTAAATGCCTGCAGATGTTGAATTTTAATCAGAGCATGTCAGATTCTGACTCTGACAAAGGCAAAAATGTGAGATCTGTTTTCTTGAATTGCTTCCACATTTCATGCTTCAGATTTTTATTACATATAGCACTGCATCATCATATATTTATGTAAAGTGCCAGCATCCATTGACTTAGCATGTGCATGATGGTTAACATATAAAACTGTACGCAGTGAAGGAAAGACCCCTTCTCTCTCTCCTGGTGTAGATTCTCTCTGTGACCTTGTGGGAAGGAAGGCATTTAACCGTTCTGTGCATCAGTTTCCCTGATCCCAAAATAGGAACCACCGCTCTTGTTTCTTCCTAAACTCCATGGATACAGTGAGGCTTATTTGAAATAGTAAATGATCGATATAATTGTTATATAATGTAACAATATCATATGTGTGTGTGATGTGTGTATAAATACTTACTTAGATTGGAAAAGAAAAAGAAAACTAGTAGAAACTAGACCAATATGTATTCATATCTAAAGTTAAAGTACTTTCAGATTTTATGAACATTTGTGAGACAAATAGTTTCTATTTCTCCATGTTTTGCATCATATTTGCCAAAGCAGTGTGAAAGCCAATGACCTTAAATTTCACACTGTAATTCTACTACTGAAAACAATGGATATATATAACTATATATATATATATATATATATATATATATATATAGTTATATATATATAGTTCAAACAAATATCATATTTTTCTCTCTACAGTTTGAATGTCCATTTTGCTTGTTGCTATTAGGGTCTTTCAGACTAACTTGACTCTACATTCTTGGTCCTTTTAAATCTTTTCCCTTCTGTCTTGTTTCACTCTGGGGTCCTTCTGCCTTCTAAGGGGATTTTGCTGATTGTAGGAAATAGCCAGGGGACTTTTGAGAACAATGAAGATGAGTATTACATGTTGAATTACCTGTGATGTGGCCCCTTGTTGTCCTTAAATGTTTCACGATGTGGCCCCTTCTTGTTATTCTTAAATGTTTCGAGAAGTCTGCTATATACACAAATGTTTTGGGAGAAATACAATGGGTGGCATTTTCATGTCCGGAATGACGTGGTACAGGACATATAAAACATATTCACAACAGCAAGACAATTCATTAGCTGAACTAAGTCAGTGGAAACAGGGCTCATAGCCAAGAGTGAAGGGGAAAATTACAGGGTCTCTATCCAACCATCCCCTCTGCCAAATTATCAATAGATGGTGTATATTTTGTATATGACATATATTTAATTTTAGTTTTGTTTTTTTTTTTTTAATTTTTTTTTTTTCAACGTTTTATTTATTTTTGGGACAGAGAGAGACAGAGCATGAACGGGGGAGGGGCAGAGAGAGAGGGAGACACAGAATCGGAAACAGGCTCCAGGCTCTGAGCCATCAGCCCAGAGCCTGACGCGGGGCTCGAACTCACGGACCGCGAGATCGTGACCTGGCTGAAGTCGGACGCTTAACCGACTGCGCCACCCAGGCGCCCCTATTTAATTTTAGTTTTAAGTAACTACATTCATTTGACTCTTCAAAGGGCTTGTACTATGATGCAATAGAGAGTTTTTACACCAGAAATTCTTCTCAAGAGTATTTCAGGAGAAAAGTGGTCAGAGGGAGAAATGAATCCGTGTCTCAGAGATCTGTGTGCAATCTCTATGGGGGAAAGGGAAGGCCATGCAAGGTCTTTGGGTCCCTGGGTGGTCCTAGAGGGACGCTTACAGCCTCAGGGCAGGGTGGAAGTCATGTTGGTCCTCTCTTCCTGGTGCAGGGCTGGTGAAGGAAGGCCTGGACAGAGGAGTGTGCTGATGATGGCCTAGAATAGTCGTAGCAGTTGTCAGTGAAAGATTTAGAAGAGAAAATGACCTGTCTAAACCAGAGTTCCAGAAAGTTACCTGTGAAGGAGGTGTGAAACCTCCAGCCACACCACCCAAGAAAGCCCACAATAACAACATGCTATTCTTCAAGAGTTGCTTATTGTGCTTCCGAGATTATTTTTTGATTCTTGATTGTGATACACAGAATCAGACTAGAACGAACATTAAATGGCAGGCACACATCAAAGCTCAGTTCTTGACTTCTTGCATCCTTGGTTCTTCAGATGTAAATTAATTTTTCCTTTATCTCTGTTCCCTTAAGTCTTTCCACTGTCCTTCTTGTGAAGGATACAGAATCTCTGGGTTGAAACGTGCTTTAGAGACAATGAATGAGTTCAAGCTATCAACCTTCATCTAACAATCTCTTCATTCATTTACCTAATACTGGCTCTCTGGTCACTAAAACGTAGTAGACATGACATATAAGAAAAATATTTGCTGAGAACTATTGCAAAAAAAGCCACCTTTTCCTGCATACAGAGACCAAAGAATCCTGCTCTCAGCTGGTTCCTAAGCAACCCAGGTCGATCCTTTCACACATCCTTGGTCAGCTCACTGTCCCTTTCTCCACTGTGGCTAAATCTAAACTTCCATCACTTTCGTTAAAATTTCTATTCCCATCCCCCCCACCCCCCCGCCATATTTTTTTTTAGGAGTTTGAATAAACCTTTGGTGGTTTTATGAGGATCATTAATGTTATGTAGCCACATCATTTTGCAGTGAAAAACAGAAACAGCTCCGAGGTGTGAAGGAGTGATATGGCTTGCATGGTCACAAGGCTGGTTTAGGGGTAGATGCTGCATTAGGCTCTAGGCAAGTAGAAACTCCTCCCAGTCTTCTATCCATTAAGCCATTCTGGTTGAATAAATGTGCCGCACTTTAAAACACTGACATAGAGAACATCAATTTTATGTCATAGATTAAAGCCTGTTACTGATTTACAGTTCACACACTCCCAAAGAACTGCTTCTGTTTATGCTGCCCTGCCTTTCCCCATGGAATTCATTATAAAGGAAAACTTCAAATGTTTAGGATGGTCTTTAGGCTTAAATGTAGAGAACAAAGATATAGAAGTTAAGCATAAAGAAAGACTCTTAAGTACTAACCAAAAATGTCTTCCACCTTAAGGACCAATTTTCATAGCATATTTCTGAATTTCATGTCATAATTCCTGAAATTCTACTGGAGTCTCTATTGCATGAATTAGTATGTTTAAAAGCAAATATCTGGGGACATCCTCTTCCAGCCAAGGTGGAATATCAGGGACTAGATTTACTGCCTTCCAACCAAAAAATAAAAATTAAAAAAAATAATAATAAAGGGTGAGAACATGGCCTCGTACGCTTGGGGTTCCTTCCTAAATCACTCATGGCTTTCACCATGTTTGTTCCATTGTCAGTGGTAATTACGTGCTCTTCTTCTCAACTGATTGTTTCATTGTATAAATATTTCTTTAATCAGACTCACTAAGTTTGCTGTGTGACACCCAGAAATCTCTTGGCAGTCAAGCAAAGCAGAAGCAGAGTTGAATTCATCATTAATCTCTGGGTCTGTCAAACTTAAAAAAGACTTCTGGTACAGTCTGCCTGTCCTAAAGCTGTTGTACAAAAATATACAGAAGCGTCACTTTTAATAATATTACTAACCTTTTTGTGAACAGGGGAAATACCGAAACCCCTTTATCCCCAAGAACTTGCTTTTCAGAAATAATCTTATTAGGATACATAACTTGGGCAAATCTCAATATTCTGTTACCTTCAACTATTAAAAATAGTGGGTCACAGAGCGGTTTGGTCATTCCTTAGTCTTCTTAGATCTGGTGATTTACAACTTGTTATTTTAGAGTTTATCCTCCTCATGAGGATATATATGTAAATATAGTACAATATAAACCCCAGGAACTTAGCATTGATATGTGTGAGTGTAGTTCTGGGTATTTATCACATGTGTAGATTTGTGTGACCACCACCACAATTAAGATACAGAACTATTACATCATGATAAAGACTTCCTCATGAGACCCACTTTTCTCCTTTCTCTCTACCGTCCCTAACCTTGGGTACCCCCAATTTTTTCCGCCTCTATAATTTTATCATTTTATTTTTTTTTTTAATTTAAAAAAAAAAAATTTTTTTTTTGAACGTTTATTTATTTTTGGGACAGAGAGAGAAAGAGCATGAACAGGGGAGGGGCAGAGAGAGAGGGAGACACAGAATCGGAAACAGGCTCCAGGCTCCGAGCCATCAGCCCAGAGCCCGACGCGGGGCTCGAACTCCTGGACCGCGAGATCGTGACCTGGCTGAAGTCGGACGCTTAACCGACTGCGCCACCCAGGCGCCCCAATAATTTTATCATTTTAAATGTTATATAAATAGAATCATATAATATTTAATTATTTGAAATTATCTTTTTTCACTCAGCATGCTGACTGTAAGCTCCATCTAAGTTGTATGTATCAAGAGTTTGCTTCTTTTTATTGCTAACTAGTATTCCATGGTATTGATATATATAGTTTAACTATCCATCCATTGAAGGATATTTTGACCATTAAAAATATACATGCTGTGAACAGTCATATATAGATTTTTGTACAGAGATGTTTTTATTTCTCTAGAATAGATGCTCAGGAGTACAATTTTGAGCTTATATGGTAAGTATATGTTTAGTTTTTATTTATTTTTATTTTTTTATATTAAATTTTTTTTAACGTTTATTTATTGTTGAGAGACAGAGAGACACAGAGCGTGAGCAGTGGAGGGGCAGAGAGAGAGGGAGACACAGAATCCGAAGCAGGCTCCAGGCTCTGAGCTGTCAGCACAGAGCCTGATGTGGGGCTCGAACTCATGAACCGCGAGATCATGACCTGAGCTGAAGTCAGTCGCTTAACCAACTGAGCCACCCAGGTGCCCCTATGTTTAGTTTTTAAAGAAACTTTCAAACTCTTTCCCACCAGGAATGTATGAGAAATCTACCTTCTCCACATCCTTTTTTCCACCCCCCCCACCTTCTCCACATCCTTACCAGCATTTGTCATTGTCATTATTTTTAATTTTAAATGTGTAGTGATAACTCATCATGGCCTTAATTTACATTTCCCTAGGGGCCAGTAGTAACATGTTTTCATGTGTGTATTCACCATTCATATATCCTTTTCAGTGAAATGTCTCCCTCTATGTCTTTGCCCATTTTCTATTTGGATTGTTTGTTTTGATATTGTTGAGTTTGGGAGTTCTTTATATGTTCTAGTCCTTTGTCAAAAATGTCACTTGCAAATATTTTTTCCTAAACTGCAACTTGTCTTTTTATCCTCTTAATGGCCGGGGGGGTGGGGGTGGGGGATAAACAGGGTCTTTGCAGAACAAAAGACTTTAATTTTGATATAGTTTAATTTACTGATTTTTTTTTTCTTTAATGGATCATGCTTTTGGTAATTTATCTAAGAACTCTTCATTAAGTCCTCGGTCTGGATGATCTCCTATGTTATCTTTGAAAAGTTTTATAGTTTTATGATTTTATTTAAATCTATGGTCCATTTAAAAAATGTTTTAATGTTTATTTATTTTTGAGAGAGAGAGAGAGACAGAGAGAGAGACAGAGCATGAGCAGGGGAGGGGCAGGATGAGAGAAGACACAGAATCCAAAGCAGGCTCCAGGCTCTGAGCTGTCAGCACTGAGCTTGATGGGGGACTTGAACTCATGAACCTCAGGATCATGACCTGAGCTGAAGTTGGATGCCCAACCAACTGAGCCGCCCAGGTGCCCATCTATGGTCCATTTTGAGTTACTTTTCATGTAAGGTATGAGGTTTAAGTTGGTAATATATGCAGAACTCTACCCCAGCAAACAGAGAATACTACTTGGTTTCAAACATGTACAGCTCTTACAAAAGTATTAAACCATTGAAAACCTTCAATAAATCAATATGCGGACAGTATTCTTTAAATGTACTGCAGTAGAATTAGAAATTAGCAGCCAAAGACTAGCTTAAAACCTCTTTAAGTTTCAAAACTAAATAATAGACAACAAAGTAACTCTTGGGAATGGGGGATATGGTCCTTTTCTCTCTTCTTTTTCATAGCTTATCTTTTTCTTGCTCCTTCATGGTCTAGCCAAGGGGATATGGGCACAATCTTAAATAGTGTGTGCTGTCATAATCAGCATGAGGCTGTCTGTGTGACAGATAGTAAAAATTAGGAGTAGAGGAGAGAGGCAGAGAGAGAGAGAGAGAATTTCAAGCAAGGTCCACACTCAGTGTGGAACCCAATGTAGAGCTCAATCCCATGACCCTGGGATCATGACCTGAGCTGAAATCAAGAGTCAGATGCTCAGCTGACTGAGCCACCCAGGCACCCCACAGGATAACCATTCTTTCCAGTGTACTTGGGATAATGCTGGTTTATGTTTATTGTCCCAGAATAACTATTAGTAGCTCCCATTTTCACTTTCAAAAAGGCCCTAGTTAAAGGTTACTGCTTTTTCTTTTTTTGACCCTTTTTGCTAGTCCTCAGAGATTCCCACCACTTAGGGCTACATGCAATTCTTTCTGGGATGGTTATTCGCAACTAATTCCACAGCTTCTAGGAGTCCAGGTATCTGTCTTCAGCTTCTTGGTGCTCAGTCCCTTTGTTCCTCTGGTTACTTTTATTTTAAAGGACCCAAGGGGTGCCTGGGTGGCTCAGTCGGTTAAGCGTCTGACTTTGGCTCAGGTCATGATCACGTTGGTGAGTTTGAGCCCCGTGTTGGGCTCTGTGCTGACAGCTCAGAGACTGGAGCCTGCTTCGGATTCTGTCTCCCTCTCTCTCTGCCCCTGCCCCGCTCATGCTCTGTCTCTCTCTCTCTCTCTCTCTCTCAAAAATAAATAAACATTAAAAAAAAAAAAAAACTTTAAGGACCTAATACCAGCCTTTGTTAGCCTGCTCTTACATGTGGTTCACCTCTTGTCCATGAGAAATAATCACGCATCTTTTTCCCCAACAAACTCTCGGACAATAGACTAGTTCCAAGGCAGCTATCTCTACCCCATTGCCACACGGTTTTAACACTCTCAAAGTGTGTTAGTTACTAGCCCTCTGTGTTTCCTAAAGACAAAGAATGTACTCTAAGCTCTCTGAGTAATCCCATGGAAGTCCATTGTCGCAAGACTAGAGGTGAAAAGGGTGGCACTTCTTATCTCCTGCTTTGGGGGAATGGAATTTGGAGCCTAGAATAGCTCTCTCCAGCATCTTACCGAAAACCCCCTTCTCTTTCCTACCCTTTCATGTTCTCAGTGTGAGTGAGAGGTCCTTTGGCAAGTGACCTAGAATTGTAGAACTGGTATTTGATTGTTTCGTTTCTAAAGTCAGAAATTCTGGAGGCCTGTGTCATAACTCATTCTGAGTCTATCTTATTAAAACTAACACGTGGAGACTACCATTTTAGCAGGCTGTTACCTACAATACATTTTTCATGGAAACAGATATTACTTATTTTAACAAAATGGGATTAGCCTATGCATATTTCTTTACGATCTGCTTTATACATTTATATATTTCTCCCCTAACATTATACAAATCTATACATACTTCTTTATCCACAGATCAATAGATATTTTCACTCTCCTAGACCATCAGTTTGAGTAACCCAGTCAATTCAAAGGTAACAGAGACTTTTTTTTTCTCTTTAGCAAGGACTCTTCTGAGCCTCAACGAAGCCACACAGGAGAACCACAAGTAGGTCTATGTCTGTAGCATGTTTCACACAGAGACTGCTTCGAAAAACATCACCCCGTTTCCATTACTGATGTGGTGGTGGTTATTTTTTCCTTAGCACCCAGAGGAGCCAGCTCCTGTGTTCCCATTGCCCTAGCTGCTGGCTTAGTACTGTGCTGAACTATTCATGGGTGGGACAAGGGAGAGGTTTGGGGAAAGAGAGAGAGCAATGGAAATCAACAAACAACAGTACATAGCTTTGTGGCCATTAGAAGATTATTTGGCATTTTTACTTTGAGTAAAACCACACCTGTTTCTATTAAGGAGAAAACTGAGACACAATTAACAAAATCTTGACCTGATGAACAACATAATGGAATTTTTCATTGTTTCTTGCTGAATTCTTCTCTCTCACCACCATCATCCATCGTGCAGACACTAGGTTTTAAAAGAATGCATATCAGGTTTCATATTCTAAAACCAAGTTAGAAAGGTATGCTTTGGAAATTTCAAAATAAAGACTTAAAACCAAATCAACCACGGACAAGAAATTTAGGTTTGTTAGATCATCTTGCCCACCCCACTCTATCTTGCACACACCCCAAATATCACTTACAGTCTGTTTCCTCATTCTGTCATATTTCCTAGCAACCGTTTGCTCCAAAACCATGCGTAAAAGCCACCTCCATGATGAAAAAGCCAACTTTTGAACAATTGTTTTATTCGCTCATTTCAGAGTGCCAATTATGTAAGCCACTCATGAATGACTCGTGAGGTTTTCCTTCACTTGGTCCATTTAGTCTAGAAATGAAAGTTTGCATTTTCTTACCTTGTTAGCTCTCCATCTTCCCAATTCCCCTCATGAGACATTTGTCTCTCATCCTGTGTTCCTTTCTAAAGCCAGATTTGCCTCACCTTCAGGGGCTCTCGGAAGGCCTTTCTATCAAGTTAGCTTTGCTTATATAACATATGTGTGTGAGCTGGTGAATTAGGCAGTTATGAATCAACCCAGTGTTTTCACCAACAGCTGATTTGATCTACTTCCAGTCATCCCCCTTGTGTGCTGGCTCCATGTAAGGGACCAGGACAAACTGCTAAGTGAAGGGACAAGGACCTTACAGAACCTGATCCAACTCTATACTGCAACCCAATGGGCAGGAGGGCATCCTGATCATCTGACAAGAGGCTCCTCCAAGTTAATCCCCTACGAATGGCTTTCTTTTCACAATGTCCTTAGCATTAAATATATTCCTGAAGATTAGCCAAAGTAGTATTTTCCTGTCTGATACGCCCATGAGCTGTGTTTAGCTCAAATTCCTCAGAAAGCTTGCTTTCTTTCTTTCTTTCTTTCTTTCTTCTCTCTTCTTTCTTTCTTTCTTTCTTTCTTTCTTTCTTTCTTTAACAAATCAAAAATAATGTCGTTTGATCTTCATCTCAGGTAGTTTAGGAACGTACAGTGTGGAAAATACTGAATGCCAGTATATGTGTTTTTAACATAGGCCTGTGTTGTTGCTGTGCTTTATAATTTGGCAAATCACTGGCTTTGCCTTTTTAAAAAAAACAAATGTGAAGATGTGATTGGTGACCAGTTACTTTCTTTACACAAGTTTCCAAGGCTTTTTATTATTTATTTTATTATTATTTTTTAAAGTTTGTTTATTTTGAGAGAGTGAGAGCAAGTGGGGAATGGGCAGAGAGAGAGAGGGAGAGAGAGAGAGAGAGTGGGGGGGAGAGAGAGAAAATCCCAAGCAGGCTCTACACTGTCAGTGCAGAGCCCAATGCGGGGCTCAGACTCATGAACCATAAGATCATGACCTGAGCTGAGTTGGATGCTGAACCAAATGAGCCACCCAGGCTCCCCCATGTTTCAAGACTTTTTAAAAATGAAGTTCTTATAATACTAGTTCCTTATGACACTCATAGGCATTGTATTGAAAATTGGCTAACAAGTTTGGAAAACAATTTTTGAAACAGATTAAATAGATTTTTTTTAATGTCATAAATACTAATATTCATTGGATCATGGTGGTTGGTATACGTGTGGGGATGCTGGGGAAAATCTGTAGCAGTTTTCAATCTCCTTTAACATTTTTCTTCAAACAGCCTTCTGGGGGATTAGCATGCCATGGAGCATACTTTGGGAAACACTATCTTGCACTTTGCTCATGTACCAAAAACATGCTTAAGTAAGCGGAGAATCACTACACCTTAAGGATATTAGATCAGAGCGTTTATGAAAGTCCTTGGTGTTAACTTGTTTATGTTGTATACCGTTTTTCTAAGAATTCAAATTTCGAGATCTTTATCCCTGTTTCCCTCTGTTATGTTTGGGTGTGCATTGGGCATGTTTCCTTTAAAACACAGAGCAGGTAAACAGTTTCATTTCCCAGAGATAGGCTCTATGTTCCTCTAAAGGAAATGCAAGGCACTGCCCATGTCTCAGAAGCTCTTTAGTAGGAGGGGGCATCAGTATCCCCCATGATTCAGCCCTTGTGCCTAGAAATTCTGATTCAGGAGGTTTGGGGTGGGCATATGCATTATGCAAAACAGCCACAGGTTTGTTTTTTTTTTTAAAGTGAGCTTCCACCTGTCTAGATATTTGACAAGTTATTAAGTTTAATTAATTGGGTGCTCTTCACCCAGTGAAAGGTACTGTTTATGCCTTTTTGATGTAGCAAATAAATTTCTATGAAAATGCGATATGAGCGCATTTATTTAGAAATAACCATATTCCTTTAGCACTTTGGGGGGGGGGGCAGTGGTAATTTTCCTTGTCTTAATATTTCTTTTTCCCTCTCAATGTTTCTCTGCCCTTTCCTGGATCAGTCTGCTTCATTTCCCCGTGTGTGTATGTGTGTGTGTGCTTGTGCACACATGCATGTGTGCGCCTGCCTTTGTCTCTGTTTGACTTTGCCTCCTACAGCCGCTTGCATGTGGTGTCTCCATCAGCTCAGCTGGGCTCCTCTCAGCTTCCTGCAGTTTACACAGGTGTCTGGCTATCGGGGCCAGTGTGGTCTCTTTCCTCCAATCCTCACAGGCTTCCCTGGCATGCATCGCCTCCTCCAGCCCATGCATTCTGTCTGTCTTTCCTCTATCCCACAAGGACAGGAATGCCAAAGGCTGGGCCAGACAGATGGTTTGAAGTCCTAATAATGGGTGTGTCCATGGGGAGCAACCTCCCTAGGAGGGTCCATGACACTTTTCACAGTAAGGACAGGCAAAAGGGTTTGCATTGCTTTACAAAGTCTTCTTGTCACCCCATCCTGTCTTCCCTTTCCATCTCTTCCCTTGTCCCTGCTATGCTTTGCTCATTTCCGGACAACTTCCTCCTTCGTTTTGTTGCATTTGGGCTTTTTTTTTCCTTTGGCTTCCTCTTCTTCCTCCTCCTTCTTATCTGTGCTTTTGTTTTTAATCCGAGTGTTTTTTCTCTGTGATGAAACCATTCAACTGGAAATGTATCGCTGGGGCAGACCTGAGGCTATGAAATTTACACTGGGGATGATTTCTCTGTTATTTTCCCCAAAGAGACTAGAGGCAGCTAGATTTGTAGAGGTCTTTCCCATGTCAAATGCATCATTTGTATACAAATAACATAAATCTCAGCACAGCTGTTTTAAAAAATTTAATCTAGACAAAGCACAGACATGAATTTGTGCTATGGAGCACTGGATTTCACACTAGGAAATTGAATATCCAGGGAAGAAAAAAAAAGACTCTATAAAAATATTGCTGGACGAGAATGTTACTGGAACTCCAAATCAATTGTTATTTGGGGATGTGTGATGTGAATGAGATGACCTAACTCACGGAGGGGTTGATTCTGGGGTACCAAGCTGGGTTTGCTTTGCACATACAAACTGTCATCCGGACAAGTTTGACACACTGTGCTCCCTTATCTCTACATGTCCAAATTCTGCCTGTTCCTCAAAGCTCAGTTTAAAAAGCCCTTCTTCCTCCAAACCTTTCCTGACCCCCACTCCTTCACTTCACTCTCCTTGTATGTACCTTACATTTGTCTTGCTTGCCACGATCATCACTGTCACCTCTATTTCATCAGAATAAATGTAGTCAACTTATTTGTTCAGCCAGACCATATATGAGACCCTTTGGGGCAGACTCCATGTCATATGCGTCTTTCTCTTCCCCCAAAGTATTGAATACAGTATGTTACTCGGAATGGGCACCTTACAATCTCCTGTTGAATCAACTTGGATAAATTGAATGGACAAGGCGTGAGTGGCTTTGGAATCCTTGTGAAGTTCTTGCTTAGAAACGATTGAGAATTCTATATCTGAGTAAGGATACCTATAAAGAGAGCAGACAAAATGTCAGCACATCAATGCTAACAGCTTTACAGAAGTCTGAAATTGTTTAGGGAGGGAAAAACCTCTCGGTGGAAATGCTAAATATCTAAGAGAGAAGCAAGGAAAATGACTATAGCTGCAGCCCATCTAAAGGAGTGTTCCAGGGCTCCCCTACCAAGGTCGATTCTCTGCTTTCTCTGTGATCTGCAGATTATTCTCTGCCCCCCGGGACTTTGGCATATATGCCGTTAGTGCCTATTACCCTGAGTTAAAGAACTGCACTTTAGATCTTTTTCCAGGTACAGTCTTCACCTTTAGGCGGCATTTCGTTGTCAAAATTGCAGTTTTGTTGAACTCCAACTCTTAGTTAAATAATATCTTCAAGGTTGCAAAATGTTGCTACCTGCCAATTCTAAAATTTAATGTTCCACTTTCCTCACTTGACTTTTATTTGTTTAGGATTTCAGATGAAGCCTTCCTTTGTGTGTGCTCATGTCTGGAGGGCAGCTCAAGGAGGACTTCCTAATTCCGTCAGGATACTGGCAAATGTTCTGTTAGGACAACAGGCCCTCAAAGACTTCTCAGCCTCATGGAATTCTGTTGGGTGCAGTGCGCACCTCAGCGTATCACGAAAGGCATATTCTTAGCAATTACAGATAATATTTTTATTTAAACACTTAACTTCTTTTACTGACTGCAACAGTATTGAAGGTGGCTCCCAGGTATTTGCTTATGCTCCAAGGGTTTTCACCTGCATAATTTCCAATTCCAATGAACCATTTCAGGACTAAAACTTCCAACATCAAGTAACATAACCAACGCGTGAACGTCTAGAAAGAACCTTTAATGTCAAATGTTTCTAAAGTTTTTCCACGAATACTTATCTGAGAGCAGTGGACCCAAGTAGTGAGTTTGTGAAGAGCCATGTATGAGGGCAAACCACAGGAAGTTGAGAAGTTTAGAATAGGTCACACACTTGGTTTTACCATCTGAAGCCTCGCCAGTTGGACAGAAGTCAGTTTGGCTGGTCGACAGCTGAGAACAGTGATTCAGAATTCAGAACACTGAATTAGGATGTCTGGAGGTGGGACCCAGCAATCTGTGTTGTAACAAGCCTCCCCAGGTAATTCTGCTGCAGACTCAGATTGGACAACCGCTGGTGTAGAAGACAAGCGTGGTTACTACCACAGACCATTTTCATGAACTTTGAAAGCCTGTCCCATAGTTCCAGGCCACCTAGCTATATGGTCTTTCCCTGAGATTTCCCATTTTGCTGGAGTTGCAAAAGTTAGGAGTTTACATTCTAGGCACATAATAGTGCAAAAATGCCTGCGTACGCTCAGGACAGAATGAGAGTAAAGAACCATTAGGAACATGGTTTTGATCTTGAGGACCTCCTGAAATGGTACTGTGGAGCCCCAGGTTTTCTTGGAGCACATTTTGAGAATTGTTGTTTTGTACAAAGGGCTATTTGTATCCAGTTATATTCGCCACTTATTCAGGCAGAATCACTAAGACAATTATTCCCAATGTAATTTCTAATTTCATATGTATTTGTCTTCTTCTATTTCTGATTATTATCTCCTCTAATGTGTATGTATGTTGTCCGTTGTGTCTGATTTTAGGGCTAAACACTATGCATTTATAGATAGAGGAGTGCAGAAATAGTAGCTTAATAATTATGGGCAGACTGATATTTCTTAAGTATCGTTATAAGAATGAGGGGAAGCAACATTAGGTCATTTTCTGGTGTGCTACAGGCCAAATTAACCCAGTGGGTCTACTAATAGAAAATTTTGAAACAAAAATTTATTTTTTGTTTGAAAAAATAGAATTTTAAATGTAAAAAATTTGTACTATAGTTATTCAGATTTTTAAAATATTTAATCATTGAACAAGTTGGATTTTACCTGATTTTTACCAATTTTTATTTATTTATTTATTTATTTATTTATTTATTTATTTATTTTTTAGCAGTCAACACTTCTGCAGTCAACACTTCCGCTCTTAGTACCAAGATACTTTGGTTTGATTCCCAGGTCTACTACTGATTAGGTTAGGTGCACTTGGACAGGTTTTTATGCTCTATGTTTGGTCTCCTTACCCATAAAGCGTGGAAAATAACAACACCTCTTTCATAGGATTGTTGTGATGTTGGAACAAAATAATGCTTTGAAAGGAGCTCGGTATAGCCTCTGCTTATTTGATATTTGTTGGGCAAATGGTTGTTGACAAAAGCCCCATTAAATAGCATTCATTTTATCAATTACTCTTTTTAAGTGGGATTAACATTGACTATATTACAAAATCACTTTTGGAAGACTGGTCCTGTCTGTGTCTTTTTTCTATTTAACCCTCTACCGTTACATTTGCTTCAGTTCCTTTTTATATACTTTTCGAAGTGTTTCACATCTGGGCCTTGGAATGTGTATATGATGTGTTTTTCAGGTAAAAACATCAATTATCAGAGCAATGTGTGCACACTATGCTCCCCGCACTTATATTCTATCCTGAGTCCCCAAATTAAGTAAACATATTGTGATATTATTACAGCTTCCTCTGAGTTATTGCTTTCTTATATTAATAATAATCTTTTGGGGATTGGGACCCAGGCTTTTCACAAAGCACCCATTTTGGAGATGTTTTAGGTACTAAGTTTGCCCTAAAATTTTTCCAGTCTGTGTCTTCACTTTAAAAATGAAAATTAGCTAACAGACTGTCATGAGACCTTTCCTTCTTCTACAACTGTTCTCACTCTCTCCACACCTGACATTAGGCACATGTGCCTAGAGTGACCCTTGGTTTCTTCTATGACTCATTGTTAATCATTATAAGGAATAGCTCCATCAGTTCATAAATTTGAAGTAAACTCAATTTCCCACACAGTCTGTCAAATGATCATCAGCAAGCTGTTCAGGTTGATTCATAAGCTCTTAAACTCCTATTATTTGGAAGAGATTTGGGGTATATTGACAAACAAATTTGCACGTCTAGGTTTGTTCAAACAACCTCTATCCTCCAGAATATATAAGTCAACCTTCTGAGGGCATCTAGTTCACAAACGATATACTTAAAATCCAAGTCCATCAAGTAAATGCAGTTTATCTACATTGCGTGTTGTAGTGAGAGTACAAAATAGGAAGGCTCTTGCTCAGCATCAAGTCAGTATAGCCTCCTAGGAATCTATTGTAAACGAAGATCACTTAGGTAGGGATTGCTATAACACAGACACAAATCCACCAATTGAGGGCAAATGAAATCACAGAGAGTTGAATAATTTTAAAAGTAGGTAGCCTCCTTTCCCTGGGAGACAGAAACCATTTACCAAAGCATTTCTTGACTATTCCTGTATACTTATTTTTTCTAGAACTTTAAGATTATATTATAAATGCTTTTTTTTTCAATTGTGATTTTATTGTAACCTCACATCTCGACATTTGTCCAGTCTTACCTCAGGGTACTCAGAAAGAGTTTTGCAGGTAGATTGTACATGTGCATGTGTACATGGACACATGAATGGGACTCTCACATTATGTTTTTGTGGGGGTTTTGGGTAACAGCTTAAGTTTATTTAACTGATCCCTGAAATAAAACAGAAATAATATTAACCACATTAAGATGTGGTTCAAATCAGGTAAAAGTTCAATCTTTTTTCCCCTTAAAAGTTTTTTAAACCAATGTTGTACATGCCCATGGAAATAAAAGCATAGAAGTTCATGTGATAAAAAAAAAAAAAAAAAAAAACAAAAAACAAAAAACAAAAACAAAAACAAAAAAAACTATGTCCTAGCATTGCCCGATGGCTCAGTTAAGTGTCTGACTCTTGATTTCAGCTCAGGTCATGACTCAGGTCATGGCTTGTGAGTTCAAGCCCCAAGTGGGGCTCTGGGCTGATAGCGCAGAGCCTGCTTGGGATTCTCTCTCTCCCTCTGTCTCTGTCTCTCTCTCCCTGGCTCTTTCTCTCTGTATCGCTCTCTCTCAAAATAAACTTAAAAAAGAAAGACAAAAAATGAAAAACAAAAATCTCTGTTCTATGACTGACTCTCAGGCTTGCTTCCAGAGGCATTCACTTTTATTCTGTAGAATCGATTCTCAAGTTCCCTTGTGCGCTTTTGCAATCATTTCCCTCCTCCGCCCCCATCCCTGGCAACCACCCATCTGCTATCACTCTTCTTTGTTCTGTTCCAAAATTTCACATAGAAGGAACTATATAGTATGTAGTCTTGTGCATCTGGTTTCTTTTGCCCTGCATAAGGATTTCAAGATTCATCCGTGCTGCTCTGTGTATCAGTAGTTACTGATTTTTATTGCTGAGTAATATCCCAACATGTAGATATGCAACAGTTTATTTATCCATTCAGTGGTTGATGGACAATTTGCATTGTTTCTAGACGGACATTTGCACTGTTTCTAGTGTTTGGCTATTATGAATAAGCCTCCCATGAATATTTTTGCACAAATCCTTTTGCAGATATGTTCTCATTTCTCTTGAGTAGATACCTACCATTAGATTTCTGGGTTGTATGGTAAATGAGTGTTGAGCTTTAAAAGAAACTGCCAACGTTTTTCCAAAGTGGCTATACATTTGACACTCCAGCCAGAAATACGTAAGAAGGTCAGGTGTTCGACATCTTTCCTAACACTTGGCCTGGTAGACTTTGATTTTATGCATTCTAGTGTGTGTGGTAGTACCTGATGGTTTAATTTGCATTTTATTAATGGCTGATGATTTTGAACATCTTTTCATGTGCCTATTTGTCACCCTTATGTCCTCTTAAAGGAAATGTTATTCAAATTTTTTTATCTGGCCTGTTTTTATTAGGTTGTTTTCTTATTACTGAATCATAGGAGTTATTCATATATTCTGGATATAAATCTGATATACATTTTAACATATGTTTTGCCAATATCTTTTCTTTTTGTTTAATTTTTTTATGCTTTATTTTATTTTTGAGAGAGAGAGATAGAGCGTGAGTGGGGGAGGGGCAGAGAGAGAGGGAGACACAGAATCTGAAACAGGCTCCAGGCTCAGAACAGGGCTAGAACCTGGGAACGACGAGATCATGACCTAGGCTGAAATCAGACACTTAACCAACTGAGCCACGCAGGCGCCCCTTGCCAATATCTTTTCTTAGTCCATGGTTTATCTTTTCATTTCCTTAACATTGTTTTTCAAAGAACAAAAATCTTTCTTTTTTTTTTTTTTTAATGTTTATTTATTTATTTTGAGAGACAGCGAGTGTGAGCAGGGGAGGGACAGAGAGAAAGGGAGAGGGCGAATCCCAAGCAGGCTCCGTGCTGCCAGTGCAGAACCCCACTAGGGGTTTGATCTCACTAACAGTGAGATCGTGACTTGAGCGTCAATCAAGAGCCGTCTGCTTAACCTGCTGAGCCACCCAGGTGCCCCAAGAACAGAAATCTCTCATGTTGATTACTATTTACTGATTTTTTCTTTTATGGACTGTGTTTTTTTCTGTTGTATCAAAAAAAATCTTTGCCTCTTGTAACATCACAAATATTTTCTTTCTTTTTTTTTTTTTCTTCTGGTATTTAAGTATTTAAGTTAGTTTTTGTGTGTGGTGGGTGGTAAACATCAAAGTTGTTTTTACATATAATTGTTTCAGTGCTGTTTATGAGACAATTTTCCCTTGCCCATTGTATAGTCTAAAATCTTTGTTGAAAATCCGTTGACGTGGTACATGAGCATCTATATATCTGGGCCCTCTTCTGCTTCGTATCTATATGCTTATTCTCATGCCAATACCACAATGTCTTGATTACTGTAGTTTATATCTCTAGAGGTTCTATCTTACTTTTTTCCATATTTCCCATTTTTATTCACATCATGTCAAACTTCCCTCTACCTTCTTGAACAAATGCAGCAGCTCTTCAATCCCCATAGCTTAGTTACAAAACTTCTGTCCTTTTTTGGGTCTTTTCCGATTGATTTTTCTCCTGGTTATGAGTCATATTTTACTTACTTTTTGCATGCATGATAATTTTTTGATTGGATGCCAAACATAATGATTTTCATTATTGGTTGCTGAAATTTGTGATATTTCTTTAATAGTGTTTAATTTTGTTTATGCACATAGCTAAATTACTTGGAATTGGATTATTATGAGACTTGAGGATTTATTAGGTTGGGTCCAGAGAAGCCTTTAATGGAGGGCTAATTGAGGCCCATTATGCCTTCTGAGAGTCCCCCCTGATGCTCCTGTGTTACAAGGTCTATCCTTTCTAGCATGTAGAGCCGGAATTATTCTCATTTCTGTGTGAAACCCAGGAATTGTGCTGCTTATTACCTTTCAGTAGTTGTTTCCTGTCTTAACACCTGGCAAATAAGCACTCAGCCTAGTCTTTTAAGTATTTCCCTAAACCTAAATAATTATCATACTGCCTTCCCTTAATATATCAAGATGGGATATTATCTGTTGGTTAAAAAAATGTCTATATAAGCCACAGTTCCCTGTTTTTTTTCATGCTCTGGAGGAGCAACTATTTTAATTATTTTAATTTCCTTAATGGTTAC
The DNA here is from genome assembly GCF_028749965.1 of Puma concolor. Classification (NCBI taxonomy): domain Eukaryota; kingdom Metazoa; phylum Chordata; class Mammalia; order Carnivora; family Felidae; genus Puma; species Puma concolor. The sequence continues at coordinate 47,247,766 of NC_141672.1, forward strand.
CTCTGTTGCTGTAAACAATATATGTCTGTTTCTTGACTTATCAACATGAGATGTTCGCTGTTGACTCCCTGCCATGATAGATATGGATTTAGTCCTTTTATACTAACCCTATCCTCCCCTTCTCTCTCTTGATAATAGACTTATGTCACAACTTTTAATTCCTTTACTTTACTTCAGTCTGTGTTTCTTGTTCCATCAATTATTTATTTTTTTTTGGATGTCTATTTTATTTATTTATTTATTTATTTATTTTTAAATTTACATCCAAATTAGCATATAGTGCATCAATGATTTCGGGAGTAGATTCCTTAATGCCCCTTACCCATCTAGCCCATCCCCCCTCCCACAACCCCTCCAGTAACCCTCAGTTTGTTCTCCATATTTATGAGCCTCTTCTGTTTTGTCCCTCTCCCTGTTTTTATGTTATTTTTGTTTCCCTTCCCTTATGTTCTGTCTCTTAAAGTCCTCATATGACTGAAGTCATATGATTTTTGTCCTTCTCTGACTGGCTAATTTCACTTAGCATAATACCCTCCAGTTCCATCCACATAGTTGCAAATGGCAAGATTGCATTCTCTTTGATTGCCTAGTAATACTCCATTGTATATATATATACCACACCTTCTTTATCCATTCATCCATCGATGGACATTTGGGCTCTTTCCATACTTTGGCTATTGTTGATAGTGTTGCTCTAAACATGCGGGTGCATGTGTCCCTTCGAAACAGCACACCTGTATCCCTTGGATAAATGCCTAGTAGTGTAAACTTGCTGGGTTGTAGGGTAGTTCTATTTTTAGGTTTTTGAGGAACCTCCATACTGTTTTCCAGAGTGTCTGCACCAGCTTGCATTCCCATTGTTCCATCAATTATTGATAGTAATGTTTGGATCCTGCATTTTTAGGAATGGGATATTATCATCTATCCCTTTCCCCTCCCCACAAACCCTTCCACATTCTACCTCCAACTTCTCTCTACTGTACTTTGGAATTGTTCAGACTAATAATTACACTCAGCTTTGTAAGCATAATTGTCTTCTATGCCTTACTGAAAACCTAGAACTTCAGATACGTTATTTGTGTATAAGTTTTGTTCGCCACAGAGCCAATGTTATGGGATGGTTATATTTTTTTGCTGGATTTTTTCCAGTGTCACGACTTGTGCTTCTCAAAGGAGAATTTCCTAGCATCAGACATTTCGTTTCTTTCATAATCTTTTCATTTCTCTCTGGAAGTTTCCTGGATATTGTCTTTAACCTTGGTATTTTGAAAATGCCCACTGATAAACCTAGGTGTAGATCTTTCTTGTTTTATCTTACTTAGAACTTGGTGAATCATCTTACTTTGACGACACACCCTTTAACTCTTAGAAATTAAGGAATATTATTCGTTTTATAAATTCTTCTTCTTTGAGTTCCTCGTTCTTTTTTTCAGGATTGTTTTTCTGTATATCTGGATTGGACTTCAATGTTATCTTATCTCCCTACTCCTCCTACATTTCCTCCATTTTTATCTTTTAGTTCTGCTTTCTGGAGATAATATTCAACTTTATCTTTAAATTTCAAATTATTTCATTTCAGCATTCACCTTGTTAAACTTTAAAAGGTCTTCAATTTTCTCTGATTGTTGCTGCTCGCATACTTTTTAATTTTACTCTAAGCATGCTAATTAAACTTGGATTTCTCTAACTTATCTATATACTGCCATTTCTCCAGAGTTCACACCTAATTTTTCTTCTTGATGTAACAGATTTTCCTCACATTTTTGGTGATGCTTGGTTATCCATGTATAACTGGAAGCTCTGTGGCTATGGATGGTCATCAACCAGTTGGCTTTACCTTAGAGAAAATGAGGGTCATTGGTCATGACGCTGGAGAACTTATAAGAGAGACTGAGGACTTTATGTCCATTTTTGATAATTCCTTTTGTTTTATCAGTTTGCATTATACCTTTAAACATTATAATTAAATGTATGCTTCTTGGCTTTTATTTTGGAACAGTAATAGCCCTTACTCTTCTTTCCATTCTCCATACTTATCAATTATTTAAAAAAATTTTTTTAAGTGTACTAATTTATTTTGAAAGAGACAGAAACTGCGTGAGCAGGGAAGGGCCAAAGAGAGGGAGAGAGGGAGAATCCCAAACAGGCTTTGCATGTCAGCACAGAGCCTGACATGGGACTCAAACTCATGAAACCATGAATGAGATCATGACCTGAGCCGAAATTGAGAGTCAGACACGTAACCGACTGAGCCACCCAGGTGCCCCACTTACATTTTAAAATTTGATCTGTAACTCCATTTCAGGAACGATTCTCTATCAAGTTATTCTATAATTTGAACCTAAGATTTATATTGTTTATATATAATGTTATGACCACATAAATGTTGTTTACCCCGGAGCCAGAGAGTGAGCTAGTATTTTATTTCCCTGTCTATGGATCCAAAGTTATGTCCATCTCACCAAATAGTAAATACCCAAGTCCAAAGTTTGGCCTTTTTTTTTTTTTTTTTTTGCATTCCACTGAAAGTTCACAATTAGTTCAAAAAATTTAGTTTGTTTCATAATTGGACCAGGAATTTCTTTTATAGTTGTATTTTTCCTAGAATTTCTACTTGTCATTCTTTTTTCTTGTGGGAGAAGAACCATATGCTTTCTTCACTGTGCACTAATATTATCCAGGTTCTTAGTTATTCTGTCTTTTGCTTGGAATCCATTTCTCCTTTCTTCTTAACAACAAATTGTTTGGAACTGTGAAAGATTTTGTTTTGTAATTTTAAAATGAATTTGCTATAAAATTATTTTATTGGCAAAATGTCTTCCAAGAAAATCTTAAAACATGTTTCCTAATGTGCAAGCAAATCAGCAGTTTACATACTAATTAGATGAATTATAACAAGATCCATCAGGACACAGTTGGTGGATTAATTATCACAAAATTGGTGAGCAAATTCAATTTTTAAGGACAAAATATTCTACTAAGTGCTGTTTCCAATAACAAACATACACAGTCCTAAGGTCATAGGTTAGGGCATGGGAGAGGACTATTTGAAAATTATTGGAAATTCTTATTCCTGCCTGGTAAACAGACTAGATAAAAACTAAATTCCTTGATGACAAGATACAAATAAGCATAAATTAAATTATACAGAAACTTCACCCATTTGGCTATGGCTTTTTGTTCCTCTATCTCAGTTTTTTAAACTTTTCCTTCATCTTTAACACAAAGGGTTGCGTCAACAATCTTTTTTGCCTTAATGGTTCTAGTTTAAATACCATTTTGCCTTGGGGCGCCTGGGTGGCTCAAGTCAGCTGAAGGTCAGATTTCTGGCTCAGGTCATGATCTCAAGGGTTCCTGAGTCTGAGCCCTGCACTGGGCTCTGTGCTGACAGTGGGGAGCCTGCTTTGGATTCTCTCTCTCTCTCTCTCTCTCTCTCTGTACCCCTCCCCTGCTCAAATTCTCTCTCTTAAAAATAAATAAATAAACATTAAAAATAAATAAATAAATACCATTTTGCCTCATGACATATGATTTTCCTGGTAATTTTAAACAAGGCTGACTAAAAATATTTGGGGTTTATAATTTCCTGCTTATTTGGAAACAACTGTTCTAATTTAGAATAATTGCTTTCAAGGCCCATTGTCTGGCAAGTCATAAAGATTTCTCTTTATTGGTCTCCTTGGATTTCAAGCTATTTCTTTTCTTATTATTAACCCTCAGTTTTCTGGACAGTGTTCTTGGGTAACCCCTTAGATCTTCCTTGTATTCTCATACATCTGAAAATATCTTTATTTTGCGCTCATTCACAATCTATAGTTAAACTTGGTATAGAATATTAGGTTAGAAATAAGAGTTCGGGCATTTTTATTTGTTTATGCACTGTTAATAATTTTGGTTCCATTTCACTGTGGTCAGAGAATATAATATATAATTTCTCCTTTTAGGAATTAAGGTTTTCTTTTTACATAATCTAAGGTTGATTTTTTTGTAAATTTGTTATCTAGACACATGAAAATGAAGTGTGTTTTCTGTTAATGGGATATTGAGCTTGATAAATATTTATTATTGAAAACTTTTTAATTATATAATTCATATTGTTTACATTTTTATTCATTTTTGACTATTTGATCCATCAAGAAGTATGTTCATTAGACAGACATGTATTATTCTTTTTTCTTTTTTTTTCTTAAATTTTATTGTTTATTTTTGAGAGGGGGGAAAGAGAGAGAGAGAGAGAGAGAGAGACAAAGCTTGACTGGGGGAGGGGCAGAGAGAGAAGGAGACACAGAGTCTGAAGCAGGCTTCAGGCTCTGAACTGTCAGCACAGAGCCTGATGCGGGGCTCGGACCCATGAACCACGAGATCATGACCTGAGCTGAAGTCAGCCGCTTAATCGACTGAGCCACCCAGGCACCCCTATTCTTATTTTTTCCTTATGTATTATTTAGCGTATTAATACTAATGACATATCCTTATTGAGAAATGTACTCCTTGTTAATATAAAATGATCTAATTTGCCCTCTTAAAAGTGTTTTGATTTGAATTGCATTTCATCTGATATAAATACTGAGATCTGTTATATTTTAGTCTGCAGTAGCTATGTATATCTTTATTCATCTAACTACAGATTTATCAAACTTCTATGTATATTTCTCTTTAGACTTTATAAACTATGAGTTGGCATTTTGTCCCATTTTGGGTGTTACTTTTCTAAAAGAGAGTTTAACCATATTGTCATAACTATCGTTGTTCTTATTTATATAACCTTATTTTCTACTTCTTTTTTCTGTCCCTTGATTTTCCTTTGTTTTCAGTATTTTCCATACCAACTTTATTTATTTTTAATCATTTAAAGTTCTATGTCCTATTTTGATTCATCTAGAATTGAACTTTAACAACCAAGAATCAAATGACACACAAGATTGTTTATATGTATATATCATATATACACATATGATGGGGAAAATATCTTTTATTTGTTTTAAACCTCCTCTATCCCATCTCTTAGTTTGATTAAATTTATGGCTGAAATCTTTTGATCATGTTAATTATTGTTAAAATATTGCTTTTAGTAGGACATATATCACTTAAATTATTTTCATACCTAAATGCTTTTTCTATGTCACCAGAAGTCAATTTGATACTTATTTTTATATTTTCTGATGCTCTGGTTTATTTTTTGGTATAAATTCAAAAGAAAAATATACCATGTGAATGGTATAATTATAAGTTTGTATATATCTGAAAAGAAACCTGAAAATATCTTTATGTTGCTATATGTAAATCTTGAGTTAGAACCCTTATTTCAAATGTTGCTATTGCATGGTCTTGTAGCATTTAATGTCGACAAAAAGGCCTAAATTTTATAGATAAGTTTTTTTTTCTGTATTTATGATGTTAGGATTATTTATTTTTCCTTAAAATACATAATTTTTACCAAAGTCTAGGTTTGTTTTCTTTTTATTAAATTTTTCTGATTCATGGTAAGGTAATTTGGGCAATTAGACCTTTCTCATCTAGTAAAATTTTCTTCTTTTATATTTTTTTATTAAAAAATTTTTAATGTTTATTTTTTTGAGAGAGACAGAGAGTAGGAGTGGGGAAGGGGGAGAGAGAAAAGGGGACAGAGGATCTGAAGCATCTCTGTGCTGACAGCTGAGAGCCTGATGCGGGGCTCAAACCCACGAACTGTGAGATCGTGACCTGAGCCAAAGGCAGATGTTTAACCAACTGAGCCACCCAGGCACCCCTCTTCTTTTTATTTTTTTGGTTATTCAATCTGTTCCGTTTGTCTTGTTATGCACTGGTTAGATCTCCTTTATCAGTTTTCTGTCCATAATCTTCACTCTTGTTGATTTAACAACTTGCCCTCTTCTTTCCATTCAGAGAGAGCTTCTTAGTCCTGTATTCTCCATCACAGATTTTTTTTAAAGAAACTTTTATTTATTTATTTATTTATTTATTTAGAGAGGAGGGGGTAGGAGCAGAGAAAGAGGGAGAGAAAATATCCCATTTCGGCTCTGTGCTATCAGTGCAGAGCTGGAAGCAGAGCCCCATCTCAAACCGTGAGATTGTGACCTGAGCTGAAATCCAGAGTTGGTCGCTTAACTGACTGAGCCACCGAGGTTTTACTTTTTACTCCATCAGATTTTACTTTTTACAGGGTTAATTATGATTTTTGCCACGTCTGTTCATTTTAAAGCTAATACTAAATTTGTTTTTGTTTATTTAAAGTCTTACATGTCTCATGCAGCTTTCCAAATATTTTCCCATGCCTCCTAACCCTCTTCTTTTTTCATTTAGGTCTGTTGTCATCTCCTCTTATCTCTCATTTTGCAGATTTCATAGGTTCCTGGCTTTCCTTGAGAGTCTAAAGCGGATTCTATTTAAAGCTGACTTGAGTTATTTGCACATATTTTCAAATCTTAGTTCAGAATATCTTATTTTTATATTCCTGTTAATTGTTTTGAGGTTAATATTTCTAGGACCAGATGCTATCCAAAGTTGCAATTTGCTCCAACTGGTAAGGTCTTCTTGATTCCCTCACAATTATTGGTGTGCTTCTTGAGTTTTTGTCTTGTATCTTAAGCTGAGGTTCTGCTAAATGTAAGTTTATATCTCAGTTCAGTGATTCAATAGATTTAAAGGAGTGAGAAGAAAGTCAGAGGCATAGATTGACCCAGGATGTGTGGTTTCTTCTCTGTACTTGGTGAAACCTGCTGTGCCAAGGGTAAACTCTTGATATCTAACTTTGCCTGTCCTGCATTTCAACTATGGGTGGAATTGGGTTCCCTTCTTCTGGATACTCTTGGATTGGGGAGAAGTTGAGCCTAGGAGGAGAGACTCTGCTTCTGAGTTTGTGTTCTAGAATGTGTGCTTTTGCCCTTGGACCCTTCTCTCATGGTGCTGCTTTGGGAAGACTATTGACTGGTAGTGATAAAAGTGGTTCCAACTGGTGATTTCTTAATCTGTCCTAGAAGTAAGTTACCATGGTATTTATCATCCCAAATAGGATACTTATGAGAATGGGAAAAGGCTCAATTATAATGAAGGTGGGACAGTGGGTGTGAACACAGACAGTGTTAGTCAACTTGGGCATGTGGTCACCCTACCTATGACTTACCTCTACCTTTAGCAACTACACATTCAAATTAAGATTAGTGGGGCTTTATGAAGTTACTCTCTATAACTTCTATGTATAAACCTAATAATTTCTTATAACAATAATAGCAGTAATAAATACCCATTTATTGAGTACTTGCTATTATGATAATTTTTTTCAGGATTCCACAAAGAAAATTCATATCTACATATACATTCAGAACACTTTTCTTTTCAAATTCCCAGGAAACTTCCACCACTGGTCCCCAGTTTTTGAGGTTTATTGGCATTCTTGGAGGAGAGAAGACAGAATCCCCTGATTATCTCTTCCTTGACTCTTTGCCCCTCTCCACCTCACCTTCATTCTGCACAGATGTCCTTGGTCAGCTCACTTGCGTATCTTTCATTCTCAAGTACGTGGTTAAACTCCTCGAGAGGAAGAATCTTTTTTAAGTCTTTGGCATTCCTTATAGCTTCCAACTTGGTGTCCTCCCCTGCACTGCCTCATGCTAAATTTTTCCTAAATGGTGTCTGTAATTCTGTAAGTGGGTATAAGTTGTCGCAGAACATTTTTAACATTTCTTATCTTAGTAGTCATTACAACTTAACTTCTGATCCAAGATTGCTGTTATAGTTGGATTTTATTCAAATTTTAATTCCACATTTCATCTCAAAAAGTAGATGGCTTTGGTTATGTATTTTTCATTTCTTTAACCAGAGTGAAATTCTAAGTATCTTAAAACAAATTCTAAATCTGAATAGAGTATATGTGATGACATAATTTCATATAATAGGGCTTAATCGTGAATAGCTGAATTACAAGCTGAGAAGAGCTATTCAGTTATTATTAGGCCATCTAGACGTACTTAGGAATCCATTAACTTGATGAATGCCTAGATCTGTCTTCCTTGCTTTCTTTTGTGTGTGTGTGCAATTAAAATTTGATTGATGATTAAGTTACATTAGATTGATTAAAGTTTCTACTTGAAAAGCAAGCTTAAAATTTTTTGCTGTTTCTTTATGTGAGGAAGGATGTACATACGTTATTTGTCTCACCTCAAAGATGGAAATTGGGAAGCAGAATTTTAGAAGACTTAAAAAGTTTTGACCTCTGTAAAAGATTTTGATCTGAGAACTAGAGAAAAATCCAGTACGCCCAGTTCAGCACACAATTTATTCAGACTTTACCCAATAAGTTTCACCTCCGGTTTGTGAACTGATCAGAATTGGTTTGATTATGTGTAATTACATTTCTTCACTGGAAGACAGAAGAAAAGCAGAAGGAAGGTAGTCACTACTCTTATAGATTATAAATTCCTTGAGGAGAATAAATAAATCTTAAACTTCTTTGCATTCTTTCTTCCACTTGCTTAGCACCTAACACAATTCTTTGGGCATGGCCAAGGATTTGTTAAGTTGAACTGAATTTTAATTATTTATTTTAGCAGATGTGGGACATACTGTTTGTAAGAATGGCAAGGAAGCTTCTCATCCCAAGAGCTTTCTTATTTCAGGTTCAGCTCATGCTTAGCATTTTCTTTTCCACAAAATGATCACACTTAATTTTAGGATTTCCTCTGACGGATGCAGAAAAAAATCAAATTACTGTCTACTTTCAAGTCCATGTCCTTTTTTCCTTTAAGCATTATTACTTTCTGAATCCAGTTTTCTTAAAAGATACGTTGATAATGGAATATTTTCTGTAGGGTTTTATTCAACTAACATTTCTGGTAAATTTCTTACCTAAAACCATTATCTTACTTGGGCCTTTGTTTTCTCCTTGTGTATAATGGGCTCAATCACCAGTGAAGGAAATGGAAAGATATCATCTGCAAAGCCTGCTGACTCATTGTTTGATAGGTTTCATATTGCAAAGGTCTTAGAATTGCATTTCCATACTAAGACAACAACATCACTTTTGTTCTTTCTAACATCTGAGACATTGTAGTTACCACATAAAAAGGAAAATGTATGGACTTTCTAGCGTAATTTTTAATATTTCCAGAGAGAAAAAAGATACAGATAAAAATTTGGGAGGATCGTCTGTAGTCTAGTTTTGCATTGAATTAGGTTTTTGGACTCTTCAGGAGTAAGGTTTTATATGAACCTGGTGCTGTTTGCACAGTCACTCAGATATATTCATGTAAGATTCCCTTCCTGAGAAAACATCTTACAATAAAGTGGCATAAAACTTGTTTGCAGGTGTTGTACTGCTGTCCTTGGGCAATTTGCACTGTGTGTTTTAAAATCGCTAAACAGGGGCGCTTGGGTGGCTCAGTCGGTTGAGCGTCCGACTTCGGCTCAGGTCATGATGTCACTGTCTGTGAGTTCGAGCCCCGCGTCAGGCTCGGTGCTGACAGCTCAGAGCCTGGAGACTGCTTCGGATTCTGTATCTCCCACTCTCTCTGCCCCTCCCCTGCTCATGTTCTGTCTCTCTCTGTCAAAAATAAATAAACATTAAAAAAAATAATAAATAAATAAATAAAATCCCTAAACAAGTCAGGATTAGATATGATGGTGACGATGGTGGTGGCAGCAGCATTATTTTGTCTGTGTAAAAACTATGTAAAACTATGTGTGTAAAAATTTTGAAAAAATCTTTTTCTGCATTGCATGTCATATTCCTCTGAACGGATATAGATACGTGACTTTGAAAAGTCTCCAAAAAACAATGCGTTATAAGGTAAGGACCACAGGTCTTACAATCAGAAGCTTGACTTTAAGTGTGGAAACTGTAGAGTTTTAGGCAAGGTTTGATCCCTATCAGTCTCTCTTCCTATCTACCAGAAAGGTTTAATAATGTATAGCTCACAAGACTATTGTAAGAAAAAAAGAAACAATGAGATTATGTATGGTAAAACACAAAAAATGCTGCATACACTAGGATGTTCTGCCAATATGGGCATTTATTATCATCTTATTATACTCTTCCTTAGGTTCAAACCCCTCCTTTCCTTCCTCTCTACTGGTTTGGACTAGATTTACTGCTATTATGACTCAGAAACAAATTCATGAAATAGTGATCTATTAGACTGATTATAAATTCTTTGAGATTTGAGATTACCTCATCCCTGAGGTATAGTTAGTGACAATTGTATGAATGAAATGTTCCCATGAGTGTAAACTTGTCCCAGATCGGATCCATACTTCTTTGTTTTCCTCATAGTATTTTTGCAAGCCTGTAAAAATGATCCAAGGGTGTCATTTCTCCTTAAAGTCCACCAGATATAGCATACAAAGAATATAACTCAGGACTACGGCCTTGTGCCCACTTTACTAGACTTCCTCACAACTGCACTGGACTGGGGTTTTTAAATTTTTTTTTTTTAACGTTTTATTTATTTTTGAGACAGGGAGAGACAGAGCATGAACAGGGGAGGGTCAGAGAGAGGGAGACACAGGATCTGAAACAGGCTCCAGGCTCTGAGCTGTCAGCACAGAGCCCGACGCGGGGCTGGAACTCACGGACCGGGAGATTATGACCTGAGCGGAAGTCGGATGCTTAACCGACTGAGCCACCCAGGCGCCCCTGGACTGGGGTTTTAAATGAAAGATACAGGGATCTTCACACATTTGCTTTACGAAGCTGACTTCCTAGAGGAAAGCCATCCGTGTGTCCTGACAATTGAAGTTGAGAAGAGTTGATTCCAGATGGCATTTCTACAAGGTTCTGGCAGGGTGGAAATCAAGATCCAGCTTTTTTCCCTTTGTTTACGTAATCAACGCAGGCTCCTCCCATTTTCAGTCTACCCAGTGTTTTATAGTTTTTACCTATTTGAAAGTGGTAACTGTATTTTAAACAAATATTCCTGGCCTACCGTGAAGACTCCATTTCTATGCTCTGTGAGGTGAGACTGACTTTGTTTGGTATGCCTATTAAAATATGAGATTGCTAATAAATTTCACCTCATAGTCTCTTGGTCATAAATGGTCCTTTCCCAAACAGTGTACTCATGGCTCATAGTAGGCACTCAATAAATGTCCACTAACTGAATACATGGATGAGTCATGTTCAAGTTATGACTGGAGCTGATTTACACGTTTTGGGGAGAGTGGTTGTTATCTTATATTTTCTTTCTGCAGAAGCATCTTCCAGCTAATCAGTCTCTAGGTTTTCTTTGCTTGTTTCTACTTCTGCAGGAAATATTGTGTCCTGTTTGCATACTCATTGTCCCAGTGCCCTATCATATGAAGTTCCCTCAGCAGAAGGGATTGCAGTCCAGCCTCCAGAAGCAATATCCAAGGAGCACTGCTTGCGTGTGTTCTGAAGATGGAAATGATTATCATAAAAGACGTAAGAAGGATTATGTCAGGAATTCTCTCCAGATCTGCACATTTAGCAAGCCATCCTGTTTTGCATTACAGAATCACATTATGTTCTGCAGCTCCTCTGTGGCTGTTTGGTGTTGGTCATGGATTTGTGAGAGATTGGGGTCAAAGTCAGCAATGTTTACAAACATAGGAGGAATGTCAGCAAGAGATGGCCAAATCCAAATATGATCTTTATGATTCTCTAAGTGGCTAGTCATTTGACCTATAAACAGAAAGCATGGTTTCTGGCTGTGCAAGGTGTTCCCTACACTCAGAGCTTTAAATAGTGTAACCAAATCAAATCATTCATCGGCACTTCAAGTGCTGGCAAGCTGGCCCCTTCCTGATGCCAGGGTTTCTGCCTAATACATGGTATACTTTTCTAAAAGAACCACAGGAGCCTGAAAACATCTATGAGTTCATGATGAATTAAGAGCCTGGAAAGCACTGCAAGTCAATTGAACTGGGCTAGTAGGGTTTTCACACAGCTTCAGCTTTGAGATCCAGGGATCAGTAAAAAGCAGACAATGTTATTCAGAAGCAGATAACAGATCTTGATCATTCGGTTCCTTTCTGAGGGTGTCATACTCAGGTAGGTTGCACTGTTGAGATCCTATTCTAGTCTCCAGACAAGGCACCTCTTACGATTCTTATGTGGAAGTTGTGTGGAAATTACCACTTGCCAATTGGAGCAAGTTCAGAAGGCATGAGATAGAGTGGTGGTCTTGTTGGGAGTTAGGGATGGAACTGAGTGTCTTTCATCTTATAATTGGCCAAAGAGTAGTTTGAGGATGAGTCCGTGGCTCTGTGGGGCTTTATGGGTATGCTATCAAACCTATCCTCAAAGAAGCAGGATGCCCTTTACAACAGTTTTATTGAGACCACTTCTACAGTTTCTGATCTGAGTTTTATTTTAGAATCTGGAAGGGGAGCCTGAGGAGGGGTCTCGATTACATTGCATGCTTCCTGTCTCCTTTCCAAAAAGGAATAAAGTGCAATAGTTTTGGCATTAAAGAACTGAATTTAGAGTAACATGACTGTAATTCAACCTCTGTAGCACCACTACAAAGTTAAACTAAGATTCCCATTGGGCAGAAGACTGACATAGATATGACCCTGGACAAAAAGCTTCTGGAGCAATCCACATCTTTAACGGGGTCCTGAGCCCTGTGTCCAAGCTGGGGTCTAAGTTTTATGATTTGAAACTTGGGGGTGAATGCCCTATAGCTGGATGCGTGTGGTTGAATCAACTGGCGCCACCTAAAGATGTTTCCATAAATGTTTTGTTAGTGTTCTGTATTAGCCCTTAAGCCATTTCTGACTGCTTCTGACAATTGCTACCAGTGGGGAAGGGAGGCAGAGGGAGAGAAGCAGAGTGCCTGAGAAGAAAGGAGAACATAGCAGCTGTATCCTGGATAAGGGTGGATTCAGTCTGAAGACTGTAGCAATTATGTTCCACTCTTTTCCATGTGGATTTCTGTATCACTTTGACTTAAGCCAAAAGAAAAAAAAATCAAGGAATGGAATAAAATTACTGCATGCAAAAGTTTCCGACTTGGGGAAGGAAGAGACCAGATCAACATGTACTTCAGAAAGTCATTCCTGGACAGGCAGAGATGTGATAAGATAGAAGTCACAGAGATCATCTAGAGTGCACCAGTGACTTAGGAAACACAGTTTTATTTTATGGGGTCTCTGGGAAAGAACCCATAGGGAAATGATTAGTTGAGACCTTGGGAGTGGAGAGAAGAGTTAGCACAGTGTGATTTAACTCTCAGAGTTCGCATTTCTCTGCCTCTTCTCTCTTGAAAAGTTGCATAACCCCCAATGGTTTCTCTCTTGTAGCAGTCTCTTAGCCTTTCTGGGTACAGACCACCTGGGAACAAGAGACCCTTATTCACCCACTTTCATCAGCAGGTGAAGATGCTCACACTGGAGTAAGAAGTGCCTTTATTGTCAACCCCAAAGCCCTCAGGAGGCAATATTAAAATATAAAAATTAATGGAAATCCCCACGAAGTTTTCTCTGAAGAATTCTTGGTGTTGGCAACAGAGCTTGGAAACTCCACCTAATGGGGGCCACAGTGATGGGTCTTGCCGGAGAATAACACATATGCAGCAGGATTCTTGGAGAGAGGCACAAATAAGAAATAGGAGATGGACGCAGTGGTGTTAAAACCGCTGCTGAGTCATACGTTTAGGTTGACATTTTAGCTATTTTTAGTGGTTTGGGGGTTGGAAAAATGTTTGGTATTTGTAAATAATGTTTTTGAATTCTAACAGTTTTCAAGTCATTTTTATTGTGCTATATACTGGGTCCTGAAAACGTCTATATTATATTTCACTAACTCAAGTACCTGAAATAACTGTGGTGGGTGAAGCTTGCACTCCCAAATCCCCAAGAAGCTATATTTGAGAATTTTTCTCTTCCTAGTTATTACAACTAATTTTCCCGTCAAATCCTAGAGGACTGCTTTGAACCAGTCTAACACTCTGAAGGCAGAAATGTATTTTAACTCATTCATGCTGGTGCTAATCTCCTCAGTGATTTATGAGGTCTTTAAAGCTTTAATTCTCTGTCTGTTAGGAGTCTTCCTTGGTAGTAAGTTGACAGTTTAAATTAGTGCGTAGACATGGCTTTCATAATGTCAGTTTTGTTTTGTCTCAGCAGCGTCTTGGAATTCCTTCCATTGTACCTCAAGTGACTCATGGCAATAAATGACTCCCTTCTCTTTTGTTCTTAATCAAGGAAGAATGGAATGAGCCACATAATGTTTGTAAAAGAGCAACTTTAATTAGTTCTCAGCTGTAGCCAAAGATGCTTGTCTTGTCTTTTTAGCATATAAGTGTAGGACGACAGGATGTGCTCAGGTGGACAAATACTATTCTCCTAAAAAGTCTCATGCAGTTCCCTTCCAAAAAATAAAGGACAATTACAGTAGCAACATTTTAAGCTTTCTCTTCAAACTGGCAAGGGAGAGACCTCAAGTAGTGTCCAAGAGTTTGGGATGAATTTTTGGAATTGAAACGAATAAACCACCAAATGAAAGAAGGTCTCCTGAAAGAAGTTTCCTTGCTCACCATAAGGCCTTCCTATCCTTTGGGGCATAGTGCCAACATATACCCAAGGCTAGGGATGCCTTTCCTGCCAAGCTGTCAAATTATCTTCCTGAGTTTTGTATATAAGGGTAAACCCCAGATCCTTGGGGGTCCAAGTTTGTTTACTCTCAACAGCATTTGGCTTCCTAAGAAAAATGGTGAAAGAAAGTATAAAATTCCATTAAAAAAAAAAAAACCTCAAGTATTCTTGGACATCAAACAACTCTTACAACACAGTCCTTTGATGAGTTCAGTGTAAATGAATCAGAAACATATGGATAGTGTTTATGCTCAAATGCACATGCAGTTAAAAATTCTGAGGGAAATTAGTTTAGTGAGCTATGTTTGGGTCATTTCCAGCATCTACGAATTTGGAAAAATCACTTCTCATGAGTAAAGATGTGGAAGAAATGGTTGAGCACCCCTTGAACTGAAAAATGGGCACGTTCAGCAGCCCATGCTGTGTTGTGTATCATAAACACGGTAGCAGAGGGCACAAATCTTGGGAAAGCTCCAGGTCAGGAAGAATTGGGGCTACTGATGTGGTAACAGTTTCTGTATCTCATTACCAGCTGTCAGTACCTGTGCAAGAAAGTTCCATTCTTAACAAACATGGCCTACCAACTTCTTTGGATTAGTGCAGCCATTGGATATTTTTTTGTAGATCATACTTTGTGCTTAGGTCATTGGAACCCATTGGCTATGTGGCCCTCCCTCCCTTTGGTACAACCAGTGCTTTCCTTTCACTTTGATGAGAGTAGAACTACTAATCATGTTATAAATGTGGGAAATGGTCACACACATGGTTTCTGGAACATCTAAGAACTGTAAAAATATCCCCATTTGGATATAATGTGGTCCTAAAAGCTTCAATATTTCTCATACCTAGCAGGACCTAAAAAATATTGAATTTTGAGTTATATCAGTTTAATCCAAGTGAGTGTCATCATTTATTGAGGACAAAGGAACAAAGTACAGAGACTACTGTATCTTGATACGTCAGATTTCTTTATTTTTTGGACCTGTCTCATGGACTAGGTCTGGATCATTGATTATTGCTTTAGTGGACCTTATAATGATAAGATGTTGGCTATGAGAATGATAGAAACCTCCTTGGTGTATCTTAATGTTCAATCACAGAGAGGCACTAATGATGTCCTTTCATTTTAATCTATTTGCTAAAAGTCCTAAGTATCTACTACTATGTGAATAACACAGCACGAGATGCTGAGGGTCATGCAAAAATGTAAATAACACAAGACCTGTGCCTTCACAAAGAACCTAAAATTGAAGTTACAAAATACACTTGATGAAACAATAGCACTAGAGAGGTCACAGTGAAATGATATTCCATTGCTAAACTAATGACATATACCATTGGTGAGGAATTTAAGGTAGACGTAGACAATGTGGGATAGTGAAAGTTCATGAGATTCTCGAACATTGCTGAAAATGTAACAAAACGGAGAACATTATATTTGCTGGATCTTTTCTAAGAAGAGCACTGTATGTGGTTGAAATACTCTGATAAGCCTTTTAACTTGAGGACACAGAAGGAGAGTTAGAAATCCCAGCTCTACCGTGAGCTACTTGTGTGACTTTGTCCAAATTACTTGTTCTTAGCCGGCATTCTCATCATTGGGATGGTAATTAATATTAAGATAGGGATCAATACCTTTCTATCTATCTATCTATCTATCTATCTATCTATTTATCATTTATTCATTCAGTAGCTCTTTAAGAGATTATGATGTGCCAGGAACTATGAAGGAAAGTGAACTATGGTGCTTTGGTAGCTTTGGTAGCTTTGGTGGAGGCAGCAGACTTGTGCAGGATTTAAATGGGGGAAAAAAGTTGATTTTAAACTACATAATTTTTACTTTGGTTCATGTAATTATTTACGTAGTTATTGCCGAAAATGTTTTAAAACCAAATGTCAGACAAATATCTTTCTTTCCCATCATATAAACTCAAACCCGCTTTCTTTCTCTCTTTCTCCATTCTCTCGTCTCTCAGACCTTTGTCTGGAATAAGAGAAATACGTGGTGCTTTGTTTTCACTCACGAGCTTTGTTCCTCTCTTCTGAAAACACACTTGGTATAAATAGAGCTTTGTAGGATGTGTACTAACTCTTCCTTTTGCTGCTCTGCTCTCAACTCTGTATGACCTTGGGAATGCACATCTCTCTATGTGTCAATGTCTTCATCTGTAGACTAATAATACTGGCTAGTACATAAAGCACTCAGAGAGCCTCATGAAAGATACAAAGACATGTTATTATATTCTCATGAAGCTTATTGCTCATGGTCCCATTGCCCTATAGATATTTATGAAATTTTCTTCTCTTAATAACCTTTTATATTTCATTAGTTTGATTGCTGTGAGACATCTTCTGCCTTGCATTATTGAAGGGATTGGGCACAGCCCAATTACACCTCTGGGAAGCAAAAGGGGTGTGTGGGAAGCATGGGGAGGAATAAGGAAATCATGAATCATCTGAAGATACCTTATTTTTAATACTGTGAAAAGCAAAAAAAAAAAAAATGTCTATCATTTCATGGGGTCAAAAATGATCTAAGTAGACCAGTCAAACCAAGCATCTGAATGTCTAAACAGAGCCTGTAGATCAATCATATTCATGTTTATTTGTTTGAGCCAATCAAATAGCTTGTCATAAGCATATGCTAGATTTCTATAAGAAATCAAAGACCTAGGCCAGTTTTGGGTGGCTTCATGCCAGAGAAGCCAAAAATCTCAAGATATTTAACTTCTAGAGACATCGAATTCTGTGTAACAGGGCAGGAATTAACATGAGAGAAGGGGAGAGACTATAGAATAGAACTCTGTTACAATGTCATCCATCACAGAATTAGACACACCACAAGGTCATGACATACCCTTAGAGAGAAAATGTCCATCAAAGTAAAGGCCAGATAAAATACAGATGTTAGGTATGGCTCCACCCATACCCTAATTCCAGGCTTCTCCACATAGAAAGTTTGCCTGATGCTCTCAGCACCACAGAAGCAACGCTGAACAGGGATATCAGTTTCTTTTCTCTTCCTTTCTCTTGCACTTAGCTGCTCCTCTAGGTAATGTCTAGAGACTATGTAAAGAAGATCACCTGGAGGCATGCCGAATTATTAACCTCACCTGAACGCTCATGTGTCTCAGGTGCAACCCCAGAGGATTCATTGCTCTGCATTTTGATATCCTCAGCACAGCAGGAACAAAAGTGTGAGGGGAGGAGGTAAATACTTGGTTCCCTGTGCACCGGATGGAGAGCCTTCATGGTGGAGATGGGGTCCATTTCCCCTGTAAATCCTTAGCATCAGGCGCCATTTAGGTGCTTAATAAATGGGAATCATGCGAGTGGAGACTTGACTCAGAGGGAAGGTATAAAACCAGGGCAAAGAGAAGAGCAAGTGTAGCCAATCAGTATGCACCTGAAATGAGAAGCTCCAGGTGTCAAGCAGTCAAGATGTCAACCATCATGAACTGTCACAGTCTCCTACGAGAAAAAATACCATCTTGATTTATCGTCCGCGGAGGTCACTGACCCTTATGAAGAGGAAATACAAAGAGAGAAGGGGCATGCCAGTGAAAAAATTACTATTTGATTTAATTTTGTTTTTAATGCCATTAAAAAATATCTATGTATATGTATAGATATAGATACATAGATATAGGTAGATGTAGATAGATGCATATGTAGATATAGATGTATTTTATGACAAGCAGTGTGAGGTGATAGAAAGCCCACTGCATTGGGCTCTCCACGTAAGCCATGCAGCCCTTGGGGGGCATTTAGTTTCTGCAGGGACTCTGTTCCCTTTTCTATAAAATGAGAGGCAGGATGAATTTCATTTCTCAAATTCTATGTTTCTACCTAGGTTTAGTTAAAATCTAATGTTTTTCCATCACAATTTCTACAACTTAGTATACAGAGTATATTAATATATAGCGAGTGGACATCACACTTGATGCATTTTGTCCTTTTAAAATCCCATCTAGAAGCTTTGCTCAGTGGCAGTATTGTAGCCAATGAGGTTTATCTGAGGCGTGATTATTGCTAATTAAAATCCCATCTATAGTTTTCACATGCACAAGGCTATAATACAGATAGACGAGCAAGTATAAAGGATAATTATTAATGTCTGCATTTCTAATTTATACTCTTCTGGGATAGGAATTTCTACACATTTAAACATTAATTTACGTCTCCACATTTAAGCCAGAAAAATGCCAATTTTTCAACGTCACATTATGAACATTTGCAAGCATACAGAGAACTGAAAAGAATTCAGATTTTTTTATATGTAATTTATTGTCAGATTGGCTTCCATACAACACCCAGTGCACATCCCAGCAGGTGCCCTTCTCAATGCCCATCACCCACTTTCCCCTCTCCTCCCCCCCCCCCACCCCGGCATCAACCCTCAGTTTGTTCTCACTATTTAAGAGTCTCTTGTGGTTTGCCTCCTTCCCTCTCTGTAACTTTTTTTTTCCTCCTTCCCCTCCCCCCGGTCTTCTATTAATTTTCTCAGGATCCACATATGAGCGAAAACATATGGTATCTGTCTTTCTCTGCCTGACTTATTTCACTTAGCATAACACTCTCCAGTTCCATCCACACTGCTACAAATGGCCAGATTTCATTCTTTCTCATTGCCAAGTAGTATTCCATTGTATATATAAACCACATCTTCTTTATCCATTCATCAGTTGATGGACATTTAGGCTCTTTCCATAACTTGGCTATTGTTGAAAGTGCTGCTATAAACATTGGGGTACAAGTGCCGCTATGCATCAGCACTCCTGTATCCCTTGGGTAAATTCCTAGCAGTGCTATTGCTGGGTCATAGGGTAGATCTATTTGTAATTTTTTGAGGTAACTCCACACTGTTTTCCAGAGCGGCTGCACCAGTTTGCATTCCCACCAACAGTGCAAGAGGGTTCCCGTTTCTCTACATCCTCTCCAGAATCTATAGTCTCCTGATTTGTTCATTTTAGCCACTCTGACCGGTGTGAGGTGGTATCTCCGTGTGGTTTTGATTTGTATTTCCCTGATGAGGAGTGACGTTGAGCATCTTTTCATGTGCCTGTTGGCCATCTGGATGTCTTCTTTAGAGAAGTGTCTATTCATGTCTTCTGCCCATTTCTTCACTGGATTATTTATTTTTTGGGTGTGGAGTTTGGTGAGTTCTTTATAGATTTTGGATACTAGCCCTTTATCCGATATGTCATTTGCAAATATCGTTTCCCATTCCATTGGTTGCCTTTTAGTTTTGTTGATTGTTTCCTTCATAGTGCAGAAGCTTTTTATCTTGATGAGGTCCCAATAGTTCATTTTTGCTTTTAATTCCCTTGCCTTTGAAGAATTCAGATTTTAAAAAGACGTTTTCTTTTTGTTTCCAAATGATTTATCTCTGCATCTCCAAGGAAGAGATTTAAATACTAAAAGTATGATTAATCTTTATCTTGGCTTTAAAACTATGTCTAGCTGAGGGCTAATTTAACTAGTTAAGTTAAATATGGCTTAAGGGCCCCTGGGGGCTTAGTCAGTTAAGGGTCCCACTTTGGCTCATGTCATGGTCTCAAGGTGTGTGGGTTTAAACCCTACATTGGGTTCTGTGCTAACAGCTCAGAGCCTGGAGCCTGCATCAGATTCTGTGTCTCCCTCTCTCTCTGCCCCTCCCTGACCTGTGCTCTGTCTCTGCCTCTCAAAAATGACTAAACATCAAAACAATTGTTTAGTAAAATGTATGCTATATCTCTATACATACAATTGTATTGTCATCAGAACTCAAAGCCACTTATGGACAATAAACCTAACTGTTCTCCTTGTGTATCTCCTTGAACCTTTCACTCCTGAGCTTCCATGGAGGAACTGGTCGTATCTTGGCAATTATGTTGACTTAAAGTTCTAACAACAGGATTTCTATGTTTCCAGTGAATAAAAAATGATTGGGAGCATATTTCTAAAATGGGCGGATTTTTTTCTACCCATTATAGATTAAGGTATAAGACTGCCTGTAGTGGATGCAGTGGTTGCAAAATTTTATTCTTATCTCAGAATCCTTTTTTTAAATATCTAAGGCCCAATTGTAGAGAAAGATTCAATCACGTTTGCAGGTTAAGACTTCAGAGCACTCTGTGAAATATGTTTGTATATATTCCTGATTTGCAACCATAGGAATGGTTTCTGAGCTTTATTGATTCACCCATATTAGGAGTTTCTCCCACATTTTTATATGTACATTATAAAAGAGATAAAAACAAAAGGAATTGTAAAAGAGTAAGATGAAGGTGAAATACGTAATGTTTTAACATTATTTTAAAATTAACAGCACAGTGGGGCACAGTGGGTAGCTCAGTTGGTTGAACGTCTGACTCTTGGTTTCAGTTCAGGTCATGATCTCATGGTGTGTGAGTCTGAGCCCCACATTGGGCTTTGCACTGACAGTGTGGAGCCTGCTTGGGATTCTTTCCCTCCCACTCTCTCTACCCCTCCACCACTTCCACTCTCTCCAGAATAAATAAACGTTAGAAAAATTGATAGCACAAAAATATGTTCCCTCATCAAAATTTATTTTAATATCTTCTAGTTTCTTAGTTTATAAATGACTTGCTGATAGCAGTGGCTCTAAACATTATTAGCTAATATCCTAAGTGATTTTATATCATTAGTGCAAGGTTTAACCTTAACAAGTTGAATTTGTAATTTCCAAGCTCATCCTTAATGATTCTAAACAACTCCTGGATACGTTTAAAAAAATTTCTTTGTTTTCAATTCAAAACTGAAAGAAAGTGGCCAGTCTAATTGCCCATGTTTGTATTATGGGGAATACTTCAGTTTGGGACTTCATTTTAAGAGTATGTTTAATTCGCTTGCCCATTTTGTGAATTAGAAAATAAACTCTGTAAGTTCACTTAACTGGGCACAGTGATAAGCCTTAATATACTGAGTGCACACTCACAAGTAGGAGCTACTCACAGAGAGGTGGCCTCTCTGTGTTTTGGGATTGCTCCCTCATTTTGTTAATGGCGCATGACCTTCTGACACATTGGAGTATGGGCACCAGTGTCAATCCGTATATTTCAAATGATTGAGGATTATATAAATAAGATACAAGTAGAGGGGGGCCTGGGTGGCTCAGTTGGTTAAGCATCAGACTTTGGCTCAGGTCATGATCTCGTGGTTCATGAGTTTGAGCCTTGCAGTGGGCTCTGTGCTGACAGCTCAGAGCCTGGAGCCTGCTTCGGATTCTCTGTCTCCCTCTCTCTCTGCCCCTCCCCCATTCACACCCTGTCTCTCCCTCTGTCTCAAAGATAAATAAACACTAAAAAAATTGTAAACAAATAAGATACAAAAATACAAACAGAAATTCTAACATATTCTTTTTTGCAACAAATCTGTCACAACTATTCTAGGCTTGGCCTTCAAGACTGTTCACCAAACTTCTTTGGTAATTAAGTATGATTTATATCAACTATTACATTTACTCCTCCCCACCCCTCCACCCCCTCACATCCTTTAGGATAGACAGTACTTGACTCGCCTCACATCAGTAAATATCTGACTTCCATGATCACTCTCTTCATGTGAGACCAGAATGGTGGCAATTGTTTTTTTTTTTTTAATGTTTTTTTAAATTTATTTTTGAGACAGAGACAGAGCATGAGCAGGGGAGGGGCAGAGAGAGAGGGAGGCACAGAATCCAAAGCAGGTTCCAGGCTCTGAGCTGTCAGCACAGAGCCCGACGCGGGGCTCGAACTCACGGACCGCGAGATCATGACCTGAGCCGAAGGCGGAAGCTCAAACGACTGAGCCACCCAGGCGCCCCCAGAATGGTGGCAATTGTAAGGCAACTGTGTACAGGCCTTCTTCACAACGCATGATGCCTTTTAACCGATATTGGCTCTCATAGATCAGATACTATAGGCACGAATGAGGGTGGGCAGTTTGTTAAGCTTGAGCAAAACAGATGAGTTGGAAGCAGTGAAACTAAAGTCTGTGATTACCACTGCTATTTAATCAACAACTTCCCAGATAAATAAGAAATTTTTATTTAGAAATCGATGCTTGTCACTGGGCCAGAGTCATGCCATATGTTTTTTTCTTTTCCTTGCAACACACGTTTCTTTCCTACCACTTACTCTACGTAAGTGGTTGGTGTTTGGCATTAGCTGAAAATGGTTACCTCAGCAACTTCTTAGCATTTGGTTTTGTAACTCTTTTTGTTCTAGCTTGGGGAGCAAAAATGGAGTCATTAGCAATCATAGAATTTCTTTTGTTCCAGCCCCCCAATGTCGTTGGCATGGATGTGATTCCATCATAATGCTCTTACATGAGAAATGGCACACTTGTCAAAATTTTTCCAAATCAAATTAAGTACGTTCATAGCTCCCATTCTGCCAGACTGGAATACATAATCTATCACTGCTGGGGGCCCTATGAATCCTGGCGAAGGCTTCGGAGTTGTGTGTGGTTCTAAATATTTGGGAACAGCCTGCAGATACGCTCATTACCCAAGCCTGTGCGGTTCCATAAAACTAGATGGCTCTGCTGGGGCAACAGGCAAGTGTTGGAGCCCTTGGCCTTCTTATGAAGTGGGGCCCAAGGTCTTGCTATTCTCAGAACTATAACCATTGCTTCATCCCTTTCCAATGCAAAATAGAAATAAAGTTCAATAAATTAGTATGCCACAACTCTGGCGGTGGCGCCATACTGAGGTGCCTGCCAAGGGCCCACCATCCCTCTCTTCCTGCCTGATAGGTGCTTGGGGCCCTCCAGTGCTGGGGCTGCTGCCCTCACGACTTCACTACCACTGCCACCAATGCTTTGGAGACACTGTGTGCCAGGCAAGAGTCTCCCATTTCCCAAAATGCCACAGAGGCTTACTTCCACCTTTACTGGCAGCTCCCTCACTGCCACTTCCTGAAGAGAATATCGAAGGACAAATCTGAGAGATAAATGTTTTGCTGTTCCCATTATCCCCACCTCCTCTGACAGTGGAAGCACTGTCACTAGAACAAACCTTTCCTCTCCTCAGGAAGAGTTTCTTCCCAGGAGTCTCCAGGGTTCCTCACACAACTCAGGCCCTACTGGGCCCACCCCTCAGTGGGCCAGGCTTGGGTGGACTTGTTTGCATTCCTGTGGCAGACACAGCTGGTGAGGTGTAGGGAGGGACACCTGATCCACACACATTAATAGCTTGCATTAATCACTCATGTGGTCTTATGTTTGCTAATGTATCTTCACCATTTTCACATACACTGTTCTTGTCTCAGATATGTTGATTTTTTTTTTTAATTTTTTTTTTCAACGTTTATTTATTTTTGGGACAGAGAGAGACAGAGCATGAACGGGGGAGGGGCAGAGAGAGAGGGAGACACAGAATCGGAAACAGGCTCCAGGCTCTGAGCCATCAGCCCAGAGCCCGACGCGGGGCTCGAACTCACGGATCTCGAGATCGTGACCTGGCTGAAGTCGGACGCTTAACCGACTGCGCCACCCAGGCGCCCCCAGATATGTTGATTTTGTTGGAGTCTGACAAAGAATGGTAAAATGGCAAAAAAAAAAAAAATATATATAACTCTAATTTTAATTACTCCCAGACCCTTTTTTGTACAACTGGCTGGCTGGCTGGCTGGCTGGCTGATTCAATGTAAATGTCCAGAAGGGTGGGATCATTTATAACCATAGAAACAAATACGAGACTTTTACACCAGGCTATGCTGGATGGATAAACAAACTTTGGGACTACACAGCAGACACCTACAGTCTTTGTAACTGTGTCTTTGGGATCCCCTAGACAGAGATCCTAGTCCCGGCTAGCAGATTGGCTCCTTTGTCAGGCCATCATATTATTTAGAAATTTTTGAACACTTTATAGATCATATTAAATAGATGGGCTGATGTCAAAATCAATTATTTTTATAACTCACTCTTGAGAAGTGAAACATTATTTATTATAGTAAGTATGAAACAGATGTTGTAATATATGTCCTAATTCAATAAAATATCAGTGAAAGCAGTCATTTTATGATTTCTCCCAAGAATGCTAGGTTAAATTTGATGTTTCTGGTTCAAAACAAAAATTCACACAAAGCGTGTCAGAGTAAGTTTAGGTTACCAAATATAAAAGATTTAGATCCAAAAGAGAAATGGGAAAACAAAACATCAGTTTGGGGGAAAACTCCCTTCTTCTTTGTACGCAGATGTTCCAGAAAGACAGAAGGAGCCTGGGCTGCACGTTCTGGGGCAACACAGGAACCAGGAATCCATCAAGGTGAGGCACTTTGAAGGTGGTGGAGGGCCCATGAATGCTCCGGGCACAGCCCTGCTTCCGAGACCTGGCATGAACAGAGGGCTGGTGGAAAACAAGGTCTGCCAGGGGAGACTGGCAGCTTGGCTTTTGACAGAAGGAATGAAGTAATGTATTAGGTATGAAGGCCACCCGTTTCTTCTCAGCCTGTGTCACTCTGCCTTCTCTTAAGTTATCTTCACATTAGCTTCAGCAAGGCTGATCTTTGGCAGTTGAGGTTGTAGAACCACAACGTTCGCATTTCAAAAATCATCATAATCTCACTGAGATTTAAGAAACCTTACTTTGTCTCCAACTGAGTGGAAGAGAAAGAATATGCATATGTTACAAATGGCACATGCCAGTGTTTTAAAGCAGGGCTATGTTAAAAAAAAAAAAAAAAAGGTTTACAGGGGCGCCTAGGTGGCTCAGTCAGTTGAGCGTCCGACTTTGGCTCAGGTCATGATCTGATGGTCCGTGAGTTCGAGCCCCGTGTCGGGCTCTGTGCTGACAGCTCGGAGCCTGGAGGCTGCTTCAGATTCTGTGTCTCCCTCTCTCTCTGACCCTCCCCCATTCAGGCTCTGTCTCTCTCTGTCTCAAAAATAAATAAACATTAAAAAAATTTTTTTAAAAAAGGTTTACAGAAAAGGGCACAGTCAAAAGCTTCTAAAGTCTTCGTTTTTCTATTATACGTGCGATTTCCTCATTTAATCACAGGTGATCGTGTTCTGTTTTACACAATATATTTCTGAAAAGGGATATATGTATATGGACTTCTATGTAATAAGGAGGAATCTATATTATAGCACAAATTCACAATTATACCTGAGCATTTATTTAGAGCTAATCTTTGATGTTATACTTGCAACATTTCATACCTTTGATCTTTGAATATCTTGAGTTACACTTTAAGTAGATTAAAAAAGTTGTTTTAAGTTAATCTATTTTGAGAGAGAGAGAGAAAGAGAGAGTGAGTGTGCATGAGCAGGGGAGGGGCTGATAGAGAGGGAGAGAGAAAATCCCAGAGTCTGTCTGCACTGTCAGTGTAGAGCCCCATGCGAGGCTCACACTCACGAACCGTAAGATCATGACCTGTACCAAAGTTGGATGTTTAACCAACCGAGCCACTCAGGTGCCCCTTAAGCTTCTAATTGGAGATTATTGTATTCTGGTTTGGATTGCCTAATAATTATTGTCTTTATGTCAGTGTTATGAAGTTTATCTGAATTATGCTTCTTATTTCTAGTAGCAACATCTTCATAAAACTATGATGGAAAGATTGTAATATATATATATGTATATGTATATATGTATATGTATATATATACACACACACATATACATATATATATATGTATATGTATTTAATCATTAATCATGCAAACTACTTTGGGGACAAAGGAAGTAATGATACCAACATTAAATTGTTGTCTGGCAGGCAGCTATGTAAATGATGGCTTGAAATATTAGATCATTAGCTGCTGTTCTAAAGTCTAAATCTGGTGTGTAAAAATCAAATGCGGAGTCAGCATATAATTTTAAAGTGCTGATTTTGTGAAAGTAACATTGCCAAATTAGGGGAATGCCTGCATGTTTAGGAAACCTATCTCTTGCACTTTTATCTATCTTTAGGAATCACTGTTCACACAGATCAGAAAATAATAGGGTGACTCCCTTGGCAGCATAACTAGAGAAATTCCATCTCATAAGGAAATTCTGCTTTTTAGTTACTAATATTAAGGCACGATGCCTCTGTTTTCTCTTGTTGTTTAGCAATAAGTTGTTCTTACTAATTAAATCCCTGGTTAGAAGACTGAATGGCCATATATGCTACATACCTTACCCCTCTACCCCCTGTTTTTAAGTTCAACAAATATTTATTGAGCTCTTACTTCTCTAGGCATTGTGTAGATAGATCATTAGACTATAACCAAGAACACCCTGGCCTTTCCTCAAGGAGCTTCCCTAGGCTCCCATTTTCAAAGGCTTTGAATACCACATATATGCTCAATGGAAAAATCATATTGAACCAACTTAGTCTTTGATGATTCAGAAGATATTTCTAGATCTTTTAATCAAGGTCATGTTATGAGAACCACTTATAATGGCATATTCAAGACCTTGACGTGTTAGTTAATAGCTTTCGATTTACTAATCTGCAGCTAAGAGTATATTGTTTGTTGGACATGGCATTTTATTAACTGGGAATATCAGAGTACAATGAACTCTTGAAGACGATGACGTCCATGAGCTGTTTAGGGAAAAAGAAAGATATTCTTCTGGTATAAACAGGAAACAGTCTATTATTATTTGTTCACTAGAATTTATTGAATGCTTGCAGTACACACTTAGATTATCCACGTTGTAAAGTGCTCCCCTTACTTCCACAGAAGCAACTATAGTGTTTGCCTGGTTTATGCCAGGGAGTTCTCTTCCTGATACTAGAGAAGCTGTTCTAAGAATAGCAAGTTACCATTAATTGAGAACCTATTTTGTGCAGACCACATTCCAGCATCTAATATAAATTATCCCATATCCGTACAACAGCACTACAAAGTAGGTTTCATTATTCCTCTTTATAGAAACAAATTTATAGAAACAAATCCAGTTTCCTTTGAGTCTCTCCAATCTTAAGTAATAAAGTCAGAATTTGAACCCAGACGGGTCTGATTCTAAAATTGTTGTTTGCAATTTAAAAAACAATGAGCATGTTGTGTCATGTAGATTCCACTCTACCTTCAAGAAGTGCCTCTTTTTCTAGTAATGCAGAGAGACATCGAGAGGGCTCATAGGACTGAGGGCTTCCCTCAAAATACCCTGTGGATATAGGAAGTGACTCTAAGAAGGGAAATGTGACAGGGATCATAGAAAGGTACAACTGGTAGACAGTGGATTCCTTTCCCCTTGGCAACATGAGTGTGTCAGAGAGTAAGCCAAGAGGGTGACTGCTTCTTAATCTTGTAGTTTCCCCAAAGTCAGAACTTGAAAAGATGGCAGCCTAAAGCACCAAAGGTTGAGACTAGGACTGGTGTAAAGATGGTAGTTAAAGGGAAGAGGAGTAGAAAGAGTAACTTTGAAGTTCCAACTATGGATACAGCTTTCTGCTGGTTCATATAAAGTTTTTTCTTTTCAAGAGCATGGAATTTTCTTTTTTAACTACCATGCATCAATGTTACAGGATACAGGAAAAGTTGGTTCTTTTAATGTAACATTGGGGATTCATGGAACTTTTAATATGACTGTATGGAAAAGATGCTTGCCCTGTTTCCTGTATTCTCAGGAGTACGGGGTAAGAAGCAAGTCAAGCCACCTACCAGCATTCCATGATCCAGGCTCATTACACATCACTAATAAGCATTTACTACAAGCTACTAATTTACTCCATATCACCAGTTGTTTACTAAATACTAATTGACTATATTTTGTTAATACATATTTTCCAATTACTAACATATCTCACATTGCTAATTAGACTTATATCTGTTACTGAGATGTCACCTGAAGCCTAATGCTCCTTGAGATTTTGGTACACTTGGATTAAACTGCTCATTTCAAGGCCTATGAAAATCAAGAGCATCACTGCCTCGAACTGCAGGTGCTATCTATAAATTCCTTGAGAATTTATTTTTTTAATAATCCTCTCTCTTTCCACACTTGGGTCTACGAAGTCTCTAATCTTGCACAGAAGATTAAAAGCTCACACAATTTTTATAGATTTGGCAAAAATCAAGGAAGACTATCTTTGGGATTATCTTTGTGATAACTAAATATATAACAAGTGGATCCATAACAATACATATCTAAAGTTCCAACAATAAGCAGGGGCTAAGACAGATTTAGAGTATAAGGTATATATATTAGCTAATGATATATGGGAAGAGAATTGTAACATAGCCATAGGATAGAAGCAAGAGAAATCTTGACTTAGGATCTTATCTGGATAGTTTGTATGCCAGTATATAGAACTGGCAAGGCAGAACCACCTATAGAAATGTAAGGAAATCCAAGAAAAAGCTGAATGCAAAGGCAGTGCATCTCAGAGATAAATATATACCTAGGAGGCAGAAAAAGTCTTCAGATACAAAACATCTTTATTAATCTGCTCCCAAAAGAAACTTGAGAAGACGGGAAACAAAGAGGGAACAACCAAGATAGAATATAATTCATAACAACATTATATGGGATCACACATAATCCAAAACGTGTTTTAGAAGCCATTGCAGATTATTTTATGGTAGATGTTAAGGATCCAATAGGCAGATACTTTTCCAGAATTATATTTAAAGACAGAAAGGGCAAAAAGGAACTTTTTAAAAAATGTTTAAATTTTTATTTATTTTTGACAGAGATAGACAGAGCATGAGCAGGGGAGAGGCAGAGAGAGAGGGAGACACAGAATCCAAAGCAGGCTCCAGGCTCCGAGCTATCAGCACAGAGCCGGGTGTGGGTCTTGAACTCACCAACCTTGAGATCATCACCTGAGCCAAAGTTGGATACTTAACCAACTGAGACACCCAGGAGCCCCAGCAAGGAAATTTTTTAGAAATAACCAGAAATGTATGAAATACAGGATTCTGTGCAATGGAAGATTAAAAGTTAGTAAATCAATGAGGTCACAGGCATTATATATATTTGTCATCATATTCCATATTCATCCTCTCATTGATTTAATTGATGTCTACAGTTCTTGTTAGAGGTATTTGTTGAAGACACTTGCTTTCCCAGTCACATAGGGTAATAAGCAAGAGTGGATGGTTTGAAGTCCTGAAATGGGAAGAGACTGAGAATTTTCTAATTTTGAGGGTCAACTTTTAAATATATATATATATATATATATATATATATATATATATATTTGTTCACTTAAAAAATGTTTTAATGTTTATTTGTTTTTGAGAGAGACAGAGAGAAAGACAGAACACAAGTGGAGGAGGGACAGAGAGAGACACACACACAGTTCGAAGCAGGCTCCGGGCTCTGAGCTGTCAGCACAGAGCCCGACACAGGGCTTGAACTCTTGAACCACGAGATCATGACCTGAGCTGAAGTTGGACACTTAATTGACTTGAGCCACCCAGGTGGCCCTATTATATATTTAAAAAATTAAAAAAAAATTTTTTAATGCTTATTTATTTTTGAGAGAGGAAGAGAGACAAAGCATGAGTGGGGAAGGTGCAGAGAGAGAAGCAGACACAGAACCCAAAGCAGGGCCAGGCTCTGCACTGACAGCAGAGAGCCTGATGTGGGCTCAAACTCATGAACCATGAGATCATGACCTGAATGAAGTTGGACACTTAACTGACTGAGCCACCCAGACACCCCTAAAAAAATTTTTTTTAAATACAGTAAGGTTAATAAATCCCAAGTGACAGCTTGATAAGTTTGTACATATATCTTTTTTTTTAATAATATGAAATTAATTGTCAAAGTGGTTTCCATACAACACCCGGTGCTCATCCCAACAGTGATGGGTCTGCCTCCCTGTGCTGCAGGGCCCCTCCCACAGGGACCACCCACTGCAAAGTGAGCTAAGCCTTCCCCTCCTGCCCCTGTGCACCTTGCAGATCCACCCGGGCTAATACGCCCTTGACCAGATCCCATCGAAGCAGCACCACAAGCCTGGCAGTGTGCAAGTAGCCCAGGCAGGGGCCACACCACTCCACAGTGAGTCCTGCCCCTGGGAGAGGGGAAGATAAGGTTCACACCAGTCTGACTGTGGCCTCAGCGGTGGGCTGGGGGCAGACATCAGGTCTGACTGTGGCCCTGTCCACCAACACAAGTTACTCCCCACAGGAAGTGTCCTGCAGTTTGGAGCCACTGCAGGGACTACCCAAAATGACAAAATGGAAGAATTATCCTCAAAAGAAAGTCTCGGAAGTAGCGACAGCTAACGAATTGATCAAAAATGATTTAAGCAATATAACGGAACAAGAATTTAGAATAATCGTCATAAAATTAATTGCAGGGCTTGAAAAAAGCATAGAGAACAGCAGAGAATCTATTGCTACAGAGATCAAGGGACTAAGAAATAGTCATGAGCTATTTTTTATAGTTGAAAAATGCTATAAATGAGGTGCAAAATAAAATGGAGGCAGCCATAGCACGGATTGAAGAGGCAGAGAGAATAGGTGAATTAGAAGATAAAATTATGGAGAAAGAGGAAGCTGAGAAAAAGAGAGATAAAAAAATCCAGGAGTATGAGGGGAGAATTAGAGAACTAAGTGATGCAATCAAATGGAACAATATCTGTATCATAGGAATTCCAGAAGAAGAGAGAGAGAAAGGGGCTGAAGGTGTACCTTAACAAATCATAGCTGAGAACTTCCCTGATCTGGGGAAGGAAAAAGACATTGAAATCCAAGAGGCACAGAGAACTCCCTTCAGACATAACTTGAATCAATCTTCTGCATGACATATCACAGTGAAACTGGCAAAATACAATGACAAAGAGAAAATTCTGAAAGCAGCTAGGGATAAACAGGCTCTAACTTACAAAGGTCGACCTGTACATATATCCCTAAAGCTAAGGAACTTTATTGATTGTAGTGAAGATATATTGGAAATATATACCAGCTTTGGTATGGAATACTAGCTTTGCTTTTAATTTGCCTTCACTTTTGAAAGATACTTTTTCTGGGTGCTGAATTGCAGGTTGGCAGTGTTTTTCCTTTAGCTCTTTAATGATGTTCTCTGTACCCATGGTTTTTGCTAAGAAGTCATCTTTAATTCTTGTTGTTGTCCCCCTGAAGGTAATGTGTCTCTTTCCTCCAACTACTTTTAACATTTTTCCCCTTATTTTTCATTTTCAGCAGTTCGACTATCATGTGCTTAATCGTGATTTTCTTTGTATTTACTTGGTTGTGGTTCTCTGAGATCTTGAATCGCTATAGGTTGATGATTGGCCATTTTCTCTTCAGGTAATACTTTTGTCTTGTTCTTTCTCCTCACTTATGAAGTTCAAATTACATGTATGCTAGATTGTTTTACTATACCTCACATTGTTTACTATACCTCTTTCACTCTGTTCCAGAATTTTCTATCCTTTTTTCTCTCTAACCTTGAGTCTGAATGTATTCTTATTGACCTTTTATTGCTGCGTCTTGACTACTATAAACTTCATCTGCTAAGTTTTTAATATAAGATTATATTTTTCAGCTCTAGAAGGTCCTTCTGGTTTACAGATTCTAATTCTCTGCTAAAATTAGTGATTTTTTCAGCCACTTTGCCCATATTTCTCTATATTTTATTTAACATATTTATTGTAATTCTCTTAGGTCTTATCTGCTAATTCCAACACCTGAATCATCTGTAAGTCTGCTCCTATTGATTATTTTTGATATTGATCACTGTTCTTAGGCTTCTTCACATGTCCTGTTTTTTTCTAAACTTTATGTCAGACTTTGCATATAAATGAATTGTAGAGATTGAAGTTTGCATTCTTTTCTCCTCAGAAAAGCCTTTCCTTCCTAGATCCAATCAAAAAGTGAGTTGGGATAGAGCTGGAATGTAGCTTTAATTAAATTCAATCTACCTCTGGTTTCAAATGTCTCAAGGAAGAAAGCTTCCCAATTTGTGATTGAAAGCCTGGCAGGTCTCCATACCATCTCCCACCCCAAAAAGCTGAGTGAGTCAGTGTCTCTCTGGTAGCTTTGAGCTGTTTTCTCCAGCCTTCTGATCCATGATCTGGCAAATATTTCAAATGTCTTAAGGAGAAGACCAGTCCTGTGTTTAATGAAGTCCCTCTTCTTCATGTAGTACTTTATCTCCCAAATATTGCTGGGTGAGAGATGGGGGGAAATGGCCACCATGTTTTAGAGGTCCTGAAGTTTCCGGTTTGATAGAGTTGTCTTTAAAAGTAAAAGCAGGGGCGCCTGGGTGGCGCAGTCGGTTAAGCGTCCGACTTCAGCCAGGTCACGATCTCGCCGTCCGGGAGTTCGAGCCCCGCGTCGGGCTCTGGGCTGATGGCTCAGAGCCTGGAGCCTGTTTCCCATTCTGTGTCTCCCTCTCTCTCTGCCCCTCCCCCGTTCATGCTCTGTCTCTCTCGGTCCCAAAAAAATAAATAAACGTTGAAAAAAAAAAATTAAAAAAAAAAAAAAAAAGTAAAAGCATTGTTGGCTTCTCTTCTCCCTCAAGTCTTATCTTTTGTCCTCACTCACAATTTGCAAATACCCCCAGGTAAGTAAGTGGCTGGCCATAGCCTGCTTCCTTGTAGGGCTTGCTATACTTGCTATTTTAGTTCATTCAGCCCTCCTTGCAACACATCGCTCCAATGTCTTCAAATATATATGCACATATGTGTAAAAACTATACAAATATACATACAAATAAAAATATATATGTAAAAATTACACACACACACACACACACACACACACACACACACACAGTTGAGTTTCATTATTTGAGATAGTTAAATTCACCAACACTGAATTAGCAAAGACTGAATCATTGTCCGTAGGAGAAATGCATGATTAGATTATTTGATGTATACTGTTACTTCATTAATGTTGAATTCACAGCCAACAGTGCTATAACTCATGTGCTACCTAACATATCTATTTTCTTCATAAAGCACATCATGCTATTCTTGAATTTAGCACTTTAGCTAAGGGTCATTTTAAAAAGCAAAATCACCAACAAAAAGCCCCAAAATGCAAAAAACATGGACCTAAATAGATAATGAAAAGGACACTTGTGTACCGTATGAAAGCTGAAATAAGAATCAGTGTCGTTGCCTTGGTTGAGCTCAGCTGGGAACATGCATGTGGGGCCACTCAAATTCTTTGCCGTTCTGTTCATATGCATATCTCAAATGACCAAAACGCACTGTGAACTTCGTTTTAGCATTAAAAATACATTTTTCTTGAATAAATGAACTCTCAATTAAGGAATCTGTGAATAATGAGGGTCAACTTATAGTTATATAGATATAGTAATAATGTTCTTTAAATTATGTATATAAATGTATGTTATATATACACTTTAAAATATATTAAACTCTCTCTATATACATATTTATATATATATTTTTTCAATTATCTGGCTCTTTTAGCTGTTACAGAGGGAGTAGTGTTCTTTTTTTTTTAAGATTTTTTAAAAGTGATCTCTGTACCCAAAGTGGGGCTTAAACTCACAACCCCGAGATTGAACCACATGCTCCACCAACTGAGTCAGCCAAGCACCCCAGAGGAGTGGTGTTCTATTGCTTTCTACTCCATCTTGCTTAGAAACAGAAGCCCTCAATCACCATTTAAAATATTTTTAAAACGTTCCTGATAGCATTATTTTCTGCTAAAAACATTTGTTGCTAAAGCCCTTAGGAACTAGCTATAAGATTTAGGTTTGGTGACAGGCAGAGAACAATTTATGATACTCTGAATGATTTCTTCTGATTAAGAGCATCACCTCACCTGTCCAGTTCCATTTTGATTCAGTTAAATTTTGTCTTTTCATTCGTCCACTTTTAGCAAGGCTGGCGATCTCTCCATATCTGCTGGTAGATAGTTATTAAATTGGATAATGTCAGCATGGATCATCCTGTAATTTGTAAGAACATTCCATGGTGGCTGTTGGAGAGGTTCTTATAAAATACTGATCTCTAAACTAGATTATAAATCACTCTGTGGTGAGAGTGCCCCTCCCCTGATGGGAGCAGGGTGAATGTCCTCACATCTGGTTCACTGAAGAGAGTGGAGAGCGAGCTCCTAGCCAAATAGGAAACATATGGAAGAAAGAACAATCTGGGAGTATGGAAGGACTTGGGGCAAAGAGGCAGGGAGCTGGAGAAGAAACCTTTCAAAACTTTCTGAATTAGTCTTCATCTCAACTCTACCTCCTTCCTATATTCCTGAATCTGTGTTGGTTTTCAGAGAAGCATGGAAAAGGGTGAAACTAGGGAAACAGAGATCCTACCACAAGAGTTGCAGGGAAAGTGAATAAGAAAAATCCTCACTGGGAGAAGGCACAGAAGCAACTCTGAAGAATAGTGCTATGAGGGGGTTCCCAGGCAGAGGAGATCTCAGGGAAGAGCTAGCTCATTACAAGGCCAATGCCAGAGATCTTGCAGGCCTAATGACAGAGAGAGTTTTGTTTCTGTTTTTGTTTTTTGTTTTTTGTTTTTACTTCCCTAGTGGCATTATGAGTGGCATTAGGAGAAGGCCCTCCCAGACATGGCAGCCTACAGGAATAGGTAACCCACATACAAGCTCAAATAGTAATGCTTTTTAAGCTAGTTTCCTATTAATAAATCCCCTTTATTCAGCTCTGTGGTAAAGTATGAAGACTTGGACCGTGCAATAGGGCCTGTTTTTCCTTCTTCCTTTCCAGTATCGCTGAGGAGGGACTCATGCAAGTAAAGAGTTAACCATATTCCCCCTCCCCCAACATAAAGTTACTCAGGAGTACTTTGACCAGGTATCCCTTCTAGCATGAAAAAGGCATCTGCTGCCCCACTGTAACTATGCCTAAATTGTCCCCTTTCAAGTGTCCTTATTAGGCAGAGCAGATAGGAGAGGAGAATCATTTCAAGATGATGAAATGACTATGAGCCCACAACTAGGAGGCAAATGATTTTCTGTTAATCAGATGAAAACCTAACATTCTATAATAATATATAGTCTGTTTACACTGTAAATTTACAGATAAACATTATATATATTCATATATATTCATTCATATATTCATATATTCATATATATAATGTTTATCTGTAAATTTACATATAATGTTTTTATGTAAAGACAACAGCATATAAGTCTTTATTTTTTAATATTTATTTATGTATTTATTTATTTATTTTGAGAGAGAGTGAGAGTGAGCAGGGGAAGGAGCAGAGGAGAGGAGAGAGAGAATCCCAAGCAGGCTTCATGCTGTCAGTGCAGAGCCTGATGCAGGGCTCGAACTCACCAAACTTGACGGCATGACCTAAGCTGAAAACAAGAGTCAGATGCTTAACCAGCTGAGCCACCCAGGTGCCCTGAGGCTTCTTTGGATATGCCTCATGCCTTGAAACCTACAGACAGGCCTTCCTCAGGAAGAAAATAAAAGTCTATCTAGATAGACCTTTATTTTGTATTTTTAGGGAGTTGATGAGGTGAAGATTCCACAATATAACTTAGAAATGTTGCTGTAGTGTGGAAAACAGTGAAGTCATATAACAGCCCAGGCAGTAGGGGTCCAAAAATTATTCAACATGCCAAAAGGAATGAAAACAGGCATCTACACGAAAACTTGTATATGAATGTTCAAAGCAGAATTACTCAAAATAGCCCTGAAGTGGAATCAACCTAATGCCCACTGGCTGATGAATGGATAAATAAACATGATATATCCTTATAATGGAATATTATTCAGCCCCAAATAGGAATAGACTACTGATTCATGCTACAACATGGTTGGATTTTGAAAATGTTATGCTAAGTGAAAGTAGCCAGTCACAAAAGGCCACATATTGCATGATTCTATTTATATGAAATGTCCAGAATAGGCACAATGATAAGTATAGAAAATAGATTAGTTACTGCCAGAAGCTAGGGTAAGGGGAGGGAATAGGGAGTGACTGCTAATGGGTACAAGATTTCTTTTGGGGCAATGAGAATGTTCCAAAAGTTACTGTGGTAATAGTTACACAACCCTGTGAATATATTAAAAACTGTTGAATTATATCATTTCACTTGGCAAAATGTGTGGTATATGCAAAAAAGGATGGAATTGGGGAGTCTTAAATTTAGAAAAGACTTTGGATGCCGTCTATTCTGACCTCCCACACATCTGAGTGCTCTGAAGAAAAATCACAGGCCCACATGGACAGATGCTACAGGTTTCATCCTCATTGTGGGTCCTCAGTGCCATCTTCAAATTATTTTACCTTTCTTTCACACTACCCACAATTAGGCTAACCCTTTGTGACAGTCTCTGCAACACACACACACAGCCTTCATTCCTCTTACTCTGAGCCATTCGTCATTTACTTCACTGTGAACTATATTGTCACCAACCATATTTATCTCACTGACCAGCCCTTACCTTCTCCATATCCCTACGCATTTCCTCTCATCTCTGTGAGAGGGGCCCTTATGTTGAAGATCAAAGGCCGTTCTCTTTCTTAGCCTCCTGTCTCCTCTGGTCTTCAGCCACTCCCCATCTCCTCACTTCTCCCACCACTTCATGCTCTGGACATTTCAAACCATTTGCTTCCCTGATAAGCTACGCTCTTCCTACCCTCATGCCTTTTGCATATCCAACCACCCCACATGTCCTCTGTATGGACCACCGCTTATTGGACAACAGGATCCACACAATACTTCTGCTCAGATCTGCTCAAGCATCACCTTCTCCCTGAAATCTTCTCTGGTTCCATTCTGTCTTCTCCTATCCCCTGCACAGCATCAATTTTTCTGTCTTCACTAGTTAAACTTGGTGCACTTTCTTTTAATTGCACGGATTATACTAACTTGTCTTTATTGGTTTGTTTACATGTTGGTCTCCTTATTTTTTTTTTCAACATATGAAACTTATTGTCAAATTGGTTTCCATACAACACCCAGTGCTCAACCCAAAAGGTGCCCTCCTCAATACCCATCACCCGCCCTCCCCTCCCTCCCACCCCCCATCAACCCTCAGTTTGTTCTCAGTTTTTAAAGTCTCTTATGCTTTGGCTCTCTCCCACTCTAACCTCTTTTTTTTTTCCTTCCCCTCCCCCATGGGTTTCTGTTAAGTTTCTCAGGATCCACATAAGAGTGAACACATATGGTATCTGTCTTTCTCTGTATGGCTTATTTCACTTAGCATCACACTCTCCAGTTCCATCCACGTTGCTACAAAGGGCCATATTTCGTTCTTTCTCATTGCCATGTAGTACTCCATTGTGTATATAAACCACAATTTCTTTATCCATTCATCAGTTGATGGACATTTAGGCTCTTTCCACAATTTGGCTATTGTTGAGAGTGCTGCTATAAACATTGGGGTACAAGTGCCCCTATGCATCAGTACTCCTATATCCCTTGGGTAAATTCCTAGCAGTGCTATTGCTGGGTCATAGGGTAGGTCTATTTTTAATTTTCTGAGGAACCTCCACACTGTTTTCCAGAGTGGCTGCACCAATTTGCATTCCCACCACATGTTGGTCTCCTTAAAAGTGAGCTCTGTGAGGGAGGAAGCACTTCTTCCTCTCTGTGTCTCCCAGCATCTGTATGACAGGTACACAACAGCCGCTTGTTGACACAATTGCAGAATCTTCATGATGTCACCCTAATTGACGGTTATTTAGTCCTAACCTGAATGTTTTCAGTTACAGGGCACTCCCTCCTGTTTGAGGCAGTCTATTTCATGGGTGGGACATTGTAATACTTAGGAAAGTCTCTTTTATATTGAGCCCAAATATTCTTCTCTTTGAAGTTCACTCATTGATCCTGGCTCTGCCTTGTAGAATATATAGATCAAGAGGTTCCCTCTTTAACACAAGAGCTCTATCAAATGGTAGGCTATCACTTTCATTTGCCTTTCTCCTCCCCACTCATCCTCTGCACACACAGAGTGAAGGCATTTTGTCCTCTTCAGGCTAAATATCCCCATTTATTCGAGGCATTCTTTGTTTAAGTGGCCTCTTCCATAGTCCTACTTTACCTCTGGTTGATCAATTTCCTTACTGAAATGGCTCCCAAACTGGAAGTGGTCCAAAGAGAGGCAAGAGAGAAGGGCTAGACATTCACGTCACCAGAAGCCGAGTTGCTGTTCATGAAGCCGAGGTCGTTTTGTGAACATGTCACACCATTGTATTGGACAAAAACTTTCAGGCTTTTCCAAATGATCTGTGCCGGGATCCAACTCCCCTTCCAATGCCAACTTAATTGTTCAAGAATTCACCTGGAGTGGTGATAAGTGACACAAAGGAAGATGCCACAGAGCATTGGATTCCTGAGTTAGAGGTTGAAGAGGAGAAGGCAAAGGGGAGGACGGGGGATAGAAATGGGAAGCTGATGTTTTGCAACCACCTTATCATTTCACTAATGCCTCATATGCAGTACATTTCTCTGTGGACAGGGACTTGTGTGATTCATCACCGTATCCCTGCTACCAGGACTGTGCCTGGCACACAATATGCACTTAGTAAACATTTATGAATAAGTGGATACAATCCATGGACTGTTTCATGTATAGGCCACAGGAACACCGAAGCCTGGTCATATATTACTCACAAAGGGAAAAAAGAAAATCCACTTGTGAGTATGTGTTGTGCTGGGTGTGTGTGGACGCAAAGGCACAGGTGTTTGGTTATAGCAATGATTTTTATATGATGCTCTGAGGATAGGTTCTCATGGATTGGGGGGAAGTTGAGTGAGCTGGGTCTCAAGCACCTGCTCCATCATGGACGAAGAATAGCTCTACTTTCAGCTGTTTTGTATACTGGGTTTTCACACAAAATTTTCTTTGGAAAATATGGCTCTATGGCTAAAAATCATGTTATATTACTAGGTTTTGACATGGATTCAAGAACAGATTTAAGATTTAGGTTAAAATTACAGTAAAAACAAATCACAATGCCCATCTCTGCCACGTCTGAGTATATAGGCATATGGTTGCTGCCTGTACATTTCTAGGGGGCAGGGAGCTCTGTGCTTTACTAGACAGTCTGCTGATCCAGGTCCCCCAGCCAAGGGAACCGCACTGGGGACAAGAAGCAAAGCAGTTTTTTTCTGAGCTCTCCTGTGAGACTTCAGGGTAGACCTGGGCTAGATGAGACCTCTGCTAGAAAGACAAACTCATCTCTGTAGAAAGGAGATGAGAAATACCTAGTCCCACGTAGGTATTCCCAGACTACTCCCTGACCTTGCCCCATTTTGCCTACATTAACTAGCCTTCTCACTTACCTCTTTGTCTTTCTCAAACCTACTTCTTCACTCCCTGCATCAGGAGTGGGAACTTGTCTTAAGATGCCCAAGGGATTGTGAACCCATAACCTTAAGCAGGTGAAAAAACATGGCGGCAAAGCAGGAGAACACTGATGCAAGGCTTCTGCAAGACTTGCTGATAAAGTAAATGAGAAAATAGTCACTCCCCCACTCCCACAAAAAGAAGGCACAGGTGTAACTCTTGAGAGAAGAGCTGCCAGAGGGTCTGTTCTAGAAAAGCCGTTTTACTCCATATATCATCAGGGACTGTCTCTCATCTAATACAAGTCCTGGTAGGAGAAGACAGAATGACAACTGTGAGGCTTTCCTGGCATCTCAATGTGTAGGTTAGCTTTAAATCCAGTGCCTCTAAAAGGAAGAGAAAAAAAATGCATCTTCCAGATGTACCAGAACCCCTTTATTTAGGGAAAGTCTTAAATTCCTGACTTTCAGACCTCCCCAAAGGATCACAAGCTTGAAAGAAGACATTTTTAAAGATATGAATTCATGGGTTGAGTTTTTCTGCACAGCCACAAGTCTGTGATGGATAGTGTTTTGCTGCACGTCAAAGCTACATCTACTCAAACGAAAATGTGCTTGAGCACATCTCAGACCCAAACGGCCCAAACGTACAAAACATGAGCTTCAAATGGCACCAGGGCAAATACTGAATGTTTTCATAGTCTTTGTCCAAAATAAACATTTGAAAAATCCCAGAGGTTTTAGTTTCCTGAAGTAAAGAAAAATCATATTTCCAGCTGTCATTGGAAAATATCACACAAAATCCCACGTTTTTATCTTCCCAAATATTTTTACAATTACTAAATACTTAAAGGACTATTTTCATTTGTTTTTATGTTGGTGAGCTGTTCACACCGAAAGCAATTACGTCAGGAGTCCTAAGGTATTAACACAGATCACATAAAGCTGCAGAAGAGGCTTCCTTACTTTACCCTCCTGGTTTTTGGGGTGAAGTAAGAGTCTGATATAATTGCCCATGTGGTTAGTAAACGTGCCAAAGCACAGTCTTTTGTCTTCACTATTGAGAATGTTTTATAAACACATGGTGATCAGCATATGCTGACTTTCAGAAATATTAACTGCAAAATTGGCAGAAGCTTCAGCATTTGCAAAAATCCATATGTTCATTAAATTATTTTATTTGTGTGTGGGAGTGTTTGTCTGTATTTGAAAGCAGTTTCTGTATCATCTCTTCTCCAGCCCTTTGAGCTCCTTTAGAATTTTAATTGAAAGAAAGCAATCCAATGTCTTTGCTGAAATTCATGGGTACAAGTTACGATTTTAGAACATCTCCCTAAGTTTGCAAGAACTCTTCTAGTTGAGATGTACAACGTCTTCATAGTTCAGCAGTTTTGCCCAATTTGTAAAACACCCGAGAACTATGGTATATCCGTGCCTTTTGATGACTAGAGTGATGTGTACACTTTTGTAGACATAACCCAGGCCATCTCTCAGGACTTGGCGCTATGAAGTCATAGAACTGGAAAAGACCTGAAGGGGTTATCTAGTACCAATATTTGCCTTCAGATCCTTTAGGACCACCCCGGTGAAATGGAAACTTACTCTGTTTTTCAAGTCCTCCTCCATGACAACAATTTGTTTTATCATTTAACAACCCTAATTGCCAGGAGATAGATGATAGATAGATTTCTTTCTTCTTTCAGATTTC
This sequence comes from Puma concolor, assembly GCF_028749965.1. Classification (NCBI taxonomy): domain Eukaryota; kingdom Metazoa; phylum Chordata; class Mammalia; order Carnivora; family Felidae; genus Puma; species Puma concolor. The sequence goes on from NC_141672.1 coordinate 47,289,167, forward strand.
TTTACACCGATCAGCTAATTTCAAAAACCCTTTGCCCAGTGTATGGTGCTGCCATTTCCATTTTATGGATGGAGACACTGAGACATACGAGTTAAGTGGCCTGCCACAAGCCTCATTAGAGATATGAGTCACAGTTGGGAGTGAGAACACAGAGCCACAGCCTTCATTCCTAAGCTGTTTCCTCAACTCTACATTTTTCTTTAATACATCAAAAAGCAAAAGCAAAAACAGCCCCATCTGGGTGAGCAAACAATGGTGATCAGATGCGCACGAGCCAATGGCTATTGCGGAGACTTCGATCACCTGCAGAGTAGTGTCCTTTCAGTGCTTGTGTGGATGTCACACTTTCACCTCACCTTGATCAAAGAACAAGGAAGGGCAGTTATGGAGAAAAAGGGTACACTTTGCGTTGCTTTAACTTCAAGGATGAAGAAGTGAAATTCAGCTACTACCGAAAGCAAATTCCTTCGTTGATGTGCAACAGCAGTGCACATGAACCTGGCTGGCTCCATTCCTATTGTTCTCATATCGGTACCACTGGGCAGTTTTAATTAATACCAGAGACAGCACAGGAAACATCCGTTAATTATTCCTCTTAGGTTTAGACAAAATGGAGCTTGCTAAAAACAAAGTAAACTGTGAGTCTTTGAACTTGAACGTTATCTTTGTCCTTTGGCTTGCTAAGGTTTTGTGTTATCAGACATGATAATTTGTTCTCAGTGATACCCTTGATGAAATTAATTGAGTTTTAGACTAGCATACATTTCCTCCTGCTGATACTTTCACTCTTGGCAGGGTCTTATCTGGGCAGTTGGTGCTGTTCTCGTCTGGTTCTGTCTGCTGAGATTCAATAGCTGCAGGACTGTTGTTGTTTTAAACAAAGATATTTACTTTTGTTATTAATGTAATATTCAGTTCACTTCCCCTTTTTATCTTCCCATAACGCACAGACCAACTCCCTTTTTTTTTTTTTGATGGAGATGATAGTTTGGACTTCGCTGCTAAGTTTCCTTAGAAACACCCTAGCAGACCTTTCCAAATATACCATCATCAGAAAGGGGAAAACCATTTCAGACACTCCTATCTGTACACTTGGCTTGAATTCAGTTGATATCTAACTCCTAGCTCTGAAACATTTCCTTTTATTTTTTTTCAACTGTATTAATTTCTTTTCTAAACATCAAAGTTATATATGCTTATTGGGAAAGAATTTAGGAATGAAAATAAGATCTTCCCATCTGCACCCTAACGTCACCCAGTTTTAGATCATGCTGTGCATTGAATACCCGTTTTGGAAATGATTTGCACTATGAGCATATTACCATATACAAAGTAGATGGATAGATTAGATAAATGTTAGATTTTATACTAACAAAATTATACCATATTTACTATTTTTTTTTTAAAAACTGGGATGATTCTTTTTTTTTTTTTTTTTTTTCCCCAACGTTTATTTATTTTTGGGACAGAGAGAGACAGAGCATGAACAGGGAGGGGCAGAGAGAGAGGGAGACACAGAATCGGAAACAGGCTCCAGGCTCTGAGCCATCAGCCCAGAGCCTGACGCGGGGCTCGAACTCACGGACCGCGAGATCGTGACCTGGCTGAAGTCGGACGCTTAACCGACTGCGCCACCCAGGCGCCCCCATATTTACTATTTATATAGTTTTGTAATCAGCTCTTTGCACATATCAATTTGTCTTGGACAGCTTCCCAATATGTGTTTTATTTAATTGGTGCCTTAATGATAGAGATGAAGTTCTTCCCAACGTTTTTGCTATTATAAAACAATATGAGTTTATTTGGGAATGAGGAGTAAGTAAAGGGATAATCCATATTGAGTATTTCAAAATAGTATGTTTATTAAAAAATCAATTTTCCATGATAATATAAAAGAGAATCTTGAGCATTTAATAAGTGATACATAGCTCTCCAAAGGAACTGTTGTTTGAACCACCAACCACTGTTTACTGTTAAGCTGAGGTGGTCCCATGGCCTATGCACGAGATACTGTAATTACCATGATAACTGTAGTGGGAATCTGTTATTTTTAGTGCCCAATACCTTCCGAACAACACTTTGACAGTTTTCTATTTCCGACATTGTCAGTCTTGCGTGCCTATGAAGCCTTGTGTGGTCCAACCTCTGCCTGTATCTGCCATCTCAATTTGTACCTCTCCAATATTTGGTCTCTTAGCTCTAGTCACACTGTCCTTTACACATGCCACTCCTTCCACCTGCTGCTCCTTTGAACCACTCACATCATCTGGTAATTTTCACTCTTCTTTCAAATATTGGTATGCTCATCAAAGCCTTTCTTCATTCCCTGTTCTCCCATGTCTAGGTCAGGTTCCTTGGTGGTCCATTCGCATTGAACAAAATGCCTTGCCTTCACAGCATTTATTTCTGCATATTTCTGCAATTCAACTATAGGTGTTTTTTTTCCCCCTTTGATGATTATTTGGTTAATGTTATTTCCCACAAGAGATTCAAAATTCATTAGAGAGCACAGACCATGTTTGCTGTTATTCATCATCATATTTTCAGGACTTAGCATGCTGTATAGGTACATAGTAGACACTCAGTGAATGTTTACTGATTGAATGAATAAAGGAACAAATCTTTGTTTATTCTTGAAAATAGAGATAATGATTATATCACAGGCACTTTGTATGGTCTGAGGGTATTAACAGCATATTGTGAAGTAAGCAAAGAAGCCTGTGAGCCTGTGAAGAACAAAGGGTCAACAGAGGAGTGACAAGAGAAAGAAGAAAAATGTGTGATGGAAGGCTTGGAAGAGACTGCATCAAGATGTTTAGTGTAGGCAATAGTGCAAAAAAAAAATGCGAGTAACCAAGGGGTTACTTGTAAAGGGGTCAACAAATTTGTAGGAGAGGTGCACGGAAATAAGGTGCATGCTTGCACAGAAATCTACAGTCTTAGTGTTAGAGTCTCTGTGCTGAGTATTTATTTGGATTTAAAGAAAAAGTGACACAAATGATATTATTGTGAAAGTACACCAAAACTACCTAAGCAGAGAGTACTGAATGTATTTTTACTAATCTCAAAACTGTCACAGAGTTAGAATAAAGTAGGGTGAGGCTTCAGTAGGTCAGATACCTGCTCTCCATTCTGTTTAGATACAGGTACAACAAATACATTCTTGGCTCATCTTGCAAATGATTTCATGTTTAGAAGGTAGAGCATAGACTACGTGGAATGACTATCTAATTTCTGACTGCAGTCAGAATTTTTGAGTAAGGGACTATCAGTGAATCCAGTTGGAAGAAAAAAGTACTTAAAGGGTCTGCTTCTACTGACTAATGGGATCTTACAATTAGTTCATTTTAAAAGAACAAGTCATAACAATATTTTATAAGGTTTAAGCCTTATAAAAAAGTAATGTAATTCTCTTATTTTAACCCTGCCATAATTCTGTGAGATAGAAATTAGCTTTCCCATTTTAAAGGAAAGGAAATTTTCAATCAGGGACATGAAGTAGCTACTGATAACAGAGACTTTCAGGGGTAGGGTTTCTGAGAAACAGTAGATGGAAGAGGACACATAAGCATATCCTAGACCAGGGGTGGCTGGGTGGCCTAGTTGGTTAAATACCTGACTCTTGATTTTGGCTCAGGTCACGATCTCACATTTGTGGATTCCAGCTACGTGCCATCAGTGCTGAGCCTGCTGGGGATCCTCTCTCTCCTTCTCTGCTCCTCCCCCGCTCATGCTCTTTCTCTCTCTCTTTCTCTCTAAATAAATAAATAGATAGATAGATAAATAAATAAATAACTTAAAAAAAAAGGATATCCTAGGCCAGCAAAAGCATGTGTACTCAAGGTCAAGATGAATACAATTATTAGTTTTATTAATAGTAATCAAATGACATTTAATGCTAATTTTACAGCTTCCTCAAGGACATTCTTGTTTCAGGATCAATCATGAAAGTAAAAAAGAATTATTCGACACTGGCAATTTCAGCGCCATTTAGGTTTGTTGTCAACCATTTCCATAAAAGAATATGTTCAACAATGAGCTGATGCTGATATTGGCTGAATATAAGCAAAACCACAAGTTGAATCCCATCAGTAGATTCATCCAGTTTTAAGGCAAAGTATAATTGTGCAGGTGATGTATTCACCTAGTGTTCAAGTTTGCAACTAAATCTTTAATTTCATGTGTGTCTGTATTGTTAAAAAATGGCAATGCAGTGCCTCCTTCCACTAACTCTTCCTGTAGCAGCCATTCAGCAAGGTCAACTCCACAGAGCTTTTACTAGGGTCTCACTTATGGTGTGTGCTTCTTCAACCGATGCAACATGATAACTTAGGCCTTAAAATGCCTCAGTGGCTTTTTCATTTCTAGTCAGAGAAGTCCCAAATACAGTAAACTATTAATATATATAAAGACAGGAAAGGAAGCTTTTATCATATTTTTATTTTTTATGTGCAGAATAGATTTGTCCCTGACGTGAGTCAGGGAACTTTACAATATGTCAGTTTGACCTTTCAATATCTTTGAGACGTAGATGCTATAACCATGGGTTGAGAAGGTAAGTCTTCTAATTTTCCTGATTTAATTCAACAGTCTATCGCTACATATGAATTTATTTATAGTATCATATCTTTCATTTAAAAATAAAATACAATAAAATTGTAAAATAATGGCCTTCTGTAAGATTTCTAAATTTAGAAAAATTTCACAAACAATTCAAAAGTCTTATTACCAACCAACACAACAAAGTTTACTTATTTATCATGTGTTTCCAATATGAGGAAAAACTTGAGGATTTCAAAACAGTGATTTATTGGATGATAATGAGGTCACAGAGATTATAGCAGGCAAAAAATCAAAGAAGCATCATAAAAGTGCAGTAGGAAACACTGAGAAAAAAACTGAGCTAATCTGAAAATGCACATATTATATGTTGAAATGCTACCTTAGAGAATTCTAGAAAACATAAGAATACAAAAGCATATATCCCATTGCATTTGGAGTGATGACATCATCATGCCATGTAGCTTCTGAAAAACTGCTGTGCCCCCATGAGAGAATGAGAGTTTAAAAAAGCAATAACATCTTAGGGATTTTAGGAAAATAGTTGACCTTGAAAAACACTGAAATGCTCTTGGGGAATCCAGACCACACTTGGAGACCAACTACTTAACCTCTAGATCACTGAGCTTCCCATTGATTTGGGGCAAAATTTTAGAATATCTTAGAATCCCTAACATTGTTCCTTCCAGTGACTTTCAATAAAAGCATGCACCCTCTGGAGATGGTTTTGTGAGGAAGTGAGGAAACAATCTTTTGCCTATTGTGCCTTAGGAGAAGGTTTGGATAGTCAGAATAGTGGTTCAAAAGCAGATCTATTCAAGTATCTTCCCAAAATACCATTGTTCTCCTTCAAGTTTTGGATAGGAGCTGATCATCAGTGGTTTCTGGGGAGCATGCAGCATGACAGGTAACATGTGCTATTACCTAAGGGCAGATACCGAAGTTTTGTAATCCAGATGTCAGGTGTTACATATAACTGTTAAGACATCTGTGACATAAGCTTTGCTTGGTGCCTGTTGGCTGAGACAGTCACTAAATACTCTAGCAGGGCTGAAGATACAGCAAATTAGGAAAAATGAAGATACAGTAAATCGGTTAAAACAAATATACTGGGAGATTACAAAGGATAATAAGCAAACTTAAAGTATCAAAGCATATAAAAACAGAAACTAAACAGAGTAGAAGAGTATGGAACAAAACTCAAGTAGACTAAAAGAAAAATTAAACGGCTAACCAAGTCCCAAATTCAACATGGAGGCACTCAAGGTTCTTTTAAGTTAAAGTTGTGGGCACTGCAATTTTCATAGGTAGTTTCTATTAACAGGTTTTTAAACTTGTGTATGGATGTATTTAAAAGGGAACTGCCTCTCCAATTTATACTGAGTCCCACCCTTTCCTTCCCATTCTCTTATATACTGCACAACTTACATATTTGCTTACCAGCCTGCTCCTGCCTTTCCAGAGCTTCAGCAATCAGGAGAGCTCAGGAGTCCTTCCCCAATGGTTTCCCTAACCTCGTGTCTGTTTGGTATGCACAAGACTCACTGGGGGAGATCATTTAAAATATAAGTTCCTAAGGCAGAATTTGGATGGATTTCTCGCTTGCCATTCTTCTGCAGGTGGCCAATGAACCACACATTTGAGAAAAACTGGTGTCCTTCATATGCACCTCTGACTGACTCTATAGCCCTGAACTTCTGCCTATGGAGAATTTAATGGCCTTCAAAATCATATCCCTTCTGTTCAATAATAAACACACTCAAGATTTAATGCCCAACTTCACACTGTCTCTTCTGAATGCTCCTTCTGAGTGATGCTGCCATTTTGTCTGGTTTCAGAATCAATCTCGATTCTTTGTGGTAGCTTTATCTCTATTTTGACATTTTTAGACTGTGATTTTATTTGACTTAGGTCAACAAAAATTAGTTCTAAAGTGAATCTCTTACATTTTCAACTTTCCCAAAATCCCATGTAAACCACATTGCTTTCAAAAACTTCAAGCAAAAAGTAATGAAAATTTTGACTCTACTTAGCAAATATTGACCTTGGATAGGCATGCTGAATTTTTCCCATTGAATGTAGTGGGCACAATTCAAGGTGCACATCTATTCCAGAATGTACTAGATAAAAATAAAAAAATCCATATCTCTAAAAGGTACATGGACACATTTTCTATCCTCGGTTGTTGAATGGTTGTTTTCAAGAATAAAATATTCATAGTTTACTTGCTAATGCTAATGTTAATTTACAAATCTTCAGTGTTGTCTTTAGCTGAAAAACTCTTGGAACTGTCAGTGACTCATTCTCAATATAAATAGTTTTCACAACTATAATTTTATGCAAAAATTTCATATGGTATAGAGCATTAATCCTTTTCATTAGCATTGTGTGTGCCTTCATTTACACTTAATTTTCAAGAGAGCTAATGAGCTAATATGCAACATCCAACTGAAAAAAAAAACCCAAGTTTCTTGAATAGAATTTATTTCAAAATTGTTCTAAAAATACTTTCCCAATTACATTTTTATAAGCCATAAACTTTGTATTTCTACTTAGTGAAAAACAGGTGGTTGTTAAAGTATTCTATATTTCATTTCATCTGAATATATTGATCATCTAATTTAAAAGTATCTAACAACAATGTCTCACTGAGTATTTGTCCTGGTGCCTTATGAACATTAACAATGACATTCCCATTTAGACAGTAATGGTGTCTGAAAAATGACCACTTCTTACAAAGCCTGAGGCTGTTCTGGAGCCAAGCTAGAGAACAAAGGATAGAGTGGGGGGTTTTGGTGATACCATAATGAATTCAGTCTTAAACTGAATTCTATTCAATTATCTCTGTAACACATAAGAGAAGAGGTCCAATAAGGCATATAAAATAAGATCTGGAGCTCAGAAACAAATCTGGACTGGATATCTTTATTTGGGAATTAGGCTGGAGATGACTATTATGGATAACCTGCTCACATCTATACCAGCACCTCGCACAGGTCTGTCATGCCCCAGGGTGACAAATCTTTAAACATACCTCTTACCTAATTTTCACAGCCTCATTCAAAAAGAACTATTTTTTTTATCAGATCTGTCTATAGAATTTGAATTAAGCAATAAGAAGTTCAAAACGTGTTTGTCCATTGAAGAGAAAGTTCAAGAGAAGATGTCATGAGGGAGAGGCAAGTCTCACATGTGTGGTAAGCCAAAGTGACATGTGAGCCAAAGTCCTATGGAGAAGAAAGTGATTAAGTAGAGAAAGCCAGTGTATACAGTACAGAAACAAGGGACCTCACCAAGTGGCTGAACTGTGTCGCCAGAGGCATGACAATGTGCAAATGATGAACCCAACAACACATTTTCCATGAGTCACTTTGGCTCCAGTTTCAGTGACAATGCCCAGCTCTCTAAAACCTCATGTTTTAGGGGCACCTGGGTGGCTCAGTTGGTTAAGTGGTCAACTCTTGGTTTGGGCTCAGGTTATGATCTCAGGGCTCATGTGATTGAGCCCTGCATGTGGCTCTGCACTGACAGTGTGGAACCTGCTTGGGATTCTCTCTCTCCTCTCTCTCTCCTCCTCCCATGTGCATGCTCTCTCTCTCTGACAAATAAATAAATAAACATTTTTTTAAAAACACCTCATGTTTTGAACTTTCATAAGCATATCCTTCTAACAACTTCAAATTCATCTTTACAATAAACTCTTCTTGCTCCTATAAATAAGAGGAGTCTCTGATAAAAGCAATCAAATGTACTTGACTAAGAAATGTCTATCAGCATTTGGAATTCAAGAAAGCTGGATTTAGTATTGATTTCCTACTTATTTGCTTGTGAGTCTGGGAAAATAATGTAATGTCTTTCAGCCTCAGTTTTATCACCTGTAAAGTACTGTTATTTTTGGGAGGTATTGATGTAATACGTGTAAAGCACTTACCACAATATTTGGCATAAGCCAGATCCTCAGCGGGTGTTAGCTTCTTCCTCTAAGTGAGAAGAGAAAAAGATAAGATGACATCAGATGTCATCAAAGAAATGCAAATCAAACAACAATGAGATAGCATTACAAACCTTTTAAATTGGCCAAAATCCAGAACCCTGACAATGCCAAATGCTGGCAAGGATGTGGAGCGATAGAAACTCTCATTCATTGCTGGTAGGAATGCAAAATGGTACAGCCACTTTGGAAGACAGTTTGGCAGTTTCTTATAAAACTAGGCATACTCTTACCATATCATCCAGCAATCGTACTCTTTGGTATTTACCCAAGGGAGGTGAAAATTTATGTTTACTCAAAAACCTGCTCATGGATGTTTATAGCAGCTTTATTCACAATTGTCAAGACTTGGAAGCAACTGAGATATCCTTCAGTAAATGAATGAACAAATAAATTGTGGTGTATCCAGGCAGGGGAATATTACCTGGTGCTAAAAAGAACTGAGCTATCAAGTTAGGAAAAGATGAGGAGAAACCTTAAATGCATATTACTATGTGAAAGAAGCCTATCTTAAAAGGCTAAATACTATATGATTATGTGATATTGTGGAAAAGGCAAAACTATGAAGACAGAAAAAGATCAGTGGTTACAGGGTGTTGGGAATGGATGAATAAATGAAACACACAGAATTTTTAGGGCAGTGAAAATGCTCTGTATGATACTGAAGTGGTTGATGGATGTATTATATTTTTGTCCAAGAATGTACAACACCAAGAGTATATCAGCATGTAAACTATGAACTTTGAGTGATAATGATGAACCAATGTAGTTTCATCAATTGTAACAAATGTACCACTCTAGTGAGGAATGTTGATAATAGGGGAGGCTGTAGGAAATCTCTGTACCTTCCCCTCAATTTTGCTGTGAACCTGCAAACTTCCCTAGAAAAATAGTCTTAAAAAAAAAAGGTAAAGAGAACTCCAAGGATTATATTTCTAATATACTACATTTTAACTTTAAGCATTTCTGCTAAAATGACAAAAATTCCACTGGTTACAATTTAGTCATAGCATTTAATATGTATGAGATACTTGGAGGATCAGACTGAAAAAGACATGGCCATTGCCTTCATGGGCCTTTACCATCTAATAGGGTAGATATAAGATAAAAGTGATGGATGTTATATGAGAGGCAAAGTGTGTGGAAATGAGGAAGAGAATGGGTAATTTCCAACTGATGGGACAAAAGAAGTCTTCATGGATTAGAAGACGTTTGGCTTGAGCATTGAAGGATTAGTAAGATTCAGAACCGTCAGGAAAAGGTGAGAAAAAGTTAAGATGGGAGAAAAAGCATGGACACTGGGAAGCCTCAGGCAACTATCAGGATGACAGGTAAACTATTGGCCAGTGCTTCAAATGTGCGAGAAATCTGGGCCAGTATGTCAACGGAAAAACAAGAGCAAACATTTTTTTGTATCTTCCTGGAAGTAGTTTTTGTTGGTTTGTTTTCAAAATTAGGAGCCACACATGAGTTTTACATATTTCCCAAAGGGAGGAAACCAGAGACAGTTCCCTGAATTGTTCACCAGTGGTATGAAAGTGTGTGTGTTCTTCTTGTAAATAACTATAAAATTACACATTCAATTATTAGTTAAATTAATGAATGGCCATTTGTAGCCACACAAATGTAAACAGATTCAGTTATTTGACACTGGCCATTTTTGACTACTTGAGGTTAGCACATGGTTTATATACTGACAATGTGAGGACTTCCTTCTGCAAAACCACACACCAAGCAGCCAAATTGGCTATTGCCAATGACCACTAGATATCTCCTACTGGGGATTTTATTGGTTGGCCTCTAAGCAAATGCATTATTTGGGAGTAAAAATTAATTTAGACTCAGGAATTTTTTTGATGTACCCAGCTATCCTCTGTTAAGTAGTGCAGAAAGAAATTGAACAAATTTTCCCCAACCTTAGGAATTTAGAAATACAAAACACATAATATTAACATTCATGTGTATATCAACTTACTCAACAGGTGCAAGTGATGACCTAAGATCAAGAAATAACATGTGGATAAATTCTTACTAATGAAGTTTCTTTACTAAGTCCCTGTAGCGTTTCTCACCCCCCCCCCCCCCCCGCCCCAGGAAAGGGATAGCCCAGGGGTGTTTTATAGTCAGGTTTACTTCTAATCTGTAATTACTGCTATCCAGAAGAGAATCTTTTCTGATGAGAGATGGTGATGATGATGATGATGATGATGATGATGATGATGGTGGTGGTGATGATGGAGATGATGGCAATGATGATAAACAAACTGGAAAACAGGGATTTAACCATTATTCCCAAAACTGAATATAGTTTAGTGTTAAGATGTTTTGAGGCATAGGGAAGGCCTTTTCAATTAAGGTGCCTCTGGGGACTCATTAGCTGAGGTTCATTAGTTAAAACAGCTAACCAGAGTTGTCTGCACTGAGATGTGTTATGCTTCAATCTGTTCTTCACATCCTCCCACCTCACTTTGCTTAAACCAGCACTGTCTTGCATATTTCCTCTTAACTCTCTAAGTGTAAACTGTAACATACAGAAGAATGTAGACTATACAAATTTTTCTTACGCTCCTTCCTCATCATGAAGCTCTCCTCTCTTTAGCTAACTGTTTATCTTCTGTGAGAGTATTTCTTCCCTTTCCTTTATACTTTGACCATTTACATGTGCATCTCTAAACAATACTGCTGAGTCTACAATGATTTGAACTTTATAGAAATGGCATCACACTTGAAGTCTTCTCGTGTTTCTGGATGCTTGCACTCAACATTATTTTTTTGAACACTTTCATTTTGTGATAAGCAGATGTGGCTCATTCATTTCCATTGTGTTCACATACCAAAATAAATGATCTATCAGAGTTTGATGTTGGGTTGATAGCCCCAGTTTGGGGCTATTACCAGCAAATGCTGCTATGGATATTCTTGTCTGGAGACTCTGGTCTGTACTTACATTTCTCTGGAGGATATACCTAAGTGTGGGATTGTGAGGTCACAAAGTACACATGTTATATTCCACTCAATTAGATAATACCAAGCTATATTCCAAAGTGATTATACCAACAGACACTCCTATGAGCAGTGAATAAGAATTGTAGTTGCTCCATATCCTAGCCAACACTTGCTATTCTCAGACTTTTTCATTGCTGCAAATCTGATGGCTGTGTGGTGGTATTTCATCTGGGTGTTAGCATGCTTTTTCCCTGTAAGTAAGGAAGCTGAGCACCTTTTTCACATGTTTATTTGCCATTTGAATTTTTTCCTTTGTCATGTGCCCATTCAACTATTTTCTTTTTATTAGCTTGTCTCTTTTTCTTATGTCAGTTTATAGCAGTTCTTTATATATTCTGGACACTAATCCTTTGCTAGGCATATATGTTGAATGTAGCTTCTTGCACTGATTACTTACTTTTTTACTCTTTTAATGATGTCTTTTGGTGTACAGAAACTTTTTGTTTTAATGTAGTCAAATTTATTAATCTTTTCCTTTGTTATTTATATTCTTAATATATTCTTTGAGATATCCTTCCTCAATTCTTTAATAAAGAATATCTTTTCTATTAAAGAATTGAGGAAGGATATCTTAAATAATAAAGAATATACTATACTGATTATATTATAAAAAATTTTTGACCTTCTAATTGGTCTTAACCTATTTCAGTTCATTTTTTGTGTTTTTTGTGTTATTTCAGTTTTTTATTATCAGTATCCAATGATCTGAGCATAGGTTATTGAAGTCTCTCTGTATTAAATAATGTTGCTACTCCATTCATATCACCCTACATGATTTTTAAAAATTTGGAGCAGGTAGGGTTTTGCTTCCATCAGGTAATATTGCAGCTCTTTTATAGAAGACTGTCCTTGGACTACTGGAGACCATTCTGTCTATACACCCAGAGAGAATTGAAAGTGCCTAGAAATTTACATGGCCCCAGGATGGCCCTTAACTGGTGACTGAGAATGACAGAGTATGAGAGCCCAGATCCCTTGCCTTTTTGGGGACAATCCTAAGGTATAACTTATACCCTGTGTTCCCTTGTGAAGTCATGCCCATTCTTTTGGACACGAAACCTCATCTTAGTGTCTGCTTCTGGGAAACTAGACCTAAGAGACTGATTGTCCTTTTCTCACTGATATCCTGAGTGACTCATGTCTGATATCAAATTCCCACACATGGGTTACTCTATTTGAATGTTATCTATTCTGCACACAATGGTCAATGTATGTACCTTTGGAACAAAAATCACACTATCTTAAATTACAATAGATTTGTGAGAATTCTTAATATCTGGTAGAAAAAAATCTGGTAGAAAATTTCTTCATATTTTTTTTCTTTTCACATGTTTCAATTATTCTTAGCTTGTATAAACTTTAGAATCAACTTGAGATGTTAAAAATAAAACTAACATTTTCATTTTTGTCTATAAGTCAGTTTGGGAAAAACTGACATCTACATAATATTGACTCTTCTAATTCATAAACTTAGTGCAACTCTTCATGTATTTAAATCTTAATGATGTTCAAAAAAATTTTTTATAACTTTCTCCACAGAGGTCTTTCTACCTTTTGTTAGATTTGTTCCTTGCTACTGCGTATTTTTATATATTATAAAAGTGTTTTTGTTTTATTTATTGTTTCTTGTTTATATACATAAATAAATTGGGTTTTTATTAATTCCAAAAATATACCTTTAGACTTTGGGAGTATTTTCCCTGTACATGGTCATATCATTTATTAATCTTTTTTCAGTCAGCCTTGTCCCATGAGGCTATCAAAACTTCAGCTCAGTTCCACAGCTCTTTCCTTCAAATTGGTAAATTCTCTATTGGCCAAATCAGCCTTGGATACTGGGTTAATCTCTCTGGGTTCTCATTTCCTGCATACTTTGGCCTTGTAATTCATTACTGTCTTGTTAGCTTTTGGATTCTTTTTAAAACTTAAAATATATTTTATCTAACTTTTTAAGTTGTTCTCAATATCAGAGTTGATTGAGATAACCTAGGAGAATTTTACCTCCATTTTCAAAGACTTGCATTTCACAAATGCAATCATCTTTCTGGTGAAGACAGAACTACATACTGCAGGGTTGTAACGTCTGTCTCAGTACTGCAAGGAGGTCTCAGAAGGTAAGAAGCAGAGGTGAGGGAATCTGGTCTAGAGATACTGTGAAGATTGAGCCAACAAGACTTGCTGATGGTTGGTATAGAAACTATGTGATAGAATAATAAAAGTCAAGGAGGATGGCAAGGTTTGTGCTTGAGCAAGTGGAAACATAGAACTGCCATTGATGGAGATGGGGAACACTGAGGAAGGAGCAGATTTTAGAGGAGGAATCAAGAATTTGATTTTGAAGATGATAAATTTGGAGTGCCTATTAGACCCACAAGAAGAGCAAGAGGAGATGTTGAACAGGCAGTTGGTTCTGAGTCTGGAGTTCAGGAGAGAGGGTGAGACTAGGAGTATAAATTTGGGAACCATCAGCTTCTAGATGATATGTAAATCCACAAGACTGGGTGAGATTATCTAGACATAGAAGGAGTCCTAAGACTAATTCTAGGAGCACTTCAAAAGTTATAATTTATGGGAGGAGGAGGAGAAGGATCTCTCATATGACAGGAGATATCTCATAGGAAGAGCTAGGGAGGGTAATGGACTTTAATGCCAAATGGAAAAACAATCAACCACATCACCCTCAAGCAAATAGCCAGGCAGAAGCTAACAAAACATAAATTTTGGGGGGAGAATGGTCTATGAAATTTTCTTACTTGTTAATATGAAACAACAATGTACACAGGGTACTGAGGCCTTGATTACATGATTTATCTTCAGTGTATTTATACAGTTAAGTTAGATAATTACAAAAGGCATAAATTCTAGTTGATGCATTTTTTTATTCTTTGCTTCATTCTTATTTACTATGAAGATTTAGTCTTTGCTGTGGAAGATGGAGCTAGATTAGGATGAGTTTCTAACTGTTGTTGAGGTCATGATACTTAAAACATCATGCTAGGTCTAGAGTGCAGATGGACCAGATGGACCATTGTGTTCCTCCTCCCAGGTGATTTAACAGCATCAAAATTGCTAAAAATATCTCCCAGAGAGCCATCAGTTGCAAATTTTTCAACTGCTTTTGGAAGACTTGCAGAGCTCAAAGTAAAGGATTTATTGATTTTTGGTCACCTTCTGAAGTAAAAAGATTTGGTATTTCTTGCATCTCCCTTCTTAATATCATCTTTTAACATGACGACGACGATGACGACGGTGAAGAAGAAGAAGAAGAAGAAGAAGAAGAAGAAGAAGAAGAAGAAGAAGAAGAAGAAGAAGAAGGAGGAGGAGGAGGAGGAGGAGGAGGAGGAGGAGGAGGAGGAGGACGACGACGACGACGAGGAGGGGAGGGGAAGAGGGAGGGGGAGGGGGAGGAGGAGGAGAAGGAGGAGTTTGGGCAGTGTACAATAAATATGTAAAAAGGGTAAGATAATTAAGGTGGGAAGTGGGAAAATTTTTATGCTTCCAGGCAACACTGTGAAACCATACTAGTATTTATGTTCTTCAAACCGATTTTTGTAGTTACATACTGCAGCAATGTAAGCTGGGGTTGGTCCAGAGGCTTTTCACAGTAATAACTTTCATCTTGTAAAGGGTTTCCTTGTTGCCTGCTTACCCATTGCTGTCATCCGCTAAGCAGTGTGGTACAGTATAGAGGAAAACACCTGAGGCAGCATGTCAGACAGACATAGGGACCAGGAGAAATTGCCACTTCACTTTCACTTAGTGGTGGAGGTTGTTGGGAAATTTTAGAAGCTAGATGAATACTAGAAAGGAGGTATGCTGGTGAAATCGGGGGCGGGGGTGGTGGTGAGAGGCATGGGTGGGTACAGTAGTATGGTGACGTATGAGTGAAGGCTACAAGACAGGAGACAATAGGTCAAAGGGAACATGAGAAAAGATCGCTCTGCAAGTTGAAGGTGGCTTGGAGGACCAAAAGTACTTTTAAAAAATATGCAGGCTGATGATTAACGCTCACCGCATTTCACTAAAATTTTTACAGAGCTGTCCAAATGTTTCAACACCTGTTTCACATGAGGCAAAATCCTCTTGTAAACAACAGTGAGTCATTACCCAAGGCCTGTGAGAAAGGTGCTCTTGGGTATATGCACATTTTCTCTGGGTTCCCTTTGATGGACGGTGACTGAAAATATAGCATAACCTTCTTTGCCCCAGAAATGTGTGCTGAAAAAGGGAAAATTCTAGGGGAAAAAAAAAAAAAAAAACAGGACACGTATTATATACCTAAGCACATAAATAAATCCATCCCTTATGTATTTATGTAGGTGGAAAACATGATAATTACATTTCCAAATGGCTTTTGAAACCTCTGCAAATGTATACTTAAAAAGTCATAGCAATGAATGGAGACTGGATGGCTCATTAGTCATGAGATAAAGAGGTATCCCCTTTGGATCGCCTATTCCAAGAAGGGTGAGACCAGAAGCAATTTGACTGAATAGCGAAAACACATCCTTTGAGAATAGGTGAGATCACAAAACCCATATTGCCAGTTTTAGGATCATTATTCCTTTATTCACTCATTCAATCTATTATATGATAAGAACTGGAAATACTAAGAGAAAATAAAACCACTTGTTCTCAAGGATGCCATTATATAGGGAAAGAAAGAAGGTGAAGCTAAATTATAGCACAATGTCATAAAATCTCTGATGGAAATGTGTAGGTAACTATGGAAGTACAGAGAGAGAGAATATAAACTGGGATAATAATAATGTCTAATATTTTAATAGCTGTAAATGATTTGGACAAAGAATAGCTCAATTGAAGTCATGCTAGATGGCTCATCTATTTAATCAAAATGACAACTTAGCTAAAAGAATATTTCCTAGTTTAAAAAATAGTGATAAAGGGGGCACCTGGGTGGTTTAGTTGGTGAGGTGTCCAACTTCAGCTCAGGTCATGATTTCACAGTTCGTGGGTTTGAGCCCTGCATAGGGCTCCACACTGATAACGTGGACCCTGCTTAGGATTCTCTCTCTCTCTTTCTCTCTTTCTCTCTCTCCCTCTGTCTCTGCCCCTCCCCCACTTGTGCTCCCTAAATAAATAAATAAATAAATAAATAAATAAACTTTTAAAAATCTTAAAAAAAATAGTGATAAGGGGTGCTTGTTGGCTAAGTGTCTGACTTCAGCTCAGGTCATAATCTCATGGTACATGAATTTAAGCCTCACCAGGCTCACTGCAGTCAAGGCAGAGGCTGCTTGGGATTCTCGCTGTCTCTTCTTTCTCTGCCCCTCCCCCACTCAAGCTTTCTCTCTTTCTCTCTCTCTCTCTCTCAAAATAAATAAACTTCAGAAAATTAAAAAAAATAGTGGCAATGCTGTACTAAGGAGTCATTTTGCAATCCTTTATGAATTTTTAATATTTTTGCCCATTTTCAGGGATACTTATTATACCTTCTAAGTTTCTTTTCCTTTCCTTTTTTTTTTTTTTTTTAAGATTTTATTTTTAAGTAATCTTTATACCCAACATGGGGCTCGAACTCACAACCCCAAGATCAAGAGTTGCATATGCTCTTCCAACTGAGCCAGTCAGGCACCCCCTACTTTCTAATTTCTTAATCATTTAGCCAACTGCCCTGAAAAGTTAGCTTCTATGTCGTTCTTTTTCACAGTATCATCTCTCATGCCTATTGCTGTACCTGACACATGGGTAGGTTTCCAATACAGATTAGTAAATAAGTGAATGAATTATTTCAGTGTACACAATTCATAACTTTTCAAACACGGACTACCTTAGTGTGGAAGTTCATGTCCTCCAACACAGCTGTCCTTGGCACACATCCTTCACTTCCATCTGACATATTTGTGATGCAGCACTTTTGGAATCTTTGTAAGATACCCCAGAAGTTCAGTTCCAAGCCCAAACAACCCATTTTCAGGACGTTAAATCATCCGATGTTTCTATTAATCCTATGACTATGACATGCCCTGCACAATACTGTTTTTTAAAGAGATCTCTTGAAATGGTATGTTTATGATAATATCAACTGTCTCCAGGAAAGGGAACTGGGTGTTCGGAGGACAAGACTGGAAGGGAGGGGTGTTTCTGTTTGTGTTTGGTTTGGTTTTTTTTATTCTTTACTCTTCTGAATAGTTTGAATGTTGTACCATGTGATTCTATTCTTTTTAAAATTAATGATTTTTTTTAAAAAACCTGTGTGTAAGCATTGTGAACTTTTGCTAAATTTGTCTTTTTTTTTTTTAGGGAATTTCCATCAGATAACCCATCTATGCATTAGATGCTAGACTTGATTGAGATCATTTTAAGCTAATGTATCTCTCTTAAATAGTATTCTTTTGTTTAAAATAAAATAATGATCGTATAAGAGGTTTTGAAGAGATTTGAGTGTAATACAACTTCCTCCTTCCAGAGTCATAATTTGGAGGGAAATTCAAGTTATATTTGACCATATGGTATATAAAATACCTATTTACCAATGTGTGGCCAATGCAGATTAATCATTAATCATAACACATGCAAATACCCTGATTTGGCCATCGAAAGAGTTGAACCAGACCATAAAATGCATTTACCATTGTAATAATAGGAACAGTCAGATAGTATGGACAACTGATTGGTTTTCAATCAATTCTCTAGCTCTTTAGGACAAACTGATGAACATTCCAAAGAACACAGTTTCAAATGTCATTTTTTACTGCTTTGATTGTATACCATAGCTCAGATATTCAAAATCAGTATGGAACAGAGATATTTAAAAGGCTATGGAAGCTTTATTAAGCCATATTTTCTCTTTTAACAGTGATTTCTCCTTCCTAAAACTATTTTAGGATCTAGCTAATGAATTAGATGACTTATTGCAACTTTAAGATTTTCCTAGTTCATCAAGAAGTGACAAAATGCGCAATGACAGCTGTGATCCCAGCTCAATAAGACATTCTCCTCAGACTGTATGCTCTCTGTTTCCTTGGCTTTTCCCCTTATAATTCATATAGAGAGTGTGATAGTAGTGATGTACCAGCTTCTTAATCAGATTTTGCTCTCAGGACTGGACAAAGTATGTGATGCCCTTTTTTGGTTTGAAAGTGAATGGTATTCAGGTACAGTTGCCTATTGATAGAGAAAGCCTTAGTTACAAAAGAATGACTGTGTCCAATTACTGCCTCAAATAAAGAAAAATAGAGAGCAAATGAAAAGTCACCTTAAAATGTGATTCAGACAAAGAATAATAAACAGTGTCATTATCCTCCTTTTAAGGAAATACACAAATGTGTTCAATATGCTTTTATTAGCACAATATAGTTTCAGATTTCAGATATACTTTCTAGTGTTATGGGGCAAATGCCAAACTCTCAATGAATTTATCCCCAAGAATCATATTTTTGTGTGTTTTTACTCCACTGTGTCCTCAGAAAACATCAACAGATTTCAAACCCCACTAATCCAATGGAAAATTGCTCAGGGCAAAGCCATTACTGAAGCTCTCAAGGAGGCAAAGCTCACTAGCTCATTGCCAAAGCTCCCTCTTCTTTGTTTATCTTAGAGTAGCAGCTGTCCCAACAGGCACGCCATTCTACACATGGGAAGGAAGTGGCGACTGTGGTTCCAATATTTCCAAACTACCACTGAGGGATTTATAAACACCCTCACGCATATGGTACCATATACTGATTCTTAAAAATGCAACTTAAATCTGATGCAGTAGAATATTTGAAATTTTATTTATTAGTAATGCTAGTGTACAAGGATGGTTTACTATCTACACATATAGGTTTGGCTGTGGGGGTGTTGAACTTGGAAAATTGGAAAAATAAGTAAGCCCAGAGTGACTGGGGTGGGAGAGAGAAAATAACATTAGAAGAGCCTTAGATGTCATGTTAAAGACTTTCAATTTTATCTCAAGACAACCGAGAGCCTAAGGGACAGATTTAGGTTTTAGGATTTCCCAGGATTCCATGAGGAGAGTCACTCAACAATGCTTCCAGGCACTGAATTGACTTGGTTAGTGTTGGTAAGTCCTCAGCCCTCACTACTGGCTAAATTTGCATCTCACCTAAGCTGACTACTGATGAACTGAGTGAAAAGTAAAAAGAGATATCCAGGGGCGCCTGGGTGGCTGTCAGTTAAGCGTCAGGACTTGGCTCAGGTCCTGACGGTGTGTGAGTTTAGGCTCTGCGTGGGGCTGTGCACTGACAGCTCAGAGCCTGGATCCTGCTTCAGATTCAGTGTCTCCCTCTCTCTCTGCCCCTCCCCAACTCACATTCTGTTTCTCTCCCTCTCTCAAAAATAAACATTAAAAAAAAAATAATAAAAAAATAAAAAGAGATATTCTTACCATCTTACCCACGTTATAGATGCCCTATAGATGCCAACACTAGACAAGCCTGTTAGTGCTTTCATTTTAATTTATTATTTTTGTAGTTAGTAAACTGTGTAGTTAAACTGTGTAGTAAACTGTGTAGTTAAACAAACTGTGCTGCAAACTGACTATAGAAAATCTCTGTTGAAAAGACTTCCCTGATTTAAAGAACAAAATTTCATATGGGCTGGATTTAAGTCTCAAGAGGCTAGAGTTCTATGACATGCACTTTGTTGCAGTGTATTTCACAGAAAGTGTCTAATGATTCATTGAAATTACACATTTTTTTGTAGAATTTTATGTATGATATAGCAACTCTCTAGCATAAAAATTGCCTTGGGGGAGCCTAGGTGGCTCATTTGGTTGAGTGTCCAGCTCTTGATTTCAGCTCAGGTCATGATCTCAAGGTCATGGGATCAGACCCCACATCAGTCTCTATGCTGAGCATGCTTGAGATTCTCTCTTTCTCTCTCTGTCCCTCTGCCCCTCTCCCCTGCTCATGCTTTCTCTTTCTCTCTCTCTCTCTCACAAAAAAATTGCCTTGATGAGAAATTTAAAGTAGTTTGAAATAATTCATTCTGAGGAAGGAGTCTAGTTGGGCTTGTTAACTGAATAGCCAATACCCCACTAAAAGGAAAATGAAATAAAGTCAAAATACTAGCCACATAGCATGTGAGATTTAAAATATACCATAGAATTTTATTTATTTTTTTATGTCTTTAAGTTTAAAAATGTTTTTAGCTTTATGGAGGTGTAATTGACATATAAAATTGTAATATATTTAAAGTGTATAACATGATGATTTGATATACATGTACATGGAGAAAAGATTCCCACCATTAAGTTCACTCATACATGTACCACCTCACATACTTAACTATTGTGTGTGTGAGAATACTTAAGTTCTTCTTAGAAAATTTCAAGGGCACCTGGGTGGCTCAGTCAATTAAGCATCCGACTCTTGGTTTCAGCCTAGTTCACATCTCACGGTTTGTGAGTTCGAGCCCCCCATTGGGCTCTGTGCTGATGGCATGGAGCCTGCTTGGGATTCTCTCTCTCCCTCTGTCTCTGCCCTCCCCAGCTCACACACTCTCTCTCTCATCTCTCTCATAACAAATAAATAAACTTAAAAAAAAAAAAGAAAATGTTAACTATACAATATAGTATTATCAACTATAGCTACAACGTTATATATTAGATCTTCTAATTTTATTCATTTCATAACAAAGTTTGTAGCCTTTAACTAGCCTCTCTCTATATCCTTCCCTTCCCAGCCCCTGGCAACCATCATTCAACTCGGCTTCTACGAATTCAACTTTTTTCTGTTTTTTAGATTCTACACTTAAGTGATACCATGCAGGATTTGTCTTTCTCTGGCTTGACTTACGCCATATGCCCTCCATGTTCTTCCATGTTGTTGCAAATGGCAGGATTTTCTTCATATATATATATTCTATATATATATTATATATGTTATAATTTTCTTTATCCATTCATCCATCGATTGACATTTAAGGTATTTTCATACCTTGCCTTTGTGAAATACACTGTAACGAACATGGGAGTGCAGATATCTCTTTGACAGAGTGATTTCATTTCCTTTGGATATATATCCAGAAGAAAGATTGCTGGATCATATGGTCATTTTAGTTTTAATTTCTTGAGGAAGCTCTACACTGCTCTCCATGGTGAGAGCTGTACTAGTTTATAATACACCAACAGTGTATGAGTGTTCCCTTTCTCCACATCCTCACCAACATTTGTTAATATCTTGTCTTTTTGACAATAGATATCCTAGCTGGTGTAAGGCAATATCTCATTGTGGTTTTGATTTGCATTTCCCTGGTGATGAGTGATGTTGAGAACCTTTCCCTGTACCTGTTGGCCATCTGCATGTCTTCTTTGAAAAATGGCTATTCAAGTCATTTGTCCAGTTTTTAATTGGGTTATTTATTTTTATTTTTTCTTTGTCATTGAGTTATATAGATTCCTTGTATGTTTTGGATATTAGCCCCTTATCAGATTATGTGTTCTGCACATATTTGCTCCGTTCCATAGGTTGCCTTTTCATTTTGTTGATGGTTTCCTTTCCTGTGTGGAAAGTTTTTAGTTTGATGCAGTCGTTGTTTACTTTTGCTTTTGTTGCCTTTGCTTGTGGTGTCAAATCCAAAAAATCATTGCTAAGACCAACGTGAGGGAGCCTACCTCTACATTTTCTAGAAGTTTTATAGCTCCACATCTTATGTTCAAGTCTTTGATTCATTATGAATTGATTTTTGTGTATGGTGTAAGATAGGTGTCCACTTTCACTCTTTTGCATGTGGATATCCAATTTTCCCGACACCATTTATTGAAAAGACTATCACTTTCTGTATTGTATACTCTTAGCTCCTTTGTAAAAATTTAAGTAACCATATATACATGGGTTTATTTCAGGGCTCTCTACTCTGTTCCACTGATCTATGCATCTGTTTTTATGCCAATACCATAGTGTTTTGATCACTATAGCTTTGTAATATTGTTTGAAATCAGGAAATGTAATGCCTCCAGCTTTGTTCTTCTTTCTCAGAATTTCTTTGACTATTTATTTTGTGATTCCATATGACTTTGGGATTGTTATTTCTATTTCTGTGAAAAATGCCATTAGAATTTTGATAGGGATTGCATTCAATCTATAGATAGATCACTTTGGGTGGTATAGCCATTTTAACAATATTCATTCTCAATGAAATTGGAATATATCATACGGTTTTTAATTCTTTATTTTCTTGTTTGATTTTCAATTATAAATATATCACCCACATAGCATAGACAAGTCATCTTCTTCCCCCACAAAAATATTCCCCTACCTATTGTACAATTTGCAATGACACACTAGTTTCCAATAGAAAAAATTAGAATCAACAGTGGGATCAAATATAAGGTTCTAAACTGGTTGGGAAGATTTCTATAGACTAATATATTTTTTATTTTTTATTTTATTTTCTATTTAAAAAAATTTTTTTTCAACATTTATTCATTTTTGAAAGGCAGAGAGAGACAGAATGCAAATGGGGGAGGGAAAGAGAGAGAGAGGGAAACACAGAAACAGAAGCAGGCTCCAGGCTCTGAGCTGTCAGCACAGAGCCCAACGTGGGGCTTGAACTTACAGACCGCAAGATCATGACCTGAGCTGAAGTCGGCCACCCAACCGACTGAGCCACTCAGGCATCCCTAAACTAATATATTTTTTATTAAGGCATAACTTCTATACAGTAAAAACTCACCCTTTCTAGTGTATAGTTCATAAAGTTATGTTACCACCAGAATAAAAATATCAAGGAATTGCCTCACCCCCCAAAGTCCCTTAAGTACTGTTTAGTCAACTGCACCTTCTGCTCCAGACCCTACCAATTCTTACCTATTTTCTTACCATATAGCTCTGAATGCCTTATAAATGGAATGACAGAATGTATAACCTCTGAGCTTGGCTCCATTCACTTAGCATAATGCCTTTATGATTCACCAATGTCATTGCACATATCAGTAGTTCATCTATTTTTGTTACTGAGTAATGATCCTTTGTATTAGATGTACCACAGGATATTTGTCTATCACTCATGTGAAAGATGTCTGTGTTGTGTATAGTTTGGGGAAATAATGAATAAAGATTCTATAAACATTTGTGTACAAATAAGGATGTTTAAGTGTTAGAAAGGGTCCACACAATCCTCAGTCATCTGTCCATGCAGATAGCCACCAAGGTATTCTTTACCTCAACTGGTCTTTTGCCATTTGTCCATTCAGGCTATATCCTCCTGGGTCTAATAATTCTCTTTGTAAATCTACTGCCACTCTTGGGAAGCTGGTCAACATTCTTTCTTTTTTTCTGAATTATTTACCTGCAGTTTCTAAACAAATTTCTTAGAATATGTGACATTAGGACTTGCAGTATATTTCTATTAAATTATGATAAAATCACAGATATAATTATCTATTAAGCTAAATTTTACAGTAATTTGACTATACATCTGTAGAGATTTACCAATTATATTTTTACTAACAAGCATTGTCTTCCATAGAAGTTTAACAATATTTTCAGTGCAGACATTAAATTATTGGAATTTTGAAGTCAATGCCATTTCCCCCCAAGTAACAATAATCATTGACTTCTATATTAAAGTATTCTGAGTTTCTTAGATTAAGGACTACTTTATTATTCTTTTTCTTCCAAATTTTTATTTAAACTCTAGTTAGTTAGCATATAGTGAAATACTGGTTTCAGGAGTAGAATTTAGTGATTCATCTCTTACATATAACACCCAGTGCTCATCATAACAAGTGCCCTCCTTAATACCCATCACCCATCTAGCCCATCACCCACCTACCTCCTTCCATCAATCCTCAGTTTGTTCTCTATCACTAAAGGTCTCTTGTGGTTTGTTTCCATTTCTTCTCTTTTTATCTTCCTTTCCATGTGTTCATCTGTTTTGTTTCCTAAACTCCACATATGAGTGAAATCATATGGTATTTGTCTTTCTCTGACTGACTTATTTCACTTAGCATAGTATGCTCTAGCTCCATCCACATTGTTGGAAATGGCAAGATTTCATTTTTGATGGCTGAGTAATATTCCATTGTGTGTGCATGCATGTGTGTGTGTGTGTGTGTGTATCACATCTTCTTTATACATTTATCAGTTGATGAAAACTGGGGTCTTTACATAGTTTGGCTAACTGGTCAACATTCTGATGCTTCTGGATCACAGTAAAAACTCTACCTATGCATTAAGGTTGCTGGCCATTTGTTCTCTGCATTTAAACATTTTTTTCATGTTTATTTATTTTTGAGAGAGAGACAAGAGTGCAAGTGGGGGAGGGGCAGAGAGAGGGGGTGGGGAGAGGGAGAGAGAATCTGAAGCAGGCTCCAGGCTCTGAGCTGTCAGCACAGAGCCCAATGCTGGCTCAAACCCATAAATCATGAGATCATGATTTGAGCTGAATTTGGATGCTGAACCGACTGAGCCACCCAGGCACCCCTCTTCTCTGTGTTTTAAATGTCTATCTCTCGTTTCCTCCAGGAAATGAGGTTCAAGTTCTCTCCTTTTGGATTTCATGAACCTGTTTATGGACTTTTACCACCCCCTCAGGGCTTAATAGCAAGATACAGGCTCTACACTATAGTATCTTCATTTTCATTGCTTTCTCTCTATTTCTCTTCTCTTTAGCAAGCACATACCCCTATGTAGGTGTGCAAGTGTGTCTGTATGAGTGTGTATGCGTGCATAAACTTCACCCTATGTTTTCTCCCAAATCATCTATGTAGTGACTCATTTTGTTTTTCCCTAAAAGCTTAAGCAACTGAAAGATAGAAGCCAGAAAAAACAACAACTTTGTTTTCCATATCCATTCTCCAAGTCAATAAACACAGAAGAGTCTGGTTTTTTTTTAATTTAAATAATGGGAAATTCTTTTTGTTTAATATTTATTTATGTATTTATTTATTTGAGAGAGAAAGAGAGAGAGAGAGAGAGAGAGAATGAGCAGGAAAGGGGCAGAGAGAGAGAGAGAGAGAGAGAGAGAGAGAGAGAATCCCAAGCAGGCTCCACACTGTCAGCACAGAGCCCAATGCAGGGCTTGAACCTATGAACCGTGAGATCGTGACCTGAGCCAAAATCAAGTGTCTGGATGCTTAGCTGAATGAGCCACCTATGTGCCCCAAGAGTCTAACTGTTTTATGTGGGGGGAATAGCAAAGGAAAAAATAAAATGTTGGAAAAACTAATATTTAAAATATACTATGTTACTATAGTACCTTGCATTTTTTTTTCCTGCCTTGACTGATTTCTTCCCTTCTCTACAACTCACTAGTTACGTGACCTTAGGCGAGTTACTTAACCTCTCTCCACCTGAGTTTCCACATCTAAAAAATGGGTATAGTAGCAGTGAATTGTTACAAGGAATAAATGCAAAAAATATGTAAAGTGCTTAGGACACTGTCTGGCACCTGGTACTATTAAGTATTAGTATAATTACTATCATTCATAAAACAATTATGCAGCGGAAATGGAAGAAGGAAGCTGTATATTTCTACCTGTGGTAAAACTCCCAATTTGAGTTCTGGAAAGAAACACTGGACGTCTCCTAGCCCAGCTGCAGCATTAACAAAGCATTAAGTAAAAGTCAGAGGACTGACTTGCTGAAGAGAAGCTTATTGCTAATGGAGGACTAGAGTCCAGCTCTCTTGATTCCTGGAGAATATCATGTATATACACAAGTGTTCTCTGAGGAGAGAAAGCACACTTAAATGCTACCAACTTTCCACATCACGAAGGGCAGACACTAATTCAGATTGCTCCTAACTAAAGCATTAGCCATCTTGGTAACAAGCAGGCTAGTCAGTCAGGGGCGCTAGTAAGTGGCCAGTTTCCTACCATCTTGGGGTGTCAGTGGGTTGCTAAGCATTCTGCCTCAGATGCGGAGAGAGTGATAATATTTTTCTGTGTGTCCTTGACCATGGCACTCACCCCCTCTGGTTCTTAACTTTCTCTACTGTACACCACAGGAGTTGAACCAAGTAGTGTCTCTCCAGTTATATCCTGCATAGTACCTGCTTCAGAACCAACGTTTGCATCTCTGGGATGAGGCCTGGGACCAAATTCCCTGAATGATTCTTAAGCACTTGGTGGTTTGGGAGTGACTGGCCCAGAGGATTTCTAAATCTCTAACATGCTTCAGTTCTAAATTAAATTCCCAGACCTCACACTCTACTTGGAGCTTAGTCCGAGTAGTGTTGCCCTCATATCACTTTATGATACAACATAAAATACACACTTCTTTCTCTCACATTGTATTCAAAATATCTTTTTCCTCTGAATATCTCTGACCTCCCCAGTCATCATTGAATCCAAATTTTTCTATGTGAATGCAGAAATATCCCCTGTTAGGATAAGTCACTGCATTGATTCTCTAATTTTTGAGATTCACCAGAACATTTCTATAACATCATCTTTGGGGGTCACAAATATAGAGACTGTGTCACAGGTCACATGTGTTCCAATGAGGTATTTCTGATATTTCCAGTAATGTATCCCTGTGGACAGGCCTCTTGGATGTGCTTGGCACATCCCCCATGAGGCTCCAATGGTGGTGAAACCCCTAAGCTTCAGGCATTCCAGAATGTAAAAAGCCACCTTTACATTTAGTCAGTTTTAGCCTGCAAATATGACCAATATTTTCTGACACAAGCTTTCTTCTCATGAGGGCAAAGGATGAGCTGATTTTTGTTTTTGTTTAAATGTTGAGCTGGAATCTGAAGACAGGGCACTGTGTACCTGAACACACCTGAATGTCCAGAAACTTGCCCTGAGACTTCATTTCAATGCCAAGTGGCAGGGACCTTGGTTCCAGTCTCTAGAAAAACCAAGGTATAACTGATTATGTAATAATATTGGAAAGCAGATATTTGACTTGAGATCATTGACTTAGACCTTAATATCATTCCTTTGGAAAAATAAAAATAAAGCAGTTGCTGCAAATGAGGAATTGTTGCTTATAAGAAATGACTAGTGTGCTCTTCAGTGCAGATATATGTTTTTATAGAGGCTTTCTTTGAATGGGCATGAATTGGTTTGCTTTTAGAGTGTACTGAAGATATTATTTTAGGAATCATCTTTAATCACATTCCCTTTGTCAAATGGTGCATGACAACCTACTAACTTGCTATTGTATCAATTATGTCTTGATCCTTACATTTTTCCTGTGATCCAAAACTAGAAATAATTTCTAATTTGTTGACCATTATTTGGGACTACAATCTCTTTAATGTTAGAATTATTGCTGTAAAGATTCATTTGACTGACTACACTTTGTTACCCAGTTGCTGACTTTATAGAACATTGTCCTTGTTTAAGAATAATCTTTGATATGAATTGCTTACAGAATCTACAAACTGTCTAAAGGAATAGACACCACACTTACCTACATTCATTTAAGTGTATAGATATCTCCAGAACTATGACATCTTGGGCTATTATAAAATTATCCATGATTTTTAAACTTAAAGAATCATTTTCTACAATTAGAAAAGAATTTTCCTTTGGTCTTTCCTTCTCTGTGTGTATTTACAATAGTATTATTTGGTCAGGGGAAAGGGACATACTGAATGGAGAGTCCAAAGATATCTCAAAGCAAGTCCTGGTAAGCTGGTCCCACTTAGGTTCCTGGAAGACATCAGGTGTTTTCTTCATATGTGTTGATACAAATTAAGAACAATTCCTAAGAATTAGGAATTGTAATTATTCCTTTTTTGTTTTTAATAAGACTTAAAAAAGAAGCCTAGCCAAAAATATGAAGAGTGGCAAACATAAGTACTATCATGGGACATGTGTTTTTGTTTTTGTTTTTGTTTTTGTTTTGCCAAGGAGCCTAGGTGAGATTTTCTTTATATTTGGTTAATCACCTTAAGTTGGCTATTCATTGCACAAAGCCATTAATTACTTCAAAATACCCAATTTGCCTTTTTTCCACTCTAAAATTTATGATCATATAATTAATGAGCCTCTTAATTCTATGTTATGCATTGACTTATTCAGCAATGAAACATGACACAGTGTTAGGATTAGATTGTTGGGTTCTTTCCAATAACTGAAACACTAGATTCCTAGAAAATTTGCTGTAGCATGTCCAAGCCAATTCAAGATTAGATGGCTCAACATGCAAATTACCCATCTGTGTAATGTGCAACTATAGTTAAATCTTATCTCCTTCAACATCAGCAACTTCCCACTTCTTTTCTATTCATTCAGCCAGTTGTAAGGGAGGTATCACGGAAAAGGGCTCTTAAAAAAAAAAAAAAAACTCTGGAACAAATTTACCATGGAAAGTAGTTTTAGAAGCTTGTTATTCATTTTCCCTTTTAAAAGAATGAACTCAGACATTTCCACCTTACCTTATGTGCCTATGTGTGGGTTGAAGCAATTAACATTTTCAGCTCTAGACTTCAAAATGATTAGCCACGCAAGCATCCTCATCACACGAATGCCCTAAAAGTACCACTTGAGGAGGATCATAGTAAACTATCATGTTGCCTATTAAATGCTTTGAAATACGTGGAGAAGGGGTTAGAGATAGATAAGCAAATCATATCTTCTAAATTCTTTTTATTCATTAATTGCTTGCCCAAGAAGTCTGCAATTTTACGTCTATAACTTCTTTGCAATTGCCAACGCTCTTTCAAAGAGTTTTGGAATGTTTATGTAAAGATATTCTCTTACCACTCAACCCATATTGCAGAAGAAAACTACATACTGAAGTTTTTAAGAATTTATAAAAGGAAAATGGAACCTGTTTTATATGTACATCTTATATACTTACATGCACATCTAACTTTAAGATACATTTCTGAAGGATTCATGGATATTTGAAGCTCTTCAAGAGAATTCAGAATAAGAATGTAGCCAAAAATGAAAAGATTTATATATGTGTCTGCTTAAAAATAAAAACTCTTGTATGTCAGGCAATATGTGAACCAAATTAAACAGCAGATAAGAAACTATATTTGGATGCCTGGAAAAAAAATATTTGAATGCTATGTGTCAAACCCTACAGATATAATATATCTGTAGTATATTACCCTACAGATATAGTATAGTATATATACTATACTATACAGTATATATACTATACAGTATACAGTATATATACTATACTATATAGTATAGTATAATACCCTACAGATATAAAGGGCTCTTAGCAATCAATTGGAGAAAGATGAATACTCCCAATGAAACAATAAGGAAATGAAAAGACAATTCTCAAATTCTAGTAGACGTAAAAAGTATGTTATAGGAACACAGACAAAACTGTGGAAGCCCGAACTCTCATAGGAAGATGGCTTATTTTGTGTTGTTGAGTTATATTGAGGGCTAAGAAAAGGTGACTTGGAGCATCAGGGAAATAGAAACCTACAGAGAGAAGTAGGTCCTTTTCTTTGGGGTTCTTGTAAGTCTTTTATCCAGCATGTTCCTATATTTTGTTTTGTTTTTAAAATATAGATTTCAGCCCCATGCATTGAAAATATCATCTTTCATTAACTTTTTTTGGTATCTTCATCAAAACCCAATTGACTTGCTAGCCATCTACATGGATAGATAACTGAGGATTGTATGGACCCTCTCTAATGTTTAAGATCCTTACCTGGCTATAACTTGGGGATAATCAAGTGAAACCCTGTACTAGTCGAAACTGGGTCTCTGTCACCTTGGTAGAATTTAGGTCCAAGATAAAAAACAATAAAATTTTATTATCTGCATACTTGAGTTTGTGAAATGATATTTGTACCCAATAATGTAGAAATAATTCCAACTTTTGAGAGAGAGCAACTAGCTTTGGGATGTGGTATGGTTTTGTTTTTGCATTTGTATACTTCTATCATTTAAAAATTTTTTTTAATGTTTATTTATTTTTGAGAGAGAGAGAGAGAGAGACAGCATGAGTGGGGGAGGAGCAGGGAGAGGGAGACACAGAAGCCGAAATGGGCTCTGGGCTGTCAGCTCGATGCGGGGCTTGAGCTCATGAACTGAGAGATCATGACCTGAGCCGAAGTTGGATGCTTAACTGACTGAACCACCCAGGCACCCCTATACTTCTCTCATTTTGAAAAAAGGAAAATATACCTGTAAGTCTCTGTCATATATACATAGAATAATCAGAGATCTATTATATACTACCAGTGACACTGAGCATTAAATAATAGCAGTTGTATCTGTGGAAGTTAAAAATAGTTGGGAAACCTCCATGTGAGCTCAAACAATACAGTGATTCTTCTATTTCTAGTCAGGGATATTCTGACTACAGCACAAAAGAACTTACTCAGAATTGAGCAGTCAATTTGTGAATTGAGAGGTATACTCCACCAGTACCTTGATTTTGGACTTTTAGCTTCTAGAACTGTGAGACGATAAATTGGCCAACTGTTTTAGCTGGCCCGTTTGTGCTACTTTGTTACAGCAGCCTCAGAAAAAGAATACAGAAATATAATTGAGAAGAAAATTAAAAAAAAAAATGACTAGATCATCAGTGCATAAGCTCTTCAATGCAATAATGCTTAAAGCAAGCAAAAAGACATTCCTGGCCCAGCCATAACCAAAGTTATTAGAACCTCTGGCCTCTTGTGAAATAAGAACTCCTTCAGTACTCAGCGTTGATAGGGAAAGAGCTCAACTTGGAAAATGTTGCTCTTTTCTTTAATCCTTAAGGGAAGACGGTTTGATTCTTTATTCCTATTCACCTCGACAGAACCCATAAAACCACTACTAAAACTATATACTCACAGTATCAATGCAGATATTTACATATAATAAAAGCTCAAAGCTCTATAGAAGTGTTTTATATCCCTTTAAAATTGCCCTTTCCAGTTTAGAAGAGTGAAAAGGATCTCTTTTAAATTCAAAAGTATGTGCACATTACACTTTATATTAAACCAGTTAAACTGAACAAGTAGTAAACCTACTATCTAGTGACTTGAAGGCTATCACCTGAAACTACCTAAGATTAAATAGCTGGTTACATTTAAAAAATAATCCTGACACTTAACTGTAGCAACCCTTTAAAATTACATTCATATCCCTCCCGTAAGACTCAGATATTTATTTTCTAGAAGCTGACTGGGGAATTGCATTGTATGCCATATCTGAAGCGTCTGATGAAGAAAAAACTTCCTATTTATATATATATTTTTTCTGATTGTCTAAGAAAATTTGTGCTTCTCACTAATAATGGAAAACTTCAAGGGCCCTCAAACATTACACCTATCAAGGTAAAATGAATATATAGAAGTTCCAGGTGAAAGTCCAGATTGTACAAAAAAAAAATTAAAAATAAAAGGAAAGAGAAGCCGGTTTGCAAAAGTACAGTACTTCATCGTAGGTACTAATTTTTTTAATCTTTCATTATAAACTTTATATGAAGGAAGAGTGTTTTATTTCAAACTGAATAAGTGGAATGAGAACAAAGGGCTTTCTTAAGAGTACCTCATATTTATTTGACACAACCCTTCCAAACGCATTATATCATTTGGTTTTGCCACAAACCTTATGAGGTAGGTATGAGTCCGCCAAATCTATAGAAAAAGAAACAGAGAGATTGTACAGTTCGTAAGATCACCTAGCTAAGAAGTAGCAAAGTTAGACTTCCACTCAGGTTTCTAATCCCACATCCTGTGCTTTTACTTTCCTTCCAGGACATACGGAAGCCTGTCTTTCACACCACATCTTTCAGGGTACTTTGTCAACTGGGTTTATGTTGCAATAAAATATAACTTTCCTGCATGATTCCTTGATCTTGAACTCTTGTAGCTGATCAAGGCCTATTTGTTGCCAGAGTATAAATGGAGGCAAATAATATACTTTGATCTTGTTACACATGATCTGTTTCCAAGCTTCAGTTCCTGTACTGTATACTTGCTAAATATCATCTAATATTAAAGTGGCAGGAAAGCCATTTGCTCCACTTATTCTCTTGCTCAGCTAGAATGGCCAAGAAGAAGCAACTGAATTACAATTTAATTCATAGTTATAAATGTTATCACCAGGAAATTGTTGGATGCGATGCTATCATTTCTGTAATTACAAAAGAAATATCCATTCCATTGGAAGTTACCACAATATGGGAGTAATTGCTATGCTATTACAGAATAGTTGCATGATATGATTCTTCTTTTCATACCAACTATAAATTATGTACTAAACATAATGTAATTTATAATGAAAAACTTAACATGGCTTAAAGTAGCTACCAAATCTGAGTGGAGTTCTGTGGTCGTTGCAAAGTAATTACATAATTATTTAAGCCTCACAAACTTAGAAATTACAAAGTACTTATGAAAAGCATTACCACGAGAAGTTAAATAGAACTTAAAATAGTTACTAACCCAATTTGGGTAATGTCTTTTATGGTGCTAAGTGGCAATCCCATTATTATCTTTTTCTGAGATAGCATCTAATGTATTTTAACAAATGCTTCTCATTTGTCTTTAGTCTCAAAATCCTAGACTCTCTGTTGGAAGAAAACATTTAAACCAATGCTCTACACAGACCATGAACCTCTTTTACAGCATTCAAGACAAGTAGTTAGGGGCTGCTTCTTTAACCAAGGCAACCCAGAACTCTGTAAATTAATAGACAAAGTCAATGAATCATTTAGGATTCTTTTGTTGCATGTGACAGGAGACCTAACTCATGCTGGATTAAGGAAAAGAGGAAACTTACAAGTTCAGATCATTGAAAAGCCCAAGGTTATTGGTTTCAAGTTTGATTCAATCTAGGTGTTGAAATAATGCTTTAAGTATTCAGTCTTCTTTTATATATCTGCTTGAGTATCCTTGCTGGCTCTGTTCTTAGATAGGTTCTCTCCTTGTCATGGCAAGATGTCTGTCAGAAAGTTCATGGACAACCTACTGGTTCAGAAACCCCAATAGAGAGAATTTCATTCCCAGCAATTCTACAAAAGACCTAGAATGTTCTGGTTGGGATGTCCCATATCCCGTATCCTTCCCTGAATCAATCACTGTATACAGGTGTTCAAGGGCCACATGAACATCCCTAGAATCAGGAGGGTAGGGTCACTCCCAAAGGAATACTATGATGCCATTAATGAAAGAAGAAAGAATGAGTGCTAAGCAGAGAAACGCAACAGATGTCCATGACAGGCAAGATTTATTATTCTTTCCCTAATAAAGATATTTCTCTTGTTTCCCTTTTAGAGTAGAGGACCTCTGGGAGATGAGTTCTGGTGAAAATAAAATGAATCCGGTCAACAAATTGGCCCAAGCTGGAAGCTGACATCCGTACTGTTGGCATTTACCACAAGCACACCAGAAGGGTAATTACAAGTTTACAGAAGCTCTTCTTTTATTTTTCATCCAAAATGCAGTTTCTCTGGACACAATGTTCTTTAGCCTCAATCCACAGAGCATTGATTCACCAGCACCAATCTTTCAAAAGTACTTAAAGTTTTCTTCTGTCTTCTTTTTAAATAGTAGCCATGCATGACTCAGGATCTCTGCTGACACCGTTCATTGTCCACAGAATGCCCTGGTGAACCACAAAGCCCTGCTAGACATATGGATGACCTTAGAATCATAGGCTGGATGCATCTTGAACTCATGTGGATGAAGGGATGACTGTGCGGTGCTGGAGAAGCTCGCTACTCTACCTCTCAGGTGGGCAGAGCATGTTTTATTCCTTCCAGCTGCCAAGGTCTAAGCCTCATTCCCACTGGGCAGTTGGTGGGAGGCACACACATCTGTCATCACAGAAGCTAAAAATGCCCCCAAACTTACTTTCCCAGCTGGCATGTGGGCATGTGACCTAGGCTCCACCAATCTCATTTTTGACCGGGGGACTGAAGATGCAAAGAAGCAAGGACTGAGATGGATCTCCTCTGGAGACCATTGCAGTGAGATCAAGTTCTCAGAGCAACAGAGCCGCAGTGCCAGCAGCTGTGCTCAGCGGCTGGGGTCATTTGCGTTCATAGTTTACGTGCGTATCTAGCTCTCGGCGGCGCAGCAGCTCCAGGGTCATCCTCCCTGGACCTGTTATGCAGTGCAACTCTGCTATTGCTCCTGACTGCGCGCTTCTGAGCCTGGATTTGCAGCACTCCCATAGTTTCTATGAGCTCCCCATTGTCCTTTTATTATTATTTTTTTTCTGAAATAAGGCAGAATCAGTTATCTGTGGCTTGTATCCACAAGCCCATGCTGATATAAAAGTTCTCATTTTTTGCAGTCTAGATTTTCTAAATTTTTTTTTTCAACGTTTATTTATTTTTGGGACAGAGAGAGACAGAGCATGAACGGGGGAGGGGCAGAGAGAGAGGGAGACACAGAATCGGAAACAGGCTCCAGGCTCCGAGCCATCAGCTCAGAGCCTGACGCGGGGCTCGAACTCACGGACCGCCAGATCGTGACCTGGCTGAAGTCGGACGCTTAACCGACTGCACCACCCAGGCGCCCCTGCAGTCTAGATTTTCTAATACGGTGGTTAGGGGGATGGGCTGCAGTCCCGCCTCTCCCATAATACTCTATGATTATGTGTAAGATACATAACTAATCTCGTTTGCAGATGTCTTTTTAAAAAGTTTATTTAAGGGGCACCTGGGTGGCTCAGTCGGTTAAGCGTCCGATTTCGGCTCAGGTCATGATCTCGTGGTTCGTGAGTTCAAGCCCCACGTCGGGCTCTGTGCTGACAGCTTGGAGCTTGGAGCCTGCTTCACATTCTGTGTCTCCCTCTCTCTCTGCCCCTTCCCTGCTCATGCTCTGTCTCTGTCTGTCTCAAAAATAAACATTAAAAAAAAATTTTTTTTAAGTTTAAGAAAGAGAGCGTGCGCGCGCGTGCACACGTAAGTGGGGCAGAGGCAGGGAGAGAGAGGGAGAGAGAGAATCCCAAGCAGGCTCTGTGCTGCCAGTACATGGCTCCATCCCATGAACTGTGAGATCACGACCTGAGCAGAAATCAAGAGACGCTTAACTGATTGAGCCACCCAGGCGCCCCTCATTTGTAGTCATCTGAACTGTGAAATGGAGAGAATGATATCTACTTTCCAAGATGCCTGCAAAGGAAAGCACTTTACAGCTTTACGCTTTACTTTTACAAAGTAAAGCAAAGTTAAGCATATCTCTGGTGTATAATAAAATGTCAATATGAGCTTTTATTTTTTTTAATGTTTTTATTATTTTTGAGAGAGAGCGCGAGCGTGCACATGCATGAGTGGGAGAGGGGCAGAGAGAGACAGAAGGAGACACAGATCCCAAGCAGGCTCCAGGCTCTGAGCTGTCAGCACAGAGCCCCAGACCGGGCTTGAACTCACGAATCGCGAGATCATGACCTGAGAGGAAGTTGGATGCTTAACCCACTGAGCCACCCAGGCACCCCTCAATATGAGTTTTTTTTTTTTTTTCAACGTTTTTTATTTATTTTTGGGACAGAGAGAGACAGAGCATGAACGGGCGAGGGGCAGAGAGAGAGGGAGACACAGAATCGGAAACAGGCTCCAGGCTCTGAGCCATCAGCCCAGAGCCTGACGCGGGGCTCGAACTCACGGACCGCGAGATCGTGACCTGGCTGAAGTCGGACGCTTAACCGACTGCACCACCCAGGCGCCCCAATATGAGCTTTTAAACGTATGAAACTTACTGCGGAGGTCTGATTTCTGAGTTATAAGAAGTCATTTACTCTCATACAGAGATAAAATGGGGGATTTATACTCAACAACTCAAATTATGTCATAAAGAACATTTAGGCATTTAAAAGTTTTATAATTTTCTAATCTCTTTAAATAAGTTTATCAGGAATAGTGGCCTTGATGAAGGGTGGGGGAAAGCCCTACTTTGGGGAAGTGACTTAGAGGTGTTTCTGAGGTTTCTCTCTGAGGGTGGTGAGTGCCCTCCATTGAGCTAGCTTACAGTTTCAACCTCTATAAAATTATAAAACATAGGTCGTGATTCTCATCATTTACACTTCATTGTGCCTAACAGGTATGATCAGATGTTGTTCTAAAGGTAGGAAACAGAAGAGAATAGCTTGGAAATACTGAGAGAGCGGGGCATTTCACAGCTGAATTTGAGAAAACAATAATACCACAGAGGAGCCTGGGCCACTCCAAGATGACAAGAGCGAATTTTCCCTCATACCTTCACCCTCCTAAAAATTGGTGATTGACTCCTGGTTTGCTATGGAATTTTCCTGCGAAACCAAAAATGTATGTGCTTATTTTCCTTTTGGACCAGAATTATAACAGAAAATGCTCTCCTGACTCTCACAGACATTCACCCCTGCCCCAGTACTCATACAATTGTACCAGAAATCGGAGATGACAGCCATGGTAGAAGGATAGAGAAAGAAGATAGAGGGAAAAAGCCCAGGTTACTAAGTTAATAACCAGAAGAACATCTAAATAGGGGCAGTTCCCTTGCAATACCACATACTATTTCTTAAACAGAGTCATTCTGTGGTTTGTAATCAAGTGTCTGAATTCTGAATTTATAGGCCCCAAGATGGTAAGTGTGGTTATATGGTATTTAGCAATTTTGTGTGGTGTTGTGCTAAATATGGAAAAGTCAGAAAAGTATTTCAGTGCTTTTCCTTTGAGTCTACTCTGAAAGTTGGGTTGGGTGATGGCAGAAAGAAAGAGAGAGAGAGAGAGAGAGAGAGAGAGAGAGGGAGAAAGGAAGGAAGGAAGGAAGGAAGGAAGGAAGGAAGGAAGGAAGGAAAAAGGAAAAAGGAAAAAGGAAAAAGAAAAAAAAAAGAAACAAGAAAAGAAACCACCAGCCTGGCAAGGAGTGATCAGGTTTATCTAGCTCGGAACTTTAATTTTGTTTGAGAAACATCTCTAGAATATATCTAAATTAACTTCTTTTTTGTTCGTGAAATCGCAGTCATTTCTCAAAATCCTGAAATGCCTACTACATGGAGATTTCTGCTCAATATAACAAAAAGGATGTACTGATGTTTATAGTCTGCTCAAGGATCAGGTCTCTTCATCATTCTTAGAGGTTTTTTTTTTTTTTTAAATGTTTTATTATTTATTTTTGAGAGAGACAGAGACAGAGTGCAAGTGGGGGAGGGGCATAGACAGAGGGAGACACAGAATTCAAAGCAAGCTCCAGGCTCTGAGCTGCCAGCACAGAGCCTGACGCAGGACTTGAACTCACCAACTGTGAGATCATGACCTGAGCCGAAGTTGGACACTTAACCGACTGAACCACCCAGCCACCCCTCACTCTTAGAGGTTTTAAGCACAGGATGAAAGCTTACTAGGCAGGGCCGTGGGCTCTAGAAGCACTTCCCAAAGTGTTTGACAGCTACAACACACACTGGAAAGAGCTTGGAGCCTGAAGTCTGGGGATTAAAGGTTTGCTCTGCCACTTGCTGATACAGAATTTGGGGGGGGGGTGCAGGGTGGGGAAAGGCAGTGACATGAAACAGCCCTTCCAAACTTAAGGTTTGTCAATAGTGAGATTATACGTTTGAAATAAAATTAAAATGTTCATATCATACTCTCTAGACCAAATCCCACTCTTTCAGCATCTGTGGTGGTTTAGAAACTCCAAAGCCAATGATATTTTAAATTTAAACTTTTCACTTAATTTTTAAAATTATGCAAAGTGTTCAGTGTACTTCCTCCAGAGCCACACCTCAATTTTTGGTCCCAAATTATATTAATGTACCCCAATTTCCCACCATTTTCACCGCAGTTGATTCCAAAAGTCTTGTCTATTTTTAAAACTCAAATTTGGGGTGCCTCAGTCGGTTAGGCGTCCAACTCTTGATTTTGGCACAGGTCATGATCTCTTGGTCTGTGAGATAGAGCCTGGCCTGAGGCTCTGCTCTGACAGCATGGAGCCTGCTTAGGATTCTCTCTCTCTCTCTCTCTCTCTCTCTCTCTCTCTCTCTCTCTCTCTCTCCCTCCTTCCCCCATGCAAGTGCATGCTCTCTCTCTGTCTCTAAAAATAAACAAATAAAAAAAATTTAAAAATCAAACTCAAATTTATCTTGAAAGTAAAAAGATTTGTTACTAATGAATATATTAAATGACTGTACCTTAGGTTCTAAAAGCATTTCCCCAAAAATGTTTTCAGTCAACGTGATAGAAGAAGAAGAATACAAACTTAAGTCTCAGATTGGAGTTTGATCAACCACTGGCTCACATTATCTGTTGTCCGTGTTGGGCAAGGTACTTAGTTTTCTAATCTTTAAAATGAGGATAGCAATGCTTAGCTCTACAAATGCTGTTAGACTAGAGGTGATAAAGCATTTATAGCAGGTTCTAGCACATGGTAGGCATTCAAAAAATTACAACGAAATAGAAATGACAATATGATTATCCTAGGAGTACAGTCACTTAAGGTAGCCACTTTGAAGAAAAAAGAATAATTATTTAGGTATGTAAGTTGTGGTAAATGTTTTAGGGCATCTGTTTTATTTCCCTGTGGTAATATCGATTGTGAACTATTGAGACATTCTGAGATGGTTCTTTCCTAAGAGAGCCTTCCATTTCTAGTTCATATATTCATTCAGTGATCCAACAACACAATTAAATACACTCATCACTGCAATTTATTTGGATTGTCCTCAGGTAATGAGCTTCACTCAATGTTGCCAAGT
Source organism: Puma concolor (assembly GCF_028749965.1). Classification (NCBI taxonomy): domain Eukaryota; kingdom Metazoa; phylum Chordata; class Mammalia; order Carnivora; family Felidae; genus Puma; species Puma concolor. The sequence goes on from NC_141672.1 coordinate 47,328,241, forward strand.
TGGCATACTCCCTCTTCTCCCAGCCAGAGCTCCTGAGAACAACTGAAACACTAGACAGGTGTTCTGATCATAGAGAGACACAAATCACTGCAAGGCAAAACAATTATAAAGCTGTGCTTACAATGTGGTATTGATGATGACCCTCTCCTTCTCCCAAAGTTCCTGACCTTGGCACTATGCATCCCTAGTCCTGAGGACGGTAGAGAAGTTGGAAGTTTTGCTCCTAGAGGTTTCTTGTATCTGTGGCTGCCGTCTGCCCTGTGTTCTGCCTCCTTGGTTCCAGGGGATGTTGAGGAACTAGCTGCCTGCCTTAAGCTCTGTACCTGTCAATCTTTCCTGGATCACAGATAGTCCTCTTATTCCTCAAAGAAGTGTCTTTATGTGGTTTTCTCTCTCACATTCACCATTATCTTCACGATCACCATTTTCCTTTGCTGGTCAGACAGTCAGCCCTGATCTCCCTTGGGCTCACTCCTTCAGTCTTTGCCCATTGCCCCTCTCCCTAGCACATATCAGTCATGTTACCCATTGGTTGATGAGCTGCCATATTTTACGACATAGCTTTCTAAGTGATGTGAGTGTGATATGTACAAAAGTTTTTAAAAAGCAAAATATGATAAAATAGTGAGTTTGGTCTAGAGAGAACTAGGCAGATTTCACAAAGGAGCTAAGATTTGACAGATGAGTAAAAACACCACAAAGAGGGGAAGGAATGTAATTTCAGAAGGAAATGAAAGGAAGGAATTGCAGAAGGAATGAAAAAATCGAAGGCACAAAAGCATGAAAATCCATAGGGTCAGGAAAGTATGTTCACTGTCAGCAGTGTGTAGAATGTATGGTGGAGAATAACCAGAGATAAGACTGGGAGGGGAAGGTGGGACCAAACCGCACAGGCCAATCTATGAAGCTCACATTTACAGTGTTGGCAATAGGAAGCCACCAAAAATGTTAGACATGAAGTGACATGATAGAGCTGCACTTTAAAGCTGAATGTTTTAGCACTGTGGGGGCCAATGAGAAGGAAGTGAGTCTAGAGATAGGGAAATTAATCAAGAGAGATCCACGCTGGCAGGAATGAGAACTTGAACTGTGGATGGCAAGGGGAAAAGAGCAGGCAATTGAATCAAGAGACTTCAAAGGAAAAAGTAATAGGATGAGAAGACTAACTGAAACTGAAAATAGAAGTCAAAGATAATTCTGAAATGACATTTTTAATTCCTGTGCTCTCTCCCGATAGATAGATGATAGATAGATAGATAGATAGATAGATAGATAGACAGATAGAAGATATATCTATCTGTATCTCTTATATATCTATATATAGAGATCTTCATCTTACTTTCACCAATACCTTTTTTAAAAAAATCTAAACACCTGCATATAATATGGTGCCTTGATGACAAAGCACAAGTACTTGCACAATAGAATAGAAGAGCTTCAAGGAGCTCATCATTTTCTCAGAAGAGCTTGGGCATCTGGAATAAGTTACAGGGAGGTTATGGAATTTTCTTCCCTGGAGGTCTTTTACAACAACTAGATACCCATCTGTCCATGATGGCTTAGGTGTGGTCCTCTCTGAAGCCTGGGAGGTGGCCTATTGAGTTCTTATGATCTCTTCCAGGCCTACAATTCTATGGTTCTACATCATTTTATGGCTTAACCCCAAGGTATATTATTCATTTGATAAAATAAATAATAAGATGAAACTTGGAATTTTTTATGGACACTGTCATAGAATATATTCTAGAAATTCTTAAAATTAACTAGTGAGTTCACTAAGTAAATTATGAATAATGTTATGGGGTGGGATTTCCCAAAGTGTGTTTGATGGGGAACTAGTACTGCAAAACTCTTGCTTCAAAAAATGGCAAGTGATGGAAATTCACGGTACATATTGAGATGTTCTATAGGAAAGAAGCTTTAAAAAGTTTCTTTGAAATTTTCAAAGTTTCACCTAAAGTATCTCCAAACTTTTACAAGAAAGAGAGAGAGAGAGAGAGAGAGAGCTGTATCTTTATCTACCTATGACTATCAATATCTACCTATCATCTTTTTAACTTCCTATGAAAATGCGGTTTCATAAAACCTATTTTGGTAAATATTATTCTGACCTATTCTTCCTGTCATAAGAAAATCTGGGTTGGGCGTATCACCAGTAACATTTAACCTTGTCCAAGGATGATCTTTGGTTAATCTGGTAACTGAGTTATTTTAAAATTACAGTTTGTTTCCCTATAAAGTGGAGATAATAACACCTATCTCATAAGGTTGTTAAGAGAATTAAATACAATGAGATGTGTAAAGCACCTGGCACAGGGCCTAGTATCTTGTAAATACTCCATAAATGTTAGCTTCCTGCCCTCTGCTTCTCCGTTAAGTTGTGGTATCTAATACATCTTACAAAGAAATAGTTTAGGGGCTGAGGGTCAAGTGATCAGCCCTTCTCAATGACCACAGCTATAAAGAAATATGTATGTATGTGCACAAGGGTCACTATACAAAAGTAAGAATATTTCTAAAAGTGATGGGATCATGGATGGTTTGTTTCATTTGTTTTTTAACTTAATGGGTTTTGTTTTTTAGAGCAGTTTTAGGTTCCCAGAACAACGAAGCAAAAAGTGTAGAGTTCCCACTCAACCCCTTCGCCACACACATACAGCCACCCTTACTATCGGCGTTCTGTACCAGGATGGTACCTTTGTTACAACCAAGGAACCAACAACGACACATCATTATCAATCAAAGTCCATAGTTTACATTAGAGTTCAATGGTTGTATCATACATTCTATAGGTTTTAATAAATATATGTGACTTATATCCACCCTTACTGTGTCATATAGGGTAGTTTCACTGCCTTGAAAATTCCCTGTGCTCCACCTACTCATCATTCCCTTCTCCCAAACCCCTGGCAACCGCTGATCTTTCCACATAATGTGGTATGTAGCCTTTTCAGATTGGCTTCCTTCATTTAGTAATATTGGAAGCCCTCTTTTTTTTTTTTTTTCAACGTTTATTTATTTTTGGGACAGAGAGAGACAGAGCATGAACGGGCGAGGGGCAGAGAGAGAGGGAGACACAGAATCGGAAACAGGCTCCAGGCTCTGAGCCATCAGCCCAGAGCCCGACGCGGGGCTCGAACTCACGGACCGCGAGATCGTGACCTGGCTGAAGTCGGACGCTTAACCGACTGCACCACCCAGGCGCCCCTTGGAAGCCCTCTTTTAAAGGCCTTCCAACTGATTAAGTCAAACCCACCCAAAATAATCTCCCTTTTGATTAACACAGAGTCAACCGACTAGGAATTTATACACATCTGCTTTTAAGTTTCCCCTATGCCTTTTTAAAACAGTCTTGCTAAAATGAATACTTTTAAATGTAAGATAATTAAGTAGAAAATTGACAAATAGAAGAAATGAGGCAAGAAAAAAGAAAAAATGGATATTGTGAGTTAGGGACCCTGTGCTGGAGTAGCCTAGCCATACCTGCTTCACACTTCCCCACAGTGCTGAGTCCTATTTCCTGACAGGCAATTTCAAGTTGTCCTACTCTGTAGTTTCCTACCTGGCTGCTTTCCCTGGACTTCTGCCTTTCTCTTCCAGTTCAAACACCTTTTTTTCAGGGTTCCCTGTGGTCCTAGGACAGAACAATCCTAGTGAATGCAGAAAACCCAGGGATGACATAGAAATAGCTCCTGTTGATTGGTGCTTACTATGTGTCAGGCACCGTACTAAGCATTCCACATATATTATTTCATTTAATCTTCATATCAGCATCATGAGGTGCGTATATATCTCTGCATTTTAGAGATGTCCAAACTGAACTTAACAGCACAGAGGTAAGAATTGTCAGATGCAGCATTCAAGTCCATGATGGCCTGCTTCAAACCCTTTATATTAACACCGCTTTATGCTCTGAAAGGTAACCTAAGTGTCCCAGATCAGTGATTCCCAAATGTTAATCCTACCCTTAATGATGAAGTTTTCACTGATGTGAACTGTCCTGATTATTTCTTGATGGGCAGTCACATTCCAGTGTCTCAGGTGTGGGAGGTGCAAGGGAGGAGCCAGCTTCTTCCCTGAAGCGTTCACTGCTATGTTTCTGACCTACACCAGCCACAGGGTTTTCAAACACTCAAGGGAAAAAGGGAAGGAACTTTATGGGCTTTACAATTCTACTTCTTAGAGCAAAAACTGACTATTCTAAATTAAGAAAAAGGGCATTAAATTGGCTTCCAATTTTTATGTGAAGTTTGACTTAAAAAAATTTTTTTTTCAATGTTTATTTATTTGAGAGAGAGAGAGAGAGAACTTGAGTAGGGAAGGGGCAGAGAGAGAGGAAGACACAGAATCCCAAGCAGGCTCCAGGCTCTGAGCTGTCAGCACAGAGCCCGGTGTGGGGCTCAAACCCACGAACTCTGAGATCATGACCTGAGCTGAAGTTGGATGCTTAATCGACTGAGCCACCCAGGCATCCCAAAATTTGACTTCTGATAAAGATTTTTAATTGGAAAAAAAGAGCTAAGACAAGATTGTGATAAAAATCAAAGTACAGCACCAAGATGGACAACAGGCTTTACCTCAAGGTATACTGACAAACACAGAGCCTACAAAACGTCACACAAATGTGATATAAAACAAAATTTTTGTTTGCAGTTTTCAGAATTTGAATTTTAAAAGAGCCCTTTTGAAAATTCCACTTTTTCAAGGTTGAATTTCAGTAAAAGTCACTGACTTTTTAACCTACACAGTTCAGAATTTTGATGAATGTAAAGCAGTCACATGCCCACTACTGCAGTCAAGATAAAGAACATTTCCATCAGACCAAAAATCCCCTCTACTTTTTCACCTTTGCAGTTAAGCCCTTGTCTTCACCTTTGGCCCCATGCAACTGCTGATCAACTTTTAATTACTAGAGTTTTGCCCTTTGTATAATTTCATAGAAATGAATTCATATAGTGTATGCTATTTTGTGTAAGGCTTCTGTCACTCAGCATAATGCTTTTGAAATTCCTGCATGCTGTTGCATCTATCAGTAGTTCATTCCTTTTTACTGCTAAATAGTGTTTCACTGTATGGACATACCATAATTTATTTATTCACCTATTGATGGATATTGGTAGTTTTCTGTTTGGGGCTTTAATGAAAAAAGTTGCTATGAATATTTACATATAAACCTTTGTGGGAAACATGTGTTTTCATTTTTCTCAGGTAAATGCTTATAAGTGTAATTCCAAAGCCATGTGGTTAGTCTGTAGCTTTATAAGAAACTGTCCAACTGATTTACAGAATGGCTGCAACGTTTTACATTCTCACTGCAATGTATGAGAATTCTGGTTGCTCAGTGTACTTGTCAGCATTTGGTATTATCAGTCTTTTAATTCTAGCCATTCAACTGAGTAGGTAGTAGAATCTCATGGTCATTTTAATGTGAAATTCCCTGATGACTAGTCATATCAAATAGGTACTTACTTGCATTTGTATGTCTTCATTGTGAAGTATCTTTTAAAATCTTTTGCTCACTTTTTTGACTGGGTTGTTTATGTTCTTCTTTATTGAGCTGTAAGGGTTCTGAATATATTTTGAGTACAAATACTTTACCAAGTATATATTCTGTAAATATTGCCTTCCACTATGTGGCTCCTCTTTGTATTTCCTTAACAATGACCTTTGAAGAGCAAAATGATTCATCCTCATGTCCATTTATGAAGTTTTCTTTCATGGCTCATGCTTTCTGTGTCCTATATATAGTTTTTGACTAACTCAAAGTTACAAAGAGTTTCTCCTATGTTTTCTTCTAGAAGTTTTATGTTATTAGCACTTGTGTTTAGGTCTGTGATCCACTGAGAGTTGATTATATATGTATGATGTGAGGTAAAGATTCTAAGTTGGTATTTTCCATATAGATATCTGATTGTTTCTGTGCCATTTGTTGAAAAGACTATCTCTGTGGAATTATCTTAGCCCTTTTATTGAACATCAATTGATCATATATGTGTCAGTCTACTTCTGAGTTCTCTATTCCATTACATTGATCTATATGTCTGTATCACACTATTTTACTCTCTGTAGCATCACAGTAAGTCTTGAAATCAGATGGTATAAATCCTTCCATTTTTTTCTCCCTTTTTCAAAAGTATCTATATTGTTTTAGGTCCTTTGAGTTTTCATTTTAGAATGAGAATTTTAGAATCAGCTTCTCTTGTCAGGAACAAGACAGAGATGTCTACTCTCACCACTGTTATTCAACATAGTACTGGAAGCCGAAGCCACAACATTAAGTCAACAAAAAGAAATATAAGGCATCCACATGGGCAAGGAAGAAGTAAAACTTTCACTATTTGTAGATGACATGATATTCTATATAGAAAACCTAAAAACTCCACCAAAAAAACTTCTAGAACTGATAAACGAATTCAGTAAAGTTGCAGGATACAAAATCAACATACAAAAAATATGTTGCATTTCTATACACCAATAATGAAGAAGCAGAAAGAGAAAGTAAGGTATCAATCCCATTTGCAACTACACCAAAAACAATAAGATACCTAGGAATAAATCCAACCAAAGAAGTGAAAGATCTGTATTCTGAAAACTATAAAACACTGATGAAAGAAGTTGAAGGTGACACAAAGAAATGGAAAGATATTCCATGTTCAGGGATTAGAAGAACAAATGTTGTTAAAATGGCTATATTACCAAAAGCAATCTACACATTTGATGCAATCCCTATCAAAATACCAACAGCATTTTTCACAGAGCTGGAACAAATATTTCTAAAATTTGTATGGAACCAGAAAAAACCCTGAATAGCCAAAGCAATCCTGAAGAAGAAAACCAAAGCTGGAGGTATCACAATTCTGGACTTCAAGTTGTATTACAAAGCTATAGTGATCAAAACAGTATGTTAGTGGTACAAAAATAGACACATAGATCAATAGAACAGAATAGAAAACCCAGAAATGAACCCACAACAATAGGGTCAATTAATCTTCAACAAAGCAGGAAAGAATATCCAATGGGAAAAAGATAGTTTCTTCAACAAATAGTGTTGGGAAAACTGGACAGCCACATGTAAAAGAATGAAACTGGTCCATACATAAATGTAAATTCAAAATGAATTAAGACCTTAATGTGAGACTTGAAACCATAAAGATTCTAGAGAAGAACACAGGCAGTAAATCTTTGACATCTGCCATAACAACTTCTAGATATGTCTGCAGAGGCAAAGGAAACAAAAACAAAAATAAACTATTGGGGTTTCATCAAAATAAAAAGCTTCTGCAGAGTGAAGGAAACAATCAACAAAAATAAAAGGCAACCTATGGAATGGGAGAAGGTATATACAAATGACATATCTGATAAAGGGTTATTATCCAAATTCTATAAAGAACTTATCAAACTCAACACTCCAAAAATAAATAATCTAATTACAAATTGGGCAGAAGACATGGATAGACAGTTTTCCAAAGGAGCCATACATATAGCCAACAGACACATGAAAAGATGCTCAACATAACTGATCATCAGGGAAATACAAATCAAAATTACAATGATATATCACCTCACATGTGCCAGAATGGCTAAAATTAACAATATGAGAAACAACATGTGTTGGCAAGGATGTGGAGAAAGGGGAACACTCTTGCACAGTTGATAGGAATGCAAACTTGTGCAGCCACTTTGGAAAACAGTATGAAGTTTCCTTAAAAAGTGAAACAGGGGCACTTGGGTGGCTCAGTCGGTTGGGCATCCGACTTTGGCTCAGGTCATGATCTCGCGGTTTGTGAGTTTAAGCCCCCCATCAGGCTCTGTGCTCACAGCTCAGAGGCTGGAGCCTGTTTTGGATTCTGTGTCTCCCTCTCTCTCTGCCCCTCTCCCCCTTGCTCTCTCTCTCTCTCTCTTCTCTCTCTCTGTCTCTCAAAAATAAATATAAAATTTTTTTAGAAAAAAGTTAAAGATAAAACTACCTCACAATTGCATTGCTAGATATTTACCCAAATACAAAAATCTAATTCAAAGGGATTCATGTACCCTGATGTTTATAGCAGCATTATCTGCAATAACCAAATTATGGAAACAACCCAAGTGTCCAGTGACTGATGAATGGGTAAAGAAGATGTTGTGTATATATACAATGGAATATTACTCAACCATAAAAAAAAAGAAATCTTGCCATTTCCCGTGACATGGATGGAGCTTGAAAGTATTATGCTAAGTGGATGAAGTCAGAAGAAGACAAATACCATATGATTTCACTCATGTGTGGAATTTAAGAAACAAAACAAATGGGCAAAGGGGGGAAAAATAGAGAGGGAGACAAACCAAGAAATAGAGCTGTAACTATGGAGAACAAACTGATGGTTACCAGAGGGGAGGTAGGTGGGGGGACGCATAAAATAGGTGATGGGGCTTAAGGGAAGCACTTGTTGTGATGAGCAACATGTGTGGCATAGAAGTGTTGACTCACCATATTGTACACCTGCAACTAATATTACATTGTATTTTCAGTACTGAAATTTAAATAAAAATTAAAAAAAAAAAAAAAGAGTCAGCTTCTCAACGTCTACAGAAAACACTTGCTAGGATTTTTGCTTGGGAATTCATTCACCCTATAGAAAAACAGGAAAAATTCACATCTTAACAATATTGAATTTGCCGTTCTCTCACAATAATGGATCTCTACATTTATTTGTCTTCTTTCATTACTTACAGTCATTTTTTTTTACAATTTTCAGACTTATGTGTCTTTAATTTTACATGTTTTACACAGCTTTTGTTAAATTTATCCATATTTAAGGTTTTCATGCTATTGTAAATGATCATTGCTTTTTAAATTTAAAATTCTGTTAATTATTAGCATATGAAAATACATCTGATTTGTGTATGTTGACTTTTTATTCCATAACCTTGCTAAATACATTTATTAGTTCTGTAGGTTTTTTTAAGGATATTTTGGGATTTTATGCAAAGAAGACCATGTCATGTATGTTTTATTGGTTAAGATATATTACCCTTTTATACATTTCTGGATTCAAATTATTAATATTTTGGTAAGGTTTTTTGCATCTGTGTTCATGAAAGATACAGATCTAGAATTTTTTTTCTAATGTCTTTCTATTATTTTGGTAACAGGTTAATGCTAGCGTCCTAAAAATGGTTTGGAAAATATTCTTTCCTCTTTTGTTTCCTGGAGGAGTTTATGTAGAATTGGTATTATCTCTTCACTAAATGCCTGGTACAATTAATCAATGAAGTTATCTGGACCTAAGGTTTTCTTTTAAGGGAATATTTTAACTTTGAATTCAATTTTTAAAAATAAATGTAGGGCCATTTAGCTCATCTATTTTGTTTTGAGTTAGCTTTGGTAGTTTGTTGCATTTCAAAATTTCATCCGTTCCACCAGACTGATGAATTTCTTGGCTTATAGTTATTCATAATATTGCCTTATATTTCTTTTAAATTTGCAGGCTCTGTAGTTATATTCCCTTTTATATTCATGATAGCAATAATTTGTGTCTTCTTTTTTTTTCCTGATCAATCTGTCTAGTTTTTAAGGAATATATGGATCTTCTCAAATAAGTTTTGGGATTTACTGATTTTCTTATTACTTTGATAGTTTCATTTTTCTCATATTTTATTGCTTTCTGTAGTTACTTAAGTTTTACTTCTTTCTACTTAAGTTAATTACTGATGCTCTCTTGTTTCTAGTTTCCCCAGATGGAAGCGTTGATCACTGACTTTATAATTTTTCTCTGTAATAATATACTTTTTATATGCTATCCATTTTTCTTTAAGTAAACTATTTTAGATGAATCTCACAATTTGATAATTGTGTTTTCTTTTCGTTTATATAAAACTTTTACAATTCCCCTTGTGATGTATTCCTTTATCCATGAATTATTTAGATATGAGCTGTTTAATTTCTAACTATTTATGGATTTTCCAGAAATATTTTCTTTCCATAACTAATTTCTAGTTTAATGTCATTGTTATCAGAAAAAAAAAACCACTCTGTGAATATTTAAATCCTTTAAAATTTTTGGAATTTATTTTATGGCCCAGAATACTGTCTATTTTTGTTACTGCCCCATGTGCACTTAAGATTGTGTAGTATGCTGTTGTTGGGAGGAGTGTTGTATAAATGATTATAGAAATGCATCTGTCTTAGTCTGTTTGTAAATTTAACAAGATGCCACAGACTTTGTGGTTTATAAATAACAGAAACTTGTTGCTTACAGTTCTGGAATCTGGAAGTTCAAGATCAGGGTGCCAGCATGGTTGGGTGAAGACCTTCTTCTGGACTGCAGACTTCTTATGGTATTCCCACATGGAAGAAGGGAGAGGGAGTTCTGTGGGATTTCTCTCCTATGAGCACTATTCTCGTTCATGAGAGCTCTACTTCATGGCCTAATGACCTCCCAAAGACCCCACTTCCTAATACCATCATCTTTGACAGTTAGGATTTCAACATATGACTTTCGGGAGGGACACAGTCAGACCACAGCAGCATCCTAATGGCATCACCTTCCTTTTTTCAGGATATATCCTAACCTTCTAGAATGAGCACAGGTCTGGCGCTAGAACAATCGCAACTTCTGGTTTCTCAGCTGATGTTTTGAATTTGAATTCCTCTTATACCACTATGTCCCAATCTCCTTACCCATAAAATGGAAATTAAAACAGTATAGCCAACCATAAACTGAAATAACATATTGGGGGCAGGGGTTGGGCATGTGGAGGGAAAAAGAAGATATAATCTTCATCTTTTTTAAAGCCAAGATATTTTATAGCAAATCTTTATGTCGTCATCAGCATGGTCTCCTCTTCCCGACCACATTCCAATCTTTAAACAGATATTGAGATGTCACTTTTTTCTGAAGTAAAAGAAGTCTAGAGCTACCTCTCTCTAAGTTATTAGAAACATCCATGAAGAGTCTTTTTCTTTCTTCCTCCCCTAAATTAATGTGTAAATATCATTAAGTTAATTGGCACGTTACATTGTAATAGAATTACTTGGGTTGCTTGTGGTCACACTGTTGCAGCATCACTGAACTCCCTATTTATGATTTGTTCTCAATATATAAATCACTGACTTATTTAGCATTTATAGCTTGCTTTCCTTCAAGTAAAAAACAGTTTCATCATCTTTTCTGAAAAGTCATGATTCCATTGTTCCGACCCAATATTCTAAATTTAAAAGTCCTGGCATACAGTTCTGTAGGAGGGAAGACAGAATACACTGAAGTGCTGACTCATAATAGAGCACCACTCTGAGTAAATCCTAAAACAATTCAAATTATGATTTTGTTCAAAATGAACTTTTACCATCTACAATGCTTTGAACTGGTGGCAGGGTGACTTGGACTAAAATTCAGCTTCAACCAATCTAAAACCCAGTCAAAACCACTGTAGATTCTTCTACAGTGGTTTTAAGAATGCCTCCTCATTTCCCTGACTTAGAATCGTACGGTTTTGCTGGGACCTATGGCTTAAGAGAATGGTAAAAATGTCATGATATGTCAGGAGGAATGACTCAAACAATGGAAGCATATCTTGGAAAGGAGCGGATCCAAAGATGTGAGCATACAGACAGAAATTTCTGGAGACATACAATAGCTTTCACTGATCCATGAGGGTAGAACCATTAGGAAGGTAAGTGGGTGCCCCAACTTCACCCCCTTTCACTGCATCTCTGCTTCAGTCTTCTCCAAGGGCTTCTACTGCTCTAGGAAATAAATTGAGGATAAAACTAGGAAAGTGGCTGCACCTTGGATCTCCTTCCTTCAGTAGTGTTCCTGGGAATATAGGCAAAGGAGCATTTCATTTTGTGGAAGTTAGAAGCAATATAAAGTTGGTAAAGGCTCAAGTGTGTATCGAACCCCCTTTAAGAACTGGACAATTCAAAGAAAGCTTAGCCTCTGTGCTCAAATAGCTTATCTTTCGACAAGATAAGGAAACACATTTGAAACAAGAGTGAACAAAATGAAGTTATACATAATTCACTGCTAAATCATCACTCCATTAATCACATTCCATATCATTTAATTTTCACACCTTGCCTCACATAACTACTTCTGTATAGGCTGAAATTCCTGTCATTCCTCTTATTGCTTAAGTGAAGGCGACTTTGAGGACAGAGGTCCATGCCCCTCACTTGCCTTCACCCTTACACCCTGGGCCTGGTATATATAATATTCTATTTATTATTATATATGTTCAAAGTGGTTAAGAGTAATAAAAGAAAGAGATTAATGAAGATGAGGTAGTCACAAAAATTCAATTTAAAAATCTTGATCTTGCAACTCTAGGATTTGGCACATAGAAAGCTCACAATATATATGCTGTGAATGAATGGTTTGGAGAAATAAAGTATTCCAGGAGAGAAAACAATATCAACAGAGAGGCATGAGAATGGCATTTTGATGAATGTGAGAGAGATTAGCCAAACTAGATCTGAAGTTGGATTACATGAAATAACAGGAAGTAAGGATCACTAGGATGGACAAATTATGGGTCTAGAAAACTCAGAAGAGAAGCTTGGGTTGGATGCCCAAGAAAACAGGGGTCTTTGAAGGTTTGGGGACCCCTGAGCTGTGGAACAAGAGTGTCTGCAGAAGATGAATATCCATGGCCTATAGGATGAGTTAGGAAAGAGGAGGCCTCGCCTAGTCTATCTATGAGCCCATGCCAGCCATCCAGGTGTGAAGTGATAGCTGGGACTGGGGGGGGGTGGGTAGGTGATAGAAAGGAAGGAGGTGTGGATAAGAGGCATTTCAAAGGGAGACTCAGCAGGATTTAATAAACGCTTTTCAGTAGATCAAAATCTCTGCGTTTACCACATCTGCAACAGAAGAGATAAGAAAATGACTAACACTTGTAGAAGAAGCAAAAGATGGAAGGCTTAGGAAATAGAAGCCAGGCCTGGGGGTCAGCAACCCATGACCTTGCCCAGTAGACTTGCTAATTCATTCCTTAAAATCAGGAGGTAGCCTCACCGTTACAACTTGCTAGCCTCTTTCTTTCTTTCTTTCTTTCTTTCTTTCTTTCTTTCTTTCTTTCTTTCTTTCTTTCTTTCTTTCTTTTTCTTTCTTTCTTTCTTTCTTTCTTTCTTTCTTTTCTTTTTAAAAATTTTTTTTAATGTTTATTTATTTCTGAGACAGAGAGAGACAGAGGATGAGTGGGGGAGGGGCAGAGAGAGAGGGAGACACAGAATCCGAAGCAGGCTCCAGGCTCTGAACTGTCAGCACAGAGCCTGATGCGGGGCTCAAACTCACAAACCGTGAGATCATGACCTGAGCCGAAGTCGGTCGCACAACCAACTGAGCCACCCAGGCGCCCCTTGCTTTCTGACGTTGTATAAAGTCTAAGATGTAAAGAGAAAAAAATATCCTAGTCCTTGTCAGTAGCAGCCTTTCCAGAACTTTCTGGAGCTTTCTGGAACTGCCAACTTCTCAGGGCAGAATTCTTCTGAGCTTGCCAAACTCTCACCTCCTGGCCATCTCTCTTCTGAAGCTGAGAACACCCTAAGACAAGCACCCAGGGATGCCTCCACCTGTGGGAAGATTTGGGTCTCTGAACATTAGCAGGTGACAACAATTCTCAATTTCTTATTTCAGCATATACTCAATGTGATGTGTAGAAAGTGTGAACTCACTGAGTTGTAGAAATCCATCTCAGCATACACACAAAAGAAAGTACAATAGAATTAAAATTAAAGAATAAAGTGAACTACAAAAGCATCATCCATTATGTACTTTCCTTATATTTTCTCTTTTGGATGGGGATATTGCATTCGCTGTAGATTCTGCCATCTGGGGGGCAACCCATTGATGCTCCCAGCATTCATATATCTGTTCAGGAGGGAAGAAGGACTTCTCTGAAGAGATAAATTGTGGTATAGCCACACAACATATAATGGAAATGATGTTATGGAACAACGTGCATAATAAACTTGATGACACAATTTCATCTGCTACTGAAAAGAAATGATCATTGCATGACATGACAGAGGTGCGAAGTAATGCTACAGTGGCAAATATATGCTGCAATATAGAAATATGCCAAACCGACCAACATGTTATACACCTTAAACTTACACAACTTATGTAAATTATATCTCAGTAAAAGTAAATTAAAAAAAAATAAAGTAAAAACTTTATCTGCCCTGGAGAAAGCTCAAAAACAAAGCAGGCAAGTCGCAAAAGAATATATATATTAACATTCTATTACACAGTCTAAAACCTTGAAAGGAACTTTTTTTTTTTTTTTTTTTGGTGAGGGACCCATTAATGTATAAGAAAATCTAAATACTTGTATCTGGAAGCGGGAAGAAGAATGGGGTGGGGAAAACACAATGGGGTGTACACAGGGGCTTCAACTATACCTGTAATGATTCATTTCTTCAGCTGGGTAGTGGGTACACAGGTGTTCATTGCATAATTCCTTTCACCTTTCCATAGCTTTGAAACATTTAACAATATATTTTCTTTAAACCTTCAGTTCTTTCCTGGGGAGAAGGGTGGACATCCACGCTGGAGCAGGGCCTTTCCACCACACAGAAGTGGCTTCTCTCCCCCCTCCTCAGTGCAGGAGAGACTCACATCCACGGCAGGGAGACAAAGAAGGAGAGAGGAGACGCCTGCATAGAGCATTCAGTTATTAAAGGGACAAATATCTTTCATTCAGCCCTTCCTAATAAACTTTTAAAAGTCCACACATTTTTATTTTTGCTGCACAAAATTCCTCCAGGAGGAGGAGGGGCGTCATTTCTTAGCATTCCTGAGCAAGGGAAAGGGTTTCCTCCTATTACAATTCTTAAGAGGGCAAACATGTGAGAGTCACCAAAAATGCTCAAATGCCTGTGCCTTGCTGGCCAACAGAAAGGGGATTAGTAAAGCACCATTAACCCCACAATGAAAACACATCAGTTTAGGGTTTTCTTTCATCCTAAACCCAGTTTATAAACACAGCCTTATCACAGGGGCATGTTTATCTGCATGTGTTACAAGTAGATTCCCAAAAAGCAACAGTAGCTAATGAAATTAAATATGATGTTGGAAAATCTCTCTGCTCCTTCCAGCAAAAATGACACAGAAGACAGGCCAGACTGTGGTTTAGCTTCAGCATCTCCTACTCTAGTTTATTTAGAAACTTTATTAAAAGTTTAAGAAAGCCAGAGATTTGAACCAAAGAATCTCCTGCAATTGCGATCACTCACACCAAATGTCTAAAGCAAGTCAAAAGACGGAGTTTTTTCATGGCTTTGCAGTGCCAGGAGTGAAGACACATTCCATTCATTTATGATCATTTATCTGAGAAGTGGCTGATGACAAAGGAAACTTAATTACAGCTTTCTTCTCCTCCTGCTTCCAACCACCCAAGGAGGTCCAAGAGCTTCCCTGATTGTTTTTATTTATACCTAAACTTTACAGAGGCTAATTTGACTGGAGACCTTAACTGGACTTTTCTCAAAGCTTTCCTTTAAGGGTTAATGTTTTGCTATTGCTATCATCTTTTTCACCAGAGGCTCACATTTGTTATGCATAGTTACTAATGAAATGATGACACAAATGGAGAGGCAGTGCCGGCTGTCACTCCCAAAGGGCCAATGTGCAAATTTAAATATGTCTCAGTTCTTAAACATCATGCATAGAAATCTGTACAGTATGTGCCATACAAAATTCCTGACAATGGCAGGATCACAGCTAAAGAGACTTGAAAGCAAAATGTAACTTACCATCTACTCTTCTCCCCTGACATGAGGATGGGGATGGGATGGGGGCAGGTCAGTAATGAAACTAAGTATGCGGTATTTTCTGAACCAAAGCCTGGAGCCTGTGGGCTCTGAAGAGTTGATGCAATCAGAAAGACGAGAATATTTGATGTTAGAACTCTCCTGGAGTGTTTGGGGTATGTGGTTTCCATGGATAGCTGAGGGTAGAAGCAGAGAGATGCAAATGTACACCCGAGGACTCCTGTGTGGAGAGAGAGAACTTTTTTTTTTTATTTTTTATAACTGACAACATTTCTCTTGATCTCCTCTGTCTTCCCAGGACAGACAACTCACCCTATTCCACTCAGGTTGCTATAGTCTGATCTAAAGGTCTGCTGTCGAACTTGAGTGTTATTATCCCCAGCTACTGTCTAATTGTCACATCTGGTTTGTATGTCAGCCCTCCAGGGCTTCTACCCTTCCCTTTCTCCTCTTTCTCCTTGGAGGCAATCTAGTTTCCTGGCTGACTTTCACACTGTCCTGGCACTGAGAAGGAGCATCTAGTCCTGAGCAGTCCCTGGTTTGGGTTTCTCGTCTCACCCGGTCTTTGAGCATCAATTTCTCTCTTTGCCATGCCTGCTGTGGTGTGGCTTCTACCTGGTCTTTGGGAGTGTGAGGCTGGAATCCACAGACTTCTCCATTACTTACTTTTGGCTTGTTGTAGAGCTCTTGCATCCTATCCTGATCCAGACCCTTTCTGAGTTACTCATTTGCTTGTCTTCTGCATCCCTGCCTTTCTTCTGGGCCTGAGAATTCCCAGTTACTGTCTCTGTACTGCTACATAGCATATGGGGTTCTGGCAACTACCCAGACCTGCCTCCAGAGCACCTCCCCGAGACCTCACTATTTTATTGCTCTAATCCCGTGGGTTGGATTTTTCTGAGTGACTTGCAGGCTTACAAAGAAAACCTAGCACGTTTCCTGATACTTATTTTCAGATTCCTTCCAAACCTATCTGGGAATTATCTTCCTACCCCTTGTCCAGGGTGTTGACCTATGAAAGGAAGGAGAGAATTAGCAATACTTTAAGGATAATAGTTTGGAGAAGGATTATCCAGAACAAAGGATAATGAAGGTTTTATTCATTCACTTATTTATTTACCCATTCATTTATAAATTTTGACTGTGCTAAACACTGTGCTGATTATGTAAGTATAAGCAAGATATGGTCCATGCTTTTAAGGAATTTCTAGTCTAGTTGAAAGCAGGCATGTTAACAGGTATTTTCAGGGCACACTGGAGACATCCAAAACGTAAATAGATAGCTTCTATACAGACTGGCAGGGCTGTATGGGGATTCAGAAAAGTTTTCTTAGAAAAGTTCATGTTTCCCTTAAGTCTTGAAAGATGGTTGGGCTATCATCAACAGGGGGACAGAGCTTTTTTGGCACTGGGAACAATAGGAGTAAAAATATAGGGACATGAAACAGAATTAGAGAGCTACAAGTATGGTATAATTTATTATAGCTGGAGCAAAGATGGTGAAGTGGGGGGAAAAGGAAGAAGTCAAGAAGGGAAAGACGGCCAGGAGAGAGATCATGAAATTAAAGAGTTATGGGGTTTTATCATAAGAACTGGAAAACCATTGAGTCTTTGAATCAAGGGAGAGATATGTCCTTTTACCTTGTAGAAAGATTATTCTTGCCACAGGGTAGAAGGTGGACTTGAGTAGGTCAAGATTGGAAGTAGGAAGGCCAGACAGGAAATGATGAGAATGTGAATAAGGGAGCAATAGTGAGAACAAAAGGAGAGAATGGCTATGAAAAATACTTAGTAGGTAGAACTGAGAAGACTTGATTACTTGCTGATAGGAGAGGAAGAATTTGACAATGAATGGATGTTTGGGGCGGGGGGGGGGGGGGGGGGGGGGGGTAGTGGTAGAATATGCTAAGATAAAGAGTATAATACAGGAGACAGACTTTATCAGGCAGGTTTAGTTCAGTTTGGAGCACACTAAGTTTAGGGAGCTTTTGAGAAATCCAGATGGAGAGATATTTAATAGGTAATCCAATAAGTCAGGAACTAAGTGTCAAAGTCTGGGCTAATTGTATACATTCGGAAGTTGTAAGTATAGAGATAGCTGTATCAGTCTTTGCATACTTGAATATGTCTTTATTCTGCACTAATAATTTGGGCATAGGATTTTAAATGGAAATTAAGTACTGATCTGTATTCTAGTATATAGGCTTGTTGATGAGCTGTCCAATTTCCATTTTAGTCTTATTTCCTTTTATTTTCCCCCAACTCTGGGAGAACACTAGAAGGGGAAGAGAAAGAACAAAGATGAAAGCTTAGTAATACCAGCACTTTAATAGTTAAGAAAAAGATATGGACTCTTATAAAACAATCTGAGGACAAGGACTCGAAGAACCAGGAAAGCATCAAGTATTTAAAGGGAAAGGTTGAGAGGTTTTCAAGAAGGGAATAATCAACAATATAAAAATTCCAAAAAGATCAAGTAAGATCTTGATCTTTGGGCCAGTTAGATTTGACAGTCAGTGGGTCATAGGTAACATTCACTAGAACAGTTTTACTCAAGTATTGGGTTGGGACTTCTGCTTCAAAATGGCAGACTGAGCACACACATCTATCTCCCTTGTCACCCAACTGAGATGACTGGAAGAATTGTTATGGAGCCTAATTCCATAACAGCACTGAGAATAAGAAGGAGAGGTCATCAGTGTACCAAAAATTTTGACAAATTTCTGGAAAACAAAAAGTAAACAAGCTTTTTACTTTATGACTAAGCAGAACCAAGTGAGCTAAAAAACAAAAGATGCACAGAAAGCCAAAGAAGCTGCTCTTCCTATGGAACCTGGAAAGTTCTGAGACTGGAGTCAGAAGGTTAATTACAACTCAAATCCAGAAAGAGACTGATAAGTTACTGTTAATGTACATGAGCAAAAATGTAAAACTGTGTGAGGGAATGGCTTTTGAGGTGTTGGACCAAGGAGTGTAGAACACAATTTTCAAGTAGGCGAAGTTTATAGATATGAAAATTCTGATCAGAGATGCAATGTGCTAGTTAGAGCAACTTGGTGTGGTACAACTGTTTGCATGGGTGGAGGACTGAAATCCAGACTCAGCTATGGCCCTTGAGAAAAGAGGCTAGAATGCCCCCAAGTTCCTCACAGTAATGTAAAGAAAGGAACCAAGGAGGTAGGGAGGGGACTTACTATAGACTATTTATCACCCTCCCTTTAAACATATCCTCCAGGGCACCTGGGCAGCTCAGTTGGTTAAGTGTTGACTTCTGATTTCTGCTCAGGTCACAATCTCATGGTTCATGGGATTGAGCTCCACATAAGGCTCCTTGGTGACGGGGTGGAGCCTGTTTGGGATTCCCTCTCTCCTTCCCTCTCTCTGCCTCTCCCACCTCAAAATAAAAAAAATAAACTTAAAGCAAATATATATTCCAAGAGGGCTTAGGAGATCATTCTTTCACCAAGACATTGAGAAGTACACTGACTCCTGAGTTAAAGACAAGGGACTTCTTTATCCATGGTACCGCAAACATGAGCATGTGTGCAGCAGTTCCCCTTGTCCCCATGTCCCTCAGCAGTGATTCAGGTGGGCCCAAATGGATATGTGAGCAGGAAGTGGGTTGCATTACAAGAGAAAAATGCTGACGGGAGGGAACCCGGATCTTTAATAATGAGCAGTAAGCATGCCTGCCCTTTGGTGAAAGGGAGACACTATTTCCATCTTCCAAAGCTATAAACAAACATGTCCTTTGCTCCCAGGGGAGACACTGTCACTATCTTCTAAAGCCATTTGCCACATGAACAGAACAGATAATATGGAACAAAAGGCTGTCAGTGTCTTGCTCTCAAGACATGCAGAAGTACAAGAGACCCACAGAGAATTATCACTCAATATCCACATGGAGTCTCTACAATGTCTTAGCTTCTAGTAAAATTTTCCATTAATATGCCACTCTATTGGCCACTCTGATTAATCTGAATGACAGAGCCTGGGACCAAATCTGTTCAGTTCGTCTCATACAACATTTAATTGAAGCTGCTCTCAATAGGACTGGAATCAGCAGGATGGGGCCAACCCACGATATTGATCTCAAAGATCTTGGACCTAGCAGCCAAACAAATCCCATCAACCATCAGGGTCTACCTTACTCCTTAAGTTTCTGCATTTACCTTTCCACTGGGCTTGAGGAATTGATCCTGATACAACAGGATGTATTAGCAATTACATAGACTTTGTCTTGGCAAAGCTTTGGCAAATTTCCTATATGGGAAATCTAGGGCAATTCTATTATGGACAACAACCCTGGCCATTAAATTAGGCTTCCTGGAATACTTTCTACAGCTATGGTAGTGTCATTAATCACTTTAGCTAGTCAGGGACATGTTTTTTTCACCTTTTCTAATTGGGCAGCTCCTGTTATACAGATACCTGCCCACACAACATGTACATAAATAATGGGTCAGTTATCCTCTGGGAAGCTCCCCTTGATTAACCAAGGGTAGCTTCATTTTGGAGAGCTATTTACAGCTATCTGAGGACTACATTATTTACTGATGGTGTTTCCTTAAACATTTGGCGATCTCTTAAGATACCCCTAAGAAAGGTACCAGTCATTTTGTTTTGGAGCGAGAAGCAAGGCAATGCCTAACTTCTTCACAAGAAGTATATTCCCAAAGACATATATGGTGCTTTCAGAAAGTATTGTGCACGATGTGGGGGCCCTTATAAGTGAGACCTCCATCATCTTTAGGTACAAGCTGATCTTTGTGAAGAAGGTTCTTGGGGTGATTCTGAAAGATTTCATTAATGTCCGTCCCTCTCCTGTAATCAGCCAGGTCAAAAGTGTTTTTTTTCCAGGTGTCAGGATTGTTGTTCTCCCTTCACTGCCACAAAATTGCTGTGTCTCTTTTTAGTAGCCACAATTACATTGTTTCTCCAGTCATTACCTATAGACTCTCCAACTAGAAGGATCAGATTCACAATGGACAAGAACATTTCTATAGAACACACAGAGACCAACACAGAGCACCTCAGAGGTATTCAACAAGCAGTATTCTCAACCAAGTGGTTGTTACGATATAGGATCAAGTTAGTCCAGTAAGGGAACACAGGTGGCTGACTCAGAAATAAGCTTAAATTCACCAGGCTACCTTTTAATTGGGCTGCCACCTAGAGGGTATATCAATTAGCCTGGCTTGGAGTCGTCACTGGGAAGCAGAAAGAGTCATTGTGCCCAGCAATTGTCAGTGTGAAATAACCAGTCTTCCAAAGAGGTTGATACAACTTCCTACATCCTTTGTCTTGGGAAGTGGCTGAGAGATGACCCCTTCTTGGAGAAGGCTGCATTCAGTGATTAAATTGTCTTACAAAGGTATGTGGACAAGGAGAAAGTAAGGAAGCCAGAAACAGAAATCATGTTTAAGTAGAGTTTTTAAAGAGACTGTTCTAACTTTTTTCAATACTAGATGCCCATAGATGGTAGAAAACATGGAAAGATCCATCATGTACCTTGATCACAAACCCACTGATGAGTGGTTTCTTTTATTAAAGGTATATTATTGTTGTCAGGCTGCAAGTGATCTGGAAAGCTGAAAGTGTGACACAGATTAGTTTCAAGAGTCACAATGGCATGTTGGGAATTGGCTAATCAGGCTGGATAGCAATACTATATCCTGAAAACTTTTCAATATGGATAAGGTACCCCCAGTAGTTCCAAGAGTAGGTCAAACGTCCAGTATGGTCAGTCTGCCAGGAGTAGGCATGGGACAACTGTGTAAATGTATGGCTAAAGGCATAATTCCAGCAATATACTCCGTTAGTTTTTCCTAGTCTATAATGATAGATGAGTTGTTATATTCAGTATAATGACGGATTGCCAATGGTGGCACTATGGACAGTACAGTTTTCATCAACAGTCTTCCCAGAGAATAGTCCCTTATCATGAGCATCTACATTAATGAAATAGATGGTTTGATCCGAAGCTGTGATTCCCACTCCCCTCCCCCCAGCTTTCAGTCCCAAAGAAGGGAGTCTCTGATATGCCAGTGTGTTGTTTTCCAAATGCAGACCAAATTGCTAGGTCACTGGCAGCAATTCAGAGTCAATAAAAATATAACAAGCATCATCAAGGAGAATATTGGCCAAAGCTATGAAAATGGCCTGGATATTTCCCCATTGAGCATAGTGACCACATCTATTTTCAGATCTACAAGTTGAAACAGAGTTTCAATAGCTCCTGCAGCCCAGTGAACACAATCAAGTTTTAATTTTTTTAATGTTTATTTATTTTTGAGAGACAGAGATAGCATGAGCGGGGGAGGGGCAGAGAGAGAGGGAGACATAGAACATGAAGCAGGCTCCAGGCTCTGAGCTGTCAGCACAGAGCCCGACGCAGGGCTCGAACTCACGAGCCGTGAGATCATGACCTGAGCCGAAGTAGGATGCTTAACCAACTGAGCCACCCAGGCGCCCCCAATCAAGTTTTAACTTAGCCAAACCATGAGTGAATTAGGCCAAGGTGTTTAGGGATATCTCTCTGGATCTAGGATGAAATAGATGTAGCAGTAGCTAAATTTGGGTGCCCCTGTCCTATAAGGACAGAGACTTAGGTAGGATGGAGTCTTGGGTATCTGTATCCAACAGAAGCATAAAAGTTTGGTCCTCCTCTCTCCAAATTTTCCCAGTATATGCAAGTAGGTATGTATAGCCTTGAATGTCTTTTGGGGTCAGGGGAGCCCTCCTATCCCTAATCACCTATTTCCTTAAAGCAGCTGAAGTTAGGGTAGAGGAAGATGGAAGGATCAGAGGACATGGAGGTTATTAAAAGTGGCTCTGTACCAGTAAGCAAGGATTTATATGCATGTGTTTAAAGTAGACTCTTGCAGGATTTTATTCACACATAGAGGTGGCCCTGAAAGACACTATGGAAGAAAAATTATCCCAAAAGATATTTGGGATTGTTAGTTATTTGGTTTGTTCTCTTTGCTTTGTAAGAAAGGTAGCTACAGTTGGACTGAAGCTTATTCATTGGCCCTGGCCAGATGATCAGACATTAGAAGGAATTAATTTAGAAATTAATGATAAGACATTTGAGGGAGATATGTAGATGAATTGTTTAGAATGATCCCAGAGTCTGTGAATATTTGTGTTTTATATGAATAATCAGCAAAATTCCCACCATAAGGGAAGCTTCTATTTATTTATTTTTTTAAGTAAGGGAAGCTTTTAGTAAACGCAGCCAATGGATTTATCTTAGGCATTTTTTATCAGTCACCGTAAGACTTGTTCAGTGGGGTCATATATTAAATGACCACGGTAACGGGAATGGAGGTGATGCTTAGACTTAACAGGATAGACTTCTCACAGGTAACATGCTTGCTGAATGCCTAACTCGCCAGCAGCAACAAAAATCAACTTTGGGCCTCCTATAGAATTCCATAATATGGGATGGTCCAAATATCCACTGGGGCAAGTTTACATCATATATTTTCCCTTTGGGGGAGATGACAATTGTCCTCACTTAATTGTACACTAACTTTTATCTGCTTTCTCTGGTCACCTTCATAAAGGACCACTATTCCAAGATTCACTGAATGCTCTATCCTCAGTGATTTTAACCTGTGTAACACTGCTTCTGACCAAGAAACTCATTTTATGGTGAAGATTTTAAGGCAGAATATCTTCATAGCAGCATTATTAACATTTTAGATATGATAACTCTTTGTTCCAGAAGGCTGTCCCGAGCACTGTAGGATATTTAGTATCATCCTTGTCCTCTACCAACTAGACACCAGTAATACTACCCCCGGCCGACCCCCACCCCCACACACAAGTCATGACCATCAAAAATGTCTCCAGACATTGCCAAATGTCCCCTAAAGGGCAAATCACCCCCACTCGAGAACCAATGATTTATGGCAATGTACTGCAAATCTTACATAAAGAAGAGTTGGCTTTATAGGACAGTTGGGTGGCCTACTTTAGAGTCAGCTACAGCATCATCTGGGAAACAATAACACAACCTTGGTAGGCTGGAATGGTATTTTTTTAAGATGTGGTTTATTCTCTGAATCAGTATCCTATAAAAATGATGATTCTCCCACAGCCTGAATACATTGGTCTGGGAACCATGGTACAAAAGATGGGTGTCATCTCTCATTATTATATCTAATGATTCACTGAAATTTTTTGCTCTACCATGCCTACAACAATGACTCTTTTATGTTAGAGATCTTGGTACCAAAGGAGTTATTCCACAAGGATACAAAACAACTGTTACAATGGATTGAAAATTGAGATCACCATCTCATGCTCATTTTGTTAAAGGGGGAAACATTCTCAAGAAAAGGTGGAGTTTGAATCTTACCTGAGGTCACTGAGCCTGATCAGTAAGGACTGTTGCCACACAATGGTGGCAAGAGGGTATGGAAGGAAAATATCCATGATATCTCTTAGCAATGCCATGCCGAGGGAAATTAATGGGAGAATTCCACATCTGGTAATGAAGCCTATCTTGATGAAAATTAATTATCCCTCCCCCACCACCCAGCAATTGGGAATCTGCCATAGCAGCGGTGGCTGGGTGGCTCAGTCAGTTAGGCCGCCAACTTTGGCTCAGGTCATGATCTTGCGGTCCATGAGTTTGAGCCCCACGTTGAGCTATGGACTGACAGCTCTGAGCCTGGAGCCTGCTTCGAGTTCTGTGTCTCCTTCTCTCTCTGCACCTCCCCCACTCTGTCTGTCTGTCTCTCTCTCTCTCTCTCAAAAATAAACATTAAAAAAACTAAAAAAAAAGAAAAAAAGAAAAAGAAATCTCCCATAGCAATACTTAAAGTCAACTTGGCCAAGAAGCGTGACTCATTTATATAAAACAGTCACTTGACAAGGAAGATACAACACTTCTAAATTTGTTTGTTCCTAAAGGCATAGCTTCAAAATATATAAAGCAAAATTTCAAAAGACTAAATGGAGAAGTAGACACATCTATAATCTGAGTGGGATACTTTCATCTCTCTCTCTCTCAGCAACTGAGAAAGTTGAGAATAAAAATTAATAAAGACATAAAAGATCTAAACAAACTTGACCTGACATATATAGAACACTATACCCAACAGATGAAGGATACACATTCTTTTCAAGCACACATGGGACATGGGACATTTACCAACGTTGGCCATTATGGACCATAAGACAAGTCTTCACATTATTTTGAAAATTGAAACCAACAGAATATATTCTCTGATCATCTTGGAACTAAGTTAGAAATCAGCAACAACAGGATAGCTAGAAATACACAAATGTTTGGAAATGAAGCAATACACTTATAAATAATCTACAGATGAAAGAATTCTTAGTGGAAATTAATTAGAAAATATTTTGAACTAAATGGTAATGCAAATACAGCACACCAAAACTTGTGGTACAGTAATGACACATGTGATCTTTGGGATCCTTGTATGGGCTCATCCTATAGATCCTACAAACATTAAAAAGGTAAAACAATTCTATTACAAACCACTGCATGGTAATCAATTAGAAAATTCGGAATCAATGCACAATTCCCCAGGGGAAAAAGAGTTACTAAAGTAAACTCAAGAAGATGAAAAAAAATATGAACAGTTCTAGAAGTATTCAAAAAATTGAATATGCAATTTAAAACTCTTCAGCAGTAAAACTCAAGACCCAGATGTCATCTCTAGTGAGTTCTTCTAGCATTTAGGGGAGAAATAGCATCAGTCTCCAAAGATTAGAAAACTTAATGGAAGATTACAACAAGTCTAACTAAGCAAGATCATCAAAGTCTCAGACTTTCAGGTATGAAGGTATGATTTAATCCACCAAAGGAAAAAAACTGCCTGAAAGCAAAAAGAACATGGAATGAATAATAGAATAATGAAATTATAAACATTATAGCTCTTTAACCAGCTGCAGATATGTGGATTATAACACCTACCTGTGGTTTTTTCCTTGTTGTATAATATATATGTTAAAATTTACATACATATGCAAAAAGATAATTTTTATCTTTCTCTCTTTCCCCCCTATTAGTGCCCATCATGCTAATAAATTGCCCTCTCCCAAAGGCTCATGTAGCCCCTGGAGATGAGTCCAGTATAATGATTTGTGCTAATATGGTCATCATCGGTATAATGAAGGACGTTGGAAAAATAAGAACTGCAGGTGGTATATGTAGTAATGAAAGAATGAAGCACAGAGTGAGCTCTCTTGGGTCACTGAGGATCATACCCAGAGGCAACGTGTCTGAGTAATTCCTTCTGAACAAAGCATAGTTCAGTGCTATTCCTGGATCTAAGCCTACTAAATATGTTGGGGTTTGATAGTGATCAAGATTACACATCAACAGATAGTTGAATGAACAAATGGATTAACATCATATGTTAAGTATGAGCCCAAGAATGTGTCTGAAAACAGCTGCTATGAGAAGTACTGGAACAGAGTCATGATAACAGACTAGCACATTCTGGCCCCCAGGACAGAGAGTCGACCATTTGATGAACTTAATAAAGCATTGTGTTTTCTGATACTGCTGCTCCAACAAGTTCAAATCCCCCAAGAACAGTCAGAGAAGCTAAAGAATGAGGTTCTAATCGAGCCCTCACTAAATCAAAAGGGAAGTCCAAGCCCAGGAAAGTCAGGCCAATTATCGACTCAGAGACATGGGCAGTTCCCCCCATGCTGCATAGAGTCCCGTTATTTTTTTGGCTCAGTTCAAAAAACAGTACTTCTGGTCACCTGTCATAAGCAGGAGATTCTTATCTTAACACAAGATGATTTTCATGTACTTGGAAAATTCCCATCTTGTTACAAAATGTTTTGAAGTAACAATAGATAACACATTTTCTTTCTTCCTAAGAAGCTAAAGTACTTTGACATATATCTTATCTAATCTTAAGCAACTCCTTGGATTTATGGAAAGGAGGGATTAAATATATTTTGCATATGGAATGCCCAAAGCTTGGGCACAAATGGTCAAGAATAGAATGCAGTGCCTCTAGCTTCCAGCCCAATGGCTTGTCTTAGACTTAGCCTTTCTTTGGTGACTTTCTGCACCCAGTTCTATCCATAAGAAGTTCACCTCAGAACCTAGACTTCCATTCAATCAACAAAGACTTGTTGATATTTGCTATGCAATTTAATAAGCGTCAGGAGGGTATGGCGGATGTTGTGGCTGATAGCAACATCCATTCCATTCCTCCTCTAATGAATGTTATCAAAGCAGTTTGTGGAATTGCTGGTAGCTTGAAAGGCAGATCTGAAAGGTCTAAAGGGTTATCCTATCCCTCATGACAGTGACAGGTTTAGGAGTGGGCATGTGACCAGAGAGATTTTCTGGAGGCTTCCGAGTAAGTGCTTTCTCACTCTTAAGAAAGAGCAACAGGAAAGTAGACACTCCCCTGCTGATTGCTACTGGCAGTCATCCCACAGCCCCGAGAGAAACTGCTTTAGGATTAAACTGACACTGTAGACAGCAATGTGGAAGATGAAAAGACGCTAAGTCCTTGATGATATCATTGAACTTCTGGATCTACTAAAGCTGAAGCCCACCCCTACTTCTGATTTTCCTCACATATGTAAGCTGAAGAATAACCTTATTGTAAAAGCTAGTTTGAGTTGGTTTCCCTATTGCTTAGAGCTGAACACATTCTAATGCAAAAGGATTCGGGAGGAACCATGCTCACCTGCCAAAAAAAAAAAAAAAAAAAAAAGAGAATCTTGTTTCCAGTCTTCCTTTCACCGGACCTGGTGTTCACAGGCCCAACAGCCCAGGACACACCTTCATTTCTAACCCCATCTTCTCCTCAGCCACCTTTTTCTAGCAAATTGCAGTACTTATGGTCCAAGCCACTAAATATCCAGGTTTATGAAAGTACCCATCCTTATTTATAAAAATACTCTATGTGAGGTTGACCCGGGCATGTCCAGGGTCAGGGTCATGCTGGGATAGGTTAGCCCCAGCTATGTTCCTCTTACTGCACTTCAAGACTTCCTCCCAGTATTTTGTCCTCAGGGGGAAAGGGGATGAAGGCATTGTGTTCCCTGTTGTCGTTTTTCTGTCCCACATAGTGATTTTTACTCTCCTTGGTCTTTCCAGTCTTCAGTGTGCACAGAACTACTTCCTAAGCTTTCCTGTGCACATGCACAGGTGTCCCTGACTTGATGTTCTCCCAAGACCAACCTAAGAGAGGCTGCAGGTGTCCAGAGCTGAGCTCCCAAAGGAAAACTTCTTACCTTATAACCAGGGATCCAGTGTAACTGAAACTGCTTGCTGAGCAGATGTACAAGTGCTACGCTGAGCCCCATAGGTCAGGGTCTGAGAACTGGGGGGCCAGAGCAGAAGGACAGGGAAGAGCAGACTCTTGGTAATTTTAGGAAACCTATTCAGGGACCAGCTAGAGGGGTAGAATCCTGGATAGCTTCACCATGGGGGTGAAGGAGAATTGACTTTGAAGTCAGAATGACTGGATTCACTTGTCATCTCCCAAATGTACTAGCTTTGTTGTCTTTGACAAGATCCTCAACTTCTCCGAGCTCCTATAGAATGGGGCTGACAATTGCTGCCTCTTTTTGATTGTTTTGAAGACAACGGAAACGAAGTGCATAGTGCACACCTTCTTTTATGGCATCTTTCAGGATCCTTTACCCTTTTTTCCTTTGCGTGAAATCTGGAAGCAGGTGAGTGCTTGCACAGTGGAGGAAGTTGGCGCTTGGCGCCAGGATACATCTGATTTGAGGTCATGTGCCCCAAGGGAAAAAGCATAGGTGAGGAATCTAACAATTCAGTGCAAGACCCAGCTCTATCACTGGGTGAGTGAGCACCCCACTCATCTTTTCTATGGTTAGCCTCCTTTTCTGTGCAGAACAATGTTGAACTAAATAGTCTCTTAAGGTCCCTTCTGGGTCTCAGGGTTTTAGGAGGAGGAATTGACTACTATGGGCAAGGCAGCCAAGGCCTGCAGGAGGATCTGCTTATATCCTCCCACAGCTCCTCTGCTGGCCCCTGTGAGTACTCCCCGCAGGTTCCCAGCCCTCCTCCTCTGGCCACACATCACCCTGCATTCTTTCCCGCCCTCCTATTTTACACTCCTTCGGGGAGACAAATGGTAGTGACCACCCCTTTTAAAGTAATCAAGCACTGTGTTTGATCACATGCTTACACAATTCTTTCAGGGCTGTTTACCTAATTATTTCTTCTCATTCATTCTATCAGTTCCAAATTAGGGATTGCTTGTGGTTTTTTGCTCTGGGATCCTATGCCAGAATTTAAGCAGTCTAGGGACAGCCCTTTCAACTCGCTCCCTGTAACATTCTCCCAATGTCTGATCTTCACCGTCTTCATGGAAATTGCTTTTCTGTTTGGACTCGTCTGAATGCAGACGCCTTTCTCAATTTCACCTTATGCAGTTCAAATGGTTTCTTGATAACCTTGTCATGGTCTCCATAATCTCTCTTTTCAAGAAGATATCTTTCTCACTGTTTGCCCAGTTTGAGGTCCCATGTTTTGCTTTTGTAACAGACTCCAAAACCAGGCTCTCTCTTTCCAACAGAATTGCATGCTTGGAAGTTGAGTGAGCATGTGGAACTCAGGCCATGTGTGCTGAGAAGTCCCAAGTGACCTGTGCTGAAAATGCAGATTTCTGACCTCAGGCAGGGTGCCAAAAAGAAGTTTTAATGTCCAAGTGTTTTATGCTTCAAAGATAGGCCCTTGTGGTTGTTGGTTTAAACCTGCATACTACACAGGAAGCAATCTGATATCCCACTGACTGGAACCCATAAGGTAATTCAGAATTGCTTAGATTGAGGCCAACAACTTTGCTGAAGATTTGATACTCTCTAGAGATTATTGCCCAAAATAGGTGAGTAGAGTAACAAGAGTAACAAGTTGCTCAGCTAGCGCCACACATTACAGGCCACATTTAAGAACTTAAGTGTTAAGATACCTAAAGAATTTAAGCTTTAGGATAACCAAGAATTAAGTATTCAGATGAGCTTTATACTCCGTATTTTCTGGCATTCCATAGCTTTTCAAAACCCTCGTTTTAAAAAGTTGGAGACAGTCCTTTTATCGTTTTGTTAACTGCAAAGCAAATAGATTTCTCCACTAGGAGGGGTGCTCTCCCGTTCTGGTCAAATAAAGGTATAATATTGCCTTTATGATCCCCTGTCTAGGAGATACTTCAGTCCACATGGTTGCTGAACCGAGTTAAGATACTCTTTTAAAATACCACTTCATTCAATAAATACATAGTGAAAATCTGTATATGCAAAGTACTAAAGATGACACTAAGATGAATAGACATTATTCATCTTCTCTGGGGCTTATAGCTTAAAAGACACATGTATAGGAAGATATCTATATTATCTATATCTTTCGTTCTCTCTCTCTCCATCTACATACATGCAGTGAAAAGTGGCCAAGGAGGAAATTAAAGACCCCAAGAGAATCTCACAAAGTCTTACGGAGGAAGTGGGTGCTTGAGCCGAACCCTGACAGATGGCAAGGACTGCCACAAGTAGAGGTGATGGGAGAGTGTTTTACCTGAGGAGGACACCTGAGCCCCAGTTCAGGGAGAAGAGGCATGGAGATACAGGTGAGAGACAGAACGGGTGCACAGTGTACATGGGACACAGCTTTAGGAGAGCCCGAGAGGCCAGCTGAATGTGAATGCCTCTCTGAGAGGTTGACAGTTTTTCTCACTCTAGCTGGGTACTCTGGGATTGCTCAAAGGAATCGCTCACCAGCATTGTGTACATAATCCCAGAAAATACTGTATCAAATTGCCCATGAGAGAAGCAGCTCCTTGGAAAATCAATACCTATTGCAAACCGGCATCTGCAATTCTGAGAACCTGCCCTTAGACATTTAAGTTGGGTTCAGATTGGGAGCCCTTCTTTGTTTTCTTTGTCTCTGGCTGATTTTGTTAGCTTTGCCTCTTCCAGGCAGGAGTCACGCAGGCTGGTTTCAGCAGCAGATTCCAGTTGCTCTGAAGGTTAACCACCTATATCGTTGACACGCCCTCCTGAGTGCCTCCAGGGGAATTCTGTGCGGGCCACATACCTCTACATCTTAAATCATGCCATCCCAAATGTGTCCTCCACATTTGATGAAAACCTTTCCATGTGTTTTTTTATGTGATAAAGTCAGACAAACAAGAGAAACTTAATTTTATCTATCTAGGTGAATAGAAAGCCGCAGCCAGATTGGTGGCATACTTTAAAAGGCACAGTGCAGCGGCAGGTTGATGGATAACAGAATGGGTCAGGGGTGTTAGGAGGATTTTACAATGCTCCAGGCAAGAGGTAACAAGACCTGAATTAAAGCACTGAGACTTAAAAGAAGGGGCAGGTACTGGTGGGTGTTTTGGAGATAGGATCAAAAGGGTTTGGCAACTGATTGAAGGTGCGGGGAGAGGGAGGCAGAAATGCTGAAGCGGCTTCCAAAGGTGTGAGGCTGAGTTAATAGGAGGATGATAATACCATTACACCAGGAAGGGAAACCCAGGAAGAGTGGTAATTCTGGCGCTAAAGGGGGGTAACTTATGTTGAAAATAACAAGAATATGCGTGGCCTCTATTCATTGAGTTAGTTATAATTAGGGTGACTATGTCATTTTACCATCTAAACTGGGACACCGTTGAGAGAGAAAGGGGAGGGATTCTTTCATAATTGCACCAGGACAACAGGTCTAAACCAAGATTGTTCCAAGTGCATCCAGATGTTTGGACTCCCTATTTATATAAATTTTTTTTTTCAACGTTTATTTATTTTTGGGATAGAGAGAGACAGAGCATGAACGGGGGAGGGGCAGAGAGAGAGGGAGACACAGAATCGGAAACAGGCTCCAGACTCTGAGCCATCAGCCCAGAGCCTGATGCGGGGCTCGAACTCACGGACCGCGAGATCGTGACCTGGCTGAAGTCGGACGCTTAACCGACTGCGCCACCCAGGCGCCCCTGGACTCCCTATTTATAATACCTTTCAGTGCTCACCTAGTTGGGGATGAGTGTGAAGGAAGCTGGCTCACAGTTCATTGAACTTAGGATCTCAGAATTAGGGGGCAGCCTAGAAATCCATATCACATAGCCTCCTGGCACTCCCAGAAGTCTTCCAGCCTCTAGTCCTCAAGTCCAGCCTCTGTGGGAATGGTTTCCAGGGACAGAGGACTGACTATGACATTCAGAAGCCCATTCTGTTTTTGGACAGTTCTAAGTTGTCTTCTTTATTATCCTTAGCTGAAAGGAGCTTTCCTGAAAACTCCACACGTTGGTTCTAATACAGTTCTAATAATGACATCAACCATATTAAAATAGCTAACATTTACCGAGCACCCACAAGAACCAGTCTTACATGTATTACTTCTCAAGCTCTCTAATACCTCTACAGCAGACACTGAGAGAGAATGTTACCTGCTAAAGACACACAGCTAATAAGTAGTAGAGTTCTGTCTCCCTGACCCCAAAGACCACATTCTTTCCACAATAACACATATCTGCATAATGTAGACTAAATACAATCTCTCTTCCATACATCATCTCTTATGATATTTGAAAATAATGATTCCTTCTCCTGCTGACCCTGATTCATATTCCATCCTTCCCACATTTGCTCTGCCAATAGAGTCCAGCTTTTTCTTCTTAAAATTTCTGGATCCCTCACTTTCAACAAGTTTCAATTTAAGAATGTACCTCTAAAAATGTGATGTTCAGGATCAAACCCAACACTTTAGGTGTGTCTCAACCAGTGCCGACTACAGCAAGCCTCCTCCTTGCTCTGTTTTGAGCACAAAGCCTTCAGTACAAGCCTGCAGCTTCTGAAGGTTGTTCTTTCTATTCATTACCATCTGCCTTTCGTTGATCATTAGTGCATCACATGCATGTCAGGTTGTTAGGTATTTACAATGGTTCTGCATAGAGAGTGTGGCAGCTTGATGCAATCCATCGCTAACACTAAAATGCAGGTTTCGTTGATGGTGGGACTGCAGTTTTTGTTTGTCAGAACCTCCTTCTGGTAACAGTGTCCATATTTCTTTGCCCTTTCATCTTTTATGCTAAAGGTGAGTCAGATTCCACCACTAGGTTCTAGCAGTAGAACTCACAATCTAGGCTTATCCAATCACATTCCAACACCTTGCCTTCGTGTATGGTATAGTGATGGGCACAGTAAACTGTATCAGTTAGCTACTGCTCTGATAATGCCATGTAACAAATTATCACAAAACTCAGTAGCTTATAACCATAGGCATTTGTGTTTCCTGCTCACTTTCTGCAAGTGGCAAATAAAAGCTAGGTTGGAGGGCATTGGCTCCCAGTGGACAATTGTATGATACAAGAAGCTTGAGCATACTTACACAGTTGGGCTTGCTCCCTTGCTGCACCTCTCCCTTTTTGCCATGAGAAGAACATGGCTCAAATGTAAGATTTGTTTGTGCAAGGAGAGTGAGAGACATAGGGAGAAACCCTGGACATAATCACTCACCTGGA
Source organism: Puma concolor (assembly GCF_028749965.1). Lineage (NCBI taxonomy): Eukaryota > Metazoa > Chordata > Mammalia > Carnivora > Felidae > Puma > Puma concolor. The sequence goes on from NC_141672.1 coordinate 47,361,496, forward strand.
GCCAAATCATCCAGCCAAATATCAGCCACCTGAAGAAATGTGAACAGGAAACAAACGTATAAGCCACTAGGTTTTTCAATAATTTTTACGTGGTATTATTAGAGCGATAGCTAACAAATACAGTCTACTAGTCCAGGGTTTCTTCAGGTATCTCTCATCCTCCTTGCACAAGCAAATGCTATATACAAGGCATGTTCTTCTCTCACTGCAGTAAGAGGGTAAGCCCAACTGTGTGAGTATATCCGAGCCTCTTCTATTTGTTAGTGTCACATTCACCAAACAAATCATGACCAAGGCCAATGTCATGGGAAGAGGTGGAGTATACTTTGCCTATTTTGAGGCCTTGGCAAAGGCAGGCAAAACTGCTACAAGACAATGAAGAATTATGACCAAAAAATAACTCAGTTGACCACAATAATACAGTCAAGGCCAATGAACTTCAATTCTTGGACTTTCATTTGAGCTCTTCAAGAGGTGAACCTTATTTCCAGTGGACTGGGTGCTATGATGAAATGTGTTTTCAGTTTGGGAGCATCCCTCAGAGCCATAATTGAGCCACCTTGAGAAAGAAGAGCCCATAGGTGGAGCCCCTTGACAGGAGTTGAGCCCTCAACCAAGCTGCACCTGAAGTTAAAGCCACCTGTTGAACATTATTTAGTTATGTGAGCCCAATAAATTCTGTTTTGCTTCAACCAATTGAGTTGGGATTTCTGTCACTCACAAATAAAGGAGTCCTAAGAACTGTAGTGAATGAGTAAAATTGTCTTCATAAGTGAGCTATAGCACATGATAATTAAGCCTGTAACTATTCTAGCTCAAATTTTTATAGCACAGCCTTCCAGCCCATTCATCAGTGATGCAGTCATCCCTAGGTGGAGTGATATATACTGTACCCAAAACTAGAAGGGCATTTCTTCTCATTTCCTTCAAAATCTTTTGAAACCTTCCTGGTCATTAGTAGGCTAAACTGATTTTTAATTATATTTTACCCTCCTCGAAAGCCCTTTTCATCTTACTTCACTTCAAATATTTCTTCATGTAAAAATATGGAGGATGGAACTGAATTTAAAATGCCAGGATAGGGCTGCCTGGGTGTTGCAGGCAGTTAAGCATCTGACTCTTGATTTCTGCTCAGGTCATGTTCTCACAGTTTGTGGGATCGAGCCCCACCTCAGGCTCTACACTGGCTGTGCTCTCTCTCTCTCTATCTCTCTCTCTCTCTCTCTCTCTCTCTCTCAAAATAAACTCAAATAAATAAATACCAGGATAAACGCTCAAAAGAAGGTAGAGTTAGTATTTTTTCAGGCAAAGAGAGAGAGAGAGAGAGAGAGAGAGAGAGAGAGAGAGAGAGAAATGTTTTATAATTGCATTGTATCCCTGACTCAGGCAACTGAGCTTTTTACTCTACTTAAGGTAGAAATAACATGATGTGGTAGGAAGGGTTCTTAGTTTCCAAAGCCAGCAGCTTTGTCCCGGCTCATCACATTAGTGTCTGTGAGATTCAGCTTCTCCATATGTTATAGAGGGAAGAGTTTCTGTCTCATGTGAGTTATATGGTTGTTGTAACAATCGTTTGAGATAATGGGTAAGAATGGGATATTTTTATTACATTCATTATAATAAAATGATTTCCTAAATGTAACTAGTTTAGCGAGAAACCACTTAGTTTAGCTACTAGAAGGTAGGTCATTGTACCTTATGCCACATAGCTAGATGATTCCTATAACAGTACCAACAATGGAAATGCATTCTTAGGAGCAAGAAAGCCTTTCCCAGAAGCTCTCAGTCAAGCCTCGTTTCATGATTTATTGGCTAGAGGTTGGTCATATGTCCACAATTTGTAAACCAAACATGGGTTAGGGAATGGAACAGCACAGATTGGCTCACAGCAGACCCTCTCTGCACCCAGCACCTTGTGCAAGAGAGGGTATACATAAACAAGATCAAAGTTTATTTCACAAGAAGAGGGGTGTGGCACAGAGGTTGGAAGGCAACAGTGTTTGAGACTATACTTCCCAAACTCCATTATAACATGCCTGTTTACAGGTCTAAACCACTTACTCTCTACCCTCTGAGTCCAGAGGGGCACATCCCCAGCTGCATATCTCTAGCATCCCTTAAAATTTCTGAGACCCGATGGTTTTGTTATCAGATTTTAAAACCATTTCAGCTCTAAGGCTCTGTGAACATGTTTCAGCTGTAGGCTGACAATAGTTTCTGCGCTTTTCTTGGTGCTGGGCAGAGACCTGGCAAGGAGAAAGAAACATCCCGTAGTATGTATAAAATTCTTGTTGGCCTTCTGTGACTCTTTGATATTTAGAATGATTTCATTTCCCAGCCCCCTTTACATTATTATCTAAAACCTTTAGAACTAATTAGAAGTGGGAGGATCAAAGATGATATATTTTAAATTTGCTTCCCGCCTCACCCACTTAAAGTAAAGAATCCTGCATAGCCCATTAAGCTGGAGGTACTTGCTGACAGGAAGGAAACCATCTGGTGAACAACTTCTGTTAATTATGTTGGAACATACTAACGAGAATAAAGAACAGCCTTTAATGACCTTCCCCTTGGTGGCAGAATCCACTGCCGAGTAGACAGTCGTGGCTGGGAGCCAAAAGTTAATGGTTAGTATTGGCACCACTCAGGCTCACTAGTACTTAATAATCTCCCCTCGGTGGAGAAAGTATTTCAGGCATTCACAGCATAAATCCTCCTAGCACCTGCATGTAACTGAGCTCCAAAATAGTCATTTAGGGCATTATTTGGAATCCCTTAGTAAATGTGAATCTGGGTGTTACTTTCTCTGTATCTTTCTTTGCGTTTGGACCCATTGTATGAGGCCCACAAGATGTGCATTTTGTTTCACCTAATAACAATACTTAAATGTACTTGGCAGAGCACCGATACAATTATTTCATATCCCAGAGGGATAAAGATACACAAAAATAATTATCCTCATTATGGCCTAGATGAGTTAATCATTTATAGTAATATTATTTCTAATTCCACTTTACCCTTGGAAATCTAGGCAGCCCTGTGTCATCCATGCAAAAAAGGCAGAGTTAAAGCTTTGGCATTTGTATCACGAATGAGCTATAGGTGTTGAAATATCAGTATGTTTTGCTTCATTCATTGTTTCGGTACTCTGAGAATTTTTTAAGTGGCTTACATAGCGTGATAAGATTAAGCGAGATTTAAAAGAATATTATTTGAAGTTTAAAATTTCAATGTTAACAATTTTTTAAAGAACATTTAAAGAAGAAAACAGGGATAAGAAAATAAAGTCAGACCGGCATGAGACTAGTACACAAATATGCAAGTCATGAAATTTGACACATTACTAGAAATGAACAAACATAGCTCTGAGCTTCCTAGCATCCAACCAGAAGAGGGAAACAGACACTTCAGTGGGTACTTGCAGGGCTCAGGAAAGACTTTTAAAAACCTCAGGTATGAGAGTTTTCCAGTATTAAAAATACTTCTAGCTGACAATATCATCTAGCGCATTCACAAGACATATGCATAAAAAAAAAAAAGAGAAAGAAACAATCCTAGAAATTGCTGCTTCAAATCAGGTGGGAGATGTTATTCTGATAGAAACCTTAAATAAAAGTTCTGTAACCAGGAACTGTCAACATTTAACTCCTAAATTATAACAAATCTATAAAGAATATGGATCTGCAATATATTAAAGTTTAATAACCCCAGTTATTAGCCAAGAAACTGCTTTCTATATAATTTCTTGATGTCTATTTAAGACTTTTCATATGTAACCAAGAATATAATTTTTATAAAGCCAGGTATGTCCAAGAGTTTGCACAGAAGTAACAAAATAAAACTTGTTTGTGCCTAAATCATCCCATCTGTGCCTCTTGGACAATACTCAACCCTCTTTGTAACCACATGCATCAAGCAATTGGCTAAATATCCTTGTAGACAGGATGTCTCCTATTTGCATTTGAAGGACTCTTCTGTTTAAAATATAAATGCAATTAATTTGCAGTATTTATTTAATCTTTGTATACTACTGTCACAAAACTGAAAATAAGTGTTAGGTCATTATCAACATACCTCAAACTATTTTTGCATGCAATGAATTGAAATGCTAAAACCAAACCAAAAAAACCAAAAAAACCAAACAACCCACCCTCAACGTTCTTTGAAGCTTTGGCCCTTCCCCACCTCCTACTATCCTCTGCACAACCCACCACTATCTTTGAAGTTGGCTCATCTGGTAACAGACTTACTGGAAGCCATAGTGCACACCTACCACTCAAAGAGTTACTTGTTGTCCATGTGACGGATTTAATCAGTCCCTTGGTCTCTCCAACACGCAGCTGTTGGTGAATTCTTTTTGGCTAGTGTAATATTGCAAGGGTCTGAGGTTAAGATTAAAGCTGCCATTAAATTTTCATCTTGTTCTTCAGGAAGATCATTTTCTGGAAGTAGCACGTGTATACATTTGTAAGTGGCAGTGCCACAGAGATATTTTATCTGCTACATCAGATCTCTGGTGTTCAGAAGGAATGGCTCGATTTAATAGAAAAGTTGGTAAATAACCCAAGTTGTTGGATCTGGGCAAAAGCAGGTCACCTAGAATTATTGGTAAAAAAATAAAAATACGACCCCCTTTGGCAGTTTTATGCTACAGATGCTGCGTTTAAGATGACAGCATTGAAATACAGAAAGACATGTGGGATTTCTAGAAAGTCTGCCCATGTCCAGATTGTCTGGCCTCTGCAAGTCAAAATGTCACTTCTGAAACACATCATTTACCAGTCCTTCAGCAAAACAAACAACCTTTAGAAAAGTCCCCCACAGCACCAAAGAGGTAGATAGTAATAGAGTAGGAATGCCGTTATGATCAGGAGAGAATAGCGTTTCAGGTATTGCCAACTTTTCATAAAGGAAACAAAAAAGGAAAGGGAACTAAAATTGAGTATCAGACAGAAAAAGGCTTTGAAACAACAAAATGAACTTTTGACAACCAACCCCAAGTATGTATCCTGGAGGAGACGCTGGGTGTGGCTGAGAAGACAGAAGGTACTGGTAAAAAGTAGAATACTTAACCCATTCTGTGAAGGATAATGAGAACTCTGAGGATCGAGGAAACATTCTAAAGATTAATGCTTTGTTATAGTCACTGTCAGGTCTCCTACAAATTCTATATCTGGACCTATAGCAGGAACCATTTTACAAATTTCTACTGCAGGTAAACAAAGTGTGTCAAATGTTCAAGCTCATTTTCTAAAGCACAGAAGAAAAAAAAACGGACATTAAACTTCTATTATTCCTTAGGAAAGAATTCTACTGAGCTGAAGGTGTTGCTTATGATCCAATATTGGAAATGGTTGGGTCCTGGGGTCAGACAATCTGGGGAGATTCCATGCTTTACCACCTCCTGGCTGTGTTACCCTGACTGAGCCAATTTCCTTGAAGCTTCAGATTCTCATGAGTCAAATGGGGATAGATTCTCATACGTCAACACTCTTTCACAGTGTTGAAAGAATAAATGTGAATTATGTTGAGCCTTTAGCAAAGAGTATGTCACATAATAAATGCTCAATAAAATATATCTGGGATTAGTAGAGAAAACACACTAGAACTCTACATCCTAATAAGTGGTATGAAATTATTCTTATCTAAGGCTGCAAAGTACTATGTTAGGAGCATTTTACAAGAAGACATAGATCTAAATGTAGGATAGATTTGGAAGACAAAGATTATACTACATAATAACAAATTCCACACCTTCTTTGAAAAGATTGTGATTCAGTTCCAGGTTGTTTAGGGAACAACATGCTACAGCCTTAAGGTTCTGTAAAGCAATGGAGAAATGAATTCATACCTGTAAATATGAGCCTCTCTCTTTTTGAAAAATGTATTATCATTGTTTGGGGATGAAGTCTAGTAACTTGGGAACAAAAAAGCCAGGTTTCAATTTTGCTCAATCTTTTTTAAAGGATAAGTAAAGGCTTTGTCTTAGTTTAACAATTATCGAGTTCCTCGCAGAGGGTGGAAATTTGACTCCATATCTACAAACTTACCTCGTTATAGGCAAATAGCTTAATCTCCTTATTAACCATCTTCCTCATTCATAAAATAGCACACTAATATTTACCTCCCTCACAGGGTGTTGCAAGTTTTTATTAAGGAATGTTTGGGTGATTAAGATCCTTAGATGAAAGGAACTGTCAAATAGAATTATCATTTATTTTTGTGTGATACGTATGGGAAAAGACTTTGAGATGCTATTTCTGTGGCAAAGGCCAATAAAAATATGCAGATCTATGCATCTGATTGCCAACAAATAGCCAGTAAAATGATTCTGTTTGGGAAGGATATGAGAGGTTGCATCAGATTCTAATTTTAGAATGTTTCCTTTTTAAGGAAACATTTCCTTTCCTTCTCTAACCACCTAAGTTAGCTACTGATGAAGGAAGAGAATTAAAATTCCCCTCCACCATCACAGAATTCTACCTTTGGTCTTTACCTGGCGATCGATCACAAGGACTCCTGTGACATTCAGAGTTCATTCTTTTTTTTTTTTTAAATTTTTTTTTTCAACGTTTATTTATTTGTGGGACAGAGAGAAACAGAGCATGAACGGGGGAGGGGCAGAGAGAGAGGGAGACACAGAATCGGAAACAGGCTCCAGGCTCCGAGCCATCAGCCCAGAGCCCGACGCGGGGCTCGAACTCACGGACCGTGAGATCGTGACCTGGCTGAAGTCGGACGCTTAACCGACTGCGCCACCCAGGCGCCCCCAGAGTTCATTCTTTTTAAGGTCAAGTTAAGGGGAAGTATCTCCAAGGATAAGAAATTAGAAGTTAACAGTAGGAACAGGAGTAAGGCATTTCTCTGTGTTCACCCCTTTTTTTTTCCCATCTGATTATTTTCCCTTTCAGTAACATCTTTTGCATCAATAGTTCTTTCCTCTTCAGGGAAAATGCCTCAAACCTTACCATTGAAAGTGAAATTTTAGTACACAGAGGCACAAGGATTAGAAAATACCCAGTTACACAGTGATGTTTCCCCCTTACCTTTTCAATGGCTAGGGCAGATTTGAAAGACTATTGCAGGGTTTGATGATGCTTGGGAAACAGTGTAGACTCCTGAAAAAAGCAGAGAGCAGGCCAACGTATTTCTAACCAAGTTGTCCACCCCACAGACTTAAAGACACATCTAATCACATGACTGGCCTGCTCAAAACCACCTTCCCATGGCCCCCCCACAGTCTACAGATCAGGGCTATGATTTAGGGGCTCTTTATAAACCAGCAACAATCTTCATTACAGCCTTATTGCCTGCTGCCCTCTTTACCCCAAACCCTCAGCCTGAAGTGCTTTTTCCCAACCTCAAACTTATCCTTCCAGACTAAGCTCAAAAGTTATCTCCCCCATCATCCCAGAAAGCAAGTTACTATCTTCTGTGTTGTCATAGTATTCATATTCAAAAACCTTTGTGCATTAGCACCTGTCACATTCATATATATACAAATATAACGTTTATATAGCATATATGAAATAGTATTGATATATTTATTTTACTATATGTATTACTGGAATTTAAATTATTTAAACTACACTACATTTTTATAATATATTCACATTATTTAAACTTCATATACTTATATACATTATTTCTCTAAATTGTATTTTGTCCACATATTTATATACTTTTGTATAAATATTTTAATTAATGAAATACATTAGATATTATTTAAGTATATCTATATGTTTATATAAGTATATATTCATGGTTTATTTATGTTTCATTATTATTTACTTAGCATTTTATTCATATATTTACATTTTTATATTTAGAGTATGCTCAATTAAATATTAAATTTTAAATAAATACATTACAGTAAAACCTTGGATTGTGAGTAACTTGTTCTGTGAGTGTTCCACAAGATGAGCAAAATAAATTTTAACTTGATAAATGAGCAATGTCTTGCAATACGAGTAGTACCTGACACAGAACGTGACATGATCACAACTGAGCCAATGGTTCTTGAAATTCGCTTTGATATACAAGTGCTTTGGATTACAAGCATGTTTCCAGAGCCAATTATGCTTGAAAACCAAGGTTTTACTGTATTTGATATCCTGTCTGCCTCAAGCACTAGGTTTGTGTGAACTCCTCTGGAAGAATTCAGAATGAGATTCAGACTCAACCAACACAATAATAGCTACCTTTATAGAGCATTCACTCCATGCAGATAGTGAGGTCAGTGATTTGTGTACATTATCTTGTTTAATCTACACAAGCATCTAATAAGATGGGTGCTACTACTAGCTATATTTATGCATGAAGAAATAGGAACACCAACAGATGAGGTAACTGGCCCTCAGTACTAAGTGCTTAGTTAGCTTTCAGACCCAACTTTGATCTTGACTCCAAGACCTGGACCTTGACTGGTAGGTGAAGGGGAAACATCATGCATATGTGAATATGCATCACAGCAGTTAAGGGAAAGGGCTTGGGAGCCAAATGACCCAAGTATAAATTCCTATTCCATTATCCCATAGCGATGTGGTCTAGAATATTCTTCCTGTCTTTCACAGGCCTGCTGCATGAGAGAGACTGAGATGTAGAGCAAGTGCTAAGAGGGAAAGGAAAACCACGTCAGTGGTTAATAACAGTAAACTTAGACTTTGTAAAAAATTGACATCTATACTTCCCCATGGACAAAATTAGAAATAACACTGGCTATAGATTAAACTTGAAATTTCACCCATATTTGGACAGCTTATATCCTCACATTCTTGCTACTCAAGAACAGGCACTATCAGCATCACCGAGAAGCTTAGGAGAAATATAGAATGTCAAGCCCCACCCCAGACTACAGACTCAAACTCTGCACTTGGACAAAGGCTCTTGGGTAATTCTTACATACAATAAAGCTTGAGAAGCACAGGTCTTGATCATTCTCGCTTTCTGCCCAATATCATGGTTCTAAAGACTCTTTCTGAGTTTCCATTGTTATTCCAACAACTTGTTTCTAAGAGACTGATTATAAGAGAAATGTGGGGGTGAGGTGGTAACCCAAGAATCAGATTCTAATATCAGGCTTGTTACAAATAAGCTGTGTGACTGCAGGCAAATTACTGTCTCCATAACTTAAATTTTACTTCGACGACAAGTGTTTTTTGGAGGAAAAAGACAGGAAAGATGGAAATTAGCATAGATTATTATAAGGTTACTTTTCAGATTCAAATACCCATTAAATAAATATTAATAAAAGTAAAACATAGACCTAACACTTGTGAGGATTATGTCTCTGTCTTAATCACTGCTGTATTTTTTAGCATGCAGTAGTTGCTCAAATATATGTACCACGAATGAATGAATGTTCACTCTTACCTCTCAGAAGTCTTTCCCAAAGCTAGTAGCACTTTCTGTCCTCCTATCATAAGTTTTACACATATTAATTGACACAAGACAATGTAACAAATGTTTCTTCAAAAGCACTTATAAAGTATTTATTACTTTGCCAACTAATAATATTTCTGCAAATTTTCTTCTGTATGTATATGTCTTTCACATAGCTAAGGTCACAGGGAACATAGATTTGAAGTCTGCATATTTCTTTATTATCTTAGGGCACAGCTACGTAGTAGGTTTCCATAGACATTTGTGAATGTAAAGCAGCTTTCATAATTATTTTAGGACTGTAGAATATTCCTTGAAGTTAATGTACCCCAACGTTTAAATCAAGGTCCATAATGTTGAACATCTTGGTGATTTCTCATTTTTTTACTAAAAAAAAAAAAAAAAATCTAGAGTGAACATCTTTGAAAATGCATATTTGCGGGTCTGGTGAGTGATATTTCTTTGAAATTCATTAGGGTGGGTTGACTGGAATAAAAGGTATGAGCATCTTTATGGTTCTTGTTACGTACTGCTAAATTTTCTTTCTAGTTCCAAAATTCTAGGATTCATAGAGAATCTCACATTCTCAAGTGGCTGCAGCAAAGACTAGAAGCCAGCAGCCAGCTACTGGTGCCACCACAGTCCTAGAAAATGGCAAAACAGACATTCCCACATTCTTTTCTTTCATGGATGATTAAAACAAAATGGAAACCTTGTGCTAGAAATTGGCTTACAGCATCCAATGGAAGAAATATCATGTTACACAAATGACCAGAGACTAGTTGGATAAACAAGATAAACTCAGAGTTGCATTCTTTCCCAGAATCTGAGTGGAGCGCTTTGGAACATGGATTCACAATTCTGTTTCTAGCCTATTTTTAAAATATTGAAGAGAAGGACCAGATGTCACAATGAATTAATATCCTAGACTTTTAAATCTGGAGACATAGGTTCAAATTCTCCCTGGTTGAAAGTAAATATGAGTTTTCTGGCTTCTTGGAGATCCCTTATGGATATTTCATTCACCCCCAAACTTGACAGTTGAACAGGATGATCCCTGCATCTTCTTTTTCATTGCGACCCAAGGGCTGGAAGCTCAGAAGAGGTGAGGCAGGTGCCGTAACTAAACTGAGGGAGGAGTCATCTTCGTCTCCTGTCTTCTCATGTATCTTCAATGTAAAGTCAAAGGCCATCAAAGTGTAGCTGCAGAATCCGTGGGCATGGCTATGGGGCCGCTGCCGTTCATCCAAGTGGATCTAATGAAAGTAGTCCCCCCGCAAGTTTCCCCTCAGCAACACACACCTCTGTTCTCAGGTCAGTTTCTGAGGTCTCATCACAGAGACTGTGGCTATGTCATTAGCAGTCTTATGCACCATTGCCATTTCTTCTGGAAGGTCCTCCTGCTCTGTGAAGGTTATGTACCCTTTCTTTGTGCCCTCACCACATCCTTCTCCCCGTCATAATATTTGTCTGACTTGTAATCATGCTGTACCTGTTGGTTCCCCCAGCTGGTCTATAGACTTTCCCCCTCCACCCACCCCCGAACAGAGTACGCGCATACATACCCAGGTCTCCAGCAGAGTACATACCTGCGTCTAGACGCATCCTCTGACCTGAGTCTCTCAGCATCTCAGGAGGATGTTCTGAATCACCCTGGAAACCCTCTGAGACATCTTTCTGAAGAGAAGAGCAGTTCTGATGAGGCTTTCCGATGTGACCTGTGATGATGGAGTGGTCTCGGGCTCCCTGCCAGCTGAGCATCTCAGCACAAGTGAGCTAGACTTCCCCCAGAAACTCCACACAGATCCTCACAGGAGAAGTGTGACTGGTATGCTGATAGGAAGTGACAGGTGATCTGTCTCAAAAAGACAAGGGAACAGAAGGAAGGATCATCCTTTATTTGACTGATGTCAATATGCAGCCCAGGATAACTCCACTTCAGGAAAACCCAGCCTGAGGAATTTGGGGTCAAAGAAAAAAAAAACTCAACTACATGTACAACTTTATATCTGCTTTCTTTTTAGTTAAGTTGGGTTTTTAATTTAAGGTGTGTTTAAATGGATTTTTAAAAAGGCAGAGGGAGCACATTCCTTCACATGTCTCTCTCCTGACAGTGTTCCTATGGGATCTTTGAGTGAAGAAAGCCTGGCTGATCCCAAATTTGCTCAGTAGGTGGGCTATGCACTTCTCTTTTGACACATGCTTGAAAAAAATCATGTCTTTTATGGTATAGTAAAGACGATTGAAAGCATTCCTTCTCCCCCCACCCCAGAAACCTAGGAATGAATTCCTCATCATTGAGGAAAAGTCCAGAGAGAAAAGAGCAGCCACCCAGGGTAAAGAAGGGAACCCAGAGAGCCAGTCAAGTCAGACCTGAAAAGACCAGCCTCCTGTTGCCAACCTGCAGTCACAGGTAAATCCCAGAGAACCTCTTTTTGTTTCATTTTTTCCTGAAAAACAGAATTCAAAGTTCCTTCTCTGAGCCTCACTATACCCTGATATCTGGGATGATTGCATCCCACCTCTCTTGAGCTTGGGTGCTAAACTTTCTTCCCAGAGTTGGGTTTTTAAAGAAAACAGGTTTAAAACTGTCAGCAAGGGAGGAGAGAAGTCCAAATCGCTCTCATGCTTGAACCTGTGGGCCAATTTGTTTGTAATTGGATTGGTATGCAGCAAAGATAGAGCCGACCAGGGGAAATGCTCCATGGCCCCCCCTCTGGAGGGGATATTTTTCCTGATGCTGATCCTCAGTCCAGCACCAGCCCCCAGTGGGGGAGAGGCAGAGAGACCCTGACCATGGAAAAGAAGGGCCAATTGTGTGCAGCAAACAAAACAAAAGGACGGCAGGGACAGCCCCTTGAAAGGAGGCAGGACCCTTCACCAAAATAGACCCAGAAAGTAGAGCACACGTTGCAGGGTCTGTGTCCAAACTCAGAGACTATGGGCCAAGGAGGAAGGTTGGATGAGAGCAAGGGGGGAGGAGACAGTGCTAGAGAGGGTTCCAACAAGAAACTAACAGCAGCCCTTGCCAGAAACCTGAGGAAAACTTTTTTTTAAATAAAATGAAATTGCTACCACTTCTATCGCCTCCTCAGTTGAGCCTCCACAATCCAACTGTCAGCCAGTCATGTAAGTTCCACCTCACGGCCAGCGTCAGTGGCAGAGGGAGAAAATGTGGATTTGGGGAGAAACAGATCAGGGTTCTAATCTCGGTTTTGCTACTTGCTATTGAGGAGATTTGGGGGCAAGATATTTAGCCCAATGGAGCCTCAGTTTTCTGGATCTGTAAAATGAAAATAACTCCTACTGGAAGGCTGGTTTAAAGGGATCTTGAAAGTTTGAAGAACCATAATGGATACCATTCGTTGTCAATCAGCATTATCCTGACCCCTTTCATAGGTTCCCCTTTATCTTGGGTGCTAGATGTCTGGGAGCCACATGTCCCCAAACTTTGTTTCCACCGATGTTCTGGATATAACATGTTTAATAATAGAATTCATTCGTGGGATATCTGTAAGGCAGAAGAGAGAAAGAGCCCCATCCTTCTCTCAGCACTGGTCCAGGGTGACAATGTGAGCTTTAGCAGATGTGACCAGCGTGGCAGCTGGCTGGTCTCTCTCACTGCCAGGCCCCAGCTTCAGGGTTGTGGGTCAGTTGTGATTTCCCACAGCTACCTGGAAGCCTGTGATGGCAACCTGAAAGCAAGGAGCAGCCCACCTTACTTTTTTGACTCCAGGCTTTTCTGCAATCCAAAAAGCACTGGTATTAGTTTTCTACCGCTGTGTAGCAAATTACTACAAACTTAAAGCAGCCTGAAATAGCACGTGTTTATTACTTCATGGTTCTGTAGATCAGAAGTCAGGTGGGCTCAACAGGGTTCTAGGTCAAAGTCTCACCATGCTCAAATCAAGGTGTCAACTGTTGACAGGGATCTTATCTGGAAGGTCTGGGAAGAATCTACTTGCAAACTCATTCAGGATGTTGGCAGACTTTATCTCCTTGTAGTTTGAGGACTTAGGTCCCCAATTGTTTGCTGGGTGTCAGACAGAAGGGTCTCCCATCTCCTTAAAGCCATGCACACCCTTCCCCAAGCGGCATCCTCCACTTTTAAACCAACAATGACACACTGAGTCCTTTGCCCAACATGGCAGCCAGAGCAGAACTCATCACACCCAATCCCCTCACACTTGGACTCTGATTCTCTTTTCTCCTCTCGGCCAGACAAAGCTCCCTGATTTTCAGGGCTTGTGTGATTTGATCAGGCCCACCCAGGTAATCTCTCTTTATGGGCCAGGAGAAGCAATAAGAGTGCCAAGGAAGGATGGACCATGATCAGATTTATATTTTCACACAAGTATTTACTGAGAACTTACAATGAAGGTAGAAAACCCACCTTGGTACTGGGAATAGTGCCATATAACATCACATAGTCACAGGAGTGATGCATCAGCATATTCGTGGCTTCTGGGAGTTGGGTGAGACATCTTTGTGGGAGCATTTTAGGAATTCTGTCTACTGTAACACCTAATTCCCTCTATTAAATTACATTCTTCTTTGAAAAACTTAGAGGGGTTTTGTTTTTCTGTACTCAACCATAAGTGATCTGAGATCACAGTCTGCAAACAAACTCTGACATGAAGAAAACAACACTTTATAATACTCTTACCCTTGGAACTTTGTGGACTCTTACCCAACAAACATCAGTTCAACAAACAGTTGTCTAGCAACTGCCATATGCCAGGTTGTGCTACGTTTAAAGGAATCAAAAAGGGTAAGAAACCCTACCGTTATGGTCTAATGGGAAAAAGAGACACATGAATAGAGCTTTTTCAATGTAACATGTCATCAGAGATGATAAGAAAGATTAGGTTCAAAGTTGAGTATCATTCATTTACTCAAGAACTATTGATCTGATATCTACTCGGGGTCAAGCATTGGCTTAAGTGCCAGTGACTTAAAGATCAATGAGGCATATTATTGCCCTAGAGAATCTCAAAGCCAGTGGAAGAATCAGATATCACATTATTGCCAGACAGCACTTTTATTGTCAGGAATCACAATAAACTGCTGTATTTTAATAACAGATGCAATTTTTGACTTTTTGCTAGTAAACCCCAACTATGCTAAATACTTTAGACATATTATCATATTTAAGTATGTTAAATTAAGTCTGTTACCTTAAGTCTGAAAGTAAGATGTAATTATTTTCTGAATTTTACAGAGACTGGAAACCAGCCATTTTTCTAGGATAAGATTGATCTGGGTTTGCAACCCATATAGACTCAATTCTCACACCCCTTGTAGAGGGTATCATTGGATGTCTAATGTTCATGTTTCTGCCCAAAAATCCTTCAGGATCCTTTTCCACTACTTTTGTGCTGCCTGCCCCATCGATCCCATGAGACAGAAAAATTCCTACAGCCAGAACCTGCCCTCTTTCCTGGGGAACTATCTTCTGAGTCTCCTGTACCCACACAAATGGAGAGTGCAGTGTCTGGGAGTGCATGTTCCCTGGGTGGTCCTTAACCAGTAACTGATGGAAGTGAGAGTTCGAACACACTAGTTCCTTTGCCATGGTCAGGAAAACACTGACACTTGATTTATAGAGTTCCTGAATCTGCCTGCAGATGGGGCAAATTGGATCTTTGGTTGGACTTCATGATTGCACAGTTACTCGGTTTCCTCCCCTCCCTGCCCTCCACCCCCACCCACACCTTTCCTAGTTTCCCCTGGGAATTTCCTTACAAACATTTACACACAGATCTGAGTCTGCCCTAAGACATCTGCGCTCTGACATTTATACTGCACTACCATGGGAACCAAGGGATGAGGGTGATTAACTCCATTTGGTCCCGTTGGTGAAGACTTTCCGGTTATGAAAGATAAGCAGAGGTCTGCCAAGATGGCAAGTGGGGAGAACAGCATTCCAGGCAAAGGAAACTTCACACACAAAAGCACAGAGACAGGAAGATGAGGACAAGTCAAAGGATAGATTTAAAAATTGGACATGCTGGGGGTGCCTGGGTAGCTCAGTCCGTAAAGCATCGGACTTCAGCTCAGGCCATGATCTTGTGGTTTGGTTTGTGAGTTCAAGCCCTGCATGGGGCTCTCTGCTGTCAGCACAGAGTCGTCTCCCTCTCCCTCCTCCCCTCCCCTGCTCTCTTACACGCTGTCTCTCTCAAAAATAAATAAACATTAAAAATAAATACAAATAATAAAAATAAAAATTGGACATCCTGGAGAGAAGGTAGAAGGAGCTGAGGGGTCTGCCAGGAGTTGGAGTTCCCAGGTTGGGAGAAGCACCTGAGGGTGCTAAAGAAGGATGGAGCATGATCAGATTTGTGCTTTCACACACCAAATACTTATTAAGAACTTACAATGAAGGTAGAAAAACCCCCTCAGTACTGGGAATATTGCAGGACCAACCTGATCTGGGTCCCTCGTGGACTTATAGAATAATCTTTTCTGTCCAACACAGCACCACTAAAGATGTGTGCCCATTTAAATTAGCTAAAGTTGAAATTTAGCTTCCCAGTCACATTAGCCACATTTCGAGTGCTCAATAGCCACATGTGGCTAGGCTTTTCCATGGCTCAGTGCAAAACATCCTCAGCCTTGCAGAAAGTTCTATTGGACGGTGCTAGTCTAATTACATCAGAGGATAGCTATGAGTCTTCCACCTAATTTAAATTTTTTTAAGTTTATCTATTTATTTTGAGAGAGAGAGAGAGAGAGAGAGAGAGAGAGCAAGCAGGAGAGGTGTAGAGAGAGAGGGAAAGAGAGAATTCCAAGCAGGCTCCCCACTGCCAGCGCAGAGCCCAATGTGGGGCTCAAACTCACAAATCATGAGATCATGACCTGAGCTGAAACCAGGAGTCAGACGCTTAGTGGACTGAACCACCCAGATGCCCCTCTTCCACCTAATTTTTAATTTGTATGTGGCTATCTCCTACTTAGTCTTTTTAAAAAAGTTGCTCCCTGTGCTTTTCCTTTTTTTTTTTATTTATTTTTTTTTTTTTTTTTTGTGCTTTTCCTTTTTATACAGAAGACTCTGAGGATTCTTTTGATTGCACAACTGGGCCTCTGCACAACCACCTGCATTTGGCAATCAAATTATAGTCGTGGTTGTCAAAAGACCAGGATTGCAGAAATCCCTTTGAAAGTGCACGTGGTCCTTTTATGTGCTGGATGAGGGAGATATGCTCACACCTGCCTGCAGAACCCAAGCAGTGGAGTCTGCCTGCCTCCATCTGTTCATAGTGTTCATTCTGAATGGTTGGAGCTCAAAGCCCATCCTGTAAAAGCAAAACAATATTCAGGAAAAAAGTTCAACGTGAATTCCTTGCCTGGCATTCTCCCATTTCCAGGGCCACAAAAATGGAAGCAAAACAGCCACTAGCAACAGTAATCTCTGAAATCTGTCAAGAGATTTAAAACTGATGATTGTTTAAAAATTTTACATGATGGGGCACCTGGATGGCTCAACTGGTTGGGCATCCGACTTCAGCTCAGGTCATGATCTCACTGCTCGTGAGTTTGAGCCCCACATCCAGCTCTGTGCTGACAGCTCAGAGCCTGGAGCCTGCCTCAGATCCTGTCTCACTCTCTCTCTGCCCCTCCCCTGCTTGCTGTCTCTCTCTGAAAAATAAACATTTAAAAAAAAAACATTAAAAGTTTTACATGACATCTTTCTCTGACTTATTTCACTTAACATAATACCTTCCAGTTCCATCCACGTTGCTGCAAATGTCATGATTTCATTCTTTCTCATTGCCGAGTAGTATTCCACTGTATATAGAAACTACATCTTGTTTATCCATTCACTGTATGTTAGCCAATTTGACAATAAATCATATTTAAATATATAAATAATCACTCGTTACTAATTTAAACAAATTTTTACATGATAAACTAATAGGAACTGGAACTTTTGTTAAAGAGTCATTTCCCTGTAATTCATCTATGTTCTTACACGAACCAATGAACAACAAAGTGTTTAATGATAGTCTAGAATAAAGCCATCAAAAACATAAAAACTGGACTATGTAATCAAATATTTTAATCAAAGTGTCACTGTAGAGAAATTTAAACCTAACCATTCTGAAGTACGCAGTACAAATCGTAATGACTGTGGCACTCAAAAACTAAATTCACTCTAAAGAGGCAACTTTATATTCAGTTGAGTAAAGATTATGTCTCCCTATTCCTGATACGATACAGTTTTTAGGCTCTAAACAAACATTGCCAACCTTATGAAAGCTCTTCTATTACAACGATTAGAGGGGTTGGTTATGCATAAGGGAAGAGAAAGCACTATTTTTTTTAAATAACAAAATGTTAACTTTCCAGGCTTTTTAGTAGCCTTGATTTCTAATAAACTGGGAAACACTGGTAGACTAGTTCCTAAAGGCCTGGATCAGCTACAGAAACTAGGGGCTAAGTAGCAGAGATTGTATTATTTCCAGGGGAGAGAAGGTATGGCTGCAATAAATAAGATTGCTCTTACACATACTTTGTTATGTTTTATTTCTTTCATTTTCTTTGTTGTTTTTTGTTTAGCACTCGGCTGATCCTGCTGCCCTGCCACTGGCATGCAAAAGAATACAAGATATTCCCACTCTCCTCTTTGTCTAATTCCACAAGCCTAAGGAGGCAATAATGACCAACCTCTTGGAGTTTTCCAGTTGATTATAGAGAACAGCATTGTATCCCGCAGTACACTCTGGCCGCCCTGCCACCAGATGAAAGGAAAAGCATAAAAGCCTGAGCAAGCCTGGGACTCTGCCTTTCCTGCTGCAACATGCCATCAAATGCAGCCGGGGCCCTCCACGGAGGCAGCCATTCTGTTGTTCACGTTCACCGAGTTCAGCTGAGGATGTCTGAGATCAACAGGTGGCCTTGCTAATGGAACAGATTCGCTCATTGTTTGTGTGTTTAATGAATCATTGAGTTACTGATCAGCAGTGAGCAATAGAAGCTGTTCAAACAGAAAAGAAGCCCAGCCGGGAGGTGGTGCCGCCACCACGCTCCTTTGAAGCGCTGCTGGCCCCACGGGCTGTGAGGGAGGCTTAGGGTTTACTCCCTCCGGTTCCCAGAAAAGCTGGTAGCAAGAAGAGGGTATTATTTCTAATTGGATGATGAAAGTCAGCTCCGGGGACAGAGACCAAAGGGCCAAACGTAAAAAGGGGAGGAAGTGAAAACATCTGAATCAAAAGGTTGAGGTAAAACCAAGAGACAGGTGTTTGCAGTGAACCGCGCAATAACCCTCGTCTTGCCTCCCTCCCCAGGTCCTCAGGAAGCAGCCGAGTGGGGAAGGACAGCAAGGAGTAAGAAAAAGCAAGGCTGAGGATTCGGAAGCTGATTTCCTTACAAAGAGTTCATGGTACAGTGGAAATTCTCTGTCTTATCAGGAGGCAAGGCTGACCTTTCTTTGTGAGATTCCCACAAGTTGTACCAGGGCCTTTCTTGTGAGTAGAATTTGACTGAAGATATGCCAGAATGGCATTACTGGGCCATGCGTGTCCTTTTGCCTCCACAGATAAGACTTTTCATTTGTCACCATTTGAAGTCTGAATTTTAAGCAGATTTGTAGACTAGTGGCTCATATCCATCCACTCGTTCGGCTGTATCACCTGTCTTATCCCAGGGGAATTTCCAGAATTATTGCCTTCACCATGAAGTGACGTGAGTTCCCCAATTCAAACCTGGGCTTCTTTAGCATTTTTACTTTTCAAAAAACATATCATAGAGAAGATAGACAGATTGGCAAGGCTTTTTTATGTCTTTCCCAATGCTGACTGCAATCGGTTTATTGACAACATATTTAAAGTCATTTGTACCTCTTCAGTCATGATTTCCATCATCTTCTTCTGGATTTGGTGGACCTGTAGGTTCTGAGTGTGAGAGGTCTTCCAAATATGATCACACAACAAATGAAGCATATAACTATTCGTAGTCTTGATATCGACATGAGCTTCAGTCACGGCCTGACATTTTCTCGACCACGGAGCATATTTTTCATGGGTAAGATCCATGTCATACAAATTGGGTAGGCAGTTTTGCCTTGAATATCCTCAGTAATTACTTCGGATTTGCTAATGCACATTCATCGTTCTGCAGAGCAGGCCTTACTTTAACAAAATGACCTTTGAGGCAATCAGATGCATTTTGGTTCCTTGGGTCCCTGAGACTAACAATTTTCTGTGTTTCCTATGTCAAACATGGCTGGTGCTTTCACATCATTTCAATCTTCCTTAGAAAATGGTTCTTGGTTTCCTTTTGCCACCTTTTGTGGGAAGTGTTTTTTTTTTTTTTTTAAAGGTAGGGAACATATGAATGATATAACAGAGGGTAGTTTGGTGAGGAGAGCACTGTGCTATGGGTTAAGTAAGGTGGGTCTTAATTTCAACTCTGCCACTGTCTCTGGAGTACCATTGGTCATATACTTTCCATGGTAGAGACTGGCTACCTATTCACCAAACCTCTTTCCTTCCCTCTCCAACACACAGCTAAACCCAGGTCCCAGCTTTCCTCATAGTCAGATGTGTCCATATGACAGGCTCCAGCCAATGGAACATGCACCAAGGTTTGTAATTAGACCTGAATTATAATTCTTGCAGCTGGCCCTCTGTGCTCTCTTTTCCCTTGTCTTCAGCTGGATATCGATACCTAGGTTGACCTTGAAGTTCACAGAGCCTCTGTAAAGCTTGGGTCCCTTTGGCCCTCAGGGTACCTGGAGAATCTAAGGTAGCTGGAGTACCCAAGTAGGACACCTCAGCTGTAAGCGATCTCCTCCATTTACCTTAGCACACTGTACAAACTCCTTCTACATGTTCCATAAAGCTGAACAGTAAAGAGGAATTTCCATGGACTCTGATGTTTCTCTTAGACCTACCCTCTTTGATTCAAAGCCATCACCTCATTTATACCTTCATCTTCTACCCCAGAAGGGAGGATGCCCTTCCTGTCTCTTCAAGCTCTGGAGGAAGGAGTGAAACTTTTCTCTATTACATTCTCCCTAAAAGATAGAGATAGGGGCACCTGGGTGGCGCAGACGGCTAAGCGTCCGACTTCAGCCAGGTCACGATCTCGCGGTCCGTGAGTTCGAGCCCCGCGTCAGGCTCTGGGCTGATGGCTCAGAGCCTGGAGCCTGCTTCTGATTCTGTGTCTCCCTCTCTCTCTGCCCCTCCCCCGTTCATGCTCTGTCTCTCTCTGTCCCAAAAATAAATAAACGTTGAAAAAAAAATTAAAAAAAAAAAAGAGATAAAGGAGGAATAAAGAGAGAGAAAGCAGAAAGTCTATTAGAGCCCTCCTATCAGTTAATGGGAGAGAACAAGGAGAAAGTATAGAAGGCAGTAGGATGAATGGAGATTCAGGCCAGAGAAAGAGGGTGTGATTTGCCCTTGCATCTGCTCGTGGCAGATCTTTGGGCTCTAAATCCCGAATGAGGGCCTGAGTCGTGACAACAAACTTCTATTCCACCAGCACATCTCTTGCCATGGGTTTGTGCTTAATCGATCCAGCCTCAAATCCTTTCAGAACTGAAGATCTCAGCTATTCCAAAATGTATTTCCATATGTCCTCTTCAGTAAAACCTTCTTTTCAGAGGAGGATGTGAAAGCTAGCACTCCTTTTGGCAATGTCATTGCTATTTGAAAAACCAAGATGTATATACGCACATGTGCCCTGTGTGTACATAACTTACAATACAATTTTCTGATTCTGAATATTTGTGTGCACAGTGGAATGTTCACTCCTCCTGGATGTACAAGCTGCACCATACGTCCCTATAGCGGGAATGTGTCTCAACTGTAGAATAAATGGGTTGCATTTGGTCTGTGGCATTAAACAGGCAAACTAAGTACTCACTACTGAGACAGGCATAACTAGTCTACAAAGATGTTTATAATCCCCCTTTTTTTTTACAAGGTGTGTGAAAGATAATTCCATGTTTTTATGTCTTTTTTTTTTACCTTTGAAACATTTATATAGTGTTTATTATATAACAAGCATAATGTAATGAATATTGTTCTAAATGTTACTCAGATATTAGTTTATTTAATTCCCTATTAAAGTGGGATATTCAGGACTCCCACTTCCTGGTGGGAATCTGGTGGGAAGTGGCAACGACCCTGGGTCAGAAGATCTTGTTTCCACATCGGAGCATGACCAAGTTTGGCTGGCAGAGCTGGAGTGATGAAATCGCACCTCCGCTCTGCTATCACGGTCTTGCAGTAAGAAGCACAAGCTAGATGACCTCCAGAGTCTAATCCAATTCTAGGACCATTTTGAATTCACTCTTTTCCTGGATCCCATGGCTCCCTGTGATCTGGCACCTGACAGACTTTCCAGTCTCATCTCATATCCCAACCTCACTCAGCTCCAGTCCCATTTGGCCTCCCTTCTTTGTTCCAAAAACACTGAGCTCCTTCCCAGCTTAGGGCCTTTCCACTGGCAGTTCCTGCTGCTTGAAGCTCTTTCCTTGCATCATCTTGTTGCCTCTTTTTTTGTCATTCAAGTTACTAATTAACCTCTTCAGTGAGTCTGTCCCCAACATCTCAGCCTAAACTCTTCCCACACCCAATACTAACTTCCCATCAATCACTCTGATTTACTATCACCTGTCACCATCTGATATTTTCTTGTTTATTTATTTGCCTCTTTGTGTGTAGTCTGTCTCCTCTCACTAGGAATAAACCCCATGACAGCGAGACGTTATCTGTCTTATTCATCATTGTATCTCCATTGCTTACATAAAAGCACAGTAGCCACAGAGCCCAGCAAATCTAGGGCTTCCAATAGAGGCAGAAATGGAGCCTGGGACCTAGCGCCATAGGATTCCCGAGTCACACGCGGGAGCAGAGGGGTCACTTAGTGCTCCACTTGCCCTTTCTCACTCAATTCAGTGATTTCAGAGCAAATGTCAGGGTGACTATGCATCGACACACATCCTTTTGCTCCTACTCACCTTCTACCTCTCAGAGACAAACTGTGTATTCTCAGGGACATCCTGTGCAGTTGCCTCACAAGCAGTAAATAGCGTATCCGCCTAAGGAGACCAGTACCTCTCTGCTGAGAACAGCTGTGCAGCTCTAGTTCTGCAGATTTGGGCTTCACAGTCTGAGGGATGAAGGCCAAGACTAGTGGCCAGTGGGACTTAGACAGCCTGGATGCTAAGCCCTATGTGATGCTCTGCAATGGCAAGAAAGGTCTCAACTGAAGCTGATCCAATACTGGCTGCTGCCCTATGCAAGGGTATGCCTTCTCTCCTAATAGAAGAACAGGGTACCAAACCAAACATAGTAAACATTCTGTCTCAGAGAAAATCCTCTGGGGTTTAAGGAAGCCATCGAGTTTCTGGGAGGGACAGCTATAGAAGGTGCTTCTTCCCACTCAAAAGGGAGAAGTGATGCTTAACTCACAGCTGGAGGCATGGTCCCCACCCAGGTGAATCACCTGGGACTAAAGTAGAATAAAGAGGAATAACGCTGGTGAAGTCACAGGGCAATGTCAGAGAGTCACCATCTGGATTTCAGGAGGAGGGGCAGGGCCCTGTGTGTAAAGATTCATCTCAACACATCTATAACCCAGAGATAAGAGTCCACGTGATCGTTTTTATGGTCAACTAACTTTGACATTTCCTTCTCTCTGACCAGTTTCGGAACATCCAGGTCTGTCAAGAGATATCCTTGTGCTCTCCCAGATTCCTCCACTCTTCAGGATCTCCTACATCAAATAGCACAGGTAATGACAACTCAGGACTACTAGTGATTTTCTATCCTATAATAAAAAGATTATAGGGTCAAACATTTCAGCACTTCCCTGTCCCAGTATTTGGTCAAGAAGTTCTTCCTTAAGCATTGCTGACATACCTCTTGCTGCAATGTCAGCCCATTTCTTCTTTTCAACCTACTGTGGAGAAGCAAAATAATGAGTATCCATATTCTCCATGATTTTTGAAAACAGTGAAATCAACCCTTAGCTTTCTCTCTCTCTCTCTCTCTCTACTAAATTTCACAAAAGGCCATGCCCCTACCACTATAATCTATCTGGTAATTCTTTTCTGGACTTTAATTTTTTACATTATTTAATTTATTTTTTAAATGTTTATTTTTGAGAGAGAGAGAGAGAGAGAGAGAGAGAGAGAGAGAGAAAGAGAATGAATGAGCAGGGGAGGGGCAGAGAGACAGGGAGACACAG
The DNA here is from genome assembly GCF_028749965.1 of Puma concolor. Lineage (NCBI taxonomy): Eukaryota > Metazoa > Chordata > Mammalia > Carnivora > Felidae > Puma > Puma concolor. The sequence continues at coordinate 47,385,076 of NC_141672.1, forward strand.
AATCTGAAGCAGACTCCGGGCTCTGAGTTGCCAGTACAGAGCCCAGTGTAGGGCTCGAACCCACAAACTATGAGCCAAAGTTGGACGTTTAACTGACTGAGCCCCCCGGGCACCCCTCTTTGAATCATTTTAAAAATGCAGAAGTCAGAACTGCACATACTGCTCTTGTAAGGTCTTTGGCAAGTCTTGAAGCAACAAAAGGTTTCTTTCCGATCGGTGATGTAGAGTTTCTGTCATTTTCAAAGTATACTGCTGAATCATATTCAATTTGCATCTGGATCTCAGGTTTCTTCTTGTCACATATACTCATCCAATCCTTTCCTGGACCGCATTCACTTTTTGTTCCTAGGTGCACGATGAGATCCCAACTTTATTCTCTTGTAGACAGTTGGCCTCCCAAATTTCAAAAGTTTATTTACATTTATTGTACCAGAAAAGTCAGCCAGCTGAGAAGAGATGGCTGTACATCACCTGACAAAAATATGGAATGATCCTGGTCCCAAGAAGATACTGATGCAGCAAACCTGGACTCCCTCTCGGGTTCATACTGAGCCTTTGATGACCAGGATTTGTTTCACGGTTCCTGCTATGATGTACCCACTGCATGTTAGATCCATCTGGCCCTCAACTTTCAAATAGTTGTTGGAAATCCATTCTCAGCATTTTTTATTTCCCTGACTTGTTTTCACATATACACAAACTACTCTATTGTTTTGTGTGTCTGGATACAATTTTTTGCTTCTTTTTGTTATACGTATATGCCCAGGTCTTTTCTAAACATCATTAACTGCACCAAACATCTGCCCCTAGGTTTAGTGCCCTCACCCCAACTTTGTCCTCTTTCAGATCATTGGCTTCCCACATTTACCATGTTTACTTACATTTTTCTTTCCCTTTCCTGAGAGGTTTTAACATACTCAGCCAGTAAAGACCGCCTGGAGTAGTCAGTTTACATTTGTACTTTCTGCATAATTATCACAGTGTTTCCTTTAGCTCTCCAAAGTATTTTGATTTGAATGGTAAATTATATGGTCACCCTACAGATAGAGCAGGCTGCCTCTCTGCTATTCTTTCAGACTGACTCTGAACCACCTGAGGGCACCTTAAACTTGTTATACATTGTCCTCCCTCTGAGACTAGTTTTGGTGGTCTAGAAAATGAGTATCTGACCCTGGCAGGGATGCTGTGGCATTGCCTAGGACTTTAGGCTGACCTTTCTACCATAAGGGCCCATGAGGATTAGATGTTGATTGCTCTGATTCTATGAAGCATTGCATCATGAAGGTCGTGTAATGATTAAAAACTGTAACTTTGGAGGTGGATCTGTTGAAGTTCAAATCCTGCCTCTGTCACTTTTATTTGTATTATTTAATTGGGACATATAAACCCACATACAGGTTTTTTTTTATCAAGAGAGTTCCGAAAGAGCGTTCACACATGCACAGACCCGGCACTCACTACATGGTATTTGCAATCCAGTGTTTGTTGACTTCTCATGTCACAAGATCTAATGACATGGATATATCACAGGCGACTCAGCTCCAGGCCAGCTTGCTTATACCACTTTAGTTGACAGTAAACTTGGCCAAATTTCTCCAGCACTAGAACTTCCACTCTACAGGACAAACCCAACAACCCTTCTTGTTTGAATGCCCAGTAAAGGTTGAATTATGTCCTTCATTTATTCATTCAGAAAGCACATGTTCTTTCAGGCACACAGAGCTAAGAGCTGCAGGGAACCTGAAGAAAATAATGTCCATGCCTAACCTCAAATAGCTTCTTATTGAGCTGGGGATAATAGAAGTATACACACAAAATCCAAATGACCATGTGAGACATCGGACCCAGAAATGTTACAAAGAAATATAATGATTGGGGCGCCTGGGTGGCGCAGTCGGTTAAGCGTCCGACTTCAGCCAGGTCACGATCTCGCGGTCCGTGAGTTCGAGCCCCCCGTCGGGCTCTGGGCGGATGGCTCAGAGCCTGGAGCCTGTTTCCGATTCTGTGTCTCCCTCTCTCTCTGCCCCTCCCCCGTTCATGCTCCGTCTCTCTCTGTCCCAAAAATAAATAAAAACGTTGAAAAAAAAAAAAAAGAAATATAATGATTAAATGTTAAATTAGCAGGACCTCACATAAGACCTAAGTTCAGAAAAGAGACAGATAACCTAGAAATATGGACACCAAGGGAATCAAGACCTAGAATAAGATAGAAGTAATGGATTGGGAAGAGAAAGATAAATGTTAGCTATACACTAAGTTTCAGAATCACACTAATATTTGGCATAAGTTTCAGCCTTGTTTTCTAGAAGGCTAACTAGCTGAATGTCTACCTCAATGTCATTTTTAGTAACCCAGACCATGTAAAATGATCAGCAATCCTGGGATTGTGCTGTTTACAATTTCATCTAATGAGCATAACAACACTAGGAAGATAACAGAAACACGACATTTTGGATTAATTTTTTTGATAGAGTTACCAACTTTTTATTTTGCTGAGTAAGCACTTGAGGAAGGACAACACTTACTGTCACTTCATAAAAGGATATTGTGACACCAAAAAAAGTAAATAAGACACAATCAGACAATTTTAATATCTTAACTTTCAAGTATGGGTCTGTATTCTAAATCTCGTATGTGTGAGCATATGAATGAGCGCCATTCATATGGGTGCTCAGAAAGGAATTCTAGCACAGAATAATGTAACAGAATAACCAGCAACCAACAGAAAGATGGTGAGCCGCTGTGGTCAGTTCTCTTTAGCCACAGACCAAACCCCTTGATGCGAAAGAGATTTGAGAACTTCATGGTACTTGTGCAAGGTATACAAACAAGACAGCATAGTAGCTATTGCATGTTTTGAAAAAAGCCACTTGACAAAGTCTTCACCCTTTACAGATAGCAGTGCTGACGCAGCAGGACTTAGTACCACCAAGGTCACCTGTGGGGAAGGATGGTGAGCTGAAGCCTGCTGAAGAAGTAGCAAATGGGAGGCACCTGTAGAAGGCAATGATTCCTTCAGGGTACCTTTTCCAAAGACTCCCCATCATTTCACGCCAGGGTGTGCCTAAAATGAGAATAGAAATCCAGAAGGAGATTCTGGAAAGGTCTTGTTACCTGGAGATCAAATTACCTTGTCCCACTGACACATTTATATATCCACATTTTAAATACAAATTTTTTTTTCTCAAATGATGAAAGGAAGCAGCAAGAAGGTGCAAAATACACGAAATAAACAATTTAAATGGGAAGGAAAATCTTAAATTAGCTTTTGATAAATAATCAGAAAATTAGTTCTTTATGTATTTTTTTCCATTCATAATCACCTATTGACTATCTCTGCAGCACCAAATCTGGAACCATGCGGCATGCATTCAAATCCCAGCTGAGTCACTTGCTGGCTATATGACCTTGAGTTAGTTATTTAAATGTGCCTCAGTTTCCTCATCTATAAAATGGGAATAATCAGAGTGCTCACTTTTTTTTTCTTTTTGAATTTTATTTAAAGAACATCCACCAGAGAGAAACTTTCCATTAAGTAGAAGAGAAATCAAATACTCTGTAATAAAGACCATCCAACTAAAAACAGATTTGATCCATAAAATGATAAACAATTTGTGTTTTATTTCAAAGGGCAAACTCCATTCATTATCTGTAGGACAATATAACCCACTTGTCTTGAGTGTTCAATGAGTTAATATGTATAAAGCATTGGGAATAGTACCTAGCAAGTAACACACATGATGTAGTGTTTGAGTTAAAATGAGATGTACCAAGCATAACCACGGCTCACAAACGAAGGTACCCTTTTCAAGATTATTTCAAATAAATTACATCATCACCATCAACCAAATTTTCAAGTCTAGGAGTTATAGAGAACATAATTTATAATTCTAGTTAATTAGTTTTAGAGAAAGGAAAGTTTAATAATTTGATGGTGACACTGTTATCAGCCATATCCCACACTGGGGGATTATCCAAACAGTATCTTGCTTCTTCATCAACCTTAGCTGAAATAAGTGAATGCTGAATACACATTGATTGAATTAAATTAGACTGAAGAGAAGAGGAATCAGTTCAGAAGATGGAGCCATGTGGTACCATGGATGCTAATGGAAGAAAAAGTATAGAATAAGGGCACATGACAAGGTCATTTACTTCAGGAAAGTTGAGAAGCATACAGGCTAAGAAAGGGACAGTGGTTCAATGGATTAGGAGATCCATGTGGCCTTTGGTTTCAGTAGCAGTTTCGAGAAAGCCAGATTACCAGAAGTTAAGGAGAGTGTTCTCTGGAGTAAACTGAAGGCAAAAGTAAGAATATATGGAGGATGACACCTGTAGATGTTAAAAGGTTAAAAAAAAAAATCCTTACTGTATGGGAAACCCACATGTTTAGAAAAAAGACACCAGAGAAGGAAGACTGAAAATATATAGAAAGTAGAGTATAACTGATGAAGAAGATTCCAGAGGAGGCTGAAGGGGGATGAGATGAAGAACACAGGCAGAGCAATTGTTAGGTGGAAAAAGTGAATATGAGGAAGCTCAGATCAAATGTCCTTGATTTTCCTGGTAAAGAAATAGAGTAAGGGTATAGCAGTTTCTCAGAGGACTTAAGGAAAATAGAAAAGTTTAGAACTGCTACTATGAGGAAGATGAGATGGCATCAGCTGGACATGAATAAAAAGTGATCCATTTAGCCCTGGACACCCAAATAAGATGCCATAACAGAGATCTGTGGGGAATCTAAGCACCACCTTCAGTAATGACCCACTTTCCAGAACGGTGAGAAGGTATGTGGAGATCACAGGCTTGGGAGAACCAAGTCCATAGAGGACCAATTTTCATCTGGAAAGATCCTGCATGGCTGACCCAGGCTGGAAATAATGAAGTGAAGGCAGAGGTGGAAACAAGTACAGGTTCTGGAATTGGAGGGTACAGTGAGGACAAGGAGTGGCTTTAAGATGTGGGCCTATGGGCATGAGATGGAAAGACAGTGCATTATTATCAGAAGAGTGTTCGAGGAGTATAGGATCCTGGAGGTGGCAGAGAGCAAACGCCAAGAATCAAGCCTTGAAAAACGTGCAAAAGGAAGCTAGAGACTATTAGAGACTGAGGGCAGCACAGACAGTTGGGATGTGCAGAGCACACTTCTGGGAGACAAGAACTGGGAAGACAAAAGGCACAGAAGGTGGAATTAGGATCCTGGGGATTGGAGTTTGGCACAAATGGGTTCAACCCCAGGCTGAGTCACTTAGTTGTGTGATCTTGGACAAGCTATTCCATATTAACTAAGCTTTATTTTCCTTAGATGGAAAATGATAATGGGAAGAATACCTGCTTCATAGAGTTGTTCTGAGAATCAAACACAATTCCTATAAATACTTTTGCTCAGTACTTGGCTCACAATACCCATTCAAAAATGTTGTTATTGTGCAAATTGCATGGTTAACTTTACTATAATCTGCCTGCCAACTTTCTTTGTAAACTTCTCTTCTATGTAGGCATTCATGATATGGCCATGCTTTGATGATCCTCTTACTACCTCTCTGCTCTATATCAGTTCTTTTTCTCAGAAAAGACTTTGCGAGACAGAACAACAAATTCTGTTATCTACTCTAGGTAGGAAATAATGTGTCCTGATAAAACAAATATTCTGCTTTATACATGGATAACCATTTTTTGAATAATTAACATAACATAACATAACACATTTACTAAAACTGTGCTCCTCATAATGTAAATGCTCTTTAATGATTAAAAAAATCAACTTGGGGTTTTTACTGTCTTCATTATCTATACATCATCATCAGCATTTATTATCATCTTCCTGTAGATGAGCAGAACACCAGTTACATTCCTTATAACAGAGAGCATCTGACCTCTGTGAACGTATGTATAATAAACATTTATATGTACACTGTATTCAAAAAGACCAAGTTCCAAGAATACTAAAAATATGATAGAAAGATCGACTATATGCATATTCAGTGTCAATATTTTGAATTAAGGAAATACCCGGAGTCACCAAAAACTTTTGGAGTTCAGCATCAACCTTCTAGTTTGTTCCTTCAGATCAAAGAAGTATGAATTCAGCTATGCATGGAGAAAACAAAGGACAGCCAAGAAATTAAGCACATCTATTACACTCATTGAGGCATCAGAATTTAACTTTTGGAAATAGAGGCTGTTTTAGATAAACTTCATTTTAAAAAATCCTTATTTAAGGACCTCCACACACAGCGCCAAATTCTGTCCTCAGATTCTTAAGGGAAACTGGGTCTGAAATCAATATAGGCACTGTTAGAAAGGATTTGAGGATTGAATCAGAGAATAGGATTTGGCCCCTAGGACACAAACCATGCTACTAATCCCGGAGAAAGGATTTGCCCGTTTAAAGGATTATAAATTTTTGAAAAGCATATTCTGTTGATAATACTTTTCATTTCCTGCAAATCAAATTACTGAAGGATATTTTATTGTGCATAGAATTGGACAATATTTTCATTGTTGTTGTTTTAATTTCTTTTGTATTAAAGGGTACCAAATTTCAAAATAATTAGATATGAAGTTTCATAGGCCCAAATGGCGACACATCTGAAGACTCCAACAAATAAGCTAGAAATAAAGCCTACCAGCAAACTGGAAGACAATCGCGTCTAAAAGAAAGTCTCGTCTTGATTTCTGGTACTGGCGTTTATGAGTATGGAAATATCTGCAGTTTTACAAGACAATAGCACAAAGGGATATGGACAAGGAAGCACAAGCCCAGCAGACTTACGTGGTGGACTCTGTCTCATCCTGGCCACTTCCCACCCTGGACTCATTTTACTCCAGTGAAACAAATAGTATTTTAATAAGAGGAAAACTCATTGGTTCTTCAACTTCCTTAATGGAACTGGGCCTCCAGAAGCTATTTGTCAGGCTCAAAAGAGAAAGCAAGCAAGCAAGCAAGGGAAACATTTGAGGTCATGTAACGCTTTGGTCTCCAATATTCTCAATGCTTCCCTCTGTGCACAGACCTCACTTTGAAGTTACCACCAGCCACAGGCCTAGAAAATCCACTCACTGGAGACCATGTCTAATTCTTTGTTCTAACAGGCTCCCAGATGATTTTCTCTGGAGACATAGCCAGCAGCAGCAGCAGCAGCAGCAGCAGCAGCAGCATATTTTATTTACGCCAGCTTAGCATAGGACCATCCCCACAATATAGCAGTAAAGATCTGACCCTGTGGGCTTTTTCTTGCTCTGAATTTTCTGCTGTTGCTCAGACAGGGGACCCACCATGGCTGAGAAAGGAAAGGTGGGATGGGGGTGGGGAAGGAGACTGCCTGAAGTCACAGCATAATGCCATTAGTCTGAGTTCTCCCATGACGGAGCCCTCGCTGGGAAAGACAATTACATGTGAAAAGATGATAACCTCACGAGGCAATAACTTTCTGAGAGATCCTGAATGTTATTATGTACTGGTTATTAATTTGATTAGCTTTCAGAGAAGTAGCCACACTTCAGGGGCCCTCTAAGAACCTCGTCAACCCTTCCAAGGTTTGCCCATCTCTAATAAGCTAGGTCTTTTCAACAATCATCTAACCACATGATTTCTGCAATTCTTGGCCAGTTGCATAACGACAAAGATAAATGAGGCTTTTTCCAGTTGCTTCTAAAATAAGTTCAAGACTGAATTAATATGAATGGAAATATTTTTTGTTTGGGTAAAGGGTAGAAAGAAGAGACTGTATGTGTGGGATTTGCCAACACCTGCAAATATGTACACCGTGTGTCCAGAGTGAAAAACTCTGGAACCCAAAACTCCTAAAGTGGTGACATTCCATTAAATTCATTCAGTTCCAGCAGGAGCTAGGAAATTCCAAATTCCGAAGATAGACTTAGTTATAAAAGAGATATTTCTGGGATTCTTGAATACCATCACTCATTCAATGAAATATGACAACTATGTTATTTCTAAAAACAAGGGTTGAAAAACGTTGGAATATCTCCAATCTATTAATTTATGTACTCCTTCAGCTCTCATTTGTATTAGGAATATAATGGGTGACAGGAGAGCTTGAGAGTCTGAGAACAGCAAAGATTTAATGACTGCAAAAGAAAAACATCTTACTCAAAACTGCACGAAAAAGTGGGATCTTCATGCTCTAAGAATCTGGACTGAACAGAAAAAGACATTTCCCTACTTGTTAAACTAACATCTCACCATGTACCATTAATTCTTATTTGAGATACACTTACGGTTACTAGATGCCTCTGATTAAACGGTACCCATGTGCAGAATACTATAGATTAAAGACAAACAAAAAAACAACTTGAATTCTTGTTCTGATATAGCACCTCATAATCTAATGGAGGGAAATAGCATCCACAGACCGAAGAACCTGCAAGATCTCAGAGATCACCATTCCAAGTGAAAACACACAACAGAGGGCAAAGTCCCTGAAGGCAAGTGGAAATCGTTAAGAACAAGGGAAGTCAGTCAGGGATACCTTTCCCAAAGAAACTTGGGGTTTTAGGTAAATTTGAGAGGATAACATGGCTGGATGACAGGAGAAGGTAAGATATTCCAGTGGAAATGAAGGAAATTAAGACCCTGAAGCAAAATCCACTTCATTGTTCTTTTCTTTCAACCTTAACTGCAATCCAATCCTCTCCTCCTAATAAGTAAAGGAAGAGTAGATATCCCTTCTATGGTTAAGTTATAAAGACTGAGAGGTAGGTTCCAGTTCAAGATGGGGATGTAGAAAGACTCTGAACTCACCTCCTCTATGGAACACACCAAATTATACCTATTAATAGAATAATTGCTCCTGAAGAGCTGAGGGATGATTGAAAAGCTACTGAACAACCAAAGACAGAGAGAACAGCAAGAGAACAACAAAGGAGACAGAGACATAGTAACAAAGGGAACCCCCACTCCCAACACAATGAATAGCAGTAGGGAGGGATAGTACTAAGGGGCTGGAAATAAATTCCTCTGTCCTTGGACACAGAAAAATACCCATGGTTTAAAAGAGCAACTAGCATACAAAAGAAACAATACTACAACTCTGCCAAGCAGCAGAGGAGCTGTGGAAATGCTCTCCAGGTCAGAGAGACTGGGGAACAAGGCTTATGTTCCCATGCCCCCATGGAAGCCTGGACAGGAGTGCGGGCTGGTCCCATCATTTGGGTTAGCTTATGACTTTAGCAAGCCCGGGTCCACAGGTCTACACCAGCCCAAGATGCAGTGGGACACAGAGGAAAAACCATGGTTGAGAACAGCTGAGGAACTGTAGGAACGCTCTCTCTTCCTCTACCTCAAGGACCCAGACCAGAGCAGGACCCAGCTAATGGTGAGCTTCTCTTTTTGTGTGTTGTGGTATGGACCTCTTTGGGTTCGTTTTGTTTGGAATTCTGTGCTTTTGGAGTTGGAAGTCTATTTCTCTCCTTACATTTTCAGGGAAGTTTTCAGTTACTATTTCTTCAAATAAGTTTGCTATGCTTTTTTCTCAGCAAGCCCCAAGTCTCAAGCCTACTCTACCTGCCCTGTGGTGCTGAGGCATAAAAAACAAACCAGAAACTACCCCTTCCCCTTCCCCTTCTCTTTCTTCTTCTTTAAATTTTTGCTGTTTTATTTTACCTTTTTTTTTTTAACTTTTTAAAATTTGTCTTGTTTTGTTTTTCTTTTTTTCTTTTGGGTTTTGTTCTTTTCTTATTCTCTTTTTCTCTTTTATTTTTTTTCTCTTCTTTTTTCTTTTTCTTTTTTTCCTCTTTTTCTTTTCTTTTTCTTTTTTCTTTTATTATACTTTCTTCTTTATTCTCTCTGTAAAAAGTCATGGTTTAAAAGAGTAACTAGCATATACTACCACTGTCCAGCCAGCCCCAGCAAAAGTCACCAACCACACAGAATCTGCATAGGGGTTTCCATACACAAGGCCACTCCTTCAACTTTAGAAATAGTAGTTTCATCTGATCCATAATCAAACACAGAAAGGTGAGCATAATGGGGAGACAGAGGAATATGCTCCAAAAGAAAGAACAAGAAAAAGCTTCAGTAAAAGAATTAAATGAAACAAAGATAAACAATATGCCTGACAAAGAATTTAAAGTAATGATTGCAGGGGCACCTGGGTGGCTCAGTCAGTTGAGCATCCAATTTTGGCTCAGGTCATGATCTCACAGTTTGTGGGCTCAAGCCCCACATCAGGCTCTGTGCTGACAGCTCAAAGCCTGGAGCCTACCTCAGATTCTGTGTCTCCCTCTTTCTTTGCCCCTTCCCCACTCACACTCTGTCTCTCTCTCAAAAATAAATAAACATTAAAAAATAATAAAAAATAAATAAATAAAGTAATGATTATAAAGATATTCACTGGGCTGGAGAAAAGAATGGAGGACTTCAGTGAGACCTTCAATAAAGAGGTAGAAAATATTAAAAAGAACCAATCAGAGCTGAAGAATACAATAACTGATATAAAACATACACTAGAGAGAATTCAACAGTAGATTAGAGGATGGAAAACAACATATCAGTGATCTGGAAGATAGCATGATGGAAAGGACACAGCTGAACAGCAAAAAGAAAAAAGAATTTTCAAAGATTAGGATAGATTAAAAGATCTCTTGGACAACATCAAGCAAACAAACATTTGTAGTATAGGGGTCCCGGAAGAAGAAGAGAGAGAGGAAAAATGTAGAGAACTTATTTGAAGAAATAATAACTGAAAACTTCTCTGAGAACATAGGGAGGGAAATAGACTTCCAAGTGCAGGAAGCACAGAATTCCAAACAAAATGAACCCAAGGAGGTCCATATCACAACACATAATAATTACAGTGTCAAAGATTAATGATAAAGAGAGAATCTTAAAATCAGCAAGTAAGAAACAAAAAGTTACCTACAAGGGAAAACGTATAAGATGATAAGCTGATTTTTCTTGGAAGCCAGAAGGAAGTGTCATGATATATTCAAAGTCCTGAAAGGAAGAAAAAACTACAACCAAAAATACTCTACCAGTCAAAATTATTCAGATTTGAAGGAGAGAGAGTTTCCCAGACAAACAAAAGGTAAAGGAATTTATCACCACTAAACCAGACTTAAGAGAAAGGACTTCTTTAAGCAGAAGAGAAATGGAAATTAGTCATAATTAGACATAGAAAAATATGAATAAAAAATGTAAAATATGACAACATACTAAAGCATGGAGAAGGGAGTAAAAAGGGAAGAGAAAAAGGAAAAGAAAAAGATTTTTCTTTTTCTGTTTTTTTTTTTTAAGAATGTGTTCGAACTTTAATGACATCAAACTAAATATGGACTACTAATTACTTAGGATGTTATACATGAATCTCATGGTAAAGAGAAACAGAAAACCCATGATAGATACACAGAAAATAAAGAGAAAGAAAACAAAACAAAACGCTATAGATATTCATTGATCCAAAGAAAGAGAGCAGCAGAAAAAGAAAGGAACTAAGAAGAACTACAAAAACAATCAGAAAACAAATTTTTTAATGCCAATAAGTACATACCTATCAATAATTATTTTGTGTGAAAATGGCCTAACTGCTCCAATTAGAAGACACAGAGTGGAAGAATGAATAACAAAAACAAGACCCATCCATGTGCTGCCTACAAAAGATTCACCTCAGACCTAAAGATGCATACAGACTGAAAGTGCAAGGATGGAAAAACATTCACTGTGCAAATGGAAGTGAAAAAAAAAAGCCAGGTAAGCAATATTTATATCAGACAAAATAGACTTCAAAACAAAAATTATAACAAGAGACAAAGAAGAGCATTATATAATGATAAAGGAATCAATACAACAAAAGGATATAACAGTTATAAATATCTATGCACCTATGCATCCAACACTGGAGCATCTATATACATAAAGCAAATATTAATGGACATAAATAGAGAAATTGATGGTAATACAATAATAGTAAGAGATGTTAACACTCCACTTACATCAATGGATAGATCATCCAGACAGAAAATCAATAAGCAAACAGTGGCTTTGAATGGCACACTGGACCAGATGGACGTAACAGATATATACAAAACATTCCATCCAAAAACAATAGAATATACATTCTTTTCAAGTGTGCATATAACATTCTCCAGAACAGATCACATATTAGACCATAAAGCAAGACTCATTAAGTGAAGAAGATTGAAATCATACCATGCATCTTTTCTGACCACAATGGTATAAAACTAGAAATAAATCAAAAGGAAAAAAAAAACTAGGAAAAAACACAAACATGTGGAGACTAAACAACACAATATTAGAAAAACAAAGATCAATGAATCAGTCAAAGAAGAAATAAAAAAATACACGGAGACAAATGAAAATGAAAACAAAATTGTTCAAACTCTCAGGGACACAGTGAATGCAGTTCTAGGAGGGAGTTTATAGCAATACAGGCCTACCTCAAGAAATAAGAAAAATCTTAAACAAAAAACTTAACTTTATGCCTAAAGTAACTACAAAAAGAAGAACAAACAAAACCCAAGGTGACTAGAAAAGGAAATAATAAAGTTTGGAGCAGAAATAAATGAAAGAGACTAAAAAAAAAAAAATCAATGAAACCAAGACAAACAAAATTGACAAACTCCTAGCCAGACTCATCAAGAAAAATAGAGAAAGGACCCAAATAAATAAAATCAGAAACTAGAGAAGAGAAATAAAAATGGACACACAGAAATATACCATGATCAAGTGAGATTCATTCCTGGGATGCAAGGATAGTTCAATATTTGCAAATCAATCAACATCATACACATCAATAAAACGAAGGACAAAAATCATATGATCATCTCAACAGATGCAGAAAATACATTTGACAAGATTCAACACCCATTCATGATAAAAACCCTCAACAAAATGGGACTAGAGGGAACATACCTTGATGTAATAAAGATCATGTATGAAAAACCCACAGCTAACACTATTCTTAATGGTGAAAAACTGAAAGCTTTCTCTGAAGTCAGGAATAAGACAAGGATATCTACTCTTACAATTTTTATTCAACATACTACTAGAAGTCCACTGCAATCTAACAAGAAAAAAAGAAATGAGAAGCATCCATATTGGTAAAGAATAAGTTAAACTGTCACTGTTTCCAGACAGCATGACACTACACATAGAATGTCCTAAAGATTCCACCAAAAAACTACTAGAAGTAAGAAACAAAGTCAGTAAAATGGCAGGATACAAAATTAATACCCAGAAATCAGTAGCATTTCTATGCACTAACAATGAAGTCACAGAAAGAGAAATTTAAAAAACAACATCTAGGGGCCCCTGGGTGGCTCAGTAAGTTAAGCATCTGACTTCAGCTCAGGTCATGATCTCACAGCTCATGAGTTCAAGCCCCGCATCAGGCTCTGGGCTGACAGCTCAGAGCCTGGAGCCTCCTTCCGACTCTGTGTCTGCCTCTCTCTCTGCCCCTCACTCTGCTCACATTCTGTCTCTCTCTCAAAAATAAATAAACATTAAAAAAATTTTTATAAAAAACACAATTTACTGGGGTGCCTGGGTGGCTTAGTTGGTTAAATGTCTGGCTCTTGCTTTTGGCTCATGGTTGTGAGCTCAAGCCCTGCATCAGGCTCTGTGATGCCAGTTTGGAGCCTGTTTGGGATTCTCTTTCTCCCTCCCTCTCTGTCCTTCTCCCACTCACTCGCACTCTCTCTCTCTCAAAACAAATAAATAAACTTAAAAAAATAAAAAACAACACTATTTACAATTGCAACAAAAAGAATAAAATACCTAGGAATAAATTTAACCAAGAAGCAAAAGCCCTACACTCTGAAAACTATAATACATTGATGAATGAAACTGAAGATCATGCAAACATAGAAAGATATTCTATGCTCATGAATTGGAAGAAATGATATTGTCAAAATGTCCATATTACCCAAAGCAATCTACAGATTCAATGCAATTCCTATCAAAATACCAATAGCATTTTTCACAAAACTAGAACAAATAATCCTAAAATTTATATGGAACCACAAGAGACTCCAAACAGCCAACGCAGTCCCGAAAAAGAACAAAGCTGGAGGTATCAGAATTCCAGATTTCAAGATCTATAAATCTATAATAAATAAAACAATATGGCACTGGCACAAAAATAGACCCATAGACCAATAGAACAGAATAGAGACCCCAGAAATAAACCCACATATATATGGCCAATTGATCTGTGACAAAGGAGGCCAGAATGTACAATGGGGAAAAGACATATTTTCAATAAATGATGTTGGGAAAACTGGATAGCTACATGTAAAAGAATGAAACTGGACTGCTTTCCAACACTATACAAAAAAATAAATTCAAAATGGATTAAAGACCTAAACATGAGATCCCAAACCATAAAAATGCTAGAAGAGAGGGGTGCCTGGGTGGTTCAGTTGGTTAAGCATCTGACTTCAGCTCAGGTCATGATCTCACAATTTGTGAGTTCAAGCCCCGTGTCAGGCTCTGTGCTGACAGCTCAGAACCTGGAATCTGCTTAGGATTCTGTGTCTCCCTCTTTCTCTGCCCCTCCCCCACTCACATTCTGTCTCTCTCTCTCTCTCTCTCAAAAATAAACATTAAAATTTTTAAAAATCCTAGAAGAGAGCACAGGCAGTAATTCCTCTGACATCAGCCATAGTAACATTTATCTAGATACATCTTTTAAGGCAAGGGAGACAAGAGCAAAAATAAACTATTGGGACTGCCTACATCAAAATAAAAAGCTTTGCACAGGGGTGCCTGGCTGGCTCAGCTGGCAGAACATGTGACTCTTGATCTTGGGGTCATGAGTTTCGAGCCCCACATTGGGCACAGAGCTCACAAAAAGAAAAAAAAAGCCTTTGCACAATTAGAAAACCATCAATAAAAGAAAAAGACAACCTACTGAATAGTAGCTATTTACAAATGATATATCCAATAAAGGGTTAATATCAAAAATATATAAACAGCTTACACAACTGAACACCAAAAAAACAAACATTCTGATTTAAAAATGGGCAGAGGAACTGAATAGACATTTTTCCAAAGAAGACATACAGTTGGCCAACAGAAACATGATAATATGCTCAACATCACTTATCATCAGGGATATATATCAAAACCACAATGAGATATCAGGCCTCATTTATCAGAATGGCTAAAATCAAGAAGAAACTACAAATGTTAGTGAGGATGTGGAGATAAAGCATGCGCTTGTAGGTAGGAATGTAAATTGGTGCAGCCACTTTGGAAAACAGTATGGAGGTTCCAGAAAAAATTAAAAATAGAATTACAATATGATCCAGTAATTCTACCATTGGATATTTACCCAAAAAACCCAAAAACACTAGCTCAAAAAGATATACGCACCCCTAGGTTTACTGCAGCATCGTTTACAAGAACCAAAACACGGAAGCAACGTTAAGCGTCCATCAGTAGATGAACAGACAAGGAAAATGTGTATATAAATACAATGGAATATTACATGGTAAAAAAAAAAGGATGAGACTATGCCATTTGAGACAACATGGGTGGACCGAGAGGATATAATGTTAAGTGAAATAAGTCAGACAACGAAAGACAAATACCATAAGATTACACTCTTAAATGGAATTAAACAAAAAAGAATAAACAGACAAAGAGCAGAATCAGAGCTATAAGTACAGAGGGCAAACCAATGATTGCCAGAGGGGAAGAGGGGAGGAAGTTGGGCAAAATGGGTTAAGGCGAGTGGGAGATACAGGCTTCCAGTTACAGAATGAGTAAATCATGGGAATAAAAAGGAGACCATAAGGAATATAGTCAATGATATTCCAAAAGTGATGTAATGATACAGATGGCAGCTGCTTGTGGTGATCATAGCATAATGCATAAACTTGTCAAATCACTAAATTGTATACCTGAAATGAATGTAACATTGTGTGTCAACTATACTCAGATTCAAAAAATAAAAAATAAAGACTGTTTTCTTTGTTATATAATGCAAAGCACTTTTTTTGCTAGCCATAAGCAAATCAAATCAGATCAAACTGTTGAAATTCAATTCACACTTCTCTATAATGTGAGAAAATAGACATGGGCTTTGAGGGAAAGGTAATCATTTGCTTTCTTATTTTCTCATCTTTCTTTGATCTCCCACAAGTGCCTTTAATACTCATCGTGATGATTTTTTTCAATAAATTCTTTAATATATCAAAATACCCCTCAAATAAAAAAATCTTCAGGTTGCTGATGCACCTTTAAGACTAATCCCTTTGGATTTCTTTTTAAACAATTGCTTAAAATTCCCTTACTTTCTTCTATGTTATATAAATTCAATCAGCTGCATCCATAAATGCTCATAGTCAATTTGATGTTCCTGTTATTTATGTGTCTGAGACTAGAGAGTAATAATGAATACCATGTGTTAGGCACTTAACACTCTCCAGGCTCTGGCCTAAGCCTTTTACATTCATTAATTCATTTAATCCTTATAGCAACACTAAACAGTGTTTCCAAATTCCCAATAGATAATAACCTTTAGGAAACAAGAAATCAGAATTCCCAGGAATTTTTGTGAGTTCCCGAAATCCTAAATTATTCTGCATTTTAGTGGTATTTACCAAGGGAAAGTTTTTAGTTGTGATTTTTATTTTATTTTGTTCTGTCTTACTATTTTGGTCAGATTTATAAAGAATTATACCCTATAGTGAATATTCAGACATTGGAAAATGCCAGCAAAAATAATTGTATAATGCTGGAAAAACCTAACCTTCAGATATTCTAGCAAGATTAACAGCACTACACAGAATTATATGTCAAACTAGCTAATTTAAGGACTTGGTTTGCTTCTAAATACATTCTTTCTTAAAATACAACTCATATAATTTGTATGAAGTATAGTATACATACAAATTTATTGGTATTTATTTTATTTGTAAGAATAACCCACTATTAGTCAGAAGACCACAAACAAGCCTTAGAATATGGTTCATTAGATTTCTTTCTTTCTTTCTTTTTTAATGTTTATTTATTTTTTAGAGAGAAAGAGGGAGACAGAGCACAAGCCAGGGAGGGGCAGAGAGAGAGGGAGACACAGAAGCTGAAGCAGACTCCAGGCTCTGAGCTGTCAGCACAGAGCCTGCCGTGAGGCTTAAACCCACCAACTGTGAGATCACGGCCTGAGCCAAAGTCAGACACTCAACTGACTGAGTCACTCAGGAGCCCCATGATTTCTACTGCTCTGTAACAAATTACCACCAATTTAACAGCTTAAAACAACACAAATTTATCTCATAATTTTTGTAGGTTAGGCCTGTAAGGGCTGAAATCGAAGTGTAAGCTGAGGCCACAGTTCTTATCAGGGGGCCCAGGGTCCTCTTGAAGCTCACTCGTTGTTAAAACAATTTATTTCCTTATGGTTTTAGGACTGAGGTCCCTTTTTTCCTGCTGGCTGTCAGCTAGGGACCACTCTCAGCTACTAGAGACCACCCACAGTTCCTTGCCTGTGGTCCCCATAGGCAATTCACAACCTGGATGTTTTTCTTTATTCCAGGCCAGTTGGAGTGCTCTCTTTGCTTTCTTCTTCTGTGGCCAGCCAGAGAAAACTCTCTGCTTTTAAAGCACTCATGTGATTAGGTAAGATCCACTTGGATAATCTCCCTATCTTAAAGTCAACACATTTAAGGCCTTAATTACATCTCCAAAATCCCTTCACAATAGCACCTAGATTAGTGTTTGATTGAATCACTGGGAGAAAGTGTGTATACACCAGAGACCTGGAAACTTGGGGACCATATTAGAATTTTGCCTATTACACATGACAATAGCCACAAACTACATATGCTGACCACCTATGTAATTTGATTTTTTGAGAAGCCACATTACAAATGGGGGAAAAAAAAAAAACCCAGGCCTAATTAATTTTAGTAATATATTTAACCCAATATGTTAAAAATATTATCATTTCAATATGTAACAAGTGAGAATTATTGAGATATTTTTTTTTTAATTTTTTTTTTCAACGTTTATTTATTTTTGGGACAGAGAGAGACAGAGCATGAACGGGGGAGGGGCAGAGAGAGAGGGAGACACAGAATCGGAAACAGGCTCCAGGCTCTGAGCCATCAGCCCAGAGCCTGACGCGGGGCTCGAACTCACGGACCGCAAGATCGTGACCTGGCTGAAGTCGGACGCTTAACCGACTGCGCCACCCAGGTGCCCCTATTGAGATATTTTATATTCTTTTTTCCATAGTAAATCTTTAAGATCAGATATGTGTTTTATACTTCTAGCACATCTCAATTCAGACTAGTCTCAGTTCAAGTACTCAATAATCACATATACTGTATTAGACTGAGCAGGATTCAATTGTGGCTGTTTTTCTTCTACATGGTCCTGGCCCAGTTCTGGAAATGTCTGCCTTGACTTTCACTCTGATAGAAGTCCTGCTCTTACTTTCAATGTGACATCAGTGACTGTCTTAAAGCAAAGAACATTTATATATTGATTATTAAGCTTTAATCCTCATAAGAGAATTATAATAGTTTGTACTGTTTTCCTGATTTCTCAATGATTTTTCATGAGTTGCAAGATTCAGAAAAACATACATTCCCTGGAATATTCTGAGAAGGGCTTCCCAGATAGAAATACTACTATAAGATATATACTACAGAAAGTAAAACTGAGGCTCAAAGCAGTTAAGTTATTGCCCCAAATCACACAGCTAGTGTGACTATCTGATCATCCTCTTGGCTACTATACAACATTATTAATTCCCGTATGATCAAAAGGACAAGCCATCATACTTCCTCTTCGCTCCCCGTTTCCGCTATGTTAGAAATTAATTCTCATCTAAGACTTAATCAGAGGGACACTTGGGAGCAATATACTCACACTTCAGTTAGATCCTTGAACGTTCAAAGGAACATCCAGAGCTAAATTTGGAGGTAAGGGTTGGAAATCACAGAATTACTCTACTTAAAAACATAGAGGTAAGCCCAAATGTGCCAAGACAATAAATAGGGAAAGCATATTTTTTTACAACAAATAGTGCTGGGACAACTGAATATCCATCTCACACTATATACAAAAGTTAACTCAAAATAGATCAAAGACTTAAATAAAAGAGCCCAAACTGTAAATTCTTAGAAGAAAACATAGGCATAAATCTTCAGAAACTTGAATTAGGCAATGGTTTCTTAGGTGTGACACCACAAGCAAAGCAATCTAAGATAAACTAAATAAATTGGGCTTCACCAAAATGAAAAACTTTTGGGCTTCAAACAATACTACCATGCAGGTGAAATGACAACCCATAAAACAGAAGAAAATATTTGTAAATCATGTTTCTGATAAAGGTCTAACATAAGCACTGTTACAATTGGACAGCAAAGAGACAACACAATTTTTTAAATGGGCAAAGGACTCGAATAGACATTCTTCAAAGAAGACACACAAATGCCAATAAGCACCTGAAAACATACTCTACATGGCCAGTCATTAGGGAAATGGAAATCAAATCCATAATGAGATACCACTTCACATGTACTAGGATGACTGAAATAATAAAAATAATGTGTGGCAATAACGTGGAAAGCTTGGAACTTTCCTACATTGACAACGGGAATGTAAAATGGTATAGCCACTTTGGAAAACAGTTCAGGAATTTCTCAAAAATTAAACATAGACTTGCCATTTAACCCAGCAATTCCACTTTTAGTTATATACCCAAGAGAAGTGAAAATATATGTTCATACAAAAACCTTTGCACAAATGTTCACAGCAGCATTATTCACAATAGCCAAACACTAGAAACAAACCTAATATTTGTCAACTGGTGAATGGGTATACAGATAATGCAGATAATGTCTATCCATACAATTGAATATTATTCAGTCATTAAAAGGAAAGAAATACAGATATATATTATAGCATGGAAGACCCTTGAAAACATTGTGCTAAGTAAAAGAAGTGAGATCCAAATGACCATATATTGTATGATTCCATTTATGTGAAGTGCCCAGAATAGGTAATCCATAAGGACAGAAAGTAGATTGATGGTTGCCAGGGCCAGGGGTTTGGGGCAGAGGAATGAGAATTACTAACAGATATGAGGCTTCCTTTGACGTTATGAAAGTCTTCTGAAATTAGGCAGGGATGATTATTGTATGACTTTGTGAATATACTTAAAAAACCCACGGAATTGTTCATTTTAAAATAGTGAATTTGATGGTATGTGAATTATAGCTCATTTTAAAAATAACATAGAACGTAGAAGAACCTGGCCTCAGTTCTGGAGAGGAAGGAGAAGTAGAAAAGGAATCAGGAGCAAGAAGAGAAAAAAAGAGCTATTGGAGTGACATTGCTGGAGACTGAGCCTTACTCGCTGAAAGGGACAAGGATAATTTTAAGATTAAGGATACCCAATGTTCAGTGTTAAGATGGTGCAATATTAAATCCTCTTTATCTTACCCAAACCTCAATGAAGTCTGATAAATACATAAAGACTTCGTATAAGTGGTTTTTTTTGTTTGCTTGGGTCTTCCTCTGTATATGTGAGAGGGTGAAATTCAATAAAAGCTCTGAATTCCAAGTGTAGGTCAACACATCATGGAATGTGACAGATGATCCATCTACAAACACAACCATCATGGGAGCAGCCAGAGCATGGAGCCAGAGGTGGGCATGGGAATGTGAGACCTTGGAAATTTGCAGAAAATTTTGGAAACATACTTGACTTCCTACAAACATTGCAATGGAATTTCTAAATAATATCATCTAAATCTTAAGGGAAAGAGTGACCCCAAAGGACACGTGAGTAATCAAGTAAAACTTAATCTAACAAAGATCAGTATTACTTCTTTTATATGAGATTTACACCAGGCCTGCCTTCATGAGGACTGTTTATATTTCAGATTTCTAACTTTAGTTTCTCAGTTCCTATAAAGTGAAAAGTTTCAACTAGATCCTTTTTCATGCCAGAAGTCTTATACCCTGGAAAATTGAAAGCAAGAAACTCATGTTTTCAACCCAAAGCTTTCTGGGTTAAACTGGTTTTTTTCATTGACAATTTACCCTCAAATCAATAAAACCTCAAATAAGTCAGGAAAATCACAAGGATGGCAGCAAGTACTTGCTAACAGAGATATAAAGCATAGCTCTTCTTCAACTGAACATGTAAGGCAGGAGAGACCATCCTCCAGACCTATAGTTCTTAAAATTTCAAGGTCCAAGTCTATATTGTGTATTTACTAATGGTTTTAAGTTTAAAGTACTCTAATTTGCAAAATGGGAAAGTGTAACTTCTTGGAAAAAGGGGTTTTCTTTTCTGCTTTGGCAACTCTTCTCTATCTGAACAATGATAATCCACCAACAACCTTGTTCCTGTAACCAAACACTCTCAGGTGAAGCAAATCCAAGATAAATCCATATAAAGTCTTTATTCCTGTCTCGTTATACTTAAAAACCATGAAGAATGGACAGTGGCCAAGAATGAAGTTCTCCGATCGGAAAGGTCTTCTTCCATCTAGAATGTAAACTCTGTGAGGGCAGGGGATATATCTTATTCATCATTATATCCTTAACACCTAGAATAATGTCTGACATAAATCAGTTGTTTAATAACCATTCAAATAAATGTTTGAAATACCAACTCTACCACCGTGATGTAATTCACTGAACCTCTATTTCCTCATTTATAAGAAGGAGATAATCATGTTTCCTTCAGAGAATTTTCAACAGTGTGGTGTGTGCAGTGAGTTTAGCACAAGGGCTGACACATAGCACTTACTCAATCCATGGAACTTCTTGTTGCTATTTTTATAGCTGTCTCTGAAGCATTTCTTCATACACATTATGAAAGTCTTTCAAAAAGTGAATGGCTTGTCACACGAATCCGACTACCGGAGCATTGCAAAGATAAAGTAATTTCAGCTCAAATCAAAGGCCAACCCAAATAAATCAGACAGAATAATTTTAACGAGGGAGCCACTGTTTGCATGAGAGATCTAACACAAAAGGAACAAAAATGCCATCTGCAAATCTGACCTCCCATGGGCCCTCAGAAAGTACTTGAGGAAGAAAAAGTATTGCCATCTGTTTTCACCTCCTACTATTTCTATGGCTCCTAAAGCATCCACCAGACCCTGTTCCCATCTTTACGACCACTTTAGAAACTTCAATGAAAATCAGAGGTAGTGATGGGAAATCTATGAATGGAGAAATCTCAGCACCATAATTCATACCACAGGATGTCTGATTGCCCGGTGTTGCAAATTAGCAAGTGAACAAACCAATTTAAAGAAATGAGGACAGTGCCACATGAAACACACTCCTCTTATTTATCTTGACAAGGAATGGTTCTATTTGAATGATTTATGTTAATGTTTTATTGTACAGTGGTTATGCCCTGAAGTACATTTTATAAGACAAATGAAGTCTTAGTAATCCCAGACATCTTCTCCAGTATTTTCTTATTATGTTTTTGCTGAGAACTTGTGTGGGAGAGACCACCAACCACCATGTGAGTAAGGAAGTTGGTGAATTAATGAAATAAAAAAAATCAGTCAAATTCTACAGTAGTGAGGGGTCCACAGGCAGTTCCAGTGGGATTTTGTTTTCACACAAAAATGGTCTATTGGTCTTCATCATAATGAGAGATGAGCAAACTCTGCTGTATTTAGGGTTCATCAAACATCAAACCATTTTTTTCAAATGTTTTCGGTTTGCCAAAATCCAAAACACGTTTTGCCCTCAGCATTTTTCCCTTCATTTTCAAACCCCTGTGTATTTTAAGGGAAATTTAATCCTTATGTTTCTGACTCATTTACACTTAACACGTGAACATGTTGTTTCATAAGACTTATTTGACGTCTATGAAGCCTTGTAAGTCTTCTAAAGCCCTTTTTCCGTAGTGGCAGGAAGCTGTGTGGTGCAAAGACATGTGAACTTGAATCCCCAATGAGTGGAATTGGTTTGGAACTCAGGATTTGTTAAGACACAATGTTCAATTGAATTAAACTTGGTAAAATCCGTTGCCTCTCCTATAATTACTATCCTATACTTTGGTGCATGGCTTTTAACAATGAAATCACTGAGACCACAAAACTCATTCTTGACATTCCTGTGACATATACCATAAGCTGGATTTCCATAAAGAAGGAAGGAGCTGAGGTCATTTACTATCTGTGGCCAGCGGAGTACAGTTTAAATTCTAGACTTTCTAGCTCCTAGTCACAACCCTCCATGGTGGCCATTATCTCCTGTTCAAGCTAAAAGGCTCCTCTGCGGTCCTGGTCTTTCTTCTTTATCTTCCCCCAGTCTCACAAAGGCTTGTGTGTTGTGTGATGAAGCGCATCTATTTAGAATTTAACTAGACTTGGGTTCAAATCCCAGTGCAATCACTTCTTGAAAGGCATGTGGGGTGATGAGCGAGTGCTGTCTGGACACAGACTATTTCTTACCCTAGAGATTCAGAAAATGAAACCCAAACAGCAATCAATGCATAGAGTTTAAATCCAGATAACTGGCAGTATTGGGGGTGAAGAAATGGAGAGGCTTCAGGTCTTTCCCTATTTGTATGTCCAGCCCTCTCAGGTACCCTTTATCCCTAAGCAGTTATTTCCACTGCCGCGGGACCCCAGAAAGGTCAAAGCTTGGTGTATATAGGGCACTCAAAGCCATTTCCGGATTCCTCCTGAATCAATACAAACCACGGTCCTCCTGATGTTTCTTGAGGGCAGAAATTATTTGGAATGATTTGGGGTAAAGCACAAGGATTTTAGAGTTAATCAAATCTAAACCTGTATCTTGCCTCTACCACTTCTTTGTTGCTTAATGCTTGGGAAGTTAACTATATCTCTGAGCTCTATCTTCTAACTGCAAATGGAGACTTAAAAATATATTGTAAAGTGATTACACTAGTAAAATGAGATGAAACATGGTAGCGTTTAGTGAGCACATACTAAATGCACCATGAATAGCAGTTGTATTTGTTGCCTTTACTATTGCTCTTGTTCTTGTTTTTGAATCAGCTCATATAGGATTTCTGATATCTGGAGTTCTCTCCACTATTTACAACCCTTTTGCCATCCTAATATTTGCATAGGACTGAATATCTAAGAAAAGTATTATGTCACTATTGGGTCTCCTCAAGGTGTCAAGTTAAATAAAGGTGACTTCTTCCTGTCTGCCCACATGATTTATCCTGCGCAAAGACATTGGGGTAATCTTTTTTTAAATTTTATTTTTATTTTTATTTTTAAGTAATCTCTACACTCAACGTGGCACTTGAACACACAACCCTGATATCAAGAATTGCATGTTCCCCCCTCTGAGCCAGCCAGGTGCCCCAGACATTGGGATAATCTTTAACCTTTAAGCAGTGGTCTTTAGTACCATTTCTTTGTAGGCTCAACAGGTTGAATTCAAATATATTTGCCTTTCCTTTGAGGTTGTCTTTCCCTTTCCTTCATTACAACAGATTCTTCCTTTCTATTCACTCCTCTGTAAGCAGACACATTTATCAATAGCCTTCTTTCTGCCTCCATGCATTGATAGCATTTCTTTCTGGTATTTATGGAGTACTTTCTCACTTCCCATCCCCTTCAAGAAACATCCTTGGTGGGGCATCAGGTTGGCTCAGTCAGATGAGCATCCAACTCTTGATTTTGGCTCAGGTCATGATCACAAAGTTCATGAGATCAAGCTCTGTGTCAGACTCTATGCTGACAGTGTGGAGTCTGCTTGTGTTTCTCTGTCCCTCTCTGTCTCCCCCTCCTCCACTTGCACACGTGTGCATGAGTGTACATGCTCTCTCTCTCTCTCTCTCTCAAAATAAATAAATAAACTTAAAAAAAAAAGAAATATCCTTGCTTTAACTCATATCCTGACTTCAAAATTAATCCCTCTATCTTCCTCCACAGATTAACAAATGATTCTACCATCTTCCCAAACACTCAAGCCCAAACTCTGGAGTCACTTGGTTTGTCCCTTACCATAGTGCCCTGCATCTAATCACTCTATTGATTCTACCTCAACAACAAATGTATTTACCCACCCTCTTCTCTTCATGTACATCACTAACACTCCAGGCTAATCCACCATTACCTGAGGCCTACCCCTACTGTAACGGTTTTCATTTGTTTCCACTCTTCATCTCCTACAGTCCATTCTCCACACGATAGAACTGTCTTCTTAACATGGACATCTGATCACCTCATCCTTCTGTCTGAAGGCTTGTTGTGTCCTTCTAATGTTTTTAGAATCCTACAAGGCCCACATAATCTAGCATATTCTGTTTCATTTTCTCTAGCTCACCATACATACCACCCTTTCAATTTTCCAAAGTTGTTGATCTCCTTTCCACATGGGGGTCTTCTCTCTGCTGATAACAGGGCTCTCCTCTTCTCCCTTAATCATATCAGCCCTTGGTCTTTCTTCTTGTCAAATCTGAAACATCACTTCTATGAAAAGCCTTTCCTACCTTCCTCATGTACTCTCACAGCACCCAACTTCTTTGTGACACTTAGTAAAAGCACCATAGAATAATTTGGGGAATGACTATTTGTCTACTACCTCCTAGTTGTGTCATATGCCTAAACTCTAAGAGGGACTGTGTCTCTTTCTCACTACTGAATTCCCATTGTAGCAGGAATGACTCAGTCTGGTTTTTCTTAATAAAAATGTCTTGAATGAATTAACCCCACCTACCTCTTTGCACTCCTGCCCCACATCCCTTCCCAGGTGAGTTTCAGCTTGCAGAGCTGAAATTTCTACTTGTCTCAAAGTCCTTTAGTGGTGTAGTCAAAGTACTTGGATCTGGTTTAGGATTAGATTGTAAGCTCTATGTGAAAAAATGCTACATTTTCTATTTCTTTTGTATTCACCACATATTTGCTACTCCCAATACCATGAAATTATATTTACTAGTGTTTACTGGTTGATTGATAACTCACACTCTTCCTGGACAACTGTATTTATCTTCAGGATTCATCCTTTCTGTGATATCCAGGTCTTGACATCACTATGATAATGTATAGTTGATAGATTCATATATATACGTAGGTGTATAGTCACCTATAAATATATATATGGTTGGTAGATTCTTCTATCAGCTGAGTGGCAACATGAAATTAATATTGTTAAAATTCAGTAATTGTTTTAAGTTTTTAATAAATTATTAGCTTAATGTTAAGTAACTTCATGCCTTTGATAAATTGTATTAATTCTAAGGTATGACCAAATTACAACTGATTGGATGAAGGCCATCTACATTAGGGAAGAAAATCTCCTTTACTCAGTCTTGTGTTAATCTTATCTAGAAACATCCTCACAGGCATACCCAGAATAATGTTGATCAATAATGGGCACCCCATGGCCCAGTCAAGTTGGACACAAAATTAACTTGGTTTTGTGATTTTTCTAAATTCTTCTCCTTTATTTTTCTAAGAAGTTTTTAAAGGTTAAAAGATTGAAGCCTTCCCTCAATCCCTACCCTAGACTAAATCCCCTGACTCTTCATGCCCTATAGTCCCCCATCCTTTTTTATTCATAACGTTCATCATCCTTGTAATTAATCACATGTTTAAAATCAGTAATCCCCTGGCCTATAGTTCCATAACTGCAGAAGCTATATTTCACTTGCTTTTTCTATCATAGGTCTAGGTTCTCTGAACTGTGCCTGACCCAGAGGAGGCACTTGATAAACATTTGTTGAATTTAACTGGTTATATTCTAGTGCCTTGGTTTTCTGACCTCCAAACAATTATGTCCCTGGTCTGCACTGCATTCCGAGTATAAATTATGGTGGTCCTCTTCACATCTGTTTTCTACTGAGCAAGGGTACCAGGACAAAAATTTTTCTCAAGCTTTGGGTTTAGCAGAAATCCATACTGAGCCAAAACAATGAAAATTCTCTATCTGTTGCTCATTCTTCCAACATACAACAGTGGTTTCAGCAGCATACAACCCAGCCTGTCATCATCTACCCACACTACCCTCAGAGAGGAAATCCTTCCACCTAAGGAGCAGCAGAATTAGGTGATTGTGGCTACAATTATTTGCCAATTCAGCTTGCATGTCCCAATCAACTATACTATCAAATGAAGGAGAAGGAGAAGGAGAAGGAGAAGGAGAAGGAGAAGGAGAAGGAGAAGGAGAAGGAGAAGGAGAAAGAAGGAGAAGGAGAAGGAGAAGGAGAAGGAGGAGAAGAAAAATTAGAAGAAGAAGAAGAAGTAGAAGAAGAAGAAGAAGAAGAAGAAGAAGAAGAAGAAAAGGAAATCCTGATGTAATGCTTAGATAAAACAAAACCTGCGGTTTCTCCTTCCTAAAAAAATGCAATAATCAATGTTCCATGTTCGAACTTAAAATATTATGAAAATTTTCTGCAGTCTTACTATAGTTAAACCTTAGCTACGAGTCCATTTATTCTAAGAGATAAAATCCTAGCAATACCCTAATTTACATTCATTTTTAAAAGGGAAAACTGTGACAGCGGATTACCACTAAAATGCTGCACTAACCTTTAAGATGTCTTACAATGCAAATGTTGCTATTTCTTATCTTCTTCTCCCTTAGCATTATAATAGGGAAGGAATGAGACCAGCCTAAGACTCAGAAGACCTACTTTTGATTCTTGGCTCCATTTCTTACTCACCCTGTAACTTCAGCTATCAACTCATTGGTGTATAAAAACAAGATGGTAATGTCTTCCCTAACTACCACAAAAAAAGTTGTATAAATTAAATGAGATATCATATGTAAACATACTTTATGAGGTGCTATATATGTTAAGCTAATATCAGTGCCACATTACACCAGTATATTTAATTTTTCAATAAAGGCTTTCTCAGAACAAAAGAATTTTCCATTAAGATATGGCTTATAAATAGTACTTTTAAATAGTTTCTTCAGTTTTCATATGTAATTTTTTTCCAGCAACTTCTTTTCCTAACTCCATTAGGATATCTCATACTTTGTGGGTAATGAACAAATAATTTGTTGAGTGAACAACTGATTGCTTCATGTTTGCAAGTTTCAGGTGGGTACTTTGGTAAAGCAACACCTTCAGTTAATTTCTTAGCCAATGTACATATAGGCAACTGCAATTTTCAGGAAGAGCTTTAAATCTCAGGGAATTCAATGAAATGGATTTAAATTAAAGGTGCTCCAGTATGAAGCACCAGTCAAGATGTTGAACAAAAGGCAATGCTGGCACCATGTTCAAACTTCTCAGTGAAGCTTCCCACTTAGCCCTTGATGGTTCATTTCCACCAGGGCATCGGAGACAGCAGCATGTTCCCACCATCTGGGTATAATAAATGAAGAATTTGAGTCATAAAAATTTCTACCCAATTTAAGATGCACAGTATTGCTTTTCTCAAACTAACTGCCCCTGGCAGTTCTAGTTAATACTTCCGTTCAAAGAAAAAAAAAAAAAAAAAAAAAAAAACCTTAAAAGCCTTTTAAACAGACATTTAAAATAATTTGGGAAACAATACTAAGATTTAATCTCCTTTACATCAAACCTCCTGTGAGATATGATTGTAAAAACTTCCGACTCTTCCCCACGTATAGCAGACCTGCTGAGAAGCAAGGTAGAGGGCAGAGATCAGTTTCCCCCAGGAAAACAAATGATGAGACAGTGTGCATTTTAGATTTATCCCCTGAGCTGGGGTTAACCAACAGCAACAAGAACAAACTCAACAAAGAGGATTGGATTCCACTAAGTCATGAGCAAACTGAGTCAAGAGCAAAATGTGATTTTTTTTCAATTGCTATTCTAAAGTTTGAATCTTTGTCAAACAATGTCCCATAATTTATTTCCAGCTGGTGGGAAAATATTTTCTACTTAACTATTTGACTACTAAAGGCTCTACAAAAAACTGGTGTGAACCAAAAGTAGAAGCCTTAAAATTGACCAAAAAAATATGTATTTTTCCAAAATTAACCATGAATTGTCTTTGATTGACAGATTCTTTTGAAGAAGAAGGAGGAGAGAAAGCAGGAGAAAAGGAATCAGAATGAGAAAGAAGTATCTCTTCTGTGAGAAGTAAGGGAGATGATTCATTTTCAGAAATACTAAATAAAAGCTGTGCTTTCCAGTTAACAGTAGGTTTACAACCTACTGGAAATATGTAGCTCCCCTCGACCCCAGTGGCCACAATGGAGTCCCAAACCTTTGGACACTTCACTCCCTGGTTCTTCTTCTTCCCTTCTCCCTTTCCTGGGCTTATTTTCATGGGGTTAGCTTGGGGGCTTTGCAATGAGCATGGGTCAAAAAATAAAGGGAGGAGGGACTGAACATTGCCGCATCACCTCAGGGAATGTATGTTTGCTCCAATCAGACTACTTTTTGCCTTACATGGGCATCAGCGATATCTGGGAAAAGCTGTAACCTCTGTAGTACTCAGCCAATGAGGAACCAGGAGAAGGAGACGTGGTGGAAGATAAATTGCCTGCTGTATCCGCCGGAGTGTGCCTGTCCATCAGACACTGCTCTTGCATAAACTTTGATTTAAAGCCTCACTTCACTGTGCTCAGAGTCTCCCTGCCCCTCCTTTGTTTCGGTCGGTGGCCTTGTTTCTCACATCTTCTACCTCTCCTTAGTGAAAATTTAATTTCTTATACAGATTTTACTAAGACAAGCATAATTTCAGAGTTCATAAATTTAAAAACATGAAAGAAATCACAAAGTAAAAAAAATCTTAAACTGACTTCATAAGAATGTAAAATCTGTGTACATCAAAAACAAATAGACATTTGGTTCAAATGTGACCAAGAGTTACTTTCACTACTATATATGAAGAGCTCATGTATGTAGATACAAATATCAAAAACATCCCCTCAAAACTGGGGCACCCGGGTGGCTTAGTCGGTTAAGTGGCCAATTTCAGCTCAGGTCATGATCTCCTGGTCCGTGAGTTGGAGCCCCGCGTCAGGCTCTGTGCTGATAGCTCGGAGCCTGGAGCCTGCTTCTGTTTCTGTGTCTCCCTCTCTCTCTGCCTCTCCCCCTTTCACATTCTGTCTCTCTCTGCCTTTCAAAACTGAATAAACGTAAAAAAAAAAAAAAAATCCCTGTAAAACTGAATGGTGCAGACTATCATAGATGGGGAAATCCAAAACAAAGAAACATATGAAGAAAAGGTCAACTGTGCTCGTAAGCAAATCATTATAAATTAAGGGAAAATATTATGCTTTGTCTATTAAGCTGACAAATATTTTTAAATGATATTAATTATAGTGAATTTGCAGTGAGATATAAACTCTTCAACATTGGGAGAGTGTAAATTAGTTTAACTTTTCTGAAATAATTTTAACTATGAACATCAACAGTTTTTAAAACACAGTCTTTAACCCAGTATATTCATTTCTAGGGTTCTATTCTTTAAAAAAAAAAAAGGTGGGGAGGGAGCCCCTGGGTGGCCCAGTTGGTTAAGCATCTGACTCTTGACTTCAGCTTAGGTCATGATCTCACATTTGTGGGTTTGAGCCCCACATCGAGCTCTGTGCTGACAGCCAGAGCCTGCTTGGGATTCTGTCTCCCTCTCTCTCTCTGACCCTTCCCTGCTTGCTCTCTCTCTCTCTCTCAAAATAAGTAAAAATAAACTTAAAGCAAAAAAGTCAAAGAAACTCACAAAAACTTATGTAGAAAAATATGAGATGACAATGGAAAATGTCATCCGGTGGACTTAATGAAAACGTAGGATACAAAACTACATATGTACCATGACAACATTTTGGTTAAAATACATGAATTAAAAAAAAAAAAAAAAAGACAGGAAGGAAATGTAAAAAAAAAAATCAACAGAGCATAAAAGAGTACTATACTTTCTTTTTTGTACTTGTGTATGTTCTAAATGTTTTATAATAAACATGTTATTTTATACTTTTTAAAAATTCTTATTTTGGAATAATAGACCCACTGTTGATACATTCTTATCAGGTAGGCTAGTGAGATATAAACTTGGATTCAGAAGGGAGTCAGCAACTACAGACAAAAGATATTTCTAGTTTTGAAATTCAGAGCTCAAATTCAATTTGACCCATTAAGTATTCCATGGAAACTCCCCTAAGTATTCTAACTCAAAGAAATTTCTCCCTTCAAAAATACACAATTTGTTTACATGCATCTTTTTATTAAGAGTTAATAGTCATTAATATCCTGTCCTAAGACCCTTTGATGTGTTAACTGTTATTATTCCTATTTTATAGATGGGGAAATGAGGCATAGAGCAGTTAAATAACTTGCCCGGAATTATACAACTAATAAGTGGTAGAGTGTGGATTCAAATCCAGTTAGTGTGACTTATATACCATTTTTCTCTATGGCATTTTAGCATGTTCTATCTGTTTTGTCACCATTTTATGTGTGTTTAGTCTACTCAGTGAGACTACAGTTGCTTTATAGTTGCTTTAGGGGCAAGCATAGGACCTTAAACTTGTTTAACCTATCTTCAACATTACCCAAGATGGTGCTAGGGACTAAGGATGATGACCATAAAGAAAGCAAGCAAGCCAAACGTGTCTATATATGCACCAAAATCTCCGGGGTCTGGGGGGGGGGGGGGGGGGGAGGGGATGTACTTTAGAGATTAATATTATTGGTTTTCAAAGCTTTTTCTCTAGACATAGATCTCTAAAAAGCAAACCATAGCTGATGTACACAACTATATGCTCCAATCTTAATTTCTCTGTTATAGCAACATAGAGACTAATAAAAAAATTTTTAACTGCAAAAATCAGGATGCTGTTATGAACTGCCTCTTATATAAATCCATTTATTACCTGTGGAATTCTTTAGGACAAATGAAATTCAAAGGTAGAAAATGGGGAAGGATGAAATGAAAGACACTCCCTTTACATTCTTGCCAAATAAACAAATGGTTTATCGGGGCGCCTGGGTGGCGCAGTCGGTTAAGCGTCCGACTTCAGCCAGGTCACGATCTCGCGGTCCGTGAGTTCGAGCCCCGCGTCAGGCTCTGGGCTGATGGCTTGGAGCCTGGAGCCTGTTTCCGATTCTGTGTCTCCCTCTCTCTCTGCCCCTTGCCCGTTCATGCTCTGTCTCTCTCTGTCCCAAAAATAAATAAACGTTGAAAAAAAAATTAAAAAAAAAAACAAAACAAATGGTTTATAAACTTGACTTCTGAAGGGAGTCAATGAGTACAAAGCACATTTATCGTGCTACCTGCTGCCTCAGCCAGCTTGGCAGTGAAACATGTTTAATACCATGTAATGTGGCACAAGTTTGGGGAGGAAAGAGAAGAGAAAATGCAGTGTCTCATCCAAGTGAAATTACTGGGGAATTCTGGGTCTGTAGATTACCCAAATTGGGTTTTGGCCAAGTGATTGAAGTTAAGATCTCTAAATGGATAGAAAATGCTGCTGGACTTTTACTGACATGGGCAGATTACAACTCCATGTCACACCTCAGTGGAAAGCCAAGCCTTCCAACAGTGGCCCCTAACACTAAGGCTGGCACAGTCCTGGTTCAGAAGAAAGAGTGCCAACATGTTGAATCATCAAATCATTTCCTAGAGCAGATACTTTTTGGATGTCTACCATGCAGTTTCATCAAGGCGAGGATCCTATTTCATTTATGAGTTCATAGCCCAAATAGATGTCTATATGAATATTCAGATTTTGGTTTAAAGGAAGATCCAAGAATATTTTTTAAATCTCAAGGTGCTGAAGGACGTCTGGGTGGCTCAGTGTGTTAAGCATCCGACTGCGGCTCAGGTCATGATCTCACGGTTTATGATATTGAGCCTTGCATTGAGCTCTCTGCTGTCGTCATGGAGCCTGCTTCAGATCCTCTGTCCCCCATCTCTCTCTGCCCCTCCCCCACTCTCTCTCTCTCAAAAATAAATAAACTTTTTTTTTTTTTTTTTTAAGTTTATCAAGGTGCTGAAGGCAGTAAAGGAAAATACGGGGCTTCTAGGCCTGGAGACTTGAAAACAACACACCATGATCCTTCTTTATTGCTCAGCCACATATGCCATTTCTAGTGACTGTCGCCATGGTTCTTACATGCCACATCCCTTATTTTAGAAAGCTGTTGCCCTATGTGCTAATGGGACCTCTGGCAGCACCACCAATGAGAAAATTTTGTAAGTGTTGGTAACTTTTGTAAGCTTACATCTATTGGATCCTATCTGTTTTTCCAATTCCTAAATGTATAAATAGCATAGTGCCCTGAAGTTGGTGGGTACACCATGTATGTTGTTAAATTCCCGATTCCTTTTATTACAATGTAGACCTGGCACAATAAAAAGCCCTAAACCTGTTCCCCACTTCTATGCAGTCCTTCCTTTCTACCATTACCGTGACATCTCCTACATAAGATGATGACCCTATTGAAGTGTATTTTGGTAGAGCATCTTCTGCTCCAGGGGTTTACTACAGCAGCCAAAAATCCAACTCAAATATCTATCTGAAGAAAGAATCTTAAGGTTGTCCAGTGACTTGCCTCTTCCTGTTTAACTGTATCTTCCTCTTCACAGCTAAGCCTCTCAAAATCCTTTGTGTGTGGCTGGCCTCCATTTCTTAAGATTGCAGTATTTCCCCAGAGGGTTTCCATCTGCAGGGGACAGAGAACTATTTCCTTATCTGCTACAGTGCATCACCATCACAGTTTAATTGTCGTCAAGGCATTTAGAGAGAAGAATCCTGACTAGACTTTGGAAAACCAAGTCTCCAGTATTGAATGCAGGAAAACACTTGACCTTTGTCTCATTTCCAAAGAAGTCATAAAGATCCCTATCCCAAATATCTCACCAGTAGCAAGGATTAACATCTTCAATATAATTTGAAAGTCCATAAAAGCACATGGAATTATGCACATGAAAATACAAATACATACAGGCAAATGCAAACCTCTAAAAAATATCAGTTGTTTCATAGTATGGAGTTAACCTTAAGGTCAACCAAAATTTACCTGCAAATGGCGTCATTCATATTCAAATTAAAAGAGCCTTTTAGTGCCATTCAAAACAATTAAGGGTATTGGCCTAAAAAGATAAACACTGTAATAGGTCTTTGAAGTAGGAACTGGTTCTGCTACCTCTCTCCCCCACTGCGGTCCCTTCAAAATCATCAAAGCAGTGTTCTTAAAGTGTGAATGTCTCACAAGTAGCTCCTAATGGATTCACCCTTCACTCAGTTTCTCACTAATCAGAGGTAACCTGACTTTTACATTCCTAATTATGCCTCTTTCAAAGAGCATTCAGGCTAATATTGGTTTTAAATGGTCCTAAATGCATCTCTGTTTTTGACCTGGGCTGCTCTGACCGACATACATCCTGATATTAGAGCAATCCCAAAGACAGTATGTCCCAAGGGCACTAGCCAGTAGGATTTTTTTCCCCAGGGTCACTTCCCTTTCCTTTCTTAACCACCTGCAGGATGTTCCCTAAGTGGTTGATTTCCTTAGACCCCTCCCAGAAAAAGAGTCAAAGTTTGTCAAAGGCTCACTCTTGTCTGAAAGAGTGATTTTAAAATTTAATGCACTGAAAACAAAAACAAAAACAAAAACACAAAACCCAAACTCTTATGGGATATTGTTAAAAATGAAGACCCCTGGGCCCCAAATGCCAGATGTTTTAATCCAGTTGGGGTGAGGCTGGGAATGTGCATTTTAAATAAGCAGGTTAACCCGTTCAGGTGTAGTTGATCTGCCTTTCGAAAAACACTGTCCTACAGAATAATGTCCTTTCCAGGCCCGAATAACTTTCCAGGCTTATCTCCCACACTAACTCCCAAATCTCATCCTTAGTGTGTGCATAAGCAAGGCATGCATGCGGACGGACACACACACACACACACATATACACACATACACACATGCATGCACGCATGCACACACAGGTATTAGGCCTCAGAAATTGACACACAGCCCCACCTTTGTGCTCTTCTCCTTGTTCTCTCAACCATGATTGTCCTTCTCTATTCCCGCTGTCACACGAAATCTACCCAGACACCAGCTCTGAAGCCTGTCCCAGTATCTCAATTAGACTTCCCTTCTAAAAGTTTCTGGAGCATCCAGTTTGCATGTCATTTGACCCTTAGTGAGATATTCCTTGCATTACATTCATTTTTCAGCCTGTACATTGTTCATTATCAAACTGTAAAATACTTGAGAATAAGTATCATATCTCATTTATCTTTTTTAAAAAGTCTATTTTTTGAGGGAGGGAGAGAGAGAGAGTGAGAGCGAGCAGGGGAGGAGCAGAGAGAGAGAGAGAGAGAGAGAGAGAGAGAGAGGGAGGGAGGGAGAGAATCCCAAGCAGGCTCCATGCTGTCAGTGTGGAGCCTGATGTGGGACTCAAACTCACCAACCATGAGATCACGGCCTGAGCCAAAGTCAGATGCTTAAGTGACTGAGCCACCCAGGCACTCTATATCTCATGTATCTTTTTACTCCTAGCAGAGGGCTATGAACATAATAGTTACTGAGTAAATGTTTGGCAATTAGACTTACTTTAATTAGGTCTATTAGATGTACTTAAGGTTAGTTGTTAGGATTTCTGCTGTGCTTCCTTGGAACATTGAAGTAGAAACCATCTTGGATGTAGATGTAATCCACAACACAACAAGCCAGAAATATAAGTTGCCATGTCTGCGTTTTAAAAGAGCTGCTTACCTTGTTTTGCCAAATTTGGATTCCAGAATCGTCTCCATAATAGACAAGCTATAAGTACAAGTATCTAAATATAAAAATATTTAGGCTTGTTCTTTAAGGAGGAATCTCACAAAGAGACCAAAATACCTAAAAATCAAATGATACAGGGGCTCCTGGGTGGCTCAGTTGGTTAAGTGACTGACTCTTGATTTCGGCTCAGGTCATGATCTCACAGTTTGTGAGATTGAGCCCCAGGTCAGGCTCTGCACTAAGCATGGAGACTACTTGAGATTCTCTCTTTCCCTCTCTCTGCCCTTCCCTCATTCTCTCTCTCTCTCTAAAATAAATAAAATATTAATAAAAGTTAATGATCTAATAATTAGAAAACTTTATATACTCATCAAATTAGCAAAAAATTAAAAGGATTCCCATCGTATATTACCTGAGATGAGGAACTGAGCACCCTCAGGTATGGTGGAAGCATAAACTAAGAATAACAGTTTTGGAGAAGAGTGATAGCTTCCATTAAAATGTAAAGCGTAAGGATCCACTGTTTTGTATACCCCCTAGAGAAATGCACACACAAATGCGCAGAAAAATGCACAAAAATATTTGTTGCATCATTGACTACAATAGCAAAGCCTCTCTCAATAAGGGAAGGTGTAAACAAATATCAGTATGGTCACATTGCAGGGTATTATGCAGCAGTTAATTATGAGATATGTCTAATGTAGTGATATGAAGACTCTTTAATACATATCATGGAGCTTAAAACAAAAGTTGCAGCACCTGTATTGTAGGCTACTCTCTTGTTCTTTTTGAAAGCTGATCCTGAAAGTCAATAAGGTAATATTTACATTTAAGTGCAGCTGCAAATGTAAATTTACATGTAAAAAGGTATGGAGGAACATAACCGAGCTGGTGATGTGGGTTACCTCTCTGGAGGCAATGACTGAAATTAGCACAGTAAATGTAGGGGAAGGGGGACAGCCAAGAGTGGACTTCTCCTTTATCTGTATTGTCTGAATGTATTTTAAATGAGCTTGTATTTATATATTACTATCATTGCGGAAATGTTCTACGTAAATGACTTGTGCTGTGAAGTGATAAATACATTCTACTACATATTTTGTATGGTAGAACACTACGTTACATGGTTAGCTTACTATACAGACATTATGCGGTTAACTGCCAGCTGTAGTTTCCAAAGAATATGCAGAGGTTCTGATTCTAATTGCCAATTCCCTTCACAAAAGGCTGACACAGACACTTAAGTAGCCTGTCGAAACCAGAAATCTGTTTGCACTGGTTACACTCAGTTTCTTCCTGTTTCCTTGGGTCCTGTGCTCAGTCAGTGTCCTCATGCCTGCATGCTATACCTGCCCTGGGTTATCAATCTCCTATCCCAGGACTAAAGACAAATTACAGAAGTCCTTACTCTCTGCAACTATGTATATATTAGGCGGGTTCCTCAGAGAAATACACCAAAAGCCTGTATATAGATATATAGAAAGAGATTTATGAGGAACTGGCTTGCATGATCAGGAAGACTCAGAAGTCCCACAGTGCTGCTGAAAGTCCAAGAAAGCGGGTGATGGAGTATCAGTCCAAAATCAAAGGTCAGAGAAGCAAAGGAACCAATGGTGTTAAGTCCCGGTCTGAGACTGAAGGTCCAAGAACCAGGAGCACCAGTGTCCGAGGGCAGAAGTACATCTCAGCTCAAGCAGAGAACACATTCTCCCTTCCCCCACCTTTTTATTGTATCCAGGGCCTCAGTGTATTGGATGAAACCCACCTGCATCGGTACACTTCTTTACTCAGTGTACAGATTGAAATGCTAATCAATCTCGTCCGGAAAAAAAAAAAACCTTAGACACACTGAGAAGTAACGTTTTACCAGCTCTGTGGGTATCCCTTACCCTAGTCAAGCTGACACATAAAATTAACCACCACAACACAGCATTGCCCACTGCTTTGCATGTTAATCAGGTATGGCTGTGCAGCACTACACTTCTCTCTCTAAAACATGAGCGGAAGGCACAGCCTCTGAATGGTATGCTCTCTGCATCCCAGAAGGGAGGAGTATCTTTAACCCTCTATTCCTGTAAGGAACACTATGATTGGGGGTTCAAACCCATATGGATTTTGCTCTCCCTTTGTTCCTACCTCTCAAAAGAAAGAAAGAGATCAAGATATTCCTTATTTTGGGGACGCTGAGGTTTATATCATTTCCTTAGGAAAACAAATGAAAGGTTACAAGTAAAAATTGCTAGGGTCCCCCCACCCAGATCCTTAGAAGAGACATGTTAACTGTAGGATGCTAAAACTTAAGCTTCATTAGCCTCTTGGTGAGTCCCCTCTGCTTGAGGTGTCATATCGGTAAATGTGCACCTGGGGTGGTTTCATCACTTCACATCCACTGTCAGGTGAGCCACAGAGCACTCAGCATAATTTAGTAAATGTCAACTACCTATGATGATGGTGACTCGGGTAACTACTTAAAACGGTGGTAAATTCAGGGTATATGAACACACCTTATGCTCTAAATTACCCTAAGATAAAAATGTACATCTTTTCATGGATAATGTCAACTAAATCCTTTTATAGTACTAAAAGGAAAAGTTAAATAAACATGCAGTGCCTTTCAAAGATTCACACATTTTATATACGCAGATAGTTCCCATTTTCGGACAA
Source organism: Puma concolor (assembly GCF_028749965.1). Classification (NCBI taxonomy): domain Eukaryota; kingdom Metazoa; phylum Chordata; class Mammalia; order Carnivora; family Felidae; genus Puma; species Puma concolor. The sequence continues at coordinate 47,423,352 of NC_141672.1, forward strand.
ACCTGATTCAACCAAAAGAAGACTTCTATTATTAGTAAGTGTTTGTCAGTACAGATTTTACACAAGTTTTAGTTAACAAACTTTATAATTGGTAGATTACCTGTAGGAAAAGGAAACTGTTTCCCTTACAGGAATAGTGTGATTACTGCAGTTCACACCATTTTCCAGTGCCTCATGCTTTCAGGGATCATACACTGATGTGCCCTGAAAAATGTGCGGACAATAGAAACAGTACTTTGGATTTAGTTTAAGGAAACCTGCTTGTAGTTAAGGGTAGTGTCTTGGAACAATGTGGATCCTGAGCCAACCGTCAGCTTATCATAACATAATAGGGTGGGGTATACTCACCCTTCACTGAAGACCCATGATAGAAGCAATGAGACTTTGAGAAAAACATATAGAACTTCTTTTTAATATTAAAGGGGGGGAATTGAGGCAAATTGTAAAGCTTGTCTTTAATATAAATACTCTGATAAAGTAAAAAAAACTTTAACAATAATCTTACTCTTATGTCAGCCAAAGACACATTTCTCAGCATCTTCTCTCTGTATTTGCCAAATAATTTCCCTGACCCAAACTCTAGAGATCATAGTCACCTCCATCATCGTTATCATAATAATAGCTACAGTTCCTAGGGGCTCCCACTCTGGTCATTCACTCTGATGAACACTACAAGTATAAACTCATTCCTTGCCACAAGATAGATGAGATCCCATAAAGGCACATGCTTCTAAAAAACTGTCTTGATAGCTATGCCCAAATCGAACATTCACTGTCTTTCCACTTGCCTGGTATATCAGGAGTCTTCTAGTTACAAGTTCCGGAAAACCTTAAAGTGGGATTTATTTTTTAATCTGTGAATAAAAATCCAGGTAGGGCCTACACAGACCGCTTTTAGGCAACCAACTTGAACAATGGAAACCTGAGTAAGGTAAAAGGGCCCACAGTGACCACCAGGCTGAATGCAAATAGGCCCATTAGGCAACCCACCTCAAAATAGCCGTAAGCCCTAGCTAACCAATGGGCTACTTACAACCAGGCACAGGTACCAAAAAAGAATTCCACACATTCCCTCCCATACCTATCTCCTTCCCTTCCGTCTTAACTACAGCACCCCCTCCCCAACCCCCAGCACTGTCTCCTGGCAGTCTCTCCTTTGTTGTCCTGCCTGCTCTTCCTCTGCAGTGTATTCCAGAAACTTCTATCTCCTTTGTTCTGCCTTGGGTGAATTCCTTCACTGCCCACCCTGCCAGCCTCTACCAGAGTGGATTGCCACATAGGACCACCTTTAGCAGAAGCTTGATCCGACATGAAACAGGACATGTGTTTTTCCCTGTTCCTCCATTCTGCCTTCCTCAATGTTAGCTGCCTTAGAAGCTCCAGGTCTTTCCCTTGAGATAAAAAAAAAAAAAAAAAAAAAAAAAAAAAAAAAAAGCTGCTAAATTCTAGGAGTCCCATTCTTATCGCAGCACATTGAATGATAACATCAATCTCTTTGGCCCACATTGTCACATGCCCAACCACATGCTATCACTGTCACAGAGGAGCAGATGAGATAAGGTGATTGGCTTAAGGAATCAGCTTACCCTTTGTGTTCAGGGTAGGATGATAATTCTCATGGATGAGAATGAGGTGGAAGTAACTTCCTCAAAAGGAACATCTCAGTGCTGTTGGCAGAAAAGGGGAAGAACAGAGGCTGGGAGAGACCAATATCACCACCAAAAATATGTCTACTACACCTGCTAAGTGTTATTCCTGATAGGTAAGGGAACCTAAAACTTGAATATAGGACCTGTTCGTGTGCATTCAGCTAAAAATAATGAACAAAATTGTTAGTCTTCATTCTCCTTCCACTCCCTGAACAAGAGGGAAACATTTTATCATGTTTTACAGTTTGGAAAATACTACTAAGAAATGTCATAATTAATCACTACGTATATGGATTTTCTTCTCTATGAGAAAACTATGGTGACCTAATGACCATAGAATCCAAAATCTTCTCACAAAACAAGTTTATGCAAGAGGAAAAAGGGTACCAAAATGATCCAGCCAATAGACCTTTAATGTTCTTTCTGTTCTTTATAGAGATTTCCAAGTCAATCTGACTGCTTATACGCATGCATGCCTTCATACTACATATCTTTTTAATTTTCTTAAAGTACAAATACTTTTTATTTGTACATTAACTCAATTTAACACATCTGAGCTCAAGCTTGCTGCGTTTATTGCCAACAATGTAATCCAAATACGAGACAAGACAGAATATTGTGTCGGGAATCAGTGAACCAGGTAGGATTCTGAATTTTCACCACACTCAACAACAACAACAGCAAATGTTTAGACATGAAGAAAAAAAACAAAAAAGTAAAAGAAATTTCCTTTTTCATATGTTCACAAAAGACTTGGAATATTCTTTGTGGTGGTGGTCAGTTTAGCACAAGAAGTGCCGTTCCACTCACATTTAAATGGAGAGGTGGAAAATGTGTTGGATAGGGACGGAAAAAATTGTAGATCTAGTCTAAGCTCTCTGTCACTAACTGGCTATGTGACCTTGGGCAGGTCACTTTACATCTCTGGGTTGCACAGTGCACAGCTTGGCAGAGATTATCTTTAGAAGTTCCCAATCCTGAATGTATTAGAATTTTGTGAAATGAATATACCAAGTAGGGAGCTCATTTTACCGAAATATCTAAAATGGAACATTACCATCCATTTACCTTCTAGGAAATTGATATCAGGTGATAGAGATAGAAAGTTTGTAAGACGATTCTGGGTTTTACAAACAAATTTCCACGTACCTCTTTAATTTGCGATTACCTTAAGTAAGCAATTCCCTTTACACTTTTATTCAAAAATAACAAGCTGTGTTTGAAATGCCGGTATACACCATTTATTACGCTCTCCAACCCAAACACGAAAACATTTGTACTTATGTTATGACTTCACCTGGTGGCTTTCATTTTCCCCAACATAAAGACAGGGTGAAGCAAAGTAATAGAAAAATAGAAAACATCTTTGTCGGAAAATGAGATTGCAGCTGTGTAACTGGAGCACACAACCATAAATCAGAATGTCAAATCCAAAACACATGACTGTTTGCAAGTTCTCCATGTGCGCTCTAATGTGATTACAGCCTGGTTGCTATTATGATTTAAAACAAAGTCTTTCATGCTAGAAACAAAATGCGGAATGTGAGCCGCCTGGGGGAGAGAGCTGCAAGCTAGCTAGCGACATACCCCTTGCTGTCAGAGAGGTGGGCTACAGTATTTCAAGTGCTGGTTTGTCAGGTGTGAGAGAGCAAGAGGATACAAGAGGAACCTTGGCAGAGGTCTTAACATGAGGGACAAATTAGCCAGCAGTGTTCAGCTCAGCTTGACAATCTGAAATTAGCTTCTCTCTCTCCCCCCTCCCCATCTTTTTTTCCCTCCTGAGCAGAATCCTGAAGCCAAATACGAAGATTACAGAAGTCATTCTTTCCTGCCTATCACATAAACAAATGGCCCAGCTGTTATTGCTAAGATTCCAGTTTTAAACTTGGACTTTCTTGTATAAACTTCAATGTAATGGTATTTAAAGTGTCATAGGCAATAAGCATCTAATCCTACTCAATAAATTGTAGGCTCATTGCATGAACTCCTAGAGCTGTTAAAGACAGCTGTGCTTTTTTTGTAATTTAAGTCATTTCCAAATTGGGCAAGTCTCCAGGTGTATTTTCAGACAAACAATGTGTACTAGAAAAGTGATGTTCTGAGTCTTTCAGCAACGGAATAAATACAAAGGAGTGAAAGCTGAGCTATAAGATGGTGCACACATCATTCCTGATCACCCCAGGAGGGCAGGCACCAAGGTAGGGGTGCCAGGAAATTGATCCTTATTTCCTTGGACTATTAGAATATAAGCCAGGACATTTCCCCCCAAGAACCTTCTGCAAGCTCAATGACTTTTGTAACTTGGTGTAGAGCCAAAGCCATAGATGGGTACCAGGATGAAAGATAAGAATTTAGTATTTCTGAAAATAGAATCGTTAACTCCCAGAGCAATGACATAACCCTGAAATAGAAAAAGCTCCTCCCATGGCTGATATTTAAAGGTTTCAGGAGAAAACGGTTTCCACCCTGTGATGTCATTGAAACAAATCATCATGAGACCAAAGAATAAGAAGGAATTATAAGAGGTTGTTTCATCCAGTGTACTGTCTCTAAGAGGATCCACAATAAAAGCATTTAAAGAAGATTAATTGGTAATATTTTACATCCAAATCATCATTAAGCATTAAATGAATCTTCTTCCAGTACTTAAGAGCTCTGAGTGGGCAAGGCAGGGAGCGTGCTTTTCTGTATCCACCCCAAGGTGAGCATTCTACAATCCACTGAGGTACCTGGGCAGGAGGAAGTCCAAGCTCCATGTTTTGATGATAGTGAATGGCCATCACAAATATCTGCCTCCTGGACCTGATTCCAGAGGAGCGGAATATTGTTATTGTTTCACTTTGGTGGTTGTTTTATCACCAATGGTTGATTTGTGCCTGTGCCTATAAGATATTCTTACCTACCTTTTGTTCTACACTCTTATAGGGTACTGTGCATTATCTTTTGGGCTAAACACATATGATGTCTACCTCACTGTCAGAAAACAGAGAAAAGCTCAGGGAAAACATAAATCACAGACCTAGAGCCCACAATGCAATTCCCCTGAGTCCTTCTGTGGTGGGTTGAACTTCATCATAGACAGACTAGGCCTGAAATGAATCAACACCTCTTTCAGTTGCTGGAACACAACACAAGCTCACAGGTGGAGGGAATTTCAGGCAATGACTCAGGATTACTTTTGGCCTAGGTGGATAGTTAGACAGCTACAACTCGTCCCAAAACTCTTAGAAATGATCTTCTGGATCCCTGCCCCAAACCAACCCCCAAAATGACAGTTCTACGTGCAAAGAAAATTCCTACTTGTAACTTGTAAATTTAGGCTTAATAATTAGAACTTCCCTTCATGCAGGGATTCTGAGGGTATTTCTATTGTCCTCCTTTGAGAAATACATGTCACCTCAGTGGAAAACTTTCCCTCAGGCAAAAGCAATGGCCCACTGAGCAAAACCCCTTAGGCTTCTTCAGTTTTGAGGGGAAACTCAAAAACCTAACCAAAAAATGTATACATTAAAGACCTAACCAAAAATGTCTAGAAACAACTAATCTCTCAGTGTCACTTCAAACAAATATAGCATACCAAACACATGGTATTTATCAAACAATTCAGTTGCTCTGCTAGCCAACCTATTGGGTCCCATTTCTGTCACTTAAAAAATCTCTAAAAGCCTACAAAAATTCTGTCAAAACAACAAATGATAGTACTCAGAGTTTTGTTCTCAAGGCAACTTACCCAATACTACAGGTAGCATTTCTCAATATGGTTATAACTAAAATGCTCTTTAATTTTCATGAAAGTATCTTGAAAGAAAGGACAAGCCCCATAGAATGGAATGGTGGGTAGATTTTTTTAAGCTAAAAGCCGGAGAATGAAATTATTGAAACCATCTTCTGTTCTACTTTAATTTTCACCAGCTTTTTGCTAGTTTACTTTAACAAGTAATGTTTGATTGAATTCAGGCCTGCTTTTGTTTACAAAATGAAGCAGAGCCAGCAAGTCGTGGCCTGGCTAATTTGCACATCCACTGCCTTGGTCTCCTCCCCTTTAAACAAAAATCTGGAGTTTGTGATTTATTGTTGATTTGGTTAGTTCAAATGATTTTGATGGCTAAAATCTACCTTCCACCCCATCCTTGGGATTCTCACCAAAAATACCCAATCTATGTCTACTATACAAGGAAGAAATGACCCCACCGTGAAAAAATGCAAAACATATCTCCTTAATTTCAGATGCCAACAAAAGAAACTGAGAATAAAAATCCACAGATGGAAGAAGGAAGAAAGAAGGATCCATAAATCAATAGCTTTAGAAACCAAACTGGCCTGTTCAGAAGAATAATGTCAGGAGAGCAAAGCAAAGTGGTCATTATTGATGACAGGTCTCTTTGAGTCTTTGAGAGCCATCACTGTGTGCCAATCAGGTAAACCAGGGGCTCTCACATCCATCAGAGCATCAGAATAATCTCAAATGCCCCATCCTTCAATCTCCTCCTCTGGAAATTCTGATTTTAAAAGTCCAGGGTGGAATCTGTATGTTCACCAAGTATCCCCAAATGGTTCTCGAAACTTTGAAACATGGGTGTAGGCTTTATGCATGTTCATTGTCACCCTGCCCAGTCAGTCTCATCTATTCTTCTGCTTGAGTTCTCTACTCCAGATCTGAAAGTCTCTTCTTACTCTAGGCTGTGAAATTGGTGTATGTTCCTTATATAGTCAGGTGAGAGTAAATATGTAGAGAAAAAAATGCCCTGCCTCCCTTGTCACTCATGTACAAAATCCACACATACACTACTGTTGGAGCTTATTCCTCAAGATCCCTCATTATTTTTAAAAATTTTTTTAAGTTTATTCATTTTTGAGAGAGAGAGAGACAGAGTGTGAGCAGGGGAGAGGCAGAGAGAGACAGAGACACAGAATCCAAAGGAGGAGATCCAAAGGAGCTGTCAGCACAGAGCCCAACGCGGGGCTCGAACTCACCAACCATGAGATCATGACCTGAGCTGAAGTTGGACGCTCAACCAACTGAGCCACCCAGGCGCCCCAATCCCTCATTATTTAATATTAAAAATGACTCAACTCTCACATGTCCACAGTCTGTCCATAACATTCCATTTCCATTCAAACTTCCATTTTCCTAACAGTAAGGCAAAACACATTCCCAATCTCCTCTGCCCCCATGCAATATATTGCCTTTCCTCTAATACATATTAGCAAAGAGTCCGGTGTTTATTGTTATTTTTGTGGTTTTGTTTTTTAGTATTCGTCTATAAAATAATTAACACTTCTTCCCACATCCTTGGATAGAAGGAGGTAAAAGGTAACCTTTTAAGAAGATACCTAAGAAATGCTTACAAATGTTCCTGACACACCGCAAGCACTTAATAAATTTTAGCTTTTGTTATTTTATCTTATAATCTTCCCTTTCCATGTCTAATATCTATGCCTGATATCTAAATCTTCCATAATCTGGATCAATCTTGTCAATCCAACTAGGTTTCCCATTATTGGCCTTATATTGCAATTCTGACATTAACTACCCAGAGTTAGGTCAAATTTCCCAGGTCAAGGACACAGTCCTCCACGAGATTCCCCCCATTTCAGACTCCAGTCATAAGCTCTGGAGTTCTCAGGCCACCTGCACTTCTGACCAACTGGCTACAAGCTTGGGGGTTTCCATAAATCAGGTTCAATAATTTACTAGAATGACTCATAACTCAGGAAAGAACTACACCTATGCTGACAGTTTCACGTATATGATGCCAATTAGGGGTGTTGGGTGGCTTAGTTGGTTGAGTGTCCAACTCTTGATTTCAGCTCAGGTCATGATCCCAGTGTTGTGAGATTGAGCCCCATGTCAGACTCCTCGCTGAGCAGAGAGCCTGCTTAAGATTTTCTCTCTCTCTCTCTCTCTCTCTCACCCTCTGTCCCTCTCTCTTTCTCTCCCTTTGTCCCTTTTCTCTGCTTGCATGCTCTCTCTCTCTCTCTCTCAAATTAAAAAAAAAAGATGCAAACTAGTACCAACCATATGAAGAGACACATAGGATGAGGTTTAGGAAGGCCCCAAATGCAAAGCTTTCATTCCCTCAAGACCTGTCACCCTCCCAGCACATCAGTGTATATCAACAACCAGGAAGTTTACTCCTGCCACACGTGTCCATAGCTTTTATTGGGATTTCATTGTATTGGTATCATTGTTTGAATCATTGGCCATGTGATTGGATTCAATTTCAAGCACTCCTCCCCTCCCCAAAGGTCAGGCTGATATCACATGTGTCAAACCCTAATGCCCTCTAATCACATAGTCGGTCCTTCCAGATTAGCTAGCCCCATCCTGAGTCATACTGGGTTCCACCACAAATAACAAAGACACTCATTACTTAGGAAATTCCAAAGATTCAGAGGATACCTTCCAGGGACGAAAGTCCAGCCAAATTCTTTATTAGTTGACAAGCCTCTACTCCAATATGACTGGTTTTCTTTATTGTCCTCCGACCATGATCAATTAATTCCAGGTCAGTTCCTTCTGTTGAATACACCTGAGCTCTTTGTTTTTGTTACACTCATCATACTTATCATTACTTTTTCTTTGTCTTCCTCATGAGACTGTAAGATCAGTAAGGGCAGATCACGTCTGTCTTATTCATTGCACTTGGCCAATTCTTTACACTACTAGTCCAAGGACATAGTTAATATGATTAAATATTGGTTGGTAGGTGAATTCCATGTCCGTGTCTTTATTCACAAGTATGGAAAGAACATTTGCAAACCTGGAGTTAGCACCAGGGTCACTGTAGCTATACTGTAGTACAGGTACAAATGCACAAAAGGATAACCAAAAGAATCCACCAGTCATTGAAAAAAAATCAAAGTAGATTTGAAACAAACACCACTTCATATTCTGTTGTGGCTACAAGAGAATCCTGTAAAAATGTGAGACAAAAAACACAAAAATAAGAAAAGTATTTTTCACCTGAAGGTGCTAATGACGGTTTTAGGGGAGGAGAGATGTTAACTGATTTTCTTCTTTACTCAACTTCTGGTTGCATTTCATTCACCTTTAGCAAGCAATCATGTCCTAAATAAGCAAAATGTTTCAAGCTTATTTTCTCCCGAAAACGTGGTAATAGTATTTGCAGGTGGAATTCTATTGCAACTGCCATACAAAGATCTTTTCCTTAGCCACACCCCTGCCAAAGAGCACCTCTTAAAAATGGAATTTGAAATTTTAATTTGTAACGAAAGGTACAACTATCTTAGTTAAGTCAATAAAAGTAAAATTGAAAGTGAGCCTCTGAATATTTTAATCCACCCTCTTACAATAAACGTGAGTTGAATGAATTGAGTTGAATTGAATTGAATTGAATTGAAATTTGTTCCTTCTGTTTCATTGGTCTAAAGTCTTGCTTCTCAACAATTGCAGGTTGTAAACTCAATGTTAGGAAGTATGCCTTATGGAAAGAAAGGCTTATGGAATAGCATAGCTTGAAGCAATCTGTATGAACAGAAAGCAGACAACCACTAAGGACAAATAACTTGCTCAGCTTTCCATACCAAGTTAATAGCAGAGATGGGACCAAAATCCCATCTCCTGGCTCTCCAACCTATGATATTTCTCCTATATCATGTTATACTAATATTTCTTTTCTATGTCTCAGAGTTTATGACAATGCTCAGCTCTCAATTAATGCTTACTAAATTATGCTGATTTTGATTTCTTAAAGAGGATTTGACTAATACATTCTCAAGCATGATTCTGATTAATTGCATACTTTCCTCTCATATATTTAGTCCTACTTTTGCACCCACAGAGATTACACATGGCCATTCTCACTGAACCACCCTGCTGAGAACCCAATGCATCTGTATTTATTTTGTCATCCTTCAATCTCTTCCCTATGTATGTACTTAAAAGTAAAGGTGCAGCCCCACACAGCATACCCTTTATGGTTTATCACTATCCTACCTCAGAAGGTAGACTTGTTCTGGTTCCAGTTTTCAGGGCAATTAACAGTGTTATAAATGGTTTGGAAGCTGGACTTACGGGAGGAAAAAAAGACTCATATTTCCCAAGAACATTCAAATTTTGTCCTTGGTTGCTTTGGTCTCCAAAAGACTATAGCTAGCAATTACTATGTTCATTTGCCTTTTAAACTAGAGTGGCTAATGTACACTGGTCCCTAAAATGTATGCTAAATGTAAATAAGACATGTGATTTGAATTCTTTCACATTAAATTGCAATGCAATGTGCTTTTAAATCCATATTCCACATTTGAGTTATCTTTGAATGGTTTTTCTCTTCAGGTGGCTAATTAATGAATACTGGAATTCACACAGGAACCAACACTCACCATTTGAAAAGACAAAATATATCAGATCTTTCCTGCTTGAAATCTGCTGCACTTAGAATAAAATCAAACTCATATCAGTAGCCTTCAGGTCCCATGTGATCTTGTTCTTCTTTTTCCTGCAAACTCATCCCTCTTGAAACTTCTTTACATTCATCATCAGCCAGTGACTTTCTTTAACTTTCCTCTGATTTCCACTTTTTCAGAGCCTTTGCATATGCTGTTCCTTCTGTTTGGAATACTGGAATATTCATTGTGTTCCCACCTGCTCTCCCAAAAGTCATGCCTCCTTGTGTCCATGCGCTTTTGCAATGAGACTTTGCTTCTCCTCCCATCAAGTAAGTGGTGGAGGCCATTTTCTCTCCCCTTGATCTGGACTAGACTTCTGCCTAATACAATGGAAGTAATGTTCTGGAACTTCTGAAACCAGGTCATAAGTGACCTTGTAGCTTCCCCTTTTGTTTTTAGAATCATGTGGCTATGTGAAGAAGTTCAAACCGTCCTGCTGAAGAAGGAAGGCACATGCAGAGAGAGACCCTGGAGAATAAGAATATGTGGAAAGAGACACCATGTAAAGAAAAACCAAAGTACCTTAGTTGATAGAGAGCATCAACACTCAGACTTGTAAATGAAACCATCTTGGATGCTTCAGCCCCATTTGAGTTGACATAACATGGAGCAAAAGGATCATCCTACCTGAACCCTGCCAAATTCCTGACTCACAAAATTGCAAGTAATAAATGGTTATTGCAATTTTTTTAATGTTTATTTATTCATGAGAGAGAGAGAGAGAGAGAGACAGAGACAGAGAGAGAGAGCAGGAGAGAGGCAGAGAGAAGAGGGAGAGGGAATCCCAAGCAGGCTTTACGCTGTCAGCAGAGTCCAATGTGGGGCTCCATCTCACAAACTGTGACACCATGACCTGAGCCGAAATCAAGAGCTGCACACTTACCTGACTACACCACCCAAGCGCTCCTGGTTATTGCCATTTTAAATGTATCTTATTTAAAAAGTTTTACATACAGTTAAATAAATAAATAAATAAATAATAAATAAATTAGTTAATTTATGGTTTAAAGTTCTATGGACTTCAACACATGCATAGATTCTTGAAACCAGCATGCAAATGAACTCCGTGTGATGCTCACATCCCAAGGTATTTTCTAGTACTGCCCCTCAGTAGTCATGATTCCATATCCACCAAACCCTTGAAATTACTGATCTGCTTTCTGAACCTATAGTTTTGCTTTTATCAGAGTGTCACATAAAGGAAATCATATAGGATTCAATACTGTAGCACTGGTTTCTTTCCATTAGCCTAACACATTTAAGATTCATTCATGCTGTTGTATGTATCAGCAGTGTGATAGTTTTGTTGCCGAGTGAATATCCCACTGTGTGAAATTAGCACCCAGTGAAGTATTTTCAGGTTGTTTCCAGGTTTTGGTGATTTTGAGGAATGTTACTTTAGGCACTCATGCGGAAGTTTCTGTTTGAAAATAAATTTTACTTTCTTTGGGATAAAGAGCTAGAAATGGGATTGCTGGGTCATATGCTAAGTGTATGTTTAGCTTGTAAGAAATCGCCAGAGTGACTTTATGCTGCTGCATTCCCAGCAATACATGGGACTTTTAGTTGCTCAAACTCGTTGCCAGCACTTGCTATTTTCAATATTTTTATTTTGGTCATTCTAACAAGTATGTAATGGTAACTCATTGCTGTTTTAATTTGCATTTCCGTAATGACTAATAACGGGGCACATCTTTCATGTACTTATGTGCCATCTGTATATCTTTTTGGCCAAATATCAGCACAGATCGTTTGCCTACCCTTTTACTAAATTATTTGTTTTCTTACTGTTGAGTTTTATAAATTCTTTGTATTTTTTGAATACTTGTTTGCAAAGGGCAGGATACGTATTGGCAAGCAATTTAAAAGCTAAAAAGACCTTCACTAAAAGTTAAGTTTCTTTCTCTCCTATTTGATCACTAGTAGAAGTAGGCACTGGACAGTGGCAAATATATATATATATATATATATCATATATATATATAATATACATTATATAATGTATATATAATACAATATACATATATAACATAAATAATATACATTATATATATAGTTTAAATATATTTTAAAATCTATTTTAAAAATGCATAAAATATATATGTATATATGAGATATATACATGAGATAGATAGGTATTTAGCTTTCTGCTTCCTACCTTCCAGATGTTGTTCCACCTTCTTTGCAAATTCTTTGAATTCCTTCATTTTCTTATATTCATAAGACTCTCATTTCTTTGCTTAAAGAATTGAGCCTTCCTCACCCTTATACTTGACCCTGGTTACCCTAGAAAAGTCTTATACCTTCTACATCCCATTGCTTCTGGGAATCTTTCTGGTCCCTACTCTCAGACCCTGTTAAACTCCATTTTGGCTGCAGTTCTCTGATGTGATTCATTGCTTTAAATCTAGTTTTTGTTTTTTCATTCATTATCCTTGGACTGGATGTTTTTGGAACTTCTCTTACATCTGGGCCCACCCCAGCACTCATCTCAGACTTTGATTCTAATTCCCCTTTAATTAGAGCCCTCAAAGTGCAGAAAAACCACACCCACACCAAAACCAGTCCCTGCTGGTAGAATTTCATCCTGGGCCCAGTCCCTGCTTGCCTGGGAAGAAAAGTCTGACACCTCGCTTGTTGGAAACATAGTATGAAACTCAATAGCATGGAACCATCATGGAATAATTTATGCAGTCGTGCTGACTTTGTTGATTACATTGTGCAAAAGATCTTTGATTTTGCCCATTATTAGAACTAAAATTTTCTGCCTTCCTAAAGGATTACAAAGAAACAGTCACTTAACTTTTTCCTTGGTATCATTTTGACATCAGTTATGTACTGAGCTATTGCAGGGAACTCTAGATCTTAGTAAATTGGGAAAGACTATTTCTCTCCTAAAGAGGCCAAGCTTCCTCTTTGTATGTTTTAGTGGTGGTGGTGGTGATGTATTTGTTTGAGTTCTTTTTTATTCTTATTGTAGTTTCGATGTTTTCTCCTTTTCTGGGCAGCTTTTAGTTTCCTCTTGAAGTAAGTGTCTCTTTTGGATACTGCTTCTAATTTTCTATAAATATTATTTAGAAAAAAACCACCTGTGATTCACTTAACACCTCCTATTCTTTCCTTTGACTTTTCATGTTTATCGCTTGAGTCTTTGCAATGATTATGAAATTATTTTTTTTTTAATTTTTTTAACATTTATTTATTTTTGAGACAGAGAGAGACAGAGCATGAACGGGGGAGGGTCAGAGAGAGAGGGAGACACAGAATCTGAAACAGGCTCCAGGCTCTGAGCCATCAGCACAGAGCCCGACGCGGGGCTGGAACTCACAGACCATGAGATCATGACCTGAGCCAAAGTCGGACGCTCAACAGACTGAGCCACCCAGGCGCCCCGATTATGAAATTATTTTTACAATTTTGAAAATTAATTAAAAATAGATTTTTAAGATGAATTTAAAATAGTACAGGTGCACCTGGGTGGCTCAGTCGGTTAAGCCTCCGACTTCAGCTCAGGTCATGATCTCCCCGTTTGCAAGTTCGAGGCCTGCATCCCTCTCTGTGCTGACAGCTCAGAGCCTGGAGCCTGCTTCGGATTCTGTGTCTTCCTCTCTCTCTGTCCTTCCCCGGCTCGTGCTCTCTCTCTCCCAAAAATAAATAAACATTAAAAATTTAAAAATAAATAAAATGCTACTTACCTCATGGGAAAGCTGTGAATATTAAATACACGAAATATGTAGGGAGAGTACTTCATACCTAGGAAGTGCTCAGTAAACATTATTTGTTACGGTTTTTGTTTTACGTCTCGACCTAGAGACAGTATGATGCTGCATTTGCAGCTGCTAATAGACATCAACCCCTTCCTGATATTCCGCTTGTGCCTCAAATTGCAGACTTGAGTCCATCATCTTCCTCTACCTCCCCCCAAACTTGTTCTTCCTCCCATGTTCTTTAATTCTTCTGGTAGCACCATTTCGCTCTCACAGACTTGACTTTTTTTAAGACATCTTTGATTTTTCTTTCTTCTTTGTCTCCCAATCTGAACAATTCCCAAGTTGTTTTTATTATACTTTACAACATCTCTTAAGACTCTCCTTTCCTCGCTGTACCCTTGTTCAGAATCTTATTACTGATCATCTGGACTAATGCCAGACTAAGTCTGGTAACTGCCTTTGATTTCCAGCCTCTGCAGTATATTCAATGCACTTGGATGAATTTTCCTAAAGAACTTGTCCGATAATGTCTCTCTCCTACTCAGAATTTTTACTGACCCCCCAGTGTATTCTGGATTAAGCCCTTCCACTCTCCATTCCCAATCAACCACTGCAACCTGCCTCAGCAACCTCTTCATGCTTTGTCCCCTCCAGGCAAATTATTTAAATTACACTAAAATAAAAATAGTAATATTCTAAATGAAAGTCAAGGACTCTTTTTTCTTTCTATATTTAAATGCAAGAGATGTCATGAGTGGACTTTGATCACCCTTATCTGGGCTTCTTAGAAGTCCCTTTTGTTGGCTTTTAACAGATTCTTGGCTTTATTCTGGATTGATGAGATTGTCAAATAGCTAAGTTTGTTATAGGTGAAGTTTCCTGCTGTTAAAAAAGTATCACACACACACGCACACGGGTGCACACCACAAACACATACTAAGGAACACTTTGGTATTTTAACAATATTAATTCTTTACCTCAAATGCAGTAGATACCAGAGAGAAACTCTTTCATTTCCCTTTACATTGGACATATTTGCAACCTGAGAACAAGAGCCAGTGTTGGTTTTCAGACAGAATCCATTTAATTAATCATACTATTTGAACAGCTGGGGAAGCCATGTATTTATGTAAGAGCTTAACATTCTTTAAAAAATTGTCAAGTATGAATCAAAATAATATTATTTCAATTTTAATGATACACTATTTATCTTTAGATTTTATTCACACTTAACTTTATAAATCAATAGTTCCAGTCTTTAAGACACATTGTTACCTATGTTTAAATGCTTTTTAAAAGCACTATCATATGCAGTGTGGCAAAATGGAGCTGAGGTTTTATTTACCACAGGGATTCATTTGGGAAGTGTGAGATTTTCCAATTTTTGTTTCTAAATTTGACAAGCAATGGATAGAGCAGAGAAGAAATAGCTTGATAAAATTCTATGTTTTCCCCTTGGTAATCACCAGCAGAAAGATAAACTTTTCTTTTTTTTAAAATTTTTTTTTTTTCAACGTTTTATTTATTTTTGGGACAGAGAGAGACAGAGCATGAACGGGGGAGGGGCAGAGAGAGAGGGAGACACAGAATCGGAAACAGGCTCCAGGCTCTGAGCCATCAGCCCAGAGCCCGACGCGGGGCTCGAACTCACGGACCGCGAGATCGTGACCTGGCTGAAGCCGGACGCTTAACCGACTGCGCCACCCAGGCGCCCCGAAAGATAAACTTTTCTTACAAAAAAAGGTAAAGTTTGTCTCATTCAATGCAACAGTGTAAACTCTACAGGGACAGATGTGGGTAGGAGACATAATAAAATTGAATTTTTGCTTTAAATCTCTCAAGAACACAATTTTAAAGAAAAAATATTAATTAAAATGTGAAATAATAACATAAATAAGTAGGAAACTTCATAAAACTAGTTTTAATATGGGATTTTTAGCTTCTGTTCCCAGGGTGAAGGCTAAATTTGAAAGAGAAACTTTGGATTCTGCTACAGATAATCTGATAGGAAACTCCAGGGGTATGGGCAATTATTTAAAGGGAAGTCACTTATTGGGGTGCCTGAGTGGTTCAGTCAGTTAAGCGTCTAACTTCGGCTCAGGTCATGATCTTGCAGATAGTGGGTTCGAGCCCTGCATCGGGCTCTGTGCTGACAGCTCAGAGCCTGGAACCTGCTTTCGATTCTGTGTTTTCCTCTTGCTCTGCCCCTCCCCCACTCATGCTCTGTCTCTGTCTCTGTCTCTCTCTCAAAAATAAATAAACATTAAAAAAAATTTTTTTAAAGGGAAGTTACTTATCAATAGCTGTCCTTTGAGGTCAGCCAGTGTGGTCAGGGTCCCCAAGGGTCACAGAAGCTCCATGAGGAGATAAAGAGAATGATAGGCAACTGGAACATGGTATGCTCAATTTTAATCCATTTTGAGATATACCATTACTGGACAGAATTGCTTATGGTTAGCAGTTTGCATAGCTAATGCCATATGACTCTGACAGTTATGTTATGATTCCAGTGGAGGCAAGGCATATCTCCCCCAGGGGGATAAAATAGGAAAGTGGCCACTGCAGGCTGGTGTTCAGAGAAACTCCAGACTTTTTACGTACTAAATCAGCCTTGAAATTCTGATGAGTCATTAACCAAGATCCACATACCCACATTCCTCCCAACATACCTTTCAAGCTGCCTTTGTCTTTTTATGCTGTCTCTACTTCTTCTCCACTTCTCTAATTTAAACGCATTTCTCTGTACAGGAAAAAGTAGTGTGTGTTATTGTGTTCTCTGTTCTAAAGCCCCACAGGGATGGTCCTGGCCCCTACCACTGTCTGAGATTGCACTGAGAACTAAACAAGAGAAACTTGTCTCCTAGAAATGTAATAATACTAGAGAGGGGATGCAGATATTCCCAAAAGTATGGGCTTTGGAATAAAACCATTGAACTCTTACATGAAATTGTCAGGTGCAGCTTAAGTGAATCTTAATGTTATTCTTTCTTTCTTTCTTTCTTTCTTTCTTTCTTTCTTTCTTTCTTTCTTCTTCTTTCCTCCATTCACTTATTCTTTCATTCATTCTACAGACATTTATTGAATACTTACTACCAGTTCCTAAGCACGGGAGACATAAGAGTGAACAACACTCAACTCTGTCTCTACCTTCATGAAGCTCTAAAAATAGTGGAATAGAAAGACAATCAAATAAGACATAAATATATAAAATTAGAACTGTGATGTGAAGAACATGATAATATGAGAGCTTACCATAACCAATGTGACATGATCAGGAAGAGAAGACTATCATGAGGAGACAGACACTGAGCAGGAATAAACAGTGTGACCATCAAGGAATAGTTTTCCATGCAGGAGGAGGGAGGATGGTAAGAGGCCCTGAGAAAAAAACCAGTGTGTTTGGTGTGGAGACAGTAGGGGGGATACAGTGGGAAATGAGACATGATGGGGAGAAGAGCTCAGACTCTGTATAATTTGTAGGTCTAACTGGTGAGTCTCCTTTTGGGTGGAAAGCAAGAGCAGCACATACTTTGAAATGATTACTCAGAAGCATTATGTCCAGTCTGAACAGAAGCAAGAGAGATCTGCACAGTCTAGAATCCAATATGGTAGGGTAGAGCAAAGGCACACCCACCCTCTCAGTGTACATTAATTGCTGGGGACAGCAATATTAAGAGATGCCTTCTTGAATAGGGGCCAAACCACCACTTGGTTAAAACAGGGAAGTTTTGACTAGCTCTGCTAATAAATAATGAACCCAATATCCTTTGCCTGGCCTTCACTCTTTCACATAAATTCAATATGTTAATGCATCTGTAACAAATTAAGTGTCTCTTAAAAGTCCCTTAAAAGTCTCCAAATCTTTTAAAATTTAGAGTGCCTATGGAAAACAAATAAGCAAAATCCTTGACCTTTTCTCTATTCATAAGTAAGATCAATGGGCTATGCCAAGAACCCAGAAACCTTTTTATTCCCAGGATTCTAAAAGAATTTACTTTTATGAACCCAAAGCAAAATTGGAAATCTTTTTCAAAAAACTAGCTTGTTTGGTTGGTTTTTGATAATGAAGTCAAGAGAATATTAATATATACCAGTCGCACTGCAGAATAACTTAATCTCCAAAACTCACACTGACATTTGACATATGTAGCCTAGACAACCCTGGGAATCTAAGGGTAGCAATTTAAGTTGTTTATTCTTACATAATGGAAAAGGAGGGAGGGGGAAGAATTTCTATTTCCCATTAGTCAGTGTCACATGTCCTTTCTGTATTCTGGTGAGTATTTTCTATAATCACCCATTAAGCTGATCTGTAACAACCAATAAAATACCTGAGACTATGCATGAAATCCAAACAGGATCTTGGCATAGAGAGAGATAACAAGAAGAGAGTCTTTCGTAGGCACATTTAAAATAACATTTCATTTCATTTCTTTTATTTTATTTTACTCTGGGAAAAAAATGAAGAAGGGGGAAGGAAATGCTATTAAAGGACTACCACAAGGAGTCAGCAATTTCTGAGTTTTTCAATTAAGTTGCCAATTTTAAGGCTATTACACTGCTCCCTGAATCAAAAGGATTAACAATTTTCCTCTTAGCAATTAGAAAGGTAGAATTTTACCATGGAAGCACATGGGGGAAGACTGTACAAGAAGTTAGAATTAACTAAATCTCCACTGAGGACCACCCAAGAGGAGCTAAATGAGGGGTTACTTTCAAGTGGGGCTGGGATCAAAGATTGAGGGAGATTAGAACCAATAGGAGGTTAAAGAAAAACATCTGGTCCTTTGCAGTAATCACCAATAGCGAGGTGGATCTTCCTTCGGGAAAGAGCAGCCCATCTGACCACCGCCCCAACAATGTGCCACAGTGTGCTGATTCCATGGGGGAGGACATCTCTGTCATTCTGCGGGAAGTGTTCCCTAGCCAGAAAAACTAATGGGGGCCTTTCTTCATCAGGATAAATGCAAATGTACAATTCAGCGTTAGGATATAAAAGACACTTTTTTCCCTGACAGAGCAACATAGTCATGCTACACATTGAGTGACAATCTTCCTCTAATGAGACTCATCACTGTGAGTGGAAGAGGTGGACACTGACCTCTTTAGGGAGCAGCTTAGAGCTGAAGCTATCAGAAAAAGAGGTGAGGCATGTTAGTATTGATTTTTAACAACCTTGTAGATAATACAATAATTTAGATAATAAATGTCCATTTCTGTGAAGACAAGAGATGTTCAAGTCCTAGGGGGAAAATGAAAATATTCAGAAGAGATAAGGAGCAAGGGAAGTTTCAATATTTTCCTAATAAAAAAGTCCTTGATGAAAAGAGCATTTTATTTTAGAGTGTTCTTGTTTTTCGTAGTTTGAGCCTTTTAAAAGAGGAGCTTACTTTCACATGGTTTCTATAGAAAGTGTAATTCTACCTTATTTCTTAGTCTTCAGATGAAGCTGGCTAATTAATCACCCAAAGGAATGATTAATATAAAACAGCCCCAAAAGCCCCAACTTTAAACGTGCCAGTTTTATCTGTTATCTCTGCATATCACATTTCCTTAGAAGAATTCCAAGGAAGAATTTTTTAAAGGATCAGAGCAAACGTGTTTGTCTGACTCCTCTATCTAACAGGAAGGCGACTGGGACAAGATCCCGTGTGCACTTGGCCATTGGGTCACGGAGGGCAGCAGGCTGTTTCCTTAGTGGGTCTGCAGAGAAGAGAGGGCTCACACTTTCTGGGCACCCTCTCCCCACATGTTTTCATGAGCGATGAGCTTATGCCAGGGGAATCACAAACCATTGGGATTTAGGAACAGGATCTGAGATTAGACCATCTCACTTTTAGAGGGAAGAAACGAAGGTCTGAAAAAGTCCTAGGTGGCAGGGGTGCTACTTCCTGCTGGCTTTCGTGGAGAGTCCTGGTTGCAGCTCAAGACTGACCTACATTTCTCCCATGTCTTATAATCAGTGTTCCAGTGGACACTCAACCTCTCCAGTGGCCTCTGCCTCTCTCCCCTTCTGTGTCAGACAGCTAGAATATGGGGAAACAGGGGCCAGATAACCTCAGCCCAAGTTAGTGGTGGGACCAAGAGAAGCCAGACGGCGCTGGCTTCCAGCTTTGCCCCACTTATCAGTGGGCTTCCCTCCTAACCTGGCTAAATGTTTCCCCCTTCTCTTGTCTTCTCTTCCTCTTTGAACCTTGGCTGTACAATATTGGGAATTATATCCCTCAGTTTGTGGCTCACTGCCATCTGTGCAAAGCCCCCCTCTCGTTCTCTCTCTCTCTCTCTCTCTCTCTCTATGTTCCTCCTTCATCTTTGTCCCCATTCAAGCTGTCCTTCTTCCTATAGGCAGTCCCTCTAATGTGTTTACTATATGTTCTTGGATATCCACACATCCTTGAATAATTTGGCGGTGTTTCGTGCAGTACCTGTTTTTAATTTACCTAAGTAATATTGCACAAAGCTCTCCTTCTGTTTGTTACTTTTTCACTCAATGCTCTTTTATTAAGATCCATGAATGCTTCTGTATGGAAATCTAGTTTATTACTTCAAACTGCTGCATATTACTATGTAGACTGCATCCCAACACTGTTTTCAAACATTACTTCCAGGACTGGAGGTACCACCAGTCCCAGCTACCACAAGTAAAATTGCTCTGAACATTCTCATATACATGCTCTTCAGACAATTTAAGAATTTCTTTTGGAGAATATATCTGAGTTAGACTACTAGGTCACAGGGAAGATGTGCCCTTGTTTTCACTTCGTATTTGCATGCTACCCTCCAGAATGTCTCTACTACCTGAGATGTAGGAGAATTCTCCCATCCTCATTAGCATCTTGTATTACATGACTTTTTAATTATTGCCATCCAGGCTTCCCTCTTCATTCATAACAAGTCTTTTGATTTGGCAATTGAAATCATTATTTTTATGTTATACTTTTCTATTTCATGACATTATATTTCATGACCAAATGCAGGAGAATTTCTTGTGCAGCTTAAACAAGTATTGCAAATAACCCAGTGTCCTGATTGATGAAGAGCTATCTGTAGGGAATACCCAGGTTGCCATTTTCAAAGAAAGTGAACAACCTGTAATTATAAAAACACCCTCTATGACCATGGTTAGTCTATGAGAATTTAGAAGTCACTTCAGTATTAAATGTGATCTAAAGATCATTATCATGAAAACCAGCCCTCTTTGTATTTTCCCTGCTACAGATATACCAGCTAAGAAATTACTTTGTTTTATAATAAGGAACAATTTTGGAAAATGTAGCAGACAGATTTGTGACTTCCATGCTCCTTCCTCCCATCCCCCACTACTGCACGTTCCTCTTGAAATTGTTTTCCACGGTGGCAAATTGTTTTCCTTCTGAAGGAGTGGTCCTAGGTCCGTGTCAGTACCACGTAACCTTGCCCTCTGGTCACAGTTTACAGGATGAGAGAAATTCATTGATCTAACATCGAACTCATCTATAATTTGGGATGAACCCATAGGAAACTTATGACCTTGAATTAACTGAGATGGAGTTAGTTAGACACTGTGAGTACCAGAGGCATCACCTGGGCAAGACAAAGCTGGTATCATGAGAAGGCACAAACTAAGAAGTTGCAGAGGATGCTGATTTGCAGAGAGACATAGAGATTACAACTCAGTTGTGTGTACATGAATCAGCCAGGCAGGAGCCTTACTGGGAAGAACCTTTATTTAAATCCCTCACCTAACTCCACTCCCACTGTGTAGGAAATACAACCGATTGGACACTTTACTTCAAAGACAAGCCTCAACCCCAGGCAAGGGGGCAGACTTTCAAGACTCTGTTCTCTCCAGTTTTTCAGAGCTCCCTCCAACCAAGCATCATCCACCATGTTTGAGGGAAAATACAATATCTGAGCCTCCACTACTCCTCACCTGTTAGAAATAAGCTTTGGTAAGTTACTCTCAAGGAGATGGATAGGGAAAGGAGAGACAAAAGAGAGCTATATATGGTCTTTACCAGGGAGTAACTTCAGCATCTAAAGAGTCACCTAGAGTGTGGATGACTCAAATATATCCTGAACAGGGGTGCCTGGCTGGCTCAGTCAGTGGAGCGTATGACTTTCGATCTCGGGGCTGTAGGTTTGAGCCCTGTGTTGGGTATAGAGATTGCTGAGGAACAAAATCTTAAAAAGAAAAAATATCTTGAACCTACTGGAATGTCAAATCTAGAAGGGACCTAAATATAATATAACTCATGTATTTAATGTTTTTAAACATCCAAATAGTGTTCTTATTTCACTGCATCGAAGATGCTCTAAATATTGTTTTAAAACAGAATCAATTCACTTGGTGGGAAAAAAAAAATCAGGCTTGTGGGGGGTGAGGGGGATAAAAGAAGAGAGACCTGTGGTTGTAGGGAATCACTTTTTTAGCAGTCAGAAAACAACTTCTGGGACAGTCTTAGAGAAAACTGTCTCTCCAGCAACATTTTGATGAGTGAACCAGTAACTCTCCATGCGCCATTGTGAATTAGATGCTACCAAATCAGGGGCTCTGTAAATTGATAAGCTAAGTAGAGTAAAGTTCTTTTCAGGTAGCAAAGTGAAGCGGTTATACCAATGGGCTGTAAATTGGACTGTTGATGTTTTAATCCTGGCTCTATCTCCCCAGGTGTAGATGTGATATTGAACAAGTTACTTAACTTCTCTACACTTCAACTTACTCATGTATACAGTGGGGATAATAATAGTGCTATCCTTTACAGGGCTGTTGAGGGGATTGCTTTTAGAATAGTGCCTAAGAGATAAGGGCTTAGTGTTGGCTATTGTAACTTATTTTGGTAACAGCACCAGGATTTTCCTCCAGAGAACTACCATCTCTTTCTTTCTCAGCCCTGTTAACTGAGGTGGACTGAAACCCTGCTTTAGCTCCTCAGATATTGTCAGAGTAGATTCTTTGAGAGTCAAGGTCGGGAATTTTGATTTGAACCATTGGGAAACAGGTATTTTCCTTTTCACTGGTACTTGCTAAGCCAATGACAGTAAGCCTGGAGCCACTAGAAATCATCATATTGAGAGGTCCTGCCTGAGGATTAAGCCAACACGGAAAAAAATCAGAGATGAATGATGGCAAGAGACCGAATTTTTATGACATTATTCAAGTCCCTGGATCTAGCTGTACCTGCAACTAGTGCCTGATCTCCTTGGAATTCTTAATTTTGGGAGCCATTAATACTCTTCTTTTCTTATCTAACATAAATAGGGATTCTGTTATTTATAATTGAAGGAATCCTAAGTCATATAGTAAATTATGGCTAAAAAAATTGGGGGCTAAGTAATTAATTTCTTTCCCTTTTTCTCTTTTTTTTTTCTTTTTTTTTGAGACACAGAGGGAGAGAGCACTCATGCATGGATGGAGGATGGTAGAAAAATAAAGAGAGAGAAAGAGAGTGAGGGAGAGAGAATCTTAAGCAGGCTCCATGCTAGGCATGGAGCCTGATGTAGGACTCGATCTCACGACCCCAAGACCATGACCTGAGCTGAATCAAGAGTTGGATGCTCAACTGAGCTACCCAGGCAACCCACATAATCCATTTCTTACTTAATTCATCAAAAAATTGCAGTGAGTACCTAATTTGTGGTAGACGTGGTACTGGGTACTGTGACACAGTATTGAACAAAATAATCATCCCAGCAAGGGAAGGCTGTCAATAAATAAAACTATTATATTGAACTACATGAAACTGTGGGTCATTTTTGTAGGTAGAATACAATGAGATATTGGCAATTTCACATGATTCAGCCTAATACCTAAATGTCATACTATAGGTACTGTTTACTGTAAGAGGTTATATGCTCTGAGGTGAACCATGTTGCTGGCTTCTAAGCAAATCACCATGAGAGTTTTCTAGTTTTACTTCTTCCTTTCACAGAACCCCACTCCTCCTGCTCATCATTTCTTCTATCATGAATTAATTCTGGGTAATATTATAAACTCTGTTTCATCATAACAAGAAGATATAACCACTTTAGGAATCATTTTCCTATCACTTAGATCCTTACACCTCTAAAACCACATTGCTTACCAATCCTGGGGCCATATTTTCCCTCACAGGTTGTTAGGAACACTACCTTTTTCTTCTAACTTGTTTACTTACTTGATCCCAATGTGACCCATTTATTTATTTATTTTAGTGTTTTTATTTAAATTATAGTGTTAGTTAACATATAGTGTAATATTAGTTTCAGGAGTAGAATTTACTGATTCAACACTTACATATAACACCCAGTGCTCTCCATAACAAGTGCCTTCCTTACTACCCATCAACCATATAGCCCATCTCCCACCCCGATCCCTCCAGCAGCCCTCTGTCTGTTCTCTATAGTTAAAAGTCTGTTTTATGGTTTGTCTCTCTCTTTTCCACCCTATGTTCATCTGTTTTGTTTCTTAAATTACACATGAATAAAATCATTTGTCCTTCTCTGACTTACTTCACATAGCCTAATACACTCTAACTCCAGCCATGTCATTGCAAATGACAAAATTTGTAGTTCAATTTGTAGTTAAATTTTATGGCTGAGTAATATTCCATTGTGTACATATACCATATCTTATTTATTCATTCATCAGTTGATGGACATTTGAGCTCATTCCATAATTTGGCTATTATTGATAATGCTGCTATAAACATGAGGGTGTATGTGTATTTTCAAATTAGTATTTGAAATATGTATATATTTCAAATTAGTATTTTCATATCATTTGCATAAATACCTAGTAGTGCAATTGCTGGATTGCAGGGTAGATCCATTTTTTACTTTTTGAAGAAACTCCACACTGTTTTCCAGAATGGCTGCTCCACTTTGTATTCCCACTAACAGTGTAAGAAGGTTCCCCTTTCTCTGCATCCTTGCCAACATCTGTTGTTTCCTGTGTTGTGAATTTTAGCCATTCTGACAGGTGTGAGGTGATATCTCATTGGAGTTTTGATTTGTATTTTCCTGATGATGAGTGATGCTGAGCATCTTTTCATGTGTCTGTTAGCCATCTGGATGTCTTCTTTGGAAAAATGTCTATTCATGTCTTCTCCAACATGGCCCCTTTATAATTGATATCACTTGGTACTTTCTCTACCTACTCCTAGCCTGCATTTCTGACTCCTGTGCAGTTGCTCATTCCTTTCCTTCCTAACTTAGAACACCTGGGCATCCCCTATCATCTGTAATTTGGGGGAAGGTTACATCTTGCCTGGCTGGTGGGGGTTTAGCAGGACTGAATCTGGCAGAATAACTATATTGGGAGTGACAGTAAAATCAGAGGAGTAGTCATGGAGTGGAGCAGGGAGACAAGCTGGGTGGCCTGAGGAAGTAGACTCTGAGACACAGAGAATGCAAGAGGTTATTGGGCTCTCAAGGACAACACTTATAGAAAGGAAGGGAAGAGAAGGAAAGGAAGAAGGACTAGGTAGAGGGGGAAGTTGAGCTATAATTCAGTCCTAATGGAAGATATAGAAGTTGGCAGGGAGTTCTGAAGACAGGGTGACCCTTAAGACGTGTTCTGAATTGGGATGAAAGAGTTAGGCCTTAATATTCAGAGCATGGTACCCAAGATACCTGCTATCTCAGTGCTAATATGTTATCAGCAGTATTCCTATTGTTTAAAGTTTATCACCTGAATTTTAATTACAGTCTTTTCCCATTTATTGTCAAACCCTTTTGGCCCTTAAGTATGTGTTGTCCTTAAAAGTCAATCAAAGTCTTAATGAAAGCATGAATTACAAAATGAATAGTTAGTGGCTAAAGGTCATGAAACAAGTCTGTAATTCATATTCTCTACAGGACCATTTATGTTTGAAGAAGGAATTTGGCCATGTCATTGCCAATATTTAAGGTAATTTCACATTTTAATCTCTTAACAAATGTTGGCTAAGCTGTTTGTACTAAATATTATAGGCATACAAATGAGAAATGATCCTTAGTGTCAAGAAACTTGCCTTCTGGTTGTAAATCATACAAACAAATAATTCTGATGCAATTCAGGATGTGTTACTACCAGTGGAATCACCCAAAGTTCCCCAAAGTATTTGAGGAGACAGTGCACTTTATCTGGACTCTGCAGGATGAAATGGGCTTGGATGAAGTTAGTGAGATGTTCCAAGCTGAAAGATGTTTCAAGCTCTGTCATGGACAGAGGAAGAGAAAGTCATGTGAATTAGCCAGATGACAGTGTAAATTTGTGGAATGGCAAGAGATAACACTGGAATATGGGTTTATAGTCAGGTTCTGGAAATGTCCGAGCAAGTCTTCACTACTAGACACTCAAGAGAAAAACATTCTAGTATTCTATCGTGTGATGACTGAAAATGAAAATGGGTTTAACAACAAACAGTGATAGTAATGATTTGAGATTTGGAATAAAACAGGAAAACAAGAATAAACGATATGTTTACTAACATATTTTAATTACTATCAGTTTTGTCCTTCAAAAGTAAAGCCAGCCATGGCTGAACCTCATCTCCAAGGGTCAGAAAGTTCTAATTTATTTTTATCATAACCTTAGTTTTCAGCTACATCCATTCTAGGTTATCTGCTGGCATTTTTGTAACAGTTTTGTGGCTCACACTGGGCAGGAAGGTGGACCTGTTGAATTAGATCAGGACAGCCCCAAGTTTCTTTGGAAGAAATCCATGATTAATGTGTTCTCACATCTCCCTCAGCAGGTTGCACATTAGAAAGGTCTTTGCAAAGCCTTTCTGAAAAAAAAAAAAAAAAAAATTGCAGGGCTGGGCAGATTCATGAATGTCTTCTAGCTCCAGGAAAGCCATCCAGACTGGAGAGTTGCCAAAGGGCATACTTTGGCGTCCTGCCAGTATTTTGTAGTGGGGAAACATTATGTGGAGGGACTTCCTTTGCTCTAGTGAAAGCTTACTAAAGGTCAGAAAATTATCCATTTTACCCACACACAGAGTCTGATGTTTACAGATTTATTGTGGCTCAGGAATTCATGACACATCCTTAGAGTTTACCC
Source organism: Puma concolor (assembly GCF_028749965.1). Classification (NCBI taxonomy): domain Eukaryota; kingdom Metazoa; phylum Chordata; class Mammalia; order Carnivora; family Felidae; genus Puma; species Puma concolor. Next base: position 47,450,129 of record NC_141672.1, read on the forward strand.
TGGATGACAAAGAAAGTAGAAATATGATAATGAAATCATTAGACACAAATATTAGTCTTTTCCACACATTTTCCTCACACTGTCCTCCCCCCGCAAAAGTATAAGTAATGATTTTATTTGTTTCATTTTATATTTCTTTGACTCCTAAAAATATTTTCTCAACAGAAACGTAATACCATCTGGTTCATAATAGCTGATCCTGATGTACCAAAGCATAAATAAAATCATTTTTCTTTAAACTTTTAATTAGGTTATCTTATCTGTAGTTAATTTTTAAACTGTGCTTTTTAAAAAAAAATTTTTTTAATGTTTATTTTGAGAGAGAGAGGAGAGGCAGTGTGAGCCAGGGGAGGGGTAGAGAGAGAGACACACACAGAATCTGTAGCAGGCTCCAGGCTCTGAGCTCGGAGCTGTCAGCATGCAGCCGGACACTTCGGGGGTTGAACTCACAAACTTCGAGATCATGACCTGGGCCGAAGTCAGACGCTTAACTGCCTGAGCCACCCAGGTGCCCCTAAACTGTGCTTTTCAAACAAAACATCTGATGTTAAGGAAAAGAAATATAATGTCAGATTGGTCACTTCTATCCCTTTATTCTCCATTTTATTTTCTTTTTTATATTACACGCTGAAATTAAAGAAAATTAATGTCTTATTGTTGTTCTTTCCTAAATGAACTGGAAAAATCATGCACACAAACTGCTAAACTTTAACAAAGCAATGAGTTTTATTCTTTCCACAATTAAAATTTACCTCATCTTTTTCATTCAATACCAGGCCTAAGACCACCAACCTAGAAACAACTTCTTATTTTAATAGCTCCCATTAATATCTATGAAAACATGGTAAATGTGTAATTTTCACTTCAGGATACGGAACCACAAGAAGTGAATTATTTGTATGGTCTACATAAAAGTAACCTAACAATACCAATGCGTACCAAACAAAAGTACCCTTTATAATTTCATTCCCTCAACAAAGATTCATTTTAAGTCTTACCAAGTGCTTTGAATCAAGGCACAAGGTTTTAAGGGATCTGAGATACATAACATGCAACTACTGTTCTAGACAAGACTCCAGTTGGGAAAACACACAAGTATGTGTATGCACATACTTACACATATACAAAATACCCAGTCATATGTGATTAAGCGTTCAATGGCACTCACAATACACAAAGGGTACAGTGACCCTGAGGAAATAGTGATCACTACTATTTCTAATGGTCTAAAATGTTGTCATGGAAATAGTGGGAATTTTTCCAAAGGATAAACCAGTGTCCAAGGACTCCATTCTTCACAGATGTATACATCTAATTGAAAAGAAAATTCTGTTGATGCTCCGTTACCCAGGATAAATATTTTTATACCTTAACACCCCTCTTCTTTATTTCTCTTCTCTCCACCCCACACCCATCAGCTGCTTGTGCTTATAGTGCCTGTTGCTATGATTCCTATTCATTCTGCCAGAAATGCTTAGTAAAAGTGAGTCTTAATCTCTGAGCACCAGAGAAAACGATGTTCCATTAATGACACATTCTTATGTACAAGCGAAAACAGCCATCTCAGAGTCAGGAAAGGGACATATACATAAATGCATGGATTTTCTGAGCAAAAAAGCACTAAACCATCCTTTGCATTATCTTTCACGGACCCAAATCAGCTTACTTTAGAATGATGTATCTTTGTGAGTGGATGACCAAGCTAGGTGGAAACCAAGTATTCATACTTTGGATATTTCTCTATTTCTGAACCTGTGCCTTTACTCTATTTTTCCTGAGTCTTTTTTTTTTTTTTTAATTCTTAATTGGAACCAGCATTAAAAGAATGTATTATATCATTAAGAACTTTACTTATATATAAAGATGGGGCAATTAAAACCAGATAGAAATGGCAGGAGGTTCATAACAGAGTGGACATTGTTTTTGTTTTCAACACTCTCAGGTTGTAGAACCTCCACCAATGAGGTACTACAACTCCAACACGGGATAATGATCCATCATCTGAGATGGGTGGCTCAGAGTAGATGCCAAAGTTGTAACGACACAGAAGCTCTTCGGAATGTAGAAAAGGTTCTCTTTTCCTTTAAAACCCTTTTCTGCTTTGTTTTCCTCAGACCTCAACTAAAATTAGGATGTGTCACACATGTGTTAAGCCTTATTTGGAGAAGTCAAACCATGTATCTGTTCTTCACAAATTGCCTGCTCTCTGCACCAGCGACATGGATGTCCTTTCCAAGTAACAAGCCAAAAAAGAAATCAATTTACAGCCTGTTATTCAAATTAGGCCAGCTGTGAATTCCTCTCTGTGCAGGGAGGTTTTGTGGTCATCCATTCTTGAAAAGTTGACAGTTGTTCAAGAAATATGTGTTAATTTTACCAATTGAAATTTTATTTATTAATAAATTCCATGTATTCAGAAAGATATATGACTCAAATAGGCTTTGTTAAAAGTGAGTAATCCAGATTTAGGGGAGCTTTGAACCAACTTTCCAGACAAGATGCCCCTTCAACTAATGAAACGGCAAATTTCTTTCACCACAGGGGTTAGTGATAGCCCAAATCTTATTCTGAACCATGAGTCTATGACCTACCAAGGAGCTGGTAGACTTTGTAACATTTCTGAAGTTAAGCAAAGGTGCCTGTGATTCAACAAGACATATAGCCATGCAGCAAAAAGGTAAAACATGAGATTAGGGTACGGGCTACAAGAATCCATTTCTCAATTTTGCTCATCTTTACGGCTATTTTATCCAGCGAAGTTATCTTTAGTGACTAACTCAGCATCATCAGATCTCATGCAAGTGAATTAACTTCTGGGTCTACAGGAGATGAAAGGTAGTACAAAGAATATTGAGCTTCAAAAGAAAAGGTCTATGGAAACCTAAGAGATTTTATAATAACTTTGTCCTCTAAGAAACTGCTTTTATATTTCCCTTTCTCTACTCTTATTATTCCCCCCCATCAGTCATTCTTTTCTTTGGTCAACTGGATTACCACCCAAACCCACAGTGACACCTGCTGGCCAATCAGGAATGGTGGGTCGGAGTCCCTGCAAAGGCCCTGTGAGCCTCGTGGTATAAGCAAATGAGTCTATTGAAACAACATTAAATACTATTAAAATTATTTTAGAAATTTAGAAAAAAATTGAATGAGCATTGTCCTTCCTGTGAGAAGCTTGGGAGGGAGGAGCAGGGAAATTAGCCTGAACCATTACAAATATAAATTTTAAGGATTGTATGTGTTTTGACCTCATAAAAATGAGTCCAAAATACATCTTGTACTTGGAACCAATTATTAAGCGTTAAGAACATTGTCGTGCTAATTACTCTTGGAAAGTCACTTTTTACATACCTTTTGACAAGCCTTTTACACAGGTTTTTATCAGCTACACTTATCGTTCAAAATGTTTTACATAGCATTAACTTAAAAAAGTCTCAAAAGAAACACATGAGAATGTGTTGCATGCACATTTGTTTCCCTCAAAAATATTGATGAGATCTCCAACACAAAGGGTTAAAATTGGAAGGTTGAAGACTTTCTTTTCTGTTGCTTCCCAAGAACTTCCAATTTTTGGTTAAGTTTCTTTACTGAAGAATATTCATATTTTGTTAATCCTAGGAATTTATACATTGGTTATTTTGGCTGGGTACATTTTTGAGGATGTTTGCTTTGTTTTAAGCAAATCCGTTTCTGACTTGAAAGTACAAATTCTAGTAAAAACAAAGACAACAGGAATTTTTTTTAACATTCATACATTTTCTTAAAATATTTACACTTTTCATTTGAAGGTTAAATCCTAGGCAAAATTCTCCATTCACATGTTCATATTTGAACCAGGAGGCTGTCCCTGAGGACTTGTAGCAGCAAATGTGTGTTGGACAAAAATGTTGGCCTTCTTCATCCTTGCTTTGTGTTCTAAAAGCCAGAACTTCATTTTAGCATGACCTTAGAAGAATAGTGATACTTTTAGCATTTCCTGGTATTTGGTGGAAGGAATGTTTTTATTTGACTTGTGGATGTCACTTGGTTTACAGGAAAGATTTGGTAACGTGTTCATGCCAGTACTGCACTTACCCCAAATTTCTTGCTATGTAGGAAGAACACATGTCAAACTCACTGTTTGTTAAGTGGAAGAGATTCAGTCCACCAGAAGCTTCTATTATAAACATTGTGACTTTGTGCAATTTACAAAATGTTCTATCTCCATTAAACAATAAACCCTTGACCCCAGAGCTCAGTTTCGGGATTCTGCGATTTGAGAAGGTAGACATAATGGATGGCAATAATAAATGAAAAGTTCAAGAGGTTAAGAAAAACTGTTTAATTATTTCTCTAGAGCGTGGGCTGCAGAAGCCTTGCCTATCTGCCTTCTTGTGGAAACGCTGCATGGAAGGGGTCTGCCGGTGCAGCCCAGACAGGGCATAAAAGCAGGTTGCTGGCCCTCAGCTGTGTTTATGAACAAATGGTCTCTAGATACCCTTCCATCTCTGAACCTTGCAGTTCCTGCCAGGGGAGATCCAGTGCCAGTCCCAGGGCTCAACATCTGTTTTCCAAAGAGCTTGGATTTGTTAGCATGAGAAATTCATTGCTCATATTTGCTTCCCAGCTGTGGCACTAGTGAGTGTAGCCTTTTTGCCTTATTTATTTGTAGAAAACCATGTTCTGTCCTCTCTTGGAGCCTCTCTTACATAACTAGTCCTGGAAACAGGCTGCTGTGCTTTTAATCCCAGACCCATTAAATTGCCTTATTAGCTAAAGAGCTCCCCTTTTAAAGCCTCCTCATTAGAAATCCACAAGTTTGGGAGTGAGGGTGAGTGGTGGTGTCCCACGTGAGGGTAGGACCCAAGGCACCATATTCTTTAAATCAGATGTTCAAGATATAGGCCAAGTCTTTGGGGGTGGGGAGTATGGTTAGAGAAATAGTCTAGGGGATGCTCTCAATGGCATTTTGGAGGCCAGGTGCAAAGCCTTCCCAGAAGAGAATGACCAGAGCAGATCTTCTGGGAATACCTCGCAGAATCTGTAGTGTGCTCAGAGCAGGAGCCAGTAAAGAATACATAATAGGTCTAGACCCAGGGTTTTAAGGTTAGCAGACAGGCATACTTGCTGCCAGATGGATGTGAATTCTTTAGAGTTTCCTATCCTTCAGCTCATCCCCAAAATGTTTATAGTAAATTGCTATCTATCTGATTCCATCTAGAATTGCAGAAACTGGTTCGGGGGCACCTGCTTGCATGAACCTCGGCTCTAGAATTCTAGAAGAAAAGCATTGTGAGGGCTGCAACATGGCAAAGAAAAAGGACATGGCTTTGTTATAATTTAGATGCTGAAATGTTTTCATTATAGAATGAAAAAATACACTGAAACAGAAATAGTAATGAAAGAATTATAGCATTTTATTTATTTAGTGTCTTAATATGATAGACGCTGCTATTAGCATGCCCATAAAAGAGGGGGAAATTGGCTTTTCTTCCCACATGGAGAGGAAGTGTGTGGAACAATTGGTAAGAACTGGAGCTTTGAATTAGGAAGTTCTGGACTCTGCTATTACCTACTCAGGTAATCTTCGGAGGTAATTTAACTTCTCTAAACCTCAGTTTTCTCATCTGTAAAATAGAAACAATAATCGTTCCAGCCTCAGACTGTTGTAAGGTTTAAATGACACAATGCAACTAAGAGGATACTCAACAGAGTCTGGCGCTACTCACTTGTTGCTGGCAATGACTACTATCATTAAGCCATCAACCACGAATATAAAGATCTTGACTTGGAAGCCAATCTTAAGAATAACATTCTGTATGAACTCAAATTTCTTCCCCTTCCTTTGGCTCAGGAGCTACCCTTAGGTATCACTGAGATGATAATAGAATGAATGAAATGTTTCTCACTTTCAAGCTGTATAAGATTAAAATGAAATTATCATTTTGAGGGGAAATAGATTGTGTCGTAGGAGCGGGCGTCTTTATTCCATTCTTATCCTGCACTCTGCAGATAACTTCCTGACAAGAGGAAAACTTACTAATCCCATGGCCTAACCACTAACTCAGACAGTTGGAAGAAGAGGATACATGACTGGCACTGGATACAGGTCATCTGGTCCTCAGGAGGAGAAAGCCCAGTTGAACCAAAAGTCAAGAATGGGCTAGAGCAGAAGTTCTCAACCACCGTGCCCCACCCACACTGTACCCTGGGCAGCCTCAACTGGATTAGAGGCCCAGAGGCCCACTTCAAGATTAACTGAACTCCTTCCTAAACTCTCCACACCACCATCAAGCCCTCCAGGTAAGAGCTATTTGTTTGTCCAGGTGCCATGCATATGTCTGATGTGAGCCACAGAGTGAAGAAGACAAGGAAGCCCCAGGTACAAGGCAAGATAGGGACTAGGGTTAGGCAAGCGAGGCACAGGCCACAGACACAAAATTTAATAAGGCACCAAAAAAACTTAGTAATCAAGGTAAATAATATTGCAATGCAATGTCTTAAAAATAAAAATTAATGCATAAAACTCGATGATAAATAAGATATAATTTTAAAAAATTTAACATTTATTTATTTTTTGAGAGAGAGAGAGCAAGCCAGGGATGGGCGGGGGGGGGGGGGGGGTACACAGAATCCCAAGCAGGCTCCATGCTGTCGGCACAGAGCCTGATGCAGGGCTTGAACTCACGAACCATGATCATGATCTGAGCTGAAACCAAGAGTCAGATGCTTAACTGAGCATCCTTGACTGAGCCACCTAGGTGCCCCAAAATACAATTTTAAATAAGGATAGGATTGCGAGGTTCAGAAGCACCAGGCATGGATATAGCTGAGACAAACCTGGGTCTGTGGCTGCCCCAGGAGAGATCTAATACTGGCAGAGCCAAATGGGTGCCAGGAGGCCCCAGTGGAAAAGCTTATCAATGTGCAAGTTCCATTTTTGAGGGCCTTGCCCCTGAAAAGCCTTGTCTCCATCATTGCTTTCTTTATACTAGACCCATATAAAGCTCCCAACACACTGGCTGGGAGATAATTTGAGAAGTAAGCTCCAACTGCTCTAAGATCAGGGCTCCTTCAAAGCTGGTAAAATTTTACTTTTGAGTTCCAAGGAGGAAACCGCTTATCGAAGAGCTCAAGAGATTTCTGGAACCCAGATCTAGTATTTACTTTGCACCATTTTGATGAATGAGTGTTAAATGATCCCAAACTACACAGATTACATTTCCCTACAACATACACAATTTGGGAAAATGGAAGGGAAGTGGTGCTTTGAGCAAACTACATTTTAGGCTCTGCCGTACCCCCAACTATTTAAAGAATACTACAAAGCTTGTCAAACCCCAACTGTTTCTGGGCCCATACAGCCTAGCTTTCTACTTGAGAATACCTTTCCACCATCGTTTTCCCAAGGCAGCTCTGTTCACAACAGGAAAGCTGTAACTCAATTTTCTGTTCTGTAAATAAAAGCACCTTCAAAAGTATAGGTCTGACATTCACACCAGAAGGCAAGAAAGAAAGGCAAATACAATTCTTTTGGGTCTTGTCATTCACACAGGATCATCACACACTTAACAATGAGATGTCAGGTGCTGATCTTGGAAGACTCACTCTGTTTAAACAAACAGCACTGATTCTCATGTAATGTTACACTCCATCCCAAGGCTGTGGAAAAATAGCTCTGTTGTCACCAGGCTCATGAGTTCTTACTGAAATCTAAATACATGGGTGGCCCAATGAGCATTGTTCTGTTCAAATTTAGATATAAGCAAAAAGTGCTTTACTGAGTAGGAGTATGATCCGTCTCATCAGATGCAACACTGTGGCCAGAGGACCAAAGCAAGTGAATTGGATTACGATGAAAGCCAACAAGTTGTGTTTGGGAAAATAGTCTCATTGCATATATATGATCATCTTCCTAATTCTCCTATTGCAGGATTAGAAATGGGTATCAGCCAGATAAACACTTTACCTCTTGAGTGAGAACTCAAGGCGGCCAAGGAGCCCAGGAGACACATAGTTCTCAGGTTGGCAAGTGGGTTAGCAGGGCAGAGTTGAGGTATTTCCCTTCCTGAGTTTGTTTTGTTCACTCCTTGGCGTGAGAAGCCAGGCACATTTCTTCAATCTTGGAAGCGCCGAAGGAGTCCTATTCATTGGGGTTTGTGAATCAACAAAGAAGAATGGCGTTTAATATTTAAATATGTCTCATGTAGCCATTAAAAATCTTTTATGAGTGTTAAGCCATTATTAAAGCAAGATGGGCTCTAGGTCATGGACCCTTTCATGGCGCTCCCACAGTGCTAATGAGACAAATAATATCTCTTCACAGAACGATGGCTGCCTCCAGCACTGAATTCAGTGTGCCTACTGTAGTTAAAAATTCTAAAGGAAAAAAATTGCTATTAGAATTATCCTACTGCAGGAAATTTTTCCTTTTCATTGTCTGAACAAAAACATTCTAACTCAATGTTAGTGTCTGTGTGTGTGTGTGTGTGTGTGTGTGTGTGTGTGTGTGTGTCTGTAGTTGTAGAGGCTGGGTAGGGAATATAGACCAAAGATGATCAAACAGATGGGTATTAAGAACACACATGAATGCCTGTTATCCATTGGACCAATGAGTTATGTCCATAGAAGTTATTTACCTTCTTACATTTACAGATGACATTATGTTCCGCTCCAATCTAAGTCATCCTCTCTTTCCATGACAACTGAAGGGCTGACAGAAGGAAAGAACAATGATGAAAGCATGGAAAGCTAATAAAAGAAGATAAACACACTGCAGAAGAGAAATATGTGAATGAGCAAAGACGCTGAAAATTTTATACAACAACTTGTTTGGAAAGACCTACTCAGTGAGTGATATCTTCCACTTGCCAAAATCAAAGCTTTATTATACCTCATTGCCAAACCATATTCTGAAGAAACAAGAAACCACAGAAATGAATAGTAAGATATTTATATATGTAAATGTTCCCAAATACTCTTCTTCCACTTTACCCCAAAGTGGTAAAGACGGAGTTCTACATCTAGCTACCATCAAAATGTAGCATTTCCCCACCAAGAGTAATTTAATGGCAACAATCACACCATAAGAATGAAACATAAATGTGTTGTGGTTTCCTGATTGTATGCTCAGCACAAAACTTTGTCATAGCCTTTTTTAATGTCATATGTAAAAACTTACTAGTTTAATAAAGTGTTCATTAAAATGCAATAATAAAGAACAACATAATATGGACCTTTGAGTTCTGACATTGATGGTGTCTGATTTTTTAATGAACATCGACAAAGGAGAAAACAATTTCCAATAATTTTCTAACTACTGTCTAATGTCAAGGCATTTGGAAAAAAATTTCACAGTTGGCAAGTGGTAGCAGGAAGGCAACAATTACATTATATATCTTTTGGTTAATTTACCTTGGTTGCTAAAATTTTGCTGTTGTTGTCAAGACACGTTTGGTCATAGGAGGCAAAGATGGCTCTGTCAACGTGCCTGAAAGTAAGAATCATGGGTGAACTGACATTGGAAGCAGAAAGCAATCAGGAATTGAGGTGGTTTTTGCTATGTGTTTGTGTGTCTGTTTTTCTCCCTCTCTTTCAGGGACTGCAAGGATATGTTTCCATACCTTCCCAGTGCATCTTTGCTTTCTCTTAGTCTTCATCCTCATAATTTGTAATTACTGCCCAGGTCTACCTGGTGGCCTTTCAACTCAGTTTCCTAAAGCTAACCTGCTCAGGCTCTAAATTTACTCAATTCTAAATCCCAACAAGAAAGCAGAGAGAGGGTGTCTTCTCTTTTCCACCCAGACACCCTGCTGGAGGTCATCAATAAGGCTATAGACAGGGCCATCCTTGGATCATATGTGCCCCATCCATCGAATCTGTCTTGCTGGGTCATGGAGTTACTGATTCAGTAAGGCTGAAGCTGTGAGGGAGATATCCAAGCACCGCTCACTATACTAAGGACAAGAACACAGCGGAATGCTACAGCAGTGAGCAGTTGCTGTCAGAGATGACGCTTAAGGAAAGACACAGGTCATGTGATGGCAGCTGTATTTCCAGTTAATGGGGGGACTCTATTTTCATTTTGATCTGCAAACAATTTGAAGGTAAGTCTTCTCCTTTGTATTTTTTATTAAAAATAACCTCACCCTATGTGAGTGCAAAATAGGGAAGGCATTCCCTGCTACTAAGTAATTAGAGGCCAACATTTTATCAGACTACATTGAGTGGAGCAAGGTATCTTTGGAAATAAAATGTATTAAAACTAAACTACAATAACAAGAACAAAACTGAACTTGCATAAAAGTTGGAACAAATGCTCTCAGCAAATGATCATGCCAGAATAGTCTACAGAAGAGTGAGGGCGACCTTTGAAGAGGAACAACGGCCACTAGAGGACCCAAGAGGAGAAACACAAGGTTAAGAAGATGCTGCTGACATTAGTATCAGTAATTATTTTAAGTATCTGTATTAATGTCTTTGATTAGTTACCCAAGGTCTGGGTTTTCAACAATCCTTAGAAAGGAGGGACTCAGGAAAGAATGTCTAAACCTTGTTGTGTTCTCGTGGATCATTTTTTACCCATAACTACATTTACATTAATTGGATATAATAAACTGTGTATGATTTTTAATCCACAGTAGAACTTAAACACACATGTCTTTTCTTCATTTAATCTGGAAAGAGATACTTATGTTGCTGCTCATCCCACAAGCTTTCAAGAAATGGGAAAACTATCACAAGGTAGTATGGAGTTGTTGTTTTTCAAAATGTTTGAAGCAATTGATAGTTCCTTATTATCTTCTCAGTCACTTCCACAACTGCTTCAAGGAAAGAAACAAAAACGGCCAGCAATCTCCCAGCGGACAGCTGCACTCTCCATTCACCATGGAGAGAAAAGGAAATGAGTTGGGTTACCCAGACTTATTCTAACAATATATTTCAACGGACTCCTCTTTTTTTTTTTTTTTTTTAATGACTTAGAAGTGTGTCCAGGATAAACTGATTTAAGAATACTGTACATCTTCCATTATGGCACTGGAATGTAAACACTCTCAGGGCAGTGAGAAAGCATGCCTGGATTGTTCCCCTAGTACACAGAAGATATTTGGCCCAACACAATGATTCAATTGGTATTTGTTGAATGATTCAATTAATTAATTGATAGTAAGCAGGAACAGAGAAAAGGACAGAGGGAGGTAAGTGTCACTAATAACATTTTTGTAGGTTTTCCTCCCATCTTGTTAGATATTATTATACTAGCAGAATCCAAACTTGGACACTTTATTAAACACAGCTGTTAGATCATGCTGAATTATAGACAGAGACCTGCTAAGTTACTGGAATCTAAAAGAGCACAAGACACAAAAATGGCAATCTTCCTTGTCCTCAGCTAAGCCAGTGAGTAGTGTTTGGGTTCTAAAGTCATTGTAAAACCGTCAGACTTCTTTGAGTTTAAGTATTGGAAATGACTCAGTTTATACTCAAATGTGACTTGATACAGCATCAGAGATTTTAGAAATGAACAATGATGTTGTTAATTATGATTGATGACCTTGACCATATTCTGATTACTATTTGTAGTTTCACCATTTGAATTGTAATTCACTGCCTATTAGCTCATGTCAATGTCTGGTTATAAAAGTGTTCATAATATTTACAGTGAGAGGCCTTGGTGATTATAGTCATATAAATGTGTGAATAATTGAGAGATTATGCTGCAGTACATGCCTCATCAAGCTTGCTTTTCAAGTTTCAAGAACATATTCAAAGCTCAACACTAGACGTCAATAATGCTTGAAATAAGGGGCGGGGGGGGTGGGGCTGTGGTGGAAGCTGCATTAACAAAGCTGTCAAAAACACTGCTTTAAATTTACTTGGACAACTGAACAATGGAAATAGTTCACTCATTTAAGGGTTGACTTCATCTAGTAACGATTCCATCACATTTAAAAGAAGAAGTAAAAAAAAAAAAAGAAAAGAAAAGAAAAAAAAGAGACTTGAAATTTATGAAGTTTCTTTCTTGGTCCTCAAGAAGATAGATTGAAAGAAAGTCAATCATGATAAAAGGATTACAAAGATGACTAGATTACCAAATTTGCATTGCAGATTCAATACAATTTATACAGAGAGAAATGAAATTTTCATATGTATATGCTCCAACAAGATCATATTACAGTGGTCTCAATAAATTACAAAGGACCCAGCAACAAAATAATTTGGTGTAGTGCATGCTACTCAAAGACTACATTAAGTACCTATTAACTTTGATTTGACTCCAAAAGAGAAGGTTCTACAGTTTGGAACTGAAACTAACCCAATACACGCAAAAGAGTTCTATCTTTTTCTACTAATAAAAATACATTTCATGCAATGCTATTGTAAAGGATACTTCAAGTTTCAGGGATAACCCCAAGTTATTCTAATATGAGAATGTGAATAAGAAAAAGTGTGATAAGATGTCTAAAATTAAAAAAAAATAAAAAAATAAAAACTACCAACATTCAAAGACTTTATTAAAATTCTAATCCAGGGGTGCCTGGATGGCTCAGTTGGTTGAGCATCTGACTCTTGATTTCAGCTCAGGTCATGATCCCAGGGTCATGGGACTGAGCACTGAGTAGGACTCTGCACTGAATGTGGAACTTGCTTAAGATTCTCTCTCTCTCTCTCTCTCTGCCCCTCTCCCCCACTTGTGCCCATGCTCTCTCTCTTTCTCTCTCTCAAATAATTAAAATAAAAAATAAAATTCTAATCCATGTTTATCTTTAATATGCATAATGTATTTTGCATTCTGTACAATAGTCCAAGTGGAGATAATCTTGAGTTACTCCTCTAATGTTAGACCTTTCATTTTAAACGATCTACAGATAGACTTGATAAACTCCTTACCCTGAATCTCATGTTCATGTAAAATAATCCTTACCGCTCAAAATAGGATAGATTCTTATTGCCTTAGAATCACCCTATCGGGTAATTTTCTTTTTCTTTTCTTATGTATGTATGTATGTATGTATGTATGTATGTATGTAATTTTCTTTTTAAAACCTCTCTTGATTTGCCTGAAGATGAAGGTAGCATAAAACAGGAAATGTAAACTCTTAGTGTTGTAAAGAGTGTTAAAAACCAACTCATCTTATTCTCTCATTAAAAAGAGAAGGCAACAAAGGTGGAGAGTTTGGTGACTTATCCAAGGCCACATACAACAATGCAGTGGTGAAGCTTAGACTATAACCCAGTTTTCTGACTCTTACTCTGATTTTTCTTCTATGCTATCCTCTACCCAACCAGATGCTTCTCAGCAGCCACCATTTTCTCCTCCCATGCAAACTCTACCAAAGAAATGCAGTAATTCAATTCAGAAAGCGAACTGTGTTCATTGTATACCTACGTGAGTGACACTCTAGAAGGTGAGGTGGGCCAGGTACAAAACTAACTAAGGTTACCCTTATCCTTAGGTTCCTGTCCTTAGGAAATGAAGACATGTTCCTAGTTGATCATTAGCCACTACCAATAACCTCACAGAAGAGCTACCATGGAAATACCCAGTGCTGGGAAGACACAGTAGCTAAGAAGGAGTCGTTCCAAGTTAATAAAATTTCAGAGTGCTTTGAGAGGTAGGTGGTATTTGAGAGTGAATGAGGAAGATTTTGGCAGATGGCTTGGTATTCATTTTAGAGAATTAGTTCATTCTGCCAAACAAACTCAATTTTAACCATTAAAAATATAATCTGAAATATAGTTGACTGTATCTGGGTCAGCGAATGGTGGGTCAGAATGTTACTATGGACTGCACAGATGAGACTGCAGATTGCTAAATGCACATTTATCCATACCTTTGTCCAAGTTATTCATATAACTCTGTCCCAACACAATGCTTTCATTTTATCGTGGAGCCGTAAGGGAAAATATTACTTTATTTGTATGGTTGAAAAAAAATGATGATCAGAGAGATTGAAGACCTGACCACAGACACATGGCTGACAAGTGGCAGAAGTGAAGCTAAAACCCACTTCTCCCACTGCTTGCATTTTCTATACCACCATGTTGTCTTTATAAGTTTACTGCTTTCAAATCCATTTTTATGAGCATTAAATAAGATGGGAGGAAGATAAATACAGGGTCACAAACTTTCAGAACACCACCACAAAACCAGTGTTGATATATCAGATATCCTTGTCACACCCTGCAGACTCACTCATAACCCCCTATCAGAACTGTGATCAGCAACCTAGTTGTTGTTGGGCAGTATCCTCCAGATATGGTTGATCAGGCATTGTATATACATTCGCCTTCTTTCCTAAGAAAACTAGAAACACCTGGATTATGTTAGGTCACTTCTGGGTTTCTACAGCTGGATTTTATGCTTCTCCCCTCTTAAAGAGTTGACATCTGGAAAAATCTTGATATTCAGCCAAGAAAACAAGAGCCTTTCATTTTGAACATGGACATTTCTATATGTTCTGGCAAAGGGGTGGCGTGGGGAAGGTGAGCTGGAAATTATTCCTTATGGTGTATAAATAAAAGTGTGGGCAATAAGAAAGATGGGTTGCGACCTTCAATATGGATATATTAAGCAAGAAAACCACCCCTTTTTCTTCCTAAACAATCCTCTTCAGCATAACAAGTGCCTGCGTGACTCAATAGCCTTGGTCAATAGTGCCCACTGGAGAGTAACTCAGGCCGCCTGTGTTTCAGTTGGACCATCTGCTGTGTGGGTCTGTGCAGCTGGGCCTCCACTCTGTCGTTCCTCCACCCTCTCTCAAAGAGACACTTGAAAATCTTCTCACTTCAAGCAGAGGGCAGGGGGCCAGGGGTGGGGTGGCTCTGCTTACTCTGTAGCACACTATTTCTCTGGTTGAAAAGCTTCTGATGTAAAATTAGTCATCAATTTAGCTATTTTTTTCCATTAGTCTAAACTCTGGCTTTCTGAATGTAATGTGTCGATGTAAAATATCCAAACCATGGGAAGAGCTACAGTTTCCAAGACATGAACTTTGAGGCCAGCAAAGTTCAGAGTAAATTTGACATTAACCAAATATTACTTCCCTACCCAGACTGTGAGTTGAAAATTCACCATACTGAAAACAAGAAAAAGATTTCCTACCCATGGGGACATGAAATGCTCTGCAATAGTGTGAAACAAGGGTTCTTTGGCTTTTTGCCTATGACCAGAACAGGCCAAGGTATACATGTGGGAGGGGTGGTAAATGCCACTTTGCATTTGCCAATTGTGAAATATGTGTGTCGCCCAGCAAGGGGGAAAGCCAATGCAAATGGGCAAATTCTACCTGCTGCTACATCATTTCCTTAATGGAATTGGAATTATTTACACATATTTTTATTTCCCATGAATGTACAGCTCAGGGCTTGGGTGCAGCTAGAGATATAAGGGCAGGTGGGCCTCTTGTTAAGAGGCCCCTTCCACACGGGCACTCCCAGGCATCAGGACCTACCCCAATGCTGTACTTTTATCTATTTCAACATTCCGACATGCTGACTTCTGTCCAGTCAATGCCATTAAAAGCAGGCTGCCGTGCTTCAGCTTCTGTCTTACAATTGTCCAGAACTGTCCTCTGTTGCTCCTGATCTTGCATCATTCTGGTTCCACCCAGCAACACTCTTGACTTTGCCTCCCATCGGCCAACCTGAAAGCAGCTCCTTGTATTTCATGGCAGCTCTTGTGTGTGCTAGTGTTAATCCTCCTGCTCCCTAAGGACAGTGAATCACAATCATCCATTGACTTGTTCCACTCTTAGACACACAGATGGTAACTTCTTCCTTCCCTTGCCCAACTCTGGTCCCTGGAACTCAGACTACAACCATGATCTGTTGAGCTCCAGGCCCTGTGGATTGGTGGTGGTGGTGATGGTGTTTGGTGAGCATGGTGTTGGGGCATATAATCCATTATTCTATTGCAGGGCAGTTTGTTACCTACTAGGGAATCCAATGCCATGGAATTAAGCAGAAAAAGTAGCCTCTTTGGGTCAGAGGGTCCAAGGAAATAAGGGGACATTAATGAATATTAGTAAAAAGAAATTAAAAAAAAAAAAAACAGTAGCAGTAAGGAGCATTCCTACCTCCTTGTTGTCAACAGCCAAAAGCTACAATAAGTTTACTTCTAGGAAGGAACTCTGCTGCTACTCATAAAAGATACTTTAAACATTCGCTGTCTTCTGTGGAATAATACGGGTAATATCAATATCTGCAATATTTTAGAGAGGCATTCCAAATACAGTCACTGCCAAGGCCACAAATAAAGCATTAGGAAAGCCTAAATAACATGCTCGTGTATTTTGCTTGGAAGTTGAGGAACAGACAAGATTCACTCTCATTCATTCAGAGAAGGCATCATACAAGAAAATGGGTTGTTAGGATCCTTGGAAACTAGTAGTGAAGCAATTTAGAAAGCCTGATCAAGCATTCCAAGGATAAGAGACCACAAGCACTCAGACTTAGACTTGAGCAGGGCACATGGCTAGAGGAAGAGGATGTTGTGGAGGGAAGCATGTAAAGGGGAAAAAGAGGAAATAATAGTGGTTGCTTCTCATTACTCATAAAGAAACTAAGGTTTAGAAAGGATGGATAACGTGCTGAACCCAGCTTACGCTACCTCCCCACCTGAGATTCACTCAGAAATGGTTTCCTGTTGCTCATGACCCTTCAGTAAACTTGTCCGGCACCCAGCACAGCCTGGCAGACCACAAGGAGAGGTTTTGATCTCTGAGCAAGAAAAGTTCATCTCTGTCTTCATGGTGGCTGTGTGCTAAACCAGCTGAACCTGCCACTGCAGCTACTCCTAGAATCTGATGTCATTATGGGCATGGCGAAAGCCATCTTTTCTCTCACCTCACTCCTAGAGCTTTCTGCCTCTTGCCAAAGGCTGTTTTAGTCACTGTGGTGTGGGGTGCCGTGGGTCCCTCTTGGTGTTCATTTACAGGTATTAATTTACCCTTTTCTTCAGTGTGGAGAAAGGCTAGCCAGCAGGGCCCCTAGCTTGGGGCTACCTACTATGTGCTCTGTGTGCTGTGACTCACATGGAAGAGGCACCTGCCATCTTGGGTCTGTGCTTTCACAGTAGCTGTCAGGAGGACCAGCTGGTACAACCAAGAAGTGTAGAGGAACTGTGGGGGTAAATTTTGACAAATGGGAGATGAAAGATGAAGGTTAAATCCTTCTCTTTCTTCCCACGAGTGGACTGTTCTGAGACATAATAGTTCATGCAGCCTCTCTGAAGCTGTCCTGAAAGACTGACTAGTCATCAATGCTGGTTACAAATCTGGGGCCAGCTTGGGAATGTACCCCTCTGCACTTACTTGCTCTTCTTCCTGTGCCGCCTCACTCTCTTTTTCCTTCCCCATGACACTTCCCACTAAGTGACAACATAATTTTGTCTCAGGCTTTGTTTTCCAGGCTAACAATGGGCTAAGGAAAGTGGCAACCCTAATGCTGTACAACTTGTAAGTTACAGAGCTGGGATTTGAACCCAAGCCAACTTCAACTATGATACACGGATGAACCAAGACCCCCAAGTAGCCGGACAGATAAAGAAAAGAATCAGACGCTAATGAGAAAGCAATGACAGGTCTGTCTGAATTCATAAACAAGAAATAAACAGAGCAAACCCACTAGAACAAGCACTATATTCTGTAATTTCAGCTGTCTGCACCCAAAGGAAAATTGCACCCACCAGATCTTCTGCCTCTCATTTTCCTATCACTACACGCCATCTTGCAATTTTTGGTGGTCTTGATCTAGCCTAGAAGAAATTATCTAACGAAGGTAACCAAAATTTGCTTTTTGATATAGTTTTACTCTAAGTTCCTTCTAATGCACTATCTCTAAAATGGGTACAAAACACTGGCTACCCCACAAGTGACTGTTTACACCAGCTCTCTGATTTTAAGATGAAGACTGCAATTTAAAGATCTTGACCACAAAACACCATTTCCCACAATTCTTGCATCTTTTATTACACTTATTCCCATTCTATATAGATTCTTCAAGAACATTTAAGTAAAAACTCCACATGAGCAGTAGCAATAGAACACTCCCTTGGAAAAGATTATCATCTAACAAAGAGGTGTAATCGTTGAGACTTGTGTATCTTTGATTTCGTGTACTGTCTTTAGGAGCTTTCGGTTTTTACATAGAATGGTGACATTCCAGTAACAAAGAAAAGTCCTCTAACATATATTTGCCAGCTCTACCTCATGGATTTAGATCTAATTTTCTCCGTTGTGAAAGATGGGCCACACATTACCAAATAAATCTTCTCTGGCTTTTTTTCTAGCAAACTAGTGCATCTTCTCCCTGGAGTACTATTAAACAGATGATACAATAATTTCCTTGTACTTTACCAATCCTCTAGCTCATCTCATTGAATTCTCACTCCAACCTCTACAACATGTCTGGGTTCAGGCAGCATCATCATTGTCACATTTATTCTTTTGCCTACACCTCTCTCCTTTTTTCTTCATTCCTTCAAGGGCAATTCATTAGCAATCATCACAGAGGAGTTTCCGTGTTCACATAAAACCACCATGACTATCAGAAAAAAAACTAAAAACATTTAAACTATCCTTTCTGGAATCAATAATAAACCTGATATTGAAATCTTTCTTTTCCTGTAAGTGTGCACAAATGAGTAACCTTGAAGGTAAAAAAAAAAAAAAAAAAAAAAAAAAAAAAAATCTTGAACTGAATCCCTTTAGAATTTCCAGCTTAAGTGATGTCTAAGTTCCACACCAGCTGACCATCAGATCTTCAGGGAAGTACTAGGAGAGCTAGAGGTGGTCTATTCATAAAACCGGTTAAATGAGGTGCTCAGAGACATCACTTGGGTAAATTTCATAGCTTCTATCTGCCATCATTATAGCTGTAAAATTTTATGTGGTTGAAATAGAGATTAAAGGTGGATTTGGATAGGAAAAGAAATCACTTGTCCAAGTCTAAGAAGCCAGCCAAGAGGTGTGTATGGAAGTAGAAAGTGTCATCCAACTCTGGGCCTTGAGTAAAATGCTGGCAGTGAATACTGCAATGACTGAAAATAGGTCTAAAAGCATCATGTCCCTTTTAGGCTTGTGAAACCACCTTCTCTCTCTCTGCCCATCTGTCAACAGCAGAGGGGTCCCCAAGCCATGAGGCTTGATAAGGTCAATTACCTCATGATTGGGACAACACTGTTTATAGAGAATCACTTGTTCATTGAAGACCTCTATTTTTTTTATGAAATAATCACTACCACTCAAGAAATTAGAATCAAATGGTTTTCAATTTTCAGACAAGTACTTGACTACTCAGAAATAGATTTTAAGAAAGCTATTCATTTGGAACAGAAAAAAATAAACATTTCTTGGCCCACTTAAAAAAAATTTAAGTGTCTTTTGTTTGTTGGTTGGTTTTGACTTTGACTTCAGTGGTTTCTTGGAATTCATTCAAGCCATTTCAACATGGCCAAGTAATTCACATGCCATTCAAAGTGTACAGGCCAAAGTACTGCTAGAGAAATCCAAGGAAAGAGAGAGTATCCATTTGATCACTTTTTTGTTTGATGGAGAGTCACCACTTAGTTTCTACTATGAATCCAGCATTTGTACTGTGGTTATTATTGAAGTTGAGAGGAGATGAGGAAAAAAATGAAGGAATATTGCATTTGAGACAATATTAAGTGTTGGAAAATTAATCTATATTTGTTGAGATTCTGGACTGAAGATGGAGTAGTACTTTAAAGCAAAGGGGTCAATGACCCCTTTCTCCCAGAGAGAATGATGTCCTATCCAGGGTCCAGGGGGAAATAGTTACACCTGCAGTGTCCATCTATATACATGCTGGGATGAAGGGAGAGATCTAATGACCTGTCATGATTCCTTCCATCAAGTCTATAGTTAGGGAAACACCAATATGGTTAAAAGAAAGGACAAAGTGAAAAAATAAGTCTTATTGGTAAAAATGACCTCTCTTTACTAGGGAACTTTCATGATGTTCAACCTCTTCATGATTTCTTTGACCTCTGATTGTTTTCCATGCTCAAATAGCTTTATATTGTGCTCCACTTTGGGTGGCAGAATTTAATAAGAATGTTGGCAGAGAAGGATGGATTCAGGATAAAGGAGAAGGAAGCAAACGTTTTTTGAAAAATATTATAACAATGAAGATCCTGTTAAAAGTGTCATATAAGGAATCATTGAGATTACAAAAGAAGTTTAGCTGAGAAAAGACTATATGAAATACTAATTCCATGTGGGAGACAGAAAAAAAAGACACTTAACCCTCAAGACAGAACTAGAGTTAATATTCAGCATAATGGGAAGAAGATTTTAGTTTATTTTAGAGAAAAATAGTTGTCTAACATCTGAACATGCTGCATAAATAAGAAGTGAGCTTTTCAACACTGGAAATATTTTAATAGAAACTAGATGACCCTTGACAGGGATGTTGCTAAGGGAATGCTTCCTTGGAATAATGATTGTACAATATTTCCAACTAAAATATTCCCTAATTACCAATCAGCACTGGTAATTATGATTAAAGTTTTTCAAATAAAGAAGCTGGCACCAAACCCACAAATTTACACAGAACTGTCTTTAAAGTGGAATTATTCATTTGTTCCTCTATTCATCAAATAATTCTTTGAGCCCCTAAAATATGCCTGTATGATTTTAGGCAGTGCAATACAGTAGGGAAAAGCAGATAAGGGCATAGCCTTCATGGCACTTGAATTCTTGTGGGGAAACACACAACAGACATTTTCACAAATAATACATAAGACGGGGTGCCTGGGTGGCTGGCTCAGCTGGTTAAGCATCCAACTTCAGCTCAGGTCATGATCTTACAGTTTGCGAGTTCGAGCCCCAGGTCGGACTCTGTGCTGACAGCTCAGAGCCTGGAGCCTGCTTCAGACTCTGTGTCTCCCTCTCTCTCTCTGACCCTCCCCAACTCATGCTCTGTCTCTCTTTCTCAAAAATAAATAAACATTTTTTTAAAAAAGTCTGACAAATAATACATAAGATAATTTTAGGCAATGACAAATTCTGTAAGGAATATAAAAGTAGAGTAATAGAGAAGCTGGGGGAGGAGCAGCTAATTTAGCCAGAGCAAGTAGGGAGATCCTCTCTTGGAAAATGTCATTTGAGCTAAAGACCTGAATGAAGAGAAAAAGCCAGCCATACTATGATCTGGAGGAAGAGAGGTTTAGGCAGGGGAAAGGGCTGGTGGAAGGGCCCCTGAGGTACTAAAAATTTTTATCCTGAAGTAGAGTGAAGTCCAGGTGCCCTTGTGAGATCAGCTCAGAGAGAAAGCCAGGATCCAGATCATGTAGGACTGTGTAGATGATAGTAAGTTATTTGAATTCTCCTCCCATTGTAAGGGAAAGCTACAAGAAAACAATAAGCAGGGGAGTGATATGGTCTGATTTACTTTTTAAAATTACTCTGGCTATTGTGTAGAAAACAGTTGTCAAGAGTCAAAGAAAAAACCAGGAGGTCTATTTAGGAATCTAGCACAGTGGTTTAGGTGAGAACTAATAAGGGCTCAGGGGGTAGCATAATTCACTTAGTATGTTGGCTATTCTTTAGACATTTAGACATACCACCAATCTGAATGCTATTCAAATTAGAAATGGCTTAATAGTGTACATGTGTGTATACATACATATGTATTTGTACATTATACCTTGAGGAATATACACATAGTATTTTTTAAGCTGGGAACAGAAGTTGAATAGAAAGCAATTTCTGATGCCCAAGTATGGAGCAAATTGATGGAGAATTTAACATCAACTGCAAAAACAGAAAAGCATGTAAAAATTTCATTTTACTTGCCTCAAAAACACACTCACAGCTTTCTCGGGAAAGTAAAAAAACCCATCATGTCTAGTCATATAATAAGATCTAAATGGTAATGAAATTGGTGTTTATGACACCTGCTGGGATAGGCTTTCTCCTCTAGCTGTGAGAAGAAAACATGGGAACAAACCACAGACTAGATCTAGCCACAGAGTACTTAACATAACAAGTGACAGGCTCCTCTAGGTTTGTTGAACAGGAGAGAAATAAGAAGTTAAATTGCAAGTATTCATTTTCGTTGTTTTGTATTTTTACTTTAGAAGAAAATATGCAGTTGTTTGGAAACTGCAGGTGATGTGACCCATACAAACTGTTAAAATTCTACTGAGTAAACTTAAACATCTAATTGGCTTTATTCAATGATTCATGAGTTGGGCAGCATCCCATCTAGCAAATAGAAAAGAGCTCCAAGGAGCTGTACAAAATGGAAGACTTTTATAGGCAGAAGGGGGTGGGACCAGGAAGTTACAAGCAAAGAGTGGATTGTTTCAGGCAAGGTCACCTTCCTTTGGGGGATGGCAGGGGTCTATCAGGTGGATTACCTCACTAGTGCTGACCAGGAAATTCCAGACTGACTGGTTAAGATTACATTCCTGGGAGCGGCTGAAACTGCAATTAGGTTAAGTATTAGGTCTCAGTTTGGTGATGTGAGCTAAGCACAAGTGACTCCATTTTGGGCCTGTTGTTTCTTTTCTTTTTTTCTTTTCTTTTCTTTTCTTTTCTTTTCTTTTCTTTTCTTTTCTTTTCTTTTCTTTTCTTTTCTCTTCTTTTCTTTTCTTTTCTTTTCTTTTCTTTTCTTTTCTTTCTTTTCTTTCTTTCAAACAGAACCAAGATTTAAACAATGGTTTTATATGCAGATGGATAAGCCATCAATCAGTTGGCTGTAGGTGGAAAATCTTTGCTTAAGTCATCAACACTCCCAAGTGTAATCCTACCTATGTTAAGCAGGGGGAATTCTGTTTTTCTACTGTGATTTGATATTGAGAAATAACATGAGCAGATAAGCTTTATAACAGCACTAGAAACCCCTGTTATTTCTAGCAAATGAGAAATAGCACTAGATTCAATGAGCTGAGCTTTGCCTCATGGTCAGTGTGTTTGATGACCAAGGTAATATGGTAGAACCTGGATCACTCAGAGAGAGCTGAGCAAGAAAGCAGAGTAGTTGAGATAAACAGTGGGGAAAGGGTGGTGGAGGCAGAGGGGATTGGAACCAATGAGATTAAGAGACTAGCCAGCTCCCAAATTTTCAAAGTTATTTCTTTACTATATTTTTCAATTCATTTCAATGTGACAGATAACTCAAGAGAGTTTCCTTCCCTAAGGACTCTGTGCTTACACACATCATACCCAGAGTCCTTACTCAGGGTCCTGGCCTCTTGTGTCTTAAAAATTCCTTTCCTCCCATTCCATTGTTAAAACTTTAAGGAGACTGTTACTATTTAATGTCTATTGAGTGGGTTTCAGCTTGAAAGCTATTAAAAATACCCCTTCCTTCCTCCTCTTTCTTCCTACCCTGTGGCCCCACAGCTTCTATGTGGCCTCATCCACTCTCTTCCCATTCACATTTCTCATCTTCTTCCAAAAAATAGTAGGGAATTCCAGTCGATGTAAAGATAGTAGTAGAGCCACATGAGAGGGAAGCTCCTGAACTTAGGGATATTCAACCTTTTTATGGCTAATCCCTATGTGATTATTATGCAGTGTTTGGGAAAGAGATTTATCATAAAAGCAAACATCTGTGTGTATATACACATGCCTATGTGTGTACATGTATAGACATGTCTAATACACATATGTGAATAAACAAGAGTGGGGATGAAATAGCCACAAACTGGCAATGGCTCTTAACATATTCATTGCTTAAACTAGATTTATAATTTAATTCAAGTATGAATAATAATCACAGGATAATAAATAACTATACTTTTGAAGAACGTAGTCTGGATCTGGACCTCACTTCACTACTAACCAGCTGTGTGAATTTAAGTAAGCTACTTAAACTCTCTGTGCCTCAATTTTCTTATTTGAGGTGATGCTATTACTTACTTAAAAGTTTTTCATAGGGGCGCCTGGGTGGCGCAGTCAGTTAAGCGTCCGACTTCAGCCAGGTCACGATCTCGCGGTTCGTGAGTTCGAGCCCCGCGTCAGGCTCTGGGCTGATGGCTCGGAGCCTGGAGCCTGTTTCCGATTCTGTGTCTCCCTCTCTCTCTGCCCCTCCCCCGTTCATGCTCTGTCTCTCTCTGTCCCAAAAATAAATAAACGTTGAAAAAAAAAAATTAAAAAAAAAAAGTTGAAAAAAAAATTAAAAAAAAAAAAGTTTTTCATAAAAAATGAGATAATACATGAAATTGCTGTGCGTTTGCTATCATTATCATCATGGTTGTCACTGCCATTGTTATGAATTTCCAAAATCAAGGAATAAGCTATAAAATAGTATCCCAGTATTAGCTATTGTTATAAGACAGAAATACTCATCTTTGGAGATTTCAATCAATTTACCTAAAGACCATTTATTCTGCCAATGTGTTTTGAATGCTTACTATGCACTAAGCACTGTTGATGTAGCAGGTGCTAGAGATAATCATAAGCAAGGTAGACAGGACATTATGTGTGGTTCATGTGTAACAAGAACTGCTGCAAAGAAGTTTTAGGTAAGATTCAGGTGTTTTTTTTAATGTTATTTGTTGAGAGAGATAGAGCACAAGTGGGGGAGAGGCAGAGAGAGAGGGAGAGAGAGAATCCCAAGAGGGCTCTGCACTGTCAGCACAGACCCCAGTGTGGAGCTTGAACTCACACACTGTGAAATCATGACCTACGTTGAAATCAAGAATCAGACGCATAACCAACTGAGCCACCCAGCTGCCGCAAGATTCAGTTTTAATGAAGGAAAAAAATAGTTTTCTCTGCCCATAGGCAAAAGATTAATTCATATGTTAATGTTTTCTAGAATTTACCCTGATCATGTCATTCCCATACAAATATATCGCATCTGTTTTATAAGCTACTGGAAGACTTTATATTATTGATTTTCCTCAGATTGTCCTGCTTCCTTCACAAGGTGCCTGACTAGGAGAAAGCAATGTTAGGCTCCTTCACCCTAGACAGTAGCACCTTTGACTATGAAAGATAAGAAAATGTTAATGAGCAGTGCGCATGTGACCCTTGAAAAAATTCAGCAGCAGCTGTCTTAGTTCATTCAGGCTGCTGTAACAGAGTAACAAAGACAGGGTGACTTACAAACAACAGAATATTACCTCTTACTGTTCCAGGAGCTGGGAAGTCCAATATCAAGGCACTAGCAGATTTAGTGTTTAGTGAGGACCTGCACCCTGGTTTATAGACAATTGTCTTCTAGCTGTGTCCTCACTCGGCAGAAGACTCCATGGAGTTCTCTGGGGTCTCTTTTATTAGGACACCAATCCCATTCATGAGGGTTCCTCCCTCATGATCTAATCACCTCCCAGAAGTCCTATCTCCTAATAATGTTATATTGGGGGTTAAAATAGAAAATGTGAATTTGGGGTGTGGGGGAAACAAAAATTCAGTCTATAACAGCAAGTACCAAGCAAAGAGAAGGAAAAGTCAAATCAAGCTCCATTATAATTTGACTCTCACTGAGAAATCAAAGCTCAAACTACACATGGAGAAGGCTGACCTTGCCCAAAAGATCTAACACCAAAATATCTAACATTGAAGCTCAGAATAACTTTAGGGCACTTAACTGAAGTCCAATGGTCTGGCTTCTAATGCTGTGCAATCTGTGGATAAGTCTTCAAACTTCACAGGACCTTAGATCCCCCTTCAGTAAGATGGGACAAGAGTTCCTACCTTGTTTATCTCATAGGTAAGAATCAAATAACACAGCATTGTAGAATATAGACCCTAAGTCTTGATGCTAGAGCATGGACCTTGTTGTAGAGTTGACCTGCAAGAAACCATGTCAGTCAGGATTCAACCCAAGAAGCAGAACCAGTAGAGATTTGTTAGAAGGAATTGACCTTGTACTGTTGGGGAAGCTGGGTAAACAGTCTCTGTGAGGTTGTTGTCTACACATGCAATGTGGAGCTTGACATCCACAGGGCAGGCAGTTGGCAAGAGAAGGTGGCTGTAAAGTATAGGATGTCAAGGACAGTCTAGGAATCAGAACCTATTAACTCAGGTCTAGCCGTACGTGACAGGAAGCACAGAATCAAGCAAAGAAAACGTGACCTCTACCTAAGGACCAGCACTCAACTCTAACACCTGTATTCCTACTTATTGTAATCTACCTGCTCCTTTTGCCTAGACAGACTTTTCTGGACTTGATTCTTCACCTGCCTAGACCTGGAGAATCAATTAGGTCTTCATTTTTAGTTGGATTTCAAGACCTTCTTCCTGGCCAGCTGCAGCCAGCTCTCACTCATACTCCAGCGGAACAGCCCATTAGAAAAGACTTCCATGACACCCTCGTGCCTAAAAAGAATTCGTGAAATAGTTTTCTATTACCTGTTTTAACAAGTCAAAATAATGGACTATTTTACAATCTCATTGTCCTAAAGAGAATGCAATCCTTTAAGGTTTCTGCTCACCCATTGGAAAGCATCAGATGATTGAAAATTGAGCCCTGTTGCTCTATAAAAACCATAGCTTTTCTCAAATGTTTGCTTTTCCACACTTGCACCTGCACTTCACCATAATAATAAAGCCTAAAGAAGTTTAAATAGAGATGTGTCTAATTCAGAACACAGATGCTTAAGGAAAGATTTCTGTTTTTAAAAGAGATTCTTATAAATGATTTAGCAAATTTGAGCATATAACCTGCCCAAAGTGCTAGCACACTTTGCTTCAAGCAGCCAATTTTGCAGGCAAAGCTGTGGTTTTCTTGTTTCTTCTGTGAGCTGTGGCTGCCATTTCCTCATGGCCCAGCCCTCAGTGATACACGAACCAGGGATGTATTTCTCATTTGTGCATAAAAGTGGTTTCCTTGAATTATGAGCCCCAAAGTTCCAAGATGCTTACAGTCTGGGTGGCCACACAGGTATAAGTGCATAAAAGTCTGTTCTTAGCATAGCTCAAGGAGTGAACGTATTCACTTCAAACAACTCGTCTCTCTGGGAACATGCTACACAGCACTCCATCAGGGAGAGAAATATTTGTGGTCATAATGTACTACAGCAATGGTACAAGGAGACAGACACCAGAAGTTAGAAAACCAAAGAGCAAAATAAATCCAGCTCCTTATAGGATAGCATTCTTTAGCTCCCCTCCCCATCACCCTCCTCTGAAACATTTCTAGCTCCAGAAATGCCAAAATGGAGGTTGTGTCTATGAACCCAACCATAAGCCCAACAGTAGAAGAAGTTAAAATCTGGAGTTTTAGAACGAATAAAAAAATAAAGTTACAAAGCTTTTTTGGAAAAGGGCCTCTTAACTTTTGGTTCATTGCACAAAATAAAGATTCCTTAGAGATGAAAAGTCATCCTTTGCAGACTTGGAGAAGAAAGGCTCCCGATGGCTATGGGGGGTTTCTGGACTGGTGTGTGTTCCTCAGGATCTGAACCTGGAGGACAGCAAGTCAGCACAGCCCATAAGGACCCCAGGCTTCCCCCAGGGATTAAGGACCATTACCACCAGATGAGTCACCTCTGTTCTACTATAACATAGAAAGAGGATGAAGAGGAATTTTGTCCTTGGAATTAATACAAGTTCTTCAAATTCAGGAGATCCACTTTCCCTTTTGAGCAAGTCCTGGGCCCCGAGAAACTTGACCTTCTAAGAGCCAAGAGAAGCCTTAAAAGCTATAACTGGGGCACCTGGGTGGCTCAGTGGGTTAAATGTCCAACTCTTGATTTTGGCTCAGGTCATGATCTCATGGTTTGTGAGATCAAGCCCTGTGTCAAGTTCTGTGCTGACAGCACAGAGCCTCTTGGGGTTCTCTCCCTCCTCTCTCTCTGCCCCTCCCCTGTTTGTGCTCTTCTCTCTCTCTCTCTCTCTCTCTCACTCAAAATGAATAAATAAAAACATTTAAAAAAGCAATAACTATTTTCCTGGAACAATTAACTCAAATTTTAAGTATCTACTTTCCTATAACAGTATGTCCTATGCTCCCTTTTTCTCCCATATACTTAGGAATATAATCATCTTTGATTATAAAGTACACATTGCCTATTAAAATAAAACTTCCAAGCTGAGCAATATCATGATAAGTCATTATGAATGCATGAATTTGATTCTGTTTGGTTATATGTGTAGTTGAACTAAAATTGTCTACAGATGTATTTTTGACTGTAGAATAGATACACCCCTAAAGAGTTGCCAGGAAATCTTTGAAAATAGAAATGTATCTTTAGAGTGCTGGGGGAACTCATTATTTCCAAGAGCCCTGAAATGAATTATTTAGCAGAGAAACAATGTGTATTTATGGAGGGCCTAATGGGTGAAGGGTATGAAAGAAATATAGGATATGATCTTTGCCCCCATCAAATTCCAACTCAGAATTATTTCAAAAATTGTCTTTTATTATTGAATTTTCTTAAAATGAGGCCACCTGTGCAATATCCAGCATCCAAGAAGTCCCAATCTCATCTTATGCTAGGGAAGCAGCCTGTGATGAGGCCCTGTGGTCAGATAATGCTCCTTGCTCATAGCTGGGACAGTACTGAACTTTGGAGATCTTGGGCCATCCATATTGTAATGGTAATTGCCTAGGATTGAGCAGCCACTCCTCCTCCTTCCACTGCTTTCCCATGCCATAACTGTCCTTTGTTCACACATCAGCTACACATACATACATACACACACACACACACACACACACACACACACACACACACAATACACATTCACACATTCTCATTGTCTTGAGGGTACACTTCCCAGTTATCACAGGACTTCCACAGCAAGACCTCACTGGTATGAGTTCAGCATCATCAGCCCATTCTCCAGGTGCTCATTTCCTCTTCCCAGGCAAGCTGGGAGTTCTCTCTCATCTGACCATGTTAAGTAGCCTTAATCCATCTATGTCTTGATCTTACCCTATCCTGAACAAAATGAGAGCAAACCTACCACAGGGTAGCTGGATTCATCGCTCTGTTGGTTCAGTTATAGATGAAAATGTTCCAGGATGGCTGAGAGGACATGGAGGGTCTCCTAAACCTGGTTTAAATGGCAAAGGACTATTGGTGGGTCAATGGCAGTAAGTGAATTGGGAATAATGTGCTTTTGGAACCCAGGGAAATTGGGGCCCCATAGGTACATGAGTCTATGGACAGTTAAGTGTTTCCAGTGCAATGTGTTTAGCTCTTGATTCTTACAGCATTTGGCCACCTCCTCCCCTACATGCCTTCTTCTCAGTTTCTGTCACACCACTCTCTCCTGTCTTTTTCTTTTTAATGTTTATTTATTTTTGAGAGAAAGGGACAGAGCATGAGTGGGAGAGGGGCAGAGAGAGAGGGAGACACAGAATCGAAAGGAGGCTCCAGGCTCTGAGCTTTCAGCACAGAACCCGATGCGGGCTTGAACTCATGAGCGGTGAGATCATGACCTGAGCTGAAGTCAGGTGCTTAACTGACTGAACCACCCAGGTGCCCCCCTTCTGGTTTTTATCTGTGACTCTACTAACAATAAAAACAGCAGCAAGGGCAACAACAACAGTTGTTATAAATCATAACAATAACTTACATTTG
The DNA here is from genome assembly GCF_028749965.1 of Puma concolor. Lineage (NCBI taxonomy): Eukaryota > Metazoa > Chordata > Mammalia > Carnivora > Felidae > Puma > Puma concolor. The sequence goes on from NC_141672.1 coordinate 47,479,620, forward strand.
TTGAGTGCTTCCTCTCTACCAGACATAGTGCTAAGTATATGCCCTGTGGTATCTCAAGTCCTAAGCCCTGACTCCTCACTTTAGTCTCCTTCCTCATTTCCCCTCACAGACTTAGAGAAAACATCTGTGAGCTAATCATTCCCAAGTTGCTATCACCAGCAAAGACCTCTTTTTTTGCATTCAAGACCCACTATCTAACTGCTTGGTTGGCAACTCTTCTTGAATATTTCTCAGGCATCTCAATGTGAACTTTTCATCTCTCCTCATACAGCTGCGCTTCTTCAGTGTCCTCCCAACTCAGTAAATGGCACTATAACAACCAGAGTATGAGGGTTATTCTGACACATCCCATCCCTCAACTCTTATATGCAATCCAACACCAACCTTGTCAACACAATTGTCTCCATGGTGTATACCAAGCTTGTCACTTCCCTGCCCCCCTGTTCTTTCCACGACCACCTCTATCACAGAGACCAATACCATAACCTCATAACCAGACTTCCTACCTCACTTCTTGCCCAGTGCCAACCTATTCTCCATAAAGCAGTCATAATAATCTTTTCAAAATAAAATAGCTCTTGCCCACTCAAAATCTTTCTGTGGCTCATGTGGTACCTAAAATAAAATTGAGAATCATCATGTAACCACTGCCCACTGCTGTAGCCTCACCTCTCATCATCTCTCTATCCCTTACTCTGCTTCAGCCGCAATTTTCATTTCCCCAAATACTCCAAGACCATCCCTACCTGAGAACTCTCCCACAGGTTGCTCTCTTTGCTGTCTTGATGTTGCCCTTTTTCCCTAGACTGTGCCCTTTACAAGTGTCCAATAGCTCAACACTGTATCCACAGAGCCAGCAAAATGTCTAGCCAGCAAAATGTCTTGTTGTTACCAAACAAATGAGTGTTTGGTAAATATTTGCTGAAAACATAAATAAGACCATTAACACGTATCTTTTGAAGGTCTATTATAGTCTCAAGTTTAGAGATACACACATGGATATCTTCACAGGTAAGATTCTGCACCCAATTCCAGTGGCCGGGTTTTCTCCCCAACACCAAGCAATTCTCTGACGCCAGCTGGGTGTCCTACAATTTAACTCAGTTCTTCAGGAGGAATTGTTCTATTAATAGGTGTAATTTTGTGTGTTCCAGGGAGGAGGTGAGTTCAGTTGTCTTCCTAAGTCACCATCTTGGACTGGAGCCAAATCCAATTCAACTCAATTCTGACAGATTGCATAGGTTAAGCGCTCGGTCCCACAGAAATAGCGCCAGTTCAGATGCCATTCACAAGTACAGGTTGTCACCCGTGCTTCTCACCCAACGGCCATAGATTGTAGGTTCAAACAACCCCCACTTTAGGTTTAATTAATTTGCTAGAGAGCTTACAGGACTCAGAAACATTTTACTTACTAGATTACTGGTTTATTACAAAAGGATATAATTCAGGAATAGCCAGATGGAAGGGATGCATAGGGCAAGGTATGTGGGAAGCGGTTTGGAGCTTCCATGCTCCTGAGTGCACCATAGTCTCTGAATTTCCACATGTCACCAATCTGGAAGCTCTCCAAATCTGTTCTTTTGGGTTTCATGGTTTTATGGAGGCTTCATTATATAACCATGATTGATTAAAAGTCATCAGCCATTGACAATTGAGTCAACTCCCAGCCCTTCTCCCCTCCCTGGAAGTCAGGAGCTTTCAGTCCCACCCCTCTAATCATATAGTACGTTCCCTAGCAACTAGTTCCCATCCTTAGGTTACCTAGGACACTTTTGTCACTCTTATCATTTAGGAAATTCCAATGGTTTTAAGATCGCTGTATGAGAAATGGGTATGAAGACCAAATATATATTTCTTATTATAAATCACAATATCACAATAGATCAGCTTACAGTAATGGCAGCTAACTTCGCTAAGAGTATGCAAGCAAGAGAGCAAAAGAGAACAAGACAGAAGCTACTCTTTTTGGAACCTAATCTCAAAAGTGTCATCCCATTACTTTTGCCATATCTATTTATTAGAAGCAAATCGCTAGGTCCAACCCACATTCAAAGGAAGGGGATCAAACCAGGGCATAAATACCAGGAAATAGGGATCACTGGGGACTATCTGAAAGGCTGCTTACCAGAGTGCCTACTTCATGTCAATATACAAAACTCTCTTTGTTGTTAGACCTATGTAACATTCTAAGGTAGAAATGAAACAATTGGCTATTCGAACAATTGCCTGTTGTTAGATATTTAGGATGTTTATAATTTCCCACTAATTTTGCGGTAAACATACTTGAACACATACATTTTCACACTTATCCAATTATTTATGAAGGATCATTCTCTAGAAGTGAAATTGTCGGCCAAGCGATCTGTACAATTTAATTGTTCATGTATGATGTCAAAGTGCCTTCCAGAAATGTTGTACCAATTTACCTCTCAACAATTTCTAAGTAATCCTTTAAACACTAAATAGTAAAATGTTTTAATGTTCCACTTTTCCACTACATCAGAACTATTGGGATGCTGCCATTTTCTTCTCACGGCATCTTCCCTGACGTCCCTTCACTAAATACTGCAGTCAGGTACTTGATGATCTGAAGATGTGGCTTTTATAACTGCATATTTTACTTAATTCCTCCACTTTGCACAGCTTTTCTCCTACATCAGCTTTCTCCTACATCTCTTACATTGGTAAAGGATGTATTTGCTAGGAGAGACTCGGTGATGCTGCAGTAACAAACAAAACTTGAAATCTGAATGGCTTACACATGAAAATTTATTTTTTGCTCACACAGTCCATTTTAGGTTTTGAAGACTCTCCACAACAATTTTCTTCCTAGGGGGGTTCAGGGCCACCTGCTTTTATCAGGTGGCTCCAGAGATCCACATGTGGTCTCCTAGGTTGAAGTAGGGGAAGAAAAGAGAGCTGAAGGGTTAAATAAGTGCTTGTAACTCCCTCAGCCAGGAACTGACATACACCATTTCGCTCAAAGTGCATTGACCAGAATGAGTCATGTAGCCCCACCCAAGGATTTTGGTGAACATTCAATTATTAATTAAATTTTTAACTTCACTAAATACTGAATAACTAATACCAACAAATATTTAATATTAATAAATTATAATGGATGTTAATAGACAGAGAATATTTATTGATACATACATACTGATAAATAATTTCTTTTATGTCTATTAAATTCTATCTCTGCCACAAAACACAGGTAAATACACTTTTATATATAACAAAGTCCTCTCTCAATGGGCCCACATATTGTCAGAAAATCAGCAGCCTTGCCCTGACTTTGGTCTTCTTGGTAAAGTTGTATAAAAATATAAAAGTAAAACTGTAAATCTATAACCTTGCTGTGCTTTGTACAGACAGACATGTGCCACTTTGCTCCACATGTTGAAATGGCCGTTGCCAGATGATGTGTTTTTTAAGTGGACACAGCTTGGCACTGGACTTTTCCGCCTCTCCTGTTTCTAATCATCCATTGCCTGGGCATGTCAGGGTCAGGCTTAAAGACTTGCTAGAACTGGATTCAAGATTTACGAGAACGAGATGTAACCAGGCCTCTCCCAGAGGTTTGGGAAGAACAGCTGGAGTCTGGCCCTTTGCATCATGACAAGGACTATTAAAAACTAAACCAGTTTTTTTTTTTTTTAAGATGAATATAGAAAAGCAAAAAGCAATCCAAAGGAATATCAAAGGGATCCTCATAAGAGGCACCTTTAAAGCAAAAGATTGTAACAGCTCTGGCTCTCTACCTCACTCACATTTCAAACTCTTTGTAAACAAGAGGCAAAAATTATTAGGTTTGAACTGTGGATTTTCCCCCTTGACCCATTCCTGAATGGAGTTGAATCATTCCCACTCAAAGCAGTGAGGGGCTGTTTTGTTCTTCAGGCCCCACCCTATGCTGATGTAATGTACCCCGGCTGTGTTTTTCTGATGAGTGTGCTTTGGAGGGTCCTCGCCAGGAGGAGGGAAAGCTGTTGCCCAGCACTCCTGGAATGGCAGAGAGAGAGGAGGTCTAAGAGCACAGATGTCTGCCGGGAGGGAAGGAACTGACAGCTCATGCTGAGTATTGGAAAGTTCACCTTGTCCCTCCTCCTCTTAACCCCCAACGACTGCCTCCTGCCCTCCTCATCCCCTCCAAGTCCATCCATCCCTGAGAGCTCATAACTCACACCTGAGAGCTCTGGTCTCTTGAAACTGGTTCCTGCATGGGGCGCCTGGGTGGCGCAGTCGGTTAAGCGTCCGACTTTAGCCAGGTCACGATCTCGCGGTCCGTGAGTTCGAGCCCCGCGTCAGGCTCTGGGCTGATGGCTCAGAGCCTGGAGCCTGTTTCCGATTCTGTGTCTCCCTCTCTCTCTGCCCCTCCCCCGTTCATGCTCTGTCTCTCTGTGTCCCAAAAATAAATAAATGTTGAAAAAAAATTAAAAAAAAAAAAAAGAAACTGGTTCCTGCAGCCACACCTCCCCTCCTGTGCAGCACTGACTGTGCTGTCTCCAGCCTAAGTGTGCCTGCGGGCTCCCTGAGCCCAGCTTCTCCCCTGAAGCAAGAGGAAACAGCTCAGGCCAGAAACACACACCCCAGGATCTTCTTCTGGCCTTCCTAATGGGCAAATCCGTCATCTCCAAGGAACTGGTTTTAGACACTGCCTGATTTACTTTTAATGTTGAATTTGTATTTGTGAACATGTTAGAAGACCAGGATCCAAAGCAAGGTTTAATAAAATAAAAATATAAGCATTCTATTTATTCAACTCCATCACAACTGCCCCTCCCCTGCTGCTGCCACCAGCTACCTCCCCACCCCCACCACCCCCACCCCACCCCACCCCCCCCACCCCCCCCCCCCCGCCCTAGGCTCCCCTCCACCCCTTACCAACCTCCCCCCAATTCTCCCCACTCCCTATTCACTTCTTTAATGGCTTTCTTTTCCTATTGGTTTTCACTGTTTCCTGCTATTTGAGAATTATTTTAATTTATAGAATTAAGTTCACAGTTGTTTTTTAATGTGGCAGTAATATATACATATAAACGTTTTGCATGCAATTTCTTAAAACCTGCAGGAGACCTCATAAAAATTATAAAACAAGTTAGTATTTAAAGTAATTTTATTGTCTTTCATATGAAAGCAGGTTTCGTGAGAAACCTATACGAAAGATGACCCTATTCCTAGTAGGTAAGTGGGAGCGGCATGCAACCCTTGACTGTAAAGAAAATTAAATAAATCTACATTGTTACAACCCATTTATTTAAATTTAAATGCATCCTGACCTATTGAAAAATTTCAACTTGCTGTCTGTTTGGTAGTTGATTTTTTTTGTATTCCCCTTGGAAAAGGGAGCAAGGGATGGGGGGAAGCAGCTTCTTTCTTTGAAGGAGGACAGTAACTGTGTCCGTTGTACAAAACAAAGAAAAAAACCATTTTCCACTTCTCTTTCATTGTGAGGGGAAAGCATGTTAGTGAAGCATCAAGAAGTCTGCACAAATGATTAAAATTATTAAAATTACAAAGCACCATTGATCTGAAAGCATTTTGTTCAGTGGTGAGAATTTGGTCATGGAAACTTTATTTTTTGATTTTTAAATTTTTTTTTTATTTTGAGAGAGAGAGCAAGAGAGAATTTAAGCAGGCTCCACGCTCAGCACAGAGCCCAGCGTGGGGCTGGATCCCACGAATTTGGGATCAGGACCTGCACCAAAATCAAGAGTCAGATGCTCAACTGACTGAGCCACCCAGGAGTCCCTCATGGAACTGATCATGAATAATAGCCTAACAAAATGCCTCCTGAAAAAGCCCCTAGTATTTTTGGCCAAAAACATTTTAACTTCTCTAGCCCCCAGTATAAAAATGATCCTTTTTACTGAACAAGTAAAGAAAAAAAATTATTTGAATTTTTTAGTCTAAGATGACAGACAATTTAGAAACGGAGTCTATCCTTCACAAAACTTTGCCTTAGGATTTGGATTCTGCCTCCTCCTACCTCTTTGGGGAATGGGTATCTTCTAAACTGTTGGGCTTCCCTGTAGGTCTCTGCCTCTGGTTGTTTCCAAGAACATAAAGGCTGCTGTGACACCCAGGGTTTGGCTATATTTCTTTGGATGCTCTCATACAGCTTGGCTAATGCCATTGGCAGAATCAGAAAGGTGGAAAAGTCAAGTTCTTCTCTGGGACAAGATTGTGGAGAAAAGAGCAGAGCCATTCCAGGTGACCAGCTGCCCAGCCCAGAGCCATCAACAAGACACTCGGTGACCCAAGCCTTTCTGCTTCCTATTCTGTTCCCCCTCTCTTCACCACCCTCATTTCACTTCCCCCTCCCCCCACCCAGCCCTCTTTTTTCCCTCTTTCCCTTTTTTCCCTTATGCCTGCAGGTGGCAGCCATTGGCAAGACTGACTCCACCAGTGACCCCCAAATATGCACCTTCTGCTCCCTAAAGTAATTGAGGTTTACCAGAGTTAAGTATCTTCATCGGTCAAGTATTTATTGAGTGTCTACTACATACCAGGCCAGGTATTTGGTATTGGAAGATGATCTGGCCTTTAGAGGACCCATGTCTGGTTGGGAAGATGTTCGTACATGATTTAGATTATTAAACTCAATGGGATAGGAAGAACGGCAAACATGGCACATCAGCCAAGGTTCGGTCAGAAAACAGGATTCACTCTCTCTATATAAAAGATTTAATATAAAACCAGGGGACCATAGGCTTGTTGGAAGACATGGGAGAGCCGATACCAGGAAGCCATGCCTGAACCACATCCCGCTGAGAAAAACGATCTTCATTTCACTTCCACCCCTAAATCTCACAGGACTTCCTCTCAGTGGCAAAATTAAATCTGGAGCTACACAGGGGATGTGATTCTTGTAAATCTAATTCCCAGCCTTAGGCAAGAGTGGTGGTGGTGGTGCCCAGTTGACTACAGAAAATCCACCACAACTAGGGAAAGGGCGCTGTGGGGCATAGGTGAGAGTGGAAGCAAAAGGAGGCTGAAAAGCTGGATCATAAAACACCAGTCAGCCAAGCCAAGGCCGGAAAGGAGGGCACGCCAGGCAGAAGGCACAGCGGGAGTGAAGGTGTGGCGGAAGCTACTGTAAGGATGTAAAAGGAAATAATTAATGTTAATGGTAGCAGTTTTCTCCTCTAGTTCTTTGTTTTGAATCAAAAAATAAAATGTTTTTTTTTTCTTTTAAGCAGATCTCATCAAGAGAATCCAAATATGTATCAAGTGAATCTGCTTAAGACATACTCAGCAGGCAGCAATAAAACAACATGGTTAAGAGTGGGGGCTCTACCCAAATGTCCATCAACTAATGAATGGATAAAGAAGATGTGGCTTATATATACAATGGAATACTACCTGGCGCTGAGAAAGGATGAAATCTTGCCATTTGCAACAGCATGGATGGAACTGGAGGGTATTATGCTAAGTGAAATAAGTCAGAGAGACAGATTTCATATGTTTTCACTCATACGTGGAACTTGAGAAACTTAACAGAAGACCATGGGGGAAGAGAAGGGAAAAAATAGTTTTAAACAGAGAGGGAGGCAAACCATAAGAGACTCTTGAATAAAAAGAACAAACTGAGGGTTGATGGGGAGGTACGGGGGAAAGGGGAAAATGGGTGATGGGCATTGAGGAGGGCACTTGTTGGGATGAGCACTGGGTGTTGTATGTAAGTGATAAATCGTGGGAATCTACTCCTGAAGCCAAGAGCACAGTGTATACACTATATGTTAGCTAACTTGACAATAAATTATATTTAAAAAGAAAAAGAGTGAGGGCTCTAGAATCAAACTGGGAGCACAGCTCCATCACTTATTAGCTGTGTAATTTCAGGCAATGTCTCTGAACCTCTGTTTTCTTGTTTGCAAAATGCCAATAACCATTGTACCTATTTTTGAGGTAATTGTGAGCAATAATTGAGCTATTCCATGAAAGCACTAAAAAATGTTAGCCATTATAATACTTCTAGTTTTGACACTGGGGCAGGGGAATTTTAACCTCTAACAATTTCTCATTTTTAAAAATCACATATTCAAGGGTGCCTGGGTGGCTCAGTCGGTTAAGCATCCAACTCTTTATTTTGACTCAGGTCATGATCTCACAGTTTGTGGGTTCAAGCCCTGCGTCAGGCTCTGTGCTGATAGCTCAGAGCCTGCTTGGGATTTTCTCCTTTCTCTGCCTCTCCCCTGTTCGTGCTCTCTCTCTCTCTCTCTCAAAATAAATAAGGTTTTAAAAAAATCATATATTCATACTTGATATGAATATATAAATATGAATGCATACATGGATAATTCATATGCTCATAATTGATTTCCACTTAAAATTCAAAACCAAAAGGAATGCTGATGTTAAAATTATAATAATGAGGAGCATAAAAATAATAACTTTGCAAATTCACCTCAATATTATCTTCACCACAAAATCCATTCATTTCATCATAATCTTTATGGTATAGGTGAAGAAATCCCTGGTACTTCAACAACCAAAGTTATAAAAAATTTTAGTGACAATTGTTTTCTGCTTTAGCTTTCATTTACTGGCAACAAAGACTATCCATATTTGAAGTGTATTGCATTATTCATGGAGAAGCAACTGGAAAATAGCAGCCTCAAAACTCCTGGATATAGATTTAGTAAGAAAAGAGAGATTTCATAAAATCAAAGCAGGTAAGCTCTTAAAGCCCCAAAGGCAAGAATTACAAACATCAGATAGTAAGATAATTTTGTCTATTTTTTATGCCATTAAACAAATGTCAACATACATTTTCCTGTGTATTTGTCCTCATACCCAAATACAATGATATTTTCAGTGTATTTATCTTATATCATGCTTTTTACTACATAATTTATTGAAAGAAAATCACATCATATGCATCTCTTATGAAATGAGGGACAGGCAAAATGGGTCTATCTATTATGATTATTACTGACACTGGATTCAAAATCAAATTAATAATAAAATAATCTAAAATAATATTTGATCTATGTAAAATAGCTTTTTTATTATATATCACACACACTTATAAAATCATAAAATTTAAACTCCATGGGAGTTTAAGAGCCAATATAACTTTAAAAGACAAAATAGGTCAGGAAAGATTAGGAAACCATGCTGTAGGCAATGAGGGGATTTATGCAAAGGATGAAAGGATGGACTAAAGAAGAAGATTGAGACAAAGAGACAGGAGGTTCTGGGAGGAATCCAAGTGAAAAGGGGTGAAGATGTAGTAACAGGATTGGCCTGGAGAAGAGAGATTTGAAGCAATTCTCAGAGGCAAAATTGGCAGGATTTTTGTGACTGGAATGATGGGGTAGAGCTCCCCAGTGAGAAAGGGAGAGAGAGAAATCATAGATGGCTTTCAATTACTATTCGGCCAATAGGGGTGATGGTGTCACCCACTTAAGTAGTGAGTGCTGGGGGAGAAATCATTAGGAGAGAATACAATGAGCTTGGTTTTAGCCAATCAGGGATGCCAGATTCTTTGTTTAATTCCTAGTGAAGCATATGTTTCTTTTCTTCACTCTCTTTTCCTTACTTCTACTGCACTTAGCCTCTTTTCCTTTACTCCGATGCTAGTGACTTACAATAACTCAGAATATACCTTGAAAGGCCCTAGATTGTGGATAGAAGTAAGGCATATTTTCTAAAACTAAAGGCTGTTCTCAACTTGTAAACCTTGAGTTAGCTGTGATCAGAAGAAAGAAAGAGGAAAACCATATTTCTTGCTTCAGTGTTTTGGAAGGTGCTATGCTTTCTGAAAGGAACTCCCTTCCCAACCTCATCTGTCTGGCCTGTTTCTATTCCTCCTACAACTCTTCCTAAAATGTCACCACCTCTTAGAAGCCTCCCCTGACCCTGGTTGAATTAGGTGTCCCTTCCATCTGCCTTGTGGATGCACTTACACTGTTTTAATCACCAGTGTTCTTGAATGTCTAACCCATCAGATAGGGAATCTCTTGCCTATAGCTTTGGTTGGGTTTGTCTCTGAATTCCCAACAGCCAGCACATGGTAGAGACTCAATATATAATTTAAAAGGGAAGAGGGACACCTGGGTGGTTCAGTTGGTTGGGCTCTCAACCTCAGCTCAGGTCATGATCTTACAATTTGTGGGTTCGAGCCCCATGTAGGGCTCTGCGCTGACAGCTCAGAGCCTGGAGCTTGCTTCAGATTCTGTGTCTCCCTTTCTCTCTGCCCCTCCCTGCTTGTGTTCTGTCTCTGTCAAAAATGAATAAATGCTCAAAAAAAATTTTTTAAGTATTTGAAAAGGGAAGAAATGTAAGAAGCATAGGAAGCAGTATTGGGGAGAAAGGAAGTAAAAGAGAAAAATGGGGAGGGTAAGGGAAAGAAGAGAAGAGAGAAAAGGAGATGAGAGGAAGATAAAAATATTTTGAAACGCCAATAATCCAACCAATTCAAAGGATATTTCCAGGAAAAATACTCATTGACATGAGTGAGATTTATCTACCTAAATCTCTTCTATGTCAGTGATGTTGTGAAGTTAAGGACTTATGATCTACCAAGGCTGTAATTTGATAAAAAAGGATGATTTGAACGAATGTGAATTAAATCACTTTAAAAAATAATTTTGTATTCATAAAAAGAAGTAAAAGACTATAGGCCAAATACACAGTACGTGGGTATTAGATTAGATGCTAGGAAAAATGCCCCGGTCGGGGAGATACAAACATGCTAGAAAATATCACGAAGGGAGATTTTCAACTCTATGTAGAGCATTTATAGAAAAGCCAAAAGAAAAAAAAAAGACACACAAATACATATGATATGATATGTGGAGATAAGTAATTCTAGAGGTGGTTTGAAGGCAGGTTTATCCTTGCGTTTTATTTCTCAGGCAAAATTATTTCTTTGATGACCTTTTGTTCCCTGAGCTCAAATGATTACGATTATGACCTATGACTAAAATTATTAATTCATCCTTTCAAACAAATTTTAAAAATTGAAGACCCATAAATACCATTCACTGAAAGCCCTAATTTTTCAAAATCAGTACTAAATAAAGTTTGAAAACATGATATTCCACATTTAGCAACTACAAAACAGCTTAAAAGAACGTGTTCTTCAGAATGAAAACTTGGACAACATCATCAAGTCATAGCAGAAACACTCCTGTTGTTATTTTAGTCTTTTCTCTGTGGCTACATCCCTGGCCTCATCTACTGGATGAACCAAATGAAGTGCTTGGGTTACCAGGGGGTCAGGCCTGCATATTCTTAGTAAAATAATACTCAAAGAAGGAGAAAAGGACAAATTAAGAGGGATCTCTCATGCTAGGGACTCATATCTTTCATGGTGGAGGCACCTGGGTGGCTCAGTCAGTTGAGCCGACTTCAGCTCAGGTCATGATCTCAGGGTTTGTTAGTTCAAGCCCTGCTCTGTGCTGATAGTGTGCAGACTGCTTGGGATTCTCTCTCTATACTCTCTCTCTCTCTCTCTCTCTCTCTCTCTCTCTCTCTGCCCCTCCCTTGCTCATGCTCTCTTTCTATCAAAAATAAATAAACATTAAAAAAATTAGTATCTTTCATGGTGAAGATATTTCAATGCTCTTAAAAAGGACACCCTCTCTGGTGCCAGTGTCAGTCAGCATCTGCCCTTGCCTCCAGTGAAACATTTTTCTGGTCCAATTGTCTTGCCCAACTTTAGAGAGCTCTGCACAACCTCACATATAAAGACAGCAAATGCAAGCCCCAATTTTCCCATCTTTGACTTTAAAGAACATTGAATTACCACAGAGTCATCAAGGAGCATAATTTCTAAGCAAATGATTCTTAGTGGAGGAGGGAAACTCTCAATACACTATGTTGAAACAACTATTCACAGCATATCCCAGATTTTTTTTTTTTTTTTGGCTGGGTCCATCATTAGGAAGGTTTTGCCCATTCACATGTAAACTGTAAACACACTGACAGATGGAATTCTTTTGTATAAACAATTTCAGATACACTATTCCTCTGTGGCTGTGTCAGTTGTTTACAGTATCAAAAAGCCACAGATAGGCCTAAAAGTAAGGGAAGTCCATATTTCTGCCAAGCATTTGCATAACATCTATCCATAGTTTGTACCCGGGCGCTCAAAGTGTCACTGATGAGACGTACTTCCTCAAGTGTATTTATGAATATTGTGTCAGTAAGTCTCCCCAGGAATTTTCTCAGAGCATCCCTCTTCCAAAGTGACCCCTGTCTTTGTGAAGGGGCCACAGAGATGGCAGTTACCAATCTAGATGTAAATCTAGCTGGAAACAGACCCAGGAGAAGCACGTGCCAATGTAGGAGCAGAAAGGGCTCCCCTCCTTGCTTCACATGTTTATTCTCTCCCGTTCTGTGTCACTTTCTCCAAAGCAAAGGATTTGTTTCTCTTCTTTCTCAAAACCCAATTTCAAAAATCTTGGGGAGCTTATTTTGCAAACATCCATTTTAGACTTCTCTCCCTCATCCCCTTCAGCCATTAAGCATCTTAATTCTTAATTCCATGTACTTCCTCCAAGGCAATCCTCTTGCCCGACTATTTGAGCTATTTGGAATCTCTTTTTCATTTTTTTTCCCCTGTCCCCAAAGTTCTACCCCAAAGTCCAGCTTTTCTGAGAAAAAAGTTTGGTTTCACAAACTGTGCCTAATGGACTCCAAATCAGTAGAATTGAGACAGTCTGTCCTGATCTGCCTTATGTGCAAACACTGTTTCGTTTTGTTTTGTTTTTCCACAGAGAGAAGTTTACTCCTGACAAAGTTCCCCTCCTCCCTCCCCAGCCCAGGACAGGTCAGACAGCCTAGGGTGAAGATGGGGGTGAGGGGGTTCTGAGAAACAGGGAAGGGACCTGGCCCCCAGGCCATGCCATATCTGGCTCCCCCAGCCTGGCTTAAATGAGATGTGATTCAATGCAATTCATTTCTTTAAAGTACACAGTCCAATGGTCTTTAGTATATTCATTGAGATGTACAACTATCACCACAATCTATTTTAGAACATTATCATTACCCCAAAAAGAGACCTTGTAACTATTAACAGTCATCCCCCAGTTCCCACCCCACCCCCACCAACTGCCCCAGTCTTAAGCAACCGCTAATCTACCTTCTGTCTCTATTTATAGATTTCGATATCCTGGACATTTATATAAGTGGAATTATACACTGTGTGGTCTTTTGTGACTCATTTCTCTCATTTAGCTTGTTTTCAAGGATTATTCATGTTATAGCATGTGTCAGAATTTTCTCTTTTTATTGCCAAGTAATTCCACATTGTATGGAGAGATCATTTTATTTATCCATTTATCAGTTGATTGAACATTTGGGTTGTTTCCACTTTTAACTATTTTGAATAATACTACTATGAACATTCATGTACAGGTATTTGTGGACATATTCATTCATTTCTCTTGTGTATATGGCGAGGAGAATTACTGGGCAATATAGTGACTCTATGATTAATCTCTTGAGGAACTGCCAAACTGTTTTCCAAAGTGGCCACACCATTTCGTATCCGCACTAGCGATATATGAAAGCTCCAATTTCTCTACATCTTTGGCAATCTGCTATTATCTGTGTTTGCATTAGAGCCATCCTAGTGGGTATGAAGGGATATCTTACTGTGGTTATGATTTGCATTTCCCTTATGTCATGAGCATCTTTTCATGTGTTTATCTGCCATTTGTGTATCAAGGTATTTGGAGAAATACCTTGAAAATCCTTTTCCCGTTTTTGAATTATCTTTTTATTAATGAATTGTAAGAGTTATTCATGTATTCTGCATATGACTTGCAAATATTGTCTCATAATCCATGTGTTGTCTTTTCACTTTCTTTTTAGTATCATTTGCAGCATGAAAGTTTTTAATTTTGATTGAAGTCAAATTCATCTATCTTTTTCCTTTATCACTTGTACTTTTAGTGCCAGATCTAAGAAGGCCCTGCCCAAGCCAATATTTATTGTGGATATTTATTCTTGTGTTTTCATCTAACATTTTTATAGATTATTGTCTTACATTTAGGTCTGTGATCCATTTTGAGTTAATTTTGGAGAATGGTGTAAGAGGGATCCAACTTTACTTTTTTGCATATGAATATCCAGTTGCTCTAGAATACTTTGTTGAAAAGATCATTTCTCCCATTGAATAGTCTTAGTACCCTTGTCAAAAATCATAAATATGAAGGTTTAGTTCCGGATTCTCAGTTCAATTCCCTTGATCTATGTATCTATCCTATGTGAGTACCACGTTGCCTTGATTATTGTTGTTTTGTAATAAGCAAATCAATGAGTCCTCCAACTTTGTTTTAGTCATTCTGGGTCTTGCATATTTCTATATGGATTTTAGGATCTGTATATCAATTTCTGCAAAAGAAGTTAGCTGAAATTTTGATAGGGGATTGAGTTGATCTGTACATCAATTTGGGGAGTATTTCCATCTTAATAATATTAAATCTTCCAATCTATGAACATGGGATGTCTTTCCATTTATTTAGGTCTTCTTTGAATTCTTTCAACAATGCTTCACATTTATTAAAATAAAAGTTTTGTACTTTTGTTAAATTTCTACCTAAGCATTTTATTCTTTTTGATCCTATCATAAATGGAGTTTTTCCTAATATTTTCAGAATGATCATTTGCCAATATACTGAAATTCAACTGATTTTTGAATAGTGATCTTGTATCTTACAACCTTGTTGAGTTTACTTATTAATTCTATTTTTTTCTTCTTGATTCCTTAGCATTTTCTGTATACAAGATTGCCATTAACTACAAATAGAAATAATTTTTCTTCTTTCTTTTCAATTTGGATGCCTTTTATTTATTTCCTTTTTAAGTTGTTTTTGCTAGATCTCCCAGTACAATTGTGAATAGAAGTGGCAAGAGCAGATAGTCTTTCATCATTAAACATGATGTTACCTGTAGGTAGGCTCTTCGTGGATGCTCTTTATGAAGTTAAGATTGTCCCTTTCTACTCTTAGTTTGTTATGTGCTTTTATCATGAAAGAATGTGAGATTTTGTCAAATGCTTTTCTGCCTCAATTTATATAATCAAGTGAATTTTTTCCTTTATTCTAATGATACATTACATTGATGAATTTTTGGAGGTTAAACCAGCCTTGCATCTCTGGGATAAATCCCAACTGGTCATGGTATATAATACTTTTACAAAAGCCTTTTGAAATATTTTATTTTAAGTTTCTTATTTATCTTGAGAGAGAGAGCAAGCGAGAGAGAGAGACCATGAGCAGAGGAGGGACACAGACAGAGAGAATCCCAAGCAGGGTCCAATGCCTAACCAACTGAGCCACCCAGGCACCCAGAAATATTTTACTTTTAAGGTAAAGAAGGGAAGAGTATTGAATATGCCACCCCTAGAATTCATTGTTTGTGTGTAATGCAGGCTGGATGAGTAATCTTAATGTGACAAAAATTCCAAGTAGCAAACTCAGTAAACAAAGCAGCCTCATAGCAACAAGTAAATAATTCCCACAGGTCCCTCATAACTGAATCATTGGGAAAACTCTGGCAGTGGTGGGTAAATAATTTGTGAATATCAGTCTAATTTCAAGCTGTGTATACACAAATGATATATTGCAAATAAGAAGAATTAAGATGGGAGACTGGTGAGTGTAAAGAAGGAAAAACACAAATGCCCAAAGAATAAAGCCACTTAAAAAATAATAAAAACTGATGCTTCTGAGTGACTTGCAAGACCGTAGGGACTGAAAGTTATATCTATCACACATTAATGTAGAAAAAATACACGTAGAACATATGGAAACTAAGGCTCAAAGAAGTTGGATGAATCTACCAAGATCAGATCATTTAACTCCCAGTCCACTTTCCCTTATACAAGGTCACCTTCCCTTAACAGTGATGGTCAAATGTGTCTGGCCAGAACTTCATAGTTTTCAAGTCACTGTTACATAAATCATCCTGCTTTATCCAGTGTCCTTTGCTCAATGCCACCTGCCTCATATGTCAGTTATGGGTAGATGCTGAGTGAGCCCTCACCTCTTCGGTAACGACAGTGGCAGAATTTGTCTCAAAATTTTTAATAATTGTGTTCTATAGTTTAAATATAAGTCAGGGTAATAGAAATTTAATTTAAAATACGTGATTCACTGCCCTAATATGGAAGTAAATATAGAGGGATGACCTATTAAGCAATGATCTACATAAATCTGGGTTGCTTATGGGTAGAAAGAACAATATAGTGAATAGAAACCAGTGTTTTTATTTTATTTTATTTTATTTTATTTTATTTTATTTTATTTTATTTGAAATATTTATTTTTAAGTTTTTAAGTTTAATTTATTTTCGAGAGAGACAGAGACAGAGCACAAGTGGGGGAAGGACCGAGAAAGAGGGAGACACAGAATCTGAAGCAGGCTCCAGGCTCTGAGCTGTCAACACAGAGCCCAATGTGGGACTCAAAGCCACAAACCATGAGATCATGACCTGAACTGAAGCCAGACGCTTAACCAACTGAGCCACCCAGGTACCCCAGAAACCAGTGTTTTTAATTTGCTGCTGAGTATAATCTAAATGTAATCAGACATTCATATTGACCTAAAACACAAAGAGAAAATTTACTAGTTTGCAGTAGTAACTAGGAAAAGCCACATTTTTTTGACATCTTGAAAAAAAAGTTTGGATAAACTAATTCAGTATAGAATGAAATTCATCCATATCTACCAGAAAGAAATTGTACTAGGTTACTGCAACTAATAGCCTAGTAAAATGGAGATTTTCTCTTTAGGCTCAATTATGGGAGCTATACTACAAGGATATTATATGGATGGGAATGCTGTCTTTTTACTAGTAGTACAGTGCAGAGAAGAGTGTGAAGTTGGAAAACTGTCATCTCAGATCCTTTGGAGAAAGATTATGGGTGAATGGATGGATGAAAAAGTGAATGGGCTGTTATCAAAAGACCTGGAAATTTGGCTAAACTGGATATCTTTAGGCAGGTGAATTTATTGGCAGGCTTTCATTTCTTACCTAACAAATGGAAATAACCATATCTGCCATTCCTCACAGCAATTTGAATTTGAAATGAGATAATGCTTTAAGTAATTTCATGACTACAAAATAGCAAGTAGATACAAAGTAGTATTGTTAGTAGCTGCAACTGATCATTGCAGGAAGCTAAAGGGGATAAAATGTTGGAGGAGCTGGGAAGGATGTGAGATGTGTAGTAAAACCGGTTCTTGTTGAAGAAATCCAAAGTGTTCCAAACTGAAAGATTCAGAGATATTAAGGAGTCCATGTAAAATAAAAACCTTTCTGTTCAACTCTCACTTTGAATGTTACAAAGTACTTTATGATAGTGCAGACCACGCCAAAATATATTCATATAGACTTAGGAACAAGATTAAACTATAACTTTTGGCCACCTTCTCTCCTTATTTTCCTCTTATTTTAGTGCGTTGAACTTTAATTAAAACAACCTTGTGAGGGAGGAGCCAAGATGGCAGAACAGCATGGAAGTTTTTTTGTGTGTCTCTCCTCCCTGAAATACAGCCAGACCAACACTAAACCATCCTGCACACCTGGAAAACTGACCTGAGGATTAACACAACAATCTGTTGTGTTCACAACGTGAACCACAGAATTCAGCAGGTATGTGGTGCGGATTGGTGAACTAGGGGAGAGTGAAGCCACGAAGGGCAGGTAGCCTGCTTTTGTGTGCAGAGAGAGGACAGAGATGGGGGGGGAGAATATGGGAAAAGCACACCCCCCAAAAGCAGCTGGAGAGAAAGTGGAAAAGTGGAAATAGCCGCAGGGACTGAACTAAAAAGGGAGAAAGGAGAGAGTTTAAAATCCATTAACATTATAAACAAGGGGAGCACAGAGTCTGAAACTCTGCAGCTCAATACCTGGCGGTGCTCTGGTGAGAAAGGTGAATCCCCAGGAGCAGAGTGGGGTCCGGGGTTCTTCAGGCCACACGGGGAGAGGCGGTTTCCCTGCTTCCCAGCAGGGGACACCTGGTGGAGGCTGTGTGGGCGCCCCAAAGGCAAGGCCCCAGTGGACCCTGGAGAACAACCACATTCGCTGGTGCTGGAACAAGGTCGTTGGGGTTGAAGCCTGATGCCAGATGTGTGTTGTGATTTTCCACAATCCCTGAAACGCTGCTGCTACACTATCTCGTGAACTTTTTCTGGGGCGGGATGGCACCTGGTGGCAAGTCTCTGGTCGTCGGCAGCAGCACGGTCCCGCAAACGTTCCTGGGTGCGGCAGGCACACGTCCATTGCTCGGTAAGACCCTCCTGCAGAGGGGTGGAACCGGTCAAAGCCGCAGTCCCTCAGAAGTAAGGGGTCGGGAAAAACAGCCGCATCTGAGTCTGAGACAAAACTCTGCAGGGAGGTGCTGCCTGGGGCTTGGTTACGGACTTTCTAAAAGCGGGGAGTGTACGAAAGCCGAAAACAAAAGACAGGTGCCCGACTGCTGATCAGGGTTCAGGACAGAGTTCGATACTAGAGGCTGGGTAACTGGTTGACGCCATTTCCACCTCTCCCACGCATGCGCATACGCACCTACAAGCGCCACAGCAACCCCCCCCATAAGCTAAGTAGCGCCATCTAGTGGAGAACAGAGCCATTACACTAAACCCTGCCCAACTGGACCAACCTCGCTCTTCAGAACGCAAGTCTCTCCACCTGCTTAGTTTATGGGCTATAAACTGCTTCATAGTTTGACTTCTAGGGGAAAACGAAGTAATTTAAGTAGTATTTCAGTCTGTTAGCCAGTCCATCTATTCAATTTTCTTTCTTTTTTGTTTTTCTTTTCTTTTATTTCCTTTTTTCTTTTTTTCTTTTTTGTTTGTTTTCTTTTTCTTGAATACAGAAAAAAATTCATTTTTATTTTCAACTTTTATTAAAATATTTTTCTTTAATTTTTTTCTACTATAGGTTTTACTTCTGTGTAAATTTTTTCAAATTCTATTTTACTTCCATCATTTCATTTTAGTCTACTTCAGTGTATTCATTTTTTCAAATTTTCAAATGATTTCCTTTTTTTTCTTTCCCCTTTTTTCTCTAATCTATCAAGCCCCTTTCAACACCCAGACCAAACCACACCTAGGATCTAGTATCATTTATTTGATTTTGTGTGTGTGTGTTTGTTTTTAATTTTTAATTTTAATATTTTTTCATTTTAATTTTTTAATTTTAATTTTTTAACCTCATTAATTCCTTTTCTCCCTTCAAGATTAAATGAAGGAATTCACCCCAAAAGAAAGAGCAGGAAGAAGCGACAGCCAGGGACTTAACCAACACAGATACGAGCAAGATGTCTGAACCAGAATTTAGAATCACGATAATAAGAATACTAGCTGGAGTCAAAAATAGATTAGAATCCCTTTCTGCGGAGATAAGAGAAGTAAAAGCTAGTCAGGATGAAATTAAAAATGCTATAACTGAGCTGCAATGTCGAATGGAGGCCACAGAGGCAAGGATGGATGAGGCAAAACAGAGAATCAGTGATATAGAGGACAAACTTATGGAGAATAATGAAACAGAAAAAAAGAGGTAGATTAAGGAAAAAGAGCATGATGTAAGAATTAGAGAAATCAGTGAGTCATTAAAAAGGAACAACATCAGAGTCATAGGGGTCCCAGAAGAGAAAGAGAGAGAAATAGGGGTAGAAGGGTTATGTAAGCAAATCATAGGAGAAAACTTTCCTAACCTGGGGAAAGACACAGACATCAAAATTCAGAAAGCACAGGGGACTCCCATTAGATTCAACAAAAACTGACCATCAACAAGGCATATCATAGTCAAATTCACAAAATACTTAGGCATGGAGAGAATCATGAAAGCAGCAAGGGAAAAAAAGTCCTTAACCTACAAGGGAAGACAGATCAGGTTTGCAGCAGATCTATCCACAGAAACTTGGCAGGCCAGAAAGGAGTGGCAGGATACATACAATGTGCTGAATCAGAAAAATATGCAGCCAAGAAATCTCTATCCAGCAAGGCTGTCATTCAAAATAGAAGGAGAGATAAAAAGTTTCCCAGACAAACAAAAATTAAAGGAGTTTGTGACCACTAAACCAGCGCTACAAGAAATGTTAAGGGGGACTCTCTGAGGGGAGAAAAGATGAAAAAAAAAAACACAAATAAATAAAGACCAAGAGCAACAAAGACTAGAAAGGACCAGCGAACACCACCAGAAACTCCAACTCTACAAGCAACATAATGGCAATAAATTCATATATTTCAGTACTCACTCTAAACGTCAATGGACTAAATGCTCCAATCAAAAAACATAGGGTAACAGATTGGATAAGAAAACAAAATCCATATATATGCCGTTTACAAGAGACCCACTTTAGACCTAAAGATACCTTCAGATTGAAAGTAAGGGGATGGAGAACCATCTATCATGCTAAGTCTCAACACAAGAAAGCCAGAGTAGCCATACTTATATCAGACAATCTAGACTTTAAAATAAAGACTGTATCAAGAGATGCAGATGGGCATTATATCATAATCAAGGGGTCTGTAGACCAAGAAGACCTAACAATTGTAAACATTTATGCGCCAAATGTGAAAGCACCCAAATATATAAATCAATTAATCATAAACATAAAGAAACTCATTGATAGTAATACCATAATAGTAGGGGACTTCAACACCCTACTCACAACAACGGACAGGTCATCTAATCAAAAAATCAACAAGGAAACAATGGCTTTGAATTACACACTGGACCAGATAGACTTAACAGATATATTCAGAACATTTCATTCTAGAGCTGCAGGATATACATTCTTTTCCAGTGTACATGGAACGTTCTCCAGAATAGACCACATACTGGGATACAAATCAGCCCTCAACAAGTACAAAAAGATGGAGATCACATCGTGCATATTTTCAGACCACAACGCTATGAAACTCGAAATCAACCACAGGAAAAAAATTTGGAAAGGTAACAAATACTTGGAGACTAAAGAACATCCTATTAAAGAATGAATGGGCTAACCAAGAAGTTAAAGAGGAAATTAAAAAGTTCATGGAAGCCAATGAAAATGATAACACCACAACCCAAAACCTCTGGGACGCAGGAAAGGCGGTCATAAGAGGAAAGTATATAGCAATCTAGGTCTTCCTAAAGAAGGAAGAAAGATCTCAGATACACAACCTAACCTTACGCCTTAAAGAGCTGGAAAAAGAACAGCAGATAAAACCCAAAAACAGTAGAAGACAGGAAGTAATAAAAATTAGAGCAGAAATTAATGCTATCGAAACCAAAAAAAAACCCAAAAAACAAAAAAAACAAAAAACGTTAGAACAGATCAATGAAACCGGAAGCTGGTTCTTTGAAAGAATTAACAAAATTGATAAACCACTAACCAATTTGATCAAAAAGAAAAAGGAAAGGACCCAAATAAATAAAATCAAGAATGAAAGAGAAGAGATCACAACCAACAAAGCAGAAATAAAAACAATAATAAGAGAATATTATGAGCAATTATGTGCCAATAAAATGGGCAATCAAAAGATATGGACAAATTCCTAGAAACATATACACTATCAAAACTAAAACAGGAAGAAATAGAAAATTTGAACAGACCCATAACCAGTAAATAAATCGAATTAGTAATCAAAGACCTCCCAAAAAACAAAGGTCCAGGGCCAGATGGCTTTCCAGGGGAATTCTACCAGACATTTAAGGAAGAGTTAACACCTATTCTCTTGAAGCTGTTCCAAAAAAATAGAAATGGAAGGAAAACTTCCAAACTCTTTCTATGAAACCAGCATTACCTTGATTCCAAAACCAGACAGAGACCCCACTAAAAAAGAGAACTATAGACCAATTTCTCTGATGAACATTGATGCAAAAATCCTCAACAAGATATTAGCCAACCAGATCCAACAATACATTAAGAAAGTTATTCACCGGGGCGCCTGGGTGGCTTGGTTGGTTAAGCATCGGACTTCGGCTCAGGTCATGATCTCACGGTCCGTGAGTTCAAGCCCCACGTCGGGCTCTGTGCTGACAGCTCGGAGCCTGGAGCCTGTTTCAGATTCTGTGTCTCCCTCTCTCTCTGCCCCTCCCCTGTTCATGCTCTGTCTCTCTCTGTCTCAAAAATAAATAAACGTTAAAAAAAAAAAAAAAGAAAGTTATTCAACATGACCAAGAGGGATTTATACCTGGGATGCAGGGCTGGTTCATTATCTGCAAAACAATCAATGTGATTCATCACATCAATAAAAGAAAGGACGAGAACCATATGATCCTCTCAATAGATGCAGAGAAAGCATTTGAAAAAATACATCATCCTTTCTTGATAAAAACCCTCAAGAAAGTAGGGATAGAAGGATCATACCTCAAGATCATAAAAGCCATATATGAAAGACCCACCACTAATATCATCCTCAATGGGGAAAAACCGAGAACTTTTCCCCTAAGGTCAGGAACAAGACAGGGAGTCTGCTCTTGCCACTGTTACTCAACATAGTATTGGAAGTCTTAGCTTCTGCAATAAGACAACACAAAGAAATAAAAGGCATCCAAATCAGCCGGGAGGAGGTCAAACTTTCACTCTTTGCAGATGACATGATATTCCACATGGAAAAACCAAGAGATTCCACCAAAAAAACTGCTAGAACTGATTCATGAATTCAGGAAAGTCACAGTATATAAAATCAATGCATAGAAATCAGTTGCATTCCTATACACCAATAATGAAGCAACAGAAAGAGAAATCAAGGAATCAATCCCACTTACAATTGTACCAAAAACCATAAAATACCTAGGAATAAATCTAACCAAACAGGTGAAAAATCTATACACTGGAAACTATAGGAAGCTTATGAAAGAAATTGAAGAAGACACAAAGAAATGGAAAAAGATTCCATGCTCCTGGATAGGAAGAACAAATATTGTTAAAATGTCAATACTACCCAAAGCAATCTACATATTCAACACAATTCCTATCAAAATAACACCAGCATTCTTCACAGAGCTAGAACAAACAATCCTAAAATTTGTATGGAACCAGAAAAGACCCCGAATAGCCAAAGCAATCTTGAAAAAGAAAACCAAAGCAGGAGACATCACAATCCCGGACTTCATGCTATACTACAAAGCTGTAATCATCAAGACAGCATGGTACTGGCACAAAAACACTCAGATCAATGGAACAGAATAGAGAACCCAGAAATGGTCCTACAAACGTATGGCCAACTAATCTCTGACAAAACAGGAAAGAATATCCAATGGAATAAAGACAGTCTCTTCAGCAAGTGGTGCTGGGAAAACTGGACAGCAACATGCAGAAGAATGAACCTGGATCACTTTCTTACACCATACACAAAAATAAACTCAAAATGGGTGAAAGACCTCAATGTAAGACAGGAAGCCATCAAAATTTTCGAGGAGAAAGCAGGCAAAAACCTCTTTGATCTTGGCCACAGAAACTTCTTACTCAACACCTCTCTGGAGGCAAGGGAAACAAAAGCAAAAATGAACTACTGGGACCTCATCAAAATAAAAAAGCTTCTGCACAACGAAGGAAACAATCAGCAAAACTAAAAGGCAACTGACAGAATGGGAGAAGATATTTGCAAATGACATGTCAGATAAAGGGTTAGTATCCAAAATCTATAAAGAACTTATCAAACTCAACACCCAAAAAACAAATAATCCAGTGAAGAAATGGGCAAAAGACATGAATAGACACTTCTCCAAAGAAGACATCCAGATGGCCAACCGACACATGAAAAAATGCTCAACATCACTCATCATCAGGGAAATTCAAATCAAAACCACAATTGAGATATCAACTTACACCTGTCAGAATGGCTAACATTAACAACTCAGGCAACAACAGATGTTGGTGAAGATGTGGAGAAAGAGGATCTCTTTTTCAGTGCTGGTGGGAATGGAAGCTGGTGTAGCCATTCTGGAAAATAGTATGGAGGTTCCTCAAAAAAATAAAAAATAGAACTACCCTATGACCCAGCAATTGCACTACTACGTATTTATCCAAGGGATACAGGTATGCTGTTTCGAAGGGACACATGCACCCCAATGTTTATAGCAGCACTATCAACAATAGCCAAAGTATGGAAAGAGCCCAAATGTCCATCGATGGATGAATGGATACACAACATGTGGAATATATATAAAATGGAGTATTACTCGGCAATCAAAAATAATGAAATCTTGCCATTTGCAACTATGTGGATGGAACTAGAGGACATTATGCTAAGCGAAATTAGAGAAAGACAAATATCATATAACTTCACTCATATGAGGACTTTAAGACACAGAACAGATGAACTAAGGGAAGGGAAACAAAAGTAATATAAAAACAGGGAGGGGAACAAAACAGAAGAGACTCATAAATATGGAGAACAAACTGAGTGTTATTGGAGGGGTTGTGGGAGGGGGGGTGGGCTAAATGGGTAAGAGACATTAAGGAATCTACTCCTGAAATCACTGTTGCACTATATGCCAACTAATTTAGATGTAAATTAAAAAATTAAAATAAAAAAAAGTAGTAAAGGAAAAAAAAAACAACCTTGTGAAACATTTTGAATGCAAGTTTAAAATCTAAAATGTGAAGCAGGTGGATAAAATAGAGACCATGGGAGCCATAGAACAGCAAAGAAAACAAGTAAAATATTAATTCAGGAAAAGCATTTGCAGTGTAATCATTTGAGTAATGGGAAAAAAGATCTGCATGCAAGGACAGAGAGAAAAAGAATCAGGGGGAGTTTGGAATAGTACTTAAGAAAAGAGATAAGTTAAAATTTTTTTTCACTTTAAAATGAGTAAATGTCCTTTGAAAAGCATGGACCAAGGTTCAGAGGAAGGACTGGTGCACAGAACCCTTTGGAATACTAGTATTAACCAGCTATTATGTTGATAGCATTAATCAACTAAATGTATTAAGGCCCTCCAGACTGTGCTCAGCCCCACTTTTTGAGACAAGCTCTTCTCTTTATAATGCAAGTTTCAGGCTGCACCTTGGGGTCACTGGGAATCGCCAGCACTTTAAATTATTTCTCTTCCTAAGCTTTTGTTTGAAATAATATTGTTTGGAATGCTTAAGGCTTACCCTTCATGATTACAAGTACTACAACACAATCCGAATTATTACTAAGCATGCAATGCAAAGATTAGCAAAACAACAAGATTTAGTGTCCTTGGCTCAAGCTACACAAATATTGATAAAGCCTGTGAGGTAAACTAATTGATTCTATAAGCTTCATTGGCATTTCTTTGACAAAGTAAAGAAAGAACATTTGTATTTCAGTTTAAAGCCAGGACTAGGCCACTATTTTCAAGCCTGCGTGTCTTACAGGTCTTTTCACTTCTGTTTTCTAAGATCTTTTCATGATGGTATACTAATTTTGTGTCTCTTAACATAAATTCATTTAAAAAATCATAACATTAAATCTTGAAATATAATCCTAAACATAAGAATTTATATTACAAAAACCTTCAACAAAGTAGATGCCTCATCAAAATTCAAAGGGGAAAACAAAAGTAAACCCCCCTTCCCCCAAAGAAGTGCATGTGGTCAAAAATCCAAAAGGTAAGATTCGCCCTGGGGAAACAGAAGCTGAGTTACATGTGTGAGAAGGAAGCACTTAGAATCATGGCAGATTTAGAGAACACTGTCCAAAATGGTAGCCATCAGCCACATTTGAGCACTTGAAATGTGCTAAATGAAACTGAAGTGCTGAATTTTCATTTCATTTCACTTCATTTCATTTCATTTCATTTCATTTGTTAAAATTAAATAGAAAAACTGATAATTTAGTTATTGGACAACTTTTAAGTATGTCCAAAACAACCTGGCATTTAACTCTACTCCCTCCATAGTACATTTTATGAAATCTAAATCCAGATGAAGTACTGTATTTTGATGAATATATAGTATCAGAATTGAGGTGTGCTGAAAGTATCAAACACACATCGACTTCCAAGATTTAGTAAGGAAAAAATAACTTAAATACCCCATTAATAATTTTTAATACTGATTACATGATGAAATGATAATTTTTGATATATTAAGTTAAATATTATTAAAATTTATCTCATATATGCCTTTTTACTTTTCTTAATGTGACTACTAGAAAAGTTAAAAAGTTACATGTGCAGCTCATGTTTCATTTTGACTGGACAGTGATGATTTAGAGAGCAGCATGATCCCAGGCCTGGTGTACAAATAATGTGTACAAATAATCAAATAAGAATTTTCTCTATAAAAGCAATCTCATAGCCAAAGGAAACTCATATACCACTTTTTGAAGTTGCAGGCAGCAGTAGCCCACATTAAGAAAGAAAGATAATACTGGATCCGCACTCAAGAGGAACCATTCAAGCTTTGGGGACCTCACAGTGAGAAAGGTGCACAGTGTGTTGAGTTCAGGGCAAGTCAAACATAATTACAGAATGGCCAGAGGGGTTGTCTTATGTGGGTGGGATCTGGGGGGATCAGAGAATGAAATCCAAGGAAGGACTAAAGATGTATAATTGTCTACAAAGGACAGGGAAATTAATTGGCATGACAAAGGAGGTTGTAACTAGAAGTAATGGGATAGAGGTAAGAAAGGACAATTTAGGCTCAAGACATTTTAAGGTGAGGAAAAACTAGAGAGGGCTCACAGCGTGGGAGGCTCTCTCAGGCTTGACAGAGGAATGGAGGACTTGACCTAGAGGTCTCTCCAGCTCTGGTTCCTAAAATCCTTTCTTGGTGGTATATTAATATGTTGACAGAGGTGAGCTGGGCAGGAAAAGGAGGAGCTAGGAGAACGAACTGGACGGTGATTTCACTAGGTGGCAACACTGAAATGACAATTGTCTGCCTGCTCTCCTGGCTTCCTGAAGCATCATTTTGGTAACATTACTGTGTGTATGCTCTTGGGAACTTCTGTAGTGACCCATTTGTGTCTGCACAGAAATTTCAGCATCAAGAGTGAATCCACTAAATGATTGGTGGGGTTGGGTATCTGCAAACGAGGTATACCTATTTGTTACTGACTGTTCCTTTCCCACCGAGCTTGTGAAACAGAGATAGAAAGGGGTGAATCCAGGCCTGAAGACTGAAAAACAAATTGACACTCACACACATGCACCAAACCTATTTCTTCCTCAACAGCCTTCCAAGTTCAGTGTAGACTCTTCACCATTACTGAGATGGGAGACATTGTCTATAGGTCAAGACAGGTCACTAACTTAATTATGTGATAAATACTAGTTGTCATCAATCTGCAAACATCACTCTGACAACATTTTCATAATGTCACCTATGCTCCAATAAAAGTTTACAAAAAAACAATGTGTTTCCAAAATCAATAGAAAGGAGGGGTGCCCGGCAGTCTTGGTCATGGGACAGTGCAACTCTTGATCTTGGGGTCATGGGTTCAAGCCCTATGTTGGGTGTAGAGATTACTTAAATAAATAAATAAATAAATAAATAAATAAATAAGCAAAATCAGTAAAAAGGAAATAAATATTTCATTTCTATTCATTCAACTGCACTGTATTAGACAGGAACTTTTCATTATTATCAAAAGTATATGTGTGGTGGGAGGGAATATCACATCCCTTTTTCCTCACTTTATACCATTTCCTTACTATTAAAGGAGAAAATCAAGAATAGAAAATAATGATACTCCAAACTCCTGCACATCCATCTCTGGCAGTTTCCCTTCCTTCTGTGATTTTCTTCAACGTGAAATGTAGATAGGCTAGTTCTCACTTTCAAAATTTAGCACAGATGTGGGACTTTTTAAATAATACTCTAACTAAGAGCATGGATTCCAGAATCAGAGTGTCAGGCTTCACATTCTGCCTCTCCCACTTAAGATGTTTATGACTTGGGCAAGTTACTTTCTTCTCTGAGCCTCAGTTTCCTCATCATTGTCTCTCTCTCATAGGGTTGCTTAGAGAAGTAGATGAGGGAAAATGCATAAAATTCTTAGCATAATACCTGACACATATTCTTTGTCGTTACCATTTCTGTTGCTGTTGTTGTGGTTATTATTAATACCAGAGTGACCATTGATAATAGCACTAGATAGCTATTGGGGCAATATAAGCAGTTAAAACAATTGAAGGCAGTGCCCCTAATCCAAAAATCTGTTTGCTCCTTAGGCCACAATCAGAGCCTTGATTGAAGACATTGTGTTCTGTCTGAAGAGTATTTAAGGTTTCCAATAAAATGTACACCTGTCAAAAAAAAAAAAAAAAAAAAAAAACAATTGAAGGCAGAAACGTAAAGAAACCTAGTTCTCCACAGAAGAGTAGCAGGTTGTCTTGCCTGCCAAACACCTAATGGAGAGGAGACTCCACTCTGTTCAGCAAAATGACTCTTGAACCTCAAGATCAGATGGCTTGGACGAGTGCATTTGAAAAAGCCATTGCATAACTCTGTGAAGGCTAAACTGGGATAAATTATTAGCATGGCCCTGGAACTGTGCTCCATTGTGCAATCAGGAGATTCTGTATGGTTTTACTTTTCATACGAAAAAAAAAATATCAAAAACTAGAACCAGAAAACATTTGGAATTTTATTTTAGTCCATGGCCAGATCTTACAACATCGGTGATTTAAACCAGGCATCGAATATGAACTCAACCAGGCCTCTAATATTTCTGCATTACTTGGTTACGGCGAACAGTGTAGACACTGGCGGTTGATGAAACTCTGCAGCATGCGAAGGCTGCGAGCTGTGCTAGTCAACTGGAATCTCAGTCTCAGTTACCCTCCTGGCGTGCTGTGATAACTTAGTACCACGATGCTGAAGTCCTCTGCATCAGAAGTAAAAAGTAAAAATACTACATTTAATAAGCACAGAGACTGCAGTCAAAGCCACATTTACTGCCAAAGAAGCCAACGGACAATGAGGTGAAGCAAAGAGAGAGAAATCTATATTCACCCTGGTTTAAATTTCCAAGAATGTGATAGCGGAAGAAAGAACAATGCATGTAACACCAATATACCATGAACTGTGGCTTTTCCAAAAGTCTTCAAGAAGTACACACAGGATTTCATATAAGTCGATTATGAACCAATTTTCTAAATGGCTGCAATTCTGCCAGTGCTGCTTTTCCCCAAATGAGGAAGCTGTTTATTTGCATCTTCTGCGCTGTCTTTTTGAAAGAGCCATTAAGGGAAGCAGCATAGCCGCAAACAAGTACCCAAAAAGAATGGGATCAAGGCAGTGGTATAAAGCTTTGTCCCAGCAATCTGAATGCAGGTGTGAGAGACACAAACCAGGTGGCTAAAAGGCTTCTTTGTTTGAAGCTGTCAGTAGGAGGACCTGATTAATCTCATGCCCCATCCCTAAACTCCCTTTTAACTATGTCAAGACATCGCCTCACATCAGGAAGTCTACAATGACATGGCTATGTGCTAAGCTCAGTTAATGTGGCCCTAGGTTTAAACACTTCAGGTTGAAAGTGGATAATTGGTGGTAGTGGATTTTAAAAGCTCACACAGGTGCCTTTGAAAAGAGGTCAAAAGTCAAGTGCATCTCTCCTGAGAGTACTGGCGAGCCCTTCCTAAGGAGATCAAAATTCCTTTACACAAACCCCCAGGGTCTTGTAAGAACTGTTATTAATTTAGTTCTGTATGTTCCAAATAATGGAAAAACGATACCACATGTGTATATTACCAGTAACCTGGGCATATTTGTTCCAGAGAGGTAGATGTTAGATAGATTTTCACCTGGCACTTCTGGATTGCTAATGAAGTAATCCACTTTCTACCAGGGCAAAACTGGGAGTTCAGGTCAGGGTAATGAACCTTGAAAATGGTGAAAAGCCCGTGGGAGAAAAGGGCATAAACATAGGAATGTGTTGTCATATACCAAATGTATTTGTAAAACCAAAGCTATGGAGCTTTAACAATAGCTCGTAAAAAACAAACACTGCTGTATATATTCTGACTTCAAAAACAAGCATGTTATTAAGTATTTTTTTCTCTTTTGATTTAATATAAGTTACAAAGTTACATCATAACATATCTAATGGGTTTTGAAAAGTACCCCGAAACCCTAACCATTAATTGGCACATTTCAAATACCAGTAGGGAAGAATCTCTTGTTCAATTTGGAGGTCTTCAGCTGTTCATCTTTATTTTTTCTTTCCTCCACTTGTTAGATATTTTTAGTCAATGCGTCTACTATTCTATTATACCTTAAGATGTGTTACTTACTAAAATACTATATTTGAAGCTAAATTTACAACAGGGATACATAGTTAGGAAATCTGACATTTTGGCACATATCCAGTAAAAAATATTTAATTTTGTACCCCTTGTGTCTGCATATAGAAGGCCACAATAGTACATCAATACCAGTTTTGAAGCCTTTGTACATACCCATTAAAATGGTTATTTAAAAAAATACAAGTGTTGGTGAGGATAAGGAGAAATTGGAGCCCTGTGAGCTAGTGGTCAGGATGTAAAAAATACTGCAGCTGCTATTGATCCTTGAAAACTTAAAAATGGAATTAGCATACAACTCAACAATTCCACTTTTGAGAACAGAACCAAAAAAATTGAAAGCAGGGAACTGAGAAAATATTTGTACACCCATGTCTGGAGCAGCACTATTTGAAATAGCCTAAAGGTAAAGCAAGCCACATGTCCCTCAACAGACAAATGGATAATATATATATATATATATATATATATATACACACACACATACACACACACACACATAGATGTATATATAGATATAGATACACATATATATATACACATATAGATGTATATATATATATATAATACATTATATTATGTATAGAAAGGAATAGTATTCAGCCCTAAAAAGGAAGGAAATTCTGACACATTACAACATGCATACACCTTGAAGACGTTATGCTAAGTGAAATCAGCGAGACACAGAAGGATAAATAATGGTAAGGTTCCACTTACATCAAGTACTCAGAGTAGTCAAATTCACAAAGGCAGAAAATAGAATGGTGGTTTCCAAGGGCTAGGAGAGGGGGAGACGGGGAGCCAGTGTTTAATGGGTTCAGTTTCAGTTTGGGAAGATGAAAAAGTTTTGGCGATGGACGCACAACAATGTGAATGTACTTAATGCCACTGAACTGCATACTTAAAAATGGTCAAAATGGTAAAATTTATATAACATAAATTTTAAGTAGAAAATTTAATTTAAAAACCCTTCATATGTGCATTAGTGTTCTGGAATTGGGGTCTGGATTGGGTGCACTTGCTTGATTGACTGCACTTAACAGGTCTGATGCACTGTTACTAATCAAAAGAAAATGTGTTTCTTTCAAGATCTTAAAGAATCCAACTGGCTTGAGCAAACAGAAAAAAACAAGGGTGTAGCTGACATTTTGAAATTGGTACACAAATTCTTGGACCCACTCACTCTATACTTATAATTAGGAAAGAATGCTTGTCCCTAAAATTTTTAATGAAAATCACAGGTTTGTCTTAGTAGTTTTGCCACAAAGTCATGGTTTCACTCAAAAAAATGGAGAAAGAAGAGGGGAAAAACCCCTTCAGAAATAACACTTTAATTCAAATTTAATGTTAAACACACACATGTTCATGGTATGTAGCAAAGCTAAGTTAATGGCATAAAAGTAATATGACATTTGATTAACTGGTATTAAACTGAACGTGTTAATTGCAGAGAAGAAAGACTTGCCAAGGCATGTTAGAAGCTGAGCTTCCAATTTGAACTCAGAATACAAAGGAAATGGCTCTAAGATCTGAGTAGCTGCTCTAACATTTACACAAGTCCAAGAAATTCCAAGCTCAAATCCCATGAACATACGTCTATTTATTCTACTTAAAGTGTTAACAGAGGACAGTTCAATTAACAGCATGTAACATTTTTTTGAGAAGACCTCAAAATCCTTTAACTTGCCAATAATAGTTTAAAGACTCCACCGTGTTTTAAAGGCTGGGAAAGGATTCAGTCTCCACAGAAAAGGAGATTGCCCTTGGAGAGCTTGCTAAAGACTTTGGTTAACCAAGAAACTATAAACCCCTGTGTTCTCATTATTACTCAAATATCTTTCACTGTTGATAGATCACAGCAGTTCATTCAATTGCTTATAATTAGTAGTATCCTCTGGTAGAACTTCACCAAAAGGGGAGAGTTACAGAGTTTGAGCCTTCCAATCTCCACTTTCCCAGAAAATTTTCACCTACCTGTAAGAGAATAATAGCAATGACAACAATAATAATAACCAAAGTAAAATAATGACAAGAACAATAACCAAAGAGAGAGGATGGTCACAGACAGATTGGGTAGTCATGCTTGATTTCTGGCTCTCAATGAGTCTCATGATTAAAAACTTTCTTAAAGAAACAAGACATACATGCACACACACGTACACACACAAACACATATACACTCGATTTTAGTAAAATTAAGGACCACAGAGGGTGGAGTTTTTAGTAGAATTCATGTTGTAGGACTACTATTAATTATCCTTAGTAAGCATTATTGATTAATTTGCTAGCTGAGCCACTGACAAATACCGTCCCCTGGTTTTGGTATTGGCTCTGTAAAAAAATCTGCTAGGTTAGTGGCGCCTGGGTGGCTCAGTTGGTAAAACATCCAGCTCTTGATTTCGGCTCAGGTCATGATCTGATGTTCCAGGGATCGAGCCCCACGTGGAGCCCTATGTGGAGGCCTACATCCAGCTCTATGCTGGGTGTGGACCCTGCTTAAGATTCTCTCTCTCTTTCTCTCTCTTCCCCTCCCCCCTCTCTAAAATAAATAAAATGAAATAGAATAAAAAATCTGCTAGGTTACAAATTTTATAAAGTCAGAGACCATGTCTGCCACGTTCACAACTAAATGTTCATCTCCTAGCACAGTGCTGGTCCATGTTGGGTGCTCAAAACAAATATGTATAGGATGGATGGATGGACGGATGAATGAATGAATAGAAAAATAAAAGCAGGTGATGTTATTGACAACCATTGGAAGCAAGGAGAACTTAAAGAACTTAAATTATACCATGTGCCCAACACCATTCTATGGCGTGGTTTATATGGAATAAGCATTTTATCCTCAAAACAGTCTTAAGAAGTGGTCCTATCATGATCTCCATTTTATAGTTGAAGAAGCTGACATGCAGAAAGTACACAGCTTAAGTGGTTCAGTTGAGAAGCAGGTCATCTGGTTTCGGAGTCTACACTCTTACTTTTACCCATTACACAAAATTTTAAACCAAGATTGATGATGCAAAAAGTAACAGGAACGCTGGCCTTCTGTCCTTAAAAATAGACTTTGAATGTATAACATTCTGAAAGTATAAGCTGTATCATCTCAATCAGAAATCTGCAAGTGCATAAAAATGGAATTAGTGGGGGAAGGGGAATAGCAATGTCTTAGGGTGTTAGCCAGAGCAATGCTTTTTTAAAATCACTTCCTCAGGGGCGCCTGGATGGCTCAGTCAGTTAAGTGTCCGACTTTGGCTCAGGTCATGATCTTGTGGTTCATGGGTTTGAGCCCCGTGTCGGGCTCTGTGCTGACGGCTCGGAGTCTGAAGCCTGCTTCAGATTCTGTGTCTCCCTCTCTCTCTGTCCCTTCCCCGTTCATGCTCTGTCTCTGTCTCTCAAAAATGAAAGTTGAAATAAAAATAAAATAAAGTAAAATCACATCCTCAGAACCACCAAATATTAGAGAAAGAAGCCAAGGGAGCCATCTATTCCTGCTCTTTACTGTTTGCAAGTGTTTACACCAGTACCCGGCAAGGTGTGCTGTGTAGGTGTTGTTGTTACAACAACACCTCCTTTCATACAGGTATGTGGTCACATTTTTCATTCTTCAATTCCTTCAGGTATTCAAGGGATGGCTAAGTCCATTGCAAGTGCCTACAATACCAGAAAACTATTACATTGAAATAAAATGCAAATTGGTATTATCCTTGCCCACTTTGGCAATTCAGAACAACTGTCGTATGAAATTCTCTTCTGTAGGACAGCAATTCAGTTACTTGAAGGTAGCACTTTGTTCCCTCAAGTACTCATCTGAGATCCTCAGGTTCAGCAACCACTCACTTGGTACTGTGAATTCACACTGTATTCACCAGAATGCCCTACTCTGGATACAATCTAGTTAGTCACTATGCCTCTTAAATTACAGCATCAGAATTATGGCATGATATTGCAGCTGCTTTCTGACCAAGGCAACTTTTTAAGGGATTATGAGGTCTCATGATCTGGAAACTATTCCTATTAACACGTCCAATTATAATGCTAGCCATTTCTATGTTTGCATCACACTGTTCATTCATAATAAAATGAAGGCCAACTGGGGTGCCTGGGTGGCATAGTTGGTTAAGCTACGGTTAAGCGATGGACTCTTGATCTCGGTTCAGGTCATGATCTCATGGTTCCTGAGTTCAAGCCCCACATCGGGCTCTGAGGTGATGGTGCAGAGCCTGCTTAAGATTCTGTCTCTCCTTCTCTCTGCCCCTCCCCCACTTGTGCTCTAGAAAGAAAGAAAGAAAGAAAGAACGAAAGAAAGAAAGAAAAACTTTTTCAAAAATTTTTAAAATGAAGGTCAACTAAAACCCTTGACCATTACTACATGCCGTTTAACTTGTGTCTGTGAAATTAATACTTTGACTCTATTTGATTTTACTTTTATTGAATTAAATTTCATCTGTTTTGTTCTAGAAGTTTGAGATTATTTTGTATTTTAATTCCATTGTTACATGTGAAGTTTACAATGAAGAGAGTAAAACTTAAGCTTTGTCACTTGCTCTCCCACTAAGACCACGCAGGAGGGGCCCTAGCAACGTGTCCGTGGTCATAAGTTTTTGTAGAATTAGCATAAGACATTTTAACTGTCATTAATTCTGGGTCTTTCCACTCCATCTTCCCCTCTGTCACATGTGTTCTATGGCACTCAGCACAGAAGTATGTGGGAATGGAGGAAAAACAAGATGTGAAATATAGACAGCCAAGAAGTTAATCTGTGGAAAATTCCTCCAAATCTCACAGCTCATATATGAAAGAAACTTATGGAAGTTTCCCCAAATTTGACAATTCTAAAAATTTACGTAGCATTACCAAAATAAATTTCAATTAATCATGCTAGAGGCAAGACAACTGTCTTTAAGTTCTTTTGCTCAGAAAGACATTACAAAACTATTACCAGGGGGGCTTGGGCGGCTCAGTCGGTTTAGCATTTGACTCTTGGTTTTGGCTCAGGTCACAATCTTACGTTTCATGAGTTCAAGCTCCGCGTTGGGTGTAGAGACTACTTAAAAATAAAATCTTAAAAAAAAAACCCAACTCTGACATTCTATAAGCATCACAAAATCCCAGAAAATAACATCATATTTTTATTAATTCACTTCTTGATAGACATTTATATCTGTTTTTTATGGTTTTTTGGCTTTATCCTCTTTGAGGACGAATTTATGCTAATTGTGTCTATATAAAGTCGTCTTCGAATTGGGATTTATGCAGTGATTAATAAATAAATATAATAAAACCGCAGCAAACTGGAATAATTGGTTCAGACTAGTCTAAGTGGAAAATATGCATTATAAACTTCTTAAATTGTATGAATTTCAAATATATGTATAATTCAACATATAATTACTAAGGCAGAGCTAAATTATAAATATGTAATTTAAAGGCAAAGTTGAAGTTTATAATAGGAATGACTACATTACCATAAGTAACATATATATTACAGTAAAACCTTGATTTGCAGGCATAATTAATTCCAGAAACATGCTTGGAATCCAAAGCACTTGTATAACACAGTGAATTTCAAGAACCATTGGTTCAATTGTGATCATGTAATGATTAGCATCACATACTACTGATATTGCAAGACATCGTTCATTTATCAAGTTAAAATTTATTAGAAATGTTTGCTTATCTTGTGGAACACTCACAAAACAAGTTACTTGCAATCCAATGTTTTCTTGTATATTGTAACATATTTATAAAATTTCTTTAACATAAAAATTAATAAATGCAAAAACTGGGTTTCCTGAGCCATTTAAGTTGATAGGGAAATAAGCTTTGCATTGAATTACTTTTAAAATGCTTTATTTAATAAAATCATGGGACTATTACTAATATTAACATAAATTATAATTTTCAATTAGAAGTTTATTGTATATCTGCATGGGTCAGTTATATTTTCTAGCGATTAGATTCAGAATGTAAAATTTATTTAATATGTATCTTCAAGAATATAGGATTTAACAGTAAGCCATTTATTATCATATGCTGATTTAACATAGGTTCATATAGCAATCTAAAAGGAAAGTGATTAATTTGAAATAGATTTTAATCCACAATAATAAATAACAGCCATGAAAATTAGTATCTACTCACAAGCACAGTTTCACAGACTCTTTAGGGTAGACACTGGTAAAGAAGAGCTAAAAATTCATAAGTAAAATCTATAACCTAAAATATTTGGGGAATTGACAATATAGGAAAACTATAGCCATTCCTTCAGCAAATTTTTCTTCCAATGTGAAATTGATGTATTTGTACATTGTGTAAAAAGAGGTTCGTGCTCAGAGAAAAGCATCTAGATTTCTTCAGCACCATCAGGGGCTCTTCATTCTACTGTTAATCAAAGACAAGCCCAAATATCTTGGGACAGCTAAGAAATCTTGCAGATCTCCAGGGTGCTACAAGACAACAGGATACAAGGTTCCATCTTATTTCTTAGAGTCCATCTGCTCACCAGCCCCTTCTTTGATCTGGCTATTTCTGGCGATAATTACACCCTTTTTGCTTCATTTGCCTACACATCAGAATTTGTCATCGTTTTGAATTACTCAATAACATAAAATTTATACAAAGCCTTAACTAGAGAAGCAGTTCTTAAGCCAACTAGCACATTCCGAGCACCAGGGGAGATTTTTATAAAAATGATGCCTGGACTCCATCAGAATCTCTAATGTTGGGTCCCAGAATCATAAAAAGTTTCCAGGTGATTTGAACATGAATCCAAGATTGAGAACCAGACAGCAGAATAATGAATGAGCCTGTCCAGATGATATAGGAATGATAGAGCAGCCATAAAATCATCAATTCATTCTCTTACACTATTTTGAGCGCAGTCAAGTTAAAAAGGGTGACCATGAAGGTTTGCCAATAAATTCCAGTGACTCCAAGGAGTCTCAAACTCAAATCTAGAGGGGCTGGATGTTAAAAACAATTGGGGATTCCCTCCTGTGGTCAATAGGAGA
Source organism: Puma concolor (assembly GCF_028749965.1). Lineage (NCBI taxonomy): Eukaryota > Metazoa > Chordata > Mammalia > Carnivora > Felidae > Puma > Puma concolor. The sequence continues at coordinate 47,516,816 of NC_141672.1, forward strand.
GAGTGTGAGCTGTACCCAAAGCGGGGCGGAGGGGGATTGGCTGTAATTCAGTTCTTGCCAATTATTACCATGCCGAATGTGAGCCATTGTTGCTGCATATTTTAATCTTTCAAGAGAAATCAGAGAGGAGCTGGGGGGGGGGAGGGGTGGTGCATGTGTGTGAAATCTCCTGACTTTTAAAGGATAGTTCAAAAAATCTTATAAAGTTGAAAAGCCAAAAAAGGATGTCTGCCAAGTGGACATGAGCCCAAGGCCTGACTCCAAGTGCTGGAGCTATATAGGATCAAGGGGCATGCCCTGGGGTGGCTGCTGGGTCTGGAGCCTCCCGCCTGGGTTGTCAGTACTATACCAAGGCCCTAAAACCAACAAATTAGACACTGAACATGTGACACACAACAAAAGTAAGTATTTCTCCACACTGTCATTTATCCGCTTAAAAATATTACCTCACACCACCATTAAAAAAGAAAATGAGTACTTACTTAAAAACCACATTAAAGTCATTTTAAGAGATGTGAGATCATAAAATTCTGTTCTAAAAATGGACATATCATGGAACACACATATCATGAGCATGTCCATCCAGACTTGCCCAAGAATGGGAGTGCTAATAGGGAAGGAGCAGATGTTTATTGCTTTTCTGTGATTATTGGAATCAATAGGAAAGGAAAAAAAGTCCATTCTATCCTTAAGAAAAAAAAAATTAATAAGGAAAATATAAAAATGGCACCAATCAGCTCAAAGTAACAACTATCTTCAGAAATACATTTTTTTAATTTCCAAAGATTTTTATGATATTATTTATATGTTTGCATTGCAATAGGGCAATAAGGCCATATCTCAGTTATTTTTTTAAGTTTATTTGTTTATTTTTAATTTTATTTTTAAGTAATCTCTCCACTCAAATCGGGGCTCAAATTCACAACCCTAGATCAAGAGTTGCACACTCTACTGACTGAGCTGGCCAGGCACCCCAGTATCCCAGTTCTTGCTTTTACTAACTGCGTAACTATTAACAAAAATTTGTCTGTTTGCCAAATGTGTCAAAGAAAATAATAAAACATATGATTGCTCAAAAACTTAAATTAGTACAATTTAAAGTGCCTTGCATGTAGAAGATGTTAACAGTTGGCTTAATGCTTGTGAAAATAGTTATTACATATGCATTGACATTATATAAAACAGCCACCCATTTTATGAGGGATTCCAAAGTTACCACTACTCAGTTTTCACTTCTTTACTATCTTAAAAGGTATATTAATTCAGTCTGTAATATTACTGAGCTCCAACCACATTTAAGCTAACATGTTCAGAAATTGTAGAGATCCCAAAAAGATCAACATAGGTTCTTCCATTAAAGAATATAGATTTCGTTCATTTATTTATCCAACAAACATTTAATGAATACCTACTGTGTACCAGGCACTGTTCTAGATAACCAGGATACAACTCTGAATAAGGCAAAAACCATTCCAGTTCTCATGAAACTTAGAAAATGGTGAAGCTAAACAATAAGCAACTAAGAAAATTAATAATAGCTGCTATAAAAAAAATACAATGGGCTTATGTGCTACATAGTGATTGGGAGGCTACTTTATGTTAGGTGGTCAGCCAAGAAAGGCTCTCTTCTATGACAAAAGAAAGCTGGTCACATAGAGCTCGTCTGGGGAAGAGTGTTCTCTAGGATGGGAAGAAGGCTGGCATATTTGGAGAGCGTCATTAGGGTACATGAGTGTGAGTCAAATGGGCAAAGAGGAGAGCTCTTTGAGGTAAAGAAGGTGAAGAAGGAAAAGTTAGCAGGTCCATATCATGTGGGGACTCATGGCTAGAGTAAGGGATGTGCATTTTATTGCAGCAGGGAAAGGAAGTACCCAGTTAAAATATTAAGTGAAAAGTGCTGTGGAAATCCAGGCAAAGGCTGTTAATTCTGCATGCCTACAAGGGAGGTTTGGAAGGCTTCTGGAGAAGTGGATTTGAACTGAGCCTTAGAAGATGAGCACAACCAAAATTTTGAGTAGGCACAGAAAGACAAAAAGGGCATTCAAGGTTGGGAAGCCTGTAAAACCAAGAATACAGGCACTTAGTGGTCTGGGATGGTTGGTGTGGGAACCTAGAGAATTGTGGAGGAAGATTGAGCCTCAAAAGGAGAATCCTAGGTGGTGAAGAGGAAAGGAGGCCACTTAGAATATTACCAGAGTGAAACCTGAAAAAATAGGGATATATCTTTTTTTTTAATTTATTTCATAGCAATGTGTACATTATAGACACTTACAAAATCTCTGTGAACCGGTTGGACACCGAGAGTGACCATGAGTATTCTGCTAGTGCTCTATTATGGTTACCTGGGCATGTCTAGTTGCCATATTCATTTACATATTCTAGAACACATACAGATGACTTCTCAGAAGGCAATCTGATAATGCAGATTTCCAGGATACATATTCTTTGGTCCAGCATCTACACCTTTTTTGTTTTTTTTAAGTAAGCTCTAGGCTTGAACTCATGACCCTGAGATCAAGAGTTGCATACTCCACCTACCGAGCCAGCCAGGTACCTTTAGTCTAGTGTGTTCACCTTTAGCAGTTATACAACCTATAAGAAACACTTACACAACTACACAAAAATTGTATGTGCAAGGAAGTTCAGCATGGAACTATAGGACCCCTACATTCCACCTCTCTGAAGTCCTGGGAGCCACCCCCATTCTCTCCTACATCACCAAAAACAGCAAGAGGTATTTAGAAATGGGAAACCAAGGAATTAGTCAAAAACACAAGCTCCATTTAAATCAGTGTTTTTTAAACAGTAGCTCATGATCCATTACTTGAGCCAGCTGGTAGCCACTGACAAACATTTATTTAATTTAGAAGAATCAAGTAGGGGTGCCTGGGTGGTTCAGTCGGTTAAGTGTCTGATTTAGGCTCAGGTCACAATCTCACAGTCCGTGGGTTCGGGCCCCCCAATTGGGCTCTGTGCTGACAGCTCAGAGCCTGGAGCCTGCTTCAGATTCTGTGTCTCCCTCTCTCTCTGCCCCTCCCCCACTCGCACTCTGTCTCTCTCTGTCTCTCAAAAACAAATAAACATTTAAAAAAAAGAATAGAGTAACATAAAACAGAGCAGAAAGCTTTAGAGTGAATTGAACACAGTACAGGTAAGTGTTGTGTTTCCTAAACAACTTGCTTCTATTTTTCATACACAGACACAAGCATCTGTGTCCTGGGTTATAATGTTACTTGTGTTTCTTAGAAAAAAATTTGAGAAACACTAGTTAAAATTATTTTGGGGGGCTACTGTTAAACCCAAACACTATTTTTTAACCCACTGATAACTGATGCAAGTTTATGGGGAAAACCCACTCAGTTGTACATGGATGTAAGTATATGTCATCTGCAGGGCCCTGAAGAGGTCCAAAAGGATGCAGAGTAAACAGGCAACTGTGATACCTCCAGAGAATATGGAAGCTGTTGTAAAAGGGAACAACTTTCATTTTGTATTTTATATAGTGTATATACTATATGCCTTTATATACTTCTGTGTTGTAATTTTCAAAAATAAAGAAAAAGTAGGTGTGTGAGAAGACCCTGCCTATTGAGTATTCCATCAATTGTGATGAATGATTTGAGGCCTTTAGGTGTTTGGATGGCCAGAAACATGGCAAAAGAGAATCTGAGAAAAAGTCTTAGAAGAAAACCTGGCACCTGAAAGGAGACTTGAAAAGTGGGAGAAGCGAGACTCAGGGTAAAAAGTCGAAGGAGTAGGAAATCCAGTGCTCACTAACAAAAATAACTCCGAGGACTGCTCGTCTAACGTCCAGCAGACCCTGAAACACTGGGAAGCTACGGAGTTAGAAAGAAGACAGCTACTACGCAGAGCTCCCAAACATGTGGAGCTCCTTGGACCACATGATAAAGGCCAGGTGCCAGGCGGTTCCCTCTGTTCCCCATCTTAGCATCATGCCAGGCTGTGGCATCCTCCGTCGCCAGAGGGCTCTGTTGACCACACGGATGAGGCATGCCTGTTCACAGGCCAGGCCCCTGGATGCTGTTGGGGACACTCGGAGCGTGCTTCTGTGCTTCTCCCTTCTTTATGACTCTGTGGTCACATGCTTGCAGCAGAAATGTTAGTATCTTCAATTAGAGCTTTTCCAAGAAGCAGTGTGGGTCATACTGGGTGGTACATAATTGATTAGATGTTGCATTACATCATCTCTCATGCTTGATGATACCAGCATGGATGTCCTACCAGCTTGTCTTAACTAGCTGTTCCCAACTGGTTCTGTGGCCTCTTACCTTTCCCAGGGTATATTGATTAAAAAGTGGTCTTTCTGTTTATTTGGTGCTTGCTGACTTGGAAGTGATAGCACATATTTCTTTTTATTGGGAAGAACGTAAACTTGATTATATACCAATCAATTATTTATCAACTATACCATCTTTGTAAAACTGGTTGTGGCCAAGTTCCCAGACGTCAAGATGTCCTATGCAGCATTTTCAAAGAGAGCAGGATTCTGCGCCCTGGATTTTAATTTAACAAAAACATACAAAAAGTGCAAGTCCTTGAATAAACACAACATTACCCGTTTTAGAAGACTAAGCTAATCCTTTGCAATGTGTTGTCAAAGTTAGAAAATCCATTTAACAGTGGCAACAGGTAAATTGCTTTCCTAACTAAAACCCGCAAATATTCATCACATCACTTTACACACGGAATTGCTTGTAAGTAGCAAATGTATCTTAGTCATATTTGAAATTTCAGTACTCAGCAGTGGTGTTACACATAGCATACACTTAATAAACATTAAGTAAGTACATTAATAGGTAAGCCCATTAGGTAAAGTAGACATAAGGCCTTATTTCATTGATGACTATTGCTGATTACCACAGAATTTTTGAATCATAAAAGCAAAAACTGATTCTATTCATGAAATCCTACACTTATTAACATTAATTATCCTTTTGTCGGCGAGGGGGGGAGGTCCTCTATTCCAGTCATTAAGAAAGCTGCAACATTTCTGGATCTCGGTTTTTATGGCAACTAAAACATAAATTCCTCATTCTGCCATTCAATATTGTAAGTGTCTCCTAAATCGTTATTTGTTGATCATATTGGTGATGCCTAATTTTTATGAGCAGTGAAATCTATTATCTTTTCCATCACTCTTCGGTATTTTATTGTATTCATTGTATTTTCTATCAGTCTTTGGTATTTTATTGTAAGTGACAAAGGAGATCTATTTTATAAGTAAAGTAGAAGATCTCTTTTTATAAGTAAGAGGCAGAGATGCAACACACCCGTAACTAAACTTAACTCTCTTTTTCTCTTCCCACCCACCTTTTCTTCTTTCCCAACAGTTCAGTTTAAGACCAAAAATCCAGATTACAGTCAGACTCTTAATGTTAAATGCATTTTCATGGAGGCATGTGTCTGTGAAAGAAATTTTATAGGAACAAATGATCAATTGCATTTTAAAAATCAACTCCTACACACACTGCTGGGTAAATTGCCAAAGGGTTCATTACGTTTCCCACGCTAGGACTGAGGGCTAAGGACACTCAAGAAGTGAGCTGAGTATTTCAGATGATTGGGTTTCACAACTAAGAAGCTTAATTTTAAAAAACTCAAGTGAGATAATATAATAGCAATTACAGGATAATAACAGCTATTAGGATTCTCTATCCTGGAATTGTGGGACTATATTTTTAATCCTTCCATTCAAATGTTAATTATTCATCTGATTAGATAGAAAATAATATTTTAAAATCCTTCTTACTGAGCAACAGATTCATACCCACAGCCACCGTGCTTTTTCCACTATGGACCAGAATTGATAGCCCTTATAATTTTTAAATGATAGGCACTACCGGAGCCGGTCTGGAGCAATTCACCAGCTGTACTGAAACTACCTTAGTATCCCCTTGGTGTTTGAGCCAGTGATGGCAAATCCCAGTGGTTGACTGTAAACCCTTTTCTAATCACTGGTTTTCTAGGTTGACCAGTGGCAATATTAACAGTAACTAATTGATGCCAGCCAGACAAAGACACCTCATCTCTACATTTGATCAATTTCACTTAGTAGAAAATGAACAATGCTATTTACTTACCTATGGGACATATTAAACCAACTTGCTGAAAAAATAAGCTTCTCTCACAAATCAATTTTAAAACTACATAGCATACAATCAAATGCTGAACCAAATGAGTCTGCTCTTTGGTTATGTCCACTGACATAACCTTAGCCAGCATGGATGCTGTTGTAGATCTGAAGAATCCCAGTGAAAAGGAAAGAAAACTTATGCCAGTGGGTAGAAGTGGTTAGTTATCATAGAGCGATAAGTGATGTCTCAATAAAACTACTGTTCTTAAGGCAAATGGAGGAGCTATGAGGCTTGAGTAAGGACATATCTCCCTCTTCAATATCAGTGTAAGTTGGTAATTCAGAGGAGTTGGGCTTTGCTGCCTCCGACACAAAGTCTTAGTTTTCCACTGAAAGTAATCGTGCTTTCATTTTGAATAAGTATGCACATCACTCCATGTCATAAAGTCAGAGGAAGAAAACAACCACAAAACCGGGACTTTGCTCATGAGATAAGTAAGCAAAACCAAAACAAAGACAAAAACAGAGATACTGTGTCTACTTCCAGTCCCCCAAACAGAGGAAACTTTGAGCCTTTCCACATAAGTTACTGCCTCCCTAACAAAAAAACGCTTTTCCCTGATGCTTTTGCAATGGGTACAATAAGACAATCAAATGAAGAAACTGCTCTTTTTTTTTTTCTTTCTATCATGTGCAGATAAACTCTAATAGTTTTATCCCTTAAATAGCCATGTATCCTTTGAGGAGGCAACCTTTCTGAATTTAAGCTTCTTTTACAAGTAAACAACTTTTCTTAAAACATTTTGTCCCTGGGGACACCTGGCTGGCTCAGTCGGTGGAGCATGTGACTCTTGATCTCAGGGTTGTGAGATTGAGCCCCACATTGGGTATAGATTACTTAAAAATAAAATCTTTTTTAAAAAAAGTTTATTTATTTCTTTTGAGAGGGGGATGAGGGACAGAGAGAAAGAGAGAGAGAAAGAGAGAGGGAGAATCCCAAGCAGGCTCCACACTGTCAGTGCAGAATCTGACACGGGACTCAAACTCATAAACCATAAGATCATGACCTGAGCCGAATTCAAGAGTTGGATGCTAAACTGTCTAAGCCACCCAGGCACCCCTAAAAATAAAATATTAAAAAAATATTTTTAAAACTTTTTTTCCCTGAATCTATTTTCTTGTCACACTCCTGAGGCCCGGTAACACCTAAGGTTTTTGTTTGTTTGTTTTAATTTAGCAAACAAACATGGCACCCTTCATGATTCTTCATGTTCAGGGAAGATGATTTGCTTCAAACTGGTGCAGACAGAGAAGATTCCAAACAGACAAGACCCAGTGGAATGAAAGAACAAGTGTTACTCAAAAGCATCTCTTCAGGAAAGAATATCGTGAAGTGCAATCTCAAACTGTTTCTATCCAGGAAGCTGAAGCAAATGAAGATGAATTTGACATGGTTGGAATTTCCCTGGACCTTTATTTTTCACTTACCTATCTAAGACACACAAGAAAATCCATCTCTGGAAAGACATAAAATAGGCACTTCCAAGAACTACATCTAAAGAAGCGTGTGGTACAGAAGCTATGCCCAACTTGGACTTCAAGAATTTATTTTCAAGTCCAAAATACTTGAGATCAACCAATACAAAGTATTACTTGACTTAATGAGGTCAGTAGATTAATCTTCTTCCTTCCCAGGACCAGAAATTGCTGAATCAGCCCAGGTGTCATGAACTTTCAAAGAACAAGAAATCCTGGGGCTCCTGGCTGGCTCAGTTGATGGAGCATGCGACTCTTAATCTTGGCATTGTGAGTTTGAGCCCCATGTTGGGTGTAGAGATTACTTAAAAATAAATAAAATCAGGGGCGCCTGGGTGGCTTAGTCCGTTAAGCATCTGACTTCAGTTCAGGTCATGATCTCATGGTTTGTGAGTTTGAACCCCACATTGGGCTCTGTGCAGACAGCTGGGAGCCCGGATCCTGCTTCAGATTCTGAGTCTCCCCCTCTCTCTACTCCTCCCCCGCTTGTGCTCTGTCTCTCTCTCTCTCAAAAATAAATAAACATTTTTAAATAAATAAATAAATAAATAAAATCTTAAAAAAAGAAGAAAGAGAAGACAAAGATGACGAAGAAGAAGAAAAAAGAGAAGGAGAAGGAGGAGAAAAAATCTTCTCAAGGCCTGAAAATCAAGATGGCACCCTTCTCCTGAGGCACGGTTAAACACTGTCTGGGCAAATACATTTTTATTGTGTGGTAGAAAGGTAAACCATTCATCAAAAGAATGAAGATCAAGAAAATAAATTCAATATGCTGTTAATAATGAATTTCATATCTTTTCACTTACTGTATTTTAACATTATAACTTGTATAGAAAAGAAGTGTTACTATAACATGAGCATGACATTGGCTGTCACATTCTATCTTTTGGGGACTTTAGAGTGCTCAAATTCCTCTCACACAGGATAGCCTTTATATCTTTTTAGTTTCCTCTCATCCAATCTAAATGTTTCCTGGCTATCCAATAACCTCAGCATCTTGATTTATCAAATTCAAACATAGTCCAATCTGTCTAGGTCCCTCTGAAAGTGTGATATTTGACACTGATTACAATACTCTCTGAGTATAACTGGACCAGAGCAAAATAGAGTAGGATTGCCACTCTACCCAAATTAGGCACAATGCTTTAACATACACTGCATAACTAAAATTCCTATACTTCTAAATTATATAAGCTAAGGATCCAGTGCTATAATCTTTGAAAGAACACAGAAATTCAGTTCATAATCTCTAATCTCTATTATGTCCTTGTTTTCACCTAATAATATCTACTAGTCTTCAAGCACCATGACTAAAAATTTATATCATTCAATGTCTTGTTAGCATTTCATATTTTTGTATTATTTAATTAGCATTTTTACAGTAGTAGTCTCTAATACATGTTTTTGTTTATGTTAAGACATAGCTTTTAAGTTACATTTTGATTTAAATAGATTGGGATAAACCTAACCGCATCTTAAAACTTCATATCTTTAGGAAATATATTCCAACCTCCAAATAACAAACCCATAATGATTTTTGGAGACATAACCTTATTTTGAAGAGACGACTTACTACAGGCTTACATGGACTGGAGCAGGTATACTTTCATTAAGACTTGTGTTCTAATTAGAATCACAACATGATGTCAATCTTAACTGTTTTACCGCCTTCACATTCCATCCCAAACTGTGTAGTTTTAGTCTTCTCCAGCATTTCTCTTTACAGAACCATGAGCTATTTTTAGATAAGCCCAAACTATTTGCAAATAATGTTTCAGGAGCCCTTTCCTAGCTTGCTGATATGAGGATAAGCTGCAGAACTGAAGTAAGTCTTTTTAGTATAGCTAGCTACAGCCTACAGATTCCCCTCTAAGTTCTAGAAGTTGTATATTCTCATATCTCTGAAATCCATGTGCTTCATTCCATCCCCATCGCCATTGCTTTAGTGCAGGTGACCATTATCTCTTCATTTGGCAACATTCTGACTGCCTTGCCTCTTATATAACTACCTGCAATGTATTCTTCCACTGCAGACAGGGTGATCTCTTGAAATATATCAATCCCGTTGTGTCAAGCTCTTGTTTAAAATCCTTCAGAGCCTCTGCATTGCCTTCAGCACCATAGGGAGTTGCATCTTACATGAGAATTAGGTTCCATTAGTTCCAAAATCAACTAATAAAAGATGAATCAAGTACAGTCAAAATTATCCTGGAAAGTTCCTTGAGTGACAAGATATACATAATTTTATGTATAGTTTTATTTTTGATTTCATGTACATTGCCCTGTATAGGAGGAGGTATGTACAAATATATAATGTATATAACAAGGGACTATATATAAAATGAGTAAAATGTACAAAATATAATTTATAGTATTGTAATTAATTTTTTATTTTGTTCTGTGTGCAAAGTTAAGTTCTTTTTTTATTATTATTATTTTTAACATTTATTTATATTTTGAGACACAGAGAGAGAGAGCATGAACAGGGGAGGGTCAGAGAAAGAGGGAGACACAGAATCTGAAACAGGCTCCAGGCTCCGAGCTGTCAGCACAGAGCCCGATGTGGGGCATGAACCCACAGACCGCGAGATCGTGGCCTGAGCCGAAGTCAGACGCTTAACCGACTGAGCCACCCAGGTGCCCCAAGTTCTTGAGTCACATGTGCAGATTACTCAACTCTGTCAGAAGTACAATGTATTGCAAAGTTTTGGGTAAATATTTCCTGAAGGCATACTGTATATCAGAAACTGTACTGGGCACTGGGGCTACATCAAGGAAAAACAGATTACAACCTCTGCCCTTGTAGAGCTTACATTCGATAAGCCAGTAAGTCAAATATATAGAAAGTCTAGTGGTAATAAGGGCTACTGGCGAAAACTAAGGCAGAAAAAGGACAGAAGGAACAATGTCAAGGGCAGGGAGAAGGGAAAGAATTGCAATTTTCAACAGGGTGTTTAGAAAAAGCCTGTCTGAGAAGGTGGCATTTGAGTCAAGCCCTGAAGGAGGTAAGAGAGTGAGCCAGGCTATGAGCAGAGGATGGCCCAGTGAGAAGGAAGAGATGAGTAATTACACCGTGGAGGGTTTGAGGAATGAATGACAAAGAGCTGACAGTAGCTGGAGTGGAATGAGAGATCAGAGAGGTGGCAGGAAGCCAACTGTGTAGGGTGTTTTAGGTTTTTGTTCTTTGAGTGATGTGAGAAGCCACTTGAAGCTTGCACGCAGTTATGTAATGGTCCGACTATGCACCTCAGAAGGACATCCAAGACTGTCCTTATCCTTCCTCTCCACTGCCCCCCCCCAACTCCACCTCTTGCTTTACCCTGAGGCTGCATTACCCTGATGGCTTTCTTACTCACACCTACTCTTCTCTGCCTTAGTTCCCTAGCAGCCTCAGCCTGAATGACTGTGTCTCTCACTCAACTCCACAGCTAACTTACACTTAGTCTCCAAGATTCCAGGAGTGCAAGTCTTCCTCATCCAGAACGGCCTCCCTGATTCTCCCCAGCCTGGGCCGGCTAGCTTATCCGATTTCCATGAATGTCTGGACCATACTGCTGAATCGCGGTAACCATCTGTCCCCCATCTCTAAGCACACTCTTTGAGAGAAGTGCCCGAGCCTCCTCTGTAACTCCCGCCTGTCGCCCCGTATCTGCACACAGAAAGCACTCAGTAAATATTTGCCGAATAAAGGAATAAATAATGATGAAATAGAATGGATCAGATGAGTACGCAGGAAGATCTTTCTTATAGGAGGTATTTTGAATTATTTAGGATCCCTACGTATGGGTTTCTGCTCTGCTTTTTGAGGAATAATGTTTGAACAGATTTCCTTTCTTATCTTTCATATTTGATACTGACTACATTCTCCTGAGCTTCAAACTTATTGTGCATCAAATTGAAAAAGAAAAACTGTGAGGGAAAAGATCCTTTGTCAAACTTTCACATTGGTGAGATAAGAGAGATGCCCAAGACCAATTGTCAAAGTTTAAAGTTTTTAAAATATTTTTAAATTTATAGTGCTATTATTAATACATCATACTAATAGATATAATCCAAGATACAACTTACTTGTAAATGGAGGCATACAGGCTATTTTGGTGGGGAAAAAAAGTATGGACAATCTACATTTTAACCACATTTTGAAATCTACATTCCAAAGTGTGAAAATAGAAATAAGCAATCATTAAAACAGTGGTCACTTTGAATCTTAATATGATCAGCTCCTCAAAAGAAAGGTTGTCAATGCTCATGTTAATATCTTCCACAGATGTAATTTGAGCATTCTGGGTGGAAAAGAAAGAGGAACAGAGTGTGGAAAAACAAGAGTATTTCATGTGATACAACCTGGTCAAATGTTAACCTGTAAGGGTGGCTACAAGTCCTTTATTGTACTGGGGGGGATTTTTCCCTTCTTTCAGAATATGGTGGGTAGTGTCAGTTCAAAAAGGCACACTCTCCCTTTCAACATACAGCGGCGGCCCCACTCTTGCAAAAAGGTAAGATAACGTGCTCTATAAGTAAGAAGTCAAGTACCCACTGCCTTTTGAAACTGCCTGACGAGAATTAACGGCTTTTGCCATCCTATTTTAAACAACTTGGGCCGGGTTTTCTATAAGCACCTCGTTTATCTTGAGACTCTTTCATCTATTATCTGACTGTAAGCGTGTTCATAGCTCATCAGCTGAATTCACTTTGACAGAGAAGTCTTATGACGAGTAGCCAACAGCCTAATGTCAGGTCTGTGAATATCTCTGGAATTAAGGTGATGGGAAAAGGGTAACCTTCTGCCACTTCTAACAGCATTTGCTGAACAACAAAAATAGAGCCTTAAATCATCCTCCTTTTAAGAAAGCAGGTCCTCTTGGCTAATATTAGAACACACTGCAGCTGTGTTCCCGCTCAGATCAAAAACACCACTTGGGGCCACCTCTGAATTCATACTTGCATGTAGTTATAGATGTGAACCACAACATTTCCAATGGTGTAAGTGAATGTTACCTTCCAAATGGTTTTTACTGGACGTCTAACAAGTCCATTTGCAGATATTTTTTGCAATAACAAGGCGGGGGAAGGACCTTCATCCCCTGTCTTTATAGTTTAGCCACCTGGGCCCTAGAAGTTTATAATTATTGCTTCTCTTCTTCCTGAAGAGCTAGGAATAGGTTTTGCGATGAAAATAAAAATACCTGTGCTGCAAACATAAAGTTCTTTTTAAACAGTTCTAGCTTGGTTTACGATAACCTGAAAGTACGTGATGCTTGAACCAAAGTCTTCTGTTTATGACAACTTACAAGAATTACATTTCAAAACAAGTTTAAGGCCAGCCATACACATTCATAAATATTTTGAGTAGCTGAAGCAGACTTTTGAGAAATCTTGCCACTACAGAATTCAATGTTTATATTTTCTGGGGATAAAACAGGAGCTTTTTGAAATTCACATTTTTACGAAATTGGCAAGGAGGTGCCTGTTGTTCTAAATCCATCGTTATCCAACCAGCGTGGCTGTATCTGCCCAGCTGAGGAGTAAATCAACTCATTGAAATGTGGTTAGCTTTGTGATTATTCAGAAACATGAAAAACAGAACTTTTCAGTCCCCAAGGTATAATATACAATAAACAATGGCTTTCAATTGCTCAACACTTAGTCTACACTTCTGCTCCAATCCTGAGAATGTGACTTCCATTAAGATGACAGGAACCAATGGGGACATACCCCAAGTAATACTAATAAAAGAGGAGTTAGTATTTTATGGATAAGTTTGTTTCAATCTTCAAAGTCCTTTCGACAGAGCTATAGCCAGGTGCTATAGGAATTGGGATTAAGGAGTATGTGTATGTGATAGCCTACTTACATTCAATGTGTTTCCATTTACGCCTTTTGCCAGTCACTTAAAAAATAATGCACTCAAACTTCCATGGATAGAAACAACAAAGATAAAGGCTACTCTTCGGCTAACTGTCACTCCTTTTCTCTTGAGAAATTGTGAGGATAATTTACAGAAGCAGATGCTTACCCTTTGCATAGCACAGACAATCCAGCAGAAGTATTCATTGCTAGATGTCTTTCAGGGTAAGATTTTCTTGAAGTCATGTTTTCCCTTAACGAGTTACGAGTGAAAAGCAAGAATTACTATAAAAACATTATTAACAGTATGGACTTTTCAGGTGTGCCCTAGCAGAAATAAAATACTTCATTGGAATATTGTGATTAGTGAATTAGAGCTTTGGGGATTCTTGCTATTTTACTCTCTAAAACAAAAGAGGAAACTTCCAGAGTCTGTAGTGTAATTTTACTATTTTTTAAGGCTTATTTATTTATTTTTGAGAGAGAGGGTGAGAGAGAGAATCCACGCCATCAGCACAGAGCCCAACGCAAGGCTCCATCTCACGAACCTGTGAGATCATGACCTGAGCCGAAATTAAGAGTTGGACACTCAACCTACTGAGCCACCCAGGTGCCCCATAGTGTAATTTTAAAATAAGAATCCCTGCAGCATCCCCGCCCCCAACACGCACACACACACACACATAATGAACCTCTCCAAACTACCAAAAGACCCTAAGTAATCATTACTGTGGAGCTCACAGCCCTCTGTTCCCATCTCCTGCAATAGCTTCCAGTGGGTATGCTTTTCCACATCTGCTCACCTGCACCCAGGCCAATTCCAGATCTCCAACTAACTACCAAGTTTTTCTACCTGAGCAATTGCCAAAAATCAAACCAACATGCTTAGAAGCAAATCCATTCACGCACACATCTCCTTTGCCTCCTTTCCCTCAAAAATATGCCTGACATGTCTTCTTCCTATGACTTGGTAAGTGGGATGGACAATCTCCCAGGCACCCAGGTCATGGTCTTGGGCTATTTTAGACTCTGCCTTCTCCCCCATTCATTCTTTGCAACTGCCCTTTCACAGTCTATTAGTGTTTCCCAAAAATGTCTGTCACATCCAAGCCTCCTCTTCCTTGCCTCTTCCACCATCCTAGGACAGCAATCATCACGCCACATCTGGGTTACGATAATGCTATCGGGCGACTTCCCTTCCAACAAGCTTGCTTGTGCTCCAAGCCTTGGGAGATTGTTGATACCACAGACAAAGTCAGGAAAGCCTCAGGAGGAAGACACATTATGGGCATTTGTGAGGGAAAAAGAGAGGTGGAGAGGATGCTAGGGAGGTGTATGCATAAATGAGTCTGCTTCTAGATACGTCTGTTTGATTGTTGGCAGTTACCCAAGGGGAAAGCTTGGTAGTCAGTTAGAGATTTGGAACTGGCTCAGGTGCAGGTGCAGGCAAAACACATTTTAAAAAACAATTATCAACACATTGCTACTTGATCATAAGCCTTCCCTGGCTGCAAGCATCTCTGCATACTGGTAAAAATGGGAAGACTCTTCCAAGGTCTAATCAAAACTTTTCCTGTATAAAATTAATTACCTCCCAGTAAGTCCTACCCATATTTTCTGCATCAAAGAGGAAGACCTGCATTCTTCTACCAAACTATCCTTCAGATATTTGCAAACAACTTGCATGAATCTGCTTAATATTCTTTGCCTCAGCCTAACTCCTATCTCCTCTCTTCAGATGACTTTCTTTTTTCAGATCCTTTGTCATCCTTGTTTTGACCCCTTGTGAGAGCCCCACTTAAAACAAACAACAGTCTTAGGTTAAATATTATTATACTTTTCTCCCTTTTCAAATTCCTCCATGCCTACCCAAAGTAATAGGAAAACTCCCCCATAAGATTTTTGATAAACTGGTAATAGTATGAATGTGTTTGAGAATTTAAACTAATTTAAGAATTTTTTTACGCTGTTCTTTTATCTTCAGTGTGGCACATCCATTTGTGTTTAATAAATATTTGGTGATTGGTTGACTTCAATTGTTTGTGAATAATTGTGATTGAGTAGATGCGTGGGGAAAACAAATGTAAGCTCTTTGCATATGATATAACTTAGAAAAGAGCTCTCTTTACACAGCCATTATATCTTTAGTTCCCCCATATGGTTTAAAAAAAAAAAAACAAAACAAAACAAAACAAAACAAAAAACCCTGTAGCTACTGTCAGACAAGAGTTAAGAGTCTTTAAACTTACTTTGCAGGAAACAGTCACTCCACTTTCATTCCCCAAATCTTAAGCCAGTGACCTCCCTTGATCTCTGAGATGACAGTTTGCCAAGTTCCATGAAGACAGCTTTCACAAATGACCCCATTAGATTTCCTAAAGACCTTAATTGCCCAATTCCTTTCACCCAGGTTTCTGAGGTTCAAGGAATGCTATCCTTCAGTTACTCCCTTGCATCAGTTCTAGCTATTGTTACCTTAATCCCTTCTGAATCCCTGAGAATACAAAGAACTGAAGCAGACTTTGATTCTCCTACTGAATTACAAGATACTTTACATACTTCTGTCACAAAGTCATTCCCCCATGTTTACTGTTCCACAATGACCTTCACTTTCATGTCTAAACATAGAAGGGAAGCACCATCGCAATAAATATAATCTTGAAGATTGAAAAGCCAATCTCCTTCAAAGGAACATGTTAAATGCCCACGAAAATTAATCACTTCCTGCTGCCCTAACCCCGTGGTTCAATCTTATCTGGACAAACACTATGGGCTGAAAACCCACCAACCACTCCGCATCTAAACTTGAAAATATTATTTGGGCTTTTACTTATAAATTAAATTTACATACATGTATTGAGTGCTCACTCTTTGCACAGTACTACTATACCCTGGGTGAGTCTCTTGAAGACAAAGAAATTTCATTTCGCTTTTTTTTTCAGGGTTCGTGATGAGTTTGAAAGAAGTATTACTCTGCATATCTGTAGATCTACTTACTTGAAACCAAAATGAGTATATGATGTAGATGGGGGCACCAAAGTAAGCAAGAATAGATTCATAAATTAACCAAAAACAAAACAAAAACCCAAAAAAACAAAACAAAACAAAAACAAAAAAACAAAATAAACAACAACTTCAGGAGCACTTCTATATTTGATTAAGCCATACCAAAATCGTAATGCTTTAATTTTCTTGTCCAAAATTCTTTCACTTCCGTTGCAATTTGTTTCCAGTGGCAAATGAAGGTGCACGAAAGGCCATGGGGTTATTTTATGCTCCTGTCCCACCAGCACCCTCTACACACACAGCACACATACATGCACACAGGCGCATGCACACCAAAAACATTCAGAGGCTGAAGATTAAACACTCCTCTGTGAAAGGAAAACCAGGATAAATGGAGGAGGCTTTACTGAACGGGGTAGACCCAGAGGAGAAAAATTACCCCATAGACCAACTAAGGGCTTCCCGCATTTCCAAGAGACTGTGACATCATTAGATAATGAATATGCATCTAAATCACTCAAGTGATTCATGAAATAAAGCAAACATTTCTTCAGTCAAAACATAGATACTGAAATTGTATTCTATCACTTGAGGAGACATTGGGCTATAAAAAATCTCCAAAGACACACGCTCCAACTCTAAAATTTTCTGAGTTCACAAATGAC
This sequence comes from Puma concolor, assembly GCF_028749965.1. NCBI lineage: Eukaryota > Metazoa > Chordata > Mammalia > Carnivora > Felidae > Puma > Puma concolor. Next base: position 47,533,964 of record NC_141672.1, read on the forward strand.
TCCTGGAAGAGAAAGGGGTAAAAATAGGTAAAGCTAAAAGAGCATCTATTGAGGAATAGGCTAATTACATTGTTTTGTGATGAATAGAGCACACATCAAAATTCATATCACATGTACTTTTCTGCATTTATGTTTCATTTCAATACAAAAGGCCAAAAATATATTACAGTGAGTTGATAATTTATGGAGATTGCTGCTATTGGGCACTCGATATTATGGAGGAAGCAGAATAGAAAATGTGGTCCTCAGATTAAAAAGGAAGAAACAGAGAAGAAAGAGGTGTCTGATCAATGAGAAAAGACAAGATGAATTTGGTAAGGGAAAGAGATTAAGGTGTTGCCTCTTTACCCTCCATAAAGGCTGGGTCTGCACTCTGACCCTGAACCCAATCAAGGGAAGCCAGTACCCAGATAAGGATATTCCAGAGACCATGAAATGGCCTGTGAGTTCCAGAAAGGCATGAGGTGCTATGCTGAATTGCAATCCCACTGGATTGGCATGTCAAGATCCTGAAGTAGATGTAGGAGGCAGACATAGTGGGACACAAGCCAGAAGACACTCCACATTTCCAGCAAGTATGAATCAAAGGAAGAACATCCAAAGTCTGGAAATTTGGGGAAGGATAAACAGGTCATCTTTCAGCTAGCAATGTTCTTATTTATTGTGTTTTTGGGAAAAAAACAATTCTTTCTTTCTGTGTGTCTCCTTTACTTTTACACAGAACACTTCACTTCTGCGGCTGGATGTGTGAGGGTTTTTCCCACACCAAAGCAATTCTGCCAATGCCAGCTGTGTGTCCGACAATTTAACTCTGTTCTGACACTGTCTGGAGATGGCATCAGATCCCACAGTCACCCCAAACTACCTCCACCCCACTTCAGATGCCAATTCCAAGTCCAGGTCATCACTTGTGCTTCTGACCGATCAGCTATAAATCTGAGGCTCCCATGACCCTCTCTGTTTTGATTAATTTGCTAGAGCAGCTCACAGAATTCAGAGAGAAACTTACTTATATCTATCCACCTTATTAAAGGACATGATAAAGAACACAGATGAAGAGCCAATTGGAGAGGTGCATAGCACAAGGTCTGGGAGGGTCCTGAATGCAAAGCGTCTGTCTCCATAGAGTTGGGGTGCATCACCATCCCATTACATGGATGTGTTGACCGACCTGGAAGCTCTCCGAACCCCATACTATTGGGATTTTTGTGGAGGCTTCCATGATCAATCACTAACCCTATTTTCAACCCTTCTCCTTTCTCAAGAGAACAGGGAAGTGGGGCTAAAAATTTGAAGCTTCTTTTGAAATCAATTTCTAGACCTAAGATAGAGTCACTTCTGCCTGAGATGCCACCTCAGCAAACTGAAATTTCGACAACAGGGGTGTCCCTGGAAGTGCTTCACTTGATCAGACACACAGTACATCCAATCAATCCCCATTTCCCATCTTTCTCCTACTTGCTCCTTATTCTTTGTCCTATCGAAGATTCCTGCCCTCCACTCCATTTTGCAGTTCTCTAGACCCTTGGGAACAGAGACTGCCCACTTCATGAAGTATTAACTAAAGTTTATATCACTTAAATTGTCTTTTAACTCATTTTTAACACTTCTATTCATGACTTGGTCTTTCTGGTGACTAGCCAAAGCCATCTGGGAGCCCACCCAAGGTCACCTAATTGAGACAAAAAACACTCTTATCACTCAGGAAATTATAGCGTTTCAAAAGTCCTGCTCCAGGAACCAAAGGGCAGAGATCAATATATATTTTTATTATCTCACAATTGTTTTCTGCTTTTTGAACCTCTTACTTATTCCTCTTAAGAGTACTTGTAAGATATAGTTAGTAAAGAACAAGAAAATTGCCCCGCTTAGCCTGGTTAATATTTCCAGGTTTACCAGATGCCAAAGTGAGAGAATATTCATAGCATCATTCTCTGGACCCCCTCAGATAATACTGTCTTAGTGGGAAAGAGGTTTATGATACCTGTCCCCTTTTCTTTTGTGTATTAAGCCTTCCCTGCTTCTAGGAAATCCAATGAAACACTCATTTCTAGGCTCCATTTAATTTCTCTAAGAAATCCAATCTGTTTCATTTCTCCATTGTTTAGGGAGTCCTAGACTACAGTCCTCACTACTCAAAATATGTATATTTACATTGCTTGTACTAGGATGTTATATGATCCTTACCCACAGATGACATTATCTCATTTGATTTACTCCAATCAGTCTGAAGATTCCTTATGTGCCAACTGGCAGGTAAAGTAAAACAAGAGTGTTCTTCCGTTGGTCATTTCAGTGTGTTTGAAATCTTAGATATTAAGCGACTTGGAAAATGAAAAGAGATGAGGACAAGAATATCATCCATTTTTTAAAAAGGGTTACTACTCTCTTAAAAGAAAACATAGCCTCATGGCTAAGAATGCAGACTCTAGAACTGGACTACCAGGATTCAAATCCCCAGTTCCACCAATTATAAGGACCTTGGGCCAATTACCTAACCTCTCCCTGTCTCAGTTTAAATGAGCTAAAGCATATAAGAAACTTAGAATTTTGCCTTGCTTGTAGTAAATGCTAAATAAGTACTAATTAATTGTAATCAGATGCTAGTTTCCCTTCCATCATAAATTATAGACATAACAGCCATGAATATAGCTATGAATAAACACACCACATCAGAGCCCTACATGCCACCTTAATGTTCTCCTGGTATCAGAGCTGGGATCCAAACACTAGAGTCCACAGACCAAATCCAGCCCCTAGCTTTTTTTGTACAGCCCCACAGCTAAGAATGATTTTTACACTTTTAAGGAATTGCTTTAAAAAGGAAGAAGAAGAGATGCAGAAAGAGCAGGACAAGAATACATGACAAAGACCAACAATGGTACACAAAGCCTGTAAGTTTGCTGTCCTGCTTTTTACAGAACAAGTTTGCCAAACCCTTGAATCAGAGTGTAAGTATATCATTATCGTCTGAGTGCTGGGTAGTTTTCTAGAATATTTTGCACCCTTGTTGATTCTTTTCAGTACCATATCTTTTTAAATAAGTAGATTATTTAAATATCCTTTTAAATAGTGGTGGAAGGAAACATCAGGGCTTGATGTCAGAAGGCTATTAGATGACATCACTAATAACAGCTTTGTACTTCTTCTGCTACATTGTCCTTAAAGAGGAACAGCCTTTGCACATCTTCAGCTCACATCTGCAAGCTCTTTCTAGAACTGCTGAACTTTCTAGAACTTTCTAGAACGCTGAAGTGTGCCCACCACAGGGCAAGGGCACACATAGATCTCTCCATCCCCAAATGGATAAAGTTGCCAGTTAGTATATAAAAATGCCCAGATATATTGGAACTTTATTTATTTATTTATTTATTTATTTATTTATTTTGGAATTTAACATTTAATTTTAATTTTAATTTAATTTAATTTTTTTATTTTATTTTGTTTTCAGTATATGAGGTTTATTGTCAAATTGGTTTCCATACAACACTCAGTGCTCATCCCAGAAGGTGCCCTCCTCAATACCCATCACCCGCCCTCCCCTCCCTCCCACCCCCCATCAACCCTCAGTTTGTTCTCAGTTTTTAAGAGTCTCTTATGCTTTGGCTCTCTTCCACTCTAGCCTTTTTTTTTTTCCTTCCCCTCCCCCATGGGTTTCTGTTAAGTTTCTCAGGATCCACATAAGAATGAAAACATATGGTATCTGTCTTTCTCTGTATGGCTTATTTCACTTAGCATCACACTCTCCAGTTCCATCCACGTTGCTACAAAGGGCCATATTTCATTCTTTCTCATTGCCACGTAGTACTCCATTGTGTATATAAACCACAATTTCTTTATCCATTCATCAGTTGATGGACATTTAGGCTCTTTCCATAATTTGGCTATTGTTGAGAGTGCTGCTATAAGCATTGGGGTACAAGTGCCCCTATGCATCAGTACTCCTGTATCCCTTGGGTAAATTCCTAGCAGTGTTACTGCTGGGTCATAGGGTAGGTCTATTTTTAATTTTTTGAGGAACCTCCACACTGTTTTCCAGAGCGGCTGCATCAGTTTGCATTCCCACCAACAGTGCAAGAGGGTTCCCGTTTCTCCACATCCTCGCCAGCATCTATAGTCTCCTGATTTTTTCATGACTGGCATGAGGTGATATCTGAGTGTGGTTTTGATTTGTATTTCCCTGATAAGGAGCGACGTTGAGCATCTTTTCATGTGCCTGTTGGCCATCCGGATGTCTTCTTTAGAGAAGTATCTATTCATGTTTTCTGCCCATTTCTTCACTGGGTTATTTGTTTTTTGGGTGTGGAGTTTGGTGAGCTCTTTATAGATTTTGGATACTAGCCCTTTGTCCGATATGTCATTTGAAAATATCTTTTCCCATTCCGTTGGTTGCCTTTTAGTTTTGTTGGTTGCTTCCTTTGCTGTGCAGAAGCTTTTTATCTTCATAAGGTCCCAGTAATTCACTTTTGCTTTTAATTCCCTTGCCTTTGGGGATGTGTCACATAAGAAATTGCTACGGCTGAGGTCAGAGAGGTCTTTTCCTGCTTTGTCCTCTAGGGTTTTGATGGTTTCCTGTCTCACATTCAGGTCCTTTATCCATTTTGAGTTTATTTTTGTGAGTGGTGTGAGAAAGTGGTCTAGTTTCAATCTTCTGCATGTTGCTGTCCAGTTCTCCCAGCACCATTTATTAAAGAGACTGTCTTTTTTCCATTGGATGTTCTTTCCTGCTTTGTCAAAGATGAGTTGGCCATACGTTTGTGGGTCTAGTTCTGGGGTTTCTATTCTATTCCATTGGTCTATGTGTCTGTTTTTGTGCCAATACCATGCTGTCTTGATGATTACAGCTTTGTAGTAAAGGCTGAAGTCTGGGATTGTGATGCCTCCTGCTTTGGTCTTCTTCCTCAAAATTACTTTGGCTATTCGGGGCTTTTGTGGTTCCATATGAATTTTAGGATTGCTTGCTCTAGTTTTGAGAAGAATGCTGGTGCAATTTTGATTGGGATTGCATTGAATGTGTAGATAGCTTTGGGTAGTATTGACATTTTGACAACATTTGTTCTTCCAATCCATGAGCATGGAATGTTTTTCCATTTCTTTATATCTTCTTCAATTTCCTTCATAAGCTTTTCTATAGTTTTCAGCATACAGATCTCTTACATCTTTGATTAGATTTATTCCTAGGTATTTTATGCTTCTTGGTGCAATTGTGAATGGGATCAGTTTCTTTATTTGTCTTTCTGTTGCTTCATTATTGGAACTTTAAATAAACAACGTGAGCATGACCCATGCATACTTACTTGGGATATACTTCTACTAAAAAGTTAATTCATTGTGGGGTGCCTGGGTGGCTCAGTCGGTTGAGCGTCCGACTTTGGCTCAGGTCATGACCTCACAGGTCATGAGTTCGGGCCCCGCATTGGGCTCTGTGCTGACAGCTCAGAGCCTGGAGCCTGCTTCGGATTCTGTGTCTCCCTCTCTCTCTGCCCCTAACCAACTCGCATTCTGTCTCTGTCTCTCTCAAAAATAAATAAACATTAAAAAAAATTAAAAAACTTATTCATTGTAATTTCTATAATTTTATCCATCAACCTTAAAACAAGGCGTTTGTAAAAAATAATAATAATAAGAGGATTGTGTACTACACTCAAAACATTTTTAGAGTAGTGAGAGATTTCCTTCTTTTCTTTTTAAAATTAGCAACATAGTGAACAATAACAATAGATTCCATTTATTGAGAGTTTTTCTATGTCCCACATGCTCTCCTGAGCACTTTATTTATTTATTTTTGAGCACTTTATATGTAACAATTTATTGGGTGCTCACCAGCACGCGTAAAAAAGATGTCCGTATTACATTTTTCCCCATTTCACACATGAAAAAACTCGGGAAAAGAAAGGTGAGTAATTTATGCCAGATCACGCAGTCAGTTAAGTGGCAGAGGTGGGATAAGGAGAATATGGAATTCTCTCACTCCATCCTAATTGGCAGCTAAGTAAGGATTCCACCTAACACAAACACAAATAATGCTAGAGAAGTGAATTTACTTTGGTTGGGTTTTTGATCCTGGAGCTAATCACAAAGATACTGTCCTTCCTGCTTGTCTTGGAACAGGGTCTCTCAATCATGGCACTACCGACAATTGGGACTGCATCCTTGACCTCCACCCATCGAATTCCAGCAGCACCTCCCTCCCAGTAACGACAATAAAAATATCCCTAAACATTGCCAAAACCCTGGATGTAGCATTGCCACATTTATCAAATGTGAGTACAAGGCACCTAATTGAATTTGAACTTCAGAAAAGCAACAAATAATTTCTCAGTAGAAGTATATCCCATGTAATATTTAGGACACACGTATACCAAATACTACATGTCATTCAACAAAAATCTAATTTAACCGTGCATCCAGTATTTTCTCTGACAACCCCACCCGAAGGACAAGACCACCCCCGACTGAGAACCAGGTGAGAGCTGTGGTGCAGGAGCATGCAGGACAGGCAACGTTCCTCCCCTTTCTCTGTATTGAACCTCTACGGATGCTCCAATGAGGCAGCCAGAGAAGGAACAACAGGACTCCGCTGGTGGCAAACTGAAGTGTCAGAATCAACCTACCTCCCCTTCCCTGACACCACACACACCCCGATTTAGCCCAATTCAGATATTTCTTAGCCTCTGTCTCAAAGTCTTGAAAACCTTTCAGGCACATGAAAACTCCTTAGCCTTTCTACCTGGTGCTAACAGGCACGGCCTCCTGATTTTTCATTCTCCATTCAATTTGCCTCAAGTTTTAAGGGTTCCCCCGCTTGGAACAAGAATTTGGAATCAGTTTCCCCCTGCCCCCATGTCGTTGTGTTCTTCATTATCCTTCCCACTTCCTATGATCAGCTAGACTAGCCTCATCCTGGATCCTGGTGTTAGGTTCCCAACCCCCACTCCTTTACCCACTTAGTCATAAAACTGGATTTTGGTCTTATCCTGGTCCTGAATCTGACCAGTTTCTGCCTGTACTCTAGAACTGCTCCCTGGGCTAGGAGTTTAGCCACAACTTCCAGTCTGAGATGTGGGCCCTGACACTCTGCCAGGTAATTGTCAGATATAGGAGCACGTTGTTTCCCCCCACACGTGCCGACATGGGAGTGGCCCAGTGTGTGCAAATCACTGGGAACCACAAAATGTTCCCCGGGCACCTCTGCAGTTCTCCACTGCCACCTGTGTGTCATGTTGCTTTGCTGGTTCAGTGAGATATAGTTGAACAAGTTAGCACACATGCGCAAGGGGATCTGCTACAGACAAGACAGAGGAGAAATTCAAGCTCTTTCCTGTGAGTCACTGATAAAAAGGGCAAAACACAGAAAAGGAGACAGGAGTATGAACATACTGGAAGGAAAAGAAGAAGGGAAAGGGGAATTATTTCGCATCCTGATTCTTCTGCTCCTACCTCAGACAAGTCACTAATCCAAGCCTCTACCCATTTATGGGTAAATGCTCATACCATAAAGAGTTATTGTAAGAATTATATGAATGACATATAAAGGGTCTGAATCACTTAAGTCCAATGTGTGTGTGTGTGTGTGTGTGTGTGTGTGTGTGAGTGGGGGTGGGTGGTGAGGGATGGTGGGTGTCCCCGGGGAAGGGGGATTCCTTCACTACCAACTAAATCTCTGATATTTGCTGGTTGACTTACAATTCAACTCAATTCTGACACTATCTACCTAGAGATAGGGTCGTGTCCCACAGATTAAGGGCACAGTCCCACGAGACTGTCTTCCCTTCCCCTCTTCAGACACCAGTTACAAGCCCAGGTTATCACCTGTTCTTTTGACATACTGGCCATGGACTGGAGATTCCCACAACACCCTCCGTGATCTGGAGTCATTTGTTAGAGTGGCTCACAGAACTCAGAAACATTTTATTAGCTAGATCACCAGTTTATTATAAAAGTATGTCAGGAATACCCACATGGAGGAAATGCATAGGGCAAGATGTGGGGAAAGGGCTTGGAGCTCCCATTTCCTGTCTAAGTGTGACGCTACCAGCACCCATTCCAACCAGGAAGCTCTCCCAACCTTCTCCTTTTTGGGGATTTTTATGGAGGCTTCATTACATATTCACAACTGATTAAATCATTGGCCATTGGTGATTGAACTCAACCTCCAGCCCCCGTCCCCTCACCAGGACTTGGGAGGCAGGACTAAAAGTTCTAAGCCCCCTAATCGAAAGGTAGGTTCTCTTGGCAACCAGTCCCCATCCTTAGGTAGGGTCCAAAGTTACTTCATTAACATAACAAAACACATCTTTGTTGCTCTCATCACTTAGGAAATTCCAAGATGTTTAGGAACTCTGTGTCAGAAATGGGGACAAAACCAAATATGTTTCTTATTATATATCAAAATATCATACATGTGCTAAACCTGGGCCATGAAAAGCATTCAGAAAATATTAGATCCATCTCCTTCCTTGCTTTGCCTGTTCTTTCAGAAATACAGCAAAGATTACTGTGACCTTCAAGAGTGGGCAGAGATTTTTTTTTCCTCCTCCCCGCCCCCCCCGCCCCTACCCCACTCTACTCTTCCAACCTCTCCCCTTCTCTGCCCCAACTAGTCTCATTTTGTCCTGCCATTCCTTGTACCTCTGTGAGGCAGTCTAAATTCAACTAATGGAATTTTAAAGGGGTCTGGAAAATCAATGCTATCTTATATTATAAATACAAAAATTAGTGCAAAACAAACTTCATGCCTCGGAGCAAAAGTTTAGAATTTTAATGTGTAAGGAAGCCATTTGTTCTTGGCCCCAATCCAACCCTCCCTCTAAGCATCCATATTCAGCCTCACCCAACCATTTAGATTCATTATAAAAACATGGCTGCCTTCCTCCCAAGGAACAGTTATTGGTTACCGCTGGGGGTTATGTACTAAACCTGGCAGAGCAAGGTTGCGATCCAACATGTTGTATTCTGCTTTAATGGTTGGGCAAGAGTTGTAAGCACAGTCATCTTGGCCACCCTGCACCACCTTAGTCAACACACCAGCTCTGGAGATCCTGAGGAAATGATCTTATCATCACTCCATTATTAATGTTCATCTTGCCGAAAGGAATTTGCCAAGCTATTAGAGGAACATGATTTGCAGCTCTTTGTCACTGTGAAATTCCTTCAGGACTATGAATTGAGTGAATCAGTGGATTATCACACCTGGCATTATTAAGATATATCAGGGTATAAAAATGTGACTCCCTACTGACTTCTGTCATGGAGAAAGCTGGTAAAAAAAATGTTTACATGTCTGTGTTCTACTCCATAACCCTATAGCCTTTCCTATTGTTCAGTTTGCTTAGCCAGTTTCAGCAACATTATTGCAGTGGATGACTTCACTGGGCATTTACACTTATAACAGAGTATTTTTTATAAGCGCAAGTATATTAATTTTCTTAATACTTAGGTTTCTAAGGAACCACTTATCCCAATGGGCTATCCTCCCTTGTCATGTCCTCTTTCCTATAACTTTCAAAAACTCTCTTAAAAAAAAAATCTTGTAAAAATCACATTGTAACAATAATCTTCATGGTATTTTAATGAGTGAGAATTTCTCATTTATTTTTTTCCACTGAGAGTGGTGACTGGCTTCATTAATCCCCCCCCCAATTGATAAATATTATTTCCTTTCTCAGTAGAATAGGAAAGCCCTGAGAATTCAGCCTCCCCCAAATCATCCATCTTGTACCAACGATTCTCTGGTTCTTTGAAGGGTAAATGACCTCTGCTTCCTTCTAAATGGTGTTCATGAAATGATAGAAATATCCAATTGCCCAATTACTCTTTATCACGTTTTCAACTTCTGTGAGGCTTTTAAATGGGTGTCCATCCATTTCTTTCTTCCCCTCAGCTGTAAGGACCATATTCTGTAGATTTCTTCCTTTCCTTCTCAGCTTCACTTTCCTGAACCTCCTGGGAGTGCCTTCCCCCTCTTTTCCTTCCCTCCTTCAGCAGGCTCATTGGGCTTTTTTTCCCTCACAGCACACTCCTCTTGGAAGCTCCCCGTCAGATGGCTTTAATTACCACCTGAATGCAGATGACTCCCAAACCTCCAGCCCCAGCCTTGACCTCTCACCCTTTCTTCAGTCCCATATTTCTTTCTGTCTGCAGAATATCTCTACTTGGGTGTCCCACCACCTCCTAAAACTAAACATGTCAGAAACGGAGCTCATTATCTCTCCACACCCCCTTTCGTTCTCTCCCTGTTTCTCCGAGGCTGTCAATAGCACCCTCTCCTCAGGCTCCAACCCCTGGAGTTACCAGATGGGCACAGGGCAGTCCGTCACCCCATGCTTCAGCAAAGCGGATCTCGGCCCCCACATTCCATCACAGTTGAAGACTGTACTCACCAATTTCACTTAGAATCTCAGGAAAGGACTTTGGAAGAACAATCTTGTGATCTCAGTTGATTTTGCTTTGGTTTTTTTTGTAACTCTACTTTCTTATTCAACCAACTGTTGACAAATATTTAAGACCTCTCCTGCATTCCATTCCTCGAAGTCCTGAGGCCCTCCTCTGAATTGACAATCAAATTATGGACTTCCTTCTGATTCATGACTCTAAATTATAGAATATATGAGACTACATATTTATAAACCTTTTTATTTCCTAACATAATTAATAGCTGTACTTACCAATTAAATAGTAAACCAATTAGTAATTAGCCTGAGAGATTGGTGAAATGGAAGTTTTAGGTGATTGTTTCTATTCTTAATTCCTATTCTCTGCATCTAAAGTTACCACCACCCTATCGCTGGGACTTGGTTGCCTGTCATTATCTGTAGCACTCCCACTTCTCTCTCATCACGTGATAATAATTGTACTGCCATGATGGATGCTATCTTAGAATTCACTGGGCACTCTGCTGAGATATTTACTCACATAGAACCACCCTGGAAGTAAGCATACAAATTGGTTTTTGTAGGAAATAACTCAAAATTGTTTAACAAACAGGGAAGATTTATTGTTCATGTAACTAGAAAGTCCAGGGGTGGTATAGTCTTTAGGCATGGGTTGATCAGTGTTCTGGATCAATTTCTCTGTGGTTCCATCATCTCTGTCCTCCTCCATGTGTTAGATCTGTCATCAGGTTCATTCTCCACAAAATCACAAAATGTTGCCAGCAGTACTCAGTACTTCCTCATTCACACTGAAAGAGACAGACATCATCGCAGAATCAGTAAACAAAAATGGCTGTTTACACTGAGCTTCATACTGGGGCATGAATCATCTGTGTACCCCAAAACCATCATTGGGAAAAGGGGTGGGAGTGCAATGATAGGCTAAGATTAATCAGGACCCACTCCTAATCCTGGATTGAAGCCAATTTCATCCAAAGCCCACATTACACAATGCGGAACCATGGACATTGGGGGAAACTAGAATGTCATTGTTTCTATCATTTACATGAGAAAACTGACCATCATCAGCCAGCAGATGATAAAGCATGGATTTATCCAGATCCAGAACTTAGGTCTCTCTGACTTCAGAATTTGCTCTTTACCACTAGGTAGTAGCTCTTCCCTATAAATAGGGTTCTTCAAAACAATAAGGCGAAAATACAGAACGTACATCTCTTGACTCCTTGCAACTTATCATGAGGTCATCCTTTAATCCCATTCATTAAATTTTTATACCTAACATTTGAGCCACACTGAATTCATCTTGCTCTTTTATTGTCCTGCTCGTGTTCACAAGGGCTTTTCTTCACAAGGGGAAAATGTATCACTCATACTTCAACAAACCATTTTCCTTTTTTTAATGTTTATTTATTTATTTTGAGAGAAAGAGAGAGAGAGCTTGAGCAGGGGAAAGGAGCAGAAAGAAAAGGAGAGAGGATCTCAAGCAGGCTTCATGCTCAGCATGGAGCCCAATGCAAGCTTGATTTCATGACTATGAGATCATGACCTGAACCAAAATCAAGAGTCAGACACTTAACCAAATAAGCCACCCAGGTGCCCCAACCAACCATTTTATATTTGAAGCATTATGCTTATTCACATAAGATTATAAAATCCTCAAGACTTGACCAATGGCTGATAGACGTTCCAAGCCACTGGTCTTTGGCACAAAGCATGTCAGTGAAGACTATAGATCTTAAAATTTAAAAAGTTCCTATCACAAGGAAAAAAAGTTATAACTATGTATGGCAATGTGTGTTAATTAGACTTACTGTGGTGATCATTTCATAATATACACAAATATTGAATCATTGCATTGTACACCTGACACCAATGTATTAATTATACCTTAAGGAAAGAAAGTGGAAGAAAGAAAGAAAGAAAGAAAGAAAGAAAGAAAGAAAGAAAGAAAAAGAAAGAGATTATTCTTCACAGTACTGAATCTGAAGCAGCACGGTATCTGCTTCTTTACGGAAGGCAATCATTTTTGCTCACTGGTAAGTTCCTGTTGAAGAGCCATTCGTAACAGAAAAGTACGTGGGCCCAAGTGAAGGCAAAGTTGAGTTGGAAAAGCTTGTCTTTCATGCCTCCATTTTTTTTTCTCCTTTTGACATTGTCCTCTAACACTCAAGATGGTGGAGGAGAAAGAACATGGACTTTAGAGAGAAGTGGGGCAAATTTTGGCTCTTTCTCTTCCCTAAGCAAGTTATTTAACTTCTATGATCCCTAGTGTCCTTTTGGTAGATGAGGGTACTTCATAGCGTTTGTTTTATATATTTAACAAATGCTTATATAGAGAGCTTACCTTTTGCCTGTCACTATTCTCAGCACTTTACAAACACTGACTTTCCCTCACAACCTTCTGAGATATATGCTATTACTATCTGCACTTTATAGGTGAGGAAACTGAGGTACAGAAAATAAAGAAATTGTCCAAAGTCACAAAAATGCTAAGTAGTAGCACCAGGATTCAAACCCAGGCAGTCTGGCTCTCAAGGCTATGTTCTTATCCACTTTTCCAGCCTGAGCATAGTCTTCCCTTCCCTAAGCTACCCAGAAGCTTCCCTTCCCTCATTTTCTAAAGAGCAAAGGACACTTCCCCCCTGTATTTTTCTACTCCCTAAGCCTACCATGTGTCTATTACTCCCCTGAGCAAGATATCCCCAAGGTCATGACCCAGAGTTCCCTAGTGTTTAGACCTTTATCATCCCAGAAATTTAGAATGGGGAGTACTTCAGTGCCCAACAGAGGGCAGGAAAAAGGCAGGTGTGGAGAGAGTGAGGTTGTCCATTGAAGAAGGAAAGCCTCGCTGAGGAAGTCACCTATGTTTAACCATGGAGAGCACAGAGTACAGGCTCATTACGCAGGAACATATATGAGTCACTCTGTAGGATTTGTATGATTCACATTAAAGTTTTCAACTTTAAGTTGCTCGTATTTATATCACCCAGAGCCCAGCACAATAATTGGAGCATAATAAAAACTCAGTAAATGTTTGATAAACAGATTTTAATTGACGGTACATGATATCAATAAAAATGGCTGACAGATCCATGTTAGATACAGAACAAAGAAAGCAAAGAGAGAAAGTATAAAAAGTCAACTTGACTTTCATCAATATGAATTATAATAGTTTACAAGAACTACTTACCACCTGTGCCTAATTACAGTGTAGCACAATCATGACTGGGACTATTATTAAATGTGTGCTGGATTAACTTTGCTGTGCGTTTTATTTGATGACAATAGGCTTCCTAGTCTGCTGCTCATGAAAAGTGGCTGTTTGTGTAGCTTGCTTGTCTGTTTCCACCTTTAAAAATTCCATCAGTATGTTCATTGATGTTCTTCGACCAACACAATCAGAGCTGAAGTTTGTTTGTGTGAACAAAAACAGAATCCCAGATAATCACTAATGCCTTCTTCTGGTTAAAACAGTGGACCTATAGTTCTTATCCTTCTTAACCTGTCCAGGGTATTGAACAAGACACCATCCCTACTTGTTATGGGCAGGAGGTCCCACGCTAGACTTTGCATTAAGCCTCTGTACAAGCTACCCAGAAGCTCCTATCTCCACTGCCCCCCCCCCCCGCCCCTGCCCCACCAGCCGCATGTCCCCGGGGAACTCAGCCGCAGTGCCCATCCTCACTGCAGAGGCCACTGAGCTAGCTCTCACTTGAATTGCAGTTTCACTTTACCAGATGTCTTTAAAATACCTCCACTCGCATATTTCTGTACCTGGACTCATTTTTTTTCTACCTCCCCCAGTTTTCTATGGCATCATCATTCTCTCCACCACCAGGATACAAACTTTGTGTGTTCTACAGCTCCCTCTCCTTGCTCCCTGTTTCTAATTATGAAGCTCTGTTGGTTCCTTCCCACCTAAAACTTGTCAGATGTACCTCTTCCCCTTAATTCTCTTGGTCCCCACAAAATGCAAGCGCCACACTGTTCCTGGATGATATAGGAACTCATGAGTTCTCCTGTCTACATTTCATCATGGACTGCCTGTATCAGTCAGGCTCTGGTACAGAAGCAGAAATTATATATGATAAAGAATTGTTAACTAAATAGTAAAGAACAGAAAATTCACAAGGAGAACAACTTTAAGGTTTCAGAGAGGTAACAATTACAGGAAGGAACTACCACTCCAAAAGCTGTGAGATCAATGAGAAAAGACTGGAATTACTAAAACTTAGAAAAAGGAGCTTCACAGAGCTGAAAAACTCAGACATCTGAGGAGTTTTGCTGTTAGGCTGGGGTCAGGGTTGCTAACTAGAGGAAGGTCCTATGTGGTTGGGACCCTAAACCTCTGAGCAGGGGGGTAGGTGTTTCTTGGCAATGGCTGGCAGGTGGGAAGTGTGAGTGCAAAGAAGCAGGTTCTGTGAAAGTTGGGAAAACTGCTAATTGGATTGAACAGCTGCTCCTGGAATCAGGTACCACTACCAGATTCTGTTAAGAAGTGAAGCTGGGGCCATGCTCCCAGGAACAGGAAGCAAACAGGAAACAGGAAGGAGCGAATGTTTTGTCTTCCGCCTAGAATCCCCAAATGGCAGAGCCTCACAGGGAGCCAGCTGGCAAAACCAAATTGTTTACAGAGTCCCTGCTCCAGCATCACTAAAGGAATAGGGAAAGGTGGGATTGAAGCTGAAAGACAAGAAATAGCACATGATGATCTAACTAATGAAGGTCACTTCATTTCATCATGACTGATCTTCTCAATTTCTCGTGGCTCAGGTCCAAATGCCAAACCCTAGAATTAGCTCTATCTCTGCTCCTTCTCATGTTTCCAACCTTACTCACACCACAGATATTCTGCTTGAACCAATTTGTCTCTGGACTCTTACCACCCTCTCCCCTCCACTGAATTTCCACGAGCGCCACTTGCAACTGTGTGGGTATTATCTTGCCAGCTAGGTTCCAGTCAAGTTGCCCCAGCAGTCAAACTCTCTGTAGCTGTTTTCAAATTGAATCATAAAGTTCAGGCCCACTCCAGGCTTTCCTCTGCTATATTCAGGGAAATCCATCTCTTCCCCTAGAAAGGAGTTCCTTTTGTGTAAGAGCAATAGACACTCAAGCAGGAGTGTGCAAGCACAGTAAACGGGAAGTCCATTCACATATGTAGCTGCGAATACAGTTCTAGTGAGAGCTCAGTGAGGAGGTATGCATCATGTCAGCCAGCAAGGCAGTCCAAGCTTTCCTGTAGCACAGCCGTGGATAGACTGGACCAAGAAAACAAGCAAGGGACTTTGTTTTCTATGGCTTTGCTCACAGAAGCTCTCTTACCTAAAATTTCCTTTTCCCCCCCTCTTCTGTCCATAAAGGCAAGCCCTAAATTTCCTTGAAGGTTAACTTTCAGACATACTTTTTCTGTGGCACCATGTTTATCAAGAAAGCAAACTTCCAGGGGTGCCTGAGTGGCTCAGTCTGTTAAGCAACTGACTCTTGATTTCGGCTCAGGTCATGATCTCACAGTTCATGGATTCTGCCCCAGAGCAGAGCCCATTTGGGATTCTCTCTCTTCTTCTCTCTCTGTCTCTCCCCTGCTCACTCTCTCTGTCTCTCTCTCTCAAAATAAATACATAAACTTAAAAGAAAAGTAAGAAAGTAAACTTCCCAATCTTTGGTAGTGTGAACAAGGAAGCAAAGAATGTAGGATTAAGTTGAAAGAAATAGTTTATAGATTTTTTTTAAGTTTATTCATTTATTTTGAGAGAGAGAGAGCATGGGGAGGAAGAGGCAGAGAGAGAGGGAAAGAGAGAGAATCCTAAGCAGACCCCATGCTGTCAGTACAGAGCCCGATATGAGTCTCAATCCCATGAACTGTGGGATCATGACCTGAGCCAAAACCAAGAGTCGGATGCTTAACTGACTGAGCCACCCAGGCATCCCTAAAGAAAATAGTTTAAATGCATCTGGTCCTCATCCATCTCTAGTGCCATACCCAGAGATAACGACTTTCACTCATTGGGCTGGCAAAATTTTTAAAAATTGGTCATGAATTTTGCTATTTTAAGGAAAATATATCAACGTAACAGCATTTATGTTGTGATCACATTTATTTATAATTACACACACATACACACACACAGTAATGCATTTTACAAAAGACCTGGAAAGAAATACATTAAAGTATTAAAGGGTTTACCTCTAGGGAGGGGAGTTTGGGGGAAAGATGGTATAGGAGGACTCATATTTTCCATTCTCTTTCTATACTGTGTGAATTTTTCATAATGTCAATGTATATATTTATAATTTTAAAAACTGTAATGATAGAGTCCAAGCGAAAAGTGATAAAATTGTGGAAGTCAGAATAGACATCGGAAACAGCCTAGTGAAAAAATACCAGAAATTCACTATGTCCGACCATTTGTTGACAAGAAAAGAAAAATTAAATTCAGTACATTTTCTAATTACGTATATCAAAGTACATGTGTCTTTGCAGATTTCAAAGAAGACCCTCCCACCATCTTTAAAACCGCATTTTTGAGCTTTTCTAGAGTTCAAAAATAGTGGGATTCTCTACAATGCAGTCTGCAGTGTACATTTTGGCACACAGTTGAACATTTGAACAGAGCAAAGATCAATGGGAAGCCCGTTATCCTTGGGTTTGGCAAAGTGTTTAAACCTGTTTGGGTTTAAGTGTTCAGAATGATGAAATGTTAGCCCGTCTGAGACTACTTCAGCCTTTTTTCAGGTGCAATTTCGACAGCTGTGTAAAGGATTTATGCAAGTTTGGATGAATTCAAACACAGGTGTAAAAGATAAAAGGCAAGTGGAACAAATGCTCTACCTATGATCATTTTTCCATGTTTGGCCGTCGTATTTGTGCCTGTTGATTCCAGTACCCTTTCACGCAACATCTATCTTATGAGTCATCAAAAAGCACCACCTCATTTTAATTTATTGCTAATAAAGAGTGAAATTTTGAACAAAATTATGCCCGGTTCTTCTCTCCAAACTCAACTTTGTTATTCCCTTGTGTTGCTTCCATCTTTTCTCCATAGCCTTCAAGTGGATTATTCTGCCTCCCTCCATCTCTTTGACCTGCAGATGTATTTAGCAGATCTTACAGCAGTGTCTCAAAATGATACTGCGAAGTATTTCACATAATCATTTGAACTATATTCTAATCGAGAGGCTTAATATTTTGTGTCCTCGATAGAACATAAGGTCTGGAGAGTGGCACAGGGTCTTACGTCCTTTGTTGCTTATCACACGAAACAGCGTGTTTACTGATTGATGTTAGTTAGGCAAAAAATAATCAGATCCTTAACAGCCAATTTAAAAAATTTTATACTCCACAAAAATAATGTTTTTTTAAAAAGAATTTGTCTTGGTTTTGTATTGCCATATGTTAAATAAAGAGTGAAATGTACCATTCTGCCCCGATTTTGTCTAAAACAAAGAAAACACCCCAGCACAACTAAGATCTCACCATAGCAATAGCTAAGAGTAGCCCAACAAAAGTGACAGCTATGCATGGCAGACAAGCAAGACATAAAGGAGCAGGGTGACAGCAGGAGAAGGGATGAGACTGGCAGATTCACCGTAGCTGCCCGAATTTGTTCATGAGCTCACATGTCACACATCAGCCCCAAAGTCTTCCGGAAATTCTTGGAAGTACTTTGGGGTCCTGCACAAAAAAACAAGCAAACAAAAACCAGTGGAACACAGAAGAGAAACTCAGGTTACGTGCGCACTTCTGCTGGGATGACTGAAACACTAGACAGATTCAGGATCCTGGATTCTAGCTTAAGCTACTAGCTATGTAAATCCAGGAAGGTCCCAAGTCCTATGCCTCCTTTCCTCATCTGTGAAATGGGAATAACAAATTCTATCCAATTTAGTTGCAAAGAAATCATGAGGCTCAAATGAAGTAAGAGACATGGAACTGTTTTGCAAAGCATTGAGCACCATAGAAGGCAATATTGTTAGTGTTATTTTATGTGTTCATATAAAAAAATGGTGCATAATTTCACTTGCCCACAAAATTTGTTTGGGATATTATTTTTGAAGAAAATTCTTTTTTATGAAAATTCTTAATTCTTTGTAAAGAGTTTGAGATTTTAGAGTATAAATTATTCCTTCTAAACTTATTTATTGAATTTACTTATAGCAGTCTAATTTGGTCGCAAGTGAAATTCTTAGCTGTAAAACTCTGAGACATTTCACATCTATTCATTTCTGCTAGTTTGGGAAAGCAAGAAAACATTTGAATGTAACAAAACCACAAACACTATGGTAGTAAGGATTATTTACTTTTCTAATGTTTTGAAAACTCTTACTCCAGGGTTTAATAAATTCCCATTTTCAAAAAAAAGAAAAGCAATAAGGACTGAAAAAGACTCATTACAAAAATATGCATTATAGCTAACTTTGCACCCAGCGTCTGCCCAGTTATTAAATTTTTGACCTAATGATACATTTTTCAAATTTTTGATGTTTTCTTTTATCATCATCATAGATTGCTGAAAACCAAGGGTTTATAATAATTCCATATTGTTACTGGAAGCAGAGGAAGGACCTCTCCAACACTTTTTTTTAAGTACAGAAATCAAGGTATGAAGAGACTATATGATTAACCCAGCAAGGTATTAGAAGAACCAGAATCAACTAGGTTTCCTGACTTGGTCTTCCATCCTTTCTAGAACAACAGCCAGCTATCCTTTTTGTTTGTTTGTTTTTTAAGTGTATTTATTTGTTTTGAGAGACAGAGAACACAAGCAGGTGAGGGGCAGAGAGAGAGGGGGAGGGAGGGAGGGAGACAGAATCCCAAGTAGGCTCCCCTCTGTCAGCACAGAGACCGATGTGGGGCTCAAACTCATGAAACCAAGAGATCATGACTTGAGATGAAATCAAGAGTCTGGCGCTTAACTGTCTGAGCCACCCAGGTGCCCCAACAGCCAGCTATCCTAATTTGATGGTTCCAAACATAATCCACTTTCCTTTATATACAGTAGATGGAGGAATCTATGTTAGGGCAGAAACAATTGGATACCACTCTGGAGGAATATGCTGGAATCCCAAGCTGCATCCCATACCTACTGAAGGCTGTGTCTTTACACCAAAGTCATTTTCTAACATTAAGTCTTACAGCTTGCTCCCACTGTGGGACCTCACCAGCTGAAAGCGACACCCCCACCCCCCCCAGAGAGGGCTTTCCAGCCATCCAAACTAAATCATCACCAACCTCTTTATCCCGTCACTTCATTTTAGCCCTCTGCATTTACAATTGTGTGTGTGTGTGTGTGTGTGTGTGTGTGTGTGTGTGTGTGTGTGTATTCCTGTCTCCCACACTGAAATGTAAGCTGCACCAGAGTAAGGACCCTGTCTGTGTTCTTTATCAGTCATTTCTCAGTATTCAGAATAATGCCCAACACTTAGAATACACTCAATAAATATTTGCTGGGGGCACCAGGTGGCTCAGTCAGTTGAGTATCAAACTCTTGATTTTGGCTCAAATCATGATCTCACGGTTACTGAGATCCAGTCCCATGTAGGGTTCCTTGCTATTATTGGAGCCTGCTTGGGAGTCTCTCTGTCCCTCTCTCTCGGCCCCTCCCCCACATGTGCGCTGTCTGTCTCAAAATAAATAAACTATAGAAAGTATATATTTTCTGAAATAATGAATGAATGTGCCACTTGCTTTGTAACTCAATCAAATGTATTAAAGGCACTCTCATCACTTTCATTTCTGCCTTAGACTTTTTGTTCCAGGACATCTCAGCAGCGTGTATTAACCAACAGCGAGATTCCTTCTATTTGTTTTCCTATTACTTGGGGTTACAATTTTAATAAAATATTTTTCTTTTTCTTTCTTTTGTACTTATAAGAGAAAATACACTTCTGCTCATGGGAAGAGAAATGTTAATTCTTCCCTTTAAGTGGACAATGTACTAACTGAATCAATTTTTCCAATTTTGGGGGAAACAAAAATGTGTCTAGTCCCCAAGAAAGACTTTTTTTTCCTTCTTCCTTGGCGTTAATGTACCCAGACAGCCTGTTTTCTGTTTTCCCAGAAGTCCTTTCTCAAAGTGGTCCTCTTCAAAAGCTTTCAAGAACATACCAGTGCTCTTTAGTGTGGAAGGCTATTTTTAAAAGAATGGGGGTGGGGAGGAGGAAGTTAAAACAAAATGAAAAGATTGAAAACTCTGGCCTAATTGACTTGTCCACTTGGTGCTGTTAAAACACAATGGTTTTGTCTATCCTGCTTATCGTAGGATAGGCCCACTAACTGGCCGCCATACAATGCACACTCTTCACAAGGAATAAAGAGTTTTCTGCAACAGTAACCTTACCTACTTAATCGAATCTTGAATAGTCTATGCTGAGCAGAGCCCACTGAAACAAACTAACTAGATGTCGCTTGTCACATAAATTAATTTACAGTTCTCTGATCCTGATTTGTAACTCTGCACAATAGTAAAACCTGAGCCAACAAAGGCGAGAAGGAGAGGATGAAGTTCCACTGGTACCTTTTCTTTTGAAGTGGCCCCAAACCTTAAAGCCTGTATTTCATTTGGGAAAGTCTTTTGCTAAAACCACTTCCCATATGCAACCCATCTGGAGGACTATAATCTAGTCTTGCCTGCAGCGAACCGACAATAATGATGCTTGCCTTTCATCACAGATCCCTGTGCACTAGACAAACATTAATTAATGCTCCCAACACACCTGTGAGGTAGGGAAGTATTATTATCCTTGGCTCTCAGATGAGGAAATCCAGACACCAAGAGGTTAAATGGCTTGCCTTAGGCCTCAGAGTGTGCTAACAACAATGCGAAACTTTCCACTAACCCATGGCCCTCCTTATGGCTGGAGCTCTGAGAAACTTTGAGGTCAGTTCATGAGCAGAACCATTTCTAGACGAGATGGGCTATAGCCAACTTGACATTTCCACAGGAAGTTTAGACCCCATTCCAGACCATAAATGAACTCCTGCCTAAAGGTCTTAAAATGTAGAAACAATAAGAAAATCTGGTGAATTTATCTCTTTCAGTGCCCTTCCCAAAGTACCCTTTAATTGTCACGTCTGAAGGAAAGTGATCAACTTGCTGGCCCGATCTTCAGATGGCACTTATTGAGAGGCTATGTGGCAGGCACTGTGATTTCAGTACTGGCTCTCATCTGCTTTCCAGAAAACTCAAGTGTAACTCCAGTAAAGCAACTATTGAGATTCGGGTCAAGTGGAAATTAGGAATTACTCTAAGGATGGCTCTTTCCTGCCCAAAAGTTGGCAAGAGGAGTATAAAATTACCAAGAGAATCCCAAAGGTCACCAATGCAATGTTCATAATATGCCAGGATAGCCTTCCCACTAAAGTCACAAAAGCTTACAGTCCACCCAGATTATCAGAAGTTCTACCAAAATGTGTGATCCTAGTTCTATGAATGAAAAATAACAACTACTTGTCACTAATTGAAGTCTTCTATGTCCCAGGCCTCACATAAAATATTACCTTTAATATTTGCAAACTCACATAAAATATCACCTTTAATATTTGCAAACCACCTTCAGAGAAGTTGATGGTATTTTTCTTTCATTTTACAAATGAAAAAAACAAGCTCAGTGTGTTAGGTGAGCTGCTAGTCAGTGGAAGAGCCAGGCATTAAAAAAATCAGGTTTGGGGGCACCTGGTGGCTCAGTCGGTTAAACGACCTACTTCAGCTCAGGTCATGATCTCGTGGTTCGAGGGTTTGAGCCCTGCATCGGGCTCTGTGCTGAGAGCATGGAGCCTGGAAGCGTGCTTCAGATTCTGTGTCTTCCTCTCTCTCTCTGTCTGCCCCTTCTCCCGCCCCCCACTTCCCACTCATACTCTGTTTCTGTCTCTCTCTATATATTTCAAAAAAGCAAATAAACATTAAAAAAAAAAAAAATCAGGTTTGAACACCAAGTCCATACTCTTAACCATAATATTTTGCTATGTCTTTTCTGAGAATAATTGATTCTTGATTGATTATCTCTTCTTTTTTTCGTTTTACTATTTCTTTATTCTCTTAGCACCTTCTATGAAAGCTTTTGAATATTAGACAGGTATCCCTAGCATGAGAATGAGCCTAAATGCCAAGTTTTCCTATGAAAATCTTCTCTGCACTGGTCCACTCAATAATTTGCAACACAGCTACACTTTGAGCTTTTGAACTTTTGTCAACCAAGCCCTGGGAAGACTACCTTTAGATTCTGTTATATAAAGAACTCTTGTTCGAAGTATAGCTTCTTATTCAAAGAGCACTGGGACCATTTATGTACTCTGGACCTCATATCTGGTTTGAGTCCCTGATTTCAACCTGACCTCAAGCTTCTGTGTAATAACTGGTTCATTTCTTTATCTATCCATGTATCAGTTTAGGCTGATACAGTTTGGCAAGTATCAGATTAGCCAATTCAAATTGACCAACAATAAAAAGGATTTATTGGTTGACTAAGTGACAAGGCCAGCAGTATTGTGAGCTTTGGGTATGGTTTGATCAGGATTCTGGTTCTGCTTCTTTCAGATTTATTCTCTTCTGTATGCCAGATTGTTTCTTCAACTGGCTCATTTCCTAGTTAAAAGATAGCTGTTAGTAGCAATTCATGCTTCAGCTTCCTTGTTTATATCCAAAACATGGTGATAAAGTTGGAAGGGGAGAGGGAGAAAGAGAAAGATGGATGGGAATTTTGACTCAGTGTCAAAATCATTACATAAGAATTATGGGCTTTGTGCTTATTAGACCACCAATAAATCTATCTTACGGCTAGGGAACTGACAACTACCCTGGATGGCTCAGGCCTGGGTACCTGATCCTATCACTAAGCCAAATGTGGGGGTGTGGGGTAGGATTATCTGAATTTTCTCAAATCAACCTACCCCATTCTCTATAGCTGCAACACAGTGGTGGAAAAGCCGTTACTCAAATGAAAATCTGGAGAGTGTTAGGAAGGAGAAAAAGGGGGGATGAGTATTAAGTAAGCAACCAATGAATGCCCTCCACAGTCCACCCCTTTGGCCACCCAAATTCATACATATTCACCTCCCTCTACCTGTACTTTCAAAATCGTCCACACATATGTAAAATGAATTCACTCAATGGGACATGACACAATGCCCCAAGTAGTTAAATCTAGCTCCAAGCCTAAGAACTGTGGCTAAATGGCCAGACTACTCTGACAAATCTTGCATTAACTTCTCATGGCCCACTGACACATGGCTAAGTGATGAAGTAACCTCCATCAATATACTTGATATGCAATGGTGGAGAGAAAACAAGACAACTGCAACTTTTTTAAATCCCATTTGGAAAAGAGAGAGAAGGGGAACAATACACATTGGTCCCAAGCCTACAGTATAGATCAGATCCTACTAAACAGTAATGTCAAGGATATAATGTCAAGATACAATATATATATTATGTATTATAGGTATATATTATATAAACATGAATTTAATAAACATAATGTTATAATATGTATATCTCACTGCTTTGACAGTAGAAAGTGTTCCTTGGTCAGACACTTAGCAGATTTGTCTTCTTTTGCAGGTAGAAAATGATTAATACAAGTTCTCGGAAAGAGTAGAGGTGTCACACTTCTCTGCCATTAATCAAGCAGGGTCTGCCTGTGGAGCTTGAAGCAAAATCAATCCTGCCCAAATTTCAAGTCTGCTCTCTAACACACAGTGGAAGAGGGGTAAGTCCCTAAAGGAAAATCTGGGTTCTGTAAGGATAGAGGATGAAAGTGAATGAATACTACTAGAGATTGCTGGTAGCCTAGCCTAATATCCATTCTCCTCCTTTTCTCTAATAATGGAACTCCAGACTGTGCTTGACAAAACTAAAGACCTCACTGCCTAGCATACCTTAGAGCTAAGAACCTGTGCCTAAATTCTGACCAGTAAGATGTAAACAAAACTGTTATGTGACACATTCCAGGAAATTTCCTTTAAGGACAGCTGGTGTGTGCTCTTTGTCTCTTTTCCTTTCCTCCATCTTGCTATCTAGAACATGGTTATGATGACTAGCATTCTAGCCACCATCTTGGGCCATGAGGACAAAGACCACTTCATAGGGATTGTAGAGAGTAAGCTGGAAAGATACTGGATCCCTAACCTCATGGAGCCACTAAAATATCCATGAGTTCTCTATCTCAAGACTTTATTACATGAGAGAAAAAATAAATGTTTACATTATTTAAGCCATCGTGTTGGAAGGGCATGGTAGTTTTGATTAATATTAATCTAGTAGTAGGACACCAAAATTTTTTCATTTAACCAACATTTATTTGGGCCTGTGCTAGATTCCTTGATCGTCAGTTCCTTTTATTCATTCAACATCCAGACTGACCCTGAACCTACTCTGACACTTTGTGCTGACTTTTTTCCCCATAGTCCTCTGGGTCCCAGTTGAGAGTTCTGCCTCCACTGTTTCCTGCTTTCCAGGGCCCAGTGTAACACTAATTCCTTTTCTGGGCAAGTTTTTCTCTCACCCTACTTAGATGGATGATTTCAGATTTTTGTGTGTCCTTATTCAGTTAAGCTGGATTTTATTTAATATTCCAGGGGAAAAATGAATTACTGCACATTCTTAGTACTTAACAATGCATTTGACCTGGTTTGTCTTCATTCAAAACTACGAATTCCCCTTTGACACTTCAGCCTTGACTTACTTCTGTGAAGTGATTTTCTAACCGAGCATCCCCCAACATTTCCCACCTCAAAAAAACAAAAAAAACCAAAAAACAAAAATAAACCTGATTTGAATTACAGATCGTATGAATGTAGTTCAAATTACATACTTTTTATTTGTATGGGTCTATGTCAGTAACTATGCATGATTGGAATTAGAATATGTGTAAGTGGGCACTTTAATGCTTTTTAATAAAAGGAATGATGATATATTTGTTCACTAATTTGAAACAGTACATTAGTAATACCTGTATCTTTACTGAACACTTTGTTGCATGGAAAATACTAACCACATTAAGTTCCATTATCACACTTAAATCACATAATGACCCTATGCAGCAGGAGCTATTATTACCCACATTTTAAAGATAAAGAAACCAACAAGTTAAACAATTGCCAAAAATCACACATGTAGGAAGTGATGTGTGGAGTCACTAAATCTGGATGGCACCAAAACTCTCTGAGCCCACAGAAGGAACAGAAATTTTCCAGGTGGTACCTCACCCGTAGTGACAAAAAACGACCTGCCCTGAGCTATACAGTCAACCCTTGGACTGGATGGGAAAAGATATGCATAAGAAAAAAGGTCAATGCATAAATGTTTCTGTGCCTTTAGAAGATAACCAGAGCCACTCATACACCTCCCTATTATCTCTCAAGCATTAATCTCTAGAATCTAAGCAGAAAGTCAGGGAGACTCCTTTATTGAATAGTTCATAAGCCAGGAAATCCACTGGCTTACAAAATTAACACATCCAACACAAACTCCGTGTGTGTGTGTGTGTGTGTGTGTACACATACGGTGGTCCCCTCTTTTTTTTTTTTTTTTTTTATGTTTATTTTTGAGAGAGGGAGAGCGCGAGCATGAGTCGGGGAGGGGCAGAGAGAAAGGAAGACACAGAAGCAGACTCCAGGCTCTGAGCTGTCAGCACAGAGCCCAACGCAGGGCTTAAACTCAGAAACCATGAGATCTTGACTTGAGCCGAAATCGGACGCTCAACCAACTAAGCCACCCAGGCGCCCCAGGCAGTCCTTCCCTCTTATCAGCAGGTTTGCTTTCTGACGTTTCAGTTACCCAAGGTCAACTGCGGTGGAGAAGCAGATGATTCTCCTTCTGACTAATCACTAGAAGGTTAGCAGTTGCCTCATGCTGCGTCACAACGCCTACGTCACTCACCTTACTTTATCGCATCATGTAGGTATTTTATCATCGCATATCATCATATCATCGCAAGATGAAGGGTGAGTACAGGACAATCAGATATTTTGAGAGAGACTGAGACAGAGAGATGGTGAGAGAGAGAGCACATTCACATAACTTTTATTATAATTATAATCGTTATAATATTGTTCTATTTTATTACTGTTGTTGTTAATCTCTTACTGTGCCTAATTTATAAATTACACTTTATCATAGGTATATATGTATAGAAAAAAACATTGTATACATAGGCTTCGGTACTATCTGCAGTTCAGGCATCAGCTGGGGGTCTTAAAATGTATCTCCCACAGATAAGAGGGGATTACTATAATAGGTGTGGTCTCTGAATGAAGATCTTGGGCTTGTTTTGGAATTCTAGCATTGTTTTCTAAATCCGAAAGCCCTCTTTAAGGGCAGGTTCCCTGATATACACACAAACACCGAGACACCCGGCTTCCCCCCACCAGCTGTTACAAATCTTGTGCTTCTAGTGCAGAATTAGAAAATAAGCAGGGTCCACCTTGCTAATAACAGCCCTGGCTGTGAGGGCTGTTGATAGAACGCATGACGGTTAAACCAACAGCAAAGGGTATTTGTTTTAGCCATTTACAGTTTTACAAAGAATGTAAAGAGACTGGAATGGAAACGGCTCCGGAACAAATAGCCGTGCTCACACTGTGCCACCTGTAGGCAGAGCCCGGTAATCTCAGTGAACACCTGAGGTACCAGAAAGAGAACTTATTCACCAGAAATGCGGGAATGAATGAGCCTGGAAATCAGTAGGGTCATTGAGACAATACCACAAGGTCAAGGGTCAACCACACACCACCTATGGTTTCTCATGGTTGCTACCAAAAGAAACAAATCTGTATTTCAACCTTCCATGTTTTAAGATTCTATAACAACGTAGTGTGAAGCATCTAAATATATTTGGGCATATTCTTATTGTGGGGGCAAGGGATATTTCAACCTTTCTTTGATGCTCACTCTACTTTTCTAAGAAGCAGCTTCAGTTAGCTGTAACTGGCTTCACCAACCCATTGGTCATTTTGGAGATCCAGTTTCCTTGCTTAAAATGTAGCTCAAATCAAGGAAAATTGTGGATGTGTTGAGTATGAGTCAAACTGGGAGTCAGAGCCATCCTATTCAAGGAAGTAGCCATAAGCCACCTGTAGGTACTCAAGTTTAAATTAATTACAAATAAATAAAATTTAAAATTCCATTTCTCATTCACAAAGGCCCCTTTTCAAGTGTTTAATAGCCATGTGTGACTAGTGGCTTCCATAGAAATAACCCTAATACAGAACTTTCCGTTATCACAGAAAGTTCTGTTGAACAGTGCCATTCTCTAATCTAGATCATTGGAATCAGAGATTCCCCTGCTAAGAGATTTAGGCTGTGTATGACAGATACTAACTACAAAAATTGTCTTCGTGAATTTGAGTTATACTTTCATGGATTCACAGTTATTCATGAGCTGGTGGTTTAGTTCAACCGTAACTTCCTACTAGCTACGTGCAGCTAGAATGAAATTCACCTGCATGTGATAAAAACACAAATTAACAGTGTCTTAAACACACAGAGTTCTCTCTGTTATGTCAGAGTTCCAGAGATCAGCAGTCCAAAGCTGGCATAGTAATTGGATTAAGTCATTAGGGACCCAGGCTCCTTCCCACTTTCTGTTATGTCACTTCCAGGAAATGGACTTCCGTGGCCTGATCTAAGATGGTGTCTAGAGCTCTAGTCTCTATATCTGCCTTCCAGGCAACTGCAAGGAGAAAAGGGAAGGAGTTGGGTAAGTCCTCTCCTTTAAGGATATTCCCTTAAGTTACAAACAACACTCTTGCTTGCATCCTATTGTCCAAAATGTAAATGCATGACCACTCCCAGCTGCACACAAAGCTGAGGAATATAGCCTTTATTCTGATGGCATAAGATTAGGGGTTTTATTACTTTGGAAGGAAAAGAGAATGGCTACTGGAGAGTAATCTGGAGCCTCTGCCATACGAAGAGTGTTGCAAAATGGTAAAATAGAGAAATAAAAAGAGAGTAAAGAGAATTTAGTTTTCTAAGTGCAAGCAACATTGGTAAGAAGTTGAAATGTGTAAATGTATTGAATAAATGAAAAATATCTGAGTTTCTGGTGATTTTCAATCATCTGTATTTCCTTGGTGGCCACCTAAATGCTGTGATTTAAGGATGACCCTCCCCTCCTAAACTCTCATTCACAGAGCTCACAATTCTTGTTAGCTTTCTCATAGGACTTGAAATGCCATCAACTGTAGATCTATTTCTGGTAACAAGGTATTTACAAAATGCAAACATTCCTGGGGATGGTAAGAGTATTCATTGTCAATTTGTTATGAATTAGTCAAATCCAACTTTTGATTGCCAAAGTTGGCGGGATTGGCTGAACGTGAATGGGGAGAATGCAGAACAAGTAATTTTGCAACTTTGGGACTGGGAAGACATAAGAGGAAAAGCATTCTGGGTGTACCGGTGCTGGGAGCAGCTAAAGATCAGAATGAGATCACTGGAAGCTTGGGGAGAGGATAAGAGACAGTCAGGGGTCAGGGGAGCAGAGAGAAGGGAATAGAGAATGAGATGCACCAAAATGGATGGACGTGAGAGCTGAGCAGGTCTCAAAGACGAATTTCATCTTGAAATTTCGCCTGGAATTGACCATGAATATTACAACATTTGTGTGGTTTCTTAGTAAGATGTTCAAGAATACAACCTTTTTATCTTCTGTTACAAAATTAAAAGGCATCCTGGAGGTGAAAATACGGTGCTAACTCAAGCACAAACCTTTTGTTTACACACAACAAAAGTAAAAAAAAAAATCTATTAACTAAAAAGCCTCTCTTACTGTTTGAACTGAGTTAAATTATTCACCTTTGATTTTAATTGAGCTGTCATTGTATTAGAGATTCCATCTGATAGCAACAGGAACAACAATGATAGCACTTCACAAGAGCTTTGAGGAAAGCACTATAATAAGTGCTTTACCTTATTATTTCATTTAATCTTCACAACACCTCTTTGAGGTGATATTATTATACCCATGTAACAGAGAAGGAAACTGAGGCTCACAACGGTTACATGGCTTGTGTAATATAACACAGTTAGTAGTGGCAGCGTCAGGCTGCAGACCTATGAGGCAGCATCACACTCCAGATTCTGTGCTCTTAACTCCTACACTTACCCTGGCTCCCTTCTTGGTGTTTGTCAGATATATCAGTGATGCACATTTAGATTAAAAGTGACACCTGAACAGGCTATATGCTATACCCCTTTCTCATTAAGGCATTCTCCATGTGATTGACATGATTCCTGGCTGCTTCAAATGTCCGTTATGGAGATGGACTGCCACTTCCCCCTACGATCTTTTTGCTCGCCTTCTCCCCTCTTCCCTGCCTGGTGCTCCCCATGCAACCCCCATTACCACCACCTCCAGACTGCAACCGAGGTGTTTTCTGTCAATGGTGTCACCTAGTGGTCAGAAACAGGAACTCGTTTATTTCACATCCCTTTCCTATGCCCTATCCTATTTCGCTCTTCAAGGATTTTTTTTCTTTCTTTCTTTTTTTTTCTTGGCAGAACATGTTCATCTCTTTACAGTCATCACTCCCAAGTTGTTCAGTCCTACCTCAAACAAGCTTTTCTACTTATACATCCATCTCATTTAACTCCCTTTATTCTTCCCCACCCTCTCTCTCTTTGAAAGGAAATGTCTCTTCCACTCACTTATTTTACTAGCCAAGAGGTCACCTTAATCATCAAGGAACAGTGAGCTCTGGAGTGAGACACAACTGGATTTGAATTCCAGATCCACCACTTATTAATTACGAGATCTTGAGCAAATTACATAAGCTTTCTAAATCTGAGTTTTCAAAACTATAAAATGGTGATAAATTGCCTACTATGAGTTGTTATGGAAATGAAATTAATTTAAATAACTTAAGAAAAGCACTACTACCTATCTGCACATAGTGGGTATTTAATGAATATCATGTCCAATGCCACCATGAGTTACGTATAAAATAATCATGCTACTGCATATATAAAAAAATGAAAGTCATACTTTCTTGGCTAAATGGTTCTACTTGAGAACCAATGTCTGTAATACTGAAAATATTTTAAGTAAGTTCCCATCATAATCTCTACAACCTCCATCTACTCACCGGTTCTTCTCTTTATCATAAATGTATGGTATTTCTTCTTGATGGATGAATCAAATATTTATGGAATAGCCTGGGTATGTAACCATCATTGACAAACACTATTCCTATGTAAAAATGCATTCTAAATTCCAAATATTCATAGATTAGGAATTTATTCTAGTTTTGGTTTTAAAATTATGAAAACTTTGAGTAAATGAACCCAAAGGCAAAGACTGTGTATGGTTATGTGTGTGTGTGTATATACATATTTTTTCTAATGGAAACCAGAACTTGTAAACAGATCTCACAAAATAGAGTAGAATCTGCTGATACACTAGAGAAAAATGTTAAAATTAACCTGCTCTAAGAGGTACTGATTCTCTCCAAACATAGTCTGTCATCTCAGTTACACATATGACACGTAAAACAGATCCAGCCATAGACGCCTGTGAACTGGCATTGGCAATATATGCAAATTACTGGTTTATGTTATTTACCAAAATGGAATGTTGCAAAAGCAATTCAATGGGGAAAGGATAGTCATTTCAACACATGGTTCCGGGACAACTGGACATCTATAGGCTAAAGAATGCATCTTGACCCATGCTTCATACCATATATAAAAACTAACCTAAAATGAACTATAGACCTAAATGTAAAAACTAAGACGATACATCTCTGCAAGGAAACATAGCAGAAAATCTTGAGACCTTGGGTTAGGCAATGATTTTTTGGACATGAGACAAAAACATGATACACAAAAGAAGTTGATAAGCTGAACTTCATCAAAACTAAAACTCCTGCTCATCAAAAGACACTATTAAAAAAATGAAAAAATAAGCCACAGACTTGTAAAAAAATATTCCTAACACAAATATGTGATAAAGGGCTTGAATCCAAAATATATCAAGGACTCTTAAAATGCAATAATAAGAAAACAGACAACCCAATTAAAAAAATAGGTAAAAGATGTAAACACTTCACCAAAAAAAGACATATAGATAGATGACAAAGAAGCACATTCAAAGATGCTCAACATCATTTGTCACTAGGTAAATGCAAATTTAAACTATGAGGAGATATCACTACATATCTATTAGCTTGGCTTAAAAAAAAAAACAAAAAACAAAAAATCCTGACAATACCAGATGCTGACAGAGATGCAGAGCAATGAGAACTTTCATACTTTGCTGTTAGAAATGAAAAATGGTTCATTCACTGGGGAAAACCCTTTGGTTGTTTCTCAGAAAGTTATACACACATACTGTATGATTGGGCAGCCCTCTCCTAACTACAAAAGAAATGAAAACATCTTCAAGCCAAAATCTGAATGCAAATGTTTGCAATAGTGGCTTTATTCATAATCACCAAAAACTAGAAACATCTCATACGCCGTTTAACTGGTACATGGATCAACAAGCTGTGGTTCATCTAAACAATAGAACAATACTCAACAATAAAAAGAACAAAGTGCTGGTACACACAAGATGGGTGAATGCATTGAACTGAGTGAAAGAAGCCAGACTTAAAAGCCTACATACTCTATGACATTCTGTAAAAGAGGAAACTATAGGGACAAAGAAAAGATGGAATGTTGCCAGAATCTGGGAGTCAGGGATGAACTGATGACAAAAAGACGTGACAGAACTTTTGGAACTGATACAAATGCTCTACATCTTGATTTGTGTGGTTGTTATATGACTATATGCTTTTTCCAAAACTGCACACTAAAAAAGGGTGAATTTTACTGTCTGTGAATTATAACTCAATGAAAAATATAAGTGAAAGTATTCAGTTTCACATTTCCTTTCAGGAGGCAGATAGAATTAAAATTACAAATGCTTCTATTTTTGCAATTCATATGGGCAAAATCATGTAAACTTTCATAGTTACTCAAAATATTAACAATGGTTATCACTGGGTGATATAATACAATAGAAATAGAATAGAATGGAATAGATTATATATATATAGAGAGAGAGAGAGAATAGATTATATATATATAATTCTAATGAATTATAGACACATTTTCTCTCTAATCCCTGTTTCCTTTTTTTTTTTTTTTAATTTTTTTTTTCAACGTTTATTTATTTTTGGGACAGAGAGAGACAGAGCATGAACGGGGGAGGGGCAGAGAGAGAGGGAGACACAGAATCGGAAACAGGCTCCAGGCTCTGAGCCATCAGCCCAGAGCCTGACGCGGGGCTCGTACTCCCGGACCGCGAGATCGTGACCTGGCTGAAGTCGGACGCTTAACCGACTGCGCCACCCAGGCGCCCCTCTAATCCCTGTTTTCTAATTCTCCTGCAACAGACATATGCAATAAGAACAAAGCTAAAAATTCATTCTTACCAATATCATTGGTTTTTGACATTTAGATAAGAATTTTGGTGTAAGAAGGTATTTTAGACCATCTTGTCCCATTCACAGTTAAAAGACAACTAAAACAAAACTAATGAGGTCAGATGACTTCTCTAAAGTACACACGGAAGCAACTAGAATAATTAAAGGGAACATAAAATGTTTATACAAATACTGTTACATAACAATAACTAGAATCAATAAATAAACAGATAGATATTATTTTTTAATTATGTCTAAAGAAATTATGTTTTTTTCCAGCCTGATAATGGGGATGTATTTCTTGTTGGTTTTTTTTGTTTTAATGTTTATTCATTTTTGAGAGAGAGAGAGAGAGAGAGAGAGAGAGAGAGCGCACTCATGCGCAGGAGCGAGTGTGAGTGGGGGAGGGGCAGAGAGAGATGGGGACAGAGGATAGGAAGCAGGCTCTGTGCTTACAGCAGCGAGTCCCACGCGGGGCTGGTACTCACCAGCAGGGAGATCATGACCTGAGCTAAAGTCAGGAGCTCAACTGACTGAGCCACAGGCTCCACTGGAGGTACATTTCTTAAAAAGATGCTGCCTCACCATAAAATCTACCTTCTGCTTCTTGCCCCCCCTTTCCCATAGTGGTAAATTACACAGACACTAGGCTGTGCCCACACACTATCCCTTGGCAAGAACTATCAGAGCAAGAAATCAACATATTCTATGGTTGCTTCTACTTCACAAAGGAACATTTCACTCTTTTGCAAATATGAAAATGGTATACTACAACAAATTTGAAACCTATTTTGAAAGCACATTTTAAAACTTTAAGATACTCTAATAAGTGAGGATGTATGAGAAGTAATTTAAAAATGATTTATGATTACCAGCCTTAAGTCAAAATCATGATGAATTAAAGAAAATCAAAATCAAACAGGTGTAGCTGCCTGAATTACAGAATTTACATTGGTAAGCAAAGGCAATTCATTGACTTACAGAATATTAGAGTTTTGGGGAAATCTAAAAGATCCACTCATCAACCTCCTATACTCTTTATTGCTACATTGCTTCATTAAAAAAAAAAAAAAAAAGCCCAGAGAATCAATGCTTTGTCCCAAGTCTCACACCACCTTAGAGCTGCTAGACTGAAGGTGGCCTCCCAACTCCCACCTGGGGCTCCTAGTACACCATAGAAGAGGAAAGAAACCACAAGACAGGATCTAGAAATGAACTGTGAAAGCTTAGTAGCACCCTCTACTTTTCTATGTGCTAGTTGTAAAACTAAGTTATTTTTGTTAATGTTGATTAGCTGGCTTGTATTTTTTAAACTGGAAGAAAAGAGATATAGGCTTGTAAACAGTCACAGCAGATAACATTTCTTTGGGGAGGTATTTTTTTACTATCAAGTGAGAGTTATGTTATTTCTGGTACATTCCAGAAAGTACTAGTGTTGATAAATTATACTGCTATGCTTGTAGCCACTTTCCAACAATATTTGTAGTCAACAAGTTGGCTCACATAATAAAAAAAATGGGAGTGGGGAGAGAAAAGGAGACATACTATTAATCCTAAATCCTAAATGTGTCAAGAATCTTCTGGGATTTATTAGGGTCAAGAAGTTGCCTTAAGGATCCATTTAAGGTAATTTCAAAGTTAAATGGGATATAGATATCTTTGCCTCAGAAATTGTTCTCGAGTTGGATCAGTATAATTTGGTGCTAGTCTCAAGATATTCAGCATAACTTTTTAATTAAAAAGCTTTTTTTGATGCAGAAGTAATACATGCCAAATGTTTTTAAATAAGAAAATGATTTAGAAAAGTATTTTGAAGAAGAAAATAAAAATAACCCATAATCTCACCCTGCCAAGATAGCCACAGTTCAATTTTGTTGTATTTCCTTCCAGACTTTTGTTTGTTTGTTTATGTATGTGTTTGTATTTGTGTATGAATTTGTAAACATTTACTTAACTGCATAATTAGTACATAATTTCATTTTGTAATTACACTTTTTTACTTAAAAATAGAATCATAGAAATTTATTTTCATGACAACAAATACAGATTCACATCATTTCAAATGTAAGACAAGGCTTTGTAGACGAGTATTTAGGTTGATAACAGATTTTTATAAATCAAAAATATTACCCAGTAAATAACTTACATATATCATTAGTTACTCAATAATTATTTCCTTTGCAAAACTATCTGGAAGTGAAGTAACTAGATAAAGGAATATGTACCTTTTAAAGTTTTTTTTGTACGTGTGAAAAACTGTGCTCTAAAAAGATTGTGCCAACTTACACTACCATTAGCAGTATGTGAGATTGTTAATTTCCTGGCTCCCTTATCAAAAGTAGATCTTATTATTTCAATAATTTTTTTCATTCTGGGGTGCCTAGGTGGCTCGGTTGGTTAAGTGTTGGACTGTTGATTTCAGCTCAGGTCATGATCTTACCATTCATGAGTTCGAGCCCAGCATCAGGATCTGCACTGATACCATGGAGCCTGCTTGGTATTCTCTCTCTCCCTCTCTCTCTCTGCCCCTTCCCTGTTCATACACGTGCACACACACTCTTCCTAAAAATAAATAAATAAACTTAAAAAAAAAGCCTTTAAAAATAATTTTTTAAGGGCACCTGGGTGGCTCAGTCAGTTAAGCATCTGACCCTTGATTTTAGCTCAGGTCATGATCTCATGGTTCGTGAGTTCATCAGGTGGAATGTTCCAATTTTCATGTCCTGTTTTCTTACTACAGCAGCTTGAAGAGATTTGCTTTTATTTCTCCTGTTTACAGATATTTTGTAGAGCGTTCCTAGTACAAGAACATCTGTCAATATAGTGAAGTGTGAGTTTTTTAATGGACAGCATTGTGGGCTGTTGGCCTGCCTTGTGATTCTCTTTTATTTAGGCAGAGTCATTACCTCTCTTCTCTGTTTTTTCTTTCACTTCCACATCTCAGAAGGGTACTTCCTATCTTTTTTCCATAGGGCTGTTTGCTGGCATTGTAAAACCTGCTTGGGATTCTTTTTCTCTTCTCTCTCTCTCTGCCCCTCCCCCACTTGTTCTCGCTGTCTCGAAAGTAAATAAAACTTTAAAATAACAATAATAATAATAACTTTTTTCATTCTGAGAGTGAGGAAATAATATTGTTTTTATTTGTGTTTAGTTATTGGTGAGATTGACTCTTTTTCATATACTTATTGGCCATTGATTTCTTTTCCCCTTTGAAATTTGACTTCCTCCAATTTTCTATATGGGTGTTTATGATATATGTATGAGAGCCTCTTTTCACCTTAAAGCATGCACAGTAATTCTGATTGACATTAGAATAATGGCAGCTACCTGAACATAAATCTTGGCACATACTGTCCCCAAAATCATGAGATCAAAAAGGAGAATAAATAAACCCGCATGATCCAGGACACAGAGAACACTTCAAATAACTCACAAGTATAAAAATAAGTACTAAATTCCAATAAAATTATTTGGATTACTATTTTGGAATTTGCAATACTAAATTCCAAATCAAATATTAGATTTCCTGCTGTCACTGCAAGACAATTGGTGTGGAGAGTAGTGGAAAGCAATCTTAATACACTGGGGAAAGGAAGAGATGAATAGAGGACATCAACAGAACAAAGACAAAATCCCTCCCACAAAAAGAAAGTCCAACACTAAACTCTGAAATAGTAAACACAAATCCGGAACGTGTTGGGCCATGGCACCAGTTACAGGAAATTCAGCTAAAATGGAGGTGGCAGTCTTGAAGAAGCTTTACTTCTGGAAGAAAAAAGATAGGAAGTACCCTTCTGAGATGTCGAAGTGAAAGAAAAAACAGAGAAGAAAGGTAATGACTCTGCCTAAATAAAAGAGAATCACAAGGCAGGCCAACAGCCCACAATGCTATCCATTAAAAAACTCACACTTCACTATATTGACAGATGTTCTTGTACTAGGAACGCTCTACAAAATATCTGTAAACAGGAGAAATAAAAGCAAATCTCTTCAAGCTGCTGTAGTAAGAAAACAGGACATGAAAAATTGGAACATTCCACTTGATGAAAATTCTCCACAAAAAAACTACAAAGCAGAAGAAAATCATAACACAACTCTCTAAATGGAAGTAAATAGTCTCAAACATTTATTTGTAATTAAAAAATACTTATTACCAGAAATTTGAAAACTTTGCAAAGAAATGTACAAAAAAAAAGAAAGAAATGGAGCAAGAGTTCACTGAATATGAGAAAAAAGTGGAAGAAAAAGGAAAAAAAAAAACCCTCAGGAATGGAGAATAAATTACAGGGTATCCAAAGCAAAATATTTTCAAATAGAAAAAGATAGGAAAACAAAAAATAATAAAAATGACATAGAGAGAGAACTAAAAATAATCAGAGAGAAAGTGGTTAAATAGAAGATTAGCAAGTAATATCTACTCTATGTATAATTGGCGTCCCTAAAGAAGAAAAAATATTGCTTTCTAAAAATAATAGAAAATATAAATAGAGACAGTGAAAGGACTCATCATATACATAAGAAAGTTGATTCAAAATGATTAATTCTAAGAATATGTGCCCTTATTTTGAAGGAGGGTAAGGCTAATCAACTTTACAATTGTTAAGTATGAAGGGAGTGAAAAGGAGACAGAGGAGAAGCCTCAAGGCAAAAGAGGCTAAAGAAAGAGAGAGAGAGAGGGGAAAAAGAGAGAGTGAAAGAACAGAAAAGGTAATACAAATACAAAGCATGGTGCGATTGTAAATAAGCCCAAATATATCAATAATCACAATACATGTAAATGTACTAAACGGTCCAATTAAAAATCAAAGATGGTCGAACATAAAATATATTTAATATTATGCTACTTATACAATATTTTTACAGTATACATTAAATAAATTATTGGAAATGTTAAAAGAGTTTGGTAAGATAACTAAATTTTTAGAGATCAATATAAAAAATCAACTGCATTTTTAAACACTGCAATAATCAATTAGAAAATGTAAATATTAGGGGCGCCTGGGTGGCTCAGTTGGTTCAGCACCTGACTTCGGCTCAGGTCATGATCTTACGGTCCATGCATTCGAGCCCCATGTGGGCTCTGTGCTGACAGCTCAGAGCCTGGAGCTTGCTTCAGATTCTGTGTCCTCTTCTCTCTGCCCCTTCCCCACTTATGCTCTGTCTCACTTTGTCTCTCAAAAATAAATGTTGAAAGAAGAAAGAAAGAAAGAAAGAAAGAAAGAAAGAAAGAAAGAAAGAAAATGTAACTTTTAGAAAGCTACCATGTATAATAGCTACAAAAACACAAAATATTAACTATGTAGAGATATATCCAACAAAAGATATTCTTTTATACATAAAACTCATTGCAAGGCATTAAATGAATGGACAGATAAAATATATGTAATAAAGGAGCACCAGGTGGCTCAGTCCGTTAAGCGTTGAACTCTTGATCTCAGCTCAAGTCTTGATCTCAAGGTCGGGAGTTCAAGTCCCTCTTTGGGCTCTGCTCCACCTTGGGTGTGAAGCCTACTTAAAAAAAAAAAAAAAAAGATACCACACATAATAGAGATTTCAATGTTTGCCAAATGTATTCATATTCTCAATGAAATGTCAGTTAAATTCTCTTAAAATGTATACGAAAGAACAAAGGACTAAATAAACAGCAAACAAAAACTAAGGCCCTCCTGATGATAGCAAAGTATGTGATCTTGTTATCAGATAGCAAAGCAATATAAAGCCATACTAATTAAGACAGAAGGATGTTGGTGCAAGGATAGCCAGGTAGACCAATGAATTATTAAAATAATTGAGATTCAATTTATGTTTAAGCATGGCAGATCTGTGAAGAAAAGATGGACTATATTGGCTATTCATATAGGAAAAAATTGATTTGGTTAATATCTATTGTAGGTAGTTTAAAGTCTTACATATGATTAGCAAAACTATAAAACTTTTAAAGATAGTATGGAGAAACCTTTATGACCTCAGGTTAGAGAAATATTTCTTTTTTTTCTTTTTCTTTTTCTTTTCTTTTCTTTTCTTTTTTTTTTTTTTTTTTGAGAGAGACAGTGTGAGCAGGGAAGGGGCAGACAGAAAAGGAGAGAGACAATCCCAAGCAGGCTCCACGTTCACCATGGAGCCAGAAGCAGGGCTCAATCTCACCACAAATGGTGAGATCATGACCTGAGCTGAAATCAAGAGCCAGACACTTAGCCTACTGAGCCACCCGGGTGCCCCAAGAAATATTTCTTAAACAAAAAGACAAAGTATATAAAGATACAAAAAAAAAAATGATAAATCTGACTACTATGAAATTATTTTTTTATTCAACCAAAACCACCATAAAAACGATGAAAAGATAAGCCACATATTGGGAAAAGACACGGATAGTACATATAACTGACAAAAGGCTAGTATCTTGACTACATAAAGTCCTACAAGAAAACTCAATAGAAAAATAAGTCAAATACATGAACAGGAAGAGGCAATCCAAGTGCTTCATAAGCCTTAACAAAGAAGGAAAATGTGTAGATAGAAAGAA
Source organism: Puma concolor (assembly GCF_028749965.1). Lineage (NCBI taxonomy): Eukaryota > Metazoa > Chordata > Mammalia > Carnivora > Felidae > Puma > Puma concolor. The sequence continues at coordinate 47,573,286 of NC_141672.1, forward strand.
AGAGAAAAATGTCAACCTCATTAAAACTCAGGCACAAGCAAACTGAAACTATAATAAAATATCATTCCACACACACCAGATTGGCACACATTTTTACGTTAGTTAATACCAAACAACTTCATGGGAGAATAGGCTGGCATTACCTAGCAAAAGAGAACACATGCATTCTATAACTCAGCAACTCCAAAAGAAACAGTTGAAAGTATGCACCAGGAGACAAGAATACTCACAACAGCATTGTCTCAAATGCCCATCACAATAGAATAGATAAATATATTGTACATTCAGACAATGGGCTTCTGTCTAGTAGTGAAAAAATGAAGGAATTACACCTACTTGAATTACACCTACTTGCATCAGTGTAAATCAGTATTATTTCACCTTATTTAAAGCTCGTATACAGGCAAAATTGATATATTGTATAGGGATGCTTAAATAGGTGGCAAAACAACAACAAGGAAAAACAAGAAAAGAATTAACACAAAGAAGACAGTGCTTGCCTCTTGGTGGAGAAAGTGGAAGAGATTTTTGGCAAGGGACACAGAGTAAGCTTCTAAGTTATTGGTAATATTCTATGTCTTTAGGTGTCGGACACACTGCTGTGTATTTTAAATTGTGTATACATGCTTTTAAACATTTGCACGTATTCTATCTGCTACAATTAAAAATCAAAAGGAAAGGATTATAGTGAAAGCTTCATTTGGGGCTGCCTTCCCCTGGAATGTTAGCCAGATGAAATTTTTAACATTTTAAACTTGCATCTCTTGGAAATTCAAACCAAAACAGGCAGGCTCTAAGCCTCAGATTTCAGACCAGCTGGATGAGTGATTCGGCATGTGCTATCTGCTTTGGTTACTTAAGTGACAGATTTTCTTTATCTGCCATGAGAAATTCATTTACAAAGCCAGAAGGCACAAAGCTGCATTTGACTAATAAAATGCTCTCTGTGTGTCTCATCTTCTCCTTCTTTGGTTATTTGCTACAGTTGCACAACTCCTGGGAGGAAAACTTTTTTTTACCAGCACCTGTGTGCACCAGCATCAGCATCTAATGCATTTTGGTGGGGCTTAATTTATAGCAGACTCTAAACCAGTTGGGCCATCTGTCTGATTTACAGATTGGTGAGCAGACTCCTGAGTAATTCCACCCAGCAGAAGAGAGAGAGAAAAACCTATTCATAGGCAATAGACCAATTGTAGATAGGTAGATGGTGGGAGAAACAGGAAGATAAGCAAATGGAAGAGAAAGGCAGAGAATACTGTGATGGATTTTTTAATGTATATTTCGGGTCAGCTCTAAGTATGTAACAAACTAATTCAAAATCAGTGCAGTTTGAGTTCTTGGGTCCAGCCACACCTGAAAGCAGGACTCTGGAGTCAAAAGAAGTTTCAAGGTCTCTCAATTTTGGATTTTTGTTTTGTAAGTGAAAGAAGTCCTTATTATAGCACAGTGTCACTGAAGAACAGTGGATACAATGTAACATAGTGAGAGCTTTGTGGAATGCAACATACTGGCTTCAGAGGCTTAGGAGAGTCCCAGGAACCACTGTATTTTGTTGCAGCAAAAATCAAATCTGCAGAGATCCAGGCACTGAGCAGTTGGCGAAGGTGTGCACTAGACACACATATTTAATGAGGAAAGGATGGCCAGATTTAAAATCACAACTCTCAGCCCCTCAGTTAGAGGATTCTTTCAATATTTGCACACATAATAGCTGCACTGCCAAATCAATAAAATGTGATTTTGATAGGGACCTGTGTGGAGAATTTTCTGTTTCTCATGTATCTTTCTTTGAACCAGCCAGTGGCTCCACCCTGGAAATGAGAAACCCAAATAGAGAAGGAGGGCCCTCCTCCTTCCCTCCATGTTTTCTGAAGAGAATAGAAAACAGCTCCACCTAAGGAATGAAAACTTAAAATGCCTCCGAAATAAGAGCTCGCTGAGATTGGGGAAGAGACAGAAGGGAGAGGTATTAGGTTTGGCTGAGGCTTTCAATTAATGTAATCCAGATGCTGGTCTAAAATCTAGATAAGATTGTCTTAAAACCCCGATTCCATCATTTGTGCAAAGGCCAGTGCCATCCCCCAAATTTCTGTGAGTTCCTGGGTTCCTTATGTTCCCAAGGTCACCTGCAGAATTCCTTCCAGTTGGGAATCATCTTCTCATCTTCCAATCCAGGTAAGGATATCAGCCACTTTTCATGATCTCTACACCAAACAAACAGCCAAAAACACTCACAAAAGGTTTTGTGAGTATGGCAGTCTGCAAACATAAAATGTTCTTTAAAGTTCTTTGTCTGTCCAAGCTGCTCCTCCTTCTCCTTTACCCCTTGCCCCATCTGCTCAGCCATGGCCCTATTCAAGTACAGAACCAGCCATCGATCTCTTTTGTTGCCTTGTCTACAGCTAACCTGCACTTCTCATTATTTACCCTGAAGGTTTATCAAATGTTCTTCTGCACATAGAAACCAAGAGAATTTTGGTTTCAAGTGTTAGATAATAAAGACTGGCACCATGATATTGCAAAGGACCAAGGAGCATGAAAGCGTCCCCAAGGAAGGACATTTTCTGTGTCCCTAAATAATTAATGGCGTGTTTGTAGAAGAGGCAGAGGCTCAAGGGACATGCAAGGCCCTCTCCTCTGGGGACTCAAGTCTGGCAAGCACACCAGGAAGGTGTCCCCAAGCCATGAGTGCTAGAGCAGAGGACAGGCTACACACTCAAGACACCCAAAGACAATGTCCAAGACTTTGTGAAACTGTCTCCTTATGTAATCTGCAGATCTAGGCTGGTTGATCCTATTTTTACTCACTAAATCTTTTTCTAAAACATCATTTGGGGCTGATGGTGATAGGGAAGGAGGATGGACAAGTTAACTTTACCCGATGCTTAGACATACTTTTAAAAAGGAATGATCTTTATTATCTCTAGTAGATCTCATCTTGCCCTCAAATTCACATGTCCAATGATAGCAAAAGAAACAAAAATTTATATTTGTCAGTTAAAGCTATCCCAGCCTCTTTTGGTCTAATGCAATTGATAGTAGGTTAAATATTCATTTAATTCAAAGTTCAAACCCTGCAGCAGGGCTGAGTGTTTTTTCTCAGGATGTCTTTCTTCATTCTCATTCTCTTAAGGTTGTGTCTGGGCAGAAGTTGCATAACTTTGTTGGGGGGCTGGGAGGAAGGCCCTCAGGGCTGTGGATTTTCTCCATGAAGTAGAGTGATTCATCTTGTGCCTGGAGGTGCATCTGGTTCCACATGGTTCCTTGAGCACCAGCCTGGTGTTCTTCGGTCCCTGTCTCAGACTCTAGCTGGAAGTTTCTGCCGTTTATGATCTCCTACTCCTAGCTCTTGTGCTCTCAGAGCATTTGCATCTCCCCAAGGCAGGCAAGAACATCACGTCCCTTCCATGTTCTTTCCATGCTGGAAGGCAAGGAAAACTGAGAGGCCTTGACTCACCAAGTCTCTTCCTAAACATTCCAAGCAGCTATTTCTAGCTGCAGTGTCTGTACTGACCTGAAAGTCAAAAGGACTAGGAAATGTTAAATAGTGGAAATGATCTCAGAAATCATGCAGCCCAGGGGAGCCTGGGTGGCTCAGTCGATTAAGCATCCGACTCTCAGTTTCAGCTCAGGTCATGATCTCATCGTTGTGTGGGTTCAAGCTTTGTGTTTGGCTCTGTGCTGGCAGTGTGGAGCCTGCTTGGGATTCTCTCTCTCTCTTCCTCTCTTTCTCTGCCCCTGCCTTGCTTATGCTGTCTCTCTCTCAAAATAAATAAATAAACTTAAAAAAGAAAAGAAATCATCCACCTCATTTCAAATATATCTCTCTGAAACACAGAACACAAAGGAGGGAGAAAGGGGAAAGGTAGTCTTGGGGACACTCAAAGAAGACACATGCATGAGTGCTCAGTCTTGAATGACGAATAGGGGGTTGCCAGGTCAACAAAGAGGAGAGAGGCATGTAAAAACATTACCACAATAACAGCATCAAGATAATATCTTCCTGGATCTGCCCAACCCACCCCTCTTACGGACTCACAGAGCTCATCAACTGATGCTGAAGATGTCAAGGAAGTTCTCATAGTTGTCCCCACACCAGCCTTTCGGCTCTGAAGTGGCCATCCCTGCTGTGCCACATAAACAAGACAACATGCATGGAAAAGGAAATTACATGTATCGACAATGTCGGGTAACAGAACAAGATTGGCCATTCCATGCAGCACCTGGGTGGCTCAGTCGGTTAAGCGTCCAACTTCAGCTCAGGTTGTGATCTCATGGTTCTTGAGTTCGAGCCCCGCGTCGGGCTCTGTGCTGACAGCTCAGAGCCTGGAGCCTGCTTTGGATTCAGTGTCTCCCTCTCTCTCTCTGCCCCTCTCCTGTTCACACTCTGTCTCTGTCTCTCTCTCTCTCTCAAAAATAACCTTAAAAATTTTTTTCAGGGGCGCCTGGGTGGCTCAGTCGGTTAAGCGTCCGACTTCGGCTCAGGTCATGATCTCGCGGTTCGTGAGTTCAGGCCCCGCGTCAGGCTCTGTGCTGATGGCTCAGAGCCCGGAGCCTGTTTCAGATTCTGTGTCTCCCTCTCTCTCTGACCCTCCCCCGTTCATGGTCTGTCTCTCTCTGTCTCAAAAATAAATTAAAAAAAAAAATTAAAAAAAAAAAATTTTGGCCATTCCATGACTAAATTCCAAGCGAGCAGTGATATGTTCATAGAAAGAAGTCACCTGGGTTCTCCAACCTCCCTGGCTTTGACCTTCTTAAAGTCACCCCCGGTATCCCTGTATGTCAGCTCCCCACAGAAATCATGAATGCAAGTTTCTTCACCATCCCTTAGCTCTTCTTGCCAGCCCAGGGAGGAGCACTGTCAACACTGAAGTAATTTCCCAATGACTACAGAACTTTCAAGTGAGAAGTTTAAAAAAAAAAACACCAAAAATAAGTAAATGCCTAAAGACATAGAACTACAAGTCTTTAGACATGGATTCTACCAACAAGTCTGCTCTAACTAACTGGGTGACTTTAAACAACTCCCACACCCACTGTGCTGCTGGGTGTGCATATATGCACAATGAGATTAGATGATGACCTCTGAGGCCTCTCTACGTCTAAAATTGGGCAGTTTCATGTTTTTACCACAAAAAAATATTGAAAGTACTAACATCTTTGTCATCGACTGCATTTTGCATTTAATTATCATTTATTCATATTAATATGTCCAATTCCATGGACATGTCACAGGAATTCCTTGCATGTCACAGGAACATGTAAGCATATGAAATGATTGGCCCCTCTTATTCCTTTTTACAAACTCTTAGGACAAACAAAATCCATAGCAGCACAGGCATTCAAAATAATTTTGAGCACATAGTGTAAGTATAGTGAATTTCCCATGTTGTCTTTACTTGAAGCACCTCTCATAATTCAAGTGAGCAAGATACTTTGAAAATATACATATGTTGGAATTTGACTCAAAATAACTGTCTTTCATGGTTTACATTGACTACAAAGGGAGTTGACTTGTAAGATGTACGTGTTTTTGGGTGCTTCTATGTGCTTTTACAAGTGTTTTTTTTTTCTTTTTGATGATTCAAACCATATGTTGAGGTATTTAGAAGATTATTTTATCAGGAATCCTCCAGTTTTAAAGAAATACCAAAGCAGAGCCCACAAGTTTATGTAAGATGTGTATGGACACATGCACATACACACACACACACACACACACACACACACACACACACACACACTTGGGTGTAAATCATCCTTTGTCCTCCAACAGTTGGGCTGCCATATTGATAAATAGGACCTGTCACATTAATTTAATCTTGAATTGCTCTGAAACATTGTTGTGGTACAAATATAAATTCTGTAGAGTAATGGAATGTGTTAACCATTTAACAAATGAATGTTTAATGACTGTGAATAGAAAACAAGAAACAAAAATTCTAGGATTCGGTAAATTTATCCTGTATGTTTGCAAAGCTTGCAAAATATTTACAGAAAGCAATGTTATATCATACTTCAAATAATGCCCTTGGAAAGCATTTCTGTGATAGACTCTACCAAGATCTTGCTGGGGGTCTTGCCACCAAATAAATTCAAAATACTCTGTCTCTAAGACCAGCCAAAAACCTCACCTCACCCAATGATGCTTTATTAACAACTGTTATGTCCTTAAACATAAGCCTCTGGAGTGGCAATAGGTTTCATCTCTTTTGACAGTTCTGATCCACAAATAGTAAGTTTAAGAATGCTGTCCTGAGAAGGATTGGAGGCTGCATGTTGGGATCAGAGTCCTGACCGATCATTCATGTCTGCAGTGGGAGAGGGAAACAGCCATGGCCACATAAGTGCTGTACGTCTTCACACATCTCCACAGATATGCGTGTTCTGAACCCCCCTGTGTGTGATGTTGGAAACAGTCATCCTGTCACACAGCTGTCATCATGTCATTATTCCTTCCAGAATTTGAACTTGCTCTAGATTATGCTTCAGATCGACAGGTGGAAGCAGACAAAAGAAATGTGTTCCATTCATTCATTTCTCATATTGATACCACTCTTCTTAACTCCCATGTAACAATCCCTTTTGTTTTTATCTCTTTTTCATTGCCTCTCCTAGGCTCTCTGGGCACCCAAAACAAAAACAGTCAAAAATTGAATGTAAGCATAGCACAGGCAGAAGGAGCAGGGACTATATTAGCTTTCATGATGAAAATAGAAAAGCCTCCCACACAGCACGATTTTATTTTATTTTATTTTATTTTATTTTATTTTATTTTATTTTATTTTATTTTATTTTATTAATTTTTGTTTATTTACTTTGAGGGAAGGGGAAAATCCCAAGCAGGCTCCACGCTGTCTGCACAGAGCCCGCTGCAGGGCTCAATCTCACCAACCAGGAGATCATGGCCTGAGACGACATCAAGAGTCTGACGCTTAACCAACTGGGCCACCCAGAGCCCCTGCATGATTTTATTTATGTCTCATTTATTTTGGAAAAGGGAAACCTATAGGAAGAGAGAGAAAATCAGCAGGGTCTGGGGATAGGAGAAGGATAGTGACTACAAAGAGGCATTAAGCATCCTTAATGGGGTCATGGAAATGTTCTGTATCTTCATTGTGATAGTGGATACACAACTGTATTCATTTGTCAAATCATTGAACTGTATACCTAAAAAGGAATTTCACTCTATGTGATTACACCTCACTAAAGCTGGTTTAAAAATAAAATTAAAAGCCTTGAATAATTGTGGGGAACCTGGTTGGCTCAGTCAGTGGAGCATGTAACTCTTGATCGCAGGGTCATGAGTTCCAGCCCCACATTGGGTTCAAATTATGTAGAATAATTTGAAACATAAAATGTGAAAGTAGCAAGATAATATACATCTTGTCTGCATATAGATACATATAACTTGCCTATAACGCATTTAAGTTCAGATAGTAATCTTGTGTATGGCTATTGTTTTGTTTCTTCAAAGAATTTGAGTGGCAAGAGCATTTACCTTAGACTCACACAAGCTTTTGTGGAATTGAGGGGGCTCCCCTCAAACACGTCAGGATCACACCGCCTGGACCTTTTCTTCTGCAGTAAAATTCACTAGTTGAAATGCCAGCAAAACATCAGTGTAGTAGATCCTTCTTCAAATTGGCCTCTGCCAACCCCTCTTCCACCGGTGGTGCATTTGTAATTAACAAGACAGATGAGTTCTTTCAACCTAGACTTCCAATACCCAAGAAACAATGTATCTAGGAGTCCTTTAATCCACCCACCCCACCCACAAAACATAACAAACGAAACAACGCATTTGAGATGGCTAAACTTCTGACCTGTCAAAGCAAAGAAATGAAGAACCAAATATTGCAAACTATCATCAGTACACTACATATCAGAAACAAATTACTTTGTTAACTTAGTTTATTAACATTGTTGTATTACAATATTACAGTTTCCATGGTTATAGTACCCAGAATGTTCAGGAAATGTTAGATCAAACCTTTCATTTTCTTCACTCCCAGTGAGACTTTTAAATTGTTAATGCCCTTGGAGCACTTGGGCGGCTCAGTCCGATAAGCCTCTGACTTTGGCTCAGGTCATGATCTGGTGGTTTGTGAGTTTGAGCCCTGCATGGGGCTCTCTGCTGACAGTTCAGAGCCTGTAGCCAGCTTCGGAGTCGGTGTCTCCTTCTCTCTCTGCTCCTCCCCTGTTCACGCTCTGTCTCTCAAAAATAAATAAATGTTAAAAAATTTTAAATTTTTTTTTTTCTTTTTTCAACGTTTTTATTTATTTTTGGGACAGAGAGAGACAGAGCATGAACGGGGGAGGGGCAGAGAGAGAGGGAGACACAGAATCAGAAACAGGCTCCAGGCTCTGAGCCATCAGCCCAGAGCCCGACGCGGGGCTCGAACTCACGGACCGCGAGATCGTGACCTGGCTGAAGTCGGACGCTTAACCGACTGCGCCACCCAGGCGCCCCATTGTTAAAAAATTTTAATTGCTTAGGCATCAAAAATGTGCACATTATTATTAATAAAAACTCACTATAACTACTAATGAATTTTATGAAAGTGTATCTAACTTCTCAGTATTTTTTTAGATAAATCCCTTTGTACTATCATTAATATTTTCTCTTATCTTAATCACAATATTTATGTGCTTAGTTGCTATAGAACTATGGAAGCTATAGTAACCTATCTGAATTTTATGGTAAGAAATTTTAAATGTTTTGGACTATAAAATGATTCTGAAAAACAAGAAGAAACTGTGGTCATTACCTGATTAAAGTGGCTCCTTGACAACTGCAGAATACTCCTTAAATGTTTTTGTTTTGTTTTTATGAGCTGGGTTATAGTTTATTTTAGATTCAGTGTGTAAGAGAGATCATACAGTATTTGTCTTTCCGTGTCTGACTTATTTCACTTAGCATAATCCTCTCAAGTTCCAATGATAGTGTCACAAATGGCAAGATTTCATTCTTTTTTATGGCTGTATAACATTCCATTGTGTGTGTGTGTGTGTGTGTGTGTGTGTGTGTGTGTATTTGTGTGTGTGTGTATATATATATATATATACACATCACAATTTCTTCATTCACTCAGCCATTGATAAGCACAGGTTGTTTGTATATCTTGGGAGTAATGCTGCAATAAACATGAGGTGTATGTATCTTTTCAAGTTAGCATTCTCATTTTCCTCAGATAAATATCTAGAAGTGACATTGCTGGATCATATGGTAGTTCTATTGTTAATTTTTTGAGGAAATTTTATAATATTTTCCATAGTGGCTGTACCAATATACATTGCTACCAACAGTGCATGAGGGTCTCCTCTTCTCCATAGTCTTGCCTACACTTGTTTTTCTTGTCTTTATGATAATAGCCATTTTAAACAGTATGAGGAGATAGCTCACTATGGTTTTAATTTGCACTTCCCTAATGATTGGTGATGTTGAGCATCTTTTCATGTGCCCATTGACTGTCTGTATGCCTTCTTTGAAAAATGTCTATTCAGATCTGCCCATTTTTAATTGTATTGCTTGTTTTTCTACTATTCAGTTGTGTGAGCTCTTTATGTATTTTGGACGTTAGCCCCCTACAGCCCCCTATGTATCAGATACATAGTTTGCAAATATTTTCTCCCATTCAGTAGGCTGCCTTCTTATCTTGTTGATGGTTTCTTTCTCATGCAGAAGCTTTTTAGTTTGATGTGGTCCCACTTGTTTATGTTTGCTTTCGCTTTTGGTGTCAAAATCAAAAATCATTCCCAAGACCCATGTCAAGTACCTAACTGCCTATGTTTTCTTCTAGGAGTATTATGTTTTCAGGTCTTATGTTCAAGTCTTTAATCCATTAGAGTTAATTTTTGTGTCTGATGGAAGATAGTGGTCAAGTTTCATTCTTTTGCATGTGGCTATCTAATTTTTCCAACACCGTTTATTGATGAGACCATCTTTTCTTCATTGTATATTTTTGGCTGTTTTTGTCATAAATTAATTGGCCATATATGTGTGGGTTTATTTCTGGGCTCTCTATTTTGTTCCATTGATCTGTGTGTTTGTTTTCATGCCAGTACCGTACTGTCTTAATTACTATACCTTTGTAATATATTTTGAAATCAAGGAGCATGATGCCTCTAGCTTTGTTCTTCTTTCTCAAGATTGCTTTGACTGTGAGGATCTTTTATGGTTTGAAACAAAATTTGGTAATGTTCGTTCTATTTCTGTGAAAAATGTCATTGCAATTTTGATAGGGATTGCATTGAGTCTGTAGATTGCTTGTAGTATGAACATTTTAATGCATTTAATAACAATATTAATTTTTCCAGTCCATGAGCATGAAATATCTTTCCAATTATTTGTGTCTTCTTCAATTTTTCATTAATACCTTATAGTTTTCAATATACAGGCCTTTCACTTCCTTGAATAAATTTATTCCTAGGTATTTTATTCTTTTTGATACAATTATAAATGGAATTGCCTTCTTAATTTCCCTGAGCAAAGGGATTACTAGCAAGGAGATGAATCAGTAATCAAAAACTTCCCAGCAAACAAAAGTCCAGAACCAGATGATTTTACTAGTGAATTCTACCAAACATTCAAAGAAGAATTATTACCAATCCTTCTCAAACTCTTCCCAAAAACAGATCCTATCTAAATTTTATGATAAGAAATTTTAAATGCTTCAGGCTATAAACTGATTCTGAAGAACAGAAAGAAAATGTGATAATTACCTAATTAAACTAGCTCCTTGCCAAATGCAGAATGGCCTGACTTTTAAATGTGTTTTTCATTCTATTCTTTCAACAGAAAACAAAATAAAAACAAGTAAAAAAAATGCAACTATGTAATGGCCTTATGACTTCACTTCTAAACCAGATTGTTTTGTTTTGCCTTGTTTTATTTTACATATATTTTAAGTGTATTTATTTATTTTAAGAGGGAAAGAGAGAGCTAATGTGTGTGAGTGGGGGAGGGGCAGAGAGAGAGGGAGAGAGAGAATCCCAAACAGGCTCTGCACTGTCAGTGTGGACCCAACATGGGCTCAAACCCATGAGCCAAGAGATCATGACCTGAGCCAAAATTAAGAGTTGGACACTTCACCAACTGAGCCACCCAGGCGCCCCATTTTATATTTTTTTAAGTAACGAAAGAAACAGTAGGAGCACTGGCCCATAGTTTTAAATGTCATTTGTGTATAATAATGAGCACAAACATCTAAAATAATTTTCAAATTGTGATATCAGTCAATAGTCACTCTATTTGCCTCTCCTCAAAATTCTAAACAGATTCTTTAATAACAAGCAATTCCAGCTATTATTAGGTTTTACAAAAACAGTGTACTTCCTAGAAAAATACAGTTCACCATCAGAATATAGCAGTTGAGGCTGAAACATGTCCACAAATGTTAAAATACCAGCCTTCTCAATGGGCATGAATTGAAAATTGATTAGCTGAGCAAAGGGAAAGAATTGAGAACTTTCTTGATTTTCCAAGTTCTGTTTATCGGCATCATGTCCTAAAATGTTTCATTACATTGCTTCCAAAGAAAATCTTTGGAATAAGTATAGTATTGCATCTTTGATACTATGCTTCACTGTGGACAAATAACAAGATGGAAAGATATTTTAAACTCTTTGTGCCTTACCTATAAAATGGAGTCAATGGGTAGCCTATAATATTGTTGCAAAGATTAAATGAGATAACACATGTAAAACTCTTAGAACAGCATCTGGAATATAGTAAGCACTCTGTGTTATTTATCATTGTTGTTCTTACTGTTGCTGTTCTTGTAATAGGAGCTATAGTTCTTGGAGCATCTACTATTTTCCAAATAAATATAATATATATTTTAATCTCTGCAAAGTAATATGTTATCTCAACTTTTCATATGTAAAAATTGACTTTAAGAGTTTAAGTAACTCATCCACCAACATGTCAGTTTAGACAAAGCCTGACCCCCTTGGTATGACGCATTCATTCCAAGATCTAACATTGGAGTCTGAGCTGCATCTAGTTTCCCACTCCAGGAACATGATCCTTCATCTTCACACATCTGAAAGAAGAATCAGCATCTTTTCTACTCAAAATAGTACAATGAAGAAGCATGATTTATTAAAGAGGCAACATCTAAGTCTTAGAACACAGGTGGGCTAGATGGGTGATGACATTAAGGAGGACACTTGTGATGAGCCCTGGGTGTTGTATGTAAGGTGAGAAAGCACTGAATGCTACTACTGAAGCCAATATGACATTGTATATTAACTAAAATTTAAATTTTAAAAAGTCTTAGAACACAGTCCTTAACTCCCATTAAGAATATTCATATTTATTCTCTAATGAGTCAGATAATCAATCTTGAAACATCTCAAATAAAAGCATGTGGTGGCCTCAGGGACTACTTAAGCAATTTCTTAAAGTTCTTTTAGATGAAATAAATGTGAAACCCTAGTTAAAAGTGTGCTGTAGCCAATTAGAAGAATAATTAGTCAGAAGCATTGTAGTTTAGTAGCCTAATAAGCAACTGATCACAGGCAAAGGGTTCTATTCTAAAGAGGAAACTAAGGTTCCCTTCATTCTTTCCCCACTTATGAGGTGACAGTTTACCATCAACCTTTCCTGTAAGGATCTTAGGAAGAATACATACCTACTGCCCTCACCTACCTTTGCTGTTCTCACACCATTTATTCCTATACCACATTTAGAGCATGCTTTATCTTTTTCCCAAGTTACTTTTTTATTCACATATCTAATTTTCTCAATGGCTAAGATAATAGTCAGATTATCACATTCTTTCTTATTTGTTTCCTTAAAGTAGATCTCAGAGCACATTTTTCAAGTACAATTGAATTAGCCAAACCCTAAATAGAAGATGGTCCTTATCACCACATCACTGTGTTCAGGACTATTAATCTAAATAGACAGTCCTATTAAAGGCACAGAAACTAAACCAATGGGAATTGACCAATAAAGCACAAAATAGAACAGAGAAGCAGCTGTTTAATGTGCTATGATGGACCCATTGGACAACTCTCAAAAGACACAAAGACATGGGATCAAATCATTCAGTACTGACCAAAAGGATTGGAATTTTTTTTTCATGCTGGCCAATAAACTCAACAAAATTTTTGCAAAAAAGAAGAAAACAGCACTGTGTATAGTAAAAACATTTTGTCCCCAGGATAATTTCTCATTCTCAATGGTCTGAGTTTTCCAAGTCAAACCAGCTGAAATAGAAAGTCCTTAAATGGCCACAATTCATGAGCAATAACCTGGGTAATTTATGGTTTGTAGTCCAAGAGTTCAAAATGGGAAGGGTAAGCAACTATACTTCCCATTTAAAAGATGTGGCGGGGGGGAGGAAAGTGGGGGGCGGGGTGGTGGGGAACAGACATCTACACTACCAGTGCCACTATGACTAGGCATCATCACAGCGTGAAATGTGCACATTGCTGGTTAGCATACAGCATCACCAGGTGCAAATTCCTGAATGTAGTCAATGTGGGAATTTGGACTTGTATCTGACATATTAGCATGAAGTTGGTGTATCTCCAATCTCCATAGTTTCTAACCCTGACATCTTTCAGCACACTCATTAAAGAAGAGGAGGAGAGTACATGTGGTCACCAGATTCGTTTTTGTTTCTGAAAGAAAGCCACATCCTTTAATTACCCCTTACCATCTTATTGCTCCAATTATTACTGGAACTTTGAAATGATTTTTATTTGACATAGGCTTTTTAATCAAGAATAAACAAGACCACACACCCTCCTGATTGATACATTGAAAACATATGTCTATTATGATAAACACCCTCATGGAAAAAAAGGTTTAGTGAAAAGCCAAAAGCCAAATTAAGTGATAGACACTGACTCACCTCTAGCCCATTTGTCACCTTTCGTAAGTTTGTCCTTCTTATGATTTCAAATTCATATTGTGCTGAATAGGACACTGCTATCTCAGTTTGGTGTGGAAGTTTCAGAGTATGATTCTGATGTCAACTTTGCCATAATCCAACAGTGAGAATCATAAAACCAAGGAGAAGAAAAATTGAGTTGTGACGTAAAAACTGTAAAATTGAGGATGTGACAAGAAGATCTATAGCTAGATATCATTGACCTTTTTCGTTTTCCCATCTGAAATTTTCCAAGCTTAACCAGATGATATTGAAGGAGAGTAGGATAAAAAATAATCTAGATATTAAGTGGAGAATTTCAATGCCTGATATTAAATTATCAACATGTGAAATATATCCAAAATAATAGATTGACATCTATTGGACATAGTCCACACATATGATAAGTGCAAAAGTATATAATGTACAAAAGCATATAAGGGAGAGCAATGTAAGATCAGAATAATGACACAGAAGAACCTAAAACACAAGAATGAAAAAAGAAGAAAGAAAATGATGAAAGACAGAAAAGTAGCAGGACTAAAAGGGGAATCACTAAAAGTACAAGATCAATAAAGTTGATCATAAAGATCAATAAGCTGGAAAACAGTGTTTTATTTTGTGAACTTAACAAGGTCACAGAGTTTTCAACAGAGTTTTGGTAGTTTTGCCTTGTTTTTCACTTCTGGTATGATCAAAGATTAAAAACATTCCAAACTTCTAGGCTGAGAAACTGAAAATTGATGGGGCTACTGGTTGGCATGGAAAAATGAAATTGTAAGAAAGGCCAGTTAGAAGGGGAAGCAGAGCTGGGACATCTTGAAGTGACGTGGTGGCAGCGTAGGAATTATGTCATTGCGTCATGTCAGAGCTAGAGGCACAATTTGGAGGCATAAATCCTCAGAGGATTTTTGCAGTTATAAGAGTAAATGCATGAAACATAGTCCCCACTCAAATGTTTGTTAGAATTAACTAAATGAAAAGGAGTGGGTAAAAAACAAACGAAAGCAAAGCACTGAGAACAGAGCCTTCGAAGATGCCCTTAGCTGCACAAATAAGTCAACAAAGAGACCTAAAAACAATTACAAAGAGCACAGAGACAGAAAGGGAGGACACAGTCCCAAGAGAGCCCAAATTAAGGAATGTTTAAAGGAGATATGATCACAGTGTCAAACCAAAAGGAGCAATGTAAAGAAACTGCATTACATCTGTTGGGGGGAAATAGGATTCTAAATGTTCTCTAGAAGAAATATGATTTTAAAAATTTTCTGAAAACTCTGTGGCTGAGACTTACAAGCTGAAGCAATTTATGGTAGCAACAATCAATAACTATGCAAAGAAAGGTAAAGTCAATTTCAGCTCAGAAAAAAAACAATTAAGCTGTCTAGGAAGAGACAACAGAAAAAAAGGAAAGGAAAAAAAATTCCCTCTAATGGGAGAAAAAAAAAAAAACATTTGGGCTTTGATAAACTTAATGACATCATGCTGCTGTGTAGCATTCATTCTTTTTCTTCTGCTGTCTCACAAGAAAATAAACCTCTGTTTCCCCAAAATGCGGGGAAACTAAGACCTTCTCTGTATTTAGAAGCAGTTTTATAAAATACCAGGAGTCTTAACCTGAGATTCTTGGGTGTTGGGCTCAGAAGTTCTGTGACCCCATAACACTGCATTCCATTCCTGCTATTCATGGGTGGAAGAGGGTCCGTGGCTTCCATCAGATTCTCAAAGAACGTGTTACCCTATAAAAGTTAAGAACCACTGTTCTAGAGAAAGTAATACTTTTGGCCGCTGGGGGAAAAGGTTTAAAGGAGTCTGATGGCAAGTTGGGCTGACATCTGCACATTCTTGCTCATCTCACCACTTTCCCTTCCATCGCAGTGGAAGTAGCACTCTCCTCTTGGGCTTTCTCAGGGCTTTAAATCTCACCTCCTCTCTGTTTCTTCTCAGTCTCCTTTGCCCCATAAATACTGTAGTTCCCAGGACTCCAGGTTCAATCCCTTTCTTTTCTTACATTATATATTCTATCTGGCTCTAACAGATTTCAAAAGGATGGCCATAAAGTCTGGAAATGTAGGTGAATCCATAAGAAATGATTTATCAATACTATATTACAATACACGACAAAATATTATTGTCTATGTTTTTGGGATTTATGGTCATCCTGTATATATTGATAGTTTCCAAATTAATCTGAAGCCAAGAAGTCTTTCTTGAGCCAGATGTGATTTTCAGACTGTGGGCTGTCTATGGAACATCTCTACTTGGCATCCCCCAGATGCTTCTCACAGAACATGTCCAAAATCACCTCCTTTGCAGTCCCATCTTAGGGAATGGTATCCCCATTCTTACCCAATTCCCCAAGCACACATTTGGGAGTTATCCTCCATAGCTCCCAGGTTTCTGAGAGTTAATTTCAGCAGCTCCCTCTTCACTTTTCTTTTCAACTGATCACCAATCCTGTCTATTCTACTTCATAAACACTTTTCAAATCTTCCCCCACTCCAGCCCATCTCCACTGATAGTTTTCCTCGTAAGCACGTACTATTTCTTGCCTCAATTATTGTATTAGAGCCTGTCTACTGGTGTTCTTACCTCCGGTCTCACATCCTTCCAACCGATACCTCCAAAGAATCTCCATAAGATGCAAATACAATTGTGAGTCTGCTACTTCAGACTCTCCCTTAACTCTGATTGCTGAACAATACAGCCTAAACCCCTTGGCCTTCATCTTATACCTTTTCACCTTCATTTCCTTGGTGCTACAGCCACACCCACAACCACTAACTCCACCTTCCTCAAACATGTCTTGATGTCTCTGCTTGGATCTTCCTCCCTGGTATCCACCAGTGATGAGCTTCTATTAATCCTTCAGGGCTCCCTGAAAGTATCTCTTCCCCCACCACTATCCCCCCTTTGTATTTGGACTTCTTTCTTCTGTGCTCTAAGAGCACAATCATTATCATAGTGTGTTACAATTAGTTGTTTAAAACCTCTTCCCAGCAAGACTATCAGTTCCCAAAGGCCACTTATTTATTAAACTTCATATCCTCTAGCACCTGGTATTCAATAATTATGTGATTAACAGAAGCATAATAGTGTAGAGAGGGAAATAAGATTATTTGGACCAGAAAGGATTTGCATCTTATGATAGGCAAAAGGTCTCATGTAACTAGCACGAGCTCCTGACCCAGATTAGACATGGAAAGTTTAACTAGGATAGAACCATAGGGACCATAATGGGACAGGACCTAGATCCAGGCACAAGTAATGAAGAAACAGACCGCCTTTGGGAAGTGTGAGGGAGCCCAGACTGGCAGAATATTCAGGGCACCCAAACGGATAACAGATAACTGATTTCTTTAAGAAAGAAGTCCATGAGGGGGGCCTTGTCAGCAAGATCTAACAGGGTGTCCTGGCAGGTGGACGGTGCATACCAGTGTCCTGAAATAGGACATATTCGAGACTCTGATTAAAAGTGATTAGCACTAAAGAGCTTTGAGCAGGAAGCAGTGCCCAGTCCTGGGGAGGAACTGGCAAACAGGTCTGATGTGGCTAGGACTCTCAGCAGGTAATCAGGATGGAAAACCAGGCACAGGAAAATAGGTGGATTTTGCCTCAATATCGAGTTTAAGGGGAGCTTGGTGTCCACGATACGCTAAACTGGGAGCAAAGCCAAAGGCAGAGTTCCGGCAACGATAACTTGAGTTTAAGTCACGGGAGTATTGAGCTAGAGCCCCTGAGAGTTCCACCCAGCATAGGATTTCTCCAAAGTGCAATGGAGAGCAGAGCGAGGCTAAGATGTCTTAGCAAGAGGAGGAGCATGAGGGCCATGGAATCAGGCGGCCCTGACAGTGTCTGTGGGATATTGCATTTAGGAAACAGGAATATCCTCTTAGGAGGGCAGACCCAGTTTTATTTCTTTTAATAAGAGAATTTTCTATTGGCACTTTTTTCCAACAAAACCTTAGATCTTCCAAGGAGACATGGGATTTTCTGCTTCACAGTAA
The DNA here is from genome assembly GCF_028749965.1 of Puma concolor. Classification (NCBI taxonomy): domain Eukaryota; kingdom Metazoa; phylum Chordata; class Mammalia; order Carnivora; family Felidae; genus Puma; species Puma concolor. Next base: position 47,591,182 of record NC_141672.1, read on the forward strand.
GATAAGTAAAGAGAAGTAAACATCAGGCTAAAAAATGTTTGCATTAAGATAAGTAATGAAGATGACATAGGTAAATTAATTAAGATAGGTAAAAATCAAGCTTAAAAATGTTTGGTGTTTTTTATATCTTAGTTCTAAAACTGAAAAATAAAATTCTGAGAAACAAAGTCTCTGGATTCCTTCAAGAAGCATAAAATCAAAAATAGAGCAGAATGTGAGTACTCTTTATTTAATCATTTTGTACTCGAGCGCTGGACAGTGAGAACTCAGGCCTGCTGTAGGAGACAAGGTGAGATCATCTGGAGGTCAGTGAGGAGAGCTTAGGATCTCCTACTTTATATGTTGAGGCTCAGGTCAGATTGTACTTTAAAAATGAGTTTTGAGGGGCGCCTGGGTGGCGCAGTCGGTTGAGCGTCCGACTTCAGCCAGGTCACGATCTCGCGTTCCGTGGGTTCGAGCCCCGCGTCAGGCTCTGGGCTGATGGCTCAGAGCCTGGAGCCTGTTTCCGATTCTGTGTCTCCCTCTCTCTCTGCCCCTCCCCCGTTCATGCTCTGTCTCTCTCTCTGTCCGAAAAATAAATAAATGTTGAAAAAAAAAATTTAAAAAAAAAAATGAGTTTTGAGGCTAAATCAAAGTTTTTAAATGACCCATCAAATACAACTTCCTTTTTCTTTAAATGAAGAAATTGAGGCTCAGAGAAGTTAAATGCAATTTTAAAAAACCTGTACCTCTGGTTGGCAGCAGATATTTGATGACACAGTGGGCAACTAAGTAAAAAACCATTCACACATTCTCTGGTTTTTCAACCTACAACAGAAAACCAGTGTCCCAGTGCCCATGTTCAGGAAACCCATAGAGTGGTATACAAATATTAAACAAAGACATGACCAGATAAATGTATACATCTGTACAGATCAAAGTCAATATTTTAAGCTTTATACATTTTTTAAAACTCAAAAACAATGTGAGAAGTAGTTCTATCTTCACAAATTTAAAAACAGTTTGAACTGAGCAGACCAGTGAGAGTGCAGTCAAGAAAACAAAACCCATTCTGTATCTTTCAAACAAAAGGAAATTGATACATAGAACAGGTTACATAGCTGATGGAAAAGCTGAGAATCCAAACAGGAAATGGCAAGACTTCCTCAAGATGAGCCAAAGAAGCAAAATGCCACCACTCCTTGGGCTGAAAGGTCAAGAGTGGGAGGTGATGTTCTCAGCATCCATTCAATGGGAGCTGGGCCAGGAAGGGGGTTTCCAGAAGAGGCTGGACCCACAGAGGGAGAGACTGCCCATTGGGGCCTAAAATCCCAGAAGAGATTCAGCTGCTACTCATTCCAAAAAACCACCCAAGACTTTCTTTCAGGATTGGGGAAAGTCACGTTCAGTTAGGAAGTGACTCTTCCCCAACTCCACCCCATCCCTCTTTCTGGTTTTTGCTTGCAATCTGATTCATCTTTCTCACCCCCAGAGGCACCTCTGAGAGCAGAGAAGTTTTCCAGCCCACTCTCCAAAGAAGGAAGCAGTCCAACAATGCTGATCTAAGCCAACTGCCCATATCCTTTAGGGATAGGCATGACGAGTGAGCCACCACAAGACAAAGTGACCCAGAGAGTGTGCTTCCTGAGCATAATGAAAGCACCAAGGTTAAAGATGATGACTAACTATAGTCAAATCACCTTCCAAGTTCTACTTTGCTTAATTAATTCTTTCCTTTGCTCTCCGACATATAGTAGACCCTTAAAGGAACATTTTAAACCTACACAGCCAGTTGCCTCCTTCAAGCCAGCAAAAGCATAATCCAGAAAGAAAACAAGTCAACTCTGCTCTACCAGTGAGATTTTGTGGAAACCCACGATTTTCTATATCTGTTCCTTGAGAACTGGGGACAACACCAGAGAGGGTCCTTGGCCTTGAGTTAATTACTTGGGGGGAATATGCAACAAGAGACCATGGATCCCCACTTTTAAGGTCACCCTGACATGTGGAGGTCTTCCAGCATTCCAGAACCTGACTCATTCCAGCACATTGCTTTGTTATGATGTCAGCTGTCAGTGGGCCAGGTGACAGGAGCTGAGCCACCTCTGAGCCAGCCAATCCTGAGGACACAGAAGCAGATGTGCATTCTAAATTTACCCCTCTTCCTTCTAGTTCACATTCCCACCTGGACACTCAGGCAACCCCTATCCATCCCTCTTCCCTTATTCATTCATTCATTTATTCATTTACCAATTCATGTAATAAACATCTTTAATCAGCCACTGTGTGCCAGGCACTGGGGTAAAGGGGGGGAGGGAACAAAACAAGCAAAAATCCTGCCCTCATGGAGCTTTATGTTCTACTCTTGAGTGATAAATATATAGTTTGTCCTATGATGACACGACGTTATGGAAAAAATAGTAAAGTGGGAAAGGTCATGTGTCTTCCTAGGGTGGAAGCATTGAAATTGACAAAAAGGGGCCCAAGGAAGACTTTTTTGTAAGGATGAATTTTTGAGCAAAGATCTGAAGCAAGAGTATGAGTGCTACAAGTATTTTAGGAAAGAATATTCCAGTCAGAGGACATCACAAGCTCAAAGGTCCTGGGGATGGGCCATGCATGATAACATGCCCCAGGGACAGCAAGAAGACTATTGTAGTTAGAATAGAGTTAGCACAAGGACAATAGCTAGGAAACCAGTTGCACTAATCTACAGAAGAGATAAAAGTAGAGGTAGTAGATTCTGAATATATTCTAGACCTATTTTTAAGCTCCTCCAAAGTATGAATTTGTGGCCATTTATACTCTTCACTTGAGTCTTTGGGATAAATCTAGGATTTCCATTAATCTAGACTTCACGAACCTGGGGCAGTGAGAAGCTCAGTTACCAGAGCTTGGGTTAATACCTTTCATTGATTTTAAAGAATCTGTGAAGTAGGAAGTAAATATAATGAAGAGGAAAAGAGAGAAGACATTAATATTGGTGATGAAGAATATCAGCATCAATATGCTAAGTTCCGAATATAGTTAAGTCTTTATATTAAGAACTTTAAATACGTTATCTCATTTAATCCTTGGAAGAACCATAGGTAGAGCTTTGGGGGGCGCCTACGTGGCTCAGTTGGTTAAGTGTCTGTCTCTTGATTTTGGCTCAGGTCATGATCTCACAGTTCATGAGGTCAAACCTCACTATCAGCATGAAACCCACTTGGGATTCTCTCTCGCCTTCTCTCTGCCCCTCCCCATGTTCGTTCTCTCTCTTTCTCTCTCTATCTGTAAATAAATAAATAAATAAATAAATAAATAAATAAATAAATAAAACTTTTATCTCCTTATGTGGAAATTATGGCTCAGGAAGACCTAATCACTTAGCCTAAGTTACGTGATTAATCCAAGGCCAAGCCAGAATTTGAGCCCAGCTACCTTTCTCTAAAGTGTGTAGTATTTCCTCTACACTACAATTATTCATTCACTCAACAAATGTTTATTTGATAAGGTACAGAAATTAACAAGATAGGGTATCTGACCTCAATAAATTTCTAATTGCAAATAGACACTATTCTTAGAAAATCATTGCTGGGAAATACAGTTGTCTTTCATTCATTCATTCATTCATTCATTCTACAACTATTACAAGTATACATTGAGTGCCTGTTCAGTGATGGCATAAAAAAGTCATTCTTTCCTAGAGGTTATATCTGATGGGAGGATCCAGACAATAAACAAATAAAAATGTAAAACCTCTCAGGTGGGGATGAATACTATGCAGAGAAATAAAGTCGGGTTGTAGAGCTATCACTATTCTATATGGGTTAGTCAGGGCTGCCTCTATCTGCTAGATCACACTTAAGAAGAGACCTGAAGGAAGTGAGAGAGTGTGGTGTACAAATATCTCCAGAGAGATCCTTCCAGCCAGAGGGGTCAGCTGGTATGAAAGCTCTGGGTGGAACATACATGGTGTATTTCAAGAAGAATTAGGAACCAATATAGCATGAGTGGAAGAAGTAAGGGAAAGGGTGGTGAGAGAGCAGGCTGGAAGGCTGGTGCTAAATGGAGCAGCAGAGAGATTAATTAGGAGACAATTGCCATAATCCAGGAGAGATATGATAGTGACTTTGACCAGGATAGAGAAGTGGCCATGATGAAGAGTAGTAAGATTTGGGATATGTTTTGAAAGTTAAGGATTTGCTAGCAATATTTATGTGAGGTATAAGAAAGGCATTCGACCTGAGCTACCAAAAGCATATAGCTGCATTTTCTGAGATGGAAAAGACTATGGGGGGAAAAAAACGGGTTTGGAAGGGAATCAAAACATACTAGGTTTGAAATGTTGGATAGGTGGTTAATGCATTAGTCTAGAGTTCAGGGAAAGGAGCAGGCTGGAGCTAGAAGTATAGAAATCATCAGTGTGTACATGGTATTTAAATCTCTGCGCCTAGATAACATTATCTAGGGAGTGAGCATAGCTAGAAAAGAAAAGACATCTGAATCTGGGGACACTCTAATATTTAGAAGTCAGAGAGAGGAAGAGGAATCAACAAAGGAAACTGATCATTGCCATCCTCAGATCTACTAAGTCAACATCTTGAAGCTTGAATCCAGAAATCTTGAGAAAGATTTAAACATCAAGTGTATGATACTCATAGGTCCCTAAACAGATTCAATACAAAGATATCTTCTCCAAGACACATTATAATAAAACTGTCTAAAATCTAAGACAAAGAGAGAATTTTGGTTTTTTTAATGTTTATTTTTTTGAGAAAGAGAGAGAGACAGAGCGTGAGCAGGGGTGGGTCAGAGAGAGGAGACACAGAATCAGAAGCAGGCTCAAGGCTCTGAGCTGTCAGCAGAGTCCAATGTGGGGCTCAACCTCATGAACTGTGAGATAATGACCTGAGTCAAAGTCAGACACTTAACTGACTGAGCCATCCAGGCTCCCCAACAAAGAGAGAATTTTAAAAGCAGCAAGAGAAAAAAAAAATTCTTCATATGCAAGGGAACCTCATAAGGCTACCAGCAGATTTCTCAGCAGAAACATTTCAGGCGAGGAAAGGGTGGGATGATATATATTTTTTTAAGTTTACTTATTTATTTTGAGAGCCAATGCAGGGGAAGTGCAGAGAGACAGGGATAGAGAGAGCTGTTAGTGCAGGGCCCAACATGGGGCTCAATCCCACAAACCATGAAATCATGAACTGAGCAGAAATCAAGAGTCAGACACTTAATTGACCGAGCCACCCAGGTGCCCCTTGGATGATATATTTCAAGGGCTGAAAGAAAATAACTGCCACACAAGAATTCTATACCTAGCAAAGTTGTCTGTCAGAAATGAAGGAGAGATAAAGACTCTTCCAAATGAACAAAAGCTGAGGGAGTTAATCACCACTGGCTTGCTTCACAAGAAATGCTGAAAAGAGTTCTTTAAGCTGAAATAAAAGGATATTAATTAGGAACATGAAAACATATGGAAATATAAGATACACTGTTAAGCATATAGTCAAATTCATAATACTCCATAATACAAATCCATTATAAGTGTATTAATCACTTAACTCCAGTATAGAGATGAAAGGACAAAATTATTAAAAATAACTGTAGCTACATCAATTTGTTAATGGATAAAAGATACAGAAAGGTGTAAATTGGGGCATCAAAAGCATAAAATATGCAGGGGAGTAAAAGGACAGTTTTTGTACATGATCCAAGTTATTAGCATAGACTATTATATCTATGTTTTACTTAAGCCTCATGGTGACCACAAAGCAAACATTTACAGTAGATACACAAAGGATAAAGACAAGGGAATCAAAGCATAGCATTACAGAAAATCATTGATTCACAAAGGAATAGAGCAAGAGAGGAAGAAAGAACAATAAACTACAAAACAGCAAGAAAACAAACAAGATGGCATTAGTAAGTCTTTATCTATCAATAATTACTCTAAATGTAAGTAAATTAAATTCTCCAATCAAAGGGCATAGAGTGGCTGATTAAAAACACACACCAAACCCAACTATATACTGTCTATAAGAGACTCACTTCAACTTTAAGAGCACACATAGGCTCAAAGTAGTGGAATGGAAAAAGATATTCCATGCAAATGGAAACATAGAGACAGCAGGGGTAGGTAGGGATAGCTATATTTATACATGACAAAATAGACTTTAAGTCAAAAACTGTAACAAGAGACAAAGAAGGTAATATAAGGATAAAAAGGTCGATTCATCAAGAGACTGTAACATTGATAGATATGTATCCACCCAACGTTGGAGCACTTAAGTATATTAAGCAAATACCAACAAATCTGAAGGGAGAAGTAGATAACAATGCAGTAATAGTAGAGGATATCAGTACCTCACCTTCAATAATGGCTAGATCATCCAGACAGAAAATCAGTTGGGAAATATTGAACTTGAATTATACTTTCTACCAAATGAACCTAATAGACATACGCAGAGCATTCCATCTAATAGCAGCAGAATACACATTCTTCTCAAGTGCACATGGAACATTGTCCAGGATAGGTCATATGCTAGGTTACAAAACAAGTCTTAGAAAATTTTAAATGACTGAAACCATACCAAGTATCTTTTCTGGCTGCGATGATATGAAACTAGAAATCAATAACAGGAGGAAAACTGGAAGTTTCATAAATATGTGGAGATTAAACAACACACTCCTGAGCCATAAATGGGTCAAATAAGGACTCAAAAGGAAAATCAAAAAATATCTTGAAACAAACAGATATGTAAAGCCAACATACCAAAAAAAGGGATGCAGCAAAATCAGTTCGAAGAGGGAAGTTAATAGTAATAAACACTTACATTAGGAAAGAAGAAAGTTCTGAAATAAACAGCCTAATAATGTAGCAAACTACTTTTAATTGCTTGAGTTATTAATTTTAGATAATCTAGGAAAGTGCTTATAAAGTGGAAATTATAAATAGACAACCAGGAAAGGAGGAAGAATCAGGAAAGCCTAGCCAATGCTATCATTTGTGCTTTCAACCAAAAGAGTTGACGTTTGATAAGCTGTAAGTCACTTTATTCAATTCCAAATAGGTATATCCTAAATTTCCATCTCCTCTCTGGTCTGAGATGTATTCCTAGTTTTCAAAAAGAGGAAGTGGGGAGATGTTTTTAACCATGTTGTCTGGGTTTATTTGTTCATTGTTCAATCACACAAGATGACCAAAGAAATCCTAGCTGGCTCTTTGTGCCTATTAAACAATGGAGCAGATGACAAAAAAAGATTAAGAGCAATTTTCGTGCAGTTTAGAGTTATCCAGGAAAGTGCCAATAGCAAACACCCCACTGGTATCTTATAGGTGATACATATCACTAAGTTTGACAAGGCCATGAATCTGATGGTGAAATCAACAAAAGGAAACTTAAAATCCAAAGGCCAGCAAAAGCAAAACAGCCTCAAGAGAGTCACTGCAGCTGACTAAACATTTCTATTTATATGTATGTTGTTTGTCACAGCAACAGTTACATATATGAGGATTGAAATTCTACGTGGATGATAAATATTAATGTAATATAAACTAATCAAGGGAAATAGATCTACAGTAGAGCTTCATAAATCTACGGTGTTTAGTATTGCCAAAAGATAAAATGATCCAAAACTTCCACCTGAGGATTCAGAGAGAAAAAAAAACCGCTAGATTTGCTGAAAGTCTCAGTAAATGTTTAGAGACTTGGATCCCTACAGAATTTTGTGTATAACCTAGGATGAAGTTATACATGTGCTCTTGATCTACATTCCAGCAGCATGGGAATCACCTGGAAACGTGTTAGAAATGCAGAATCTCAAGCCAACTCCAGACCCCCTAAACCAGAATCAGCAATTTAACAAAGACCTCAAGTGATTTGTGTGCACATTAATCGAGAAGCTCTAATTTGGGCTTCTGTTGCCCTTAAAAGTGTCACTGAGGAAGTGGGTGAAAAGAAAAGAAATGGTGTCTGGCTCACCACCAGACTAGGATAGAGAATGCACAGACACTTAAACTCTCAGATTTCAACAAAAAATCCAGGACACTCCTCAGTCTGTTAGGCAAATAAAGCCTGGTTAAAGAAGAAATTTGGAAGGAAGGTATGAGTCCTTAATTAAGAGCAGTCCCAGACTAGCTACCAAATAAAGGAATGGAAATTATAAAGAGTGACAATTCAATTTTGGCAACTGGAATTTCCAGATGCATGGAAAATATGAACTTCAGAGGACTTCGCAAACATTAACATTTCTGCAAAATCTTCAGTGGCCGTGAATCGCACTTGCTTGCATAGCATTGCATTCTAACTGTCTCCTGTAGCGAACCTCAGCCCAGTAGGCCTGACCAAGTACACCAGGAGCGGAATCCAAGAATGTTGTGTTCTAAGACAAACCAACACACATGCTCTTACCATTCCGAAAGTGCTTTCTCAAGAGGCCTCTTCCTTCTATACCACAGTGTTGAGCAAGGGGTGGGGAAAAGTCATATCATTATCCCATATATTCTTTTCATCTAACCATAATTACAGGGGGACTTGCAGCATGTTACACAAACCTGTCATCGAGGTCAAAGCTGAAAAATTTAAGTTACACAATAGTAAAATGGGCCTCTGCAGTCACTCAAGCAAGGCCGTTCAACCTCAAACCAACTTACTTAAGACTCTTTGCCATCCGTGCTAACTGCCAGTAACACTAAAGAATGTGAACGCAGATCCATTCTGAGGACTTGGAAAGAAGCCAGAAAGAAAAAAAAAAGTCTTAAAGCACTGAATAGTATTAATTTTGTGTTAGGTGCTGTGTTAAGTGCATTTCATGCATTCTTACATTTGATCTTCAATTATGGTGCTGTCGAAGTTTATGATTATCTGCATTATTTATATATTATTCTATGATTATTTTGTATATTATTACTTTTTCTATAATGATTATCTCTATTTTATTATTATTATTATTATTATCTATATTATTTCTCGTAAGTATAGAAACTGAATTCAAACTCTGGCCACTTACTCTAAAGCTTTATACTTCTCTACTAAAGAACTAGACTTCTTATTATTTTCTGCCCAATCTCCATAAAGTTTAACAGTGGTAGAAATTATGAAATAGCCTCATTTACCATCTACTTAATGGGAACGTAGATGGTAAAGTCCTTACCTTAATGGGAAAGTCCTTACCAGGACAAGTGCCTACTTGCAAAGGAACTTAATAGGAATGCTTCTTTTGAGTATTTACTAGGCATGAAAAATCACTGTAATTCAACTGAAAAATGTAGACTTTTCATGCTGATTTGGCCTCCACAGGGGCCAGGGTAGACCCTTCGACACATTCTGTACCAAAAATGAAGTAGAGCCATCTGCCTTCCCAAAGCCACTTGGCTGGTGCACTCAGGCTCCAACTGTTCTCCGTACAAGACAGAGGTAGGGAAGCATCGGCTGTGATTGGGAGGTCATTTCTGCATGAGAGGGTGGTAGGGCACCAAGAGTAGAACCAAGGTGGTCCAGGTAGACACAGAAATCACCAAAAGGAGCAGGCATTCAACCTTCAAAGGGAATTCTACCACACAGTTACTAGAACTCAGGGAAGAGTCGGGGGTAGTCACTCCCTTCCTCAGAGGTGGGTGGTAAGCAGCCAATCCAAGTCCAGGCTTCCAGGAGCACTCCATGGGCCTGTGGCAGATTTATATGTGAGCAGGAAGCCAGCTTGCCACCCAGACGCTATTATTGGAACAGGATAGAACTTGGCATCTGGCTGGTAAAGCTGCCAGGCACACCTTGCCAGTCACTGCAGGTGCTGGCTGCTGGTCTGGCTGCTGGTCTGGCACTCTCTGGGAAACAAAGTGCGAGAAAATATTACATGGATGTATTTCCATTTGAGGGCGGTGATTAAACCAACGTGTCAATGTGTCTTGTCATTACATTGCTATATAGAAAAGCTGGGGTGTGATGATACTGTGAGCTGATTGTAAACATCGATGCATAATCAGGGTTGAGGGAGGCCTTTCTCGTCACAGTTCCCAGTCAAAAGAACTCCATTACTGAGAACACAAATAAATATATTTTAGAATTGGCAAGGTTCTCTAGGAGTTTGAAGGAGCCATACACCAAGGATTACAGAGCAGAGGAGAAAGTATTAGGCGATTATAGAAAGAAAGAATGATATCTTCAATCACCCAGATGAAACAGCACCTCCCTCTTGCCTGGCTATTTGCAGTTTTACATTGAGCAGGGTAAGGGGGAGATTGCAGGAACACTAAATAGAGCAGGGTGTGAGTTTTTGGATTCCTCAGGGTGAAGAAACCTTACTGGAAAACTATTATTAAAAATAACAGAGGGGGGTTGCCTGGGTGGCTCAGTCGATTAAGCCTCCAACTTCAGCCCAGGTCATGATCTCACAGTTCAGGAGTTTGAGCACTGTGTTGGGTTCTGTGTGGACAGCAAGGAGCCTGCTTGCGATTCTCAGTCTCCCCCCGCCCCCCCCCGCTCCTCCCCAACTCGTGCTTTCTCTCTCTTTCAAAAATAAATAAATAAACGTAAAAAAAGAAAAAAAAAAAAACAGAACAGAGGTATTTGTAAGCAGAGGTTCCCATAGGAAGCCAGTGCAAAGGCCAAGTTCCATGTAAGAAAATGTCCGCTCATTAAAGAGCTGGCTATTGGTAATTGCTTCCAAGAAATCAGCTATTCGGTCAGGAAGGTGTCTGGCCTCCACTCTGCCACCAACGTGTGGTAGAAGCTCCGGTGTGGTCCCACAACCTCTTTGAACCAGATTCTCCACCTACTCAGAGAAGCTAGTAAGGCTGCCAGGCCCAGGATTGTCTGTGCCTGAAGACAACACTCCCACCTAAGGAGACAAGGAGAAGGTGCCTAGGACTCTCCAGGGCATGATTAGGTGTCCTTCCCCAGAAAAAATCGTTATTAGGGAGACGTTAGGAGACAATGCCATTACATGTAATTCACTAGCATTCACTGAGCCGGACACGCCCAGCACTGCATGCTAACCAGATAACCAGCACCAGAAGGCTGCTACAGATTAATTTATCTGTATCACAGATAGTTATTAAGCACTTAGTTAATGTACGACATTGTATTAGGGGCCAAGAAGGATCTCTGTCCCATATCCTCAAGATGCTTCCACCCAGGAGAGAATATCGAGAAATATACACAAATCACGACTCACAGTATACTGTAAGAAGAACCAAATAGCATTGGCTAGATTTGTTGACTGCTTACCTATAAAGACATTATTCTTCTTAAAGTTGATTTTGCCGTTAAAAAGCTAAAGGGCTTTTAAGAATGGTTGGCAGGGCAGGTTTAGTAATTAGTTCTGTGCGAATCCTATCATTTAGAAACCAAGGATGAGGACGGGATGTAAGAAATGGGTAAAAGGAGTTTATGCTCTAAAAAAAGCCTTTGGATGCACTTAGCTGGAAATTATCCTCTTTATTCTTGGGCTAGAAGAGCCTCTATGGGTTTGAAGACTTCTCACACCAATCGCAAGACAATACTTCATACTGTAAACACTAGGAAGTGTCATTATTTTTCCTAATTCCTTCTCTTTTGCCTTTATACCGACAGAAGTATATTTCAGTTGTATCCTCAAAAAAGAAAATCGAGGTAAGATAACATTACCAAAGATTTCCAGCTCCTCATGCAAACAAGACCATGCTCTTTCCTACAGCAATATATCATTAACTTGCCAACATCTGGGCTGGGAGGTGTGCGATGTTTTGAATCAAACTTCAAAGGTCAAGAGTAAGCAAGGACCTAGAATTACTATTGCATCTAAAATTATTTTACAGCCTTCAAAAGAACATGGAAAAAATGATCACAATTCTCAAAATTATATGCTGCCTTTGGGGAAAATATACATCTTGAGTCCTTGGGAGTGCATAGGTAATGTAAGCAGGGCTGGGCCATTTTCCACATCGGAGTCAGTACTAAACAGGAGCCGTGCAAGGCTGGGTACCGCCTTAGAGTACCCACCTGTTGTCTGAAATTAGCCTGTGGGTGTTCATCATTTTCTCCCACAAATAGATGCCCCTACCCATTTTTTCCATTACCTCCTTGTTCCTACGCTTGCAGTCTTGAGTCATTGTTTACTCTTCCTGTTCTCACATCATTTATTCATTTATTTGACGATTACCTAATGACCATCCATACCATATCAGACCTGTTAGAGGTGGTCGGATTATAATGACCTATTAGAGGTGGTCTAGAATCTGTAGACCTTCTAGAGCCACAGTCCAGTTGGAGATACTAATAAGTAAATAAACGATTACAATACAGCAGTGCTTCTTTATATATTCTGGACACGAGTCCGGCATCATATATTATTTGCAAATATTTTCTCCCATTCTGTGGGTTGTCTTTTAATTTTCTTGATGGTATTCTTTTAACAAAAAAGTTTTTAACCTTGGAGCACCTGGGTGGCTCAGTCAGTTGAGTTAGTGTCTGACTTTGGCTCAGGTCATCATCTCCCGGTTTGTGGATTCGATCCCGCATCTGGCTCTGTGCTGACAGCTCAGAGCCTGGAGCCTGCTTCAGATTCTGTGTCTCCCTCTCTGTCTGATCCTCCCCTGCTTGCACTCTGTCTCTCTCTCTGTCTCTCTCTCACTACTCTCTCAAAATAAATAAACATTTTAAAAAAGATTTTAACATTAATGCAGTTTATCTATTTTCTTCTTCAGTTGCTTGTGTTTTTTGTGTCATATTCTAAAACTGTGTATTTCTTAGCACCTTGTGAAGGATCAATTGACCATAAATGTAAGGGTGTATTTCTGGACTCCCAATTCTATTCCATTGATCTATGTGTCTATCCTTATGTCAGTACCATACTGTCTAAATTACTGTACCTTGTAATAAATTTTGAAATTACAGATTGTGAGTTCTCTAACTTTGCTCCTCTTTTTCATGATGGTTTGGCTATTCTGGGTCTCTTGCATTTCCATATGTATTTTTTGAATCAGTTTATCAATTTCTGCCAAAAGAAATAGCTGAACTTTTGATATTGATTGCATTGAATCTGTAGACCATTTTGGTAAATATTGTCATCCTGACAATATTTTGTATTCCAATCCATGATTATGGGATATCTTTCCATTTATTTAGATCTTCTTTAATTTCTTTCAACATGTTTTATAGTTTTCAGTGTAGAAATTTTGCACTTTCCTGTTAAACCTATACCTAAGTATTTTATTCTTTTGATGCCATTAAAAATTAGATGATTTTCTTACTCTTATTTCTAGAATGTTTATTGTTAGCATGTAGAAATACAATTGGTTTTTGTATATTGATCTTATATCCTGCAACTTTGTTAAATTTGTTTATTATTTTGACTTATCTTTTTTTTTGTTTTTAAGTGGATTCCTTAGGTCCACCTTCTAGACCATATTAGAGATATATTTTCCCATTCCTTTATCATCTGGATACCTTTTATTTCTCTTTCTTGCTTAATTACCCTCTAAAACAATGTTAAATGGAAGTGAGGAGAGTGGACATTCTTGTCCTGTTCCTGAACTTTTGTGTCTATATTCATAAGTAGTTTTCTTTTCTTGTGGTATCTTTATCTGGTTTGTTCTGTAATGCCTGTCTCATAGAACGAATTAGGAAGTGCACCTTTCTCTTCTAGTTTTTGGAAGTGTTTGTGAATGATTGGTGTTATTCTTTAAATGTTTGGTAGAAATCACCAGTGTAGCCATTTGTTCTAGGTTTTCCTTTGTGGGAAGTTGTTTTATTACTAATTCAATCTCTTATAATAGGTTTATTCAAATTTCTATTTCGTCTTGAGGCAATTTCAGTAATTTGTGTCTTTCAGGGAATTTGTCTGTTTTATCTCAATGACCTAATTTGTTGATATTCAGTAGTTCATAATATTCCCTGTTATCCTCATCATTTTTGTAAGGTCAGTAGTGATTTCCCTCTTTTATTCCTGATTTTAGTAATTTGAATCTTCTCTCTTTTTTTTTTTTTTCTTAGTTCATCTATCTAAAGTTTTATCTAAGAAAGATTTTGTAGATCTTTTTGGAGGTCCAGCTTCTGGCTTCCATGATTTTTCTACTGTTTTTCCATTCTCAGTTTTACTTATTTTCATTCAAATCTTTGTTATTTACTTCCTTCTACTTGATTTAGGTTTAGTTTGCTTATCTTCTTCTAGTTTCTTAAGGGATAAATTAGGTTATTGACTTGAGATCTTTCTTCTTTTTAAAACAGGCTTTATAGGTATAAATCTTCCCTAAGCACTATGTTAGCTGCATCCTATATGTTTTGCTGTGTTGTTTTAATTTTATTCATCTCAAATTATTTTCTAATTTCTCTTGAGATTACTTTTGTGACTCATTTATTATTTAGGAAAATTTTGTTTAATTTCCACATATTAGTGCATTTTCTAAGTTCCCTTTTGCTACTGATTCCTGATATAATTCCATTTTATTTCTAAGTACATTGAAGTATGCAATGAAACTTACTCTTGCTGCAATTCCATTTTAAAAGTAAAAATAGGGGCACCTGGGTGGCTCAGTCAGTTAAGGAACTGACTTTTGATTTCAGCTCAGGTCATGATCTCACAGTTCATTGGATCGAACCCTGCATCAGGCTCTGCATGGACAGCACAGAACCTTCTTGGGATTCTCTCTGTCCCTCTCCCTCTGCCCCTACTCCTCTCTCTCTCTCTCTCTCTCTCTCTCTCTCTCTCTCTCTCTCCCCCTCACTCTCTCTTTCTCTCTCTCAAAATAAATAAATAAATAAACTTTAAATGTAAAATCAAACTAAAGTCTGTAACCAAATAAGCTTGAACAAAACAATGTAAGGAATGGACTCTGAAAGGAGAGAAAATGTACAAGCACCTGGGTGATTTTTTTTCCAGTGAATCGACTTCTTATTATTTATTTTAAAATTTAAAATAGGGGCACCTGGGTGTCTTGGTTGAGTGCCTGACTCTTGATTTTGTCTCAGGCCATGATCCCAGGGTTGTGGGATCAAGCCCCACATCAGGCTCCATGCTGAGCATGGAGCTTGCTTGATCTCTTAATATTCTCTCTTTTCTTTTCTTTTCTTTCTTTCTTTCTTTCTTTCTTTTCTTTCTTTCTTTCTCTCTCTCTCTCTCTCTTTTTCTACCTCTGCCCCTCTCCCCAACTCTCACATGCTCTCTCTCTCTAAAATAAATAAAATTAAATTAAAATTAAATTAAAAATTGATATATCTTCAATATTTTCACAAGGAACATCTAATATAGAGAACTTGCAAATACTGGTGAGAACAAAGAAATAATAGATTCTCAGATAGACAAAAAGGTGAAGTCAGGGAGGACTAAAAAATATGAGTGGTTTCTCCAATCTAGGTTAGAGTGATTTCAAATAACAAGACTTTTACCACTTCCCTTGGCAGATTTATAGAACTTGTATAAGAAATATTTTCCTGACATTCAGGCTGAGTTTTCCTTTTCTCAATTTCATCATGTCAGGCATAGCTTGCCTCTGTTCACCACCCCAAACAATTCCTCTCCTTATTTAGTTTGAGTTTCAGGTCCTCAAGGACCTGCAGAAGGCTATTATATCCCCTTTTTTCGTTCTTCATCCAAGTCAAACATATTTAGGCCTCTTAATCTGTCTTCTTAAGCCAGCTATTATACTTTTGAATTTCTGTTCTTTGAATTGAGTCCAGTACATTCACTCTTTCTAATTCACGGGGACCCTGGACTCTGTATGAGTCATAAGGACTCACCCTTGATGTCACATAAGCAACTGTCCACCTCTGTGCCCCTGGCATTTTACTTGAGGTATAAAGCCCAAAATAAGACTTTAAAATAAAAAAATAAATAAAGATGTTTGCTTTCCATTACCAACCACAGGTGGTTTTCAGTCTCACTGCTTTCCAAGTACTGAACCACCATCCTGTTGGATGTCTGTCATTTGGATTATTTTTTCCCTTTTTCAGGCGGCAGAAATAACCCAGTTCTTTCCCTGGCTCTCTCAACATTCTCAACAGTTCATCTGGTGTGGCTCAACCATTCACAGCTACGGGCCTGCCAAGTTTACAAGTGCACAAGTTCTTTCAGGGTCCTGCTAATGTACTCTGGCTATTTCTGAAGCCCTGGGGCTAATCTATACCTTTAGATGCCTCCATATGGCTCAGCAGATTCCCCGGCACCAACCTAAGTCTGATTGTTTTGTATGCTTAAAAATCTAGCTAAAAATGTAAGATAGTCTCTGTCTAATTTTTTTTTTAATTTTTTAATGTTTTTGTTTGTTTTTTTTTTTAATTTTTGAGACAGAGACAGTGTGTGTGTGTGAGCAGGGGAAGGGCAGAGAGAGAAGGAGACGCAGAATCCGAAGCAGGCTCCAGGCTCTGAGCTGCCAGCACAGACCCGACGTGGGCTGGAACCAACAAACTATGAAATCATGACCTGAGCCGAAGTTGGATGCTTAACCAACTGAGCCACCCAGGTGCCCCTCTATCTAATTTTTAGAATGATGCTCTCTCAAAGGTTCAATAGCTCTTGGGTTCCAATGGTGTATAAGTACCTGTACACAGTGAGTACTAGTACTTACACAGAGTGTAAGATTCACACATGCACACTCTCGAGACTATTGACGACTAAGTATTTTGCCCTGGTTTCTACCTACTGGTTTTTATGAGCAAAATACACTGACATCTCATTCATGTGAATTCTACTAAGAATGTAATGTTGCCATGGCTGAAATTTATTGTTGCCCTACAGGATGAAGATTCCATAAGCAAATAAATACTATGAGGGCAAGGTTGGTATATTAGGCACATCTAAAGGAATAATGGGTGCCTAAGCACTGTAGCACATAAATTATTGGGGATTTTCTCCATAAGTGGGCCTTACACACTCACTAAAGCATGCTTGCTAGCATCTCTACTTGAAAGAGAGAGAAAATTAATTTGAGCTAATATGGAATAAAGAAGACTATATTTCTTTTCAAATGAGAATTCAGATTTTTCTTTACTTCCCACAGCATTGGAAAAAGTATATGTGTATAATTCACGTAGGTCCCAACCACAGACGCAAAATCAGAATCCCAAAATGGGATCCATCTCCTACCATACTTGTTTAAATTTTGCCTCCAGTGGTCACTCCTTTGTTCAGAAATAACTCTGGAGCTGTTACCATCGTGTGACTCCTTTCAGATAGTGTCCTTGTTACATTGTAAGCCCCTAAAAGCAGAGACTGGGTCTTTTCTGCCTAACCCAATGCATTTCAAACAGTATGGCCTCAAAGAAATATAAATTAATGTACAAGCAAGATTTGAATGTCTTAAGCCAAAGGAGTAAATAAAAGAAATTTCAAGCACTTTGGATGACCCTTTGCGATGAGCGGGGTTGTTCATTTTTATTCTAAATTATACCACAAAGACTTTTTATTTGCTCTCCCAACAGGTAGAATTTCACAGAGCTGTGTTTAGGGGAATATAGAGTCAGACATTGGCTCAGATCACTGGACCCAGAGAATAAACATTCCCTGGCAAAAAGGGAAAGTAGAACTGGTAACAAGACCAGAAATTCAACCCAGTGAGTCCAGGACAGTGGTGTGTTTAGATCAAATAAATAACAAACCCAGATATACCACTGACATCCTAGAACTAGAACGGACCTCCTAGAGTACTCTGCTCACTCCCTTTATTTTCCAGATCCAGATACTGAGACCCAGAGAGATGATGGAACTTGCTCAAAAACACAAAAATAACGCTAAAGCCAAAACTAAAACACACTTTTCCTGTCCCCCAGTCCCATGCTTTTTCCAGCTACATCCCAAGTCCATTATTTCTACTGCCAGTTGAGTGGATGATCTTCCACATAAACCCAAAGACTTGTCACTGATTCAGATTTTTAAGTTTGAATAGGAAAAACATTTGTTCATATCTACCTCAAAGGCAGGCTAAATTTTATGCTTTATATAACATTATTTGGTTCTTCCTTATGCCAGGTGTCATAGTTAATTACTCTTCATGATATTCTCTAAGATTTTTGTCTTAAAATGATCATTATGCTACTGCAGGGCAAAAAAATATGTATAATGACTTAACTCCCCAAACTAGGATGGTAATTAAGATAGCAGGCTACTTCCTCTATGAAGAAACACCACTCAGTGAGCCAACTTAACTATTTATGTAAGTGGATGAATACACAAAACTTCCTGGGTACAGGGTTGTTCTGCCATGTCTTGAGGAGCCCAGAGGACCTGCAGAACAGTACTATTGTTCCTGGCCAGGGTCTCATTTGGATGCTGTGTCTGTATAGCAGCAAAACAAAAGGCCAGAAGTAGATTCCAGAAGAGAACAGCAGACCCTAACTATACAATTTCTCATGTTTCTAATGAGCAAGCACACATTTTTCCTCCCTTTGCTTAAACCCCAAAGATTTTTTGCTTTTCCTAGAATTTCTCCAAGGTGTGGCCATTCCTGTTGGTGTCAAGTGTCAAGAACATATATTAGAAGCCAACATGGTAGGCCTCCAGAAAAACCGTGAGATGCTTTCACATGCATCAGCACCTCCTCAGCACCTTTCTCCCAGGCTTCTGTTTCCTCCAAAAGTATCCCATGTCCTGGGGATCCTGATAAAGGCTTATGGCAGGAATGGTATATATATATATATATATATATATATATATATATATATATATATATATATATATGTATGTATATATATATATATATATATATACACATATATATATATATATACACACACACACACACACACACACACACACATATATGACACGTGTGCCTTGCCTCCTTGCCTGCTATACCTATGGCAGACAGGACTAACTATGATTCTCTCCCCTGTGGATGTGGTCCCCTAGTTTATCTCAATACAGACTTCCAAAGAATCATTCCTCGTTTTAAATTTTTATAATGTTTATTCATTTTTGAGAGAGAGAGAGAGACAGAGCGTGAGCAAAGGAGGAGCAGAAAGACAGGAGGACACAGAATCCGAAGTATGCTCCAGGCTCTGAGCTGTCAGCACAGAGCCTGATGTGGGGCTCAAACCCATGAACCGTGAGATCATGACCTGAGCTGAGGTCTGACACTTAACCAATTGAGCCACCCAGGTGCCCCCAAATAATCATTCCTAATCAAACGTAGCACAAAAGATAAAATCTGTTTGCCATCCCTGGCTTAAGGTACCATCACAACTCTCCCCACAAAAATGGCGTGGAGGAAAAATGACCCCCAAAGCCTCCAATGACAGCAAATTAACAAACTGCAGGGCTGACGTTTCTCCCTCAGATCATACCATCCTAATGAAGATGCAGTCTGTGTTCACCACGATAAATAAAGAAGTCCTTGAGAATACTGTACCCTTGGTCTAGAGATCCTTCAACAATTACATTTAACACTTGGGGGGTCTAGGGTTCAACAGTCTCTCCCTGAATTCCTATAACACAGTGGTTCTCAAAGGTTAGCAGCCATTAGAGTCACCTGCAGGTGATTGCTGGGCCCCAATTTCAGAGTTTTCCTTTGGGTCTGGGGTGAGGCCCAAGATTTTGCAGAAATGAGTTCCCAGGTGATGCTGACACTGGTCTAGAGACCATACTTTGAGAACCACTGCTGTAAACCTTTCTACAGGGGATTCCATCCTGACCCTTATCCCTAACCCTGCTCACCTGAAACTACATTCCTGAGGTTACAGAGGACTAAAAAAACAACCCTAATGGTCTTCTCTCCATGTTTGTTTTCCCTGGCTTCTCAGCCTTATTTGTTTTGAATCCCATCCTCTCTTAGCTGCCTGAATGCTGAATCACCCAGAGTTTCCTCCTAAATTGAAGAAATCTGCAGATTCTCCATATACCCCCCAAAATCTAAGATTTTGTCCTTAGTTCTCTTCTCTTTCTGGACATGCTTAATATCACCTATTTCCATGAATGACATAATCACATTAATTTCCACCTAACCTGCATCTTCCAAACACATCCTCATTCCTGACTTTTTCCATCTTTTTTAAAATATTTATTTATTTATTTTTGAGAAAGAGAAAGAGAGAGAGAGAGACGGAGGGAGGGAGAGAGAGAGAGAGAAGGGGAAGGGCAGAGACAGAGAAGGAAACACAGAGAATCCCAAGCAGGCTCCACACTGTCAGCACAGAGCCCATCACAGGGCCAAACTCACCAACTATGAGATCATGACCTGAGCCAAAATCAAGAGTCAGACACTTAACCGACTGAGCCACTCAGGTACCCCAACTTTTCCCATCTTTATATTCCCAGCCCAGGGTACAGCACCAAATCTCCCATTCAACATGATCCACAAGACAGTGGAATCCACCTTTATAGTCTTGCCTTATCTCACTCTCCCAAAGAATTATGTATCGACAAGTTGTACTTCCTACAGGTTTTGCTTCCAAATTTAGTTGCAATCACCTGGTGCCTCCACCTGAAAGGGCCTCATACCTATAGCTCCTTGTTCAAAACCTTTACATCTACCAAAATGCAACTATGTGCTGCCACCTTCATGAAGTCTTTCCTGATTACCTCCACTGGCTAAACTCTCTCCCTTTCCTGAACTCCTCTTGTAAGCATCATCACATGTAGCCTCTATTACTTTCCTATGCACAAACCCTCTCCCTCCTATTCCAGGTAAGCCCTTCTGCAAAGCATATCTTGGTGACAACACGGTTTCCTATTTTCCAAAACAATCCTGAATGCAGGTATCTTATCCAATTATCCTTATCAGTATACTCATATTTGTCACACCATGTGTTCTAATTTCTGGTTCAGAGCATATGTTTCCCAAAATAAATAACCCATGATTTATTCTGGTACATTATCAGACTTCCCTTTGTATAAGAGCCACCCAGAAATATCACAAATGTGCCTTTGATAATAATCTAATGCTTTCCACATTAACACTAGATATTCTGCATCACAAAAACGTTTTATTGTCTCCAAGGGGAGAGCACCTGCCCTAACTCCATCCGGCTACAGTTGATAAAGATTTAATCTGCATATGCAGTCCCAGCTGGACCCTAAACAAGTTCTAACTCTCCTGCATGGTGGTCTATCAGCAGGCCAACCCCCACCAGTATGTAGGACCTAGGATTAGCTTTGCTGTTGCCAGCATGATAGCCTGTGTCCCTGAAGGGAACCACTGGGGCCCACAAGTCTGCTGACTGCAGTCTCCTTATGAGGCCCTGCTGAAACTTTACCCAATTTATATGACTTTGCTTTCTTCCCCAGTTCACATTTTGCATACCAAGTCTTTCTGCCCTGAGCCATGTTCTTGATTGGATGCCTACAGCCGACCTAGCCCGAACCTCTTCACAGGGATCTAGACCCTGTCACTATTCCTCCAGGCTTCCAGACAGGCCCTCCTTGACAAGTGTCATAGCTTCTAACTATAAGGATGCTGCTTCCCAGAGATCTCTGCTGTTGACCTCACCAAATTAGAGCCTACCCATTGTTTCTGAGGACTCCTTGGATATGATTTGGGCAACCTCAGAGCCATACTGTTGTGGCTAATGACAGCGGTCCACATGACACTGCCCTTCTAAGAGTTCCAAGGCCTGGATGGCTGCCATGAACTTCCCATAGCATCCCCTAGGCCTGGGTTCACTGTTCCTCTTAAGTCTCCCTCTGGGTGGGATTGAGAAAGCCCTCACCATCGCTACCACTGGCTGCCATATGCTCTTCCCATGAATTACATGAGTTTGAGTCTTAGCTATCACTAACTGATCCCCTCTAGTTTTATCCTATCCTCTCTTAAGGAATGACACACACCACACCAGTCACTCAGGGTGAGCTCTCCTGGAGAACTCCCTCCTGCCCAGACTCTTATCCTCTGACCAAGGTGATGTAGGTCTCTATAATACCCTACTCTCCTCTCAAGTAGCTTTGGAATAATTGGAGGGATTGGAATTGGAATTTGGAATTTGGAATAATTGGAGGGGGATACCTTGGGGGGACTCATAGCCTGAGAACTTTTACCCTGAAACTTTTATCTACACTATGGGGACCAAATATTGAATCTCCACCAACAACACATCAAGAAGCCCCACTCCTAGGATCAGGCCAGATGTACGAACAGTTGTATGGAGGCTGATTTTTGTCTTTAGCTCAGAATTCTCATGTTTATAGACTGGATTTGTATGATCTTCTGATCCCCCCAGAGGCAATTTCAAGAGCTCCTTAAAATAATGGATCTGCTAAAGCAAGCTTAGCACACATAGGAAACAAAGATGTACTCACCCTATAATCACCAGGAGTGACATTCAAATTTAACACCTGGCAGCCATTCATTAATTTGAAAGGTTGCCAACATTGCCAACACCCTTAAAAATAAAATTTCAGGGACACCTGGGTGGCTTAGTCAGCTAACTCTTGATTTTGGCTTAGGTCATGATCTCACATTTCATGGGATTGAGCCCTGCGTCTGGCTCTGCACTGACAGCACAAAGCCTGCTTGGGACTCTCTCTTTCTCTCTCTCTCTCTCTCTCTCTCTCTGCCCCTCCCCCATGTGCACACGCACACTCTCTCTCTCAAAATAAGTAAATAAACTTAAAATGAAACAAAATAAAGTAAAATTAAATAAAATTTCAGGACCCTGTTGCTGGAACATACTGTTCTTGTATCTAGCAATTTTTTTTTCCATGCAGTTGCCAGTGAAAATAAGCCATCTGCTGACCCAACACTGCTAATAGGGAAATTTTAGATGGAGAACACTAATTGTCAACTTCCTCAACCTTCTACTTGTATTTTTGAATAGTTATTGTCCAACTACTCTTTGATTTGATTTGATATAACTGGCCAAACACTGATTCGAGAGCTACTGCATAACAGAGGCAGCTTTGGATACTGCCATAAACAATAACAATAGAGAATTTGAGAATTTACAAGGCACTTTTCCCATACTTCATCTTATTTAATGACACACATCTAATTACCATATAGATCGGATCAGTAAAAAGCTAGAACTCTTCCCTTTTTCCTCCTTACACCCAGAAAGCTATTCTGGATGCCTCTCCAGTTAGTTCTCTACCAAAAAAAAAAAAAAAAAAGGAAATAAGAAAACTCAGTGGTCCAGGGAGTTCTGACAACCAGGTTACATAACCAATTTATCTAAGTGCTCCTTTGTCCCAATACAGACCTCTCAGGCCTCTACCCCTATCTCACCACCTCCAAAAAACCCCAAATTAACTTATTAAAATTTCCCCTAAATAAAAATATCTTAAATCATGACTCTCACTAACTCTGGGAACTAGCTTTGATGTTGGCATCAAACTAAATAAATAGAGTAGAATTCTGTTTCAGTACGGTCATGATTTGGACTATTCATCATGAGCAACCCATAAAAACAACTTTTCAAATTGACCTTTTCTACTCCTGTCACTTCTGTGTAAGTTATCCATGACTTCCGGTCATCCCACATACTTTGTACTGACAAATATTTAATTTGAAAATGGAAATGGTATGACTTGGGTGGTTTTTCATTTAAGCGGTAATATTTTTGTTAAGTGCTGTCTACGTTAGCAACCAAAGTTAAATCCACAGAGTATAAAAAAAGTTTTGTTTACCAAAAGAAAAAAAAAAGGAAGAAAGAAAAATTTTTGTCCACATCATTCTTCTACAATGCATCTGAATAATAGCTCTGCTATAAATAGAAGATGCAAGAATGACTAATTCTGTTTTGATTCCGTCTCTTCGATGACAAAGGAAATCCCTCCATACAAACATTAAGCTAAATCATAACAGCTGGACTGGAGGAATTTTATCTAGAACATCTACATCAAACAAATAAGTATGCCAACCTTAGAGATGGACAGATAACTCCCAAAGGACCTAGTTTTATAACTATCAATCCAGGGGGCCTGTAATGTACAAGAAAGATTTAAATGCAGCCTCGCTTTAAGAGAAGACTCACTTGAAATCATCACTGCTACTAAAATGCCAGAGAAATTTATCCCCCATTATTTTATCCCGGAAAAACCTTTCTATCTTTTGTGACAGAGAGAGATCATATGCATCATTTGTAGTTAGATTCTTTATTTTAGACACTTGGTTCGATCTTCAGAAATTTGTCAGCTAAATTAAGCCCTTGGCCGTATAGAGAGAAGTGTGCTGGCTCTGTGCTAGGAAGCGAATGAATGAAAGACTGGATTGAATTTTCCATGGAAGCCGACAATTAAAATTGTTTTCTTTGGTATATCCCTTTCTGTCAGTTGTTTTTGAGCTCTCCAAGAGAAGAAAAAAATTAAGAAGCCTGATTCAGTCATTTCCAAATCTCACTTCCAGTTTCCATCTTATTAAAGACATGACTTAACTTTAATGTGTGTAACATAAACAGAATCATAAAAGGGAAAGAATTAGAACAGTCTGGAAGAGATGGTGTCCAAGGCAGGAAAATGCCACAGCTGATTTGCTCTTTTTATTGTTGTTGTCCTTTTGTATTGTTTACTGCAAGGAGAAATTCTCTGTCCCTCTGCTGCTGATTCCTCACCCTCCATTACAATCGTTGGGAATTCCGATTTCACAAAGTTATTACAATACGGCCACAAATAATCCATCTTGTCAAGTCCATCTTCGGGACTGAAGATAAAGTTGGAGCTGAGTTGCTACACACATCTGGAGAAGGTTCGTTACTTGTAATGGTGAGCCGCTCTGTTAATGCACCCATGAGAAAGGGGCTGACAGGCTGCATATTTCTGCAAACTGTTCCCAGAAAGAACCAATTTCCTGACTTCCATGTGGTGTCAATAATGGAGGCATGAGATGGAGCAGTGCTTATGAAATATTGAATCTGCTTAGAGGACCGGCTAGAAGCAAATTCAGACCACCTGTGAGAGAGAGCCTTGCCGTGGGTACTCAGACTTTGGCACACACATGGCACATGTGAATGATATGCTCTAATCTATGTATTTGAGTTTATTTGCCACAAAACTTCCTGACGGTAGTAGTACCAGAGAGAGAGAGAGAGAGAGAGAGAGAGATGCAGTAAAACACATTTCTGCACATTTAGAATTGAAACAGTTCAAATCACTGACATTATTAAATTTACTATCATAAGCAGCCAAAGTTCATCTTATTCATCAGGAAAAAAGTGACTGATGTTTCATGGCATTAGTATTAGATCATTTTACTTCTTGCCAATAAAAACAAAGCATTAGTGTTTCAGTGTTTTAATATCATGATTTAATTCTCTCAATGATATTAGGACCAAGAAGCTCAACCAATGTGAAGACCCCATCAAAATTCTTGAGTCAAAACTATGGTTCTAAAATGAGTTCACCATCCTGACCTCCCATTTCACAGCATATATTTTATGCTTGTGACTTTCCAAATATGGGTTCTTAACATTTCAAATGTAAAGTTTTATATCACTAACTTGTGTTTCAAGGGTTTGCCTAAGTAAATAGAAAAACATCTGGGCTCTTTTTACTGGCAAAAGCAAGAGATATTTGACCTAAGATCAGATTCTGAGACTTGAACGTTAACTTGGTCTTTCCACAGAACGTCTCTAATTTTCCACAACTCTCTGCTGAGAGGGTTCAGCCCAGTGCTCTTCGGGAAAAGATGGGACTAAGCACATGTCCCAGTAAGACATATGTCCCAGTTGGCTTCCTTTACCCCCAAATTTTCCCCACAGCTCTAACCCACTCTTGTCTAAACAAAGGCATGCAATTCCAAGGCAAGAACAAATCTTCAAGGTCTCAACTAGCCCGAGGGCATCCAGCTTAAGATCCCTTTGGACAGAAGGATGTGCAGAAGACTGCTCCAGCCTGAGTCTGTCAGAGCTTCTGGGCTGCCCCATCAGCAATTCAAAAGCACCATCTGCGATTCTAGTCTGAGATTCCCTTGGCTTCAAAGCAGCCCCCTTCCTAGGACTCCCCAGAGACTAGAGCTACAACACTCTTGCACAGTGGCATCCTGGGCCTCAACTCGGTTTCTGACTTGGCACCACCCTCTATGAACAGAACAGGCCTCATGAACAGGAGCAGAGTGGAGACCCCCTAGACTCATAACCAGCAGTAAGGCCACCTGTGACCCACACCTCCGAGCAGCACGATCTCCATTGTGTCCCATGTGAGTGGCACCCACAGACACACAATTCCAATGAAGGGATGCCCCCTGCAGCATGATAGCCCTTGGATTGGCAGCCGTGTCTAACTCTTCTGGAAATTTTAATTAAAATTCAAGAATAACAAACCCCATCCTTGATCAGCTTTTGACTAAATCTTTTGTTAAAACTAAGCTTTTTCTCTTTTCTTTCTTAATTGAAAAGTTAAACTTCTTTGTTGGATATAAATAACTGTGTTTCTTCGAAACATCCTGGCAAAAATACAGTTATTGCCCAAGGATAAGAATCAGGCCTGTTTCAGTAGTCATCCTGCTGACAAGTTCGACGTTTCTTAGAGCTTTTGACATTTAGAGCTAGAAGATTATATGTTAATATGGCCACACAAAGACTTATATGTGGATGTACATGGCTGCGTTGTTCCTAATGGCCAAAAAGTGCAGTCAGTCTGATGTCCACCAACTGGTGAGTGGGTAGACAACACATGGTCTTCCCACACAGTGGACAAAGTACTGATCTATGCTACAACATTGAAGAACCTTCAGAACATACTCAGCGAAAGAAGCCAGACACGCCAGATTGAATATTATGAAAATTCATATAAAATGTTCAGAAAAGGTAAGTGTATAGAAACAAAGTAGATCCATGGTTGCCTGGGGTTGAGTGGGAACAAGGTACAGCTACAAATCAGCACATCTTTTGAGGTGGTGAAAATGTTCCAAATGCAGATTGGCCCAACTCTGTAAATTTACTTTAAAAATCATTGAATTGTATGCTGTAATGGAAAGATTATATAAAAACAATAACGCGGGGCGCCTGGGTGGCTCAGTCGGTTAAACGTCCGACTTCGACTCAGGTCAGGATCTCGCGGTCCGTGAGTTCGAGCCCCGCGTGGGGCTCTGGGCTGATGGCTCGGAGCCTGGAGCCTGCTTCCGATTCTGTGTCTCCCTCGCTCTCTGCCCCTCCCCCGTTCATGCTCTGTCTCTCTCTGTCTCAAAAATAAATAAAAACGTTAAAAAAATTAAAAAAAACAATAACGGCTAATATATATGGAGCATTTACTCTGCATTCAAGAACCCTAATAAAGTATTTATGTACATTCTCTTAGTTAATCTTCACACCAACCCTGTTGGACGGTACTCTTATTATTCCCATTTTACAGATGAGGAAACTATGGCTTGCAATAATGAAATCATTCTCTCAGAGTCACACAGCTAGTTTGTGGTGGAATGAGGATGCTAGTTCAGATGATCCGACTCACGAGTTTAACTACCCCACCTGAGCCTCCTGGAAGGTGTTCTTCAGCATACTAGTATGCCCTGAATTTGCTAGAGGTATGGCAAAATGTGGATTCTCCTCATTCCCTGGTTTAATTAGGCAAGACTTAGGGCAGGGAGAACCCCGGGCCAGTTTCTTCAAGCTACAAGAGCCTCAGCAGTATACCCTAAGTGCCATGTAAATGTATTTATTCTGTATATGTGCCATAACTCAAAGCCCCAGCCCAGTTTATAATCATGTTCTCCTATATTGCAGCTGTTCACACTCCCTGCCAGGAGATAAAATGATTAGTCAGGATCACACTGGGGGGCTGTGGTAGTCCTGTACCTAGCCTCCAGGCAAGTACTCTTTCTCCTGTGCATGGTGCCTTCTATGTCATGGTAGAATATGTGACTAGATGACATGACAAAAATTGCAAGATAAAATAATTTGGGGCGCCTGAGTGGCTCAGTCGGTTAAGCGACCGACTTCAGCCAGGTCACGATCTCCCGGTCCAGGAGTTCGAGCCCCGCGTCGGGCTCTGGGCTGATGGCTCAGAGCCTGGAGCCTGTTTCCGATTCTGTGTCTCCCTCTCTCTCTGCTCCTCCCCCGTTCATGCTCTGTCTCTCTCTGTCTCAAAAATAAATAAACGTTAAAAAAGATTTTTTTTTTAAAGATAAAATAATTTGATATAAAGAAAATTCATTGTCAAGCACATGGAGTCATGGAATAGTAGAGCTCTGGGCTTTATTCTTTTTTTTTTCTTTTTAATTTTTTTTTAATGTCTATTTACTTTTGAGACAGAGCATGAATGGGGGAGGGTCAGAGAGAGAGGGAGACACAGAATCCGAAGCAGGCTCCAGGCTCTGAGCTGTCAGCACAGAGCCCGACACGGGGCTGGAACTCACGGACCATGAGATCATGACCTGAGACAAAGTCGGACACTTAACTGACTGAGCCACCCAGGCACCCCTGGGCTTTATTCTTAACTGCTCTCTCTCTCATACACCAACTCTAGCCCTTCTATCTTCTAAGTATCTTTTGATTCCATTCATCTTCCTCGTCTGGGCTATTGTTACCTATTGCTTCTTACCAGGATTACTCCAGTGACGACATACTTGTCTCCATGTAACCAGTCTCGCCCTTATCACTGATTCTCTATACTGTAGCCTAAGTGGTTTTCCTAAAATATATAGATCATGTCATGTCTCTCTCCTCCTTAAAACATCTCAGCGTCTCCCCACTGATCAAATTCCTTACTGTGGACCCCTTTCACCCTCATACTCTTCCTACAGCCTGAGTAGTCTATGTTCAGCTCCCCAAACTACAGGGTGCAGAGAGAGGGCCTTTGCACACACAGCCCTCATGGCTTTACCCGAGGCCCATGTTTGCCTAAATAAATAGAAAAACACCCAGACTCAGTTTTCTGGCAAAATCAATTTTTTTCTGCTACCCTCTCCCCTCTTCACCTGGCTAACTCCTATTCATCCTTCATAGTTTAGAACATCTACCTGGACACCTCCCCCTTCCTCGCCACACTCCCAGTGCCAAGCCTCAGTTAGATGTTCCACCCTGTTGTGGCCCTTCTGTGGCTCCTTATCACCTGTCTCATCTTCTAGTCTGCAACTCTGGGGAAACAGATCTGTGATTTGCTTTGTGCTTGGCTATATCCCAGTATCTGGTACACAGCACGTTGAAGGAACTCAACACTTTTTATATAAATGAAAGAATGACATAAATAGATTCCATAATAATGCAGAACTGGATCAACTTTTTCTCTAGTTTGATACGTTACATCTACATTCTACTCATGAGCTTTGGTCCTTCAACTGCCCTTTTTGTAGGAAAACAGTGGGATGCAAAACATTTAGACAGCTTTCCTGCCAAGCCAGCACCCCAAGAGACCACACTGCCCAGTGGCACTGGCTCCTTGGAAGGATGAGAGAGGATAACTGTAACTTTTAACCAGTATACAATTCATTTGACTGGTTTGCTAGCATAACATCAGCAAAATGAAAAATAGCAAAATGAAAAAACTTGACCCACCCCAAATATATCTCTGTAAATAATGTGTTTATGCATGGGTGGGTAATGATGGTAGAGATAAAAGAAAAATGAACAGAGTTGCTCTGCCAAGGTAACAGGATCGTAGATGATTTTTCATCCTTTTGTGATTTTACCTTTATTGTTATCATACTATTGCATGTGCTAATAAATATATTTTTTAACACTGAGCAGTTATGTCTAAATATCAACGTAAATATCGAGACTGACTTCAAATCATTAAAAATCATAAGTAGAACTGGTTGTTTTATTTGATTTCCAGTACATAGAACCCCCAAGAGACTCATGATATGAATTTACTTGAAAACTTGCAATAGTCATAATAATATATCCAACATGTATTGATCCGTTGTCCACGCACTGGGCTAAGCTTGATCTCGTTACCTCCATTTTACAAAAGGAAAACAAATAATAACTTAGTTTAAAGAGGTTAAGTAACTTGCTAGTAAGTTAAAAGTAGAGTAGTGGTTGATTTTATGTAAATTTGGCTAGACTGTGGTGAAGTTATTTGGCCAAACACCAACCTAGATGTTGCCGTGTAGGCCTTTTTAGATGTGATTCACATAATCAGTTGATTATAATAAGTAAAAGAGATTACTCTCCCATGATATGGTGGGTCTTGTCTAATCAGTTGAAGGTCTTAAGAGCACATGCTGAAGTTTCCCGAAGAAAGACTTCTGCCTCTGGATTACAACAGAAATTCTGAGTTTCCAGCCTTCTGACTTAAGACTGCAATATCACCTCTTACCTGAATCTCAAACCTGCCAGCTTGCCCTACAGATTTCAAACTTGCCAGGCCTCACAAGTGCATGAGTCAATTCCTTAACATAAATTTCTTGACAGTTTAAGGGAGAGAGAGAGAGAGAGAGAAAGAGAGAGAGAGAGAGAGAGAGAGAGATCCTACTGGTTCTGTTTCTCTGAAATGCCCTAATACAGCTAGTAAGTAATATACAGAACTTGAATCCTCTAAAGCCACCATTCATAAGTGTTACAGAAATAATATAAATTACCAAGTTGTATCTAAGAGTTCATCTACAGAGCGGCCATCTGGAGGGAGGGCGGGGCAGCAGTGCTGGCACAGGGAGGTTATGGGCAGTGTTGGACTGCAGGAAGCCCAGTATGGCCTTCCGGTTGATTTCCCCAGCACAACCTTGCTTTCTGGTGGTTTGACCCCGGGCTCCTGATCCCTTTCCAGTGCCCTTCTTTACAAGGATGCAGACTAAAGTAAGAGTCTCTGCACGTCACTTCCCAGAGACTCCACTCATCCACATTTTCCTTCTCTTGCTCTCTCGATAGCTGCTCTTACTCAAAAGCCGTAGGTCTCAATCCCAGCATGAGACAGAAATACTACCCGTGGCCCTCAGAAAACATGTGCCACTCAGGAAAAAAGAGGAAAGAGAATTAAATCACAGCAGGAAAGATGCCGATTCTTCTCATTAAAAAGAATTTTGAAAATAAAAAGTATTGAGTAAAATCATGAATGTTTCTATCCCGAAAAAATTTTTTTTTTTTTTTTTTAAATTTTTTTTTAACATTTATTTATTTTTGGGACAGAGAGAGACAGAGCATGAACGGGGGAGGGGCAGAGAGAGAGGGAGACACAGAATGGGAAACAGGCTTCAGGCTCTGAGCCATCAGCCCAGAGCCCGACGCGGGGCTCGAACTCACGGACCGCGAGATCGTGACCTGGCTGAAGTCGGACGCTTAACCGACTGCGCCACCCAGGCGCCCCCCGAAAAAAAATTTTTAAGAACGGGGCTGTTTTGTTTTGTTTTGTTTTTTCATGGCTTTATGGGATATTTTAGGTGTGGCTCACCATAGTGGCAACAAAGAGGTCGTTGCTGTCTTTGTGAGGTTACTTTCGGCCCTCGAATCAAATGGGAGAATGCACAGCCTCCACGGCCCCCTCCCAGCTTAAATAGGCACTGCCAGGCCCGGGCAGTGAACACATGCCAGGCTGAGAGTGCCCCCTTCCTTGATTTCTGAGCGGCACTCAACAGTTTGAGAGTCCTGGCGCTGAGCAAGCTTCCTGCGGAGCTGCAAAGTCATTCCAGACAAATCCCTGTGTTTACAGAGATTCCAGAGCAGCAGGGAATATCTCGGAATACCAGTCTGGATGTAGAAATTCGTGTGTCTGCATTAAGCTGCTCGCCACACCTGCCCTCGCCCTCAGCTCCCCCTTCCTTCCACACCCCCTCCTCCGCTTCCTTCTCTCCATCTGTTGCAGTTTCCTTCACACTGAGTCATTCTGGGATGTTACTAGTAAAGTCCTTTAAAAATCAAGTCGAACCAGTGGGAGTGAAGTGGAAAGAAAGCCATTATTTGAGGAATAAGTGAGAGAAGGGAAAAAGAGAGGGGAAAAAGAAGAGAAAGAGCGAGTGGGAAAAAGAAAAGAGGTTTGGGTAGGAGCTCTGGTCTAGATAATTCTTTCGGCATTTTATGAAGATGGAGGCCAAAAAAGTGACCTACTGTACTTTCATAGTGCTTTCATAGACCCTGAAGACAGCTCAGGCACATTACCTGCTCTTGATCCATCCTTAACTTGAACTCAAACATTTTTTAACCAGAGATAGAAAATTGAACTTAGAGCCAAAAGATGAGTTTGAGACCTCATTTTGCTACTTTGCAGCCACTTAATCTCTCTGGGCTCCAGTTTTCCAAATTCTTAAAATGGGGTGTTCCATAATAATGCCAGGGCTGATACAAGGATAAACTGAGACAATGAATGTGAAAATGCCCTTTAGCCTATACAAATATGAAGCACGTTTATTAAATTCAATAAACAGCAAGTGTTTTCTATTCATTGTTCTTTCTGCTTTCCAAGCCCTAGAAAATCTTTCGCAGAAAAACTGCCTTCCAGCCAGCACAACTGGGTTATTTTTAAAGCTCATACAAAAGCTCTAAAATGGAAAAGAAAAGCTAAAAATTGCCATTCAGTAGGGTTTCCAAGACAGCATTGAGCAATCCAAAGTCATTCTAGAAGCTCTGTTTGGATATATCGGCAATAACCAATCTCTTTTAGAGTCAGGGTATATGTGATTCAAAAGCAGCAGGTCCTCCTTCTAATACGTTCTGTTTAGAAAAATCCAGAGAAAATTTCACCACACTTACTACGATTCATATATCTCAGCCAGTTCTCCTTAAGCACAACTTTTCCTCCTTGGATCCTCAAGTAAGGGTATAACCTGTTCTCAGCAAGCGTTAAACATGCCAAGTGAATTCTTACATAGCCAGGTAGCCCAAGATGAGGCTAGACAGCCACGTTTTGGAACCTTGATGAGA
Source organism: Puma concolor (assembly GCF_028749965.1). Classification (NCBI taxonomy): domain Eukaryota; kingdom Metazoa; phylum Chordata; class Mammalia; order Carnivora; family Felidae; genus Puma; species Puma concolor. Next base: position 47,623,779 of record NC_141672.1, read on the forward strand.
AGAAACGGAAAAGAAAGTTGCCAGGGCTGTTGATATTCCACATGTGGTGTTATTTAAGACCAAATAACCTGGACTTCAGGGAATGCGCTTATGTCAAACTATTGTACGTCAAACCACACCCCTGTGGGTGGGGGTGGGGTTTCCCCTGAAGGGAATGGATGTTCCCACTGTCAATCATCCTAGAGAAGGGTCAATACTGGGTCAGGAAATGAGAGCTTTGACAAGCACTCCTAAGAATGAAGTCAGGAAAAAACTTTCTTCTCTCTCTGCATCCAGGAGTTGGTTTGATCAGGACTCTGGGGCAGGGAGCTGCCTAGTGTTTGCTCTGTGTTGGGTGTTGAGCTATCCCAGGCCATGGTCGAGGCAGCCTGAGAGAATGGTATAAGGATCTGTGATATTTTATAATCCTCAAATTAATAGGTTTTACTGAAGGCTACCCTTTGGACTCCACTGAGCTCCGTTCCTCCTGTGGAATGACGTAGATTAGGGAGATGTGTGCCCTGTCCCAGATTCTGAACTGGATGGTGGTGCAGCATTCACCATCAGGAGTCAGCTGTGCGCACGAGGCAGAAGTCTCTGGAGGATCCTCAGAGGTGATGGTGGCAGCAATAACAACCAGCTGGAACCACCTTCCAGATCAACCAGCATTCAGGTCTGGATGTGACGTAAGATTCACCTGGAACCTCGTTAAATAGGTTCTTGGTTATGTTTGGGGTACGACATACGACGTACGAGACTCTGCAGATCTAGCAAGTTCCCAGATGCTACCAATGCTGCTAGTCCTCACCTGTAAGTAACAAGCTCTAGCCTCTGCGTCTCGCCGCACGAGTCCAAGAACCTGCTCCACCAGCAGCCAAAAGGACAACCAGGACCGAAGACACCAGTAAGCATGCCCGGGGCCCTTATTCATACCCATGGTGGAGGGCCCCACGGGAGACTAGCGAGGGTCCTTACCGATGAGGGAAACATTAACTGTCATTTGCTCTACTTTGGAGAACAAACCTAAGAGTGAGGTGTTTGCACCCCCAGGCTGGTGAACAATGGGCAGAACTACACTTACAAATATCTAACTATCTCAAAACCAGAAAAAGAGTGTGAAAATGATCACCTTTTAATGCTTGATTGCTAGGTTGTGCTAAAACTTGTCGAGGAAAAACTCCCTGTATTTCCTGTCCTCTCACACTGTTACTACCACACTCACAACACTGCTGACACTGCGTGGGGTTTCCACAGCCAGCAGTTCTGGCACTAACTGCCTGGAGTTAGCACAGGCCCCATTGATTAAGAGCTCAGTCCCACAAGACTGAACCTTTAGAGGTATCCCAGGCAAAAGATGCAGCAAGTATAAAACTCCTGAGGAAGAGAAGACTGATGTGTTTGAGGAAGAAAGGCATGGATGGTTGAAGTAGACAGAAGGCAGATCATCCATTCGTAGGCTGGACTCTTTTGAGTTGTGCATGATGATAATAATGGTGGGTTAGATCAGGGCTCAGCAACTTTTTCTATAAAGGACCAAGAGGCAGAATCAAAGATATTATATAGTACTTGTATAACAAGAGAGGGGAAAGTTCCACAATTTTCATTGAAGAGATTAAAAATATCACTGAGAATAATTGTGTAATACTGGTCTACCAATGAGAAGAATAGAATTATTTGGGAGAGGTTAACATTTTGCTTCACTGGGGTTCAAATTCTGTGTTTCTTATGAAATGGGTTGAAGCATTCACGTTAATGCTGGTCTATAATGGCGTTTTACGTGTTTCATCTTTGGAAATGTCTTTCACAAAGGTAGATGTGACAAATACTGACATCAGTCCACAAGCACATGATTTTCATTGAGCAAATGATCACTCGGAAAGCATTTATGGAATTCTATTAGATTCTTCTCTTGATACTTGCCTTCTGGCACGTCATTGCATTGCAGATTAATCATGTCCAATTGAATGTCAGGTGGAAGCTCCTCAACTGCACAGTTTAGAGAGATTTCACAACATGAAAATTTCCTTTGCACTTGAGTTTGAGTTCAGAAAACATATGCAGCAAGTTGGCATGAGAGTGGAGGTCTGGCTTTTTGTTTTGACTTAGGCAGCATAGAAAGCGTATTTGAGGGGTGCCTGGGTGGCTCAGTTGGTTAAGCGTCCGACTCATGGTTTTGGCCCAGGTCATGATCTCACTATTTCCTGATTTGGGGGATTCTCTCCGTCCCTCTCTGCCCCTCCCCGACTCGCACTGACTCTGTCTCTCTCAAACTTAAAAAAAAAATTTTTTTAAAAAGTGTATTTGAGCTTCACATGTCTTATGACCCAAACAATGTTGTCATTGAAATGACTTCTGCATACGAGTTTCACATATAAGCACTGTTTTGTATTGTAATTTTAGGTTTACTTAATTAAGAAACATTGTGCCTGCAAGAAAATTTCCAGCGCCATTCAGTGTTCTATAATAGCATTTGAAGATAATCCATCTGGTTCAGAACAATTTTTGCTACAATTTGAAAAATTGCAATAAAATGATACCACTGCTAAGCCATTAAACTGTGCACTAGGGCAAGTCAGGATATTCAGCTTCTATTTCTAACAAAAATTCACAGAACCAATGTCAGAGGTGGTGCCCCAAAGCCTTCTAACATTTTAGTCATCGGATTGTTACAGAAAGTTAAAAGTTGCTGCAAGGTCAGGTGAGCTGATAAAAGGGATCTGCTAGTTTAGAGTTCATTGGTAATGATCTTGCAGGTGCAGGTTCCATCTTGTGATGGGTAAGAAGCCAGATGAAAGTGAGTGAAACAGTGAGTGGAAAATAGGGACCGGAGAAATCTCAGTTGACATGCTTTTCTGTGAAGGCGTCAGAGAAATGGAGCCACAGAGAGAGGAGGTCGTGGTGGCAAGGAAGAAGATTTTTTGTTTTTTGTTGTGTTTTGATTTTAGTCTCCATCCTTTGACAAGAAATCACAAAGCCTCATAACATATCAGGCAACTAACAACGTGAAAGTGACCACAGTAAGGCTCAGTGACCCAGCATGCATGAAGTGTGAAGTATTCCATATAAGTGGCTTTGCCAGACAACTAATTCATCCTATTAAGCATCAAATCTTTTAAAATTTTGTATGCATTTTTGTGCAAATCTCACTAAAATATGCTAACCAATTCTCTACTTACTGAATCCTATTATGGACAGCAATTTCATCCTGAACTACATAGGGAAAATATGTCCTTTCAAGGACTGTCAAAGAGGGTATGAATATTTGCTACTACCACAAGATAGTTCCAGATGACTAGAGATTTTTAATTTTCTTCTCCCTCACTTTAAGATTATCAGAGGGGATGGGGGGGCACCTCAGTGGCTCAGTAGGTTTAGCGTCTGACTTCAGATCAGGTCATGATCTCATGGTCCGTGAGTTTGAACCCCACATCGGTCTCCATGCTGACAGCTCAGAGCCTGGAGCCTGCTTCGGATTCTGTGTCTCCCTCTCTCTCTGCCCCTCCTCTGCTTGTGCTCTGTCTCTGTCTCTCTCTCAAAAATAAATAAACCTTAAAAAAAAGATTATCAGATGTTTCTCATATAGATGTGATAGTACACCCTCCCGTCCTGATTTCAGTATGTCTGTATAATAGAATTACAGGCAGGGTTTTTTTTTTGTTTGTTTTGTTTTGTTTTTTTTAAAGTTTATTTATTTTTGGGACAGAGAGAGACAGAGCATGAACGGGGGAGGGGCAGAGAGAGAGGGAGACACAGAATTGGAAACAGGCTCCAGGCTCTGAGCCATCAGCCCAGAGCCTGACGCGGGGCTCCAACTCACGGACCGCGAGATCGTGACCTGGCTGAAGTCGGACGCTTAACCGACTGTGCCACCCAGGCGCCCCCAGGCAGGGTTTTTTAAATACCAGTACGAGAGATTCTGATCGAATCAGTGTGGGGTTGGGGTAAGGGCATTGCAGATTAAGTCCTGCAGGTGAGTCTAATGGGCAACTAGTGTTGCAAATCATTGATATGGTGCAAACTCTTCCCTTTAAGATGAGGAAACACATCCACAGAGGTTGAATGAACTAGAACCACTTAATTTCCACTAGTCAACGTACTGTAACTTTCAAAGAACCACTTCCCTTATCCCCAATTTTTGTACAGGCCAGAATATTATTCACCAGAACATTTGTTAGGTTTTTGGTATGTGCCAGAATCTGGTCAAGGCACCTTGGCAACAAAGGTGAATAAAGACAAGGTGTAGTGGTGAGTAGTTCAAAGTCTGTTGGGTTAAAACTGCACAAATAGAGTCACAGTTAAATATGTGATAATAATCATTTATACAATGGAGCACAGACTAGCAAGTGACTAAAGAATGTCTAAAATAGAAGAAAATTAGTTCTGGGTAAGAGCCTGAATAAAGAGGATGAGCTTTAGTGGGAACACATAATTCCTGGAGGAACCACAACATAATAGGCAGTAATCGGCCTGTTCCATTGCACACTAACCAATCCTGAACTAGACTTGCCTAAATCAACTGATCCCTTTCTCTTGTGAAATGTTGAGGGTTTAGGTTTTTATAAACCCTGCCTTTGCCTTTGTTCACGGAGAGAGACTTTACAGCGTCTATTCTACCTTGTAAGTACCAGCAAATCCTCAGTGCTTTCAATGATTGTCTCTGAGTTATTCTTTTTCTTCTTAGCATCCTTTTTTTATTATGGTAAAATATGTGAAGATAAAATTTTCCATTTTAACTATTTTTAAGTGTATAATTCCATGGCATTAATTACACTCACAATGTTGTACAACCATGACCACTATGTATTTCCAAATTTTATATCACTAGAACAAGAATCTTTAATTTTTTTCTTACATACATCTCAGGTGTAGAGCTTTATAATTTCAACATCTGTACATAATACAAAGTGATTACCAACACAAGTCTAGTTACCATCCATTAACATACAATTGACTCCCTTTACCCATTTCACTCAACCCCCTTCCCCTCTTGTAATCACTAATCTATTCTCTATGAGTTTGATTTTGTTTGATTTTGTTCTTTTTTATGTTTGTATTGGGTTGTTTTTTTTTTTACCTTCCACATATGAGTGAAATCACTGATATTTGTATTTCTTTGTCTGACATTTCACTTAGCACAATATCCTTAAGGTCCATCTGTGTTATCACAAATGTCAAGATCCCATTATTTTTTATGCCTGAGTAGTGTTCCATTGTATAAATATACCACATCTTCTTTATCCATTCATTTATCCATGAACACTTAGGTTGCTTCCATATCTTGACTATTGTAAGTAATGCTATAGTAAACATAATGGTGCATATATCTTTTCAAAGTAGTATTTTCATATTCTTCAGATAAATAGTCCAAAGTAGAATAGCTGGATCATGTTGGTATTCTTAATTTTTTGAGGAATCACCATACTGATTTCCACAGTGGCTGCAACCAATTTACAATCTCACCACATACTAGTATATGAGGATTCTCATTTCTCCACATTCTCTCCAAAACTTGCTGTTTTGGGGTCTTTTTAATAATAGCCATTCTGATAGGTATGAGGGTGATATCTCATTGTGGTTTTGATTTGCATTTCCCTGATTATTAGTGATGATGAGCATCTTTTCATGTGCCTGTTAGCCACTTGTATGTCTTCTTTGGGAAAATATATATTCAGATCTTCTGCCCATTTTTAATTGGATTATTTAGGCATTTTATTGATGAGTGGTATGCCTTCTTTATATATTGTGTGTATTAATCCTTTATCAGATATATGGTTTGAAAATATCTTCTCCAATTCAGGAGGAATAAGGATATTTTAGGCTGAAGGCAATTGAGGGATAGCAGGCACAGGTTGGGCTCTCTGCCCTCCCCCATTTGCCTAAAAACAGGTGATAAATGTCCCTTGTGAAGGTGTCTTTCTCTCCCTAGGAGGTAGAGATGGAGATATGACAATAACCCTATCACCAGAGATGGGAGATGACACTGAGATGAGTCTGCATAAACAAGCCTTACTGAATAACCCTTCTCTACCATTAGTTTCCCCCTGTATCTACCTTCCCATAATTTACTTCCCCTAGAAGCCCAAACCCCTTTACCTTTGTCTAGTCATTTCTCCACAATATATCACTCTTTGCTAAATGGTACATAAAACTCCAGGTCTAACTGCCTCCTTCAGTTTTCACTTCTTTTCTGTGGAGACCCTGTGTGTATAAAATTAAAAATAATGTTTGTGTATCTTCTTCTCTCCTGTTATTCTATCTTTTGTCCGTTTAATTTGCGGCCTCAGTAATTGAACCTAAGAGGATAGAGGAAAAGATACTGTTTCTCCCCTCAACTTTATTCATTTAAATAGCCACATGATATTCTGAATTTTGCAATTTCAAAATACAAGGTAAGGTTATGCTTGCACAAGTTTTTTTGCTAAATACATAAGTATGTTTATTCCCAGTTGTATTCAAGCTTGCACCTATTATCTATGCTTAAAATAATTTAATGAGCCCTCACTAATCATCCGGTGAAAGCTTCTAGCAATACAGGCAAAGTACCTAAGGGCAAATTAAAAGCTTTTAGAATGTTCAGGCTTCTTTTGGATTTTGGATTTGAATATTGGATATTCATGTCTCAACGATAAGAGAAATTATACTTTTTCATGGCAGAAATTGACCAGGAAAAGCAATGAAAGAGATAAAACCAAACCATTCCAGGATAAATGCTTTCAAAATTTCTAAGTCTTTTGATCCCACAAGGAATAAACCACCACCATGTACTGTTCATCTATTAAATGATAGGCAAGTTCAATGGGTTGCCTCATTTAGTTACTGCAATAACTCCATGAGACTACTCTCATTATCCCTAAAATGTTATTTCTTAACTCTGATATCCTTCCCATTGAACATTTCACTAAAAGCCTGACTGACTTTGCTTTCCCTCCTAGGATTTCTGCATACATTACAGAAGTCTGGAATTTATATCTAAACCTCCTCCAAAGTCAATAAATACATGCAAAATCAACAAAGGCCATCTACAACCAAATTAAAGAACAACTTTTACACACCTCTTATAGAACTGCATATAACTTTCAAGGCGGACCTTTTATTTTATCTATCTATCTATCTATCTATCTATCTATCATTTTAAAATCCAAGTTAGTTAACATATAGTGTAATAATCATTTCAGGAGTAGAATTTAGTGATCCATTCCTTATATACAACACCCAGTGCTCATCCCAAGTGCCCTCCCTAATGCCCATAACCCATGTAGCCCATCCCCCCACCCAATATCCCTTCAGCAGCCCTCAGACTATATTTAAGAGTCTCTTATAGTTTGCCTCCCTCTTTTTTATCTTATTTTTCCTTCCCTACCCCTATGTTCATCTGTTTTGTTTCTTAAATTCCACATATGACTGACTGAAATCATATGATATTTGTCTTTCTCTGACTAACTTATTTTGCTTAGCATAATACACTCTAGTTCCATCCACATTGTTGCAAATGGCAAGATTTCATTCTTTTTGATTGCTGAGTAATAGTCCAGTGTGTGTGTGTGTGTGTGTGTGTGTGTGTGTGTGTGAGTGTGTATACCACATCTTCTTTATCCATTCGTCAGTTGATGGACACTTGGGCTCTTTCCATAATTTGGCTATTGTTGATAGTGCTGCTATAAACATTGGGGTGTGTGTGTCCCTTCAAATCAGCATTTTTATATCCTTTGGATAAATACCTAGTAGTGGTATTGCTGGGTTGTAGGGTAGTTCTCTTTTTAATTTTTTGACGAACTTCCATACCATTTTCCAGAGTGGCTGCCCCACAAGGCAGACCTTTTAATAAATAGTTTTCTCCAAGACACAGTGGAGTTTGATTTCTGAAAACTAAGAATGCCTTTCTGTGGGAATTGCCCAAATCATTAGAAGTGTCCACCTTCCTCTACTAAGCTAATAGTTCCCTACCTTTGGCCCATAATCAGGTAAATGGCTGGTGGGATGTGGGGTAAGGGGGTGATCCTTGGGCAGGTGATCACTGACCCAGGGGCAATTAATTAATGGGATTTAGGGTTCTTTGACTTAGACTTGTGCACAAAGATGAGCCAGCTTCCTTAAGATTCTTGAACTTATTCAAATACTGAAAGATTGAGAGCGTTAGCAGGAAGAGATGAAGCTAAATGTTTGTGAGTAACAGAGAGCCTAGGGGGGATCCCATAGGGTCATGAAAAAACCTAAGAACGGGGAACCTGGGTGGCTCAGTAGGTTAAGCATCTGACTTTGGCTCAGGTCATGATCTCACAGTTTGTGAATTCGAGCCCCACAGCAGGCTCTGTGCTGATAGCTCAGAGCCTGGAGACTGCTTGGGATTCTATGTCTCCCTCTCTGTTTGCCCCTCCCCTGCTTGCACTCTGTCTCTCTCTCAAAAATAAATCAACATTAAAAAAAAATTTTTTTAAGGAAAAGTAAAAGCCTAAGAACAACGTAGCAGGATGAAGTTAAGGAAGGAGAGGACACACCCAAATTCTAAAGGTAACAAAATACCCAGGTTTCCATCTATCTCCTGCCCCACAGGCTGTGAAGAGGATAAGAATATGCCACTTTGGCATGAGGATTAGTTTGAGCAGACACACACACACACACACACACACACACACACCACTCAGCCCTCCCCCCCCCCCATCATTTGCCTAAAAGCAGGACATAAATTTCCCTTTATGAATTGTTCCACATTCTCCTCTCTCATAGCAGGAAAAGCAGAATTCTTAATCACCAGAGACTCTAGACTCTTAATCAACCCACAGACAGCACTTAGAGGAATCTACCTGAGAAACGTTACTAAATAACCCTCATCTTCCATTAGTTTCCCCCTATCCTTGCCTTTCCAAGGTTGGCTACCCCTCAGGGCCCAAATGCCTTTTGCTTTCTCTTATCACTCCTCCACAATTGCTCTTTGTTAAAATGGTATATAACCCCCAGGGTCTAACCACCCCTTTGAATTGCTCATCATTGGATTTCTTCCAGGTGTATGCATGTTGTGCATGTAAATAAACTGTTGCCTTTTTTTTTTCTTGTCTCTTGTCAGTTTAACTTGTAGGGCCCCAGTGACTGAATCTAAGAGGGTAGAAGAAAGAGGTTTCTTTCCCTACACTATAGCTGTAGGCTAAGGGATTCTTGGTCTCTCCTTGGTGAAACAGTAGAGGAGCCCTCACACAAATTCTGTGAGGGGCACCAATAGCAGAGGCAAAAGGACACCTGAGAACTGGAGCAGAATTCTCGCCTTTATCAGTATCATCCCACCCCCCTACCTAATTCTATAAATAAAATTCTGTGTCACAGTAGGATGCTTATTACTTCCCAATCTGGATTTACATTTCTATTTGAAATATCTAGACACAACTATTTAATCAATATGTATGGACACTTCTACTCTAGAGTCCATGAGGAGAATTATAAGCTATAAAAGTTATAGCCAAATGTCACCCACCTGTAAATATTTTTTAATTCTTTTAATGTTTATTTTTAAAAGAGAGAGAGAGAGAGAGAGAGCGAGATTTCAAGCACACAAGCAGGGGAGGGGTAGAGAGAGAGGGAGACACAGAATCCGAAGCAGGCTCCAGGCTCTGAGCTGTCAGCACAGAGCCCGATACGGGGCTTGAACTCGCAAACCATGAGACCATGACCTATGCCGAAGTCGGATGCTTAACCAACTGAGCCACACTGTCACCCCTATAAATATTATATATAAGTACCCAGTGAATCTTTGGCCAAAATGGTAGGGTTACCCAACATACCTACAATGTCTGCCTACAATATCACCTCCCTATTTTAATACAACTGAATCTCACTGAGGAATTTTAGGCTTCAAATGCCATTTAAAAATATTATCTGTTAAAAGTGGGGGAGTTCTATCTAGAATGCTCTTCTTTTTTCTTTATCTCTTGGATACTCACAAATCTGCTAGGCTTTATATCCTTATGGCCTTAGAATATAGGCCTGCCTTCTGAGTTCTCATGAGGGGCTGTTAGCTTTACAATTTAAAAAAAGTGGGGAGGGGCACCTGGGTGGCTCAGTTGGCTAAGCATCTGACTTCGGCTCAGGTCATAATCTCACAGTTCGTGGGTTCAAGCCCTGCATCGGGCTCTATGCTGACAGCTCAGAGCCTGGAGCCTGTTTCAGATTCTGTGTCTCCCTCTCTCTGCCCCTCCACCACTTGCACTTTGTCTCTGTCTCTCAAAAATTAATAAACATTAAAAAAAAAAGTTTCATAGTATGTAGTGTACCTCCAACCCCAGAAATTTCATTTATTTAAAAGACATTTATTGAGCTCCTGTTCTGTGCTTCCTATATAAGGGCAAGATGACACATCAGTTTTGTACTCTGTCCTAAGCTTTTAAAACACATGCCCAAAACATACTCCACCCCAAGGGTATGTTATAATCTCTGTGGAAGAGAGACCGGAGTATGTGTGTTCTTGAAACAATTCTTTAGGGGATTCTGATATACTTACCCTCACTCCCAACCCCACTCTGTATTATAGGTTAGAACTACTGTGTAGACAGTAGGGAATGAATCATAAAATTATGTGGTTGGTCTTGAGAATGGAAATTTAAAATATGATTAATGAAACTCATTACCAAAAATAATGCATATTTTATGGCTTTTATCATCATTTTATCATGCTAAGGATGTATATAGCTTACATACTGGTTTGATTGCAATAAAAGAGAGTTCTAAAACACGGCAACTTAAACAAGAAAACCCATAGGTTGTATGATGACACTGTAGTCATCAGGGACCCTCGTCTTTCTATTTTGCTGTTTTGACACCCTCAACATGAGACTTTCATGATGACTGTTCCCACCTCTACCATTTCATCTGTGGTCCAGCCAATAGAAAGAGAAAAATAGAAAGGGAAGACATTATCCTTTTCCATAATTGGCCAACCCAGAGGTTGCACACATCAGAACAACTTACCTCCCATTGGTCAGAATATAGTCATGTTACCAAGCTTAACTAACGCGTAGGTAACACAGGTCCTAATAAAATGTGTATTACGTAACAATGGGAGAAGAGGCATTGAATACAGCTAAGCAATTTCTGTCACACATTACTAATAGAAGTTGATAAGTGAAATGAAATCTGCCTCGGTTTTAACAAGTAGCAAGAAGGCTGCTTCTAAGGATTGCTTTTGATACCAACTGTCTTAGTTTGAGCACCCTGGGAAACGGACTCTGAGATGGAGATTGTGTACGAGAGACTTATGGGGAAGTGTTTCTCATCAGCTGTGAGAGGTCTTAGTCTGGGTGGCTAGGACAAAATACCACAAACGGTGTCTTATAAACAAGATTTATTTCTCATAGTTCTGGAGGCTGGGAAGTCTGAAATCAAGGTGCTGGCAGATTCAATGTCTGGTGAGAGCCCACTTCCTCATTCATAGACAGCTATTGTTTGTTGTGTCCTCACATGATAGAAGGGACTAGGGAGCTCTGTGTGGTCTCTCTTATAGGAGCATTAATCCCACTTATGAGGGTTCTATGCTCATGATCTAAGCACCTCCCAAAGGCCCCATCTCCTAATGCCATCATATTGATCTTTATGTTTCAACATACGAATTTAGGGAGGAGGTGTGGGTACAAATAGTCTATAGCCTCAGGGAACCAGCAGGACTGAGCAGATGTTCAACTGTGATGCAGTCACAGCAAAGACCTCAACCAATCCCACAAAGAGCTCCAGAGCTGGGATGGTTTTTTGAATTGGTCCTAAACGGAAGCAAGGGGCCAGAACTATGTACCCAATCATAAAGCTGTTATAGGTTGCAGGACACCTCTGGGGATGGGGTTTATCTTGGGTAAGGTGGCTCCCTTAGGGCAGCATTTCTCAACCTGATCACTGTTGAAATTCTAGGGTAGTTGATTCTATCCTAGAAGGATGCTTGTAGGATGTCTAGCAGCATCCCTGGCCTGTACTCACCAGATGCCAGTAGCACCCCATCCTTCAATTGGGACAACCAAAAAATGTCTCCAGACATTACCAAATGGATGCAAAATCGCCCCCATTAAGAACCACTGCGTTAGGCCAAGGGCAATTCTTACAGATGGATTCATTTGTCAGGAACAGCCACTACTCCCAACAGTTAGGGAAATGGGGCATCAGTCCTCATAGGTGAATCTGGTTGATGCACCATGGCTTCCACTACAGTGACACCAGGATCACATGACTGGGGACAGTGCCAGAGCTCCTGCCCCTCAGTCCAGTGCTCTTTCATCAGCAAGCTTATTCATATTTTATTTATACGCTTGAAAAACAGGAGTAACTGATCTGGTTGGATCATGATGATGAGCTCAGGAAGGAAACAGAAGAAAGAGCTCAGACTCTGAACTGCTGTTAACTCCCAACAGCCAGTGCGAAATTCAAAGGAGGCACTTGGGCCTGTGTCTCCAGAAATCAGTGTGAGATGGGGAATGGACCCGGAAGGCCTGTTGGGATTCAGCCACATTCCCATGGCGAGGCTCCAGTACAGACTGCACTATGTTGTTCTTGTCAGTAGCCCAGCCTTTCAGCCACCTCTCAGACCAAACGCTGGGACTCCATCACTCACGTCCTTCCAGCCTGACTCTCACACCAGCCTTCTTGGCCTTATGTGACTTACTCCTTCTTGTCTGCAGCTTCTCAGGCCCCGTGAGCACCCTGTTTCCTGGATGTTCACAGCCTGGAGTCATGTGCCTCCAGGGCACCCAGGGGGTGAGAGACCACATAACTGGGAGGAGGGGGAGGTGGACACAGAGCCTTGGTCTCTCCTTTTTTCACCTTGAAAAGCAGCTGGCTTATCACCACTGACTAAGGATATGGAATGAACTAGCCTGTCACCACCACCACCCTTCCACAAAAAAAAAAAAAAAAAAAAAAAAACCTGTGGTGAAATCAAATGGCCGCAGGAGGATTTTTTTCTTAATTCGGAGCAGAAATGCATGAAAGTGAGGAGAAAATAATTAAAAACAGGTTAGTGTGAAACATTTCCCGAGAGGCACCTGTCGACTTTTTCTAAGAATGAGGGAAGAGTGGTCATAAGCTACTTTTAATGAGCTGTGCCACCCAAGGATCCTGCTGCTCCTCAGGAACTCTAAAGTCAAATTCTGTACCTCAGACTTGAGCCTAGTTCTTCAAAAGCTTCTTCCCGACTGGTTCCTTCAAATCACTATTGCTAAGCCAAATTCAGTGTTAGCAGACACTGGTGAAAATATGACTAAACGATTCACAACAAGCAAGAAGACTGTGTTGCTTTTCTTTACTTAGACACTCTGTCCCTTCAGATATTTTCTTTAATAACCGTAGCTAAATTCTACAGAGCACTTAGTGTGAATCATTTCGAAGGCTATACCTTGAATGTATAAGCCTGTCAATCCACATAAGGCAAAACTCTTATTCTCCATTGCAATGGACTGAATGTTTGCATCCCCCAAATTTCATATGTTGAAATCCTAACCCCCAATGTGATGGTATTAACAAGTAGGGCCTTGGGGAGGTAATTATGTCATGAGGGTAGAGTTCTCTTGAACAGGATTAGTGCCCTTATAAAAGGACACCAGAGAGTTCTCTCTCTCTCTCTCTCTCTCTTTCTGCCATGTGAGGATACAATGAGAAGTCAGCAGTCTACAACTTGAAAGAGGGTTTTCACTAGTACCTGATCATGCTGGCACCCTGACCTTGGTCTTCAGTGTCCAGAACTAAGAAATAAATTTCCATTGTTTGTAAGCCACCCAGTCTATGGTACTTTAGTACTTTAGCACAGCAGCACAAACTGGCCCAGACACCCATTTTACAGATGAGAAAACTAAGGCATGGAGTCCAAGGTCACCCACCAGAGCATGATGGACATGGGAGTTGAATCCAGGAAGAGTGACTCCAGAGCCCTTCTAACCATTGTGTGGTCCAGCCCACTTTGGCTCCTCTCCTCATGGCTGCACTTCCTATCATGCCAGAGAGAATGGAGGTAGATGGGATATAGGGGCACAGATACAAAAACTGACCTTAACCTCCCAGTGAGGGTCAGACACAAGGCTAACCACACAGACGCTTTCTTGCCAGTCAAATCTTGCCAAACACCAAACGATTCTGTGCAACACACTCAGAAGGCAACAAGCCCAGTGAGATACTCTACAAAATTTGCTTTTAAAAGGGCTGGAGTGGGAGCAGAAGGGGTTTGCTCTCCCTGAATATCCCACAGAGTGATCCAGCACCATGGGAATTTTCCCAATTTGAATGATTCTTTTTGAAATAGGAATGTAAAACTACCTTCAGTTTGCTCTTTTGCCAGGCCAAAATTACTTCCTTTCTATAAACACTCTAAAAATATTGACTGTCTGCCCCATAACCAAGTTAGTGTTTGCTTTAATTTATGGTATTTCAAGTTGAAAGAGTACTGAAGTCAGAGTCAGAAAATCTGACTTTGACAAATCCTGGCAGTTTGGACCTGAGCTACTCACTTAAACTCGCTGGGCCTTAGCGGCTCCTTCCACATGTGGCAATGAGGCCAGGCATGAAATGAAAGGCCACATGGCTTGGCGATGAAGAGCACGGGCTCAACAGTCATCTCAGGTTACGTTCCTGACTTTGCCCCTTACTAGGCTGGGACTTTTATAAATTTTTAATTGAAGTACAGTTGACACACAATATTATAGTACTTTCAGATATACAACATAGTGAATCAACAATTCTATACATTATAAAATGCTCACCATGATAAGCATAGTTACTATCCATCATTGCACAAAGTTGCTGCAATAGTAGGTGACTATATTCCCTGTGTTATACTTTTCATCCCCTCTACTTATTTATTTTATAACTGGAAGTTCATATCTTTTCAAGCCCTTCCCTTATTCTGCCTATCCCCCAACCCTTCCCCTCTGGCAACCACCAGTGTGTTCTCTGTATCTATGAGTCTGTTTCTAGTTTGTTTTGTTTTGTTTTGTTAGATTCCACATGTAAGTGAAATCACTTATTTCACTTAGCATAATACTCTGTAGGTCCACCCATGTCGTCATGCATGGCGAGTTTCATTCTTCTTCATGTCTAATATTCCACTGTGTATGCATACCACATTTTCATTCATCTACTGATGGACACCTAGGTTGCTTTCATATCTTGACTATCGTAAATACAGTTGACCCTTGAATAGCATGGGGGTTAGAGGTGCTGACTCCCTGCCCAGTTGCAAATCCACTTTTAACTTCTGACTCCTCAAAAAATTAACTACTGGGGTGCCTAGGTGGCTCAGTCGGTTAAGCATCCAACTCTTGATCTCAGCTCAGTCCTGATCTCAGGGTTGCAAGTCCAAGCCCCATGTTGGGCTCTGCGCTGGGCATGAAGCCTACTTTAAAAAAAAAATTAACTAATAATAGCTTACTGTTGACTGGAAGCCTTACTGATAACATAAACAGTCAATGAACACCTGTTTTTTATGTTCTACATCGTATATACTATATCCTTACAATAAAGTAAGCTAGAGAAAAGAAAATGTTACTTAAACATTCATAAGAAAGAGAAAATCCATTTATAGTACTGTACTATATCACAAAAAATCTGTATATAAGAGGACCCACACACTTCAAACTCGTGTTCTTCAAGGGTCAGCTGTAATGCTGCAATAAACGTAGGAATGGCTATGTCTTTTTAAATTAGTGTATTCATTTTCTTTAGATAAACACCTAGAAGTGCAATTGCTGGATGATGTGGTAGCTCTATTTTTAATTTTTTGAGGATCCTCCATGCTGTTTTCCACAGTGGCTGCTCCAGTTTACATCCCCACCAACAGTACACAAGGGTTCCCATTTCACCACATCATTTCCAACATGTATTATTTCTTGTCTTTTTGACATTAGCCATTCTGACTGGTGTGAGGTAATTCCTCATTGTGGTTTTGATTTGCATTTGCCTGATGATTAGTGATGTTGAGCATCTCTGAATGTGTCTACTGGCCATCTGTAGGTCTTCTTTAGAAAAATGTCTATTTCGTTCCTCTGGCCATTTTTGAATTGGATTGTTTGGGAGTTTTGGTGTTGACTTGTGTAAGTTCTTTACATATTTTGGATATTAATCCCTTATTGGAGGTATGATTTGCAAATATCTTCTTCCATTCAGTAGGTTGAATTTTCATTTTGTTGATGGCTTACTTTACTGTGCAAAAGCTTTTTAGTTTGATGTAGTCTCAATAGCTTATTTTTGCTTTTGTTGCTCTACGTGGGGAGACATATCTGAAAAATACTGCTAAGCCCAATGTTTAAGAGTTACTATGTTTTCTTTTTTTTTTTTTAATTTTTTTTTTAACGTTTATTTATTTTTGAGACAGAGAGAGACAGAGCATGAACGGGGGAGGGGCAGAGAGAGAGGGAGACACAGAATTGGAAGCAGGCTCCAGGCTCTGAGCCATCAGCCCAGAGCCCGACGCGGGGCTCGAACTCACGGACTGCGCGATCGTGACCTGAGCTGAAGTCAGACGCCCAACTGACTGAGCCACCCAGGCGCCCCTGTTTTCTTTTAAGACTTGTATGTTTTCAGATCATCCATTTAGGTCTTTGATCCATTTTGAGTTTATTTTTGTGTATGGTGTAAGAAAGTGGTCCAGTGTCACTGTTTTTCATGTAGCTGTCCAGTTTTCCCAGCACCATTTGTTGAAGAGCTCTCTTTTTCCCCATTTTTACTTTTGCCTTCTAAGTCACAGAATAATTGACCATATAAGTCTGGATTTATTTCTGGGCTCTCTATTCTGTTTCATTGATCCATGTATCTGTATTTTGTGCCAGTACCATACTGTTTTTATTACTATAGCTTTGTAGTGTAGTTCAAAAATCAGGTTATGAAAACTCCAGCTTTGTTATTCTTTATCAAGATTGCTTTGTCTCTTCAGAATCTTTTGTGGCTACATACAAATTTTAGAATTATTCAAGTTCTATCAAGTATGCCACTGGAATTTTGTTAGGTATTATTTTGAATCTATAGATTGCTTTGGATATATGGACATTTTAACAATATTAATTCTCTCAATCCATGAGCATCTTTCCATTTATTTGAGTCATCTTCTATTTCTTTCATTAGTGGCTTGCAGTTTTCAGAATACAGGTCTTTCACTTCCTTGGTTAAGTTTATTCCTAGGTACTTTATGTTTTGGATGCAGTTGTAAATGAGATTGTTTTTTAAGTTTCTCTTTCTGTTAGTTCATTATTAGTGTATGAAAAAGGCAACAGTTTCCTGTATATTAATTTGTATCCTGCAATGTTACTGAATTCATTTGTTAGTTTTAATGGTTCTTGGTGGAGTCTTTAGGGTTTTCTATATATAGTATCAGGTCATCTGCAAATAGTTGTATATCTTCCTTACCAATTTAGGTTACTTTTTTCTTGTCTGATTGCTGTGGCTTGAACTTCTAGTATTATGTTGAATAAAAATGACAGTATACATCCTTGTCTTTTTTCCTGATATTAGAGGAGAAGTTTTTAGCTTTTCACCATTGAGTATAATGTTAGCTCTGAGCCTTCAGCTATATGGCCATTATTATGTTGAGATATGTTTCCTCTATTCCCACTTTGTTGAGAGCTGTTTATCATCAATGGACATTGAATTTCGTCAAATGCTTTTTCTTCATCTATTGAAATGATCATATAATTTTATACCTTATTTTGTTAGTATGGTGTATCACATTGATGGCTTTGTAGATGTTGAATGATTCTTGAATGCATGGAATGAATTCCACTTGATCATGGTAAATGATCTTTTTAATGTATTTTTGAATTCAGTTTTCTAATATTTTGTTGAAGATTTTGCATCTATATTTATCAAAGATACTGGTCTGGAATTTTCCTTTCTTGTAGTGGCATGGTCTGATTTTGGTATCAGAGTAATTCTGGCCTTGCAGAATGAACTTAAAAGCATTCCTTCCTCTCCTTTTGGAATAGTTTGAAAAGAACAATTATTAACTCTTCTTTAAATATTTGGTAGAATTCACCTGTAAAGCTATCTGGTGTTGGACTTTTGTCTGTTGGGAGTTTATTATTATTATTATTATTATTATTATTATTACTGATTCAATTTCATTACTAGTAATTGGTCTCTTCAGATTTTCTATTTCTTCTTGATTCAGTCTGAGAAGATTTTGTGTTTCTAGGAATTGATCTATTTCTTCTATGTTGTCCAATTTATTGTCATATAATTTTTAAAAATTTTTTTAATGTTTATTTTTGAGAGACAGAGACACAAAGTGTGAGTGGGGGAGGGTGGAGAGAGAGGGAGACACAGAATCCAAAGCAGGCTCCAGGCTCTAAGCTGTCAGCACAGCGCCCGACGCGGGGCTCAAACCTACAAACTGTGGGATCATGACCTGAGCTGAAATAAGATGCTTAGCCAACTGAGCCACCCAGATGCCCCTGTCAAATAATTTTTGTAAAATCTCTTATTTCTGTGGGGCCAGGTGCAACTTCTCTTTAATTCCTGATTTTATTTATTTGAGTCTTCTCCCTTTTTTTTTTTTTTTTGATGAATCTGGTTAAAGGCTTATCAATTTTATTTATCTTTTCAAAGAACCAATTCTTAATTTCATTGATCTTTTTTATTTGTTTTAGTTTCTATTTCACTTATTTCCATCTCTGATCTTTATTACCTCCTTCCATCTACTAACTTTGGCTTTGTTTCATTTTCTTTTAGTTCCTTTAGATAAAAGATTAGATTGTTTATTTAAGATTTTTCTTATTTCTTGAGGTATACCTGTATCATTGCAAACTTCCCTCTTAGAATTGCTTTTACTCCATCCCAAAGATCTTGAAATACTCTGTTTCCATTTTTATTTGTCTCCATGTATTTTTTATTTCCCCTTTGTCTGGTATAGTCTTTGTTTTAAAGTCAGTTTTGTCTGATATAAGTACTGCTACCCCAGTTTGTTTTGTCACTTTAATTTGCATCCCTTCACTTTCAGTCTGTGTGTATCTTTAGGTCTAAAGTTAGTCTCTTGTAGGCAGCATATAGATGAGTCTTATATTTTTTTTTTAATTTTTTTTCAACGTTTTTATTTATTTATGGGACAGACAGAGACAGAGCATGAACGGGGGAGGGGCAGAGAGAGAGGGAGACACAGAATCGGAAACAGGCTCCAGGCTCCGAGCCATCAGCCCAGAGCCTGACGCGGGGCTCAAACTCACGGACCGTGAGATCGTGACCTGGCTGAAGTCGGACGCTTAACCGACTGCGCCACCCAGGCGCCCCTATGAGTCTTATATTTTTATCCATTTAGTCACCCTGTCTTTTGACTGGAGAATTTAGTCCACTTACATTTAGAGTAATTATTGATAGGTATGTACTTATGGACATTTTGTTGTTTTCTGGTTGTTTTCGTAGTTGTCTGTTCCTTTCCTCTCTTGCTCTCTTCCTTTGTAATTTGATGGCTTTCTTTATTGTTATGCTTGGATACCTTTCTTTTTATTTTCTGTGTACCTAATACAGGTTTTTGGTTTATGGTTATCATAAGGCTCTTTATAACATCCTATGTATATAGAAATCTATATTAAGTTAATGGTCACTTACATTTGCACACATTCTAAAAGCATTACATTTTTACTCCCCCCTTCTTTTTTTTTTTTATTTTTTTTTTATTTTTTATTTTTTCAACGTTTATTTATTTTTGGGACAGAGAGAGACAGAGCATGAACGGGGGAGGGGCAGAGAGAGAGGGAGACACAGAATTGGAAACAGGCTCCAGGCTCTGAGCCATCAGCCCAGAGCCCGACGCGGGGCTCGAACTCACCGACCGTGAGATCGTGACCTGGCTGAAGTCGGACACTTAACCGACTGTGCCACCCAGGCGCCCCTCCCCCCTTCTTTTTTATGTGTATGATATGTTACTTTCCACTGTTTTATTTTATGTAGCCCTAGACTCATTTTTGTACATACAATTTTGTCTTTTAGCTTTCATACTAGCTTATAAGTGATTGCTCTACTACCTTTACTTTATATTTTGCTTTTACCCAGTGAAATGTTTTCCCTTTATGATTTTCTTACTTCTAGTTATGGCCTTTTCTTTTCTAGTTAATCTCTTTATCATTTCTTGTAAGGTCAGTTTAGTGGTTATGAACTCTTTTAACTTTTGTTTGTCTGAGAAATTCTTCACCTCTTCTTCAATGATGACAATCTTGCCAGTATTTTGGTTGTAGGCTTTTTCCTTTCAGCACTTTGAATATATTATATCACTCCCTTCTGGCCTGCAATGTTTCTGCTGAAAAATTAGCTGATAGCCTCATATAAGGGATTTCTCTTGTACATAACTGTTTGTTTTTCTCTTGCTGCTTTTAAGATTCTCTCTTTATCTTTATTTTCTGCCATTTTAATTATTATGTGTCTTGGTGTGAAGCTCCTTGGGTTCATCTTGTTTGGGGCTCTCTTTGCTTCCTGAAACTGAATGTGTGTTTCTTTCCCCAGGTTAGGAAATTTTACATCTATTATTTTTTCTTTTTTAAATTTTTTTTTTTCAACGTTTATTTATTTTTGGGACAGAGAGAGACAGAGCATGAACGGGGGAGGGGCAGAGAGAGGGAGACACAGAATCGGAAACAGGCTCCAGGTTCTGAGCCATCAGCCCAGAGCCTGACGCGGGGCTCGAACTCACGGACTGCGAGATCGTGACCTGGCTGAAGTCGGACGCTTAACCGACTGCGCCACCCAGGCGCCCCATCTATTATTTTTTCAAATAATTCTTTGAAATTTGAAATTTAAAATGTTCTGCCCTTCTCTTTCTCTCTTTTCCTTCTGGGACCCCTATAATGTGAATGTTAGTACACTCGATGTTGTCACAGACATCCCTTAACCTATCCTCATTTTTTAATCCTTTTTTCCTTTTGCTCTTCAGTTTGGTTTCTTTCCACTACCCTGTCATCAGATCCATTCTTTCACATCCTCTAATCTGCTGTTCATTCTGTGTGGTATATTTTTCATTTCAATTATCATGTCTTTTAGTCCTGACTGGCTCTTTTTTATATTTTTTATCTCTTTGATGAGGTTCTCACTAAGTTCATCCACTCTTCTCACAAATCCAGTAAATATCTATGATTATTAGTTTTGATTATTTTCATTTGCCTATCTCTTTTTGTTTAGCTCTTCTGCGGGGGGGGGGGGGGGTGGTTGTCTTGTTCTTTCATTTGGCACATATTCCTCTGACTCCTCATTTTGTCTGACTCTGTTTTTCTCTATGCATTAAGTAGGTCAGCAATAACTCCTGTCTTGAGAGTAGCAGCCTTTTGTAGAAGGTGTCCTGTGATGCTCAGTAGTGCAGTAATACCTGGTCACCAGAAACAAGGTGACCCCTATGTGTGCTACATGCACCCTCTTGTGGTTGGGCTTCAACTGCTGTGGGCGTGCTAGTGGGCAGGGTTTGCCCCCTGCATGGCTGTCTGAAAAGCATGGCTGTCACTACTTCAGGCACGCTTGTGGGTTTGTCTAGCTCCCCACTCCCAGGAGTGGCAATCACTCTGGGTGGGGGGGTGGGGGAGCGCCAGACCCAGCTAAAGCTACCTGCCAGGTGTGGCAGGGAAGGAGCCACCATGAGGGGACTCCAGTTCTGACTGAAGTTGCTCAAAGGGGTAGCAGGACAAAAGCCACTTTGGAGGGGTGTCTGTAGGGACAGGCAGGTTGGGCAGAGCAAGTCCACAGTGGAGTGCCAAGCAGGGTTAGCAAAGTAGATGGAGGATATCAGAATTGGCTCCTGTAAGCATCCATCCAGCTAGACTGAAGGAGGGAAAGAAAAATAGTGCCCACCAGCACTTCTGTTCCTAGACAAAGCTCCTACAGATCCCTGCTCCTCTGGCACACGTCTAAAATTAGTCAATAAATCTCTTTCACATATAGCCCAGGTGTTTTTCAAACTACTTCTTCTGTGCTGTGTCTTGGATGAAGTGACACAGCATGCTGGCCCTTAAGAGTGGAGACTTGGCTTTCTATAGTCCTCCTGGAATTAAGCTCTGCTGACTTTCAAAGCCAAATGTTTTGGAGGTTCGTCTTCCTGGTGCAGATCCTCCGGGTCAGAGGTGCTCAGTGTGGGGCTTGATCCCCTCCCTCCTCCACAGTGTGATATTCCTCCTACCTTTGAGTCCCTTCATTGACAGTTTGTTTCTCACCGCATCTCTGCCCCTCCTACCCTTCTCAACATGGCCTTCTCTTTATGTCTTGAGCAGTGGAAGATCTGTCCTGCCAGGCCTCGGGTCATTTTAAGAGCGAGTTGCCTCAGTTTGTCAAGGAGACGAGGTGAACTCAGCATCCTCCTTCTCTGCCTGCTCCCCTCCCGCTTTCTTCCCAGGGTGTGACATTTAACCGCTATTTAACATTTCTAGGTTGCAATTTTCTCATTTTTAAAATAGGGATAATTATAGTGTCAATCTTTGGGGTGTTGTCATAACTAGATGAGATGTGCATGTAAAGCTCTTAACACAGAGCCTGGAGCATAGTACTTAAACATTCGCTGTTATTTTAAAATAAACATCATTATTTTTGCCACATGACTCCAGAATTATTGTGAGGACTAAATAAAATGATGACCAAAAAAAATGCTTTAAAATTATAATGCCTATGGAAATGAAAGTTATTTTTTCTGTCCACTGGTTTTCACTCTCACATTCTACCACCTTATACTACACTGCTTTTTGCTGAAATAATTACTTAAATGCTAGTTTTCCAAGAAAAAAAAAATGAAGATTACTTTTTCTCTGTTCTGATTTCTAAAATTTGCATTATATTCATCTAAAAAGGAATTCTTTCCAATTTGCCTCTTTCACAACCAAATTTCCTGTTGTTTATAAAACTACCATAACCTTTATAATTGCAACTGTGCAAGGTAGTCTTCCTTATTAGAGTGCCCTAGTTGCTGTAATAGGTAAATCCAAAAACCTCAGTGGCTTAATACATTTTGTTTATTTATCCAAGTTTATTTCACATATAACACAAAACAGGTGTTCCTGTTGGGTGTGCAAGAGTATATACGACGTAGGAGGAGATAAAAAGTGGGAAACGGGCTGTCCTGTCCTACACAAGTTTTTAGGGACTTGGACTTTGGAGAGTAAAGAGTAGAAGCCAGTGGAACCATAACTCTCTGACATACATTGTTTCAAGTCTCTAAGGCTCCTATAGAGTGAATTTAACTCTTTCCAGCTGGGCATGACTTTGCCAGCCATGAGCTAGTGCATACCCTGTCCCTTCCTCACAGACCTGAACACTGACACCCATAGAGATTCTTATTCTACTCTCCTCACTATACAACACTGCTGTGGATTTCACGGTATGTTGTGAAATTTAAAATTTTTCATACCCTCTGTATTTTTCCTTTGAGCTATATAATAGATTCTGACCTTAATCCTTCTGCCTCTTAAGCTTTTCCAAGGAAAAATGTGGGGTTTTTTTCTTTAATGGTTTAATACATGACTACGTGGAATAGCCTTTAGGGTACAAATCACTGTTTGTCTTATTGCCATGGTGTTTATCATTCTCTCATAAACACTGAGTAACAATGTCTGCTCCAGGGAAATGAAGTTTTTTCCCCTCCCTCTTAAAGCCTTTACCGTCTTTTGTATCTAATTTTGCCTTTATCTTTTTCATGATGATTTCAACTATTAAAGTTAAACCCTTTAAGGAATATTTTGAAAAGAAACATGAGCTCACATAAGGTGAACTGGATCATGGATCAGTGAGATGGCTTGGACATGCCAAGAAATAAACGACAAGAAATTAATAAACCTATTTACCACCTTTTTTTATTTCCACAAGTACAATTTAAATTCAAGGTGATTCATCTACTAAGTCCTCTTCCAGTAACAATGGTTACTTTATGAAGAGATTAAACCTACAATATTTTATAGGTAATTCAAAAACAAATTCCGAAGATGTGTTTTTATTGTAGGTCTGGGAGAGAAGGAATCCGGATCAGTTCCCCCCTCAATTTTTCTATATCTTCCATATAGAGCAAGGTAGCCAATTTGATGGGGCTGCAGAACTGAGTTTTCTTACAGGGAAATATTCACCTTTCTCCTTGCTTTTGCTTATTATTAGGCACTTCTAATGTAGTAGGGACTGTCTGCTTCACTTATTACAAAATCCCTGTTCTCTGAAATTTGGGGAATGGTAACGAGTTGTCCACAGAATTAATCTAGATGCTCGTGGCAAGGATAGCTTTCTTTACAAACCACCACAAGGTACAGACGCAGGCTTGAAGCACCACACCTGGAGGGAGAGTTTCAGATTTTGCACATGGAAGTTTTCATTGTAAGAACAACAAAAGTGTAACGAAAACTTTCATCTATATTAGGAGAGGTTTCCTGGTTTATAAAACAGATTTACTAGAACTCCCGAGATGTCAAGTTCACCTTGAAAACTGTAAAGCACTGTAGTACAAAATAGCCACCAGCCCCACAGGAATACGCAGCATACTGTTAGAATTATATCAGTTCATTTGGATGTCAAGAACCACACATCATCATCACAGAGAACTGCAAGAAATTTTCTTAAATTGGAAAAAGATACAGAATCCTCGTTACCACAGGTACCGCAACAATCTGAAAATTGAGGGCTGTGTTTGCCAGACATGCATTCCCTCTAAGAATCATTTCTTTGACAATGGATCATCCTCTCCTAAGTAATTTGCTGAATCAACGTAAACCAGGCCAAAAGAATTCCAACTGGTGGGCTTAAGGGTGCGGTTTCAGCTCAAAACAACATGGTGTCCATATGGCACTCACTACCTGAGGCAGGACCTGGGACATGAGGCTGTTTGGCAATGTATTGGGGTCCAAATGTATACACTACAACTGAAACGTACCTTCCTTCATTTTCCATTATCAATCTTAAACTGCTTCTGCAGTTCCATTCCTGGTCTCTTGGGGGATGGGGTTGTAATGGTGTTGGTATTGGAGAAAAGAGATGACAAAGAGAGGACTTTTCAATTATCCATTAAAGGCAACTTAATCTCTTATTTAAAAGATTCACTGGTCAACTGAATCCCTTTTAGCCTGATAGCTTTTCCAAGCCTAAACCCTCTCACAGAGCAGATTCTTTTTGTCTTGAAAGGATTTTTCTCACCCTGTCCTATCCCACTTCAAGATGGTATTTTGGTTCAGGACTAAGCTTAAATATACTCATAATGCTGGTTAAAATATTCCCTGGTATATACACTGCCCTCTGCTCAAAGCGTTTTAAGAGGAGTGCCTCTAGGCCTACTCTCTGTCTGCCCTTTGCTACAGGGCAGAGAGCTTCAGCTGGTGTAACTTGGGGGCTGGACTCTCAGCATGATAGTAAGTGGTGATTACTTCTAGGGTTTGCACAGGCTCCCTTTCAGCTCTCCCTGGTGCTGTACCTTCCCAGAGGTGTGGCTGCCACTCTCAGTCCCCAACCTCAAAGGCCGCCTCCTGTCCTCATCTACAAAGTCCTGTCATCCTTTGCTTCAGTCATCCAGTTGGCAAGGTTACCAGCAAGCACTTCCAGGTACTTCCCACATGCCTCACACAGGGGGTGGGAGCACAAAGGGAGAATATCTGCACCCCTTAGGTGCCACACACAAGCCACAGAGAATAAGGGGCTTGGTCTCAGGCCTCCTTCTGCCGAAGCATGACATTCCACTGTTACTGCTTTACTGCACTTGCCCGTGAAGATGCAGGGAAACCCTAAGGTGCAGTCTCTTCTTAAAGTTGTAAGTGGGAAGCAGGGCACAGGTAACCTCTGTCCCTGGCTGTTCCCTCAACTATCTGATGTTTCTGATTTTTTTCCAATACCCCCATCTCACCCTGGCCCCTTCCCAGGCTATATATTAAGGCAGCATCTTCACTCAATTTTCCATCCTCTTAAAACTCATTTCTCCCTATAAATGAGGTATTCCACTTTTCTGTTTGGCAGAAGCATCCCTCGTGTATCAACTGCCACCTCTACACTTTGATATAGTCCACCAGGCTGGGCTTTTAATATTTGAAGAGAGTATTTGGAATCGAGAAAACACTACTCTCTTGATAAAGCCACAGTTTAAAGACTTGTGTTTCTCTAAACTTTTTATATTGGAAGTCAAAGGCTGAATAGGAACATGTTTTTACCTCTTTGCATTCCTGCTTTAACAGTCTGAATTTTCCCTAAGGCAACGGATGCTTTGGATTGAATAAGGATGAGACCAGGAAAATGAGAAGAACTTTAAGATATTTCGAAACTAACATCCTTCCTTTCCTCCCCATCTTCTCTTGCCTTCACCTCCTGCCATCTCATTCTGTCTTCATTTCTTCCCCTTCTCTTTTTGTGCAAAGATTTTAGTATCCAAGGAAGAGGCAGTAAAATGCACTGCAGCATGCCAGGAATCTAGGAAGCAAGACAGTAGAGAAAAGAGGGCAAATGCAGGTTGAGGTAGTGTGCCGGGGTTGGTCATATTGAGCAGGTAAGTTAATTAATTGATCAAATAAATATATGGAGGGTAATATGAACCACACTTCTTACTGGGTATGGAGGAATTTTAAAATAGGAAAAGGAGGAAGGCTAAAATGAATCCTGAAGTGTAACACTAGAATTGGAAGTATGGGTATGAAATCATGCATTTTGATTGTTAGATGATCGATTGATAGATAGATAGATAGATAGATAGATAGATAGATAGATAGATGATGGAAGGAAGGAGGGAAGGAGGGAAGGAAAGAAAGAAAGAAAGAAAGAAAGAAAGAAAGAAAAAGAAAGAAAGACTGGTAGATGGAGAAACTGTCATAGATGTACATATGTGATGACTTTTTAATGTGTCGACTTGGCTAAACTGAACTAGCAATCCAGAAGTCCCTTTCTAACATGATTCTGGTTAGGGTTAGCTATAAGAGACATTCTCTCATAAGAGCTGGAGAAAAGAAGGAAAGCAAGACTAGTATGCAGCATGCATATGCTTTTTTCTCCTGATTATTCATTAAAACACTGACACAAGTGCTGCTGTGAAAAAATGTTGCAAATGTTTTTAAAGTCCCTAATCAATGGGGCTCCTGGGTGGCTCAGTCCATTAAGCATCCAACTTCAGCTCAGGTCATGATCTCACAGCTTGTGAGTTCGAGCCCCATGTCGGGCTCTGTGCTAAAAGCTCAGAGCCTGGAACCTGCTTCAGATTCTGTGTCTCCCTCTCTCTCTGTTCCTCCCCTGCTCGTGCTCTCTCTCTCTCTCTCTCTCTCTCTCTCTCAAAAATAAAGATGTAAAAACAAATTTTTTTAAGTCCCTAATCAGTTCATTGAAAAGATTGTCCTGGGAGGGCTTAATTTAATCAGTTGGAAGGCTTTCAAAAGAATAGGATATTATATGTCACTCTGGAAAAGGCAGAACTATGTAGAAAGGAAAACTTCCATGGGTTGGGGACGGGAGAGTGGATAGGCAGAACACATAGGATTTTTAGAGCAGTGAAACTATTCTGTAAATTACTACAATGGTGGATACATGTCATGATATATTTATCCTAACCCATTAAATGTATAAGAACAAGAATGAACCCTAATGTAAACTATGGACTTTGGGTGATAATGATGCATGAATGTAGGTTCACTGATTGTAACAAATGAACCTCTCTAGTGCTGGATGTTGGTAGTGGGGGAGATTGTACATGTGTGAGGACAGGAGGTACATGGGATTTCTCTGTACTTTACACTCAGTTTTGCTAGGAACCTAAAATGCTCTAAAAAATAAAGTTTATTAATTTAAAAAAGAGGGCTCAAGACTGCTCTAATAAAAACAGCATCTGCCCTATAATTGTTCTCCCTTTTCCATGGATCGTTCTTACTGACTGCTGGCTATGGACACAAAGCTTCAGTCCATTCCCACTGGTTTCCAGTCTGCATGTAATATTCCCTTTTTGACTGGTTGCCCTTCAGGCTTGTTTGGCCAGATCTCAAAAATTGCATAAGGCAATTCCTTGTGTGTGTGTGCATACACATACATACACACAGAATATATAGAGATTATTCAAATATCTTCATAGTTAGTAATTAAGTGATAAATGCAGAACTTTTATGAGCTATTCAAAGACAAACAAGATTTTTTTAGTATATTATTTTTTTTGTTATGTCACAAAATGTGGTATTGACAGTAAAATGACCTATCACCTTACATAAATCAAATGCTGATTTCCCAGACTTAAAAAAAATGAAGTGTGCTGATAACAGAATATATCAGTTGTCTATTGCTGCAAAACAAATTACTACAAATTTATTGGCCTAAAATAACGACCATCTGGAGTGCCTAGATGGCTCAGTCGGTTGAGCATCTGACTCTTGATTTCAGCTCGGGTCATGATCCCAGGGTCGTCGAATCAGGCCCCATATCAGGCTCTGTGCTGAGCATGGAGCCTGCTTGGAATTCTATGTCCCTCCCTCTGCTCCACCCCCATTTCTAACATAAATGAATAAATAAACAAACACACACCCATCTGTTGACTCAGTTTCTATGAGTCAGTGGTCTGGGCATAATATAACTGAATTCTCCACTCAGGATTTCATAAGGCTGAATTCAAGGCGTGACTGGGTCTGCATTCTCATTTTTAGCCCAGAGTTCTTTGGTAGAAAGTTGGTAGAAAGTTCCCCACTTTCAATGCCAGCAATTGGCCAGGAGTTACTCTAAGCTCCTAGAGGCTGTTCCCTAGGAGGTCCTCTAGATCCTGAGCATGTGGCCCTCCATGGGCAGGGCATAGTGTGACTCTTCCTGGGCATCAGAAGCAGGTCTCTGATGCTTTATCTTCTACTATGGGTGTACCCAGTTAGGTCATACCCACACAGAATAATCTCCCTTTGATTAACTCAAAGTCTACTGATTAGAAACCAAATCATAATGGTGATATCCCATCATATTCACATGTCTCTCCCATATTCAAAGGGATGGCATAATACAAAGGTACAGGTCATGAGGGGTCATCTTAGAATCCTGCATTCCACACAGAATCAGCTACCTTGACTTCTTGGACCTAACAGACTGTGAGTCTCACACTGAGTCAATGTGACTTACCAGAGAGAAGAAATCCAAGCAGTAGCATTTTTGTGATTCATTCATGACAAACCACAGCATTCAAGTGTCTTATACTTCTAGTTAATTACTAAGTAGCCCCCAGAACTTTTTACCTTCTTTCTGGTCATTTAAACCGAAAGAGCTGCCAATATTACTTTCTAAAAGGACTGAAAGGGGTTTTCTTCCTCACCATCTTTGCTCAGGGTCCATACGCAAAGCCTGCATTAACAGTGACCTGTATAAAAGATGATAAATGAGAGAAATGGGTTTAAGAAGAGTTTTCTTCTGCCAGACACCTAAAATCACTGACTCCCAACCACCGGTCCACTTAGAGATTCAGGTGCTGGTTAAAGCTGTGGTGCCGTACTCAGCTACAAAATAACACTCATTTTTGGATTGGATCAAATGATAGAGTTGGCTTTTGTGACATTGATGCCTCAGGAATCTCAAATTAGGGTGTCACTGCCCCACTTCTGATTCTTTGATCTTCTAAGACCCTGACCACTGATTTTAGGATACTCTGCCTCCTTCCAATTGACTAGGCTTACACTCAAGTATTGAGAGCTCATGCACATGATTTCTATGCCCTTCCTTCCCTCCCACCTAGTTCTACAGCTTTACCCTTAAGACCAGGAGCACAGGAACACTAGAGAACCAAAAGGTTGAGAAGATTTGGGGAAGAGTGATGGGAAGATGTGAAATAAGTAACAACAGAGTCTTAAAGCCATGCCACATTCTTTGGCAGAGCTTCAGTCTTTCCCTGTCTTACCACCCACTCCCCACATCCTCACCATCACTCTCCAAATGAAGGCTATAGAGTGCCACCCACTCCCACCTAGAGAACAGCTTCAGTTTGTTCCGCTATATAGATCAGACTACTCAAGAGGATAATTGGGTATCTGGCTCTCCAAAGTGGCCTGTACTTTTGGTGTTTTCAAGGGTTTTTTTTTTCTCAGAAAGTAATGAGGAGCGAGCAGTTGTTACAAATAACAAGAGAGGGGGAAAAATACAGTATTTGCAATAGCTTGGACTTCCCAGTCACTGAGTTCTCTTTGAGATACTCTCACCTGGCTAGATCTTAAATATGAAGTCTGCATACTCAAGACTTTTAGAAGTTGCTTGATCTTCTTTTTGGAGAACCTGACCCTCAACAGAGTAGCAGAAAGACTTGCAGTGCCCTGGGATTCAACCAGCCAAGGAGTCCAAAAATCAAAGTATTTCTTCCATTAGTCACTAGCAATGAATACTCCAACACCCATGAAAATTGAGCTTTCTCCTGCTCAAGACCACAGCCTCTCCCTTGCAACCCTTTGCTGGGGTTTGTATACAGTGTCAGATCCACCAGACAAACTGCCAGTCAGCAGTTTAGGACACAGTGTAAAGAAATTTCATGATGAAACATGGAATGTGATGAGTAATTTACAAGTATACAGATCAACTAAAGTTTATCCTCAGTCTGAGCCCAGTCTTTTTCTTTGCCACCTTAGTCCCCAGTGATGTAGGATTCTTGCTGGTTGGTTTCTCCAAGGCTTGTTTTTGAGCTCAGACTTGACAGGCTACTGTGATCCTGAGCTACAATGATGGTATTTGTGTTGTTCAAGTAACAACTCCTATAACAGATAAACCCTGAAATCTTTGTTCCATGCAGTCATTCAAGAACCAGACTAACAAAGACTCTGTCATCTCCAATGCATGGTTTCCAATGTTACCCTGGCCCCTGACACAGTCAGCAGAGGGGTAAAAAGTGAAGGCTGATCACCTAGTAGGTGCTTATGGACCAGGCCTGGAAGTGATGTACAGGACTTCACCTGGCATTCCATTGGTCAGAATTTGGTCACATGGTCCCACATGAATGTAAAGGTGGTTGGGAAATGTAGTCCCTGTTTAGGCAGCCACTTCCCAGAAACAATTCTCTATGGAAAAGGAGCATGAATCATTTGTGGACGGCAACCCAAATCTGCTAGAATGAAGATAATAGTGGTGGTGGTGGCAGCAGAGGCTACCATTTACTGTGTTCCAGTCCCCCTGCTAAGTGCTTAACAAATAGTTTCTCAGTGTGTCCTCAGAATAACCCAATGAGATTCTTTTTATTATCCCACTTTTAAAGATAAGAAAGCTGAGGTTCAGAAAAAATAAGTTACTTCCCAAAATCACATGACTAGCCAGGGAGTAAAAAAGGACTAAAATCCCAGAATATCTGACCATAATGTCCGTGTTCTTAAGCACTACCCACATACTGCTTCTCTTTTAAGTTTGGCTATGGTTATTTGATTAGTTTTTCCTCCTTGAGTTGTTTATCTTCTTGCCTGAGAAATTCCTACTCACCACAACACTTGGAACTCCCCATGAGTTAGAGAATTGTCTAGGATCTATACAATTCCTTTGTATTTTTAAGCTAATTCTTCCTTTCCATTGGATGATCTCTGGATCTCCCACGTACCAAAATCTCCTTGAACTTGGCTTTCTCATTTCTTCAGTGCACATCCCCGGGGAGGGGGGTGACCTGGAGCTGTTCCTCACACCAAAGTCTTTCCTAATAAACTTGTTTCAGGTCATTGAATGTACTGTTTGTTGCCCTTGGACTTCGTCCAAAAAGAAGGGTGCTCCAAAAATGTCCTGTCGCTTTTCATAATCTTCTCCCAACTCCTGGTGTCACAAATCTCTCCTACTCACTGTTTCCCTGAGACTCTGTTTTTAGGCTTTGTTTTTCAGCCTATTACTTTTGTTCCTATGACACCTTCAAAACCTAATACTTAGGTCTAAAATTGCTCTTGTCCAAGTTAGGGCCAGATAGCTTTCATGTTGGAGAAGAGGCTAGGGTCAGATCAGGGGAAAAAAATAATAATAATGGGGCTGCAAATGTTTTCAGTTTGGCTGATTTGGTTTTTATGGTGGGATAATTCAGTCAACCAATGTGAAGTACTTTCTGACATAAATTCAATGGAAGCTTCAGTCTCATTTTTTGTAGTGTATTTTTTTTTAAAGCAATTTCAGACCTTTGGGGTTTTGTTACAATAACAAATTTCATTTCTCAGTTTGCTATAGCCTGGTGGGTCTTATGGACATGAGGCCCATTGGTCTGCAAAGCTGGATAATTTGAGAGCTTGTCTCTCAGGTACAGATCTTAAAAGTTGGGGTGTCTGATGTGGGATTCAAACCCTTTACTCCTCAGGGAGAAGCTCCAGGTTTTGATCTCCCTCCTGATTATAGGTCACAGTGCCGGGAGTGGAGTTTATGGCAAGATTGTGTCCTGGCCTCTTCTACCCACTGTGATGTGGTGTTTTGGTTTTTTTTTTTTTTTTTTTTACTCATTTGCCCAATGTGTAGGAGTCACTCAGCTAGTTTTTAGGGTTTTTTCAGAAAAAAAGTTATTTTATATATAGCTGTGAATTTGGTGTGTCTGTGGGAGGGAGTGAATTCTGGATCTTCCTCCTTCACCATCTTGTACCAGAACCTGACAAAAGCCTGGTTCTTTCTTTTCCCCTCAGAATTCTAACACATATTGTCAGAGAAGTTCTCACATCCTCACCTGAGAACTTGGAACTCTCCAAGTGACAGACCTTTTGTTTTAAGCTTTTTCTATGTCCTACAAAATCCTGTCTTGCTTTGGTTCTCTTTGTTCCCCTCTTGTAATTGAGAAAGACTTTTCTACAGAAACATGCAATGTATCATATGTCACCCTCCCTTTTAGTGAGCTAACATTTGAATGGAAAGTGATCTAGATGCTAGAAAGTCTCACAGCCCTGCTTTCTTCTTCCAGAATCTTCATGAACTTACCCAATTACAAACACAGAATGGAATGTGTGTGTCTGTCCTTTTTTCCCTTGACAACCCAGAGCCTATTTCCCAGAGCCAGTTAGCCAAAGCACCTAGTATGTTCCCATAGTAATTCCCCTCCAGGAATGTTCCTGACCAGACTCAGAATTGGGCTTGGTCCCTGAATCAGCCCTACTCAGTTCTCACCTTTTATGAAGAAATCTCAAAATTTTCCCTGGGGCTGAAAAGACTCACAAAAACCGTTATTTCTCTGTGCCCAAAGCCCCAAAGCACCATTGCCATTCTAAATAGTCAATAAAACGTGTAGGAAGCATTCAGTTAAATGTGAAAATTGAATGTGTATATTTACCTCCATTGCCTGCCAAATGCCACAAAAATTATGGTAAGGAAAGAATAAAACACATAAACCTGCAAGGAAGAAAACAATAAGAGAAAGTAGGGTAATAAAATTTTGTAAGCTGAAAAGCAAATGGACTAGTGATAACTGACTTAGCAGACCTGAGAAAACTAAAACCTAACCTGGTTGAGGGGCAAAGCCAGAAGCAAGCTGATCTGGATTACAGAAGCCTCAAGACTGGAGGCACCTTGCACCTCTTAACGAAAGAAAGAGTCGGCACAAGCCTGAAAACCAAAGGAGTTTTTCAAAATCTACATAATGCAATGTTTCTACTCTTTACTGCTGCATTAAAACTGACCCCAAAACTTAGTGGTTTAAAGCAGCCATTTTGCTGTGTTCACAATTTTATGGGTCAGGAATTAAGGAAGGGTTCAGCTGGCCAGATCATCTCTGCTCCTCATAGCATTCGCTGGGGCAGCGAAAGCACAAGGATCCATTTCCAATGTGGATTCATCACTCACATTCTGATACCTAAGGGATACCTGAGTTTGCTTTCTTCCCTCCCTCCTTCTTCCTCCTCCCCCTCCTTCTTCCTCTCTCCCTCTCCTTCTCTCACTCTCTCTTTTCCCCCCTTTCCCTCTCACTCCCTCTCTCTCCCATCGTCTCTCTCTCTCCCTCTTTCCCCATCCTCTCTCTCTCTCTCTCTCCTTCTTTCTCCCTCTCACTGTCCCCGCCCTTTTACTCTCTCTCTCCCCCCACCCTTTCCCTCTCTCCCCCCCCCTCTCCCTCCCTCTCTCCCCATTCTTTCTCTGCCTCTCTTTCTCTCTCCCTCTCCCTCTCTCTCTCTACCTATCTCCCTCTCTGTCTTCCCCTAGCCTGTCACATTCTCCAGAGCCTCTCCTTATGGCTTGGGCTTCTCATAGCAGTGTGGCCTCGGGATAGTTGTACTTCTTAAATGGAGAGTGGCTTGCAAGACACAGGAAGCAGAAGCTACAAGACTAGCTGAAGACCAAGCCCAGAACTGCCCTCAGCATCACTTCCATTGGATTTACTGGTCAAAGCAGCCCCAGAGCCTATCAGTTTCAGAGGGGTGGAGAAATACACTCACCTCTTGATGAGAGATGGCAAGGTCACATTGGAAAAACACCAGTCCACGGGGAAAGTCCTAGGGACTGTCATTCGGAGGACCCTAACAAAGAAGCCCATTCCAGTTACTCAACAGTTAGGATACCTTTCAATAACGCCTCCCTCACACACAGAAATACATTCAGCTTTATATATATATATATATATATATATATATATATATATATATATATACACACTCAGTGTTGCACACTTCAATATGAGATAATAGCCACAAATATCACATATTTAGGGAAAGTTACTAACATGAAAAAGTGAGCTCAAAATTTTAAAAAATGGGACTTTGAGGCCACAGACATAATCCATGGAGACAAAGCAAATTTTATGCCCATCAAAGGAAAAATGATGCCATTTCTTAGAAAGTTCATTTCCCTCAAAGTCAAAAGCTGTGAGTTTAAAAACTAACATCTTCTATAAGACCTAACAATAAATAACTGTTCAGAAGCAAACATTTTCAACTTCTTAGCTATGTTTCACAATAGTACCACCATGTGATGATGCTAATAGTTCTTGATATTTCCATTTTAGACATTTAGTGACCTTCTTATACAAAAACAGGATCTGGCTCTTTTACAGGAGTCTAGGCATGTGTTATAGAAAACTGTATTGTTGAGTATCTGTAGTGGAGAAAGATTTGTTCACTTAATGCTGTAAGGCACTGGTATAACAGAACATTGAGCGTGGCTACAGCCACACCCAGAGCTGCACCAATTATTCGCACCCAATAATTTACATAAAAACAGAGGGACCTTTTGAAAGAGACAAAGATAACCAGAAACTCCAATCCTTTACTCTTTAAAGTGGTTAAAGATCTCTCTGGAGGACTAGGGTGGCCCATTACTGAAGCTAGATGGCAGTAAAGGACACCAAGCTTTCTGGGAAAAAAACAAAAATCTTTTCTGAGAGTAAAAAGTTTAATCAGATTGAACAAAGACAGGAGAATCATGCTGTAAATCAGAAGGCTACATAGGCCCTCAACCCTCGTCTCTGCTCACTGGATATCTAGCCCAGCGGCATCACACTCTCATCCTGCATCCTTACCCTTCTCCCCGGGGACCACTGATGCTGTTGCCATACTATCTGAACTTGTCAGTGCTGACTCAAGAACTGAGCATTAATAGGTCATACTATGGATGGCTGAAGAAGATTAGTATAAATTGACACTAGTCCTAGATACAAAATGAGGGGCAATATGAAAAAAAAAGGGGGGGGGGGTAAGTGAGGAGGAAAGTATCCCAAAGAAAATCCTGCTGTTTTCCACGGCTCAGCATGCACACACAACCATGCTTTCCCAGAAATCGTTTTTTTAGTCCCAAACTCCAGGGGCAGGATAAACAGTCCCTCCAAGCATTCTGAGAGGAGAAAACAGAAAAATCATTGATTTCTTTGACCATGAGACACAAGGAGAGAATAATGTGAGGAAAAGCCCAAGATCAGGATAAAGATTAGAGTTCTTTGTCTCTAACCAGCCATAAGAAGATTTTTACCAGTCCTTAACTGAGTGGAGTTGGGAGTGTGTAATTAAATAAAAATACTCCTAACGCTATAAATTATAGTACACCTATATTAATAAGTATAAAGTACATAATTTGCTTGCTATAATTTGATCCCTTTTAAATAAATTGCAACTTTTCACAGTCCTTTTTAAAAGAATCCTTTTGAATGTTGCTAAAATGGAAGCTCCTGAGATAGGCAGGCTGAACGGACCATCTGGGACCATCATCTTCTTGGTATTTAGAAATAACCTCATCCCCTGCAGTCCACCAATTATCCAAATACCAAATGTACAGGTAGCCTTAGGAATAGAGCCTTGAATACTGCCATAAGTATAACCTAGGATGTTTTGTTACAAGCAACAGGAACCAAGTCTGGCTAATTTAAGGCCAAAAGAGGTTTGTGCAAGAGGATGTGATAGAAGCTCTTAGAATTGTAAGAACACATGAATTAACCAGGCATCAGAAAGAACCAGCACCTGGAAGCTTCTGCAGGAGCTCATGGTCTGCTCTCTGAGGTGCTTCCCATAGATGACTGCTCTATCTACTCTCTGCCTGCAGGGAGACTTCAGATTCCAAAGGGGGTTGGAGGCAGGAATCTGATTGGGCAGCTGAGCCACATGGCTGAGGGTGGGTAGTGCAGAGAGAGTAGAGGGTGAAAGGGTTGTGAGCAGAAGAGAGAAGAGGTATTGGGCAGGTGGAAACAATAGCTCCTATGCCATGCAACCCAGATCTCATTCTTTCTCAAATACTGCCTGGCTTCACTTTTAAGATTCTAGATTTAGTCCCTAAGTAGAGACTAAACCACTGTTAAATGGCTGACATCTGATTATACAACAGTTCTCTTGAAGAGAAAAAATGACTTGGTGGTTAGACAGCCTGGGTTCCAATCCAGTTGGGCCCTCACTAGCTGTGAGACCTTGGATGTTTTCTAAAGGTCAGGGTATTTAGCCGCTCTCAAATGTGCTCAGCTTCAGTTTCTTCATCAATAAAATTTATTGAACGTTTATAGGGAGAACGTTTATCTGTGTCATTTAGGAGATCTTTGGTGATAAATCATAAAACCCAAATAAATGAGGGAATTTAATGTCTTATATAACTGAAAAGTCCAGTAGTAGGAAAGGCTTACCAATTTCATGACATACTCAGTTTCTTTCCGTTGTCGGCTCTGTCTTTTAGTTTTCTATTCTTTGTTTTTTTAATTCCAGTGTAATTAACATACAGTGTTATATTAGTTTCAGGTGTACAATATAATGATTCAACAATTTGATACATTACCTAGTGCTCATCATTGTAAGTGTACTCTTAATCCCCTTCACCTATTTCACCCAGCCCCCCTCACCTCTCGTCTAGTAACCATCAGTTTGTTCCCTATAGTTAAGAGCCTGGTTTTTTGTTTATTTTTTCCTTTGTTCATTTGTTTCCTAAATTCCACATATGATGAGTGAAATCATATCATTGTAAATGATATGAAATCATTGTAAATGATGCTGCAATAAACAGGGGTGCACATATCTTTTAGAGTTAGTGTTTTTGTATTCCTTGGGAAAATACCCAGGAGTAGAATTACTAAATCATATGGTATTGCTATTGAATTTTGTGAGGAACCTCCATACCATTTTGCACAGTGGCTGTACGAGTTTGCATTCCCACCAACAGTGCACAAATGTCTTTTTCTTCACATCCTTGCCAACACTTATTATTTGGTGTGTATTTGATTCCAGCTATTCTGACAGGTGTGAGGTGATATCTCATTGCTGTTTTGATTTGCGTTTCCCTGATGATGAACGATGTTGATTGAGCATCTTTTCCTGTGTCTGTTTGCTATCTGTATGTCTTCTTTGGATAAATGTCCATGTGTTCTGCTTATTTTTAGTTGGATTCTTTGCTTTTTTGGTTTTATCTATTTGGATACTAACCCTTTATCAGCTATGTCATTTGCAAAAATCTTCTCCCATTCAGTAGGTTTTTATTTGGTTTTGTTGACTGTTTCCTTTGCTGAATAGAAGTTCTTATTTTAATGTAGTCCCAATAGTTTGCTTCTGCTTTTATTTCCCTTGCCTCAGGAGACATATCTAGAAAAATGTTGCTACGGCTGATGTCAGAGAAATTACTGCCTGTGCTTTCTTCTAGGATTTTTATGGTTTCAGGTCTCACATTTAGGTCTTCAATCCATTTTGAGTTTATTTTTGTGTATGATGTAAGAAAGTGGTTTGGTTTCCTTCTTCTGCATGTGGCTATCCAGTTTTCCTAGCACCATTTGTTGAAAAGACTTTTTCCCATTGCAAATTCCTGCCTCCTTTGTAAAAGATTAATTGACCATATAATGGTGGGTTTGTTTCTGGGCTTTGTATTCTGTTCTATTGATCTATGTGTCTACTTTTATGCCAGTACCATATTGTTTTGATTACTACAGCTTTGTAATATATCTTAAAATCTGGGATTGTGATACTTATAGTTTTGTTCTTCTTTTCCAATATTGCTTTGACTATTTGGGGTCTTTTACGATTCCATTCAAATTTCAGGACTATTTGTTCTAGTTCTGTGAAAAGTGCTGTTGGTATTTTGATAGGGATTGCATTAAATCTGTAGATTGCTTTGGGTAGTTATGGACATTTTAGCAACATTTGTTCTTCTAATCCATGAAGATAGAATGTCTTTCCATTTGTTTGTGTCGTCTTCAATTTCTTTCATCAGTGTTTTATAGTTTTAGAGTACAGGTCTTTCACCTCCTAAGTTAAATTTATCCTTGATATTTTATTATTTTTGGTGCAACTGTAAATGGGATTATTTTCTTAATTTCTCTTTCTGCTACTTCATTATTAGTATATACAAATGCAACAGAGTTCTATGCATTTATTTTTTGTCCTGTGACCTTACTTAATTCATTTATCAGTTCTAGTAATTTTTTGGTCAAGTCTTTAAGGTTTTCTATATATATTATCATGTCATCTGCAAATAATGAAGGTTTCTCTTCTTCCTTACCAATCTGGATGCCTTTTATTTCTTTTTGTGTGTGTCTGATTGCTGTGTCTAAGACTTCCAGTACTGATGGTGAAAAAAAGTGGTGAAAAAAATAGTGGTGGGAGTACCTTTCTTATCTTGTTCCTTATCTTAGGGGGAAAGCTCTCAGCTTTTCACCCTTGAGTATGATGTTAGCTGTGTGTTTTCCATATTTGGCCTTTATTAGGTTGAGGTATGTTTCCTCTAAACCTACTTTGCTGAGGGTTTTTATAATGAATAGATGTTGTGCTTTGTCAAATGCTTCTTCTGCATCTATTGAAATGATCATATGGTTTTTACCCTTTCTCTTATTGATGTATCTTACTGATTGATTTGCACATACTGAACCACCCTTGCATCCAAGAAATAAATCTCCCTTGATCATGGTGAGTGATTTTTTTCATGTATTGTTGGATTCATTTTGCTAATATTTTGTTGAGCATATTTGTGTCTTTCTTAATCAGAGATATTGGCCTGTAGTTCTCCTTTTTGTAATGTCTTTGTCTGGTTTCTGTATCAGGGTAATGCTGGTCTCATAGAATTAATGTGGAAGCTTTCCTTCCTCTTCCATTTTTTTGGAATAGTTTGAGAAGAATAGGTATTAACTCTTCTTTAAATGTTTAGTAGAGTGTCGCCTGGCTGGCTCAGTCGGTCGAGTATGTAATTCTTGATCTCAGGGTTGTAAGTTTGAGGCCCATGTTAGGTGTAGAGATTACTTAAAAATAAAATCTTTTAAAAAAATAAATAAATGTTTAGTAGAATTCACCTGTGAAGCCATCTTAGACTTTTGTGTTTTGGGAGTTTTTTTTTGATTACTGATATGATTTTATTGCTGGTAATTGGTCTGTTTAAATTTCTTATTTCTTCCTGATCCTGTTTTGGGAGGTTATATGCTACTAGGAATTTAGCCATTTTTTTAGGTTACCCAATTCGTTGTCATGTAATTTTTCATAACATCTCTTATAATTGTATTTCTGTGGTATTGGTTATTTCTCTTCTTCCATATCTGATTTTGTTTATTTGAGTCCTCTCTCTCTTTTCTTTCTTTTTTTTTTAAGGAGTCTGACTAAAGGTTTACCAATTTTGTTGATCTTTTCAAAGAATCAGCTCTTGGTTTCAGGATCTGTTCTATTGTTTTTTTAGTTTTTATTTCATTTCTTTTTGCTCTAATCTTTATTATTTCCTTCCTTCTACTGGTTTGGGGTTTCATTTATTCTTCTTTTCTAACTCCTTTAGGTGTGTTGTTTGGTTGTTTATTTGATATTTTTCTTGCTTCTTGAGGTAGGCCTGTATTGCTATAAACTTCCCTTTTAGAAAAGCCTTTGCTACATCTCAAAGATTTTGGACCATTGTGTTTTCATTTTCACTTGTCTCCATATATTTTTTTTTAACTCTTCTTTTGTTTCTTGGTTGACCCATTCAGTGTTTTAGTGTCATGTTATTTAACCTCCATATATTTGTGTTCTTTCCAGATTTTTTCTTGTGGTTGATTTCTAGTTTCATAGTATTGTGATCAGAAAAGATGAATGGTATGACTTCAGTCTATTTTAATTTGTTGAGACTTGTTTTATGGCCTAACATGTGATCTATTTTGAAGAATGTTCTATGTTCCCTTGGAAAGAATGTATATTCCACTGTTTTAGAATGGAATGTCCTCAATATATCTGTTAGATCCATCTGGTCCAGTGTGTCATCCAAAGCCTCTATTTCCTTGTTGATTTTCTGTCTGAATGATCTGTCCATTGATGTAAGTGGGGTATTAAAGTCCTCTACTCTTATTGTATTACTACTGATTACTTCCTTTATGTATTTAGGTGTTCCCACTTTGGATGCATAAATATTTACAATTGTTATATCTTATAACAAAACTTCTTCCCATTAATATTATGGAGTGTCCTTCTTTGTCTTTTCTTACAGTCTTTGTTTTAAAGTCTATTTTGTCTGATAGAAGTATTATTGCCTGGGCTTTCTTTTCACTTCTGTTTGAATGATAAATGCTTTTCCATCCCTTCATTTTCTTTTATTTTTTAATTTTTTAAATGTTTATTTATTTTTCAGAGAAAGAGAGAGAGAGAGAGAGATACAGAGTGTGAGCAGGGGAGGGGCAAAGAGAGGGAGACACAGAATCCAAAGAAGGCTCCAGGCTCTGAGCTGTCAGCATAGGGCCCAACATGGGCTCTGGAGATCATGTCCTGAGCTGAAGTCAGACACTTAATTGACTGAGCCACCCAGGCTCCCCTCCATCCCTCCACTTTCAATCTGCATGTGTCTTTTGGTGTGAAATGAGTCTCTTACAGGCAGCATATAGATGGGTCTTGCTTTTTCATCCCTTTCATCACCCTATGTCTTTTACTGGAGCGTTTGTAATACATTTACATTCAAAGTGATTGTTGATAAGTATGCACTTATTGCCATTTTGTTATTTGTTTTATGGTTATGTTTTTTTTGTACTTCTCTGTTCCTTTCTTCTCTTGTTCTTTCCTCTCATGTTTGCTGGCTTTCTTTAGTGATATACTTGGATTCCTTTCTCTTAAATTTTTGCATATCTATTACCAGTTTTTGATTTGTGGTTAGCATTAGGTTTTTAAATAACATCTCTTATTTATGATGGTCACTTAAGTTTGAACCCATTCTATTCTAAAAGCACTAAATTTTTACTCCTCCTTGACCCCACAAGTTTTAGATATATAATATTATACTCCTCATCCTTTTAATTTGTAAATCCATTGACTGAATTTTATACTTCCTACTTTTCTTACTCCTGCTTATAGCCTTTCCTTTCCACTCAAAGAATCCCCATTAATATTTCTTATAAAACTGGTTTAATGGTGATGAATTCCTTTAACTTCTGTTTGTCTGGGACACTCTTATCTCTACTCTTCTAAATGATAGCCTTAATGGATAGAGTATTCTTGGTTGAAGGGTTTCTTTCTTTCAGCACTTTGAATATATCATGCCTCTCCCTCTGGCCTGCAAAGTTTCTGCTGAAAAATCAGCTCATAGCCTTATGGGGTTTCCCTTGTATGTAACTGTTTTGTTTTGTTCTGTTTTTTTCTTGCTTTTAAAATTCTCTCTTTATCACTATATTTTGCCATTTTAATTACTATGTGTATTACTGTAGACCTACTTGGGTTGATTTTGTTGGGGGCTCTCTGTGCCTCCTGGGTCTGGATTTCTGTTTCCTCCCCCAGATTCAGGAAGTTTTCTATTATTTCTTCAAGACTATTTTCTGCCCCCCTTTTCTCTCTCTTCTCCTTCTAGGATCCCTATAATGTAAATGTTATTATGTTTGATGGTATCACTGTGTTCCCTTAATCTATTTTCATTTTTTATTATTTTTCTCTCCTGCTCAGCTTGATTGCTTTCCCTTACTTTAGCTTGAGATTACTGATCCTTTCTTTTTCTTCCTTTAGTTTACTATTTATTCCCTCTAGTGTGTTTTTAATTTCAGTTATTGAGTCTTTTGTCCGGTTCTTTTTTACTTCCTCTCTCTTTCTCTCTCTCTCTCTCTTTTCTTGAGATTCTCACTAAAGTCCTCCACTCTTTTCTCAAGTCCAGCAAGTATCTTTATGATCATTACTTTAAATTCTCCAGCAGGTATATTATTACTTATCTCCATTTCATTTAGCTCTCTTTCTGTGATTTTGTCTTGTTTTTTCATTTGGGACATATTCCTCTATCTGCTCATTTTGTCTAACTCTCTGTGTCTGTTTCTATGTATTAGGAAAGTGAGCTATGTCTCTAGCTCTTGAAAGTAGTGGCTTTGTGAAGAGGAGATCTGTAGTGCCCTGCAGTGCAGTGTCTCTGGTTCACTAGAACCTGGTGCCTTGTGGTGTCTCCTATGTGTGTTGCCTGTGCCCTACAGTTGTAGTTGAGCCATGTTTGCCTTTAGTCCAGTGATCTGCAATGGATCTCTTTGCCTACTGTGGACAGGGTTTGGTTTCCATGTTGATGGGCCTGTCTGGGACCTCCTTGGTGTTGAGTTGAGTCAGACCAGGTGTTTGCCAGAGATACAGTAGCACTAAACTGCTGGGTGTTTTCCCTATGTTGTCTCCTGAGAGGCTTTCGTTGGTGGGTGGAGCCTAAAGTCAGACCAGATGTCTGCCCCCAGCCCACTGCTGGGGCACAGTCAGACTGGTGTGTGTGGTTATGGTGCTGGCCCCTGTCAGGGCTGCTTATACATTGCCACATTTGTGGTGCTGAGTTGGAAGAACTCCTGCCAAGGGTGGGTCTGCAGGAGAATGTGGGTGTGAGACACCAGTTGTTAGAAAGATTTGTGCAGGTGGGCTGTGGTCAAGGACCTGTGGCTGCTTTGGAAAACTTTTGCCAAGGCCAGATTGGGAGGGGGAAGGTCTATAGGAGAATGAGTGGGTGGGGTTCGTGGTATTAGCATAGCTTGCACCAGTCTGCTGTGGGTAAGGACCTTGAGCCACTTTGGAAAATTCCTGCTATGGCCAGGATGGAGGGAGCATGTCTGCAGGAGAATGCTGGGGTGGAACATGTCGTTAGCAAGCTATGTGGAAAATGTTGGTGCTGCACAGGTTCCCACAGGCATCCATGTGTCCATATAGGCTATGGGAGGAAGGGGAAATGGCACCTATGAGCTCTTTTGTTCTTGGAGAGGTCTCCCAAAGATCCTT
Organism: Puma concolor; assembly: GCF_028749965.1. NCBI lineage: Eukaryota > Metazoa > Chordata > Mammalia > Carnivora > Felidae > Puma > Puma concolor. Next base: position 47,667,143 of record NC_141672.1, read on the forward strand.
ACATCTCCAGCACTGAAATTAGTAAATAAATCTTCCTCCCATATACTCCGTGCATTTTTCAAACAACTGCACCTATGCTATATCTCAGAGGGTTTTTTGTTATACCATCTCGTTAAAGGCAGGGACTCAGTTTCCTATCACCATCCTAGCTCTCCTGGAGCCAAGCCCACTGATTTTTAAAGTTTCAGGTGTTAAGTCCCACAGGTTGTAAGAACTAGTGAAGTTAAACCCCTCTGGTTCTCAAAGCCAAATGTTAGGGGCATTTTTCTTCCCAACATGAGTGCCCTGTGCCTAGGATGCTTGGTGTGGGATCTGCTTCTCTCCCCTCTCCATGCCCACAGTGTCCCTTGCTCCCGAGGACAGTCCCACAGTTCAGCTTGGCTCACAACTGCATCTTTGCCCTTCCTACCCTCTTCGATGTAGCCTCCTCTCTACATTTATCTGTAGAGAATCTGTTCTTCCAATCTTTGGGTAATTTTCTAGGATATTTATCCTGATGTGGGTGTTATCTAGGTATATCCATGGGACGAGGTGAACCTAAGATCCTCCTACTCTACCATCTTCTACACTGTTCTTTGGAGCATCCATATCATTCCAAGGCTGGCTGCACTGTGATGGCAAGATGGCCACCAAAAGCTTCTGGGATTTCATGTTTTCTTATTTATACTCAATAAACAGGGTGTCTCTTCCCTAGATATCTAATAACCTTTTGCTTTTCCGTATTGGACCATCTTTGTTAATATGCCACCAGTCAATTCGCCAAGAGGAATGGATCTTGGAGAGTCAGAGCAAAACATAATGGGAGTGAGTACTGAGAGGACAACCACAATCCCCAAATCCATTATATTATATCCTAAAGTTAATCTGATGCTTCAGTATATATAAGTGCTCAGTAATTGCCTGGCATATAAGTGAGAAGTGTGTGTGTGTGTGTGTGTGTGTGTGTGTGTGGAGAGATACAGAGATAGAGATAAAACTCAAGATAAAGGTATAATCTCCAATTTAAGATCTATAGAAGCCCTAAAAATATGAAAAAGTTACAGAACCATTGCCTCCAAAATATACAATATTTACCCCTAAAATAAGTGTAAGGAAATCTGTTACAGTCAACTTTTTTCAGGATGATATTTTTTCATATATCAAATACCAAATTCTTTCTGAAACTCTTTTGGTACCACTGATCAAGAATGGCTTAATCTGCCTACTTGATAACCCAGCTTGATGTGTGTATTTATGGGTGGGTAGAAGAATGGAAAGATAGAGGAAAGATAGATACATAAATGGATAGAGGATATATTTTAACTGATCATGTAATAATTCAAAGCCTATTTAAATGCAGATGCAAGATTAATTTGTTGGAATGTTATCTATATGCTCTAAATACCCCCCAAATGGCATACGTTCCTCTGAAGGCAGATTATAGAATTCTACAATTAGAAGATACTATAGAAAACATTACACCAACCACTTTCCAGATGAGAACATTTAAGCCAGGACCATGCAGTTGGTGAGTAGCAGACTGTCCTCACATGCCACAAAGCACTTCTCCACAATACAATCCCACCTCCCCTTGATAATATTAAATTGCCTAGCAAACAAGATCTTCATAGACAGTGCAAAGATAAACTTCCTCTCAAACTGCCTCAAGCAAATAATCACAATTTTGAAATTACTAAAACCCAGATAATGTAGACATCATTATCCCTTCAAGTTGTCTGGGGTGGGATAGTAAACTTGGAAGAAACTTAATACAAGTCTCCCAGGTCTGAGAAACATGGTAAGAGGTGGGATTTATTATTGTTTTTACTTGTCATTAATAGTTAGAAATGGCATGTTAATCAGCAAGGGACAGATTATGGCTGTCATTTTTTTTTTCCCTAAAATGTAAATAGCTAGCATGTAAATCATGTCCACACGAACTTTCTATTTTTTATGGTCCTACCCATCAGTTTGTTCTCCCAGTGAGATCCCAGGTTTAAAATAGCTCTGAAATGAAAGGCTACTCTAGGTATTAAATATTCCATGAAGCAAACCCAGTATCCCACTTGTCTTGAGTGCTCTATTATTCTCATTTCCGGGATGGCTACAAATAACTTTTTGAAACTGGACCCGGTACAGAAACAAGTCAAAGGAAAGAAGAGTAGAGGATAAAATTTGGAAAAGCCTCTCATGGATTTAAGCTTCCAAGCACACCAGCAAAACTTTGATATTTAACAACATAAGCAGACCTTCTCAATGACTTCAGTTGACTTCAACAAACCCTGCTTCAGTGGACTTGCCACAAAACAGTACACCAAGGAAGGGATCCCCAAAAAGAACCTCTCCTACAGCCACACACAACCAGGTCTGAGACCCTGATACCAAAAAGCTAAAAACCAACAGAAAAAAAATTCATGTGTTTCTGGAGCCATTTTTTTCAGGGTGATATGTTTTACTCCTACCAAGAAAAGTGGCAGAAGCCACTGAACATTGCCTTGCACGCTCCTTGTCGTCAGACTGTCCTTTTGCCAAACATTGAATGCCCTTTTCCTGCTATAAGATATATACTGAATCGCCACATTATACTCTCTGACCCTGCAGGACCATAGTACAATATCATAATGTCAAACGGGGTCTGAAAAGAGCTTTGTGTGGGATGAGACAAGAGTCTAAAGATAGCAGAGCTGCTGAATCACTTAGGGTATGACCACAAATAGTGTTGTGATCAGCTTGCCGGGTAAAGCTGGTGTCAGAAGTCCCTAGTAAATCTCTGAGCTAATTATGGAGGGTGGGAAGCTGACCTTGGAAGCAAGTTGTACTTAACACAGAGATGAGGAAGCCTAAGGGAAGAAACCCAAGTTGTAAGCTCTAATAAATAAAATTTTAAATTCGCTGATTTAATAAAAGCATGCTATCATATGACAAGATGATTTTCCTTAGGAGCAGGTGCATTGCAATTTTTTAAAAAATATTAAATCTTCAGAGATTTGCACGATAGATGGCAGCCTGGAAACACGCTGATGTGTCCTGGCAGAATTTCAGACATAATGATTTTTTTCCTTTGTAAACCTTCCATCAGTGGGAAGGCAAGCCCTGCCAAAACTGAGGAACCCAAGCTGGAGGCAGTAAGGCTCCACCACTCAGACCATGGCGAGGTGCCAAGACTTCAAGGCCAAATCGGAAACAACCACGTTGAGTTCATTAAAACGACTGAATGATCAAAGACGTGCAAGCCTTCACAAAGGCAGAAATTAATCTGTTTAATACTTGGCTAAATTCTCATCTGTTGAAGTAAATTTGAAACAAAATTTATCAAACTCGCCCTCTTCCTGTGGAAAAATCCTTTGAATTTCTCAGAGTGTCCAGGAGGTGGCAGACACGTCCTTTGTTTCAGTTCATGGAACACAGCTACAGCTCCATCCCCAAAAGTAATATGCATGCATGTATCTGGGTATAACTACAAATACGAAGTAAATATACATTTTCAAGATATCAGGAATTATATTCAAAAATGGGTAGACTGAACTCCACTTGGCAATCTCCTTTTGATGGAGAAGATGATTCTTACCCCCAGGAAAGGGTTCTTACCCCAGAAAGTGGCTAAGAATCAATAAACAAATCTTAGCCATCAATGAAAAGGTCAGTGGAAGAACTACAGCCCAATAACTCAGACCCTGTTCATGGACCTCTTGTGGTCTTCATGAGCCCCAACTCTCCCACCACCCCTACCCCTCATCTCCCTGCCCTTCAGTACTTTTTAAAGATTTGCACACATATTCCTGAGTCATCAGAAACCTGTGGCCTCACCCTGAAACTGAAGAAACTAAAAGATGTACAGCGAAACTCCCTAGCGCAACAATTCCTAGCCTGTCTTCAACTGGCCTCCTCTGCCAGGTCAGCCTACAAAACCAGAAGTTTAGCCACTGTCATGAACATTATCAATATTAATTCCTACTGGATAAACTGAAGCTGGTGTAGGATCTCAGGTTCCTCACTTTCCTGGGAGGACGACATGTAAAGTATTAATACAGTCCATCAGGAGAAACAAAACTCATTAAAAATACATACAAATTCATGAAAAGCCTTTCACTGTTTATGTCATGAAGTGAAAACATTTATTCCAACCAGATCAAGGGAGGAAGAAAAAAAAAAACATGTTTTCTATAGCTGTAATTTCACACACTCTAGTACGAAATGAATCAATAGTAGCTAGGAGGGGTGAAATCAAAGATTTCCTTTTCAACAGTAATAAATCCAGTCAAACCCTATTTGGTATGGCACTTGACAAGGCTTGTAAAATCTGAAGCTACTAAATTATGTATTTCAATAGTAATCCCTTACAAAATTAATAGGAAGTGCTAAATTAGGACGAATGGCATCCAATGGGATCCAGATGCTTCACCCTAGACTAGGTAGAAAGTGTGAAAAATTAAGAACTGTACTGACTTTCTTTCCCCTGAGTTTCGTGAAGGAGCCAGCTCTTCAAGCATGGAATGTAAACACTTGGGAAGGTAGCCTCAGAGAAGCCTGTGTTCTGGAGCAGCCTGAGTCCCAGCTGTGTTTATATTAGGATTCCAAAATATCTGAGCCTGCAAGGAGTAGTGGCGGTGTGAGGAGGGACCGAGGAGCCTGCAGGAAAGACTGATCCCAAGGCGAAAGAGACAAGCTGGTTCAAGACCCATAGGAGGTGTGCTTGTTGACAGAACGCGGTGCCCGTCGCTCCGCGTATCTTGTAGCCCCCTTCCCAGACTCACAACCAATTCCCAAGGGGATAGAGAAACACCCGGAAGTGTGTTGACATTAACGGTCCCCTTTGCAGTAATGGCCACATTGATGGTAGTGGCAACAAGGCAGCAGTGGCCTTGGCGGTGTGGGGACCTACAGCACCACCCTCGGTCTTGGAGACGGGCAGTTTCCACCAAGACATCGTGCCCATGCAGGGGGAGGGGCATCTGTAGTGGCACCAAGGCTGCTGTTGCCACTGGTGGAAAAGAAACCTCAGCGGGGACTAAAGCCACATTACGGTGACCCAGTACAAGACAAAGAAAATAACAGACCTCTGTTGTGACCAAGAGAATTCGTTCTCAGAGCACTGGTTATGGCCGTCTGACTAATCAACCCCTAAAGATTGCCATGTCCTAATTTCCAGAACCTGTGAATATGTTACCTTGCATGGCAAAAGGGACTTTGTGGATGTGAGGAAGTAGAGGATCTTGAGATGGGAGGTTTATCCTGGATTAGTCGGGAGGGCCCAGGGTTATCACGAGGGTGCTTATCAGAGGAAGGCAGGAGGGTTGGAACCAGAGGAGATCTGACAGCAGAAGCAGAGGTCAGAGAGAGATTTGAAGATGCTACACTGCTGGCTTTGAAGATGGAGAGTGGGGACCTCAAGCCAAGGACTGCAGGGGGCCTTTAGAAGCCAGGAAAAGACAAGGAAATAGGTTCTCCCGTAGAGCCTCTGGAGGGAGCATGGCTCTGCTGACCCATTTTAGGCTTCTGACCTCCAGAACTATAAGATAATAAATGTGCGTGGTTTTAAGCCGCTAAGTGTGTGATAATTTGCTACAGCTGCAATTGGAAAATCATATACTTAGTGATATACCCCTCTGAGGGCTTTCAGAATCATTTGTGGAAACCAGGAGGTTCAAATTCCCAAAGGAACAAGTAGAAGCAGAGCCAGAAGGCTTGGAAGCTGTCCTTATTCACAGTGTGTGGAGCAGGGGGAAACAGGTTAGAGCAGGGTAGACTGGACCCACAGGTCTGCTTTACACCCCACGTCTCCATGGCGGAACATTTTGTCTTAAATCTCACCTTGGATCTTCATTCAAATCATCAGCATCTTTTTCTGCAACACTCTAAGAGTTCAAACCAAAACATGCATTACTTTGCTCTCTTTCCTTTGCTTCCAGAATTTCTGAGAGGCAAGTCAGGACACAATTACCTCAGAGGGTACCATGTATATTTGCAAATGAGTTCACAAGTCACTTGAAACCCTGAAACCAAATCGTACCCTTACCTTTTGGATACTAATAATGTAGTATTTCTCAGTTGCTTTCTATAGAATTTTTTTAAAGTTTATTAATTTATCTTGAGAGAGAGAGAGAGAGAAGGAGAGAAACATGAGCAGGGGAGGGGGATAGGGAGAGAGAGAATCCCAAGCAGACTCTGCACTGTCAGCACAGAGCCTGACACAGGGCTCGATCTCACAAACCATGAGATCATGACTTCAGCCTAGATCAAGAGTCAGACACTCAACCAAGGGAGCCACCCAGGTGCCCCTAGATTTTAATTCAACCCTTAAAAGCATTCTGCTGAAAAGACATTCTGGAAATGTCTTCAGAGGTTTGCCCTATGACTACAAAAGAAATCCAGCCCACCCACCTGACATTCAAGACTCTTTCCAGCCAGGTCATCATAAAGATAGAGGGCTATTTTTCAGGGCCCAGAAAAGTATTTGAATTGGCTGTGTTCATCTAGTACATCTGCCAAGTGAATCAGTTGTTTCTTCCCCAAAATCAAATGTGTCCTAGATCTGAAAAATATATACAATCTTCCTATTAGTAGTCATTACAGTACGTTTTTACTAGTAATCTGCCTCTGATAACAATAAAGGTCAGCTAACACACAGAAGTTTGTAAATAACAAATTATTTTAAAACTTTATTTTATCTATGATGTAATGTTTCTTGTTTTTAATATTATTTTTTATCTTTTTAAATTTACATCCAAATTAGTTAGCATATAGTGCAACAATGATTTCAGGAGTAGATTCCTTAGTGACCCTTACCCATTTAGCCCATCGCCCCCCCCCATAACCCCTCCAGTAACCCTCAGTTTGTTCTCCATACTTAAGAGTCTCTTCTGTTTTGTCCCCCTTCCTGTTTTATATTATTTTTGTTTCCCTTCTCTTATGTTCATCTGTTTTGCCTCTTAAAGTCCTCATATGAGTGAAGTCATATGATTTTTGTCTTTCTCTGACTGACTGATTTCACTTAGCATAATACCCTTCAGTTCCATCCACGTAGTTGCAAATGGCAAGATTTCATTCTTTTTGATTGCCGAGTAATACTCGATACCTCATCTTCTTTATCCATTCATCCATTGATGGGCATTTAGGCTCTTTCCATACTTTGGCTATTGTTGATAGTGCTGCTATAAACATGGGGGTGCATGTGTCCCTTCAAAACAGCACAGCTGTATCCCTTGGATAAATGCCTAGTAGTGCAATTGCCGGGTCGTAGGGTAGTTCTAGTTTTAGTTTTTTTGAAGAACCTCCATACTGTTTTCCAGAGTGGCTGCACCAGCTTGCATTCCCATATGATGTAATGTTTCTTAATCCTTACACAAGAGGTATGAACAAGGGGGAAAAAATGATGAGTTTGTTCAAATTCCTTTTATTATTTTCCCTGACCACTTTTTGGCAGATTTGTCAGAGAATATAAAAAGAAATAATGGTGGGGCAAAAGCAAAATGATATTCAAAGCTAAGGACAACTTTCTCCATGGGCCATTCCAGCTCGGCTTGTCCTCTGAACAAGTTCTACAACCTTGGGCAAGTCAGAAATTTTCAGGACTTCTGTCTCTTCAGCTCTCCTCCATAGTACATCCACATTTGTTTTAATATTAAGACTTGCCAGTTAAATTGTTTCACATTTATCTTTCACATTTTTTAAGTTTAAGTTGGAGGAGAGGAAATGCTCCCCATTTATATGAGAGGGCCAAGAAGTCCACTAGGGAGGTGAATACTGTAGTCTGAAAAGCATGGACCCGTATACTTGTTAACATGCCTGCTGTCTCTACCACCACACGTACCCATGTGCTATATAGTCTCATCTTCATTACATTGGTTTGATTCACTTCATTTTTTTATCTTCTATTTCCTTTACCATTTGGAAGTGACATCTTCTTCCTCCAACTTTCCTACCTTTTAAGACCAGCTTATGTCCCACCTCCTCCAGAAAGCCTTTCCTGACCACAGATGTCCAAAGAAACCCTTCTCTCCTTCAAATTCATGGCAGTCATCCTATGTAGCATTCAGTACAATATATCTTCCTTATGATGCCTTTTATTATTACTTCACACTTATGTTATTTCTCCTGTTTTTTATGCCTCTGATCTTCCAACTATATCACAAACTTCCTAGAGATCAGAGGTCATGGAAACTACTGTTTTATTTTCCCCACAGCCTCCAGATCTGCACTTTGCACATGAGAAGCACTCATTCATTATTTATCATTTCGACATTTATTTGTTAAACTCTGTGCCAATTCATAATTGTTGAGTGAAGGAGAAGCAAAATGACTCACATAATCTAAAAACTGAATAATTCAATTTTTGATAACTCAGAATTTATCCTTCTCATTTCACATTTCCTCTCTCTTAACATTATAGGATATTTTCTCTATTGGCAGATTTAAACTACAAATATTCTAAACTCGTTTCAAATATGTAATGACCGTGCACATTCTTGTAATTACAATTGACACAATACAACGTGCTACAGGTTAATTAAGTGCCTGGAAGAACAGATTTGGTAGACTTATAAACTGCAGAAAGTACCAAGACTAACAGAGCAAAAATTATACTCCCTACAAGTGCTCAGTTGTTGAACTACGCGTTAAATGGCAGCATACTGGCTTTTATTTAATCACACTACATCTTTATGGAAAAGAGGTGAGCACTTGCTCAGTTCCTTCAGGGGCAATAACATAGATGCCCTTGCTCTACCTTGTAACCAGAATTAATGGCCACCTGCCATTTCTACCATAAATCTCAAGTTTCAAGTATTATAACTGAGCACATTAAAATCACATTAAATCCAGAGTTACCATCAAAATTATTAAGCCAGATGCTATTTTAATACATATCAAACTGGATTACATCCATTAAGTAAATTGTGTGCCTAAGGATGTTAAGTGCCAAAATAGTCCAAAGGGTTATTCCCGTATTTTTCCATATAGACTATATAAAATAGGCTCTATCTCAAAAATAAATGCATTTACTTCATTTTATTTTTTTTTTCAACGTTTATTTATTTTTGGGTCAGAGAGAGACAGAGCATGAACGGGCGAGGGGCAGAGAGAGAGGGAGACACAGAATCGGAAACAGGCTCCAGGCTCTGAGCCATCAGCCCAGAGCCCGACGCGGGGCTCGAACTCACAGACCGTGAGATCGTGACCTGGCTGAAGTCGGACGCTTAACCGACTGCGCCACCCAGGCGCCCCGCATTTACTTCATTTTATAAACTGCTGCTCTTTGTTAATTCCCCCCACGTGGAACCTGGCAAACTATTTATTTCACTTTAGATGTAGCTAATGTAAAAGGCTCTGAGGGGTAAGTGTAATTGCAGAACCTTGGTCAAGCGCCACCTGGTGGTCAGATAAATTTTTTTCCTATCATTGTTTTCAGAGTTTTCCTGAGAAGGTAGTCAAACTATATTATTGGTAATTACTAAAAATGAATCATTATGATCACTAATATTTTATCAGTCTTTAATCCTGTGGAATGTTGATATACATAAAGAAATATTCAAATCAGGTTGATATTGGTTCAAATTTCAACCTTAGATTTTTTCATTACCCATTTCTTTACCTTATTCTCTGGGGCTCAGTTTTCTCATCCATGTCATAAAGTTAATTAAAGGAACAAGTGAAAACAAGATACAAGTAGAATAAAATGCTGACTTTGATATAATACATATCAATAAGTGATAGCACCAATTGCTATTATTATAGTTTATCAGCAATACCTACTTGTACTGAATGATTATTATTATTAGTCAAAATCATATGTTCTTTACCTACATTACCTCAGTTAGTTCTCACAAGAACCCTATCAAGTTGACATTATTATCTATCAGTTTATTTTTATTTAATGTTTCATTTATTTTTGAGAGAGAGAAACAGAGTGCGAGTAGGGGAGGGGCAGAGAGGGAGGGAGACACAGAATCTGAAGCAGGATCCAGGCTCTGAGCTGTCAGCACAGAGCCCAACGCGGGGCTCAAGCTCATGAACCACGAGATCATGACCTGAGCTGAAGTCCAACACTCAACCTACTGAGCCACCCAGGCATTCCTACTATCAGTTTAAAAATTAGGAAGCTGGGGTGCCTGGCTGGCTCAGTCAGAAGAGCTTGTGACTCTTAATCTTGGGATCATGAGTTTGAGCCCCATCTTGGATGTAGAGATTACTTACATAACTAAATCTTTAAAAATATTTTAAATTAAAATAAAATAAAATAGGAAGGTCACAATAATAAAGGTAAATGGTTGGCTCAGGATGACATAGTAGGTAACAGCCAGGATTCAAACTTGACTGTGGGATGCCAAGGCCATGATCTTTATCACAATGCTATACTGCTATTGTTATGAATAATGATAATGATGATACAAAGTATTTCATGGGACTCCCCTAGTAAAAATACCCTTCCTTTGGCACAAAGGTCATTTGAAATTTTGTGAGAACATTTCTGTGTTTTTTCCCCCAGTATGCAAAAAGCCTGAGGAAAAGCTACCCATTCTGTTTTATATAGAAGATGCCAAGGCTATTTCTTTGAAAAACAATATAACTTCCCAGTATTTCCTCCCAGGGGGGGAGAGCTAAGATGCCTCATACACTTTTCTATTAGAATTTTTTAGGAATAGAATTCCTTCAGGTAAGCATTTGTTTTCAAACAAGGAACAACCCAGAGGGGCTCAATATTCTACGCTCTATTGCATCCTTGTTGCTATAATAAAATATAAATATAATAAAATAAAACTTTTAAAGCTATTATATTTAACATTTTATTACAAAAATAACATATGTCCATTGTTGTAATTTTAGGGAACTAGAGGTAATCAAAAAGAAAAGATAAACATGAACCATAATCATGCCTCTCATTTATTAGGGAGCAATGTTAATATTCATGCCATATGTCCTGTAGTCCTTCTTTTCTCTATGCAAAAACATTTTTTAAATGAGATCGTGCTATACACCCTATCTTAAACCTAACTTTTCATTTAATATCAATTGATAATGATTTGCTCTGCCATATTTGGCCACCAACCAGCCCCATCTTTCCAGTCCAGAAAACATTGTTATTCAGATGACTTAAAAGCCCCTTAAGCATTTTAAGTTAGGACTGAATAACTTTGTAACCAAAAACACAAAATGAAAACTGGTGAAATCCAACCTCAACTTAGCTATTCCCAGCTCTCTTCCTTGTCTTTAAAACATACCTTTATTCCATCAAACATGTACTAATTTAATTAAAACATAAATACCAGTTACGAAGAAGGTCCCGTGCCAGGCACTTAGGGGGCACCGGCATGAATCAGATACATTGTTGCAGCATGTTTTGGAGAACAAGATGCTATACTATATACTTCATGAATATCAAAGGAGTGCTTTGTGGGATGAGGCTGAGATATAAATGGTTCAGGTCTCTGGAGGTAAGGGTAGTCCATTCTCCTTCCCCATATCTATTGCATTCTCCAGTTTTTATGGAGGCTGAGAAGCTTCCTGGGGAGACTGTGGAAAACCACAAGTGGGGTTTTGAAATACCAAGAAGTAGCTCAGGGAAATCCAATAGAGTCCAATTGAAAAGGGTTCACTTTCAGGGCTCTGCAAGAAAATCATCCTAAAGGAAGCCAGACTCCACCACAGGGCAAACACAGGGAGATACAGAAATGGCTGGTCACTTGGGTGGCTCAAGTCAGTTAAGCTGACAGTCGGTTAAGCATCTGACTCTATTTCTGCTTAGTTCATGATCTCGTGGTTTGTGAGTTTGAGCCCCGCTTTGGGCTCTGAGCTGACAGCATGGAGCCTGCTGGAGATTCTCTGCCTCCCTTCTCTCTGCCTCTACCCCACTCATGCTCTCTTGCTCTTTCTCTCCAAATAAATAATTAAATTAAAATTTTAAAAAAATTTTAATAAAAAAATAGATACTGAAATGGCATAATACTATCTCTTGAAACTGCCTTCACAGCCCCATAGCTGTGTCAGGCTACATCTGAGTGTATGTGACTTCGGAGCTCTCATCAAACTATGTAGCAATCAGGGCCCAGCAACCTATTGTAAGACCCATCTAACAGAGGATGACAGGAGGGAAGATAAAATGTGGCCCTGCGCCCAGCAGAGTTAGAACCATCACAGCATTGAACAAATAGCCTTAATGGCGGGGCGGGGGGGTGGGTCATTGGTAAACATCTGTCCCCCAGAGAGCACCAATAACAGCAGCTGTGGTGGTAGCACCTAGCTCAGAATGGCAAAAACAAGAGCAGTCACAGATTAGTAAATGTAAGACACAGTCCTAGGGACGCAGGAGAATACAGGTAGATGGAGAGCCTACAGGCATGCAGGTGGAGGGTAACGAACCTGTTCAAGCTTTGCAAATTCAAATGTCATGGCCAAAGTAGCATTCTAAGTGGGCAATGTGGACTGGGTGTTGCCTGAGGTGAACTGGCACATGCCAGTCCTGTCCTGCGAGGGCCACTGCTCTTCAGCCTCAGCTGATGGAGGCCGTGTCAGGCCATGGGAAATGTTGGCCCTATCTGCAACAACATCAGGTAGCAGGAACTTGGACAAGGCTGAAATGTGAGAAATGTTTACATGGAAACAATGTAACCAGACTAAAGGACCACAATCACCACCATAATAACCCAAAGCCATAGCCAAGGAAATGGGTTAAGGCATCAATTTTCAATGAAGAGGCAAGAAACAGCAAATCAGCTTAGCCACTTGCTGGGTTGAGATACTCACCAGTGTCTCTAACACACCTCATTACTGTCTTGTGACTTGCGGAAGGGTCACGGGTCATGAGACATTCACGGGCTCAATGGAAAGTGAAACTAGAAGGTAAAGATATCATTTCTCTTGGACTTTGAGTACAAAAGACAGGGCAAATAGCCAATGGGGAAGGTAAGGGCAGTAAGCTGCACTTGAGCAGTTGTGAGTAGCAGTTGAAGCCACACCCACCAGTAGAAAACTGGTGGGCTTAAGGCAAAGTATGGGCAACATGTGACACCTTCACATGGTATAAAATGAGGGAATAACTAAACCCACACTCAAGAAATCTGACTTTCGGTGCAAAATCTCAAAACTTTAAGTCACTGATTAACATCTTTTTTTTAATGTTTATTTATTTATTTTGAGGGGGGCATGCAAGTGCATGCATACAAACCAGGGAAAGACAGGAAGAGGGAGAGAGAGAATCCCAAGCAGCCTCTGCACTGTCTGCACAGAGCCCCACGCAGGGCTCATCTCATGAACCGTGAGATCATGACCTGAGCCAAAATCAAGAGTGAGACACTTAACTGACTGAGCTACCCAGGTGCCCCAGCATTTTAAGTTTAGTATTTCCAACTATAAATATGCAATGGGATGCTGGCTTCGGTCCCCCCCAACAGCTTATGACATATGCTTTCCCTGACATGCCTATCAAGATGCTGGGGCAAAGGGATAAGTGATGAGAGTTGGGATGGCCTCAGCATAGGCCATGCCCACAGCACAGAGAGGACAGCTCACTTTGGGGTAATGCCTCTGGGTTCAAGGCCTGTTGGCTAAGCTGAAGAAGGACAAGAGCAAAAATGGCAAAGGTAGGTATGACCTTCCAATGAAATCCAGAGGAGGCTTGGATAACTTGGCACATAATTTTATAGCTAATGGCATTGGAAGTTATCCAAACTCTCCTGGAAATCAACTTAGTATCATGAATACCTCACCTAGCGCTCAGCTGTGCAGCCCACATGGATTAGTGCAATGGTCAGCAGCACAACAGGGTGGGCACAATGGGACAACGACCACAGCAGGCCATTCTGCTTCCTTTTGTCCATGCCACTATGATCTCTTTTCCTGTCGTTTAACCCAATTTTGTCCTAAGTTTTTGAATCCTAGCAAATGAGTGTTTTCTAGAGGAGTAAACAAACCTATGACTATTTCAACGGTTAAAATGCACACTAAACATTATAGCAACTCCAGGAACATAAATCTCAGATGGATGTGAGGTCATGAACCAGACCTAACCACATTGACCAGTAGAACAACCATAGAGAATGCCAATCAGTTAAGACATTAGGCAAATAAACCTCTAATTAACATCAATTGTAAGCAGTAAATTGATATGTCAGGAAGGTATCTCCATAGAGATCATGCTGTGATAACCTCATATGGTTCAGATTTAGTCAGCATTCCCATTTCTATGCACATATCTGATGTTAAAAAGTATCAGATATCATAGCAATGATCAGCCCATTGGCCTATTAATTTTTCCCCAAGGAATTTATCTTGAAAAAATGACCCAGATGGAAGAAAACGGAACATGCACAAAAATATCCTTTGAAAACAATAGAACGAGTAAATAAACTCTAACACATCCACTCAAATGATTGTTATGATATTATAGTATGGAAAATGCATATGATATAATGCTTATCTTAAACGAGAAAGATTAATTACATGTACACTAAAACTGTAGTGTGTAAAAGTAAAAGACATTCATAATACTGAAGATGGGACTATGCAAAAATAATAATGAGGTCTATTATAACATGTTTCCACCTTTTTAGGAATGTTTCCACATAATAACTTTTTAAAGGGTAGGAGGAAAGGTAACAAATGAATGAATACACTGTCCTGAACCCAAGTCAATGATAAAGGATTTCAAATCACAATGCAGTGATTGTTATTGAACACTTTCCTGATTTTTCTATGATGCTATATAAGTATTCTTGTAATACACCTCTCTTCCTTTTGCAAATTAGAAAATAATGATTTTGTGGGGCGCCTGGGTGGCTCAGTTGATTAAGCATCTGACTTGGGCTCAGATCATCATCTCACAGTCTGTGGGTTCAAGCTCCATGTTGGCCTCTGTGCTGACAGCTCAGATCCTAGACCCTGCTTCAGATTCTGTGTCTGTCTCTCTCTCTCTCTGCCCCCTCCCCTGCTCATTCTCTCTCTCTTTCTCTCAAAAATAAATAAACATTAATAAAAAAGGGGAAAAAAGAAAATAATGATTTTGTAATTTTAACCATAAAGTAATAGAGAAATGCAATATCACATAGTGATTAAGAGCTTGGAAACTGGGTTGTAACAGCCTGAATCCTGACTTGTCACTGTGGGCAAGTACTTAATTTATTTTAGGCTTTGGTTTCCTTACATGTAAAGCGGAGATAATTTATAGCACCTACCCCGTGAGACCGTTATGAGGAATAAGTCAAATAGTGCATATGAAGTGACTCCACACAGTGCCTGGAGAATAGTAAAGGTTAGTAAAATTCACTCCTATGATGTTAATGATTGATAATGACGAAAAGATCGAAAGGCATAGCAGGAAGACTAAGGGGGAAGAAAAGAATTCATTTCTGTAATATGCAGTTGCCCAAAGAATGACAACTAGGAAGCATGTTTCCAAGTCTATAAATGAGTGTCTTGCCCCAGATGATATTTAAATCTTCTAACATGAGAACAGGTCATGGACATCATGCCTAGATGGATGTCCCACCATCTCAGAGCCTCTTGCAGATTTTGATGATGTCTTTCAAATTAACTGTATGCCTGATCTTTGACATAGCAGCTCCCCTCCTACCTGTACACTCTAGTGAAAACCTCTCCTACATTATATCAAAAAGATATGAGCAAGAGTGCTCATAGCAGCATTGTTCGATAACAAAAAAAATCAAAAACAACCTACATGTCACAAAAGGAGAATTTATGGTGTATTTAAACAATGGGCCACCAGACTGCAGTGAAAACAAATTAATTAGAAGCTACTTCTGTCAAGATGGATAGATACCACAAATGTAAATTTGAAGAGAAAAACAAGTCGCAGATAGATATAAACATTTCAATACCATTTGTATTAAGTTTTTAAATGTGCAAAAATAATACTATTTTGTTTATGGATATGTACAAGCCTTATTGTTTAGGATACACACATTATGTAGTAAAAGATAAAAATATGCATCGGAATGGAGAAAACCAACATAGTGACTCTCTCTGGAGAAAGAACAGAGGAAAGAGGAACGTGCGAGGGGGTTCAGTCATATCTGTAATGTTGTATTTCATCATAATAAGAGAAATCTGAAGCAAGTATCATAAAATATTAAGATTGACAAAGCTGGTTGGTAAATAGACAGATACTCATTTTATTAGTCTCTCTACTATTCTGTATACTGGTTGCATGCCAAGCAGGAGGCAGCGGAGGTGGTCTGTTATGGGTACCGTCAACATGGGGATGTATTTTCGGCAAAGAATTTTATTTATTTATTTATTTTATTATATTTTATTTTATTTTAATTTTTTAACGTTTATTTATTTTTGAGACAGAGAGAGACAGAGCATGAACAGGGAAGGGTCAGAGAGAGAGGGAGACACAGAATCGGAAACAGGCTCCAGGCTCTGAGTGGTCAGCACAGAGCCCGACGCGGAGCTCGAACTCACGGACCGCGAGATCATGACCTGAGCCGAAGTCGGATGCTTAACCAACTGAGTCACCCAGGTGCCCCTTTTATTTTATTTTAGACAGAAAGTGCGAGCAGGAGAGAGGGGCAGAGGGAGAGAGAGAGAGAGAGAAAGAGAGAAAGAGAGAGAGAATGAGAATCTTAAGCAGGCTACACACTCAGCCCAGAGCCCAACATGAGGCTTGATCCCATGACCCTAGGACTATGACCTGAGCAGAAATCAAGAGTCTGACAGTCAACCAACTGAGACACCAGGTGTCCCTCTGCGAAGAATTTTAAAACAATAATAAAACAAAGCCAAAATTCTGTTTTTTAATATAGCCTCGAGTGAGCGGTTCCCACATAAGCAGTGATACAAGACTCCTCCCAGCTAAGCAAACAGCTACCACCACCCATAGCTCCCTCCTTGGTGAGCTGCTTGCTATATCCTTAAACTATTTACTAATCTGTGAAGATTTGACCCATTAACATAAATATCCTGTATCAGTGGTCATGCACGATGATATCCATAACGATCATCTTGAAGTATTTGAAGATCTCAAATTATCAAAGTGTCATGTTTGTTACAGTCTACTGAATAAATTGGGGTGAAAATGTATTTAGAAGATTATTCAGCAATTATGATTGACATTAAAAGCATCTTCAGTTCACCCAGTTTAACTAGAAATACTTCACAATACCAGAAAGCTTTAATCATTCTGCAAATCATGATGTTGCTATAATAATTATCTCGAGTGAGATCATAGATTAGAGTTCGATTGCAAAGACAACATGAATGGCAAAATTAAGGTACCTTTGGAGAAAAACACTTAAATTCTCCTAAAACACAGTAAGCATAAAATAAGTTGAAGTATAAAATAAGTTCCCAGAAGATGCCGAGTCACAACAGGATCATTATCATATATTAGGCAATAAAATTAAATCATGTAATATATAATAACATAGACGATTCATTAGATTACCAAATAGTTGTACAGAAGCCCCTGTCTTTCAGAAAGCTCAGCAATGCTTCTCGTGTCTTTTTTGTATTTGATATATGAGAACTATAAATATTTATTTGATAAAGGACTTCAAAAAAATGATTGGTTTGTAATTAATGACTTGTGACTGCTTATACCATGAGGCTAACTATTGTGCTTTTTCTTAGCTAGTGCAATTGAGTGATTGACTTAAGAGAAAAATTTATTGATGTCACTACATTTGATAAGATGCAAACTATTACATTTTAAATTTGATAGGATACATGCAGAAAGGCACTCTATTATCAATATATCAAAATAATTGTCATTAAAATGGAAGAGAAACTTACTTTAGGAAAGTGGGAACATTTTGATCTTAAAGCACAAAAATAGTATTTGTCCATTTTCCAGTAAAAGATAGCTCTTGCTATAGAATTTCGTTGCCAAATCAGTGGCTTTTCTCCAAAAACCAGTGCCATAATTACAGCATTAAAAATATACACCGTAGGGGCACCTGGGTGGCTCAGTCGGTTAAGTGTCCAACTTCAGCTCAGGTCATGATCTCATAATTCATGAGTTCAAACCCCGCATCAGGCTCTGTGCTGACAGCTCAGAGCCTGCAGCCTGCTTCAGATTCTGTGTCCCCCTCTAGCTCTGCTCCTCCCCTGCTTGTGCTCTGTCTCCCTATCAAAAATAAATGAACATTAAAAAAATACACACACACACACACACACACACACACACTGTATATTCCAATAATTATGATGCTCAGTCTTGTGTGAGGAAGAAAACATTACTTGGCAGCAAGAGGCCACTTTCTGAAATTTTAGTCTAAAATGTCAGAGTTCAAGAAACTAATTTAGATAAAATGTAAAGAGAACAGCTGACAGATACAATAAATGGCTTTAAAGGGAGTTCCATAACTGTGGCATTTAACTTTTCACTTATTCTAAATTCATTTACCCTCCCTAAATGCAAGGACATCTTTCCCCAGACTGTTTTTTGAAGATTTCATTTAAAGATCTTGAATCTTTTTTTCCTAAAGGTAAAAGACCACAGGCACAAAATGGCATCACTTAGGCCGGGTCACCAGAGGCTTAATACCTCCCCCAGAAATGTAGTCTTAATAGGTCAGTCGGGAGGAATTTTCTGATCAACACCAATGGGGTAATCTGTCATTCTCTATCCCCTAAAGGAATATGAGGTAATATACCAATAAGGCTCCTGCCCTTTTACTAAGGGAAGGTGACCTTGCCTGGAACAATCTTTTCTTTTCTTTTGCTAAAAACTCTCTTGTCCCATCCTCCTTCCTAAAAAAGTCTTCTATTTTGTACAACTTCTCAGAGCTGTCCTCAATTTGCTAAATGGAAATGCGAAATTTGTGAATCATTTAATAAAGCCAAATTAGATCTTCAGATTGACTCGGCCGAATTTTGTTTTTTAACAGATTGGGTGGCAGTGGTTGGATCCAAAGCAAACTTCTTCCGGCATTCAGAGACAATGGGAAACACAAGCATGGTACCCTGCAAACCCTTTTGAGTTCCCTGCCTTTCTCACCATTTCCAAGGGTTGCTGGTAAGTGACTTCTAGGTTTGAGTTTTGCTTTTTTTGCATATCAACTACTGATCTAATTCTTTTTCCGGTCCAAGGTTAAGGGGTCAGACTGAGCTAACTGGAAGTTCTAACAGAGCACCAGGTCTTAGCCCTTGGTTCAGCCCACGATTCCACATTGGAATCCCTTCCCCAGTTCCACTCTGAAGTCCCCATTTACTGGGGTTTGCTGGCTTAGTCGTTTCCCCATTTCCAGAATGTACTCTGTATTCATGGAGTCTACTGGTTTCGTCCACACTGGGAATTGCCAGGGGTATACACTACCTTTTCTTGGCCAGTCCAACAGTGGCATGTTTTGGTTACTGCTGGTATGTCAGGGTGCACATGTTTGTCTGCTTTTGTGTAAGAGACTTAGCTAATGGGATTCTTAAATTCTAAAGAGTCAAGCACTTTACCTTTTGGTATTCTTGCTTATTTTATTTCTAAGAACTATAGTCCTGGTAGCTGTAAAAAATCTACAAGCTTGTTTCCTGTCCTAAAGAATTTGTCTTTGTAACTATCAGGTTGTGGACCCCCAAATAAAGCTGGACAGAAATGTGAATTGTACACCCTTTGCAGCTAGAAATGGCTAGACAGAAATGTGGGTTAACTGCATATGTGGCTAGGATCCTACCAAAACTGTTGTCAGTCCTCAGGGGAATTACAACCTAGACAATGGCCATTATGGGGAACATTCTAGTTGGATAAAATCATTTAAGAAGAGCACTTGAGGGGTGCCTGGGTGGGTCAGTCAGTTGAGCGTTTGACTTCGGCTCAGGTCATGATCTCACCATTCGTGGGTTCGAGCCCTGCGTCGGGCTCTGTGCTGACAGCTCAGCGCCTGGAGCCTGCTTCAGATTCTGTATCTTCCCCTCTCTCTGCCCCTCCCATGCTCATGCTTTGTCTCTCTGTCTCTCAATAATAAATAAACATTAAAAAAAAAAAAAAAGAGAAGAAGAGTACTTGAAAGCAAGGACTGCCAAATTAAACACAATGGGATACCTGTTTTAATTGGCAAGCAGAAGCCTCTACAGTTTTCGAAATTCCAAAATAATTTCATTAAAAGATTTATTGCAAAAGGCTAAAGAAAACTTAAAGATGTAAGAGGTACTTAAAAGACTATAAGACTGATGTAACTCCTAGTCTCCCCTCTACCCACCTTTGAGTATGCATTCTACTAATCCTCTGTCTAAATTATTTTTTCCACTCTAAAAAGATTACACAACCATAAAAAAAAGCCCACCAAGTTCATGGCCTTACAGGCACCCCATATCTTCCCTCAAAAGAGGGCCCCTTCCAGAGTTGATGACACTGAGATTTTCTGGTAGCCTGCTACATTGTTCCTTTAAACATCCAAGGGAAAACTCTGGTAGATACCAGAACCTACAAAGGAAATACTGGAAAAACTGGCAGAGAAAGGTGGAAATTCTCATCAGAATCAGCTCTTCTGAATCTCTGTCTGTAGTGCCCAGTCGAGAAAGGAAAATAAATTTTCACGTTGTTTTTTCCTTTCCAAATCCATTGTTTATTGGTCCTTTTCCTCCAGGGATAACTATTGCCTTCCTGCTTGTCTCAGTTTGCATAATTGGACTTGACTTTCCACCTGCCTGGGAGGTGCCGGTTGTTGGTTCTTTGTTTTGACTATCTTTGGATCTTGGAAACGGTGTATCCTTTGCATCCTCTTTGGGGATTCGTTTTACGCCCAAGGGTAGTTATTTAATACTGTCAGAAAAATTTACTGTTTGTCCTGACTGAAAACCAACAAGATATTTTTTTAATCTGTGTAGTCAAAAGTTGGCCAGATTAGAAGCTGATATTGAGAAACTGGTAGGAATTTGTCTAAGGATTTCATCTCTAAATTAAAACTAGAGCTAAAGGCGAAAAAGCAGATAGAGGAGGTGTGGTTGCATGGGTAGATCAACGTAAGACATCATTAAGAGATTAAAAGCAACCGTTCTTATTTTACAAATCTTTGCAAAACTAGAAATACGGCCTCCGGGAGCATTCACGTCTTTCAAGCTATCCTTTCCGTCAATCCCAAAACCTCTCCCATTTATCTCAGAAGTCTTGTAATCACTCTGGAAACCATTGCCTAGATCATCCCTTATTCTTAAAACTGAAGAAAAATAAAAGGAGAAAAGAGGCTTAAAAAAAAAAAAACAGCTATAGAAGCACCCTTGCTCAAAATCTATCCCACACCTCCTCCACAAATATTAGTGTAAAAAAAAAAAAAAAAAAAAAGCTTTAGCATTCTGAGTAGGTAAACTTAACTTATTCTATCTGCCAGAAAAACCACTTGGATCTAGCTGTCCTTTTATAAATTAGTTCTGCTTTAGCATACCTATCTCATGGACAAAAATTTTATGACAATAACTGTAAGACTTCCATTTGCATCTATTTCTACGTTCATACGTGTTATAGACATGTGGTGTTTTCTATCTCCAGGCGGTGCTGTCTAAATTAAATTGTAAGCGAGCTCATTTAATTGGCTTAAAGAAAATTAAGCACTTACATAATCTAAATTCTCAGAAATATAATAGAAACTAACCCAAATAAGTTTCAAATTCATGTGATGTAGGAGTAATCTTTAACAAATCAAAGCTAATTGATATTTGTCAGTTTAAGTAAAACAGGCATGTTTTTAGAGTTATTAGCATTAAATCTAATACTTTTATTCTACCTAGGTTCACTAAAAGTCAAATAAGCTTGTGTTATCTCTTTTACGGAACTTGTCAGCAGAAAAGATAACTTGAAGATGATAGCTGTTTAATATCTTGGGAAATTTTCATGGCGAATCTAAACATAGTTACCAAGACAAGAGAATTAAATAAATGCAAATAAGGGGTAGCTGGGTAGCTCAGTTGGTTAAGCACCTGGGTCTTGATCTTAGGGTCATAAGTTCAAGCCCTTCACTGAGTTCTCTGCTGGGCATGGAGCCTACTTGAAAAATAATAACAATAAATAGATGCAAATAAGATAAAAATTTAAAAACACATTTTTTTGTAATATTTATGTAGCCATAAATCAATTACTTATAATAGATACATCTTTTTTTCTCCAAATCTTTTTTTGTAACTAAAAACCTTAGAGTTTTGCTAACTTAAATTACATAATGGATAGTCATGGAATATCTAGATCCTTTCCAAACAAAATAAAAAACATTAATTACTGAACATAAACTTTTGGCTTCTTGTTACAGAAAAACTAAAAGATATTTGGATGTGTTACTGCTATATTGGGAAATTAAAAAAGGTACATGCTTCTAGAAATCATGAAAAGGATTCATGAATTTGCGAACATAAAGAACGCGGCTATAACAGTTCATAATCGCTTACTTCTTAGTTTTCACTAGAAAGTAAGGTTCCTAAGGGTTAAGCATTCTAATTAACATATGTAATTAAAGCTGCTAGAATAATAAGGGAAACATCTCTGTATGCCAGGAAAGTAGGACGTGTTTTCAGTAAAAGAACGTATGAGAAATGCAGATGCATTTTTTTGTTGAGGGAAAAGAAAGTAATTTTGTTCTAAAGTGAGGCTAGTTGTTTAAAGAGGAAAAACATAGGTCAAACGCAGAATGTAGAGAAGAAAGTTGTAAGAAGGTTTGTAGAAAAAGAATCTTTGAAAAGGAATTTTAATGTGTGGGCAAGCTGGCTAAGATTAAAATAAATTTATGTAAGAACGAGTTTTAATATGAAAAGTAAGCCTGTGCAAAATTAGAATTTGGTTTTCTCTCTATTAAAAGGACAAAGTTTTCATGGACTTTTGGTCTGCTTTTGATAAGACTGTGAAAGTTTTTTTACCTTTTAAGTATGAGATTTCATAATGATCCGTGATCCTATTTAGGCAAGTGCTTTAAAACCTTCTTTTTGATATTTTTTTACAAACTTCCCAAGTTGTAAATGAAACCTTTTTGACCTGGTATATTTCAAGGGATTAGTTAAACTAATGAGGCTCATTTGATATGTAAATTACATGGGAAACACTGCCAAATAAGTAATAACTAAGCTTTCTTTATACTGTAAGATTGTGGCACATGTGGATAAAGTCCATTCTGCTTCTGCAAAAATAACTCCTTTTTTCATTGCCAGACTTTTGCCATCCTGATGTCTGTAACATGTCTTGTAACATGACAATAGTCTACTCCTGAATCAGAAATTAAGGGCTGTAAACAAGAGGATTGTCATATGGGACTTCTTATATTTAAATCCTAGTCAATGTTATTTCACCACCCTGAAATACCCCTTTCTTTTCTCTGTCAAAAAGTAATGTTACTTTGATCTTACATATCCTTCAAGTCTCCGTTATATACCAATATCCACTTCTAAAAAATACGTTCACTTATTGTATTAGGGATTCATTTGTATTAGCCCAAACAATGTTTGTCTGTAAATATTAACTTCTACATTAGTAGTTCTGTGGTCTTTACTGTGAATATCCAAAATCCTTTCTTTATGTATGCTTGACTTTGCTGAAAACAAAAACACCTTTCTTTCTTTTTTACTTTATTTCTTTCTTTTCCCTCTCTCTTTGCCCCTCCCCCCCCCCAAATAAATAAATGTGGGGTGCCTGGGTGGCCCAGTTGGTTAAGCATCCAGCTTCAGCTCAGGTCATGATCTCGCAGTCAGTGAGTTCGAGCCCGTGTCAGGCTCTGTGCTGGCAGCTCAGAGCCTGGAGGCTGCTTTGGATTCTGTGTCTCCCTCTCCCTCTGCCCTCCCCTGCTTGCTCTCTGTCTCTCAAAAATAAGTAAACATTAAATAAAAATAAATAAATGTTAAAAAAATTTTTAATTAAAAACAAACAAAACAGGGGCGCCTGGGTGGCGCAGTCGGTTAAGCGTCCGACTTCAGCCAGGTCACGATCTTGCGGTCCGTGAGTTCGAGCCCCGCGTCAGGCTCTGGGCTGATGGCTCAGAGCCTGGAGCCTGTTTCCGATTCTGTGTCTCCCTCTCTCTCTGCCCCTCCCCCGTTCATGCTCTGTCTCTGTCTGTCCCATAAATAAATAAAAAACGTTGAAAAAAAAAATTAAAAAAAAATAAATAAATAAAAATTAAAAAAAAAAAAACAAACAAAACAAAAACATATAAATTCTGCCCTAGAGGAAAAACCACATTACTTTGAAGAGAGTTTTCCATAAGTGTGAAATTTAATTATGAACTATTGTTAATTTAGGATGCACTCCCTAAATATAAAGAGAGGGTTTAGTTTAGATTTTTCCAAAGTATTCTGAAAATTCCATGGCCAAATCAGTTTTAGAAACACTAACTCTCACTCATAGATTCCTAAGGAAATCTGATAATGAAAGTACTAAGAACCACAAAAAACAGAAGACATAACTTTTATAGAGGTAACTCCTTCACTTGCCTCAACATCCACCAAACGAATCCATTGTTAAGTCATATGGTTTCTACCTGTAAGATGTCTACAATCAGCTCATGAAAAGATACCATGCAAAAATTACCAGAGGACTTCTATTGACCTCATGAACTTAAATTATAACTCAGTAACAGAAAGACAACTAGAAAATCTCCAACTGTTCAGAAATTAAGTAAAATACTTCTAAATAACCAAGTTAAACAAATAATTATGAGTGAAATTAGAAAATATTTTTATCAGAAGAACAATGAAAACATGACATATCTAAACTTGTAGAATGCAGCTAACCCAGTGTTTAGCACAAAATTTATAGCTCTAAACACATTTATGAGAAAAGAAGGAAGGTGAAAATCTGTGCTATAAGTTCTAAATCAAGAAAAAGAGTAACAAATAAGATTTAAAAAAACAAAGTAGAAAAAAGAAAATAATAAAATAAGGGTGAAACAATGACGGAGAAAACATATATGTAATGAGACAATTAACAAACACAAAAGTTTTTTGAAAAGTTCTTTGAAAAGATTAATCCAATTAATAAACTCTTAGCAAAAGTGATCAAGTAAAGAAAAAACACAAATTACCAATAAAACAAAGGAAAGGGGGAACATCACTATTAACTCTACAATGAAAAGATAGTAAGAAGCTAATACGAACAATTTGATGTCAATAATCAAATAATAAAATTTTATCTGAAAAATCAGGTGAAGTGGACAGATTCCTTGAAAAATACAACTTACAAACACAACTTGAAAAATTGAACTTGAATACATCTTAAAAAAATTACACAAAAAAGTTAAAAATCTAAACAGTCCCGTATCTACCAAAGAAATTGAATCCGTAATTAAAACTCTTCTAACAAAGAAACTGCAACATTCAATAGCTTTGCTAATGAATTTTCCAAATATGCCCAGAGCTCCACACAATCGTGTCACATGTTGTACCCTCCTTCCACCACAGTGGTCAGATTTTCACCATCATGCTCTGCTCTGAGACCACAAGGACCAATGTGATCATTCCCAGTATCCCTGCTTATGTTCATCTGAACATGAAGCCCAAGATCATCTCCCATCACCCTCATCTCCACACAACTCTGAACATCCCTTAATTGAATTCCATTTCCCACCCTTCTCTGATTTCCAAAAACCTTCAAATGTGCCCTCTCAAACTCAGCTCACCATCAACCGAACCACCCAAAAGCACAACCTCTTCTCTGAACATTCCCTTCACCTTGTTGCTGTAATTGAAACTGGCTCTTTCCTGAGAATACCTTGTTCCCTTTAGCCCTCTCAGGTGGTGGCGGTTCTTTCCCACAGCCCTTGTACCCGAGACTAGAGTATTGATAGTTTATACTCGAGTGTAGACAGTGGAGCACTGCCTGCTCCTCTGTGCCACCTGTATAACATGATCCTTATCTTCTTCCTAAAAAACATCTTGTCTTGAAAATTATGTCCTCGGATTTCACTACTCTGTATTCCTCATTGTTGTAGCTACCACAGACCCCTGGATCATCCCTCACATACCATGAGGAATATTAGTACCTGGCCACTATCACTTTCTCCTATACTATTCTTGACATATTACTTGGCAATTTCAATGTCTATGTTAATAATTCTTCCAATCTCTAGCTTTTTGATTTCTGACCTTCCACTTCCCAATCTTGTTTTCCACTCTACCTCAGTCAGATACTCTCAGGACATACCCTAGACTATGTTTTTATCCATAAGTGCACTGCTTCACTTCCTCCTTACCTAGTTTAGCTGCCATGGACCATTATTTTAAACACACACCCTCAACCACCTTGTCTCTCTTTCCCTCCTAGTGTATTAGTCAGGATTCTCCAGAAAACAGAACCTATATATAGAGAGAGAGATGGATTATAGGAATTGGCTCATGCAGTTATGGAGGCCAACAAGTCCCACAATATGCTATCCGCAAAGTGTGAAGAACTATGAAAACTGGTGGTGTAATTCAATTCATATCCAAAGGCCCGATAATTGGCATGCTGATGGTGTAAGTCCCATCTGAGTCTGAAAGCCCAAGAACCTGGAGCATTGATGTCTGAGTGCAGGAAAATATGGATCTCTCAGCTCAAGCAGAGAGAGAGTGAATTTACCCTTTACCTGCCTTTTTGTTCTATTCAAACCTTCAACAAACTGGATGATGCCTACTCATATTGGGATTCACCAATTCATATGCTAGTCTCTTCTGGAAACACCCTCACAGACATGCCTAGAAATAGTTTACCAGCCATCTGTGTAATCCTTAGCCCGGTCAAGTTGGCACGTAAAATTAACCATCACATCTAGTAAAATCCAGCTGTAAATATATCCAACTCTCTACCCACTCTACCTCACGGTGAATGTGGCTAAAGAAGAACACATAAATGTTGACGAGTCTCAATTTAAATTCTTGTCTATGGCTATACTGCCAAGTGCTGTAGGTTGTTTAAAAAAAAAAAAAAATTCTTGATACCTAACCTCAACTAGGCCATTAGTGCTTCTGGGCAACCCTACTGCATTTCCCTACTCCAGTGGTCACACTTCTCCTCTTATGTTAAACTTCCTTCTCTCTCTACGTAATCAGTTCATGACCTTACTACCCATTTCTGTGAGAAACTTTACTGTGAAACTGCTATATGATGTAGTCACCTCATCTCACTCTGACTTTCTTATTACTGCAGATGGATTACAGGTGCTCCTTGCCAGCCAGCCCTTAGCTCCCAGCTAAGGCTAACTTCTGCACAGGTCAAATCCCCTTTAACCTACCTAAGACATCAAATTAGGAAATGTTCCCTCTTGCTTTTACATCATCAAATGTTTCCTCATTACTAGATCACTCCCATAAATATGCTATAATATCTCCCATTATGAAAAGAAAAATGTGGCCCCACTTCCCCCTCTAGTTACCACTTCATTCTATGTTCTCTGTTTCATGAAAACTTCTTGAAGATGTTATCTGTACTCACTGTCTCCACCTCCTCTCCTGTCATTCACTCTTGAAGTCACTCCAGCCAGGATTTTGTCACTGCCATTCTACTGCAACTGATTATGTCAAGATTATCAGTGATTGTAAATCTAATGATCAATTCTCAGACCTCATTTTATTCAACCTCACAACGGCATTTGATCCATTGATTGTGTCTTCCTTCTATAGCTGTTTTTTCCTCTTGGTTTCTACCACACCACTCTCTTTTGCTTCTCTTCCTATCTCATTGATGACTGTGCATCAGTTTACTTTGCTGGAAATTTCCTCTCTTTGACCTCCAGATGTTAGAATTCCCCAGACTGAGCCTTGGGCCTCTTTCCTTCTCGATTTACCTTCATCTCTTAATGATCTCATATAGTTCCATGACCATGTGTTATGTGTACATGGACAATTCCCACATTTTTTCTCAATCCCTGGCTTTTATTTTGAATTCCCAGCTTACAGACTTGGGTAGATGTCCCAACTCCCAGACCTGCTCTTCCTACTTTCTTCTCCATTTTGGTAAGTGGAAAATGTGTTTATTCAGTCCATCTAGTTAAAAGCTTAGAATAATCCTTGGCCCTTCTCTTGCTTTCATACCCCACAAGCATTTCTGAAATTCCACCGCTTATCACTGTTTCCACCATTTCCATCCCTCCCATGCAATCATCTCCCTGAATTTTAAATAAACCTCTTAGGGGGTGCCTGGTGGCTCAGTCAGTTAAGCATCTGACTTTGGTTCAGGTCATCATCTTATAGTTTGTGAGTTTGAGCCCTGCTCTGGGCTCTCTGTCAGCTTTGGATCTTCTGTCTCCCTCTCTCTGCCCCTCCCCTACTCATGCTTGTGCGCTCTCTCTCTCTCTCTCTCTCTCTCTCAAAAATAAACATTAAAAAAAATTAGTAAAAATAAATAGCTTCTTAGATGATCTCCGTGCTTCCTCTTTTGTCTTCTCCTATGAATCCCCAAGAGAGCAGCCAAATGATCCTTTTAAAGCATAAATCAGACTGTGACATTCCTCTGCTCAAAACCCTCCAAAGGCATCCCATCATCTTCATAGTAAAAGCCTTATAATGACCTCAAAGCCCTACAAATCTCTAGTGTCTCTCTCACCGATTCCTATAATTATCCCCTTGACCTTCAGAACCAAGTCCCCCCTGATGTTTCTCAACATGTCACCACTTCTCAAGATTTGCATTTACTGATCTCTTCGGCTAAAATGTTCTTCCCTCATTGTCCATGTGGCTCATTCCCTCACTTCCTTCAGCTCTGTGCTCAAAGATCACATTATCAGCAAAGCCTTCCCTGACCACCCTATATGAAATACCAATTTCACCCCCACCCCAAAGATAATCTGTTTTCCTCATCATGGTCTTTTTTCCCCAGATCTCTCATTATCACCTAATACTTAATACATATATCTTTTAATTGTTTATCATCTATCTTCCCTCTGTAGAATATAAACTCCTATAAACAATGTAGCTGTTTTGTTCACTGAGTTATCTCCAACACATAGTACTCAGTAGTAAATACTCAATAAAGAGTTGTTGTATGAATAAATCAACTTCTTTTTTGCATTAGCTTTGTACATCTTGCTGTGACTTGATATTTCTTTACAGATATATTTTTATTATAACTTGATCTTTGTTCTGAACAAATTATGCTCTTTAAAGGTTTCAATGACATTTTTTTTCTTTTACTATGCTCTCAAGCTTTGAACAGTTTTTGAGCATTATTGTGTATACCTTTCTCATAGCAGCTACTTCAACTTTTTCTAGCTTTATTGAGATATTCACAGTAACTATTTCTTAATTCTACTCCTTTGTAGGTAATACTAATCTTGTTGAAATCTCCATCTGGTTTTGCACTCTTTGAAATTGTGGGTGTATTCTCAATCTTTATGCCAGGTCTCTTTTCCCCTTTAATGTTGTAATAGTTCTGATATGGATCTTGTTTTACTTATACTTACTTCATTGTCTTCTGCAACTCTGTGCATGTGCACATGCACATGTGTGTGTGTATTAACACTGGTGGTAGCAAAACACAAAGATGAAGTTCTCTTTTTTCAAAATTGTAACATAACATAGATATTAAGGCTCTAAAGAAAATACCTGGGCTTTAACCCTTCTTGCACTATTTCCAATTATTACCTTTTATCTTGTTTAAACATCATACATCTATATATCTCTTCGTTTATAAAATGAAGTAAGTCATAATTAGAATAAAACAGGTTAATGTAGGTAAAACATTTAATACAATAATAAACTTACATGTATTCATCATAAACTTAACAAAAGGCCATTAATAAGTGTAACACATTTAAGATATAACCTTATTTGAGGCATATCATTAAACCAAAAGGATATTTACAATCCACACATGCACAGGATCATTCTGGGTCCTAGAAGATACCTTCAACTCCTAGGGAATGAGTTGAAACCAAAGGTGTAACCAAGGGTAAGGTGTGGAACATGCCCAGCAATAAACACTAGTTGTTACTGTTTCTACTGAAATAGTGATATTGTGGGGCACCTGGGTGGCTCAGTCGGTTAAGCATCAGACTTCGGCTCAGGTCATGATCTCATGGTTTGTGGGTTCCAGCCCCGTGTCAGGCTTCAGATTCTGTGTCTCCCTCTACCTCTGCCCTTCCCCCACTCACTCACACGCTCTCTCAAAAATAAATAAAACATTTAAAAAGTTAATGTAAAAAAAAATGAAATAATGACATTGTATGATGTACTGAACATTGTATGATGTTCCCATTTTCCCTTAAGGGAATATGTTATAATATAAGTTACTCAACATTTAGAAATTGTTCTGTCTGTAAGTTTGAAATTGAAATTATTTGTGTGGTGTGTAAAAAAGAAGACAGGACCAGATACAGAGTATAAAATCTGATGGAAAAGATGTGGAAAAGGTCACATCTACTTAGGTAACATATTGTGTACTTAATTTTGAACAATTTAGTTGACGATCTCAAAAAGTAAGTTTCTGAGCAATTAAAACGGAATTAGTTTACCGCAACAAATGTCATTTAAACAGTGAAGTAGTGGAGAGAAGGTAGCTTTTTCAAAGCAATCAGCTTCCAGTAGATATGAAAAGTAACAAATGGAACCAAATCATAGAATAGATCTTGTTATGATAAATAGTAATAACTTCCAAAATGATATATATGAAATGGCTCCATGATAAGTGATCCACATTTAAGAAGAAAGACTATTTTAATAAAATGGTTAAGTTAAAGGAGTGTGTACAGCTCAAATATGTTAAGCAACCAAAGCCTTGCAGACATCAGAGCTCAACAGAGGAATGAGAGGAAAGCAGAGACACAGGTGGAGTAAAGTTTGTCTCATGAGAGGGTGGAGAGAAGTGTGGGATGACCTCCCACATTCTATTGCCTGACTGGCTTGTTCATCTGCAGCAAGTATGACAAAGTGGTTTCACAAGTCCCATCCCTTGTCCTGTACACTTGGGGTTACACTTGGGGGTTAGCTCAGAAGATTTTTAGTTCCTACAGGAAATGGAAGATCTATTTATACCACCTCCAGTTGATGGAGCCTGAAACTAACTTTGGTTGGCATGCAAACAACATATTTAACCATCTAGAGATGGTAGACTTTGAGGGATTGCTAACAACTGGAAGTATAAAGAGGCACAGAAGGACTGATAATTGTTGCTTACTTATCTTTGGGGGGGGGGGGGGTTCCTTCAAACAATACCTAAAATGTCTTGCTTGTTGCAATAGCAGAGTAGACCATATTTTTAAGTTTATTTATTTATTTCTGAAGGAGAGAGAGCACATGAGAGTGGAAAGGGGCAGCGAGAGAGGTGGGGAGAGAGAGAATCCTAAGCAGGCTCCATGGTAATAGCACCAGGGCTTGAGCTCACAAACTGAAATCATGACCTGAGCCAAAATCAAGAGTTGGACACTTAACTGATTGAAGAGTAGACCATTTTTAAATCAACCCTCCTACAAAAAAACAGCTAGAAAAGTTTCATGAAATACTTTCTTAATTCACTGAAAGGCATTGGAGATTTCTCTAGATAGAATTATAAAATCAAAATCCAGGAGAAGAGGAAAACTGAGAGAGTAGTATAACCTTTGAGGATGCTTTTCCAAGTTTTCAGATTCCAAAAGCAGTATCTGAGAGTCTTAGTAGCTGAGTAAAGACTTGGTGGGGACTTACTCAGACCCCCAGAAGTGGTATAAATATTATTTTAAGATAAAAACATTTGAGATTGAGCAAATGCAAAAGGAAGCCTTCTTGGAGCTTCACGTATTTTACTGAAAGCAGAATCTTCTGAGAAATGAGGCTGCTATAAATTCCCAGGAGAGTAAACCTACCATAAATCTCTGGCGGGGTGGGGGTGGGGTTGGTTTCAGAGCCATGAGGAGAGAAAAACCACTGGCACCTGCGTAAACAAACATCACAAATTTTCTTATATCTCATTGTTCTCCTAAAAACCCTTTTGTCTTTCATAAAGAAATCTATTTGTTCTCTCTATAGGAGGCTTTTCTTCCCCCTCCCCTCATCCTACTGTGTTAGGTGTATAAACCCCAAATTCTAACTACCCCTTTAGGTTATTCATCACTGAGCACCTGTAATCACACATATATAGATCAAGTAGACAGTTGAATATATAAGTCTAGAATTTGAAAGAAAAATCTAGGCTGGAGACGTAATTTTTAGAGTTTTAATATATAGATAAATATAAATATAATATATTTAAAACTATATGATGGTGGAGATCACAAAGGGAATGAGTACAGCTAAAGAAAGAAGATGAAGAATTTAGCACCAGGTCAATCCAAGACAGAAAAGCAGGGGGAAAGGGAGGAAAAAGGTCAGAAAGAAAAGACAATTTAAAAAAGCAATAAAAGAGAAAAAGAAGGAGCAACCAGTGAGTGAGCAGTGTTCTGGTAGCCAAGTAAAGAAATTTCTCAAGGAGGAGGAAATAATCAACCAACACATCAAAAAGATGAGAACTGACAACTAACCATTGGATTTAGCAATGTGGAGGCCACTCATGGCATATAAAAACAGTGGAAGGCAAAAAAGAGAAGGATTAGTCAGACTGAGTTGAAGGGGAAAAATGGATGAAGATAATTGAAGAAAAGTAAGAATAAAGGATTCTCTCAAAGATACCGTGGTGAAAAGAAACAAAGAAATGGGGCTATAGCTAGCAGGATGAATGAGATCAAGAAATGAATTTATCTTCTTTTTCATGTCTAGTCTTGACTATTTAACTGATGGTGAATTTGGAATTTAATTAAAAAAAACAGACCTACAGTAGATCCAGATAAGGGAGGTATAAGCAACAAACTTTATAATAACTATGATTAATAAATTTGGGGAATCAAAACACAAGACTGAGAATTTTAACAATTAAATACAACTATTTTTTTAAAAAAACTAGAAAATTCTACAACTGAAAAAATACAGTAAATGAAATTAAGAACTCAGTGAATGTTAATTTTAGATCAATACAGGGTTCCATATCTGTTACTAGACAAGTAAATTTCTATCATAACAACCATTTCAGATAATGACTCTAAACTCCAGACAAATTATAAAAACAACTGTCTGCAGGCACTGGAGAGTGACCAAAAGCAGGCACATTCTGCAGAAGAGTCAACATTTGGAAGAAGGGACTTGTACTGAGTAAGTTTTTCATTTTTACAATTTCTGGCTAAAGGAACAGCACGAGCAGGATCCCTCTGGGATGGCTAAAACTCCAACAGAAAACCAGCCATCTTGCTCTGTAAGGAGCCAAAGGACAGAATGTAGAGCAGCCATCGCAGCTGTGAAGTAAGGAGGGAATCCCAGGCAAGAGAGAGCAAGAGGGGAGCCCCACATTCCACTTTAACTCCCTGGTTTTTCTCTATTATCAGCATGCATTCCTAAATTTAGAAACTGTAAAAGTGAATGTGTGCTTGCCTCAGTGAGGGCACAGAGAGCCTGTAGCCGGTATTATGTTTCAGATTAGCCTGCCACAAAGAACCCCTGATCTGGAGCTTGTAAGTAAGTAGTGCCAGAGGGGATGGGAGTAGGCAACTCTGTCTCTGAAGCCAGTGGGAGGAAAGAGAGAGGAACACCAGCAAATCAGCCCTCGAGGAGTTTCCCACAGGATCCCAGTGTCCCTCCCCTAACTGCTACAGTACCCTCTCTGACCCTTCTTCACCCTCTTTTTTGCTCCGAATTTGAAGACCTGCCTTGGTGGCGTTAACAATCACCAGTGACTTGGGATACAAGAACATCCATTCCGACGGCAGGAATGAATGAATGATACTGGTATCCAATAAAATGAAGCTTAAATAGTTTAATATTACCAGTTAAGTGTTGGGAAATGTATTGCATACCATTATCTTTTCTCCTCCCATAAATGTAATAATGTTCCTACCTTTGTTGGCTTATATGGTAGCAATAAAAATTTTCCATGCCAAACCATGGACTGACTCACATAATATTTTATAATTATAATTGTTGACTGTGCTGAGCACGAGTCTAAATGTTTCAAACCTATTAAACTCATTCCATGTTCATAACAAACCTATGACATAGGTATTATTCTTCATTTTATATATGATGGAACTGAGGCATAGAGAGGTTAAGTGATCTATACAAACTATAAATTTTTAGCAAGTAGGTAGTCTGGATTCACAGCTAGGCTCAAGAATTCATGTTCTTAATCATCATACATGCAGCTTCTCATGGGATTACAAGACTCTTCACTAAAAATGTAAAATGCAAAAGTGAAATTTCATATTAATGGATGTTAAAGTATTTTGGATTATTTTCCATTTTTTTACAATTTTTCCCATTGATCAGTGCCTGCATTTTATATAATCCTATGCAAGGTTAGAAAGGCAAAAAGCTAGAAAAGAGGTGAGGGACACAAAAGAAAGTGCTAGAACTGAAAAGGGGCAGTTTATGAGTTTTATGAATCTAGTTTTTATCCAGATAAAGAACTATGGAATATGAATATGTAAGGACATTATAGCAGCAAGAGACATTTTGAACTGGCTGGGCCTAAATGTATTAAAAGGCAATGTGTCCATGGGAAAATACATTAAGATTGGGAAGTATAGCCTAATTTTTTTATAATTAAACTTATTGGTAATTCAGGCATACCTGTAGGACATAAGTCAATACTAAAAAATGATTTTGCCTCATTTATTCATATAAATGTGTAGAGTAAATCTTATATTCTCATGGATAATTTACATCCTATAGATTCACTTTGTACACTGGCACACCCTGGCCCAAGGAAAGAAGTATTTACAGATAGTATTTCCTCAAGGAAAGAAGTATTTACAGATTATCACAGAACCTACAGAGACTTGAAAACAGTCTGTTCACAAAGACTTTGATTGGTCAGGTAGTAATAGTTGGGCTTGCACAGAAGACTTTTCATTGGTGAAATAATTCTTAGCTCAACTTGCAGAAAAATGTAGCATACAATTAAGAGAAACCGAGGAACAAACAGACAATGTCAATTAAGGTCTTTTGTGCCTTTTTGCAACATAGATCTGTGTGGAAACCAGGTAGTTTTGTTGGAATAAGCTACTGTGTTGGAGATGGAAGACATTCCGCTGTTGCCCTTTGCAAAACACAGTTCTGATTATGTCCTTCTTCTGAGTAAAGCCTTTGCTGATCTCCACTTCCTACATAACCAAACCCAATTCCTGGGATCCAAGGCCATATCAATTGCCTACACTGCCCTACTCGCTAGCAGTGAGACCTGAAGACTACCACTTAATATTCCCAAGCCTCAGCTCCCTCAGCCCTAAAATGGATTCTCAATAGTGCCTGCCTCCCTTGGAGGTTGTGCCAGTCAGGGTCCAGTCAGGAAGACAGAAACCACTCTTGTATTTCCAAGGAAATTCAATGCGGTACTTGGGGTAAACAGGTGAGGGAAGGGTTGAGGCCAAACAGGTAAGGCAACCCCGAGGTTTGCAACAATAGAAAGCTACCACCTCTCCTAGAACTGGAAGAACATATTCCAGAATGTAGGATCCAGCCCCACCCTGGAGTACCAGATCATCGAACAGAACAGGGAAGTGGGCTATAAGCAGAAGCTGGGGCCAGAGAGGAGATGCAGCTGTTGTGGAAGACCGGAGACAGTGAGAGAAAGAGAAATACCCTGAATTCCCTCTCTCTCCTCGCCAGCGTCTTCTTTTGAACTCTCATTGGCCACCAATTAGCAATCAAACCTGGGAATTGTGACCTCCTATGATACTACCCAGAGCCAGGGGAAGGGAAAGAATGGATTAAGAACAAAAAGCAAATGACCAGTAGTGTGGTTGGAAGAACAAAACGCAATCGCCCTGAAAGCCTGTGACCCAGTGCCTATACATAATAAATACTCAATAAGCTGTAATAGTTAGGAATATTATTTTTGCCTATTTTTTTGTTTTTAATACTCAACGTGATATTGCAATATAGGCCCATTTCTTCTTTTCCATTTTTTATTGAAGTATAGTTAACATGCTATGTTATATCAATTGCAGCTGTGCAACATATCGATTTAATAATTCTACACATTACTCAATGTTCACCATAAGTGTAGTTACCATCTGTCACCATACAGTGTTATTACAGTATTATTGGGTATATTTCCTCTGCTGTACTTTTCACCTCTGTGACTTTATTTTATAACTGGAAGTTTGTAGCTCTTACTTATCTCTATCTACTTGCCCATCCCTGCCACCTAATCCCCTCTGGCAACCACCAGTACTCCATATTTAAGAGTGTTTGTTTGTTCATTTTGTTTTTTATATTCCACATATAAGTGAAATCATATGGTCTTTATCTTTCTCTAATTTCTTTCCCTTGTAAAATACCCTCCAGGTCCATCTGTGTTGCCACATGGCAAGATCTTATTTCTTTTTTATAACTGAGTAATATTCCACTGTACATGTATATTATATCATCTTTATCCATTCATCTATGGATGGACACTTAGATTGCTTCTATATCTGGGCTTTATAAATAATGTTGCACTAAACATAGGGGTGCATATACAATTTTTAATTAGTGTTTCCATTTTCTTCAGGTAAATTGCCAGAAGGGAATTACAGGGTCATACGTTACCTTTATTTTTAATTTCTGAGGAACCTCCATGCCGTCTTCCACAGTGGTTGGACCAATTTACATTCCCACCAACAGTGCACCAGGGTTCCCTTTTTCCACATCCTCACCAACACTTGTTATTTGTTGTCTTTTTGATGCTAGCCATTCTGATAGGTGTGAGGTGATATCTCATTATGGTTTTGATTTGTATTTCCCTGATGATTAGTGATGTTGAGCATCTTTTCATATGTGTCTGTTAGCCATCTGTATGTCTTCTTTGAAAAAAAAAGTATCTATTCAGGTCTTCTACCCGTTTTTTTAATCAGGCTATTTCTTTTTTCAGTGTTGTAGAAGTGCTTTATATATTTTGGATATTAATCCCTTATCAAAATTACCATTTGTAAATATCTTCTCCCATTTGGTAGGTTGCTTTTTGGTTTATGGATGTTTATTGAAAGTTTTTTTTTTAATTACTAACTCAATTTCATTACTACTAATTGACGTGTTCAAATTTCCTATTTCTTCCTGATTCAGTTTTAGGTGATTGTATGTTTCTAGAAATTTGTCTACTTTTTATAGGTTGTCTGTTTGTTGGCATGAAATTTTTCATGATATTCCCTTATAATCCTTTGTATTTCTGTCATGTTGGTTGTTATTTCTCCTCCTTTATTTCTGATTTTATTTATTTGAGTCCTCTCCCTTTTCTTCTTTATGAGTCTAAAGGTTTGTCAATATTGTATATCTTCCCAGAGAACCAGTTCTTGATTTCTTTGATTTTTTTAAAAAATTTTTCTGTGTTTTACTTATTTAAAGTTTATTTTGAGAGGGGACAGAGAAAAAGCACACGTACGTGCAAGTGGGGGAGGGCAGAGAGAGGGAGAGAGAATCCCAAACAGGTTCTGTACTGAGCACGGAGTCCACCTTGGGGCTCAATCTCATAACAATGAGATCATGACCTGAGCCAATATCAAAAGTTGACTATTCAACTGACTGAGCCACCCAGATGCCCCTATTTTATTTATTTTTGCACTAATATTTTTATTTTCCTCATTTTACTAGCTTTGGGCTTTGTTCTTCTTTTCTAGCTCCTTTAGGTATAAGGCTAGGTTATGTATTTGAAATTTTTCTTGTTTTTAGAGGTAGGCCTATATCACTATAAATTTTCCTCTTAGAACTGCTTTTGGGAGCACCTGGCTGGCTCAGTCAGTGAAGTATGTGACTCTTGATCTTGGGGCTGTAAGTTCAAGCCCTAAATTGGACCTAGAGATTACTTAAAAATAAAATATATTTTTTTAAAAAACTGCCTTTGCTGTGTCCCAAAGATTTTGGACTGTTATGTTTTCATTTTCATTTGTCTCCATGTATTTGTTGTTTACTAGCATCTTATTTAGCCTCCATGTGTTTTTGTTCTTTCCAGATATTTTCTTATCCTTGATTTCTAGTTTCACACCATTGTGGTCAGATACTTGATATGATTTCAGTCTTCTTAAGTTTACTGAGACTTGTGATGTGGCTTAACATGTGATCTATCCTGGAGAGTTTTCCATGTGTAGCTGAAAAAAAAAAATGTGTATTCTGCTTTTTTTGGAGGTAATGTTCTGTATATATCTGTTGGGTCCATCTGGTCTAATGTGTCATTCAAAGTCACTGCTTTCTTGTT
Source organism: Puma concolor (assembly GCF_028749965.1). Classification (NCBI taxonomy): domain Eukaryota; kingdom Metazoa; phylum Chordata; class Mammalia; order Carnivora; family Felidae; genus Puma; species Puma concolor. The sequence goes on from NC_141672.1 coordinate 47,705,172, forward strand.
GATGTTCTGTCTGGATGATCTATCCATGGATGTAAGTGGGGTGTTAAAGTCTTCTACTAGTATTGTATCACTGTCGATTTCTCCCTTTATGTCTGTTACTATTTACTTTATATAGTTAAGTTCTCTGTTAGGAATATTATCAGGGTGGATTTCCTGGCTTCATTTTCCACTTCTCATCCTGACCCCACTTTTCCAGTCACTCTAAGGCCCCATGCTTGTGCACATACTGTTTACTCTTCAAGGGAGCTCTTCCTCTTTTTTCTCTACCAGTTGACTCCCAGAATATGTAAGAGCAGAGCTCCCCCAGAATTCCAGCCTATTCATTGGCAAATTTCACAGCTTGGGCCTACTCATGTTGCTGGGCTTACTGTGGTTTAAGACCTTGGCCAGCCACCACCTAGCAACCAAATGCATTGCCATCCCCAGGATTACTCAGAAAGGCCTCTACGCTAGAGTTTCCTGTATTTCTCCCTAGACCATAGATACTTGGCCTTCAGAAGGTAGCATTCTTGGGTGTGGTTCTCCTTCCTCTGTCATGACTTCCCAAGTTTAGCTCATTTATGCCTAATTCCACTTAACACTCAAGGGAAGAAATAGGAAAAATAGGGAAGGGTTATTGTGGTGGGCAACACGGTTTCATTCCACTAGGGTCCCTCTCAGAAAGCATGGGAAACACACCTTAAATTTCCCAACAGAGTACAGAAACTTGAGAGTTTAAAAAAAAATTTTTTAAGTTTATTTATTTATTTTGAGAGAGAGAGAGCACAAGTGGGGTAGGGGCAGAGGGAGACGGAGAGAGAGTTCCAAGCAGGCTCCACCCTGTCAGTGCAGAGCCCTACATGGGATTCAAACTCATGAACCATGAGATCATGACCTGAGCCCAGATCACTAGTCAGACACTTAACCGACTGAGCAACCCAGGTGCCCCAGAAATTTGAGGTTTTCATCCACCCATTCCCAGTTCCCACTGATGTGAGGTCACTCTTTGGGGTAGCTTGCCTGATCATCTAGGGGTTAGCTCTTAAGTGACCCTGGTAGAATCTTTAACAAAAAAGACTTAGTAGATACAATATTGTTGAAGCATATAGAGAGTACCTTAGAATAAAATTACTAATTATAGATCATTATTATATTTGTATTCTATTGCTATTGTAATAAACTGATGCAAATTTAAAGGCTTAAATAATATAAATTTATTATCTTAGGGATCTGTAGCCTATAGATCCCTAAGATAATAGAAGTCCAGCACCGTTCCCACTGAGCTAAAATCAAAGTATCAACAACAGTACATTCTTTTTTGGAGGAGGGGAGAATATTTTGATTGTCTTCTCCAGATTTCAGAAACTGTCTACAATCCTTAGTTCATGGCCCCATTTTTCCATCTTTGCATCTCTCTGACCTTTTCTCCATAGTCCTATCTCCTTCTTGTCTTTAAAGGACCCGTGTGATTAGATTGGTTCCACCTGGATAATCCAGGATACTCTCCCACCTCAAGATTCTTAACCTTAATCATATCTGCAAAGTCCCTTTTTCCATATAATGTAACATATTTACACATTCTGGAGATTGGGACATGGCCATCTTTGGAGGGTCATTATTCCGCTTACCACAATTATATAAGAATTTTTACAATATTCTTTTTTTTAATTTTTTAAACGTTTATTTATTATTAAGAGACAGAGAGAGAGAGAGAGAGACAGAGCATGAGCATGGGAGGGGCAGAGAGAGGAGGAGACACAGAATCCGAAGCAGGCTCCAGGCTCTGAACCATCAGCAGGGCTCGAACTTACAAACCACGAGATTATGACCTGAGCCCAAGTCAGACACTTAACCGACTGAGCCACCCATGCTCCCCTACAATATTCTTATTAATTGATTTGATCAGCATAAAGCATAAGAATATATGAACAACTTTTGCAATGTTTGTTTACTTTTGACAGAGAGAGAGAGAGAGAGAGAGAGAGACAGAGCATGAGTGGGGGAGGGGCAGAGAGAGGGAGACACAGAATCTGAAACAGGCTCCAGGCTCTGAGCTGTTGGCACAGAGCCCCACTCAGGGCTCAAACTCACGGGCCACGAGATCATGACCTGAGCCGAAGTTGGAGGCTTAACTGACTGAGCCACCCAGGTGCTCCTAGAATACCTCTTTAGACTGCAAGTGAAGTACCAACAATCTACCCTTCCTGACAGGAGAACGAGCATTTAAGCATACCTCTACCAAAGCCTAGGCTGCCCTTCCCCAATTCCCCCATCCCAACACAAAGGACCTTTAGACACACTAATAGGTAGACAAATCCATTGACCCAATATAGATATATCATCAGCAATTATGAGTGATTCTGCTTCCTCATCTGGACACAGCATCCAGAAACTCTAAAACAAAGGTGTTAGTTCTTCTATGCTACTGCAGGACTCCAGAACCTGAAAGGTTTTATTCTATGTCATCACTCCAATCAATTATTTATTGGCATCTTCAGGAACTATGGTAAGCAGAGAGATCAAATGGTAAGCAAGACAGATCCTCATAAAGTTTCCTTTCTGGTAAGAAGATATATAGTTAAACTAGCCATTTTTTAAAAAACTAAATTAGGTACTATGATAGGAGAACTTAATAGAAGAGCTAACCTAATCTCTAATGGGTCAGAAAGAGCTTTGTTGAGGACAGGACATTCCGGCAAGGAAGACGGAAAGTGAGAGTGTCCCAGGCAGCTACCATGTGAACGCCCATGGTTTTCCCTTTCCCTTTCTCTTCCTTCAGTATTGTTAACTGCCAGGGCTTCTGCTGCCCACTGAGCCAGGTAGGATGCCTCAGTTTGACCTCTGCTTCTGCTCCACCATCAAGAACACCTCAAGACTCAACTCATGATCCCAAACTTAATCATCTTTTTCCGGGCTAAGTGTAATTGCAATTTAAATAGTCTTCAAAAATATTACACTATGATTTGTCATTGGGGGAAAAAAAGTATTGCATATACAGAAAGGCATAAAAATAATGCAATAGAATGTAAATTTGATACAAGGAAGGCAAAACTTGTAGTTGGATCGATTATTACAAGTCTTATTTTGTTGCAAAACAACAGCCAAGTGCTGTAATATCCCTACAAAAGTAAGATATTGATATGTCACTGAAATTAGGTTACATTATTTTACTGACATTCTTGTGAAATGATCATCACTTGTCAAGCATTGTGATTAAAGGCAAGAGAAATCCCAAATCCCTTGATGTAGATAAAAGATATTTCACTGCAATCCAAGGGTGGTATGATCAATTCATGCCTTCCACAGAACTGTCAGATTAGGGCATTGTGTCATAGTCTCAAGGTACACAAAATAATAGTGTGTCTTAACAATCATAGCCTCTTCAAATTGATAAAATACAATAGTATTAAAACCAGGCTTTGTTGTTGACAGAAAAGAAATTTTTAAAAAAAATTTTTAGCCTCCTTTAGTATTCCAAGATTCAAACTTGGTGCCCTAGATCATGAGCTAATTACATGTTTTACTAAAACACGTGAAGAGGAAATAGAAAGTCTATCCCTCCTTTAAAAGCACTGTGAAAAGAGAAAGATATGGCTGTAGGAAGAACAGGTGGTAAAAATGTATATAGTGATCACTCCCCTCCTAGTAAAAATCCTAAAGAGAGATGTGTTAGCTTAAGAAGGGAGGTGAGGGCATGGTATGAGGGACTTTCCCCCACTTCTAAAAACAGTAGTCTGAAAGGAAATCCCCATAATGGTTGCAGTATGGTTAAACCAAAGGAAATTCTGAATCCAAGGCCTCCCTCTGCAGCCATGTGATATGGGAGCTACCAAAAGTTTCAAATTTTTCCATTTGGTTTTGGGGCACCTGGATAGCTCTGTCGGTTGAGCTTCTGACTCTGGTTCAGGTCATGATCTTGTGGTCCATGAGTTCGCATCGGGCTTGCTGCTGTCAGCACAGAGCCTGCTTCAGATCCTCTGTCCCCCTTCCCCTCTCTCTCTGCCCCAACCCCACTGGCACTCACTCTCTCTCTCTCAAAAATAAATAAACCTTAAAAATATATACCTTTAACAAAAAAAGTTTCCATTTGCTTTAGAAAAGTAAATGGTGCATGCAGGCAAGCCTATGGTAGTTGTCTTAATAAGGCCAGGTAACCCTGTAGCTTGGAGCAGAAGGGTAGATATTCCTAACTTGGGTCCAATTAGGAGTCACAGCCAGATTTCTGAACTCAACACACCAGGGAGGACCATAGAGCCCTATGTGAGCAAAAAGAAGAGATCGAGAGTTTACCAGCCGCTGAGTTAAGCCACAGATGTGTTAGGATGAGCAGTGGCCAGAAATAAAAGGGGCATTATCTCTACATAGATTGGTGAGGATTAAAGAGAAGCCCGTGGGCACCATGTAGACCCAAGGACCGTAAGTACCTCCATATACATAGTTACCAGCTTGTGGAAGAGAAGGGAAAAGAGAGGAAATTTGGGAAGGGAGGGAGGGAGGGAGGGAGGGAGAGAGAAAGGAAGGAAGGAAGGAAGGAAGGGAAAAGAAAGAAAAAACACTTTAAATTATTAAATTGGACTTAGTTGACTGAATTTGTTTCTTTCCTCATATTCAATTTTTTTCGTAAATAATTATCTTTATATATTGCTTGAAATTTGCTTATTTTCCTTGAGACCATATCCTAGAGATGTTTCAGTGTCAGTACAAAGAGACCTACCTCATTCTTTTTAACTACGAAATGTTATTTCAGTCAATACAATAATTTATTTAACTAGCATCCTAAGGAAAGAGGGTTAAGTGGTATCACACATTTTTCCCTAAACAAGTACAACAGCAGCTCACATCCTTGGGAAGCACCATTTCTGCATCGAACTCAAGTGCCTGGTGCTTTCCCCTCACCTTTTTCAGCTCTCTTCTCAATTCCTCATTGAGAAATAAATCAGGGCCCACCAGACCCAGCAGGGAACATAACTTAAACTCAGGTTTGGCTTCCTGCTATCAGAAGTTGTAGGTCAGGGTGGGTGATGGGTATTGAGGAGGGCACCTTTTGGGATGAGCCCTGGGTGTTGTATGGAAACCAATTTGACAATAAACTTCATATACTGAAAAAAAAAAAAAAAAGTTGTAGGTCAAAGTTACTGGAAATTTTCAGTGGCCCGGTCATCCTCATAATCATCATAATTGTGCTTACTATGGTGCCAGGCATGGAGTTATACCTTCATCTATATTTCCTCATTGAATGGTTGGGAAATACCTGGCTGGCTCAGAGCAATTAAGCAGGATTAATTAAGTATATACTGGGAGACTCACGCAAATCCCCCTCCCAAAATGGGTTTCCTAACAACCTGAGTTTCCCTAGCCATCCTTTCAGGTTGTGCCTCCCACAAGGAACAAAAATCAATATATCAGCCTCTACCATTATCTCTCCACATACTTTAGAGTTGCCTAATAGACACAAAATCAAGTCGGTTTCTCTGGGGCCCTCCCAATTATCCAGGGTTCTATAGCAAAGCAATCTCCTTTGCTGCAATAGGTCTAAACTGTAGCTTCAGGGTGTTAACTCTGGGGATGCAGACCATGGTTACTAAAAGACTTTATATATCCTTCATTGCTTGCCCACATGGCTATGACATGCCCTAGACATGAGGCAATACAACGTTTTAAATAAGAAACACTCTAGGGGTGCCTGGGTGGCTTGGTCGGTTAAGCGTCCGACGTCGGCTCAGGTCATGATCTCACGGTCTGTGAGTTCGAGCCCCGTGTCGGGCTCTGTGCTGACCGCTCAGAGCCTGGAGCCTGTTTCAGATTCTGTGTCTCCCTCTCTCTCTGCCCCTCCTGCGTTCATGCTCTGTCTCTCTCTCTCAAAAATAAATAAACGTTAAAAAAAAAAAAACACTCTAGGAGGATTTAAAAATAATTTATTATTACTTATTGATAGCATCAAACTAAAATGATTAAATACATGCATTAGAAGTTACTGTGGCAAATACTTTTCATCAGTTGGTTTACATTAACATTAATTATGAATTATTCCAAGCAATTTGGATTTGGGGGTTTATTTTCTTCCTGTATGCATATTAATTTTTTATCCCAACTATTTTGATGCCCTTCATGAAGATAAATTCTTTTTTGTTGTTGCTGTCATTCTTGTATTCCAAAAGACAAGGCTCCAGAGAATAAATATAAATAAAAGTGGACTAGTGCCTTATTCATTGTAGTAGTTACCATCTTGAGGTACCAATTTCTGTATTAGTTGTGGTAACAGCAGCTATAACAATTTCAAAGTCTATGCTGGCTTGATGTATTAGAATTTATTTCTTACTCGTGTCACTTGTAAGCAGTAGTGTGGGATTGGAGTGGTGGTTCCGATCTATACATTCATTCAGGATCCAGGGCTGTGGCAGGGTCTGCCATCTGTACCACGAGGTCTGCTAGGGCTTAGACGTCCAGGAAAAGAGAGAAAAAGATATATCAGAGGTTTTTTGGACCAGGCCCACAAGTGGAGTACATCACACATGCCCTCATTCCACTGGGAAGAATTTGTTCATTGGCAAGTGATTTGATGAAATGAAAGCAGTCTCCAAAATTCTGTATACCGACTACAACTACATCTACTCAAATGTTCACAGGAAAATAAAATATTGTAGAAAAAGTGCTAATAATTTAAAAACAGTTATAATAATGATCATTTAATGGTTGCCGGAGATGGGCTAGGCGAAGTGCTAACAGGCTTACATATAGTGTCTCTGATGCTTATCCTGTAAGACAGATGTTACCTGTAGCAGACAGAGTTAGTTGCTAACAGATCTCAGCAGAGAAAACGGATCCCAACCCCATTCCCACACAAAATCACGAGTTGATGGGGCCAAATACGGCCAATGAGACAAGAGAAAGTGAGCCAGGGACCTTTTGGGAAAGAGTTTCTTTCATATAAAAGAGCCTTATAAGGAGAAAGTCCCATTGCCCCCAACTCCTTGCTTTTCTGCTCTGGACATGATTATGTGAGGTAATGTTTTTGAGCTAAGTGGCCATCTCGGGGTCATGATCTGACTAGCCTAATAATGAAAAAACAATATATTCAAGATGATAAAGAAAAAGTAAGTAGATAGATAGATAATAAATTAATTAATTAATTAATTAATTTAGAAAAAGAGAGCTTGGACCCTTGATGATGTTGTTAATCTGCTACATCACTTCTGCAGTAGCTTATCTTTAGACTTCTTTTTAAGTGATATAATTTAATGTCTTTATTGCTTAAGCCACATTTGGTTGAGTGTTCTGTATTTCAGTTGAAGATAATCCCAAACTTTATCTTTTCTTTATAGGCCTCATAGTGAGCTCATAAGAAGCAGTACTGAGATATAAAACCAGGTTGTTCTAGCTCTGAGATCCAAGAATTTTATACCACAATACAGTGAAATCAAGGCACTGCCCCCTGCCCCCATCACCCCACATATATGCTGTAGTAAAGGAATGAGAGAATTTGTGATTTTGCTGCAAGTTATTTGTTACACACACACACACACACACACACACACACACACACACACGTGTGCTTTCAGCAGCCATAACCAACAAAAGTCATTTGCCTCTCATTCCTTGTGACTCTTATGTACCGATCAACTTCCCTCATTAATTTGACAAAAGATTTTTCTACTGTAGGTGTTTACAAAATGTCTATAAATATTATTCCCTCTTGGCCTGTCTCTTGATACAGAGCTCTTGTAGGTAGATGTTTGGGGAAGGAGTGGTATCCCCCAAATATGTGTTTTTCTGGGTTTGTTTCTGACTGCGTGAAAAAAATCACTTGGTTTCATCAGGTTTAATGAATTGTACTTGAACCTTTATTTTATCCAATGTATTAAATCACTATATACATGTTTGGGTTTGAAAGTATACCTTCTCCAATGCAGTCCTTTATTTCCATTTGAAATCCTCCAGCTGTTTGCTTTAAAAAGTAAACAGTTTGATAGAAATCTAAAATGGTGGCAGCTCTTTCTGCCCACGGATCCTGTCCTCATGCTTTAATAAAAACATATTTCTGCACTGAAAAAGAAAAAGGAAAAGAAATCTAAGATAGTAACAAGAAGTACATAATTGAAAACTGTCTGTACTGCCAAAATCACCTTCAGACAGACTCCTACCCACTTTGTGTCTGTGTAACACATTTTTCACTTTTCATCTTCTTCATGCTACATAAAACAAACTTCCTCCCTCTGGTTACAGGGCTCTGTGACACAGGTCTCTTTTGTTCCCATTTAATATCTACTCCCACTTAACTAGAACACAAGAGGTGAGAGGCGTAGAGACCAGAACATCATGTAGAGAAGATATTATGTTGTTCATCTAGAAAAAAAAAAAAAAAAAAACACTTTGTTATTTAAGTCCAATGTCTTAACCTCAAGGAGATCTATTGGAGGAGCCCATCTAAGATTAGAAACTGCGTGGGGTATTTTGGACCTATGCAATCAAACACCATGTGACGAGCTTCTATACATCTTCTGCTGCTACCTGTTGTAGCAGAGAAGCCACGGGAGAGGTGAATTCCCCACCCATAAAAACATGTACTACTCCTTAGAGGAGCAATCAAGCTCCTGTAACCAGTCTGCAAAAGTAGAATGCACGTGTGAACTTTCTGAGTCTCTCCTCTAAATCCAGGGAGTTAACATGTACCCTCAGTCCAAAGTCTAAAATTGTAAACTAGAAAGACATGATTTCAATTTTTACCTTATGCACTGGTCAATGAAACCAAATCATACAGAAGGAGAGAGAAAAACACAGCTCTTACAGGTTGAAACAAAGCGCCTCAGAAAGAATCGGTGCAAAAGAATCCAACCTAAAAATTTGGGCACTCAGCTTCTAGTTCCTGCTCCTTTACTCACAGGCATTGCATCCTTCGGGAAAACATTTAACTTTTCTGACTAGTCTCCATGTTCTCGTATGTCAAACGATGGTTGTGATAATAACAGGTTCATACTGGGCTTCGCGGTTATAAGCTGCTTTTACACACTTTGATGTAAGAACTCTGTGAAGTTGGTGAGACAAACATTATTATCCCCATTTTAGAGATGAGGAATTCAGGGAGTTTAAGTGAATTGGCTGGAGTTCATGCAACTGCTAAACTGTAAGGCAATATTCAAATGTAGGTCTTCTAAGTCTGAAACCAATGACCTTTCTCGCAAGCCCTAAAGAACAGGAAGATCCCCAACATGATTCAAAACCTATGATGCTATAATCAAAATTCCAAGAAAGTAAGATTGAATTATTTGTGTGTATATACAGACATGAGGTCCTTGGTTTTCATTTTCTTTTTCTTACCTGTTTCATTCTTAGGACAGAAGGCCAAAGAAGTGAAGTAAGAATAAGCTGACTTCAGAAGTAAGAGAAGGGACTAGGTAATTACACAGAAAGAAGAGAGAGAGAGTAATGACATGTTTAGGACACAATGAGGGAGCTGCTGAATGCTTCCAAATAAAGAATTTTTATGAGTCAAGGAATTATTTTATTCCAGTAAATCAATCTCCTTTTTCTTCCTTGTGAAAGATGTCTTAAGTATTTAATTAAAGGATTTTTTTTTGTTTAATTTCCCCCCCACACCCCCGCTATTCCATCACCAGCAATTTTATCATCTCAAAAGAAAATCCTGCTTTGAATTGAGCTGTGCAACAAAAGCAGTTACTATTACAAAATTTTTCCTCCTTCAGTCATCATCCTTTTGGGATACGCAAAAGTGTTGCCTATTCTGAGAGAAAGACCCAGTAAGTGAGATTTGTGACAGTTACGGGATGAAGGGGCTTATAGAACTTATTTCCTTTGTGAACTTACTTGATCTTTTTATGTATAAATATAAAAATTCTAAAATGACTTTGAGGCAGCTTGGAGTAAAAGACACACAATTAAGCCATTACAACTGAAATTAAAACAGCCTTTATGTTTCTCTCTATCTTCATTTCTAAGGGAAAGTTAAAGTGATGGCATGTCACTTCCAAAAGCAAATAATAGTAGGAACATATATTTCATTTTAAATACAATTTTTCTTTAATTTGAAAGAGAGAGAGAGAGCATGCACGCAAGTTGGGAGAGGGGCAGAGGGAGGGAGAGAGAGAGAGAGAAAGAGAGAGAGAGAACCCCAAGCAGTCTCCATGCTCAGTGCAAACCCATAGTGGGGCTTAATCCCACGACCCTGGATCTACCCTGAGCCAAAATCGAGTCAGACACTCACTCAACTGACTGAGCCACCCAGGCACACCTTAAATACAAATTTTAAACTGTATTAAATACAAATTTAATTAAATTTACTACATCAAATTAAATTAACTAAATACAAATGTAAACTGTATTATTACTTGTTTTACTAACAGTCTACTGGTATGATTGAATAAGCAATTGAAAGCAAGTAAGGGTTTTGTTTCTCTGATACCAGCATTTATGTCACCAACTTTATAAAAAAAAGTAGTAAGTACCTAATTGCAAAAGTCAAAATCCTTAAGGATTATAATTTCTTTAAAAGTTGAATAGACCTGGTCCTTATCATCATGGAACTCAAAACGTCTTATGGGAACCAGAATAGGAACATGAAACCAACCCTAAATTGGATAGCAAAATACTTAAGATAGGTCAAATGAGATGATGGCATCCCTACCATGGTCATCAGGGAAGGCTTTGTAGATGAGCTTTGTTTTTAGCAGCTTTTTAAATAAGGGGAAAGAATGGCTAAGTAGGTTTCTAATATTTATAACACCTTACAAAATAGGCAATATTATCCCCACTTTACCCATAAGGAAACAGATTGAAAGGCCTTCAGTACCTTGTGTAAAATCATGCAGTCAAGAGCCAGTATTCAAACCAAGATACGACTAACCCTATTGCCATTTTTATAACTATATATACAAATGTCTCCAGGGTAGAGAAGACCACTGTTAACTACTAATTGACCCTAAACTGGTAATTTTATTAGAAAGTTGAATGGCCCTGGGGAAAGAGTCTACATTTGGTCAACAAATATTTATTGAACACTTAAATTATTCTAGGTACCACTCAGGTGCCAGAAATAACTGTGAACTGAGACAAGAATGGGACAAGAGAGAAAAGGAAGGAGGGAAGGAACTGATAAGGAAAGGAAAAAGACAGCCATGGTGTGCCTGAGCTGGAAATCTTGATTAAAGGTCCATGTGTGACTTCTGAAACACTAAAGAAGTCCTTCTTCCAGCAATCACTTGACTTTGGCACCTTCCCTGGATCATGAACTTTTCCTGCCCTCTCTCTATATCCACTCCAACCCCACTATTCAACTATCAGGGGAAAAATAAAAGTTACAATATGGTCTTTTATTGGTTGTAATTAAAGCATTAGTTCATCTTCCTCCTACATAGATTACCACTTTAGTAGGGCCCTATGAAAATGGAAAAGCCACATAAAAAGACCCAGAGGAATGAAGTTGTTAAAATAAAAGAGGGACAATGGAACACATATTTGGGGAAAGGGATGCTTGATCCCTCAAATCACTCCAATTGGATAGCATTCTAATCTTAATATAAATGTTACTGCTTGTAACAAAAGAGCTTACTCTGCTCTTTGACCAAAGGAATAAAGTTATAAAAGAAGATCATCTGAGTACAGGATTCAATTTGGATTAGTTTGATTCAACAAACATTTATTGAGTCGTACTCTGTTAGACATTATTAGGCATAGGAAATATAGAGGTGAGTAAAGTGCCTGTCTTCAAGAAGATGTCTATAGAGACAGGCCAATAAACCAAAAATCATATGAGAGACCCTAATGATATACCACTACACATCCGCCAGAATGGCTAAAATTAAAAAGTCTCATAGCAACAAATATTGATGAAGATGTGAAGCAAAACTTTTTGGTGAGCGTAAAATAAAATGGTAAAACCCCTCTGGGGAAAATCTGGCAGTTTCTTGTCAAACTAAATGTAGATGTTCATGACCCAGAAATTCTGATCCTAGCATTTACCCAAAAGAGTTGGAGACCTGTATCCACAAAAAGGTTTGTACAAGAATATTCATAGTAGCTTTATACATAATAGTCAGAAACTGGAAATAGCCCAAGTGTGTATCTATCAGACAATGGATTTACGTAAAACCAATTGTTACGTATCACTGGAGTATTAGTAACATAAAAAGAAAGAGCTTCCAATTCATATAAAATGAATGAATCTCAAAAACAACATACTGAGTGAATGAAGTCCTACATAAAAGTATATACTGCCCCATTAATATAAAGCCCCACAACATGCAAGACTAGTTGGGAAAAAAAATCAGAACAATCATTGCCTTTGCAAGGAAAGGAAAGAGGGATTTCCTGAGAAGGGACATGAGTGAATTTTCCAGGGTAATGGTAATGTTGTAAGTAGATAGAGGTTTAAGTTGCTCAAGAATATGTTCTTAGTAGACCTCATAAGACACTTAAGATTTGTGCATTTCATGGTCACAGGATGATGCATACCAGGACACCCCTGGTTAGCACTCACTACATCTCCAGTCCTTACAGCAAGGTGACACAGGTGCAAAGCACCCCCCAGAACACTCCAGGCCTACACCACTTCCATTTCAGATGGTTTGCTAAGGCACAGCTGACTCAGAGTGCTCTAGCATCTCTGAGCTAATGCCTGCTCCAGATCCAGCATACTGCAAAGGGCACCCCCTTTGCAGAGCACCCCAGGAAACCCCAGCCCATGCCTGCATTGATTCCAGCTACCCCGCCAGAACACCCACTTCTCCAAACACCTAGAACACCTCCACTCCTCCAGCATCGGCTCCAGTTACCCAGCCAGGGCCCCCCTGCACTGAGAACCCTAGGACACCCTAGCTTGCTCTCAAATCAGCTTCAGCTGTCCTGCCAGGGCACATTTGGCATGGAGAGCTCAGGGACCAGGCCCATACCCACTTTAACTTAAGCTGTGCTGCCAGCACGCACCCTGTATGGAGTGTCCCAGGACCCACCCCCTCCCTAGCCTGTATCTTACCTCGGCTCCAACCACCCTTCCGGAGCACCCTCTGTACCAAGGATCCTGGAACACCTCAGTTTATACCTATTTCAACTCCAACTATCCTGCCAAAGTTCTTTCTGTGTGTAGAGCCCTGGGTTCTCCCAGCTTACATCCACTTTAGCTTCAGCTATCCTGCCAGGGCTCCCTCAGCACAGAAGGCCCAGGGACTTCCCAGGCCACACTGTACCTTAGCTTCAGCCACCCTGCCAGGGCACCCTATGGGCAAAGAGCCCTGGAACACCCTGGCTTGCACCCATTTTGGCCTTAAATATCTTGCCAGGGCACACACTGCATGAAGAGCCCAGGAACAACACTGATCTGTGCCCACATCAGCTTTAGCTGTCCTTCCAGAGAGCCCACTGCATGGAGAGACCCAGGACACCAGCCTACACCAGTCATAGCTCCAGCCAGCCAGCAACACATCACCTACATGGGGGGTGATCATACACAAAACTATTCCTTCAGGCTTACGAGAAGTAGCTGTTCTGCCTAATCCCCAAAACAAATACAGAAACTAATGCAAAACGGGGAGACAGAGGAATATTCTCCAAAAGAAAGAGCAAGACAAAACCTTAGCAGGAAAAAATGACTTGGAGATAAGCAATATGTCTGATAAAGAATTTTAAATGATGATCATAAAGATACTCAGCAGGCTCGGGGCGCCTGGGTGGCGCAGTCGGTTAAGCGTCCGACTTCAGCCAGGTCACGATCTCGCGGTCCGTGAGTTCGAGCCCCGCGTCAGGCTCTGGGCTGATGGCTCAGAGCCTGGAGCCTGTTTCCGATTCTGTGTCTCCCTCTCTCTCTGCCCCTCCCCCGTTCATGCTCTGTCTCTCTCTGTCCCAAAATAAAAAATAAACGTTGAAAAAAAAATTAAAAAAAAAAAAAAAAAGATACTCAGCAGGCTAGAGAGAAGAGTGGAAGAACCTAATAAAACCTTCAATGAAGAGATAGAAAGAACAAAAAAGAACCAATTAGAGTTGAAGAATACAATAACTAAACACACACACACACACACACACACACACACACACACGAGGAAATCAACAGTAGATTAGCATGTGCAGAACATATCAGTGAGCTGGAAGACAGGATAATGGAAAACACTCATGCTGAAGAACAAAAGAGAAAAGATTTATTGAAATGAGGATAGCTTAAGGGCTCTCTCTTGGACAACACCAAGCAAACAAATATTTGCATTATACGGATCCCAGACGAGAAAGAAGAGAGAGAGAAAGGGGCAGAAAACTTATTTGAAGCAATAATAACTGAAAACTTCCCTAATCTAGGGAAGGAAAACAACATCCAAGTTCAAGAAGCACAGAGAGTTCTGAACAAGATTAACCCTAGGAGATCCACACCATGATACATAATAATTAAAATGTCAAAGATTAAAGATATAGAGAGAATTTAAAGAGCAGCAAGAGAGAAGCAAAAAGTTGCCTATAAGGGAAACACTATAAGGCTATAAGCTGATTTTTCAGCAGAAACTTTGCTGGCCAGAAGGGAGTGGCATGATATACTCAAAGTGCTAAAACCAAAACAAGAACAACAATAACAATAACAACAACTACTACAGCAACAAAAAACCTACAACCAAGAATACTCTACCCAGCAAGGCTATCATTGAAATTTGAAAGAGAGAGAGAGAGTTTCCCAGACAACAAAATTAAGGAGTTGGGGCATCTGGGTGGCTCAGTCAGTTGAGCATCCGATTTTGGCTCAGGTCATGATCTCATGGTTCATGAGTTCAAGCTCTGCATTGGGCGCTGTGCTGACAGCTTGGAGCCCGGAGCTTGCTTCAGATTCTGTGTCTCCCTCTCACTCTGCTTTTCTCTGACTCATGCTCTGTCTCTCTCTCTCAAAAAAATAAATAAACATTAAAAAAAATTTTTTTTGAAGTTAAGGAGTTTATTACCACTAAACCAGACTTGCAAGAAATGTTCAAAGGACTTCTTTAAGTGGAAAATAAATAGCCATTATTAGATGTAATAAAATGGCAGCATATACATAAAATGTGAAGGAGAGAGTTAAAAAAAACATATTATAGTTTTTTAGAATGTGTATCAACCTAAATGACCATAAAATTAATATACGCTGCTGTTTACTTAAGATGTCATATATGAATCTCATGATAACCACAAACCCCAAACCTATATTAGATACACACACAGAAAAGGGGAAAAAACAAACATAAAACTACAGAAATGTATTAATCTCAAAGAAAGAGAGCAAGAGAAGAAGAAAGGCACAGAGAAAAGCTACAAAAGCAACCAGAAAACAAATAACAAAATGGCAATAAGCACATACCTACCAATAATTACGTTAAATGTAAATGGCCTAAATGCTCCAATCAAAAGACATAGAGTGGTGGAATGGATTAAAAAAAAAAAAGATACATTTATATGCTGCCTACACAAAACTCACCTCAAAACTAAAGACATATGCATACTGAAAGTGAAAGAATGGAAAAACATTTACCATGCCAATGGAGACCAAAAAATCTGGGGTAGCAATACTTATATCAGGAAAAATAGACTTTAAAACAAAGACTGTAACAAGACAAAGAAAGGCATTACATGATGATAAAGGAATCAAGAGAATATAATAATTGTAAACATCTACCCATCCAATATTGCAGCACTAAATACCTAGATCGTATTAACAGACATACAGAGAGAAAATCATGGTAATATATTGGTAGTAGGGGACTTCAATATCCCCCTTACATTAAAGGATAGATCACCCAGGCAGAAAATCAATAAGGAAACAGTGTCTTTGAATGACACATTGGACCAGATGGACATAACAGGTACATATAGCACATTCCATCCAAAAGCAAAAGAATATGTATTCTTCTTAAGTGCACATGGAACTTTCTCCAGAATATACCACATGTTAGGCCACAAAACAGGCCTCAATCACTTTAAGAAGATTGAAACTATAGCATGCATCTTTGCAGATCACAATGGCATGAAACTAGAAATCAATCACAAGAAAAAGTGAAAAAATACAAACACGTCTAGGCTAAATGTCATGATACAAAACAACTAATGGCTCAATGAAGCAATCAAATAAGAAATCAAAAAATACATGGAGACAACAAAATCTTTGGGACACAGAGAAAACCATTCTAAGAGGGAACGATATAGTGATATAGGCCTGCCTCAAGAAATAAGGAAAAGTACAAATAAACAATTTACCTTTACACCTAAAGGAACTAGAAAAAGAACAAACATAGCCTGAAGTGAGTAGAAGTAAGGAAATAATAAAGATCAGAGCACAGATAAATGACATAGAGACTAAAAAAGCAAAATAAATAAACAAAGAAAAAATAAAGAACCAAGAGCTGGTTCTTTGAAAAGATAAACAAAATTGGTAAACCTTTATCTGGACTCTCAAAAAAAGAGAAATAACTGAAATGAATAAATTCAGAAATGAAGTAGGATAAGTAACAACTGATACCACAGAAATACAAAAGATTTTAAGAGAATACTATGAAAAATTATATGCCGCAAATTGGAAGAAATGAACAGATTCCTAGAAACATATAATCTCCCAAAACTGAATTAGGATGAAATAGAAAATCTGAACAGACCAATTGCTACAAATGAAATTGAATCAGTAATCAAAGAACTACCAAAAAATAAAAGTGCAGGACCAGATGGATTACAGGTGAATTCTACTAAGCATTTCAAATGGAGTTAATACTATTCTTCTAAAACTATTCAAAAAAATACAAGAGGAAGGAAAACTTCCAAACACATTTCATCAGGCCAGCATTACCCTAATACCAAAACCGGATAAAGACACCACAAAAGCAAGGAAGGAAGGAAGGAAGGAAGGAAGGAAGGGAGGGAGGGAGGGAGGGAGGGAGGGAGGGAGAGAGGGAGGAAAGAAGAAAGAAAGAAAGAAAGAAAGAAAGAAAGAAAGAAAGAAAGAAAAAATTACAGGCCCATATCCGTGATGAACACAAATGCAAATATTCTCAACAAAATATTAGCAAACCACATTTAACAACACATTGAAAGGATTATCCTCATCACTTGGGATTTATTCCAGGGACGCAAGGATGATTAAATATTTGTGGATCAATCAATGTGATACACTAAATTTACAAAAAAATGATAAAAATCATATGATTATCTCACTAGATACAGAAAAAGAATTTGACAAAATTCAATATCCACTTATGATAAAAACTCTCAATAAAGTGGGCCACTTATGAAAAGCCCGCAACTAACATCACACTCAATGGTTAAAAACTGAGAGCTTTTCCTCTAAGATCAGGAATAGGACAAGGATGTCCACTCCTCCCATTTTTATTCAACACAGTACTGGAAGTCCTAGCCATAGCAATCAGACAAGAAAAAAAAGAGGTTTCATATCGGTAAAGAAGAACTTAAACTGTTTATTTGCAGATGACATACTATATACGGAAATCCTAAAGACTCCACCAAAAAACTATTAGAACTGATTGATGAATTCAATAAAGTTGCAGGATACAAAATTAATATGCAAAATTCTATTGCATTTTTATACATAATAATGAAATAGGAGAGAGAGAAATTAAGGAAACAATCCTGTGTACAATTGCACCAAAAATAATAAAATACCAAGAAAAAAAAAACAAGGAAGTGAAAGACCTATACTCAAAAACTATAAAACATTGATGAAAGAATTGAAGAAGACACAAACGGGAAGATATTCCATACCCATGAATTGGAAGAACAAAAATTGTTCAAATGTCCATACTACCCAAAACAATCTACAAACTTAATGCAATCTCCATCAAAATGCCAATAGCATTTTTCACAAAAACAGAACAAATAATACTAAAATTTGGGTGGAACCACAAATACTCCAAAGAGCCAAAGTTATCCTGAGAAAGAAAAACAAAGTTAGAGGTATCACAATCCCAAATATCAAGGTATACTACAAAGCTATAGTAATCAAAACAGTATGATATTGGCACAAAAATAGATACATAGATCATGGAACAGAATCAATAACACAAAAATAAACCCACACTTATACAGTCAGTTAATCTATGGCAAAAGAGGCAAGAATACACAATGAAGAAAAGACAGTCTCTTCAATGAATGGTGCTAGGAAAACTGGATAGCTACATGCAAAAGAATGAAACTGGACCACAGTCTTACAGCATACACAAAAATAAACTCAAAACAAACTAAAGACCTAAGTGTGAGACCTGAAACCATAAAAATCCTAGAAGAGAACACAGGCAGTTATTTATCTGACATCAGCCATAACATTTTTCTAGATATTTCTCCTAAGGCAGGGGAAACAAAAGCAAAAATAAACTATTAGAACTACATCAAAATAAAGTTTTGTACAGTGAAGAAAACCATCAACAAATCCTAAAATTTGTATGGAACCAGAAAAGACCCCAAATAGCCAAAGCAATCTTGAAAAAGAAAACCAAAGCAGGAGGCATCACAATCTCAGACTTCAAGCTATACTACAAAGCTGTAATCATCAAGACAGTATGGTACTGGCACAAAAACAGACACTCAGATCAATGGAACAGAATAGAGAACCCAGAAGTGGACCCACAAACGTATGGCCAACTAATCTTTGACAAAGCAGGAAAGAATATCCAATGGAATAAAGACAGTCTCTTCAGCAAGTGGTGCTGGGAAAACTGGACAGCGACATGCAGAAGAATAAACCTGGACCACTTTCTTACACCATACACAAAAATAAACTCAAAATGGATGAAAGACCTCAATGTAAGACAGGAAGCCATCAAAATCCTTGAGGAGAAAGCAGGCAAAAACCTCTTTGATCTTGGCCACAGCAACTTCTTATTCAACACATCTCTGGAGGCAAGGGAAACAAAAGCAAAAATGAACTATTGGGACCTCATCAAAATAAAAAGCTTTTCTGCTTTTTATTAAAAGCGAAGGAAACAATCAGCAAAACTAAAAGGCAACCTACAGAATGGGAGAAGATATTTGCAAACGACATATCAGATAAAGGGTTAGTATCCAAAATCTATAAAGAACTTATTAAACTCAACACCCAGAAAACAAATAATCCAGTGAAGAAATGGGCAAAAGGCATGAATAGACACTTCTCCAAAGAAGACATCCAGATGGCTAACCAACACGTGAAAAAATGCTCAACATCACTCATCATGGGAAATACAAATCAAAACCACAATGAGATACCACCTCACACCTGTCAGAATGGCTGACATTAACAACTCAGGCAACAACAGATATTGGCGAGGATGTGGAGAAAGAGGATCTCTTTTGCATTGTTGGTGGGAATGCAAGCTGGTGTAGCCACTCTGGAAAACAGTATGGAGGTTACTCAAAAAACAAAAAGTAGGGGCGCCTGGGTGGCGCAGTCAGTTAAGCGTCCGACTTCAGCCAGGTCACGATCTTGCGTCCGTGAGTTCGAGCCCCGCGTCGGGCTCTGGGCTGATGGCTCAGAGCCTGGAGCCTGTTTCCGATTCTGTGTCTCCCTCTCTCTCTGCCCCTCCCCCGTTCATGCTCTGTCTCTCTCTGTCCCAAAAATAAATAAACGTTGAAAAAAAAAAAAAAAAGTAGAACTACCCTATGACTCATCAATTGCACTACTAGGCATTTATCTATAGGATACAGGTGTGCTGTTTCAAAGGGACACATGCACCCCCATTGTTTATAGCAGCACTACCAACAATAGCCAAAGTATGGAAAAAGCCCAAATGTCCATCGATGGATGAATGGATAAAAAAGATGTGGTATATATATATATATATATATATATATATATACATATATATATATATGTATATATACAATGGAGTATTAGTTGGCAATAAAAAAAATGAAATCTTGCCATTTGCAACTATGTGGATGGAACTGAAGGGTATTATGCTAAGTGAAATTAGTCAAAGAAAGACAAAAATCATATGACTTCACTCATATGAGGACATAACAGATGAGCATAAGGGAAGGGAAACAAAAATAATATAAAAACAGGGAGGGGAACAAAACAGAAGAGACTCATAAATATGGAGAACAAACTGAGGGTTACTGGAGGGGTTGTGGGAGGGGGCATGGGCTAAATAGGTGATGGGCACTAAGGAATCTACTTCTGAAATCATTGTTGCACTATATGCTAACTAATTTGGATGTAAATTTAAAATATAAAAAATAAAACAAGTTAAAAAAATAGTTAAAAAAAAAAGGAAACCATCAACAAAACAAGGCAATCTACTGAACAGGAGAAGATATTTGCAAATGATATATCCAATAAAGGGTTAGTATCCAAAATACATAAAGAACTCCTACAGCTCAACACCAAAAAAAACCATACAATCTGATTTAAAAATGGGCAGAGGACCTGAATAGATATTTCTGAAAAGACATACAGATGGCCTACAGACACATGAAAAGATGCTCAAGATCACTAATCATTAGGGAAATGCAAATCAAAACCACATTAAGGTATCACCTGACAGTAGTCAGATGGCTAAATTCAAAAAAGACAAGAAATAACAAGTGTTGCAGAGGGCGTGGAGAGAAAGGAACTCTTGTACACTATTGGTTTGATTGTATTGGTACAACCACTATGGAAAACAGTGTGAAATTTCCTCAAAAAATGAAAAATAGAAATACCATATGATCCAGTACCTCCACCACTGGGTATTTACCCAAAGAAAAGGAAAATACTAATTTGCTATTTGCACTCCTATGTTTATTGCAGCATTATTTACAATAGGCAACATATGGAAGCAACCTATGTGTCCGATAGACAAATGGATAAGGAGGATATTATGCATATATACACAATGGAATATTACACAGCCTTAAATAAGGACTAGATTGTGGCAATATGGATGGACCTAGAATGTGTTATGCTATGTGAAATGAGTCATACTGAGAAAAACAAATACCACACGATTTCATGCATTATGTGGAATCTAAAATGAATAAACGAACAAAAAGCAATATCAGATCTATAAATACAGAGAATAAATTGATGGTTGCCAGAGGGAAGGGAGGATAGGCAAAATGGGTGAAAATCAGTGGGAGATACAAGCTTCCAGTCATGAGATAAATAAGTTATGGAATAAAAGGCACAGTATAAGGAATATAGTCAATGATATTGTAATAGTGTTGTGTGGTGACAGTAGCTACCCATGTGGTATAGTGTATATACAGTATAGTGTAATATATGGAAAAGTTGAATCACTGTGTTGTACATGTGAAACTAATATAACATTTTTTGTCAACTATACTTAAATTTTATTTCCAAATTTTAAAAAGAAAAGAAAAATTCAGAGAGCACAACCATTTCTTGTAAGAAAACTACCATCTCTTGGGAGGCAGGCAGGATTAAGTAACAAAAATATGGATGCATTTCATTATATGTAAACATTACCTGACATTTAAAATACAAAGGAGCTGCAAGTGTAGAACTCTACACATTATGTATAAACTCTGAATGATGTGTATTCTGAATTATTTGGAAGGAAGTATATCAATAACTGCAACTTATTGTGAAATGCATTTTAAAAACATGATTGATGGTTGGATAGAGAGACAGAGATGTGACAAAATAAGCATAGTAAAATGTTAATTGTAAAATCAGTGCAAAATTCTTACAGCTTTTCTGTCTGCTTTCAAATGTTCATGATAAAATGTTCAGGGAAATTATATGACTATAGAAGATATTTAAGGTTCGGGGGTACAGAAAAGAAGGTTTTTCACTATAGTTTTGGAGAAAGGTAGAAAGACGTCAGAGATAATCTTAACGAGGTGATGTCTAAGTTATGCTGGATGAATAGAATTTCACCAGGCAATCAAAGAAGTTGTTGAACAAGAATGTTTGGTTATCTGTAAGCTGTCTGATCTTGCTAGAGCATGGGTATTTAAGGAAGAGTGGCCAGAAGTGGGGATAAAGTGGTAAACAGAGGACAAATCATAGAAAATTGTGTTTGTGCTAAGTTTTTATCTTGTCAGTGATAGACTTATTGTAGGTTTTAAACATAGGCCATGGAGTGATCCACCTTGCACTTTAGAAAGATTGCTCCAGAAATAGTGTGAAAAATAAATTTCCAACTGCAAAGCTGGAGGGCAGGAAACCAGGATGAAGCTTGCTGCAGTATCCGAGATAAGGGAAAAGAGTGGCCTGAATTAGGCAAATGGAAGTGCAGGTGGTGAGGAAGCATTGGGTTTGAAAACTAAGAGGTAAGTTTGACAGGAGATAAAATTGACAGAGTTGGTGATTGAATAGATGTGTGAGGTGAGAGAAAGAGAGTTGAGAGTGATTTCAAAGGTTCAGAGTGAATAATGATAGAATATAAGGAGGTGGAGGCCAAGTTTTAGGAGAGAATATGCATACTATCAGGGAAATGTTTATTTTTTAATGCCTATATGGAATGTTCAGGTAGACCTGCTCAGGAGGTTATTGAACATAAAATCTGGGCATCAGTAGGGAAGTTAGCATTGGATTGATCGATTTTCACATTTACTTTTTATCATCTACTCACATTCTAATTCATTCCAGAAAGGATTTTGAAGGTAACAATCAATATATAATGAAAGCCATCAAACTGGATGTGACATAATATATTACTAGCCCCTTACAGCAAAGGAAAAAAACCAATCATATGTTTCACAGTCACTCACATACAGTTGTGTCTTCCCTTCACAGAGATATAGTAGTCTGTTGTGAGTCCATGGTATAATAGAATGCTGAAGGAGTTTGGAAACAAGGTTGCTGGTTGCAACTTCTCCATTAGCAATGTGATTCTGAGCAGCTTGTTTAAGCTCTCAGAGGCCTCTGACATGTGAGAAAACCGAACCAATTGATTTCTGGGATCCCTTCCAGCTCTCCAATGGGAATTTTCTTTGAGCTCTACTTCACAATTCATTACGCAGGCCCTTTTTCTCTCTTCAGTTACCTCCACTTGGCCACCAACATACTAATTAAAGTGATAATTAAGCACTTCAATTTGAGAAGGAGCAAAAAGAAGGTAAAAATGTGGTTCCTCTTTTCCTGGGTATTATGATAAGAAATTATCAAGATCCTCAAAAAAAAAAAAATAAAAAGAAGGTAAAGAAGGTAAAAGATAAAAGGTAAAAACTGACATCACTAAAATTGATGTTTGCACCCTGATGTTTGGGTTTATACAGACTTACCCTATCCCCTAATATTACAGACAATGTAAATTCAGCTCCACACCAAGAAAGGCCATTTAAAGCAGCTTCATTTAAAGATAAAGAAGGATGTCCTTAGGTTGTGATTTTCCCATAAGTTCCTGTAGAAATCTCAGTGTTTTCCATTATAACAATAAGAGTTTTCAGACAACTGCAGAATTTAATTTTCAAAAAAGAAAACAATCAAATAACCATACAACCAAACATAAAGCTCTTTTTTTTTAATGTGAGTAATGGCATGACTTATTATACCAAATGACCTTAAAAGATAGAGACTAAACTTCACAGAGCAATAAAGATGCATGGAGCAAAATGTTGAGCAAAACCGTTGAGAAATCCCCAGCACAGTCAGCATGCTATGTACAAGCCAACTTCATGGTACACGCAAATGAGCAGTACTTTTCCAATGGCTGGCAATTCTTCTTCCCCTCTCCTCTGTCTGGAAAATGTATACACCCACTATTCTCAAGTTTGAGTATGTATCAGATCCCACGGAGGGCTTATTAAACTACAAACTGCTGGTGCCTTCCCTCAGAGTTCATGATTCATTAAGTCTGGAAAAGGCCCAAGAGTTGGCATTACCAACAGGTTCCCAGATAATGCTGATGCTGCTGGTCTAGGAACCATACTTTAGAACCATTGGCCCTACACCTGCTTCTATTTCAAAAACCCAGCTTAAATCCCACTCCTGAGTGAGGATGGGGTGGAGTGGGTAAGTGTTTCACCTTTCTCTTCTCCTCCGAGGAAATTATAGACAACTCACTATTGTATTACAGCTCTAGTCCTGAATGTGCTCTCCATGTCTGTCTCCAGCCCCTCCCACCCTGCTCCTTTGTGAGCTCCTTGGAAGGTAGGCCCAAATCTTACTCATCTTACTCAATCTTACTATCTAGAGAAGTGTCTGTTCCCACCATATACTTAATAAATAGACCCCCCCCATATAAAAGTGAGCAAAAGAATAACTATAAAAGTCCTTTTAAAGTCAAAGTGCTATGAAAAACATGCTGCAAATGAATCTCCCCAAGATCTGCCTAAAATGCAGATTCTGATTCAGGAAGTTGGGGGTGGGCCCTGAGAGTCTGAATTTTTAACACGTTCCAGGTGAGGCGAATACTGTCCATAAGACCACACTTTAAGTTTCAAGGCTATGTAACAGTGGCTCCCAGCCTTGACTGAACATTACAATTACCCAGGGACCTTTGACAACATAGTATCTGGCCCACTTCCCAGACCAATTCAGTCAGAATCTCCGGATGTGAGGCTCAGGCATCAGTGTCTTTTCAGAGCTCAATAGTTCTAATGCAAAACCAGAGCTAAGAGCTATTGATATCTAAATCACCACACATGATCTAGTCAAATTACCTAAATCCAAATTTGTATGGTGCAAATTATTGGAGTTTTGCATTACTTATAATTATGTTGATGTTGATAATACCAAATATACCATTTTATTCTTTTTAAGTCACTTACTGAACATAGTATCGTATCCTTGCCCAGAAAATAGCATCATCTAAAAGCCAGCCAGGAAAGAAAGTTCTGACAGCTTTTAAAGTCAATCTTTACTTGATGTTTCTCAAGCTACCATGTTAAAACAGGAACTATTTAGACCATTTTAATTATGGTACATGCTTTTCTTAGAAATAGAGCAACGTATCCCCAAAGAAAGTACCGTGAACATGAACATATGCCAAATGTCAGGATGCTGACTTCCAGAGCAGACCACTGTTTGCACAGTCTCTCTTAAAGAAATAGAGTCAGGTTTTTAAAACAAAAAATCTATTTAAAAAAAAATCAAATGAAAACCCATATTTATGCAGATGATACATTAGACAGTATTCTTTTATACTGCAAAAGAAAGATCTTAAAAAATTCTTTCAACTATTAAGCCACCAGCGTAACTTTAAAATATTGTCCAATCCTCAACTCAGTTTCTACTAACATTTCCCAAATGTACCTGGGCCACAATGTGAGGAATGACTATATAGTTGACTTTAGTCTTGGTGTTAAACAAGCAGCCCAGACAATGGTAAACTTTCCAGAGCTTGGGTGATTTAATATTGCTCTAGAAGCAGGCTGCATAAGGGGCATCTGGGTGGCTCAGTTGGTTAAGTGTCTGACTTCAGCTCAGATCATGATCTCATGGTACGTGGGTTCGAGCTCCATGTGGGGCTCTGTGCTGACAGCTCGGAGCCTGGGGCCTGCTTCAGGTTCTGTGTCTCCCTCTCTCTCTGCCCCTCCCCGCTCACTCTCTGTCTCTCTCTCTCAAATAAATAAATAAATAAATAAATAAATAAATAAATAAATAAGTAAATAGACATTAAAAAAAAAAAAAGTAGGCTGCATAATCTATCCAAGTCCCTGACTCCCAGACTTTAGGCTGCAAGTTCCAGAATCAGGCTGCAAGTTCCGGAATCACTCCTTAGAAGAATATGCCTTAAAATGTGATATATACAATCCTAGATAAAGATACTGGCCAATGCTGCAGACTCCAGTGTTCTGTAGCTGATTCTCAGAATGAAAAAGAAAAGCTCAATTATGCATTTGGGCAAACCAAAGTTGAGGGCTTGAAATCAGGCCTCTTGTGGCTTCTTATCCTTTAAGAATAAAAGATTGAAATGAAAAGCTTTGAAAGACTAATGACTGAAACTCTTCATTAGGTACAATTTTTATGATATTCTTTTTCTGGTAATCTCAAATATCCAGTCGAATGTAATCATCAAAGACATATTTGAAACAGCATGATTTACATATTAAAAAGGGCAAGAATGGTGCCATGTTCCATAAATTGTGCTGTTCCATAAATAACCACCTGACAGAAAGAAAAAGTACCAAAAATAAGCCAAAGGGCTATCTATACATAAATTTCTTAGTGGACTGAAATTCTTACTCTTATGCTTGAACTCAGAACAAATTAAAAAATGCTTTGGACATATTGTGAAAAGGCATTTTGAAATCTAAGATCTGACTTTATTCCCCTCCAATTAACTCAACACCTTAAAATCCCCTCCAATTAACTCAACACCTTATCTCTTTTCTAAAACTTTCATCAATGACTTCCCAAAGAAAAGAGAAGAGGTACCAGAAATCTGGAGAATACCTTTTCTTATTCTTGATTTTCAACAAAGGGAAAAATATAACTTTTATAAAACCAAAGTGGGTGGTAGGTAAGTCTGCCATTAATTCTTGGAAAAATTCTAAAATGAATTACTTAAAAGACAGTAAGCATTTAAAGGGGAACTTGTGAAAAGGAAACACCCTGCATTCAAAAACACCCAAAACAAGGGGTTTTTGTGTGTGTGTGTGTGTGTGTGTGTGTGTGTGTGTTTTTTGGGGGGGGGGGTTGCTAAGATTAGTGGTGTTGAGTGCTAAGATTGGCTGCTATAGATATTACAAATCTATATTTCAGGAATCATGATATCCTCGCAGACAAATGGATAAATGTGTACTGCTTAAAAGCATAGTAGAGCAAACCCAAAGAATGCTAAATTATTAAAGCCACCCCAGAGAGGGATTTCTAAAAAAATTCAACAGAGCTTTGTCCTTGTCCCTAACTAGTTTGTGCTTTTATTGACAACTTAAATGAGGATAGTGATCAAATTTTGGCCCAATGATCAAATGTTCAGAGAGCTGGGAGAGAGAAAAGAACAATAATGGAGAATGACTGAACTAGAATACAAAAAATCACAACCATCTACACTAACAGGCCAGATCTAACCAGAGTTTAATGGGATAAACATAAAGTTCCTCAGTCCAGCTCATCTACTACCTCCTGGGCCAGAACCAGAGGGCCTGGATCTCTGAGGGCCAACAGACGGGAGAAAATGCCAGGAGAGTGCTCAGTACAAGGTCTTGTGCCTAGTAAATGCTCTAAAACACAAATTATTGTTATCATTTTGATTATTCATTATTGTTTCCTTTACTTCATGAGGCTCTGCCAGGAAAATAAAACTATCTTTTAAACATGTTTCCAGCAATTGAAAAACATTTTAGCTCTGGTGAATATATATAAACGTGTGGCCTCTTGCCTAGCTTCCTACATTAGAGGAGGAAAGAGGTGCCAATCAGGTACTTTGTGTCTATGTTAATATGTTAATAATCTGGCCTCCGTATGTCCTTTACTTGGACTTTCCTGAGCTACCAGCTGTCTAATAATTTCTAAGCAAACCTGAAACACGTTTATGATCATAACAGCTACCATTTATTCAGTGTTGATCGGATACCTAGGATTCAGCCAGGTATTTATAGATAGATTACCTCTAAACCTCACCAAAACCCAGCAGGACAGGTATCATGACTTCCATTTTTTACATAAGGAAACTGAAGCTCAGAGGATCTTTAGAAAGCTGTGTGTTCAAAGAATCAGAGGCCAACTGCCTAGGTCACCTTTTTCCTCTCTGTGAGGCCAGATCATTGTTCTCAAATATTTTAGCCATCTTAGAACGGTAACTCCCACTCCAAGCCTCAGACCACCAGCGGTTCCTAACCTAGTCAAGTACTTCCACAGATGCATTTCGCATTTTATCACCACAGCGCAGAATGGACATCATTTTATCTGAGGATCACCTGAATCACACCCATGGTGGAGGCATCCAAGGTTCTGAAAGAATTCTTTAAAGCCCCAGTCCTCACTTTGGTAGATCCACAAAGACCATTCCGTATTGAGAGTAATACCTCTTCACCATTGTCACACGAAGAAGACTCCTGAACTAAGGCCTCCCCTTTCTGGGTCCTTTCTTCCAAAAATTAAATGACCTCCCTGTGGGAGAATAAACTGCTGGCTAAAAGGCTTCCTTTGAGCCCCAACTCACCTCATTGTAGGTGTAATGTCCCTGGGGGACTGAGGTAACTGAGCTACATAGAAAGTGTCATGGTAATATGCAATGGAAGATCCATTTTCAGCTGAGATTCCATTGAGGACGTAATTTAAAGACCTTTCCATCATTGCAGTGTCACAGATTGCTTATCCACAGACAGCAAATTCAAACGTACGCACAGACATCTCACATGAGAGAAAAGAGCTAAAACAGCCAAGATTCCCAGCTGAGGACTTAAAGCCAGATTCCCGAGTCTCTAATCTTCTGGGGTCACCTTTTGCTTTGACATCCAAATGCACTGGGTCAAACCTCCATCCTAAGTACTATGGGCTGGCTAGAATCTCTGGTTGGATTTTCATTCATTCATTCCAACTCTTCGTGTGAGTGACTACCCTGTGTCATATACTCTATTCCAGGCACTAGAGATAGAGCCTGAGAAACATAGGTTAAAAAATTCCTGCCATCATAGAACTTTCATTCTCTCTATGTGTGGTTGGAGTAGGGGCATTGAGAAAGGGATAGGCTGCTCTGGTAGGTCCACTCTGAAGCCGACTTCCTTGTATTCCCCTATATCCTGGTAGCCGATGCCATCTCTTCTGTCCTGGGAGGAAATACCACCCCCACTTTCTTCACTCCCCATAGAGCACCACTAATACAAACTGGTGTGTACAACATGCTTGGTAGAAGGAGATCATAACATAATGAAATGCAAGCAGCAACTTAAAATGGGATATTGAAAATCGCTCATCTAAAAAGCCACCACTCATTCTCCCTGGGGCGGTTTCTTGCAGTCCAAATTCTCCCTTGGGCTCTGGCTTGTTGCCATCTTCTCCCACGTTCTTCCCAAGATCCTTTTCCCGTCCCCTGGTTCTCCTAACTGTGAGGTTAGGACTCTCAATTTCCTTTTCCTTTTCTCATGCAAAGCAACTCACCCACAGTTTATGGACTATGCCCTGGGGTGAGGTGGATGGAGGGGGAGGGGTTCATTTTTCCCATCCAAAATGTCTGCCAAGATTTTTCTTAAAGCCATCTCTTCTGTTGTGAATCAAGCCACTCCCTTATTATGTTAAAGCACTGCAGCCTATTCTAGTTTCAACAGAATTTTTCTCCCATTGCCATCAGCCAGCAATTGTGGGAAAACAACATGCAGAATGAATTGCTAAAGACTACCCCTAGAGTGGAATTTAAGCACTCTCATTCAGAAAGTCTTGGGGAAAATGTCATTACAGATTCCAAACAAGTAAGCAATCAACCCATTATACTCAATATTGAGCAAGTAGAAAGTGAGAGTATTTTGCAAAATTAAAGTTGGATTACTACCTCACATATTACATCAAAATGACTTTCTAATATGCCAAAGATTCAAAAATAAAAAAAGGAACCAAAAAAATAATAGAACATGATTGAGGTTTTTAAAAATAATATTCTTGTAGTAAAGAAAAGACTTTCTAAGTATGATATTGAATCTAGGAAAATAAAGGAGAAAAGTTAGCAATCTAATTACATATAAATACCAAACTTCCATATAGGAAATTCATGATCACCATGAATCCAGTCCAAAAAATATATATATGGGAAACCAGTGTAACACACAAAATAGATTAGAGAATAATTTCATCAACAGAGTTCAAATCACATCAAAATGAACAAGAAATTTTTAAAAAGTAGACAACATGAGCAGTCAGTACACACACACAAACACACACACAAAGTGGTCACTAAAGATATATAAATAACTTTAACTTCACTTCCACTTAAATAAACATTTTGAAAAAGATATTGTTTTCCACCTAGCAGACTGGCAAATATATCAAAATTTATAATACAGAATATTGGTAATGATAAAATACCCATTTTCATACATGATGTGAAATATAACTTGATGTAAACTTTTTGATAGATAATTAGGCAATATCAAATTCCATTTGCAGGAATTTTTCCTCAAATGTATGTAAAAAGATGCTTTGGTTCAGCAATGTTTATCATAGCAACACAATTCTAACAATATAAATGTCCATCAGAGAAATTGTTATATCACTCCTAGTGCATTCAGCCAGTAAAATACTATGTAACCATATTAAAGGATAAGGTAAGTTACTGTTATAGTTATATCATAGACATATTACTAAGTAGAAAAAAGCAGTGATCTCATTTGTAAAAAGAAAAAATTTACACTAGCTCTTCTGAATCTCAGTCTATAGCCTGAAGTGTACCCCAAAAAAGGTAACTTTGTTTCTCCAGGTTTAGATATAATGTCTATGTTGAATTCCTATTTAACCAAGTGGCAAAAACTTAATCTTAACCAATTTAATGTTCCACTTTCCTAACAGATGTTTTGTTTTGTGTAACTCTTCTAAGGGTTCTTTTTAAGTTCCAGGGGGTGGCAAGGCAGCCAAGAGACAAGTAGGTCTATTCCCTCAAATAGTCATCAATCTATGCTGGCATCCATGTTTTGTTTGTTTTTTTTCCATCTGGTTTACCATGATCACTCCACCAAGAACCGCTATTTAGCTGGTACCTACCACTACACCCAGTGCAATGTTTTAGCCAATTGTTAAAATGTTGAAAAGCTTCTAAACTAATTGGTAAACAGATGCTGCCCCACTCTCCTCCACCCACTAGACCTGGCCACCCTGACTCTCCTCCACTCTCAGAGCGTTCCTTACCTCCTCCACAATCCAATAACTACAGGGTTATTCCCAGGCACAGTCAGGACTTCCAGGAGCCTGCTCCAGTGACACAGCCAGTATGTCTTCTGATTGGCAAGTACCCATGCTATACCCACTGCTAAGTATTGCTGATGCTGACTCCCTCAAAATACTGCCTAAATAATCTCTTCATAAGGCATAGTTGAATTTATTGCTTACTATGATACAAAAAAGCAGCACCTTGACAGAGTCTTAGTTGTGTCTTGAATGGAAAAGACTAAGTTGGGATGTTTATGAGGTTTGAGCTTTTGGTTTAAGGGAAGTTGTCAAATAAAGAGGTGGTTTGATTAATATTGGGTAAGGATGGTAATACAATGGTTCAGGATGGGTGTATACAGCAAGATTAAGTGTTTTGAGGCAAGAGTTTTAAAGAGTCTTAGGGAATAAATTGTCATTTTATGCCATGTATTAGATACTTTGATGTCTATTTAAATAGGTTTTTAAAGAAGTTCTTGAAATGGAAAATGTGTTTATTTATCATTTTTATCTTCCCAGTTAAGAACTTCCTGAAGTAATAAAGCCATAATGAAAACATTTAAATAAGAACGTTATATTAATGCAGAATGCATGCTCTTTGCATGTAAATGGTTTAAGTTTTCAGTGTCCTCTCTTGTGGTCATTCTTAAGCCTAAACTGAAGGGTGGGCCCTTAGCATCTGGGAGCATGATCAGTCCAGAAGTTCACTACTCTTTGACAGCAGTGATTATGTATCATGTGTCAAGGTGGTCTTTTCAACCTCCTTAATTCTTTTTTTGGATGATCAATTGATGGGTCAATGACTACACATCAGGACTTGGACTCAGAATATCACTCATCTGAACACTGAAGCACAAATAAGAGAAGGAATTATGATCAGAGTTCATAGTCTACTTTTCATCCCTAGCCTAGAATGTCCAAATTAAACCAGAGGACATATCCCATCCCCAATCTGAAGAGTCCGCAGAACCATGTATCTAATATCAGCCAAATTATCTAATTTTATAATTTACTTATTTATTCTCTAGAGCTTTTTAATGATATTAAAGATCCCAAAGGGGTCTGCAGGAATATAAACACAACATTCTTCCTCAAAAACTATACAAGATAACCTTTCAAAAGGCCAATATTAAATCAAAAATGCTCTCTTCTGAACAAATGCCTGTTGAATTTCATGAACTTCTTGGATAAAGAGTTTTATAGTCGTGGTATAAAGGGACTCTCTCTCCCTGTCTCTCTCCCTCTGCACTATAGATGTAGGGTTTCCCTACTTTCTGGACTTATTATAAAACATTAAGGAAAGAGGCTGAAAGAGAGAAGAAAGCAGTCCAGAATTCCCTTCAGGTAGTTAGGGTTTTGCTTTTCCAATCAAAGCCCAAGTTTCTCCTTCTTGATTTAAGTTATCTTATAACATCTTGTTCTATGAGGGAATCCAGTTGACCAAAATGGGCTCCATGTAAGATCAGGAACTATCCTAGATGCAAGTATTGGTTTACCAACATAACAAGTTCCTGTACAGTTTGCAAATAGCAGCCAGGAGGTCTTTGTATATAAATCCAATGCCAGTCATAAAGAGTACCCTATGATCTGTTTTTAGCCAAAATACACCCAAGACATTGTCACATAGTGTTGTAATATTTTGGCACCATGAATCACGATTGATGCAGGACCAGGCAATGAAATTTGTAGTAGCAATATCATTAGCAAACGAGAAGTGGTCTTATTTGCAAGATCTATAAAAGTAAGACAGTCTCCAAAAATATACCATCTGTTCTCTGATTCTCTTCTACACTCTATTTCTGTGAAAATTCAATTACAAAGCTGCTTCCATGAAAGGTCTCTAAGTATTTTGGTAGAGATAGGAAATTTCTTTCCTAAATAGGATGTGATAAAGCATGTTAAATTTATGGCTGTGTGACCTGTTGTGGTGTTGTCATCTTAAAAGCGACCTAACAATTGAGGGGTTGCCTGGATGGCTCAGTCAGTTAAGCGTCCAGCTTCAATTCAGGTCATAATCTCATGGATTGTGGATTTGATCTCTGCATCATGCTCTGTGCAGACAGCTCAGAGACTGAAGCCTGCTTTA
The DNA here is from genome assembly GCF_028749965.1 of Puma concolor. NCBI lineage: Eukaryota > Metazoa > Chordata > Mammalia > Carnivora > Felidae > Puma > Puma concolor. The sequence continues at coordinate 47,737,919 of NC_141672.1, forward strand.
GATTCTGCGTCTCCCTCTCTCCCTGCCCCTCCCCCACTCATGCTCTGTCTCTCTCTCTCTCTCTCTCTCAAAAACAAAAAAATAAACATTAAAAAAGTTTTTAAAAAACCACCTAACAATTGAGTCAAGTTACCCAGAAAATCAACTGATCCATTACAAGTAACCAATACCAAAGAAAGATGGATGATTCCCACAAGGAAATCCAGCAGTCTTGCTGAATGCATTAGCCAGTTCACAAGTAAAATGTCACCACACGATCTGACAGGGCATCTGCTGTGTGAAAGCCACAGGAACCCTAGCCCATGCTAGCTACAGCTCCAGGCAGCCAGCAAAAGTCACCACGCACACAGCCTACCTAGGAGCTGACCGTACATAAGACCATCACTTCAAGTTTAGGAGAAGTCGCTGTAATACCTAATCCATGGAAACAAACACAGAAAATCAAGGAAAATGGGGAAACAGGTATATGTTCCAAAAGAAAGAACAAGACAAAACCTCGGGGAAAAAAAAAAAAAAAAACTAAATGAAATGGAGATAAGCAATATATCTGAAGAGTTTAAAAAAATGATTGTAAGATACTCACCAGGCTAGAAAGAAGAATGTAAGAACTTACTGAGATCTTCAACAAAGAGGTAGAAAATATAAGAATTAATCAAATTTGGGGGCTCCTGGGTGGCTCAGTCGGTTGAGCGGCCGACTTCAGCTCAGGTCACGATCTCGCAGTCCGTGAGTTCGAGCCCCGCGTTGGGCTCTGTGCTGACAGCTCAGAGCCTGGAGCCTGTTTCAGATTCTGTGTCTCCCTCTCTCTGACCCTCCCCTGTTCATGCTCTGTCTCTCTCTGTCTCAAAAATAAATAAACGTTAAAAAAAATTAAAAAAAAAGAATTAATCAAATTTGAAGAATACAAAAACTGAAATTAAAAACATACCAGAGGGAATCAAGAGTAGATTAGCAGATGCAGAAGAATGTATTAATGATCTGGAAGACAGGGTAATTGAAAGCACCCAAGCTGAACAGCAAAAAGAGAAAAAAAAAAGTTTAAATGAGGATAGGTTAAGGGTTTAGGCAACATCAAGCAAACAAACATTTACATTATAGGGGTTTCAGAAGAAGAAGAGAGACAAAGTGGTAGAAAATTTATTTGAAGAAATAACAGCTGAAAACTTTCCTAACCTGGGAAAGGAAATAGACATCCAGGTTCACAAAGTACAGGAGTTCAAAACAAAATAAACTCAAGGAGGTCCACACCATGGCACATAATAATCAAAATGCCAAAGACTAAAAATGAAGAGAGAATTTATAAATCAGCAAGAGAGAAGCAAAAAGTTACCTACAAGGGAAAATCTATAAAGCTATCAGCTGATTTTTCAGCATAAAATTTGCAGGCCAGAAGGGAGGAGCATGATATGTTCAAAGTGCTGAAAGGAAAAAACCTACAACAAAGATTATTCTACCCAGAAAGGTTATTATTCAGATTTAAAGGAGAGACAAAGAGTTTCCCAGACAAATGAAAGATAAAGGAATTTATCTCCACTAAACCAGCCTTACAAGAAGTGTTTCAAGGGGCTTATGTTGAGAAGAAATTGCCATAATTAGACATAAGAAAATCACAAATAAAAAGATGTAAAATATGACAACACATACAAAACATGTAGAGAGGAGTTGAAAAAAAAGAAGGAAAGGAAGGGGAAAAGAAAAGAAAAAAGGTTTTTTCTGTTTTTTTAAAGTGTTTGAACTTAAATGACCATCAAATTAAAATACACTGCTCTTTACTTAGAATGTTACATATGAACCTTATCATAACCGCAAAGCCAAAACCTATGATAGATACACTAAAGAGAAAGAGAAAGAAAGCCAAAATTGACACTATAGTAACCCATCAGTCACAGAGAGCAAGAGAAGAAGAAAAGAACCGAGAGCAACCACAAAAACAAAGAGAAAAACAAATAACAAAATGGTAGTAAGTATATACCTATCAAATACTTTAAATGCAAATGGCCTACGAGTTCCAATCAAAAACTTTAAATGCAAATGGCCTACGGGTTCCAAACAAAAGACTTAGGATGCCAGAATGGGTTAAGAAAAAAAAAAAGTTCCAGCTATACATTGCCTATAAGAGGTTCACCTCAGAACTAAAGATACATACAGACTGAAAGTGAAGGATTGGGAAAACATTTACCATGCAAATGGAGATTTAGAAAAGGGCAAAACAAAGTAGCCATAATTATATAATATAAAATAGACTTTAAAACAAAGGCTTTAACAAGAGACAAAGAAGGGCATTACATAATGATAAAGGGATCAATCCAATAAGAGGATATAACAATTGTAAATATCTACACTCCCAACACTGCAGCACCTAAATACATAAAGCAAATGTATTAATAGACATAATTAATTAATAGACATAAAGAAATTGATGGTAACAGAACAATAGTAGGGGACTTTAATACCCCACTTACGTCAATGGATAAATTATTCAAACAGAAAATCAATAAGGAAACAGTGACTGTGAATGACACATTGGACCAGATGGACATAACAGGTATATACAGAGCATTCCATCCCAAAACAAAAGAATACACATTCTTTTCAAGTGCACATGGAACAATCTCCAGAATAGATCACATATTAGAGCACAAAGCCAGCCTCAATCAATTTAAGAAGATTGAAATCATACCACCCATCTTTTCCAATCATAATAGTATGAAACTATTAATCAACCATAAGAAAAAAAAACTTCCCAAAAGCACAAACATGTGGAGACTAAACAATACGATGTTAAACAACCAATAGATCAATGAAGCAATCAAAGAAGAAATCAAAAAATACATGGAAACAAATGAAAATGGAAACACAATGGTCCAAAATCTTTGAGATGCAGCAAAAGCACTTCTAAGAGGGAAATACATAGTGATACAGGACTACCTCAAGAAACAAAAATAAAAGCTCAAATAAATAATCTAACCTTACACTTAAAGGAACTAGAGAAAGAACAAAGTCCAAGATGAGTACAAGGAAAGAAACAATAAGGATCAGAGCAGAAATAAATGACATAGAGACTAAGAGCAGGGGGTGGGGGGAATCAATAAAACCAATACCTAGTTCCTTGCAAATCTAAACATAATTCATCAACCCTTAGCCAGACTCATGAAGAAAAAAAGAGAAAGGACCCGAATAAATAAATCAGAAGTGAGAGGTGAAATTTCTGACCACAGAAATACAAAGGACTACAAGAGACTACTATAAAAAATAATATGTCAACAAATTGGACAACCTAGAAGGAGTGAATAAATTTCTAGAAACATACAACTTTCCAATACTGAACCAGGAAGAAATAAAAAATCTGAAAAGACTGATTACAAGTAAAAAAATAGAATCAGTAATCAAAAAACTACCAAAAAATAAAAGTCTAGGGCCAGATGGTTTCACAGGTAAATTCTACTGAATGTTTAGAAAAGAGTTAATACTTACTCTTCTTCTATTATTTCAAAACAAAAAATATAAGAGGAAGGAAAGCTTCCAAATATATTCCACTAGGCCAGCAATACCCTGACACCAAAACTAGACAGACACTACCAAAAAAAAAAAAAAAAAAAAAAAAAAGGAAGAAAGAAACTATAGGCCAATATCCCTGATGAACATAGATGTAAAAATCCTCAACAAAATACTAGCAAACCAAATACAATAATACATTAAAAAGATCATTCACCATGATTAAGTGTGATTTATTCCAGGGATGCAAGTATGATTCAGTATTTGCAAGTCAGTCAATGTGATACACCACATTAACAAAACAAAGTATGAAAATCATATGATTATCTCCATAGATGCAGAAAAAGCATTTGACAAACTTCGACATCCATTCATGACAAAAACTGTCAACAAAGTGTGTTTAGAGAGAACATCCTTCAACGTATTAAAGGCTATTTATGATAACTCAGAGCTAACATCATAGTCAATAGTGCAACACTTAGAGCTTTTCCTCTAAGATAAGGAACAAGACAAGGATGTCCACTCTTGCCACTTGTATTCAACGTAATACTGAAAGACCTAGCCATAGCAGTCAGACAAGAAAAAGAAAGAAGAGGCATCCATATTGGTAAAGAAGAAGTTAAACTGAGACTATTTGCAGATGACCTGAAAATCCTAAAGACTCCACCAGACAACTATTAGAATTGATAAGTGAACCCAACAAAGTTTCAGGATTCAAAATTAATACCCAGAAATTGATAGCACTTCTCTACACTAATAATGAAGTAGCAGAGAGAGAAATTAAGAAAATAATACCATTTACAATTCCACCAAAAAGAATAAAATACTTAGGACTAAACTTAAGGAGGAAAAAGACATACTCTGAAAACTATAAAATTCTGATGAAAGAAACTGAAGATGACATAAACAAATGGAAAGAAATTTAATGCTCATGGACTGGAAGAATTTATATTGTTAAAATGTTCGTATTAGCCAAAGAAATCTACAGATTCAATACAATTCCCATGAAAATACCAATAGCATTTTTCACAAAACTAGAACAAATGATACTAAAATTTATATGGAACCACACAAGACCCAGAATAGTCAAAGCAATCTTGAGAAAGGAAAACAAAGCTGGAGGTATCATAATTCCAAATTTCAAGGTATACCACAAAGCTGTAGTAATCAAAATGGCATGATACTGGCACAAAAATAGACACATGGATTAAAAGAACAGAATAGAGAGCCCAGAAATAAACCCAAGATTATACAGTCAATTAATCTATGACAAAAAGGCAAGAATATAATATGGGAAAATACAGTCTCTTCAATAAGTGGTGCTGGGAAACTGGATAGCTATATGCAAAAGAATGAAACTGGACCACCTTTTAACACCATGCACAAAAATAAACTCAAAATGGATTAAAGGCCTAAATGTAAGACCTGAAACTATTAAAATCCTAGAAGAGAACATAGGCAGTAATTTCTCCGACATCACCCATAGAAACATTTTTCTAGATGTGTCCCCCAAGGCAAGGGAGACAAAAGCAAAAGTAAACAATTGGGACTACATCAAAATAAAATGCTTTTGTACATCAATAAATGTATGAATGTATGAAGCCATCAATAAAATGAAAAGGCAATCTAGTGAATGTAAGAAGATATTTGCAAATATATCCAATAAGGGATTAATATCCAAAACATAAAAAGAACCTCTGGCAACCATCGGTTTGTTCTTTGTATTTACAGGTCTGATTCTGGTTTTTGGTTAGTTTTTTTCTAGATTTTACTTATGAATGAAATAATATGGTATTTATCTTTCTCAATATGACTTATTTCACATAGCATAATACCCCCCAGGTCCATCCATGTTGTCTCAAAGGCACAAATCATCCTTTTTATGGCTGTGTAATAATCAATAGTGTATATATACCACATCTTCTTATCCATTTGCCTATTGATGGGAATTTAGGCTGCTTCCATATCTAGGCTATTGTAAATAATGCTTCAATAAACATAGAGGTGCAAATATCTTTCTAAATTAGTGTTTTTGTTTTCTTTGGGTGAATATCCAATAGTGAGTGGGATTACTGGATCATGTGGTATTTCTATTTTTAATTTTTGAGGCACCTCCATACTGTTTTCCACAGTGGTTGCACCAATTTATATTCCCATCACTAGTGTATAAGGGTTCCTTTTTCTTCACATCCTCACAAACACTTGTTATTTCTTGTCTTTTATATTAGCCATTTCAGCAGATGTAAGGTGATACTTCATTGTGGTTTTGATTTGCATTTTTCCCTGATGATTAGCAAGGTTGAACATCTTTTCATGTGTCTGTTGCCCATCTTTGTATCTTTTTGGAGAAATGTCTATTCATGTCCTCTGCCCATTTTTTAATCAGATTGTCTGGGGGTTTTTTGGTGTTGAGTTGTATAAATCCTTACATATTTTGAAAATTAACCCCTTGGGGCGCCTGGGTGGCGCAGTCGGTTAAGCGTCCGGCTTCAGCCAGGTCACGATCTCGCGGTCCGTGAGTTCGAGCCCCGCGTCGGGCTCTGGGCTGATGGCTCAGAGCCTGGAGCCTGTTTCCGATTCTGTGTCTCCCTCTCTCTCTGCCCCTCCCCCGTTCATGCTCTGTCTCTCTCTGTCCCAAAAATAAATAAACTTTAAGAAAATTAACCCCTTATTGGGCCCCTGTGAGAGGAAGAACCCTAGGAGCAGCAGTTGCAAATGTAGTTTTTATCTACTCACAGGGTCTTCTCCATGAACTTCCACTGGCTACTGACCAGAAAGATTGGTCATATTTCAGAGGTGAAGTGAGACCTGCTATAGTGTATGCCACCTGATATTTTCCTGTTTCAGTTTTAAGGTATAACTTGTCAACGAATTAGACTAAGTCTGAATTTTCTAAAGGGATTTTAGTAAATCAGTTTGGGGCTCAGATGGTTTACAAACGGAAGTGGAACAATTGTGAGTTTCTCCTTTTTCAGATAATGGAAGAAGAGCAGAATTGAAATGACCACAATGATGAATGGGAGAACATAATAGGGTTTCATAAGAGGTAAACCTTCTTGCTGAGAATGTCGCTTGTTCTCAGTGTGCAAAAAAAGATTATACAATATGAGGGACCACGAGGCTTAAGGAGACCTAAAATCAAGTCAACAGAAATCTCCACTAGTTTAGCTGCTGCAGTAAGTGCTCTTAGACAAAGCCAATAGGTTTTGTCACTGAGTCAAGGGACTGTAGTAAGCTATTGGTGTTTCATGAATTCCAACGAGGTGAGTCAGAATACCTAGGGCTTGTCCAGATCTCTCAGGTAAAAAAGGTAGAAAGATTTATAAATAGATAAACCTGGACTGTTAATGTTTAGCTTCACAGGAAAGTGGTTACCCATGAGTTAATTAAGTCATATGATGGCATGACAATTTCAGTAGCCAGCAAAATCCAGGAATCTTCTTAACTGTCTCATATTACTAATCTGGGGAAATTTTTTAATAGTTTGTAGTCTATAAAAGTAAGGAATTTACCTCTGCACAAACCATGTCCTGGCTAATAACCAAATTGTTATTTCTCTTTGGAAATCTTACCTCTTTCTAGACTACAACAATAAGTTGACAGAAGGATTAGCTGTAGAGCTTACCTCAACCTTGGAACACAACAGAAAGGTCATTCACATTTACATGAGAATAGAATCCCAAGCCCTGGTTGAGGACTTGTGAAATGTAAGAGGGGACCTCAAAAGCCCTTGTGGCCTGACAAGTTAGGTATGTTATTGATTTTCCCAGGAGAAAGCAAACAAGTACTGATTATTTTGATCTAACAGGACACTAAAGAAAGCAGAACACAAAACTAGAACTATAAAATATACAGCCTCAGAGGCAGCAAAGATGAAATAGTATTTGGATTTGCTACTACAGGTTCTGTATAACAAAATATTTGCCTGGCCTTTGAATGAAGCTATATTGCCCAGTTGTAGAAATAACCCACTAGTTCTGTACCTATGTAATCATACCCTACATGATTGGGTGTGGACTGACTGGGAGGTGTTTGATAGATTAATATTGCTGATGGACCAGCACAGTGGCCTAACCTAACTTCCCTTCCAAAGGTGGAAGGAGAGGAGGAATCATAGCTGAAACTAAAGGAATTAATAAATAGGTAATGCAAAGAGGGAAACAAAATATGACATTAACACTTCAAAAGAGGCTCAGAACAAGAAATGAAATTGTCTCTCAGCTCAACCGTACCAGCCAGATACCTGAAAAGATGAAATCATATATTGTTAAGACCACTCTTTTTTTTTTAAGTTTTTGTTTTAATTCCAGTTAGTTAACTTACAGTGTTATATTAGTGTCAGGTGTACATTATAATGATTCAACACTTCTATACGTCACCTGGTGCTCATCATCACAAGTGTACTCTTTCATTCCCATCACGTACTTTACCCACCCAACTCCCTTCTGGTAGCCATCAGTTCTCTATAATTAAGAATCTGTTTCTTGATCTCTCTCTCTCTCTCTCTCTCTCTCTCTCTTTTCCCCTTTGCCCTTTGTCTTGTATCTTAAATTCCACATATGAGTGAAATCATATGGCATTTGTTTTTGACTGACTGTTTTGCTTAGCATAATATATTCTAGCTCCATTCATGTCACTGCAAATGGCATGACTTCATTCTTTTTTGTGGCTGAATAATATTCCTGTGTGTGTGTGTGTGTGTGTGTGCGCGCGTGCACATGTGCTGTTGAAATCACTCTTGCTTTGGGAAACTGCTGAGATCAAATGAAATCCTGCAAACCTGGGTGATCTCACCCTGGGAGTTTTGGTCATATGATACGATGGTGGACTAATTATTAATAACTAAATGGGAGTCTGCTAATGTACCAATCAGTATCTTTTAACTTATTTTTCAGGTTACATTTACCATACTGTATACTGACATTGTTGATAAGATTATAACACTGATTATAATACTGATATTGATAGTCAAATATATTGGGAGATGAAGTTAACATCCTTCTATCCCTACCCCACACTGGCTGCTCCAAATGTTATGCATACAAAAAGAATAATGGCCAAAGGCCACAAGGTGGCCAACTGTATAATAAAGAACTTTACTGGGCTTTATCCCTGACTCCTAGGAGAGAGACACTAAACCCTTGGAATTTTCTGAGTGATAGGAGATTCTTTGTTATTTATGAGCCCCTTGAATCACACCTGAGTTTATGGTAAAAGGTAAGATGACTCAAGATAGAGTCTGGTCACCAGAAAGACCAGCCATGTGATTAGATGGTTGGTGATTTCAGCTAGCCTGACCTCAGGGGAGGGGAGAAGGTCTGGAGACTGAGTTCAATCACATGGCCAATGATTCAATCAAATGCAGCTCTGCAATGAAACTCCAATAAAAACTCTAGCTTCCTGGTTAGTGAACACATCAGCATACCAGGAAGGGAAGGTGCCCTGATTCCATAGGGAAAATCATGGAAACTCTGCTTTTGGGACCCTCCCAGATCTCATCCTATATCTCTTCATTTGGCTGGTCCTAATGTATATCTTTTATAATAAAACTATAATTGTAAGTATAACACTTTTCTGAGTTCTGTGAGTCATCCTAGTGAATTATTAAACCCAAGGGGAGTCATGGGAACCCCCTGGATTTGTAGCCAGTTGGTCAGAAGTACAGGTAGCCTGAGAACCTCACTTGCAGCTGGTTTCTGAAGTGGGGTAGTTGTAGACTACGCCTTTAAGCCTGTGGAGTCTTATACTAATTCTGAGAAGTTAATGTCAGAACTGAATTGTATTACAGCACACCAGTTGGTATCACAAAACAGGATAATAGGGAATGATTCTTACGTATGGTCTTAAGGTCTTGAATGAATTTATATCCCTGCCCACCAGGTGTTCTTACTAAGAAGATGGGAGTGGGGCATCTGGGTAGTTCAGTCACTTGAGCATCTGATTCTTCATCTCTGCTCAGGTCATGATCTCACAGTTGTGAGATCAAGGCTTGCGTCAGGCTCTGCACTGACAGCATGGAGCCTGCTTCAATTCTGTGTCTCCCTCTCTCTGTCCCTTCCAATCTCTCTCTCTCAAAATAAATAAATAGGGGCGCCTGGGTGGCTCAGTCGGTTGGGCGGCCGACTTCAGCTCAGGTCATGATCTCGCGGTCCGTGAGGGCTGTGAGTTCGAGCCCTGTGTCGGGATCTGTGCTGACAGCTCAGAGCCTGGAGCCTGCTTCTGATTCTGTGTCTCCCTCTCTCTGATCCTCCCCTGTTCATGCTCTGTCTCTCTCTGTCTCAAAAATAAATAAATGTTATTAAATAAATAAATAAATAAACAAACATTTTTTTTAAAAAGAAGGAGTATTACAAGGACAGTAACAAAGGATAATGAGTCCTTTATCAGGCTCTCAACTTTAGGTTTTAGTCTTTCTTTAGCTTCTGGTTTTAAAGAGTATTGTACAAGTTTGTGTAGAGGTTTAGAACTTTGATGGGTTCAACCCCAGTAATCCTGCCTACATCAGTATGTTTTTTTGGCTGGCACTCTGATACTTTCAATTTTGGCTTGATTTAGGCTTGGGCATACCTGCAAGTCAATATCTAAATTAGTTATGACTTCATTATGAATTGGGATCTCTACAGATTTCAAGGAAGAGACCATTGAGAGAGCATTTAAGCTGGCAATTTCATTTGCAAAGTAAATTCCTCTTTATTAAGTTAGTGAGTAGAGTGTCATGAAAGGAAAGAATATGCTGGGATTAAAGGTCCCAGGGTGACAGTTAAGGTCTGAGCCATGGAGAATGTCTGAGAATTATTGGAGATGCTCACAAACTGAGCAATCTGTTGACCACGGGGAAGCAATTGTACAATAATGGTAGGGTTTACAGTTGAGAACGTAGTGTTTGTTTTTAGAGAAATTTCTCCTTGTGGGTTCAAGCAAAAAATTGGGCTGTTTTGAGTCTCCCTTGGAGCACCTTCTTTGATCACTCCCTTCATTGTTTTCTCTTTTATTAACATAGATCGTTGTTTTTCCAATGCCTTTTCTGTTTCTTGAAACCGCAAGTGTCTTTATAAAAAGACCCCCTCTGCCAGTGGTTAAGGACCCGGGTAAGTGCATTTAGTTGTTTTATCTGTAAGGCTATCAAGTTACTCTGAGTCTTACTCTGTTTTTAGGACTCCTTTCAATATGTTTAGAAGGGGTTGGAGATCTGACAATACAGCTAGTTCCCATTGTTCTCGTTGCATATTAAAACCCCTATTTCTGTCTTAAGGCCATTTGTAAAAAGTTAGGAGAGAACCCGGGTTCACAGCTGCTTTTGGTTCCACTCCTAAATGCTGTCTAAAGAATTAAAGAGCTGATCCCTGACATCTCCAATTGGACTCATCCTTTCTTTGCTTACAGGACTGAACAGAACCTAATCTATTTTCATAGGGAAGATTTCAGGATAGCTTCTGAAATATCTGGTACAACATCTGCAACTTTTATAAATTCCTCTTGTTTCTGTGCAATCAGCATCTTTTAAGTTACTCTAGTGTTTTCCACTTCTACATTTTCCATACAGTTATTTTGTACCCAAGATTTCTTCTAACATATGACCTATTATACATTCCAACAATAATCTAAATTTCTTTGCCAATTTCTATTTTACCTAGGCTTTTGAAAGTCTTTAAAATGGCTCTCATCTCAGAGAGCCATCTCAGAATGAGACAAGAATAAAATCAACCACAAGTGATTTTTCCTTCTAAGTTAAGAGCTAACTGATATCTGGGGATTTCTGGCTGGCCAAGAGAAAGGGGAGCCTGTCAGAAGATGGGGGGGCAAAAGAATATAGAGGAACAAGAAGAGTAGAATAAAGGCTATTAGGTTGTAATTTGGGGAGATTAATGTACATTTTTCACAGTTTTGTTTTATTTATTGACCAAGCAATCCTCTCAGGAAGCAGTTTTGGAATATGAATTTTTTATGGTGCCTCATCATACCAATCAAAAAATTAGAGTATCGGATGTTTTCAATTTGTCCTCCTTTTATTCTAAGGGATTTCTCAAGTGAACAATTTTGTCCATATCAAAAGGTCCCTAAAGTAGCCACATAATTTTAAATTATTACTGGTGAAATTATGCACTTAGAAAGATAAATACAAAGGTTGTAGTATAGAATAAATATATGTAAGAAGTAGGAATTTGGCTCAAAGAAGGTATGAACTTACTTAAGCTTAGACTGGGGTGGGCAAACCATGGCCCTTGGGCCATATCCAACTCACTAGCTCTTTATGTAAATAAAGTTTTATTAGAACACAGCCTTGTCTACTTATTTACATACTGTCTATGGCTGTTCTAGCAGGCCAGTGGCAGAGTTGAATAGTGACAACAGAGACTGCATGGCTCACAAGTATGTAATATTTACTACCTGACCTTTCTAGTTTTACTTATTTATTTTGAGAGAGAGAAAGCGAGAACGAGTGAGCACAGGCGGGGGAGGGGCAGAGAGAAGGAGAGACAGAATCCCAAGCAGGCTCAACACCATCAGTGCAGAGCCCCACGCAGGGCTCAAACTCCCCAACTGTGAGATCGTGACCTGAGCCGAGATCAAGAGTCAGGCACTTAACCAACTGCACCACCCAGGTGCCCCTTCTACCTGACATTTTATAGAAAAAAATTAGGCGGCTGTTACTGTGCACTGTTAGTGCAGAACCTGCTTAGGATCCTCTCTCTCTCTCTTTCTCTCTCCTTCTCTGTCTCTGCCCCTCCCCCGCTCAAGCTCTCATTCTCTCTCAAAAATAAATAAACTTTTAAAAAAAGTAAATAAAAATTAGTAGGCCCTCAGCTTAAATTGATACAAACCCATGAGAGTCTACCAATGGTCAGCTACGTTTCCAGTTAGACCAACTGACTTGGGCCATACCATTGTGATCCTTGAAACTAATCTATGTAATGGTTTTAGCTTTTTGGACCACAGTGTGCCTTTTCACCAAAGCCACACAGTACAGTTATTTGATGGACTTTCCACACTTCCTACCATGCACAGGAATCTGCCTTTGTTGAGGCTGGAACAACCTCCATAAAAATCAACTCATAGTCTGACTACCTTCCTCACCTCCTCCTGGTCAGTGAATCTGGCTGTCTCCAGAAAAGATCATCTTTCAGCTGCTCCTTAATGATCAGGATGAAAGGGGTATGTGTTTATAGCAACCTCTTTTGAAAAGCTAGGAATCAACCCGATTGCTGGGCATACTTCTTTCTTTCCCTACTGCCAACCCCAGGCTAGCTTGATTTGTACATCTCCCAGGGAGCAGCCCTCCCAAAAGAGGGCCTAGGGCACGCAATCTTATTCTAGTTTAGTTACCTGGACTCCTTTGTTGGATGAGCATAGTCCTACATTATTAGGATAATAACCACTTTATTAAATACACTGCTCACTAAGTCCTTGTACAGTGGCCTGCATGGGTCAGAGTAGGGGATATACAGATATCTATGACTTTTATAAAAATTCATTGTCCATCTTATAACTGACCCTTCCTGACAAAGTGTGTGGATGCAGTAGGGGATGACTGGGGGAGGTGGACAGTAAACTTATAGCTACTAGAATGGTTCAGATTGATTTTGTTGACTGGAGGGCAAACAATACCTTGGCCCTTAGGAGGGACCACCTCAGATTCCAAAGAGGCAGAGGAGAAGGGACAGTAATAATCTTAAGAATCACCTTTGCACAAAGAAAAATGCCCTGATTGTGTAGGGGTTAGAATTTCAACATATGGGAGCGCCTGGGTGGCTCAGTCAGTTGAGCGCCCGACTTCGGCTCAGGTCAAGATCTTGTGGTTTGTGAGTTCAAGCCCCGCGTCGGACTCTGTACTGACAGCTCAGAGTCTGGAGCCTGCTTCCGATTCTGTGTCTCCCTCTCTCTCTGCCCCTCTCCCATTCATGCTCTGTCTTTCTCTGTCTCGAAAATTAAAAAATAAATAAATAAATAAAAGAATTTCAACATATGAATTTGGGAGGGGGTCAGGGACACAAATATTCAGACTACAGTATGGCTCATAGTCAATGAGTCAATAGTCAATGCAATATAAGTGTATTCTCAAGGATACAGTGTATTCTCTAGAGGAAAAAGAAGAAAGAACTTTTGAGCATAAGAATAAAAATCCCTGAATTGTTAAACTAGCAAAACAAAACCGCCTTAGCTTACTTTAATTTAGGATAAGCCAGTTGGTAAAAAGTTACATTTGCATGCTAATTTAAAAGAGCTTGTTGCTTAGAATCATATATAGCAATCCTTTTAGTAGAATGTCCAGTCAGCAATTCCTCTGGACCTGTCTTAATGACATATTTTAATTTAGTAGATGTTGGCACCTAAATAAGAATACATTCAAAGCCCTTAATAATACCACTTCTCAGATACAGGGGGAATGTTGATACCTAAAAACGTCATCTCTATAGCAACATTAGCTGTATCAGTTTGCTAAGGCTGACATAACCAAGTACCACAGATTGGATGACTTAACAGCAATGTATTTTCTCACATTTCTGGAGACTAAAAGTCTGAGATCAAAGTATCATCAGGATTAGTTCCATTGGAGGCCTGTCTTCTTGGTTTGTAGATAGCTGCTTTCTCCCTGTGTCTTCACATGGCTACATAGAAAGTAATTGCCAATGTTGCCCCATCACCTGAAAAGTAGACACCTATGCAAAATCAAAACCAAAAGTCTCTACATCAAAAGTCTATTCAGCCATCAAAACATAAAAAACCGCCCCCAGAATGGAAAAAAATACTTGCGAATCATTTATCTTTCAAGGGATTTTTATCCAAAATATATAAAGAAGTCCTACAGTCAACAAATATTCCAATTTTTTAAATGGGGAAAGGATTTGAATAGATACCTTTCCAAAGAAGATTTACAAATTGTCAATAGGTATATGAAAAGGTTAATTAAACATTATTAGTCATCAGGGAACTATAAGTCAAAACCACAAAGAAATATCATTTCATACCCACTATGATGGCCAAAATAAAAAAGACAAGAGTAACAAGCATTGGCAAGAATGTAGAGAAAGTGGAGTCCTCATACATTGCTGGTGAGATTGAAAAATGGTGCAACCACTTTGGAAAACATGAATGAACCTTGAAAACATTATGCTAAGTGAAAGAACCAAGACACAAAGGCCGCATATCATATGATTCTGTTTACATGAAATGTCCAGAATAGGCAAATCCACAGAGACAGAAAGTAGATTAGTGGTTTCAAGGAGCTGGGGGTAAAGGGGAAGTGGGGATAACTGCTAATGGGGTATGGGATTTCTTTTGGGGATGATGAAAATGTTCTGGAATTAGATAGTGGTGTTTGAGGCATAATTTTGTGAATATATACAATAGATTCTCATTTTCAATGTAATTATATTCTATAAAGTTGCTGTAAACAGTGAAGTAGTGAAATACTAAGACATTATTCCTGAGGGAAATATAAGACTAGGTTCCCACAAGCTTCTGTTCATAGGATATTCATCAAGCAGTCAGTACATAACCTTGTTTTATGCATATTTCTGTCTAAAAACACCTTACTTAATATGTATTTCTTATAATTAATTATATGCAATATTTCTTTATATTAAACACTAATCAAGAAGAGTTTAACATTTCTCACCTTGGGTAATATGACAGCAAATTTTTTTGACTTTCAGTCTCACAACAATGCTATCCACTATACTTTATGCTCTTTAAGATTGATTACCATCTCAAGAATTCACAAATGTAGCCACTTTTCCATCTTCTCCATAGCTTCTTCACTCACTGTAGATGTTACTCTAGCACTTTCCAAAGCAGCCTCATGAACAGATTGGCAAATTTCCTCCTCTTTTTTCTGGATGTACTTCACTGTTGCTTCATTCACATTGAACTCATAGAGAGCAGCACTATAACTCATGCCTGAAAGAAAAGCTTATCTAATATATGTATTTCCTTTGTAAGGCACATCACAGCCTTCCAGTGGTTGGGAACACCGGCCAGTATTTCAGCACTGTTCTTGGGGCCATTCTACACAGCAACATCACCAATAAAAAGCACAAAAATGCAAAAACCATGACATTAAATAGACCACTTGTCTTTAGTATGAAAGATGTCCAACCTCAGCTGGAGATGCGCATGTCCAGCAATTCAAGTTTTTGCCACTGGGCACGTTTCCATGAATAATCAAATGTACAAAAAACCACTGCGTTGTACAACTTTATTTAAAAATGAACTTTGTGGTCTATGAATTTTTGAATAATATTTCAATAAACCTGTTATTGAAAAAAAAACTCTAAAAAAGAAAAATATCAAGTATCAGTTCTGTATGCAACATATAAAACTTACGTGGTTTTTTTAAAAGTGTTTATTTATTTTTGAGAGGGAGAGAAACAGAGTGTGAGCAGGGGAGGGGCAGAGAGAGAGAGAGGGAGACACAGAATCTGAAGCAGGCTCCAGGCTCTGAGCTGTCAGCACAAAGTCTGACACAGGGCTTGAAGTCACAAACCACAAGATCATAACCTGAGCCTAAGTTGGACGCTTAACCAACTGAGCCACCCAGGCACCCCTAAAACTTAAGTTGTATATACCACTAACTGTGGCTTCCTTTCTCTCCTGTGTCCCCTGTGAGATAGAAAAATATCATCCTGTTATATGAGAGATTAATGAGACCTATGGGCAAAAAGAAGCAGATGAAGAGGAAACCCAGAAAGAGGGCTCTTTCTGGTCTCTTTACAGTGCTCCTGGCCCCAGTTTCCATTCTTCTGAGTCCTGCTTGTCCAACTCTTTCTTCAATCCCACTGTAATTAGTGTCCCCTTCCTGCTGAAATTGGCTCCAGTAGGCTTCTGTTCTGGCAACCAAAACCATTCTAATTAATACAATAGATTTTTAGAGAATTTTCTTGAATCTTTCAATGAAGTGACAAATGAGCATAATTAGGTCCTCAACCAGAACTTGAATAGATATTAAGATGACTAGAAAACATCAGACTGAATTCCTTAAGGTCGAATTATGATCTTGGTCTTTGCTTTATCCAGAATTTAAGCCTTCTATCCATTCCATGTAGGGAAAATGTTGAAATGTAAGTGCTGAGTAGCATAAATTATTCCTGGCACTGTAGACAGTGCATTAGATTCCCTAGAATAAGCACTCCTTCACAAATGGTAACAACTTGATTTCTGGTCCTGATTCTATCACTAAGTAGCTATGAGATCTCTGTAAAATAAGATCAGAAAAAAAAAAATCAGTTCCTAAGGCCTCTTGCATCTCTAATATTTTTTGTTATGTAAATGAAACATATTTCTTAAAATCGTTCATACACTATTGATTATCTTACTAACCCCTTCCTTCATGGCCACCACAGAAGACAAATGTCAACTCAGGCTGACTCAGCCCAGTGCATCCAGATCAATTTAAAGTGTTGACTAAGCACTATCCCAGGTCTCAGCTGAATTAGCAAATCCCTACTAAGATTACAATGGATAATTAAAGTGTTATTTTAGTAGAGAAACCTTTGAAGTACTTTTATATTAGTAGGACAGAACAAGAGAGTAAGCTTCATTTCCCCTTTCTCCCCACCAAACATTCATTTTCTCCACTGTCCAAGAGCCCAAGGCCCAAGGGAGCTTTTCCCAGGTGATCTGAACCACTGGTACACAGCAGCTGGGGAGGGTCAGAGCAGAACAGTATTCTCAAATTTTTAGTCTGCAGCAGAATCACATGGGGGGCTTATTAAAGAATAGTGTGCTGGGCTCCACCCCGGAATTTTTGATTCATTAGATCTTGGGAGGGTCAGAAATTTTACATTTCTAGCCAGTTCCCAAGCAACATGAACTATTAGAATTTGGTTCAGAACCAAAACTTAAGAACCATAGAAAATCTCAGAGAGTCAGTCCTTAGAGCCAGGTTATATTGCCTCTGAGAGGCTGTCAAGTTGGGATGTTATTGTATCAAAGATTGCAAGTGAAGAGAGCCTCCATAAATGTTTGCATTGTTATCTTCCCCTTTCCTATTTTTAGCTTTCCTAGAGAGGTAAGGAGCTCCTCCTAAGAGCTTTCTAGAGTATTAAATGTATCTCCTTTCAAAGTCCCATCACATGACATACCAATTGAAAGAAACCTGTTTCCTCTTAAAGCATCTGATTGCTGTGTAACCTGAGAATAGTTCTTTCACGAAACAGGTGCATTCAAGCCTTACATTAATGTTTTATGCCCCATTGTTAATCAAGTAGTTACTCCTCTCCCTTTAGGTTAATCTTAGAGATGCAGTGTTCTGATATTCTTTATGAATGTTTACTGTGCACAAGGTACCATATCAGGGACAATGGGAGATACAGATACCTAAACATATTGGCCACAATGCATTTACCTTGCACGGCAGAATTAAGAGTACAAAGTAGAAGTTGGCACATGGCATTAGGAGGGCATGGGCAAAATTCTATCAGGGTCTATAAAGGGATCGCCTTTTGAGGAGGAAAAATCATGGATAGCTTCACAGCATGGCTTTTTTTTCCTTAAGATTTTGAGCTTCTGTAAATTTGACCTTTTGTCACTTGGTGTTTAATGCTTTTTATGGTACTAGAAATGATTAACCTCTCTAATATTAGTGGTATAACATTTTCTCTCTAAGAAATAAAGACAGAGGGGTGCCTGGGTGGCTCAGTCAGTTGAGTGTCTGACTCTTGATTTTGGCTCAGGTCATGATCTCCTGGTTCATGGGTTCAAGACCCATGCTGGGCTCTGCACTGATAGCACAGAGCATGCTTGTCAGTATCTCCACCACTCATTCTCTCTAAATAAATAAATAAACAACAAACAAACAAACTTGAAAGAAACAAAGAAAAAGAGAGATAGCTGCGTGGGACAAAAAAGACTATTTACCAAATGGCAATCTGGAAGTGATATAAAGGTGACCAGTTACCCACAGCAGTTCAGTGGAACTCCCTTCTTTAACCTTGTCTCTTCTCCTCCTTCCATCACACACACACACACACACACACACACACAACTCCACCCCCATACTGTCCTTTTCAGTTTATCCATGAGCTAAGCTAGCAGAGCAATTTGCAATTTTAGAAAAAGCAGAAAAGAAGAGCACAAAAACAGGTTGTTAACCTTGTAATTTGGAGCTGTTGGAACGAACATATTTGCAGTTCCACTGGGACTTGCATTCATATTTAGCATTAGAATAAATAGCACCATGCATACCAATCTCTCAAGTATTTCAAAACAAATATAAGTGAGAATTGTGTGTGAAATCCAAACTGTGGCACAACTTTCCACTCAATATATATTTAGCTCAGTTAGATATGTTTCTCATCACACTTAAAATTTGAGATTTAATACCTTATATGCTTAGTGGCAGGTGGGAAGAAAAGTTACCTATACCCAAATTATTACATTATAAAGAAAAATTTAAATATGTTGTCAGTATACAATAGTAGGATTTTGTTTTATTTAACTAACTCTAGGTATTTTTCATTCAAAAGTCAGAGTAGAACAAAAAGGTTGTATCATGATGAATATCATTCTGTTTTTGAAACCAAGTGAATGATTTTTCAGTTTCCTGTTAATTCCACATCCTGGGAGACCATACCAAGTTACCCCTATCTTTTATTTAAATGATTGTTTGAGGCATTTATAATCATACCTGCTAACTGCTGCTAATGGTTAAACATTCTGGTCCATCCAGAGCTAAGTAAGCTTCCCTCTTATACAACATCTAAGAAAAAAAATGTTTTAATTATTTATAGAGCAAAGGCTATGTCAGTGGAATTGAGGCTATGGTAATATTAGCAAAAATATGAAAATCTATGTGATATAGAAAACACAAAATTAAGTTCTGTCACTGACTAGCTATAAGACTTTGAATAGCTCACTTCAAATCTCTGGGTCTTGGTTTCTGCATCTATAAAATAGAATGATTGGACTTGATGAGTGGTTCTGAACCAGAATAGGCAGCAGAATCATCTGGAGGGCTTCTTTTCTTATTTTTTTCCTTTTTTGAGAGAGAGAGCACAGGTGGGAGAGGGGCACAGGGAGAAGAATAGAGAATCTCAAGCAGCCTCTATGCTGCCAGCAGAGAACCCTACGCAGGGCTCAATCTCATGACTGTGAGATCAGGACCTGAGCTGAAATCAGGAGTCCAGGGCTCAACCGACTGAGCCACTCAGGCACCTCCCCCCGACCCTGGAGAGTTTCTTAAAAGTATCTGTGTCAAATCCCCCACTTCTCTATTCCCATCAGAAACCCCATCAGAAACCAGGCAAGCATGTTTCTGAAAAAGCTCTCTAGGTCATTCTTGATGTCTTCTGGATCTTCCCAACCCTTCTCCCTACCCTTCAGTTCTAGGATTCTCTAAGGCCATGAGATACATCTTTTTTCTTGGTTTATCTCAAAATGGAGCCAAATAAGAGAAGAAATTAAAGCACTTTGATGAAAACTTGGATTTTTTTTTCAAGTTTTTATTTAAATTCTAGTTAACATATGGTAAAGTTGGTTTCAGGTGTAGAATTTAGTGATTCATCACTTACATATAACACCCAGTGCTCATCACAACAAATGCCTTCCTTAATGCCCATGATCCATTTAGCCCATCCACCGCCCACCTCCCTCCATCAACCCTCAGTTTGTTCTCTGCAGTTAAGTCTCTTATAGTTTGCTTCCCTCTCTCTCTCTCACCCTTTATTTTTCTTTCCCATATGTTCTTTTTAAAAGATGCCTTCCTGTCTTATTCGGGTTGAAATCTTAGAATTTCAAGCTCCCCAGGGGCCATCATAAACATAGGCTTTAAAAATAAAGATGTGGTTCTATACTCTTTTAAAACTTTCAGAATTTAATTGGCCTCAACATTTGGCTTGTTTTCATATTGGAATGTCTTTTTCTTTATAAACTTTGTTCAGAAAAAAAAAATGTGTCCTTTCTAATTTAGATAGACTTATTCAGTGATAGTAAAAAAAAAAAAAATTGTTAAATACCCTTTTGTACCTGATACAATGCTAGAAGATACATAGAACAAATTTTAAAATTTTTTGAAATATTTCCAAAATCAGTAGCATAAACTGAAAATATTTCCAAAATCAGTAGCATAAATAGTAAAACTTGAAGTTCTATGGTTTCACAATTCAAGGTATAGAATTCTCTGTTGACCTATCATGGATTCCTTATGTTCCAAAGAATTTGAATATTTATAATCTATTGTTATCCTCAGATCAGTCTTTTGAAATACATTCAGAAGGCATTTTCATTGTGATTTAGTCTGACAAATAAACTAAAAAACAGACTAGATCCCTGGTCTTCTGTGAGCAACTTTGAGTTCAGGAAACGTGAATGGTCTTTTGTGGCCCCCCTGCCTAGTACACTGACACAAGATAGGCACTCAATAACTGAACAAATGAATAAATGGGTGTGTTGCCTCCCTTCTCAGCCCAGTTCTCCAAGGCAAGGATGGGGAGAGCAATCAAAGCAGCAGGGTCCTCACACTGAGCACCAAGAGACAGATCTTTCCTGGCTCAGGGTTCCTGATTTCTGGCGTTTCTGATGAAAAGGCCAGGTGAGACACTGTAGATACACAACCCCATGAGTATTTTTATTGACTTTGATTTCAAGGATTCTTTTAATTGCCTCCTGACCCCTGGGGATGCCTCGGCCTTGCTTCCTTTTGTAGCAGCTGCAAACACCACAACTTTGGAATAGTTCCCAGCTGAAAACAGCTGTTCACACTTAGTCATCTTTGTATGCACAGGGTCTAATGCAGTGCTTCGATTTAGGATCAGTAGGGGCCCAATAAATGTTTGTTAAATTCAATTGCAGAGGCTGTTGTGTCTCAAAAATACGGATGCTTGGTTCCTATGCTTGGAGATTCTGTTTTCATTGGTCTTGAGTGTGGCCTTGCATCAGAATATTTAAAAGTTTTTCAGGCCCAGCCATGGCTGAGAACTGCTGAACAGATTTCACACACACTGCTCATTGTTAAGAGGCAGATGAGTAATTCATCAAAAGCATCAAGGTGTTAAAGAGAGATTAGCACATGATAGGAATTTTCTTTCTGATGTAGTCAGAAATGGGGAATGCTACAGAGAAAATTGGGAATGATTGTCACTCCCTTTATTTACACATTTCAAAGGCATCAGATTACTCCTGAGACAAGATCCAAAAGCCTTCTCATGGACTGCAAAGCCTCTACTGTAGCCCCAATCTGGCTTTCCAGTGTCATCTGGTGCTATCTCCTCCCTTACCTCATTTGCAGCAAATTTGTTTCAGTGCCATGGGCCTCCATGCCCCTTCTCACTTTAGACCCTCCCAGCTTTAGTACCCTTTTCCTGGAATACTGCCCACTCCTCATCCTTACTCCCATCATCCCACCCATCCACCTATCCATTTGTCTTATTAACTCCTATGCACTGTGGAGGCTCACAATTGACTCTCACTTTCTTAGGGAAGAATGTTTTCCTTGACCCTTCAGGCTAGAGGTTATATGTCCAGGCTAGAGGTTATGTGCACCTGGCATGACAGTCATCGCAGCTGTCATCTGTTATTTGTTAATTGTTCAATGTCTGTCTTCCTAGGTAGCCCATAGGGAAGAGCAGAGGGCATCCTGGAGACAGACTGGCTCTGGAAGATAAGCCCCAAAGACACAGAGCCAAGCCATTCACCAATTATGTAAGTTATTCCATCTTGTCGGAGGAGGAGTGAGGAGATAGAAGATAAAAGGCAACCTGGTGTGTCTATTCTTCCTGGGAAGCAAATGGATGGTCCATCCCTGTCCATGAAGAGTAGGAAATAAGTACTGTCTCACTCACAATAGTTTCAATACCAGTAGAATGGAGTTTTTCCTTTTTTTTTTTTTAATGTTTATTTTATTTATTTTGAGAGAGAGAGAGAGAGAGAGAGAGAGAATCCCAAGCAGGCTCCACACCATCCGTGCAGAGCCCAACATGGGGTTCAATCTCATGAACAGGGCAAACATGACCTGAGCTGAAATCAAGAGCCAGATGCTTGACCAATTGTGCCACATAGGCTCCCCTAGAATGGTGTTTTTCAAAAGGTACTTAACAAATGCATTTTGAACAAAATCAATTCATAGTGCACTGTAGGCGGTATGTCTGACGATCATATGCAAGTAAAAAGACGTTTGGTGAATGGCTCCTTTGACTTTTCTTCTAAACTAGTTGGTGTCTCTTTGTGTCTATATGTATGACAATATTTGAAGATAACATCAAAAGTCTGACTTTGAGGACCCTCATGAAGCTGAGGCCCACACCTACTGCAGCCTCCCACAGTCACAAACTACCTCTGGCTCCTTCTTCAAGAGACACTTCAGACACACGAGACACTTCAAGAGACACTTTCAGACTGGTGCAGGTCTGTGACCTGCTGAGGTCAAATTTAGGAAAGCAAGTTATATAACCTTTTTTTTAGTGACAGTAACTGTAAAGTGTTATTAACACTTATCACATAGTTTTTAAAACCACAGACTCCGGAAAGAAATGCATAAACACTCTGCCATTACTGTGTTTCTTTAGACACATTACCTCTTTGTGCCCCAATGTCTTTATCTGTAGAATGGGAATAATAATAGTATTCATCTCACAAGGTTGTGTAAGACAATACATTCAAATGTCTTAGTACCTTTTATGTAAGTGTTAAACACTACCATATACTTTAAAAGACCATTCTTTATTCTGAAATTATATCCACTCTTTGATTTTGGTATTCAAATGTCTTTCTTCATGAAATTATAGCATTAGTTTATAGGAAATTCCTTTTTTTTAATTTCCTTCACAAAATTTGCAAAAAAAGTTGGCAATCTTGTATTAATGAGTCCCTCCCATTTTTTGCTTTAAAATTTAACTGATTTATTAAAAACAAGTATCTAGAAACCACTAAACTATAGTATACTGCCTCCCACTTCCATTTTTGGAAGGCTTTACAGGTAAGGAAATGATGATATGTATTTTGTAATCAAATAACTTTTAGAATATTACCAACTCTCCTGCCCCTTTATCCATACAATTTGCTTTTGTTGCAAATTAACATCTAAGATTCCATTAGGATATTTGCACAGGGGTCTAAAGTGCTCTGGGAAATGATCTGTGTGTTAAACGGTCTTTAGCTGTGGGCAATTATTCTGCCTATCTACCTTGTCTTGGCATTGTGCAGCAGTGAATTCATGATAAATAATGCCCAATGATAATGTCCTCTGTGATGGTGATTCAAATAGCCTTTGTCACTTGACTTGAGGCAGTAGAGGCATTGAATGAACTGTTCATACGTGAGTGACTGAAAGACAGCAGATGACACTAATTAAAATCAAACCACATTTCCTTTTTCTTCCTAGTTCAAGATTTTATTGACCATTCTCCCATGGTATTTCTAAGATTTACCTTTTTTTATACAGTGTTATATTAGTTTCAGGCATACAAAATAGTGATTCAACAATTCCATACATCACTTAATGCTCATCACAACAAGTGTAATCTCTTTTTTTTTTTATGTTTTCAATGTTTACTTTTGAGAGAGAGAGAGAGCTCGAGCAGGGGAGGGGCAGAGAGAGAGAGAGGGAGACACAGAATCTGAAACAGGCTCCAGGCTCTGAGCTGTCAGCACAGAGTCCAACACAGGGCTTGTAACCACCAGTTTGTTCTCTGTATTTAAGAGTCTGGTTTTTTGTTTATCCACTTTTCTTTCTTTCTTTTTTTTTTTTTTTTTTTTGAAAACAAGCCTCATTTCTGTCTCTAGGCCTAACCTTATAAAATCACTGGCACTCTGACTGACACTAGTGACGTAAATTCATATTTTGAAATAAGTTGGTAATTAAATAAGGAAATGGAACCCATGTAGTGAGGAAGTGAGAATCCATGTCAGTGCCCAGAAGTTCTGCAATTTTTATTGAGATGAACTTTAAAAGTCCCAAACGTCTTCCCAGGACCTCCTACTTGCTCATACTGTAGGACTGTGGATTACAGCTGTGAGTAATTCTGGCTGTAACCATACTTAAGGAGTAATATTTATCATACAGACATATAAGCCTTTGCCTCAAACTAATGTGTGAAGGTGTCTTTTACTATGAAAATATCCAGGCTCCTACAGATATTTCTGAAGGACATGTATCTGTTCCTCCGAGCTAGCTCTGGGCATTCGACACATCTCCATGAGGGGGCAAAGAAGTGATGCCAAAGTGGCAGTCCCTTGTCTGAACTCTTGATTTGCCTTCCCCGACAGCCCTGCTTGGAGAGGAACAGAGATTAGAGAGATGGCTGGCTCCTGGGAATGTGACAAGTGACAGCTTCCATCAGCATTTATCTCTACTTTGCAAAAATAAGGGAAGTCTGGAAACAGGCCCCTGTGGAACCTGCTGGCAGTCAACAGGCCATCCTGAGCCGGGCCTTCAAATCCAGAAATACATGCATATTATCTGTCATAACCAGATAAAGAGGCTGCCAACCTTGAAAGTGACTCGAATTTGACCTTCCTTCACCGAAACAAGGCTAATTGTTTAATGACCAAAAGATTTATATGCATTGTCTTTAATCATTACATTGAACTCTCAGATGAATATTACTACCGTGTTTAATGGTTGAAAAAAAATACCAAAGCTGAGAAAGAGTTGGTCATCTCACACAAGAGCCCACAGCAGGTAAACGGGGGGCTAGGATCCCAACTTGCCTGCCTGGCTCCAAAACTCAGGCTCTGGCTACTGTGCAAATGGACCTCTTGCTCTCTGAAGAAGGCTGGGTAAAGTAAGCCTGCTCTCTGCAAGACTGGGCTGTATTTGTGAAACTGTCTTTCTAGTTAACCTCTGTCCTGAAATGTTTCTCAGAAAGGAACACCCCCTCAGGGATTCTTAAGGGTATGACTGGCTTGCTTCTTCCTGTCATTTTTCTAAAATCCAAAGCCAGGAATAGTATACATATTTGTTTCAATGCATCCATTTCTTCTGTGGTCTTAACTTTCATTTCACCTCAGGAGAGTCTCCCAAGCAAGCCTTGTGAAACTTCAAGCAATACTCCCTTTTGCTAATAATTCTTAAGAAGCATCTGGCTCTAAAGGTATGTGCTGCTGGCCTGTCTCCTAGAAAAATGGAAGGACAGAAAATTGTTGTTTGTTTTATTTTAATTAACTAGCCATCTGTGACTGTAAGGCCACAAACAAGCTATTGAAAAGGAGTTTTTATAGAGTTACATTTAGTATCCAAAATTAGTATCTTTTTAAATAAATGAAGGCAAGTTGGAGAAATGAGATTGTATCTTATCTGTCTTTATTAAGGTTCCCAATCCTGACCCTCTTACCTAATAACCCTAACCAATGTTCTCATGTCTGGGCAATAATGTGCCAAAGGGAGGACTTAGGGCCTGGCACGTTCATCCAGAATCTGACCAAAATCAAAGACCTGTAATCAGAAAGACAGGAGAATGGTGCCAAAGTCCAGAATCACAACCAGCCAATCAGCTGGAGGGTTGACTAACAGGATACAGATGCAATCAGACAAGCTAACTCTAGTAGGGAGATGTTGAACCAGGGGTGGGCAGATCAGCTGGATAGTGGAAGCCTGAGAACTTTCTAGGTGATTCCTTTTGCACTGACTTTGGCCCACCTTGCTGGGCTAAAAGTGAAATGAAACTATGTTGGAAGATGTTATGTGTTATTGATTAAATGTCGGTATCCCCCTAAAATTAATCTGTTGAGATTCTAACCCCCAATGTGATGGTAATAGGCGGTGGAGCCTTCGATAGGTGATTAGATCATAAAGGTGAAACCCTCATGAGTGGGATTAGTGCCTTGCAAAAAGGACCTGAGAGAGCTCTCTCACCCCTTCTGACATGTGAGGACACAGCAAGAAGACGGCTATCTATGAGCCAAAAGGTAGATCTCACCAAACACTGAATCCGCCAATGCCTTGATCTTGGACTTCCCAGATTCCAGAACTGTAAGAAATAAATTTGTCATTTATAAACCACCTAGTCTATGGTATTTTTGTGATAGCAACCCAAATGGACTAAGATGGACTTTTTACAACTTTTGCACTGAGAATATGGGTAATAAAGAAGATACACCTGAAAGTCATATATTAAAATGAACTTTGCTTGGTACGTAAGGAATATGCCAAATATAAACTCTTGACCATATTTCAAAAAGCAAGAAACAGCATACTTGCATGGTAGAGGTTTTCCAGAGAGTCTGTTTCTCTCATCATACCATCATGACCTCTAACCAGTCTGGTTCAGTATCTTGAAGCTCACAGCACAGGCCAAGCACCACATAAAGCAAACTCCTTTCCCGTTCCCTATTGTAGTCTTCACCTGGGAAGCCCTCTGCCTCTTTCATACTTCTCAGTCTGTCCTGACATCCCAGTGTACTAGCCAGGCTCCACGCCTGTCTCTAACTGGTTCCTCTGACAGCAGCTTTGTAATTCTGCCTTCACTCTGCCTCAGGGATCCCCTCCTTTGTCTGTTCCTCGCTTACCTGACTTTTTCCAGCCTTTCAGAGAAGAGGGAGAGAATGCCACTCCTTTACCTTGAACCATGGAGTGGTTAGTCCTGTAATGAGAAAAAGGTAAAAATCTCTCCCCTACTACTGTGGTAAGTTCCATCTACCATGGTCCATTCCTTTCTGTTAAACACTGATCTATCCTTGCTACCCTCTTTTAAAGTGTAAATACTTTTATAAGACAGAGACTTTTAGCATGAATTAATTTACCTCATTTTTTCCCCAGGACAGAAGAAACCAGGATAACAGAAGCAACTCAGAGAAAAGAAAGCACTACAATACAGAAAAAGAGAGAAGAAAAGGAAATAGAAGCACCAGGCAACAT
The DNA here is from genome assembly GCF_028749965.1 of Puma concolor. Taxonomy (NCBI): domain Eukaryota; kingdom Metazoa; phylum Chordata; class Mammalia; order Carnivora; family Felidae; genus Puma; species Puma concolor. The sequence continues at coordinate 47,765,202 of NC_141672.1, forward strand.
CACCCCTTTGCAATTTCACTATTACTATGGACAGCATTGGACTTTTGAAAACAATATCCTACCTGAGCTACATCTTCAGAATGAAAAGGTCAAAATAGTTTACAGGTTTATTATTGTTGCCTTGGGCCAAAAATCAAGGATTAAATACAGACTCATTAATATTTGTGTAGTGGGATAATATTTGAAATATTAACCTAGAATTTTCCCCCTTATTCCCTCCTCTACCCCATCCTTCCTACTGCCACCTAGTACTCTTAGCCCCTTCCTGGGCCCCTGTAGCTAGGACCTTCCTTATTTATTGCCTCAGCCAAGAGCCTAGGAAGCCTGCTAAGTCCTTCAGATTTGCCCACTCAGGCTTGTGCGAGAGAGAGCGATGGCTTCACAATGTCTCTTCTTGCCCAGAGGGCCTGAGACAGCTTCATGGAGTTTTCCGTATGCTACTGTGGTACCCCAGCTGAACGACAGTCAACACGCTACTGAGAGAGGGCTAGCAGGCCTGAAGACACGAGGTTGGGACCAGAAAGACACAACAGTGACCCACTGATCACTCATCAAAGATCAGGCAGGAATGCTGACAATCTTGATAGGTGTCAGGATGGATAAATGATGACAACGTAAAAGAGATGCTCCCAACTCTCACCTCCAGTCTGACTCCTTGGCACAGGTGAGCACCCCAGAACTCAGACCCTAAGATTAATATTTTACCACCTGGTAGAAGAGAGAAAAAGAGGGCACATTTCTTACATAACTGCACGTGCAGCCTGGAATGTGTTCCCTCCATGTTGGTTGATAAAACAAGTTGCAATTCAACACTAGAGAGAAAAACATTTCTAAATTCAGTTTTTAACTTTAATTCCAGTAGAGTTAACATACAGTGTGATGTTCGTTTCACGTGGTCCAACAAGTCTATACATTACTCAGTGCTCATTGTGATAAGTGTACTGAGGGAAAACCATTTTTAAGAAGAAACAAGAGGGGTGCCCGGGTGGTTCAGTCTGTTAAGCATCTGACTTCGGCTCAGGTTGCGATCTTGCGGTTCATGGGTCAGGTTCTATGCTGACAGCTCGGAGCCTGGAGCCTGCTTCAGATTCTGTGTCTCCCACTCTCTGCCCCTCCCCCACTCATGCTCTGTCTCAAAAATAAACAAACATTAAAAAAAATCTTTTTAAAAAGAAGAAACAAGAAGACAGGGCACAAGGTGGACATGGACAGAAGCAAATGGGGAGCCTCTGCCTCATGGCATGTGAGTCATGTGGCACTTGTACTTGAATGACATGTATAGGGATTCTCTCCCGGGAACTTCGGTGCCAGGAACTCTTGCAGGGGCAGCGCCGCCCACACTCATACTCCAGAGGCTTTGCACAGTGTGAACTGACACATGAAGCTGGCTAGGTTTACATTTCAGTTAGCAAGAGTTACAATATGACATTTCTTTCAGACCCAGAATTGTGAAAATTACTTTCCACGAACCCTGAAGCCTAAACCCTATAAAGGAAAGAAAAGGGTCAGGGTTGGAAGAAGAATATAAAAATAGAAAACACAAAAATAAGATAGGACAGGAATGAACAAAACAAGAGAAGTATAAAGAAGAGAGATAATACGTAAGATCATGCAAACAGTCTCTAAGCCACATCCAGTATTGCCCCAACTCCCAGGATACCCCTACTATTTCAATAGCTTTACTTTCCTCTAGGTTAACATGACCTATCATTTCAATTGCTCACATCTTCACTGATGCTAATAATGGCAGGCCAGATGCCCCCATTTATCAAAAAAGCCAAAAGTCTTATGTAGTCACAGACGCTGAATTTGGGAGTAGGAAAAATAATCGTAAGAGGTCATAAGTAGAAATGACTTTAGCTCAATTTCCTCATGTTACAAATGAAAAAAAGTCATACCCTGTGAGGATAAACTGTTGCCAGAGTTCAAATGTCTAGTTGGTGACAGGCCTGAGTCTGGAATCCAGGTTTCCTAATTTCCTATCCTGTACTTATTTCACTCCTTATTTACCACGTTGCTATTCACTACACATCTTGAAACACACATGCTTTCCCTGATTTCTGTCAATAGCACCAACTTTTTTTCCTTCCATTTCTATGAAGGACGCAGTTAAGGATGGCTGAGATGAACAAAGTCTACTGCATCTACTTACAAAAAGAAAGAGAAAGTTATGATAGCCCAGAGACTCTGTTTTTCCATACTTAGAGCTCTACCTGGAAAAGTTCTGGAAAAGTCTTATAATAGTAATAAGTTATAAAAAAAAAAAAAAACATTGGCTCTAGAGTCACTATATTAGATTATAGTCAGCAGATGGTGTGGATGACAGCAGACCTCAGTTGGGGAAAGGGTAAACCATCGTTGTATCACTAGGTCCTAAGAGACAGGCTTAACACACTGGAAGTAAACAGGAGAAATGTGGCAGGAAAAATGGGGCTTTGCTCAATGTTATTGCCAATTAAACAGAACTGTTGTTCAGTTATTTCTTTGAAAGAAGGAAACAATGTATGTGTTCATTTAGGGAAAGGCATCTTCTAAGAAGGTTGCAAAATTTTTTAAAAATATGTGTTAGAAAACTCTTTGTCCTTGGAGTAAAGCCAGACTTAAGGAAGCCTTATTACCACAGGATATCTTTGCAGTTAAGGAGGACCATTAAAAACGAATGCCATAGTCACCATAAGGAGCTAAGAAAATTGTTCATGTGTCATGGGCATTGAGAAGAAAAAACACAAAGCACTTTCTAAAAATGGAAATCCCCCAATTCTTGATGCTGATGCTTCCTAATTTTCGTGGAAAGACAAAATTTCTTTAAAAGGACACCTCTGTTCAATTTGAAAAATGAGTTCTGGGCTGTTCTCATGTGATATCAAGTTATACAGAGTCTCACGGTACATTAACATCACTTATCAGGCAGCGAGCTCTACTGAGAGACAGCATAATGGATGGAGGAAGTCGGTGCATTATCCAGTCCTTTCTCATGGGTTTTTCCAAAGCTAGATATGTAGCAACATGCCTGTACAGACCATTTCTGGAATTGTTACCTCATATTTAAAATAATGGTAGGCACTATGATCTTGATCTTCTTTAATCCATCCTATACCAAATTGACTAATTAATCTTTCCTTTTAAAAAAAGAGAGGGCTCTAAGAAGATGTTATTCTCCTGCTAAAAATCTGTCCATGTCTTCCTATCATGTACCGAATAAATTCCAGCCCTCATGAACATGGTAATTCATAGCCTCATGATTTGGCACAAATTTTGCTTGGCACAAAGTAGCATGCAATTATTGCTTTATTTTATGTTTTTTGTTGTTGTTAATGTGCCAGATGAACCTTTCATCCTATTCTTTTAACTATTTTTTTAGTTTTCATTTCCTCGTTTGCTAATTTTCTATTTATAACTTCTGATAGGGGATTATTAGTCATTCCAACTTAGAACTAGGAACTCTTTTACCTATTAAGGCATGTAATCTTATATCAAGAATGTTTATGACATCTTTTTCAGAGTCGATGATATTAACTTAAGGGTGAATTTAGAAAGTCAAAACACTTACAGCTTAATTGGTAGGACCAGAGTTTGTCTTTCACACCATTCATGTCTAGAATCTCTTTCTGGATGCTTTCCTTCTCACCCTCTGCCCTTGCTGTCTTCTACCGGAGTCATATAAAACTACCCAGAGTTTTCTGGTTCCAGATATTTCATAAATAGACATTGACCAGCCTTAAGAGTTCTGATCCTTTGTACCTTTACCAATCTGATAAACTGTTGAGAATTATTGGGTTAGTTAAAAAAAAAAAAAAAAAAAAAAAAAGAGCTGTCTTTTTTCCTTCTGAGTGGTAGACCTTCCTCTCTGCCCTGGATGCCCTAGCTAGACCTGGGCCTTAAGATTTTTGAAACCTGGGTGAGTATATGTGAGGAAGTGGTCATTTAAGAGTTGCAAGTTCTTTTGCACCCAGAAGTGGAGACATCTTTCTTCACTTTGGAAGAGACTAGTAATTGTTCTTGAGAAAACCTATTAAGATGCTTCCCCTTGTTAGTATGTTAACTTGGCCATGGATGCTATACAATCACATACTATTCTGTGGTGGTTGACCCCAAGCTTTAGCTCTGAGGCTTTTTGTGTTATTTTGGGAATGGTGGGAGGACAGGAAGAAGTGGAAGAGGAGCTGAGAGTTGTCTCTGGGAGTAGAAACTGAAGAGAAAGTTTGAAGCGGAAGCTTTATGACTCTGGGCAGAGCAGTGTGCACCCACTAGGTTCAGAGCTGGAAAGAGGACTGACCCTCCCTCCTCCCAGCTCAGCCTGGCACTGCTCTTGCAGGAACCCAGATTGGAGGCGGCTTTGGGAGAGTCAGAAGACAGCACCTTGGCAAGGCCACCACCAACATCAGGAGGGGACAGCACCAGTAGTGAGACAACAGCAAGGTTCCTTCAAGCTACTTGGAGGCCAGGAAGGCACGGGGGTGGACACAGTATTGCCAGAGCAGGGGAGAAGGGACATGGTGGATGAAGATGCTTATTGTGGTAGACAGAACAAACTGTAAGCAGATGTAAGCTCTCCATTGGGGACCAACAAGCAATATTTGGAAATATTTGGCTAGCAATCAAGTCAGTGGGGATTCAAGTCATAATTTGGGCATTAAAAACTTAATATGACCTCATATATACTTAGTGAAAAGCCTGACCATATCAGTTGCACACACTTTAAGGATACATCTATGAGGAAAATTCCCCTACCTTCATTACGTAACTCAAGAAAGTACCTCGGATTACAGGTATATGTGAGACCTGTTAGGAATGAAAAACCCACCATGGCAGGCCTATTGAGGAACTATTTTATTTTTATTATTTTTTTAAGTTTATTTCTTTATTTTGAGGGAGACAGAGATAATGTGAGTGGGGGAAGGGCAGGGGGAGAGAAAGAGAGAATCCCAAGCAGGCTCCACACTGACCCCTGACAAGCCCCATGACCCTGGGATCATGACGTGAGATGAAATCAAGAGTCAAATGTTCAACCAACTGAGCAGATTTTAAAGCAGATTGAGCTCTGCAATGCCTTTCACATCAAAATCCAAACAGTGACTTACAGAGGATGAGCCCCTGGTGAGCCCATGTGAGGATGATGACAATATCATTATAGGTCATGGAATGGAAGTGCCCTGGGTCAGCAATATAGACTGAGTGGCAATTATGAGCAAGGCCCTGTGCCAGATGAATCAGGAGCTATCAAAGTGCCTATAGTTGGATTGACTTAGGAAGGTCCTATCTGCAATCATTCCAGGGACTTAGGTCTGCTATTTGATTTAAGATTTTAGTTTTAAGTAATCTCTACACCCATGTGGGGTTCAAACTCACAACTCCCAGCTCAGGAGTTGAATGCTGTACTGACTGGGCCAGCCAGGAGCCCCAAGCCTGCTATTTAAATACAATGGATTGTAATCCTCTCAAAGAATCTCCCATGGAATAACTTTTCATTTTTTTCAAAATACATTAGACTTCTTCAGTGTCTGCATAATTATGGTTTTATATTATTTGGCTTTCCAACAATCTGTATGTACGTTCCTCTCCTACCCCACTCTCTGTCTTCTAGTTCTTCAAGTCCTGGATCAGCGTGGACATGATTCTTTCTGCCTGGAATATTGTTTTGCAGTCCCCCTCCATTCTCCTCTTTCAGCTACCTTTTATTTACCTTTCAGGTCCTGCTTTAGGCGTCTTTTTGCTGGGGGGCCTTCTGTGATTGAATGTCCCCATTCTTGTCTTCTGAGTACTGCAACAGCACCCTTCCAGGCTTTTCTCATGGCTACTTTCAGCTTTCCATCTGCCAATTTTTTTAAATTATTTTACTTACTTACTTGTTTATTTATTTAGAGAGCACATGTATAAGCAGGGGAGGGGCAGGGAGAGAGAGAGAGAGAGAGAGAAAGAGAGAGAGAATCCCAAGCAGGTTCCATGCTATCAGCTGGGAGCCCAACATGGGGCTCAATCCCACCAACCCTGAGATCATGACTTAAGTGAAATCAAGAGTCGGAGGCTTACCAGACTGCTCCTCTATCTGCCTATTTAATTGTCCACTTTGTCACTGGACTCTGAGTTTTGCCCCTAATTCAGTGCTTGACTCTTACTTAATAGGCATGCGGTATATATGTGTCCATTTCAACTGATCTTTTGTCAGTTTCCCCTAATAACTGATACCCCTTAAGAGAAAGGTCATATCAATTGTTCTTGATTTTACAAGTAGAAACATCTTGCTGAAAGATGCCACTGAAATTAAAATTCCATTTACATCCTTTTCCTCTCTAAGAATTATAATGAATTCCATGTTTCGCCTCTGACTCAGACTAAGTCTTCAAACCGATCCAAGAAAGTTTCACTTAATCTTAAAATTCATTTATCACTAATAGGGTTCTTGTAATTTTCATGACCTTTGAAGGAGATCAGAAATTTGCAGATATCAAAGAATCTCAGAGGTCCCTGGACTCCTCAAAAGACAATTTCAACATACATGGAAGAGTATGTTGAATTTTTGTTTTTAGCCCCACAGGCTGTGCCACTGTTAGTAAGAAAGCCAGCAGCATTAAGTAGGGGAGAGAGCAGAGTTGCAAAAAAAGATTCCATGTGACCTAAAATTTAGGTCTATGGCCTCTCCTCAGAGTTTCACCAAGGTATGGGAGCCAAAAAGAGTTTGTGAACAGCTTCAAAGAAAAAGATACAAGTAATTTTACAAGCCGTTTAAGGATTGAGAAGTTGAATTACCTTTGTTGACGTCTGTGTGGATTGGCCAATAGTTCTGAGAAGAACAGGTTTAGTAAATGAGGAATCACAGGGCTAGTTGAAACGTAAATAAATAAGGTACTTCGGGTGCCTGGGTGGCTCAGCTGGTTAAGTGTCAGTCTTTGGCTTGGGTCATTAATTCACGGTTCACCGGTTTGAGACCTGTGTTGGACTCTGTGCTGGCACTGGGAGTCTGGAGCCTGCTTCGGATTCTGTGTTCCCCTCTCTCTCTGTGCCTCCCCTGCTCACACTCTGTCTCTCTCTACTTCAAAAAAAAAAAAAAAACGTTTAAAAAATTTTTTTAAAAAATAAGGTACTTTACGGGGAGCCTGGATGGCTCAGTTGGTTAAGCGTCCGACTTTGGCTCAGGTCGTGATCTCACAGTTCATGGGTTTAAGCCCCGCATCAGGCTCTGTGCTGACAGCGTGGAGCCTAGTGCCTGCTTCAGATTCTGTGTGTGTCTCTCTCTCTCCGCCCATTCCCCGCTCATGCTCTCTCTGTCTCTCAAAAATAAATGTTAAAAAAAATAAAAGGTACTTTAGGGGCGCCTGGGTGGCGCAGTCGGTTAAGCGTCCGACTTCAGCCAGGTCACGATCTCGCGGTCTGTGAGTTCGAGCCCCGCGTCAGGCTCTGGGCTGATGGCTCAGAGCCTGGAGCCTGTTTCCGATTCTGTGTCTCCCTCTCTCTCTGCCCCTCCCCCGTTCATGCTCTGTCTCTCTCTGTCCCAAAAATAAATAAACGTTGAAAAAAAAAATAAAAAAAAATAAAAGGTACTTTAGATGCTGAATACCACTGATTCTACCTCACAAAACTTATAAACAAAAAGGAAGCCAGAGGGGGAAAGGGAAAAAGAACATTAAAAAAGGAAGGCTTGGAAATATAGGAAGATATCGTGTTGCATAATGTGTTTGCTGCCAGTAAGTAGCAGGTGACAGTCATGGAGGTTCTGCAAGTGCTTTCATATAGATTAGCCTGTTTTTTTCTTAACTAATCCTCGCCACAACAAAGTGAGGCAAGTATTGCCATTATTTCTGTGTAACTGATGATGAATCTGAGCTCAAAGTTCACAAAGCTAATCTGACAGGACTGAGAACTGAATCTAGGTCTGTCTGCAACCTCTGTGTGATTTCAGTGACACCCGTAGTGATTTTACTCAAATCAGCAAGTCAATAAGATTGATGTGGTCATACGAGGAGAAGGCTACTTGGAAAAGAGAAACCTCTAAGGCAGTGAGAGAGGTCAACACTACATTACTCTCCATTTTTTAAAAAAAAATGTTTATTTATTTAGGGGGAGGGGGGAGGACAGAGAGACAGAGAGAGAGAGAGAGAGAGAGAGCAAGAATCCCGAGCAGGCTGCACACTGTCAGCGCAGAGCCCCTCATGGGGCTCAAACCCACTAACCATGAGATCATAGCCTGAGCTGAAATTGAGAGTCGGATGCCAACTGACTCAGCCATCCAGGCGCCCCTACATTACTCTCCACTTTAGTTTACTTTTTAAAAATGTTATTTAATTATACAAGTAACATACAAGTGTATACTCATCATATAAAGTTCAAAAATATAGAACTTAAGATCTAACTTCATTTCTTCACCACCTTCCAGGACTAGCTATGTGGGTAATTTGGAGCTTATTCCTTCAGATTTTTACTGATGATTTATGTGTATATGGGTGAATATATATGTATATTGTACATGTATAGTGTAGATTTGTGTTTTTAATATAAAAATAAGATCAAACCACAGATCACTTTTCTGTGACTTGCTGTTTTCACTTAAGAATATGATTTGATGGGGCGCCTGGGTGGCGCAGTCGGTTGAGCGTCCGACTTCAGCCAGGTCACGATCTCGCGGTCCGTGAGTTCGAGCCCCGCGTCAGGCTCTGGGCTGATGGCTCAGAGCCTGGAGCCTGTTTCCGATTCTGTGTCTCCCTCTCTCTCTGCCCCTCCCCCGTTCATGCTCTGTCTCTCTCTGTCCCAAAAATAAATAAATGTTGAAAAAAAAAATTTAAAAAAAGAAAAAAAAGAATATGATTTGGCAATCTTTCTCTACCAGTACATTCTTTTTAACTGCTTTTTGCACAGTGCCCCATAGTCTGAGATATACAATAGTTCATTTTGCCATTCTTCCCAATGTCACGGTGTTTCCTATTATGGGTTGGCTTTTGTTTTGATTGTTGTTTTGTTTTCAAAACAGATATGATCCACTTTGAATTATATTTCCTAGTATTACGTCTCTGTCAGAAAGGATTTAGTAAAGATACTCTCTCTCATTGCCCCTCAGAATGTTTTGCAGAAAATCTGTGACTTACCTGTGAAATTTCAGGAAGGTGTATACATAGTAAAGTTTTACAATAATATATCATCTAATAATTAACACCTAAAATTCTAAAGATGAAAATAAGGAATTCCCTTTGCTGAATAATGCTTTATTTCCTTTTTACAGACAAAGAATATTAATATCCAAATATTTCATCTTATTGAGATTATAGATCACATAACGATCTCTAGGAAAGTGTAGAGCTGAACTTGGTCCATCTTTATTTTGCAAATATAAGGAACTTAACCCAGTATGTTTTATTTCCTGATTTTTTTTTTATTTTTCTAACCTCACTTTTCCCTTCTCCTATTTTCTCACTTACATTCATTGTTTTTAGTGTATTTCTAGAAATCGACTCAAATTCTTTTTGAATAGGTGAGAGGATGAACAGATGATTGGATGGATCAACAGACAGAAATTGTTGAATGAGCCAAAAGGCACCTTTTCCTGAGCTACCTCTGTCAAACATTATTTTTCCTTATTTGTATAATGTTTATTTTTGCAATGAATTACTGCCTTTACTACAGTAAACATACCACGGAATCTCCTTTGTACCATATCCTTTTCTGAATTTGGAATGTTGAATTCCTGCATCTATATTTATGGTCTTTACATTTACTATTTTCACTTAAATATATAAAAGCTCTTTGGTAAAAATTAATCTAGTCATTTTTTACATGCTTGACAAAGTTGGTTAAGCACTTGTGCTTGCATATAAGTATTTACTGTTTATAGTGGATCAACTAGTATCCCCCCAAAATTCTTGTTCAGAATGTAGCTCAGAACCTCAGAATGTAGCCTTTCTTGGAAAAATAGTCTTAGCAGATGTAATTCGTTAAGATGAGGTCATACTCGGTTAGAGTGGGCCTTAATCCAATGACCGGTGTCCTTTAAGAAAAGGAAGGACTGACATACAGACACACAAGGAAGATCATGTGATGACAGAGGCAGAGATTAGAGAAATGCAACTAAAGGCGAGCAACCATCAGAAGCTAGGAGAGAAGCATGGGACAGTTCCTCCCTCACAACCTCCAGAAGGAACCAACTTTGACAACATTCACAACTGTGAAAGGATGAATTTCTGTTGTTTTAAGCCACACAGTTTGTAGAAATTTACTTATGGCAGCTCTAGGACACCAATATACTGTCCCTCTATATCTTCATTAAGATTACCTCCAAAGAACCAAGAGCATCTCAAGAGGTTTATAGTTTCTAACCTGAAAGTAAGGTAATATGAGTGATCAGGGCTTATCATTTCTAACTCGAGAAGTATAATAATATGAATAATCAGATAAAGGACTGTGAGCTCTCATTGATGATTAGTAATTATTTTGACACTGAAGTTCTAAACTGAAGAAGTAAAGAAGTGAATTGTAAACATGAGACCATTGTTACTCATTTCTTATATTTAAAATACAGGTTACTTAATCTTAAAGAAGATTAAATTTCTGAAGAACTTTGCTTTCCTAGCATCCTATTTTAATTTGTAAATGATATTACCCTAACGTCTTAAAAGTATGGTTCAAAAAGCAATGGGAAAGCTGTGAAGGGGGTCTGTGGGCTTGTAAGTCTACAATCATATATTGATTGACACTTGAAATGCTGACTTATGATGTAAGGATAAAGACACTGTCTTAAGCAGCAGTTACAACACTGAATTGATTCTGCCACTCAGTCCTTTAAAAACGCAGCAAATTACTCAGAGTTGCACTAGTGGAAATCCCTACTTAAACATAGCTTCTTTTTTCTCTCCTTTCTCACTTATCATAGGAGAATCAGAATAAACTACAAATATACAAGATACTATATCTAAGTCTTAATAAAACTTATGATTATCAATTACTTATTGTTAAAGGTAATTGATATGAATTATATACTATATGTACATACTATGTATGAATTATGTACCATATACTTTGTGAATAAATAAATATTTACTTTCGGTTTACCTCTGGGATAAGATAGGAAAAACTCCTGGAGCACAAAAGTCATCAAATGCATCCACAGTGGATGCATAATGCAGACCTCACAATAGCCTATGGTCATAGTCTAACTCGCTTTTCTATAATGAAAGGGCAGGGATATAGCCAAATCTTCTTTTCCGATGTAAACAAGCTAAGGATTTTGTGGTTTCCTCCATTAAGAATGCATCAATATTGTATTGATCTGCAATCTGTTTCATTTGAATATATACCTTCAATGCCATTGGCCTTTATTTCCAGAAGGAATATAAAAAAAATTGGGGGGCACCTAGGTGGTGCAGTTGATTGAGCACCCCACTTCAGCTCAGGTCATGATCACGCAGTTCCTGAGTTCAAGTCTCACACTGGGCTTGCTGCTGTCAGTGCAGAGCCCTCTTTGGATCCTCTCTCCCCCTCTCTCTGCCCCCGCCCTACTTGCACTCTCTCTCTCTCTCAAAAATAAATAAACATTAAAAAAAATTTATGGGGTTTTGGTAGGAACAATTTTGTGGCCAGACCTCTTCCAAATCTTTAAGTAAATGCATTTGATAATTCTACATTTTAAGTGTGACACTAATTAACACAAAACAAACCATCAGCAAAATAGCAGTAGACAACAAATATTTGTTGAATGAATAAATAGAAGGATGAATGACTTTATTCATTATGTTTTCGTATGTTATTTCTGCTCACATAGCTACATTTTTATTGTAATTTGGCTTCCTCTATTGATCTGTCTTTAGGGAAAGAATGACTTCTGTGGTCATTCTGCATTACAACTATATTCCTTATAGAAGCTAAAAAGTTGGCATTCTGGGTTTATTTAAAGATACCTCTAGACTGGGAATGCTTCACTGTAGGGCCTAGCTAGTACCTGGAACTTAGCAAATAACTAATATATATTCAATGAATCTTCCCTGCTTTAGTCTAGTTTATCATTCCATTTAACCTGTACACCCAAAGAAGACACCCTCTGTCATGGTCTGAATGTTTGTGCACCCTCCTAAATTCACATGTTGAAATCCTAATCCCCAAGGTGATGGGGTTAGGAGGTGGGCCCTTATAAAAGAAGCCTCGCAGAGCTCCCTCGTTCCTTCTGATACATGGAAACCCAATGAAAAGATAACTGTCTATGAGCCATGAAGATCTCACCACACACATCTGCCGGCACCATGATCTTGAACTTCCCAGCCTCCAGAACTGTGAGAAATAAATGTTTATTGTTGATAAGCTATGCAGTTTATGGTATTTTGTTAAAGTAGCATGAAAACACTAGGACATTCAAACTGGATAAATAGTAATCCTACAAAAATAAAAAGTACAATAAAAATTGTAATGTAGTGGATGGCTTATCAAATCAGAGGTAGAGCAGATAGGGGTATAGCTATATAGCCACCCTCTTTCTTCATTCTAAATTTTCCATCACATACTTTGGACAAAGTCATTTCAAATATGGGTGTGGGTTATTGGCTCAGTATAAACCACATGGCATAAGGCTACTCCTGATATTTTTATACAGGTGAAAATGGATTAAAATGAGAAACAGGGAAACCTTAGAGAAGAAAAGGGAAAGGGGGTATAAAATTGCACCATGTAACTTTCGAGAGATAAGGAGGGGAAGATGGTTGTTGTTGCTAGATAGCCCCAGTCATATATACCTAATGGGGAAGAGAAGATGGCAGGATGTGCAGATGAATTACTTCAGTCTTTAATAGTACAAACCACCTGCCTTTGCCTCTTTTTTCTCTCCCACGCCCACAGGAACTCCCCCAGGCTTGGTTCCACCTCCACCTGGTTATTGCAGCAGCCTAGATACACAAATACCAGAAGTCTGAATCAATCAAACTTATTTGGCTTACCCGTAGGAGGCTTGATCTTGGGTAATGACTAAAATATAATATAATGCTTTACACACATACCATGAATGTTCAGATACTGCTGTGTCAACTGCATACAATTATAATGTAGAGTAGTGATAAGGAGCCACCTGACACCTATGCCAACAAGTTCGGACTGCACAGAGGAAACCTTCCCCCCCTTATCAGGATATTATGATCTAAAAAGATACTCAAAAGAGCAAAAGTAGGAGAGTAGTAGCAGGAAGGATGATTTTTTTTAAGCAGAAAAGGAAGCTGAGAAGAGCAACTTCATGGCCTTTGCCTCGACATGGCTAAGGAATAACAAGCAAATAAGCACATACAGTTGCACGAAATTAGAAATTATATTTTCACGTATCTTTTACTCACTGTCAGCCTGGGGCCAGCCACACGGGTCTGTCCTTCTAGTTCGGCTCACTTCCAAGAGGCAGAAGCAATCTCAACTCCCCAAAATACTGAGTGACATCTCCCTTCACCAAAGTCTAAACCAAAATAGTGAAATCAGAAAAGAATGTGGGATCCCTTCTCCTGTCAACTGGATTGTGGGGTTTGTTTGGTTTTTTTTTTTTTTTTTTTTTTTTTCATCATCTTTGAGGATCAAGAGCCTCTTAAGGCTACCTAAAAGAGTATGGCCTTACACAATGGACCAGAAGAGGATAACTCCCAGATTAGGGGACAGGAGTCCCCAAGATGGTGAAAACATTATGGGGAAAAGTGAAATTCAATATTGTGAAAACCACTACCCACGGTTTACTATCAAGATTGCCTATGCCAGAGAACTAAAGAAAAATGGTGGAAATCTTGATATGATCACAACATTTAAACAATAGAAATATGCATTTAATACAAGGTAGAGAGTAATCTTTTTTTATAAAGGATGATATTCATTAATAGGAATTGTATGGTCCTAATGAGTTAACATTTGGCTAAAATAATCAGAAGTCATACGGGTAGGCTATGCTCCATCAAGAAACCTAAAGAAATAGACATATTTTAAACGTTATATCTCTTACTTTGAATCCACTTCATGGTACTTATCACACCCTACGCTAATGTATCTGTTTATTTGCCTATATCCCCCACTAGACTATAAGGTCCTTAAAGAAGGAACTGAGTCTCTCCCATTCTCTTTTTTATTGACACCCAGAACAAAAGTGACTATCAAAGCACTGTAGAATAAATACTTTCATGGGAAGTAAACAGAGCAAAGCTCATAACTAAACTTCATATTCTGCATGTTGTCATAGAAAGACTGGAGAAGAAACTGAAAAGCAAGCATTCAGAAAGCAGTATAAATGGAGATGAGGGTTCTGATCTTAGATGTTTGAGTCAGGGCTGCAGTGTTCAGTCGGACAGGTTGTTCACTACATAAAATTATCATTTGGGCAATGGCACAAATTGGAGCAAAACAAACCATACTCTGCTTTCCAAGATATGAATTGCAACACTGTTTTGTATCTTACCTTGCACACAGGAAGCAATGTCCTTTCAAATTAATCTAACACTGTACAAGCTAGAGACCATCCTGCTTTAAATTATGACTTAATCTAACAGGTTAGATCACAAGGCAAGAAAAACTGCCCCAGGAATCTGATTCCTCCACCAAAGGAGTAAAAGAAACAGTGAAGACTGTCTGGTCATGAATTGAGAACACTGAGGTTGGAGATTGTTTTTCTCTGGATTCTCAACATAGGGTGATGTGCTCATAAAATTACTTTTTTGTAGTATAAAATAACTACATAGGGGAGCTTCAGCATTCAATCTGATCCCAGAAAGTAAGCTGCAGAATCAGAGATGCGTAAAGAACATGAAGAAACTGTTGGATCATAGAATTCCATTGCTGGAAGACATTTTAGAGATCATCTGGTTCAATAATCACTTCATTTTACAGATGAGAAAACCAAAAAGATCAAGGAGATGAAGTGACTTGCCTGTGGTTAGCTAGTAAAACTAAGTCTAGAACCTAATGTTTTCTGGCTTTCAAAATAATAATCTATCACAATCGGTTGCACTTGCCATCATTATAATGAACGTTGATTATGCACCCACTGTGTGGGAGAGGTTGAGACATATGGACTTGGTCTCCACCGATGGCCTAACAGTGAGGTTGAGAAAACAGGAAACAAGTATCGAAAAATAAACAATAATATGAGGTGGCTTCTGAAGAGAGGTTTATTTTTTTTTTTTTTATTTTTTTAAATTTTTTTTTCAACGTTTATTTTATTTTTGGGACAGAGAGAGACAGAGCATGAACGGGGGAGGGGCAGAGAGAGAGGGAGACACAGAATCGGAAACAGGCTCCAGGCTCTGAGCCATCAGCCCAGAGCCTGACGCGGGGCTCGAACTCACAGACCGCGAGATCGTGACCTGGCTGAAGTCGGACGCTTAACCGACTGCGCCACCCAGGCGCCCCTGAAGAGAGGTTTAGACTCTGGTTTCTGAGTGGCATTGGTGATGTCAACATTAGAGATCGCACGTATGCGGTGGGGTGCCTTCGTGTGGGCCTACAGCTCTGGAGGAACCAGAGCTAGGTGACTGAGAAGGTCCAAATGAGGACCTAAGATCACAAAAGCAGTGTCAGGAGAACCCAACTTCCAGGGGCCCTCTCCTGTACCTTAAGCCCTTGGGCTCATGACCCAGATTGCCAGGATGAGTGGGATAAAGCTTCTCCTCATCTGGGCTCTGAACCTCAGAAAGGCGGGGGCCGAGGCAGGTGTGCAGGGAGAAGAAAGGGGAGGCGTAACAGAATTGAGAAATCCTAAGAGTTGCAGGTGCCCTGAGCTGACCCACTACCGCAGGCCAGAGGGGAGAGCCACGAGGCTAATGCCAGGCGCGGGCAGACGAGATGCTTCCGGTGCGGCGCGCGCGGCCCTAGGGGCGGGGCCGGCGCTAAGCACCGCCCACGTCGGGCTGCGCGACAATGGGGCGGGCCTTGGAACGTGCCTGCGGCTGCCGCTGGCCTCGGAGGGGTGGAGCCACTGCTGCTGCTGCCGCTGCCGCCGCAGCCCCGGTTGGGATTTGAAAGATTAAAAACTACCGGTGGAGAGGGCGACGGCGTTGAATGTGTGGCGGAAGCGCTGGGGGCCGCGGCTCGGCGCGGGGCCGGGCAGCCGGCGGCGTCTCCACACCATGAATTACCCGGGCCGCGGGTCTCCGCGGAGCCCTGAGCATAACGGCCGGGGCGGCGGCAACGCAGCCTGGGAGCTGGGCTCAGATGCGGAGCCGGCGTTCGGCGGCGGCGTGTGCTGCTTCGACCACCTGCCCGGCGGGGACCCGGGCGACGGCGAGGTGCCCCTGGCCCTGCTGCGCGGAGAGCCGGGGCTGCACTTGGCGTCGGGCGCGGAGGACCACAACCACCACCTGACGCTCGACTCCTGTCTCAGTGATGAGACCTACGACTTCAGCTCCGCGGAGTCCGGTTCTTCGCTGCGCTACTACAGCGAAGGCGAGAGTGGCGGCGGCGGCAGTTCCTCGTCGCTGCACCCGCCGCCCCAGCCGCCGCTGGTCCCGTCGAGCGCTGGGGGCAGCGGGGCGGCGGGAGGAGGGCTCGGGGAGAGGAAGCGCACCCGGCCTGGCGGCGCGGCCGCCCGGCATCGCTACGAGGTAGTGACCGAGCTTGGCCCGGAGGAGGTTCGCTGGTTCTACAAGGAGGACAAGAAGACCTGGAAGCCCTTCATCGGCTATGACTCGCTCCGCATCGAGCTCGCTTTCCGAACGCTGCTGCAGGCCACGGGTGGCTTGCCCCGGGCCGGGGACCCGGACGGCGACCCTGTGTGCGGCCCAGCCTCCAGCTCGGGGGAGGACGACGATGAGGACCGCGTCTGCGGCTTCTGCCCGCGCGGCGCGGGGCACGAGCCCGAGATGGAGGAGCTGGTGAACATCGAGCGGGTGTGTGTGCGGGGCGGCCTGTACGAGGTGGATGTGACCCAAGGAGAGTGCTACCCGGTGTACTGGAACCGTGAGTAGCCGGCCGGGGGAGGGAGCGGGACGGGCTGCTGCTGCGGGGGCCGAGGAGCACCCGGGTGGGTTCGGGATTGACCGCCGCGGAGAGGGAGGCGTTTGAGGCCTGGCGTTTGGTAGGAGCAGGATGGAGATTAGACCCGCAGCGCCGGCAGGTGAAGGGTGAATGACCAGATGGCAAAATACAAGCCGCGTGGGGTCAGTAGGAGAAGATACCGCCAGGGTAGCGCCTCCTGGGTGAGCTGGGTGCTGCTGCCATCCCTTGGAGGTGATCCAGGAACGGATGTCCAGCCCGAAGGTTTAATTTCGTGATCCTACCTGAGCTTTGTCCACCTGGGGATCTGATTCAGTCTTATTTACTCTGAACTGCCTATGATTTAAAGAGCAGCCTGTCCTCTGAAGTGGGAATGCTTGAGGTGATCTGCACGAGAATCAACAGTTAAGTTATGGGCTCGGGAAGAAAAAAAAAAAAAAAACAAAAAAACAGTACAGCGGGAAAGAAAAGGAGATAGGTGGTTTCCACCGGGTGCGTTGGGGAGAAATGAAAAGCAGTGCTGGCAAATGGGTCCGCTCACTCTCTGTGGAATACTCGTTTTTGTCTCTTAGGTTCTTGTTTACGTATTCTCAATTTGCCTCCTAACCTTGAAAAGTGGCAAGGCCTATGCCTTGGTTTCCTCATTTATAAAATAGGGATACTTGTATCTACGTCGTAGAGTAAATGAAATAATGTACCTAACTGGCTGGAAACTGTGCTTGGCACACGTGTGATAGAAGTTAACAATGGTTCTTCTTCAATTAGATAACAACACAAATAAGTTTGTAATTAAATTAGATTAAAAGAAATGTTACATATGTAATATATGTATATTCTACTGTAATGAAACTTTTGGCCACCAATAATTTGTAATATATAGTTTTAGTTTTATGGGCCTAGTGCCTTAACTCAGATGTCTTCATTGACTGTTACTAGCCTTAGGTCTTCCATGTATTTTATAATATTCTATTTTGTATTAATATATATTGGTGACTTAGCTTCCTTTCTGTATTTTAAGCAATTTATGGGCATAGTTCACCTTTATCTTCATACTCTCATTGAGCCTAGTGCAGTAGATATTTAATAAATAGGTATTGAATTGCATGGGTGATTCTGATAATGTTAAAACATTCATATGTTAAGCCTGAGTCCCTAAGTTAGCAATTACAGTATGTATCAAGTCACCAAATAAAATAAGCATGGCAGAAAATTAAATTTCTCACTGACATTGAAGGCATTTGTTAACATTTTCACAAGGCCAGATTCATATGGGATTTGTCACATCACTCCCTTTAATTACAAGCTCACTAAGGATGGGGTATGCTTATGTTCACTCATTCATTTATTCATTCATTCAGCTCTTCTTGCCAAGTATTTGTGTGTGCATAATACAGTAGTCTTGTGAAGGCATGGGTAAGGTGGAAGAAAGGACAATCCTTACTCTTCAGGAGTTTTCCACTTAGTCTTTTCAAATGTCCTAGACATCACTATAGATTTTTTTCTTTTTTTTTTTTTTTTTTTTTTAAATTTTTTTTTTCAACGTTTATTTATTTTTGGGACAGAGAGAGACAGAGCATGAACGGGGGAGGAGCAGAGAGAGAGGGAGACACAGAATCGGAAACAGGCTCCAGGCTCTGAGCCATCAGCCCAGAGCCTGATGCGGGGCTCAAACTCACGGACCGCGAGATCGTGACCTGGCTGAAGTCGGACGCTTAACCGACTGCGCCACCCAGGCGCCCCATAGATTTTTTTCCTTTGAGTATAGAAGAACAGGACTTAGTGGAGCCAAAAAGTTGGGTAAAACTTTGCAGGGCATCCTTGGAGAGGAGTCTGGAGACCAAAGAATGAATGAATCCTACCCTTAAATTGACTAAAGTATGTTCACCTAGAATGTTGTGTACTCTTTTGGTTTATGATAAAATTGTTAGTGCTTGCATAGTGCTTTACTGTTTATAAAGTGATTTTTCACATTCTTTCATAGTGATATCATTCTCTTTATGAAGAGACAGGCTCAGTGAAATTAATGAACTTGTCCAAGGTTACTCAGCTAGAAGTGATGAAGCATTTTAAAGTCTAGTGTGGTGTCCAAAAAGCATCTGACCCACCCACCACCCAAGGGTAACAGTATCAGGAAAGCTTCCCAGATAATGTAAGACTGAGTTCTAAAGGGTGAATTGAAGCAAAAAAAAAATTGGGGAGATGCAAGGAAAGGCTTTTCAGCCAGACGGGGTAACATATGCAGGGACAGAGAAGCATGAAATTACATGGCATTTGGAGGAAATGAAGGCTGCACCTACAGCAGCCAAGACACATAGGGTAGGCTTGGGATTTGACCATAACAGAGACAGAGTTGTTTGGTCAAGGGCAGGTGGAAATTGTGAAGGGAGGACCTGTCTTTGAATGGTACATCTGGGAGAGTAACTAGGAAAGGAACAAGATAGATATGCAATGCTGAAGACTTTGAACTTTATCCTGTGAGTATTAAGAAACGAAACAATTGAAAGTTCTCTATTACTTAGGTGATTAATTCAAAGGTTAAATTGAAGAGTTGGGAAATATCATTACAATGGTCTTGTCATAAATCAAGAGAAAATCAGTGAGGGCTTACAGAAGTTAATCTGAAAGGAAATGTGGACTTAGTCTTCTCACATTTTCTTTTCAAAAGCAGATAGCCAACAGGCCAGTTATAAGTTATAAATTAATTTGTGTTAACTAGCATGACAGCAACACCTATTTTGACTCCATTTTAGCATTTTCTAAATACTTTTCTGTGATATACAATCCTGTGGGTGTCCCAGGCCTTCCTTATGAGCTACAATGGAAATACAGTAGTGCTTTTTGTCCATGTTTTACCACTCCCCACAAAATCCTCACTCCCATGTCACTTTGCTCCAATTGGTTCTTCAGGTCTCTGTATTATGTAAATTCTCACGTTTCTCTTGCGGGGGAGAGGGGTCAGTCCCAGTATGGTCTCTTCAGCTTTTGCAGCTTTTGACTTTCTTCTCATTTTACTTTTTTAACCTTTCTGGAAACTTTCTGAATGGTGGCAATGAAAGTTTAAAAAAACAAAACAAAAACAACTCCTGGGGCACTTGTGTGGCTCAGTTGGTTAAGCGTCCGACTTCGACTCAGGTCACAGTCTCACAGTTCCTGAGTTCAGGCTGTACCTCAGGTTCTCTGCTGTCAGTGCAGAGTCTGCTTCAGATCCTCTCCCCCTTCCCTCTAACACTCTCTCTTTCTCTCCCTCAAAATGAAATAAACATTAAAAAAATTGAAATTTAAAAAAACTTCCAAAAATTCATACAAAGTGGTAGTAGGATTCCAGTGCTGATTTAGGCTTTTTGTGATTTAATTGAGCCCACTACACCTGGGTGTCAAGGCCAGTAAGTTAGTTATGCTCAGTCTAAAAGAAATGTGTCATTTATATTTGTTCTTCCTTTTGAACTCTTACTAGCAGATAAAATTTGAACCAATTTTGGGTACATGAATCAGAAGGGAAATAGAATTTGTCTTCTATAGACAGGAAGCCAATATTATTATATATGAAAAAAGTGTTGTAGGAAGTTTATATTCATTTTATTGTCTGTTTAGATATTTTTCTTACTGCCTGTAGACATTTTAGATAAAAAATTGATTATTGCTGAGTAATGGCTAAGTGAACTCCCTTGTTCCCCTTCTTCTTCCTAAACTACTTGTGGCCATTTCATAGGCTTGTTTTGACAATTATTGTATATAACGTGCCTGGAACAATGGTTGGCACAAAGTACTAAGTTTAACCCTAACTATGTGGATCTCAGAAAACAGTAATCCTTATTTGTAGAAACTCACATGAAAGTTAATAAGGTTGACCAGTGCCAAATTGTCAAGTACCCGAGGTTTGTTGTTATTGGCCTTTATGTCATCACAGGTGAAAAGAGTGTTTGTAAAGAATTAGCAAGAAAGTGGCCCAAGCATTTAGTAATAGTGGTGGAAAGGCATATGGAACATTATGGAGATACTTGATGAGTTCAGAATAGTCTCAAAGCAATTCTTATGGCAGTGATGTGTGCATTATGCACAAGGGGTATGTAATTTCCATTTATTGACTAAAGTTATTTGACCAAATATTTATATGAATGTGTAGTTTCTTCCCCCTCCCCCACTTTCTGGTATACTTGAGGTCTACTTGCATTATTATAATTCTAAACCACTTTCAAACATTTTAGAAATTAACCAGTCTTCGTGATATATTGAGGAAAAAATAATACTCCCACCAAAATGAGATAGAAAAATAAGGGCTCTTTCTGAAAGTACCCAAATTAAATGGTGTTTATTAATTCGGCATGACTGTAACCGTCTCACAGGGCATCATGGGAAAGTAATGGAGTCCAACCTGGTAGAAGGCACTCTTTCTTGATCAGGTTCTGCCTCCAGTAAAGCAAACTATAGGGAGTAGAGACCAGATATTGTCATGCCTGATTCTGAAAAAGTGTTGAGTCTTTTCTTTTTAACTGCATTGTCTCCCAGTAGCCCAGACTGGAAAGCAGCCTTGGGCTGTATTGGAACCCTGGCTGCTCAGGTTTGCAGAATCCTGGCAGAAGTTTTCTGAGAACCCTGTTTTAGATCAAGCCTGCTTTAGACTGCATTTTTCAGTGACCTCCTGAAAGAGTACAAAGATAAGAGTGACACTGAGACATCTGTATGGAGGGCAGGACTTAGTACAACCTGGCCAAGGTATTCAGGACTTTTGTTTTCCTTTACATTGTACCATTACTTTAAAACTGATCTAGTATCAGTTACTGATCCACCTTATTTGTATATGGCACAAATGTAATAATGCATGTTGTGCACATGCTTTATATAAATGTTCAGAGTCACTGGTATGTCTTTCTTTACTTCATATGTCACCCCCCCCCTCTTTTTTTCCCTCCTTTACAAGTTTTTCATAAAAGAGAACTTTTGTACTGCTCCTTCTTCCAAATCTTATATCCTGGGTCTTTTATCTCCACATCACACCCTATAGTTTCTGCTTTGCTAAGATCTTTGATGCTTTGATGTCTGGAACTTTAGGGGTGATCCTTTTCTGATCGGGGGTGGGGGAGCTGGATGTGCTGGTGATGGAATCCTCATAAAATTATGGACACTGGGTGAAGAGAGTAGGGAGATAGAAGGGAGAGGGAAATGGGAAATGCACTCACAGGAAGCCTAAGATGATTATTGGGGCAAAAGAGGTGGTGAGGTAGACAGTTCTAGAATCCCTGATTGTTGGGGAATCTAATCTAAGTCCTTTATCTTTTATGAGTGTAATAACATTTAACCTGTACATGTTATCAAGAGAAACTTCATCACTGATAAAGGGTATAAATACTAGTCTCTGTCTCTCTCTCTCTCTCTCTCTCCCTCTCTCCCTCTCTCTCTCTCCCTCTCTCCCTCTCTCTCTCTCTCCCTCTCTCCCTCTCTCTCTCTCTCTCTTTTTTTTTTTTTTTTTTTTTTTTTTTTTTTTTTTTTTTTGGCCAGGGCACATCTCTAAAAGCTAAGTTAAAAGTGGAACAAGAAAAAACTTCATTTTGTAGAGCCAGTTTATATAACTTACAATTCTACTCTTTTGTGTCCACTTTGGTAAAGGGAAATTATACTCACAAAAGATGTTGAATCACTGACAAATGAGTGGATTAATGGAATGAAAGGCAAAATGTAGATACTTTTTGGTACTCCCAATTAGGGGACAGGAGTCCCCAAGATGGTGAAAACATTAGGGGACAAGTGAAATTCAAGATTGTGAAAACCACTACCCACGGTTTACTATCAAGATTGCCTATGCCAGAGAACTAAAGAAAAATGGTGGAAATCTTGATATGATCATATAAAAATAATTCTATTTTATGTACTGCTTTTTAATTTTATCAGTTGCCATACAAGAATAAACTATATACTCATTAATATTTATTCTAATGTCTTATTACATTAAGCTATATCTAGATAATCTTTATAATCATTGTATGTTTAAATAAAATCTGTCAAATGACTTTTGAGGCCAGGCCAGCCTTTGGAAATTACATTGTTATTGGTACTTCTGTACCCCAGGACTTCAGGTATCTGGAAATCTTAGACAAATATAAATTCCATCTGAATGGAGATCTTTTCCAAATAGTTGAGAGTTAAGAGTTTATTTGCTAAAGTATAATTTTAACTATATGAATGGGAATCTCTCTCTAATATTACTAATTCACTTTTTGGCCACTTCTCAGTGAACCATCATTTTGAAAACTGATGTAGGATAGCACTTGAGACACATGATATGGGACAAAGAACTAGATTAACTGTGCCAAACATACATCTTCTATATCATATGCTATGGAAGGTGCTGTTCAGTAACTTTAGGTGATGCACAGGGAGCAGAATTGGAATTACTTCTAAGCCTTCATATTACTCTTTATTACAAATGATCAACTTTCAGTTAGTGTTTTATTGACTGCATCCATTATTTTCTTCTCATTCTGTAGAATTGCTTCTAGATAGGCTTCTAGATAGGGTATCTCCTGTCCTCCTATTTCATCCATCTAGACCTTCACTAAGGCTCTGGTATGTTTTAACATTAAGTACCCCCAAGTTTGTTTATGCTTTAGAGAACAAAGTCTTGGGGCTCCTGGGTGGCTCAGTCATCCAAACAGCCCCCTACTCTTGATTTCAGTTCAGGTCATGATCTCACAGTGGCAAGATCTCCACACATGGAGACTGCTTAAGAGTCTCCCTGTCCTTCTGCCCCTCGCCCGCATGCACCCTCATGTGTGCACTCTCTCTCTCCCTCTCAAAAAAAAAAAAAGAAAGAAAAAACAATCTTGCTGTGAATCAAAAGACAGTCATTGAAAAGAGAGAGTCCTTCTTAAATATGGAGAACAAACAGAGGGTTACTGAAGGGGTTGTGGGAGGGGGGAAGGGCTAAATGGATAAGGGGCATTAAGAAATCTCCTGAAGGGGCGCCTGGGTGGCGCAGTCGGTTAAGCGTCCGACTTCAGCCAGGTCACGATCTCGCGGTCCGTGAGTTCGAGCCCCGCGTCAGGCTCTGGGCTGATGGCTCAGAGCCTGGAGCCTGTTTCCGATTCTGTGTCTTCCTCTCTCTCTGCCCCTCCCCCGTTCATGCTCTGTCTCTCTCTGTCCCAAAAATAAATAAACGTTGAAAAAAAAAAAATTAAAAAAAAAAAAAAAAAAAAAGAAATCTCCTGAAATCTGCTCTGTCTCTCTCTGTCCCAAAAATAAATAAACGTTGAAAAAAAATTAAAAAAAAAAAAAAAAGGGGCGCCTGGGTGGCGCAGTGGGTTAAGCGTCCGACTTCAGCCAGGTCACGATCTCCCGGTCCGGGAGTTCGAGCCCCGCGTCGGGCTCTGGGCTGATGGCTCAGAGCCTGGAGCCTGTTTCCGATTCTGTGTCTCCCTCTCTCTCTGCCCCTCCCCCGTTCATGCTCTGTCTCTCTCTGTCCCAAAAATAAATAAACGTTGAAAAACAATTAAAAAAAAAAAAAAGAAGTCTTCTGAAATCATTGTTGTGCTATATGCTAACTGGGATGTAAATTGAAAAATTAAATTAAAAAAATCAGAAAGAAAAGAGAGTCTACTAGGAAGAGATTGTTGAGGACCACTCAAACTGGAGAAAGCACAATATGGCTGTTGAAGCACTTTTAATGGCACTCACTCTACCATGCTGGCTGTCCTGCTGAAATGAACCTTTCGTATATGGTTAGCACTAAATGAGGCAGGTGTGTATGTCTGTAAGGTTTATGAACAGATGCTTGCCTTTGCTTGACATTTTCATTGTATTGCTAACCACTCTTACTCTTTTTATATGAGGTTAGCACTACTACCCATGGTTCTGTTCTTTGTCTTTCACTAGAAAAAATTGGGACCTTATATTTTAGAATATCTTTTTTGGATATAGTATATTTTTATTTTTAACCTGTTTGCTATTTTGCCTGTCATTTTGTATAAACTACATCACGCATTACACTTTTTTTGGTGGGTGAGAAAGGTGTTAGTGTACTTCACATATAACAAATGTTCCTAATCCTGGAATATTGGATTGAATTGTTTGGAATTCTGATTGCCCAACAGGATTCCGTCTTTCATGGACAGACCTAGAACCCATCAAAATGTAGGGTAGGTCACACATTAAGGGTGGATCTGGTTTACAACGTTTGTTTTCAAAATAGCTTTTACCCTACCTCAGCTCATCAGTTTTATCTCTGCCACTTCCATTTCAATTCTTACTAGTTTTTCTAGAGAGGCAGCATTGTATCTTGTTCATGAATGTAAATGACCACTGGAGTCACCTGTCTGGGTCAGAATCCCAGCTCTGCCATATACTGTCTGTCTGTGGGCAACTTAAATTCTCTGTGCCCCAGTTCCTTCTGTAAAATGTGGATAATAGGACCTACCTCTTAGGATTATTGTAGTAAATGTGTTAAAATATTCAGAGATCTTGAAACATCTCATGATAGATAGTAAGTTCTATATAACAGTTAGTGTTATTACTTCTCCATTTTCCTGCCTCTTCTGTCCTTTCAAATTTACAACCCACTTGACATTCTTGGCTTTCAGCTCTCCTATTCAATTTGTAGTCTCTTTCCTGACATAACCTTTTCTTTAGCCTTGACTCTTGGTAATCGACTCTCGATTAGGCACAGTCCTAGAACCCCTTGTGAACTGTCGCTTGCTCCTATGAGAAACCCTGACGGATTTTTGCCTAGTCTTTCAGGCCCCAGAAAGAGCTGTGCTGCTGTCTTGAGCTTTCCTGGTTTGTGCATCAGAGGTGTGCACGGTTCTCTTACAAATCTACTGACTGTGGGAAAGGAGGAATTCCTTCACATGAAAGTATTCTAAGTTTTTGAGCATCTACTTTTTTTGGTATGCGGATCCTGTCACCAGCTGTGGGAGGTACTGACTTCACCCCCAAAGCCCATTTAGAACATCTCCACCAGCTACCAGGATTTTTAATACAATAGAGAAGTTGACGGCTTTCTAAAAGACTGCTCAGTTTTCAGTTGAGGCAGAGCCAGTAGTGTTCTTGGTCTTTTGCCATGCTGGCAAGAAAGAAGTGGCCCATAATTCCTTTTACAGTGGAGACTTCAACATGAAAATTTTGAAGGAATCGATTCCTCTTAATTGACCTGCAGTTGAACCAGTAGTGGTAGGAATGGCAGCTCGGTTCTGGCACCAAGAGCAAGATCTAGCTTCAAATATGAATCTCCTTTAGTCCAGGGATTTGAAGGAGCCATCTCTCACCAGCACTGGCAATAAAAGCTGAGTAGGCTCAGAAAACAGATCTTTGTTGCCAGTTTCCCTCAGTTTGAATCCTTGATTTATCATAGCCATATGACTTGAGGCAAGTTATAATCTCTCCATGGCCCAGTTTCTCCTGTGTAAATGGGATAATAATTCCTGCTTCGTGAGGTGGTTATAAAGATTCTGTTAAAATTCACATATGTAGAGTACTTAGCATAGTACCTGGTTCAATAAGTGTTAGCTATTATATTTAAGCCATGCTGATATATTGGCTATTAAACAAGAAACCTAGCTTCTGGAAATTAAAAAGTGTGTGGTTGACCCATTTTATTTGGGAAAAAGAAGAGTGGGAATATATGGCTCAACCAAAATTATTTCAGCCTTAAATGTGATGACCATATACACCCTTAACACATATGTACACACATAGCCCCTCCCCCTCCCCCCTCCCTCACCCTTTTCTGTAGATAGATCTCTGTGTTCATTTTAAACCTCCTTAATCTTACCCACCACCACCATTCTCCCTCCAGAGTTCTGGGAATCACAATGAAGTACCACATTACAGGGACCTTAAGTCCTCTTGTAGACTCTGACGTTGAATAAAATTAAGACCTTTCAGTGTGGTGAGGACAGTGAAATACACTTCAGCCTTTCAATCACCTTTACTGGGTTCCCTTGCCTGTGGAATGGCATCCAATCTTAGACCAGTACTTTGCAGTACTTTCATCGAGCCTAACAGTCACTGGGAAGATTATTAAAAATGTAGATTTTTAGGGGCGCCTAGGTGGCTCAGTGAGTTGAGCGTCTGAATTCAGCTCAGATCAGGGTCTCTCAGTTTGTGAGTTTGAGCCTCACATTGGGCTCTGTGCTGACAGCTCAGAGCCTGCTTCAGATACTCTGTCCCTATCTCTCTCTGCTCCTCACCTGCTCACGATCTCTCTCTAAAAAAAAGTAATTTTTTTAAAAATGTAGATTTTTAGATCTCATCCTTGGAGATTAGAGTCAAGAGATCTGTGAATCTTTCTGTTTAATATATACCTCAAGTAATTCTGATTGCAGGGGGTTTATAGACCTCACATTGATAACTTTGTCAGTTCATTAATTCCTCCAGTCTAAATGGCTCTCAAATGCCTCATCTTAGGTTGTCTTCATTTTCAATCTGAGAATAACCAGTTCAGCCACTCCAAGGCTGTATTTTAGGTGGTTCACGAGGAACCAGCCTTTGACCCACAAATTGGTATCTTTATTTCATCTTTGTTTTTCTTTTACCTATTTCTGCTCTGCCTTTCCAGTTTAAAACTTCCATATTTCTATTGATTTCTGTAAACTCATTCTGTCAATTATTGAGGAAGAAGAAGTCCTCAACTATAATTGTGGATTTATTCTTTTAGTTCTGTTGATTTTGGTTTCTTATATTTTGAAGCTCTATTATTAGATGCATACACATTGAGGATTGTTGTATCCTTTTGATGAAATAAAGCCTTGATCATTTTGAAATGTCCCCCTTTATCTCTTGTTTATTTCTTATATTGGTGTCCACTTTGAAACTAATTTAGACACTCAACTTTCTTTTGATTTAGTATTTGTATAATATACCTTATTCTTTTACTTTTGTTTTTGTTTACTTTTTTTTTGTTTAATGTTTATTTATGTTTGAGAGAGAGAGAGAGAGCGCAAATCAGGGAAGGGCAGAGAGCGACGAAGGCACAGAATCTGAAGCAGGCTCCAGGCTCTGAGCTGTCAGCACAGAGCCTGATGCGGGGCTCAAACTCATGAGCTGTGAGATCATGACCTGAACCGAAGTCAGACATTTAACCGATTGAGCCACCCAGGTGCCCCCTTATTCTTTTACTTTTAAACCTGCATGTGTTTTAGACATCTTAGATATTGCTTTTTAAACTCTGTTCTGACAATTGCTGACTTTTATTTGGTGTTTTAGGCCATTTTTATTTAATATGATTAATGCTACATTTGAGTTTAAATTGACCATCTTGCTAGTGTTTTTCTATTCGTACCATTATTCTTTGTTCCTTTTTTCCTTTTCCTGCCTTCTTTTGCATTATTTGTTATGATTCTCTTTTAGGGATACCTTTTTCATATTTTTCCTGGTTGGTGTTCTGTGATATTTTTGGATTATAATTACACATGTATTAGATCATTTGGTATTGTCCCACAGCTCTTGGATGCTCTATTCTGTTTTTTGTCTACCACTTTTGTGTGTGTTTGTTTCAGTTTGGATAACTTCTCTTGACTTCAAGTTCACTGATTCTTTCCTCAGCTGTGTTGAGTCTACTGATGAACCCATCAAAAGTATTCTTTATCTCTCTTCCTGTGTTTTTAATTTCTACCAGTTTTTTATTCTTTCTTGTAGTTTCCATCTCTGTGCTGATATCCATCTGATTATACATGTTGCCCACCTTTTCCACCAGAGCCTTTAGCATATTAATCACAGTTATTTTAAATTCTCTAATAATTCCAACATCTGGGACATCTCTGATCTAGTTCTGTTGTTTTATCTATTGATGGTATGTTTTCTTTCTTGCTTTTTTGTATGTCTCAACTTTTTATGGAAAGCTGGACATCTTGTATAGGACAGTAGTGTAATTAGCCTAGAAATAGTTACACCTTATCTTTTGCTCGGCCTTTAGTATGAGAGATTGATCAGTCTGGTTGAGAGTTAAGCTGGGTTTGGGTTTTGTCACTATAGCTGTTATCATCAATGCACCACAGGCTTCAAAGTCCCCTGGCATTAACTTCTATTTAGGGTGAGGGCTGGTTTGCCACAGAGTTTTTCTCCATGCTGTTTTCCTCCCCCAGCAGTAGATTAAATGCTTGCTATATTGGTGATGATGGTAGGAGAGTGGAGAAGGGGCATTCTTTGTTCTGATTCAGCCTCATTCTTAGGCACAGTATCTGAATCTTGAGAATGGGTCCTTCTTAGTGATTCTGCCTCTACCCCAGCTGTAGGAAACCTCATGGTCAAGACCCAGGACAGTGCCGTGCCCCGACACCAAGGGTTTTTTTCTAGTGCCTTTTTCCAGCTGCTGTGGGTCTTCATCTGTGCCCTAAAAGCAACAGTGTTTTCTGCCCTTCTAACGATCACTTACGTCATTTGTTCCATAGGTGAGATAGGAAAGACCCAGGCAAAGCTTCATATTTTTCCCATAGCTGCTGCCGTTCCCTCCTCCAGGCCTGCACCATGCACCTTTTTCAGGTTTCTCATCCTTGTCCCAGTCATTCTTAGGAGCTTTTTGTAAAGTTTTTGAAGAAGAATGTACAAGGGGATGCAGTTACTCTGTGTCTGAGGCCCCAGGGATCCTCTGCTCTCACTGTAGCCCACTTTACCATTAGCAATTTGTTAAAAAAAATTTTAGCTGAAATCTTTTTACTCACTTTTATGACATCTGGTATCTACTCCTAACAAGCAAGTACTCATAACTAGTTTCTTCCTGTCTTAGATATTGTATAGTTAGTTGCCCTGTGACCTCGGGTCTCTGAAAATTTTGAGAAAAATTACAGTTTTAGAAATTAAATGTATGTCTTTTGTTTGAAGGGTAAGAGCAATGGTCTTCTAGCTTTCTACATTCTAAGCAAAGACTGAGATTCAGTTATACTCTTGTGTTTTTATTTTCGTAGTGGTTACTCTAGGATTTTCAGAGTGCATCTTTAACTTGTCACAGTCTGACTTCAGAAATTATTTTGTCACTTCATGTAGAGTGAAAGAACCTTATTAGTGTACTTCCATTTACCCTCACAACCATTTTGGCTATTGTTACACATTTTACTCCTACATATGTTATAAACCCCAAAATCGTTTTTGCTTTAAGAGGTCAATTTTTAAGAGATTTATTTAAATGAAAAAAAAAGTCTTATATTTACCAGATATTTGTCATTTCTATTGTTCTTCATTCCTTTATGGAAATTCTGCTTGAAGACCTTCCTTTACCTTTTCTCTTAGTGCATATTTGCTGATGAGAAATTTTCTTGGCTTTTCTCTTTAAAAGTCTTTATTTCTTCCTCATTTTTGACAGATATTTTTGCTGGATATAAAATCCTAGGTTAACATTTTTCCCCCTTCAGAACTTAAACATGTCACTTCATTGTCTTACATTTGTATATTTTCTCTTTTTGTCAGTTTATTTTGAGAGACAGAGCAAGCATAAGCGGGGGTTGGGGGGAGGAGGAGCAGAGAGAAAGGAAGAATCCCAAGCAGGCTCCAGCTGTCAGCGCAGAGCCCCTGTAGGGCTTCAATTCACAAACTGTGAGATCAGGGCCTGAGCCGAAATCAGATGCTTAACTGACTGAACCACCCAGGTGCCCCTCATCTGTATATTTTCTGATGAGAAAATCCTGTTACTTTTTCTTCTCAATGTCATCTTTTTTTCTGGCAGCTTTTCCATCCCCAATTTGATTATGTGTCTTGGTGTGGCTTTCTTCGTGTGGCTTTCTTCATATTTCTTCTGCAGAGGATTTTTTGAGGTTCTAGGAACTGTGGGTTTATAGTTTTCATCAAATTTGGGAAATATTTGGCTATTATTTCCCTGAAAAAAAATTTTTTTTCTGTTTACCCTACCCCTTTTCTGGGATTCCTACTACATGTATGTTAGCCTGCCTGATACTGTCTTATAGCTTTGTGCATTTTCTGTTTTAGCAATTTCTTTTTACTCCGTATTTAATTTTGGATGGTTTCTATTGTTATGTTTTTGGATGGTCTTTTGCTTTGTTATAAACTTCAAGAAGTTCACTGGTCTTCTGCAATTTGTAATCCACAGTTGCTCTCATTTGGTATATTTATTATTTCTGATGATGTTATTTTTCATCTACAGAAATTCAGTTTAAGTATTTTTTATATCTTCCATGCCCTTCCTCATCACGTTCATGTTTTCCTCCACCTTCTTGAATCTACAGAGTGTAATGGTTTTAATATTGTTAGTCTGCTAATTTTACCATCTGTGTTGTTTCTGGATCTGTTGCCATTGGCTGACTTTTTCTTCGGTTATGGGTTAGATTTTTGTGCTGCTTTAACACTTGTTTTTTGTTTTTTGTTTTTGGATACCAGATACTGTGAATTTCCTGTTGTGTGCTGGATTTTGTAGGATTTCTTTAATATTGTTGGGCTTTTCTCTAGTACACAGTTAAGTTCAAATTTGTTTGATCCTATCAAGGCTTTCTTTTGACCTTTATTAAGGTGGTCAGAGCTGCCTTTAGTTTTGGGACCATTTATCCTGACCACTAAGGCAATACCTTTCTGAGGACATTACTGAGGCCCTAGGGAATCAGGTCTTTTTTACTCTTGATCACTGGAACTTGAACTTTTCCCAGCATTATATGAGCTCTAAAGATTGGTACACTTACTCCTTTCCAGTGGTCTTTTTCCTTGGCCTCAGATCGTTTTCTCCCATGTGTGCATGGATAAGTTTTTGACCAAAGTCTTAAAGAAACTCCTCTAGAGATCTTCAGCACTGTCTTTCTGTATAGCCCTCTATTTACCAATATTTTACCCCACAGATTCTATCTACCTTGGCCTCTCTGCACTCTGAGCCATTTGGCATCTGAGCAAGACTGCCAGGCTCTGTTTGGGTTATCTCCCTGGTGTTGCAGAACAGAAGCTCCAGCCACTGAGCTTGGGCAGCTGCAGGAGTTCTCCCATGATTACGGTCTTCTGCCTGTTGTGCAATATCTGAAAATCATCGTTCATACCTATTTTTTATTAAAGATTTTTTTTTAAACTATTCTTGAGAGAGAGAGGTAGAAAGCAAGCAGGGGAGGGGGCAGAGAGAGAGGGAGACAGAATCCCAAAGTAAGCTCTACGCTGTCAGCACGGAGGCTGATTACAGGCTCGAACTCACAAACCGTGAGATGATGACCTGAATTGAAACCAGAAGTCCAGCCACTTAACCAACTGAGCCACCCAGGCGCCCCATTGTTCCATATATTTTATCTGATTTTCTAGTTGTTTAAGGTGGGGCAGCAAACCCAGTGTGCATTACTCCATCATGACTAGAAATAGAAGTCTGTTCTTCCAATTTAGCAAACTGATTTACTCTTTACATTCTTGGTGGTCTTTTTTATGTCTCTTTTTGTTAGGCACAACCTATTACTCTCATATTGTATGTGTCTTTCTGCCCAGGAGTGTTGGAATGGACAACAGTAACACCTTTAGTGAGCTAACATGGGTCAATCGGCTGTTTGCCATACGGAATGAGAATCAAGATGTCTTCTGCAGCTGTTTTTTTGGGCTATAGGGTAGAAGTGTTTGTTAGACTGTTAGACTGCCTCTTTCTGCTGGCATATTACATTCAGCCTACCAAACCAACTGCCACATTTAATTTCTCATGCTTCCTAGTTTCCATCTTTTTTTTTTTTTTCTATTTCTTACAGCTCCATGTAAAAACAGACTCTTGAGGATTTGTTTTCACATCAAAGGAACCCTCCCCACCCCCTTCACTGGTATCAGTGGGAAATAAATCAGAGCACTGGATTAACCTGCCAGTCACAGTATGTCTGCAGTGATCTCATCTGTAGGTTTTAAGCTTATATTTAGTTTTTGGATTTCACCAGTTGTCATAGTGTGAGGTTTTCATTTTGGAAGAGATGGCAGGGGAAAAGGGAGCTTAGTTAAGCCAAATGGCTTGAGGATTCTAGAAAGCTAGTCTTGATCTAGCCAGATTTAACCACTGCGTGTGGTTTTAGAAACTTTAAAAGGTGTTAGGTGAATTAGAGTAACACCATAATTAGGAATGGTATTTTATAATTTACAGAGTGCTTTCACATACATTGTTTTATTAATCCCTATTATAACCTTGCAATGAGATAGAATATCCTCATGTTACCGATGGATACAGAGAGAAGTTAAAAATGGAACTAGAATTAGGCCAAGCCTTCTGAGTCTTAACCAGTTCCCTTTCAGCTGTATACCATCTGTGACCTCACAGATTGTACCATCTGAGCAGATGTGAAGATTATATGCCAGTAATACTTAATATCTTAGATTATTTTGTAACCTATGTAAAAATCACTTGCCCATTTTTACTGCTCCTTATTCCTTCTATTTGATGATTTTTAAATATATTCCTCAAGTTTCTTGTGACTTTAGGCTTAGGAATTTTTTAAATGTTTTCTTCAGGTTCTTTTTGCATATGTTCACATTTTTGTTTTTATGCTTGTTAGCATTCTGAATTTTGACTACATGAATCTTTCTTTTCTCCCTTGTTCCTCTTTTTTACAAAAGATTTTAGCTTTTCTTTTGATTTTTGACCCAATTTAGAGCTTACATTCTGAAATGATCACATCTCATTTATAGCCACTGAACCCACCTAAAGAGAAACTATTTTGACCAACTGACATTTGTTTGCCATCTTCCTAAACTTTGTGCTTCTCTCTTATAATGTGAATTATTTTCTTTCAATACTTTTTTAACTCAGCAGATCACATTTTATTACTTTCATTCTATAAATATTCATCTAGTGTCTGTTAGGTAAGAGAAAAGAGGAATCATCTCTACCTCAAGTTCGCAAAAAGCTTTCCAGAGAAGTAGATACTTGACTTGGATCTTAAAGGGTGTTATTGGCAGAGGGAATGGTTATTGGCCTGGATTCTTGAAGAAGGACTCATACATTCAGAGGACTCGAGGTTCTCTCGGGCAAGAGCATTGGGAATAAGGGAGAAAAGGGTAGAAGAAAGGAACTGGATATAGGTAGCCAAAGACTAGATCAGTCTTTTTTCATACTGGAAATTTAGATTTATCATGTGAGAATACAACACTGGAAGGCATAAAATGGGGCAATACCTTGATCAGATTTGCATTTTGAGGTTATGACTTTGGCAGCAGTATAGAAGATAAATGGAAATCTGGAAATGTGATGTCATAATCAGGAAGAGTAGTAAAGGAGTTATTGTAATATTCAAGAGAGAAGCAGGGTCTAAGGCAACACTTTTTGAATGGTTATTAGAAGGTTGGAGGAAGATGTTAAGGAAGTAGAATATACACTATCAATGCCATGTGAGTAAGAGGGAGGGTAATCCAACTTATCCCTAATGTTTTTAACTTGGGTGGATTATGGAGGAAGAAAAGATTTCCTACCCAAGTTCACCTTGGGGTGGCAGAAGGAGGGTGAATAGTAGTTTATGTCTATATATTGCATTTAAGGTGCCTATTGCACACCCAGATAGAAAGCATCCAGTGGGCAGTTGGATACATAGGTCTGGAGATCAGAAGAAAACAGTATTGCAATTAAAGATGCAAAGATCTTCTCAATTTAAGCCAAGGTCTCTAAAATGTACATGCAAACACTCTATTGGGGATGTTAAATGAAAATGTTTGAATTTGTATTTACTTTCTATTTCATCCCTTCAAGTTTTCTATTTTTGAATGTTTTCTAATGTATGTAATATATGTAGAACAGCAATACATATGCATAATTTAGAAATAAGTATGTATGAGAATGTGCTCAAAATATTTTTGGTGATTACTAATTTAAGCTGGTTGGGAACTAGTGTTCACTTCTGAGTATTTTGCTTTACAATAACAACCTGGAGAACTTTTAAAAAATATATGTTTCTGGGTGCCTGGGTGGCTCAGTTGGTTAAGCATCCAACTCTTAGTTTCAGATCAGGTCATGATCTCATGGTTCGTGGGATCAAGCCCCATGCTGGGCTCCATGCTGACATCCAGGAGCCTGCTTTGGATTCTCATTCTCTCTCTCTCTCTCTCTCTCTCTCTCTCTCTCTCTCTCAAAATAAATAAAGTTTTAAAAAATACATATTTCTGGATCCCATCTCCAGAAGGTTATGATCTATTAAGTATGTAAAAAGAAATCTGGAAAATCCGTTTTTCAACTTAATTCCTAAAGTGATTCTGATAGTTGGCCAAGTTTGAGAGAACCAATGTTAAAACTGAGAAACATGTACAGTATAGAGAGAGAATGATACTTTGCTGATTCTGAAAGGTCAAATTTGTTAATTCATATTCTTTTGATTTAATAATCTGATGGAACATGGCCATGGTATTGAACTGATTATCTCCACTAAGCTAAAATTAACATTAGCAATTCAAAAGTCTGTTTTCATGTTATATACTCCATTTTTGGCACAGGTTTTTTTTTCTCATATCCACACATATTATATCAAACATTTTTTTAACTAGCCAAGGACCTAGAGAACTTTTTTCCTAAGCATGTAAAATTCTGCATTGCCTAGACCCACCCAAATATTAAACGTGGAAGGCTAAAGACAGAAGAGCCAATGATTTAAAGCTTTTTCTCCATTTGAAATGAGATTGCGAACAGCACTTAAATCTGCTGCCTTTGAATTAAAATTTGAGCAAAGGATGAAAATGCAATGGGAAAACCTGAAAGGATCATGTCATAAAAATTTTTGAGAACTGCTGTGGGCTGAATTTTGTCCTCCCCACAAACATATGGTAAAGCCCTAATCACTACCTCAGAATGTGACTGTGTGTGGAGATAGGGCCTTTACTGAGATGATTAAGTTAAAATAAAGCTATTAGAGTAGGCACTAACCCAGTTTGACTGGTGTCATCAGAAGAGGAAATTTGGACACAGAACAAGTCAGGAGGGATGCATGTGCACAAAGAAAAGACCATGTGGGTTTGTAGTGAGAGAGGCCTCAGGAGAAACGAAAGATGAAAACACCTTAATCTTGAACTTCTAGCCTCCAGAATTGTGAGAAAATAAATTTCTCTGGTTTAAACCACCCAGAATGTGGTATTTTGTTATGGCAGCCCCAACAAACCAATACAAGAACAGTAAATTGCTTATTAAACTTTATAGAAGAACTAAGAAATATATAAGCTTCTAAAACCCAAAGGGCTGTGTTCCCTGAATCAAAAGAAGCAAGCAGTATTTAGGGTATATTAAATTGCCCTGAGTTTCTCACCTCTAAGAAATTGTTTTAAACTTGGTGAGTAGTAGATATTATTGACAGTAGCTCTTGCCTAAACATAATTTAGTATTCCTAGTGTAATTGTTACTTTCAGATGTGGGCCTGGCTATGTTTTGAGGTGTAAGTATTTCTTTCATAAGATGGAATTTTGTGTGATTGCTAACTCTGAACCCAGTTTTGCAATTATAACATTGTGGCCAAGCTAAATGATGATTAGGGTAATGATTGTGTAATTATTTTTGTCCTACATTATTCTTCCAGATTATAGTTTCTTGTGCAGTGAATGAACAAGTATTCAGGTATTCAAATGGAAGGTAATATTTTGATATCAAGATCCTAACATACTACCTTTCATTCTATTTACCAATAAAACTTCCTTTGCGTACATAATACATTTTTTATTTTATCACCCACCCTCTGAGAACTGTCAGTTTATTATTACTTTTTTCACAACCACCTCCCCCACCTTTTTTTTTTTAAGACTTTATTTTTAAGTAATCTCTATACCTACCACAGGGCTTGAATTTTTAACCCTGAGACTAAAAGTCACATACTCTACCATCTGAGCCAGCCAAGTGCCCCCAATTTATTATTAATTATTGGTTTTATTTTGAATATCAAGTATATGAAAAGAGCTAGATAACATAACCAGCAATCAGTACTCCCTGTCATTTAGTTTAACAAATTAAACATTGCAGATTATAATCAATATCTCTTCTGTGACCCTTTCTATTCCCCTTTCTTCAGTCCAGAAGTAACCACCCTCCTTAATCTGTTATTCATTTCCATACACTTTTTAAACTTTTTTTTTTTTTTTTTCAACGTTTTTTTTATTTATTTATGGGACAGACAGAGACAGAGCATGAACGGGGGAGGGGCAGAGAGAGAGGGAGACACAGAATCGGAAACAGGCTCCAGGCTCCGAGCCATCAGCCCAGAGCCTGACGCGGGGCTCGAACTCACGGACCGCGAGATCGTGACCTGGCTGAAGTCGGACGCTTAACCGACTGCGCCACCCAGGCGCCCCTCCATACACTTTTTAGATTATTATATCCATAGGCTTGTGTGTGTGTGTGTGTGTGTGTGTGTGTGTGTGTGTGCGCGCGCGCGCGCGCGCGTGCGCTTGTTTTGGCTTTATGTAAATGCCATTTCTGTTTGTTTGCTTCTGCAATTTGCTTTCTGGTTCAGGTTAGGTTTTTGAGATTTATCCATGCTGAATCATGTAACTCCAGCTATTCATTTTTACCTCGAATAGTAGTGTTGTATTGTAAGAATATACCACAGTTTGTTTTCCTCTTTGGGCAAGCCATTGTTTGCAATTTTTCACTATTATGAACAGTGCTGTAATAAACAGTTTTATATACATCTCCTGTGCAGATGTGCCAGAATTTCTCTAGAGTATATACCTAGGAATGGCACTGTTTCAGATTCCATCTTCCTCTGCTTACTAATGAATCTGAGTATATTTCATGCTATGTATTTATTGACTATTTGGGGTTGGTTTTTTTTCTGTGAAAATCTTGTTATAGCAGTTAAGAGTCCAATAAGGAGCAAAAACACACAGTAATTTCACCAGAGAAATTGTAACATAATTATTGGAGGAATGAACAGGGCAAAGAGAACTCTGTGAAGAATACAGAATTCGAAGATGCACACAGCAGCCAGCACCCCTATGACTGAGCTAGAGCACCCCAGGAAGAGGCCATTTCCTCTCAGGCCTGAGATTCTGACCTTGTTGGAGAATGAGACCGTGGTCACTGAGGTGCCACCCCAGTAGGACGGCTGGAAATCTACCCGCTGGACAACTGGGAGAGGCCTTCCACAGGGAGGTGCCTGGGGACTTGGGGGTGCCTAGCAGGTGACCTTCTGCTCTGAAACTGCTTGGGGTGGGGGTGCTGCCCATGGGAAGGTGCTACTGCTGTTAGCCCAGGGGTGCTGCTGAAAAGTAAAATGTACACCCTGCAAGAACCCAATAAGGTGAGCACACCAGAACTAGGGAGAGAAACCCCTTCCTCTTCCATCATGAAAGATGATTTAGTGGAAGTAGTTCATCAATATATTAGGCACAAATGGTTTAGGTAGGCCTCTGTGGGACTGATCCTAGAAACTTATCTACTATTTATAGCATTAATTCTATGAGGAGTATATTCAGAGTTCACAATAAACCTTAAGAATGATTTTTCCTCATCTTCACTCTTTCTTTTCCATCCTCCTGGTCTCTCCTATCTCCTCCTTATGTCTTCTATTTTTCTTATATCTAATCCTTGCTGATTTCTTCTTCCCCCTGAATACCAATACTCCACCATCCTTATTTTCCCTTACTCCATGACTTTGTTCCACTCTAAGTCCTGTGTAGTCAGGTTGGCTGTGTACGTTCCTAGAGCAGTGAATTATAGGCCTGCCTTGGACCCCGGTGCATAAAGCTACAGGGGCATGCTAAGCTGGAGGGAAAGGTGAAGACTTGCTTTCTATACATAAAATGCAGAGTGTAATATGGGTTGAAATAGTTCTTGAAAACAGTCCTTTATAAGTCTTAACAGTTGTTCTCTCTGCCTCCTGGTGGAAGTGTGGCTTTTTATACATAAATATCTTTATTACCAGGTTTCCCCCACCCACAGGTAAGAGATCCCCCACCCACATTGAGGCTTTTGCTGAAATGAAGAAAGTGTTCAGAGTGGAAAGTGGACCTTGGCAATTGTTTTCTAATCAACAAAAACCTTCCCATTTTTCTTTTTTTCTTTCTCATTTTTTTTAAGGTGTAATTGACATATAACATTACATTAGTTTCAGGTGTATAACATAGTGATTCAGTATTTGTATGTATTATAAAATGATCACTATAGTAAGTGTAATTAAAATTAACATCTATCACCATATGTACTTACCAAAAAATTATTTTTTCTTATGATGAGGACTTTTAAGACCTACTCTGTTAATAACTTTCAAGTACAGGTCAGTTCAGTTCCTCCACCACAATAAAGCAAATATCATAGTAAAGCAAGTCAAATGAATTTTTTCATTTCCCAGTGCATATAAAAGTTGTCTTTACACTAATACTGTATTCTGTCAAGTGTGCAATAGCATTATGTCTTAAAAAAAACTGTACATAACTTAATTTTAAATATGGCTAAAAAATGGTCACCATCATCTGAGCTTTAGTGAATCGTGATCTTTTTGCTAATGGGGGGGGGTCTTGTCTCAATACTGATGGCTGCTGACTAATCAGGATGGTGGTTGTTGAAGGTTGGGGTGTCTGTGGCGGTTTCTTACCCTAAAACAACAGTGAAGTTTTCTGTGTCCATCACTCTTCCTTTCACAGACAGTTTCCGTGCAGCATGCAGTGCTATCTGGTAGCATCTTAACCACCGTAGAACTTCTTTCAAAATTGGAGTCTGTCCTCTCCAGCTGTCCTGCTGCCCTATCAACTAAGCTTATGTTGTATTCTAGATCCTTTGTTGTCATTTCCACAGTCTTCACAGGCATCTTCACCCTGAGTAGATTCCATTTTGAAACCACTTTCTTTGCTCATCTATAAGAAGCAGCTCCTTGTCCATTCAGGTTTTATCCTGAGATTGCAGCAGTTCAGTCCCATCTCCGGGCTCCAGTTCTAATTCTGCGTGTCTGGCTGTTTCTCCCACATGTGCAGTGCTTTCCTCCATTGAAGTCTTGAACCCTCAAAGTCATCCTTGAGGGTTGAAATCAACTGCTTCGAAACTCCTGTTCGTGTTGATATTTTTACCTTTTCCCATGAATCACGATGTTCTTAGTGGCACCTAGAATGGTGACTTCTTTCCAGCAGATTTTCTATTGACTTTGCCCACATCCATCAGAAGAATCACTAACCATAGCAGCTGTAGCCTTGTTAAACATATTTCTTAAATAATAAGATTTAAAAATTTATATATTTTTTTGATCCGTAGACTGATCAGAATGGATGTTGTGTTAGCAGCCATGAAAACAATGTTAATTTTGTTATACATCTGCATCAGAGCTCTTGAGTGACCAGGTGCCTTTTCAACGAGCAGTAATATTTTGAAAGGAATCTTTTTTTTTTTTTTTTCCTAAGCAGTAGGTCTCAACAGTGGGCTTAAAGTATCCTGTGAACTGTGTTATAAACAGATGTGCTGTCATCCAAGCTTTGTTGTTCCACTTACGGAGTACAGGCAGAGAAGGGTTAGCATTATTCTTAAGGGCCCTAGGATTTTCAGAATGGTAAATGAGCATTTACTTCAACTCAGAGTCACCAACTGCATTAGCCTCTAGCAAGAGAATGTCCTAGATGACGTCTTCTTCCAGTAGAAGTCTGTTGCTTTACATTGAAAATCTGTTTAGTATAACCACCTTCACTAATTATCTTGGCTACATCTTCTGGGTAACTTGCTGCAGCTTCTACATTGGCACTTGCTGCTTCACTTTATATTTTTATGTTATAGAGACAGCTTCTTTCCCTAAACCTCATGAACCAACCTCTGCTCGCTTCAGACTTTTCTGCAGCTTCCTCACCTCTGTCATCCTTCATAGAATTGAAGAGAGTAAGGACCTTGCTCTGGATTAGGCTTTGGTTTAAGGGAATGTTGCGGGCAGTTTGATCTTCTATCCAGACCACTAAAACTTTGCTCATAGCAGCAGTAAGGCTGTTTTGCTTTCTCACCATTCATATGTTCACTGGAGTAGCTCTTTTAATTTCCTTCAAGAACTTTTCCTTTGCATTTACAACTTGGCTAACTGTGTGGCACAAGAGGCCTAGCTTTTGGCCTATCTCAGCTTTCAACAGGCCTTCCTCACTAAAGCTTAATCATTTCTAGCTTTTGATGTAAAGTGGGAGATGTGCAACTCCTCCTTTCACTTGAGCATTTAGAAGCCATTGTGGGGCTCTTAATTGTCCTAATTTCAATATTACTGTATCTCCGGGAATAGGAAGACCTGAGGAGAGGGAGAGAGATGGGTAATGGGCCATCTGTGGAGCAGTCAGACACACATTTATCAATTAAGTTTGCCTTCTTATATGGGTGCAGCTCATGGTGTCCTAAAACAATTACAGTGGTAACGTCAAAGACCACTGATCACAGATCACCATAACAAATAGGATAATGATGAGAAATAATAATAATGAGAAATAATAAGAAAGTTTGAAATAGTGCAGTATTACCAAAGTTTGACACAGAGACGCAAAGTGAACAAATGGAGTTAGAAGAATAGCACCGATAGACTTGCTCGGCATAGGGTTGCCGCAGATCTTCAAACTGTGAAGAAAACGCAGTATCTGTGAATCACAATAAAACAAGGTGTTTGGTACAATAATATTATTAACTACAGTCACCATGCTGTACAGTACATCCTCATAACTTATTTATTTTATAACTAGAAGTTTGTACCTTTTGACTCCCTTCATCCATTTCACCCACTCCCCACCTCTGGCAACCATCAGTCTGTTCTCTGCGTCTATGAGCTTGCTTTGTTTTTGTTTTAATTCCACATATAAGTAAGGTCATGCAGTATCGGTCTTTCTCTGTATGACTTATTTCACTTAGCATAATGCCCTCAAGGTCCATCCATGTTGACCCAAATGGCAAGATTTCATTCTTTTTTATGCTGAATAGTATTAAAAATGTAGGGGGGGGGGGGAGAGATCGATCTCACATCTTCCTTAGTCATGTATCCTTTGATGGTCACTTAGGTGGCTTCCATATCTTCCATATCTTGGCTATTTTAAATAATGCTTCAGTGAACATGATTCTAGTAAAGGCCTTTCTTTTTTGCCTAAAAGTTATAGTTTGGATAATTACTTCCTATTTTCTGATAGGCAGGTAGTAATTACAAGTATTAGTCTTAATTATATTAAGTTTAAAATGGCTTTCAGTGAGTGTTGTTATAAATGAAAAAGGTAATACTTTGCTAATTTAGTTATAACATATTCTTTACATGCATTATCCTGTGAAAAGTTTTTCTCTGGTCTCTAACCACATAGTCTGTTTAACAGACGTATCCAGATCTCACCATTCTATAACTACAAAGTAAGGTGACATTTTAAATACATATCTGTGCAAGTCCATGTCACCATGAGATTCTGTTATTTACTTCTTTTTTTAAACATTTATTCATGTATTTTTGAGAGAATGAGTGCCATGAGCATGAGTGGGAGAGGGGCAGAAAGCAAGAATCCCAAGCAGGCTCTGTGCTGTCAGTGCAGAGCCAAACGAGTAGTTCCAGC
Organism: Puma concolor; assembly: GCF_028749965.1. NCBI lineage: Eukaryota > Metazoa > Chordata > Mammalia > Carnivora > Felidae > Puma > Puma concolor. Next base: position 47,807,487 of record NC_141672.1, read on the forward strand.
TCACAGACCTTGAGATCATGACCTGAGCCGAGATCAAGAGTCAGACTCTTAACTGAGCCACTCAAGTGCCCTGCTGTGTGTGATTTTTAAAAAGCCAAAGTAAAAGTGGCTTAAACACAAAAAGGTTTATTGCTTTCCACCTAAAAGAAGTGCGAATGTCTACAGTTCAGGGCTGTGTGGTAGTTGCACTGTAATCAGGGACAGAGGCCCTTCTGTTGTTATTCAGCTTTCTGTCCTAGGCTCCTGGAGCCAGTTCCAAGTGTGTGTGTGTGCCTGTGTGGTGGTCTGGTGGGGGGAGAAGGGGGAGATTCCAAGCAATTCTGCAGGGATGCTACCTGTGGTTGTTCTATAGTTAAACTCAGTTCTGACACTGTCTTCGCAATGATAGTATCAAAACCCACAGGTTAAGAGCTAAGTCATACAAGACTGTCTTCTCTCCCAGCTCCCCTTCAGAAGCCAGCCACAAGCCCAGATTGTTACCTGTACTCACTGACTAGCTATTAATCAGAGGTTTCCATGACCCCCAGCTTGGGTTTGATTAATTTGCTAGAGGACTCACAGAACTGAGAGAAATGTTCTACTTAGTATCCAATAGTTAGTTTATTACAGTTATTTGTTTTATTTATACTGTTTATAGTTATTAGTTTATTGCAAAAGTGTATAACTTTTTGAACAACCAAATGGAAAAGATTCATAGGGCAAGTTATGTGGGAAGGGATGCAGAGTTTCTATGCTCTCAGTGCACCATTCTTACCACAAGTCCACATGTTCACCAATCCAGAAGCTCTCCAAACCCTATCCTTTTTGGTTTATTTTTTAAAGTTTATTTATTTTGAGAGAAAGAGATTGAAAGCACATGTGCAAGCTGGGGGAGGAGCAGAAAGAGAAGGAGAGATTCCCAAGCAGGCTCCAGGCTATCTGTCAGAGCAGAGCTTGACGCAGGGCTTGAACCCACGAATTGAGAGATCGTGACCGAGCCAAAATCAAGAGTCAACCTTTTGAGCCACCCAGACACCCCTCCTTTTGGCTTTTTATGTAGACTCTCATACGTAGGTATGACTGATTAAATCACTGGCCTTTGGTGATTGATTCCACCTCCAGCCCCTGTCCCAGGAGGTGAGGGGGTGGCCCTGAAAATTCCAACTCCGGTGACCAGCCCATCTTTAGGTGATCTAGGGACATTCCAAAAGCCACCTCATGAACATAAGAAAAGATACCTTTATCTTCCTCATGAAATTCCAAGGGTTTTAGGAGCTCTGTGCCAGAAACTAGGACAAAGACCAAATATGTATTTCTTATTATTAACAAAAAACAAAAGTCAGCTGGGTAAATTTGAAGATACAATTGGTTTTATTAAGTGATTCGTGAATCAGGCAGCAACATCCCAGGAGTTGTACAAAATGGAAGGTTTTTGTAAGGAAGGAGTGTGGGGCAAGACATTACTAGCCAAAGAAAAGAGTTATTTCAGGCTTGGTCCCCTTCCCCTAGAGGAAAGGGCAAGGATCTCATTTGGTAGGTGGGATTATCTCATCTTCCTTTGGGGGATGGAGAGGGCCCAGGAGACAGATTCCATCATTTTTTCTGAAGAGGAAATTTCTGACTGACAACACTGCATTTCTGGGGGAGATTGGAACTGCATTAAGTTAGGTATTAAGCCAGTTTGGTGACTTGGTCTGGTATGAGTGACTCCATCTTGGGCCTGTGGTTTTCTGTTTAACATTCTGAATCACAATATTATAGTAAATGACTTGATCCAAGAGATCTCCAAGAGCTCAGGACATATAGGTGGCAGAAAAAAAAGAGGTAAAAGTCAAAGAGCTGTACCACCAATAATTTGCAATATATCCTGTTACCCAAATTCAGTCACATGACTGAACCTAGATGCACAAGTAGACTAGAAATAGTCCTTTAACTGAGTATATTGCTACCCTGAATAAATTGGTATTCTGTTATAAGGAATACGAGGAGAGTAGAAATAGGGTGGTCATCTAGCAGTTTCTTTTTCCTAAAGGTGTTAGGGTTCTCCAAAAACAAAGAGATTACAAGGAATTGGCTCACAAAATTAGAGAGGCTGGCAAGTTTGCAGAGCCAGTGTCCCTGTTCAAAGGCCATCAACCAGGAAGAGCTTAATGTACCAGTTTAAAGTCCATCAGGCAGAATTCCCTCTTATTTGAGGGAAGGTAACCCTTTTGTTTATTCAGGCCTTCATCTGATCAGATGGGGCCCACCCACATTATGGAGGGCAATCTGCCTTACTCAACTCATTCTGTTGATTTACATGTTAACCTCATCCAAAAACACTCCTACAGAAACACCCAGAATGTTTGACCAAATATCTGGGGTACCCTGTGGCCCAGTTAAGTTGATACATAGGATTAACCATCACACTGAATATAAAACTAAAACATTTAGAGTAAAACCTTAGATTGCGAGTAACTTGTTCTGCAAGTGTTCCACAAGATAAGCAAACATTTCTAATAAATTTTAACTTGATAAATGAGTGATGTCTTGCAATACGAGTGGTATGGGATGCTGAACATCACATGATCACAGCTGAGCCAATGGTTCTTCTCTCTTTCCCTCTCTCTCTCTCTCTCTCTCTCCCTCTCTCCCTCTCTCCCTCTCTCCCTCTCTCCCCCTCTCCCCCCCCCCGACCCCCCACTGTCTCTCTCACACTTCGAGATTGTGGGTGATCATCTCCCATACTCAGATGCTCTCAGTCTCAGGCCACAGTGTTTGGCAGAAATCAGTGATTTTTCAGAACCTTGGAAGGTGCCCACAACTGGCACTAGTGTATTTTTTTGTCACTTCAAAGCACCTATGGGCAGTCCTTTGCTTTTCCATACAAGAGTAAGCTTAGGAATGCTTTGCTTCATTCTAGGTCATTGGATAGGTTCCTTGTTAAAGTTGCATGAAAAGAAAGATTCCGTTGAGCCAGTAGATAGCAGTGATTCCGTTAGTGATAGTGAAAGTCGTCCTACATAATAACCGTCCTCTCTCTTGTCTCCCTCACACCAGCCATGAAGGTTTTCAAAGGTAAGTGTAGGTTAATTTGTTTATTTTTCTTTATATTGTGTATTTTCTTTATTATTTTGTGCTATATTACAATATTGTAATCATTTTTATATGAATATTTTTGGGTTGTGGAATAAATCATCTGGGTTTCCATTATTTCTTATGAGGAAATTTCACTTTGATATACAGTGCTTTGGATTACAAGCATGTTGTAATTACAAAGTGATTACAATTCACTTTGATATACAGTGCTTTGGATATACAAGCATGTTTCCAGAATGAATTATGCTCACAAACCAAGGTTTTACTGTATATTGTAAAAATGCCAAACAATTATAGACATTTATAACGTAGAAATAAAAATTTCCTTTATATTCCTGCCTCCCAGAGATATTTGTTAGTAACAGCTTAGTATATTTTTCTCCACTTATTTGCAGTATATATACTAATGTATATATTTTAAAAAAACAGGATTACACTATTTATACACATATATGCACATACAAAAATATACATACGTGTAGTACTATGATTTCATTTTTTAATTCTTATTCTAGACATTATTCCATGTCATTAAATATAGACCTACTTCTTCTGAACATTATTTCACTATGGGTATATTATCCATTCATTCATATTTTGATTTATTTAATGAATATTTTTAATACCTACTATATGTCAAGCAACATTTGTATGTCTGATCCTCTAGTGGTAGAAATTTAGGTCATTTTGTTTTTATTCTTTTGTTTACTGTTACAACATTGAGGTAAATATCTTTAACTGTATCTTCAGACATTATTGCAAGAGTTTCTTCTATAAAATATATTTCTGGAATTGCTCAGTAAGAAGATACCCATATTTTAGGTTTTAAAAGGTGCTGCTATCCCAGAGTTTGTCAACCTCAGCACTGTTGACATTTGGGGCCAGATAATTTATCGTTGTTGGGCAGGGTGGTGTGAGGTCAAGGGAACTGTTCTGTGCATTGTAGGAGGTTTGGCAACATCTTTGGCCTAGATGCCAGCAACATCGTCCCACCCCCCCCAGTTGTTTCTATCAAAAATGTTTTCAAACATTGCCAAATGTCTCCTTGGGGGGAAATTGTCCCAGAATGAGAACCAGTACACTAGCCCTTCTTTCTTTTCCTGCTTTGGTGCAATACGGACAGCCAGGCTTGGGATGTCACAGCCCAAGTTGAGCGAAGAGATGTCCACGTGAGAAGCAGGCTAGCATGGGATATTGGGGGCCAGCTGGGGTGAGGAGGGCAGCCACAGGGATCATGGCTTATTGTGGGATGTCAGAGCACAAGTGGGGTTAGGAAGATATCCAGGCATGAGGGCAGCCTGGTATGTGGTATTTTGAACCTCAGGCAGGATGAAAAATATGTCCATATCAGAGAGGCAGGGACTATCCTCTCCAGTACAAAAAAGAGAGTTCTTCATTTATATGACTAAAGGCCCATTTAGGGTTGTTTCCCTACATTAGAGCTTGGTCCCTAAGGAGATCCAATACTGATTTGATGATTTACTTTCTTTTACCATATATAATTAGGGATTTTTTTTTTTTTTTTTTGGCTGATGTCTCCATGCTATTTGGAATAATTTTAATAGTAGAAGAAGCTAGCCTAAGAGCATAGCTCACAGCTATCTAAATACTCACTTGCTAATATCTGGCAAGTACTTTAACCATACACATAATCCAGTCTATAATGGATGACTCTCACTAATATAATGTTGAACCAAAGAAACTAAATAGCCGAGCACATACTACATGATTCTGTTATATAAACTACTAAAAAGTAAAACTCATTTGTGATGCTAGAGGTTAGAATTCTCTTTACCCTTAGTGAGAGGTGAGGTGTAGCACCTGGAAAGGAGATACAAGAGGAGGCTTCTGAAATGCTGATAATCTTTTCTTTCTTGATGTGAGTGTTGTTAACTTGTATAAAGCCATTGAGGTATAATGCATATGATTAGCACACCTTTGTATATGTATATAATTCTTCAACAAAATGTTCACCCCAAAAAAATCCCAGTTCTTTTATTCTTGGAAAATAGTCAAACTCTTTCCTCTGAATGATATAATTATTAGAAAATAGAATGTTTGGGCACCTGGGTGGCTCAGTTGGTTAAACATAAATGTCCAACTCTTGATTTCTGCTCCGGTTATGATCTCACGATCATGAGATCGAGCTGTGCGTCAGACTCTGTGCTGGGTATGGAGCCTGCTTAAGTTTCTGTCTCTGTCCCTCTCTCGCAAAAAATAGAAAAGAAAATAGAATGTTAATGGCTGACAGACGACAGCATAAACCAACTAAATAAATAGGCAAGTACTGCTCAAACTAACGACCAATTTGGAGCACGAACAAAAGTGCTCGGTGTACCAAACTTGCTAGATAGTGGGGTAAGCTGAATGAAATATGTCTTGTTCAGCAACATTCAGCATGCCTTTACTGAAATCTTACTTTATCATAGGTGCTCTTATCTTTTGGATTTTGGAAGCACCTAAGGACACAGTATCTACATTCAAGGATCCCGTGGAAATGAGGAAGGCTAAGCAGTTACAATACAATAACATGAACACTGATAAATGTGCACAGAGTTAATTAGAGAAGAGGAGGTAACCAAAGGCTTCCTGATGGAGATAAGGATGAAAGTTAGCTAAATGAAGAAAATGGGGAAGAGCATCCCAGGTAGAAGGAACAGCATGTGCAGGATACAGAAGTAGAACTCAGCATCACACATTCAAGGAACTGTCCTTGTTGACGTGGAAAGCACAGGGACCAACAGCATTATCTTACGTATCACTGGAGCACATCCCAGAGCCTGTTTTATGGTAGACATTCAGATATTATTTAGATAAGTAAATACTTGATGTAGCATCAGGTATATGAGGAGATAGACCAGGAAAGATCATGAGTTTATAAATCCTTCTAAGAAGCTCAGAATTCATTTGGTAGGCAGTGAGGAGCCATTAAAGAATTTAAGCATTGGAATAATATGATTTGTGGTATTTTAGAAAAGTTCTCTGGCAACTCTGGAAAAGATGGATTGAGTTTCTAAAAAGAAGAGAGTAAGTTAGCAGAATTTGTGAATGTATGTGTGTGTGTATAACCTATACACGTGCTTGTGAGCAGTCTTTTGGTAGTGGTGATGAGAGTTGAAGCTAGGGATACTACGTTTAGATAGGAAGTTCCTAAAATGAGTAGAAATGATAAGAGTATGGACTTAGACTGTGGGCCCGATGAATATGGGATGAATTTGAGGGTGATTTAGGAGATACAATAAATGGTGATTAATGTCCATTTATAAAAAGCACTTGAGGAAGAGTCATCTTGGATGACTCCCAGAGTTCTGGCTTGGGTGACCAGCTGAAAACTGTCAGCACACCATTTGCTATAATAGAGAATACATGTTGAGGAACAAGTTTGTGTTCCCTTTGTTTTCCATGAGGAACCTAGTGTGTTCCATCACTTTATGTTGATCCGTCTACTAGGAGATGTTTAGTTGGCACTTGAATATTTGGGTCTGAAGTTCAAGACAGAGGCCTGAATCAGAAAGATGATACAGTATTTGATAGCATACTGGTAGTTTTTAGAGCTTGGGTAAAACCCCCAAAACATCTATCAATAGAATGCAGGTTTAGATTTATTAGGCTACAGAGAGGAAAAGAGTTAGGATGGCAGATGTTTGCTATAAACTTGTTTTACTGTTTTTCACTCTGCCTTTTTACTTCTGTTATTTTTATGGGGATGCATGGTTGGCTCTGGTTTGTAGGTCTCATAATAGGCTGTCAATATAAAATCTCCCAAATTACTTATTTTCAAATTACCAACACAACTAAATAGCCTGTAATTCTTGGGGAGAGGGCTGAAAAGGGATTTTTCTTATTTGAGACGGTTGTGTTGTATAGTAGAAAGAGCTTAGTTGAATTTTGGAGTCACAGTCTGGTGGGAATCTTGGTTCTCATATTTAGCTATGTGCCTTTGGGCAAGTTTTTAGTTTCACTAAGACTCAGCTTACTCATTTGTAAAACTGGGGTAATTACAGTTATCTTTTAAGATTACTATAAGGATTAAGTGAGATGAGCTTTTGGGTCTAGAAGATCATGACAACTGTCCATATGTAAATCCACACATTCTCCCCAAAAGCCATAAAAGCCATAAGATTGAAAAGGAACACACACACACACACACACACACACATAACCCATGTATAACTCACACCTTCAGCATTAGTATAACATAGATAATACCACGAATTTTAAATTACTTGTATGGAAAGAAACAAGTTACAATATTTCTGTCACTGCTATAAACCTCTGAGTCTGGAGAGTAGGGCAAGGAGAGGCTTAAGAGATAGTGAAGAGAGAAGAAAGGAATCAGAGGTTTATAATGACGTGCAAGCAAAATGACCTTCAGAAAGAAAATATCCCCCACACAGTTGAGGAGATAAAACACAGGCCTGGGACTTAGGAATTCATAGCAGTAGCTATAGCAAAGGTGTGTGAAAGAGGCCACAAGCAGCATCAGAGAAACATTGCTCTGGGAGAGATAAAGGATGGTGCCCCTTGGAGCCATCACAGTGAGAGGAAAGGAGGATGTAAGGAGAAAATAAGGGTACTATAGAGATTAAAGAGAAACGAGGCACACAGGTTCAATACCCACTCACCCACCACCACCCTTAATGTACCCTGTAATGTTATATTAGTTTCTGGTGTATAATGATTCAACAGTTCTGTACAATACTCAGAGCTCATCACAGTAAGTATACCCTTAATCCTATTCACCTCTTTCACCCATACCCCCACCCACTTCCCCTTTGGTATCCATCCGTTTGTTCTCTGTATTTAAGAGTCTTGTTTTTCGGTTTGTCTCTTTTTTCCTGTGTTCCATTGTTTTGTTTCTTAACATTCCACATGTGAGTGAAATCATATGGTATTTGTTTTTCTCTTATTTCACTTAACGTTATGCTCACATATCTATCCATATTATTGCAAATGGCAAGATTTCATTCCTTTTTATGGCTGAGTAATATTCCAGTGTGTGTGTGTGAGGTCTTTATCCATTTATCTATCACCAGTGCACTTGGATTGCTTCCATAACTTGACTATTGTAAAAAAAAAAAAAAAAATGCTACAATAAATATAGGGCTGCATGTATCTTTTCAAGGTTGTGTTTTCTTATTCTTTGGCTAAGTCCCCAGTAGTGGAATTATGGGATCATATGGTAATTCTATTTTTAATTTTTTGAGGAACCTCCATCCTGTTCTCCACAGTAGTTATACCAGTTTTCATTCCCACCAACAGTACATGGGGGTTCATTTTTCTCTGCATCTTCGCCAGCATTTGTTGTTTCTTGCATCTTTTATTTTAGCCATTCTGGCAGGTGGTTTTGATTGCATTTCCCTACTGGTTAGTGATGTCAAGCATCTTTTCATATGTCTGTTGGTCATCTGTATGTCTTAGGAGAAATGTCTGTTCATGTCCTCTGCTCATTTTTAAATTAGATTATTTGGTTTTTTGGTGTTGAGTTCTAAGTTCTTTATAGATTTTGGATACTAACCCCTTATCAGATATACCATTTGCAAATATCTTCTCCCATTCGGTAGGTTGTCTTTTGTTTTGTTGATTGTTTCCTTTGCTGTGCGGAAGCCTTTTATTTTGGTATAGTCCCAATAGTTTGTTTTTACTTTCCTTTCCCTTGCCTTAGGAGATGTACATAGAAAAACCAATGTCGGAGAAATTACTTTACTACCTGTGCTCTCTGCTAGGATTTTTATGGTTTCGGGTCTCATATTTAGATCTTTAATCCATTCTGGGTTTTATTTTTGTGTATAGTGTAAAAGAGTGGTCCACTTTTATTCTTTTGCGTGCAGCTGTCCAGTTTTTCCAACACCATTTGTTGAAGAGACTTTCTCCCATTGCATATTCTTGCCTCTTTTGCCATAGATTAATTGACAATATAATCATGGGTTTATTTCTGGTCTTTCTATTCTGTTCTATTCACCTATGTATGTGTTAATTTTTGCCAGTATCGTACTGTTTTGATTACTGCAGCTTTTATTATATCTTGAAATCTGGGATTGTGTTAACACCAGTTTTGTTCTTCCTTTCCAACATTGCTTTGGCTATTTGGTTATTGTGGTTCCATAAAAATTTGAGGATGATTTGTTCTAGTTCTGTAAAAAATGCTGTTGGTATTTTGATAGAGATATCATTAAATCTGTAGATTCCTTTAGGTCGTAGGGATATTTTAACAATATTTGTCCTCCCATTCCATGACCATGGAATCTCTTTTCATTTCTTTGTGTCATAATTTCTTTCATCAGTGTTTTATAGTTTTCAGAGTACAGGTCTTTCACCTCCATGGTTAAGTTTATTCCTAGGTTTTTATTATTTTTGCAGCAATTCTAAATGAGATTGTTTTATTACTTTCTCTTTCTGCCACTACATTATTAGTATATAGAAATGCATTGGATTTCTATATGTGGATTTTGTATCCTGTCACCTTACTAAATTCATTTATCAGTTCTGATAGTTTTTTGGTGGAGTCCTTAGGGTTATGTATATGTAGTGTTAAGTCACATGCAAATAGTGAATGTTTTGCTTCTTCATCACCAGTTTGGATGCCTTTTACTTTGCCTTTTACTTCTTTTTCTTATCTGCTGTGGCTAGGACTTCCGGTGCTACGTTGAATGACAGTGGGGAAAGGGGACATTCTTGTCTTGTTCCTGATCTTAGGGATAAAGCCCTCAGTTTTCACCGTCAAGTATGATGTTAGCTGTGGATTTTTCATACATAGCCTTTATTATGTTGACGTATGTTTCCCTAAGCCTAGTTTGTTGAGGGTTTTTATTATGAATGGATCTTGTGCTTTGTCAAATTCTTTTTCTGCATCAATTGAAATAATCGTATGGTTTTTATCTTTTCTCTTATTGATGTGATGTATCATATTGACTGATTCATAAATATTGAACCGATCTTGCATCTTGGGAGTAAATACACTTGATCGTGGTGAATGATTTTTTAATATATTTTTTAATATAGTTTACTAATTTTTTGTTGAATATTTTTGCATCTATGTTCATCAGAGATATTGGCCTGTAGTTCTCTTTTTTTGTAGTGTCTTTACAAAAGACATTTTATCTGGTTTTGGTATCAGGGTAATCAGGCCTCACTATAAATTTGAAGCTTTCCTTCCTCTTCTATTTTTTGGAATAATTTGAGAAAAACATATATTAATTCTTCTTTAAGTGTTTGTTAGAATTCACCTGTGAAGCTGTCTGGTCCTGGACTTTTGTTTATTGGGAGTTTTTTTGAATACTGATTCAATTTCACTGTTTAGTAATCAGTCTGTTCCTGATTCTGTTTTGGGAGGGTTTATGCTTCTAGAAACTAAGCCAGAACAAAAACAGACACATAGACCAATGGAATAGAATAGAAACCCCAGAACTAGACCCACAAACGTATGGCCAACTCATCTTTGACAAAGCAGGAAAGAACATCCAATGGAAAAAAAGACAGTCTCTTTAACAAATGGTGCTGGGAGAACTGGACAGCAACATGCAGAAGGTTGAAATTAGACCACCTTCTCACACCATTCACAAAAATAAACTCAAAATGGATAAAGGACCTGAATGTGAGACAGGAAACCATCAAAACCCTAGAGGAGAAAGCAGGAAGAGACCTCTCTGACCTCAGCCGTAGCAATTTCTTACTTGACACATCCTCAAAGGCAAGGGAATTAAAAGCAAAAATGAACTATTGGGACATCAGGAAGATAAAAAGCTTCTGCACAGCAAAGGAGACAGTCAACAAAACTAAAAGGCAACCGACGGAATGGGAAAAGATATTTGCAAATGACATATCGGACAAAGGGCTAGTATCCAGAATCTATAAAGAGCTCACCAAACTCCACACCCAAAAAACAAATAACCCAGTGAAGAAATGGGCAGAAAACATGAATAGACACTTCTCTAAAGAAGACATGCGGGTGGCCAACAGGCACATGAAAAGATGCTCAACGTCACTCCTCATCAGGGAAATACAAATCAAAACCACACTCAGATATCACCTCATGCCGGTCAGAGTGGCCAAAATGAACAAATCAGGAGACTATAGATGCTGGAGAGGACGTGGAGAAACGGGAACCCTCTTGCCCTGTTGGTGGGAATGCAAACTGATGCAGCCGCTCTGGAAAACAGTGTGGAGGTTCCTCCAAAAATTAAAAATAGACCTACCCTATGACCCAGCAGTAGCACTGCTAGGAATTTACCCAAGGGATACAGGAGTACTGATGCATAGAGGCACTTGTACCCCAATGTTTATAGCAGCACTCTCAACAATAGCCAAATTGTGGAAAAAGCCTAAATGTACATCAACTGATGAATGGATAAAGAAATTGTGGTTTATATACACAATGGAGTACTACAGGGCAATGAGAAAGAACGAAATATGGCCCTTTGTAGCAATGTGGATGGAACTGGAGAGTGTGATGCTAAGTGAAATCAGCCATACAGAGAAAGACAGATACCATATGTTTTCATTCTTACGTGGATCCTTAGAAATTTAACAGAAACCCATGGGGGAGGGAAAGGGAAGAAAAAAAATAAGGTTAGAGAGGGAGAGAGCCAAAGCATAAGAAACTCTTAAAAACTGAGAACAAACTGAGAGTTGATGGGGGGGTGGGAGGGAGGAGAGGGTGGGTGATGGGTATTGAGGAGGGCATCTTTTGGGATGAGCACTGGGTGTTGTATGGAAACCAATTTGACAATAAATTTCATATATTAAAAAAAAAAAAAGAAACTAAGCCAGATTGGTTGCCCAATTTGTTGGCATATTTTTCATAATATTCTCTTATAATCTTTTGTATTTCTATGGTTTTGGTTGTTATTTCTCTTTGGTTTTGGTTGTTATTTCTCTTTCATTTCTGATTTTGTTTATTTGAGTCTTTTTTTTTTTTTTTATGTTAAGTCTGGCTAAAAGTTTATCAATTTTATTTCTCTTTTAAACAACCAGCTCCTGGTTTCATTGATCTGTTTTTGTTGTTTTTGTTTTTGGGGGGGGGGGGGTTTATTTGTGTTGTTTTTTGGGGTTTTTTTTGTTTTTGTTTTGTTTTAGTTTCTATTTTATTTCTACTTTAATTCTTATTATTTCCTTCCTTCCTTCTACTGGTTTTGGGTTTTGTTTGTTGTCCTTTTTCTAGCTCCTTTAGATGAAAGGTTAACTTGCTTATTTGAGATTTTTCTTCTTGAGGTAGATTTGTATTGCTGTGAACTTCCCTCTTAGTACAGCTTTTGCTGTATCCCAAAGGTTTTGGACCATTGTGTTTTCATTATCATTTCCCTCCATGTGTTTTTTTTTTGTTTTTGTTTTTTTCTTTTTTTATTTTTTTTTTCAACGTTTATTTATTTTTGGGACAGAGAGAGACAGAGCATGAACGGGGGAGGGGCAGAGAGAGAGGGAGACACAGAATCGGAAACAGGCTCCAGGCTCTGAGCCATCAGCCCAGAGCCTGACGCGGGGCTCGAACTCCCGGACCGCGAGATCGTGACCTGGCTGAAGTCGGACGCTCAACCGACTGCGCCACCCAGGCGCCCCCCTCCATGTGTTTTTTTGATTTTCTCTTTGGTTTCTTGGTTGACCCATCCATTGTTTTAGTATCCTGTTATTTAACCTGCATGTATGTGTTTGTGTTCTTTCCAGATCTCTTCTTGTGATTTCTAGTTTTTTTGATGTTGTAGTCAGAAAAGATGTATGATTTCAGTCTTTCTGAATTTTTTGAAACTTGTTTTGTGTCCTAACACATGATCTATTCTGGAGAATGTTCCCCATGCACTGGAAAAGAATGTGTATTCTGCTGTTTTTTCATGGAATGTTATGCATATAACTTGTTAGATCCACCTGATCCAATGTGTCATCCAAAGCCACTATTTCCTTGTTGCTTTTCTGTTTGGATGATCTATCCATTGATGTAAGTGGGGTGTTAAAATCTCCCACTACTATTGTATTACTATCAGTTACTTCCATTATGTTTGTTATTAGCTGCTTTATCTATTTGGGTCCTCCCATGCTGAGTACATAAATATTTACAGTTGTTACACATTGTTGGATTGTTCCTTTTATGATTATTTAGTGTCCTTCTTCGACTCTTGTCAGTCTTTGTTTTAAACTCTATTTTGTCTGATTGTAAGTATTGCTACCCAGTTTTTTTTTTTTCACTTGTATTTGCATGATAAATGCATTTCTATCAGTTCACTTTCAGTCTGCATGTGTCTTTAGGTCTGAAAAGAGGTTCTTGTAGGCAGCATATAGATGGGTATTGCTTTTTTATCCATTCCATCACCCAGTGTCTTATTGGAGCATTTAGTACATTTACATTCAAAGTAATTGTTGATGGTATATACATATTGCCATTTTGTTTTAATATTTTTAATGTTTGTTTTTGAGAGAGACAGAGCAGGAGCAGGGAAGAGGCAGAGAGAAAGTGACACAGAATCTGAAGCAGGCTCCAGTCTCCCAGCTGACAGCACAGAGCCCGATGTGGGGCTTAAATTCATGAACCTTGAGATCATAACCTGAGCCGAAGTCGAATGTTCAATCGACTGAGCCAGCCACACAGGCGCCCCTGAATTGCCATTTTGTTACTGGTTTTATGGTTGTTTTTATAGTTCTCTGTTCCTTTCTTGTTCTTTTCTCTCACAATTTGCTGGCTTTCTTTAGTAATATACTTAGATTCTTTCTCTTCATATTTTGTCTATCTATAACTGGTTTTTGATTGGTAGTTACCATTAGATTTATGTATAATATCTTATGCATATAGCAATCTATGTTAAGTAGATTGCCCCTAAAATTTGTACCCATTCTAAAAGCACTAAATTTTTACTCCTCACCCCCTCCCATGTTTTAGGTATATGGTGTCATACTTTGCATCCTTTTATTTTGTGAATCCCTTGACTGATTTTTATAGATATATTTAATTTTACTGCTTTTATGCTTCCTACTATTCTTACTCTTAAGAGTCCCCTTTAACATTTCTTATAAGGCTGGTTTAGTGGTGATGAATTCCTTTAACTCTTGTTTGTCTGGAACATTCTTTATCTCTCCTTCTCTTCTGAATGTTACCCTTGCTGGATAGAGTATTCTTAGCTGTAGGGTTTTTTCTTTCCATACTTTGAATATATTGTGCCATTCCCTTCTGGCATGCAATGTTTTTGCCAAAAAAAAAAAAAATCAGCTGATAGCCTTATAGGATTTTCCTTGTATGTTACTGTTTTCTCTTACTGCTTATAAAATTCTCTATCACTACTTTTTGCCATTTAATTACTATGTGTCTTGATTGTTTTTCATTACCCTGTCCTCCAAGTCACTGATCCATCTGCTTCCTCTAGTGTATTGTTTATTCTCTCCAGTGTATTCTGGATTTCAGTTATTGAGTTCATCTTTCACTAGTTCTTTTTTATGTTTTTCTCTTTGTTGAGGTTCTCACTGGAGTCCTCCACCCTTTTCAGAAGTCCAGTGAGTATCTTTATGACGATTACCTTAAATTCTCTAGCAGGCTTATTACTTATCTCTAATTCATTTAGCTCTTTTGCTGTTTTTTGTCCTGTTCTTTTATTTGGAACATAGTCTTTTGTCTCCTCATTTTGACTAACTCTGTTCTTGTGTGTTAGGTAAGCCAGCTATGTCTACTGCTTTTGAAAATAGTGACCTTATGAAGACGAGTCCTATAATGCCCTGCAGTGTCCCCTGTTCACTCCACGGGTGTCTCCTGAGTATGTTGCGTGTGCCCTACTGTTGTGGTTGAGCCACATGTGCCTTCAGTCCAGTCTTCTGAAATGGCTCTCTTTGCCTATTGCAGATAGGGTTCAGTCCCTGTGTTGTTAATGGGCCAGTCCGGGGCTACCTTGAGTCAGACTAGGTGTTTGTCAGAGATGCAGTATCACTAAACTGCAGGGTGCTATCTCTGTGTTGTCCTCTGAGAAGCTTTCGTTGGTGGGTGGAATCTACAGTCAGACCATGTCTGACCTCTACCCACTGCTGGGGTTGCAGTGGGACTGGTGTGCGTGGTTGTCTTCCACTCTGTGTAGGGCAGGAGTTACTTTGGAGTGGTGCTGCCCCTGCTGGGGCTGTTTGCACATTTGCACACTGCCACACTTGTGGCACTGCTTTGACTTCTGCTTAGGGCCTGTTGGAGCGGGGGAGGGGAGGGCAAGTCCACAGGAGAGCACTCTGTTAACAGGCTAGTTGGGGAGTGTTTCTAGTGGTTCCCCCAGTGTTTCCTGTATCTAGGCTGTGGGGAGGGAGGAGGAAATTGTGCTCTCTAGCTTTTTTGTTCTTAGAGAAGTCTCCTAAAAATCCCTGCCATTCCAGCATACATTCTGAGATTCGTAAATGAATCTTCCCCCAGGTGTTTTTCAAACTGCTGCTTCTAGTCTATATCTAAGTTAGGTTCTTTCTTATACTCTCTCTTTTAGGGCAGGGACTCAGTTTCTCTCATGCTGTCCCGGAGCAAAGCCCACTGATTTTTAGAATTCCAGTTTTTAAGCCTCACTGATTGTAAGAACTCGAATGCTAAGACCCTGTGGTTTTCAAAGCCATATGTTATGAGGGTTTTCTTCTTCCCAATACAGGTCTCCCATACCTCAGATGCCTAATGAGGCATCTTCTCCTTTCTGTTTTTGTGCCTGTGGCGTCACTTCCTCCTACAGACAGTCTCCCAGTTATTTTGGTTGCCAACCACATCTTTGATGTGGCCTCTTCCCTACAATTAGCTGTAGAGTCTGCTCTGCCAGTCTTCAGGTTGTTTTCTGGGTTACTTATATTGATGTGGATGTTATCTCTCTGTATGCATGAGATGAGGTGAGCTTAGGATCCTCTTACTTCACTATCTTCCCTGGAAGTTTTGGGAAACTATTAAAATACCCCAAGCAAATAAAAAATAAACAAACTTGAGGACATACTAATAGGGGTATTGATGGAAGAGGCATTGATAAAAGGAAAGAAAACAAAAATAATGAAAATGAGATGCAGAAAGAAGTAAAAAGCTTGAGAAAGAAAGTGTATGAAATGCAATATAGACAAAGGGAGACCCAACATATTTATAATTAGAGTCCCTGCAGAAGAGAAATCAATGGAACAGAACTAACGATTAAGCCATAATTCAAGGCAACTTTACAGAAGTAAGAGAAAAACTGAAATCTACACACTAAAAGGGCCCACCTTGGACAGATTGATTCAGAACAATGAACTCTGAGTCAGATTAGATTTTATTAGATTTTAGATTTTAAAGACTAGGGAAAATATTAGACTTCAAAGACAATTTTTTTTTTTTTTTGCCCTCTGGGGTAAAGAGTGAGCAGGAGATGACTTTACTAATAATAATAAAAAATTAGGCTCACATCAGACTTCTCAAGAACAATATACCAAGGAAAACTACCGGTAGGATCCCATTTTTAAAAACTCAAGGAGGGGCACCTGGGTGGCTCAGTCATTGAAGTGTCTGACCTCGGCTCAGGTCATGATCTTGCTCTTCTGGAGTTCAAGCCCTGTGTCAGTCTCTGTGCTCATAGCTAAGAGCCTGCCTGTTTCAGATTCTCTGTCTCCCTTTCTCTCTGCCCCTACCCTGCTCAGGGTCTCAGTCTCTCTCTCTCTCTCTCTCTCTCTCTCTCTCAAAAATACAAAAAACATTAAACTCAAGGAAACAAAGTTCAAGCTAGTAATCCTGTCCTTCAAGTATCAGAGTGATAAACAGTTTTGAACATGAAAGAATTTACAAACGTGATAGTGACAGATAAACAGTTTTGAACATGAAAGAATTTCCATGAGTTTTGAAAACTCCAGGAAACAAAGTTCAAGCTAGTTATCCTGTCCTTCAAGTATCAGAGTGATAAACAGTTTTGAACATGAAAAAGGTTAGGAAGTTCTTAGAATTTAATAGATTTAATTGTAGATCCAGAACTAAAACAGTGGTGGGGACATGGGTGTGAGTGTTACACATTCTGACAAAGTAGAAAGAATAAAACTAAAAATGAGTGAAGAGAGAAAGAGAAGATAGAATAAGATCATTCCCTATTGTATAAATATTAAGTGGCGATTCTAAGATACCACTTAAAATGGACAAACCAGATGGTAAAGGTTAAATAAGAAAACAGATTTAAGATTCCCTAAAATACACACATACACATAAACACACATGCAGTGTATGAAGGTAACAATTAGAACAAAAAGTGTAAATCTTCCTAAATACCGAAAGAAACCTTAAAAAAAAAAAAAAAAAAACAAAAACAAACAACAGAGCCCAGAGGAAGATGGCAGCGTAGGAGAACGCTGGGCTCACCGCGTCCTGCTGATCACTTAGATTCCACCCACACCTGCCTAAATAACCCAGAAAACCACCAGAAGACTAGCAAAATGGAGTCTCCGGAGCCAAGCATAGACGAGAGGCCCACGGAAGAGGGTAGGAAGGGCGAAGAGGCGGTGCGCGCTCCACGGACTGGCGGGAGGGCGGAGGGGCGGCCCGCCGGCCAAGCAGAGCCCCCGAGTCCGGCTGGCAAAAGCGGAGGGGCCGGATGGAGTGTGTTCTGACAGCAAGCGGGGCTTAACATCTGGAAGGTTATAAGTTAACAGCTCTGTCCGGAGAACGGGAAGGCTGGAGGACAACGGGAGGGAGAGTTGCTGAGCCCCAGACGACAGAGCTCAGCTTGGCGGGGAACAAAGGCGCTCGCCAGCGCCATCTCCCTCGCCCATCCCCCAGCCAAAATCCCAAAGGGAGCCAGTTCCTGCCAGGGAACTTGCTTGCACCATGCAAACACCCAACGCTGTGCTTCTGCGGAGCCACCCCTCAGGCGGCAGCGGGTCTGACTCCCGCCCCGTTGCCGCAGGGCCCCTCCCGAAGCGGATCTCCAAAGGAAAAGCGAACTGAGCCTGCCCCTCCTGCCCCTGTGCACCTTGCCGATCCACCCCAGCTAATACGCCAGATCCCCAGCAGCACAAGCCTGGCAGTGTGCAAGTAGCCCAGACGGGCCACGCCACCCCATAGTGAGTCCTCCCCCTAGGAGAGGGGAAGAGAAGGCACACACCAGTCTGACTGAGGCCCCAGCAGTGGGCTGGGGGCAGACATCAGGTCTGACTGCGGCCCCTCCCACCAACGCAAGTTATTCAAGACAGCACAGGGGAAGTGCCCCGCAGTCCCGCACCACTCCAGGGACTATCCAAAATGACGAAATAGAAGAATTCCCCTCAGAAAAACGTCCAGGAAATAACAACAGCTAACGAGTGATCAAAAATAATTTAAACAATATAACAGAAAGTGAATTTAGAGTAATAGTCATAAAATTAATCACTGGGCTTGAAAACAGTACAGAGGACAGCAGAGAATCTATTGCTACAGAGATCAAGGGACTAAGGAACAGCCAGGAGGAGCTAAAAAATGCTATTAATGAGCTGCAAAATAAAATGGAGGCAACCACAGCTTGGATTGAAGAGGCAGAGAATAGGTGAATTAGAAGATAAAATTATGGAGAAATAAGCTGAGAAAAAGAGAGATAAAAAAATCCAGGAGTATGAGGGGAAAATTAGAGAACTAAGTGATGCACTAAAGAGAAATAATCTATGCATAATTGGTATTCCAGAGGAGGAAGAGAGAGGGAAAGGTGCTGAAGGTGTACTTGAAGAAATAATAGCTGAGAACTTCCCTGATCTGGGGAAGGAAAAAGGCACTGAAACCCGAGAGGCACAGAGAACTCCCTTCAGACATAACTTGAATTGATCTTCTGCACGACATATCATAGTGAAACTGGCAAAATACAAGGAAAGAGAAAAAATTCTGAAAGCAGCAAGGGATAAACGTGCTCTAACATATCAAGGGAGACTGATAAGACTCGTGACGGATCTCTCTACTGAAACTTGGCAGGCCATCAACTGATGAATGGATAAAGAAATTATGGTTTATATACACAATGGAGTACTACATGGCAATGAGAAAGAACGAAATATGGCCCTTTGTAGCAACGTGGATGGAACTGGAGAGTGTGATGCTAAGTGAAATAAGCCATACAGAGGAAGACAGATACCATATGTTTTCATTCTTATGTGGATCCTGAGAAACTTAACAGAAACCCATGGGGGAGGGGAAGGAAGAAAAAAAAAAAAAAAAAAAGGTTAGAGTGGGAGAGAGCCAAAGCATAAGAGACTCTTAAAAACTGAGAACAGGGGCGCCTGGGTGGTGCAGTTGGTTAAGCGTCCGACTTCAGCCAGGTCACGATCTCGCGGTCCGTGAGTTCGAGCCCCGCATCAGGCTCTGGGCTGATGGCTGAGAGCCTGGAGCCTGTTTCCGATTCTGTGTCTCCCTCTCTCTCTGCCCCTCCCCTGTTCATGCTCTGTCTCTCTCTGTCCCAAAAATAAATAAAAAACATTGAAAAAAAAAATTTTTTTTTAAAAACTGAGAACAAACTGAGGGTTGATGGGGGGTGGGAGGGAGGGAGGGGAGGGTGGGTGATGGGTATTGAGGAGGGCACCTTTTGGGTTGAACACTGGGTGTTCTATGGAAACCAATTTGACAAAATTTCATATATTGAAAAAAAAAAAAAAAAAGAAACTTGGCAGGCCAGAAAGGAATGGCAGGAGATCTTCAATGTGATGAACAGAAAAAATATGCAGCCAAGAATCCTTTGTCCAGCAAGTCTGTCATTTAGAATAGAAGGAGAGATAAAGGTCTTCCCAAACAAACAAAAACTGAAGGAATTCGTCACCACTAAACCAGCCCTACAAGAGATCCTAAGGGGGATCCTGTGAGACAAAGTACCAGAGACATCATTACAAGCATGAAACCTACGGACATCACAATGACTCTAAACCCATATCTTTCTATAATAACACAGAATGTAAATGGACTAAATGCACCAACCAAAAGACATAGGGTATCAGAATGGATAAAGAAACAAGACCCATCTATTTGCAGTCTACAAGAGACTCACTTTAGACCTGAGGACACCTTCAGGTTGAAAGTGAGGAGATGGAGAACTATCTATCATGCTACTGGAAGTCAAAAGAAAGCTGGAGTAGCCATACTTATATCACACAAACTTGACTTTAAATTAAAGGCTGTAACAAGAGATGAAGAGGGCATTATATAATAATTACAGGGTCTATCCATCAGGAAGAGCTAACAATTATAAATGTCTATGTGCCAAACACAGGAGCCCCCAAATATATAAAACAATTACTCACAAACATAAGCAACCTTATTGATAAGAATGTGGTAATTGCAGGGGACTTTAATACTCCACTTAAAGCAATGGGTAAATCATCTGGACACATAGTCAATAAAGAAACAAGGGCCCTGAATGATACATTGGATCATATGGACTTGACAGATAGATTTAGAACTCTGCATCCCAAAGCAACAGAATATACTTTCTTCACAAATACGCAGGGAACATTCTCCAAGATAGATCACATACTGGGTCACAAAACAGCCCTTCATAAGTATACAAGAATTGAGATCATACCATGCATACTTTCAGGCCACAATGCTATGAAGCTTGAAATCAACCACAGAAAAAGTCTGGAAAACCTCCAAAAGCATGGAGGCTAAAGAACATCCTACTAAAGAATGAATGGGTCCACCAGGCAATTAGAGAAGAAATTAAACAATATATGGAAACAAACGAAAATGAAAATACAACAATCCAAATGCTTTGGGATGCAACGAAGGCAGTCCTGAGAGGAAAATACATTGCAATCCAGGCCTATCTCAAGAAACAAGAAAAATCCCAAATACAAAATCTAACAGCACACCTAAAAGAAATACAAGCAGAATAGCAAAGACAGCCTAAACCCAGCAGAAGAAGAGAAATCATAAAGATCAGAGCAGAAATAAACAATATAGAATCTAAAAAAACTGTAGAGCATATCAACAAAACCAAGAGTTGTTTTTTTGAAAAATTAAACAAAATTGATAAACCTCTAGCCAGGCTTCTCAAAAAGAAAAGGGAGATGACCCAAATAGATAAAAGCATGAATGAAAATGGAATTATTACAACCAATCCCTCAGAAATACAGCAATTATCAGGGAATACTATGAAAAATTATATGCCAACAAACTGGACAACCTGGAAGAAATGGACAAATTCCTAAACACCCACACACTTCCAAAACTCAATCAGGAGGAAATAGAAAGTTTGAACAGACCCATAACCAGTGAGGAAATTGAATCAGTTATCAAAATCTCCCAACAAATAAGAGTCCCGGACCAGATGGCTTCCCAGGGGAGTTCTACCAGACGTTTAAAGCAGAGATAATACCTATCCTTCTCAAGCTATTCCAAAAAATAGAAAGGGAAAGAAAACTTCCAGACTCATTCTTTGAAGCCAGTATTACTTTGATTCCTAAACCAGACAGAGACCCGGTAAAAAAAAGAGAACTACAGGCCAATATCCCTGATGAATATGAATGCAAAAATTCTCAATAAGATACTAGCAAATTGAATTCAACAGCATATAAAAAGAATTATTCACCATGATCAAGTGGGATTCATTCCTGGGATGCAGGGCTGGTTCAACATTCGCAAATCAATCAATGTGATACATCACATTAACAAAAGAAAAGATAAGAACCATATGATCCTGTCAATCGATGCAGAAAAAGCATTTGACAAAATTCAGCATCCTTTCTTAATAAAAACCCTCGAGAAAGTCAGAATAGAGGGAACATACTTAACCATAATAAAAGCCATTTATGAAAAGCCCACAGCTAACATCATCCTCAATGGGGAAAAACTGAGAGCTTTTTCCCTGAGATCAGGAACACAACAGGGATGTCCACTCTCACCGCTGTTGTTTAACATAGTGTTGGAAGTTCTAGCATCAGCAATCAGACAACAAAAGGAAATCAAAGGCATCAAAATTGCAAGATGAAGTTAAGCTTTCACTTTTTGCAGGTAACATGATATTATATATGCAAAATCTGATAGACTCCACCAAAAGTCTGCTAGAACTGATACATGAATTCAGCAAAGTTGCAGGATACAAAATCAATGTACAGAAATCAGTTGCATTCTTATACACTAATAATGAAGCAACAGAAAGACAAATATAGAAATTGATCCCATTCACAATTGCACCAAGAAGCATAAAATACCTAGGGATAAATCTAACCAAAGATGTAAAAGATCTGTATGCTGAAAACTATAGAAAGCTTATGAAGGAAATTGAAGAAGACATAAAGAAATGGAAAAACATTCTGTGCTTATGGGTTGGAAGAATAAATATTGTCAAAATGTCAATACTACCCAAAGCTATCTACACATTCAGTGAAATCCCAATCAAAATTGCACCAGCATTCTTCTCGAAGCTAGAACAAGCAATCCTAAAATTCATACAGAACCACAAAAGGCCCTGAATAGCCAAAGTAATTTTGAAGAAGAAGACCAAAGCAGAAGGCATCACAATCCCAGACTTTAGCCTCTACTACAAAGCTGTAATCATCAAGGCAGCATGGTATTGGCACAAAAACAGACACATAGACCAATGGAATAGAATGGAAACCCCAGAACTAGACCCACAAACGTATGGCCAACTAATCTTTGACAAAGCAGGAAAGAACATCCAATGGAAAAAAGACAGTCTCTGTAACAAATGGTGCTGGGGGAACTGGACAGCAGCATGCAGAAGGTTGAAATTAGACCACCTTCTCACACCATTCACAAAAATAAACTCAAAATGGATAAAGGACCTGCATGTGAGACAGGAAACCATCAAAACCCTAGAGGAGAAAGCAGGAAGAGACCTCTCTGACCTCAGCCGTAGCAATTTCTTACTTGACACATTCAAAGGCAAGGGAATTAAAAGCAAAAATGAACTATTGGGACATCAGGAAGATAAAATGCTTCTGCACAGCAAAGGAAACAATCAACAAAACTAAAAGGCAACTGACGGAATGGGAAAAGATATTTGCAAATGACATATCGGACAAAGGGCTAGTATCACCAAACTCCACACCTGAAAAACAAATAACCCAGTGAAGAAATGGGCAGAAAACATGAATAGACACTTCTCTAAAGAAGACATGCAGATCACCAACAGGCACATGAAAAGATGCTCAACGTCACTCCTCATCAGGGAAATACAAATCAAAACCACACTCAGATATCACCTCACGCCAGTCAGAGTGGCCAAAATGGACAAATCAGGAGACTATAGATGCTGGCGAGGATGTGGAGAAACAGGAACCCTCTTGCACTGTTGGTGGGAATGCAAACTGATGCAGCCGCTCTGGAAAACAGTGTGGAGGTTCCTCCAAAAATTAAAAATAGACCTACCCTATGACCCAGCAGTAGCACTGCTAGGAATTTACCCAAGGGATACAGGAGTACTGATGCATAGGGGCACTTGTACCCCAATATTTATAGCAGCACTCTCAACAATAGCCAAATTATGGAAAGAGCCTAAATGTCCATCAACTGATGAATGGATAAAGAAATTGTGGTTTATATACACAATGGAGTACCACGTGGCAATGAGAAAGAATGAAATATGGCCCTTTGTAGCAATGTGGATGGAACTGGAGAGTGTGATGCTAAGTGAAATAAGCCATACAGAGAAAGACAGATACCATATGTTTTCATTCTTATGTGGATCCTGAGAAACTTAACAGAAACCCATGGGGGAGGGGAAGGAAAAAAAAAAAAAAGAGGCTAGAGTGGGAGAGAGCCAAAGCATAAGAGACTCTTAAAAACTGAGAACAAACTGAAGGTTGATGGGAGGTGGGAGGGAAGGGAGGGTGGGTGATGGGTATTGAGGAGGGCACCTTCTGGGATGAGCACTGAGTGTTGTATGGAAACCAATTTGACAATAAATTTTATATTAAAAATAATTTAAACAAATAAAATAAATAAAATAAAATAAAAATAAAACAATAATAACAACTATAGGGAAAAAAGAATAAGTATGAATAATAAAATGTTAATTATAAAAACACACAATTCAAATGTATCAGTCATATCAATAAGTATAAATGGGCTTAACTCATCTATTAGAAGAAAAACATTTTCAAATGGCTTCCTAAAGCAAAACCCATTCTGTGGTGTCTGTAAGAGACATATCTAAAACCTAGTGATTCAAAGAGTTAAAAATGAAGGGATGTGCAAAACTGTCACAGGCAAATAGAAAAAAATAAGAAAGCAAAGGTTTCAATCTCCACAAAGTAGGCTCCAGATTAAAAGTCATTAAACATAACAGAATATACTTTATAGTTTAAAAGCTGTAATTCACAATGAAGTTATAATATTTTTGAGTATCTGTGTACCAAATAACACAGTAAACACCTACATACAGAATTGCTATAGCAGAATATAGGATAATGTAAGAAGTAGAAACCCATATTACATTTTTAATACATCACAGTACAAGTCTGATACAATAACATATTTCATGATCATCTGGTAAATTTTCTGTCTCACACCCAGAATTAGCCATTTCTTGAAGGATCTTGGTTTCTTTTGGTGGGAAATGGTATTCAGAGATCATGGTCGTTGTTTCAGGAATGCTCAAGTGTTGGTGTGTTTCTAGGCCTTTTCAGTGGACAAAGCTTAGAATGCTTTTTTTAAGTTTATTCTGAAAGAGAGTGCACACACTTGTGTGCATGTGTGTTGGGGGGGGTGGGGAGAGGGCAGAGAGAGAGGAGAGAGAGAATCCTAAGCAGGCTCCACGTTGCCAGTATGGAGCCTGAATAGGGCTTGGGCCTACGAGCAGCAAGATCATGACCTGAGCCAAAATCAAGAGTTGATTGTTTAACCAACTGAGTCACGCAGGTGCCACAGGCATTTTTTAAAGAGAAAATACATCATTTTAGTTCATGCTGATATTTCTAACTGAAGTCAAAAACTTTTTTTTAAGTTTGTTTATTTTGAGGGGGGAGGAAAGAGAGAGAGAGAGATGGGAACGCAGAGGAGGAGCAGAGAGGGAAAGAGAAAGAATGCCAGGCAGGCTCTGCACTGTCAGTGTGGAGCCCAGCGGGGCTTGAACCCACGAACTGTGAGATCATGACCTGAGCTGAAACCAAGAGTTGACTAAGCCACCCAGGTGCCCCACCCCCTACTTGAAATTTAAAATTACAATTTTTATTTCTTTGATATTTGTATTTGTATCTTTTTTCTCATTTCCTAATGATATTTAATAAAATTAATATATTCATTTTAACCTAGAGTTTCAAATCAACAATACCAGTATTATTACAATTATTAACAATTATAACAGTGCAGTTACTACAAAAAGCTTAAGATATATTTGCAGTTCTTTTTGTCCATAGGGTATATCCCAATATGTATATAAAAATTACTGTGTTTTAAATCCACTTGAAATAATTTTTCTATGTATGATTAAACCATATCTCTACATAATTAAATTCATTTTATTTTGCTATTTATTTTTAAGGTTTTTCATTTCCATTTTATTTTTGCTTTATTTTTTACAAATTTTAGAGGATTCAAGATAGCATAGCTGACAATTGTGGTTTATTCTTAAAAAATGAATAAATAGCTACTAAAAGTTTTAGACTTTTAGGAACAGTAATCAAAAAAAATGTGGAGTTCAAGAAAATTTTCTACTCAGTTTTTTTTCTAAAATGGGTGAGGAATTTACTATAATTAAATGTTTCAGCTATTCCTCTATGCTAACTGGGAGTCCATAACCTTCAAGGAAGCCCTAAAAAGTGCAACACACTACTACCCCACACACTGTTTCTCAACTGCTTCTGGGAGTATACATCAGTGTTTTCTAAGACATTAGAACTGTCACCAGAGTCTTACATGAACTTGTCTTAACCCCTTTGCCTACTCATTTGGATTACTCAGGGCCACAGTTACAAAGATAACTGCTCATCTACCTTTCTAATGCCCAAATAACTTTTGTGCATAATACCCAATTAAATAAAATTATGTACTGTAAAAAAATATATGTACTGTGGCCTGAAATCTAAAATTTAAAACTTTAAATGATTCTTCTGCGTCAAGAAAGTCAGTTTTTGCCACGGTAGTAACAAAATATAAAATTATAGTTACTATGTCTCTTTCTGTGATTTCTCTTTTCAGAGGCTGATAAAATACCAGTAATGCGTGGACAGTGGTTTATTGATGGCACTTGGCAGCCTCTAGAAGAAGAAGAAAGTAATTTAATTGAGCAAGAACATCTCAGCTGTTTTAGAGGTCAGCAGATGCAGGAAAATTTTGATATTGAAGTGTCAAAATCCATAGATGGAAAAGATGGTAAGACCAATTAATACATTTAATATGTTTTGTAAACTAAGTAAGTTCTTGATGAAGTTTAGAGTAGTTCTTAAGTTTGACGTGGTAATTCATGAGTATTAGAATTTATAAAATTTCTGATAATTTTAAATATTTGATTATTTTAGAAGTTAAAACTGCTATGAATTTCTGAACCATCTCAATTTTTATTTTGCTTAATATGTATGTTCACTGGCATGACACTAATATGATTTAACTATAATTGTACAAATTGTGATAATATGTTCTGTGAATTAGTCATTTCTGTAGTTTTTAATTATTAATGAAAGTTGAATCTACAAAAAATGTCCTTCTATCAAAAGAGCAGTTTTGTTAATATTTTAATGTTTGTTCTTTTCTTGAAATTAAAAAAAAAAAAACAATTTTAATTTCCTTTCTGTAAGCATCTTTGAGCTGTCTCCATATTGGTAACCACATCAACTTTTAATTTGAAACAGTCTACTCCTTATATTCCCTTATTCAGCATTTGGATATGTTTGCAGTAGCTTAAAATATTTATATAATAGCCAAGATTGACATGTTTCATTATGTATCTGATCTTGAGTAAAACTTAAAATATGTGGTAAAGTTAAAAATACTTCTATTGTTCCATTTACTGCAGGCAGTGGGATCAGCTATTCTGGTGAGTATAATAATACAGGTAGATTAGAATTTGTAGATTTCTCTATTTTTTTCTAAAAAGTGTTTCTCCATCTATGCTTGCCTTTATTTTGGAGGTTTCTTGGCAAGCCCCATTGAATCTAGTGAACTAATGAATTAAGTGATTTTTTTTTCCCCTTTCCCTTGTAAAACGTCTCTAAAGCAGGAAAACTCAGTATCGATCAAGTAATTCACAGAATGCAGCTTGGAAAAAATTATGTGGTTGGAAATAATTGTTTACATGGCATAATTAATGGCAAAACAATAAGCTTTAAATCGGCTTTTTTTTTTTTTCTTATTAACAAACATCCCAAGTTTTTTTCTTTCTCCTACTCTTTGTCTCTGAACACACACACACACACCACTTGTCACAAGCAAGGAAACTGTCTAGTTTAATTTATGCCAAATTAACATACCGGTTTTGTATAGTTGATTAAAAGTCCACATAACTGAGGAAAGATGTGGCTTCTGAATAAATTTGCAATTAAATCTAACAAATATATATAATAGTAGTTATCTATTATGTGCCAGATGCCATACTCTTGGAATTTTAAGTATCTCATTTTCCTAATCTGTAGGGTCAGATTTGTCCTTATTTTACTGTAAAATTCAAGCTCAAGGTTCTTACATATCAATATGTACAGAGCAGCTCAGTGTCTACAGAGCAGAGCTCTGTCTGCATTCCCACAGAGTGCTGTCAAAACAATACTTTCTCTGGTTATAACACAAGTAACAATTTTTATATATCCATGATCTTATATTAGTGAGTGAAGTATTTTGTACTTTCTCATCACCACTACCAAAATGCAATTGCTATTGGAGAAGAGTGAATTCTACATTTTTTTCTTTCTGTGAATTCTCCTTCAGTCCTGCCTCAAAAATGGCAATTCACCTTAACAAACTTAGTTTAGCCACCCACATTCCTTACTAATAGTATAGGGACAAAAACCCAAGAGCTCAGAGGAGAAAAAGGATGAGTATAAAAAAAATATATATATATATATAAGTAGATTATTCTCCTTTTTTGTACTGTATTCAAAACATTTTTTTCCTCTTGCTAATCCATCTTGTGGAAGTTAGTTATCAGCTCTTTTTCATCTCTAGAACCCATCTATTTGGAATCTTGGGGTGTTTGTTTTGAGAGAGAGAGAGAGAGCATGTGCGAGTGGGGGGAGGGGCTGAGAGCGAGGGAAAGAGAGAACCCCAAGCAGGTTCCGTGGTCTCAGTGAGGAGCCCAAGACAGGGCTTGATCTAAGGAACAATGAGTTCATGACCTGAGCCGAAATCAAGAGAGGGATGATTAACCAACTGAGACACCCAGGCACCCTTGGAATCTTGTTTTTATTACAATAAAAATTAGAATTCTGTGTGTCCTTTTTACTTCTACTCCCTACCAAAATGTTAAGTGTAGCAGGATACTTCAGTTTCCTTCAAAGTGCCCTAATTTTATGAGCCAGTCATTTAAATAAGTCTGATAAAGAACATGGTATATTTGTATGATTAGATTTTTAGTATGTCTTTGTGTATGTTGATTCTAGAGTATCAATCTAGGATATTATAACAATATTTTTTGCTAGCTTTAAGGATATACATTGAGTAGTAAAATTCCAATTAGTAATAACAAAATTTTTAAACTGTTAAACATTTTTGTGTTGTGATCTTTCAAAATGATGATTCTTTAAGGTTCACTAGAAGAAAAATTGGTTTTTTAAAATACGCTATGGCATATAGGTAAAGCTTCAGCGTGTTATTAACGAAGATTTTAAGTTCAATTTTGCATATATACTGTTTTCATAAATTTCTAGCCATTTTAGTTGTTCAGTTTTATGTAAAACATACATTTATGAATTAAGATGTGATGTTTGACTTTGAAGATTATGGGAAATTTTGTAGTACATTTAAAAATTATCACTGGTCTTAAGGAAAGAATATTTGCTGTCCAAAAAGCCACCATTATTGGAAAAATAAATCAAATTTGCCATATCTATAAAGGAAAAACATATTCTAATCTTTTACTTTGCTTCTTACCTCCAAGCTTCTGAAATATCCTATTTCATTAATTAATTAGGGTAAAAATATCTTTTCCACCTAAATTTTCTCATGTACATAAGATAAAGCCTTGACTCTTCATATTTTCAGGAGGTTTTTAATATTTCCATGTTCAGTTAGTACTGTGCTAGGCACTTTTGTGAAAGAAATAGACAGGGTTTTGACCCTCAAGAAGTTTTGGGGAAGACAGCCAAAGATGAGAATAGTTCCAAAGTATAAGTAAAAGATAACACAGTAAACAGTGAATACAGAATTAGATATTCTGCAAAAAGATTTAGAATAAAGAGAGTTGGAAATCACAGTGCCGTGGAGTTTTTTCAAATACAGTTTTCTGGAAAAGTCCCATTTAATTATTAAAAGCATTTTTAAATGGTATATTTGGGAACTCTTAAGTGCTCTGTGGAATTTTTTCCTTTTTTCCCCTTCCTCTGTGAAAATTCTAAGAAACCGAGCCTTTGCCTTGAAGAATGTTAAAATAAAACAGCAATTCCTTTTTTTTCTCACCTTATCTGTGTTTTGGTTAGGGTAGCTGATGCTACAAATAACTTGGATTTTTTAATATTTTCTCCTTGTTAATTTTCCTACTAATCTCAAAGTAAGCATTGAATTAAATAGATTGGTGAAAATTTAGCATAACTTTTTTAGCATACAAATAAAGATAACCTATAAAAATATAATCACTTTTTCAACTTAGATACTTTAATCTAAATTTTGTTTTCTTTGAAAATTAAAATACAAATTCTCTTCCCACCCTACCTCCTAGCAGCCTAGAGTTTTACTGGGGATGGATTATACAAATAAAATCAGGCCTGCAAATAAGTAATTTTGAAAATTCTTAAACATTCTGCTAGATTGGTATTTCACTCACTTCACAATTTTTCTTTGGAAGCAATAATCAGTTTTAAAAAGGTTAAAGTAAATGGGTTAGTCCTGTACTTCACTCTGGCCAAAAAATGTGTAACCTCAATCCAGTCATGAGAAAACATCGATAAACTCAAATTAAGGGACATTCTACAAAACAAACTGATCAGAGCTCTTCAAAAGTGTTAAGGGGTCCTATTAACTAGATGAGGGGTATTGTTTCACAATGTGTAAGTATCTCAGCGTACCATGATGTACACTTTAAATATCTTATACTTTTGTCAATTATACCTCAATAATGATTTTTTTAAGTATCAAAGTTATGAAAGATTGAAGAATTTGTCAGTTTAGAGGAGACTAAGGGAACATGACAATGAAATGCAACATGGTATCCTAGATTGGATCCTAGAACAGAAAAGAACATTAGAAAAACTGGAGAAATCTGAATGAAGTCTATATCTTAGTTGCTAGTGTTGTGCTAATATTAATTTCTTAGTTTTGATAATTGTACTATAGTTACCCTAACTTTAGGGGAAGCCAATATATGATAATTCTCTGTTCTATTTTTGCACCTTTTCTGTAAGTATAAAATTATTCCACAATAAAAAGTTTTTAAAAAATTCCTGTAGGGTAATTAAAATAGTAAAAAAAAATTTAATTCAAAAGAAATCAAGAAAGGAGAAACAAGAAACAAAATACAGATGGAACAAAGAAAACAAATGGGAAATAGTAGACCTAAATTCACTCATGTCAGTAATCACAGTAAACGTAAGTGAACTAATGCTTGAATTAAAAAGCAGAGATTGCCAGATTAGAAATGCAAAACCTGACTATATGCTGTCTACAAGAGCCACCCTCTCAATATAAAGTCGTAGCTAAGTTACTATTCAAACTAATTTGGGGTGCTCTGACATCACAAGTGTTGGTGGATCTTGACTTAAAACATTTAACAATTTGGCATGTAAAGTGTGTATTCCTGTCACTGTTACTGGATAAGAATATAGTGAATATAGAATTGCAAACTGTGAATATAGAATTGCAAAAGTCAAAAAGGTGAGAGGAGTTGGAGGCGTGCTAACCCTTTGTAATCAGCTTTCCTTTTCCTCTCTCTGGCAACTAAGAGGATTCCCACCTTCTAGCTTTTAGTTACTATGTTTTATAAGTTTATCTAATTAGTTTCTCTGAGATCCAAGGTTTCTATGAGTTTTCTCATAGCTGGCAGGTTTGAGATGTGCAGACCGGCTTCCCCTAAAGTTGAGATTATATAGGTTAACAGCTTTTAGAACGGGAAAAGTCATTGAGTTGTTCTATTCTGAGGATTAGTATGTCATCAGCAACCACCTTTGTTGATACTCTGTTGCTTTCAGAATTATATAATGAAGAAAATCTCTTTAAGAGGTGGATTAGTAAGAAAACCTATTGGAAATGCTTTAAAGTACTTTAAATTTTTTTCATTGCTGTGTAGGCTTTAGTATACATTTAATTAAATGTTAGCATTTAATAAGTGAACATTTTGAGTTTATGCATATTTTTGCTAACATAAGAATTCTTAACTAAAACTTCATTTTACGGGGAAAAATTAAGTAATGCTTTTTAGCACTTGAATTTCATTTAGTGGTGATCCCTGTTTGGATTGATAGTAATTAGTTTTTGTCTCTACTGTACTAATGATAGTACCCCTAATTCTGTGCTTTGGGTTGAAAAAAATTGAGCTTTCTAACTATACTATGGGATGTTGTGACAGATACGGCAAGTGACTTTCAAGTGAAAATAAGAATTTAATTTGAGAGGAAGGTAAAGAACCATATCTGTTTAATTTTGTGAAAGTATTTCAAATAAATGTGCTTCTCTATTTTTGTTATATTGGGATGTTTGTCTTTTTTTAATCCCTAAATTGTACTGTTCCTTTAGAAAGAAAAGCCTTTCTTTTTTATATTTTGACTAGTTTTCGGAAAGTGTTTGCATAATTTTGAAATGTAGTCAAATGGTCCATATGTATTTCAAGTAAATTTTTAAATAATTGCTTATTTAAAATGTGGGAAAATGTATTGGTATGTAACTAGCAATAGTTGACAGGGAAAATGTTGACTTCAAGGTTATCTGCTGATTTGCCAAATATCAAGTCTATGTCTGGCTTTATGTTGGCTATTTCATGCTTACAGAATGTCACAGCATACTTTGTACTAATGACTTTTTTTATTCTTTTAATTTTCTTCTAGTAAATATGGATTTGGTTCATGTTAGTTTTACTAGTGGAAATATAAAATCTAGGTTTTGTTTCTTTGAGTATTAAAGTCTCAAATTTATGTCAATTTGATCTACTTTGATAGCATTTTCTTAATGAATTTTTTGTTTAAAAATGTTTCCTGCAACTGGTACATCTACTCCTCAATAACTGACCAGAAGGTGCCTGAGAGAAGACACTTTTTCAGTGAAGAAAATTGTTTCAGCTGTCATTTTCTACCCCTCTGTGACAATGAAATGTTTTTATAATCTTGATGTTACATTCCAGTTTTTAATCCTAGTCTGTAGCCATCTAATTACGTGTGGTTGTGATTATTAAGTGCCTTGTAAGCATTTCTGTTACCTTTATTGCACAAATCTCTGAATATATTTCATGTGTACATTTAACAGATTTTTAAAAATATTTCTAGTACCATACAACAGGAATTAAGTATGTTCATATTTGAACAGTATTTAACCTTTGAGTGTCATGTTAATGTAGAAGGGAGTGAGGATGCAAAAGCAAATGCTTTTTAGAACACAAATTTGAACTAAGTCCTAAAGGTTCTTGTGGTTCATTAATTGAACTGATTTGTAAAGTTCCATTTCAAGTGGATTTTTAA
The DNA here is from genome assembly GCF_028749965.1 of Puma concolor. Lineage (NCBI taxonomy): Eukaryota > Metazoa > Chordata > Mammalia > Carnivora > Felidae > Puma > Puma concolor. Next base: position 47,840,196 of record NC_141672.1, read on the forward strand.
ATAATTGCTTATTTTAAATAAAATTTATTTTGAATAAATTGCTTATTTTATTTTAAAGAAATTTACAACTGAGCAATTGCAACTGTAGCAATGTTTGACAGAGAAAGTGTTGACTTCAAGGTTTTCTGCTGATTTGCCAAATACCAAATCTATGTCTGGCTTTATGTTGTCAGTTTCATGTTTACTAGATGTCACAGCATACATTTTTACTGGTGACTTTTTTTTTTCATTATGTGTTACTAATCTTTCATTTTTTTATAACTAATCATTTAAAAGCACAGCTTCCAATTTGATTTATTTTGGCAAAAGTTTCATTTTAAATATTCTTTTAGCAGCTTGGACAAAGTTGCAAAAAGAATATTTTGTTTCTGTGGGAAGCTTCCATTATATACTTCAGTAATAGAAGGCATCTAGTGGAATGTATACTGTGATATTTTCTCAGGAAAACTGCATTGATGTTTAAAATGTTATTTATTGCCTTCTTAATTTGCATATCAGCTGTCAGCTATGTCATAGTCACAAATTTGGTGAGAGTAAAGAACCTTAGTATTGTGAAGATGGGACTTATACATCCCTTATGCATACAAAAAATACCATGACCTATTTTTATTCTATGTATGCAAAGACATTCAATATGATCGCATAGTTATCTTTAACTGATAGGTATCATTTGCCTTTTTTCTTGCAATAAAAGTAGAGCATATATTTGATAAACATTATTAAACTAATGTTTTGCTTTACTGATTTTTCATGAGAAATTATATAAATAAATCATTTAGAATGTTTGTCAAATACAACTCATTTTTTAAAATTAATACAACAAAAAGGCAAAATGGCAAACCTCATTTAAAATTTACTTTGAAGCTCAGTGTTTTTGCTTTCTTAGTTGTCTACCACCTCCCTCCCTTCTCCCTCCCTTCTCTGTTCAAATGGAGAGGATATAAGGAGAGTACAGATGCGGCAGGTCTTAAGCGAAAGCGTTCTCAAGGTACAGTAATTGTAGTTTTATTTCTCCATGTAGTTATACACCCTGGCTTATAGCATTCAGTATTTAAAGCGTAGAAATTATTAGTTTTTAGAATTGTGTCCAGTGTGCTATTTTGTTTAGAGTTACTTAATTTTAAGCGCTATGAACATTTGTAAATAATGTGTGTGGTCCAGTAATGACATGTTCACCAATACTAAGACGTTTTACTTTAAGACAGTATGTGGATGGTTTGAGGAGGAACAAGATTTCATTGACTTACCACTGTTCTTTATCTTGGTCTTACAGTTTCAATGTTTTAAGCATATGTTACTCAAAACTATTTGAACAAAAATGTGGTTTAGAAACATTAGATAAAAAGGCATAAAATAGTGATTTGGATCAGGCATAGAAAAAGTAAATAATTGTTAAACTCATACAAAATATTTTCTTAATTTATGAAAAGTTATTTTATAGAAAGCTGAGTTTGTACATTGTTTTTCTGAAGTTTTTTTTGAGAATTGAAGATATTAATGTTTGTTACATTAATTGCATCTTGGTCTGTGTTTAGTGTTAGTAATATGTCCGGGCAAATAAGTGAAATACAAATTGGTTTTTTATAAGTTTTTGAAATTGTATTTGTAGTATAACTTAAGTACAATTCCCCAGAAAGGATTTACTTTTCTATGTATTCTAGTAGGGAATAGATTTTCATAAAAATGACTTTATGGTCTTAGATCTTGACAAGGGCTATAACGTTTCATATATAAGCTGAGGTTATTTCCAACCCATCCTCAAATCTGAATAGTTAGACTCTGCTGGTAACTAGCTTTGTGGCAAGACCCTATTAAGGGACTCTTTGTACCTCTGGGTCTTTATATATAGTAGAGATTATATTTTGCTTAAAAGGGATTTTTTTAAAAAATAAATCAGACATAGTGATTTTAAGGTGCCTGGTTTTCTGAAAGGTATGTGAATTTTTCTCATCTCTATACCGGAGATACAGAGGAAAGTTTAAGGCCTTCAGAATATAAGAATTATCAAGTATGAATCGATGGATATGTTATGACACTTCTCTTAATCTGCTGCTTCCACAAACACGTATCACTGAATTTGTGAAATGGGTCTAGGCTCTGCTAGGACACTGGTGCTCGTGGTACAAAATGATCAAGACGTAGTCCTTGCCTCACAGAGCTTATGTATTCCTTGAGCATATAGGTTTCATTTTTTTTTAGAGCCTATTTTCAGAAATGTAATAACCATACTGATTTGAACATCACAGTAGAAAAAATTTCTTTGATTTCTTATTAAAACATCTTTCAACTTTGGATTTCTGTTATGGTGAGCAATATCCAGTGATAATTCGTTTAGTATCCATTCCAAAACTACCTATTTCTAATCAGTTAGATTGTTGTCTTCCCCGTCTTCCTCTCAGTCTTGTTTTGTCTTGCACCGCTGAGTGAAATTTTCACAGATCCAAAAATATAGTCCACAGAAGAAAAGAAACTTAAGTTTCTATGTCAAAGGTATTGAGGACTTTCATGAAGGTATAAATTATCCCTTAGAAGGAAGAAATGTCATATCACCTGGGAAAGCAGTTCTTTAATAATCAGAGCATGTTAACTACCAGTTAGAGGTTAAAACTATGGTGGGTAAGCCAGTTATTCCGTGTTGTTCTAACGAATTACCATTCCCTGTAGCATGGTTAATCATTTATAAAATAAAGCCCCTATCCATCACTTGCTTCAATTTAATATGTGTTTCAGCAAAATAATTTTATATTCAACTGAGTTCAAATACTGATTCAAAAATCTGTGTATTCTAATTCTTTGCACAAATGAGAGACCTTCAAATTAATTTTTCCTTTTTGCAACAGCTATTCACAGTTTCAAGTTGAGTAGAAATCATGTGGACTGGCACAGTGTGGATGAAGTGTATCTTTACAGTGATGCAACAACTTCTAAAATTGCAAGGACAGTTACCCAAAAACTGGGATTTTCTAAAGGTAATTGTTAAATATAGTTTGTCAAACTTTGGGGAATCTTTTTTTCTTGTATTCAAAAGGGACTATTCAGATTCTATTTTTAGTATATTTTAAATATGTATTAAATTTAGTGATAGTTACTGCCCTGTTAAATGAAACTTTTATTAAGGTGATTGAGTTCACATGTATTCATCAGTGAATAATCATATATTTAGAATGATCTGACAAAATTAATAAATATCTTTTATACTTCTAGAAACACAACAGCATTCAAACCTCAGGCAGTGATGTGAAAATAAAACATGGCAATTGAAGGTGAAGACTAAAAATTTTCTGTTGGATTTAGTGATGTAGAGATCATTGGTGACTTGGATGGATTGAGGGGCTAGAAGCCAGACTGGCATGGGTTGAAGTCTAAGTAGGGGAAGAAATAGAGGCAGTAAGAATAGACAGCTCTTTACAGAAGTTTGACGAAAGGAAAGAGGAAATGGTGCTTGAGGAAGATGTGAGAGCATTATTAATAAATTTTTCAGAAAGTTTCGTTAAGTCTGATACCAATTTTTTTGCAATTACCTCTTATATAATTTCTTTGATAACAAGATGTACTTGAATATCTTCTTACATGTTTCCTAGTCATTTGTATTTGTTTTGTGAATTACCTTGTCTTTAGCCCATTTTGCTATTTCAGTGGTTGTCTTTTCACTTTTTGATTAGTAAGCTCTCCTTTGCACTCCAGTAATTAACTCATTAGGCACTGAATTTTGCAAAAGTTTTCCCGGTTTATCATTCATCTTTTATCTTTGCTTCATGGTATTTTTTTTTTTTTTTTTTACAGAGAACTTTTTAAATTTTTTATGTGTTCAGTCCATTCTTCCCTCCTTGCTTTTCTTTTCCCTATGGTTTCTGGCTTTGGTGTCATGTACTCTGAGCCAGTCACTGTACATCATTTCACAAATTTCATCCCCACCCAACCCAGTGAAATTTTTTGCTAGTGCTCCTTTTTCTTTATTATTTCTTTAAATGTATGCCCAAATGCTATTTCTGGAATAAATAGTAAACTTACAATCATAATTTTTCTACAGCATCAAGTAGTGGGACTAGACTTCATAGAGGTTATGTAGAAGAAGCCACATTAGAAGACAAGCCATCACAGACTACTCATATTGTATTTGTTGTGCACGGCATTGGACAGAAAATGGACCAAGGAAGAATTATCAAAAATACAGCCATGTGAGTGAGTTCTTTGATGAATACATTCTCCATCACTAGAATCCAGACTTTTATCCGGGGTATAACAGAGTTTAATCATTCCACCGCATGTTCAATGCAAACTACTCTAATATCTCTTAGGTTATAGATGGAATTTCTAGACCAAATTGTGAGAGTGATTATGTCCAGATGATGATGATGATATTTGAGGTTTTTTCCCCCACAACATGGAGAAGAGGAAGAATAAGAAAGTGTTTTCAACTTATTAATTTACATTATATTAAGGTTGAAAGCAAAGAAAAATTGTAGTTCTTAGTTTGTATCTTACTCACTGAACTGCAGAAACAGAATAATTACAAGGTTGCATAATGATGAAAAACATAAGAATTTTTTAAATTGTCATGGAGCACCTGGGTGGCTCAGCATCTGACTTGAGCTCAGTCATGATCTCACAGCTTGTGAGTTCAAGCCCCGCATTGGACTCTCCGCTCTCAGCACAGAGCCTGCTTTGGATCCTCTGTCTCCCTCCCTCTCTGCCCCTCCCCTGATTATGTTCTCTCTCTCTCTCTCTCTCTTTCAAAAATAAATAAACATTTTAAATAAATAAGTAAATAAATTGCCAGTTAGCAGCTTAACCTAGCCAATTAATTACTACCAGAGGAAACTGAACTCTAAATTTTACACAGAGAACAGTGGATTATTTACCAACACACCACGTACATTATTTACCTCATTAATTTATTTTTATTCAACTTTATTCTTTTTTTTTCCCATCTTTAGTCTAAAAACTGTAAGATGTTATGGGGGTGAGGGATGTTTATACTTGTGTGTGTTTGTAAAATGTTAAGGACTGTGTTGAAAGGAAATGTTAGGGTTAAGCCACCATAAATGTGGCTCTAAACTAGCCATCAGTATGAAGAAAAATCTAATCATATTTATGATGTGATGAAACAGATCAGTTTTTGGTTCAGAGCACACTTTATCTGGTTCTGAGGCTTCAAGTAAATGTATTTCTTGAGTCCTTATAGAGCAACTACTGTGCAATACCAGAAACTTTGTCCTCATCAACATCTCTATAATAATGCAATGTTGAGTTTTGTTTCACCTTTTATTGTAACACCTCTTAATGTCAACTGATGGATTAAAGTACGGTTCAACTTTTAAAAATTTAGTCAGATACCGCTAAGCCACCCTAATTTTTTGTCAGTCTTCCTAGTTTCTATTACAAAAATCTCTTCTTTCTGATTTGTGTTCTGAGGAGTTGCACGTTATTTCTTATAATATTTGTATTCTTATGTCAAAATGCTAATCTTTTGCTTGGATATCTAGGAATCTGAGATACGGGTTTAATGACAGATTCACTCTGGCGCCATTGATAAATGAGAAGGTATCAGCTTGCTTTCTTTGGATGTAGGTGAGGGGAAACCTAATCCAAAAAGGCTTGAACCAAAAGGAGGATTTAGTAGTTCATAACACTGAGAAGTCTAAATGTAAGATGTGTCAGTCCTGAGAACCGAGAATCCAGTTTCTACTGTACTTTCTTTCATTTTTTAGCTATTCTCAGACATCTCCTGTGTGTGCTTCCAGATACGGTTTATATTATATTATGTTCAACTTCAGAAGAAAGAGTAACCCTGTTTTTCCAGAAGTCCCAGCTAGCCTAGGCATTTCAGTGACCAATGGCGTTGCATCCAGCTACCTGAATCTGTACATGCGGCCATGCAGGGTATGATGTATTGAGCTTGTCATCTCCCAGAGTCAGATGGAAGTTGGCTTCATCATCACCATAGGGAGAGGTAGAGCCACAAATAAAAATCAAGAGCTATTACTGTAAGTGGAATGAATGAATCCAGAGTGGTTAAAAAAATAAGTATCTGCTATCGAGAAGATGCCGTCATTCCTTCAGAGACAGGGTAATTTGATGGAAAACCACCCACATAAACTAGTAATTGATAGAAAATAAACAAAAAGAAATTCTGATTAATTATAAACAAGAAAATCCAGAGGATCTCTTAACTCTTTCCCTGCTTTCTACAATTCCTTAGTAGTCCAGAACTGTAAAAAGAGTAAAATTAACTTCATCCTTGTCACTACCATTCTGAATCTTGTTTGTATTTGTGAGACTACAGTTGATTTTCTTTTTTTAATTTTTTTTGGCAAAACTGAGAAGCCTGCAGCTTGGTCAAGAAGACCAAGAAAAAAAGTGTGATGTATTGTTGACCAAGAAAAAAGTAGATTCAAATTGCTAAAATCAGGAATGAAAGAGGGGACATAATTACTGACCTTACAGAAATCAAAGGATTATAAGGGAATACTATGTACAGTTCTGTGCCGATAAATTAGATAGCCTAGATAAAATGGGCAAATTTCTAGAGAGATACAAACTACCAAACTGATTTGATGATCAATAAGAAGAAATAGAATCTAAACTGACCATTAAGAAGTAAAGCATTTGAATTAATAATCAAAAAACTTCCTTCCAAAAAAAACAAAAATGCTCAGGACCAGATGGCTTCACTGGCAAATTCTGCAAACATTAAAAGAGCACCAATTCTTCATAAACTCTCCAAAAAACTAAAAGAGGAAGGAAGACTTCTCAACTCATTCGTTGAGGCCAATATTGTCCTAATAACAAAATCAGACAGATATCATAAGGAAAAAAAACTTATAGATCAGTATCCCTTATGAATACAAATAACTATTCTTTATGGACCCCAAAATTCTCAACACAATACTAGCAAACTGAATCCACCAACATGTAAGAAGATTATACCTTACGATTGATTGGGATTCATCCTAGGAATGGAAAATTGATTCAACATATTTTTAAAAATAAATCAAGGGTAATACACCACACTAATAGAGCAAAGGGGAACAAAAACATCATGTGGTTTTTGATGCAGAAAAGGCATTGACAAAATTTAACACCCTTTCTTAATGAAAACACTCAGGAGAGTAGAGAGAGAAGGGAATTTCTTCCCTCTGGTAAAAGGCATCTACAAGCCCATGGCTAATATTGCACTCTAACAATGAATCAGTGAAAGCTTTTCCTCAAGATCAGCAATGAGACAGGGATGTCACCTCCCAATTCTGATCAACATTGTACTGGAGGTTTCACCCAGGGCAATTAGGCAAGTAAAAGAAATAATAAAAGAGATCCAGATTAGAAAGGAAGAAATAAAATGATCTCTGCAGATAACATGATCTTAAATAGAGAAAATCCTAGGGAATCTATACACACACACACACACACACAAACTGTTACAGCCAACAAATGAACTCAGCAAAGTTACAGAATACAAGATCAATATGCAAAAATCAATTGTATTTATATACTAGCAGTGAACAATCTGGAAATTAAGAAAGCATTTCTAGGGGTGTCTGGCTAGCTCAGTTTGAAGAGCATGTAACTCTTGATCTTAGGGTCATAAGTTTGGGCCCCATGTTGGGGTTGAGTTTACTTTTTTTTTTTTAAAAAAAAGAAAACATTTCCATTTATTACAGTATCAAAAAGAAAAAAAGAATAACCTACTTAGGAATAAGTTTAGCAAAAGAAGTGTAAGTTTTGTACACTGAAAACTGTAGTACACCATTGAAAGAAATAAAAGAAGACCTAAGTAAATGAAAACAACCTACGTTTCTGGATTAGAAGATTTAATACTGTTAAGATGGCAATACTTAAGCACATTCCTATTAAAGTCCTACCTGTCTTTTATGCAGAAATTGACAAGCTAATTCTAAAATCCACATGGAATGTTTTCACTCTTATGTGGATCCTGAGAAACTTAACAGAAGACCACGGGGAAGGGGAAGGGAAAAAAAAAAAGTTACAGAGAGGGAAGGAGGCAAACCATCAGAGACTCTTAAAAACAGAATAAACTAAGGGTTGATGGGGGGTGGGAGGGAGGGGGAAGTGGGTGATGGGCACTGAGGAGGGCACCTGGGTATTATATGGAAACCAATTTGACAATAAATTTCATATAATAAATAAATAAATAAACAAATAAATAAATAAAATCCACATGGAAATGCAAGGAACCCAGAGTAGCCAAAACAATCTTAAAAAAAAAAAAGATGGAGGACTAACACTTCCCAGTTTCATAAATTGCTACAAAGCAAGATGAATGGATTAGAATCAGAGTTGGGCTGATTTTCAGCAAGAGTGCCAAAACAATTCATTGATGAAAGAATAACCTTTTAACCGATGGTGCTAGGACACCTGGATATATATCTGCAGAAGAATGAAATTAAACCCTATCTCACATGTATACAAAAGTTAATTCAAAATTAATCAAAGCCCAAATATAAGAGCCATAACTATAAAACTCTTAAAACTTAGGAGTATATCTTTGTGACCTTGGATTAGGCAATGGTTCCTGAGATACAACATCAAAAGTAGAAGCCACAGAGGAAAAAAGAGAAGTTGGACTTTGGCAAAAGTGAAAACTTTTGTTCTTCAAAGGACATTATCAAGAAAGTGAAGACGATCCACAGAATGGGAGAAAATATTTGCAAATCATAATCTGAGAAGGATCTGGTATCTAGGATATATATAAAGAACTTTTGCAGTTAAAAAAACCTAAATTTTTAAAATAGGTAAAGGATCTGAATAAACATTTGTCCAAAGAAAATATACCAATGGCCCATAAGCACATAAAAAGATGTTCAAAATCATTAAGTGTTAGGGAGATGCAGTTCATAACCACAAAGAGATGTTATGTCACTCTATACCTGCTAAGTTGACTCTTATCAAATAGTTGGAAAATAACAAGTATTAGTGAAGATGTGGAAAAATTAGAACTCTCCTATGTTGCTGTTGGGATTGTAAAATAGTGTAATTGCCTTGGAAAATAGTTTGGCACCTCTTCAAGAATTTAAACGTAGAGTTAGCATACAAGCCAGCAATTCCACCCCTAGGTATGTACCCAAAAGAATTGAAAATATATCTACACAAAACCCTTTTAAAGAATATTCATAGGAGCATTATTCATAACAGCCCAAAAATTAGAAACAATCCAAACGTTCCAATGCAAATGGATAAACAAAAGCATATTCATACAGTAGAATATTATTCAACTATAAAAAGCATTGAAGTACTGATTCACAATAAACGTGGGTGAACCTTGAAACGTTATGATGAGTGCAAGAAGCCAGACACAAAAGGCCACATACGTATGATTCCATTTATGTGAAATACCCAGAATAGGCAGATCCATAAAGACAGAAAGTGGATTCGTGATTGCCAGGGCCTAGGGAGAGGAAATATGGGAAGGTGACTGCTATGGCTGCATTATTTCTTTTGCAGGTGATGTAAGTTCTGAAATTAGATAATAGCGGTGATTGCACAACTCTATGAACAAACCAAAAAGCCACTTGATTGTTCAGAAGGAAAAACTAGGGAGGTCGTGTCAAAAGGACACCAGAAGCCAACTTGAAGAGATTTACTGATCAAAAAAGGAGACAATTTGAGCATCCGTAAGAATAATAACTACAGTGGATTGAAACACTCCACTTCAAATATGTTTAAGTGTATGAGTTAGTAAATATGTCAAAAAATATAGAAGCTAAGAACTCAGTATTTTGAAAATTGTTAATAGAAGATAAGAATTAACTATTCATCCTTCACTTTCTCATTTCATACAGAAACGATTTGGTTGTATTCCAAAGCAACCAAATATTTGATGTGAAGAAATTTCTCTTTCTAGAATTGTAAGCTTTACAAACAAATAAGGAGTGATGGAACCATAATAAATAAATGAATCTAAGCAGTGATCGTCATAACTGCTAGCTTCACCAGAAAGAGACAAACACAGATGTATGCAACTATGGAATAGTAGTCTTGCCAAAATAGTAGAACTTTCATCTGATCAAGCCCCTATATCTCACTAACAAGATACAGGAAGTAGAGGACAAAGAACATGTTAAATACCATGGGGATACAGTCATTAAAAATCAGACTCTGGGGGCACCTGGGTGGCTCAGTCGGTTGGGTGTCCGACTTCAGCTCAGGTCATGATCTCGCGGTCCATGAGTTCAAGCCCCGCATCAGACTCTGTGCTGACAGCTCAGAGCCTGGAGCCTGTTTTAGATTCTGTGTCTCCCTCTCTCTCTGACCTTCCCCTATTCATGCTCTCTGTCTCTCTCTGTCTCAAAAATGAATAAACATTAAAAAAAAAAAATCAGACTCTGAGGAACTCTGCAGGACAAAAATAAATTACAAAACAAAACAAAAAAAAAAAGCGGGGGGGGGGGGGGGGAGAAGAACCTGTAGATTAAAAGACACTTAAGAGACATACCTGCCAATTACAGTGCATGGACTATAAAGTAGTCCCCCCCCCCCCCCGCGCCAACCCCCACCCTTATCTGCAGTTGCACCCTCTCTGATGTCAGTTATCTGTGGTCCACTGCAGTCTGGAAGCAGATGATAGTAGCCTAATGCTGTGTCACAATGTATGTGTCATTCACCTCACTTCATGTCACCTCGTAGGCATTTTAACATCTCATATATCGTGGCAAGAAGAAGAAGGATGAATGCAATGCAATAAGATTTTGAGAGCCCACATTCCTATAACTTTTATTACACTGTGTTGTATAATTGTTTTTTATTATTGTTATTAAACGTTCACTGTGCCTAATTTATAAATTAAACTTGTCATAAGTGTGTATGTATAGGAGAAATCAATATATATAGGGTTCAGTACTATCTTCAGTTTCATGCATCCACTGGGGGTCTTGGAATGTATCCCCACATGTAAAGGGGGGACTGTTGTATTTGGAGCTCAATTAAAATGTAAAAATATATTTTATGTTATAAAATAACATAGTCTAACTGGGAAAATGGAACTGCTAAACTACATATTTGCTGAAATTAAAGAATTGTTCAAAGTTTTGGTATGATTGGGGCACCTGGGTGGCTCAGTCAGTTAAGCATCCGACTCTTGATTTTGACTCGGGTCATTGATCTCACAGTTTGTGAGTCTGAGCCCCACATCCAGCTCCAAGCTAGTGGTGCTGGCGGTGCAGAGCCTGCTTGGGATCTTCTTTCTTTCTCTCTCAAAAAGAATTAAACTTTAAAAAAATTAGTTTTGGGGGGTGCCTGGGTGGCTCAGTTGGTAAAGCGTCCCACTTCATCTCAGGTCATGATCTCATGGTTCATGGGTTTGAGCCTCGCATCGGGCTCTGTGCTGACAGTTCAGAGCCTGGAGTCTGCTTTGGATTCTATGTCTCCCTCTCTCTCTGCCCCTTCCTCCCACCCCACTCTCTGTCTCTCTCTCTCTCTCTCAAAAATAAACATTTTTAAAAAGTTTTGGTATGATAATAGTACAGAATAGGTTGTTTTCCTTATGTTTTAGAAATAGATACTAAACAGTTTACAGATGAAATGATGTGATATCTGGGATTTCCTTTAAAATATTATGGGGGAAGGGCACTGCTATAAAGAGTTAGTGTGAGGGATTTGGAGAAATAATAGAACTATTCTATATCTTAATTGTGGTGATGCTAACCACAAAATCTATACAACTGATACCAAAAGGGGAAAAAAGTCAACTTTGCTGTATCTGAATTTTGAAAATAAAATTTAAAAATTCATATTATGGGGAGAATGAGTGGAGAAATAGATGAAATAAGACAGGCCATGACTTGACAATATTTGGGTCAGGGTGATGGCACAGGGTGGATTTGTTGCACTTTCTGTCTACTGAAGATTAATATGTATAATTATTTAGAATATAATGTGAAAGCTTGTAATACTTGAAATCACTGATGACAAATTTAGGGAAATATCTTTGAAATGAGGGATTCCTAGTATTGTGAAATACTGCACAGTGTAACAATAATTAAAATATAATTGGACAAAGTTAGCAAGTAGAAGTTGTATGGTTAAAGATATTTTATACCATATAAATACATATGAGAAGTTACTCTGATAACATTTTGTTTTGTTTTTATTTTGTTTTTTTTTTTTTTTAGGATGAGAGAAGCTGCAAGAAAAATAGAAGAAAGGCATTTTTCCAACCATGCAACACATGTTGAATTTCTGCCTGTTGAGTGGCGGTCAAAACTTACTCTTGATGGAGGTACAGTTTCTTTAAAAATTAAATGATTTAGTCAGTGGCAACAAAGTTGCTCTTTGGAAACAAAGAGCCTTTCATTAAGTTGTCTTGAGTATACTCACTCTTTGTTCTAGATTATTAACATAAAATCCATTGATTTTTAAAATAATTATATCGACATGTTGATTTCACAGCACAGTTTTCACCCCTGCCCTCTGTGGATCGGGGGGGGGGGGGGGGAGCACGTGGGAGGAACAAAATGTCTAAAGGTTTTGATAGAAAGTGATTTGTCAACACTAAAAATATTTGTCCACGGTTTCATATGAGCTTACATTTTCTTTCTAATAATTTTCTTTTCCTATATTTGGAAGATAAAAATCTCAGGTTTTTTGTGTTCTTTTGTGGTTCTTGCATTCCTCAGGCTGGTGAATTATTATAATCTAGCATAGAGAATTATACAATGTTTGTTTAATTAAAAATCATTTTTGTTTGCTTCCTTTAAGAGCTGTTATCCAAAATATGCATCTTCCTCTACACAGAGTTATGACTGTGTTTTAATATTTTAATATTTAAACCATTAGAGTAGCATGTCTCAGTCGATGATTTGCATAATCTGGAAAATGAGTTGTACTAGACATGATGTCAACTGCTTTTGTGGAGCTTTGCCTGTGTGCGTAGCACTCCACAGGGCATTTTACATGGAGTATCTCATTGAATTTTCTCATAAACCAATGAAATATACCTAGTTTGTTTTCTCTACTGATAAGGAAACTGAAACTCGTTAAAAGGTAAGTGAATCTAACTAAGAATGGCAGGCAGGATCTAGGTCTGTATGATACCAGAGCCCTTGTTGTCACAGTACCAAACTGCCTCCCTGGATGATCTCCAAGGATTCTTCCAAGACTGTGATTCTGTCTCATAGTCAGTTAGGAATGTCACTTATAAACCAAAATGGCATCCAAACTTGTAATGAGTTAAAAAAAAAAAAAAATGCTAGTGACTAAAGAAGCCTTCTCAGCAGCAGGAGCACATATGTAAAGTTCTAGTGTAATAACACTATCTTTTGGGTTTTTCCCATTTACCCAGATGAATTTCTGAGTCTGCTCAGGGATGTAGACAACACAGATGAATGAACACTTAATAAAACTCAAATTTGTAATTTTCTGTTAGGTTTAAACTACTGTGTTAGTATCTCTAAGGCATTGTGCTGAGTGAAAGAAGCTAAAGGAAAAACACTACTGTCTCTATTCTCAAAACTGCTGGTGCCAAAAGTGTGGAGGTTTTTCCCTATACCAACCATTTCTCCCAGTTCTGGGTGTCCTGCAATTTAACTCAGTTCTGCCACAGATTCCCCAAAGAGACAGCAGTCAGGTTAAGGACTCAAGGCCACAAGACTGACTACCCCTCCCACCCTGCTTCAGATGCAGTCACACATTCCAGGTTGTCATTCGTACTTCGGACTGACTGGCTATAAATTGAGGAAGGGGGATCCCGTGGGGGATCCCATGACCCCATCCTGAGGTTCAGTAATTTACTAGAATGACTCACAAAACTCACAGAAGCATTTGTTTGCATTTACTAGCTTAAAACGCATGTACTGGTTTGAAGGGTATTATAGAGGATACACTGAAAAGCTAGATGAAGAGCTGCACAGGCAGGGTAAGGTATGGGGAAGGGGTGTGGCGATTTCATATCCTGTCTGAGTGCACCACCCTTCCAGTATCTCCATGTGTTTGCCAATCCAGCGGCTCCCCGAACCCTGTTGTTTGGTTTTTATGAGGGTTCCGTTATGTAGATGTAATTGATTAAATCGTTGGCGATTGACCTCAGTCTCAAGCCCCTCTCTCCTTTATGGAGGTCGGGATGAGGCAGAAAGTTTAACCTCTAATGACATAGTTGGTTCCTCTGGCAATCAGCCCCCATCCTTCAAGGGTTGCCTTATTAGCATAAACTCAGGTATGGTTGAAAGAGGCTTATTATGAATAATAAAAGAATTTCTTTCACCCATCACTCAGGAAATTATAAGGGTTTTAGTAACCCTGTGGCAAGAACCAGGGACAAAGATCAAACATATGTTTCTTATTACAGTTGACTCTTAAACAATATGGAGGCTAGTTAGGGGCATTGACCCCTCCACTCACATAGTCAAAAATTTGTGTATCACTTTTGACTTCTCAAAAACTCAACTACTAATGGCCTACTGTTGACCAGAAGCCTTACCGATAACATAGTCAATCAACACATATTTTATGTTACGTGTATTACATTCTGTATTCTTATAATTAAGCTAGAAAAAAGAAATTGTTGGGGTACCTGGGTGGCTCAACTGGTTGAGCATCTGACTCTTGATTTTGGCTCAGGTCAAGCCCCATGTCGGGCTCTGCACTGAGCATGGAGCCTGCTTAAGCTTCTCTCTGTCTCCCTCTGCCCCCCTCCTACATGTGCTTTTTCTCTCTAAAAAAAAAAAAAAAAAAGGAGAGAAAGGAAAAAAATGTTATTTCGGAAATGATAAGGAAAAGAAAATGCACTTATAGTAAGTACTGTGCTGTATTTATTAAAAAGGATCCATGTATGAATGGACCTGCACAGTTCAAACCCTTGTTGTCTGGGGCCAGCTGTGTATCACAATATTATAGCAGTCAAGCTCAAAGATTACATAATTTGCGCTTCCACTTATGTGACATACTGGAAGAGACAAAATTATGGAGACAGAACTGATTTGTGGTCACAGGGTTTAGGGGAGGGTTTTAATTTAAAGGGCAGCTTTTTAGGGTGATGGGAACAGTTCTGTATCCTGATCAAGGTGCTAGTTATGCAAAACTATATACGCATTAAAACTCAGAGTCAATTTTACTGTTTGTAGATTTAAAAATATTGATAAAGAGGACTTACCTACAATAAACATCATTGTCCTCATTGGTACTGAAGGGCTAAAAACATTTCTTTTAAATCAGGAATAAGCTAAGGATGTCTATTCTTATAACAGCGCCTCAACTGGAAGGCGTAACCGGTCAATAAGATAAGGAAAAGAAATAATAGTTTTAAGGAATGGAAAAGATCTGTTTTCCTTTGCGGGTCTTATGGTTGTATACACAGAATACACAAAAGAATTTGCAGAAAAAATGAAATTAATAAGATAGTTTACAAGGCTGTGAAATAAAAGCTCTATATGTGAAAACAGCTGCATTTCTATATCCCAGCAGACTATTTGAAATAGCATAACTATATATATATATATATATATATATATATATATATATATATATACCTATACCTAAATATAAGGTTCCTAGAAATCTAATAAAATATGTATATTTATATTTAAAATGAAAAAAACTGTTAAAAGATATTCAGTACAGCTTAAATATGTACAACGATCATTTTCATAGATTGGATGATTCAGTAACCTAGAGATGTTAATTCTCCCAAACTAACCTATAGATTCCATGCAATGCCAATCAAAATCCCAGTAGAGTTTCACAAAACTCAACAAGCTGATCCTAAAATTATTGTAGAAGATCAAAGGCCCAAAAGTAGCAAGATACAGAACAAGAGGATAGAGAGGGTGTCATGTCCTGGTAGATAACAGAACTATTTTTCTACTTTTGTATTTAAGACAATTTAGATTGGCAGAAGGGTAAGCCGACAGATCAGTGCACCAGACTAGATACCCCTAGTTTGTGCTTAGGATCTACGCTTAGTTTGCAAACCTGATGTATGACAGAGACAGCCTTGGAGATCACTGGTAAAGGGTGGCCTGTTCCATAAATGGTGCTTGGTAACCAGTTATCCTATGGGTAAAAAAAATGAAAATGATCCCTACCTCACATTTCAGATAGATCAAACACATAATTTATGAAAGCTAAGACTTTAAAATGTATTAGAAAAAATATATGGGAGAATATGTTGTTTTTTTTTTCATTTTTTTTTTAACGTTTATTTATTTTTGAGACAGAGAGAGACATAGCATGAACGGGGGAGGGTCAGAGAGAGAGGGAGACACAGAATCCAAAGCAGCCTCCGGGCTCTGAGCTGTCAGCACAGAGCCCGACACAGGGCTCGAACTCACGAACAGTGAGATCATGACCTGAGCTGAAGTCAGACGCTCAACCGACTGAGCCACCCAGGCGCCCCGAGAATGTGTTCTTAAACAAAACACAAAAACACAACTATAAAGTAGCATGGATAAATTTGATTAGATTGAAATTAAGAACTTCTTTTTCTCAAAAGATACCATTAAAAGTAAGGCAAGCCACAAATCGAAAAGATGTTGCAACAGAACAACAGGTATAACCACCAAAGCTTTAATATCCAGAATAAAGAACAAGAAACTCAAATGGATATTGATAGGCAGATGCGCTCACACACACACACACACACACACACACACGTGGATATATATGTGTGTGTGTGTGTATTTTAAATACATATTTTTATATAATAAAAAAGTGCATCCCTCTAGTAATCAAGGACATGCAATTTAAAACCACAATGAAATATCTTTAAACACCCATCAGGCAAAAATTTAAGAAAGTGACAATACCAAATATTGATAAGGATGTTCAGCATTGACATTTATCATTGACTATTGGTGGGAGTATGAATTGGTACAATCACTTTGGAAGATGGTTTGACATATTCTTATCTTGTTGAATGTGCATGTGCCCTGTGACTGCAGTTTCACCCCTCGGTGTATATATCCTAAAGAAACTCCCATACATGTGCACCAGGAGACATTTACAACAGTGTTATTAGGAGCATAATTTATATTAGCAAGAAACTAAAAATAACTCAGATGTCTTTCAAAGGAAAATGGGTACATTGTTATGTGTGTAGTGCTGTACAACAGTGAAAATGAGGGGATTACAGCTATCTGGCTCAACATCAGTGAATCTCAGAAACGTAGTATTCGGGGCGAAACCAACAATGGACAGTAAGTTAATTTATATAGTGTTCCGAAACAGACAAAATGAAATAAAATATTTAGTCTCTGCTAGTCAATGCTACAGAATTGGCTAAAATTATTAATGAACATGTAGGAAATCTGTAAAGAAAAGTAAGGAGTGTAATCAACACAAACTTATTTTATTTCATTTTCTTGTATTTTTAGAGAGAGAGCATGTAAGCTGGGGGGAGGGCAGAGGGAAAGAGAGAGACTTTAAGCAAGCCGTTCACTCAGCGCAGAACCCAACACAGGGCTCGATCCCGTGACCCTGGGGTCATGACCTTAGCCAAAATCAAGAGTCAGACACTCAACCAACTGAGCCACCCAGGTGGCTCAACACAAACTTCTTATTGGTGGTTATTTTGAGAGGAAGGGGCATTTGATCATTTAGGGATATACTGTGGGTTTTAGAGATACTGGCAATATTCTTAAGCTAGGTGGCAGAAACATGTTTTCCCATATATAAATTACTCTTTCAGTTGCACAAAAATATTAAATATCTTCTTCATATGCATGTGTATTGCCCAGTACAAACTTTTTTGGAAATGCATTAAAATGACATTTAAACTTTTCATATCAGCACGGTAGTCACATCTTTCACTTTTACAATTTAAAAATGGGCACAGGCTGTAAAATAGGTAGTGCAATCCATATCCTTTATGTCTTTGAAAAGACTTCTAGCTTTTGCCTGAATCCTTGTCTTCCAGTCATTATTAGATTGTATTAAAGTAGGGAATAAATAAAAATCAATGCAGTGAGAAACTGGAAGATAAAAATATAAGCCTTCTGCTGCCCACCTTGCGCTTTCATATTATGATATTCATCCAGATATAGTGATTCTTTATATTTCTATAAGAAGTGCAAAGTTTTCTTCACTTTGTTAGGCATTTAATAGAATAATCTTCCCAAAGTAGAATTTCCACAAGTTAGCTGTAATTGCACTACAATTTATGTAACTTTTTTTTTTTTTAATAAATTATCCCAACTTAATCTTGTTTATTGCGGAGGCCCGTTGCTGATTTGCCTTTGTGCATATTTGTAATTTGGCAGCTCCTGCCCACAGCACCTTTGGTTCACTGAAGATAGATACATGTACAGTGTAGGCAAACTTTTTAATTTGTTGCTGGTTTGTCACCAGTGGCTCTAGGCATTCCATATGGGTATTGCCAGGCCAAGGTGCGGAGGCCAAAGAAGGAGAAGAGAAAGGAAACAGGAAAAGAGGTATAGAAAGAGTGAGGTCATGTCTCTTAACACTTGTTACAAGAATAGAGATGGCCTGGTTTTGCTCTGGGTACCCCTGAATGTCATGCAAAAGCCAGTACATAGGAAAAAATGGTAAATCTTTATATATTTGATAATGGTTTTCATCCTTAATGTTCCTTTTCTTCCCACGTCCCCTTTTGTCTTTTACTGGTTTTTTCGCCGGTGGGGGGGGGGGCGGGAGGATAGGTGGGGGCAGGGGATTGCAACATTTTGCAAGAAAGGAAAGTTCATTAGATCCAAAGCTACTCTTGAATATTTTTCTTTGAGACTTTTTTTTTTTTTTAATCAACATACAGTGCAATATTGGTTTCAGGAGCAGAATTCAGTGATTCACCACTTACATACAACTCCCTGCTCTCATCACAATAAGTGCCCTTCTTAATACTCATCACCCATCTAGCCCATCTCCCATCCACCTCCCTCCATCAACCCTCAGTTTGTTTTTGTTAAGAGTATCTTGAGGTTTGTTTCCCTCTCTTCTTTTTCCTCCTTTCCCATATGCTCATTTGTTTTGTTTCTTAAATTCCACATATGAGTGAAATCATATGGTATTTGTCTTTCTCTGATTGACTTATTTCACTTAGCATGATACATTCTAGCTCCATCCACATCGTTACAAATGGCAAGATTTCATTCTTTTGATGGCTGAGTAATATGCCATTGTATATGTCTACCTCATCTTCTTTGTCCACTCATCAGTCAGTGGACATTTGAGCTCTCTCCATAGTTAGGCTACTGTTGATAACGCTGCTATAAACAGTGGGGTGTATATACCCCTTTGAATCTGTATTTTTGTATCCTTTGGATAAATACCTAATAGTGCAATTACTGGATTGTAGGGTAGTTCTATTTTTGGTTTTTTGAGGAAATTCCATACTGTTCTCCAAACCACTCTTGAACACTTAAACATGAACTTAAAGACTTATTGTTTCAGAGAATGTAATTTTTTTTCATATTTTTCCTAAAACAAAGATCTTCTGTAAATTTTTTTTTTTTTTTAATTTGTAGACACTGTTGATTCCATTACTCCTGACAAAGTACGCGGTTTAAGGGATATGTTGAACAGCAGTGCAATGGACATAATGTATTATACTAGTCCACTTTATAGAGATGAAGTAAGTATCATGATTGTCTTGTTGCTGTTGGGTATCTTTTAGAGTGTTAGTGCATGTGTCCTGAATTTGAAATTTGTATGCGCTTTTTTTTTTTTACAAGCAAATGAGCATTTACAGGAATCCATTAATCTACAAATAGCCTGTATTAGTGAATTTGATTGTCTTCAACACATTGGGAAGCCCTTAATACCTGAAAGTAATAGATAGGTTAGAAAATAGCTCTTTGAAAAATATCACTTTTCATAAATCTGATTAATTGTATCTATAATTATTGTGCTCACAAAAGAGTTTTAGACATTTAGAAATTTCCTTCAAGTTTTTTGTGTGTAATAGACTTGCTTTTATTGTGTCATTTCCGTGTGGATTCATTTAGTTCTTAAATAATAATGTTGCTTATGCATCACAAAAATAACCGTGAGAGGGATAAGAGTAAAAGTTTATTCAGAGGGATGAGAGATCCTCTACTGAATACATTTTGTCACTTTATTGATATGAGAAAAAGAATTGTTTCATAGGAATAACCTTGTTAATTACCTAGCTTGTGTTAGCTTGTCTAATCCTCATTAAAACCCTATGAGGTAGATATAATTAATATCTTCATTTGAAAGACGAGAAAACGGGTATAAGGAGTAGTTACTAGTACAGCTCTCTGTGCTGCTCCAAGCCAATTCATTGCTGATTTTGTTCATTCAGAGCCATTCCTGATTCATTCAGGATATCCCTTGCACATCTACAGAAATATGTTTGGTTAATCGCCGAAGAACCTCCTTCTCTTTGGGCTGCCATCCCCTTAGGATTTTTTGCCATTCCTCTTTCTGGATCCCCTCTTTCTGGATCCCCTGTATCTCTACCAGTACAGAGTAGTCTGCCACAATCTGATAACAGTAAAAGAAACTATTCTGGACCTCATTCTAACCCAACAAGGAAGGCCTGGTTCATGAAGTACAGAATTTACCTGTTGGTAGTCCTTTATAGTATATGGTGAGTGTTGTTAAATATGCCCTAAAGGTTAAGCAATTGAATTATAGTATTGCAAGTGAAACTAGTTAGTGGGAAAAAAAGGAAAGAGGATGGCTGAAAGCATATAACATACACACACACACTCAGATGCCATGGGTATACCTTATACACACAGATATATGGTTGGTAGTATTCCTAAGAAGGTATCCAGAATGTTTAAGGGTAAAATGTGCTGAGGCATGTCCCCCGAAACTAATAATAAGAGTTTTTTAAAAAGATTTAGGTTGACATTGATAACAAGAAAAACTAGAAAGAGTATCAGACTCAAAGCTTTGAACGTTAGTTAGTGATGATGGAGAAAGTAGTCACTTTCTAATTTACACTTACACCTTCAAAAATAGTTATCCTTTGAATGGAGTTTAGTAAAACAGATACTCAGTAGAAAGAGGGAACTGATGACTGAAATAAATGGAGAACACTCAGCGTTTTAAATTAGTCTGTCCTTTAATCCAGTTGAATTTTGCAGAAAAGCTCTAAAGAACTTGTGGCTGAGTTTCACCAGTCCTGAGCAATGTTTCCCAAACATCCTTAAGTAGAACAGTTACTTGGGGTACTCATTAAAAATACAGCCGACAAACAGCCTCATGGGGCTCATTGGAATTGAGGGTATTAATGTGAATTAGTGATTTTGAACATATTGGGATATGTAGAGATATCTATATATTTAAGTGGATATATGTACATATGCATGCAAATATTTCCTACCTGTGTGCATTGAAAGGGCCACAAAGTAAAGACACCCCAATCCAATGAGTACACCTAGCACCCAGACCTTTGTCTCCAATACTGTTAATACCCTCTCAGAAGAACTAGTGTTCCTAAGGGAAATGGCTGATTCCAGGACAGAGGCAGGATTGCTACAGGTCAAAGCTGGAACTGCTTGTCATGACAGAAAGGAAAATGCTCGAAAGAATGATGGGGCAGGTCACAAGGACACAGGAGCCAAATTAAAGAAGCAGATCCCCACTGGCCAAATCTGGAACAATTTGAGCACCAAAATAATTAAGGAATTATCATTACTTATTATTAGGAATTAGGAATAGTTTTAATATAGAATTATAAGGATAATATAAGGAGTTATAAATCACTGCAAAATTCATAATCCATTTCGATTACAAATAGATAAATAAGTGGGGGAGAAAGCTTCTCTGCTTACTGTAAATGCCAAGGGCTTTCTGAAAAATGTGGAGGGCACGCTGGAGGAAAACCCTCATTTTGCACTTGTTGTGGTAGGATCAGGTAAAAGAGGCTTGGGCAGGATTCATCAATGGATGCTGAATTGAGGGCATAATTTTGATGAGGAACAGGATATTTGCATAGTCTTAAAGTGTATCCTCACAGACTGCTTATTAGCTAAAAAAAAAGAACAGATATACAGTAGAGAAATTAGGCAGTACCTTTACTGGGTGTTACTGAGGGACACTCAGGGGATACAGGATCATTTATGCAGTACTCCAGTCATTAGGAAACCTCAAGCAAACACAAAATAAGGAAGTTCAAATAAAGTAGGAATGGGACTATGTCCTTTTTAAATGTAAATATCGTGAAAGACAAAGAATCCTTATGGAAAATGTTCCAGATTAAAGGAGGCTAAAGAGACATGGTGGCTAAAGACAGCATCTCATCCTAGACCATAACTTGTACTGGCTGGGGGAAAATGCTGCCAAGTGTATTATTATTAAATCATGTACAGAATGTGAATGGTAGATCAGATTAGTTGAAATGTTATATCAAAGTAAATTTATTTTTTTAAGTTTATTTATTTATTTTGAGATAGAGCCGGGGAGGGGCAGAGAGAGAGAGGGGAAGAGAGAATCCCAAGCAGGCTCTGTGCTATCAGCACAGAGCCCAGTGTGGGGCTCAGTCTCACAAACCATGAAATCATGACCTGAGCCAAGAACAAGAGCAGACACTTAACCAACTGAGCCACCCAGGTTCCCCTCAAAGTAAGTTTATGAAGTTGATTGCTACACTCTGAGTATGGAAGAGAATATTCCTAGTCTTAGAAAATATACCCTGGAGTATGTAGAGATAAAGGACCATGATGTAATATATCCTCACATGGTTTGCAAAACCACATGGTTCACAAAAAAATGTATGCACATGTGTGTGCTACAAAAACAAACAGAAGGAATGATAAAGCAAACAGGATAAGATGCTAACAATAGGTAAATCTTGGGTAAAGGATTTATGGATGATCTTTATCCTTTTTTTTTTTTTTTTTTGCCACATTTGATAAATTTGAAATTATTTCCAGGTAAAAAGTTAAAAAAATGAGGGGCGCCTGGGTGGCGCAGTCGGTTGAGCGTCCAACTTCAGCCAGGTCACGATCTCGCGGTCTGTGAGTTCGAGCCCCGCGTCAGGCTCTGGGCTGATGGCTCAGAGCCTGGAGCCTGTTTCCGATTCTGTGCCTCCCTCTCTCTCTGCCCCTCCCCCATTCATGCTCTGTCTCTCTCTGTCCCAAAAATAAATAAAAACGTTGGAAAAAAAAATTTTTTTTTGAAAAAGTTAAAAAAATGAAACAAAAAAAAAATGGTTTCCAAGGTCCCCTCCCTGGAGATTCTGATTCAGAGGGTCTGACATAGAGCTTATGAATTTGTGTTAAAACAGTTCCCCAAGAGGTACCATCAGGGAAATTTGGGAAACCTTGCTTAAGGTATCGTGAAGAACAAAGGAAAACTCTGTGAGAAGCAGGCCAAAATTGTTCTTAATTTTAAAAAAGGAAAGCAGATTCTGCAAATCAAAGCCCATTTAGCACAAGGTTGACATTAGCCAATATTCTAGAATAAATTATTTTTAAGCAGTAGTGTATGTTTCCTTAGGGATAAATAACAGTGATAATCTTAATGATTATCTCATGCCTGGTGAATGAACCTTGTTTGGTTTATTTGATAGGCATATGAAAGAGCTTTTTTTTCCCTTCCTCTCAGCCTTTGGGGTTAAATGGATGCACAGTCAAAAAGTGCCACTTAACTAGCTGTGTGACCTTAGATCAAATTTCTCACTTTCTCAGCTTCCTCACTTATAAAATGGACACAAGATATATACATGATAAAGGTCGTCATGAAGATTAAAGGTGTAATGTATATAAAGTTCCCAGTACAATTCTCAAGTTGTGATTAATTATATATCTGTCTTTATGTATTTCAAGGGTTCCCATTTAAGAAAAAAAAAAAAAAAGAATAGACTTACTCTGTTAACTCTAGAAAGTGAATAAAGATCAATGATAGAAAATATGGAAAGGAACATGTTTGTTTACTAATGAAGAACTTTTTAAGTAACTAAAGCTGCTTTAAAAAAAAAATAGAAATGTCTCAAGGAAAAAAATTGTAAGTAATGTGATAGATTTTAAACTTTTTTTTTAATATTTATTTTTGAGAGACGTAGACAAAACACGAGTGGGGGAGGGGCAGAGAAAAGGAGACACAGAATCTGAAGCAGACTCCAGGCTCCAAGCTGTCAGCACAGAGCCTGACGTGGGGCTCAAACCCACGAACCATGAAATCATGACCTGAGCTGAAGTCGGGCACTTAACCGACTGAACCACCCAGGTGCCCCTGATAGATTTTAAACCTGAGGGGTGCCTGGGTGGCTCAGTCAGTTGGGCATCTGACTTCAGTTCAGGTCATGACCTTGCAGTTTGTGGTTTCAAGCCCCACATCAGGCTCTGTGCAGACAGCTCAGAGCCTGAAGCCTACTTCAGATTCTGTGTCTCCCTCTCTCTCTGCCCTTACCCTGCTCATGCTCTGTCTCTCTCTCTCAAAAATAAATAAACATCAAAAAAAAAACTTAAGACTTATTTATAGTGACCTTTTGTAATATGTACATGTATCAAATCATTATGTTATATACCTTAAGCTTATACAATATTGTATGTCAATTCTATCACAATAAACTGGAAAAAAGTTTTCAAAAACTAGAAATGTCCACTTTAGAGTGGAGATCCTCCCTGGGATAGATGGTGAGTGACTTATCAGGGATGCCACCGAGGGGACTCCTACCTTCAGAGCAGTTTAAATTAGATCATCTCTTAGTTCCCTTTTCACGGGAGATTGTGAGAGATCCTCATGGGAGGGACCTAATTAGTGATTGCACCAATAGTCATTAGAAAACCATGCTTCAGGAAAGAGTTTTGTGTATCAATTACTACTTCTCAGGTTACACTATCCAAGGACCAATTAAAAAAAAAAAGGAAACTAATCCAGACTTCAGAGACATCATCAGAGACCATTTGGCCCTTACTTTGACCCTGAATAAAGTATCATGAAAAATCCAGAGAGAAATATATATCTTATGTACATCTGAACTCTTTTCTCAATGACTTTTAAAAGTGAAAAATTACAAAGAGAATGGTCATGGCCATATCATTAAAATTTCCTGAAGCAGAGAGAAGAACAAAGGACTAATCATCTTTTTCAGTCAGACTATGTATGTGTGGATTCTCTCTTGAAACTGCTGGCTTTTTCTTTTTGGGTTGATTTTCTTAATAAATTTTAACTTGTAAGCAGCAGTTATGAGAATTAAAAACTCTTAAGCTTTTGAAAAGCCATCCGTTGCCTACTGTGGTAAAGGTTAACTGACTTGATTAGATAATATTGTAGAACTAATAAAATTAATACCATAGGGTATATCATTAATCTTGGTTCATATGTCTCAAATGAATATACTTGGTCACTAAGAGATCATAGCTGGGAGAATATAATTGGATCAGTGAGGAAAGGTGGAGGGGGAGAAAAAAACCCTAATTAGAGTAGACTTTTTGGACACATCATAGAGGTGGATTTCTCCTTTTGCTGCTGACTGAATGATTTATAAAAGCATTTAAACACAACTGTTTAAAACTTTGCTTTCAAAATCATAATGTTTTGAAACACAAACATTCCCGTGTATGTAAACTATAGGAAAAGATTAAAATTGCTACCGTATCTAGATATGTTCTAATAAGGAAACACAAAGACCACTTCTATTCAAGTGTATGATTATTAGAACAGATGAAAGATGAAAGCATCAGCTCTTCAGAATTGTCCATTCCGTGTTTCATTTCACGGTGAAACATTTTAAGGTCAAATAACTTTCTCTGCCTCAGATAGTTACACTTGTTTTTAGTTACGCATATATGATTGCTGAAACATTGGGTATAGTGAGAAATGCTTTAAATTTTTTGATATGAAATAGGTTATTCACTGGTAGAGATACTGATAGATCTTTTTATTTTAATGGGGGGATGGTATTTTAAAAACAAAAGGATTGGGTACCTTTTGTCAGAATACTTAAGGATGTATCTTTTAGTGTTTCTAGACTTGCCTGGGGTGAGGCTTAAAATCAAGGGCTTCAAATGTAAAAACTATTAACAAATGTTGCTTTTGAAGGAATTTTATTTTATCTAAACATTAGCTTTTTCTGTACCTCCTATCATCTAGATTGTAAATCAAGAAAATTACAAATTTTAAGGGTTACTTGGTATTATCAAAGCCAAGTCCAAAGCATTACATTATAGCCCCCTTTGAGGAGAGCCCTATAAATTTCATATCACACTGCATACTCTTTAAACTATATTGGCTGGAATTACCTACAACCCATGTCTTAGAAGGGTTTTATATGCATTTGCCACTAAGGCAGTAGTTCTTAAAATGTGGTGCCCAGAACTGCTCAGATACTTGAGAATGGAGCCTAGCAATCTGTATTTAACAAGCCCTCCACATGATGCTGGTGCACTTTGTTGGAGCTGGCTTTTCCCAAGACAGAAGTTAAAATAACCAGTTAAAGTAAAACCTTTGCATTTGTCCCTAGAGAAAAGACAGCACATAGTGGCAACTCCTCCTCTCCTTCTCTTCCTTCATTGGCTAGATATATTTCATCACACCCAACACATGCTTTCGGTAGCTTTAAGCAGACCTTGGTATTGCATTGTAGAATTCTGCAGTGCCAACAATTAAGAGAGAACATCATGCCTTCATTCATGTCACTGCTAACCCTGCCATGCATGAATGCTCAAATGATTTAGAGGTTAATATCAGCAGGTAAAACATGTTCAGTAAAATCTAATAGAGGGTAGTGGCCTCTTGAGACAAAATAATAAAACTGAAAATGGAAGCAACACATAATGAATATTTGTATGTCAGAGTACCAGCTCGCATAGTAAGTACTGAAATGAGAAATTAAGTTAATATCAAGCAGGAAATTTATAATCAAAAAGTAGCAAGCAATGATAGGAAGAGGAGAGGACTGCCTTATAACTGACGAGGGCCCAGTATGGGTTTGAGTAACATTTTTCTGACTTTGTGGAATATTTCAGTTAATATTTGTTAGAGCTAAATTTCAAAGGAAGTAGTTTTACAAAGAAAAAATGACTTAAGATACTTCCCACATTGATAACCTTAAGCCTTAAAAAAAAACCCTGCTTTCCATCCACATAAAACAACTTTTTACTTGTATCTATATTGCCAACTCAATGGGAATTTTGGAATTTCAAGTGGATCAACATTAGTTTTTTTTTCAATCATACAATGAATGGCCTGTGATTACATTACTCTTATCTAAACACATAATGCAATATATATAGTACATTAGCACACTTGTTATCATAAACTCAGATATTCTTTTTCTAACATTTACTATAGCTTAAACTATGAGGTGTAAAAATTTAGAATTACATACGAGTAAGTTGCAATGAAGAAAAAATTTGAAGGGGCTCTTTGGAAATCTTACTGGAATCTGCATGGAATTTTTTTTTTTTTAATCTTTGGAACTGCTGGCTCATATAGTTAGTATAAGGACTGTGAAAGGAGCTAGATGGGTGGTATCTGCCTGTATTTTTTAGTGATGATACAGATTACACATTATGTTTACTTTTCTTCATTTTCCGCAAGGTTTTGAAATACCTGAGTTCATTTTAATAACCTAGGTATATTTGGCCAGTAATGTCTGTGTTTCTTAATGTATTTGAGTTTGGAGATAAAGTTTATAGCAAAGTCAGTGATTAATATGATAATGTTTTCTTATTTCAAACAGCTAGTTAAAGGCCTTCAGCAAGAGCTGAACCGATTATATTCCCTTTTCTGTTCTCGGAATCCAGACTTTGAAGAAAAAGGGGGTAAAGTCTCAATAGTGTCACATTCCTTGGGATGTGTAATCACTTATGACATAATGACTGGCTGGAATCCAGTTCGACTCTATGAACAGTTGCTACAGAAGGAAGAAGAGTTGCCTGATGAACGATGGATGAGCTATGAAGAACGACATCTACTGGATGAACTCTATATAACAAAGCGACGGTAAAATACCTTAGTCTCTTAAAAGAATTTTAAAAGTCTTCATGGAATTACTGGACTTCTTAGGAGAAAACTGTAAGATTTTCATGATAATATTTGGAGTATGGAGAGTATTAGGTAACATGCCTAATCAGCGAGAGACAATTTTGTTAATTTTCATGCTAATTCCATGCATGTTCCAATAGCATAAAATAAATTGCTTTGTCATCATCTTTTTCCTTCCATCTCTTCTTCAGAATTTGTTAGGAGTGAAATCTAAAACTTATTCCAAGCTGAGTCACTGTGCAGAATCCTTATTGAAAATGTTTACCAGTTTGTAATCCTTTGTAATTTTTACTAATCTTAGAGATGGGCCTTTGTCTTTCTTATTATTCTGAAAATAATTTTAAATCCCTTTTCTCCTTGGCAAATGAATTTTTGGCAGATTTATAATTATTTGATCACTTGTGGCCTTCCTGATACTACCTTATAATTCTTAATTACATTCCTGTCTTCATCTATAGTTACATCCTTTATCTTCTTTGTCCTCTTAATGCATCTCATCGATTCTAATAGAACAGTAAAAAGTCACTCATTTTGATAGTTAACATCATATGAAAACAACCAATGTAGTTGACCAAAAATTTTACTCAGGAAGCCTTGGATTTGTTTTAGTCTCATAAGTAGTTGTCTAAGGATTTTATTTAAAATATTATTAAGTACTATAGGCTAGATACATATATTTTGTAATGTCAAAATAATTGATGGTTTTAAAAGAAGATATAAGCATGCTTCAGAGCAGCCATTTTTTGTTTTGTTTTGCTTTTTAATTTACCTCCAAGTTAGTTAACATATAGTGCAACAATGATTTCAGGAGCAGATTCCTTAATGCCCCTTACCCATTTAGCCCATCCTCCCTCCCACAACCCCTCTAGTAACCCTCTGTTCTCCATATTTAAGAGTCTCTTGTGTTTTGCCCCCCTTCCTGTTTTTATATTATTTTTGCTTCCCTTCCCTTCCCTTGTGTTCATCTGTTCTGTGTCTTAGAGTCCTCATATGAGTGAAGTCATATATGTGTCTTTCTCTGACTAATTTCGCTTAGCATAATACCCTCTAGTTCATCCATGTAGTTGTAAATGTCAAGATTTCATTCTTTTTGATTGTCGAGTAATACTCCATTGCATGCATATATATATATATATATATATATATATATATATATATATATATATACACCACATCTGGATGGACATTTGAGCTCTTTCCATACTTTGGCTATTGTCGATCGTGCTGCTATAAACATTGGAGTGCGTAATCCCTTTGAAACAGTATACCTGTATCCCTTGGATAAATACCTAGTAGTGCAGCTGCTGGGTCATAGGGTAGTTCTATTTTTCGTTTTTTGAGGACCCTCCATACTGTTTTCCAGAGTGGCTGCACCAGCTTGCATTCCCACCAACAATGCAAAAGAGATCCTCTTTCTCCGCATCCTCGCCAACATCTGTTGTTGTCTGAGTTGTTGATGTTAGCCATTCTGACAGGTGTAAGGTGGTATCTCGTTGTGGTTTTGATTTGTATTTCCCTGATGATGAGTGATGTGGAGCATTTTTTCATGTGTTGGTCGGCCATCTGGATGTCTTCTTTGGAGAAGTGTCTGTTCACGTCTTTTGCCCATTTCTTCACTAGATTATTTGTTTTTTGGAAGTTGAGTTTCATAAGTTCTTTATAGAATTTGGATACTAACCCATTCTCCCATTCTGTCGGTTGCCTTTTAGTTTTGCTGATTGTTTCCTTCGTTGTGCAGAAGCTTTTTATTTTGATGAGGTCCCAGTAGTTCATTTTTGCTTTTGTTTCCCTTGCCTCTTCCCATGCCCTTGACATGTTTAGTAAGAAGTTGCTGCAGCCAAGATCAAAGAGGTTTTTGCCTGCTTTGTCCTCAAGGATTTTGATGGCTTCCTCTTACATTTAGGTCTTTCATCCATTTTGAGTTTATTTTTGTGTATGGTGTAAGAAAGGGGTCCAGATTCATTTTTCTGCATGTCACTGCCCTGTTTTCCCAGCACCACTTCAGAGCAGCCTTTTAGATAACAAAATCCAGTAAAAAAAAATAATAATAATAAACAGGTTTAGAAAATGAGCTGCACCTTTAAAAAAAAACAGAACCTTAGTTCCATTATTTATTAAATGTAAGTAGATACAAAACATAATAATGGGAAAAATTTGAAGTAATCCAAATGTTCATCAGCAGAGAAGGATTAATAAACTGTGGTTGATCTGTATGAAGGACAATTATACAGCTGTTACAAAGATTGAAGTAGATCAGGAGGCAATGAAATGAAAAAGACCTCCAAGATTCACTATTAAGTGTAGAAAAAAGAAGCATAGAACTGTGTATATGGTGCAAACATTTAGTGTGATTTTTTTTTTTTAAGGTCATATATATGTTTGTATTTGCCTCACATTTCCCTAAAGGATCCTTTCAAAAAGCTGTTAACAACAGCTATTATGAAGAGTAGGGCTACTTTTACTAATCATTTTATAAATGTTTATAGACTGTAGCAGGTGCATTTATCAAATACTGTCAACAGGGATTAATTTGAGGGATTGGATAATGGGCCATCATTTTCTTCTTTATACTTTAGTGAACTAGCGAGCATCTAATATTTATAAAATTGTGAATATAAATATTAGTACATTATCTCCTACTGCTTCCTAGACTGAGAGAAATAGAAGAACGGCTACATGGATTGAAGGCGTCATCCATGACACAAACACCTGCCTTAAAATTTAAGGTAAGGAAAGAGAGAGATAAGATTTCCATCATTTATCTCAATTTCTTTTCAAACATCATTTGAAGTGTGACAGTAGGATTCAAGTGAAATCTGAATTTTTCTTTCAAATGAATATAAACTGAACACATACTGTGTGTTGGACATTGCTAGTTTTGGGGTTTTACAAGGAAAAGGGTGGACAAGATGGCTCCCCAGCCCTCAGGATCTGTAACACAGCGTTATTGGTACTATTAGTAGCTTATAGAATGATATATACATGAGAGAGAGGTAATTTTGCTTGGAAAGGTTTACAAAGGAATGACATTTGTACTTAATCTCAGTAAAGTGGATATTGCCAAGTGGAGGAAAAGAGAAATGCTATTCTGTGTAAAAGAAACAGCACAACAGGAGTGTGAAGGGGTATGACCCCATAGTACCTCCAAGAAACATGAAATAATCTCAAGTAGTGGAAAGAGGAAAATATAGGTAGATTTGGGAAATATTTAGTATTTAGAAATAACAAGCCTTAGTAACCAGCTAGTTATGGATGATAAGAAAAATAAGCGGAAGCGTATAGTGATGATTTTAGGGATGGATGGAAAGCTTGCTTTCATTCAGTGAGAAGTATATGACAAAAGCACAGGATGGGGTGTATGTGGTTGGTTTGGAGCAGGGTAGGCAAAACAGTTTAGCTAGAATTTACAGGATTTGGGGCAAAGGGGCTGGTGGGATAACAGGAAGAGCTAGAAATAAAGAACTTACATTTCATATGAAGGGTTTTTGAGCATCAGAATGGAGCTGTGGTAAAGTAGTTGTTTAGAAGAATAAAAAATGATAGAGAGATGTTGACCTTGACCTGCCTGTTGGAAAGGACATAGCCTGTAGCTGAATAACAACTCGTTTGCAATGTTAAATGGAGCATGTCATAAGCTCCCTAATACTCATTTCCTTTTGAATGTATACACATATATAGTGTACTGTATCATCTCTTCTTGAAATATCTTTTATCACAAGAACTTAACATACTGCTTAAGTAATGGAATGATGTAGAAAATTTTTTATAAGAATCTGTCTCTATGACTTACAATGTTTTTTTTTTTAACTTCCATATTTAAAGGCCATAAGGTTGGGATACCTGGGTGGCTCAGTCGGTTAAACATCCAGCTTTGGCTCAGAGCATGATCTCGTGGTTTGTGAGTTTGGGCCCCACGTCGGGCTCTGTGCTGACGGCTTGGAGCCTGGAGCCTGCTTCAGATTCTGTGTCTCCCTCTCTCTCTACCCCTCCCATGCTCATGCTCTGTCTCTCTCTGTCTCTCGATAATGAAATAAACATTAAAAAATATATATTTAAAAGCCATAAAGTAAATTTATGTATTTAAAAAGTATATGAGCATGATCTTTGGAGTGATCCCACCTGGAAGTTGAGTTCCATCTCTACCACCATTTTTTTAAGTTTATTTATTTATTTTGAGGGTGGGGGAGGGACTCAGAGAGAGAGGAAGAGAGAGAATCCTAAGCGGTCTCCACACCGTCAGCACAGAATCCAATGCAAGGCTTGATTTTGTGAACTGTGAGATCATGAGCTGAGCCAAAAATAAGACTTGGATGCTTAACCCACTGAGCCACCCAGGTGCCTCCTTACCACCATTTTTATATATGATCAATATGTTAAATATGCAGAATTGATCTGATAGAAAAAGTAAACTCTTGTATTTCATGTCCTGGATTTTTTTTTACTAGAGAGTAGAGTATGATCCACCAAGTATTAGGATCTCAAAATTCAATATTCATATTACTAGAACTTAAACACTATAATTGTGTATTCTTGTAGTATATACTCATGTGTAGTCTAATATGAATTTTTAATTGTTATTTAATTACTCATAGAGGAAAAATACAGAAATCTGAAATTTAAAAAGGACTATCTGATGACTGGCAAATTAATATTTAGAACTCCAGGGATCTAGAAGGAACAGAAGTCTTTCTATGCCTGTTAACCAAAAGATGGGTTTACTTTCAGAGTACAGGTGTTAGGTCTGTTACAGGTGACCACTAAACTTTAAAAACAAAGAAAAACTATTGACAAATTTTGGTCTGAAGAGTGGGAAAATTTGGTTGTGATCACGAAACTTGGCCACTAACTGGTTATGTAACATTGGCCAATTATTTAACATCTCTGAATTCGTCTGCTTACTCATCTCTGGAAAAGGAGGTTAGATTAAATGTCCAAAGCTCTTTTTCACCTTGAAAATTCTTTGATGGGTGTAGATTTCACTAAATCAGTCATTACTCTTAGAATAATTCCTTTGTGGGGTGCCTGGGTGGCTCAGTCAATTAAGCATCTGACTTCAGCTCAGGTCATGATCTCGGGTTTATGAGATCAAGCCCCACATTGGGCTCTGTGCTGACAGCTCCGAGTCTGGAGCCTGCTTCAGAATCTGTGTCTCCCTACTCGTGCTCTGTTTTTCTCTCTATCAAAGTAAATAAACATTTTAAAAACAGAAGAATTCCTTTGTGTGTTTGTCTGTCAAACTGCATACCAATCATAAAGAAAGAAAGGTTGTTTTATAACAATTTAACAAAAATTTATGAAATGCCTGACCAAAGCATAAAGCATTTTTCTAGGATGTACATGTATTTACAGGTATGTATACATCAAGCAGAAAGGATTTACATAGGGGTGCCTGGGTGGTTCATTAAGTTAAGCAACTAACTCTTGATTTCAGCTCAAGTCATGGTCTCAAGGTTCGTGGGTTTGAGCCCACATTGAGCTCTGTAGTGAGTATAGAGCCTGCTTGGGATTGTCTTGCTCCTCTGTCTCTGCCTCTCCCCTGCTCACTTGCGTTCTTTCTCCCTCTCTCTCAAAAATAAACTTTAAAGTGTATTTAAAAAAAAAAAAAAAAAAAGAAAGGATTGGGGCACCTGGGTGGCTCCATTGGTTGAGCATAGGAGTTTGGCTCAGGTCATGATCTCATGGTTTGTTGCATTCTGGCCCCTTGCTGGGTTTTGTGCTGAGAGCATGGAGCCTGCTTGGGATTCTCTGTCTCCCTCTCTCTCTGCCCCTCCCCCACTCATGCATGCACATGTGCATGCATGCTCTCTTGCTCTCTCTAAGATAAACATAAAAAAAAGTATTTACTTAAATTTTCTTCTATCTCAACTATATTTTGTATCTTTCCCTATCCTTTATTATTTTAATTATCTTAATCCTTTCAGAAGTTGGTGTTTTCATCTGTGTCACTGTCTATGATGTTTTTTGTTTTCTTTTTTTTATGTTTATTTGAGAAAGAGAGAGCATGCAAAAGCAAGGGGGGGAGGGCGCAGAGAGAGAGAGAGAGAGAGAGAAAGAGAATCCCGAGCAGGCTCTATGGTGTCAGTGTAGAGCCAGAGCCCAATGCAGGGCTCAGACCCACGAACCCAGGGCTCAGGACCTAAGCCAAAATCAAGAGTTGGACACTCAACTGACTGAGCCACCCAGAGAGCCCAGTTACTATCTACCATTTCAAATGCTTTTTCTTATAGTTTTAATTTAACACAAGTTAATTTTCCTCAGCCTTCAGACATGTCGAAGTTACCCAGTCCTTTAAAAGCAAACAAAAACTTTCTCAAACCTTCTTTAACATGGAGGTACCATTTTCAAAATATATATTCGTTATTGGGGGGAAAAAAGAAGAGTCGCTTCAGATGTAGTGTGGGGAAGAGATTAAAGGGACGTAAAACTGGAGGCAGAGACAAGTATATATAGTTATAGTCCAGATGAAAGACCATGAGGTGAAGTGCAATAACTTCTTAGATGTTGGAGATGAGATGGAATGATGAATTTGGGACGTCTCACCCATCAGGATAATGGGACATATGAGAGAAGTTAGGCAACCTTAAGAGGTAAAGTGTCATGTTCTATATATAATCCAGTGCTGCTGACCACACCAGTTTTCTAGAAGCCCTCTCGCGTGCCTTTCATGTATACTGCATGCATTATCGTGGTTCTCCTTTCCCTCCCCTTTTGTAGTCTTACCTCCTTCCTCTGCTAATCAAATGTAGTTCTCACTAAAGCCCTTCTCCTTTTTTCTTTTTTGTTTTAATTTTTTGTAATGTTTATTTATTTTTGAAGTAGAGAGAGAGAGCGTGAGTTGGGGAGGGACGGAGAGAGAGGGAGACACAGAATCCAAAACAGGCTCCAGGCTCCGGAGTTTTCAGCACAGAGCCCAATGCGGGGCTCAAACTCACCAGCCATAAGATCATGACTTGAGCCGAAGTCGGATGCCCAACTGACTGAGCCACCCAGGCACTCCTCCTTTTTACTTGTAAATGTTTGTTTATTTTGAGAGATATGCACTATGCATATCTATGCACTTCATAAGCCATCTTACCACTTCTCTTGGTTTTACGTGTCACTTCTGTAATGGTGATACATAGAGTTGGGAGATGACGTATCCAATTCTGTATCTCTTGCCTTAGAATTTCAGCCCCTGTAAATTAGATACGTTACAGATACTTCAAACTTAATTGTGAACAAAAACAGAACTTACCTAGAGTTTCCTGTTGCAGTTGATGGAACCACTGTCTTCCCAGTCAGCCAGACCCAAACCTTGTGACTTGCCTCTGACTCATTCCTCATCCTCATCTTCATTCAGTCATATTGATTCCACCTTCTCCTCTCCCATTTCTATTTCTGAATGGAACATCTCGCCCTGCCCAGGTTCAGATTGTCTCTTGCCTAAACACTTTCAGTAGTTTCCTAACTTGTCTCTGAATCACCAGACTCTAAATTTTCCAGTTCATCCACATACTACTACCAGGTTTACTAACCTCCTAAAACATGGGTCAAATCCTGTTCTCCTTCACTACTCATAAAATCGATTAAGTCCTACTTTTTTAACCAAGTAGTCAAGATTCTGTGCATTCTCATTCCAAGTTACATTTTCCTGACACCCAATTTTTCAACTATGTCAGACTACTTATTCTTCCTAAATTGAGCCAGGTTCTCTCCTGCCTCTGCTTTAGTTCATGTGATTGTATCAGCCTAAAATGTCCTCCTTTCTGGCCCCAGTGACCAGCCCCAGGTGTAGAAATCCTTTTTGTTTTCTGTGGCCAATGCAAATGCTTTCTCCTGTGTATCAGAAGACAAACAGACTTTTCTCCAAAGAAGACATCCAGATGGCCAACAGACACATGAAAAGATGCCCAATATCATATCCTTTGCATAAAGGAAATGCAAATCAAAACCACAGTGAGGTATCACCTCACATCTGTCAGAATGGCTGAAATCAAAAACACAAAAAACAGCAAGTATTGGAGAGGATGTGGAGAAAAAGGAATACTTGTGCACTGTGGGTGGAAATGAAAACTGGTGCAGCCACTGTGGAAAACAGTATGGAGGTTCCTCAAAAAATTAAAAATAGAATTACCATATGGTCCAGTAATTCCATTAATGAGTATTTACCCAATGAATTCGAAAACACTAATTCAAAAAGATAAATGCACCCCTGTGTTTATTGCAGCATTATGTACAATAACCAAATTAGGGAAGAAACTTAAGTGTCCATTGATAGATGAACGGATGAAGATGTGGAATATTACTCAGCCATAAAAACAAGAATGAAATCTTGCTATTTGCAGCAACATGGATAGATCTAGTGGGTACAATGCTAAGTGAAATAAGTCAGCCAGAGGAACACAAGTACCATATGATTTCATTCATGTAGAATTTAAGAAACAAAACAAAGGAACAAAGAAAAAAACAAGACAAACCAAAAAACAGACTCTTAACCATAGAGAACAAACTGATGGTTACCAGAGGGGAGGTGGGTGGAACGTGGATGAAATCGGTAAAGGGAATTAAGAGGACACTTACTGTGATGAGCTTTGAGTAATGTATAGAATTGTTGAGTCATTATATTTTACACGTGAAACTAATATAACAATGTATGTTAATTATACTGGAATTAAAAAAAAAACTTAACAATGTGGAAAAAAATGCTTCCTCCTGTAAAAACTCTGAGGTGGAATTAATTATCCCTCTCTTACAGCAGGCTTTCCCCCTATTCATTTATTTTATTATGCCTCCCCCACAGGATTCCTCTGCCTTATTGGTCTTTATTAAAACGTTGATAGCATTAGAATATTACTTCACACAAAATAGTAGCTTGATAAAACTTGGACTAGTGTGTGAAAACACACAATGAAATGGTCTTCCTTCTCCTTTTCTTCTTCTCATTTTTTGTTTTCTGTTAGATTTAAAGATAATGAAGTTGCTTCTAAAAATGGATTTTTTTAGACTAATTAATGGTTGGCATATAATTATGGCAGATACCATCTGAACAAAGCTTGTGAAAAAAGACATATTTGAAGATAATTTTATTGTTCATATTTTGCCATGTGTTATGTTGTGCCCAAATTCTGCTGAGAAAAACTACCACCAGTTTTAAAATTTGGGATGACTTTATCATTTTAGGTTGAGAATTTCTTCTGCATGGGATCCCCATTAGCGGTTTTCTTGGCATTGCGTGGCATCCGCCCAGGAAACACTGGAAGTCAAGACCATATTTTGCCCAGAGAGATTTGTAATCGGTTACTGAATATTTTTCATCCAACAGATCCAGTGGTGAGTTGCAGTTATAGACATTTTTCCCTCAACATTAAATTATTCATAAAAGACTCTATATGAAATATTGCAAGGTACAACTGAACTAATGAGAAATGAGTTGATTTATCTGATTATATTTTCATAGGTTCATATCTTTAAGACATTGGTGTTTTGGTTAATTTAGGGCTCGGAAATACCTCAGAGGTGATCTATGTTATAAGAGCATAATGTAAAACTGTTATCTCTGGACAAATAGTACAAGGAATAGGAATCTTCTGGACTGTCTAACCACAACCAATTGTAATACCAATAACCCAGCAACCACAAATTTTGAAAATTCCATTTTAATTTTTTTTTCTTTAAAACATGCTACCATATTGAAATGTGTTTGGTAGACCCTATTTGAAATGTATTAAACATGAAAAAGTGGAAGAATTTATTTTAGCCTGGTCGAATTTTAAATCTGGGGTTTTTCATTCTCTTTTATGTTTATACTGTTAATAATTTTTTAATGTTTAGTGTTTAATGTTTTTAATCACTCCAGTGATCTTGCATCCGGGTAAATTGTATACTACCAAGTAAGATTTTTAGATGAGAAAAACGCTTCTTAAATCTTTTGGGGGACAAGGCTAGATAGAACTAAATTTAAAAGAAACTATTTTAAATAACCTTCATTCTCAGAAAGTTTGCTTTGTGTAATTGTGTGAAGTCTTTTCAAGTATCTTTAGCTAGTACCAAGTAAGTATAGCATTGATTAAATATTAAAATTTTAACAATTCCCTATGTGTTAAAGAATCCAAAATGCTATCTTTAAGAAATGAATTTCACTGAGAATCTAGTATTAGATTCAAATACAGACGGCACAATCTTGGCCAAGTCACTCCCAAGACTTATCTATGTAATGCAGATGACAAAATTTTACCTCCTAAAATGGTTAGGATTAAGTAAAATATATGTAAAAACACCCAGCTAACCATTTAGTATTTCATTAATATATATTCATTTTACTCATTATCTTGTAACTTGAAAGTGAACTTGAGTTTGTAGGGGAACTCTGAGTTATCAGTGTATACCCTGTCCTTGGTATAATCTTAAAGTTTTGTTATATCATAAAGGAGGGCTCCAATGTCATTTTATTAAGTTATTTTTTATTATTCATTTTATAGTTTTTCCTGTGATTTTTTTAAGTAAAGTTTTTTTAAATAAAGTTTATGTCAGAACTGTGCTAAGCAATATTTACAAATGTTGTCTGTTCTTGCCAACATCCTTGTGAGGTAGGAAGTGTTAATCTGATTTCTACAGCTCAGGAAACAGTGACTCTGAAACCTTGTGACTTGGTAGGTATTATTCAGTTAGTGACAGAGGCCAGAATGTGAACTAGGGGAATTCTAATGCCAAGTCCATTCATTGTCTTTTCTGCTATATCATCCCTTCTTCACATTAGACAAATGGTCTTTAATCAGCATCTAATTTGTGCTGTTACTATGTTAATCTATTTGAAAATAGAGTTTACAAAGAGCTTCTAAGATGTTACAGATTGGCTTTATTTACTGTGTCCTAGTTTACTGTTTATTGCTTCAGCTTTGTTGGTGAGACTAACATAAATCTAATTGTTATATGATATCAGAACCTAATAAAAATGAATCTGTTTTTCTGAAAAACAAATTAATGGGCACTGTTAGCTTAGACCAACACTAATTGGTTTTTTCCATAATCTCATCATTAAGGATATATAATTAGACCAAATTACATATTATTAATAGTGAACAAATGGGAATGCATGTTAGAAATACCAGGTGTTTTTTTTAATTCCCTGAGGTCTATTGAGCATGCAATAGAATAAGAATAAACAGTTTACTAAAATCCAAGCATTGTGCCTTAATGTTGTGTTTCTTTGCATTTTTTTTAAAATCAAGGCTTATAGATTAGAACCATTAATACTGAAACACTACAGCAACATTTCACCTGTCCAGATCCACTGGTATAATACTTCTAATCCTCTACCTTATGAGCATATGAAGCCAAGCTTTCTCCACCCAGCAAAAGAACCTACCTCAATTTCAGAGAATGAAGGCATTTCAACAATACCAAGCCCTGTGACCTCACCAGTCTTGTCCCGTCGACACTACGGGGAATCTATAACAAACATAGGCAAAGCAAGCATATTAGGTAATTTCTCTTAAGTATTTCTTATCAGTAAATGTAGTACTTTTTTAGATAGGCATTAAATTTGAGGTACTTGAAAATACTCTGCATATTACAAAACATCCAACATTTAATCCCCATGTCTAGAATTAACTACCCTCTCACTGTTCATACTTGAGAGCTAAAATCCCCAAAGGTTCTCTAACTAGATCAGATCTTGTACATTTAGAATATGAGATAGCTGGATAGACAAGGAAAGGTCTGGGAATCAAGGCCCTCATTTTAATCTTGGCCCTACCACCTACTATGAGATCTTGGGGAAGTCCCATCATTTTTAATGGTCTGCTTCCTCATCTGTAAAATGAGGGAGTGCTTGAGTTCTAAGGGTGTCCCTGCCAACCAGTTCTGCAATTCATGTCTTAACAGTCTCTCAAACCGTGTCTGTCCTGGGGTCAACAAGGATATTTAATTTCTTTGAATCATCTCCAGCACCAGCCACAATGTTTGAGGTAGCGCTGGTTTATGTGCCTCTTGAATTTGTCCGTTTTTTTAGTTACAAGTTGCCTTAATATAAAGTGCCACAAGATGGCACTATAAATAGGCTTTTCATTGAGATTTCACTTTGTCATACTCCCAGATTTGTTTATTGATAGCTTTTTATAACATACTCACTTAACTTCAGTAGTAAAGCATATCAATAGTAAATATATGCCCCTGTCAATGGTATGATTCTTTCATTAACGTTTTTAATCTTCCCAAATATTGTAATCAACAGTGATCACTTGAATAAAATAGAATCATTATTCTTTTGTACACTGTATTCCTGCAGTTTGTACAACTCTCATTCTATTCAACACCATTTTTACTTAGAAACCTACAGTGTAAATTGTAACTTTCCTATGTTCCCACCCTGGAAAAATATGACTAGGACTTGGAACCTCTGCCAATTGGCTGTAACTATGGATGGTGCTCTTTAGCTTGGTATGTGGTGTGATTCCAACAGACTGACTGCCCTGTTTTGCGAAATATAGGGGCTGCTAGCATTGGAAAGGGCCTTGGAGGGATGTTGTTCTCGAGATTTGGACGCTCATCTACATCACAGCCATCTGAGACATCAAAAGACTCAATAGAAGACGAGAAGAAGTCACTTGGCTCGCTTCCCACTACCACTGTTGCAACACAGACCCTTCCACATAGCAGCTCTGGCTTTCTGGATTCTGCATGTTAGTTCATATTTTTCTTACTTTAAGTTAATACTCTATCTCTTACAACTCGAAGGCGGGAAGGATGAAGATACTAACGGTAGCAGTCAACTCTAAAATGTAAAGCATAAGTTAGCTTTTTTTTAAAAAAAGTACTTTTCCTCTGATTATATTTTTTATTTATTTTTTGAGAGAGAGAGAGAGCATGCAAACAGGGCAAGGGCAGAGAGACAGAGAGTATCCAAAGCAGACTCCACACTTCACATGGAGCCTGGCACAGGGCTCAATCTCACAACTGTGAGATCATGACCTGAGCTGAAATCAGGAGTTGGATACTTAACCGACTGAGCCACCCAGATGCCCCTGATTATATTTTTAAGTATAATTCCCAGGTAAATGCAGTTTTGCTCTCTGCATTGGTGAATGAAGAATTAAGAACATTAATAATCAGGGCCTGGTGGCACAAGGGTCTTAAACACCGAGCATAAAACAAATCTCTTTGGGAGAAAGCACCCTGATTTTTAGAAAGTAGATTTTTAAAAAAATACGGTCTTCTCAGCCTTAAAAATTCATGTAATTGCTTTAAACCTCTGCTGTGTATATTCTTGATACTTTTTAAAAGCCATCCTGCTGCTAATTCCAGAGTTTCATTCATCCAACCAAATTACAAAGGCCTTCAAGCTTATATTGTATTGGATCCGCTGTGTGGTTTCCAGTTATATCCCAGCTACCTAGTGTAAAGTAGATATTCAAGAAATGAATAAGTGAATGGATAGTTATGCTGGACTTAGCATTAGAATGGAGCTCTATTTAATTCTTTCCAGTAGACTTCTAAGGTTTAAAATCTTGCATAGTTGTGAAACTCTTATACATTTAATATATATTTAATCCCAAGGGTCTAAATTTGAGCCTTATTTTCAAGTGTCCATAAAAGAAGACTAATAAGTCCTATTTTTCCATTGACTTATATAAAGAAATGTAGATTCTCAGACTAGCTGCTTTTTGTTACTATAGCAATCAGGGAAAACTTTTCCTTTCTTTCTCTATAAATGTTTAAACAGATTTTATTTCAGATACTTGTAGCCTTGTCTTCTTGCTGTGTCTGCTACTCTGTATTTTAAAATGACCAGTGTCCATTGCCATCCATCAAACATACTTAAAAAGGAAGTTCAAGTGTGGTGGTTCTAGAGGCTGGATCTTTCTCCACAGCCCTACTCCAGGAGCCATTATCCCGGACATTCCTGAGTTGGACATTTCTATTCAGACCAATAGCATTTTTTAACTTACTCCTATTTATGTGAGACTCTGATTACTAAAAATTTTATAATTGTAAGCCTTTTGAACACTGCCTAGAAAATTCATTTCAGACTTTGATATTTGTATAAAATTCATTTTTTTCGTTTTCTTATTATTGCTGACTTAAGCTTTCACTTCTACTTATTCAGAAATGCGGCTTTAAAAAAGAAAACTGTTGTGACATACAGAGATCACAGCTCTAAAGTTTCTGAAGAAAAATAGTTTAAAAGAATTTTGTAAGATGACAGGTAAAAAGTCACAATTCCTTGTAATGTTAATACACAGCAATGATGCTAGTAAATAAATATTAGGGTGACTGAGGGAACAAGAATGAAGTGGGATTTGAGCCCCCAAGAAAGGGTAATGAAGACAAAGAGAGAATCCATAGGATCTGAAGGAAGAAAGCTGTTTCTGTGGTCTTTTTACTATTTAACATAGTAATTTCAAAATGATAACAGAGAAACCTGTTTCTTCTTTCAGGACAACAATTAATAGAGGTGCTCAGCTGCATTGCATCATTATACTTTGATAGCTTAACAAAATACATTTTCTGTCAGTCTTGCATATAAATTCTTTCTTTGTTGGTCTTAATGGTAAAGTCCTTGTAGACTATACACTCCACTAAATATGAGCTAATCATGAGTCTTAGTTACAGATATTTATCTCTAGACATAGATGTAACTATTAAAATTAAACTATTATAGTAGAATTCCACCTTTTAAAATCAGATTCTCAAGATTTGCCTTACTAATTGTTAGACTTGCTTCAATAATACACTCTTCTTTGTAATCCTGATTTGGATGTTTTTTTTATGTCATAGTTGCTCTATTCACATAGTGGCTGTATCTTGCAAATCCTAAAACCTTTCTTCCTTAAGCCTTCTTTCTGGGATTTGGTCATTGTGATTAGGTGATTCTGGCTTCCTTCCTTTCTTCGTTCTGCTTGCATTGATTGCCTCAGTTCCTGATGACCTTTATTCTGAAGCTGGCAACTTTGATTCTCTTGCTTTTTGAGGGTAAGATGGACACAGGCTTTGAATTTTCATGATCCATCAGGGTTTCTCTCTTTGAAGAGTATGTGTTGTCAATTGAAACCACTTTATTCTCATCAAGTTGAATATCAATAGCTAGTCTTCATTTCTTTTGAAAAGTCCGGGCTTG
The DNA here is from genome assembly GCF_028749965.1 of Puma concolor. Lineage (NCBI taxonomy): Eukaryota > Metazoa > Chordata > Mammalia > Carnivora > Felidae > Puma > Puma concolor. The sequence goes on from NC_141672.1 coordinate 47,883,160, forward strand.
TTTACGGTAGTTTTATGGCTTCATTTCTTGTACTCCCTTATGTTTGTATCATATTACGGAAAGAAAATATCTGTTTCTTTTAACATTGTTTTGCCTCAAGGTTAGAACTTAAATGAGCTATTAATTTTGGGGATATCTGGGTGTTAACAGATTATGACAGTGTATTGCAAAGTTAACGATGCTTACATTTTCCATGAAAGAGCTCTTCATAAAAACCTAAGTGTGTACTTCTTTATGTATGCTAGGTTTAATCAGCATATTTGGGAGTGTTGTTCTAACTTTTGGCCACTGCATCATTGAAGGCCCTTTGTAACCATCAGCCAACACTTTACAGCATCTTGTGTTTTTTTTTCACAGATTTCAGACTTCAGGAATCGTTCTTTAATCTCCCACAACTTCTTTTTCCGGAAAATGTAATGCAGAATAAAGATAATACCCTCGGTATGGTATATGTCAGGAATAGCACTCAGAGTACAATAAAAATGATCCACTTATAGGTCTTCTGCTCACTGAAAACTTGCATCACTTCTTCTATGAGATCAGCTTGAATGTTAACCATTACAGACCATTTGATATGTAATTTTTTCCTGTATATTCTAACCTTAAATAGTAGGGGTCCTGAAACCCAAGTATTGATTAGTCCCTTAGTGTGCTAAAATGATACTCCTATACATTCCTACAAAGAAGCAACCTTTTGGAGAGGGAAGAAAAGCATGAGGTCATCTTCCTCCTTTATTGTCCCAAAGGCTGCAAAGAGGTTCACTGTTCTTTACATGTAAGACATTTAGATATAAAGTCTCATAGTGTAAGAAATGTAATTATTCCTAGGTATTTCAGGTATCAGTACCGCTACTACTTAGGGCTGTGCGTGTGCCCTAGCTGCTGCTATCTGGTTTCAACACAAATATTTTTTCTTTAAGAAGGGTAGGTTTGCATTTAAAAATTAGCATTATTGGATACAAGAGATATTTTCAGTCTCTTAATTCTTAGCAGATTCTAAATGTACCACTAAGGATTAATCTTAGTTTAAAATCATTTTTATCATTAACTTTCATTCCTTTTTCCACAGCTCCTCTCCTTTTCCTTTTCCTTTTTTTTTTTTTTTTTTTTAATATTGGATTTTGTCTTTAACAAAAAATGTTACAGGTTTTTCCTTGGATTTTTAACCACATTTAATTTTACAACTTCTCTATGTAATTGCTAATTTCCATACATATTTCTTCTGTTTTCAAAAAAACTTCCTTGATAAAAATTCCAAAACAGTATTTTAATATAACAAACTGGTTTGTGTTTTTATGCTCCCTAGCAACAGTTTGTTTTGATGAAACTTCATGAATTTCCCTTAAGGAATGATCTTATATAAGTGCTCTCTCTGCCCCCTGCTCATGTAATAGTTAGTCACATCCATGAAGAAATTATTTTACTTTGGTTTTTGCATATTTAATTCAACACAGAAGTTAATCCACTCATTTATCCTGCGTTCAGGTAGCCCTTATACGTATTATCTTAAAACCATCCCAGCTATCTAAACATTAACTACACCAAACTGATTCAAATGGCAATATGTGTATGGCTTCTATTTCTTTTCCCCTGCTTTTTTGCATTTAACAATGATTTATTAAATGTTTACCATGAGCCAAAGTACCAAGATAGCCACTAGAAAAGATACCAAAATGAAACAGACTTCAGTACTGCCCATAAAGATACTAAATGCTAGTGTGGAAATTGAGCATTTTCTAGAGAATATATATTTACCTAGTAGAGAAGTAGATTGCTACATACATATTTATAACATATGGTAGATGTGATGAGCCACGTAACAAAGGTACTGGTAAAGGACTCCGTCAGTTCTAGGGAATGAGAAAATGCTTTCACCTCGAAAAATTATAAAAGGCTCTGTGGAGGTAGAATTTGGACACACGGTGATGAAAAGACATTGCAGGGAGAAGAAACAGCATACGGAAAAGCACAGGGTATGTAGAGGTATGTATGTATGTAGTTAGTTTTCTTGAGAAGAGCCAAGGATGAATAGAAGGGAATAGTTCTGAATGTGATTGGAAAAGTTTCTTAAACCAGACTGTAGAGGGCCATCTCCTGGAGTTTTTTTGCATTCAAGATTTACCTACAAAGCCCATCTGTTATCAAACATTAGGTATTTGAATATCTTTCAGGACAGATTAGTGTTGGGAAATTATTTTGGCAGATATGAAAACTGATTATAATATCAAGGATAGAGAATATCCTCAAATATATTTGAAATTATAACAGTTCACAAAATGTAAATATTCCTTGATGTCAAACACCTAACCACATGAAATGTATAGTTGCTCTGAGGCAACACAGAAATAACAAGACATAATTTACCCAGCAAGAACTCAGCATAATCTTTTTTACTATGAAAGAAGCTTTTGCTAGTCATTTGAAAACACAATTTGCTTTACTGGTATTTTTCTTGGTGTCTGCCTGTAGCCAAAAATCATGCAATTATGACCAAAATTAATACTTACAAATAAGACCACTTTTAAGATTCATTATGTTTTTGAAAATTTCTCTCCAAGGAAGTTAAAGTGTTTCCATTAAGCAATAGAAACCTGTCCAATTAGTACACATTTTAAGACTAAGATGTGCACTTCCTATTCACATGTGTTATGTTTTCTAATACAGTATCCATGTGGACAAGCCTTGTGCAGAGAGTTCTCTGATGAAAGCACAGTCCTGATGACACTTCACCTCCTACATACTTCATACACTGCAGACATTCACTCTGGGGAATAGGAAGGGAACTAGGCCTCTGTGCCAGACTCCCCAGAAAAGAAAATAACCCATGCTTTAAGGCAGTATAAGGCAACTGCTGATGATTGATAAGATCCCACAGTATTTTTTCTCAGTTTCACTTCTCTTCAGTTCAGGATCTCGTTCCTTTCTTTGTGGATAGAGGAATTCTAGCACTTAAGGCACTCATAAGAGAAAAAAGGGACAGAGTGATGATATTATGTTTTCCTTTCTCTTTGACCTAATTCAGTGAGTAAAACTAGGAAAAAACTACCCGCTGTGTTGTGCCACTCATTTTTGATGTGCTAATATTAAGAAAATAGGTCCAAGGCAACTCCATATAGATTTAGGCCTATTTGGGCCAAGAACTCATCTCACGGCACATAAAGAATGGTAACTGCCATCTAGACCCTTGCTCCCTTGGGAATTCTGTGACCTACATAAAAGGAAGAGACGTGAGACGAAGGCCCACCTTATTCCATCCATCTGCCTGCAGAACCAACACCTGTGAGGTCACCTGCACTGGCAGCCATACTACCTGTTGTAAACCTTGGAAGGAGGATGAGAGACTAAAACAGATTCATCGGGTACAGGCTGGCTACCTAATTCCCGTTTTGATGAGGATAGCCTACACATAAATAACCAGGGTGAGAGATGGCAAGTCTAGTTAACCATACTGACTGTAGGTGGTAAGAATGACAAGGGCATAGAGTAGGGCAATAATTAAGTTCAGCATTTGAGTGTCTAGTATATGAAAGGCAGTGTTTCACAACAGTAACCACATTTAAGGATAAATCTCAGGGACATAAAATCAAAGCCAAATAATAGTTGTTATAACAAAACACAAATCCGTTTTTTTTTAACTTTAAAACAAAAGTTTAACTTAAGGCTGTTGGACTAGGAAAGGCTGTTCTACAGTGGCATTTTAAAGTAGAAATGATAACTTCGTGGTCTTTGCCGATATTAATGTGTAGGTTTCTCATCTCTTCTGTTTTTCATTTTATTTCTCCTCTTTTCTTTGTAACTACCTCCAGCTTGACTTCTTTTCTTCACGCTTGAGAATTCCAGTCTCCTCGTTTTTCATCTTCCTGTATCTTGTGCCAGAATGTGCCGACAAATCGAACTCAAATGTCCTATGGAGTACAAGAGATAAAAGATTCAGACATTACTACCCCCCAGTTCCCCATATAGATTTCAGCTATTTCTGCTGTATTACGGATTAGCTTATTGTAATTTAAGTGAGAAAAAAAGTTTTAAAAAATTTGTAAATATATTTTACAAGTGTTTTATAACCTAATTGGTATTTATGCTGCTTAAGGGTAACCTTAAAATATACAGATAGATCAATGGGCATTCCTTGTCAGAAAAGCATAGTTGAATAGAAAAGTAAAAACTCTATGCCCTTTTAAATCACTAAAAGATATTGTCACAAAATACCTATTTAAAATAAGCATTAGCTAAACATTTATATGAAATCATTCTCTAGAGTGATACGATTTCCCATGTGCAACTAACCAAATTCCCAGTGTAAAACAAAACCCAACTTTTTCTCCAGCCTCGTTGATTTTTGCCACTTGCTACATCTTCTGGCACTTGGAACAAAGATTTGGGTGTTCTTTGTTTTTAAGATAGCTCCTTCAAAGTCTTATACAGCTCATTGACTCTTTTAAAGGAATTCCTAGAGATCAAAGTATTATTTTTCTAAGTGTTTTATCTCTAAGGACTTATTAAATGGATCCTTTGCAATTCTCTTATAGCCTTGATTTTTCTCCAACAGGTATTGCAAGGACTTTCTGTGGCTTTTAGAAAAAGACTTGATTAAATTCACTGAATTGTTTGAGCACAGCGCTGTTATAAATGAAGTCCTTCCTCCCAGGGACCACCACTGTTCCTCCTGGTTTAACTGTCCCAGCCACCCAGTGGATTCTTTATCAAACAGACATTTAGTGAGGACTTGTATGTCTCAGGCACATGTGAGGCCCTGCTGACTGCATGGGGACCAGGCTGTGCCATGGCGGCCACATGGGGAGGAAAGCAGTCTAGGACTACAAAAAGTAACCACAGAATGAGGTGATGGAGAGGGCGTTTGAGTGACCTGCTGCATGCACTCCCAGACATTATTGCACATAAGCCTGGCCCACACTTCTGCCAGAGGGCTGTTTTTCTTATTTTACAGATTAGGAACAAAGATTAAATGGGAAAGTTAGGATTTGAGGCCAGTTTCTTTACTCCAAACATATTCTATGATACCAAGTGATTTGTTTGTTTTATTCCTTTATTATCCCATACTGACCTAAGCATACAAAGGAAAGGACTCTCCCAAATAGAATCCTGAGCTATTGAGTCTGTCTTGGGTGTTTGTTTGTTTTCCATGAGATTAGAGTGGAAAGTCACTTTAAAGAGGGGGGAAAAAAGGATAAAAGAATCATTTCTATTAGCTAAATTTTTATTCTCAACTCTAGGTAAAGTCTATATAGAACATATTGTAATACTTATTCACTTGTTTGACTTTCTTTTCCTTTCAGTGGAATTGGATCACAGAATTGATTTTGAACTCCGAGAAGGCCTTGTGGAAAGCCGCTATTGGTCAGCTGTCACATCTCATACCGCCTATTGGTCATCCTTGGATGTTGCCCTCTTTCTTTTAACCTTCATGTACAAACATGAGCACGATAATAATGCAAAACCCAATTTAGATCCAATCTGAACTCTTGAAGGACACTAATGGCCCCAAACTGATTTCTTCCTGTTAAAATATGTGTGTCAAGATATGATGGAGATTTCAGGTTTAAGTGTGTTTCGGTTTTGTTTAGGGCAAGAAATATTTGAATTTAAAGCACTTTATTTAAAAAACAAATATTTTTTCAGTCTGAAAGAAGTTATTTACACTTTTCATCATTTTAATTATGAGTCTGACAGAGCCTCCTGCAGAGAATCAAGCAAGACCTGGAATTGAGTTTGGGTGAACTACGTTATAAATCACAATCTAATTTCCCCCAAATATAAAGGCATATTAATGAGTTGAATCTAATGTATTAACCAAAATATGTTGTAACTCTAAAATGGTCAAGATCCAGTGTAGTCTACATAAAGACCACAAGGTGTTATTACTGTTGTCGATTTCTGCAAAAGCTTCTATTTCCACAGGTCCTTTGACAGAAGAGGATAACAGAGTTTAAGGTGTTTTTGAATTTAACTTGCTTACAAAAACTAATGCTAAAAAAAGAAACAATATTTGAACTACTGTATTTATAATTTATTACCTCTAACTGCTTTATTTCAATACACGAAGCATTACATTTTTAAAATGTTTCCTTTGAACAATTTAAGAACCACATTTCTTTTCTATAGTGTTAAGACCCTTTTTTCCTCAAAACTCCATCTTTGTACTCTTCAGATGAATATATAGACACTGTGGCATACTTTCAGTATTTTTGTCATTAAAAACTTGTGGTTTCACATAAATAACACTAGTTCAGTTATTTTGAAAACAAAATGAACTTTTCGTTATGTCACATGTACCTCAGAAGAAAGCTAAAGTTTTCTAAATTTGACACAAAGTACTTCATCATGGCTACATTTCATTAACCTTATGGGAAAATTAGTAAACAACTTTGGAGTGGTGAATACTACAACTATTTTCAATATATAAACATCTGTGTGCCAAACAATTAACATATATAAAGGGATGGAGTGCCACTCACAGATTTTACTTGTGAAGTGTTCGAGAAAACATGGTTGAGACACAAGACACAATAAATCAGGATCCCGAGGCACTGGAAGAGTATTCTTCCGCTGTGATTGTCTCCACAGTGCTTTTCATCTGAGGAGCTCAAAGTGCTTTAAGATTCAGTCATCTCTGTAGTACTCCTTGAGGTAAGTAAATGAGTGTTTTCCTCCTGTTGCGTGTTAATACGCTAAGGCACCAAAACATTTTAAAGTGCCTTGAATTAGATTACAGAGCAAATAGAAGAGCTCAGATTGAAGCTGCACTGTATTCTTTTATATGCTATTCAGTGACTACAATTCCCACGTGACCTCTTAGTAGTTTGCCGACAGTAATAATAACAGAAGTTGCAATGCGTAATTTGGAAAGAAGACCGTGAAGCCGATATTTTGTCCTGCTTGTCGTATATGTTCTGTGGTTCTCACATACAAAGGAGGAGTTACTTAGAAGAGACCAGTAGCCATCTCTACCCCAACTAACTCACTTTTGAGTGGCTTCCCCTAGGTTCCACGTAAGGTGCTGTCTTTGCTTATCTTCCAAGGATTTTCTTAGCTGCCCAATAATTGTCAAGCTGGGAGCAAAGTTGGTCAGTTGTGCATCTCACCCACTCCATTCTTTACAAAAAGCCGTGGAATCTGTGGGCTCACCTGTAGGTTTTCCTGAGCACCATCAGTCCCTTGTCCTGGGCTTTCATGGAATTTGCACAACATAAAGCACTTCTTTTGAGTGCTTAAAAAGGCCCCGAAGCCCCGTGACTAAATATGTGACTCTTGCTATAAAAGGCTTTTGATGAGATCTTCGCAAAGCTGAAGCAATCTCTTTCGAATTTAGAGACTCCTATGAACTCAGGTCACTTTCATACCCTGTTTTATTTCATATGTCTACTTTAGTTCTCAGGAAAATTAAACTCCTGTTTCATGTGACCGTCTCATTAAAGGTACTTGAAGCATATGTTGCTTTAGGTGGTGTGACACTCGTATGTCTGAGAGCTTTAAAAGGGATTCATTCTTACCAGTAGAATGCGAAGAGTCCTTTTTCCTGGGGACAGTAAGTCTATCAAACCTTTTAATTTGATATGGAAGAAAAAGAAAAAGATATTCCCGTAGCTATAGCACATTATCTGCTTCTCTTTTTTCACGTTGAGAAAACAAAATCAAATTTAACCCCACGGAGTTTATCTGAGTTCTTGAAAAGAGCAACATTTAAAACCCCCTTTTCAAAATTAGCTATTCTGGATTACTGAACAGGTGTTTTGTTTTCAGTGTATTTCATCAACAGAGAGTAGAGATGGTGATCTTGACTTGATCGTACTCTTCTTGTTTCCATGTCTCTGCATGTTATCATGGAATGTACTTGTATATACTCAAGTAATATACAGAGTATGTGTAATTCCGGCTTGATTTAGAAGCTAAGTCCGTTACTGAGTAACATTTTGCAACTTTATTCCAGCAAGTACTAAATTGGCCAAAAAGTTCTGTTTTTGATACCATTAAAAATTTATTCTCTATTTTGTGTACACGCTATGATGATTCTTCAGAGTATTGGTCATATCGTTCTATTTTTAATCCAGTTAGGGTCCCAAGAATTACCAAAACTTAGAATAAGGGAGAATGTTTTGGATTAAATCTTACCTTATTTTTACTTTGAAATTGACCTTTGCTAAAGCCTTTTTGTTAGTTCGTAACTTTATTTTCTTTTAAAAAAAAATTTTTTTTAACATTTATTTGAGAGAGAGCACTAGTGGGGGAGGGGCAGAGAGAGAAAGAGACATAGAATCTGAAGCAGGCTCCAGGCTCTGAGCTGTCAGCACAGAGCCCAACCCAGGGCTCGAACCCACCAACTGTGAGATCATGACCTAAGCGAAAGTCAGACACCCAACCAACTGAGTCACCCAGGCACCCCTCATCACTTTATTTTCAGCAGTAGTTATGTTATAATCCAACATTACTGTATTTTAAAACATAATTATAAAGTATACTGGGCTTCCCAAGACCTATCCCTCTATAAAATGTGAAGCAAGCCTTATGAATCTTATCTTTTACCTCTTTCTATTAAAGCGCATCTGTCAGCCTTTGAAAATTCTCACACTGCACATGTTCTATAGAAGCCTCCAGGCAGTGATGTGTGAACATTCATCTTCATTCTTTTTCTCTCTGTTGTTTCCTCTTTGGGGGCTGAGGTATCTTAGTCTGCAAGGCATTTCACACACCATATGCCAGGTTTGCATTCCCCTGCAGAGTAGCCGGGGAAAGAAACCGTCAGGGCAGTATCACAGCTCACCACTCATTTCAATGATGGCACCTGAGCCCCTTAAAGTGGAGCAGACCAGACCTAGAGGTTTTGCTGTAAGGCCTGCAGTAGAGGAAAAATAGTTGAATGGCTTTCTGATTAATTAGGTTGGTTAATATTTCTGTCTTCTCAGCTACTACATTTGGACAATTGAGAAAATTGAGTATGTCTTAAAAGTATTTAATGTCTTTTTAAGTTTAATCTCTATACCCAATGTGGGGCTCGAACTCACAGCTGAGAGCAAGAGTTGCATGCTCTTCTGACTGAGCCAGCCAGGTGCCCCTGTCTTTATTTTTAAACAATCCTGTTGGCATGGAAACGGAGCTAAAGAAGAAACGTGTGACACTAAGTTAGGGTCAAGGCAGAGCTAAAAAGAGGGTATAATAATCATACACTGGAGAAAGAACTAGAATTTTACTAAACTGAGTGTTGGCCAGTTGACGTCTGTGGATATTCTCAAGTTGTCTCTTACCCATATTCTGCTGTCATTCCTGGACCTCAAGCCTCTGCCAGGAATTGGATGGTCCTCTGACTGAATTTGAAACACCTGCATTAAATATTTTTATGGTGAGGTATGGGCAATATGTATAATTTCTTGATGTTTTATAGTAACTTACGTGAAAAACTTTTGCTGTACCTACAAAGAGAAGATTTGGTAGGAAGCACCCCCACTGAACTCTTAACTATATTTCCTCTAGCTGGATCTAGAGAGCCCATACAACCCACACTGTCTTCCTGTGTATTCTCCTTTTGCATTGGTCCAGGGGAAAGGAAGTTGCAAGGAAATATAGTATTGAGTTTAGAGCAGTGTTCAGAATGACAGGATCTAGAATTTCACCTCAGAGTTCTTAGTAGATATCAGTGCTGTGATGAGAACAGCCTCAGTTATATGCATCCTGTTTCGGTCTTCAGTGGATGTTTGTGATAATGACCGAAGAATCCTAAAGTTTCAGGGTTTGTACAGATTTTAGAGGTCATCTGGTCCAACCCTGTTTGAGTTTCATGTGAACATTTGAATAGCATAAAGTCATGAAAAGTAAAGCCAGAGGAGAGGCAGCATGTGAGGTTCAGCACAAAGACTCAATTAAAGACTGAGTACACAGCAGTAGAGAAGGGAAGTGATGGAGTCTGTACGGAAAAGTAACGACTAAGGATAGAATTCTAAAGCTGGAAGCAGCATAGAGATCAATGTTTTCCAAAGCATGTTCTGCAAATGTCAACAGATGTTTTTTTCAGAAAATACGTTTGGGAAATGCCAAATTTAAAAAAATCCTTTACAGCAAGACTCTAGGAGTCTTTGATACACTAAATCCAGTAAGAATCTATCTGGTACTGTTGGGGATCAACCAGGGTAGGGAAGTTTTCCCAAACTTATTCAACCAGACTTTTTTTTTTTTTAATTGGAATCTACTTTGAGAAATGCTGATCACATTTTGTTACTTCATTTTACAGAGAGTTGCCCCTTCATGTGATTTCTTCATTTGACAGGTGACTACTCCCACCCCGTAAGAGCACGTGGCCAGCCAATGACAGAGTCAGAATTAGAACCTAGTCCCCACCCCTGCACCCCCCACCCCAACCCATTCCCAGTACTGCCTGTTTCCTTCCCCTAGTAGATCAGAACTTCTGAAGAGCAGAAACTTTCAGTTTTTGTGCATCCTTCCCACCCCACCCAGTCCTCTTGTGTAATCTGAAGCTTTACTGGCTGCAGGCTCTTGACAAGTGGCTCTGGGTGTGGGTTCCCCAGTTGGTCTCCTTTGTTTCCAAGGCACTCATTAAAGAGTGTCCTACCAGATCAGGACAGAGGGCCTCTCAGGTCTCAGACTCAACATACTCAAGAAAAAGAAAAACCAAAGGATGAAAAAAATAAGAAAAAAAGGATACCCCGGAATCTTTTATTCGTTTTCCATTTTGGTGACAAATGCAACCTTGGTAGGGAAGTTGCGTAGCGTCAAATAACATTTGATATTCCTTTCACTCCCTTCCTTAGTGTTTGTATGTTGGCCTTTTATCAATTTATGACAACTTCCCACCAAAATGGTACCAACATAGGTTAACTAATAGAAATTTTTTAATTTAAGTACTTTTTGGAGAATAGGAAAATTTTTGATGCTGCTGTGGGTGTGTGTGTGTGCTTGTTTCCCACCCCCCCCCCCCCCAAATAATCTCTTGGCAGATAGCAGGAACTTTTCCCCTGCCTTTGTGTTTGGATAAGGGTGGGAGCGTGCTTAGTATTGTCTGTTACCTTATGGTTTTTCACTTATTCGTAACTTGCTTCCTCCCCACCCTGCTGTTGTCAGGATATGTTGGGGAGTCACTCTTTAGGAAGATTACATGTGGTCTTCTGTTGGAGTAAGATGAAAAACAAGTGTATTAGCACTTCACCCTTAATGATTTCTCCTGGAAAACATCGAGCATCGTTCATACCTTCCCTTGACTACACTACCACATGCACTACCTTCTCTGCTTGATCTCTGAAAATGTTTGATTCCTGTGAGATTTGTCATAGAAAAATATAGCCATTTTTGGTTCTAAGGTTGTCATAATAAATCCAAACTCTGCCAGTAAGAGTCTGAGGAGCTTTTTGCTTTTTGCTGCTAGGTACATTTCTCAGAAGTAGCCAGCACTATGACTCTCCCAAGACTCTTATGTTGTCTCCTTTTTTCAGCTTCTGTGACCTCTTCTAATGTTCACCCACTCTCCCTAACGGTACGAAATGCTGCCAGTGGTTGCAGTAACGACTCTTAGAAGGTGGCCTTTCGGGGGCGCCTGGGTGGCGCAGTCGGTTAAGCGTCCGACTTCAGCCAGGTCACGATCTCCCGGTCCGTGAGTTCGAGCCCCGCGTCGGGCTCTGGGCTGACAGCTCAGAGCCTGGAGCCTGTTTCGGATTCTGTGTCTCCCTCTGTCTCTGCCCCTCCCCCGTTTATGCTCTGTCTCTCTCTGTCCCAAAAATAAATAAATGTTGAAAAAAAAATTTAAAAAAAAAAAAAGAAGGTGGCCTTTCTCTTTTTCTTTTCTTACCTCTCATTTTCAATAGTCAAGAAAGGTTAATTTTCTCAGAAACTTCAATTTTTACAAAAACGTTATTCCTATTTTATCTCTGTAGAGATCTGCTTGCGTGGCAAAAAAATAATTTTCATTTTAGAATTGTTCCATTTTGATTTTTCTCAGCTGGAGCTAGTGCATGCACATTTAATAATGTCAGGGAAGCAGGTGGGGGGGAGGGGGTAAATGTAGTTTTCTCTCAGATTATACTATGTTTCTCTAGCTGAATCGATCCATTCATTATCTCATTCACTAGGGGCAAGCAATTGTGCCCTATGGTAACGGCCTGAAAGAGTAGACTGTTCTAAGCATTCTTAGGATCATAATCCTCCTGATCCTATACAGTTTATGGTAATCATCCCCAAAAGTTTATGAAGGGTAAAATAGATTAAAATCTACACATTGATGAGCTATGGCCACAGTACCACCTCCCACTAGGAGGATTGGTGGCCACAGGGACACACTCCTTCAAGAACCCCAAAATACATGTAAAGAGATTGGCACATTCAGATCTTGTACAGTTTAATCCATTACAGTTTACCAGTCCAGAGTTCAAAAGATGACCACAGTTCTCAAGCTTTCAGGCTAATCTGAATATGCGATAAGTGATAGAAATTAACCCCATTAACCCATGCCAATTAGCTACATGCTAGCATGGTTCCACCTCCCATTGGTTGGTGCCACAGTGACTGAAAAGTAGGGTTTTAGATGTATGCTGTAAGAATCCAGGAATTTCAGTGCTGGACAAAAGTAATTCCTTAATGGGGTATTGACCTTAGGTGGGGAAACAAGTGGCCAGGATGGCAGGACTATATATAGAATTGAGGCAAGATAGTGTGAGGACTAGAGAAAGAAAAGGCAAATGGGACTGGAAGAGGAGACTTAGTGCATGGTTGTGAGAGTCTGACAGCTTAGATGTTCCAGAAAAGTTAGCCCAGAGTTATGTTTCTGCGAAAGGGGAAGTAGGGTAACATAGGTCTGATCACAACATTCCTTCACTTGAGCCCTTTGACGACTCCCATTTATCAGTGCGGGCTCCCCGTGACCTAGCCCATCCTAAGTCTCCTGCCTGATCCACTGCCTATCCCTGGCAATCAAATTTCTGTGACAGCAAACTGCATCCCATTGGCCTATGAGTGCATGCGTTTTAGTATAATGGTTACCTGTCATACTCGTCTGCCCAACATCTTATTTCTTCTCTTTTTGGGTCCTCTCAATCTTCTCATGAAGTACCACCCCAGCCCTGCCCACTCTATATGGTTCTAATAGAGCTACAAATCCTACAAAAGTCTTCTTGCAACCTTAACCATGTCTGGTTAAAATTATATTCTGCTTTGTATGAGTCCCTATTAACACAGCTCTATCCTAGCACTGTCTGTACTATGGCCAGGCAATGGGTACAGTGATTAGCTTGGAGATAGGCCCATGACTGAAACTAGACTGAGCAGAGGCTTTTCCATGGGATCTTATTCGCTGGCCTTGAAATGCAGGTAACCTTCTATGGCTATTAACTACAATCCAGTGTGATATGAGCATGGAACTCTGTGGCCAAACTCCACCCCTTCCTCCTGCAACATAGATTATGTCTGTCTGCTATGGGAGAGAAGGCAGCATCCACACATGAGCAGTACCAAGAGTTCTGGGAGAGCTGAAGCCAGATTTCCCAGTTACACTTTCCTTGTATTTGTGTAAACTATTTTGAGATGCGTTTCTGTCCCTTGGAAACGGAAGAGTTCAAGTTGATCACTTCACCAAAAATAACCTCCACATCCCTAATGAAAATTCTCTCTTTGGGGACAACATCCTGTGAAGCCTTTCCTCAATCCCCTGGTTGAAATTAATTACTGCTTGTGAGCCCCATGCTGTAGTCTTTTCAGATTGCTATTGCAAAAATAGCATAACCTGGATGCCTTATGAACATGTCTCACAGTTCTGGAGGCTAAGAAGTCCAAGACCATGGCACCAGCAATTCGGTGTCTGCTTCCTCATTCACATGAAGAGGAAGGGGTAAGGACTCTCTGGGATCTCTTTTATAAGGGCACTAATCCCATTTGAGAGGTCTCCACCCTGCCACCTAACCTCTTCCCAAAGGCCCCACCTCTAAACCTATCGCATTGGGGATTAGGTCTCAGCATATGAATTTGGGAGAGACACATGTTCAGTCCATAGCACCCCCCTATTAGCAACGTATACCTCAATAGTTGCACTGGTTTCATTCTTCCTTGACTTGGAGTTTGTTTATATATCTATTTTCCTCATTTGTAAGATCTTTAAAAGTAGAGAGCATACCTAAATCATCATTGGACCCTCCATAGGGCAACACATAATAGGTTCTTAAATTTTTTGAATGATATCTAGACTACTATGTACCAAGCTCAATTCTAAGAACTGGGAATAACAGTGAATTTTAAGATGTGAACATTCATGCTTTCATGGAATTTGCATCCTAGTGGGAAAACTATCTGACGAAAATTCATGGGAATTGCTGAATTGGGAAAAACCTTGAGGAAAGGCAAATGCGACCTGGAACCAAGAGGCTCAGACAAAAGGGACCTTGCTTTTCACCACCACCAAAGAAGGCAAAATGAGCTCTTAGGGCGTGGCAAAGGAGTGGGAAGTATGTCAGGATAGAGTTCAAAATAGAACTTGAGCATACTTTTTAAAGCTAGTCCAATTAACCGGCACCAAATGAAAATGGCCAGCTAGATGCAATTACAGGCACTCCCCAACTTGTGCCCATGGTAACTCACTGGCAGTTTCCTACGGAGACCAAAAATTATTTACTTCTTGCCATATACTCTTCCCTAAACATAACAATGCATGTTCACATCTCTCTACCTTTATACTTGCCATCCTTTCACCCTGGAATGTGTTCTTTTTTTCCCATTTATGGGACCGTTACCTATTTTGAAGTCAGTAATCACTGAATTCATGATTGAGAAAAAACAAAAATCAAAAAGCAGTGCTTTCCCAGTTCCTTCCAGCTGCAGAATGTTTCTGTCTATACTAGACAGTAATTTATGATTTACCCTCTCTGCAACTGAAACATAATGGAAGGGAAAACAAAGGAGAAAAGGATGGCATTTGTGAGAAATGGTAATCGGGCAATTAATTTGTGTGAGAGACTAGAACATTTTGCTTTAGTGTTTTGTTTATAAAGAGGGGAGTGTACTCCCAAGTTTCAAATAAATATTAACTTTGGGACTACAACTTTTGGGGGGGAAGGGCTAAGGTTTGTACCCATATATAAGTATGCCCCAAGGTCAGTCCTTACACAAAACTTTGATGGTTGGAGCACATGCACTAAAGATGACTTATGTGGGGAAAGGACAGTGGAGGGGAAGGACAGGTCTGGGAGAGAAGCTGGTCCCACAGGTAGTGACAGTGGAAAGTTACTCAGGCAATGGGAACAACCGGGGGTGTCTTGTCTGGGGGCTGTTGGAGCCAAGTTGGAAAACAATTGTTTCTGACACATCAAAGGCTGGGAATTTTTCTCAACTGGATCTATGGTGGTAAATATTTGCTACCACCACCTGTTTTCAAAGTTTTCTCTGCTCATTTTTCCCCCTCAACTGTAAAAAAGATTTGATATGTCTACATACATAGGTATGAAAGCTTACAGCTTGCCAAATTTATTAAATCCTCACTTGAGTGGCTTGTATATAAAACCACTGTTAACCTGTACCTAGCACTGTCCTAGGAATATTAGATGTATTCCTTCATCCCCTCACAATACCTCTACGAGGTAAACACTGTTGTCAGGCCTTATTTTCCAACAAGGAAACCAAGGCGCAAAGGTTTAGGTAGCCAGTGCCTGGTCACACACAAGATGATGGTGGAGCCATGTTGTAGGGATCCTTAAGCCTGTGCCCTGCTGCCTCTCCCAGCCTAATGTGTGGGAAAGTGTTCCAGATGGGCCTCAGGACCACACTCCACATACATATCCGTAGGAAGAGGCCTGGGAATTGTGACTCAGTCAGAATTCTAGCTTACTCCTCTGCCTGTGGTCTCGATGGCTGGTAAAAAAAATAACCACAGTGCTTGCAAGTAGAATAGAAATGCGCACATTTCACAAGAAAAATAGACCAAGGTGATCACATCCTACTTTGCCTCCTTCAGGGCTGTGAGCAGAAAAGGCTGATGTCTTGACGAATGGGTTGCTCAGTGAGTATAATCTTACCTGTATTTCTTTCAGTACATACAACAG
Organism: Puma concolor; assembly: GCF_028749965.1. Lineage (NCBI taxonomy): Eukaryota > Metazoa > Chordata > Mammalia > Carnivora > Felidae > Puma > Puma concolor. Next base: position 47,899,200 of record NC_141672.1, read on the forward strand.
CTAAATATTCTTGTCTAAGAATAAAATCATCCTGGGAATGGTCAATCCACATACCTTAGGTTTAAGAAGACTGAAAATAACCTGTATTATACTCTGTCATAATCCTCCAGGAACCATGTTTTTAATGGTGTTAAGTCTTTTCCAGAATTCAGACCCTGAAATCTTTCAGAATAAATATAAATACAAATTAAATATAAAGACACACACACAGGACATATATCAACAATCCTACTTGACAGGATTTAGACTGAACACTTTCTCAGGACCTAGGACCTCCATAATGAATTTGTTCTTCTCCACTTAACTGAGATTTGTTGAGTCCTGTGACCACAGAATCTAATAATACTTCATGTAAGTTTCAAGATCTGGGAGCACAGTCATGTTTGTAAAAGCATTCCTCGTATGACCTGGTTGAGACAAATTCTATTAAGGAGAATCATAAAATTTGTATTATGTCATTTCCTAGACTTGTAAATGCTTTCCTAACTTCATATGCCTAATTTAACATAACAATTTCCTTTTGCTGCCCATTTTGCCTCACCTTTTATTAATTTCTCATGTCTAAATAGTTAATATTTGTAGCCTAAGGTGTGGCCATTATTTTTACAGTGGGAGTAAAAGGCAACTGATAGATGGCATCACACCATCACCATTCTCTGTTCGGAGAGGTCTAATCTTGTGATTTTGGCAACACTCTTCCTGCTTAAAACAAACCAAGGAATCATCTAATTAAACAGCTATCCCATTAATAACTCATCTTTATATTTTCATTAGCTAGATTTTACAACCTGTTCTCTGCCTTGATAATTAAATATTTCATCATCCGTATACCTTTAAGTTCATTGCTTAAAACTTGCCCCATGTTTTTGCTTTTAGCCTTTGTTCTACTCTTTGGTATGTTGCTAAACAAGCTGAGCATTCAGTAAACTATGCTCTTCTGATTCTTGCATAACACTCCAGAGTACAGTAGTCTTTTTGTTTTGGAGGGACAAGCTAAAGAGTGTTCTCGTTTATGTTATGGCAAATAATCTCAGATGTTATATAGGTACATATGTACTACTACACATTTTTAAAATATTTTACCTAAGGCAGCTCATAATTATACGTGGCATTGAGAAGAAAATGCTGACTGAAACAAAACGGTGAAAACAATAATAGTTTTGGAAATGTAACCCAAAAATACACTCAGATCTATGTCAACACGTGCTTGGGTCCTAAGTAATTCAGTAACTCACGCAGGCTCTTTGTCAGCTCTCCCCATGTTAACTGAGCCAGGATGATGGTAGGACGTGCCTGGATGCTGCAGATAATCCACTGTTTATCAAGTCTTGGCTGACCTTTAGTAAGTGGCCATTTGTCAAAGGAGGCATTAAAGATAGCTCTTAAATCCATTTGATATTTATTTAAGAACTTGAAGATCCTCCAGCTGGAACACCAGTGTGCCCAGGTATGTAATGCAATATTCATAATAGAACATTCTCTCTCAAGTTCTTTGCCTTCCATAATCAATTCACAAAGTGTCCTTCCTATTTGCACCCTTGTGCCTGAGCATCAGTTCAATAAAGAACTTATTTACAACTGCAGTACTTCTAAAAATTGTACTCCACAAATCCTTGGGCAGACAAATGCCATTGATCCCAATGTCACATTCAGGAAGTCACTGATCCAAGTACCATATTCAGCAAATTCCCAGGCATGACCAAACTTGCTAGAAAACCAAAAAGGGAAAATCTGGGAAGTAGGCCAAGATCCTGGGTGTCATTGTACAGCATTCAAGCCAACTCTGGTTTCAAAATTCCTTTGAAATTGTTACTCCATGATAGGAATGCATTCTGTGCTTGGCCACAGATCATCACACAAGAAATACATTTGCAGAATAGCTGCTGCACATTGCTGGCTTTTTGCAATAGGAAAATTTCATCCTTGGTAGAAGAGTATGTTTTGTTTTTGAATTTGTGTAAAATCTGCTGGTGAGGCATTACCAAATAGTAGATACAAAACCAGTTTAGGATTTTTTATCATATGTAATCTTGGGCTAATCCTTTATCTTCTATCTTCCCTGCTGTTTCCAAAGATGCTGTGAAGAATCAATAATTGTTATAAGCATCAGGAAGACATGACTGAAAAGAACAATAAGAAATGGTAAGTCTGCAATGATAAACTTTAGCAAGTAGTAGTATTCCTGAATAATTTATTAATGTGATGCAATCTCAATAAAAATGCAACAGGATTTTTTTTGAAGCAAGACAAACTACTTCTCAAATTCATATAGAAGAAAAAGCTAGCTGGCAAATTTCTTAGAGGAAAGAAGGGCAGTAAGGGTGATTAGACCTATGATAAAGTAGAACATACTATGAAACTACTGTGATCAAAATGATACAAATAGTGTATGAAGAGACAAGAGACCAATGGAATAAACCAGAAAGCCCAGAAATGCATCAAATAGACAAATTTAGTATATGATAAAGATGACATTTTGAATCATTTCATGAGAAGGATCTAAAAGTATGAGATACACTTTTCACCTGTAAGATTGACAGCAAAAAAAAAAAAAAAAAAAACAAGTGAAAAATAAATCGAAAAATTTAATGACATGCTCTGATGATCAGGGTACTAGCAAACAGGTATTTTCAAATATTTGCTAGTGGAAACATGAATAGGCACAACCCTTTTGGAGGACAGTTTGACAATAACTATCAAAATTGAGAATGCTCACACCCTTTAACTCAGCAATTTGCTTTCACTAATATACCCTTCAAATACTCTCTTATCTATAAAATGGCCTGCATACGAAGTAATTCGTTGCAGAAATGTTGGTGAGAGCTAAAAATTAGAAGCAATGTAAGTGTCCACTGATTGGGATTAGTTCAATAAGTGATAATACCTTCCTAAAATGGAATGATGCGCAGCCTAAAGATACTTAAAGAGAAGGCAATTCTACCAAAAGAGCTAACCTGTATATTACAGGTATGGAACAATCCGCAAGCTACATGTTCAAGTGAAAACCCAAATGCAGAGCAGTGTGTACACAGTGTAGAACGTGGAGTGTATAGAATGTGTACTTGGGGGCAAGGGGATAGTGTATTTTTCAGATAAGAAGCTATTCCTAGTGGTTTCCTCTGCGAAAGAGAAGTAGTGAGGGACAGAGTGGGAACGACTCACTTTTAGCTGTATATAGTCTTTTGTGTCTTTTGACTTTTTAACTGTGTTCATAAATTACTGACCCGAAAGCTTTCTCTTCTATAAGAAACAATGAACAATATAACACCAATAGCAGAAATAAAATAATATGAAGAATAATCTCTGAAAAATTTACATACCACAGTCTAAATACCATAGAATATAAATGTTTCTTATTCTTGTGAAAGCATTGAACAATATGATTATTATCCCAGAGGTGGGCATTGGAAAATTTAGAATATAGGAAATAGGAAAGAAATATCTTATCCAGACATTTAGAGGAATAATGGGTCAGAATCTCTTAAAAGGACAATTTATCTGTCTCAGTATTCTGAAAGAGTTTCAGTAACTAAGTATCGATCCAGACATGGCTTTAAGTCAGCGTGATAACCTAAATAACTTTAAAAATCATAACACTTGCCCATGAATCCTGGCCTTTGCATGGCCCAAACGTTTTAGGAATAGTATTTAAGTATGCTCAACAGGACTTAGATTGAGTACTTTCCCACAGGACCTAGGAACTCCATATATGAGTTTGTCATTTTGTAGTGTTTTACCTTTGAATTGTTTCTTGTTTCTTTTACACGGTGAGTAATGTAAGGCAAGGGGGAGAACGTAACTCAGATGGCTGTGAAATCTGGTCCTTTCTATGATGGAGAAGCAAATTATGTAAGACCAAAACTGACTGTAGCCACTTCTGCCTCCTAAGGACAATGGAATAGTAGTTCCTACCAGTGAGGAAATATCTGGTCCCTACTTCACACAGAGGCCAAAAAGAAAGGTCTTTGCTGGTACTCCTGGCAGGCTCAAGGTTCACATTCGCTTAGATGAGCCATAGTTTTGCAATCCATACCAATGAGTTTTGGGATATGCAAAGGCAAGCCTGGAAAAGATCAAAATAGTTCTGCAGATAAAGAGAACGGAACTAACGCACTGAGAGCCCTGAGAGCCCTGGTAAGTTAAAGGTGACGATGTGAAGAGGGTCTCAAGGGAGAGGGAACCAAGCAAACTTCTGTACAGTTTGCTCCATATTCAAATATCTTGTATGAATGATAATGTAAGGTGGAGGGAGAGCAAAGGGCTGCCATTCCTCCCTTGGGGACAAAGAAGTGCGCAATACTAACCATGGTGGGGCAAAACAGTAGATAAATTAATTCTCCAAAACCTGAGGGAATTGGAAAATACCCTAGGAATTGGAAATTACCTAGATTTCCTTGAGGGAGAACATAAGAGCTCAAGCTAATTTCCTTTGAATTTCAAAGGAGAAGGTAATCCAGCTGACATATGGCTTATACCTCCCTCCACTCAAAACCTACACAAGAGATTGTGAAATGGTCCAATACATTTATTATATCAACAGCATTAGGCCGGCACACAGGGACTACTTGGATTTCCCACTCCTTCCTCTAAGAATAAAGTTTCAGAGGTTTCAGCTAACCCAATCTCCAGCACTTGGTCAGGAAATTAGACTTTTAAGACCTCTCATTTCTCCTGAGATCCATAAAAAACTTGCTTCCTCCAAAGAACTTCCTAAAATTCTTCCTAAGTATTTACTCATAAAAATCTTTCCGTGGTTTTTTTTCTAGTACTCTCGTGGATTCATGTGTTACTATTTAAATCCATTGCTCTATCTCAAATTTATTTTGAGATATAGAGTGAATTTTTTTTTCCAGCTAGTCATTCAGTTAACTGTCCAACCATTTTTTATTGAATAATCAATCGTTTCCCTATGGAGCTAAAAGGCCACATTTATCATACTAAAATTCTTCACAAGTCTGTCTCACTCGCTCGCTCTCCCTCTCGCTCTCCCCTCTCTCTCTCTTCCTCCTCTCAAGAGGAAGAGAGAGAGAGGGGAGAGCGAGCGAGCGAGAGACTCCAGAGAGAGGGAGAGTGAAAGGGAGAAAAAGCGAGATCCCCTGACTTTTTTCATGCGGGAAAATTCCTCCCCTACCCTCAAGGTCTTCCAGGTGGACTAAGAATTAAATTTACGTGAGAAAAAAAGAAATTTTTGTTCCTTGCGAACAGAGACCCAATAATGAAATTGAGAGTCAAAGAAATGACTAAGGCATGCAGTTTTTATACATTTTATACAAAGGGATGATAGATTTATGAGGAATTTGCAGGTTAAGGAAAACAGCCATTTGGGGGCTTTAATTAGAAAGGAATTCTATGCAGAATTGGGGCTGAGGTAGTAAATTAGTGAAAAAGTAGCAAAGCTTATTTTATAGCTTTCTCGACTTCAGCGTCCCTATTTTTGTTGATAAGGATGTCTTTTTTACTTCTCATTACAGGGATGCTATTTTTCATAAAGGACATTTGTTTCCTGCTTTCAGGGGAAAAGAGGAGGGTCTGAGTGTCCCTCCTCCAAGTGTTTCCCGAGTAGGTTCAATTTAAAATAATCAATAAGCCCTTACTGTTCATTTGCAGTTTTATAATGTTACCGTCTTGTAGGGTTGATTTCTCCTCATTCTTCTTCTTCTTTTTTTTTTTTTTAAGTTTCTTGGCTCTCACTTTGAAGGGTGTTTGTTGGTTGGTTGGTTGGTTGGTTTTTTGCTTTCCAATAAGAACTTTAAAATCCATTTTTCTACTTCTAAAAAACTTGTCTTTGTATTTTCATTGAGATTATGTTAAATTTCCAGATTAATTGGGAAGATGCAGAAATCTTTGTTGACTTGGCAGCCTCCTAACTAACAAAAGGATAAGTTCTTTCATTCAGGTTTTGTTTTGTGTCTGTTAGAATTTTGTAAAGTTTTCTTTGTATGAATTATGAACACGTCTTAATTTTATCCTGAACTATTTTGCCTTTTTTGTGACCATTACATATGACCTCTTTTGCCCATTATGTTTTCTCAAGCTGAAATTGCCATTTCTGTAAGTCAAAAAAGGTTCAACATTGGCAATCTCATATAGCTTTCCTAATAGCAACACTAATGATTCTTTTATGTCTACTTTATTCATAATTACCTTAGTGAAATATTCAGGTTGTTTGCCATACTTTTTCAAGAGATTTTCTTGAGTTTTTCAGGTATATAATCACATTGCCTATAAATAATAATTTATTTATTTATAAATAAACATTCATCTTTATATTCTATCTTTACTATCTAATTTTTATACCTCTCACTTATTTCTGTTGTCTGATTGTATAGGCTATTACCTCCAGGATAATGATGGTTGGGTATAGTGTTGAGGGTAACATTCTAGTATTTGCCTATATAGCATGTAGGGTATGTATGTATGAGTGATATAAAATGATTATTCCTACTTTATTAAGCATTTTAATCAAAAATGGTTGAAATTTTCAAATGCTTCATCAGCGTTTATGGAGATGACACTATGATTTTTCTCCTTTGAAACATTAATATGGTGAAATACATAGATATATTTCATAAGATCGAATCATCTTTGCATTCCTTATATGAATCTTACTTTATTGTGGCACCTGGGTGGCTCAGTCAGTTAAGCGTCTGACTTTGGCCCAGAAATCCATCCATTTTGTGCATTTAAAAATTGTTGTTTGCATAGAACTGAGCAAAATCAGCTTTTAGAAGTCTTTTAATTTCTCCCATGTCTGTGGTTATTAAATCTATTTTCATTTCCTATTTTTAGCACATGTGCTTTCTCCATTAAAAAGAAAATAAGTTAATTATTAATTTTGTTGGTTTTTGATTTATCAGTACTACCATTTTCCTTTGTCCAATTCCTTATCTTTATGCATTCCTTCCTTTTGCTGTATTAAGTGTAATAATGCCAATTCCTGTGTAGGTAGTATTTTTGTTTAATTGCTTAAATAAAATTATTTATTGTTTAAATAAAAGTTAATATGCCATTTATATTGCTCCCCATATAAACAATTGTTAAAAAAAAAAAAGTCGGGGGAGCCCTGGGTGGCTCAGTCACTTGAGTGTCTGACTCTTGATTTCAGCTCAGGTCATCATCCCAGAATTGTGGATCAGGCCTGAGGCAGGCTCTGTGCTGAACATGGAGCCTACTTAAGATTCATTCTCTCTCTCTCTCTCTCTCTCTCTCCCTCCCTCCCTCCTTCCCTCCCTCCTCTCTCCTCTCTCCTCTCTCCTCTCTCCTCTCTCCTTCTGCCCCTCTCCCCAACTTTCTCTCTCTAAAAAAAAAAAAAAAGAGAGATAATAAAATTTTAGTGAGGAGAAATGGAATGAAGTCCTTAATTCTTTTTTTCTTCTAGGTAACTATCATGATAAATTTAACTGTCGTGTGGTTCTGTATTTTGGAATTGTTGACGATTCACTTTTCCTAAGCAATAAACCTAGTACGACAACAGGAGTTAAAAGGATGCTGTTTTTATTGACTTTCTTTAAAATGGCATTCCTCCGTTCCTTTATTTCTTAATAAATTATTATACAATGGGTCAAGCTATAATATGAAAATCAAGGAAAAATACATCCCTAGCTTCTCTCCCTGCCAAAAAGTTGGTTTATCTAATAATTTGGGCGGATCCCTAGCAAGTATTCCTTGCCTGTGTGTGGTTTTGGTATACTGAGACAGCTAGTTCCGTTCCCTTCAGTTCAGTTCAATCCAGCAGTCCTTTACTATGCGCTTTGACTATCCTAAGTGCTGTAGGGAGAATATTCCATAAACCATGCTTCCTCCTCTCCACACCTCCCCACCCCCACCCGGAGGAGCTCACAGCCCATTCCGTTGCTCTTCCAGCCTCAATCAGACTTCGCAGAGAGATGTGTTGCAAGACAGGACCGAGGGAAGGAGGAATGGCTGAACCCAGATCATTTGCCATAACTGTGAAAACAAGGAACAAAAGTTAAGCTAGTTAATATGCATGCTCAGTAGTCAGCAGGATACTCACAGCAGTATTACTTGTAGCAACCCTCAGGAGCCTGAATGAAGCTCTTGTTTGACGCTCTAAACCCTGCCAGTATTGAATCCCCTGATTGTATTCTCTGGGAGAAGACGTGGTCCCTGACTCTGCCAAGGAGACTTGAAGGTGGGGAGGCCTCCGTTTCCTCCAACCCTCTCTCAATGCTTGACGCCAGGGCATCCAGGGAGTGGTAGAACCAGTTTGCATACAAGCTTGCAAAAGAGTTGAATTACCTTCAGAGGTTTTGATTTCTCAAAAATGCAAAATATCCTCAATTATTTCAATTCCATTCCACACAAAAGTTGGAAGAAATAACCAAGTAAGAAATGAATGTATAACATTATTTCATACTTGAAATAGTTAATTCAAAATAATCAATATTATCCTCAGGGACACTCTGATAATGGAAACAGCCTTAGATGTATTATGAAGCTTTGGGGAAGGACGGGGTTTAAGGTTTATTACTCACGTGAACACCTTAGAAACTAGAAGGCAGAAGGCAGAGCAAGAATACGATAGTATACGGTAGGATACCTTTGGAATATTTCAGTAAATTTACATCTTGTATTTCTACTACAATGGAGTCTCTGGAACAATAGTTAGTTTAGGAACACCATTGGAGTAAAGGATATCTGCACCCCAGATATAAGGGCCCTGAAGAGGAAAGTGTTAGTCAGATTGGAGCCCAGGAAATGGTCCCTCCAAGGCTCACTCTCCTGTGACAGGAGTGTCCAAACAACCCTCCCTTCTTATCCTGGTCCCATCTGAAAACTCTCAGCCCTCACTTTCTCTCTCCTTTTGTGATATACACATAGAGCTCAGTATTGGTGTGGGGGGGTGTTGTTTTATTTTTAAGGCCATTTTGCATGTTTTTGTATCATATTTTTATAAAATTATTTCAGCAGTAATGTAACTTGTGGGGTTTTTTTTTGTTTTTTTTTTTTTTGCAAAACAATCAGGTTAGCTTTTATTTTATTTAAATTTTTTTAATGTTTATTTATTTTTGAGAGAGAGAGAGAGACAGAGCACGAATGGGGAAGGGGCAGAGAGAGAGGGAGACACAGAATCCGAAGCAGGCTCCAGGCTCTGAGCTGTCAGCACAGAGCCCGACGGGAGGGGGCTTGAACTCACGAACTATAAGATCATGACCTGAGCTGAAGCCAGACGCTTAACCGACTGAGCCACCCAGGTGCCCCTATTTTATTTTGTTTCTTAAATGTAATTTATTATCAAATTGGCTAATGTACATTGTGTAAAGTGTGCTCTTGGTTTTTGGGGGTAGATTCCGGTGGTGCCTCGCTTACATACAACATCCAGTGCTCATTCATCCCAACAAGTGCCCTCCTCAATGCCCATAGCAGTAATGTAATTTGAAAGAATCATAGAATGTCTTCCCTATGGCTTTTCTTTTCTTTTTTTAATGTTTATTTTATTTTTGAGAGAGAAAGACAGACAGAACATGAGCAGGGAAGGGGCAGAGAGAGAGGGAGACACAGAATCCGAAGCAGGCTCCAGGCCCTGAGCTGTCAGCACAGAGCTGGACGCGGGGCTCAAACTCACGAATCGTGAGATCACGACCTGAGCCGAAGTCAGACACTTGACGAACTGAGGCACGCAGACACCCCTCCCTATGGCTTTTCTAAGTTAGATTTCTCCAGCTCCTCGTATAAAGACTCATTAACTTTCTGGCCATTCTCCCACTGTACATATTTTAATCTGTCCCTGTCTGCCTTAAAATAAAACACTCTGAACAGGAAAATATACTCAAGTTATCGTTCACGAGAGCAGAAGAGTAAATAAGATGGCCTCTGACCATCTTTGTCCTGCCCATTGCAGCCCTCTGGCAGCCATGCCCTTTTATTGACAACCATTACATCACAGTTCGCGAGGTCTATTTCACATGAATTGCCAAGCATCCAGGTCTTCTCAGTTGATTTTTGGATCCTGAACTCAGAGATGTTGTACTTACCAAGGTTCTTGATGGTAAATAACAGAAAACAACTATGGTTCCATAGCAGAAATGGACTCTATTTTGATTCTCATGGCTCTTGGAATCAAAGAATGGTAGAAATGGGGTGCCTGGGTGGCTCAGTCGGTTAGGCATCCGACTTTGGCTCAGGTCATGATCTCATAGCCTGGGAGTTTGAGCCCTGCCTAGAACTCTGTGCTGACAGCTCAGAGCCTGGAGCCTGCTTCAGATTCTGTGTCTCCTTCTCTCTCTGCCCCTCCCCTGCTCATGCTCTGTCTCTCTCAACAATAAAAAAAAATAAAAAATAAAAATAAAAACAAAAAACAAAAAACAAAAACAAAGAACAGTAGAAATGAATCACATAGGAGCCCAGGGAGGCAAGGCCCAGATGAGCTGTCAGCACAGGAGCAGGCTGCTCAGGACATAGCACTTTCCAGGAGGACATTCACTGTCCCAAAGCTGGCATCAGGACACCTACCACCTCTGTGCTGGTTCTACTGTCATTAGATATGCACCTCATCCTTCCAGACTCCCCACACCTTCCCCCTTGCAGAGCCACCATGAAGCATACCTAATTGACCTGAGCCTTGTCATTACCCCTTCAGGATATAGTCCCAGGTGGCAGCGTTTGATTAGTTGTGCTTAGATCTTGTCCTTGCTTGTGGTCCCAGGGGGATAGCGGCCCTTTTCGTCTCTAGAGTAGAAGAGAGGGTTGCTTCGCTATCATTATCTTGGATTCTTCCTAAATAGGAAAAGATTTTAGATGCCGGGCAGCCCAAATTATAAATACCTATTATACCTAAATTTTCGTTTTGTGGATATGGGTTCATTACTTGCAAATAATATCTTTCAGGGACTGATTCTGTCATCCAGTTAGTTTTCATTCCTAGATTTCTGCTGCTACAGACTTGGTAAGCTAGATTTTCATGTTTCTCCAGACTCCAAGGATTACAGAGGATAGTGTCAAAGTACGCATTGTGACCAGGCTTCCCTGGGGTTTGAGGGCCACACATTAATCTTCAGGAAATGGTTGTCTAGACAACCAGCTATAACCCTCCTACTTGATTAATCACCCAGTACACACACCTCTATCCTGTCACTTAAATGACAGATATCAAGAAAGGTTTTCTCAGATGCCTTGAACAAATCTTGATACACTAGATATCTACCAGTACCCTTATCTACCAATCTATTAAACCTATCAATTTTGTTAGTTAACATGTTCTGTCCAGCGACCACCAGAGATATAGGGATAATAAGGTAGCCAATAAGGATTTAAAACATAAAGTTTCCATTCTTCATATCTCAAAGGTAATAGGCATTAAAGAGTAAACTAATTATGTTTTTTTCTCTTTGCTCATAATTATGTTCTAATTATGTTTTTTTCTTTTTTTCTTTTTAGTAATCTCAAGAGACGAAATATGATTGAAGAAGAAATCAGTTTTCCTGTCTCATTGGACATGATTGTGTTTAAAGGGGAATCTTCATGATCACAGCAGGTAAGTCAACTCCAGGACAGTTCTTTCCCACATGGCTCAGAGCGCTATTCTTAATTAAAAAAAAAAAAAAAAAAAAAATAGGCCATTAGAGAATTCCAGGTAAAAAATTATAACCCATGACGAATGAAATGAACATAGTTTTTAAAAAATTTTTTAATGTTTATTTATTTTTGAGAGAGAGAGAGCAGGGGAGGGGTAGAGAGAGAGACAGAGATAGAATCTAAAACAGGATCCAGGCTCTAAGCTGTCAGCACAGAGCCCGATGCAGGGCTTGAACCCGCAAACCACAAGATCATGACATGAGCTGAAATCAGACGCTTAACCGACTGAGCCACCCAGGCACTCCTGAACACATAATTTTTTAAAGGAGTAAAGCAACTATTTACCTACAGTAATCAAACAAGAACGGGACTTCACCAAATGCCACAAATTTGAATAACTAATTGGCAAGTAAGGCTCTCGAGTCATCCACATTACTAATTATTTAATCCCAGTTTAAATGATTAATCCTGATTGTTAAATAATCCTCGAAGTCTTCTTCCCCTCAGCCCTAGGAGGAGGATGAAGTCTCCAACAGGGTGAAAGGAAACTTGTCCAGGATATTTAAGAAAATTTCAGAGAAGCGGAGCACACATCTTCTAAGACTGCGTATTGCCTAGTTGATGTAGATCTCCTTCATCCCCTGCTATCATCTCAGGTCACAGCAAAGTGTGAGGACCCACAATTTCCAGCCCTCAGACTGTGGTAGAGAGGAGAACACCCTGGAACAGAGAGCTTTCGGATATTTATAGAGGAAAAATAATCCTGATTCAAAACAAATAGAGAGTAGAAAATCTAGATAGAATGTGAGCAGATGGGGGAAAAAAATTACAAAGCTATTTTACAAACATACTTGCTTTTTACCAGTTCAAAGAAAAAAAGCATAAACATGAGAGATAGATAAAGGGTCCAACTTAGAAAAACCCTAGGGGAAGAAAAGGAAAAAGAAAAACCCTAGTAACAAGGGAATTGCCTACAAATGCTTTATACCACAAAACAACATTTTAAGAACATGAATTAAATAAAACATGAGCTCAAATAGCCTGTGATAAAAAAAGAAAAAAGCAGAATGAGCTGGGAAAAAAATGAGGACAAAAAACCCACATAATTACAAAACAAATGATTAAAGTAAAAACAGCAAGGAACAGAGTAAGAAACAGCTAAAACTTGAATTACAACATAAAGCAAAGATTGGATGTAACCACAGTAAATACAGTTTTAAAACAAAAAGAAACTAAGAGATTAAAGTAAGTAGAAAGCGGGTAGGTAGTGGGGACAGGATGAAAGTGATCTCATGTAATGACAAATGGTGTTCCTGAAGTAGTAAACCCATCCAATTAAAAATACTGAAGAGAATGTCCCTGAGACCAAAGTGACTCTGCTGAATTAAAGAACACGCTGTGTTTCAGGAAACTTCCAAATGGACTGCTCAACCCTAAGACCTATCTTCGCCTCCTGACTGAAGTTCCAAAGTAAAGAAAGGATTCTTCAAGCATTCAGACCAACAAGATCAAATTATCTGCAGGGGACGTACTGACCTCAGAACCCAGTGGCAAAAGACAGAAGCAATGACTAGCATGTAACCCAAGAATATCTTAACAAAATAAGTTGCCATTCTAGTAGATAGGCTTTCCAAAACATGAAAAGGAGAGGAAACCCAGCACCCATGAGCCTCTCTCAAAAAACTACTTAACAGTAATAGGCTGGCAGTTAAGACAAGAATTAAAATAAGAAAAAAAGGAACAGAGAAGCCACATAAAAGGCTCTAGGTGAACACCAAATCCACTTACATATAGGCCAATACAAACTATTGGACAGTCACTTATGAGAATGTTGAGGTCACAAACATGTCAGTATAAAAATAATGTAAAAGTTAGAAGGGATGTTTAGATGGGAGTCTTGTGAAAACATTATCTTCATCTTTTATAGAAAAGGTCAATCAATGCTAAAAAAAAAAAAAAAAAAGAAAAACATGACTTTCACAATTGCTTCTGAATTTTATTTATTTTTTTGAGAGAGAGAATTCATGCACGGTGGGGAGGGGGGAGGGGGAAGAGAAGGGGGAGGGGAGAGGGGCAGAGGGAGAGAGAGAAACCCAAGCAGGTTCCACACCCAAATTGACTTGGGGCTCAATCTCATGAACTATACATCATGACCTGAGCTGAAATCAAGAGCCTGATGCCCTGCTTCTGAATTTTAAAGCGCTTATAAAAGCTAACATTTCTCATACGGAAGACAACTTTATGGAGATTTAGCAATTCTTTCACTCTCTTTGATTCTGTTTTGTGTTAAATCCAAGTTTCCTTCTACCCAAGTAAAAGTAAATTAACTATCATGATTTGTTTGATAATAAAGGAACCTTAGCATATGATGATGTCATACCCATGCGGTTGGGACAATATAGTGAATATTAAATACTATTGATTTCCGTCTTTAAAAATGAACATTTAGGGGCGCCTGGGTGGCGCAGTCGGTTAAGCGTCCGACTTCAGCCAGGTCACGATCTCGCGGTCCGGGAGTTCGAGCCCCGCGTCAGGCTCTGGGCTGATGGCTCAGAGCCTGGAGCCTGTTTCCGATTCTCTCTGCCCCTCCCCCGTTCTCTCTCTCTGCCCCTCCCCTCCCTTTCTCTCTGCCCCTCCCCCGTTCATGCTCTGTCTCTCTGTCCCCCCCCCCAAAAAAAAAAAATGAACATTTATTTTGCTACACCTGGTGGCTCAGGCAGTTAGGCATCTGACTTCAGCTTAAATCATGATCTCACAGTTCTGAGTTCGAGCTCCACATCGGGCTCTGTGCTGGCAGCTCAGAGCCTGGAGCCTGCTTCAGATTCTGTGTCTCCCTCTCTCTCTGCCCCTTCCCTGCTCATGCTCTGTCTCTCTCAAAAATAAACATTCAAAAACAAATTTAATGTACCTTTATTTCATTATGTTCATATTTACTCAGCCAATGGCTTCAAATTAGGCCTTACATGGATATATATATTTGCCAAAATTCATCAAACTGTGTACTTAAAATGGGTATATTTTAAGTAAATGTACTTCAATAAAGTTGACTGGTTATAAATGTTTTTAATAATATGTCCCGTTAGAGTCCGCATAGAGCAGCAGGGAAGAAATGAAGAGGAGGGTGAGTGGGCAGGGCTCTCCCCTCCCCCAGCCCTTACCTGGACACTTGGGCTTTTTTGGTTTTTTTTTTAACATAGACCTCAACATGGAGTCCCAAAGCTTCCAGAAGAGAAAAAGAAAGAACACTACCGTTTTAAAAGTAGATGTCAACTGACCTGAGTATAAGTTGTGCACAACTATAGGTGGCAGGGAGAAAATAAGCTAACAAAACAATCCCAGTGAAATAAAGGTAAACTAACATTCTAAACAAAAATTTTCTGGATGAGACACATGTCTGTTTCCTAGAGTGGCTTCAACCCAGTCCTTCCCAGACAGATGGAGATGGTCTCCAGATGGCGTGTGGTGCTTCTGGATGTGTGAATGGGCCTCGCAGGGGCTTGGACAAGCCCCTGAGTCTGCCTCCACCGCGTCCCCGGGCCCTGCTCAAGTTACCAGCAGGCCCCAGCCAGGGAGCGGCTGGCTGGGGTCCTGCCGGCACAAAACCTCTCCAGTTTTCCTCACAGTTTTCCTCACAGTTTTCCCCTCTTCCTCGCAATGTTTTGGCAGCTGTGGGGCCTCCTTTTCTCCTGCCTTTCAACTCGCCTAATGTTTCGAGCCACAGGGGAGACCCAGACCCTGCAGAACATCCCGGAATGCAAAGCATTTGCAATGAGTCACAGCTGCGGAGGTGCCAGCAAGGGCTGTTCCAGACCCCTAGAGGGAGCGGGGAGGGGTCAGTCGAAGCAGCTGCAGGGCCTGTGTCAAAGGCTGGACCCAGGACAGAGGAGCGGTGGCACTGGCTGGAATGAGGAAAGACAGCAATGGGAGAAAGGGTGCGTGGGGGCGGCTCCTCTGAACCTTCCCCACCTGCTTTCCAGTTCTCTAAGTCCTGAACATTTTCACAGAAAAAACAACCTTCTGGAATATAGAGGATTGCAAGTTGGTTTTTGGAAAATGATCCCTGGCAGTCCGCTAACCAACAATCAAGAAGGGCTGAGCTCCCTGGGCTTTGCAACACACTATTTTAAGATGCACTGTAAAAATGCAGTGGGCACTCTGTTCTTTACTCCAACACAGGGGGCATTCACTGGCTCTCACTGCCGGAAAATATTACTCCCTTGCAAGTCCCAGACAGAGCATTTGGGTGTCAAAACTTTGCCCTTTTGAAGCTTTTTTATTAATAACTGTGAATAGAGGATCCATTCTTAACATTCATCCAAAATATTTCTTTAAAACTATGGATAAGAAGTACTATCCCTCTCCCTTCTGCCCACCCGGCACCTACTTCTCCATTGTGGAAGCAAGCACTATTTATTATTCGTTTCTTGTGTATTTTTCCAGAAGTGTTCTTTGCATGTACAAACATGTCTGATGTATGTAAATTTCTATACAAATAGCATACATTACACAATGTTTCATTCTTTGTTTTTCACAGCCTTGGAAAGGTTTCATATCAGAACAAATAGAATTCCCTTGTTTATGTGTTCATTTTAACTGGATATTTAACAGTGCCCTGTTAATACACATGTCGTTTGTTTTTGTTCTTTACCCATTACAAACTGTGCTTCAGGTGGATATCCTTGAGTCTATATATAGGTCGAATTTGGAGAGGTGGGATTGCTATATTTTGACATTTTGCTATTTTTTTGGTTTTTTTTCAAGATTTTATTTTTAAGTGATCTGTATACCCAACTTGTGGGTGAACTTATAACCCCAAGATCAAGAGTTGCATGCTCTGCTGACACAGCCAGGCTCCCGGTATTTTGACATTTTGATATTTTGTCAAATTGTCCTTCATAGAGATTAATCCAATTTATATTCCATGCAAGAGTATGTCTGTTTCCCTTATTCCTCAGCACAGGATTATCCAACTTTTTTAACCAATGAATAGGTTAAAATATGGTCTCTCATAATTCTAATTTGATTTCTTTCATTTCTTTCTTTCTTCTTTCTTTCTTTCTTTCTTTCTTTCTTTCTTTCTTTCTGTTTTATTTATTTAGTCTCAACAACCAATATGGGACTTGAACTCACAATACTGAGATCAAGAGTCACATGCTCTCACCAAAAACCATAAAATACCTAGGAATAAATCTAACCAAACAGGTGAAAAATCTATACACTGAAAACTATAGAAAGTTTATGAAAGAAATTGAAGAAGACACAAAAAAAAAAAAAATGGAAAAAGGTTTCACGCTCCTGGATAGGAAGAACAAATATTGTTAAAATGTCAATACTACCCAAAGCAATCTACATATTCAATGCAATCCTTATCAAAATAACACCAGCATTCTTCACAGAGCTAGAACAAATAATCCTAAAATTTATATGGAACCAGAAAAGACCCCGAATAGCCAAAGCAATCTTGAAAAAGAAAACCAAAGCAGGAGGCATCACAATCCCAGACTTCAAGCTATACTACAAAGCTGTAATCATCAAGACAGTATGGTACTGGCACAAAAACAGACACTCAGATCAATGGAACAGAATAGAGAACCCAGAAGTGGACCCACAAACGTATGGCCAACTAATCTTTGACAAAGCAGGAAAAAATACCCAATGGAATAAAGACAGTCTCTTCAGCAAGTGGTGCTGGGAAAACTGGACAGCGACATGCAGAAGAATAAACCTGGGCCACTTTCTTATGCCATACACAAAAGTAAACTCAAAATGGATGAAAGACCTCAATGTAAGACAGGAATCCATCAAAATCCTTGAGGAGAAAGCAGGCAGAAACCTCTTTGATCTTGGCCACAGCAACTTCTTACTCAACATGTCTCCGGAGGCAAGGGAAACAAAAGCAAAAATGAACTACTGGAACCTCATCAAAATAAAAAGCTTCTGCACAGCGAAGGAAACAATCAGCAAAACTAAAAGGCAACCGACAGAATGGGAGAAGATATTTGCAAACGACATATCAGATAAAGGGTTAGTATACAAAATCTATAAAGAACTTATTAAACTCAACTCCCTAAAAACAAATAATCCAGTGAAGAAACAGGCAAAAGACATGAATAGACACTTCTCCCAGGAAGACATCCAGATGGCCAACCGACACATGAAAAATGCTCCACATCACTCATCATCAGGGAAATACAAATCAAAACCACAATGAGATACCACCTCACACCTGTCAGAATGGCTAACATTAACAACTCAGGCAACAACAGATGTTGGCGAGGATGTGGAGAAAGAGGATCTCTTTTGCACTGCTGGTGGGAATGCAAGCTGGTGCAGCCACTCTGGAAAACAGTATGGAAGTTCCTCAAAATATTAAAAATAGAACTACTCTGTGACCCAGCAATTGCCCTACTAGGTATTTACCCAAGGGCTATAGGTATGCTGTTTCAAAGGGACACATCCATCCCAATGTTTATAGCAGAACTCTCAACAACAGCCAAAGTATAGAAAGAACCCAAATGTCCATCAATGGATGAATGGATAAATAAGATGTGTGTGGGTGTGTGTGTGTGTGTGGGGGGGGGGGGTGTGTACATACATACACACACAATGGAGTATTACTTGGCAATCAAAAAGAATGAAATCTTGCCATTTGCAACTACGTGGATGGAACTGAAGGGTATTATACTAGGCAAAATTAGTCAGAGAAACACAAATATCATATGACTTCACTCATATGAGGACTTTAAGAGACAAAACAGATGAACATAAGGAAAGGGAAACAAAAATAATATAAAAACAGGGAGGGGACAAAACATAAGAGACTCATAAATATGGAGAACAAACAGAGGGTTGTTGGAGGGGTTGTGGGAGGGGGGATGGGCTAAATGGGTAAGGGGCATTAAGGAATCTACTCCTGAAATCATTGTTGCACTGTATGCTAACTAATTTGGATATGAATTTTTAAAAATTAAATTATAAATAAATTAATTTTTAAAAAAGTCACATGTTCTACCACCTTAGCCAGCAAGGTGCCACCTAATTTGGTTTCTTATTGGTAAGGCTAAGCATCTTTACCTGTGTTTGAGAGGCAACGGTATTTTCTGTTCTGTGAGCTCTGTTCTCTGCCCATTCTCTATTATACTATTGGTTCTGATTTGTTGAACTCTATGAATTAAGGAAAACAGCCCTTCGTCAATGTATATATAGAAAATTTTTGTCAGTTTGTTTTTCTTCTCCCCATGCATACAATGTTTATTTCATACAGAATTCTTCTTAGTTTTCTGCTATTGAAGTTAACTTTTCACTCCTGGCATCTAGAAAGTTTAGCTTCTATAGTATTTCCCCTGAAATTATGATTAATTTCTCCCATATTCCCCCATATTTTCTATATAATATGTATTATTTTACATTTAGCATTTATATCTGTGACCCAGCAGAATTTTCTGTAGTGGTAGGATCTAGGCTCCACCTTTCTCCAGATGGTTATCCAGTTATTCCCACACTATCTTACTGAAAAATCCAATCTCACCCCATGAAGCTGAAATGCTACCTTTATCAGAAACTTAAGTTTTCAAATATATTTGTATAGTGATTTATGGCTGCACAATAAATCAACATCAATTTAGTGACAAAAATAACACACCTTTATTAGCTTGCAGTTTCCGTGGGTCAGGAATCCAGGCACGGGTTAGCTGGGTCCTCTGCTTTAGGGCTTTTCACAAAGCTCCATCAAAGTGTCAGCTGGGGCCGGGGTCTCATCTAAGGCTTGACTGGAGAAGGATATGCTGCCAAGCTCACATGGCTGTTGACAGGATTCAGTTTGTTGTAGGTTGTCAGATTGAGGGCCTGGCTTCCTGCTGGCTGGCTGCTGGAAGCCACTCTAAGTTCCTTGCCTCTCCCCTACAACAGCTCACTTCATCAAAGCCAGCAGGGGAGAGAGTCAATAGAGAGAGTCTGCTGACAAGATGTTTACCATCTTATCCAGTCCTACGTAATGTACAGAAGTGACATTCCACCCTCTATGCCACATTCTGTTGGTTAGGATTAAGTCACAGGTCCTACTTAAAGTCAAGGGGAGGGAATTATACAAGGGAGTGACTACTAGGATGTGGGTATTCACTGGGGGCCCAATGATTCATGTCCCTCCCACAAGGAAAATGCACCCACCTGCTCTCAAGTTCTGCAAAAGTCTCATCCCCTTAAAGCATCACTCTGAAGTCTGGACCAAGCCAGGTGTGGCTGAGGTTCCGCAGGTGCAGTTCATGAAGTCCAGCTCCTGGACCACAATTCCTGCTCATCTGTGGACCTGTGAGACAAATGTGAACTGTCACTTGCCCATGTACCTAACATGCAGGGTGGCAGGGGGGCGTGATGGGGGGGGGGAGCAGGCAAAGGATAACAGTTAGAAACACTCCCATTCAAAAAGGAAGAACATGGGAAGTACAAAACAGTCACTGTCCACAGCAATTCACAGGTTTAGATCTGTTCAAAATGTCTATACCCTGCATATACTGGTATGTAGAGAGAGTTACATTGTGCTTACTAAGTTCCAAGGACTTTTCTAAGTGCTTTGTATGTATTAACTTATTTAGTCCTCACAACAGCCCTAGGAGGGTCACTATTACTATTATCCTGATACAGAAGGATATCCTGATAACCTAAACCAATGTACAGAAGAGAAAAATGAAATACAGAGGTTCAACAAGTTTGCAAGGTCATACAGCTAACAAGTGGCAGACCCAGACAGGAGGGGAGTATGCCTGAAAGAGCAATCTGTGGGAGGTGTGGGTGAAGGAGGAACTGAACTGGTGTTAGCTGGCAAAAATTCTTCCCGGTTCCTTATAACACAAAATTGTGTTTGTGTGTGTGTTTGTGTGTGTGTGTGTGTGTGATGCTTTAGCCCTTTCTACTCCAGAGTCTGCAGTGGTCAACAACTATGGGGCTGTTCACAATTCATAGGTATTTTTTCCCTACCCTACCTACTTCACTGACAGACTGCTTCCTACAAATATGGCAAGAGTGTGTGTTTCTTCATTTAACCCCACCTCTCCTGCTGCTTCTCAGTGCCATCTGGAAACTCCCACAGTCAGCCTAAGCATCCTGTTCCCAACGTTTCTAACGAGGGAGTGTTGAATTCTCCCTCGTGGCATACTAATGTGGGGGAATTTGTCTGAGACCCACACTGCAGGCATCCCTGCTGGTGTCTTCACCAGCCCTCTTTGATCTGCACCGCATCCGGCAGCCCTTCCCTTTATTGTACATCAGGCCTTGAAGTTGTCACTTTGGGTTGCCCGCTCCATATCCATTCCCCTCTCCCTCCTTCCCAACAGAATCCCAACTTTCTTGAGGTATCCAATACTCTTATATGCAGCCCGAGAGATTCAAGAGATGGTTCCATCTCCTCTAATTCTGCTCTAGGAAAGTGCTCTGATTAACCTAAACCAATTTCAGTAATTCCTGTTCCCCTTTTGGCTGAGTTTTGTTCAGTAACCAAGGTTTAAGCCAAACAACAAATGGCAATCCCTTTGGTGACAGCTACTGAACCAGAGGTGGGCATATGAACTGAGTTGGTCCATCAGGATTTTACTTGCTTTCTCATCTAGTGCATACGAACAAAGAATCATGTAGCCAAAATTGCTATGAGCAGCCATATTAGAAACACAAGGGGAACCAGGCTTCAGATGAATCCTATGGACAACAGTAATGAGAGGCAGAAAAAACCTAGGTGGCTGATGATATCGTTGAGACTGCCATATATTTGGAGCTCCTATTATATGAATTAGCACATTTCCTTATTTTTTTTAATGTTTATTTATTTTTGAGAGACAAGAGGGGCGGTGGCATGGAGAAGCAGAGAAAGAGGGAGACACAGCCTCTGAAGCAAGATCCAGGCCCTGAGTTGTCAGCATAGAGCCCAACACAGGGCTTGAACTCACAAATCATGAAATCATGACCTGAGCTGTAGTCAGACACTTGACCAACTGAGCCACCCAGGCGCCCCAACACATTTCCTTATTTTTTTTTTTTTAATTTTTTTTTTTCAACGTTTATTTATTTTTGGGACAGAGAGAGACAGAGCATGAACGGGGGAGGGGCAGACAGAGAGGGAGACACAGAATCGGAAACAGGCTCCAGGCTCTGAGCCATCAGCCCAGAGCCTGACGCGGGGCTGGAACTCACGGACCGCGAGATCGTGACCTGGCTGAAGTCGGACGCTTAACCGACTGCGCCACCCAGGCGCCCCATCCTTATTTTTAAAACCAGTCTGAGTCAGACTGGCTATTGCTTTCAATGAAAATCTTCCGAATTTGTACAGAATTAAAGATGGTGCCTAGTTTGGTCAAAGTTATATCTTGTCTTTTCATTATTTTGGCTTTTTTTTTTTTTTTTTTTTTTTTTTTTTAGTAATTTCTACATTGGGTTGATTACAATCACTTCTTTTTGAGTATGTTCAAAACCGACTAGTATTACTAATTACTTTCATGAACTCTAGAGTTCTAATAGTTAAAATAGGATTTTATCTAAAAGTACTTTATCTAAAAGTGCAATTAGCTTCAAAACACAGAACAATAGCATTGTCCAGGGAAAGCTCTGCCTCATAGTAATTGTCATGCTCAAGGTGATATCCCACACCACATTTGCACATGCCTCCTTAGACTTAGCACCTCCAGCCATATTTGTCTCTGTCAGTCATCCACCACTGGGGGCTGTGGGATGTTTGAGGCATGGGTTGGGTTCTCCTTGTCCAACAACTTAATATATGTACCCCTGTAACTTGAGTGGGTGCCAGACATGAAACACTCCAATATTCATTTCCAAATCTCAGAGTAATTCCAAAGGCCCTTAGATGCGCCAAGTATAAAAGCCGAAATCAGAATGGCACCCTGAATAAATAAATGGGGGGCTGAATGAAGTAAAGACTTCTCTAAATTTTCAAAACCCATTGTGATGATGGAGAACAGGAGGAAATAAATGTTACATCAGGCTTTTTTCTCCCTCAATTATTCATTGTGTCATATGTGCTTAATGTGTTGTGTGTTGATTCTAAAAATCTGGGTGGTCCTTACTATTTTCTCCCAATGAAAAGTAAAGAGTTTTTGTACTTGAGGCCCAGCATGGAGGATTGATTTAAGTAAGTCCAAAGGAGGACTGGATAGAGGCTAGGCTTGGAACTAAGCATCTCCCCAAGCCTGGGTAGCTTAGCTAGGAAGGGACAGGGTTTACAGGTTTTCTGGAAGTGACAAAGATGGGGTCCCATTTGCACAGTGTGTCAGATTGGGTGAGTAAAGGATGCCTCAGTCTCTGGGGGCGAACTTCCCCATCAGTGGAATGGACCACTCTGAAGAGCTACTGGGTTGGCCCAGATCACATTGGCTGCACAGGGGACCCTGGAGGCCCAGCACTCCACGGCTGCAGCAGGAACAGAAAGTGCAGCCTCCACAATGTCCAGCAAATTTTGTTTCATCTCTTGGTTTGTGCTTTTTGCATTTTAAGACGTCCTTCCCCACGTGTGATATAGGTCACAACGATTTCTACTTTTTCTACTAACTTCATGATCGTTTTGAAAATAGATCTTTAACCCTTTGGGAGCTAACATTTGTCTATACAGTAGGTAGGGATTCGGTTTTATTTTTCTCAATATAGTGAGCCAGTTTTCTCACCTCGTAAACAGTCTGTCCTTTCCCACATTTATATGTGGGAACCAAGTTTTAATCTAAGCACAGCTCTGTCTCTAAGCCACCTGTTACTCTGTTCCAAGTATCCATTTGTCTGTTCTTGAATCAGTATCATAAAGTCTGAAATGATTGTGGCTTAGTAGTATGTCTTAAATATCACTGCTATGTCTTTCTTTTTCAAAGTAGACTTAGCTAAATCATGAACTTGTTTTTCCAAATAAATTTCAGAATAACTTTTCAGTGTTTCTCAAAAACAAACAAAACAAAACCTGCTATTTTGATAAGATTGAATTCATACATTAATTTGGAGAGAATCTTCATTTTCGTAAGATTAAGCTCTTTTGTTCATGAGCATGGAATACCCCTCCATTTATTCAGATCTTTTATGTCCTTTTTTTTAAAAAAAGATTTTATTCTTAAGTCATCTATACACCCAACCTGGGGCTCAAACTCACAACCCTGAGATCAAGAGTCACATGCTCCACCAACTGAGCCAGCCAGGTGTTCCCTTTTATGTCCCTTAATAGAGTTTAAAATTTTTCCTTCTAGAGTTCAAGTGTCTTCTTTAATTCCTAGAGTCACTTGCAGCTTTTGTTGCTCATGTGAAAGATATCTTATTTTTCTATTACATATTTTCCAGTTGCTTATTGCTAGTGTAAAGAAATGCTATTGATTTTTATCTCATCAATTATTTATACCTCATTGGGAACAAGTTGATAGATTCTTCCCTGTGAGGAGATTTTCATAGGTAGGAAGTGGAAGAGGAAAAGGAACATGAAGACACATCTGTGAGGACCAGAGTCTCCCTAAGAAGCCCAAAGGTCAGAGAAGAGAGCTGCCGGGTACTTTGGAAACCAATTTTATTACTTCATCTTTTCCCCCTGAAGCTTCATAGAATTCTTCTAATTCTAGCATGCAGGCCAGACTCTTCAGAAATGTGCCATCTTTTCCTCTGTGACTGACTCCAACTTCAGGGCCTGCTGGAGCCCTGTCAGCCCTCAGCACCATCACCACGCCCTCGCCAATGCAGGCAGTCTCCTGGTTTGGCAGCTTCCCCACTGGCCTCCCACATTCAAACTCCCCAAACATCTGTGCCATCACGTCCATCCGTTTATCGTGCCACTCCTCTACTCAAAACTCTGCAACCGGGATCCTCACCTCCTTCAGACCAGAAGCCAGAGTCATTACTGCTGCTCACAAGACTCTCCACGAGCCAGTCTCCCATTTGCCCTCTGACCTCATCACCTACTGTGCCCACTCCTGCCCACTTTGTCTTACTATGTGAGGCCCCTTGCTATTTCTCCAACTTGGCAAGCGAGCTGCAGCCTCAGGGCCTGAATAATTACACGTTGCTTCATAAAATGCACTGAGCAGCTTAAAACAACAAAGGTTTATTATTTCTCACAGTTTTTAAGGGTCAGAAAGCTGGGAGTGGCTTAGCTGGCTGGTTCTGACTGGAGGTCTTGGATGAGAGTGTAGTGAAGCTTTGGGCTATGGCTGCAGTCTCATCTGAAGGCTAAACTAGGGGAGGATCCCCTTCTAGGCTCACCCACAAGGTTGTTGGCAGGCCACAGATCCTCATGGATTTTTGGACTAAGGGCCTCACTTCCTTCCTGGATGCTGCCCAGACACTGCCCTCAGCTCCTTGCCACACAGGCCTCTCTGTAGAGCACAGAGCAGCCCTCCTGGCAGTTTGCTGTCCCTAGGGAGAGTGGTATGGGAGAAAATGAGCAATCCAGAATCTAAGCTGCAATCTCTTTAAAATCTAACTGTAGCAATCTCTATCAAATAACACCAGCATTCTTCACAGAGCTAGAACAAACAATCCTAAAATTTGTATGGGACCAGAAAAGACCCCAAATAGCCAAAGCAATCTTGAAAAAGAAAATCAAAGCTGGAGGCATCACAATCCTGGACTTCAAGTTGTACTATAAAGCTGTAATCATCAAGACAGTATGGTACTGGCACAAAAACAGACACTCAGATCAATGGAACAGAATAGATAACCCAGAAATGGACCCACAAACATATGGCCACTAATCTTTGACAAAGCAGGAAAAAATGCCCAATGGAATACAGTGTCTTCAGCAAGTGGTGCTGGGAAAACTGGACAGCGACATGCAGAAGAATAAACCTGGATCACTTTCTTACACCATACACATAATAAACTCAAAATGGATGAAAGACCTAACTGTAAGACAGGAAGCCATCAAAACCCTAGAGGAGAAAGCAGGCAACAACCTCTTTGATCTTGGCTGTATCAACCTCTTACTCAGCATGTCTCTGGAGGCAAGGGAAACAAAAGCAAAAATGAATTCTTGGGACCTCATCAAAACAAAAAGCTGCTGCACAGAGAAGGAAACAATCAGCAAAACTAAAAGGTAACTGAGAGAATGGGAGAAGATATTTGCAAACGACATATCAGATAAAGGGTTAGTATCCAAAATCTATAAAGAACTTACCAAACTCAACTTCCAAAAAATAATGCAGTGAAGTAATGGGCAAAAAAGGCAAATAGACACTTCTCCCAGGAAGACATCCAGATGGCCAACCGACACATGAAAAAATGCTCCACATCACTCATCATCAGGGAAATACAAATCAAAACCACAATGAGATACCACCTCACACCTGTCAGAATGGCTAACATTAACAACTCAGGCAACAACAGATGTTGGTGAGGATGTGGAGAAAGAGGATCTCTTTTACATTGTTGGTGGCAATGCAAGCTGGTGGAGTCACTCTGGAAAAGAGTATGGAGGTTCCTCAAAATATTAAAAATAGAACTACTCTGTGACCCAGCAATTGCCCTACTAGGTATTTATCCAAGGGCTATAGGTATGCTGTTTCGAAGGGACACATGCATCCCAATGTTTATAACGGTGCTATTGACAATAGCCAAAGTATGGAAAAAGCCCAAATGTCCATCGATGGATGAATGGATAAAGAAGATGTGGTATATATATATATATATACAATGGAGTATTACTTGGCAATAAAAAAAAATGAAATCTTGCCATTTGCAACTATGTGGATGGAACTGGAGGGTATTATGCTAAGTGAAATTAGTCAGAGAAAGACAAATATTATGTGACTTCACTCATATGAGGACTTCAAGAGACAAAACAGTTGAACAAAAGGGAAAGGAAGCAAAAATAATATAAAAACAGGGAGGGGACAAACATAAGGGACTCTGAAACATACAGAACAAACAGAGGGTTGCTGGAGGGGTTGTGGGGGGATTGGGCTAAATGGGTAAGGGGCATTAAGGAATCTACTCCTGAAATCATTGTTGCACTATATGCTAACTAACTTGGATGTAAATAAATAAATTATAAAACAAACAAACAAACAAAAAAACCTAATTGCAAGGGGTGCCTGGGTGGCTCAGTCAGTTAAGCGTCTGAATTTGGCTCAGGTCATGATCTCATGGTTCATGGGTTCAAGCCCCACGTCAGGCTCTGTGCTGACAGCTCAGAGCATGGAGCCTGCTTCAGATTCTGTGTCTCTTCCTCTCTCTGTTCCTCCCCCGCTTGCACTCTCTCTCTCTCTCAAAAATACATAAGCATTAAATTTTTTTTTAATTTAAAAATTAAAAAATAAATAAAACCAAACTACAAAAGTAACATACCATCAGTTCTGTCATATTCTATTTATTTCAAATTCAGCCCACACCCAAGGGCAGGGGGATTAAGTTCTGATTCTTGAAGGGTTTCATGCCTTCATGGACATATTTTTTATAACAATCACAAGACCTTTCCACCTGTTCCCTCTGCCAAGGATCACTGCATGGCTGGGTCCTTCTCTCATTCAGGTCTCTGCTCATCAGAGACACTTCTTGTGATCTTCCTGTCTAAAGTAATGTTGTTCTCTCTTCCAGTCCTTTGTGGTTTTTTTCCTTATCATCTGAAAGATTTCATCATTTGTCTTCCCACTAGAATATTAGCTTAATAAAGGTAAGAACTTTGTTTTACTTACCATTAAATCGCCAGGAACCTAGAATTATCACTGGCCTATAGAAAGCCCTCAATAAATACTTATAGGGAAAGAGAAGAAAGAGGAGGGATGAGAATCCCAGAATAAGGTCCACATCTTTAATGTCTTCCAGATGGAGATCTTGTTCATGTCTAGAGTATATTCCATCTGGCCCCGCCCTGTGGATATCTGGAGGAATCCCAGGTGCCTGATGACAGGCCAGGGAAGAACCTGTGACTACACATGGGGATTTGTAGTGGATTGAATTGTGTCCCCAAAAAGGATATGTTCAAGTCTTAATCTCTAGTACCTATGAATGTGACCTTGTTTGAAAATAAGATCCATACAGATGCAATTAAGTTCTTTACAGATGCTATTAAAGTGGATCATCTCCAATGACTTACATAAAAATTAATGACTCAAATAATTTTTCATTATCCTATGTGCCAAATAAAAGCCCTTTAAAATCATGTTTCTAATGCATATGTAATTCTTTAAAAACTACTTTCTTGCATATGCTTAGAAGTCTGTCTAAGTATCACCTGATGCCTCTGATGAAGGGCACTAGGAGGGGGGACAATGGTACCAGGGAGATATTTTGAAGTATATACCCCTTTTGTGTTATTTGAAGTGTGTGTTATTTTTTGTTTTGGGGGTTTTTATTTTTTATTTCAGAGAGAGAGAGTGTGTGCGAGAGCAGAGGAGAGGGCAGAGGGAGAAAGAGAGAGAATCTTAAGCAGGTTCCACATTTAGTATGGAGCCCGATGCAGAGCTCCATCCCACGACCTTGGGATCATGACCTGAGCCAAAATCAAGAGTCAGACACTCGACTAACTGTGAGTATGTTTTCTTAAACATACACAAACACACAATTAAGGGGAAAAAATAACATGGAATTCCTATTGCGTCTATAAACTGTGATGGAGTTTACACAGAGTTAAAAGTATCTTTTATCCAACAATTACTTAATCAAAATCAAATATCTATTAAATAATTAATTTGTTTATATAAAGAACAGTGATGGAAGCAGAGTAGCGTGATGGTTACCATGGGCTGGCGGAGGGGGAATCTGGCAATTATTGGCCAAAGGATGTATAGCTTTAGTTTTGCAAGATGAATAAATCCTCAAGTACACAGGATAATGCAGACAGTTGACAATACTATACTGTGTATTTTGAAAATTGTTAAGATGTAGATCTTATAGTAAATGTTCTTATCACAAAAGAACAAGAAAAAGAGGGAGGAAGGAAACTTTTAGAGGCCATGGTTAAGTTTATGGCATTGTTTATTACAGTGACATTTTCATGGGTGTACGCTTACCTTCAAATTGATCAAGATGTGGGACACCTGAGTGGCTCAGTCAGTTAAGCGTCCAACTTCAGCCCAGGTCATGATCTCGCAGTTTGTGAGTTCAAGCCCCACGTTGGGCTCTGTGTTGGTGGTGCGGAGCCTGTTGGGGATTTTCTCGCTCTCTCCTCCTCTCTCTCTCTGCCCCTGCCCACTTGCTCTCTCCCTCAAAATAAATAAACTTAAAAAAATTCATCAAGATGTATACATTAACTATTTATAGCTTTTTGTGCATGTCGATCATACTTCAATTAAAAATATTTTAAGGAAAGAACAGCAGTATTACTAATAACAGTTTGGCAAACAGTTGTGAGATTTTGGGGCTTGCAAATCAGATTTGACTTCCTCTACCTGTTTAATTTTTTTAATAACTTTTGATTGTTAGGGTATGTTTGCATCTTAATATGGTTGAATAAAGGTGAAGGCATGCTAAAATGATTGTTACAGCTAGATTAAAAAAACAAAAAACAAAAAACAAAAAAGGCCATCACCCCAGAACACTGGCCACTTTTTTTTTTCTTTTTTCCAAATAGAAGGGTGAGACAGGCAGATGTGTAATGTTAAGTTTAAGGACAATGATTATTATATCCATCAATAAGAAAGTATTTTCAGAGACCCAAGATGAAACTGTACCCCTTTCTTTCATTCAAATGTATTGCCTGCACGTGCCTCGTGGTGCATTAGAGGCTGAGGATAAAAGCAATAAGGCAGGGAATCTGCTCTCAAGATGGTGAGAGCTTTAACTGAGGATGTATAATTCACTGTGATGGACACAAAAAATAGCACGCACACAGTAGCCCACGAGGAAGGAGTGAATTGCCATGCAGGGGAACATCAAGTTCCTTCAAGAGGACAGCTTAGACAATAAAAGTCCTTTGGATGATCAATTTTGTTAATGGATCCATGATGGGCTATATTACAATGCTGTGACTAAAATGCCAGGCCATCCCAACAGAATCCTTCCTCTCTCTTATGTGATCGACCTCCGTGATTTTTGGCAGTGTATGTTCCTGATGTGCTCTTACAACTTTCAAACACCTGATTGGATTCCTTCACCTATGCTGTAGGAGGATGACACCACCCAAAAAAAGGGCTATAAATTGGAAGCAGAGAGCGGTTGCCCTGTAAGGAAAGTAAAATAAAGGAGCTATAAGTTTTGAAATTAAAATTTGACATCCTCGGCTAATGCAGATCGCTAGTGATTTAGTTCGTGCTCTGCACTACACTTTGCGAGATGTCAGTTAAGAGCTGGACGTAAAATTCATACATCTATTTAGAGTGTGGTTCGAGCCAACTTTTGCTAAAGGACATTATTTCTACTCCACGGCAGAGATGCCAGCTGCTTCTTACTGTGCTCTCGTCTTCTTGGGCACGTGGCAGTACCACGTGCCCCGGCCCTCCTCGCCATTGCGAGCCTCCATGTGACTGAGTCACAGCTCAAGTCTTGGGTGCCACTGCCCGGCCCAGGCCATTAACACCTCTCATGCTTGGGCCGTCTTGCCCTCTGCCCCCCTTGCAGCTGGCAGCAATACAGAAGACCAGGGCAGCCCCAGAAGCCACCAGTTAAAAACAGTAGAGCCTCCACCAGCTCCAGTGCTCAAATGACTGCAAGAGGAAGCACCCCCACTGACCGGTGGGGGTTCCCTAGCACTGTTCTGTGAACAAGAAATAAGCTGGCAAGTATTTGAGCCATTATACATGGCTACGGTAGTTAGCCTTGCTTAACTCCTAGCAAAACTCTTCTCTCTTACTTTTTTTGGGGAGGGAGGAGACACACAAGAAAGGAGAAGTTGAGGGAAATTTAATTATAATGTTTGTGCTGGGTATCTGTCATTTGCCCCTTTAGACTCATGCTCTGTCCTTCTGTACCCTGCGTTTAGCCCCTGACGACTGACCTACATTCTGGACCTCTCAGCCCTCTGAATGTCTGGACATGAGACAGAAGTCAGGATATTCCTTGTGCTGGTTCACTCCCTGGGAGATCCTAACAGGAGTTCACTGCTCCTCTCAATCTGGCCCATCTACACGACTGTCTCACTCCTTCCAGATTCAAATAGCGGTTCCCTGCTCTTGTCTGTGTGACCTTGTCTTAGTTTGGCCACCATCACAAAATACCACAGAGTGGATGCTTAAACAGCAGAAGTTTATTTCTCACGGCGCGAGAGGCTGGGGAGTTGGAGATCAGGACGCCAGCTTCCTGATATGGCCCCAGAGCAAGAGAGAGAGAGAGAGAGAGAGAGAGAGAGAGAGAGAATGAGACAGAGAACATTCTCTGGTCCCTTCTCATAAGGGCACTGATCTCCTCATGATGACCCCTGCATCAGTTCATCTAAACCTACTTACCTCCCAAAGGCTCCACCTCCTAATCCCATCACACTAGGGGTTAGAGCTTCAACACATGAATTTGTGGGGGGGAATGCAAACATTCAGTCTGTAACAGCCTACAAGACCCCGGTTACCACAGCGTTCTATGACATGACTCCAGGCCCACACCTTGTAAGGTGTACATCAGCCCTCTGTAAATCAGCCCTCCTAGAATCATCCCACTTTGAGCATGCCATCTGTTTCCTGTTAGCACTCAGATTGAGACAATACTGCTTTGTCTTCATTCTCAAAAATAATAGTAACAAACATAATAGTAACAATAATTGTACGTATTACTAGAAAAGAGTAAGCAGCTGTACATTTTAGGGCAGTCAATAACAATCACAAGCAATAATTCCCGTGCAAATTATTACATCTCTTTCCCCAGTGGTACGTTGAACTTCGTGGCATCTCTAGATTCACCTCTGTCTACAAACCAAACCTAATACATAAGTACCCTTCACATTTGGAGCAGAATTTGAACCCTGCATTCAAGGACTTTTATAATCTGGTCTCTGTCTGCTCTCCAGTGTTATCATTGCCATCTCCTCTCCAATGCCCAGCCTACAAGTTGGGGGAAACATGATTCTGACCCTACACAGCTCAAGCGCCTTCTCTGGATCCCCTCCCATCTTCCTCTTCACTTAACTCCTGGTAGTCTTTCAAAACTCAGGTTACCTCTGTCCTGCTGGGGCATCCTTCCTTGACATCTAACCCCAACCCCACCCACCCATCCACATACGTACCTTCCCAGCCTGGACCTGGCTTTCCTCTATGCTCATGTCGTGTTGTGCCCACCTACTACCACACCATTTTACTTACCACTATCACACCATCTTACTGCCTGCCCTCTGACCACTGGATTGGAATTGACTGTTAATAGTGTCTGTGTCTCCCTAGTAGGTCCTTAATATACGTTTGTTGAATGCATAAACCTCCAATCGTTTTAGGCTTTTGTTAAAAACTTGCATGTGCACTGAAATTCCTGTGGGGGACCTGAATAAAGCTAAAATGAGGATAGGGGCATGTCCCTCTTTTGTTCCCATCACTCTCCCACAGGAGCTGCAGACTTGGAAAAACAACACTGTCTCTGTCTCTGCATATTCTCTCTTCCCCATAGAATGAAGATATAATTTCATCACCCCTTCCTTTAACATATCCAATTCACCACAAATGCCCAATATATAGGACCTGAGTTACTGAAGTTTTGCTGTTAAACATATTTAATCATCTTTTAAGTTTCATTTTCTAAATAGATACTATGTTGTCATGGGTCAAAACCAAAATACATAAAAAGTTATACAGTAGGGGCACCTGGGTGGCTCAGTCGGTTGAGCCACCTAACTTCAGCTCAGGTCATGATCTCACAGTTTGTGGGTTCGAGCCCCACATCAGGCACTGTGCTGACAGCTCAGAGCCTGGAGCCTGCTTCGGATTCTGTGTCTCCCTCTCTCTGTCCTCCCCCGCCTGCACTCTGTCTCTCTCTCTCCCTCTCTCTCGTTCTCTCTCAAAAATAAACATTACAAAAAAATTTTTTTAAGTTATACAGTAAAAATGTCTCCCTCTACCCCAACCCATGTCTCCATTAACCCAGTGTTTGTCCTCCACATGTCACTCTTCTTAACGTATTCTTAGTTCCAGAGTTGTTTAATGCACCTACAAGCTAATTGCAAATATACATTCTTATATTTTGCCCTTCTTTACCAAAGCTTGACACTTTTTTGAACTTTTTTTTTTACTTACCCCCTCATTCTTTTGAACAGCTGCATAGTATTCTAGCATGTGGACATATCACAGTATCTTTAGCCAAACCTTCACTGATAGACATTTGAGTTGCTTCTAATCTTTTGTTCAAACAATGCTTATAATGATGTACATGTAATCTTGATATGATTCTGTACGATTCAATGTATAATTCTTTTACCATTTGACTCTGTACCTCAAAAACCATTTAATCTGTGGGCCAACTAATATAGGACATTTGCTAAAGGATAAATTAAGGTTAGACCATAGATCAATGACCTGAAAAAGTTATTTAATTTTATGAGTTCACTTCTGGGCATTTATCCATAAGAATGTTGGACGATATAGCAGAGTATGAGTTCATTTTAACAGAGCAGGCAGTGTATGTGTAAGCTTTGCAGGTTTTGCCAAGGTCATTTGGACAAAGCAGCATTCAGGGTTCCCCTTGGGAAAAAGCTCAATCATGTTGGTACTTTTGATGACCAGTAATACTTTAATATTATTCAGTATGCTAATGCATTGTATTCAGCAGAGGTTTACAAAACAGGGAAGGATCAGCATGGATATCTGCATCCAGAGCACCAAAGTCCTCTGGAGAAGGGCGTAATGCATCAGTGTCGAAGCCCTGCTCATTCCGGAGGCTGAGAGGTCAGATGGGGGTTTTCTGACTGCTCCCCGGTACAGAACAGAATTCTGTGTGGGATGCCATATGGTGACCCCGTACGTACTTGGTGCTATGGAAGCTGGTGTTCCATTGGGCCAGAGGGAGACGGCATCCAGCTGCCCCTTCACATGTGCCTGGTTATCAGGGTTGCCTAGTGAGAAGAGCCCTTAGGCATGGCATGTGCTACATCTGCTGGAGGGCAGTGACGAGTTGGAAAGAACCAACGGAACTGCTAGAACCTACTCAAAAGGCTTGTAAGAGCTGATTTCCTCAAAGGTGGAGGTGGAGGGGAGCAGCGTGGGTAGGGTCTTATGAAGCTGCTCAGCCTAAATAATGTCTGGGCTTAAGACCAAACCTGTAAGACCAGACGCATTTCCCCTCCGGAAGGATGGACCTCCAGGCCCTCCTGAGGTAGACCCAACCAAGGGCACTCCACGAGGCCACGGCCCCCTCTGCCAGAACTTGTTTGCGGGCCTAGAGACCTAAACTCATTTAGAGGAGCAAGTTGCTCTATCCCCTTTATCTCTTCACATGTATAGTTTATAGTTTCCAGTTTGCAGACCTTTTTCCAATTTAAGAAAATAAACCAAAAGAAAAAGACAGAGATAAAATTAGAGGTCTAAATTAGAGGGAACTATTGCTGAAGAATATAGGTTATGGATAGTTTTCACAAACCTTGACTTTATTTTGAACTTTAGCCCTCAGAACCCTTTCTGAGTTTCTGGCAATGGTATCATATGTACTTTGCAGATTTCTGGAACTCTCTCCAATGCACCCCACCTCTTCCCATCTCACCAGTCATCAGTTTGGAAACCCTAATGCGGGTGAACTACTCTGTTACATTTCTGATACTTATTAGGTAAAGTTTTAAAGTTATTATATTGCTGTTTCCATGTGTGTTTGTTTATTTCCTGCCACAAGTTTCCAACAAGCATTTACCAGGCAGGCCCAGTTCCAACAAGCATTTACCAGGCAGGCCCAGTTCCAGTCACTTGGGGATACACCAGCGAGCAAAATTAGTACAGTCATGTCTCCACACTGGACAATGGAATGGTAGATGCAGATTCCGTGTGATTAACAGTTGAACGTGGGTCATTTTTTTTTTTTTAATTTTTTTTCAACGTTTATTTATTTTTGGGACAGAGAGAGACAGAGCATGAATGGGCAAGGGGCAGAGAGAGAGGGAGACACAGAATCGGAAACAGGCTCCATCAGCCCAGAGCCCGACGCGGGGCTCGAACTCACGGACCGCGAGATCGTGACCTGGCTGAAGTCGGACGCTTAACCGACTGCGCCACCCAGGCGCCTCTGAACGTGGGTCATTTTAATACATTTACTTCCAGTCCTTCTCAGATTCAAATATGGTCCTGAGAGAAAGATGAGCCCTCCTGTTGACGGTTTTCATTTTTCTTCTTTCTTCTTCAATTTTCTCAGACATTTCCATGACCTTTCCTCATCTCTCTCACTCTCTTTCTCTCTCTCTCTCTCTCTCTCTCTCTCCGCCTCCCCCTCTACCCCTCCCCCACACCTATCTTTGTGAACCTCCTAGTTGAAAACACATGGAATTTAGTGCTTAATTAAAAAATTTATATTATGGGGCTCCTGGGTGGCTCAGTTGGTTAAGCATCTGACTTGTGATTTCGGCTCAGATCATCATCTCACAGTCATGTGATCGAGCCCCATCAGGCTCTACGCCCAGTGTGGAGAATCTTAAGATGCTCTCTCTCCCTCTCCCTCTGCCATTCCCCCCTCTTGCAGGTACACGCATGCACCTGCTCTCTCTCTCTCTCTCAAAAAAAATTTGTGTTATGACAATATTTGTATCTTTCAGTCAGTTGCCTATTGCTGCATAACAAACAACCCCAAATTTAGTGGCTTAAAACAATAGCGATTTTATTTACCCATGATTCTGTGGATCAGGAATTTGGGCTGGACTTAGCTGAGTGGTCCTTGCATTTCATATGACATTGCCTGGATGCCCTTATGTGGCTGCATTCAGCTGGGAGTTTGACTGGGGCTGGAGTATTGAAGGTGTCTTCAGGCATCTCTCTGCTGGTTTCTGTCCAGCAATGATAGAGCTTCTTACATGGCAGCTGGCTTCCAAGATAGAGACACAACCTTGGAAATTATATAGCATCACTTGTGTCACATTTTATTGGTCAAAATCAGAACCAGTGCAGATTAAAGAGGAGAGGAAACACGCTCCACCTCCCCCAATTACTGGGGAGTGCCAAGGTCACAGTGCAGAAGAGCATGTAGGATGGGAGATACCACTGCAGCATCTTTGGAAACATGAGCTACCACACTTATAGACCTGTTTTGTGTTAGCTGACGATTCATTATAAGTCCCAGTTCTGGGCAGTCGTAATGAATCTAGCATTAGTTGGTTTTCTTCCTGTATGTCTGCCTGCTTCTTATTAATCAGCACTTTAGCTGTAAAGGATGTTTTGAATTATAATCCTGAGTTCCATGTGTATCAGTCAGTATTTTCAGTTCCAAGGCACAAGAAGCAATTCTGACTCAAAGAGAAAGGAATTTTCATTGGCTTTGTCGAGTTGTTTACCAAAAACAGGAAGGTTGGAGAACTAGACACAGAACAGGGGCAAGACCTGTGAGAGTCTGGAGGGAAAGCATATCCCCAGTAGCACCACGAGGACACTCTGCTCAGGGCATAGCCGCTGGCACTGCAGACACGAGGCTGCGGTGCTCTCAGAACCACTGGGCCTGGGCCTGAGGCTTTAATTCTTTCCTTTGTGGTTCTAAGTCCTAAACAGGAACAGCCAATTGTCCAAGTCTACT
Organism: Puma concolor; assembly: GCF_028749965.1. Classification (NCBI taxonomy): domain Eukaryota; kingdom Metazoa; phylum Chordata; class Mammalia; order Carnivora; family Felidae; genus Puma; species Puma concolor. Next base: position 47,935,302 of record NC_141672.1, read on the forward strand.
CGCCCCATGTTTGACCAGGAAGTGGGGAGAGGGTCCCTTCCTCTGTAAAGGTTGGGGCTCAGGGTAATCTGCCCCCTACCTAGACTTAGATGACGGAGAGTTCCCCACAAATACAAAGAGCTACCCAGGACTGAACATCCCGTGGTCATTGCTGGAAGTAGTAAAGTGTCCTGATCTGGCCCCTGCTACCTCTCTGACCTCAACTCCTATTCACTCCACAGTAGCCTCAATGTGAAACACCAACCAGGTACACCCTGTCTCGGGGCATTTGCACATGCAGTTTTCACATGGGAAATGCTCATCCCCAAATACCTGCATGACTCTCTCACACCTTATTCAAGTCTGCCAATAGCCATTTTATCTAAAAGTGTAAGTCCTCACCCCACGCTTTCTATTCTATGGGGCAAGGATTTTAGGCTGTTGTGTTCAGTGTTGTAGCTCCAACATCTAGAACAGTGCCTAGAAAATAGTAAATGTTCGATAAATACGTCTTCAATAAATGAATACATGACCCCCTTGGAATCCCTTTCAAACACATTTGTTATGTGGTTGACAATGGTTCCTCTTAGAATTTAATCCTCCTACCAATATACCTGCCTGGAATATGGTTTCCTCATTTTAAATTGTTATGTAAGACAAATGAAAGTTTGCGATAGGTTAAAAAATTGTTTAATTTTTTGTTCCCTTTCCTTCCACCAGGTTTATCCCTGCCTAGAAGGAAATTAGGTGAGTCAGACAGGATCATTTATTATAAAACCATACCTTATGCTTTATTCTCCTCTCAGCATTTCTAAATTGATATTTTGCTGATTTATTGTACTACTTTTCAGGGTATTGCTGCTGGGTTAATAATTTTCGAGGTCATCCCTTTCATTCTTCATTCAGAAAGACATGAAGTTGGCCTTTTTCCAGTTTTCAGGAATGTATTAGTCCTTGGGAGCTGCCACTAACAAGGCAGCCTGTCAGTGACCTTAACTGATTCATGGTGTATCCCAGAAGGCAAAACATGAGGCCTTGTAGATTTGAATGCATCGATAGCATTCAGATAATCATGAGTGAGTCAAAAAAGATTACTGGGAATCTACTGAATGCAAAGTTTGCGCTGGATCTTCCCTTTCTGTGGTCTGATGATCTACTTTCTCGTTAGCCAGTGTGACGTCAATGGAGGAGTTAATCAAGCTCTCCCATTTGCACAGCTTGGGAAAACAGGAGGCAAAAAGGGAGAGGATCCAGCAGGCTTTAACACGTGCTTCATGACGCTTCATGTTTGTGTCCCTAGCAGGGAGCCAGTGTCTGTGGCCTGTTTCAGATGATAATGTATCTCCCTGTGTGTGTAAGTACTGGTAAAGATGACCTCTCACTCACTCCTTCATTCCCCCACCCATCCATTCATTCATGGACAGCATACTAAGCCCCTACTCCGCATCAGGCATTGGGGTTATAACAGTGAAGAAAACAAAGTTCCAGCTCTCAGGAAGCTTGTGACTAATTGTACCACCTAGTTTTTATAATTCTTGCTTTCATAACTATAAATATATACAGAAGAGAATGTCGATGGCCGACACTTTTACTATTCCCTAAAAAAAGCAAAAATCCTTAGGCCAAAAATGAGCAAGAGGGAGAAAGGGGGATTCAGGCCCAATTCTTATTCATATTCCTAGCCAGTGGCATCCCGACATATTGAGAAGAAGTGAATGATGACATTCCACCTGCCCACTCATTCCAAGCCTCTGTCACACCATAGCACTGCCTCCTTGTTCTGTGTCTTCCCCTAATGGTGTCACCCTGCTGTCCTGGGATATATGCCGTGGGCAGGTGCTCAAGCACTATAACTATTGTAACATCTGGGGCACCATTACCCGAGAAATTCAGTCTTTTACGTGTAAAACAGAAAATATTTGTAAACCATTTCCTCTTACCATTCTCATCTTGCTCATTTGGTGTGTCCCTTTGGGTCTCCGGCTTTGGAGCTACTTCTTTTCCATCTATCATTTGCCCCTGAGAAGCTCTGCCTACAAGCCTCAGGCGTTCACCCCAGATATTTTGATAGAGTTTGCATTCAGTAAATATCAAGCACAAAGAATGTGAGAGGCAAGGTATTTTCCAGCACAGATAGTGAGCAAACATTAAGGCAACTTCTGAGAATCTGGATACGAGGGATAAAAATCAGGATCTATGGTGCACGGCCATTTGTTGTAGATCTTCAATTCAGTGCAACAAACATTCTCTTTGGACACCTGCTTAAAGTTTATTTATTTTGAGTGAAAGAGAGAGCTAGCAGAAGAGGGGCAGAGAGAGAGAGGGAGAGAAAGAATCCCAAGCAGGCTACACACTATCAGTACGGAGCTTGACACAGGGTTCAAACTCACTGAACTGTGAGACCATGACCTGAGTCATAGTCAAGAGTTGGACACTTAACTGACTGAGCCACTCAGGTGCCCCCTCTTTGGACACTTTGTTTCCTTGACTCCACACTTTCCAGCTTTTCTTCTCACTCTCTGGCTTCTTCTCAGTCTGTCTTGTGAGCTCTCCTCCATCAGACCTCTTTGTTGGAGGTCATGGCTCAGTGTTGAGCAAGCATCTCTCCTCCATCTAGCCACATTTTCTCCCTAGGTGATCTCACCACACCTTGTCTTTAATTACTACATATAATTTTAATTTAGTTACTTTATATATTTATTAATTTAATTTCTACATATATGGGAAGGAAGGCAGGAGGGACAGAAAGAGGGACATAGGGAGAGTCTATTTAATTACTGTGTATATATTACTTTAATTACTATATAGAGAAAGTGAGAGATGGGGAGAGTATAGAGGGAGAAAGAAGAGAGAAGGTATACAAATACAGCACAGTGACTCATGATTGCAGTTTCAGCCCAGCTCTCTCCTCTGAAATCCAGATCCATATATTCAATGCTTTAACATCTCTCCTTGGATATTTCAAAAGCATTACAGACTCAGCATGTCAAACTGAATTCATAGTCTCTCTCAAAATTTGGTCTTTCGTTGTTCCTGCTATCTTTGAATGGTGCCTCCCATTCATTTGCTTGGTGATGCAAGCTGTAAATCCAGGAGTTATGTTGACACTTCAATCTCTCTTCTTGCCCACATCCAATCCAGCACCAAGTTTTGACAAGTTTGCCTCCGAAATATCCTTCAAGTCTGCCCACTTCTTTTCTCCTCCCGTCATTTTAATCCATGCAGAGAGCATAAAACCTCTGGATTTGATTCCTGCTAATCTACCCACATCCATTTTCCACAGAGCAGCCAAAGCGGTCATTCAGAAGGCAAAGTTCTTGAATGGCATTTCCGCTGCTCGGAGGATACATGTGTCCCCGTCTACCTATATCAGCCTCATCTGATCTATATTCCTCCTCATTCTCTCTGTCCAGCTCCCCAGCCTTCCTTCCACTTCTCTTCTCTGCATGTCCTTCAACCTAGGAATCTTGACCATATCTTCTTGGAGTTTACTCTGATTCATGCCTCAGATCTTGACTCTGTCTTCCCCAGCACTTAGCACAAAAGTATTTGTTAAGTGATATTGAGGCTTGAAGAAGGGTACTCATAAGTGAGTCTTCTGTTTTCCCTTCCTGGGTTTATAGCCAGTGGAGAGAGAAGATAGGGATGAAAAAAAAAAATCAGATGGAGATAAAAATATCAGTTTTATGATCACTAGAGTTGTTGAAACGAGGTCTGCATGTGAGCAACATTGGTAACCCCAACACAAAACCCCAAATCAGGCAGCCTCACTTCCCCTAGTCTTTGCTCAACACACATGCCCATGGAACAAGTCTCTCACAGAACTCACCTCCAAGAGGAAGAATGGAATATGGATCCAAGAGAGGAGAGGAGAACGAGGCCCGGCTGTGCACCACCACCACCCTCAAGATCCTCTCCCAGACTTACCATTCAGGTAACCCACTCCACCTCTGTGGTCAGAATGAGGGGTGTGGGAAGAGGCCAAGTGTGCTGGGAACGTCCTTCCTCATAGAAACCAGAGGAGTGGATGGGGTGCCTGGGTCGCTCAGTCACTTGAGCGTCCAACTCTTGATTTCAGCTCAGGTCATGACCCCAGGGTCATGGGATCAAGCCCTACATCGGCTCCATGCTGAGCTTGGAGCCTGCCTAAGGTTTTCTCTCTCTCTCTCTCCTTTTCCTCTCTCTCCTCTCTCTCTCTAAAATAAAAGAAGAAAGAAAGAAAGAAAGAAAGAAAGAAAGAAAGAAAGAAAGAAAGAAAGAAAAGAAAAGAGTAAAAAAAGAAACCAGAGGAGTGGATAAGGAGCAATTTTCCCCTAACAAGTTAATAGGAAGTTGGACATGACTGAATGAATGAGTGAACAAATACTGACTACACATCTAAGTGGTAGGCACAGTGCTACATACTGGAGATACAAAAATAAATAAAGATATCTAACATTTGTGGAACATATACCATATGCCTAACTCTCTTTTAAGTGCTTTGTCTGTATTTGTTTATTTAATTAATATTAAATGAATTAATATTTATATATTTATAGTATAATTGAATTTATTTAACCTATTTAATTTAATGTAATTTAATATAACTTCATGTACTTATATATTATGTTTCATAATTATAGGATATATAGTAAATATAAAAATAATTTAACATTTATTAATAGTTGCAATGTATTGATAGATTTAGTCCCCATAGCAACTCTCTGAGGTAGGAACTGTTTTTCCCCCCTACCTTCCTCTTTCTGCACCACAGGAGGAGGCCTGACTGGTGTGATGGTGAGTTTTGAAGGCATTGTGCATCCCTGCCTCGGCCGCTTCTCTCTTCTCCTGCCTCTGCCAGCCTGCAGAGAGGATGTATTCTCCTTCACTCTGCCTTGCACGGTAAGCTCAGCAGTGTAGGCCTATAGCTTTGTGGACCTCATTTGTTTTCTAAGTCAAAAAAAAAAATCCCAACAGATTTAATCAAAATTTCAGAGTGTGCTCACATTAAGTAAAAATCTCACAGAGCATTAGTTGAACATGATTCTGTAAGGTTAGGCCATAAATAAAAAATCACCTTTCCTCTGCATTATTTAGATCTTTGGTAAACAGCGTTATATCTAGTTCTGACAACTATACTCTGAAAAAAAACGTAGCCAATGTGCTTAAGGTTCTAAGAAAAGTGACAAAATGATCATCAAATCAATAGATAATAAATTACTGCGATGAAAGTTTAAATTCAGGTTAACTCATAGAAGAAAAGGTTGAGAAATTCTTTGCCCCTTACAAGTAAGTGAAGTGTTTCAATAAGTAGGATGGTCCCTATGTCCACAAGAAAAAATAAACAGATGAGTTTGGTTTTAGAAATTTTCATTTTTAAAACTACAGAGGGGAGCCTGGGTGGCTCAGTTGGTTAAGCATCCAACTTTGGCTAAGGTCATGATCTCATGGTTTGTGAGTTTGAGCCCCGCATCAGAGCCCCTGTGCTGACAGCTCAGAGCCTGGAGCCTGCTTCAGATCCTGGGTCTCCCTCTCTGTCTCTGCCCCTTCCCTACTCACGCTCCGTCTGTCTCTCTCTCCCTCTCTCAAAAATAAAATAAAAAACGTAAAAAAAGAATTATAAAACTACAGAAAATTGCAACCAATACAACAAAACCATATTCCTACCGCCGCAAATTATCAACAATTACCATTTTGTCTCATTTTGTTTGCATTCTTTAAAAAAAAAAGTCCGAGTGCATGATAGAAATGAGAATATCAAAGGGCTTACAGAAAAAAAAAAAAAAAGTAGGTCCTCTACCCCCAGACCCCTGATCTTCTCTCCCAGAGGCAACCCTACTACAGATTTCTTGTATTTCCTTAAAAAGATATTCTACACACGTATAAACATATATATAAATGTATTCTCTTTTTTTCCCCACAAATGGAAGCCCATGATGCTTTGCTTTTCTCAATTACTGTATCTTGGAGACTGTTGAGACAGGAGAGTTTAAGTCTAACATGAGAAAATACTTTTTAGCTGTCATGATGGTAAAATTCTGGAGTGGGTCACTACAATTGATATTAGTTTCAGCTCTCTCAAGCCACTTCTGTCACCAAACAGGTTGAGGTTTGAACCTGTTCAAACCTGAGGCTTGAAATGGAGATTAGTATGCAGGAATTTTATTAAGAAGTGCTCTTGGGATCAATACCTTTGGAAAGGAAGGGAAGGGGGGAAATAAAAAGCATTTCTGCCCATTGCTGGGCAGAGAGAAAGTTTGGGCTGCAATGCAGTCTCAACAGAGGCCTCATGAACCCTGGAGGACGTGACACTGGAGCGACCCTTCCGAGTTATGCTGCGTCACGAAGGCATCCAGGCCTTCATGCCTCTGCTTCAGTCAGTCATAGGATACAGATGGCCCTGAGGGGGTGTGACCTTGGGCTACACAATTTCTTCAGCCAAGATAATTTCCAGAGAAGATGAACAGCTAAGGGCTATATGCCAGTGGCACTCCAAAACTATGAAGGAATAAGTTCTTTATCCCTGAAGGGGGATCTAGACAAAGCATTGCAGTATCCACTACCAAAAAAAAAAAAAAAAAAAAAAAAAAAAAAAAAAAATCCTTGTTTTTCGGACTATATGCTATAATATTTAGGACTGAAATTTCATGATGTATACAGTTAACTTTCAAATGGTTCAGGGAAGTGTGTTTGTGGAAGTGTAAGAAAAGGAAAGAGACAAAGCAAACTTACAAGTGCTAACAATCAGTGAGCCTATGTAAAGGATACATGGTGCTCACAGTATTGTTCTTGTAGTTTACCTATGGCACTGGTGACACAGTAAGAAATTGGAACTGGAACCCAAATGTTAGATGTTGTGACTTGTTAAAGGCATACTTTGTAACTATCTAAGCATAAGCCAAGGTTTAGCATGACATGATTAGGGGTACAAAAAACTTTGTAAGCCCCTACTAAAGTCTTCTCCCAACTTACAGGACCTCCTTCTGGGCAGGAGGAATCCTTCCATCAACCCAAAAGGATAGTGGGGAGATTTGAGAAGCCATGCTCTCTGCACATCACTGTAAAGAAAAAGTATCCAAGTATTATCTAACAAGACCACCTAACAAGTCTGATTCTCTAGGAAATGCAATGTTTGATTTACTGTTTACTGTTAATTAGGACCTAAACTCAGTAAAGTTAAATATTGCCTTATAGAAAATCGATAGTGAGTAAGATAATTTCAAAGGTCATGCTTTTACTACCCTGTAGGACATTTACCAGTTTTGTATCAAATTTTGCCATCTTACTCCAACATTCTGTTTTTCACCAATCCAATATATCACCTTCTTAGATCCTCTTTAGATCACTTTACCATCCTGCCGTTTCCTTCATTAACAAGTTAAATACATTTCTGGCATGTATTCACTGTATGTTTATATGAAAGTCATTTTTAAAAATGTTTACTGGGGCACCTGGGTGGCGCAGTCGGTTAAGCGTCCGACTTCAGCCAGGTCACGATCTCGCGGTCCGTGAGTTCGAGCCCCGCGTCAGGCTCTGGGCTGATGGCTCGGAGCCTGGAGCCTGTTTCCGATTCTGTGTCTGCCCCTCCCCTGTTCATGCTCTGTCTCTCTCTGTCCCAAAAATAAATAAATAAATGTTGAAAAAAAAATTAAAAAAAAAAAAAAATGTTTACTTATTTATTCTGGGTGGGGGGAGGGAGAGAGAGAGGGAGAGAGAATCCCAAGCAGGCTCCACACTGCCAACACAGAACCTGATGCAGGGCTCAAACTCACAAACTGTGAGATCATGACTGAGCTGAAACCAAGAGTCGGACACTTAACTGACTGAGCCACCCAGGTGCCCCTATATGAAAGTTATTTTTGAAAATTATTTTAAAAGTAAAAAGAAAATTATACTGTTACCTCCCACCAGAGTGCTAGCTTCTAGTGTCCTCTGTAAAAATGTGTTCCTTTTTTAAAATGTTTATTTATTTATTTTGAGGGGAGGGGCAGAGAGAGAGGGAGAGAGAGAATCCCAAGCAGGCTCCTCATTGTAAGCGCAGAGCCCAACATGGGGCTCAGTCTCACAAACCGTGAGATCATGACCTGAGCTGAAATCAAGAGTCGGACGCTAAACTGACTCAGCCACCCAGGTGCCCCTAAAATGTGTTCCTTTTGTTTATCACCATAAATTCTAACTTGTATTAAAATTGACAGATCAGGGGCGCCTGGGTGGCGCAGTCAGTTAAGCGTCCGACTTCAGCCAGGTCACGATCTCGCGGTCCGGGAGTTCGAGCCCCGCGTCAGGCTCTGGGCTGATGGCTCAGAGCCTGGAGCCTGTTTCCGATTCTGTGTCTCCCTCTCTCTCTGCCCCTCCCCCGTTCATGCTCTGTCTCTCTCTGTTCCAAAAATAAATAAACGTTGAAAAAAAAATTTTTTTTTTTTAAATAAAATAAAATAAAAAATTGACAGATCAGAATGCTCTTCTATGCCAAGCCTCCAGCCCTGTCTTCCATAGGACTCTTTGATGGAGTTTTCTGTGGCTTGCTATTGACAGCATTCTCCTTGAAACATAGAGCTTATTCTTCTCCCTCATGTACTTTTTAGGGGGCTTAGGACTCCATTAGGCCTGCAGAAAAATCCACAGAGCCAGTAGAATCACCTGCACATTATTACATGAAAACAAAATATCTAAAACTACAAGGCAAGAAAGCAACATCAGAGTGAGTTATATAGGAGAAAAAGAGTTGCCATATAGCTGTAAGCAGAAGTCAGGTTGTATTGTTATGTTCATCCATCATCCACCCTGACTGGGCTGAGCTTTGTTCCGATTGCCCTGTGCCCCTGCCATGCCAGCCATTAAATATTTTGAATATTAGGGGCGCCTGGGTGGCTCAGTTGGTGGAGTGGCTGACTTCGGCTCAGGTCATGATCTCGTGGTCCATGAGTTCGAGCCCCGTGTCGGGCTCTGTGCTGGCAGCTCGGAGCCTGGAGCCTGTTTTGGATTCTGTGTCTCCCTCTTTCTCTGCTCCGCCCCTGCTTGTGCTCTATCTCTCTCTGTCTCTCAAAAATAAATAAATGTTAAAAAAAATTTTTTAAAATATTTTGAATATTACCCTTGAGTTAATACAGCTATAATAAGGTTAATATTTTTTTTAACTTTATTTATTTATTTTGAAAGAGAGAATGTGAGCAAGGGAGGGTCAGAGAGAGAAGGAGAAAGAGAGAATCCCAAGCAGGCTCTGTGCTGTCAGCACAAAGCCTGATGTGGGGCTCGAATTCATAAACCATGAGATCATGACCTAAGATCAGACGCTTAACTAACTGAGCCACCCAGGTGCCCTGGTTATTATTATTTTTGTAATCATTTAAAATCACAGCATGTTAGAGTCCAGATGTGTTACCTTCTTTAAAAAATAAGAATGAACTTATAAGAAGTGCCTAAAATAGTCAAATTCATAGAGACAGAAAGTAAAATAGTATTTACCAGGGACTGTGGTTGGGGAGAAGGAGGAGTTAGTATTTAATGGATACAGAGTTTCAGTCTGGGAAGATGAGAAAGTTCTGGAGACAGATGGTAATGGTGGAGGCACAACAGTGTGAATGTACTTAATGCTACTAAATTGTAAACTGGCTAAATTTAAATTAGCTAAAATGGTAAATTTTATGTTATATGTATTTTACCACAAAAAAAGTCACTATAAAGAATTTTCAACTTAAAAACAGAATGAGACCACAGGTAGAAAATAAGTTCAAGGAGATAATAAAAGGATAGAAAAAACATAGGTGTTCAGAAAAACAATAAAGACAAATGGTTCAGGGTATTAATTTTTTTGAAGGACCTGGCAAATTATTGGTACACTAATACCATATTTGAAAATTTTAACTTTTCACAGAGAGGAAATAATATCCAAGAGAACAAGATGAAAATTTAAAATTTGGGTTGATTACTGGAAACACTGCCTGTCTGAGAGATAAATATTAAATTATGAAATGGTCTCCTCAGGGAAATTGTGAAAGTCATCCTCCAAAATATTAAAAATTAAATCAGATAAAACATTAGGCAGGCCTAATGTAGGAAATGATCCTGGTCTGGTTTTGGGGAGACAGACTAGAAGGCTTACTGGGGCTTTTCTATTATTTATTTAAAAGATTCTGCCAAAGAGCAAAACCCATATGCTCAGTTTCAGGCATATGCTGTGAAATTGTTATTCAGAGTTCCTGAAGAAACAAGTGTGTTTAATTAGAGGTTGGAGGTAAGGTTTGGGTCCTATTTTGAGTGTATTGACTAGAGACCCGGACTTCCCAGATCCCACGCCATCAAGCATCCTGCATACTCAGTTGGCTTGACCACATGAAAAGAAAGAGCCAAAGGCAAAACAAAGTTCTACTTCTTTAATAGCTGAGCAAGCACTTTATATTCCCACAAGGAGGGAGGGGGTCTCGGGCTGCACTGAAGAATGTAGCTTGCACTGAAGGTTTAGGTGAGGTATCATTTCTTCATCCCAAATAGGAGAGGTCTGAGTCTCTGGAAGTCACAATGAATGAGACAAAGGTGTTAAGGCTGCCCCAGGTGTGGTAACCTAACACACACACACACACACACACACACACACACACACACACACAAAATGTATATAGGTGCAAACTTTAACGTAAACTCATCCATTAATAAAACAGTCCAAATGAATAATCTGACTTAAAACGACAGAACTCTCTCTTTGGGCATGTAGGCAACAGAGATGGGCAAAGACTTTCAGGTGTGGGAGAAAGGAGGGAGTGTCCTCATCCCCATTTTTTCACAGACAAAACTAAATTATCTCAGAAATGCGAAAGTATTCGGTATGTATTTATATGTTCACCTCCGTTAGAAGTGAGAAGGCCAATGAAGCCTTCAGTTGAAAAGCCTTTATAGGCTTTGAAGATGGATGTCAAGGCATATTGTGATTTGCAAATTAAAAATACTATTACAAAATGAGCCTTTCCCATTGTTAGAAGGACAAATGTATTGGTTGGAGAGGAAATACGTTAAAAGGTAAATCCAGACATAATTAACAGAAAGTAGTATTATGTGGAGAATGCCAATGCCCTAAACATGGAGTGAAAAAAAAAAAATTGAACCTTAGGAAAGAAGAGAAGCCTGGAAGAAATGTAAAAGAAAAATGTGTTGAAATGTAGGTGACAGAAAACCTGAGAATTTTTCAGATACGCCTTCCGCAAGTTATGCATGAAATGGTACTACCCATTCATTGTTCATTCAACAAATATTTACTACGTGTCTATGTTTGTTACAGGCCCTGGGAGGTGTTGAGGATATAACAGGTGCAATAGATAGCATTCCTTCAAGGTGGGACAGAAATCATTAGCCAAGGAATCACACAAATATATAATTATAAACTGTGGGGAAAGCCGTGATGCAAAAGAAAAAGGCTAAAAAAAAAGCAGGTAACAAGGTGAACTGATCTAGCCTGGGGTAAAGGGAAAGCTTCCTTCACATGGGGTATTTGTATTATATGTCTTAGTCTGGGTCTCCCCAAAAGCAGACCTTAAGGTAAGGATTTGGGCACAAGTGACTTATTTAAGAGTTGGCTCCGGAAAGCTCTGTGAATGAGTGAGGAAGTGAGACAAGGAAAAGAAGGAAGAAAAATCATTAATGAGCAAGTAACCACTGTGGGTAACTGGGCTCAATCCTACTGGGGACTCTCGAGAGACTTTGTGGAGCATCCCTAAGAATCTCTTACTAAGGGGTACGAGGCTGGAACGTTGATCCACCAACTCCCATCCCTCCATAGTTGAAGGGCACTCTAGGGGTGTGAAATTCCCAGCACTGCAGCCTCCCCTCAGAGAGACAAAGGAAGCTCATGCATTACAAGCTAGTGGTTCCCAAATATTTGTAATCACCTGGAGGACTTGATAAGACCCAGACTGTAGATGCCCACCCCGGGGTTGCTGATTCAGTAGGTCTGGGATGGGGTTTCAGAATGCATGTCTAACAGATTCCTAGGTGATGCAGATACTGCTGGTTCAGAGACTATACTTAGGAGACCATTGCTCTGTACCCACTGTGGGACACAGCTTTAATAGTATCTGTTACATGGGGCGCCTGGGTGGTTCAGTCAGTTAAGCATCCAAATTCGGCTCGGATCATGATCTCGCAGTTTGTGAGTTCAAGCCCTGCGGTATGGCATCTGGGCAGTCCGGTCTCTAGTTAATACACTCAAAATGGGACCCAAACCTTACCACCTTACCTCCAACCTCTAATTAAACACACTCGTTTCTTCAGGACTCTGAATAACAATTTCACAGCGTATGCCTGAAACTGAGCATATGGGTTTTGCTCTTTGGCAGAATCTTTAAAGTAAATAATAGAAAAGCCCTGGTAAGCCTTCCAGCCTATCTCCTCAAAACCAGATCAGGACCATTTCCTACATTAGGTCTGCCTAATGTTTTATCTGATTTAATTTTTAATATTTAATATTTAGGGTGACACCCCTAAAAAGAGATCTTTGAATGAGAACAGAAGGAGATTCAGACAGAACCCCAAGGACTCCATCCAACAAATCATGGTTATGATGAACATAAACCAACAAATGGGTCTGAGAAGAAGCAAGGGAGGACCAGGAAAATAAGGTGTGACAGGAGACAAGGGAAGTATCACAAGGATGAAGTGATTAAGAACTGCTAAGAAATCAAATAAGGTAAGGGTTTAAAATGCCTTTCAAAGTTAGTGACATGGAGGTAATTAATGACGTGAGCCACTTTAGTGGGATGAGAGGCAGAAACAATGATGAATTGATTCAACAGTGAGAGGTAATTCATGACCCCAACATGAGCTACTTCAGTGGAATGGAAGGCAGAAACAGGGATTAAATTGGTTCATTGGTAAGGAAATGGAGACAGTGAGTATAAATACATGCTTAAAATGCTTTTGAGAAGTTTTGATAACTATGACAGGAGGACAGCAACTAAGGAGACAGTGAAGTCCAGGGTAGACTTTGTGACCTGTCCTCCATCCAGCCTTTCAAATGTTGGGGAAGACATTAAAATGTTGAGCATATTTAAATGCTGATACAAAGTCTCAGCATTAAGGAGGGGGTCTGAAGCCCCCAGAGATGGATAATTGAGAATTTATGAATCCAGAATAGGAGGAAATAGAATGCAGGGCGCAGGTGGATTAACCTTTAAGAAGAACACAATGTCTCCTCTGCCTAATGGCAGCAAAGGAGGAGAGGGCACCTTGTGCAGAAGCAGGCAGGGTTAAAGGTTTGGTAGCATAGGTCAAGAAGTGTCTACCCAGATGGCTTCAATGTTCAATGGCAAATAGGAGATGAAGTCATGGGAGAGGGAGGAGTGAGTCTAGTTTGGAAGGGGCTAAGGTTGACTATTCAAAGACAGTGGAGAAGAGTGGAAAATACTTTTTTTTTTTTTTTAACACTCAGAGGAAAAAACCTCATGGCTTGAATTCAAACTGATTTTCTCAAGTGGACTATTCTCTTGTGAAGATGAGGACAGTACCTATGTCCATTGATACACTTGTTTACAGCTCAAAGATCAGAGGCACCATGCTACTAAATATGCACATGGCCCTGAGAAACACATCATTTCTTTTTTTTTTTAATGTTTGTTTATTTTTGAGACAGAGTGTGAGTGGAGGAGGGTCAGAGAGAGGGGGAGACAGAAGATCTGAAGCAGGCTCTGTGCTGACAGCAGAGAGCCCGATGCAGGGCTGGAACTCATGAACCATGAGATCATGACCTGAGCTGAAGTCGGACCCTGAACCGACTGAGACACCCAGGCACCCCCACATCAATATTTCTATGTGATGTTTATACTCTTGGTTCTAATGATCTCCTAGAATTTACATTTCTTGGAGGCATGGATCTGAGGTGTATGTTTGGGATCATCTACATTTCATTCTTTCATTCATATCACAACTACGGAGCACTTTCCGTGTGGTAGGCACTGTGCTAGGTGCTGGAGGCTATGAACAAGGCAGACGAGGGCAGCTTGCCACAAGGACCTCCATTCATGTGGACCTGCAACACTGATGGTGCCCAGGGAGCCAGTCATCACAATGCAATTGGAAGTTCCCTTCAAACTGCTGACATTGTAATGGCAGAGGGGAAGGCTGGGTGGGATGGAGACAAGCTAACAGATGAGATAATTTCAAGTTTTGGTAAATTTTATGGAAGAAAAAAAGCAGATGAGGAAATAGAAAGTAACTTGGGAGTGGGGACAAAGGTTACTATAAAGTGCGTGGCCTCTCTGAAGAGATGATGCTGGGGCTGAGAAAGATGGAGTCATGGGAAGAGCCAGAGAAAAGGCTGGAGGCATGGGGGAATGGCAAGTACTAAGACAGAAGAGTGAGGAGGCTAACTGGACACAGTGAGCAGGAAGTCAGCCAGGTAGGTTGACCCAGATCCTGTGATGTCTTTTAAGCCATTGTAAGGAGTTCGGGTTTTATCCTAAGTTTGATGGAAAACCCTTGATGTTTCTAAGAGAAGAGTTAAGGTTGTGATTTGCACATGTAAAGGATCACTCTAGCTACTCTGTAGGAAATGGACTGAAGAGGGAAAGAGCAGAGAGGCCACTTAGGAGGCTACTGAATAAATAATCCAAGTGAGAAGATAGTGGCTGGGACTAGGGTGGTGATGGTGGAGATGCAGAGAAATGGATCAACTTGGGATCTATTTCAGAGACAGACTTAGCATTAAATTAGCCACTGGAGGAGGGGTGGTAAAGCAAGGTGGGAAATCAAGGCTGATACCTTATTTTTAGGCTGAGCAAATAGATGGATAGCAGCGTTGTTTCCTGAGATGAAAAATACTGGAACAGGGGTAGATGTTGGGGGAGAGCCAATTTTCACATTGCTTGTGTTGTTTTGAAATGCCTGTCACACATTGATCTCCAAGTCCAGAGCCCCAAGGACAGGTCTGGGCTGAACATTTGGGAATCATCAGCACAGAGGCAGTTTTGTAAGTGTCAAGGTAGGAGGAGATCAGCCAGAGAGAAAACGTATGTAGAGAAGAAAAGAGGGCCCAGACAGGGTCCCACACCTGCTGTGCTGAATTTAGACATGGGCTAGAGGAGAAGAAGCCAGCAGAGAAATATAAAAAAAAGAAGACAGAGAGGTAGAAGGCAAACAAGGACATGGCAATTTCCAAATTCCAAGAGGAGCACGCGTTTTGAAAGAGAGCACCATGTGTTTTGCAACACAGAGGTCATTAGTGACCGAAAGAAAGGTTGCAGGGCAGTGGTGGAAACAGACCAGTGTGGGGGTGAGTTACAAAGAGATTTAGGATTGAAGAAGTAGACATGTTGCATGTAGGTATCGTCTCTAAGTAGTTTTGTGTTCAAGGGGACCAGAGCAGTGAATGGGTAGTGGAGGGATCCTTGTGATCAAAAGAGACCTTTTCCTTTCTTCCTTTAAATGGAGATGCTGGAGTCAGTTTATAGGGCAATGACAATGATCTGGAAGGAAAGGGAGAATTAGATGCAGCAGGAAAAACTTCTGATGTGGGAATAGGGTGGATACCTCCAAAAGCACAGTGTGAAAGAGAGGATGAGATCCAAAAATAAAGAGTTTATCTTTTAATGGGTGCAGGGACGCTTTTTCCATTTATTTACCAAGTTCTTAATAATTTGTTGAATGCAGTTCAAAGGACAGAACAGATTTGCAGTGACACCTCCCAGGCACCAGATGGTGATGTTAAGCTGCAGCCAATTCTCTGTCACCTGAGCACCTTCTTAGGAGCAAGTAGATAAAAAGCACTTTTGTCCTTCTGGTGACTTTCTGGTTTGGCTCTTTTAGTGGAAGTGCAACTCCTGGATTGGAAAGAATTGAAGGTTTATACCTGTGAAGAGGACACTAACACAAAGCACAAAAAGAGTAGGGATCATTTCACAGAAAGGGGGTTGGGAGACAGTGGTTTACCTAGCACTGAAACTTGGGAGGAACCAGCTAAACACTAAATAACACTGAAATCAGGGAGGAGACTAGGGTGTTCGTTAACAGGGAAACTCTGGAGCAAGTCAGTGTCTGGTGTGTTGTAGGAATTGATGGCATGAAGACAGCTTGGCCTGTGGCCTTGCAGTGATCTGCAAGTGGTGACTATACTGTCCCGGGCCAGCGGGTCCCCAGGAGCACCTCTGTGCCTGCGCAAATTGGCATCTGTGCTGTCACCATTGGTTCTCCCTTATGCGCCTTGGAATCTCTGCCCTAGTTGTACTGAAATAATCTCTTAATCATATCCTTCCTTTCTTACATCCTGGCCCCAATCTGACCTCCTGGGAGGGCATCCATTGAACAGCACAATAACCCAGCCAGCCACACCCCCTTGTTGGCTAATACTAAATATTTCTTTAAATATGTTTAGGGATGTCCGAGTGGCTCAGTCGGTTAAGCGTCTGACTTGGGCTCAGGCCATAATCTCATGGTTTGTGAGTTCAAGCCCCACATCAGGCTCGCTGCTGTCAGCACAGAGCCCACTTCAGATCTTCCGTCTTCCTCTCTCTCTGCCCCTCCCTCCCTCTCTCTCTCAAAAATAAATAAGAACTAATAAATAAGTTTAAGAACTAATAAATAAGTTTATGCACGATTTGCTGGGTGTATCCACTTCTATAAGATGGTCAGAGCCTTCCAATAACCCAACCCAAACCTTGGAAACTGGCGTGTATTTCTTCTGTTGTGGTTAGGGTTGTTCCTATTTCCCCGAATCTTTGGAATTATCCCAAAACATCCCAGTGGCATCTTGGTTTAAAGAAACTATTTCCCCGTTATAATTTCCATGGTCTTTATGCATGCTCCGGTCTCCCTTGTTTTGAAAAACTGTCTTTGCTCCTGGGGCACCTCCAAATTACCATACTAGTTCTTGTAGTCCTGTCTTCAGTCAGCTGTAAAATGATTTTTGCCAGTCTTTGTTTTCTTCAATTACTCTTTATTCTCCTGGACTTCTCTGCACCTTTGATACTACTGACCACCTTTTCCTTCTTGAAATGGTTCCTTATTTCCCCCTTTTCCTTCCTTTCCTTTTCCTCCCCCCCCCCCCTTCCTTATTTTGGCTTGCCGGACACTGAACTAACCTGATTTTTTTCACCTCTGATCCCTTCCTCAATTGCTTTAGATGACTCCTCTTCCAGCTTCTGCCTTTAGAGAGCAAGTTACCCACGAGTCAGTCTCCTTTGGGAGTTGAACCATCTCTTCAGGCTTGCCTCTGTGCTGCTGATTTTTCTCTGTGATCTGAGCCTCTTACAAGATAGACCGGCTTATGTACCTAATTGCCCTCTAAATGTTTCCACTGGGATATATGGCTCTCACCCCAAGTTCAATATTTCATTTTTAAAACATCTCATCTTCCCCTTGCTCCCTGAAATCATCTCCTTCCTATTTCTGTTTCTCCGCTCAGTCACCCAACTGTTCTTCCTGCCTGATCACCCAAACATAAAAACTTTTAAGCACTTATGACTTTTTTTTTTTCAGACCTAGGTTTTAGTCCTGGTTCTCTGGCCGTCAGGTAACACACACTAAATAAGGATAATAATAAAAACTCCGGGTTGTTGTAACGAACATATAAAGTGCATACTACTTAGAATATCAAAAATGTTCAAAAGCTTTTTGATAATATCTCTTTTGGAATTCCCTCCACCCCTCAACCCCTATTACTTACCTTACCAGCCAAAGACTTTTTCTTACATCTAAGTTATGAACAGATTCCAAGCCAACTTTCTGGATTCTAGTCCCTCGCTCTTCTTTATTTTTGAGAGACGGAGCCTGAGTGGGGGAGGGGCAGAGAGAGTGGGAGGCACAGAATCCAAAGCAGGCTCCAGGCTCTGAGCTGTCAGCACCGAGCCCCACGTGGAGCTCTAACCCACAACCCATGAGATCATGACCTAAGCCAAAGTTAGATGCTCAACTGAGTGAGCCACCCAGGTGCCCCCACCATGCACTGACTTTTTAATGGCTTGCTGTTTTCTGTCTCAGAGTCTAAACTTCTGTCCTACCTCATCTGGCCTCACTCTATGCCCACTCTTCCCCAGAGCATCTCCTTAGCATTTCTTCCTTTCTTCTCTGTGACTGGTGAGCATATATGCTCATGTCTGCCTCGTGATTTCATGATTTCACACACTACTCCTCTCAGTAGGCCTGACTCCATCTACTCCTCCAGATCCAGTTAGATTTCTTTTCTTCATAAAATGTTCCATGACGTCAGTGATGACCTTCTTTTGGAGGTTATCATAGTCCTTGTAGTGGATTCGTACTTCACAATTTAGATGTTAGAGTGATAGTTTTTCTCCCTTCTGATTTTTTTTCATGAATCATTTCTTTAAATACTTGTATACAAATATTGATAATAGCCAAAAGATGGAAACATCCAAATGTCTTTTAAATGACAAAGGAAAGATATTTAGGTTGTTTCCATCTTTTGGCTATTTTTATTTGTATACAAATATTTGTGTGGACATTTGTTTTCAACTCTCTTGGCATATACCTAAGAGTACAATTGCTGGGGTATATGATACTCTGTATTTAATGTTCTGAGGAACTGCCACACTGTTTTTCCAAACAGCTAGCTATTTTGAATTCCCACCAGTAGAGGGCTGCAATTTCTCCACATCCTAGCCAACACTTGTTATTGTCTCTTTTTTATTATATCATTCTAGTGGGTATGAGGTGTTGTCTCATTGTGGTTTTGATTTGGACTCCCTTGGTGCCTAATGTTGAGCATCAATTTATGTGCTCATTGACCATTTGTATATCCTCTTTGGAGAACTGTCTATTCAGATTTGCTCATTTTAATCAAGTTATTTGTCTTGTTGTTGATTTATAACAGCTCTTTATATATTCTAGATATAAGTCCCTTAAAATATCTATGATTTACAAAATTTTTTCCCATTTTGTGGGTTCTTTTCTCACATTTTTGATGCTATCTTTTGAAACTTAGGTATTTTTTTATTTTGATAAGATCCAGTATAGTTTTTTCTTTTGTTGCATTTGCTTTGATGTCTTATCTAAGAAGCCATTGCCTAATCCAAGGTTACAACAGTTTATTCCTATGTCTTCTTCTAAGAATTTTATAGTTTAGATCTTAACTTTAGGTCTATGATCAATTTTGAGTTAATTTTTGTATACAGTGTAAGGTAGGGACCTAATTTATTCTTTTTGCATGTGGATATCTTTTATGATGTTTTAAATAGAAGCCTCCTACGTTAGATAGATGTTCCTTTAAGACCTTGTGACAGGTGTTATATGTCTACATGTCTGTCTCAGTGCCATTCACTGTACTAAGTACACAATTAGCTACTTTGTGTGAGCCTATGTATGAACTCTTCATATTTTTGTCAAGGACAGAATATTTCCCAAGATGTTATGATGTTCAAAAAAATTTTTCTAGTATCACCCAGCATGGTTTCCTACAAAAAAATTGTCTGTACTCCAGAGCAGTAAATACAAGTAAGCACATTTGTTTCCCCTTGAAGTAGAGATTTCATTGCCTATCTCAGAGTCCTCCTTTAGGTCTGTGTGGAAACATCCTCACCCCTAGAAAATCTTCCTCGATTCCAGATTTGCCAGTCCTTTTCTTGCTGTTTGCCATGACCACCACTTCTACATATTGAAAAAAAAAATGGCCTTTGCAACCTTCCTTCCCATTCTTAGCTCACACTCCATGCCCCTTGATTTCTACTTTCTTAGTAGCTTTACCAGTATGTTCCATTTTTGGCAATCCCTGGGACAAAGAATTCTGCTCACCTGGTATTTGACAAGAATAATTCATTACATTTCATCTTGCTGGCCTCATATGGCATTTTAAAGTGCATTTTTAGCCACCCTTACACATTCATACTCACACAAACCTTCTCTTAGTTTTTCCTATCACCCAACCTCTCATTCTTTCAAGCCCAGTAGATATATGTTGTGTTAACCTTTTAGAAATATAAAGCACAGTTTAAGTAGGTTCAGAGAAAAAGCTGAAGTCAGCCTGTGGATTACCAAGCTGAGGGCTGCATTTGACGGCAGATCTGTGAGGTATCATTTGGTCTAAATCTAAGACCAGTGCTTGGTACCTTATTTGGATATTGCTGCTTTCAGTGCTTGGGCTGTTCTTCCAAACACTGGAGTTCTCGGCTACTTTTCAGCATGATGTAAGTACCACAAGTATTGCATTGTCTTAGGGCTTCTAGTGGGGGATTTCAGATAAGATTCCACACATGAATACAGTGGAAAACATTAGGTAGAAGTAAACATTTAAGAAATGCACTTGAAAGTCTCGCTTGATACTGGAAAAAAAATTCCCAGTTTCAGCAATTGGAGTCTGACTCTTTCATCTTCAAAACATGCGCCAGCTTGAAATACTCAAAAAGAAGGCCGGAAGAGACCAGCTGCACCCATCCTAATCTAATTATTCCTCCAATGGTACTTAACACGGGGTCACTGCCTTCCTGTGCTCTATACTGCTCAAATATAAACTACTGGTTTTCTGCAGAAAACGTCTAAAAGAAAAGTCTCTTGTCACGCTATAATTAAGTAATTTCACATGTTAAGAAATGGAGTTGTTATTTACAGCATTAACCATCCTCCTCTGTCACTAAATGTAGGGAACGTTCACAGAAGTGTGCAGTAGTCAGAGCAATAGACACTGTGGTGGGAGGTTGTTCAGAAAGTAACTCACTGGAGAGCGAGAAAAGAACGAGAATGTGGAAAGTGAGTGTTAAAAGGGTTTCTGAGACATGACAGCTTCAACCAATCTGTCTGAAGGAAAGGGAATATTCAGAAAGGACATGGATATTTTTGGTTCTGTAAAGGCGTATTTGAGAAGCAGTAGTTATTTGGAACTTACTGGAACACTTACAAAAGTCCTTAAGGTACAATTCTTAGTCTCATTCCTGGCTCCATTATAAAGCTCTATCCTTCCATTTTCCACCTGCTCCCTCCCTCTCCCTCATTTTGTGCCATTCATAATGCATGCTATCTCATAGTTCTTGCATCCTTATACCTTTCCCCAAATATTTTTAAGATAAGATGTGGAAATAAACAAACACCTAAAATGTAAAAGCCAGGATTTCTCTGATAATGAGGTTTCTCCACCGCCTACACTTTCTTTGACGTTTGTATTGATTTGATGCCAGCATGTTTTCCATTTCCTTCGTTTTCAAGCTAAATTTGTGGGCAATGCAAAGAATTTGAAGTCCCTGCTCTCAAAGAACTCATGTTTCATTTGGGGACATTAAAAAACACAAAAGGAAACCCCTGAAAATCCTGCTGTGAGTCAAATACCTATTCCATCATTGTGAATGTAATGGCATGCACAGAGAAATTGAGATGCTGGATGAAATTTAAGGTAGTGATAGAAAAGTTCTGAATGCAAAGCTTTGGGGTCTTAGAAAATGACGAAGAAAAAAAGCTCCCATGATCTCAACACCCAGACAGCTTCTTAACATCCTGGTGTATTTCCTTCCAGTCTTTTTTCTCTGAATATTTGAGAATAGATAAGCTTGTGATGTTACAGCCACAAGTACAGGTTTTTTTCACCCTAACAAGTAATTCCCTATTTTATTAACGTTTTCCTGTATATTTTTAACACCATAATTCACCCAAATATTCCCTCCTCTCTGGACATTCATATTGCTTTCCAAGAGAATTGTCTGGAACCTCCCTCCATGAGTAGAAATAATTGGGAGAATGGAGAGACTACCGACTTGAGGCATCAATTTCTCCATGATGACTAGCTGAAAATACTGCAGTGGTTTTCCCTATTTTTTATGCCAAACCTCTGGCATCTGAATTCCGTTGCTTTCCTTTCTCGCTTTCACGGGTCCCACCCTTTTCTTGAAGCCTCTAACCTCGTTTCCCAATTGCGTTGATGAACAAAAGGGTTATTTGCCTAGTAGGTTCCTCTTCAAAGTAATTGAAAACTGGGGTCTTTTATGGGCCCTGAGATACCTTAGCTGTGTCTTCCTGACCGGAATTTTTCAAGGCACGCGTTTACCAACAAGGCAGGTTCCTGGATGGATGTTTCTGAATTGAATGCAACAGTAAATTGGGGAACTGGAAGTAGAGTAGGACGCAGGAGGGGACCTTTTTCTATCACTAGTCAGTCTCAACAGGTAAAGTTCTCTAGTTCTTCCCTGAACCTGCTGGCACCGTTCCTGAGCCATTAGAATTCTTTCAAGGTGTGGCCGAGGGTGGGGTAGAAGATGTTTAGCCATCTAAAAGACTTAGACTGTTACTTCTAAGCTGCGTATAAAGATACAGAAATACAAAAAGCTGGAGCAGCTGGGGAAAGTTTCTGAAAGTTCTGCATCCCCCGCGCCCCCCAGTGACCACCGTAAGGGTATTTGACTCGCTTCTGGCTGGAGCTTGTGAACGGGTTAACAGCGCAAACTCCTGGGAGTCCAGTAGGAGTTGCTGATTGTGCCGGACATTGCTTGCAAAGCAGTTTCTGTGGTTCGCCTCCCTCCGGGTTTTCTCATTCTTTTGTGGGATGTTCATGCAGCTAGCTTAGCCATTTACTTCCTAAAGTTTTCACTTCCCAAACCCCTCTCTCCAGCTCCCGGAGGGTGGCACCTCTTCCCGCCCCGAGACTTCGGGACCCGCTCCAGGCGTGGGGAGGGGGCGGGGGACTTTGTTCCCTCCACACGACCTTGCCCTGGGAATTTCCTGTGGCCGTTTCTCACGGACAAGCCCACTTCTCCCGCTGGACGCACAGACACCCACCGCCACGGGCCCCGGCCAAGCCCGAGGCCAGAGCGCGGAACGCAGCGCCGGGCCGCCCACCGCGCCCCCGCGGGAGGCCGCCCGCGCTCCCCTCGCTCCCCCTCCTCAGGTCCCGCCGCCGAGAGCCCGGATGTTGGATTCAATCCCTACTCCCGGTCCTTCATTTCCATAAAAGGGCAGCGGCTCGGCGGGGCTGAGATTGCTGCGCCGCGGGCGCCCCCCGCCTCCCCCGCTCGGCTCCCCCCACCACCGCGCGCGCCGCCCCGCCCTCCCCCCCGCCCCAGCCCGGGAGTCCGCGCGGCCCCTAGCCCGCGGCGCGGCCGCGGGGGACAGTGGGGGAGGGGGCGAGGCGGTCCGGCCCGCTCGCGACTGCTCGTCCGGGCGGAGGAGGAGGGAGCAGGCGCGCCCAGCCCGAGCCGTCCGACTGAGGGGGCGGGGAGAGAGGGGTGGAGCGCCGGGAGGGAGGCTAGGGGCCGCGACGACAGGACTCCATTAGTCGCTCCAGCCGGGAGGCAGCGCTTCGCCGGCTGAGGAGGGGGTCCGGGCGCCGCCGCCCCCCGCGCCTGTTGCCGCGCGAGCCCCGGGCCGGGAGCGCGAGGAGCGCGCGGTGAGAGGGGCCGGGACCCCGGCGGGGACCCGAGGGGGAGAGCGGGCGGGGAGGAGGGACGTGGGGCCGGCGGGCGGCGTCGCCCCGCGGCCGGCAGTACGGCAGGTGAAGCCCGCCGCGGTCCGCTAGGCGAGGGCCGCTAGGCTGGGGCCGCGCGGGGCGGGCGGGCGGCGCCGAGTCCGGCCGAGGGCCGCCGCCGTGGCGGGAGCGCGGGCGGCCGCCGGGAAGGGCGCGGGGCGCACAATCCGCCCGCGCTCCCGCCCCGCCGCCGCGCTCCCGAGCTCGTGCGGAAACCCTCGGGGCCTCCGCCTTCTCCCGCTCCGCGGCGGACCCTGCGAATTCGGTGGGACTTGCCTTCCTTTGGGGGAGTGACGCTTACGAGAGCCATTTCCTCCGTGCTCGCAGGAAGGAGCCATGGCTCTGGACGGGATAAGGATGCCAGATGGCTGCTACGCCGATGGGACGTGGGAACTGAGCGTCCATGTGACGGACCTGAACCGCGATGTCACCCTAAGAGTGACCGGGGAAGTGCACATTGGAGGGGTGATGCTCAAGTTGGTGGAAAAACTCGGTGAGTAGCATCCCAGCCGCGGCAAGATAACGACCTCCAGACTGAGGCTGCGGAGAGGGGGAGGCGGCTGGGGGAGGGGTGGATTTTGGAAATCCTGCTTGGAATCCCGCAAATACTTTGCAAAACTCAAAGGTCTTTCAGTGTTTCAGGAAACAGACTTTTTCACTTTTGTATCTTGTTTTACGTCGTTACTGTTTGAAAATTTCATAATGTAGTGATTCCAGCCTTCCAATTAATAAACTTAATTGCGTAAACAGTTAAAATTGCGAAAACGCTCTACTTCTTTGCATTCAGGGACTTCACGTTGAAAGAAATGAGAAAAGTGCGCGAGTGTATGTTGAAAGGGGGACGTTAACAGGGCTTGTGGTTATCAATAACTTGCCTTCAGTGTACCTGAATGTTGGCGACATCTGGTATTGAGAATGATGCAGAAATTCTTTGAAGTATAAACTGTACTGGAAAATGTGTAACTTCTGGTGCCAGTATGAAGGTTCTTATAGCTGTGCTACTACGTGATGGAGTGTATTAAAATGTTCCAGTCATCCACTCTTACGAGGGGTGGGGCAGTGTTTGACTATCTGTAGTCCTGCTTTAAATAAGCTATTTCGAGTGTTCAGTTGTATATTAACAAGCTCATAAAAGAATTTTGTGCTTAAAAAACAGGCATAATTAAACTAATTCAGGACTCAGTATTTGCTTGGGTACAAATGTATATACCACATTGATTTAAAACTGACAAGGTTGAAATACTAGGGTATCCAATAATAGGGACTGTAAGAAAATTCTGCTGTGCATATTTTGCTTGTTATGGAATTTTCAGTTTTAAAAATCAACTGAAATGTTTGTATAGATGATTTTATCACAAGAGAAATGCTCAGAGGTCCGACTTCCTGAGTTTAACATGCCTTTTGTATGTCTTGCAGTTCTGATAAGGTGAGGTGTGGCACTGCCTTTGGGGGGGGGGGAGGGGGTCTTTATTTAAACACAGTATTTATTCTTCAAGGCACTCTGGAAAATTAGAGAAGTGGTTATTTATCAGGAAACATATTTCTTAACTCAGGGATTGTTGTATACCTACCCTGTAAATTTAGGGTAATAGTGCCCCAATGGAATTTGCAAAATAAGGCCAAAATTCATTTAAGTGGACGTTCTTTGTATCTCTGCAGGAAGTTTAATTACTGAAGGACCTAAAAGAAGCTCCTTACCAGGTAGACTCTTCCTTAGGACTGTGCATTGTTGGGCTGAGACAGAGCCCAGGAAAGCGAGCCCCCCTGGGTAGTCCTTTGAGAGTGAGATTTTTGCCCTAGTGTTAATCCAATTAACTGTTGGTTAACATTTTCCTATCTGATTGACTGCATCAATCACTTTGTAAAATACTTGTGAATCTTTTTTGTCCAGCACTAGTGTGGGATAATTTAAGGAAGAAAATAACAAATATAATTAGTGTTTCCTTTGTTTTCAAAGGAAACAAGCATTTGTGTCAGATTGCTTATATATGATCAGTGGACCTTATTAATACGCTGGTTTCAATAAGAGATGTTTCTTATTATGAAAAAGGAGCTGTTGAAGGTGACTGAGACAGCTTACAGTTCTTGAAAGCCAGTCTTTTTCTGATGAATAAATAATGACTTCTATATTTATACTGCATTGATTAGAACTGTTTATTGCAGAATCACAGACATAGAGATATAGAGAATAAACTATTTGCAGACAGAACTGATGTTAATATTGACTATAATCTGAATCTTTTCATGTTGATACTTTTTAATTTTTTACGCAGTGAAAGAAGCCCAGCAAAGTGGGAAATGCTGTGTACGTGGAAACCTTTCATTTTTCTTGAACTGAACCAGTAGTGATCTGTTAACATTTTGACTTCCAAATAGAAAGTGCTTTTCATCATTATTCTGACTTATCTGTTTGGTAAAAGTGGAGCTAAATGATTTTTTGCTCCTGGTTTTAGGATTAGATTCTTTGAATGGTAAACTATTTTGTTACCTACTGGTACTGAGAAGAGGAGAAATTCAGTAGGGCAGGATCTAAAATTTACAAACCAGGTTAGTCAAATTAAAAAGGAACTTTCTTCAGAGTTGCTTAAAACTGCTGTGGCTTGCCTTTTGAAACATTGTGTCCCTGAAGGTTTTAAAGGGTGGACTGGGTGGACTTGTCAGCAACTACAGTAGATGAAAGCAGCTTGCAGAATCTAGATGATAAGAGGTGGATATGGCACAGGGTCATGAGTCTTGGGATTGCTGAGCAGAGATGGACATTTACCAGAATCCGACTTCTATGGCTTTGGAAGTTATGGTACCATAGAACAGAAGGTATTGCAGCTTTCACCAACATCTTCAGATCCCGGATGCCTGTCTGGTGTTCTTCTTACTCTCCTCAGAATCTGTATGAATACCAGAAGCATTAAGTTTTAAGGATTTCTTCCTGTGTAACCAGTAATAACAATTATTTCTATGGATTGATAGATTGTATGATGACTCCTCCCTTCAAAATTGTATTAAAATTCTGTATGTGGGGCTCCTGTCTGGTTCAGTCTGAAGAGTCAGTCTGGTTCAGTCTGAAGAGCGTGTGACTCTTGATCTTGGGGTCGTGGGTTCAAGCCCCATGCTGGGTGTAGAGATTATTTAAATAAATATTTTTTAAAAATAAAATAATAAAAATTTGTATGTGCACATATGGAGTATTTTGAGAAGAGGCTTTTTATTTTTTTTATATATTTTTTTAATGTTTATTTATTTTTGGAAGAGAGAGAGACAAAGCACGAGCAGGTGAGGGGCAGACAGAGAGGGAGACACAGAATTTGAAGCAGGCTCCAGGCTCTGAGCTGTCAGCACAGAGCCCGATGCGGGGCTTGAACTCACGGACTCCAAGATCATGACCTGAGCCGAAGTCAGATGCTTAACGAACTGAGCCACTCAGGCACCCCTAGAAGAGGCTTTTTAACTTCCATTAGATTCTCAACGAGGTCTGTGATCAGAAACAGATCATGACACAACTCCTGGGTTTGGCCCTTGAAGGTCAGTCAGCCTTATTGTGAAGGTATAGTGTTCAGCCCAAACTTAGGCACTTCAATTAAGCAAGCTAAAAAAAACTAAATAATGCTTCCTTAGTAGTATCGGCAACATTATTTTATTTACTTATTTATTTAAGTTTATTTATTTTGAGAGAGACTGGGGGAGAGGCAGAGAGAATCCCAAACAGGCCCCACATTGTCACTGTAGAGCCTGACATGGGGCTTGAACACATGAACCCCGAGATCATGACCTGAACTAAAACCAAGAGTCGCTGATTAACCGACGGAGCCACCCAGATGCCCCGACGTGGTTGGAATTTTATAAAGAACTTTCGCACTTAAGGTCATTAAACTATGATTTTTTTGGGGCGCCTGGGTGGCGCAGTCGGTTAAGCGTCTGACTTCAGCCAGGTCACGATCTCGCGCTCCGTGAGTTCGAGCCCCGCGTCGGGCTCTGGGCTGATGGCTCAGAGCCTGGAGCCTGTTTCTGATTCTGTGTCTCCCTCTCTCTCTGCCCCTCCCCTGTTCATGCTCTGTCTCTCTCTGTCCCAAAAATAAATAAAAAACGTTGAAGAAAAAATTAAAAAAAAAAAAAAACCTATGATTTTTTTGATGTCTGACTTTGATTCAAAGATCTGAAAAGCTTCTTTAAATCAGTGTAAAACTCATGTTATTCTGCACTGACCTTTTAAAAGAAAATAAAGAGTGTATGCTATGAAGAAGCGGGCTTTAGAGAATTCTATCCTGATGTCACAGAAAACTTTTTCTATCTATGACTTAGTTTAGGCTGATTTAGAGAAATAATCTCCACAGTGGTCCCCTCAATGTTTATACCTCATTCTGAAAATGAAGAATTGTTATTTTTACCTTATTATTTTTTAAAAATCTAGGTTGAAAGCTTCAAATAGAATTTTAAAAATTTATTGTACTTTTTGTTAAAAATAATTTTCAAACCTGTAGAGTGTTTTTTATTTTAAAGTCAGGAGTTAATAAGGGGTCCCTGACTGGCTCAGTCAGAAGAGCATGTGATTGTTGATCTCAAGGTTGTGAATTTGAGCCCCATGTTGGGTGTAGACATTACTTAAATAAATACAACTTACAAAAACAAAAAAGTAGAGTTAATATAAAGAACATCAGGGATAAGAATTATAAAAATAAGACATCAGAATAAAATGATAAGCTAATTGTATTCAAAACTAAGTTTTGTAAGGAAGAGGCCCAATTTTATGGGATTCCCTTATGTTCCTCTGCAGATCAAGAAATACTAAAACTGTTCTATTCAGTAGTACTCAGAACTTAGTATTGAGGATTCTAAATGCCAAAGAGCTGCTTTGTTTCACTGTGTTTCAGCATCACTTTATAAATGTCTTTTCTGAACTTTTTTTTTTCTTTTCTGGATTTCTGTCTACAAGTTTGTGAGTTCACGGGGCTCGAACTCACGAACTGAAAGAGCATGACCTGAGCTGAGGTCAAGATCAAGAGTCCGATGCTTAACCGACTGAGCCACCCAGACACCCCTAGATTGTGATTTCTGAGTTTCTTTTTGCTGTGAGTCTATGAGTAGGAAGAATGTAGAAGTGCGGTTAGATCAGGTTAAAATATAGAGAAAGAAAGTACAAATTGGTGGACTCAGGAATAACTAAAAAGAAATACATGGAGTTGACCTAGAAAGTTTAAGGAATGTTTCTGAATGTAGCCTTTAGAAAGAAGTCCTCCTTGCATTGAAGTGTGTTATGTTCTTGGTGTAAATAATAGTGTACATTTATGTTGGAGTTGCATGTTCAGATAGAGTTAAGTTGTGAAGTTAGTACATGTGACAAAAAAATAGATTTTAGTTAAAATAACCTTTGAAAATCTCTTAAAGTGGTTGTGAATTATGTTATACGTTTATTGTCTCCTAGAAGTACAAAGTAGCTAGTGTTTCCTTCAGAAACTTTAAAAATAAATTTCTTTAGCTGAGCACCAGGTGAAGAGTTGGCTTACATTGTGGGATCTGTTGCACAAGAATCCTTTAAATACTAGGAGTGAAGCTTGGCAAGATGCACACAGGGAGAAAGGCATGTGTTAACTGGACAGCTCCATTCTCATACTTGTGCTTAGTGCTCCTTGGGGAAGGCATGTTTGTTAGTGAAATGGTGCCTATGCTGTTGAAATCCACAGTGTTTTTCCCTGAGGGCTTATGGTTGAATTCATGGAAATGAAATAATGTACATGGTGCAACTTCACTGCATTTGTTGTGAAATATATTAAGATTACAAAAAATTGTTAAAAAAATCTTTTGGAATGGGATGGGAGAAACACTCAATGGTAAAATCATATATATTGAAATGGATTGAATTTTAGCTAAGTATGTTCTATCTGACAGCATGTCTACTCTTTTTGGAATACTGTTAATGATCCATAAGAATTGGACATTGGATTTTATCTGTTTTTAGCAGATGTTAGTCTTCTTAAGATTAAGGACAGTATGTAAATTTTACTAAAAATTGCCATAGCATTAAAAAAGTATGAGCTGTTCCTCAGAAATATTATGTGTTGTTTGCTGCCATGTTTTGTACCCTGTTGTTTTTTAAATGAACCAATACTGTTTGATTCAACTAGAGTTAACTTACAGAGGCACTAAAAATAATGTGTCTTTTTAAATTCAGTTTCTTGGGGCGCCTGGGTGGCACAGTCGGTTAAGCGACCGACTTCAGCCAGGTCACGATCTCGCGGTCCATGAGTTCGAGCCCCGCGTCAGGCTCTGGGCTGATGGCTCAGAGCCTGGAGCCTGTTTCAGATTCTGTGTCTCCCTCTCTCTCCCCCTCCCCTGTTCATGCTCTGTCTCTCTCTGTCCCAAAAATAAACGTTGAAAAAAAAAAAAATTCAGTTTCTTAACAAAAGGTCTCATTGGAGATGACTAATAGCTATTTAAGAAAACTTAGAGAATATTAATGTTTTACTTTTTATCTTCAACACCTTTTGAAATTTCAATCTTATAAATTCAGTAGTAATAACTGAGTACGGTATAATCTTCACCTAGGTCACCAGTTAGCATCTTGCCATTTGATTTCTCTATACCCACATACATTTTTTTGAATCACTTTCAGTAAGTTGCAGATATCATAACCCTTCATTCCTGAATATTTAAAATATGTATCACCTAAGAACAAGGACTTTCTCTACGTATTATGTTACAGTTATCGAATTCAGGGAATTAAACATTGATTGAGTCGTATTGTCTAATACGCATCTCTATTCAAATTTGCCTCTATTCCAGTAATGGCCTTTGGTTTTTTCCATCCAGGATTTCATTCCACATTTAGTAGTCACTAAACTGTTCTTTACTCACTCTCCTTTAATAATACATTGTGGCTATCAAGTGTTGCTAGTATTACTAGACATTGTTAGGTATAGCTTTCCCATAATGTTGGCTGTCTTCAGGCTGTAGTAGATGCTAATGGATACCAGAGTAATAAAAAACAACATTCTGGGGGCGCCTGGGTGGCTCAGTCGGTTAGGCGGCCAACTTCGGCTCTGGTCATGATCTCGCGGTCTGTGAGTTCGAGCCCTGCATCAGCTCTGTGCTGACAGCTGAGCCTGGAGCCTGTTTCAGATTCTGTGTCTCCCTCTCTCTGACCCTCCCCCGTTCATGCTCTGTCTCTCTCTGTCTCAAAAATAAATAAACGTTAAAAAAAAAAAAAAAAAAAAAAAAAACAGCATTCTGGCCCTGTCACTTAACCTGGTGTGTGTGATTTTTGAACAACTAATTTGACCTTCCAAGGGGGTTTTTGATGTCTACAAAATGGAAATTAAAAAAACAAAAAACAAAAAAACAAAGCACTTTCTCATAGGCCTTGGTGAGAATTAAAAGAGATAATATGTGCGAAAATGCGTTTATAAACTATTAGTGTTATACAAATGAGAGGGGCTGTTTTCTCTGGCATTGAGAGCCCCTGAATATACAGAATGGGGCGGGGGGGGGGGAAGTGGGGGGAGGAAGGGAACTGCTTTTAAAAGGAGTTAAATGTAATCTGGACTATTTAATAGGTTACAGCTTTGAAAACAGAGACTTGTACTCCTCAGAGTTTAGTTTGGGGCTGCTTTGTGTTCTCACCCCCTAAACGAGAAAAATAGCTATCATTCCAGACACACACCTACCTCTTTCAAATGTAATAAAAGCTATTTAACTGCTGTTTTCTTAAGATTTCTGAAGTCAAATGGACCAATAAGTGGATGATGGTATTACAGAGATTTGAAAAATCTATAACCATGAGGTCTTCAGTAGTAAATTAATTCTTTTTATAAGAGCAATGTTTTTTTATTCAGTTATAACAAAGGAATGATATAAAATTGTTTCTTGGCACATGAAAGCATTCAACCCGTTTAGAAACTAATGAAATTGGTTTTGGAAAAAAGTGAATGTATGCAGTATTTTTATTTAAATAATTATTTTACTGAAATAAAAACCAATAATGCTAATGCTATGGTATGTTACAAAATGGTATATATGCCCTGTGTGAGTTAAGCGAATATTCTAAAGGAATATTTTTAAATGATTTTTTAAAATGGAGGTATGATGTTCTACACTGGGTTTGTGGTTACAAATTCATATCCATTATAATTCATTTGTAACGAATTATTTGCATAATTGCATTTATATTAGTTTTTTGTTGATGTTTATGTTACTGAGGTACAATTTACATTACCTTAACATTCATCCTTCTTAGTACAATGTGCTGAGCTTTAACAAATGTATGTAGTCATGTAAAACTACTGTAGTCAAGATACAGGATTTATCTAGCACTCCAAGAAGTTTCCTTGTATCCTTTACAATCAGTCCATCCCCTTAACCCCAACTCCTGAAAACCCCTGATAGTTTGCCTTTACTAGAATGTCCTATAAATGGAGCCACAGAGCATGTAGCTTTGAGTCTGGTTTCTGTCACGTAGCATAATATAAAATTTTTCTAAGTAAAAATTTTTTTTAGCATAGTACATTTAGATTCATCTATGTGTCATGAGTGTAAAAGCAGTTTTTTCTATTTCTGTGTAGTTTATTGTAGGGATGTTTACCAAGTTTATCCATTCACCAGCTAAAGGGCATTTGTGTTATTTCCAGTTTGGAGAGATTATGAATAGGGCTGCTGTAAACATTAGCATGAAACATATATTTTCATTTCTCTTGGATAACTACTGAGGAGTGGGATTGCTGGGTAGTATGCTAAGCATATACTTAAATTTATAAGAAACTGCATCTTTTCAAAAGTGACCACATTATTTTGCATGCCTGTCAGTACTGTATGAGAACTGGAAGAAAACAGTTTGAGAGTTCAGTTGCTCTGAGTCTTTCCCCAGCACTGGTGTTGTCAGGTCTTTTGTTTATATTTTTCTTAATTTTAGTCAGTCTAATAAGTATGTAGGGGTAGCTCTTTATGATTTTAAATCACATTTCCTTAATGATGGGGAGCTTTTCACATGCGTTTATGCCATCTGTATATCTTTTTAGTGAAATGTCTTCATACCTTTTGCCTGTTTTTAAAAAAATTATGTTGTTATTGAGTGTTATGAGTTCTTTATGTATTTTAGATACAAGTCCTTTTTCAGATATGTGTTTTGCAGTATTTCCTCCCAGTCTACCAGTAGTCATTTCATTTTCTTAACAGTATATTTCAAGGAGCAGAAGTTCTTAATTTTGATGAAGTCCATTTTATCAATTTTTTTCTTCTCTGGGTTGAGGCTTTTAAAGTTGTCATATGTAAGAAATCTGCCTAACCTGTGGTGTCCAATGGAAACCAATTTGTTGCTAATCTACTAGAAAACTTAGTTTTAGTCACAAATACTATCATGAAGCATCTTTGAATAATCAAAGAAAAGTTTCAGAATTTAATGTTCTAGGAATGTTACAGAGGAATTAAGTCTGGGTTCTAATCTTTAATCCCACCACTTAATAGCTGTGTGATTTTTTTTTTTTTTTAAATCAGAGTTTTCAATGTTTCAGAATCTTAATTTCCTTATCTATACAGTATAGGTAAACACAGAATAAGCCTTCATTTAAATTTGTTTCCTTCTCTTTGTAATTTTATTAGAGTTCTTTGATCATTGTATTTCAAATGTGGTAACTCCTTCAACTAGATGATACACCATTCTAAAATAATCCTGTTGTGGATAAAAGGATCCTTATTCAGGGGTGCCTGGGTGGCTCAGGCGTCTGATTTTGGCTCAGGTCATGATCTCAAGGTTTGTGAGTTCGAGCCCCACATCAGGCTCTCTGCTGAAGCTCAGAGCCTAGATACAGCCTGCTTTGGATTCTGTGTCTCCCTCTCTCTCTGCTCCTCCCCAGCTCACGTCTGTGTCTCAGAAATAAATAAACATTAAAAATAAAATCTTTAAAAAAAAAAAAAAAAGGATCCTTATTCAAACCCTGGTCCACTCTCCTTCTCTGAGAATATTATACTATTTATTCCTAGTGACTTACCTAGAGTTACCTGGAAAAATGTTTTGAAAATTTTATCTTGTATTTTTTCCTCAGTTTCAATAATTCTGCTCTTAAGTGAATTATTCTGTATAAGAGAAGAAGATAAGTAGTAAATGATTAAAATGTGAGGTTACATTTGGATTTTCTTTCATGATTCATGTTTTTGGACTTGATTATCTACTATCTAATTGTATGAGGACCAGCCACCTTCAGTGTTTCCTTGGGCAACTTTATATAATTACAGAATTAGGAAGCTGATCATCTCTAGCTCAGAGGAGATGAAATCTGTTTTATAATCTGTAGTGAATCTTTTCTCAAGTATTTAACTCTCTTAGTTTTTATATTATGCTGTAACTAAAAACTATATCAAGTATTTCAAAGATGGTAATTTCAAAGCAAGTGTAATGATGATTTAGATATCTTTTTCTTTTTAATTTTTTTTAATGTTTATTTTTGGGAGAGAGAAACACAGAGTGAGATCAGGGAGGGTCAGAGAGAGGGAGACACAGAACCTGAAGCAGGCTCCAGGCTCTGAGTTGTCAGCCCAGAGCCCAACCGTGGGGCTCAAGGCCCACGAACAGTGAGATGGGATCTGAGCTGAAGTCAGACGCTCAACCGAGTGAGCCACCCAGGCGCCCCTAGATATCTTTTTCTTAATGGAACACTCAGGTTTATGAATAAAACACCAACAAAGTGCCAGCTTTATTGATGATAGATGAAGATGTCTATTGGATAAGTGCTTCCCAGCTTAATATTCTTTAATGTAGTTGTGGAATTTCCTAATCTTTGAATTTAGAAATAACTTGGAAAAAGAGCAAATGATTGCTGTTATCAATTTACAGTTTTATGCAAGGTGTTGAGTTCTGTTGCTGTGATAGAATGCTCTTGTTGTGGAGCATAGATTGGGGTGTGGGGACAGCCTGCTGCTGTGATGGTCCTGACTTTACTATATTCTAGCTGTACCTGTCTGTGCCTCTGGCTGCTCAGCTGTAAAATGGAGTGAATAGTAACTGTATCATAGGATTATTAAAGGATTAAGTTAGTTAATGAATATGAAGTGTTTCAGAATAGACTTTGTAAATGCAGTGATGATAATAATGATGATTGTAGTCCAGGCTCTTTTAGTGGTATGTAAATTTTTCCCTTTTACTGAACTAGATAAATAATGATATTTTATAAATGATTGAGAATATGTCTTTTATAAAGGTAAGCCAAATAATACTTGTTCTCTACCATATTAAGAATTTATTTATTTATTTATTTAATGTTTATTTTTGAGAGAGACACAGAGCACAAGCAGGGGAGGGCCAGAGAGAGAGGGAGACACAGAATCTGAAGCAGGCTCCAGGCTCTGAGCTGTCAGCACAGTGCCTAACGAGGGGCTTAAACCCACATACCGCAAGATTATGACCTGAGCTGAGGTTGGTCACTCACTGACTGAGCCCACCCAGGCGCCCCAGGAATGTATTTTAACTTTAATGTGCTACCTTGCATCACTGTTGGTAGTATTATAAAGAAAATACGACAAGAATGTTTTAGAAGCAGATTTTATGCACCAGTGTATGCAAAATTACAGATAAATTATGCTGAATTGGAAGGTATTTACAATAAATTTAAATTCTGGTTTAGGAAAATGCTCTCATTAAAGGTAAACTTTGTTAGTTTAAGAACTTAGTCTAAGACATGACTACTTATATGTGACCTTGGCATGTTATTTAACTTCTGATTATTTAATCTTACTTAACCTTAGTTTACTTACCTGTTTCTTAGAGTTAGTATAAGAACTAAGGATGGTATTAAAAGGATTCACAGAATCCCTGGTAATTAGTAAGAGCTCAATAAAATGTTATCACCAGTTATATTTTAAATGCTATGTAAACCTAAAACGTAAACTTGAATTGTAGATTGAAGTAGTCTGTCTACTTTGTTTTCACTGTATTTATGTGGTATTTGACCAGAAACACCTTATTTTCTTGCTCTTGTGAATTTTGTTGAATGATTCTGAACTTTCTGCATACGTTACCTGAAGCCAGATTGCCTAGGTTTGAATACTGGTTTCACTGTCTATCAGCTTTGTGACCTTGGGCCAAGTTATTTAACACTGCTGTGTCTTGATTTCCTTACAAGTAAAATGGGGGTAATTATATATTTCCTTATAGGTTTCTTGTGAGGATTAAGTGAATATATATGTGTAAAGTTCGTAGAACGGTTCTTGGGCACCTGGTAAGTACTAGTTTGTAATAATTGTTATTTTATTGAGGATCCTGATGGACCTTTGGAATATCTCACTATTAAGTATCTTACCTTATGGGTTTAAGGAATAAATAAATGCCTTAAAGATCTTAGACAGGGAACGAAAGACTTTAGAGTGAGAAGGGACATTTGTGTATAAGCGTTCCTGCATGAATATACTTCTGTACACTCACACTCTATTTTTGATAGGTTATAACAGTATATAGCAGGAGACTTTGTGGGGATAGAAGAGGTACATAAACTTGACCTCATCAGTAGTAGCAGCAGCAAACGTTTATGGAGGGCCAAGCATTATATTCGGTAATGGGGCATAGTCCCTGCTTAAAATGTGAGCAGCTTTCTAGTACCAAAATGAAAACAGAAGATTGCTTTGACAGTCTGGTTGTGAAATGCCAAAAAAGTAGTACAGGAAGATGATGGAGATTTAGAAGAATGAGCAATGACTGGTCTTATTTGAAGGGGGCCAGAGTGAAAAGTTAGTTCGGAAGGAAGAAAGGCATTCCAGATTGTGACTGCACTATTTATGGTGTATTGAATAATAGCTTGGAGAAGTAGGAGATAAGATTATAGAGAGGACACCTGAAAGTTCGGTAAGAAGATGATACTCTTTCCTATTATTCCTTCACTCACCCACTTAAATATTTTAAATGAGAATCTACTGAATGGTAGACATTGTACTACAAATGGGAGAGATGGGAAGTGAACAAAATTAACTCATTTGTTTTCACTCATTTCGTAGTCGTAGGGGCAAGACAATCTTTAAATAAGTAATTGCTATAATTTGATGAGTGTTGATAATTGAAATAGTTATGGGAGTATCTACTTGGTTACCTGACCTCTGGTATATAGGGAAGGATTTTCGGAGGCAATTACTTTTAAGTTGAAGGTGGAGTGGGAATTAGCCAGAAGAATGGCAGAGGATGTTAGCATAAGGGCATGGGTTGGAGGAAGAACAGGTTGGGAGAAGATGAGAAGTACCAGCATGAGAGGTGGAGTGAGAGAGGGTGGCCATTTGAGGAACTGAAAGAAGTCTATTGATGAGGGAAGAGCAGTCCTGGGGAACTAGTGGCTTGACAGGCATAAGAAATAAGTGCTTAAAGTGCTTTATAAGCCAGGCTTAAAAGATTTAGTGTTATATATACTAAGAGCTGTGAGATACCAGTAAAGACTTTAAACAGGGAGAGACCTCAGATTTTTTCCAATTTGAAGCTCATTCAAGTATGAATGTCAGTAACATAAGATGTAAGCAGTAAAGACCTCTTGGATTCCAAGAAATATTTATTTCAGTAGTCTAGACTCCTGTATGAGGATTTGTTAGTATTTTCTGAGATAAATTTAAAATGTCAAAGCCAATAAAATATTCTCACTAAATTACTTCTTTTTTGAACTGTAGAATGGTTAGCACCTTTGATCACCTTTAAAAGACAAATATAGTTAGTACATTTGTGAGTCAAATACTAACTGGTAAATTCAACCCTGATGTTACTGTCTTAGAATTTGTCAGATGTTGATAATTCATGAACTCCCCAGTCCAGTCTTCTAGGAATTAAGCCAAGTTGAACCAAATTAGTAGTAAGCCTTTAGGATTGGATAGAAAGTTACCCACCCACTGGAAATGAATAATTGGCATACTTTCCTCTATTTGTGGGCACTGTGTAGTTGCATGCACAGTTTATGTGATCTGATAAAGCTTCTCAACTACTTTGGGTTACAATATTTTGTAGTATTAAGTAACAAATTGAAATTGATAGACATTATTTTGAGTTGCTGAATAACTTCAAAAGGCAATTTATAAGCTTAATTGATTCTGTTTTCTTTTGATGACCCAATTCCTAAATTTTCAGTCAGTGAGTTATATCAAAGAAATACCAATTTGTGACTTTTTAGTTTCTAAGTGTGTTCTGTAATTGATCAATCCATCCACTTTAGTCAGTCTTTGAAGCTTTAATGTAAAAATAATCATTTTTTAAATTTAAAGTTGGATAGGGTACTTTATTTTTTAATTCGTATTTTAAAAATGTCTATTTATTTTGAGTGCGTACGAGCAGGGGAGGGGCACAGAGAGAGAGGAGAGAGAATCCTACACAGGCTCCACGCTGCCAGCACAGACCCCCTATGTGGGGCTCTATCTTACAGACTGTGAGATCATGACCTGAGCTGAAGTCAAGAGTCAGACTTTTCAACAACTTAGCTACCCACTTGCCCCTTGAATGGGGTACTTTAACTGAAATATATTGGCAGTTGGGGGTGCTGAGTGACCCAGTCGGTGAAGCATCTGTTGATTTTAGCTCAGGTCTTGATCTCAGGGTTGTGTGCTCAAGCCCCATGTTGGGCATGAAGCCTACTTAAAAAAAAAAAAAGGAGTATATTGGCAATTTGAATGATGTGTAAACTTTGAAGCAGTTTACAGCATCTGCTAACAGATTAAAACCATTTTAAAAAGAAAATGACATACCAGATAGATTTCTGGAAACCATCAGTGCTTTGTATACTTTCAGTATACACATTTCAGTTATCAGGCTTTAGGTCAGTAGCACCAGCCATCCAACAACAGGGTTCCCATTTTAGTTACCACCATACTTTAAGAATGAATAATTGCTTGAAGTAAGAACTCCTCGTTCTTCATTATGTAAATAACAGGTGTGCATTGTGACCCAGTGACCTCTCATGTCACTTATTTCAGAGTCTGCCCGTGGTTGGTCACTGTATATTTGTTACACAGTTCATGCATACACAATGTGTAGCAGTGTTGCCTTTTTGTCTTCCACTAATAAACTCACGACATATTTTACAAAAATGGATCATTGACAGTGGGAATTGTACAGCAAAGAAGCAAAGAGTGATAATACTGGGAGTGAAATTGGAATCACACATGGATGGGGAATTGTAGAAGAAATAGCTCACCATGGACTGTGGATGCTGTCACCATTGAGAGACCTGACATGCAGCCAAAGGGATTTAGTGAAGGCAGATAAGTTGACATAAATGAGGAAGGTGGTATGACAAGAAGGATGAAAATGTCTCAAAGTGACACAAGCAAAAAAAATTGTTATGGAAGGAACTCTCAGAGATATTTCATGACATTGAAAGTGCAAAGGATAGAATGTTGGAAGTTGACCCAAACTTAGAAGGAGTACAACGATTTGCCAAGGCATAGGTGGGCACTGTTTAAACAACTCTTGATAAATTTTTACAAAGAAATATAGCAGTTCTCAATGTTTCTAATGTTTTAAATTACACTGCACTTAATACCAGTTTTTCTATTTTTTCATTTTCCTATTTCACCTAAAACTGACAGAGTTTTTAATCTTTGACAAAAACTTTTGTCATGGAGTAATAACAGTTTTCCATATTAAGGTTTTTTAACATGTTGCCTCTATATTACATTTATTTATTTGTTTGTTTAAAGTGTATTTTGAGAGAGAGACAGAGAGAGCGAGCTGGGAAGGGGCAGAGAGAGAGGGAGAGAATGAGAACCCCAAGCAGGCTCCATGCTGCTAGCATGGAGTCCGATGTGGGCTTGAATTCACAAACCATGAGACCATGACCCAAGCTGCAAGCAACAGTCAGATGCCAACTGAACCACTTAGGCACCCCTGTTACACATGTTTATTGGTTTAATTCTGGGTGCCATACCCTGGGTTCAGTCTTTGAGATACAAGATGAATAAGCTCAAAGACTCTCAATTGAAGTTGTTTATTTAAAATATAATGAAGTGTAATGTCTTATTCAGAGTGCTAATATGTACCTTAACTGTTTTGACAGGAGGGTCAGTGAAGACTCAGATGGTAATATTTGAGCTGATTCTACTGTAGGACTTTATCACCTTCTGAGTGGGCAAAGAAAAAAGTATCCAGGCAAGGAGCTCTGAAACACCTAGTTATGCCACAGACTTGGCCAAAGCAGGAGTTGTAGCTGGGGATAGCTAGAGGGATGTGGGGCACAGATGGTTAAGATTTGTGTAACCAATTAAGATCCTATAAAACACTAGCAAGAGAGGAACTTGGAAAGTTAAGTAGAGAAGTAAAATTACCAAATTTACATTTTTTATTTTTTTTTAATTTTGTAATGTTTATTTTATTTTTGAGAAAGAGAGAGACTGAACATGAGCAGGGGAGGGGCAGAGAGAGTAGGAGACAGAATCTGAAGCAGGCTTCAGGCTCTGAGCTGTCAGCACAGAGCCCGACGCGGGGCTTGAACTCATGAACCACGAGATCATAACCTGAGCTGAAGTCAGACATTTAACCGAGTGAGTCACCCAGGCGCCCCCCAAATTTACATTTTATAAGGTAACTTAGTTTTGCAAAAAAATGGGATTATAGTAGTCAGGCAAGAAATGTTGAGGACTGCAATGTAAAAGGAGAGAAAGGGACAAATTCAATAGCTGCTTAAGAGGTAAGTTCCAAGAAAAACTGAAGGAGAGGAAGAAACAGAATAGGATTCGAGGAGATATATCCAATTTCAAAGATTTAAAGGTTAGGTTAATATAATTACTATTTGCATGATCTTGGTGTAGTCTTCCCTTAATTTGTTGGATGGAGTGGAGTGGAATGGGGGACAATTACGGAGTTATGAAATATTTGCATGCTTCATTGCCAGTTGTGTTTTTTTTTTTTTTTTTTTTTTTTGGTACCTTATTGATTAACAAAATATGTTAGCTAAGGTAGTGTTGGGACTTTCTTTATGCAGTCTGTTTCTGTTTTTAATAGCTATGGAAAATCAGCAATATACTTCTTTGTAGAATATTAATGATCATATTATAGAAACTTAAGTCTTAGATGATGGTGTTGTGATGGAGTGTAGAATGCACTGCTGAGAATTATGTTGTTAAAGAGTAGTTCTGGAAGAATTAATCTTAAAATAAGATTAATTTAGACTTTTGAAGAGTCAAACCAGGAAGAGAGGAAATGACTTGGAAGGTATTCCAATTATTTTTAGATGGTAGAGTATTAATTTTATAATAACATAAATCTCAAATATAAAACCAAAAGTGATTACATAGTTTTTCTAGATTGCTTATTTGCTATTGACACCTGTTTGCGGTTTTCACTTGTTTTAAAGTTCAGCTTAATTTTGCATATTAGCATATGCATTCTTAAAATATTTAAATAGTTGCTAACAGAAACTGTTTTGAGTTTTACAGGCATACCTCAGAGATAATTGCTGGTTTGGTTCCAGACCACTGCAATAAAGTGAATATTGCAATAAAGCAAGTCAGAAGAATTGTTTTGTTTCTCAGTGCATATACAAGTTGTGTTTGCATTATGCTGTTGTCTATTAAGTATGCAATAACAACATTATGTCTAAAAAAGCAATGTGCATACCTTAATTAAAAAAAATACTTTTATTACTAAAAATGCTAACCACTATCTGAGCTTTCAGTAAGTCATGGTCTTTTTGCTGGTAGAGGCTCTTGCCTTGATGTTGATGGCTGCTGACTGATCAGGGTGATAGTTGCTGAAATGGTGGGGTGGGTGTGGCCCCAGTTAATTTCTTAAAGAAATAATTTAAGACAACAATGAAGTTTGCCTCATTGATCGACTCTTCCTTTCATGAATGATTTCTCTGCAGCATGTGATGCTGTTTGATAGCATTTTATTCACAGTAGAACTTCTTTCAAAATTGGGAGTCCATGGTCTCAAACCCTCCTGCTGCTTTATCAACTAAGCTTATGTCCTATTCTAAATACTTTGTTGTCCTTTTGTGTTCATCTTTAGGAGTAGATTGCACCTCAAGAAACCACTTTATTTGCTCATGCATAAGAAACAACTTTATCCATTCAAGTTTTATTACAAGATTGCAGCAATTTAGTCCTTCAGGCTCCTCTTCTAATTCCAGCTCTCTTGCTGTTTCCACGACATTTACAGTTACTTCCTCCACTGAAGTCTTGAACTCCTCATAGTCCTCCATGTGGGTTGGAATCCACTTCTTCCAAACTCCTGTTCATGTTAATATTTTGATCTCTTCCCATGAATCAGGAGTGTTCTTAATGGCATCCAGAATGGTGAATCCTCTCCGGAAGATTTTCAATTTACTTAGCCCAGGTCCATCAAAGGACTCACTATCCATGGCAGCATTAGCCTTATGAAATATATTTGTTAAATAATTAGACTTGATAATTGAAATGACACTTTGATCTATGGGCTGCAGAATGGATGGTGTGTTAGGAGGCTTGAAAACAACATTAATCTCATTGTACATCTTCATCAGAGCTCTTGGGGGACCAGGTGCATTTTCAATTAGCAGTAGTATGTTGAAAGGAATCTTTCTTTCTGAGCAGTAGGTCTCAACGTTGGGCTTAAAATATTCAGTAAATCATATTGTAAAAAGGTGTGCTGTCATCTAGGCTTTGTTCCATTTATAGAGCATAGGCAGAGTAGATTCAGCGTAATTCTTAAGGGCCCTAGGGATTTTTGGAATAGTCAATGAGCATTGGCTTCAACTTAAAGTCATCAGCTGCATAAGCCCCTAACAAGAGAGTAAGCTTGTCCTTTGAAGCTTTGAAGGCCAGGCATTGACTTCTCTCTAGCTATAGCTATGAAAGTCGCAGAAGACATCTTCCAATATAAGGCTCTTTTGTTTATATTGAAAGTTTGTTTAGCGTAGCCACCTTCATTAATCTTAGCTACTAAATCTTCTTCTGATAACTTGCATCTTCTAGGTGTTTCACCTTGCATTTTTATATTCTGAAGTTGGCTTCTTAAACCTCATGAGTCACCTCTGCCAGTTTCAAACTTTTGTCAACTTTCTCACCTCTCTCAGTCTTCATAGAATAGAAGAATTAGGGCCTTGCTCTGGATTAGGCTTTTGCTTAAGGGAATGTTGTGGGTGGTTTGATCTTCTATCCGGACCACTAAAATCTTCTTCATACCGGCAATAAGGCTGTTTTGCTTTCTCATCATTCCTGCTTTCTCTGGAATAACACTTTTCTTTGAAGATTTTTTCCTTTGCATTTGCAAATTGGCTGTGTTGCACAAGAGACCTAGCTTTCAGCCTCTAAGTTTAATCAGTTATAGTTTTTGATTTAAAGTGGGAGATGTGCAACACTTCCTTTTACTTGCACGTTTAGAGGCCATAACTGGGCCGTTAATTGGCCTAATTTCAGTATTGTTATTGTCAGGGAATAGGGAGTCCTGAGGAGAGGGAAAGAGATGGTGGAAAGCTGGCCCGTGGAGCAGTCCGAACACATGTAACATTTATCGATTAAGTTTGCCGTCATATGAGCATGGTTTGTGGAACCCCAAAATAATTACACGATGGTAGCATCAGAGGTCACAGATCACCATAACAAATACAGTAATAATGAGAAAGTTTGAAATATTGTGAAATTTACCAAAATGTGACAGACATGAAGTGAGCAAATGCTGTTGGAAAAATGATTGCAGATAGACTTGCTTGACACACGGTTGCCACAAATGTACAATCTCTAAGAACCACAGTTATCTGTGAAGTGCAGTAAAGTGAAGCACAATAAAATGAGGTATGTTTATATTTGCTGTTATTAAATCAGTTTGAAACATTCATAATTTAAATATAAATTCACATTTGGTGTTTAGAGACTGACCTGATGAGAGACTTGTGTAGTTTTGGCTGATTCTAGGCAGGACCTCCTCTATGACCAGCCCCTCCCTCTCTTGAATTACAATTTTCATGGTCTAGTTCATAATTTTCTGGTGTAATTTCTTATTTTTCTTAGTATATATCTTGAATTGATTAGCTTCTTGGTAAGTGTGTGGTGGGTGATGGGGTCCATTATATATCAATAAATTGGTATTCCAATACATATGGATAGTATTAGAACAAGGAAATGGAATGGTTTGAATGACTATTTCCACATACCTCTTGGAGACCCTAATAGAGTGGCAGTCTCTCTGGTGATAGGGTTTCTCTGTGCCAGGGAGGCAGTGTTTACTTTGGGCAGAACTGGATCAACCTAAATTTCGTCCCTGAACCCATTTTTTCATGCTGACTATTCAGTTGACATATCAGTTAGATATCTGTGATAACTGAATTCTGATCTCATCTCTGCTACTGAGGAACTGTGGGAGCTCAAGCAAGTCACTAATTCCACTGGAGCTGGTTTCCTTATCTACAGGAAGAATTTAGATTAGGTTGAGTTTTTCTTTCTTTTCTCTCTCTCTCTCTCTCTCTCTCTCTCTCTCCAGGGGGATGGAGCAGAAGGAGAGAATCTTAGGTATACTTCATGCTGGGCCTTGATATGGGACTCGATCTCATGACTGAGATCATGACCTCAGCTGAAATCAACAGTCGGACGCTTAACCGACTGAGCCACCCAGGGGCCCTGGATTGGATTGATTTCTGAGGACATTTTCAGTTCCCAGTTTACATGAGCCTCATAGCAGCTCTGTGATAACTGGTGGGGGAAAGGCACAAGCTAAACAAGTTGCGGTAAGGTCTGGTGAGGTTAGACTTCATGGAAAGTTTGTTGAACCTCTCACCAGAATTTTACTGTCTGCTGTAGCCATTTGCCTTCAAGATTTTTTGAAATCTATCCCAAAATAGTATTCTTACCAGTGCAGGTCACTTAGCTCTGGGGGAGGAAAAGCAGGTGCTAAGGAAGGGAAGGGAGGAAATACATTCCCCATATGAAGCCTATCTCACTTCTCATTGCTCCCTCTGGGAAGACCTGGTGTTTCCACTGTATTTAATAATCTTTACTTTCCTGCAGATGTCCAGTCTACCTTCTTTCTCACTCCTGAATACATATTTCCTATACAAAATGTGCAGGATAATCATCAGGATTTCACTGTGAAATGTAAATCAATCTTAACATTAGTCCTTTGACTTCAGTTTAACAGGTCCAAATCTGTTTCTCTTCTGAATAATTTTATCTTGGTTAATGGAGTGTTGTTTAAGGTTGCCACTCTTTACCCGAAGAATACAAAAACACTAACTCATAGGGATACATGCACCCTTGAGTTTATGGCAACATTATTTACAATAGCCAGGATATGGAAGCAGCCCAGGTATCTACCAATTGATGATTCGATAAAGAAGATGTGTATATATATACAGTGAAATATTATTCAACTATAAAGAAGAGTGAAATCTTGTCACTTGTAATGACATGGAT
Organism: Puma concolor; assembly: GCF_028749965.1. Classification (NCBI taxonomy): domain Eukaryota; kingdom Metazoa; phylum Chordata; class Mammalia; order Carnivora; family Felidae; genus Puma; species Puma concolor. The sequence goes on from NC_141672.1 coordinate 47,979,952, forward strand.
GGAGCTAAAGTGCTATAATGCTGAGTGAAATAAGTGAGTCAGAGAAAGAGAAATATTATATGATTTCACTCATGTGGAGTTTAAGAAACAAAACAAATGAGCAGAGGGGGAAAAAGAAAAACAAACCAAGAAACAGACTCTTAACTATAGAGAACAAACTGATGGTTACCAGAGGGTGGAGGGATGGGTAAAATGGATGATGGGGATTAAGGAGGCACTTGTGATGGGCACCGGGTGATTAAAATAAAAACTTAAAAAGAAAGAATGCCACTTCTGAAGTCACATTGATCTGGATTCAGAGTCTTGCTTCTGTATATACTAGCTTTATGATCTTTGGCCAAGTTATGTAACTCCTATCCTTTGGTTTTCTCATTTCTAAAACGGGGATTTTAGTAGTATTTAATGCTTAGCATTGTGTGAGAATTAAATGAGAATGTGTTAAGTTTTACCCATATATATTAAATGTTCAATGAACAAATCTTAGTGCTTTTGTTACTGTCCACTTAATTCTCAAGCTAGGAGCTTTCTAGATTTCCTCTCCACTTTCCAACTGTCCTCTCTGATCTATAGTCATTATCATTAAGACCTGTGATTCTAACGTATATATGTTCATCATATTTGGCTCCTTCTCTTCAGCTTCTGCCTTAAATCGGATCCTGCTTCCAGAACATTGCAGTAAACTTCTTGCTGCCAGGCTCTTCCTTTTTCTGATTCATTCTCCATAATCCCAACATAGTTACTTTCCTAAAATAATCTGATTTAGAGCCTCCATGGTCTGTAGTATAGTTCCTCTTAGCATGTGTTGGAACTCCCATGTCTCTTAAGTTCCAGGTAATATGTCACCTCTTCTTCAGAGCCCAATTCATCTGTTTCCTTATAGTTGGTTGCTTCTGTGGCATTTTGTTCTTTTACCTTTTTAGCTCATTTTACTGGTCTGTGTCCCTTACTTGGGATGGAAAGTGCCTTAGGATGGGAGGTCTTACTAATTTTATATTCCTGAGGCCTAGCTTAGTGTGGCAAATGGTAAATACTTGGAAAATGTTTATTAATTCATTTATTGATTGTGCACCTGAAGAATAATATTTTTCATCCATTTTGCTTCCTCTTTGCCTTTTAAAGGTCTGAATACTTAAAGAGACAAGAACAAGAAGGAACATCCTAAAATCAAGGGAGGGGATCCTCAGCATCCTCACCTCTGAAAGGTGAGGAGGAAGGAGAGCTGAGGACAAAAGAATACGTGATTGAATAGTGAAATTAATATCTGATGTCCTTACATTTCAGTAGATATTAGGGATAACATCATAGAGAGAATTTTAAAACTTACTGAAGCATTAATTTTACTTGTAGACCCTGTCTTTATACATTATTGGCATTTCATTAGAAACATTAGAAGAGTTTGTATATTTATTTCAGCAGTTAGAGAGGAAAGCAGAAACTAAAACTCTTCTGTCAGTAGCTTAGTAAATGTAAGAAACCTTGGCTTAAGACAACAAATTACAGCTGGAAAAGAGGAAGGAGGCAGGTTAATTCCTGGAGTTGTGCAAAGAGGACAGGGAGAAGCCAAGGACCCTAGGTTAGCAGGAAGCCCTTATCTTCCCCACAGCTTACCAGCAGTCTTCTCTTCCCTCTCTAACCCAGATTCTGTAGATGCCACTGGTGACAGTTTTCCTTACAACATCTCAAGTTGAAGCATTGTCTACATATTTCCCCCAAAAAACTTGTGATACATGTTTAGTATGATATAATATTGTTAGTAATATACCTTGGGTTATTTTAGATTTGTGTAACAGTCTGATTTGGAATGTAGCTATTGTTTATAACGTTTCTTTATGGTAAGTGAACTTTTGGAACATAATCATTTCGTACGGTAGGGTTTGTCTTGGACAAAGTAATTCATTCTTTTTAAAGATGTGAGAAAGAAGAGGAAGTCAGTTCAGTTTGGTTTCCCCATGTCTAAGGAAATCTCCCTTGTGTTTCTGGTTAGTATAGAAGCATGTTTCAGTTCTAAAGTTGAAGACAAAATGGGTTTTTTCTTGGTGGTGTCTTCAGGGTTAATGTTTTCTTGGGGTAGTAATGAAGGGTCTTTAAAATTTTCAATATGAAGATTTATTCATTTATCAGGGATTGTGTGCCAGGCAGTGTTCTAGGTGCTAGCAATATAATGGTGGTTTAAATAGACATTGTTTTCATTTTAGGGATTATAATCTAGTAGGGAAGAAAACACTTATCCCTCCCATGAACAACAAACAAAACGAATGCAAATTTTGATCATCAGTATCACAGTGTACTGAAATAGAGGATAATGGAGGGACATAGGATATTGGAAGGTTTATCTTAGGGTGGTGAAAAAGCCTTCTCTGGGAATATGAAATTTAAACTAAAATTTGAAAGATGAGAGGTATTTAGACATTCAGAGTAGAATAGCATGTGCACAGCAACTGAGGCAGGAAAGAGGTTGTTAGTTCTTGGAATAAAAGGAGGAAAGTGTGGTTGAAGCAGAGGAAGGGTAAGTAGCACAAGGTAAACTCAGAGAAGTAAATAACCCATAGTGTGTGGGGCTTTGTAGACTGTGATAAGGCATTTGGATTTTATTTTGAGTGCATTTGGAAGCTGTTAAAGTCTTTTCAGCAGGGGAATGACATGAGTGTTGAGTAGATCACCTTGGATATTATGTGGGAAGTGCTGAATGGAATCAGGAGACTGGTTAGGAGGCTGTTCCAGTGGTCAGTGGAAGAGGTGATAGTGACCTGAACAAAATAAGTTCATGCCAGTGGAAACTGGAGAGTTTGGGAAGTTGAACTGAAAGGACTGCTGATAAATGTGGGGGATGGTGGGGAAAGAAGAATCCATTACCTCTAGATTCTGGCTTGAGCAACTGGGTTGGCAGTTAGTGCTATTTAGTGATAGTAGGGATTGGAAAAAATTGGGTTGTTCTGGATATACTAAGTTTGAGATGCTTGCGAAACATCCAGATGGAGATATGGGATAGGCAGTAGGTTGTATAAGCTAGTGCTCTATGCAGAAGGTTGGGCTGGAGATAAAAATTAGAAATGTTAAGTGTATAGATGCCATTTAATGCCATGGGAATGGATGAGATACCTTAGGGGGCCAGTATAAGAAGTGTGGTTCCTAGAAGGTGGGAAGAGCAGCAGAGCATAGTTAATAGGATGGGTTTGAGATAAATAGACACTTAGACACTTCTTTTGTCATAACACAAAGGCAGAAGATCTGTACAGATTCAAATGCAAGAGGGTTTTAGATTTGGTTGGCATGTAGGTGAAATAGTTCCAGTCTGATAGTTTCTGTATTTTCTGAAGTAGAATCCATGATTATCTACCTAGAAGGAGGGAGGATAGTCATGAATTTGAGGAAGGTTGTGAAGGTTGAAATATAGCAGTGGATGAAAGAAACCTAGGATTGCCCAGTGGTGTCTTAGACCCTGATGATAATAAAATTTATAATAGAGGCATACTTTGGAGATGCTTTGGATTCGGTTCTCAATCACCACAATAAAATGAATATCCCAATAATATAGTCTAATGAAATTTTTGGTTTCCCAGTGCATATAAAGTTATGTTTACACTATAGTCTGTTAAGTGTGCAGTAGCATTATGTCTAAAAAACAGTATACATACCTTAATTTTAAAATAGTTTGCTACTAAAAACTGCTATCATCTGAGCCTTCAGCAAGTCATAATCACTGATCACAGATCACTGTAACAAAAAATAAAAGTTTGAAATACTGCAAGAATTACCAAACTGTAACAGAAGCACAGAGTGAGCAGATGCTTTTGGAAAAATGGTGCCAGTAGATTGGCTCAAAGCTGGGTTGCCGCAAAGCAAGTACAATAACAAGTTGTGCCTGTAATTGTTTCAGTCAGTCTGGTTGTGAAGTGAAGGAGGGAGGATCCTCTAAGTTTGGTAGAGGAGTGATTAGGCAGTAGAAGTAAATGGTGCAGTGGAAGAGTTGGAAAGTCTTATTTTGGAGGTCAAGAGGACCGTGGCCTGTGATGTGGACTGGCCTGGTCGGTTTGCATGGCTTGCTTGCAGTGGTGTCAGAGCCAGTTGTTTATTAGTAGCTTTGTTAATAGCTTACTAGGATCGAAGAGTTCTTTGCCATCAGTAAAGACAGGGTAAATTCTTGACATGCAGTAGTTATTACCACCTAATTTGGGGTTTTAAGAGGATCCCAAAACAAAAGGAAACAGCAGAAAGTGTATATAATATTTGCGCAGTAGAAAAATATCTGTTTACAAAAAATAAGGCATGTGCCCAGCAAGTGTCTGTGTACTTATAATTTAAAATAAAATGTTGACTTAGCAAAGATTATCTAATGTAAACTTTGCTTCTGGTTTATGGAAGTTATGAGAATGCTAAACAAATTTTGTATTTCCTTCCTGAATGAATATTATTTCGTAAATATGCAACTAGAAATCTAAGCTACTTAAAAGTAACATCTTGTTTCCTGTTTATTTCAAACTGTTACTAATTAGTTACTTATTTTTAAAATGTGAGTACTTGAATAAGTTAATTCAGTTAACTTTCTATTTGGCTTTTTGTTTTTACTTTTAAACAATTAAAATTTTTAATTTTTTATTTCATTTATTATTTTTTTATACATAGTTTATTTTGAAAGAGAGAGAGAGAGTGCACGTGAGCAGGAGAGGCAGGAGAGGCGCAGGGAGTGAGAGAAAATCCCAAGGAGGCTCCCTGCTGTCAGCGTGGAACCTGATGCAGGGCTCAAACCCACAAACCATGAGAGCATGACCTGAGCCAAAATCAAGAGGCAGACACTTAACTGACTGAGCCACCTAGGTGCCCCTAAAATTTTTTTAAAATGAAAGTAAATAGTTGCGTTTTAGAATTGCATATCAAAATGGTCAAGAAGGAATTGTGGCCCTATTAGGACAAGATTAAATAGTGTGTTAATAGTGCATCCCCTTTCTCTGTTCATATTTTCTAGAGTGTAAGATAGCTGTCATTGCATAAAGAGGGACATATTTTCTGTAGCAGAAAGCATTTGAAATATTTGCTTTTCTTTTGTGACTCATGGAGCTGGTGAATGCCTCAAAGCCATTTGGTAGAATAAGCAATATTTGTATACTTAGCACCCCAATAATGAAACCCTAAGCCTTCTGTTCCTTAGAATATACATGTGGTGTCTTTGTAGGATAAATACTCAACTACATGAATTTGAGCATTCTGTTACAGTCAAGGAGGAAGATTTATATTGATTCAGTTAGTGTTTTAGCCATTTGCGATTTTAATGATATGAATTTGCATGCCTAGCAAATAGTGTTATTTTTATGTGTAACAGAGCACAACATGATTGGGTCTTTTAAATAAGGAAGGAATAGGGGCGCCCGGGGGCTCAGTCGGTTGAGCGTCCGACTTCCACTCAGGTCACGATCTCACAGGTCATGAGTTTGAGCCCCTTATCGGGTTCTGTGCTGACAGCTCAGAGCCTGGAGCCTGCTTCAGATTCTGTGTCTCCCTCTCTCTCTCTGCCCCATCCCCACTCATGCTCTGTCTCTCTCTCTGTCTTAAAAATAAATAAAACATTTTAAAAAATTAAATAAGGAATACAGGAGTAATTCTTTCCAGAATCCTGGCAAAATGTGTTTTTTTTTAATTAATTAATTAATTTAAATAAAAAGCTTATTTTTAAATTCCAGTATAATTAATGTGCACTGTTATTATTAGTTTCAGGTGTACAACATAGTGATTCAACAATTCTATACATTATTCAGTGTTGGCAAAATATTTTGAAAAATCAGCACATACTAATAAAATTTATTATAGAAGACCTTTACTGGGTATATGAAATTAAAAATAGTTCTTGAATTCTAAAAAATTACTAAAAAGGCAAAATTGATGAATAATGTTTTGTCCCCTAAAAAAAGAAAACAAACAGTGACTTTATTGTATATTTTCCCTTAGGTTTTTTTTCTGAGAAGGTTTGTGTTTGTGGTATGTTGCTTCTGACTATCTAGATACAAAATTTAAAATCACAGTATACCATATGTGCTAACTAACTTGGATGTAAATTTAAAAATAAAATTTTAAAAATTAATTAATTTAAAAAAAAGAATATGTTAAATAGGGGTGCCTGGCAGGTCAGTTTGAAGAGCATGTGACTCTTGACCTTGGGATCATGAGTTTGAGCCCCTGTGCATCTATACATTGAGTGTAGACATTAAATAAATAAACTTTTCTAAAAGGGTAAAATGAATGAATGAATGAATGAATGAATGAATGAATGGTTCGGTGGGGGGGAAGGTCTTTGTACCGTATTTGTAACTGATATGAAAGTTTGAATTATGTAAAAATTTTATGAGTTGTAAAAAATTTTTTAAATTGAGAAAAATTATAAGAAAACATTTAATTTTTTTAAGTCATAAAAAAATAAATAAAATCACAATATACCAAATAAAGGAGGTGGTTACACTATACCTAGAATATAACTGAAAATTGTAACATTGGAAAAATTGACCATTAGAACATGGTTGAGCGTGATCTACCCCTTCAATGGTTTTATAATGCTGATAAAACAAGTCCGTTTATGGTGATGCTTGCTAATTCCTCCCATGCGTGGCAAGTACTAGCCCGATTATTCCTGTGTGTGTGTGTGTGTGTGTGTGTGTGTGTGTGTGTGTGTGTGTGTGTGTGTGTGTGACATTCAGTTGTCTGATGCTGTGTTTGAAACACCAAGGCTGCCATTCTGAAAAATCAGAAATGTTTGTTTTGAACTTGGTGCAGGGCCTAGATTTTGATGTAGAAGGGAGTTACATACATGGAAAGTTGTTCTAAAGTTTTAGATTATGGAAACGTTTCTTTATAAATCTAATACCACACAAAACAATAAACCATTATTTTACTAATCAATAGTATTTTCATTTGCTTTTCATTATTTATTCAGAATTATCTATAGATGTCCATTTTACTTTTATAATCAGCATAGGAGCACCTGGGTGGCTCAGTCAGTTTAAGTGTCCGACTCTTAATTTCAGCTCATGTCATGATCTCACAGCCTTGGGATCAACCCCCGAGTCAGTCCATGCTGGGCATAGAGTCTGCTTAAGATTTTCTCTCTCCCTCTACCCCTCCCCTGAGTTCTCGTTCTCTCTCTCTCTCTCTCTCTCTCTCTCTCTCTCTCTCTCTCTCAAATAAATAAATAAATAAATAAATAAATAAATAAATAAAATCAACATAAAGTTTTTATGCTTCTACTGAGTCTTTAATTGGAGGAATATATAAACAAATGTGTTGTGTGAAATCTACCCCTGCGCACATAGTGTTTATGGCAGTTACAGTTGCATATGTTATGGTTTAACTTGTCACTAGAGACAAGCTGTACTGTAATGTACTAGATAACTTAAGTACTTTCAAGAGCTGTTGCACCAAGATACACTGCTTTACACACAAACACACGAAATTTGTTCAGTTTTACAGTTGGCTCTTTTGCTTGCCTTGGTGAATGTTTCTCAATTAGTATAATATCATTTTTCTCAGGATTCTGATCAGTGTATAAAATCTGTCTTTGCTGCTTCTGAATAGAATAGCTATATTATTGTGATATCCTAGGGGATATCACAAGCCAGTTGTGGGACTTGACGTGTAGATATTAGTTTCAAAGTAGGATACATAGTATAATACGAAGCCAACACCAAAGGAAGATTTTCTAGGTGAGAAAACATTGTTTTGCATATTTAAGAGAGTTCAGTCAAGTCTCTAAAAAGTTTTTTTTTTTTTTTCAACGTTTATTTATTTTATTTTTGGGACAGAGAGAGACAGAGACAGAGCATGAACGGGGGAGGGGCAGAGAGAGAGGGAGACACAGAATCGGAAACAGGCTCCAGGCTCAGCTGTCAGCACAGAGCTGATGCAGGGCTCGAACTCACAGACCGCGAGATCGTGACCTGGCTGAAGTCGGACGCTTAACCGACTGCGCCACCCAGGCGCCCCTCTAAAAAGTTTTGAAGTCAAACTGTGACGCAGTGACTGTTGAAGAACAAATTAAGGAATGATGGTCATTGTTAATGTATTTTGAGCTTCACAGGATTATTCCAGTCTCTGTTTAAATGATATGTAACAGCTTTCCCTTCTTAAAAACAAAACTAAAAATATTCCTTGGACTTGCCATCCCTTTCTGTCCATCTGCCATCCATTATTGTGCTCCTTACTGTAACAAAATACTCAGGAAAAGCTCTCTGTATTCCTTATTACTGTTTCCTCACTGCGCAGCCATTGCACTCAGACTTTCATCATTTCCACTCCCACATTAATTTCTTACCCAGTCTCTCAGTGTCACTCTCAATTTGCACACCTGTACCTCTGCATTTCTTCAAAATTATCAGTAAAGATTTTGAAACTTAACACTCCCCTGCTTAAAACCAGTTTCTAGACACACACCAAGAATGGTTTGGGCTGGGTCCAGGCATTAGTATGTTTGAATAATTGCTCAGATAATTCTAATATCAGGCTGAAAGCCCCTGCTCTAGTGGCTTCTCTCATCCTCATAATAAAAGTTACACCACTTTATAACCTACAAGGCTCCTGACTAGTTCTCTGATGTCATCTCCTACCTATTTTCTTCACTGCCTCCCTCTACTATATTGGCCTTCTTCAAAGATGCCAGGACTTTGTTCTTAGCATCACTGTGTCTGTAGTACTAGAACAGTACCTCTGGCACACTGTATTTGTTTAGTGGATATTTGTTGAAGTAATATTTTATGGATGCTGTTTGTTCTTATTCTGTAGTAGCAATTACCCTATAATTAAAGCCAATTAGGTTCCTGGTGTTTAAGAATGCTACCAAAAATCCTGTTTGAACATTATGTCACGGTCTCCCAGGGTCCAGCCATCCCATCTTCCAACATGTCTACTATTTTTGCTGTCAGAATGCCTGCTTTTCTCGGTTTTTGTCTCTTGGCACGTGCACTGTTGACACTTCTGATCTTTTTTGGTGTCCTGTTTCTGCTTTTATTTTGTGTAATTTTTCTTTATTGTTAATCACATTTTCTGTGGATAAAAAAAAATAGTGCTCTTACCAGTCAATAAGACTTTCTTCTGTAGGTGAACAGTCTACTCATAGGATGTCTAGTACATAATCTTTGGATCTTATCTACGTTTATTCTTGATGGATGCAGGTGGGCTGCTCCTTTGTTGTGAGAAAGGGAGGTGGAATAGATGGGGAGGGTCAGATTCTTTAAGAGGAAGATCAGGGGAGTTACCTGTTTCTGGGGTTAGAGTTTGAAGACTACTTAATGCAAAGTTGAGATTTGCATCTCATCAGGGGCCTACAAAGTTTTTCTGTAGAAGTCCTGATACAAATATTTGGGGCTTTGTGAGTTTGCTCTGCCTGAGTGAATGGTGGCCAGCATGACAGCCAGAAAGTACTAGGAATTTAATGGCTCTGGGAGCAGTCTTTAACCAAGAAAGTGGTTAGATACCTCAGCTTCTCTTTTCTTAGTGGGGACAATTCTTAGGCATGTTCTACATAATTCCTCAGAGGGTCTCTAGCACGACTGAACTCCAGTTATCCACAGCAGTCAATGAACCCTTAATAGACTTTTCTCCATCCAGCTACTGTTGTTAATCCCCTCAAGTGTGCTTCCCCTCAAAGTACTCATCTCAGGTTTGCCTTTTGGGGGAACCCAAATAATAGAAGTCTGTGTTTGCAGACTATTGCTGTAATTAGTAGGGTACGGCTTTTTCTTCCCTTCTCTCCCCAGTGGGAGATAAGGCTTCCTTAATGGTTGACATTGGCACCAGAGTACAATATAGCGAATGGACTGAGGTATGGGGAAGAAAGTATTGTATGCCTGCCTATCATTAGTTCAGTTCAGCCTTACTCAACTCGGTTCATTCTTTGCAGGTTATCTTTTTCTGCCTTAGGTTCTCTATTCAGGAAGAGAAAAGTAAACTGTCTATAACGTGTGACAATTTATCTCACAGTAAATGAAAAGGTCCCAACCTTGGTGATTTTCTGTGAGCTGGATCAGATTTGCGGTTTCTAAAAGTTAATTGACAAATCCTGTGCTGGAAAATAATTTAAGATACAAGTGAGTGCTTATAAGACAGGAGTTACATATATTTCCACAGCCAAACTTCAAATAACATGATTGGGTTTTCCCAAATTTCCCAAAATTTCAAAATGGCAATATAATCTTGCAAGTAACTATAGTTCTCCCATTAAAGTACTTACTAATGGATTTTTTTTAACATCTACAGAATTGAAAGTCTTTTTCCACTTGTGATGTGTTTTCTTTCACAATGAGTAGTTCAATCATGTAAGTTTTACCATTAGAGAAGGTGTTTCTAGGCACATGTTCAATGTGGAAATTTTATTTTTTACTACATGAGGCTTTCAGGTATACAAGTTGTGTTTTTAAAAAGTTCCATATTTGGGGTGCCTGGGTGGCCCAGTTAAGTGTCTGACTCTTGATTTTGACTCAGGTCATGATCTCATTGTTTGTGCATTCGTTCGTGGGTTGAGCCCCATGTCTGTGCTGTCAGCACAGAGCCTGCTTGGGATTCTCTGTCTTCCTCTCTCTCTCTGCCCCTTTCCCGCTTGTGCGCTCTCTCTCTTTAAAAATAAATAAATAAGCCTTTTTTTAAAAAAAGAGTTTCATACTAGTATATGCTTTTAAGCTCGTGTTTTTAAAGTTGACCAATGCTTTTTAAAATCTGTATTAAAATGAGCTTTTTATAATAATAGCTTTTGTTTTTACTTGCAAGAATGTTATTTTCCAGGTTTTTTTCTTCCCCTGGAAGGCTTTGTTTGGCTACTCTTTTTTTGAAATATCCTGTCCCCATTTTTAGTTCCTACTTCAATGCATAAGTGATCTAAAAAGTCTCTACTTTTATTGCTATTTAAAAACTAGCTGAAGGGGTGCCTGGGTGGCTCAGTCAGTTAAGCGTCCAACTTTGGCTCAGGTCATGATCTCACGGTCCGTGAGTTCGAGCCCCACGTTGGGCTCTGTGCTGACAGCTCAGAGCCTGGAGCCTGTTTCTGATTCTGTGTCTCCCTCTCTCTCTGCCCCTCCCCTGTTCATGCTCTGTTTCTCTCTGTCTCAAAAATAAATAAACGTTGGGGCGCCTGGGTGGCGCAGTCGGTTAAGCGTCCGACTTCAGCCAGGTCACGATCTCGCGGTCCGTGAGTTCGAGCCCCGCGTCGGGCTCTGGGCTGATGGCTCAGAGCCTGGAGCCTGTTTCCGATTCTGTGTCTCCCTCTCTCTCTGCCCCTCCCCCGTTCATGCTCTGTCTCTCTGTCCCACAAATAAATAAACGTTGAAAAAAAATTTTTTTTTTAAATAAATAAACGTTAAAAAAAATTTATTAAAAAAAAATAAAAACTAGCTGAGGTTGGATTTTATTTTGCAGGTTTTTTGTTATGATCTGCTTTCTTGAGGGAAGCCAGATCTTGTGTTTATTCCTTAATTTGATTTCATCTAATATAATTGCAGAAGGCTGTAAAATAGTTTAACAGGTATTAATGTTTTCTGTTATGCTTGTATCAAAATATGGTGGAGGGAGTTGGGTCAGTGTAACTTGTAAGTTACTTGGAATGTATTTGGGACAGCCTTTATGGTTGGGATATAGTTTCTTGGGTTTTGTTGTTGTTTTCTCTTACTCATGGGTTTTGTTTCGCATGCTCTTCTTCACTTGGGATATTCGTTTTTGTTCACTTTGATTCTGCATCTTACTCTTCAGTACTCCTTACACACTTCAGCACACATCTGCAGCCTCATAAACAAACCTCAGCCTTCTCACCTGCCCTATCAGAATAGTGTCCATTCCTCAAAGCTGGGCTCAGAACCTACCAACTCAACCTCATTAATTTTTCCGAGTCTAGTCCCCAGGGTTCTCCTTGTTCTCTGAGTGACTCTAGTGTCACTCTTCATGCTGTGTGTCCCATATTGCACCTGATGTAAGCATTATTAGTTATCCTGTATATGGCCTCAGCCACCTTGTTCATGGCCTTTCATAGGCAGAGGGTGTTTTCTCAGCTATTTATTATTTGTTTTGTACCTATCACATAAAGGCACTTAGTATTTAATTAGTTGCTTGTATTAAACACCCAATTTAGTTTTCCTCTTGTAATTTCTCTTAAGGTAATCTTAGTGATTTTTTTTAAGTGTTTTATTTATTGCTTGTTTTTTTATAGACGTAAAAAAAGATTGGTCTGACCATGCTCTCTGGTGGGAAAAGAAGAAAACTTGGCTTCTTAAAACACATTGGACCTTGGATAAGTACGGCATTCAGGCAGATGCCAAGCTTCAGTTCACCCCCCAGCACAAACTTCTCCGCCTACAACTTCCCAACATGAAGTATGTGAAGGTGAAAGTGAATTTCTCTGATAGAGTCTTCAAAGCTGTTTCTGACATCTGTAAGACTTTTAGTAAGTATTAAATTCTTCTTGAAATTATGAGTGTGTGACATATATATGACTGATATTGACCCTTAGCTTATTTCATGGAATAGGGATTGGGGTGAGCTATCTATGTTTGTATATGTGTGTTCATTTTTCACTTTATTCTTTAAAGTTTTGTATTCCTTTAAGATAAATAGTTGAGGTAAGATGGATCAGGAGGAGTCTAACATAGGCTCTTGACTTACTAGAAGTGTATCAGGTATGTATTACTATGTAACACTTCATTCTGATGACTTAATTTATTTCTTGGGAAGGAGAAGAAAAAAGGCATTATTTTCAGAGTGTAGCTTTTGCATTGTTTTCTTTCATGTAAGTCTCCTTTTGATTTTAGTGATTCAGGCAGATTGTGTCACTTCTTTCACTGAAGGTCCTGACACAGCTCTTAAGGAAATGACTATGAGTATTGTCTTCCTTAAGCAGTCTACAACTTGTCTTATAGTAATTCTCTTTATGCCTTCTGAAATGAAATGTGGATTATTTTTGGCTGACCCAGTTATGTCATGACAGAAAGTATTCAAGGATCAGAGAAAATATGAACTATTGTCATTATCACTGGTACATAATTCTGATGTAGCATAGATTTAGGGGAGCTTTAGGACATTACTATTTTGATCTAATGACTGAAATTAGTGTTTTTTTATGTTTAATGGAATTTTTTGGAAAAAATAAAATACAGAAAAGTATAAGAAATTATATAAAAATTACCTAATTCTTGTTATCTTAGAATTAATACCTGAAATTTTTGCCATTTTGCAAAACTTTTTTTTAAAAAGTGATAATAATATAGGTAAACTTCTTGAGTCACATTCTCATAATTTCCCTTCACAAAGCTATCAGTATCATAAGTTACTGTGTATTCCTCTAGTACTTTTAAAAATACATTAACACACACATGCACATGAATTTATCCATATTTGTGTGTGTATATATATCCATAAACAAGATGTTACTGCCATTGCTCTGTGGGTGTTTTTGTTTTGTTTTGTTTTGTTTTTTTGCAGTTTTGTATTTGTATGCACGAGTTTCTCAAGTGGTTGGTTATACAGTAGTCCCCCAATTTTGTGCCCCGGTAGAAGAATGAAACCACAGATAGTAGTACCTCTATATATACTGTGCTTTTTCCTATACATACATACCTTTGATAAAGTTTAATTTATAAGTCAGGCACAATAAGAGATTAATAATAAGAAAGTAGAACAGTTATAAAGATATACTGCAATAAATGTCCTATGAATTGGTTTCTCTCTCAAGATATCTTATTGTCCTGTATTTTCACTTGTGATGAGAAAATGCCTACATGATGAGATGAAGTGTGGCAAATGATGTAGGCATTGTGACATAGAGTTAGGCTACTACTGACCTTCTGATGATATGTCAGAAGAAGGATCATCTGCTTCAGACCACAGTTAACTGAAACCGTGGAAAATAAAATCCTGAATAAGGGGGCAGACTGCTGTACCAATTTACATTCCAACCATCAACATATGAAAATCCATTGTCCCAAAATGTCACTAACACTTGAATATTGTTGGGTTTTAGTGTTTGGTTCTTTGAGTGAAAAAATAACAGTATTTCATTTTAATTTATAAAGCTAAGTATGTTTTCGTATCTGTATTAGCCATCTAAAGTTCTTGTGTTTTAAAAAACTAGAGGAGGGGAACCTGGGTGGCTCAGTCAGTTGAGTGTCCGACTCTTGACATGCTCAGGTCATGATCCTGGGGTCGTGGGATCAAGCCCCATGTAGGGGGCTCTGTGTTGAGTGTGGAGCCTGCTTAGTATTCTTTCTCTCCTCCTCTGCCCCTCGCTCGCGTGCTCTCTCTCTAAAATAAAAATTAAAAAAAAAAGGGAAAAACCTTTAGTTTTTAGAGCAGTTTTAGGTTCATAGCAAAATTGAACAGGAAGTACAGAGGGTTCCCATTTACCCTGTGTCCCCACACATGTACAACCTCCCGCTGTCAACATCCCACACCAGAGTGGCACAGTTGATAAGCCTACACTGGACACATCATTATCATCTAGAGTTCAGGGCTTACACTAGGATTCACTCTTGGTATTATACAGTCTGTGGGTTTGGACAAATGCATAATGCCATTTGTCTATCATAGTATCATGCAGAGCAGTTTCACTGCCCTAAAAATCCTCTGTGCTCTGTTCATCTTTCTCTCTCTCCCAACCCCTAGCAGCCACTAATCTCTTTACAGTTATTTCATAGTTTTGCCTTTCCTAGAATATCCTACAATTGAAGTCATTCACTATGTAGTCTCTTCAGATTGCTTCCTTTGTATAGTAATATGCATTTAAGTTTCCTCCGTATCTTTTCATGGCTTGATAGCTTATTTCTCTTTAGCAGTGAGTAATATCCCATTATCTGGATTACCACACTTTATTTCTCCACTTATCTACTGACGAGTATCTTAGATATTTTCCAAGTTTTGTAGTTAGTAAGTAAAGCTGCTATAAACATTTGTGTGGAGGCTTTTGTATGGACCTATGTTTTCAACTCCTTTGGGTAAACCCTAAGGAGTGTGATTGTTGGATCACATGGTAAAAATAGGTTTAGTTGTTTAAGAAGCCACCAAACTGTCTTCCAGAGTAGCTGTACCATTTTGCATTTGTGCCAGCAATGAGTAAGTTCTTATTGTTCTGAATCCTTACCAGCATTTGGTGGTATCAGTGTTCTGGATTGTGGCCATTTTGATAAATGTGCAGTGACATTTTATTGTTTTAATTTTTATTTCCCTGATGACATAAGATGTGGAGCATCTTTTCATATGCTCATTTGCCATATGTACATCTTCTTTGGTGAGGTGTCTGTTAAGGTCTTTGGCCTTTTTTTTTTTTTTTTTTTTTTGAGGGAGAGACAGAGCATGAGCAGGGGAGGGACAGAGAGAGAGAGAGAAGGAGACACAGAATCCGAAGCAGGCTAAAGGCTCTGAGCTGTCAGCACAGAGCCCAACAACATGGGGCTCCAACTCATGAACTGAGAGATCATGACCTGAGCCAAAGCCGGACACTCAACCAACTGAGCCACCCAGGCGCCCCCTTTGGCCTATTTTTTAATCAGGTTGTTTTCTTGTTGAATTTTAAGAGTTGGTGTATTTTGGATAACAGTACTTTATTAGCTATTCCACTGTCTGGTTTGTCTTTCCATTCTCTGACAGTTTCTTTCAGAGAACAGAAAATTTTAATTTTAATGAAGTCTAGCTTATCAGTTATTTCTTTCATGGATCATGCCTTTGTCATCATATCTAAAAAGTCATCAGTAAACCAAAGGTCATCTAGATTTTTTTCTATGTTACTTAGGGGTTTTATAGTTTTTCATTGTACACTTAGGACTGTGATCCATTTTGAGTTAATTTTTGTGAAGGGTGTAAGGTCTGGGTCTAAATTATTTTTTGCTCGTGGATGTCCAATTGTTCTAGCATCATATATTGAAAAATTATCTTTCCTCCATTGTATTGCCTTTGCTCTTTTGTCATAGAACAGTTGATTGTATTTATATAGGTCTATTTCTGGGCACTATATTTCTGTTCCACTGATCTATTCGCTTTTTTTTTTTTCAGTAGCACCCTATCTTGATTATGTTACTTTTATAGTGTGTCTCCAGGTCACGTAGCATCAGTCTTCCAGCTTTGTTCTTCTCTCTTGATATGGTGTTGACTATTCTGGGTCTTTCACCTTTCCACATAAACCTTAGAATTAGTTTGTTGGTATTCATAAAATAACTTCCTGGGATTTTGATTGCATTGAATCTGTAGATCAAGTTGAGAAGAGCTGACATCTTAACAATATTGCGTGTTCACATCCATGAAAATGGAACATCTCTCCATTTATTTATTTCTTGATTTCTTTCATCACAGTTTTGTAGTTTTCCTCATTTAGATCTTATACATATTTTGTTTGATTTATACACAAGTACTTCTTTTTGTGTATGTTAATGTAAATAGTATCATGTTTTAGGGGCACCTGGGTGGCTCAGTTGGTTGAGCATCCGACTTTGGCTCAGGTCATGATCTCACGGTTCATGAGTTCAGGCCTCACATTGGGTTCCGTGCTGACAGCTCAGAGCCTGGAGCCTGCTTTGGTTTCTGTGTCTCCCTCTCTCTCTCTGCCCCTCTGCTGCATGCTCTCTGTCTCTCTGTCTCTGTCTCAACAATGAGTAAATATTTAAAAATTTTTTAAAAATACTTAAGAAAATAGTATCATGTTTTATATTTCAAATTCCACTTGTTCATTGCTGGTATATAGGAAGGCAGTTTACTTTTGTACCTTTACTATGTGTCCTACAACCTTGCTATAATTATTTGAGGAGTTTTTGTTGATGCATTCAGATTTTCTATAGGGATGATGATCATACCTGTGAATAAAGACAATCTTCTCCGTCCCAGTCTGTATACCTTTTATTCGCTGTTCTTATTGTATTAGCTAGTACTTCAAGTAAGATATTGAAAGGAGGTGGTAAGAGAGATATCATTGCCTTGCTCTTGATCTTAGTGGGAAAACTTCCAACTTTATCACCATTAAGTGTGTCCTTAGCTAAAAGGTTTTTGTAGGTATTCTTTATCAGGTTGAGAAATGTGCCTCTATGCTCATTTACTGAGATTTTAATCATGAATGGGTATTAGACCTTGTCTTTTTTTTTTTTTTTTTTTACATCTTTTGGTATAATCATGTGATTTTTTTTTTAATTTAGTCTTTTGATGAGATGAATTATGTTGATTTTTGAATGTTGAACCACCCTTGTATGGTTGGCATAAATCCCACTGGGTCACAATGTATAATTCTTTTTATGCATTGTTGGACTCTACTTGCTAATATTTTGTTGAAGATTTTTGCATAGATATTACCCTATTATAGTTTACTTATAATGCCTTTGGTTTTTGGTATTAGAGTAATGCTGGCCTCATAGAATGATTAATCGGTCTACATACATGAAACTAGAGTCCCACAAAGAATGGGAGTTGGGGAAAGGGACACAAATTATTTGAAGAACTGATGGTTTAAACCATAACCCACCATAAACCCACAGATCTAAGAAATGCAATGATCCTAGAACAGAATAAACCTAAAGAAAACTATGCCAGGATACATCAGAATTAAATTGCTGAAAACCAGAATAAGGATAAATTCCTCAAAGGCTGACAGAGAAAACATGCAGAAGAACAAATAAAAGAATAGTAACAGACTTCTCTGAAATTACAGGAACCAGAAGACAATAGGAAGACATCTGAAAATTATTGCAGGAAAAAACCTAGGATTCTTTACCCAACTGCAAAATCTTTTTAAAATGAAGACAAAAATTGAGACTTCTGTAGACAAAAGGTGAAAGACATCACCAGCAGACCTGAACCATGAAAAGGTTATAGGAAGTTTTTCAGATAGAAGAAAAAGGATACCAAATGAAAAGTATTTTCATAAATTAGACTGTTTCTGCTTCTGTTAGTTTCTTTTTTTCCCCTTTAATAGCTAGTAAGGGGTTTGTATTTTCCTGCCTCTTTTATATTGAGTTAAAGTCAAAAAGGACTTACAGGGTTGGGGAGGGGGGGAATGGGTTAAATAGGTGATGGATATTAAGGAGGGCACTTGTGACAAGTACCAGGTATGTATGTAACTGATGAATCACTAAATTCTGTTCCTGAAACTAATACTACACTTTATGTTAACTAACACTAATTTTAAAACGTGAAAAAGAAAAAATGGCTTATAAAATCACTTTTCTGCCCTCTTTCTCCCCAGCTCCTATTCACATTAGTGCCACTTTCTACTCTTTTATTGTTTCTGACTTTTGGTTCCATAATTCTTTTTTTTATTTTTTTATTTTTTAAATGTTTATTTTTGAGAGACAGACAGAATGTGAGTGGGGGAAGGGCAGAGAGAGGGAGACACAGAATCTGAATCCAGCTGCAGGCTCTGAGCTGTCAGCACATAGCCAGCCCAGCGCGGGGCTCGAACTCACAGACCACAAGAGCATGACGTGAGCTGAAGTTGGATGCTTAACCTACTTAGCCACCCAGGTGCCCCTGATTCCATAATTCTAAATAATATACCATTATTTCTTGATTTTATCAGCTTTAGATAATCTGTTCACTTCTTTTTGCTGAAATGTTTCTTTTCCCCCTTATCATAACTATTATAATTTTTGACTAAATAATTACTATTTACATTATTTCAACAAGGTATATATTTTTACTTGGTGAACCAAAGTGTGTACTTGATCCTCTCATATGCCTTCTTGTTTATCATTTGCTTCGTTTTCAACCTGTATCAGTTGCTGATTCTTCTGTATTCTACATTGTCTATGATATCATCTACTCCTTCCTCCCTCCCTCCCCCACCCCCCCTTTTTTTCCCTAGACAAACTCTGAAGCCGCTCAGTACTCCCGCTCCAATCTGAAGTGGATGTTTTCTAGTCTCAAGTATGTCGTCATGGCTCCAGGACATCCCTTTACCATCGTCCAGGCACAATGTCTTCTCCTCTCTCATATTTAATCCTTGCATTTTCCCCAGTATTGATTTGTTCACTTATTTTGGTGGACTGTATCATCTGCACAGTAAGAAAAAAGTGAATGGGTTGTAAATTTTTGAGATGTTAACATTATTTTGTCCTTTGATAGAATTGTTGATTTGAAAATTATTTTTCCTCAAAATTGGGAAGTGTTATTAAGTTGTGTGTTGGCTTTCAGTGTTGCTAGTAATAGTCCTCATGGTGTTCTTAATTTTTATTTTCATCCTTTTGTAAACTGTTTTTCCCCTTCTGGAAACTAATTTCAGGATCTTTTCTCTGCCATGTTGAAATTTCATGGTAATATGCCCTAATTCTTCTTTTTTATTTTCTCTGTTCTCTCTGTTACTAGTAATTGATTAGGCGTTGTTGTTGGATTGATTCTTTTACCTGACTTAACATGTCTTCTATTGGATTTTTTATTGTGACTATCAAATTAAAATTTACAATGTTTTCTATTTTATCTGGATGTTTGTTACTCAGGTATTCATGAATACACTTAAGATTTGTGGATTTTACGTAAGTTAAACCTCAAAAAGAAAAAAAGAATTAAAACAAAAAGGACTCCCTCTCCCACTGTTAATACCCAAGATCTTTCTTTTTTTTTTTTTTAAAGTTTTTGAGTATAGTTGACACGATGTTAATTTCAGGTGTACAACATAGTGATTCAACACATTTATACATGATGCTATTGTATCCCCCGCTACTGTTCACATATTTTACCCATCCCTCCCAACCCCCTGCCCTCTGGCGACCATCAGTTTGTTCTCTGTATTTATTAGGTCTGATTCTGATTTTTGTTTGTTTATTGATTTGATTTTTTTAGATTCCACATATGTGTGAAATCATATGGTATTTGTACTTTCTCAGACCTATTTCACTTAGCATAATGTTGTTGCAAATGGATGATCTCATCCTTTTTATGGCTGCATAATATTCTGTTTGTGTGTGTGTGTGTGTGTGTGTGTGTGTGTGTGTGTGTGTGTACACAGATATATAATGTGTAATATATATGCATACACACTCCACATCTTCCTTATCTGTTTATATATCAGTGGATGTAGGTTGCTTCCATATCTTGGCTATTGTAAGTAATGCTGCAGATAAACATAGGGGTGTATATATCTTCTCAAGTTAGTGTTTTCATTTTTCTTGGGTAAATACCCTGTAGTGGAATTATTGGATCATATGGTAGTTCTATTTTTTATTTTTTGAGGAAACTCCATACTGATTTCCACAGTGAGTATACTAATTTACGTTCCCACCAACAGTGCATGAGGGTTCCTTGTTCTCCATATCCTTGCTAACACTTGTTGTTTGTCTTTTTGATTTTAGCCATTCTGACTAGGTGTTCCGTGATATTTCATTGTGGTTTTGATTTGCATTTCCCTGGAGATTAGTGACGTTGAGCATCTTTCCATGCATCTGTAGGCCATTTGTATGTCTTTGGAAAAGGTCTATTCGAATGGTTTTCTGCCCATTTTTTAATTGGATTGTTTTTTGGTGTTGAGTTATATGAGTTCTTTATATATTTTGGATGTTAACCCCTCATTGGATAAATCATTTGCAAATATCTTCTCCCTTTCGGTAGGTTGCCGTTTTGTTTTGTTGATGGTTTCTTTTGCTGTGGAAAGCTTTTTATTTTGGTGTAGTCTCATTTTTGCTTTTGTTTCTCTTGCTTCACGTTGCTATGGTCATTGTCAGAGAATGCCTGCATTGTCTTCTAGGATTTTTATGGTTTCAGATCTCAGGTTTAGGTCTTTAATTCATTTTGAGTTTATTTTTGTGTTAGAAAGTAGTCCAGTTTTGTTATTTTTACATGTAGCTATCCAGTTTTCCCAGCACCATTTATTGAAGAGGCTGCCCCCCCCCCCCCCCCCCCCGCCTTTTGCTTCCTTTTTTCACAGATTGACCATATGAGCATGGGTTTATTTCTGGGTTCTCTATTCCATTGATCAGTGCATCTGTTTTTATGCCAGTACCATAGTGTGTTGATTACTACAGCTTTGTAGTGTATCTTGAAATCTGGAATTGTGATACCTTCAGCTTTTTCTTTCTCAAGATTGTTTTGGCCATTTAGGGTCTTCTGTGGTTATATACAAATTTTAGTACTATTTGTTCTATTTTTGTGAAAATGATGTTGGCATTTTGACAGAGGTTACATTGACTCTTTAGATTGTTTTGGGTAGTATGGACATTTTAGCAATATTAATTCTTCCAGTCTGTGAGCATGGAGTATCTTCCCATTTGTTTGTGTCATCTTCAGTTTCTTTCATCAGTACTGTATAGTTTTCAGAGTATAGGTCTTTCACCTCTTTGGTTAAGTTTATTCCTAGGTATTTTATTCTTTTTGGTGCAATTATTAGAGTTGTTTTCTTAATTTCTCTTTCTGTTATTTCATTATTGAAATATATGTAGAAACACTACTGATTTCTGGGTATTAATTTTGTATCCTACAGTTTTACTGATTACCTCTAGTAGTTATGTGTCAAAGTCATTATGATTTTCTGTGTATAGTATCATGCCATCTGCAAATAGTGACAGTTTAACCTCTTCTGTACCTAGTATGGATGCCTCTTATTTTTGATTGCTGTTTCTAGAACTTCTAGTACTCTGTTGAATAAAAGTGGTGAGAGTAGACATCCTTGTCTTGTTCCCGATCTTAGAGGAAAAGCTCTCAGTTTTTTGCCACTGAGTATAATATTAGTTATAGGTTTTTCATAGATGGCCTTTATTATGTTGAGGTATGTTCTCTCTACACTCACTTTGTTGAGAGTTGTATCATGAACGGATGTTGAATTTTGTCAAATGCTTTTTCCACAGCAGTTGAGATGATTATATGATTTTTATCCTTTGCTTTGTTGATGTGGTGTATCATGTTGATTGATTTGTGAATATTGAACCATCCTTGCATCCCCATAATAAATCCCACCTGGGGTGCCTGGGTGGCGCACTCGGTTAAGCGTCCGACTTCAGCCAGGTCACGATCTTGCGGTCCGTGAGTTCGAGCCCCGTGTCAGGCTCTGGGCTGATGGCTCAGAGCCTGGAGCCTGTTTCCGATTCTGTGTCTCCCTCTCTCTCTGCCCCTCCCCTGTTCATGCTCTGTCTCTCTCTGTCCCAAAAATAAATTAAAAAACGTTGAAAATTTAAAAAAAAATAAATCCCACTTGATCATGGGGAATGATCCTTTTAATGTATTGTTGAAAGTAGTTTTTGTTGAAGAGTTTTGCATCTGTTCATCAGTGATAGTGGTCTGTAGTTTTCTTTTTTTTTTGTGGTGTCTTTGTTTTTGGTATCTGTGTAATGTGGCTTCATAGAATATATTTGGAACCTTTCTCTCTTTCTATTTTTGGAATACTCTGAGTAGAATAGGTATTAACTCTTTTTAAAATATTTCATAGAATTCATTCACGAATCCATCTGGTCCTGACTTTTATGTTTTGGTAGGTTTTTGGTAGGTTTTATTTTTTGTTACAGGTAGTCTGTTCAGATTTTCTGTTTCTTCCTGATTCAGTTTTAGAAGATAGTATTTTCCTGGGAATTATCTATTTCTTCTAGGTTGTTTGTTGGCCTATAATTTTAGTATTCTCTCATAATTCTTTGCATTTCTACTGTATTGGTTGTTACCTCTCCTCTTTTATTTCTGCTTTTATTTGGGTCGTTTCTCTCTTTTTCTTAATGCATCTGTCTAAGGGTTTATCAATTTTGTTTACCTTTTCAGAGAACCACCTCTTGGTTTCATTGATTTTTGCTTTGTTTTCTTTTGTTTTACGCTCTATGTCATTTATATCTGCTGTCATTTTTATTTCCTTCCTTCTACTCACCTTGTGCTTTGTTCTTCTTTTTCTAGTTCCTTTATGTGTAAGATTAGATTGTTTGACTTTTTTTATTTCTTGAGGTATATATTAGTATATATTTCCCTCTTTGAACTGCTTTCACTGCATCTCCTAAGATCTTTCTTAATCTTTAGCTGTTCTTTATAACATCCTATTCATCTGTCATAGATGTCATTGTCTTACTAAGAACTGTATTTAAGAAGGTTTTGTTTTGTTCTTCTATTTTCTGCATTATCTCTGGTTTCACAAGTTGTTTTTCTTTTCATTAGGTCTTTTTCATGTTAGAAGCTCTGTGAGTTCATTCCATTGCTGCCATAACAAATTTTACCATACCTTAGCAGCTTAAAACAACACAAATTTATTAGCTCATGGTTCCCATAGGTTAAGAGTGGGCACAGTGTGGCTCAGCTGGCTCTTCTAGTTAGTCTTATAAAGCTGAAAGTAAGGTGTTAGCAGGGCTGTGTTCCTTCCTGAAGTCTCTGAGAAAGAATTCTTCATGGTGGAATTTGGTTCCATGTGACTGTAGAGACCAGGGTTTCCCCTAGTTGTCTGTGAGAGGTCATTCTCAGCTTCTAGAGTCCTCCCAAATTCCTTAACAGGTGGCTTCCTTCCTCCATTTTCAGAGCCAGCAATAGCAAGTCTAGTCCTTACTCTTCACATCTGTCTGGCCCTCCCTTCTGGCTCCTCTTTCCTGTGCTTCACTCTACTGCCTTCCTCTTCTGTTTGGCTGACCTTGTATGATTACATTGGACCCACAGAAAGAATCCGGATAATCTCCCTTAAATCAGATGATTAGTAGTCTTCATTCCATTTGCAGTCTCTTCTCAGCAGTCTCTAGATTAGTGTATGATTGTGTGTAACCAGGGACAGAAATTTTAAGGAGTTATCTCTAGAATTGTAACCCTCCACAGACTCCTTTATCACATGTCTATCAATCATTGATTGTCCATTCATATACTTATTAATGGGGCACTACAGATACCAATAGGTTTAGCTTGTCACCCCTCTGTAGGATATTTAGCTACCGAGTAAGCTTTATCAAATGTCACTATCTAAAAGATTTTTCCCTAGGGCTGTTTAGATTCTCTTCTAAGAAATCCTAAAGGGCATGTATCTAGGAGGTAAGTTTAATCCATTATGGGACCGGATTCAGATTCATTTTTCATGTCTGTTTTCAGTGCTTGATGTTTGGTACTGTGAGTCAGCATATTTCGCATTGGTATCTCCTTTTGCAAACCCCTTAATTTTATTTTTCTCCACTTTGTTACATCATTGACTACTCTCCCAATCTGGCTTATGTCTCCCCAAGTTTTTCTGACTTTTTTATGTGCTGTTTTCTCCCATTCTTTTTGTCCTTATAAGTACATGTTTTATATGTATGTATATATATATATATTTTTTTTTTTTTGTATGATTTTGGAGAGGAGTGAGAATTAATGCACCAGCTCAATACAGATGTGTAACAAGAAAGTCTCAAGACAAAATATCTCCTAGTCCTCCAGGTATATTTTAGTTAAGTATAAACTTTAATTTTTTTTTTTTTTCAACGTTTTTTATTTATTTTTGGGACAGAGAGAGACAGAGCATGAACGGGGGAGGGGCAGAGAGAGAGGGAGACACAGAATCGGAAACAGGCTCCAGGCTCCGAGCCATCAGCCCAGAGCCTGACGCGGGGCTCGAACTCACGGACCGCGAGATCGTGACCTGGCTGAAGTCGGACGCTTAACCGACTGCGCCACCCAGGCGCCCCAGTATAAACTTTAATTAGTTAAGCTCTTCACCTGGCCCACTTTTACATGTGATTCAGATTTCAAAATTCACCAGTTTAGTCTTTCTTGATACAAGACACAGTAAGTAAATCAGTCCTAAATTCCTGTATGAATGAGATCATTAGTGTCTTATGTGGAGGGTGTAGGTTTACTTTGCTTTTTCATTATAATGAAATGAAAAAACCACCTTCACGTATAGCCAGTGGCTACCCTGTTTTAATGTTTTTTGAGATATAATTGACATATAACATTAGTTTCAGATATGTAAAATAATGATATTTGAATACATTGTAAAATGATCACCTCAGTAAGTCTAGTTAACATCCATCACTAGAGTTTTTCTAAAACAAGCTGCTGGGAGCCCTGAGTCACTGAGAGTGTATGGGGTATGACCAAAGCGTGTATTATGAGTATTATTTTTAACTTCACAAGCAATTGTCCTGGACACATATGGTTATGATTTTCTTATATGCTTATGACCTTTTTATGTACTTATGACTGAGCAGAAAGCTAGTTATACTTAACAGGATTCATTCTTCTAATAACATTAATAGCTGGTTTGTGAACTGGACAGGAAATGACCTAGGAACAAAAATCTCAAAGGATGACTCATGTAGTATAGTGATTCTCAAGCAGAAGGGACATGCCAGAAACATTTGGGATGCCTTTTCAAATTAAACATGCTTGCCTTCCCCTCTTCCACTAAACCTGACTATGGTGAATTGTGACAGAGGCATGTCCTATCTTTCAGGTGTGACTCATTGTATGTTCTTCTAGACTTTTCTAGATTTTTCACCCTGTACCAGCACATGATTTACTTTGAGGGAACCAATGGGTGGAGAGATAGGTTACCATCACCACCCTGCCCCCACTTGATACTGAAGTAGTGTAGTCAACTGATTATTTAGAAGCTTGGGATTGTCTAATGCCTTTGTTTTCTCCCACCATGGCAGTGATGGCATTTAGAGCTGAGGGTATACTGAGAACTGAAAATGCAACTCATAAGTGATTTGGTCCCTTAGCATGTTAAATCTTGTTTCTTTTAAAAGTACTCTAGAAAATGGTGATTCAGTTCTATTAATAAGATAACTATGGCTCAAAAGATACACTTGAAATATCTTAAGAATTTCTGAATCTACATAATCATAGCAATTAGTGCTAATCCATTAAACTTCAAAAACAGCATTGGAAGATAAGTTGATAAACTTTATACCTTGAATATACAAGAATGAAGAGAATCTGATTTTTAACTGGGTAACTTTAGCTAAACAATATGCTGCAATATTTCTAACTTTAAAAAGAAATCAGCTATGCCTGGAAGCTTCTAAGAAAGTGACAGAGTTTGGGGCACCTGGGTGGTTCAGTTAGTTAAGCATCCGACTCTTGGATTTTGGCTCAAGTCATGTTCTCACGGCTCCTGAGTTTGAGCCCCACCTCTGGCCCTAGTTGACAACATGGAGCCTGCTTGGGATTTTCTCCCTCTCTCTGTTTCTCCCCTGCTTGTACTCACTCTCTCCCTCTCTAGATAAAGAGAGAACTTAAGGAACAAGCATTTATTTTTAACATGGTTTCTGCTGCTTAGTACTTAAAATGTACTTCCCCCAAATTTAGTAATAATTAAAGAACAGTTGTGTTCACCTGTTCTCTTGTAACATGTCTGTTCAGGACAGTTTTTCTGGTAATTCTGTTTTTGTATTTCAGAAAAACATTCCCCAGAAAATAGCCTGTTAATACAGAATAAAACAAAAACATGACTTGGGCCAGAGTGTTCCTAAGAGTAAAATTCAAATAACCAACAGAGTAACCAAAAAACCATATAGTTACTAAAAGATTTTTTTTGGACTTATTTTTTAAACATGGAATACGGTATATATAAAATACATCTTTCAAAAAAAGAAAGTCCAGTGTGGTTTGCAGTTTACATACAGATTAACTTTGATTTGAAGACTCCTAATAGAAACATGAGCAAAGGAAATATAAATGGCTAAAAACTCTTGATGTTCAACATGACTAGTAAATAAATAAATGTCAATTAAAACAAGGAAATACACTGTTTTTCCAGTTTGCATATAAACTGGAATGCCCAGTTTAAAATAACTCCTATGCCCATCTTGTTCCACTTTTGCCTTAAAATTATTATAACCTTTGATCTGGTAATTCCACTCTAGTGAATTCTTGAAGTAATAAAATGTGGAAAAATATGTACACAGATATTTGTAAAGTCATTATTTATCATGGGTTCAGTATTAGAAGAATCATTAAATTATACTGCATTTACACAGTGGAATTTTATACATCTATTAAAATAATCACTTATATACATAGTCATACTCCATTTTTCAAGAATAGGTTTTAAGTAACTCAACCACTCTTATAATTTTCAAATTTCTACCATAATTATATATTTTTTAATAGAGAAAATTAGAGAGAAACATTAATACCTAATAGGAAGTACTTGTTATGTGCCAGGCCCCGTATCAATCATTTAATTTTCACAACCACCTCCTGAGGTACTGTTATTTCACAGGTGAGAAAACTCAGACGCTGGCAGGCTGAGTAGCTTGTCCACAGTCACAGTTAATAAGTAGTAGAACTGAGAATCGGATTCAGTTAGCTGGGCTGTGCGCTCGTGCCTCAGATTATGTCTCACCAGCTCTACACCTGTCTGCTCCGTTCCTAGTTTCGGGTCCCCTACAAACAAAAAGCTTCCTGACTTTGTAATACTGGATTGAATCTAATGGATATTGTGAGCTCCTGAAGGTACAAACTGCCACGTATAAAACTCTGATCCAGTAACTTAGCAGTCTGTAACATCACAGGTTATGCGGTCCTTTTGTATTTCGTCGTCTGTTCTACTCAGACCCTGACATACAGTGAGCATAGTGCTGCCAGATACATAGACCGGTCCTCCTTTCTGCTCCATTTTTCATTTTCGTTTGTTCTTGGCTCTCCTCTTTACACTCTTTATTTTTTAATCTAATTTTGGTATAATTGGTGTACAATAAACTGTACCCACTTAAAGTATACAATTTGAGGATACGATAGGATAGAGAATATTGGCATTAGCTCTCAAACTTTAGTCAGGCAACCTTTATTTGCTCCATCACTAGAGATTTGTTGTCATTTTTTGCAATTTTATGTATGGAATTATGTAGGATATATGCTTTTCTAGTTGGCTTCTTCCACTTAGTGTAATGATTTTGAGATACATTCATGTTATTGTAGGTGTCAGTTTTCCCTTTTTACTCACGAGTTGTGCTCTAAAGTGTGAGTAGTATTCCACTGATCTGAAAATACCACATTTTGTTTATCAATTTGGGTTATTTCCAGTTTTGGCTTTTATGAGTAAAGCTGTTACATATGTGCTTTTAATTTCTTTAGTTAGTACCTCGAAGTGGAATGGTTGGGTTGTGTGTTTAACTTTATAAGAAACTGCCAAACAGTTTTCAGAAATGTTTCCCATTCCCTCCAGCTGAGTATGAGAGTTTCAGTTCCTTCCCCACATCTTCACCAACACTGGGTAGTATCAATCTTATTAATGTTGGCTACTCTGTGGGCACATAATGTCTCACAGTTTTAACTTGCATTTCACTGACCGATAATGTTGAGTATTTCTGTGCTTCTTGACAATTATATATTCTTTGGTGAAGTGCTCATCCGAATCTTTAGCCCATTAGTCTGCTTATTATTGAGCTGTATAAATTTTAAATACAAGTCCTTTGTCAAATATATGTAATATGTTTTGTGAATATTTTCTCTCAATATACAGCTTGCCTTTTTTTAACAGTATTCTTCAAAGAGCAGATTTTTTTAATGTTTTTATTTTATTTTTGAGAGAGAGACAGAGTATGATCAGGGGAGGAACAGAGAGAGAGGGAGACAGAATCTGAAGCAGGCCCCAGGCTCTGAGCTATCAGCGCAGAGCCTGAGGCGCGAACTCACAGACTGCAAGATCATGACCTGAGCCGAAGTCGGACGCTCAAACGACTGAGCCACCCAGGCACCCCTATTTGTTTTTTAATAAAGGACAATTTCTTGTGGAATGTGTGTGTTCTATGTAAGAAATCTTTGTCTACTTTTTTAAAGTCTATGATCCATTTAATGTATGAATCTCTCATTCAGCACTGTTTATTGAAAAAAGATTTTCCTTTCCTCTTGAATTGCCATGGCACCTTTGTCCAAGATAATTGACTACTTATATGTGGGTCTGCTTCTGGTTCCTCTTCATATATACATGTTATCATGTAGCTAATAATTGCACTGTCTTAACTGCAGTAGCTATATGATATTGGGTAGTGTAAGTTCTCCAACTTTAGTCTTTTAAAAATTGCTTGGACTATCCTAGGATTGTTTTCATATCCATACAAATTTTACAATCAACTTGTCATCTTGTATAAAAGATCAAGTTGGAATTTTGACAAAGATTCCATTGAATCTTTAGCTCAATTTAGGTAAAACTGACTTCTTAACAATTCTTGCAACAATTTATGGACAGGGTATGTAACATAATATTCTATATCTATTTATATGGGCTGTTAATTCTTTTTGATACTGTCATTTAGCCATTTTTTCCTCTTACCAGATTCTTCACATGAAAATGAGTAAGATAAACACAGAAATTTATAGCCATTTGATACAAGGCAGAAAAGTTTGAATCGATTAAAACTTTCAGATTTGGTAATGATACAAAAGTACTTAAATTTACTTCATGTGTCATGTGTAACTTACAACATACAGAATGAATGATGGCTACCATGTAATAGAAAGGTTTTTTTTTTTTTATTGAGGTATAGTTGACATAAAATATTGTATTTGTATCAAGTATGCAACATACTGAATCAACACATGTATACACTGCAAAATGATCACCACAGGGCACTTACTATCGGTCACCATACAAAATTAATATAATATTATGGACTATATTCCCCATGCTGCACATTACATCCCCATGACTTACTTATTTTATAACTAGAAGTTTGTACTTCTTGTTCCTCCTTCACCCATTGCACCCCCCTAACTCCCCTCTCTGCTGGCAAACACCAGTTTGTTTTCTGTATCACTGCATCTTGGTTTTGTTTTGTTTTGTTTTTTACATTCCACATACAAGTAAAATTGTGGTATTTGTCTTTCTCTGACTTAATTGCACTTAGCATAATATCCTCTAGGTCCATCCATGTTGTTGCAAATGGCAAGATTTCATTCTTTTTTTGTGGTTGAGTAATATTCCAGAGTGTGTGTGTGTGTGTGTGTGTGTGTGTGTGTGTGTGTGTGTGTGTGTGTGTTTATACACACACCACATCTTCTTTATCCATTTATCTATCAGTGGACATTTAGCTTGCTTCCATATCTTGGCTATGGTAAATAATGCTGCAGTGAACAGCTACCTTTTTGAATTAGTGTTTTCGTTATCCTTGGATAGATACCCAGTAGTGGAACTGCCAGATCATGTCATAGTTCTAAGTTTTTAAGGGACCTCTGTATTGTTTTCCATAGTGGCTGCACCAGTTTGCATTCTTAAACAGTGCATAAGGTTTCCCTTTTCTCCCTATTCTCTCCAACACGTATTATTTCTTGTCTTTTTGATAATAACCATTCTGACAGGTGTACGGTGATATCTCATTGTGATTTATAGTTCCATTTCCCTGATGATTAGTGGTGTTGAGCATCTTTCCATGTGCCTTTTGGCCATCTGTGTATCTTTGGGAAGATGTCTGTTCAGATCCTCTAATTGGATTTTTTTTTTTTTTGTTATTGAGTTGTATGAGTTGTTTATTTATTTTGGATATTAACCCCTTATTGGATATATGATGTACAAATATCTTCTCCTATTCAGTAGTTGCCTTCTGGTTCTATTGGTTTCCTTTGCTGTGCAGAAGCTTTTTAGTTTGATGCAGTCTCATTTGTTTATTTGTCCTTCTGTTTTTCTTGCCTTTGGTGTCAGGTCCAAAAAAATATTTCTAAGACTGATGTCAAAGAGCTTATTACCATATGTTTTCTTCTAGGAATTTTATGGTTTTAGTTCTTACATTCAAGTCTTCAAGCACTTTTAAGTTAATTTTCATATATGGTCCAATTTCATTCTTTTCAGTATAGCTGACCAGTTTTCCCAGCATCATTTATTGAGGAGACTATTCTTTCCCATTGTATATTATTAGTTCCTTTGTCATAAATTAATTGACCGTATGTGTGTGTGTGTGTGTGTGTGTGTGTGTGTGTGTGTAGTTCTGGGCTCTTTATTTTGTTCCATTGATTTATATGTCTGTTTTTGTGCTAACACTATACTTTTTTGATTACTACAGCTTTGTGTTACAGTTTTTGAGACCACATGTGCATGAGTGGGGGAGGGGCCGGGGAGAGAGAGAAAGAAAGAGGGAGGGAGGGAGAATCCCAAGCAGGCTCCATGCTCAGTGTGGAGCCCAGCGTCAGGCTCCCATCTCACAACCATGAAGTCATGACCTGATCTGAAATCAAGCGTTGGATGCTTAACCAATTGAGCCATCCAGGTACCCCTGTAGTATAGTTTAAAATCGAGCAGCATGCACCTGCAGGTTTGTTTTTCTTTCTATAGATTGTTTTGGCTGTTCAGGGTCTTCTTTGGTTCCATACAAATTTTGGAATTATTTGTTCTAGTTCTGTGAAAAGTATCGTTAGACTTTCTATAGGGATTGCATTAAACCTGCAGATTGCTTTGAGTAATATAGCCATTTTAATAACACCTATTCTTCCGATCCACAAACACAATATCTTTCCATTTGTTTGTGTCTTTATTTTTTTCATCAACTCCTCGTTTTCAGTGTACAGGTCTTTCACTTTCTTGGTATAGTTTATTCCATAGTATTTTATTTAAATGGGATTGGTTTTCTTGATGTCTCTTTCTCAGTTTGTTATTTATGTATAAAAACACAATTGGCTTTTATACCCTGAAACTTCACTCAGTTTTATTAGCTCCAACAGTTTTTTTTTTTATTATTATTAATGTTTGTTTATTTTTGAAGAAGAGAGAGAGTGTGAGCAGGGGAGGGGCAGAGAGAGAGGGAAACACAGAATCCAAAGCAGGCTCCAGGCTCTGAGCTGTCAGCACAGAGCCCAACGCGGGGCTCGAACTCACAAACCATGAGATCATGACCTGAGCTGAAGTTGGATGCTTAACTGACTGAGCCACCCAGGCACCCCAGTTCCAACAGCTTTTTGATGGAGTAGTTAAGGCTTTCTATATATACTAACATGTCATCTGCAAATAGTGACAATTTTACTTCTTTCCAATTGGTATGTTTTTATTTCTTTTTCTTGCCTAATTGCTATGGCTAGGATATAAATTTTAACTTTTTATGGTTTTAAAATGTTTAACAAATAAATATGTAAATAAGAGTTCTAATATTTTCTTTCTGTACTCTAGCAGATTGTTTTCTCTCCAATTCAAGGTTACTATTTTATTACATAGCTATGAATTGAATGCTTTGGTAGATTATTTTTAGAAGTGCCATACTTCAGTGTTTTGCGTGGCAGTAATGTCTGGCCCAACACAAACACATATGTACACAGAAGGATATTATGGGGGCGCCTGGGTGGCGCAGTCGGTTAAGCGTCCGACTTCAGCCAGGTCACGATCTCTCGGTCCGTGAGTTCGAGCCCCGCGTCGGGCTCTGGGCTGATGGCTCAGAGCCTGGAGCCTGTTTCCGATTCTGTGTCTCCCTCTCTCTCTGCCCCTCCCCCGTTCATGCTCTGTCTCTCTCTGTCCCAAAAATAAATAAACGTTGAAAAAAAAAATTTTAAAAAAAGAAGGAAATTATGAATTCTTACATTGGAATGGATTAATAGATGAATTTATCAGATATAAAGTGTTTAAATTTTACACTATGCTAGTAAAATAATCTTTTTTCTTATTTTTTAACAGATATCAGACACCCTGAAGAACTTTCTCTCTTGAAAAAACCCAGAGATCCAACAAAGAAAAAAAAGAAAAAGCTAGATGACCAGTCTGAAGATGAGGCACTTGAATTAGAGGGGCCTCTTATCACTCCTGGATCAGGTGAGACTTTGACTGAGCAAAGGCTCAGTGTGAGAACCATAGATGTGTCTGTATACTTATGTCTTTCTGACAAACGGATTACAAAGGTCAGAAGAGTAGTCAAGTTTAAAAAACTCACCTCCAGCATTTTTTTCTCTCAATCATGAAATCACCACCAGGGAGGGTCTGTCATGTGTAGATCATGTCAGGTGTTAGTAGTTGCATCAATAAAAAGGAAGGCTGGTTCTCTGCTCAGGAATAGTCAAAAAGGGGCAGTGCTTGGGGCGCCTGGGTGGCGCAGTCGGTTAAGCGTCCGACTTCAGCCAGGTCACGATCTCGCGGTCCGTGAGTTTGAGCCCCGCGTCAGGCTCTGGGCTGATGGCTCAGAGCCTGGAGCCGGTTTCCGATTCTGTGTCTCCCTCTCTCTCTGCCTCTCCCCCGTTCATGCTCTGTCTCTCTCTGTCCCAAAAATAAATAAACGTTGAAAAAAAAAAGGGGGGGGGGCAGTGCCTTAAGTGGGCTCAGTTCTTTGCACTGCAGAAACCAGCAGTTTTGTAGTATTTAGCTCCTTTTTTCCTGTATTCTTTGAAAACCACGATTACTTAGTTAAGATATTACTTTTGCCAGGTTACTTAAAACTTCTGTGCTTTGCATATGCTGATTCCTTTGCCTTTCCACCTTTTTCCTTTATTAAGGCTTTGCTCCTTTAAGAAGCTTTCTCAAATTTCCTTCCATTACCTCCCCAACCTGAGTTAGGCATCCTTCTATCTTAAGTCACTGGACTTCTCTGTGTTTGGTGTTATATTGCATATTTTTACCTAATAATTGTGAGTTCCTTGCATGATGGAACTGTCTCTCACGTGTTTGTTACCAGAACCTAACTCAATTATGTGGCATCTAGCAGGAGCATAGGCAGTGTCTTTTGGGTAGCTAGATGACCAATTAAATTACATGGTTCTTCAGTTCTGGGCATGTGCAGAGACTGGACATTATAGTTACCATAATGAACTGAATTCGTTAAATCACTTTATTCTTGGTTTTTAAAAATTCTGGGGTGATAACAATAATGAAAACAAACGATTTAGTGCTTAGTGTATGCCCATTTTATACATTATGCTCATGGAAATTTACTTTAGCATATTTTATTTGAGGAAACTCACTTAATTCTCACTACAGCTCATTGCAGATTATATTATTACTCATTTTAAGGTTGAAGAAATGGCACAATAAGGTTAGGAATGTCTAAGGTCATGTAACTTGTAACTTTTATGTCTTTATACATGTACTGATTGGCACTTAGGAGATACCAAAAAATAAGACCGTTCTTATAAGTTTATAGGCTAATTGAAAAACATGGTTACTGTACTTTAGGAGGTAATATATAAATGTTGTAGCAAATAGTGTTACAGGAATTCGGAAGGCAAAACAATTCCAAATAGGGTATATTTAGTTATAGGTTGGGAAACTGAGTTTGTGACTTCAGCTTTTAAAAAGTTCCACTGACTAGGATTTTGATGGTAAGAAACAGCAATCCAAGCAGAATGATATTGACAAGGAACACTTTGGCAAAAGAATAGTACACGATGTGAATAATCCAGCTGAGCCAATTCATG
Organism: Puma concolor; assembly: GCF_028749965.1. NCBI lineage: Eukaryota > Metazoa > Chordata > Mammalia > Carnivora > Felidae > Puma > Puma concolor. The sequence goes on from NC_141672.1 coordinate 48,014,119, forward strand.
GGGAAAGACCTGCAAGGAACTTCAGGATCACACTGGAGGGTATTTAATGTCAGGCTGAGGAATTTAGACAGTGTATTATAGAGTCATGTTACAAAATAAATAATTTTAGAATATCAAACTTATATCCAGTCATATGTGGAGGAGGGAATGAAGGGAATAGAGTTGTGACTAGTGGCAAGAAGCCTACAAATTGAGGAGGTAGTGTGTCTTTCATTAGAGTAAGGTTAATTCTAAAATTTGATTTATGCATGGTGATTTATATTGCTGAAGGCATCTGATGGTAGACATCATCCCTGCTTTCAGTTTATAGTGAATGTAAGTGGGACTAGGTAATGTGGGCTCATTTTTGTTTTTTGCTTTGTTTTGTTGGAGGTGTTACATACAGTAAACTGGAGAGATTTTAAATTACAGATGAATATTTACAGATGTATACTCCATCTAGTTTGTATGCTTTTTTGATTTGTCAGGATCTTAGTTCATTATTGGACCAAATACTGGAAAATATGGTCACTTGCATACTGTGTCTGTAATAAATAGCAACAGGTCGATGTATCTCAATACATGACATCTTCAGGATGTCAGACACTATGCTTCACAAGAATTTCTCTACGGCAGGTGTGGTAAGGATTAGATAGACTCTTCAGGCTCGGTTTAATACTGCATACTTTTTGAATTATGAGCATCTCAGTGTGAGCATGGTCAATAATTCTATATATACTCGATAAATGATAACTGTTATTTAATACATGCTTTATCTTTCATTTGATCCTCAAAAATCCCTGTGATTTTGGTGGTATTATCCTCATTTTACTTAAAAGGAAAGAACCCGACAAGAGTTACATGATTTGCCCAAGCTTATAATAAGGGGCAGAGCTAGAATTCAAATCCAGACTTGCTGGCTCCCGACATTCATGTTTCTAAGCGTTACATAATATCATCTCTCCACTTACAATATTTGAAATAAATATTGTGAATAGTAATAGGAATGTTTGGTAAAATATTAACACGTAAATTATACTTCAACAAGGCTAAGTTTTTTTAAAAATAATGTTCCAAGATTTAAGTATCATGAGTGAATTCTCAGACTTTAGTCAAATTCTTACACAGAATTATAAAATTTTATGAGTTTTTAAATGCCTTGCTCATACAGCTATGCTCAGATGGCATGTTCTTGAGTGCTTCACCACTTCCTAGCCGTAAGAAGGAAAATAGCAGATCTCTAATTTTCTATGAGGGAGGGAACACACTGAACTAGCCTGATCCCGGGTCTGGGGAAGATTTTTTCCAAGTAAGAATTCACTTTACAGTATAGTACTGACTTAACAGATTACTAATTTAAGATTTACTATGTAAATAGAAATAGAAATAGAAAATTATCTCATTAGAAACTTTTCTTAAAAATTTTAGCTCTCTTCCCAGTATCTCACCACTGTGTCGGTGCAGGTAGGGGATTGAGCTCGAGCTAGCTCGAATAAAGGCTATTTTGCTTTTGCATCGGGGAAAAAAAAAAAAAAAAATTTTTTTAAAGGCAGCTTAGAGAAAGGAAAATTCTGGGTCCTAAAATATACAGAAATTAATCAATACTTCACTTGTTTGGCACTGTTAGGAAAATCACTTAAGCAAGATGCCATTTTTCCTATTTGGAGCTTGCCATTTTAAGCACTAAGATACTTAATTTTTTTTAATTTTTATTTTTTTAGCAAACTAAATTATTAAATTTGCTCACTTAAACAATAGCTGCCTTTTCCTGAAAATATTTATTAAAATATGTAGGAAAGGCCTTTATTGTAACTAAAAGTGCCCAAATATAATAGGTCCCATGCTATAATAGTAATGTTTACAGTATATTTTTCACACTTGATATTTCCATTGATTCTTCATGTTCTGCAATTGTAAGATAATTTCACGTGTTTAGTTTTCTTCCTATTCCAGGAGATTTGTGTTGAAATTTTTTTTCACTATTAAAAACAAGTGATTGTCTGTGGGACCTTTTCAGCTTTGTATGCCGGTTTTGGAACCAGATCTGGATTCTCTTGTTCTAGGTTCAGTTTTTGAGCTAAGTCTTCTCCAATATCAATGCCAGGATAGCAGTTTACTCTGAAGACATTTTCCAACACTTCAATCTGGTTTTGAGTTAACAGCCTCTATACCAACTCAGCTTTTTTTTCAGAGTCTTTTTGAGGCTGAAAAGTAATTTTCATATTTCAAAAATCTTTCTTCTGGCACTGGGTGATCCACAGTACAAGGGAAATGAGCTCTCATTAGGAAGGCTCAGATGTGTAGACACAGGTGAACATCTTTTGTTGAGGAGCCACAGGTGTCTGCCCAAGCCTGTGGAGTTTCATTGATGGAACACAGTCTTTCTTCTGGTCCAATCCTAAAATGTTTCCAATTAAAAAGGAGTAGTGTGAGGGTTTGCTTTCCCCAAGCCAAGCACCTTCTTTGAGGCTGGGAGACATCCTCGCATGGGCTGCACAGGACAGCTCTGGCTTTTGCTTGCCTCTTGGCTGACTGCCCCATGTGTACAGGGCTGAAGTCTTCATGTAGTTCACTTTATGGTTCCCCAAGGTATTTTTTTAAACTGTTCTTTAATTATAAAAATAATGTATGCTGAGTGTAAAAATTCAAATATTATAGAATTATGTATTCATTTTTGTTTTTAATGAAAGTGGGACTGTGTTATACATTTGTTTTTTTTTTCATACTAGCAAAATACATTTATTATTTTATAATGATAAAAGAAGGAGAGTAAAGATTTCTTTTTGGTGTATACCAGAGTTAAGGGCAGGAGGAGGATAAGGGGATTAATAGGATTTTTATGTACTTTGATGACAATAGAAAGTTAACAATACCAACTGGTTGCCATAAAACTTCTAGCTCCCCCAAAACACATATATAAAGGATCATAGTTTTAGAATCTGTTAAAGTAAAAAATACACACTCAGAAATAACGCTTATTTCCTCTTTAATATAAAATTGTAAACATTTATTTACACAAAGCAAACGTGTCTAACAAAATCCGAGCACCCTTTTCTGGTGAGTCATGGCTCCTGGAAGAGGGATTTGCACTGAAGCGGAGTCTCCTGCTCTGACTACCCAAAAACCAGATTCATAAATAAAGCCACGGGCAGCTCCCGAGGGGGTGGGGGTGGGGTGTTATACATTTGTAACTTGTGTTTTCTCACGTGGTGATAATGTACTCATGGATCTTATCTTCCTTTAATTACAGAATTCATACAGTCTCGTTATAAAAAAATTGCAATAGTACAGAAAATGAACTGAAGGTGAAAATTCTGCTTCAACTTACTCCCTTACTGCTCCCTCTTAAGAAGTAGCCATTTCTTGATTGCTGTGTGACTGTGTTGTAGACAGTTGGAGCACAACTTGCCAGTACCTTTTCTATGTGATATACTTGCGTGTCTCATTTTGTTTTTATAACGTGAATGGTAGCCTAGTATGTATTATGTGTTGTTCTTCCGTTTGAGTTTTTCCATTAAACAGTGTTTTGGTCATCTTTCTGTGTTGGAGTAAAAGGTCTCCCCAGTTTAGTATAAATAGTGCCAAAACTTTCCATGTAGAAAATGTATACTGAACTGTTTCTCTGCTCCAAAAAGTTTCCCAGAAATTCAAACATATTCCAAAAAAGAGTGTAAAAGTAGTAGTTTTACACTCCCATCAACAGCACATGAAAATGGCCCTTTTCCTACCTTCTGCCTTATATTCAATGTTGTAAATCTTTACTGAATTTTACTAATATGACAATAAAGAGTATCTCAGAATTACATTTTTATTAATTTCCCTGATAAACACTAGTATGAATAATAGTTGAATAATGTACATTAGACATTACATTTTTTTCTATTAGTTTCAAATCATGGACTTTATCCATTTTATTTATATTTTTGTTTTACTGATACACTAATCTTTTGGTATCTTAGATATTTTCCCTATACTAGAATTTTTTAAATCTTCTTTGTGGTCTTTTTTACTATGCCAAAGTTTTACATTTTTACGTAGTCAAATTTGTTGTTTATAGTTTGGGGTTTTTCACTCTTGGTTAAGAAAATCTTCACAAGTACTATAACAATTCTTCTACATTTCCTTTTTATGCTTTTATGTAATTATTTCATATTTATATATTTTAATTCCTGTAATGTCAACATTTTTATTTTTAATTTACCTGAAATTTGTTTTCTAAGTATGGTATGAGGTTGATATTTTGATAAGAAATTATCTAAAATGTATTAAATTCTTTAGTACTCTCTTTTAAAAAAGAATGTATAAGAATATAAGTTATACTAACCAAGTTATGAGACAGATTCTAAAGTTAACATAGGGTTTTTAATGTTTATAGTAAGTGGCCCTAAAATGTAGTGCTTGTTGAACTTTGTCTCCTCCTTACTGTTTTTGTTATCATACCACAAAATTCAGCAAACTCCCATTTTATTGCTGACTAAATATGTTGCTTCATCTTGCCCTGTAATAGCTTTCTGCTTCAAGTAAGTTTTATTTATTTTTTTCAAATATGTTTAAATCGGGCAATCAGGAATTACAGGGTAGTTGGGATTGTCACTGAACTGAGACTTAGAAGGAGTGTAAAATGCACATATATCCTCTGTCCCAGCAGTGTTGATAGAATTAGGAAATAGGTACAAACACAACTGTTGCAAGGCATTTGTTTGCAGTAGCAGTAGTGAAGTCAAAATTCTAAACAAATAAATGCACACCAATTGGAAATGGCTTAAATAAGTTATGGTGCCCAGGAGGCAGTGTGTATAGCTTCAATCAGACTGGCTGATTTATAGCTTGGCTCTGAAACTTAATAGCTTTTGACATTGGACAAGTTACCTAATCTCTCTGTGACTCCATTTGCTCCTCTAAAATGAGAATAATAGGATTGTTGGAAACACTAAATGAGTTATGACTGTGGAGTGCCTAACAGAATAAGAATAGGAACAACGAAGTGATCAAATATGAAGTGTAGAATATACAAAGTATAGGAAATTGAGCGGGAAGAGAATCGATTGGGTGGCTGATTCCATTAAATGTTGTGCGACTTAGGGGAATATATTTCATTTTAGAAACTTCATGAAGAAAATTGTCAATTCTAACTTTAATTCTGAATCGTAATTACAGTCCATCATACTAGGAATGAATTTTCAATATTCTGACATTCCTAGTAAAGGGTTTATTTTGCTAGATCTTTGAAATACACAGTGAGAAGATTTTGCCTAGAAGATAATGTTTTCCTATCCCTTATACGTATATGCTCTAGCAGGATTATTCTTTGCCAAGCTGAGCTGGAGTAATGTTTTCAGCCCCCACCCCCCCGCCTTTTTTTTTTTAATGTTTTTTAATGTTTATTTATTTTTGAGAGAGGGAGAGTGCAAGCAGGGGAGGGCAGAGAGAAAGGGGGACACAGAATCTGAAGTAGGCTCTAGGCTGTCAGCACATAGCCCGATGTGGGGCTTGAGCTCACGAACCGTGAGATCATGACCTGAGCCGAAGTCGGACGCTCAACCGACTGAGCCACCCAGGCACCCCTGTTTTCAGCCCTTTTAATAAGTATGGGTGCCCAAGTAGTAACCCTTTCACAAAATGCTGTTGTAGTTTTAAAGTTCTAGCTTTTAAGGATATCACTCACTAATCCAGTGTTCTTTAAAGCTAAAAAGGAGAGTTGACAGCTTTCTTTGTTGCTTATTTAACAACATTTAGATTCTGCAAGTTGCTTTAGTCACTAACATTGAAGAATACCTACTGGGGACATCAAATCAGATACCCTGTGGCTAGCAAGATTTTTTTTTTTTTTTTTCCTTTGTGTTCTTTTCCTAGACTAGGTCATGACAACTACAAAAATCTCTAGCATGGTCACCAATTTTTCATAGGTAATTTTTTCTATCATTGTATTGGGGTGAGGTGGTAGGGAGGGATTGTTAGAGTGGAAAGGAAATTCCTAAACATATTCCTAAATTAGGTAAGGGAAACAGCCATTCTCTTTCCATCATCCATTAACAGTGTGATACTTATTTACACATTTTTTAATTATGAAGACAAAATATAATGAACAGAGTTAGGACTTCAAGGGGAGGTGCTTTTACTTAATGCCATTCTGAACTTTTTGTTTTTTAAGTCTTAATTTTATCTCCTTAATTTTTATAATTTAGATGATAGAGGATATATTGTCAGTTGATTTAATTCAAGTTTTTATTTATGTAGCCGCTACTTTGTGTCTGGCCTACTGAACACTGAGGAATTGGAAGATACAATATCCCTGCCTTCAGGGGCTTAATTATAAAATGTATCTTTGTTAGCAAAATTTTATCTACCCCTTTGCTTTAATACTTTATTTATAAATCTGTTGGAACCAGTTTAGCTGTTCAATAAGAAAACATTAACATAAAATTGTTCTCTTAATTTATGTGCATTTATTCAATTACATTGAGTTCTTAGAACAAGGTATGGATTTCAAAGGGTGATAAATGTGGATATGTTTGTCCCTTGACACTTGAGCACAATTTCATTCTTTTGATTGGACAAAAACATTTATTTTACAGTTAGGTTACAGTTTCTAAGATTCTTTACTCTTAAATTCATTTGAAATACTTAACTTTAGTTTATGATTCATATTAGGAAAAAATCTGTTGTTTTCTTTTTCCCATTTCCTTTTCCTTTTCATTCTTTGTTTCTGTCTTCTATTGTTGCCTTTCCTTTATCTTCTGAATTCCTTTCTTTCCTTTCCTATAGGCACTGATGTTCTTTACATTGGCCCTCTGAAAGGTGAGCCTTGCCACAATTAAAAACAAAAACTTGGTCTGTCTGCTTCGGCTATATCCTTAACTTGTCTTCCTTCTAATTCTCTTGAACTGATTTTTTCCCCCAGATTTTCTGCCAACTTAATTATATTCTTTTGACCTTGTTATTACGTGTTCTAATGTTATATAAGTAAAGTTAATTTTACATGTTTTCAAGACAGGTAAAATAATGCACTAAGCTTTCCTTCCAGAATGAAGCTTTTGTTTCACAATTTGCTTTATATCATCGTAGTATGTATTACTGAAAACTAAGATTCTGTGCTTCATACTTACCACCTGTTTTTCATGTTATTTATTAGGAAGTATATATTCAAGCCCAGGACTTTATAGTAAAACAATGACCCCCACTTACGACGCTCATGATGGAAGCCCCTTGTCACCAACTTCTGCTTGGTTCGGTGACAGTGCTTTGTCAGAAGGCAACCCTGGTATACTTGCTGTCAGTCAGCCAGTCACATCACCGGAAATCTTGGCAAAAATGTTCAAGCCCCAGGCTCTTCTTGACAAAGCAAAAATCAACCAAGGGTAAGTTTTAAAATGCAGATATGTTGAAGAATTTCTTTCTCCAGTGAGAGGTAGAGATACTTTATTAATCTTGTCTTGCTTTGTTCTAATGCCCTCGTTAATCTGTCCAGGTGGCTTGATTCCTCAAGATCTCTCATGGAACAGGATGTGAAGGAAAATGAGGCCTTGCTTCTCCGATTCAAGTATTACAGCTTTTTTGATTTGAATCCAAAGGTACCGAGGGTTTTAGAGGGATCTCTTCTTTTTTTTCTTTTTGTTTTGTTCATTTGGATGTTTGGTTTTTGCAGTTGGTGGGGTTAGGAATCATTTATATATAGCAAGTCTGAATAATATTAAAAGCCTAAGCTTTAGACAAAGGCATCTATATTTGAAATAATTCTATTGTGTTAGTAAGTCGGAAGCATAATTAAACCTTTTTCTTTTTTGTTAAAATAATTGAACTTTTGGTTGATTTGTATTTTTAAAAGCACTAGCTTGGTACTACAGAATTGGTAAAGTTAGTTTTAGGGTTGTTTTTGTTTTGTTTTTTTAACACTTCTCTTCAGCTGTGCTTTTTGTAAAAGAAGATTTTCCTGAAATAGTACCTTTTAAATGACTTTCAGATTTCTAATTATAAATCAAAAGATGTTGCTTAAAAATTATTTAAGCTTACATTTCTTCCTATTTAATAGCCAAACTTTGTAATATGTTTTTAGTATCAAATGATTGTATCACTTTGCTTTTCCTAGAAGAGTTAAATTTGCTATGAAATCTCAAGTATTTTTCCCTAGAATACATATGGCACAGAGATTTGGATCTTTTGCTTCCTTATTTATCATCCTTGGGAGGAAGGGAACCTCTCTTGACTACCTCTCATCCTTTTCATGTCTAGATTAGTGTCTAGATTTTCATTATATAGTTTTCATTTTTTATTACGTGCTTAAGTAATTCTTTATTGTAACTGTAAAATGTATATATTGGAACTATAAAAATAATTTTAGTCCCTTTTAGGTCCTATCATGTCTCATTTTAGTAAAACCAAAGTTGTTTTAGGAACACAGTTACATTTGCTGGGGAAGGGGATGCTACGTATTGTTAAGACATTACTATTAATTTTTCTTAATGTAACTAAATGGATAATTCAGCAATATATAAATAAATCTTCTCCACAAGTACAAATATGTACTCTCTTATTTCAGATTCTTAAAATAATTGCTCTTTACAAGGACCTGACACTTTGTCTAAGCATGCTTTTCCTTAGTGAATAAGATGTTCCCTAAAATAATTTACTCTCTGATTATAACATTTTAGTGTGGCAGGTTGCAGTACCAACACTGAAAAGCAGTCACTTTTACCCTTTAAATGTCTTTCAAATCAGATTCATTTTCTTAAGAACTCTGGAATATCTGATGATTGTTTCCCTGTAAAATAACACAGAATCTATTTCTAATATTGGATAGTAATGTTTTGGACATCTCAGTGTTATTTTTAATGGAAAATTAGATGTGGGTATGTATAGACATACTTAACCCTGTAAGTATCGTTCTCATTATTGAGTATTTGATACTAAATAAAAATCCCAGGGAAAAAATGTATATTAAAACTTTTTTTTCCAAGCGTTGAATGTGAATATTCAGTTTTCGAGTTATTTTATGTTAAAGGTGATGTATTACAAAAGGATTATGTCTCTTTTGCTGCAGTATGATGCAATCAGAATCAATCAGCTTTATGAGCAGGCCAAATGGGCTATTCTCCTAGAAGAAATTGAATGCACAGAAGAAGAAATGATGATGTTTGCAGCCCTGCAGGTAGTGGAGAGTATTGGTAAATGGGATTTTTCAATGGAAAGGATAGGAGATTATTTTTAAATAGTAAAGTTGCATTGTAATTCCAGTAGCATTTTGATAGTGTTTGCTTTTTGCTGTGTTGAAAATGAATATACACTTAGAAGGCAAAGTAAGTACATGAATTTAACTTTTTGTCTTTTCAGAGTTTAGTGGTATATAATTCAGCTATTTTTTTTGTATCCTATAGAAGAAAACTATTCTCCCACCCCAGATATATATTAGTTTAAAACTACCCCATTTTGCTTTAGAAATAAGATCTACATTGAAAATCCCATTTCTAAAATGAAGCTTATTACTTGCATAATTTCCTAAGTAGCTGGGGCTGATAATATTTTTTAAGTGGCTATAGCAAAAATAATACATTTTAAAGGTGATAAATTTTAATGGACTACTGAAACAAAACATAAATTAGTTTTCAGAATGATAATCCTTAAGGTGTAGTTAGGGGCACCTGGGTGGCTCAGTCGGTTAAGTGTCTGACTCTTGATTTCAGCTCAGGTCATGATCTCACAGTTCATGAGATTGAGCTCCACTTCAGGCTCTGCGCTGACGGTGCGAGCCTCCTTGGGATTCTGTCTCTCCTTCTCTCTCTGCACTTCCCTTGCTCACAGGCACACGGCGCTCCCTCTCTCAAAATACATACATTTAAAAAAAATTTTTTTTAAGTAGGTAATGTTTTCCTTAGATTAAACCAGTGTTTTCTTGAGTGTTTTCTCAACTGTAGTTCTTGCATACCAACTTTTTAAGAATACAGTAGTGCTTATATTTTCAAAAATTTCCCCCTTTAGTAAAATAACATTAGGGAGGCATCCACAGATCTGCCTTCTTAGAGACACTGGGATCCAGCTGACCACAGATTAGTCATTCTTACAGTTCACATAGTTGAATGAGGCTTTGGTGAATGTTCTCAGATTATGGTAGAATTCTGGTTTTGCCAGAAGTCCTGACAGAATTAGTGTTCTTTAAGTACAGGAAGCAAAGTTGACATTTACTTATTAAAAGCTTTCACTGTAAAAAGGATTTTATTTTCTTCTCTTTAGAACACAAATAAAAATGCTCCCAGTCTTCCAAATGCTTTTATGCATCCAGGAAGGTTTTCTGGTTAAGACTTAAAAAATTGTCCTATTTACAATGGAAGAAAAGCTCATTTCTCCTTAGTTTATATGATAAAAGAAGGGAGTCGAAACAAAGCTTAAACAAGGAAAATCTTTGATGGCAGATAAATTAGTTTAGGTAGAGACTTGTTTAATCAGCTAGTTAAGAATCTTCTATTGTGTTTTTGGATAATTCAGACTATCTGAAGAATTTCGTGAATTAAATTCTGGAGTAATTTTGTTCAAAGTATCTCACTTTGTTTATAGTTTTCTACCTACATCTTTCTCACTTAGAATATAGGCTTATAATTTTCTAGTGACGGCTTTGCCAATGACAGAAGAGTAGTACATATAAAATGTATATGGGGGAAAATCACAGACTTATTATATAGTATTTATCTTTTTATTATAAAAATAATGCACTTTTTAAAAAACCAACAGATACAGACGTACCTATGAGTGCATAGTAGGTGCTGAAAAAAATTTGCTGAGTGAGAATATAGTTGACCCTTGAACAACACAGGCTTGAAATGCTTGGGTCCACTTATGTGCAGATTTTCTTTGATAAATACATTACAGTAAATGTATTTTCCTTACATTTTTTTCTCTAACTTTATTGTAAGAATAAGTATATACATATATAACATACAAAATATATGTTAATTGTTTCTTATTGATAAAGTTCTGGTTAAGAGCAGACTATTATTAGTAAGGTTTTGGGAGATTCAGTGCCCCTAGCCTCCATGTTGTCCAAGGGTCAGATAGACACACACAGTTGTATTTTCACAGAAATAGGATCATTTCATAGCTTTCCCTCACCCAGTGTACAGTAGACAGTCCATTTTAGTGCAGTAGAAAACACTTCAAGATGTGAATTTTAATTTGTGGACACAATGTCCTAAAGCATCGCTCTCCTGAACCATTTTAGAATCTAGATTTATTATTATTTTTTTATGTTTATTTTTGAGAGAGGGAGGGGGAGAGAAAGAGGGAGACAGAGAGTCTGAAGCAGGCTCCAAGCTGTCAGCACAGAGCCCAGCCTGGGGCTCGAACCTACAAACCGTGAGATTATGACATGAGTCAAAGTCGGACACTTAACTGACTAAGCCACCGAGGTGCCCCTAGAATCTAGATTCTATAAGAAAATTTTGGACTACAAATCCTGAGTTCTTAGAAGCCTTCCCAGAAATTGAACCAAAGGCTCTAAGAATCCATCCAGTACAGAAGGGGGGAAACTTTGAAAAAATGGGAAAGAAATGCCTATTCTTTTTATTTTAGACAGTCTGCACTCTGAACTTGGGGCTTCTGGTTCCCTGTGTAACGTAAATCTACAATAGTAAAAGGAAACAAAGTAAGGAGGAGTGGATCAAAAACAGAAAGGTTAATAACACTGTTTTTAAAGTATTTGGGTCCAAGTCTGTATTGTAACATTTAAAAGATAACCGATGCACCTCTGAAAGCAAAGCTGGGGTTTTATGACCATTCCCGTTCATAGCCAGGGTTTCTCCAGTATAACTTAAAAGGACTTTCTGCATCAGAATCACCTAAGTCACTTAATAAAAATTGCAGATTCTGGGCTGGACTCCAGATTTGCTAAATTAAAATCTCTGTCGGGTGAACCTAAGAATATGTATTTTTAACCAACTCTCTTGACGATTCTTAATGTTACCGACATTTGAGGCAACTTCCTGAGGGCCTCAACCTACCACATTCTCCATGATTTGTGAACATGGAAGTTTCTATCACTGGAGGGATCTCATTTCAGCACAGCTGAAGGTATAGCCAGAGACTATTCATTATCAATTCACTAATCTTAAAATACAGAGGAACACTGACAGTTAGCCTCAGATTAGTTCATTCAGTGTTCCCATGAATAGATCCTATTCAATGAATGAATACTTTAGAAATTTGGAGTGCTACTTAATGCTTTGAAAGGAAACTGATTAGGGGCACCTAGGTGGCTCAGTCGGTTAAGTGTCAACTCTTGATTTCAGCTCAGGTCTTGATCTCATGATTCATGGTTCAAGCCCTAGTTCGTGGGTTCGAGCCCCACATCGGGTTCTGTGTTGACATCGCGCAGCCTGCTGGAGATTCTGTCTTCCTCTCTCTGCTCCTCCCCTGCTCGTGCTCACACACGCACGTTCTCTCTCTCTCAAAATAAATAAACTTAAAAAAAAAAAAAAAGAGAGGTAACTGATTAAATGATTCAAAAGTTCTACTTACCTTTGTGTGAAACCTCTGTAAGGTTTAGCATCAGAATCTAATAGATTATTAATATTTGTTCTAAGTGACTGACCTAAATATATTTAAAATCATTACTAGTTTTTCTTTATGTAAAGATTTTTCTAGCTGCATACGGAGTATTTACCACTACTCTGGTATATATACACAAATATGCATGTGTGTGTTGTTCACATATAAATGTAATCCATCTTATCATTGTTACGTAACTGAGATATAAACATCATCTTCCTCTGATCATGTTTTCAGCACTGAATTGAGGCTGGGGGGCCGGGGGAAGAAGGGCTTTAGCTTTCAACTAATTTTTTTCTGCAGGGTAATAATAGTAACACAAGGTAATCAATGTTAATATATTTTTACAAAAAACCTGATGCATATTCTGTTAATTCATTCAGTATTCATTGGTTCTAGGACCTGTTCTAGACACAAGGAATACTGCAGTGGGGAGAAAAGAGTAAAAAATCTCTGTTCATGTGGAGCTTAGTGGACAACCTGTTAACTCTAAGTCCTAGGGCTTCCCAAACTAAATCATTTTTATATATCCTGGATAAATATTTATTGGGATGTTTAGGACACTGATTGTAGGTGCACTGCCATTTATTTTCCTATTCTAGTTCTTGGACACTATATCTTTTCAAGTTAGGTGATGAAAAGCTTTCAATATAGATGCGAATAGTGATCTCATTTTAAAGTTTTACTAGTTACGGGGCGCCTGGGTGGCGCAGTCGGTTAAGCGTCCGACTTCAGCCAGGTCACGATCTCGCGGTCCGTGAGTTCGAGCCCCACGTCAGGCTCTGGGCTGATGGCTCAGAGCCTGGAGCCTGTTTCTGATTCTGTGTCTCCCTCTCTCTCTGCCCCTCCCCCATTCATGCTCTGTCTCTCTCTGTCCCAAAAATAAATAAACGTTGAAAAAAAAAATAAAAAAAATAAAAAAAATAAAGTTTTACTAGTTAGAACAGACATTTAAATAAAATATCATTTCTGTTTTCAGTATCACATCAATAAGCTGTCAATCATGACATCAGAGAATCATTTGAACAACAGTGACAAAGAAGTAGACGAAGTTGATGCTGCTCTTTCAGACCTGGAGATCACTTTGGAAGGAGGGAAAACATCAACAATTTTGGTATGGTGAATCTTTTTCTCTACTAGTTTAGTTTGAATTCTTACCTTTTTGTGGATTTAATGCTTTAGAGAACACAGGTGTTGACTTATCAGAAACTTTCAGGGAAAAATTTTAAATTAATATTCTAGTCTCTAGGATACAGTAAAGATAGATCTTGAGATATCTGCACATTCTCTCACAAGCAGTGGAAGAACATTTCTGCAGAGTAAAAGGTAGAGTGAAGTCATGGTAACATCCATTCAGTGAGCTTCACATTTAAAATGTTACAAAAAGAGAAAAGCAGATCTTGGGAAAAATTTTTAAATGCTAAGTTTAGTTTTAAAGCTTAGGAATTAGTTGTTACAGAAGAAATACTGACCTAAGGGCTGTTAGGATTTTATAAAATTTTCATGTGCAGATGTAAACAATTTTAGCTAAATTAGAATAATATGTTCTTGTAGGTTATATGAACTGCCATTTTGATCACATTTTTTATTAGCTTTGTATGCCACTTAAAAATGACTTTGTGGGGGCGCCTGGGTGGCGCAGTCGGTTGAGCGTCCGACTTCAGCCAGGTCACGATCTCGCGCTCCGTGAGTTCGAGCCCCGCGTCAGGCTCTGGGCTGATGGCTCAGAGCCTGGAGCCTGTTTCCGATTCTGTGTCTCCCTCTCTCTCTGCCCCTCCCCCGTTCATGCTCTGTCTCTCTCTGTCCCAAAAATAAATAAAACGTTGAAAAAAAAAAATAAAATGACTTTGTGGAGTGCCTGGGTGGCTCAGTTGGTTAGACTTTTGGTTTCAGCTCTGTCATGATCTCATGGTTCATAGGATTGAGCCTCACATTGGGGTCTGCGCTGACAGCGTGGAGCCTGCTTGGGATCCTCTCTCTCTCTCTCTCTCTCTCTCTCTCTCTCACAAAACAAACTTAAAAAAAAAATGGCTTTGTACATATGACCATACATTATGATTGTACTTTTAAAACCTTAATAATCTGTATGTTATGTAATTTTGTTTATTGAATAAACTGATACTTGATGGCAGATACTAAATATTAGAGTTTCAAATTTCAAGAAAAATCAGAAAAAAAAAAATGATTTAATTCTTTCCCTAGGGTGACATCACTTCTATTCCTGAACTTGCTGACTATATTAAAGTTTTTAAGTAAGTACAAAAGGGGAGGAATTCCAAATATTAATGAATGACAAGTATCAATTTTGTAGTCACATTCATGTTGGAATTTACTTTAGCATATGCATTATGAATTATGAGAGAAAATAACCATCTTTACCAAATTAAAATTGCAGTACTCATGAGTTGTTTTATCTGATAAACATTTTTCTTAAAGGGGAAAAGCAAAGATTATGTAACCTAGATTGCATCATGTAGGCTGAAACATACAGTGGCATTTTAGTATAAGCCATCCCCTCCGGGTGAAAGCAGGACATAATGAACTATTATTGCCAGCAGTTATTTCCTTGTTCAGAGCCCCAGATTCTATTGAATTTTATTGATTTGTTCAAGGCATATTTTATAATAAGGTTTTTGTGTATCTTATCTAGACTTTTATCAATCTGGGCACAGTCCACAGAATCTAGGCATTAAAGCAGAAAAGGGAGAAAGGAGAGGAGGTGATATGGAATAGAAGGTGTGAAGCCATTATGGAATAAACCATTTACTGTAGCTAAACATATAACAGCTTACCGTATGGAAAGTTTCTAAGATAAGGGCATGATTTCAGATGCCCCTCCCTACCCCCTTTCTTCTCGCATTTCACACCTTTACTTACCCACTCTCTGTCATGATTACTGTCATCTTCGTGTTGGCCTTGGGTGGCAAGTTGAAGCACCATTCAGTTACACCCTGAGAGAGACCAGTACCCTCGTTCAGAGAGGCTCCAAAGGCAGCCTTGCACACACTCAGGAATCTGCTGGTGATTATAGGACCTAGGAGCTTTCCAATTGGTGACATTTACTTCACCTTTTGTTTCTTGTCCTTTCCATGTGACCTGCTAGTGTTAGAGATGACTACCACTGACAGAAATACTAGATTGTTGGCCCTCCTTTCTCCTCTACCCATTCACTGTTTAAGATCTTCCTGAGTAGATTGATCGAGAGGGGACAAATCCAGTAACAGCAACATTGAATATAACATGCTGGCCCAAGGGAACTTAGTTGAATATATGTAAAACTTGGCCTCAGACTTTTAATGTTTTGAAACTTTGCTGCTAAAACATACTGTTGATAAAGTTATTTCAAAAGTGGTTTTTCTCTTAATTCTGTTTGACATGTAGGCCAAAAAAACTGACTCTAAAAGGTTACAAGCAATATTGGTGCACCTTTAAAGATACATCTATTTCTTGCTATAAGAGCAAAGAAGAATCCAGTGGCACACCAGCTCATCAGATGAACCTAAGAGGTAAGGAAGGCCTTGGAGTGACCAGTGTTGACGGAGAAACTTTCTGTTGGCTAACAGTCAATAAACTTCGCTTTGCAGGGTGGGGCAGGGGTGTGTTTCTCAGCAGATAACATTACTTCTTTATGGTACTTTTTTAGGTCTAGATTCTTTTTTTTGGTACATAGTTTTTGTCACAATTTTAAGCATTCCATTTCCCACAAATATTTCGTTGTAATCTCTTTGTACAGTCTTCATTTGAAGTGATTCCACTTTTCTTCTCGTCAAGTAAATCTGTGGTGCCTCTTTTCTCATCCTCAGCATTAGGTCATTCAGGTTTTCTTCATTCTCATCCGTGTTGTAGTCCTCTCCGTTTTTGCTGGCTTTTCCCTTCCTCATCAGCATCCTACTCTTCTTCCTGACTTTCACTGATGATAAGCTGGTCCCCCTCACGACCCCCAGTCTCTTTTTGGCTCCGCAGTGGGGCAGCAGGCACCTATGGGGTTTGGCCAACTTCTTAACCCTCCCACAACACCTCTTCCTGAACATTTTCGTTCGACACTCTGCTCTCAGTTTGGCTCCTGGGGTAGCCCCAGGATACCCCTCTGAGGCTCCTCCTCGTCAACAACCTGAATCTCTTTGGTTTCCTCTTGTCTCTTCAAATCCAAAGCTGTCACTAAGGGGCTGGTATTTGAGGCACATGTTATTGGACATGTTTCTACTCCCTTGTGGCAACCTTGTTTGCTGTGGCCTGAGTTGCTCCTGGCTGAGGACTCAGAGCTACTGGCTTTGGTCTTTTTTTTTCCATTTCACTCCCCACTTGGGTGACTTCTTTGGTTCTTCACACTGCTCCTTCACTTCTTTTATCTGACTGATGCAGTGGTTCAGGCAGAAGGAGAATTTCCTGTCCAGGTTGGTCTGGTTCTTCTACGGCTAGAGGACATCTTGCTGCCTCCTGCCTTGATTTTTCTGCAGGGTGTTGCAGATTGTTGATCACCACTTCACTTATGGGGATATTCACTAAAACCATTTGGCTCACTTCCAGCGAGAACTGCTCTCCTATGTGCCCATGCCACACTCCCTGCACCCTTGGCACCAGCATGCTTGGTGGATTGTCATCTCACTGTTCCACACTCTTACAGCAAAGGCTAGAAAACTAAAATACATTTTCTGGACTTGTTTGCAGTGAGATTTTTATTCCAATCAGATGCATTCATGGAAGACTTTAATTCCCAACTAAGTTATGGGGTTGGAGAGGCAGAATTGAGAAAGGAGCATGGTATTTCCAGGCTATGGAGCTGCGGGGTAGCCTCCTGGTTTCGCGGCCTGTTGGTTGCAGTTCCCTTGGCAGGCTAGTTGTTCAAGAAGTTCATTCCTATCGGCCCAACCCGTTTCTCCTCTGGGTTACGTTTTGCATGTACATTTATCCTTATATGTAAAGCAATATGCCTTTCTAACTAGAAATGTCCATATTTGGACAAAAGTACCCAAGAAGGGGGCCCCTGACTCATTCACAGAAATTATTCTCAAAATATTGTATTTATTGCTTAAAATATAAAGGTGTTTTCCCTGATCTATAGTCTTCATTTTCTTTTCTACATAGTGCATTAGGATATTTTTAGTATATTTCAATGAAATGTCCAAATCTCTGCTCTGTGTTCTGCTCACTAGTTATCTGAACTGTTGTTTTAAAAAAAGGAAACCCCTGGCCTGGGTAGCAGATTGCTTTGCCCATGTGTTAGAATACTGTAATTTTCCTAAAACTTTGAATTAGGCTAACTGCCTTTCTCTCCAAGACCCATGAGTTAACTTTTGGGTCTCTTTTGTTATTTGTTATTTTTAGAATCTGTTGCAGCTCTTGTTCTTGGTTCTGTCCTCAGCTGCCCAGGACCAGCCCAGATTATCTGCTCTTGATTTAGAGACTAGATCTGTCTTCTGGCCCCTGCTTTCTCTAACCCTGTTACATCCCTAACCTTCCCCCCTGCATGACTGAGAAGTCAAGTCCTAGTATGGAAAATGGCTTACAGTGTGCTGTCATCCTACCTTTTCCATGTCCTCCCAAAAGAGCATTTTCCCACACATCACACTAATGAAGATATCACTAGCCTAAAAATCAAGTGGCTTACTTCCTGTTCTGCTACTAAATAAGCCCTATGATTTTAGAAAAATAGCCCATTTGGACCTCAGTACCTTCCTCTAAGAAATGAGAGTGTTCTCCATGCCTTTGGACTTTGGACTAGATGTTCTCTAAGGCCTTTGGAGATCTAAAATGAAAAGTTCTAAAAACAAATTCAGTTCAAATACTGATTGAATTCCTGTGCCCCAGCTGTGCTAGATCCTGGAGACATGAGCAGGAACAGGTTACAGACCCACCCCTCTGGGTGTTTAGAGCGTTTGGGAGATATACAGTGACAATTTGGGCAATGAATAGTACTTTTTAAAAATTTTTTTTTTTTTTTTTTTCAACGTTTATTTATTTTTGGGATAGAGAGAGACAGAGCATGAACGGGGGAGGGGCAGAGAGAGAGGGAGACACAGAATCGGAAACAGGCTCCAGGCTCTGAGCCATCAGCCCAGAGCCCGACGCGGGGCTCGAACTCACAGACCGCGAGATCGTGACCTGGCTGAAGTCGAACGCTTAACCAACTGCGCCACCCAGGCGCCCCATGGGCAATGAATAGTACTTTAAAAAGTAACAGGTCCAAGGAGGAGCAAAGATAAGGGTGTGTGCCGTCTCAGTGTTCAGCGATGATGGGGAATATCCTGGCAGAAATAATGCCAGAGTTAGATCCAGTGTCTAACTCAAGGCCCATGGAAGGAAGGAGAATTGGTAAAAACCTTGTGGCAGAGACTGGTATGCAGAAATTCCTGGAGAAAAGCATCAGCAACCACAGGGGGTTTTGTGCTGTTGGAATGTAGAGTTCAAGGCAGAGGATGAATGCTTCCTAGTGGCTATTGAATCTGATTTCTACATACATGAGGGACAACAGCTGAAGAAATCGGCATGTTTTGGAGGATAAAAATGTTAGGGATTGTTTTTTAAACTGGCAGCAATGAAGTGTCACTGAGAAAGTATTAACATGAAAATAACAGGATCCATCCTATTTATATTGGCTACAGTATAGAGGAATAATTTTAGAACAGTGACAGTGATCCAGATTAAGGTGATCAATATGGATGGAGAAAAGGGTTCAAGTTCAGATGATCCTGAGAAAGCCCAGTCAGCAAGCATCCTGAGTGATTGATTTGGGAGAGGCTCATGGGGAGGGACTTATTTCTAGCTCGTACAAGTTGGATGGATAGAGTTGAGAATATAGAAGAGCTTATTTCGGGGAGAAGGACAGTGAGTTTAATTTTGGGTTATTTTAAATTTGAGGTGCCTGTGGGATAGCTGTTGGAGGTAACTTGTAGGCCACTGGATCATGGGAGATCCACACTGCAGATACTGATGGTATCAGTTTTAGCATTAATGATAAATGGCAGCCATTAGAATGGTTGTCTATAATATGAAAAGGCTAAGAACAGAACCCTGCAGAATACCTGTGTTTGAGATACAGGGCAGATTAGAGGAAGGGAAACAAAAAATGCTTACGGAGACCATGGAAATGAGACGTGGTGGGAACTAAGATAAAAGTTGTTTCAAAAAGGACAGCGTAATCACTGGCATCCAATACTACAGAAAAGTAAGATAAAGATTGTGAAGCTGACATAGCGTTTAGCCACATTGGAGGTGGTTGGTGGCCTTGATGCCGAACAGATTGGAGCGGATTTCAGTGGCCCTTTGAGTATGGGAGCCAAAGTACAGTCACTGAGAAGTAAATAGGAAACAAAGCTAGTTTTTTGATGAACCTTACCTGTAATAAGGAGGGAGGAAAGAGGGCAGTAACAGCAGAGAGAGGTATAAGGTGGAGGAGAAAGGCGTTTTGTTTCAAGATTGGAGAGACTCAAGGAAGTGAAATGCTGATGGAAACATCACACTAGAAATAGAGAAGTAGTGTGTGGGAGAGGAAGAGGATCTCTGTGATGGAGCAAGGTTCCTGGGATGGCAGAAAACAGCCCACTTGGGATCAGAGAGATGCCATCCCACTGTGGGAGTGAGGGCAGCAAGCTTTATCGGCTGTGGTGGTAGGAAGCTGTGTGACTACTTCTCATGGCTTTCTTGGAAAAAAGATATGAAGTTGTCCCCTAAGAGTGAGCGGCATCGGAGGCCTGAGAAGATTTGAGATAAACATTGTTGAGAGTGTCTGAAAACACAGGATGCAAGTGTTGAGGGCCAGGTAGAGTTTGGGAATCCATGAATTTCTGGTGAAACCTATCTGCTTGGTTTTGTGGTTTTTCTCCCCCTCCCCTCCTTAGAGTGCTCAGCAGCCTATTATAGGCAAGTAAAAGCGAGGTGGTTGGATGGAGCCAGGGTTAAGGTCTTGGTTAATGTGTATTAATGGAAATACGGTGAGTCTAGGGAGTTGGATGTGATAGCTGGTGAATGGTGTCCAGGCTGGACTCAGGAAAAGGAAGAAGTGAAAACATGATGGAGAGAAGGTGTCAGGGCTGCAGGACTCAGAGAGTTTGAAGACTGCGGTTAGAACGTGTCAGAGGAGCAGCAATTGGGCTACAGTGAAGCGTGGCACGTTGCCATGGTCGTAGGTACCCGAGGTGGCACGGAGTGAATATTGTCTGAGATGTGTGGCCTGACAGGTGCCTCTGCGCCTACAGTAGCACCTGAGTTACCACTCACTATGCCTCGCCAAGCTTTTTAGGTTTTTTTGGTGTTTTACTTTTAAAAGAGACATGATTATAGGATTGTGTACTTTTAAGTCTGCTTCAGTGAGTAATGAAATCTGCAAAAGAACTATCTTCAAACATCTCCTCTTTGTGTTACCTTTGCAGATTAAATGCAAACTTCCTGATAGTTTGTAATCCTTGTACAGAAAGAGGTAAATGCTGTAGCTAATATTTTTTAAAAGAAAGCAAACAGGGAGAAAGTCCACTAAATTCATGATAGGTGTTTCTGGAAAGGAGAAGAGGCTCTTCCATTTATCTAAAATGTTCTGTTTCTTGGGGCGCCTGGGTGACTCAGTCGTTTTAGCGTCTGACTCTGGATTTCAGGTCATGATCTCACGGTTCACGGGATCGAGCCACCGTCCGGCTCGACAGTTGGGCTCTGCGCTAACAGTGTGGAGCCCGCTTGAGATTCTCTCTGCCCCTCCCCTGCATGCGTGTGCGGTGCCCACTCCCTCTTATCAGAGTGCATAAACATTTAAAAAAGTACAATATTCTGTTGTTTTCAATACAGTGCTTTGTATTTGTTCTTTCTTTGTGGTAGATGTAGAGAGCTTTATCTTGTTCCTTATACTCTCCGTACAGAGAGATGTTGCTCCGGTACACAGAGCAAAGTGACCACAGGCCCTGCTAACAGTCTAGGAGCCTACTTGATGGTCTTAAGACACATTGAGGGTGATAACTGGAATACCGTTTAGAAAGCTCTGACATGTCTGTTACCTTCTTTATCCTTACAGCATTCCTGTGAGGTAGAGTTTTAAGGTTGGGAAATTTGGGTTTAGAGATGTTCCACAAATGGGCAGTAATTAAGTGACAGAGAAGTGTGGAACAAGGTCAGATTGCAGGGTGCCTCTCCACTATGTTGCACTGGTTACTACTTGTTTATGCCAGCCATTATCCCGCTATCTAACTGAGTGTATGTTCAGCCCACCTGTGTGCCCTTCTGTAAAGCTGCTAGCTAATGCTTCACAGAAAAGGCATCATAAAAGTCCTTTATTCTTGGGGCTTCTGGCCAGTAGAGCAGGCAACTCTTGATCTCAGGGCCATGAGTTCAAGCCCCACAGTGGGCAGAGAGGTTACTTTTATAAAGTCGCTTATTCTTACCAAAATGTTATCCCTATACATTTAGCAACTTAAAAGTCCCAAATACCTTGAGATTTAAGGAACTGAATGATACTAAAACAGCACAATATCAAACTTGTGGGGTCGTGTTTTTTGGTAATATTCTTTTAACAGGACCCTTTCCTTCTCTTCAATGAAGTTTTATGAGGACCACAAACTGCATTATACCCCTTTTCTACACTAGGTCTCTTTTGCTCCACCTCAAACAATTATTGGGTGATAAAACCTTGCTTCCCAGTTTAAAGATTCCAAAACAGCAAAATTCAGCATGTTAAGATACCATAAAATGAGAGCTACCTATAGCGGCTTGTGATTTCTTAAAGGTAAATTTGACCATTTTAATAATTTTTTTATTACAGGATGTGAAGTTACCCCAGATGTAAACATTTCAGGCCAAAAATTTAACATTAAACTCCTGATTCCAGTTGCAGAGGGCATGAATGAAATCTGGCTTCGTTGTGACAATGTAAGTTTTCCAATTAAAAGTGTGAACTTCAGTTTTCTTCAGTTCTCTAGTAAGTTGACCAGTCGTCCTTACATTTTATACTTAAAGGACCCATCATGTGATACATTTCATATTTCAGTATTTCTTTTCAACAGGAAAAACAGTATGCACACTGGATGGCAGCCTGCAGATTAGCCTCCAAAGGCAAGACCATGGCAGACAGTTCTTACAACTTAGAAGTTCAAAATATTCTTTCCTTCCTGAAGATGCAGCATTTAAACCCAGATCCTCAGTTAATACCAGAGCAGATCACAACTGATATAAATCCTGAATGTTTGGTGTCCCCTCGCTATCTAAAAAAGTACAAGAACAAGCAGGTATTTGATTCATTTCATTTCATCTCTTTTCTTCTCGTATGATTTTGTACATGTACTGTAAATTTAGTTTCCCCTGTTAAAACTTTGTGGCTTTAATGATGGTCTGAATTTCATATCAGGTGGCTGGAATATAAAATAGGATGTGGATGGCCTTCAGTCAGTTAAGTTATTTTAAAAAATGTTTATCATTTTAATAGGACAGATCATAAGGTAAAATAGTAGGAAGCATATTTATTCTAAACAACCTAAGGAAACCGCTCTGTTAACAGGGTGTTCTTTCAGGGAATTGAAATGGTGTGGATGCTTTGAATTCCTTAATTCATGCAGTTTTATTCCTTATATATGTGTGGTATAAAGCACAGCCAGCATTTCCCGGCAAAGTCTAGAACAACTTCTCACTGTCAAAATGGACTTTTCCAGCTTTGGAGATAAACTTTACAATGGTAGAAATAGTCTACATTTTAACATCGTCTTTTCTTAACAGTCAAAAACCTAAACCAAGATTTGCGTGATGTGACAGAGTTTGGTAAATTTTGATTGAAATTCACTGCTTTTGTTCACTTTGTTTAGAATTCCTTTCCTGGAAATTAATACCGTAAAAGGATTGCTGTTTAGGAAAATGGTTCTTCAGTACAACATAAAAGGTTCTTTGCAGGGGAATTTCATTTGGGATAGCCCCCAGTATTCTCTACACCAAACATCATGCCATAAAAGGCAAAGGCTTCAGTGTGAGGTGGGGTGAAGAAGGCCTTTAAAATAAATATTTCATTTCTATCTAGTTTGATTTTTATCTGTTAAAGAATAATTTTAAAACATTACTGGGAGGGCCCAATAAAATACCCAGAACACTTACTAATTCTTAACTTTAAATATAATGTTTATCATATGTGTTTGAAATTACTTAGCTGGAAATGTTCAGAAGGTTAATTACCAAGTATTTGTCTTTAAGTTTCAGAGGTTGTGTAAGCTACATGGAAATTGTTTATCCCACAGTCCCTACAATGTGGGAGTAGTGAGGAATGGAGGAAATGCTGCCCTGGGGAGATTTGTGGAATGTAGATTGTAAGTTAAAAAGGGAAAGTGAATCAAGTACTAATTTTATTTTTTTATTCTTCGTTGTTTCATTTAAAAATTACTTGTAAAAAAATCCTTGTTTCTGAAAGTGGATTCATTTGCCTTCAAAGGCAAGGAACAGTTTCAAATCTTAGCAAGATTCTTTCACTGTGAGGTACCAGGAAAAAAAGGTCTTCAAGTCTAACTGTGAAGACTGACAAATGTTAGCTTAGCTGTCGGAGATGGGTACTGAATTGTTTTCTCAGAAGCCTCTCAAATGATTGTTTTCACTTTTAAAAGATAGTTTTCCAACCCTGATTTCTCAACTAGATTGTCAAGTGAAAATTCTCTGGGGGACAGAAACAGTGACTATTTGTCTTCAACTGGTGAGGTGGCAGTATGTGTGGTCCGTGGTTAAGGATTCTTCCAGCCTTGTCTTCCACATTGGCATTTTATCAAACACACATTCTTTTGTAATCCTTCTTTCCCTGACTAAATTTATGGGTTGTTCCCAGAAGGTAGAGAGCATGTATTGCCCTGACACCTAGAAAGTGCTGATTGGCAGAAGGTTAGTTACTTATTGTGTGTCACATGCTGTACTCGTCGTTGGACATAGGGCTTAATAGTTAAACTATATAGTACAGTGGTGTTCAGGAGTCCAGTAGGATGAGGTCCGGGCCATAGGGTCCTTTATTCCTATCAGGGCATAAGATTTTCCTTTGGGCCCACCAATACAGAGAATTTGTTACATTTAATCTACTTTAAATCCCCAAAACTGTATATTATTTAAAGTTGCTATATATATATATATATATATATATATATATATATATATATATATATATATATCTCCATATCCTTATATGACTGTGACTCCCAAACTGCATTTTTACATTTTAAAGAAAAGAGTTGTTGGGTATTTTATCCATGTTAATACAAATTGAAATAGACTACTGTGTGTATAGCCACCATTCCTAGTGTAGTATATAGCATCTCTTCATTTTCCCTTCCAGGAAAAAGGATGCAAAAAACAGATGGTAATTGAGGGGGGTTGCTTTTCTTGTGTAAATAAAGAAACAGTATGGTCACTGCACTTATTTTATGCCTTCAACTTATTTCTGAAAAGTGGTGCATGGGTCATATTATCTGACTCAATCTGAAAACATTAAAGGTTTTTGAATGTTAATTTTGATTTCCTACTAAAATCATTAGCTCTGCCCTAACCAGTAAGAACTGGTAAGTAAATGAGCAGGGAAAAGGGTATTTGCTCTTTTTTATTTTTTTCCCTACAAATTTCTACCCATAATTTTAGTAACACTTAACAATCTAAAATAATATGGAAGTGTTGTTCTCAGTATTCAAAGTGGAAAGTAATCGCTGCTTTCTCGTTTTCATTTTCATGCTTGCATTTACTTTGCTTGGTTTCTACCTGAAGTAATTTTTTTTGCATGGTTTTTGGCTGGAATTTTGGTTTGCAGGTTACCGCAACTTTTTCTTTGCTTCATTGCCATTTTTTCTGATTGCCTTTTTTTTTCTTTCTGCTTCCTTTTTCTTTCCTCGCATTGCCATCTACAGCCAGGCTATATAAGAGATTTGGTAAGTTCTCCATATTTAAAAAAGAAAAGGAAAGAAAATAAATACATAAAATATTTAAAGCCCTAGCTACAGTTCCCCCACCCCACCCCCCCACCCCATCGCCTTCATGGATTTCCACTCTTTGTGGGAGTAGTCATCCCAAAGTGAGTATAATTTAAGTTAAAAGTTAACTTTCCTAATGATACCTTTAGAAATTAAAAAAATCTTTATGGTGGTTTCAAGTATTAAAGGTGCTAATAAATAGTCCACTACGAATTTATATTGCAGGTACTCATTCTGATATTGTGTTTTGGTGCTAAATTTAAAACCTGTCATGTACAGGATTAGAACATACCGTTTTATAAAAGCAAAATATGTGTGTGTCCTTGGAATATGTTTTGGGAGTGGCAGTTATTACTCCTGAAAGTACTTTTTGTTTCTGGATATATGGAAACTGAAATCAAAAAGAAATACATCAAGGTTTATTTTGAAGAGTCATTATTTAACTAAAATTCCTAAATGTGGCTTCAGAAATTTCCTAATTCCAACTCTTAGAGGTAATTGTGGGGTGGGGCACAGTTGGTTACTTTTGTTTTGCTCCTGCAATGAAAGAATATTGTCTGATGGTAAAGGTGATGTTTAATCATGTTTAGATAACAGCAAGAATCTTGGAGGCCCATCAGAATGTAGCTCAGATGAGTCTAATTGAAGCCAAGATGAGATTTATTCAAGCATGGCAGTCATTACCAGAATTTGGCATCACGCACTTTATTGCAAGGTCAGTGGTTCTGCTACTAAACATCTATGTATAAATCTTAATGTGTACGTTTTTACTTAATCTATTTCAATTAAACATTTAAAGTACCTGCTGAGATCCATTAAGCAATTTTACAGTAAAGAATATCGAAATGTATTTTCTATTCTTGTAATTTTTACTTTAAAAATTCAAAATGATTGGGCTGCCTGGGTGGCTCAGTCAGTTGAGTGTCTAGCTCTTAATTTCGGCTCAGGTCATGATCCCAGGGTTATGGGATCAAGCCCGGCATCGGGCTTCACGCTCAGCATGAATCCTGCTTAAGATTTTCTCTCCCTCTGCCCCTCGCCCCCACTTGTGCATTCTCTCTCTCCCCCCAAAAAACTCAAAATGGTAGCATTTCTATTTTTACTTATATAAGAATATCACTTTTTTGAGAGTTAAAGAGCACATCTTAAAAACAGGGGCTCAGTTGGTTAAGCATTCAACTTTGACTCAGGTCATGATCTCACAGTTTGTGAGTTTGAGTCCTGCATCGGGTGAGCCCCACTTCTCTTTTTCTGCCCCTCGCTTCACTTGCACCCTCTATTAAAAAAAAAAAAAACCAGAGCAACATTCCTCCCACCCCCAACGTGTTTTTAAACATTTATTATGTTTTAATACTATAGGTTCCAAGGAGGAAAAAAAGAAGAACTTATTGGAATTGCATATAACAGACTGATTAGGATGGATGCCAGCACAGGAGACGCAATTAAAACATGGCGTTTCAGTAACATGAAACAGTGGAATGTGAACTGGGAAATAAAAATGGTAAGCTAGGGGTGGGCACCTGGGTGGTTCAGTCAGTTAAAGCATCCGACTCATGGTTTTGGCCCAGGTCATGATCTCAAGGTTTGTAAGACGTAGGTCCTGTATTGGGTTCTGCAGTGTTAGCTCACAGTCTGCTTGGGATTCACTCTCTCCCTTCCTGCCCCTACCCTGCTCATGCGAACACTCTCAAAATAAATAAATAAATGGCAAGCTATAACAATGTTACTTGAATTAATATATAGCCCTTCTGGGGCACCTGGGTGGCTCAGTCAGTTAAGTGTCTGACTTCGGTTTAGGTCATGATCTCACAGTTCACAAGTTCAAGCCCCACGTTGGGCTCTGTGCTGACAGCTCAGAGCCTGGAGCCTGCTTCAGATTCTGTGGCCCCCTCTCTCTCTGCCCCTTGCTCTCAAAAATGAATAAACTTCAAGAAAAAAAATTTTTAAATATATATATAGCCCTTCTAAAACTTTAAGAATTAAAAGACCTATAAATTCTATAGATTGTTTGTACCATTACCTCTTAAAGTAAAGTATAAAACATGGTTGGTTATTCATTTCCCACTTAAACTTGCCTAGTTCATAACTAGCCCAGTTATTAGAACTCTAAGAATATAATGATCTGCTTAGAAGATTGTTTTCCTGTAATGCTAAATCCCTTTCACTCCTAGTAGCAGCTGCTGTTTATTGAATGCCTACTCTGTGCCAGTCATGATGCTAGATGTTTTTGTATTTCTAAATCTCACCACAGCCTTGTGCGGGATAGTTGGATTGTCCCTACTTTACAAATGAGGACACTCACATGTAGAGGCCTGTGGGCCATGATTGCTATGACCACACAGTCACAGAATCAGGATTCAAAGTCAGATGCTCAGGGGCTCTAAAACCTGGCACAGCTACTACTGTATATCATGCTGCCCCCAGACTTGAAGTACATAAATATCATTTAAACAATCTTCTACTGATAAGCTGTGTGTTTTAGGGACATTGGGTTTGTTGTAGCACTTCCTATTACTGCATCGAATAATAGGTTACTTTTCTGTGGTTAACCTTGATCCAGAAGCAGATAACCCATCCTCCTCCTGATATATTGTAGGAGCCTAACACTATGTCACAGCACCTATGTCATTTACCTTCATCGCGTCATATAGGCATCTTGTCATTTCTCATTATCACAGGGTCGAGTACAGTACAGTAAGGTATGTTGAGAGAGAGACCATGTTCCCATAACTTGGTTATAGTATATTGTTATAATTCTGTTATTGTTAATCTCTTACAGTATCTAACTTACAAATTAAACTTTATCATAGGTATATCTGTAAAGGAAAGAAAAGCATAGTGTATGTAGGGTTCAGTACTATCCATGGTTTCAGGCATCCACTTAGGGTCCTGAAATATATTCCCCATGGATAAGAGGGGTTGTTACTGTATTCAAACATGATACCTAAAGGTTAAGTATCTGAAGCAAATATTAAATTAAATGCAGGAAGTAGGTTTTCTTTCAGGCCTTGAAGAGAGACATTCTCATTAATTGAATCACCAGAGACCATTTGGGAACATAATGACCTAAACCCTTTGCATTCAGTCTTCCTTTTCAGAACATGAAAACTAAAAAGGAGTCAGGGAGGGGCTAGTCAACTTGTATTCTTTTGGAACTGAAGGCATTATTAGTTTAGGATTAAAAAAAAAATTGAGGGTCGACAAATAGTCTTGTGATAGGGCAGACATTAAACAGCACAGTAGCGTCACTTGTGCCTTACCTTATGTGGAGTTTTACTGAGACTGACAGTTCTTTGTCTTTGTTCCAGGTCACGGTAGAGTTTGCAGATGAAGTACGATTGTCCTTCATATGTACCGAAGTAGATTGCAAAGTGGTTCACGAATTCATTGGTGGCTACATATTTCTCTCAACGCGTGCGAAAGACCAAAATGAGAGTTTAGATGAAGAGATGTTCTACAAACTTACCAGTGGCTGGGTGTGAACAGAAATATTGTGTAATGAAACTCCATGGCCATAACAATATTTAACTTTGAAAGCTGTTGTTTGTTATATGCTGCTTAATAAAGTAAGCTTGAAATTTATCATTTTATCATGAAAACTTTTTTGCCTTACCAGACCAGTTAATATGTGCACTAACAAGCACGACTATTAATCTGCTATCATGATACAATATATGGACATGAATATGGCACACATTCCTTAGGGCCAGGAATTGAAAACGAAAGTAGTGGGCAAGTCAGGAACAAAACATCACTGATTTAAGCTAGCCAAACTAAGAAACTCAAGCCATCTACTTTAAAGCTATCCAGGGCTTAAACTATATGAAGTCTATTTATCATGTTTAATGCATGTGTTTTAATGTATGTTTAATTTGATCATGTGTTTTAAAAATGCCTACTTTCTGGTAGCTATTGATTCCCCATCCCTCACTCCCATCCCCAAATAAATCGGGCCTGTGGAGGATGCCTGATATTCAATAATGTTATTGTTTGACCTTGAAGGAAAATGCTATCGGTCCCTTATGCTTGGTTTATTTTTGTCCTTGAATAAGCATGTATGTATATTGTCTTGTGTTTTGACTTTCACACCCTGTTGTATTACAACACTTTTAGTATTCACCAGCATATTCACTGTCTGCCTAAAATAATGCAACTTTTGCATTACAATATGAAGTAAAGGTCTATGAAGTATGCATTTTGTGTAACTAATGTACAAACACAAATTTTATAAATTGTACAGTTTTTTAAAAAACTCACAACTAGCAAATGTCTTAGATGTAGCATCTTTGCATTAATTAAATGCTTTTAAAAATATAATTAATGTGCAGTTTTCATATCTGCTAAATTAAGAATGACTTCATTATAGTCATGATTTGCCACAATGTCCTTAACTCTAATGCCTGGACTGGCCATGTTCTTGTCTTTTGCGCTGTTACAGTCGGCATTGGTGCTATAGTCAAAATTCCTAGGTCACATAACCCAAGAGGGGGCCGGGAGGGGTGGATTACCAGTATTGTCCAATAATCCATGGTTTAAAGAAAGACTGTATAAATGCATTTTATTTTAAATAAAAGCAAGATCTTTTATTTATGTTTCTTTTTGTACTTTGTATTTTTACTGTTTCCATAGCATTAACCGTAGAAATGAACTCTTGCCTTTGGGAAGAACTTTGCCTACATCTTGTGTTAGGAGAACAACTTGCTGGTATCCAGAGTATCACCAGATAGTTGATACTTAATCTCTAGGATAGATTCTTCCACCCCATTTTTTGTTCTACTACTTAAAAATGAACCTCATAATATTTAAATATTAGATTGTATAAACAGAAATATGACAAATGAACAGACATTGTTGCCTCGGGCAGAATTTGTTTTAAACGGCAAAATAACTCCTGGTCTAAAAGACCACAACTCACATGTATGAATCTGCTCCCTGGTGTTAATGCTAATTATTCAGATGCAAAACTTCAGTCCTGGACTTTTTCCCTTTATCTGTTGCATTTAATCAGGCCAAGTCTGGTTGGTTTTTCCCTCAGGCAATCTTTTGTCACTGCTATCATGGACACCTGAATTCAGGTCTTTGTCCTGGGCCTGCCAGGATGCCATGGCCTCTAGAAGCAAAGCTCCTATCACCTTCTCCATGGGTTTTCTTTGTACTCTAAGGCCAGGTCATAACAATCCTTGTTCCAAATATAAGGGCTTCTTCCCATTAAAACAACATTTAAATAATGTATCTCCTTTTCTCATCTTAAATACAGGTCACCAACTTGTATAGTCACTTGGTAAAAGCCCTGAAGTAGATTTAGACGAAGGCATACTCAAGTCCCTTAGAGTCTTAAGGCCTCTGTACAAGTGAGAATAGCCTCTCTCCTGATGGCTGATTTTTCGGTCTCTCGGTTTTGCCCCACTTGCCATACTGGCAATTTTGACATTAATTCCGTCCCAGCACAGCACTGGCTACATGCCACCCTGATGACCTTGGTTGATTACAGTATAACAGCCAAAGTCCCCAGGCAGGTGCTAAGAGGTCTCCTATGGTCTGTATCCCAGCCCGCATCTTTCTCATCTTCCAACAGCCTTCATCCCAAATTGGGTGGCCCACGTTCTCTGGACACACTTTACACTCGCCCATCTCTATGATGTTCCACAGACTTTCTTCCAGTCTCCCACCTGTTGAGATCCCATCTTTCTGGGGTTTTAGAAATTTTAGAAAGAGCTCCAGGGTTCTCTCTTCCATAAACACTTCTAAGTTTCCTTGCAGCCAAAAATTTTCTTACTCGTGAACAGCCACTAAATTTGGTCCTTTTTGGAACTTAAGAGCAATCATCATTATTATTGCCCATAATAATAAGCTACTCCCTTAAGGACTGGGTCTGAGCCTCATTGTTTCTACCTAGGATCAGTTAACACATATTTGTTCATTGAATATAATGATGGCTATTTTGGAAATCAAGGAATTAATACAACTTCGAATTCTTACAGCATCAGCATGATTCAGTATGAAGGAAACAAACATAGTTCTTGCACACCAGTTACATGTGAGGAGACATGCTAAATACTTCCAAATACACAGTCTCTTCTAAAGAATCATACAACCCATCCTCATTTTCTAGATGAGAGGCCAAGTGACCTGTTCACAGTCTCCCAGCTATAATTAATTAGTGCGAAGGCAGAGCTAGAAGTGGGACCCAGATTTCCTTCCTACCCAGTAAACACTTCACAGATCTTGAGGAACTCCATTGGTAGTAGTCCCACTACAGAAATGACATCAGTCCATGAAAAGAACACTGGCCAGGGTTTCCAGAGACATAGTTTTAGGTTTCTGCTGTGTGGCTCAGTTTCATGTAAACATGAAGGCACTGGGGACAGGAGAACTACGAAGCTCTCTTCCAACTCTATTTCTCCTAAATCAGCAAGTTAGAGACCTGCCGATGATGTAGTTAATCAGTAATTTTAACTTGGTACAGATTATTTTTTACATAACCTTGAACTTCAAAGGTCAGGGACGTAGAGACATGAACTTAGTTTTTTCAGCTTTACCAAGGTAAAGCTGACAGAACTGTAAGGTATTTAAAGTGGACATGTGGTGATTTGATATATATATATACACATGATGAAAGGATGGTCATTAATTAACACATTACCAGAGACACCAACTAGAGACACAAACTTTGTAGAAGGAAAGTCTCTTGGCGGTTCCGCTCTTAGACAAAAAAGCAACGTTGTGGCAAATTGTACGTTTTTATGTTTAACATGGTTTTTGTTCTTTTTTTTTTATGTTAAAAGACTTTACAAATCAAAACCACAATGAGATACCACCTCACACCTGTCAGAATGGCTAGATTCAAAAATACAAGAAACAAGTGTTGGTGAGGATATGGAGAAAAAGGAACTCTCGCGCACTATTGGTGGGAATGCAAACTAGCGCAGCTGCTGTGGAAAACCATATGGAGGTTCCTCCAAAATTTTAAAATAGAAATCCCATATGATCCAGTAATTCCACTACTGGGTACTTACCCAAAGAAAATAAAAACAATATTCTAAAACAATTTTGACCTTTATGTTTATTGCATCATTACTTACAATAGCCAAGCTGTGGAAGCAACCAAAGTGTCCATCCATAGATGAATGGATGAGGGACATGCAGTAGACACACACACACACACACACACACACACACACACACACAGGAGTATCACTGAGCCATAAAAAGGGATGACATCTTGGCTTTTGCGACAGCATGGACGGACCTACAGAGTATAATGCTAAATGAAGTCAGAGAAAGACAAATACCATATGATTTCACTCACATGTGGACTCTAAAAAACAAAGGAAATGAATAAACAAGCAGAAACAGACCCATAAATACAGAGAACAGACTGATGGCTGCCAGAGGGGAGGTGGGTGAGGGATGGGCAAAATGGGTGAAGGAGAGTAGCAGAGACAGGCTTCCAGTTATGCAGTGAGACACGAGGATAAAGGGTGTGGCATAGGGACTACAGTCGGTGGTACCGAAACAGCACTGCATGGTGACAGCAGCTACACTGTGGTGAGCACAGCATAATGGATAGACTTGCCAAGTCACCGTGTTGTACACCTGAAGCTAAGACAGCATCGTGTGTCAACCACACTTAAAAAAAAAAAAAAAAAAGCCTTATTAAGGTGCTTTTAATTCATTACCAGTTGCTGATGTGATGGGATCAGACCAACCTGGGTTTCTGACCTTTAATTTATCTGGAAGAAATCCCACACACAGTTAAAGACAAATGTTTAAAGTACTCAACACTGTACCTACACTGATTATAGTACTTTCCCAGTGAAATGTTAGGTTTTGTAACGCAAAATTGGTTCTGATCCTCTAAGACTCAGTCCTATCCCATACCTTTCATAACCGTTTCTACCCTATAGACTTTTGACAAGGTCTGCTGCTGGTTTTAGACTAATCACTTAAAACGTGGTAACATCTTCACTGCTTTGAGAATTCCTAAGAGAACAGTGCTTTCTGAATTCAGCCCTTTGTGACAGCATCATCACTAATCCTTACTGAAGCCTTTCCTGCACGCATAACGCTGCTAACTGCCATCCGTTCTCTGCTTTGTTCCAAAAAAAAAAAAAAAAAAAAAAAAATCCTGTCACACCCACCTCCCCAAACGTTTGTGCAGCTATTGCAGCCATTCCCTCTTTTTGTGGCTCTCCGGCACTGCTGTGGCAAGGACGAGTTGTGCCGTGTGGGCACAGACCTAAGAGACGTGGTACGATAATAATTCGGTCAATTCTTAATCTGCTGATAAAGGTCCAGTCATCTCTACACAGTAATATCCAGGAAGAAGTTGTTTACCGAAAGCTCCGGGCTCTTCAACAAATTAACTGCGTCTTCATCTCTTTGAACGGCTTCGATTTGGCAGCTCAAGAATGGGGGAGGTGGTAGAGAGTGACAGGAAATGGGAAATTTTCAATCTGAGTAAAAGGAATGAAATTCTCAGAGTGGACTGCAGAGCCACCCAGAACAGGAAATAGAGTAGCAAAAAAAGCCTTATCTGGTGACCTTATTTCCCACTGTGCTGATTCTTCTCTGGCTTTCTCTGCTTTATTTAATAAACAATACAAAGTTTCCCAGGCTGAATGTGTACATGAAAATCCTCTATTCCTTTATTAAACAGTTACCAGTACGCATACGCTCAACTCCTAGTTGAGTCTCCCTTCTGATATTTGGGCACAGGCCTACATATTGCTAAAAAATATAAGCACTTAAAATAATTTGAGACCATTATCTCACGGAATCTAATTATAGTCTCATGTGGCTTCATTGGCCAGGCATTATCTGTATTACTGCTCAGGGAAGTGGTCCAAGTCCAATGTTAATTAAATTTATGATAAAAACAGCACAACCAACCAAACAAGTTTAACATACCTGTATTAATATGGTTTGTAGATACTGAATGATAAAGAAAACACTTTTTATGAGCACAAATTCTCATGTCAAATCTAAATTTTGTGTATTTTATTTTTATGACCAGAATAAAATTCAGGTAAACACATTTACTCTCAGGTTTACTGAGCAGACCATTTAAACCTTATTTCTGTCTGCCTTGCCTAATTATAAATTCAGTTAGCTCTTCGAAGGAACATTCGGAAAACACATTTCTTCTAATCCAGAAGAGCAAAGGGCCAATAGCCAAAACACTCCTAACAACCAACAGGCGAAGAGGGGACAAACCTCACCGGATGGCAAGAAGTCACATCACACTGGACTCGCAGTGTAGTGTTGGCTCTGGGGTGAATGAAATAACCAGAGTCTAAACAGAGACTCTAGGAACAAACTTGCACACGTATGGAAACTGGCTTTCTGAGAGCCAGTCTTGCAGATGAGCATGAAATAGGAGGATTTCCCCATGAATGGTGCTGCTGATTATCTCTATGAAACAAAGGAATTTGGAGCACTACCTCGTACGTGTACAGAGTGTCCAAATCCATTCCAAATGAATTGCAGACTTAAATGTCAAAGAAAAACTGTAAAACTTTTAAAAGATGACAGTAGAGAGCATACTTATGTGACACTGAGAAGAGAGTTTGTGTATGAACAAGGCACCAAGAAGTACAAGCTAACTGTATCAAAATGAGAACTATAAAGATATAAAATGTAAAAAGGCAAATCAAATCGGGAGAAGGTATTTGTAACACATAATGGACAGAGGGTTACCATCTAGAACAGAAATACACACGGCTGCTCAGTGATGAAGCCAAAAGAAAAAGGGACAAAACACTGGAATGGGTACTTCTTGAAAGAGGAAAACTGAATGGCAAGTCTATAAAAACTGTTCAATTTCACTAGTATTCTAGAAAATGGGAGAAAAATACAAATTTTAAATACATGTAAAATGTAGTTTCACACGTACCAGATTAGCAAAATTTTCAAAGTCTGACAATGGTTGGTATTGGCTGGGACGTGGAACCACTAGAATACTTATTGTTGATTTGAGTATAAATCGGAACCAAACACTTCAGAAATACTTTGACATCATCTGATAAAATTAAAGGTATATCCTATGACCTTGCAATCCCATCCTAGGTATGTACATACCCTGGAGAGAAAGTCTTGCGTGTACATATCAGGAGACACGCACAGGAATCAGTGCATAGCAGAACTACTTATGATAACAAAACCCTGGAAACAATCAAATGTCCATCAGAGTAGAATAAATTCTAAGACAGCTGTAAAATGGAATCAAAATAGCAGTGAATAAGTTCCGATACACAAACAACGTCGATGAATCTCAACCCAGTGCTGAACCAAAAGTTTTGTTGCAGAACACACAGTATGATTAAGGTTGAAAAAATGTGCAAGATTACTGAAACACACACACACACACACACACACACACACACACACACACACACACAAAAGGAAGTGGCAAATATTTTCTTCTTGTATTGGAGAGTAAAAGCTGCATTTTTAAAAGATAGATTGTTGGTGGGTTCTAAAGTTCAGCGTGACACGAAAAATCACTGTGACCTAATGGGAATACAGGGGTCTTGCTCTTAACCACTGAAAAGCTGCCACTGCTTTTGGTGTACTTTCCTAGGTCTGGACTAGATCAGCACATGAGTCTAGCCCCTGCTGCCAAGTGAATCGCTAATTGGCTATTTGGCTGCCCTAGTTTAAGAATGGAGCTAATGAGCCCAGGGTCAGGGGTTCAGTCCCCTTGTGGTCCAGCTGGCTTTGCTCTGTTTCATGCTCACAGGCCACACCATTATTCTGTAAATGTGCGGGGTTAGTCACAAGAGGGCCTGGGTAAGAAGAGAAGAACAGATCTATCAGCTCAACTAGATAATCAACTTTAAGCTCAAGGCTCTGGTCAGTATACGCATGACAGTGTCATTACTCATAAGCAGTTGTGAAGATGTCAACCCAAATCGTATTAAACCATCTGGGTCATAGCAGAGGAGCCAAGGAACTTACGGATACCTTCTCTCACTGCCTGGATTAGTATAGAAGACGTCCCTGTACTTGAGAAAGCGCTTCTATAGAGGCTGACTCTATGAGAGAGGAATTCTGAATGAGATGTTGATTCTCCAGAAATTAGGCTTTCATGATTTGAGAGTGCCTTATAAATGTATGAACATGAAGTCAACGGGATGGGAAATGTAGATAAGAACCATTGCTACAGAGCAGAACAATCTCGAAAATGCCTGGAGTCTATTTTGATTTGTTTGTTTTGAAAATGCCCCTGGTTCATACAGAAAGTACCAGATAAGGAGTGAGTACAGGTAGGTAAAACGGTCAGAAGGCTTTTCCGAAAAAATCAGGAAAGTTATTTCAGGGCAGCTTCAGTGAGAAAGGGAAAGGCATGCAGTATCACAGACTAAGCGAGACCTACATATATGTTTTCCTACAAGGGGACATTTTGAAAAGCCACCATTTGTTCTGGGGTGGACAGGACCAGTTGATCTGTAGCAAAGATGGGGAAAAGGAAGCTAGCTGTTCAAAAATAGCCTCAACAGGAAAGAAACCCACTTAACAAGAGCACAGAATAGACAGCAAACAGCCTGTTTTGAGGTCATCTCAGGTTTGACTTTTATTCCTAAATCTCCAACTCAAGAAATAATTTTCTATAATCAGCCTATGTCTTCACATAAATTTTGCAAAAGCTTCAGTTTCAGGTATTCTCAAAAGAGGCCCTGCTGTCTTGTCCTAAATGTGTTATCTTTCTTTTTTGATTGGGCGTTAGTCTCATTTCAGTGCTCCAAGTATTTGGCATCTGGTGGGAGTTTAGAAACTTCCTTTTGCTTTCTCATAAATTTTGTTGAAAGCAACCACATAACGAAGAGCAAATACTTTCTACTTCCTCTTAGCGGGAAGCTGGAACTGAGTTCCTTGTGATGCCCTGTCCAGACCTTGCTGTACCGTAGACGGAGGTCTACAGTGTCAACTTGACTCGACACATGCCCAGAATTCCTCCTATGAAGATCTTTAAAGAGGGAACTGGACAGATGTTTTCTTTAATTGTCACTGGTCAAGACAAATCTGTGGAATGAAGATCTTCTAGTTTTGTTTGCTTTTTTTTTTTTTTTTTAAGGCAAACAACATGAATTAACATTGTTTCCTCCAGTCCCAAGAACCGCTTGAGATCAAACCATGTTGATCTCTAAACAAAAAATGACTTCTAAACCTACGAGATTTGATTATAAACCTTGCCCTTGATTTATATTCTAAGAAATTATGCTAAGAGCTGTGCTCCATAAAAGCCCAGGGCATAGTCTTTTGCAATCTGTTAGGCAACTATTTTTAAAAGGGGGTGGGAGGGAGAGATGTGTATAATAACTGTTTGGCACATAATTCATTGAGTTCTGTCTCTAAGTAAGAGGTCAAAAATCCTGGGAGGCCAGTCAGTTCATTTTGTTCTGAGATCTGCACATTCAGATGTGCTCCTCAGTGAGGCAGGTAAAGCTGATTCATGGTTGGCTATTCTTTTGAGAAAAAGGAAGACACGTTTCTGGAGAGGTGAAAAACAAAGTGCATTGCCAAAGCTGAAGATGGAGAAGTAGAAGGCAAGGAGCTATTACCTGTTTAATAAATCTAATATCTTGAGCACTCAGAAGAAGAATAGTATATTAAGGGCCCAGAGATGAAAAGACTCTTATAATCATGCAAGATGGCACATTTACATGAGAAGTCTGGTATGTGCCACATGGCCATTTGTGACTAACTGCCAAGGGAGCAATGGAGGTGATAAGTGCTCACAGGTCACAGAACGCTGGGGGCCAGAGCAGCCCCAGAAAACTGCCTGACGGGGACCACAGCGGATGGGGCTTGAAGGATGTGGAAAGAAGTGCAGGGGGAGGGCAAGAAGGCGGGAGGGTTGGAAGGGCAGTGAGAAAATGCCAATCCTAACATGAGGAAGCAGTAGGTGCTCAATAAATATTTGTGAAAATACTTAATCGCTAAACTTTTTTTAAATATTTAATCCCTGAATATTTTGTCCCTCAAAGAGTGATTTTTTTTTTTTTTTTTTTTAGAAAAAGCAACTGATTAAAATACTTAGATCCTGTGAAGTAATTTAGTATGTGTTTGAATTATTCAAGTGAAGCTAAATTAAGCCAACCGTTTCAAAAGTACAGACAGGGAAGCCAGAATGTGACGGAGACAAGCAAGCTACTGAAAATCATCTAGAGGAAAGACAGAAGTGTGAAGGGTCGGCTATAACTTTAATTAGCATCAATTCTTATATTATTGAAAAGCAGTGGAGGAACAAAGATGAGAAAGCAACAAAAAAAGTTTTACAAAAGTATAAGATAAAGGAGTTTAACATATTGAAGCTTCCAAGAACAAGATGTCATGGAACACCCATGGGAAGGCCAATTTCCATTTTTAAAGATGCTCCTTACATTTGGGGATGAGGAACGGGGAGGGCCAGAAACAGACATGAGCACGTGAGCACGTCCTCAGGGGAGGTCTGAAGG
This sequence comes from Puma concolor, assembly GCF_028749965.1. Taxonomy (NCBI): domain Eukaryota; kingdom Metazoa; phylum Chordata; class Mammalia; order Carnivora; family Felidae; genus Puma; species Puma concolor. Next base: position 48,052,985 of record NC_141672.1, read on the forward strand.
GAAGGAGAGAAGTCACCCCCATCCGGCAAGACTGCTGAAGCGTGGGAATCTCGGCAACACGGTGAGGGGTGTGCGGAGAACTTCGACCCTGAGCAGATGTGCCTAAATCTGCTTTTCTGAAACAAAATATATTGCGGTGCTCAGAGAAACTTCCGTAAGGGATTTGGAAACATTCTCACCACAACTAAGTCTTTAAAGCCAGCTCCTTCTGGCAAATTCCATTTAGGTCCTCTAAAGAAAAATGACACCAACAAGCAAACACTATAACCAACACTATTTAAAGCAAGAAAGAGAGACCAGTGGAGCCCTTCCCATCAGACAAGGCCCATACTCATGACCTCCAGGAGAGGTCCCTGGGTCCCCACAAGCTACTTATTATTTTCCAAGTATCTCCCAGCCCTAGAACTACAAGGGCAGTGCTCAGTCTTACCTCCCAGGGCCTATGAAATATTCCTCTAATGAATGAGGGAGAGAATTCCAGCTACACAGAAAAGGATTAGCCTTTAGCAATGTGAAAACATGGAGGTGAAAGTTGCTAAGGGAAGAAACTCAGAGGGAATCTTACGTACCTCAGGCCTGAGATTGAATATGGTTATATGCTTGCTTTTTGTATTAGCCAGCTGGGGATTATTTATTTTGCTATTTTTAGGTCCAAAAATCTTAGACTTCTCTCCCTACCACTAGCTGTTTTGAAGTAGAAAACGGAGCCAATTTAAATACTAGCCCAAGCAAAACATCCCAGAGACAGGTGTCCTCAAAAGAAACAAATAATACAAATTCAAAAAACAAACAAACAAGAAAACAAGATTTCAGGATCATCTGTGTTATTGTTCTTTGAGTTTTATGTTAGGGATTTGTAGAGGGTCTCATGGAGATAAAGTTTTTTAAACCTGAAGAACCCTTTTGTAATTTCTTCTCAGACACACCTTCCCCAGCGTGACTTCATTGTGTTGATTCCCCAAATAGCAGGCACAGTCCCATTGAAATTAAATAGAAAACAAATTAAATAAGAATAAATTTTGTTACAGTGATCTCTGCCACATTTTCCCTCCTCTAGTAATAGTAACCAACATTTATTGTGCAAGAACTTGGCAAAATACTTTACACATATTTCATCTCCTTGAAGCCTCACAAAGGGACTTGGGCTATGGAGAAATCAAGGAATTTTCTCAAAGCCACACAGCTAATAAATGGTTCCAAACGCTTGTGATCTTAAGCCACTGTTGTTCTGCTCCATTAATATGGATAATCGAATATTACCCAAGTACAACAGCAAGAACAATCCATGATCCATCCATCCAATTAACCTTTTATATTAAAAAAAAAAAGGTTTTTTTTAACGTTTATTTTTTTTTTTAATTTTTTTTTCAACGTTTATTTATTTTTGGGACAGAGAGAGACAGAGCATGAACGGGGGAGGGGCAGAGAGAGAGGGAGACACAGAATCGGAAACAGGCTCCAGGCTCCGAGCCATCAGCCCAGAGCCCGACGCGGGGCTCGAACTCACGGACCGCGAGATCGTGACCTGGCTGAAGTCGGACGCTCAACCGACTGCGCCACCCAGGCGCCCCTTTAACGTTTATTTTTGAGAGAGAGAGACAGAGAGAGAGTGCAGGAGGGCAGAGAGAGAAGGAGACACAGAATCCAAAGTAGGCTCCAGGCTCTGATCTGTCAGCACAGAGCCGGACACGGGCTCAAACCCACGAACTGAGAGATCATAACCTGAGCTGAAGTCAGAATGCTTAACCGACTGAGCCACCCAGGCACCCCAACTTTTTATATTTTATAAAGATGTTTTAAAACTTTTATTATTAAAAATTTCAAACATCAATAAAAGTAAATGAAATAGAACTCCCATGCACCCATCACACAATTTTAACAATTACCAATATCCTCCTGTTCCTGCACCATTTTTACCTCTACCAACTCCTCACTCAATTATTATCGTTCTACAGCTCTTTGAGGTAAAAATATACATATGCTGAAATGCACAAATAGCTGTACCATTTGACAAACGGATACCTGTATGTAAACCACACTACCCTTATGATTCAGAACATTTCCATCCCCCCAGAGAGTGCCCCCATGTCCCTTCTCATCAAATCCCACCCTCAGAGGAAACCACTGCTTTTGCTTTTTGGTTTTTTTCTACCTTATTTTTTGCCTCTTCTAGAATTTCTATAAGTGGAATCACACTAAATTTCCTCTTATATCTGGTTTATTTTGCTCAGCATATTTTTGAGATCTATCCAATGTTGTTGAATATATCACTAGTTCATTCCTAGTATGAATACAACACAATTTGTCTATCCATTCTCTATTGATCCACTTTGGGGGTGTTTCCATTCTGGAATTATTATAAATACAGCTACTAGGAACATCCTTGTACAAGCCTTCTTGTGAACATGTAGTTCATTTCTCTGAGGAGTGGAATTTCTAAGTCAAAAGGTAGGTAAAATTGCTAATCTGAGAAACACAAGAAATGAACATAGGGGAAGGGAAGAAAAAATAAGATAAAACACAGAGGGAAGCAAACCAGAAGAGGCTCTTCAATACAGAGGACAAACTGAGGGTTGCTGGAGAGGAGGTGGGTGAGGGGATGGGTTACATGGGTGATGGGCATGAAATAGACCACAGTAATGAAAAGTTTAAAAATGTAATATGATGACCTCTCAGTCACCTACCTCTAGCTTAAAGAATTTATAACACATTATTCCAGATTCATTTGTACTGCACTTTGGACCGCAAGAGAAGACAACACAGCACAGCAGATTTACTTTCTTACATTCTGTTTAGGTTTGTTAAGCCTGTGGATGAGAAGTAAATACACTAGAAGCCTTATTTCATTCCTTTAAAAGAAAAAAAAAAAAGAAGGGCATTTTTTAAGATGAGCACTGGGGGTCATATGTAAGAGATGAATGAGTCACTGGGTTCTACTCCTGAAGCCAAGACTATACTATATGCTAACTAACTTGAATTTAAATTTAAAAAAAAAAAAAAAAAAAAAAGGATAGGTAAAACTGCTAAACCTTTTCCCAAAGTGGATGTACTACTTTATATTTCCACTGGTAATATATAAGAGTTGCTTACAGCTTCACCAGCATTTGCTGTTGTCAGTCTTTTCGATTTTAGCTATTTTAATGGGTGTATGGCATGAGCTCATTGTGGTTTTAATTTGCATTTCTCTGATGACTAATGCCGTTGAACATCTTTTCATGTGCTTACTGACCATTCATATATTCTCCTTTATGAAACGTTGGTTTGAGGCTTTTTTCCATCTTTTAAAAAGTGGATTGTTTTTATTACTGAGTTACACAGTTATATATATATTCAGGATATAAGGATATAAGTCCTTTATTAGATTAGATAACATTTTGCCACTCCTTCCAGGCTATATATTGCTTATTTATTTTTAATAGTGTTTTTGATAAAAATATTTAATTTTGAAGAAGTATAATTTATAAATTTTTCTTTTATGGTTATTGCTTTCTGAGTCCTATCTAAAAATAGTTGCCTACCCCTAGTTTTTGAATGTATTCTCTTACGTTTTCTTTCTAGAGCATTATAATTTTAACTTTTAGATTTAGGTCTAGGATCTATCTTAAATGAAGTTTTGTATATGACGTGAGGTATTGGTCAAAGTTCATTTTCTTAATGTGGTTATCCAGTTATTCTGGCACCATTTGTTGAAAACACTGTTGTTTCCTCATTGAATTACCTTGCTTGCCCCTTTGACAAAAATCAGTTGCCCAGTAAGTGACCGTCTATTTCTGTCCTCATACCACACTTTGCTCTCCTCTGACAGCACCACACTGCTTTGACTATTGTAGCATTATACTGTAAATCTTGACTCAGATAACTTAAGTTCTCTAGATTTATTCTTCTCAAAAACTGTTTTGCAAGTCTAGATCCTTTGCATTTCCGTAGAGAGTTTAGAATCACAACCTGTCAATTTCTACCTTAAAATCCCTGCTGGAATTAAGATTGAGATTGTATTCAACCTCTACACTACTTTGGGGAGAACTGACATTTTGACAATATTGAGCCCTCCAATCCATGATTATGGTACCTCTTTCTGTTTATCAGAATCTTTTTTTTTTTTTTTTTTTTGGCAAGACTGGGCCTCTTTCACAGAAACAAAATTATTATTTTTTTAAATAAACAGCTTAGTTGAGACATAATTAATACACAAAAAAACTGCACATATTTAATGTGCAGAATTTGATGAGTTGAGACATATGATATACCCATGCTGCCACGCTGGAATCTTACAAGAAAAATGTTATCAAAAATATCACCAGGTTAAAGATGCTCTCTATTCCATTCTACTCTACTCAAAAACTTATTAGCGGGGCGCCTGGGTGGCGCAGTCGGTTAAGCGTCCGACTTCAGCCAGGTCACAATCTCACGGTCCGTGAGTTCGAGCCCCGCGTCGGGCTCTGGGCTGATGGCTCAGAGCCTGGAGCCTGTTTCCGATTCTGTGTCTCCCTCTCTCTCTGCCCCTCCCCCGTTCATGCTCTGTCTCTCTCTGTCCCAAAAATAAATAAACGTTGAAAAAAAAAAATTAAAAAAAAAAAAACTTATTAGCTACTGTATTATTTTAGTCAAAGATTACCTCAAATAACAGTAATAATTCCAAACAGGGAAAACCATATTCCTCAAAACGCAAAGGAACTATATGAGCTAATCAAGCAAGATGACCATTACTGTGTTAAAGTACGTTTTTCTTTGTTGTATACATTTTTTTCAGGGAAGGTCATATAGGCTATCTAAGAGTAGGGGATATTAGTCACTAGATTTGTGGTCCTGAAGTTGGACAACGTAAGTTAAAAACAAAAACAAACAAACAAACAATAAAGAAAGTAGATGCCAGCTAAAAGATAATGGAAAGTGGAAACCCCAGCTTCCTCATAATAGCACAAGACAGCCTGTCATTAGCTTCTGAAACACAGTCAAGTGTGATTTGTTAGAGGAAAAGCGTTGGCTAGAGTGATATGTGGTATCTCATACTCTGTTGTCACAAGTCCACTCCCGTATAACAGTACAAAGACCAAGAAGTGACAGAGAAGTAGTTCCATAATAGAAGAGGGGAAAACCTTAGTAGCAAACTAAGAAAGAGTGTGTTTGGCCTTCGTGGTACTTTTTCTGAGACTTACATCCAGCAGTGGTGAAGTCTTCTGCGGCCACATTAATGAGACTAAGGTGTTAATGACATACAAACTTTGAATGTGATCTGGGTACGCCTTTTCCTTGGTGAATAAAAGGTATTTTAGAGATAACTGAACCAAGTTTTAAAACTGCTTTTCTCTTGTGTGTAGTAGAGATGATTTTGGCTAGAAACAGAAGCTTAAAGGACAGAATACCACTCTTTAAAAATTTTAAAAACATTCTAATTCTTGAAATGTAGGAATGTAACTATTAAAATATCCAGGGGCACCTGAGTGGTTCAGTCGTTAAGCATCTGACTTTGGCTCAGGTCACGATCTCACTGTCCATGAGTTCGAGTCCCATGTCAGGTGAGCTTGAGCCATGCTTTGGGTGAGACCTGCTTCTCTTTCTCTCTCCCCCCCCTCCTCTCTCCCCCTCTCCCCCTCTCCCTCTCTTCCCCTCCTGGGATTCTCTCTCTGCACCTCTCTCACTTGCACCTTCCCTCTCTCAAAAAATAAAATAAAATAAAATAAAATAAAATAAAATAAAATATCCAGTACTCACCAGCTTCAGTATATCTACTATTTAAATATGCATAATCAACTCAAATTAGAATCATTACAAAATCATAACAAATCCTAAAGAGAGAAATGTGTGTGAGTGTGTGTGTGTTGGAGGTAGAGGCGAGGGTCACAGAAAGAAAATCCTCTGTTAGTTATTTGCAGGCTAATAACTAAAAGAAAAAACTAATAACTAAAAGAAATGCTGCCAGGCCTGGAGAAACATGAGCTATTGCTTTAAAATAAACATAAAAGAGACGGGTCTAGGTCATGCACATGCACATCAATGGATTACTCATGCTCACTTCCAGAACCTCTCCCTGACATAGCTGTGAAGTAGGCAAAATTTATCTTTAGATTCTCCCACTTCCCCTTCTGGGCTACGGTTTTCTCTTGGCTCAATGCCTCATGCTGCCCAGAGTAGCACGAAACCCTGGCCTGCCCTCCTTGGAATGTGGCCTTTTCCTTAAAGTAGTGTTTTTCCTTCTCCCCAAACCTCCAATAAAGTTTAAGTTAAAATTCCCTTCTTCTCTGTTAATCAACTGTGAGGAATGTAATGTTGTAAATGAATTCACACTGGTGTGTAAATGACTAATGTTTTTTATTCCTCCCACATGTACTGGCATTCTAAAGGTTTGTTAGACTAAAGGAATATATTCCTTAGGAGGAAAGCCCAATCTGTAGGATACCCAACGAAGAAAATTTGGAGAGGTCTGCGTTTCCTCAAACCATACAAGTACATCAGACTGGTAGAATCCTTCATAGGGCCAGGCCTTGTCATACATAATAATAAAGGTAAAGTGACTACCTCCCACTGACTTTCTAACAAAAGGCTGGTGAAAAACTGTGGTGGATACATAGATTTTGAAAACCTATTGAAAAGTGAAATGCACATCTAAAAGTGATACAATTCTAGCAGTTTCCTCTCCTCAACATGAGATAAAACTGAATGATCAATCACAGGGCGCCAAGACCATTCAATGGGGAAAAGACAGCCTTCAACACATGGTGCTGGGAAAAATGAATATCCACATGCAAAAAAAATGAAATTGCACTCATACCTTACACTATATACAAAAACTAACTCAAATGGATCAAACAGCCGGGGCGCCTGAGAGGCTCAGTCAGTAAAGCGTCCAACTTCTGTTCAGGTCATGATCTCACAGTTCGTGAGTTTGAGCCCCACATCAGGCTCTCTGCTGTCAGCACAGAGCCCTCTTCGGATCCTCTGTCTGCTCCGCCCCCAACTGGCCCTGCCCCTCCCTTCTCCTCTCTCAAAAATAAATAAACATTTTAAAAAATGGATGAAAAACCTAAACATGAGACCTAAAACTATAAAACTCTTAGCAGAAAATACAAAGCAAAATCTTCATTTGGCAGTGAATTCTTTGATATGACACCAAAACACAGACAACAAAAAATAGATAAATTGGACTTCATCAAAATTTAAAACCTTTATATATCAAAAGATACTATCAACAGAGTGAAAAGGAAACCTACAGAATGAGAAAATATTTGCAAATCATATGTCTGATAAGTAATTAATATCTGGAATATATAAAAAATTCCTACAGTCACCACCAACAAAAAACACAAACAATTTAAAAATAGGCAAAGGGCTTGAGCAGACATTTCTCCAAAACAGATCTATAAATGGCATATATAATCACATGAAAAGATGCTCAACATCATTGATCATCAGGGAAACGCAAATCAAAACCACCAGGACATACCACTTTACACCCATCAGGAGGGCTACTAGAAAAAAAAAACAAAAGAGAGAAAGAAAGAAAAGAACAAATATTGATGAGGATACAGAGAAACTGGAACTCTTGTGTATTGCTAGTGGGAATGTAAAATGGTGCAGACACTGTGGAAAACAGTACGACGGTTCCTCAAGAAATTAAAAAAAATTACCAAACGATCCAGCAATTCCACTTCTAGTATATACCCCCCCCCCAAAATTAAAAGGACTGAAACAGATATTTTTACATCTATGTTTGCAGCAGCATTATTCACAATAGCCAAAAGCTGGAAGCAATTCAAGTGTCCTTTGACAGATGAATGTATAAACAAAATATGGTGTGTATGTGTATGATAAAGGTGTGTGTGTATGTATATATATATAGATATAGATATAGATATATAGATATATAGATATATAAAGGTACAGTGTATACGTGTATATGTGTATACATACATATATATATATATATATATATATACACACACACATACACACACACATATACATACAATGGAATATTACTCAGCCCTAAAAAGGAAGGAAATTTTGACACATGCTACAACATGAATGAATCTTGAAGACATTATGCTAAGTGAAATAAGCCAGTCACAACCTAGAGTAGTCAAATTCATAGACACAGAAAGTAGAATGAGAGTTTCCAGGGACTAAGGGGAAGGGGGAATTAGGAGTTTAGTGTTAAATACTTTTAGGGTGATGGAAAAGTTCTGGAAATGGATAGTGGTGAATGTGAATGTACTTTCATGCCACTGAACTGCGTACTCAAAATGAAAAAAAAATTTTTTTAAGTTAAAATGATAAATTTTATGCCATGTATATCTTACCACACACACAGAAATTGAACAAGCCTTTGAGGTGATTACAAACAAGATCAAGTTTATAATCTAAAAATGTTTGTCCAATTCAAAAAAATACATTAGCCTAGTAAAAGGTGATCTGATTCTTCTTTTTTGACTCTGGGACATGCAACAATAAAGACTTCCAAGTCTCCCTGGACCTAGTTGGCTTTTTTTTTTTTTTTTAATGTTTGTTTATTTTTGAGAGAGAGAGAGACACAGAGTGTGAGCAGGGAAGGGGCAGAGAGAGAGGGAGACAGAATCCGAAGCAGGCTTCAGGCTCCGAGCTGGAGGCACAGAGCCTGACGTGAGGCTCAAACCCATGGACCTCGAGATCATGACTTGAGCCAAAGTGAGAAGCTTAATCGACTGAGCCACCCAGGCACCCCTGGCTTTTTTGTTTGTTTGTTTAAGTATAATTAACATACAGTGTTATATTAGTTTCAGGTGTACAATATAATCATTCAACATTTCTACACATTAGGGTGCCTGGGTGGCTCCACTGGTAAAGCATGTGGTTCTCAATTATGGGGTCATAGGTTTGAGTCCCACGTTGGGTGGAGAATTTACTGTAAAAAATAAATAAATAAAATCTAAAAACAAAACAAACAAAAACCCACTTCTACACATTACTCAGTCCTCATCTTGATCCCCTTTATTTCACCCATCCCTCTACCCACCTCCCCTCCGGTAACCACCAGTTTCTTCTCTGCATTTAAGAGTCGGTTTTGTTGTTTTTGTTTTTGTTTTTAATGATTGTTTATTTTTGAGGGAGAGACAGAGGGAGAGAGGATGAGTGGGGGAAAGGCAGAGAGAGACGGAGACACAGAATCCAAAGCAGGCTCCAGGCTCTGAGCTGTCAGCACAGAGCCCAATGGGGGACTCAAACCCATGAGCCATGAGATCATGACCTGAGCCGAAGTCGGATCCTTAGCCAACTGAGCCACCCAGGTGCCCCAAGAGTCTGTTTTTTTGTCTTTGTTTTGTTTCTTATATTCCACATATGAGTGAAATCACATGGTATTTGTCTTGCTCTAGCATTATAACCTCTAGGTATATGCACATTATTAGCAAGATCTCATTATTTTTTATGGCACGATCTCATTATTTTTTATGTTTGAGTAATTTTCTCTCTCTCTCCTTCTCTATATATGTGTATATATACATACACATATACATACATCTTCTTTACCCATTCATCTATTGATGGACAAAGGTTGTTTCCGTATATTGGCTATTGTAAATAAAACAACAATTAACATATGGGTGCATATATCTTTTCTAATTAGTGTTTTTGTTTTCTTTGGGCAAATACTCTGGAATGGGATTACTGGATGATATGGCAATTCTATTTTTAATTTATTGAGAACCTCCATACTGTTTTCCACAGTGGCTGCACCAATTTACATTCCCACCAAAGGTGTATGAGGGTTCCATTTTCTCCACATCCTCATCAACACTTGTTATTTCTTGTCTTTTTTATTCTAGCCATTCTGACAGGTGTAAGGTGATATTTCATTGTGGTTTTTGCATTTCCCTGATGATTAGTGATATTGAATATCTTTTCATGTGTCTGTTGGCCATCCTTACAACTTTTTCTGAAAAATATCTATTCAGGGCCACTGCCTACTTTTAATTCAGACTATTCAGTTTTTTGGTGTTGAGTTGTACAACTTCTTTATATATTTTAAATATTAACTTCTTTTGCATATACGATTTGCAAATATTTTCTCCCGTTCAGTACACTGCCTTTTTGTTGATGGTTTCCTTTGCTGTGCAAAAGCTTTTTATTTTGGTGCAGTCCCAATAGTTTAATTTTGCTTTTGCTTCCCTTGCTTGAGGAGCTGTTTCCAGAAAAAGGTGTCTATGGCCAATGACAAATAAATTATTGCCTATGTTTTCTTCTAGGAATTTTATGGTTTCAGGTTTCACATTTAGGTCTTCAATCCACTTTGAGTTTATTTCTGTGTATAGTGTAAAAGTGGTCCAACTACTGGACAAGCTACATGCAAAAGAATGAAACTAAATTACTTTCTTACAGCATATACAAAAATAATCTCTGGATCTAGTTTAACAGCAAATTGTTTGCCTGGACTAGATGGGGTGGGCCATAGTGAGCAGAAGGTCTGTAAGGTCTGGCTGGCCCAGCTGTTGACCCTGCTCCCCACTGCGGCATTTGTGGCCACCCTTCAAAAGAGAAGAACTGGGCCCTCTCATAGCAACCCTGTGTGAATTAGCTCCCAACTACAAGTCTGAGAGGGCTTTTCTCCGCTCCCAGATTAACTTTACCAGAGCCCTTCCTTGAACGCTTTCTGTAGTGGACAACCAAATTTAGTATGCATGACAAAGACTCTCTTTGACCAAACTTTAGTCAGGCTCCTCTAAGACCTTTTCTCGACAAAACCTCAGCCTCCAGTCTCCACCCTTATCCTTGCTGGGATGGTGTTCCTTATCCCCCCACTTTTTATGTGTCTGTCCTTGTCCTACCTTTGGCAAGAATCCTGTTAAGGTGGTTTGGCAACTTCCCCCATCCTCAATGTCTCCTCTTGGTAATTTTCCATCCACTGACCTCTTCTCTCTGCTCCTTGGCTATTAATCTGCAGCTGTCTTTATCGTATTTGGAGCACTCTCTCTCTCTAACCCCTACAGCAATGCTTTTACCACAAGAGTCCTGAATGAAGTCTTCTTTACTATTTGAACAAAAATAAATCTTAAAATAATTTTTAAAGTATTTAAGTTAAATTTTAAAATTTAGAATAATTTTTCAGAATAATTTTTTAACACAGGAGACTTAAAAGTTTTAAAAAATTAGCATTTCATAATAATCCCACAGGAATCACAGTTACTGGCAAAGTCACCAATAATTTATCCAATCATCTAACTGCATTCTGGTAAATAAAAGCCAATAGTGGTGAGTCCTAGGTTCATAATCTTCTAAAAGCTAGAAAATTTAATGATCATATTTGAACTCTCTTGGGAGAATGGAAAAGAAATTATTCATGGTGATTTAAAAAGCAATACCTAAGGCTTGAAATACTGTTGCAGGCAATCCAAACCCTACACCCTCTTACTAGCTCCACCAGTCTACCCCACCCCAGATCCAACACACTTTTACCCACTCACCCACCCTGTACCCCCAGCCTGGGCAAAGCACAAACACCTGCTGCTCCTATTCTGAAATGGGCATCGATTACCAGCTTTTCCCTCCCACTCTGTAGGATCCTTAGACACATGCCCTGGTTCTCCAGGGCTGTGGCACTAGGCCATGGCACTCTGAGAAAGTGGAGGAGGCTGCTGAAGCTGTAGGTGACATGGGATGCTGGTGCAATGCGATCCTGTCTGTACTTAGACAAGAAAATGCCTGAGACATTCGAGTGTGTGTCTACATGACTCATTGGAGGAGTTGTCTCTTTGGGAGGAAGTAGGGAGCAGCCTCCCCAAATTCCATGTAGATACATTAAGGGGTGGAAAGCCACTTGGAAGAAGCAGGAAGCCAAAGGCCAGAACTTATCCCTGGCACATGACTGCTTCTGCATTCAGCTGGTACAGACTCATTTAGAAGGAGACAATTTATTCTCTTTACCCAGTGAGAAAGAAGTCTGTCTTTGTCCTTTATCAAGGTGTCGCAGGGAAGCCTGAGTGGCTGTCACTAACTGAAAATAATCGCCTTTCGTTTGCACCACATCTAAACTCCTGTATGGTAAATAATGGAAAATAGTTTAGAGATGTGTCTGGAAATGTTTGTTTCATCAGAGATGTTTTACACTTAGTATTAGGAGATCTTCCTTTGAACCAAGGCCATTTGGGTTTCCCAAGTAAGGGGTGTTGGATAAGTGAGCCACCTGTCTTAATAAACTTTATTATTAAACTTCCTGACCCTGGTTATAGGCCCCACAATTAGGTGGTTTCTAAATGAGAATGGTATTAAGCTTTTTAAAATGGCAATCATTTGATTCATCAAGTTTTCTAAGTAAAACAACAAAAAAGTTTTTATATTCACAGAAGTAACATCTACTACTTTGGGGATTCCTGACTGGTATATCAGCTAATTTTAATCACCTAAACATTTACAACCCTCCCTACACCCCAACAAATTCTAATTTAATTTTCTTCCTGTTTTAAAAAAAGTAAGTTATGTTCATTGCTCACAGATTATGCCTTTAAATACATTTTTTTTAAAAAAAATCTAATAATTCAGAAGTCTCCTTAACTGTGTTCTTTCTGCTCTGTTGTCCAAAGACATTTTTCTAAAGTATGACATGAGCCATCTCTATATATATCTGCAGTAAAAACAATGCCAAGACAGTGAGTCATACAAAGTGAAGATGTTACATGATATACTATATGACTTCCATTTTTGGACCAAAAGGTACCATGACAGTGATTTTAACTAGACCATATGACATTGCATAAAAATGCATTTCAAAATGAAGAATTCTTTCCTTAGTTATCTGTATTACATCATGCGATCTTTTGTTCCCAATGAACTATTTTAATGTTATCTGTCTTTATATATCTTATGGGTTTTTCCCCATCGAATAGTATTTTCAACTAATTTAATCAAATGTTCCCCTCTGTGAAAGAAAGAAAGAAAGAAAGAAAGAAAGAAAGAAAGAAAGAAAGAAAGAAAGAAAGAAAGAAAGAAAGAAAAGCCAGAGGTTACTATGGGCTAAATCTAGCTTAATTATATTAGTTTTTTAGGAAATATATTAAATAATACTGAAGAGAACATACTTTAGAAAAGCCTGTTCCCAGTAACTTGAATGTCTTCTCATTAATGTTTTAAAAAACTCAAGCTATTAGTTTTCTTTTATGTTATGAATTAATTAACTGAAAAGTATATCTGGTTTTAATTCCCAAGCCCAGCTCAATTCAGAAAAGCTCTTTAGTTATAGAACTTCAGACACAGGGTCTGTCTTATGCACTGACTGTGCCCAGGGCAAACAGGAAAACTTAGATTAGCAAAGTGTATTAGAGAAGAGAGGACCATCAAGCTGATTAGTCAGGCATTATTATGGTATGTGTTTTCTAGTCAGAATTTTGTGTGATCCTAATGAAGTCCTACAAAGAAAATTACATTGTATATTGATTTATCTCTGACTCTGAGTTCTGTTAAAACCAGCATTAGCTGAACAACTTTGCATCAAATTCATAGAAATTTGATGGCACCTATGTCATACAAGACAAAGAAAGGCTAAGGAAATGTTCCAGAATAGAGAAACACGGTAACTTGATCCTTTACTAAAGAAAAAATGCTTGGGGCACCTGGATGGCTCAGTTGGTTTAACGTCTGGTTCTTGGTTTCAGCTGAGGTCATGATCTTGCATTTTGTGGGTTCTAGCTCCGTATCAGGCTCTGTGCTGGTGGTGCTGAGCCTGCCTGGGATTCTCTCTCTCCCCCTCCCCGTTTGCTCTATCTCTCTCGAAATAAATAAATAAACTTTAAAAAAATGCTTTAAAAGACAATATTAGACCAAAGAATACAATTGAAATACAGATCATGGAATACTTATAAGTACTTATAATACTTATATCAATGTTAAATTTACTTGTGTTGATAACTGTATTATATTAGTAAGAGAATATCCCTATTCTTAGGAAATACACTGAAGCATTTAGAAGTGAAGAGTTATGGTATACACAGGTATATACTCTCAAATGATTCAGAAAAAGAAATTGTGTGTGTGTGTTTGTAGGGAGAGAGACAATGCATGCACAACGATAAAATTAAATGGATAAAGTAGATGAAGCCAAGTAGAGGGTATCTGGGTTTTCCCAGTATTATTCTTACTCTTGTAACATTTCTGTAAGTTTGAAATTATTTCCAAATAAAATTATTTTTAAAAATCAATGAGGCATGGGGTGCCTGGATGGCAAGAGCATCTGACTCTTGGTTTTGGCTAAGGGCATGATCTCAGCGTCATGGGATTGAGCCCTGCATCAGGCTCTGTGCTGAGCGTGAAGCCTGCTTTAGATTCTCCTGGCCCCCCCCCCCCCCCCGTCTTTCTCCCCACTTTCATGTTCTCTCTCTTTAAAAAAAAATTCAGGGATGCCTGAGTAGCTCAGTCTGTTGAGCATCCAACTTCGGCTCAGGTCATGATCTCCCAGCTCGTGAGTTTGAGCCTTGCATCGGGCTCTGTGCTGATGGCTCAGAGCCTGGAGCCTGTTTCGGATTCTGTGTCTCCCTCTCTCTCTGACCCTCCCCCGTTCATGCTCTGTCTCAAAAACAAATAAACGTTAAAAAAAAATTTTTTTTCTTTAATTCAGTGAGGCATGAGTTTAATACAGTTTGGAGACAGGAACAATGGCTGACTGGTTAAGTTCTTTAAGGCTCCTGAAGGCATTATCACTATCAGGCAAACTGATAGCTAGATATTTTCTTCAAAGGATTACTATAAAAATAATACAGCCCACTGAAATCTCTTACAATCATATCTATCCTTTAATGTAGATTTTTCATGCTTGTATTAGTCACAGTTCTCCAGAAAAACAGAACCAGTAGGAGAGAATGAGATTTTACAGAATTGACTCATGTGATACTGGGGGCTGACAAATCCAAAATCTGAGGGCAGGCAGGCGACAGGCTAGAGATTCAGGGGAGAGTTGATACTGCAGTCTGGAGTCTGATCCACAGAGCAGCAGGGTGGAAATTCAGGCAGGGTTTCTATGTTCCAGTCTTGAGAACTTCAGTCTTTGCTCTTCTAGCCTTCAACTAACTGGATGAGGCCCACTCACATAATCTGCTTTACTCAATGTCTACTGATTTAAGTGTTAATCACATCTATAAAATACCTTCACAGAAACATCTGGACTGGTATTTGACCAAACAACTGGGTGTCACAGCCTAGCCCAATTGACACATAAATTAACTGTCACAGTACTCAAAACAGGAAGTTCAGTGATAATCACTGTTTAATCCACTATGGGAAAATGGAGATAAAGCCGAGAATGTTGTCTTCAAGAAAAATAAATTGTAGAAACCAACCTGTCCTAAGTACCCATGAAATAACTATAGAAT
The DNA here is from genome assembly GCF_028749965.1 of Puma concolor. Classification (NCBI taxonomy): domain Eukaryota; kingdom Metazoa; phylum Chordata; class Mammalia; order Carnivora; family Felidae; genus Puma; species Puma concolor. The sequence goes on from NC_141672.1 coordinate 48,068,311, forward strand.
AATTTTAAATGACAGAATGAAGCCTCACCACCCAGCTACAGAGCATAAGATTCAAGGCAGGTGAGAAGGACCTGGGCAGGGGTTGGGCTCAGAGACAAAGTAGGGCAGGATTTAAGGGTAAGAAGGTTTACACTGGGGGATTAGATGGGAGTTTCTTCCAGATGAACTCAATTAACTCTCTTCTTTTCCCAGCCTTTTTACTTTTGGAGAGTTTTAAAACAAAGAAACAAAACAAGCCTTCAGTAAGTAGCATTATGTTATAGGGCTTAATAACCCTACTAAATGAGCATCCTCGGTTAAAATACCCAGCAGATATATAGCAAACTTTCATACTATAAAGAGCTACAGCATTGAAAGCTTGGTTTAAAGTTTTCTAACTGTCTTAATTAGTTAAATATGTAGTAAACTTTTGCTTACCTTTAATATGAAAGCCACAGAACTCAATTTTTCTAATTCAGTATTTTTTAGTCTGTAAAAGTTTTGGGCTTTTGAAACTATATTATGGACCAATTATTTTAAGACTGTGTGGTTTTCTTAATTGAAAATCCAAGCATAATTTTTAAAAAGAAGCTAATCACTATATCTAATTACTAAAAAAGTTTAAGCACTGACATTATTTCATTTAAATACAACTTTTAAAAATAATGACTCCCAGATGGACAGGAAGTTACCATTAGAACAGCTGGCAGTGAAAGAAGCTTATGTTATTAAAGAAGCCCTCTTTAGAATCTCAGTTTAATCTTTTTTATTTTTTAATACATTTTTAAATGTTTATTATATTTTGAGAGAGAGAGAGAGAGCATGCAGGGGAGGGGCAGAGAGAGGGAGACAGAGGATCCAAAGCAGGCTCTGCACTGACAATGAGAGCCTGATGTCAGGCTCAAACTCATGAAGAATTTTGAGATCATGACTTAAGCTGAAGTGGGACGCTTAACCAACTGAGCCATCCAGGTGCCCCTAATCTTTTTTTTTTTTTAACGCATATTTTGAGGAAAGGAGGGGGAGAGAGAGAGGAAGAGGAGAGAGGGAGAGAGAGAATCCCAGGCAGGATCCGCACAGTCAGCACAGAGCCCAATGTGGAGCTCGAACTCACAAACCGTGAGATCATAACCTGAGCTAAAATCAAGAGATGCTTAACCAACTGAGCCACCCAGGCACCCCTCAGCTTAGTCTATGTTAACTTTCCCCAAACTACATCTGCAAACTCAATCTTAAAAATATCAGGAAAAATTTTGGAATCCCAGGCCTGGGACTCCTTTTTATATTGTTGTTAACGCTAATGAGACAGAAATAAAGAGAAATAAAATTTTGTGTCTCTATGGGAAACATCAAACCCTCATTAAAATCTGCAGCTATTTAATGAGTCAATGGGACTCTTCAAGAGGTCTTCTTACATTACTTGTGCATGTGCAAATAGAGTCAAGCCTTGCCCTACCCACTGCCTTGCATGTATTATTAATAAGCATTTAGTGTCTTCCAAACTCATTTATTACATGCTTTCTGGATGCTAAACTTCACATAAATGTTGAGCCTAAATGAGTTAAGTAGATGAGCTATAAGACCAGGCACACACAGGAAGTTCACAGGGAGCTCTCCGAGATGCCTCAGAGCGCAGTGCAGAAGCTTCTCCACAGGCGCTCTTCCGTGGCAGGCCTAGAAGTCACAGTGGCCTGGTTTTCATGGACTCAGAAAGTGGCATGTGTTAGAAAATAAGGCTGTATTTGACACTCTAACTGTACTCCCTTTCCCCTCTTCTGATGCCATTTTTGCTCTGGTTCTCCCTTCTCTGGCTTCTCTCTCCTTGGAGAGGGCTCTCTTCCCCTCATTGCACACACTCTCCCAGGGTTCAGTCATCCATGCTGTCACTTCAACGTCCTCTAAAAGGCTGGCTGGTGACCTCCAAATCTCCAGTTCAGCTCAAACCACTCCTCTACAGTGCCAGTCCAGCACAGTTACCACTTGAGTGTCTCTTAAATGTTTCAAAGACATCTCAAATGCACCATGTCCAGGGCAGAACTCATTATGATCCTCTCCCACTGTCCCCCCAGCTGCCAATATCCTCTACTAACCCATCCACTGCGGCACCATGATGGACTCAGTTCTGAAAGTCCTCCCACTGCCCCTCCTGCCCTCTCACAGGCCAGCACAGATACCTAGTCAGTCACCTAGGGGTCCCTCAAGTCTACCCCATAAATACTTGTTGATCCTGTCTAATCCTTTCTCTCTCATGCCTTAGTCTAAGACCTCACCATTCTCTGTCTGGATTACTTTGATTACCTGACAATGTTCTTCTAAGTCCAGTTGCGGCCCTAGCAATCAGGCCTCTACACCAAAAGGTCTTTCTAAAATGCAGTTGCTTTTAGTGGTTCCCTATTACTGCCAAGATAAAGTCCTGAAAAGAAAAAAGAAAAACACAGAAAGCGTGTGTATGTGTACATGTGTGTATATATAGGTGTGTGTGTATGTAAATGTAATGTAAGCACTGGATCTCTAAAGACAGGCCCCCATCTACTTCTCAAGGCAAAGAGTACAGGTTAGGTGCACAGACTCTGGAGTTTGAATGTCTAGGCGCAAATTTGAATTTTGTAATTTATGAGTTATGTGAACTTGGGAAAGTTGTTCAACATGTTGATGCCTCCTTACCTATATTGCCTGTATGCCTCCAGTGCTGCCTAACAAATCACCTCATAACTTAGTAGTTTAAAACCATACACACTTGTGCTAGAGTTGTATGGAGATCAGGAATTAGGGAGGGGGCTTAGCTAGGTAGTTTGGGCTCAGGATTTCTCATAAGGTTGCAGTCAAGGCTTGGGGCCACAGTCATTTGAAGGCTTGGCTGGGGATAGAGGATCTTTCTGAATGGCTCCCACACATGGCAGATGGCAGGAGGCTGCAGTTCCATAATGGCCACTGGCAGGAGGGCTCATTTTCTTGCCATGTGGGCCTCTCCATAGGGTTGCTTATGTGTCCTCAACATATGGCAGCTGGCTTCCTCCAGAGTGGATGATAGAGAGCAAGGAGGTCATAATGCCTTTTATGACTTAGTGTCAGAAGTCACACGTAGTCAGGGGTGTCTGGGTGGGTCAGTCAGTTAAGCGACTGACTTTGATTTCAGCTCAGTCATTATTTCATGGTTCGTGAGTTCGAGCCTTGCATCAGGCTCTGTGCTGAAAGTGCTCTCTGCCCCTCCCCTGCTTGTGTTCTCTCTCTCTCAAAACAAATAAATAAACTTTAAAAAAAAAAAGTCACAAATCGTCACCTCTGCCATATTTTATTAAGTAGAAGGAAGCCATTAACTAGCCCACAATCAAGGGAAGAGGAATTAGGGTCTACATCTTCAAAGGAAGTGTATCAAAGAATTTGTGGGCATATTTTAATGCTACCACAATGTCGTCCTCTGTAAAATGGAGATAATAATAGTAACTATTTCATGGAATTCTATGAGGATTAAATAAGCTAATACATGCTAAGTGTTCAGCATGGTGCACTGCACATGGCAAAAACTCAGTAAGTATTAGCTATTGCTATCATTCCCAAGTTTATTTCTCCTCATCCCTCCCTCATCAACTCCCTCACAGATCCTGTCTCCTGGCCTTTCTGAATACTTGCTATCCCCTAAATAAGTGAAGCCAAGACCTCTGCTCTGCCTTTCTCGAAGACCCTCCTATCCCATATCTTTCTTCAACCCTTAGTGTGTCCTTCTCAGAGCAGCTTCCTAGAACCTCTCAGGCTGGCTAGGTGCTCTGCAGCTCAGCCAGGCACTTCCTACATACACCTTTCTCTCTCACTCAACCTTGATGGCAAGTGTATCTTTCCCTGGTAATCATCCCCTCCTCAGGCAGGTCTTCCTTGACATTCCCAGGCAGAGCCACGAGCTCCCTCCCATGAGACCTCTTCAAACTTCAAACATATTTGTTTGTGCATCTTTACATTGCAATTGTCTTTGTCTCCCACTAACACTGAGAGCTTTCACTCATCTTTGTAGTTTTGGGCATAAGCCTAACGCCCAGGAAACAGTGAGTGCCCAACAGATAATTTGTTGAGCACATGGATAAGTATCTAAAACTTGAGAGAATACTTTTCATGTGCAGAGGAAGAAGAATCACAAAAATATCAACAAAATGGGTCAAGTATACTAAGGAAGCTGTGGCCAAACATGATCATGCTACACTACCTATCTGGGATGCTCAGAATTCTGTTTTCTCCGAGTCTTACTTTTGTCTTCAGCACTAATTAATATAAACTAAGTTTAAGATGATAGATTTATGTTATAAGTTAATACCATGACTATGTTTATAAACTATGAATAGCTCAAAGAACTGAGAGAACATAAAACCTGTTCATTTTTTACAGTTTACAATGCAAGGCACAGAAATATCCCCTATACTTAATATATTTTCATTATCTCTTATTTAAAAGTTTAATTATTTCACTATTATTGCCTTTAAATGTAGTTGTTTAAGAAGGCACCCAGAAAGAAATATGTTTCCCTGTAAACACACTGATGGCCAAAAACTATAGTATGATTCAGATCAAAAAAATACTTTAAAAATAGGCACAAAGTAAATCTTGACCTGAAATCTATTTTTCAATAGCAACTCAAACACAAATAGGCAAACTGAGAGACATCACAAATTGTCTTACCATTAAAGCGTGGTACATTTGCTAACCTAGGAGTGAATAAAGAAAATGTGAAATGTGAAGATGCTAATGTATCATTCAAGGTGTTAGGATGTGGATGCCCTGGACTCCTGTCAGAGGAAATGTACAGAAGTATCTTTCTTACAGTTTCACTGGGAGCCGCACCAAAGTTTTAGTTTGAACTTGACTTACTATACACTTTGAGTGCTCCTTGTTCTCCTAAAGTTAGATTTCTTCCCATTTTTGAAAAGTGTGCTTGTAAAGCATCTGTGGTGGTTTTTAAGGGCCAAAGTTAAGCTCAATAACGTTGGATTAACTGGCAGTGGAAAAGGTATTTTTGGATGAAGCACCTTGTCTGGTGTCCCCTCAAATCATGCCTTGTGGTAGGTAGCCAACTATGTATTCCCGCCCATGTTAAGGCAGGCTCTGGATGGGGAGGATTAGAGTACACAAGTTTCTGCCAACATTTCCCTGGGCAAAACAAAGGAATATCTGCACATATGGCTGTTGTACTCTTCCAGATGTCTTCATGGCTGTGGCTGACACGAGGCATTATTTTAGGAGCTCAGTAGCAGCTTCTATGCCCCTTGATCAAACACTTAAGCACTGTCTTTATCTGAGTAACTAAGAAAATGGAAGCCAACAGTACCTCTAAATTATGGGATCTGGGATCAAATTTGAGAGACAAGGGTCCAGGAGGTTCCTTACTGTAGATGCTGTTATGAAGGGATGCTGTGAGCAGCAAAGCATTTCAAAATCAGAAGGTATCTTAAGTGGATGGGAGCTACATGCCCCAGACTTTCTAATGTAAGCACAATTTCAAATATTCTCCTCCTCTGTCATTTCATCAGGCCACCACTGTAATTTTATAGGCAAAGAAGCTGAGGATAAATAATTTGCCAAAGATTACACATGTTATTAATGCCAGATGGAAATGCTAAAGCATTCATTCCTCACTGTCCTGCAAACCAATCCCCAGGACAAAAGTCAAGGTCTCTTGCAGTTTAATTCTAGACTCTTTTCACTACATAACACTGAATATGTTTTTTATGAGTTACATCATCACAAGACAATTTTAATTACAAAGAGAAGTTTCAGATGAGCCAACATTTTTTTTTCCCTAGAACAAGAATGAATGGTTTTAAGTTGGGGATTGGGAGCTAGCAGGTGGCTTCTTCAATTAAACTGAGCAGGTTTCAGTAACCAATTTAAGAATGAACTAAGGAGCAGCTAGCAAGACTGCTCCTTATTATGAATGTATTAACACTGTCAGAAAAGTTTCTTAGTTAGAAAACTTAATATGAATTATAATGCACAAAAAATATGAATTATAATGCACAAAAATAGATTTTAAAATTGAGTCAACAAAAACCATAGGCTAAAACAAAGAAGAGAGAAATAAAATCTTGAAGAAGAAAAGTGGACAACATATATTAAGGGAGGTGTGTTTAGACATGATGATCATTTAAAATGACCTTTAGGGGGCACCTGGGTGGCTTAGTCAGTTAAGTGTCCAACTTCGGCTTAGGTCATGATCTCGGGGTTCCTGAATTCAAGCCCCACATCGGGCTCTGTGCTGACAGCTCAGAGCCTGGAACATGCTTCAGATTCTTTGTCTCCCTCTCTGTCTGTTCCTCCCCTGCTCATGCTCTGTCTCTCTTTCAAAAATAAGTAAACATAAAAAAATAATAATAAAATGAACTTTAGACTTTGGGGTTTAGAAACTTTCTCAATTTATTTTATTTCTTTTTTTTTTTTTTTTTTTTTTAGAGAGAGAGAGAGAGAGCACGCATGAGCAGAGAAAGGGGCAGAGGGACAGAGAGAGAGAGAGAGAGAATCTTAAGTAGTCTCCATGTTCAGTCCAGACCCTGGGATCACAACCTGAGCAGAAACAAAGAGTCAGATGCTCAACTGACTTTTCTCAGTCTTATTCAAAGAGTTAAAAGGGAAAGTGAGTCAGCCACAATTATTCTGCCTCTGGGAAATAACACTGTAGGGTTTCCTCATTCTGACTACCAGTACAAGGGAGCAAACCAGGAAGACAGAGAATCTCCCGGCCTCAGATGATCTACAGAGTGACAAGTTTCAAAATCATTTAAAATGCTACTTAACTGGGAGGCCTGGCTGGCTCAGTCAGTAGAGTATGCAACTCTTGATCTTGGGGTTGTGAGTTCAAGCCCCATGCTGGGCCTAGAGCTTACTTTCAATGAATGAAAGAATGCTACTTATTTCTTAAAAAAAAAAAAAAAAAAAAAAATCTGTCTATAAATGTACTTAGTATACTTTTGTAAAAAGTATAATTAACTTGAAAAGTAGGGAGAAAATAGGAAGAAAAGTACTAATTTTTCTCACATCTGGAAAAACCTCTGTTAGTGTTTTTCATTCTTTTTCTCCAAGTATGGTTAATGTTTTTATATAACTGAGGAAACACCAGATTTGTAGATTTTAACCTCCTATTTAATTCAGTAAAATATTATGTATATATTCTTATGTCAGTTAAAATTATTTGCAAGCAGTCTGTAAATGGCTGCCTAAAATCATAACCACACCCTAATTTAGAAAATGATTTTCTTATTTATATATACCATTAATAATGCTGTGATCAATATCTTTGTATATAACTCACTGTTCACATTTCTTATTATCCCTCCAGGCAAGAGCCTAGAGGCTGAACTACTAAACGTCAGAGTTTGAACAATTTAAGGTTCCTGATAACATATGTCAAATTAACTTTCAGAAAAGTGGTACCAATTTACACTCCCACTGACAAGGGGGGGAGGTGTCTATTTTACCATTGCCTCAATTTCTCTGAGGATAATCATAGAATTTTTGCTGATCTAGAAGAAATAAGGAGTGCCACACTGTTGTTTTAGTTTTGTTTTGATTGTTAGTGAGTTGTGGGTTTTTTGTTTTGTTTGTGTTTTTTGTTGTTTGTTTGTTTGTTTGTTTTGAGAGAGAGAGAAAGACAGGGAGAGCAGGGAAGGGCAAAAAGAGAGGGAAAGGGAATCCCAAGCAGGTTCCATGCCCAGCATGGAGCCTGAGGCTGGTCTTGATCCCAGGACCCATGACCCTGAGATCATGACCTGACCCAAAATGAAGAGTCAGAGACTTAAAGGACTGAGCCACCCAGGCACCCCAGTGAGTTTTATTATTATTATTATTATTATTATTATTATTATTATTATTAACAATTTGTGTTTCCTTTTAAATGAATTACCTCTTTAAACATGTTCTTTCACCACTGGGACTTCCTCTTTGGTAAAATAATTTAGATGTATGCATAATGATAGCCTATCATCTTTTTTTATAATCTATTTTCATTTAAGTTAGGCAATTTTCTTTTAGAACTTTCTAAAGAAGACTTCGTGAATCAGTAAAATAAACCTTAAACCTGTCACAACAGAATACTGTTTGAATTAATTATGGAATGACTAATTTTTTCTCTAATAAATCATACATTAAAAATTTTACAAAAGAGGCTATAGTCTTGCATCTGCCTCTAACCAGAATTTTTATTTTATCTTTTAAAAAAATTTTTTGGAACGTTTTATTTATTTTTGAGACAGGGAGAGACAGAGCAGGAAGAGGGGAGGGTCAGGGAGAGGGAGACACAGAATCCGAAACAGGCTCCAGGCTCTGAGCTGTCAGCACAGAGCCCAACACGGGGCTCGAACCCACGGACCACCGTGAGATCATGACCTGAGCCGAAGCCGGCTGCTCAACCGACTGAGCCACCCAGGCGCCCCCAGAATTTTTACTTTAAACAGGACAAAATTTCAATGAGTCTCACTTTGTTTATCTGTAAAATAAGATGCATAATCTTTAGCAAGCTTTCCAACTTCAAAACTAGGCAGGCTTGTGCTTACATAATACAATACATAGCACCACCTACAGGTAAAAAGAAACAGTTTTCTACATTTTCCCTTAGTTAAAAATGAATCTTCAGTCTTCAGCAAAATATCAGGTTGATGAATTTTGTATTAGCAGAAGCTGTCTGAGCAAATATATCATAATTTTAATAGTCTTGGTCAGACAGGATAAACATGTTTAATGAATCTGTCATAGACTCTGCAGAAGTTTTTAGTGCCTGTTATAAACTGAGCTCATTTTTTCCTACCATCACTTTTTTAGGGGATCGATCATTTTTTCGGGCATTGCTTGAGAAAGTCAATGACACTCTCTTAAGTCTGACTTGAAGGACTTACTATTGTGTTATATTGCAGTAAACAATATATATTTGGCATGGTAGATACATTCTTTACTTACTATTTGGAGCTTTGTGGACTTGATGAAAACCACAGTCAAAAAACAATTTCTGTATGATTACATGTATAATGTTACTCCCTGCCTTCAACTTCAGGGAAAAGAATGCCTGAGTTGTTAATGAGGGTAGCATCAGAAAATCCCAGTGGTGGTACCCTGCATTTGCTTGGGACTTGAAGAAAAATTTAATCTATGGGAAGGTCTTAAGTCAATGGATGCTGTTAACATCTAGATTCCCGTGACAGCTTTGTTTCTAAGCTGATATTAGCTACAGCTTCTTCTTTATAAGTCCCTTTGGAACTGTACTATTTTCAATTGTAACTTCTAAATTGTTCTGAGTGTGTTCTTCACCTTCATCACGTTTAACCCCCCAATAAAACTGTAAACTCACCAAGTGAAACTGTATCTTGTGATAATCGTGGCTCCACACTCCCCTGACCCCCTGGTTTGCTATAATGTAATAGTTTGTGTGGACTAAGTGAAAGTATCTTGCTAGTGACTGTGAAGACACAATTCCTCTGGCAAAGGTGAATGTACAAGGTAAAACAGAGTTCAGGCAAATAAAAGTTAAATTACTGTGACAAAGTTCAGGAACAATGTTGCCTCAGATCTGCATTTACCCTTGATTGAGGTAACTTAGATTTAAAAGAAAAACAACATGGGAATGCAAGCTGGTGCAGCCACTCTGGAAAACAGTACGGAGGTTCCTCATAGAACTACCCTATGACCCAGAAATTGCACTACTAGGCAGTTATCCATGGGATACAGGTATGCTGTTTTGAAGGGACACATGCACCCCCATGTTTATAGCAGCACTATCAACAATAGCCAAAGTATGGAAAGAGCCCAAATGTCCATCAATGGATGAATGGATAAAGAAGATGTGGTATATATATACAACGGAATATTACTCGGCAATCAAAAAGAATGAAATCTTGCCATTTGCAACTACATGGATGGACCTGGAGGGTATTATACGAAGTGAAATTAGTCAGAGAAAGACAAAAATCATATGACTTCACTCATATGAGGACTTTAAGATACAGAACAGATGAACATAAGGGAAGGGAAGCAAAAATAATATAAAAACAGGGAGGGGAATAAAACAGAAGAGACTCATAAATATGGAGAACAAACTGAGTTACTGGAGGGGTTGTGGGGGGGGGGGCGATGAGCTAAATGGGTAAGGGGCACTAAGGAATCTACTCCTGAAATCATCGTTGCACTATATGGTAACTAATTTGGATGTAAATTTTAAAAAATAAAAAATAAAATTAAAAAAAAAGAAAAAAATAAAAAATAAATAAAGGAAAACAACAAAATCCTTCCTGAAACAGTCTTAAATTTGTATGGTCTCTAATTTCTAACTCATATTTTGGGGGATAGATTCCCTTTGGGGGAATTGCTTAATTGTAAATTATTCTTAACAGGGGAGAAAAAGGAACTAAACGTTTTTCCCAACTTTTATGCTGGAAGTTTTCAAACCTCCAGAAAAGCTGAAAGAACAGTATGATGGACATCCATAACCCACCACCAACATGAAACCATTGTTAATGTTCTTCTTTATATGACTATATTTATTTCTGAAACACTGAAACTAAGCTGCAGATATCATGATGCTTCACCCCAAATACTTCCTCAAGCATCATTTATGGTCAAGGATGTTCTCTTTCATAATCCCATTGTTGTTGCCATACTGAAGAAAATGAACAATAATGCTTTCATAAACATACCCATTTGGACTCTAAATGTTCATAATTGACCCAAGAATGTCATCCTTTTGAGCTGTTTGTTTGCTATTTGAGAGCTAATCAAGATTCATACATTTCATATAGTTCATGTTGTCTTTCAAGCACTCATGTTTTGGGCACTTACTATGTCCCAGGTTACACAGACCTTCCTATTTAAATATGAGAGAAGTGTTTGTTGTTATGTAAAATGGTGATAAAGTGCTTACTTCTGAACACTCTGATGTATTTGTTATTCACCATCATATTTTCAGAATCTAACACAGAGCCTTGAACATACTAGATACTAATATATAGATAGCTGTGGAATAAATGAAACATGGTGTGCTTGTCCATTCCAATGGAAAAACTACAATAGAAACATGATGGTAAATTACATAATCTGCTGTGATAAAACACTGAGGCAGAGGTAACTCTCATTCACACTCACTGGCCTTTCTGGGCACTTTGGTGGAAACAACTGAACAGTCCACCATCAGCTGTCTGAAGCAACCAGGATAACAATTCTAATTCATGCCAATTTGAATCTACTCAATATATACATTTTTTTGTTCTATTAAAAATGGTTTTTTTAATCCCCACCCTCCGATGATGTTTACTTATTTATTTATTATTTATTCTTAAATGTTTATTTATGTTTGGAGAAGGAGAGGCAGAGAATCCGAAGCAGGCTCTGTGCTGCAAGCAGAGAGCCTGATGCAGGGCTTGAACTCACCAACCGTGAGTGACACCATGACCTGAGCTGAAATCATCACCTGAGCCGAGATCATGACCTGAGCCGAAGTCAGATGTTTAACCAAGTGAGCCACCCAGGAAAAGTTTCTCCTTTGTTTTACCAGGCTACAAGTTTTAGCAAATTTGACCACAAGTGATTTAAAGGAAGCCAAAAGCAAATGCCATGTTTAGAATCCAGGACATTTCTGTTTTTTTTTTTTCTTTTCCCTTCTCTTCTTTCTCTTTTCTTTTCTTTTCAAGATTTTATTTTTAAGTAATCTCTATACCCAACATGGGCTCAAACTTACAACCCTGAGATCAAGACTCGCATGCTCTACTGACTGAGCCAGCCAGGTCCCCCTAATCTAGGCCATTTCTTTTTTTCTTTTTTAGGTCACAGAATTTTGAGACCCAGATCCACATAAAGATATAGAAATAAAGAGGAATAATATTTTAATCTTTGTGAGTTACGACAGGCCAATCTTTACAGGATATACACAGAACCCTGCAAAGGAGCTAACAGAGGGCACTGAACGCAGCCTCATTTTGGTAAACATTCTGATAAGTATCATCTGGCAAGAATGTACATCATTTATGTCTTGACTGGGTTACAATGTGCTCTGATTTTTTTTCCCTGTGTCTTTTAGAATCTCAGAGACACATTTGTCAAAGAACTATTTTAGAAAAGATGACTAATCATGATTTTTACTATGAATACTGTAACATCCATGACATGTAATGAAGAATCTGAAATAACTCATAGTTTCCATGATAAATATTAATTACACCAATCTTGTGCAGAAATGTATAGTTCTGCCTTCCAGTTGTTAAAATAAGCCAGCTTTCTAAGTCACCCACCAGCATTTAAGGTGAACAATGGAGTCATTCAGCTTGGTGTGATATCTTTTTGGTTTTCTATGAAGGGAAATAATTTAAACCTGAATTCAAAGAAATTTCCACCAGTCCTCTCCCTGAGTCAGCATGTATCCAAAAGAGCAATTTTCAGTTACTTCTCTGTGTGACTAGTTTTCATAAAAGGCTAGTAGTATTAATAAGACTATTTGCAAAATTTCCTTTTTTTTTCAGCCATCCCTCTTTACAGACTGAGAAAGTAAAGACATGCATTCTCGGTGGGTAGGGTATTTTCAGGAAGGATGCAGGGGGGCAGGTACCTTCAGAGTATGTTCAGGTTTTGGTGGCAGCCTTTTCCACTCCTGCAGGTGTTGTAGCCTGCCATAAATTTGGCCTCATTACACAGATAGCTGCCATAAATTTGGCCTCAATTCACAGAAATCCATACTTTTTTATCCAGTGAATGATGTACACACTAAAACATGGACCTCTGTTGAAGACTGCATCACCAGCAATCAAACATTTTTCAAATTACCATGTCTTCAGAAGTATTTAAAATGCAGAGAACAAAGACCAATAAAGGACCAAACTTCATTAATAATCATGAAGAAGGCCCTTAGTATTTTTTAAGTAAAGCATTGTACTCAACAAACAATAACTAATTTCCTTTTAATAAACTAGAATATAAATGTCATGAGAACAGAGACTGTTTGGATTGTTACAACATTCACAATGCCAGCATATAGTAGGCATTCAGTAAATATACTAAGTGGGTATGTCAAATGTTTCAACTCTTGAGACAGCTGTTAGACTCTGTGGAAGTCAATGGACCACAGTTGATGATTCAGCCTAGGCAGTGCCATGAAGTGGATACTTTCTGATCCATATAGCTATAGCCTGTGGCATCTTCAGCAATCAAGAAGAAACAACACATGTGAACTGAACCCAACAGGACCTGAATTAAGAATTATTTTCAAGCCATAGGGGTGCTCCTACGTGGCTCAGTTGGTTAAGCATCCGAGTCTTGATTTCGGTGCAGGTCATGATCCCAGGGTTGTGGGATTGAGCCCTGGGTTTGGGCTCCATGCTGAGCATGGAGCCTGCTTGAGATTCTGTCTCTCTCTCCCTTTGCCCCTTTCCCCAACTTACACTTTCTCTAAATAGAAAAATAAAAATTTAATTTAAAAAGAATTTCTTTTAAGCCGTAATAACTAATACTGTTTCCGGTATAAGAATAGAAAAATTGGGGGTGCCTGGGTGGCTCAGTTGGTTGGGCATCTGACTTCAACTCAGGTCATGATCTCGTGGTCTGTGAGTTTGAGCCCCACATCAAGCCCTGTGCTGACAGCTCAGAGCCTGGAGCCTACATAAGATTCTGTGTCTCCCTCTCTCTCTCTCTCTGACCCTCCCCTACTCATGCTCTGTCTCTCTTCCTCTCTCTCAAAAATAAACATTAAAAAAAAAAAGGAATAGAAAAATGGGGCACCTGGGTGGCTCAATCAGAGCCTGCTTAGGATTCTGCCTCTCCTTCTGTCTCTGCCCCTTCCCTGCTCATGGGTGTATGCTCGCGCACTCTCTCTCTCCCAAAATAAATAAATAAACTTAAAAAAAAAAAAGACTAAAAACATACCATAACTCCTAAGTAAAGGGGAAAATATAGAATGATTATTCAAAAAACCTTAATGAATCCAAAAGAATTCAATAAAATAGAGAAAAAGAAATTAGACAAATATAAATCACAAAGTAGAATAATAGATTTAAACCTAAATATATGAGAAATGACATTAAATGACAATGGGGATTAAATGCTTCATAAAAGGTAAGATTGCCAGACTAGATAAAATTAAAACCCAATTATATTCTCTTTGAAAGAAAGACATCAAAAAAAAAAAATAAGGCAGAGAGAAGTTTAAAATAAAAGAATGGTAAAATACATATATCATGCAGATTTTAACCAAAAGATGGCTAGTATGGCATATTAATATGAGACATAATAAACTTTAAGGCAAAAAGCACTGCTAGAGAGATTAAGAGGTTAAAAATTTTCATGAACTCCAGTCTTAGATGGCTTATTAGCAGCTAGAAAAAGAACAAACAAAACCCAAACCCAGCAACCCAGCAAAAGGAGGAAACAATAAAGATTAGAGCAGAAATAAAAGATATAGAAACTAAAAAACAGAACAGATCAATGAAACCCAGGAGCTGGTTCTTTGAAAAGAACACCAAATTGATAAAGACGAGAAATAACAACCAACACCACAGAAATACAAACAATTGAGAAGAGAATATTATGAAAAAGTACATGCCAACAAATGGGCAACGCAGAAGAAATGGGTAAATTCCTAGAAACATATAACCTCCCAAAACAGAATCAGGAAGAAATAGAAAATTTGAACAGACCAATTACCACCAATGAAAACTGAATCGGTAATCAAAAAACTCCCAGAAAAGAGTGCCTGGGTGGCTCAATCAGTTAAGCGTCCAACTTCGGCTCAGGTCATGATCTCGTGGTTCGTGAAGTGGAGCCCTACATCAGGTGAGCTCGAGCCCTGCTTCTGGCTCCACATTCTCTCTCTCTCTCTCTCTCTCTCCTCTGCCCCTTGTAGGATTCTCTCTCTTCCCCCCTCTCTCTGTCCCTCACTCACTTGCGCTCGCTCTTTCTCAAAAATTAATGATAATAATAAAAAAACTCCCAAAAAACAAAAATTTCAGGACCAGACGGCTATACAGGTGAATTCTACCAAACATTTAAAAAAGGGTTAATAGCTATTCTTCTCAAACTTTTCCAAAAAACAGAAGAGGAAGGAAACCTTCCAAATTAATTCCATGAGGCCAGCATTACCCTGATTCCAAAATCAGATAAAGACACCACACACAAAAAACAGAAGTGTAGGCCAATATCTCTGATGAACATAAATGCAAAAATATTCAATAA
This sequence comes from Puma concolor, assembly GCF_028749965.1. NCBI lineage: Eukaryota > Metazoa > Chordata > Mammalia > Carnivora > Felidae > Puma > Puma concolor. Next base: position 48,083,464 of record NC_141672.1, read on the forward strand.
AATATTGGCAAATGGAAACCAATAGTACATTTAAAAAAATCACTCACCATGACCAAGTGAGATTAATTCCTGGAATGCAAGGGTGGTTCATTACTCACAAATCAATATGATACATCATATCAGTAAGAGAAAGAATAAGAACCATATGATCATTTCAATAGATGCAAAAAATCATTTGACAAGTACCACACCCATTCATGATAAAACCCTCAACAAAGTAGGTTTAGAAGGAACATATCTCAACATAATAAAGGCCATATATGAAAAACCCATAGCTAACATCACACTCAAGGGTGAAAAACTGAGAGCTTTTCCTCCAAGGTCAGGAACAAGATAAGGATGTCCACTCTCAGTACTTCTATCCAACATAGTACTAGAAGTCCTAGACACAGCAATCAGACAATAGAAAGGAGCAAAAGGCATCCAAATTGGTAAGGAAGAAGTAAAACTTCCACTATTCCAGATGACATAATGCTATAGATAGAAAACCCTAAAGACTCCACTTAAAAACTGCTAGAAGTGATAAATGAATTCAGTAAAGTGACAGGATACAAAATCAATGTTCAGAAATCTGTTGCATTTCTATACACTAATAATGATGCAGCAGAAATAGAAATTAAGAAAACAATGCCATTTATAATTACAGCAAAAATAACAAAATCCCTAAGAATAAACCTAACCTAACAGGTAAAAGACCTGTACTCTAAAAATTATAAAACACTAATGAAAGAAATTGAAAATGACACAAAGAAATGGAAAGACATTCCATGCTTATGAATTAGAAGAACAAATATCATTAAAATGTCCATACTATCCAGAGGTACCTGGATGGCTCTGTCAGTGGAGTACGTGACTCTTGATCTCAGGGTTGTGAGTTCAAGTCCCATGTTAGGTGTGGAGATTACTTAAAAAAAATCTTTAAAAAAATGTCCATACTGCCCAAAGCAATCTACACACTTAATGCAATCCCGATCAAAATATCAAAAGCATTTTTCACAGAACTAGAACAAACAATCCTAAAATTTGTGTGGAACTGCAAAAAACCCCAAATAGCCAAGCAATCTTGAAAAACAAAAACAAAACTGGAAGTATCACATTCCAGACTTCAAGTTATATTACAAAGCTGTAATAATCAAAACAGGATGGCACTGGCACTAAATTAGACATGTAGAGCAAGAGAACAGTATAGAAAGCCCAGAAATAAACCCACAATTATATGGTCAATTAATCTTCAACAATGGAGGCAAGAATATGCAATGGGAAAAAGTATCTTCAATATGGGAAAACTGTATAGCTACATTCAAAAGAATGACACTAGATCACTTTCTTATGCCAAACACAAAAATAAACTCAAAATAGATTAAGACCTATAGGTGAGACCTGAAACCATAAACATCCTAGCAGAGAATGCAGCAGTAATTCTCTGATGTTAGTCGTAGCAACATCTTTCTAGATATGTCTCCTGAGACAAGTGAAACAAAAGCAAAAATAAATTATTGGGACTACATCAAAATAAAAAGCTCTGTACAGTGAAAGAAACAAAACTAAAAGGCAACCTTCTGAATGGGAGAAAATATCTGCAAATGACATCCAATAAAGGGTGAATAATCAAAATATATAAAGAATTGAAACAATTCAACACCAAAACAAAAAACAAAAAAATCCAATTTAAAAATGGGTGGAAGGGGCACCCGGGTGGCTCCGTTGGGTAAACGTCCAGTTTAGGTTCAGAACATGATCTCACAGTTTGTGAGTTGGAGCTCCGTGTTGGGCTCTGTGCTGACAGCTCAGAGCCTGGAGTCTGCTTCAGATTCTGTATCTCCCTCTCTCTCTGCCCCTCCCCTGTTTGCACTCTGTCTCTCTCTCAAAAATAAACATTAAAAAAATTTTTTTAGTAAAAAATAAAAATGGGGAGAAGACATGAACAGACATTTCTCCAAAGAAGATACACAAATGGCCGACAGACACATGAAAAGATACTCAATACCACTCATCATTAGGGAAAATGCAAATCAAAACTATAATAAGATACGGCCTCACACCTTGGTCCGACTGGCTAAACTCAAAAACATAGGAAACAACAAGTGTTGGTGAGGATGTGGAGAAAAAGGAACCCTTCTGCACTGTTGATGGGAATACAAAGTGGTGCAGCCACTGTGGAAAACAGTATGGAGATTCCTTAAAGAATTACAGATAGGGACACCCGGGTGGTTCAGTCGGTTAAGCGTCCGACTTCGGCTCACGTCGTGATCTCACGGTTTCTGAGTTCAAGCCCTGCATCGGGCTCTGTGCTGACAGCTCAGGGCCTGGATCCTGCTTCAGATTCTGTCTCCTTCTCTCTCTGCCCCTCCCCCACTCATGCTCTGTCTCTCTATGTCTCTCAAAAAATAAATAAATGTAAAAAGAAAATTAAAAAAAAAAATTACAGATAGAACTACCCCATGGCCCAGTAATCACACTACTTAGGTATTTACCCCAAGCACACAAAAACACTAATTCAAAGGTTTACAAGCACCTCTATGTTTACTGCAGCATTATTTACATTAGCCAAATTATAGTAGCAACCTAAGTGTCCACTGGTAGATAAACAGATAAAAAAGATGTTATATATATACATATATATGTGTTTATACACACACACACACACACACACACACACACACCCCACACACAAATGGAATATTAGTCATGAAAAAAGAATGAAATCTTGTCATTTACAACAACATGGATGGATCTAAAGGGTATAATGCTAAGTGAAATAAGCCAATCAGAGAAAGACAAATACCATATGATTTCACTCATATGTGTAATTTAAGAAACAAAACAAGGGAATAAAGGAAAAAAAAAAGAGACAAACCAAAAAACAGACTCTTAAGTATAGGAGACAGAGTATACTTATTTTTTAAGTTTTTAATTTTAATTCCAGTATAGTTAATATACAGTGTCCTATTAGTTTCAGATGTATAATATATAGTGATTGAACAATTCTATACATTACTCAGTGCTCATCATGGAAAGTGTACTTTTTAATCCCCATCACTTATTCCACCCATCCCTGTCCCCCCCTCCCCCATTCCCCTCTGGTAACCATCAGTTTGTTCTCTATAGTTAAGAGTCTGTTTCCATAGCTAGATAGCTAGATAGCTACCTATAGGTAGATAAATATAGATATATGTATCTATATAGATAGATATCCATCTCACATCTTCTTTATCCATTCATCTATTAATGGACACTTGGGCTGGTCCCATAATTTGGCTATTGTAAATCATGCTGCAAAAAACATAGGGGTGCATGCATCCCTTCAAATTAGTGTTTTTGTATTCTTTGGGTAAACACCCAGTAGTTTGATTACTGGATCGTAGGGTAGTCCTATTTTTAACCTTTTGAGGAAGCTCCCTACTGTTTTCCACAGTGGCTGCACCACTGTGTATTCCCATCAAGAGTGAAGGATGGTTCCCCTTTCTCCACATCCTCAGCAACACTTATTGTTCCTTGTGTTTTTGAAAAGGACACTTATCTTGATGAGCACTGAGTAATATATGGAATTGCTGAATCACTATATTGTACACCTGAAATGAATATAACACTGTATGTTAACTACACTGGAATTAAAATTTTAAAAAACAATTTTAAGTTTATTCATTTCAAGAGAGACAGAGAGAGTGAGCAGAGGAGGGGCAGAGAGAGAGGGAGAGAGAGAATCCCAAGCAGGCTCTGCACTGTCAGCGTGGAGCCTGATGTGGGGCTCAAACCCACAAAACGTCAAGATCATGAACTGAGCCGATACCAAGAGTTGGAAGCTTACCCGCCTGAGCCACCCATGTGCCCCTGGAATTAAAAATTTTTTAAAAATCTCAGCTATCTACAAATAGAAAGGAACATCTATTCAGTAGTTAATTAGACCTCTTAAAAAGTGAAGTAGGGCAAGGATACACACACACACACACACACACACACACACACACACACACACGCACATATGGATTGAAATTAAACAAACTATGGGGACCTTGCTGGCTCAGTCAGAAGAGCATGAGGCTCTTGATTTTGGGGTCGTGTATTTGAGCCCCACTTTAAGTGCAGAGACTACTTAAATAAGAAATAAACTTAAAAAATAATGAAACAAAACTATCATTATTCCATATTTGAAAATGATATCTAAGTAATTCAAAATAATTAATACTTTAATTACTGGATAGAAAAATCAACATACAAAGTTGCTGCTTAGTAAAATCAATCTACAATATTTTTTTTCCTTCATACTAGCAACTAGCAGGTAGAAAACAAAAATTTTGAAAGGATACCCTTTGCAATGGAATAAAAGTATGAAGACTTGGGAACAATGCTAACTCTAAATGTTAGATGGTATGCAGAGAATTTATGGAGAGAATTTTAATAGTTTATTTAAAATTGCAGGGGCGCCTGGGTGGCGCAGTCGGTTGAGCGTCCGACTTCAGCCAGGTCACGATCTCGCGGTCCGTGGGTTCGAGCCCCGCGTCGGGCTCTGGGCTGATGGCTCAGAGCCTGGAGCTTGTTTCCGATTCTGTGTCTCCCTCTCTCTCTGCCCCTCCCCCGTTCATGCTCTGTCTCTCTCTGTCCCAAAAATAAATAAACGTTGAAAAAAAAAAATTAAAATTGCAAAGAAGACCTAAATATACAGGGATTGGAAGACTCAACACTGTCAAGATGTTGAGCTCCATTACTGATCCTGAAGAAGGAGCTGGTATGGAACTTGCTCTCCAACGGTAAACAATTAGAAACCTGGACAAAATATATGAGACAACTGTTTTTGGACAACTACCGGAGGCTGTAAGCTGCACATTCTCAGAGCACAGAGAGGACTCTGAGATGTTCAAATTGTACCCAGCCAGAACAGAGACCTCACTGAGTAACAGGGCAATCAGAGGGGTAAAGGTGGAATATTAAAACTAAACTAGCCCGTAAGCAAAGGCTATTCTAGGCACACTCTAACAAAGCTGAAAATAATCCTTGAAAATATCAAGTTGATCCACAACTACCCTAATAACCTGTGTGCAAAAATAAATTTCAAAACTGAAAAAAAGACAACAAAATGCAAATACTTAACAACATAACATTTGGAACATCTGATATCAAATAAAAAATCACTAGACATAGAAAAAAGAAAAAAGTTTAAACCACAAAAGGACGTGAAAATGATATGTGATATAAAACATGTGTATTCAAAATATACTAAATATTACATATAATATTCACATATACATAATATACACACATATAACATACATGTTTTATATGCACATACACATTTTTTGTTGCAGCCCTTTTCACTTTACACTTAACTTCAGTGCCAATGTCACTAGATTTCCTGATAATACAAAAGTGATCTCTCCGTCTACATAAAATTTTTTCTCCATGTTTTACAATTAAAAACAACAAAAATGCCAGTGAGTATGAAGAGGTACATTTTACAAATTTTGTTTATTCATGTGTATCAAAACCTTTAAGAAAGAAAGAAAGAAAGAAAGAAAGAAAGAAAGAAAGAAAGAAAGAAAGAAAAGAAAGAAAAAGAAAGAAAGAAAGAAAGAAAGAAAGAAAGAAAGAAAGAAAGAAAGAAGGAAGAAAGGAAAAAGGGCAAAAGGGGCACCTGGGTGGCTCAGGTGAGCATCCAACTTTGGCTCAGGTCATGATGTCACCTTCATGAGTTTGAGCCCTGCATCAGGTTCTCTGCTATCAGCGCAATGCCCACTTCAGATCCTCTGTCTCCCTCTCTCTCTTCACCTCCCCCACTCAAGTGCTCTCCCTCTCTCAAAAATAAACAAACATAAAAAAAATTTTTTAAAAAGCAAAACTTTTTCTCCCTATATTTTCTTTGGCTTTAGCTACTCCTAGTACATTATCCTGTATCCCAAGGTTTTGCATGCAGTGGTAGGCTGTAACAGTCTCTCATCAGATCATGAGAACCATTGTTAAATATTTAGGAATTCTGCAATCTGATTGCTAAACTTTTGGGACCTTGAAGCCAGCCATTTTATTGGGAGGGTTGACCCTACAGAAATTGACCAACAGTACAAATCAGGGGTTTATTTCATCATGCTGCTGTTCCTGTACAATGCTGGTGTGCTAGTACACAATGCTGTTTTTTCTAGTTTAAAAAAAAGCACCCCTAAGAGAGTCAGCAAACTATGACCTACAGGTCAAATCTGGCCTGCCACATGTTTTTGTAAGTGAAGTTTTATTGGAATCCAGCATGTTTATATATTGTCAATGGCTGTTTTTGTGCTCTAACAGCAGAGTTGAGTAGTCATGACAGAGATCACAAAGCCTAAAATATTTACTATCTGGCTCTTTCATGACAAAGAAATAGCAAACAAAAACTATATTGAGCAGAGGTAATAGACATGCCAAACAATAATAAATTATGCTTGAATAGAATTCATCAGAAACATGCATCTTAGAAAAGTGCTTTTTAGAGGGAGAGAGGGAAGATGGCGGCGTAGGAGGACGCTGGGCTCACCGCGCGTCCTGCTGATCACTTAGATTCCACCTACACCTGCCTAAATAACCCAGAAAACCGCCAGAGGATTAGCAGAACGGAGTCGCCGGAGCCAAGCGCAGACGAGAGGCCCACGGAAGAGGGTAGGAAGGGCGGCGAGGCGGTGCGCGCTCCACGGACTGGCGGGAGGGAGCCGGGGCGGAGGGGCGGCTCCCCGGCCAAGCAGAGCCCCCGAGTCTGGCTGGCAAAAAGCGGAGGGGCCTGACGGACTGTGTTCCGACAGCAAGCGCGACTTAGCGTCTGGGAGGTCATAAGTTAACAGCTCTGCTCAGAAAGCGGGAAGGCTGGAGGACAAAGGGAAGGAGAGCTGCTGAGCCCCCGGACGACAGAGCTCAGTTTGGTGGGGAACAAAGGCGCTCGCCAGCGCCATCTCCCCCGCCCATCCCCCAGCCAAAATCCCAAAGAGAACCAGTTCCTGCCAGGGAACTTGCTTGCTCCGCGCAAACACCCAACTCTGCACTTCTGCGGAGCCAAACCTCCGGCAGCGGATCTGACTCCCTCCTGCTGCCACAGGGCCCCTCCTGAAGTGGATCACCTAAGGAGAAGCAAGCTAAGCCTGCCCCTCCTGCCCCTGTGCACCTTGCCTACCCACCGCAGCTAATACGCCAGATCCCCAGCATCACAAGCCTGGAAGTGTGCAAGTAGCCCAGACAGGCCACCCCACCCCACAGTGAATCCCGCCCCTAGGAGAGGGGAAGAGAAGGCACGCACCAGTCTGACTGTGGCCCCAGCGGTGGGCTGGGGGCAGACATCAGGTCTGACTGCGGTTCCGCCCACCAACTCCAGTTATACACCACAGCACAGGGGAAGTGCCCTGCAGGTCCTCACCACGCCAGGGACTATCCAAAATGACCAAGCGGAAGAATTCCCCTCAGAAGAATCTCCAGGAAATAACAACAGCTAATGAGCTGATCAAAAAGGATTTAAATAATATAACAGAAAGTGAATTTAGAATAATAGTCATAAAATTAATCGCTGGGCTTGAAAACAGTATAGCTGACAGCAGAGAATCTCTTGCTACAGAGATCAAGGGACTAAGGAACAGTCACGAGGAGCTGAAAAACGCTTTAAACGAAATGCATAACAAAATGGAAACCACCACGGCTCGGATTGAAGAGGCAGAGGAGAGAATAGGTGAACTAGAAGATAAAGTTATGGAAAAAGAGGAAGCTGAGAAAAAGAGAGATAAAAAAGTCCAGGAGTATGAGGGGAAAATTAGAGAACTAAGTGATACACTAAAAAGAAATAATATACGCATAATTGGTATCCCAGAGGAGGAAGAGAGAGGGAAAGGTGCTGAAGGGGTACTTGAAGAAATAATAGCTGAGAACTTCCCTGAAGTGGGGAAAGAAAAAGGCATTGAAATCCAAGAGGCACAGAGAACTCCCTTCAGACGTAACTTGAATCGATCTTCTGCACGACATATCATAGTGAAACTGGCAAAATACAAGGATAAAGAGAAAATTCTGAAAGCAGCAAGGGGTAAACGTACCCTCACATATAAAGGGAGACCTATAAGACTCGTGACTGATCTCTCTTTTGAAACTTGGCAGGCCAGAAAGAATTGGCACAAGATTTTCAGTGTGCTAGACAGAAAAAATATGCAGCCGAGAATCCTTTATCCAGCAAGTCTGTCATTTAGAATAGAAGGAGAGATAAAGGGCTTCCCACACAAACAAAAACTGAAGGAATTTGTCACCACTCAACCAGCCCTACAAGAGATCCTAAGGGAGACCCTGTGAGACAAAGTACCAGAGACATCACTACAAGCATAAAACATACAGACATCACAATGACTCTAAACCCATATCTTTCTATAATAACACTGAATGTAAATGGATTAAATGCGCCAACCAAAAGACATAGGGTATCAGAATGGATAAAAAAACAAGACCCATCTATTTGCTGTCTACAAGAGACTCATTTTAGACCTGAGGACACCTTTAGATTGAGAGTGAGGGGATGGAGAACTATTTATCATGCTACTGGAAGCCAAAAGAAAGCTGGAGTAGCCATCCTTATATCAGACAAACTAGACTTTAAATTAAAGGCTGTAACAAGAGATGAAGAAGGACATTATATAATAGTGACAGGGTCTATCCATCAGGAAGAGCTAACAATTATAAATGTCTATGCGCCGAATACCAGAGCGCCCAAATATATAAAACAATTACTCATAAACATAAGCAACCTTATTGAGAAGAATGTGGTAATTGCAGGGGACTTTAACACCCCACTTACAGAAATGGATAGATCATCTAGACACACGGTCAATAAAGAAACAAGGGCCCTGAATGAGACATTGGATCAGATGGACTTGACAGATATATTTAGAACTCTGCATCCCAAAGCAACAGAATATACTTTCTTCTCGAGTGCACATGGAACATTCTCCAAGATAGATCATATACTGGGTCACAAAACAGCCCTTCATAAGTTTACAAGAATTGAAATCATACCATGCATACTTTCAGACCACAATGCTATGAAGCTTGAAATCAACCACAGGAAAAAGTCTGGAAAACCTCCAAAAGCATGGAGGTTAAAGAACACCCTACTAAAGAATGAGTGGGCCAACCAGGCAATTAGAGAAGAAATTAAAAAATATATGGAAACAAACGAAAATGAAAATACAACAATCCAAACGCTTTGGGACGCAGCGAAGGCAGTCCTGAGAGGAAAATACATTGCAATCCAGGCCTATCTCAAGAAACAAGAAAAATCCCAAATACAAAATCTAACAGCACACCTAAAGGAAATAGAAGCAGAACAGCAAAGGCAGCCTAAACCCAGCAGAAGAAGAGAAATAATAAAGATCAGAGCAGAAATAAACAATATAGAATCTAAAAAAACTGTAGAGCAGATCAACGAAACCAAGAGTTGGTTTTTTGAAAAAATAAACAAAATTGACAAACCTCTAGCCAGGCTTCTCAAAAAGAAAAGGGAGATGACCCAAATAGATAAAATCATGAATGAAAATGGAATTATTACAACCAATCCCTCAGAGATACAAACAATTATCAGGGAATACTATGAAAAATTATATGCCAACAAATTGGACAACCTGGAAGAAATGGAAAAATTCCTGAACACCCACACTCTTCCAAAACTCAATCAGGAGGAAATAGAAAGCTTGAACAGACCCATCACCAGCGAAGAAATTGAATCGGTTATCAAAAATCTCCCAACAAATAAGAGTCCAGGACCAGATGGCTTCCCAGGGGAGTTCTACCAGACGTTTAAAGCAGAGATAATACCTATCCTTCTCAAGCTATTCCAAGAAATAGAAAGGGAAGGAAAACTTCCAGACTCATTCTATGAAGCCAGTATTACTTTGATTCCTAAACCAGACAGAGACCCAGTAAAAAAAGAGAACTACAGGCCAATATCCCTGATGAATATGGATGCAAAAATTCTCAATAAGATACTAGCAAATCGAATTCAACGGCATATAAAAAGAATTATTCACCATGATCAAGTGGGATTCATTCCTGGGATGCAGGGCTGGTTCAACATTCGCAAATCAATCAACGTGATACATCACATTAACAAAAAAAAGAGAAAAACCATATGATCCTGTCAATCGATGCAGAAAAGGCCTTTGACAAAATCCAGCACCCTTTCTTAATAAAAACCCTTGAGAAAGTCGGGATAGAAGGAACATACTTAAAGATCATAAAAGCCATTTATGAAAAGCCCACAGCTAACATCATCCTCAATGGGGACAAACTGAGAGCTTTTTCCCTGAGATCAGGAACACGACAGGGATGCCCACTCTCACCGCTGTTGTTTAACATAGTGCTGGAAGTTCTAGCATCAGCAATCAGACAACAAAAGGAAATCAAAGGCATCAAAATTGGCAAAGGTGAAGTCAAGCTTTCGCTTTTTGCAGATGACATGATATTATACATGGAAAATCCGATAGACTCCACCAAAAGTCTGCTAGAACTGATACATGAATTCAGCAAAGTTGCAGGATACAAAATCAATGTACAGAAATCAGTTGCATTCTTATACACTAATAATGAAGCAACAGAAAGACAAATAAAGAAACTGATCCCATTCACAATTGCACCAAGAAGCATAAAATACCTAGGAATAAATCTAACCAAAGATGTAAAGGATCTGTATGCTGAAAACTATAGAAAGCTTATGAAGGTAATTGAAGAAGATTTAAAGAAATGGAAAGACATTCCCTGCTCATGGATTGGAAGAATAAATATTTTCAAAATGTCAATACTACCCAAAGCTATCTACACATTCAATGCAATCCCAATCAAAATTGCACCAGCATTCTTCTCGAAACTAGAACAAGGAATCCTAAAATTCATATGGAACCACAAAAGGCCCCGAATAGCCAAAGTAATTTTGAAGAAGAAGACCAAAGCAGGAGGCATCACAATCCCAGACTTTAGCCTCTACTACAAAGCTGTCATCATCAAGACAGCATGGTATTGGCACAAAAACAGACACATAGACCAATGGAATAGTATAGAAACCCCAGAACTAGACCCACAAACGTATGGCCAACTAATCTTTGACAAAGCAGGAAAGAACATCCAATGGAAAAAAGACAGTCTCTTTAACAAATGGTGCTGGGAGAACTGGACAGCAACATGCAGAAGGTTGAAACTAGACCACTTTCTCACACCATTCACAAAAATAAACTCAAAATGGATAAAGGACCTGAATGTGAGACAGGAAACCATCAAAACCTTAGAGGAGAAAGCAGGAAAAGACCTCTCTGACCTCAGCCGTAGCAATCTCTTACTCGACACATCCCCAAAGGCAAGGGAATTAAAAGCAAAAGTGAATTACTGGGACCTTATGAAGATAAAAAGCTTCTGCACAGCAAAGGAAACAACCAACAAAACTAAAAGGCAACCAACGGAATGGGAAAAGATATTTGCAAATGACATATCGGACAAAGGGCTAGTATCCAAAATCTATAAAGAGCTCACCAAACTCCACACCCGAAAAGCAAATAACCCAGTGAAGAAATGGGCAGAAAACATGAATAGACACTTCTCTAAAGAAGACATCCGGATGGCCAACAGGCACATGAAAAGATGTTCAGCGTCGCTCCTTATCAGGGAAATACAAATCAAAACCACACTCAGGTATCACCTCACGCCAGTCAGAGTGGCCAAAATGAACAAATCAGGAGACTATAGATGCTGGAGAGGATGTGGAGAAACGGGAACCCTCTTGCACTGTTGGTGGGAATGCAAATTGGTGCAGCCACTCTGGAAAGCAGTGTGGAGGTTCCTCAGAAAATTAAAAATAGACCTACCCTATGACCCAGCAATAGCACTGCTAGGAATTTATCCAAGGGACACAGGAGTACTGATGCATAGGGGCACTTGTACCCCAATGTTCATAGCAGCACTCTCAACAATAGCCAAATTATGGAAAGAGCCTAAATGTCCATCCACTGATGAATGGATAAAGAAATTATGGTTTATATACACAATGGAATACTACGTGGCAATGAGAAAAAATGAAATATGGCCTTTTGTAGCAACGTGGATGGAAGTGGAGAGTGTGATGCTAAGTGAAATAAGCCATACAGAGAAAGACAGATACCATATGGTTTCACTCTTATGTGGATCCTGAGAAACTTAACAGGAACCCATGGGGGAGGGGAAGGAAAAAAAAAAAAAAAGAGGTTAGAGTGGGAGAGAGCCAAAGCATAAGAGACTGTTGAGAACTGAGAACAAACTAAGGGTTGATGGGGGGTGGGAGGGAGGAGAGGGTGGGTGATGGGTATTGAGGAGGGCACCTTTTGGGATGAGCACTGGGTGTTGTATGGAAACCAATTTGACAATAAATTTCATATATAAATAAAAAATAAAAATAAAAATAAAATAAAAAAATAAAATAAAATAAAAATCTTTAAATAAAATCAGTCAAACATTACATATGGCAAAAATAAAAAATAAAAAAATAAAATGATTAAGCCTCAAACCTGAAGTTGACAGCAGAGTCATTGTACAGATTGATGTTCTCAATGACTAACATTTGACGGAGTTTGCTTCTGATTTATTATGCTTCTAGGTAAAAAACAATTTACCTCATTTTTTAGTATTTTGACTATGCGTTCACTAATTGGATAAAAAATTCAATTTCTTTTATATTGAGGACATGTGCATTTTAAATAATCTAATCATTTTAAATTAAAGCTTTATTTAAAAAAAAAAGAAAAGTGCTTTTTACATATTCTTATATACACAAAGCCTAAAATGTTACAACCATTTATTTTTTTTTATACTCTAAGATGTCTAACAACAGTATACATTTCATAGAATAACTCCATTTCTGTTAAAAGGGTAAAACACAGGAGCAACTGGGTGGTTCCGTCGGTTAAGCATCTGACTATAGCTCAGGTCATGACCTCATAGTTCATGAGTTCGAGCCCTGCACTGGGCACTCTGCTGTCAGTGCTGAACCCACTTCGGATCCTCTGCCTTCTTTTCTCTCTGCCCTTCACCCACTCACGTTCTCTCTCACTCTCTCTCTCAAAAATAAACATTTAAATAAAAGGGTAAAAAACAGTATTTATATTTATGCATAAATATTTTAGAGAAAATACACAAGAAACTGGTAAAATTAGTTGCCCCTGAAAAGAGGAACTGGACAGAGTTTAAAGGAGAGTTTTCATTGAATATGCTTTTGTATTTCTCGCATTTTAAACCATGTGTTTGTATGACCTATTTAAAAAATAAATAACATTTTTTAAAAGTATTGGCTACGATGAGATTTAGGAATTTCAATCCTTTCTTCTATGAGGCATCCTGATATAATAGAAAGAACATTGTTTATGGGAGTTAAAAAAAAAAAAAAAAAAGACATGTTTCCAAAACCTGGTCTGCTACTTGCTAGTTTTGTGATGTTGGCCACGCTCCTTAAGTTAGCTGAATCTCAGCTTGGACATTAATAAAATCAGTATAACAAAAGCTACTTTGTGAGGATTAGATATTATATAAAACTGCCTTGTACTTACTAAATGGTAGCTATTATTCTGTGGATTTCAATTATCCCTGCTATCCATTACCACCAATTATGTGTTGGATATTGATTAAAGGGAACCTAAGGTATGAATGAGGTCTAAGAGAGTCTTAATTTACAGATATCAACTAACCCTGTGAGGGAAAACCAGGATTTTAAAAATTGTATTCAGGTGCTTCTTAGGTTTTCAAGTGCAAAAGTTCAAGGGTTTTTTAAGGCTTCTTGAGGACTTGCCCAAGAGATCAAGCAATCAATAGCATTTAATAATGGCCTAAGTCCACAATGCAATTTCATATTGGTTCTCCCTCCTCTGCTTCATTTCTCTTTTCCTATCCCTGTTTCTTGGAACTGCTTGCCTTAATAATAGCACATAAGTCTTTTGCCTCAGGTTATGTATACTTTTTGAGGAAACTCAAGCTAAGACGAGGGCCTGCCTAATTCTACTGAAGAGAGCCTGGGACTGTGTAGCAGATACTGTTGGTGCCCTATCCATATGTCTTCAGGCCTTAATATTAACAGGGCTTGCTTTCTTGACCGCCAGCATTTGCATCTGTGCTCTGTTAGAGGGCTTTCTTTACCACCCTCAGTATTTTCTCCCACTATATGAGATGTCTTTTAATTTCTTTTTGCCTATTTATTTTGAGAGAGAGAGAAAGTGCACATGCTCCCTCAAAAGCAAAGGAGGGACAGAAAGAAAGAGAGAGAGAGAGAGAGAGAGAGAGAGAGAGAGAGAGAGAGAGAGAATGAACCTCAAGCAGGCTCTGTGCTGTCTGTACAGAGCCCAAGGCAGGGATTAGTCTCACAAACCGTGAGATCACGACCCAAGCCAAAAATCAAGAGTCACAGCTTAACTGACTAAGCCACCCAGGCACTCTCCCCCTCCCCTGTTTTTTTTTTAAGATTTAATTATTTTAAAGTTATTTCTATACCCAATATGAGGCTCAGACTCATAACCTGAGATCAAGGGTCACAAACTCCCCCAACTGAGCCAACCAGGCACTCCTGTCCTTTACTTTCTTGATGGTATAGCTTCTTCCACAAAAGTTTTTCATTTTGATGAAATCCAATTTTTCAAATTTTCTTTTCTGTCACTTGTCTTTTGGGGTTGTATCTCAGAGATCACTGCCTAACCCAAGTTCACTAAGATTTACCCCTGTTTTCTTCTAGTAGTTTTAATTTTTTTTTTCAACATTTATTTATTTTTGGGACAGAGAGAGACAGAGCATGAACGGGGGAGGGGCAGAGAGAGAGGGAGACACAGAATCGGAAACAGGCTCCAGGCTCTGAGCCATCAGCCCAGAGCCCGACGCGGGGCTCGAACTCACAGACCGCGAGATCGTGACCTGGCTGAAGTCGGACGCTTAACCGACTGCGCCACCCAGGCGCCCCTCTTCTAGTAGTTTTAAATGTGTGTGTGTTGTGGGGGGCGGGGGGGGGGGGTGTTCCTTGCTTTTGTTTTGTTTTTAGAGCAAGTGCAATCAGGGGAGGGAGAGAGAATCTAAACCAGGCTCCATGCCCAGCACAATCCCAATGTGGGGTTCGATATCACTACCATAAGATCATGACCTCAGCCAAAATAAAGAGTCAGATGTTTAACCAACTAAGCCACTCAGTTATCCCTCTTGCAGTTCTACAGTGGGTTTATTTTGGGGGGGGGGGGTTTGTTTTGTTTTTTAACATTTAGGTCTATGATCCATTTTTAGTTAATTTTTGTGTAAAGTTCCAGTAGGAATCCAATTTCATTCTTTCATGTGTGGATATTCAGTTGTCCCAGGACCAGTTTTTGAAAAGATAATTTTTTCTCCATTGAATTATTTTGGCACCCTTGTGAAAAATCAATTGACCATAAATGGAAGAGTTTATATCTGGATTCTCCATTTTATTCCAGTGATCTATGTGTCTTTCCTCATGCCATCACCACAGTATCTCCATCACTGTAGTTTTGTACTAGGTTTGAAATTGGGAAGTGTGAATCCTCCAAATTTGGACTTGTTTTTCAAGACTGTTTTGGCTGTCATCTTTGTTTTTTGATTTATACTTTGTGAATCTCCTTTAAGAAATCTTTTTGGACTGGGACGCCTAGATAGCTCCGTCAGTTAAATGTCTGCTTCAGCTCAGGTTATGATCTCACAGTTGGTGACTTCAAGCCTGGCATCGGGCTCTGTGCTGACAGTTCAGAGCCTGGAGCTTGCTTCAGGTTCTGAGTCTCCCTCTCTCTCTGCCCCTCCCCGCTCCCAAACTCACTCACTCTCTCACTCTCTCTCTCAAAAATAAACATTAAAAAAAAAAGAAATAGGGGCGCCTGGGTGGCGCAGTCGGTTAAGCGTCCGACTTCAGCCAGGTCACGATCTCGCGGTCCGTGAGTTCGAGCCCCGCGTCAGGCTCTGGGCTGATGGCTCGGAGCCTGGAGCCTGTTTCTGATTCTGTGTCTCCCTCTCTCTCTGCCCCTCCCCCATTCATGCTCTGTCTCTCTCTGTCCCAAAAATAAATAAACATTGAAAAAAAAATTAAAAAAAAAAAAAAAAAAAAAAAAGAAATAAATCCATTTGGACTCCAAAGCCATAAAATATGGCTTTCTATATATGGTTTTCTATATGGTTTTCAAGAAATTTTATCAAAAGGAGGTCATAAGAGGGAAGTATATAGCAGCAATCCAGGCCTTCCTAAAGAAGGAAGAAAGGTCTCAGATACACAACCTAACTTTACACCTTAAAGAGCTGGAAAAAGAACAGCAAATAAACCCCAAACCAGCAGAAGACAGGAAATAATAAGGACCAGAGCAGAAATCAATGCTATCAAAACCAAAAAACAACAACAACAATAACAACAACAACAAACAGTAGAACAGATCAATGAAACCAGATGCTGGTTCTTTGAAAGAATTAACAAAACTGATAAAACCTAGCCAGTTTGATCAAAAAGAAAAAGGAAAGGACCCAAATAAATAAAATCAACAATGAAAGAGGAGAGATCACAACCAACACAACAGAAATACAAACAATAATAAGAGAATATTATGAGTAGTTATATGCCAATAAAATGGGCAATCTGGAAGAAATGGACAAATTCCTAGAAACATACAAACTACCAAAATTGAAATGGGAAGTAACAGAAAATTTGAACAGACCCATAACCAGTAGAGAAATCGAATTAGTAACCAAAAATCTCCCAAAAAACAAGAATCCAGGACCAGATGGCTTTCTAGAGGAATCCTATCAAACATTTTTTTAAATATTTTTTTTAACTTGTTTTATTTTTTATTTTTTAAAATTTACATCCAAATTAGTTAGCATAGAGTGTAACAATGATTTCAGGAGTAGATTCCTCAGTGCCTCTTACCCATTTAGCCCATCCTCCCTCCCACACCCCCTCCAGTAACCCTCCATTTGTTCTCCATATTTATGAGTCTCTTCTGTTTTGTCTCCCTCCCTGTTTTTATATTTTTGTTTCCCTTCCCTTATGTTCATCTGTTTTCTGTCTTAAAGTCCTCATATGAGTGAAGTCATATGATTTTTGTCTTTCTCTGATTGACTAATTTCACTTCGTATAATACCCTCCAGGTCCATCCACGTAGTTGCAAATGGCAAGATTTCATTCTTTTTGACTGCCGAGTAATACTCCATTGTATATGTATACCACATCTTCTTTATCCATTCACCCATCGATGGACATTTGGGCTCTTTCCATACTTTGGCTATTATTGATAGTGCTGCTATAAACATGGGAGTGCATGTGTCCCTTCGAAGCAGCACACCTGTATCCTGTGGATAACTGCCTAGTAGTGCAATTGCTGGGTTGTAGGGCAGTTCTATTTTTAGTTTTTTGAGGAACCTCCATACTGTTTTCCAGAGTGGCTGCACCAGCTCGCATTCCCACCTATCAAACATTTAAAGAAGAGTTAGCACCTACTCTCCTGAAGCTGTTCCAAAAAATAGAAATGGAAGGAAAACTTCCAAACTCTTTTTATGAAGCCAGCGATTCTAAAACCAGACAAAGACCACTGAAAAGGAGAACTATAGACCAATTTCCCTGATGAACATGGATGCAAAAATCCGCAGCAAGATACTAGCCAACCAGGTCTAACAATACATTAAAAAAATTATTCACCCTGATCAAGTGAGATTTATACCTGGGATGCAGGGCTGGCTCAATATCCACAAAATAATCAATGTGATACATCACACCAATAAAAGAAAGGAAAAGAACCGCATGATCCTCTCAATAGATGCAGAGAAAGCATTGACAAAATATAGCACCCTTTCTTGATAAAAACCCTCAAGAAAGTAGGGATAAAGGGATCATACCACAAGATCATAAGAGCCATATATGAAAGATCCACCACTAATATCATCCTCAATGGAGAAAAACTGAGAGCTTTCCCCCTAAGGTCAGGAACAAGACAGGCATGTCCACCCTCGCCACTGTTATTCAACATAGTATTGGAAGCCTTAGGCTCAGCAATCAGAAAACACAAAGAAATAAAAGGCATCCAAATCAGCCAGGAGGAGGTCAAAGTTTCACTCTTCACAGATGACATGATAATCTATATGCAAAACCCAAAAGACTCCACCAAAAAACTGCTAGAACTGATCCATGAATTCAGCAAAGTCACAGGATATAAATAAAATCAATGCACAGAAATCAGTTGCATTCCTATACACCAACAATAAAGAAAGAGAAAGAGAAATCAAGGAATGAATCCCATTTACAATTGCACCAAAAACCATAAAATACCTAGGAATAAATCTAACCAACAAGGCGAAAAATCTATACACTGGAAACTATAGAAAGCTTATGAAGGAAACTGAAGAAGATACAAAAAATGGGAAAACATTCCATGCTCCTAGATAGGAAGAACAAATATTGTTAAAATGTCAATACTACCCAAAGTAATCTACATATTCAGTGAAATATCTATCAAAATAACACCAGCATTCTTCACAGAACTCAAACAAACAATCCTAAAATTTGTATGGAACCAGAAAAGACCCCGAATAGCCAAAGCAATCTTGAAAAAGAAAACCAAAGCTGGAGGTATCACAATCCCGGCTTCAAGCTGTACTGCAAAGCTGTAATCATCATGACAGTATGGTACTGGCACAAAAACAGACACTCAGATCAATGGAACAGAATAGAGAACCCAGAAATGGACCCACAAACGTATGGCCAACTAATCTTTGACAAAGCAGGAAAGAATATCCAGTGGAATAAAGACCATCTCTTCAGCAAATGGCGCTGGGAAAACTGGAGAGCGACATGCAGAAAAATGAACTTGGCCCACTTTCTTATGCCATACACAAAAATGAACTCAAAATGGATGAAAGACCCAATGTAAGACAGGAAGTCATCAAAATCCTCGAGGAGAAAGCAGGCAAAAACCTCTTTGAACTTGTCCGCAGCAACTTCTTATTCAACACGTCTCCAGAGGCAAGGAAACAAAAGCAAAAATGAACTACTGGGACCTCATCAAAATAAAAAGCTTCTGCACAGCGAAGGAAACAATCAGCAAAACTAAAAGGAAACCGATAGAATGGGAGAAGATATTTGCAAATGACATATCAGATAAAGGGTTAGTATCCAGAATCTATAAAGAACTTATCAAACTCAACACCCAAAAAACAATCCAGTGAAGAAATGGGCAAAAGACATGAATAGACACTTCTCCCAGGAAGACATCCAGATGGCCAACCGACACATAAAAAATGCTCAACATCACTCATCATCAGGGAAATACAAATCAAGACCACAATGAGATACCACCTCACCCCTGTCAGAATGGCTGACATTAACAACTCAGGCAACAACAGATGTTGGCAAGGATGCTGAGAAAGAGGATCTCTTTTGCACTGCTGGTGGGAATGCAAGCTGGTGCAGCCACTCTGGAAAACAGTATGGATGTTCCTCAAAAAATTAAAAATAGAACTACCCTATGACCCAGCAATTGCACTACTAGGCATTTATCCACGGGATCCTGGGGCATATGTACCCTAATGTTTATAGCAGCACTAACAACAACAGCCAAAGTATGGAAAGAGCCCAAATGTCCACCGATGGATGAATGGATAAAGAAGATGTGGTATATATACACAATAGAGTATTACTCAGCAATCAAAAACAATGAAATCTTGCCATTTGCAACTACATGGATGGAACTGAAGGGTATTATGCTAAGCGAAATTAGAGAAAGACATACCATATGACTTCTCTCATATGAGGACTTCAAGATACCAAACAGATGAACATTAAGGGAGGGAAGCAAAAATAATATAAAAACAGGGACAGGGACAGAACATAAGAGATTCTTAAATATAGAGAACAAACAGAGGGTTACTGGAGGGGTTGTGGGAGGGGAATGGGCTAAATGGGTAAGGGGAATTAAGGAATCTACTCCTGAAATGCACCATATGCTAACTAACTTGGATGTAAATTAAAAAATAAATACATTATTAATAAAAAAAGAAGTTTTATCATTTGCCCCTCTTGTTCCAATCATCGATCTATTTGGAATTTATTCCAGTGCATGATAAGAGGTAGGGGTTTAATGTCATGCTTTTAAACTGTATTAACACTTTTTTTAAGTCCATTTTTTCTTTCACTGATCCACAAAAAAAGTCTGTCACAAATCAAGTTTCCATATAGGTGTGGTTCTGTTTGGGTACCCTGTTCTATTCTATTGGTCACTTTTTCTATTCTTAAACCAGTAACACTATCTTAAAATTACTATACGTTTTTTTCTTTTTTTCTTTTTCTTTTTTTTTTTTTTTTTTTTTTTGGTGTTTATTCATCTTAGAGAAGAGAGACAGAGCACAGGTCAGGGAGCGGCAGAGAGAGAGGGAGACACAGAATATTAAGCAGGCTCCAGGCTCTGAGCTGTCAGCACAGAGCCGGATGTGGGGCTCAAACCCACGAGCCTTGAGATCATGACCTGAGCCGAACAAAGTTGGATGCTTAGCCAACTGACCCACCCAGGCGTCCCTTTTTTTTAAAAACATTTTTTATTTGTCACCATTAAATATCTAAATTTCAAACAGGTTTTATTGAACTTTAGTACCAGTCTCATCCTCAGTAACTTTTCCAGAACCACTACCTTCACCATGAAGCTCCATGTGCTTTCCCAAATCAAACACAGGCTTCTTCAGCATTTTTATATTTTTAACAAAGACAGCATAGAGTGGATAAAGAGATTGACAAGACTTTTCTATGTCTTTCCCAAAGCTGTCTGGAATCAATTTATTGACCACTTCTTTCAAGTCATTTATCTGCACCTCCCACGTCATGATCTCCATCATCTTTTTCTGAATTTTCGTGGACCTGTTGGTGCTGAACATAAGAGGTCTTCTAAATCTGATTGTTACATTTTTTAGTAAAACCAATACAGAATAGATGAAGCAAATAAACATCAGTAGTCTTGACATCAACATGGGCTTCAATCAGGGTCTGCCATTTTTGACCAAGGAGCACATTTTGTCACAGATAAGATCTATCCCATGGAACTTAGGCAGTTTTTGCCCTGAACATCCTCAAAAATTATCTTGAATTTCTGAATACAACTTTCTGCAGATCAACAAGGCTCACTTCAAAAACACGACCCTTGAGGCCATCAGATGTGATTTTGGTTCCTTGAGTTCTGGTGGACTAGTGTTTTTCCAATATTTCTTATACTGAACATAACTGGTGCTTTCACATCATACCAATCCTTCTTAGAAAATGGATCAACCACTTTCTTCTTGGCTTCCTTTCTGCCACCTTTTGTAAGGTGCTTGTTCTTGCCAACGGCCATGACAAGGTTCAAGGAGCCAAAAGGCTCAGTTACTATAGCTTTTTAATAAGGTAACCTCTATGGCAAATCTCCCCATCTTATTCTTCTTCATATTTATGGCTCTTACATATAAATTATAGATATAGTTTAACAAGTTACACACACACACACACACACACACACACACACACACACACACAAGTTTCATTTGGATTTTGATTGATATTGCATTGAATTTATAGATCATTTTGGGAAGACATTATTTTAAGAAAACAATATTGAGTTTTATAATCAATAAACATAATTCATTTACTTATATTGAGCCAGTGTTGCAGAGTTCCAGGGGTATCTTTCTCACCACAAGATCCAC
Organism: Puma concolor; assembly: GCF_028749965.1. NCBI lineage: Eukaryota > Metazoa > Chordata > Mammalia > Carnivora > Felidae > Puma > Puma concolor. Next base: position 48,105,139 of record NC_141672.1, read on the forward strand.
TTATATCTTTTCTCCTTTATGCTACTTGTTCCTAAGCTTAATGAGAATGCTTTCAATATATCAAACTAAGGGGGCGCCTGGGTGGCTCAGTCGGTTAAGCGGCCGACTTCGGCTCAGGTCATGATTTCACAGTCCTTGAGTTCGAGCCCCGCGTCGGGCTTTGTGCTGACAGCTCAGAGCCTGGAGTCTGTTTCAGATTCTGTGTCTCCCTCTCTCTGACCCTCCCCCATTCATGCTCTGTCTCTCTCTGTCTCAAAAATAAACGTTAAAAAAAAATTAAAAAAAAAAAAAGAATAACGTTAGCTGTTGTATTTGGAAGGTAACCTTTATCTGGTTAGAATGGTCTCTTTTACTCCTTTATTAAGAAGTTTTTTCAAAAAATCATAACTGTGTTGAATTTTATCAAGCATGTTTTGTTTTTAATAGTAAACTAATCCTGGATTTGTGAGATATAACCATCCTGGTAATGATGTATTATTTCCTTTACATACTGTCATATTCCATTTTCTTTTTTTTTTCTTTGTTTTTAAAGTTTGTATTTATTTATTGGAGAGAGACCTACACCACACATCAGAAAGTGCCCTCATTCAGAAAGGGAAGGCAAACATTAAGGTCACCTTACATGTTTCCCTTATTTTAAGGATCATTTCCCTGTGCTATCATCTACTGTCTGAAAACAGTTGTTTCACATATTTTGCTACTTTTAAAGTTATTGGTGACACAAGGTGAAGTCCAATACCAGTTACTCCATCATGTCTAGAAGCAGCAATCTCCATCATTTTTTTAATATGCAATATTTTTATCTTTCAGTTTAAAGATCTTCAAATTTCCATTATTTTATCATTGATTCATTAATACATTTTAGTATCTAAACATAAGAACTTTAATATTTAAAAAAATTTTTTTTAATGTTTATTTATTTTTGACAGAGAGAGAGAGACAGAGCATGAGCAGGGGAGGGGCAGAGAGAGAGGGAAACACAGAATCTGAAGCAGGCTCCAGGCTCTGAGCTGTCAGCACAGAGCCTGACGCGGGGCTCAAACTCACGGACCGTAAGATCATTACCTGAGCTGAAGTCGGATGCTCAACCGACTGAGCCACCCTGGCGCCCCAGAACTTTAATAATTTTTTAATGTTTATTTTTGAGAGAGAGAGAGAGAGTGCGGGGGATGGGTAGAGAGAGGGGAGAATAGAGGATCCAAAGTGGGCTCCACGCTGACAGCAGGGAGCCAGATGCAGGGCTTGAATTCACCAACTGCGAGATCATGACCTGAGCCAAAGTTGGACACTTAACTGACTGAGCTACCCAGGCGCCCCAAAATATACGAACTTTTATAATTATTTTTTCAGTACAGATTTTTCATTTTATCCCACTGTGATCAAAGAATGCAATATGTATGACACCAGTCCTTTGAAATTTGTTCAGACTTCCTTTATAGCCCAATATATGGTTACAAATATTATCAAAAGTATTCCACTTGAAAGAACATGTATTCTGCAGTTTTTCTGTGGAGCGTTCTGTATATGTCCATTGAATCAAGCATATTAATTTGTTTCGTTCAAGTTTTCAACAATCTTGTTAACTTTGCTTTTTTGTGTGCTTGATGTAACACTGAGAAATAGCTGTTGAAATCTCTCATTATAATTGTGGAATTTGTCTCTAACTCCCTGTTGTTCCTGGTGATTTGATCCTTTTATCATCTCTAGTGATCCTCTTTAATTGCTTTTTGCTTTAAAATCTCACATTTTCTGATATTAATAGATTTATACTAGCTTTATTTCACTCAGTATTTACCTAATACATATTTTCTACTACTTTATTTTCAATTTTTCTATATTCTTATTTTTTAGCTGTATCTTTTGTGAAGACTGAAAAACATCTGTAGACATTCATCAAAACATCTGTTTCATTACTATGAAACAGGTGTTCCTCAGCAATATTTGGCAATAATGGCTTGTGATTAAAAATGCTTCTTCCTTCATGATAGTTTTGTTGTTGTTGTTGTTAAGTTTTGGAAATGGTACAATACAGGGAAGATTAGTAGCTGGAGGGAAGGAAGTTATTGAGTTATTATAACCCAATGGAGAAAAAAAATATGTAAGAAATAAAGAAAATTCAAGCTGCGGGAATGATCTTCAGACGACATCAGATCCTACGTGAGAGATGTTAGGATAAAAGAAAAGAAGAAGTTATGGTTTTATAATCTATAAGAAAGAGGAGAAAAAGAAAAAGAAAAAAAAGAAAGAAAGAGGAGGCTTTAAATCATGTAATTTAAAGCTGGAACCAGTATAACACCCAAGACCTGGCCTAAAAGGATCTGAAATGCCCAAGAAAAGGACTGAAAAGGACCACTGAAAGGATATAAATATCATCCATAATTTAAAAAGACTTAAGGATCAAGTTATGAGTATGATTATGATGAGAACCTGTATTTGCATATCTATGTATAATCTCTATCCTGAGATTTTTGTATTCTAAAGGGCTTATTGTGTATGCTATGTACTGGTCAACTATGATTCATGATTCTCCTTCCCAAACCTTCTCTTCCTCCAGTATTCCTTATTTAAATAAATGACATCCACCCATTTCCTTAAGCCAGAAATCTGGAAGTCATCCTTGATTCATCTTTCCCTCACAATCAAATCCTATTGATTTTGTCTTTTAAATATCTTTTGAATCAGTCCACTTTTTCCTCTTCCTCTTTGCCAACTCCCTAATTCATTTCCTCCAATTGTCTTCTGTTTACCCACATGTATTATTTGTGGGCCATCCTCTCCTCCATTCTTCACACAGTGCCTAGAATGATCTTTTAAAAATGCAAGTGATTATGTTACTTCCCTGTTTAAACATATAAAACAGAAAACAAAAATCCTCAATGGCTTCCCATTACTCTCAGAATAAAGACCAAACAATAAAGACTCCAAGATCTGGATTTTGTCTCTCTACATTGTAGCATGTTGGCTTTCCTTTCAGTACCTCAAAATCTATCAGTGCTATTCCTTCTGCCTAAATCACTTTCCCCTATACTCTTTACTTAGCCAACTCCTCCTCAGTTTTCTTGTTTTAGCTTTGATGTCTCTAAAACCCAATCTGATCTAAAATAGGTTACCTAATCCCCTGCTGAAAACTCCCATAGCACCCCGTACTACTTTTGCATAAACTCAGTGCATTTGTAGCTACTTATAGTGATGGTCTCCCTTCCTCTATTATCAGTTCCATGAGAATTGGAACTGTTTTATCCTTCTTTGTATCTCCAGTCCCTAGCTGACACACGGTAAGATCTTAATGTTTGGTAAATGACCAACTCACTAAAAGAATGAATGAATAAATGATGATTGAGCACAGAATGCGTGCTAGGTAGGACAGAGCAGTGTAAAGTACCTCTAGTAATTAGGTAGAAATATAAGGAAATTCTCCCTTCAGAGGAGGATTAGCAATTAACATGGGCACATTGTTTCAAGGGCACCATGAATGGTTGTATTATTATTCTTTATTTTTCCCTTTGCTCAAGTTTCTGCTGAGAAGAACGAGGCTCATGAAATTGGTATACTCAAAACATACCAATAAAATGGTGAAGGAGGGTAATCTGTGTCTCTATTTTTTCAGATGAGGGAATTGAGGTTCAGACATCAAAATTATTGGTTTATGGTCTAAAAGTATTTTGGTAACCTGTGAATTATGATGATGCCATGGTTTCTGTGTTTGACAATGAGAAATGGCCACTTTTCGGAAACTGTTTTAATGATTAGATAAGGCCTATGATTAGACAGTCTGATACCGAAAAAATAATCATTCTGAATCTTAAAAATATTTCTAATTTAATGTCAGCATAATGTAGTAACCCTTCCTTCCTAAGGTAATGATATTCTCAAAACAGATTCTGCCTCATATAAAATAGATAACTAGAGTGAACTAAATTATGAAAACAAAACTTTTTATGCATATTTCCAAGTTATCTCTGTCATGGAAGTACGATTTGTAATCTCTTTTCTCTGGCCACAGCTTTTCCAACATAGCTTCCCAACAGTGTCATGCATTTTCTTCTAAACATTATGTTCTAACTGTGTGACTAACACTGACAAATTTGTCTGTAACAAACGTCTTCCTTGACCAGCCTGTCACCACTTCCCCTAAATACAGGGTGGTTCTAAATGAGTGATCCTTCAGATACACTCCTCATTGGTATCTGGGCGTTACCTCACAATCTGGCCAAATAACTTTTATAAAGTTCAGTAAACTCTTTGGGCTGAACAAGGCTGATTTCATTTTTTGCTTCAACCATAATCATCTAATTGTTCAGACTCTCGGTCATCTTAAGGAAAAAGTGACAGAAGTTACTCAAAATGTTTGTGCAATGTAGCCTAGTTGTATGGCAACAGAAAGTAAATCACTGAAAAAACAAATTTTTTAGTGAAAGAATCATGCTAAGTATGTGACTAAGAAATGTCTCTATTCAAACTGTATTTCACATCCAGCCAATTACTTGAAAAAATACTTAAAGTATTTTATTTTTTAATGTCTATTTATTTTTGAGAGAGAGAGACAGAGCATGAGCAGGGAAGGGGCAGAGAGAGAGACACACACACACACAGAATCTGAAGCAGGCTCCAGGCTCTGAGCTGTCAGCACAGAGCCTGATGCGGGCTCAAACCCATGAACTGCGAGATCATGACCTGAGCTAAAGTTGGAAGCTTAACCAGCTGAGCCACCCAGGTGCCCCAATACTCAAAGTATTTTTAAACCGGTTCTCTAATACTCCAAACTTTTAAATTGCTTGTGGATATATTTTGTGTGGCTTATTTATTAACTTTTCTCATTCTCGACACAGCAAAATGTTTTGAGAGTTATTAACAATTGAGATATTTTTAAAAAGTCATCACTAAGTTTTACTTCTCAATCTGTAACTTTTATAGGGAATTTACTATATGTCTAATCACTTTAAAGGGAATGATAGGAGGGATAAAAAGTAAGATACAATTAAAAGTTTAACAAGTAATTGGAAACATAAGACTAACACACAACACAATTATGCAGTGAGAAACAGCAATAATCAAGTGCTGGATTGTATGGCAGTTAGTGAGGCTACATAGAAACAAGTTAAAGCTTTGTTTCTAAGGAGGTAAACTGGTAAACCTTTATTTTTTTTTAAGAAATTGACAATATTTATTATATTTTTTATCTGATTTTTCTTTTCCAAAATGTGGCTATAAAATCTGATTATCAGCTTTATAACCAGCTTTACTTTTAATTTTTAATTATTTTCATAATTTTAAACATATACAAAATTTTAAACATATACAAAAATAGGAAAATGCATCTTCATGTTCACATCACCAAGCCACATGTATAGTTTTATTTTCTTAGGATGTTCTCTCCATAAAGATATTCACAAGCTATTTCTCACACCTTTCAGAATTTAACTCAAATCACCTCACAAAGACCTTCAGTGACCACTCTAATTAAAACTGTATCACCCAAACTCCCTCTGCCTCTTCCCTTTCTTTTTTCTTGCCGTAACATTTATCACCTTCTAACATATTATACTTAAAAAATATTTTATTTCTTATCTGTTTGCAATCCAATAAATTTCATGAAGACAGGGTTTATTAAATGTCTTCTTCATTCCCATTACCCAGAACAAGGCCTACTACAAAGAAGTGCTCAATAAATAGTCAACGAATTAATACATATTGACATGGGGAGATGTTCATGATATATATTAAAAAAAAAAAAAAAAAAAAAAAAAAAGAACTGGGGAATCTACACCTTCCCAGCCAGTGGTAGCAACTGCAGAACTGCAGTAGACCATCTGTCTAGACAAGACAGTTGAGGAGAAGGGAGCAATTGGAAGGTGGGGGGGGGGGGGTTAGCTTGGCGTGCACTCCAGACCTCAGGAACGTTATTGTGCGTGGAACGGCTGATTTTGGAAGACTGTTGCCCAGAAGAAAAGATGTTTGGTTTTCACAAGCCAAAGATGTACCAAAGTATAGACGGCTGCTGTATTTGCAGAGCTAAGTCCTCCAGTTCTCGATTCACTGACAGTAAACGCTATGAAAAGGACTTCCAGAGCTGTTTTGGGTTGCATGAGACTTGTTCAGGAGACATCTGTAATGCCTGTGTCCTGCTTGTGAAAAGACGGAAGAAATTGCCAGCAGGATTAAAAAAAATAAAAATAAAAACTGGAATCACGTGGTAGATGCAAGGGCAGGACCCAGTCTGAAGACAACATTGAAACCAAAGAAAGTGAAAACTCTATCTGGAAACTGGATAAAAAGCAACCAGATCAGTAAACTACAGAAGGAATTTAAATGTCACAATTCTGATGCTCACAGTACCACCTCAAGTGCCTTTCCAGCTCAGTCTCCTTGTTACAGTAACAAGTCAGATGGTGGCTCAGATACAGAGATGGCTTCTGGCTCTAAGAGAACGCCAGTTTTTTTCCTTTTTAGGTCTCACATACTGGAAAAGACAGAAAATACGTTGCAGAAGTTCTCATTGACACACATTTATTCAAGCCTTGCTGCAGCAATAAGAAAGCAGCTGCTGAGAAGCCGGAGGAGCAGGGGCCAGAGCCTCTGCCCATCTCCACTCAGGAGTGGTGACTGAGATTTAGGTAGAAGGGGAACAAAAAAACAATTTAAATTTTGGAAAGAAAACAAAGCAACAAAACCCTCCTATTTTTAACTTGGATACCTGCTATTCTGCCAAAAGACACTTTCTAGAATAGTTTTGAATGGGTTGTTATTTCTCCTCCAGTTCCACAAACTCTGAAGCCAGTGTCTAGCCTACTAAAAGAAAAAAGTATACATAATATTTAAGATGTTGAGTATTTCATAGGAAAGCTGAATGATGCTGTAAAGTGCTCTTTAAGTCTTTTTTTTTTTAATCCCCTTTTAATGAATGAAACTAGGGGAATTTCAGAGGACAGAGATGGGATTTGTTGTATGATAAACATATGTAGTTTTAGTCTTTCTATATTGAGAAGCAGTGGTTGGGGCATTTTTAAGATGACTGGCTGTGCTTGTTTTCCTTCATGATAATAAATTTGTCATAACTCAGTAACACGGACTTGCCCCAAGAGGTAGTTGTTAATAATTTAAGGTCTTGCCAAGGTTCTGATGATTTAAACCTGTACTACTGAATATTAAGCAGGACAAAGCTGTCTGGTGCAAATACCTTGAAGGAGTAATTTCTAAACATACAGAGAGGTAACTTGAGTGTATATGTTGCATCCTCTGTCACCTCCCTCCGTATTGATTTTTAATAAAGATTTTAATCTATTTTGAAACTTCTAAAGCAGAATCAAAGCTCCTCTGGGGAAATGTCAAGTTTTAGGATGAGGAATCCTAAATAAAGAGTACCAAAGCATTACCACACGGTAGAGATCACATTCTATTAAAAATGTTAAATTATCTTAAAAAAATGTGCAAATCTTCAGGATGGCACACACAAAAAACAAAGGTTAATGCTTCTTGGGGAACATTTCTTAGAGGGCTTGCCTAGCGTGTAAATAATTGCCTTTGTGTTACACGACTGGTGACTTCATTGAAAATCTTCACAATTCAGTTTTAGCTCTGGATTACTTCAGTTGACCTCTGTGAAGGTTTTGTCTGTGTAGAGTGGTTGTTTGATTTTAACCTGTTAGGGTTTGGGTTTTTTGTTTTGTTTTTTTTTCCACTCTATATTAAAGTAAAATTCTAAAAGAAAAGAGGTGTGTGTTAATGCTGAGTGGGCTGGTTTAGGTTTGACTTCTTTCAGTCAGGCTTTGTGAACATTGAGATGTCAGATGATGCATCCTGAAGATGGAGCTCTTCAATTCCAAAATCTTCATTTGAAGGCTTTTTACTTGAACCCAAACCAAAGTACTCTGGGTGCCTCTTTTCTAAACGTTCAGGAATAACCTATCACCGGTTCAGACTTTTCATAACCAGGGAGGATCATTTGCCTACCCTATAACAACATGACTCAGTGCTTATTTTTTTTTACACTTAATATATTTTTTATTTTTTTTAATTTTATTTTTTATTTTTTAAAATTTATATCCAAAGTAGTTAGCATATAGTGCAACAATGATTTCAGGGGTAGATTCCTTAGTGCCCTTCACCCATTTAGCCCACCCCCCCTCCCACAACCCCTCCAGAAACCCTCAGTTTGTTCTCTAGATTTATGAGTCTCTTCTGTTTTGTCCCCCTCCCTGTTTTTATATTTGTTTCCCTTCCCATATGTTCATCTGTTTTGTCTCTTAAAGTCCTCAGATGAGTGAAGTCATATGATTTTTGTCTTTCTCTGACTGACTAATTTCACTTAGCATAATACCCTCTAGTTCCATCCACGTAGTTGCAAATGGCAAGATTTCATTCTCTTTGATTGCCAAGTAATACTCCGTTTTATATATATATATATATATATATATATATATATATATATATATATATATATATATCCATTTCTTTATCCATTCATCCATCGATGGAAATTTGGGCTCTTCTTTATCCATTCATCCATCGATGGAAATTTGGGCTCTTGCCATACTTTGGCTATTGTTGATAGTGTTGCTATAAACATGGGGGTGCATGTGTCCCTTCGAAACAGCACACCTGTATCCCATGGATAACTGCCTAGTAGGGCAATTGCTGGGTCATAGGGTAGTTCTATTTTTAATTTTTTGAGAAACCTCCATACTGTTTTCCAGATTGGCTGCACCAGCTTGCATTCCCACCAGAACTGAAAAAGAGATCCTCTTTCTTAGCATCCTTGCCAACATCTATTGTTGCCTGAGTTGTTAATGTTAGCCGTTCTGACAGGGGTGAGGTGGTATCTCATTGTGGTCTTGATTTGTATTTCCCTGATGATGAGTGATGTTGAGCATTTTTTCATGTGTCGGTTGGCCATCTGGATATCTTCCTTGGAGAAGTGTCTGTTAATGTCTTTTGCCCATTTCTTCACTGGATTGTTTTTTGGGTGTTGAGTTTGATAAGTTCTTTATAGATTCTGGATACTAACCCTTCATCTGATATGTCATTTGCAAATATCTTCTCCCATTCTGTCGGTTGCCTTTTAGTTTTGCTGATTATTTCCTTCGCTTTTAATAAAAAGCAGAAGCTTTTTATTTTGATGAGGTCCCAGTAGTTCATTTTTGCTTTTGTTTCCCTTGTCTCCAGAGACGTATTGAGTAAGAAGTTGCTGTGGCCAAGATCAAAGAAGTTTTTGCCTGCTTTCTCCTCGAGGATTTTGATGGCTTCCTGTCTTACATTTAGGTCTTTCATCCATTTTGAGTTTACTTTTGTGTATGGTGTAAGAAAGTGGCCCAGGTTCATTCTTCTGCATGTCGCTGTCCAGTTTTCCCAGCACCACTTGAAGAGACGCTCTTTATTCCATTGGATATTCTTTCCTGCTTTGTCAAAGATTAGTTGGCCATACATTTGTGGGTCCATTTCTGGGTTCTCTATTCTGTTCCATTGATCTGAGTGTCCGTTCTTGTGCCAGCAGTGCTTATTTTTAAAACTGGATTTTAAAAATTAGTATAAATAACAGTAAGGAGTGAGCCACTTTTTATGGGCACCCTATAGTTTTATAGTTCTTAATCCAAACTTAAAATTTTATATTTCTTCCTTATGGCAAAAACTACAAGCCACCATATGCACAGATTACACCGTGAGTTGGGTTGGCTCTCCCACAGCCTCTGAGGTAAATTACAAGAGTCCCAGCCATTATCATCTTCCTCCTCGTTTCAAAAAAATTTTTTTGTACATTTTGGCTACAGTATTGGTGTTAGAATATACCATAATATGGATCATCTCTACCTCTGTATTTATTTATCTATTACTAGACCTCAACCAAGGCCTTCTTTTTCCCCTTCCACCTCTTTGCCTGTAGGATGTACTGTATGTAGTCATGCACTTTGTATTAATATATTAGAAATCTACCAATCTGTTTTGTACTTTTTATACTGTTGGATAACTATAATCAAAACTTTTACTAGGGTATTGAATAAATTTAGTCTTACTATGAAATAAAAAAAAAACCTGCAACACAGTTTGGATAATATTATGCCATACTGGGGAGTAGGGGGAGGAATGGCCTTGCCACAGGTTGTAGCACTCACCAAAATATTCTGAACTCCCCTTTCACATGTCACACCTGACTTGCAGCAGGGCAGAGCCATGGTTACTAGTTATGACTAATAAATTGTAAATGGAAGTAGAGTATGTCAATTATGGGCTGAGGCAGTAAAAAATCCATGTGTGATTTTATAGTCTCTTTATGGTGACTAAAAGCACAATGTATTACAGAGTGTGGCCACAACCTGGTCGAACCTCCATTAGCTGGGGCCCCTGACTGACTACATGGAGAAAACACCCTGCTAATCTGTGTAAGAAATGCAGCATTAGCAAGAAATTTTTGTTGTGTTAAGCCACTGAGATTTGGATGGATTGTTTGTTATTGCAATATAATCTAGCTTATCTTGACCAATACACATACACAAACTAGCATTTATCAAGCACTTACTATATGCTAGTAATTATGCTGAACACTTTTCATCTTATCTATTAAACCCTCACAAAACCTTGTAGGACAGTACTATTATGCTGAAATGAGGAAACTGAGGCAGTGTGAGGACAAATAACTTGTCCAAGGTGGCCAGCTAAATGGAAAAGCTGGAAATGGAACCCAGGCAGTCTGGATGAAGATCTACCAAACTATTAACATAATATTATTAACAGGAATATTAACATAAAAGCCTTGAGAGCAGGATTATGGGGAATGGTCACTCTTTGTTCTGTGTTTCTGTAATGTTACAGATTTTAAAACAACCATTCATTACCTTTGCAGTAAGCAATAAACAAATAAATGGGTACACAAACTATATGTTAGATACTTAAAGACTGAATTCAGAGATGGAAGTCAAGTGACACTGGAGAATGGTATAATCAAGGAATGCCTAAAAATGACTCTCTGCTACCCATAGCCATACCTAGTTTTATAGGTGAATTCCAGCAAGTAAGGTGAATCATAATATATTTCACAATAAAATTGGCTTAGTTTCTGCGCAGGGGCAGGAGGAGATACCCATATATATTTTAACTTTCAGCAAGGAAGGAGTTAATAAAATAGGCTGTGCCAACAGCAGGATGAATGTTGTGGTTCTAGGAATGTCTTCCAGTATTTAAGAGCACTCTTCAAAAGAAAAGTAATTATAATAAAACAATTCTTTATACCTAAAAGTGGCCTCATTAAATGCACATTTTAAATGTTCCACTCAATCATATTTAAACAAAATATATATGGCATAATATATTATAATAAAGTGTACATGTGCTTATTCTGGCTGCCCTGGATCTGATTTTGAAAATTCAACAATGTCTGACTCTGGACAGGAGGAAACTGAAAGACCAAAATACAGTTTCCCCAGACTCTGGCTGTTCTTGGGCAGCCTAGCCTCACTTGGCCTCTATTGTTTTTTGAGCCTGGTTGGTTCTCCAGCCTTCCCATTGATACTATAAACTAACAATCCTTCCACAGTTGGTTTCTATTGCTTGGAAGCAGGAAGCTGACTACCAAGCAGTAGATATAGGCAACTGTATAATGTGAAGAAGACACAGCACCTACGAAAAAATGAGCCACTTTTGAAGGTCTGAACAAGACATATGTTGTTATCTATAACATGTTAATAAATACACTTCACAGTTCGATTAGATTTGAGATGTTTTACATAGAACCACATTTCTCCTAGGTTTGATCCTTTGCTTCCCTTCCAGGAATTGCTGTCATATCCGAGTGTCCCTAACTCCACACATAAATAGCCCTGTGCTTTATCACCAGTCATGTTTCTTTTATAACATCACACTTTCAAAAAAGTGTCATTATGTAACATGATCTACTCAGCAGTAAAAATGCTATAAAGTTTTGGTTTAACGTTATAAAAAATAAATTACTGAACTATCTTATTAGGTTAAGTTTAAAAGTCTATAAAATATAACACAGCCTCACCTATAACAAAATGAAAACCACCTGAGTTTCATTTGTCTTATGGAAATAATAATGCCTGTCTTATCTCCCAGTATTAACATAAGGATCAAATAATTTATGAACATTAATATGTTTAAGGTATGTACCATATTTCATCAAATCTTAAGATACATCTACTGTAAGACCTATCATTAGTTTATATACCACAAAAAAAGAAACAATACGGCCAATTAAAAACTATAACACATACTTTCTTAACACTTACAAATTCTATTTCAAAACCTAGCAAAAGAGACATTTATGTAAGTAGACATAGATTGTTATATATAATTCTTTTGCAAATATTACAAGAAAAATATGAATGAAATAAATGGGTTAAGGTATTCTTAACAGTTTTCATTGAACCCAACACTCCCAAATCATTTCTCAACTCAATCACTGATAGCATGTTTTCCCACATAATATCATGATCTTTGCCAGCAGAAACATTGATGATATAGCATTTCTTATAAGAATCCACAAACTGTTTTTCTGGTTCAAGACAGTGACAAAAGAGAACCTTAAAGTCACCTCCTTTCACAGACACACCGAATCTTCAGCTACATACAGAACAATCCCCTCTGAAAGAAATCTAGAAACTAGCTGAGTGACTCTTACACATCAGGCAAGTGAGAAAAAACTCCCACTGAATTGAGTAGGAAAGCCTCAGACACAATCTTATCCCTGGAGCAGCAACACACAACTAGGAGGGAGCTCACAACTCCCAGCTTCTCTCTGAGGAGAGAAGGGCTTGGACACCAGAGCTGGCACCACAACTTTTAAGACTTCTACCTGAGAAATGGACTCACAAAACACCTAGCTCTGAAAGCCAACAGGGACTTACATCCACGAGATCCACAGTCTATAGTGAACTAATAGTTCTTACAGGATTTGTGTGGACTCACCATGGCTTGGCCCTCAGAGCCCAGCGCAGAGGGAGCAGACTGAATCATGCCCAGTTTCCCCACGAAAGAAGCTATTGCTTACCTTTAAAGTTTTGGCTTGAGGGGCAGGTTTCTAATTTAAAACACTTCTAGAGGCGAACTGCAATATTCTCCAGAAACCACAGAGACTGGTAGGGACATCTTCCTGTTCTCCCTCTGCCTCACTCCAGGTAGGTCATCAGTATATCCCAAAAAGGAGCTCGTCCACATGTCTGGTGCCCCAGTTTTTGCAGCTGCTCCCAGAGGAAGCCCTCTAATGGGGCTTATGTTTGCAGGTACCACAAGACTGTAAGAGAGAAACCATTCTTAAGGAGGTATCCATCCCTCACTGCACACTGCAGAGGCAGCAGATTGACACACAACCTTTTTGTGAAAGAGGCCTATTAGTTTATCTCTCAATAGCTGTGACCTGTGGGGCAGGCTTCTATCATAACGCACATCTAGAGGCCCACTGCCATCCTCTCCAGAAACCAGGAAGGCCAGCAGGCACCATCTTTGTGCTCTCCCTTTGTCCCACTCCACGTTACCAACGTCTTTGAGAAAGGAGCTTATGCATAACGGGTGCCACCCTGGCTTTTGTGGCTGCCCCCCAGAGGACACATCTCTTGATAACCTGGCACTGGTAGCCAGTGGGACTCGTGTTCATAGATTCAGTGGGTTGGTAGCAAACAAAGAAACAACTCTTAACTGTCTATCCCCCTCAGGGCTTGATGTGCAGAGGGAGCAGACAGAAACACACATCTCCCAGTCTGCCCCTGAAGGAGGTATATTTACATACTTAATTTAATTAATTTTTTTTTTTTTTTTGAGAGTGAGAGAGCATGAGCAGGGGAGGGGCAAAGAGAGAGGGAGAGAGAGAATCTTTTTTTTTTTTTTAATGTTTATTTATTTATTTTCAGAGATGGGGGAAGAGCAGAGAGAGGGAGAACAAGAATCTTGAGCAGGCCCTGCACTGTCAGTGTGGAGCCCAATGGAGGGTCGACCCACAAACCATGAGATCATGACCTGAGCTGAAATCAACAGTCTGACGCTTAAATGAATGAGCCACCCAGGTGCTCCAAGAGGCATATTTACATACTTTAAAAAGAAGTGGCTCAATGATGAAAATACCCAAATCTGAGTATCAGAGGACTTCCAATCTACGTGATGCATGATCTTTGTAGTTCTGAGAAGCAAAAGTAATTTAAAACAATAAGGGCTTATGTCTAGAGTTAGGAATGCATGCGTGTGTGGATGTGTGTTCATAAAAGTGACAGTAAAATAGTGAGAACTTGTTGATGGATGAGTAAGATATCTGTGGGGGTAATTATGTATGTGTATGAAAGACTAATCAGCTCTAATCAATGATGAAAAGGTTTTAATACAGACCTTTGTAACTACAAGGGTTTCTACACTTTCTCTGAGCTCAAAATGAAAAATTTTTTAAAGAAAGTTAAAAAGATGCTCCCTGAGTGTCTGCTTCTAATCTGTCTGCATTTAGTGCTGACTGAGATCTTCCCCTTTGGGACAATGAGAAATATTGGCACACCCTCAACTACTGGAAGCCACTAAGAACATAGAAGGCCATTTGGACAACCACAAAATTTTGAGAGAAAACCACAAGGAAGTCAAGATTGAATAATAAGGTTCATTGCCTAAATGAGACCACCTCTTCAAGACCGAGAAACGTGGTTGTTTTATCTAATGCACAGAAAATCAACAGAAAGAGTCAAGAAAAATGAATAGAGGAATATGTTCCAAACAAAACAACAAACTAAAACCTCAGAAAAATTCCTTAATGAAAGAGAGATAAGTGATTTACCTGACAAGAAGTTCAAAACAATGTCATAAAGACCACTTGCTGAGGTCAGGAAAACAATGCATGAACAAAGTGAGAATTTCAACAGGAGATGAAAAATATAAGAAAGTACCAAACAGAAATCACATAGCTGAAGAATTTAATAATTGAACTGAAAAATTCAATAGAAGGTTTTTTTTTTTTTTTACATTTATTTATTTTTGAGAGACAGAGACAGAGCACAAGTGGGGGAGGGACAGAGATAGAAGGAGACACAGAATCTGAGATGTCAGGCTCTGAAATGTCAGTACAGAGCCCGATGTGGGGCTCGTACTCACAAACCGTGAGATCGTGACCTGAGCAAAAGTCCAATGCTTGACCAACTAAGCCACCCAGGTGCCCCTCAATAGAAAGTTTTAATAGCAGATGAAGTGAAAGAAAAAATCAGCACACTCTAAGATAGGGCAGTAGAATTCATCCAAAAAGAGGAGCAAAAAGAAAAATAAAATAGGTTAAGGGACTAATAGGACAACATCAAGAGGCCCAACATTATAGGGGTCCCAGAAGGAGAAGAGAAAGGGGCAGAAAAAAGTCTTTAAAGAAGTAATGGCTGAAAACTTCCCTAACCTGAGAAAGGAAACAGACATCCAGATCCAGGAAGTTCGAAAGAAGATGAATTCAAAGAGACCCACACCAAGACACAGTATAATTAAATTATCAAAAGTTAAAGACAAGGACAAAATATTAAAAACAGCAAGAGAAAGACAACTTGTTATGTATAAGGAAACACCCATAAGACTATCAACAAATGTTTTCAACAAATTCTTGCAAGTCAGAAAGGAGTGGCATGATATATTCGCCGAGCTGAAAGAAAAAATCTGCCAACCAAAAATACTCTACCTGGCAAAAAAAAAAATCCTTCAAAATTGAAGGAAAGAAAAAGAGTTTTCCAGACAAGCAAAAGCTGGAGGAGTTCAGCACCATTACACCGAATCCACAAGAAATGTTAAAGGAATTTCTTTAAGCTGAAATGAAAGGGGGCTAATTAGTAACAGGAAAACATATGAGAGTATAAATTTTATTGGTAAAGGTAAATATATGGTTAAGTTCACAATAATGTAATGGTGGTAGGTTAATCATTTATAAAACTAGTATGAAGGTTAAAAGACAAAAGTAGTGAAAAATAACTATAATTACAATAATTTGTTAATGGATACACAGACAAAAAATATAAATTGTTAAATCAAAAACATAAAAGGGGGGCAGTAAAAATGTAGAGCTTTATAATTAAGTTGGACTTAAGAGTTGTTGTCAACTTGAGGCTCTTGGGTAGCTCACTCAATTAGGCATCCAACTTCAGGTCAGGTCATGATTTCACTGTTGGTTTGTGGGTTCAAGCCCTGCATTGGGCTCTGTGCTGACAGCTCAGAGCCTGGAGCCTGCTTTGAATTCTGGGTCTCTCTCGCTCTCTCTACTCTTCCCCGGCTTGTGTTCTCTTTCTGTCTCTCAAAATAAATAAATATATTTTTTAAAAATTTTAAGTTATTATCAACTTAAAATAGACAGTTGTAAATATGTTTTATGTAAGCTATGCTGTAACCACAAAGCAAAACCTATACTAGATTCATAAAAGATAAAGGAAAAGGAATCTAAGCATACCAATACAGAAAATCATCCAATCACAAATGAAGAGAACATAAGAAAAAGGAACAAAGGAATTAGAAAACGATGAACACAATGGCAGTAAGTCCATACCTATCAATAATTACTTTAAACGTAAATGGACTAAATTCTCCTATTAAAAGACACAGAGTGGCTGAAGAGATTTTAAATATATAAATATCCCAACTATATGCTGCCTATAAGAGACTCATTTCAACTTTAAGAACACACACAGGGAAGGAAAGGTATGGGAAAAGACAGTGTATGCAAATGGAAATCAAATGACAGCTAAAGTAGCTATACTTGTATGAGGAAAAAATAGACTTTAAGACAAACCTGTAATAAGAGACAAAGAAGTTAATTATATAGGGGCACCTGGGTGGCTCAATTGGTTAAGCATCTGACTTCAGCTCAGGTCATGATCTTGTGGTTCATGAGTTTGAGCCCTGCTTTGGGCTCTGTGCTGACAGCTCAGAGCCTGGAGCCTGCTTTGGATTCTGTGTCTCCCTCTCTCTCTCTGGCCCTCCCCTGCTATCTCTCTCGCAAAAATAAATAGACATTAAAAAAATTTTTTTATGATTTTTATGATTAAAAAATTTTCTAATGATAAAGGGGTCAATCCAGTAAGATGACGGAACATTTGTAAATTTACATACACCCAACATAGAAGCACCTAAATATATAAAGCAAATATTAACAGACCTAAAAGGAGAAATAAACAGCAATCCAATAATAGTAGGAGACTGCAATACCTCACTGTCATCATTGGATAGATCATCCAGACAGAAAATCAATAAAGAAACATAGGACTTAAACAACATGTTAGAACAGGTGGTCTTAACAGACATTTATAGAACATTCCATCCAAAAGCAGCAGAATAAACATTTTTCCCAAGCACACATGGGACATTCTCCAGGGTAGATCACAAAATAAATCTTAATAAATTTAAAAGACTGAAATAATATCAAGCATTTTTTCCCAAACACAATGGTATGAAACTAGAAAACAATTACAAGAAGAAAACTGGAAAACTGACAAGTTATGTGGAGATTAAACAACATGCTACCAAACAACCAATAGGTCAAAAAAGAAATAAAAATAGAAATCAAATTTTGAGACAAATGAAAATGAGAATATAACATACCAAAATTTATAGGATGCAGCAAAAGTAGTTTTAAGAGGGAAGTTCACAGTGATAAATACCTATATTAAGAAATAAGAAAGATCTCAAATAAACCACCCAACTTTATACCTTATGAAACTAAAAAAAGAATTAAGCCCTAAGTTAATAGAGGGAAGGAACTAACAAATATGAGAGCAGAAATAAATGAAGCAGAGACTAAAAAAATCAGTAGAAAAGATCAATGAAACCAAGAGCTGGTTTTTGAAAAGATAAACATTTAGCTAGACTCACCAAGGAAAAAACAGAGAGAAAACTCAAAATAAAATCAGATATTAAAGAGATGTCACAATTGACACAATGGAAATACAAATAAGAGAGTATTATGAACTTCATACCAATAAACTAGACAATTTGAAGAAATGAATATATTCCTACAAACATACAACCTACAAAGACTGAATCATGAAAAAAGAGAAAATCTGAACAGACTAATTACTAGTAAGGAGATTGAATCAGTAATCAGAAACCGCCAACAAACAAAAGTCCAGATGGCTTCCCTGGTGAATTCTATCAAATGTTTAAAGAATTAATACAAATCCTTCTCAAACTCTTCCAAAAAATTGAAGAGGGGGGAACACTTCCAAACTTATTTTATGAGGCCAGCATTAAATATCAAAACCAGATAAAGGCACTAAAACAAAAGGAAAATACAGACTAATATCCCTGATGAACACAGATGTAAAAATCATCAACAAAATATTAGCAAACTGAATTCAATAATACATTAAAAGGATGCAGCAAAAGCATTTGACAAAACACAACATCCATTCATGATAAAAACTCTCAACAGAGTACAGAGAGAAAATACCTAAACATACTAAAGACAATATACAATGAGCCCACAGCTAACATCATACTCAATTGTGAAAAACTGAAAGCTTTTCTTATAAGATCAGGAACAAGACAAGGATGTCTACCCTCACCACTTTTATTTAAAATAGTACTGGGAGTCCTAGCTAGAGCAATGATGCAAATTAAAGTAATAAAAAGCATCCAAATCAGAAAGTAAACTGTCTCTACATGCAGATGACATGATACTACATATAGAAAACCCTAAAAACTTCACCAAAAAAAAACCCTCATTAGAATAATAAGTTGTAGGATACAAAATCAATATACAAAAATGAGTTGAGTCTCTATACACTAATAACAAACTATCTGAAAGAGAAATTAAGAATACAGTTCCATTTACAATTGTTTCAAAAGAATAAAATGCCTACTCTAAGACATTGATGAAATAAATTGAAGTCACAAATGGAAAGATATTCCATGCTCATGGACTGGAAGAATTAATATTGTTAAAATGTCCATTCTACCCAAAGTAATCTACAGATTCAATGCAATCCTTATCAAAATTCCAATGGCATTTTTTCACAGAAATGGAAAAAACAATTCTAAAATTTGTAACAGAACCACAAAAGATCCCAAATAGCCAAAGCAACTCTGAGAAAGAGGAACAATTCTGCGGGCATCACACTTCCTGATTTCAAACTATATTACAAAGCTATAATAACGAAAATGGTATGGTATTGGCATAAACACAGCCACATAAATCAGTGAAATAGAACAAAGCCCAGAAATAAACCCATGCATATATGGTTAATTTATGACAAAGGAGCCAAGAATATACAATAAGTAAGGAATAACATAACAGAGGAAAGGGCTCAATAAATGACATGTGAAACATGCTTGACAGTATTAACAGCAGGATGAAAGAGGCAGAAGAACAAAATAGTGACCTAGAAAACAGAGTAATGGAAGCTAATCAAGCTGAACAAAAGAAAGAGAAAAGAATAATGCAAAATGAGAATAGACTTAGGGAACTCAGTGATTCCATCAAATTTAATAACATTCACATTAGAGGAGTACCAGAAGAAGAAGAGAGAGAAAAGGGGGGCAGAAATTTTATTTGAAGAAATAATAGCTGAAAACTGTCCTAACCTGGGAAAGGAAATACATATATAGATCCAGGAGGCACAAAGATATACCAGGAGGTACAGAGAACCCTCAACAAAATTAACAAAAGCAGATCCACACCAAATCATATTATAATTAAAGTGGCAAAATATACTGATAAAGAAAAAATTATTAAAGCAGAAAGACAAAAGGAGATAGTTACATACAAGGGAAACCCCATAGGCTATCAGAGGACTTTTCAGCAGACACCTTCCAAGCCACAAGAGAGTGGCATGTTTTATTCAACATGCTGGGGAAAAAATAATCTGCAAGGCTATCATTCAGAAGAGAGAGAGAGAGAGAGAGAGAGAGAAAGAGAGAGAGTGTGTGTGTTTCCCAGACAAACAAAAATTAAAGGAGTTCGTGACCAGTAAAGCAGCCTGGCAAGAACTATTAAAGACACTCTTCAAGTAGAGACCAAAAGTGACAGTACAAAGGAAAGAAATACAAACACAGTAAAAATGAATATTTTAATAAAATATCAGTCAAGGTGCTCACAAAATAAAAAGATGTAATATATGACAACATATACCTAAAACGTAGGGGGAAGAGGAGTAAGAATGTGTTCAAACTTAAATGACCATCAACTTAATGTAGACTGCTATATACAAAAGAGGTTATATACAAACCTAATGGTAATCATATGTCAAAAGCCACTAAAATATGCAAAGAATAAAGAGAAAGAAATCCAAATGTATCACAAACAAACAGTAAACCAGGAAAAAGAGAAAGACCAGAAAGGATCAGAGAAAATCTTCAGAAACAGCCATAAAACAAGAAATAAAATGGCAATAAATACATATCTATCAATAATTACTTCAAATGTAAATGGACTAAATGCTCCACTCAAAAGACATACAGTGACAGATGGATAAAAAAACAAGACCCATCCATATACTGCCTACAAGAGACTCATTTTAGTCCTAAAGACACCTGCAAATTCAAAGTGAGGGGATGGAGAAACATCTAACATGCAAACAGATGTCAAAAGAAAGCCAGTGTACCAATACTTATATCAGACAAACTAGACTTTAAAACAAACACAATAACAAGAGACAAAGAAGGACACTATATAATAATAAAGGGGACAATCCTACAGGAAGATATGACAATTGTAAATATTTATGCACCCAACACAGAGGCACCCATATACATAAAACTGTTAATAACAAACATAAAGGAACTAATCTGATAATAACACAATAATGGTAGGGGACATTAACACCCTACTTACATCAATGGACAGATCATCTAAACAGAAAATCAATAAGGAAACAATGGCTTTGAATGACACACTGGAACAGAACATTCCATCCTAAAACTCCAGAATACACATTCTTTTCAAGTGCACATAGAACATTCTCCAGAACAGATCACACAATAGCCCACAAAACAAGCTTCAACGATTTCAAAAAGATTAAAATCATACCATGCATCTTTTCTGACCATAATGAATAGAAGTCAACCACAAGAAAATATCTGGAAGACCACAAATACGTGGAGGTTAAGTAACATGCTACTAAGCAATGAATGCACCAACCAGAAATAAAAGCAGAAATTAAAAAGTACATGGATACTGGGGCCCCTGGGTGGCTCAGTCGGTTGAGCATCCAACTTCGGCTCAGGTCATGATTTCATGGCTCATGAGTTCAAGCCTCACATCAGGCTCTGTGCTGATAGCTCAGAGCCTGGAGTCTGCTTTGGATTCTGTGTCCCTCTTTCACTGTGCCCCTCCCTTGCCCATGCTCCTTCTCTCTCTCTCTCTCTCTCTCTCTCTCTCTCTCTCAAGAATAAATAAAACATTAAAAAAATTTAAAACAAGGTACATGGATACAAAAATGAATACACAATGGGCCATAACCCTTGGGATGCAACAAAAGCAATTCTAAGAGGGAAGTTTACATGTCAACAAACTAGACATCTAGAAGAAATAAATAAATTCCCCAAAACCTCCCAATATGTAATGAGGAAGAAATAGGAAATTTGAACAGACCAGTTTCCATCAGTGAAGTTAAATCAGTAATCAAAAAACTCCCAACAAAAAAAAGTTCAGGACCAGATGGCTTCAAATCCTACCAAATATTTATTTATTTATTTATTTATTATCATATTTATTTTTTCCAACATCCCTGCAAGAGATTTTATGTATTCTATTTTACAGAAGAGGAACCCGAGACTCAGAGAGGCAAGATAACTTTTCCAGGGTTGCTCAGGTTATGGTTAGAATTATAAGTCAGATCTAGATACCTAGGCAAAGCATCAGCTTTTTTTATTATTATTTTTTTAAATATGAAATTTATTGTCAAATTCGTTTCCATACAACACCCAGTGCTCATCCCAACAGGTGCCCTCCTCAATACCCATCACCCACCCTCCCCTCCCTCCACCATCAACCCTGTTTGTTCTGTTTTGTTTTGTTTTTTAATTTTTTTAACGTTTATTTATTTTTGAGACAGAGAGAGACAGAGCATGAATGGAGGAGGGTCAGAGAGAGGGAGACACAGAATCTGAAACAGGCTCCAGGCTCTGAGCTGTCAGCACAGAGCCCGACGGGGGGCTCGAACTCACGGACCGCGAGATCATGACCTGAGCCGAAGTTGGCCGCTTAACCGACTGAGCCACCCAGGCGCCCCTGTTCTCAGTTTTTAAGGGTCTCTTATGTTTTGGCTCCCTCCCTCTCTAACCTTTTTTTTTTTTTCCTTCCCCTCCCTCATGGTCTTCTGTTAAGTTTCTCAGGATCCACATAAGAGTAAAAACATACGGTATCTGTCTTTCTCTATATGACTTATTTCACTTAGCATAACACTCTCCAGCTCCATCCGCGTTGCTACAAATGGCCACATTTCATTCTTTCTCATTGCCATGTAGTATTCCATTGTGTGTATAAACCACAATTTCTTTATCCATTCATCAGTTGATGGACATTTAGGCTCTTTCCATAATTTGGCTATTGTTGAGAGTGCTGCTATAAACATTGGGATACAAGTGCCCCTATGCATCAGTACTCCTGTATCCCTTGTGTAAATTCCTAGCAGTGCTACTGATGGGTCATAGGGTAGGTCTATTTTTAATTTTTTGAGAAACCTCCACACTGTTTTCCAGAGCGGCTGCACCGTTTGCATTCCCACCAACAGTGCAAGAGGGTTCCCGTTTCTCCACAACCTCACCAGCATCTGATTTGTTCATTTTAGCCACTCTGACTGGCGTGAGGTAGTATCTCAGTGTGGTTTTGATTTGTATTTCCCTGATGAGGAGCAACGTTGAGCACTTTTCATGTGCTTGTTGGCCATCTGGATGTCTTCTTTAGAGAAGTGTCTATTCATTTTTCTATTCATATTCAGTTTACTGCCCATTTCTTCACTGGATTATTTGTTTTTCAGGTGTGGAGTTTGGTGAGCTCTTTATAGATTTTGGATACTAGCCCTTTGTCTGATATGTCATTTGCAAATATCTTTTCTCATTCTGTTGGTTGCCTTTTAGTTTTGTTAATTGTTTCCTTTGCAGTGCAGAAGCTTTTTATCTTCATGAGGTCCCAACAGTTCATTTTTGCTTTTAATTCCCTTGCCTTTGGGGATGTGTCAAGTAAGAAATTGCTGTGGCTGAGGTCAGAGAGGTTTTTTTCCTGCTTTCTCCTCTAGGGTTTTGATGATTTCCTATCTCACATTCAGGTCCTTTATCCATTTTGAGTTTATTTTTGTGAATGGTGTAAGAAAGTGGTCTAGTTTCATGCTTCTGCATGTTGCTGTCCAGTTCCCCCAGCACCATTTGTTACAGAGACTGTCTTTTTTCCATTGGATATTCTTCCTGCTTCGTCACAGATTAGTTGGCCATACTTTTGTGGGTCTAGTTCTGGGTTTCTATTCTATTCCATTGGTCTATGTATCTGTTTTCATGCCAATACCATGCTGTCTTGATGATGACAGCTTTGTAGTAGAGGCTAAAGTCTGGGATTGTGAAGCTTCCTGCTTTGGTCTTCTTCTTCAATATTTCTTTGGCTATTCGGGGCCTTTTGTGGTTCCATACAAATTTTAGGATTGCTTGTTCTAGCTTCAAGAAGACTGCTGGTGCCATTTTGATTGAGATTGCATTGAATGTGTAGATAGCTTTGGGTAGTATTGACATTTTAACAATATTTATTCTTCCAACCCATGAGCATGGAATGTTTTTCCATTTCTTTATATCTTCCTCAATTTCCTTCATAAGTTTTCTATAGTTTTCAGCATACAGATCTTTTACATCTTTGGTTAGGCTTATTCCTAGGTATTTTATGCTTCTTGGTGCAATTGTGAATGGGATCAGTTTCTTTGTCTTTCTGTTGCTTCATTATTAGTGTATAAGAATGCAACTGATTTCTGTACATTGATTTTGTATCCTGAGACTTTGCTGAATTCATGTATCAGTTCCAGCAGACTTTTGGTGGAGTCTATACAGTTTTCCATGTATAATATCATGTCATCTGCAAAAAGTGAAAGCTTAACTTCATATTTACCAATTTTGATGCCTTTGATTTCCTTTTGTTGTCTGATTGCAGATGCTAGAACTTCCAACACTATATTAAACAACAGCGTTGGGAGTGGACATCCCTGTCGTGTTTCTGATCTCAGGGGGAAAACTCTCAGTTTCTCCCCATTGAGGATGATGTTAGCTGTGGGCTTTTCATAAATGGATTTTATGATGTTTAAGTATGTTCCTTCTATCCCAACTTTCTCGAGGGTTTTTATTAAGAAAGGATGCTGAATTTTGTCAAATGCTTTTTCTGCATCAATTGACAGGATCATATGGTTCTTTTCTTTTATTAATGTGTTGTATCACATTGATTGATTTGCAAATGTTGAACCAGCCCTGCAGCCCAGGAATGAATCCCACTTGATCATGGTGAATAATTCTTTTTATATGCTGTTGAATTCGATTTGCTAGTATCTTCTTGAGAATGTTTGCATCCATATTCATCAGGGATATTGGCCTGTAGTTCTCTTTTTTTACTGGGTCTCTGTCTGGTTTAGAAATCAAAGTAATACTGGCTTCATAGAATGAGTCTGGAAGTTTTCCTTCCCTCTCTATTTTTTGGAACAGCTTGAGAAGGATAGGTATTATCTCTGCTTTAAACGTCTGGTAGAACTCCGCTGGGAAGCCATCTGGTCTGGACTCTTATTTTTTGGGAGATTTTTGATAACTGATTCAATTTCCTCACTGGTTATGGGTATGTTCAAGCTTTCTATTTCCTCCTGATTGAGTTTTGGAAGTGTGTGGGTATTTAGGAATTTGTCCATTTCTTCCAGGTTGTCCAGTTTGTTGGCATATAATTTTTCATAGTATTCCCTGATAATTGCTGTATTTCTGAGGGATTGGTTGTAATAATTCCATTTTAATTCATGATTTTATCTATTTGGGTCATCTCCCTTTTCTTTTTGAGAAGCCTGGCTAGAGGTTTATCAATTTTGTTTATTTTTTCAAAATCCCAACTCTTGGTTTCATTGATCTGCTCTACAGTTTTTTTAGATTCTATATTGTTTGTTTCTGCTCTGATCTTTATTATTTCTCTTCTTCTGCTGGGTTTGGGGTGTCTTTGCTTTTCTGCTTTTATTTCCTTTAGGTGTGCTGTTAGATTTTGTATTTGGGATTTTTCTTGTTTCTTGAGATAGGCCTGGATTGCAATGTATTTTCCTCTCAGGACTGCCTTTGCTGCATCCCAAAGCGTTTGGATTGTTGTATTTTCATTTTCATTTGTTTCCATATATTGTTTAATTTCTTCTCTAATTGCCTGGTGGACCCATTCATTCTTTAGTAGGGTGTTCTTTAACCTCCATGCTTTTGGAAGTTTTCCAGACTTTTTCCTGTAGTTGATTTCAAGCTTCATGGCATTGTGGTCTGAAAGTATGCATGGTATGATCTCAATTCTTGTATACTTATGAAGGGCTGTTTTGTGACCCAGTATGTGATCTATCTTGGAGAATGTTCCATGTGCACTCGAGAAGAAAGTGGGATGCAGAGCTCTAAATACATCTGTCAAGTCCATCTGATACAATGTATTATTCAGGGCCCTTGTTTCTTTATTGATCCTGTGTCTAGATGATCTAGCCATTATTGCAAGTGGGGTATTAAAGTTCCCTGAAGTTACCACATTTTTATCAATAAGATTGCTTATGTTTGTGATTATTT
Source organism: Puma concolor (assembly GCF_028749965.1). Taxonomy (NCBI): domain Eukaryota; kingdom Metazoa; phylum Chordata; class Mammalia; order Carnivora; family Felidae; genus Puma; species Puma concolor. The sequence goes on from NC_141672.1 coordinate 48,130,831, forward strand.
TCTATATTTGGGTGCCTCTGAATTTGGTGGCTTGACATTTATAATTGTTAGCTTTTCCTGATGGATAGATTCTGTAATTATTATATAATGCCCTTCTTCATCTCTTGTTACAACCTTTAATTTAAAGTCTAGTTTGTCTGATATAGTATGGCTACTCCAGCTTTTTTTGACTTCCAGTAGCATGATAGATAGTTCTCCATCCCCTCACTTTCAATCTGAAGGTGTCCTCAGGTCTAAAGTGAGTGTCTTGTAGACTGCAAATAGATGGGTCTTGTTTTTTTTTTTTATCCATTCTGATACCCTATGTCTTTTGGTTGGAGCATTTAGCCCATTTACATTTAGTGTTATTATTGAAAGATATGGGTTTAAAGTCATTGTGATGTCTGTAAGTTTCATGCTTGTAGTGATGTCTCTGGTACTTTGTGGTCCTTGCAACATTTCACTCACAGAATCTCCCTTAGGATCTCTTGTAGGGCTGGTTTAGTGGTGATTAATTCCTTCAGTTTTTGTTTGTTTGGGAACACCTTTATATCTCCTTCTCTTCTGAATGACAGACTTGCTGGATAAAGGATTCTCAGCTGCATATTTTTTCTGTTCATCACATTGAAGATTTCCTGCCATTCCTTTCTGGCCTGCCAAGTTTCAGTAGATAGGTCTGTCACTAGTCTTATCGGTCTCCCTTTATATAGAGTTAGAGTATGTTTATCCCTAGCTGCTTTCAGAATTTTCTCTTTATGCTTGTATTTTGCCAGTTTCACTATGATATGTCATGCAGAAGATCAATTCAAGTTACGTGTGAAGGGAGTTCTCTGTGCCTCTTGGATTTCAATGCCGTTTTCCTGCCCCAGATCAGGGAAGTTCTCAGCTATGATTTGTACAAGTACACCTTCAGCCCCTTTCTCTCTCTCTTCCTCTTCTGGAATTCCTATTACACCGATATTGTTGTGTTTGATTGCATCACTTAGTTCTCTAATTCTCCCCTCATACTCCTGGATTTATTTTATCTCTCTTTTTCTCAGCTTCCTCTTTTTCCATAATTTTATCTTCTAATTCACCTATTCTCTCCTCTGCCTTTTCAATGCGAGCTGTGGTCACCTCCATTTTATTTGCACCTCATTTATAGCATTTTTTAGCTCCTCCTGTTTATTTTCTTTTCTTTTTTTTTTTTTAGCTTACACAAAGGCAATTTATTACCAGAAAACAATAATTTGAGGAATCCTGTTCACAGACGGCGACCACGGCAACCCCCCTTCCTGTGGGTGTTATCGGAGGGGATGGGGGTGACATCCTCAATCCACCCAATCTTCATTCCTGAGCGGGCAAGGGCTCTGAGGGCCAACTGGGCTCCAGGTCTGGTGGTCTTGGTTCTATTTCCTCCTGTGGCCCGGAGTTTGATGTGGACAGTGGTGATGACCAGCTCCTTGCACCTCTGGGCTACATCCTGGGCAGCCAACATGGCAGCGTAGGGAGAGGACTCATTTCAGTCAGCCTTCATCTTCATCCCACCAGTCACGCGGCAGATGGTTTCCTTGCCAGAAAGATCGGTGACATGGACAAAAGTGTCACTGAAGGATGCAAAGATGTGGCACACGCCAAACACATTTTCTCCTTCAGCTACCTGAGGTCCAAGGCTCATGACCTGTTCTTCTTTCTTTTCTTTCCTCTTTCGAGGTGCCATTTCTGCACATCTTCCCTAGACTCCGTAACCAGAATGCCTCCTGTTTCTTAGTCCCTTGATCTCTGTAGCAATAGATTCTTTGCTGTGCTCTATACTTTTTTCAAGTCCAGTGATTAATTTTATGACTATTATTTTAAATTCATGTTTTATTATATTGCTTAAATCGTTTTTGATCAATTCGTTAGCTGTCGCTACTTCCTGGAGTTTCTTTTGACGAGAATTCTTCCGTTTTATCATTTCGGATAGTCCCTGGAGCGGCGCAGAACTGCAGGGCACTTCCCCTGTGCTGTCGGGAGTAACTTGGGTTGGTGGGTGGGGCCGCAGTCAGACCCGATGTCTGTTCCCAGCCCACGGCTGGGGCCACAGTCAGACTGGTGTGAACCTTATCTTCCCCTCTCCCAGGGGCAGGACTCACTGTGGAGTGGTGTGGCCCCTGTCTGGGCTACTTGCACACTGCCAGGCTTGTGGTGCTGCTTTGATGGGATCTGGCGTATTAGCCGGGGTGGATCCACAAGGTGCACGGGGGTGGGAGGGGCAGGCTTGGCTCGCTTTGCCATTGGTGGTCCCCTGTGGGAGGGGCCCTGTGGCACCAGGAGGGAGGCAGACCCATCGGAGGGATGGATCCACAGAAGCACAGCATTGGGTGTTTGCATGGTGCAAGCAAGTTTGGTGAGGTGAACTGGTTCCCTTTGGGGTTTCGGCTGGGGGATGGGAGAGGGAGATGGCACTGGCCAGCGCCTTTGTTCCCCTGCTGAGCTGAGCTCTGTTGTCCGGAGCTCAACACCTCTCCCTTCCGGTGTCCTCTTGCCCTCCCGCTCTCTGACTAGAGCTGTTGACTTATAACATTCCAGATGTTAAGTCCCGCTGGCTGTCAGAACTCACTCCTTCCGGCCCCTCTGCTTTTGCAAGCCAGACTCGGGGGCTCTGCCTTGCCAGGTGGGCTGCTCCTCCACTGCCCCAGCTCCCTCCCACCAGTCCAGGTAGTGCGCACCACCTCTCCGCCCTTCCTACCCTCTTCCATGGGCCTCTCGTCTATACTTGGCTCCAGAGAGTCCGTTTTGTTAGTCTTCTGGTGGTTTTCTGCATTCTTTAGGCAGATGTGGGTGGAATCTAAGTGATCAGCAGGACGAGGTGAGCAAGTGTCCTCCTATGCCACCATCTCAAGCTTCCTCTCCTATTTTTTAATTAATTAATTAATTTTGAGAAGAAGGGAGGGGCAGAGAGAGAGGGAGAAAGAGAATCCTAAGCAGGCTCCATGCCCAGTGTGAAGCCCAACACGAGGCTCAATCTCACAACCATGAGATCATGACCTGAGCTGGACACTTAACTGACTGAGCCACCCAGGCACCCCTCTATCAAACACTTAAAGAGGAGTTAATATCTCTTCTTCTCAGACTATTGCAAAAAATAGAAAAGGAAGGAAAATTTCCAAGTTCGTTCTATGAGGCCAGTTTTACCCTGATACCAAAACCAGATAAAGACACCCCCCCCCAAAAAAAAGAACTATAGGCCAATATCTCTGATGAACATAGATGCAAAAATGTTCAACAAAATAACAGCAAACTGAATCCAAGAATACATTTAAAAAAATCTTTCACCACAATCAAGTGAGATTTATTCTTGGGAAAGAGTGGCTCAATATTTGCACATCAATCAATGTGATACATCACATAGGAGAAAGGACAAGAACCATATAATCATTTGAATAGATGCAGAAAAAGCATTTGACAAGTGCCACATCCATTCATGATAAAAACCCTCAACAAAGTAGATTTAGAGGGAACATATCTCAACATAATAAAGGCAATATATGAAAAACCCATAGATAACATTATACCCAAGGGTGAAAAACAGAGCTTTTCCCATAAGGTCAGGAAGAAGACAAGGATGTCCACTTTCACCACTTGTATTTAACACATTACTGGAAGTCCTAGCCATAGCAATCAGACAAGACAAAGGAATAAAAAGCATCCAAATTGGAAAGGAAGAAGTGAAACTTCCACTACTTGCAAATGACATGATACCACTATATATAGAAAACCCAAAAGACTCCACCAAAAACCTCCTAGAACTGATAAATAAATTCAGTAAAGTTACACGATGCAAAATCAACATACAGAAATTGGTTGCATTTCTATATACCAATAATGAGCCAGCAGAAAGTGATATTAAGAAAACAACCCATTTAGGGGTGCCTGGCTGGCTCTGGCAGTAAAGCATGTGACTCTTAACCTCAGAGTCATGAATTCAAGCCCCACATTGGGCATGGAGTCTACTTAATTAAAAAAAAAATTTTTTTTTTAAGAGAAAACAGTCCCATTTACAATTGCACCAAAACTAATGAGATATCTAGGAATAAAACTAACCAAAGAGGTGAAAGACCTGTACTCTGAAAACTACAAAACACTGATGAAAGAAATGGAAGACAACACAAAGAAATGGAAAGACATTTCAAGCTTATGGATTAGAAGAACAAATACGGTTAAAATGTCCATACTACCCAAAGCAATCTACATATTTAATGCAATCCCTAGCAAAATCCTAACAGCATTTTTCACAGAACTAGAATAATCCTAAAATTTGTGTGGAACCACAAAAGACCCAGCCAGCCAAAGCAATCTTGAAAAGGAAAAGTAAAGCTGGAGACATCACAATTCTGGACTTCAAGTTATATTACAAAGATGGAGTAGTCAAAACAGTATGGTACTGAGGCAAAAAGAGACACAAAGATCAGTGGAATAGAATAGAAAATCCAGAAGTAAACCCACAATCATATGGTCAATTAATCTTTGACAAAGCAGGGAAGAATATCCAATAGGAAAAAAGACAGTCTCTTCAACAAGTGGTGTTGGGAAAACTGGACAGCAACATGCCAAAGAAAGAATGTGCACCACTTTCTAATACTATATGCAAAAATCAATTCAAAATGGATTGACGGCCTAAATGTGAGATCTGAAACCATAAAAATCCTAGAATACAGGCAGTAGCCTCTTTGACATCATCTGTAGCAACTTTTTCCTAAACAGATCCCCTGAGGCAAGGGAAACAAAAGCAAAAATAAACTATTGGGACTACATCAAAATAAAAAGCTTCTGCACAGTGAAAGAAACAATCAATAAAACTAAAAGGCAACTTACTGAATGGGAGAAGATATTTACAAATGACATATCCAATAAAGGGCTAGTATTCAAATATATAAAGAACTTATACAACTCAACACCAAAAAACAAATAATCCATGTAAAACATGGGCAGAAGACATGAACAGACAGTTCTCCAAAGAAGACATCCAGATGGCTAATAGACACATGAAAAGATGCTCAACACCACTTACCATCAGGAAAATGCAAATCAAAACTACAAGAGATATCACCTCACATGTCAGAATGGTTAAAATCAACAACAGAAGAAACAACAGGTACAGGTAAGGATGTGGAGAAAAAGGAACTCTCTTGCACCATTGGTGGGAATGTAAACTGGTGCAGCCACTATGTAAAACAGTATGAAAGTTCCTCAAAAAGTTAAAAATAGAACTACTCCATAATACAGCCATTGCAGTCCTGGATATTTACCCAAAGAATACAAAAATACTAATTCAAAAAGATATAGCACCTCATGTTCATTGCAGCATTATTTACAAGAGCCAAGATATGATAGCAGTCCAAGCGTCCATCGATTAATAAATGGATAAAGAAGATGTGATGTATGTATACAACGGAATATTATTCAGCCATAAAAAGAATGAAATTTTGCCATTTACAACAATATGGATGGAGCTAGAGAGTATAACGTTAAGCAAAATAAGTCAGTCAAAGAAAGAAATACCATTTGATTTCCCTCATGTGTGGAATTTAAGAAACAAAACAAAGGAGCATGGGGGTGGAGGAAGAGAGAGAAAGAAACAAACCAAGAAACAGACTCTTAACTATAAAGCACTGATGGTTATCAGTTCCACTGCAACTATGTAACCACCATTGGTTAAACAGATTATGGGGATTAAGGATCGCACTTGCTGTGATGAGGACCAGGTGGTGAATGGAATTGTGGAATCACTATATTGTACACCTGAAACCAATATAACAATGTATGTTAACTAAAATGAAAATAAAAACTTAAAAAAAAAACTGTTCTAAACAACACAAAACAAAAACAAAAACATGTTCCTCAAAAATATTTAAATAGAAATTACCATATGGCCCAGCAATTTCACTTCTGGATATTTATCCAAAGAAAATTAAACAACCAGCTAGAAAAGATATATACACCCACATGTTCATAGCAGCATTACTAACAATAGCGAAGACATGGGAAAAATTTAAGTGTCCATTGTTAGATGAATGTATAAAGAACTTTGTTTATATATACATATATATAAATACAAATAGTGGAATATTATTCCACAATAAAAAAGGGAATCCTGTCATTTACAACAACTCAGATGGAGCTTTGATACATTACAGTAAGTGAAACAAGTCAGAAAGAGAAAGACAAATACTCTATGATCTCACTTATATGTTCTATCTAACAAAATGAACAAATAAATTCATGGATATAGAGAAAAAATTAGTAGTTGCCAGAGGTAGGGTGTGGGGAGCAAAATGACTGAAAGGGTCAAAAGGCACAAACTTCCAGTTATAAGTTAAATTACTCCTGGGGATACAACGTAGGCATGATGACTATAGCCAACAATATTGTATATTTGAAAGTTGCTAAGAGGGTAAATGTTAAAAGTTCTCATCACACACAAAAAAACAAACCCAAATTTGTAACTATGTATGGTGAGGAATGTTAATTGAACTTACTGAAGTAATCATTTTGCAATACATACATATATAAAATCCTTGTTATGTTATACATGAGTTAAATCTCAATTGAAAAAACAAAATAGGGGCACCTGTGTGGCTTAGTCAGTTGAGCGTCCAATTCTTGATTTTTGTTCAGGTCATGATCCCAGGATCCTGGGATCAAGCCCCGCGTTGGACTCCATGCGGAGCAAGAAACCTGCTTGAGTCTCTCTCTCTCTCTCTCTCTCTCTCTCTCTCTCTCTCTCTCTCTCTCTCTCTCTCTCTCTCCCGCTGCCCCTGTCCCTCACTTGCTTGCTCACTCGCTCTCTCTCAAATACAATTTAAAAATAAAAAATAAATAAAAATCACTAGAGAACACACCAATGATTCCATTAAACTAGAAGTTGAGATTGTCACCTGGCTACCTCATTGCAAGTAAACCAACAGGCAAAGGAGGAGGCTAGAGTGTGCTGGCTAGAGTGACTATTAAGGAGAAATCGTATTCCTGTGGCACAAAAGGGATAAGGAGGAATACGTGTGAAGTGCGGGAGATCTTTTGGGGTACCTCTCAGAACTGTGTTCTGTGATAAATTGTGTAACTGATTGCTATACTTTTTGCTAAACTGTAAAATTTACAGTATTTTGTTGCTCAGAAGAAATTCATCAAAAACATAGGGCCAAAAGTGTGATAAAGAAACAAGGATCTATGTTTAAGATTTGTGATGTTTCTTTTTACGTCTTATACATTTTTCCTATGCAAAACGGTAAAAAGAAGGATGGATACAGAAATGTGGATGCCAACAGCCACACAGACGTTTGAAGGTGTGAGAATACATGAACCAGTAAAAGTGTTAACTGAAACTTAAATCTCACAAATAAGCAGAAAATATCATTTCTAGCAGACTATATACAGTGTTCTTCAAACAGTATTAAGAATAAAATACTTTGCAATTCCAGTAAGTTGAAATTTATGGTATAAGGCAAGGAAGGGGTGCAAGTAGCTATATGACTTTGGTAAATTACTTCTCTGAACCTCAGTTCCCTAACCCGTAAAATGAGGACATCTGTTTTGGAAATGGGAACTCAAAAGTCATTTTTTTCTTTTCTAATCCAGCGTTTCTCCACCTCAGCATCTCCACTAACTCTCCAATGTTGTCGTGGGTCCCTGCTGTGTATTGTAGGTTTAACAGCCTAGGTGGTCTCTACCCTCTGGCAGATAACAATGACATCTCTCCCACAGACAGGCTGAAAAACTCCAGACATCGCCAAGTGTCTCCTGGCAGGCGAAACCGCCACAGCTGAGAACCGGTGTCTTAACCCTGTGGTTCATCCAAAAAGGATCTGAAAGGACTGCAGTGGCCCCACTTCACGGAGGTGACTCAGAAAACGGGATGAGGAGCTTCCAGCTGCCAGCCAGTCGCCCAAGTCCTAATTAAATGCACTATTAAGAGAAGGGGCAACAAGGGGCAACGGCAGAGGGCAAGAGGCCGAGCCTCCGGGTTCCGAGAATGCAAAAGGCCCACACTATCACCACTTACGGTGCTTCGCTGACTCCTAAGCAGAGTTATTTCCCGAGAAGCCGAGAGCTGGAGGCCGCGGGCATGACCGCAGGGAGCGAGCCCGGGTGGGGCCCCCGCGCCGCCGGGAGGCGGAGTCCCCGCGGGGGCGGTCCTCGCCGCGCCCCACGTGCAAAAGCCCGCCGCACGCCCCGCCCCGGCCCGCCCCTCGCCCTCGGAGCACCTCCGCCCGCCTGCGCGAGGCCCTGCGTAAGCGGCCCGGGGTGGGGCGGAGGCGTTGGCGGCGTTGCCACGTCCCGGTGGCGGCTCGCGCAGGGGCGGCCGCGACGGCAACCGTGGCGCGGGAGGTGGAGGAGGAGGTGGGGCTGGCGCTGAAGCCGGATCCGGATCCGGTGCTGTGTGCCCGGGTGGGTGAGAGTCCAACGGGCCTGGAGAGGAGCGCCGACCGCGAGGCCTCCACGGGTGAGGGAGGCTGGGGGCCGGGGAGCGATAGCCGGGCCGCGCCTGGTGTCCAGGGGGCCGTCGTGGGCCTGCCTTCACATTTATCAAACAGGTGTGACCGCTGTCCCCGGGCGAGGAGAGCTAGGCCCGGGTGGGAGGTGTTTGTTCCGGGAGCCGCGCATTTAGCCTCGCCAGGTGGGTGCACATGTGGTGGTGGAGTGCGGTTCGGAGCAAGTTGAGCGCGCCTGGGTCAGCGAGAGGTTAGGGATGAGGGCTAGTGGTCCAGCCATACAGTGGTGGGCACAGGGTCTGGGGTCGAAACTAACTCTTCGCTCACCAGATTTTAACGTGGGGGATCGAGACAGCTGCTCACAGCCCTTGCTGCCATCAATTTTGAAGGGGCACGAATGCCCCGACCCCCCTTTTCCCTGTTCCTTTCCGAGGTGCACCCCGCGGCGGTCGGGAGCCACTTGAGGACCTGATTCTGCCCGGAAGATCACCTCCTGCACTGACTAAACTGGGGCTTCAGCTGCGGAAGGGAAGGACATCCTTTGTGTCTTTTCCCGGGGCTTGTCCCCCTAGACACACTGAGCACTGTGATTTTCCTTATAGGAGGAACTGATGTTTATGTAAACCGAACTCTTAAAATTTCGTGCAAAATTGAAACGGGAGATTATGGAATTAGTTTTGTTAGGTTATGCACTCATGAATAAATCTTAGAATGGGTCTCAAGAAATCATTTAGGTCAGCCTTTTAGGTAGAATTCGCTGGTATTTTTTAGAATTAAAGCTACCTGTCTGGTACGATGATGTGAAGATTGAAGTCTATGGAATATGGTGTTTTAGAGCTCAAGATGGGAAAACAAGATAGGATTCCAAGTCCCAGTTCACACATTCGCAGTGTTACCTTGAGGCTCCACATGCTCCAGTTTCCTAATCGGTAGCCTGGGAATAGTACCAGATTATAGGGATCAAATAAACGATCAGAAAATACTTTTTAAAATTCTCTGCTGAAGTATAATTTCATAGCTTAATAAATATGGCATGGTCTGTTAAAAATCAGCGAATAAAGTGTTGTTTAGATTAAAAAATTAGTCAAATTAGTATCGAAATTGTTACGAAGTGCATGTAGACAAACCCTAAAGTCTCAAAGAGCAAAACCTCCCCCTTCCCCATTCACCATGTCATGAAGTATTGTAGCGATGACCCAGGAACTCTTGAGATATGTAAAGCAGTTTAGGTTTAGCCTTGGATTATGCTTTTTAAATTTTTGTATCAACTTTAAAAATCTTCATTCCCAGTGTCTACTACTTGTTGCTCTCAATTGCTTGCTTCTAGCAGCATCTCCTCCCTGTTTGTATTTTAGTCCGCTGTACAAGTTGGGAAACTAAATTGTTGAAATTGCCCAAAGAATAGTCAATTGAACGAGAACTTGATGATCCTAGTAAAAACGAATTTGGTGTATCGTTTTTGTGATATCATTTGTGGCAATTTGGGAAACTTTCTTCTTTTGGATTTTCTGAGTTGTGACCGAGTAAGTCTTATACCATTTGTTATTCATTCACTAGGCATTTATTGGGCTGTTAGGCTTATATGGGCCTTGTAAATGCATGCTAACTTCACAGTTAAATTGGAAAGGTTCTGGAGAAATATTTAGGGAGGGTTAAGGTTTAGTTTTTAAAATCAGTCACCCTAGTGTTGATGATGAGATTCAGCTTCAGACATCTGCAATTCTATTTACTGAAATTTCCTAGTTTTGCAGTACTTCAGCGCACCTTAAGATCCTAAAATAATTTTTTGTAAACCAAATCTATTTCATTCCTTTCTAAAAATCTTTTGAAATTTGATAATCAAATCACATACTATTTTAACTTTCCCAGCATATTAATTGGGCACCAGCAGAATTTTACTAAATGGGGATGGAGTGAGATAAAGGAAAGTAACTTTAAGTATGGCTTTATTTTGTAAAATAACTCATCAAGACATTTTGATGTTAATTTCTGATTGCCCAGTTAATGGATTCTTATTTCTATCCAGAATGCTTTGTTCAATGTATTTTGTTGACATGTCGAATACTCTTATTTTCCAAATATAGTTTACAGGTGTTGCTTTTGACTAAATTTTTAACTTGTACAATGAAGTAGGGAATTCATCTTCACTAGTGCATCTTCATTACTAAGGGTACAGGATCTGGAGTCATGCAGGAATGGCTGCATAGTCTGTGGTAACCTGTGCAAAATGCAAATAGAGGGTTCTTTGTTTAAAAATTGTTAAGAGTTTCAATTCTGTGGCAGCAGAGAGTAGAACCAGGTGTGAGGCCCAGGGCAACTGCAGTGGGGCCCAGTGCCTATGAAGCCGGCTCTGTTGCCTGGTTTTGAATCCTTACTCTGTTCCTTACTGGCCCTGTTATCTTGAGCAAGTTACTGTGCCTATTTCTTGGTCTGTAAAATGGGGATAATAATGAAAGATCTCTTGTATTTTTATGAGTTAACAGGTACAAAGCACTTCATAAATTTTAGCCAATACTATTTTTTTATGATCATTCAGGGAATAGGACCATCTGGTTAAATAAAAGCACAGGAAAATATTAGTATTTACTGTTTAAAATTCATTAGTTAAAGGCTTTGTAATCCTAATTCTCCTGTGTACCTCCTCTCCCCCTTCTCTCTTGGAAATTATTAACTGTATTTTGTGTGTTTTCTAGACTACATTTTATTGTAAACTCAGGCAACTTTATAGGAAAAAGTAATCTACTTACTTTAAATTGTTCTAATGTTCATCGAAATTCCCTTTTGAGCTTTCTTTAAAGTTCATGATTACAACTGTATGTTAAATAAAATGAACATCAAACTGTTTAAATAGTGGTCTTGCCCTGAGGAACTAAATTTTTAACACTTTCGGGCTTCTGTATTTAATGTATACATTTTACTCTATTGATAAATATTTAGCCTGTTTATCTGCCTACCTGAAAAAATGTTACCCATGTTTGCGATGAGAGAATACCCAAAAGCCTCAGGGATCCAATTACCAGGGACAAACACTAAAATGCATGCATTAAAGTTAACCGATACAAAATCTGTTTCAAGTGGACTGTAAGCTTGTTAAATTTGATATGAATGTGTGGTTTTTTAAAATGTTTGTTTATTTCTGAGAGAGACAGAGCATGAGTGGGGGAGGGGCAGAGAGAGAGAGGGAGAGAGAGAGGGAGGGAGGGAGGCTGGCTCAGAATCTGAAGCAGGCTCCAGGCTCTGAATCTGAGCTGTCAGCACAGAGCCCCACGTGGGGCTTGAACCCACAACTGTGAGATCATTACTTGAGCTGAAGTCCGATGCTCCAGGCGCCCCAGATTGTGTGTGCGTGTGTGTGTGTTTAATGTTTATTATTTTGAGAAAGAGAGAACATGTGGGGGAAGAGCAGAGAGCGAGAGGAGGGGGAGAGAATCCCTCTGTGCTGACAGCACAGAGCCTGATGTGGGGCTTATCCCACAAACTATGAGATCATGGCCTGAGCTGAGGTCAAGAGTCAGACACTTAACTGAGCCTCCCAGGTGCCCCAATATGAACGACTGTTTTAATATTTTAATCATCACAATTTATTTCCTTTCCTTACTAGTCTCAGAACCAGATATAGTTGTTTTGTTTTTTACAGCTTAACATATTTAAGTCCTTTTTGAGGGGGAAAAAACCCTTGGTGTTCTACATAATAAACTATGATTTTTTTTTTCTATCCAAGAATGTTTCAGTTTAATATAAACATATAACCTGTCATCTTTTTTGTAGTCTCTGTCTGTACCCAGCACAGTGCCTGACTCATGAATTAATTTAAAGATGAAAAAAATAACAAAGATTTATAAACATGAATTTTAATTAGCTGCTAACTGAAGTGTATCTTGTTGAGCACTTATAGTATGCCAGGCACTGTTAAGTGCTGTATATAGTAATTCATGTCCTTCTAATAATTTCATCTCCATTTTACAAATGAGTAAACGGATTGTTAGAGTTGAATACATTAGCTATAATCACATTTGACATTTGGACACCAGCTTGACTCCAAAGCTCATGCTCTTTTCCATCTTAAGTTTAAATCCTGACTCCACTAACTTTGTGATCTTGGGCAGGTTACTTCGTTTCCTAGTCTGTTTAAATGGAGATAATAATCATCCCTATCCTGTAGGATTGTTGAAGTAAATGAATTAGTAATGTGTGAGGTTCTTTGAATAATGTCTGACCTATTGTAAATGCTGAACAAATGTTAACTGCTGTTATTATACCACACTACCTTCCCAAAGCCTCTACTGTAAGTGCAGCATTACCTGTATGGTTGTCAGTTACACATGCAGAGGTTTAATCCACCTTTAAGGAAAAGTTCAGACTAATTTCCCTTAAGCATATCATGACTTAGGAAATAGGGAACATAATTGGAGTGAGGTTATTGGGAAAATTGTCATCAAATAGACTTTAATTTTTCCTGTTTGTTTCCTTTTGTTATGTTAATATTATGGATATATGTCTTTAAAATCTTTGTTTCAAAGGAAAGCTAGAAGCAAGTATCAAATAGAATAGTTTTTTTTAACTGGGTAAAGGAATAGAAATGAAAGTTAGGGGTTGCTTTACAGTCTCCTAATAATTGTTAACGAAGATTCTGTTCTTGCAACTCTGGGTTCCACAGACGTGCCACTGCCCCCATTTTTATGTTTTATATAATTTTTTCATTCTGTCCTTGTATCTGTTGTTTAGGCTGTTTTATTAGACCACACCTAGTAAGAATCTACCAGTTTGTGAATGTTCAAAAAAGAGGATAATACTAAAACTGATTATTTTTTAATAGTATGAAAAACACTGGCTCTTCTCACGCTTCCTAATTGCAGCTGAGAAAATTACGTTATAGGTTCTTAGAAAATCTGGTCTGAAAACAGAATCCAACAGATACCCTTAATATGAATCTTTACTAGCTGAGACCAAATACTACAGTGAATGTGGAGTAAATAAGCCAGTTTATCAATTATCTTCTGTTTATGATTCATATAAAAACCAAGTAGTATGGCCAGTAAGTCTTTCTTAGTGGTAAGACCAACAATCTCTTAGCCCAGTAATAAAAAAAAGTAAAGCCCATGAAAAGTCAGCTAATCACAGTGCTATGCTAGCACCAGCCGATAGGAAAAATATTTTAGAAGAGTTGCTAGAAAACACGGTTTTAAAGTTTAAAACTTACAAATTTAGTCATTTGTTTACTATCTGATGTTAACCATAAGTCTTCTGTTCATCTGTGATGGTGGCATTTATGCTAGATTCGGGATAGAACATATATTGCATATATGTTAAAAGAATTTTCTAATTGCATTAACTTTTATTAAGAAATAGACTTTCTTACTAGCCATAATTCCCTATTAAATAAATGCCTTACCATTTAAAATTTTATTTTAGACCTTACTACAAAGATGAAACCTGATGAAACTCCTATGTTTGACCCAAGTCTACTCAAAGAAGTGGACTGGAGCCAGAATACAGCAACATTTTCTCCAGCCATTTCCCCAACACATCCTGGAGAAGGTTTGGTTTTGAGGCCCCTTTGTACTGCTGACTTAAATAGAGGTAGGGACTTGGTTTACAAATCTTGGTTAGAATTATACAGTTGGCCCCTGAACAACATGGGGGGTTAGAGGCACTGACCCCTGTGCATTTGAAAATCTGTGTTTAAATTTTGGTTCACCAAACGTTTAACTTACTAGTAGCCTACTGTTGACCAAAAGCCTTGCCAATAACAGAAATAGTTGATTAATACATATTTTATGTTATGTGTTACATACTATATTCTCACAATAAAGTAAGATAGAGAAAAATGTTATTAAGAAAAATGTATTTATGGTACTGTAATGTACTTATTGAAAAAAATCTATGTACAAGTGGACCTGCAGAGTTCAAACCTATGTTGTTCAAGAGTCAACTGTAATTAGCATTCTGTTTTCTCCACAAAATATGATGATGCTGAGAATATTAAAAAATAATATTTGATTTTTGGATTTTTTTTTTGTACTTAATTTCTAAAGTGACTGAGACACTCAATTCCAATATGTATATATAATGGCTAAGACCAGGTATCACTGTGAAATATTTCAAATGTCTTAAGTACAACACTACTCCTCCCTAATTAATCCTTTAAAAAGACTTTTCATAAAGGTAAAATTATCATCTATAATGACAATAAGGAAGAGTCTTCTCTAAGAAGCTGGATGGGAAAGGAGGGTGGAGATAATTTACTTGGAAAGGTTGCAGAGGTTTTGTTTACATATATTTCTTTTTTTTAAATATAAATTCTCCAAAATGAGTTCCTTAAATTTTGGTAATAAGAAATAAACTTTTTAGTTTTCTTTTTAGTAGGAAATCTGAAGAAACTAATTTTGGTCCGACTAATTATTGAGTATGTAGAAGTTAAGATTCTCAAAGTTCTCAAATGTTCACATTAATTTAACATTAATGAAATTAATTAGTATTCCTTAAAACTTAGTCTCAACAATATATTTTAATTCAAAAATAATATCCTATTTGACCATGACGATCTTGCACGTTTAAGTAAATAAAGCCAAAGCATGTATTTGGGAAAATTTGGCATTCCTTGCAGCAAATTTAATGCAAATTACATCGAAAAATATACCTGCTTGTTTTATAAATATTGAATTATTAAGTTCTGCATGACTCCAAAAATCTTAAAAAATCCTTTTCCAGGCAAATTCCTTGGTAAAACCTATTATTCTTTGTTTCATGTAGTGATTATAGAAAGAGTAATGGGTTTCAGTTTAATATTTTTAAATAATAAAATGATTAATTTCAAAATGATTACAGAAAGTTCTGAAAACACAAGTGCCCATAATCCCACCACCTTCACACATTGCTTTTGATCTTTCATTTGGTCTTCTCATGACTTGAAATCTGTTTTTCAAAACTAGGTTTTTTTAAAGTACTAGGTCAGCTGACTGAAACCGGAGTTGTCAACCCTGAACAATTTATGAGTAAGTACTACAGCATCTTTTTCCTGAATGAAAATAAAGGGAAACAAGATTTTTCATTTAGAGCTATGTTCAGTGCCTACTTGTGTTTGTGTTCAAATAGCTGGAAATTATTCATAGGATAATTAGCTATTTTCTTATTTTTTAAAGTTTATTTATTTTGAGAGAGAGAGAGGCGGGGGGAGGGGACAAAGAGAGAATCCCAAGCAGGCTCTGTGCTATCATGCTATCACCTGGGGCTTGGACTCATGTACCATGAGATCATGACCTGAGCCGAAATCAAGAGTCAGATGCTTAACCAACTGAGCCAGATGCCCATTTTCTTATTTAAATGCTTAATGTGGTTACCTGTTCTAGAATCCAAATGTAGCAATTCTCGTGTTTTACAAAATACCTGACTTTTAGACAATTATCGTAGCATTAAATCTAGGTGACATCTTTAGAGATTGTTTTATATTGTATTTTTTTTTTTAATGTTTATTTTTGAGAGAGAGGCCAAGCATGAGCAGGGGAGAGGCAGAGAAAGAGGGAGACATAGAATCCTAAGCAGGCTTTAGGCTCTGAGCTGTCAGCACAGAATGTGACATGGAGCCCAAACTCACAGACCACAAGATCATGACCTGAACCAAAGTTGGCTTCCTAACTGACTGAGCCACCCAGGCGCCCCTTGTAGTATTTTTCATGTGGTTAGGTTTTTCATGGAAATCTCATCACCAAATAAAAAAGAGTGATTGAGACATTATGTTCTCAATTTATTTAGTTTGTTTATATTGAATTTTAAGGTCAACCAGTGTCATAAGCATTTATAATACATATGAGAGATGGGGGTGCCTGGGTGACTCAGTCAGTTGAGCGTCTGACTTCTGCTCAGGTCATGATCTCATTCTAGCCCTGCGTCGGGCTCTGTGCTGATGGCTCAGAGCCTGGAGCCTGCTTCGGATTCTGTGTCTCCCTCTCTCTTTGCCCCTCCCCTGCTCACAGCCTGTCTCTCTCTTAAAATAAATACACATTAGGGGCGTCTGGGTGGCGCAGTCGGTTAAGCGTCCGACTTCAGGTCACGATCTCGCGGTCCGTGAGTTCGAGCCCCGCGTCAGGCTCTGGGCTGATGGCTCGGAGCCTGGAGCCTGTTTCCGATTCTGTGTCTCCCTCTCTCTCTGCCCCTCCCCTGTTCATGCTCTGTCTCTCTCTGTCCCAAAAATAAATAAAATAAAAAAACGTTGAAAAAAAATTTAAAAAAAAAATAAATACACATTAAAAAAAAATTTATAATGCATATGAGAGAATGGAAATCCAGAGAGGTCAAATGACATAAGATCACAGATGGTTACTGATAAAGAAAGGATTAGAACCTTCCTGATCCCATCCAGTGCTCTAACACTGTCGTTTCCTGTTTTCTACAATTTCTTCATTTCTGTCACCAGGTAATTTTGTTTTGTACTGTAGCTGATCCTCCCAAGATGAAGATCACTCTTTTCTGATTCTCACTGTTTTCCTTGAATTTATTTCTTCTTCCCACTCCAGAACCCTATCTAGAACAAGACTAGAAATAAACAGTATGTGAGAATATTTGGCTCAGTTTTTATTTCTGAATTCCTCTTTGCCTGTATGTCTGATTAGATGAGAAACCCAAGTACTAAAAATCAATTTGAGAGAAAAGTATTCCATCTTTGCTCCTATTTGCCATGTGACTTTGGGATGATTAGATATGGAAACATTTTTTAGCTACTTCACAAGGTGCTTTCAAAGCAAACAAAAACAATAATTCGGTTTTTTAAAAATTTTTTAAATATTTATTTTTGAGACACACACACACACACACACACACACAGAGTGAGCGGGGAATGGGCAGAGGGAGGGAGAGAGAGAATGTCAGGCAGGCTCCACACTGTAAGCATGGAGACGGATGTGGGACTTGAACTTGAGAAACCAGGAGATGGGACCTGAGCCAAAACCAAGAGTTGTATGCTTAATCAACTGAGCCACCCAGGTACACCAGATTCTGTTTCTAAAAAAGGAAGTCAGAGTCCTGAAACACCAGATCACTGTCAAAATATTTTGAAGCCAGAAGACTAAAAATTACAGAATGGAGCCATGTAAACATTTTAATTAAAATTTGCTCATGTAAATTGAGCACCTGTGTGGCTCAGTTGGTGGAGTGTCCGGCTTTGGCTCAGGTCATGATATCACAGTTTAGGGTTCAAACCCCATGTTGGGCTTTGGGATTCCCTGTCTTCCTCTCTGTACCTCCTCTGCTCATGCTCTCTCAAAAATAAATAAAACGTTAAAAATTTTTAAAAACAAATAAGAGATTTGCAGTTTTGTTTTCTTTTTAATATTAAGTGTAAAGGTTAAAGAAACTTATTTAAAGTAATAAAGATATTAGAGTTTTCATTCATTAGTCACAGAAGTGGAAGCATCTGTAATTTACTTGCATTGTGTTATTCACCTAAAATAGCTGTTAATAGTTGTACTTTGCTAGCAGATTTTTTTTTAATGTATGGACTGTATTCTAATTGATAGTAATTGCTGATGTTTCAACCTCTTGGTCATTTTTAATATTTTCTTTGAAAACTTTTTTTTAAGTTTATTTATTTTAAGAGAGAGAGAGAGAGAGAGAGAGAGAGAGAGCAAGCATGGGAGGATCAGAGAGAGGGAGAGAGACAATCCCAAGCAGGCTCTGCACTGCCAGCACAGAGCCCAGCGCGGGGCATGAACCCTGAGATCATGACCTGAGCCAAAATCAAGTCAGATGCTTAACTGACTGAGCCACCCAGGCACCCCATAATAATTAATTTTTTCTTTAGAAAACAAAGTAAATTGCCATGGTGAAATCACTTTAAATATTCAATAATGAGTCAGCTAATCCTAATATTTTTATGGCACCTAATAAAGTTTAAAGTCTGCCACATAACACTTGTCCGATTTCCACAGAATCTTTTGAGCACATGAAGAAATCTGGGGACTATTATGTTACAGTTGTGGAAGATGTGACTTTAGGACAAATTGTGGCTACAGCAACTCTGATAATAGAACATAAATTCATCCATTCCTGTGCTAAGGTATGTGTTCACATTAATGCTTATGAATAAAATGAACAAATGTTTTCTAGCAAAATCAACTTTGAGTTTCCATTAGACAAATCTATTTTCTGACTGCTTTTCAATGTAAAATGAGAGCTGTATTGCCCTGGAAAAAGTTTTGCTTCTTAGACATCACTTAGTAACATTTTCGTCTTGTGTTCTCAGAGTTAGGAAGAAGATGTATTAACTATCTGAATTGTTTGCTAAACATTGTTTTGTAAGGTGTCAGATTTGGTATAGTCATAGGGAAACCAAGTCAGCATCATGAAATTTGGCAGTGATGTTTAGAATCCCTAATGCTATTTAAAAAAAACAACAACAAAATACTTTGTATATACAGTAACACAAATTCCCACATCCATTTCCAAGCACTAAAAGATTCAGAATATTATATAGTTGACCCTTGAACAAGATTGGAGTTAGGGATGCTGACACTCTGCAGTCAAAAATCTGCGTGTAACTTTTGACTCCCAAAACTAATGTTGACTGGTTACCCTACAACATAAGCAGTTGATTATGTTATATATATTATATATAGTATTTTTATTTATAAAGCAAGCTAGAGAAAAAAATGTTACTATTTTTTTTTTTAAGTTTATTTGAAAGCGAGAGAGAAGGAACGTGAGCAGAGGAGGGGCAGAGAGAGAGGGAGGGAGAAAATCCCAAGCAGGCTCCTCACTGTCAGCCCAGAGTCTGACACAGAGCTTGATTATGACCTGAGCTGAGATCGAGTCTGATGATTAACTGACTGAGCCACCCAGGCACCCCAGAGAAAAGAAAATGTTATTAAATCATGACAATACATTTACAGTATTGCATTTATTAGAAAAAATCTGCATAAGTGCACCTGTACAGTTCAAACAAACCACATTGTTCAACTGTATTCTGCTCTGTGACATTTCTAACTCCTGATCACTCCTCATGACCCATGAGAACCTAGCTAATCCAGTGAAAATTAGAAACACTTCAAATGTATTCTGAGGTACAAATTTTGGTGGGCTTTCTTTACTAGAAATTAGTAAATTATATTTGGATGTTTGAAAGAAATTGCTCTTAAGCAAGGAGTAAGATGATGGAACATGACAAGATTACATTTTGGTTCTGTGGATTCTGAAATCTGCTTTAAAACAATGGAGTGGTAAGATTTTGGATATAGACAAAACAAGATTAGGCTACAAATTGGTTCATTATATTATTTCCTCTATAATAAGTAAAAAAAAGGGTTGCATTTTGGTTTCTGTGAACTTCCAAGTTTACAAAATATTGTTATTGAATTCTGTCACTTGTTGATGTAGCTAAAAACAAAACTACATGCTTAGTCCCTTAAACGCTGTAAATATTTTCAGAGAGGAAGAGTAGAAGATGTTGTTGTTAGTGATGAATGCCGAGGAAAGCAGCTTGGCAAACTGTAAGTAGGCAGAAACAAGGTAACCCTCATTAAATTAGATACTTTTTCTGTTTTAGTTAATAGTATCTTACCCAGATATTTGTTAAAAAATGTTTTCCTGTTTGAAGTTCTTTTTAGGTGTCCTTAATTAAGCTCACCCTGTAGTTTAAATTAAATTTAATGGAAGAAACAAAGTATTTTTGTTTTATCATGAAGTTAGGAAATTGGGAGTGTACTGTCTTATAGACTAACATTTTTATTGACTTTTAATATTTTCATACTAATAGGAAACAAACTTTTGGCCGAGTCAAGTGATTCACCTATTTCCCAGTCTTATTTAAAAACAAAGGAAATGTCCTCAGCCTCTTAAGTTTTAGGAACATATACTAAAATAGCCTTTCCTGTATAATTCTCTATGCATTTATCTAAATCTTTTGTTTATTTATTTAGAGAGACAAGAGACAGCGTGAGTGGGGGGGAGGGGCAGAGAAGAGAGAATCCCAAGCAGGCTCCACACTTCAGCGCAGAGCCTGATGTGGGGCTTGAACTCAGAGTGAGATCATGATCTGAGCTGAAATCAAGAGTCAGGCGCTTAACCGACTGAGAGCAACCCAGGCGTCCCTATCTAAATCTTTTAACTTGCTTAATACCATCTCTTCTGAATTTTAAGGAAGTTGCTCAATAAGTTAGGACCTGCTATGTGCCAGATATTATTTGAGATATTTGGGATACATCAGTGAACAAAACAGACCAATTTCTAATATTCTAGTCCACTTAAATGTCATACCTTTTATAGTTTCCTAACTTCAGTCAAGATGTTCTGTCTTCAAAATGATACAACTTTTCAGTCTGTGCGAACATGAGAAAACCCTTTGGGTAAATTTTTGTAGATCTAGTTTTTTTTCCCTAAGGCCATTAGAATCACATTCTTATACTGGGGTTTGGATTCTTTAAGGATTTGAAAAATGTATACTTTTTTTGTTTTGTTTCTATTTCATATTATTTAGAGCAATCCAGAAGTAATCTGATATATACTTTCACAAATATTAGCTTTAAAAATGATACAGAACAAAGCTTTTACTCATGTTATGTGGAAATGTTGTCTGTTCCTAAGTAGTTTGAATAGATTTAGGAAAAAGATTCAAAATTTTGGCCATATTTTTTAAAAAAGTTGACAGTCTTTAGTGTTAACATGAATCCTTTTTTTAATTTTAATGTTTGTTTATTTTTGAGAGAGAGAGCAAGCAGGGGAGGGGCAGAAAAAGAGAGAGAGACCCACAGAATCCGAAGCAGGTTCCAGGTGCAAGAGCT
The DNA here is from genome assembly GCF_028749965.1 of Puma concolor. Taxonomy (NCBI): domain Eukaryota; kingdom Metazoa; phylum Chordata; class Mammalia; order Carnivora; family Felidae; genus Puma; species Puma concolor. Next base: position 48,152,030 of record NC_141672.1, read on the forward strand.
GTCAGCACAGAGCCCAATGCCGGTCTTGAACTCACGAGCCACGAGATCATGACCTGAGCTGAAGTTGGAGGCCTAACTGACTGAGCCACCCAGGTGCCCCAGTGTTAACATTAATTTTAGGTTGAATTTAGTATTGTTCTATTAATGTGCTAGAGACAACTTAGATAAGTTATATTTGAAACAGTCAAATGCTTTGGGTGATTTAAAGCTTGTCCAGTTACAATTTGAATATTTAAATGAATACAGTGAGAAAGGTCATGACCTAAACCCATTTCTAATATAAATTTGAAATTTTATTTATATAATATTTATTCATTTATATTAAGTTACTCAAATGCATTTTCATTAACAAATGCTCTATGCTTTCCCCCTGCTTTTTGAATTGCAGGTTGTTATCAACCCTTACTTTGCTAAGCAAGAAACTGAACTGTTATAAGATTACCCTTGAATGTCTACCACAAAATGTTGGTTTCTATAAAAAGTTTGGATATACAGTATCTGAAGAAAACTACATGTGTCGGAGGTTTCTAAAGTAAAAATCTTTTAAGAAAGACATTTGTCAAAGGAGTTAATGCAACAAGGCAATACTCTTCTTAGAGTTAAAATATTTTGTTGCTGCAACCCAGTGACCTCCATAAATACTGGATTGAAAATAACATGGTAATTCAACAAGTATAATGACACTTAGAAGATTACTTTGGCCTGTGGGACATGCTGTGAGTTTAGATTACAAATGAGTCTTATAAAGGGGATGATTTTTAACCAAAGGAATATATTTTTAACTTGAATCTTTTCTTGCATTGTATTTTTCTAAAGTTTGGCTTCATTTCTTTGTAGTTAAGAGTATAGGTAGTATAGTTATGTGTCTGCAATCTGTACTGCTCATTAAAAAAATATATATATACCATAAATAAGGCTATATCACATTCACAAAATTAATACTTTTGTTTCAATCAGAGAAACACCAAAAATCACTTAGGAGTGTTATCATTTTTCCATATATTACGTGAAATTGGGTAAGATAACTAAATGTAGTGCAGACCAACATTTGCTGGTCCTAATACTGAATTGGCAAACAACCTGGTTAGCCTTTTTAGTAAGTAGAAATGAAAATTATAAAATGTGACAGGATTCAAAATAAAACAATTTAAGTGTACATCTGAAAGTTTATATAATTCTTATGCAGTTAAGGCACCACCTGTCTTATATGTGAAATATAATTATTCATTTGTTTAAAATACCTAAGAGCAAATATAAGGTACTTTTTAACAGTGAATGAGCAAATCTTGGCATATTGTGTATTTCTAACCTGATTTCTCATCTTTTCATTGATGTCTTCTAAGTAACATTTTTATGAAAGATTACAAAATTGAGTGGAATATTTTAAATAAGTATCATACTGCATTTGTTAAATCCTTGCAATGTTGATGGAAGCTTTTCTATTTACTGTGATTGTTATGGTACTATTATTCTGGTCACTATCTTGTTTTGATTTTATTTATTTTAATTATTTTTTTTAGTTGGAAAATTGGATATTTTATTAATGGTTCTAATCTTTTGCATTCCATGTTACATTAAACCTGTTCATATGATGAAAAGTCTTTCATTTGAATCCTAATGTCTGTGTTTTTCTTGCATCTTTTGTTGAACTATTAGGTTATGTCCTGGTTCAGAAGATTTCAGTTTTGTGTACTCTTTGTAAAATTAATTGGGAAAGTAAAGACCCACCACTTGTCATCCCTCTCACTCACACATACCTCAACTGGATTTAGGATTTCTGTCCTTGTAGTAAGCTCAAGTTGGCTTTCTAAAACCATAGAAACCCTTCACCAATAGAGGGTGCACTACTTACCTGCTAATGACCTATGCTTATGAATTGATCTGTTTCTAGTAAAAGCAACAAACCTGCTTTTGCCTTTTCAGCTAGTTTTGCCTTTTCAGGAGTCCTACAACCTTGGCACGATGGTAGCTTTATTAAGTACATTATGGTACTTAAAACCCATGTTAAAAAAAATAAACCTAAAAGAAGGCAAAATTATCTGCTTTACCATTCTTGTAAATAATTTGAAATAAAATTGTCTACAAGGTTGGTATTTCAGTAAATCCCTTTAAATAGTATTCTTAAGGTCTTTTAAACCCTCCCTATAAGAGTTATAAAGAATATAAAAATTGTCATTGATGAAAATGGTGATTTGTATTTAGCTTTATTTTTATTTAAAGTTTTAACCTCAGTGTGCAAGCGGGGATGAGGGGCAGAGGAAGAGAATCTTAAGCAGCCTCCACACTCAGCCAGTGTGGAGCCCTACATGGGGTTCAAACCCATGACCCTGGGATCATGACCTGAGCCAAAAGAGTTAGATGCTCAACTGACTGAGCCACCCAGGCACCCCTGTATTTAGCTTTATTTTAAAAGCTGGTCAATTTGTAGCAATGTGGATGGAACTGGAGTGTGTTATGCTAAGTGAAATAAGTCAGGCAGAGAAGATACCATACGTTTTCACTCATATGTGGATCCTGAGAAACTTAACAGACCGGGGGGATGGGAGGGGGGGGGAAAAGTTACAGAGAGGGAAGGAGGCAAACCATAAGAGACTCTTAAATACTGAGAACAAACTGAGGTGGGGGGGCGGGGTAAGGAAAATGGGTGATGGGCATTGAAGAGGGCACCTGTTGGGATAAGCACTGGGTGTTGTATGGAAACCAATTTGACAATAAGTTATATAAGAAGAAAATAAATAAATAAATAAATAAATAAATAAATAAATAAAAAAGCTGGCCATGGGGTGCCTTGGTGGCTCAGTTGGTTAAGCCTATGACTTTGGCTCAGGTCATAAGCACTGGGTGTTGTATGGAAACCAATTTGACAATAAGTTATATAAGAAGAAAATAAATAAATAAATAAATAAATAAATAAATAAATAAATAAATAAATAAATAAATAAATAAGCAAGCTGGCCATGGGGTGCCTTGGTGGCTCAGTTGGTTAAGCCTATGACTTTGGCTCAGGTCATGATCTCACGGTTCATGGGTTCAAGCCCCAGGTTGGGCTCTGTGCTGATAGCTCAGAGCCTGGAGCCTGCTTCAGATCTGTGTGTGTCTCTCTCTGCCCCTCCCCCGCTTGCACTCGGTCTCTCAAAAATAAAAAAAAAAAATTTTTTTTTAAAAGTTAGCCAGAGTATGTTTAAAATTTTCTAACTCATATTGTGAGTAAATTTGAGAAAATTGCATAAAATGTTTCATAATATATAAACTATATATTCACATTTTAAAGCATTATTTGCTTTGAAAAGATAGGGTGAAGTGACAGTTGTGATTTTTATCATGCCTCATATATTTTGTATTTTTACATTTCCTTGACTCTAAGATGCACATTTTTTATGCTAACATTTTGGAAATCAGGATGTGTTTTCTGATCAATGGCTTGCCACAGTTTATTCAACAATATTTTGCCTTTTAGTGGTATCTAAAAGAATAGTGTAGTGATAGCATCTTAGATTTGATGAAGAGTAAGTAGTATGTAGGCTGATGGGGAATATGGTACTGTGAACACAAGTAGTGTTGTTTTTAACAGGCTAGAAGCTGCTCTGTGGATGATTTATACTCTTTCCTTCAGACATGAATTTACTTCCAACTCCAAGTTTGTTCAACTAATACTTAAGAAATATTCTTGAGCTAAAATTCAGGCCTTGCCTGGATTTGTGTGTGTGTGACCATACAATATTTTTGGAAGATACTCTTAAATGCTTAACATCCAATGTTTGTTCATCCTTATTAATCTGAGGTAGTAAAAGCAGGTTACTTTTACCTAGAAGACAACAATCTAAAGAAGTTCTGAGGCATAAGCAGTATAAATGAACGTTTCAATCTTTTTGAGGTATAATGGCACAACAGTTTTAATACAACCACCAATCTTCACAAAATAATTTTAATACTTTGTGCCTGGGCTAGCAGCATCTTGCACTGTGACATTCCTATACATACATAAGCATTTTATCCAAGTACAAATGTTAAAAGCAGAGTAACTTAAGCAATTCCCTATACAAAGGTAAATAGACACTGTAGGTTATTTTTCTTCTTGAATCATTTTTGCTGCATAGTAAATTGCAATTACATGTCAGTATAATGTTACTGATCTATAGAATACACTTTGAACTGTGAGGTATGGCAACTCCCTATGAGAGAGCTAACATGTAAACCTGAATATTTTGATTTTTTTTTTTTTTAGCTGCCATGGATGGGTAAGACAAAAAAATCCAGCATTCAAAGATCCTAGAAACTTATCTTTCTAAAAATAAAATAAAATCTTTTAGTAATCTTAGTTATTTCCTATCATTTCCATATTGGAGCATGTTTGGATGGACAAAGATAAAGTAAATACTGAAGTGAAGCTAAGTTTGTTATGGAATTATGGATTAAACCAGTTATAAAAAAAAAAAAAAATCCGCCAGGTAACTGCTCATTTACTTTACATCAAGTTGAGATCCTGATATATATGTGTGTGTGTGTGTGTGTGTGTGTGTGTATATATATATATATATGCATCCCAACTTTATAATTCAAGATTGCAGTTAAATACTTCTAATTCACTTGAATTACCATGGTAATTAGACAATTAGAAACCTTATATTTTCTTAAAAAGGACATGCTTAACATTTTGACATTACTTCTAAACTCATATGAAGCACAAAATCCCCCTCCCCCCAAAACAAATATTCTGCTGTAAAAGTTAAGTGGTTGAGAGTTGGTATCAGAAGCCAGAAGCTATCATGGTTTAACATTTCCACCATAGAGTAGATACAAATAAAGGTAACTGCTCTTTAAACACATAATAGATAAGAAATTAACATGAACTAATTAAAATTAGAGGGTAAGAATACTGCCATTCCAGTTTGAATATTTTCAATACTTGTTTCATACTTTTAACGTGGACAGTAAAGCAGTTTTCCTGCAATTTCAGTTTAAATCCTTGCCCAGATAACATATTTAATGTCTAAAATTAGGTGCTACATCACTCATACATTATTCAAATAGTCTAGAAAAAAAGTCATGATTGGTTAAATGTATTATAGGTAACTATCACAAAACATCTGTAGAAATAAAAGAATTAACAGAAATGGAACCAAACAGAAGAAAGACTAGAAGAGCTACCAGAACTAGTTGAATTTAGGTAAAACAAACTTGGGGTGTTCTTACATGAAAGAAAAATAAACTTCATGTTTTGTCCCCATTAGTACTGTACTCAAGAAGATGATAGTCCCTTTTCCTAGTGTTCAAGAGACAGTCTTTAATATACAGTGCTGGGCAGGCACTTCAGTGACAACATAAAAATTACAGTGGTTAGAAAAAGTGGAAAATTACCAGCTTTAAATTAATAAATGACCAAATCTGTATTTTTGGCCAGACTAGAGAGGATATGTGTATTTAAGAAACTAATTTTAAAGATCTTAACTCCCTCATTTTAAAACCTAAATGTAGTATTACAAAGATTCTTTTAAGCAGAGTTTCTGCTGAATGAAGAAGCATCACAGATTATTAGGTTGCAAGAGAGGTTTTTGCTGACCTATATAGTGATCTATATACAGGAAAGCTGTGTTATCTGGCATTTTGCCAAGTGGAATTTCTGAACACAATGCAAATCTTGACTCTACTGGACTACCACACCATGACCTAATCACACAACAGAATACAAGACCACAGTGGGATTAATCATAGGCTCTTCTCAGGGTGGTAAAATAGGGGAAGAGAAAGGAATCAGAAGAATACCACCTCGGTCAATAGGAATTAACTCTTAGTTAATAAAACAATTTTAATTCATTTCCACTCTCCTGCTATGCTGGATAAAAAGCTTTTTTACTGTATTATATTACATTGTAGGGAGGAAAGCAAAACAAGTAACTTGGTGTAATGGGTTACCTTGCATAGTACCTGATGGTACCAAGGGAATGTATGGAAATCATTCCCATCAGTAAAGCACCTCAAGAGAGGACTGAAAAATGAGATATAAAGGAGTTTTGTTTGTGCTACCCTAAATCAACTATAAAAAGTTAAAAACACTCCTCTCCTCCCTCATGGCATACTTAAAATAGCAAAAATGTTTTTCTTAGAACAATCTTTATATGTATAAATAAAAATATGGAGAATTAAGGATCCATAAAGTGACTTTGTTAATGCAAATTATGGGGGAAATTTGGATTAACTCAATGTAAAGAATTAAAACACTAATTTTAAATACAATGAGGTTTCCCACAAACCACTTTCCCCAATAAATGCATCTTCAAGAAAAGCTGCTATCTGAGCCAGAACAACCTCACAGACTCATTAAGACAACATAAAATGAAGGAGTAAATATTTCACATTAATAACTTACTGAGGTTTCTTTAAGCCGCAGACTCTGTTTTAACTAATTTGTGGTTAAAAAGAAAAAGAAATTACAAAAGAACGTTAAAAACTTTTCACCGTTATACATACTAATTTAGAGGTCGTGAAGATTTATTTTTTTATTTTTAATTTTTTAATAATGCAAGGCACTTTTCTCTTTTGGGCTTCATTTAGAAAAAAAATAGTGCTACATTGGTTATTATATTCTATTTCGAACTATTTTGGACAGAGAAAAAATGGGGTAGGCAACTCTAAAAAGAACAAACACAACATTTGGCTGTTAAGGAAAAAAGGAAAGTCACTCAAAAGTCTAAAACTCCTTGTTTTTTAGCATCTGGTATCACCAAGCAAAACATCTTCCTCTGTTCATTATACTTTTTTTCTTTAGAATAAACAAATTACGAAGATAATAGAAATAGAAGCAATACTTGGATCATGTTAAAGTAAGAAAAGTTGGCTAATGTCATGATTCAAAGACTATTAATAAGGGATAAAGAAGTTTAAAAAAATAAAAGGGTAATGAAGCTACTGAATTATACTAAAACAGGTATGTGGCAGATTTCTGCATTTGCTAATGTTTCCATAAGAGGTTCCATCATAAAAGTGAACTGTAAAATTATTTTTAAAATGTAATATATAGAACACAAAATGAATTTTTAGCAAACTTTAGGAAATTCTCGTTATAAATTACCCAGATTTTATAAACAAATCCCCCCTAACTTGCATTTTGTTTAAAGTAATAACTTTATATCATACAAATAAATTTCAAGTATGAAAAGTGCATTATTGCAATAATACCTCTTTGCAAGTCCAAAATTCTTGGTTTATAATAAAACTGTAAAGTGTAAAAAAAAAAGAAAGAAAGAAAAAAAGAAAGAAAGGAAAAAGAAAAGAAAAAAGGAGTAAAACCATCAGTGCCATCTATTGCAGAAGTCCAACATCTTCTTAAAATGTTGCTCAACAAGTTGCAGAGAAACACGTCTGGAAGCAACATATAATTGAAAAAAAAAAAAACTACTTGTATTTTTACCATTTTACATTATTATTGTCTCTAGTATTTTCTCCTTCCCAAATAGAAATTCACATCCTCTGTAATCTTGCTCTCGAGTCAGCCATTTTGTGCAGTTGCCACTTGCATGTTTCCAAAATCATCTTCTTCTTCATGTGTTCTCTTCAAACTGCCTAAAAATTATTGCATGAATATAACATATAATGGGAACTTAAATAAGTCCAATTGCTACAATGTTAGATCCAGTAAAAATTTCATTTTCATAAATGTAGGGATATTCACTAGAATTCCATAACTGAATTTTTAGTAAATGTTAGTAAATTCTTCTGTTACCCAAACAATTTTATATCTTCATGACAGGATATATTTCCCCTCTTGAGAATTAACTATGTCTTAGATATTACAAATAACAATCATTAATACTTATTTATTTACTTATTTATTTTGGGGGCGGGGGTGGCGGACAGAAGATCTGCACTGAGAGCAGAGAGCCCGATGTGGGGCTCGAACTCACAATCTCTTGTGTGAGATCATGACCTGAGTGGAAGGCAAATGCTTAACTGACTGAGGCACCTAGGTGCCCCACAGTCATTAGTTTTTAAAATATCTTGAAAACAGAATTTTTAAAGAGATAATGGTACCTAAATGTTTGGTTGCCAAGTTTGTTTTTTAGGCACCATAAACCTGTGACTTCGAACATAAAATTTAAGAGATTAATTTTGTATTTTTGCAATCTTATTTTTGAGATATGATTATCTTTTTGCTTTCATAGACACTGCTGAAAATATTTTTCCAGTGAAGCTGTGGTTTGATTACCAAGAAGTCTAAAACTAAGAGAAAGGACGGGATGTCACAGAGCAGATTTTATTTTACCTACTCTTTACATCAAAGTCTGCTAGTACAGAAATTTTCCACATAGAATCAAAGTTACCCCTATATGGCCAATAGTTATAGTCAAGAAATTTGAGTCTCCATGGAGGAAAACTTAGGGGAACAATTAAAATGGTAAAGGGTCTACTGTGTTATCTGCCTAATAATGGCACAAGCTTAAAGTTATGCCCAAAAGGTTGGGCTAAATCATGGTAATAATGTTGTATCAGAGGTTGGATTCTAACATGAAACTAATGTCTCACTATAAGATCAATAAAATAATGATAGAATATCAAGGCAATGGGATAAAGAAAATATGCTAGCCATAAAGCTAAATACAGCTGGTCTAGCTGAGTTTCAGATGAAGTGCTGAACTTGGATCTAAAAGAGGTAAGAAACATCAACAACTAATGCAAGCAGCAAGTGAGAAGGTACAAATAAAGCTCTAGAGTATAGGAATTCCAAAGAACTAGGGATTGGAGGAAGATTAAGTTAATCATCCTTTCTCTTGAGTAACGTGTGAACTAAGTTTTTAAAGGTAGAGAGACAATGTGATACACTCTACGTGGAGAAAAGAAGACACAAATGAAACCATGAGTTCAGTTTTCTGGAATGCATATATAAAGAGGAACTCTGAGAGACACCAAGGTCAGAAGTGCCTTTACTTACTATGACACTCTATGTTTTCTTCTGTAGGAATAAAACCAATGAAGGCTTTTGTACAGGAAAAATACATTAGAACTATCTTTTATGAACTATCTTCTATGAAAATAAATCTGGCAAGAATGTACAGAATAAACCAAGTTAGAGTTTGGATAGGAGGCCAATATGAACCTGAAATAGACTGAGACTGAGTAAAAAGGAAAGGATACAAACAAGGGTAACAAAGGTCTTGGAGAAGAAAGATAAAAGATTTTGACAGCAAGCTTGGATCATTAACTTTGAAAAAAAAGGAGAGAATACTCTGAAAAAGGGAAGAAAGGGAGAAGGGACTGAAATATTGATGACAAGAGAAAAACTGGGGTGGCTCACATTAGTCACCCTATTTAACTTGAAACATGCTTTCACTTATTTAACCATCTTTTATTTTTAGTAAGATCATGGAGTGTACTTAAAGCCCCTTCTCCAGATCCCTCTTATTTTAATCTTTACAGCAGTTACACCACTTAAAGACTTAAACTAAAACGAAGCAGAAATGTGATCTTCTAACTAGCCTATTCTATTAACCAAGTACAGTGGTGTTTACACAGTAGAAGCTCAATATAATACACATGTATTCAGTATAAAATTAAAATTTACAATTATCTTGTTTTAATTCAATAGTCTACCCCAAGTTTTCTAAACAATTTAAATTGTTCAGTATAACCAATAAAGAGCAAAAGATGCTTTCTACCTTTCATACCATCATCTCTCTCCCCAACCTTCTCCAAAATGAAAAAACATCCTTACCTGTGGGTCCAGAATGAACGGATAATGACCTTTCTATCTGGAGTGGTGACATCATCTGTATGGTTAATTTTGCTAGGTAGATGGCTTCATATTCCTAAAAAAGATTTAATTAACTTGAATATACATTTAAATTCTTGGGTACCCAAAACAGTGGTTACCATGTTCATTACTGGTATTCTTATTGATACTGAAAAATCTGGTGCCATAATTGTTGTAAGAGAAATACAGGTTTAAAATTCTGACCTCATAATTTTGCATTTACTGATGAAACTATAAATCAAGTCAAGCTAATTGCTTGCACTAGGGTATCATACGTTGAACTGCTGGTGTATGTTCTCTGCCACTGGGGCATTAGCTATATGATCTGTGACTTCCTCTGTTAAAACACAAGCCTTTGTGGTGTTAATTACATGGTGTCTAAGCTCCTCTGTTAAAACACACACACACACACACACACACACACACACACACCACAAACCCAAACAAGCAATCTCATAAAATGACTAAGAATAAAATGAAATAAAGTTCAATAAAGATAAAATGTTTTTGTAGAATATTTTATTATTTTTTTAATGTAACTTATTACTCCTTTCTCCCCAACATGGGCTCTAACTCATGAACTGTGAGATTATGACTTCAGCTGAAGTCAGATGCTCAACTGACTTAGTCACCCAGGCACCCCTTTAAAAATGAGATGAATATAAGGCATTTAATGGATTCAAATATGTATTTGATTTTCTGATCCCTTAAAATGAATAGTCCTCTACCTCCAAACATGGAAGAATAAAGGCATTTCTATCCCTCTCTTCTGATAATAGAGAACACCTCATTTGATGAAACTAGGAAACAACCGTAAATATGAGAAGAATGAAAACTAAAGAAATAATTACCAAATAAGTCAGAATAGTGGTTACCTTTATAAAAGGAGAAAGAGTGTCTGTGATTGGGAAGGGGCATCACAGGGCTTTTGAGATCCTAGCATAGGTTCAGTTTCTTGACCTAATGGTGGTTACATGAATGTGTATTTACATTTTATGCATTTTCTATATGTGTATTATATTCCACAGTAAATTAAAAAAAAAAAAAAAAATGGAACCAGACAAGCTAGAACACAAGATGCCTGACTGCAAAAATCAGGCAGAATGGGTACACTTCAGAGTTCTCCAAAGAAAGATGGTGTGCCTAAGATAAAACTAATAAGCCTTTAAATAGTATGCTGATCAGGAAATATGAGTGGGCTGTGGGATGAGGTAGGGCATATCAGGGAAAATGTGAATGCCCACACATGATATTTTTGCAAGAAACAGGCTATATGATAGTAAGGTGAAGTATGAAGCCAAGTATCTGATCTTAGTTAAAAATAAAACCTTAACCACTAATTCTCCAAGACTGGCTATACCTAAAGATCACCGGAGAGGCTTCAAATACATATATAGGGGCATCTGGGTGCCTCAGTTGGGTAAGCATTCAACTTCAGCTCAGGTCATTATCTCAGGATTCATGAGTTCAAGTCCTGCATCAGGCTCTGTGTTGACACCTCGGAGCCAGGAGCCTGTTTCAGATTCAGTGTCTCCTTCTCTCTCTGCTCCTCCCCTGCTTGTGCTCTGTCTCTCTGTCTGTCTCTCTCTCAAAAATAAAAAAAAAAAAACTTAAATATTAAGTCTCACCCCCAGTGATTCTCACTTAATTGGTTTAGCTTAGCTTCCTCTGGGTGATTCTAACATGCATGAGGTGTTCATCAATCTAAATGAGAAAAACCTGTGACATGGGGTGGGGGGGGCTCTGCTTCCTACTCCATTGAGTAGTCATACCACCAGAGAAAAGTGTTGGTAAGAAAGTCTTCTAAGACAACTGGGAAAATTTAAGCTATCTGTCTTTCCCAACCACTACCCAGGTTCCTCTCCCACAACTTCACTGTTGGGCAAATAGCTGATCTAAGAAGAATACTTCTAATTCAAAGATGACCTATAATCAAAAAGGAACTATTGTAGGTTTTTTTTTTTTTTTTTTTAATTTTTTTTTCCAACGCTTTTTATTTATTTTTGGGACAGAGAGAGACAGAGCATGAACGGGGGAGGGGCAGAGAGAGAGGGAGACACAGAATCGGAAACAGGCTCCAGGCTCTGAGCCATCAGCCCAGAGCCCGACGCGGGGCTCGAACTCACGGACCGTGAGATCGTGACCTGGCTGAAGTCGGACGCTCAACCGACTGCGCCACCCAGGCGCCCCAATTGTAGGTTTTTTAACATAAAGATGTCACAAGGGGAAAAAAAGCAACATTATAAACCAAAAGTCATATGAAGAACACAGCATGAAAATCACTCCATGGGGGCACCTAGGTGGCTCAATCAGTTAAGTGTCTGGCTTTGGCTCAGGTCATGATCTCACTGTTTGTGGGTTTGAGTCCCATGTCGGGCTCTGTGCTGACAGCTCAGGGCCTGGAGATGGCTTCAGATTCTGTGTCTTCCTCTCTCTCTGCCCCTTCCCCACTCACGCTCTGTCTCTCTCAAAAATAAATAAAACATTAAAAAAAAAACAAAACGAAAATCACTGCATGAAGCAAATGAACATGATTAATTCTCCATGAACTCAATGAGAATATGACATTTCTGAAATGAATACAAAGAAGAGATAAAAGGACTCAAGGAAGAAATGTAGTAATGAAAGAGATGACATATCAACTCTCAAAGTCAATGGGTTAATAATAAATATAATAAACTCAACAAAGAGAATAGACCATACTATCCATTTCTGGCATAATATCAATTTCCTCTGTTCTCCTGGAATTGCCCAGACAGCAAATATGCTAGACTTTAGAAAACAAACAAAATCCCCCCTAATAACCCTAATTTCCCCTCCAGCTGTCATTTCTGTTTTCCCCTTCAAAGCATAATTCCTGCAATTATCTATTCTTGCTGTTCACATTCCTCTCTTCCCATTTTTCCCTGAATGCTGAGCAATTAGGCTTATCCTTTGCCTTCTGTTTGTCAAGGACACCAATAACCTCATGTTCCTAACCTAATGTTAATTCTCAGCCCTTATCTTATTTGACCTATTATCAGCCTTTGTAGGATCATTCCCTGCTTCTTCAAACACTTCCTTCACTTGACTTCTCAAACAAGCCACCCTGATTTTTTTCCTATCCCATTGGCCATTCTTTTCGATCTTTTCTGCTAATTCCTCATCTCCCCACCCTCTACATGTTGGAGTGCATCAGGGTTGTTTTGGAACTTCTTCTCTATCTACATTCCCGTAGTGATCTCACCCAGTCTCAGGGCTTTCATTGGCATCTATATAATACTAATTAGATACATCGTTCTTTCCCCTGAAGTCTGGACTTTGATGTGTATAACTGCCTACTGCCTAACAGCCCTCTCAACCTTAATGTAACCAAAACCGAACTTGATTTTATTCCCCTTAAATCTTCTCATGCAGTTTCTTTCATATCTTCCATAAAGGCTTAGATTCATCTTAATCTTCTCTCTTCACATCCAATCCATCAGCAAATCCTGTCAGCTATACTGTCAAATCCACAATGTGATCTCTTCTCACCTCTTCCCTTGCTACCACTTTTGTCCAAACTAATATTTCTTTTGAATGTAGGGATTTAGGAGGTAAGGGCAGAAGCAAGTATTCCTAATACCCATTAGAATGCTATTGCAATAATGCAGTCAAAGGAAAATTAAGGGAACAAGCCATGCAGATGTTTGGGGGAAAGCATTCTAGGTGGGGGGAATAAGGGCAAGTGCCTTGAGATGAGAACATGCATAGTATTTTCAAGGAATTGTGAGAAGGTCAATGTGACTGGAACATACATAGTAAGCAAATGAGATAGTAGGAGATTAGAACTGAAAGGTAAAGGACTGCAAGTGTAAGGCTATAAAAGTCATTGTAAATAAGGCCTGTGGCTTTTATTTTAAGTGGAGGGATAACCTGTAATAAGATTCTGGCTATTCTGCTGAGTAAACTGTGTTGAATATAGGATACTGTAAATTTCATAAGAAATACATATATTCTACAAAAAGAGAGATTAAAAAAAATTTTTTTTAAATGTTTATTTTTGAGAGACAGAGACTGAGTGCGAGCAGAGGAGGGGCAGAGACAGAGGGAAACACAGAATCCAAAGCAGGCTCCAGGCTCGAAGCTGTCAGCACAGAGGCCGATGCAGGGCTCAAACTCACAAACAGCGAGATCATGACATGAGCTGAAGTCGGATGCTTAACCGACTGAACCACCCAGGTGCCCCCAAAAAGAAAACTTTAAAACACTAGAGGACATAAAAATTGATTTGAATAAATGGAATATATTCTTAGAGACAAAGACTAAAAATGTAAGGTATCAATTCTTTCTGAACTGTAAACATAGTTATAAAATAAAAAATATAGAGCTCTTTTCAGTAAAGTTCACACACACAATGTTAAAACCTTGCCAGGAAAATTCTAGAAAGAACATTAATGAGGGAATCTTGAGCTATACCATAACTGACTTATATAATATCATAGTATTTAAAATTGTTTGATACAATTGCAGCAGTAAGCAGAGCAATGGAATAGAACACAAAGTCCAGAAATAGGCCCAAATATAGATAAGAGTTCAGTATATAATAAAAATAGCATTTCAACTCAGTTGGCTAAAAATAGGTTCCTTAATATATAAAGAGCTCTTATAAACCAATGAAAAAAATATCAATAATCTGATAGAAAGATGGGCAAACCACTGGAGTTGCCACTTTTACCACCATGATGACAATGATCAGAAAAATCTGATAAAATATTTTTGGCTATTGGTACTGAATGTGATATTGGGAAAAAGGTACTTCTAGTTTCCTGGTGACTTACATTATTTAAGCCTTTTAAAAGACTACGTGATAACATCAAATTTCAAATGCCTCTGACCCAACAATTCCTCTCTCTATATATGTATATATCTTACAGGCATATTCACACATGTAAACAAAGATGTACCTACCAGGATACTTTTCCCAATATTGTTCATAATCATGAAAGACTAGAAACAATCTAAAGGTTTATGTATAAGAAATTAATAATATAAAGTTATGATGCATATATACATATATGTATATATACATATAAAAATGCTGGTACAGTTGTATATATATTGTTGAATTTTAACCATAAGTATATATAATACCATAAGTATATATATTACTTTTTTAAATAAAAACATCAATTTAAAAAGACAACGTTTTTACACAACAGGGTTAAAAGGCAAAGAAACTTATTTACTCCTGCATAACTGGATGGAATGAGTAAGAAGACATCCTTTAATCCATAATTTCCTTTTTGGAAAAAATTAAATAAACTAGTTTAATCAGATACCTCACAGGTTTATCTCACTGTCTTTTTAGTTCATCTTCTAGGCACCAACAAAATTTGAAACATGGAAAAAATAAGGCCTATAAAATAGAAAATAAAATATAAAAGCTTCTATACATAGTATATTTAGAATCAAAACTCTTGTCTCTGTGTACAATCAAAATAGAGGGAAAAAAATGAAATTTCTAACAATTATTTTATCTTACATTTAACAATGTGCTTTTAACCCTTTTTTCACAGTAATAGCAGCTTTTAAGAAAATACTTTTGAGTGGCGCCTGGGTGGCTCAGTTGGTTAAGCATCCGACTTTGGCTCAGGTCATGGTCTCATGGTTTGTGAGTTTGAGCCCAGTATTGGGCTCTGCACTGACACTGTGGACTCTGCTTGGGATTTTCTCTTTCCCTCGCTTTCTCTTAAAATAAATAAATTAAAAAAAAAAAAAAAAAAAGAAAAGAAAAAGAAAAAACTTTTAACTGGAAATGTAAACTTGAATAAAAAATCAAATTAGGGGGTGCCTGGTTGGGTCAGTTAGAGGAGCATGCAACTCTTGATCTCGGGGTCCTGAATTCAAGCCCCATGTTAGGTGTAGAGATTATATTTAAAATAAATTTAAAAAGTTAAAAAATAATAATAAAATTAAATAAATAATTAGATTATGGCATTTTTTAGGTATTTAAAGTAAATTCTACATTTAATCTACATGGACGTAAGAAAATGAATTATCCTATTTTCTGATACCTTAAAGAGGAAGAAGAGAAAAGTTACCTGAAGTTGATGGACAAATCCAGCATTAGGATTAATACAAAATCTTCTTTCTTGAACATAAGCAAATGCATCTCTGAAAACAAAAAAAGAAAACTAAGGTGATGTTATTATTTCATGAATAATCTCACTTTTTTCATAATTTACCTAAAATAAGAACTTATCCCAAAAATTTACCTAAAATAGGAAATCATATACAGCTTTTACTACAGAGAGGTGGAGATGTAGAGGAAAAATCGACAGCATGGTCAGATGAAATATCACAATCCCGCTTATTTACCAGC
This sequence comes from Puma concolor, assembly GCF_028749965.1. Taxonomy (NCBI): domain Eukaryota; kingdom Metazoa; phylum Chordata; class Mammalia; order Carnivora; family Felidae; genus Puma; species Puma concolor. The sequence goes on from NC_141672.1 coordinate 48,168,118, forward strand.
TTGTGTTCTAAGGGAAGCTGCTCAACTTTCTAAACTTTATTTTTCTCATCTGTAAATTAGGGATTATAATAATTCCTATCTTGATAGGCTACTGTGAAGATGGAAGATATAAGTGTAAAGCACCTTTGTAGAGCATCTATCACACAGTACGTGCTCAAAATATTACCATTGTTTAAACAAGGAGAACTATATCTACTCCCTTGTGTTGTTGTAAGGCTTAAATGAGATAAAAGAGCCTAGAATAGTACCTTCCACAGACCCAATGTATGGAAGCTATTTTCACCATTATTATTACTGACAAGACACCAAATAATAAAGAGAATATATAAAACATAACGTCTAGCCAGCATTTATCTTTTTCAATTAAATAAATGAAGGATTTGTATTCAAATAATATTAAGAATTGACACTTTAGAGAGACAGAGTGAGAGTGTGCGAGCAGGTGGGGGGAGAGGCAGAGGAAGAGGAAAAAAGAGAATCTTAAGTAGGCTCCATGCCCAGTGCAGAGCCCAATGTGGGCTTCGAACTCACAACCCTGAGATCATGACTGAGCCAAAATCAAGAGTGGAACACTCGACCAACTGAGCCACCCAGGTATCCCTAGGAACTGACACTTTTAAGAAATTTAAACACAAAGGATACCAAACAAATTAAACAAGCATTTGAATGTCTAGTATTTATTAGTCATGTGGATCCAAGGCTGAATACAGCTCAAATGAAGAGACTAACAGAGAACATGATACAATGATGGATAAGTTGATACAGGCATATCACACAAAGTTTCACTGGCCATGTTAAAAATTATTAAGGATCAGAAACCTTTGAGAGCTTTTTGGGGGTACGGTGATTATATGACCAGATTTATCTTTTGAAAAGTTCACTCCTACTGTAGTGCAGAAAAAAACGGACTGGAGAAACAAAAGGATACATAAAACCACTAAGAAGGCTACCATTGGAAGAGTCCAGGAAAGACATGATTGGAGCTTGGATTGAAGATTAAATGATGATGAAGAGAAAGATAAAGTGACAGATTCAAGGTATATTTTAGGACATAAAACAGGTTGGTAAAGGGTCAGTTTAGGAGGTAAGGAGTGAATGACAAGGAGGTGTCAATGATTACAAGATTTCTAACATGTACAAGACACACTAAGAACAGGAAACACTGTACATTGACCAGTTTTTTCTTTTGTTCTGGGGCACTCTCTCTCTTTTATCTAGGTAGTATGCTTGGAAAAGTTGATTCTGGATAAGAAAGACTACACTGAATTATGAACAGAAGATGAAACAGTGCCTAGGTAATTTTTCACCCAACTATTGTTAAAGGAAAACGTAATAAATTAGCCTTTTATAATTTTTTTAACGTTTATTTATTTTTGAGAGAGAGAGAGAGAAAGAGAAACAGAGTATGAGTGGGGGAGAGGCAGAGAGAGAGGGACACACAGAATCTGAAGCAGGCTACAGGCTCTGAGCTGTCAGCACAGAGCCCGACACAGGGCTCGAACTCATGGACTGTGAGATCATGACCTGAGACGAAGTCGGAGGCTTAACCAACTGAGCCACCCAGATGCCCCTAGATTAGCCTTTTAAACAAGGGAAGCAATAAACATCTGTGTGTACGAGTTTGTGTGTGTGTGTGTGTCTAAGTTTTTAAACTCAGACTGAACAATTCTCTAGTAGTAAATAATTACTTTTCCAAGGGTTATTTCCAACTGTAACTATCATGGCTTCTTAAAATAACATTTAGCACTAGTTCCCTAAAACCCTAAAATATTAGCCTAAAGTATATCTACACAAGGTAGACAAGCTACAAAGGTTAAACGACTAAGCATGGAATATAAGAACCTGCCTAATCAAACATGACTAGATGACAAAATGAAGAGAATATCAACTTCAAACTCCCAAACTGTTTCCATTAAGCTTCATTTTAATGAGAATTTAAATTGGCTAGGTTTCAGAGTGCTTTCTTACCTGTACTTCATTCCAAATGTTTCCATAATGTATGCAATAACAAAGGCAGCACTGAAGAGGGGGAAAAAATTTTAGAAAAAAATAGAAAACACAACTCATTAATTAAATGCTAGGAAAAAAAATATAATCTCTAACTTCATACCTCCTGGAGATCCCTGCATTTCCATGGACAAGAACTTTTCCTGAAAAACAAGAAATAATTACTCTGACAAAATATATCTATCTATCTATCTAATTCAGCAACTAAAATATATTGAAACCATGTACTATACCATAGTAAGATAAATCCTTTCTTAAACGTTTTATGTTTTATACATACCATTTAGATACTTATTAACTTTCAAGTTTTACAATTTATATTACCTGTAGACTTTGAAATTAAAGACATTTAAAGCTGACCCAGAATTCAAAAATGGTTGTATAGGGTTACTTAAGAAAGCCTATCCAAATGAAACAAGGAGTTGGGAAAAAACAAATTTGGGAATAGTCTATTACATACAATTCCAACTTCCATACCCTTCATTTAAGACAAATGGTAACTAAAAAATTAACTATAACACATAATCTCCTGAAAATAAACACTGGCTACATAAAGAAATTACTATTTACCTCCAGTCTGTAAGCTTCCATCAATAAATTCTTTAGTCTGAAGGCAAAAGACATGTGTTTTAATAAAACATCTGGAGTAATATAAGCATAAAATACACAGAATAAAAATTATTGAAAAAAATTCCAGCTAATTTATATGAATACAAATCACCTTAATTCAAGAATTTCCAAAATACTACAAATGTGACTATTACAATTTTTTAAAATTATACAGGAGCTAAAATTTAATTTGAATTTAATAAATTCAAGGTGTGATTTCTCAGATATTTAGCGATCATAAAATGGTTTTAATAATAAATTTTCTTTAAATATAATCCCACAATTTTCAGTCATAACAAAGTAAAAGTAGCATGGGAAAGAATTAGTTTCATTATTATTAAGTTTTAGAACCACAATTAAGAGGTCAAATCACAAATTCTAAATATTAAAATATTTTATACCTACCATGGGAAAATAACGTATTATATTTTCAACTGGATTATCTGCAATATCCAAGACTAAATATCTGAAAATAGAATATTTTGTGATAAGCACACATTCAGATAAAATTCTATGTATAAAAAAATTTACAAAATTTCTTGGCAACCAAGAAAATAATGCAAAACAACTTTCAAAGTGTCATATGCCCAAGAACTGGGTCATAGATTTTATATTGCTTAAATACATACATAGCATTTTTAAATGCTTCAGCCTTAAATAACAAGTTAATATTTCTCTGATATTTTATAGTATAAAAAATCTATCTGGTTAAAACTGTAAAATCCCAAGAAGGAAGAAACTTTCCTCTATATCAGAGTGGACCTAGAATATAAAGACAAAAAGTGTCTGTATTCCTTATTGTTATTCTTCTATTTCTACTAACTTCCCCATGGACTAGAAGATTCTTCTCTGAGTGGCCCTGTGACCACTCCTCACAACCCTATATAGGACGATTCAGAGTAAGCCCAAAGTCTCAAAGAGAGGAAGGTAATCAAAATAGAAGTCTGATGGAGCCAGAATGATGGGAGTCAAATATCCATTGCTTGAACTAACCTTCAGTAGAGCAAAAAAAAAAAAAAAAAAATCAACCAGGAGACCACCTGTCCTACAATTTTACACTTTGGAAAACACTGAAAATAAGATATTACTCATATGCTAGGCTTATTTTATTTTGTGAAAAACTTCCATTTCTAACCTACCCAAGACTACTTGCTTATTAATACATCTATAGTAATTAAGATACAAAATTAATTTTTAAAGTCAATATTGCCTTAAAAATTACAGTTCTTTAGCAATCATTTAGGTGGTTAACAACTTCAGTAAATTCAGGGCTTATCACAGAGAACCCAAAACTCAGTATCCAAGGATAATCCAATGTAAAAACCAAAAGGATTCTGACAATGGCTGTCTCCTCAAGTGATTTTGTAGACTGAACTGTTACATAAAACACAGCTTCATAGAAAAAAAAGTTAATTCAGCATCAATCTAACATGTTTTATTACACACCATTTTGAGTGTCAAAAACTATTAGCAGAACTATCAATCTATAAGCCAATATTCTAAATCTAAGGAGAAAGAATTCTTCCATTAGGATAAAATAGCTGCACACAGGACATTTTGGTACTAAAAACAAAAACACAAATTAGAAATGTATAGGATGGCATTTTAAAATATCACACTGTAATTTTCTTTAATATATGTTAAGTCTATATGTGTGTAAGCATAATACACATATGTATGATAGAGTAAGATTTACAAGGAACATGCCAAAATGTTAACTAAAGTGTTTTCTCTGGGTTGTGGAATTGTGGATGATTTTACATTTTTCTTAGTGTCATTCTGTATTTTCCATAGTATCTATAAAGAAGAAGGATTTCTTTCACAATTAGAAAAAAAAATTCAATCTATTTTATTTTAGAATAGAACATCTCTTTGTTAAAATAAGTTTTTAGGGGCACCTGAGTGGCTCAGTCAGCTAAGCATCTGACTTCGGCTTAGGTCATGATCTTGCTGCTCATGAGTTCAAGCCCGGCTTCGGGCTCTGTGCTGACAGCTTGGAGCCTGGAGCCTGCTTCAGAATCTGTGTCTCCCTCTCTTGCCCCTCCCCAACTCATGCTGTCTCTCTCTCTCTCTCTCACACACGTACACACACACACAAATGAACATTAAAATTTTTATAAATTTAAAAAATTTATAAAATTTTAAAAAGTTTTTATTAACTGAAAAATATGTACACATGGTAAAAAATTCTAACAATATAAAAATATTTGCAATAAAAAAGTAGGCCCTTCTACCAGACTCTAAATTTCTCTTCTCAGAAGCAACCACTGTCAAATTTCTGGTGTGTTAGTCTAGAAATTTTCCATGCATATACAAGAACCTATGTCTAATGTATGTATTTTTAAACACATTGAGAGTATATATACACTTGGTTGTACACCTTGCTTTTTTAATAAATCTTAATGATTATTCCATATCAACACAGAAATATTTCATTCTTTTTCATGGTTATAGGATTCTATTGTACATTCACACACACTATATATTTTTTAATTTTTTAATGTTTATTTTTGAGAGAGCGTACACACAAGTGGGGGAGGGGCAGAGAGTGAGAGGGACCTAGAATATGAAGAAGGCTTCAGGCTCTGAGCTGTCAGCACAGAGCTGGATGTGGGGCTCAAACTCACAGAGTGCAAGATCATGACCTGAGCCAAAGCTGGACGCTCAACTGACTGAGCCACCCAGGCACCCCTACACAATATATTTCAGAATGTCCTGTATTGATGGAAAATCAGGTTGCTTTCATTTTTACAATCAATCAATCAATCAGAGAATTACAACAATATGTTTTTATATAGATACACAGTATCTCTAGAATATTTGAGTTAATAGTAGCTGCCTCCCAAGAGAGAAGCTGGAGCTTGGGTTTAGAGGAGAAAAGAGACATACTTTATTTACACACCTTTTTTGCACCCTTTTTTATATCACTGTAATATATAGACTTATTTTTAAAATAAAGTTAAAATAAAACTAAAAACCATTAGATGCTCAACCACACTCATTAGAAGATAAACGAGAAAGGCAAATTAGAACTACGTGAGACATCATTTTTACTCTAGAAAATTGGGAAAAATTACAACTGTTTTACAATTTGTCTTAGAGATACCAAGGAAATAGTCTCTTCTCATTCACTTCATAGTGGGAATGTAAACTGATACAACTCATTGGGGGGCAATTTGCAACATCAATTAAAATTTTAAATGCTCATATTCTTTGATGCAATAATTCCACTTCTACACTTTATCCAACTGATATATTCACACATGAATTAAATGAAATGCATGGGAATACCTGCTATATTAGCAGACTGGAAACAATCTAAATACCCAACAACAGGAGACAGACTGAATAAATTTTAGTATAGCTATTCAATGGATTACTATGAAACTTTAAAAAATCAGTGCAGCTCTCTAAGTAATAATATGAAGCAATCTCTAAAAGTAAATTAAAAAAAAAAATCTTTAAGCCAGTGTAAAAAATAAAAGTTTATCTGTAGGACTGTTTGTATATACAACATAATCCTGGAAGGATACTCAAAGAGTAACAGTGAATGCTTCTAGAGGGGAACTGGCTATCTAAGGGATAAGGATAGGGAAACTTTTCAGTATACTGTACATGTTTTTGAATCTTTAAAATTCTGCATTATATGATTTAGTTACTTATTTAAGAATTTAAAGAAGTTTATTTTTTAAATGATATACCTATATGAGCATCCTTATAAAACATATATGTACAGAAGTCTGCTATAATAAAATCAACTTGAAATAAAAATACATGTTTGCTACCCATAACATTTTAATACATCATAACCATAATTCTTACCTAAATAATTGTTGAAAGTTTGGTTTAACAAAGTTTGCTTCAATATTTTGTCTTATGCATATTATATGGGTTATTCCATATTTCTGTAGAATAGGTAGCTATAAAAAGAGAGGGACAAGGGAGAGAAATAGTTTAAAATACAAAACATCGCCTTGCTGTAACATAGGTGTTTGAAATACACAGGACTGAACATTAAAATTACATAGCCACATCTGAGCTTTAGGCACAGGGTATTAAAGCTAATTTTACAATAATTTACCTGAAGTGATAGGTAAAATATTTCAATGATTTAAGATTAATATATACTACATATGCTCAAAAGGCTAATAAGATTATTTTACATCCATAATTTTAGGGCTTGTTGAGACCTTAAAGATCATTTATTTGGTAAACAATACTATATAGTGGTTAAAGGCTTTGTAGTCATGAGAATCCCAACCTCTATCTTCCAGCTCTGCTAATGACCTGAGCTCTGTGGTTCGGTACTAACCTTTCCACTGAGTGGTTAGATGAATTACATAAGATAATATATGTAAGGAATTTGGCACAGTGCCTGGGGCACATGGCAAGCGTTCAGTAAATGGTAATTACATATACTGACTACAAACTTTATTCTTTAGAAGGGACTGCTAAGACATAAACAATTATTGAACATCACTGACATAGTTAATTGGAATACCAGGGCCCAAATCTCCCTGCCTCTCTCAGTACACTTTTTCTGATACAAGCCAGAATTAACTTATACAGTTCACAGACTAAAGTTTCAGTTTAAAAATTTTTCTCAAGTTAACTGGCAACTCCAAATGATATTATATTCTGTGGTGTCTTTTGGCTATACATTTAAAGCAATTTAATGTGACATTTAAAGCAATTTAATATATTAAATATATTAACATTTAATATAAGATGTTATATACATATACTATATGTGACGTAATACATATGTGTTATTTTAATAGAATGTAAATTCCAAGAGAACTATGATTTTGTTCACAGATTCATATTAAGTATGTATAACAGTGCCTTGAAAATATTAACTGTTCAACAACTATATGTTTGTTAAATATATTTAACAAATCATGCTGGCATAAGGAATCAGAATTCATAATTTTGAGTTTTCTATGAAACTTTTCAGCTTACGCTCATATATTTAATTCCCACTTTCTGCATTAAATAGTCCAGAACAATAATACTAATAATCCATCAGAGAAGTCAAAGAATAATTTATATTTGTTATGGACTGAATGTTTGTATCTCCCTAAAATCTGTATGTTGAAGTCCTAACTTCCAAGTTGGTATTAGGAGATAGGGCCTTTGGAAGGTAATCAGAGATTTAGATGAGGTCATGTGGGTAAAGCCCACATGATGGAATTAGTGCCCTGAAAAAAGGAACAGCCATCAGGACTTTGTCTCTCTGCCATGTAAAGATACAGCAAGAATGCAGCCATCTGCAAGCTAGGAAGAGGGCCCTTACCAAAACCTAACCATGTTGGCACCTGATTTCAGATTTCCCAGCCACTTCAACCACAAGAAATAAATGTCTGATGTTTAAGCCATTGGTCTATAGTATTTTATTACAGCAGCCTGAGCTAAGAAAATATGGCTTTCAAAAGTTTAAAATGTTAATTTTTGCAGCAAATGTTCTGATGTCTGGCATATACTAGATAGAGTTTAATTATCTTTGTATTTCCTGAGTGTACCCTGAGTTAAAAGAAGGGAGGTAAACACTTGGTAGGATTAATATTTAATCAATGTTCCATATTCACATTTACTAAACTGTCAAAATGTATTCAATATCCATTCTTTATACTTGATCTGTGATATATAAAGATACTTTATTAATGTGAGAAATCACAGGAAGATATATATAACTATGGATAAAAATCTGCTTTAACACAAATCTTGAAGGCACATTAAACTATTACTAAGTAAAAAAAAAAAAAACAAAAAAAAACACAAAACCTTAACAAAATAGGACCCAAATGTAATAGCATACAGAATACTTTTACTTTCCAATGGATTTTCATTTATATAAAGCAAATTATGACTTACTCATACCTACAAACTACAGAAAAAATTGTATAAAAAGAAACAGTTCACTACTGACAAAGAGCCTAAATTTGTCCCTTTTCAAAAAAATTTTTTTAACATTTATTTATTTTTGAAAGACAGAGACAGAGTATGAGCAGGAGAGGGGCAGAGAGAGAGGGAGACACAGAATTTGAAGCAGGCGCTAGGCTCCGAGCTGTCAGCACAGAACCTGATGCTCAGGGCTCAAACTCACAAACCGCGAGATCATGACCTGAGCCGAAGTCAGACTTAACTGACTGAGCCACCCAGGAGCCCCAATTTGTCCCTTTTATTAAAACTGTATTTGAATGTAATAAAAGATAAGCTTAACTAAACGAGTATTAGAAAGGGAGTTTATTCCCTAAGATTTATCTGTTATTATTTGTTGTTGTTACATATTTTTAGGATGATGGTATGAAAAGGAAGACAAGCTGTTCTATGGTGATTCAGAATGAGAAATAATCAAATTTCGCCATAGAAACTTTTCCTCAGTCTAATAATTAGACCATGGTGAAGGCGATGGTAAAGAGGTTTTGAGGAAATCTATAAACAAATAATTTAATGTGACAAATACTATAATAGATATATTTATAAAATGCTGTGGGAATACAAAAAGTAATCTAACAATTTTTGTGAATACTATTTTGTGAATACTACATTATTTGGCTTTTGTTTGTCTTAAGTAAATCAGTTAAGTCTATAGTTAACTACTCTATCCTTTCCTTAGTACTTTTTTTTTTTTAAGCAACACTGTGCCTATCCAACCCAGCTGTAGACCATCAAAACTAGGTTTACTCTTATATATGCCTCAATAGTCAAAAAGCCTTCCAGTTTCAAAGAAATGACTCTAACTCTAAAAAAACTCCCAATCAAAGGGCAACTGGGTGGCTCAGTTGGTTAAGCGTCCAACTTCAGCTCAGGTCATGATCTCATGGTTTGTGGGTTCGACATCCTGCATTGTACTCTGTGCTGACAGCTGGAGCCTGGAGCCTGCTTCTGATTCTGTGTCTCCCTTTCTCTCTGCCCCTACCCTGCTCATCCTTTATCTCTAGCAAAAATAAACTAACATTAAAAAACAAAACAAAACAAAACAAAACCTCCCAGCCACCCAAAATTCATAAATACATTAAATTAAATCATTAGATTTAAAAATTCTACAGTTTTGCGGGCACCTGGGTGGCTAAGTCGGTTGAGCATCCTACTTTTGATTTCAGCTCAGGTCATGATCCCAAGGTCATGGGATTGAGCCCTGCATTGGGCTGTGCACTGAGCGTGGAGCCTGCTTGAGATTCTCTCTCTCTCCCCAACTCTCACACTCTCTCTCCAAAACGAAACAAAAAGAAAAAAGAAAAAAAAATTCTACAAATTTTTTTTTACAAAACTTACCATAGGTAGAGTAGGTATCATACACAAGAATAGTGACTTCAAAATAAGGTATCAGGGAAAACATTTGTGATACACTGTTTCACATTATAACTCAAAGCAAATTAGTAGCACTGTCATAATTCCTAAGACTGAATCCCCTAGTAAGTGGCAAATTGCTACATATATTAAAATGAATCTAAAAAAATCAATAAATAAAAATTAAAAAAAAAAAAAGAAAGAATCTACCATGTTAAATGTGTAACTAAAGAAATCCATTTCAATGCTCTGGTTTCTCTTCAAATCGCATAAATCTTTCGCCTTTTACTAAAGAAATCCATTTCAGTTTGACTATATAGGAGACAAGAGACATATATGTGGTATAATACTTTACAACCTGGAGCATCCAGGTCTCTAAAGTTTGGAAAAACAGAAATAAGATTTTACCAATTAAAACACGTGCATACACATGCACATATACACGCATTTACCCTTGATAAGGAAAGATTAACTAAAATGTTAAATACACTTATTTTGGGCTTTAATTCTATCTCACTGTTCAGAGATATGATTAGCAATGATAGATACCTAATCTTTTAGAGGGTAAATAAAGGTCAATTATCAATTGGTAAATCTTTCAAACACATGGATTCATGAAAAAACTGATTTATAAAAGCTCATTTGTGATTGATGATGAAATATTTGAGAATCACTGGTACAGTAAAATTTGGAAAGAGGCAGGTACTCCAGAGTGACATGCAATATTTGTGGACCTTCTCTCTTACAACTAAAAAATTTATTCCAAAAAAGCTGGTTAATAAAGTCTCTTGACGAACTTAATCTAAAATTCATACCTTGCTTTTCATGGCAGAAGAATATGGGCCTAAAAACAATCCAGGTAAAATTTCCTAGAAAAAAAAAAAAATTGAGAGATTTACCATCAACAATTTAAATATACACAAACCATGTACCACATAAGTGAACTTGTGGAGTTTTCATAGTTGTTATAATAATTTATTAAAAAGCTTGCTATCTAGGGACGCCTGGGTGGCTCAGTTGGTTGAGCGTCCGACTTCGGCTCAGGTCATGATCTCACGGTCCGTGAGTTCGAGCCCTGCGTCGGGCTCTGTGCTGACAGCTCAGAGCCTGAAAACTGCTTCAGATTCTGTGTCTCCCTCTCTGTCTCCTCCTCCCCCCTCACACTCTGTCTCTGAAAAATGAATAAACCATAAAAAAAAAAAATTAAAAAAAAAAAAAAAAAAAAAAAAGCTTGCTATCTAGGGAATATTCCCTAGCCACACTGAGCAAAGACCGGGAAGAGAAATGCAGATTTGCTTTATATATCAAATGAAACATTTAAAGTTTAAATACAGTTCTGAAAAGTCAGATATTTGAACTTCCACAGTGCTTTTTATAAGCAGTTTGGATAAAATTAGCATATTGTATGACTGGCTTTTAGATTAATTAAAACATCTCTTATTTTACTTATATTCTCTGCTCTAGTCTAGAAATAAAGTAGACATAAAGAAAAATTACCCCTTTGGAATTACACAAAACCTTATTCAGCCAAATCAAAAGTAGCACAAGATACAAGAAGATTAGAACTGTTTCCTTCAGTTAATAAAAGTATTCTTGCAAAGTTTAAAAAAGACCAGTATCAACTGCTTGCCTATTGACAGTTTCAGCAATTTAAATACTTTCCAAATGCTAGATTAAAATTTTTCTATGTGAATTCAATATAGAAAGATTTTAGTTGACCTATACCATAGCCTAGATAATAATACAGTATAATTCTGTAGTTCTGTTTTATGAAACATCATAATTATTTTTGTATAGGTCTGATTTCTCCTATCAGTTTCTTGTGGGCACAAATTACATTTTACTCCCCTTTGCATTTCCCATAGCACCAAGTAAATGCCTCATAGGTACTAAGATATTTTTTAAAAGAGAATTTTCACTAATAGAGAAAGGAAACATATTTTTAAAAGTCAAGGTATTTCTAGGAACAGGAGACACTGCTTGATTCTGGGGCTAGCAGAGTGACTGTAAGTAAGAAATGCAAAAGAAAAACAAACTGCTATGAAGGTTAGCTATCACTTTATTATTCCACATTTGGAGTATTCAAATCAGTCTTCTGGAGGACTTCATTATGGAAGTTGTGTCTGGAAATCAGACACAAAGAGGAACAATTACTCAAGAGTGATTTGCTTTATGGTCAAATCTTATAGACTTGTCTAAACTAGCCAAACACAGAAAGCAAACTGTTTTCAACAGAAATATAAATATTGTATCCAATTTTTCAGATTAGGAAAAACAGTGACTCAGCACATATATATACATATATGTATGTATGTATGTATATAGTAGAATCATGGTAGTATATATGTATATTTACATTTATATGTATATATTTATATGTATATACATACATATATGTATGTATATGTGTGTGTGTGTATATATATATATATATTACCATGATTCTACTATAAGGAAGAAAGGCAACAATTCATTTCCCATTTTTTAATGTTAACCTTTAAATATGTTGATTTTTTAAATAGTCAATGAGGAACCTACAGATCATGAGCCAACAGGTCTTAAATCCTTTGTGAAATCAGTTATTTGATGATAATAATAGTATGGACTGGCCTGAATAAACAAAAAGGTTATCTTACCTGCATCTCTCGTCTCATAGGGTAGGTCCATTCCTTTAAATAGAAAGAAAACCCAAGAACAAAAATAAATAACATTATGAAAAATGTTACCCAATTAAAAGTTTAAGATGTGACATACAAGTGTATGGATTAAAAAAAAAATACATTATACTTAAAGAATATTCTATGAATAGATTCAATTGGCTTCACAAACACCTAAAAATTTAAGTGCAAGAAACAATGATTAAGGTATTCTTTAGGTAACTGGGCTTCCAAAATTATGATTATGTTACTTCATACAACGGATAGAATAGCTCATTAACTAAAAGAACGGATATTCCAGAAATTTCTCCCAAAAACTGATCCACCAAGTCAGAAATGTCAAATAGCTTTTTGTCATTCAGTTAACTCTAATCAACTAACAGTAGATAGCTAAAACACTGTGAGCAAAGACTCTGGAAGAAGAGTACTCTGATCAATGAGCAGTATCTGCAATGGACTCAAAGAGTGTTAAGTAATAGGTATTTGCCATCCCTGATCTAAACCTCTAGATGCTTATCAAACAGGCTTTCTCATACATTACTTCATCTTAAGATTCTTTCAGTTCAATTCCTTTTAAATATACATTTCATGGAAGTAAAGAATTCATCCTGTTTTTTGGAATGCAGATCAATATAAACAAGTTGGAAAATAATGCAAAATGCCAATGGCAAAAGACAGAAAACATTTTAAAAGTTGGGACAAGAAAAAAGCAATTCCAGTGAACTGATATGATAAAGAATCAAATCCTCATTTGTAAATGGACTGCATTCCAAGTTTCTAACCTGACTGCTTAAAACTCAAAATTATAAATAGAAATGAGCTTCCTAAAGTTAAAACTGGAAAAGCTTTAAAAAAAAAAAAACAAAAAAACACTTTTATTTTCAGATGAAAGGGATCAAAGGGTATAAGCTTCCAGTTATAAAATAAGTTATGGAGTTGAAAAGTACAGCATAGGGAAGATAGTCAATAATTTGGAATAACTTTGTATGGTGACAGAAGTTAACTACATGTATCAATGTGAGCACTGCGTAATGTACAGAACTGTCCAGGGGTCCCTTGCTGGCTCAGTTGGTAGCATATGAGACTCTTGATCAGGGGGCTGTAAATTTAAGCCCCACACTGAGTGTAGAGATTACTTAAAAATACAGAAATGTCCAATCACAATGTAATACACCTGAAACTAATATAATGCTATGTCAAATATACTTCATTTAAACATTCATTTAAACAGATAAAACCTTTTTCATTTTTAAATAATTTTAGAACTACAGAAAAGTTAAAAATAGTGCAAGGAATTCCCCTTACCCTTCGCCTAGATCTTCTAAATTAGAAAAGTATTTTTAACACATAAGGTATAAATATTATATACCTGTAATGGAATTCCATCTTAGCTAGGATGCAATGGGGAATACCCCTATCAGAAGGGTGGCAAGCTATCAGCAGATGGGAGGAGGGGGAAGAGGGAAAAGCAAGGAAAGCAGGAAAGAATGTGGTGTTTTGCAGAACAAGCAGCTATGGCTAGGTGTTCCACCAGAGTTACCTCCTTGCATGAGCCAGTTTGACCCAGTTTGGAGCTTTTCACCTATGTAGAAGTGCCCCGAGTTGCCCTTAAAGTTACCTTTAGCTCATTATAAGACTAAGATCTCCTACGGGCAAGGTTCTCCAACCATTTTTTGAAAATACAATGTATGCACTAGTATGTTGACATACTTAAGCATGCAAAGTTGAACCCAAGAGCCTAGGTAACAAAATATATGTAAGTTCCTTAATGTATCAAGCATCCTGGCTCTGTTTCCTAGCACACTGAACAAAAGTTTCATGCATGAACCCCAAGGGGAGACAGTGCTTTGAGAGCCATTTCCCTGTCTCCTCACCTGTGACAAGTAATAAAAACTCTTTGCTTTCAACACTTCCTTGGGTTGTGTTCAATTTAATGTACCCCAAGCAGCAAACTTCTTGAGTCTGGCTACAGAAAAGACAGAATAGTACTCCTGCAATGACAACCAGCATTTTTTTTTTTTTTTAATAAAGAAGAGAAACTAAGTATTTTTTGTTTTACATGTTGAAAATGGATCTTGGCAATGTAGCAGAAATAGACTATAAACCTGAGAAGCCATATCCTGAGAGGATCTACTGATCTTTCATGGCCTTATTATCTTCGTTCTTTTAAAATGGGAGTATAAAAGAACACAGAATGAAGTGTTAAAATGCCCAAACATGAACGTAGAGCTCAATGAATTTTTACAAGCAATATATCCATGTAATCACCATCCAGATCAAGATTTCTGTCATCCCAGGAAGTTCCCTCCTTTCTCTTCTCAGTCAAAACCCTCTCTTTCAGAGGTGACCACTGACTTCTATCAATATAGATTCGTTTTAGCTATTCTTGAACCAAATATAAATGGAATCACAACAGTACTATTTTATGTCTGGCTTCTTTCACTCAGCCTAATGCCTGTGAGATTTATCCATGTTGCATGCTAGTAGTTTGGTCCTTTTTATTGCTGTGCAGTATACTATTGTATGAATATTCCACAATTTACTCATTATCCTGTTGGTGGAGATTTAAGTAGCTTCAGGGTTTGGGCAAATAAGAATAAAGGTGCTATGAAAATTATTTTATGTTCCCCTTGATACACACATGCATTTCTTTCTCTTAGATATAAAAGTAACAATGGAGGAGCACCTGGCTGGCTCAGTCAGAAGAGCATGCGACTCTTGATCTTGGGGTTGTGAGTTCAAGCTCCACATTGGGTGTATAGATTACTTTAAAAAATAAAATCTTTAAAAAAAAAAAGTAGCAATGGAATTACTAGGTCACAGAGTAGGCCTACTTTTGGGTTTACTAGACACTATCAAAAGTTTTCCAAAACCAATTTACACTCTCACCAGCAACATATGGGAGTTCTGTTCCACATCCTCACCATGGCCTTAATTTAAATGACACTGTACATGTGAGACATAAGACAAAGCCTAGGACCTGATCAAGAGGGAAGTCAGATCAACACCAAAAAGCAACACTCTCAGTGGATAAACACTCTCAGTAAATGAGAAACACTCAAAAGGCAACACTCTCAGTGAATGATAAACTGGGGAGGTTGGCAGGGAGGGTGGGGGATGACTCACCTCATCCCCAGTAAATGAGTACCTTTGCCTTTCTGAGCTTTGGCTCTGAGTAGAATGTGGTAGTAGTGGTGGCCACAACCTGGCCTTTGCTCAACTTTGGCATTAGAATTCAATTATTTTTGTTAGGTCAAGTGAAAATTGAATGTCAAGTGGTCCTGGGTAGATCATGTCCATGGGTTCTTGGAAAAAACAAATGCATTTTCTCTCTGGAGAAGAATACCCTAAACCTAGATCAGAAATAATTCACAGAGATGAATTCCAATGAGCTCACAATTAAGAATCAAATTTTAAGAGGAGGAAAATACTGGTTTAAGCGGCAGACTTCGGCTCAGGTCATAGCTCAGGGTTTATGGATTTGAGCCCCACGTGGGGCTCTGTGCTAACAGCTCAGAGCCTGGAGCCTACTTTGGATTCTGTCTCCTCTCTGCCACTCCCCCACTCGTGCTCTGTCCCTCTCTCCCTCAAAAATAAAAATAAAACATTAAATAAATAAATAAATAAATAAATAAATAAATAAATAAATAAAATCAGTGGATAGACTAAACAGTAGACAAAGAGAGAACTTGTGTACTGGAAAATAGAATTGAAAAAATGATCTAAATTCAGTGTTGGAAAATATGATCAGTTAATAGACTTATTAAGATTGAATTAAGAAGTCTAACTTCCATAAAATCTAAGTTCCAGAAGGGAGAGAAAATAAAGGAGAGATAATATTACACAAGATATTAATAAGAATTTTCCAAAACTGGTTAAAGACACCACACCCCAGAAATAAGTAGCTCAACAATTCCCAAGCAAGATAAAGGAAAGAAATACAAAGTTAAATAGAGCACACCACACATAAAGAGAAGAAATTCTTTTTCCACACTAAAAGCAAAGAGAGAAATGGAAAAGAACAGAGTCCAAAAGACCTTCATATATGCACTCAATTTTCCTGAAAGATAACAAGGCATTTCAATGTAGAAAAAAAACATCTTTCAACAAATGGTGTGGGAACAATTAGACAAATATCTAGAAAATAAATCTTGATCTTGACCCCTCATCACCCCCCACTCTAAACCCTCCTCACATACAAACATCTTGTCTTCACTGTTGTATGTATTCCCAACATTTGATGACAGTGCCTGGCACACAGTAGGCACTCAATACATATTTGTTGAATAAATAGGGGGAAAAAAGGTGTATGTGTATAAATATATATAAATGCAAAAATGATAAAACTTCTAGGAGAAAACAATATCTTTGCAACCTTGGGAAAAGCAAAGATGTCTTAAAGAGGGCACAAAAGGTACTAAGCATAAAGGAAAAAAATTTTGATAAATTCGCTTTCATGAAAATTAAAAACTTCTGCTCAATGAAATACACTGCTAACAGATCAAAAAAGCAAGCCACAAACTGAAAGAAAATATTTGTAATTTATATACCCAACAAAAGACGTATATCCAAAATACATAAATATGCATCAACAATAAAGTGACAACCCAATTTTTTAAATGGGAAAAGAACTAACAGACATCCCACCATGGAAGGTATATAAATGGCCAACAGCACATGCAAAGGTGCTCAACATCACTGGTCATTAGGGAAATTCAAATTAAAAACACAAGATACCACTACACAACCACTAATGGCTAAAGTTAAAAACACAACACCAAATGTTAGTGATGATGTGGAGCAACTAGGAGTCTCAACATTGCTAACTGGAGTGTAAAATGAAATGATAAACATACAGCTACCCTATATAATCTAGCAATTCCACTCCTAGGATTTAACAGAGAAATAAAAACGTATGTCCACAAAAAGACTTACACAAGACTATTTAAAGCACCTTTATTCATCAACTCCAAAAAACCCAAATGTCTACTGTATATTCATACAATGAAATAATATTCAGCAATAAAAAATCTACTACTACCCATAAGTACAACATAGGTGAATTTCACACATATTATGTTAAATTAAAAAAGCCATAAACAAAAAAGTCCACTTTACATGATTCTATTTAAAGTTCAAGAACAGATAAAACTAAATTATGGTTACAGAAATCATATTATTCAATGCCTATTGTGGAGCAGGGTAGGGATTGCCTGGAAATGAACATGAAATAACTTTCTACACTAATAGAACTGGTATATATCTTGATAAGAGTAGGATTACACTGGTGTATATATTTAATAAAAATTACTGAATTGTGGACTTAATATTTGTGCATTACACTCAGTATAAATTTTTACTCCTACTTAAGAAAAGAGAGCATGCAACAAAACCAAGATATTAAATACAAAAGAAAGACAATTAGACTGTCCTTGACTTCTCAACTGCAAGAATAAGACTGAAGAATAATGCATTCAAAGTAGTGAAATAAATAATGGCGAACCTAGAATATATGCTCAGAAAATCATCTTTCAAGAACAAGAGTGAGATATAAGATTGATTCCATTCAAACAAAAACAGAGAGTTTACTACCAGTAGACTCCTATTAAAGGAATTTCCAAAACATATTTTTGAAATGGTATTGTTTTCTCTATCTTTCATTTCTACTTTAGGTACAGAGCCTAAGTAACTGAGTTAAAGCAGTCTGACTCCAGAAAAACTGACACCCAACAGCCTCTCAATGTAAGAAGGAACTATATAGCAAACAGTAATCAAACAAATATTGACTACATAAAATGATTATATTATTAAAATAGGGATTAACAGAAATAAAGTATATAATTTCCAAGCCAAGAGAGGGGGAAATGTAATCAATTTGTACATTGAACACATGAATGTTCATGTGCTTCTTTAACTTACCAATACGTTATAACCTTTTATATTTAAAAGTTTTTAAAGAACTTAGGCCAAACACTGTCATTTTCATCATGGTACCCCTAACACTGAGCATAGTGCCTGCCACAGAATAAGTACATGACAGGCATTTTGGAGATATATGGCACTAGATTCTATGGATCTTTCTTTTTTCCCCTTTCTTAAAAAAAAGAAAAAAGATTCTTGATTAGTCTGACAGCCTTATCTTCCTGAAGAAACCTGTCAGAGCTGCCAGAAAGAAGAAAAGTGATTAAAGAAATGTGTACTTTTGAGTTTACCTCAAATGAAATCTCTAAAAATTATGCATGAAAAAAGAAAAACAGGAGAACATATTCCAGGGAATATCTGGCAATAAATATGTCAGAAGGCACTCAAAGACACAGGATAAATGTGCTTCCTTCTAGAACATATCAATTTTACCAAGAAATTTTTTTTTTTTGGAGAAAAAGTGTCTTCACTGGCCATTACTTTAAAATATTTTTATACTAAAACAAACATGACCATATGGGACAGAGTGCAAAATTTACCTGAAGTTTTAAGTGAATCAGGAGGCTTCAAAGAAATTTTGAACTTCCAAAAGGTTGTATACAATGGAACACGTATGCTATATTTATATAAGGAAGACATTACAGGAGTAAAAAACAAGTTGTATAGCAGGAGAGAATGAAAAATTATTCCTATACGCCTAACAAATAAGCACATAGCCTACTTTTGTGACCATCAGACTTGCTGTAATAGGTATGGATCCTTTGAAATCTAAAAGGCTTTCTCTCACAGAAAATGTCATTAACTATTCCTAGTGTTAGCATTAGATTTTGATCTCAAGCGCCTATCGTCTTTGTTTACCTAGTCCTGATTATTACTCTGCAAAACAAATCTTAATCCTGCCTTGTCTACCAATTCTGCCTATGCCTCTAGCAGACTAGACCAAGATTTTAAGTCATTCATGCTCACTGTCTTGTTCTACCAGACATCCATCTGTCTGAACATGTTTCTAACAACCATATCTTATATTACAACCAAACCTATATTACACTCAATCTTAATCTCAGCCTGCCCACACTGCTGCTAAAATCCATCTTTTAGATATGGCAGTAGTAATAGGGCAAATTCCCAATGATCTATTATGAATTACTACTATAGTTAATTAGTAGAATTGGTTTCCCAAACACAGATGATTAGTCAAGCAGTCCAACTATATTTTTCAAACCAAAGCAACCCAGCTAAACCAAAATACCCCTAATTGTGATATATATCATGCTTCTGGTGAAAATTAATTCACAAATGAAAATCCTTCAATCATCAATATGACCTAGAAGGTACGGCATATTAAAACACCTTTCAGGTTCTCTCCTTCCTTCTCATACAAATGCAGTTACATGAGCTATACAATTGCATTGATGGGATAGAAATTGAACTTTGGGAATAGGAAATGTTATAAAAATGTTCAAAGATCAATAAGTAAGTAAATAAACTCAGCAAAAGATACAGACTGTAACCATTAGATAAAATAAAAACTTAATTCTTATCAGCACATGTATCAGGCTGGCTAAAACCTAGAACATTTAGAAATACCAAACAAGGGCACCTGGGTGGCTCAGTCGGTTAAGCGTCCAACTTTGGCTCAGGTCACGATCTCACGGTTTGTGGGTTCGAGCCCTGCGTCGGGCTCTGTACTAACAACTCAGAGCCTGGAATCTGCTTTGGATTCTGTGTCTCCCTCTCTCTCTGCCCCTCCCCCACTCACACTCTGTCTCTCTTTCTCTCTAAAATAAACATTTAAAAAAATCTTTAAAAATACCAAAATAGATTGGGGTGCCTGGGTGGCTCAGTCGGTTAAGCGTCCAACTTCAGCTCAGGTCACGATCTCACAGTCTGTGAGTTTGAGCCCCGCGTCAGGCTCTGTGCTGACAGCTCAGAGCCTGGAGCCTGCTTCAGATTCTGTGTCTCCTTCTCTCTCTGCCCCTCCCCTGCTCATGCTCGGTCTCTCTCTGTCTCAAAAATAAATAAAAACATTAAAAAAAAATACCAAAATAGATTATAAATGCAGGTGCACTCATAAATAAATAAACAAATAAATAAATATTGAAGGGATATAGAGAGGTAGAAGGGCATTCAAGTAAGATGATTTTAAGTCAGTTACTCATAAACCTAGCTGCCATTAGAATTATCTGGTTCCATCTCAGATCAGTTAAATCAGAGAAGGTGATGATAGGGCCCAGGAATGGTTATTTTTTAAAAGCCCCTTGAGTAATTCTACTCTATAGTCAGGTTTAAACAGCAACATTCTAAATTTAAAGGGATCTTCAGTCAGAAATATTAAGGAATTCCTATTTTTTATTCTGTACTATGGGAGTCAAAAGAGAAAACAGAAAGAGTAACATTTAAGTTGCCAAATTGCAACTGAAATAAATAACACTTTCTGTCTGAAAAGAAAACAATTATTGAATTATAAAACCAACAGCCCTAACTATGCAACTAATTTATTTAAAAATTGGTAGTGTGGGGTGCCTGGGTGGCTCAGTCGGTTGAGCGTCCGACTTTGGCTCAGGTCACGATCTCATGGTTTGTGGGTTCGAGCCCCACGTCGGGCTCTGTGCTGACAGCTCAGAGCCTGGAGCCTGCTTCCAATTCTGTGTCTCCTTCTCTCTCTGCCCCTCCTCCACTTGTGCTCTATCTCTCAAAAATAAATAAATGTAAAAAAAAATTTTTTTAATTTAAAAATTGGTAGTGTAAGCTGCTCTCTTCTTCACATCTAAAAAAAAAAAAAACTACTGTAATCTTGTCACAAGACTCTACTATCAAAACCAACCAAGATTCTTATATTAATTCAACATTTGTTAAGCTTATGGTATATACCAGACATTGTGATAAGTGCAAGAAACAGTGGGGACTAAGGCAAGAACATTTTGGTGAATATACTCCCTTAGGAAACTTTCAGTCTATATGGAGAATAGACATTAAGGAAAACCATCAGTATGATATCTGTTACAAGGAAGGTATAAAAATACCAAGTGCTACAGAGAATTGTGTACCTGCAGGATTAAACTACTGGGGGGGGGGGGCTGTGAACAGGAGGAGTTGGCAAAATCAGGGAACGCCTTTCTGAAAAAATGTTACCTAAATTGAGATCTAATCGAAGAGCAAATAGTTAATTAGGTGAGGGCAAGTATAGTGTTGGCAGCCAGAGCAGGGGATAATAGCAAATGTAAAGGTCCTGGAGTGGGGGTGGGGCCTAAAACATCCCAAGAACTGAGAGAAGATGAACATGGCTAGGGCAAACAGAGAAGGGAACAAGAGGAAGAGTAGCTCATTATAAGGTTAGAAAGGTAGGCAGGGGGCACTTGGATGGCTCAGCAGGTTAAGCTCCCAGCTCAGGTTGTGTTCTCACAGTTCTTGAGATTGAGCCCCACATAGGGCTCTGCACTGATAGCACAGAGCCTGCTTGAATTCTTTTTCTCCCTCGCTCTCTGGAGCCTGCTTGGGATTCTTTCTCTCTCCCTCACTGCTCTCTGCCCTTCCCTCACTGGTGCTCTCTCTCAAAATAAATAAACAAACTCAAAAAAAAAAAAAAAAAAGGGCAGATGCCAGATCATACACAACCTTGCAGATGTTAATTAAGGGTTGGGCACCTGGGTGGCTCAGTCAGTTAAGCCTCCGACTTCAGCTCAGGTCATGATCTCACAGTTCCTGAGTTCAAGCCCCACATTGGGCTCTCTACTGTCAGCGTGGAGCCCACTTTGGATCTTCTGCCCCCCCCTCTTTCTCTGCCCCTTCCCTTCTGGTGCTCTCTCTAAAATAAATAAACATTAAAAAAAAATTTTTTTTAAGTTAAGGGTTTGAACTTCATCCTCAAAACAATGGGAAATCACAGCCAAGTTGTAAACAAAGGAGTGACAATCTGTTTCCAAATCAATCTGAACACAGCTAAATTTTTGCTAGAATTGTCCTAAAAGAATGCCTTGACCAGTGTTTCAAGAAACAAGGAAGTAATATTCTTACAGAGATGATAGGATCATCAAGCTGTCATGGCTTGATCACATCAATCATTAAGTGCATGCATAAAAATCTCTCTACTTGAATTCCATGTTTACTAAAGCAACATTTGGTCTGTAATTTAGGTTTCAATGAAATGCTTCCTAGGTGGAAGAACACTCTTATTGGCTGGTCATCATAATTACATAAGACCATTTGATACTTTACATATTTCATGACAAATTACAAAATTAACACTGCTTTATTAGTTTATCATGAGTAACTATATGCCCTATTTAATGGTTATTTCTAGTTCTGTCTGCCCAGAAAGCACCTTCCATCTCCTGTGGAAATGCCCCTATGATTTTGGTGGGAGGGCTACCAATGACAAACTTCACTCCCCTGGCCACAAGTGGGTAAATTCTAGGTCATATACTGCGCTCCTCATTATAGTTTCTCCATTCTGGCTATAGGGACTAATCCAAAGGATGGGCACATGACCTAGGTTAGGCCAATCCTCTAGACTTCAAATACTGAAACTTAGACATATTGTTGTTCTTCAACGTGTAAGCTCGGTAAGGGTATGACCTTGAACAGCTGACAGTCAAAGTCCGTATCTGCGGAGAAGCCAGAGTAAAGGCAGAAATGCTGAAAGTAGAGACAAGCACTGATAAGGGGCCGAGGCAGTTCTGATGCATCATAATACTGTCTAGGAAGTCCCTGAGACCAGCTGCATCCCCACCTTTCTGGATTTAACTACATTTCTTTTTGCTTCAGCTAGTCTGAGCTGGTTTTTGTCACTTGCAACCAAAAGGAAACAAACATCCAATGCTATGTAAAAAGGAATGAACTGGCTTTCAGTAAATAACATTTGCATCATTATCTACTGGGCTTTAAGCATTACTTCTGTCCTTACACAGGAAAGAAAGCTATATTCCCAGTAAGACTTTATCATTTTTACAGGGATAAGGCATATTATATACACAATAAAAGATTAAGTTCAAGTCTGCAAACATTTTATTTTTTTTTTAATTTTTTTTTTTTAATGTTTATTTATTTTTGAGACAGGGAGAGACAGCATGAACGGGGGAGGGTCAGAGAGAGGGAGACACAGAATCTGAAACAGGCTCCAGGCTCTGAGCTGTCAGCAGAGAGCCCGACGCGGGGCTCGAACTCACGGACCATGAGATCATGACCCGAGCGGAAGTTGGATGCCTAACCGACTGAGCCACCCAGGTGCCCCAAGTCTGCAAACATTTTAAATTAGAATTTTTAAGATTAGAGCAGGGAAAAATTGAGGTGTATTAAAAACAATGAATTAGGAACCAAGAGACCAAGGTTCTCAACTGTGTCTTATGCTACTGTTACCTTGGCATATCACTTATTCTCAGTAAACTACACTCTCTTCACCTGAAAAGAGAGAATGTTCTACATTATTTCTAAGGTTGCTTTCAGGATGAAATCACTGAATCATTTTTAAGGACAAAAAGCATATTCCTCATTCACATTATTCCATATTAAACAAATAAAAAAGTGTAAATTCATTTTTGACTAACCTAAATTCAACTTTTTTTTTCCTATTTAAGAGTCTACTCTTAAAATATGAATTTCTGAAAGACTACTACCACAAGCAAAGGATCCCTCCAAATGTGAACCCCAAATGAAGATACTCAAAAAAAATGAATATTTGGTATAAACTGAATGGTTTCTTAAAAAGTTTTACTTTCCAATTATTTTTAAGATATTTAGACCTAGAAATTTTAATTTCTATCTTGATCCTACTAGGGCATAACTGAGTATCCTTGTCTTTTTTACTAATTTAGTCTTCAGAAAATTCTAATTTAGAAGTCTGCAACATCACAAAGTATTTTAAACTAGCAATAGATGGGGAAAAAACTCAATACAAACGCTGGTCAAAGAATATATAAGGTGGAGTAAAAAGAAGCCCAAATCAGAAATCAGGAGGACAGTTTAAAAACAATTTCATTCTCAGTAACAACTCCCCTCCAAAGGGTAAGTTTCAGGATTGAAGTTTTTAGATTGAAATGAGCTAGCTTTGTGACATTTTATTCTGCGGGTCACGGCTTTCCCCAAAAAATACCAAAAAACAAAACAAAACAACTACTTTGGAAAACTTTTTGAAGGCGCACTCCGAAAGCTCAGGCCCCAGATCTATCTCACATGTGGGACCATGTGTCCCACATGCGAATGACACCAAATATATCCCTCAAACTGAAATTTAAAACATTACCCTCGTACTGCCTTGGCAATAAAAAGGGGAACCTTACTCAAAGTCAGTCCTCAACGCTGAGCCTGGGGGAGAAAGGACTAATTTTGCCCTTCCCATTTAATTAAGCAGAATAGACCCAGCAGCCCCTCCGCCGGGGTCTCAGGAGGGTCAAAGGAATTCGGTGAGTGACGCTTCTCCCCAAGGTCCCAGGACGTTCTCAGGAGGCAACGGCTCCGGTGGAGCTTGGGGACTTCGACGGTTGGGGCCTGGGGTCGCCCCGCGGCCGAAGAGCCGCACGGGAAGGCCTGTGCGTGGCAGTCACTGGACAAACTCACCTCGGCGTCTTCTTTGCACTGCGGGAGCGAGGGGAACTCCAGCTTCACGTCCTCCATGGTCCGGGCCCCGAGGCTTGTGGGCGGGGTGGGAGAGGGAGTTTTATCCGGCCCGCCCGACCCTCGGGCTGCCACTGACAGAGATAGGGAGGAGGGCGGGTGGGCCAGAGGGCTGACGGGCGGGCAGCGGGCTTACAACTAACACACGCAGACTAAAGGGTCCCAGCGACTCCGGCGGCGACGGCGGCGACAGCGGGGAAGAGGAGGGTTGGGCGGCTCATACCCCGCCGCCATGCTGCTGCCGTCTCCCTCCCCCTGAGTCTCCGCGCCCCTCAGGCCGCACAGGCTCGGGCACTAGCAAGAGCCCTACAACCGTCTCCCCTCCTTTCCCCCCTCCCCACCCCTCGCTATCCCAGCCAATCCCAGCCCACGCTTGCCTTCGGCCCGCCCCCCCGGCCGCCAGGTGTCAGCGCGCCGCTGCCCCGCCCCTTCGCCAGAGCGCAGACGCGGGGGGCGGGGCCTCGGAGGAGCAACGGCCGAAGCTCACCGCCCGAAGCTCACCGGGTGTGGAGGAGGTGGGGCTGCGGCAGGAGGGGGCCACGACTGAAGGTCCTGGGAAAGGCAGTGGGACCAACCGCACCAGCTCTAACCTTTCCCAGAGAGGACGCAAATCTGTAGTTTAGGAACCGGCAAACATCCTAGCCACCAGAGACTGGCATCCGAAAGGAAAACTGTATTTTCTCCCCTCAGAATCCTGCGCAATCTGTGGTGAGGTTATAACCGAAAGAGTAATAAATGAAGAGTTCATCTTAAAACTGTGTTATGCTACACAAAAAATAAAACACCCTTGGTTTTTAAGCAAATTGAAATGGTGGACTTTCAAGAATACTTGGGACTATGACAAAATCTCAAGAAACAAAGGCATATAGAAAATCCTAAGGAATAGAAACAACCGATAGCTCACTCAGTAAATTACACATCATACTGAAGGTCTCTCCCTTTAATGCTAAGTTTATGTTGAAATATCAATTATAATTATATATAATATAAATATATTAATAAAATACATGGCTTTCATCTTAAAAAGGAGTTTGAGTCTGTTAATACTATATTGTTAATAGAAGTGAGGTATATACTTTCTCTGGGCCCAGGGAGATACTGTTCTCCATTTAATTTAAACACGAGGAATATCAAACTTAGAAGCGGAAGAATCCATACTTAAACTTTCAAGATTTGTAAACCAAACTGATTCTTATAACCAAAAAATAAACCAAAGTAAAAAGGCAAGAAAGTCATTAAATTGCAAATTACAATGAATAAGGTTAAAAGAATCACATATTTGACCTACACGCCCTTGACAAACATACTGTTATTTGTATATTGTCATATTTATGAAACACACTACCAACATATATAGAACCATTCAATAACTTGAGTATTAGATGGCTAGTTTGAGTGCTCCATTTTCTCTATCACTATGTAAACTATTCTCTATCTTTTAAAGTTATAAAAAGACATACAATACTCTGCAAGTAACTTTTTAATTTGAAAAATGATTGTATAATTATCCAAGTCATATATCACACATTCTTTAGTGTTTATGAAAAGTGAAGTCAAGTTGTTTTTGTTTAAACAGCACCTTTAATAAGATAATCTCAGGTGACGCCAACAATTTCCTATTTTAATCTGTTAAAGCTTTAAGTCCACATGATAAAAAAATTGTGTGTAGGTAACAGAACTTCAGCTTTGAACATTTCTGACATCAACATCCCCTACATCAAACACTCTTAGCTTAGTATCCATAGATACCTATGGAGCCAATGGGTGAGTTTGGAAAATAATAAATCTCCTTAAGTTTTAGTGTATGCAAAATTGTGTGTATGTACATCTGACTTTTTCTGGGAAGAGGGTCCACACCTTAATATTCTGAAAACGGAACTATCATCTCACATAAATCAAGAAAACCAAGTCACATTTGTTAGCAAATATTACTTTTAATCTAAAAAATGGTTATGGACATGCATGTACTATTTCAATTAGCTATCATACAGTCTAATCATAGGTGAAGAGTGAATAAAGACCTTCCATTATCAATATAGATATACACATCTACGCTTTATATAACAAGACGCTGTTAGGAACACTGAGTGTGTGTACGGTTTTAAAATTCAAAAGCCTGTAATCCAAATAGAATTCATTTTGATTATTAAATAATTTACTAAAAGGACCATCATAAATGTAATCTTTAAAAAGACAAAAATATATGTAGGAGAACTAAAACAGATTTTATTCAACTTTTTAGGATGAGGAAAACAAATGATATAAAATAAGTCATAAGAAATGCTCTCATACTACGATTTCAAACTACTTTCAATGTTTTACAAAATGGTCACACAGCAAATACGAAAAGCTTCAACATACTCATAACTTTTGCTGCAATAAATGCAATATTAACAAACATACAAATTTCTTCTGTACCAATCTTAAAAGTAGAATTAATTACTAATTTTTAGTGTTATCCATACATATTTTTATTCATATGCTTTTAATGAGATCATTGCCAATACACACATTATTTTCCTTAACTTTATTTTTACATTAAGCCAGGATCTGTCATGCAGTCATCAAAAACCTTCCAGTAAATTACACAGGTTTGTAGTCCAATTTAGACTCTAGCTTCTTAGAATCAGCCACTTTTCTGACTGCTTTCATGAAGTCTTCCTGTACTACAAAATCATGATCAGCACGAATTGCAAACATACCTGTGGAGAACAGAACAACATGACTGCTATATATAACATGTAAATAATTTATTGTAAGAAAACTAAGAGGGAGTGGGCGAAATCGGTGAAGGTAGTCAAAAGGCACAAACTTCTAAGGATAAAATAAATCCTGAGGATGCGATATACAGCATGGTGACTATACTTAATAATACTGTAGTCTATATTTGAAATTGCTGAGAGTAGATCTTAAAAGTTCTCATCAAAGAAAAAAATACCTTGTTTACTATATGTGGTGATAGATATTAACTAGATTTATTGTAGTGATCATTTACAATATATCAAATAATTATGTTGTACATCTGAAACTAATATTATTTGACAATTGTTATCTCAATAAAAAACAATAAAAAAAATTTTTTTTAGGAAAATTAAGTAATTTAATTCTGTGGAGTAAATGTGAAGGAGCCTAGATTTATTTTGGAAGTAAACACTACCTCATTATGGGGCTTGAACTCATGACCCCAAGATCGAGTCACACACTCCATTGACTGAGCCAGCCAGTTGCCCGTAGATTTACTACTTCTGAGCCAATAGTTCTAATTTATTAAAAACAACCATCATTGTTCAATTAATTTGCTTAGCTATATTGAGTATTATTTTCCAAACCAAAAGCGAGACAACAATGAGAAAACTATCTGGATATTTAAAATCTAACTCACACAGTCCCTGTATCTAATGACATTCCGAAAAAGCAAAATAAAGCCCTACTATCAATAAAACATACACATCTTAAGCAGTGGTTTCTTAACTCTACAGACAACAATTGCCTGGAAGGAGGGAACACGTGTATAATGTGGGAAAACACAAAACACCTTCAGTAATTTTGATAGCCTTTCCTTCTTAATAATCAAAAGCTTAAAGAATAGTAATTAAAGTCAACACTGGGCTTATCAAAAATGAGTGACAATAATCACATAATTAAAATTTACCTTTTTTATGAACAAATTGATATTTTATATGAATTTCACACTCAAGGATCACAATTCAACTTTTTCAAGTTAATGATAAGTTACTTGTCAAATACGACTTGACATGGATATGGGTCCAAGATTTTGAGACAATCCCAATTTCATGATAAGCTAAAGCTGGTAAGTTATCACTATGTACTAATATTTTCATTGAAGATCTGCTTACACTTTCATTTATGTAAAATGAGTGCAATACAAGATTTCAAGGGTTATTTTCTATCTTCCAAGATTTCTACCTACCTAGTCTTGGAAATAGCCATTGTATGTTGTACTCAGAAATCAGGTGAATGGAAATTTCTAGTTTTTAATATTGAAGTTTTTTAAAACCTATTTTGGAGGTGCCTGGGTGGCTCAGTTGGCTAAGTGTCCGACTCTTGATTTTGGCTCAGGTTATGATCTCACGGTTCATGGGATTGACCCCTGCATTGGGCTTGGGCTCTGTGCTGACAGTGCGAAGGCTGTTTGGGATTCTCTCTCTCCCTCCCTTCCCCTCTCTCTGCCCTCCCCAGCTCTCTCTGTGTCTCTCAAAATAAATAAATAAACTTTAAAATGAAATAAAATAAAAATAAAATATAAATAAAAATAAACAAAACAAAATAAAATAAAGTAATAAAATAAAACCTGTTTTGAAGGCTACTTATTTTTCCAAACTTTGTGCATATGACTGTTTCCAAACCATTATTTAGTGAATGGCTGAGCCTGAGTTACATTCCAATCCAAAAAGGCTAATCTCAGGATGTGAGTGGAAAAGACAACTATAACTGAATCAAGTTTATTTTACATTGCAGAAAGATGTTAACAAAAAAGGCTTAAAGTCTGATAAAGAATTTTAGTGTCTCCAAATATGAACACCCCAGGCCATTTAAAAAGCTAAGATTGTAATCTATACCAAAGTTATAGCTCTTTACTGGAAACAGCTAAAATCATTTTTGTTTTGTTTTGTTTTAAGTAAGCTCTACGCCCAACATGGGGCTTGAACTTACCACCCTGAAGTCAACAATCACATGTTCTACCAACTCAGTCAGCCAGGCACCCCAGCCTAAAATGTTTTTACAATATGTGAAGTATACAAATTTCTAGTTGTAAGATAAGTAAGTACTAAGGATGTAATGTACAACATAAGGACTATAGCTAACATTGCTATATGATGTATAAGAAAGTTAAGAGAGTAAATCCCAGGAGTTCTTATCACAGGAGAAAATATTTTTCCTTTTTTCTAACTGAATCTATATGAGAAGATAAATGTTAGCTGAACTTATTGTGGAAATCATTGCATAATATACGTAAACCAAACCATCATGCTGTACAACCTAAACTTATGCAGTGATATACGTCAATTATTTGTTGACAAAACTGAAAAAAAAAAAGCAAAAAACAAATATAATTTGATGGTATGAACCTTTAGGATTATGACATTGCTTTTGTTTAGATTCCAATTTCATCAAAGCAATATTCTAATAATTTGGTCCAGTGTAGATTTTGGAAAGACACTGTCATAAATTATTCTAAGTAGTTCAAGCTACATCCAAGTTTACCACTTAATGTGTTTTGTTTATTAGGAGGTCTTTGTGAGCATGATTTACTCTGATCTGTACTGAGTTTCTAAACCTGCAGATTTCTGATCCAGGTACTGAGTCACCATATACCCATTAAGATACTGCTATGGAGAAGCCATATCTGAGCAGCCTCTTTAAACTGTTAAATTTATAAGAAATGCTAAAGGTGATATGAAAACAAGAGGAAATGACATATTGTAATACTTAAAAAAAAAAACAAAAAACAAAAAACTGTTCACCCGCAACCTAGGAAAGTCAGTAACTATAAAAACTAGGGTAAAAATTAATTTTTTTTAATTTTAAGATTCTGTGTGGAGGACAAAGACTAAAGGGCTCTATGTATGGTTTTAATGCCACCTGGTACCAGAAATAAAATTTTTTTTTTTTTAATTTTTTTTTTTCAACGTTTATTTATTTTTGGGACAGAGAGAGACAGAGCATGAACAGGGGAGGGGCAGAGAGAGAGGGAGACACAGAATCAGAAACAGGCTCCAGGCTCTGAGCCATCAGCCCAGAGCCCGACGCGGGGCTCGAACTCACGGACCGCGAGATCGTGACCTGGCTGAAGTCGGACGCCAACCGACTGCGCCACCCAGGCGCCCCAGAAATAAAATTTTTAAAAACAGGATCACACAATCCATAGAGAAATCTGTATTAAAAAAACTATAACATTTTACACAAGTTGCATGATCACAAAATTCATAAATCAATCTTACAACGCTTATTGCTAAGACTAGTATCGGAAAACAAGTTATCCACTTTGCAGCAAATACTTCTGGTGCTAGCACAGTCTAATTTCAGCCACAGTACAGTCTCAGACTTACTTCAGGGGGCCAGTATGCTATCACATGCAAGTCTTTCCACATTCTGGTCTAAGGCATCTAGAAGTATAAAGGAGTTAACATCCCCAAGGGTAAATTATCATCCAGTGGGGGATGACAGCTGGTAAATAAATGCTCCAGTCTCCCATAGATCAGCCATTCTGTATGTTTGTGTGAGATGTCATCAAATCAAATCCCACCTGTCTATAGCAGCTACGTCAATGATGCACCCTTACAATAGCTTTCCCTCTTTCCATTGCACTTTCCTGTTCTCTCCTGCTTCCTGGAATCAGTTCCCCCTCCCTCACCCCCTGCAAAAAAACAAGTACCTAAATCCTCGCAAAGCCCAGGCTCTTCTTTTGGACAAATCCAAACACATTCTTAGCAAATTAAATAAATCAACATCAATAATAAAAACTGTACTTTAAACACATACCTGCTTCAGTACAAACATTTCTCAGGTCCGCTCCATTAAAGCCATCTGAAAGCTTCACAATTGCTTCATAATCTGTTTAGGAAAAAATGCTGGAAATTAGTTTTAAAAAAATTTAGCCTTTTTCTTGATTTATGCCTATATAGAAAATTTAACTACAGACCTTGCTTTGAATTTGACCAGCTAGGCATCATCTCTGTTGACATTCCTCCAAAATATTTAGCAAGTCCTCCACAATATTAACTACCAAAACTTATACTTCTATGAAGTAAACCAGCACCAAGCAGAAATAAACATGCTTTTGACATTTTAAAACCAAGAAATAGCATCAAGATCTGAAAGCATCTTAACCTGTTTCTATGCAATGAAACAATTATGCACATGTGAACTTAAGATATCTGTCAAGCCAGGAATCTTATAAAAACTGCAACCAGGGCACCTGGGTGGCTCAGTCAGTTAAGTGTCTGACTCTGACCCAGATCATGATCTCATGGTTCGTGAGTCAGAGCCCCACACTGGGCTCTGTGCTGACAGCTCTGAACTTGGAGCTTGCTTTGGATTCTGTGTCTCCCTCTCTCTCTGCCCCTCCCCTGCTTGCTCTATCTCTCTCTCTTTCTCAAAAAATAAATAATAAAAATTAACATAAAATTAAAAAAAAACTATAACCAAATCTTTAATTTGAATAAACCTAAGATATCAAAATCAACTGTAACCACAATGGAATTTAGTCACATTAATATAAAATATACCAGAAACAAATATCAGAAATAATTTTCACATTTTTATCATATTTAAAAAACATTTTTTAATGTTTATTTATTTTTGAGAGAGAGAGAGAGAGAGAGAGAGAGAGAGAGAGACAGAGCACAAGTAGGGGAGGGGCAGAGAGAGAAGGAGACACAGAATCCGAAGCAGGCTCCAGGCTCTCAGCTGTCAGCACAGAGCCTGACGTGAGGCTTGAACCCATAAACCACGAGATCATGACCTGAGCTGAAATCAGATGCCTAACCAAGTGAGCCACCCAGGCGCCCCTCATATATTTTTATATAACCATTTTAAATGGCTAGCTTTTCTGGTGTCTGTGCAAGCTCCAAGTGGTAAGGTATCAGATCTATGGTAATAGTAATGGTTAAGTGATCTTCTTAACCACATGACAGACTTGAAATCAAGAGCTGTTGGTTTGGAACAGCAGTTGTGGACTTGATATAGAATAAGGACAGAAATAAGAGACAGCATGAGCTACTACAATGTAATTCTGATGAGACACCCTTTGCCAGGCAATCTAGAGTAGGTCAGTCTCTTTTTGAGATTAGATAGATACTCAGTAATTAATTTTCCCTCAGGTTCAAGTTCATATAACCTTCCTGAGAGCAGGGATTCCCAAGGTTAGCATAGTATCTGGCACCTAGCAAGAGCTCAGTATTGAAGAAACCTATAAATTGGCATCCCTAGTTAAGCTCAGTCTTTCTAGCTCAAAACTGTATTTACTTAAGCAATGAGAAAGTTGGTGAGAAGCAATAATCAACTATTTGTAACTATTTCTGGACCATTAACTTCTAAGGGTCTATAAAGCTGCCTGGTTTATATAGATTATACTAGAATCCCCTAGTCCAGGGGTCAGCAAATTTTCTGTAATGGGCCAGAAAGTAAATATTTTAGGCTTTGCAGGCCATATGGTCTCTGTCAAAACTATGCATTTCTGCTAACGCAGTGGAAAACCAGTCATAGACAATATATAAACAATTGGGAGTGGTTGTGTTACAATAAAACTTTATTTACAAAAAGAGGCATCAGATAGAATTTGGCCCACATCAATGGTTTGCTGACCTCCATCCTAGAGTCCACTCTCTCACTATTGTAGCTAACTACTTTTTAACTTTTTCTCTGTCCTCAAATGTCTAGCAATACTTCCCCATCTTCACTCTGAACTTGCTTCCTATTTCACTGAGAAAATAAATGCATTCAGAAGAAAAATTTTATAAGTTTCTGCCATATTTCAGATACTGCCATCATCAGTATCTATTTATTCTGCCTTCCCTCCTATGCTCACAAATGACAAGTCTATGCTCACAGACAAGGCCAACCTCTCTTCAAGGAAAGTGCATTATCAATTTCTCTCTCTCTCTCCTAGATTATTTGCATTAAGCACTAAAAAAGTGTTGTAAATTCTTCCATCTTAAATAAACTCTCCCAAATTTTCATTCACCTCCATTTCCACTACAGCTACATTTTTTCTCTTCTCTCTTTGCTGCAGAATTCCTTGAAACAAATGTCTAAAAACAATGCCTCTCTGTACAATCTCCTTGAAACTCATTTGAGGTAGGCTCTCTCTCTCACCACTCCAAACAAATTGCTTTGATAAGGTCACCAATTACCTCCACATAGTAAATCCAAAGATCCATTCTCAGAACTCTTTTTATCTGACTCACTGTCAGCATTTAACAGGGAATTACTCCCTCCTTGTATCAATTTCTTCATTTATCTTTCAAGACATCACCAGCTCCTGGTTTAACTTCCCTCTATGACTATACCTTCTCAGTCTCCTTTGATGGTCTTCATCTCAGTTTCTTAAAATTGGAATTAGCTCAGTTTTTTTTTTTTTTTTTTTAATGTTTCTTTATTTTTGAGAGAGAGAGAGAGAGCATGAGCAGGGGAGGGGCAGAGAGAAGGGGATAGAGGATCCAAAGCAGGCTCTGTGCAGACAGCAGCCAACCTGATGTGGTGCTTGAACTCACAAACCGTGAGATCATGACCTGAGCAAAAGCCAAACACTCAACCAACTGAGCCACCCAGGCACCCCTCAGCTCAGTTTTTGAACATCTTCTCTATCTACATTTACTTCCTTAGAAATCTCATCTAATCTCAAGACTTCAAAAAAAATTTTATGCTGTTATTATCCACAATTATATCTCCAGAATAGACCATCCCAATAAACTATCCATGCATATAGAATTACCAAGCAACGTCTTTATTTCGATCTCTAATTGGTATCTCAGATTTAATATATTCAGAATCAAATTCTTTATTCTCCCTTTAAAACCTAATCTTTCTAGTCTCCCCCATTTTAAATGATGACAACTCCATCTTTCCAGTTGCATGAGTCAAAAACCTAAGTCTTCCTGCTGCTTCTTGTTACCTTACACCCCATAACTGATTCATTAGCAAGCCCTGTCACTTCTATTTTCAAAATATGTCCAGAATCTCATTATTGTAAGACTTTGCTACCACCTGAGACACCACCATCTTGTGCCTGGATTATCCAAATATCCTAACTTATCCTCGTTTCTGTCTTTGCCCTTCTGTGTGCAACCAGAATGATCTTATTTAACATAAGTCAATTATAAAATATTTACAGATGATATGATATAATGCCTGAGACTTGCTTTTTAAAAATCCAGAAGGAAGGTAAGAAGAGGTGGAAGAGATCACAGATGAAACAAGATTTGCCAAGAGTTATTAATTATTAAAGCTGGGTGGGTGATGAGTACCCAGGGTTACAAGTTCATTATACTCTTATCTCCACTTCTATGTATTTCTAATTTTCTACATTACAAAGTTAAAATAACAAACGTTAAGATCATAGCATTCCTCTGCTCACAATCTTCCAATGACAAAAATAAAATAAAAGCCAAAGTTCCTACACAATGGCCTCAATAAGGCTCTACGCAATTTGATTCCCATTATTTCTATGATTTCACTTGCTACTACTATCCTGATTACACTGCCACAGACACCCTGGCCTCTTTGCTACTCCTGGAATGTTCCAGTCATATACCTGCCTCAAGTTCTTCCTCTTGCTGTTCCCTCTGCTTGATTTTCCCTTAAATATCTATACCTAGTTCCTTCACCTTTTTAGGTCATTGGTTGAAAATCACTTTCTTAGTTAGGCTTTCCTCTGCTTCCTCCTCTCCACCTCCATTTAAAAAGGTATATAGGGGCCCCTGGGTGGCTCAGTCAGTTAAGCATCTGATTTCAGCTCAGGTTATGATCTCATAGTTTGTGGGTTCGACACCCGCATGGGGCTCTGTGCTGATAGCTCAGAGCCTGGAGCCTGCTTCAAATTCTGTGTCTCCCCATCTCTCTGCCCTCCTCTGCTCACATTCTGTGTCTCTCTCTCAATAATAAATTTTTTAAAAAGTTAAAAATAAATAAATAAATGTATATAATCATGGGCGCATGGGTAGCTCAGTTGGTTAAGTGTCCGATTTTAGCTCGGGTCATGATCTCATAGTTCATGGGTTCAAGCCCCATATCAGGCTGTCTGCTGTCAGTGCAGAGCCCGCTTCGGACCCTGTACCCGCCCCCTACCCCCACTCTGCCCCTTTCCCACTTGCACTCTCTCAAAAATAAATATACATTATGGGGTACCTGGGTGGCTCAGTCAGTTAAGTGCTCGACTTCAGTTCAGGTCACCATTTCACAGCTTGTGACTTTGAGCCCTGCATCAGGCTCTGTGCTGACAGCTCAGAGCCTGAAGCCTGCTTCAGATTCTTTCTCCCTCTCTCACTGCCCCTCCCCTGCTCACGCTGCTCTCGGTCTCTCTCTCTCTCTCTCTCAAATAAATAAACATTAAAAATAAATAAACATACATTTTAAAAAATGTAAATATTCATTCTAGCTCCTCACATTACCTATTTCCCTTTTCTTGCTTTATATTTATCCATAGCACATATCACCATCTAATATACCAAATATTTTACTGACTTTGTCTTTCCTGACAAGAATGTCTACATGGCAGGAATTTGTCATGTTTTGTTCACTGTTACATCCCCAGCACTTAGAATAATTCCTAGCATAAAGTTGATGCTCAACAAATATTAGCTGTTTTTAAGGCATTTGCTGAATTTAAGACCAGATTTGGTAGATTATCAGCAATATCCAATAGCAGTTTGCTTCATTTACCAAATGTAAATATACATAAAATAGGTTATTTCCTTACCTATTTCACCATGCTTTGTAATGGGACCTGCATGGATTTTCAATATATCTAATCTTGCTTGCTCATTTGGTAAATCAATATCTGAAAATAAAAAATTAAAATAAATTCTTTTGCAGTCAGGTTTTTTAAAGTAGGGAATGAGAAAGAGATATGGAAAAAGAAATGGGCATAGACAAAGAGAACAGACAGCAGGTAAAGAACTTTAACTCACGTATTTTTCTATCTAATCTTCCTGGACGAAGCAAAGCAGGATCCAGTGTATCCGGTCTGTTTGTAGCCATGATCATTTTAACTCTATGTAGAGTATCAAATCCATCCATTTGATTCAGTAACTAATATATTTATAAACAAAAATCATTGACAGACTTTTATAAAACATCCCAACCATTAAAAACTAAACCATACACAACTTTTATGTGTCTAATACCATAAAATATATTGTCTACAGATAGTATGCAATCTTCAGAATGACCATTTGATGGAGTATCTTTTCTTTCTCTTATAAAAGCATGTTTTCTAGCCTCATAGTTCCAAGACAGACTATTTAATTATGTACCTTGTTATAGCTATCAAAAAGGTTTAATAAATCTGAAGGCTTCCATCTAGTCAAGAATTAAAAAACTAAACTATGTGGATCTGATTTCCAATATTCAAATTGTTTTCATAGTTCCTTTTAAAAATAAACACTATTAATAAAATCTAATGTATGTCTTAAGTTAGCCAAACATAAATTTACATTCAGATAAGCAGATACAATGACATTTCTATAAGTCTGATAATAAATCTATTAAATAGCTTTTAAATAATTCTACTATATATAGAAATACTGAGACACTAAACATACTTCAATTCCTAAAAGGTTTTTTGAATAAATATTGAAACGCCTAACTGCATTCAACAAACTCTTTAAAATACAGTTAGCATGGGGGCACCTGGGTGGCTCAGTCGGTTAAACATCCGGCTTTGGCTCAGGTCATGATCTCATAGCTCATGAGTTCAAGCCCTGTGTTGGGCTCTGTGGTGAAAACTAAGAGCCTGGAGCCTGCTTCGGATTCTGTCTCCCTCTCTCTATCCCTCCTCCACTCACATTCTGTCCCTCTCTCTCTCAAAAATAAACATACATTTAAAAAAAATTTTTTTAAATAATAAAATACAGCTAGCATGAGGCGTCTGGGTGGCTCAATTGGTTAAGCATCCGACTTCGGCTCAGGTCATGATCTCGTGGTTTGTGGGTTTGAGCCCCACATTGGGATCTGTGCTGATAGCTCAGAGGCTGGAGCTTGCTTTGAATTCTGTGTCTCCCTCTCTCTGCCCTTCTGCTCATGTTCTGTCTGTCTCAAAAATGAATAAACATTAAGAAAAAATTTTTTAAATATAGCTAGCTTAACAATGTCTATTTCTTTTCCAAAATATCTGTTAGCTAACAACACATCAGTTACCTGAATAAGACTAGCATCTGTGTTGTCTTAAAATACCTCAATTTAAGGTTTCTAAGAGAATCTATTACTCACTTGAAAATACTGTATATATTCTAAGCAGATCATTATAATTTACAAAAAGCAATTTTCAAATACTCCTACTGAGGTAGAATTTGGCACTGTATTACCTATGCTACCTAGCTTGTCTTTGTAGAAGTTGAAAAATGTGTTTGGGATCTTGCCATCGCTTTCACAGAATTTGGAGTGGGGAAAGGCTATATGTACGTTCTAATACTCCATCATCCATCTTCTTCAATTATCAAAACTATTTTAGTTTCTTCTTATTCTCAGCAATAAAGAGAGGAAAGTATTAGTGATTTTTAGAGCAGCCTCATTCATAACTCATTTATTGCCACCAGTTTTAATATGTCCATTACTCATAAGACATCTTAACAAAACTAGCACAAGATCGTGTTCACAGAATGTGAATTATCAGAAGAACAATATACAATTTAAGTATCTGAATGGTTGGGGCACCTGGGTGGCTCAGCTGGTTAAGCGTCCGACTTCATGATCTCAGTTCATGAGTTCAAGCCCCACATTGGGCTCTGTGCTGACAGCTTAGAGCCTGGAGCCTGCTTCGAATTCTGTGTCTCCCTCTCTCTCTGCCCCTCCCTGGCTCGCACTCTGTCCTCTCTCTCAAAAGTAAATAAACATTAAAAAAAAATTTAAACATCTAAATGGTTGGTCTGTTCAAAATACATGGAATTACATAGCTGTACATCAAATGGAATTTTGTAGATACCCCTATTATTTTCTGGTGGATACTTTCTTACTAGAGATTGTGGTAGAGAAATGTGTTTATTCCAGATCAAATTTTCAAATTTCATACTTAAGTGTGTTCTTCATTTAAACAATTGTACATATTTTGCCCTTCCAATACCCATGTCTTCATATATACATACAGGCTTCTTTTTAAACCTTTACCAAGTATTACCTCCATTAAAGTTCTCTGAATCTCTCTGTCAGCTGAAGTACCCTCAGAAAACCGACGACCACCTAAAATAATGATACGAAAAATCATGCATTACTCTCTTCCTCTACAATCATCATTTAACAAAAGAATGATAATGTCTGGAGTTAAAAACATGAAGATTAAGAATTAAATAGTAAAAATCATACTGACAAAGTTAGAATTGATGTTGGTATGACATGTCTCATTTTGTCAATGTCAAAATTAAACTTCTTTAAGAATTCTTTTTAGGAGTGCCTGGGTGGCTCAGTTGGTTAAGCATCCGACTTCGGCTCAGGTCATCATCTCATACATAGTTCGTGAGTTCAAGCCCCGCATTGGGCTCTGTGCTGACAGCTTAGAGCCTGGAGCCTGCTTCAAATTCTGTCTCCCTCTCTCTCTGCTCCTCCCCCACTCATGCTCTCTCTCTCTCTCTCTCCTTCAAAAATAAATAAAAACATTAAAAAAAATTTTAAAAAAAAGAATTTAAAGTAAGAGTCAATTCATTTTGCTACTTCATACAAATTACAATTAGAGGTAAAGCTGGTTGGGGCAGGAAGAGGAGTTCCTTTAGATTTTTTAAAAATTTTTCAACACTTTCAAGAAAAGTTTAAAATAAATTTTAAAAAGTGTTATTCTTACCAATAGCATCTATTTCATCCATAAAAATGATGCATGGTTGATGATCCCTGGCATAATTAAACATTTCTCTGATCAAACGAGCACTTTCACCAATGTACTTGTCTACAATAGAACTAGATACAACCTGATTAAGGAAAAAAACATTAACGTAAACATGAAACAATTCAAATAAAATTTAATCTCAATAGCTACAAAAAGAATCTTTCCTTTACCTTTAAGAAATTGCAGTCCAGCTGGCTAGCAACAGCTCTTGCCAAAAGTGTTTTTCCTGTACCTAAAATGACAAAAGAAGTCCTAAATAGATGGAAAGCAAAACAAATTCTCAAAAGCCTTTTAAGAATGTTATCCTTCAGATAGTAAATTTTGCAAAATGAATGCTAAATCCTAAAGAGAATTTCCATTTAAAATTCTAAAGCACTTCTACTCTCAATATTAAAATTTTAAATTTTATTCAAAACATCTCTTGTAATTCTAAGCATACTGAATACCTATATTCAAAAATATCTCAACCCCTATTTACAGGCACTACAATAGAAGCCTTTTATGTTACCTGATAATCCATTAGTCTATCCTGCATAATGAATGGATCTTTTACCTATGCATATTGTAACATCAAATATTGCTTATTTGGAAACTATTGGTTCAGTGAGTTATGAAAATCTTCCACATGTTGGCATTTTTTAATATGCAATTATTTAAAAATCACGTTTGTGAATATCACCCATCTCATCTCCTAAGTATTAGCATTAGAAAGTTGTCAGATGTAAGTTTTCAAAAACTAATTTTGGTTAAAAGCTCAACTTTTTCTCACTGGTTACAGACAGTGTTAGTTGTTTTAACATAACAGGCTAACAATTCATTTTTGAAAAAATGTTTGCCAGATAAGCAATAACCAGTCTGAATAACCAATAACCAGCCTGACAATGACAGAAATGTCTGTAAATCATGTTTGAAAGACAAAATGATATTCCATGAGGGGTGCCTGGGTGGCTCAGTCAGTTAAGCGGCCAACTTGGGCTTGGGTCATGATCTTGGTACGTGAGTTCAAATTCTGCATCAAGCTCTTTGTTGTCTGTGTAAAGTCTGCTTCATATCCTCTGTCCCCCTTTATCTCTGCCCTTCCCCCGCTCTCACTCTCTCCCTCTCTCACACAAAAATAAACATTAAAAAAAAATTATATTCCAGGGGCTCCTGGGTGGCTCAGTCAGTTAAGCGTCTGACTTTGGCTCAGGTCATGATCTCATGGTTCATGAGTTTGAGCCCCACATCGGGCTCTGTGCTGACAGCTCAGAGCCTGGAGACTGCTTCAGATTCTGTGTCTCCCTCCCTCTCTCCCCCACTTCTGCTTGTTCTGTCTCTCAAAAAAAAAATGAACAATAAAAAAAAAAATATTTTAATTATATTCCATTAAAAGCAGCTAATTCAGCTGGCAACTCACATAACTGCACAAGTGCTTTTCCTAGACATAACTACTCTATCCGTTACGCAACAGAAGTGCTTTGCACAGATTTTCCATTTCATCACATAGGATACAAAACATTATTCAAAGATCAGGATTTGATAAAAATAATTTTTACTGCTTCGATAAGGATATTTTAAAGTAAAACTCCTATTTTTGTTTTGTTTCATACTACAAGTGTGAGCAGTCACTAACACAATGACTACTAGTACCACTTCATGCCACTGACTTAACTGATTCATGCTATGGCAT
Organism: Puma concolor; assembly: GCF_028749965.1. NCBI lineage: Eukaryota > Metazoa > Chordata > Mammalia > Carnivora > Felidae > Puma > Puma concolor. The sequence continues at coordinate 48,209,438 of NC_141672.1, forward strand.
GAGCAATTTTACCCACATTGTTTTTGCACCATCAGCGCAGAAGTAAACACTGTGAAAATGGCAACTAATGTCTTAGTATTATCAAAGTAAGGTCTGACTTTGCAGACTCCTTGAAAGTGTCTCGGGAACAGCCAGAGGTCTGTGAACCACACAGGACCAATGCACTAGAATCATAGAGCATGTTAAGATGCATATCCTATGAGGCACAAGAGGACTAAGCACACTTGAGAGAACAGCAGACACACATCTCCTATACCTTCCCCACTATGAACAGAATGGAGGTTGTAATAGCTCACTTTAAATTTTCACCTTACTTTTTTATTCCTTCATTCATTCATTTATTAGTAGGTCAGACATAATTCAACACTAACCTGGTGGTCCATATAACAAACAGCCTTTTGGAGGTATTATTCCCACACGCTGGAATAATTCTGGGTTTGTAAGAGGTAATTCTATCACCTAGAAAAGAAGTTGCATGTTTTTTAAAAAGTCAGTAAAGATTTTGATGGACTTTAAAATACTTCAAGTAAAATATCAGCATAATTAGGTGTACATATTGTAATTCATAATAGATCTAGAATTCTATGCTATGTAAAGCTATTTTTTTAAGTTTATTTATTTATTTTGAGAGAGAGAGAACATGTGCATGTGTGGGAGGGGCAGAGAGAGAGAGGTAGAGAGAATTCCAAGCAGGCTCCACACTGTCAGTGCAGAGCCTGATTTGAGACTTGATCTCACAAACTGAGATCATGATCTGAGCCAAAATCAAAAGTGAGATGCTTAATTAACTGAACCACCCAGGCACCCCATAAAGATATTTGTATTAGAGATTCTTCTTCAGGTAGATTTAAGAAAAAATTTTTATGTAAAAATCAATTTAAAAGCCTGTAGTAGTTATTTTAACAAACTACACACTTAACTAAAGAGATGGTTACACAGACATACTTTGTCAAAACACATTTGAATTGTATACTTAAAAAGTATGTGCATTTTAGGGGCACATGGGTGGCTCGGTCAGTAAGCGTCCAACTCTTGACTTTGGGTCAGGTCATGTTCTCACAGTTCGTGAGTTCGATCCAGCTGTCTGCGCACAGCCTGCTTAGGCTTCTCTCTCTGCCCCTCCCCAACTCATGTGCGTGCGTACACATGCTCTGTCTCAAAATAAATAAATAAACTTTTAAAAACATCTGCAGGGGCACATGGGTGGCTCAGTCAGTTAAACGTCCGACTTTGGTTTCAGCTCAGGTCGTGATTTCACCGTTCATGAGTTAGAGCCCTGCATCAAGCTCTGCAGCTGACAGTGCAGGGCCTGCCTGGGATTCTCTCCCTCCTTCCCTGTCCCTCTCTTGCTCACACATGCACGCTGCTGCTCTTTCTCAAAATAAACTTCACAAAAAAATACTGTGCATTTTACTGAATGTAAATCATGCCTCAATGAAAAATCGTACTACAAAAAAAATGAGGTAAGCAAAAAAGATCTATATTATTTTGCATTTGGGAATGCAACACAAAATAATTATGAAATGAAGAAATTTAGTAAGTTAGAACGGCAATTAGGGGAAAAGGCATAAAAAATTTTCATATGTTGTCATTTTGTCATAGCAGCCTTAAAGGAACCATATATTAAGGCCGCCTAGCTGGCTCAGTTGGGACAGCACATGACTCTTGATCTCAGGGTCATGAGTTCAACCTCCATGACAAGTATAGAGATTAGAAAAGTAAATAAATTAATTTTTTAAAAAAAGAACCATATAGTCTGCTCTCAATATCCTACTAAGACTGATTTAAGGAAAGAAAGCTGGAGAATAATTGAGGGCTTGATGCCCAGCTTAAACTCTTTATGGTACCAGTAACTCGAGACATAAGCTTCTACTGAATAGTTGTGTTCATGAGGTGTGACTAAGCAAAAAGTGTAAGAATCCATATTCTTAGTGTCTGCAGATGGAAAAGTACTACATGTGCATGTTTTGTGGATTACATATGTGTATGTTTTTGTATGAGAGAGACAGAGAGAGAGACATTCTTTCTGCTCCTATGGCTGATGTAGCAAATCACTGTCAAAGACAAGATTTCATAGTTCCATGAAGCACTTGCTCTTCCTGTTGCCCTTTCATTAACCACAAAGTGAGAAGAATAGACTTTTATTTAGAATTAGGCTAGTGCTTCCTCAAGTATGGTCAAAAATAATTTGGATTCAGGGAGCCTGGGTGTTTCAGTTGGTTGTGTCCGACTTCAGCTCAGGTCATGATCCCATGGTTCATGGGTTCAACTCCTGCATCGGGCTCTGTGGTAACAGCGCAGAGCCTGGAGCCTGCTTCAGATTCTCTCTCTCCCTCTCTCTGCCCCTCCCTTGCTCATGATCTGTCTCTCCCTCTGTCTCAAAAATAAACATTTTTTTAAAAATAAGGAGGAAGAAGGAGGAGGAGGAGGAAGAGGAGGAGAATAATTTGCTTTCATAGTCACCTGGAATGCTTAAATGCTAATTCTTGACTTCCACCCCCAATCTACTGCATCAATATCATGCAGAGGGCCTAGGAATCTGTATCTTTAATAAGAGTTCCAGAAAACTTAATATGTGATATCTGAAAACTACTGGCTTAAGGCTTAAATCAGATGATGCAAGCTATACCAACTATCCTCATTCATTCCTACATATTGCCATCATAAATTAGGATGAAACCAATGGGACAATGTAATTTGCTTTTAAAGAGAATTGTTAAACGCGCTTGGGTGGCTCAGTCAGTTAAGCATTTGACTTCAGCTCAGGTCATGATCTCACAGTTCGTGGGTTCAAGCCCCCATCAGGCTCTGTGCTAACAGCTCAGAGCCTGGAGCCTGCTTCAGATTCTGCATCTCCCTCTCTCTGCCCCTCTCCTATTCTCTGTCTCTCTCTCTCAAAAATAAATAAACATTAAAAAAAATTTTAAAGAGAATTGTTAAGAAGTTATCTGTGGGGCACCTCGGTGACTCAGTCAGTTAAGTGTCCGACTCTTGATGCCTCAGGTCATGATCTCGAGGTCCATGAGATCGAGCTCTGCGTCAGGCTCTGTGCTGACAGAGCAGAGCCTGCTTGGGATTCTTCTCTTTCTCTGTCCCTCCCCTCTCAAAATAAACAAACAAACAAACAAACAAAAAAGCCATCTGTGCCATGAAGCAAGGCAATCCTGATTTGATCCGAAGAGCTTAAAAGGGTTATGTCACCCTAAGGCCAATATTTTTCTTAAATGGCAGCAAACAGCTTTATCAAAATAACATGTTTAAGGTACAGGAAGCCTGGCTGGGTCAGGTTGTGGAGCATGAGACTCTTTGTCTCGGGGTTTTGAATTCAAGCCCCACATTGGGTATGGAGATTACTTTAAAAAAATTGTTTTGCATCTTAAAAAAATGTATTTAAGGTACAGGTAACAGACTTTAAGGATGGCAAGCTAATATTAGTAAGGTTATGGGAAAAACTGTATTACACACGTTATCTATATATGCTCTGATCCCAGCAACCTAGGATAATCAAAACCACAGATAGCATGGGCATTGGATTTATATCAATTATTAGCTTTTTTTTTTTTTTTTGGTCACAAAAAGAGCAGAGTTTTTGCAACACCAAATTATCTCCAAATCAACAATACCTATAATTTTTTTTAATACCTATAATTTTCAGAGCTAGAAATTCAGCGCTATTTTTCTCTCAGCAAGAATATTAAATGTATAATATTCAGTAACCACTATTTGGACAAAGTAATCTTTCATTTTCTTTCTCCCTTTGGGTATCATAAGACCAGTACTATTTATTAATAAGTTCAGAGAACAAAGCGTCCACTACCAACCTCTCTCAGTTCCCGAATCTGTTCTGATAGTCCTCCAATCTCAGAATAAGAAACATTCCCAGGGTCCTCATGAGACATGTTGTAGACCAGTGGATCCACCTCTCTTGGCAAATATCTAAAATGATAAGGTGTGTATTTTTCTTTTACAAGATGTATTTTCTCTCAGCCTACAGAGTATAAATTACTTGCTTATGTAAGCATCTATAGATGATCTTATAAAAATGTGTTTACATTAATTAGAAATTAGTAAAAGGGAAAAAGTGGCAAAATATTCAGTGATCTCAAGAAGCATATAGTATGCATAAAAACTTCTCTCTGTGAAAGGAAAAGGTAGAATAAGAAACCTACCTCATGATAGTTAGTGTAGTCATATCCAAAGCAACTCTTGTTCCTGGCTTCAGCTTACTTTTGTCAAGCTAATTTTATAAAACAAAAAGTGTTACATAAACACTTAAAAGGGGAAATACTACTCTAAAAAGAAAAAGCACAATATTTAGAAGCCACATAATCACTTTCAGTCTTCAGAGAGAACACTAAGATTAGATTATAAACACCATGCCAACAGAAGGGCTTGTAAAAGTAATAATTCAAAGTCACTTCCTTTAAAAAAATAATGCCCTTTATGCAACCTCAGCGTGAAATGTGAAATCACTAATATACAAAGTTTGTGGTGGAAAATGCCTTGCTTTTAAAGAAAAAAATGGATATTTTTATTTTACTTCCAAAGGCTATTTTCATAGTTTATTTTGATTCAGGCACTATAATATAGTGACTTTGGCAATTTGTACCAAAGCACTTATACAGAAATCTATAGGTACATTTGTACCAAAGCACTTATATAGAAATCTGTAGGTGAATATTTTGGGGTAAGGAAAGGGAAGCACTTTAAAGGTGTGCCCTTTATTTTTTTCTTTTAAAATCTATTTTATTTTTTATTAAATAAATTTGTCATATAACACTATATAAGTTTAAGGTATATGGTGTTACTCTGATATATTTATATATGGTAATATGCCCTTTAGATTTATCTTAAAAACTACAGCTTTGGGGAAGAACATGTTACTTGACTATAGGAGAAATATACTCATTTTGTACTCCTTTCGAGGTTTTTATTAAAATGCTAAAAACAAAAACAAAAAACCCCAGAACCATCATTCATGCTTTTGCCACATGCCAGATACCATGCTAAATAAATTATATATTAGGCTGAATCATACTAAACAACTTACTGGCATACTTAGGCAGGGTAACTTATTTGGCTAGAATTAGATAGAGACTATCCAACAGATGCACCTCACACTCAGGGTGTTACCTTTCCAAAATTAAGTTACCTTTTGATAGTTCAAAAAACAACTTGCCAATACAATTTCAGAATACAAATTACTACTTTTCACAGGATTTTGCAAAGAACTCTAAGTTCAGGATTTAGTGCCAATTAAAATGAAGTGGAGATAGGCAAAAATACTAGTTTTAATATAATGGATTGAACTTTAAAAAGTTGCTAGTGGGGCGCCTGGTTGGCTCAGTGGGTGGAGCATGCAACTCTTGCTCTCAGGGTTGTAAGTTGGAGCCCCACCTTGGGGGTGGAGATTACTTAAAAATAAAATCTTAAAAAAAAAAAAAAAGTTGCTAATAAGTGAGGTACTTAAAAAAAAGAGCCGAACAAAAATCAATGTAAATCTATTTCAACATTTATATCTACAGAGAATACAGACTCAGACTTTTCTAAGATTTTCCAGTTTTCAAATACTCTTGCCCTCATACAACCATGAAATATCTTAGAAATACCAACTTTTGGAATCCAGAAGGCCCTGTAAGGGACATAAAATCTTTTGTCAGACTAGACATTTAATATTTTGATTTGGAAAATGTCTTCCCATTTATATGCTAGGCACAATGCTAGAATAAGATTTAGTCCCTGTGTTATATTCTTCTCTACAGTCATGTTGTATCAATGTTTTCAAACATGAACCTGATATGACAAATACTCAGAAAAAGTTCTTTCAATGAATTTATAAGAATGTTTTAAGGATCCTTCCTGAAGAATAAGATAGCACATAAATTGGCCTCAGAGGCTACTAAATTATTTAAAGCCATTTGTTGGCATTTTTGAATGCCAACATGTATTCTAAAAATGAAATTGGCAGTTATTTCCATTTGCCTATTCTAATCTAAATGAAAGCATACCAAATCACCAAATCAACTCAGGCTACAGCAAAGTCTTTGAGTAACATTTCCGAATGTTTAAATATAAGACATAAGTAATTGATAAGGTCTAAGTCTCTTCAAAAAAGACATTAAAATAAAATGACCTGAGATATTTTCCAGTTCCAAAATTCTTAGATTTCTAAATATGTAGAGTTGACTGACACAATGTGATAAGTGTAGAAAGTAGAGAATACCAGGAGTCAATGCCCATAGTTTGAGATCAAGTTTTGTTAGTTATATCTGGACAAATCACCTTTAGGAGTTACAGGCGTAATGCCTGACCTGCTTACCTCAAGAATTAAATAACATATTTACAAAAGCACTTTTATCAATTGTAAAGCACTATACAAATGTAAAATGTTACCTGTCGACGACAACCCACAACATATCGTGGTCCATTTGTGGCTTTAACAATGACTAGAGGAAGAGAATGAAAGGACAAATTGAAAAATAGAAAGTAAAAAATAAATACATCCACATTGATGGCAGGTTGAGTTTTATTCCTGTGCTCCAAGAAGGTAATAGTTGAAAGAAAATTTAAGTCTATGCAAGAATATCATCTCCCTTCATTACTGTCATTAAAATAATAAGCATTTCAAAAGTTCATGGTGGGAGAAAGGAGAGTCCACTCTTTTTTCTTTACTAATTAACAGTCCAATCCACTTACATTTTTCTTCAGTTAGTTGCTTAAGTACTTCACCTACAATCTGAGAAAGAAAAAAAAGCATTACTTTTTGCCAGTAACAAAAAAACAAATTACCATCACTCCCTACACCCCAAACTCCATTACCTACCTGCCCAACACTTTGTAGGGCCTTCAGATCATTTTCAGACTTTTCATACTGCTTGGTAAGTTCTTTTAATTGTTCCCTTACTGAAATAATATAATTTGAACATTTTTAATTAAACAATAATCTTAGTGAGTTTAAGTCACTAAGTATTACTTTATTTATTTAAGTTTGTTTCAGTCTATTACACCTTACATATAATTTATATCCACTATCTGAAATCACAAAAGAAATAATTCCATTTGCAGAGGACATTTTTAAAAATGAAATCTTACAGTTTTTTAATTTTTATTCATTTTTGAGAGACAGAGAGTGTGAGCGGGCGGGGGGGTGGGGGGGGTGGGGGGGGTAGGGGCAGAGACAGAGGGAGAAACAGAATCCAAAGCAGGCTCCAGGCTCTGAGCTGTCAGCACAGAGGCCAACGCGGGGCTCGAACTCACGAGCTAGGAGATCATGACCTGAGACAAAGTTGGAGGCTTAACCTACTGAGCCAACCAGGCTCCCCGAAATGTTACAGTTTAAAAGCACCATATTTTTATTTTCTTGATTGGCAATACTTATTCAAGCACATTCGTAACATTGTTACATTGTTAACAGATATTGACACCGACACTTTTGGATTTGCGACTACAAATCCAAATGATAAAAGAGACCCTTCCTCATCTCTTCAGCCACCTACACGGATTAATACTCTATGGCTTTCCACCCTAAATAAGGTCAACAGGTGCAGTGACCCACAGAATTATATGGTTATGGTCTTTCTTCATTTAATCAAACTATCTGGCTTTTCAGTGAAAGTGCACTACGAAAATACGCAAGCGCCCTTTTAGTTCAGGAGGCAAGGGAAACTTGTGTACCTGATGGAGTACAACTCAAAATACGAGGAAAGACGAGGAGGGTTATTATGTCCCACCGATGGGCTCCGCTCCGGCTTTCCACCCCAATAACAAGCCATCACCTCGAGTCTCACTTCTTGCTTGAGCTTCCATGACTCAAGCCTCCGTTCTGGGTCCCAGGACTCATCTACACCCCCCTTCTTGCACCCCAACCTGGCAAACATCCCTGGCCCACTTCTTTCCCACTCCTTCTCTAGTCTTCTTCCACTTCCATCTCAGAAATAGGGATGTTCTCTCTGTCACCTGGACCAGAGTGGGCCATTTCTACTGTTCAAGAGGCTGTACTTCCCAACCTCAGGGCCGGATGACAAAGCGCCTTGTCCCTGGACCGAGGCCTTCCTACCCCCGGAACTCGGTTGCCGGGCTCGGCCAAGGGCCTCTGCTTTGTGAGAGACAGATGCAGGTCCAGGCATAGGATTTTATGAAAAGAAAGATGCACTCACACTCCTTGAGACGGCCGTCGATCTCCTTGTGCTCCAGCAGCTTCTTGCGGTAGTCCTGAAGCGCCTTATCTCTAGGGTCCGCCATGATGAGAAGCCGTCGCTCATAGGGGATGCCGGGAATGGCCATGGCCGCCCGGGCGGGGGAAGGGGCGGGGCGAGGGCGGAAAGCCTCCGGGAGGGGGCGTATTCGTGGGCGACCACGCCCCTTCCGGTTGGCCCCGCCTCTCTACTCCACATCTCCCACTTCTGCGTCTCGGTTCACCTAGGGCGCCGGCGTGCGCTGAAGGAGGCCTCCAGCGACACCGTCCCCTGCAGGTCGAGCTGGGTAAAGCAGGAAGGTGTTGTCTGTTAGTCCCTTGAGAGGCCTCGATATGGTGAGACCACTGCTCTCCTGGAACCACCAAAGACTTTGTAATGCACTGAGATGGCAGTGAAGTAGGCAGTGCAATCTCTGTATCAGGATAGACTATCAGGATAACACAGATAGCCTATTGGTGGTAACACGGTTCCTCCAGGAACAGAAGGAGTAGGCTATTTTATTCATTCATTCGGTGAATGAGGTACTAAGGATAAGATCTGAAAAAATAATTTCAGAGTGTAATAAATACTATGATGGAAATAAAACATGGCGATGTTATACAGTAAGGTGAGGAGAACTAATTTAGAAGAACATCTGAGATAAGGAGCCAGCCATGCAACAAACTGGAGAAGAAACTTTCAGAGAGAGGAAACAGCAAGTGCAAAGATCTTCAGGTAAAAAAAGAGCTTGGCTCATTTCTAGGAACAGAAAGCAGGCCAATGAGACCGGAAGAGGGTGGGCTATAGAGAAACGGAGCACAAAATGAAGACGCTGAAGTAGGCTGAGTCAGGAGCTTTTAAAGTCTGACAGAACTCAGATTTCTGTGCTTTCGGGCAAATTACTTAATCTTTAAAAATCTCTGTAAAATGAGCGTAATAACTGTACCTGTCTCGTAGGGATATCATGAGTATTAAATAAGATGTGTGTCTATTAACACAATGTCTGGCACACAGTAAGCACTCAATAGTGTTTTAAATAGTGATTTTAAATTATTTACTTTAAGGGTAGTAATAACCTCAATTTTTGCAGAACAGGTCCCCATTGCTGCACCTCTTCTAGCATTGTTCCTGGGGAGAATTTATTGTTATATTCAATAGACTCAGTCAGAGTCCCCAGATATATGCCATTTGATCTCATCTAATACAGTGGTCCTGGATATTTGAGTTTAAATAGGTATGTTCTACATATACATATAAAGTGCAAATTTGTGCAAATTAAATTACCAAAGGCACGTAAAAGATGTCTTCAAATTTCTTAGGAAAAAATCTTATGGGTATTGTATGAATATTATATTCTGTTTTTCTAAATATAATTGTAAATTGCAGTAGATAATAAACAAGGAAGACAGGGGCGCCTGGGTGGCGCAGTCGGTTAAGCGTCCGACTTCAGCCAGGTCACGATCTCGCGGTCCGTGGGTTCGAGCCCCGCGTCAGGCTCTGGGCTGATGGCTCAGAGCCTGGAGCCTGTTTCCGATTCTGTGTCTCCCTCTCTCTCTGCCCCTCCCCCGTTCATGCTCTGTCTCTCTCTGTCCCAAAAATAAATAAAAAACGTTGAAAAAAAATTAAAAAAAAAAATAAACAAGGAAGACGGATTGAGCACGGGTAGTCCCTTCTCCTGCTCAGCTAGCTGCAAGTGTTCTGGTCAAACTAACCCGTGGATACCAAAAGATATCACCTCTGACAAGAAATAAAGAAGAGAGGATAAGACAGGAAAAAAAAGACAGCTCAGTTTGTTTCAATCCAATAAATATTTATGAGCACATAACATACCAATATTTTAAACTCCCTGACCCTTCTTCTTTTTCTGTCACCCATCTGGCGAAAGTCCAACTTCAGATGAACCTCCTATCTATTTTCCACATGGCTGTTCAGAACAGCCCTGTTTCTTTTTTATATGCACCCGTAAGACCATATCCCTCTTCATCAGAAAATGTACCTCAACTTGTAATTTTACATTCATAAGCATGCTTAAATGTTTAGTGTCTTTTCCACCTAGTAGATTATAAGCTCTAGAAAAACAAGGACTGTGACTATTTCTTGCTTATTATTGTATACCCAGAAGATGATTATATATATAAATTATTGAATGAATGGGTGTGTGAATATATCAGATATTATAATAGGAGCAGATACAAAAAGACTAAGAAGAGTCATCAGTACTCTAGGACCTTAAAATATCATACAGTAGAGGGACGTCTGGGGGTTCAGTCGGTTAAGCTTCTGACTTCAGCTCAAGTCATGGTCTCATGATTTGAGAGTTTGAGCCCCTCATCAGGCTCTGTGCTGATAGCTTGGAGCCTGGAGCCTACCTCAGATTCTGTATCTCCCTCTCTCTCTGCCCTCCCCTGCTTGCACTCTCTCTCTCTCAAAAATAAATATTAGGGGCGCCTGGGTGGCGCAGTCGGTTAAGCGTCCGACTTCAGCCAGGTCACGATCTGGCGCTCTGTGAGTTCGAGCCCCGCGTCAGGCTCTGGGATGATGGCTCAGAGCCTGGAGCCTGTTTCCGATTCTATGTCTCCCTCTCTCTCTGCCCCTCCCCCGTTCATGCTCTGTCTCTCTCTGTCCCCCCCCAAAAAAAAAATTAAAAAAATTTTAATATAAAAAATAAAAATAAAAATACCATACAGTAGAGAAAAAGAGTTTTTAGAAAACTAGGCATATCTTAGTTTTTTTTTGGGGGGGTCACTTAAAATGATGTCATAACAAACAGTGATGAGATAGATTTAGATCTTCAAAAAAATTTTACAGATAATCTCCTAATCTACTTACCTATGATGTGTCATTGATGGGTGCTGCGGTTTTAAAATACATGCACAAATTCTTTAATATTGCCCACTTCAAGAAGTAGAGCCTAATTCCCCTTCCCTGGATCTAGCAACTTGCTCTAGAAGAGTCGAATGAAGTGGAAGTGACGTTATACAACTACTGAGACTAGGTCATAAAAGGTATTGGGGCTTCCTCCTTACTCTCCCTTGGATTACTCCCTCTGGGGGAAGCCAGCTGTCATGCCATGAGGACATATCAACAGATCTATGGAAAGGCCCACATGCCAAGGAAGAGCCAGCAAGAAACTAAGGCTTCCTGCCAGCAGCAATATGAGAGAAGCTTCTTGGAAGCAGAGCCTCCAGCCCTAGGGAAGCCTTCAGATAACTGAAGCCCTAGTCTTGATTGCAGCATAGTGAGAGACTGAGTCACACAACCCAGTTCAACTACTCCTGAATTGCACAAAAGTCCACAAAAACTGTGAGGCGATAAATATCCATTTGTTTTAAGCTATTAAGTTTTGTGGTAATCTGTTACACAGTGACAGATAACTAATAGGACAGGAACTGATTATTCTAGAGAGAAATTGGGAAACAGTACCAGATAGGCAAGTAGCAACTACTTTTGCTTGCAAATCAGCCACAACACTTGAGTTTTTGGAAAACTGTCATCCCAAATATCTCTCCCTAAATGCCCACGAGAACTCATGTAATTAAATGTATCTATGGCTAAGCAGTAAGATGTTGAAGTAGGAATAGAAGTTGGAATTCCTAGACTTCTGGGAAATACTCTTCTTTAATAAAGTAATACATAAAGACCTTTTTAAAAAAGTACTACAACACTTTGGGGCGCCTGGGTGGCACCCTGGTTGAGGGTCTGACTCTTGCTTTCTGCTCAGGTCATGATCCCATGGTCGTGGGATCCAGCCCCACCTCAGACTCTTTGCTGAGTGTGAAACCTGCTTAAGATTCTCTTTCTCTCTCCCTCTCTCTCTCTCCCTCTGCCCCTCCCCTGCTTGCTCAAGCACGCATACTCTCTCTCTCTCTCTCTTAAAATAAAAAAAAGAAAACTAAAAAAGTAAAAAGTACTACAACACTTAGATTGGGAAAGAGGAGTCCATTGTCCCACCTTATTCTACCCCTAGGTCCCATTCCCCAACTCTTCAACACGTTTCTTCCATGTTTTCTTTGTAAATAATATGCTTATGCTCTATTTCTTGATAGATCAATTTTAGGATTTATCTTTTCACTTGCTAATAAGGAAGATAAAGATTTAGCATCCTTATATCACTTCAGATCCCTCCTTTCCCTACCTCTGTCCTCCAATACATATAATATACACAAGTTTGGTTAAATCACATCCCATATTTGTCTCATTGTGGGGCTGTATAAATCAAGCAATATACAATAGTTACATTTGTTTTATTGTAAAGGTATTTGAATTTCCAGGACTTAAAAGCTGCCTCATTTTTTTAAAGTTTATTTTTATTTATTTTGAGAGAGGCAAAGACTGAGTGGGGGAGGGGCAGAGAGAGAGAGAGAGAGAGAGAGAGAGAGAGAGACAGAATCCCAAGCAAGCTCCATGCTACCAGCACAGACCCTGACATGGTGCTCGAACTCATGAACCTGGAGGCTCATGACCTGAGCCAGTCATGAGTTGGACACTTAACCCGCTGAGCCACCCAGGTGCCCTAGAAAGCTGCCTCATTTTTTAGATGCTCTTTTTTTTTTTTAAATCACTTTTCCCCAACTTTACAATATAATTATTAACTTCCTCTGAGTAGTGTTTTCCATAAAGTCAGTCACATCAGGTGTCCGTCCAGTTTACATGGCGACACTCCTCCTGAGGCCTCCCTCCTCGCTCTAATCTGGGTTCTAGGGCTGTCTTCTCAGAAGTTCTCTTAAGTCCTGTCTTGGGTGCTATCTCCTCTTTCTGGATACCCATGTCTCCTCATTTCTGGTTTACTCCTTTGGTTGGATCATATCCTCCCATAATTTTCTGAGAAAGGATTTAAAGATGTACATTATTCTTCATACATAACAATATCTTAATTCTATTCTCAGGCTTGATTAATAGCTTGGCTGGCTAAATGGCCTTGCTCCATTGTCCTGGAACTTCCAGTGCTTCTGATTCTGATCAGTGCCTTTCTGATTCTTAATTCTTTGTAGGATATTGGGTGTTTTGTTTTTCTGTCTGAAAATTTTATCTGTCAGGGGAATTTTTCATCCAGTGAACTGGGCACTCAGTGTCCCTATCAATCTAGATAGTCATCCTTCATTTTTGGCTATTTTCTTGAATAACCTCTAAGATGATTTCCTCTCCATTTTCATGTTCTCCCTTACTGGTACCCTTATTAATCAGACTCTGTTCTCCTTTAATTAACCTTCTATTTTTTCCATCTCTTTTCATTTATTTCTACCTCTTTGTCTTTTTATATCGCTATTTAGGAGATTTCCTCAATGTTTCTATCAAAACTTTTTATTTTGGCTATCATATAGTTTCCAAGATCTGTTTCTTGCTCTCTAATATTTCCTTTTTATAGACTCCTGTTCTTGCATGTTTGATGATATTGATTATAGCTTTTTGTTTTTTCTTCCTTCCCTTTTTTCATTCAAAGTTCCTATTTTCTTATTTGTTTTGAGCTATGTCATGTTGGAGGCTTTCCTTAACAACATTGTGAGCCTTGGTTTTCTGATCATAGACTGAGGCATTAAATAAAAAGGAAGTTGAATTCTGAGTGTGTGAGTAGGGGGACTAACTGTTCTGTTGTTTCAGATGCTGTTGTTTATTCCTAGAAGAATTCTCCACTCTCCTTTTAGAATAGGAGAGGGAGGGGTCAGGCATGAGGCAGTGAGTGGAAAGCAGGTATGCATAAGGTCTGCAAGTTTTGGAGCTGAGAGTTACATGTGATCTGCTGGAGGTAGGGGAGACGTTTTAACATTCAGCAGGGAGGGCCTTCACTTACTCCACCCTTTTTTTTTTTATTAAAAAAATTTTTTTTAACGTTTATTTATTTTTGAGACAAAGAGAGACAGAGCATGAATGCGGGAGGGACAGAGAGAGAGGGAGACACAGAATCGGAAGCATGCTCCAGGCTCTGAGCCATCAGCCCAGAGCCCAATGCAAGGCTCGAACTCACAGACTGAGAGATGGTGACCTGAGCTGAAGTCGGATGCTTAACCAACTGAGCCACCCAGGCGCCCCACTCCACCCTTTTTTCACTTTGGAACACTGTCTGGTCTACTTGGAATCATGCTGAGTCTAGAGTCCCTCAGTTTGGAGCCACACTTGTTTCTTGACTGGATAATCTTGATATTGAAATGTTTTCTATATGAATTTTAGATAAGTTTCTTTTGTTTTTTTCTAACCTATCAGGTGGTAGTTGAGCTCCTACTTTGTCACCAATTCTCCCACATCCACACCTTTTGTGAATTTTCTCTTGTCAATTCCAATTCAATTGTGTCCTCTGTCCCATCCAGATTTACTTCTGCCCCAAATGATTGCTTTGCCTGTAAGCTAATAGTGTTTGTTTAAAACATAATCACACATTGCCCTGTGACATCTCATGCTGTTATCTTTTCAAGTTCATTAGTTAATTTATGTGTACATTCATTAATTCACTCAGAAGTCATCTTGTGAAGCACACACAAAATGCTAAGTGCTGGGCAACCCGAGACTACCGAGGCAAGTTCACTACCCCTCTGTTGAAAGGGGAAGAAATTCTACATAAATACCTATTTGATTCCATGTGCTAAGCACAATTATATGAACTTATGGAACCAAAGAGGAGAAACATAATCCAGGCACAGAGGAGTTACAGAAGACTTCATGGAGGTAGCAGTTGCCTGAGCTGAATCTTAAAGGAGTTAGCCAGATGAAGTGAGAGCAGTTGGTGTGGGACAGGGCAGAAGACATTTCAGGAATGGAAATAGGGTGAATAAAGACATGGAGGGTGGAAAAAGGGTCTATGTGGGGAATTGTTAATAGTTGAGTGACGATAAGGCAGAGAGGTATTGGAGATCTAGCTAGAGAAAGAGGTGAGGCCAGATCATGACGACCTTGAATGTCATGCTGAGAATTTTGAATTTGAGTCCTCAGATAGTTGGGAGCATTGAAGATTTTAAACAGAGGTGTGACATGGTCAGATTTCTATTTTTTAAATATTTAGTTAGTTATTTAGTTATTTATTTATTGAGAGAGAGACAGAGAGCAAGCTGGGGAGGGGAAGAGAGAGAGGGAGACACACAATCTGAAGCAGGATCCAGGCTCTGAGCTGTCAGCACAGAGCCTGACGCAGGGCTCAAACTCACGAACTGCGAGATCATGACCTGAGCTGAAGTCGGATGCTTAACTGACTGAGCCACCCAGGTGCTCCAGATTGCTATTTTTGAGAAACTAGGCTAGCATGGAGGCTGTTTGGAATAGGTGCAAGCCTAGAGGCTGGATGATCATTTAGGAAACTGTGACAATAAATCAGGTGAGTGACAATAAGGGCTTAAACTAAGTCCTTGGTCATAAAGATGAAGAGGAGGGACTAAATTGAAGAAAGAACTGGCAAACTTGGTTGATCAATAGATCAACCAATCTATTCATTGGTGAAAAAGTGGGAGAAACTGAGGGTGGCTTCCTACTTTCTAGGTGTCTAGATATGGATGGTGGTGTGACCAAACAGTTCTAAGAAAAGCAGATGGTTGTGTCCAATAGGCAGTTGGATTTTGAAGCTCAAGGGAGAGATCTGAAGTGGAAAAATAGATCTGAGAGTCATTGGCAGGGAGGAGGTATTTAAAATCATGAGACTGGTCAAGCTTCTCCAGGGGCGAGTATAGAAGAAGAGGACTGGACAGAGAATAGAATCCTGGGGAACACTCACATCTTAGAGGTGGGCTGGGGGAAAGCCCACGAAGGAGACAGTTAAATAATATTAGAAAAGTATAAGGAGGGAGGGGTGCCTGGGTGGCTCAGTCGGTTAAGCATCTGACTTTTGATTTCAGCTCGCGTCATGATCTCATGGTTCATGGGATCAAGCCCGTATTGGGCTCTGTGCTGACAGCATGGAGCCTGCTTGGGATTCTCTCTTTGTGTTCTCTCTCTCTCTCTCTCTCTCTCTCTCTCAAAATAAATAAACATGCTTTTAAAAAAGAAATGTGTAAGGAGAATCTGGAGTGTTTGGTACATAGAAAGTAGAATCGAAGGAAGGAGAAATCAGCATTGTCAAAATGCAGCAGAGATTTCATGATCTCATGAAAATGGTAATTAATTTGGCCGTAACAAGGCCAAGTATAGAGGAGTAGGAAGGTAGAGTTGGAAATCAGGCCGCACAGTGGGGTAAGGTATAAATGGGAACTTATCAGTTTCTACTATATGTAGCTTGTTCTTCCAGGAATATGAGGGAGAGGAGGTGAAGATAGAGCTTAGGTGGTATTTCTCCCCCAGCTCAAATAATCTGAAGCATCTTGAGAGAAAATTCTAGCAATGTACCATGTGCACATTTATAGTCAACGAATATTAGATATAGATGTAATAAAACCTTTAGGTTTTTACTTAGCCTTTTTTCCTCTTGAGTGTCATAATACTCCTTTTCCTTGACCAAATTTTTCTCTTTAAATTAGTTCCTTCTAGCCTACTCAGTGCCAGAAAAGCTCCCTATGTACCGAGAAGCTCCCTACGTAAATCTCCATGCCCCATTTTGAGAAATTGGGCTCAAGCCATTTCCTGCTTTGGTCATTAAAAATAATAATAACAGCTGTTGTTTACATAGTAATCAGAATTCCATCAAGAAATGCTGTGTACACTAAATCTAAGTTATGTTGTTGTTATAATCACTAGTATTAGAATAACTAGATGGCCTTGTTCATCTGTAAAAAATTTAATGTTGTTTAGCTAAGGTATAATAAATTGGAGGCTGGACTTTTGGAAAGCAAAGGCTGAACTATGTACCCTGTGGGTGCTCCTTAATAGTTCCTGAATGACTAATGAGTTATTGCCTAGGCCCTAACACAGGTGAGATGACTGCCAGAGAAGTCAGAGTGGAAAAACTGAACTCACACAAAGGACCAAATCGAAGGATTCTTAGGGAAGTGTCAGTGTAGTTACATCAGGTGCACAAAACTGTATTTTGCACATTCTAAAGTCCCTTACAAATCTGAAAGGAAAAATGATAATTATCAAGATAATAAAGCAAAATCCAGCAATCCCACTTCTGGGTGTACATGAAACCATTATCTTGAAAAGGTGTCTGCCCTCCCACGTTTGATGTCGCCTATTCCCAATTGCCAAAGTTTGGAAACAACCTAAGTGTCCAACAATGGCTACATGGATAAAGGGGGTGTGGTATACATATACAATGGGTTATTATTCAGCTATGAGAAAGAAGGAAACCCTGCTGTTTGCTACAACATGGATAGGCCTTGAGGGCATTATGCTAAGTGAAATAAACCAGACAGAGAAAGACAAATGCATGGTTTCACTTATATGTGAAATTAAAAAAAGAAAAATAGGGAGACTTTGGTAAAAGGGTATAAAGCTTCTAATATAAGATGAATAAACTCTGAGGATCTAATGTATAATATGGTGCCTATCGTTGGAAACACTGTATTGTAAAATTGAAATTTGCTAAGGGAGTTGAACTTAAATGTTCTCACCAAGAAGGAAGAAAGGGTAAATACGTGAGATGATGGATGTGTTAATGGACTTGATGGGGGGGATCCCTTCACAATGTTATCTGTATACCAAATCATTATGACATACATTTAAAATTTTATTAGTCAATTATACCTCAATAAAGCTGAAAAAACAATAAAATAAAAAATAGTCTTATATGGTGATTGTTTCTGATTACAAGGTTGCTAAATTTGTTGTGGGCAAGAGTTCAAATCTTAGGAATGGAAGCTTTCATCCTGAGAACATTGACAGTTTTAAGCTCTCCCAAATTACAGGCTTATTGCATCAGGGCGAAATCCAGAGCTGATTCATGTTCAGATTGCTTCCTTCTGCAGTTTTAGGCTTTATTGTTTAGTTTTTCCATTTTCATATTATGTCTCTTATTTTTGATAGATATTTTGATATCTTCAGATATTAATACTGTAGCCAGTATTAATATATATTATATACATTAATGTATATAATATATATATAATATAAAACATTCATTCATTTTACAAACACTTGCAAAGAGAAGCTTTGTTAAGGTATTGAGAGTCACAGGTATGTTTGTGACATAATCCCTGCTTAAGGAGTTTAAAGAGATTACGATTCAGTTGTAGAAACATGATGTAGAAATGTCATCAAAGATCACCTGTTAAGTTCCATGGGGTGTCTCTCCATGTTCAGGGATTGGGCCTTCTGTATCTTCATATCTGTAATGTCAAGCTCAGTCTGGCATAGAGTAAGTTTGTTGAATCAAAACTCATTTAGAGACTGGAAATGGGTGAAGAGGAAACCAAGAAGACCACATAGAAGAGGGAATGAGTGAGCTGGGTTGGGCCCTGGAGAGATAAATAGATCCATACACAGGTCTGATGAAAACGAACTTCCTAGGTAAAGAGGGAGATTGGATTAATAAGTGATGGACAGACCATAGGTTATGGGCATTGAAGTAAGAAATAATCTGAGTTTGAGTCTCATCTCTATCATACCATGTGACTTTGAGTAACATATGTAAACTTTCTACGCTTATTTTTCTCAGCTAGAAAACAGAAGTAAAACCTATTTGGGGCCTACCATATCCTAAGCTACTTCATTAAATGGTGGCTTTTAAAAAATGACATACCAAAAAAATTTTTAATTTGAAATTTTAATGTGTAAGGTGTTGGGAAGCTTTCCAGTTTCACCATGAAAATTTCTCCTGGGGGGGGGGGGGCGGCTTTTAGACTAGACCCATGGCTGGGATTTATAGGACATGGCTCTCTCACTATCCAGCTCGCCCCTTGCTCTCACATCATCGCCTCACTCTGGGCCTGTTTCCTCCTATGAAACGAGAGGGTAGTTTCCACCTGTGCTGACGGATACAGTAGCCACTCGCTACATTTGACTACGAAATGTGGCTAGTTTGCATAAAATGCACACCAGATTTCAAAAACAACACATAAAATATGGATAATTTAATATTGAGTGTATTTTGAAATGTTTTGCACATATTGGGTTAAATAAAATAGATTATTAAAATGAACTTCACCTGTTTCTTTTTGCTCTTTCGATGTGACGACTAGAAACTCTATTATGCAGACCTGGTCTAGGTTATCACTCATAATCCCTTTCAGCTTTAAGACTGTCAGGGACACTGTGGATGCGTAATTGGTACGGTTTGACTTCCTCGTCTGGAGAGACCGAAGGATTGGCCGGGACTGCGCGGGGTGGGGCGGGCCCTGCGGGGAGACCCAGACCCCTCTGGTTTCTCGCTCGCTCGCTCGCGCGGTGGCGGCGAGAAGGACCCCCAACGCCCGCGCTGGGGTTGCGGCGGGCGCGCCCGGGCCAGGCTCCAGGCACCGGGCGTTGGGGGCCGGGGACGGGCGCGGTGCTCCGGGCGGGGCCGAGCCGGGAAGCGGGCTCGTGCGTCAGCCTCACGCGCGGGGAAGGAAGCCGACCCGAGGCCCCGGGCGGCCGGAGCGGGCGCCTTGGCACGTCCGCAGGCTCAGCCGGGAGGTGGCGGCCGCTGAGAGGCGGGAGAGCCGAGGGCGGGCCTGGGAGGCGGCCGGGAGGTGGGGCGTCGCCGGGGGCCGGCCCGCGCGGGCTTCATCAGCGGACGCGCGGCCTGCGCCAGAGTGCTGGGACCGGGAGGGGCCGGGCGACGAGCGGCCAGAGCGGCTATGGGCCGCCGCTGGGGCTTCCTGATCGGCCTCGTGGGGGCCGTGTGGCTGCTCGGCTCGGGTCGCGGTGGGCAGCAGCCCCCGGAGACGGCGGCGCAGAGGTGCTTCTGCCAGGTGAGGGTTGTGCGCGGCCGCGCGGCCGCTCCCGGTGCTTCCCGCCTCCGCCCTGCGCTCTGTCCCGCGCACCCCGGCAGGTGAGGGGCTAGGAGTGCCTCTGCGTCTCCACCCTCCGGGATGAGCCCCCTGAGCTTCTGCTCCCTGGCCGGGCTCAGCCCTCTGCGGCTTGCCTGGCGTGGTCTGTACAGGTCTCTCACCGCAGCCTGGACGTCAGCGTGCCCTCCGGCGCTTGGGATCCGTTGTGGGGGGAGAGGTGTGGGTGCATGCTGTATGATTTTACAGAGTTGGTTTATACATCTTTGTTGGTCTTCCCTGCCCGGGGGGGGCGTGCACACTGTGCACGCTCACTCAGTATTTGTTATTTTCGCGGAACCTGGGTCTTCCTAACTTCTAACTTGACCTGGAACTGCGTACGATGTGTTCATGCTAGGTGCCTTCGCCATCCTTCCTGGGCAGGGTACGCTTTTGTAGGGTGGGGGAGGCTACTTTCAGATGTCGTTGTCAGGCCGGAGAATCGTTTCGTGAGGCTTTCCTGTTTCTAAGCCCATCTGCCTTGTGTTTTTGAGGCCGCGGCTTGCAGTGTCTACTCGCCCTGTGTGTCCTTTCTATTTACTAAATGTAATGAGATTCTCTTACGTGACACCCATTTGGCTGGTCTGAATTGGGAGGATGAGTCTTACCCCTCAGCGCACAAGTCTGATTACAAGCTTATTATGATCATGAGATGTGGGTTCCTTGAGGAAAAAAAAAAAAAACATTAAAGAAATCTAGAGGTTTTCTGGTCTACATGATCCTGTATTTTAATATAATTACTCTTAAAGTCACGTTTTGGTTGGCTTCTGTTGATAAAAATTACATTTTATACAAAATTGAGGTAGGCAATCCGAATTTTTCCTTTTAAGTGGATTTTACTATTATTATTATTTTTTTTATCAGAAATAACATTTGTGTAGGGACAATGCTACTATTTCACAGAGGAAAGAAACAGCTTTACATATTATGGGAGGAAGAACTGTCTCTTTCACTTTTATATTCTTGCATCCTGTCGTTTTGCTGAATGATTTGAGGTGTTACCTGGCTATGAGGAAGAGGTTAAAAGGAAATTGCTGCTTTCCAACTAAGATGGAAAAGCTCCTTTACGTTGCAAACTGCATACAGTCAAGTACTTAAAAGGAAGAAGGTTCATTTTTCTTCAGGTTACAAATATAACATAACACAAAGTGTAAACATTTAAAAATGAAGTAGAAATAAGAGACTTCAAAATAAGGTACTTAGTGTTGAAAGAAGATGTCCAATATAACATTTTCAACTATAGTCTAGATTTTTAGATAATGGAATAAAAGTACATGTTGAGCTTTCAACTTTCACTTTCCTCTCCAATAACCTTTTTAGATATCTGATTAAAATTGGGGAGTTTTAAATTTTTCACACTTTTGGGGCGCCTGGGTGGCGCAGTCGGTTAAGCGGTCACGATCTCGCGGTCCGTGAGTTCGAGCCCCGCGTCAGGCTCTGGGCTGATGGCTCAGAGCCTGGAGCCTGTTTCCGATTCTGTGTCTCCCTCTCTCTGCCCCTCCCCCGTTCATGCTCTGTCTCTCTCTGTCCCAAAAATAAATAAACGTTTGGAAAAAAAAAATTAAAAAAAAAAAATTTTTTTTTTCACACTTTTTTCCTTCTGATTAGTGTTTAAGCTTCCCCCCCGTTTTGTAACATTTTCAAGATTTGAATACTCCCCCAACACAAAAATCTGTTGGATCCCTTTCTTTTCCATTTAGAACAAAAGTGACAGGTTTTTTTTTTTTTTTTCCAGAATCAACTTTAAAAAATAATAAATTGAGGGTCCCATAGTAAAAAACAAATTTAAGAAAAATTAAAAATGATCTATTTAAATCAACTTAAGAACAGAGACCATCAATTCTAGTTCAATAGACTGAAAAAGAATACATTTTAGTTCTACTATGGTCAGTAATGGAAGAGATAGGGGTAAGGTGGGAAATGGGGAGAGGGAACAAGCAATAACAGATATGAAGGGAAAATTGGAGACAAGCATATAGATGTGAATGGAAACGAGACACACACACACACACACAGAAATAAAGGAAATAAATGGAAGAAAAGATAAGGGGAGATGAATGGTGGAAATTATTCATTCAACAAACATTTATACACAGTGTGTATGTTGACCTGAGTGTTTGGAATATAGAGATAACTATGGTGTGATCCCTGCCTTTAAGAACTTACAAGTTAGTGAATAAAGTTCTTTGGAGATTGGGGAGAGGCAGAGATCCTAAGCATTTTAAAAAAACAAGTGAGAAGGGGTGCCTGGGGGGCTTAGTTAAGCATTCAACTTCAGCTCAGGTCATGACCTCACAGTTCCTGAGTTCGAGCCCACATAGCGCTCTGTGCTGACAGTGCAGATCCTGCTTCAGATCCTATGTCTCCCTCTCTCTGCCCCTGCCCTGCTCTGTGGTCTCACTCTCAAAAATAAATCAACATTAAAAAAACAACAAGTTAGCAGGGGTGCCTGGCTGACTCCGTCAGTAGAGCATGTGACTCTTGATCTTAGAGTTGTAAGTTGGAGCCCCATGTTGGTTGTAGAGATTACTTACAAAGTAAAATCTTAAAACAAACAAACAAGTCAGTAAATATTGCTAGACACTAAATCAAAAACTAAATGTTGACCTAGCGTTTAGAAATACAAGTTAAAGGGGCATCTGGGTGTCTCAGTTGCTTAAGCAGGGGACTCCTGATTTGGGCTCAGGTCATGATCTCATGGTTTGTGGCTTCCAGCCCCGAGTCAGGCTTCAGGTTGACAGCTTAGCGTGGAGCCTGCTTAAGATTCTCTCTTTTCTGGGGCACCTGGGTGGCTCAGAAGTTTAAGCATCAGACTTCGGCTCAGGTCATGATCTTGAGGTTTACCAGTTCAAGCCCTGCATCGGACACTCTGCTGTCAGCACGGAGCCTGCTTTGGATCCTGGGTCCCTCTCTCTGCTTCCCTCTCTCTCTCTCAAAAATAAATGAACATTAAAAAAAAAAAAAAAGATTCTCTCTGCCCATCCCCTGTTTGTTCTCACACTCTCTCTCTCTCTCTGTCGAAATAGGTAAATAAAACCAAAAAAACAAACAAACAAACAACAACACAAAACCCTGTTTAAAAAAATATTTCAAGTTAAAATCTCTCATTCTCTTTGCCGTAACCAATTAGCTGCAAAGTTCTGTTGAATCTGTTTTGTTAATAGACCTTTTCTCCCTGTCTGTTGCCACTCTCTCGCACCACTTCTACTGTGAATTATGCATCATCATCCCTCATTACCCTCTTGCATGGGGGCCCGGTATAGGGGTTCAGTTAACAGAATATCAGCTCTAATTTGAGCCAAAGCAACATGTGGTTCTTTAGCCTTAGAAAGTCATTGAAGTAAAATGTGCAGAGCTCTACAAATAATCAGATTAAATTTAATAAACATTCATGGATGCCTACTTTGAACGAGTTTTAAGAGATCAAAGAATAAACTAAAAATTTAAAAATTTAGTCCCATTTCTTGATACTCCAGAGTACTGAGCCTGTTACATACATAATGGGTGCTTAGCAAGTATTAGGCAAGTTATAATACAGGATGTTAGCACTATGCTAGCAGGAATATATTCTTTCCATTTTCTGCTGAGTGGGCCATTTGCATGTTTTTCTGGAATTCATCTTTCAGATGGGTGGATAGCTCCAAATGAATCTTTAAAGTTAGTCAGTTACTACATATGTCTGTTGACATCAAATCCTACTAAAACCATTTTCACTGTATGTTGTAAGTTCTTTTGATAGCAGTGCTTCTGTGTTAGTTGCTGCAAATAAGTGATAGATTGCCTTGTGATAGATTACAAGATAGACTTGTAAATCTTCCTTATATACAGCTTCCCACTTTTTATTTTATCATTCTATTTAAATTTTTTTTCATTTTTGCACAGAAAATTGGCCTTTTCCTCCCCTTTTGGTCTACAAGCCTGTAACAGTTTGTGTAAAGAACCCCATGATCATGACCTACCCTTTCTTTAAACCAAAATAATATTTGTATTTGTTGCAATAGGTATGAGCTTCAAGTAAATGAAGATTCTTTTTTTTTTTTTTTCAACGTTTATTTATTTTTGGGACAGAGAGAGACAGAGCATGAACGGGGGAGGGGCAGAGAGAGAGGGAGACACAGAATCGGAAACAGGCTCCAGGCTCTGAGCCATCAGCCCAGAGCCTGACGCGGGGCTCGAACTCATGGACCGCGAGATCGTGACATGGCTGAAGTCGGACGCTTAACCGACTGCGCCACCCAGGCGCCCCGTAAATGAAGATTCTTAAAAAAAATTTTTTTAATGTTTATTTACTTTTGAGAGAGAGAGAGGGAGAGACAGAATCTGAAGCAGGCTCCAGGCTCTGAGCTGTCAGCACAGAGTCTGATGTGGGCCTCGAACCCACGAGCTGTGGTATCATGACCTGAACTGAAGTCAGATGCTCAACTGACTGAGCCACCCAGGCGCCCCATGAATGAAGATTCTTCAGACAAGATTTCTTGTTTTCCTTTTGACAGAATTTCTTATTTCCTTTTCCCCATTATGCACCATTAGAGAGAATGAATGTAACAGAACTTTAGTCTCAATTCATGGAATCCCAGGATTAAGAAGTAAACTCAGAAGAAATATTGAAGCCCAGATATGGAGGCAGTGTGGACATGTTTTTCATTTAAATTAATTAGAAATGAGTTTGTAAAACTCCCATGTAGTCCAAATGTTTTATTAATCGTATTATGGCTAGTGCTAATAACACTCAGATCCACTTACTTATGAGTGTAGTAAATCTCTATCAGGCTAATGAAAGGGGAATAGTTCAGATCATCCAAAATGACTATTTCAAGATGGATTATTTTCATTTGGAGTGCATTGTAGATACACTTGCCTACATCTATTTCAGCAGATTTACCTGTCTAGTGTCTTATTTAGCTCAATTTCAAAAATAGTTTTTATTTGTTAGAGTGGCTAGGCCACAGAAGAGACACTTGGGAATATGTTGCATGGTAGGTGGAAATAAGCCTGGATTGAAACTTAGTCAGAGGGATCTTTGAAACAGGTTATACTGGAGAGATGTCCATTGTCTCTGAGTACTTATTGCCTTCCAGGCCTTTGTGAACAAAGCATGTGGAACAAAGCATGTGTCTCATTGGTTGCTATACGTTGGGTTATTTAACAACAATTTAAAGTTGTAAAGACTAAGGCTTTAAAGCAGAAATAGCTCGTAGCATTCTGTGTCCTTGGAACCACCCAGTATAGAATCTTTGGTGTTTCCTTGTTTCCATTAACAGAGGTGTCTCTGTCAACATTCTTTGTTTTTTTGTTTTTTTAACTTTTGAAAAGTTTATTTAGAGAGAGCGAGAGAGAGTGTGTGCTAGAGAGCTGGGGAGGGCAGAGAGAGAGGGAGAGAGAGAATCCTAAGCAGGCTCCATGCTGTCAGCGAGTTTTATTAATTTAAGTAATCTCTACACCCAACATAGGGCTTGAACTCAGGACCCTGAGATCAAGAGTTCCAAGCTCTTCTGACTGAGCCAGCCAGATACCCCCATCAATTTTTTTCAATGAATAGTTTTCATGTTCTTTTTAATGGTCACAGAACACTCTAAAATTACGTACAACTAAAGGTCTTTGCCAAAAAAACCCACTTTGAGCACTTTTAAAGGGTATTTCATATTTCATACAAGTATGAGGAATATATTCTCAAAGTGCTTTGGAAAAAAATGATAGTCTGGTAGGACTAGAAGTTGTTGGCACAGAAGGAAACTATTTAGATTTTTTTTTTTTTTTTTTTTTTTTTTGTCTTTCATTGTAAATTAAAGAGTACCTGTAAGCAGAAAATAGGGAGCAAGCAGGCCCATGTTATTTTCTTTTCTCTTGCCTTTTATATTTTGGTATTTGGTCCAAGCCAGTCAGAGTCCATGGAGAAAGTAATTGAGGCTACCTCTGCAGCTAACTTTTGGCTGTCTAGATCTATGTTCCAGTGGGGTGACAGATGTAAAAGTTTTGGAAAATTTTAGCTGCAAACTTGGCCTTTTTTTTCTTATCCATTAAAAAAAAAAATGTGAGTTGCTTTGGGGTAATCGTACGTCCACTTTCACCAGAAGCATTTAAGCAGTGGTAGGGTAATACTAACATTGGCATTTATATTATGTCATTTCATCTTGATATCAACTCTTTGAGATTGGAACTATTAGTATTGCTATATTGTGTTCACATGGGAAACTAAGGCTTAAGAGAGGTTAAAAAATTTGGTTGTGTTTAAAATTGGTAAGTAGCAGAGATGGGATTCTACCCCAAGAAGGCTTGAGTCCAAGGCCTACGTGCTAACCATTGTTATATATTGCCTCCTTCTTCAGAGTATATAGGAGGGGATTGTTGTGTGCTTGGGAGTTTGCAGTAGAAGGGCCTTCAAAAGCTTTTCAACTGGTAAGAGACTAGGACTTTAAGCCGGGTGACATTATGTCAGGCCTACCCTGGTCCTTATATCTACATTCCTCCGCAAGGGCCTTCTATTTGCCACCTATTAGTTTGGCTCCGTACCCAAGGCTGATTATCACCTAAAGCATGGATCAATGAGCTTCAACTTTTAGCATGCATCAGTCACTTTGTGCATGTGTGTGGTAGGGAGCACGGGGTGCATTTAAAAAAAAATTCAGATTCTTGGGGTGCCTGGGTGGCTTAGTTAAGTGTCCGACTTCGGCTCAGGTCATAATCTCACGGTTTGTGAGTTAGAGCCCTGCATCTGGCTCTGTGCTGACAGCTCAGAGCCTGGAGCCTGCTTCAGATTCTGTGTCTCCCTCTCTCTGTCTCTGCCCCTCCCCTGCTCTCTCTCAAAAATAAATAAAAATTTAAAAAAGAATTTAAAAAAATTCACATTCTTATGGTAGGGTCAGAATCTGTTTCAGTTTAGGAGATAGTGTGACAGTTATTTAAGCAACCTTAGCACTTCCTGAAGCTGCCACACAGTTCACAGTATCAGGTCATCCTTGTTCCAGATCAATGTCCATCTTTTGGTTTAGGTACTAAGACTGCTTTGTTTTCCAAGATTCTGCCCTGGGTCTGTTAATTGCATTTCTTCCTTAATCTTTTCTTGAGACTCTATTCCTGTAACATGCCTGGTTCTCTAGTTTCTAGAATTGGACCTGGCATCATGCCTGCCAACCTTTCTTCCGGTGATCAGGTTCTGCCTGTTGGCAGGCTTATCTGAACTGTCACATGGCTTTGGTTTCCAAGTATCTTCCTGCCTCTCCTTTGCTGGGCCTTCTCCATCTGTTGAAATTCCTCCATCCCTGCCCTACCTCCTTAGCTGCCCTGCTACCTTTTGTTGTAGTTGGAAATACCTCCTGCTCAATTTCGTAGGTAAAGGTCAGAGGGTTTCCAATCTACCATTGTCCTGTCTTCCCTCTTCGGGATCTCTGGGCCAAAGCCATCTCTGCGGTGAATGCACCTTGCATTCCTTTATGGTTTGTGGCTTCTTCTAGCTTCCTTTGTAGTTAAGGTATAGATTGGTAAAATGTTGGATGTGATGGGTTATTTGCCTTCGCTGCTTGCTTCCCTTGCTCTGAGTGCATTCCTACCACTTGGGCCTGTGTAGTCTGGAGCACAGAGCACTACCATAGATGATGTGAGGTACCTAGTCATCATCAGACTGTGATGCTGGTCTCCAGGGAATGACAGTGACAGTAGACAGCATCCATTCATTCATTCATTCACACATCCACTTCACAAATAAATATTGAGCATCTAGTGTGTGCTTCCTACAAGTACAATGCCGACGACTGGCAACACAAAATGAACAAACATGATTTGCTCTCAAGGATTGTAAACTCTAGAGGGAGGAAGTGAACTATATAAATTCAAAGGAGTGAGGTAATCCTTATGTAGGAGTATGTGGAGTGCCATGGGAGCACATAGGAGACAGATAACCCAGCAGGGGATGAGTGGTACCCCAGGGGTAGCTTTCCAAAAGAGGTGATGCCTGAACTTGAGTTTCAAAGATAGATTTTTACCTTAAAAATGAATTACTTCAGGGGAAAAATTAATTGCTTCAAAACCATTCTCTTGTGTGTGTGTGTGTGTGTGTATGTGTGTTTTATTTTATGTGCTTGTTTCTTTTTTGTGACCTACTGTCCCTATCAGGCATGTGTCCCTTTGGCGTTTGTAGTCTCTGTGCCTGTTATTTCTTTGTGTAATAATTTGTATCCAAGAGGAAAAAGTAGCTATTTTATGTCCTTAGAAGTTCTGCTTTTAAGGCTCAAAAGAAAGAGGTGAAAAGTCAAATCATCTAGATTAGAAGCACTTCTGTTTTTGGGTGACTGAATGGCTCAGTCGGTTAAGCGTCCGACTTCGGCTCAGGGCATGATCTCACAGCTTGAGAGTTGGAGCCCCCATGTCGGGCTTTGTGCTGACAGCTGGAGCCTGGAGCCTGTTTCAGAGTCTGTGTGTCCCCTTCTCTCTGCCCCTCCCATGCTTATGCTCTGTCTCTCTGTGTCTCTCAATAATAAACATTAAAAAAAATTTTTAATTAAAAAAAAAAGCACTTTTGTGGTATCCCAAATTAGGACCTGAAGATTTTTGTATACTCAAGAGAATTTTTAGCAGGAAACAAGGACAAATTTGCATATGAAATGAAAATAAGTAGTTATTGCAGTAAAAAATATGTAGATCAGATTTCTAGAACCTGCATTAGTCCAAAACAAATGAGACTACACAAATTGGGACAAAATCTTAGTTCTTAAATATTGCTGTCAGTATCCAAAGTATTATCTCTCATCTTCCAAAAGTATTTACTTTTAGGTAAAAATTTTGCATTCCTGTTTTGTGACATTCTAAAATTAAAAATAGGGTAGGATTTTACATATTCCAACGGGAAAACACCTACATTCAGTATTTTAGTAAAGTATTTGCTTCCTTACCAGTAAATTAAAAAAATTTTTTTGACAGTAAGTCTCTCTGAAATATAATCGAAAGTAGTTTGTAAAGCAAGTATGCAGACCAAAGTATGATAAGGATCTCTTTTCTACAGCGTGCCCTATATTAAAAAAAAACGAAAACAATCTAGTTACTGTTCTTAAATCATATTTGTTACTTACAATGTTAGCAATGTTAAATTAATTCTGTTAGATGTTTGCCCAGCCCCAAACAAACATCTAAGACTTTTAGCTTCACTTTTTTTTTTTTTTTTTTTTTTTTACTTTCTATAACTTATTTATTTTTTATAATTTACATCCAAGTTAGCACATGGTGCAACAATGATTTCAGGAGTAGATTCCTTAAGCCCCTTACCCATTTAGCCCATCTCCCCTCCCACAACCCCTCCAGCAACACTCTGTTTGTTCTCTATATTTAAGAGTCTCTTATTTTTGTCTCCCTCCCTGTTTTTATATTATTTTTGCTTCCCTTCCCTTCTGTTCATCTGTTTTGTATCTTAAAGTCCTCATATGAGAAAAGTCATGTGATATTTGTCTTTCTCTGACTAACTAATTTCACTTAGCATAATGCCCTTAGTTTCACTTCTGATAACATTGTCTGATCGTAATTACCATTAAGATATTAGTTTTAAGCATTTGAAGATCAGAATTGGCTTAGTGGTCAATTTGCTGTCTCCGTGCTGCTAATGATAAGTGATTTCTAAGCACCGTTTCAAACCTGGACAAATAAACTGTCATGGACTAGTATTTGAGAGTTGGTAAATCCTTATAATGAATTATTGTTTATCTTATAAATTCAGTATCACTTCTTTTTATACGTTCACCAAGCATGTCCCCTACCTATACATCCTGTAGGAAACTTAATAGGGAATACAGAGACAGTTGAATCCTGGGAATATGGAGTCTCAGGAAGGCCAAGGATAGGAATGCAACTGAGCTTCAAGGAAGTTGTGTGGAAGTAGGAGCTGGAAAACCCCAGAGAATCCATGTATCAGATATTTTCTGTTTCCTGTCTCTGCTTCACTGTGTATCTTTAAAAATCTTTCCTCTCTTTTGCTGACTGGCTCATGTGCTGCTCAGTTCACATGATGGAACATGGTCTGAGTTTATTTGCTTTAGTGGTCAAGCTGCAGGGAGAGAGATCTCTTCTTATTCTCAAGTCCAGATTCCTGGAGCAGGGACCAAGACCTGGTTTGGGTTAGATACTGACCCCTGGTCAGGTCTGGGGCAGGGTTACAAAGTGGCTGCAGGGGACCAACTCTGCCTGTGTGTGTGTGTGCACACGTGTGTGATGAGCTCAGTGTACCCTCCAAAAGGTATGCACTGCATTCTTCTAGGTGTATAGCAAGAGCAATAGCATCGTTAGATTACTGTCATGTCTCATCTCAGAAAATCATGAGGAGGGAAGATAAGAGTTGCTTGAGTCCTAACCTTGTTAGGAAAAAGAACCCTGTTGCAACTAAGGTATTTTGATGTATTGTTTTATTTTCTTTGTAACAGGTTAGCGGTTACTTGGATGATTGTACCTGTGATGTTGAAACCATTGATAGATTTAATAACTACAGGCTTTTCCCAAGACTACAAAAACTTCTTGAAAGCGACTACTTTAGATATTACAAGGTATTTTTATTTTTAATTTTTTTGTATAAGAATACTTAAAGTTTAAATGGATAATTGTATTTTCTTAGGAATTCCTGAACTTCAAAATTGTGGCCATTATTTAAAATTCAGTTCACAAGAGTGAACAGTGTGGTTCTGAAACCATCCATTAGATACTTTCAATTTCAACAACTGGGTTTTGCACTCTGGAGTTAGAAACTTGTTGGTTAACTTGAAGTCAGAACAGAAACTATTATATTGTTACCAAAATTGCAATGCATACTTTCCCCAAATACTGGCTTGACTCCAGTTAATTAAAATAACTACATTTTTTTGAGAAGCGTGACTTTGTTCTGACCTGTATTATTTTAACTAGTCACTGTTGATATTTTATCTTGAGATATCTACTTAAAGCGTTTAGAATATCTGATCATTGGAATATGTAGTTATCGAATGAGTTCAATAGTTGCCTGTTACTGGCTTAAAAAAAGTATCAGCGGGGCGCCTGGGTGGCGCAGTCGGTTAAGCGTCCGACTTCAGCCAGGTCATGATCTCGCGGTCCGTGAGTTCGAGCCCCGCGTCGGGCTCTGGGCTGATGGCTCAGAGCCTGGAGCCTGTTTCCGATTCTGTGTCTCCCTCTATCTCTGCCCCTCCCCCGTTCATGCTCTGTCTCTCTCTGTCCCAAAAATAAATAAACTTTGAAAAAAAAAAATTAAAAAAAAAAAAAAAGTATCAGCTGAGCAGTGATCAACGAGCTACTTTGGCTCCGAGTTCCCATCTTCAGGATCTGTTTAGTACCAGTCTGTGTGTTTCTAACCAAGTCTACCAGTTTACTTAACACAAGTTACACATTGGTACGATCGCTGGAACTTGGCAACCTGTAAGCGAAGAAAAGAAATAATTGCAGATGATAGCATGACCAGGTTATCACAGCATAATTCAACACCTGTTGAATAATAATCTCAAGATTCTTACTCTTGTAACTTTTTCTGTTATTATCCTATAGGTAAACCTGAAGAGGCCGTGTCCTTTCTGGAACGATATCAACCAGTGTGGTCGGAGAGACTGTGCTGTCAAGCCGTGTCAGTCGGTAAGAACCAAGTATACATGTGACAACTGTTACACCTTTTTGCAAATAACTGCAATGTTTTAAAAAGGGGGCAATACAGGGGCGCCTGGGTGGCTTGGTCGGTTGAGCGTCCGACTTCGGCTCAGGTCATGATCTCACGGCCCGTGAGTTCGAGCCCCGCGTTGGGCTCTGTGCTGACCGCTCAGAGCCTGCAGCCTGTTTCAGATTCTGTGTCTCCCTCTCTCTCTCTGCCCCTCCCCTGTTCATGCTCTGTCTCTCTCTGTCTCAAAAATAAATAAACGTTGAAAAAAAAATTAAAAAAAAAAAGGGGGGGCAATACAACTAAAATTACTTTTTAATCCTTAGGTTAAATATAATGTTGTTTAATATTTACATATTAAAAAACCTCAACTTACCAATATAAAACCTATTTTGAATTATTCTTTCTTAATAATCCTTTGACTTACTGGTGAGATTAATAGGATGTTTGTTTTTCTTCTTATATCTTACCCAAAGGTGTGTTTATAGTATAACAGAATGAAATTAATTGGCGGGTAAACAAACTCCCTCCCTT
Organism: Puma concolor; assembly: GCF_028749965.1. Classification (NCBI taxonomy): domain Eukaryota; kingdom Metazoa; phylum Chordata; class Mammalia; order Carnivora; family Felidae; genus Puma; species Puma concolor. The sequence goes on from NC_141672.1 coordinate 48,241,570, forward strand.
CTTCATGGTGTATTGTTTTCCTTGGGTGGGGAGTGGATGAACAAAACACCTGGTGTTGCTTAAGAATTCTCAGTGTATTAGGGGTGCTTGGGTGGCTTAGTCGGTTAAGCCTCTGACTCTTGATTTTGGCCCAAGTCGTGATCTCATGGTTTGTGGGATCAAGCCCCACATTGTGCCCCACACTGATGGGCATGGAGCCTGTTTGGGGATTCTTTCTCCCTCTTCCCTGTTCATGTGGGCTCTCTCTCTCTCAAAATAAATGAACTTAAAAAAAAAAAAAAGGAATTCTCAGAGCATTAAAATATGAAGTATTCTACTCTGGGAGCAGAGAATTTTACACTTTCCATGAAGCCTTTTTTTTTTTCATTTTTAAAGCATATATTTCTATTTTTTTATTGTGATAAAATATACATAACATAAAATTTACCATTTTAACCATTTTAAGTGCACAGTTCAGTGGCATTAAGTACATTCCCACTGTTGTGCAACCGTCACCACCATCCACGTGCAGATCCTTTTCATCCTCACAAACTGAAACTGCGTATTCATTGAACAATGACTCCCTATTCCCCCGTCCCTCTAGCCCCTGGCAAACACTATTCTACTTTCTTTCTTTATGAATTTGACTATTCTAGGTACCTCAGATAAGGAGAATTATTACACAGTGTGTCCTTTTGTGTCTGGCTTGTTTCACTTAACCTAATGTTTTCAAGTTTTATCCATAGTACCATGTATACATGGTATTTGAATTTTATTCCTTTTTAAGGCTGAATAATATTGCATTGTTATGCATCTGCATTTCATTTATCCATTCTCTTGATTCACTTTTGGGTTATTCCTGTCTTTTGGCTATTGTGCATAATGCTGTTTGGGATATGGGTGCACAAGTATCTGTTTGCATTCCTTTTTTTTTTTTTCTTGGATAACAGTATTTATTTATTTGAAATACTCTGCAGCTCATTTTATTTTATTTTAATTTTTTAACTTACATCCAAATTAGTTGGCATATAGTGCAACAATGATTTCGGGAGTAGATTCCTTAATGCCTCTTACCCATTTAGCCCATCCCCCCTCCCACAATCCCTCCAGTAACCCTCTGTTTGTTCTCCATGTTTAAGAGTCTCTTATGTTTTGCCCCCCTCCCTGTCTTTATATTATTTTTGCTTCCCTTCTCTTGTGTTCAACTGTCCTGTGTCTTAAAGTCCTCATATGAGTGAAGTCATATGATATTTGTCTTTGACTGACTATGTTTGCATTCCTAATTTCAGTTCTTTTGGGGATGCACCCAAGGTTAGAATTGCTGGATCATTTAGTAAATCTGTGTTTAATTTTTTGAGGAACACCATGCCTTCTGCCACAGTAGCTGTACCATTTTACATCCCACCAGCAATGTACAAGGCTTCCAATTTCTCCATGTCCTCACTAATACTTGCCATTTTCTATTTTCTGGATAATAGCCATCCTAATGGGTGTGAAGTGATGCTATATTTTTGAGTGGTTTATTTTTATATGTGCAAATAAAATATTGCTATATAACCTATCTGGCATATGGAATTAAAGCAAATGTAAAATATTCTTTATGGGTCTTTTATCGTTAGATAATTAAGAATCATGTTTTTAGTATATTCTCAGACAAAAGTTTTTGAAAATGGATGGATTAACTTGTGAAACCATTTCTGTTACGATAATATCATTAAAGTGATATTGTCAATTTAAATGTTTTGTTTTATTTCCCGAAGTTCTAGTATTTATATTTAGTAATAGGAAACATTGGTTGGGGAAATTCAAGTTTACCAATAACTTATTTATATGGCTTATTAAGCATGCTCAAAATATGGTAGACACTTAATAAAGGCATTTAATTGCACTTACACATTAAATGGGCTATATTAACATTGGTCAGAGAAAGCAAATGGTTTTAGTTACTGAAAATTTGAATCTTTTTTTAAGCAATTTTTAAGAACACTTTATTTTTTTATTTTATTTTATTTTTCATCTTTATTTTTTGAGAGAGAGCACAAGAGAGTGCACAAGTGGAGGGGGCAAAGGGAGAAAATCTCAAGCAGGGTCTGCACTCAGAGCAGAGCCCAACACAGGGCTCAACCGGTTAAGCGTCTGACCCTTGATTTCAGCTCAGGTCACCTGAGCTCAGGTCACCTGAGCTGAAATCAAGGGTCAGACGCTTAACCAACTGTGCTGCTCAGATGCCTCCTAAACAATTCTGTTTAAAAATAATCTCAAACATTGGGGTACAAGTGCCCCTATGCGTGGAAAAAGCCTAAATGTCCATCAACTGATGAATGGATAAAGAAATTGTGGTTTATATACACAATGGAGTACTACGTGGCAATGAGAAAAAATGAAATATGGCCCTTTGTAGCAATGTGGATGGAACTGGAGAGTGTGATGCTAAGTGAAATAAGCCATACAGAGAAAGACAGATACCATATGTGTTCACTCTTATGTGGATCCTGAGAAACTTAACAGAAACCCATGGGGGAGGGGAAGGAAAAAAAAAAAAAAAAGAGGTTAGAGTGGGAGAGAGCCAAAGCATAAGAGACTCTTAAAAACTGAGAACAAACTGAGGGTTGATGGGGGGGTGGGAGGGAGGGAAGGTGATGGGCATTGAAGAGAGCATCTTTTGCGATGAGCACTGGGTGTTGTATGGAAACCAATTTGACAATAAAGTTCATATATTAAAAATAAATAAATAAATAAATAAATAAATAAATAAATAAAAATAAAAATCTCAAAGCAGCACCTGGTTGGCTCAGTTGGAAGAGCATGCAACTCTTGATCCTGGGGTCATGAGTTCAAGCCCCACATTAGGTGTAGAGATTACTTTAAATAAATAAATAAGGTAAAGTTAAATAAATAAATAAAAATAATCTCATAAATCATAGAAACTTAAATTTTTTTTCAGAAGATAGACTAAATGTCATACAAAAGCATTTTTTTTTTCTTTTTCAGGATGAAGTTCCTGATGGAATTAAGTCGGCAAGCTACAAGGTATGTACATACACTTACTAATGTGTCTAGTATCTTAACAAAAAACTCATAAAACTCATTTCCCCTGCCAGGCATGACCCTACTTCTCTGTTGTCCTTCACAGTAAAACCCATTAGGAGTCATTTATACTCAATGGCTCTAATTCCTTATTTTTTCTTTTGTTCAGCCTTTTATTATAGAAAACATGAGAGATAAATAAAGAGCTTCAGCAATTAGTGTATGGCCTATCTTGTTTCATCTGTACCTTGCACTCCATTTTCCCAATTATTTTTAAAGCCATTCACAGAAAAATCGCTCTGTTTACAAAAGTTTCATAGATATTTTTAAGATAAAAAAAATACTTACAAAAATATAACCACTGTCAGGGTTCAGATTTCTCTACTTGTTTCATAATAATTTGTTTGTTTGAAACAGGATTCAAACATATTTCACACATTGCGTTTGGTTCCTGTGTCTCTTAGGTCTCTTTCTCTCTCTTTTGTTTTTTTATAAATTAAAAAAAAATTTTATTTATTTATTTTGAGAGAGAGAGAGAGTGAGTGCGAGCTGGGGAGGAGCAGAGAGAGAGGGAGAGAGAGAATCCCAAGCAGGCTCCGTGCTCAGTGTGGAGCCCAATGTGAGGCTTGATCCTACGACCCTGGGATCATCACCTGAGTCGAAATCAAGAGTCAGACACTTAACTGACTGAGCTACCCAGGCACCTCCCAATCTCTTTTTTAAATAGTATTGATTTTAAAAGTATTTTTACCTTTATAAATAAAAGTATTGATTTTATAATACTTTTAGATTTACAGAAAAACTGTGATGATAATATAGTTCCCATATACCCCATACCAGTTTCATCTATAATTAACATCTTACATTATTATGATCCATTTGTTATAATTAATGAATCAATATTGATATCACTCAAGTCCATACTTTGTTCAGATTTCTACCTAATGTCCTTTTTCTGTCCAGGATCCCATCTAGGATACCGCATTATATTTAATAGTCATGTTTCCTTAGGCTTCTCTTAGCTGTGACAGGTTCTCAAACTTCCCTTGTTTTTGATAAGGTGTTTAGAGAAACACTTGTCAGGTATTTTGTAGAATGTCCATAAATTGGGATTTGTCTGATGTTTTTCTCATGATTACACTGGGGTTATGTGTTTTGGGGAGGAAGACTACAGAGTTAAAGTGCCATTTTCATCACATCGCATCAAGGGTGCATAGTATCAACATGACTTATTACTGTTAATGTTAACCTTGATCACCTGACTGACATAATTTTTGTCAGGTTTTCTCCACTGTAGATTTACTATTTTCTACCCTTTCCACACTGCATTCTTTGGAGGGAGCTCACTGTGCACAGCCCATACTTCAGGAGGGCTCTGTCTTCTTAAGGATATAAATTGGAATTTTCAGTATGGGAGATTTAGATCTCCCTCCATTTACTTATTTTTTCAATCGTGTATTTATATCATGAGATGTTTATTTTGTACTTTGGATTATAATCAGGTATGACTTTATTTTACTGTTCAAATCATTCTGTTCTGGCCATTGGGAGCTGTTTCAGTTGTTCCTGTGTCCCTTTAACATACTCCCATCATTGTGGTTTTTCTCTTTTTTTAGCACTTCCTTATTTTCTGGTACTACTTGTATGTTTCTGTCTCTCTTTTTTTTTTTTTTTTTCCCAACGTTTTTTATTTATTTTTGGGACAGAGAGAGACAGAGCATGAACGGGGGAGGGGCAGAGAGAGAGGGAGACACAGAATCAGAAACAGGCTCCAGGCTCTGAGCCATCAGCCCAGAGCCTGACGCGGGGCTCGAACTCACGGACCGCGAGATCGTGACCTGGCTGAAGTCGGACGCTTAACCGACTGCGCCACCCAGGCGCCCCTGTTTCTGTCTCGTAAATGTCTTTCAATCCATGTCCATTCCTCTCCCTCTTTTTTGGTAATAAGGCTTTTCAGATTCATTTTCTGATATATATTGATTAGAGTTGCTGTGTACTTACTATTACATCATATCAGAAGACACATAATGTCTGGTTTTGTTTTTTTATGATGTTAAGATCTATCATTGGGTTCATTATGTATCCGTTATAAAGTTACCCACTAGCTTTTTACCTGAAAGTTTTATTAGCCGCTTTGATGATTATTACTTGTTGCATTCTTTCATTAGGGGCTTGAAAATGTTGATATTCTAATTATATCATCCTTTTTTTTTTTTTTTTTTTTTGAATAATTTATTGTCAAGACAGCTAACATATAGTGTATAGAGTGTAGTCTTGGCTTCCGGAGTAGATTCTTGTGATTCATTACTTACATACCACACCCACTGTTCATCCCAGCAAGTGCCCTCCTCGATGCCCATCACTCATTTTCCCTGCCCCCCCAACCCCCCACCCCCATTAACTCTCAGTTTGTTTTCTGTATTTAAGAGTCTCTTATGGTTTGCCTCCCTATCTATTTGTAACTTATTTTTCCTTCCCTTCCCCTTTGGTCTTCTTTTAAGTTTCTCAAATTCCACATATGACTGAAAACATATTTTTATCATTCTTTCCATACTTCTTATCTGTTTTTATTCTATAAAACCATCTCTTGTCAACTATTTGGATGCCCTGAAATACAGTTATGCAGGGCACACAGTATAAATGCTTTATTCTTTTCCTTTGCCTACCAGTTTTCAGAATAATTATGAGTTTGGTGCTCTAGAATCTCCAGAGATGACCAATAAGATTTTTATTTTTATTTTTTATTTTTTATTTATTTATTTTTTTTCAACATTTATTTATTTTTGGGACAGAGAGAGACAGAGCATGAACGGGGGAGGGGCAGAGAGAGAGGGAGACACAGAATCGGAAACAGGCTCCAGGCTCCGAGCCATCAGCCCAGAGCCTGATGTGGGGCTCGAACTCACGGACCGCGAGATCGTGACCTGGCTGAAGTCGGACGCTTAACCGACTGTGCCACCCAGGCGCCCCAAGATTTTTATTTTTAAGTGTTATTATGAACTTCGGAGTTTTGACATATTTAATGTACTGGACTCTTTTGTAGTCATTTTTTATTATTCCTTTTGATGCTTGAGTTTTCCCATCTTTGGTCACTAGATGCTCCTTCAAGTAAGTGACCATGGCCTTTGAGATGATCTCAGTAATCTTAGTAGACCTTTTTTTCCCCCTTTTTAAATGTTTATTTATTTATTTAGAGAGAGAGAAAGAAGGAAAGAGGGCAGGTGTGGGGCAGAGAGAGAGAGAGAGACAGAGAGAGATAATCCCAAGCAGACTCCACACTTAGAGCCCAAACCAGACCCCAGATTTCACGAACAGTGAGATATGACCTGAGCCAAAATCAAGAATCGGTTGCTTAACCAATTGAGACACCCCAGGCGCCCCTAGAATTTTTGCTTTCTATTATGAAAAGATCTTCTAGACTTATTTTGCATTTTTCTCACTCTGAGCTTGGAGTTAACCTTTTTTCTATTAACTTTTTTTCTAAATAGTCCTGGTTCTTTTAGTGGGAAATGGTGTTTAGAGATTATAATCTGGTTCCTAGGGGTGCTAAATGTTACTGGGTTATTATTGTCTCAAGGCCTATTTTGGTAGGAAGAATTCAATTTGTGATTACAAAGTTTTAAAATATATCCAGAATCTTAACAATATTTATTGCTACTGCTGTATTTAAAGATGTCATCATTTTTGCCTGGATTATTGTAGTAACCTCTTAAATGGTCTGCCTGCTCTACCCTCCTCTTCTAAAGACAGCAGCCAGAGTGATTTTTTTTTTTTTTTTTTTTTTAAGAATTCAGGTAGTATCTCTCCTCTGTTTAAAATTCTCTCATGTGTTCCATCTCTCTTGGAGTAAAATCCAAAGCACTTAGAGAGTAACAAGAGCACATCAAGGGACCATATGCCAAGGTTTGCCTGAGGCAGGACAGGTTTATGCCTGTTGTTCTGGCATCCTGTATGATGGTTCTCAAATGGTTATTTTTTTTTTTTTTAATTTTTTTTTTTTTTCAACGTTTATTTATTTTTGGGACAGAGAGAGACAGAGCATGAACGGGGGAGGGGCAGAGAGAGAGGGAGACACAGAATCGGAAACAGGCTCCAGGCTCTGAGCCATCAGCCCAGAGCCCGATGCGGGGCTCGAACTCACGGAGCGCGAGATCGTGACCTGGCTGAAGTCGGACGCTTAACCGACTGCGCCACCCAGGCGCCCCTCAAATGTTTATTTTTGAGAGAGGGAGGGAGAGAGAGAAAGACAACGTGAGTGGGGGCGGGGCAGAGAGAGAGAGAGAGAGAGAAGAAGACAGAGGATCTGAAGCAGGCTCCAGGCTCTGTGCTGACAGCAGAGAGCCCCATGCGAAGCTTGAACTGAAACTGTGAGTTCATGACCTGAGCCGAAGTCAGACGCTTAACTGACTGAGCTACCCAGGTGCCCCAGCATCCTGAATGATTTATCATTTGTCCTGAGTTTTAAACTTTTTAAACAAAATATTAATAGTTGCATTAAAACAAGTTAAGGTGGGGGCGCCTGGGTGGCTCAGTTGGTCAAGCATCCAACTTCGGCTCAGGTCATGATCTCATGGCTCATGGGTTCGAGCCCTGCGTCAGGCTCTGTGCTGACAGCTCGGAGCCTGGAGCCTGCTTCATGTTCTGTGTCTCCCTCTCTGCCCCTCCCCCGCTCATGCTGTCTCTCTCTGTCTTTCAGAAATAAACATTAAAAAAAATTAAAATGGGGGCGCCTGGGTGGCGCAGTCGGTTAAGCGTCCGACTTCAGCCAGGTCACGATCTCGCGGTCCGTGAGTTCGAGCCCCGCGTCAGGCTCGCATCAGGCTCTGGGCTGATGGCTCGGAGCCTGGAGCCTGTTTCCGATTCTGTGTCTCCCTCTCTCTCTGCCCCTCCCCCGTTCATGCTCTGTCTCTCTCTTTCCCAAAAATAAATAAACATTGAAAAAAAAAAAATTTAAAAAAAAATAAAAAAAATTAAAATAAGTTAAGATCGATTTAATTGACCAAATACTTTGTATTTCTAGTTTCCTTTGTTGTCTCCTCTGAGATGTATGTACACTAAAGAGTTCTTACTTTAATATCAAGTTGACCAATAATAATTTGTGCCTCTTTTCCTGACCTTCCCTAAATGTAAATAAATGATTTTTCAAGGACAGTATACAGGGTGATAAAATACCTGCTGATAAAACAATTCCAGGCAGACACAATTCTGGGGGCAACTAACTCCTTACAGTCTTGGGAAGTGGAGGGAACAGCATCGACATTCTGCCCTGCTGGTCTCTCCGAGTTATCAGCCAATTGTGCTGTGTCCTGATATATCCTAAGCTGCCAGGCTGCCATTTGATTTGTCAGTGGGAAACCTGGCAAATTATAGGTCAGGTTTATTTAAAATATATATGGGAAATAGTGAGTGAGCAATCCTGCATAGAGAGAGTAGTCTTCCACTTCCTATAGTGGTTTTATATTTTTTTTGTAAAGTGCATATCGACAACTTATAATTATTTTACTATTTAGTAATCAAAAATTTTACAATGAATCCTTTTGGCTGAAATAACTAGAAAGAAATAAAGAAGTACATGCTTAAGGAAGAAGTATTAAATTTCGATTTCTCACCACAGTTGATGATGATATATAACTTGCACAAAAGGTTATCATTTACCATCCGCAAGGGGCATAGAAATATCTGTGACCACATAAACACCAGAACACACAAATCTACTGACAAAGCCAAAGCACCTACTTTGTAAATTACTGGTTGTAAATTACTCGTTATGTCTAAAAATAATAACTTAACATGTGCAGCTATAGTGGTGCATTTACATATCATTCTGGCATATGTGGTTTTTCATGTAGACTAAATTATTGTTCTGAATTAAAATTTTTAATATGTATGTTACTGTGAAAATTTTTATATATCCAGCAAAGCCGAAGGAATTTTCGTGTGAACACTCATACCCATCACCTGGATTTGTATCCTTAACATTGTAAACTTACGTTTCTCACATATGTATCTGTCTATCCTTCTAGTTATCCATTAAAAAAATCTTATTTTTTAGATGCATTTCAAAGTAAATTGCAAGCATCAGTACATATTACCCTAAATATGTCATCGTCTCTCTCTCTCTCTCTCTCTCTCTCTATATGTATATAACACACATGTATATACACGCCACCCAACTAGAAGTATATCATTAGAGTCTAATGTTTGCTTTAATTTTTATAAAATTAACATGGTGAGATGCACAAATTTTAAGTGTACATTTGCTAAATGCATATACCTGTGTAATTTAGGCTTCTATTATAATATAGAACATTACCATTACCTAGAAAGTTCCTTGGTACTCTGTGCTAGTCAATTTCTATTTTTTCCCTTAGGGGCAATCACTATTCTGCACTTTTTCACCATAGATTCTAAAGTAATTTCACTCATTTTTTTCTTTAAAGATTTTATTTTTAAGTAATTTCTGCACCCAATATGGGGCTTGAACCCACAACCCCAAGATCAAGAGTCACATGTTCTACCAACTGAGCCAGCCAGGCACCCCAATTTTGCTCATTTTTTATTCCATGTTTTCTTGTTCACATAAAAAGAATAAAGTCATAGCTGTTAATGTGTTGGCTCCAATGGCAGAACTTTGCACATAGTTAAATGATGCTATAGTCAGCTATTTCAAACAGAAAATCATTTAATTCAAAAGACTAATTTTTTGATGGACTCAGAACTTTTGGAAGTTCATTAAAAAAATTTTTTTTTAATGTTAATTCATTTTTGGAGAGAGAGAGCATTAACAAGAGAGGGGCAGAGAGAGGGAGACACAGAATCTGAAGCAGGCTCCAGTCTCTGAGCTGTCAGCACAGAGCCTGACACAGGGCTTGAACTCACGTACCATGAGATCATGACCTGAGCCTAAAGTTCGATGCTCAACTGAGCCACCCAGGTGCCCCAGGGAAGAGTCTCTTATTGATGGAATTCTTGTTTTTGGGGTGCCTGGGTGGCTTAGTTTGTTAAGTGTCTGACTCTTGGTTTCAGCTCAGGTTGTGATCTTGGGGTCTGTGAAATTGAGCCCCAGGTTTGTTTCCACACTGACAGCACAGAGCTCGCCTGGGATTCTCTCTCTCTCCCCCTCCCTGCTGTTTCAAATCCTCTGTCCCCCTCTCTCTCTGCCACTCGCCCGCTTGTGTGTGCTCGCTCTCAAAATAAACAAAAAAACATGAAAAATTTAAAAAAAGAAACTCTTGTTTTGTTTTTAATTGGATAAATTCATATTCCTACTTGAAATGGGTGCCTCTGTTCATTTTTTATGTATTTTTAACTTTTTATCTTAAGCTAATTCACAGCTTATAGAAAATTTGCAGTATTAATAAAAGACATTTTGTGTACTTTACAGATTCACTAATTTTTAATATTTTGCCTCATTTGTGTTATCTTGTTTTTTCTATATGCATATTCTTATTTTCTGAACCATCCGAGAGTACATTGAACACATATCCCTTCACCCCTTAATACTTAATTGCATAAAAAGAATTTTATTTTTGAAAAGTGTTCAAATTGAGCTGTCTTACAAATCAACGAATGTAAAGAAACAAAGTCGTTATTCAGTAAATAAGTATTTCAAAAATGTATCATTTCAGTTATTTTAGGGTTCCCTTTTATCCTTGGAAGTATCATAGACTGGGCAGTCGTTTGCATGGTCATCCTAAGCAATAAGGGTCTGGTAGGCACCCAATAAATATTTGCTGATTGAATTTGTGACTTCTTCCAGTATGCCTTTCATCTCTGTGGTGGTGATGACTAGTATGTTGTGAAATCTTATTATCCACATTCACTTTTCCCTGTGCCACATACACTCCCAGCAGAATAGTGTGTGTGAGTGAGTGTGAGTGTGTGTGTGTGACTTAAATATTGAGAAGAAATGCGGTTGTTACAGAATGTATTTTAAACACCTGAAGATACAAGAATACTTTTTATAAGACGCAGGCTCCAGGGCATATGTAGAATCATATTTAGAGTTGAGACAGACCTACACCCACATCATCTGGTCTAACCACTTATTTATGGACGTGAAAACTGGTGCTTGCAATTAAGCCATTAGAACAGTGGGAGGTTGCCTTGCCCATTGTTCCTTCTACCTCAGAGATTTTCTTCGTGAACAGCTTGTAATGAGTTATCAGAACTATATTCTTTATTTTGTGACCATTATAGTAAATGTTTTCATCAACAAAAGCAAGAGGCAGAGCCTTTTACTTATTTTTTTTTAGCTTCAGGGGAAATGAGGGCTTAATTTTTTTCAGGGTTTTTTTTTTTTTTTTTTTTAAGAGAGATCACAGGTTGGGGGGGGGGGGTGGGGGAGAATCTCAAGCAGGCTCCACGTTCACCACAGAGCCCGACATGGGGCTCAATCCCACAACCCTGGGATCATGACCTGAGCTGAAATCAAGAGCCAGTCGCTCAACTGACGGAGGCACCCAGGCACCCCTGTTTTTTTTAAGTTTTGAAGCCATGGAAATGGTGCTAGGTATAAATGAAACTTAAATAACTTTGAACTTGAGAAAGTTTTAAAAACACAGTAAATTATAATCCATCTATTCCCCTTTTCCTTTTAGTATTCTGAGGTAGCCAATAATCTCATTGAAGAATGTGAGCAAGCTGAACGGCTTGGTGCTGTGGATGAATCGCTGAGGTTTGATTTTTTTTTTTTTTTTGCTTTAGTATTTTATATTTTTTTCTTGTGAAATATTAATTTAAAAAAAAATGATAACACTACTTGTTTTCTTCATTTGAAGCGAGGAAACACAGAAGGCTGTGCTTCAGTGGACCAAGCATGATGACTCCTCAGACAGCTTCTGTGAAGCTGATGGTATAACGCTTTTTATCATGTGCATTTCGTTTCAAATTGTGCCTAAGGAAAGAAAAATCTTTTCGAATGGTTTTTAGAACTCAGTTTCTAAAGTTTGGCAGTTCCTCAAAAAACGAAAGGCAAAATTACCATATGCCCTAATAATTCACCTCCTAAGTATATATTGAAAAAGACTAAAGACAGGGGAACAGATACTCATATGCCCATATTCATGGCAACATTATCCACAGCAGCCAAAAGGTAGAAACGACCCATGTATCCATCAACTAATGAATGGACAAACAGAATATAATAAATATATACAGTGGAATATCATTTGGCCATTAAAGAAAAAAAGTTTGATATGCATTGCAACATGGATAAGCCTTGCAAATACTATGCTAAGTGCAATAAGCCAGACACAAAAGGACAACTATCATGACTCCCTTTGCATAAAATATTTAGGCAAGTTGATAGAGTAACCAGAGGTTAGAAGCAGGGGAGAACGGAGTGTTATTGTGTAATGGTTATAGAATTTCTGTTGGGGGTCATAGAAAAGTTTGGAAACCGTTGGTGGTGATGGTTGCACAACTGTTAAACACGGCTGAAATGTAAGTTTTACGTTATACATGTTTTACCGAAGTTAAAAAAAAAAAGCAAAAAACACCTCCGTTTCTGGAAAAAAATTACCTCCTGAGTCTTACAGTTGTGCATATCTCAGTAATATGTATAAGTAATTTTTGTAATATACACAGGCATTTGGCATAAATAGCTCAAACGTAGAGATTGCAAAAACCTGCTTTTGTTGCACTGGCCTTGGATTGTTACATATTTACCTTAACGATGGTGTGCGTTAGTTTTGGGAAAGAGAAGAATGAACCATGAGTTGCTCTGAGGCATCTGGAGCTGGGCCAGAGTGCTGGTCGTGTTCATATCCAGGAGCCCTAGAACCTGTTGGCACCCTTTCATCAGATTTATGGATTCTCCTATTCTCCTGTTCCTAGTATCTTCCTTTTTCTAAGTTGAATGGTTAGCTTGTTAATTGGCTAAACAAAATCAAATCAGACTGAATTTTGATATCCTTCAGTGGCACTCTTTTGAAGCAGATTAATGATCTTTTGAAAATCTTAGCAAAAAGAGTTGTACAGATCATTTTAATTGCAAGTGAGAGCTGAATCCTGCAATTCCCCCCAAAAAGAGGAAGGCAAAGGGAAAGTACTTATTTTTAACCTGGTGGTTTCACTTTGGAAGAAAAAAAAAAAAAAAAAAAAGAAATGTATGCTTCCCCTACTCTAAAACATGACCATGTTCTGTCAGATAATATTTATAATCCTGTGTTCACAATTCAAAATCAGAAAGCTCTGAAAAATGAGTATTCCCCCCCTAAGTTTAGCACAGACTCATTTAGTGTGAATATTCACCTGTTTCACTACAGAAATATTTTTGGTGTTTGATTAAAAGTTGCTCCCTGGTCCCTGCTGGAGTAATACTACTCAGTATATGTTGCATATACTGTAATACTTTTCTAAAATCTGAAAAGTTCTGAATTCCAAAACACATTTGGCCCCAGGGATGTTGGATAAGGAGTTGTGGACTTACACCAAGGTTTAGACTAGTAAACTTAGGGAGATAAAATACTCTCTCAACCCCCTAATTTTACTGTCTTTTTCACAAAGATTCTTTGGCCTGAGTGTTACCGTGTGAGATAAAATTAAGCTTATAACATGCAGCACATTTTTTTAGACCTGCAGTGCTAGAGAACGAACAGTAATACTTTAACTTTGTTTACCATAGTTTCCTTTTGAGGCTACATGCTTATATTTGTGTAGCAAGGACTGAGAATCAATAATTCATTTGTTATCCGTGGACTTCTGTTATCTTGGATGAATCACTTGTCCATTTATATTTGTTTCTTCTGTTCAAGGAGGGTCAATATTAAAACAAAAAAGGATAGCTTTATAATGAAGAAATTATATAAATAGTAGGTAGAAGACAAAAGGTGTTGTATACATTTTAATTAGAAAGTTGAGCTTTTGTCATCTGGCAAAACATGGTTATTGTAACAAATATTTTTTATTAAAAAGATGAGGCAAGATGAAGTATTTGCTGTAAGTAAAATTACCAATCACCTAATGTTTACGTCTAATTAGGCAGAATATTAAAAATTTAATAAATTTCTTGGTGATTAGTTTTCTGTCTTAAAGTACTAGATGCTGAGCCGTTATTTGTATATTTTAAAAATGAGAGTTTTTATGAATTTATTATAATTTGCTATATATACTGTGGCAATACTTTTAGTATTAGTTGAGATGAATAGAATATCTGTTCCTCAACTAGAGGAGTTCATGCAATTTTTTTTTAATGTTTCCTTGGTTTGAAAGAGAGAGAGCACGAGCAAGTGTGAGTGGGAGAAGGGGAGAGAGAGAGGGAGAGAGAATCTCAAGCAGGCTCCACACCATCATCAGTGCAGAGCCTGATATGGGACTTGAACCCATGAATCATGAGATCATGACCTGAGCTGAAATCAAGAGTCAAACGCTTAACTTGACTGAGCCACCCAGACGCCCCTATGCAAATTTGTTTTTAAGTTTTTATTTCTACTTTTCCTAGTTATGTTAATTGCTACTTCTGCATGAAGTGTCAGTTATTTCTAGATGTTGTCACTGTGCTACTTCTAGAAGCAAAATTTCCTCTAATTTAGGTCTCGAGTATACTGTTAATTAGGATAAAACTAACCAAACTTAGTTTTATTTTTGTTTTTGTCATTGTGTTTTGTTTTAAAAAATTTTTTTTTGAGAGAGAGAGAGAACAGGAGGGAGGGGCAGAGGGAGAATCTTAAGCTTCATGCTCTACGTGGAGCCCAATGTGGGGCTTGATCCCATGACCCTGGGATCGTGACCTAAGCCAAAATCAAGAGTTGGGCTCTCAACCTTCTGAGCCACCCAGGCGCATCTGTCATTGTGTTTTTAATAAGAAGTACGTCTGTTGAGAGCTTGATGAACTTTCATACATACGCCTGTGTGCTCCGATTTTGTCATCTACTTTGGCTGCTTTGAGGCATTTTTGCCCACTTCTTCATTATTCGTTCACATTGTTACGCTTTATAAATCAATAAGGGGGGATGCCTGGGTGGCTCAGCCTGCTTAGGATTCTCTCTGCCTGTACCTCTTGCTCTCTCGCTCTCAAAAAAAATAAAACAATATAAATGAATAAGGTGTTGATGTATATTAAATAATTTCCCAAAGCCCCTGGAGAACCAGGGCCATTTTTTGTTTTCAAAGTTATAATACATTATACAAATTTATATGAGGACATACGAGAAACCAATATCCCACCAATTGTTTTTTAAGAGAGAGAGAGACAGCCTGTGCATGCACATGAGTGGGGGAGGGGCAGAGGGAGAGAGAATCTGAAGCAGGATCCAGGCTCAGCTCAAGCCTCAGGGCTTGATGTCACAACCGTGAGGTCATGATCTGAGCCGAAATAAAGAGTAGGACACTTAACCAACTGAGCCACCCAGGCGTCCCTGCCACCAATTTTTGTATGTTTTTCATTAGTGTCTAATTGCTTATCTTTTCATTTTATTAGATAGTCTTTGTACTTAACAATTTTGTTGATTGTATAATGGTCTGTTAAGATATGTCATAATACCACTAGCTAATATGTTTTATATTCTTACTGTTGTTCTAAGCTCTACACATAGAAACTTAAATCACAGTAGTGTATATCATCCCCATTTTATAAATGACGACACCAATGCCTAGAATATATGTAATTTGCCCTGAGTTCCACACTGAATAAGGAGTAGGGACTGGATTCTAACCCACACACTCTGGTTCCAGAGCCCAGGCTCTGCTCTGTTGGATGTTTCAGTTTGCTTCTGATTTTCCCTTTAATAAATAGTGCTGATGCTAATACCCTGCTTATAATTTTTTGCATGTTTAGGATGATACCTTTGGGACAGCTTTGTAGTGGATCTCAATGGTGCTCGTGTTAAGAAGGAAGTTTTTGGCAACAAGCAGTGTATGGTAGTCATAATCTTCATTTACTTTAGTTACTGATGAATTGCTTGTGGTTAATGTGGGTGGGTGGGGGGGGTGGTGGAAATACACAGTATATTCTTTGCCTGGATAGCTTATGAGAATTGAACTACCATATTTCTTCAATTCTAAAATTCACATATTCCTATTTTTCATCATTTTTAAAAGCAGGATGCTTTTGCAACTAGTGAGTACATTTAATGTGGCCATTTGTTCCTTCTCTCATCTCTTGTAAAAGGTTGTTTTTAAAGTCTGGATGCACTGTTACATTTGTAGTGCCTTAGAATCAGTGGAGTATAGTCTATTATACCAGTTTTTTAAGGTAACTGAAGGAAAAGACTTAATGAAACATTTTATTTTCCAGATATACAGTCTCCTGATGCCGAATATGTAGATTTGCTCCTTAATCCTGAGCGCTACACGGGTTACAAAGGACCAGATGCTTGGAAGATATGGAATGTCATCTATGAAGAAAACTGTTTTAAGTAGGGGCCATTTCATTTAGAAAATCCTGAAAGATACAGTGATTTATCTAAACAAACAAAATCATAATGACTCTAAATTGCAAATCACATTCACTTTGTTAAAGGATATATTTGGACATAGAAAATACTTATTAATTAATCTAGTTCCCCTCTGGAGAAACATGTGGACACGACTTTCAACAAATATTTTTTTTTCTTCTTTAAAAAACAGAATAGTGTTAGACTTTTATGGGAGTACTGTGGACATTTCATACATGTTCATTCAGTGGATTATAGAATCTCATTTTATAGATGAAATAACCTAGAGCCAGCCAGGTTTATTTCATTTCCCAAGATCAGGTAGTTAGTAATAGAGAATACTCCTTTTGGTACTCTGTATTTGTCTTTTTGTGGCTATAGCTATTTTACCTGCTTTCAAGTTGAAGTTAAATTAATTTCAGAGAATAATTATAATGGGTAACACTTGAACACTCACTGTGTGTCAGTCTATTTCTTTTTCTTGACTTGAATTTCTCCAGTTTTGAAGTGGAGAGTTTTCATTATTTACTCATCTCTGCCATGTGTTTAATTTAAATTCCCTTGTTTATTATTAGGGATGTTTGACAGATTGACTCACTTTAAAGGTGTTTTTTTTTCATAGATTTATTTTTAAGTAATCTCTTACCCATCTAGAAGCTCGAACTTACAACCCCAAGATCAAGAATCACATTCTCAGGGCGCCTGGGTGGCTCAGTCAGTTAAGTGTCTGACTCTTGATCTCAGCGCAGGTCATGATCTCAAGGTTGGTGAGTTCAAGCCCCACATGAGGCTCTGTGCTTACATCGTGGAGCCTGCTTGGGATTCTGTCTCTCCTTCTCTCTGCCCCTCCCCTGCTGTGCTCTCTCTTTCAAAGTAAATAAACTAAAAGAAACTATTTTTTATTTAAAAAAAAAATTTTTTTTTTAACGTTTATTTATTTTTGAGACAGAGAGAGAGCATGAACAGGGGAGGGGCAGAGAGAGAGGGAGACACAGAATCTGAAACAGGTTCCAGGCTCTGAGCTGTCAGCACAGAGCCCGACACGGGGCTCAAACTCACGGACCGCGAGACCATGACCTGAGCCGAAGTCGGACGCTCAACCGACTGAGCCACCCAGGCGCCCCAAGGAAAGTATTTTTTAAAAAGAGTCACATGCTCTACCAACTGAGCCAGCCAGGTGCCCCTGAAGGTTTATTTTTTATTTAATTTACTTACTTTGTTTATTTTTTAGAGGTTATTTATTTTTGAGAGAGAGTGTGAACAAGGGAGGGGCAGAGAGAGGGGGAGACAGAGAATCTCAGGCAGGCTCCACACTGTCAGTGCAGAGCCCAACACTGGGCTTGAACCCATGAACTTTGAGATTATGACCTGAGCTGAAACTAAGAGTTGAACGCTTAACCACCTGAGCCACCCAGGTGCCCCTGAAGGGTATTTTTTTTAATGTGAAGTAAAATAGGGGCGCCTGGGTGGCTCAGTCGATTGAGCGTCTGACTTCGGCTCAGGGCATGATCTCACGGTTTGTGATTTCCAGCCCCATATCGGGCTCACTGCTGTCAGCAGAGAGCCTCCTTCGGATTCTGTGTCCCCCTCTTTGTCTGCCACTTCCCAGCTTGCGCTGTCTCTCAAAAACAAATATATCTTAAAAAAAATACCTTTTACTAAAATCATAACAAACTTGGTGGCCACAGGGCAAATTGATGTATCTAAGATTAACTAAGTGGAAAATAATCTACCCACACTACTTTTTTTCCCTTTTTATTTGAATGCTTGGGTTGAATATTTACATTTTTGTTTGTTCGTCTTTCACTTAGGAGTGTGCTTTGTGCCACACTCAAACACACACACATACACATGTGTATATGTATATGAAATGTATATAGAAACATTTATGACTCTAGGAGGAGAGCTTGACTGGTATTTTCTTCCTTTGTTTGAAGAAGTGATTAAGAAATGACTTTCTTCTGGCTGCTACAATGGGAAAAGATCAGAAACTATTACTGCTAAAACAGATAACAACCACCCTCCCTTAAAGCAATTAGAGAAAACTAAATATTTTATAAGCTCAGTGAAACAGTTTGCTTTTGGATATAGTCATTAAGAAACTCTCTGAGATAATTTCACTTTTATTTAAATAATTGTAACATGATAGGTAACATAATTATATTCTATAATTGAATTCTTTTGTTTCTAGGCCACAGACAATTAAAAGACCTTTAAATCCTTTGGCTTCTAGTCAAGGTGAGTTATTTATTTGCACTGTTATATTATTTATCAGGCAGTGAACTTTGGTTAGAAGGAAGAGGAAGGCCAGGTAAGGGTTGGCAAGAGCGTTTGAGATCATATATTCTATTTCCATGGAAGTTATGCCTCACCCTTATAGAGAAATTGGCGTTTAAAATATTTATACTCCAGTAAGAAGTATTTGTGTAATGAAGTTCATGGTATTAGATTATCATAGGATGGAGATTGGGTTAAATATTTATTCTTCTATGCATTTTTATATAATATCTGTATTTAGTTTTTCACTGTTTTTGCTCATTTTCCAGTTAAATGAATATCCAAAAACATTCTGCCTCAGATCTTTCCCAGAACTTGAAATCATTGTATATATTGGGAGTCTGATTTAAAATTCACGTCTTTATGCTTCATTAACATTTTTCATTTTCTCCATACGCTCAAGGTCTTGCCCAAATGCTGCCTTTTCCGCTCTCCCTGACCCTCCTAACTGGAAGAAACCTCTCTGTCCTCATAAAGTGGTCTTATGTTTTGTTTTTCTTACCACCTTTCCACTGTGCAGCATTATTTTACTATTATGTATCTATTGATCCTACCTAGTACTTTGGACATATGGGGAGTATTTATTGGCTTCATCTCTTAGCAGAGAGCCTGACACATAGCAGATGGAGTAGTTTGTTAAATAAATGATTGATGAAAATTGCTCTCTTTATTTAATGGTCTTGTCTACAATCGTGAAGATCATTTGTTCCTTCAGCAAATGATAACCCTCCGTGTACTATGCGCTAGGCACTGTGAAGGTGCAGAGGGGGTATAAAATTGAAACTCAGAAACCTTGCCCAGTCTATAATAGGCAGAATGGTTTGTTGAATAAACCATTTCAGTGTATGATTTCAGATTTTTTGCTTAGGAAATATATATCCCTGTTCTCTTAACATGTGCTTACTGATGAAATCTTTGATGTGCTTTTAGCAAATGTGTAAGGTTTTCATTTTTAAAATTCATTTGAAAAGCTGCTGATCTCATAGAGTCAATAAACAGAAATTTCCTCCTGGAAAGCAATAAGATTGCATCATTCCCTAAATGTTGGCAGACTAGTCTTTCTTAGATTCGAAATGAAAGAACATCTTTAAACAAGGGTTTGGGTTTATATGGAGTCACATATGGTAACTCACTGGAAGCTATTGATTTAATATAAGATGAAATGCAAATTTCTAGGTAAGAGGGGATTCTCACTAGGAATTCACATTATGATCTGATAAATTAATTAACCACCCTCACTTATCTGAAAGATAAGTGGGAATAGGTTAAATGTTCTTCATTAAGGAACTGTTTAGATGATTTATGGTGTATTCATGTAGTAGACTGCAGCTGTTAGAAATGTTGCTGAAAATTTGTATTTATTTGTGTAAGTAGTGACCAATAGCACACTGAGGTATCAAACAGTATGTATATGTATATAGTATATATAATATATTTTTGTAAAAACATACTTAATATAAAATCTAAATATCTATTTGCAAAGAAAAAGGACATTTACCAAAATGTAAACAGTATTTATATAGGGCAGAGGGAGTTATGAGTGACATTTTTTATTCCATCCGTGTCCTTCTTTTTTTTAAAAAAATATATATATTTGCAATGAGCATATGTTATTTTAATAATCCAACAATGATGGCATTGAATCAGCGTGGGCAAACGAAGACAAGGTTTTTAATAGTAACTGAACAGTTGCTTACAAACCGCTGAACTGTGCCTCATTTGAATCATAACACATAGTCTTTAAAAATATTCCTGAATAAGGTAAAGATTCACAATGTCAGTCTGGAGGTTTCAAAGCAAGAACACAAATCTTTAGCAGAAACTGTGTTACAGATGTAGGATAAATAAACGTGGAAAAAGGCTCTGCCAACCAAATAACCGTTAAGTCCTTAAGATACTTGAGAGTACTCTCAGATGATAGATTAGATTTTTCTCTCCTGTCAGCCCATATTAAATCTTGTACGAGCTGAAACCTCTCCTTATCCAGGCTCTTGGAGATGATGCCCTTGAGGCAAATCAGGCATAATTCCTATTATGCCTAGATACTAGATAGAGTTGCTCTCACAAGTGTCTTACTGTCAGATTTTGCTTAGGCGGGTGAACTGATGGACTAAAACTAACCATTATTCAGTCTTATTTTTATGGAAGTATAGCATTTTAAAGTGACATCTGGAAGGAGTTTACAATAATAAACATTTTGCTTTGTTTTTCAGGGAAAAGTGAAGGTAAATATAATTTCTTTATCATATGTTATATATATGTTTGCAGATACATTCAGATGTTTATTTGGCAAACTTTTCTTCCTACTCTGAGACTCATGTCTAAGATTCCGGAGGTGAAAGCACAGATTAAGAGAAAATTGACTGTGCCTGGGATCAGGCAGTAGAGACAACCTGCCTCAGCCTCTCGTAATTCACTTGTGCATTTTACCTATTGCACATGGAAGCTAGGCATTCCCCCTGGCCCCTATCAGGGAAAACTTCCTCTCCTTTACTCCTCAAGCAGAACTCTAGGATCCGCTGGGCCCGTATCAGAAGCTTCTAATGCCATCATGGGGACCCTGCCCTCATGACCTCAGTTAATCTAATCACCTCCCAAATCTTCCCCCTCCAAATACCATCACATTGGGAGTTAGGGCTTCAACATACGAATTTTAGGGGGCACATATTCATCCATAACAGCCTAAATTTCTGGATCAAAAGTTATAGACATTTTAGGCTCCTCATATGTATCACCAGATTGCATTTTGTCATTGAAAGGATGTGCTAATTTACATCCCTTCCAATCAATGTGCAGCTAGTTTCACCTGATCCTTTTCAAGTGACAATTGAGTATTGTCATATTTTTATCTTTACTATTAAAAGTGGTATATCTATAGATTTAATTTGCATTTTTATTACTAGTGAAATTGAGTAATTTTTATCTGTTATTACCATTTGTAGTTTATCCTTTGTGAATTTTCTACTATTATTTGCCTGCTTTAAATAGGCACTCTAGCATTTTTATTCAGTTTATGAGCTTTTTATGTATTTAAGATATTATCCCTTTGTTATATTTGTAACATACATTCTACCTACTTAGTTGTTTGCCTTTTACTTTTGCTTGTAAGGCTTTCTGACAAATAGATGTTTTAAGTTTTTAGATAGTCTAATTTATTGCATATTCTCTTTGTCATTCCTTCTATTACTTTTATGCTTGTTTAGTTCATTTTTAATATAAATACAAGGAACTTTAGTCAAAAGAACTATATAGTACGTTTGCCATCTGTAGTAAATGCATACTCAGAATCTTTACCTAGTTATAAAAATTATACCCATGTCTTTTCATGTTATTTCAAATAAACATTTTCATGTATTGTCATGCTCCACATTCTTACCATTTTAAATAGTTTTATATTATTCTACCATGTTATCTAATTATATAGTATTCTGCCGTGTTAATTTAGGCATTATTGTACATTTTGATTATTTCAGGTTTTAAAAGTTACATGTAATGTAATCATTGTACAAATTATTGACTCCTTCATCATTTGAATTATTTCTTTAGAACATAATTCTAAAAGTAGAATTACCAGGTCTAAGTATAGGAACAGTGATCTGATTGGGTCATAGAATATAAGCGATATTTGGTATTATAACATTTCCATGTATTGCTTCTTTGATATACTGAATGGCATAAAATGGCATAAGCTGAATGCAAATAATACACTACCAATTCTATTTCATAAATTCTGTTTACTTGCAAATTTAGAAAAGCATATGAGTTATTAATTTTCATAGCATCACCTGTGTTCTGACCTCATGTAAAACATTTTACCTGGAAAGTTATGAGACCTAGGCTACCTAAGGCAATGCTGACTCCTTTTAAAGACTGGGCAAGAGTGGGTGCCTGGGTGGCTTAACCCTTAGCATCCAACTCTTTTTTTCTTTTCTTTACTTTTTTTTTTTTTAAGGTTTATTTATTTTTGAGAGAGAAAGAGAGAGGGAGGCAGAGGAAGGGAGACACAGAATCCAAAGCAGGCTCTAGGCTCCAAGCTTTCTGCACAGAGCCCAACGCGGGGCTTGAATAACCAACTGAGCCACGCAGGCACACCTAAGCATCCAATTCTTAATCTCACCTCAGGTCTTGAGACCACAGTTGTGAGTTCAAGCCCCATGTTGGGCTCTGCACTCGGCAGGAAGCCTATTTAAAAAAAAAAAAAAAGAAAAGAAATAAAATAAAGACTGAGCAAGAGAATGGTACTTAATTGAATCCACACCAAGAACTTCTCTCCTTTCTTTGGAGAAATTGCAAATAAAAATTTGACCTTTTGTTAATTCTTAAATCATTGTTTGGCACAAATTTGCTATTATATATTGAAAAACTTACATTTTGGCATTTTTACAGCTTTGTGACTTATTTTCTTTCAATTTCAGAGAACACTTTTTACAGCTGGCTAGAAGGTAATTGGAAACTTTTAAGCAAATTTAAATGTTAAAAATGTTTTTCATTTTTAAAGACATACGAAATTAATTTTATAATGGTACAAGTTTCACATATGAAGTTTCTCTTACTAAATTACTATTTTTAGGCCTCTGTGTAGAAAAAAGAGCATTCTACAGACTTATATCTGGCCTACATGCAAGCATTAATGTGCATTTGAGTGCACGATATCTTCTACAAGGTATGTGACATTCAATGCTATTTATTTTACCACATTTATTTTCAGATATTCTTAAAATGTTTTGGTATTTACCTTAATGGGAAAAAGTTGACCCTATTGAATATTAGGCAGTAAAAATTCATTCTTAACTGGTAGTAATCAGGAATGTAGGAACTGTATTATAAGGACATGTTCAGCATGATCAGAGCTCTCTTTACCTTCTTTTAAGAAACTGCTCAAAATTGTACACATCACTTTGGAAATATTCTTTTGTTACGGGAGTTAAAATAGCTCCTTAAAGTACAGTTTGTTATTCATTAGATATTACTGTATTAAAACCCTTTTATTTGTGTGCCAGCTTTAGGCCTGGAGTTTAATGGGTAAAAGCATTTCCCATTTCTCTTTATGTTTTAAAAGTGCTGTTGCAAAACAAGACCATGGTTGATTTTCATCAGCAACCTATTTCTTCTGGAATTTAAAGTAGCTCTATGTCTCAGGAGCAAAATATAGTAACTATAATTTTAAATAGGGCTTCAAACTTATTAGTAATTTTGGATAGTCATGTTTAAATTGTGTATTTTGGTTTTATAAATATGTTTATATTCAAAAATTTGATTTTTGTGAAACCATATTTCTCAGTACAACAGTGAATTTATTTTTCTTTTAAGGATGGATCCTAGAAGATAAAATATTAATGTAGAACTATTAAAATTTAAATTACAAAAGCACATTTCATTGTTATATATTTTAAAATACAAAACGAAACTAACTTCTGTAGGCATAAATAACCCAATGTAAGTAAACTGAAAGTTAATTTTAAAATTCAGATTTTAATATTTATTTAATTTTTCTTTGTTCTTAGAAACGTGGTTGGAAAAGAAATGGGGACACAACATTACAGAATTTCAGCAGCGGTTTGATGGAATTTTGACTGAAGGAGAAGGTCCAAGAAGGCTTAAGAATTTGTATTTTCTCTACTTAATAGAATTAAGGGCTTTATCTAAAGTGGTACCATTCTTTGAGCGCCCAGATTTTCAACTCTTCACTGGAAATAAAGTTCAGGATGCAGAAAACAAAATGTTACTTCTGGAAATACTTCATGAAATCAAGTAAATTACATATTACAACTTGTACAACTTAAAATATTAGTAGAAGAGTGACAGGCGATATCCAAAGTTCAATTCTTGAACATTGAATTTAAAGAAGGGAAAATTATTTAAAAAAAATAATTAGAAGTTAATTTTGCACATAGGTCTTTTAGAATTGCATTTTGTTTTTGTTTTGACTTAGGTACTATAAGCCACAAGTTTTTAAAGAATTATTCTGGTAGTACTTGATACCTACATTATTTTCATTTTCAGTTGAACACACTGGGTTTAAGGCCAAACTTCTATTTTATGTAGTTGTTTTAGATTTGTGGATAAGAATTTGTTTTGGGGCAAGAGTGTTGATTTTACTGTATTTTCTTTTCTTTTTAAAAAAAAAACATTTTTTTTTTAACGTTTATTTATTTTTTGAGAGAGAGAAATAGCGTGCAGCTGGGGAGGGGCAGAGAAAGCAGGAGACACAGAATCCAAAGCAGGCTCCGGGCTCTGAGCTGTCGGCACCAGAGTCCAATGCAGGGCTTGAACTCACTAACCGTGAAATCATGACCCGAGCTGAAGTCGGAGCTCAACCTACTGAGCCACCCAGGCGCCCTTATATTTTCTACTCTATTTAATTATATTATTCATCACTGACCTGTGAAATGTTATATTAGCGGGACTTTTAATATTTTATAATACCTGAAAATGAATCTTCTCTGTTTTGAAATGCAGATCATTTCCTTTGCATTTTGATGAGAATTCCTTTTTTGCTGGGGATAAAAAAGAAGCAAACAAACTGAAGGTAATGATTTTATACTTTAATTTTTAGTTTCAAACTCTTATGCAGGTATGAATATAAGCCCATGTTTTTATAATTAACAATAAATCTTATTATATAAATATGAAATTATATGAAAAGCCAGAGTCATAAACTTTCTTTTCCTCGAAAAAAGGAAGTCCAAATGCAGGTCAGCTTAATATCTAGTTTGTATTGTGTTCAAAGTTAACGACTGAAATCTGTGTGTCACTGCACACTTTACAGATGGCTTTCACATTGATGGTCTCGTAGCAAATAGAACTTGTAAATTAAGGGAGAGGAATCTAGAGCATGAATGACAATATTAGTCTGTCTTTCTGAAAATGGTTTTGGTTAAATTACAAAGATCCTCTTTAGGGAGAGAGGGCACAGTGTTTGTCGTTTATCTCATTCAGCAGGAATTAAAGGTATTTAGGAAAGCCAGCATGTAGCCATGGGAAGAAACGACATGATACCCTACAAAATGAGGATTGTCTCTTAATAGGGGTATAAGCTCAGGCAAAGACCATCTTTGTGTATATTTGCATCAAAATCCTACAAATATAACATATTACTGGGAAGATTTATTAAACACTCACTATATGCAAAATAGGATTCTTTCATTAAAGGAAGGGACAGCTTCTACCCTCAGCAGACTCCAGTTTATTTGGGGACTCAAGTAAAATTATGTTACTGTTCTTTGTTACAAAACTATAGGTAAGGAAAGGCAGGTGGCCCTCAGGAGCTCTGGGCTTGATCTGATTTTTTTCAGAATATTTATGGCAATATTTCTCTGTTTTGTTATTCTTTGTTTTTTCTATAGGGAAAGAACCTGATTTTATGCAGTTTGCAAACACAATACTTTTCTCACTCTTTTTTTTTTTTTTTTGCTATGAAATAATAGTTATTTTTGACCTCCCATCTACCTCCTACTGAAAGCATTCTTGCTAGAAATACATACTTCAGTGCTTATATAACCTCCCAGGCAGCTTCCAGGAAGTTAAAAGTGAGGGGGAAGATACCGTAAAAAGACTTTTTTCTACTATTTTCACTGTCATCCTTATTTTTAGTATACTTGCTGTTTTATAGGAGCTTGTTTTGCATCAACTCTTTTTATATTGTGCAGATTAGAAATATTTCTCATAATGTTTTAATTTTATCAAAACTCTGAAACACTCAGCTTTTTTTTTTTTTTCAAGTTTAATGACATCTTTTACTATCTATCAAGGTTCGTCTCAGGATCCATATAAATGCAGTCTCCCAGAGTCCTATCTCTGGCTTGGAGATGTCCAGTGTGGATCAGCCCTTGTGACTGTGGGACAAGTTGCGCCAAAGGAGCCCTGGCCTTTTGGTTTCAGGATGATATGGACATGCTAAGCCCTAGGGCCTTGGCAGCGGGATCCGCCCAAGACCTGTTTGGAGGATGGGCCAGATGTAGGAGTGGGGAGCTGGCCTCCTTGCTGGGCCTGGGGAAATGAAGAAACACATCTCCATGCCACATTGGTCTCGCTCCCATTGTGGAAATATTGAACGTACTTTGGTCATGGCTGTAGCCATTCCCTCTCCCTAACTATATGTCTGACTCTGCCTTCATTGACACTTAGAAGTCATGGAGCCGGCATCCACTCAGTGGGCTCCTAAAGATGGGGGAACACTCATCTTTGATGTCCTATGGAGTTTAATAGGATTTTTTCAGAATTCAGATTTCTGAATTCTTTTATAATAAAAAAGTAAAAAAACAAGAAAATTTGTTAATATCAGAGAGTTTACTTTCTTAAAGTAGTTTATGGTGAACACAATGGATTT
Organism: Puma concolor; assembly: GCF_028749965.1. Lineage (NCBI taxonomy): Eukaryota > Metazoa > Chordata > Mammalia > Carnivora > Felidae > Puma > Puma concolor. Next base: position 48,268,558 of record NC_141672.1, read on the forward strand.
GAACCATCACATTAAGTTTTATTTTTTATAATTAATATAGGGTGTTATATTAGTTTCGGGTATGTATAAATTCATTTTAAAATCTCATCTTGGGCGCCTGGGTGATTCAATCGGTTAAACATCTGAGTTCTGCTCAGGTCATGATCTCATGGTTTGTGAGTTCAAGTCCCACATCAGGTGAGCTCAAGCCCCGCTTGGGGTGAGCCATGCTTCTCTGTATCTCTCTCTCTCTGCCCTTCATGGGATTCTCTCTCTCACTCTGTCTCTTTCTCTCCCTTCCTCCCTCTCTCTGCCTCTTGCTTACTTGTGCCCCTTCTCTCTCAAAAAAATCTCATCTGCTTTATACTCTGTCAATGTATGGTTAGAAATAGAAGACTGCATGAAAGAATTGTTTAGTGTTCAACTCAAAATAGAGTAGGATCTCACTTGAAGGCTTTTAAAACATTTAAGGATCGGGTGAGAATTGGGTTTTGGTCAGTTGGTTTCACTGAATATAAACTACGGTATGTAACCACAGCATGTTTGTTCATTCTACCCACTGACTATAATTTAAAGTACTGACCTAAAAGCTGTATACATAAACAAGGAGAATCTATAAGTGATTTAGGTTCTGGTTATTTTAAGGATCATAAATTCTCCTAATCCGAGATAACTTTGGAATATATTTAGGTTATTGGACATTGATATTTGTGAAGTCACAGATATTTTCTCCTGGTCTGATGTAGTAAATTTCTAGCTTATTAATTTGGTTCTGGCATATTAAATTCACATAAGCAATTGTGCTTTGCTTTAATTTTGCAGTGTTATTTTGGCTATTGTAAGCAATCATGCTTACTCTCTGTGTATGCCATACAAAGATTTACTCAAGAGCTGCCACATTCAAGTATTTGAATTAACAAACATAGATCCAGATACTGAATTTAGGTGTCTACAAAAGCAAGCACAGTCTTTTAGAACAGAGGCTTCCAACCTTTCCAACTATGAGAGTCCCTAAAGTCAAAAACTTTTAAGCTCTCCCTGTGAGAGTAGTATTTTTTGTATCTATAGATTATGACAATATAATTACCAAAAGGCTAAAATACATTTGGTAACACTTTTAAGGTAAAAGTTGTGTTTTATTGATCATAGCATTTATATTCATTTGGAAATTTATAGTGCATACATGAGATCTATTCTGTCTGTAGGCAATGCTTGTCTACATATGGATTTTGTAGGCCCTTGTAATTATTGAACCCTTCAGAGGTCAGCACTTCATAGGATCGGGACATCTGCTTTAGAGTAATTTTACTATGCTGTTATTGTTAAAAGTGTGATTAAAAAAAATTTTTTTTTAAATGTATTTATTTTTGAGAGCGAGAAAGAGAGTGCAAACTAGGGAGGGGCAGAGAGAGGGAGACACAGAATCCGAAGCAGGCTCCAGGCTCTGAGCTGTGAGCACAGAGCCTGACGTGGGGCTCGAACCCACAAACCGTGTGATCATGACCTCAGCTGAAGTCGGATGCTTAACCGACTGAGCCACCCAGGTGCCCCAAAGTGTGATTTTTCTTTAATTCAGGTTAAAACACAAGTTTAAAGGAAACCTTAAATCACCAAAATTTACTTAGAGTAATATTACTGGGTAAATATTTTTAAAAAGTAGGTTTAAAATTCAGATTACCTCTTACTGAACTCAGTGCAAAAGGTACAGAAACATAAGATGTAGAATATTGTTAACAAATGGTAATATTATTGACTTGGGCTTTATACTAAATTAATACAAAATTTATATTGATAAAGATACAAGATCTGGGATCCTAGAAAAAAATCTTTTGTACATTACACCTACTTCAAAGCCTCAAGCTGAATAAAGCATCTAGGGAAGAAGTATCCTCAGGATGAATTGTGAATACACTTTGAAAGTGGGTTCCAGTCTTTGCTGATTTATTCCCATTTTAAAGTCATTGGTCCTGTTCTCTTCTGGTTGAGCCCAGTGTGTGGTTTGTCACATTTAAAAATAGAGAAGTGCTACACACTCCTCAAACTGTGGGCTGACTGGTACAATGGATATTCAGTCAGAAATGTATGTCAAATTTCCTGCTTAAAGCTTGGGATTCCAGTACAAGTCCAGGACAGAAGGAGTCACTTGGCAAACTAATTTCCATTGGAGTAAAAGTAGGATGTGTTCTTGGTTTCCTATCTTTTTTACTTACTCCTTAAGGACATATACTACTTTTGGATGATCTGGATTAATTTTTTCCTATTATAAACAATGTAATACCTTAGTGTTATAGAATATATACCTACATATTAAAAGTATAAAACCAAAAAGGGAACAATAAACATCAAATTCAGAATAATTATAGAGAGTAGGATACAGGACTTTGGAGGCATACATAGAGGTTTCTGTGGTACTTGTGATAGTTTCTTTTAAAGATTGGTGACATATACCTGGATGTTCACTATATTCTGTATATTTCTGTATGATAATATTAATTATAAATATATTTAAAAATAAAAATATGGTAAAATATTATTAATAATAAAATATCTGATTGTTTTACCTAATTAATACCAGAAAGCAAAGCTTTCTTTAACTTTTATGGAGCCAAATTTTGAAATTTCTCCCTCCCTCTCTCTCTTTTTTTTTTTTTAAAGTTTATTTATTTATTTTTGAGAGAGAGCAAGAGATAGAAAGGGAGAGAGCTTGAGCGAGGGAAGGGCAGAGAGAGAGGGAAAGAGAGAGAATCCCAAGCAGGGGCTAGAACTCACAAACTGCCAGATCATGATCTGAGCTAAAACCAACAAGAGTTCGATATTAACCAAGTGAGCCACCCAGGTGCCCCTTTTTTTTCTTTCTTGGTAAATGATGCCATTCTACGCCTGTCCCCCTTCTTCTGATATTTAATATAGTTAATAATCACATAAAGCAAAACATCTCAACTCAGTTACCTTTTTGTATATTTGCAGATAGTTTAGTTTCTGAGTCAGGCAGGCCAGGGGTCTTTGTTTGCTGTTTCCTACACGTGGGAGTTTGGGCAACCTAACCTCTCTGAACCTTGTTTTTTTAATTCATGTAGATTATAATAACGTTTGCTTTTGGATTTGCGGGGAAGTTAAAATGAAATTGTGTATGTAGATTCTGGTACGCAGGGGTGCTCAGTGAATGTGGATTTTAATTCTCTTCCCCTTTTTCAATCCCCTTTAGTCCCCTGCACAGTGCTGGACACATAGAAGGCACTCAGAAAACACTTAGTGTTTGATTATATACTAAATATAAATAAAATCTCGTTAAATTGTTTTCAGGAGGACTTTCGACTGCATTTTAGAAATATTTCTAGAATCATGGATTGTGTTGGTTGTTTTAAGTGTCGACTGTGGGGAAAGCTTCAGGTAAGTAAATCTAGCTCAATCTTATTTTTCATTTATTCTTTACCCAAAGAATTTTCTGACTTTTTTTTTTCTTATTTCTATTATAGATACAGGGTTTGGGGACTGCTCTGAAGATTTTGTTTTCTGAGAAACTGATAGCAAATATGCCAGAAAGTGGGCCCAGCTATGAATTCCATCTAACCCGACAAGAAATAGTATCATTATTTAATGCATTTGGAAGGTTAGTTTGAATGTACTTAAATTGTTTCTGTTAGCCAAGTAAATCTAGTGCAACACATACACTCTCAGATAAAACGGGTAAGGAATATCCTTTTTAGTGAAATTTTTTCACTACAGAATTCTGTGATCTTATGAAATGTAGGCACACACAATCATTAGATGATATTCTTTACTTTTGTCTATTGATTTTTATAATTATGATTAATTTATTGATTAGAATTCAGTATTCACATAAAATTTTACTGAATTTGTGTATATTTTTCTAATTATTTAAAAGTAGTTTTTGTGCTGCCCACATATTTTTTGAAGGTCCTGGAAAAAATCATGTTGTTCAAAATAGGTATATGTATACAATTTCTTTGTGGATTCACCATTATGTGAAAAGGTTAATAATTCTTTAAAAATAATTTTTTAAAATGATTGGAAGATAAACTTGAAATAAGGAACTTACATTATACTTTATACATTATAATGTATACATTATACATCTATACTTTATGTATAGATGCATTTCCTGCTGACTACTGTTTGTAGAGAATGCAGAGATTTATACAAACGACATTTTCTAAGGATGACATTTCTTCACTTTAAAAAAAATATGATTTAATATTTTGGGTTTGAAATAATTGACCTTCAAAATTATTCTCTAGTACACAGAAACTTAACGTTTTAGTTCATTGAGAATTATGGTACTTTTTTTATGGTGGAGAGCAGAATAAAATACACTTCAAAATAATAATCAAACTTTTATAAAAAGTAGTGAAAACAATTTGGTCACATATTTACTATTGTCACTCTTTGTAGTCCAAAAGCTTTGATTCTTGTGTATTTACTAAATATGGAATATTGATGAGTTTCACTATTCATATACTTATGCATATTTAAACTACATATTTTAGGGGCGCCTGGGTGGCGCAGTCGGTTAAACGTCCGACTTCAGCCAGGTCACGATCTCGCGGTCCGTGAGTTCGAGCCCCGCGTCAGGCTCTGGGCTGATGGCTCAGAGCCTGGAGCCTGTTTCCGATTCTGTGTCCCCCTCTCTCTCTGCCCCTCCCCCGTTCAGGCTCTGTCTCTCTCTGTCCCAAAAATAAATAAACGTTGAAAAAAAAAATTAAAAAAAAATAAACTACATATTTTAATGCTTATGTAATTTATACTTATGTACTTTAAATGCTAAGCATGTGACTATACTTATGAATACTTTAAATATCTAAGTATTTTAGTGTTTATGTACTTATAATTCTGTATTTTAAACATTTAATACTAAGTTTTCAATACTGAAAAATAACTAATTTCAGGGCAATATTATCTTAGTTCTACCACATCAAATTAAGAACTCAAGTACATCAAAATTGACAACGTGGTTTATACATCTTTAAATTTACTAAAATAAATTACTTGAAAATTTTTCTGTGCTCTAAAAAATGCAGAGTTGAATAACAGAAAAGATATCTATGATAGTTTCTGAGTGAAATTTTTTTGTTTGTTTACAGAATTTCCACAAGTGTGAAAGAATTAGAAAACTTCAGGAATTTGTTACAAAATATTCATTAAAGAAAACAGAAAACAAGTTGAAATGTGCCTGTTTCTGGACTATGAAGGCCAAAGAGTGGAATTTCATTCAGAGGCATATGAGCAATGACATTCTTAAGCCAAACATTTTATATAAAGCTGCTTTTGTAAAAGGAGAATTATATTGTTTTAAGTAGACAATTTTTTTTAATTGTGTTAAGTCTGTGTATAATATTATTGTGAGTAAAAGTAATACTTTGTTGATGTGGTAAAAATTTTAAAGTTTAACATTGAATAAAATGAGGATTATCAAATTCATATATGTTAAAACTAAGTAAATGTTGTAAGTCTCTCAAGAATTTTGTGTTAAGAAGATGTAATATAAATAAAGCTATGGTCGGTGTGTTGACCGCTTTATAGGAAAATGCTGAGGAGGCTCATGAATAATCCATAATTAACAGCCTAAAATTTTTCAGTACATTGAGGGTTACCAGCTTTAGTGAAAAAAAAAAAAAAATACAGAATGCCCAGTTAAATTTGACTTTCAGGTAAAAAATGAATAATGTTTTAAGGTAAGCTTGCTTTAGGCAATATTTGGGACAGACTTACACCAAAAATTATTTCCTGTTTAAAATTCAGATTTAACTGGGAATCCTGTGTTTAATCTAGCAACCCAAAAAGTACATTGGTATGAAATAAATCTGTTTTAGAATTATATTGCTATTTTGATTGGCTCGTTTTGGTGTCTAGAAAGATATAATACCAACTCAAAGACTTAAGGGATTTCTAAACATTGTGAAAAGTTGAATAGATTTATATATTTATTCTCCTAATACTTTACCTAGTGCTGAATAAAATTTGGGGGAAACTCTTTATTTTTATATGATTTCAAATTTACAGAAGTTTCCAGGATAGTACAAAGAACTCTTTTACCCAGATTCACGAATCGTTCACGTTTGCTTCATCTATCATGCTCTCTCTGTATATATACAGACATATACTGTTTTTTCCTAAATCATTTGCAAGTCCATTTCAGGCATCATGCCCTTTGAGCCTTATAAATACTTCAGTGTGTAATACTGAATAATTTTTTTAAATGATTTTTTCAGGAAAAAATAAAAGTGGAACTATCATACGGTAAGCCTTAGAATAAGGAATCATTTTGAGTTCCACTGTAAAGTTCTTTTTTTGTTGCCCTCTTAATGCCTGATATGTATAGTCATAGGGCGTATAATTTTTTTTGTACGTGAGGTTCATTTCCTTTTTCTCCCTAAAACTTAACCAATTTCGGGAGGTTTTCATTAGTGGCAGTCCTTCAATGATAAAAATATTTGAAGAAGTATAAGAATTTTGATCACATGCTAATTGTGAATGAAAAAAACTATACCTCAAAAGGATGTGCCCTCTATGCGTTTTAGCAGGTGTATCATGTTGAGATGTCACATTATTAATAAAGCAGGATTTATTTATATAATGGTTTAGAAATATCATTTTATACTGCTGTATACTTTTTCTTTTCTGTGCCCTTTCTAAAGCCTGGCGTAGTGCCAAGCACGTAGTAAGCACATAGTGGGTATCCAATACATATTTGTTGAATGAATGTATGAATTTGTATTCAGTATATTTTAAATGAATAATCACAGAGCTAAGTTTAACAATATGTCATATTTTCTTCCCACCCCTCATTTGAATAAGGCAGGAAAAGAAAGACATTTACTAATTAAGTCAATATTGTTGGAGACTCAAAGGAGCATGGAGTAAGTGCCATGTGTAAAAGTTTAAAGGACATTTGTAGTATCTGAACATGTGGAAGATGGGTTTAAATGGTAATTTTGTCTGTATGCTGCTCAAACTTTCATGTCCTGCCCTGCCCTCTCTTAAAGTCAGTTGTTTTGAAAGAGTATTCCCATCATCACTTTGTCACCTCCCACTTGCTCCATAACCAAAATCTTGCTTTTGGCTCTGTTGTTCCTAACAATTGCTTCTTTTGAAGTCAAAAATTCAAATTATAAATTTACAGTTCAGTTCACAAGCCATTTGACTTTTGTTTTCCTGCATTTGACACTGTTGGCAGTCCCAGGGTTCCTTTTCTCCCCAGGGTTTCTTATATTTCACTCCTGGATACTTCCCTTTGTAGCTTCTTTTCATTAGTGCCTTAAATGTTATTCCTCTGACTTTCATTCTTGCCCTTAATCACCACCACTTTTCACTCTTGAGTAATTCTGATTCAATGATTTCTAAATCCTTATTATTAGTCCACACCTGTCAATCCATCTGTTTACTACATGTCTTTACCGTTGTTCCACAGATGCTTGTATATCTTAATCACTCTCCTCCCAAATCGATTCTTATGCCCGTGTTCCTTACTCTGGCTAATTTCAGAACCATCATCATCTTAATTCTCTAGGCTCACTCCTCTCCATCTTCCCCTGTCCAGTCGGTGTCTAAGCGCTGTGGAGTTTATCTCCATTTCTCTGTCTTTCCCTTTTGTTTGCTCTAACCTAGAGCACTACACTAACCTGTCTCCTTATTCTCAGCCTGTTTCCCCTCGTGTGCCCCACCATGCTGCCACAGCAGGCTTTCTAGAAGCACTCTAACAAGGTCCTCTGATGTGTCTCCAGTGCCACCCCAGCCCCCATGCTCTGATAAAACACTTAATTCTTCAAATGTGCCAGGATCAGGCCTCCACACCTTGATGCGTGCTGTTCTTTTTGCATCAGGTGCTCTAGCCATCCTTCCCCACCTGGAACATTCCCGTGTCTCCCTGGAGGCCAGCAGAGAGCCCGTCTCTGTGAAATCTTCCTTATTTCACCCAAGGAGGATCGTCTAATTTCCTCTTAAATGTCACCACTGTAATTACAACCTACCTCTACTGTGTCACTTATTGTACTGTATTTTTTTTAAGCCTCCTTTACTAGAATGTGAGCTCCTTAAGGGCAGGAAAAGGAACTTTATCCATTTTTGCATCTCCATAGCATAGTTTTTGGCATTTGAACACTTAATAAATGTTTGTTGAATAAATTGCTTTTAAAATGACAACTTTATTGCATTAGAGGTCATACCTTCACTCCAAATATTCTTTACAACAAGAGTTAATAGATTCCCAAGGATTTGTGGACTTCAGGGGGGGGGGTGGCCAGAAAATCTCCTAAAACTGCATTCAAAATTTGGTGTGGTTTTGGCAAACTATAAAGGGATTCTATTATGGAAAAAATAGTAAGAACTCTTCTTTTAGGGGAAAAGGCAACATCACTGAAGAATTTCTCAAGTAATCAATGAATAGCTGCCCAAGATTACAGGCTAGATAAATTTATTCCTGTTTAAAATTCAAAGAGAAAGAGAGAGGTGTTAGAAGTCATGTCATACAAAAAAATTTTTTTAAGCATTGTACTTTTTTAAAAATTAGTTTTGTTGATGTTTATTTTTGAGAAAGACAACGTGAGTGGGGGAGGGGCAGAAAGAGAGGGAGACAGAATCTGAAGCAGGCTCCAGGCTCTGAGCTGTCAGCACAGAGCCCCACACAGGGCTCCAGCTCACAAACTGTGAGATCATGACCTGAGCTGAAGTTGGATGCTTAACTGACCGAGCCACCTAGGCGCCCCTTACAAAGATTTTTCTTAGCTAAATGTTTGAATAAACATACTATCACAATCATATTGCTATTTTTAAATAAAGTGTGTGCCAGTTCATGTCAAATTAGTGTACAATATTAAGAGACACAATGTCCAGATATAAATATAAGCTCACAAACAGCAAACTATCATCTGTAATTCCTGATATTTTTCTCTTTTCTTTGGTAGCACCAGGGTTCTTATGCTTGTATGACAGAAGTCAGTGTCATCAGTTGAGACATTTAAGAAAACCAGACCTCCAAATAAAAGCACAAACACTTTTATTTTTAACAGTAGTGTTTTGTTACAATTTAGTGAAACAAATAAATACATTCATTGGCCACAGCTATACTTTCACAACCAGTTTGAAACTGATTGTATAGCTGAGAAACACTGTTAAACAATAAAAAAGGCAGCTATGCATAAAAAAGCCACTTTAGCTATAAATTACATCTTTCATAAAACTACAACCAGCTACACTGAGTGGTAAGAGTTTCAAAATTAATGACCACCCAAATGAAACAATAAAAACAAGTACTGCTAATCACTGTAGAATTACACACTTAAGCAATGAAATTCACTGTTCTAATTAATGAACCAAAAGGAAGGTTTGAAATTGTCATCATGTGCTTCAGTGCAGGATGAGCAGGGAATCGGTAGCCCTTTGATTTCATAAACAGCTCCTTCTTTCGAGACCAAACTTAAAGTGCTCCTAGTGCTTTGGAATTTTTAAGCAAAAATTGGGCCAGAAGCTTATCTTTCTTTGTCTTTGGTGATGTATTGTGGGAGATGTGTACAAGGGGACAAATGCAAGAATTCAGATACCCTAAGTCAGTGATAAGAATAAATCTACAAATCTGAAATTTGGAAGAATCAACTAATGCCACTGAAAGAACCAAGATATTTTATCTGGATTTTTTTTTTTAAAGTAATCTTTGCTTATCTGGTCAAATAGGAACACTGTGTAGGGAGGCCTTAGAAAAAAATTTATCTTATTTACTTGGAACCTCAAGGATTAAAAGAGATAACACATCTTTTCAGATAGTTCTAGGTAATTAGATACTCAACATTATTAGGAAAATAAATAGTTGGCATTCTGAATAGAAATCTAAGAACTGAAGTTGTCATCAAAATATACCCGGTTAAGTGTATGTTATGTTGTCATGTAAATACCAAGGTTAACTTCTGTACTATAAATTTTTAAGTAATTTGGTTACAATCAGAGAATTTAAAACAGACCCAAAGTAACATTTGTCACTATAGGCTTATGCTTCTGATTGAGTTCAAAGTCATTTTGTATGATAAAAAGAAGAAATTTCTTTGGCTGTATACCAGCCTCCCAAAAGATCAAAAGCATTAAAAATTTCATTTATTCCTGTTATACTCTTATGAAATCACTGAATAAGCAATTATTAAAACCTTGAAAGGTATTTTAAATGATAGTAGAAATAAAACATAACTTTCTAGTCAAAAGACAGAAAAGGACAGTTGTATTAGTTGCAGTTCTGAAGAAATAGATCGGCAGACAACTGTATGTAGCTAGTTGTCTTTAAGCACAATTGTGACAACTTCCCAATGTTGCCTGTTCCCTTGGCATCTTGAGGTATTCAGCATCTACTTCTTTCCATATAGATACTGGTAGAAAGTGCATTTTAAAATCCTTTATTACTTTAGCCTACCATATATATATATTTTTAGATTTGGGATAGGACATTCAAGACAGTTTTAATATAATTCTAGAAGTATTCCAATATTGTTAAACACTGGTTTTGTACTTACCTAGTTAGTACATCAGTTTTCTTATTTAGTCTAGTGCTGGAATTAATTTGAATTAAATTTAATCTGGCTTTGCCCATATACAAGATATAAAAATGGGAAAACTAAAGGAGGAATTATATGTCTTACAAAGTATTGCACTTGAGTTTACTGCAATAATGTATCATGACTTAATTTACCTGAGGACAATCCTGATTCAATAGGTACAATCAGCTGTATCTTGTTCAGCCAAATCAGATGCTTTTGAAAATGTATTCATGTTTTAACTTAGAATTGTACATTTTATGAATAATTCTTAAATGCATCTGTAAATGTGTTTAGTCCCAAGAAGTTTCTACCCAAATCTCCCTATGCAGAAATCACTATTGCTTTCTTGAAGAGCCATGCTTAACCTACTATAATATATCTTAATCATACAAAATGATCACTTGACCAATTCTACTCAAAGTAGCCACATCATTTTCACCGGTATACTTTCTTCTTGAAGAAATGACTGTGGCTTTCCAAAGAACACTGCTGGTCATCATTATAAAGGATTACTACTGTCGTTTAAAAAAAATGATGGAATAATTTTGGTTGGTATTTTACAATCATGCTTAAAAGAACTATCTTCAGTGATCACATATTTTTAAGTAGATTTTTAAAAAGAATGGTACATTGTTATACCTTAATCCTGCACACTGTTCACACCGTAAAATTTTTATTGGGTAAGATTTCCACATAGAATATACCACTGAATATACAGGCTTTGATTTTCATAGGGAAATTGCCTCCTAATTAGGTGTACAATATAATATCCTAGTGTGAACCCTAGAGTGTGACTTTGGGGACTGCAGTGTACTCTTTCAGAACAAAGATAAAAGTGCAAATATGCAAATATGCATTTGATGTTCCAAAGTCAGGATGTTTGCAGCCATCAAGTGCCTTAAGATCTAATCCTTCTTTTCTCCCACTCCAAACTTCCCATTTTACTTCATTTTGCTATGAAGAAGTCAAAAGTAACAGGTGTGTTCTCTGCTGAATCACATTTCCAGGCTGTGTTTTCAGTTGCAACAGATAATGGAATGTTTATGTAGATGGCATTTAAACACATCGAATATACACGTTCATGAGAAACAATGGAAGAATCACGGCTCGGTAATGCTGTCAGTTTTGTGGTGTTACATACAAGCTATGGTGATTGCTCATATCTAAATTGCTACAAGTAAAGAGCAAAGGAGCAGTGTCTGTCATAGGTCCATTCAGGTGGGGAGAGACTGTATAGCTGTTGCTGCCACACCCAGTCATGGTGCCATACCAGCCCAAACCTTGCGAATTTGATAAACTGCAACAAGAAAAGGCAAAAAAGTGATAGGAGTGTGATCAGGATGTAAGTCACATTGGCATTTTTAGTGTTCAATGAATTTCATAATACAGTATTCAAATATTGAGTATATTCTTTGCCAAGTAATATGATGGCTTTCTACAAAATGGAATGACTTTTATCTAATATCCTTGATTTTATATCACATATTACAAAAGAATAAATACGTCAGAATTAGAACTTGATTATCAGATGATAATATAGTGCTGTTTATTATGGACTAGGCTCTTGTAAGACATGTTTCTGTGTATATACATGAAGTAATGTATACACACACATACCTTATTTAATTTTTACAACAATCCTATTAGATAAATTCTATTATCCCTATTTTATAGGTGAAAAACAGGCTGAAAAAAAACAGGTTAAGTAAATTGTCCAGATGAAATGAGGATTACAGAAAATGTTATATCAAGCTCAAAGTATTATGGAGGTATGCTTTTAGCTTTTCACTTTGCCCTGATACACAGCTAATGGTATGGAGTTGCAGTGATTTTAGAGTAAGAAGGACACAAGGAGATTTCCTATAGCATCTAAGATTCCCAAAAGGTTAATCTAGGGTTTTCCTGTGGGCTTTGAATAGCACTATAGATAAGGAAACATATACATCACTCTAATTGTATTCCTTCCCTACTTACTAACTTCTGCCAGCTTTGAAGCAACATGGGATCCTGAAATAAGATGGTACCATTTTACTCCCAAAGGCATTTCTCAAATAAAGGTAACATTAGAGTCAGATGATAGTTTTTTATAGTATAGGTTCCCTATACTATCTATACTATAGTATAGGTTCCCTAGTATAGTGTAGCATCTACTGCTCTAAGGTCTGGTTTAAATGATCTTATTTATTGACGTATATCACCAAATCACTTTTTACATATTTGGGTCAAAGCTTAGGTTTGTTCTTGGGGCACCTCGATGGCTCACTTGGTTAAGCCTCTGACTTCGGCTCAGGTTATGATCTCACAGTTCAGGCTCAGGTCATGATCTCACAGTTCCTGAGTTTGAGCCCCACGTCGGGTTCTGTGCTGACAGCTCAGAGCCTGGAGCCTGCTTCAGATTCTGGGTCTCTGTCTCTCACTCTCTGCCCCTCCCCTACTCATGCTCTCTCTCTCTCTCTCAAAAATCAATAAACATTAAAAAATGTTTAAAAAGCTTAGGTTTGTTCCTTTTCAATGTATTCAGTACTAGCCCCGAAGCTTCAGTTTGTTCCTTTTTGATGTATTCAGTGCTTGTCCTGAACACCTACCTTCCTTCTCTCGAACCTCCCAGTCTTGGCAAGTCATCATCACTATCATATCGTCTTGGGTTGTCGAAAAAGTAAGCTCTGGAACTGTAATTGTGACTATTTATCATGCCAGCAGGTGCCTGTGAACAAAATATTAACATATGAAGATTTACTTTCCAACTAAGAAAGAAGGATGAGATCTAGAATGCTTTTTAGTCTTAAACTTTGACAAAAATAGAAAATCAATATAAATGTTCCATTGTTTTTAAAGATAAGGGCAACAGGCATTGGGGAATCTTATGATGTCATACCAAATTCTGGTTTAGTCTCTGCGCCCGGAAAAAGAGTACCACAGACCATGCTGGGACATGTTCCCACAGAAAGAGGACCATTCCAAATACTACATACTCTTCTCCACTCACATCTTCTAGATGAGCCTGTAAACAGAGTGTGACAGAGCAATGTTTAAGTCTGTCTGATGTGTAAGCAGTCACCCTCCACAGTTAACTTGCGTCAGGTAGGGTAATTGAAAACACATCAACCACAGGCACATAAATCTCCAATTTTCCATATTTTGTGGTTTCATATCCTTTAAAGGATGTAAAAATGTGCTTTGATGTTAAGTAGAATAAAAAGCTATTTTTCAGTGCATCAATTTATGAAAAGATTTTTAACATATGGATAAAATGGAGTGATCTCGTTTTTTGGCCCCAAAGTCTGAAGAGAGTTATAAAAGAGACTACTCATTCTAACTACTCCATGGGCAACATAATAGCACTTACTGAGTTACACCTGTAGAGACATGTCACATATCAAATTGTTCAGCTCCACTGCTATTTAAAAATATGTCTTTGGGCCTAAACTTCGTATTGAGTTTGCTTATCCTACTAGATGTTGGGAGAGAGAAATGGCAAAAGGAGTGAAGACATTCTGCCATCTGGAACCACATATGAAAATTCCTTTTCTTTAGAATGGTAACTGAAATTCTTATAAAATGGTATTCCAGAATGTCTTCAATTCAGTACAAAGTTAAGTTAATGTAAACATATGACAGGTAGCTATGTCAAACTGCACTTTTAGGTAGGGGATGGAGAGTGCTGGGAGGTTAAATATAGAGTACTGGGAATTATTGGAGCAAATACCTGGACACCCAAGGAACTATGAATGCTCTCCCATTAACATGACTGATGATACTAGATTTTCAAAAAAGTCATTATTTAAACAAACTGAACCACATATTTAGATTATATGTAGGTCTTGGGTTTGAGAGAATAACTTTTATCCTAACAAGTTAAAGATATATTCACTAGCTAATGACAGACAATCCATTTATCTAGAGGTATTTAAACACTGTCCTTGAAAAAAATTAGCAAGATAGGTTTATGAACAGTAGGTTTATGTCACTAGTAGTATTATTTGCAAAAAGAAAAGAAAATATTCTGACGAATGATTTTAAGTGACACGTGTAAATGAGGATTTTTATACATAAAGCTTTAAGTCTGATTACTGTTAGTAGCTAGAGATTCCATAAAAGTGTTTGTTTGTAAGTCAAACACTTAAAATGTTCTCTTAGTTAAGGCTAACTTCCTTATTAAATTATTAGATTAGCAATACATGGTAGCTACTTACCTTATCTGAAAGATTATCCCAGCCATAGTTAAATGGACTTTCTAATGTATCCTGAGATATGGTGATCACCACCAAATTGTAACATGCTCTTGAAGAGTAGAGGAGAATGACTACAGAGCCTACAACAACAGTCTGGCACAGAGACATACCCTAAAAGAAATAAAACTCATCATCATGACATTGCACATTTGTCAAGACAGGCTGTTCATACACATACAACATGGTCACCTCTTACAATGCACTCTTAGAAAACACTGAGTGAGCACCTGTTGAAACAAACTCTTGATTATCCTGCTTTATGATTCCTATTCTTAGAACCACTTGGGTTTAAATTACCCTATTAATACAGATAAATTATTTGCTAACTTGCCCAATGGTAGCTGGAGGAAGATTTTGTCCTGCCAAGGTTACCTTACTCCCTTAAGTAATATGAAGAAATAAGTTGGCAAAATTGATATTAATCAGAGAGGTAGTTTAGTCCTAATGAGAAGAGTATGGGAAATAGAAGCATTATTCCATTTCATACACTTGGTTTCTAATGAGATACAAAATTAGAATAGAAATACAGCTCTTAAGTAATTTGCCTTATTCTATTAGAGAGCTGATGTTAGTTAATCCCTATTGATGTCATTATGTTGACGACAAAATGATGTAGGCACTCAAATGCACTTTTGAATCAATAACATTTTAATATCAAGGCTTCCATTGTTTCCCCAAATAGAAAACTCTTATAATTTAGTACTCACAATTTAGTACTCACACCCAATGGAGTTTCAGGGATTCTTAACCTGGGGTCTATATTTCAATACAATTGGTTTCCTTTGTAATCCTATTTATATTATGCATTAAAAACATTATTCTGATGTTTTGTCCCCCTCATGAGAGACTCTTAAATATGGAGAACAAACAGAGGGTTATTGGAGGGGTTGTGGGAGGGGGGATGGGCTAATTGGGTAAGGGACACTAAGGAATCTACTCCTGAAATCATTGTTGCACTATATGCTAACTAATTTGGATGTAAATTTAAAAAAATAAAATTAAAAAAAATATATTCACTACGAAAAAAAACCCCAAAAAACCAAAACATTATTCTGAGAAGTGACACAACTGCCAAAAAGATCCACTGCATTGTAGCTGTCCCATTCGGTTTCTGTGTATAGATAACAAGCATCTGACTAGTATATCATGCCCCTAAATTTACATATTGAAATAGTTGTTAATTACTTTCCTTTTATTTCCTCTTTATATTAAGGGCACTTACATTGAGTTTTTGGTTATGTGTGTAGGTAGATTAAAATAATCTATTAATTTCAGGATAGAAAAAAAATTATTAAAAGTACTTATTAGAGGAGCACCTGGGTGGCTCACTCGGTTGAGCGTCCGACTTCGGCTCAGGTCATGATCTCACGGTCCGTGAGTTCGAGCCCCATGTGGGGCTCTGTGCTGACAGCTCAGAGCCTGGAGCCTGTTTCCGATTCTGTGTCTCCCTCTCTCTCTGCCCCTCCCCCGTTCATGCTCTGTCTCTCTGTCTCAAAAATAAATAAACGTTAAAGAAAAAAAAAAAAGTACTTATTAGAGGGGTGCCTGGGTGGCTCAGTCCATTGAGCATCCAACTCTTGATTTTGGCTGAGGTCACAATCTCAGTTCATGGGTTTGAGCCCTGCATCAGGCTCTGCACTGACAGCAAGGAGCCTGCTTGGGATTCTCTCTCTCCCCTCTCTCTCTGCCCCTCTCCCATATGCATGTGTGCTCGCTCTCTCTCTCTCTCTCTCTCTCTCAAAAATAAATAAACTAAAAAAAAAAAAAAACCTTATTAGAAGCGTGCACTGGGTTTGGTAGGATTGAGAACCATTATTATAACTGACTTCTTTATAAGAACAACACATTTTAGAGGTATATAAGAAGAAGGAGAAGTAAAAGATAAAAGATACCTTGAAAGATGTTGAGAGTACCCTCTTATTTTTTTAATTTTTTATTTATTTTTGAGAGATAGAAAGAGACAGCACGCACAAGCAAGCAGTGAGCGGCAGAGAGAGAGGGAGACACAGAATCCAAAGCAGGCTCCAGGCTCTGAGCTGTCAGCCCAGAGCCCAACATGGGGCTCAAACTCACAAAATGGGAGATCATGACCTGAGCCCATGTCGGACACTTAACCGACTGAGCCACCCAGGTGCTGAGAGTACTCTTTTGACCTACCTCATTACCATAACAAAAAGTATGCGTGAAAACAAGTAAAACCCTAACAAGATTAAAATTTTCTAAAATCAAGGCTAAAATTTTCTACAGTGTACATTTTTATTTTTGTGAATACCCAAAAAAGTTGTTAATAAACAAGCTAATCTAGGGGTGCCTGGGAGGCTCAGTTGGTTAAGCATCCGACTTCTGCTCAGGTTGTGATTTCAGGGTTTGTGGGTTCCAGCCCCGTGTCAGGCTCTGTGCTGACAGCTCAGAGCCTGGATCCTGCTTCGGATTCTGTGTCTCCCTCTCTCTCTGCCCCTCCCCTGCCTATGCCTTGTCTCTCTCTCTCTTCAAAATATAAAAAAAAAAAAAACATTAAACAGAAGCTAATCTAAAGCCAATCCAGAACCAATTTTAAAAGTACTATAGTATTAAAGAAACATTAGATAACAAGAAGTTAGAATGTTGTAAGCACTGCCATCCCTTAAAATAATCCTAAGTAACTTTCTGGAGAAATAAAATGACTACTAAAAGACATAATATGGAGATATTTTGCTTATACTTGTAAATAGTATAAAAGCCAAAAAAAAAAAAAAAAGGTTGTGAGAAAAGTTAGCAAAGAGTCAATAACACTGAGGCAATTAATAAAACAAAATTACAGTTAGATTACATATATATAACAATGAAAGAAGCTCACTGATTTAGAAAGCAAAGTAAGATTCTTCCTGCAAAACACAGGATTACAAAACAAAACAGAAAAATGGATTCAGCAACATGGAAGCTGTTGCCAAAAAGTTAAAGAAAATTTTTCTAAAATGAATGGAGTCAATAACAGACAATTCCACTCAGAAGCAATCCTCAAGGTATTATTCTCCCTTCTTCCATCTCTAACATCTACACCACTTTTTTAAGAAATTCCATACCAGACAAGGAAAGAAGAGTCACACCTCACTTCAGTATGCATATTATTAACACATTGGTATGCATGTCATTAGCTAGAGTTCAATATTTGTTTACAGGTATTTTTAAAATGTAGATATGCAGAAACTTCAAATTACCATTCACTAAGTTTTGACAAATGTATACACCAGTGTAACCCACATTTCTACCAAAATAGAGAGCATTACCATCACTCCAGAAAGTTCCCTCACACCCCTTCCCCATCAGCCAAACCCTCAGATGTATACACTCTCCTGCTTCTGTTTTTGCCACACCTTAGTTCTGAACTTCATATAAAGAGGACCATAGAATATGAACTCTTTTGTAGGCTTCATTCACTCAGCATAATGTTTTGTGCTTCACCCATGTTGTTGGATGTTTTAGTAATTCTATGGTCTTTGTATTGCTGAGGTGGATAATTAGAATGACTAACTGGCCCTGATTTGCTTAAGAGTTTCCTAGTTTTAGCACTGAAAGTCCCAGAAAACTTCTCAGTCCCAGAGAAACCAGGATAGTTAACCACACTAATTCCACTTAATAATTATATGAGATTGTTTATATGACAGTTTTTTCTGTTGATGGATAGTTTCTATAAATATTCTTATATACATCTTTCTGTGGACATATGTTTTCACTTCTTTGGGGTAAATACCTAAGAATGGAATTACTGGGTGGTATGGTTGGTATAAATTCAGCTGTATAAGAAATTGCCTGATCTCTTTCCAAAATGGATGTATAATTTTATACTTCCAACAAAGTATGAGAGTTCCAGTTGTTCTACATCCTAGACAACATAGGGGTTTTCAATCTTTTTAATTTTAGCCATGCTGATGGTTGTGTGGTAGTATCTCATTTTTGTTAATTTGCATTTCATGAAGACTAATAACATTTTGTTTATTGGCCATTTGTATATCTTCTTTGTGAAAAATCTATTCATATCATTGTCCACTTCTAAATTCGGTTGTCTTTTTTTTTTATTATTGAGTTGTAAGAGATCTCTATATATGCTGGAAATGAGTCCTTTGTCAGAAATATGCAAATATTTTCTTGAAGTCTGTGACTTGCTTTTGCATTTTATTAGTCTTTTCTTTGGATGAGAAATTTAAAATTTAATTAAGTCTAATTCGTCAATCTATTCCTTCTGATTACTCTATGACCTAAGAAATCTTTGCCTATGCCCAAGTTGTAAAGATACTTTTTGGTGTTTATTTTCAGAAGTTTTAGAATTTTTTCATTTACATTTAGGTCTATCATCCATTTTGAAATATTTTTATGTGCGTATAGTATGAGATGGAGTTGGGCTTCATTTTATTTCATATGGATATCCAGTTTTTCCAACCTCATTAGTTAAAAAGGTTTCCTTTTCCGTTTGGATTGCTTTAGCACCTTGGTCAAAAATCAAACGACCTTATATGTGTGGATTGATTTCTAGGCTTTCTATTCTGTTCCATTGATCTGTTTGCCTCTTTTATGCCAGTAGCACAGTGTTTTAATTATTGTAGCTGTATCCTAAATTTCAAAGCCATGTAGTGTAAGTCCCCTGCTTTTTCAGTGTTTCTTTCTGCATTGTTCAATACAATAGCCATTAGCCACATTTGGTTATTTACACTTAAATTAAATTAAATTAAATTAAATTAATTAAATGATCAGATCCTCTGTCACAATAGCTACTTTTCAAGTGCTCAATAGTCACATATGGCTAGCTACCATACTGAACAATGCAGGTATAGAATACTTCCATCATAGTACAAAGTTTTATTAGAATGCACCATTTTAAATGTATTTTTAGGTCCTGTGCGTTTCCATATAAGTTTTAGAATAAAATTGCCAAATTCTATTTTTAAAAACCACATCGTAGAATTATGATTAGGATCGCTTTGAATCTGTAAATCATTTTGGGAAGAATTGCCATCTTAACAATACTGCATCTTCTAATCCATGAACAATAGTCTTCATTGATTTATAGTCTTCTTTAATTTCTCTCAGTAATATTTTGTAGTTTTAAGTACAGAGATATTGCTTGGTTTTTTTCAGAAAATTTGTTTCTTTTTTTTTTAAGTTTATTTATTTATTTTGAGAGAGAACATGAGTGTGAGCGGGGGAGGGGCAGAGAGAAAAGGAGAGAGAGAAACTCAAGCAGGCTCCATGCTGTCAGCATAGAGCCTGATGCAGTGCTCAATCTCATGAACCATGAGATCATGACCTGAGCAGAAATCAAAAGTTAGATGCTTAACCAACTAAGCCACCCAGGTGCCTTGGAAATTTTGTTTCTAAGTATTTTGTTTTTTGATGCTAACATAAATCGTGATTTGAATTTTATCTTCTAATTGACTGCTCTTGGTATATATAAAAACACAATAATTTTGCATTTTGACCTTGTATCCTGAGAACTTTGCTAAATTCACTCATGAATTCTAGTAGTTATTTAGCAGATTCTTTAAGATGCTCTACAAAAGCAATTCTGTTAAGTACAGACAGTTTTACTTTTTTATTTCCAATTTTATACTTTTTGTTTCTTGTTTTCTTGGAATATTGAATAGAAATGGTGAGAATGGGCATTCTTTCTTTGTTTCCAATCCTAGGGGCAAAACAATACTTTAAGTATGATATTGATGGAAGGTTTTTTATAGATGCTTTTTATCAGATAGAGGATTATTTCTTGTATACCCTATTAGCTGAGAGTTCCATGTTTTTTTAAGTCATGGAGGGTGCTGAATTTTATCAAATGTTTTTTCTACATCTATTCAAATTATTACATATTTATTTTTTTCCCTTTGTTATCCTAATGAGTGAATTAAACTGATTTGATTTTCTTTTTTTTTTTTTTTTTTAAATTTTTTTTTCAACGTTTTTATTTATTTTTGGGACAGAGAGAGACAGAGCATGAACGGGGGAGGGGCAGAGAGAGAGGGAGACACAGAATCGGAAACAGGCTCCAGGCTCTGAGCCATCAGCCCAGAGCCCGACGCGGGGCTCGAACTCACGGACCGCGAGATCGTGACCTGGCTGAAGTCGGACGCTTAACCGACTGCGCCACCCAGGCGCCCCTGATTTGATTTTCAATGTGAAACCAATGTTGCATTCCTGGGATAAACTCTTCTTGGTTATAATATCTTTTCCTTTTTACATATTGCTTAGATTCTGAGTCTTTAAGTATTGTAGCTTTTATGTGCTTTGTAATATCTTTGTCAAGTTTGGTAAAACAGTAATGCTGTCCTTATAAAATATGTTGGAAAGAGTTCTTTCCTTTTATATTTTCAAAAGAGTTTAATATTGGTATTTATCTTTGAAGATTTGATAAAATTAACCAGTGAAACCATCTGGGCCTAGAGTTTTCTTTGACGGAAATTTCTGATAACAAATCAAATTTTTTTTTAATAAATATAGGGCAATTCAGAACTAATATTTTCTCTTCTACCAATTTGTTACATTGTATTTTTAAAGCAATCTGTCCATTTCCTCTAAGTTGTCAAATTTACTCACAAAAAGCTGTTCATAATATTCCTTCATTTTTTTTTAATGCCTGTTAAGATCTACAGTGATATTCCCTCTTTCATTCATGATATTGGGAATTTGTATCTTCACTGCGCTTGTTTCCGTACATAAAATTTGTTCATCTATTCACAGAATTAACTTTTGGCTTTAATTTTTCTATTGTTTATTTTCTGTTTCACTGATTTCTATTCTTATCTTTATTATCTCAGTCCTTCAGTCCTTCTACTTGCTTTGGACTTACTTCTTTTTTTTTTTTTTTAACTTTGTCCTAGTTTCCCCCATAGTTTCTAAGGTGAAATCTTAGGCCATAGTTTTATATCTTTCTTCCATTCTAATATAGCATTTAAAGATATATTTTTCTCTTCAAGCACTATTTTAGCAGTATCCCACAAATTTTGATATATTGTATTTTGTTATCCTTCCATATGAAATGTTTTCTAATTTCCCTTGTGATTTCTTCCTTTTCTTATGGGTTATTCAGAATTATGTTATAATTTTTAAATATTTGGATTTTTTTAGATATCATATCATTACTGATATTTAATTGCATTATGCTAGAAAACATTCTTTGATTCCAATTCTTTTGAAAGTATTGATACTTTTATTATGGTGCCTTGTATGGTTTATTTTGATGACCATTTCCACGCTCAATTGAAAGGAATGTGTACTCTCCAGTTACTGAGAGTCAATTAGCTCAAGGGTGTTGGTAGTGCTGTTCAGATTTTTTGTACTGTTTTATCAATTGTTGGGGGGGGCAATAAAATCTCCAACTATAATTGTACAAATTCCCCCTTTTATTTCTCACCATTTTGGTAAATCTTTTTTTCTGCTTTATTTCCTACTATTTTTGGCTTCATGTGCCCATTTATAATTTTTATGTCTTTCTGATGAAATATACCTCTTATATTTGCTAATATTCTTTGTTTCCTGATGAAAGGTATCTTTTTATATCTGGTAATACTTGGTTTTTAGATTTATCTTATCTGATATTAAAGGGCCTTCTTATGCTTACTGAATGCATAGTATATTATAGTTTCCATTTATTTATTTTTGACATATCTTTTTTTTATATTTAAAGTTCCATTTTGACCATCTCTATGTTTTAATGGGATGTTTAGTCCATTAACATTTAATATAATTGGTGATATGTTTGGATTTAAATCTTACATTTTACTATTTGTTTTCTGTTTGCTTCTGCTTGTTTTTTGCTGCTGGTGTTTGTTTTTCCTCTATTATTTCCTGTGTTTTTTGGGGTTAATTGAATATTTTTTAGGATTACATTTTAACTTATCTATTGGATTTTTAACTATACTTTTCCAGTTTTTGATTTGTTTTGTTTTCGCTTTAAGTGGTTGCTCTAGGGTAGCAGTTCTTAAAGTGTGGTCCAGGGACCTTAAAGATCAAAATCAAAATGATAAAAAAAATACTAAGATGTTATTTACTTATTGTACTCTAATTCTCTTTTGGATGTACAGCAGAGTTTTCCAGAGGCTACATGATAAGGGATGATGTCAACACTTTGTATGCATGTATATTCTTGTGTTTTACAGAATTCCTGATATAATAGAATTAGGGTATAAATATGTGCATTTTCAGAGATGAACTCAGATTGTTTTCCTACTTTTACTGGCTTCTTACTAGGTTTCTTTGGTTATATCTGCTGAAACTCCATTATTATCCAGTAAGTAGTTATTTTGAAATCCTTGTACCTCCATGGAAATACAATAAGAATTGGTATACCTGACAGATTTGTTTTACAATATTTAAGAACTTTCTTCAAAAACTTTAAAAAATTTAAAATTTGATATTAAACTCATATTAAAAATTAATCATATTTTACTCTAAAATGAAAACATATTTTTTAATATTTAAGAATGGATTATTGTCTCAGGAATAGGAAATTATTTTTTTAATGGATACAGAGTTTCACTATGGGATAATGAAATGTTCTTGAGATAGATAGCAATGGTTGTACAACAATATGAATGTACTTAATGCCACTGAACTATACAATTAAAAATGATTAAATGGTAAAATTTATGTTATATATATTTTACCACAATAAAAAATATCTTTAACATACAACTTCCCTGTTTATCTCTAAGATGCTGAGAAAGAGGAAAGTGATTAGAACTCTCTGACTCAATAAAGTAAGGAAACTACCTCAAAGGAACTGTATGAAACTGATTTCTTGTTTTGTTTTATCAAATAAAATGTAATGAAAAGTATCTTTCAATAGGCTTTACAAACGTTATAATTTACCTTGTTGTGTCTTCTATGACAGAACATTTCTGAATAATATTAAGGCCCAAGTTAGGCTGCAGAGTCATTTTGAGACCAGAGATTAAAAGCAAGAGGAATTGAAATTTAAATGCAGATGCAGTGAGCACTTTAAACACTAAAAATTGTTTTTATAGCTTTCCAAATTAGAAATGAAAACACCATTCAAATATTTACAGGCTATATTACTATATTGCACTGGCTGAGAAAGCACACACAGTAGCTGAGAAACCAGTAAAGCCTTACACAGTGGACAGTACTGAATGCCTGCCAGATGGGAAGTCCACTGAATAAATTATGGCATTGCCATTTTCCAATAGTACAGAAATTAACTGATTTGAAGATTTAACTGAAAACAAAGATTTAATATCTTATCTATAGATTTCTATTTTTGTCTTGTAAATGATTGAACTTGATGAAGCAGGACTAATTTTGTTTGTAATAATCCAGTGTGAGCATCAACTAAACATCCAGAAAGGTATTCTTTTATGTCAATGTCTGAGAAGAAACATAAGTGGCACTGAAATATCCAAAGTGTTGAAAACTCTTCTGATTTTTTATCCTGGGTCAACTGTGTTGATATGTTCACTAATGGTACAAAAGCAATGGTAGGGAAAACTTCTGGGCCTTAGTACAAAGCAAGGCAGTGGCCCCAAACTGTATTGTATTCTTTACTACTATGAATTCCTGATTAAAAAAGAAAGTCAGTGTCACTTAAGAATATCCTTGATGAAGCAATGAAAATATTTATTAATTATCAACCTAAAGTATGTGTCTGTTTAAAATTCTGTGTGATGAGGGGTGCCTATGGCTTAGTTGGTTAGGCATCTGACTCTTGATCTCAGCTCAGGTCATGATCTCATGGTTTGTGAGATCAAGCCCCACGTTGGGCTCTGCCTTGATGGTGTGGAGCCTGCTTGGAATTTTCTCTCCCTTCCTCCCTCACCACCCCTCCCCAACTCATGCTTGCTCTCACTCTCTCAAGGCTTTGCCTTGATGGTGTGGAGCCTGC
Source organism: Puma concolor (assembly GCF_028749965.1). Lineage (NCBI taxonomy): Eukaryota > Metazoa > Chordata > Mammalia > Carnivora > Felidae > Puma > Puma concolor. The sequence continues at coordinate 48,293,169 of NC_141672.1, forward strand.
TTGGAATTCTCTCTCCCTTCCTCCCTCACTGCCCCTCCCCAACTCATGCTTGCTCTCACTCTCTCAAAAATAAAGAAAGAAACTTAAAAAAAATTCTGTGTGATGACATGAGACATGCACTTAAAGCAATTCTGCTGCATACTGAAGCATAGTGGTAGTCTTGAGGAAAAGCACTTATGTGGTTGTTTGACTTGTGAGCTAAACTAGACTTTTTTATGGAACACCATTTTTTACTCAACAGACAACTATGGAAGACAAACAATGCTTATTCATACTTGGTTACCAGGAATATATATTTTTAAAATATGTGAAATTATCCTGTCACTTCAAAGAAAATATCTGACACTATTGTCAATGGTGAAATATAAATTTTCTAATGAAAATTAGAATTTTTGAGAACTTGTAAACTCTTATGTCCATGATAAGACTGGCATGGCAGCTTCTAAAAACTTAAACACTTTTCTGATGACATTGGAGGCAATATTAATAAATGGGATTTTGAATACTGTCCAATGAAATGTATCATCATTTTGAAGATCTTGACCACTCTCTTCCAATGATCAATGCATGATGTTACACAATCATTCAAAGTGTAAGATAGACCAATAGTAGTACAGAAAGTTCACTAATATGGTTTTAGATTCTGCATGGCAACTAACCTTCAGATTTTTGGTGTAGTATTAAAGAAGAATATCCACAATTATCTGAAAAGGTTTTAAAATTCTCCTCCATTTTCCAACTACATATATGTGTGAGGATGGATTTTCTTCATATACTTCAACCTAAATGACATATCACAACAGATTGAATGCAGAAGCAAACATGAAAATCCAGCTGTCTTCCATTAAGTCAGAAATTAAAGAGATCTGCAAAATGTAAAACAATGTCGATCTTCTAATTTATTTTTGTTTTGGAAAATACAATTAGTTTTCATAAAAACATGTTATTCATGTTAACAATATGGATAATATATTATTGTTATTTTAAATGAATTAAGAAATGAATATTTTTAGAATTTCTCAATTTTTATTTCTAATAATGTACATACAGATGGATATAACACTAGATATTGGAGTCCTCAATAATTCTCAGAGGTCTAATCGGGTCTTGAGACCAAAAAGTTTGAGAACCACTACTCTAAAGATTATGATATATATCCTTAACTTCCATGGTCTAATAGTTAACATCATACCACTTTGACATAAAATGTAAGAACTTTGCAACATTATGGGTACATTTATCCCCTGTCCTTTATACTATAGTTGCTATCACTGTTATATATACTATAGAGAGAATTATTTATCTACACATGTAAGCCTCACATTGTAAGTTTTGCTTTGCACAGTCATATTTCTTTTTTAGAAATTAAGAAATTATATTTACCCAAATATTTACTATTTCTTGTGTTCTTCATTCCTTCCTGAAGAGATGAAATTCAAGTTTACTTTATTTCCCTTTAGGCTGTAGAATTTTCTTAACATTTCTTGTAGTGCAGGTCTGTTGGTAACTAACCCTCTTAGTTCTATTGGAAGATTTTTTATTTCTTCATCATTCTTTAAGAATATTTTAATTGGATAGAGATTTCAGAGTTGATAACATGTTTCCTTCAGCATGTTGAAGATGTCATTTCCATGTCTTCTGGACTCCCTTATTTCTGATGAGAAGTGAGTGATCATTTAAATCAATGTTCCCTTATGTATGCGTCATTTTTCTCTGCTCTCAAGATTTCCTTTTTATTTTTCGTTTTAAGTACTTCGACTATAATGAACCTATATGACACTTTCTTTATATTTATCCTGATTGGGGTTGCTGAGCTATAAATTTATGTCTTTCATCAAAAATTGGAAAATTTCAGTCATTATTTCTTCAAATATTTTTTCCAAAATAATTTTCTCCCTCTTTTCCTTTTCCACTTATGCATACTTAGGTCCCGAGATTCTGTTCATTTTATTATCATCTTTCCCCTACTCTACTCTGTGCTTCAAATTGGATACTTTCTGCTGATTTATTGATTTCTTTTTCTTCTTTCATCTTCAATCTGCTGTTAAGCCCAACTGGTGACTCTTTAATTTAAATATTGTATTTTTTAATTCTAGAAATTCTTTTTATAGTTTTTAGTTCTCCTGAGTTTTCCTATTTATTTATCAAAGTGTATTTTCCTTTACATACTTAAACATAATATAAAATCTTTGTCTGATATAGCCAACACCTACATCATCTGGAAGGGTGGATTGCCTCCAAAGATTGCTTTTTGAGTTTTACTTTTTGCCTTTTAAGTATGACTTATATTTTTCCTGTTTCTTCATATATCTAGTAATCTTGGATTGTGCTCTGCCCCTTGTGAGTGACATGTTTTAGAGAGTCTGGATTCTGTTATATTCTTCTAAAAAGTATTGATTTTTCTCTTTTCCTTTTTTTTTATTTTTCAAGCAAAAACTAATGTGGTTAGACTCAAATCCCAAACTGTCTTCCATGTATAGAGAGCAACTGAAATATCAGTTCAATTCCTTTCTTCTTAATTGTGCTGCTTGAATTCTGCCTTGCTCACGTGCAGTTCAGGTATCAGACAAAAATTTGGCAGAATTTATCATCAGAATTTGGGGCTTCCTCTACCTGGCTGTCTTCTTCCTGAAATTTCCCACTCATTTTCCATCTGTGGTAGTTACTTGAATTTTGTCTCCTGATTCTTCAAGCAAGTTAAACAGAGGTTTTCTCTTCTAGTTTTGGCTGCCCCGTGGATGAGAACTTCCCTCAGGTTAGAAGCTGTAAAAAACAGGAAACTCACTCAGTGTTATTTCCTTCTTCTAAGTGGTTGCTCTCCAGTGCCTTCAGTGCTTTTTATATTTTGTCCAGAATTTATCATTGCTATCTGTGGAAGGTTTGTCCAATAGAAGCTACTGAGCCATTACCAGAAGCAGAAGCCTATACATATTTTTGGAAAACATCTCACAAACGCTACTTCCATTTTGAGAATAAAATGCCAAACTAAGGATCAAAAGTAAGAAAACAAAGTAGTCTCAATTAGTAAATTAAAAAAATAAACAGTTGACCCTTGAACAACAGGTTTGAACTGCTGAACTGTTTGAATAGGTTGGAGTCTACTATCCACAGATTTTTTGACAAATACTGTACAGTACTGTAAATATGTTTTCTCTTTCTTATGATTTACTTAATAACATTTTCTTTCCTCTAGCTTACTTTACTGTAAGAATACAGTATATAATACACACAGTATACACAGTGTGTGTTAATTGACTGTTTCTATTATTGGTAAGGCTTTCAGTCAACTGTAGGCTATTAGTAGTTAAACTTTGGAGGAGTCAGTGTGTCAACTGTACTTCAATTAAAAAAAACCCCAAAGACATTAAAAGGAGTTTTGGGGGAGTCAAAGCTATACGTGGATTTTAAATTGTGTAATGGGTCAGTGCCTCTAGTCCCTCTGTTGTTCAAGGGTCAACTGTATTTCGATAATTATAAAATTTAAACAGGTTCAAAAAGGTTCATGCTTCCAAGACAATAAATTAGATCTCTGACTCCTATGGATTTTTAAAAATGTGACAAGTGTGTGGTGGGTCTGCTCAGCAACAGAAGAGGAAATAAGACTTGGGGTATAAGAACTGGAGTAACAAAGGCAGCCAAGTGCCACAGCTTAAGATGGATGGAGTAAATCCTCATAATTCAAGAGAGAAATTATAGCAAAGTATTGGGAAGATGGCAATCATACCTATTACAGAGGAAGGTGCAGTCTCTATTTCTCTACCCATCATCCTCCCAAAGTCTGGTTACATAATATTTTAGGGTGATGGAAAAAGACACTGATAGTATTTTAGTCTATTTCTTTAATTATGGCTTAAATTACCATAAATCACTGCTTTGGTCTTGTAGGATCAGCTAGTCTGCATGAAAAATCAGAAATATCAGTCTGGGTGGCTCAGTTGGTTGAGTGTCTGACTCTTGACTTCAGCTCAGGTCATGAGCTCATTGTTCATGAGTTCCAGCCCCACATTGGGCTCTGTGTTGATAGTGCGGAGCCTGTTTGGGATTCTCTCTCTCTCTCTCTCTCTCTCTCTGCCCCTCCCCCACTTGCTCTCTCTCTCTTTCTCTCAAAAAAAAAAAAATCAGTCTAATTGAATGTTACTGTGTCTCTGTAAGATGCTGATGCTGTTTTCCATTTTAATACATTAAATTAATATGGATAAAAGGTTAAGTGAACATTGGACAGAAAGGTTTACATAATAATTAAAACTGTTAGGAATTCAGGAGAGAGAGAGAGGCAGAGAGAGAGAGAGAGAATGCATTATTTGCACATGGCCCACTGGGCTAGGAGACAAGCTGATCTTAAGTATCAGACAATTATTCCCTTTACACTTTTATCAGATATAAAATTGTGCATGTCCCTGACCAGAGATATAAACCTAATAGCTTAACTTTTATTCCCACCCTGCCTTTGAGTGTTCTCTTATACAGATAATCCCAACCTGTCATTACAGGGACTAAGCATCTACATTGGCTTAAATCTTTTTGTGTAGATAAGTTATTTTGTCCATTATGTTCTTATATTGTTATAAATACTATTTTTTTCTGAAGTTGGAAGGAATATTAGAATAAAAATAATTTTATCAGTATGCATTTTAATGTTAATAGTTATGTGTAATTTTGAGAAAAAATAAATAAATTCAAATATACCACAGAAATCATACAAATGAAGTCAAGGCAAACAGCAATAAAAAAAACTTAATGGGAGAAATAGACCAATAGTAACATGCAATCATGTCAATAAATACAAACTGTTTGTTTATCGTAGAAAAGGTTTGTAAAAAAACAATCAAAATAATTCTATATTTTGTCCAAGTTAATGAGACACACTTGAAATGTTAGCAATAGATAAAAAGTTAAAAGCATTGTCTATCATGAGCATGCAAATAAGAGAAAATTGAAATTGTAATAAAAGTTACAGTAGATCACAGAACAAAAATGCCTATGATTAAAAATGCCATTACATAATTTCAGTAATATTTGTTCTAAAGATTTTAAAGAAAAGTTAGTTAAATATTAGATGAAATGTCACCTATTAAGAGACTTCAACCCTTATTGAAATCCATGCAAAATGGTACATAAAGAAAGTGGAGTCGAGTAAAATTAAAGTATTTAAAAGAGAAACTCAGTTTTTCAGTGATTCTTATTCTTTTTTTTGGATCAATGTTCCTTTTGAGAATCTGATTACATGTATAGCACCCCTCTCCAGATAAATTTTGCCAACTATTTCAGGTATTCAAGAACTTTTTGAAGTTACGTTACCATCCTTTAGTACATGTTAGGATCATAATAGCTAACATTCACAAGCACTTCCCAAGTGCTAGGCATTATATTAAGTACTTTATATGAAATTTCATTTAATCCTTATAACCACCTTAGAAGGTACTATTCTTATCTTCATACCAACCTGTAAGATCAACACTATCATTATTTTCATTTTACAGATCAGCTGAATGAAACTTAGAGATACTGTTACTTGTCCAATGCCATATGGCCAGTAACAGAAGAGATGGGATTTATTGCCTTATCTCTTTGATCTCAGGTTTCCAGTTCTCTCTCTCTCTCTCTCTCTCTCTCTTTTTAAGAGAGAGAAAGAGTGTGAGCAGGGGAGGGGTAAAGGGAGAGGGAGAGAATCTTAAGCAGGCTCCACCCTCAGTGCGGAGACCTACCCAAATAAGGCTCCGCGTGGGGCTGAATCCCAGAGCCCTGGGATCGTTACCTGAGGTACAATCAAAAGTCAGATGTACCACCAACGGAGCCACCCAGGTGCCCAATCAGGTTTCTAGCTCTTAATCACTATGATATGTTGTCTGTCAGTAAGGCCTTTCCAAATTAATTAAAAATTGATATATCTGAAAAAAGAGATACAAACATATCCAACAGTATATCCAATGCCATTTTTATGTTAATTTATTTATTTATACCACCCTCATTACAAAAGAGAATTTGAAGTAGTTACAGAGACACAAACAAAATAAAAAATATATAAGAATGTGTGTCTGGTGGTGGTGGGGGAATAAGAAAGTAAAATAAAACTAGAGGTAGAGCCAGAACCAAAGTGGATATCATAAGGTCCTATGATTGATATAGAGGTAAACCACAGATTTGCCTCTGAATGGCATAGTGGCCAGAGGGAAAAAGGACTTAATCAATACTGTTTTACCTGGGACTGAACTGGAGAAAAATATCTTTTCTGGGGAACGCTGTATAGATAATATCCTCAACATTATACAATAGTGACTTTTAAGATAAATGTTTCTTACATATTTCTTGATACAGGTCAAAGTACAGGTCAGAACAGACAATTCTATCCATGATACAATGAAGTCTGAGTACAAAACATCTGGACTGGGTTGAGGATAAAATGTAGAATAGCTATGGAGATGAACAAACAAGAAATCCTTCAGGTCATTTTTTTTGGCAATTAAGCTTTTAAATTTAACAGTTGAGACTTTATTTCAAGAAACTGGAGTACAGAAATTATATATTGTTTAGGCTGAAATGCATACACAGTCAAGCAGTCAAGCAACTTCTTAAGGAAGTTAGGGGACCTGAATAAGATAGATGTATGAATTTTAGACTTTCCATCAAAGTAAGTTGAAGGAAGACCTATATGTAAAGACAATATCTAATTCACACTGATATATAAGTATGTAATGTTGAAGACATGGCTTAAACTCAAATAGAAAATTTTCTTTGTTTTTGTTAAATAAGAGTGTTCGTACAATATAACAAGATTATGGAAAGCTGCCAAAGCAGTACTTGAGAAAACATGTTGCTCTAAATATCTTATTAGTTTACAAAATAATAAATCACGTATCTATATAAGAACACAGACAAAGAACAAAGTAAAAACCTTAAATATGTAAGAAGGTAAAAAATTGGAAGAGCAGAAACAAACTATTCAAATCGACAATAACCTAATATTTAAAAACCCAGTTAGAGTTGCTACTTTGAAAAAGAGAACCAATACACAGCATTGTTCTAGCTGCTAAAAGAATTTAAATTTTTTTTTAAAAAGAGAATCCAGGTAGTTATTTCTAAATTTTACTTTGGAGGGGTGCCTGGGTGGCTCAGTCGGTTAAGCATCTGACTTCAGCTCAGGTCATGATCTCACGGCTCATGGGTTCGAGCCCCGTGTCAGGCTCTGTGCCAACAGCTCAGAGCCTGGAGCCTGCTTCAGATTCTGTGTGTCCCTCTCCCTCTGCCCCTCCCCAGTTCACGCTCTGTCTCTCTCTGTCTCTCAAAAATAAATAAACATTAAAAAAATTAAATTTTGTTTTGGAGATGAAGGGGAAAGAATCAAATCAAATTCATAAAAAGGAGAAACATTAGAGTTATGCCTTCAAAGTTTGGTAAGATAAGAACAAACAGTAATAGAGCAGTGGGTGGGGGAGAGACATTCCTGGAAAATGAAACAGCCTGAAGATATAGAGACAGGAAAGAATGTTGTGTGCCATTTAGAAATAAGGTAGGTAAGATTTTGTTGAAACAAATTATGTAAGATATCATTATCAATGAATATTTAGAAGAAGGAAGGAAGGAAGAATAAAAAGAAAAACAAAGGGGGCGCTTGGGTGGCGCAGTCGGTTAAGCGTCCGACTTCAGCCAGGTCACGATCTCGCGGTCCGTGAGTTCGAGCCCCGCGTCGGGCTCTGGGCTGATGGCTCGGAGCCTGGAGCCTGTTTCCGATTCTGTGTCTCCCTCTCTCTCTGCCCCTCCCCCGTTCATGCTCTGTCTCTCTCTGTCCCAAAAATAAATAAAAAACTTTGAAAAAAAAAATTAAAAAAAAAAAAAAGGAAAACAAAGGATCCAAGTCTGAGCTTTTAAGGAAATGTTCTTAGGGATAGTAGGAAACAGGGTCAGTTTAAAAGGGGAAGAGGCAGATGCTTAGCTGATATTTGTGGACTAAATAAAAGAAACGGCCATTACTGTCCAGAAGTCAAAAAATAAAAATGAGCCTAGTGATTTACAAGGAGAATGTGAAAGCAAGAGGCTGTACTCTTTGAATAAATAAGTTTATAATCAACTTAGGAAGACCAAGAACTATGTAACAGTACAATGTAATACAAAAGATCTATTATGTTTACCTTTAAAGTTATGTATTTAAGCATTTCCCTCTGTAATGTTCTTAGAGAATTCTGAATCCATGCGCCTGTTAAATGTAAAACTTCTAAAATAATAATAAAAAAATGAATACCTTTCATATCATAGTTAGGGGATGTTTGAAATAATTCTGGAGAAGTTATCAGATGAGCTTTTCTTCTTAGATTGGCAACTTTACTTATAGTCACAGAAACATTTATTTCAAAGCAAGTAAAACCAAACTTGAGAAGTTGTTAAATATCCAGAAAAGAAGCCATGTAAGTTCAACCAAATCTATTTATGCTTTATCGCTAGACAAGCACAGGTCTGAATGTTATGGTGATGTTATTACATTAAGTGAAGATGCTGTTGCTACACCAAAAGATTATGTACTGTAACAGTGACAGTACTATTTTTAACACTTAAACTGAAGCTAGAATGAGCTAAAACATTTAAATTTCTGAGCTAACCTTTCATACAATTAAACCTGTAATTGATACAATAGTTTCCTAGGTAAGATTAATACTTTTGAAAGTCTCTCTCTCTCTTTGCATATATTTTTATTTTTATCCTGCATTCTGATACATGTTTAAAAAGTAAAATTAAAGTCTGTACCTAAATTTAAAGGACAAGTTGATACATTGAATTAAAGCACCTTAACTTACTAGGATTATATAATGGATAACAACAATATAGAAATCTAAGTATATTTCAGAGAACTCTTCTGTTAAAGACACTATCTTGCTTATCTTCAGTGAACAGGTAATGATGCCTAATTAAAACAGGCTTGTGTGTATGTGTAAACCATACCCCTAAATCCACACATCTATACCCTCACATCCAGTATCAAATATACACTGTGATGACTGATTCACTGCTCAACCACGCTGTCGATTAGTGGTAGAAACTTTTATAGTTCTTTGTTAATAGGTTAGCATTTGGCTTCTGTTTGCTGATCCAAACAAAAAGTATAAGGAAAGGCAGAAGCAAAGCATTTATAAATTTAATTACATGATTAGCTGTTTCAAAATCATAGGGTCTTCACATTATGGGGTGAAGTAACATTTTCTAAATCTTTATACGCAAATAAACACCAGTTTAGAAGTATAGCATCTTAACATTGCTAACTCAAGTGTATGCAGACATAATCTGGTAAACTGTTTAATGGCAATACTGCCACCCTTACTGATGAAATCTTAAATTGTTAATGTAGCTTTATATATTAGACCATTTGTCATACATTCATGTAAATTCTGGTCTATTTCGTTTATCCTACAATGTAGAGGGTATAAGTCACAGAAAATATAGTATGCTCAATGTAAACTTTTTAAAAAATTGTTATTTAGTAAGGGCCAAGTTATGAATGCACTTTAATATCTTGTGACCATTCTTTCAAGCTCAAAAATGTACCTTACATTCAGAATACTCTTTAAAAAAAAAAAAAACATAGGCTTTCCATTAAAACATGCTTCATAGGATGAGGATTTGAAGTTATATTTTCAAGCATAAATTTAAGAAACATACTTACCTTTGATTCGAGGTAGACATTTGCTGATGACATTTTTGTAATTTTGCATATGTAACTAACTAAAGAGATGGCACAAAGAATAAACAGGCTATCATTAATTAATGCTCGAACAAACACCGTCCACTTCAATTGATTTTCTGGGACATCTCCATGGACTAGCACTGCACAAGTCAAGTTCACCACTAAAAAAAGAAGGCTTGCCAATATGAAGCCCAAATGCAACAGAATTCTGAAAGGAAAAAATAAATTTATTAGATATCTATATACTAATGAGAGATTAGATTTAATTCTGAATTAGTTGTGTTATTTTAGGTACAATAACTCCTTCAGTATAAAATCCTTATGATTTAATTAAATACAAATTAAATAATCACTCAGAGTTACTTGAGATATCTTTGCTATTATAAAATTAGTATCTAAACCTTTTAAAAATGGCATTAGATTTTAAAACATTAACTTAAAAATAATGTCACGTGGACTTGAATTCAGTTGCCTCTACCAGGAAGAATAATATAAGATTATTTTAACACTAATTCAAGGAATCCTGCTTTTTTCATTTTTATAACTACTAACCATATTTTCATTGACCTTTTCATTCTAGGAATTACCAGGTTTTTATAATTTGCCTGGAAAGTTAATACACTCTATCTAAATGTAAGTTGATCACTAATATTAATTTTAAGAGGTTGAGGGAAATGTGCTTTAAATAATGTTCAATTCTTATGAGCTTCTGATTATCCATAGCAAACATCATTTTCAAACATGGCTAAAGAAGAACATAGGGACAGTATATGTGGCATTTCAATACCTTGGCTTCTTATAAAGTTGCATATTTACTATGCATACAGAGGAACTCTGAGAATGAAATGCTCAACTGTATCCTTGGGGTGCCTGGGCTCAGTGGGTTAGGCATCTGACTTCAGCTCAGGTCATAATCTTGCCATTCATGAGTTTGAGCGCCGCGTCGGGCTCTGTGCTGATGGCTCAGAGCCTGGAGCCTGCTTCAGATTCTGTCTCCCTCTCTCTCTGCCCTTCCCCTGCTTGTGCTCTCTCTCTCTCAAAAATAAACATTAAAAAAAGAAAAAGAAACGCTCACCTATATCTCGTAAAGAAAAATTAGACCACCACATAAAAACTCTTCATGTAAGGTATGGCTACCTGTATTAAGTAGCTGTGACAGCTCTCTATATGAAAGTAATCCCAGTTCAAATACATTTATAACCCAAATTAAGATGAGCCAGAAATTTATTCAGCATCCTAATATCTTTTATTTTGGATCATTTTCAACACTGGGAATCATAAAATGTTGTCTGCCTTTGGAAATAGTTTAAAAGAGGTTAATTGAAGGTAATGTGTAATCTGTCACAAGCAATCCTTTGTTAAGTGTACAAAGTACAAAAATTTTAGTTTGAGAAGTTTAGATCTTACTATTATCTCAGATTAAATAATAAAAATAATAATATTAACTTGAAACCCAAAATGGACCTTGAAATTGTCCCTATGTCCAGAGGATTGTAATAGTTTAGGAAACCAAAATATAGAGGTTAAATGAGTTGAATAGCCAATGAATTAGCGGGAGAATTGGTCTGAAACCCACGTCTCCTAACTCCCCAGTTTAGCACTCTCATTTTTGACATTAATCAATACCAAAACATTCCTTATTTCATGGAACTATACTACACACGCTTGCCCCAAAAAGTATAATCTAACTTTAATATGTGTAGGCCCTATGAAACTATATCTGACATCTAAAGCATGACAGTAGCAGAACAGCAAAAACAGGTGTTAGGCAGCAATATGGCTGAGGGGAGAACTGTAGAATCTGCAACTCACTTCTGATGTGCTAATCTAACCACTGGACTTCCTATAAAACTGCTACAGCACCCTCAACTACCATGACCTTCTACTTTGAGAAGTCTATTGTGAAAAAAATTAGATCTTGCTACTCACGAAACTTACTTGTGTTTGTCAAGTTCAGTGGCACATCTGACTTTACATATAACCTATAAAAAGAGTATAGAAAGGTTTTTGAAAATGTGTAATACAGTATTCTTAAATTTGTTTTGACTTTGTGTTTCAAAGTGATAAACTACAAATAATAATATGTTACAAAAAATAATAGTTAAATAAACTCAAATGTTAACATTTGAACTACCATGAAGCAAAAACAAGCAGGTTTCCAAAGACTTAAAACAGTAATAATTTTCTTTGTCCCAAATTTAAATTTCTATGTTTAAAATTTTAAACAGAATGAACTCAGTTTAAACACTTATTGAACTTTTATTGTGAGCCAGACATTGTGCTGGATAAGCTTGCCACCTTTTCTAAACTTCATTATATTACTCACATTTTGTCTTAAAATGGAACTACTTACTTAAATATGAATATGACTGAATATTTTCCAAAGATTTTTTTTCCCCTAAGATGAAATGAAGTAGCAAAAGGGAACAAGGGACCAAAAAATGAACACAAAGAGAATGAGCATATGTCATACTTAGTAAACTTCCTTCTTTCACAAAGCCTTGCAAAGGGCAGGTTCTCAAATACTTGTTGAATAAAATTAAGTAGGTAGGTAAGTAGAATTTGAAATGAACATGGTAAATTCTGAGAGCATAGTGCAGAAGGTCTTAATTTCTCACTGATGAATTTGAACGTTATTTAGATAATGGGAAGATACTGAAGTTTTTTTAAGTAGATGCTGCAAAATATGAAATTTCATTAATATGGCATCAATGCACAGACTACTTTAGAGAAATTATGTACTTGAAGTAGAAAGACTAGTTATAAGACTATTGAAATAGGGTATGAACTTTGGGGGCATGGAAGGAAAGAGGCAAGCATAAAGCATTATAAACAAAAACAGTATATGTACTCAGTAACTTATTACATTCATTCAAGCATTTATTGAGCGCATATTTTGAAAGGTGCTGTGGTTCATAAATATAGTAACTGTTTCTGCTCTCAAGGAGCTCAGTGTATTGAAGAAATAGATAAACCATTTATTTTAACATATCGTGATGTCCATGCAAAAGATGCTATCACAAGATCTAGGAAGGGAGAAAGACTAATTCAGTCCAAGAAGAGGTAAGAGGTGAGGAGAAAGGGGAAAGACTGCATAGAGTCAGAGAGGACTTCTCAAAGGAAGTTGAGCCAGAGCCAAGTTATGAAGAGCAAATGAGTGTTAGGCAAATGCTTAAAGATAGCAGCCTATGCATCTACTCATATCCATTGTATTTTTGTTAAGCAGAAGGTAGATGTGATACAGGAGTCCAAATCATACCACTTAAATCATTCTCAGATGTACCCATTTTCTCTGTCTCCACTACTGAGGTACATATTACAACAGCTGTTTAATTGGTCTCTCTGCTTCTATTCTTTACTCTTATCTTTAGAAGATAAGTGTTCATTTTACTACATTTCCTTTTCTTCTCAGCTGTCTACATATAATTTTGATTATTTTTACAAATATATATAACACAAAACTCATCATTTGATTTTTTATTTTTTAAAATTTACATCGAAATTAGTTAGCATATAGTGCAACAATGATTTCAGGAGTAGATTCCTTAGTGCCCTTTACCCATTTAGCCCATCCCCCCTCCCACAACCCCTCCAGTGACCCTCAGTTTGTTCTCCATATTTATGAGTCTTTTCTGTTTTGTCCCCCTCCCTGTTTTTATATTATTTTTGTTTCCCTTCCCTTATGTTCATCTGTTTTGTCTCTTAAAGTCCTCATATGAGTGAAGTCATATGATATTCGTCTTTCTCTGACTGACTAATTTCACTTAGCATAATACCCTCCAGGTCCATCCACGTAGTTGCAAATGGCAAGATTTCATTCTTTTTGATTGCCGAGTAATACTCCATTGTCTATATATACCACATCTTCTTTATCCATTCATCCATTTAGGCTCTTTCCATACTTTGGCTATTGTTGATAGTGCTGCTATAAACATGGGGGTGCATGTGTCCCTTCGAAATAGCACACCTGTATCCCATGGATAAATGCCGAGTAGTGCAATTGCTGGGTCATAGGGTAGTTCTATTTTTAGTTTTTTGAGGAACCTCCATACTGTTTTCCAGAGTGGCTGCACCAGCTTGCATTCCCATCACCATTTGATTTTTAAGTGTACAGTTCAACTGCATTAAGTACATTCACATTGCTGTGCAAACCATTGCCATCATCCATCTCCAGAACTTTTTCATCCTCCCAAACTAAAATTTTGTATTCATTAAAAAACAACTCCTCATTTTCCCTCCTCCAGTACCTGGCAACCACCATTCTATTTTCTGTCTCTGCGAATTTGACTGCTCTAGGAACCTCATATAAGGGGAATAATACAACATTTGTTGTTTTGTGATTGGCTTATATCACTTTAGCATAATGTCTTCAAGGTTTACTCATGTTGTAAAGTGTGTCACAATTTCCTTTTCCTTTAAGGTTGAATAAGATTCTCTTGTATGTATATACCACATTTTGTTCATCCATTCATCCATCAATGAACACTTGAGTAGCTTCCACCTTTTGCATATTGTGAATAATGCTGCTATAAATAGTATGTTCTATATATGAACATGTTTTAAAAATTTTTTTTAATGTTTATTTTTGAGAGAGAGTCTGAGCCTGAGCAGGGGAGGGACACACAGAGAGAGAGAGAGACATGGAATCTGAAGGAGGCACCAGGGTCTGAGCCATCAGCCTAGAGCCTGATGCAGAGCTCGAACTCATGAACCATGAGACCATGACCTGAGCCGAAGTCGGATGCTTAAATGACTGAGCCACCCAGGCGCCCCTATATGAACATGTTTTAATATGATTTAAAAAAATCATTTGACAGTAAATTGTATATGTGATGCCCTTTTAACCCTAAATGTGCACTTCAATGTATACTTCCCTAAAAAATAAAATTCTCTTACGTAACTACAATATAATTACAAAAATCATACAATTGAATATTTATATAATACTATTATCTAATATTCAGGCCTTATTCAGATTTTGCCATTTGTTTCAATAATGCCACTTATGGAAAAAAATTCCAGGATTATACATTAATCTGTGCATATAAACTCCTTTAATTTCCTATTTTTCCTATTGTCTTTTCAGTGATTTTACAGTATGCTTCTCAGTTTGGGTTTATCTGTTTCTTCATAATTAGATTCAGGAAATGCATTTTGGTAAGAATACCACAGAAGTGATGGTGCTGTTTTCTTCTCAGTGAATTGTAAGAGGAGGCTCAAGATGTTGATTTGTCCCATTACAATGACGCTCACTTTGAGCAATTGGTTAAGGTGGTATCTACCAGGGTTCTCCACCTGGTAGACACCACCAGGTTTCTCCACTAAGTTACCATTTTTATCATTGTAATGAGTACAATGTAGAGAGATATTTACAGACTATGTAAATATCTTTTGTTCTTCAAACTTTCATCCAGTAGTTTTGGCACCTATTGCCTGAATAAATTATTACTATAATGGGACAATTCCCTCTTAAAAAGTAAATCTGATCATACTATTCCAGGACAAAGCCCACACTCCTCTGACATAACAGGTCTTTCATCATCTCACCCCACCTTCTCAACACTGCATCCTTTTATCCCATCTTCAATCTTACGGTCTGGTCATTATGGATTATTTACAGCTCTTAAAATAAGGGATTCAGTTTCACATCTCTGTGCATTCATATGTCTTTTTACTTTACCTGAAATAAGTTTTCTTGGTATATAACAAATTCCATCTCATCCTCCAAGATTTTACTTGAGAGTCATCTTTTATATTGTCACCTTAAGTGCCTTAGGAAGAGAGAAACTAGTTTGTATCCTTGTCTTACTAATCATACTTTATGGCATTTATTTACATTTTTATTTCCCTCTTAAGAGAGAACATAATTTACTCATATTTATAGCCCCAGTGCCTAGCATAATGCTTGGTTCATAGTAGGTTTTCAGAAAATGTTGGGATGAATGAATAGTGAATTTAAGTGAAAGCAAGTATTTTGGCATGTTGTTATGATGTGGGTAAGTGAAATGCAGCACAAATTGAAATTGGAGGGGCAATCATGGGGGCCTTGTGTAAAAATTCTAAAGAATTGTCTTTAATCCCACAAGCTCTATAATATGAATTTATGTTTGAGTGATTTCTTAGGTGAAGTGTAGAAAATGGATTACAATGGTGTAAAGAACTCTAGTTAAAATACTGTTGAACTTGAGTGAGTCTACTCAACCACATTCTCAGGTTATGAATCTAAAGACCTGAATGTGAGAACTAAAAACATAAAAATCCTAGAAGAGAGCACAGGCAGTAATTTCTCTGATACTGGTGATAGCAACATGTTTCTAGACATTTCTCCTCAGGTAAGGGAAATAAAAGCAAAAATAAACTATTGGGACCACATCAAAATAAAAAGTTTCTGCACAGCCAAGGAAACCATCAACAAAACAAAAAAGACAACCTACTGGATGGAAAAAGATATTTGCAAATGAAATATCTGATAAGGGGTTAATATCCAAAATATGTGAAGAGCTTATGCAACTCAACACCAAAAAAACCCAAAAACAAAACAACAACGACAACAAAACAAAAACCCAAAATAATCTAATTAAAAGATGGGCAGAAGACATGAACAGACATTTCTCCAAAGACATACAGATGGCTAACATATACATGAAAAGATGTTCAACAGCACTAATCATCAGAGAAATGCAAATCAAAACCACAATGAGATACTACCTCATACCAGTCAGAATGGCTAAAATAAAAAAAGAAAGAAAGAAAAAAAGAAAAAAGTGTTGGCGAGGATGTGGAAAAAAAGAAAACCTTTGTGCACTGTTGGTGGAAATGCAAACTGATGCAACCACTGGGGAAAACAGTATGGGGTTTCCTCCAAAAATTAAAAGTAGAATTGCCATATGATCCAGTAATTTTAGTACTCAGTATTTGCCCAAGAATATGAAAACACTCATACAAAAAGATACATGCATGCATATATACATGCATAGCCAAGACATGGAAGCAGCCCAGGTGTTCATTGATAGATGAATGGATAAAGAAGATATGGTACATATATACAATAGAACATTACTCAGCCATAGAAAACAATGAAATCGTGCCATTTGCAACAACAGGGATGGATCTAGATGGAAATAAGTGAAAAAAGTTAGTCAGAGAAAGACAAATACCATATGATTTCACTCATACGTGGAATTTAAGAAACAAAACAAATGAACAAAGAAAAAAGAGACAAACAAAAAAAGACTCTTAGAGAAAATATAGAGAACAAATTGGTGGTTGTCAAAGGGGAGGTGACTGGGGGGATGAGTGAAATATATAAAGAGAATTAAAAGTACACTTATTGTGAAGAGCACTGAGTAATGTACAGATTGTTTAATCACTATACTGTACACCTGAAACCAATGTAACACTGTACATTAATTATACTGGAGAAAAAAGAAAAGAATGTTGTATGAACAAAATTATACACTATGTAACCTTTTGGAATTGGATTTTTTTCACTCACCGTAATTCTTTGGAAACGCATGTAAGATTGTTGTGTGTAGAAATAAATTTGTTCTTAAAAAAATAATAAAGAACTGATAGAACGAGGGCCCCACTGACAACAATTTTTAAAAAGTGGGGTTGCGGAATTGATTCTTAGTTTTAAAATTTATTACAGGAAGAAATATTGAGAAGACAGATGAGTTTTGGAATATAGGAAGGAAATTACAGCCACCTACAGAGGTAACAACTGAAACTAAGACTAGAAGATATTTGAGAGCAGTGTAGAATGGGATGACAACCTGTGATATGTTCACATTTAATAGAATGAAAACAAAGAGGGAAGAAAAGACAGATGGGCAAAGGAGACAGATCTAAGAATCAAACTAGTCATAGAAAACAGTAGAGTAGTTTAGAGGTAACAGGAAGCAAGTATAGCCCTTGTTAAATTCTGCAGAAAGTCAAGATTGACTAAGAAAAGGTCATATGGTTGGGTTACCAGTATGTCATTGGTACCTTGAAAAGAATAGTTTTCAGTGGAATAATAGAACAAATGTACATGGAGTTAATAGAGGGTACGACAACAAAGACAGCGAGTATAGACTCTATGAGATATATTTGAAGATAAGAGAAATCTGGGAAAATCTGTGTTGAGACATTTTTTTAAATGAATAGTGCATATTTATGCATGGTCTAGGTCTTCTGTACAAAGGGCTTTGCATGGCAAACATCCTTGAATACTAGTGATACTATCTCTACCTTCAATCCAGAGGGAAGATTTGTTTCCCAAATAATAGAATAAAGATAGAGAACATCGCCCTCTGTGGGGACATTCAGGGGGTAGTAAAGTCTCCCTATCCTTCCTGGCTTACATTCCGGAGTAAAGATAAGGTCTGACTGTCTGTCTCCCTTCCTTATTTCAGGGCTCTTTCCCTGTAACATACCCTGCTGCAGGCATAGGTAACATCTGGCCCTCACTCCATTAACCTTATGGAAACTGGGGCTAGGGACCTGATGCAAGACGTTGCTTTGGTTGTTTTTTCAATGAGTAATGACCCCATGGGTCTTGTGTTTTCTGTTAGTATATGTATATACAACTGTGGGAAATTAATCTGTTAGCTTGCAAGTAAGGTAAAATCTCAGATCTTTCATTGTTTCTAATGTAATAATCTGCTGGTCAGAAACAGAGTAGAGAGGGTGAAATGATAAATGGGGAGCAGGAGAGAGGAAGGGAGAGTTCAATCATTAAAGAAGGCTCTAGAAGAAGCTTGAAAAGGAAAATACATACTTTTGAGTCAAGAGGTTAGAAAAAAATAGTTGAAGAAAAACCTGGAGGTCTGCACAGAAAATTTAAAATAATCTATAAACCAGCTGTTAAAATAAGAAATTTGGATGTAGCTGTGCATGGATACAAACATTTTGATCTAGAGAAGATGGCTGAGAGAATTGGGCAGATGGATTCTATTTTTTTCTAGTAAAGTAGGAGGCAAGGTCATATCCTGGGAAGGGATGTTAGATTTAAGCACTGGTAATATGGAAAACATTTGGAACACATGAATAGAAGGGTTATAAAGGAATATATTGAGAAGCAGAGAGGTCCAGGTAAAGTCAAGCAGTTGTCAGTGGATACAGATTGCAAGATTTCCTAATTTTAAAATCGAAAAAATCTAATAGAAGAAAATGGATGCCATTACAAAAAGTTTAAATAACTAGGATGCATTTTTCATGTAATAATTTAAAACTGTAATATGCAAAACTATTAGAGAGAAAGAAAAAGTGGGTGAGTGAACTATGGTTGGCACAGCAAGAAGTCAAGTAAGGGGAATACTAGATTGATCGATCGTAGGTTCTAAGTGCAAAAGAGATCACAAGGTGGCTAATGGAGTAGGAAAAACAGATGTAGTAAAGTGATTAAAAGTTGGGATAAGGTTGAGAAACAGATAAAAGGATGATTTTAAGATGTATAAGGGAAAAGAGATAGAAGACACTAGTTAGAAAGAATTGCTTCATTTTAAAGAGTTGACCCAAGGTGTGGCCTTGCTTTTGGGTGGCTAAAATAGAAAGGTAGGATTTTAGAGCTCTGAGAAGCCACTGAATTGAGTCTCATTGGATGGATTATCAATATGGGCTTTGAAAAAGATCTATACAACAGCAGATCAGGGCAGAAGAAAGTGCTGATTCATCTAGGAAAGTGCGAGTTATTATTATAGCCAATGATGACCTAATCAGATGGCATGGATTTCAGAGGTGATGATGGTATAACATCAGTAAGTAGTATTGGGAAACATAAAGTAGTCTCATTGCTCTTCCCACAAATTGAGATTGGGGGGGATGGTTTATAAGGCACAAAGTGTCATCTGGAGAAAGCTAAATTTTAGTGAAGGTACTTAAAAGTTTCAAATGAAGAAGAGAATGGGGACAAGGTGGAAAATATAATAAGGTTACAGGTCATGTACAGGGATAAAAAATGGGTGAGAAGTAGTTGAGGAGAATAAGGAAAAAATTTTTAAAAATTAAATGAAATTCAGGAAAAAATTAAAATTAAAATTTTAAATAATTAAAAATTAAAAAAATCAGCCCAGATTTGCAGAATACATTACAATGCGTCATAAATACAACCAGTGGTTTACATCACATTTGGGGTATAATAAGGTTAAAAACAATGATCTGATATTAGTAGAATACAGAATATGTACTTTATAGAATATAGCTAATAGGACAAGATCCTGAATAAACCAAAAATTAGTAATATAAAAAATGTCATGGAATTACATATTATTTGTTAAGACAGTAAAGGGTAGTTAATGAAACATAAGAAACATGTAGATTTTTTTGAAGTTTAGAATGGTAAATAACACATCTAAATGACTTGCTGATGTCAATTTATGTCAGAGGGGCCATATCTTTCCAGGTCTTTCTTAATACCAAAAAAACAAACAAACAAACAAAAAAACCCAAAAAACTAACAACAAAAAAAAACCTGAATAAATGAGCCATTTACAGAAGGATATTGTTCTTTACTACAAAAGTATAAAGTATTCTATGGCTTGATCGATATCAAATGTTTTTCATCATATAACCTATCTTTATCCCACAAAGTAGTAGCCCCTTGTTTAGAAAATGTTGATTTAGAATTTTTGAATTAATGAATATATAAAATACTGTTATCATTTAGCACACTTTATTTTATTAAAAAAATTCAACCTATTTATAAGTGATCTGAAATGATTTTTCCATTTTAAAATGTCAACTTCCGTATTTTGTCTCCCTATTGAACTCCTCAAGTAAAGGGAAGAAATATCAGAGTATGACAAATATATTTTATTTGTGAATGTTACCTAATGTAAGTTTAATTCATACAGGTATCCCAAGATTTGAGAAAGAGTGACACTACAGCTATATATTATTTATTGTTTTCTGTTGCATGTAGACCCATGTTGCATGTAGATGTTAGGGAATGAAATACTTACAGAATGGATGCATTTTATAGAATTTATTTTTTTTCCAAGTTGATTTTTTCACTTTTGTTGATTTCAAATAGAAACTTAAATGAAATTTTCATTGGAATTTAAGTGGAAACTTTATTGGAAAATTTGGCATTGATGCAATTACTTTCACAGACACAGTTATCCATAGTTTCCATCTCAATTGCTTAAGTTCCCATGAAGAGTAGTGCACCATTTTCAAGCCTACCATTGCTACTGCTTGCATATAAAAAATGAGGTTTTAGCTATAAATTGAATAGCCAGACATTTTTTAGATATTACCTCTCAATGCCTACATTTCATTTTTAAGAACTTTCTCTCTCTCTTTTTAGCCTTCAAAGCATATTTTTCTTTATAGCAGCCTATTCTTTCTGGGATACACAGGATACAATACATTCTTGTCTCTCTCTTATGACACTAAAACCTTTTTTTTTTTTTTTTTTTACTTTCTTCTTTCAGGCAGACAAAATGAGGAAACAGAGAAATTTAACCTGAATGAAAGAATGAAAGAACAGAACAGTGACATAGCAAGAGATCTAAGTGAAACAGATATAAGTAATATGCCTGATAAAGAATTCAAAGCAATGATCATAAGGATACTCAATGGACATGAGAAAAGAGTGAAAGATATAAATGAGACACTTAACACAGAAATAAGGAACAACATAGCAAAAATACAAGGTTCAATAAACAAAATGAGAAACACATTTGACAGAATGAACAGGATGGAGGAATGAGAGGAACAAATTAATGATTTAGAAGACAGAGTATTGCAAAGTAATCAAGCTGAACAAAAAAGAGAAAAGAGAAATTGCAAATTTAGAATAGACTTACGGAACTCAGTGACTTCATCAAATGTAATATTTGTATTGTAGGAGTCCCAGAAGAAGAAGAGAGAGAAAAGGGGCAGAAAATTTATTTGAAGAAATAATAGCTGAAAAACTCTGTAATCTGGAGAAGGAAACAGATATCCAGATTCAGGAGGCACAGAGAACTCCCATCGAAATTAACAAAAGCAGATCCATTCCCATCAAAATCAACAAAAGCAGATCCACTCCAAAACATATTGTAATTAAGTTGGTAAAAGACAGTGATACAGAAAAAAAAAAACTAAAAGCAGCAAGAAAAATAAGACAGTAACTTACAAGGGGGGGGGGGACTTTTCAGCAGAAACTTTCTAAGTCAGACGGGAGTGGCATGGTATGTACAAGGTATTGAATGGGAAAAATCTGCAGCCAAGAATACTCTATCCAGCAAGGCTACCATCCAGAATAGAAGGAGAGGTAAAGAGTTTCCTAGATAAACAAAAACTAAAGGAGTTCATGACCACTAAACTAGCTCTACAAGAAATATTAAAGGTGACTCTGAGTAGAAAGGAGAGACCAAAGTGACAGTTATAAAGCTAGGAAACACAAAAGCAGTAAAAATTACTATTTCTGTAAAAAATTAGCCAAGGAAGTCACAAAATAAAAGAATATAAAATATGACACCATATACCTAAAACGTGGGGAGGAAAGAAGAATGGGTTCAAACTTAAATGACCATCAACTTAATATAGACTGCTATATGCAGAAGAGTTTATACACAAATTGAATGGTAACCACATATCAAAACTCACTAATAAATATGCAAAGAATAAAGAGAAAGAAATACAAATATATCACTAAAGAAAACCAGCAAACCATGAAAGAGAGAAAGACCAGAAAGGATCAGAGAAAATCTTCTGAAACAACCACGAAACAAGAAGTAAAATGGCAATAAATATATATCTATTGATAAATACTTTGTATATAAATAGACTAAATGCTACAATCAAGATATAGGGTGTAGGGTGACAGAATGAATTAAAAAAACAAGATCCATCTATATGCTGCCTGCAAGAGACTCCTTTTAGACCTAATGACACCTACAGATTGAAAGTGAGGGTATCTGACTGGGAATTTTGATCGTAGGGTCATGAGTTCAAGCCCCACTTTTGGCATAGAGCTTACCTTAAAAAATAAATAGAAAGTGAGTGGATAGAGAAACATCTAACATGCAAATGGATGTCAAAAGAAAGTCAGAATATTAATACTTACATCGGACAAATTAGACTTTAAAACAAAGACTTTAACAAGACAGAAAGGACACTATGCCATAATAAAGACGACAATCCAACGAGAAGATATGGCAATTGCAAATATTTATGCACCCAACATAGAAACACCCAAATACATAAAACAGTTAATAACAAATATAAAGGAACTAACTGATAATAACAATAATAGTAGGGGACATTAACGTCCCATTCACACCAATGGACAGATGATCTAAACAAAATCAATAAGGAAACAATGACTTTGAATGGCATTGGAACAGATGGATTTAACAGATATACTCACAACATTCCATTCTAAAACTCCAGAACACACATTCTTTACATTTTTTAATAAATTTTTTATATAAATTTTAAATAAAAATTTTTAATAAAAAAATATAACCAAAGAGGTGAAAAACCTATATTCTTAACTATAAAACACTGATGAAAGAAATTGAACATTCTCCAGAACAAATCACATATCAGCTTACAAAACAAGCTTCAACAAATTGATGAAGATTGAATGATCTATCAAAAAGATTCTAGGGGTGCCTGGGTGGCTCAGTCGGTTAAGCATTCAACTTCAGCTCAGGTCACGATCTCACAGTTTGTGAGTTCGAGCCCTGCATGGGGCTCTGTGCTGACAGCATGGAGCCTGCTTCAGATTCTGCTTCAGATGCTTCAGATTCCCCCTTTCTGCCCCTCCCCTGCTCGCACTCTTGTCTCTCTGTCTCTCCAAAATAAATAAGCGTTAAAAAAAAAGATTCTATGCATCTTTTCTGACCATTATGTCAGAAGGTTGTGTAGAAGTCAACCACAAGAAAAAAAATCTAGAGTGACCACAAATACATTGAGGTTAATAACATGCTACTAAACAATGAAGAGGTCAACCAGGAAATAAGGGGAGAAATTTAAAAAGTACATGGAAACAAATAAAAATGAAAACACAACGGTCCAAAACCTCCAGGATGCAGTTAAAGTGATTCTAAGAGGGAAATTTATAACAATATAGGCCTTCCTCAAGAAGCAAGAAAAAACCCAAATGAAAAACTTAACCTTACACCTAAAGGAGCTAGAAAAAGAACAACAAACATAACCTAAAACTAGCAGAAGGAAAGAAATAATAAAGATCAGTGCAGAAAATAAATGACATAGAAATTTAAAAAAAAACAATAGAGCAGATCAATGAAACCAGGTACTGGTTCTTTGAAAAAAATTTTTTAAAAATTAATAAACCTCTAGCCAAACTTATCAAGAAAAAAAGAAAGGACTCAAACAAATAAGATTACAAATGAGAGAGGAGAAATAACAACCAACACCAAGAAATACAAATGATTATATGAGAATATTATGAAAAACTAGATGCCAACAAATTGGACACCTAGAACCTAGAAGAAATGGATAAATTCATAGAAACATAAACTACCAAACTGAAACAGGAAAAAATAGAAAATTTGAACAGACAGGTAATCAGCAAAGATACTGAATCAGTACTAAAAAAAAAAAAAAAAAAAAAAAAAAAATCCCAACAAACCAAAGTCCAGAACCAGATGGCTTCACAAGGGAATTCTACCAAACATTTAAAGAAGAGATACTACCTCTTCTTCTCAAACTATTCCAAAAAAACAGAAAAGGAAGGAAAACTTTCAAATTCTTTCTATGAAGTCAGTAATACACTGATACCAAGACTACATAAAGACACCACAAAAAAAGAGAAATACATGTCAATATCCCTCATGAACTTAGATGCAAAAATCCTCAATCAAATACTAGCAAACTGAAACCAATACATTAGAGAAATCATTCACCATGATCAAGTGGGATTTATTCCTGTGTTGCAAGAGTGGTTCAATATTCACAAATGAATCAACATGATATATCACATCAATGAGAGAAAGGATGAGAATCATATAATCATTTTGATAGACATATAAAAAGCATTTGACAAAGTACGACATCCATTCATGATAAAAACCCTCAACAAATTAGGTTTAGAGGGAACATACCTCAACAAAATAAAGGCCATATATGAAAAACTCACAGCTAACACCATCCTTTATGGGGGAAAAACTAAGAGCTTTTCCCCTAAGGTCAGAAAAAAGACAAGGATGTTCACTCTCAACACTTTTACTCAACATAGTACTGGAAGTCCTAGCCACAGCAATCAGACAAGAAAAAGAAATAAAAGTCATTCCGATCAGTAAAAAAGATTTGCAGATGACACGATGCTCTATATAAAAAACCTGAAGACTCCACCAAAAAACTGCTAGAACCAATAAATGAACTGAGTAAAGTCACAGGATACAAAATCAATGTACAGAAATCTATTGCATTTCTATCCACCAGTAATGAAGCCGCAGGAAGAGAAATTAAAAAAACAAGCCCATTAACAACTGGACCAAAAAAAAAAAAAAAAAAAAAGATACCTAGGAATAAATATAACCAAAGAGGTGAAAAACCTGTATTCTTAAAACTATAAAACACTGATGAAAGAAATTGAAAGAAATGGAACACAAAGAAATGGAAAGACATTCCATGCTCATGGATTGGAAGAACAAATATTATTAAAATGTCTATACTACTCAAAGCAATCTACACATTTAATGCAATCCCTATCGAAATAGCACCAGCATTTTTCACAGAGCTAAAACAAACAATCCTAAAATTTGTATGGAACCACAAAAGACTTTGAATAGCCAAAGAAATCTTGAAAAAGCAAAGTAAAGCTAGAGGCATCACAATTCCAGACTTCAAGTAATACTACAAAGTTTTAGTAATCAAAACAGTATGATACTGGCACAAAAATAGACACATAGGTCAATAGAATAGAATAGAAAATCTGGAAACAAACCCACAACTTTATGGCCAAATAATCTCAACAAAGTGGGAAAGAATATCCAGTGGGAAAAAGACAGTCTTTTCAACAAATGGTGTTGGGAAAACTGGTCAGCAACATGTGAAAGAAAGAAATTGGACCACTTCTTACACCATACACAAGAATAAATTCAAAATGGATTAAAGACCTAAACATGAGACCTAAAATCATAAAAATCATAGAAGAGAACACAGGCAGTAACTTTTTTGACATAATCATGGTGACTTTTTTCTAGATATGTCTTCTGAGGCAAGGGAAACAAAGGCAGAAATAAACTATTGGGATTATATCAAAATAAAAAGCTGCTGCACAGTGAAATCAACAGTCAACAAAACTAAAATGTAGCCTACAGAATAGGAGAAGATATTTGCAAATGCCATATCTGATAAAGGACTAGCATCCAAAATATATAAAGAACTTATACAACTCACCCCCCCCCCCCGCCAAATAAGTAATCCAATTAAAAAACAGGCAGAAGACATGAATAGACACTTCTCCAAAGAAGACATACAGAGGACCAACATACACAAGAAAAGATGCTCATCATCAGGGAAGTGCAATTCAAAACCACAATGAGATATCACCTCACACCTGTCAGAATGGCTAAAATCAACAACAAAAGAATTGATAAGTGCTGGCGAGGATGAGGAGAAAAAGAAAAACTTGGGCACTGTTGGTGGGAATGCAAACTGGTGCAGCCATGTGGGAAACAGTATGGAGGTTCTTCAATTATTTCCACAATTGCTTAAAATATTTTATTAAAGACACAATGTAATTTAGCTAAAAATATTTATTAAAGGGGACGATATAATGTATTTAAGGCACATGAAGAAGTTTTGGCATTAAGTTGCAAGAAAAGGAATACAAATTATCCCAGTAAATTTCAGAATCTATTACATTAGCACACATAGTTTTTAAAAAACGTTTCAAGAGCACCAGTAATCCATCCCTGATAAGGCACAAGCTTCATGACTCGGTGTCCCCATGCTTAAGCAGCTGCTGTCTGGTATACTCCCAAATCAGCAGTGCCCCACTCACGTGGACGTTGAGTGAGTGGATAATACTTTTTTTTTTAAATTTTTTATGTTTATTTATTTTTGCTAGAGAGAGACAGAGTGTGAGTGGGGGAGGGCAGAGAGAGTCAAAAAGTTAAAAAATAGAAATATACTAGATCTAGTACTTGCATGACTGGTATTTACCAAAGAATACAAAAACAATGATTTGTAAAGATACATGTACCCCTATGTTCACTGCAGCATTATCTACAATAGCCAAACTATGAAAGCAGCCCAAGTGTCTATCAATTGATGAATGGACAAAGAAGATGTGGTATATATATACAATGGAATATTATCCAGCTACAAAAAGGAATGAAATCTTGCCATTTGCAATGATATGGATGGAACTAGAGAGTATAATGCTAGGCAAAATAAGTCAGTCAGAGAAAGACAAATATACGATTTCGCTCATATGTGGAATTTAAGAAAAAGAAAAGAGCAAAGGGATAAAAATGAAGAAATGGATTTATAGAGAACAGACTGATAGTTACCAGAGGGGAGGTGGATAGGAGGATGGGTTAAATAGGTGATGGGGATTATGGAGTGCACTTGTCAAGATGAGCACCAGGTGATATATGGAATTGTTGAATTGCTATATTGTACACCTGCAACTAATATAACACTTTATGTTAACTAACTGGAATTAAAATAAAAACTTTAGTTTTTAAATGTTTACTTATTTATTTTGAGAGAGACAGAGAGACAGCATGAGCAGGAGGGGAGCAGAGAGGGTGGGGGGGAAGAGAATCCCAAGCAGGCTCCACACTCTCAGTGTAGAGCTTGATGCGGGGCTTGATCCCACAATCCTGGGATCATGACCTGAGCTGACATCAAGAGTCAGATGTGCAATCAACTAAGCCACCCAAGTTCCCCTAAAATAAAAACTTTAAAACAAGTTTTTTCTCTCTGCTTCATCTGTTTTCTTTCAAGTTGCTTAAAAATGATGTTATACAATCAAACTGGGGAGTTTTGATTTATAATCAAATAAAGTTCCAGTTTAATATTGAACATACATATCTAATTCTGTTGTCAAATGAAACTCCACTAAAACAATAGTAAAGGAATTTTCTTAAAAGGCATAAACCCCGGGCATCTGGGTTGTTCAGTTGGTTAAGCATCCGACTTTGGCTCATGATCTCACGGTTCCTGAGTTCGAGCCCCACAGGTTCTGCACTGACAACGTGGAGCCTGCCTCAGATTCTGTCTTCCTCTTTCTCTGACCCTCCCCCATTCTCTCTCAAAAATAAATAAATAAACATGAAAAAAAGGCATTAACTCCCAAGTTTGAGTAGAATGGGAAAGGATTACAAAAACAAAAATTGAGAAGCTAGAAAGCAGATGGATGTGTGTGCAGAAAATTTAACATAGTGTGCTTGAGGCTGTTAATTTAAAAAAGCCTACTTGTAAGGTTTCTCCTTGGCTGGTATTTGGGAACTTGGATTTCAGGAGGATTCCCAACATTCCCTACATGATAAGGGTGTTTCATTGAGCCTAAACTGTTTGTGCAAACAATATGATTTATACTCAACATCTGCTTTCCTTCTGGGAGTCTGGAATTTTGGTATGTCTTTGGCAGAGTGCTTACCTGTTTCAATCCCAATAAAATACTTTAGCACTGAATTTCTATTAAGCTTCCTTGGTAAGTAACATTTCATATGTCTTGTCACATCTCTTTACAGAAAGAACTAAGTATATCCTGTGATTCCTCCAGGAGAGGACTCTTGGAAGCTTGTGCCTGGTTTCCTCTGGACCTTACTCCATGTGTCTTTTCCCTTTGCTGATGTTATGCTATCCTTTCACTGTAATAAACTATAACCATGAGTATAATAACTGTGAGTCCTTCTAGCAAATAATCGAGGCTGAGGGTAGTCTTGGAAATTCTCAACACAATGTGTGATTATCCAAGAAAGATGAATCCCATGACAGTGGTGAGGAGGGTTGAGGACCAACCTACTACACATTTCACAATCTTCAAAAGATATAGGAACCAAGAAAACCAAATACCACTGAAACTGAGATGTGGAAGTAGCTAAAACAGAGATAGATAAAAGCTATTTAAGAGCAGTTAAATGCTTAAATCTCTTTACTAGTCTATCCCCTGGGCAAATGCCCCTTAATCATCCTGACTGGGTGCTTACTTTCTGGAGAGACTACTCTGGCCTGGAAAGTTAGATGGCAGTCACAGTTGGTAGTTTGGCATCATGCTAAAAAGAGAGTTTAATGATGAATACCAAGTATAGGGATTCTTCCATCCCTTACCTTTTTCCCCAATTAGGTTCTCAAAGTGCTGTAAACTAGACCTCTATTGTCAAAGATTACAATATTTTTTCACCATGAACAATCTGATCATCCCAAGAGAAAAGACCTAAATTTACTAGCATCAGTGGTTTCATAGCCAGTTGACCAGCCAGATCACCCTACAATGTGTACATGTCTCACCCACGTTTAGAACTTCCATTCTTAATTATGAAGACACCCAAGGATAACCAGATAGCCTAAAAGTTTTTAATGAAAGATGGAGATCAAAACAAACATAGGAAAAAGAAAATTATACAGAAAGAAAAAAAACCTAAACAAAAAATCCTATTGTTAATAGAATGATAAGATACTGCACTCATGAAAAAAAAGATTCTGTTAATAAAAAATTCAGAGAATAAAAAAGCTCATAGAAATTAAACATGTTTGTGGAAGTGAAAAAGAGAAGGGCTGGAAGTTTAGGAAATCACCTCAAAAAAGTAGAGTAAAAAGACAGATGCAAAATAAGGGAGAAGAGGTAAGAAAAGAATCTGTCTTGGAGGTCCAACATCCAAATGTTAGGAGTTCCAGAAAGAGAGAACAGAAACAAAGGAGAGAAAATCATTGAATAATGAAAGAATGTTTCCCTAAAGGATACATGTGACTAAATTGAAAGGGTCTGTTCAATACCCATGAAAATGGATAGAAAGCAGACTCATATGAAGAGACATCCTCTCTGAACACTAGGGTCAAAGAAAAATCTAATGGTTTTCAGGAAAGAAAAAAACAAGTCACATATAAAGGATCAAGAATCAGAATGGCTTTCAAACTTTAATAACAACACTAGAAGTGGAGCAATACTTTAAAAATCCTTAGGGAAAATTATCTCTAACCTAGAATTCTATAGCTGCCTAAACTATCAATCAAGTATGACAGTAGAATAAAAATATTTCATACATGAAAAGCCTCAAAAAATTGCTTATCAAGCACCCTTTCTCAAGGAGGTACTAATGGATTACTTCACTGAAACAAGATATACAGTGAAGGATTAACCCGGCAGGCCTGAGCTGCCTAAACTCTGCACATTTCAAGGAAAGATCTGGCCCTTCCCTGGCTCTTGGAAGATAATTTCAAAGTTTTGCATGTGTCTTTGTTTACCTGGAGGCTTGGGCCACAAAAAAATGGTCTATGCTAATGATGTGATTTATGGTGGAAGCCCTGAGCCCTGTGGTATCAATCTGACCTTTGAGAAGGCTGGAGATTAAGAAACAAAGGTCAGCCCCAAAGACACCCCATTCCTACATCACCGTCCCCCAATAAAAACTCTGGATACCGTGTCTTAGGCAAGCTCTCCTGGTTACAATACTTCATAGGTGCCACGTATTGTTGCTAGGAGAATAAATGTTATGTGTAAGACTCTGCTGGGAGAGGACAACTTGAGCTTATCACTGGTCTCTCCTGGACTAAGAGAAACCTTAGAGATTTAATTAAATAACTTAATTTTGCAAATAACAAAGCTGAGTTTTAGAGATTAAATGCATTGTCCAAGAACACATAGGAAATTGAAAGAATTAAAATCCAGATGTCCTGACTCCTAATTCAAGGCTCATATGAATCCTGGTTTTCTTTGATATGTTCACACATTTAGATCTTTGATGGTATATAGTTGAAGTTAATTCCCTAATTTTTAAGATGACAAATGCTGCTTTATTAATAGTGGTGTCATCTGTATGTCACAGCAACTGCTTATTAGTTGTTCAAGATTTGAAGAATTAACATGTCCAGGAAAAATATATTCAGAAACCAAATTTAGTAAAATATAATGACCTAAAGCAGTTTAACACCTTCATTTTGTGTTATTTTGCATGCTATTAAGTACCTTTACCATACCCTTTACTTAACCAGAAGTATTTTTTTAAATCATAAATAAATTTTTCTAGGAATGAAGTATTAATTTTATGAGAAGAAAAATTTATGAGCTTTCATTATTGAAAATCACTCTAAAACATAATAGATTACTATGGCCTATTCATTAGCTTAGTATGGACAGTTTTTGAAGATAATTTAACATATTTTATGTCAAGGAATATACAATTTTGTTTATTTAAAAAATGTTTATTATTTATTTTTGACACAGAGAGAGAAAGAGAGAGAGAGAGACAGGCAGAGAGAGTGGGGAACAAAGGATCCCAAGAGGGCTCTGCACTGACATCAGAGAGCCTGATGTGGGGCTTGAACTCACAAACCGGGAGATCATGACCTGAGCCAAAGTCGGACACTCAACTGGTTGGGCCGCCCAGGAGCCCCCAGAATTTATTTCTGATCTGAGTCCCACTCATGGTTTTAGACTCCTTAGGAAACCAATTTAAATTGAATTTGTGCTGACACTGTTTTATCCTTTAAAAAGGTTTTTCTAACACTAAATCTCCCATTGTATATTACTGATTTTTCACAAAGCCTTTCATGCTTTTTGAACCAGGAAGATAGCAGAATTGCTTTTTGTGAAGATAGAGAAAGAGAGCCAGATTCATTGGGGAATATTGGTCTGACTGATAATGGTGGAGAAAAAAATGGGCAGAATATATCAAAAGAAGTAATAGAATATCCCAGGGAAGGAAGAAGCAAAAGGAACACTGCTTACTTTTTATCCTGATTTCTTAAAAACAGTAACAGTTTGAACAAAATCAGTTTGAATGTAACATAATTACATTAGCTTAAAAACCTTTTAATTCCATGGTATGACGGAAAAGTTCCCTGGAGTACACTGTATCACCTTAAATTAGCCCAAGTGTTTCCATCAGCAGTTGAATAAAGTACTATACAATTAAGTACTGCTTTTCCTCAGTGAGGAAAAAGCAAAAAAGTTTAAGAAAATATTACTCAAGCATTTTTATCCTCAGACTAAAGCTGAAAAAAAAATTCTAGAGTGTGATCATTATCTTAAGGAAAAATGGCTGCTATAATTGAATTTTTTAAAAAGTTATAAAGATTTGAAGTATCCAGCTACCCCTTATCTTAGAAAGCAGATGGTCCTAAATATTTATGTATTTATGTCCTAAACAAACTTTGATTAGTTTTAACATAATATGTGTAACTTTTAAAATTGGCATTCATATCTCAGAGATAGAATTCACAGTGTATTCACAACTCACAGAACTCACAATTCACACTGTATTAAATCTCAGAACTAGGTCATATAGTAAGAAGTTTTTCTTTTTTTCCCTTTTTTAATGTTTTTATTTTATTTTTGAGAGAGAGACAGAGAACACGAGTGGGGAAGGGGTAGAGAGAGGGGGAGATACAGAATCTGAAGCAGGCTTCAGGCTCCTAGCTGTCAACACAGAGCCTGACGCGGGGCTCGAACCCACCAACCGTGAGATCATGAGCTGAGCCGAGGTCAGACACTTAACCGACTGAGCCACCCAGGGGCCCCAGAAGTTTTTCTTTTTTTAAACCCTCAAATTCTAGATTACTTTATTAGTGTCAGGCTATTAGGATTAAAGGTATCTTGGATATCACGGAGACTAACCACTTTACAAATTAAATAAATGGCCCAGAAAAGTAATGATTTGGCAAATATCAATTAGCCAAATAAAACAGAATTTGGACTAGAATTCAGATTACCAGACTTCCAGTTCAGGGATACTAAAGTTATACTACTTTAAACAGAAGTCTTAACAAAGTTAAAATTAAAAGATAACAAGGACACTTAATTTACAATAGTTTCTCTTTATTTAAAACAATTAGAATTCTTTACTGAGTTGAGGGTTTTTTTTTTTTTTTTTTTTTGAGGGGGGTCAATTTCATTGAGGAATAATATATGTACAACATACTGCATGTATTTAGGGTGCACAATTTGGTGAGTTTTGTTATGCATACATATACCACCAAAACAATCAAATATAGAATATGTCCACACCCTCTCAATTTCATCCTATACCTCTGTTGTACATCCTCCCTTCTGCCTCAGGCTTCAAGCAACTGGTGATCCAGTTTCTATGACTATAGGTTAGTTTGATTTTTATTTTTTAAATTATTATGTTCATTTTGGGGGGGGGGAAGGGCAGGGAAAGAGGGAGACACAGAATCTGAAGCACACTCCAGGCTCTGAGCTATCAACACAGACGCTGATGCAGAGCTTGAACCCCCAAACCGTGAGATCATGACCTGAGCTGAAGTCTAATGCTTAACCGACTGAGCCACCCAGGCATCCCTAGTTTGGATTTTCTAAAATTTAATATAAATGTAATATAGTGTGAGTTCATTTTTGTCTGGATTCTTTCATTCTGCCTACCAATATTTAGATTCATTCATGTTGTTTTGTCTGTTAATGGCTCGTTCCTCCTTTTACTGCTGAGTAGTACTCCTTTGTATGGATATACCACATTTGTTTATCCCTGGTTTTGTTGGACATCTACGTTAATTTTAGTTTGATAAAGTTGCTGTGAACATTCATATTCAAGTTTTTGTACAGACATATGCTTTCATTTCTTTTGGGAATCTAGGACTATAATGACTAGGTTTATGACAAGTTTGTTTTCCTTTTTAGAAACTGCCGTTTTCCAAAGTGGTTGTAAAACTTTATGTTCCTATCATCAGTGCATGCATTCCAATTAATCTCCATTTTTGCCAATATTGGTATAGTCAGTGTTTTTAATTTTAGTCTTTCTACTATATTTAGTGGCATCTCATTGTGGTTTTAGTTTTCATTTTCCTGACTAATTATTTTGAGTATCTTTTCATGTGTTTCTTATTGAATTTTATTATAATTGAGCTGTAAGAGATCTTGATATATTCTGGATACAAGTTTGTTGTCAGATATATTTTCTCCCAGTCTGTAACTTGCCTTTTCCTTATCTGCCTTGCAAACAAGTTTAATTTTTATAAAGTCTTATTTGTCGATTTTGGTTCATGTTTTTGTTTCCTAAGAAATCTTTGTCTCCTTTGGGGCGCCTGGGTGGCGCAGTCGGTTAAGCGTCCGACTTCAGCCAGGTCACGATCTCGCGGTCCGCGAGTTCGAGCCCCGCGTCAGGCTCTGGGCTGATGGCTCAGAGCCTGGAGCCTGTTTCCGATTCTGTGTCTCCCTCTCTCTCTGCCCCTCCCCCGTTCATGCTCTGTCTCTCTCTGTCGCAAAAATAAATAAATGTTGAAAAAAAATTAAAAAAAAAAATTGTTTAAAAAAAAAAAAAGAAATCTTTGTCTCCTTCAAGGCAATGAAGATTTTCTTTTTTTTTCTTCCACAAGTTTTAGCTTTTATATTTAGGCTTATAATCCATGTCAAGTAGATTTCTGTGTGTGGTGTGAGGTAAGAATCAATATTCAGTTTTTTCAATATGGACAGTTATTTCAGCACCACTGTTTAAAAATAGCATTCATTTCCTCCCTAAATTACCTTCACATCTTTGTAAAAAAAAAAAAATCAATTAACTACATATGTATGAGCCTAATTCTGGATTTATTCTGCCTCATTGACCTACATGTCTATTTTTTCCCATTATTACAATGTCTTGATTACTGTAACTTTATAATAAATCTTAAAATCAGGTAGTATGATTCTCCAACTTCATTCTTTTTCATAATTGTTTCAGCTATTTTAAGTCCTTTGTATTTCCATATACATTTTTATTTTATTTTATTCATTTATTTTAAAAGTATTATTTATTTATTTTGAGAGAGAGAAAGGGAGAGAGACGGGGAAGGGGCCGAGAGAGGGAGAGAGAACCCCAAGAAGGACATGCACTGCCAGTTCAAAGCCCAGCGTGGGGACTCAAACACATGAATTGTGAGATCATGACCTGAGTAGAAACCAAGAACTAGGTGTTCAGTTGCCTGAGCTACCCAGGACCCCTTTCCACTTACATTTTTAAATCATCATGGCAATCACTACCAAAAAATCCTGAGATTTTAATGAGGATTGCATTGAATGTATAGGTGAATTTGGGGGACAAATGACATCTTAATAATAGTGAGTTTTCCAGGGTCCACTTTACCATTTACTTAGGGCTTCTTTAATTTCTCTCAGTAGTTGTCTTCTTTTCATTGTAGAAGACTTGCACATCTATTATGACATATATTTCTAAGTATTTTAATTTGTGGTGCACTATTTTTATTTCATTTTCTAATTGTTTTCTGCTAGTATATAAAATATAGTCATATCATGCAAGCTTCTTAAATTCACTTATTAGCTACAACAATTTTTTGTTGATTTATTAGGATTTTGTACGTAAACAATCATATTACCTACAAATGTTTCTTAAATTCCATGTATGAGTGAAATTATATGGCATGTTTTCTCTGACTTATTCCACTTAGCATTATACCCTTTAGATACATTCATGTTGTTGCAAATGGCAAGACTTCATTGATTTTTATGGCTGAGTAATATTCCATTGTATATATTTATACCACATCTACTTTATCCATTCATCAATTGATAGACACTTGGGCTGTTTCCATGTCTTGGCTATTATAAATAATGCTGCAATTAACATAGGGGTGAATATATCTTTTCAAACTAGGGTTTTTGTATTCTTTCATATTCTTTAGATAAATACCCAGTATTTTTTTGTATTTGGGGGGTAAATACCCAGGATAGGATTATATGGTATGGTAGTTGTATTTTAAATTTTTTGAGGAACCTCCATACCGTTTTCCACATGGCTGCACCACTTTGCATTCCCACCAACAGTGCACAAGTTTTTCTTTTTCGCCACATCCTCGCCAGCATTTGGCATTTCTTTTGTTGTTGATTTTAGCCATTCTGACAGGTGTGAAGTGATATCTCATTATGGTTTTGATTTGCATTTCCTTGATGATTAGTGATGTTGAGCATCTTTTCATGGGTATATTGACCATCTGTATCTTTTTTTCAGAAATGTCTGTTCATGTCTTCTGCCCATTTTCAATTGGGTTATTTGGCGGGGGGGGGGGGGGTTCTTGGTGTTCTTTCTTTGTAATTTTTAAGTCTTTTTTTTTTTTTCTTACCTTACTGCAATGTCTAGGGCCTCTAGCACAATGGCCATAAGAAGTGAAGTATCTTCTTGTCCTAGGGAGTAATGTATCTTTCTTTCTTCCTCTTTCTTCCTCTCTCTCCTACAATGGAGGCAATTTTATTTCTCTCCTTCCAATTCTTTCTTTCTTTCTTTCTTTCTTTCTTTCTTTCTTTCTTTCTTTCTTTCTTTCCTTTCCTTTCCTTTCCTTTCCTTTCCTTTCCTTTCCTTTCCTTCCTCCCTCTTTCTCTTTCTCCCTTTCAAGTAATCTTTATACCCAATGTGGGGCTTGAATCCATGACCCTGAAATCAAGAGTCACATGGTCTACCAACTGAGCCAGCCAGGCATGGAAGTAATCTTTCAATCTTTCATTATTAAGTATAATGTTGGCTATAAATTTTTTATAAATGTTCTTTGCTATATTGAGGAATTTCTCTTCTTTACCATATTTTGCTAAAAGTTGATTTTTAAAAAAAATCATGTTGTTGAATTTTGTCAAATCCTTTTTCTGCATTTATTGAGAGGATATGATTTTCTCCTTTACATTGTCAATAAGGTTTATTATGTTGATTTAAAAATTTTTTTTAACATTTATTCATTCTTGATAGAGACAGAGTATGAGTGGGGGGAGGGGCAGAGAGAGAGGGAGACAGAGAATCTGAAGCAGGCTCCAGGCTCTGAGCTGTCAGCACAGAGACCAACACCAGGTTCAAACTCAAGAACCATGAGATCATGACCTGAGCCAAAGTCGGCTGCTTACTCGACTGAGCCACCCAGGCGCCCTTATTATGTCGATTTTTGAATGTTAAATCAATGTTGCATTCTTGGGATAAAAAAATTTGGTCAGGATGTGTTATCTTTTATGCATAGTTTTGGATTTGATTTGCTAATATTTGCTGTTATTTTTCATAATTACTTTTTCCTTTATTTATTTTTTAAATGTTTATATATTTTTGAGAGAGAGAGAGAACATGAGCAAGAGAGGGGCAGACAGAGAGGGAGACACAGAATCTGAAGAGGTTCCAGGCTCTGAGCCATCAGCACAGAGCCTGACATGGGGCTCAAACCCACTGACCGTGAGATCATGATCTGAGCTGAAGTTGGATGCTTAACTGAGCCACCTAGGCGCCCCTTTCCTTTATTTTTAACAACAAATTTTTAGATGTTTATTTTTGAGAGAGAGAGAACACAAGTGGGGTAGGGGTAGAGAGAGGGAGGGGGACAGAAGATCCGAAGTGGGCTCTGCACTGGCAGCAGAGAGCCCAATGTGGGGCTCAAATTCATGAACCATGAGATCATGACCTGATCTGAAATCTTACACTTAACTGACTGAGCCACCCAGGTGCCCCCATAATTACTTTTTCTGAATTTGGTATCATTTAGTCCTCATAACAACCCTATGGGATGGGCATTATTATTACCCATTTATGGAGAAGGGACATAGGCACAGCTGGTATTGAGATGTACTCTCAATCACTTCGTCACTGTCTCTAATTTGTTAATGTTGCTTTCATGCTCTAGTATGTGCTCAATTTCTAAAACTGTTCCTTAATAAAAAGAAAGTGTATCCTGTTGTTGGAAATTTTATTCCATGAATGATCACTGTTTGTATGCCCTTATATTTAATATATTTAAATTTTTATGTTCCTTATATTTTTCAAAAACAGAAGTAAAAATGGAAAATTCACGACTATGTGGAAATTTAACAACACGTTCTTGAACAACCATCGGGTTAAAAAAGAAACCAAAAGGAAAATTAGGCCATATTTCAAGACGTATTAAAATGATGTTACTTACAGCTTTTCATATATGGCCTTTATTATGTTGAGGTAATTTTCTTTTATTCCTACTTTGTTGAGAGTTTTTATCATGAAAGAATGTTAAATTTTGTCAAATGCTTTTCTGTATCTATTGAAACGATCACATTACTTTATCCTTTATTCTGTTAATATGGTGTACTGAATTAATTGATTTTTCTATGTTGAACCATTCTTGCATCCCAGAGACAAATCCAACTTGGTGTATGATCCTTTTACTGTGCTCTTGGATTCAATTTACTCATATTTTCTTGAGGATTTTTACATCTATATTTATCTGGATATTGGCCTGTAGATTTCATGTATTGTCTTTGGCTGGGTTTGGTATCAGGGTGATGTTGGCCCTATAAAATGAGTTAGGAAATGTTTTATTTTTAAAATTTCTTTTCATATTTATTTATTTTTGGGAGAAAGAGAGACACAGCATGAGCAGTAGAGGGGCAGAGAGAGGAAGACACAGAATCCCAAGTAGTGCTGACAGCTCAGAGCCCGATGTGGGGGTCAAACTCATGAACTGATAATGACCTGAGCTGAAGTCAGATGCTTAACTGACTGACCCACCCAGGCACCCCAGGAAATGTTCTTTTCAATTTTTGGAGGGAGTGTGTAAGAAAAACTGTCATGAATTTTTTAAATGTTTGGTAGAATTCTCCAGTGAAGCCATCTGAATCTAAACTTTGCTCTGTTGGTAGGTTTTTGATTACTGATTTGCTCTCCATACCAGGTATAGGTCTTTTCAGACTTTTTATTTCTGTGGCATCAGTTGTAAAGTCTCTTCTTTCACTTATAATTTTCTTTTCTTTTTTTCTAAATTTCACTGTTTTTTTTTTTCTGTAGTTTTCTATTCTCTATTTCATTTATTTCTACTCTGATCATTGCTATTTCCTTCCTTCCACTAACTTTGGGCTTAGTGGGTTCTTTTTCTAGCTCCTTGAGTTGTAGGTTTAGACTGTTCATATAAGATCTTTGTTCTTTGTTAATGTAGGCATTTATCACTACAGACTTCTTAGTGCTACTTTTGTTCACATAAGTGTGGGTATGTTGTATTTTCCTTTGTTATGAGATATTAAAAAAAATTTTTTTAATCTTTATTTACTTTTGAGAGAGAGTGAGCGAGCAGAGGAGGAACAGAGAGAGGGGGAGACACAGAATCTGAAGCAGGCTCCAGGCCGTCAACACAGAGCCTGATGTGGGGCTCGAATTCATGAACTGTGAGATCATGACCTGAGCCAAAGTCAGACACTTAACCGACTAAGCCACCCAGAAGCCCCTGTCATGAGATATTTTCTAATTTCCTTTTTTATTTCTTCTTTGACCCAATGGCTGTTCAAGAGTGTGTTAATTTCCAAAGTTGTGAATTTTCCAATTTTACTTCTGCAATTGCTTTTTAATTTTCATTTCATTGTGGTCAGAAAAAAAAAAAAAAACTTGGTTTCAGTCTTGTCAAATTTGTGAGGACCTATTTTGTGATTTAACATGTCATCTACCCTGGGGAAAGATCCATATGTGCTTGAGAAGAGTGTGTATTCTGCTGCTGTTGGGTGAAATGTTCTGCATATGTCTGTTAGTTTCATTTGGTGTATAGTGTTACTCAAGTGCTTTGTTTCCTTTTTGAACTTCTGTCTGGATATTCTATCCATTATTAAAAATGGGGTATTGAAGTCTCTTACTATTATGCTATTACTGTCTATTTCTTCCTTCAGTTCTGTTAGTATTTGCTTTCAGTCTATATGTATTCTTAAATCTGAAGTAAGTTTCTTATAGACAGTATATAGTTGGGTCTTATATTATTATTTTCAACTCAGTTAACTCTAAATGATTTGATTGGGGAGTTTAAACCATTTACATTTAAAGTAATTATTAATAACTAAGGATTTACTATTGCCATTTTGTTGATATTTTTCTTAGTCTTGTTATTCTTTGGTCTGTCTTTTCATCATTTGCTTTTCTCCTTTGTGATTTGTTGATTTTTTTTTGTATTGACAAGCTTTGATTCCTTTCTCTTTTACTATTGTATAACTTCTATAGGTATGTGTGAGTAGTTACCTTGGGGTGTACAAAAAATATAACAGTTTAAGCTGATAATAACTTAAGTTCAACTGTATACAAAAACTCTATACTTTAACTTCTCCCCCTTAACATTTTTTTGTTGTACCACTTTGTGTATCTTTTAACATTTTTATAATCATTTTTCCTTAACATTTATACTGGAATTAAAAGTTATTTAATCGCCACCATTACAATAATACAATTCTATATTTGTCTATGTATTTATCTTTACATGAGTTTCATAATTATGCTATTATGTGGCTTTTTACCATCCTTTTGTTTTAACTTGAAGAATTCTCTTTGGCATTATTTTGCAAGGCAGGTATGTATTTTGTAAGGCAGTTGATGAACTCCTTCAGCTTTTGTTTATCTGGAAAAGTCATTATTTTCCCATTTTTGAAGGATATTTTTACAAAGTAAATATTATTCTTTGTTGGCAGTTATTTTTCTCTCAGCACTTTAGATCATCCCACTTTTTCTGGCCTACAAGATATCTGTTGAAAAATCTGTTTACAGTCCTAGAGGGATTCCCTTGTAAGTGAAAAGGCTCTATTCTGTTTTTAAAAATATTTTTGGCTTTTGACTACTTGATTATAATTTGTCTTTCTTTGGATTCCTCTGTTTTAATAATCTTCTGGCTTCTTGGATCTGGATGTCCATTTCCTACTCCAGATTTGGGAAGTTTTCAGCCATTATTTCTTTGAATAAGCCTTCTGGTCCTTTCTCTGTCTCTTTCCCATCTAGGACTCAATGCATATACTGGTCTGTTTGATGGTGTACTACAAGTCTCTTTAGCTTTGTTCATTCTTTCTCATTCTATTTTTCCTCTTCTGACTGAATTATTTCCAATGACTTGTTTTTGAGTTCATTATCCTTTCTTCTGTTTGATCTAGTCTGCTGATGAACCCTCAAATGAATTTTCACATCAGATTTTGTGTTATTTTCAGTTCCATGATTTCTGTATCATACTTTTAAAATCTTTTCTAAATGTTTATTTTTGAGAGAGAGAAAGCATGAGCAGGCTGACGGGGGATTTCATAATCAGAAACTTGGTGTCTTTCATTAATTTGGGCAAATTCTAAGTCTTTATTCTTTTGAAGAATTTCTCTGAAATTCCAATTAGACATATAATGACCTGTTCATTCTATTTTCATTCTCCCTTAATCCCTGTTCATAGTTTTGATTTTTTATTTTTCTGAGCTATATTCTGGGTTATCTTACTTTCAGATCTTCACTAATTTCTTTGTTTAATCTGTTGTTTAACCATTCATTCCAGTTTTTAATTTTAATATTTTTAATTTAAAAATGATTTCCAAATGTGCCTAAAGTTTTAAAGTCATATATCAATACTTTTTACTTTCTTAATTCACATAAAAATTTTGTCATGTATTTGATAATTCTAACATCTTTAATCTTGGTAGTGTAGATTCTGTAGTGTAATTTTTCATCTTATGCTTATGTTCTGTGAAATTTTATCTGTTAGGATTCTGGGTTTAAGGTATATTTCTCAAGGGGCACCTGGGTGGATCAGTCAGTTAAGTGTCCGACTTTGGCTCAGGTCATGATCTCTCAGTTCAGTTCCTGAGTTCAAGCCCTGCATCAGGCTCTGTGCTGACAGCTCAGAGCCTGGAACCTTCTTTGGATTCTGTGTCTCCCTGTCTCTCTGCCCCTCCTCTACCTGCACGTGCTCTCTCTGAAAAATAAACATTAAAAAAAAACTTTAAAGTATACTTGTCAACAAATGATTTGCATGTGCTCCTTCCAGGTTCTTGAGTTTACTACCAAGCCAGGATACCAATAAACTACATTTTCAGTTTGGGTTTTATTTTTTTCTCCAAGTTGACAGAAGTGGTGTGAACTTGTGTGAGAATAAATTTGCCATGCATTCTCAGGAAAGACTTTTCTTTCCCAATTTGTACCTCCATCACCCAAGACCAAGGCAGAGAGAGGCACAAAGCCCATCATCAACCTTTGACAAAATGCTTATTTTTCATAGTCCATTCACTGAAGATATACACTTTGAGAATTCTGGGATTAAGTTGGAGGGAATGAAGTCTCTGATTAGACTTCATCACAAGGTATTGCCTCCAATGTCACCTTCCCAGACCCCCAACACATAAAATTAACATCCAAGCTTTAGGCCAGCAGGAAGCAGCTAATAACCACCTCCAACCCCAAGGCAAACATCTGTGTGGTACTTTAACATTCTGCATTCACTCGTTGCGTGTGTGTGTGTGTGTGTGTGTGTGTGTGTGTGTGTGTGTGTTTGTTTTTGTTTTTGTTTTTTACCTCTGAGGAATTTCTTCACTTCTTTGAAAAAGACTGAATACTCTCTGCAGCATTTTAAGGTATTTTTCTGAATCTTTGTTCAGCCAGATGGCCCTGGTTTCTACTTCTATAAACTAGGAGCTGAGGGTCATATGTTGAGAATGAAGGGGGAAGAAAGAGTTTGCTGGAGAGGGCAAAGGTTTGAAATGGGGTAAAGTGGGAAAGCAAATAGTAAAGTACTAAATAATGAAAAGTTGGTGGTGACCATCAGAATATATTATAAGGATCAATCACTTGATAAGACTTTATAGCCTTTGGCTATATGGTAGCTTTACATCTGATGCATAGCCATTTAACCTTGGAAAAATCACACCCTGCTTGTATCTACCTGTATCATGGGGGTTGTGAAGACAAATGTTACAAAATCCAACATTGAACTAAAACCACTATTTCCAGCAAATAGTAACTGACTCATGATGTGAGACTTGTTTTACAGATTTTCTATTTAATAGATTTTGTTGAAACCAAATTAGCAAAGTCCTAATTACTATGTGCCATTTACCACGATATAAAAATAGTATTGCTAAGCAAAACTCAGATATATTAAAGTGGTTTCATTACTAATATTTTACCTGTGGTAACCAAAATGAACTTTTATCTAGTTATGTCACAATAATCCAAAAGAATCTTGGCATTCATACCATAGGCAAGCTTTTCAGTAGAAAACATAAAGACCTTAGAAAGTACATAAATAATTTACTTCAAATGTTCACCAAAATGAAGTTAATGTCCAAATTTTAGATGGCTAAATATTTTCTAGATTTGGCCTTTTCCAGATTGTCATTCAATAATATATTCACCACTGTTCTAGCTGCCATGAGATAAAAATATAATAAAGTAACTTATCCTTAAAGAATTTCCATTTTTGGTGGTGGAATGCTTTTGTGAGAAATCACAAAACATTATAACGACACCCTAGTACATGTAAGTTTAACTACACACTATTTGACCTATCATCGGTATTTGGAAGAATGTATTCATTGTCAGGCACAATGATAGCATCCATGATTGTAGGAATTTAATTTTCCTAAATTTAATTTTCCTGGTTGTTTTGGCATTGTGATTAGGTCACCATATTTTATCCCAATTAAGCAACTGGCAATCATGTTACAAAACTACAAGAAAAAAATGTTAACATGGGCCTTGAAGATGAACTCGTTGATTCTGGGGTATATAACAATACTCCAAAGATAGTATACTATCAACTCTCATC
Organism: Puma concolor; assembly: GCF_028749965.1. Taxonomy (NCBI): domain Eukaryota; kingdom Metazoa; phylum Chordata; class Mammalia; order Carnivora; family Felidae; genus Puma; species Puma concolor. The sequence goes on from NC_141672.1 coordinate 48,336,439, forward strand.
TTAAGTGCTTTTACTTGTTCCAGTGGTAGGTAGCATCTTTTTATCAGATAATCTATTTTAAAGACTAAAGTCTTCCCTGGTAAAAGTTCAGGAGTGTGAACCTTTCTTTGGTAAAGTACCTGTTCTATTGATCATGCCAGAAAAAGTTTAGTAGGTGTTTTTAGATTAGTGTACAGTTTTTTTTTTCCCCCCAACTATCTGCTTCCAGGAGGTTAAGTTGAAAAGTCTAGTTATTTCAAAAGGGCTACTTGTCCTTATCTCAATTCCACTCAAGTGTAGTCAACAAAAGAAAGAGTGATTTAGGTAGTTTTAACTTTTTGAAAACTGAATGAGTTTTAGACGAACCACCAAAATGCATTCAAAGTAGTAATGGTTGTTTTTCTAACTTTATTTTTATATTGCTCCATGGTTCTTTGTAACTAAGTCCTTAAAGTTAGAATGTTTTTAATCAGTGAGAAATGTATGCAACAAGTGCTTTAAAGAGGCTGACAGTAAGATGAAATTGGCATTTAATGACAGCAAAGAGAGTGATTTGGTAATCAAGAAGTACAACTATTCAAACAGGTATAGGATCTTTTGGTTAAAAAAAAAAAAAATCAAATGTCAGTTACGTTTTGTTATTTGCCACTACATAGGCTTTCCCTACCATCCTTCTACAATACCAAGAACTCACTGAAAAAGCTTCATTAATTCAGAAGGATCAATTGAAAGTGTACTTCTAATAATGTAAATTCAAATTCTCTTTTAAATACAGATTCCTCTGGATTTTTTTCTAATGAATAAGGAAATGGTTTTTGGTCAAGATATCTTTCTCAGTTGAAAATTTGTTGTTTTAAGTACAGTTATGTGTCTTAAGTTTGTTAATTTCATTATAAAAAGAGAAGCATAGACAGTCTATAATTTTAGGAGACACTCCAAAAGGAAAAAGCTTTGATCTATCTTCTTTCTGAATTACAGTGTCTTGGTTTATTGTGTTTTACTGCTTTTTGAAAAGTACATCACACAAACAAAAGATTCCCTTAGCAAGACTTTTAGACTTTTAATTCTTCCTCATTTAGCTTGGAACATCAGCAATTAAAAGTATGAAAACCCAATCTAGATATGATGCAGTTTATGCTGTAGAAGCATACTTTCATAATTTTGAACTTCACTATAAACGCTTTTACTATTGTGATAGTGTTTAGCCACTTTGTGATCACCTCAAGGTGAGAGGTATGACTGGGAGAGGGCACAAGGGAATCTTCTGGGGCACCAGAAATGCCGTCTGTCTTAGTCTGGGTGGTGGTAACACGAGTGTAGGCACACATAAAATTTCACCTAGCTGTACACTTAAGACTTACGCCCTTTGTAGCATATCTTATATCTAAAAAGGTAAAAAAAGGTAAAAAAAAAATGAGTATTTGGCTACTTTATGAAATGCTTAATATTTTTACAGTGAATTATTAATATGATTTTATAAGTCCAAATGTATAGGGGAAAAACAAATTATCTGATGATCATGGAATAAGAATTGCTAGTCTCTTTCAGGTAAATTATATCTGAAGCTAGAGTAAAACAAATGAGAGGTCTCTGGTATTCTATCAAAAATGGTGTCAGGAAGAACACAATGTATCGATTTAACTATAAAGGACAGAAGTGTTAAAACAGAAGCTTAAACAACAACTAGAAGATGAGAACATCATCAAATAAGTGACATGACTACGGCATGATTATGTGATTTATGATTATCCATGCTTTTTACTTTTGCTTTTTACTGTTTCGGTTTTGTCGTTATATTGCTTGGACTTCCAAAGGGTGGGGAAGGAAAAGAATTCAAGTTAAATTAGTTTTGTTTCTTATTTTCAACTGTTGTTTTCAGTGTGGTAAAAAGCTGAAGTTATGACTGTAATTTTAAAATTATGCATTCTACTTCCCCATCTATTATGGGAGAAAAGAGTTGGTTTACACAAGGAATATAAACAATCTGCCTCAAATTTTTTTTTTTTTTACTTTTGCACAGAACTATGTTAATTCTCATCACCTCCAAAAGCCTTTGAGAGGATTAGCTGCATAGACCAATATTGTTCTATATTAGTCAGTATTAAGCATATGATGTCACCTTGTTTCCACCCCTCCTCAAGCTTTTTTTTTTTTTTTTGGTGGGGGAGGGGAAGGGAGAGTTTTTGGGGAATTCTCAAAATTCTGTGGCTTAAATTCCACTAGCTGACACACATGATTGACAACCTTCCACTCTCAAACCTGTTTGAAATGGGTCAAATACCTAAGCGCTGCAGAACAATGCAACCCAACCAGCAATTCCCCATAAAAGAGAAAGGGGGTGTGATTAGGTTCCAGCTATTAAGTTATTGCAAAAACAGTTTAGTGGTTTGTTTCCGCAACAGTCATAGGTTAAGCTCGTATTTTCTATCTTAATTAGCTCTAAATAAACCACTAGGCTAGAAGAGGTAGGATATATAGCCAAAGCATGGAGCAAGTGGGGCCAACATTAAGAGCGTTACGGAGGTCTTTATACAGACCCTCGGCATCGGTTATCGATCATTAACCCTGCTGGGGAACTTATCGAACGGAATTTGTGTGAGGCTTATCGAGCCACAGGAAAGGAGATGCAGGAGGGAATATAAGCTTCTAATAAAAGAAACGCAGCAACAATAGCAGAGGAACAGCTCTGCCTGGTGACGTAATGGCTGGCAGCAGTCCAGCTTCAGCAGAGCTGCTGCTACCTCAGCATCCAACCTCTCTCAACACAGTCCAGCTTTGGCGGAGCTACCGGGGCCGCTACTTCTTGCGATGCCACTTTGTTGGTGCCACCAACACCTTACCTCGGAGGGCCAAAACACCGAACAAAGGGTTGTCCTGTTTCAAGTTGTCGGAACCCACACTCTCACTCACTCAACCCCGCCAGCCTCTGAGAAACCGAGTCAATCCGCTTCTTAAGTTTAGGGCGAGAACACTGGCGCACACTCCAGGCGTGCCTCAGTTTCCCCAAGCTGCTCTCGGGTCCGCCTCTCACTGTCCGATTCCCCCCTCCCCCCGGCCCTCAGCCCGAGTTGATCGTAGCGGCCCCGCTCACCCGCCCGGCCCCGCATGCCCGTCCTCCCGCCTTACCTCCGCCAGGTAGAGGTTGAGGAGACAGAGCGTGGAGAACTGGAGACAGGAGGGGAAGCAGTAGAGCAGCCAGTGGGGGAAGAAGTGCAGGTGAGCGGGCGGCCGGAGCAGGGGCAGGGAGCCGCTGAGCGAGAAGGCGGCGGAGAAGAGGGTGGTCCTGAGCGCTGCCCACAGGAGACAGAGGAAGAGGCAGAGGCTCTGGTAACTCAGCCGCCGCTCCCGATAGAGGAGCAGCCGCCACAGCTGCAGGTAGGCAAAGGCGAAGAGCGCGGCGTAGAGCAGGGCGTGCAGGATGCTCAGCGCCAACTGCACCGAGCCCGGCACCGCGGCGCCTGAGGCGGCAGCGACGGCGCCTCCGCCTCCGGGCGTCGAGGGCTCGCGGCCGGCCGCCGGACCCGGCACAGGCACCCTCATGAGGGGGCTGGGGAGCGGGCGAGAGAGCGCGGGAAGGAAGAGGCCGGACTCGGAGCCGCCGTCGAGGGGGAGAAGGATTTCCCCCTTACCCCCCACCCACCCCAACCTCCAACCCCAGGAAGCGCCGTGACAGGACCCGGAGCCCCGCGCAGAGCAGCCGCGGTTTTCCGGACCCCGCCTCCTCTCCCCGCCCGCCCCCCCGCCCCCTCCGGGGGTCTCGGCTCCTCCTGCTGCGGCTCCGCTCGGTAGCTGCAAAAAACAACTCTCGGCTGGAGACAATCAGCTGAGAAACCCGAGCATTTGAGGCGCTCGCTCCGCACCGTGGGCTCGCGCCGATTGGCCCAGGTGGGCACGCCCCCTGCGCGCTGCACTCGGAAGGCCACGGGCCACAGGACCCGTCGCTCAAAGGCTCTGAGATCTGATTGGATACCCACTTTCCTCGCCTTCTCCCTCCCCTCCACTCCCCACCCACACTGCCGATTGGCCCGGCAACTACACGGCCAGCTCGCGCCGGCGGGAGGACTCGGTAGTCGCCTGTCACCTGGGGCGGCTTTCGCTCCGCCCCCTGCGCTTCCCATTGGTTGGAGAGGCCGCACGTAGGGAGCACGAGGAGAGGGAGGAGCCTTGGGGGTTGTTTTTTTTTTGTTTTTTTTTTTGCTTTGCAGGTCGACCCCTTCGTGCGGTGGTGGCAGTAAGTGTGAAGGGCTTGAGTGCTGCGCTCTATCTAGTAGGTGGGCGCATCGGTTAGCCGCTGCCCGCCAGAGGGGCACGGCGCCGCCTTCTGCCTTTTCTTCACGTGGCGGCAACTGTTGGCTGCGGGAACAGTCCGGGTCCTTCCGGGTAGGTCTGGCCCGCAGGTCTCCGCAGGTAAGTGGCAGCGCTGGTCCCTCAATCGAGGGGGCTGTGGTTTCCGCCAGCACGGATGGGCCGCACCATCGAGTTCTGGAGTTTGGCTTAGAAGGGGCCTCGCCGGGATCCTTCTGAGGGCCGCTTTGCTTTCTTCTTTTTTCCCCCTGCATAAGCGGCGAGAAAAACATGACCCCTTTGTGGGGAGAGAGGATGGAATGAGAAGGGTGAAATGAAGCTTGAAGCAAAAAATTTCCTCGGCAAATGTCTCTTAAAGGAAGAGGGGTATTAGGATGAGATGGAGGTCCAAGCGACAAGTGAGTAGGGGGAATGTGGGTCTTTGAAAGTTAGAATTTGGAAAGATGCTCTGGGCATAAGTTTAGAGAAAAAAGGCAGAAAGAGAACTGTAAGTCGTTGATGAACGTACTGTCTAGGAAGAAGTAGAATAGTTTGTACTCCTTAAATTCCACACGTATTCCTTCAAACCTTAGTCCTGTTTTCGGTGGACGGTGGCGCTACTCTTGGGCCTCAGGAGGTACAAAACAAATGCTGTGTTATTACTGCAAATAAGTGAGGGAACTTCCAACCTGTATTGGACTGACATGACATTGCTGACTTTTTCTTTTTTTTCTTTCTTGTGTTTGGTAATAAAATGAGCAAAGTGACACAAAATGATGTATTTTCCTTAGAATGAGTGGCACATCACAGATTCAGTATCCCTGTGAAAGGCACTGCTACACGTACTGGTTCCACCAACTCTGCCTGCCCTAACTCACCATACTTTGTCCTAATGTTTTGTGCAAGAGGAGTGTTGCTACCTTCTTTCCAAGCTAAGTGATCTTCAGGGAACTTTAAAGTCCGTTTTGTACTACAGATTCTGGGACAGTGGTTCACCCAGGCGCCAGATAGTGGTGTGTTTTGGATTCTTTATAGGACAGACTGTGATAGACGTTCAGGCCTGGCACAGTTATGTGGATCCCTCAGATGCAGCGGAGCAGTCAGCTGAGCAGGCTGTTCATTGCAGCCTAGAGTAGTGTACAACTTGTTGAAAGAAATTAATAGGTCTAATCCAACGTCCACACTTTAGAGAAGGATCTCATGTTTATTGGAATTTACAAGATACTTCCGAGAATGTGGTTAGGGCACTCACACAGTTCTTTTTGAATTGCGACAGAGTGTTTATGGCAGCAGTGAGTTAAAGTGAGTTAAGCAGTTATGTGCGTAAGTGCGTAAATTAAGCATGAACTCAGAGTTTGGTGATTTTAGGCACTCATCACAATCAGGGGAACCTCTTATTCCCTGACATGCCTTTTTTTTTTGTATCTTCCATAATGATGAGGTACCTGTTTCAGTTCACAAATAGACTTTCACCATGAAAGTCTGTTTCTTTTATATTTTCTACTCAGAGTTATAGTAAACAACGTCAGGATAATACCCATACTAGTTTTACTATGAAATAGTTTTGTGAAATGTTTTATCCCAGAGCAAGTCCAGATAGCTGTCTCTTTTCTCCTTCCTTTTTTGGGGGTGCATGATGGGCATGCAGTTGGGGCAGATAGAGGTTTTTGCCCCAGCTGCCGTGAAGGGGCTGTGAAGTGGAGAGATGTTGAGTCTTTTTTTGGCCTGCACCGAGTCTTAGCTGATAAACTGCGCTGAGAACTAATCAACATTTTATTTGAGGCTGGTTCAGTGAGCAGGTTTTCTCTAGTAGCAGCATTAAATTGTAAGCTAATTTTTGCCAGAATGTTCTTACAGGAAGTTTGTAAGCATTATATGCTCCATTTGTTGCACAATAAAAAATGTGTCTTTTCCAAGAGAATGATGCCCACAGATCTTGGTATAATTTGTTTAATGTTTACGGTTGTTAATTTCCTCTTTTTCTTGCGTGGGAAACCATTAGTTTTATTGTTAATCATAAGGGAAATTTGAGTCTATAAAGGGGAAACTAACCAAAGTCTTCTAGAAAAACTTGCTGCTTGATACTCTAAAATATGAAAGTGTTCAAATGCACAATGGTTGAATATTGTTCTAGAAGGGTACATTATTCTAGCACAGTGGTCTTCAAACATTTAAAAGGAGAACTTTTTTTCCAGTATTATTATAAATAGGACCCAATCCCAAAGTGGGAAGAGTCACTCACCAGCTGCTCCAGCTGTGGAACACATGAAGGCAGATCCTTCCTCCTGCCCTCCCTGCAAGGAGATGAGTTTTCCTGTTGAAATTTTTCCTCCTCATTGCCCCCTGGGGGCTCTCTCAGTATTCAGGTGCTGAACAAAATTTTGATGCATTTTATTTGCAAGCTTTAGCTCTTTTTGTACTACAGTCTCATTGTTCCATGCTTACAGTGTTTGTCACCCTTTTGTATTTGACCTTAATTCTCACATTTTTTCCAACTTTAAATGACTTGTGCAGGCATACGTGTCTAGAGTTTAGGGATGAGGCAAAACTTACCTCTTGCATACCAACTCTGATTAGTGCTGACAGGAACATTATCCTGATGAAGTGAGGGGACCCTCCAGGCTCTAAGGGTAGGAGTCTGCATGTAGTTGGGAGATGTGTGTACTATTGGCAAATATTTGCCTATGACTTCCGCCTTCTTTTAGTATTGACACCTGTTGTGGTTATAGTCCATTGCATTTGAAAGAGTCCTCTTCTCTTTTAGAATCTTCCCTATAGTGAAATTGGGTCAATTTCCTGTGAGTTTTTTTTTTCTTTAACATTTATTTATTATTGAGAGACAGACACAGAGCGTGAGCAGGGGAGGGGTCAGGAGAGGAGGAGACACAGAATCTGAAGCAGGCTCCAGGCTCTGAGCTGTCAGTGCAGAGCCCGATGCAGGGCTCCAACTCACAAACTGTGAGATCATGACCTGAGCCAAAGTCAGTCGCTTAACCAACTGAGCCACCCACGCGCCCCAATTTCCTGTGAATTCTTTCACATTTTCTGCTTTAAAAATCTAGTGTATGTATTTATGTTCAAGTCACTCTCCCCTTAGCTATTATTAAAACCGATAAGGCTAGGCTGGGTTATACTGTAATAACAACCCCCAAACTTCAGTGGTTTAAAGCAAGTGTTTAATTTCTGCTCTCTCTGGGTTATCTGGGAGCTTTGCCTTATGTTGTCCTCTTTCTGAGACTTGGTTCAACAGAGAAGGCCTCATTTTTTTTTTCATTTTTAAAAAATTTTTATTCATTTTTGAGAGAGAGCACAAGCTGGGTTGGGGCAGAGAGGCGGGGGGGAGGGAGGGAGACGGAGAATCTGAAGCAGGCTCCAGGCTCTGAGCTGTCAGCACAGAGCCCGAAGTGGGGCCCGAACCCATGAACTATGAGATCATGACCTGAGCTGAAGTCGGATGCTTAATCGACTGAGCCACCCAGGTGCCTGAGAAGGCCTCATTTTGAGTGTTATCATTCATTATAGCAGAAGAAAAGTGACTTGTGATTCATGAAATGTATATATTGACTTTCTTTAAAATTTTTTTAATGTTTATTTCCTAAGAGAAAGAGAGAGACAGAGCATGAGCGGGGGAGGGGCAGAGAGAGAGAGAGGGAGACATGGAATGGGAAGCAGGCTCCAGGCTCTGAGCTGTCAGCACAGAGCCTGACGTGGGGCTCGAACTCATAAACCATGAGATCATGACCTGGCAGAAGTTGAGTGCTTAACTGACTGAGCCACCCAGACCACCCCCCCCCGCCATGTATATTGACTCTTTTTTAAAAAAAATTTTTAATGTTTATTTATTTATTTATTTATTTATTTATTTTTTGAGGGAGGGAGAGAGAGAGCATGAGCAGCGGAAGGGCAGAGAGAGAGGGAGACACAGAATCCTAAGCAGGCTCCAGGCCTCTGAGCTGTCAGCACATAGCCTGACCCAGGGCTTGAACTTATGAACCACAAGTTCATGACCTGAGCCAAAGTTGGATGCTCTACCAACTGAGCTACTCAGGCGCCCCTATATTGACTCTTAAAAGCTCCCAGAAGTTACATATGTCACTGTACATTTCATTGGCCAAATCAAGTCACTTCCTATTTCAAGGAAGTGGAGAAGTACAATTTTAACATGTGTAGAGAACTAGAAACATTTGAACAATCCACCATGTTTGTCAACAGATATTCTCCTTTTTTTTTTTTTTTTAATTTTTTTTTTTCAACGTTTTTATTTATTTTTGGGACAGAGAGAGACAGAGCATGAACGGGGGAGGGGCAGAGAGAGAGGGAGACACAGAATCGGAAACAGGCTCCAGGCTCCGAGCCATCAGCCCAGAGCCTGATGCGGGGCTCGAACTCACGGAGCGCGAGATCGTGACCTGGCTGAAGTCGGACGCTTAACCGACTGCGCCACCCAGGCGCCCCCAGATATTCTCCTTACATGTAATTCATCTTTGGCCCTTCCCAATGGATATAGCCCTCAAATCCCATTCAATCACTGTACCAAGCTCAACAGTCCAGGATCTCTAAGTAATGCCCAGTAGTGTTAATGTCTTAGGACATTATAAATTACCTGTTTCCCACCTCCACTTGGATACATAGGATAGTGTAGGGACAAATAACTATAATACATGTGCCAATTTGGAGAGGGGAAGAATGGAAGACATACACCAGACTTTAGACTGTAGCAACTTTGAAATATCACTGGGCAGATATTGTTAGGGCTTTTGTTCTGTTCACTGGTTTCTCTAGGTCAGTGCTTCTCAAACTATCTGCTAAGAATGACCAGTTTTTTAAAATTCCAATTTACTTTGAATTTTTGTTAAAGACAGTAAAAATGAATTATAAGAAAAATAAAATGAAAACACCTAGCACATGACAAGCCTGTTAAAAATTTTTTAGATTCATAAAACACAAAACTGTGTAAAAAGGACTATAAAAACTTTTTGACATTTGTTCTCAATTTCTTTATCTCATTATTGTAGACCAGTATCGAATAGTTCATATTCTGGCATATGCCCTGGGGCATAGTTCTCCATGGTCCTTGGCTTTACTCTGCAAGAGGTCTTTCCGTCTTTATTATCTTTGGCCACATCTGAAGTTGGCTTTGGATAGTATGGCCCCTTTCCATGGCTGAGCAGCTTGTCAGCTTGCTCTCTGACAGTAGAAGGGTGGGGGCTAAAGGACTGTGTAAGTATTAACCAGCTAGTCTCTTGGATGGCAGTGGTTCTTTGACTACCTTTCTTTGAATGTCTTATTAAACATAACCAACAGCAATTATCACACAGTGTTCATCTTCTGACTACCAGCCTCCTCTCTTAGGGCCATAAAGAGGTTCATTAGCCACACAAGCCTGGGTACATGCTCATTATAAATTCATTAAGTATGTGTCACCTCCAAATTATTATAGTGACCGTTTCAGCAAATGTTTTGTCACTCCTTACTGTGGATTGCCAAGCTCCAGTCTCTGATGAAAGTTTCCTTGATTAGATCCTGAACGGTCCTTGCTTCTTGGCCTCTAAGCCAATGTTTTGGGGTTCTTGTTAAGGTAGCACCTCATTCTAGTTTGTATAATAGTGAAGATAAACTAGATTCTGCTGTAGTGATGACCCCTCAAATCTCAGTAGCTTAAGGCAATAAGGTTGATTTCCTCCTAAGTCACATGCTAGTTGCAAATCAGTGAGGGTTCTCTGTTGTGCTCATCCTGGGACTCATGCTGAGGAACAGCCACAAATTGAGCATTTTTAATGACTGTGACAGAAGAAAATAAATCCTGCCCTATCACACACTGGCTATTAAATTGTTGCCTGAAAGAAACATGAGCTTTTGCTTACATTTATTAGCCAGATTAAGTCACACAGTGGGCACAGCTAACTCACTACAGGTGGGAGGTGCAGGAAGCTAAGTGTAATCTGAACTTCTACAGAACTGGAACTATTTACCCCATACCAATGAACTACTACACCAAGGTACCAATGTCACATTTCTCAAGGTATTCATCTCTTTATTGATATTTAGATTTTGAATCATTAAGTATTGTTTTCTATTCTACTTTCTACCTACTGGAGGGAAAAAGTCACCTGAGTACCTTTTGTATCTTTGCTTTTACTCTCTTCTTGCTGGTCTTCTCATTCCCCACCCTTTCCCATCAAAATTTCTCTTCTTTTTAATTTAAAGATATTTTTATGTGGGGCGCCTGGGTGGCGCAGTCGGTTAAGCGTCCGACTTCAGTCAGGTCACGATCTTGTGGTCCGTGAGTTCGAGCCCCGCGTCAGGCTCTGGGCTGATGGCTCAGAGCCTGGAGCCTGTTTCCGATTCTGTGTCTCCCTCTCTCTCTGCCCCTCCCCCGTTCATGCTCTGTCTCTCTCTGTCCCAAATAAATAAATGAACGTTGAAAAAAAAAATTTAAAGATATTTTTATGTGGAGAACATATCTCTGGGCAAATGCATTTTATTTTCCATGCATGTGAAATGAACAGTCTTCTGTGGCCCCACAAGGATAGGTTGGATTAATATGAGTAGAAGCTATGGAAAATTTGATTACATACAAGTAACAACTTTAATTCTTATTTTATTTTATTCCAGTGTAGTTAACATACAGCATTGTATTCGTTTCAGGTGTACAGTGTAGCAATTCAGCAATTCCATATGTTACTCAGTGCTCATCCAGATAAGTGTATCCTTAATCCCTTTCACCTGTTTCATTCCCCTGCCACCCTCCCCTCTGGTAACTCTTTGTTCCCTGTAGTTGAGTCTGTTTTTTGATTTGTCTCTCTTTTTTTCTTTGTTGTTTTGTTTTATTTCTCAAATTCTGCATGTGAGTGAAATCATATGGTATTTGTTTTTCTCCTACTTACTTGCTTAGTATTATACCCTCTAGATCCATCCATGTTGTTGCAAATAGCAAAATTTCATTGTTTATTTTGGCCGAATAATATTCTATTATGTGGGTGTATGTATGTATATATATGTATGTATGTACATACTTACATATGCATACCACATTTTCTTTACTCACTTACCTATGGATGGACACTTGGGCTTCTTCCATAATTTGACTATTGCAAGTAATGCTGCAGTAAACATAGAAGTGCATATATCTTTTTATATTAGTGTTTTCATATTCTTTGGGTAAATACCCAATAGTGCAATTACTGGATCATAGGGTAGTTCTATTTTAAATTTTTTGAGGAACTTCCGTACTGTCTTCCACAGTAGCTGCACCAGTTTGCATTCCCACCAACAGTACATGAGGGTTCCTTTTTCTCCACATCCTTGCCCATAGTTGTTGTTTTTTGAGCTTTGATTTTAGCCATTCTGACAGGTTCGAGATGACATCTCATTGTGGTTTTGATTTGCATTTGCCTGACGATGAGTGATGTTGAGCGTATTTTCATGTGTCTGTTGGCCATCTGTGTATCATCTTTGGAGAAATGTCTGTTCATGTCTTCTGCTCGTTTTTAAATTGGATTACTTGGGGTTTTTTGTTTTTTTGTTTTGTTTTGTTGGTTTTTTTTGGTTTTTGTTTTTTGGGTTTTTTTGGTGTTGAATTATGTAAGTTCTTTATATATATTTTGGATACTAACCCTTTCTTGGATATGTTATTTGCAAATCTTCTCCCATTCAGTAGATTGTCTTTTAGTTTTGGTAGCTGTCTCCTTTGCTGTGCAGAGCTTTTTATTTTGATATAGTCCAAATAGAATGACTTTAACTTTTCAATCAAAATGAAAAGGTATTTAAAGAGTCAGATGGTTTTATATAAGACTTCAAAAGTCCCCTTGGTGTCTTCCCCCTCCAATTTCTTATTCCTTAGGGGGAATTATTTCAATTGTTCCCTATTTCTTTTGGCATTCATCTTCCTGTTTCCAATAAACTTGGCTTTTGGTCTTGTGAAAGTGAAGATTTAGCTCTTTTATTTCTTTTCCCACACTAATTGTATGTTCCCTTACTTTCTTTCTCCCCATCCTCTGAACTGTGGTTGTCATAGATTTGGTTAAATCATTATTCAGTGTTTATTTTATTAAGACCTCATAAACTATATTTCTGGTTGATCTCTGCAATATTCTCTGCTTTAAGTAATTACTTAAATAATCAAATTTATCAAAGATGGAAAAATTGCAAAGGTTATAGTTACTAATGAATTCCTATCCCTGAAAATATGTATGTCAGAATAATCACCAACATCTCTAATTGACCAAATGCGTAGTACTTCAACATCTATAATTTCATTTGTCCAATGAGATAGATGTGGGAAAGTATTCTAGCACTGAATGTGCAGTTAGACCTTTTACTGCTACAAAATTCATTCTAGGGGAAAAAATAATGTGTTAACCCTACTGTCCAATTTAGTGTTAAAATAACTGAATTATAACCACAAGTCCAGGAAAAATTATATTTATACTTGACTCGTTCAAATGTACTTTTACTTAAAAGGTTCATTTTTAATTAGGTTTTGGTTATTTCATATAGTAAATACATTATATAGTTATTCCCTTAGCCTCAGGATGCATGCATTTCCCTTCCCCCCAATAAAGAAAATATTGAATGACCTATTTTAAACCATCCTCATTAATATAAAGTGGCTTTAAAATACACTGGTTTAAAATGGCTAAAATGTGTAATCAATGTTAATGCCAAGGATACTCCCTAATTATATCATTAAAATTACTTTTTTATATGCCTCTCACTCACAGTCCTCACTCATTCTACTTGAATTTTTGAACTCTTGGCTCATTATTAAATATTGATGACAAATTTGTTCACTGATATAAATTAGCTCTAATGAAAAGAATGTTAAGAAGTAATTAGTAATTAGCTCCTTTTTTAGGAATACCTGCTTTTAAAGGAGAGGTATTATATGCTTACTGATCGTATTGAAAGAGCAGATTAAGTATCTAGTACAATTTTCCCTAAATTTTCATTCTTTTATTATTTTATTTCTTACAGAAAGTCTACTCCTCTCATTCTGAGTAATTTTTTGCTATTTTTTTCTGTCTCTTGTTTTGAGATAGTGATCTTTTGTTTGAAAGGTAGGGGTTCTATTTGAAATTAAAAAAAATTAAAAATCTCACCTATACCTGTGGGTATGTCTCTCCCTTCTGGAAGTATGATATTTTTATATTATATTTTCCTAAACTGTCTTCTTTTAGAACTTAGATATTATAGATCATCAGTGGAAAACTTCCTGAAAGAAGAAATTGTTGGAGAGAAATTTGGAAGTGGCAAAATGGGAGACAAAGAATTGACAACAGATGTAGAGGACAGCATGGAAGTAAGTGCAGCATGGAAGAAGAGAGGAGAGTATTAAAACAAGTCTGAGTTCAGAAGGTAGAGTTGAATTAAAACTTGGGTTGAAAAAGATACTTAAATGTCTAAGCTGTATAAGTCTAAGTCGTATACTTAAAAAAGTGTATTTATGGGGCACCTGGGTGGGTCAGTCAGTTAAACATCTGACTTCAGCTGATCTCACTGTTGGTGAGTTCAAGCCCCGTGTTGGGCTCTGTACTGATGGCTCAAGCCTAAAGCCTGCTTTAGATTCTGTGTCTCTCTTGCTCTCTTTCTCTCTGCCCCTCTCCCACTTGTGCGTGCGCGCGCTCTCTCTCTCTCTCTAAAATAAACATTAAAAAATTATAAACAAATAAAATTAAAACTATATTTAGAAGGAACGTTATTAGTTTTTTTAATATGAAATTTATTGTCAAATTGGTTTCCAAGTTTTTTTTTTAATTTTTATTTACTTTTGAGAGAGAGAGAACATGCATGCATGCATAACAGGGGAGGGGAAGAGAGAGGGAGACAGAGGTTTCTAAGCAGGCTCTGTACTGATAGCTGCTAGCCCCATGTGGGGTTCCAACTCATGAACTGCAGGATCGTGACCTGAGCCAAAGTTGGTCACTCAACCAACTGAGCCACCCAGGTGCCCCTTAAATAGTTTTAATAGCTATCTTCCAGGAAATTTAAAGTAAAAAGAATGTAAACATAATAGATGTAGGTTTTGGATGCCTCACTCCCATGGTAATGGTATGAAATAACTGTTTGAGTATTCATTGTAAATCCACTTTGGGTAGAGAAAGATAAAATGACCAATTTAAAACAAGGATTGGATAAGGTTTGAGACTTAGTTTTAGAACCCTTAAAAATGACAATTAGCTTAACATACTCTAGTAAAGATCTATTAAACATAAGATATTTCATATTGTATTTTCTGTATATCTTTGATATCTTTTGCAAGTATCCAGAATCAATTGTATTATCAAATCAATGTCATTATAGATATCCCTCTCAAATGTTTACTAGAAGGAAATAGGAAAGTATTAACAAAATCAAATACGTAAGTAATGTCTTACATTATTCTTCTTGCAGATTTTACTTCATTCATTTGTTTAACAAATTTATTCAGCAAAACTTTGTTGAATACCTACCGTTGCTAGGTATTGTCCTAGGCAACAGAACACAGCAGTGAACAAAACAGACAAAAATCTCCTGCCCATGTACAACTACAGCTGATGATGTCTTCCAGTTTCAATATATATAGAGTTGGCATCTCTTTTGTCATGATGTGCATTTTTTATAAGTCAGCAGTAGACTCTCTATCAGAACTGAGCCCACAGAAATACTTCAGTACATTGCAACCGGGAAAAGCCTCCTTAGCTTATTTTTGTCAAGCCGGTAAGTATTTTTTATATTCTGACGTGATTTTTGTGATGTTTCTCTTGCTGTTTAATCAGTAGTATTGCTGGGATACTGTCAAAATTAGTATTATGTGCTATAAAGCTGTTACTAAAATATATATGCCTGAGTTTAAATCATGATTGTGCCAGTTGACCTTCTGTGTGATTTTGGTTAAATCACTTAGCCTCTCTGTGTTTTTGTTGTCATCCATAATGAGGAAATAATACTTTATAAATTTGTTGTGAGGATTAAATGACTTTATTCATGTGACTTAGTCTTTAGTAAATACCAGATAAGAATTAGCTATTAGTAGAGTAACACCTGAATTTCATCCAGTCCTTTAAAAAATTTTTTTTATAACGTTTATTTATTTTTGAGAGAGAGAGAGACAGACAGAATGTGAGTGGGGGAGGGGCAGAGCAGAGAGAGAGAGGGAGACACAGAATCTGAAGCAGGGTCCAGGCTCTGAGCTATCAGCACAGAGCCTGTTGTGGGGCTCAAACCCATGAACCGCAAGATCATGACCTAAGCTGAAGTCCGATGCCTAACCAACTGAGCCACCCAGGCGCCCCTCATCTAGTCATTTCTGAAAGTATACTTCTTGATATTTTTAGCAAGTGGATATGTTTAAAGTATTTTAAAACTTTAAGTGAAGAATTAGTAATGCTTTTATTTAATACTCTGCTTTAGTATACCATTAATTACACTGATTAACCAATGTAAGTATTGAACATAACTAAAAATGTAATGGTCTCATTTAAGTCTTTATGCCTTAAAAAATACTATTCCTGGAATTAGTAAGTGAAATTAATCCACGTTTCTGTTGGTTCTTATAATTGTGATTTGAAAATGGCATTTTAAAATCATTTCAAAAATTTTGTGCATGTATACATGTGTGTTGCGTATATGGAAACTTGGAAAAATAATGCCGAATGTTAGCTTTGAATTAAACATTTATTTATTCTTATTTTAGAAATTTTAAAAATTCACTTACAAAATTAAAATCATCATAAAAACATTAGAAATAAGAATAATGAGGCAATAAGAAGTAAGGGTATAAAATTATATAACCAGGTATGTTTACTTGATTATTGGTTGTATTGTATATACTTGTTGGGCAAACCAATCCATTTCTTTTTCAGTTTGCAGCTTTGGGCCTTAATTTTAAAAATTCATCTTTCCTAAGGAGCAAGCCATAAAACATTCATAAAACATTTCTTATTTTAGATTCTCCAAGAACTTCCATATTTCTTGAAGAACTGAATGAGGCTGTTAAACCTCTCCAGGACTTTGGAATTTCAGTTGCAAAGGTAGAAAGATATTTTTTTGTTACTAACTTATTAGTGACAAACATTTTATAATTATATGACTTAATGCTGAGTATCTAAAAATACTTACGTTTCAGATCTTTTTCCAAACTGGAAAAATATTTTTTTTCTACCTTTTTTTCATAAGAAAAAACAGAAGCACAGAAGATACTTCCAGATTATGGTGTAAATTAGTACATGTAGATAAAGAAAAAAGCTGTTCAGAATTTTTTGTTAGCTTAGAACTTAATTTGTTTTATAAACTGTTTCAGTTTTTAATGCTATACTTAGGCTTTTTTGCTTTGTTTTGCCTGACAAATATAGTAGATCTCCACGTTCAACTATTTATTAAATTTCTATTAGCACAAACTGAAGTATCAAAATTGAGGCAATTGAAGTATTTTTTGTTTTCTGTTCTTCTAAGTCTTTATAATTGCTTATGTTGCAGTTTTTCCTTTATTTTTAGGACAAAGTCAAAACAGCCTAACTTGAAATGACGTATTTAATTTTTTTCTCAAAAAATGTTCAAACTTGCCATGGAGTATTATGGAAAATTTCCACATGCATCATGGATTAGATAGCTACATGAGCTTTTCATTTACTTTAATCTTAGAATTTGTACCTCAGAAAATTGAATGATTAATAACCCAGTGATTATTAAATTCTGTCAGATTAGTGTCTACCTGACTTTCTGTGTACATTTATTCTTTCTTAGTTCATTAGCCTTCTGCTTCTGAGAGATGGCTGCTGACCCACTTGGTCCCTACAGCTAGAGTTCCCAGGGCAGGAAGCATAGAAAGGTTAACTAACCTTGCCTATTAAAGGGAAACTCTTCCCTCTATCCACAGAACACTTCTGACATCAAATGTGTGAGTTTTCTACACCAGTCATTTATCATACTGACCACCCACGTAACCCAGATCTCACAGGTTAAGGGCTTAGTCCTATAAGATTGCCCTCTACTTCAGATGCCAATCATAGGGAGTAGATTCTTAGGTTGCCTACAACTTCTGTCTGACTTGGCTATAAACTGGGAGCTCTCAAAACCCCCTCCTTGCTTGTTCAATAATTTGCTGTAATGGCTCTCAGGACTCAAGAAAACACTTTGTGTACTATTACTGGTTTATTATACGTGATAGAACTCAGGAACAGCCAAATGTAAGAGATGCATATGGCAAGGTCTGGAAGCCTTGAGCACAGGAGCTTCTGTCCTCTTGTAGTATGGGGTGTTTCACCTTCCCATTACTTAGATGTGTTCACCAGCCTGGAAGCTTTCAAGCCCTGTTATTTAGGGGTTTTATGGAGATTCCATTATGTGGGCACGATTGAGTAAATCATTGGCCACTGGTGATTGGCTTCATCTCTAGCGCAGAGGATGGGAGATGGGGCAGAAAGTTCAATCTTCTAATCATGCCTTTGTCTTTGTAGTGAGCAGCCCCCATCTTGAAGCTATCTAGGGCCCCCCAGTGATCAGTGTTTTAGCATGCAAAAAGATACTCCAGGAGTTTCCAAGGGTCTTAGAAGCTCTTCTATAAGGAACTGGCGTTAAAGACCAAGTGTTAGAACAAAAGATACTCCTAGTCCTCCTGTCACTCAGGAAATAACAAGGGTTTTAGGAATGTGTGAGGAACCAGGGGAAAAGACCAATTCTATATTTCTATGTCACTGCTAAACACTTAAAAAAAAAGTCTTTTCTTAATTCTGTATGTAACTGGGTTAACTTTGAACAGCTGATTACACTCTAGAATGATAATGGTGCTCATCTTTGAGGAGCTTTTAATAAAATTCTAGACTAAAGTTTAGAGATGAAATACTAAGTTGGTATGACATTCAAAAGGGATAATCATACTATTTATTTAGTAACTAGTAACTGTATATCTGGTAACTAAAATAGAATATTAAAGTTCATGCCTAGAGTGTTGTTGCCTTTATGAACTAACAAAACATAAAGTCTTGATTTTATAGTTGAGGATGCTAAGCTGTGTGGAAAGAAGACTGGTGAATAAGGCAGACAAATATTAAGTACCTAGCTCACTCTCTGCACATAATAAATATTTGGTAAATGTTTATGACATTGAAGTGAGCTGCTTCATTTAGTTTTTTAGATAGATATGTGATAAAGACCCAGTCTATTTCTTTGGAGAGTTTAGATCCTAAATAGGGGAGTTAAACACAAATCACTTCAGTAACTAGCAGAACATGATCGTTGTAATATGAGATACAGATAAAATGCCACTGAGGTTTAAAGAAGGGAAGCTCATATCTGATTGTCATGGCAGAAGGTCATGTATGGTATTTGGAAAGACTTTACAAAAAGTAGCATTTTGAGATTGTCTTGAAAAGTTAAGATTTCAGGAGGCAGAGGTAGATGAAGAAAACACTAAAATATAAATGTACTAAATGTTCCAGTTAAGACAAAGATTGCCAAGCTGGGTGCAATAACCAAACCCAAATGTATGCTATTTAGAAATGCATCTTAAAATAAAGTCAGTCTTCAGATATCTTCAAAGTATTGAAGGAAGGAAAAAGATGTATCATTAAGTGATGACCAAAAGGAGGCTGGTATAGTTATCTTACTATATCAAAGTAGACTTTAAAACAAAAAACCTTTGAATCATATTTGACTTTGTCATAACCAACCCATCAATAAACCTTTAGGTTCTACTATCAAAACTTCCCAAATCATAGCACTTCCTGCACCTCCACTTTGACCCCTGTTGTCCAGACCTTCATGACTTCTCATCTGGGAAACTACCATAGCCTTCTAATAATTGGCCTTTCTCCTTTCACTCTTGTCCTACTAAATTCTTCTCTATGCATAAGTCAAATGTGTCAGGTCTCATTGCTACTCCTCCAAAAGGCTTCCTGTTACAGTTAAGATAAACTTGAAACTCTTCACTCTTATGCACACTGGCTTCCTCTCATTTCTTTTTCTGCCTCTCCAACCTGCTCAGTTTGTTCCTGACACCTACAAGTCCTCTTTTTGTTACCTGAACCTGCTTGATGTATTATTTCTACAAGGCCTTTGCAAGTATTTTCTGTCAGAACTCCTCTTTTCAACATACTTATATAATAGTATGCATCACTACTTTGCTTCAGTTCTTTGTGCAAAGGTCACCTCCCCTCCCCCCGCCAAGCCTTCCTTGATTACCTGTATAAAATGTCCTGTTACATACTATCCCTTTACTGTTTTTTTAATTTGTGGGACTTAATGCTACATATTAATTAGTTTTTAAAATTGTCTGTCTCTACTTTTAAAATGTAAGTTCTAAAGATAAAAATCTTTATTTGGAACTTAATTGTGCCCCCAGCGACTAGAAGAGTGACTAACATATGGTAGGTGTTCATATATATGTTAAACGGCTGAATGGAAAAAAAATCTATTGTCCTAATGTCAACCATCCCCTATGCTCTGACTTAAAAAAAATTTTTTTTAGTGTTTATTTTTGAGAGAGAGAATGCAAGCAGGGGAAGGGGCGGGGTGGGGTGGACAGAGGATCTGAAGCGGACTCTATGCTGACAACAGAGAGCCCAATGTGGGGCTCGAACTCACATACCACGAGATCGTGACCTGAGCTGAAGTTGGCCACTCAACTGATTGAGCCACCCAGGTACCCCTAAAGAATTCTTTAAAAAGTTACATATGCTAAAATTCACTCTTTTTGGTTATGGCAGTATTCCAACTTTTAATTCTAATTTCTCTATTCCTGATATTTTTTCTGAGTATCAGTTCTCCTTTTGTAGCTTTTGAAAACAAATGTAGCTTCCCTAGTTGTCATTCTGCTTCCTCAAACTCCATTAAAATTAAATTGAATGACACACATACAAAACAACCAACCCATTTAAAAAACAAAACCAAAACTTACAAAATCTAAAATGAAATGACTGTTTTTCTTCTAACCTTAGTTTAGTGCAAATTTTGTTGGTGGCTACCCTTTGCCCCATCTAGAAACCTCTTCATTCTTTTTATCTCCTTTTTTCCTTTATTCCCTACTGCATACACATGCTCAGTCTTCTCCCTAGTTTTACTTACTGTATTGGTGAGAAATCTCTCAAATCTCTTCTGTCCTTTTCTGCTTTACTTCAGATCTCATTCATCCTTGCCCTGTACTGAGGTGATACTCGTCTGACTTTCCTGCTTATCTTTGTGTTTCCTTGCCTTCCATTACATCTTCACGTTGCTGTTTCTGTTGCATCATCCTCAGCAAGGGTTTATCCTTTAAAGATGCTTCATGGTCCGTAATTACTGCTGGCACGGTCTTGTCTGTTTTTTGTCAGGAAGAAGTAGGAAAAGTGTAAGTCAGCTCTTCTTTAAGAACCTTCTTTGATCCGACCCCAGTAACTTCTCCCTAACATTGTTTGGCCATCTATAGTTGTTGGGGAACCTGGAAAAGTCTTTCACTGGGGGCATTTGTGTTTAGGGAAGTTCTGTTAATAAAACAAAAGGGAAGGATGGATTTTGGATAAGAAACCAGCAGTGGGGCATCTGGGTGGCTGAGTCAGTTAAGCATTTGACTCTTGATTTCAGCTCAGGTCAAGATCTTGTGGTTCATGAGATTGAGCCCCATGTTGGGCTCTACACTGACAGTGCGGGGTCTGCTTGGGATTGTCTCTCTCTCCCTGTCTCTCTCTGCTCTCCCTCTCTCTCTCTCTCTCTCTCTCTCTCAAAATAAACAAATGTTTAAAAAGAAAGAAAAAAAAATAGAAACCAGCAGTATCTGCCGTACCTGTGTTCCAGCTGCTGAGATGCTTTCATGCTCTCAACTTACCACTTACTTCTGCTTCTTGGCTTTCGCTCATGATTTTTTGTCCTGCCTAAATGGTTTCTTTCCTTTTCTACCTGGTTACCTCGTACTTGTTCCATAAGATTGAATTAAATTTAAACTCTTAAGTATAATTAAATATAACTCTTAGGTATAGAAACACTTTCTTTCTCTGAGGTAACCCACTTGAATAAATGAGCAATTATAGGATACAAATCAGAAAGAAAAGTAAAATAAAAAATGTGAGGGGATCCTGGGTGGCTCAATTGGTTAAGCGTCTGACTTCGGCTCAGGCCATGATCGCACAGTTCACAAGTTCAAGCCCTGCATTGGACTCTGTGCTGACAACTCAGAGTCTGGAGCTTCCTTCAGAGTCTGTCTCCCGCTCTCTCTGCCCCTCCCCCACTCGTACTTGCTCTCGCTCTCTCTCAAAAATAAACATTAAAAAAAATTTCTTTTAATTTGACCTGGAGACAGATTTTACTGTTTAATTTTCCTTCTTGTTTCCATAACCAAGAAACTTGACCTTTTGATATATACTCTAAACCTTAAATATAATCTTTTAAAGGTTAATTGTGTCAAAGAAGAAACATCAAGATACTGTGGAAAAGAAAAGGATTTGATGAAAGTGTATTTATTCAGGTAAACTGTTTTTGAGTGTGATAGCCAAATTAAAGCTATACTTCTAGAATATTAAAATATATAAAATATCACTAAGCCAGGATAAAGTTGTATGCATGGGGGATTATATGAAGTTTAGCAAATGGTCTAAGTCCTAGATTTGTTATCTGAACTTTAGCTTCTTTAGCTATAAAATTAGTTAAAATAGGTATAACAGCTACCTCAGAGACTGTTTTGAATATTACATGAGAATTCTTATGTAAACTACTACTATAAGTGCCTGGAAAGTAAGCATTTAACAAAGTTAGTGTTTTGAGTAGATCTCTCAGGTCCATATTTGGGTGTGAAAGAAAGGTATTTTTGAGACATCTGCCAATGTCCCAGTTACAGATTCCTCTCCACTTTGGTCTGCTAGTCTCTCTGACGTTTCTCAAAATCTTTTTGTCAAACTCTTGGGATTTGGCCTAAGAAGTGAGGACAGATACTGTCTCCTCAGACCAATTGCTGAGGACACTTGTTTGTCTCTCCTATTTGTCTCCTTCCCAGCCCATTTAGGGAATCTGTGTGTATGTGACAAGGAGGTTGGTAGGAAGCTGTGTTGAGACTCATGTGTTTTCCTAGTTTTTTTTTGCCAAGTTCTGGGCCTACACTCTTCCAAGTCAACATATTTATTGAACGTATATTCAATAAATATTTGTGTATATTTTACTGTCAGCACGCTGATAGGTGAATGGGATAATGGATAACACCCAGGCTCTTAACATCAAAGAACTTACAACCTACTGTATTAGAGAGACAAGAAAAATGAGTTCCGGGGAAATATTTCTGTAATGCTTTTTTAAAATTTTTTTATAGGGGCAACATCTTACTGAGAGAATTCCCTACTGATACCTTGTTTGATGTGAATGCCATCATTGCTCATGTTCTCTTGTAAGTATAGGGGGTACTCATTCACTTATTGTTAACAATCTCTTGATTTCATTTTAGAAAACCACAACCCATTAAAATATTTTAGGGTTTTAACATTATATTCATAGGCATTAATTTCACACAAATTACTGGTCTGTCTTCCTACATAGAAGATCTAAAATTTCTTGACTGGCAAAGGATACAGATACATCTTTGTATAAAAGTAGGAGAGGGCACAGCAGGACCACATGGTCATAGTATTGCTTTTGCTTTTGAATGTACCTGTGAAGTAAGGATTTTACCAGGTAAGAAGTTTGTCTTTGCTGTTCTCACTAGGAGTTTTAAAATGTCTGGCATGCTTCTGACCCCAGCCTGATTTTTCTGGAGTCTGTAGCTCTGTGCCTGGTCAGTAGGTACAGAAACTGTGCAGATAGTCTCAACACACATTGTAGTGTTTACTGAGAGAGAGAGTGAATCTAAATTTAACTTCTATGGCATGGAGTCTTTAGACCTGGGGTTTAGGCCTATGTGGAGTCCATTTGTGCAGTCTCCTCCTGAATGAAGTCTGATACTCTCTTTGGTGACACAGCTGGAAACTACAACTTCATTAGGGACACAAGTTAACGTGGACTTTTCCAGTTTAATGTTGCGCTTGGACTCTTGGCCACTAAGACCTTTGCTGACACTGAGTGTGTTTGTTTTCTGCTTGGCTTCCCTCTTTCTTCTCTCTGACTGGATTCCCGTAAAAATTGGATGAAAGTTAAACGACAAGACACAAAACATAAAGGTGGAAGGTTGTGGTTATCACTTTGCAAATGGATACTTTTAAATGTTCCAGTACTAATTATATATTAATGAAAAGTTCTTAGAACTCGTTGATAACCATGGAGTCTAAGGCCTGTAGACCAAGAAGCCAGTTGTAGAGGGTGAACAATGGCCTTTTGAAGAGGAATTCCAAAGAGCTGCTAGGCTGTGCAGAGACGTCCCCCCCCTAGAGAAAGGTGTCTTCAGGGTGGGGGTCATAAAAAGCTTAGCAAAGTCCTAGTTTTAATAGATATGATGCTTGTTCTCAAGAAGCTCCCTAGTTTCTGCCATTTTTACAGTGGATGCCTGATGACAATCTTTGACCCAGATATGAGAGGGTGAAGAGACAGAGAAAGAAGATTCTTTGAGGGTTAGGGAGGCAATACTAAGATTTAAGATTGTCTTTGACAAGTTTGATAGCAAATCCTGGAGCAGCAGGCCCATGTTGGACAACCTGCTGACAAAGTGGTTTTAAAACAATTGGGCCTTAGTGTGGAGAGGCTGTCGATGCTGGGAACTGGTTACCCCATGGGGCTTGTGTCATTCAATCCTGCTGTAGTAGTGTCCTATTCCTAGTGCTGTGCTAATGCTGATTCATAGAATACTAATTCCACAAATAGATGATTCCCCATGTTTCTGCTATGTACCTGATACTCAGTAGGCATTGGGGATACATAATAGAAAAATATATGACTTCTGTTCTCTAGGAATTTAGTGTTTTGTTAGATACATAAACAGAAAATATTATGTAGTAAGTAAAATAGAAGTTTGATGCATAAGGCTTAAGGATCCACAGCATAGAGAATGGTTACTTGTGTCTAGAAGGAGGGTGGATATTTGTTAAGAAGGCTTCCTGATGGATGTAGCACTTGGGATGACTCTTAAAGGATAAGTGAGGGTTTGCTTGGTGAAGAAACAGAAGGTGGGGAGATCAGGGGACACTGTGAGCAAATGCATAGAGGTTAGAATAGTTTGGAGGGGGCAGTTTTTACTGGAGTATGAAATGTGAAGCAGGACATGAGAGCAGAAAAGTAGGTATGGGGTCAGATGAAGAGATATGTGTTTACCATGTAAAGAAGTTGTGGCTTTTGGGGTAGCCACTGAAGATTTAGGAGTTCAGCTCCAGGCCAGAATCTTTGTGTCATCTATCAGGCCTGACAACAGGCATTTACAGGCTTTGTCTGGTAGGCCTCATGGGGGAAGGTGTCCTGCCCACACCAGACTTGGTGCATGCCCACTGCATTGCAGTTTTCTAGAGAAAGTTAAGGTCTAACTATCAAGCACCTCACCAGTTCCAGTCCCTGAGGCCAGACATGCTCATGGGTACACCTGTATTTTTAGCCCAAGGCCTCATTATCAGGGACCTTGGCTGAGGCACCTCCTAGGTGCTTCCACTAAGACCTTATCAAGGGTCTTTGGTTGAGACACGTTTCTCCACTTAGTACCATTCCACTTCTGGCTCCTCCCCCTTTCTTTCTCCTGAGCCCCAGAGTCCATAAAGAGTCAGGAGCCATTTGTTTGGGGCCCCTGGGAATTCAATGCCTCCCTGCACCTGAACTACACCCATATGACTCTGGCCTAATGCCAACCCATGGTCAGTGGGGCAAGGAATGGAACACTGTGGAGCTGGTGCCTCTCTTTTGGCCTCTGGCTCTTGCTATCACAGTAGGTGAATAAAGGCTTGATTGTTAAGTTTGGCTCACTGTCCTAACTGACCACCTCAACACTTGATTGCTCAACAGAGGATTTTAGGCAGATAAGTGATATGATCAGAATAGTACTTGAAAGCTTTTTCTGGTGGGTGTGAGACAGATTTGTGAAGTCCAAGCACACATAGAAACCATTGTGTGTCCATTATGTAATCTAGGGAGATAAAATAAAGATAGCAAAGAGGGGATTTTCTTTTTAATGCTTAGGAGGTGAAATTAACTGGATTTAGTAAAAGTTAATTTGCTTACAATCATAAAACTACAAACTCTAGTTAATCCCTAATCTCTTCTTTTCTGTCTTTCCAATCTCACTCTATCCCAAATCCTTTCTGATCAACATCTGAAGTAGGCAAGGAAGGACAGGTTTACAGGGGAAGAGGAATCTACTTTAACAAGGGAATGCCCATCAGACCTGAGTCTAGAGTAGGCAGCTGTGGGGATTTGAGCCCTTGGGGAGTACAGGTCTAGGTGTTGTCAACATACAAGTTATCCAGGGAGCATTCTACACAAGACCAACACTTATGGGAAGAAGAAACTGAGGGAAAAATAAATTTCAAGAAAGAAGAATTGTAAAGAGGTAATGTCCTCATTTTAATTTAAAATGTAAGAAAAATGACTTGTGAAATATAGTATTTTACAAAAATTTTCAGTAGTGATATTCAGAATGTTGAAGGACTGTGTTAAATCGTGTGCCATATCATAGCTGCACCTTCCAAATAACCATGAGGGAAAAAACGCCTTTCATTCTGTCATCCTACTTTTATGTGCTAAAACCATCAGTTTGAAATACCCAGTGTCTGGCAAGAGTTTCTCCCTCCTGTACTCTTGCAGTTACGTACTGTTCGTTGAAATGAACTGCTGTTTGGTATCTTTTGCCCATTTTTCTATCATGTTTGAACTTTATTCTTATTAACTTCTAGATACTTTATATGAGGGAATCAAACTATCTTTCCTACACCAAGTTTGTCATTTACCTTGTGAATTTCCTTTTTATTTAAAGAATTATCTGTGCAAATTTATCTGTTCTCTTTTGACTTGTAAATGATACGCTTTACTGTGGTTTCCTTTATGCCATTGCTACAAAGGAATTTACCCCTTTAAAAAAATGAATAGCTTTTGGTTTTTCATTTATTTATTTTTTATTTATTTTTAAAATATTTTTCCAATTTTATTATTTTTTTGGTTTCAAGATTTAAAAAAAATTTTTTTTAATGTTTATTTATTATTGAGAGAGAGACAGAGCATGAGTGGGGGAGGGGCACAGAGAGAGGGAGACACAGAATCCAAAGAAGGCTTCAGGCTCCGAGCTATCAGCACAGAGCATGACATGGGGCTCGAACTCACAAACCATGAGATCATGACCTGAGCCGAAGTCGGACACTTAACCGACTGAGCCACCCAGGTGCCCCAGTTTCAAGATTTTTAAAAAACACTTAACTGATTTTATTTATTTTCAAGTTTTTAATTTAAATTCTAGTTAGTTAATACATAGGATATTTGGCTCCACCCATGTTGTTGGAAATGACAAGATTTCATTCTT
Source organism: Puma concolor (assembly GCF_028749965.1). Lineage (NCBI taxonomy): Eukaryota > Metazoa > Chordata > Mammalia > Carnivora > Felidae > Puma > Puma concolor. Next base: position 48,363,056 of record NC_141672.1, read on the forward strand.
TTGATGGCTGAATAATATTCCATTGTGTGTATATACTACATCTTCTTTATCCATTCATCAGTTGATGGACATTTGGGCTCTTTCCATAATTTAGCTATTGTCCATAGTGCTGCTATAAACATAGGGTGCATGTGCCACTTCAAGTCTGTATTTTTGTATCCTCTGGGTAAATACCTATTAGTGCAATTGCTGGGTTGTAGGGTAGTTCTATTTTTAACTTTTTGAGGAACTTCCATACTGTTTTCCAGAGTGGCTGCACCAGTTTGCATTCCCATCAACAATCTAAGAGGGTTCCCCTCTCTCCACATCCTTGCCAACATTTGCTGTTTTGTGTATTGTTATTTTTAGCCATTCTGACAGGTGTGAAGTGATATCTCATTGTAGTTTTTTTTTTTTTTTTTAATATTTATTTAGTTTTGAGAGAGAGAGAGGAACAGCACGAGTGGGGTAGGGACAGAGAGAGAGGGAGACACAGAATCCAAAACAGGCTCCAGGATCTGTGCTGACAGCACAGAGCCTGATGCAGGGCTTAAACTCGTGAACCATGAGATGATGACCTGAGTTGAAGTCAGGTACTTAACTGACTGAGCCACCTAGGCACCCCACTCATTATAGTTTTGATTTGCATTTCCCTGGTGATGAGTGATGTTGAGCATCATTTCATGTGTCTATTGGCCATCTGTGTGTCTTCTTTGGAAAAATGTCTATTCATGTCTTCTGCCCATTTCTTAACTGGATTATTTATTTTGGGGTGTTGAGTTTGATAATTTCTTTATAGATTTTGAATACTAACCCTTTATCAGATTTGTCATTTACAAATATCATCTCCCATTCCGTAGGCTGCCTTTTAGTTTTGTTGATTGTTTTCCTTCACTGTGCAGAAGCTTTTAATCTTGATGAAGTCCCGATAGTTCATGTTTGCTTTTGTTTCCCTTGCCTCCAGTGACATGTCTAGTAAGAAGTTGCTCTGGCCAAGGTCAAAGAGGTTGTTAGCTGTGTTCTCCTTTAGGATTTTGATAATTTCCTGTCTCACATTTAGGTCTTTCATCCATTTTGAATTTATTTTTGTGTATGGTGTATGAAAAGTGGTCTAGTTTCATTTTTCTGCATGTTGCTGTCTAGTTTTCTCAACACCATTTGTTGAAGAGACATTTTTCCATTGGATATTCTTTTCCTGCTTTGTCAAAGATTAGTTGACCATATGGTTATGGGTCTATTTCTGGGTTTTCTGTTCTATGCGTCTGTTTTTGTGCCAGTACTATACTGTCTTGATGACTACAGCTTTGTAATATAGCTTGAAGTCTGGAACTGTAATGTTTCCAGCTTTGCTTTGCTTTTTAGGACTGGTTTGGCTATTCAAGGTCTTTTGTGGTTCCATACAAATTTTAGGATTGTTTGTTTTAGCTCTGTGAAAAATGCCTGAGGTATTTTGATAGCAGTTGCATTAAGTGTGTAGATTGCTTTGGGTAGTATAGACATTTTAACAATATTTGTTCTTCTAATCCATGAGCATGGAATGTTTTTCCATTTCTTTGTGTACTCTTCAGTTTCTTTCATAAGTGTTCTATAGTTTTCAGAGTACAGGTCTTTTACCTTTTTGGTTAGGCTTATTACTAGGTGTCTTATTGTTTTGGTACAATTGTAAATGGGATCAATTCCTTGATTTCTCTTTCTGATGCTTCATTATTGGTGTATAGATATGCAGACAGTTTCTATATGTTGATTTTGTATCCTGCAACTTTACTGATTTTGTGTATCAGTCATTTGGGTTTTCTACATAGAGTATCATGTTGTCTGTAAATAGTGAAAGTTTGACTTCTTCCTTACCAATATGGATGCCTTTTATTTCATTATGTTGTCTAATTGCTAAGGCTTAAGACTTCCAATACTAGGTTAAATTACAGTGATGGGAGTGGACATCCCTGCCTTGTTCCTGACCGTACAGTAAAAGCTCTCAGTGTTTCCCCATTGAAGGTAATAGCTGTGGGTCTTCCATATATGACCTTTATGATGGTGAGGTATATTCCCACTATCCCACTTTGTTGAGGGTTTTTATCAAGAATGGATGCTGTTTGGACTCACTGCTGTCAGCACAGAGCTTGCTTCAGATCCTCTGTATCCCCCCCTTTCCCCCTCCCCCACTTATGTGCTCTCTCTTTCTTTCTCTCTCTCTCCCTCTCTCAAAAATAAACATTAAAAAAAAAAGAATGGATACTGTATTTTGATGTATGCTTTTTCTGCATCTATTGAGAAGATCAGATGGTTCTTATCCTTCCTTTTATTAGGTGTTTCACATTGATTGATTTGCAAGCTACTCTTGCAGCCCAGGAATAAATCCCACTTGATCATGCTGAATTATTCTTTTAATGTACTGTTGGGTTCAACTTGCTAGTATTTATTGAGAATTTTTGCATTCATGTTCATCAGGAATATTGGTTTGTAGTTGTCTTTTTTAGTGGGGTCTTTGGTTTTGGTATCAGGGTAATGCTGGCCTTGTAGAATGAGTTTGGATATTTTCCTTCCTTTTCTATTTTTTGAAATAGTTTGAGAAGAATAGATATTAACTCTTCTTTAAATATTTGGTAGAATTTGCCCAAGAATAAATCTGGCTCTGGACCATTCTTTGTTGGGAGATTTTTGATTACTGATTCAATTCCATTCCTGGTTATCAGTCTGTTCAAATTTTCTATTTCTTCCTGTTTCAGTTGGTAGTTTATATGTTTTTTGGAATTTATCCATTTCTTCCACATTGCTCAATTTGTTGGCATATGATTTTTCATAATATTCTCTCACAATTGTTTATATATCTGTGACCTGTCTCATTCATGATTTTATTTATTTGGGTCCTTTCTCTTTATTTTTGATGAGTGTGGCTAGGGGATTATCAGTTTTATTAATTTTTTCAAAAAATCATCTGGTTTCATTGATCTATTCTGGGTTTTTTTTGTTGTTGTTGTTTCTATATCATTTATTTCTGCTGTAAGCTTTATTATTTCCCTTCTGCTGGCTTTAGGCTTCATTTGTTGTTATTTTTCTATCTCCTTTAGGTGTGGTTGATTTTTCTTGCTTGTTGAGATAGGCCTGTATTGCTATATATATACTTCTCTCTTATGACAACTTTTGCTGTATCCCAAGGTTTTAGGACCATCCTGTTTTCCTTTTCATATGTTTCCATGTATTTTTTATTTTCTTTCTTTCTAATTTCCTGGTTGACACATTCATTCTTTAGTGGGATATTCTTTAGTCTCCATATATTTGTGGACTTTCTAAATTTTTTCTTGTGATTGACTTCACATTTCATAGCATTGTGATAGGAAAATATGCATGGTATCATCTCAATCTTTTTGTACTTGTTGAGGCCTAGTATGTGATTTGTGACCTAGTATGTGATCTATTATGGAGAAGGTCTCATGTGCCCTTGAAAAGAATGTGTATTCTGCTATTTTAGGATGAAATGTTCTGAACATATCTGTTAAGTCCATCTGGTCCACTGTGTCATTCAAAGTCATTGTTTCCTTGTTGATTTTCTGCTTAGATGATCTGTCCATTGATACAAGTGCAGTGTTAAAGTCCCCTACTATTACTATATTATTTTCAATGAGTTTCTTTATGTTTGTTATTAATCGATTAATATATTTGGATGCTATCAAGTTGGGGGTATAAATATTTACAGTTGTTAGCTCTTCTTGTTGGATAGACCCCGTTATTATGATATAGTACCCTTCTGCATCTCCTGGTATAGTCTTTGGCTTAAAATCTAGTTTGTCTGATATAATTATGGTTACTCTGGCTTTCTTTTGACACTAGATGGTTCTCCATTCCCTCACATTTGATCTGCAGGTGTCTTTAGGTCTAAAATGAGTCTCTTATAGGCAGCGTATAGATGGGTCTTTTTCTTTTTCTTTTTCTTTTTCTTTTTCTTTTTCTTTTTCTTTTTCTTTTTCTTTTTCTTTTTCCATTCACACACCGTATGTCTTTTGATTGGAGCATTTAGTACATTTACATTCAGAGTGATTATGGGTAGTTATGAATGTAGTGCCACTTTATTACTTGTTTTTTCATTTCTGGAGATTTTCTCTTTTCCTTTCTAGTCTTGGTCACCCTTGGTCTTCTTTTCCACTCAAAGAGTCTCCTTTAATATTTCCTGCAGGGCTGGTTTAGTGGTTATGAACTCCTTTACTTTTCGTTTTCTGGAAAACCCTTTTCTCTCTCTTTCTATTCTGAATGACAGCCTTGCTGGATAGAGTATTCTTGGCTGCATATTTTCCCCATTCAGTATGTTGAATATATAATGCCACTCCTTTCTTGCCTGCCAAGTTTCTGTGGCGAGATCTGTTGCTAACCTTATTTGTCTTCCCTTGTAATTTAGGGACTTCTTTTGTCTTGCTGCTATTAGGGTTTTTTCTTTGTGTCTATATCTTGCAAATTTAACTATGATATGTCTTGGTGTTGGCCTGCTGTTTATTTATTTATTTTGTTTATTTTGATGAGAGTTCTCTGTGCCTCCTGGATTTGGATGTCTGTTATTTTCCACAGATAGGGAAGTTTTCAGCTGTCATTTCCTCAAATAAACCTCTGCCCCCTTTTCCCTCTCTTCTTTTATGACTCCCATGATATGAATGATATTACACTTTATGAAGTCACTGAGTTCCCTAAGTCTACATTCATGATCTAATATTTTTCTTTTCCTCTTCTTTTTACCTTCATTATTTTCCATAATTTTATCTTCTATATCATTTATTCATTCCTTTGCTTCTATCCTTGTAGTCACTACATCCAGTTGGTTTCAAATCTCAGTTATTGTATTTTTCACTTTGGCCTGATTAGTTTTTAGGTCTTTTATCTCTGTGGTAAGGGATTCCCTAGTGTCTTTTCTGCTTTTCTCAAGCCCCACTAGTATCCTTATGATTATTGCTTTATGTTCTAGATTAGGCATATTACTTATGTCTGTTTCTATTAGATCCCTGGCCATGACCTTTTCTGGCATTTTGTCTAGGTCTCTTATTCTGTGTTTTAGGAAAGCCTGTTATGTTTCCTGCTCCTGAGAATAATGGCTTTATGAAGAAGCTGTCATATACTGTCCAGAGCCTGATGCTTCAGGATGTGTGTCTGTTGTATGTGCTTGAGTACTCTGCTGCTGTGTTTTATGGCTCTTTTCTCAGGTCAGTCCTCCCAGACTTTCTCCTTGCCTGCAGCGAGGAAGTGTTTGGACCTTGGCCAGAGTGTGGCGAGTTTTAACTAGGTGTGCTCTAGTCTCCTTGTTTAATGAGACCTGATGCTATTTCCACTAGAGTTGAAGTTTTGCAAAACTCTATGGTTAGTAGACCTGGTGCGTACAGGGGATTTGTGCTGATCTTTGGGGGATGAGCCTACTGCTGGGGTTCTCAGGCACACTTACCTAAGAAATAACACCAGCAGAGTACAGTGGGGGTGAGGGATAGGGATTGGTGTAAGTGGTTTAGGCTGCCACTGTTCTTGCTGTACTACTTAGTGAAGTTAGTTTATGCTGAGGGGTTGGGGAGGGATATGGTGCCAGCCTCTTCTCTCATGTCTAGAGAGGGAAGTTTGAGACCACTGCTATCTGGGAAGCCCTTCCAGAAGTGTGAACAATCTCCTCTCATGTGTCCCAGGCATCTCTCAGATCCCTGGCTGTGTCTAGGCTGTCTGCCCACCTAGCGGTACAGTGCACCTTGGGGTCTATCCAACCAGGCCACTGAGTTTTAAAACTCCAAACTGTAGGGATGTGGTATGGTGGGGAGCTATACCGGTCCTCTGGGGGAGGGCGTAGCCACTCTGGAACTGATACAGGTCTGTCTCGGAAGGACAGTCATATCAAAGCACGGAGTTGTGGAGTTTGGAGGAAAGCACAGCAAAAAGCTGGTGTTCCGGTTAGTCACCCCCAGCAGGTGTCTCTGCACCTATGCTGAGAGGCGTGGAAGGGAAATGGTGGCTGCTGGCTCTTTTGTCCCCAGAATGGCACTGCCACGTCTCCCAGGTATGCTCCAAGAATGGGGAACCGTCTCTCGCACTGAGTCCAAGGGGATCCTCAGATCCCACCATCTGCTCCTAGGCTATCTGCCCTTATTCACAGGAATACTGTAGCACCTGATGGGCTCCACCTCAGTCCTGCCAAGGACCTCCAAAACTCCTCCAGTCTTTGAGCCCCATTGGTCATAAAAGCTCACAAAAGCAGTCCCTCTCATTTTCCCAAAGGTTTTGGGGAAGTGTTTTCCTTGTGTGAACCCCTGTGTGCTCCTCTGTCTCTGTCTGTCTGAACTCTGTCCGTGACCAGAGCTCCTTCCCTCTGCAGCACCTGCCATCTGTTTCTCCCCCAAACTATGTCTCTGAAGTTTCTACCTTCCCTGATGTGGCTCTTCTCCCCCACTCGCTTTGTACTTTATTCTGTCAGTCCTCAGGTCAACTTCTTGGGTATTTACAATGATTTGATATGTATCCAGCTGTGTTCCAGGGACGAGGCAAGCCTAGGGTCCTCCTGCTATTCCATCATCTTAGGTCCTTCTCCATTTTTTCCAGTTTTAGAATTTTGTGCAAAACAAACAACTTTAGTGAAGAGAAGAATTAGTAAATCAAACCTAGGTTTTGCAATTTGTAAATTTCTGCCTGTGGTACTAGGAATTATCTCTGAGATATGGTTGCTAGTGTAAAAGACACCACTACGAGTCTCTTACCCTTTCAGGTTTAGAGGATGACCTAGATTTTGTTTTTTTAGAGCAGTTTTAGGTTTAGAGAAAAGTGAGCACATAGTGAAGAGAATTCTGGTATACCTCCTTTCTCCTTTGTATTCAGTTTCCCTCATTAACATTTTGCATTAGTGTAGTACATTTGTTATAGTTAATGAATGAATAATGACACATTATTAACAAAAGTACATAGTTCATATTAGGATTCATGCTTTCTGTTGTACAGTTCTGTGAGTTTTGACAAATGTATAATGACATGTATTCACCATTATAGTATCAAACAGAATAGTTTCACTGGCCTAAAAAAGTCTCCTGTACTTCACCTATTTATCCCTCTCTTCCATTCCCCAACCACTAATCTTTTACTGTCTCTGTGGTTTTGCCTTTTCCAGAGTGTCATATAGTTGGAATCATACTGACTTAGCCTTTTCAGATTGACTACTTTTACTTAGCAATATGTATTTAATTTTCCTCCATGTCTTTTCATGGTCTGATGGCCCATTTCTTTTTTTTTAAATTTTAATACAGTGTAATTAACATATAGCGCTATATTAGTTTCAGATGTACAATGTAGTGATTCAGCAATTCCATATATCACCCGGTGCTTATCACAGGTGTACTCCTTAATCTCCATCACCTATTTCGCCCATCCCCCCCTACCCCGCCACCTCCCCCACCTCCACTCTGGTAACCATCAGTTTGTTATTTATAGTTAAGCATCTGTTTCTTGGTTTCTCCCTTTTTTCCACTTTACTTTTTTGTTTCTTAAATTCCACCTATGAGTGAAATCACATGGTATCTGTCTTTCTCTGACTTAATTTCACTTAGCATAATACTCTCTAGTTCCATCTATGTTGTTGCAAATGACAGGATTTCATTCTTTTTATGGCTGAATGATATTCCATTGTATGTATATATCACCTCTTCTTCCATTCAACTATTGATGGACACTTGGGCTGCTTCCATAATTTGGCTGTTGTAAATAATGCTGCAATAAACATTGAGGTGCATGTATCCCTTTGAACTAGTGTTTTTGTATTCTTTGGCTAAATACCTAATAGTGTAATTACGGGATTGTAGGATAGTTCTATTTTAAATTTTAAACAGTCGCTGCACCAGTTTGCATTCCTGCCAGCGTGCACAAGGGTTCCTTTCTCTCCACATCCTTGTCATCCTTGTTGTTTCTTGTGTTTTTTATTTTAGCCATTCTGACAGACGTGAGGTGATATCTGTCATTTTGATTTGCATTTCTCTAATGATGATGTTGAGCATCTTTTCATGTGTTTGTTGGCCATCTGCATATCTTCTTTAGAGAAACATCTGTCCATTTCTTCTGGATGGCTCATTTCTTTTTATCACTAAATAGTATCCCATCATATAGTTATACCACTGTTTGTTTATCCATTCACCTATTGAAGACATCTTGGTTGATTCTAAGTTTCAGCATTTATGAATAAAGCTTCTGTAAATGTTGGTGTGTAACTTTTTTTAAATGGATGATGTTTTCAACTAATTTAGGTAAATACTTAGGGGTATGATTTCTAGATCATATGGGAAGATTATGTTTAGCTTTGTAAGAAACTGCCAGTCTGTCTTCCAAAGTGGCTGTACTATTTTGTAGGAGCACTCGCAATGAATGGGTTCCTCTTGCTCCATATCCTTGTCAGCATTTGGTATTGTCAACTTTTTAGAAAATTTTAGCCATTCCAATTGTTGTGGTATCTCACTGTTTTAATTTGCAATTTTGTAATTACATATGATGTTGAGCATGTTTCAATATGCTTATTTGCCATCTGTATATATTTTTTTTGGTGGGGTATCTATTTAGATCTTTTGCCCATATTTTAACTGGGTTGTTTTCTTTTGGTTGATTTGTGGCTTTTTGACAACCAAGAACCTCTATTTTTTAATTTTTAATTTTATTTTTTTACTGAAGTATAATTGACATATAATATCCTATTAGTTTTTGGCATACCTTATGGTGATTTGGTATTTTTATATGTTGCAAAATTATTCCAACAATGAGTCTAATTGCCACCTGTCACATGTAAAGTTATTATAATACTGTTGACTACTGTCAGCATGTTACACAATACGTCTCCATGACTTAATTTTTTTTTGCTGTAGCACTTTATTTTCCTGACCTAGTGATGTGTTGCTGGGGCCTAATGTTCTCATATGACAGTAGAAAACCAAAATTTGTTGTCCTATCTTTTTTTTTTTTTTTTGATGTTTATTTATTTTTGAGAGAGAAAGCACAAGCAGGGGAAGGGCAGAGAGAGAGGGAGACACAGAATCCGAAGCAGGCTTCAGGCTCTAATCTGTCAGCACAGAGCCCGACGCGGGGCTCGAACTCACAAACTGTGAGATCATGACCTGAACCGAAGTTGGACGCTTAACCAACTGAGCCACCCAGGCACCCCTGTTGTCCTGTCTTAAAGAATTGTCCTGTCTTAAAAACCTTACATAAATTAAAAGGATGAGTAAACTTACAGTTGTAAATGCAAACCGTTTTCCACCTCAAGAGAATTATCAGCCCACAGGGTTTTGGCAGGAAAACATTGGATAAGAAAGGAAAGTGGGTCCTAAGGCTTGGACCTTCCCAACTCTGTCAGACCAGCAAGATAGAAATGGCAACTGGTTCAGGACACTTGCCAGCCTCAAGAGAAATCCTAGAATAGGCAGCTGTTACACATTAATACTCTGCACAGATCAAGAACCTCATGGTCTCACAGATTCTCATCAAACCAATGAATTTCTCTTTCCATGACTTTATTTTACAACTGGAAGTTTGTACTTTTTAATCCCCTTCACCTATTTTGCCCATCCTTTAACCCCTACCCCTTTGTGTCTGTTTTATTCTTTTGGTTTTTTTTTTAGATTCCACATATAAGTGAAATCATATGGTATTTGTCTTTCTCTGATTTACTTCACTTAGCATAATACTCTCTAAGTCCATCTATGTTGTCTCAAATGGTAAGATTTCATTCTGTTTTATGACTGAGTAATACTACATTGTGTGTGTGTGTCACATTTTTTTAAATCCATTCATCTATCCATAAACCCTTAGATTGCGTCTGTATCTTGGCTACTGTAATAATGCTGCAGTGAATATAGGAGTACATATATTCTTTTGGATTGGTGTTTTTGTTTCCTTCAGATAAATACCCAGAGGTGGAATTTCTAGATCATATGGTAGTTGTATTTTTTTTTAACGTTTGCTGTTTATATATTTATTTAGAGAGAAGGAGAGAGAGACATAGAGAGTAAATAGAGGAGGGACAGAGAGAGAGGGAGACAGAGAATCCCAAGCAGGCTTCCCGCAGTTAGAACAGAGCCTGATACAGGGCTCGAACTCACCAACCGCAAGATCATGACCTGAACTGAAATTGAGATTTGGATGCTTAACCCACTGACCCACCCAGGCACCCCTGGTAGTTCTATTTTTAACTTTCTGAGGAGCCTCTGTTCTCCATAGTGGCTGTACCAATTTACATTCACACCAGGAATCTACAAGGATCCTTTTTCTCCACATTTTCATGAGCACTTTTTTTTGTCGTTGTTGTCTTTTTGATAATAGCCAGTCTGACAGATGTGAGGTGATACTGTAGTTTTGATTGTCATTTCCCTGATCATTAGTGATGTTGAGCATCTTTTCATGCACCTGATTGTAGGTCTTCTTTGGAAAGATGTCTACTCAAGTACACTACCCATTTTTAAATTGGGTTATTTGGGTTTTTTTTTTTAATGTTTATTTTTGAGAGAGAGACAGACAGACAGAAAGACAGACTGGGAGTCAGTCATCAGGGGAGGGGCAGAGAGAGAGGGAGACACAGAATCCGAAGCAGGCTCCAGGCTCTGAGCTGTCAGTAGAGCCAGACACAGGGCTCGAACCCACAAACCGTGAGATCATGACCTGAGCTGACATCAGACACTTAATCGACTGAGCCACCCAGGCATTCCAGTGTTTTTTTTTTTTTTTTTTTTTTTGAGTTGTATAAGTTCTTTTATATATTTTAGATATGAGCTCCTTATTGGATGTATGATTTGCAGATATTTTGTTCCATTCAGTAGGTTGTCTTTTCCTTTTGCTGATGATATTCTTTGCTGTGTAAAAGCTTTTTTGTTTGATCTAATCCCATTTGTTTGTTTTTGCTTTTGTTGCTTTTGCCTGAGGGGACTAGTCCAAAAGACAGATATCAAAGAGCTTACTGACTATGTTTTCTTCTAGGAGTTCTGTGATTCCAGGTCTTACATTCAAGTCTTTAATCCATTTTGAATTTATTTTGGTACATGGTATAAGATGATGGTCCAGTTTTATTCTTTTGCATGTAGCTGTCAGTTTTCCCAGCACCATTTAAGAGTTCTTTTGTGTTTTATGAATACAAATATTTTATCAGACCTGTTAACAAATATTTTCTCCCAGGCTTGGCTTATTTTTCATTCTCTCAGCAGTATCTTTTGCAAAGTAGGAGTTTTGTTTATTTGTTTGTTTTTGAGAGAGAGAAAGAGTAGGGGAGGGACACAGAGAGAGGGAGAAATAGAATCTTATGCAAGCTTCACACCCATTATGGAGCCCAGTGTGGGGCTTGGTCATGGGCTCAATCCCATGACCTTGAGATTATGACCTGAGCTGAAATCAAGAGTCGGATCTTTGATATTCAGGAGAGTCAAGATGGCAGAAAAGTAGGGAAACCAGAATTTCCCTTGTCCCTCAAATACATTATTGAGGTCAAAACACTTGGAATTCCAGGAATCCATGCTACAGAATGACAGAAACATCTCCATGGGTGTACAGAGACAGCTTGGTGGGACAGAGGTGCATGTTTGCAAATTGGGAGAGATAAAATGGGCAGTGTAGGCATGGAACAGGGGAACCCCTTTGATGGAGAGACAAAAGGAGGAGAGAGAGGCTGTGGAAGTGTGGGACTGTATTTTGACATGAGAAAAACTTCTCTGGATGATGGACTGAGGAACAAAAAATACAGAGAGAACCAGTTTCTACCTTGTAAACAGCCTTAGGAATGAAGATCAGTTTTCAGGGTTGCATGACTTTCTCCAGACCAGAGCCAGTCATATGCTTGTGGAAAATGATGAAGCTGAGAAAAAGAGGGATAGGAAATTACTAGACCATGAGGGGAGAATTAGAGACCTAAGTGATTCAATGAAATGCAATAATATTCATATATAGGAATTCCAGAAGAAGAAGAGAGAAAGAAAAGGGCAGAGGGTTTCTTTGAACAAATTATAGCTGAGAACTTCCCTAATCTGGGAAAGAAAGCAGACATCCAAGTCCAGGAGGCACTGAGAACTCCCTTCAAATTCAAAAACAGATGAACACCATGACATATCATAATGAAACTGGCAAAATACAAAGATAAGAGAGAATTCTGAAAGCAGCTAGGGATAAATGGGCCTTAACCTACATAAGGGTATAGCAGACCTGTCTACTGAAATTTGGCAGGCCATAAGGGAGTGGCAGGAAATATTCAATGTGCTGAATAGGAAAAATATGCAGCCAAGAATCCTTTATCTAACAAGGCTGTCATTCAGAATAGAAGAAATAAAGGCTTTCCCAGACAAACAAAAACTAAAGCAGTTCATGACCACTAAATCAGCTCTGCTGGAAATCCTAAGGGGGAGCTCTGTGAGTGGAAAGCAGCAAAGACTACAAAGGACCAGAGACATCACCACAAGCACAAAACCTACAGATAATGACACTAATCCATATTATTCAATAATCACTCTGAATGTAAATAGACTAAATACCCCAGTCAAAATATATAGGGTATCAGAATGGATAAAAAACAAAGATCCATCTCTATGCTGCCTACGAGAGACTCATTTTAGGCCTGAAGACACCTGCAGACTGAAAGTGAGGGGATGGAGAACCATCTAGCATGCTACTGGAAGTCAAAAGAAATCTGGGATAGCCATACATATATCAGACAAACTAGATTTTAAACTAAGGACTGTAACAAGAAATGAAGAAGGTCAGGGGCGCCTGGGTGGCTCAGTCGGTTAAGTGGCCGACTTCGGCTCAGGTCACGATCTCACACTCCGTGAGTTTGAGCCCCGCGTCGGGCTCTGTGCTGACCTCTCAGGGCCTGGAGCCTGTTTCAGATTCTGTGTCTCCCTCTCTCTGACCCTCCCCCATTCATGCTCTGTCTCTCTCTGTCTCAAAAATAAATAAACGTTAAAAAAAAATTAAAAAAAAAAAAAAAAGAAATGAAGAAGGTCATGATATAATAATTAAGGGGTCTACCCATCAAATAGAGCTAACAATTATAAATGTTTATGCCCCCAACATGGAGTACCTGAATATATAAATCAATTAATCACAAACATAAGCAAACTTATTGACAATAATACTGTAATTATTGATAATAATACTGTAAGGCTTTAATATTCCACTTATAGTAGTGGACAGATCATGTAGGCAGAAAATTAATTGGGAAACAATGGCCTTCAAGGATACACTGGAGCAGTCGGATTTAGCAGATATATTCAGAAGTTTTCATCCAAAAGCAGTAGAGTACACATTCTTCTCGAGTGCACATGGAGCATTTTCCAAAATAGATCGCGTACTGAGTCACAAAACAGCCCTCAACAAATATAAAAGGATTGAGATATTTTATATTTATGTATATTTTCAGATCACAATGCAATGAAACTTGAAATCAATGTCAAGAAAAACTTTGGAAAGCCTCCAAATACATCGAGATTAAAGAACATCCTACTAAAGAATGAATGGGTCAACCAGGAAATTAAAGAAGAAATTAAAAAATGTATGGAAGCAAATGAACACATGATAGCCCAAACCCTTTGGGATGCAGCAAAGACAGTCTTAAGAGGAAAATACATTGCAATCCAGGCCTATCTCAACAAGCAAGAAAGATCCCAAGTATAGAACCTAACCTCATACCTAAAGGAACTAGAAACAGAGCAGCAAAGAAAAGCCCAAAGCCAGCAGAAGAAGAGAAATAATAAAGATTAGAACAGATAATATAGAATCCAAAAACAGTAGAACAGATTGATGTGTCTAAGAGCTGGTTTTTTTGAAAGAGTAAAATTGATAAGCCCCTAGCCAGACTTCTCAAAAAGAAAATAGAGAGGACCCAAATAGATAAAACCATGAATAAAAGAGGAGAGAGAGATCACAATCAACACCACAGAAATACAAACAATTATTAGAGAATACTATGAAAAATTATATGCCAACAAACTGGACAATCTGGAAGAAATGGACAAATTCCTAGACACCCACACACTACCAGAACTCAAACAGGAGGAAATAGAAAATTTGAACAGACCCATAATCAGTGAAGAAATTGAATCGGTTATCAAAAATCTCCTAACAAGTAAGAGTCCTGGACCAGATGGCTTCCCAGGGAAATTCTATGAGACATTCAAAGCAGAGTTAATACCTATTCTTCTCAAGCTGTTCCAAAAAATAGAAACAGAAGGAATGCTTCTTAACTCATTCTATGAAGCCACCATTACCTGGATTCCCAAGCCAGAAAGAGACCCACTAAAAAGGAGAATTACAGGCCAATATCCCTGATGAATGTGGATGCAAACATTCTCAACAAGATACTAGCAAATCGAATTCAACACTATATTAAAAGAATTATTCACCACCATCAAGTGGAATTCATTCCTGGGCTATAGGGTTGGTTCAGTATTCACAAATTGATACATCACATTAATAGAAGAAAGGGTAAGAACCATATGATCCTGTCAATAGATGCAGAGTAAGTATTTGACAAAGTACAGCTTCCTTTCTTAATAAAAACCCTCAAGAAAGTCAGGATAGAAGGAACATACCTAAACATCATAGAAGCCGTACATGAAAAGCCCACAGCTAATATCATGCTTAATGAGGAAAAACTGAGAGCTTTCACTCTGAGGTCAGGAACATGACAGGGATGTCTACTCTTACCACTGTTTGACATAGTGTTGGAAGTCCTAGCATCAGCAGTCAGACAACAAAATGAAGTGAAAAGCATCCAAATTGGCAAAGAAGTCAAACTTCACTTTCCACGGATGACATGATACTCTACATGGAATACTCAACAGACTGCACCAAAAAACTGCTAGAACTGATACATGAATTCAGCAAAGTTGCAGGATATAAAATAAATGTCCAGAAATCAGTTTCATTTCTATACACCGATAAAGAAGCAACAGAAAGAAATATCAAGGAATTGATCCCATTTACAATTGCACCAAGAACCATGAAATACCTAGGAATAAACTTAACCAAAGAGATGAAAGATATGTATGCTGAAAACTATAAAAAGCATATGAAAAAAATTGAAGGAGACACAAAGAAATGAAAAAACATTCCATGTTCATGGATTAGAAGAACAAATATTGTTATAATGGGTATACACATTGGATATAATGTGTATACCCAAAGCAGTCTACACATTCAATGCAGTCCCAATCAAAATTGCACCAGCATTCTTCTCAACTAGAACAAACAGTCCTAAAATTTGTATGGAACCACAAAAGACCCCAAATAGCCAAAGTAATATTGAAAAAGAAAACCAAAGCAGGAGGCATCACAATCCTGGACTTTAGCTTCTATTACAAAGCTGTAATCATCAAGACAGTATGGTATTGGTATAAAAATAGACATATAGACCAATGGAATAGGATAGAGAACCCAGAAATGGACCAACAAATGTATGGCCAGCTAATCTTTGACAAAGCAGGAAAAAGTATCCAATGGAAGAAAGACAGTCTCTTTAGCAAATGGTGCTGGGAGAACTAGACAGCAACATGCAGAAGAATGAAACTGGACCACCGTCTTATACCATACACAAAAATAAAATAGATGAAAGACTTAATGTGAGACAGGAAACCATCAAAACCCTAGAGGAGAAAGCAGCCAACAACCTCTTTGACCTCAGCCACAGCAATTTCTTACTTGACGTGTCTCCAAAGGCAAGAGAAGTAAAAGCAAAAATGAACTACTGGGACCCATCAAGATAAAAAGCTTCTGCACTGCAAAGGAAACAATCAACAAAACTAAAAGGCAGCAGACGGAATGTGAGAAGATATTTGCAAATGACATATTGGATAAAGGATTAGTATAAAAAATATATAAAGAACTTACCAAACTCCACCTGAAAAACAAATAATCCAGTGAAGAAATGGGCAGAAGACATGAATAGACACTTTTCCAAAGAAGATATTCAGATGGCTAACAGACACATGAAAAGATGCTCAACCTCACTCATCAGGGAAATACAAATCAAAACCCCACTGAGATACCACCCCACATCAGTCAGAGTGGCTAAAATTAACAACTCAGGAAACAACAGACGCTGGGGAGGATGTGGAGAAAGGGGAACCCTCTTGTACTCTTGGTGGGAATGCAGACTGGTGCAGCCGCTCTGGAAAACTGTGGAGGTTCCTCAAAAAGTTAAAAATAGAATTACTGTATGACCCTGCAATAGCACTACTAAGAATTTATCCAAAGGTTACAGTAGTGCTGAGGCATAGATGCACATGTACCCCAGTGTTTATAGCAGTGCTTGATAGCCAGGTTATGGAAAGAGCCCCTATGTCCATCAACTGATGAATAGATAAGATGTGGTATATATATACAATGGAATACTACTTGGTGATGAAAAAGATTGAAATCTTGCCTTTTGCAACAACATGGATGGAACTGGAGGGTATTATGCTAAGTGAAATAAGCCAGTCAGAAAAAGACAAATATCACATGTTCTCACTCATGCAGAATTTGAGTATCCTAATACTTATCCTTATCCTACATAGGGGAAGGGAAGGAAAAATAAGTTACAGAGAGGAAGGCAAACCCTAAGAGATTGTTAAATACAGAGAGAAAACTGAGAGTTGATGGGGGTGGAGGGTTGGGGAGGTGGGGCAAATGGTTGATGGGCATTGAGGAGGGCACTTGCTGGGATGAGTACTGTGTGTGGTATGTAATTGATGAATCTTTGGGATCTACTCCCGAAGCCAAAACTATACTGTATATGCTGTATGTTAGCTAACGTGACAATAAATTATTTACAAACAACAGACGCGAAATTTAGGGAACAAAACAGATGAGCATATGGGCAGGGGGGTGGAAAGAAATAAGAGAGAGGGAAACAAACCATAAGAGACTCTTAATGATAGCGAACAGACTGAAGGTTGATAGAGGGAGGGAGGTGGGGATGGGCTAGGTGGGTGATGGGTATTAGGAAGGCACTTATTTTGTTTTTTTTTTTTGTTTTTTTTTAAATTTTTTTTTTCAACGTTTATTTATTTTTGGGACAGAGAGAGACAGAGCATGAACGGGGGAGGGGCAGAGAGAGAGGGAGACACAGAATCGGAAACAGGCTCCAGGCTCTGAGCCATCAGCCCAGAGCCTGACGCGGGGCTCGAACTCACGGACCGCGAGATCGTGACCTGGCTGAAGTCGGACGCTTAACCGACTGCGCCACCCAGGCGCCCCAGGAAGGCACTTATGATGAGCACTGGGTGTTGTATGTAAGTGATGAATTCTTTAAAAATTCTCCTGAAATCAATATTGCACTGTATGTTAACTAACTGAAATTTAAATAAAAATTTTAAAAGAGAAAAAAAAAAAGTCAGACACTTAATCAACTGAGCCACCCATGTTCCCCAAAGCAGAAGTTTTTAATAATAATGAATTCCAGCCTAACACTTTTTTCTTTCATGGATTGTGCTTTTGGTGTTGTATCCAAAAATTCATTGCCAAATACAAGTTCACCAAGATTTTCTTCTATGTTATCTTCCAAAAGTTTTATAGTTGGATGTTTTACATTTAGATCTCTGATCTATTTGAGTTATTCTTGTGAAAGTGTAAAGCCAGCGTCTAATTTCATTTGTTTGCATGTGGATGTCCAATTGTTTTAGCTATCCTTTCTCCATTAAATTGTTTTTGCTTTATTTGTGTGGTTGTATTTATTATCTTAGTGTTATAATGGTTTCTGTTTTTCGTTTAAATCTTTGATGTTTGGAATTTAACTTAGTGAATGGTATAAGGAATGGATTTAGCTTTATATTAGCCAGGTAGCTACATAATTATCTCAACACAACTGAGATTAGTGGATCTTTCATTATTCAAGATGTTGCCTTTTATACTCAACTCTCATAAATATATATTTAGGTCTATTTTTGCACTTTCTGTTTCATTTCTGTATATCGCAGTACCATTGCTTTAATAATTGAGCCTTGGGGCGCCTGGGTGGCGCAGTCGGTTAAGCGTCCGACTTCAGCCAGGTCACGATCTCGCGGTCCCTGAGTTCGAGCCCCGCGTCGGGCTCTGGGCTGATGGCTCAGAGCCTGGAGCCTGTTTCCGATTCTGTGTCTCCCTCTCTCTCTGCCCCTCCCCCGTTCATGCTCTGTCTCTCTCTGTCCCAAAAATAAATAAACGTTGAAAAAAAAAAAATAATTGAGCCTTTATAATATAATAGATGAACGGTCCAGGCCCTTCATATTTCTGTTTTTAGAATTTCTTATTTGTGTTGTTTACATATGACATTTAAAATTAACTTGTCTGGTTTCTTCCCCTCCCTGACTAAATCCTACTGATATTAAATTCATAGAAATTATTTTAGGGACAGTTGACTTCTCTATAATGAATCTTCCCATCCCAGATCCTGATGTTTTTCCATTTGTTCAGCTTTTCTTTTTTATCCTCCAATAGTGTTTTAATATGTTCATCATCTATGACTGGACACAAGTATATTGCTACATATTTTATCTCTCTAGTTTCTGTTGTAAATGGGTTCTTTTCTTTCATTGTCTTCTAACATACACACAGTGATATTTTATGGGCGTGTATCTATGTATAATACACGTATATGTGAAATACAGAAGTATGATGTATAGTTATATGTATAATATATATAAATATATGAATACTGATTTCTGTATATTAAATTTGTGCCCTTTGATCTTCCTGAATTTTTATTATTTTATGA
This sequence comes from Puma concolor, assembly GCF_028749965.1. Lineage (NCBI taxonomy): Eukaryota > Metazoa > Chordata > Mammalia > Carnivora > Felidae > Puma > Puma concolor. The sequence goes on from NC_141672.1 coordinate 48,381,726, forward strand.
GAGACTGGAGGGACATCTGGGTGGTTTAGTTGGTTTTGGCACAGGTCACGATCTCATTGTTTGTTTGAGCCCCATGTCAGGCTCTGTGCTGATGGTGTGGAACCTACTTGGGATTCTCTCTCTCCCTCTCTCCCAGACCCTTCTCCACTCACATGCAGTCTCTCTCTGCCCCTGCCCCACTTGCTGCACACTCTCTTGCTCTCTCAAAATAAACATTAAAATAAAAGACTGAAACAAGAAACTAGTTAGATTACAGGAACAATATCTTTATTGTAGAATGCATGAGAAATATAGAAAGCCATGAAAATCTCACCTAAAATGCTTCATAATCCCATTACCTGGAGCTGAACAGCTCTTTATGTTTATATCCTTGAGTGTTTTTTTCTAAGACACTGTTATTTGATATTACATACATACATAAGAGCTTTATCTTTTTTCTAAGATAGCATTATCTGATACTAAATATGTACATAGCTATTCGTATATATTGTATATTATATAGTATGTATATAGTTATATGTAAATAATTTTTCTAAATTTAAGTTAAGAATTTTATTAGGCAATAAACTGTTGAGCCAAAACTTACTGGCATTTATTCAAATATGTTAATTTCAATTAACTTGTCAGTTATTTTTAAAAAAATTTTTTTAAAGTTTATTTTTGAGGGGGGCAGACAGAGAGAGAGAGAGAGAGAGCACTTGTGCGCGCTTGCAAGCGGGAGAGGGGCAGAGAGAGAGGGAGACACAGAGTCTGAAGCAGGCTCCAGGCTCTGAGCTGTCAGCACAGAGCCCGACATGGTGCTCAAACTTACCAACTGTGAGATCATGACCTGAGCCAAAGTCAGACACTCAACCAACTGAGCCAACCAGGTGCCCCTAACTTGTCAGTTATTTTTGACCTAAATCTACTTTTTAAAACTTCATAATCAAAAAAAATAAATATTTGTGGATAATGTTTGGATTGTTTTTATATTTCTTAAAAATACTTTTATGTATACTTAAAATGTACATTTGAGAATATTTATATGTTTTATTTGGCTTGCTTTTTAAAAAGGTGTAACCATGCTATTTTTTTCTTCAAAGCATTTTAATTTGTTCTTTATGTAGAGTGTTTTGATTGAGACCAGTGATCTGCTATTATATTTGACTTTGCTTCTTTGGCAGAAAGAGAGATCAAGGTTTTAGCTAACTTTTTATTCTTTTAATATAGGAAAATTGCAATTGAGAAAAAGATTAAGTTAGTAAAAATCTAAAAATAGAATAACAGGTATAAAGTTAGGGTAAGCTTGACACAAAATAGTTAAAGAATTCTATATTTTAGACCATTTATTGCCAGTTAAGTATGTTTTTGGTAAGATATTTAAAATATTCCTAAAATATCATTGGTTAAAAATATACTGACATATTGATCTATTAAAATTTTCTTGCCTTGATTTTTTCAGGATGTATTAAGTCACATAAACCAAGTGTTTAGAGTACCATACAGCTGCATGTGTGTAAGATAGCAGGTATTAAGTCCAGAACTCTGAAGGGTCTCAGATGTTACCCTGCTTGGGTATATAATTGCAGAAACACCAGCCCTCTGAATCAGCAATCAGACCCCTCAACAGTGATAGCAGCCAGGGTAGCATGGTAGTGCTAAGTCCCTCTACCCAGTTCTCCACAGAGCAGTAAAGTAAGAACCGTATGCTTACACCTGTACTGATAGTAAGGTTTGGAGGAGAACTCAGAAATTATGACTCTCTGAGCTTCTATAGGAGCTGGAACATCTAATATTTCCTTCTGGAGATTGAGTGCTAGGCTTATCTTTTTCTCTGAAAGTTAACAAATCCTCTCTGGGGCAGGAGAAGGAGGTTTCTGTCCCTAAATTTTTCTCTTTGGCTCCAGGGAAGATAGGAAAGGTTTTATAGCTCTTTGAATGGGAGCTGATGGCTTCTAAGGAAAGGAGACTAGTTTAGAAGGTGCCGAGGAGACAGTTTCCAACGTCATATCCTGCCAGGCAGGTTTCATCTGCAGGAGACTTGGACTGTGTAGGAACACTGAGAAATCCAGGGAGGATTGTCTTCTAAAAGGGGCATATATAAATATATGTTTATGGCTTATATGTATATGGCACAGATACTGAAGGTTTGCAGGAAACTGATAATACAGGTTGACAGGAATGGAATGGGGGAGCTGGGATTGGGGGAAGGTGTTGTAGGTAGACTGTTAACTTTTTGGTTCCTTGTGTTTTGAACCATATGGAAAATGATACCAATTTGCAAAATAAATACAACTTATATTAAGAATGAGTATTGGGATTTATATTCTAGAAGTTCTTAGCCATGGTTTCTAAAATATACATAGTTAAATCTCGTGGAATTCAGTGGTTTGATAATTACATGAGGAAAATTTTACTCCCAGTTTTTGGATGAAAAGGGGTAATATTTAGAAAAATAAAGTTAAAGTAGCAACTAATATTTATTTGTTGATTGACAATATCATATATCTAACCAGTGTGAGGGAGGTCAAGTGAGGTATAGGAGATTAAGGCACTATAATCTCAAATGAGGATTAGAAGGTTGTATAATTTGTTCTTCTCCCTGTGTTGTTTTCCCTCCTTCCCCTCCTCCTCTCTTTTTTCTTTTTTCTTTTTTTATAGAAGTTCATTTATTTTGAGACAGAAAGTGTGCACTGAAGGGGCAGAGAGAGAGAGAGAGTAGAGAGAGAGAGAATCACAAGCAGACTCCACGCTGTCAGCAGGGAGTCTGATGCGGGTCTGGAACTCATGAACCGGGGGATCATGACCTGGGCCAAAATCGAGAGTCAGATACTTAACCAACTGAGGCACCCAGGCGCCCCTCTTTTCTTTAAAAAAAAAAAAAAAATTTTTTTTTTGTCACAGGGATTTTGGTATGGGAAAATAGAAGAGAATATTCCCTTTTTTACTGGCGTTTTAGAATCTGAGTAATGACAGAAACATAATGTAAAAATAGTCTTTTTTTCCAAAAAAAAAGGCTGAAAGCCTGCTGCTCCAAAAGCAGGGTCAAATAGACTCTTCAGTTTCTTTTTTTTTCTTTCTTTCTTTCTTTCTTTTTTTTTTTTTTTTTTTGACACCCATTCAGTTCTGGGTTATATATCTTATGTACCCAATGGTTGTGATAGGAGGGTGTCCAGAAAAGAATGCCAAGCAAAAGGAATGCCTTTCTAGAGCAGGGAGAGCGCCCAGGTCAGAGCAACCCCAGGCTGGTTTACCCCATCATTAAACAAGGAAATGCCAAGACAGACTTTTCCTTTTACCCATTTCTGTCAGTTTTCTCCTCTTTGTGACTTGAATGAAAGAGCACAGGCTTATGCATGGATCCTAGAGATCCTTCGATGTCCCCATATTCTGGAAATTAACATTAAAAACTTATTAAAGTTAGGAAGCCACTGGGAAACAATCATGGAGATCATTAGATTATGAATGTCATTAGTTTTGGTTATTATTATCTCATGGATAATGACTACTTAATGAGCTTTGGGACATTAGGCAAGGTAACCTCTCTAAGCCCCATGACCTTATCTGCAAAATGGAGTTAATGATAGTACTGATCTCAGATGGTTGCTATGAAAATTAAGCAAGACTGAGTGCATTTCTGAGTGTTTTTAGTTATAAGCCTCTGAATCTGGGTCTGACTGGCTTAAGCAGAAAAGGATTTGGAGTGGATATAGGAAATCTCAGGCTCACTAGAAGGGCTGGAGAACTGGACTCAGACTTAATACAGCTCTAAATTATAGTCAAAGCATGATACACAGCTAGTCTGGGGATGACCTGTAGCATTACTGCTGAGTGTCAGATGCCACAGCCTGTGTCACCTATGCTGGGGCTGTCATTGATACTGTTGTCATTCCTGCTTTTAACATTTTTAAAAAAGGTTTATTAATTTTGAGCGGGAGAGAGAAAGCACCAGCAGGGAGGGGCAGAGAGAGAGGGAGAATCCTGAGCAGGCTTTGCACTATCAGCACAGTGCCTGACGTGGGGCTTGATCCCATGAACTGGGAGATCATGACCTGAGCCAAAATCAAGACTCAGATGTTTAACTGACTGAGCCACCCAGGCGCCCCTGTCATTTAAAGCTGACTGTTGCTATGTTGCCTCTTGAAATAATTCTATACTGTCCCGTATACTTTACATCACTGGCTTCTGGTCCAGAATGTTAGGTAAGTGATCCTGGGTCTTATGGCCATGCCTTGCAGCAGGAAGCCTAGAAGAGCAAGTTTATGACATCATTAACTTTTGATGTGTGTGTGTGGGAGGGACTTGAATACCTAGAAAACTGGAAATCCCCAAAGCAAAAGAGAGGAGTTCAGAGCTGGTCAGTTCCCAAACTGATAAAATTACCATTACCATGGAGTGCTTAGTACTATGCCTGACATGTGGTAGGTGCCCCCCAAATGTTGACTTTTGTTAATTTATAGTTGCCAGTTTTGTTGAGAAGCAAGGTTAGGGGGATTTCTACTCCCAGATACGGTTTTTGAAGCAAATGGATTAGAGTTGCTAGAGCAATAAAGGTGAATGGGCAGATGTAATTTCTGGGCTTACAGTTTCCATGGTAGCTCAGTTAAGTTCACTAGATGGCACCTCCCCACAGACTGAAATGTCTCAAAGGTAATTCTGGACAGGCTAGCTAAAATGTATAAGCAGCAAAAAACCCAAATTGCCACCAAGACTCCCTTACTATTCATTAGATACCTCCCTTTTCACCTGGTTTCCCATTTATGAGTGGTCAATAATAGCACAGTTTGGCCTTAGTGCCAGAAGACCTGAGTTTGAATCTCAGCTCTACCAGTGACTGTCACTATGACCTCCACAAGTTACTTAATCCCTCAAACTGTTTTTTGTGTGTGTTCATGTGTGTGCGTGTATGTGTGTGTGTAATAAATAATATTTAAATAATGCCATTGAGGATTTAAATTTAAATGAAAACTTGAAAATATCTAGCATATAGTGAGTAATGCCTTGTAAATATTTCTTTTAAAAACAAAACAAGAGGGAAGCCTGGGTGGCTCACGGTTTTGTGAATTTGAGCCCCACAGGGGCTCTGCACTGAGTGTGTGGAGCCTGCTTGGGATTCTCCCTCTCTGCCCCTTCCCCCCACTCATACTCTCTCTCTGTCTCTCAAAATAAATAAATAAACTTTAAAAAACTGTAAAAATTAAAAAAAAATAAAACAAAGAGCCCTGGCAATTACAGAATATCAAGTTTTACATTTCTTTTAAAAAATTGAAGAAATCTATAATGTAGATGTAAGCCAGTGTAATTTAGGGTACTTACTTCAGGGTACCCATAAAGTAATAGTTTTATAATAATACTAAGACATTATTTGCCTTTTTCATTCTCATTCTCTTATGAATTCAGTTTTCAGAGTCTATATGATATACTGTGTGATGTCACAACAGATTGAGTGAAAAAGCAGATATGGGAATCCAGCTGTCTTATGTTAATCCAGATATTAAAGAGATTTGCAAAAATGTAAAACAATGCTACTCTTATCACCAACTTTTTCTTTTGTTTTGGAAAATTTAGTTATTTTAAAATAAAGTGTTACTATGCAGTGGTGTTTATTATTTTTACAATAAATAACAAATATTTTTAAATTGCTGTTTTAATTTCTATTTTAACTTCTATTTAATTTATAATTTAATTACTATAAATAGATATAACCTACATAAACAAAAGCTCTTTGAGGGGCTCAGTGATTTTTAAAGGTACAAAAGTATCCTGAGACCAAAAAGTTTGAGAACTGTTGTGTAAGCAGAAAGTACCATGTTTTCCGTAAGAAGAAACCATGGTTGACTAATCTATTGGAAATAGTTTATTTAAGTACATGAACATGAGACAATTTTAAAAAATTCTTTAAGTTTAGCCTAACAAAAATACACACACACACACACACACACACACACACACACACGGGGATTAAGTGGAATGAGTTGCTATGGATAATTTATACAGAACTGGAAAATTTAAAAAGGAAATTCTTTTGGGTGAAGAAATGTGACTAATTAGTCTGATCTATACACTGAAAAGATGATTTGGAAGAATTATGGTCAAGTGGAAAGATCATTGAATTAGGAATGAAGAGACCGGTTTTATGTTCTGTTCCTGGCTCCTCAATTCCATAAATGTATTTTTGAGTAAGTAAGCTCTTTTTCTGTTTTGGATTTGCACTTCTTCAAATGAATGAGAATAAATAATTCCCACCTTGTTTTTTCTTTCATGCATTCAACAAATATTGTTTATTTAGTGTACTATGTTCTATTCTAAGTTATTGTGGATATAGTGATAAAATATGCAAGGTCCTGATGAAAGAAGGAAACAGTTCAATAAGAAAGGCAGGGATAAGCAAGTAAATAAATATATAAGCAATTATAAATTGTGATAAGAACTAGGAAGGATCAGATAATGTAAATTAAAGAGAAAATGCTACAGACTTACTTACATAGCACCAACAGGGATGGTTTCTTTGAGGCAATGATATTTAAACTGAGACCAGATATGTGAGAAGGAGCAGAGGGAATAGTCTTCAGCAACAAGAATTGTGTGTACAAAGTCCCTCAGGTGTGCCAAAAGTATGTAGACCTGAGGAATGGTAAAACAGTACAGAGTTGGGAGAAGTAGGTCATGCAGAGCCTTATACTCTCTGAAAAGAAACCTTCAGTTTAGATGTGTAAAGGGCTGAAATGTGTTCAAGGCTTAGAGATTTGTAAGGGATTCTTTGACCAGAGTGGGATGTTAGTGAATGCAACTTAAATATATTAAGGTGGTTTGGGTGGAGAATGAGCACCATTTCTCACAATTGTTCCTGGTTGATGTTCATAGGGACAGACAAATGATTGAGAGAGTGATTTTAAATCAGTATTAAAATGCTTAGGTTCTTACTACTGATAATTTGTTCAAAAGACTTAAGTTTCTTTTTTTGATTAGGTTCTTTAACTTACTCAAAATATATGTTAGATAACTATATATCAGATTTTTCTACAAATTACATCTGTTTATTTCAGTGCTCTTCTTTTTAATGAAGTAAAATATATTACCACCCTGGAAGACCTACAGAACATAGAAAATTCTCTGAAAGGAAAAGCAAACATTGCATTCTCATATGTAAGAGCCATCGGAACACCAGGTATTGAGCTTTTCTTTTAATCTTTGTTGTGCCTGTACACTTTTCTGAGAATGTTGAAGGACTTAAAATGGCATCCTTACTAGTATGTTTTCTTTCTTTAAACAAGCAGCATAGTATCGTGGTTGAAAAAAACCCTGGAGCCAGATTGCCTAGGTTAGATACCCTGTCCCGACAACTTACAGTATGACCTTGGACAACTTAATGTAACTTTAGGCTTTTTAATCAGTAAAATGGTGAAAATAATTTGTGCCTACCTTTTAGTGTTATTGTGAGGACCAAATGAATTCAAATAATTAAAGTATTTCCTGGCGTATAGTAGTGTTCTGGAAGTGTTAATTACTATTTTTATTTCCTTATAGTCCTCATGGTACCTGGTATAGTAGTCTATAGTATTTGATAAATGTTGACTAAATGCTTTTCTTTTTTAATATATACCATTTATGACTTTTTCCTGATTTAAAAAAAAATGTATAGTTCTGACAGCATCATCTTGAGCATTAATATATAATTTTGTAGTAAAGAAGTTTATAAACATGAACAAAGTATAGTTATGCTTTCAGGACTTTTATTTGTTAATGGTTGTAACTTGATCATGTTAATATAAAATGTTAAAGATATTTTAAAAATCACATATGCTCTAGGAAATAAAATCATTTATTGTAAATCACTGTTTAAAAAATGTTTATTTTTGAGAGAGAGAGAGAGAGAGAGAAAGAGGGAGGGGCAGAGAGAGGGGAACAGAGGATCCAAAGTGGGTTCTGCGCTAACAGCAGAGAGCCTGATGTGGCGCTCGAACCCACAAACTGTGAGATAATGACCTGAGCCAAAGTCAGCTGCTCTACTGACTAAGCCACGCAGGCACCCTGGAAATCACAATTTTTATCAACATAAAGCTTGATGGCTACATAGCATGCCACTGAATTTAATATACTTGTAAAATAATACTCTACAGTCAGCCTGTTTTTGTTTACATTTCAGGGTTTTCAGGTTACTGTTCATAGTTTTTATTTGTCCTCAGTGAAGGGATGAGCTAGAGAGGGTTTACATTGCTACAGTGGAACCAGAACTCCCTGATGTATATTTTAACAGGATCAATCTGACTTCTATGTTTGGAATAGACTGGAAGTAGCAACAGTAGAATAAGGAAGGAAAATTAGGTAGTTATTCCAATAAGGCAGGCGAAAGATGATGGTGGGTGGCTTGGACCAGGGTGTGAGCAGTGGAGGTGGCAATAAATTTGAATTCTAGCAGTATTTTGGATGTAGGACTAACTGAATTTTCTGACATATTAGATTCCGAGTGAGGGAGAAATAGCAGAGACAAGGGTGGCTCTGGGGTTTTAGCCTGAGTTACTTTAAAGGTGAAATTGCTGATAACTGAGGTGGGGAAGATTGGAAATAGTTTGGAGAGGAAGCTCTAGACTTTTTGGACATCATGCTTGTGAAATACCCTTTATACGCCCAAGAAGAGATATCAGCAAGGTAGCTGGATATTACTAATCTGCATTTGATGGTAAAGATATACACTAGGGTTATAAATTTGGGAGATAAAGCTGTGAGACCAGAAGAGATCACAAAGCAAATGATCCTAGATGGAAAAGAGAAGACTGAACTGTTTAGATCTGTCAACATTTACAGGTCACTGAAGTGAGAAGGAACCAGTAAAGGGAAGGAATGGACTGTGTAGTAGAGATGCCCTGTAAGCAAAGATAAGATCTTGAGGAAGAGATAGCAACAGTTGTGTCAATGATGCTGAAGGGTTACTTAAGATAAGAGCTGCCTATTGGCCATTCTTAGCAGTATGGAATTTGTTGGTGACCTTGACAAGTTTCTGTAGAGTGCTAAGGGTAAATGCCTAATGGGGATACAAGAGAATAGGTAGAAAGCAACTGGAGACTGTGAATATGGAGACTCATTAGAGAAATTTCTCGAAAAATGGGGCAGTGGTTGGAAGAGTATGTGTGTCAAGTGAAGAATTTCTTAAGAAACATATTTGTATGTTGACAAGAAAGATCCAGTAGGAAGGGGTAAATACAGCATGGAGGAAAAAGTGGGGAGAATTACTGAAGCAACATCTCTGAGTAGACAAGAGGGGATTGAATCTAGTGAATGAGGGGAGGGTTGGTTCTTTGTTGGGAGCACAGAAAATTCATCTGTGGTAAAAGGAGGGAAGACAAAGAATATGGGCCTCAATTTTAAGTGGGTAGATAAATATAATGCTTATGGAAGTTTCTTTGGTTTTGCTTTTTTAATTGGCTGTGTTTTCTCAGTGAACTAGAAATAAAATCATCAGATAGCTTGAGGAGAGAAGAGATTAAATAGTTGTTTTAGAAGGCCTGAAAATAAAGAATGGTTGCTAGGCAGCAATAAGAGTTGATATCAGTAATCTAAAGTGAGATCAGTATTATGGTGATGCTTACAGGTTTTTTGGTTTTTGCCCCCTCCAGCCATGTTTACTTTTATAGGTGTAAGTACAGAATAGGCAGAGTGGCTGATTTAACCTGGATTGTATTTTAGCCAGACAGGCAGGGGAGTGATTATATAAAGACTGACCATGGAATGTAAGCTGGGTTAAGAGGGAAGAGAAGACTTGAAGGAGTGAAGGACAGTGAAAATGGTAAGACTGTAGTTCCTGGAGGATTATGTACTAGACAGAGTAACTTTGAGATGGAGGGGTGTGTGTATTTATGGAGGGAAGAGGTAGTGCTGGGGATGCTAGACACTGAGATTTTGGAGGGGTTTGCAGTGATTGGGTTATTACAAGGCCTGGAGTAGGATCATAGCAGTGAGTGGTTAAGGTAGATTTGAAGAGAGATCACTGAAGTGTCTAGAGAAGACCAAAGACTGAGAGGCTAGGATTTTGCAAGGATCATCTATGGGGATAATAAAATCACAAAGGATTATAATGGGAGTAGTATTGGAGAGAGTAACAGTGTGACAGAAGCCAATTTTGTGTGTGTGTGTGTGTGTGTGTGTGTGTGTGTGTGTGTGTGTAATGAGGGGAGTTGTCTCTGGCTGGGGTGGTCATCTACCACTCAAAGGCAGAATGGTGAGGGGAATACTCTGATGATAATTGACTCAAATGGTAGAAGATCCACGGGGAAGAAGAAGATGACTGCCTGGAAATGGCAGTGAGGAAAAAAGGGAAAATGAAATGAAAAGGAAGAAATATTTCAAATAAATACTTTGAAAATATTTCCCAGAACTGAAGGATTTGAGCTTCCAAACTGAAAGGGCTCACTGAATCCCAGCGTAATGGATGAATGGATGAATGCTTTGCCACACCAAAGCATCTTATTATGCAGTTTCAGAATATTGGGAACTAACACTGTTCTAAAATGTTCCAGAAATAATGAAAGAGTGTATACATTTAAAGGATCAAGCATCAGAATGGCATTTGTCCTCTTAGTTGCAGCCCTAGAAACTGAAGAAAATGGAGCAATGCTATCGAAATTCTTAGGGGAAATTACTTGAACCTAGAATTCAATATGCAGACAACTACAGTTAGTTACAGTATAGAATAAGGACACTTTCAGAAGTGTAAGTTCGCAAAACGTGTATTTCCTATATCCTCTCACAGGAAGGTGGTAGAGAATGGGAGCAAGGGAGCAAAACAGTTAAGAAGATGTGGGTAACAGACCCATAACTAGTGAAGAAATTGAATCAGTTATCAAAAGTCTCCCAGAGTCCCGGGACAGATGACTTCCCAGGGGTAATTCTACCAGACATTTAAAGCAAAGTTAATACCTATTCTTCTCAATCTGTTCCAAAAAAATAGAAATGGAAGGAAAGCTTCCAGGCTCATTCTATGAAGCCAGCATTACCTTGATTCCCAAACCAGACAGAGACCCCACTAAAAAGGAGAATTACAGGCCAATATCCCTGACGAGCATGGATGCAAAAATTATCAACAAGATACTAGCAAGTTGAATTCAACAGCATATAAAAAGAATTATTCACCATGATCAAGTGGGATTCATTCCTGGGCTGCAGGGCTGGTTCAATATTTGCAAATCAATGTGATACATCACATTAATAAAAGAAAGGGTAAGAACCATGTGATCCTGTCAATAGATGCAGAGTAAGTATTTGACAAAATACAGCATCCTTTCTTAATAAAAACCCTCAAGAAAGTCGGGATAGAGGGAACATACCTAAACATCATAGAAGACATATGTGAAAAGCCCACAGCTAGTATCATCCTCAGTGGGGAAAAACTGAGAGCTTTCCCCCTGAGATCAGGAACATGACAGGGATATCACTCTCACCACTGTTGTTTAACATAGTGTTGGATGTCCTAGCATCAGCAATCAGACAACAAAATGAAATAAAAGACCTCAAAATCGGCAGAGAAGTCAAACTTTCACTTTTCGCAGACAACATGATACTCTACCTGAAAACCTGAAAGACTCCATCATCAGACTGCTAGAACTGATACATGAATTCAGCAAAGTTGCAGGGTACAAAATCAGTGTACAGAAATCGGTTGCATTTCTATGCACCAATAATGAAGCAACAGAAAGGGAAATAAACTGGCCCATTGACAATTGCACCAAGAACCATAACATACCTAGGAATAAACATAACCAAAGATTTAAAAGATCTATGTGCTGGAAACTATAGAAAGCTTATGAAGGAAATTGAAGAAGACACAAAGAAATGAAAAAACATTCCATGCTCATGGATTGGAAGGATAAGTATTGTTAAAATGTAAGTACTACCCAAAGCAATATAGACATTCAATGCAATCCCAATCAAAATTGCACCAGCAGCCTTCTCAAAGCTAGAACAAACAATCCTAAAATTTGTATGGAACCACAAAAGACCCCAAATAGCCAAAGTAATCTTGAAAAAAGAAAACCAAAGCGGGAGGCATCACAATCCTGGACTTTAGCCTCTACTACCAAGCTGTAATCATCAAGACAGTATGGTATTGGCACAAAAACAGACACATAGATCAATGGAATAGAATAGAGAACCTAGAAATGGATCCATAAATGTATGGCCAGCTAATCTTTGACAAAGCAGGAAAGAGTATCCAATGGAAAAAAGACAGTCACTTTAGTAAATGGTGCTGGGAGAACTGGACAGCAACATGCAGAAGAATGAAACTGTACCACTTTCTTACACCATACACAAAAATAAACTCAAAATGGATGAAGGACCTAAATGTGAGACAGGAAACCATCAAACCCCAGAGGAGAAAGCAGGCAACAACCTCTTTGATCTCAGCCACAGCAATTTCTTACTCGATACATCTCCAAAGGCAAGGGAATTGAAAGGAAAAATGAACTACTGGGACCTCATCAAGATAAACTTCTGCACTGCAAAGGAAACAGTCAACAAAACTAAAAGGCAACAGATGGAATGGGAAAAGATATTTGCAAATGACATATCATATAAAGGGTTAGTATAAAAAAATCTATAAAGAACTTAACCAAACTCAGCACCTGAAAAACAAATAATTCAGTGAAGAAATGGGCAGAAGACATGAATAGACACAATTTTCCAAAGAAGATATCCAGATGGCCAACAGGCACATGAAAAGATGCTCAACCTCACTCATCGTTAGGGAAATACAAATCAAAACCCCACTGAGATAACCAGCTCACACTGGTCAGAGTGGTTAAAATTAACAACTCAGGAAACAACAGACGCTGGCGAGGATGTGGAGAAACGGGAACCCTCTTGCACTGTTGGTGGGAATGCAAACTGGTGCAGCCAATCTGGAAAACAGTATGGAGGTTCCTCAAAAAATTAAAAATAGAACTACCCTATGACCCAGGAATAGCACTACTAGGAATTTATCCAAAGGATACAGGAGTGCTGATTCATAGGGGCACATGTACCCCAGTATTTATAGCAGCACTTTCAACCATAGCCAAATTATGGAAAGAGCCCAAATGTCCATCAACTGATGAATGGATAAAGAAGATGTGATATATATATATATATATATATATATATATATATATATATACACACACACACACACACACACACACACACACACACACACACAAACACATACACACATACATACATATACATACATACACACACACACGCAATGGAATACTACTTGGCAATGAGAAAGAATGAAGTCTGGCCATTTGCAGCAACGTGGATGGAACTGGAAGGTATTATGCTAAGTGAAATAAGTCAGAGAAAGATAGATATCATATGTTTTCACTCATATGTGGAACTTGAGAAACTTAACAGAAGACCATGGGGGAAGGGAAGAGGAAAAAATAGTTATAAACAAAGAGGGAGGGAGGCAAATCATAAGAGACTCTGAAATATAGAGAACAAACTGGAGGTTGATGGGGGGCGGGGGAGGGGGAAATGGGTGATGGGCATTGAGGAGGGCACTTGGGATGAGCAGTGGGTGTTGCATGTAGGCGGTGAGCCATGGGAATCTGCCCCCAAAACCAAGAGCACACTGTACACACTGTATGTTAGCCAATTTGGCAATAAATCATATTTAAAAAAAAGAAAGAAGATATGGGTAACAGGCCAAAGGACCCAACACAAGAGAAAGAGTAAGAGAATTCCTAGGATGATGACGAAGTGAGTTCCCAGGATGAAAGCCATGCAGCACATCAAGTTGCAGTAGTCTACATTGCAGCAAACCAGAAGGCTGTGCAGAAATGTCTCCAGGATGAGGAGGCCAATAGTGTGCCAGATCTGTTTGGAGTATTGAGAGCATTAGCCAGTTGTGGAAGAATTTAGAAAGAAATTTAAGTAGAAATTAAAAAGTTATAGCCAGTGGAAAAGGTAGTTGTTCGAGAAAAGAGAAATGTTCATTTTACACCCTATGTCTCACTTGTAAATAATATTTGCTGAGTTACAACCATGTAAATACTGATATTTGAGCTAATAAAAATTAGAACTATATTGGGATTATCGAGGGGATAGAAATATGTATGTTTGTGAAGCGAGGTTTTGGGAAAGAGCTAATTTGTCATCTGCCAAAGTGGGAAGTCAATAGGTAATAGCAATAACACTTAAAAAAAATCAGGAAATAAGAGTGTGAGAATGTCATTTAAAGACTTGGAGGTAAATACCAAAAGAAACAGAGAATTGAAAGCAGGTGTCTCTTGGGAATTGAAAATGGGGAGAAATTATTGTTTTTCTTTATATGCTTTGTGGAATTGTTTCTTTTTGAGCTATATATAAGAATAAGTTTGATTAAAAGATAACCAAGCCAGAAACAATAAGCAGGCATATACACATCTAAAATATATAAAAGTCGGATGGTAGATGCATAGTCTCTCCCCCACTACAAGGAAGAAACTGTACAGATTTGTCATATGTTATATTCTCAAGTATAACTCACTTTTATTCCCTCTTAACTCTTCTCTTTCCTTGAATAGAATAGACTTTTCATAACTGCTTTAACTGCCTGCATTTTCCCAACTGGGATCTCTACAAGGGATTTTTCTTTATAATAGAGCCTAAAAGGCTGTAGGGCAATATTCAGAAGAGAGTCACACAAACTGGCTCCTCATGTCTCCCAACTCCCTTATCTCTTCTTCAGAGCATAGAGCGGTCATGGAAGCTGCTTTTGTGTATGGGACCACGTACCAGTTTGTCCTGACCACGGAAATTGCCCTTTTGGAAAGTATTGGGTAAGTACAAGAGGCATATGTGAACAATTTTAAGTTTGCTTCTTTTACATTACTTACTCAACATCTCCATCAGACTCACATTGTGGACTTACCCGAAAGGAATTGTAAGCAGATGTGAATATATAAATGAAACCAGAAATCCCCTTCATTACTATTGTCTGCTGTTCTACAGTCTGAAAATGATTTTAAATATACAGAGGTGATATTAGGCTAAGGTGAACAAAGTCAAAATGGATAAGCCACAAGATGTGATCCCATGAGTGGCCAAGTGTATTTTAGGATTACATCTCCCACAGTGATCAGATAGGTGATAAAATAACAGCTTTCATAACTAAGCTCCAGAAGTTCTTTCTGAGAGTTCTGTAAGTTATTTTGTCAGAATAGTCTTAAATATATTTAAGTACCGTTTTTGAGCAGAACGTTTTAAATGTTTATTTTTCATGTCTAGTTTCTAGCTTACAATTTCAGGTTGAGACCTTCTTTTGACTTTTTGCCTGGGCAACCTAGGGTTGAAGTTTTTCTTTAGTACTTACAGATACAAGGAATAGCCATGTATTTTAAAGATGTGGCTTTAAAATGCTTGTCAGGAAAATTAACCCAAAGCCAAGCAAAATGGTGATTCTGTGACTTACACCATGCAAGAGTTTTTAATGAGCCCTCTTGCTAACCTCTCAGAAAACAGTGACTGTTTGATATACTATACACAATTAAACCCCAGACATTTTACAACTTTGTAAATTTAGAGGTTAGAGCATAGAAAGCAGATTAAGTGAAATGGTTTTTTGAGAGGAGTGGGTAGGCAGAGAATTAAGTTCCTGAGAAGAGACGTTCTGTTTTTACCACTCTGTACAAAGTTAGCTCGTATTCCTTTTTACATTATCTGTTCGTGAACTGTCACTCTGCTGGTTCCCTTATTAACGAGTTAAATAAAACTCTGATGCATGTTTACTGTTTGTATAAAAATTAATATTTTTAGCAATTTGAGACTTGTGTTGACGGTACCACAGAGCTTTGCCCTAAGTCATGGAGTCTTGAGATAACGATGAGCAGCTGGTTTGCTACTCCCAGTGTAGACTGGGGGAAGCCTTCTTATTCTCATCTCATGGCGGTTCTATCCTAGCTCCACAGTTTTTCTGAGGGTTAATTGTTTATACTTTTTTGTGTGTGTCACTAGCGTCTTTATTTATTATTTTCAACTTTATAGTTGTAAATAAAGGTGACATGCCTAAAACATAGAGGGGTGTTTATTAGCAATTTAAATTAAGTTATTTATTTATTATGTATATAGGTTCTGTCATTTTATCTTACAAATTCTGTTCAGCAAGATATACTATATACATAGTATATTTTCTGATCTATGGCTAAACATGGTAATGTTCTGGAGGGGTTTTTGCTTTCCCTTATTTTTAAAATGAGAATTTTAAGATATCCAGTTATTCTTTTTTTTTCTTTTGTATACTTTTGAGTGTATGATGCATTGGAGATGTTTGAATACTCATTTTTTCATGGGTAGCAAAATGGTGAGTGATCATACCTAGACCTGATATGACAGGAAGGTACTGTGGATTCAGAGTACAGTAGTCATATGGCATGACTTCTAGATGAAGAAGTTGGCTATGACTTTGGGTTGTCTCTTAGTAGAGGAGAGGTGAATGCATTTTTTCCTTTGTTCATTCTTTTACTCAACAAATATTTATTGAATGCCTTCTGTGTGGTAGGCACTATTCTAGTTGCTGGGGCTGTAACACTGGATAAGTCTAGTATATTAGTTGTTATAGCACATTGCGCCTGAATTTGTTTGAAATTATATGTTGGTTAAGGGAGGTGTACATGATAGGTAGTATAAGAGGTAGATACCATAGGAACACCAGGGGTTTCTGTTACCTCCCCGTACTCCCTTCTTTAAGAATCTGTGTATAGACCAAGAAACATGTTACACCCTCACCCCATTTATCACTGTCAGTTAAATCAGAGATGGCCATCTGATCCATGGTCAGCCAGCCCACTGGCTTATCTGAGCAAATTAGGTCCCCTCTCAGGAACTTGGAATTGAGCATGGAGAAACTAAACTGTACACTGTTTTGGCTCTCTTGCTTATAGGAATTTTTTGCCCATGTAGAAGTAAAGCAGAGAGAATTGTCATATGTGTGTGTGTGTGTGTGTGTGTGTGTGTGTGTGTATACACACACACACATATATATATATATATATATATATATACATATATATATTTTTTAATGTTTATTTTGGAAGGAGAGAGAGGAAGAGCATGAGCAGGGGAAGAGCAGAGAGAGAGAGAGAGAGAGAGAGAGAGAGAGACAGAATCCGAAACAGGCTCCAGGCTGTGAGCTGTCAGCACAGAGCCTGATGCAGGGCTCAGACTCATGAACCGTGAGATCATGACTTGAGCCAAAGTCGGTGCTTAACTGACTGAGCCACCTAGGCGCCCCGAGAGAGTTGTCATTATAGAGAGAGTTGGGAGCTGAAAGGTATTAATGGCAAAATGAAGGTCCCTTGAACTCTTGCTATTCAGATTTATACGTTCATTCTCTGATCCACTTACTTGAATTTTCCTTGTATCCTGTAGTATATACTTCTACACTTCCAATAAGTAGCCCCCCACTACCTTTTTGGTTACCTACAACCCATGATCTCTGATTCAGTAATTTTCCAGTATTATTTTATTATTTCAGAGATTATGATATGAGGTCCAACCTCAGCTGGGTCCTCCTGCTTTCAGCACTTTACTTTCAGTATATTTAGGGTTCTCCTTAAAAAATTACATACTTTGATTGGGTCTTGGCTATATATTTCCTTTGTCTAAAGTACCCATTTGTCTTATCTTCTTGGAGAAGTCATTCTTTTCTTTACTGTTTTTAATCTCTGTGATCTTCCTCTCCCTTTCTTTCTTCTCCCTGACTTGAAGCAGAATGAAATATTTCTGTTTCTCATAGCACTTTGCATGTTACAGCACTTATAAACTACATTAAAGAAACTAAATGTATTCACTTTATTCTAAGCCCCTCAAGTATTTGAATTATCTTATTCATCTGAGTCTTTTGTATTTAGTACACATTAAGTAATCCTTGAGTGATCATTTCTTTAATCAGTAAATCTATTAGAAATTGGTTTATCATTAAATTTGAAATCAGTGAACCTCAGATCTCAGTTTAAGCATGTATCAAGAATTGAAATAACATTTTAAAAATAAAAATTTACAGTTTTTACCAAACCCTACTAATGCCATATGGAGATTTTTAAAATGTTATTTTAATTTTGGCAAACCTTACTTACCCACTATAAGTTTACCTTTGAATTGTCATATTGACAGGATGCCAGAACTCAAATTATAAGCCATATTTGCTGAGTTTTGTAATATTTCAGATACAAACTCACAAACTCCCACAAACTGTCACATGGTTTCTATCTTAAGGCATGTTTTGGCTGAAGTTTATTCAAAACAGATTTGAGTTTAAATTAAACCTAGAAAATTTGTGTTACAAGGCTTTATTTAGCATAGTTCTAGAAAAGCAACTACATTTGAAGATAATCTCCTTGTCCTCAAGGTGACAGTCTTTTATTAAAAAAAAAAAAAAAAATTGTGTAGACCTGCCTGTAATCTAATTTAGAAACTACCGTATTAAAGAGCTCAGGGAAAAAAGTTGCTTATACAACTCAAAAACTGTACCTTCTTTTTCGCTTAGGTCCATTTTATTTTGTTTTACTGTTTTACATTTTTACTAAAAAGGTAATTCAATAGCATGAGACTTAAAGGCAAAGATACTTGGAACTATGTCTTTCTGGATGGTAGAAAGATCATACGTTGAACTTCTTCATGTGTTGTCTTGTGTCCCTAATTTTTAATTTGCAGCACTGAGGCCATAGAAAATGCACATTTCTACTTTTTTCATTGTAAACAAGTCTTGGATTTGACCCAGCAATGTAGAAGAACACTGATGGAACAGCCACTGGCTACACTAAACATTCATCGATTTATTAAGACAATGGAAGCACCTCTGCTGGTATGTTTCTTACTTTAATATATTAGATAATTCATACATAAAATTTATTAAGTTTTCATCCATAGATATGCTAAATTTTATTTAGATGTGCTCTATCTTTTCCCATTTCCTTGGACATACTCATTGAGGGTGATTTATGAGTAACTACTTATTAAAGGTAGAATAGAATAATATTCATGAAATTATATTTTAATGCCTGGAAGTATTGTTGCATTGAAATCCAAATATAGCTTCGTGTAAGTGGAAATATTCTGTGGTAGTTTTTTTTTTTAAATAAATATTTCTTTTTTTTTTTTTAATTTATTTCAGAGAGAGAGAGAGAGAACATGAGCAGGGGAGGGGCAGAGAGAGAGGGGGAGAGAGAATCCCAAGAAGATCGTGTGGAGCCAGATGTGGGGCTCGAACTCATGAATCTAGATCAGGACCTGAGCCAAAATCAAGAGTGAGCAGCTTAAGTGATTGAGCCATCCAGGCCCCCCTATGTGGTAGTTATAATGAACTGCAACCACTCCAAGATCACAAAGATCATATCATGGTTAGGAAAGACTTCTTTTGTGAATGTTTTGATGGCTACTTTAAAAGTTGGTAAATATTGGACTATAGCATTTCTGGTGCCCCACTTTCCTTAGTGCTAGCTGGGAAGAATTTATAGAGATGGTGATCATCAGACCTTTCTCTCTGAAAGTTTGAAGGATTGTCCTGAGCATGCACAAAACCTCAGTAGGCCTTCTTACTGAGTACTTCCTTTGTAAATAAAAATGATGCATGTGTATTATAAATAATCCAAACAGTGTGGCAAAATATAAAGAAAAAAAATTTTTAAGCCATCTAATCCTGGAACTCAGAAATATTAGATGTCAGATGACCATCACACCAGTCTGTACCCATATAGATACATACAGTGTCTGTGGGTGTGTGGATTAATAGACACATCCTATTGTATGTGCTACTTTATAGTAAGAAATTTATATTCTTACTTGAATTCAGCAGAGGAAAAAGAAGGTGATGTGAAAAGAAGGATTACGGAAATTTTGATATATCATTTGTTCATTTGTGGGCTCTTTAGGAAATGTTTTGAATGTTGAAAATGATTATGAAAAACATTAAGAAATTAATTATTTTTTTAAAAAAAACTACACATTTTCATTTTAGATAGAATTGATCTACTTTTTGCTGTGAAAAATGAGAAAATCAAGTTAATATATTTATTTCCATCTTAGCTCCTCTTACCCTTCTTTCATTTTTTTAACGTTTATTTATTTTTAAGAGAGAGACAGAGTGCCAGTGGGGGAGGGGCAGAGAGAGAGGGAGACACAGAATCTGAAGCAGGCTTCAGGATCTGAGGTGTCAGCACAGAGCCCCGCGTGGGGCTTGAACCCACGAACTGTGAGATCATGATCTGAGCCCAAGTCAGACACTTAACCGACTGAGCCACCCAGGCGGCCCTCCTCTTACCCCTCTGATTTTTGTTAGTTTTATGTTATTTTTAATTATTAAGGTTTGTAATACTTGTATTTTATTTTGTAACTATAATTCCCTCCTCTTATAAAAGCTTTTCTTCTACATTTAAATAGATTCAGAGTTTATCAGCCCCAGTTTTACTGGCTTCATTCCAGAGTTTATTTTGAGTCAGTTTTTGTTTGGTTGGATTTTGCCTTCAAATATTTTTTTTTAAAGCAGTATATAAATCTTTTTCCTTTCCTTTCACATGGCAGAGGGGGCATATTTCTTACTTCTTGGAGAGAATATCCCCTGAATTTGTTTTATCTTCCATTTCAGCATAGAACCCTGAGAAAGACACCAGCTCACGTTCAGTTCTTCACAAGCCTCAGTTCTCTCTAGACTCCTTTCCTTCTTACCCAATGCAGAAATATTACTAAGAATTCTCAGGATTTTGTCTACTCACCAGTACTACTTTTGCTCTTTGAGGCAGGACTAGAACTAATCCCAAGTTTTACTAAAAATATGCATTTCCTTTTTTGACTACCACATTCTGGCTTGAAGTCCTGTCCCATTCCTAAAGTTTCTGCTTATTAGTTTTGTTTTGCTATGTTTTAAAACTGTTTTTTTGTTTTTTTTTTAATTTTTTTTTTTCAACGTTTATTTATTTATCTTTGGGACAGAGAGAGACAGAGCATGAGCGGGGGAGGGGCAGCGAGAGAGGGAGACACAGAATCGGAAACAGGCTCCAGGCTCCGAGCCATCAGCCCAGAGCCTGACGCGGGGCTCGAACTCACGGACCGCGAGATCGTGACCTGGCTGAAGTCGGCCACTTAACTGACTGCGCCACCCAGGCGCCCCTAAAACTGTTTTTTTTTTTAAAGATAGATAATGAGGAGAGCAATTTTCTGGTGTTACTTCACTTTACTATATGTACTTATCAGAAATTATGGAAAGTTAGTTCTTAAATTTTTTTTAATGTTTATTTTTGAGACACAAACATACACAGCATGAGCCGGGGAGGGGCAGAGAGAGAGGGAGACACAGAATCTGAAACAGGCTCCAGGCTCTGAGCTGTCAGCACAGAGCCTGATGTGCTTGAACTCACAGACCGTGAGATCATAACCTGAGCCGAAGTCAGATGCTCAACCGACTGAGCCATCCAGGTGCCCCTGTAATGCTAGTTTTGACATTAAAAAACAAAAACTCTGAAGATTATATAATGACTTGGTATTCAGTGAAATGTGGCCTTCCTTGAAAGCACGATGCCATGTACACCATTTGTATTATATTATATGTGAATGGCAGCTCCTGAAACATACATTCTAGAAAGAACAAGGTAAATGGCACTCCTAGAACTGTGCAGAGCAGGTGCCCCTGCTCCAAGCCACTATTCACCCAATAGTAATTACTAGTAATACTAGTCAATCCAAGTCCCTTCTAAAATGGAGTTTGTTTCCTGGTACAGGCACTCTGGAAAACAGTGCGGAAGTTCCTCAAAAAATCAAAAATAGAATTACCCTAAGGGCAGCCTGTGTGGCTCAGTTGGTTAAGCGTCCAACTCTTGACTTTGGCTCAGGTCATGATGTTGTGGTTTGTAAGTTCAAGCCCTGCATCAGGATCTGCACGCTGACAGTGTGGAGCCTGCTTGGGATTCTCTCTCTCCCTCTTTCTCTGCCCCTCCCCCACTCACTCTCTCTCAAAATAAATAAACTTAAAAAAAAAAAGAATTACCTTACAACCCAGCATTAGCACTACTAGTGCTATTGTATCCAAAGGATACAAAAATGCTGATTCATAGGAGCACATATACCCCAATGTTTATAGCAGCGCTATCAACAATAGCCAAATTATGGAAAGAGCTCAAATGTCCATCAACTGATGAATGGATAAAGAAGATGGGGTATATATACAATGGAATACTATTCAGCGATGAAAAAAAAGAAATCTTGCCATATGCAACAACATGGATGGAACTGGAGGGTATTATGCTAAGTGAAATAAGTCAGTCAGAGAAAGACAGATTTCATATGTTTTCACTCATTTGTGGAATTTGAGAAACAACAGAAGACCATGGGGGAAGAAAAAAAATAGTTACAGAGAGGGAGGCAAACCATAAGAGACTCTTAACCTCTAAACTCTAAACCTTGGTGTCAGCCTAGAAAGCCTTGGCAGTCCAGAAGCACAGATTAGTGGATTTGTCCCCATCAGAACAGAGCAAATGAATGCAAAGTACAGAAAAGGGAGACAAGCCTTGATGTAAGGTTCCCTGAGACTCTTGGTGGGATGGCTAAAGCTTACCCTTGCAGGAATGGGAAGATGATAAAGGGTTCTGAGCTAGTTTGGTCACTTTTCCATCTTGGTATTTTAAACATTTGGCTACATCAGTATTTGAGGTTGTTTTTGTTCTTGGAGAAAACACTGGAGGTTAAAAAACAAAGGCCAAACACTGACAGAAAACACCTCGTAGAACAAGATTTGATGTACCTGGTTTATGCCTTTTGATGGTATAGTAAGCTAGAACAGGGGATGGGGGTGGCAGTAGAGAGGTCCTTGAAGGTAGTACCTAAATCTAATTACTTCTTACAAGTTCTTAACAATAAGACTTAGTAGTAGTTTACTTTGGTAGTGTTTCTTACTTTGTTCTTATTTTCTCACAACCCCACTGATGCTCATCCTCCCCTCTCACATTTCTCTTAACCATTCCTCCTTTATTGTCTTCCACATTAATCTATATACAGGCTTTTGGGGTTCAATCATAGTTAGGTTTTGTATGATTAGTAAGGTGTCTTGTAAACTAGCCTAGGCTTGTGGGTCCAGAATATGAGATAATTCATGTGTTTACATTATCTGTAAACATTAATAAAATTATAAACTGGGATTTGGACTTTTTTGCAGACTTTTTGTGTGCTTGATCATTGCAATGATTGACATTATTATTTCACTTCTAAGCATATGAAAATAGGTGAATATTGGGAGTGTGTGTGTGTGTCTATTAAGAAGATAGAGTGCTTGTATACTTAATTGTAGATATATAACACAACTGTGTCTTATAATCAGGTTGTGGGCATGTCATTTTAATCCTCACAAACTGAAAATAAATCTTGAACATAGAATTTTTAAGTGGGTTTCAATCTTGAATTGATTAAGAGACATTCTGGCAGGTATGGAGTTACCTAGATGCCTTCTTAAGGTTCCCAATGTTGAAGATAGATAGGAAGATGATTTGGTTATTGTCCTGTTGGCTAATACCAAAAACATTTTAGGTGCTGATGGGTTTCTCTTTATTGGATTCAATTTATTCTGGTATATAGAAATAAAGCTTTTATCTGGATACCAAGAAGACTCTTCAAGTCCAAATATCTGATAAAATGTTTAAAAACAGATAAAAATGTAGTATAATTTATCTGAAAATGTTAATTTTTTGTTTGTGCATCTGAGAAAGCTCTCTGTCTCAGATTCAAGACACTTGAATGAAGTTAAACCTACTCTTTTCTGTAGGTAATTAGAAGGATGCTATTATGGTTTGTTCATTTAGCTTCTCTTATTCCTTGAAGACTCATGTGGCAGTGTGCAGCATTATATATAGCAGGGTGTTGGCTCCTTTCATTATTGCCTCATTTCCTTTTTTTTATTGTGGCAAAAAATACATAACATAAATTTACCCTCTTATAAGTGTATAAAACAGTATTGTTGACTCTATGCATATTGTTGTACAACAGATCTCTAGAACTTTTTCATCTTGAATGAATGAAACTCTGTACCCATTGAGAAGCAGCTCCCCATTTCCCCATCTCTCCAGCCTTGGCAATCATTCTGCTTTCTGTTTCTATGAATTGGATTACTTTAGAGACCTCATATAAGTGGAATCATGTAGTATTTGTCTTTTTGTAATTGGCTTATTTCACTTAGCATAATGTCCTCAAGGTTCATCCATGTTGTAGTATTTGTCAGGATTACCTTCTTTTTTTCTATGTTGTGAATATTGGCATTCTTAAAAAAAACTTTTTATTTACATTCTAGTTAGTTAACATACAATGTAATATTAGTTTCAGGTGTACAATATAGTGATTCAACTCTTCCATACATCACTTGGTGTTTATCACAACAAGTATACTCCTTAATCCCCATCACCTATTTAACCCATCCCCACACCCACCTCCCTTCTTGAGGTGTTATGTATAACATTTTATTTATTGATTTATCATTGATGAGTAGGTTGCTTCCACATCTTGGCCATTGTGAATAATGCTGCAGTGAAGATGGGTTTGCAAATCTCTCTTTGAGATCTTGCTTTTAATTCTTTTGGATATATACCAGAAATGAACTTGCTGGATCATATGGTAGTTCTGTTTTTAATTTTCTGAGCAAACTTTATACTTTTCTATATAGTGGCTGCATCATTTTACATGCCCACCAACTGTGTGCAAGAGTTTTTAATCTCTCCGCATCCTTGCCAATTCTTGTTATTTTCTGTTATTGTTGTTTTAATAATAGCCATTCTAATGGTTTTGATCATCTCACTGTGGTTTTACTTTGCATATCCCCGATGATCAGTTAAGTTTTTCATATGCGTGTTGGTCATTTGTATATCTTCTTTGGAGAAATGTCTATTCCAGTCCTTTGCCCTTTTTTAAGTTGTTATTTTGTTGTTGTTGTTAAGTTGTAGTTCTTTATTCTGGGTATTAACCCCTTATCTGATAATGGCTTGCAGTATTTTCTCCCTTTTTGATTATTTCGTCCCACAGTGCAGACGTGTTTAAGTTTGATGTAGTTCTATTTGTCTATTTTTGCTTTTGTTGCCTGTGCCTGTGATGTCATTTCCAAGAAATCATTTGTGTTCTAGTGTCATAAGGCTTTCCCCTACATTTTCTTCTAGGAGTTTTATAGTTTCATTTAGGTTGCTAGTTCATCTTGAGTTATTTTTGTATGGGTATAAGATGAAAATTTCTTAATTCTTTTGCATGTGGATATCTAGTTTTCCCAGCACCATTTGTTGAAGAGACTTTCTTTTACCCATTGCATAGCCTTGGTTCCCTTGTCAAAGATCATTTGACCATGTATGCAAGAGCTTATTTCTGGGCTCTCTCTTCTGTTCTATTGGTCTGTGTTTAAATGCAGTATGTTTTGAAATCAGGAGTTGTGAGGCCTCCAGCTTTATTCTTAAGATTTTTTTGGCTATTTGGTGTCCCTTGAGATTCCACATGAATTTTAGGATTTTTTTTTTTTTTCTGTTTCTGTAAAAATGCCATTGGGATTTTGATAAGGATTGCATTGAATTTGTAGATGACTTTGGGTAGTATGGACATTTTAACAATATTAAATCTAGCCCACGAACATGATTGGGATGTCTTTACGTTTATTTGCATCTTCTTTAATTTCTTCTAGCAATGTTTTATAGTTTTCAGTGTGTAAGTCTTTTGCTTTCTTGGTTAAACTTATTCCTAAGTATTTTATTCTTTTTGATGCTATTATAAATGGGATTATTTTCTTAGTTTCCTTTTTGGATAGCTCCTTGTTAGTGCATAGAAACACAACTGAAAAAAAAAAAAAAGAAAAAAAAAAAAAAAGAAAAAAAAAAAAAAGGGGCGCCTGGGTGGCGCAGTCGGTTAAGCGTCCGACTTCAGCCAGGTCGCGATCTCGCGGTCCGTGAGTTCGAGCCCCGCGTCGGGCTCTGGGCTGATGGCTCAGAGCCTGGAGCCTGTTTCCGATTCTGTGTCTCCCTCTCTCTCTGCTCCTCCCCCGTTCATGCTCTGTCTCTCTCTGTCCCAAAAATAAATAAAACGTTGAAGAAAAAATTTAAAAAAAAAAAAAAAAAAAAAGAAACAACTGATTTCTCAGTGTTAATTTTATATCCTGCAACTTTGTTGAATTCATTCATTAGTTTGGACAGTACTTTTTGTGGAATCTTTAGGGTTTTCTGCATAGAAGATCATGTCATCTGTCTACAGAGATAATTTTGCTTTTTCTTTTTTAATTGTATGCTATTTATTATTGATTGATTGATTGATTGATTTGCCTCGTTGCTCTGTTAACTAATTACTATGTTAAACAGAAGTGGCAAGAGTGGGCATCATTGCTTTGTTCCTGATCTTAGAGGAAAAGCTGTCAGTTTGTCACTGTTGAGTCTGATTTTAGCTGTGGGCTTTTCATATATAACATTTATTATGTTGAGGTAATCTTCTCTTCTTAGTTTGTTGAATGTTTTTGTCATGAAAGACTGTTAAATTTGATCAAATACTTTTTCTTCATCAGTTGAGATGATCTTGTGATTTTTGTCCTTTGTCCTCCTAATGTAGTATATTACATGGATTGATTTTGAACCATCCTTCATCCCAGGGATAAATTCTACTGGCTAATGGGTTTAGTTTTTTTAATGTGCTGTTGAATTCAGTTTACAAGTACTTTGTTGAGGATATTTGCATCAGTATTCGTCAGGGATATTTTCTTGCAGTTTCCTTGCAGTATCTTGCCTGGCTTTGGTATCAAAGTAGTTGGCCTCCTACAGTGAGTTTGGAAGTGTTCTCTTTTTGGGAAGAGTTTGTGAAGGATTTGCATTAATTCTTCTTTAATGTTTGATAGAATTCTTCAGTGAAGCCATCTGGGCCTGGGCTTTTCTTTGTTGGGAGGTTTTTTGATTACTGATTCAATCTCCTTGTTATATGTCTGTTCAGATTTTCTATTTCTACATATTCAGTCTTAGTAAGTTGTATGTGTCTGGGAATTTATCCACATCTTCTAGTTTATCCAAGGTATAGGTGTATAGTAGTTCATAGCATCTTTTTTTTTTTTTTTAATGTTTATTTATTTTTGAGACAGAGAGAGACAGAGCATGAATGGGGGAGGGTCAGAGAGAGAGGGAGACACAGAATCGGAAGTAGGCTCCAGGCTCTGAGCTGTCAGCACAGAGCCCGACGCGGGGCTCGAACTCACGGACTGTGAGATCATGACCTGAGCCGAAGTCGGATGCTCAATCGACTGAGCCACCCAGGCGCCCCTCATAGCATCTCTTACAATCCATTTCGCCTTTATATCCTTTTTTTGAAAATTAATTTCTAAGTAATTTAATAGTAACATACGAATTTTAGAAAAATATTGGTAATCCCCCCAATACAGGAGTGTTTTGTTACTTTTGTATGTTCTCTTTTAACAATTTATATATTTTTATATAAAATACATAAAATATTTTATAAAAAATATAAAATATTTTATAAAAATATCAACTATAAAACATTTATGTATTTTATATAAAATATATATTATACTGTTTTCTAAAATATATATTACTATAATATTTTACATAAAGTACATAGTATTTTTATGGATATATAAAATTACTAATTGCAATTTTTATGGTAATAATCTGTTACTTTTTCTATCTATCAAGGACTTTTTTGATTTTGTCTTTTGTCTAATGGAATGGATTATAGCTTTTATGATTAAGAAACTACAAGTTTTTAAAATTTTTTTTTTAACGTTTATTCATTTTTGAGACAGAGAGAGACAGAGCATGAACGGGGGAGGGTCAGAGAGAGGGAGACACAGAATCTGAAACAGGCTCCAGGCTCTGAGCTGTCAGCACAGAGCCTGACGCGGGGCCCGAACCCACGGACCGCGAGATCATGACCTGAGCCGAAGTCGGCCGCTTAACCAACTGAGCCACCCAGGCGCCCCATGAAACTACAAGTTTTTAAAAGAATTACACCAGCTTATACAGAAAGGGACACAGCACAGCACAGAAACAGCACAAAATGAAGAGTTCTTTGGATCCCCAAATTTCTATCAGCAGGAACAGGCTGAGAAATCTACTCAGCTGCAAACACAGCACCTTTTTTTTGTAAACTAGAAAGGATGAGCTGGGCATTCTGGAAAACAGTGTGGAGGTTCCTCAAAAAATTAAAAATAGACCTACCCTATGACCAAGCAGTAGCACCGCTAGGAATTTACCCAAGGGATACAGGAGTACTGATGCATAGGGGCACTTGTATCCCAATGTTTATAGCAGCACTCTCAACAATAGCCAAATTATGGAAGGAGCCTAAATGTCCATCAACTGATGAATGGATAAAGAAATTGTGGTTTATATACACAATGGAGTACTACGTGGCAATGAGAAGGAATGAAATATGGCCCTTTGTAGCAACGTGGATGGAACTGGAAAGTGTTATGCTAAGTGAAATAAGCCATACAGAGAAAGACAGATACCATATGGTTTCACTCTTATGTGGATACTGAGAAACTTAACAGAAACCCATGGGGGAGGGGAAGGAAAAAAAAAAAAAAAAGGCTAGAGTGGGAGAGAGCCAAAGCATAAGAGACTCTTAAAAACAGAACAAACTGAGGGTTGATGGGGGGTGGGAGGGCGGGGAGGGTGGGTGATGGGTATTGAGGAGGGCACCTTTTGGGATGAGCACTGGGTGTTGTATGGAAACCAATTTGACAATAAATTTCATATATTGAAAAAAAAAAAAAAGAAAGGATGAGCTGGGGGACAGAGGGCCCAGAGTTTATCATTAAAAGCCTCAGAGAACAACCCTTAGGGAGTAGGACTGAGCCATAATCAATTAACTGGCAACATGTACCTGGATGGACTAAAGAACCCTGTGCCCTAATGACTTCTGTGTGCCTCCTTTTTCTCTCCTTTGAAACAGGAGTGTATATAGCCCTCATCCTGTGCCTGCTCAGTCATTGTTGAGTATGTATTAGGGACAAATAATTTATCTCTTTAGTTCATAGGTCTTCAGATTGAGAACAGTTCTGAAGGTCTTCTGTCCTTGGGACCACACTAGAGGAACTTCATCAACACCTGGACCTGAATGTAGAGGATGAGATCTTAGACTTTGCATTGATCCTCAAAAGTCTGATGGGATGAAGCCTGAGAATCTTTGAGATAAGTGTGTTTTGCATATGGGTGGGGGGAGGTGTGAATTGTTACAGCCAGAGGGTAGACTACTGACCATAACAATTCACATCTCTCCTACTTGCAAAATACACTGGTTCCTCTCTCCAAGACCTCCAAAGCCCTATCCCATCAGACTTTGATTGTATATTCCAAAGGTGGAAATAACAATATCTCCCATTCCATAAGCATCTCCTTATCCATAAGCTAACCTTATCACTGTGCCTATCCAGTGGAGTCTGTGCCCTTCTCCTTGACACTGGTTGGGCCTCTGTGACTGCCTTCACCAGTGGAATGGGGCTGAAGTGATGATGTGTAACTCCTGAGGCTATATGTCACAAAATGCCTTGTGCTTCTCCTTTGTTCTTTTTGGTATTCGTTCTTGAAACCCAGGTACCATGCTGTGACATTAAATCTGAGGAGAAATTCTAGTGAAGAGGAATTGAGGCCCCTAGTGCACAGCGATGGCTGAGCTCCTATAGTCAGCATCAGCTTGCTAGCCAATGAATGATCCATCTTTAAAGCCGATCTCCAGCATCCAATCCAGGCGCCCTGCTAATGCCATATGGAGCAGAGATGAGCTTGCAAATATATGAACAAAATAAGTGATTCTTGTTATTTGAAGCCATTAGGTTTTAGAGTACTTTTCTATATACACAGTGAGAGATGCTCAGAATATACCCTCCAAGTGATCTTATCTGTTTCTATAGCATTAACTACACTGATTTGATAATCAGAACTTTCAGGTCAAATTTTTCTTTGGACTTTCTGACCCATATATCTAACTACTAATTACACTGTATCTCTTGTATATCTAACTACTAATTAGCTGTATCTCTCCTTAAGCTCAATATGTCCAACATCAATGTGTTGTCCTTCTCCACCATCTGTTCTTTCTCCATTATCTTTGTTAATTTACTGTCTAGTCATTAGTAACAGAAACCTGGGAAATCATTCTCATTTTCTGCATCTCCCCACCTCTATAATTTTACAACCTAGATATCTTTTGAATTCATTCTAACAGCTAATGCCTTAATTGAAGTTTTCACCAACTCTCATGTCCTATTTTAGTAATAGTAACTGATCTAGTCTCTAGTCCTCCCTTTTTTTTTTTTTTTTTTTAACTCATGTTGAGTTTATACTCACTATTGCTGTCAGAGTAATATTTTTAAACATATGTTACAATATTTCTTACAAGTTTATTTTTTTATAATATTTTTTTTTTGAGAGAGAGTGTGTGTGTGCACATGCATGTGTGAGCAGGGGAGGGGGCAGAGGGAGAGAGAGACTCTTAAGCAAGCTCCTTGCTCGACACAGAGCCTGAAGTGGGGCTCGATCTCACGACTGCAAGATCATGACCTAGGCCCCAAAATCAAGAGTTGGACGCTTAACTGACTGACCAACACAGGCACCCATCTTACAGTTTCTAAATGATTTCAGTTTACTTACAGAAGAAAGCCCTACTTTCTTTGGAGGATATAATGTTTTTTAATAATTTGGGCCCTTGCTAGATCTCCATCCTTATTGCTTGTTCCTCCTTTGCACTTTATAATGCTAAATTACTTATTGTTCTCCAAATACACAAAGAAGAAAACAGGTCTTTCTATTCCTTCATGCTGTTCTACCCATTCGAGCTTTGGTATAATTCAGTTGCATGTGGTTGTAAGATGTCTCCACTTTCCTGCTGCTTGTTGGCTGGTGTTGCTCTCAGCTCCTATAGGCTATTCTCAGGTCCTCGCCACATGGTCTTCTCAAAAAATTGCTGCTTCCTCCTTCAGAGCCAGCAGGACTCTGGCTGCATTGTGCTATGACAGTCTTCTATAATGTAACCTAATTAAGGGAATGGCTATCCTAGGAATTGGGATTATACAAGACTTGTATGCTGGGAATCTTGGGGGCCGTTTTAGGATTCCGCCTACCATCGGTAAATACTGTTTCTCTAAAGAGAAAAAAGTTTCTCTTTAGAAACTTTTAGGATTAAAAAAAATCCTCAATAATTGCAAACCTTGCAAGAATACATCTTTCTGTGCGTGTGCTTTTACCCACTCTTTGGTTACTCAGTGGGCTCTTTCAGTCTGGCAGTTTATGTTCCTTCAGTCATAGGAAACTTTTGTGTTTATTTCAGTGATGATTTCTCCCCTTTTATTTTCTTCCTTCTCTCTTTCTGGGACTCTTAGTTGGACATTGGACCTCTTGAACCAGTCCTTCACCTTTATTACATTTTCTCTCCCATTTTTCATTTTTTGCTGTCCCTTCTGGCAGATTTATTAAACTTTATTTTTTATTTCTTTATGGATGCAATATCTTCCCATCACCTTGAGCTTATGAGAAGTAGTTTTCTGAACCTTCCTCCTGAATAGTCTGTATTTTTTCCATGTTCTCTATTTTTCTGTTTGTTCTGGTCTCTTTTATGTTAGAGGCTTTCCTCAGATGTTTGTTACTTCTTGGATATCTGTTTGTGAGTTAGAATATGAAACTAAAAAGCTGATTGGAAGTTCTGAGAATGTAGATGAGACTCGTTAACTCTGAGCTCCATAGGGTGTTTCTTTTTGATGAACCCTAATGTCAGTATACTCAGATTTTTTCTTGGGGTTATTCACAATTCTTGGAAAAGGATCTTCCAGTCTTCTGCTGGGAGGACAGAAGTCTGGCCACTATATTCTGGGAACTGAGTGGGTAGGGAGCTAGGAGTGCCTCAGCATTTGGTTACTTACTCCCCTCTCTTCTGGCGTGGTATTCACACTTTCAGCTTTCCTGAAGTCCCCCCCAGATTTCTTCTGGTGTGAGGGAGGGACAGTTGCCTGAGCTCTTAGAGTCAGGGAGAGGAATCTCTGGATCTAACTTCTCTCCAAAGCTTTTACCCATTCCTCCTTATTTTTTAGCCTTTTTGCCACTTCCCCCTCCAGTATTTCTCTCCCAGTACCAGAGATACCAGGCACTGACCGATCTTGAGCAATTGTAGGATTCTGCAGTTAAAATTGAATTGTTTCTTAGCTTTCTCTCATGGCTTATGGGTTTGCTTTGTTAGACTCTAAGTCCATTATTATTCTGTTCTTTAGCTTCCAAAAATTTTTTGCCTTTTCTCTTTTCCTTTCTTCACATATGTATGTTTATCTCTTTTA
The DNA here is from genome assembly GCF_028749965.1 of Puma concolor. Lineage (NCBI taxonomy): Eukaryota > Metazoa > Chordata > Mammalia > Carnivora > Felidae > Puma > Puma concolor. Next base: position 48,413,986 of record NC_141672.1, read on the forward strand.
AAAAAAATCTCCCTGCTGTAGTTTTCCTGGGACTTTTTGAGGGAGTAAAATTAGATGTATATGTTCAAGCTGCTGTCCAAACTCAGATGTTCCTCATGGTTCTGTGTCATTTATTACATGTTTAATTCTTATGTGAAAGGACTTATTCCTTAGTTATTCTATTTCATTTGAAATATCTCTTCATTTATCAGTACCACACTGTTTTATTTATTGTTTTTTGTTTGTTTATTTCTTTATAATATGCTTATTCCTTGTCATTGTAATTTCACGTTTAACTCTTTGTAAATATGTTAGTTTTATAATGCTTGAACTATATAGGTACATTGGGAAGCTTAACCTCAGGAAGTGCTGAGATGATTTCTGTTAATGTTGGATTTATTTCACAGACTTGGTTTTCTTACTCATGACTTTATTAATAAGAATTAGAGTTTACATCCAAATGTTGGAACCGTATTTCCTCACAGTGAAGACATTTTGTTCTCTTTTTAAATGAAGACTGAAGTTGCTGAAGACCCTCAACAGGTTTCAACCGTTCATCTGCAACTAGGATTACCACTGGTTTTTATTGTTAGTCAGCAAGCGACACATGAAGCTGACAGAAGAACTGCAGAATGGGTTGCTTGGCGTCTTCTGGGGAAAGCGGGAGTTCTACTCTTGTTAAGGTATCTTAAACATTGTATAGTCACTGTATTTAGCAAAACACTGTTTTTCTGTTTTTTAAATATGGCAGTATAGTCACTTGTCAATAAACTCAAACCTCTAGTAAATTGTCATATAGTTAGAACCAGTCGCTGAGCTAAATTCTGTGCGTTAATTAGTAGCTTGATTAAAATTTAGACCTTTAAACTTTGCTAACATGAAGTTCTAGATCAAGATGGAGACTAGCAAATCTGGTCTGTCTTTATGTCTGCACTTTCTGAGAGTCACTAAATTGTAATCTTTTTTCATAAATTGTGTTCAGTATAAGAACATATAGTTCTCTTTCATATTGACATCCTGATGACTGTGATTCTTCAGATTAGCAATATAAAACATTTATTTCCATTTTGAAAAAGGGACTCTTTGGAAGTGGACATTCCTCAACATGCTAATGTGGTCTTCAGAAGAGCAGAAGAGGTTAGTCATCTTATATATTGGTCTACAATGTTTGTTTATTAAAAGAAAGTTAATACATGTGGTCAGAAGTATATGCTTATTATAGAAGAAATTCTGTAAATTGCCACTATTCAAAGATTATTGCTGTTTATGTTTTGGTGTTATTTATTTTCCCTCATTTATTAGTCTATTTCCATATCTATATATTCTAGGTATATATATATATATATATATATATCCTCATTTTCTTAAAAATATATATATATATATTTAAGAAAATTAGGGTCATGCTCTATAACCTACTTTTCACATAAAATCATATTTAATTACTTGCTATTGTGCTATGATGCCTGCCTTTGTACACTGTGTTGAACATCACTGATTGTTTCCTTTGGCTAAATTTTTGGAGGTGAAATTTGGCAAAGGAAATGGGAATTTTTAAGGATGTTTATAGAATACATTGTCAGATTGCCCTCCAGAAACCAGCAGGGTTTAGAGTTTCTTGTTCCTCATAAATCTTTGCCCCTACTGAGCACTACCATCTTAAAAAAAAATCTTCTCTATAGACAAAGCTCTTGTTTTAATTTGCATGCCTTTGATTACTAGTGAGTTTGAACATTTTTAAAGGCTTATTTCCCATTTGTATTTCCTTTGTAAATTTCTGCTATTGTCCCTTTTTTTCTTATATTTTTCTTAAATTTTTCTTAAGAACTCTTTAATTCTGAACATTTCAAAATATCATATAAATATGCTAAAGATTGATTGATATGTTTATGAACTGCCAGACAGATTAAACGTAAATTCTCTTGCCTAAGTCTATGGCATGAATACTAGGTTGAGTCAGAAGACTTGAGTTGTGTTCCTTCTCATTCTGAGACCAGAAAAATGAATTAACTTCTCCAAGCTCAATTTTCTCATTTGTGAAATATTCATAAAACCTTCCCATCTAACTTATTAGGAATTTATAAGACAAAATATGAAAACATTTTAAAAACTGTAGTATTGTTCAAATGTGTGTAGTATGTGGCTAGTATGCTCTGCTTTTTAGCCAGGTCGTGGAAAGCAAACTTTCTGAAGCTATTTTTTTCCTAGTCGATGAAGATCCTTAAATGAGAAATTGTAATATTTATTATTTGGAGGTAGGTTTTATGGAAAAGTTAAAGCTCCTGCTCGTTTCCCAGTTTTGATGTCTTAAATTGTTAAAATAAAAAATTTTGTATAGTATGAGGTAAGATAGGTTATAAGATAGCTCCCTCTCTCTGACCCTCCCCTGTTCATGCTCTGTCTCTCTCTGTCTCAAAAATAAATAAACGTTAAAAAAAAAAATTAAAAAAAAAAAAAAAGGATGGAATAGTCTTTTCTATGAGTCTCTTTATTGAGTTCAGTGCAATTTTTTTTTTTTTAACCTTCTCCTCAGGGCAGTAATATTCATCCTGGGATTGTATAATCATTCTTTCTTTCTCTCTTTCCAGGTAAAGGTTTTGAGGGTCCTTAAAGTATAGAAGTGGTTGCAGAGATAGTATTGTATACTCATATTACTACACTGCAAGCCTTGTAATATATAGTAAGGTATAAAACATATCTGTTAGTATTGCATTAGTTCTTCCAATTTTTTTTTTTCCCCTATGGCAGTGATTAGCAATATAGTATTAAGAGTTTATGCTCTAGAATCTTACTGCCTAGTTCAAATCCTGCTTTGTAACCCTGGGCAAATTACTCGATTTCTATGTGTGTGTCTCTCTCTCTCTCTCTCTTTTTTTTTTCATTGTAAAGTAAGGTTAATAATATCTATTTAAAGAGTAGTTGGGTCAGTATATTAAAAAATATATATAAAGTGCTAAATTGGCACAGGGCCAATACATTCGTAAGTGCTCAATAAACACTATTCATCTATTCAATCATTCCATAAGTATTTATTGTATACCTGCTTTGTTTCATACACAGTCCTAGGCTCTGAGGATATGGCAGTGAACAAAAGCAAATTTTTGCCCTCATGGAGCTAATATACTAGTGGCAGGAGACAAATACAAAACCAGTATAGGTAGAATGTCAGATGGTGTTAAGGACAATGGAAAAAAAAGTCAAGGTAAGGTGAGAGAGTAGACTTGGAAGACCTCACTGATTAGTAACCATAAAGCAAAGGAATATGCCTGTGGATATATGGGGAAAGAATGTTCTAGGCTGAGAGGACACACGTTCAGAAGCTTTGAGAAGAATTCTTTGTGTATTAGCGTAGTTTTATGAGGATAGTATTAATGCCTAGAATCTTTCTTAGTATCTAAATTTTTAAAATTTAAAATCTTAAAATCTAAGTTTTTTCATTCCTTTCTTTGGAATTTTTTATAAAATCAAACCAAGAGGTAGGACAATAGAGTGAACAATCAAATACCTACTACCTAGATTCAACAACTAACATTTTAGATAAATGGGGCCAGTTTTTCCTCATTCTGGATTTGTCCGTTTCCTTTTGCTGTTATCTACCTTGTTCCTCTGTTCCCTTATGTTGTCTAAAAACAGGAAGTTAGATTGCCTAGCTTCATTAAGCATTTTGGACAAGATGTTGGTTTATTTGTATTTTATCTTATCTTAAAGTGGATGAGGTCTGGTTTTCTCACTTAATGATACCACATTTGAATACTGAATTAAGGTGGGGACGATTCATTCTCTCCATCCTAAGATGCATTTCCCCTATCCAATTAGCAAATAAACTGTAGGTAGAAATGCAAATAAAACAACAAGAGATACCAATACTCACCCACCAGAATGGGCTAAACATTTTAAAAGTAACAATACCAAGTGATTCTTAGGAAGGTAGAGTTACAAGAACTTTTGTATACTACTGGTAGGAGTGAAAATTGGTACAACGAAAATTGGAAAAGTATCTGGCAGTGCTTCCTAGAGCTGCAGCTACATATAGCATGCGAACGAGCAGTTCCATTCCTAAGTACAAATGCGTATACATGTGCACCAAAAGACAGCTACAGTAATGTTCATAGCAGTTAGTATTTATAATAGTCCCAAGCTGTAAATAACACAAGTCCATGAGCAATATAATGGATAAACGCATGCATTAGATACATACATACATACATATATACTATTATATTCATGTAATGATTACATCATTGAAAAACAATAAACTGCTTTTAAACGTAAACCTCACAAATAGTGTTGAGCAAAACAAGTAGTCACAAAAAAGTACAAACTGTATATAGTTCCATTAAACAAATTGAAAAACTGGCAAAATTGTACATGGTGATGAAAGACTAGTGATTACCTTTGGGGGAGGGTAATAACAGGGAGAGGCAAGAAGGTGGCCTCTGTGCTGGTAATAATGTTCTGTATCTTCAACTGCATGGAGATTATAGAAGTGTATCAACTTCGTAAAAATTCGTCACACTATATACTTAAAGTTTGTGTTCTTTCCTGTGTGAATGTTGCATTTGAATACAAAAATATCCTACAACAATATCTATGTGTATTTCAAACAAATTTAGTTTGACTTTTGTTGCTCAAACTTTTAACTCCGTTATATTTCTGTAGAAGTGAAAAATTGTTTGCTTTGAATGTAATATTAAAAAGATGAAGATATGTGCTATCAGAGAACACATACACGTAGAGTTATTTTATAGCTTTATTCAAATGTATGGTTATAATCAGGGATTATTTACTGAAGTAATCTAGTGGCCTAAAATTTCATGGTTTTAAAATGTGATCATTGGGTATTAGTGAAAGAAATTGTAATGGACTAATCTCAATGGACTAGATAGTCTAGTCTTAAAATATTCTTAAAATATCTGGGGGCAGATATTAGTTTTACATTTTTAGCTAAACTGGCAATTGAATATTTTACTGGAATTGTTTTAGGATGAGATATTATTTTGAATATTTCTGTGGAGTATCAGAATAATTTTGATTGGTCCTGTTTGCAATAAAATTGCACATATCCCTTTTATATTGAGGTGGGACATACCATTATGTGTGAAATGTTTCAGACTTCAGTTGAATAATGTAGTTGTAACAAGAAGCAAGTGAGACTTTCAGTTCTGTTTTCCCATTTTTGTTTTTTCAGTAGTGCACACTATCTTTATATAAAGTATGCTTTGGATACTTTCTATAGGGATTGTGGAATTTCCTTTTTTGTTGTATTTAATATTATTTAAAAATTTTTTTTAACATTTATTCATTTTTGAGAGACAGAGTGTGAGTGGGGGAGGGCCAGAGAGAGAGGGAGACACAGAATCCAAAGCAGGCTCCAGGATCTAAGCTGTCAGCACAGAGCCCGACACGAAGCTCAAACTCAACGGACAGCATGATCATGACCTGAGCTGAAGTCGGATGCTTAACTGACTGAGCCACCCAGGTGCCCCTTGTATTTAATTTTAAAACTGAAGTTCAAAGATTTAGTTTCATTTTAATATCAAACAAGTAAAACATTTTTATTAAAATGCTTTCTTATATTTTAGTCATGTTTTTAAAAATTCATGTATTTCTAGGGAGCGCCGGTGGAATTTTTGGTGTTACATGATACTGAATTAATAATATCCCATGTGGAAGGTAATACACACATTGAAGAAATGCAAGAAGATGAAGATGAGGACGTGCAAAGTCCAGATATGGGTAATATGTTTTGTGATGCTCCTTCCCCCACTTCCCCTCATTCCTGCTCAGTACCCATAAGGTCAGTGACATTTCAATGAATTAACTTTCTCATAGAATATTTTGACAGTCAAGCCTATGAAAAAAACCTAATGAAATCCATTTCACGTTACATTTTATCAAGTTTATTTGGTGGAAAATGTAAGGATGCTGTATTTTGTTTAGTGTGATACCTTTCATTATTGCATGCCAGGCTTCTAGCTTTTCACATCTGTGCCTTTATCTTGAAAATCAGTTCTTCCCGCTCTGCTGGTCTACTTCATGCTTAAAAATTACCCAGGAGCCACAAAATTGTATTTTATTTTTATTTTTTCTATTAGAAAATGAAATCTGAATAAATATTGTTGTACTTGTAAATAAATCTGATTGTTGACAATTTGGAAGTAAATTTCAATAACATTTTAAAATTTCTTTTAACATGTTATATTTCTTTTTATTCTTATTGCTTATATTTTTGAAGTATTTTGTAGTTTCAGGGTTATTCCCCTAAACATTATTTGCTTCGACTGTCATTCATTCAGCTGATGTCTCCTTCATTTTGTAGTGGAATCGGTGTTTTAGCAGAGTTAAGCGATCTACCCAAGGTCTCACAAATGGCACGTGTTGGAGCCTGGTCTAGAACTTAAACATTCTGGCTTGAAATTATTTATGATCGTTATTATTACTGATACTTCTTTCATAAGATTAATGCTATTCTGTAATTGCTCACTTACATTTCTCTCTTATCCACTAGTCTATAATATCTCTAAAGTAGGGATTATGTCTTGTTCATTTTTGTATTCATTTAGTATATACTTGAATGTTTTACATAATACAAGTATGAGCTCTAAGAAGGGAGCAATTTACATATTCTTTTCATGAAGTCCATTCATTATTTTGATCAAAATCTATATTATAAATTTAATAAGGGCTCTGAGCCTTAACAGTTACCAGTGACCAGTTTCTTGGATTGAGCTATGTTCTAGTTTTTTTCCAATGTGCAGAGGTTGGAACTGCTTGTGGTTTAAGCCAGAGCTCTCCATAGCATTGTCATTACATAGAACCTGTGTTCTGGTCTCTTGCTCCCAGCTTTATTCCTATCATGGTTCATACAGTCCACCCTCCAGTCAAGGGAATCGCCCCTGTGTCAGCTTAATGAGATTCCTGTCCTCAGTGGGAGTTGCTTGTTTCAAGCTTTCCTTATTGCTTCCCCTATATTGCTTCCTGACTGTCTGGCCTTAGTTTGCCCTGTGGTGTGGCCTTCTCTTTCTTTTGACTCTCTGCCTGCTTTCTCTCCTCAGCCTAGTTCCTTTGACACCTTTGCCGTTTGAGTCTTGTTTTGTTGTAGGTTTTTTTGTGTGTGTATGTGTGTCTTAACTTTCTACATCTATAATCCATATTGGCCCACAATAGTGTACATAGTCATGTCCATCTACATAGTCCCCCCCAACCTTGTTTTATTCCCATTTGTATATGAGGATTACGAAAGTGTTTGTTGCCACGTAAGTACACAACACAAAGAAAAATGGCCTTCAAAGGAAATGGGCACAGAATAAATCAGAATGAAATGGACTGAATTCTGTACAAGGATGATATGGAAAAAGGATTAAACATGTATGGCTTAAAAGAAAGTGTGTATATATTGATGAATTGGTGAAAGGTAGAGCCAAACAGTGGGTCAGTTTACAAGTGAGGGTAGCTTATTGAGAGAATAGGAAAGAGGAAAAGAAAGTGTTGGAAGAAGAGAAGAACAAGAGTAGATTGGGAAATAAGAAAGGACTGGAAGGAAAATGAAAATATGTGAATAAGAAGGAAAAAATACAGTAAAAAAGAAAACAGGCCTTTATTAATTTTAGTATTAGAGTCATAACTTGTTAGTGTCATGAAATGTGGTATTTTAAAATTCCTTTAAGTTAGTGTAGTACAGCTATTATATTTCAGATTTGAACACTGAGGCCCGGAGAGTAACGTGACTGATTAGTCACACGGCTGAAACTTGCTGAGATGTACTATCGTCCAGATCTAGTATTTTATTTTATAGCATTTGAAATCATATGAAAATAATACTTCCAATTTTTATTATATTATCTCCCTCCCTTCCTGTCTTTGTAATGTGTTATTATAGATAATTATGAACTTACCGTAAAGTAGACAGGAGAATAGAACAAATCTCCTGATATCCATTACCTGGCTCCACCTAACTACCATCAACTCATGGCTATCCTGTTCCAGTCACTCTTGGCCCACCCCTTATTATTTTGTTGCAAATCCCAAATATATAGTTTCACTCCAAAATATTTCCCTGTGTATTTCAGAAATACAAAGATTCTCCTTTTAAAATGAGCATGATTAATGCTATTATTACATCTAAAAAATTAACAGTAATCTTTAATATCATCAGATAGCCAGTCAGGGTTTGCATTTCTAGTTGCATGCCCTTTCATGCCACTGTGCCTTTGCACATGCTGTTCTCTTTCCTCTGTATGCCTCCTCTGTCTTCCTTCACTGCCTACCTAAGTTTCATTTTCTTTTAATATTCAGCTAGTGTCAATGCTTCTAGGAAACTTTGTTTCTCTCATCAATTTAGGTGTCCCTTCAGTGTTACTATATAATCTATACAAACCTCCAACAGAATATTTACAAATTCAAAGTGTGTGTGTGTGTGTGTGTTTACCCCATACACAGATGGTGGATGGATGGATAAATGAATGAGTCCACTGGTTGGTTGGTTGGTCTAAGTTAATGAAAGGTTTTTACATATTCAAAATCCAATAACTTGATGAACTTAGAATAAAATCTAAAATTCTTGGCTCGTATGGCTTCTTATGATGTACCTACTGCCTACCCTAGAGTTTTCTCATACCATTTATTCTTTCATCCCATCTTGTTTTGGTCAAATTTGCCTTCCTTCAATACTTAGTATATGCTAAGTTCTTTTATGTCATAGAGGCTTTGAAAATATTCTTTATGCCTAAGACATTTTTTTAAACTCTCTAGCTGGAAGGCTTTGGATCTCCAAATCTAAATCTCCCTATTACAATCTCTCATTGTACTATTTTCCTTCCTTAAACTGACACAATTTATAACTATATGTTTAGTCAGTGATCAGTTTATTGTCTGACTTTTCGGTAAATGGAAACTCCATGTGGTCAGGGACTATGTCTGTTTTGTTTGCTATTTTCCCTAGTGTCCATCACAGTGTTTGTCCTATAGTGGAATTTATATTTATGTAATTTATGCATTTATATATACATTAATTTCTTTTTGAACATTTTAGATATTCAAGATGATGAAGTGGCAGAAACTGTTTACAGACATAGGAAGACACAGTTACCTTTGGAACTCACAGTGGAACTAACAGAAGAGACATTTAATGCGACAGTAGTGGCTTCTGATAGCATAGTGCTTTTCTACGCTGGTTGTGAGTATGAACCTTTAGAGGGGACGATATTACATATTAGAACATTTAAAGTTGGCGGATCATATTTTTGCGTTCTATATATTGCCTGTTGTAACAGCTATGTAATAGCTTTCATAGTTCCCAGGTAGACTGCACATATTGAACAATTTACTAACTTAGATAAATTATTGTGATTCCAGCTAATGATTTTAATATTTTAACAGTTCTTATGGATCTATAGGAAATATATTGCTTTTATCTTCAAATAATAGCCCTTCAACTATATTCCTTGCAGTATGAGTGCAGAAAATTAGTTGCATTTGGAATCTTCTTGAATGTTTGCATAATACTGAGGACTATATATTAGAATTTCTTATTAAGAAGTAACAATTTTGGGAAACCCCATCAATCTATATGTTTGTTAATATATAGATATGGATGGAGATATGCATGTTGCAATATCTGTTGAATTTTTTGTTTCAATGTAGGGCAGGCAGTATCCATGGCATTTCTGCAATCCTATATCGATTTGGCAATTAAATTGAAAGGTACTGTAATGTGGTATGCATGCTTATTTGATTCTGAGCTGTAGCTATTTGTAAAACCATATCATGCTAAAGATGAATAAAACCACGTAAGATTTCAAGTAATTATATTTGCATCTTTAACATTACATTAATGAACCATGAGTTTCAAAAATGCTCAGAAGCATTCGTCTTGGCTCTCTTCATAGAACTGTCTTCAGTAGAAAGTAGAGAGCCTATGTATTAAGTACTGGAGGTCACACAGTCAATCCAGTAATCTTTTTGGCTGAATTGATTCATGTATTGAGTGCCTACTCTGAATCAGTTACTATTAAATATTATTAAATAAATACTGAATACACTTAAAAATTTGACACATAAGACTCAGTCTCACAGTCTAATCAGCGATCCAAGATCTCAATATTCTTAAAGCTATACAGTTAGCTCCTCATGAACTAGGATATTTTTTATTTCAAATTTTTATTTAAATTCTAGTTAGTTAACATATATAGCAAAATTGGTTTCAGATGTAGAATTTAGTGACCCATCACCCACATACAACACTTAGTGCTCACCACAAGTGCCCTCCTAAATACCCACTATCCATCCAGTCCATCCTCTGCCCACCTCCCTTCATCAACCCCAGTTGCTCTCATAGTCAAGAGTCTTGCATGGTTTGCTTCCCTCTCTCTCCTTTTCTTTTCCTTTCCTTCCCCTGTGTTCATCTGTTTTCTTCCTTAAATTCCACAGATGAGTGAAATCAGATGGTAGTTTTCTTTCTACTGACTGACTTATCTGATTTAGCATTATACAATTTAGCTCTATATGATATTTCTTTTCTTTTTTCTTTTTTGTTTATTCATTTATTTTGAGAGAGAGAGAGTGTGTGTGTGTGTGAACAGGGGAATGGCAAAGAGAGAGGGAAAGAGAGAATCCCAAGCAGGCTCCACTCTGTTAATGCCGTGCCCAAAGCAGGGCTCGATCTCACAAATCGTGAGATTGCGACCTGAGCCAAAATCAAGAGTCAGATGCTTAATTGAGCCACCCAGGTGCCCCACAGGACCTTTCTTAATAGCCACAATCATTTAACTGTTCTATGAAACCTGATCCAGTGTTAGGCAAATAAGAATCCAAGGAATGGACTTGAACTCAATATATTTATGCCATCATCCCAGCAAAGACATAAGGAATATTGTTAGTAAGAAAGAGATAATGATGGAATCCAAGGAATGGACTTGAACTCAAAATATTTATGCCGTCATCCCAGCAAACACATAAGGAGTTTTGTTAGTAAGAAAGAGATAATGATGGAGGGCGCCTGGGTGGCTCAGTCGGTTGAGCGTCCGGCTTCGGCTCAGGTAATGATCTCACGGTAGGTTTGAGCCCCGCATCAGGCTCTGTGCTGACAGCTCAGAGCCTGGAGCCTGTTTCAGATTCTGTGTCTCCCTCTCTCTCTGCTCCTCCCCTGCTCGTGCTCTGTCTCTGTCTCTCTCTCTTTCAAAAATAAATAAACATTAAAAAATTTAAAAAAAAAGATGATGGATTAAGATAGTGTTTTGTAATCATTGAATGTATCATGCTTCATATCTGTAATATGATTTCTTCCTACTGTTTTTCTTGTAAATAAATAGAAGTTGTTCTAGTTAAACAGGCTTATTCTCATAGCTGTTATATGAATGTATTTAACATTTAGTTTTTTTGGGCACTAACCTACAGGCTCTTTTATTATTTAGTAAGTTCTTTATGAATAGGTAGCATGCCTTATGCTTAGCTCACTGGACTTGACATATTGCCTTACACTGTAGAATATTTGGTTTTTAATAATTGTTGAATAAATGCATAAACTAATATAGTAGAGTTTAGTGGAAAATATATACTAGTGTACAACTTATTTATATATTGGGGACTTTGTAAACTCAAGAAATTGCTTCCAGAAAGTCAGTCCTAAATATAACATGTTCTATATTAATAAAAACATCAGAGATTTAAAAAATCACTTTTGAACAATTTCTCCTCAGTTCATTTGTTAACCACATTTGATCCAACTTTTGATTATTTGAAGTAAAGATATTATTAAGTCTGTAGATATTGTGATTCCTAATCTTTTTTTAAAAAAAGCAAATCCTGTTACTCTCTTTCAGATTCTTCTTTATGGTTACAATCTATGGAAAGATTCAAGTTTCTTCTTTTAGGTTCTCCAGGCTCATTGGCAAAATATTAGAAGAGAGAAAATAAAAGGGGGGAAATATAAACCATATTGAAGTAATAATTAGATAATGTCCCTGAATAATAGAATTATCCCTCCATCCAGCCCATTTGTCAGATACTAAATGAAAATGGAAAAAGATTCCTTTACTTTCTTCTCTATTAATGATCAAATAAAGAGCCTACCTGATCTCTCAGTTCCAGGACTCTGAGTTGTATGTGTTTGTAGAATAAAAAGCAGATAACCAACCCAAGACGTGATTTCCTTTTTCATTTAGTACGTTCTTTGTAACAGTCCTTTTAGTAATTAGATATTGGACAAATGGAGTGTTTTAGAAGTTCAGGGGGCTTAATGTAGAGACATGTATAGGTAACTATAGTGTTTTATGTCTGCATTGAAGCCCATACTATAACTTTGTAAATTAGGAGAATATTTTAATACTTTGGGCATTTAGTCCTATAACCTTTCACATTAACTTTGTGGGGAAAAGCCACTTTTCATCTTAGTCGAAGATGATGAAGGATATTTTATCCTCAGTCACAAGGTGGCAGCAAATATCAAGTATTTATACTTACCTAGCCTCTAGCTTAGAGAACCTGTTTGGTTTTTTTTGTTTTGTTTTGTTTTTTCATTTAAATTGGGAACACTGTTTGAAATTCCTGCATTGATAAAGTATGGAGGATGTAATACTGCAGACATCTTAGAATATTAGACTGTTCTAGTTGAAACATGATTAAATATCGAAACCATTTTACTTAATTTTTAAAGTTTATTTATTTTGAGAGAGAGTGAGAATGTGCCAGTGTGGGAGGGGCAGAGAGAGAAGGAGAGAGAGAGAATCACAAGCAGGCTCTGCATTGACAGCGTTAAGTCCAACCCGGAGCTTGTACTCATGAACCACCTGGGCTGAAACCAAGACTCAGATGCTTAACCAGCTGAGCCACCCAGGTGCCCCTAAATATTGAAACCATTTTATAGGGAAAAAAATTAAAATTTTAAATTGATAACTTTAATATAAGTTAGCCTTATCACTTTTTTTTCCCCGTTTTATTCATTTTTCAGTTTTGAAGATAACATCAAAATTTTCAACTTGGGCTGCAGGGACAAAGGAATAATAACTTTTTTAGCAGTGATAGACCTGTTGAGAATGCCTATTGAAGGGAAAAAACTGCATTTGTAATAGTTCTATATTTCATACTTGGGTGGCATTATATAATACAGTACTCTGTATGAATAAGTATCACTAGATATTTGTTGACGAAATGATTAAAATAACAGATGAAAGAACTTTGTAGAGAAGTCATTTCGCAGATGTAATTTCAGAAGGAATAAGGATTTATTTTTGTTTATATGTTCATACAATATTCAGGTTTAATATACTTTAGTGTTAAAAATGAAATTTTGTTCATGAAGAAATATCAGGGTACATTCCACAAATTTTCACTGGGTACGTACTAAGTAACAGACATTGTGCTGTGCAGCAGGAGTATAGTGGTGAATAAGACAGACTGCACCCTGTATGAGTTATCAAACAGATAGCTAACAGGAGATCTGAAGTGATAAGTTATTGCATCTGAGTGGTATAATCTAGAATTATTTAAGATAAAAATTTTTAATATTTAAAATTTTTTGGTGACAAAATATTAAAATATTTCAGTTTACAACTTTAATTATATGGTGAGGTTATACCCTACATTAGGAAATATCCCAAATTGATAGTTTCCTTCTTTGATACAATATTAAGGTTTCCTTTTATTAGAATGTATTTTTTACTCTTAGTAGTTGAGTTGTGTGGTTCTTGTTTTATTTGGGTTTTGATCTCATTCTGCCTAACAATTTACATATTTTGGAGAACTTTACATATATTATTTACAGAACAAGTAAGAATCTGTATTTGTGATTCCACTATATGTTTTTTAGGCAGAAAATAAAGTATTTAGATAGGATGGGGTACCTGAAGCCTTATATGAGTCTCCTGTATGTCATTTATTCACACACTGTTTAGGTGTTTCATGTAGGAGGACTCCTCTAGATGTGAAAATCAGTGTTGAGTAAAACAACACTGTCCCTACTCTCAAGGAGCTCTCTTCGTAGAGACAGACATTAGTCATGTAACAACACAAATGAGTATGTAATTAATGAGACAAGGACAGGAGATGGTTCATAAGAGCAAAGGAAACTGATGCAGATTAGCGTGTCTGAGAAGGCTTTCTTGTAGTGATCATACATGCAGAGATCTGAAGGGATGAGAGAGACCTAATGGCAAAGGTTGGTAGGAGTTGGCTGATCCCAAAACAGATTCGAGTTTTGAAAAGATATCTATCTCTAGGTTCAGGGTAGAGACATAATCAGGTTCAGGGAGACAAAGTAAGAGCCTATTGTATTATGTAGGAGAAATGATGGCTGGAGTACAGTCAGTAATGAAAAATGGACAGATGTGAGAGGCAGTTGACCCTTGAATAAGGTGGGGATTAGGGATACCAACTCCCCCGCATTGTCAAAAATCCTCATGTAACTTTTGACTTCCCCCACACTTTACTAATAGCCTGCTGTTGGCTGGAAGCCTTGCTGATAACATAAAGAGTCAATTAACATATATTTTGTGTATTATGTGTATTATATACTGTATTCTTTCAGAAAGTAAGCTAGAGAAAAAAATGTTAAATTGTAAGAGAAAATACATTTATAGTACTGTACTGTATCAGAAAAAATCCACGTGTAAGTGAACCTGTGCATTCCAAACCCATGTTCAAAGGTCAAATTGTATTTTTTTTTTTTTTTACATTTATTTTTGAGAGACAGAGCACAAGCAGGGGAGGGGCAGAGAGAGAAGGAAAGAGAATCCGAAGCAGGCTCCAGGCTCCGAGCTGACAGCACAGAGCCTGATGCAGGGCTCGAACTCACAAACCATGAGATCATGACCTCAGCCGAAGTCGGATGCTCAACCGACTGAGCCACCCAGGCGCCCCAAGGTCAAATTGTATTTAAAGTTTAGGTGGTCTGTTTTCTTCTTAAATTCCACATGAGTGATATCATATGTTATTTGTCTTTCTCTGACTGACTTATTTCGCTGAGCATAATACTCCAGCTCCATCCACATCATTGCAAATGGCAAGATTTCATTCTTTTTAATGGCTGAGTAATATTCCACTGTGTGTGTGTGTGTGTGTGTGTGTGTGTGTGTGTGTGTGTGTGTATTTATATATACCACCTCTTCTTTATCCATTTATCAGTCGATGGACACTTGGGCTCTTTCCGTAATTTGGCTATTGTTGATAGTGCTGCTATAAACATCAGGGAGCATGTGTCTCTTCGAATTTCTACTTTTTATCCTTTGGGTAAATACTAGTAGTGCAATTGCTGGATGGTAAAGCAGTTCTATTTTTAACTTTTTAAGTGAGCAGTGGGTGTTGTATGCAAGTGATGAATCACTAAATTCCACACCTGAAACTAATATTACACTGCATGTCAACTAACTGGGATTTAAATAAAAACTTGAAACTCTAAAATAAAGTTTAGGTGATAAGATGGAAAAGACATGCTGATTGATTTGACTAGACATGGAAGTTTAGGAATGGAGTGACACTAAAGGTGATACTTTGTTTTCTGATTTGTGTAAGAATGGCAGCCTATAGGCAGGAAACCATAGACATATTGAATTTGAGGACGTTTCCATTCAAAGAGAAATACAGAAGGCAGTAGGGATACATGGGTCTAGAACTGTAAGGAAGAGGCTGGGTCAAAGATAAAAATATAGGATTCATTCTGTTGTTGATAATTACTGAGATTGTCTGGGAAGAGAGTGTATAACAAGAGAAGGCAACTTAAACTGAGCCTTGAGGAACTCCTATCTCTGCTGTCAGAAGAACATGCAAAAGGGACCAAAACAGAACAGCACAGGAGGTGGGGAAATAAGCCAGAAGGGGAAGGTGTTGCAAAACTCAGGGGAAGAGAGAGTCCTGCAGAAACAGTTCATGCTGATGAGAGGTTAAAATAAGAATGGACAATAAAAATATTGTCAAGTCTACCCAACTGAGTTTTCTACACTAATATTTATAAAATGTGCATTTTCATTTTATTTAGGCACATCCACTATGCTGCTTACTAGAGTGAACTGTGCAGATTGGTCTGATTTATGTACTAAGCAAAATGTTACTGAATTTCCAGTTGTAAAGATGTACAAGGAAGGCAAGCACCCAGTATCTTATGCTGGTATGTTAGGAACTGAAGATCTCCTAAAATTTATCCTGCTGTAAGTATTCACATTCTTCCTAAGACTTTAAAAATTTTAGGTCTATAAACCTTCTAATTCCCATGCTTTGTTGACATACTTTGAATAGGTTAAGGAGTAATGAATTGAGATAACAGGATAAACGGTGGGGAGAGCCTATCCACATCACTTCTGGGGAGATAGAAATTTTATTTTTATTTTTATTTTTTTTTTAGTAATGAACATTTATTTTTTTTTTTAATTTTTTTTTTTCAACGTTTATTTATTTTTGGGACAGAGAGAGACAGAGCATGAACGGGGGAGGGGCAGAGAGAGAGGGAGACACAGAATCGGAAACAGGCTCCAGGCTCTGAGCCATCAGCCCAAAGCCTGACGCGGGGCTCGAACTCACGGACCGCGAGATCGTGACCCGGCTGAAGTCGGACGCTTAACCGACTGCGCCACCCAGGCGCCCCAGATAGAAATTTTATTTAATGAGGGTGATTTTTTTTAAATTACAAGAGTATTTAATTGTCTTTGTTTTGTCAGATATTTATCGTGTGGAATGTAGTGTTTGCTAAGTTCAATATGTTTTATTTTTTATTTTTTGCAAGCTGAAAAGTGTCTTTAAAAATTAATTTTGAATGTAGTTATATATTCATCCAGCAACAGGATTTCATGCCCAGTGAACATAACATCTGTGCAGGAAGCAGAAGAATATTTAAGTGGGGAATTATATAAAGACCTGATCCCCTACTCTAGTGTGTCTGTGCTGGGACTATTTAGCCCAAACATGACCACAGGTGAGTAGAAGTGAACTTTTAAATTATGTAATAGTTAAAAACTTGCTTACTAGCTTTACTTTTAAAAAGGAATTAGTATCTTTTTAAATTATAGAGAACTCAAATTATAGAATTTTTAAAATGCAGAGAAATTTGAAGAAAAAATAAAAATCCAAAATTAGAGTTATTAAATTTTGATGTAATTCCTTCCCTCATTTTTCTTTGTACCTATCTTTGTACCTACCTTTCTTTGTACCTAAAGCATATTAATATGTTTTAATATAATTGGACTAGTACTGTGTATCTAGGTTAGTAACTTGCTGTTTTTATTTAATATTACATGGGTTCATCTTTTCCATGTGATTAGTATTCTTCAGAAACATTATGGCTGTATATTTGGATGAATATACTGTAATTTAACTATTTACCAACAAATAACACCTGTTGTTTTCCTTTTTTCTTTTTGCTGTGAAGAATATTTTTATTTATGCATCTTTGTGTGGAATTTAGACCATTTAATGGATAAATTGATAAATTGATAAATTCCCAAAAGGAGAATAACTATGTTTTCTATAAGCTGTGTGTTATATGTGTTATTCATTTTTAGAAATGGGTTTTTAGTGCTTGTCTAATGAATTACTATGAGATTTTTATGTATTAAGGTTGTTAAGTTCTTGTCATTTGTTTCAGTTATTTTCCCCCAGTTTGTTTAGTTTTTAGCTTTGTTTAATAATTTTATATTTAACAGTTTAAAATTTGTTTTCAAATCCATTGATTTTGATATTTCTTCCATTGATTTCAATTATAGAAAATCTCTATCATCTTTATCAGTTAGTATTCACCTGTATATTTTCTTTTTGCTTTAATTTATAATATTTTCTTACTCTATATTATCTTCCTTTGAATATTTTTTAAAATTGTGGTAAAATATACATAACATAATTTACCATCTTAACTATTTTTCAGCATATAGTTCACTAGTGACAAGTATATATACATTGCTGTACAACTAATCTCCAGAACTTTTTCATTTTGCAAAACTTAACTCTGTACCTATTAAACAACTCTACATTTCCCTGTTGGCCTAGTCCCTGGCAGCCTCCGTTCCACTTTGTATCTCTATGAATTTGACTACGCTGGGTACTTCCTGTAAGTGGAATCATACAGTATTTGTCTTTTATTGGCTGGCTTACTTAGCATGATGTCCTCAAGGTTCATCCATGTTGTATCATATGTCAGAATTTCCTTTCTTTTAAAGGCTGAATAATATTTCGTTGTATGTATATAGCACGTTTTACTTATCCATTCATCTGTTGATGGACACTTGGATTGTTTTTACCTCTTGGCTATTGTGCATAATGCTTCTGTGAACATGGGTGTTCAAATATATCTTCAGGACTCTGCTTTCAATTCTTTTAGATATATACCCAGAAGTGGAATTGCTGTGTCATATGATAGCCCTACTTTTAAATTTTTGAAGAACCACTATACTGTTTTCCCTAGTGGCTGTACCATTTTATATTCCCACCAATAGTATACAAGGGTTCTAATTTCTCCATATCCTCAGCAACACTTGTTATTTTCTGTTTGTTTGTTTGTTTGTTTGTTTGTTTGTTTGTTTTTGATAGTAACCATCCTAATGGGTGTTAGGTTTGATTTGATCATGGTTTTGATTTTCACTTTCCTAATAAGTAGTGATATTGAACATCTTTTTATGTCTTGTTGGCCGTTTGTATATCTTCTTTGGAGAAATGTCTGTTCAAGTCCTATGCCCATTTTTTAATCGGGTTATTGTTGTTGAGTTGTAGGAATTCTTTATATATTCTGGAAATTAACCCCTTATCATATATATGAATTGCATATATTTCTTTCTGTTCCATGGAATACCTTTCCACTTGTTGACTGTGTTCTTTGACCTTTTTTCTTTTTAAGTCTTTACCATTTAGATATTTTTTGTGCATGATATGAAGCTGGAGACAACTCTATTTTTGTCTAAATAGTTAATTATCTGTTTTCCCCTCTTTTTTTTTTTTATTCCACTGTCACCTTATTAAATCCATGTCTGTATGTGTGTATATATATCTGTTTAAATGTTTTCTCTTTTATTCACTTTTATCTCCCTAATATAATAGTTTTTTAATACGTGTTGAATATATAATTGGGTCAACTCTGGTTTGCCTTTTTTTGCCTGTTGACTCTTCCAGGTGAACTTCGGTCCTTCACACATAATTGTCTCAACTTATTTGTATGTCCGTTGCTTGTTTTATGCTTCACTATTATCTCTTTAGTTAGTTTAGTCTACATGGAATATGCTTTCAATTTCTTCTGTCATCTTTTTCTCTATATGGGCTTCTATAGTCTTGTATTGTAAACTCAGATTATCATTATTCTTGAACTTTTTTTTTTGCATTGTATATTTCTCTTCGAATTTTTTGCATTTTTCTAGCATTTTATTATGAAAAATTTCAAACTTACAGCAAAAGTTGAAAGATTTTATAGTGAACAGCCATATACCCATCATCTAGTTTCTAGTATTAGCATTTAACTTGTACTTGACTTAGCATGTGCCTGTGCATCTATCCATCCTTCTTCCATCCATCAATTACTTCATCTTATTTTTGATGCATTTCAAATGTTTTTTCTTTTTTTAAAAATTTTTTAAATGTTTTATTCATTTTCTGAGAGAGAGAGAGAGAGAGAGAGAGAGAGAGAGAGAGCAGGCAAGGGGCAGAGAGAGAGAGGGACACACAGAATCCAAAGCAGGCTCCACAGCCCGGAGCCTGACGTGGGGCTCAAACTCACGAAACAAGATCATGACCTGAGCCATAGTCAGAAGTTTAACTGACTGAGCCACCCAGGCGCCCCAAATTAATGTTTTTTTTTTTTCATTCAGCGTTGATACATTGCTGATAGCAATTAATTTTACCTTGTTAGTTTTACATAGATAGCATCATAGACTAGAGTGTTCTTTTGATATCACATCTTCTCTATTTTTAGACTATTTTTTTCTAGCTTCATAGGAATGTCCTACAATAAGTTTTAAAGGAAGTGTACACAGGGCATTCTTCCTAACTGGTAATATTGCTTAGAATGTTATTCTCTTGCTTTTGCATACGAATGGTTTCTTGACTAGGTAACAAAATCCTTAGTGGTGGTTTTTCTTTTTTCATCATGTTAGCTGTTGGCATTTATCTAACAAACCTGCCCCCTTACTTTTCTTTCATTTAAGATGAATTTCAAATTCTGAATAAAGTCTTTCAAGGATATTTTTATGGAAAGAATATCCCCATATCTAGCATCAAACTTACAGATAGTGGATACTATCTTCTATCTACTTATTAAGTTTGCTTTCTACAAGTTTCTGTCTAGTAATTTTTCCCCTCTACTTGGCCTTCACAATCTTTTAAAATAAAAGCCAACATAACTT
This sequence comes from Puma concolor, assembly GCF_028749965.1. Taxonomy (NCBI): domain Eukaryota; kingdom Metazoa; phylum Chordata; class Mammalia; order Carnivora; family Felidae; genus Puma; species Puma concolor. Next base: position 48,434,268 of record NC_141672.1, read on the forward strand.
ACTAGAAAGAAATGATAAGAATATGAATGCGTGTTCTGTGACTTCCCATCTTAGAAGGCAAAATCCTAGAGGGGATAGCTTTTTCATTTGTATTTTTATGAAAAATTGTGAAATGAGGAAGTTTATTTTTTACTCCTGTATTTTTGCCTTTCTGATGTTTTTGCTTCCACCGTTGACTTTGTCTTCTGTCTACCTCTGGTGCCCTGAGGTTGTCATTTATTATTTACTCTGGGCCTCCTTCCAAAAAGGATTAAGGTCTTTAGATAATAAAAAGTACACATACAATAAAATCATTAAAACAAGAATAAGAGTTAAGCCATAAAAGAGTAGGGGATAATTATGTAAAATACTTTGAAAACACTGCAGTTGATCATAAAACTTAACCCTAAGTAATCTGGTATCAACTGGAAACAGAAAGATGAAATTTTTGCCAGCTAATCATCGTTATATGATAAATGGCAACATAAAAGTTAGGATGCTGACTCATCCACAGAGAAAACTTTTCCCTGATTGTAAATGCTGAGAGGGATTTTACATATATCTTTTATGTAAGAGATCAGCACAGGGAACAGTATACTTTATGATAATTTTGTACAAATGATAAGATTTACATATAATTGTCTCTCAACACAAGTCAAAGGTATAGTGTTAAAATATATAGAGATCGTTTTGCTGTGCCAGAATGATGTAATCTGGGGACAGTGCTTTTTTATTATTTCACTAGATTGATTGTTCTCAGACTTTTCAGTCAGGTATTCATCTCTTTTTTGTTGTTTTTGTTTTTTGCAGATGTCCAGGTGATAGTTACTGTACTTTCAATATCTATTGAATGAGAAAATGTGTAACAGTAAAAGGCTACTATGAATTCATTAACATTTTATGTACATTTGTATTTGACTCATAAATATAACTACTGACATTTACTGTGCAGTTATTTTATATCAGATACTGATTTATTGTTCATGTAGATTCTAATGATTTAAAAAATTTTTTTTTAATGTTTACTTATTTTTGAGACAGAGAGAGACAGAGCATGAGCAGGGGAGGGGCAGAGAGAGAGGGAGACACAGAATCTGAAACAGGCTCCAGGCTCCGAGCCGTCAGCACAGAGCCCGACGCGGGGCTCGAACTCACGAACTGTGAGATCATGACCTGAGCCGAAGTCGGACGCTTAACCGACTGAGCCACCCAGGCGCCCCGATTCTAATGATTTAAAGATTAATATAATGCGAATTCAATGAGGGCGAAAATGTCTCCTTTGTCCATTGTTGTATCTGCGAGGTCTCTCTCTGTTTTTTCCCTCTGTAATTAATAAGTATGTTGTGGGGATAGAATGTAAGACTTTGTAAACATCCTGTTTCTCATTATACTTTTGCACTCCAGTGTTAGAATCCATTGCTTGAAAGAGCTATCACTATGATGGTTGCCAGTGGAAAATTTCTAACTCCCTATTCCTTCTATATACATACTCAAATAGTTCTCCTGTAAGAGCTTTTCCTTCTAATTTGTTTTTCAGTATGGACACCTGAGTTCTTATTTTATTCAGTGGGTTATAATCAGTTACAATCATTCATTTGCTAACATCTCAGATTTGGTCAGTGGGAGCCCCTTCAATCTGACTCCTGTGTCCTTTTGACATGTCTCCATCATTCTTTCAGTATGTCCTTTTGGCACAAGATGTTCCCAGTTTCATTTGTGGGATCAGCCATTTCTCCAAGAGTCTAGGTTCCTTTTAGTGGGACATTGAATTCAGAAACCAAGATCTAGGGATTAGGAGTGCTTTTAGTTACTGGAGGGCTCTTGTTTCTCAACTCTTGTTGACAGAGCTAAAAAAATAAGTGTGTGTAGTAGTATGTGTATATATGTGTGTGTATAAATGTAACTATTCAATAACATGTGATAGTGGGAAAACAGTATTGCTAAACTACTGTATTTATTTTATGCAATTAAAACATGTTTATAGTTACACAACTAAATATTATAACTATTATTACATCCCAGATACATTTATTGTGATTTAAAAACCTTTTTATTTAGATTAACTGATTATTTTTTTTATACTTGGGGTTGCAGTATATTCTGACATATATGCTGTTTTCACCAAGGAGGAGAATATGCTTGGTTTTAAGTGTTCAGAGGATAACTGGCAGTCTGGTTTAGTAGAAGTGGATATGTTTCTACAGTCTTAAATGCTTCCATTATGAGCAAGTAAATTTATGAAGAGCCTTTTAAGAAACGTATTCATGAGTAGAGAGGCTTCTGTGTGAGGAAAGTACATGGAAATATTAGTGTAATTTTCCACTGTTCTTTACCGAAAAAGAAAAGAAGCTGAAACAGGTTCCATTATGTCATTGCTTTAGCTAATGATCATCAATTATTGACCAGAATTTAGCTCTGTTTTCTCTTAGAAATGAAAGTATAGGGACTCAGTTCTTTCCAGTTTTTTTCATATGAACCTTTTCTGCTTTGGTGTAACACAGGCTTTAGAAAATATTTTCTGTGATAGTAACAGTTTCTCATTAAATTCATGGTTATAAATAGCTCTGAATGCTGCCTACTGGCTGACTGTGCCACTTTAGTAAGTTGGCTTTCCTACAGTGTTTCTCAGTCTTGTGGAAAGTATGCATCCTTTTTAGAGAACATAACCTTGTGGTTACCTGATGGTAACAGTGCTGATGCTCACACCAGAGATATAGTCGTGACTGCTAAGGTACAGATCTTTTGGGTTCAGCATGTCCAGAGCACGAGGTGCTTTATGACTCAATTCTTCCATCATGAATTTTCTGTTTGAACTGCCATGAACCTTCCTTGTAGTGAGCTAAATTATCATCTGGTCTTCACTTGGCAAGAATACATCATTTATATAAGTTTTCCTCTGCTCTTTTCTCATTGGTCTGCAAGTATTTAATTCACAGTTGCTTCTTGGTTATAAGATAGTCATTAACATGAATCAGAATATACTATTACCTATGATACTGTATTCAGAATGCTATAGAAATAATAATTTTTAAATATCCTAACAAATGAGAAAAGACTGACGCATAAATTAATCAAGGTTCAAAAGTAACAAAAACACATTACAGAAAATACAGGAAATAAAAAAAGATACAAATCCCTCATAATTGCAGAATCCTAACACAGACATTATTAAAGGACTATAATTTCTAATCTTCTATTTTTTCTGTGCATATAGGTACTTTTAGATTTTGTAATGACAGTGCGCACATTATTTCACATATCTCCTTCTCTTTCCAAACTATATATAAGGCAACCAACTCTATTTACCCACATTAGAGTGTAAATTAAAAAGCAACAAATATTTATTCAGTAACTCTCTATGACTAGAGTGCTGTAAATCTGATAAATCACATTTACAGTACATTTGTTTAGGGAACCATAATTGCATTATATCAATTTACATTTCTATAGTAATCAAATGTCATAAAAAGAACACAGATTTTAGAACCACTAAGTTATATAAGATCTACCTGTAAATATTTATCTTTATAATTAATTTCTAATAAAGCACAATCATTTATAAATCTGTCCATCGGTTGAATAGCACACATAATTTTAAAGGTTTCAGATTTTTGTCTTGTCTATGTATTTATAGCAAAAGAAGATTTCACCAAAGCGGGAAACTACCTAAGAGGATGTGTTATCACTGGAATTTATTCTGAAGAAGATGTTTTGATACTGTAAGTTTATTGGTCTTCTAATTTTAGAGAGGAAGAAGTTTGCAAAATAATACATTTCTAGTTTTTACACAGTTGAAGGAAAATAGGGCAGCAATATAACTAACTTTGATTTTTAATTAAATGTTTAATTTCCTTGTAAGAAGATCTGGGCAGCAGCATCTGGCTATTTAGAATTCTTAGATACTCTTTTGCTTTAGGATAGAGTCCCTACAGGGGCAACCTTGGATTCATAATACTTTATCTTTCTATAAAAATTTTTCCGGTTTGGGTTCTATTATTTGCAACTTTGGTTCTCTGAAATTGTCATAGTTTTGGGGGGAATTTTACTTCTTCAAGTGTCCAGGTTTTGATTTGCCACCAAGGTATATATAAAAATGAGAATTTCCCCATGTTGTTGCTCTTTTAGCCATGTAAGTTGCTTTATTTGTAGAATGTGGAACTCAGATATTTCACTTGCCTCAGAATGAAGGACTGAACATTTGGAGATTATTACATATACAATACATACAGTAATACATCTATATCACATTCTGCATTAATGGCTTGTTTTCAGGTCCAGATGGAGTTGGTAAGCCCCCTCCCTAGTTTATCTTGCTTATTATAGTATTCCTAATTGTGATTTCTGAGCTTAAATCTTCCATCATGAACACTGGTGATGTATACTTTTGATGATCAAGCTCCATTTCTGCCCATGAAGTCAATGACTTTTGAAAAGTAAATACTGAACTCCAGATCTTTAAGAAATAAGAGACTTATTCACCTGACACATGGATAGTCACCCACTATGTTCTGTTCTGCTGTCATTGTGCATTTAACTAAGATCCAAAGCGCTAGACCAGTAGTTTTCAGAGTATGTTTTATTTATAACCAACTGATCAGCTTAAGAGGTAATCTAAAGGCTGGACTGTCCACTAATGTTTATAATATTATAATGTTTATACTTGGTTCTAGCATCAGTTTTTACATCATATAAATGTGACTACTTCAGGGGTGGTTTTACAGAAATCATTTTTTTCTGTTTAGTGATTTCCCTTTAGTTAGCAAAAGTAGTGGTAAGAAGGAGCAGATTTAGGCTGCGTTACAGTGGAGAGAGCATCGAGTTTATATCTGGGGCACCTCAGTTTGAATCCTGTCTCTGCCATTTATCACTCTCTGAGTCCTGGTTTCCTCATCTATAAAATGGGGGTGATAGTGGCATACATTATAGGGCTGTTCTGGGGTTAAGTGAAAACTAAAGGCATCTAAAAGAGTGCCTGGCAAATAGTAGGTTTCTAATAAATGCTTGTCTCCTTGCTTAGCAGTATGGTGAGCAGTCCAAAAAGATTGAGAACCATTCAGTATGTTCCTAATCCTATTTAGACATTTTCTTGATGAGTAAGTTGTCTAGAAAAAAAAAAAAAGAATCTGTCTAGATTATTATCTGTTGCTTTCTTTTTTAAAAAAATTTTTTTTTCAACGTTTTTTATTTATTTTTGGGACAGAGAGAGACAGAGCATGAACGGGGGAGGGGCAGAGAGAGAGGGAGACACAGAATCGGAAACAGGCTCCAGGCTCCGAGCCATCAGCCCAGAGCCTGACGCGGGGCTCGAACTCATGGACCGCGAGATCGTGACCTGGCTGAAGTCGGACGCTTAACCGACTGCGCCACCCAGGCGCCCCTCTGTTGCTTTCTTTTAATCTAGGTTGTCAAGGCTCCTAAATTTCTTCAGACAGCCTCACAAAGAAGATAAATTTGCCTGCAAATTGAGTTCATTTCTTCCTTAGTAGTAGGGCTTCTCATTTGCTGCCTCCCAATCTGAGCTCTTGGTGTAATTATTTGTTTTTGATGACTTGCTATATATTATTGGAAATTTTAATACTGCGTTTCTCCACAGGTCAAATAAATATGGGGCAACACTTCCAGCTCTGCTGCTGGCCAGACACAAAGAGGGCAAAGTAGAGAGCGTTCCATTCGCTAACTCCCATGTGCAAGACATAGTTCAAATAGTGACAAATGCATTACTGGAGACATTTGTGAGTATATTTTATAATAAGGATATTATTTGAAATAGAGAATCTAGAAGAGTTAAAAATAGTATATTTTAATACACAATTTTCCAGCTTTTTTTGGCAGATGGCATGATGTTTTATGAGCTGAAAATTCATTGGGTTGCTCTGTTTTGTTCACTCATTATGATATAGCTTCTGTAGTCCACTGCCAAAAGTTTACATGTTTTTGGATTATTTTTTTTATTGTGGAGACTAGTGTAGCTGATAGCTAGTTGAAGGAAGTACTCAATCTAAGCTGAAACTTGGTATAGAGCACATGGATTCTGGGGAGTCAGACTGCCTAAGTTTAAATCCTTGCTTCTTTCCTTACTGGCTCTTTGTTAACTTCTCTGTGCCTCACTTTCCACATGTGTAAAATGTAGTTGATGGTAGTACCTGCTGCAGAGACTTATCATGAGAACCAAATGAGACCAGTGTACAGTGTTTTGGGTAGTGTTTGGCCACTGGTAAACATTAAACAAATGTTAGCTAAGATTCTTATTTAAACAGTTTCAGAACAAAGTAGTGTCTTATGAAAGGCCTTTTCCAGTGCTTCCTTTGAAAATAGTGGATTCAAGGGCATAACACTTTTTTTTTTTTTTTAATATATGAAATTTATTGTCAAATTGGTTTCCATACAACACCCAGTGCTCATCCCAAAAGGTGCCCTCCTCAATACTCATCATCCACCCTCCCCTCCCTCCCACCCCCCATCAACCCTCAGTTTGTTCTCAGTTTTTAACAGTCTCTTATGCTTTGGCTCTCTCCCACTCTAACCTTTTTTTTTTTTCCTTCCCCTCCCCCATGGGTTTCTGTTAAGTTTCTCAGGATCCACATAAGAGTGAAACCATATGGTATCTGTCTTTCTCTGTATGGCTTATTTCACTTAGCATCACACTCTCCACTTCCATCCACGTTGCTACAAAAGGCCATATTTCATTTTTTCTCATTGCCACGTAGTATTCCATTGTGTATATAAACCACAATTTCTTTATCCATTCATCAGTTGATGGACATTTAGGCTCTTTCCATAATTTGGCTATTGTTGAGAGTGCTGCTATAAACACTGGGGTACAAGTGCCCCTATGCATCAGTACTCCTGTATCCCTTGGATAAATTCCTAGCAGTGCTACTGCTGGGTCATAGGGTAGGTCTATTTTTAATTTTCTGAGGAACCTCCACACTGCTTTCCAGAACGGCTGCACCAGTTTGCATTCCCACCAACAGTGCAAGAGGGTTCCCATTTCTCCACATCCTCTCCAGCATCTATAGTCTCCTGATTTGTTCATTTTGGCCACTCTGACTGGCGTGAGGTGATATCTGAGTGTGGTTTTGATTTGTATTTCCCTGATAAGGAGCGACGTTGAACATCTTTTCATGTGCCTGTTGGCCATCCGGATGTCTTCCTTAGAGAAGTGTCTATTCATGTTTTCTGCCCATTTCTTCACTGGGTTATTTGTTTTTTGGGTGTGGAGTTTGGTGAGCTCTTTATAGATTTTGCATACTAGCCCTTTGTCCAATATGTCATTTGCAAATACCTTTTCCCATTCCGTTGGTTGCCTTTTAGTTTTGTTGGTTATTTCCTTTGCTGTGCAGAAGCTTTTTATCTTCATAAGGTCCCAGTAATTCATTTTTGCTTTTAATTCCCTTGCCTTTGGGGATGTGTCGAGTAAGAGATTGCTACGGCTGAGGTCAGAGAGGTCTTTTCCTGCTTTCTCCTCTAAGGTTTTGATGGTTTCCTGTCTCACATTCAGGTCCTTTATCCATTTTGAGTTTATTTTTGTGAATGGTGTGAGAAAGTGGTCTAGTTTCAACCTTCTGCATGTTGCTGTCCAGTTCTCCCAGCACCATTTGTTAAAGAGACTGTCTTTTTTCCATTGGATGTTCTTTCCTGCTTTGTCAAAGATTAGTTGGCCATACGTTTGTGGGTCTAGTTCTGGGGTTTCTATTCTATTCCATTGGTCTATGTGTCTGTTTTTGTGCCAATACTATGCTGTCTTGAGGATGACAGCTTTGTAGTAGAGGCTAAAGTCTGGGATTGTGATGCCTCCTGCTTTGGTCTTCTTCTTCAAAATTACTTTGGCTATTCGGGGCCTTTTGTGGTTCCATATGAATTTTAGGATTCCTTGTTCTAGTTTCGAGAAGAATGCTGGTGCAATTTTGATTGGGATTGCATTGAATGTGTAGATAGCTTTGGGTAGTATTGACATTTTGACAATGTTTATTCTTCCAATCCATGAGCAGGGAATGTCTTTCCATTTCTTTAAATCTTCTTCAATTACCTTCATAAGTTTTCTATAGTTTTCAGCATACAGATCTTTTACATCTTTGGTTAGATTTATTCCTAGGTATTTTATGCTTCTTGGTGCAATTGTGAATGGGATCAGTTTCTTTATTTGTCTTTCTGTTGCTTCATTATTAGTGTATAAGAATGCAACTGATTTCTGTACATTGATTTTGTATCCTGCAACTTTGCTGAATTCATGTATCAGTTCTAGCAGACTTTTGGTGGAGTCTATCGGATTTTCCATGTATAATATCATGTCATCTGCAAAAAGCGAAAGCTTGACTTCATCTTTGCCAATTTTGATGCCTTTGATTTCCTTTTGTTGTCTGATTGCTGATGCTAGAACTTCCAACACTATGTTAAACAACAGCGGTGAGAGTGGGCATCCCTGTCATGTTCCTGATCTCAGGGAAAAAGCTCTCAGTTTTTCCCCATTGAGGATGATGTTAGCTGTGGGCTTTTCATAAATGGCTTTTATGATGTTTAAATATGTTCCTTCTATCCCGACTTTCTCAAGGGTTTTTATTAAGAAAGGGTGCTGGATTTTGTCAAAGGCCTTTTCTGCATCGATTGACAGGATCGTATGGTTCTTCCCTTTTTTTTTTTGTTAAAGTGATGTATCACGTTGATTGATTTGCGAATGTTGAACCACCCTGCAGCCCAGGAATGAATCCCACTTGATCATGGTGAATAACTCTTTTTATATGCTGTTGAATTCGATTTGCTAGTATCTTATTGAGAATTTTTGCATCCATATTCATCGGGGATATTGGCCTGTAGTTCTCTTTTTTTACTGGGTCTCTGTCTGGTTTAGGAATCAAAGTAATACTGGCTTCATAGAATGAGTCTAGAAGTTTTCCTACCCTTTCTATTTCTTGGAATAGCTTGAGAAGGATAGGTATTATCTTTGCTTAAAACGTCTGGTAGAACTCCCCTGGGAAGCCATCTGGTCCTGGACTCTTATTTGTTGGGAGATTTTTGATAACCGATTCAATTTCTTCGCTGGTTATGGGTCTGTTCAAGCTTTCTATTTCCTCCTGATTGAGTTTTGGAAGAGTGTGGGTGTTTAGGAATTCGTCCATTTCTTCCAGGTTGTCCAGTTTGTTGGCATATAATTTTTCATAGCATTCCCTGATAATTGTTTGTAACTCTGAGGGATTGGTTGTAATAATTCCATTTTCATTCATGATTTTATCTATTTGGGTCATCTCCCTTTTCTTTTTGTGAAGCCTGGCTAGAGGTTTGTCAATTTTGTTTATTTTTTCAAAAAACCAACTCTTGTTTTTGTGGATCTGCTCTACAGTTTTTTTAGATTCTATATTGTTTATTTCTGCTCTGATCTCTATTATTTCTCTTCTTCTGCTGGGTTTAGGCTGCCTTTGCTGTTCTGCTTCTGTTTCCTTTAGGTGTGCTGTTAGATTTTGTATTTGGGATTTTTCTTGTTTCTTGAGATAGGCCTGGATTGCAATGTATTTTCCTCTCAGTACTGCCTTCGCTGCGTCCCAAAGCGTTTGGATTGTTGTATTTTCATTTTCATTTGTTTCCATATATTTTTTAATTTCTTCTCTAACTGCCTGGTTGACCCACTCATTCGTTAGTAGGGTGTTCTTTAACCTCCATGCTTTTGGAGGTTTTCCAGACTTTTTCCTGTGGTTGATTTCAAGCTTCATAGCATTGTGGTCTGAAAGTATGCATGGTATGATTTCAATTCTTGTAAATTTATGAAGGGCTGTTTTGTGACCCAGTATATGATCTATCTTGGAGAATGTTCCATGTGCACTCGAGAAGAAAGTATATTCTGTTGCTTTGGGATGCAGAGTTCTAAATATATCTGTCAAGTGCATCTGATCCAATAATCATTCAGGGCCCTTGTTTCTTTATTGACTGTGTGTCTAGATGATCTATCCATTTCTGTAAGTGGGGTGTTAAAGTCCCCTGCAATTACCACATTCTTATCAATAAGGTTGCTTATGTTTATGAGTAATTGTTTTATATATTTGGGGGCTCCGGTATTCGGCGCATAGACATTTATAATTGTTAGCTCTTCCTGATGGATAGACCCTGTAATTATTATATAATGCCCTTCTTCATCTCTTTTTACAGCCTTTAATTTAAAGTCTAGTTTGTCTGATAAGTATGGCTACTCCAGCTTTCTTTTGGCTTCCAGTAGCATGATAAATAGTTCTCCATCCCCTCATTCTCAATCTAAAGGTGACCTCAGGTCTAAAATGAGTCTCTTGTAGACAGCAAATAGATGGGTCTTGTTTTTTTTATCCATTCTGATACCCTATGTCTTTTGGTTGGCGCATTTAATCCATTTACATTCAGTGTTATTATCGAAAGGTATGGATTTAGAGTCATTGTGATGTCTGTATGTTTTATGCTTGTAGTGATGTCTCTGGTACTTTGTCTCACAGGATCCCCCTTAGGATCTCTTGTAGGGCTGGTTGAGTGGTGACAAATTCCTTCAGTTTTTGTTTGTGTGGGAAGACCTTTATCTCTCCTTCTATACTAAATGACAGACTGGCTGGATAAAGGATTCTCAGCTGCATATTTTTTCTGTTTAGCACACTGAAGATATCGTGCCAATTCTTTCTGGCCTGCCAAGTTTCAAAAGAGAGATCAGTCACGAGTCTTATAGGTCTCCCTGTATATGTGAGGGCACGTTTATCCCTTGCTGCTTTCAGAATTTTCTCTTTATCCTTGTATTTTGCCAGTTTCACTATGATATGTCGTCTGAAGGGAGTTCTCTGTGCCTCTTGGATTTCAATGCCTTTTTCCTTCCCCAGTTCAGGGAAGTTCTCAGCCATAATTTCTTCAAGTACCCCTTCAGCACCTTTCCCTCTCTCTTCCTCCTCTGGGATACCAATTATACGTATATTATTTCTTTTTAGTGTATCACTTAGTTCTCTAATTTTCCCCTCATACTCCTGGATTTTTTTATCTCTCTTTCTCTCAGCTTCCTCTTTTTCCATAACTTTATCTTCAGGTTCACCTATTCTCTCTTTTGCCTCTTCAAGCCGAGCTGTCGTCGTTTCCATTTTGTTTTGCATTTCGTTTAAAGCGCTTTTCAGCTCCTCGTGACTGTTCCTTAGTCCTTTGATCTCTGTAGCAAGAGATTCTCTGCTGTCAGCTATACTGTTTTCAAGCCCAGCGATTAATTTTATGACTATTATTCTAAATTCACTTTCTGTTATATTATTTAAATCCTTTTTAATCAGCTCATTAGCTGTTGTTATTTCCTGGAGATTCTTCTGAGGGGAATTCTTCCGCTTGGTCATTTTGGATAGTCCCTGGCGTGGTGAGGACCTGCAGGGCACTTCCCCTGTGCTGTGGTGTATAACTGGAGTTGGTGGGCGGGGCCGCAGTCCGACCTGATGTCTGCCCCCAGCCCACCGCTGGGGCCACAGTCAGACTGGTGTGTGCCTTCTCTTCCCCTCTCCTAGGGGCGGGATTCACTGTGGGGTGGGGTGGCCTGTCTGGGCTACTTGCACACTGCCAGGCTTGTGCTGCTGGGGATCTGGCGTCTTAGCTGGGGTGGGTAGGCAAGGTGCACAGGGGCAGGAGGGGCAGGCTTAGCTCGCTTCTCCTTAGGTGATCCACTTCAGGAGGGGCCCTGTGGCAGCGGGAGGGAGTCAGATCCGCTGCTGGAGGTTTGGCTCCGCAGAAGCACAGAGTTGGGTGTTTGCGCGGAGCGAGCAAGTTCCCTGGCAGGAACTGGTTCTCTTTGGGATTTTGGCTGGGGTATGGGCGGGGGAGATGGCGCTGGTGAGCGCCTTTGTTCCCCACCAAACTGAGCTCTGTCGTCCGGGGGCTCAGCAACTCTCCCTCCCTTTGTCCTCCAGCCTTCCCGCTTTCTGAGCAGAGCTGTTAATTTATGACCTCCCAGCTGCTAAGTCGCGCTTGCTGTGGGAACACAGTCCGTCAGGCCCCTCCGCTTTTTGCAAGCCAGACTCGGGGGCTCTGCTTGGCCGGCGAGCCGCCCCTCCGCCCCGGCTCCCTCCCGCCAGTCCGTGGAGCGCGCACCGCCTTGCCGCCCTTCCTACCCTCTTCCGTGGGCCTCTCGTCTGCACTTGGCTCCGGCGACTCCGTTCTGCTGATCCTCTGGCGGTTTTCTGGGTTATTTAGGCAGGTGTAGGTGGAGTCTAAGTGATCAGCAGGACGCGCGGTGAGCCCAGCGTCCTCCTACGCCGCCATCTTCCCTCCTCTCCCTAAGGGCATAACACTTTTAAGGTGCATTTCTTGATTTCACTTGTTTTCGCATTTATATTAAACATAGCTAGAATGTAACAAGTTTATGCTTTTCTATATTTCTCAAGTGACATACGCATTATAATCAGCAGTAAATAATGACCATCCTCCTGTTACTATGTTTCTTGCCATGATAATCTAAATGACATTACATTTTAGGTTAAATTAATGGCTGTAGCCTTTATTAAGTGTTTTTGTGGCATTGGTTCTGTTCCCTCCCCCATTCAAGTTACAGGTTGTAATTAGTCAAATCATTAATATTTTCATGATGTAGTTTTCCAAATTATTAAAGTAACATTTTTGTCTTCAATGACATATTAAATGAATATTTATTTAGCCATAAACATAGTGTAATATTTTTGGAATTATTATAAGCCTTTACTTTTTTTCTCCCAGACAATACAGAAAACTATGAAAGAAGAAAATTGAAATCAACTGTAACCTCTTTAACCAAATTTAAAATTGGGGGAAATATTTTCCCAAACTTAAAAAAAATCCCATGTGTATATATGTGATTGTCTTTTTATTTTAAGAGATATTTCCATCAAGAAATGAAGACACACACTTAATGTTTTTTTAGTATGTACATAATATTCTGTTGTACTAAAAAACCACAATTTGTTTAATTTCCTGTTGTTGAATATTTGTCTTTAGTTTTGTTTTACTCAGGGACCAACCTTGAGGATAATCTTTGGGTGTTTCCATGATTACATAATCATGGTAAATACACAGAATTTGAATTGCTAGTCCAGAGGGCGTGTATATGTTTAAGGCTGCTAATACTTATTCCTATTTTGTACAAGAGGAAATTTGAACATTTTACTCTTTCATCTTTGCGTAATATATAAAAATTGGTATCTATTTTTTTGTTAAGATTATATGCTTTATGGCTGAGAAAGTTTGGGCAAACTTAACAACTATCAGAATCTGTTTATTTTTAAGGCACATGTGATAAGCATTGTGGCAGTATTTCAGTTCACAATGTTTTGGTTTGCAGCATTCAACTCAAAACTGAACAGCTATAATAAAAATTGTTTTGCTTTTAGTTTATGACCTTTCCATAAATTCTAAAACCCTCAAGTGGTTGTTACATTTCTTAAAGCTTCTCTGTGTTGGGAGATTTAAATGAGAGTATGTAGCAGCCAGCCAGCTGCAAGCTCATCTCCTGGCCTGCACTGAAGTACTAGAAAGACTTTGGTTTCTTCATCTGGACAGGGAAGAGGACTGGATGACCAGACAGTAAACATTTTTTATATGGCATGATGAACCTGATGACAAATTAGGCCAGGGAAATATGCCCAAATCTGAAAAACATGATAATTAACTACATGAGCAATGATCTATCCAAGGCTGTCATATTTAAATATCCTTCTGAACAAATAGTTCTAGCACTTTTCTCAGATACATTGAGTTCCTTTTTTATGGTTTTATTATGCATAAGTTACATCCTCTTGTATACTCAAATAGCCAAAGGACACCTTCCGGTTACCATGTTTGATGACCTTTCCTGTAAGTAGCAACCAAAACTATTGACAATGCTTTTCCTTCTCAAAATTCTCTATTCTTCTGGCTTTTGCAATTCCAGATACCTCCTTCAACCCTCTGGCCACTCTAGAATTACATCTTCAACCCCTTTTTCTTCTTTTGCTGTTTTTTCTTTAGGAAATTTTATCCATACCCATAATTTCTACTATCATTATACCAGCTGATGATTCCAGAATTGAAGTTTCTGATCTTTTCTCCTAAACCCACAGAACTCTTGGTCTTTCTTCCCTGAAATGTGTCACCTGTGTGTCTTTTCACAAATGTGTATTCTAGTTCGTCATCTTTCTAAAACAGACCTAACCATGTCACTCATTTGATTCCAGATCTTCTCAGTATTCCTGGGAGTTAGAAAACCTACCAAGACATTTTACCATCTGGTCTTATGGCCACATTTGCCTCTTCCATGCCTAAGTCTGGCATGCTTCACTCCTACTGTTACCAGATGGCATGTATCCCTTCACACCTCTCTGCCTGTCCCCACAATGTTCCCTATATCTGGAATCCTGGCTCTGGCACATACCTTATTCTGTCAAGATCTTGGTTTTTGCCCAAGACCAGATCAAATATCACTTCTGAAATCATCCATGAGCTTCCCTACTTTGTTTTCTTAGCTTAATTTTATTGCCATACGTTAATTCTTTCTTGGATCATAGCAGTTTGTGTACCTGTCTCCTCCTCTAAAGTATGAGCTCTTTGAGAGCAGGGAAAGTAAAGTATCTTGGTTCTTTTTGATTCAGTATCCAGCATCATATCTTGAGCTTTGTAGTTCAGGTGGCTCTATCTCCCTTAATGTTTCAAATCTGTTCAGAGTGAGGAGATCTGCTAGTCTGATGAGATGTGTCAATTTTATGAAGGGGATGGAACTCATATAGAAGATAAAAGATGATGAAAGATAATAGTTAATATAAGAAGACAACATAGGGAAATTTGGAGAAGAGAGGATCTAAGATCTAAGTCATGAAAGAGGAACGTATAAGAAGAGGATTTTGAGTGTGTGAGAGAAAGAATTAGAAGAAAAATGAGAACTGACAGAGGAAAGTGGCTCTGAGAACTAAATAAGGAAAACTACATACCAGAGCCTGGTATTTAGCTTAAACCAAAAAAAAAAAAGAAAAGAAAAGAAATGAGACTGATATTTTTATTTGTTTAAACATGTTTTTTATAATATTAATTACACTAAAATTTATAATATTGAAACAAAATAAGATTTTTAAGGAATCACAGATGTTGAAAGATATCTTTAAATATCAGCATTTCTTTTTTCAAAAATTTTATGTTAGATACAATAGGAGTTTTGTTTGTCATATGTCACATGTTGGCTAATCTGGTCCAGATTTTAGCATAAGAAGTTATTAGAAGTGTTACATCCTTGTAAAACAGGGAGTTTAAGTTATTTTGAAATTAGTACTTTTTTTTTTTTTAAATAACTCATTAAGATAAAGTGGGCTTAAATAAAAAGCTCTTGAGGGGTGCCTGGGTGACTCAGTCGGTTAAGCGTACAACTTTGGCTCAGGTTATGATCTGGTGGTTTGTGGGTTTGAGCCCTGCGTCAGGCTCTGTGCCGACAGCTCAGAGCCTGGAGACTACTTCAGATTCTGTGTGTGTGTGTGTCTCTCTCTCTCTCTCTGCTCCTACCCTGCTTTCTCCCTCCCTTTCTCTCTGTCAGTCTCTCCCAAAGATAAACATTTTTAAAAATTGTAAAAAAATGAAAAGCTCTTGATAGTTACAGGTTTAGTCAGTAAAGCAAAATCTCCACTTAAAATATGTTTTAATTACATTTTATAGACTAAACTTGCATGACTGATCTGAACATTATTTTCTATTTTATGCCTCATCATTTTCCATGTTTTCTTTTTTTTTTTAATAGCCAGAAATAACTGTGGAAAACCTTCCCGTTTATTTAAGACTTCAGAAACCATTACTTATTTTATTCAGTGATGGCAGCATAAATCCTCAGTATACAAAAGCAATATTGACGCTGGTAAAAGAGAAACACTTGGATTCACTTACCCCTTGCTGGTTAAATCTGTAAGTATATTTTTATTTTTTAATATGCAAAAGGTAAGGAACTGTAATTACTACATTTTCATTAGGAAATGAAAGTCTCTAACTGTACCTTTGGAGTTAATATGGGACCAGTGTATATATTATCAGGATATTTTAGTAACTAAAAGATGACCTTGTTTTAGATTGAATTCTTTTCTACGATGAATTTTATTTTGTTGACTGGTATTTTTTTTTTCAGATCCATTGAGGTGTAATTGACAAAATTTTAGGATATTTAAAGTGTACATTGTGGTGATTTGATACATGTATACATTTTGAAAGGATTCCTCCATCTAAGTAACATATTCATTACATCAAACATTTAAAAATGTATATATATGCCCTACAAGAGATCCTAAGGGGGATCCTGTGAGACAGAGTACCAGAGACATCGCTACAAGCATAAAACATACAGACATCACAATGACTCTAAACCCATATCTTTCTATAATAACACTGAATGTAAATGGACTAAATGTGCCAACCAAAAGACATAGGGTATCAGAATGGATAAAAAAACAAGACCCATCTATTTGCTGTCTACAAGAGACTCATTTTAGACCTGAGGACACCTTCAGATTGAAAGTGAGGGTATGGAGAACTATCTATCATGCTACTGGAAGTCAAAAGAAAGCTGCAGTAGCCATACTTATATCAGACAAACTAGACTTTATTTTTATTTATTTATTTATTTTTTTTTTTTTTCAACGTTTATTTATTTTTGGGACAGAGAGAGACAGAGCATGAACGGGGGAGGGGCAGAGAGAGAGGGAGACACAGAATCGGAAACAGGCTCCAGGCTCCGAGCCATCAGCCCAGAGCCTGACGCGGGGCTCGAACTCACAAACCGCGAGATCGTGACCTGGCTGAAGTCGGACGCTTAACCGACTGCGCCACCCAGGCGCCCCGACAAACTAGACTTTAAACTAAAGGCTGTAACAAGAGATGAAGAAGGGCATTATATAGTAATTACAGGGTCTATCCATCAGGAAGAGCTAACAGTTATAAATGTCTGTGCGCCAAATACGGGAGCCCCAAATATATAAAACAATTCATCACAAAAGTAAACAACCTTACTGATAAGAATGTGGTAATTGCAGGGGACTTTAAAAATGTATATATATATATGTTTAATTTTCAGGGGGAGGGGGACTAAGATTTAAGTTTTGTTGTCTTAGCAAATTTCAACTATATAGCATTACCAACTGTAGTCACCATTTATACATGAGATTATCAGACCTTATTCATCTTGTAGCTGAGAGTTTGTTCCTTTTCCCATCTTCTTCCTATTTCTCCCAACCCCCAGTCCCCAGCAACCACTTTTCTTCTGTTTCTGTGAGTTTGACTTTTTTAGACTTTTCATGTAGAAGTATTTGTCTTTCTATGTCTGCCTTATTTCACTTGGTGGAATGCCCTGAGTCCATGTTGTAGCAAATGGCAGGATTTTCTTCTTTTTCATGGCTGAATAATATTCCATCTTTACCCATTCATTTGTTGACAGACACTTAGGTTGTTTCTGTATCTTGGCTGTTGCAAATAATGCTGCAATAAGCATGGGAATGCATGCATTTCTTTACTGTCTTGTTTTTATATCCTTTGGCTACATACCCAGAAGTAGAATTGCTAGGTCATATGGTAGTTCTGTTTTCAATTTCTTGAGGAACCTCCTCTGTTTTCAACAGTGGTTGCACCAATATAAATTCCTACCACCAGTTCTTGAAGGTTCCCTTTTGTTCACATCCTCAACAATACTTGTTATCGTTTGTCTTTTTGATACCAGCCATATTAACAGGTTTGAGGTGATATCTCATTGTGGTTTTGGTTTGAATTTCCTTAATATTACTCATCTTGAACATCTTTTCATGTACCTTTTGGCCATACTTTATGTCTTCTTTGTAAAAATGTCTATTCAGTTCCTCTGCCCATTTTTAATTAGATTATTGGTGTTTTTTGCTGTTATGTGAGTTCTTCCCTCATTTAGATATTCACCCCTTACCACATATGTGATTTGCAAGTATTTTCTCTCGTTCCAAAGTTTACCTTTTATTTTAGTTGATGGTTTCCTTTGTCTATAGAAGATTTTGAGAACGAGCGAGTGGGGGAAAGGGGGGAGAGAGAGAGAGAGAGAGAGAGAGAGAGAGAGAGAGAGAGAATCTTAAGCAGGCTCCATGCTCAGCACAAAGCCTGACTTGGCACTCAATCCCTTGACCCTGGGATCATGACCTGAGCCCAAATCAGGTGTCAGAAGCTCAGTCGACTGAGCCATCCAGGTACCCATATGCAGAAGCTTTTTAATTGGATGTAGTCCCACTTATTTGTTTTACTTTTGTTGCCTTTGCTTTCATGTCATGCAGATTTTGAGACGTAGTAATTTTTCTCATTTTTAAAGTAATTTGAGTCCCTGCATGTCTCAACGGGCTAAGTGTCTGGCTTTGGTTCAAGTCATGATCTCATGGTTTGTAAGACTGAGCCTGGCATCGAGCTCTGTGCTGACAGTGTGGAGTCTACCTGGAATTCTCTCTCTCTGCCCCTATCTCATTTGTGTGCTCTCTCTCTAAAAATAAACAAACTTAAAAAAAATTAATTGATGTCCATTGAGGAAAATTTGGCAAATACAGAAAAATAAACATTGTGATACTTTGGCATTTTTCTTCCTTTCTTTTTTCTATATTTTTATTTATTTTGAGAGAGAAGGAGTGTGAGTGTACATTTAATGTCTGTGAACACAGTTCACATATCTACACACTATCCATTGTTCAAATGCATTACATGAAAAGTTCATTTTTAATTTATTTGAAAAATTAGAAGAATGAGGCAGTGTACATTTTTTTCTATGAAGAGTTCACTGACAGTCTACTGCTTAAGACAAATTTCCCCCAGGGTAATTATCTTTGTAGGTATCTCACATTAAAACACTATTTTCCATAATGTGGAATGTGATGTTTCAGGAAAGCTGGGCATCTTAAAAAAATTTTTTTTTTTTTTTTTTTTAATGTTTGAGAGAGAGAGAAACAGAGTGCCTCGGGAGAGGGGCAGAGAGAGAGGGAGACAGAAAAACTGAAGCAGTTTCCAGGCTCTGAGCTGTCAGCACAGTATCTGATGTGGGGCTTGAACTCATGGACTGTGAGATCATGACCTGAGCTCAAGTCGGACACTCAACCAACTGAGCCACGCAGGCGCCCCTAAAAATATGTTTTTAATATGAAATTCATTTTTAAATTGGTTTCCATACAACACCCAGTGCTCATCCCAACAGGTGCCCTCCTCACTGCCCATCACCCTCTTTCCCCTCCCTCCCACCACCTATCAACCCTCAGTTTATTCTGTTTTTAAGAGTCTCTTATGCTTTGGCTCCCTCCCTAACTTTTTTTTTTTTCCCCGTTCCCATCCTCCATGATCTTTTAAGTTTCTCAGGATCCACGTAAGAGTGAGAACATATGGTATGTCTTTCTCTGTATGACTTATTTCACTTAGCAAAACACTCTCCAGTTCCGTCCACGTTGCTACAGAAGACCATATTTCATTCTTTCTCATTGCCATGTAGTACTCCATTGTATATATAAACCAAAATTTCTTTATCCATTCATTAGTTGATGGATATTTAGGTTCTTTCCATAATTTGGCTATTGTTGAAAGTGCTGCTATAAACATTGGGGTACAAGTGCCCCTCTACATCAGCACTCCTGTATCCCTTGGATAAATACCTACTAGTGCAATTGCTGGGTCATAGGGTAGATCTATTTTTAATTTTTTGAGAAAACTCCACACCGTTTTCCAGAGCAGCTGCACCAGTGTGCATTCCCACCAACAGTGCAAGAGGGTTCCCGTTTCTCCACATCCTCTCCAGCATCTTTAGTCTCCTGATTTGTTCATTTTGGCCACTCTGACTGGCGTGAGGTGGTATCTCCGTGTGGTTTTGATTTGTATTTCCCTGATGAGGAGTGACGTTGAGCATCTATTCTTGTGCCTGTTGGCCATCTGGATGTCTTCTTTAGAGAAGTGTCTATTCATGTTTTCTGCCCCTTCACTGGATTATTTGTTTTTCAGGTGTGGAGTTTGGTGAGTTCTTTATAGATTTTGGATATTAGCCTCTATCTGATGTGTCATTTGCAAATATCTTTTCCCATTCTGTCCATTGCCTTTTAGTTTTGGTGATTGTTTCCTTTGCAATGCAGAAACTTTTTATCTTGATGAGGTCACTATAGTTCATTTTTGCTTTTAATTCCCTTGCCTTTGGGGATGTGTCAAGTAAGAAATTGCTGCAGCTGAGGTCAGAGACGTTCCTTCCTGCTTTGTCCTCTAGGGTTTTGATGGTTTCCTGTCTCACATTCATGTCCTTTTTCCATTCTGAGTTTATTTTTGTGAATGGTGTAAGAAAGTGGACTAGTTTCATTCTTCTTCATGTTGCTGTCCAGTTCTCCTAGCACCATTTGTTACAGAGACTGTCTTTTCTATTGGATATTCTTTCCTGCTTTGTCAAAGATTAGTTGGCCACACTTTTGTGGACCAATTCTGGGTTCTCTATTCTATTCCGTTGGTCTATGTGTCTGTTTTTGTGCCAATACCATGCTGTCTTGATGATTACACCTTTGTAGTAGAGGCTAAAGTCTGGGATTGTGATGCCTCCTGCTTTGGTCTTCTTCTTCAATATTATTTTGGCTATTTGGGGTCTTTTGTGGTTCCATACAAATTTTAGGATTGCTTGTTCTAGTTTTGAGAAGAATGCTGGTGCAATTTTTATTGGGATTGCATTGAATGTGTAGATTGCTTTGTGTAGATTGTATTGACATTTTAACAATACTTATTCTTCCAATCCATGAGCATGGAATGTTTTTCCGATTCTTTGTGTCTTCTTCAATTACCTTCATAAGCTTTCTATAGTTTTCAGCATACAGATCTTTTACATCTTTGGCTAGGTTTATTCCTAGGTATTTTATGATTCTTGGTGAAATTGTGAATGGGATCAGTTTCTTTATTTGTCTTTCTGTTGCTTCATTATTACTGTATAAGAATGCAACTGATTTCTGTACATACTTTTGTATCCTGCAACTTTGCTGAATTCATGTATCAGTTCTAGCAGACTTTTGGTGGAGTCTATTGGGTTTTCCATGTATAATATCATGTCATCTGCAACAAGTGAAAACCTGAGTTCATCTTTGCCAATTTTGATGCCTTTGATTTCCTTTTGTTGTCTGATTGCTGATGCTAGAACTTCCAACACTATGTTAAACAACAGTGGTGAAAGTGGACATCCCTGTCGTGTTCCTGATCTCAAGGGAAAGCTCTCAATTTTTCCCCATTGAGGATGATGTTAGCTGTGGGCTTTTCATAAATGGCTTTTATGATGTTTAAATATGTTCCTTCTATCCCGACTTTCTCAAGGGGTTTTATTAAGAAAGGATGAATTTTGTCAATTGCTTTTTCTGCATCGATTGACAGGATCATATGGTTCTTTTCTTTTATTAATGTGATGTATCACATTGATTGATTTGCATATGTTGAACCACCCTGCAGCCTGGGAATGAATCCCACTTGATCATGGTGAATAATTCTTTTTATATGCTGTTGAATTCGATTTGCTAGTATCTTGTTGAGAATTTTTGCATCCATATTCATCAGGGTTATTGGCCTGTAGTTCTCCTTTTTTGCTGGGTCTCTGTCTGGTTTGGGAATCAAAGTAATGCTGGCTACATAGAATGAGTCTGGAAGTTTTCCTTCCCTTTCTATTTTTTGGAACAGCTTGAGAAGGATAGGTATTATCTCTGCTTTAAATGTCTGGTAGAATTCCCGTGGGTAGCCATCTGGTCCTGGACTCTTATTTGTTGGGAGATTTTGATAACTGATTGAATTTCTTTGCTGGTTACAGGTCTGTTCAAGCTTTCTATTTCCTCCTGTTTGAGGTTTGGAAGTGTGTGGCTGTTTAGGAATTTGTCCATTTCTTCCAGGTTGTCCAGTTTGTTGGCATATAATTTTTCATAGTATTCCCTGATAATTGCTGTATTTCTGAGGGATTGGTTGTAATAATTCCATTTTCATTCATGATTTTATCTATTTGGGTCATCTCCCTTTTCTTTTTGAGAAGCCTGGCTAGAGGTTTATCAATTTTGTTTATTTTTTCAAAAAAACAACTCTTGGTTTCGTTGATCTGCTCTACAGGTTTTTTTTTAGATTCTATATAGTTTATTTCTGCTCTGATCTTTATTATTTCTTTTCTTCTGCTGGCTTTGGGGTGTCCTTGCTGTACTGCTTCTATTTCCTTTAGTTTTTTTATTTTTTTTCCAATATATGAAATTTATTGTCAAATTGGTTTCCATACAACACCCAGTGCTCATCCCAAAAGGTGCCCTCCTCAATACCCATCACCCACCCTCCCCACCCTCCCACCCCCATCAATCCTCAGTTTGTTCTCCGTTTTTAAGAGTCTCTTATGCTTTGGCTCTCTCCCACTCTAACCTCTTTTTTTTCTTCCTACCCCTCCCCCGTGGATTTCTGTTAAGTTTCTCAGGATCCACATAAGAGTGAAAACATATGGTATCTGTCTTTCTCTGTATGGCTTATTTCACTTAGCATCACACTCTCCAGTTCCATCCACGTTGCTACAAAGGGCCATATTTTGTTCTTTCTCATTGCCATGTAATACTCCATTGTGTATATAAACCACAATTTCTTTATCCATTCATCAGTTGATGGACATTTAGGCTCTTTCCATAATTTGGCTATTGTTGAGAGTGCTGCTATAAACATTGGGGTACAAGTGCCCCTATGCATCAGTACTCCTGTATCCCTTGGGTAAATTCCTAGCAGTGCTACTGCTGGGTCATAGGGTAGGTCTATTTTTAGTTTTTTGAGGAACCTCCACACTGTTTTCCAGAGTGGCTGCACCAGTTTGCATTCCCACCAACAGTGCAAGAGGGTTCCGTTTCTCCACATCCTCTCCAGCATCTTTAGTCTCCTGATTTGTTCATTTTGGCCACTCTGACTGGCGTGAGGTGATATCTGAGTGTGGTTTTGATTTGTATTTCCCTGATGAGGAGTGACGTTGAGCATCTTTTCATGTGCCTGTTGGCCATCTGGATGTCTTCTTTAGAGAAGTGTCTATTCATGTTTTCTGCCCATTCTTCACTGGATTATTTGTTTTTCAGGTGTGGAGTTTGGTGAGCTCTTTATAGATTTTGCATACTAGCCCTTTGTCCGATATGTCATTGGCAAATATCTTTTCCCATTCCGTTGGTTGCCTTTTAGTTTTGTTGGTTTTTCCGTTGCACTGCAGAAGCTTTTTATCTTCATAAGGTCCCAGTAATTCAGTTTTGCTTTTAATTCCCTTGCCTTTGGGGATGTGTCGAGTAAGAGATTGCTACGGCTGAGGTCAGAGAGGTCTTTTCCTGCTTTGTCCTTTAGGGTTTTGATGGTTCCCTGTCTCACATTCAGGTCTTTTATCCATTTGAGTTTATTTTTGTGAATGGTGTGAGAAAGTGGTCTAGTTTCAACCTTCTGCATGTTGCTGTCCAGTTCTCCCAGCACCATTTGTTAAAGAGACTGTCTTTTTTCCATTGGATGTTCTTTCCTGCTTTGTCAAAGATTAGTTGGCCATATGTTTGTGGGTCTAGTTCTGGGGTTTCTATTCTATTCCAGTGGTCTATGTGTCTGTTTTTGTGCCAATACTATGCTGTCTTTATGATGACAGCTTTGTAGTAAAGGCTAAAGTCTGGGATTGTGATGCCTCCTGCTTTGGTCTTCTTCTTCAAAATTCCTTTGGCTATTCGGGGCCTTTTGTGGTTCCACATGAATTTTAGGATTACTTGTTCTAGCTTCAAGAAGAATGCTGGTGCAATTTTGATTGGGATTGCATTGAATGTGCAGATATCTTTGAGTAGTATTGACATTTTGCCAATGTTTATTCTTCCAATCCATGAGCAGGGAATGTCTTTCCATTTCTTTATATCTTCTTCAATTACCTTCATAAGCTTTCTATAGTCTTCAGCATACAGATTTTTTACATCTTTGGTTAGATTTATTCCTAGGTATTTTATGCTTCTTGGTGCAATTGTGAATGGGATCAGTTTCTTTATTTGTCTTTCTGTTGCTTCATTGTTAGTGCATAAGAATGCAACTTATTTCTCTACATTGATTTTGTATCCTGCAACTTTGCTGAATTCATGTATCAGTTCTAGCAGACTTTTGGTGGAGTCTATCGGATTTTCCATGTATAGTATCATGTCATCTGCAACAAGTGAAAACCTGAGTTCATCTTTGCCAATTTTGATGCCTTTGATTTCCTTTTGTTGTCTGCTGATGCTAGAACTTCCAACACTATGTTAAACAACAGCGGTGAGAGTGGGCATCCCTGTCATGTTCCTGATCTCAGGGAAAAAGCTCTCAGTTTTTCCCCATTGAGGATGATGTTAGCTGTGGGCTTTTCATAAATGGCTTTTATGATGTTTAAATATGTTCCTTCTATCCCGACTTTCTCAAGGGTTTTTATTAAGAAAGGGTGCTGGATTTTGTCAAAGGCCTTTTCTGCATCGATTGACAGGATCATATGGTTCTTATCTTTTCTTTTATTAATGTGATGTATCACATTGATTGATTTGCGAATGTTGAACCAGCCCCGCAGCCCAGGAATGAATCCCACTTGATCATGGTGAATAACTCTTTTTATATGCTGTTGAATTTGATTTGCTAGTATCTTGTTGAGAATTTTTGCATCCATATTCATCAGGGATATTGGCCTGTAGTTCTCTTTTTTTACTGGGTCTCTGTCTGGTTTAGGAATCAAAGTAATACTGGCTTCATAGATTGAGTCTGGAAGTTTTCCTTCCCTTTCTATTTCTTGGAATAGCTTGAGAAGAATAGGTATTATCTCTGCTTTAAACGTCTGGTAGAACTCCCCTGGGAAGCCATCTGGTCCTGGACTCTTATTTGTTGGGAGATTTTTGATAACCGATTCAATTTCTTTGCTGGTTATGGGTCTGTTCAAGCTTTCTATTTCCTCCTAATTGAAGTTGGAAGAGTGTGGGTGTTTAGGAATTCGTCCATTTCTTCCAGGTTGTCCAATTTGTTGGCATATAATTTTTCATAGTATTCCCTGATAATTGTTTGTATATCTGAGGGATTGGTTGTAATAATTCCATTTTCATTCATGATTTTATCTATTTGGGTCATCTCCCTTTTCTTTTTGAGAAGCCTGGCTAGAGGTTTGTCAATTTTGTTTATTTTTTCAAAAAACCAACTCTTGGTTTCCTGGATCTGCTCTACAGTTTTTTTAGATTCTATATTGTTTATTTCTGCTCTGATCTCTATTATTTCTCTTCTTCTGCGGGGTTTACGCTGCCTTTGCTGTTCTGCTTCTATTTCCTTTAGGTGTGCTGTTAGATTTTGTATTTGGAATTTTTCTTGTTTCTTGAGATAGGCCTGGATTGCAATGTATTTTCCTCTCAGGACTGCCTTCATTGCATCCCAAAGCATTTGGATTGTTGTATTTTCATTTTCATTTGTTTCCATATATTGTTTAATTTCTTCTCTAATTGCCTGTTGGACCTATTCATTCTTTAGTAGTGTGTTCTTTAACCTCCAAGCTTTTGGAGGTTTTCAGACTTTTTTCCTGTGGCTGATTTCAAGTTTCATGGCATTGTGGTCTGAAAGTGTGCATGGTATGATCTCAATTCTTTTATACTTATGAAGGGCTGTTTTGTGACCCAGTATGTGATCTATCTTGGAGACTGTTCCATGTGCACTCGAGAAGAAAGTATATTCTATTGCTTTGGGATGCAGAGTTCTAAATACATCTGTGAAGTCCATCAGATCCAATGTATTATTCAGGGCCCTTGTTTCTTTATTGATCCTGTGTCTAGATGATCTGTCCATAGTTGTAAGTGGGGTATTAAAATCCCCTGCAGTTACCACATTCTTATCAGTAAGGTTGTTTACTTTTGTGATAATTGTTTTATATATTTGGGGGCTCCCATATTTGGCACATAGACATTTATAATTGTTAGTTCTTCCTGATGGATAGACCCTGTAATTATTATATAATGCCCTTCTTCATCTCTGGTTACAGCCTTTAATTTAAAGTCTAGTTTGTCTGATGTAAGTATGGCTACTGCAGCTTTCTTTTGACTTCCAGTAGCATGATAAATAGTTCTCCATCCCCTCACTTTCAATCTGAAGGTGTCCTCAGGTCTAAAATGAGTCTCTTGTAGACAGGAAATAGATGGGTCTTGTTGTTTTATCCATTCTGATACCCTGTGTGTTTTGGTTGGAGCATTGAGTCCATTTACATTCAGTGTTATTATTCAAAGATATGGATTTAGAGTCATTGTGGTGTCTGTAGGTTTCATGCTTGTAGCGATGTCTCTGATACTTTGTGGTCCTTGCAACATGTCACTCACAGAATCCCCCTTAGGATCTCTTGTAGGGCTGGTTTAGTGTTGATGAATTCCTTCAGTTTTTGTTTGTTTGGGAAGACCTTTATCTCTCCTTCTCTTCTGAATGACAGACTTGCTAGATAAAGGATTCTCAGCTGCATATTTTTTCTGTTCATCACATTGAAGATTTCCTGCCATTCCTTTCTGGCCTGCCAAGTTTCAGTAGATAGGTCTGCCACTAGTCTTATAGGTCTCCCTTTATAAGTTAGAGCCTGTTTACCCTTAGCTGCTTTCACAATTTTCTCTTTATCCTTGTATTTTTCCAGTTTCACTGATATGTAGTGCAGAAGATTGATTCAAGTTACATCTGAAGCTAGTTCTCTGTGACATTTGGATTTCAGTGCCTTTTTCCTTTCCCAGATCAGGGAAGTTCTCATCTATGATTTGTTCAAGTATACCTTCATCCTCTTTCTCTCTTCTTCTTCTGGAATTCCTATGATACAGATATTGTTCTGTTTGATTGCATTACTTAGTTCTCTAATTCTCCCCTCATACTCCTGGATTTTTTTTTATCTCTCAGCTTCCTCTTTTAGCATAATTTTATCTTCTAATTCACCTATTCTCTCCTCTGCCTCTTCAGTCCGTGTTATGGCCACCTCCATTTATGTTGCACCTCGTTTATAACATTTTTTAATGTCTCATGACTATTTCTTAGTCCCTTGATTTCTGTAGCAATAGATCTCTGCTGTCCTCTGTTTTTTCCAACCCAGTGATTAATTTTATGACTCTTATTCTAAATTCTTTTTCTATTATATTGCTTAAATCGGTTTGATCAATTCGTTAGCTGTTGCTACTTCCTGGAGTTTCTTTTGAGGATAATTCTTCCGTTTCGTCATTTTGGGTAGTTCGTGCAGTAGCTCCAAACTGCAGGGCACTTCCCCTGTGCTGTAGGCAGTAACTTGTGTTGGTTGGCAGGGCCACAGTCAGACCTGATGTCTGCCCCCAGCCCACCACTGGGGCCACAGTCAGACTGGTATGAACCTTATCTTCCCCTCTCCCAGGGTCAGGACTCACTGGCGGAGTGGTGTGGCCCCTGCCTGGGCTACTTGTACACTGCCAGGCTTGTGGTGCTGCTTCGATGGGATCTGGCCAAGGGCATATTAGCCAGGGTTGATCCACAAGGTGCACAGGGGCAGGAGGGGCAGGCTTACCTAGCTTTGCAGTGGGTGGTCCCCTGCAGGAGGAGCCCTGCAGCTCCGGGAGGGAGGCAGACCAGTCAGAGGGATGGATGCACAGAAGCACAGCGTTGGGTGTTTGCGTGGTGCAAGCAAGTTTGGTGACGGGAACTGGTTCCCTTTGGAATTTTGGCTGGGGGATGGGAGAGGGAAATGGTGTTTGCCTCTGCCTTTGTTCCCTGTGCAGCTGAGCTCTGTCTTCCAGGGCTCAACAACTCTCTCTCCCAGCATCCTCTTGCCCTCCCTGCTCTTGGAGAGCAGAGCTGTTGACTGTTAACATTCCAGAAATTAAGTCCCTCTGGCTATCAGAACTCACTCAGTCCGGCCCCTCTACTTTTGTGAGCCGGACTTTGGGAGCTCTGCCTTGCCGCACGGGCTCCCCCTCCAGTGCCCTGACTCCTTCCTACCAGTCCTTGTAGCATGCACCGCCTCTCCACCTTTCCTACCTTCTTCCGTGGGCCTCTTGTTTATGCTTGGCTCCAGAGAGTCTGTTCTGCTAGTCTGGCAGTTTTCTGGCTTATTTAGGCAGATGTGGGTTGGAATCTAAGCGATCAGCAGGATGAGGTGAGCCCAGCCTCCTCCTACGCCACCATCTTCCGTGCTTCAGCCCCTAAAAAAATTGTTTAATGTTTATTTATTTTTGAGAGAGAGATAAAGACAGAGTGCAAGCGGGGGAGGGGCAGAGAGCAAGGGAGACATAGAATCCGAAGCAGGCTCCAGGTTCTGAGCTATCAGCACAGAGCCCGACATGGGAGTGCAACCCATGAACTGCGAGATCAGGACCTGAGCTGAAGCTGGACACTTACCTGACTGAGCCTCCCAGGTGCCCCAGGAAAGCTGGGTATCTTAAAAGTTATGGTTTCCATGTTTGTTCATAATTTTAAAAAGTATTTTTAATTTTAAATTAACCCCTTTCTCTTTTTATCTGAGGAAAAACAATTTTATTTGTAGTATTTATTATAGGTATCTTATTTTATAGTTTGTAACCATTTAATTTTTGAGTTGACATGTGATCAGACACTTAGCTCAACTTTGGGAGGAGCCTAATGATTATATCAAACCTAAATTGACAAATCTTTGAACTATGACTGGCTTTCATGAAAATATCACTGACTGTCTTTTTTTTCTCCTAAGAGAAACACAGTGCCCATTTCTTTAAGAATCTGACTACTAATAACATAGTTATAGACCTCTTAGTTTTTAGGACATCTTTTTATAAACTTAATGATGTGATACTATATTTAAAGTTTAATGTTATACAAACTATTATTTTCATAATTTTATTATAGAAAGAAATACTAACATATTCAATTGCTCCCTTTTGTAGAAAGAATACTCCTGCGGGAAGAGGAATCCTACAGACATACTTTAATGCTCTGCCTCCCCTTCCTCTTATTGTTGTGGTGAATCTGCATTCAGGTGGCCAGGTATTTGAATTTCCTTCAGAACAGGCAATCACCGAACAAAACCTTTTACTGTGGCTTAAGAAGTTAGAAGCAGGACTTGAGAGTCCTATCAGTAAGTTTTCTGTTTTAATACACAAAGTTCTATATTTTCATAGATTTTTAAACTTATATTATAACTAATGAATGCTAAAATTAATTGAATTGTAATGTTTATAAGTATCCTAAATATTAATATGTTGATAGAACTATCCATAGGACAATCTTTTTGGGGGTATTTATTACTCCCATAAATTACTACCATTAAGTTTAATGATAGTAACTAACATTTATTAAATACTTAGTGATTCACATGTGTTATCTCATGAATTCTCCTAAGAGTCATAGGAAGTATTGTTACTCTAGAAGAGTAAGATAACTAGTTCAAAGTCACATAATTAGCCAGTAAATGAGGAAGCTTAGATTCCAACCAGCATCTCCTTTAGTCCAGAGCCAGAATTTGGAACCACAAGAAAATAGATCTGGGTTGAGAATTTACTTGTTTTTATTTTTATTTTTTTATTTTACATCCATGTTAGGTAGCATATAGTGCAACTGATTTCAGGAGTAGATTCCTTAATGCTTCTTACCCATTTAGCCCATCTCCCCTCCCACAACCCCTCCAGTAACCCTCTGTTTGTTCCCCATATTTATAAGTCTCTTATGTTTTGTTCTCCTCCCTGTTTTTATATTATTTTTGCTTTCCTTCCCTTATGTTCATCTGTTTTGTATCTTAAAGTCCTCATATGAGTGAAGTCATATGATATTTGTCTTTCTCTAATTTAGCTTAGCATAATACCCTCTAGTTCCATCCATGTAGTTGCAAATGGCAAGGTTTCATTCTTTTTGATTGCTGAGTAATACTCCATTGTGTGTACACACACACACACATACACACACACACACACACACCATCTTCTGTATCCATTCATCCATAGATGGACCTTTGGGCTCTTTCCATACTTTGGCTATTGTTGATAGTGCTGCTATAAACACTGGGGTACAAGTGCCCCTGTGCATCAGCACTCCTGTATCCCTTGGATAAATACCTAGTAGTGCAATTGCTGGGTCGTAGGGTAGTTCTGTTTTTAGCTTTTTGAAGAGCCTCCATACTGTTTTCTAGAATGGCTGCACCAGTTTGCTTCCCACCAGCAGTGCAAAAGAGATCCGTTTTCTCTGCATCCTCACCAACATCTGTTGTTGCATCAGTTGTTAATGTTAGCCATTCTGACAGGTGTGAGGTGGTATCTCATTATGATTTTGATTTGTATTTCCCTGATGATGAGTGATGTGGAGCGTTATTTCATGTGTTGATTGGCCATCTGTATGTCTTCTGAAACAGGAAGAAATAGAAAATTTGAACAGAGGGGCGCCTGGGTGGCTCAGTCGGTTAAGCCTCAGACTTCAGCCAGGTCACGATCTCGCGGTCAGTGAGTTCGAGCCCCACGTCGGGCTCTGGGCTGATGGCTCAGAGCCTGGAGCCTGTTTCCGATTCTGTGTCTCCCTCTCTGCCCCTCCCCCGTTCATGCTCTGTCTCTCTCTGTCCCAAAAATAAATAAACGTTGAAAAAAAAAATTAAGAAAAAAAAAAAAAAAGAAAATTTGAACAGACCCATAACCAGTAAAGAAATTGAATTAGTAATCAAAACGTTCCCTAAAAACCAGAGTCCAGGGCCAGATTGCTTTCCAGGGGTATTCTACCAAAAATTTAAGGAAGAGTTAATACCTATTCTCTTGAAGCTGTTCCAAAAAATAGAAATGGAAGGAAAACTTCCAAACTCTTTCTATGAAGCCAGCATTACCTTGATGCCAAAAGCAGACAAAGACCCCACTAAAAAGGAGAACTATAGACCAACTTTCCTGATGAACATGGATGCAAAAATCTTCAACAAGTTATTAGCTAACCAGATCCAATAACACATTAAAAAAATTATTCCCCACAACCAAGTGATTTATACCTGGGAGGCAGGGCTGGTTCAATATCCACAAAACAATCAATATGATTCATCATATCAATAAAAGAAAGGACAAGAACTGAATGATCCTCTCAATGGATGCAGAGAAAGCATTTGTCAAAATACAGCATCCTTTCTTGATAAAAACTTAATAAAGTAGGGATAGTAGGATCATACCTCGAAATCATAAAAGCTATATATGAAAGACCCAATGCTAATATCATCCTTAGTGGGGAAAAACAGAGAGCCTTCCCCCAAGGTCAGTAACAAGACAGGGATGTCCACTCTCACCACTGTTATTCAACATATTTTTGGAAATCTTAGCCTCAGCAATCAAACAACACAAATAAAAGACATCCAAATCGTCCAGGAGGAGGTCAAACTTTCACTCTTCACAGACAACATGATACTCTGTATGGAAAATCCAACAAAACATTCCACCAAAAACCTGCTAGAACTGATCCAAAATATCCCTAGCATTTTTCACAAAGCTAGAACAAACAATCCTAAAATTTGTATGGAACCAGAAAAGATGCAAAATAGCCAAAGCAATCTTAAAAAAGAAAAGCAAACCTGAAGGCATCACAATTCCAGACTTTAAGTTATGTTACAAAGATGTAGTGATCAAGACAGTATGGTACTGGCATAAAAACAGACACATAGATCAATAGAATAGAATAAAATGCCCAGAAATGGACTCACAAGTATATGGTCAACTATTTGACAAAGCAGGAAGGAATATCCATTGGAAAAAAGACAGCCTCTTCATCAAATGGTGTTGGGAAAACTAGATAGCAACATGCAAAAAAAAGAAAGTGGACCAGTTTTTTATACCATACACAAAAATAAATTCAAAATGGATGAAAGACCTAAGTATGAGACAGGAAACCCTCAAAAATCCTAGAGGAGAACACAGCCTCTTTGTGACATCAGTCATAGCAACTTCTTGCTAGAGACATCTCCAGAGGCAAGGAAAACAAAAATAAAAGTGAACTATTGGGACTTCATCAAGATAAAAATCTGCACAGGGAAAGAAACAATGGGCAATACTAAAAAGTAGCCTACAGAATAGAGAAAATACTTGCAACATACATATCTGATAATGTGTTAGTATCCAAAATTTATAAATAACTTATCAAACTGAACACCCAAAAAACAAATAATCCAGTTAAGATATGGCCTGAAGACATGAACAGACATTTTTCCAAAGAAGATATCCAGATGACACAGGAAAAGATGCTCAACATCACTCATCATCAGGGAAATGCAAATCAAAACTACAATGAGGTATCAGTTCACACTTGTCAGAATGGCTAAAATTAACAATACACAAAACACCAGATGTTGGTGAGGATGTGGAGAAAAGAGAACCTCCTTAACATTGTTGGAAATGCAAACTGGTGCAGCCACTCTGGATAACAGTATGAAGGTTCCTCTAAAAGTTAAAAATAGATCTACCCTACAATATAACAGTTACACTACTAGATATTTATCCAGACGAAATAAAAATATTGATTTGATGGGATATATGCATCTTGATGTTTATAGCAGCATTGTCAACAATAGCCACATTAGGGAAAGAGCTCAAATGTCCATTAACTGATCAATGTATAAAGAAAATGTGTGTGTGTGTGTCTATCTATTTATATACATACATACATATAATGGAACATTAGTCATCAAAAAAAATGAAATCTTGCCATTTGCAACAGTATGGATGGCGCTAGAGTATATTATGCTAAGCGAAATAAGTCAGAGAAGGACAAATACCATATAATTTCACTCATGTGGAATATAAGAAATGAAACAGATGAACATAGGGAAGCAAAAAGAGAGGCAAACAATAAAACAAACTCTTAACTATAGAGAACAAATTGAGGGTTGCCGATAAAGAGGTGGGTGGGGGGATGGGTTAAAACAGTAATGGATATTAAGGGCACTTGTGTTGAGCACTGGGTGTTAAATGTAAGTGATGAATCACTAAATTTTATTTCTAAAACTAATATTACACTATGTTAAGTAACTAGAATGTAAATAAAAACTTGAATCTAAAAAAAAAAAAACTATAAAAAAGAATCCATCAGACCTGAAGAATACAATTGAAAGGAAAAAAATGTTAGAGGGAATCAAAGTAGATTAGAGAATGCAAAGAATGGATGGAAAGGTAGTGCAAATCATTCAAGCTGAAAAGCAAAAAGAAAAAATTAAAATGATGATAGTTTAATAGATCTCTGAGACAACAAGCAGATGAACATTTGCATTCTGGGGGCATGGGATGCTTGAGGGAGAAAGGGGCAGAAAACATTTGAAGAAATAATAGCTGAAAACTTCCCTAACCTGGGGAAGGAAATAGACATGCAGATCTAGGAAGCACAAAGAGCCCCAAGTGAATCCAAAGAGGTCCACACTAAGACATAACCATTAAAATGACAATAATTAAGGATGAAGAGAGAATCTTAAGAGCAGCAAGAGAAAATCAACTAGTCTTACGGGTATTCCCTTATGTGTAACTCTCAGCTGATTTTTTCAGCAGAAACTCTGCAGGCCAGAAGGGAATAGCATAATATAGTCAAAGTGCTGAAGGGAAAACCTTTCAACCCAGAATACTCTACTTGGCAAGGTTATCATTCACAGTTGAAGGAAAGACAAAGAATTTGCCAGACAAACAAATATTAAAGGTGTTCATCACCAGTAAACCAGGAGAGTTAAAGAGACTTATTTAAATGGAAAAGAAAAGGCCATAACTAGAAGGAAGTTATGAAAGGAAAAAAATCTCACTGTTAAAAGCAGACATAAAGATAGTGGATCAGTCACTTATAACTAGAGTGAATATTAAAAGACAAAAGTAGTCAAATCTACCATCTCTAAAGTTATTAGTTAATGGATACACAAAAGAAAAAGATGCATAATATGACACCAAAGACATAAAACTTTGGGACGGGAGAAACTAGTAAACATGTAGTGCTTTTAGGATGTTTTCAAACTAAAGTGACCATCCATTTAAAATGGACTACTTTATACAGAGTGTGTTTTATATGAACCTCATGGTAACCACAAACCAAAAATCTATAATAGATACTCAAAAAATAAGGAGAAAGGAATCCTAACATTAAAGAAAGTTATCAAATCACAAGGAAAGAGGACAAGAGAATGAAGGAACATATTGGAACTACAAAAACAACTAGAAAAATGTTAACAAAATGGCAATAAGTACACACCTATCAATAATTATTTTTTTTAAGATTTTATTTCTAAGTAATCTCCACACCCATTGTGGGGCTTGAATACACAATCCCAAGATCAAGTGTTGCATGCTGTACTGACTGAGCCAGCCAAGCAACCCTCAATAACTACTTTAAGTAGGCAAAAATGTTCCAATCAAAAGACACAGAGTAACTGAATAGATGAAAAAAGTAAGACCCATCTATATATTTCCTACAAGAGACTCACTTCAGACTTACAGATGCAGACTGAAAGTGAAAGATTGAAAAAAGGTATTTCATGCAAATGGAAACAAAATGAAACTGGGGTAATAATACTTCTATCAGGAAATACAGACATTAAAACAAAGACTGTAAAAAGGAACAGTGAAGGGCATAACAATAACAAAGGGATCAACCCAACAAGAAGATTTAACAGTTGTAAATATCTATGCACCCAACATAGGAACACCTAATTATGTAAAGCAAATATTAACAGACATAAAGGGAAAAATTGACAGTAATACAATACTAGTAGGGGACTTTTAACACTCTGGTTACTTCAATGGAAAGATCATCCAGACTGAAAATCAATAAGGAAACAATGAGTTTGAATGACATATTCCATTAGATGGACTTAATAGATATATACAGAACATTTTATACAAAACAACAGAATACACATTTATTTCAAGTACATATGGAACATTCTCCAGGAACGATGACAGGTTAGGACACAAAACAAGTCTCAATAAACTTAAGAAGAATGAAATCATATCATGCATTTTTCCCACCACAGTGGTATGAAACTAGAAATAGAAGGAAAAAAAGCTGGAAGAAAACCCCACAAACACATAGTGGTTAAACAACATATCACCAAACAACCAGTGGGTCAACAAAGAAATCAAAGAGCAAAAAAAAAAAAAAAAAACTAGAGACAAATGAAAATGGAAACTCATGGGTTCAAAATGTTTGAGAGGCAGCAAAAATAATTTTAAGAGTGCAGTCTATAGCAATATAGACCTACTTCAGGAACAAGAAAACTTATACACCCTTATACCTAAAGGAGCTGGAAAAAGAACAAAGCCCAAAGTTACGGAAGGAAGGAAATAATAAAGATTAGAGTGGAAATAAATGAAGTAGAGACTAAAAAAATAGTAGAAAAGATCAATGAAACTAAGGTATGATTCTTTGGAAAGATAAACAAAATTGATAGACCTTTAGCCAGACTCATCGAGAGAGAGAGACAGAGAGAGAGAGAGAGAGAGGACTCAAATACCCTCAGGATGAAAGAGAAGTTATAACACCACAGAAATACAAAGGATTATAAGGGACTACCATGAAAAATTATATGCTAAATAATTTGACAACCTAGAGGAAATGGATAAATTCCTAGAAATTTACAAACTTCCATGACCAAACCAGGAAAAAATAGGAAGTTTAAATAGACTGATTACTTCCACCAACATTGAATCAGTAATAAAAAAACTTCCAACAAACAAAAGTTCTAGACCAGATGGTTTCACAGGTGAATTCTACGAAAAATAAAGAATTAATATCTATCCTTCAAAGTATCCCAAAAGTCTAAGAGGAAAGAATTCTTCCACATTTATTCTATAAGCCTAGCATTACCCTAATACCAAAACCAGACATAGATGCTACAAGAAAAAAAAAAAAAAGAAAGAAAATTACAGACCAACATCCCTGATGAACATAGATGAAAAAATCTGTAACAAAATATTAGCAAAATGAATTTAAAATATATTGAAAGCATCATTCAGCATAGTCAAATGGGATTTATTTCAGGGATGCAAGGATGGTTCAGTATCTGCAAATCAATCAACAGGCTATGCCACATTAGAAAAATGAAAGATAAAAATTATGTAATCATCTCAATAGATGCAGAAAAAGCATTTGATAAAATTCAACATCTGTTCATATGAACTCTCAAGAAAATGAGTACAGAGGGTATGTACCTCAATATAATAAAGGCCATATACATCAAAACCACAGCTAACATCATACTCAATGATGAAAAGTTGAAAGCTTTTCCTTTAAGATGAAGAACAAGAAAAGATGCCCATCCACTCTCACCACTTTCCTAGCTATAGCAATCAGACAAGAAAAAAAAAAATCAAAGACATTCAAATTGATAAGTGGAAGTAAAACTGTCATTATTTACAGATGACCTGATACCATATATAGAAAACCCTAAAAACTCTACCAAAAAAAACTATTAGAACTGATAAATGAATTCAATAAAGTTGGAGGATACAAAGTTAATATTCAGAAATCTTTTATGTTTCTAAATACTAATTATGAACTAGCAGAAAGAGAAATTAAGCAAACAATCCATTTACATCTGCATCCAAAAAAAAAATACATAGGGATAAATTTAACCAAGGAGGTAAAAGACCTGTACTCTGAAGACACTGATGAAAGAAATTGAAGACAACAAATGTAAAGACATACCATGCTCATGGACTGGAGGAATTAATACTGTTAATATGGCCATACTACCCAAAGCAATCTACAGATTCATTGCAGTCCGGATCAAAATACCAATAGTATTTTCACAGAACTAGAACACATAATCCTAAAATCTGTATGGAACCACAAAAGACAGCCAAAGCAATCTTGAGAAAGAAAAACGAAGCTGGAGATATCACAGTGTCAGGTTTCAAACAATATTACAAAGCTATATTAGAATGGTACTGGTACAAAAACAGACACATGGATCAATGGAACAGAAGACAGAGCCCAAAAATAAACCCACTCTTATATAGTGAATTAATCTACAGCAAATGAGGCCAGAATATACAATGGGAAAAAGACAGTTTCTTCAATAAATTTTGTTAGGAAAACTAGATAGCTACATACCAGAGAATGAAACTGGATCACTTTCTTATACCATACACAAAAATAAACTCAAAATGGATTAAAGACCTAAATGTATAAAACTCCTAAATGAAAGCATAGGGAGAGGCATCTGGGTGGCTCAGTCAGTTAAGTGTCTGACTTCAGCTCAGGTCATAATCTCATGGTTTGTGGGTTTGAGCCCCACACCAGACTCTGTGCTGACAGCTCAGAGGCTGGAGCCTGTTTTGGATTCTGTGTCTCCCTCTCTTCTCTGCCCCTCTCCTGCTAGTGCATGCACATGGTCTCTCTCTCAAAAACAAACTTAAAAAAAAAAAGCATAGGCAGTAAACTCTTGGACATCAGCCTTAGCAATATTTTTCTAGATGTCTCTCCAGGCAAGGGAAACAAAAGTAAAATAAACAGTTGTAACAATATCAACCTAAAAAGCTTTTGCACAGCAAAAGAAACTATCAACAAATGAAAAGGGAACCTAATGAATGAGAGAAGATATTTGTAATGATATTGTAAATGATATATCTGATCAGGAGTTAATATCTAAAATATATAATGAACACATATATCTCAACACCAAGAAAACAAATAATCCAATTTAAAATGGGCAGAGGGCCTAATTAGACATTTTTCCAGATAAGACATACAAATGGCCAACAGACACATGAAAAAACGTTCAACGTCACTAATCATCACGGAAATGCAAATCAAAACCACAATGAGATCTCACCTCATACTAGTCAGAATGGCTAGTATCAAAAAGACAAAAAATAGCATTGGCAAGGATGTGGAAAAAAGCAAACCCTTGTTCACTGTTGGTGAGAATGTAAATTGGTACAGCCACTGTGGAAAACAGTGTAGAGATTCCTCAAGAGATTAAAAATAAAATACCATGTGATTTAGTAATTTCAGTTCTGAGTATTTACCCAAAGAAATTGCAAACACTAATTTGAAAAGATCTGTGCACCCCTATGTTTACTGCAGCATTATTTACATTATTTACATTATTTACAATAGCAAAGATATGGATGCAACCCAAGTGTCCATAAAGAAGTTGTGATATTTATACACAATGGAATATTGCTCATCCATAAAAAAGAATGAAATCTTGCCATTTGTGACAACGTGAATGGACCTAGAGTGATGCTAAATGAAATAAGAGAGAGGAGCACAAATACTGTGTGATATCACTTATATGTAGAATCTAAAAAAACATAACAGACACGGAACTGGTTGTCAGAGGGGAGGGGATTGGAGGAGGAATGGACAAAAGACACAAAGCGCATTAAGAGGTACAGACTTTCAGTTATAAAATAAGTCATGGGGATGAAAAGTACATCATAGGGAATGTAGTTAATATTCTAATTTTCTATGGTGACAGATGGTAACTAGGTGTATGGTGATCATTTCATAATATATACGAATGTCAAATCATTCTGTTGTAACCTGAAACTAATATTGTATGTCAACAGTACTTCAATTAAAAAAAATAAGTAAAAAAGGTGGTGATGTTCAAAGGTACAGAAACCTGAGCTCATTATCCAACCTCCTTGATTACTAATGGTGTGGCTCTAGGCAAGTCTTTGTTTCCTCCTCTGCAACTGTAAAATGAGATTAATAGTTCCTACTCTATGTCACATAATTATTTTAAAAATCAAGTAAAAGTAATGTACATAAAAATACTTTGTAAGGTGTAAAATCTGAAGTATTACCATTATTCTTATAGAGATCCTTTCATTCAAGGAACGTCAGTAGGGCTTTGATTCCTCAACTCAAAATTACCAAGAGGAAAGAACCAGAATTATTTTCTTTTTAGTTTCCTGAGACTGGTGTATCTTCCATTGTAATTTTGTTAATGCCTTTGCCAAGTCACTCTTTGATTTCCATTATTTCTTTATATCAGTGTTCCTATTCTTAAATTATTCCTGCAGCCTCTGCAGCAGGAAAGAAGCAAACTGAGTAGTACTTTGGTGTATTGGGTCTTGTCTTCTGTGCTAACAGGACCTGCTGTCGTCACTCTTTGAGACAGATCTGAGATTGGGGTGTTGTAGCTACTCCCAGAAAAGCCTGAATCTGTAATGCAATGCCACGTGTGTCTGCTTTACTATGCTTGTTGCACATCTTAATCTCTGTAAAATTGTGACAACTTGCTGTTCTTATTTGAGATTTCCATTTAACCTTCTTCAAGTTCGTTGGCCTTTTTAGGTCTTGATTTTCTCATCTATAAAATTGGGATAAAAATTATACTTACTTCACAGGATTGTAAAGATTAAAAGAATAATGTTGGGTACACAGTAAAGGCTCAATAAACGTTAACTATTATTATCATTACTAATTTGATAAAGCATTTATTATTCATACATGATGAGAGTACAGTTTTACTTGGAATTGAAAACATTGGGACCTTTGTAGAGTTTTCTTAGCAAATAAGTAGCAGAATTGAAATGCCTACTACAGGCATTTTGCCATCATGTCAGACCACTAGGCTGCAGTGTTTACCTTACCTAGAAATAAATATGCTAAGTATTTGTTATGTTTCAAGTTGGACTTTCCTTAAAGATAACTTAATGTCTTTAATAAACATACTTTATCTGCATTTTGCAAACAACAAACATTCTTACCTCTTACCTATTCCTTATATTGAAGAAAATATTTTAAATGTTGGTCACTTTTGAATCTGCTAACCTCACAACAGTAATTTTAAATATCAACTACAGGTGTAGCCTAAATTTAATAACCTGCCTATATACCATGTACTAGGATTTCATATAATTGAGTCTGCATGAGGAAATTATATATCAAGTATAGATAAACTGCATATGTATTTATGCAAATTTTTCTTGGAGCTTTTACTCCGCCTCTGGAAATTTAAATTTATATGAATTTCCTAAGCTTTTAAAGTATTTATTTCATTTATGAGACATGCTCAAGTTTGTATTTTATCAACATTATTTTTTTTCATGTTAATAGTATAGAGATTCTTTCACTGGAATTTATTTTTTAAAGGTTTACTTGCACATTTCCTTATTTCTCAAAATATTATTTTAAATGGGCAACTACACTCTAATTTTTTTATGGTAAAGTATGTCTACTAAATGAAGAGTTAGCGAATTTACTTATATGTTATCAGATTAAATCAGTTTTTCTGTTCTGACCAATGTTTTAAAATAATTTTCTTTATCCATTTGTCCATCGATGGACATTTGGGCTCTTTCCATACTTTGGCTATTGTTGATAGTGCTGATATAAACATGGGGGTGCATGTGTCCCTTTGAAACAGCACACCTGTATCCCATGGATAAATGCCTAGTAGTGCAATTGCTGGATCGTAGGGTAGTTCTATTTTTAGTTTTTTGAGGAACCTCCATACTCTTTTCCAGAGTGGCTGCACCAGCTTGCATTCCCACCAACAATACAAAAGAGATCCTCTCTCCACATCCTCGCCAACATCTATTGTTGCCTGAGTTGTTCATGTGAGCCATTCTGACAGGTGTAAGGTGGTATCTCCTTGTGGTTTTCATTTGTATTTCCCTGATGATGAGTGATGTTGAGCATTTTTTCATGTGTCGGTTGGCCATCTGGATGTTTTCCTTGGAGAAGTGTCTGTTCATGTCTTTTGCCCATTTCTTCACTGGATTATTTGTTTTTTGGGTGTTGAGTTTGGTAAGTTCTTTATAGATTCTCGATACTAACCCTTTATCTGAAATGTCATTTGCAAATAGCTTCTCCCATTCTGTCGGTTGCCTTTTAGTTTTGCTGATCGTTTCCTTCGCTTTTAATAAAAAGCAGAAGCTTTTTATTTTGATGAGGTCCCAGTAGTTCATTTTTGCTTTTGTTTCCCTTGCCTCCGGAGACGTATTGAGTAAGAAGTTGCTGCAGCCAAGATCAAAGAGGTTTTTGCCTGCTTTCTCCTCAAGGATTTTGATGGCTTCCTGTCTTACATTGAGGTCTTTCATCCACTTTGAGTTTATTTTTGTGTAGGTGTAAGAAAGTTGTCCAGGTTCATTCTTTTGCATGTTGCTGTCCAGTTTTCCCAGCACCACTGTCTTTATTCCATTGGCTATTCTTTCCTGCTTTGTAAAAGATTAGTTGGCCATACATTTGTGGGTCCATTTCTAGGTTCTCTATTCTGTTCCATTGATCTGAGTGTCTGTTCTTGTGCCATCCATTTAAATTTTTTGAGATGTTTTCCAATGTTTTCCACATTGGCTGAACCAGTTTACATTCCCACCAATACTCCACAAGGGTTCTTTTTTTTCCACATGCTCACCAACATGGATGGACTTAAAGGGTATTGCACTAAGGGAAATAAGTCAGAGAAAGACAAATACCATATGATTCCACTTCTATGTGGAATCTGAAGAACAAAACTAATGAACAAGGAAAAAGCCTAGACGTATAACTACAGAGAACAAACTGATGGTTGCCTGAGAGGAAGGGTAAAGGGGGGATGGGAAAAAACAGGTGAAGGTAAGTGGGAGATACAGGCTTCCAGCTATGGAATGAATAAGTCATGGGGATGGAAAGGTATAGCATAGGGAATATAGTCAATGCTATTTTAATGGAATTACATGGTGAGAGATGGTAACTATACTTATGGTGAGTGTAGCATAACATAAAAATTTATTGAATCAATATGTTACACACCTGAACATAATGTAACTGTGTGTGTCAAATACACTGAAATTTAAGAAAAAAAAGTTTCAAAAACGAAATGCTTTAAAATGTAAAGGAATACTTGTCTAAACAATAAATGTGTTTGTTCCAAAAAAAATTTTCTGTAATGATTCATAAGAAATAGTTGCAGGGGAACTTCTTGGGAAAATGACAAGAAGATCCTAAATTTACCTCATCCCATGGATACAACTAGATAACACCCACATCAATGTAAAAACCCAGAAAATGACTCAAAAACTGTCAGAATAGACTCTTCACAGCTAATTGTAGACAAGGGGCGGCAAAGAAGGTATAAAGGGCAGAGACATGGTGGGGAGCTAAAGAGACCCACAAGACTATCCTCAGGAGAGAGAGACCCTGCAGGCTCACAGAGGAAAGAGAAACAGACCGTCACACAAAACACTACGGTCATGGGAAACCCACATGGGGAAGACAAACCCCCACATTTTGGCTTTGAAAACCAGAGAAGCCTAATTTTATAAGTTCTTACAACCAGCAGGGCTTAACACTTAGAATGTTAAAATTTAGTGGGTTCTCTGGGAGAACTTGGAGGGTGGAGTCCCCACCCTTAAAGAGCATAATAAACAGCCAAACAGAGATACAGAATATAAGAAGCAGTTTGAAAAACACTTGGGGTATATCAGAAGGAGATTTATTTACTAATCCCAGTGTGTGTGCTGGGGGTGGCAGGGATCTCTAGGAGACTTCTCTAGGAAGCAAAAGGAGCTGGCAGGCACCACTTCCCTCCCCTGCCCGCCCCCCAGCCTAGATACATGACACCTGGGGGAACAGCTCAGTGCCAACACTCTCCACCTAACTTACTAATCCTCCTTTGCATTCTCCAGTGGACATGCCCCTCCAATATGCCTTTGGCTGGAGCCTATCCAAAGTGGTGCCACAAGCATGGCAGTGTACCAGCAGCTGTGACAGGGACCAGCACCACTTCAAAGTGGTCCAGCTGGTCTTGGAAAGAGAAGAAGATAACCACAAACACCAGTCCAAATGCAGCCCTAGCAGTGGGCTGGGGGAAACCAGTTGGTCAGACTGCAGGCCCCACCCACCAACAGAAGCTCCTCAGGGGACAACACAGGGAAAGTGCCCTGTGCTACTGCATCTCTGGCAAATACCTGTTCTGGCTCAGCTGAAGCCCAAGGTGGCCCCAGACTGGCCCACTAACAACACAGGGATTGCCCTGTCCACAGCAGGCAGAGTCATTGCAGACAACTGCACTGAAGCAAAAGTGGCTCAACTACAATAGTCAGGCACAACAACAACATTCATGAAGCACCAGGTTCTGGTGAACAGGGGACCCTGGAATCCAGGGCACTACAGTACCTCTTCTTCACAAGGCCACTATTTTCAAAAGCAGGAGACATACCTGACTTTCCTAACACAATGAAACAGAGTTCAAAAAAATGAGACAGAAGAATATGTCCCAAATGAAAGAACAGAACAAAAATCACAGCAAGAGAGCTAAACAAAGTGGAAATAAGTCATATGCCTCACAGAGAATTTAAAGTAATGGTCATAAAGATACTTGCTAGACTTGAGAAAAGAGTGGAGGACCTCAGTGAGACCTTTAACAAAGATCTACAAAACAAAAAAGAATCAATCAGAGATTAACTCAATAGCAAAGTAAAAATACACTAGATGGAATAAACAGAAGACTAGAAGAAGCAGAAGAATGGATTGGCAACTTGCAGGAAAGCAATTAAGCTGAAAGAAAAAATAAT
Organism: Puma concolor; assembly: GCF_028749965.1. Lineage (NCBI taxonomy): Eukaryota > Metazoa > Chordata > Mammalia > Carnivora > Felidae > Puma > Puma concolor. The sequence goes on from NC_141672.1 coordinate 48,477,599, forward strand.
GAAAAATGAAAATAGACATAAGGAACTCAGTGACACCATCAAGTGTAATAACATTTGCATTATAGGGATCTCAGAAAGAGAAGAGAGAGAAAAGCAGGCAGAAAATCTATGTGAAGAAATAACAGCTGAAAACTTCCCAAACCTGGGAAAAGAAACAAATCTAGATCCAGGAGGCACAGAGAGCCCCCAACAAAATCAACCTAAGGAGGTCTGCACCAAGACACGTAATTAAAATGGCAAAAAGTACTGGTTGAGAATTTTAAAAGCAGCAAGAGAAAAGAAAACAGTTACAAGGGAAATCCCATAAGGCTGTCAGATTTTTCAGCAGGAATTTTGCAGGCTGCAAGAGAGTGGCTTGATATATTCAAAGTGCTGAAAGGAAAATATCTGGTGCCAAGAATATCTAGTGAAGCTCTCATTTAGAGTAGAATGAGAGGGGGTGCCTGGGTGGCTCAGTCAGTTAAGCACCGACTTCAGCTTGGGTCATGATCTCACAGTTTGTGGGTTCGAGTCCCACCTCGGGCTCTGTGCTGAGAGCTCAGAGCCTAGAGCCTACTTCAGATTCTGTCTCCCTCTCTCTCTGCCCCTCCTCCACTCACCGTCTCTTTCTGTCTCTCAAAAAATGAATAAAAACGTTAAAACGTATTTTTAGAATAGAAGGAGAGTTTCCCAGACAAACAAAAGTTAAAAGAATTTGTGACCATTAAAATAGCCCTATGAAATATATTAAACAGGACTCTTTGGGTGGAAAGGAAAGCCCATGAGCAGGAGTAAGAAAAGTAGGAAGCACAAAAGCAGTAAAATTAAGTTTATATGTAGAAATCAGGAGATTCACAAAATAAAAGGATGTGAAGTATGACATCATATACTTAAAACATGGGTGGGGAAGAGTAAAGGATGGGTTCAAACTAAATATAGACTTAATATAGACTACTATATGCATAAGATGTTACATATATATACCTAATGGTAACAACAAGTCAAACACTAGTAACAGATATGCAAAAAAAGAGAGAGACAGAGAGAGAAGGGAATCTAAGTATATCACTAAAGAAACCCAGTAAATCATGAGAGAATAAAGCAAGAGAATAAAGGAACAAAGAACTACTAAAACAACCATAAAACAAGTATCAAATGACAATAAATGCAACCTATGAATAATTACCTTGAATGTAAATGGACTAAATGCTACATTCAAAAAGACAGAGTGAGGGAATGGATTAAAAAAAGCAAGACCCATCTATATGCTACCTATAAGAGACTCATTTCAAACCTAAAGACACATGGAGATTGAAAGTGAACTGACAGAAAAGTATTTATCATGCAAATGGAAGTGAAAAGAAAGCGAGGGTAGCAATAAGCATATAATACAAAATAGACTTTAAAACAGATTATAACAACAGACCAAAAAAAGGACACTATATATTCATTAAAAAAAAATCCAAGAAGATATAAACAATGATAAATATTTATACATCAACATGGGAGCACCCAAATACATAAAGCAGCTAGTAACAAACATAAAGGAAGTAATTGAGAGTAATACAATAATAGTAGGGAACTTTAACACCTCACTTACATCAATGGATAGATCACCCAAACAGAAAATCAACAAGGAAACATTGGCTTTGGATGACACATTGGACCAGATGGATCTAACAGATATTCAGAACATTCTATCCTAAAACAGCAGAATTCACATTCTCTTCAAGTGCACATGAAACATTCTCCAGAATAGAGCACATATTAGGCCACACAACAAGTCTCAATAAATTAAAAGACTGAAGTCATAATACTATGTGTCTATTCTGACCACAACTCTATGAAACTAGAAGTCAGTTACAAGAAAAAATATGGAAGAAGACAACTACCTGGAGGTTAAGTAACATGCTATTAAACAATGAATGGGCCAACCAAGAAATCAAAAAGGAAATAAATACAGAGAGAATGGAAATAAATATAGACAGACAACGAAAATGAAAACATAATGGTCCAGAATCTTTGGGATGCAGCAAAAGTTGTTCTAAAAGGGAAGTTTAGAGCAATACAGGCCCACCTCAAGAAGCAAGAAAAATCTCAAACTAATCTTTCACCTAAAGAAACTAGAAAAAGAACAAACAAAACCCAAAACCAGTAGAAGGGAGGAAATAATAAAGATCAGAGCCCATATAAAGTACAGAAAAGCTAAAAAAAATAAAAAAAAAAAAAAAAATCAGTGAAACCAGGAGCTAGTTCTTTGAAAAGATCAACAAAATTGATAAACCTTTAGCCAGATCATGGGAGGAAAAAAAAGTGAGAGGACTCAAACACATAAAATCAGAAATGATAGAGGCAAAATAACAATCGACACCACAGAAATACAAAGGATTATAAGAGAATATTATGAAAAATCATATGCTATCAAATTGGACAACTTAGAAGAAATAGACAAATTCCTACACACCTAGAACCTCCCAGAACTGAATCAGGGAGAAACAGAAAAATTGAACAGACTGATTATCAGCAATGAAAATGAGTCAATAATCAAAGACTCCCAACAAACAAAAATCCAGGACCAGACGGCTACACAGGTGAATTCTACCAAACATTTAAGGAAGTTAATACCTTGTTCTCAAAATATTCCAAAAAATAGAAGAGTAAGGAAAGCTTTCAAATTCATTCTAGGAGGCCAGCATTACCACGATATCAAAATCAGATAAAGACCCTACAAAAAGGAACTATAAGCCAAAGCTCTGATGAACATAGATACAAAAATCCTCAACAAAATATTAGCAAACAGAATTCAAAAATACATTAAGAAAATTATTCACCGTGATCAAGTGGGATTTATTCCTGGGATGCAAGGATGATTCAATATCCACAAATTATCATCATTGTGATGCATCACATCAACAAGACCAAGGATAAAAACCATATGATCACTTCAGTAGATGCAAAAAAAAAAAAAAAAAGCATTTCACAAATCATAACATGCATTCATGATAAAAAGTCTCAACAAAGTAAGTCTACAGGGAACATACCTCAACATAATAAAGTCTGTATATGAAAAACCTACAGTTAACATCATTGAACTCAGTGAAAAACTGAGAGCTTTTCCTCTAAGAGTAGGAAAAAGAAAGGATGTCCACTGTCACCTCTTTTATTCAGCATGGTACTAGAAGTCCTAACCACAGCAATGAGACAAAAAGAAATAAAAGGCATCCATATTGCTAAGGAAGAAGTAAATCTGTCACTATTTGTAGATGACATGATCCTATATGTAGAAAACCCTAAAGACTCCGTTAAAAAACTGATCAATGAATTCCATAAGGTTGCAAGATACAAAGTCAGTATATTGAAATCCATTGCATTTCTGTACAGTAACAATGAAGTAGTAGAAAGAGATAGTAAGAAAACAATCCCGTTTAAAATTTCACCAAAAATAATAAAATATCTAGAAGTAAACTTAACCAAGGAGGTAAAAGAACTATACTATGAAAACTATAAAACATTGATGAAACAAAGACAACATAAACAAATGGAAAGATGTGCCATGCTTGTGAGTTAGAAGAATCAGTATTGTTAAAATGTCCATACTACCCAAAGCAATCTTCAGATTTTAATGTAATCCCAAACCAAATAGCAATATCATTTTTCACAGAACTAGAACAGCCCTAAAATGTGTATGGAACCAGAAAAAAAGACCCTGAAATAGCTAAAGCAATCTCGTGAAAGAATAAAATTGGAGGTATCACAATCCCAGATTTCAAGATGTACTACAAAGCTGTGGTAACCACAACAGTATGGTACTGGCATAAAAATAGACACACAGATCAATGAAACAATAGATAGCCCCAAAATAAACCTGCAATCATGTGGTCAATTAATCTTTGACAAAGGAGGTGAGAATATGTAATGAGAAAAAGATAGTCTCTTCAACAATGGTGTTGGGAAACTGGACAGCTACGTGCAAAAGAATGAAACTGGACTACTTTCTCACACCACACACAAAAATAAACTAGAAATGGATTAGGACTTAAATGTGACGCCTGAAACCATAAAAATTCTAGAAGAGAGCAAAGGGAATAACCTCTTTGACATTACCCATAGCAACATTTTTCTAATAATGTCTCCTAGGGCAAGGGAAACAAAAGCAAAAATAAACTATTGGGACCCACCAAAATAAAAAGCTTCTGCATAGCATAGGAAACAATCAACAAAACTAAAAGACAGTCTACTGAATGGGAGAAGACATTCACAAATGACATGTCTGAGAAAGGGTTAATATCCAAAACATATAAAGAACTTAATGCAACTCAGCACCAAAAAACCAAATAATGCAGTTAAAATATGGGCAGAAGACATGAACAGATAGTTCTCCAAAGAAGACATCCAGATGGTCAACAAACCCATGAAAAGATGCTCAACATCACTAATCATCAGAGAAATGCAAATCAAAACCATAATGAAATATCACCTCACACCTGTCAGGATGGCTAAAATAAAAAACACAAGAAACAACAAGTATTGATGAGGATGCAGAGAATAAGGAACCCTCATGCATTGTTGGGGGATTACAAACTGGAGCATCCCCTTTGGAAAACAGCATGGAGGGTCTCCAAAAAATTTTTAAAAAATAGAAGACCGTATGACTCAGTAATTCCGCTATAGGGTATTTACCCATGAAATATGAAAATGCTAATTCAAAAAGATATATGCAGCATTTATGTTTATTGCAGCATTATTTACAACAGCCAAACTATGGAAGCAAACTGTTTATTGATAGATAAATGGATAATTGAGGATGTGGTATATATATACACAATGGAATATTACTCAGCCATAAAGAAATGTCTTGCCATTTGCAACAGCATGGATGGACCTAGAAGTTATAATGCTAAATGAAATAAGTCAGAGAAAAACAAATACCATATGGCTTCACTCATATATGGAATTTAAAAAACGAAACAAATTGAAGAAAAAAAGAGACAAACCAAAAAACAGACTCTTAATTACAGAGAACAAACTGATGATTACCAGAGGGAAGGTGGGTGGAGGGATGGGTGAACTAGGTAAAGGGATTAAGAGTACACTTAGCAAGATGAGCAGAGAGTAATGTGTAGAATTGATGAATCACTATATTGTATACCTGAAACTAATAAAACACTATGTTATTTATACTGGAATTTAAAAAAATTTTCAGTTTTTTGGGATAAAGTTGGGTAAGGTGGGTAACAGGAGGCTTTTTCATTTTAACTTGTATCTGTATGTAATCTCATTACCGCATTGCTATTTTTTTTTTTTTTTTAACCTCAACAAGGGTTAACTAGCAGGGAGATTCTGGACCTTATTTTTTTCTATTAATACTATTATTTAGAATAGAATAGTTTGCAAATATAATATAAAAAATGAAAATGGCTAGTAATGACAGATGTATCAAGTTTCTTAGACAATGACAAAATCTAGTTTTGTTAAGTAAAAACTGATAAAGCCTTTACTCTTACACATATATTTTTCAAAATAAAATATTTTATAGTGTGTCTGTATGATGATGTTATTATTAACCTTTGGTTGTATCTTCCTTCCAGCAATTTTACCTGCTCAGGAATGGAAACCTCCTCTTCCTGCTTATGATTTTCTAAGTATGATGGATGCCGCAGCATCTCAACATCCCACAAGGAAAGAGCCTGAGTGTACAAAAGAAACTAACATGCAAAAGAATGATAAAAAACAACATGAAGAAAAATCAACAATCAGAAAAGAACCAGTTGAAACACTGAGAATAAAGCATTGGAATAGAAGTAATTGGTTTAAAGAAGGAGACAAATCATTTAGGCATGACAATAAAGAATTGTGATGCTCAAAAGAGTTATGAGCTGGTTTCATAGGGCTGTGGAGAGCTTTACAAAGTCTTTGTAGCTTATTTGGTAGACTGAAGAATTTATTATAAATTAATACTAAATCACTTCCAGTCTTTAGGCCATTGTTGTCCAATGGAAATATAATGTGAGCCATATATGTAACTTAGAATTTTATAGTAGCACCTTTAAAAAAAGTAAAAGCAGATGAAATTAATTTTAATATTTCACCAAGTATACCCAAACTAGCTCAGTTAACATAAAAATTACGATATTTTTACATTCTTTTTTTCTGTCAAGTCTTCAAAATCCAGTGCGTATTTCACCCTCACTATGCATCTCCCTTCTGATGTGGCTAGTGACTGACTACTGTATTGGAAGTTCAGCTCTAGACAAAAACTGGTATAATTAATTTAACTTGGGTCTAGCCATGATATATTTTGAATTAGAATAAAAATTTAACTCTAGGTTAATCATAGTTGACTTCAGAGTGTTATCATACAGCTGGAAGTTGTATTTGCTTTGTTGTAGACATGATGTTAAAACCAGTGTTTTTAAACCAAGGAGTTTTGCCCCGAGGGGACATTTTGCAATGTCAGGAGACATTTTTGCTTGTGACTAAGGGTATTACTAGCATCTAGGGGTGGGTAGAGGCCACGGATGCTGCTAGATACCCTATCATGCATTGGACAGCCCCTCACAACAAAGAATTATCCTGCCCAAATATCAGTAGCGCCAAGGTTGAGTAATCTTGTTTGAAACTAACCTGTGGTAGAATGTTCTTATTCTGCTTAGTTATATTTGAAAAAAATCTTGGATATTAAAGATAAATACATATTAGGTGGTCTTATCCCAATTATATCTGAACACAACCATATCTTTTATTATAAATTCTTATTTATATTTTTGAACAGTAATGAGATAACACTAAAAAGGACTCAGGATCAGATGTATACACACACACACACACACACAATTATGTACATTATAGTTATGTATGATAATCTATATAACGTATGTTTATAATATATAAAAATGTATATAAGAGAATCTTAAAACCTCTTAATTCTACAAGTTATATTGCTAAGTTGAAGAGAATTTAAACATTCTGCTATCCTCTTCACAAAAAGGCTCCCCGATCTAAGCCATGTGTGAAATGTACCTTTGTAAGCTTTGGAAAAATCAATTGGTCTCCCTCATCTATATAATGGAGAGGAGAAGCCATAGAGCCTCATCTATATAATGAGAGGGAAAGATTAGCCAAAAAATTAATTTTTCATTCCAAAAGCACTTACTTGTCAGGGTTATCTGTTTGTAGCAGTTTGTCTCATTTTTGCTTGGTGCATATTTTTGAGACATTTGTTGAGAACATCGTACTTTGCGCTCCACTATATTTCTCCCTTTTAATACATCCTTGGGGTATCTGGTTCTTGAAATTTTCTGCACATACAGTTTGCCTAGTACAATTGGGTTCATAAATACAATCTTAAAAAGCAAAAATAGCTATATTTCATTGTAACATAGATCATTTGCTACTGTTAGCACCCCCTTCTTGATATTTTTCCTGTAGCATGTAATGGATATTATATCAGTTCATTCTCATTTGTTTTGATTTCTAACATGGGAGATATGAGAATGAACTCTAATTATAGTTGTAGCAATAAAATAACACTAGCCTAACCATTAGAAAATGCTAATTAACTATAAGCACACAGAAACATAAAATCAATTATTGTACCATACCCAATTTGACAGTTGTTGAGATGTTCTTTTAATAATTTCAAATAAAGTATCTAGATTTCAGGCTACCTATGTTCAAAAGCTTCCTTTGACCTCCGTCATGCCCTCTGTTGGACCTGTATCAATGGATACTGTATTATCAATTGACCTGTATTACCCTGTATCAATTGGGTTTCTTTGGTTGCAGGTAACAGAAACTTAAGCAAAATGGGAATATTGGGTAATTCAGAGAGTTAGAGGAAAAATTAAGCCACATTTTAAGAAGATGGGAACCAAGGCTGTTCTAGGATCAATGTATGAGAAACTAACAGCTCAGTGATGAATCAGTTCCAACTGCTTTTCTATCTTTTGTTACTCAGGGCATCCTGGGAAACTTGGATAGGGGAAGAGTGGGCACTTTAGTTGGGAGCCCTAACCACACTTTCACAATGCAGAAGAGGTAAATCTCACAAAAGAAGTCTAGATTCTGGGGGCACGTGGGTGGCTCAGTCAGTTGGTGTTCAGCTCTTGATTTCAGCTCAGATCATGATCTCCCAACTCATGAGATGGAGCCCTACATCAGGCTTTGCATGACAGCATGGAGCCTGCTTGGGATTCTCTCTCTTCCTCTCTCCTGCCCCTCCCCTTGTGCTCTCTTCCTCAAAGTAAATAAGTAAACATAAAAAAAATAAAAGAAAAAAATCTAGATTCTGTTTACCAGAAAGTGAGAGTGAATGTAGTGAGTTTTCTCACAACACCACTTGCTGTTCTTCTATCTGTTCTTTGTATCCTTTTCAGGGTTTTCTGTCATATACTCCTGTTCATTTTTGAGAGCTTCAAAAGCCCTCTCTCTAACACCAAGTGGTTATAGTTTTCCTAAATGTCGCCCCCACACACACCCCGGTCTTCTAGAAGACTTGGTGGCCACTTCACATGTACATTCTGCAGAATGTCTCTCATGAATCAGATTCTTTCACCCTCTCTGGCCTCACCTATGCTGGAAGGTCAACATTCTTAGTCCATTGCTTCCAGCTCTGTGATGAAACATCCCATGGACAGTTTTTCAAAATTCTTAGAGTTCCTCATCTGAGGTTATGCTGCTTTAAAAAGCTAAACATGTACATTAGCAGAACAATAGACTTTACAAATCAGTAAGTATCTATCTTTGGCAATAGAACGTAATCAAATAGGTATACCTTGGGAGCTGTGTCTCCCCTTAGGATGTAGAAAGCTGCAAGAGAATGTTACCCCATCCTAACAACAAGAAATCATAATTAAAAATTTTTTAATGTTTACCTATTTTTGAGAGAGAAAGAGACACAACATGAGCAGGGGAGGGGCAGAGTGAGAGGGAGACACAGAATCTGAAGGAGGTTCCAGGCTCTGAGCTGTCAGCACAGAGCCTGATGCAGGGCTGGAACCCACAAACCACAAGATCATGTCCTGAGCTGAAGTCAGATGCTCTAACAACTGAACCACCCAGGTGCCCCATAAATCATAATTTTCCTTAACACCCATCAAATAAGGTAACCAAAGGAACTCAACAAGACCTTTCAAGGGGAGACAGGATACATGAATGGTTTCCCCTTTGGCAGAGAATAGAATACTAAAGCAGAAAGATATATATATTTTTGGAAGAGTCTAAGATTTTACTTTACCTTCAAATTATAAGTTAGTGTGCCACAGTTTCCTGAATCAGAGAAAAAGGACTTTATTACTCACTGTAATAGCATTTATCAGAGGGTCAGTATTTGTACTAGATCTCTGATCCCCAATCCCACAGTGCCAACAGAAGAGGGCCAGGTGAAACCTATATAGGCAGTGGGTTGCACTGCAAGGGAGGAACCCTGAGCTCAGAGAACCTAAATATTTTGTAATAGGTATTAAGCATGCTTGCCCTCGAGGGAGACATCTTTATGATAGTAGACAGTAATCAAACCTATCTGTATTTTCCCAGGCTGAAAAGGTGGTCCAAAATGAAGTCAGTGCTTCTATTCATAAATCACTTGGAAATAGGAGACCCTGGAAGAATTGTCTTCCAACAGGAATCACCTGAATTTTTAGAGTATTCTTTAAAGGCCAAATGTGGATTAAAATATACCCTTAGAATAAGTGGGAGCCCTGATATGACAGTAATTAACATTCATTTACTCAGGGTTTCCTTCCTATAAATCTCCACTGGGTACTAATGAGAACCCCTAGGGAAGGAGCTTGGTAGGAAGAGATCCCTCAGGGACAAAACATGCAGGTAATGGTTGATGGAATGGTATTGCATGACAGACGTGAAACACTACTCACTTCCTCAGACCTTTCTCTGGTATAAGAAAGCAATTAGACACTGGTGGAGACAGAGCAAACCTTCCTGCATCCAGGGCCCATTGCCTCTGGGGAAGGGGTAAGTACAAAACTTTTTGCCCTTGGAGAGAGGCAGAACATCTCTTAGGCCCAGGATCCTGCCCCAATACCAAGCAGAAATCTATTACTGGGAGGACATAAGAACACTTCTGTCCAAGAACTGTGAGTAGTGCCTCTGCCATGTTTAGCTGCCATGGGGGAGGAGCCAGAAATTCTGAGAAGGTACTACCACAGGTACCAAGTACACAGACCCTACCTAAGTCTGAGAATGGCCAAGGAGAACCAAGAACTTCTACCCCCACCCATCATCAGCTCAGTATGAAATAATAAACAATAGCAGTTTGTGACTTCGGGAAGCACAAGATTGTGGGATGACACAGGCAACCAGGGCTTGCTGAAAGCTGAGGGTAGAGCCAGGAAATAAACCTCTGGCACTTGGGTCCGACTCCAAGTACAAGATGACAGCAGCCCATCCCTAAAGGAACACACAGACCATAGTACGATAAAAGTAAAAATAACAAAATCAAAACCAGTTTCAACTGACTAGATTTGCTCAGACCTTCACACTAATGGCCAGGTGTAGACATTATTCATCTCTCTCTACTAATCTCCACAGATGTCTGACATTCAGTCAAAAATTCTAAGACTAAAAGAAATGTAAGAAAAAACCCATTGTGAAGAGATGAAGCATGATGGAACTAAACTCAGAGACTCCCCAATATTGGAACTGTGAGGCTGAGACCATAAAGTAACTGGGATTGAGGTGTTAAAGGATTTGATGGAAAAGATGGACAACCTGCCTGAACAATGGTAAATTTTAGCTGGGATGGAAATGCTAGAGATGACAAAACATGCTAACAGCAATGAAGAATGCCTTTGGTGGGTTCATCAATAGACTTGGCACAGCTGAGGAAAGAAGTGGAATTTGAAAATAGGTTAGTGGAAATTACCCAAAGTGAAACACAAAGAGAACAATAATAAGTGAATAAAACAAGACAGATGAATCAAAACCTGGGGGATAATATCAAACAATTTAACACACATGAAATTGGAATTCCAGGAGAAAAAGAGACAAAGCAGAAGTATTTGAAGAGATAGTGGCTGAGAAATTTCAAAAATTAGTGAAAGACAATAAATCACAGATCTAAGATGCTCACAAATCTCCAAGTAGGATAATTTACAAATAAAACACCTAGACACATAATAGTCAAATTACTAAAAAACAAAGATAAAATCTTGAAGCTAGGCAAAGAAACAGATTCCCATCCTTGTTCCCTCTCTTGTTCTCTCTCACTCTCTCCTTTTTACAACTCTAAAAAAAAAATAGGGGCCATACAAAATCAGGCCATAGGTTGGATTTGGCCTGCTGGCCATAATTTGCCAACCCCTAGTCTAAAGCAAAAACTGGAACAATATATTGTGAGATTCACACATATATAAAAGTAAAATCTATGACAATAAAAAAAATCTGACAACACAGCACAAAGAATGAGGGAAGAAATTGAAATATAATGTAGTGAAGGTCTATTTTATGTGAAGTAGTATAGTACTATTTAGAGGTAAATTGTTATAAGTCCCTGAGCAATCACTAAAAATAAAAAAGATACAACTAAATAATAAAAGATAAAACTAACTAGAAAATAATCCATAAGAAGGCAAGACTATAACAAAAATAGGACAAGAAAAAGCTGACAAAATGATAGAGTTAAATACACACATAGCAATACATATATTAAAGTAAATGGTCTATACACCCCAATTCAAAGGCAGAAATTGTTAGAGTAGATTTTTTTTTTTTTTTGAGAGAGAGAAAGAGAGAGAGAGCATGAGCAAGGGAGGGGCAGAGGGAGAGGGAGAGAATTTTAAGCAGGCTCTGTGCCCAGTGTGGAGCCTGATGTGGGGCTTGACCTCATGACTGTGAGATCACGATCTGAGCCAAAATGAAGAGTCTGGCACTTAATCAAATGGGGCACCCAGGCACCCCAGTCAGAGTAGATTTTAAAAGAATTCTATACTTTACAAAAAACCCCAACTTTAAACATGAAGATGTAAATAGGTTAAAAAATAATGAGATGAGATATAACTTGGAAGCACCAACCAAAAAAGATAACTGGAGTGGTGGCTATATTAATATCAGGCAAAATAGACCAGAACAAGGACTTTTAGCCTGAATAAAGAAGCAGGTTACATAATGACAAAGAGGTCGATTCGTTAAGAGGTTGTAACAATTCTAAATGCACATGCATCTAAAAAGAGATCTTCAAAAGCTGATAGAACTGTGAAGAACAGACAAATCCATTAAATAGCTCGAGACATCAACACTCTCTCAGTAATTGATATAATAATAAACAGAATATCTACAAGGGTCTAAAAGACCTGAACAATAATTAACTTTACTTAACTGACATTTACAGGACATTCCACCTAACAAGAGAATACACATTCTTTTTTTAAGTGCACATGAAATATTCACCAAAGTAGATTATATTTTGGGTCATGTAATAAATCTAAACTAATCAAAGAGATTAAGCCATATAAAGTTTGTTCTTTGGCCACAACAGAATTAGACTAGATATCAATAATAGAAAGATATTTGGGAATTTTCCAAACTTCCATAAATTAATCACTGTTCTTCTAAATAGCCATGAGTCAAAGAAAAATTCAAAGAATCAGACAAATTTTGAATTGAATGAAAATAAAAAGCAAACATATTAAGATGTATGACACAGCTAAAACTGGGCTTAGAGGGAAAGATATAGCACTAAATATCTAGATTTGAAAACAAGGATCTGAATAATCTAAACCCCTATCTCAGGAAACTAGAAAAAGAGGAGCAATTTAGATCCAAAATAAGAAGAAAAAAAATTTTTAAAGGTAAAAGCATAAAGCAATGAATTGAAAACAGGAAAACAACAGACTAAAATTAATGAAACCAAAAGCTGATTTTTTTAAAGATGGTCAATAAAAATGATAAACCTCTAGCTAGAGCAGTCAAAGAAAAAAGACACAGACCACCAATATTAGGAACAAGAAAGGGAACATCACTACAGATTCTATAGACATTAAAGAGATAGTAAGGCAATATTATTAAGAACTTAATATAATAAATTTGGTAATTTAGAGGTGGGCTATTTATTGCCTGTTTTGTAAATAAAGTTTTATTGGAATCAGCACTGCATATTTGTTTACATATTGTGTATGGCTGAGTAGTTGTAGCAGAGACCATGTAGCCTGCTAGCCTAAAATATTTGTTATGTAGCACTTAAAAAAAAAGTTTGTCAACCCCTGACTTAGATGAATTAGATAAATTCCTTAAAAGACCCAAACATCAACTCTCACTCAAGAAGAAATAGGTAACATTATTTACCCTATATCTATTGAAGAAATCGAATTTGTAGTTTAAAATGTCTCCACAGGAGTGCCTGGGTGGCTCAGTTGGTTGAGCGCCCGACTCTTGATTTTGGCTCAGGTCATGATCCCAGGAGCCCTGCTTCAGGCTCTGCACTGAGCATGGAGCCTGATTTGAGATTCCCTGTCTCTCTCCCTCTACCCTTCTCCCTAGTTCGTGCTTTCTCTCTCTCTAAATAAAAGTAACAATAATTGTTCCCACAAAAGAAAGCCCCAGGCCCAGACTATTTCACTGGCAAATTTATCCAAACATTTCAGAAGAAATAATATGAATCAAGCTCTTCCAAAAACAAACAAACAAACAAACAAAAAAAACAGAAAAGGATAGGCTTGGTCTGTATTGCCCTGAAATCAAAATCTACAGAAAGACATTACAATAAAACAGCCAATATTCTTCATAGGCATGCACACAAAATCTGTAGCAAATATTAGCAAATTGAATCCAACGATAAATGAAAAAGTTAGCATGTAATGAGTAAGTGGGGGTTACATCAAGAGTGCCAGGTTGGCTCAGTACTGTTTGGCTTACTTCATTAATATTTTAGAAAATGTCTGCCAAATATGCAAGTCTAGATAACCACAGTTTGTCCTTCTTTCCAGCACAAATGGTACTCTATGGAAAAAACAAACAAAAAACCTTAGCTAGCTCAACTCTCGATACAATCACACAATTGTTTTTTCTCAAGACAAACATCACACTTTGGGATGCTACAGCAGTTCTTTATCTGTACTTGCCATTTTGTCACTTAACATTAATAAGATACACATAAAAGTTTCAAAATTCAATCAAATACATTAACAATTTTACTGCTTCATCAAAGACATTCTTAATGGACACTGTCCTTCCCACCGCCTTTTTTTTTTTTTTTTTTTTTTTTTACCAAATGTCATAATGACTCTCAAACCTGCTGAATTAGGGAAAAGAAAAAAGTATGATAAAATTGAAATTAGAAGACATGGAGAAATTGCCATTGTTCTTTCATTGTCAAATCTACTAAGTTAGCAAAAATATTTTGCTGACATTTTAGAAATATGGGAAAGTCATTTACCTTGGCAATTGTGACTTGACAAATACAGACAAATCATTTCAGTTTTCCCAAAACAACAATTGCATAGACCGTTGTGGGAACCTTAAAATATCAAAATAATTTCTATTTGATGGTTTATCTTTGAGCAAAGAGGGACTCTCTGGATTAAAAACCTCATGTAAATAAACTGATTATAGTTTTGTTCATCTATTCACCAGTTGTACACTAGTTTAGTTGACAGAACCCGGGGTGGCCACCGTATGTGCAATAATTCACTCCCTTCAAGTGTGGGTGGCACCCATGACTTGCTTCCAACCAACAGAATATAGCTAAGGTGATGGATGTCACTCTGTAATTACAGTATGTGTATCCATCTTGCTAACATGAACTTAGAGACTGTCTTTCCTGGCTTAATGAAGTAAGTAGGATTTCCTCTAGACCTTGCAGGCAGCCTCTTGGACCTGAAGATGACCTCTGGTCAGCAGCCAGCCAAAAACCTGGGGCTCTCAGTCATGTAACCCAAGGAAATAAATTCTGTTAACAGTCTGAATGAATTTGGAAGTGGATTCATCCTCCTTGCACTTCCAGGTAAGAATGCAGCTTGTGAAACCCTGAGCAGAAGACACAGTAAATTCATGCCTGGACTCCTGACCCACAGAAATTGTGAAAGTAAAAATGAGTGTAACTCTTTTTGGCAGTGCAAATAAAACATAGTCCCTTTCCCTTCATGGAAGTTACACCCTAGTGCATGTGAGATAGAAAATAAACAAGGAAATACAGTTAGTTATGTGATCAGAACTTTTTATGAAGAAGAATAATGCAAAGATGGACAGGAAGTGGTATGGGAGACTTTTTAAATAAGGAGTGGTTAAGGAAAGTCTCACTGAAGATATTTGAAAAGAAAATAAAAAAGAAGCAAGGGAGCAAGACTTAGGGGTCTTTGTGAGAAAGAAAAAAAAAATGTTTTGAATAGAGGGAATAGCAAGTGCAAAGGTCCTGAGTTGGGAAAAAGCCTGACATGATTGAAGAACACCAAAGAGATCATTGGATAGAATGTGAAGAACGAATAGTAGAAAATGAGGTTGGACATACAGTCAAAGGTCATATCATTCAAGGCTTTGTAAGCCATGGCAAAGACCTCATATTCTAAGTGTGATGGGAAGTCATTAGATGGCTCTGAGTATCCAGGAGAGTGATATGATCTAATTTTTCAGGCATAGTGATTACTCTGACTGCTAAGTACTCTGACAGAAGGCAGAATAGTTGGAGGACAATTGCAACAATTCAGATGAGCATTGAGGGTATGGCTTGGCCTAGGATGGTAAAGATTCTGGATATATTTTGAAAGTATAGCTGACAGGATTTGCTGATGGATTAAATGTGAGGTATAAGAGAAAGAGACAAGTCAGGACACACCCAAGATCTTGGAGCTGAGCAACTGGAAGAATAGAATTACTATCAACTGGGGTAGGATAAACAGTAGGAGCAGGTTGGGAGGTGGGTGGAGAATCAGGAGTTTAATTTTTAACTGTTAAGTTTAAGATTCTTATTAGACATTCAATTGGATATACAAATCAAGAGTTGAAAGAAGAGGTCTGATCTAAAGATTTAGGAGTTGTCAGGGTATGGATAATATTTAAAGCCAATATGAAAAGACAAGGGAATGAATGTAGGTAGAACAGAAAGGCATTTCAATTGCTAAACTTAGGGCATGCCAACAGTTAGGGGTCAGAGAGATCAATTTGGGAGTCCTCAGCATATAGATGGTGTTTAAATCCTTGAGAAAGGGTGAGATCACCTAGAGAAAGAATGCAGAATGAAAATAGACTGAGTCCCAGGGAACTCAAGTATTTTAAGCCACTGTCAGAGAGGTAGGAAGAATACCAAGGGACCATGTTATCTCTTCAGTGCCTTTAGGCAAGAGAGAAGAGTGTCTTATCAATAGTGACTATTCACTAGCATCAGATAGGGATGAGAGATCAAGATGTCAAAAAAGTGAAAAGATACCAAATATAAAACTATTTGCTGGTATTAATGTAAAAGAGATAATATTTGGAGGGCAATTTGGCCAACTGTTAAGAAGGCAGAGAAGTGCCCACTGATAAGCTCATAATACCATTTAACCAGAATGTCATCTAGGCATCCCCACAAGAAGGCATGAATCAAATACCTGAAAGAAATATGCAACTGAAAACAACTACTACCAGGTGGTTCCAAGGATATGGCAGCCTATATCATTTGGATCAATCCTGTTACTGACTACAGTTCAACATGGTAGGTAATTTTTAAAATAGTCTTTCTTTAAAAGGATTGAAGGGCTGACAAGAGACCAAGAAATTACCAGATCAAAAATCTAAATATATTACTTACGTGTTTTCCCTGAAAAGGATTTGTCCATGTGAGCTAATTTGACTTCAGCTTTGTCATGGGGGCCAGAATCAAACCCTCATGATGAAAAGTTGGGACTCCAAAAGGCTACACCTGTGGGGTAAAAGTAAAGTAAGAAAAACAACAGCAACAACCTCCACCTTGACTACTACAAAGAAAGATGTTTAGATACCAAATAAGCAAGAAAAGAAAAGAACCCACACAAACCCCGAAAGTAAAATCACCCCCTCAAAATCCAGAACTACATCTAGCCCTTGAGAAGACAGGCAAACCAAATTGACAATCTATGTGGTTCAAGAGAACATCAAGTAATGAATTCAGTTTTAAATAGTCCCAAACAGCTTCTGACACTAGGAACCTGGAAACAACATACCCTTTTGGGGGAAAGCCACTTTCATACTAGGCTTCAAATGATTCCTCCAAATAAGTTTTTCAGAGACAATGATCTACATGTAGTAAAGGATAAGCAAGCACACAAGGAAAAACCAAGCACACTATGAATGCGAACTGGCTCAGAGTAAACACAAACCAATAAAAACTTCAGATATTAATATTCAGGGACACATATTATAAAAACAACTATATTTACTGTGCTTCAAGAAATAAAAGGCAGAAACAGCAGAAAATAGGCTGTTACAGAAGGCACCAGAGTGGAATTGAAAAAGATCCAAACAGAACTTTTAGAAACAAAAGATACAATAACTAAAATAAAAAATTCAAATTAGACACAACTGGAATGAGTTAACTGGAAGACAGATGATAGGTATTATTCAGAATATACCACTGAGAGGCATAAAGGTGAAAGATACAGAAAAGAGATATAAAGTCATGACAGATGGAGTAAGACAGATTAACATACGTGTACTATGTTCTAGAAGGAGAGGAAAGTTCTAGAAGGAGAGGAAAGAGAAAGGATGAGGACAAGATTCCAAATGAGGAGACAATCATTGAAAATTTTTCAGAATGTTGAAAACTACCACAGGGGAACAAACTTTGCCATTCTAAAATGTGTCCTTTCAGCATGTGGATTCAGTTTAGAGTCATTATATCTAAGAAACAGAAGGCTCAGGAAGAACCTTTGACCTTCCACCTGTCTAAAATAACTTAGATAGAGGACCTACTCCAGGAAGGGAGCAATTGCCATAGATGACTACAGTGTAATATGAACTAGAGGCGGTAGACAGGGAGGAACCTAGGGAAGTCTGTTAAGATTCCTCTATGTCTCATCATTTTTGTATGGCCCAGCAACGTTTATTCTTTTTCATTTTCCTGGGAACTGTCCTTCGTCCCTTTCAAGTCCCAAACCTCTACCCACTTCTTAGCTCTGGATGGCATATAAGCCTCAATTGCCTGACTCCTTATAAGTCCCATATACTAATGGAGCCCCCACAAACACATAATTAAATTTGATTTTCTCCGGTTTATCTGTCTTGTGTCCATTTAATTCTTAGACCAGCCAAAAGACACTTGAAGGGTAGAATAAAATTTTCCTCTTCCCAACAATATCAGTTCACTAATTCAGGAAGTTTATAAATTCCTAAACAGATTAAATTTAAAAAATCCACACTAGGCACACAGTGGAAACTAGAGAACATCAAAGGCAAAGAAAATCTTAAAGAGTGACAGAGAAAAAGATTACACTCAAAGTAGTGGCAGTTAGATAGCTGAACTAAAACATGTGGAATGATATTTTCACCAGGCTGACAGAAAAATAATTTCTAATGCAAAATTTTATATTCAGTGAAAATATTTTTCAAGGGAAAGGAATAAGATAAAGACGTTTCAGGATAGCACAGAGTTGCCATCAGCAAAATAAAGAGATTCAGGATCTATACTTCATATGGGAGGAAAGAGCCCCCAGACTGGGGGACAGAGAAGCAAAAGGGAATGAGAAGCAAAGTGGTAAGGGATGTGGGAAACAAAGGCAAAAGAAAAAAAATTCAATTTCCTTACAACTTACAGCCCATCGACAAGTCCTTGAGACAGGCAGAGTGACCTTCCTCTATGAGCTCAGCTGCCTCTGAACAGCTTTGCTAAGGGCAAAAGGCAATCTTAGTTTAACATTATCCCTATCCCCCAGGATCCTGTAAATCTACTTTAACATATAAAAATTCCTTGGAAACTTCCTTTATCTCTAACCCCCCAAATACATGTTAGCAGTCATCCTCCAAGCATAGGGCCAATGATATACATCTGAAAGGTCTCATGACTAAGTTTATTGAAGAGTAATATATGACTTTTTCCTAATAGCTATCCCCCTCAAGGTCCTGGAAACTTTGTTTCCAAAATTCTTTTTTTTTTTTAATGTTTTTTTTTTTTTAAATTTATTATCGAAAAACAGAGAGAGACAGAGCATGAGCATGGGAGAGGCAGAGAGAAGAGGAGACACAGAATCTGAAGGAGGCTCCAAAGAAAGTATATAATCAGTCACCTGTCACCCCCAGTGCAGCTCTTTCTGCCCACGGGTCCTGCCCCCATGCTTTAATAAAACCATTTTGCACCAAAGGTGTCTCAATAATTCTTTCTTGGCCATTAGCTCTGAACGCCAACATTTCCACATCAGTAAGTCTGTAGTCAAATCTGTGTGAGCACTGAACACATAAAACAATAATGTCTTATGAGATTTAAAAAGCAAACAAGATGAAACTCACATACACAACAATACATAAGTAGGTAAAGGAGGAGAAAGGTATTCTAAGTTCTCTGGAAAAAAGATAAAGTTGATTAATTTTAGGCTATAAAAGGCAATAAGTATGCATTTTGTAATTTCTAGAGTGTCTACTAAAAGAACAGGAAACTTTTGAAAAAAGGTTGTCATGCAGAATCAAAAAAGTCAATTATATAAAACATGTAAGAGATACATGTTAAAGAGAAAAAAGGCTAAAAGTATAGAAAAAAGATATGCCATTCAATTTCTAAGTAAGAGAAAGCTGGTCAGATAAGATAGCCTTAGTGTCAGATAACATAGACATTAAACATTATTAAAAATAAAAGATCACTATTATTATTTATATTTTAGTTAATATACAGAGCTATATTGGTTTCAGGAGTAGAATTCAGTGATTAATCACTTACATACAACACAACACCCAGTGCTCATCAGAAAAAGTGCCCTTCTTTTTTGTTTATTTAAGAAGTGCCCTTCTTAATATCACCCACCTAACCCATCTCCCACCCACCTCCCTCCATCAACCCTCAGTTTGTTCTCTATCATTAAGAGTCTCGTGTGGTTTCCCTTTCTTTTCTTTTTATCCCCCTTCCCAAAAGTTCATTTGTTTTGTTTCTTAAATTCCACATATGAGTGAAATTATATATTTGTCTTTTCTCTGATTGACTTATTTTGCTTAGCACAACACCCTCTAGTTCCACCCATGTTGTTGTAAATGGCAAGATTTCATTTTTTTTGATAACTGAGTAATGTTCCATTGTGTGTGTGTATATATATGTATATATATATATATACATATATATACACACATATATGTATATATATACAAACATATATATATATACTACATCTTTTTTATGTTTACTTATTTATTTAAAAAAATTTTTTTAACATTTATTTATTTTTGAGAGACAGAGAGAGACAGAGCACAAGCAGAAGAGGGGCAGAGAGAGAGGGAGACACAGAATCCAAAGCAAGCTCCAGGATCTGAGCTGTCAGTACAGAGCCCTTCTTGGGGCTCAAACCCACGAATGTGAGATCATGACCTGAGCCAATGTCTGGTCACTTAACAGACTGAGCCACCCAGGCACCCCTATATTTATTTAGTTTTAAGAGAGAGAGAGAGTGCGCACACACACAGGGAAGGGACAAAGAGAGAGAAAGAGAGAGAAAGAGAGAGAGAGAGAAAGAGAGAGAATCCCAAACAGTCTCTGCCCTGTCAGGGGAGAGAGAGCCAGAAGTGGGGCTTGACTCCACAAACCTGTGAGATTGTGATCTGAGCCAGAATCAAGATCCTGACGCCCAACTGACTGAGCCACCCAGGCACCCCTACCACATCTTTATCCGTTCATCAGTCACTCAACATTTGGGCTCTCTCCATAGTTTGGCTGTTGTTGACAATGCTGAAAGATCACTTTATAACGATAAACAGTTTAATTAACCAGGAAGTTATTACAGTTGTAAATCTGCAATCACTTAATAAAACAGTTTCAGGGGCGCCTGGGTGGCACAGTCAGTTAAGCAACTAACTCTTGATCTGTCATGATCTCACAGGTACGTGACTTTGAGCCCCACATGGGGCTGTGTGCTGATGGCACTGAGCCTGTTTGGGATTTTGTCTCTCCCTCTCTCTGCCTCTCCCCTACTTGTGCTCGCTCTCTCTCTCTCAAAATAAATAAAGCTTAAAAAAATCATAACACAGTTTCAAATTATACGAAGCAAAAATTAATAGGCATGGGGCACCTGGAGAGCTCAGTCAGTTAAGTGTCTGACTTGGGCTTAGGTTATCTCACAGTTCTTGAGTTTGAGCCCTGCATCTGGCTCTATGCTGACAGCTCAGAGCCTGGAACCTGCTTCAGATCCTGGGTCTCCCTCTCTCTCCTGACCCTCCCCCACTTGCACTCTCTCTCTCTCAAAAATAAACATAAAAAACTTTTTAAAAATTAACAGACATTCACAAATTTGCCATCATATTAGATTTTTAAGTACCTAAGTAGTTAATGGAGTCAGCAGAAAAAAACAAAGAGAAGTTATTAAAGATGTAAACAATGTCATTAATAAACTTGACCTAACTTCACCCAACTGCAATGTATATATTTGTTTTAAGCATGCTTAAGAACATTTATAAAAAATGAAATATTCTGAGTCATAAACCAAGTCTCAAAAATTGCTAAAGGACTAAAATTTTTCAGAATGTATTCTCTGATCATGGTGCAATTAAACTAGAAATCAATTTAAAAATAATAACTAGACATGTAGAGTTAAGGAGCTGAATATGCAAGCCTGAGTTTGAGATAAAAATCTGGGTATCATAGAGTTTATTAATGGCAAAACTTGGACTTAAACCTGACTCTCCTTCACAGCCATTTAGGGAGTTGACACCATATAAAGTCTTTTCGCCATAACATTTCTTCCTGTGTTGAGAATATATACAATTCATAAATACATAAATGGCCTAATACTGGATTATTGACTAAGCAGAGAATTCAAACATCTCTCCCACTTAGAGGTGATTTATGTTCTAATACTTTATGGTTGTAGGTTGTAATTTCAGAGTCTCTTAAAATAAGCCTTATGCAAATAAGATAAGTTAATGGAAGCTTATCCAAGATTTAGTTTGGATAACCCAGGGTCAAGTCCTTATATAGGCCTCAAGAGCTCTAAAAAGTAGATACAGAATCTGGAGTCTTGTGAAATATTCCAGACAGCCCTCCTGACTTATACTTGGCAAAATTTCACGTCAGCCTTTTAATCAAATAAAGCACTCATTTCCTCTGACATTAGATACAGTCTGGATTTGGTTTCTCATGCCAATATTTTATATAGCTATGATGCCTGCTTTTGAAGAATTAATTTTCCTCACATTTAAACATATTTCCTTCTTAGAGATACAGCATAACCAGTCACCCGATTCTTTGTGCCATGAAACTCCTTCTGAATGAATGTCTGGTTTACTATATTTAGTGACTAATGCATTTAAAGCTCTTCCCCAAAGTTACCAGGATTGGACTCCAGGGACACACTAGCCCTAGACGGTCTTGACAAATGTAAACAGTATTAAAAAACAAAATTCAACTGAGTAAATGTAAAGATCTAATTGACTTTATTCAACGATTTATGAGTCAGGCAGCATCCCATCCAGCAAGTGGGGAGATGCTCTGAGGAGGTGTACAAAATGGAAGGATTTTATAGGAAGAAGGGTGGGACAAAAAGTTATTAGTAAAAGGAGAAAAAGGAAAAAAAGGAAAAAAAAGGACATCTTCTTTTGGGGAGGAAGGGAAGGGAGGATTTTGTCATGCAGCATTAGTGCTGATCAGGACATGTCAGATTGAATGTTAAAAGATCACATTCCTGGGAAAGACTGAAACTGTAATTAAATCTTGGTTTTCTGTCTTTGAGGGCAAATGACTTCATTTTAGGCTTCTTTTTTTTTTTTTTTTTTTTTTAATTTTTTTTTTTCAACATTTATTCATTTTTGGGACAGAGAGAGACAGAGCATGAACGGGGGAGGGGCAGAGAGAGAGGGAGACACAGAATCGGAAACAGGCTCCAGGCTCCGAGCCATCAGCCCAGAGCCTGACGCGGGGCTCGAACTCACGGACCGCGAGATCGTGACCTGGCTGAAGTCGGACGCTTAACCGACTGCGCCACCCAGGCGCCCCGGCTTCTTTTTTTTTTAACGTTTATTTATTATTGAGAGACAGAGAGAGACAGATCAGAAGCAGGGGAGGGGAGAGAGGGAGACACAGAATCCGAAGCAGGCTCCAGGCTCTGAGCTGTCAGCACAGAGCCTGATGTGGGGCTCAAACCCATGAACCATGAGATCATGACCTGAGCTGAAGTCAGATGCTTAACCGACTGAGCCACCCAGGCAACCCCTAGGCTTCTTTTTTAACAACAGTAAGCAAATCCCTAACGAGACACTAAAAGAAGGTAGGCTCATTCTTGTTTTATATATGTATATATACACGATGGACTATTATTCAGCCATCAGAAAGAATGAAATCTTGCCATTTGCCGCAACGTGGATAGAACTAGAATGTATTATGCTAAGTGAAATAAGTCAATCAGAGAAAGACAAATACCATATGATTTCACTCACGTGGAATTTATGAAACAAAACAGACGAATATATGGGGAGGGTGGGCAGGGGGAAGAAAAGAGTGGAAAGCAAGCCACGAAGAAAGACTCTTAACAATAGAGAACAAACTGAGGGTTGATGGAGGGAGGTGGGTGAGAGATGGTCTACATGGGTGATGTGTATTAAGGAGGGCACTTGTTGTGATGAGCACTGGGTGTTGTATATAAGTGATGAATCAATGCATTCTACTCCTGAAGCCAATATTGCACTGTATGTTAACTAAAATTTAAATAAAAAATAAATCAGATCGCTAAAAAAAAAAAAATTATCTGCACATACAGAAACATCTGGGAGAGGCAATATGCACAGTGGGTGGAGAATGGACTTTGAATCTGGATTGAGGAATCTTTGAGTCCTTATTCTCCCAGGCACTAGCTGTGTGATACTGTAAAGTTACTTGAGGTCCTTACACCTTAGTTTCTTTATTGGTGAAAATAAAGAAACTGCTCACTGCATAGTGTTAACGATTAAATGGAAGAATGCATAGTAACCATTTGATAAGTATCATCTTAGAGGTGGGTTTATTTATCAGAATTTTTTCCTATTAGCAAAGCCATACATTCTTATAACAAAAATTCAAAGAATGCAGAAATATACAAAAATATATTTTAAAATGCAATGGCTGCCTCACTTCCTTCCAACTCCAACTACAGAGTCAAGTAATAACCACTATTAACAATTTGATTTGTATTTGACCTTCTAGAAGTTTTACTTCTTATTCTAGGGTTTGAGATGCCTGTGTCAACACATGTTTTTTTTATTCAGCTTACTTTTCTTTCACTTTCTGGTATTTGGAGTTTGCTCTTCAATCCTGAACTTTAAAAATGAACATACTCATATCTACATTGTCCTTTGTTTGGCTGAAGAGACCATCCCCCTGGCATCCCAAAATGCAATACTTGACAGCACAATTCTGTACTGAGTAGCACTCTACCAGATTTCCTGCTAAAGGCTACCTCCCCCAGATGTCTAGGTTTCACTTGTGGTTACTAGTATCTGATGAATAGGACTGTGGGTGTGAATATTATATCAGTTACGAATGCTTTAACTGCATGTAACAGGTAATCTAACAACAGTGTAAACATAGGATTTTATTTTATTTAAGTGATAAGAAGTCTTCTGATATAGCAGCTCCATGATAGTATCAATGTCCTAGGTTCTTTCTGCTTTGCCATCCATAATGTAATGGCTTGTTTACTCTAGACTGCAAGATGCTTGCTGAAGATCAAGCATTGAGCATATATTCAAGGTAGGAATAAAGAAGGGCAGGTGGTGGTACCAGGCATATCTTTCTCCATTTTATATGGAAACAAGGCACAGTCAAGTTCCTTGGGAGACTTCTGCTTGAATGTCATACATGGGCCACACAACCATTCCTACCTGCAAAAGAGTTGGGAAGCAAGTCCTAGATTTGCTTTTCCAATCTCTACAGTGGGAAACAGCAATGAAAAATGGTCTAAATCAATCTGTAGCCTCTGACACAGGAGGGGCAATGGGAGATGATGGGGTGGGCTACAACTATTCTGCTTTGTTCTTGTTGGTGCTGGTATGAAAAAACGCCCATCACAGCAGTGAAGATGACCCATTACCTTGACATTCAGAAACTCTGTGCCAGGCGAAGGCCAGGATCCCCCAATTGTTATAGCTTTTAAGAACCAGCTCTTTTGGTTCATACATAGCTACTTGCCCATGGTCCAAAAATTCCCTGAGGCTGGGCTGATGAAGTTCTGGCATCTGTCTGTCATCTGTTGACCCAGGATCCTTATTGCTCTTCTCTATCCACTCAGTCCTGAGTTCAGCTAACAATTCAGTACTTTTCTACCCTCCAGGTTTATTTTGGGGATCCTTCCTTCCCTGTCCCTAAGTATTGTTCAGGGATACTCTGGCCCATTGGGAAGGTCTTTTGAAGGCCAGGATACTTATGCAAATAAGTTCACCCATTCTTGGAATTTTGCATTCCAAAGAGGAATGGTCTCCATTGTCCTTTTTTATAGGCAGAGGAACTTGGCTTATGTTTCCTTTACATATAAGAATGATTCAACTGACAAAACAAGGAATATCATCCAAGGTGACTGTCTGTATTGCCTACTTGCTTACCAGAGAGGTGGAGTTCACCTTCTCCCACCTAAAAAAAAAAAAAAAAAATCTAGCTACACCAAAAATTGGAATACTTACAATGGCATAATTGATTTTCTGAGGTTTCATGTAATACATCTTTAGATCATATCACTTATTCATTACAGAAACTTCCTTCACCAACAAACATCTATGGTGCTAGACCCTGAGCTAAGTGCTGTGGATACACAGTTAAATTAGGCATGGTCCATTACCTGAACCTTTAGCATCTAGTGTGTGGGAGAGATGTGGAAATCGTTTTCGCCTGTTCTGTTTGGTGCTAGGACAGAGATATGCCCAGGATGGTAGGGAATCCCAGAGGAGGGGCAGCTAAATCAGGCTAGGGCCCAGAAAACTTTCTAGGAGAGAGGATCCTTGAGCTGAATTTTGAAGAATGAGTAGAAGTTGGATTTTCCAGAGAGAGGATACGTGATAACAGGGTGCTCATGGTATTGTTTCTGCACACACTAGGTCATTTCTGCACCTTCCAGGTCATCATACAACTGGTACATGCAGAAACAACAAAAGGAGTTCCATATGGAATGAAGGGTATTTGGAGAAATGAAGTCTAGGGGACCAGAGAGGGACAGGAGCCAGATATTGTAAAGTGTTGTTGAATTAATGAGGTTGAACTCTGGATTGTAAATCATGAAATTTAGATTATAGGCTTATTAGATGCCTCCCCCGCCAAAGAATGAAAAAATAAACTTCAAATGTTTCTATTTCTTGAAAGAGGAAAATCAAGCATCCATGATAGATTGAATGTAAAGCTCATGATCTTTGCAAAATGACAATTTCAATTTTTTTAGAGTAATAATCCCTTTCTACCAGCCTGCATTAACTTAAGTAGATTAAACTCTCCAGGGACTTAAAAGTTGTAGGTAAATATTTTATCCTAGAAATTATAATGAATTAGAAACTCTCCAAAGCTGAAGTCACTTCCTGCAGTATTTTTTCCAAGCTATTAGAGTACCATTTATTTCCTTGCAATATAAAATACACAAAATGGGGACTGATTTAGTAAACCTCCCTTAGCATCTCAATTATTATAGTTTCAGGAAACAACTTAGGTATGGGAAGAACAGAGACCAGTATTTGCACATCAGTTTTTCTCCTTTAATTTGGCTTCAAAGTGTTCCAATGTTTCTCTGGTTTCCTACAACACTAGGACTTTGAGAAGCAAATTCCCACCATGAAGTCAATGTGATTCAAGAAGTCAGAAAGGGTGAAATTTATTTTTAGATGTTTTTTATTTGAAAGTACAGTAAAAATATTTTGTCTGTTGGTTTTAAAATCACTTTATATGCTTTTAAAGTTGTGTTCTGGTACGCCCTGAGATTTTATACTATGAGCATTTCAGATCATTAGCATTGATAATGTTTGTTGCTCAGCCTCTGTGTATGTTGCTGCAGAAATGATTGACAATGGGCTTATTCTACTCCAAATTCCACAAGAATATTGACTTATAATACCTTGTATTATATTTAGTTTTTAATTTATAATGCTCTGTCCATACATTGCCTTGCTTAACCTTCATGATATCACTATAAAATAGGCCTGGCATTTTGTAGGCTAGGAAAGTAATTCAGAGGACTTGGCAACTTGATCCCAAACTTAAGTCTTCATTTGCATCACCTAGGAGAACATTTCATAAAATAGATTCCTGTACTTCACTCCTCAACTCAACCTCCAAGACTTTGCTTCAACAGTTAAAAGGCTTCCCAGATGATGCTGATAGTGAACCCAACTGGGAACTCTGATTAAGGGGATTTTTCTAGAGCTTTTAAGGAATCAAACCAGAATTCAAATCAGAAATACTGACTGTAAGTCAAAAGTGTTCCCCGTGGATCACGAGTCAGGTAGAAGCAGGGGATGGGGGCAGGTATTGGGGTGATGGCTGCAGATGGATGTGGATTGATAGTAAGAGGAGAAATCTTAGAGCAATTTTCCTTTAAAAAATTTTTTAAGTGAATATGGATTAATGGTCTGAAATTTTCAGACTGACAACATTTTATGGGATGATGGGGAAAAAGGACAGGTCATGTTGTTAGTATGGATATGAGTATAAATTTTTTCTACCCATGAAAAACAAGAAATGTGGGAAAGAGAGACAAAGGAAATGATAGGATAGTTCTTTGTATCTTTTCAGGAGCCAAGGTGGAAAAAAAAATCCATAATAAATTGGATGGTTGAAGATAAATAATTGCCTTTCTAAAATAAATAATTTGCCTTTCTAAGAGTAAATGCAAAACCTGTAAACCATATGATTGTTCTTTCCCAAGCCCCTAGAAATCCCCTCAAATACAATTTTTATAAACATGTAAGATGTCTAACATTGAGAGCATAACTAAGAGAAAATAGAGCTGCTATCAAACTAAAGTAAATTCTCAGATATATGGGGAAAGATACTGCATGTTTTAGAAAAGGAGTTATACTCAAGCCCTAGGAAGGAAGATCTGAGTGGTATATATTTTCATTTTTGTATTACAAATAATGAAACTAAGGCTCAGAGAAGTGAAAGATGTTGCCTAAGATGTTTGGTGAATATGTGGGGGAAAGAGGTTTGAAACTGTGTATTCAAGTTTTTTATCAAACTAGGACCATAATTCATTGCAGCATAAAGAAGAACCCTTAAGAGAAGGAAAGTAAACTCTAGGAGGCTGAAGGAAGGCCTAGGTAACACATCCTAAAATCCGTTCTGTGAGGTTGATGGAATGTAACATTGCTTTCCGATGTTTATCACGGAAGAACACCACTGAGCTATGATCATGAAATTTCTTCTTGGACATTTCACATTGGGACTTTCCAAATTCTTATTCAGAAGTCAATAAAAAAAAAAAAGTCTCAGCCTTAGGCAGGATTTAAAAAAACAAATTTGGTGGAGGATGCATTTTAGATAATTTCTTACCATCTATTAAGAATTTTTGTTTTAGATCATTCCATCTTTTTTTTTTTTTTTCAACGTTTATTTTTTATTTTTGGGACAGAGAGAGACAGAGCATGAACAGGGGAGGGGCAGAGAGAGAGGGAGACACAGAATCGGAAACAGGCTCCAGGCTCTGAGCCATCAGCCCAGAGCCTGACGCGGGGCTCGAACTCACGGAGCGCGAGATCGTGACCTGGCTGAAGTCGGACGCTTAACCGACTGCGCCACCCAGGCGCCCCTAGATCATTCCATCTTAAGTAGTAGACTGCAAGCACTTTCTGCTTTCAAGTGTTTATAGCTCTCAGAATCTGTATTTTTTTAATTTTTAAAAAATGTTTATTTTTGAGAGAGAGCGAGAGAGAGAATATGAGTGGGAGAGGGACAAAGAGAAAAGGAGACACAGAATCTGAAGCAGTCTCCAGACTCTAAACTGTCAGCACAAATCCCGATGCGGGACTCCATCTCACAGATCACAAGATGATGACTTGGGCTGAAGTCAGATGTTCAACTGACTGAGCCACCCAGTCACCCGCCCTGCTCTCAGAATCTGTGTTACTTTACGCTTTGTAAAAATGTATTTTTTTTTCAAGGCTATCAAGTATTTGTAAAAGTTTACTTTGATATTTTTAACCCTTGATAATATATACAATGGGTTGTTGTTTTTCCTTCGAAATAATGCTCCCTCTTTCTACATTGTCCCAAAGTTATTCCAGTCAGTAGTCCACAGTTGCCCAGCTTCCCTCAGAAGCTATGTCCCTTTCCCATTTCTATTCCAAAGGCCCTCCCAAGTGCTAAGATGCAAGGCAGGGGCTCGCATGCCTTGCATGTCTTACATAAAGTTGAATGTGGCATCAGGAAAACCTTGAACACACAACTAGTACCTGATGCTTCTTCAGTCTGAGTGTTCTGATTCATCTTCAATTGCTTCCCATAGTCCCTGGGAGGAATTTCTGATTAAGCTCTGTTCTCTGCTTTCAAAACTTTCTGATCATAATCTGTTTTTCCTAAGAGAAAGCAATCTGGTATTTTATGAGCATGGACCCAATAATTCACAGTGGTCTGTTTGTTATAGGAAAACATGAGATGATTTGCCTTTCTTAAAGTAAATGCAAACCTGATAAGCTAGTTGGTTCTTTACCAAGCCCCTAGAAATCACCTCATTTTTATAAACATAGAAGATGTGTCTAACATTGAGAATACAAC
The DNA here is from genome assembly GCF_028749965.1 of Puma concolor. Classification (NCBI taxonomy): domain Eukaryota; kingdom Metazoa; phylum Chordata; class Mammalia; order Carnivora; family Felidae; genus Puma; species Puma concolor. Next base: position 48,507,387 of record NC_141672.1, read on the forward strand.
ATTTAGGAACTATATTTGTTTGGGGTGCCTGGGTGACTTAGTCACGGCTCAGGTCACAGTCTCACCTTTCATGAGTTCAAGCCCCACATTGGGCTCTTTACTGTCAGCTTAGAGCCCACTTTGGATCCTCTGTCCACCCCCTCTCTGCCCTTCCCCTGCTTGTGCTCTCTCAAAAACAAATAAAAAATGTTATAAAAAAATTAAAAAATAAATATATTTGTTCATAATGAAAGACATAAACACAACAATACTTACTATGCGAGAATTTCTTTGTTTTCCTTGTTTTGCTCTTCCTTCTCATAGATTCTGTTTACAACGCCTGTCTGTAATTAAGTTCAGTGTTGGTGGGAAAGAATTTCAGAGTTATTTCTAGTAATTCCCTTGCTCCCTTAATGGACTAGTATCAGAATTTTTTTCAATGTGTAGCTGACTTTATTTTGTTAACACTTGCTCTAATCTTAACTTCATAAAATGGAGGTTTTCCATCCCCACTAACAGGGAATCTGAGAGTTCACGATCTGTCCACTGCTGCTGTTCCCCTGGGGAATGGTCTTTAGATTTTCATCTAGTAGAGAAAATAATGATTTTTAGACCTCTCAAATGTCTTTAAAATAGGGCTTTCTTTTCCTTTGAGGATATGTTTCAACTCACATTTTGCATTTTCCAAGTGAATAATCCTATTGGTAAATGCTTTTTCTTACGTCTGTATGACAGGCAATTGAACAGACAAAACTTCTAGTTAAAGAAACCATTTTGTACCTTTCTTTTGCTTAGACAATTAAGAATTACTTTCTAAATAAAAACTCACCCACAAATCCTTGTGTTGTATTTTGGATTTTCAAATCTTGCATTCTTTTAGGGAAGGGCATAGTCTTAAACAATAATCAAAAATATATACTGGGGCATCTGGGTGGCTCAGTGGGTTAAGCATCTGACTTGATTTCAGCTCAGGTCATGATCTCATGGTTCGTGGGATTGAGCCCTGTGTCAGACTCTGCACTAACAGCATGGAACCTGCTTGAGATGCTCTCTCTCCCTCCCTCTCTGCCCCTTCCCCACTCATGCTCTCCATCTCTCAAAATAAATAAACATTAAATAAATATATATATATATATATATGTATATATATATATATATATATATATATTTTAACATATTCTATGTATGTTCATGTCATTTTGGAGCTTGGCTTTATAAGCCTTATATGTGTATCTGTGTGTGTGTGTTTGTGTGTTTGGTACAAGTTGATTAAGAACCTATTTTAAGAGAAAAAAAAATCCTTGATTAGTTCACTCATATTTTACTTTTATTATAACAAATTTAGTACAATGAGTGTGGTTTGTTCTGTTCCTGTGTTTTAACTTTTTTTTCTTATCATTACTGTTCTCTAATAGTTACCAAAAAGAATATTTGCAAATATTTATAACGTCAGGGACCTAGTTGCATCTTTGGTTTAGTGGTCTAAAAGTCTTTGATCCTTAATACAAAGAGACATTCCAGGACATTAAAGAGTATTGAAGGAAACGTTAATTAAAACAGTAATTTGAAACCAGGACCACATTGCATCTACACATGTGCCTAGTACAGATTGAGTGCTGAACTGCTGCTACTTTGTTGTAGGGCACATGTACTTGCTTACCCACACCTCTGTTTCTCAAATATTGCCAATCTAAAGAGGGTTTCTTTATTTGGGGTCCATGGTACATGTAGGCAGAATGGAGTGTACATGTGCATATATGCATTTTTCTGGGGGTTAGAGTCATAGACTGTCAAAGGGTTTCAGAACCCCCAAAAAGGCAAAAAACAAACAAAAAACAACCCACAAAACTCCTAGAACTAGAAACCTACAGGATGACTATACCAATGAGCTGTATATTTCAGATTTTCTAAATATCACTTACATATTAGGTTTCTCTATAAAAATAGAACCAATAAGAATTATGGAAGCCAAGAAATTCCTTGATCTGCAATCTGGAGAAGTAGGACAACTATTCAAGTCTGAAGGTCTGAGAATAGGGGTGCTAAAGTATACATCCCAATCTGAGTCCAAACGTCAGAGAACCAGGGGGTGAAGATGTCTGAGGGCAGGAGAAGATGGGTGCCTCAGCTCAAGCAGGGAGTGAATTTGCCCTTCCTCCGCCTTTTGTTCCATTCAGGCCCTCAGCAGATAGGATCATGCCACACACAGTGGGGAGGATCAGCTGCTTTATTTAGTTCACCAATTCAAATGCTAATCTCTTCTGGAAACACCCTCACAGACACACCCAGAAATAGTGTTTTACCAGTAATCTTAGCAGCCCTCAGCCCAGTCAAGTTGATACGTAAAATTAACCATCAGAACCTAATAGCCTGAAACATAAACTTATGGCTTCTCTGCCTCTTTAGACCCAGTTGCCAGTCAATAAACTGAAGAAATTTTATTGACATGAATGGTACTGGCATATCATTAAAGCGGAGAAAGTACATTATAGTTTCATTTTATGTAAATGATTGCTCCTAAAGACTTGGCAAAATTCAAAACTTGCATATTTCATGTTGAATTGCTCTCATAGGACTGACAAAGATGTTTAAGATCAAAAGTGGCCAAGACATCTGTGCTGACAGCTCAGAGCCTGCAGCCTGCTTTGCATTCTGTGTCTCCCTCTCTCTCTGCCCCTCCTCTGCTTGCACTCTCTCTCAAAAATAAACATTATAAAATTTTTTTTTAAAGTGGCTAAGACATATGCCACTAACATAAACACAGTTGATCATTCATTCATCCTTCCTCCAATTTAAAATTATAGTTCTTCAAGGTTAAAAAATTTGATTTACATTGTTCCTAATTTTGTGAAAATAGAATTTTACTGATGTTTGAAGTTCAGCTTTTTCAAGTTAACACAATGCAAATCTGCATGCATTTCCATTAGGAATGTTACAGTGTGTTCAGTAAACGGAAAATTCATCTTTGTAGTTATTAGCATGCTCAAATTTTTAACTCAGCTTATCTGTTGCAAGATACTATTAACAAATAATTTTGCACAGTTGATAGAACCACTAACACCACTGTTGGTACAGTCACTGTTATGGCTGAATTACAATTACAATCACAACTAATGGCTGAATGAATCTGTAAAGGGAAATACATTTCTCTCTATTCTTCAATGGTTGTCTATGTTGTGTTGCTTTTGTGTCCTGTAGCAGTCTGACAATTAAAGAAACCCAACTGGAAGGAGAGGCTGAACGAAACGATATACCAGTTAATAATTCTGGTTTTTGAGGCGCCTGGGTGGCTCAGTCGGTTGGGCGTCCGACTTCGGCTCAGGTCACTATCTCGCGGTCCGTGAGTTCGAGCCCCCCGGTCGGGTTCTGGGCTGATGGCTCAGAGCCTGGAGCCTGCTTCCAATTCTGTATCTCCCTCTCTCTCTGCCCCTCCCCTGTTCATGCTCTGTCTCTCTCTGTCTCAAAAACAAACAAAACGTTTAAAAAATTTAAAAAAAAATCTGTTTTTCATAAAGTATGTGTGTATGTACATATGTTTCATTTTCATTTTGATTCAGTGTTTTGTGGAAAATCTGACATTTGAATATGGTTTGAGGGACAGTAACTTCTGGTTTTTTTTATTTTTTAGGTAGAGTGAGAGAGAGGGTGTGAGCAGGAGAGAGGAGTGGGGGTGTGAGTGAGAGAGAGAGAGAGAGAGAGAGAGAGAAGTTTAAGCAGACTCCATGCTCAGCGTGATGTAGGGTTCCATCCCACAAACTTGGATTCATGACCTAAGCTGAAATTGAGGGTGGGATGCTCAAATGACTCAGGCGCTCCGTTTTGTTTTTTTTTTTTTTCTTTTTCTTTTTTTTTAACTTTTGATTTTTGACTCATGGTTTCCAATCCCTAACTGGAAAGGAGGGCAGTATAAATTCCGTCTTCATTTGTCTACTACGTATCAGTCACAATTTATGTAAGTGAAATCTTTCAGGGATTAAAATAAAAAATTAGATGGAGTAAGTCTTTTTTTTTTCCATTTTATAAATTTGAATTTTAAGGACATTGACTTATTCTGAAACCAAATTTTGGCTTTTAGATTGTTTTGGCCTTGATTTGCAAAATTTCCTAATTGTATAATAAGTGATGAACCCAAAGTGGCATATTTGGTTTTCGTGTTACAAGTAACATCAACTCTCTTGATTGTAAGAGGTCTTATTGCAAATACACATAGGGAAAAAAAGTGTCTGGGGCCACATGGGAACCAAGTATCAGCAAGAGAAGTGGAAGTCACGTAAAGAGAGCCACAGACACATGCCTGGGCTATATGCCAATCCAATTTAATTTGAGAACTAGAAAGTTTCTCTTCCTCAAGATCCAATTCTGGCTGTAGGGAGCCATCAGTCACCCTCTCAATAGCAGAAGTTTATGGAATCCTTGACAGTGCCTGCCATTATTACTACTCTGCTATTGGTATGGTCTCCTCCAAAAAGCCATCCTTAGTCACCTTCCAAGTACCTTTTCAATGTTTCCCCACAGTGTTTTACATGCCTTGCTGTTGTGACATTTATCACATGGTATTATCATTCTCTTTTTCTTGTCAGACCCTCTTCTATATTGTGAAGTCATGCTCTGTGCTCTGATCCCTTGGCTTCTCTCTGTGTTTTTTAGACTTTGTTCCCCTTACCAGCTACTTCTGATTCACTTTCTTTTGAGGACTCAAAACTTTCTCAAGGGGAGAATTAGACTTGGTAATTTAGTCACTATCTTCTCTGTGGGGTAGAGTTTTCTTTTTTGTGTGCTAAATTACCTCACAGGTGGTTGATGTACAAAATGGCTGCCCTGATCCAATGGCCGTGGACAAACTGATGAGGGTCGTACCAGCCTAGTAACTCATGTAGTCCAGCCTGGCAGTGGATGTAGAGGGAAGTTCCATTCTGAGATTTGAGCTGTGCCGTGCAAGAGATCACAGTTTACAGTCCAAACACTTGTTAAGTGATTAAATGCATGCATGACCTGTATTGGTTATCATTCTGCCACTCCTTTCTGAACTACTTTCCTTTAAATTGAAGAGCTGTTATTCTTTAGGCATGAGCTCAGCTTTCAACAAGCAAGAATTTCATTTCCTTCACTAACATCCCTGGTAATAAGAACCAGTTGCTAGGAAATAGCAGAGCTATGCATGAAACTCTAATCTGCTGCTGTATCAGCCTCAAATGTTAATCGCTCTTTAATGAAAAGTTTTTAGTTTTTGGCAGAGTTTTGGTGACTAATTTCTACTCTATAATTTGTTTTTGAGGTAAGATAAATTCACCAAAATTAGGCTTGCTTTTCCCTGCCTTTCCTCATATGGCACTTGCTAGCCCTCTAGTTACATTATTCATTGCAAAGAAGAAATTTTTTAATACATTTGCACTTTAAGATGTTTGGTTTTTGTCTCTGGTCACCTAGCTCTTCAGAACCTTTTTTATTACTATAGTAGCGAGGAAAATCACCATCTATTTCAGCTATTTGTCAAATTGCCTAGGCTGTGATTATGACCCAGCTGTTTGGCCAACCAGCCTAGATATTACTGTGAAGGTCTTTTGAAAGTGTGATGAACATTTAAATCAGTAGATACTGAGTGAAGCATATTATCCTCCATAATGTGGGTGGGCCTCATATAATCAGTTGAAGGCCTTACGAGAAAAGACTGGGGTCCCTGAAGGAAGAAGAAAGCTCTGCCTCCAGACTCCTTTGGACTCAAGCCTACAATGTCAACTCTTGCTAGTTTTCAGGCTGCTGGCCTGCCCTGCAAATTGTAGACTTGCCAGCCCCCCATAATCACACAAGTGAATTCCTTATAATAAATCTCCCCCTTTTCCCTTCTGTCTGTATGTAGAGTTATCTATTACACATACATATAGACTAGTGAATTAGGATACACCACATACTCATGTACATACATCCTATTGGTTCTGTTTCTCTAGAAAATTCTAGGATACAGCACACACTCATATGCAGATATCCTATTGGTTCTGTTTCTCTAGAAAATTCTGAGTGTGATACAGCTACCATCAGCCTTATTAATGAAGTGGGATTATTCATGCCTACCAGGAATAAAATAGATCAATGATTCTAAAACAATGGGCTTGATGGTGTTGTCTCAGAGACTATCAAAGGGGACAAGTAAAGTGCTCCCCTTCCTGAGCTTCAACCAGAGTGACTTGACTTTTATTTATTTTATATATTGGAAGATGGTATAAATGATTCTTTAAAAAAAAAAAATTCCGCTGCTAAAAATAAAGCTTGAAAAGTACAGGATTATGGATAGGATGGGCCACTTTTTCAAAGTTTACATATAGATGGTATCTGAATGAGTTTAACAACAATTTCTAGTGTAATTTTTGACTAATGAGGAAAAATATCTCCAAATGTGCCAGACATATCTTTTGTAGCCTATCCAGATAGTATCTCTATGATAAGGATTTTTCAGGATATGTTCCTTCCCAATAGCTTGATTCTATCCAGCTCGATAGTTTTATAGATATGTGAGAAAATGTAACTGACTTTGTTTCCCAAATGCAAGTCCATCTTCTTGAGTGGCCTTTCATTAGAGCAATAATCTCTAAAATCACAAAAGACGTGGGAATGCATATCTGATATCATGAAGAGTCCATGGCACTCTTCTTAACAGTCTTCAAAAGTTCCTTTCCTACTATAGGATAAAGTCTACACAAATGTTTTTCAAACTGTAATCGACCTCAGAATCAACTGTGGAATCAGCAGTTCATGGACCCTACCCTCAGAATTTCTAATTCACTTGGTCCAGGATAGGACCTGAGCATTTTCAAGTCCAACAAATTCCCAGGTGATGTTGAGACTGCTGATCCATGGGCCATACTGTGAACCACTAGTCTACGCTACTTAGCAGCACACAAATGGATCTTCTTAGGTTAGCCCACGCCAACTTCTTTTGTCTAATTATTTTCTACCTCCGGCCCCGTACTTTGTGATTCAGCAACATGGAACTGCTTATAGTGCATTTGATGGTCACCATGCTGTTTCCTGTTGCCACGTCTATGTTCATGTTTCACCCTCTGCTTAGAAGGCCCACCCCTCCCTGTTCCATTTATTTCCCTGGCTAATTGCTATTTAACTTTAACAAAACAGTATCTATCATCCCCCAATGATGGAGTCCTCTCTATCATTTAAATTGCCTCCCCAATTCCTCATTTGAGCTAGAAAGCCCTCCTCTAATACTCCCACACTGCTCCACACACTTCTACATTTCACTTATCCTGTTACATAAGAATTGTATATTTATGGGTCTATTTTTTTCTGTGACATTGAATTCCTGGCAAACGAAGCATCTTATTCCTTGTAGGCACAGTACATTCAAACTGGAGGTGCTGGCTAAATTGGGGGAAGGGAGTAGAGGAAGGAGAGGGTGGGGGTGTAGTGAAACTTGTGCCTTTGATTACTGGGGCTAGATACTGATACAGAGAGCATGTGGCTCTAGGTTAAAGCTTCAGGAGGCCATCTGGCAGTAAAGGATTCTTTTAATACCATCTGTTCTTGATCCTGTAATCAATCTGCAGAATTCCAGTGCAAATCAAATAAACAACACTCTGGGGTTATACAGCAGGCAATTTTCTATTCCATTTGGCTGTGACCCTTTAACATAGCACGCCAGACTATAAGAAAGACTGTATGTGATTAGCATGGCAATGTCTGGCAGGTGTCACCTTTAACCTCACTTCAGTTGAATGAAGTACACCCTTATTAAAATTTAGGGGAGTTTTAGTGATTTCTAATAGGAAGTAATTGGAAGACATGGTTATTATTGTCTTGTTTTATACAGCTCACAAGGACCATTAATTGCACATTGGAGCTTGTAAAGGAGGCACTTTGGTTCACAGACTAAGTAGTCAATGTTTAGGCTTTTTAGTATTCCCATTCCTTCTGTCTATCCTCATGATTTATTAGTCTTTTCCAGTCATGGCCTCATTTAGGACAAAACATTTTAGCCAGCAAAGAACAAAATCCTCTCATTGTACTGATGTTTAGCTTAAGTGGTCTGCCTAGTCACAGCGCTAGTCTGAATGGACTGGGACCAGGTTCCTGCTCCTACCATACCATGCTTCCCTTTATCTGTTTAAGAAGCCCCATTTCGTATTTTCAAATTCTACTCCCAAAGCAGGACGATGACCCAAACAAATTGAGTTATTCAGCATCTGAAGTACATAGAGTAAATTTGAAGGTAAAACCCAGGAACTACATTGCAAAGGTGGGCACGGTTTATTACTACCAATATTACAATCACAGTAACATTCACTGAGGGTTTGCTCAGTTGCAGGAGCCGCACTAAGTGGTTTACATGCACTAGCTCATCTGATTCTCACAACCACCCCATGTGTAGGTCAATTATTTCCGGTTTTCAGATTGGAAAAGGTTCAGATAACATATCCCAAACCTCCACTGTAAAACCAAAATTCAAGCAAAAGCAGTCTGTGTCCAGAGCTCATTCTCCTCACTGCTATACAAATGGATTAAAACCAGACATACATTCCAGTTTGGTTGCCAGTAGTGACTGAAGCAAAACAATTGCTGCAAGAGGTAAATAGTGAGACAAGATACCCGTGGGCACCTCTTGACTTGCCTCACGTTTGTGAAACTATATCCATTGTAAGGAGCTGATGTCTATATGATTTAACTTCTTGTCTTAATAACTTATAATAAATTTCATAAACTTCAGTTTTGAAGGAACCACAAGTTTCTCAAATTTAGTTTTGTCAGAGGAGCAAATGAGCACATGGATGAAGAGCAGGAGGCAGGCCTTGTCAAAGACCAGCCCGTGACAGAGTGCTTGCCTTTGGAGATGTACTCAGTGGTTTTTGGTTCGTTCTCATCCTGAACCAGAGCCCGGTTCACCTGCTCCATTTCCCTCTTGGTCTGGGCCCTCCTCTCTGGTAGGAGGAGCAAGTCTATAGCCTGTGCTCCATGCCAGCCTAGAAGGACATGATGACCACATCTCCCCTCAGTCCTTGTCCTCCTCAGTTACACAGTCCAGAACCCCTTTCAGCCTCCATGTTTCCAGATCCCCTACCATTTGGTCACTTTTTCCAGGACATAGGCTAGTTTTTCTACTACATCTCTCTTCAGAATATAACACAAGATAATACCTCATCAGTGCTGAATGATGTGGGATACATTACTTCTGGAGTTCTGGGTATTACACTTCTATTGATAGCTCAAGCTAAGTTAGCTAAAAAGCAACCACACTTTTCCCCCAACTAAAGTTGTATTTGTAATAAACTATATACTCAGATCTATTGAACAAGATTTGCTTTGAAGTCCAGAATTTCCTAACCTGAGGCTAAATTTCCACTTACTATTTATTTATTATTTTAAAATTTTCTGTACAATATGCTAACATATCAGGATCATTTTTAATCTCTGCTTGGTTGTGGTAATCAATTATATGTAATTTTCTTTCATGTTATTAATAGAAAATATGGTACCTGACAGGACCAAGAACAGAAACTGGTAGGTGGTATGCCATTAAGCAAATATTTTTCAGAACCAATAATCAATATCCTTTCAATGTGTTATTCAATCAACTGTACCTCCACTAAGCATTGCAGTGACATTAGCTTTCATCATTTTATCCATAGAAATACTATGAGAAACTTTAGCCAATATTTTCTGAAAATCAAGATACAGTGTATTTAAGATACTCCATTTATTTCCAAATCGTGTTAAAATATGGTTACTAATAACTCCACTTAAAAAAGATAATCGAGTTTTCAGTTTTAAGAACTATGATGAGCTCTCAGTCCATAATGACTCATAGAAGCCATTGATTTCTAAATGCTTCTTGAGGAGAATGGGCATTATGTCACCACTAGATTGGTCCTTACAATAGCCAGGTAAGTAGGGAGGGCTGAAAATTATAGAGTATTAGAGAAATAGAACATGCAGGCCTATTTTTCAATGTGGAAACTGAAACTTTTAAAATGTCATCCGGCAAATGTATAAACCAGGATTCATATCCAGCTCTTTTTGCCTCCAAGTTCATTCTTCACATCTCTTTATCTCAGTCTTCTCCCTCCGATTCCAATGTTGATGTCTAGCTCTCTTAGGATCATGAACAATCCTCAAATGGGGTAAATAGATCCACAGGCAAAAGATGGTACATTAAAAAATTTTTTTTTAAAACATTTATTTATTTTTGAGAGACAGAGAGAGAGAGAGCACAAGCCGGGGAGGAGCAGAGAGAGGGAGACACAGAATCTGAAGCAGGCTCCAGGCTCCAAGCTGCCAGCACAGAGCCCATCGCGGGGCTCAAACTCACGGACCACAAGATCATGACCTGAGCCGACGTCGGCCACTCAACCAACTGAGCCACCCAGGCGACCCCCCAAAAATGGTACATTATAATAAAATATTACTTTTTGTTTGCAGATGGAGGGTATTCTTTTTTCTTTTCTTTTTAATAGTTTTGAGAGAGAGAGAGCAAGCGAGAGAGCGCAGGGGGAGGGGCAGAGAGAGAGGGAGGCACAGAATCTGAAGCAGGATCCAGCCTCTGAGCTGTCAGCAAAGAGCCAATAGGAGGCTCAAACCCACGAATCTTGAGATCATGACCTGAGCCAAAGTCGGACACTTAACTGACTGAGCCAACCAGGCACACCTTTTTTTTCTTGATGTAAGATACAAAGAAGAGTGGTGTAATATTCACATTAAATTTTAAGAGGATAGGAGATTTTAAAGACATTTAACATAGGATTTGACCCTCTTTGGACTACACTATCAGGTTACCAGTGATTTATTTTTCTTCTCAATTAGAGCTATATCAGTTGAAACTTGAGATATTCTATTTATTAGTTGGGACTCTACTAGTTGTGACAGAAACCCCAATTCAAATTGGCACAATTAAAAATGGTGTTTAATGGTTTACATAATTGAAATACTGAAGAGTAAGATTTAAACATAGCTGGATCTAAGAGCCCAAACTCTGACATCAAGACCTAATCTCTCAGACTGGTGTACCTCTGCTTCCTTCTGAGTTCTGAATTCTTATTGAGGCTTTTGCTGGTGGTGATAAGATGGCTATTAATTGGGAATTCTATACCCTCAGCAAGCAGCAGGAAAGAGAATGCCTTTCAACCATGCCAGCAAAAATTTCATGGTTCCTAACTGCATCATCTTCAGACAGAGCAATATGGCTAAAGAAGTAGGATACTCTGAATCCCATGCCCACTCCTGGAACCAGAGTCAACCCCTCTGGAAGGTGATGGCCTGAAGTGGATGAAGGTGTTTCTGAAAGGAAGATGGAGCAGTGAGACTCTTATCAGAAGAAGGGTAGGAGGAGCTTGGTAAGATGGTAGAGTAGGAGGAAGCTGGCTCAACCTGTCCCAACTTTACAACTAGTTATTATCCACAACCAAGTAAATAAAGCAGATAGGGATCTGGAGACTGGCAGAACAAACTCCACAACAAATATAGAGAGGAAGCTGCCTCTAAAAGGTTAGGAAGGGCAGAAAGGAGGAGGGAGGCTGCCCACAGGAGGGAGGGAGCTGCATACACAGATAGGGCAGAGAAATCGGCCCTTATACCAGGAGCTCACATGAGCAAGACTAATCCCCATAATGTTTGGCTTTGAAAACCAGAGGGGCTGAATTCCATGAGTTTGTATAACCAGTGGGACTTGGAGCCTAGAGCTTTAAAAAGTCAACTGACTCAGCCCTGGGTGAGCCAGGAGGGCAAGTGATAGCTGAGTTGCTGCCCTTAAAGAGACCGCAGCCTGCACAGAGGCAACATAAAAATGGCAACAAAATACCTCCAGAATTGCATGAGCTTGTCCATGACCCCCAGGAAGATCTGCTTGTACTTATCCTTGAAGGTGAAATCGAGGGCTTGCATGGGGAAGTAGAAGATGACATTGGCTAGGTTCCCTCTCCAGAAGGACAAGCACACCCTTCTCTTTGGGGAAACACACAACATGGTCCACAATGCCCTTGTATTGCTTGTCTGTGGTGATCTGCTTACTGGCATGCTGCACCTGCAGCAGCAGCTTGACCTGTTTGATTGGGGCCACCACCATCTTGGAGTGGTGATGTCTCTGGCCAGGAAATCCTTGAGAAAGGAAATGGCCTGTTCCATTATGGTGGCAGGGCAGATGGAGCAACAAACAGTCAGTGGAATGGAGGCATGGAAAGCTGGAGGGTGGGTGCTGCTGGCTCAGCTCTGCCACCCCCAGGACTGAAAAGCTTAACACAATGATCATAAGAATACTCACTAAACTTGAGAAAAGAGTGGAAAACATAGTGAGATCCTTAACACATAGATAAGGAACAACATAGCAGAGATAAAGGGCTCAACAAATGAAATGTTAATAAAGGGCTCAACAAATTCTTGATAGAAAGAAAAGCAGGATGGAAGAAGCACAGGAATTAATTGGTGACCTAGAAGACAGAGTAATGGAAAGTAATCAAGCTGAATAAAAGAGGGGAAAAATTATGCAAAATGAACATAGACTCAGGAAATTCAGTAACTCCATCAACGTAATAACATTCATATTATAGGAGTCACAGAGGAAGAAGAGAGAGAAAAGGGGACAGAAAATTTATTTGAAGACACAATAGTTGAAAAGCTTCCTAATTTGGGGGAAAAGCAGACCCACACCAATATATATTGTAATTAAATTGGCAAGATATAATAATAAAGAAAAAATTTTAGGAGCACCTAGGTGGCTCAGTTGGTTAAGCATCTGACTCTTGATTTCAGCTCAAGTCATGATCTCATGGTTGAGTTTGTGAGATCAAGGCCTGCATCTGGTTCTGCACTGACAGAATGCTTGTAATTCTTTCCCTTCCTCTCTCTCTCTCTCTGCCCCTCACCTGTTCCCTCTCTCTCTCAAAATAAATAAATAAAAATTTAAAAAAAGAAAAATTTTAAAGCTGCAAGACAAAAGATAGTAACTTAACGGGAAAACCCATAAGGCTAGCAGGAGATTTTTCAACAGAAATTTGGCAAACCAGAAGGGAGCGGCATGATATATTCAAAGTGCTGAATGGAAAAAAATCTGCAGCTAATACTCTATCCAGCAAGGCTACCATTCAGAATAGAATGAAAGATAGTTTCCCAGAGAAAAAACAAACAAATGAACAAACCTAATCTAAAGGAGCTAATGACCACTAAATAAGCCCTGGAAGAAATATTAAAGGGGATTCTTTGAATGGAAAGGAGAGATCAAAAGTGACAGTATAAAGGTGGGAAACACAAAAAGAGTAGATATGAATATTTCTGTAAAAAATCAGCTAACGAACTCACAAAATAAAAGGATATGAGGGGTGCTTGGGTAGCTCAATCAGTTAGGGAGCCAACTTCAGGTCATGATCACACGATTCATGAGTTTGAGCCCTGCATCATGCTCTCTGCTGTCAGTGAAGAGCCTGTTTTGGATCCTCTGTCCCCTCCCTCTCTGCCCCTCTCCCCCTCAAAAATGAGTAATCATTTATTAAAAAAAAAAAAAAAGGATACGAAAAGGACAACATATACAGAAAACATGAGAGGAAGAGTAAAGAATGGGTTCAAACTTAAATGACCATCAACTTAATATAGACTGCTATATGCAGAGGAGGTTATATACAAACCTACTGGTAACTATATATCAAAAACCACTAATAAATATACAAAGAATAAAGAGAAAGAAATATGAATATATAACTAAAGAAAACCTGTATAAAAGAGAGAAAGACTAGAAAGGAGAAAATCTCCAGAAACAATCACAAGACAATAAAATGCCAATAAGTGCATAATTATCAATAATTACTTTGCATGTAAATAGGTTAAACACTCTAATCAAAAGACATAGGGTGACAGAATGGGTAATAAACAAAACTCATCTACATTTTGCCTACAAGAGATTCATTCAGACCTAAAGACACCTGCAGATTGAAAGTGAGGGGATTGAGAAACATCCTTCATGGAAATAGATGTCAAATGAAAGCCAGGGTAACAATACTCATGTGGAACAAAATAGAATTTAAAAACAGACCATAATAAGAGACAAAGGGCACTATATAATAATAATGGGGACAATCCAACAAGAAGGTATGACAATTATAAATATTTATGCAAATTGTAAACACAGGACACCCAAACACATAAAACAGTTAATAAAAAACATAAAAGGAACTAATCTGATAATAATACAATAATAGTAGGAGACTTTAGCACCCTACTCACATCAATGGACAGATAATCTAAACAGAAAATCAACAAGGAAACAATGGCTTTGAACAACATACTGGATGGATTTAAGAGATATATTGATATATTCTATTCAGATATATTCAGAACATTCTATCCTAAAAGAGCAGAATACACATTTTATTCAAGTGTCCATGAAACATTCTCCAGAACAGATCACACATTAGCCCACAAAACAAGCCTCAACAAATTCAAGAAGATAGAAGTCACACTATGCATATTTTCTGATCACAACACTATGAAACTAAAAGTCAACCACAAAAAAAAAAAATGAAAAAATCTGGAAGACCACAAATACAAGGAGGTTAAATAACATGCTGCTAAGCAATGAATGAGTCAAGTGGAAAATTAGAGAAGAAATAAAACATACATGGAAACAAATGAAAATGAAAATGCGATGGTCCAAAACCTTTGGGATGCAGCTAAAGTGGTTCTAGGATGGAAGTTTATTGCAAAACAGTTGACCTCATGAAATAAGAAAAATCCCAAATAAACAACCTAAACTTACACCTTAAGGAGCTAGAAAAGAAACAGAACCTAAAACCAGCAGAAGGAAGTAAATAATAAAGACTAGAGCAGAAATAAATGATAAGGAAACTAAAAAGTCAATAGAACAGGTCAACAAAATCAAGAGATGGTTCTTTGAAATGAGAGAGGAGAAATAACAACCAACACCATAGAAATACAATTAAAAGAGAATATTATAAAAAAACTATCTGCCAACAGGAAGAAATAGAAAACTTGACAAGACCAATAACCAGCAAAGAAGTTCAATCAGTAATTAAAACACTCTCAAACAAAAGTCTAAGACCAGATGGCCTCACAGGCAAATTCTACCAAACATTTAACGAAGAGTTAATCCCCAGTGTTCTCAAACTATTCCAAAAAATAGAAAAGGAAAGAAAATGTCCACATTCATTCTATGAGGCCAGAATTACCCTGATACCAAAACCAGATAAAGTCACCACTAAAAAAGAACTACAGGCCAATATCCCTAAGGAACATAGAAACAAAAATCCTCAACAAAATACTAGCAAACTGAATCCCACAGCACACTAAAAAAATCATACACACTGTCAACTGGGATTTATTCCTCGGTTGCAAGGGTGATTCAATATTCACAAATCACATCAAGGTGATACATCATATTAATAAAAGAAAGGATAAGAATGATATGATCATTTCAATAGATGGAGAAAAAGCATTTGACAAAGTATACTATCCATTCATAATAAAAAGTCCTCAATAAAGTAGGTTTAGAGTGAACATACCTCAACATAACAAAGGCCATATGTAAAACACCCACAGCTAACATCATCCTTAATAGGGAAAACTGAGAGCTTTTCCTAAGGCCAGGAACAAGACAAGTATGTCCCATCTCATCACTTTTATTCAACAAAGTACTGGAAGTCCTAGCCACAGCAATCAGAAAACAAAAAGAAATAAAAGTCACCCAAATCTGTAAGGAAGAAGCCAAACTTCCATTATTTGCAGATGACACGATAGTCTATGTTCAACACCTGAAGGATTCTACCCAAAATTGCTAGGACTGATAAATGAATTCAGTAAAGTCACAGGATACAAAATCAATGCACAGAAATTTGTTGCATTTCTATCCACCAATAATGAAGCAGCAGAAAAAGAAATTAAGGAAACAAGCCAATTTACAATTGTACCCAAATAAGATAGCTAGGAATAAACCTAACCAAATAGGTGAAGACCTATATTCTGAAAACTATAAAACACTGATGAAAGAAATGGAAGAGGACACAAAGAAATGGAAAAACAGTCCATGCTCATGGATTGGAAGAACAAATATTGTTAAAATGTCTATACTACTCAAAGCAATCTACACATTTAATGCAATCCCTATCAAAGTATCACCAGCATTTTTCACAGAACTGGAACAAATAATCCTAAAATTTGTATGGAACCACAAAAGACCCCAAGTAGCCAAAGCAACTTGAAAAAGAAAAGAAAAGCTGGAGGCATCACAATTCCAGACTTCAAGGTATATTACAAAACTGTAGTGATCAAAACAAAATGGTACTGGCACAAAAACAGACACGTAGGTCAATAGAATAGAATAGAAAAGCCAGAAGTAAACTCACAAATATGTGGCCAACTAATCTTCAAAAAAGCAGGAAAGAATAGCCTATGGGAAAAAAGACAGTCTCTTCAACAAATGGTGGGCAGCAACATGCAAAAGAAAGAAACTGGACCACACACAAAAATAAATTCAAAGACCCAGCAATAGCACTGCTAGGAATTTACCCAAGGAATACAGGAGTGCTGATGCATAGGGGCATATGTACCCCAATGTTTATAGCAGCACTTTCAACAACAGCCAAATTATGGAAAGAGCCTAACTGTCCATCAACTGATGAATGGATAAAGAAGATGTGGTTTATATATACAATGGAATACTACTTGGCAATGAGAAAGAATGAAATTTGGCCATTTTCAGCAATGTGGATGGAACTGGAGGGTACTATGCTAAGTGAAATAAGTCAGTCAGAGAAAGACAGATACCATATGTTTTCACTCATATGTGGATCTGGAGAAACTTAACAGAAGACCATGGAGGGCAAAGAAGGGGAAAAAAGTTTCAAACAGAGAGGGAGGAAGGCAAACCATAAGAGATTCTTAAATACAGAGAACAAACTGAGGGTTGATGGGGGGTTGGGGTAGAGGGGAAAGTGGGTGATGGGCGTTGAGGAAGGCATTTGTTGGGATGAGCACTTGGTATTGTATGGAAACCAATTTGACAATAAATTATATTAAAACAAAAACAAAAACAAAGCAAAATGGATTGAAGACCTAAATATGAGACCTGAAATCATAAAAATCATAGAAGAGAACACAGGCAGTACTTTCTTTGACATTATCTGTAGCAACTGTTTTCTATGTGTCCTGAGGCAAGGGAAATAAAAACAAAATAAACTACTGAGACTACATCAAAATAAAAAGCTTCTGCAGAGGGAAGGAAACAATCACCAAAGCTAAAAGACCACTTATGGAATGGGCAAAGATATTTGCAAATGGCATATCTGATAAAGGGTTAGTATCCAAAATATATAAAGAACTTACACAACTCAACATCAAAAAAACAAATAATCCAATTAAAAATTTGGTAGAAGACATGAACATTCTTCTAAAGAAGACATCCAGATGGCCAACAGACACATGAAAAGATGTTTATTATCACTTACCATCAGGGAAATACAAATCGAAACCACAATGAAACAATAGGCATTGGCAAGGCTGTGGTGACAGGAGAACTTTCTTGCACTGTTTGTGGGAATGCAAAGTGGTACAACTACTGTGGAAAACAGCATGGAGTTTCTTCAAAAAGTTAAAAATAGAACTACTTATGATCAAACAATCACACTACTAAGTATTTACCCAAAGAATACAAAAAACAATAATTCAAAAGGATAAATGCACCCCTATTTTTCTAGTAGCATTGTTTACAACAGCAAAAATACAGAAGTAGCTTGTGTCCATTGATAGATGAATGGATAAAGAACACACACACACACACACACACATTCTTTCACAGTGAAAGAATGAAATCTTGCCATTTGCAATGACATGGGTGGAGCTGAAGAGTATAATGCTAAGCAAAATAAGTCAGAGAAAGACATACCATATGATGTCACTCATATGTGGAATTTAAGAAACTAAACAAATGAGGAAAGGAGAGAAAAAGAGAGACAAATCAAGAAGCAGATCCTTAACTATAGAGAACAAACTGATGGTTGCCAGAGGGGAGTGGGAGTTAAATAGGGGATGGGGATTAAGGAGTGCACTTGTGATGAGCACCGAGTGCTGTATAAAAGTGTTGAATCACTATGTTATACACCTGAAACTAATATAACACTGTATGTTACCAAGTGGAATTTAAATAAAAACTTTTTTTAAAAAGAAGAAGGGTAAATGGACAATAGGAGGCAAAAGCAACAGATGCCCATGTAAGCCTCACCAACCTCTGGGTTTTCAATAGACATTGCAAACTTAATAGATTCAAAATGCAACTCTTTATTTTTCCTCTCTCAGTCTTTTTAACTTAGAAAATGGCAAACCCTGAATTTTGTGCCCGACGCTTCTTCCTATAAGAGGCTTCCATTTTGTATAATTCCTCGTCTTTCTACGTGGTCATGAAGGAAATCTTCCAGCAATGGCATTAGAAGCTAACCTCCACTGGCAATCAGGAACAATGAGAAACAGGTGTGGTGCCCCCAAGAACTCTTGAGTTCACTGTCTTTCTGGCTGTTTCTGAGGGCTCTGGTGTGTCAGGAGGAAGAAGTGAACACAAGCTTCTTGGAGCTACTGATACCTGAAGCAAGATCCTATGGAGACCACTGCCCAGTGGCTACACAGCATGGTGGTTTAGAACCACTGTTGGATGTTGGAGCCAGTGGAGTGGCTTCAAACAACAGCTGGACTTTACTGACCAGATGAGTGATGTTAGGCAGCAACTTGACTCACTGAATCTTCACCAGAGCCCTATGAGGGTACTTCAAGGAAAAAGTCAAAGCACACAAGGTGGAGGTCCAAAACATCACTATGTGTAGGGAAATAAAATAACCAAAGTCACAACAACAGAGAGCAAGTAACACTCTCCAAAAAACACATCTCCTAAGGGCCATGCCATGGGCAGTATATAACCCCCCCTTTAATATAGGAGTGCTTGCAGGTGCAGAGCACATCACAAGCTTTTAAAACTCATAAGGGACAGAAAACTAGCCAAAATGATGAAATGGAAGAATTCTCCTCAAAAGAAATTCCAGGAAGAAATGACAGCTAAAGAATTGATCAAAACAGATTTAAGCAACATAACTAAACAAGAATTTAGAATAATAGTATAAAATTAATCTCTGGGCTTGAAAAAAGAATAGAAGACAGCAGAGAATCTATTGCTACAGAGATCAGGGGCCTAAAAAATACTCACAATGAATTTAAAACTGCTATGAGGTGCAAAATAAAATGGAGGTGGCCACAGCGCAGATTGAAGGGGCAGAGGAGAGAATAGGTGAATTAGAAGATAAAATTATGGAAAAAGAGGAAGCTGAGAAAAAGAGAGATAAAGAAAAATCCAGGATCACAAGGGGAGAATTAGAGAACCAAGTGAGTCAATCAAATGGAATAATATCCCTATCATAGGAATTCCAGAAGAAGAGAGAGAGAAAGGGGATGAAGGTGTACTTGAACAAATCATAGCTTGGAACTTTCCCAATCTGGGAAAGGAAACAGGCATTGAAATCTAAGAGGCACGGAGAACTCCCTTTAGGTATAACACGAATCGAGCTTCAGCATGGCATATCATAGGGAAACTGGCAAAATATAAGGATAAAGAGAAAATTCTGAAATTAGCTCGGATAAATGGGCCTTAACACGCAAAGTTACAAATAAGGGTAGTAGCAGACCTATCTACTGAAACTAGGAAGGCCAGAAAGGAATAGCAGGAAATCTTCAATGTGATGAACAGAAAAAATATGCAGCTGACAACGCTTTATCCGGCAAGCCTGTCATTCAGAATAGAAGGACAGATAAAGGTTTTCCCACACAAACAAAAACTGAAGGAATTCATCACCACTAAACCAGCCCTACAAGAGATCCTAGAGGGGACTCTGGTGAGTGAAATGTTATAAGGACTACAAAGTACCAGAGACATCACTACAAACATGAACCCTACAGATAACACAATGACCCTAAATCCATATCTTTCAGTAATAACACTGAATGTAAATGAACTAAATGCTCCAATCAAAAGACATAGGGTATCAGAATGGATAAAAAAACAAAACCCATTTATTTGCTGTCTACAAGAGACTCATTTTAGACCTGAGGACACCTTCAGATTGAAAGTGAGGGGATGGAGAACTATCATGCTACTGGAAGTCAAAAGAAAGCTACAGTAGCCTTACTATATCAGAAAAACTAGACTTTAAATTAAAGGCTGTAACAAGAGATGAAGAAGGGCATTATATAATAATTAAAGGATCTATCCATCAGGAAGAGCTAACAATTATAAATGTCTACGCACTGATTTCGAAAGCTCCCAAATATATAAAACAATTAACCACAAACATAAGCAATCTTACTGATAAGATTGTGGTAACCACAGGGGACTTTAATACTCCACTTACAACAATGGACAGATCATCTAGACAGAGAATCAATAAAGAAACAATGGCCCTGAATGATACATTGGACCAGATGGACTTGACAGATATATTTAGAACTCTATGTCTTCTAGAGGACACATGGAACAATGGAACATTCTCCAAGATAGATCACATACTGGGTCACAAAACAACCCTTCATAAGTGTAAAGGAATTGAGATTATACCATGCGCACTTTTAGACCACAATGCTATGAAACTTGAAATCAACCACAGGAAAAAGTCTGAAAAACCTCCAAAAGCATGGAGGTTAAAGAACACCCTACTAAAGAATGAATAAAGAATGACAATAAAGAATGAATAAAGAAGACAATTAGAGAAGAAATAAAAAAATATATGGAAACAAATTAAAATGAAAATACAACAATCCAAATGCTTTGGGATGCAGCAAAGGCAGTCCTGAGAGGAAAATACATTGAAATCCAGGCTTATCTCAAGAAACAAGTGAAATCCGAAATACAAAATCTAACAGCACACCTAAAGGAAATAGAAGCAGAACAGCAAAGACACCCCAAACCCAGGAGAAGAAGAGAAATAATAAAGATCAGAGCAGAAATAAAAAATATAGAATCCAAAAGAACCAAGAGTTGGTTTTTTGAAAAAAATAAACAAAATTGATAAACCTCCAGCCAGGCTTCTCAAAAAGAAAAGGAAGATGACCCAAATAGATAAAATCATGAATGAAAATAGAATTATTACAACCAATCCCTCAGAAATATAAGCAATTATCAGGGAATACTATGAAAAATTATTTGCTAACAAACTGGACAACCTGGAAGAAATGGATAAATTCCTAAATACCTACACACTTCCCAAACTCAAATGGGAAAAAAATAGAAAATTTGAACAGACCCATAACCAGCAAAGAAATGGAAACAGTTATCAAAAATCTCCCAACAAATAAGAGTCTTGGACCAGATGGCTTCCCTGGGGAATTCTACCAGACATTTAAAGCAGAGTTAATACCTATTCTTC
Source organism: Puma concolor (assembly GCF_028749965.1). Taxonomy (NCBI): domain Eukaryota; kingdom Metazoa; phylum Chordata; class Mammalia; order Carnivora; family Felidae; genus Puma; species Puma concolor. The sequence goes on from NC_141672.1 coordinate 48,528,761, forward strand.
TCAAGCTGTCCCAAAAAATAGGGAAGGAAAGCTACCAGACTCATTCTATGTAGCCAGCATTACTTTGATTCCGAAACCAGACAGAGACCCAGCAAAAAAAGAGAACTACAGGCCAATATCCCTGATGAATATGAACGCAAAAATTCTCAACAAGATACTAGCAAATCGTATTCAACAGGATATAAAAAGAATTATTCACCATGATCAAATGGGATTCATTCCTGGGCTGCAGGGCTGGTTCAATATTCACAAATCAATCAATGCGATACATCACATTAATAAAAGAGAAGAACCATATGATCTTGTCAATTGATGCAGAAAAGGCCTTTGACAAAATTCAGCATCCTTTCTTAATAATAACCCTTGAGAATGTCAGGATAGAAGGAACATACTTAAACATCATAAAAGCCATTTACGAAAAGCCCACAGCTAATATCATCCTCAATAGGGAGAAACTGAGAGATTTCCCCCTGAGATCAGGAACACAACAGGGATGTCCACTCTCACCACTGTTGTTTAACATAGTGTTGGAAGTCCTATCATCAGCAATCAGACAAAAAAATGAAATCAAAGGCATCAAAATTGGCAAAGAAGAAGTCAAACTTTCACTTTTCACAGATGACATGATACTCTACATAGAAAACCCCACAGACTCCACCAAATGTTTGCTAGAACTGATACATGAATTCAGCAAAGTTGTAGGGTACAAAATCAATGTACAGGAATCAGTTGCATTTTTATACACCAATAATGAAGCAACACAAAGAGAAATAAAGAAACTCATTCCATTCACAACTGCACCAAGAACCATAAAATACCTAGGAATAAACCTAACCAAAGATGTAAAAGATCTGTATGCTGAGAACTATGGAAAGCTTATGAAGGAAATTGAAGAAGATACAAAGAAATGAAAAAACATTCCGTGCTCATGGATTGGAAGAATATTGGTAAAATGTCAATACAATCTACACAAAGCAATCTACACATTCAATGCAATTCCAATCAAAGTTGCACCAGCATTCTTCTCCAAGCTAGAACAAGCAATGCTAAAATTTGCATGGAACCACAAAAGACCCTGAATAGCCAAAGTAATCTTGAAGAAGAAAACCAAAGAGGGAGGCATCACAAGCCCAGACTTTAGCCTCTACTACAAAGGTGTAATCATCAAGATAGCATGGCATTGGCACAAAAACAGACACATAGACCAATGGAATAGAATAGAGAACCCAGAATTGGACCCACAAATGTATGGCTAGCTAATCTTTGACAAAGTAGCAAAGAGTATCCAATGGAAAAAAGACAGTCTGTTTAACAAACGTGCATGGAAAACAACATGAGGAAGAATGAAACTAGACCACTTTCTATACACCATACACAAAAATAAACTCAAAATGAATAAAGGACCTGAATGTGAGACAGGAAACCATCAAAACCTTAGAGGAGAAAGCAGGAAAAGACCTCTCTGACCTCAGCTGCAGCAATTTCTTACTCGACACATCTCCATGGGCAAGGAAATTAAAAGCAAAAATGAAGTATTGGGACCTCATCAAGATACAAAGTTTCTGCACTGCAAAGGAAACAGTCAACAAAGCTAAGAGGCAACCAACGGAATGGGAAAAGATATTTGCAAATGACATATCGGATAAAGGGCTAGTATCCAAAACCTATAAAGAACCCACCAAACTCCACACCCGAAAAACAAAAAATCCAGTGAAGAAATGGGCAGAAGACATGAATAGACAGTTTTCCAAAGAAGACATCCGGATGGGCAACAGGCACATGAAAAGATGCTCAACATCACTCGTCATCAGGGAAATACAAATCAAAACCACACTGAGATACCACCTCATACCGGTCAGAGTGGCTAAAATGAAGAAATCAGGAGACTATAGGTGCTGGCGAGGATATGGAGAAATGGGAATCCTCTTGCACTGTTGCTGGGAAGGCAAACTGGTGCAGCCGCTCTGGAAAACAGTGTGGAGGTTCCTCAAAAAATTAAAAATAGATCTACCCTATGACCCTGCAATAGCACTGCTAAGAATTTACCCAAGGGATACAGGGGCACTGATGCACAAGGGCACATGTACCCCAATATTTATAGCAGCATTTTCAACAATAGCCAAACTATGGAAAGAGCCTAAATGTCCATCAACTGATGAATAGATAGAGAAGATGTGGTTTATATATACAATGGAATACTACTTAGCAATAAGAATGAAATTTGGCCATTTGCAGCAACGCAGATGGAACTGGAGGGTATTATGCTAAGTGAAATAAGTCTGTCAGAGAAAGATAGATACCATATGTTTTGACTCATATGTGGATGTTGACATATTTAACAGAAGACCATGTGGGAGGGGAAGGGGAAAAAGTGACAGATAGAGAGGGAGGCAAATCATAAGAGACTCTTGGATAATGAAACAAACAGGGTTGATGGGGGGTGGGGGAGAGGGGAAAGTGGGTGATGGGTGTTGATGGGGGCACTTGGGATGAGCACTGGGTGTTGTATGGATACTAACTTGACCATCAGTTATATTTATAAAAAAAGAAAATGGCAAACCTTTCAACAACTATACCAACTATTAACTCAGCTGCTCAGTCCAAAAGCTTTGGAGTAATACCCCATTTTTCTTCTTTCATTAACAAATTTTCTTGGTTCTAACTTAAAAGTGTATCTTCTTTCAGCCTACCTCTTACTACTTTCATTACCAGCAGCTTAAAAAAAAGTCTATGCATACTTTCAGATCACAATGCTATGAAGCTTGAAATCAACCACAGGAAAAAGTCTGGAAAACCTCCAAAAGCATGGAGGTTAAAGAACACCCTACTAAAGAATGAATGGGTCAACCAGGCAATTAGAGAAGAAATTAAACAATATATGGAAACAAATGAAAATGAAAATACAATAATCCAAACACTTTGGGATGCAGCGAAGGTAGTCTTGAGAGGAAAATACATTGCATTCCAGGCCTATCTCAAGAAACAAGAAAAATTCCAAATACAAAATCTAACAGCACATCTAAAGGAAATAGAAGCAGAACAGCAAAGACAGCCTAAACCCAGCAGAAGAAGAGAAATAATAAAGATCAGAGCAGAAATAAACAATATAGAATCTAAAAAAACTGTAGAGCAGATCAACGAAACCAAGAGTTGGTTTTTTGAAAAAAATAAACAAAATTGATAAACCTCTAGCCAGGCTTCACAAAAAGAAAAGGGAGATGACCCAAATAGATAAAATCATGAATTAAAATGGAATTATTACAACCAATCCCTCAGAAATACAAGCAATTATCAGGGAATACTATGAAAAATTATATGCCAACAAATTGGACAACCTGGAAGAAATGGACAAATTCCTAAACATCCACACTCTTCCAAAATTCAATCAGGAGGAAACAGAAAGCTTGAACAGACCCATAACCAGTGAGGAAATTGAATCGGTTATCAAAAATCTCCCAACAAATAAGAGTCCAGATCAGATGGCTTCCCAGGGGAGTTCTACCAGACGTTTAAAGCAGAGATAATACCTATCCTTCTCAAGCTATTCCAAAAAATAGAAAGGGAAGGAAAACTTCCAGACTCATTCTATGAAGCCAGTATTACTTTGATTCCTAAACCAGACAGAGACCCAGTAAAAAAAGAGAACTACAGGCCAATATCCCTGATGAATATGGATGCAAAAATTCTCAATAAGATACTAGCAAATCGAATTCAACAGCATATAAAAAGAATTATTCACCATGATCAAGGGGGATTCATTCCTGGGATGCAGGGCTGGTTCAACATTCGCAAATCAATCAATGTGATACATCACGTTAATAAAAGAAAAGATAAGAACCATATGATCCTGTCAATCGATGCAGAAAAAGCATTTGACAAAATTCAGCATCCTTTCTTAATAAAAACGCTTGAGAAAGTCAGGATAGAAGGAACATATTTAAACATCATAAAAGCCATTTATGAAAAGCCCACAGCTAACATCATCCTCAATGGGGACAAACTGAGAGCTTTTTCCCTGAGATCAGGAACACGACAGGGATGCCCACTCTCACCGCTGTTGTTTAACATAGTGTTGGAAGTTCTAGCATCAGCAATCAGACAACAAAAGGAAATCAAAGGCATCAAAATTGGCAAAGATGAAGTTAAGGTTCACTTTTTGCAGATGACATGACATTATACATGGAAAATCCGATAGACTCCACCAAAAGTCTGCTAGAACTGATCCATGAATTCAGCAAAGTTGCAGGATACAAAATCAATGTACAGAAATCAGTTGCATTCTTATACACTAATAATGAAGCAACAGAAAGACAAATAAAGAAACTGATCCCATTCACACTTGCATCCAGAAGCATAAAATACCTAGGGATAAATCTAACCAAAGATGTAAAAGATCTGTATGCTGAAAACTATAGAAAGCTTATGAAGGTAATTGAAGAAGACATAAAGAAATGGAAAGACATTCCCTACTCATGGATTGGAAGAATAAACATTGTCAAAATGTCAATACTACCCAAAGCTATCTACACATTCAATGCAATCCCAATCAAAATTGCACCAGCATTCTTCTCAAAGCTAGAACAAGCAATCCTAAAATTCATATGGAACCACAAAAGGCCCCGAATAGCCAAAGTAATTTTGAAGAAGGAGACCAAAGCAGGAGGCATTACAATCCCAGACTTTAGCCCCTACTACAAAGCTGTAATCATCCAGACAGCATGGTATTGGCACAAAAACAGACACATGGACTAATGGAATAGAATAGAAACCCCAGAACTAGACCCACAAACGTATGGCCAACTCATCTTTGACAAAGCAGGAAAGAACATCCAATGGAAAAAAGACATTCTCTTTAACAAATGGTGCTGGGAGAACTGGACAGCAACATGCAGAAGGTTGAAACTAGACCACTTTCTCACACCATTCACAAAAATAAACTCAAAATGGATAAAAGACCTGAATGTGAGACAGGGAACCATCAAAACCCTACAGGAGAAAGCAGGGAAAGACCTCTCTGACCTCAGTCGCAGCAATTTCTTACTTGACACATCCCCAAAGGCAAGGGAATTAAAAGCAAAAATGAACTACTGGGACCTCATGAAGATAAAAAGCTTCTGCACAGCAAAAGAAACAGTCAACAAAACTAAAAGGCAACCAACGGAATGGGAAAAGATATTTGCAAATGACATCAGACAAAGGGCTAGTATGCAAAATCTATAAAGAGCTCACCAAACTCCACACTTGAAAAACAAATAATCCAGTTAAGAAATGGAAAGAAAACATGAATAGACACTTCTCTAAAGAAGACATCCGGATGGCCAACAGGCACATGAAAAGATGCTCAACGTCGCTCCTCATCAGGGAAATACAAATCAAAACCACACTCAGATATCACCTCACGCCAGTCAGAGTGGCCAAAATGAACAAATCAGGAGACTATAGATGCTGGAGAGGATGTGGAGAAACGGGTACCCTCTTGCACTGTTGGTGGGAATGCAAACTGGTGCAGCCGCTCTGGAAAATAGTGTGGAGGTTCCTTAAAAAACTAAAAATAGACCTACCGTATGTCCCAGCAGTAGCACTGCTAGGAATTTACCCAAGGGATACAGGAGTACTGATGCATAGGGGCACTTGTACCCCAGTGTTTATAGCAGCACTCTCAACAATAGCCAAACTATGGAAAGAGCCTAAATGTCCATCAACTGATGAATGGATAAAGAAATTGTGGTTTATATACACAATGGAGTACTACGTGGCAATGAGAAAGAATGAAATATGGCCCTTTGTAGCAACATGCATGGAACTGGAGAGTGTTATGCTAGGTGAAATAAGCCATACAAAGACAGATACCATATGTTTTCACTCTTATGTGGATCCTGAGAAACTTAACAGAAACCCATGGGGGAGGGGAAGGAAAAAAAAAAGAGGTTAGAGTGGGAGAGAGCCAAAGCATAAGAGACTCTTAAAAACTGAGAACAAACTGAGGGTTAATGGGGGGTGGGAGGGAGGGGAGGGTGGATGATGAGTATTGAGGAGGGCATCTTTTGGGATGAGCACTGGGTGTTGTATGGAAACCAATTTGACAATAAATTTCATATATTGAAAAAAAAGTCTCTGAATTTGAATTACTGCAATTTCCTTCTAAACCAGTGTCTGCACTACCACTCTGAACTTCCACAGGGTGGAATCCTATGGTCTGTTCTTTATATTACAGTTACGTTTTTATGTGAGATTTTATAATAATGCTGATCAAAAACTTAAAATGATGGGTCAGAGACCAAATTTAAAACCTAAAATCATAAAACTTGAAATGTAGGAGAAAATCTTTGTGACCTCGGGTTAAACAAAGATTTCTCAGGACACAAAAAACATGAATGACAAAATAAAAATTTATAAAATGCACTTCATCACAATTGAAGCTTTCTCTATCGGAAAGACACTCTTAAGAAAATGAAAACACAAGCCATGGACTAGGGGAATACATTTGCTAAATACCTATCTGTTTCTTGACCTCCAGACCGTGAAGAACTCTGATAAGGCAAACGATCCGTTAACAAAATGGGGAGAAGATTTGAACACATTCTTCACGTAGGAGACACGGATGATAAATAAGCACATGAAAATATGCTTAATGTCATTAGGGAAATGCAAATTCAAGTCACAATGAATGCCACTACACACCTACGTAATTGGCGATAATGAAAAATAAAAACTTAACAGTATCAAGAGTTGGCAAAGACATGAAGCAGCTGACATTCTCATACACTGCTGGTGGAATGCAAAATGGCACAGACACATTGGAAAACAATTTGGCAGCTTCCTACAAAATTAAACATACGCTTACCGTATGCCCTACCAATCCTACTCCCAGCTATCTCTCCGAGAGAAATGAAAACATATACCCACAAAAAGACCTTTATGTGGATGTTTATAGCAGCTTTATTTGTAACAGCCCCAAACTGGAAATGATCTAAATGCCATCAGTACTCCCATAATGGAAAACTACTCAGCATTAAAATATAATAGGCTACTGATCCATGTAAGGATAGTGATGAATCTCAAATGCATTGTACTAAGTGAAAGAAGGCACGCACACAAATCTACACCCGATATGATTCCATTTACAGAACATTCTAGAAAAGGCAAAACTAGAGGAACAAAAAACAGGTCAGCAGTTAACAGGGGCTGTGAAGGAAGGAGGGGGTGCTTATCAAGGAGCACAAGAGAACTTTTTGGAGAGGCAGAAACATTCTTATCTTGACTGTTGTGGTGGCAGCATGCTCAAAACATGTCAAAGCTCACTGAATGCTACATCTAAAAAGGATACATTTTCTTTTTTTTTTGGTATATAAATTATACCTCAATATATACCTGACTTTAAAAAGCACCTTTCAGGGGCGTCTGGGTGGCGCAGTCGGTTAGGCGTCCGACTTCAGCCAGGTCACGATCTCGCGGTCCGTGGGTTCGAGCCCCGCGTCAGGCTCTGGGCTGATGGCTCAGAGCCTGGAGCCTGCTTCCGATTCTGTGTCTCCCTCTCTCTCTGCCCCTCCCCCGTTCATGCTGTCTCTCTCTGTCTTAAAAATAAATAAACGTTGAAAAAAAAATTAAAAAAAAAAAAAAAAGCACCTTTCAGGGGCATTCTATGATTCTTAGAATAAATCCTGCTCTTTGGCATAGTTTACAAAGCCCTATACCGTGTTCCCTGCCTACCTGTTCATCTTCATTACTATCACTTTCTTCTTTGCACATCCTGTTTCAGTCATAACTGGTCTTCTGTCTATTCCCCAAGCTTTCCAAGCTCAGGAAATTTTCACTGTTTCTCTTGTCTGAGACACTGCTCTCTGGATTTTTAAATTGTTTAAGAGTTCTCTCTTCAGAAAAACCTTCTCTAATGACTATACCTAACACAGTGATCTTCATCTGAGTCTTTCCCCATACACTGCTTTACCTTTCTTTGTGTATGTGCTGCCGAAGCGAGCACTGCTTTACCTTTCTTTGCATTGATGGTCACTACTTGACCTTATAGTTGGTCTTTGTTTACTTTTGAGGTGGGGGTGGGTCTCTTAGAATATATAGTTATGAAGTTGCGAAGCTTAGCTGTTTTTTTAATATTCTTTTCTCAGTACCTGTAACAGTGTCTATTCCATAGTAAGCAGTCCGTAAAAATCAAATAACTGAGTAAATGCCAATACTGCCAATATTGGGGAGTCATTAAACAGAGGGAGACATGGAAAGGTATTAAACAGAAGAGATCAGGATTAATTTTTAGATAGATGACTCTGCATGGTGTGGAGGAATTGGAAGGGGGGCAGAGAGAGAGCAATTTACCAGCTTTAATATATATGAGAGAAAAGGAAGACCCAAAATCGAAATAATGGGGATAGCAGCATAGATGAGGGGATAGATATGAGGAAAATGTAGAAAGCAAAACCAGGGGCTGAAGGATTAATAGTATTTAGGGAGAGGGCACCTGGGTGGCTCAGTGGGTTAAGCATCCAACTTCAGCTCAGGTCGTGATCTTAAGGTTTGTGAGTTCAAGCCCTGCCTGGGGCTCTGTGCTGACGGCTCAGAGCCTGGAGCCTGCTTTAGATTCTGTCTCCTTCTCTCTCTGCCCCTCGCCTGCTTGCTCTCTCTCTGACTCTCTCTCTTTCAAAAATAAATGAACATTAAAAAATAAAAAAGTATTTAGGGAGAAGGAAGAAAGAAAGAGGAATTTAGGCTCTGGGTTCCTTGTCTGACTGGTTGATAAGTGGTTATAAAGGAGAGAAGTAAATACCGGGCAGCAAGATGGTGAGTGCAGTTCTGGACATGCTCCATTTAATGGAGCTATCCGTCCTCACCAGAACGTACAACGGCTCAGAAGAGAGGTTAAGTTTCCAGGTGTGGATTTGGAAGTCATCACAATGAAGGAGGTAGTTAAAACCACGAGAGAGGAAGAATTCCCAGACAGAATGATATATGATATGTACTTCTTTAATGATTTATAATATACATTTTGGTACATCTCTCCATGGCAGACAGATTATCTGTATCTCTATATCTATATATCTTTTTTTAATGTTTATTTGAGAGACAGAGAAAGAGAGCACAAACAGGGGAGGGGCAGAGAGAGAGAGGGAAACAGAGAATGCCAAGCAGGCGCCTCACTGTCAGTGCAGGAGCCAATGTGGGGCTCTATCCCAGGAATCATGAGATCATGACCTGAGCCAAAATCGAGTGGGTGCTTAAGTGACTGAGCTACTGAGGCACCCCTATATATCTTTAAAGTGCAAGGACTGTGTGTGACATTTTGTATCCTTCAAAATAAGTAAGTTTTTGTTCAATAATTATCTTCTTATATTAGGCCATGTGATCATAAATAAGATTCCTCTACCTCGTGCTGGATGGCTCATTCCATAAAGCGTCTGACTTTGGCTCAGCTCATGATCTCACAGTTCATGCATTTGAGCCCCACATTAGGCTCTGTGCTGACGGCTCAGAGCCTGGAGCCTGCTTCAGATTCTGTGTCTCCCTTTCTCTCTTCCCCTCCCCTGCTCATGCTGTGTCTCTCAAAAAACATTAAAAAAATTTTTCTTTAAAGAAAGCCATCTAAGAAAAGAGCCTTTTCACTCCAGAAATTAACACCTCAAAGTTGCAAACTTCTGGCAGAAGTTACAGTGGGATTCATCTCAACAGTGTGGGTAAGTTTGTAATAAATCCCTTACAACGAATGACACAGTCTGCAAATAATACTTTTCAACAAAGGCTTTTTCCATTTCCATTTATAGAAACAATTTCTCATATAACTTACAAAAGACTAAAATAGTCATAACAATAGCTAATGTTTAATGAGCGCTTACTTTGTGCTATGCTCAATGCCATGCACTCTGCCAAGTTGATCTCATTTTGTCCTATCATGACCCCATGAGGCCCAGTATGCTTCTATAATCCTCTTCTTACAGAGGAGGGACAGGGGTTCAGAGGTCATGTAGCTTAACAAAAGTTGTACAGCTGGTGAAGATTTAGAGCCAGAATTTGACACTATATCTATCTCTTTGAAGGGACATATGTAGTTAGTACTTTCTTGTTAAACCTCTGGTCCTGATGTGTTTGTTGCTTGACTCTACATATTTTGTCTTATTTTTCCAATGAGATTATAACCTATATAAAGTCAGGTCTAGTGATTCATTCATCTTGCTTATCTTCAAAAACACCTATCATCCTGTAGTCTCAAAATAAAAATTTACTGATTGAATTGAATATTATCCTTCAAACTTACAGATCCCACATCGCCATTGGTCCTCTTTGGGGGATTGGGAATATGTTACTTTAATGAAGAGTGGAAGAAGAATGAAGGTGTTTCTTTCTCATTCCATATATTTTTCAAAGGAGTTGGCTCTTTACTACAAATATAGCCTTACTTAAAGTTAAATATATCAACCTTATTTTTTCATTTGCCTGCTACTATATTTTATCACTTGTTGCTTACCTCCAAATACCTAGTTGAGAAGCATAAGTCATTCGCTACACATAATTTGAATAATTTATATTCTACTTTTATTTCTCATTGGGGATTTCCTAGAAACCATATCTGGCAAGTAGACTTCTTCTCTTTAGCACCTCTAACTTTGGGAAAAAATACGTGTGTGCTGGTGTGATCTATGCTAAATATATATTTTCTTACTCTGAATCTGCATCATGTGGTTTTACAAAGGCAAAAAAAAAAAAAAAAAAAAGCTAATTGATTCAAAGTCTTTAGATGAAAAAATTATATATATGTAATACATATAATATATATAAAATTTGTCATGACATTTAAAAATTAAAAATTTTTTCTCACATGATATTTTACTTTTAAATGCATAGTTGATTTAATGTATAGATAACTACAATCAGTGGAATAAAAAGAGATTATAAAATGTAAATTCAATTGGCTAGTGATCAGTAATTGGCTTAAATGCAAATGTACCATTTAAGTAGTTGGAACATTATTATAGATATGCTATAGATAATGGTATAGAGATAATGGTGTAGAGAGTATCAGTATCATTTTAAACATTACTAACTTTGTATATACAACATTTACTCGAGAGTCTATAAATATTTATTGAGCATCTACTATTTGTCAGACATAGTGCTCTGGGGTTACACTGATAACCAAGGCAGATACAGTTCCCCTTACAGAACTAACATACTAGAAAGACAAGAAGCAAAAAAACCAAGGAATTAAAATGACAAATTACTGCAAGTTGCATTAAGTGTTAAAGGGAAACAAATGGGAGCTGGGATAGAGAATCAGGTTGGAGAGGGGTTGGGTGGCAGAGTAAAAATGCTTTAGACAGCATGGTTTGGTGTTGTCCGTTATAAGGTGGGGGCATTTAATCTGAAAATTGAAGAATGGGTAATATATAGGCAAAAGGGGTGTGTGTGTGTGTGTGTGTGTGTGTGTGTGTGTGTGTGTGTGTGAGCACTTGTACTCCATGAACAGGAAGCTGCAGAGACAAAGCTCTTGAGGCAGGAAACAACTTCAGAGAGACGCTGAGTGGGGTTGGAAAAAGGTGAATGAATGAGAGGCAGGGGCAGCAGGTGAGGTTGGCAAGGTAAGCAGGAGCTTGATTGTGCAGAGCTCTAGGAGTCACTGAAAAGGAGTTTGGATCTTATTCTACGTAGAATGGAAGCCACTGAAGCATGTTAAACAGGTACATGACAAGATCTGATTTACTGTCTAAGAAGGTGGTGAAGAAAGATGCACAGAGGCCATGGAGAAGCTACTGTGGTTTCTGAGGTAGGAAATGGTGGTGGTTTGGACCAGGTTCATAGTAGTGAAGGCAGAAGGACATGGATGGGTTGCTGGTGGGGTGACCATGGAGGTGGATGGAGAGACAGAAGAATGATGCTTGACTCTGTTTTTTTGACTTGAGACAAATGTAATTGAACATGGGAGTGGGGATCCGTTTTGTGGTAGGAACTGATTGTTTTGAACATTTGTTAGGTTCGGAATGTTTGTAAGCTACCTGAACAAAGATGTCAAGTTGGCCAATGACAAGCTGACTAGCATGGAGCTCAGAGGAGGGGACAAAGTTAGAAATATCGTGTTGAGAATAATCAGATTATAGACAGTATTTAAAACTCTGGGAATGGGTGAGATCACCGAGGAAAAAAATTCAAGAAGAGAAAGGTATTTAGGAAAAATCCCTGAAAAACATAACCATTTAGAGACGGGTTACAAGTAAAGGAACTTGCAAGGAGCCTCAGGAAAAAAGTGGCCAGAGAGATGAGAAAGCCCTCAAGAAAGAACAATGTCAAGTAGTCAAAATTTGGATAAAACAGTCTTTCTGTGCCTCCATTTCCTTATCTCTAAAATAAACATTTATAAAATAAATCAATAAGTTTTTTCTTAAATTAAAAAAACAAACAAACGAGTAATGTGTTAGTTTTCTATCACCGCTATAACAAAGTACCATACGCTTAGTGGCTTAAAGCAACAAAAATGCATCGTCTTACATTTCTAGAGGTCAGAAGTCCAAAACAGGTCTTTTACACCTGCTGTCAGTATGTCAGCAGGGCTGTCCTCCTTCTGGAAGCTCTAGGGGATAATCTGTTTCTTTGCTTTTTCTAGCTTCTAGAAGCTGCTTGTGTTCCTTGACTCATAGCCCCCTTCCATCTTAAAGGCCAACAATCGCAGGTTGAGATTTGACATCTCTCCAATCCTGCTTCCATCTCTGACTCTCTATCCTCCTTTTCTTCTCTCACCCCTTCCACTTTTAAAGGTCCTTGTGATTACATGGGGCTCATCGAGGTAACCCAGGATATTCTCCCTATCTCAGTGTCAGTTAATGAGCGACCTTAATTCTATCTGCAGCTTAATTCCCCTTTGCCATATAACACACTATATTCACAGATTCCAGAGATTGGAATATGGGCATCTTTGAGGGGAGCTAGTATTCCACTTAACCACAGATAGTAATAACATATACCTCACAGGATTGTAATAAGGATAAAATGAATCAATACACAAAATACTTTTGTCTGGAATATAGTAAATATCCAATAAACATTGGCTATTATCCCTGTATTCCATTTCTATGTCAATCACTAGACAGTGAGTTTCTCAGAAATGTGTTCTGTTCTATTCATCTTTATAATACAGTTCATAGATGTTCATGAAATATTTTTTGAATGAATACCCAACACAAAGACCACTCAAGAATGTTTAGTGAATAAATAAACGCAAACATGTATACCTCAGAGCTACAGAAGTGTTTTACTAACCTCATTCGCTTTTACCTTTGCCAGAACGTTGTGAGGTAGACTGGCGACTCTCCAAACCAGTTTATCGTCTGGACTTTTCTATTTAAGTTCACGGATCCACCATTTACTCATGTATGAAAATTCAAAGTTCTTTGATGACATTTATTGAACGATTTATACCTAGTCTACTTCCTCTTCCACCTTTGGTTCTTTTTTTTTTTTTTTTTGACATTTTCTTCCCTTTGTTCATTCAGCAAACATGACTTCAGAGAGCACTCTGTGTCAGAAATAAAGTGAGGCACCCCTAAACAAGGCTGAATTAGACATAGCTTTAAAGAGGAACCAAATTCTTGCCATTTTCCCTCAGTTAATGTCTCCTAAATTTCTTCCTCCGGTTATCATCAGCTGGTTCAGACCCTTGTTACTCCTCCTGGCTTCTGCAAAGCTGATCTCCATGCCTCTGTCACACTCCTTTACTTAGTCACATTCTCCAAGTACACCTGATATTTGCCTCCATGTCTGTTCACACTCATTCCTCCACCAAGACTGTCTTCACTGTCTCTGCCAGGTGAAATCCTACGCACTCGCTTTTTCAGCCCCAATTCCATACCACTCTTCTCAGAAGCCTCTTTTGACCCTGGAAACTTGGTCTTCTCTCTCCCTCCTAGTGCTACCTTAACATTAACATCTTTTTGATTTCTAGCAGATGCACCAGCATCATAAGCATGCTTGCATGCACTCTGATTTCTCTCCATGAGGCTCTTAGCTTGTTCAGTAAGAGCGTTTTATTGTGGCCACACAGACTTTAGATTCAGTGTTTGAATCCTGCTTCTGCCACATTCAAGCTCATGTGGTTTTGGGCAAGTTACTTAACCCCTCCAACTGTCAGTATCCTTATCTGCAAAATGGGGTTAATGATACTACGTAGTCAGGAGAGTTCTGGTAGAACAGAATGACAAAAACACAGGCGTTAGCATACACTAAGCACTCAGCAAGCATTTGTTGAACCTTTGCACATCTGGATGATGGAAAGTTGGTTATGAACATTTATTTTGGGGAGAAAAGAGATTTTAGTGTTGAATGACTCTCCCCAAACTGGGTTTAGAAGTTACATCACTTCAACTCCACTTTCTAAATACCTCCTACTTCTGAGTTGGAAGGACTATATTTATTTTATTTAATAATGTTTTGTCTTTTTCTTAAGTAGAAGCCCAGAGTCAGGATACCTAGTTTTATATATTATGGGTCTTTTTTTCTTTTTAAGTAATCTCTATGCCCAACGTGGGGCTCAAACTCATGAACCCAACATCAAGAGTTACATGTTATACCGACTGAGCCAGCCAAGTGCCCCCACATACTCTGGTTTTAACGTATGGGAGGTGACTTGGGCAAAACTCTTAGCCTGTGAAAATGTTCACATTCTACATCATGTCTGGTCAAGCCCCAAGTCTCAGTTATAAACTCCCTGACCCTAAACCCACAAGCTACTTGACAGTAGGCTAGTAATTTCTTTCAATTATATGAAATTCCCATAGTATCTGGAGGGGCCCCTACTACTCCTAGAAGATCCAGGACATTATTCCTTTATCTTGCTCGTTTACTTTGATTTGGGTCCTGCTGGGGCACTGGAACGTAAATCTTAAAAGTGCCTGAGCTAATACGAATATCCATTTAACAATTTAAGAGAAAAATAAAATTACTTCAGGGCTGTAGCTAGCTGGGAGTTGTTAGAATGTATTTGGGGACTTCAAGGTTTTGTTCAACTGTCATCCTCTTGGGGCAGAAATGGAAACACCAGTGGTTTGAGAGTCCTTCTTTGCTTCAGAAAAACCACAAATTGCAAATGCGTGTTGTGATGGTATCACTTACAGAAGTAGGGCAGAGAAATTCTTGCAGCTTAAGAAGAGGGGAGATACTTGTAAACCCCATTTGAACTTTGCAAATGGTCTATTTTAAAACAGAAAAAAATGATCATGTCATTCTCTGGCTCAAAATTCTCAAATAGCTCTCCACTGCCAACAAGATTAATCCAGTCTATAAAGCTTGCCACAAACCGGCCTCCGTTTACCTTTCTGGCTTTATGACTTACTCCTGCTAAACCCATACTATTTTCATCATTGTCTGAACAAATACACACTATAGTCTTGCTGAGGCAATGCTAAAATGTGGTTTTACTTTATTTTTTAGTTTACTTATTTATTTTGAGAGAGATTGAGAGAGCATGATCAGGGAAGGGGCAGAGAGAAAGGGAGAGAGAGAATCCCAAGCAGGCTCCGTGCTGTCAGAGCAGAGTCCAACACAGGGCTGAAACTCATGAACATTGAGATCATGACCTGAGCCGAAATCAAGAGCCAGACGCTTAACCGACTGAGCCACCCAGGTGCCCCTAAAATGTCATTTTTAAAGGCGGAAATAGTGATGTCCCACTTCTCAACGCAGCATAGATGACAGTTACTGTATAACAGCATTGTACCAAAAGCACTTTATATACATTAGCTCATTTTAATCTTTATAACCTAATCCTCATTACATTTTACAAAAAAGGAAACTCAGGTGTTAATAAAATTGCCCAAGGTCATATAGTTAGAAAATGGTGTAGCCAGGATTCCAAGTGACCATGTGGCTTCCTGACCATGGCAACACTCTGGCAAGACTTGTTCTCTGGGGAGAGATTGCTCTGATGACATCTGAATCTCCAGGAACTTTTACAGTCTATGCTGGCTTCTGCTGATTTTATAAAACTTTGCTGTTTCAAGTTGAGCCTCGCAACTGAGAAAGTGGACAAAATCTCCCTTAAAGCCTGTGTGTTCTGTAGAGCCAAAGTGTGCATTATAAACTGGACCACTTTCTTTTCTTTTTTCTAAAAAGGAACAAACAAAGCCAGAGGTTTCTCTGTATCATCTCCCTTGCCGAGAACCTTGATTGAATTACAAGTTCAGAAGAGAAATGTTTACGTGAGTTGTATAATTTAACTACGCTTTCTACAAGAATGCCCTGAGTTAATGGATAACCAGCCGTGAGTAGTCTTGAAAACAACTTGACCGTACCTGGAGTGCCTTCATAGTCGGAGAGGCTGGCCTGCCGTGGTTCTCCATCTTGGGTACGCATTAGAATCACAGGACAAGCAGAGATTTTGAGAAACAACTCGTGACTGGGCCCCTCCCCAGACCAGTTCAATTGTATTCTGGTGTGTATGTAAATGGAGGTGGGTGGGCAGGAACCAGTAGGTTTTGAAGCCACCTCAGGTGATACTAACTGCAGCTAGAGCCAGAACTGCTGGGCTACAGAAAAAAAGGTGTGTGTTTATGCGTCTGTTAGCAGTGACCTGCAACCCTTAACAGTGATCTCAATCCCTAATTAACTTAAACTCGAACAACATGGGTCCTTTCTAACTGTGCAAAATGTAATTTTAAAAAAATGCAAACAATAACAGTTCTCTGAAGGCAGACACGAGTTAATGAAATATAGAACAGTTTGGGTACCAGCTGTCCTTGGAGTCTTGTTACTCGATGCACATTTGAGTTTGGTTTGAGAATGTACATCACCTGCCTCTTGGGAGCTGATTAGAATGCAGACTATCAGGCTCTCCTCTAGATCTGCATACGTGGGCATGATCGACACATTAAAGTGTGAGAAGCACTGCCTTGGAGATCATCTCTGTCAGGCCCTACATTTCACAAATGGGGGGAAAGGAAACAGGGTACCAACAAGCTGACAAAACTCCCACCCAAAGACTAAACTCCCACACCGGAAGCCAGGAGACCATATCTACTGATTCCCGGGTTTGTGACTTTTCCACTACATTATGCTGTTATGCCACGAAAATAAATTATTGTGGGTTTCTTTCCCTGAGCGGATCCAGATTGTTATCTTTCCTCTGCATCAAGGATGTTTCCAGGCTGTGGGATGGAAAATGGGGCTTTGAATGATCACCTCATGTTTGGAAAAGGGGCAAAGACTCCTAAGTTAAAATATATACATTACAAGTAGAATTGATCCATAAAGTCTAATTTTACCTTGGCCTCAAAGAAAAAGCTGTAATACAATTACTGAAAAATCATTTCTTTAAGAAAGAGAAAAATGCTTTAAGTATGAAGCTATAAAATAGAATTATTTTCTTAGAACTATAAGAGTATAAGAATATGTTGGATAGAACATCTTAAGCAACAAAGGTTGGGTTGCACTCCAATAAAAGTTTCCATTTCAGCTCTGCTTAAAATTATTTGTTGGTATAAGTTTTTACCAGGCTACAAATCTTGGCTACGAGGAGTTGGAATTGTTTATGACCCTCCAGAACTGAAATTACTGAGCTCTGAAGCACTGAATTCTGCCGATGGTGGAAGACTTAATATTGTCAAATCAGGGTCACTGGATCAAACCATCACCTTGGATTAAATGCGGAGGCAAAGATCAGCATTTCCTATGAAGGATGAGGATTAGGGCAACGGTACTTCTGTGCTGTTTGGTGCTGGGGCAGGTACAGGCACCCCACGCTGTCCCTGTGTAGCTGGGTCGTATCACATGGTCCAGTCTCATCAACGTATCTGGTGTCAGCTTGGCCTGCTGCCTTCAGGGTCACATGACCTACATTTGCTTTATCCAGTTCTCCTTCTGTTCTAGGTTCTCCGAAATTTGCCTGCAGGTTTCCCTGCCCTTCTCACCCCTTTCCTGGCTGGGCCCAGAGAGGGGATGTGCAAAGCACTAGCATTTTTCAGAGACACACAGCAGCTGAACCCAAGTCTCCGAGTCCAGGACTCCCTCTTGCCTTCCTGTTTCTGGAATGCCTGTTTCTGGACTGAGCCACCCAGGAACACCTTTGTATTTAATTCTCTACCTTCCCTCATTTGAGCAGGGAGCCATGCTCTGACCTGCCTCCTTGAAAGGAAGGGGCAGAAAGCAGAAGTTGTTCTCTTTCCAGCTTTTGATTTTTAGAAGCCTAAGCACATTGAAGAAGTTGTGCTGGGTGTGTCAGGGAGCGCTGAGAGGGACGCATGGAGACAGGAAGGGGTTCCTTCTTGCCTTGGGGGTGAGTGGGTGGGATTAAGGGTGGGATATGGAGCTCTTGCTCCCTGGAAGTGGGGAGACTTCAGGGAAAGAACCACATGACTCTTGGCTTTGCCAGGATGCCAGTGCCCGCAGGCAGAGCCCAGAATCAGCATAGCGGCAGTGACTGAGAGGCTGTGGCATTGTCCTTGTGACTGTGGTCCAGAAGAATGTCCCTGGGAGCTTAGTCCTGCAGAGAGAACCAAGAATGACTGAAATTGAAATATACCCCAGCATGGCAAGGATGGGGGCTCAGAATAAAAAATAAATTGGTTGGCGAAAATAAGGAAATCCAGTATTTCTTGATCAACTGTCTAAACCATAAATAAAAAATGAAATAAGATCATTGCCATAAAAGGTATATGAAGAAGGCAGCTAAGTTTCTTCCTTCCTCCTACTTCTCTGTAAGTACAGATCTTCCTAAACTTATTTTTTTATTAAAAAAAATTTTTTTTTTAATCTTTATTTATTTTTCAGAGAGAGAGTGTGAGCATGGGAGGAGCAAAGAGAGAGGGAGAGTGGCGCCTGGGTGGCTCAGTCGGTTGAGCGACCGACTTCGGCTCAGGTCATGATCTCACAGTCTGTGGGTTCGAGCCCCACATCCGGCTCTGTGCTGACAGCTCAGAGCCTGGAGCCTGCTTCTAATTCTGTGTCGCCCTCTCTCTCTGCCCCTCCCCCACTCATGCTCTCTCTCTGTCTCAGAAACAAATAAACATTAAAAAAAAAATTAAAAGAGAGAGAGAGAGAGACAGACAGAATCTGACACAGGTTCCAGGCTCCAAGCTGTCAGCACAGAGCCCAACATGGGGCTCAAACTCATGAACCGTGAGTCCATGACATGAGCTGAAGTCGGATGCTCAACCGACTGAGCCACCCAGGTGCCCCATCTTCCTCAACTTACAATGGGCTCCTGTCCTGATAAACGCATTGCAAGTTGAACACATTGAAAATTCAAATATCTTAAGTCAAAAATTAGTCATCTAATACACCTAGCCTGCTGAACATAATAGCTTGGCCTGGCAGCCTATGTTAAGCATGCCCAGAACACTTACATTAGCCTCCAGTTGGGCAAACTCATCTCACACAAAGCCTGCTTTATAATCAAGCATTGACTAGCTCATGAAATTGACTTAATGCTGCCCTGAAAGTGAAAACAGAATGGTTGGATGGGTCCAGGATGGTTGTCGGTGTGTGAGTTGTTTGCTCTCTTGACTACGCGGCTGCCTGGCAGCTGCAGTTCCCCGCTGCTGCTCAGCATCATGAACAAGGATTGTACTGCATATCACTAGCCTAGGAAAAGATCCAAATCTAAAATTCAAAGTAAGGTTCTTACTGAATGTGTATTGCTTTTGCACCATTGTAAAGTTGAACCATTGTAAGGCAGGGACCGTAGAGTGTAAAAGGCAAACAACAGGGCTTTCCACCTCAGTGTGCTCAGAGTTCTTGGGAGGGAAGTATATGACACGTAGAGGCACCTGATTCTTACTTAGAGGGTTAGGAAAGACTTTCTGGAAGAATTGACATCTAAGCTGGTCAGGGGATCTCTAGTCAAGTCTTTAAAAAAATTTTTTTTTAAATATTTATTTATTTTTGAGACAGAGACAGAATGCGAGTGGGTTAGGGGCAGAGAGAGACACACACAGAATCCAAAGCAGGCTCCAGGCTCTGAACTGTCAGCACAGAGCCCGTCGAGGGGCTCGAACTCACGAGCTGTGAGATCATGACCTGAGCCGAGGTCGGACGCTCAACCGGCTGAGCCACCCAGGTGCCCCTAATCAAGTCTTGACTAGAAAAATAGTGACAGAAAAGGGAAGATGGGAGGAAGAGACTCCATACAAGAATGCCCAGCCCAGGAGTTGAAATTCAGCTGGTGCTCTGGCCTGGTGATCCATACCTCTATTCCCCTGGAGCAAAGGGTGGTCATTTCTCATGTTTCTCCCCTTTTCCTTCACCACCCCCCACCTCCAGGGAGTTCCTTATTAAGATTCCCATTGGTCTCTGGGAAACCTTTCAACAGCCCAGGCAGAGATGTTCCCCAGGCTGGGGAGATTGTGTGTCTGGTGCTCAGAGGAGAATTTGCACCTGTGCTCTAGGTTTTGACACATCTGTGTAAAGGTGTGAATTGAAGCTGTAAGAATCAGTTGGCTAAATAAGGGAGAGAAAGTAGAGGTGGAAAAGAGGAAAGTGGTGAGGAGAACCTTAGGTTTGATTGTAGGTTAGTAATGTTCAAATGCCTCCCCTCATTTCTTAAACAATTAAAAAAAATGTTTTATTCATTTTGAGGGAAAGAGAGAGAATGCAAGCAGGGGAGGACAGAGGATCTGAAGTGGGCTCTGTGCTGACTGCAGAGAGCCCAATGCAGGGCTCCACTCATGAACCGTGAGATCATGGTTTGAGCTGAAGTCCAACGCTTAACCGACTGAGCCACCCAGGCGCCCCTTCTCATTTTTTTTTTTTTTTTTAAATCAAGACTTGTTTTAGTTTTCCAGGCCAGTTCTCACAACATGACTTAATATGGCCAAACTATAATATTCACAACACTAGAGAAACAAATCCCTCCCTACTATGTTGTATCTTATTTGTTCCAGGTTCCAACTGGGGATTCCAGGATTCATTTTTCTCACAATCCCAGAAATAAAAGTGCACCCTCCCTGCCTGTCACCCCCAACCCCACATGCGTGGGCCTGGCTTTCTCGGGGCCTGGCATCCTGGTGACAGTGGTAGGAGATGGGGACTGGGATGTCCTGGTGTGGGTGGGGCGGGAAGAGAAGAAAGGTGGCCAGGGCAGTGGTTCTCAAGGAAGGGCTGGCTCTCCAGAGCCTGGCAGAGAGCCCCTGCTTTTCCTACAAAGACTACACAAAATAATCCTTATATTAACGATTCTTTATTCCATTTCACTTCTGACTGCGTTTTATTCCATTCACTTCTTTATTCCATTTCACCTCTATTCACCTGCCCTGGTAGACAAAAAACACAACAACATCAGGACATAGGGGTTCTTGTCCCCTCACCTCTCTTTAATCCAGCCTCTGTGGCTGTGGGCCTCAAGAAGGCAGTGGGGGTGGGAAGGAGCATGTGGTCCTGGTCTACACTGGCACCTGTGAAGAGAAGCGCCCACAGCTCCTGCTACCTGGCCCATGCCTGGAGCGCAGGGATTGTTTGCGAGACTGCCTCTTTTTCTTCCAACAATTCACACATGTGAGGCCTGTAGGTTGGGTTCAACCCACAGGTACTACAGTGGACTGAATGTTTATGTCCCCACCAAATTCATATGTTGAAATCCTAGCCCTCAAGGTGATGGCATTTGGAGGTGGGGCTTTTGGGAGGTGCTTAGGTCTGGAGGGTGGAGCACTAGTGATGGGATTAGTATCTTTATAAAAGAGGCCCCAGAGAGCTCTCTCCCCCGCTTCCACAAGTGAAGACAGAGTGAGAAGATGGCTATGAACGAGGAAACAGGTCTTCACCAGACACCGCATTTTCCAGCGCCTTGATCTTGGACTTCCCAGCCTCTAGAACTGTGAGAAATAAATTTGTGTTGTTTATAAACCAGCCAGCCTATGACATTTTTGTCACAGCAGCCCAAATGGACTGACAGGTACATTTAATGTGTCCTGTGGAATTGAGCCAGTTAAAAAGTAAGTGTTTGTAACTTAAACTTTGGATTTGAACAACTGGAAGGTCTGGCAACGCTGGGCCCTCACTCCTGGTGGACAGCAGGAGACTGAGTAACAGCTGTCCTGCCTAGTGGGCCATTTCGCTCCAGGACACCTGGAGGTATCTGAGTTGTAATATAACTTCTGGCTTAGATACAGACATTTAGGTTCTGGAATCTTACCTATTCCCACCCCTGTCCCTTGCCCTTTCCACCAGCTCCTGAGAACAGTGTGTGGGTTATTTCTGCTCTAGTAACTCAAAAGATCTCCTCCTCCTTCTGATGGCTTCTCACACTCTCTTTCCCCCCATCACTGCATTCAGGTGGTGTCTTTCCCTAGTCTGGAGGACACCCTGCCTTCCCCTCACTGCTGAATAAAACATTTTGTTTACACATGTAATAAATTCTCTTCCCCTAAGGGCTTATGCTTTTGGAACACGAAAGCCAGAAAGACTGGAAAGGCTATTTTTATGTTCTGTTACATTCCTTGAGAGAACAGACAGAAACTGCTCAAGTAAAGGGAAGGGAGTAGGAGGAGGGAAAACCCACTGTAAATTAGTATATGAAAGTATTATATAGCCATGATTACTTATTTAACAAAATAAAACATGCTGACCTGTTAAAGCTGAAGCATTGCAGTGGCGATGCGTCAGTAAATGAATGTTCCAGGATATCCCACTACCCAGAGGTGATTGCTGTTTATGATTACTTTTTCAAGAATAGGATCATATTACTATATTGTCCTATACCTTGATTTTTTTCCACTTAACAATATATCATGAACACCTTTCCAAGTTAGTCCAAACAGCTTTATCTCATTGATTAAATTGGCAGCAAGTATCCCTGTATGTGATTGAACCATTGTTTATTTCTTCAATCCCCTTTGGTTGTTTAAAATTGTTATTATAATAGAAGCAATGAACATTCTTCTACGTACATCTTTATACAGCTTAGAGAAGCATGTCTCAGAAGGATCTTCTGGGTCAAGGAGCATGCACATTTGAAATATTTGGTAGGATACTGACAATAAATCCCCCAAAATGTACAGGGTCAGTCACATTGCATTAGAATTTCTATTTTTCCTACATCTTTGCTAGCATTAAGGCTTATCAAAGAAAATGACTTGGGTCATCTTGTGCTGTTAAAAATGTGAATAAAATATACTTTTCTGCCTCAGAGAGAAAATAGTAAGTACATTGGCAACAATGGAAACTTTCTTTAATAAGATTTTTGATGTGTTTCACGAAGGAGATGCTTGGGGACAAATTAACAGGAAGAAGAAAGAGGGGTGAGGAAGCCTACAGAGTCAAGGCCAGCCTGGGGTGTGGCAGAGGAGGCCAGTGCCAAACCAAGTGATGGGGACCAAGGAGGTGTACAATTTGAGGCAACTAGGAGGGAAAGAAGGGCAGGGGAGGACATATGTCACGGGGCTACCAGTATATGGGGGAGAAGCAAGGTCAGTTTTGCATTGATACCATTTTTACACTTGTTAAGTATCAAGTACATGTCCAAACCCTAATTTCAGGATATATTTATTGATTATTGGGCAAATTCTAGCATAACAAGAGAGAAGGTAAAAAAAAAAAAAAAAAAAAAAACAACCAACAACAACAACGTTACATTGGGCCCTAGGTGCCAGTAGTTGGCACAAGGGGAGAATTTATCTCTCAGAAGTGAAACAAAGAAGAGAAAAAGGGTAATAAATTAACAAATACAACTTGTCTCTGAGATCTAAGTGTAAAATTAGGCCCATGTTCTCAACACTCCAGATCAAACCAGGTGTCTGGAACCTGCTGTCATATCTCTCTGTTCTTTACCTTCATAGAACTCACTATTTGTGATAATTTTATTAATATTCACTTCTCTATTCAACCATAAACTCTAACACAGTGTCCCCATTGCTTGACACAGGGCCCCATAAATAATAGAAAATTTGTTAATAAATACTGAATGAAACAAAGAAGAAAGAGAAAGAAAGAAGGGTAGGGAAGGGAAAAAAGAAAGGGGAAGGGAAGAGACAGGAGGAGAGAGCAGAAAGGAGAAGAGGAGAGAAAGAAAAAACAAAATAGAGAGGAATGGAGTAGGGCTCAGCCTGCTGGCTGGTATACACAGCATGGAACAGTCCCAATGACTACCGGTACCCTTGGGAGATGAAGGAACCCGGGTACATTAATCTAGGCAGCAGGGATCAGTAGGTCCTAGCTTCTTTATGTGAACAGTCTTCGAGATCACTGTCTGTGTTGCTAACCACTAGGGACTTAGCTATCAGACATGGGTGGAAGTAATAGCATATTTGTAAACAAGTTGTCAGTAAGGGTGCTCTTTATAAAATGTCCAGCTGGCTTTGCACTGGTTTAAAGAGAACAGTTGTCTCCAAAGGAAACTTGGAGAATGTAAAGAGAACAGTCTTAGATGGGACTAGGCCTGGGACAAAAGTTAATGAGTAGTTCAGTAATTTAACAAATACATTTATTTTTTTTTCAACGTTTATTTTATTTTTGGGACAGAGAGAGACAGAGCATGAACGGGGGAGGGGCAGAGAGAGAGGGAGACACAGAATCGGAAACAGGCTCCAGGCTCCGAGCCATCAGCCCAGAGCCTGACGCGGGGCTCGAACTCACGGACCGCGAGATCGTGACCTGGCTGAAGTCGGACGCTTAACCGACTGCGCCACCCAGACGCCCCGAACAAATACATTTAAAAAATCAAACATATACAGAAGTACCTTAGTACCTTCTACTTTCAATTACCTTATTTTATTTTTTATTTTATTTATTTTTTTTAAAGAGAGAGAGAGCATGAGTGGGGGAGAGGGGCAGAGAGAGAGAGGGAGAGAGAGAATCTCAAGCAGGCTCCTTGCTCAGCACAGAGCACGATGCGGGGCTCGATCCTACAACTCTAGGATCATGACCTGAGCCAAAATCAAGAGTCGGGCACTCAACGAACTGAGCCACCCAGGAGCCCCTATTAACTATTTTTTTAAGTCTAGGTAACCTTCTAACTAAATATAGGATAAATATTTAAAAGTAAAATTTATGAAGGATGGTCACATTGTCTGAGTACAGAATACCAAAAAATACCTACAATCTCTGATGGAAAAAGCCACGTAAGCTTTTGTTGACTTGTTCACGAGTCAATTAAATTTTTTATGTTGTTTTCAAAGCATTGGAATTAGGCATTGTAGAAGATACAAAGGAATGTTAAAAATAGTTTATTTACTTACAATTTGAAATCGAATTAGAAGAGTGAATTTAAATGCAAGAAACCTGACTAACTTTACAGGATTGGAATATGAGAATTTATCACCACTAAAAAGAAAACTCCATGATGGGTTTCAAAGACATTGGGAATATGGGGCAATTATTGGCATGTGCAGAACTCTGGGTACTCTGTGGCCTGAGAAATGAGAACTGAGAACTGATATTTGTCTTCTGCTCACATTGCAAGCTCAAATAGTAAGACAGAAGGTAGACCATATTATTACCCAATTATAATTGAAAATTGTTTGATTTGCTTGGGCTTACACATATGGTGAACATTTGGAAATTCTAGACTTGCACATTTTAACTAAAAGCAGTAAAATAAACACAGACTTTGGACTTTTAGCTAGATCATTTTTCTGTACACATGGCTCTTTCTGCTTCACATTGAGAGATGTAGCTGGCAACCTTTGGAAGTTTGCATGAGAGTAAAGTTGACTCCAAAGGAAACTTGGAGAATGTAAATCTGTGTTCAAAGTTCAGCCAAAATAAAGAAGCAGTTCCATGACAGCATGAGTCGCCAATAATAATGTTATAAAAAATGTTTTCCGGAAGCAGTCTCTCTCTCTCTCTCTCTCTCTCTCTCTCTCTTTCTCTCTCTCTCTCTCTTTCTTATCTGCACAAAATAACTCAAACCATACTTAGTAAACAGAAGTTCTGGATGTAATTTCAAACAATGGATCTCTATTGCGTGCCACATACAAATAGAAAGTTAAAGATTGAGAACTTACTCATACAAAGGTCACTTAGAAGGTTTCCCACAATAATGGGATTTGAGTAAACAAGTATTCATTGAATGCCTTGTATGTGGACAGCTTGGGGAGGGGATGGTGGAGAATGGGAAGGGACACTGATGAAAGACCATACTAAGACATGGTCCCTGACTTAGAGGAGCCTTCACTGATTTTGGAGGAATAAGCTGGAAACACCTGAAACTGCTAAGTAACAACATAAGGCAGTGTGAGGTTATGTATTTAAGTGAGTCATGAAACACATGTAAGGATGATGGGTGGTCACGGAAAGTGAGTGTAATGAAGACAGAGGGGATTTTCCTGGGCTGGACAGGGTGTGGACAGGGAAACTGGACAGAAAGGGCATTCTGGGAGGAGACTAACAGGAAGCAAGGACAGCATGTAAGGGAGGGAGGAGGGAACTAGTCTGGCAGAATGATTGAGTCAAAGCGATGGTGTCATTTTCCAGCAGATGGAAGTCTGTTTTCTTGCCCATACCTGCCTCACTGTATCCATCTCTTTTGCCTTATACCCAACGCCATCTCCTAGTACTTGCTAGAACCATTTGTCTGTTCTGAATATTGTATTACTCCCTTTCTGCCCAGGTTTTCTTTATGCTATGTCAGGAGTTACATGGCTTGGGTTGAATCCTGGATCCTCCACCTACCAGTTGGGCAAATCATTCACCTCCTTTCACCTTAGTTTCCCCATCTTTATTTACATATTTTTTATTTTTATTTTTTAAGGACTTTATTTTTAAGTAATCTCTACACCCAACATGGGGCTCGAACCTTGAGATCAAGAGTTGCACGCCCCACTGACTGAGCCAGCCAGGTGCCCCATTTTCCCCTCTTTAAAGAGGAGTTAATAATGATTAAATCCATTGATATATATATATGAAGTTTTTACAGCAGTAACTAGCACATAGTGAGCAATCAGTGATCATAGTAAGCAATCATTATAATGTTAATTATAATATTAACTATTCCTTGATAAAGCTGAGGAGCTCATTTCAAAAATTAAAGTGGTGACCTATGAGGGATCATCTTTGGAGTCACTAAAAGTCATCCAGCGCTTGGGCAAGGGAGGCTGAATGAGCATGAGACCTTGGACATGGTGGCTTAACCGAGGTGTCACCCCCATGACTTTTGCCAGTACCAGCATCATTCCCAAATACTGGCCCCACCTGAGCTCCCACACCCTCAGGGACACTTCCACAGATAGTAATAGCTGGCAGTAGAGGGCTGAGGAGGTTGGTTTTGTTTATGGGCAAAGAAGAGACAATGAATGGAGATAAGGTGAAAATATCTTCTCAGAATAGTTTAAGCAAAGAAGATAGAGTTGAGATTTGGAATCATTGAACCATGTTTCTGAACATGAAATTTAAGGAATGGGTGAGAAAGAGGAGTCAAAGAACAAGCAATCAGAGAGAAAGAAGGCATACCAGAGAAGATGCCCTTATGGAAGCCACGAGAACAGTTTAAAGGGATTTTTATTTGTGACCCAATTTGGAATATTCAATTCCTACATCAGAATCTGGGGCACCTCTGCCTATGGTTTACCAAACATTTCTTACAAACCCTCATATTCTGAGATTCTGTCAACTCTTTCTGGAGTTTCTTGTGGTTTTACTCATTATTGGTAATCTCCTCTCACCACTCACCACCCTTCAAAACTAGAGAGTTGGCCACTAACCTCTGATAGCCCCAGTTCACTCAGTTCTCACCACCACCCATTCCTTTTGCCACAAGTCTTTCTTCTCCATTCTCAAAGCAGAAAGAGCAATTTTATATGTAGTCACAATGATTTTGAAATTACAGCCATGCATTTTAAACTCTGAATTTTAAAAAACACTTTGCATGTTTAAAGGATATAGTTCTGATATGTAATTTGTAGAATTTCAGTCTTCTTTCCCTTCTCAGCCTTTGCATTTCCATTGACATTTCATTTTTGGTGAACTGACATGTAGCTGCTGATTCATGATGGTCCCCTGAGCACATCACTTGACCCTCAGTCCCAAGCTTCTCATCCAGGAAATTACCAATTCATTTTTAATAAAATATCTCAGAACGATCCTGTGAAACAAACCTACTCCAAGGACTTCTAAATTTATTCAAGATTCCCTTCTTCCTCTCTGAGGTGATCATCTTTTGCTTTCCTAGCTCTTCTTGCTGTTCCCTGCTCCTTAAATGTTGCCAGACGCCAGGACTCATGCTGTGCCTCTCTGCTCTCCTACCTTATAGTATTAATCTACCCTAATTCCGAATCTGTTCTCTTCACCTAAACTCTTATTCTATATGTTTCATTGCCCCAAGTTGGGTGTGCCACTGTTAGTCCAAGCTGAGCTAGTCCAGACTGAACATGGCATCATCTGCCAGCCTCTGGGACTCTTGCCTATACGTCCCCAACCCATACATGTTTAGTTGATGAGCCCTAAAGACTTTATCCACTTCTAGCAGGAAGTATCATATTCTGTCCTTTAAAACAGTCTCTATTAGACTATAATTCCCTTGTGGTTTAAGCTTGTTGAGGATAAGGATTTTCTCCCACTCACCTTTAAATCTCTATAATTCTAATAGCAGACATGCAATGAACACTTGCTTGAATTTAATAGTTGAGTGCAAAGAGAGTATTCAAACGCATTTATAAAGCACTGAATTGAAGTTAATCAGGATTCCTTATTAGATTGCTAACAATTATTATCAATTCCTAAAAGAAGCATTGTACTTAAAGACCCATTTTTCACAGCACCAATTTGCATCTCCCTGAACAGAAGTCCTCAGAACAAGGTTTTTGAAATGTTATTCCAGGATAACTGATTAACTATTCAAATACAAAAAGACAAAATACAAAAGTAAAACCTGTATGGATCAAAATGTTATATATGAAACACACACTTATACCTATATACATACATACACAACTAAAAAACTATAAGAAAATATAGGTGGGGAAGACTTCCCCATAACATGCACAACAGAAACTATAAATAGCAACATATTTTACTATATACATTTAATATTTTTAAATATTTCTATAAATCTAAAAAACCATAAAATTAATTCAAACACCGGAAGATAGAAAATTGTGAATAAAACATTTGCTATGTATGTGATAGATAAAGAATGAATATTCTTACTAAATAGAAAACTCTTAAAAAGTAAAAAAAAAAAAAAAAAAAAAAAAAAGGATGAACATACCCAAAAGACATAGATAAACAACTCACAAAGGAAGAAATACCTATGGTCAATAATATTTGGGAAAAACTTCAACCTAGCTATGCATGTAGCGGAATACAAATTAATACAAAAAATTTGATGAGAACATGTAGGGAAATAGATACTCTGCTACATCGCTGGTGGAAGTTCAAATGTGTATCATTATCTGAATAGTAATTTGGTGGTATTTATCAAAAGCTTTGAAAAGTGTGCCTCTCCTTTTACCCAACAACCCTGCTTAAAGGGATTTATGGTAAGAAAATATTAGAACAAGTATTCAAAAGTGAATGTATAAGGATATTCATCATAATACTGTTTATGGTAGTAAAAGATTGGAAATTGCCTAGTTGTTCAATTCCAGATGAAATGGCACACACCAACATTTAAAAGAAGTTTCTCTGGATTAGGGGTTAGAGGAAACTTACTGTTTTTTGTTTTATGTTTTTTGTTTTTGTATTTCCACACTTTCTAGGTTCAGGGCACATTATTTTCTCAGAAATAAGTGACTTTCAGTTACTTTTTAAAGCAGGCAATTCACGTATAATTTAACGTGCAAGTTTGTGAATGAGAAAATGGAATTTACTAAATATCTGACAACATCATCATTTTCATATCTTAATTCCCCTTTTAATTTTTATTTCCAATTCTTTCCCTTCTAGTGAGAGAGAGAGAGAGAGAGAGAAATGGCTGCTTGATGCAATTTTCTAATTCCCCTGCCACGAAAATCGTCATTTTCCCTAAATAATCCACCCTTCCAATCTGCCCCTGCATGAACTTCCCTTCTTTGAATCTCAAGTTCCCTGGCTCCATTTCCTCCAGCTCCCACTCCATTCCTGAATCAAGTCGGGAAGGAAGCCCCACAGCAGTCCAGCCCCGACCTGTGGGGTCAAGGCTTGCCCTTTCTGTTGCTCTAACTCGTGACAAAGGCACTTCCAAGCCAGAGTGCCAAATCTTGCTTAACTGGTAGCACATTTTGTGTGCAAATCTCTACTCAGGCTAAGGATGGGCCTGGGGAGTTGAGGAAGGACAGAAGATGTGTTTTCAACTTGCCACAAGGTAACTGTGTCTCTGACATCAGGTTGATCAGTACGACATGGCTGGTCATTCTCTGGTTTCCATCACAACCACATTTTCTCTTTTACTCCTTGGCCTCTCTTCAGACTTCACTTTGCCTCCTGTCTCTACCTGATTCCTAAATGTCATTCTCAAGGTTCTAACACTTTCCGGGAACCTCTTCTGCTATCACATCTGTCAGCTAATGACATCCAATAGTTTGTCTCTCGGCCAATGGCTTTTCTGGGTCCAGTTCTACATGCCAAACACACTCCTGAAAATCTACTCCAGTCTGTCCTCCTGGTGACTCAGGCTTAATAAACTATGTCTAAGGTCAACTAGCCATATCTTCCCCAAACCTCCAGACCCTCCCGTCTCTGTAGCAAAACTGCCTTCTTCCTTTTCACGGAGCCAAAAACCTCAGTCACTTTGCACAACTTTCTTTTTTCCTTCCACCCTAATGGAACCCTTCCCTACCCTACCCTTCCCTACCTACCATTCTCCAGTCCAGTCAAACATTTCTTCATACCCTCTTTTCTACTCCTCTTTTCTTTTCTAGTGCGACTGTCTCCCTCGCTGGGTTCTATCACTCACGTGTGGAGGGTGCAGTGACCTCCTGACACCGCCCTGTCACCCCACCTCTCGTGCTTCCCCAACTCCTCGCCAACTCGACCTTCCGAAGGCACTGCTTGGATCCTATCATTCTTCCGCTCAAACGCTGAGAGGAGTCGGAGAAAACCTAGTGCTCCAAGTCGGGCATTCAGAGCCTTCTATCAGCTGGCCCCAACCTACCTTTCAGCCCCCAATCCTACTGCTTTGTAATAGAAATTTGGAATCCAGTTCAACAGATATTTTGACCATTCTCCAATCCTACCTTGTCCTTCCTGTCTCCATACTTCAGCAAAGCCTCTTCTCTCACCTTTCTTTTCCTTTACATAAGTACCACTACCTCCCCCTTAAATTCCCACAGCTAGGTTTCCAGAGATTACTTTGTTTCAAATGGCACTTACCCCTTCTTTTCTGTATTACTGTTTGTGTTCATGTCTAGTCTTCCCCACAGGATTAAAGCCTTCTCTTATACATCTACATATACCCCGCATCTCCTGGCACATATTAAGTCCCTGAGATAGACTTATTTAATGAAAAAATGAACGAACACTCAGATCAAGTAGGCAAATTACCATTTGGCCTTCCTGCCTCTGAGAAGGAATCACTTTAGGGTAGGCCAGGTGGTTGTATCATCAAAGTCAGCCTGTTTTGGCAAAGATGCCTGTATACAGCTACCATTTTGCAGTGTGGCTTTGGTCTCTAATGCAGCATAATGACAAACAGTTGTAATGTTTTAGTGGAGAAGATATCAGAAAAAAAAAGGTGCCATATGGGTAGGAGCAGGGCCAACTCTTCTGCCTTTGCTTGTTATTTTCGTTGTCTGTATGGCATACCCTTCCACTTTCTTTCTGGCAATGGTTCCTGTATATCTTCTCTGGCCCCCATTGCCCACCAGTCACAAGAATGGGAATATAATAGGTAGGATCCAATCTTAGGAGTCTATTTTCACTTGGGCACTGGGCCCAAGTTACAGCAATCAGATCCTTCACAGAGACTTTCTGTTGGAGCTGGAATGGAAGTGGCTATAAGGATGTGACCCCAGAACTACCATGGACCACATCTCTGACTAGAAACCAATGGCCTCCTTATTGCCCAAACCCATTCTATGACAATCCAAATACTATTCACCTAGGTATCTTAAACTTGACATATCTAAAATTGAGCTCCTTCTCCCTCTAATGTATCTGTCTCCCACTCTTTCACATCAAAATAAATGGTATCAGTATCCTCCTGGTTACTCAGGCAGAGAAGCTAAGAGTCATCTTTGATTACCCCTTCTTTCATCTTCCACAGCTAATCTCTCAAAAAGCTCTATTGATTCTAATTCCAGATATGGCCCTTTCTTTGTCTTCTCTGTAACCAACCCAAGGCCAAGTCATATCTTCTCTCTGCTGGACCACTGACTTCATTACATGCCATGATTCTGCCTGTTCGGTATGCTCTGGCCACACCTCCTCTCTGTTCCTCGAATGGCCCTTTCTAACGACCCACACTTTTGCACTTGTTCTTTCTGCCTAGAACACTCTCCTTCCTGCTCTACAATAGCTGAACATCCTCAGTTCAGGTGTCACTTCTTTAAGAGGTCTTAACCTGGAAGCCCCATAAAGATTTCTTCCTCTCTCTACTTTCTCCTTGCTTCATCCTGTTTCTTTCTTTATGGTACTTATCACAATGCATAACTATTTTGTTGAACTTGTTTACTTTGCTTCCTTTTAATGAAATGTAAGCTCCCCCAGCGTAGACTTTTTTTTTTTTTTTTTTAATTTTTTTTTTCAACGTTTATTTATTTTTGGGACAGAGAGAGACAGAGCATGAATGGGAGAGGGGCAGAGAGAGGGAGACACAGAATCGGAAACAGGCTCCAGGCTCTGAGCCATCAGCCCAGAGCCCGACGCGGGGCTCAAACTCACGGACCGCGAGATCGTGACCTGGCTGAAGTCGGACGCTTAACCGACTGCGCCACCCAGGCGCCCCCCAGCGTAGACTTTCTTGCTGGTCTTCTGTTCCACGTTTAGCAGGTAAACATTTGATAAATGTTTATGTAATTATATTAATATAATATATTGTTATATTAATAATTAATTATGTAATGTATTAATTATAACAAATTAATTCTCTCTGCAAAATTTCCACTTTTTCTTTCTTGAAATTTCTCCTCTTGACATTTGAGATGTAGTAGTCTGTTTGTTTCTTTCCCTTCCTTCTTCTAAAGAAAATGTTCTCTAAATATCTCCTGGCTGGAGTTCTCAGCCTCCATAGTTTCTGGCCTCCTTAATGTCCTTTCTCATTCAAGTTGATCTACTTTCAATCCTTACTGCAGACCCCTTCCTGCCTTCTTTGTCAAAAGCACTCTTCCTGCTTGAAAACATCCATTGTTCTCTGGAATGAATACAATCACATTTTGGCTAAAAATTTAGAGTTTGTCATTATCCGCCCCAAACTACCATTCTGACTCATTATGACTATATCTCCTCCTACCTCCTTTCAAGCTTTCTCCTCCCAGCAGCCCTGAATTAATCAACATTCCTGGTGTCCATCTTGTGCTTTCCTTCTCTGACACAAGGACTGATACTATTTATATTGTCTCCAGTTGCTGTAGTTGTATGTATTTCTTTTTTCAACGTTTATTTATTTTTGGGACAGAGAGAGACAGAGCATGAACGGGGGAGGGGCAGAGAGAGAGGGAGACACAGAATCGGAAACAGGCTCCAGGCTCCGAGCCATCAGCCCAGAGCCTGACGCAGGGCTCGAACTCACGGACCGCGAGATCGTGACCTGGCTGAAGTCGGACGCTTAACCGACTGCACCACCCAGGCGCCCCTAGTTGTATGTATTTCTTACGGCACTTAATTCTGCTTTGTATTATACCTCCTTGACTGGATTCTATTTATCCTATTAACTCATAGACTCTTTGAGCACAGGAACTATGTCTAATTCATGTTTCTAACCTCCGTAGGTCTGATACAATGCCCAGCGCATATTTACTGAATGTTGGCATGCACTGTCAGAGAGTGCTTAGGGGCGTGGGGGACTGGATCCAGATTTCAGCTAGCTTGAGCAATAAACCTCACTAAACCTCAGTGCTTGAGCCCAAGGAGTTTGATGGACCTTACAGATGGACTAGGCCAACATAGTAGGCCCTGCAAGCAGCCTTGCCACCATCCTTCTTAGCATCCATGCTACTTTTGCTTTGTGGAGCTAAGCACGAGGGTATCTGTTATCATTCAGAGTTTCCTGATTTGCAGACTTTGCTCCAGTGTAGCCCCCCTGCTGACTCTGCTATCGCATTTGGCCAGTCCATGTTGGGGAATTCCTAGGTCAATTTCTTTCTATTATTACTTCATTTTCTAGATAAAAGCCTAGAACATTTCTTGCTATCTATCTATCAATAGATGCATGGAGAAAGAAGATGTGGTATATACATACAGTGGAATATTATTTAGCTTTTTAAAAGAAGGAAGCCCTGCCATTTGTGACAATAGGAATGAACTTGAAGGACATTGTGCTAAGTGAATTAAAGCAGGCACAGAAGGACAAATATTACATGATACAACTTATATGAGCAATCTAAAATAGTCAAACTCAGGAGCAGAGAGTGAAATGGCTTTGGCCAGAGGCTGTGGGAAGTGGGGAATGGGGAAATATTAGTCAAAGGGTAGTAAATTTCAGTTATGAAAGATAAATATGTCCTTTAGATCTATAAATATGTCCTTGGACAGCATAGTGCCTAAAGTTAACAATACTGTGTTGGATACTTAAAAATTTGCCAAGAGGGTAGATCTTATGTGAAATGTTTTTACCACATACAAATAATAATAATAATAATAATAAATAAACAACAAAGAGGGAAGGAGAAAACTTTTGTGTACATTAAATATATACCTCTGTTTGTATGTCAATCATACTGCAATCAAGTGGTTTAAAAAAAAAAAAATCAGTCCTAATTCCCACCTTCCCTAGCAACGGAAAAAGAAGAGAATGAGGGGGATGTCATAAAACTTCCCTAGCCTATATACTGTTCTGCTCCATTCAGAGGAATATCCTAATCAGATTCCACTTTTAAAATGTTCTGAGACTCTTGGTTGGATGGAAGGGTAGATACCTGTAAAGTGGTCACTTCCTGGCTTGTTGTTCTTTGACAGATTGGGAACTAGATGCTGTGTTTGGCCATGGAGGAATTTAACTTTCTCTTAGTTGTATGACTTGACTGAACAGCAATTCATTTGTGGTTTGCCTTGTAATTTCCAGGTTTCTCATACCCCTAAGAAACATTGAGTAATATACTGTGGGAACAGACTTAATTCAATTGAGCTTCCCTTTGGAAGAAAGGTCATAAGGACAGCATGTGTCTGTTCTATTATTACCCAGTCGCTCCTGTACATAATGGATGTTTATGATTCATTGCTTATTGAGGAACCACTTATATGGAAAGTTGCCAAAGATCTTCCAAAAATCCAAACAAAATGTCTTACTCCCTGGTTTTAGGATCAGAACCGAATGGCTCATTTTCAAGTTGCTTCAGGGCCACACATCAAGCTGTTGATAGAAAAGTCTGAAGGGACTTAGGAAGCTAAGCCTAGGCCTGGGAGTATGGAGTGCCAACCTCAAAACCCAAGCCCTGCCAAAGTTCTCAGAGGAGAAGGCCTTCCTGAGGCCAGGCTGGGAGGAGAAATGATGCAGGGGCTATAATAGCTCTTGTAGAATGTTTTTAAGACATGGTGGACCAGGTAGCTTCTATCTCAAGGTGCCTTCTGGAGCACTGGTCTCAAATGATGTTCCATGGAAATGTTAAGGGGTACAAGTTTGGGAAATGCTTGCTTAAGCAAAGTTGAATGTGTTTCTTTGTTGCAGAATTTCTACAAATCTCTAATATATTCATATCTATTATGATTTCTTGTGAATTTCAGTAGACTGTTGCTTTTTTTTCAAATTTATTTGACCAGAACATCTCCCCTTACCTTTTAGTAGTTCAAGTATCAGAATTTGAAGAATCATTACTGGGTTTATGAAATTCCAGCCTGGATATAAACTAAGGAAGCCTGATCTGGTTCCAAACTAGCTTTGATTTTGGGAATCTCCAGGACATTTTGATGCCACTTCAGAGTGAACAACAGGTCCAATTCTTGATTTTCTTTGTCTTTTCCCCTGCATTTTGAGTCTAGCAGTGGGATACCAAAGCCTGGAATAGCTCCAGAAGAGATCCATTTCCCTGAGCACTTGAGACCACATCCAGTGTGTATCTGACTGACCCCATTGGAACTATGTAAAATACCCAGTGAGGTCTAATGCTTAAGAGCACAAGCTCTGGAGCTGTGTAACTTGTGTAAGTTACTTAATCTATGTCTCAGTTTCCTCATCTGTGAAATGAGGATAATAATGGTATCTATCCCATGTGGTAATGTAAGGATTTAGTGAATACAGGTGAAAGTACATAAAACAGTGCTGGACACACAGGAAGTGCTAAAAATCATTAGCTATCATTGGGTCTGCACTTGAATCTCAGAGGCTGCCATATATGTAGTGATGATGGGCAGAGAAGACTTTTGCCTCAGTATGTGCTCAAGTCAGTGGCTCTCAACTGGTGGATTCACTCTAAGTGCAAATTAGCAACAAAATTTTCTCCTGCATGCAATCTTACTCCTCAAAACTGACCAAACACAAATAGCATCATTAGGGAATGCCTGAAAACATACACTTTCTTCTCAGAAATATGAATACCTGGTGTCTATGATTGCTTATGGAGCTGTACCTCTGCATTTTTGAAATGTGCAAAGTGCATATATTGTCTGCACGGAAACTAAGAGTAACCATAAGGCTGAGTCAGTGATCCTTATCTCATTCAACTATGGCCCTCAGAACTTGCTTGTTCAATGCAATAGTT
Organism: Puma concolor; assembly: GCF_028749965.1. NCBI lineage: Eukaryota > Metazoa > Chordata > Mammalia > Carnivora > Felidae > Puma > Puma concolor. The sequence goes on from NC_141672.1 coordinate 48,565,438, forward strand.
ATTGGTGTTCATATACGCATTGTGGGTTGCTTCCTGTTGGTCCAGCTTCAACAGTACAATCTCAAATGCAGGAGAATCCAGGGTTCCTGGCCCATTTTGGAATGATATCAGGTCATCCAAAGTTTAGAGGATATCTATGTAGTCAGGGATAGAAAACATATATATATATATATATATATATATATATATATATATACACTTGCCAGATAATACCATCTAATGGTGGTCTAAGTTGAAATAATTTGATTTCTTTTAACTAACTGAATTAAGTGAGTTGAATAAATCTGACAATTTAATAAGTCTGACTAAAGTTACATGTCAGCTCTCACATCTTTCTAAGAAAATGTCAATGGAAGTCATTGCATTATCTCCTTTGTAGATGGAAAATAAGACAATGACAAGAAGGAAAAAAATCTCTCTATAAACTCATCAGAAAGCTCTTCCTCAATGCATAATTTGCACTAATGATTAATTTACTTTGCTCCTAACATTTGATTATTTTCTTTACTCTCATATATTTCTAGATAATATATGATTTGCACATATAAATATTTAAAGTGGAATATTTTAATATGTTAACAGTTACAATTGTTTATTAACTCAACAATTTGGGTTTTATAGGTGAGCTCAACTGGGTTCTAGACCAGTGGTATCACTGAAGCAGGTTTCCTTGAAGCAATCACAGGGTGGCTAAGGTATTAAAAATTCTTGAGTTACAGATGAAATGTGATAAACACAGTATGATAACATAGTTATCTTCTAAAGATCCAAAACTTGGATTGAGCAGTTCTTATTAATGTAAGAAAACAGATTAAATTATATGTAGTTTAATAGGAAAACTATCCATGGGTTATGAAAGATACAAAGAAGATGTGATTCTGAGATTTCTCCAGGGGAACTAAGGTTTGTTTTGTTTTTCTAGATAACCTAGGGTGAAGGGAGTATATACCAACAAAATAGAAACTTAAGTTATTTATGGTAGGTAAACTATAATACACAAACCCATATGCATAGTCATCAACAATTAACAAAACTGTAATAAATAAATAAAGCAGTATATAGATGTCCTACAAATAAATGTATATTAATTATTCCACAAGATGAAGCTCCAATCAACGATCATTGGTCTTGTGAATCTCTCTGTTACCCTCAAGGTCAAAGCAGTTTGAAGATGGATTGCACACCTAAGGATGCTAGAGTCATATTTAGATTAAAAAACAGAACCATAGAAATTGCACTTCTTGGCATAAATCTTAGATCATAAAATATGCATATGTATACCTAAAGTAATACACAAGGATTTTCACTGCAGTATGATCTGTAATAATACTTGGAAGTTTGCAATTTTGTTTTTTTTAGAGAGAGAGAGAGAGTGAGCACAAGTCGGGGAGGGGCAGAAGGAGAGGGAGAGACAGAATCTTAAGCAGGCTTCACACTAAGCTCAGATCCCAAAGCAGGGCTGCTGGGCTCAATCTCACGACCATTAGATCATGACCAGAGCCAGAATCAAGAGCCGGATGCTTTAAGCAACTGAGCCACCCAGGCGCCCAAAAAGTTTGTAATTTTAAAACACCCAGAAGTAGGAATAATGGATGAATAAATGGTAGTTTGGTCTCATATGGAATACAGCCAGTAGCTAAACTTAATAAACTAGATTTATATTTGTGAACCTTAGAAAACAATATTAAGTGACAAAAAGAAGTTGCAAGTTGCAGACTGACACTTTATATTATGATAAGACTTGGGTAATTTATTGTACAACTTGTTTAGAGGTGCACAAAACCATACTATATGTTATTTGTGGATGCATACTTTTCATATATGTATATACATATATTCATATATTTTTCACATATGTATGATATAGATATAAGGCATAGGACACCGATCAATTCAGGAAAGTATTTGTTTCCAGGAGGAAAGGAATAGGTTTAGGGAAGAATATATAAGGAACTTCAACTGTATGTGAAGTTTTATTCTTAAATAACAAATATATTAATCATATATTGAATTTAAACAATTCCCAGTGGGAAGTAAGGTATTGTATATTACTCTCTGTACTTCTCATGTACAATATTTCATAATTAAAAAAAAGGATTAATTAATAGGTACAGTCTCTTTTAGACTCACTATGCTTGCTCCATCTTAAAGGGCAAGGAAACAGAAAAGCAGGCTCCACCTTGGCTGTTCCAAGGAGGATACATTTACCTAGCTAAACCCAAGAGACAATCCAATCTCTTCCTTTGGATGGAGGGAACAGGATTCTTTAAAAAAAAATTGTTTTTAACGTTTATTTATTATTGAGAGACAGAGTATGAGCATGGGAGGGGCAGAGAGAGGGGAGACACAGAATCCGAAGCAGGCTCCAGGCTCTGAGCTGTCAGCACAGAGCCCGATGCCGGGCTTGAACCCACAAACCGCAATATCACGACCTGAGTTGAAGTCGGACGCCTAGCTGACTGAGCCACCTAAACACCCCGGAACAGGATTCCTTATTAGTGCTCTGAGATAAGTTTGCAGTCTGGAGGGACTTCCACTTAGTAGTTAATACTCCAGGAGAATTACTTTGGGGAATTCAAGTAATGCGCTGTTGTTTGTAAATAAACTGGAGTCTGACTTTTCATCCAAGTTTATGTATATTTGGGTGAGTCCTGCCCAGTTTCTCTAGTCCTCCTCTTCCCCAGCTTTTCCCAGCTGGCCCTCCAGTTCTCTCCATCTGCAAATGCAGCTCCAGTGATGCTAAGCAGGAAGTCCCCACTAATATGGTCAACCAGCTTCTCTCTCTGCCTCCCCCTCTCTATCTGGACAGGCTTTGGTAGGAGTCAGTTTTCCTGCAAAATAACACAGGACAAGGTCTTTGTGTGGGATCTTAGAGATTTTGAGCCTTTGGACATTGTGCACACCTGACTGAACCCTGGGCTCATCTGGAAGCTGACTCCGTTTCCTAATGTTTAAGTCCTTTCTCGCTGTCAATAATTTAGCCAGTGCTCTTCAGGAACTCCTAAGATTCCACCACATTTGGGAAACAATAAATTTGTCTTGTATTTGGCTTGACCATCACTTCCCCAGATGAGGCCAGACCTCCTGAGGCTATGAGCAGAGCGTCTAATATCAGGAGGTCATTCTAGCTTCAGTTAAATAATTAATTTCACAATTAGTTTAATGTTTGCTTCCTTTGCTGTACTGTAGGCTCCATGAAAGCTGGATTATGTTCCCATCGAGACGAGTAGCACCAGTCATAGAATACACATATTGATTAATAAACGTGTGAGTGAAGTTAAACTTTCTTCATAAACCGAAAATCATATATATATATATATAACAAAAATGGAATGTACTACAATTTTAGTTTCACAAAAGTTGTTTCTGTTTAATTTTTTCAAAAAATTTCAAACATACATTCAGAAGAGAGAAGACTATGATGAACTTAATGTGAATACCTCTGTAAGAGTATTAACAGTGATTCACAATTTGCCATATTTCATCTTTTTTAATCTGTTTTTTCTTTGCTAAAGTATTTAAACCAAATTCGATATGTCAGGACATTTCACTCCTAAACACTATACAGTTCCTCCCCCAACCCCCCAAAAAGCTCATTTTCCTAATGTCATCTAACAAAATTGTCAATAATTCCTCTAGCTAACATCCAGTCTATTTTCAGGGTCCCTGATTGCCTCTTTACAATTGTGAAAAATGTCTTTCTGCAGTTGATTAGTTTCAGGATCAACATTTTGATGAGAATACTTTGTAAATGGCACCAAGTCCTCCAGACTGTATCACCTGAGGAGGGTCATAGCTAGTCTCACTGTTAGGACAGACAAGATTCACTAGTATGGTCAAGGTGACAGCTTGTTCTCTCCAAGAGAAAGTTTTTCTTTTCTCTTTATAATCAACAAGTAATAAGTGCTTGGAACCCTACCAATAACTAGTTCCCATTGGACTTCCTTCTAGAGTTTCATCATCTGTTGGTGACCATAGTCTGAATCAATTATTTCATTAGGGATTATAAAATAGATGTTTTTGGATTCTATCATTCCTTCTACACTTATCAGCTGGAAGTGCTCTATAAAACAGTACTTTTTGACATCAATTAGTACTATTTGGATACTTGCAAATATAAAATATTCTTGTACAGGAAAGGCACAATAAATGTTTATCTTCCCCCTTTAATTGCCATTATGGAAATAGAGAGTTTATGCACAAGCTATTTGCAATGGACATAGATTATTTTTTTGAGGGCTTTCTCTTTATTTTTTTTGTGTCCTTTTGATGGCCATTGTTTTTGCTGTTATAAATATGCTATGTTGAAAATTCCTAGGGTGCCTGGGTGGCTCAGTTGGTTGAACGTCTGACTCTTGATTTTTAGCTCAGGTTATGATCCCAGGGTTGTGGGGTGGAGCCCCCTCAGTGTGGAGCCTGCTTAAGATTCTCCCTCTGTCTCTCTCTCTCTCTCTCTCTCTCCCCCTCTGCCTCTCCCTGGCTCTCTCCCTGGCTCTCTCTCTCTCTCTCTCTCTCACACACACACACACACACACACACACTCTCTGTCTCTCTCTCAAATAAATTTTAAAAAAGAAAAAGAAAATTCCTGGACATACATGTGCAAACATTTCTACAGAATTAATTCCTACAAGAATTTCTGGGCCAAAGTGTGTACACACAATCAAAGCTTTGGTAGATCCTGCCAAATTGCCTTTACAGAGTTATATCATTTCCCACTGCAGCAAAGCATGAATGAGAATGTTTTCTCACACGCTTCCTGATACTATATAGAATCAATGTTTATAGTCTTCATAATATGATACTTTAACGACATTGGCACCAGCCTACCTTGGCTGGCTTGTCTCTTCCCCACTGAGCCTTTCTGTGAAATGACTGAAGAAACACACTGGAATTGCTCTGCCTAGGGGTATGTTTGATGGTATTACTTGGATTTGCCATGGCACCTGAGGAACTCTGAGAGATGGTGTAGAACATGCCTCAGAGTTATACCAACCAGAAGTGAGGAAGTTAGAGTATTTTTCTACCTCTTCCCCATCTACCAATGGATTGAGCACTGTGCTCAGGGTCATTGGCTCTGACGCTTGTGGCTCAGCCTGCAAGCTTACTTCCTGCCCAGCAAGAAAGGCTTATGGTGGAGAATGACAAGTGTTCTTAGTCTTCAGTGAGGTGAACGCTGAAAAGATATGGATGGGGCACCAACCATATCAGCTATAAGATCTCTGTCAGGAAGCCACACTTCATGCCCAAAGAAGCAAAATACAATAATTGTTCCATTGCCACAGACGGCAGAACATAGCACAGAAACAGATGTAAGATATGGAGCTCTTGAAACAGAGGTATAAATGAAGTGTTACAGGATTGGCAAATGCAGTAGGGAATGCGATGATGGGGACCAAGAGAGAGAAACCACGTACTAAGTTTAAGAGTATCTATGGCAGGCATTTTGCAAACCTCCTTAGTAACCCATTGATAATGATTGGGGTGATTCCAAATCATTCTGGGGCAATGACACCATGAGATAAGAGAATCTGGGAGAGTGAACAGGGAGGGGGACATTTAGAGTGGACAAGAAGAAAGATGATTCTCTTAACCACACCTGGTGAAGGTTTTTATCAACTCCCTAGAGAGGAGAAATTGGAAGATGATATAAGAACCTCACTATACATTTTCATATAGTTTATGGGATATTTTAAGTTAACCCCAGTCATTCTCAACTAATCCTTCTATAGTTTTCACAGAAAATCCTCAGTTAAAGAACTCTTGTAGGCACTGCTGTTATTATTTTTATATATGTTTAATTAATTAATTATATTCTTTCATTCCAGATACTCTGCTTAATTATTATTCTTTCATTCAAAGGGTAAACCACTGCCCAAAAGATGGCTAAGGGATCTGGAGTCAAACTTCTTGTATTTGCACCCCATCGCTACTAATTCTTATATTATATGACCTTGAGCAACTTTCTGAACGTCTCTGAGCTTCTGTTTCTCATCTGTGAGATGAGAAACCTACCCTGTAGGAATGTGGTGAAGATTTAATGAGCTGTCTACATAAATGCCTGGCATATTATGAGTACTCCATAAAAGTTAGGTATTTTGTAAGAATAACAGTTCTGGGAAGCCACAAGTCTAGAAGTCAAGGTTCAGGTGCTCTGAATAACTGGGGAAGCAGCTGTCCTTACGGAAGGCTGCTTCGTCACGCCTTACTTCCGTCTGAGCGTGCCCACACTGAAAGCGGGCATAGACTGTGGGGTCACGGCATCGGCATTTCACATTGTTCTTCTAGGCCTATGGGCAAACTCAAAATCATGCCTTCTGAGTGGAAAGACCCCAGAGCTGTGAGTCTTTATTGGTATAATAGAGAGTAGAAGCCTGTCCAGAGAAAAGTGCACCTAGAGAGGCTCAGAGGAAGGTCACATTGTGGGAACTGGCAGAAGAGGTACTTGACTCCAGTGATAAACAGGTAGGGCTACTTTGTCTCGAGGGCTGTGAGGGTCTGGTCCATGTGTGCCAAAATGCCGGTGATGAAAAGAAAAACACTGTGTCATGAGCATCAGAGCACAGAACTACCTGGCATATTTAACACCTTTGAAAAAGAAAAGAGAACAAAAATAAATAAACAACCCCCCAAAGAATTCCCAATATGATTATTGTGAGAACATACTTCTTTGGCATTAACTAGGGTCTGTCTGAATATACAGATCAGGAGGAATGAGATCTGTTTTCCCGAATATATCATCCTAAGAAACAGGCCAAATGAGAATGTAGTCTCCTTGGAGGTAAAAGCCAGTTGTAGAGCCCAGCGTAAGGGCTTTGATTAAAAAGCTTCAGGACGTGGATCCATTTCCTCTTGCGCCAACTTTGGCTCAATGCAATCTTCTCTCTTTCATTTCATCACAGAGTAAAGTGATTCTTAGGGCCAAGAAAAGTTATGGAAGCATCATAATTTAGTGAAAATATACTCAATGTTCACGCTGAGATTATAAAAATCTTACCAGTTTCAGGCTCTTTTCTATTTAACTCCTGGTAAGAGACACTTGAATAACTAAGAGGATAGAAAATTTTCTCATGGAAAATAGTTAAAAATGTTAAGGTCACGGGGCACCTGGGTGGTGCAGTCGGTTGAGTGTCTGACTTCAGCTCAGGTCATGATCTCACAGTTCATGAGTTGGAGCCCCACATCGGGCTCTGTGCTGACAGACAGCTCAGAGCCTGGAGCCTGCTGCAGATTCGGTGTCTCCCTCTCTCTGCCCCTCCGCTGCTCACACTCTGTCTCTCTCTCTCTCAAAAATAAACATTTAAAAAAATTAAAAAAATAAAATGTTAATGTCACAAGCCAGTGAAGAAAAAAAAAAAATCTCACTCAGAAATACCATGTTTGGTGTGCCTGGCTGGCTCAGTTGGCAATGTGCAACTCTTGATTTCAGTGTTGTAAATTTGAGCCCCACATTGGACTTAGAGATTATTTAAATTAAAAAAAAAATACTATGTTGAAACACTGAAAATCTTACTTTTTCTCCATACACACTTCATGGAAAGTAATTCTGAAGGTCAGATAATGTGAATACCTGAGTCGGAGTTGCCCATTGGAATTTAAGGGTAGGGGATAGAGGCTTAAGGAGTGACCCTTTGCAAAGGGATTTTATTTGTAGCAATTCTGAAGGTCAGGGTTTTGTAATTTTGTAACAAGACCATCCTCTTTAAGGCTTTACTCTCAACACCTGTCTTTCTTTGGGACAAGGGTGAGTATGACAGCAAAGACAAAACAGAAAAGAACCCATCTGAAAAAATGAAAACTCATCAATCTTTGGTTTCTGCTATGTTCTCTGGGATATCAAGAGTTAATTAGTTGATAAGAAACTACCACTCTTTAGCTATAGTTTTTCTACCAAAGCAGAAATATAGAACCTGTTCTAATTACAGAGAGTTTGTTGCTATTTTTTTTGTTTGGATTCTTTTCCCTAGTTTATGTTTCAGATACGAGTAAAAGTCCAACGAATGGAATTTAGAAACATTCCACAGTGAGACATAAACAACATGTAGTCAAATCCCAGTTCTCCCTGAGCTGTTCGCCTGAAGATTCATTTCCTGACGCCCCCGCCCCCTCCCTCACCCCTACCCCCCACCGCCTTTGCTGCAGAAATGGTCAGTGCTCTGGCTCCTTTCTTTTCAAGTGTGTCATGTCATTTGTTCTTGCAGTTTGGGGGGGGCTTTGTCCTTCACATACTCAGCTGATGTGAATGGTTTTATGGATAAGACATGGGCAACCTGGGTTCCCCTGAGTTCCATGCCTTCCAAGGCCAGGGGTGTGGAGGAAGCCATGGTATTGTGTGCATGCAATGGCTGTTGTCCAGTTCAGAGATAACACACAGTTGTTTCTACATTTGGTGAAATGTCAGAATCATTGCCTCATACAAAAGTGGGCAGAGCCAGTAAATTGGGCTAGAAAGAGATGGACAATTCATTATTCAAATTATCATGTCCCTATAAATTATTTGTGTCCCTCAAATGGGAAACTAGGTATAAGTGGAAAATCTGTGGGGAAAGGAAATTTAAAGAAAGGAAAGAAAAGGAAAGGTCAAAATGTTGTTTAAAGTTAAGTCATTCTAGATTGGTTCTCATAGGTTCCAAGACTTCTTGGCAAACAAGGAAAATGCATGAAACGGAAGGTGGGAACTGGGCAAGGTGTCTCCAAAGTTCTACTGGTCCTTTAGGGCTAAAGGGAGGTTATTTTAGGATCAGAAATATGTGCTTTGGAAACGTGCCTATTTTTTTAGTTTGGATTTTCCATAATTATTTCTCATGTTCTCCCTTATTTAGTCAAGTATTTTTTTAAATATCAATGATACACCGCAACGAAATTGAGAGCAACACAGTACGCGTTTACAAGCACAAAAAAATCAAATCAGTTTCAACTGGGTCAAGGGGAACTAAAGAATGGAGGGTGTGTCTATTCTTGAGTCAGAGTTTTGGTTGGGGATTAACATGTGGAAAACCGAAGGGGATTCCCATCCTGGAGTGACTTTCTGGGATTTTGGTTTTCTGCTAAAATCTTGGAAGATTTGTGTTTTACTCATAAGGGAGGCTATTTCCCATTATATACTTTGTTTAATGTCACACTTAAATACTAATGTTTATAAACTGCTTAATAGAAAAATTGGATACTTAAATTTTACTTCATGTCGTCAAAGAAGAAATATATCCTAGGTTACTATTTGTACAGATCCAAGTGTTGGTATATTATGTTTGCTAAAGAAAGGTGAAAAGTAGTTATTCTTAAGTGGCTTATCATCTGAAAATCTTAATGGTAAATTTCAACTTGTTCCTATTTTATTTTTTCTTTTTCCTGGAATAAACTTGACTTTATTTTGTGTAAGTATAACTTCTTGTCAAGACCATAAAATGGGTAGAACCGTGATATTTCATACCCTTTTATTTGTAGTTTTGCGGGAAAAGATCTCAGTAATAATATTATTAACAGACTAAAAATGTTTCCCCAGGATGTTTGACTTTTAAAATTAATTTGTAATCTAAAATCCGCAACGGGCAACTTCTATTTAAAGTATGATCTATGGTGTCAAAATGGTGCCAAATGGCCTGCTTCTGTCGTTCCCTTAAAAGAAAATTCCTTCTTTCCTCTTTTCTACGCCACTGCCTAGTCCCAGGAATTCCAAGTAGTAACTTTTTTGTATTTTATTATGATTTATAGGAATGATGTGTCATTATACATTACTTTTTTTTTTAATTTTTTTTTTCAACGTTTATTTATTTTTGGGACAGAGAGAGACAGAGCATGAACGGGGGAGGGGCAGAGAGAGAGGGAGACACAGAATCGGAAACAGGCTCCAGGCTCTGAGCCATCAGCCCAGAGCCTGACGCGGGGCTCGAACTCACAGACCGCGAGATCGTGACCTGGCTGAAGTCGGACGCTTAACCGACTGCGCCACCCAGGCACCCCTCTTTTTTTTTTTTTTTTATAAACAGTTTGGGGTGACTTTTTATTTTGGAGAAGCTTTTGTCAAAAGCTAAATAATGAATAATAAGAAGTGTTTATGTTTTTTGCAAGGGTAGCAGTGACTGAGAGAAGAAATAGAAGAGGAAACAGAAGACGGTGGCATTAGAAGATAAGGATAGCTCCTTGTGTAGGGTTTCCTCCTCCTATTGCCTAAGCTCCTAAAGGACAGGGAACGAATGTGGCAATGCTTTGAGGTACTGCCCCTCTAAGAACTCATAGTTTAGAGGAAAAGAGAGATGAGTACACAGAAACTATAGTACTAAACACACGAGGAATTTAGCAAGATTTTAGATTATTTTTTTAACGTTTATTTATTATTGAGAGACAGAGAGATACAGACCATGAGCAGGGGAGGGGCAGAGAGAGAGAGGGAGTCACAGAATCCGAAGCAGGCTCCAGGCTCTGAGCTGTCAGCACACAGCCCGACGTGGGGCTTGAACTCACAAACTGCGAGATCATGACCTGAGCTGAAGTGAGATGCCCCACGGACTAAGCCACCCAGGCGCCTCAGATTTTAGACTATTTTTAAAAGAAATACAGCTGTAGTCATCGTCAACCACAAAGAGTGAATTGAACGAACTGTCGCATAGTATCAAATTTGAGTTACTGATGATGACTCAAGTTCTTGCCGAAATGTTAGGCTTTTTTCACCTTTAAGTCATGTTAACACGTTCTCTCCAGTTTCAAGAGAAGCAATCTTAAATTGGAGTGTATGAAAAAGTTTAGTTTCCTGATAATTGGTTGTTTTGGGCACATGTCACAGTAAAAGGAAGAACAAAGAGGTTTTGCTCAGAATCAGGCCATTGTGGTTGTTTTTCTCCCAGGGTGATAGTCTTTGGGGACATATGCAGGGGTTGAGGGAAAAATCTTAAAAGCATCAGAATGTTAATATCAGCAGTGCCTGAGCTGCTTCATTGAATATAAAGCTAAGAAATCTCCTGTTAACTGATCACCGGGCCAAGTGTTGACAACCCATTCAGTTTACTGACGTTTATATAAAGCCCAGAGAGCTGCAGAGAATCAAATCAGATTTTAAAGCACTGGAAAGAATGACGCTGTTAAAACATAAATGTCTTTCTTAACAATTGGTCGTTATTGAAGGAGAAAATAGCAGGTTACTGAGATGAAATGTCTCAGGTCAATAATTGAGCCTCTGCCGGTCTCTATGCATCTGGAGCTACATGAAGAAGTAATTATGGGGCTCAGCGTGTCTCACTTCAAAGTTTGTCTCATGGGCCTTCCAGAGCCAGAGGACAATATCTCCCAGAGCCAGACGGTAAGAGGGGAAAAAATCCACCCCAGGGGAAGACAAATGTTTTGTAATAAGTGTGAGCAATTGGCTGAAGGGAACAATTACTTTTATCTCTGCTACTGAGCCTCTGGATTCTGCCAAGTATATTTATGCTCCTTGGCAAACAGTGAATTTTAATTTCTTGGCAAAACATACTCACAGACATCTCTTTTACAATATCTAGGAACAGATCCCACTTTGTAAACACTCATTCTACAGAGTTTAAAAGCTACGGTGGGGGATTAAATCACATATCCCTCCTTAAATCTTTGGAGAGGAAAGAATTCCTCATGAAAAGGGACATCCAGACAGTTAATAGGAAGGAGTCTCTTTTGTTAAGGGTATTTGGTCTGTCTCATCTCCTATTAAGTGTTCTTACTGGTTCTGAGAGAGTTTGAATTCTCGATATCACTTAAAAAACAGAACAATACCCTCTAGCCCACCCTATGTTTGCTCCTCGGTTCCTAGGCACTACAAGCTCTTTCTTTCTTTCTTTCTTTCTTTCTTTCTTTCTTTCTTTCTTGTGAGACAGTATAATTTCAACACCATCAAGTCACTGAGAACCCTGGAGAAAGTGATCAGTAACGTTACTAAGTGTCACTTGGCAGAATTCCCTATAAAAGCCAAACCAAGGAACTGGGCATAAGTGAGCTCCTGGCACACAGCACTAAACAAAACTGACAGAAATAAAACTTGGAGCTCCAGAAACCAATGGTCTTCCTGTGTGAGAAGATGCTCTGACAAGGAAAAATGTTTTGAGTAGTGACACAGATTGCCTCCTGGCTGTGGCCATGCTACTGAGGAGGAGACATTCTATGTGGGTTTGTGACTGGGCCCTAGCTGTTTTGATCAAAGGGAAAGGTATTGGGTGGAAGAATCACCAAGTTGAATTTTTCTTTTTTTCTCTTTTGTCTTCTAAGATCTGGTACATGGTAAAATGCAGCCCACTCACAGCCCCCAAGTTACATGTTATGGACAGTCCCTTGAGGGATATCCCTTAATTCCGATTCAGCTATCATTGACCAGGATTTAAAGTTTCATGGTTTAAGCCCTGTTTTGATAAGAAAAAACTATTCTTCACACTGAGCCGTGCTAATTCTACTTTCTCTAATCTAGAGCAAGGCTGATGGATTTGTGACAAATATAAGTCAAGACATTGTTAATGATCATTCATTCCAATAAGCTTTCAGAACTTTTCTCAACAGGGCACTCCAAGCAGTCATCACCCAAAAGACTTCTTATAAGGATATAAGAGTGTGTCAAGGCACCCAAGGGCAGGAGTGAAGAAATACCATGACTAGATCAAGAAGCAGAAGGCTCTTGAAGCCTTTTCTTTACCTTTCGTCTCTGTTCCTCATGAGCATATGTGGTGGGCAGGATAATGGCCTCCACAGATGTCCTAATCCCTGAAACCTGTGAAAATGCTATTTTACATAGCAAGAGGGACTCTGCAGATATGATCAAGTGAAAGATCTTGAGATCCCTGTCTTGAGATGGGGAGAGCATCCTGGATTACCCAAGGGAGCCCAGTGTAATCACAAGGGTCCTTAAAAGAGAGAGATAGGAGATTCAGTCAGAAGAGGAGATGTGACAATGGAAGCAGAGGTTGTGGTGTTGCAACCATAAACCAAGGGATGCAGCCAGCCTTGAGAAGACAGAAAAGGCAAGGAATGCAACCCTGCCAACCCATTTGAGACCTCTGACCTTCAGAGGCGTAAAATAATAACTGACTTGTTTAGGCCACCAAGTTTGTTGCGATTTATGACTGCATCGGCGGGAAACCAATACAACATTTGCTTCGTCTGGCTTTCTCTTTCGGCCAAGAGACTGGCTGTTTTCTCTGCTCCTCAGTTCATGTGGAAAGCACAGCCTCCCCAGAGTGCCCAAGGCTACATGTTGTAGATGCCATCACACACACCTGACTCAACTCTCTTGGCTCCTGAGACTCTGACTGTCTTGGTTCCATTCCTAAATCCCCAAAAGAGAAGGTGACCAGGTCAGCTTGGGTCAGGGGTTCCCCCTGTAGCAGGTCATTCAAAACCAGGTTGTAGGATCACACAGCATAAGCAAGGCTGCCAGGAACCAACTCCTGTGGTTTGCCTGGGCATCTCCCAGAGATGGTGGGAAGGGCAGGCCTCTCAACAGGTGTCTACTATGGTGTATATGCCTTCGTTTGTTAACCTCTTAAATTAAAATTTTTCCTCTACGAAGTCCATGTAGTGGGATGTTGTAGATTGCTAACGGTCCCACTGTTTCATTCTTCTATATATTTATATGTTTTGGTAGTGTCCTTCTAACTTGATCTGACCTTGGCCACATGCCTCGCTTTAGCCAACAGGACAAATGGTCTTATAAAACCACTTGCATATTTCTGCAAAGGAGCAGACCCTTTTGCTCAGACCCCTTTGCTCAGACCCTTATATTTCTCTCAAGAGCAGGCCTGGGGAAGCCTATTGCAGGATGGGAGACCAGGTAGCACAGAATAAATCATCCTAGCTGAGGTCATCCTAGACCAGCCAGTCCCCCGCCAGCTGAGAGCTGACCACAGGTATATAAGTGAGCCCAACTGGTTCAGTTCATATCAACACAATTGCTGAGCCAACCCCAGACTTATGAACAAGAATAGATGTTACCATTGAATTCCACTGAAGTTTCATAGTTGTTTGTTATACAGCATTATTGTGGCAATAGATAATGGATACAGGGCAATGTGATGTTTAAATATCATTTTATTTCCTTAACTCGATTGCCCTTAAGACTGATTCTTATTATCCTTGACAAAAATTGGCTTTCAGCATCTCAGCCAGAGATCAGACCTGAAGCATCAGAAGGGATGGAAGGCAGACTGATGTTTTTTTCAAATCTCCTATTTATCCATCCCTCTGGCACTATGCTAAGTGTTCTCCCAAAGTCTATCTCATAGAGCCTCATAGACACTCTTTATGGTAGGTTTGTTTATAGATGAGGAAACTGAAGCTCAGTGAGAGTTAAGTAACTTGCTCAAGTCGCTTGCATATTACATCCAAGAATTCAGATTTGATCCCGGATCTGTCTGTTGGAAAGCCTCTTTCTGATACAAGGCCCAGCGTCCTTCAGTGCTCATCATTCAGATGTAGCAAATAAAAATATAGGACATTTAGTTAAATTTGAATTTCAGATAAAAAAATGATTTCAGGGTGCCTGGGTGGCTCAGTCGGATGGGCATCTGACTTCAGCTCAGGTCGTGATCTCGTGGTCGGTGAGTTTGAGCCCCGCGTCAGGCTCTGTGCTGAGATCTCAGAGACTGCAGCCTGCTTCGGATTCTGTCTCCCTCTCTCTCTGCCCCTCTGCTGCCCGCACTCTGTGTGTGTCTCTCTCTCTCAAAAATAAATAAACATAAATTAAAAAAACCAATTTCTTGTTTATCTGAAGTTGAAATTTATTGGTGTCTTGTAATTTAACTGGCAACCCTACCAACAAGAAGCTTACTTGGTGGGGGAGGGATATGTAAAAAGTGTGGTAGAGTTCATCCCACTCTAGTGATAATATATTTGAAAATAACAGATTATTACACCTGTAGAAAAGGTCATGAGCTCTCTGATGATTTACAAGGGAAGGATGCTGAGGCTCCTACTCTCACACTCCTGAGTCTTTAACTTTTTGTAAGGTTTGTAACCTCAAAGGCCTCTGGTCATGTGCTCTTGGGATATTCTCCCAGCCACAAAGTGAGAACATTCATGCCCCTTTGCTATTCTTTTCTAGGCCACCTTAGGGAAGTATAGAAATTATATGGTGTATGTTGCTGGCTATTAATGAATCCAAAGTCTGAAGATAGAGGATTTTTTTTCTGCCTATGCAGAAGAAATTAAGGGAAGATCAGAGTACGTGAATAATAGCTAGCCATATGCCAGGAATTTCTCTAAACATTTAAAATAGATTAACTCACATAATCCACACAAAAACCCGATGAGGCAAATGCTATTATCAACATCTCATTTTATAGATGAGGAATGAGAGAGGTTAAGTTAGCAATCTAAGGTTGCACAGCTAGTCAATGGCAGTGCTGCCAGAGTTCAGATGTATAACCACTATGCTATGCTGCCTCTCACCTAGTATCTACTAAATTTCTACTATGTGCCAGGCATTGTCTTGAGACATAGTAGTGAACAATACAGTTTCTGCCTCTATGAATCATACATTCTGATGAGGGAAGGTAGAAAATGGAGGTGGAAAAAATATCCAATAGTGATAAGTGCTATGGAGATAATAAATCAGGGTCATGTGATAGAGAGTTTCTGGTGAAAGGATGGCTGCACTAGAATAGGGAACGATTTTTTAAGGAAGTATCATTTGAGCTGAGATTTTGTTTAAAAAGGAGCTCACTATGCAAAAATCTGGAGGAAGAATATTCCAGGAAAAGGGGACGCTCTTGTGGCAAAGGCATTTGAGAAACAGAAGTAATTCAGCACTGCTGAGATAAAAGAGGAATGGGAGAGAGGGGTAAGACGTGGCCCAATGGGTGGGTCAGGTCACAAGGTCATTTGTAGGCCATGGTGAAGGAAGATTGCATTCTCAGTAGGATGGACAAATATTGGAGGGCTTTAAGCATGGGAGGGACATGATATGATCTTGAGTTTTAAGGATCACTATAGTCGTTACATGAAGAAGAAACTGAGTCAGTGCAGGGTGGGTGTGGTTGGTAAAAGCAGAAGTAAGGGAATCTGGAGGCTATTGCTGTAGCTCCTGACAGACATAGGATTTTGCACAAGGGTGGCCAAGTGGATGGATACGTTTGAGGGGTGGAGTTGGCAGGACTTACTGATGGATTATAAGTAAGGAGTATGAGAAGGTGAGGAAGGAAAGCAGATATGCAGGTATTTGGTTTGAGCAGCCTGCTGGGTGTGGTGCCATTTAATTAACATGAGGAAGCCTGGGGAAGGAGCAGAATAGAGTTCTGTTTTGACCATGTTAAGTTTGAGATTCTTAAAAAACATCCAAGAAGGACTACCAGGGAATCAGATGAACTGGCATCCTCTACCTCCTTTGCCTGTGTGTCCTTTCTCTTTTCTGCTCCATGTAAACCCAGAAACAGAACTCAGAGGCTCTGGGATGGCTCAGTTGGTCAAGCATCTGACTCTTGGTTTTGGCTCAGGTCATGATCTCACGGTTCATGAGACCAAGCCCCACGTCAGGTTCTGCTCTGACAGCACAGAGCTTGGGATTCTCTCACTCCCTCTCTCTGCCCCTCTTCTGTTCTCTCTTTCTCTCAAAATAAATAAATAAAACTTAAAAAAAGAAAAGAAACAGAACTCAGCATGTCTCTTAGATCTTTAAATAGCACTCACTCATACAGCAATGTAAACTGAAGATTTTGTTCAGGACATGGGGGAGGCATTTTATGTCATAAATCTCATAACAAACAGCTTAAACACTAATTAGACAATTATTTCCCAAAGGCCTTTCCTGGTCCTTGGCCATGTATTCACAGGAGTTTCTCTCTGATCTTTCTTCTGTAAAAGAAGTACACCAGTGTTTTAAGCTCTTCTCTTTTTCAAATGTATTTCTGCTGTGCACTGACTGCCTTCAGACTGCAAAGTCCTCTCTCTGTTATTAAACAGAACTATTCCACTCTACCATTCTGCTTATACCCTAATTTACATTCCTGGACCCATGAAGCTGCTTAGCAAGGAAAGTCCCCCTTAAGTACCACGGCCCATTGACCTAAAGTTTGGAAGGTTTAGGGCTATAAATGAAAGTAAATGTTTTCTGTTTTGTAAGTGTGCATATGCGCACACATAAAAACTAGTATCTTGGTCCTTGCCCGTCATTATAAAGAATTGTTCTTTAGAGATCAATGGGTAAATTGTTCATGAGCTATTTATCACTATGGATTTTAATGTGAGATGGTCTTGTTTCACTGTGCTTATGATTTCTTCCTATGTAAAAAGATGGTTTTCTTGGTTAAGGATGATTAGAATCCTAGCATAGTTCTTTTCGTTTTTGTTGTTCAATCTTCTAAGACTAGAGGATAGAACCTGCGTGCTTCATCTGTCTTGGTTGGATGATGCAATCCATGATCCATGTGACCACCTATCACCATTCTTTTTTTTGTTAATTTTTTTTTTTTCAACGTTTATTTATTTTTGGGACAGAGAGAGACAGAGCATGAACGGGGGAGGGGCAGAGAGAGAGGGAGACACAGAATCGGAAACAGGCTCCAGGCTCTGAGCCATCAGCCCAGAGCCCGACGCGGGGCTCGAACTCACTGACCGCGAGATCGTGACCTGGCTGAAGTCGGACGCTTAACCGACTGCGCCACCCAGGCGCCCCCACCTATCACCATTCTTAACTGGTACCAACTAGGTGCTGGGTCCTGTGCTAAGTAAGTAGGACCATGTTCCTGCCCCCAAATTTATATTCCATCAGGAAAGGTTGTGCTCCAGAAAATTCTGAGTAATGAGTGTGTAGGAAAATGTTATGAATTTTACTGTTTACTCTGCTTAAGGAGTAAGTACTCTCTCCTTATTTCAGAAAGCCTGATGTGCATATAATAGTCACCAATCCTACCAAACAAATCCCATCTTACTATAGCATTTACTGGCATGCAATATTTATAAATTTGTGATGATTCTTAGGAACAGAATTCTCTGCTTTATCGCCTGTGGTAAGCTTAAAAAGAGCCCCCAAACACTAAGTCCCGGCTTCTGCCAGCTAACTCTGCACTAGGAAGGAGTGTTTATTAGTTTGCAAAAGTAGCGTGTAAATGAAGCATTCCTGCACGCTAAGCAAGCAAGCGATCCAGACGCATCGCACCGAGAAGAAATCTGAACTGTGGGGCCTCTGAAATCTCTTGGCCCTTCTGTCAATGACTTGTCATTTCGGAACGGCTGTTTGAATGCTAATTCACAATGTGCAGCCCAGAAAATCAACAGTGGGTCAAATGAGTGGTGAGAACATTTTTCATTTGTTATCCTTCAGAAAACACGAGCTGGTGTCAGGAAACAGCCTCCAAGGTAAATGGGTAGGAGATCACTTTTTTTCCAGTTGCAATTATAATAGCAAAGGCAATCTAAAAAACTGGTTGATTCGATCAGTAGCGTTATGGCTTATATCAGATTTAAGTCAATAAGCAAATAAATGAACCCACGGTCTATGCAAAACATTGGGTGAGTCAGGAATGGGTGATGATTTTTGTTCTGGATTTGTCACTTGGCTGCCTTCTCTGAAAGAGCAACAGGAAGTGCCCTTAGCTGACTGCAGCACACAGTGTCCTAGGCAGACGTACAAGGGTCTGGGCAATGGACTGTCCAGGGATATCTCGGACTGGGTGTGTCACCAAAGTCGTTGTGAGATCTGTCTTCAGAGAAACACAACTTGGCTACTTCTGTTGCATGAAGCTCTCTTTCTCTCTTTCTCTCAAACACATACATACACGTGCACACACGTGTGCACACACACGCACACATAGATACCTTATGTAGTCGATTTTGTCACCATAGCAAAATTTACACATTTTTGTACTTCGTCTTTGCAGAGTTGCTTTGTACCTTATTTCCCTACACTAACAGACTATTGGCTATTTTATTCTGAAAAATTTTAGACTCACAGAAAGCCTGGAAAGTAATATAACAAAAACGTGAGTGCTTACTATTCAGAATTAACACATATTAACAGTGTGTTTTATTTGCTTCAGATTTTTTAAGACATAGAAATTAGAGACAATGTCTTTTTTGTGCCATTCCATTTTACCCCTTCCATCCTGGGACACAGCCCCACTGGGAAGTTGCTGGGTGTTCTTTCCTTCTAAGATTTTATATCTTTTACTACACATGTCTGCATTGACGAAAACATTTGGTTCATGTTTATATTTTAAAATCTTAGGCAAGTATCAGTTTATCCTATAAATCAGTCTGAATCTTGTCTTTTTAAAAAACAATATTGTTTTTGAGATCTATCCACACGAAAGCATTTAGATCTAGTTTATCCATTCAGTCTAACTGATGTGGGACTATTCTACAATTTATCTATTTATTTAAGGCTCTTTCCTCTCCCCATCCCTTTTGGCAGTAACAGACAGTGCTATTTTGGGCATATATGCATACATCTCCTTGTACGAAAATAATATTCTCTATAGCATGTTTCTAAAAGTGGAATTCCTGATCAGTACAATATACAGATTTTTCAATGTTATCAGCTATTGCCAAATTGGTCTCCAAAGATGTCCCAATGTGCACCACTACTGGCTATGTATTAGAATTCTATTTCTATTATATCTAGTTATTCTATAATTCTATTTCCTTATATCCTCACTAATACCAGGTATTATCAAACTTTTGAAGTATTACTTGTCTGACAGGTGCAAAATATGTTTTCATTTGCGTTTTCCCAATTACTGCTGAGGCTGAACATTTTGTCGTACTTTTTTTTTTTTTTTTTGCCATTTAGTTTCTCTCTTGTATAGGTTTGCTTCATGGTGTCTGTGCTCATGTTTCCATTGTCTTATTTGTATTTTCTCATAAGTTTATGGAAATACCTTTTTATATTCTTGATACTATGCTTTTTTTCTCTTGTTTTTAATATATATAATTTATTGTCAAACTGGTTTCCATATAACACCCAGTGCTCACCCCAACAAGTGCCCTCCTCAATGCCCATCACCCACTGTCCCCTCTCCCCCACCCCCCATCAACCCTCAGTTTGTTTCCAGTATTTAAGAGTCTCTTATGGTTTGCATCCTTCCCTCTCTGTAACTTTTTCCCCCCTCCCCCTCCCCCCCTGGTCTTCTGTTAAGTTTCTCAGGATCCACATATGAGTGAAAACATACGGTATCTGTCTTTCTCTGCCTGACTTATTTCACTTAGCATAACACTCTCCAGTTCCATACACATTGCTACAAATGGCCAGATTTCATTCTTTCTCATTGCCAAGTAGTATTCCATTGTATATATAAACCACAATTTCTTTATCCATTCATCAGTTGATGGACATTTAGGCTCTTTCCATAGTTTGGCTATTGTTGAAAGTGCTGCTATAAACATTGGGATACAAGTGCCCCTATGCATCAGCACTCCTGTATCCCTTGGGTAAATTCCTAGCAGTGCTATTGCTGAGTCATAGGGTAGATCTATTTTTAATTTTTTGAGGAACCTCCACACTGCTTTCTAGAGCAGCTGCACCAGTTTGCATTCCCACCAACAGTGCAAGAGGGTTCCCGTTTCTCCACATCCTCTCCAGCATCTTGATAGTATGCTTTTTGACTGCATGAGTGGCAAAAGTCTTTTAGAGTTTGTGGATTGTCCTTATACATTATTTATGGTGTCTTTTACTGGATAGGAGTATTGCATTCTAATGTATATAATGTCTCATTGGTGCTTTTTCTATTGTGAAATACACATAGCAGGAGATTGACCATTGGTGACGTTTAGTACCTTCACAATGATGTGCAATGCAACCATCATCACCATCTACTTTCAGAACATTTTCATCACTCCAAAAGGCACCCATACCTGTTAAGCAGTCACTCCCTATTCTGCCCCTGCCCCAGGCCAGCAACCACTAAATCTGCTTTCTGTCCCTATGAATTTGCCCACTCTGGATACTTCACGTGAATAGACCTATATAACATGTGGCCTTTTGTAACTGCTTCTTTCACTTAGCATAATGCTTTCAAGCTTCATTCATGTTGTAGCAAGGTATCAGTATTTCATTCCTTTTTACAGCTGAATACTGATTTGTATGTACCACATACACATAATGTGGACGATCCACATTTGTTTATCCGCTCATCAGTTAATGGACACTGAATTGTTTTCATCCTTTTGGCTATTGTGAATACTGCCGCTATGAACATCGGCATACAAGTATCTGTTTGAGACCGTGTTTTCAATTTTTTGTGGCATATTTATAGGAACTGCTGAGTCATAAATGAAATTCCAAGTTTAGCTTTCTGAGGAACACCCAAAAATGTACTCCACAGTAGCTACACCGTTTTACATTCCTACCAGCAATGTATGAGTGTTCCAATTTCTCCACATCCTTATTAACACTTGTAATTTTCCATTAAAAAATTACTATTATTATAGCTATTCTAAAAAGCATGAGCTTTACCTCATTGTGGTTTTGACTTGCATTTCCCTAATGGCTAATGATGTTGAGCATCTCTTCATGTTTGCTTGTTGGCTATTTTTATATCTTCTTTGGAGAAATGTCTATTCAGGTCCTTTGCCCATTTTTTAAATGAGTGGTCTTTTTGTTATTGAGTTGTCATAGTTCTTTATATATTCTGGATACTAGATGCTTACTGATTATATGATTCGCAAATATTTCTCCTATTCGGTAGGTTCTTCTCACTTTCTTGGTAGTGTCCTTTGATGTGCCAAAGTTTTTAATTTTGATGAAGTCCAATTTATCTATTTTTCTTTTGTTGTTTATGCTTTTGATGTCATATCTAAGAAATCATTGTTAAATCCAAGGCCATGAACGTTTACCCCTATGTTTTCATAAGATTTTCCTGGTTTTTTTTTATGGTTTTATGGTTTTATATTTAGGTCTTTAATCCATTTTGAGTTAATTTTTATGTAATTGAAATTTCTTATAACTTATAGATGTTTTTCCTATATTCTCAGTACTAATGCTTTTTTTTTTGGTTAATGGATTACAAAAGTCTTTTAGAGTTTGTGATTTGTCTTTTTACTTTATTCATAGTGTCCTTTATGGTGTAGGAGTATTACATTTTATTGTATACAATTTATTATTTGTGCTTTTTGGATCTGTTCAAGAAATTTTTCTCTTTCTGAGGTCATAAAATTATTTGCCTGCATTCTTATATTTTCTTTACCTTTAGGTCCACAAAATTTATCTAGAATTTATTTTTATGTATGAGGTAGGATTCTAATTATTGTTTGCCTACATGGATAGCTATTTGTTTTAACAGAGTTCATTGACTTCCCTCCTAATTTGTAATATTACCTCTGTAATATGCCAAGTTCTGGGTTTTGTTTGTGTATACCTCTTTGTGTGTCAGCCAATTTTTATTACTGCAGCTCTATTGTAAGTCTTAGCATCTAGTATGGCAAATCCCTTCTCCTGGTTCTTCAAAATTGCCTTGGTGTGGTAGGCGAAATAATGCCCCCTGGCCCTCTTAAATGTTTGCATCTTAATCCCTAGAACCCTTTTACCTAACATGGCAAAAGGGACTTTGCAGAGATGGTGAAACTAATGATCTTGAGATGGAGAGATAATCCTGTACTATCCAGGTGAACCCAGCGTAATCTCAAGTGCCCTTAAAATGGAAATCAGGAGGGTCAGAGTCAGCGAAGGAGATAAGATGATGGAAGTATAAGTCAGAGTGATATGGCCGTGAGTCAAGGAATGTAGGCAGCCTCTAAAACCTGGCAAAGGCAAGGAATGGATTCTCTCCTAGAACCTCCAGAAGGAACACAGCCCTATTGACACCTTGCTCTTAGCTCTGTAAATCTCATTTTGAACTTTGGAACTTCAGAACAGTAGGATAATAAATTTGTGTTGTTTTAAGTCACTAAGTTTGTGGTAATTCATTATAGCAACAATAGGAAACTAATACACTTGATTATTCTTGTTCTTTTCTCCTCTACATGAATTTTAGAATAATTTTATTAAGCTGCACACACATCCACAAATTCCACAAAAAATATCAATTGGAATTGCATGGGATTTATAGATACTTTGAATTTGATAGGAATTAATATCTGTACATTATTGAGTCTTTCCACTTACATATCTGTACATTTATTTAGTAAGTCCTTTATGTCTTTAAGTATTACAGTTATCATAAAGGTCTTGCATATCTTTTGACAGATTTGTGCTGAGGTACCTTGTAGTTTTTACTGTTCATGGAACAGAATTTTAAAAAATTATATTTTCTCATTTGTAATTGTTTGTGTATAAGAAAACTATGTGTTTTTTCAGCTTAATCTTTTTTCCCAGTAAACTTTCTGGACTTAAAAAAATTATTAGAATAATTTGCCTAAAATGCCTATTGGATTTTCCATATAGACAATCATTTACAAACAATGTATCTTTCCTTCTAGTACTCATCCTTCTTGTTCCTGTATCTTGTCTAACTGCATGGATTAGGCTTCCAGGTGAGTAGAATAGAATAGTGGCAGTATTTCCTTCTTGTTGTAGTTGACTAGCTTTGTGGTTATGTATATATTTTTCCCTATTTTGAATAATGAAACAACTTGTACTGTTTGGGGAAAGCCTGTCCAAATCATGGAGACTAGCTACCTCTTTTCATACTGTCAGCTCTACAAAAATCTTTCTAGAATGGACCTCTACTTCATACCATTTGTTTCCTTTGGCCCAAAAGACAGCCTTCTTGGGAAAGTTGGTAGGTCACTCTTACAAACCCTGTTTATGGTATGAAGTTTAAAATATCCCCCAAAAGGAGCGATCAACCAAGTAAAGCTTAATAACAATATTATCTTTTTTTTTTTTCTAGGATTTCTTTTATTGGTCTAGGATATCCAGGATAGATATCTAGAATAGCTTTTATCAGGCTCCCACCTCCTCAGTGACATGACTGAGCAACTTGCAGAAGATATGGTGTATTCTTGGAGTAGCACGTGGATCTGATCCCAAATCCAAACAAACTGAAGGAGATGAACCCAGCCCCTGTTGAAGGTGCAGCTGGCTCAGCTGCTGTCTTGTGGAGCTCTGGGAGGAGGTGGGAAACTGAGGGCCCAGCCTTCGCATGCCAGTCAAGTGGGCCAGCAAACCCACAACAATGTGTATGACCTCTAATGGTGCCTGACCTTATACCAACATCCCAAGCATAAACATGGCTGCTGTTTCACTCTGTCTTCAAATCTGAAAAACATTTCTCTTGTGGCCAATCTGAACCCAGGACCATGCAGAGAGGGAAACTCTGGGAAACGTAGTTTTTAGCTTAACCATGTTGATAATAAAAAGCCACCATAATTGTTGTCTTGCTCGTCAGAAAGTATCCTATGTATATCACATCATGTTGACCGCATACAGAGTACCTCTACTGGGCCAAGTAAAGGCCAAAAAATTTAAAATTTTTAATAAAAGTCTATGAAGGCTTCACTTGAAAAATATTTCTTATGTTCCAACATTGGACATTGTCTACTATGTTTTCCAGAGTCTGTCATGGTTGACAGTTGACTTTTTCTCTTTATTTATTTGTATTAGAAAATAAATGTCTACCACATCATTGTTGCAAAAGACAGGCCAAACTTTTAAAAAATAAATATATATCATTATACATGATTATATGTTGCATATGTGATTTACCATTGTAACTTTCCTCGAATCCTTTCTGGAAGTACATGGGACACAAAAATAAAAACAGAATATTTTCCTGAGGATGTTTGATTTTCACAGAACTTTCCAAAGAAAGTTCAAACAAGAATCCTCTTAACACTTGCATTTCTGAAGAAGAATCCTGTCAGTGATCACTTTTTATTTACTGACATTTGGAAACAAGATATATGCTCATAATGATCTCTTTACAATGAAAGTACAAGTTCTCTTCTTTTTTTTTTTTTTTTTTTTTTTTTTTTTTTTTTTTTAACGTTTATTTATTTTTGAGACAGAGAGAGACAGAGCATGAATGGGGGAGGGTCAGAGAGAGGGAGACACAGAATCTGAAACAGGCTCCAGGCTCTGAGCTGTCAGCACAGAGCCCGACGCGGGGCTCGAACTCACGGACCGCGAGATCATGACCTGAGCCGAAGTCGGCTGCTTAACCGACTGAGCCACCCAGGCACCCCCAAGTTCTCTTCTTATGTGTGTATTTGTTAGTTTTGTGTGTGTGCTCCTTTTTTGGCCAAAGCTATATGCTCTTGTTGCCCCTGATTCTTGGGTAAAAATTCTTTACTCAAAATAAATAGTCTGAATACAAAACAAAGCTTTTAGATAAAGATTTAAAGTGAAGCCTATTGAAAAGTTTTTGGTATACAGTACCTGGCCTACTTCATTGTTTACGTCACTTTTGAGATCTTATCTTTCATTTCTTAGGAAACTCAAACTACAGCTTTTAATTTTAACCCCTGGGGTATTGTTCTTTGGCAGAAGAAACGAAGATTCTATCAGTTTTATTTTATGTTTTGCCTTGAGAAAAATTCTTGTAAAATAATAGATCTAAGTATAACACCATTATTTCTGCAATATAGGAAGTCTTCTTGGGATATGAAATTTTGTGACTGAACAAACTGGATTTCCCTTATTCAAAGTTCTTGTTGAGTTAAAATATGGTAAAAAGGTTCACAGAGATATATCTGACTGAAGCAGCGTTAAGTGTTTTTTGTATTTTTCTTAAAAGTTGAACACTATTTGTAAGGTTATTTGCAAGGGGATAAACAACTAGCATCAGGTGTGTTTTTCTACCTGTATTCAGTTTCTTTTATAAGTTTGGATGATGGTACAGTTCCACAGGTATTGCTGTGATGCTTATTGTATTACCATAATTAGGATCTCAGAAGCTATGGTCCATATGGAATAAGATGAATTTTTTTTTTGTAAATTAAAAGAAAACATTTTAAAGATATGTATTCAGAGGTACATACAGTATATATATACAGACAGTACATAGAGAAAAAGCAGCGCCTGGATTAATTTTAGTTGCTCTAACAAGTTTTAGCAAAGAGTTACAAACATGCTATTGACCATAATGTTGAATTAGTTTGATTTTCGTTAGTGTCATGGTAGGAATAAAAGGTCAGGAATACCTCCCTCAGAGACTTAAAAATGGGTGGCTATAGAGGCGCCTGGGTGGCTCAGTTGGTTAAGCGTCCGACTTCAGCTCAGGTCATGATATCGCAGTTCACGAGTTTGAGCCCCACATTGGGCTCTGTCCTGACAGCTCAGAGCCTGGAGCCCTTCTACGGATTCTGTGTTTCCCTCTCTCTCTGCCCCTTCCCTGCTCGTGCTCTCTCTCTCTCTCTCAAATAAAATAACATTTAAAAAATGGGTGGGTATATTCCAGGACAGAGAAGCAGAGGTGCTGCAGACCAAGGGGCAACATGAGCCCAGGCGTGGAGGGATGAAGCTGGAAGTATGGCTGCCCTGAGACCAGACACGACAGGTACCTCAGATAAGTGCAGGGAGTGAGCAGACCCAGCCCACCCTTGCTTGCCTGCTAAGGAGCTTGCGTTTTACCCTGGGGAAGACAGGGAGCCAGTGATGATTTAGAAATGAATTGGTTCTGGGGGCGCCCGGGTGGCTCATTTGGTTATGCCACCCACTCTTGATTTCAGCTCAGGTCATGATCCCACCATTTGTGAGTTCAAGCCCCATGTTGGCTCTGCAATGACAGTGTGGAGCCTAGGTGGGATTCTCTCTCTCTCCCCCCCCTCACCCTCTCTGCCTTGCTCCCACTTTCTCCCCCACACCAATTTCTCTCTCTCAAAATAAATAAATAAAAACTTAAAAAAAAAAAAAGAAATGAATTGGTTCTGGACAATAGTTACAGGTTAAACTCCTAGGTCCTAGAGGTGAAATGCTATAGAGTGAGGTTTTATTTCTGGGAACTTCATAAAAAGAAAAACCCCAATCATGAAAACAAACAGAAAAGAAACAATACAGAAACATATGCTTTTACAAATGTGTGTCAAGAGCTATGCAGTGAAGGCTACTTTGGGTTTTTTGTTTGTTTGTTTGTTTGTTTTTGCATAAACTGTACTGAAGTTGTCTTCTTTCCTTGCAAATCTTCCTGTAACAAACATGGGGATTTTTTTTCCCAAAGACCTTTGGCCCCAGTTAAAAATTGGGGTCTCTTGTCTCTAAACTGCTAGCTGACAATTAGATTCATCCATTCATTTACTTAGTAAATATTTATTGAACACCTATTATGTGAGATATTGTTCTGCCATCACGGAGGTTTTTTTTCCCACTCGGAGAGAAAGCACCTGCACAGGCACACACGCACCCCTCTCCCGAACTACAATGCCAGGTAGTGAGAAAGATAATAAGGGTTATAAAGAAAAATGAACAGACTGAGGGGAAAAGGGAAGAGAGTGGTGGGAATCTTCTATAGTGTTGTTTTTATAAGTCAAGGAAGATTTCTCTGTGGAAGTGACATTGGAGCAGAGCCATGAATGAAATGAGAGAGAAAGCAACGAGGCTGTCCGGGGAAAAGACCAGTAGGAATGCCTCCAAATGTCTGGACGGCATGGAGATAGGTGGGACAGCGGCTCAAGTCACTACCTCTTTGGTGATTCCTTGCTGTGAACACAGATGGAGATTCGATCACCTATATCATCTCTGACTTCACTGAACTTCTCAGAGTCTTCAGTCAACTCAGATTTGTTGGTAACATGTCCGTCATTGGATAGATACCAATACGATGATGGTATTGGTGGTGGTGGTGGCCTATGTGTGTGTGGCTTTATGATAAGACAGCTTTGAACAACAGAGGGTTAAAAGTCCATACACTGTAAACATGGGATCTTAATAACATGATTACATTTTCATAAAAAAAAAAAATCCATGATGATAAAGCAACCAGCGTTTTTAAAAAGCACTTGAGGTGGGCAAGTACTGCCCTCATGATAGAGGTAAGAAAAGAGGCTTAGAAAGTCTAAGCTAACTTGCTCAAGATTATACACTCAATGCCGATGGCTAGGTTTGAAATGAGGTCTGTCCAGGTTCAGAGTCCAAACTTGATACCAACCACAGTGCTGGACTGTCTCCAATGGCAATGCCACTGAGGGCAGTATGGAGGATGTGAGTGTTAAATAGAATGAGGCAGTACTTCTGACTAGTTTCCTGACAACCTGCTCCCTCACCTGGATATTCTGTTAACTTAGTCTCCAGAGTAAATGCAATTCTTCTCTGCTTTTAAGCATATACTTATAACAGAGCAGACAGATTTCTTAGGAGGACAAGGTCTTATGGGAATTCATCTTTAAGAATGATCTTCATTTGTAAGGTTCAAACCTTATAGTGCAGGTTGAACTGAGAAATAAGGTTGAAGTAGGGCTATTTTTTTAAGTTTATTTATTTATTTTCAGAGAGAGAGAGAGAGACAGACAGACAGACAGACAGAATCCCAAGTAGGCTCCATGCTGTCAGCGAGGAGCCCGACAAGGGGCTCAAACTCACGAACTGTGAGATCATAACCTGAGCCGAGATCAAGAGTCAGATGTTTAACTGACGGAGCCACCCAGATGCTCCTGAGGTAGGGCTGTTTTAGAGATAAGAATGAACCTGTGATTGTTTAGAAGCTGTAGAAGTCCACAAATTCAATCATAGCACAGGGCTAAACCTCTGGATGATAAATCATGTTTTTTGGGGGGCAGTATCATTTCTCCTGTGATATCTAAAATTAAGTTAATGCATAGATAGCTGCATTTCTCCCCCCCCACCACACACACACACCCCAGAAAACTGCACATAGTTGTAAATGTGTTTGGTCTCCTTTCCCTTAATGGAAATGTGATGATAATTGTATAAATTCTTTAAGCCAAACCATTAGCATCATACTGACGCTTAGCCTGACTTTTTGCTGAACAGGTTGGAAAGATTAAGATAACAGCTCTTCCCCTGCCATTAAGAAATCCATCCTTAATATTTGGTTTTGGTTTTCATTTCAGAGATAGCCATTCACAGCTCAAAAACAAAAATATGTAAGAGAAATGGAATCAGAGTGATTGAAAATAGAATCTGATTTTAGTATACATTGTTCATTTCTCCCTGTGTACAAAAAGTATGAAATTTATTGTCTTCTTTCTGTTGCAGGGACTGTGCCTGCCATTTCATTAAAAAAAATTGTTTCATGTTGAAACAATCATAAACTCACAGGAACATTATAACTTTTTTCCTTGAATTATTTGTGATTAGTTCACAGAGGTTTTGTCCTCATCCCCGAATGCATCAGGGCGTCTCCAAAGGCGTTCTGCTACGTAACATGCTGTAATAACCCAGTGGATGTCATCACTACCATCTAGTCCTCACACTCGTGTAAGGTGTGCTGGTTGTCCCAAGGTCCTTCGTAGCAGCGGGGTCTAGTTCAGAGTCACATGCTGCCATGACTTGTCCTGTCCCTTTAGCGTCCTTCAGGCCGGACCAGTTCCTTACTCTTCCCCTTGATTTTCATGACCTTGACTGTTTTGAAGATTAACAGGCCAGGCATCTTATGGAATGTTCTTCAATTTGGGTGAGTCTGTGGTTTCCTCATGATTAGATTCAGGTTATGAAGTTCTGACAGGGACCAATACCACAGGAGTGACCCCGTGTTCTTATCCCATCCAATCTTCCGGCTCACGGTGTAAATTGGTTCCATTACTGATGATGTTTACTTGGAGCCCTGCTTACATTAGACTCTGTCAGGATTTCTTACTGTAAAGTAATTCTTTCCCTTGTATAATGAATACTTATCTTGTTAGGAGTACTTTGAAACCATATAAATATCCTGTTTACGGCTCCCTCTTTCCTTAGGAACTTATTTTCATGCACAAGATGCTCCTGGTTGGTCTTACATTTTCTCTGCCCCTGGCAACACTAGTGAACAACACTAGAACACACGCACCCACACCCACACCCACCCACCCACACACACGTATTTATTTCCACATTTATCTGTATATACTGAAAAAATATGAATTAATACCAGTGCCCCCCAATTCCAATCCCATACTATAGCACTCATGCTACTTTTCTCTCTTTTTATGTGTTTTTTTTTTTTTTTTAACAGTGACAAGCCTGGTTTCCATTATCCTCAATATATTTGCTGGTTGCTAAGTCCATTTGTGACTGATCTCCCATCCTCCCCATAACCCTCTTCCCCACATCTCCTTCTTTCTGCTCAACATTCCCCAGTCTGAGCTCCACCCCACATGGACACCATCCTCATTCTACTTGAGCTCTGACAGCACATGCCAGGTGGCCCCCACAAGTATGTGTTCTTCTCATCCTGCTTGGGCTCCTAAACTCTGTTGCTAGGCTGTCCCCTTACAGAGATGCCCTTCCCTCCCGCTCAGGTTCTGAGTCCCTACACCAGTTCACCTCCTGTGTGGATAGCCTCCTCTTTCCCCTTGAGATCTGATAACCCACACGAGTTTGTCCCTCTGAATGCACTGTAAGATACTGTAACACTGGACACCAGAAGACACAACAATCTCTCCCTCCTGGAACTCACAATCTAGTGCAAAGGGACAGACCATGAATGTTATAAATATGTCCACCTTGAGGTATGTTTAAGGTCATTCATGCTAGAAAATGACAGAACAGGATAAAGGGAATGAGGAGTGAGAGTGGGGGTGCAATTTTAGGAAGGGTAGTCAGTCAAGGCCTCACAAGAAGCTGTCACTAGAGTAAAATTTTGAAGAGGAGGAAGTGAAGAAGTGAGCCATGGCTGTCTGGGAGAAGGGCGTTTATCCCAAGTAGGGACAGCACCCAGTGTAGTGACCTGAGAGGGGAGCTTGCTGGAGTGCACCAGGCTTAGCACACTGGGCCGGATGGCCAGAGACGGGGAGAGAGGTGGGAGAGGGGGCATGGGGGAATGGGGACACACCATGTCCACTGCATTCCACTCGTACCTTTCCCACTCTGACTTAACCCTTCAGTTAAGTGACATTTTTTTTCATGTCATTTGTCTCCCAATCCCAAATTCCTATTACAAAGGATTCCAAATAGTAGCATTCTAACATGGTCAAGCGGACAAAGGCAAGGCATTTTTAAAAAAGCTATTAATACTGATAATACAGGATAATTGTGTTTCCTCACTTAGTATTTCTTGGCCACCAGGTGGTTCATGGGACTGCTTCATTGGGAACACAGAGGAAATGTGTAGAGGGAGGACAGACCCTGACTGTCCACCTTCCCAACTGGCATTTCACAGACAGATGTGAACATCTGAACTAGTGTCTCCTCTGAGAAGTGGGCATCTGACTCCCCGGTCACTGTAATAGGTAGTATGGAGAATAAAGATCTCTAGTTTAGAGTTAAGCTTGCTCCTCTTTTATTGGAATGTCGACTCACCCCAGAAAGATTTATTTTTACAGGTCAAAGAGTAGTACACCACAGGGTGCAGCCCACTGTGTTTTGGTTATTGTGTCTTTGATTTTACAAGTAACATGAGGTCACGTATTTTTTAAAACATGAAAATAAAAAGTGAACGTTGAATTCTCGAAAGCCCAGGGCTTTTTGGCTCGTTCCTCCAGCTCTTTGTGATGCGGGTATGTTAAGCTGAAAGATAGTCTCAACTGTGTCTTCAAAGGCTTTATTGTGCAGCTGTTGAATTTTTAAAGGTGTGATTTATGATATATCATGTCTACTCTTAGGACTGAGATGAGTACTGGCCAGCTGATTCTAGTGAAAATATCATTTGATGACTAAAAGTAGTGAATTCCATTCTCAAGGGAAAAAAATTATCCTCTGAGCCCCAGCACTGGCATCTAATTCCACATCATCTCAAGGGCGAGTTCTTAACACAAAAGACAAGGTTCAGCTGATAAGTTCAGAGCTCGCTAGCGCTAGTTTACAGAACCCATCCGAGAATTTATAGGCGAATGACTGTGATCTCAAGTGGCACCATCAGCATGACAATCATAAGGGGGATCTTGTGAGGATGTCCTTAGGAAGCAACTCCCTTCACCCCTGTACTCAGTTTTCCTCTCTTTGTAAAGTGGAAGACTGTGCTGCTCTCATTTGTTGAAGGTTCCTAACTAGGTTATGACCTCTTTGTGATAAAGCTGGTAACACTTAGGTGACCATGCCAAGCCAGCAAGTGACATACCAGCACCCAGTACTGATAAGACTGGTTTAGAATTACATATTTGTGTTTGGCTGTGGCACAACATATTAAGGTGGACACTGATAACTTGGATACGATCTGGAGAAGGTGCCAAAATGGTGAGGTGTCACATAAGGGACGGTTAAATAATCGGAAATACTTGCCTGGAGAAGCCTTGGGTGCTGTGTTCAGCAATACGGAAGGTCATCTGTGGCACACGGGTTGGACTTATTCTGGGGATCTGGACAAGATGCTGTGTGAAGGAAACCTGCTCAGTTTCAGCTTGGCGACAGAGTGTCTTTCCTAACACACAACATATGCCGTTCAAATAACATTTGGAATATTGTCTCCTCTAGCTCCCCTACGTGGCTCTGTTGAGGGGAAAGGGGCCATGTTAGGTGTCCTATTGTCCTTCTGTGTCTCTTGGTCTCCTCTCTTTCATGCTTATGCATTCCTCTACCCTGTCCTGTGTATGCCAATCTTCACTGCATTCTCTGAAATACAAACTTGTCTGACAGGCTTCTTATCATCATTATTCTTGACAGTTACCCAGAGTTAACAAATAGACACCATAACCCCCTAGCACCATGACCGCCACCAGGAATGAGCACTCTGAGTCAGCTGTGTGCAAAGAGGTCGGAGGTTTAGTGACCCACTGAACTGGGCTTCTTAGATCATATTAATCCCTAACCTTATTCACGCTGACCATGTCCAGGCACTGTGCTGAATGTCCTGCGTGTACATACTCATTGGAGCCTCAAAATAATTGAAGAGGTGGATAATTTTATTATCCTTGTGTTATAGATGAGGAAACTAAGAGTCAGAGAGCTTAAATAACTTGTCTGAAAAAGCCTCAGCAGTCTGACAAATCTTTAATAACTCTGAGGAAATGCTGAGAAAACTCAGAGTTTGCTGAAAGAAAGGTTGAGTGTGTGCATCAAAGATAGCATGGGACCTGGTGGTAGAGGGGAGAGAGGGGATAGTCTGTGCTAGAAGGGTGCTCTGGAAGGGAATGAAAGGAGGTGAGTAAAGACAAGTCCCGAGGTAGCAGAAAGGGCAACATTGACAGACGGCTTGGGAGTCAAACTTTGATCTTTTTCCATTTTCTTAAAATGTGCTTTTTCCTTGTACATTTGCCAGCATTTAAAACTATGCAGAATTGCTGAATTGCTACATATACTCTTTCTTTACCATAGCCGTATAGACTCATCCCTATCTTAAATTTGGGGATATGGCCTGCCCTGTACTCTTAAGTTAAGCTTTTTCTAGAGTTTTCTCACTCTAGTGGTCCTTCTTAAAAATGGGGCTCCAGTTCGTTTCTAGACCAGCATACGTGGTTCTGTCTTTGCTGTGCCTAGGCATAGCTATTATGCTACACTGCTGTGCAAACATGCTTTGGTCTGATCCCCCCCTCTCTTTCTCCAATTATATACAATCACATGACTCCAAAGTTAGATAAATGCCGATGCCGAGCCACAGGAGAGCAGGGCTTGAGACCAATATTTTGATGAAGGGATCTATTTCCCCCCTTTCATACAGACAGGGCTGATTCCTATTCCCCAAGCTTGCGAGAGGATACTTGGAGTAGAAGAGCAGGAAGAGGGGCTGCTCACTTTGTGCTTTCAATTCTTGTGTTGGTGTAATAAAAAAAAAAAGAGAGAACATATTTTTAATTTAGTTATGCAGGATGGTCTCCACTTGCTCTTCTAAATCTGCTCTCTCCTGTAGTATGGCCTTCATGGACTGCTTTACCCAGGCTCCCCTGACTGTGGATTACAGCTGGGTTTGGGCAATGGGACAGACCAGCAGAAGAGTAGAGAGTAGGAGGAGAAGTCTCCAGGAAGGGAGTCCCTTTGTTCCCTCCCTGCGATTTGCCAACAGCTATGCTTCCCTACTTAGGGCTACAGCTCCAGTTGGGTGACATCTTATAGTTTGCCTCCAGTGGCTGCTTCTCCCTTGTCCCTTCAGGCCTAGGGGTGGTAGAGTGTGTAAGGGATGTCCACCATCCCTTGTCGATTCCCTCTGTAAACATGCCTTTCATTCAACAGTCCTCAGTGACCCTTTGGAGGACGCCATCTCTTTTTACTGGAAACTTCACTGATTTGACTCTTGGCAGATTCTTAAAAAATGAAACACCTGGATCACAGAATTAAACCACCCCAACTGAACTTTAATAGTACATTCATTTTAGAGGGAATACAAAATGTAATTCAAGAAAATGTACTTAACAATGAAAGGAATTGTGAAAGATACCAACAAAACACCAAAAAGAGAGTAACTTTCTGAAATAGAAAATTAATGCCCAATACATGTCTTTGGTCCCCTGTATAGACTATAACTTTAGTGAGCTGCTAGAATAACATTTATTTCCACAGTGTGTACTTAAGTTGATCACAATGCTTTGTAAATTAAGAAATCAATTATAATGCTGTTAGGTGATTGGAGGTATTTATAAATGTGTACTCAAAGAGGAAATCCAATGAAGTTAAGTGTTTGATGAGGCAGAAGATAGTCGTCAATATTTAAGTTGTAATACCACCTGCATGCATAGGCACTGTATGTCCACACATATAAACTTCTCATTTGCAGAGAAGACTGCATCTCCATCTGTAAATGGCTCAAGCGGGGGCTCTTCCTAAATTCAGAAAACCATGAGATTTGGCTAAATGAAATAAATCTTTACATAAGTGCAAGCTAATTGTTTTCCCCTGCGTTTCAATGACACCAAAGTTTACCCCTGAATATATTGGGTTTTTTCTTGATCCAAATCAGAGCTGACATTACACGAACATTAGGACAACCCTTTCAAAGCGCACCGACATGAGCAGACAGGGGTGCCAAGAATGTAAGTGAATTACACTGAGACTGCAGTGATACCGATCGGATTTTCCCTGCTTGCCGCTCAGGGCTTACAGCCTCTGCCAGCGTGGTGGTTTTGGGTTGGCGCAGTTTCTAGAGCTTTGTTCTGGTTCTACGTTGTCATGGGTCCAAACCACTTTGAGATTCAGGTCTTTTGGAGGCTTTCTGTATCTTCTGTCAGATCTTTGGATGTTCAAGGCCATAAGTTAGTACCAGAATTTTCCAGTTCCCTCTTGGGAAACATGACCTGAGGCCACAGGGAACTGGGAACAATTTGGGTCAGAGCAGACTACTCTGGCCCATCCAATTCTGGACGCCTAACGTCAGAGCTGGGATTCTGAAGTGAAAATCCGCTATAGTTTTTCCCTTTTCATCCCAATGACTGTCGGGGACAACAAATAAAACCTGCATCTTCTTTTATCACAATTCAATTCTCTGACATACGAGGCTAAGCTCCGTGTTTTTCATGTAAGTTGAAAATGAGTCAGTAAACGTGAACAGATATGTCTGATGTGATGGGATTTTTAGAAAGGAAATATTTACCCGTCTAATTTTTTCTGTTACCTTTAAATTGCCATTAATAATAGGTGATTGTCTATTACACAGGATTTTTACATTTAATTCCTTCTGTGTATATGCAAACAAAACAACAGGACTCAGCCATTTAATACAGTACAAGGAACAGGAGTACATCAGGAAACAAAGCTCTAGAAATCTACCAGTTCTTAAATAAATGGCTTCAACTTTTATATATTGGGACCCCAGAGTAAATCATTTTGTTCCCACTAGAGATACTATGTCCAACTATGCCTTTTCTTGTTTTTTGTTTGTTTGTTTGCATTATTTCAGAATTTTGGGGTGATGGTGAGGTGAAGAAAAGGACTATAGTTAACATTTTCATTTGGTTTCATTTGGAGGAAAAAATAGTCATCTTATAAATCAATCTTTCATATTCAAAGTAACATTAGAATTTTATGTTTAGGAATTACCCATGAGTATAATTATTAGTCCTGTTTAGAGCAATTTCTTAACTTCAGAATACTTGTTTGCAGGGAAGATTTATTTACGTGTCCAGATTTCAGTTAAGTTAAATTTTGCCTGGTTTGTTTAAATCAGTAGGAAAGCAAACCAGTTATTTATTCTTTTAAAAATAAGAGCTGATTTGACATAGATTGTGTCAAAATATACTGATGCTAGATTGGTTTGGAATCACTTTAAGTGATCACCTAGTTTGATAACTACTTATAGGAAATGGTTTTGCGTAAGCAACTCAACGAGACCTTGGAAAAAACTGACATCCCCTTTTTGTTTTTTTATAATAGCTATCCTGTAATAACACACTGCAAAATAAATAAATAAATAAGGTGTTTCTACTATTCTGAAGATCATGCTGTAAGGAAAAAAAAATACTCGAATACCAAGTACTATAGTGACTATTTTAACATTTAAATTACAATGAAACCATACTTTTAAAAACTTGCCAAAATAAATATAATTTTTCCACTTTTATCTCACTAAAAAATATATCTACTCTATAAACTGTTATTTGGGGGAACTCAACACTCTTCCATTTCTAAATTTTTGTTTCATAGTTTATTTTTGTGACATTTCAGATGAGTTTATGCAGGAACTAAGATGATTAAGCAGTGCAAATTTGCTGAAATATTTTAATGCTGGTATATTTTTATACCATGGCAAACATTTAGATTTAGAAACATATTAAGATATGACTCACTGTTGCATTATTTCCTATATAGTATGAGTCAAACCATGTTTCCTGGATAAAAACTTAGATGCATGAGTTTTGCTACAACAGTCACCTTATAAAGTAGATGTTAGTCACAGCCTCAGCATGAGCCTTAGAAGAGTTTCAGGGTTTACTGAGAATTGAGCAGATTTTTCCATTCTTAATTCTAATACTTGGTTGCAGACATAGCCCCATAGCCTCTCCCTGGAAATAGAATGAAGAATATTAATCAGAATTAACTCTCTCAATAGCCTATTATTTCTTGTTGAGAGGAAAATTCCGAAAGTGTTCTTCATTACTGTCGGCACAACGGACATTATAAAATAAATAACCCGATACTTTGACACCCAGCTTCCGGAGGAGTAGTGAGAAGGTGACGTTAACCAGCTGAGCTTACTTACTCTTCCACGCATAATACTGTAGTGACGAGGGAGTCCTCCCCCGTGCACAAATACGACACTACAAAGTGCCTGTGATTTCCAAATTCACTGGCCAAACAAAGGGTTTCTTAAGCAATCACAAGACACCAGCCGTGGTTGCTTCCTCGTATGGACTTCGTAGAGAATACATGTGAAGCTTTCTCTGGCCTGACTGTGCACCGTATGTTTACAGCGGCAGTAGCATAGATGATTGAAATCGAACACACAGTAACTACTTAGGGTTTTAAACAAATTACAAAACCACATATGCTCTCATTCAACAGAAAGCTTAGATCAAAAGGCAACCGGATCCTAAATGCAGTTGGTTTTTTCTCAAAGGCCATGTGACATGCTCATCGAGGGCAGCTTTTATGTATTCTCCTGACACCTTCTGTGAAGTGCCTTGTCAGCACCTCTGTAGCACAAACTGCTGCTGAAACGTTTGTTTACTCTGTTTTATTAGGGTAGCTTCACTTTGTTTATAAACTAACTTTTTTCATTTCTCCAAGGAGCCATTTCAAAATGATCTTCCAGATGCTGGCTAACTAAGCACTTCTTAACTACTGTCCACAAAGGTCAATCTATTTACTGGCATTTGACTGTATAGAACAGGAAGTCTGTGCTGCATCTTGTGTTCTTAATGAAACCCGACAACACAGGACTGAACGCATTAGTCTCAGAACAGGAGGCCGAAGGATGGCAAAGACCCAAGGGTCAATTATTGAATTGATGGATAAAAATCTAAGAGCTTGGAGGTCCCACTTTTCTTTTCGGGAAGAGGTTTCATTCATGTATGCAAAAATCTGTAAGAAGCAAAAAGGAAAAATTATATTAGTTTTATGTTGTAGCAGTGGATGGGATTAGACGACGTGCAATTTCTTAAGATTTAAGAACAAAATGTGTGTGTGTGTGTGTGTGTGTGTGCGTTTGTGCGCGCCAGTAGTGGTAAAAGATAGGTAGAAGAATCTCATTCTTCCATGTTTATTCTTGACAAAAAACTCTGAAATGTAAGCATTGTCTCCTTCTGACAGATGAGGATGTGAACTTCAGGAAAGTTAGTAACAATATGTTACATTTATTTATTTTTTTTTTTTTTTATTTTTTTTTCAACGTTTATTTATTTTTGGGACAGAGAGAGACAGAGCATGAACGGGGGAGGGGCAGAGAGAGAGGGAGACACAGAATCGGAAACAGGCTCCAGGCTCTGAGCCATCAGCCCAGAGCCTGACGCGGGGCTCGAACTCACGGGACCGCGAGATCGTGACCTGGCTGAAGTCTGACGCTTAACCGACTGCGCCACCCAGGCGCCCCATACATTTATTTAAAAAAAAAAAATTTTTTTTTTTTAATTTATTTTTGACAGAGAGAGACAGAGCATGAGCGGGGGAGGGGCAGAGAGAGAGAGGGAGACACAGAATCCGAAACAGGCTCCAGGCTCCGAGCTGTCAGCACAGAGCCCGACGCAGGGCTCGAACCCACGAACTGTGAGATCATGACCTGAGCCGAAGTCGGATGCTCAGCCGACTGAGCCACCCAGGCGCCCCACAATATGTTACATTTATATCCAAACACTTAATCTGACTTAATTATCACAATTCAGGGAGAGAAGTCACCCAGAGCATGGGTTCTGGACATGGGACTGCCTGGCCTTGAACCCTGGCTCTACAGATAGCTTTGGGACCGTTGGTAAGAAAACAAATCTTTGTGCCTCAGTTTTTACATCTGTAAAATGAGTGATAATGAAAACAGTACCTACCTCTTGGGTTTTTTGGGAGGATGACCGGAAGTAATATGCGCAAGCTATGTAAAACAGTGCTCACCCAGTAAGTACCCCACAATGTTAGTTGTCATTATCTCCTTCAGTGAGGACACCAAAGTGCAGAGAAGTCAGGTGACTTTCCCAAGTCCCCAAGGGTTGGTTAGTTGGCAGAGTTGGGACAAACATTCCAACTTCCTTGACAGTGAGTAGAGTGCTCAGCCATGTGCTACATTCATGGCTATAGCCTATCTTAGAACAAATACCCTTAGAACAACCTCCTAAATACTGGAAAGCTGACACATTGGCTGGCCCATTGACCAATGTTTTCAAACTGGTATACCAATTCCCATCTGATTCCTCACATATTTGGGGATCAATGCAAGTTCTGGTCAGATTCAAAGGAATGGAACAGTACATGCTCCATGAAGATCAAACACTCCCACATGGCTTACTGAAAAGAGGAAAACAAAGGGAAATCACACCCGACTTTAAAACCAGTTCTTTATAATGTTATAGGGACTCTCTTACCAGGGGGAGCCTGTGAGTTAGAGAGCTGCGACTTCTTTCCTCCAGGCTCCTTTGCCAGAAAAAGGAATGTTTTTTTTCCTTTCCTCCTGGTACTTACTCTGCAGGCATCTGGCAATTAGATATACAAAGCAAATTGCAGGGATGAAGAAGACTAGTCATCTTTGGGTTGCTTATGTTAGGACAAGAGCAGGAAGGTTTGGCAGCCAGAGGTGTTTATGACAGGGAATCTTGGAATAGGGAATGGAGGAAAGACTTGGCAGATGAGCAAGGAAAAAGAAGAATTGATGGTGGATTTCCCTGATTATACAGAGAAAAGGAAAGTTAGGTGGGAACATGCAACAGAGCAATACTTTTCTTGTCAGCCAAACTATTTTGGATGAGAAATAGACAGTACTTATATGGTATATCCAAGGAGCAATTTTGAAGATTAGAATTTCAAGATAATGGTGTACAAAAGTCCAGTAGATTAAAATATATTAGTTAATACACACACGTACAACTGACACTCTGTCATAGAAAAAGTCTGTAGCTGAACTTATGATCTAGTTTGGCCAAAGCATACGATGACCCTGAACTGGCTAGCCATAGCGGGCAGTGTAGATAGGGCTCAGCACTCTAGTGTCACACATGAAGATGAGTCAGGTTTTCAGTGGGGAATGACCCGTATCATAGTTCCTGATCTCATTAGAGAGCAATACGGAGCAATGAGAAGTGAAAAATGGTTTTAGAGAATGAAGCAATTCTGTACTATTTGTTTCCTTTCCCTTTCATCCATCATACTGGGCAATTTTTAGAAATGCTTAAAATTTGTATTTCATGAGGTGGCCAAGATTTTGGAGGAGATAATTTCTTCTTTTACACTGGGAAAAGTGACATACTTTAGGGACCCTGAAGTTCATGATATAAGTTTTATCTTTTTTTACCTCACCATTTCCTTCCCCCACCCCCAACCCCACCCCCATGGTCCTCGTCTCTTGCCCAGAGCTCACCATTTTTGATGTTGTGGATCCTAGGTTTGTTTTTAATTGTAAAATATACATAGCATAAAAATCTACCATTTTAACCACGTTCAAGTGTAAAATCAGTGGCATTAAGTACATTTATATTGTTGTGCAACTATGTTGTTTATGTTTCTTTTATTTTCTGTATATCAAGATGTTTTGACATTTTAAAACCTTTCTGGTTGGGAAGAGATTGCCTCCCCCAGGGCTAGCCATTCTTTTTTTTTTTTTTTTTTTTTTTAATGTTTATTTATGTATTTTGGGAAAAAGAGAGAGACAGGGACAGAGGGAGGGAGGGAGGGAGGAAGTGGGGGAGGGGGAGAGGGAGAGAGAGAATCCCAAGCAGGCTCCACACTGTCAGCACAGAGTGATGCAGGGCTCGATCTCACTAACTGTGAAATCAGGACCTGAGCTGAAATCCAGAGTTGGACCCTTAACTGACTAAGCCACCCTGGTGCCCCAGGGCTAGCCATTCTTCAGAGACAGCCCAGGGCTCACCCAGGAGCTGTCCTTTGATATGCAAAGTAACCAAGCCTGAGCCCCTCCACGTGGTCCTGTATCCCAGGGGCAATATTCCTCTGGAGAGGCCC
Organism: Puma concolor; assembly: GCF_028749965.1. Taxonomy (NCBI): domain Eukaryota; kingdom Metazoa; phylum Chordata; class Mammalia; order Carnivora; family Felidae; genus Puma; species Puma concolor. The sequence goes on from NC_141672.1 coordinate 48,606,365, forward strand.
AGGCTGTCCTCCGGCTCCTGCTCCTTCTGCCTCCCGATCTACTCTAGTACCTTCCTTGCGGCTCTGGTGTTGTGCAGTGTTTGCTGTATGGTACAACTTATTTTCCCGAGCGTTTCCTGTGCTCCTCTTCTGGCTGCACCGGACTGGCCATCACGTAAAAGAACACAGAATAGCAACCATCGCCACCATCCATCTCCAGAACCTTTTCTTCATCACCCCAAACTGAAACCCTGTACCCGTTAAACAGTAACTCCACATTTCCTTCTCCCTCCAGCCGATCCTAGATTTTAATGAAAGGCTGACACATTGGATATATCAATTAATAACGTTTCACTGCTACTCTGAAATCAGCTTCCAAGGCTGATAGAATTTATACGTGTTTTTGCACACCTGACTAACAAATTTGTTATGAACAATCTAAACAAGTCAAGTTGAGTTTTGATTCCTTAGGATAGAGGCTCTCTCTACAGGGCTTTGCTAAGAATATAGAGTTTGATTTGGTACCTACAAGGTGGTATGGATCAAAATTAGTGTTCTTTAGATTTATCTTCTTTTTTTTTTTTAACATTTATTTATTTTTGAGACAGAGAGAGAGCATGAACAGGGGAGGGTCAGAGAAAGAGGGAGACACAGAATCTGAAACAGGCTCCAGGCTCTGAGCTGTCAGCACAGAGCACGACACGGGGCTCGAACCCACGGACGGCGAGATCATGACCTGAGCCGAAGTCGGACGCTTAACCGACTGAGCCACCCAGGCACCCCTAGATTTATCTTCTTTAGAACACTTTCAGCCTCTCATGGAAAGTTTCCTCTTGGCTCTGACTGGGTACTGTGATTCTGGGCTACTTTTCTACTGTTAATGCAACTCCATCATGGTTTCAGAATTTGGGGGCAAATGAGAACTTTATTTGGTTGTTCACTGAAATCACCTGAGGACTGTTTAGACTACTCTGATGGCTTGCTCCCACCCCCAGAGACTCTGATTTAATTAATCTGGGCTGTAACATGGGTATCCTCAGGTTTTTTAACCGCTCCCCCCCCCCCCCCCAACCCCGGATGATTCTAACATGCAACCAAGGTTGGGAACCACTGTTTTAGAACCTTTACCAAACCCCTGAAACAGCTGAAAATTATTCATTTATCACACTTAACAACAAAAGACCCATCAGTCAAACAAATGACGTTAGCTTCCAGAATTCAGTTCGTGATCATTACTATACAATCTGATTTTCCTTTGGAAATTGAACCCTATGTGGATAGCAGTTAATATTTACTGAAGACTTATGTGTGCCAGGCATGGGGCTAAGCGATTTGTAAGTCTCATTCTGTTTAATCCTTACACAAACTTGCAAAATATGATTATTCCTGTTTTAGTGAGGAGGAAATCAAGGCCTAGTAGATTAGTTACCATGCCCCAAGTCACCCTCCAGGGAAGTAGGGAAGTCATGGAGGAGCCACACTCAAGCAGTGGGACCAAAACCCTCCTTTTAGCCACTACACAGTCTGCCACCTTCTCCGTAAACAGCCTGTGATACAAAGGCTCACGTGAAGTTCACAGCTAACCAGTTACAGGTTTGTAAGAGGCTTGTTTGCAAAAGTGTTACAAAGGTTTGTGGCTATCGCTGCTCCTGTCTATATAGTTAAAAACCACAGCTATAGCTAAGTTGCTACTTGTCTTTCTTTGGGGTTTTTTTTCCCCCCTTCACACTTTTTACAGTTAAACTGCAGGCAGAGACTGTCATAAGTTTACCTGTCTTGTGAAAGACATTAGGGTATCCTGCCTATGGTTTTGTATAATCCATTCTTTTTTTTTTTAATTTTTTTTTTCAACATTTATTTATTTTTGGGACAGAGAGAGACAGAGCATGAACAGGGGAGGGGCAGAGAGAGAGGGAGACACAGAATCGGAAACAGGCTCCAGGCTCTGAGCCATCAGCCCAGAGCCCGACGCGGGGCTCGAACTCACGGACCGCGAGATCGTGACCTGGCTGAAGTCGGACGCTTAACCGACTGCGCCACCCAGGCGCCCCAGTATAATCCATTCTTTAAAAAACTTTTGGTGTCCACTATACTTCCAAAAACTTTTTTTAAACACAGAACTTTTGGGGGGACGTTATTTTCCAGGCATATGATGTTTTAAAGAAATCCCTTCCCCCAAACCATAGGTGCTTTGTGGTAGAGGGGACAGGAGCCTATTTCCCTAGGAAGACTGGGGCAGGGATATGGCTCCAGTACTAAAGAGTATTCCCTGCCTTGTGCTTCAGGTGATCCCGGGACTGGACCCAAAAGAGAGTTCATGCTAAAGTTTGGAGCTCTCGGCCTGCACATTCCAGGGTGCTGGCCCTTAACTCTTCGAGAAAAGGATAGGCACTGTGGAACATCTACCCCGAACTCCTATAAACACAAGATTTTGCAAATGATTTGAAAGTGATCCATGTGCTGCTCGTGTTGTGCAAGAAGAACCCTGGTCTAGGGGAAGTTCTGGCCCTCCCCGCATGCACTTTCCCTATCCCCTGCCCTTCCCATCACCTATATGTCCTAACTGAAGAAGACTCAAGCCTAGTGTTCCATTAGAGGGGGCAATTTTAGGCAGCAGATTATTCTGAGAAAAATGAAGCTTGGTGTATCTTGGCCATATAAACTGAGGCACAGTGGATGTGAGCTCAAGATAAGGGAGGGGAATGGTGGTCAGAAACCACAAAATAGAGGACAGGAGAAGCCATGGAAACCGAGCCGACCAAGTTGCAGATTAACTGGGTCGTAAGCCTTGGTGGAAAGAGACTTGCTGTCCTCCTGAACACTGTGGGGAGATGAGTCCCTCACCATTTCTATTCTATTCTATGCTATGCCATTCCATTCTTTTTTTTTTTTTTTACTTAATACTGTGATGGACTCTTGACATGCCAAAAAAGAAATACACCATCCCTAAAGCTGTTTTTCTATAAAGTGAGGGCCTGGCCTCAATTATCTGAAAGAGCAGTGATGACTAACTTAAAGGGTGTAGACATAATGTGCAGCTTTTCTTTTGGAAGAAGAATTATGGCTCTTGCTGTCTAAATTTTAAAAATTCAGTGTAATTGTGTCTTTATTCACAACCACCGTTTTATAATGGTGAAGGAAGAGGTGTCAACCGAAAACATTACTTTAGAGGAACATTCTCTTTTAAAATAATTTTTTTAATGTTTATTATTTTTGAGAGAGAGAGAAAGAGAGAGACAGAATGTGAGCAGGGTAGGGGCCAAGAGAGAGGGAGACACAGAATCCGAAACAGGCTCCAGGCTCTGAGCTGTCAGCACAGAGCCGGATGCGGGGCTCAAACTCACAAACCGTGAGATCATGACCTGAGCCGAAGTCGGATGCTTAACCGACTGAGCCACCCAGACAGCCCTAAAGGAACATTCTCTTAAAAGGTCACATGTCTTAAAATGATTTCACTAATCCCCAAACACATTGTTGGTGATGCATAAATGATAAAGGGATTTCCAGCCATTCATGGATAGAACTTAAAATATTACCAAACAAATTCATTGTGGTTATGCATGGAGAGTTCTGAGATTCTTTCATCCTTACTAGCATTGTGATATTTTGCACATACGTAATTGACAAATTTCATATGTTTTACAACCCCCATTCATGTTACATTTTACATAAAGAGTTCCAGGAATGAACAGAAAACTCCAGTACTGTTTACTTGAGTTTGCTCTGTATTTTGAAGACCATATTTCCACTAATCAGACTGCCTAGAAATTATAGCCCTAAAGAATTTCTAAAGATGAAGACATTATTTTAGAATGAGCCAACGGTTCACTTTTGAAACTTCAGAACTGAATAATATATTCTAATGGCAAGTGGAAAGCAGTTTAAAATGACCAGCAGTTATCCACAGCTATTGGGAATGTAGGCACTGAGTGGCTTGATGTGGGTTGGAAATTAAAATACAAACATTATCTGAGGCAAGATTGGAGGTCTGATATATTTTCTGTGTTCTGTTCCATTTCAGGAAGAAAGTTTCTATTTATCTCTGTGAAATGATGACAACAGCTGATCAACATAAGGAGGAATTCATTAACTTATACACTATCCCTTTAGTACATAAACAGTTTGGAATATGTTGTTGGTCCCATGCATGATTTCATATTGGACAGCCAAAATAATGTCATTTCCTGAAAATACCATTTTTTGTTCTGTTTTGTTTTTTTTTTATCACGTAAGAAATGTTTTATGTGTACCAACAGAAGATTTTATGTGAGGGGTAATCTGATTATGTCTTAATTTAGACCAACATTTATATTAGCCAGTCTCCTTAAATCTCCGTCTCAGCCTTTTAATTCATAGGACTGTGGAGAAGAAAAAAGAAACCGCACACTTGGCCCCAGCTCCTTGATCTGGCATGCAGAAAAAGGTCTTTGCCATTTTATTTTTAAAGTGAACAAGTTGGAATTGAGACAAAGCGGTCCAGATATTTATAACATCCTTACCATTCTTTTGTGAAAAGTTGGATGAATCTTCTCATATGCAACCCCTGAAATGAGTACTTTCTCTCTGCTAGTACTGTGGCTAAGAGGACAGGCTCTGTGCTTCAACTGCCCGGCTGTGAACCCCAGTTCCAACACTCACTCGCTGTCGGACCCAGGGTAAGGTATTTGCCTCATCTGTAAAATGGGAACAATAATACTATCTATTTTATAGGGTGGTGTGAAGATAATAAGTTAGGTATGTAAAAATTAGCACTCAAAAGGTTAGCCATCTTGATGTTGATAATAATGATATTTGAGGGTTGAGCTTGACTTCATTATAAGGTGCTGGGAATTTTACATTTTGCTAGTTCCACTTCCAACCTTTGGAAGTCCTAGACTCATGTTCTTGGAGCAAGCAGTAATTCTAACCTGCCTACACCTTGGCACAATGGCTGACACAAATAGTTCCAGGTTTCCTAAATTCCCCACTCCCCTCCCTCCTTCCCTCCCCCCTAGCAGGCTGGAAGAGGCTGGTGCCCCACTGGATACACAGCTGTCAAATCTCCTCTTTACTGGGCCAGTGGAGTGGTGTGGCCCACTTTTGAGGGACACAGAAAGCAGCTCTGTTATCCCGAGGAAGGAGCAGAGATAGAGTAGATTGCTAGTACTTTCTGGGGACACAAGGAAGACAATTAGTTGGGATAGCTCATTCATAATCACTTTACATTGGTTACATTTTGAAGTGATAACATTTTGGATATTTGGGGTTAAATAATACTGATGAATTTTTACCATTTCTCTTTACTTTTTGTTATTTGGCTAATAGAACATTACAAATTCCATATGTGGCACAAGTGTATTTCTATTGGACTGCATGTGTTCTGTTAGAGGAACAGGAGAACTTCTGAACGCAATCACAGGTCTTTGCCTTGTCCCGGTTAGGATGCGTGGAAATGATTCCTGCCTCGTATGGGAGATTGGTGTAGGCCATTTCTGACCACAATTTTCGTGTGGGCCAAGTAGACAAAAAGGACATGAGCAGAAGGTGCCCCCCAGGGCCCATGGCAAGCATTCTGAAATAACAGAATGTATGCACCAAACAGTAGCTGTGATTTTTAAATCATCAGATAAGCTCTCCATGAAATAACTTAAATCAGGATACTGCAGCATTTCATAAGGTTTCAAGTGCTATGTAAATGAAAGATTCTAACAAGCACCAATAATCTATTGACAAAGTAAATTAGTGAGCGGTCAATGTAAATTTCCTTATTCAAAGATGGCTTGAGGGGCACCTGGGTGGCTCAATCAGTTGAGCACCAACTCTTGACTTGGGCTTGGCTCACTCAGGTCATGATCTCAGGTCGTGGGATCAGGTTCCATGCTGAGCATGGCTCCTGCTTGAGATTCTCTCCCATTCCTCTCCCTCTGCTCCTCCCCCAGTTTCTCTCTTTCTCTCAAAAATAAAATAAAATTAGAAGAAGAAAAAAGATGACTTGATACTTCCCATTTAAGGTACAGTTCAAATACCTGTTTGGGGCCTAGTGAGTTACCTACACTTCATCTGCATAACTTGTCATGTTAGCCCCAAGGTGAGAATCAGTGTCTGACTTTCTGATTATGTTCACTCTAGGCTTTTTCCCTGTTCTTTGGGAATCTTTGCCATGCATACATGCAGAAGCAAACCTGGATAATATTTGCTGATAGTATCAATGCCACTATCATAAAGTGCCCTCATAATCCTCATCTGGTGTCCCCAACCCTTAAACAGGCGATCTAAATAAAAACACAGCTTCAAAGTGAATCTCCTACTCCCCACTCCTTCTAACCAGACTTCTAGTCTCTAATCCCCTTGCATCTGGCAACTCTGGAGCAGTCTCTGGCTTAATAGTAAATAAAGGGGGAAAATAAATTTTCATATGAATATGTGTATGTATACACAGAGGGCTTGAAAATCAACATACAGCAATAACCAAGATCTCATGATAAAAGGCAAATTTATTTGAAAACGGGAACCTGTTGAAAATCACTGCCTTTATCTTTTATATTGTATGTATGCAGTGGATTAGTCATGATCAGAGGAGAGACTTTTTCCTCCTGCTGTCTTCCTCTAAAGGGCTTAGGGAATAACAATCCTTTTCACAAGCCTGTGGTCCCTTCTGAGCCCATTGCCAAGGTATTTAATTGGCTGGGGAAGGGGTATTTTTATATATATGCACTCAAAGATCACAGAGGAAACTCCAAGAACTGACCTCCCAATTTGCACCAGGCCAAGACCAACACTACCCATATCAGAAAGGGTTTATGGCCTCTGAGTTGTATTCTAAGTTGCTTAGTGGAACTAGACATTCTTTCTCTCAAAGACACATGTTCTGCATATTAGTCCTGACCCCCCCCCCCAAAAAAAAGGTGATTTAATTCCTATTATGCCACCAAACATTTCTACTAGTAAAACAAAAGAAACGCATAGAAGCCATGTCAGTTTCTATATCACAGCCTTTCTGTTGCACAAACTCCCTGGTTCAGGGTGGAATGGAAGATGTGGCCTCTCGTGGTCCTACTTCATTTCAGAAGAGGGCACCTTTGTGTAACTTATTGATTCAGACCAGCTTCTGCCCCAACAGAGAATGGGGTAGAAGTGTGAGGACAATGGGGACCAGAGAAAAGAGAACATAGCTATGAATCCAAGTTAATTTAGGGGGCAAGGTGTCCTTTTCCATCCTGGAGGATGAGTATATGCAAGTAATCAAAAGCAGTGATGGAGGCGGGAAGTAAGATAAAGTCACTTCTCTAGCTTCTACAGGTCAGACCTGCTATTGGTAGGCACTATCCATCTCTTCTTTTCTCCAAGACGGTGCCAGGAGGGAGTTATGGCCAACTGCTTACATCCTTCAGGGTCAACCTTGTTCTTTTTTTTAAACTTAAAATATATATATATATATATATATATATATATATACATATATATATATTTGTATATATATATGTGTGATATATATATATATATATATATATATATATATATATATATATATATTTGAGAGAGAGGGAGAGAGACATAGAGCACAAGCGGAGAAGGGGCAGAGAGAGAGGGAGACACAGAATCTGAAGCAGGCTCTGAGATGTCAGCACAGAGACTGATGTGGGGCTCGAACCCACAAACCATGAGATCATGACCTGAGATGAAGTCGGGGCCTTAACCAACTGAGCCACCCAGGCGCCCCTCAGCCTTGTTCTTTTGAAGACTGGGAAGTGGCGCTGCGAAACTCCCAGTCCCCAGCTTCCAGTATGAGGCCAGTGCCTGCTCAGACACATTCTGGGCTCTGCTACCTGTTCCACCAGAGGAGACTCAAACTCACAGCATTATAGAGCTGACTGCTAAGACTGCACCAAACCAGGCCAGCACCCATCCCCGAACCTAGGCACCCATCTTCAGTTCCCCAGGCAGCCTCTGGCCTGCTGGGTCATGGCACATGCTGTACATGCCTAACTCTCCCAACCTTGAGATGGACCAGCCATTCCTGTGTGTGGCTTTGTGCTCATAAAGCGTATGACTCTAAACTGAAGAACCCCTGTAGCTATTTCTGATAGTGATATGAAAAGAATACTTTGTAAGAGGGTACAAATGCCTTCTTTAGAGGAATTACAAAAGCTTAGCGAGGGGTTTCTCCAAGCAACCAACTTTGCCTGTAATTAGCATTATGGACATATTATGAGGTCCACATTTTTTCATGGCCACAAAGAGTTACATTCCCAATAGGTAAACTGGGAAACATGTGAACTATTTGCTGAACTTTTGTGACAAGTAATGGATGCTCTGACTTTATCAACAGGGACCCTTCTCAATGGCAGCTGGAATGCTGTGGGTTGGCCACCACACTGTGTGTTGGGAGAAACAGAAGTCAAAGCACAGAGAACACAGACCCATGGGTAGGGGGTACAGGAAGGTGACCTGAAGCTCAGGGAAGTCAGGTTGTAACTGATACCCATCCAAAGGTGGAGGGGGCTGCCTCCTCCACAGGCACTGAGCCAGGCTAGCAGAGGCTGGGGGTTGGGGGGGTGGCTTTTAACCCTCTGACAGTGGTCTGGGCTGGCTTAGTGGAGGGTCAAGGCTCCCTTTCAGGGGACTGTACTAGGTGTAAGAAACACTAGCATGGAGTCAGAGGGTTAGGGGAGCAGGGAAGTGGGGTAAAGGTGAGAAGCCAGAGGAGAAGGCTCTAGGCCTCCCCAGGACCTATTCTTACAAGTTGCAAAAGTGAGTCAGAAGGCTCCCCAGAGCCGGGCTATGGAAACCAAGTGGCTTAACTTACTGTGAAAGGCAAGGAGCACACAGCAAAGGTGATGGTCATAATAGCCAGGAGAATGAGGTGGTCTGTCTCCTCCGCCATGGACAGCCTTTCCCCTCTCCTGCGGGCCCCAGGGGCGTCCCGGCAGCTGCCCAAGGAGGGCCCGCAGCGGCTTCTCCTGCTCCGACGGTGCATGCGGATGAGGTTGAGGATGACGCTGAAGTTGCAGGCGAGCACCGCGACGATGAGGAGGAGCAGCAGGGTGGCATACAACTGCAGGTACGTAGTGTGGCCGTGCTCGATGAAGCACCACGTCCCGGGGCAGTACTGGACGTACTGCCCGTAGTTCAGCAACGGCAGCGAGCAAAAGAGTAGGGAGACGGCGTAGATGGTGGGCAGCACTGCCAGGCCGCTGCGGCGCGTGACACGACGCTGGTAGAAGTAGGGGTGCCCGATGGACAGGTAGCGCTCCAGGGCCATGGCGAAGAGCATGAGCATCGTGGCCAGGCTGAAGAAGGTCATGGCGAAGGCGAAGTAGGTGCACGCACGGCTCTCAGGCGCCAGCGCCACCAGGGTCTGGTTTCGAGCGTAGGAAGCCAGCACCACCGGGCTGATGAGGCAGGTCCCAAGCAGGTCGGTGAACACCAGCTCTGTCACCAGCACGTGGAACAAGGAGACCGAGTTCCCGCGTCCCGCGCTGCGTCCCGCGTCCCCCCGCCAGCGGCGCGCCAGCAGCGCCAGAGCGATGAGGTTCCCCAGCACCCCGGCCGAGAACATCACCGAGCTGATGGCCGGACTTTCGCCGGAGGGGAGCCACTGCCGCGACCCGCAGTCCTCGGGCCAGGAGTCATTGGAGGTATTGCCCATGGTGGAGTGCCGGCAGGAGAGCGGCGCCCTCCTCTCCCGGCTCGTACCTGGGAGGAGGAGGGTCTGAGAGCGCTCCGGCACGCAGAGGGAAAGGGGGAGGGATCCTAGTCCAGAGCCCCCTTCCGGCCCCCAGCGCGCCCAGGGCAGGCTCGGCCCCAGGGCTCGCGTCGCTCCGGGAGAGGCCACTAGGCTGCAGCATCCGGGCAGCGCTCAGGGCTCCTCTGCCGATCCGCGCTCCTCTCGGCCGCGGCCCCGCGCCCAGGGGGCGGCCGCCACCACTCCGCACCCGCCTGGGGACGGACTCAGAAGCGGAGTCACCGTCCCCAGGGCTAGCGCCCGCAAGCCGCCCCAGAGGTGGGACGCGCGCGTCCCACCCCGTGGGGGCACTGCGAGTTCACTGCGAGGTCCTCAGCGGGGAGAGGGGAGGAGACGGCCCCGACCCCGAACGCCGGCCCGGCCCGGCCCCGCGGGCGCTGGGCTGGAGCTTCGCCGGGGCCCCTCTCCCACCCAAACCCTGGGCAGTGGGTGCTGGAAGCCGCACGGCCGCCGACCTCGGCTAGGAAGCGTTGAGCCCAGGCGGAGCGCTGGGAGCGAGAGCGGGGCACTTGTGGGGTGTGCGCAGAATTCACGGAAGGCGAAAACGGGAAAGCAAGAGTGACTCACCAGACAATGGAGAAGTTTGGAGGGCCAGTCCCGGCCGTGTGCATAAGAAGGGAACAACAGACACTAAAGACAGCTTGCAGTAAGATCAGTGTTCTTTTTCTTTTCTTTTAACATTCTCAGGAAGATAAGCCAAGGGGCCGGGACCAAAATTGGGAGGAAGTTGAAAGTACGCCTGGTGGGTGTGAGGAACCGAACCAGGCGCGCAGCTGAGCTGCCTGTTGCGTTGTCGGCTTTGATTCGATTGCCAGCATTTCGCCTTTTCCTGTGTCAACACCAGAACGGCTAACCACTCGTTACAGCAAGCAAGCAAGAATGAAAAGAAAAAAGAGAAAGAAATGTTCCTGATGTGTGGAATTGTGTTTGTGAACACAGCTGGAAAGCACCGCACGGCGGCTCTCCACTCAAGATCGGCCCTGAGAGAAAATGTTGCTCAGGATTAATCTTTTCATGTTAACTGTACAGAGCACATTTGGAAAGACCCATCCCTGGTAAAGTGTATTACTAAGTGGCCAGTTTTAGAAACTAGGGCTGACAAACGTGTCACACACAGTTGCAAACTCCTGAAAATGGGCTGGTGTTTAAAACAACAACAAAAAATCCAGTTTGATGGTCGAAAGGGGGTAATTCTATTCTGTGAGGAAGGTCATAGCCACTTGGGGACGGGAGGAAGACTGGGAGGTGGAAGGATCTGCATAGGGAACAGGCAAGGGGAAAAAGTCATCAGGGTGGAAGAAAGAAAAAATTACCTGTCGAAGAACACATCTTACTCGCCATGAATGTGTTAGCTCACCTTGATACTTGGTCTGGGAATTGGAATGGAGATGGGGCTCCCAAAGGACAAGTTCACAGGGAGTCTATTTTTCTCAAATAAGGAGTTCAGCAGTCACAGGTAGGTGGGCTTCTCAGGACCCACCTCCTTCTGTTCTCCAGCCCTTTATTCCTAGCATACCGGCTTTCAGTCTACATGTTCTTTCCCCATGTAGTCACCAGTCAGGATTCAACCAGAGAAAAAGAACCACTATAAGTGATGAAGAACGACAGATTTATTGTTAGGCACCAGATCTGTGCTGTTCAACATAGTAGCCACTAGCCACACGTGGCAGCGTAAATGAATTAAGATGAACTGAGAGTAAAAATGTAGTTTCTCGGTTGCACTAGGTACACTTCAAGTGCTCGATAGCCACATGCATGTGACTAGTGGCTATCGTTGGGCAGCTCATATACAAAACATTTCCATCATCACAGAAGTTCTATTGGAGAATGAGGCATCAGACCTTACATGATTGTGGGAGCTCATTGAGAAGTCTGTTCAAAGCTGTTTGAGGTCTTTGATTCTAGTGTTGAATGTGAAGTCACCATAGGTCAGACAGAATGGCAGTCAGGGTAGAAAGCTAGACCTGGATAAAAGCAAGTACAGGCTTGGAACCTGCAGGGGCTAACTGGAATTCATGAAAAACTAGAATCCTCTAAGACAGACTGGATTTGTGTGTGTCCCTCACTACCTCTGACCTTGATAACAGGCATACTGCAGAAGAAGCTGGCATCCTTCATGGGGCTGCACATGCACTTGGCTTAGGACACGGAGAAGCTGAAGGAGGACACCCGACCAGCAAGGTGAGCCAGCGGATGAGTGACAATGTACTAGAGTCACCACTGTGCCTGGAGCCCTTGCATTGTCCTTCAGAGCATGAAAACCATGGCTGCTGCTTCGCCGCTGCCCTCTCAATCACATACAGCACTTCTCTTGTGGCTACTGCTAACCTTGAAACCATGCAGAATTCTGGAGAACAGATCCTGCTCAGCTGAGTTGACCCAGTATAAAGCTACCACACTGCCCCGTGGGTCCAGGCATGAAGTCTGCATTGAAAGAGGAGGGTGAGAAAGAGGCTGCTCCTGTGAGCTCTCTTTCTCTCTTGTGCTTGTTTCTTTCATCAGGAAAGCTAGTTTTCTAGAAGCACCTCGGTAGACTTCCCTTTGTGTCTCTTTAGCCAGAACGTGGCAAATTGGCCACTCCTTAGCTCCATAGGAAGCTGAGACGAGGGTATTGGGCATTTCCAGCTTCTTCCAGAGTAGAGACAGGCAGGGGAGAATGGGCTGGGAGTGGCATTGGGTTAGTCAGCCTCTTGTCCACTGTTGTGCACAGTGCATTCCCTACTATCCCCTCTGTGGAGCCTGAAAGGAAGGGCAAGAACACCCATTCCAAGTTGCACCCATTGCATTTGAAGAAACTGAGGCACAGAAAAGTTGATGATCTTACCCAAGGACATACAAAGTTAGTGCAAAGCTAGGAGTATGGAAGCCAGACCACCTCAATTACATTACAGACCCCTGCATATTGCGCACATTGTCCATTTAAAGCCAGAAAGGAGTACATGGCAAGATACCCATCCTCAATACTGCATTAGAGCTCCCTGGCAAATCACCCAACACAATTTAGATGTTACTTTTTGCCTGACATATTGGTGAAATTGAAAAGATTACACATATCCAGTATGACCAGAGAGAGAGAGAGAGAGAGAGAAATGGGCTTACTATTGGTGGAAGTGTGAGTGTGGCTACAGCCTTCTTGGTGAGAATGGTCTGTTAATTATCACAAATTTTGAATATGCTTCAGCCCAGAAATAATATTAAAGAAATGTACTGCCTCAGGAGACATAATCTGACAAATACACAAAGTTATCATATACGCACAGCAGAAAGAATGTTCGTTATTGCAAGAATCTAGAGGACTTCCATAGAGGACTTGTTTAATAAATTTTGATATACCTATGCAATGGATTATATAGTCGCTGAAAAGGATGATATGTATCTGTAGTTCTTGATAATGATCTTTACCACATATTGAGTTAAAAGCATGTATATTATTTCATTCATATAAAATGATATGTGTAAGCATTTGCATAGAGCAGCATCTAGAAGGATGTTCAGCAAAATGTTAGTAGTAATTTCTCCGGTGTAGTACTTTTTTCTTTATGCCTGTTTGTTTTGACTGATTTTTCTATAAATATGTATTACCTTTATATTAGGAAATGCAAGGAAGCTGCATTAGAAAAAATTTTTTAGAAAAAAATCACTGGAGGAGACTGTCCTTTCTACTTGGCAGAAAGAAGGGAGTTAGATGCTAATGTTTTAAATTATCTTCCAGTTCTACTGTTAAGGTCTTGCCAGTTGTTTGAGGCTGATCAGGAAGAGTGGAGATGTATCCTTATATTTTTCACGAGGATTTTTGCAACTGTCCTTATTTGAAGATTGGAAATAATCACGCATTTCACACCATTTCTAATAAGACGGTGCCCTGCCCTACTTCAAGTGACTGCTTTGACATTAGATTTTTGTCATCCCTTAACACAATTCTGTCATCACCAGGAAGTCCCTGTCTTACAAAGGTGGAAACAAAGTGTCAACCAAAGGGTCCAAAAAAACAAAAAAACCTCAAAACGCAGTTAATAAAAACCAACTTTGAGATAGGTTCAAAAAAAATTAAAGGTAACTAACTATAAGTGGGCAGGTAGAATCTTAGTGGAGAAATAGAAACTATAAAAAAAAAACCGGAGTGGAAATTCTAGAACTGAAACAGCAGCTTGTATTTGGCAGAAGAAAGAGTGAGCTTAAAGACTAATCACCTCTGGTCACCCTGCTTTCCATGTTATCATTACTTTTGCGCTCACTGGAAATATTCACACACTTTCCATACGATGCAAGGCTTGCCCCATTTACCTATCAAGAGATGCATGGGTTTTCTGTGCTCTCGGATACCTCAAACCTCTCTGGGATCTGGGGTGCAGGGCCACATTATCTAGGAAACTCCAGTGTTCACATCTAAGCTAACTCTTGTTCTCTTGAACCTCCCCTTCTCTCTTTCACAGCTTGTGGACCCAGGTGGGGAAGAAGTAGGACAACTTTACTCTTCCTCATCTCTGACCTAGGTCTCCTCTACCTAGGTCTCCTCTACTCTAGTCTTTCAAAAGTCCTAAGCCAAACATTGTGTTCTGTTACATTGTTCTTTCTTTGAGGCAGTTAGCATAGCACACCCTAGCTGCTGCTAAAACTAGGCAAAGGGCTCACTTATCAGCCAAGTACTGGGCAAAAAAATTCACAGGTTAATATGTCAAATTATAACATTTACATTCACCTAGGTGTGTGTATATCCGAGGCTTGGTGAGACTTATTACAACCTCATAGGATTGTTTGAGAAACAATTTGATAAAGTCTTTGCAAAACCTGGGTCAATACAAAGTGCTTTACAAACGGATGTAGGAGTACAACAGTTCTCTTGTCTTTAGACGGGAACTATCACAGCTGCTTATTAGCTCCAGGAGTTCGATCAAATGAGTCACTCCAATAATGTCAGGAAGGTAGATTGCCTGTGATTCTTATTTCTTTTCTAAGATTGATAGAGAACAAAGAATCCAATATAGTAATGAAAATTCTCTTTTCTGAGAAATGTTGCCTTCCAAGGACAAAACTGACTACAGGGCAGAAAACCACACATAACACAAGAATAAGGCTATAGTTATTCAGCTTGTTTGTATAACGTGGCAACTCATTACAGAAATTTTGGAAAAATTAGAAGGAAGCAAAAAGTCATCTATGAATGTGTATCCTTTGAAAATGACCACTCTTAACATTTTGATGTGTTTCTTTCATTTTTTATTCTATGCATTTTTTTTGTTTTCATGGATGTGATAATATTGTATCTAAATTTTTCTGTACCGTTTTTTTAAAAAACTTAAAAGTAGGGGCACTTGGGTGGCTCAGTCAGTTAAGCATCTGACTTCAGCTCAGGTCATGATCTCACAGTTTGTGGGTTTGAGCCCTGCTTTAGGTTCTGTGCTGACAGCTCAGAGCCTGGAGCCTGCTTGGGATTCTGTGTCTCCCTCTCTCTCTGCCCCTCACCTGCTCATGCTCTGTCTCTCAAAATAAATCAATCAACATTAAAAAAAATTTTTTTAAATATAAAGTATATTGAATAGCTTATATTACAATATGCATTAAAGGCCTTAAAAATGTGCGTGCTTTGAGATCCAGAAATTGCACTCTAGAGATCTATAATCCATTATTTATTCATTCAGCAACAATTTATTAAGGCATATATTTACTGAGGCAGCACAGTAAAGTTTTAAGAGCAGGGGTTCTAGAGTGAGATTGCTTTGGTTTTAAGTTTTTATTTAAATTTCAGTCAGTTAACGTACAGTGTTATATTAGTTTCAGGTGCAATATAATGATTCAGTAATCCCATATATCACTTGGTGCTCATCACAAGTGCATTCCTTAATCCCCATCACCTATTTCACCCATTCCCCACCACTCCCCTCTGGTAAACATAAGTTTGTTCTTTATAGTTAAAAGTCTGTTTCCTGGTTGGTCCCTCTCTCTCTTCCCCCGCTTTGCTCATTTGTTTCGTTTCTTAAATTCCACATATGAGTGACATCATATGGTGTTTGTCTTTCTCTGACTTATTTCACTTAGCATTATTACCCTCTGGTAGATCCATCCATGTCATTGCAAATGGCAAGATTTCATTCTTTTTTTATAGCTGTATAATATTCCATTGTGGGGGTGTGGGTGTCACACACCCACCACATCTTCTTGAGAAGCCTGGCTAGAGGTTTGTCAATTTTGTTTATTTTTTCAAAAAACCAACTCTTGGTTTCGTTTATCTGCTCTACAGTTTTTTTAGATTCTATATTGTTTATTTCTGCTCTGATCTTTATTATTTCTCTTCTTCTGCTGGGTTTAGGCTGCCTTTGCTGTTCTGCTTCTATTTCCTTTAGGTGTGCTGTTAGATTTTGTATTTGGGATTTTTCTTGTTTCTTGAGATAGGCCTGGATTGCAATGTATTTTCCTCTCAGGACTGCCTTCGCTGTGTCCCAAAGCGTTTGGATTGTTGTATTTTCATTTTCGTTTGTTTCCATATATTTTTTAATTTCTTCTCTAATTGCCTGGTTGACCCACTCATTCGTTAGTAGGGTGTTCTTTAACCTCCATGCTTTTGCAGGTTTTCCAGACTTTTTTCTGTGGTTGATTTCAAGCTTTATAGCATTGTGGTCTGAAAGTATGCATGGTATGATTTCAATTCTTGTAAACATGAAGGGCTGTTTTGTGACCCAGTATATGATCTATCTTGGAGAATGTTCCATGTGCACTCGAGAAGAAAGTATATTCTGTTGCTTTGGGATGCAGAGTTCTAAATATATCTGTCAAGTCCATCTGATCCAATGTCTCATTCAGGACCCTTGTTTCTTTATTGACCGTGTGTCTAGATGATCTATCCATTTCTGTAAGTGGGGTGTTAAAGTCCCCTGCAATTACCACATTCTTATCAATAAGGTTGCTTATGTTTATGAGTAATTGTTTTATATATTTGGGCGCTCCGGTATTCGGCGCATAGACATTTATAATTGTTAGCTCTTCCTGATGGATAGACCCTGTCACTATTATATAATGTCCTTCTTCATCTCTTGTTACAGCCTTTAATTTAAAGTCTAGTTTGTCTGATATAAGTATGGCTACTCCAGCTTTCTTTTGGCTTCCAGTAGCATGATAAATAGTTCTCCATCCCCTCACTCTCAATCTAAAGGTGTCCTCAGGTCTAAAATGAGTCTCTTGTAGACAGCAAATAGATGGGTCTTGTTTTTTTATCCATTCTGATACCCTATGTCTTTTGGTTGGCGCATTTAATCCATTTACATTCAGTGTTATTATAGAAAGATATGGGTTTAGAGTCATTGTGATGTCTGTATGTTTTATGCTTGTAGTGATGTCTCTGGTACTTTGTCTCACAGGGTCCCCCTTAGGATCTCTTGGAGGGCTGGTTTAGTGGTGACAAATTCCTTCAGTTTTTGTTTGTGTGGGAAGCCCTTTATCTCTCCTTCTATTCTAAACGACAGACTTGCTGGATAAAGGATTCTCGGCTGCATATTTTTTCTGTCTAGCACACTGAAAATCTCGTGCCAATTCTTTCTGGCCTGCCAAGTTTCAAAAGAGAGATCAGTCACGAGTCTTATAGGTCTCCCTTTATATGTGAGGGCACGTTTACCCCTTGCTGCTTTCAGAATTTTCTCTTTATCCTTGTATTTTGCCAGTTTCACTATGATATGTCGTGCAGAAGATCGATTCAAGTTACGTCTGAAGGGAGTTCTCTGTGCCTCTTGGATTTCAATGCCTTTTTCCTTCCCCACTTCAGGGAAGTTCTCAGCTATTATTTCTTCAAGTACCCCTTCAGCACCTTTCCCTCTCTCTTCCTCCTCTGGGATACCAATTATGTGTATATTGTTTCTTTTTAGTGTATCACTTAGTTCTCTAATTTTCCCCTCATACTCCTGGATTTTTTTATCTCTCTTTTTCTCAGCTTCCTCTTTTTCCATAACTTTATCTTCTAGTTCACCTATTCTCTCCTCTGCCTCTTCAATCCGAGCCGTGGTGGTTTCCATTTTGTTATGCATTTCGTTTAAAGCGTTTTTCAGCTCCTCGTGACTGTTCCTTAGTCCCTTGATCTCTGTAGCAAGAGATTCTCTGCTGTCAGCTATACTGTTTTCAAGCCCAGCGATTAGTTTTATGACTATTATTCTAAATTCACTTTCTGTTATTTTATTTAAATCCTTTTTGATCAGCTCATTAGCTGTTGTTATTTCCTGGAGATTCTTCTGAGGGGAATTCTTCCGCTTGGTCATTTTGGATAGTCCCTGGCGTGGTGAGGACCTGCAGGGCACTTCCCCTGTGCTGTGGTGTATAACGAATTGGTGGGCAGAGCCGCAGTCAGACCTGATGTCTGCCCCCAGCCCACCGCTGGGGCCACAGTCAGACTGGTGCGTGCCTTCTCTTCCCCTCTCCTAGGGGCGGGATTCACTGTGGGGTGGGGTGGCCTGTCTGGGCTACTTGCACACTGCCAGGCTTGTGATGCTGGGGATCTGGCGTCTTAGCTGGGGTGGGTAGGCAAGGTGCACAGGGGCAGGAGGGGCAGGCTTAGCTTGCTTCTCCTTAGGTGATCCACTTCAGGACGGGCCCTGTGGCAGCAGGAGGGAGTCAGATCCGCTGCCGGAGGTTTGGCTCCGCAGAAGCACAGAGTTGGGTGTTTGCGCGGAGCGAGCAAGTTCCCTGGCAGGAACTGGTTCTCTTTGGGATTTTGGCTGGGGGATGGGCGGGGGAGATGGCGCTGGCGAGCGCCTTTGTTCCCCACCAAACTGAGCTCTGTCGTCCGGGGGCTCAGCAGCTCTCCTTCCCTTTGTCCTCCAGCCTTCCCGCTTTCTGAGCAGAGCTGTTAACTTATGACCTCCCAGACGCTAAGTCGCGCTTGCTGTCGGAACACAGTCCGTCAGGCCCCTCCGCTTTTTGCAAGCCAGACTCAGGGGCTCTGCTTGGCCGGCGAGCCGCCCCTCCGCCCCGGCTCCCTCCCGCCAGTCCGTGGAGCGCGCACCGCCTCACCGCCCTTCCTACCCTCTTCCGTGGGCCTCTGGTCTGCGCTTGGCTCCGGCGACTCCGTTCTGCTAATCCTCTGGCGGTTTTCTGGGTTATTTAGGCAGGTGTAGGTGGAATCTAAGTGATCAGCAGGACGCGCGGTGAGCCCAGCGTCCTCCTACGCCGCCATCTTCCCTCTCTCATCCACCACATCTTCTTTATCCATTCATCAATCGATGGACATTTGGGCTGTTTCCATAACTTGGCTATTGTAGATAATGTTGCTATAAACATTGGGTGCACATATCTTTGAATTAGTATTTTTGTATCCTATGGATAAATATTTAGTAATGTGATTGCTGGATCATAGGGTAGTTCTATTTTTAACTTTTTGAGGAACCTCCATACTGTTTTTCAGAGTGGCTGCACCAGTTTGCATGCCCATCAACAGTGAAGAGGGTTCCCCTTTCTCCGCATCCTCACCAACAACTATTGTTTCCTGTCTTGTTAATTTTAGTCATTCTGACTGGTGTGAGGTGATATCTCATTGTTTTGACTTGCATTTCCCCGATGATGAGTGATGTTGAGCATCTTTTCATGTGTCTGTTCGCCATCTGGATGTCTTCTTTGGCAAAATGTTCATGTCTTGTGCCCATTTTTAATTGGATTATTTTTGGGGGGGGGGGTGTTGAGTTTTCTGAGTTCTTTGAACTCAAATTTTAGTTCTGTCGTTAGGCAAGTTATCTTACTTCTATGCGTCTCAATTTCCTCATCTGTAATATGAGGATAATAATATGACTTACACCTTTAAAGGCTGTGGTTGAACTGAGGGCCTGGCCCATACAAAGCACTCAGCAGGTGTCAGCTGTTTTATAATTGAGCCAGGTCCTGTGAGATGCTAATATAGTCCCTGCCCTAAAGAAGCTTATAATCAGATAATAATAATGAAAAGACTACCATTTTTTAAGGGCTTCCTATATCCCCCAAACTGTTGAAGGCTTCATACACATTTCATTAATTTTTATAACAATTCTATAGGAAGGGTCACAGAGAGCCTTGTTTTAGGGAGGAGCAAACAGATGAGGCTAAATACTCAAAGTGGTAAATATAAGAAGTTCCTTTCATTACCTTCTATATGTTGGCTTTAGGAACTAACTTAAATGTCAAGTAAAAGGAAGTTATGTAGGGGCTCCTGGGTGGCTCTGTCAGTTAAGCGTTAAGCGTCTGATTTTGGCTCAGGTCATGATCTCGTGGTTTGTGGGTTCGAGCCCTGCATCCGGCTCTGTGCTGACAGCTCAGAGCCTGGAGCCTGCTTCAGATTCTGTGTCTCCATCTCTTTCTGTTCCTCCCCTGCTCGCACTCTCTCTCTCTCTCAAAAATAAAACATTAATAAAAAGGAAGTTATATAAACACATTAGGTGTATGTATTCAATGAAGTATTGCACAACTATTTAAAAATATACCTCTGCATTCATTGACATGGAAGGTGTCTACAATGGTTAATGAATGAGGAGACTGGTACAGTTATTTCTGTAAAAATAAACACTTAAACCAAGATATAGTGAACTTTTCATAGAAAAATAGGTTCCAGTGTGTTCTCCCCACTGTTATCTCTTTTATTTTATTTCATTTTTAAGTAATCTCTACGCCCAATGTAGGGCTTGAACTCATGACCCTGAGATCAGGCTGCGTGCTCTACCAACTGAGCCAGCCGGATGCCCCTCCACTGTTATCTGTTTCCACAAAGATTAAACTTCCTTATTCAAATTCAGTCCTATTAAAGGGTCAATGCTCAACTTAAGAATAATGTTATCACCTTAATAAATAATATTTAAAACCTATTATATCAGTTATTTATTTCTGTGTAACAAACCACTCCAAAATTTAATGGCTTAAAGCAGTCATTTTATTTTGTCACGATTTAGTGGGTCAGTAATGTTGGGCTAGATGGATTTAGGTGGTTCTTTGCTGGTCTGGTCTGCCATCATTCTCATGGCTAATGCCATCTGGTGGCTAGGCCGGGGAGTGGCTGGTGTAGGAGGACCCGGCTTGCAGCCCTAATCTCATTTTCCTGCAGTCTAGCCTGAGCTGGCCCCTGTGGTGGCATGGTGTTCCAACAGGGAGCAGGTGGAAGCTGTGAAGCCCAGACTGGGAGGTTCACAGCATCATCTCACCATGTCCTATTAGTCCAAGTCTCAAGGCCAGCCTGGATTCAAGGGCTGGGAAGTAGACTCTATCTCCTGACTCCTGATGAGGGAATGTGTACACAGGAAAGAGGAATGACTGCAGCCATTTTGCAAACCATCAGCCACTTCTAGTATGAAATCTATACTAACTATAGCTACTATTTTAACATAATCATTTTATGTTAAGATTAAAACAAATAGTGGGTGCCTGGGTGGCTGAATCGATTGAGGGTCCAACTCTTTCTTTTTTAAAAATTTTTATTTATTAACTTTGAAAGAGACAGAAAAATGAGCAGGTGGGGGAGGGGCAAAGAGACTGGGAGACAGAGAATCTCAAGCAGGCTCTGCACTGTCAGCCCAAAGCCCAACACGGGGCCTGAACGCATGAACTGTAAGATTAAGACCTAGGTTGAAACCAAGAGTCAGACACTTAACCAGCTGAGCCACTCAGGTGCCCCGAGGGTCCAACTTGGGATTTCAGCTCAGGTCATGATCTCAGAGTCATGCAATGGAGGCCCGCATCAAGTTCCGCGCTGAGTGTGGAGGCTGCTTGGGATATTCTCTCTCTCTCTCTCTCTCTCTCTCTCTCTCTCTCTCTCTCTCCCCCTCCCCCTCTGCCCCTCCCTCACTTGTGCTCTCTCTCTTGCTCTCTCTCCCTCGTCTCTCTCTCTAATATTAGAAACAATAAAAAATGAAACCGAAAGCATTACCCATAGAAAATTCTACTCCTTGACCATGCTATCATACTTTGAGTTCTGCCACTACTAGAAAGTAGTGTTAATTTGGCATAATTTTAAAAAGAAGTGACAAATGAGTCATCTTATGCCCTGGAGCTCTGGACACTTCCATTTCTGATCCCTGCACCCAGTACCCAATACATAGTATCACAAACTATGAAATACCATCTCCCCACTCTCCCTTCTCCCTTGTTTCTACTTTTTCTTTTCTGCTGTCTTCTCACATCAAATCCAGAAGTAGGAGGGAGAAACTGACTCAAGAAGGATATAAGAGGAAAATGTGATTCATGGGACACCTGGGGGGCTCAGTTGGTTAAGCGCCAACTCTTGGTTTGGGCTCAGGTCATGATCTTAACAGTTTGTGAGTTCGAGCCCCATGTAGGGCTCTGGGCTGACAACTGCTTGGGGTTCTTTCTCTGCCCCTCCCCTGCTCACACTCTGTCTCTCAAATAAATAACCTTAAAAGAAAAGAAAATGTGATTCATTTTCATTATGTGGGGATATATTGACATATCCTGTGATTTGATATTAAATATTGTTGTCACAGTGGGTGTGTTCTGTTATAGCCATAATTGTTTTAAAGGAAAATTCATAAGATCACTGCTGACTTGTTTTCTCTTTTCCATAGCACTTATTGATTTCAGTATATCACATAATTTAGTTATCTATTGGGTTTTTCTTGTTAAGCACCTCCCTCTGATAGACTACCAGTTCCTAGGGAGGGAAGGGATCTTTGTCCCTTTACTTCACTGTTGTGTCCCAAGGATTAGAACTGTGCCTGGCATATAGTAAGCACTCAAAGATTATGTGTTGAATGAATAAAGAGGACCTGGTAGGCTGGACCAGTGCTGCTGAGAAGTCTAATATGATGAATGCAGAGAAGCAGGAACTGACTTTTGCAGGAGGGGTGACTCTGCTGAGAGCACTTTTAGTGGAGTTGTGGGGAGAAAAACCTGGCCTAAGAGGAGTGTGGGGGGAGGATGGGGAGAGATAGGGAGATGGAGAGGATGGGGAGAGAACCATAGGTGAGAAGGGGAACAGCAGTGAAGACAACATCTTGGATGGGTCTGGAGAGCTATGAGGGGTGCTGAGAAATTCAGTGGTAGCAGAGGGGTGATGGGGTCAAGAGAAGTCTTCTACCTAAAATGGGTGATACTATATAGATGGAAATCACACGTAGAGAGAGAGAAAAAGATGATACAAAAGAGAAAATCGGCGATTGCCAGTGAAACAGCTTAAGAATCTTTTTTTTTTTTTTTTTTTTTAATTTTTTTTTTTCAACGTTTATTTATTTTGGGGACAGAGAGAGACAGAGCATGAACGGGGGAGGGGCAGAGAGAGAGGGAGACACAGCATCGGAAACAGGCTCCAGGCTCCGAGCCATCAGCCCAGAGCCTGACGCGGGGCTCGAACTCACGGACCGCGAGATCGTGACCTGGCTGAAGTCGGACGCTTAACCGACTGCGCCACCCAGGCGCCCCGAAACAGCTTAAGAATCTTGAGAGGAGCAGGATTTAGGATGCAAGCAGAGGCATGTCATAAAGGAGAGCAGGCACATTTCTTCCACTGAGGCTGGATGGAAGTCAGGGTGTGTGGACAGAGACGCAGGTACATCAGTGGAATCAGCTAGAAGGACAAGGAAGTTGTCCGAAAGAGAAGGATGAAGAAGTGTTGGCATTTTCAAGTGGAAATAATATGTAATTACCTTCTAGTGCATTTACTGGGAAAGTGGTTGCTTATATTAGAATAGGCTGTGGAAGGGGCACCTGGGTGGCGCAGTCGGTTAAGCGTCCGACTTCAGCCAGGTCACGATCTCGCACTCCGTGAGTTCGAGCCCCGCGTCGGGCTCTGGGCTGATGGCTCAGAGCCTGGAGCCTGTTTCCGATTCTGTGTCTCCCTCTCTCTCTGCCCCTCCCCCGTTCATGCTCTGTCTCTCTCTGTCCCAAAAATAAATAAACGTTGAAAAAACCAAAAAAAAAAAAAGAATAGGCTGTGGTGAAACTTGGCGTTTGTAAGGGCGGCATTCCATCCTCCCCATCCAGCTGGTTTTGCAGCCCATTGTTCTCCCTCTCAATGAATGGCATCATTACCCATGCAGTTGCTTAAGCCAGAAACCTGGGGTCATCTTTGCCTCTTCCCTCTCCATTGACCTCTATATGTAAATAATCACAAAGCCTGTTTGGACACTTTTCCGATCTGTCCCCTTCTATATCCAACTTGCACTTTCTTACATCTGGTCATCTGCTTATCTGGTTAGACTGAAGGTTAGGAAGCTTCCTAACTGGTTTTCCAGGCCCTAGTCCTGCTCACCTCGGTTCTGTTCTCCAAACTGTAGCCTGATTCCAAAGAGGAGATGTGATCATTACACTCCCCTACTCCGTGTCTTCTCACTGCCCCAGGTCAAAGTCTAAATTCTTCAGCTTGGTATATAAAACCCATCCTGCCCAGGCTCCTGCCCTCTCTATGAAGACAAAGACAATAGGAGAAGAGACAGCAGCAACACAATTTTTTAAATTATACAGATGGGGCACCTGGGTGGCTCAGTCGGTTGGGCATCCGACTTCGGCTCTGGTCATGATCTTGCGGTTCGTGAGTTTGAGCCCCACATCGGGCCCTGTGCTGACGGCTGGGAGCCTGGAGCCTGCTTGGGATTCTGTGTCTCCCTCTCTCTCTGATCCTCCCCTGCTTGCACTTTGTCTCTGTCTCAAAACTGAATAAACATTAAAAAAATTTTTTTAAATAAAAGGATACAGATAATGGCCAAAAACTTACTGATTTGGCAGGCCAGAGAGAAATATGATTATGAATTGTTAAGTGGGCAAAGGTAAAAAATTGTTTATATGAGTCAAAACACAGATATGTAATAAAGAATGTTGCCTAAATTAATGACAGATGGGGTACCTGGGTGACTCGGTTGAGAGTCTGACTTCAGCTCAGGTCATGATCTCATGGTTCATGAGCTCAAGCCCCGCACTGGGCTCTGTGCTGACAGCTCAGAGCCTGGAGCCTCTTTGGATTCTGTGTCTCCCTCTCTCTCTGCCCCTCCCCTGCTCACACTCTGTCTCTCTCTCTCTCTCAAAAGTAAATAAACATTAAAAATAAGAATAATAAGTTAATTAATGACAGAGAAGAACATTGGCAAAAAATACTAAGCATAAAGTGAGGACTAGGATAGAACCTAGAGGAAGTAATACCATCTGTAAAACTGAAGTTTAAAAAATATGTCAAAATAGGGAGCCCAGCCACTGCCCAAAGTTGCAACAATTGAATATGAAAGAGCATAATTATTTAGTGGATTTGATAAAATTCATGTGTTTATATAAAGATTTTAAAAAGAGAAAGTCAAAAGAGAACTCATAAGTCATCATTTGAGAGGGCTTATACATTGCCTTCTTACTTTGACAATTGGTAACTAAAGATACTTAAGTAGTTATCCAACTTTTCCTGTAATAAATATATCTTTTGAGTAACCAAATAGCCCCAACTGATGAAGAAAAATTCTATTTCACAGAAGAATGCTAGCCAAGAATGTAGAAGGAATGACAAGATCAGAAAATCATCACTGTCCCCTTTATTAAAATTAATTGATTTTGAAAAAGATGTTCAGTTGCTATGAAAACACTTAGGTGGGGGCACCTGGGTGGCTCAGTCAGTTAAGCTCCCGACTTCAGCTCAGGTTATGATCTCACGGTTCGTGAGTTCAAGCCCTGCACCAGGCTCTGTGCTGACAGCTTAGAACCTGGAGCCTGCTTCTAATTCTGTGTCTCCCTCCCTCTCTCTTCCTCCCCCGCTCATGCTCTGTTTCTCTCTCTCCTTCAAAAATAAATAAAAACATTTAAAAAAATTTAAGAAAACACTTAGGTGTATGATTGCTGGGAACCAGACATTCGTATAAGGACAAAAGTAATACCACAGATGTCATTTTATTATTCCAAGGCGTACAAAGGTATTAAATGTTCAATAAAGGGCTCAAACTCTTACCCTAACCCAGGGGATAGGGTAGCAACCAGTTCATATGTTATAATAATGTTCATGTGTAGAATATGTAATAACGTATATTGATAATATATTTTCTCTGACATGATAAAACTGCAGCATGAAGTATAATATCAATTAATATATTCTAGCTAAAATAAAAACTTGAATCCATCTAGCTTTCAGATCAGGGTTTGAAGAACAAGTTGAATGGTGGGACAGCGTGGCAAGCAGACAAACTCAGAGAGGGGACAACTGGCTGGGTCTCTTCAACAAGTAAGAGTCATCGAAAGAAAAGATAGGGACTGTGCTAGATTCCAAGACTTAAGAGACACAATGACCAGATGCAAAGCACGGTCCCCAGTCGGGCCCTCATTTGGACAAATGAACTATAAAGGTCATTTGGGAGCAAATTGTGCAATTTGAGTCTGGAGTAGGTGTTAGACAAGATGAAAATGTGCTGATATGGAAAGTTGGGAAACTTTAAGTAAAATAAGCAGATAGCAAAACAGCAGGTAACAGTCTCATTTTGATCATACACACACACACACACACACACACACACACACAAATCTGGAAGACCATAGACTGAGGCGTTAATAATGGTAATTCTTGGTGGTAGGAATATGGTGTTATCTTAGTTTTGCTTCTGTTTTGGGGAGATAACCTTCTATGATGTAAATATCCTTTTATCATTATTATTATTATTATTATTAATAGGAGGCTGAAAGGGCAAAAAAGATGGGTGAGGGGGTGCCTGTGGGCAGGTGGCGAGGCACAGCACCTCCATTTTTGGTAACAGGTCCACAGCTGGGATAGAAGTCTAGGATCGTGGCCTTTTATTTCATCTATCACACTGCATTCAACAAAGGGAATAAGAATCATGAGCAAGCTATCCCCAAATAGAAGAGTTTTACAGGCCATTTCTCCCTCTGGATTCCATGAGAAGGAGTCCTATCTGCCGCTCCTCTGTCTGGGGGCCTGGAGAGCTACTAGGTTTTGTCATGTTACCTGAGGAGATTTTCACCTCCTCAGAAAAGTTCTCCAGCTCCTACCACCCCCATCTTCTGATGCCTTTGTTGTTGTCTAGGTATAGGAAGGCTCTTCATTTTGTTCTTGGTTCCAAATAGCTTTGAGGCAAAACTGGGTTATAAGATATTATGCATCTTTTTAAAAAAATTTTTTTAATGTTTATTTATTTTTGAGAGAGAGAGAGAGAGAGGCAGAGAGCGAGCAGGGGAGGGGCAGAGAGAGAAGGGAGACACAGAATATAAAGCAGGCTTCAGGATCTGAGCTGTCAGCACAGAGCCTGACGTGGGGCTCGAACCCACAAACCTTGAGATCATGACCTGAGCTGACGTCAGACGCTCAACAGATTGAGCCACCCAGGCGTCCCGAGACATTATGCATCTTAATTAGGATTTTTGCAATTTATTTATTTATTTACTTTTTAAAAGTTTATTTATTTATTTTGAGAGAGAGAATTCATGAGCAAGGGAGGGGCAGAGAGAGGGGGAGAGTGAGAGAATCCCAAGCAGGCTCTATAGTGTCTGTGAGGAGCCTGATAAGGGGCTTGAATGCATGAACTGTGAGGTCATGACCTGAGCCCAAACCAAGAGTCAGATACTTAACTGACTGAGCCACCCAGATGCCCCAGGATTTCTGAAATTTAAAATCCAACAAACAGACGAGAAAGTATAGAATGAACTCAGAGCTACAGAGCCAGATGTAACCTGAGGAGTGTCCAAAGCTAAACCCAGCTCCTTGCACCTGGCATAGCAGGAGAGACATTTCAGGTCCCAAAGTGGACCCTAGATCAGACCTTACCTGCCTAGATAGACCACTAGTCAAATTAACCACCCATCAAAGCCCCAAATTTTCTCCTTTTCTTGGTGCTCTGTGGAGCCCAGTCTTACCAGGATACCAAAAATAAAAACAAAAAGCAAAACCATTAAATGAGCTGACAGAATTACTTTTTTGGAATAAAAAATATTCCAGGCGATAGTTCTTAGATTATAATTCTCTGTCAGTAATATTAGGGCTTTGAGAATAGTTTGCATCCTTGATTTTTCTCCCTTTACCATCTTCCTCTCCATTGGGAACTGCCACTCAACAAGATTGTGTACACTATGCAAGAAAGCCTTTGTCATGTAAAAGCAGCACTAATAACAGAAAATAAATGTTTCATAGCTAGAGAGTGCCTTCTGTATATCCCTAACATTACAGAAAACACCTAGATTATCTTTGAAGTCCTTTGAGCTCTAAAATTCTGGACTATTGTAACCTAGGCAAGGATGGTTATAATGTATTTTAAGTACTTGTGCCCCCTCTAGAGGAGCAATATAAAAAAACAGGTCAGTCAGCGTTTGTCAAGGGTTTTGAAATTCTGGTGTCATTTAAAAGAGAAAGAACCCATTTGGAAATAGGCAGGAAAACCTAGTTTCAATTAACTATAATTTTCAAATTATGAAAGTTGTAATTTTCCATAATCATACCACTTTTTAAAAAAATTTTAGAAAGAGAGAGCGAGCATGAGTGCCAAGGAGAGGGGCAGAGGGACAGAGAGAGAGAAAGAGAGAAAGAGAGAATTCCAAGCAGGCTCCACACTGTCAGCACAGAGGCTGATGTGGGATGCGGAGTTTGATCCAACAAACCCTGGGATCATGACTGAAGCCAAAATCAAGAGTCAGATGCTCAGCCAACAGAGCCACCCAGGTGCCCCAATAAACAGGCCACTTTAATGTAAATCCGATTTCCAACTTGAAATATGTCCTTCCAATTTTGTCTGCTACACCATACACAGAAAATGTTGCATCCTGTTTTTCTCTCTTACTCTATTTTTTATGTAGCACCAGTGTAATCACCACCCCCTATGAGTAAATCCCAATCATTCCTCCCATTGCTGGACAGCTAGGTTGTTTCCATTATTCCATAACAACTACACATAACTTATTTATGCACGTAGCATTTCCATGTTTGCGATTCTGTTCTAGGACTGACTCTCAGAAGTGAAATCACGGAATCAAACAATATGATCTTTTTTTGAAATGACGGTACATATTTCCACATCGCTTCCTAAGAGGACTGTGCCAACTTGTATATTATCAGCAATATATGAAAATACCAGTTCCAGGAAACACTCACAGCCCTGGGTACTCCTGTTATTGAAATGTTTTCATAATTTAGTAGACCAAAAAATGTTATCTCATTGTTTTGATTTGCATTGCTTTGACTTTAGGTGAGGTTGAGCATTTTTCCAAGCTTAAGAGTTTTATTTCCTCTTTTGAGAATTCTCTGTTCACATTCTTTAAGCATTTGTCTTTTGACGACTTCATGTTTTCTCACCCCATGAGCTCTTACTGTTATGACCACTATCACTGCCTCCACTAACTGTAGCTATCATTTGTTGAGCAACCGTTAATACTGCAAATATTGTGCTAGCCATTTTACACATATTTTTAACCCTTGTCACACCCTGCAAGGAAGAAGGAAATCGAGTCTCAGAAAAGCTAAATAGCTTACCCAAGCCCACCTGACCTTGGACAGGTTACTTTCTACTACAGCTTCTGCCTCATGTCAAGATAGATCTTCATTTTATAACAAAGATATTATCCTTTTACGGTATTTTCCCCAGGCCTGTCAGCACTTTTATTTTAGTTCCTTTTTGGATATACAGAAGTAGCATCGGATACTGTAAACGGTAAATCCTTTACAAAGCCACACTTACCTTGGCTTTAATTAGGTAGTACATAATGGCCATTTAAAGTGACAAAAAGAATTCTACTCCTGAAACCGATCTTGCACTGTATATTAGCTAAAATTTAAATAAATAATCTAAAAAAGATAAAGTGATAGTGTTTAAAGACAGGACATGTTGGATTTCTTTAAAAATAAATTAGGGCCTAGTTTCAAATTGTTAAACATTTATGTATCATATATTGACTAATCTTTCTCTTCCTCATTGCCTTATGATGCACTCTTTGTCATTCATATAGTAAGATCTATATTTGGACCTGTTTTGCTGATCTAGCTTATACTTTGTACAAATATCACATTGTTTTGATTACCATATCTTTGTAAGATGATTAAAACACAACTAACACTCCCACAACTTTTTTTTTCCCCAGAATTTTCTTCCCTTTTTATTTTCCAAGTAAACTTTAGGATCGTTTATCAATGTAGGCAAAAAATATTTTCTTTTAAAGAAGGAACTCAAAGCAGTAGAGATTTTGATTGGGGTTACATTAAACCCACAAATTAATTCAGACACAGTTATTTTCATATCCAGTTTTCCTGACCAGGAATAAATATCTGGTTACTTTTCCAAGTCTTACTTTATATTTTTAATATAATTTGTATTTTCTTCTTCAGGCATCACCACATACCTTGTTAAAGTTATTCCCAGGCATTATGTGTGTTTTAGTTGCCATTGCAAACAGGACCTTTTTTGGGGGTTTGTCTGTTTTTATACAGGTTGCTGCTGGTATTATTAAAATGTTATTGATTTTTACTTATTTTTACTAAGCTACATTTATAAACCCTTATTCATTTATTGGTTTACCAGATGATTCTTTCATATTTTCTAGAAATACAATAATATCAAGTAAGAATGATGTTTTTCTTATAAAGTTTTGTGTAGAGAAGACTTAATATAGCAGGTCTGAGACAGCTTTCTTGGAAAGGCCAGCTTGCACAGTTGGTGTGTAGTTGGATCTGGGAACTTGGACTTGGGGAGGGTTCCCACCATTCCCTAAGTGATAAGAGTCACTTACCGTGCATAGGCCGTACAAACAGAATGCTTTCCTTCTAGGGGTCTGACATTTTGGTATGTTCCAGGCAGAGGCTGCCTACGTGACCAACCCCCAATAAAATGCCTGGACATGAGTCCCTAATGAGCGTGTCTGGAGGACAACATTTCACAGGTATTGTCACAATTCTTTGCTGGAGGAATTAAGTACTTTTATGTGACTCCATTGCAGAGGACTCTAGGAAGGGGGTACCTGATTATCTCTGGACTTCACTCCACATGCTTTCTCCCATTGCTGATGTTGCTTTGTGTCCTTTCGCTGTAACAAATCATAGCCAAGACCTCAACTATATTTTGAGTCTTGTGAGTCCTTGTAGTGAATCCTCAAAACTGAGGGTGGTCTTAGAGACTCCGGATGCAATCTGTAATACTTATCTCTTCTGTGTAGTGTTTCTGTTGAGTCTAGGAATCAGTATAAACGGGCCTGCTCTGCCTGCCTCAGATGGAGAGAGGTCTGGACCCTCCTGATTTCATCTCCAGCTGCTCTTCTCAAGTGCCTTCTCCCTCTCAACCTCCCCCTGCCCCCGCCCCAGCCGGGGGCTCTGACAGTGAGATTTGGAAAGTGATGGCTGCAGGTAGCTGCCTACAATTGCAAATTTGTGTCAGGGTCATATCTCCTTTATCTTTAATTTTGTGTTGTGCTGTTTCCCCAGTTAATTAGTTAAGTCTTTCTTATCCCTCTCCCCACTGCCAAAGAATCAGTTTTTTAGTTTACTTACATACATTTTTTCATCCTTTATTTATCTTTATCATTTTTAACCTCATTTTGCTTAGGGTCTATGTTCTTTTTATCAAATTTCAAATAATGTAATCCCTTTCTTTTTTTTTTAAATATTAAAAGTATTTGTTGGGGTGCCTGGGTGGCACAATTGGTTAAGCATGCGCTTCTTGATCTCAGCTCAGGTCATGATCTCATGGTTCATGGGTTCGAGCCCCACATTGGGTGTCTGCACTGACAGTGCAGAGCCTGCTTGAGATTCTCTCTCACTCTTTGTCCTTCCCTCCTCTCAAAATAACTAAATAAACATTTTTTAAAAAAGTATTTTTTGCTACAGATTTACCTCTAAAATACAGAATCGACTACATCTCATATATATATATATACTTTTTTACATTAATTGATTTTGTTTTAAATATTTACTAACCTCTTTTAGTTATCTTAAGAGATTTTCACTGTTTCCATAATTGTTTGATAGCCTGAAAGCTTAAAAGATGTCTTATTTTGGATAACGTATTAGGCTAGACTCTTCAGACTAACCCTCCAGTTGAAAATAACTAAAAAATGTGCAAAGATTTTAAAAGTCTGGAAAGCATGAAAAAGATAAGATAGTCATGCTTTATCAGGCCAAAATCTAAATGAAAATGGAGATTTAGAGGGAAAAGCAGAACACTGATGTTGTTTTTGCCTCTGAGGACCTCTGCCAACTAAAGAAAGTTGGTTTTTATTTTTTATGGGCTTTCAGGGCCCACAAGTTCAGAAATTCAAATTTAGATTCTGGCAAAGATGGAGAGTGTAATAAGAAACCTTCCCCCATAACGCTAGGATCTCAAAGGGCTATTTCCTCAGGTTAGGAATGAACCAGAAGTAAACCTAGGTTTTCCCTGTCTAATCCCCACCCCCAGGAGACTGTAAGAAAAATAAAATCCTTTGATGCTGAACAGTACAGAGGGAGTAAAGAAAAGAAAATCCTATCCTAGGGAACTTATAACCACATGCTGGTAGTGATTGTGTTTGTAACCCCAATTCACCTCATCCAAATGGTCTAAAAAAGCCTTATGCCCTGAATTGGTTTAAAGTAATCCTGGACTGACCCTGGGTGCCTCGCAAATGCAGTTCCTCTCTGGAGGAAGGCACTGCCATATTAGGTGTCAGAGAATCTCAGAAATAAGAGCACTTAGCATAACATCAAACTCCCTGGGAAATGAGGAACCAGAAACACACCTACAATGGCTTCAGGTATCCTTCATTATCTAGCTTCTCATTTTGAATTCTAGGAACCAGATAGATTTGGATTTACTAGAATTTCCACACTATACAAAATTTTGCCACACTCAAGCCAAAGCACAAAACTCAAGAACTTAAAAGATTCAGATGATGAAATTCTCAAAAATCAATAAGCAGGGGCGCCTGGGTGGCTCAGTTGGTTAGGCATCCGACTTCAGCTCAGGTCATGATCTCGCGGTCCATGAGTTCGAGCCCCGCGTCGGGCTCTGTACTGACTGCTCAGAGCCTGGAGCCTGTTTCGGATTCTGTGTCTCCCTCTCTCTCTGACCCTCCCCCATTCATGCTCTGTCTCTCTCTGTCTCAAAAATAAATAAACGTTAAAAAAAATTAAAAAAAAATCAATAAGCAAAAGGCAGATAACCTTTTACAAATGGGAAAAGATTTGAACAGATCCTTTACAAAGGGATAGCCAAAGGCCAGCAAACATATGAAAAGGTGCATATCAGGAATATGCAAATTAAAACCACAATATGATACCGTTATGTAATCCCAGAACGGCTAAATTGAAATAGACAATATGAAGTGCTGATGAATGTGTGACTTGACCAGAATGTTCAAATACTGTTGTAGAAGTATAAATAGATACACTCCATTTTGGAAGACTGCTTGGCAGTATTTACTAACGATAAAACCTTATGACCTGGCAATTACGTTCACAGTTATATCCTTAACAGAAATGCGTGCATACATTCCCCAAAGATGTGTGTACCAGAATGTTTATCATCATCTGTAATAGCCCAATTAGAAACAACTCAAATGTCCATCTACAACAGAATGAATTAATCTATTGTAGTAAATTCATACTTGGAGCACTACACACTGTAACGATGAGGACAAACAAAACTATCTGAACAATGTGGATGGATTTCATAAGCATAATGGTGAGTGAAAAATGCCAAGTATACACTGATTCTATTTATATGAAGTTCAAAAGTAGAGAAAGTGAATACAATATATGACATTAGAAGTCAAGAAAGTGGTTACTCAATACGGGTCTAGTTAGTAGCTAAAAAAAGGATTTTTGAGGGCCTGAGATTCTTTTTCTTTTCTATTTTTTTGATCAGCAAATGCTAAGTTAATTTTATTACTTACTTCTGCAACTTGGGGCCATAAATAATACAATGATATACACAGTTTGGCCATCCCATATTTGAGGAGATTTTTGGAAACACTTATGTTTTGGGCCCATAATTTCAGCCTTTAACATACCCCAGAATCCAAAGAATTAGCATTATCATTTGACTATACTCTCTTATGTATCCTAAATAGGTTTTCTTTCCATCTTTATGGATCTACTGAAATCAAAGAATCCAAAAATGCTTGTCACTTGAATAAGAGGAAGTGGATTACTCTCTGCCCATGGTATAAAATGTTACAGCAACTGTTCTGAAGATGCAGGGCCCTGTAGGAAATCAAGACTCACCAGCCCCCACCTTTGCTAGCACTGCGTGATTGATGCTACTCTCCCCCATACATAATCATTAATGAAAGTGTGCTTTGCGCTGGCCTCCTTTGTAAATAGAACCAAATTACAGCACATACTCTCTGAAAGCGTCATTGCTTCCCTACAAATGCCACTCCAGATTCAGCACGGACTATCCTTCATGGACATCTGCCTTCCCAAGGGAAGAATAAAAGCCAAGTTTCTCAAACTCTGGCGTGCATTTCTGTCACAGGAATAAAAGACACAGAACAGGAAATATGGTCCACGAATGGTATTGTCAGAGTGTTGTATGGCGACAGAGGGTAGCCACACTGGTGGTGAACACAGCATAAGGTATAAAGAAGACTGGGGCGCCTGGGTGGCTCAGTCGGTTGGGTGTCCGACTTCGGCTCAGGTCATGATCTCACAGTCCGTGAGTTCGAGCCCCGCGTCGGGCTCTGTGCTGACAGCTCAGAGCCTGGAGCCTGTTTCGGATTCTGTGTCTCCCTCTCTCTGCCCCTCCCCTATTCATGCTCTGTCTCTCTGTGTCTCAAAAATAAATAAACGTTGGGGCGCCTGGGTGGCTCAGTCGGTTAAGCGTCCGACTTCACTCAGGTCATGATCTCACAGTCCGTGGGTTTGAGCCCCGTGTCGGGCTCTGGGCTGACAGCTCAGAGCCTGGAGCCTGTTTCGGATTCTGTGTCTCCCTCTTTCTCTGACCCTCCCCTATTCATGCTCTCTCCCTCTCTCTCTGTCTCAAAAATAAATAAATGTTAAAATAATAATAAATAAATAAATAAACGTTAAAAAATTTAAAAAAAAAGATAAATCACTGCTGTACACCTGAAACTAATATAACATTGTGCTTCAACTATACTCTAATTGAAAAAAAAAATCCCTGGAGAGGTTGTTAAGACACAGGTTCTCAGAATCTACCACCACAAGTTCTGATTCAGTAGTTCTGGGATCTGGCCCCCAAATTTGCATTTCTTTCTTTTCTTTTTTTTTTAAATTCCAGTCAGTTTAACATACAGGGTAATATAAGTTTCAGCTGTACAATTTAGTGATTCAACACTTCCATATAGCAAGGATCTGAGAGTCTGATGGTATTCTGTTTCTGGGTCTGAGAGCTGGTTACTTAGGTGTGTTTACTTTGTGAAAATTCATTCCCTCATCTACTCATAGTCTGCACACTTCTCTGTATGTGTATTATACTTTAATAAAAGTTAAAACCTTGGTAAGGAATTAAGGAGGAAACCTAAGTAAATTGGGAGATAAACCAATTTAGTCAATAGATCCAGCCAGCACAATCTTGATTAAAAAAAAAAAAGTTTTTTTTGTTTTTTGTTTTTGGTGGAACTTGGCAAGCTTATTTAAAAGTTTATATGGAGGGGCACCTGGGTGGCTCAGCTGGTTAAGCATCTGCCTCTTGGTTTCAGCTCAGGTCATGATCTTGCAGTTTGTGAGTTCAAGCCCCTCCAGGCTCCATGTTGATAGCACAGATTCTCTCTCTCCCTCTCTCTCTGCCCCTCCTGTCTTGCTCGCTGTCTCTCTCAAAATAAATAAATAAACTTAAAAAAAAATTTTATGGAAACACAAAGCAGTAAGGTTAACAGGGCCCACTTCAAAAAGAACCAGGTGGGGGCGCCTGGGTGGCTCAGTTGGTTGAGCATCTGACTTCGGTTCAGATCATGATCTCACGGTTGGTGAGTTTGAGCCCTCCATCGGGCTCTGTGCTAACAGCTCAAAGCCTGGAATTTGCTTCCGATTCTGTGTCTCCCTCTCTGCCCTTCTCCCGCTTGTGCTCTCAAAAAAAAAAGAAAAGAAAAAAAGGCAAACAAACAAAAAAACCCACCAAAAACTAGGTGGGAGGACTGAATGCACCAGGTATGATAAAACTACTAAGTAACTAAGACAACAGGCCAATGTAATAGTACAGAGACTACAAGTGGGCATACGAATCTGGAAATGTGCTATGTGACAGTGATGACACTTAATATCAATGAGGAGAGAGCACTTTTCAGTAAAAAGTTCATTTGGAGACAACTGGGTTATTTACATGGTAAAAATACAAAATTAGTTATCTGCATCATACCATGCACAAAATAAATTACAGATTGATTAAAATCCAAGAGTAAAGGACAAAACTATAAAGCTTATGTAAAATAACATAGAAAAATCTTTCCATAGAAAGATATATAACATAGAAAAACGATTCCAGGTTAGGAAAAAAAATTCTCAAGTAAGACATTAAAATCTTAACCATGAAATAAAAGCTTAGTATATACTACATTCAAATAAAATGAAAACTTCCATTCACTAAGGGGTGCCTGGGTGGCTCAGTCTGTTAAGCTTCCGACTTCAGCTCAGGTCACGATCTCATGGTTCGTGGGTTCAAGCCCCACATCAGGCTCTGTGCTGACAGCTCAGAGCCTGGAGCCTGCTTTGGATCGTGTGTGTCTCTCTCTGCCCCTCTCCTGCTTGCATTGTCTGTCTGTCTGTCTCTAAAAAATATATAAACATTAAAAAAAATTTTTTTTAAGTCAGCATAAAGAGACTGAAAGAGGGATTATAGAAGGGAAGATTTTTGCAACACACAGAATTGACAAAGCGGTCAGACATCTTCAAATCAATAAGACAGACATTTTATAAAAAAATCGAGGCAAAAAACTTGAATAAAAGCTTTAGAAGAAGAGAACTTCCAAAGAACCAATAACTGTATGAAAATGTGTCCATCATTATTATCAAGAAGGAAAACATGTTGAAACTTCAATAAGATACCATTTACAAACTTACCAGACTGGCTAAAACCTATCAAGTCCCAAAGTATAGCAATGGAAGCTACCAAACAATGCTGCTGGTGGTGTGAGTTGAAAAACAATTTTACAATATAGCAAAATCAAAGATGCACATACCCTGTAACCCTGCCGTCCCACTCCTAGGTAGGTGCCAACACAATGTATCCAACACAATACATGATAGGAATAGTCAAAGCGGCACTATTTGTAATAGGTAAATCCGGAAACCCAAAAGTTCACTGACAACATATGATACAGTCATACGATACAATACTATTTGGCCACAAAAATGTATGAATTGCAGCTACACATACAGCAAAGCTGAATCTCAAACAGAATATATAGTGGGTGCTGTCCAGATCCCCTGTCCCAGGCCAGAGCTCTATCCCTCAGCTCCTGTATTGGTTGCTAATAGCTTGCAGTTGGCCCCTGCTCTGGACCATCGTCCTTGGCCAAAAGGGTATCCCCAGTACACCCTGGCCGAAGACATTTTATGACATGCTGTCCCAAGTATCCCAGCGGGACCAATACTCTGGCCCTTTCCATCCTCCAGAGCTCCCTTGGGGATCAGGCTGAAGCTGACACCTCGTCCTTGCTTAGCTCCTCTCCCTGTCCTGCTTCCTTCACTACCTTTCTCCTGAGCGCACGAGCTCCACAAATCACATACACCTGAATCCCCGTCCTCACCTCTGCACCTGAGACATATTGCTAAGCTAGAGAGAAAGATGCAAAAGGGTCCATGTATTATGATACACACATAGGTGCTAAAATAAAGAAAAGCCAAAACATGGTCATCTCCAAAGGCAGAATAGTGTTTACTTTTGGAGCTGTGATCAGGAAAAGGCACACAGGGGGCTTCTGGTACCAGCAATGTTCTATTTCTTGACCTGCATGGTGTCTCCATGGATATTCATTTTATAATTATTATTTAAATTGTATGTGCATGTTTATGCACCATTTAGCATGTATCATATGAAAAAGAAGAAACACTTCCAAGTAAAGAGGTGTTTTTTTTTTTTTTTGTTGCAACTTAAAACGTACCAGAGAAGAGCTCATTAATTTCTCCTTTCTTACGTTTGTTGAGATTTTCCTTATACCTAATATATCAAGGCTTGTAGCTATACCATGTATCACATTTATCTGTAAAATATGCTATGGATTTTTATGTAATTGGATATCCATTAATTTAACAGTAATGATTGTATGAGTTATCTATGCTGAAAAAAATTACTCCCAAATTTAGCAGCTTAAAAAAAACAAAACACTTTTTCTCACAGTTTCCATGGGTCAGGAATCCAGGTACGGCATGGCTGGGTCCTCTGGGTCTCTCACGAGGCTGTAGTCAAGGTGTTTCTGCGGCTGTAACTACCTCAAGGCTGGACTCCAAAGGCTCCACTTCCAGCAATGCTCACGTGATTGCAGGATTCACTTCCTTGTGGGCTAGTGCGCTGAGGGCGTCAGCAACTTGCTGGCTGTTGGCTGGGTGACCTCCCTCAGTTTTTTGCCTTGTGAGCCTCTCACAGTATAGCAGCTGGCTTCCATTAGAGCAAACAAGCAAGGCAGAAGCCAGTCTTTTTTGTCACCTAACCCAGAGTGTAACATCCCAGATGTTTTTCGCTGTATTCTATTCATTAGAAGCAAGTTTTTAGGTCCAGCTCATACTTGAGGGGAA
Organism: Puma concolor; assembly: GCF_028749965.1. NCBI lineage: Eukaryota > Metazoa > Chordata > Mammalia > Carnivora > Felidae > Puma > Puma concolor. The sequence continues at coordinate 48,644,635 of NC_141672.1, forward strand.
GAGATTACACAAAAGCATATACACCAAGACAGGGATCACTGGCAGCTCTATCAGAAGCCGCCATTCCAAAGATATAAATCACCAGTTGGCTTGTCCCCTGTTGCTTTGGAGAATCGCCAACCATTATTCAACAAAAAAAATCCTGACTGATACTCATCCTGGATCACAGTATACAGAATTTTGCCCAGTATACAGATCACAAAGCAGCTAAATTACAAACTAACATCTAACCATCAGAGACTCTTTAAAAAAACTTTTTTTAATGTTTATTTTATTTTTGAGGGAGAGAGAGCGCGAGTGAGCACTAGCGGGGCAGGGGCGGAGACACAGAGTCTGAAGCAGGCTCCAGGCTCTGAGCTGCAGCACAGAGCCTAACACAGGGCTCCAACTCACAGACTGTGAGATCACGACCTGAGCCGAAGTCGGACACTTAACCGACTGAGTCACCCAGGCGCCCCTGGAGATTCTATTCCCTAGGACTGAGTTTAGCCCTCATGTTTGAAACACTGTTCGTTTTCTCTGCCCACAACACTGCTTTACATAAGGCATGTCTCTTCCACAGTCACACAAGCTTCTTGTTGAGCCTGTTTTAGTGGCTCTGGAGAACCAATTTTTATCTTTCTTAAGGTGTCTTTAAGACCCCAAAAGTGAATTTTAAGTCTGTATCAGAGTCGATGCTTAAAAACAGACCAGCCTAAATATACTCTTCCTAATGAATATAAATCCGAGTTTTGAGTTATGTGGCACCAGAAATATAGATATATTTAAACAAATGTCTTTTTGTCTATTTGATCTACCTTTGATGGGGGGGAGGCATGAAAATCATCCATGCCAAAAAATTATTCCAAAAAATTAGTGATTTTTTTTTCATTTCTCATGTTTCCAGTGCTTTTTTCTTTGTATTTTTATTGTCATATTATTTTATCAGAATAAGTCCAGGCTGTAAGGTATTCACTACTGATTGTAATTTACAGCCCCAAGTAGACTTTTTAACCACTTAACGATTTAAAACTTTTATTGCCTTAAATTCTATTTTGCCTGATATTACTTTCATTCACATTTTAAAGATATATTTTTGGTCCCATTTTAGTTTTTTGGGGTCATTTTATTTTGGATTAGTAAATCATTGATTGCACTTTGTCTTTTTAATTTAGAATTCCCTGGATGGGCATTATTTTTATTTTTTTTCCAGTTTTTTAAAAATTTAAATCCAAGTTAGTTAACATATAGTATAATAATTATTTCAGGAATAGAATTTAGTGATTCATCACTTACATATGACACCCAGTGCTCATCCCAGTAAGTGCTCTCCTTAATGCCCATCACCCATTTAGCCCATCCCCCCCCCCCCAACACCTCCAGCAACCCTCAGTTTGTTCTCTGCATGTAAGAATCTTTTATGGTTTGTTTCCCTCTCTGTTTGTATCTTATTTTTGCTTCCCTTCCCCTATGTTCATCTGTTTTGTTTCTTAAATTCCACGAGTGAAATCTTACGATATCTTTCTCTGACTTATGATAATCTTTATCTGATGATATCTTTTTCACTTAGCATAATACCCTCCAGTTCCACCCATGTTGTTGCAAATGGCAAGATTTCATTCTTTTTCATTGCTGAATAATATTCCATTGTATATATTCCACATCTTCTTTATCCATTCACCAGACAGTGGACATTTGGGTTCTTTCCATACTTTGGCTATTGTCGATAGTGCTGCTATAAACATTGGGGTGCATGTGCCCCTTCTAATCAAATTTTCATATCCATTGGATAAATTGGGTGGGCTTTCAATTGGAAGAAATTAAAGAAGTCCTTCCCAATTCACCATGAATTATGTAATGTTGCATGGCACTTACTGTTTTCATATCCTATTTTGTTTTTTTTTTAATTTTTTTTTTTTAACATTTATTTATTTTTGAGACAGAGAGAGACAGAGCATGAACAGGCGAGGGGCAGAGAGAGAGGGAGGCACAGAATCTGAAACAGGCTCCAGGCTCTGAGCTGTCAGCACAGAGCCTGACGCGGGGCTCGAACTCACGGACCATGAGATCATGACCTGAGCCGAAGTTGGACGCTTAACCGACCAAGCCACCCAGGCGCCCCTATCCTATTTTGTACTGATAAGAAATTGATGTTGGCAAGCTACCAATGTCATTGTTTACCTAGTGTCAATACAATGTGCCACTAGACTAATCTTAAACATCAATTGTCTTTGATTTGGGACTTGAGGAGTTCAAATCTATGCCATAAACCGCAGCACTTAATAACATTTGCACTACGTTGTATCATTTTTAACTTCTAATTTGTCCTATGTTTTCAGTTGGATTCTAAGAACTTCTTATGAATTAAGAATCAGTAGAAGGCCCTCTAAGGTGACTTAAAAATATACATTCTTATCAGATTGGACTTGACTATGCTTTATTCTCATTGGTTTTAGCAATTCAGTAGCAAAAAGGAAAAAAAAAAATCAAGTTTATTTCCTACTCTCCCTATATTTGACCATGCTCTGTAACCAGAGCATGATGGATTCTGAATCCGTTCATTGCAAAAATTTTTAAGACTGGACTGACTCCAAGTACATACAGATTTAAAAGTTGTCTGAAAGATTCAATCTTCACGTAGCTGATATCGGGTGAGACCTGTGATTTGTTTCAACAAATTAGAGAGTTGTGCAAAGGCAGGGACAGCAAACCCTAATTACTTTACCACACTTTATCTGTGAGCTCAGCTTTGCTCCACCCGCAGGCAGTACTGGAAATAGCCACATTGGCAAATCCAGCCTCACTCATGAGAGGAATTAAGAGATGGGAAGGAAACACTCTACTCCAGTGAGGCAAAATTGTTTTTACAATTTTAACATTGCCTAATAAACTTTTTACATTGTTAATTTAATTTAATTTAAATTAAAGAAATTTTTGTAACGTTTATTGATTTTTGAGAGAGAGAGAGAGAGAGAGAGAGCGAGCGTGCACAAGCTGTGGAGGGGCACGGAGAGAGAAGGAGACACAGGATCCAAAGTAGGTTCAGGCTCTGAGCTGTCAGCACAGAGCCCAACATGGGGCTTGAACTCATGAACTGTGAGATCATGACCTGAGCTGAAGTCACACGCCCAACCAACTGAGCCACCCAGGTGCCCCATACGTTGTTAATTTTATTAATTACAGCTTGCTATTCCCTGGATAAAACTGAAACACATTAATTTCCACAATCTGAGACAGTAGGAAAATATGGAGCAAAAATATTTTTTCCTGCATTTATTATTTTCATCTTTGCATGGCCTAAGAGAAAAATTCTTGTATGCTGGAATGAGAACATTCCTCTCAGATATAGAGGACTCTTTGATCAAGTTACAGCAGCCTCTTATTGAATATTACTTATGTTTTTGGGAAATCATGGGAGAGAGCACCTTTTATTCAACACATATTTATAGCCCTTCTATAGTACATGTTAGTTATTAGGGGAAAAAAGAGAAAAATAGGAAAATATCTAGTCCTCACATCTTTTAAAACCTAGGAGAGAAGATAGAGTATGATGTATTTTTTAAAATATTCAAAAAGTATAAATTACAAAACTTTAAAAATAGTTATACATATTTTACTGGAGATTTCTATTCTATGGAGAGCTAAAAAATATCTTTAAATCCCAAATGAAAGCCCACCTTTACATATAATCTCTGATAACATTTCTGTGAATGAATGCCCTTTAGTTGGTTTTCTTTCACAACAGAACAACTCACAGCCTTAGCCCCAAGGTGCATCTGCAGAAGGTTAAGAAGCAGCATATCTAAGGGAGTACCTCTATCTCTTTGGGGCCAAAGGCTCATCAATGCCATCAGTAGTGAGCATTGGAAAGGGTATGTGATGGCTGCCTGCATGTAAATGTTCTAACAGCCTTAAGAACATTACAGACAAAATGGAGTCAAGTGTGAGGGATGACCCACAACTGAAAAGATCTGAGAATCAGAGGTAGGAGAAACATCATGGAGTCTTCTGCATATTTTGTCTTCCCCCCACCCCCCCTTACCTTATTGCCTGGAGCAGTGGTTCTCAAATTTGACCACCCATGAGAATCACCCAAAGAGCATGTTAAAGCATAGTTGGTTGGGGCCCACCCCAAGAGACTCTGATTCAGTAAGTGTGAGGTGGGGCTGGACAAATACGGGGTGGTACTGATGCTCTGCTCCAGGGCCATGCTTTGACAAGCACTGGCCTGGAGCACGGAGACCTTCAGTTAAATGAGCAAGCTGGCTGTGTGGCTAGGGAGTGTCTGAAGTCATCCAAGTGCTTATTATTTGTGGGATTCCTCCTCTGTCCCCTAAAGTTTCAAGAACACCTGGCCCAGTCAGCCTCTGACTGATTATTGGAACTAAATTAACAGTCCTAATAGGTGGCCTTTTATTAACTTGGCTGGGTAGTATGTAATTAAAATCCACAGGTAGCTCAGAAACTTTGTTGGAATCAGTAGCTGCAATCCTTTGTCCAGATAAACGGGGGATGTAATAAGAAGGGGTGGGGGGAATTTTTTCAGAATTGTCCCCTTTCCTAACTTGCCCTTGAGTATCCTGAAACTAAGAAGCAGAAAATGGCCCGATACACCACTGAAAGCAAAACAAAAGGCATGACTGAATCATAAGTTGTAATCCTTCCTGTCAGCTCTACCTATGAAAGAGCTGTGTGATTCATCTTGAGTTCAGTGCTCCCTCCTTGGCAACAGGACACTCCCGGGCCTGCACATACACTGTCTTTGTCCCCCTCCAAGTAGAAAGATCATAAAAAGCCCGTTCCTCTGAGCTGATGCAGCCCACAGCCAAGTGAGCAGGCCCAGGGCTGTATTTCAGACCCATCCACTTAGCCAGCGCTCTGGTGGAGTGCACAGACTGTACAACCGCCTGGGGCCCCAGCCTCCCTCTCTCACACCATCTGGTGCCCCATCTGTCCCATCCACAGTGCATGGCACCAGCATGATCTTCCTCATATTCTACTCTGTTTGCACACTGGCTTCAAGGTCTCCAACCCTCTATCACTGCACCCAACACTCTATATGATTTAAAACCTGCCTCTCTTTTCAGCTTTTTTGCCACCTTTGCTCACAATTCCCAAGCTTCTGCCAAATGGAGCTACAAACTAAGCCTGGACATGCCACACTCCTTTACTGTGTGGCTTTGCACATACTATTCCTTTAGACTAGAAAGCTCTTCCAAGGCACCTGGGTGGCTCAGTTGGTTAAATGTCTGACTTGATTTCAGCTCAAGTCATGATCTGGTGTTTCACGAGTTCACAAAACTATGAAACTGTGATGTTAGCACAGAGCCCACTTGGGATTCCCTGTCTCCCCCTCCATCTGCCCCTCCCCCCACTTGCACTCAGGAGAGTGTCTCTCTCTCTCAAAAATAAATATTTAAAAAAAATAGGAAGCTTTTCCTTCATGCCTATTCCCCATGTTTGCTTGGTCAATTTCTAGTTATTTTTGTAAAAAAATAATTTTATGTAAAAGAAACATGGCCTTATTTTAAAACTTGGAAAATGCAAAGAATTATGGGGAAAAGTCCATATTAAAAGGTTAACTGTGGTTCACACTTCTCATTCTTTATTTTTTCAAACTATTTTCTATGCATGTATATTTATGGGTCATACCTAAAAATCTGTATCATGCTTTTTTCATCTAATATTACATTGTAAGATTCCTTCTGAACTTCTATGAATTATTTGAAAACATCTTTTTTTATGACTGTGTAATTCTCATGTTTGTGTGTGTGTATACAATTGATCCTTGAACACAAGGAGCTGGAGCTATAGTCAAAAACTTGTGTGTAACTTTTGACTCCCCCAGAACTTAACTACCAATAGCCTACTGTTGACTGGAAGCCTTACAGATAACATAAACAGTCAATTAACACATACTTTGTATGTTATATGTGTTACATACTGTATTCTTACAATAATAACTTTTTCTTAAATTTATTTTGTATTTATAGTCTACACAGTTTAACTGTGAGGTTTTTTTCAAGTTATTGCAAACATCCAAAAATTTTTTCCAATATATTTGTTGAGAAAAAAAACCCACAAATAAGTGAACCCGCGTAGTTCAAACCTGTGTTGTTCAAAGGTGAACTCTCTAGTATATCTGAAGAGTTTGTTTAACCCTTGTTTTGGTCTTTAGATGGTTTCCTTTTCATTTTTTTACAATTGTAAATCATGTTACAAAGAAGAGTTTAGCACATCGCCAAGACAGCCCTTCTGTTTATTCTAGGCAATTCTAGAGTGGAATTACTAGAATGGTAGAAAAGAACACTTTTAGGTTCTTGATATGTGCTGTCAGGTTGCTATCCAGAAAAGGTAGTCAATTTACAAACTCACCAGCCACGTTCCTCTTATTTAATAAAAGCTTCTCTGTTATTGAGACTCAATTTTTTTTTTTTTGGTTTAGTCCTTGACAATTTCATTTTAATTTTGCATTTCTTGGATGAGGTTGGAAATTTTTCTACATTTATGAACCACATGCAGTTCCTCTTCTGTGAACTATCTCTTGGGGTCTTCGTCCGGCATTCAGTCAGAGCCAAACTTCCTACTCATTTTCAACACTTGATTTAAGCATCTTGTCCTGGAGAAGTTCTCCTGATGATCTCACACCCAACCCCAAGTTCAGACCTCATCTTCTAACTGGACTGTGTGTGCACATTTACTCCTGGGACTTCTAAACGCTATTGTAACTGTTTACATGACTGTCTCCCCTATTAAACAATGAAAAACTCATGGGCCAGGGCTGAGTCTTAGGTATTCTTTTCCTCAGCACCTAACCAATTGCCTGGCACAATGTATGTGCCAATTAAGACTTATTTAATGATCTACTGAATAAACGAAAAGAAATAAAAGATCATTGAAGAATGGACATCTAACTTAACTTGGATTTCATCATGATGGTATATCTACACTTTGTATTAAACAGAAAGGATCACTAAGTCCTTGGATAAAGCTATGCAAACTTGTGTAGACTAATATAAATGCTAATAGAAGAGCATATAAAAATTCACACTATTAAACCACTGGAGAAAGAAATACAACTGGCAACTGTTTATTCAAAAAAAAAAAAAAAACTAAACCTCTTCCTTTCATTTAAAGAAACTTCCTCTGGGGCGCCTGGGTGGCGCAGTCGGTTAAGCGTCCGACTTCAGCCAGGTCACGATCTCGCGGTCCGTGAGTTCAAGCCCCGCGTCGGGCTCTGGGCTGATGGCTCAGAGCCTGGAGCCTGTTTCCGATTCTGTGTCTCCCTCTCTCTCTGCCCCTCCCCCGTTCATGCTCTGTCTCTCTCTGTCCCAAAAAATAAATAAATGTTGAAAAAAAAAATTTAAAAAAAAAAAAAAAAGAAACTTCCTCTGCAAAATATTATAAAATTATGTTTATTGATTCATGTGAGACCTTATCAAATTATCTTGACAGTTATTATAGCACACCTTCCAAAAGGAGAGCACAATAAAAGAGGCATCTCCTGGGGTGCCTGGGTGGCTCAGTCGGTTGAGCCACTGACTTCAGCTCAGGTCATGATTTTGCCGTCTGTGAGTTCGAGCCCCGCGTTGGGCTCTGTGCTGACAGCTCAGAGTCTGGAGCCTGCTTCTGATTCTGTGTCTCCCTCTCTCTCTGCCCCTCCCCCTGCTCATGCTCTGTTTCTCTCTGTCTCAGAAATAAATAAACATAAAAAAAATTAAAAAAAGAGGCATCTCCTCTGAAAATAAAACACATATGTATTTACCCATTAAATATACAAATGAAAGTTAAACTTGAGAACAAATGCATTTTTCATGAAGTCATCCTCTCAAATTACAACTTGTATATTCCTAATTTGGTCATTTCACAGTTCTGCTATATCAAAAACAAACAAACACACATATATATCCAGGTTAACACATCTCTGAGATAAACCAGAGATGAAAAATGGGGTTGCTGCTAAACTGGAAATAAGACAAACACTCTTGTCTTTGGAAGGGATGGCTGAGTGGGGATCTTGGGACTATTCAAATGTAGCCAGATTTCCAGCTCAGAGTCTCTGAGTGTGTTGGGGTACAAAAGGACCCTAGAGGTGATGAAACCTCTCTGACAGCCCCCAAGTGTTCTTTTACCAAAAGTGCAAGTTCTTACCTACAAGCTGGATTTAGAGGTTTTTGTTTGGCTTATTAGCTGCAACCATATTTCCCCCACATTTTCCTTTTGGCCATAGTGTTGCTAACCTTTGTAAACATTTAAACATACGATTAAAGTGCTCACTTGTGCTCCATCTGAGCCACATCCTGCTCCAGTTTTGAAAGCATAGCTCTCAGGGACCTCAATATGATCTTACAGTTCCCACAAAGAGCAAAATATGGCTGTTAATAGGTGGATGTTAAGGTTGTTGACATGATCCTCAATTGAGGTTAGGGGAGTCCTGGGTGGGCTTTTCTCTGTGCCAAATGCCCTGCTGCTTCACACAGCCAAACGCAGTGAACACGACTCTCTGGGAAGTCATATGTCACCATTTTTCAACGAAACATAAATCCCTCCAGCAAAGAATCCATCAATATGATAAACATATAAAATGAAGTTTCCAAAAATTGAAACATTTTGTAACCCACTCCCAAATTTCGATTCCTACTGACATCCCTACCTGAATACTAGACTTCAAAAGATAAAAACTAGTTTTTCTTCTCTAGGCTGGGGACCACAGTCACATCTTGCCTCATGTCTACTTATTTATGGACCACCTCTCCACATGAAGCAGTGAGCACCATTCCAGAGGGTGGCTGGCAAAGGCCTGTCCAAACCCTGACCTGGCTGTACTTCCCACCTCACTTCTCTGCGGAGCATCTATAATTCAGGCAATTAGGATACAAAATAAACAAATCAGGTTTCACCAGAAATGAATAGGATAAGAAATTTTAAGAACACACATCACATAATTGTAAATAATGGTGCTTCTACCAGAATCCAAATAAACACCCAGAAGTGTCATTATTCTCTCTAAAACATTAGGGACGCCACGCCCAAATGTTGGAACAATTAATATCCTTGCTTGAAGACTGTTAACGTTGGTTACACTACATGAAATTGTAGTTGCTGTTCATAACTCAAGATGAAAAAATCGACTGAACTGGTTCATGACTAGAGTGACCACAGATTGTTAAAGATGTTATCAAATACTTCTGAAAACACATTTAGATGTTTTGTTATGGGAGATAGCTTTTAAATTGTAAATTTTTTTTTTTTAAATCATGGTTCTTTGACAGAAGATGTGACATATTCCTCAGCTTACCAGAGACTGGATGGTAAAACACTGTCACAGACTGGACTCCATGTTAGTTCGGCAGGAATTGCTATACCAATTTCTATACATAAGAGGCCTTATGAAAATCTTGTGAAAAGACATCCGAAATACCGGTGTTCTGAAAATTATGAAAATCCAAGGGTCCACAATGGAGATTACAGATAGAAAACGCAAGGCTCGGAGGTCTTCCATTTCTTCAAAGGTGCCATTTTCCTCATTGACCGCTTTAAATGCTCCATAGTAAGCACGATACTGTTTTAAAGAAAAACATCCCGTTATGACACTGAAAGGCTGATGGTAGAAATAAATTCACTTACCTCACTTTAGAAACATTAATTTTTTAGGAACATGGCAACTTGGCTTGGAATATTCATTTTTGGTACAATTATAAGCAGCAAAGACCACTGCCACTGACAGGAATAAGTAAGGAGTTTGGAAGGTGCAAGGTCGACCTGAAGGCTCAGTGGAAGCGAGTGCTTCTGGGAGAGGGGTCTAAGTCCCTGAAGGCTGCTCTACTTGCTGTGATGCTGCAGGGCTGGGGTTTCCAGGTCCCTGCCAGGCTGTACACAGGAAGAGCTGACATGGGACAAATCCAGGCCACCAAATCTTTTACAAAGAGGGTCACCACGTTTCCATAAACACAGAGATTCTCTTTTCTCTGGTTTTCCTTTTTTTTCTTCTGCCTGCTTTCTGTCCTTTTATTAGCCCAGAATAAGCCTCATTTGTGAAATGTTGCATGTTTGGAGACAACAATGAAAGAGAAACTTTTAATCAACGAGGAGACAGGAAATACTCCACTGGGAAGATAGGAGGAGACTTACACAAGGACCTGTTCAACTCATGTGAATTACTTATTCTTAGGATAGATGCTTACCTTTCTGTGGTTGACATCCTCTTTTCAGACTAGGATACACACACACACACACACACACACACACACACACACACACACACAGAAATATAAGGCTACTTACTTGTGCCTGACCACTCATATTGTCTTGATCTTCCCCCAGGTTCTGACCTCCTTGGAGCCCTGCAAATTGTCCCATCCCATGGCTTTTCCTCCTGTTGAGCCACCATGGCCAACACTTCAGCCAGCACTACCATTGTCTCCCACTCTGCTGGAGGCCAGCCATTATATTTCCTATGCCTACTGAGAGTCTAAATCCATAATGGGACAAAATGGACTCGAATGGGACAGAAAGCATGTAAACTCAACATTACTGGGAGGGGTTATGAATAATTGTCCAGCCCAGACCCATTCAGTGCAATCAAGGAATATGAGAAGTGTCTTCCTGTAATTGCTTCCTTACTTTTTACTCTATTTTCTATAGAGCATTTCAGTGGGCTCAGACATTCCCATCTACTGCACTTAAGAAGATACACTTAGGGATGCCTGGGTGGCTCAGCTGACTGAGCATCGACTTTTGATTTTGGCTCAGGCCATGACCTCATGGTTTGTGGGTTTGAACGCTGAGTCAGGCCCTACTCTAACAGCATGGAGCCTGCTTGGGATTCTCTCTCTCTTTATCTCTCTCTGCCCTTCCGCTGTCCACATGTGTGCACTCTTCCTCTCTCTCAAATAAATCAACATTTTTTAAAAATAAAAAAGAAGTTACACTTATATCTGAATGCCCTCTCCCATCGTCACTAATAATACTAATAGTAATAATAATGGTTACTGCCCATGTAGAGCACTGTTCTAGGCATTTCACTTTTAAAACTTCGTTTCATCCTCACAAAAATCCATTACAATCATTATCTCCATTTCAAAAATGTGAAAACTGAGCATTTTACTTTAAAACCTTTTGGATTTTACACGCCCAAATCCTAACTCCTTTCAAGGTCCATCTCAAACATTAAGCCCTTCAGGAAGTCTCTTTCAGGGAGCGGCTAAGTCCATTAGCTTTAGAGTCTGACCATGAGGTTGCATGGAACCCTCACTTGGCTGTGTGAAATTAGGCAAGTTATTCCATTTTCTCACCTATACAATGGGGATAAGTGTACCTACCTTCCATGACTGTTTTGAAGTTTGAATAAGATGATATGAGTAAAACCTTTACAACAGGTCTTAGCACACAGTAAGAACTCAAAAATTTGCCAGTATTATTATCTTATCATTAGTAGCAATAACTTTTCTCCTCTAAACTCCCTTACGGCCCCAATCACTCCATCCCTCATCCTGTATTATAGCTTATGTGGGCAGATGTGATATTTTTCTCATTTTATATCCCCACAGTGAATTACAGCACTGAATGTTGTTTGTACCAGATACATGCTGAATTTGATAAATGGTCAACAGTAAGTTGATTTGAAAACCAAATACTTTATGTAAGTCTGTTTTTACATTTGTTCCTTTCTCCTCAAAGTAGAGTACAGCAAAATATAATTTTAACTATGTCATAATACTTTATTAGTTGGGAGCTGAGTAACTAAATGAGATTTACATAACTAAAACAAACCATTTTACTTCTATGCAGTATTTGTCCATGTCCGTTCTATCGCATATTATTAGGTTAATCATATTTTCAAGTCACTTGATTTATATTAGAAATGTATACCTGGCTTTTTATTTTATTTTTATTTTTTGAGTTTACTAAAAATGTGACAAATGTATTCATTTACGACATATTATATTAATTCTGAAGAGATATCAATTTAAACACAATTTAGACTTTCAAAACCTCTCTGTTGCTCAGTAATATTCTCTAGAACATACTTTATAAACTGCTCCTATAAAAGATGGCCAGAATAATGAATAACCTCAGAATATAAACCCCTCATGTTTAAAGTAGTTCAATTTACACAGTGAATTGGTATGAGAAGAGCTCCCTCTACTGGACTTAAGAGTCCAGGAAAAAAATGCTATGTTGCCAACTTGCTGGAGATGTAAGTAGCTGGACATCCCTGCTGAGGAGAGCTCTCTGGATTCTAATGCCCCTTCTATCCAGTTTATCCATCACAACACCCAGACCTCATCCTCTGCACTAGTCCCTTTAAATCCACTTTCAACTCTTTTCCCTGGACCCATGTTTTGCCCACCTCTAACAGCCTCCTTTGAAAGGAGCATCCTACCCATTCTGTTTGCCCACCAAAATGAAATACACACATGAGTTCTCTCAATACAGGCAGGATGTCCTCTATCACTTCTCTGACTCCATGGATTCTGATATATGCAATTATACAAGCTCGTCCTTATCTTTATCTGGCCTATAAACTTCTCAGCTATTATGGCTAATCTATCATTAGATCCCTCTTCCATCCATCCCTGCTCCCCTACCAACCTCCAATACATTGTGGGTCTCTAAGGTAAAATGAATTTTGATGAAAATATGTTACATGCATTAGAGAATGTGCTACAAACTTCTTCTAAAGCTCATCCCATAGTCTCTATATTTTCTTCCAAAAAAAAAGTTTTCAAAATGGAAATCTGAAAATTCAGTTTGGTTAAGTATCTTGCTCTAATGCAGCATTATAGCAAAATTAATTAAAAAAAATCAAACCTCAATAAATTTTTCACTGGCTTAATGAAATATATTATTCATGCTATGAGCAAGGTTTTTTTTTTCTCCCTTCACATATAGCCTTTATTTTTCCCAGTCGCCAGGCCCATTCCTTAGGAGAGTGATTTTCAAAGTGTGGGGGTTTCCAATACCTGTTCAGTGTGTCTTCAGGGTATCATATCATTAAAAAGGTACAATATCATAAAAAAGATTTATTTGCCTTTTTCACTCCTAGGTGTACAGTAAGTTTTACCAAGGATACCTGATGTGTAATGACATCATCACTCCAATGGCTAATGGAATATATACTGTGTATTCTTGTGTTTGCTAGACCTTTCTTAGGTAGTTGATTTTGGATATACACATACGTACATTTTCAGAGAATGTTCTCAGTACTTCTGTGCTCCTAACATGCTTTTTCTTTCATTTCATCTTCTATAATCTCTAGAATTTTATTATCATTCATTATATCTTCGTGAAAGCCCCAAGTTTTCCTTACACCAATACAGAAACACAAGAAGTAAGTATATTTTGTTAACTTGTTTTGCAATAATATTTAAAATTTTTCTTATTTAAAATTTCTAATATGATAAATACTAATAGATATAATCTACAAAAATTAAAGTTCTTTGTATCCTTAATAATGTTTAAGAGTGAAAAGGGGTCTTTAGACTAAAAAAATGTTAGAAAACCACTGCATTAGAAAATAATGCTCAGGGGGAGGAGTTAAGATGGCAGAGTAGTAAGGGAACCGTGGGCTTGTCTCCTCCTGAAAACACAACTAGCTCAACATCAAACCCTTCTGAACACCTCGGAAACAGATCTGAGGATTAACAGAACAATCTGCATAATTTGAGGGAGAGAACACAGCAGGGTACATGGTGTGGAGAGGTGAATCAGGGGAGAGAAGAGCCATGGTGCCGCAGAGGGGAGGCAGAAGTATTCAGAGAGAGGAGAAAGAGGGGGAGACAGAACAGCATATCGGGTTTGTGCAAGAAAGCACTCCCCCTGAAAGCAGCAGAGAGAAACAGTAAAAATATGGACAGGGGACTGCACAAGAAAACTGTCCCCCAGAACTACTGATGCCACTGGGGGCGGGGGAGGAGACGGTTTCAATACCACCAGTTTCTTATAAACAGCAGAGCACAGAGTCTGAGGTTTAGAGGTCAGCCACTGGTGGTGCTCTGGCAAGGAATGGGGGTAGAGCCATGGGCAGTGGGGTCTGAGGACCCCCTGGGTTGCTCAGTAAGAAATGGTTCCCCTGGGGCGCCTGGGTGGCGCAGTCGGTTAAACGTCCGACTTCAGCCAGGTCACGATCTCGCGTTCTGTGAGTTCGAGCCCCGCGTCAGGCTCTGGGCTGATGGCTCAGAGCCTGGAGCCTGTTTCTGATTCTGTGTCTCCCTCTCTCTCTGCCCCTCCCCCGTTCATGCTCTGTCTCTCTCTGTCCCAAAAATAAATAAACGTTGAAAAAAAAAAATTTTTTAATAAAAAAAAAAAAAAAGAAATGGTTCCCTTGCGAACCCTCTTGCACTGTTGGTGGGAATGCAAACTGGTGCAGCCGCTCTGGAAAACACTGTGGAGATTCCTCAAAAAATTAAAAACAGACCTACCCTGTGACCCAGCAATAGCACTGCTAGGAATTTACCCAAGGGATACAGGAGTACTGATGCATAGGGGCACTTGTACCCCAATGTTTATAGCAGCACTCTCAACAATAGCCAAATTATGGAAAGAACCTAAATGTCCATCAACTGATGAATGGATAAAGAAATTGTGGTTTATGTACACAATGGAGTACTACATGGCAATGAGAAAGAATGAAATATGGCCCTTTGTAGCAACATGGATGGAACTGGAGAGTGTTATGCTAAGTGAAATAAGCCATACAGAGAAAAACAGATAACCATATGGTTTCACTCTTATGTGGATCCTGAGAAACTTAACAGAAACCCATGGGGGACGGGAAGAAAAAAAAAAAGAGGTTAGAGTGGAAGAGAGCCAAAGCATAAGAGACTCTTAAAAACTGAGAACAAACTGAGGGTTGATGGGGGGGTGGGAGGGAGGGGAGGGGAGGTGATGGGTATTGAGGAGGGCACCTTTTGAGATGAGCACTGGGTGTTGTATGGAAACCAATTTGACAATAAACTTCATATATTAAAAAAAATAAATTAAATAAATACATAAATACATAAATAAAAAGAAATGGTTTCCTTGCTTGGAGTGCATTTGGTAGAGGTGATACAGCCTCTCTGAAGGCAAAAGACCCGGCAGGCACCATATCAAGCTGCCAGGTTCAACTATAAAGGAACAAAGATAAGGACTGAGGGCAGCAAACCCTGGCATTGAGCTGCTGCCGCTGCTGGTGGCCTGTTTCCTGGGACAAGTCTGCCCTGGCTGCAGCCTGGCAAGACCCTCCCCCAGAAGAATTGCACAAATCCCTTCCACCACACTTACTCTGCTGATCATAGACTGCTACAAAGTTTCAGCCTTAGGGGAAACTGGATTTAGCTTCATCTGGGTTTTGTTTGTTTGTTCTTTTTGTTGTTCTTGCTTCTGTTTTTGTTGATTTTCTTTTATTTGTTTCTTGGATGCAGGAAGAGCAAAATTTTTATTTTATTATTTATTATTTTAAATTTTTTTTTCTCTTTTCTCTTTTTTTTCTATCAAGCTTCTCTTAACAAGCACACCAAAACACATCTAGGATCTAGCTTTCTTTATTTGTTTTTAAATTTTAAAATTTTTATTGCACTCTATTATCGTTTTTCTTTCCTCCAAAATCACAAGACAGAGGAATTCACCTCAAAAGAAAAAAACAGGAAGAAATGACGGCCAGGGATTTAATCAATGTAGATATAAGTAAGATGTCTGAACTAGAATTTAAAATGATTATAAGGATGCTAACTAGGCTTGAAAAAACCAGAGAAGACACCAGAAAGTCCCTTTCTTCAAAGATAAAAGAACTAAAATCTAGTCAGGCTGAAATTAAAAATGCTATAACTGAGATGTAAACCCAAGTGGAGGTCATAAAAATGAGGATGGACAAGGCAGAGGAGTGAATTAATGATACAGAAGATAAAATTATAGAAAAAAATGAAGCTGAAAAGAAGAGGAAATCAAAGATCAGGGATCCCAAAGGCAGACTTAGGAAACTCAATGCTTTATTAAAATGTAATAATATTTGTATCATAGGAGTCCCAGAAGACAAAGAGAGAGAAAAAAGGGCAGGAGGTTTATGTGAGCAAATTATAGCTGAAATTTTCCCTAATCTGGGAAATGACACAGACATCAAAATCCAAGAAACATAGAGGCTCCCATTACATTCAATAAAAGCTGGCCATTGACAAGATATACCTTAGCCAAATTCACAAAATACACAGACAAGGAAAGAATCCTGAAAGCAGCAAGGGGGAAAAAAGTCCATAACTTACAAGGGAAGAAAGATAAGGTTTGCAACAGATCTGTCCGAAAAAACTTGACAGGCCAGAAAGGAGTGGCAAGATACAGTCAATGTGTTGAATCAGAAAAATATGCAGCCAAAAATACTCTATCCAGCAAGGCTGTCATTCAAAATAGGAGAGATAAAGAATCTCTCAGGCAAACAAAAACTAAAGGAGTTTATGACCACTAAACCAGCCCTCCAAGAAATTTTACGGGGGACTCTTTGGGGAAAAAAGGACCAAAATGAACAAAGACTATAAAGGACAAGAGAGCATCACTGGTAACAACACAATGACACTAAACTCAACATCTTTCAACAATCATTCTGAATGTAACTGGACTAAATGCTCCAAACAAAAGACACAGAGTATCAGAATGGGTAAAAAAACAAAAAACAAAAAACAAAAAAAACCCCACAAGATCCATCTATATGCTACCTACAAGAGATTCATTTTAGACCTAAAGACACCTGCAGATTGAAAGTGAGGGGATGGAGAACCATCTATCACGCTAACGGATGTCAAAAGAAAGCCAGAGTAGCCATACTTATATCAGACAAATTAGGTTTTAAACCAAAGACAATAACAAGAGATGAAGAAGGACATTATATAATAATTAAGGGATCTATCCATCAAAATCAAACAATTGTAAATACGTATGCCCCCAACTTGAGAGTACTCAAATACATAAACCAATTAATAACAAACGCAAAGAAAATCATTGATAATCATACAATAATAGTAGGGGACCTTAACACCCCACTTACAACAATAGACACATCATCTAAGCAGAAAATCAACAAGGAAACGATGGCTTTGAATGACACGAATGGACTTAACAGATATACTCAGAACATTTCATCCTAAAGCAGAATACACATTCTTCTTGAGTGCACATGGAACATTCTCCAGCTAGATCACATACTGGGTCACAAATAAGCCTTCAATAAGTAAAAAGAGATTGAGATCATGCCATGTATATTTTCAGATCACAACGCTATGAAACTTGAAGTCAACCACAAGAAAAAATTTGGAAAGTCCTCAAATACCTGGAGGTTAAAGAACACCCTACTAAAGAATGAATGAGTCAACCAGGAAATAAAGGAAGAAATTAAAAATACATGGAAGTAAATGAAAATGAAAACACGACACTCCAAACCCTTTGGGATTCAGCAAGGCAATTCTAAGAGGAAAGTACATTGCAATTCAGGGCTATCTCAAGAAGCAAGAAAGTCCCCAAATAAACAACCTAACCTTACACGTAAAGGAGATAGAAAAGGAACAGCAAATAAAGCCTAAAGCCAGCAGAAGAAGGGAAATAACAAAGATTAGAGCAGAAACAATATAGAAACAAACAACAACGAAAACCAGTAGAACAGATCAGTGAAACTAAGAGAAGGTTCTTTGAAAGAATTAACAAAATTGATAAATCCCTAGCCAGACTTATCAGAAAGAAAAGAGAAAGGACCCAAATAGATAAAATCATGAATGAAAGAGGAGAGATCACAACCAAAACCAAGATATACAAACAAGCGTAAGAGAATTCTATGACAACAAACTGGGCAATCTGGAAGAAATGGACAAATTCCTAGAAACTCACAAACTACCAAAACTGAAACACAAAGAAAGAGAAAATTTGAACAGACCCATAACCGGCAAAGAAACTGAATCAGTATTCAAAAATCTCCCTACAAACAAGAGTCCGGGGCCAAATGGCTTCCCAGGGGAATTCTATCCAACATTTAAAGAAGGGTTAACATCTATTCTTCTTAAACTGTTCCAAAAAACAGAAATAGCAGTAAAACTTCCAAACTTATTCTATTGGGCCAGCATTACCTTGATTCTAAAACCAGACAAAGGCCCCACTAAAAAGGAGAATTACAGGCCAATCTCCCCAATGAACATGGATGCAAAAATTCTCAACCAAAACAATAAAATACCCAGGAATAAACCTAACAAAAGAGGCAAAAGATCTATACCCTGAAAACTATAGAACACTTATGAAAGAAATTGGAGAGGACACAAAAAAATGGAAAAGCATTCCATGCTCATGGATTGGAAGAACAAACATTATTAAAATGTCTATATGACCCAATGCAATATACACATACAATGAAATCCCTATCAAAATGCTACCAGCATTTTTCACAGAGATAGAACAAACAATCCTAAAATTTGTATGCAACCACAAAAGACCCCAAATAGCCAAAGCAGTCCTGAAAAAGAAAAACAAAACTGGAGGCATCATGATTCCAGATATATTACAAAGCTGTAGTCATCAAGACAGTATGGTACTGACACAAAAACAGACACATAGAACAATGGAACAGAATAGAAGACCCAGAAATGGACCCACAACTATATGGTCAACTCATCTTCAACAGAGCAGGAAAGAATATCCAATGGAAAAGACAGTCTCTTCAACAAATGGTGCTGGAAAACTGGATGGCAACATGCAGAAGAATGAAATTAGACCACTTTCTTACACCATGCACAAAAATAAATTCAAAATGGATGAAAGACCTAAATGTGAGGAAGCAACAAAATTCTAGAGGAGAACACAGGCAGCAACTTCTTTGACCTCGGCTAGAGCAACTTCTTACTTGACATGTCTCCAAAGGTAAGGGAAATAAAAGCAAAAATGAACTAGTGGGACCTCATCAAGATAAAAAGCTTCTCCACAGCAAAGGAAACAATCAACAAAACTAAAAGGCAACCATCGGAATGGGAGAAGATATCTGCAACTGACATATTGGATAAAGGGTTAGTATCAAAAATCTATAAAGAACTTACCAAACTCAACACCTGTCTGCATTGAATATCTTTGGAACTTTACAAGTTTTTAAATAAAATAATTTTCTTTTCTTATTTCTTTTTAGTGAGAGAGAGCATGAGAGAATGCAAGCACATGAGTGGGGTGTGGGAGGGGGATGGGCAGAGGGAGAGGGAGAGAGCAAGAATCCCAAGCAGGCTCTGTGCTGTCAGTGCAGAGCCCAATGCAGGGCTTGATTTCACAAACCTTAAAATCCTGACCTGAACTGGAATCAAGAGCCATGGGCTTAACCAACTAAGCCACCCAGGAGCCCAGGGAGAGAGAGAATCAATCTTAGGCAAGCTCCACACCCAGTCCAGAGCCCCAACACAGGGTTTGATCTCACGACCTTGAGATCACGACCTGAGCCAAAATCAAGAGTTGGACGCTTCACCAACTGAACCACCCAGACATCCCTAAAATCATTTTCAAATCCATTATTTCCTTCCATCCTCACAATCCCGTATAAGTTATTCAATTCCCCTGAGAGACATGTCCAAATGCAATGCTCTTGTGTATTATGCTGTATTATGTTCTTTTCGACATTATTGTTACTAAAACATTCAAAATGAGGACATAACATCCATGCATTTGGCTATTGTCTGCTTTTTCACAGCGCAGGTAAGTAAGGCTATTACTTTAGAGCAGGAGTCTGTGAACTTTCTCTGTAAAGGGTCCAACAGTAAATATTTTACATTTTACAGGTCAAGAGGCAAATAGTGAGTATTTGGTAGGTACTTATATAACAAGAAAACACATTTCCACAATTTTCACTGATGAAATTAAAAATGTATAATAATTAAGTACATTTTTGGTGTAACTGATGTCTATTATTGAGAAAAATGAAAATCTTTTTTTTCTTGGAACAGTATTTGAGTTAATTGGGGTTTAGAGTTCCTGCATACTATCATCAAATTGATTTGTAAAATCAGTTCATTTGTAAAAACTATTCTTAATTCCACAGCTGTGCAAAAACTGGGCAGGAAGGATTTGGACTGTGGGCTGTGATTTGCCAACTCCTGTTTTAGAGTATGGTTCTCCAGATGATATCCCTGGATCAGCCGCTTTCACCTCACCCGGGAACTTGTCAAGAATAAGAATTCTTCAGGAGCCTGGGTGGCTCAGTCGGTTGAAAGTGGGCCTCTTGGTTTCAGCTCAGGTCATGATCTCATGGTTTGTGGGATACAGCCCTGCGTTGGGCTCTGCACTGACAGTGTGAAGCCTGCTTGGGATTCTCTCTCTCTCCCTCCACTGCACTCTCTCATTCCCTCTCTCAAAAATAAGTAAGTAAAAAAATAAATAACAATTCTTCAAAAACATCTGAATTAGAAACGATGGGGGATAGGGCCCAGGCATCTGTGGGTTTTTTTTTTCCTTAGGTTTATTTTTGAGAGAGAGAGCAAGTGGGGGAGGGGCAGAGAGAGAGAGAGAGAGAGAGAGAGAGGGAGGGAGACAGAATCCCAAGCAGGTTCCACACTGTTAGCACAGGGCCTGACATGGAGCTTGAACCCACAAACTGAGATCACGACACCCAAAATCAAGAGTCCAAGGCTCAACTGACTGAGCCACCCAGGCGCCCTGCCATCTATGATTTTAAAAGCTCTGTTGGTGACTTTGAGCCAGCCAATGTTTCAGAACCGCATACATATCTATGCCTATACCTGATCTCCTTCTATATAGATGTATTTATTTCTTTTGGGGAATTCTGAGCTTAACCCTGCATGATGATGCCACAGACAACTCTTTTCCCACACGTTAAGGCCTTCATTTAAGGAAAATTACATTATATTCCACCTTCCTCCAATCTTAAAAATAACATCCAAAATTGCTACATTGCTACCTACTCACAGACGTCTCAGCCTTCAAAGGCATTGTTGGCAATGAACTTACTTAAATGTATATCATGTTGAACAAGGACACTGAGGATGGGGGAAAGGGAGAGGAGCAACCCTGAAAAAGTTCTCTCAACCTCGGTTGCTCCTAAAATGTCTTAGCCGGGATCCCAGGAGGAAACACCTTCACAGCTACCAGGTACTTCTATCGCCACCACCACCCCCATTAGTAAACTGAAACCGGAGATAATGGCTTTCCCGTCACCTCGCCTGCCAAGATAAAAACAAAACCTGTCAAGGCAGGTTGTCCAAACGACAGGCTGAACCTTGAGTACACACCTGCCTGTCCAAACAGCCCCTCTGCCTCTATCGCCACCCGCACCCCGCCCCCCCCCAACCGGGAACAGCGGCTGCCACTCCTCAAAGATTACTTGAGAATTTTTAAAAACTAAATCTATCTTTAGTCTCTCATCTCTGCAAATCACTCTGGCAGGTTCTGGCAGGATTACACCTTCCCTTAGTCTTTCCACGCCAACACCTGGGGAAAAACTCCCAGGTGCATTCGCCCATTTCTGACGCCACTAAAATTATGGGCGGGTCTACGAAATAAAACATTACCTAGCCCTCTGGAAAGAGGAACCAAATTCTGCTCCTCAAATGCTGAGGTGCTAAAATAGCCCCGAGATCCTCCCAGAGGGAAGGAGAGAGGAGAGGGTACTGCTAACTGGAGAGGTTCTGCGGAGCTAGGGAGACACTTTCAGACTCCGTCTTTGCCTTCCTTTCTTTGTTTCCGCCTCTTCTGGCTCAACAAATTCGGTTCTGTGTCCTCGGGGCTGTGGAGGGGACCCGATCTGGGGAGCGCACCAACAAACCCTCGGGGCCCAGGGCGCAACTCCTCCTGCGCGGCGTCCAACGCGCTCCACCCTTCGGTCCCGCAACCGCAGCCTCGGCGCGCAGCGACTCACTATTAAAGGCAGGGAGCACAGAGTGAAGAGCACCGTCATGAGGGCCAGCAACAGCAGGTGGTCCAGTTCCTCCAGGGGCTTCACAGCCGCCTCCTTCTCGCCCGCGCCCGGCTCCGCGCGGTCCCTGGTGCCGGAGCGCGGGCGCCGCCGCAGCCGCCGGTGCATCTCGTAGAGGTTGCGCATGGCGCTCAGGTTGCACAGCACGATGGCGAGGACCAGCAGGGCCATAAGGCTGGCGTAGAGCACTGAGTAGCGCAGCACCGACGGCGAGCGCTCCTCGTGCACCATCTGGATGAAGCACCAGGTGCCGGGGCAGTACTGCACGAACTTCCCGATGCCCGCGAAGGGCAGCGCGCAGAAAGCCAGGCAGAAGGCGCCCACGACGGGCGCCACCAGCGCGCCGCGGCGCAGGGTGATGTGCCGTCGGTAGAAGAAGGGGTGCCCCAGGGAGAGCCAGCACTCCAGGGCCATGGCCAGGAGCTGCAGCGTGGAGGCGAGCCCAAAGAAAGACATGAAAAAGGCGAAGGTTTGGCACAGCGAGCTGTCCGACGCGGGCTCCAGTCCCCACAGGCTCCGGTTCTGCGCGTAGGCGGCCAGCACGAAGGGGCTCACGAGGCATTTGCCCAGCAAGTCTGTGACCGTCAGGCCGCACACCAGCACGTAGAAGACCGAGGGCGGCGTGCGCCGCGGGCAAGACCCCAGCCCCGAGCGAGCCAGCAGCCCCAGCGCCAGCAGGTTGCCCAGGAGGCCCGCGCTGAAAAGCACCCCGCCCATGGTCGCCGAGTAGCCCTTCTCCACGGAGGTGATGTTGTAGCAGCGGTAGAGCGGCTGCCGCATGGCTGGTGGCGCGGCGGGCAGGCGGGGCTGCGGCACGGCCAGGGCCCAGGTGTCCGCGGGCGGGAACCCCCGGCGGCTCCGCGCGCGCGCGCGCGGCCCCGACCAACAGGCTACGCTGCAGAGGAAACTCCGCGGGCGGAGGGGTGTTCCCTACTGCCGGCACCTCCTATGTAAACTCTGTGGTTACACCCCGCCCCTCGGGGCGGGCCGCGGGGCCGCGTGCGCACCCCGCGCAGGCATTGTGGAATCCGCAGCAGCCGCGCAGAGGTGGCTGCCCTGACGTCCTGAGGAGAGATATGCCCTTCGTGCCCAGAGTTGGAAAGAAAGAAGTCCCAGCGTCCAAGGCCGGTCTTTCCGACGAGGCGAGAGAGCTGCTGAAGTGGAGGGAGATTAAGTAACAGCCAAAAGGGAGGAGAGGGGCGAGGAGCGTGAGGAGGAGATGGTGGCGGGACTCTGGTGGTGCCCAAGACGAACTCTGAGATGAGCGTGGAGGGTAGGCTGAGAAAGGGCTACTACTAGTTGTTGAATTAGTGGGTTAAGTAGGAGTAAGGGTAATTTACATTTGCATACTACTTAAGCCTTAGCTCGCATTGTTTTCCAGGTCTGTGCAATGTGAACAGTGATCTTCGCTGCACTGGTGAGGAAACTGAGACCTTGGATGGTTAAGTGCTCTCTATCCAAGGTTACAGAGCCAGGAAATGGCAGAACTGGACCTGAAACGCAGATCTTCTATTTATAGAGTCCATCCATCGGTCTTGCTTCATTGCCTTCTCCTCTTGAGAGGTCTGCGAGATATCAGGGAAGTAGATCCAGAAAAAAACAAGAAGAGATGCTGGCCCTGGGTACCATGACTCACAGTGGTTGTGTAGACGGTAGGAGGAATATGGTTAAAACCAATGATGCTGTTCTCATACAGACCTGAGTTTGAGTACTGATTCTGCTACTCACTGCCTTTGTGACCCTGAGAGCCTTAGCTTAACTTCTCTAGAAGTAACACCTTGCCAGCATGCTTGGCTCTTTTGAGGCACAGGGACAACATCTGTAAAGTGCAGACACCTAGGTAGTGATCAGTGCAATGCAGTTGTCAGGATTTTCACCTGCTTGGGGAAGGCTGTTTTAGTAGCTGATATTTAACTGCAGTTTTTAGCCTGGGTTTTGAAACCAGGAACCAGTAGGCTTTGTTTAGAGCTTTCTCACTTTGGTTTGTGACTACCAGAAAACATTTCCCTTCTGGCCTTTGACTTGGCTGTATCAGTAGAGGCAAGGGAATTCATTGTGATACATGTGATTTCTTTCTTATGTAGCCCTTGATAAACTGGGTGAACAACTGGCTTTGAGTGTGGAATTTGAGTAGGATTACTGGGACCATATTATGCAAGCAAGTAGAGATTATGGCTTGGCTTAAAGAAGCTCATTCTTAGGCTCAGTGCCTGTTTTGATGCTGGACTCAGGGAAAGAGCAAGACTCTCGAGCTTTCAATGTGAAAGCCTTAAGGGTGGCTGGAGAGGTCACCCCGAGACTGAAAGTGTGGCCGGTAATTCAGGCTGTGGGGTGGAGATGAAAAGTCCATGCTTTGGAATTGGATAGTTTTGGAATTGGATAGCTGTGGCACTGGGTTAGTTTACTCTATCACCCTAAGTAAATCTCCTTGTAAATAGAATATGGGATTTATGCTGCCCTCTAGGGTGGTTGTGAAGTTGCAAAAGCCCAAAGTGTTTGGCAGAGAGTAATAATAACAACATTTATGGGACCTTATACATGTTAGGCACTCTTGAATCTGTTCTCATCTGTTGACTCATTTAATAGAAGGCCTTCCACAGGGTGAGTTCCCTAGCTTCCACCTTCTCCCATTCATCCCCACCTCCAGCTCTTGATGAAGAGTGATGGGTTTAGAAGAGTCTCACTTGAGTTGATGACGTGGAGAAGAAGGAGCATGCTCTAAAACCAAGAGCAAAATCTGATGACATCTGAAGTCTCCTTTCCAGACAGAAAGCCAGACAGACACACATACACACAAACACACACACTCACAATTTACACTAATTGCACATGTTACCAGTTTCCTGAAATCCCACGGTGGTGCCCAGAGGAGGCCTAGCTTAAGAACCCTCCTCTAAGGACATTGACCAGGGGGTTCTCTGAAGCATACCTACTCCAGTTCTTTGAAGCCTTATTCTTCTGTTGCAGCTGCCTCCACCTCTGTGCTCCTTCCAAGATTAGTGCACAGGGAGAAAAGAGCCCAAAAGTGTAAGCAGCTTTTACAAAGAACTCCAAAGAGTGACTGAAGAGAGAGCTGAAGATCCTTGACAGTGTTTACATGTCATGCCTCAAAGGTTGATGGCCTTGCACGGGTGCAATTCAGGAAACCACATGTTTCCTCCTGGCTAATGTAGCTGGCCTTTACCATGGGTTTCCGGCTGTTTTCCTGCTCGCTTTGCTCTTGTTCACTCTGCTCAGTTTTCAGGCTTCACTTTGGAGTCTCCTAAGAAGTCTGATTTCACACATTTACTGCTCAGCCAGGAAAAGTATCATTTGTTCATGCATTGTGTATTTTTTGAGCACTTACTTTGGTTCCAGGGATGGGGGCAAGGTATGTGGGCACTGAGCCACGCATAGCAAATAAAGGAAGGCAAATGTCATGTCCTGTGACTTTTATATGGTTACAAACTTTTATATCAGTTTTCACAGTACTAAGGCTAATTTTTTTTTTTTTTTTTTTGGTAGGAGGAACACTTTTTTAAAAAATTATTTTTGATAGAGACAGAGCACAAGTGGGGGAGGGGCAGAGAGAGAAGGAGACACAGAATCCGAAGCAGGCTCCAGGCTCCGAGCTGTCAGCACAGAGCCCGACGTGGGGCTCGAACTCACAAACTGCGAGATCACGACCTGAGCCGAAGTCGGATGCTTAGGAGCCACCCAGGCGCCCCAAGTAGGAGGGACACTTTTAATGAAAATATCTTAGGCCTACTTATGTAGGAAATTATCTTCATTATCTGCAGAGCTGTATTAGGAGACTTAATTGGCTTATAAAACAAATTTGGAAAAGTATACATGGCATAATGTGAACAGACAAATCTGAATATATAATTATGATTTTGTAATTGTAAAAACCATATATCCTCATGGACAAGGCCTAGACATTAACATAAGCAAATGAAACATTGACTTAGACTTGAGAAGGGGTGATGGAAAAACTTTCTTTTGGGTTTCCGATTTTTTTTTTTTTTTTGGTAGGAGGAACACTTTTTTTTTTTTTAATTTATTTTTGATACAGAGAGACAGAGCACAAGTGGGAGAGAGGCAGAGAGAGAAGGAGACACAGAATCCTAAGCAGGCTCCAGGCTCCAAGCTGTCAGCACAGAGCCCGACGCAGGGCTCGAGCTCTGATACTTCCAGTATAGTATCTGTAATAATTATCTCAAAACATTTTAAACAGAAAGTAAGTGTGTGCTCATGGCCTAGTTTTAGGAAGGGGAGGAGAAGGAAAAAATAGTTTTTTCCTAGATCCTTCTGGACTATGCTTCTAAGTCGTTCGCATCCATCCCTCACTCTTCATCAACTGCAAGCAATATTTCAGGTGGCGATTGGGAAGAGCAGAGAATGAAGAGGAGGAAAGCTAAAAAGCAAAGAACAAATTAGCTACCAATTGTGGAGTATCTTCTGTACGCTCAAAGCCATGCTGGAAGGTTCTCCACATTCAGTAGGTGGGGTGGTAGCACAGCAGTGTGCTGATGGCGGTAAGGTCTTAGAAGTCATACTGTGTGAATTCAGCTCTCAGCTTTGCCCCTTAATACTGTAGTACACTTGAGTAATCTTCTAACCTTTCTAAACCTCAATTTCCTTGTGTGTAAAAATGAGGGGAGGATGGATAATTGCACTAAACTCATAGGGTAGTTACGTGGCTTATGTAAAAGCATCTGCAGGAAGCAGTAGTTCTCAACCTTGGCTGCACCTTAGAATCATCTGGAGAGCTTTAAATATTTTTTTTAAAGATTTTATTTTTAAGTAATCTCTCCACCCAATGTGGGGCTTGAACTCCCAACTCCAAGATCAAGAGTCACACACTCTACTGACTAAGCCAGCCAGGCACCCCAACTTTAAATATTTTTGATGCTTCAGCATCCCCAGCCAATTATATGAGACTCTCTGGGGGTGTTGTCCCGGCTTCAGTACTTTTGAAGTTCCCCAGTCAATTCCACTGTGCAGCAAAGGTGAGAACCACTGCTGGCTCCTGTTAGCATGAAGCACGGTGCTGTGACATGCTCTGTATGGCTCTGCCTGGCTCTGTGTCACTCTGGCAGTGGGCTTAATGTTTTCATTCCTGTCAACTGCACCAGAGAAGTTTTTTGTTTTGTTTTATCTCCGTTTTTGCAGGTAAGGAGAATGAAACTCAGGTTAATCCCTTCTTCAAGTTCACATAGCTAATATGTCATGAGGATTGAATGGCATCCAGGTCTTTTGGATTCCGTAAGCCTCTGCTTTGGAGAAAAAGAAGAGCAGGGAAGGCAGTATAGTGAGAGAGCAAGAAGGGAGCCTGTATGTGCTCAGAGGTCGGGGGGCAGGACTACTGCCAGGGTCAGACAGCATGCCAGTTCCCGACATTTCTGTGGGCCACATGATGTCTTGTGGCCAACTCTGCACAAATGTCATTTCAGCATCTGTCTGCTAAAATTTGCAGGTGGTGTAGTAAAGCCTTCATTTTGTCTGATTCTGGTTCCAGCTTTTTAGGGTCCCCCAAACTTTTATCTAGCAAGAAAGTCCATTTTGATATCTTTGGCTGCCAAAGTGAGAGACTAAATCCTTCAGAGAGTTTAGGGAGTGGGAGTGTCTTGGCCAAACGTGGCTGACCTTTTGTGTCCATGTGTAAATCAGGATCAGAATCTGTATGTTCAGAACTTGGGCGAAAACATATTTTCAGTTTTAGCTTGGCTGTAGTTTAAACCCTAAAGATCGGCGTGAATTTTTGAAAATGTCTTTGGGGGATGAACTGTGAGTAAATAAATGGTGGAATAATAACATTTGTGAACTAACTCAACTGTAGGTTGTGATGGTTCGCTGAATACAGAGATTTTCTGGCATTTTGCTTGTGGTTCTGAAGGAAGTTGTTGGCAGGTACCCTGCAAAGCAGACTCTGAGATGGAGATTTGCATGTCGGGTATTTATTAGGCAGGGCTTTTGGATTCACACCTGTGAAAGGGAAGGAACAGAAGCAGGACTGGGTAGAGAGAGAAGTCACACTGTGGTACAGTTTTAATAAGAGGTCTTACCCAGGGGCGCCTGGGTGCCTCAGCTGGTTAAGCGTCACACTTCGGCCCAAGTCACGATCTGGTGATTCATGAGTTTGAGCCCCACCTCAGGCTTGCTGCTGTAGAGCCCACTTTGGATCCTCTGTCTCCCCAGCTCTCTGCTCCTCCCCATGCTGTCTCTCAAAAATAAATAAACATTAAAAAAAAAAAAAAAAGGCTTTACCCAAACCACCCAGAAACTCAGAAGCTTAATGGGTCCCTGGATCGTCCTGAGTTGGGGATGAGGGCCTTAATACCCTTGGGTGGGCCAGGCACTGGGGCCCAAGGGAAGGGCACATGGCCGTGGGTGCAGCCACTCTCTTGAGGCAAAGCAGGAGGAGGCTGACAGCTAAGGGCTGCATGCCGGCAGCTGGAGGAATAAGTCCTTTTGTCCAGGAGGGGATCTGCCTAGCACATCACAGTGACTGCTACCAGGACAGTGCTGATGGGCATTTCAGCTGAGATCCACAGACAGTGGCCCTTAAGCTCCACCTATACCTACCTCAGGTTTAAAGGAGCCTCCCTAAACACCTTTCTGTTGACCTCACGCAAGATGGGCCCATGCCTACACAGCATTCAATGCTTTTTTTTTTTAAATTCATACCATTTTTGATCTAGTTTTCCTCAGCATAGTCTTGGATTTTTATTTCATCTCTGATCACTCCGCAGTCTTCTTCAGATTCTTCCTAAAAGTTCCTCACCCTTATCCCCAAAACTAAGTGACCCACTCTCTTGAACTCCCTCAAATGCTCTATAGCATTTTACTGCATTGTGTTGTGTGCTTGCATGTTGTGCGTTAGTCTTGCAAGGGCAGGGACTGTGTCTTGTTCAACTTGGTCCCTCCACCCCCACGTCCCAGCACACACTGGTAGGCACACAATAGGCGCTCAGTAAATGTTTGCTGAATGAATGAATAACCATAATACCTTCTATTTTTCCTTTTCCTGAAAGACTCTATTCTTGAGTCTTAAACAATTTTGATCTCTTATTCTAAGAACTAAGATATTCTTCTCTATTCAAGTACCAGGCAGAAAGCCCAGATTAAATAAATATAGTATTAGTTGCATGCAAATACAAGTCTGGGTCTCAAAAGTGCTTCATGTACCTGTCTGTGGCTCTGAAGGAAGACCAAAAGGAAATAGTTGTGATTGACTTTCTCTGTGTCCATGCTAATTTATATGAAAAATGAATCATTTAAAATAACACTCATTCTTAGTAGGAAAACATAACCACAACTGAGAGAGTTGGAAACTTCCAACTTTAAGAATGAATTATTGCTCTCAATGTGACTGGGGAGACAGAAGGAGAAATTATCTGTTTTACATATTTCTGTGAACACCTTGTGATAAAGGTGCTCCTGTTACAAAGTAATAGGAATTGAACAAAGGATAATCCACAGACATGCCACTTATAACCTGGGGATCAAGAGTAGTCAGTAAACATCATCTAAGTGAGGAAATATGGTAAGGGAATGTTGGAGAAGACTTTGATTTAGAGTCTACCAAGTGAATGAAATGAACAGGAGAGTTGTTGATTGGGGCACCTAGACACTGTGATCTCCATATGTCCTATAAACCTCATCTGTACTTTTCTTGTACTTGGCTAAAAGAAATGTTCATCTTTGGCTTAAAGGGCTGATGAAGTGAAATTTTCTGCCTGGAATGTGCCCTGTCAGGGAGAGGGCCTGTGGCCTTTGCCAATCATGCCTGCTGATTTGGCTGAGCCAGAATCCATTATTGAATTAGCTCAGCTCTGAGGCAGAGACTGCTAGTTGCCTGCCACATCCATTTCCTCTTCTTGGGCATTCACATAAACTACATTTTTCTGCCTCCCTTGTCATTATGTGTTGCCATACAGCTGAGCTCTAGCCCTATATGCCATCCTCCATACACTTTTCCCATCTGCTAGCTGAGTGTAAAGGACTCTGAGGTCCTAGGAAAAGGTAGACCAATATATGGAAAGAGCTTGGCTCCCTGAATGACCATGGAAAAGGCTGGCCAGGTTCCTGCTGGCCAGGAACATACATTTTGGGGGTTGTGTGAGAAAAAAAAAATGCTGTTGTCTAAGCTGATGAAAATTTAGAATTTATCTGTTAGAGCAGCTGGCATTAATCTAACAAATACAAGCTTGTCAGCTTACATTTCATAAGGCCAACTCTTCTGCAAGAGAGGCTGAGAAATATTGTCCTTTAGTTGGACACATCACCACTTGGAATATGGTTGGAGTTGTGCTGATAAGAAGGGGAGAGTGGGGCATTCGGTGGTCAACCAGCAGTCTCTGCCACAATGTGTAATAGTTTAGATATTGCAGAGTGATTGAGGGAAATGAGGACTGAGAAAAGATCATTCAGCTTGGCAACTAGGAAGTCACTGATGACCTTCAGGAGCCTAGAGTAGAGTCATTATCAGATTGCAGAAGATGGAGGAGTACATGGGCCATGAGTCATTGGAAACAGCAATGAGTTTGGGCTGTGAAAGGAAGGAAAGAAATTAAAAGTTTGAGTGGCAGAGGGAAAAATAAAGGCTTTCATACTGGTGTAAAATTATTTATACTTTTAGACCTGACAAAGGAAAACCAGTAGAAAAGGAGAGTAAAAATTCGGGATAAAGAGATGATTGAGAGAAGAAGAGATGATTGAGAGATGATTGAGAGTATCCTTGAGGATACTGGGATGGGACATAGCAGGAAGGGAGAGACGAGCCATAGAAAGAAAATAATGATCTTCTCCCATGATGGGAGTTGAGAAAGTGAAGGTAGTGCGTATAAAGACAGGTACTTTGAGGTGAAAAGTGGGGTAAATGATGAAGCTGACCCTAAGTAGCCTCATTTGTTCATTCACCAAATACCACGTTTAGACAGAGCTGTAAACGTGAAAAATGCAGTCCTTCCCTACATGGAAAGAGGAGAGATGATCATTGAGCAATAAATTATTTAAACAAGAGGTGTGAAGTGATGAGTTTGTCTTGAAAGTAAGGAGTGTCAGGGGTATAAAAATGAGAGAAATGGAGCAGCCGCTGTGGGGAAGGCCCGAAGGCATCATTAATACATGGTGGTGGTGGTGACAGTGGTGGTGGTGACAGTGGTGGTGGCTGACAAATAGCAGTGAGAGCACAGCTGAAGTTAGCATGAACCTGTAGTGGGTCCCTTAGCATACTTCTCTACTTTCTCAGCATTCATAGTCTGTGACCCGAAGGCAGGAATGGAAAGAAAACACCTAGGTCAGTTCAAGGAGTGTTCTGTTTCTAATGTTAAGTGTAGTAAAATTTTGGAACAATGGTCCAAAGAAGTGAAAATTCTATACAATAGATTATTTAAAATCTGTTGGTTTTATTATCTTTGTAGAAGATAGAAAGGAAAAAAAATACCAACAGGGATAAGTTACACTTTAGTAAGCATTAATTTTTATCATATGCAAGTTACTTTGAGCTCAGATTGAACATACATTAAAGAGTTATTAATTTCTTACGCATGGTATGAAAAAAGTTAATGATGTTAAATTGAATTACTGTGGTAGAGACTGCTCACTAACTCAGTTTCCTCTTTTTCCTGGGCACTGAGCTAGATGACATCTCCCAGCCTCTCTTACATTCAGATGTGGCTGTTGACTGAGTTCTGGCCCATGGAATGTAGGTGGAAATGACGTGCACCACTTGCAGGCTCAACCTATGAAAACTGGCCATTCATGATCCTCTGCTCACCTCTTCTTTCACCTGCTGACTGAATGGGGGGCATCCAGTGGAGGACTCTGAAGCCCAGGGGTTTAAGGAGCCAAGCTCACTGAGTTCCGCGTGAGAATCCAGTTGAACTCTACTGAGTACAGAGTAAATTATTGCGTTAGGCTTCTGAAATTCTGAGGTTTGTTTGTTATAGCAACTGGCTGGCATTTCTTTCCCTAACTAATCAAATTAGTAATCACATGAGAAGGGGGCTTACTTAATAATAACGTAGTTAGCCAGTCTGAAACATAGCAAGCCCTTCCTCACCTTAAATTACACAAACTTTGAGTACATACCAATTTACTTAATACATTTTCTATGATTGTGGAAAAGTTGGATAATGTGTTTGTGGGTTTCCAGTCACTGACATTAAAGATTAATGGGAAAGTTGCTACAAGAAAAGAGAGGTGAAGTGTATATCAGAGGCTGGGAAAGGCCTTTGGAAGGCAGCCATGGGAAAGTAAAAGAATCTGAAGCAGTCTTCCTGGGTCTTGCGTCTGCATTCCTGACACCACCGAGGGGAGACAGTTGAACCGCGTAAACAGCAGTGTGCCGACGTATGCTGGAAGGACGTTATCAGGGGAGTGCCAAGTTTTTTATTTTATTTTTTTATTTTTATTTTATTTTATTTAAAAAAAATTTTTTTAACGTTTATTTATTTTTGAGACAGAGACAGAGCATCAACGGGGGAGGGGCAGAGAGAGAGGGAGACACAGAATCAGAAGCAGGCTCCAGGCTCTGAGCCATCAGCACAGAGCCTGACGCGGGGCTCAAACTCACGGTCCATGAGATCGTGACCTGAGCTGAAGTCGGACGCTTAACCGACTGAGCCACCCAGGTGCCCCCAAGTTGTTTAAATCACAGGAGCAGAGAAAGGGGTTTGAGAAATACCCAAACGCCAACCTAGAATTCTATACTCAGTGAAAATATTCTTCAAATCAGAGACAAAGAGATTTCTCAGCAAGGAAAAGCTAAGATAATTCATTACTAGGAAATTCACACTAAAAGAGATAATAAAGAGAATTCTTCAGGCATAAGGAAACTGATCCCAGACAGAAAAACAGAACTGCAGGAAAGAAAGAGGAAACGTGGATAAATCTAAATAAAGATGCACTATACAAAACAGTTATAATAATGCCTTGTGTAGTTTAAATATATATGGAACTAAATTCATGGCAACAATAGCACAAAGGGCATGAGGGGGTACATGCAGTTCAAATGTTTTAAGATTTTCAAATTATCTAGGAAGTGGTAGAAGTATTAATATATATTACAGTAGCAAGAACATATGCCATAATCTCTAGAGTAACCGCTAATAGTCAAGGAATATATAATTAGCAAAGAAGAAAATGCAGTAACACAAAATATATAGCTGGTTCAAAAGAAGAAAAAATATAAAACAGATAGAACCAATAAAGAATAAAATAGTGAAATCCAAATATGTTTTCAATAATATTAAATGTAAATGAGCTAAAGTCATTACAGATTTTTAATTTGAAAAAGAAATTAAGCAGATCCTCACCGGATGGAAGCACATAGCACAGACTAGGTACAGTGAAACTAAGAAAATTAGGAATCTATTTATGCATCATTTACAATGAGGTTAGAAGTAGAATATTGTTTTGCAAACCACAGATAAATCAGACATCTCTTTCATCCCTTATATTTCCATATGAGGTCTACCAGGTTTTGAAACAGAAGTCAGCAGCAAGGACATGGACGAATCAGAGGAAACTAAGCCAGAAGGGGAGGAGGGTTTACAACTCTTTAAAAAATTGGCTTCTAGAGCTTTTGTGAAAGGCTGGTCCTTAAATGTTTGAATAGGAATTAGGTAATTAATATTTTCAAGGTATTGAAAAAGGAAATGAGAAATCACATCAAATCTGTGAACATTAAATGAACATTAATAAGGCTTTTTGAGTGTGGACTCTTAAGATTCATGGCTAGGTAGAGACCATTTGGGATCAATCTTTACTGAAAGTTTCTCTGACTTGCACTCCCATACATATTCCTAAAGATTAATAAGTTCCACAAGAAGTTTTGATTTTATGCTTCATTTAAATAATTTTTTAAATGTATGTAAACTTATTCTGTCTTCTATAGTCAGTATGACCTGACATTGTTTCCATGTGTTTCTGTTCATGTCACATTGGTGCCAAGGCCTTCTGATGTCATGGGTCAGTATAAGAAGAAATGTTTCACCCTTGTTACAACAAAGGAAAGCTGTAAAAGAATTGCTTTACCATGCAGCACATAGTGATACAGGCCACGACCTTAATAGAATATACAAGGCAATAGTCAATTCCATAATCATATTTTGAGTTAGATGTGTTTTGTTTTGTTTTTTTTTTTTGTAGATCTGGCATACCAACTTCACAAAGGTCATCATTAAAAAATGTAGTAGTAAAACCCCAGCGAAGACCTCTTAGTTAAATTTATACTTTGTGGTAGGTAGATTTAAAAACTGAGCCATCAGAATAATAGGTCTGTAGTTTAAAATGAGTTCATCTTAAAAAGGAAAAATAATATATAATGATGATCATGGTTCATCATCTTCAAAACTAAGTTGTGATCTGTAGCTGGGTTCCCTCCTCAGTTGGAGACAACTGTGGGAGAGTCCCAAGCAAGCAACTACAAACATTCATGCTTCAGGTATCTTGGCTCAAAGGAATCTCTGATGCTCTAAGGAAGATGAACATCAGCATGCCCAGACATTTTGGAACCCTAGGAGATGGAGAAGGGTATAACCTCATTAACTTTAAGGGATCAAGCGAAAATCAAGGAACAAAAAAGTTTCCTCCTGGAAGCTGCCTGCTATAAAACAGCAGCAGACCACTTAGGGCATGCAGGTAAACTGAGGCCCTATGAGTAGCTCCAAGAGAAATAATCACAAACCTGTAGAGCCAAACAGTAGTGGAGAGGAAGAACAACCAACACAAGCTGTCACACACCAGGGGCACGGAAAGGGATTGTGATAATTTGAACAAAAATAATGAAAGCATTTAAGGAGATTCAAGTATAGCTCAAAAAAGATTTTCTGAAATGAAAAATAGGAGTTTCAAACACAATTTAGTAGATGAATTGGAGAAGTTGATTGCTTCTGAGAGATGCTTTCTTTGCCTGTGTCTGGGCATTTATTCAAAAGTTCATTACCTTTTGGGTGTTATGGTTGGGACTGTTCAGAGCTTCTTCCTGGACCCCATCATGGCCTGAGGGCTTTGGTTTAGAACCCTTTATTTAACAATTCTCTGGGTGTATGTGGGTATATTTTTCAAATTTCTTTCCCTGCTCCTAGGATTTAAAAAACTTGGCACTCCCCTGATAACTTCCCTCCAGCATACATTGACACACTGTTATTGAGGCGGCTCAGCTGTCTCCCCACCAGGCTGTCAGGAATGCAGGTGCAAGACCCAGGAAGACTGCTTCAGATTCTTTTACTTTCCCATGGCTGCCTTCCAAAGGCCTCCTCCCCGGCTCTATCATACACTTCACCTTCTTTTTCTCTTCACTTCTCATGAGTCCTTCATAACTTGCAACATACTCCAGTCTTTGTGTGAAATTCTCTATCCTATCATAGATTTTACTGATCATTTTAACTACTGTTACTTTGAAGTCTGTGATGAATCATTCTAACACCCGAGTCATGTGTAAGTATGTTTCTATTGTCTGCTTTTTCTCTTGGTCCTGCCTAATGTTTTTTTTTTTTTTATTGATATTAGACACTATGTAAAAATACTGTAGGGGCTGGGGTGCCTGGGTGGCTCAGTAGGCTAAGCGTCTGACTTTAGCTCAGGT
The DNA here is from genome assembly GCF_028749965.1 of Puma concolor. Classification (NCBI taxonomy): domain Eukaryota; kingdom Metazoa; phylum Chordata; class Mammalia; order Carnivora; family Felidae; genus Puma; species Puma concolor. The sequence continues at coordinate 48,680,106 of NC_141672.1, forward strand.
CATGATCTTGCGGTTCATGAGTTCGAACCCCTCATCGGGCTCTGTGCTGACAGCTCAGACCCTGGAGCCCGCTTCAGATTCTGTGTCTCCCTTTCTCTCTCTGCCCCTCCCCTGCTCATGCTCTGTCTCTCTCTCTCAAAAATAAATGAACATTTTTAAAAAATACTGTAGGGGTTTTGATGAAGTTATCTTTCTCCAGAGCAGGCTGACCTAACTTTTAGTGGGTAGCTAGAGTAAGGGCAAATAACCTTATTCAGGGACAGAGCTGACTTGATGTTGGGTTGCAGTCTTTGAAGCTGTGTTGGCTGGGGGAGTGAGTAGGGGTTGAAATCCAGCTGGTAACTCTGCCCCTAAGCTGTGATTCCTAGTGTGATCTGCATGTGCCCAAAGAAAAGGGTGTTCTGTTCAACTGACACAAAAGTATGCATATGGACTAGTAGTTGTCCACTTTCACCTCTTCCCATTACGGTTGCTTTTGGGAAAATGGGAATGGAAATAGGTCTGTTATGGCAACCTCAATTAATGGCTCCGGCTTTCCGAAACCTGTAGCTTTGAAATTCCAAGAAGCTTGTAAGGCAAATTAACTGAAAAGAGTGGCAGCAGCCCATTGAAAAAAAAAAACCCATGAAGGTGGAATCATGATGCGTGAAGTCTACATTTAATAATAATTGTGTAAAGGAAAACAACAAAAACATTGTCCTGAGCTGCTTTGATGTCTAATTAATCCAGGGCAGGACTGAATGGCAACTATTAAGAGAAGGGGGCCAGGATAGAGAATAGATGCTATCTGAAGAGTGACTCGGGCTAATTTTCTCCAAAATCCCACAGGTATGTTCAGTGAAAATTTATAAGCCTTATTTGTTTCAAGATGACGGGAGAAAAGAGAGGAGAAGTCCTGGCAAATAATTAGAATTTTGGCTAAAGCTAGAGACTAGGCTGCCTCATCTAATGTGGTCCTTTAAGCCTGATCCACAATAGATATAAACAGGCAAAAGTTCTTTGCTTATTTAAGTCACGTTATTTATAGACATCTGGACCCCAAGCAACAAAAATATCATTTAAAAGGAACTCTTGCAGTAATTTTTGGCTCAAGGAAGCACAACTCGATTTGACTGGATAAAATTTGCAATTTTATAGTATTTTCCATGTACTTATCAATTAGAGTAAATGATACGAAACAAAAAAAAGTGCTGAACTTATATTGCATTTGCAACTGTTTATTTTCAGCAGATATTTAAATATATATATATGTTTTTAAAGTTTATTTATTTATTTTTGAGAGTGGTGGGGGGGGGACAGAGAGAGAGAATCCCAGGCTCTGCACCTAGGGCTTGAACTCACCAACTGTGAGATCATGACCTCAGCCAAAATCAAGAGTGGGGATGCTTAACCAACTAAGCCACCCAGGTGCCCCCAGGGGATATTTATAGGTGGCTTCTAGTGTGTATAGTTTTGCACATTTATTATTATTTTTAAGTGACTTCTTTTTTTTTTTTAAAGTGTTTTTAATGTTTAATTTTGAGAGAGAGAGAGAGAGAGAGTACACGAGTGGGGGAAGGGCAGAGAGAGAGAGAGAGGGAGACACAGAATCTGAAGCAGACTCCAGGTTCCGAGCTGTCAGCACAGAGCTTGACTCAGGGCTCGAACCCACGAACTGCAAGATCAAGACCTGAGCCAAAGTTGGGCACTTAACTGACTGAGCTACTCAGGCGCTCCATTTCCACGTTGATTAAAGTTTACACCAGTTTAGAGTAATTTATGAATTTCCAATTAGACATACCTAAATAGGCAAGAAAGAAATCTGTGGGTAAAAAATCTCTATTCTTTCTTAATGTATGTAGCTATATCCCATCCAGACGTCTTGCTCATTGCCCTGCTCCATTTCATCTGGGTATTCCTCTGATGATTAACATCAGTGTAAGCAAGAAAGTATGTGTTCCTCCACATTAGGCCGCCTCTGTTCTCCTGTCTTGTCCATTCCCAGCTGTGGCCTGTAGCTCAGCCATCTGCAATGGGAAGGAAGAGCTCTAAGACCAGCCAGCATGACTCTCCAACTGTTCTGCTACCGAAAAGAAGAGTTGATGGCACAAGTTGCACCCTAAATCCTTGAGTGCCCAAGATTTTAGAAATTCAGAAGGCCTTTCTTTCTCAGAACTATGAGCTCTAACATGAGGCAAAATCCTAGTTAGACACTCAAAAGCCAGGCCTTCCTTTCATTGTTCCTTGACTGTTTTTGTTCTGTCTCTTTCTTGGAGACAAAGGTAGAAAGCCCTATCTGTTCTGGGGGCAGGTAAAAAGTCCACCACATTAGGGATCTTACCAGTACAATTAACACCCTTCATAATCTGCCCAAGCACCTCCCCCCTTTTAGCCTTATTAAATTATTCCTTTTCTGCCCCTACCCCCACCCCAGCCTGCCTGCCTGCTCACTATTTATCCTATGGCCCAGCTATAGGGAGCAGTTTTCATTTGCCGAACATACTATGCACTTACATGCCTCTATTCTCTGCTCATGGTGTTTCTGCCTAGAATGCCCCTCTATTCTCTTATCACTCCACTGCTGAAAGCTTACTCAGTCCTTAAGGCTCAGCTTATATATTACTTCCTTGGAGAAATCTTCTGGTCTATGCCTGTCCTAGGTTCTTCCTCTGTGCTTTGTTAGCATGTAGTCCCTACTGTTTCAAAAAAAAAAAAAAAAAGAAAGAAAGAAAGAAAGAAAGAAAGAAAGAAAGAAAGAAAGAAAGAAAGGCATATATCATATCATTTTATGGTCAACTTTGGGTCTCTCCCATTAGTAGTTTGCTTCTAAAGAAGGGAACGTTGTTCTGGGGGTCTTGGAATCTCTAGTGCCTAGCACGGTGCCCAGCATGTGCATCCTATAAATGGTGAATACCTAAGTAAACGAATGGGAAAAAAGTGGGAAAGTCTGGAAGAGGAACAATTTTAGATATAAGGGGGAGGCAAAAATGAATTTGATTTTAGATACATTAAGTTCAAGGATACAGTGGGGCATTCAGGCAGAAATTCTCCATCACCTAAGTTATCCCACGTGTCCTGCTGCATGTGTCTTGAAATGATGCTGACTGGATCTATCCAAGGTTGGGACTGGGTCAGTTAGGGTTGTGGCAGGAAAGAGCACATTTAAGTGGGAAAATTGAAAAAGGGTTAATGGACTACTTACAAAGATGTTAACGGAAATAACATTTCTTGGTCTTGAAAAGGCAAGGAGTGGTTACTGGAATTTATGAGGGTAGAGCTGGAACTGACGTTGTAGCTGTCGCTATAGGTGAGGCTGCTGGAGAGAAGTTGTGGTCTTTGGTGCAGGGACACAGCCATGGCCAGAGTGCAGGCACACAGGATGGAACTTGAGGATAAATTCCCTGCCTTCTCTTTCCCATCTGCCCTTAAACTCCTATCAATCCTTCCCAGTAGCCTGTCCCAACTGGACATCAGTGGGTGAGGGAACTTGTTTGATATTATCCATAGAGGTCAGCCTTCTGGGGCATGGGGCAGGTAGAAAAGCATGGAGAGTGGACGTGGAGGGCAAACCGAGACTATCTAGCCCAGAGACTATCAGAATCAGCCATCATGGATGCTTTGCAGCCCTTCGACATGCTTTTCTTTAAGGGAGCATGCCGCTTGAGCATATGCTAGGAAGGGTTCCAGGGCTTTGGCTGGATTGAGCAAGGTGCTTAGCTACAAAGCAGGGAATTCAAAGGATTGAGTTGGAATTGTAGTGAGTATGGAAGCTAGCAGTCAGAGCTGGCTGCAGAAGTAAAACCAAACATAAATCCAGGGAGTGAGGCGTTTAGAGGAAGGGATGAGGGAGTTGAAGTAAGGAGAGCAGGAGTGAGCATGATGTAGAGGGCTGGATTGGCAGAGGCAGCCGGCTCAGGAAGGAAAACACGGAGGTGATATTGTTACAGGTGAGCCCTTAACCAGGCCTGGCATCATAGCAGGGGTGGTGTGAGCCTGCTAGGTTAATTATACCAGGCCAGACTCAACACAATTTTTGTTAACCTTTTGCTGACTCTTTGAAATCACTACCGCAAGTCTTAAGTCTCTACTTCCAGACCAGTCTACCTCTTTCAACCCTGGCCCTGGCCCCCTACTTCACCAGGGTGACTGAGGTCCTCAGGGGTGGACTTGCTTAACCTCTACCTCACCACCTCACTTCCTGTCTTCTCAGAGTAAACATTATCTTTCCTGGTTTCCTCAGCACTTGAGCCTTCCTATGTGTCCTTGATCTCTTTATTCTGCCCCCCCTGCCTTAAAATGGGCTTTGTCACTTCAGTTATCCCCCCTCTAACACTTGCGTTAACTTTCTCTAACACAAATAAGCATGAGTATAGTTAGCCTGAAAAGCAAAACTACCAATTGATCCCTCTTTTTTGGCTACTGTCCTCTCTCTCTCTCTCTCTCTCTCTCTCTCTCTCTCTCTCTCTCTCTCCTTACCTTAAGCACCAAAATTCTAGGAAGGCTGCCTCACAGCCCCATCACCTACCCCATATTTAATCCCCCGAGTTTTGACTTCTCTGACAGTACTCTGCTGAACATATGCTCCTAAAGTCTCCAGAGGCCAACTAATCATCCCTTCAAAGGTTTTTTCTCAGTCTGGGGCTATGACCTTTGCCTTCTTGAAACTCCTCCCTTCATATCCATGGCACAGTGTTCTCCTGGATCCCCACCCCACCTCTCACACAGTCTCCTTGCTTTCTCTGGTCACATTGGGCATGGTGTGGCTCTGCAATTAGACTTCCTGGGTTCAAATCCTGGCTCTGCCACTTCCTATCTGTGCAATGTTGGGCAAGTCATTGTATCCTACTCTACCTTGGCTTCCTCATCTGGTAAACAGAAATGGGAATGGTACCTGTCCCTTTGAGTTGTGTGAACATTCCATGGCATGTTCAATAAAAGCACTTTACAGGCTGCCTGGCTTGTAATAAATGCTCTGAGTTAGCTGTCAGCATTTTAATCTGTCTCCTCTTGTCTCTGATATATTTTCTTCTACTAAGCATACCTACGTGCCATTTCCTGGACTTCTCTGTGCTTTCCTGTCTTGTTGCTTTTACTCACAACATTGCCTCTCCCTAGAAGGTTCTCCCTTCACCTATTGCAATCCTTTGACTTCCTTAAGACCCCACTTAAATGCCATCTTTTCCATGAAGCCCTCCCAGGTCATTCAAGCCAAAGCTGTTTTCTCTTCCAGTGAAGTCTCACAGTCTTTTTCTCATTCTTCTGGCAGAGTCGGTCTTGTATTATAAATATTTAATTCTGTGATTTATCTTCCTTACAAGATTTTAAGTTCTTTGATGGCAAAAAAAATATCTCATCAGTGTTGAATAGTAGATGGTCACAAATGGATTAATAGGGACCATGTATCCTAATCCAGTGAGGAAAGTGTTACATTAGATTCAGTGGAAATATCTTTACAAAATATTTACGTCATCTCAGAAGACTACTGAATGGAGTTCAACTAGAAGAGTCTGAAATAAGATTACAGGGGAACATAAAAGAATGAGTAGATGGATTCCTTATGTTTTTAATGAATATAAAACCCTGGGAGAAATACATATGAAACTGAAGGTTGTAACCTTAGAAAAACTATTTGATTTTAACGTACACAGGAATGAAATGCTGAGTCAGAGGGGTTTAGGAATTAATAAGTAAAAAAGGAAAATCTGTATATTGAGTCCATTCATACCTATTCTCAGAAACTCAGGAAACAAGCAAGAGAGTTTGAATTTGGCTTAATAGGAGAGAAAGGAAGAGATATTGGAACAGGTGTTGCACACAGTGGGTCTTCCCTAAACGCGAGTGAACAAGTGAATTAAGGAATGTATTTGGCAGGGCAAAATATTGTTTTAACATCCGTGTATTTCATGGAGTAGATTGAACTTGGTTAAGTTGCCTATGTGACTTTGACAGTGAGTACTTTTCACTCTGCTAATATTTGTCACCCATGCACATTTTCTCCTCAAAGTTCTTCCTGGGTTCTTTCAAGATACTTTCAAGACAGTTTTCCACTTCTCTGGCCATCCATTCTCAGTTTCTCCTTTTCAGCATTCCATTCTTGGAGCGCCTCTCCTCTCTATTGCTTTCTACGCCCTCTGGGCTTCATCCGTTCATCCATGCCCATGGTTTCAGCTCTCTTTCATATGTGATAACTCTCAAATAATGCATTTCTAGGCTCCACACACACACAAATCCAGCCACCTACTTGAAATATTTGCAACTTACTTGTCACAACTGAGCTCAATTTATCAGTTTCCACCACCTAGCCTGAGATACAGGCATCTCTTAGTTAACTTACTAACTTGGCACTCCACTTCATCCTTTCAACCTTTGTTGAGAATGGAGGCTTTTGCAAGGAAGGCTAGAGAAAGAATTGTTACTGTTCCAAAAACCTGGCCTCTTTTCTGTTTTCCTGACCAAATCGGTTTGGTCCCAAACTTGGATATCCCATTCAGAAAAACAAAACCAACATGGCTAATCAGAGCCTGTCTTTTGTGGAGTCAGTCAAGTGAGTTGTCACCTTTAAAAGAATGTTTTCTTGGAAGGAGAGGAGTCTTACCTCCATCTGAAGTGGCTTATCAGAGTATTCCTTACAACTACATGTAGTAATTTCTCTCCCAGAAGTTCTGCAAACAGTTTTCTCCATCTCCTTATATTTCCAGTGATGTTTAGGGCCCCATATATTAAATACTCCAGGAAGTCACTCACCTACTATGACTCTGCCCTAACTCAAGGCTCACTTCCCTACAGAATTAGCAATCTAAGTAAATGTTAACACATTACATATTTTCTGAAGCTGGAACACTAGGTATCATGCTTATTTCTTCCTTCTCGTACTCAGTCTCCGGATCGGATCTGCTTCTTAATTTCTAAAATAAATGAGCTTTCCAGGCACCTGGGTGGCTCAGTCAGTTAAGCATCTGACTCTTAATTTCAGCTCAGGTCATAATCTCACTGCTCATGAGTTCAAGCCCTGCATCAGGCTCTGTACTGACAGCATGGAGGCTGCTTGGGAGTCACTCTCTCTCCATCTCTCTCTCTCTCTGCCCCTCCCCTGCTTGCACATTCTCTTTCAAAATTAATAAACTTAAAAAATTCTTTCAATGTTTATTTTTTATATTAAATATAATTTATTGTCAAATTGGCTGCCATACAATACCCAGTGTTCATCCCAACAGGTGTCCTCCTCAATGCCCATCACCCACTTTCCCTTCTCCTCCACCCCCCCCCCATCAACCCTCAGTTTGTTCTCAGCATTCAAGAGTCTCTTATGGTTTGGTTCCCTCCCTCTCTAACTTTTTTTTCCCCTTCCCCTCCCCCATGGTCTTAAGTTTCTCAGGAACCACATAAGAGTGAAAACATAAGGTATCTGTCTTTCTCTGTATGGCTTATTTCACTTATTAACACTGTCCAGTTCCATCCACATTGCTACAAAAGGCCATATTTCATTCTTTCTCATTGCCAAGTAGTATTCCTTTGTGTATATAAACCATAATTTCTTTATCCATTCATCAGTTGATGGACATGTAGGCTCTTTCCATAATTTGGCTGTTGTTGAAAGTGCTGCTATACTTTGTAGCAACATGGATGGAACTGGAGAGTGTTATGCTAAGTGAAATAAGCCATACAGAGAAAGACAGATACCATATGTTTTCACTCTTAGGTGGATCCTGAGAAACTTAACAGAAACCCATGGGGGAGAGGAAGAAAAAAAAAAAAGAGGTTAGAGTGGAAGAGAGCCAAAGCATAAGAGACTCTTAAAAACTGAGAACAAACTGAGGGTTGATGGGGGGTGGGAGGGAGGGGAGGGTGGGTGATGGGTATTGAGGAGGGCACCTTTTGGGATGAGCACTGGGTGTTGTATGGAAACCAACTTGACAATAAATTTCATATATTGAAAAATAAATAAATAAAAATACCTATCTCATGCTAAAAAAAAAAACCAAAAAAAGAAAGTGCTGCTATAAACATTGGGGTACAAGTGCCCCTGTGCATCAGCACTCCTGTATCCCTTGGGTAAATTCCTAGCAGTGCTATTGCAGGGTCACAGGGTAGATCTATTTTTAATTTTTTGAGGAACCTCCACACTGTTTTCCAGAGCGGCTGCACCAGTTTGCATTCCCACCAACAGTGCAAGAGGGTTCCCATTTCTCCACATCTCCAGCATCTATAGTCTCCTGATTTTTTCATTTTAGCCACTCTGACCGGTGTGAGGTGGTATCTCCGTGTGGTTTTGATTTGTATTTCCCTGATGAGGAGTGACGTTGAGCATCTTTTCATGTGTCTGTTGGCCATCTGGATGTCTTCTTTGGAAAAGTGTCTAGTCATGTCTTCTACCCATTTCTTCACCAGATTATTTGTTTTTCAGGTGTGGAGTTTGTAAGTTCTTTATAGGTTTTGGATACTAGCTCTTTATCCGATATGTCATTTGCAAATATCTTTTCCCATTCCATTGGTTGCCTTTTAGCTTTGTTGATTGTTTCCTTTGCAGTGCAGAAGAAGCTTTTTATCTTGATGAGGTCCCAATAGTTCATTTTTGCTTTTAATTCCCTTGCCCGTGGACATGTGTCGAGTAAGAAATTACTGCAGTCTAGGTCAAAGAGGTTGTTGCCTGCTTTCTTCTCTACGGTTTTGATGGTTTCCGTCTCACATTCAGGTCCTTTATTCATTTTGAGTTCCTTTTGTGTATAGTGTAAGAAAGTGGTCTAGTTTCATTCTTCTGCATGTTGCTGTCCATACCCATTTGTTAAACAGAGTGTCTTTTTTCCATTGGATACTCTTTGCTGCTTTGTCAAAGATTAGCTGGCCATACATTTGTGGGTCCAATTCTGGGTTCTCTATTCTATTCCATTGGTCTATGTGTCTGTTTTTGTGCCCATACCATACCGTCTTAATGATTATAGCTTTGTAGTAGAGGCTAAAGTCTGGGATTGTGATGCCTTCCACTTTGGTTTTCTTCTTCAAGATTACTTTGGCTGTTTGGGGTCTTTTGTGGTTCCCTACAAATTTTAGGATTGCTTGTTCTAGCTTTGAGAAGAATGCTGGTGTAATTTTGATTGGGATTGCATTGAATGTGTAGATTGCTTTGGGTAGTATTGACATTTTAGCAATATTTATTCTTCTAATCCTTGAGCTTGGAATGTTTTTCCATTTCTTTGTGTTTTCTTCAATTTCCTTCATAAGCTTTCTATAGTTCTTAGCATACAGATCTTTTACATCTTTGGTTAGGTTTATTCCTAGGTATTTTATGGTTGTTGGTGCAGTTGTGAATGGGATCAGTTTCTTTATTTCTCTTTGTGTTGCTTCATTATTGGTGTATAAAAATGCAACCGATTTCTGTACATTGATTTTGTACCCTTCAACTTTGCAGACATTTGGTGGAGGCTGTGGGGTTTTCCATGTAGAGTATCATGTCATCTGCAAAAAGTGAAAGCTTGACTTCATCTTTGCCAATTTTGATGCCTCTGATTTCATTTTGTTGTCTGATTGCTGATGCTAGGACTTCCAGCACTATGTCAGACAACAGTGGTAAGAGCGGACATCCCTATCTGTTCCTGATCTCAGGGGAAAATCTCTGTTTCTCCCCATTGAGGATGATATTATCTGTGGGTTTTTCATAAATGGCTTTTATGATGTTTGAGTATGTTCCTTCTATCCCAACTTTCTTGAGGGTTTTTATTAAGAAAGGATGCTGAATTTTGCCAAATGCTTTTTCTGCATTGATTGACAGGATCATATGGTTCTTATCTTTTCTTTTATTAATGTGATGTATCACATTGATTGATTTGCAAATATTGAACTAGCCTTGCAGCCCAGGAATGAATCCCCCTTGATCATGGTGAATAATTCTTTTTATATGCTGTTGAATATGATTTGCTAGTATCTTATTGAGAATTTTTGCATCCGTATTCATCAGGGATATTGGCCTATGGTTCTCTTTTTTTGCTGGGTCTCTGTCTGATTTTGGAATCAAAGTAATGCTGGCTACATAGAATGAGTCTGGAAGTTTTCCTTCCCTTTCTATTTTTTGGAAGAGCTTGAGAAGGATAGGTATTAACTCTCCTTTAAATGTCTGGTAGAATTCCCCTGGGAAACCATCTGGTCCAGGACTCTTATTTGTTGGGAGATTTTTGATAACTGATTCCATTTCTTTGCTGGGTATGGGTCTGTTCAAATTTTCTATTTCTTCCTGTTTGAGGTTTGGAAGTGTGTGGCTGTTTAGGAATTTGTCCATTTCTTCCAAGTTGTCCAGTTTTTTGGCATATAATTTTTCATAGTATTCCCTGATAATTGTTCCTATTTCTGAGGGATTGGTTGTAATAATTCCATTTTCATTCATGATTTTATCTATTTAGGTCATCTCCCTTTTCTTTTTGAGAAGCCTGGCTAGAGGTTTATCCATTTTATTTTTTCAAAAAACCAACTCTTGGTTTCATTGATCTGCTCTACTGTTTGTTTGGATTCTATATTGTTTATATCTGCTCTGATCTCTATTATTTCTCTTCTTCTGCTGGGTTTGGGGTATCTTTGCTATTCTGCTTCTATTTTCTTTAGGTGTGCTGTTAGATTTTGTATTTGGGATTTTTCTTGTTTCTTGAGATAGGACTGGATTGCAATGTATTTTCCTCTCAGGACTGCCTTTGCTGCATCCCAAAGCGTTTGGATTGTTGTATTTTCATTTTCATTTGTTTCCATATATTGTTTAATTTCTTCTCTAATTGCTTGGTGGACCCATTCATTCTTTAGTAGGGTGTTCTTTAACTAAACTCCATGCTTTTGGAGGTTTTCCAGACTTTTTCCTGTGGTTAATTTCAAGCTTCATAGCATTGTGGTCTGAAAGTGTGCATGGTATGATCTCAATTCTTTTATACTTATGAAGGGCTGTTTTGTGACCCAATATGTGATCTATCTTGGAGAATGTTCCATGTGCACTTGAGAAGAAAGTATATTCTGTTGCTTTGGGATGCAGAGTTCTAAATATATCTGTCACATCCATCTGGTCCAATGTATCATTCAGGGCCCTTGTTTCTTTATTTATTCTGTGTCTAGATGATCTATCCATTGTTGTAAGTGGGGTATTAGAGTCCCCTGAAGTTACCACATTCTTATCAATAAGATTGCTTATGTTTGTGATTAATTGTTTTATATATTTGGGGGCTTCCATATTCGGTGCATAGACATTTATAATTGTTAGCTCTTCCAATGGATAGACCCTGTAATTATTATATAATGCCCTTCTTCATCTCTTTTTACAACCTTTAATTTAAAGTCTAGTTTGTCTGATATAAGTATGGCTATTCCAGCTTTCTTTTGACTTCCAGAATCATGATGGATAGTTCTCCATCCCCTCACTTTCAATCTGAAGGTGTCCTCAGGTCTAAAATGAGTCTCTTGTAGATAGCAAATAGATGGGTCTTGTTTTTTTTATCCATTCTGATACCCTATGTCTTTTGACTGGAGCATTTAGTCCATTTACATTCAGTGTTATTACTGAAAGATACGGGTTTAGAGTCATTGTGATGTCTGTAGGTTTCATGCTTGTAGTGATGTCTCTGATGTCCTTGCAACATTTCACTCACATAGTCCCCGTTAGGATCTCTTGTAGGGCTGGTTTAGTGGTGATTAATTCCTTCAGTTTTTGTTTGTTTGGGAAAACCTTTATCTCTCCTTCTATTCTGAATGACAGGCTTGCTGGATAAAGGATTCTTGGCTGCATATTTTTCCTGTTCATCACATTGAAGATTTCCTGCCATCCCATTCTAGCTTGCCATGTTTCAGTAGATAGGTCTGCTACTTCCCTTATGTGTCTATCTTTGTATGTTAAGGCCCGTTTATCCCTAGCTGCTATCAGAATTCTTTCTCTATCCTGGTATTTTGTCAGTTTCACTATGATATACCATGCAGAAGATTGATTTGGGTTATGTCTAAAGGGCGTTCTCTGTGCCTCTTGAATTTCAATGCCTATTTCCTTCCCCACATCGGGGAAGTTCTCAGCTATGATTTATTCAAGTACACCTTCAGCCGCTTTCTCTCTCTCTTCTTCTTCTGGAATTCCTATGGTGCGGATATTGTTCCATTTGATTGCATTGCTTCGTTCTCTAGTTCTCCCCTTGTAATCCTGGATTTTTTTAATCTCTCTTTTCACAGCTTTCTCTTTTTCCATAATTTTATCTTCTAATTCACCTATTCTCCCCTCTGCCTCTTCAGTTCGCACTGTTGCTACCTCCATTTTATTTTGCACCTCATTCATAGCATTTTTAAATTCGTCATGACTATTTTTTAGTCCCTTGATCTGTAGCAATAGATGCTCTGTTGTCCTCTATGCTTTTTTCAGCCCAGCCGATTAATGTTATGACTAGTATTCTAAATTTTTGTTTAGTTATATTGCTTAAATCAGTTTTGATCAACTCGTTAGCTGTTGCTACTTCCTGGAATTTCATTTGAGGAGAATTCTTCTGTTTCATCATTTTGGCTAGTTTTCTGTTCCTTATGCATTTTAAAAGCTTGTTTTGTGCTCTGCACCTGCAAGCAATGCTATATTAAAGTGGGGGTCATATACTGTCCAGGGCCTGGCCCTTTAGGAGATGTGTTTTTTGGAGATTGTTACTAGCTTTCTGTTGTTGTGACTTTGGTTATTTTATTACCCTACTCATAGTGATATTTGGGACCCTCCACCAGGTGTGCTTTGATTTGTTCCTTGGAGTAGCTCTGTGTTTTCTCAAGTTGTCCACTTTTCTTTCTGGTAGATTCAGTCTCCTTTCCTCCTCGACTCTGGGGTTCAAAGACCTTTGGCTTCAGCACTTCTTTGTTTGAAAGATGTGGGAAGTATGGATCCCCCTACTTCTCCACCATGTTGGCCCCTCCTGCCTCTTTTTTAATGTTTATTTATTTTCGAGAGAAGGAGAGAGACAGAGAGAGAGAGACAGAGCATAAGTCAGGGAGGGGCAGAGGGAACGGGAGACACAGAATCCAAAGCAGGTTCCAGGCTCTGAGCTGTCAGCACAGAGCCCAATGTGGGGCTTGAACTCATGAACTGCGAGATCATGACCTGAGCTGAAGTTGGATGTTCAACTGACTGATCCAGCCAGGTGCCCCAAAACTTTTAAAATAAAATAAATGAACTTTCTTATTTCATATAACTTATCTGTAGCTTTAAAAAATTTTTTAATGTTTACTTATTTTTGAGAGAGAATGAGCACAAGCGGGGGAGGGGCAGAGAGTGGGAGACACAGAATCAGAAGCAGGCTCTAAGCTGTCAGCACAGAGCCTGATGTGGGGCTTGAACTCGTGAACCACGAGATCACGACCTGAGCTGAAGTCAGATGCTTAACTAGCTGAGCCACCCACGTGCCCCATCCATAGATTTTTCTTGTTTTGAACTATAGTGCAGAGAATGATATCATCTGTATGCGTAATGACCATTATGGTTGTTTTTCCTTCCAGTCATTATGCCTTTTCATATTTTCCTTGGACATCCAGTAAAATGTTAAATGGAAATAGTGATGGCATATGTCATGTTTCTTCTTGAAAAGAAATGTTTCTAATGATTCATCATTGAGTATAAAATTAGCTCTAGGTTTTTGGTAGATACTGTTTATCAAGTTAAGGAACTTCCCATTTTTTTCTAGCCTGCTAATAGATTTTTTTTCTAAGTCATATATGTGTGTCATCTTTATCAAATGCCTTTTCTAAATATCTTGAGATGATCACATTTTTTGACCCACATAGATTGGCAAGAATCATCTTCTCTATTTATTTTGGAGACTGTTCTACATTTTTCTTTTCTCGTGTTGCTCTTCCTTAGGTTTAGTATCAAGCATATACTTGCCTCATAACATAAGATGGAGGAATTGACCGTCATATTGTTCTTTAATAGCTCTAGGCTTCATTAGGGTTTCTTTTTGAGTCTCCTTTGACTAGTTTGTTTTTCTAGGAATGGTTCCTGAATCCAAGTTTTCAAATTTATAGACATAAAGTTTTTCTTAGTAGTTTTTCTCTCTCTCTCTCAAAATGTGATATAATTTACCTTCTTTAATTGCTCGATACTCTTCAAAAGTGTCAATATTATAAAAAAGAAGCGAAGTCTAAGGAAATGTCACATATTGGAAGAGACTAAGGAAAAATAACAATTAAATACAACATTGGGCCTGGATAGGATCCTGGAACAGGAAAAGAATATTAGTGGAAAAGCAAGTCAGAGTTGAATAAGGTCTGAAATTTAGTGAATAATACTGTACCAATGTTAATTTCTTGGTTTTGATCTTTGTACTATTGTTACATGACATGAAGAGAAACTGGGTAAAGGGTATATGGGAAATATTCTATTTTTGTAACTTTTCTGTTAATCTAAAATTAGTTTAAAGTAAAAAGTTTAAAAAAAGAGATCATTCTGGTAGCTGTATAGAAAATAGACTTGGGGTGGTGGCAGACTGGACACAAGGAAAACAAGTAGACATTCAGGAAAGGGGGTTTGGAAGAGTAAAGATGGTAGCAATAAAGATAAGAAGTGGTTTACTCATTTTTAAAACTATCATAGCTGTTCCTCTGTCTCATTTTTTGATTTATAATATTATTTATTTGCACCATCTCCCTTTTTAAATTGATAAATTTTACTAACTTTTGATTGATTTCATTAGCCTTTTTAAGGAACTAATTTTTTTAAAAAATGCTTAAAATTTTTCTTTCCTTTCTATTACATTAATTTATTTCCTCAGTAGATATTTGTTGTGCTCTTACTATATTCCAAAAACTGTTCTAGGCACTTGGAATAAGTCAGTGAACAAAACTGACCAAGATTCCTGTTATTAAACCCACCAAGTCTTAAGTCAGATGAGCCCAGGAGCACTGCATTGTAAAAGGGAAATGATATATCTGGGATCAACCCAAGTAGAACCAAAGGGCATGAATAAGCTGTATTAGCCATTTACCCAGACCCTCAGGTCACCCCCACAGTTGCACCAGTGCACCTCCCCCCATACTTCTGGCATATGGAGAAACCCATATGACTATCTGAAAGAGGAGGCATAATCCCAAGCTTGGTTTACAGATGAGTTGGGTTGGTATGTTGTATAAGCTGAAGATGAACAGTGGCTGCATTATAGTCACATTCAGGAGTGGTCTTGAAATACAGTGAAGAATGAAAATCCTTCCAGTGGGTGGAACTGTGAGAGGTGTACCTGGTCATCCACTTTATGTTGAAGTGGCCTGAGCTGAGAATGCATATTGATTCCTGTGCCATGGCCAATGGCCTGCCTGTCTGAAAAAGAAATGTACTGGAAAATCAGAGATAATGAAGGCTGTTGTAGAGCTATCTGATGGACCTATGGAAGAAATCATGAAGTGTAATGATCTTTGTGTCATATATAATGCTCACCAGAAAACATCGGCCATAGAAGGGGCACTGAACAACCAAGCAGACAAATTGACTCAACCAATTGACATTAGCCAGGCTTCATCATCAGCCACCCCAGAAATGGCATGATGGGCACGTGAATGGAGTGGCCATGGTGATTGAGATGGAGGCTAATGACCTGATTTAGCTACTCTTGCCTCTGAATGTCTGACCTGTCAGCAATAGAGACCAATACTGAGCAACTGAATGTGATACTATTCCTTGAGACCAATCAGCCAACTGGTGGCAAGTCATTAGGCTTCTTTCATCCTGAAAAGATAAGCAACTGGTTTTCATAAGGGGGACGAATGCTTTTTCTGGGCATTCTTTGCCTTTCCTGCCCATAGAGTGAGCCTCAGCCAGCATTCTTATCTTGTGGCTTATAGAATGCTTGACCCACAGATATGGGATCCCACATAACACAGGGGATTCGTTTCACATTAAGAATGTGTGGGAATGGGGCACCTGGGTGGCTCAGTCAGTTGAGCATCCGACTTTGGCTCAGGTCATGATCTTGCAGTCTGTGAGTTCAAGCCCTGCATTGGGCGCTGTGCTCTCAGCTCAGAGCCTGGAGCCTGCTTCGGATTCTGTGTCTTCCTCTCTCTCTGCCCCTCCCCCGCTCATGCTCTGTCTCTCTCTCTCTCTGTCAAAAATAAATAAACATTAAAAAAAAAAAAAAGAATGTGTGGGACTGAACCCATGCCCTTGGGATCCAAATACCATATCTCCCAGAAGAAGCAGGCCTCACAGAATTCTGAAACAGTATTCCAAAGGCATAGGTGAAGCACCACCTCAGAGACCATTTGCTGAGAGGATGGGTATTATCATTTAAGATGCAGTGCTATGTGCTAAATCAGAGATCTCTGTATAGCACTATGTCCCCATTAGAAATAGTATACAGGTTGGGGAGCCAATAGTTGGCAGCATGAATGCCCTCCCCACCATCATTCTCAGTGATCAGCTGGGGAGCTTGTGCTTCCTGTCCCTACAACACTGGGATTTGCAGCGTCAGAGACTGTGGTCCTCCAAAGAGGTTCACCATTACTAGGGAACTCTTGAACTACAAACTACAGCCACTATCAAAGCACCCTGGATTCCTTGTATCCAGGGCCAAGCAGGCAAGAAGCATCACTGTCTTGGTGAGAGGTAGAGCTGTTGTTAGACAATTCACTTGGGAAGCCTCTTGGTGCTCCCTAGCTCTTTGTAACCATGAATGGACACATGAAGTAACCCCAACCTGAAATGAAAGGGCTCATCCCACCAGGGAAGCCACCAAGAGCTGCTGAGGTGATAGTTGAGAGTGAGAAAAATTTAGAATGGGTAATGGAGAGAGGAGATGATGAGTGCCAATCATGCCTTGGTAGCAGTTCCAACAATACCCCCTCCTCTAAGTTTTTACTTAAGACTAGAGGTCATGGAAACCATGGAAGAACTCTTCCCCAAACTTATATGGAAAAGCAGATCTGTGCAGCTTAAGGGTGGACTATGGCTGCCATGGAAATGAGCCACTCAGATCTGCTCTGGGGAATGTAGTTGACTAACAAGCCCTCCATATCCACCACCATGTTTACACAGAAGCCTTGATTCCCCTAGGCTGTTCCAGTCATGACTGGCACAGCTGGGGTGCTAGTGCAAACCCATTCCTGTAGGTCATGGAATAACTCTAATGGGAAATTTTGGCTCCAAGACTCCCCACAGGCTTGACCAGAGTTTCTTAGAACCGTACTGCAGTTTGAGACTCTTTCTGCCCAAACCTCCCTCCTTCTTCCTCTCTTTCCATAGGTGTCATCATGATCTGAAAGCTCTCTCAGTTATTCCTTCTTCCTTTATACATCACAACATATAAATCTCTTGCACATCTAATCCCATATTGGCATCTGCTTCTTGGAGGGCCATAACTAACAGTTGGTATTTAAAACCATAATACTGGGGGCGCCTGGGTGGTGCAGTCAGTTAAGCGTCCGACTTCAGCCAGGTCACGATCTCGCGGTCCGTGAGTTCGAGCCCCGCGTCAGGCTCTGGGCTGATGGCTCAGAGCCTGGAGCCTGTTTTAGATTCTGTGTCTCCCTCTCTCTCTGCCCCTCCCCCGTTCATGCTCTGTCTCTCTGTCCCAAAAATAAATAAACGTTGAAAAAAAAATTAAAAAAAAAAAACCATAATACTGGATGAGATTGTCAAGGTTATGAATGCAAAGAGAAATTAGAAGGGGAGACACCTGGATGGCTCAGTTGGTTAAGCATCTGACTCTTGATTTTGGCTCAGGTCATTCATGATCTCATGGTCTTGGGGTCAAGCCTGCATCAGGCTCTATGCTGCACATGGGGCCTTCTTAAGATTCTCTCTCTCCCTCTTCCTCTGCCCCTCCCATGCCTCTGAAAGAAGGAAAGAAAGAAAGAAAGAAAGAAAGAAAGAAAGAAAGAAAGAAAGAGAAAGAAAGAAAGAAAGAAAGAAAGAAAGAAAGAAAGAAAGAAAGAAAGAAAGAAAGAAACAAACTAGAAGGGAACTGAACTCCTGTGCTCTCCAGAATTCAGACTGAAAGAGAAGAGAGAATTAACAGAGACTCACAATGGGTGGCCGATGAAGTAGAAGAAAAACCAAGAGAATGTGATATCCTCAAAACCAAGAGAAGAAACTATATGAAATGCTGCCTGATCATGTAACCTAAGGATCATGGAGTTTAGCAAGGTGAAGCTCACTGTGACTTTGACAAGAGAAGTTTTGTTGAGGTGGAGTTCAGTGGATGACACCTGATTGGAATGTGTTTAAGAGACAATGGGAGAAGATGGTGGCAAAGGAAGGTCCTGAACTCACCTTCTCCAATGACACAACAAATCTACAGGTACATGTGAAATAATTCTCTCTAAAAAAGATCTGTAAACTAGCTGTAGGTCCTCCACTATAAAGAATAAAAGGACCACATAAAAGGATGGGTAGGAGAGGCAGAGATGTGGTCCCACCAAAAAAAACCCCACCCTTGGTACAATGACTCACTATGATGAAGAGCTTACAAATACAGAATTTCTCCCTGAAATTGAGGGGTCTGTGTCCCAAATCAGGCACCTCAAACCTTGGGACTTGTACCAGATAGACAAGCACCAAAACATCTGGCTTTGAAAACCAATGGGACTTATGTCAAGGAGAATCATAGGGCTGTAGAGAATGGAATTTCCACCTTTAAAGGGCTCACAGGCAGACTGACTCAACCCAGCATCCAGCAAAAAAGCAGCAGTTTGAAAAGCACTCGACCATACATGAATGAGATTCATTTGTTAAAGTGTCTGCTGGAGGAGTAGGGGTCTGTTAGGACTCCAGGAATGGAGGCACTGGTGAGTGCCATTTCTTGTTCTCCCTCCACCTTAATAGCACTGGTAGGTGCCATTTTACATTCTCCCTCTAACTTGCTAGCACCACCCCAGCAATCCCATCAGAGCCAGGCAGTCAAGTGCCCTGTCCCTCTACTGCCCCTGTGGCCCTATCAAAGCCATCAGGCATGTGTCACCCATACGGGGGACTCCCATTGAACTCTAGTGGCCAAGAGGGATTGTGATTCTGGACCCCATGGGTCTGAAACAATCAGGAACAGTTCTTGGCAGGCTACCACCCCCAATCAGCAGACAGCAGATCAAAACACACCCAAGTCTTCCTATGAAAAAAAGCCTATTTACTTGTCCTGGAGTTTCAGCCTGAGTTGCATGCTCCAGTATTACCATATATCTAGAGGCTATGGAGGTGCTCTTAGGGAGTGTAGACTGGGAGATATCATCTTTATTCTCTCCTCTGGCCTCCCAACAGCTCACTGGTACCTCCCAGGAAGGCTCATATACTCATCCAGAGCCCCAATGTTTGCAATTGTTGCCAAGGGGACACCTTCAGATTGTCCAGTCTGGAGGCCAGCAGGGTTTACAATTACAGTCCCACAGGACTGTATATATTGCCTACCTTAAAAGTTGCCTGAGCGCCTAGCTTCCAATCAACTTCCAGTCAGCTAAAACTAGGGGCTAAAACTAGGGGCTGACTAAGATCCCTCCCTCTGGAACACATAGGTCTTGACATTCTCTCAACAACTGGGACCTACCAAGAATAAATCATGATGCTTAGACAAACTGCAAAGGTTCAAGAGACAACCAAAAGCTAGGACAAGGTTAAAGAATAAGGTTCATTTACTACACAGGCCACTTCTTAAAGAGCAGGAGGTATAGCTGTTTTACCTAATGCATAGAAACAACAGCAAAATGAGGAGACAGAAGAATATGTTACAAACAAAAGAACAAGATAAAACCCAGAAACAAACAAACAAACAATGAAATAAACATGAGTAATTTACCTGATAAAAAGTTCAAAGTAATGGTCATAAAGATGCTCACCAAACTCAAGAGAAAAATTGATGAACACAGTGAGAACATTAACAAAGAGATAGAAAATATAAGAAATACTAAACAGAAATCACAGAGTTGAAGAATACAATTAATGAACTGAAAAATACATTAGAGGGGTTGAAAACAGACTAAATGTAGTCGAAGAAACAATCAATGATCTGGAATACAGGGCAGTGGATCTGAAACAAAGCATCAGAAAAGAAAAAAGAATTTAAAAAAGAGAGAGAAGATAGCTTAAGGGACCTGTGGGAATAATATGCTCATTTAAGGGGCCCCAGAAGGGAATAGAGAAAGGGGCAGAAAAATTATTTTAATAAATACTGGTTGAAACCTTTCCTAACACAGATATCCAGATCTAGAAAATCTAGAGAGTTCCAAATAAGATGAACCCATAGAGACCACACCAAAGCACATTATAATTAAATGTCAAGAGTTAAAGAAAAAGAAAGAAACTTATAAGAAGCAAGAGAAAAACTTGTTACATACAAGGGAACCCCTATGAGACTACCAGCAGATTTCTCAGCAGAAACTTTGCAGGCCAGAAAGGAGTGCCATGATATATTTAAAGTGCTGAAGGAGGGGCGCCTGGGTGGCTCAGTCGGTTAAGCAGCCGACTTCGGCTCAGGTCACGATCTTGCAATCCGTGAGTTCGAGCCCCGCGTCGGGCTCTGTGCTGACAGCTCAGAGCCTGGAGCCTGTTTCAGATTCTGTGTCTCCCTCTCTCTCTGCCCCTCCCCTGTTCATGCTTTGTCTCTCTCAGTCTCAAAAATAAATAAACGTTAAAAAAAAATTTTTTTTAAAGTGCTGAAGGAAAAAAACTCCCATCTAAGAATAGACAAGATTATCATTCAGAATTGAAGGAGAAATAAAGAGCTTTCCAGACACAATCTAAAAGAGTTCATCCACACTAGTCTTACAGGAAATATTAAAGGGGCTTATTTAAGCTAAAAAGAAATGGCACTAATTTAGTAACAAGAAAAAAATGTGAAAAATCTCACTGGTAAAGATAAATATATGGTAATAGTGGATTAATCTCTTACAAAGCCAATATGAAGGTTATAAGGCAAAGTAGTAAAAATAACTATGACTACAATAATTAGTCACAGGATACAAAAAATAAAAGGATGTAAAATGTGACATCAAAAAAAAAAACAAAACCAAAAACAAAGGGGCACCTGGGTGGCT
Source organism: Puma concolor (assembly GCF_028749965.1). NCBI lineage: Eukaryota > Metazoa > Chordata > Mammalia > Carnivora > Felidae > Puma > Puma concolor. The sequence goes on from NC_141672.1 coordinate 48,701,073, forward strand.
CAGTCGAGTGTCCGACTTCGCCTTAGGTCATGATCTCGCGTTTGTGAGTTCGAACCCACGTCAGGCTCTATGCTGACAGCTCAGAGCCTGGAGCCTGCTTTGGATTCTGTGTCTCTCCCTGTCTCTGCTCCTCCCATGCTCCTCCTCATGCTCTGTCTTCTCTGTCTCTCAATAATAAATGTTAAAAAAATTTTTTTTTAAAAAACAAGGGGAAAATGAAGATGTAGAGTATTAGAATGTGTTCAAACTTGATTTACTATCAACTTAAAACAATTATATATATATATATATATATATATATATATATATATATATATATATATGTTGTTACATGTAGATCTCATGGTAACCATAAAACAAAAGTTTATGGTAGATACACAAAAGATAATGAGAAAGGAATCTAAACATAACTTTATAGAAAGTCATCAAACAAAAAGGGAGAAAGCAAAAGAAGAAAGGAGCAGACAGGAACTGTAGAACAGCCAGAAAACAATTAACAAAATGGCAGTATGTACACACCTACCACTAATTACTTTAAATTGTAAGTGGACTAAATTCTCTGATCAAAAGGCATAAAGTGACTGAATGGATTAAAAAAAAAAAAAAACGAAACCCATTTATATGCTGCCTACAGGAGACTCACTTCAGATATAAGGATACACACATACTTAAAGGTATGAAAAAAGATGTTTTATGCAAATGAAAACCAAAAGAAAGCTGGGGTAGCTATACTTATATCAGACAAAGTAGATTTTAAAACAAAGACTGTAATAAAAGACAAATATAGGCATTATATAATGATAAGGGATCAATTCATCAAGACGATATACCATTTATGGGGTACCTGGGTGACTCAGTTAAGCATTCGACTTCAGCTCAGGTCACGATCTCACAGTTTGTGGGTTCAAGCCCCGTATCAGGCTCTGTGCTGACAGTTCAGAGCTTGGAGCATGCTCCAGACTCTGTGTCTTCCTCTCTCTCTCTGCCCCTCCCCCACTCACACTCTGTCTCTCTGTCTCTCTGTCTCTCTCAAAAATAAATAAACATTAAAAATTTAAGGGGCGCCTGGGTGGCGCAGTCGGTTGAGCGTCCGACTTCAGCCAGGTCACGATCTCGCGGTGCCTGAGTTCAAGCCCCGCGTCAGGCTCTGGGCTGATGGCTCAGAGCCTGGAGCCTGTTTCCCATTCTGTGTCTCCCTCTCTCTCTGCCCCTTGCCCGTTCATGCTCTGTCTCTCTCTGTCCCAAAAATAAATAAACGTTGAAAAAAAAATTTTTTAAATTTAAAAGAAAGAAGATATACCATTTGTAAATATTTATGCACCTAACATAGGGGCATAGAGCAAATATTAACAGACCTAAAGGAAAAATTGATAGCAATATAATAATAGTAAGGAACTTTAATACCCCACTTACATCAATGGATAGATCATCCAGTCAATAAGGAAACATTGGCCTTGAATGACACATTAGACCAAATGGATTTTAATAGTTATATAAGTAACATTCCATCCAAAAACAACTGAATACACATTCTTCTCAAGTGCACATGGAACATTCTCCAGGATAGATCATATGTTTTGATCACAGATGAAAACAAGTCTTAATAAATCTGAGGAAATTAAAATTATATCAAGCATCTTTCCCAACCACAATGGTATGACTCTAAAAGTCAATCACAAGAAGAAAACTGGAAAAATCACAAATATGTGAAGATTAAATAACCTACATCTGAATACCCAATGGGTCAATGAAGAAATCAAAGGAGAAATTTAAAAATGTCTTGAGGCAAATGAAAATGATAATACAATATACCAAAATCTATGGGATGCAGGAAAAGCAGTTCTAAGACGGAAGTTTATAGTGATACGGAGCTACCTCAAGAAACAAGAAAAATCTCAAATAAGTAATGTAACTTTGCACCTAAAGGAATTAGGAATAAATAAATGAAGCCCGAAGTTAGGAAGAAGAAAATAGTAAAGATTAGAAAGAAATGAAAGAGACTAAAAAGACGGTAGAAAAGATTAGTGAAACTAAGGGCTGTTCTTTGAAACGATAAACAAAAATTGACAAACCTTTAGCTAGACTCATTAAGAAAAAAAGAGAAAGAGCTCAAAAATATAAAATCAGAAATGAAAGAAATTACAATTGACACCAGAGAAATACAAAGGATTATGAGACAAGAGTGAATAATTTTACACCAATAAATTTGATAACCAAGAAGAAATGGATAAATTCCTAGAAACATACAATCTTCCAAGACTGAATCATGAAGAAATAGAAAATCTAAATGGACTGATTACTAGTAAGGAGATTGAATTAGTAGAACAAAAAAAACAAAGCAAAACAAAAAAACACCTCCCAACAACAAAAAAAAGCCAGGAGCAGATGGCTTCCCAGGTGAATTCTATCAAACAGCCAAAGAATATTTAATACCCATCCTTCTGAAACCAAAAATTTGAAGAGGCAGAAATACCCCAAACTTATTTTATGTGGCTGTCATTACCTTGATGCCAAAACCAGACAAGGGCACTACAAAAAAATAATAGTAAATAAATTACAGGACAATATTTCTCGCGGACATAGATGCAGAAATATTCAGCAAAATATTAATAAACCTAATTCAATAATACATTAAAAATTCATACACCACAATCAAATGGGATTTATTCCAGGGATTCAAAGATTGTTTAATATGCACAAATCAATCAATGTGATAAACCACATTCACAAAACAAAGGATAAAAATCATGTGATCATCTCAATAGTTGCGGAAAAATCATTTGATAAAATTCCACGTTCATTTATAAATAAAATAAAACTAAAGATAAAATAAACTAAAGATAAAAACTTTCAACAGCCTAAATGTCCACTGATGGATGACTGGATAAAGAAGATACACACAACTGAGGGGCGCCTGGGTGGCTCAGTGGGTTGAACATCCATTTCGGCTCAGGTCATGATCTTGCGATTTGTGAGTTCGAGGCCCGCGTCAGGCTTTGTGCTGACAGCTTGGAGCCTGGGGCCTGCTTTGGATTCTGTGTCTCTCTCTGCCCCTACCCCACTCACACTCTGTGTCTCTCTCTCCCACAAATAAACGTTAAAAAAAAAAAAGAATATTAGTCATAAAAGGAATGATATCTTGCCATTTGGGAAAACATGGATGAATCTTGAGGATATTATGCTAAGTGAATTAAGTCAGACAGGGAAAGACAAATACCATATGATTTCACTTATATGTGGAATCCAAAAAAACAAAACAAAACAAATGAACAAACAAAACAAAAAACTCAGGTTGGATTGGTGGTTGCCAGAGGGGAGGAGGGTTGCAGGTGGGCAAAATTGGTGAAGGGGATTAAGAGGTACAAACCTCCCCCTAGAAAATAAATAAGTCATGGGGATATGATGTACCGCGTGGTGACTATAGTCAATACTATTGTATTGCAAATTTGAAAGATGCTAAGAAAGTAAATAAATCTTAAAAGTTCCCATCACAAGAAAAAAACATTTTTGTAACTTTGTATGGTGACAGACGGCAATGAGATTTGTTGTGGTGATCATTTTGCAGTGTATACAGATGTCAAATGACTACATTAGACACCTGAAACTAATATAATATTGTATGCCAAATACACTTTAATTTTCAAAAATAAAATTAAAAATTAAAAACAAGATATCATGGGAAAACAAGAATTGGAGATGCTGAGCATAGGCAACTTTTCTGAGGAGACATTTTGCAAAAGAGAACTGGGAAATGGTGTGGTAGCCTGCATGGGAATTGGGGTCAAAGAAAGTGTTCTTACGATGTGAGAAATCACAGCGTATTAGTATGCTAATAGGTATGATCCAGTAAAGATTTTTTTAAAATGATGGTACCTGTAAGCAGAGAGTGAAGCGCTACCAGGAGTGAGGTCATGAAGTAGGTAAGAAAGGATGAGGTCACTGACGGTGAATCTCTGCAAAGCGTCTTTGCTCCAACTCCCTGCTTCTCCCAGGCCCAAGCTCACGGGGGTCAGTGAAGCTCAAGTCCCTGAAATAGAAGGACACAATTTCCCACCCTTCCACGGAGACCATTGCATCAGCCCAGCACTCTCCAGTCCAATTTTCAGTTCCCTCTCTATGTTCAGCGTCTAGGGATTTCAGCCTGCTGTTTGTGATTTTGGCTATGCTTTTAAACTAATTTTTAAACCTCTACCCATTTTCTGGCTTTATATTTGGAATTTTTTTTTCCTGGCTAACTCAGTCTACCATCTTACTGGAAATGAGAGTCCACGAGAGCTATTTTTTCTCAAGTGTGGATCTGATTAGCCCCCAGGTGAAATCCTTTGCTGGTTTACAGTTACCATGAGAATTAAATGCAGGTTTCTTGTGGTAACCTGTGACACCTGTCATTCTTCTCTGGCCATCCATTTCTGCAGCCTCAGGAGACACCAAGAGTTCTAGGACCCACCATGTGTGCCCTTGTCTTTGCAGATGCTGTTCTCTGCCCTGGAAGGCACCCCTTTTTCAGATGTGTGATGTTGGCTTAAGTTTTCAGACACATCTCAGGAGTTGCCTATGAGAAATCTTTGCACCCCCTTTATTCCCAAGTCTGTTTTAAATGTCTGTCTCATGCTTTCCCTCAGCCAGAGTTTATTTCCTGTAAAGCTCTTCGCCCTGTGCATCCGTATCTGTTTACTTTGTGGTTTCCCCTGTCCCGTCAGCTCCTGGCTGCCTCCAGTATTCCCAGTGCTTCCATATGTGTAGCACATAATGGCTTGGTAAATGTTTGTGTTGGTATTTATGTTGGGTGCAGTAAGGCTTTCAATATGAGTCATATAAGTTCTCAAAATACATTTGACTCACTGGAGAGAGAAGCATATCTTAAGAATTTATTTCTGTAAAACTCTATTTTATTGATTGCTACAACTCTTACACATCACTGGCACAACTCAGAGAAATACAGATTCTCACAAGTTTAAATCCTGAATCATGGAGATCACTTAATGCATCTCCTTTATTTTCTGGATAGAGAAATATATTTTTCTTTGTACCCATTTGTGTGTCTACCAGTGACGTAGGAGAGTTCCTGTTCCTGTACACACATTCTCACTAGCCTGGGTACTTTCAGCATCTTATACCTCTGAGAATAAATTTGGGTGTACTTTTATGTTTATTGGCAATATATCTTTCTTCACTTGTGAAATGTCTGTTCCTATCCTTTTCCCAGTTTTGGTTGGGATGTTGATATTTTTCATACTTATTCGTAAGTGCATTTTATAACTAAGGGCATTACCTGATGAGAAACTCTTTGTTTCTCATATTCACGTGCAAGTGCTTTTCTAGGTTCATTTAACTGTCTTAACAGCATCTTCTTCCATGCCAGTGGTCAAATATGTCTGTTTTCCTTTTTGGCTTCTGACCTTGGTGTCATTCTAAGAATGTCCTTCTTCACGTTAAGATTATAAAAATGTTCAATACTTAATATAGCACATTTAATTAATTAATTATCAATTAATTGATTTTTACACTTCAGATTTTAGTCCACTTTTTTTTTAATGATGTGAGGAAGTAATCTAACTTTACTTTTTCCCACGTGTATAGCTAATTGCTCCAATGCTGTTTCTCCAATTTTAACTGTTACTGAAGCCTTTGCAGTGAAGTCTCTAGCATATTTTCATTAAAAGCACAAGAGTTTGGGGTCAGAGAGGTCTGTGTCTGTGTAGTGAGTGCCCATTCTGCCTGTCCTCTGCTGCAGTGGGGATTCATGGAGACAGTTTATGGGTGTTAATGACACCAAAGGGGCATTTACTAATGTCATTGTGTTGGCTTAGTAGTAGTAGCAGGATTAATAGATTTTGGATGGGACTGTATTCTGTTCTGTTGATCTGTTCATTTATACCCGTGCCAGGACTGTCCTGCTTTAATTTCATGCAGTGTCATATAATGTTTTAATATCTGAGATGTAAAGTCTTCTGCGTGAACTTTAACTTTTTGTAAATAATTTTTAACATCTTTTTTATTGCATGTATAATAATGCTTTCCAAGTCATTAAGGATTATAAGAGCATTTTAATTTTGTTTAGTATTTTGGGATTTAGGATTTAGGATTTTAGTATTCAGAATGTAAAAAAGGGTTATAGGTAATGGTCTTAAGAGAAAAGGTTGAATGGTTTAGGGGTATTACATTGGCTTGATGTATCATGAAGAAGAAATTAACTATTTTCCATTGCTACTGAGAACCAAATAAAGAAATAGGTTTAACTTGCAACATGGGTTTCAGTTAAACAAAGGTGTGTGTGTGTGTGTGTGTGTGTGTGTGTGTGTGTGTGTGTGTTAATATAAGTTTTGCTTGGGAGTGAAGCATATTTCCAAAGAAAACGTTGAACACTATTGTGGGAGTTTTTTTTAGTGTTTGGTGCCATTCTCTGTCTCTCTGTCTCTGTCTCTGTCTCTCACTGTCACACACACACACACACACACACACAAACACACACACACACACACACACACACACACACATGCTTGATTCTTGTCCTACTGAGGGGAAAGGAACAAAAGCCCCCTGATTGTTTAAGAGGCTTTCTAACTTTATGATTACATGAATGTTAACATTTAATGCAGACTAACCTGTGCTTTTGGGATTATCCATACTGGTCAGGAATCAAAATACTGCCATCCTCACCAGAGTCACACTTCAGCACATAGTTTGGCACAACATTTCTCAGAACACTTATTTTCCTTTGTTTTAGTCTGTTTTTCTTGCTCTGTCATTAGTATTTCAAGCATACTACCAAGTTATTATCTCTTCATATTTTCTTCTAAAATATGGCTTTTCTTTTGTTTATTTTCAGTACATGTGTCATGGGGGAGGAAGCAGCAGGAAATGATCCTTCACGGACCACTATCATTTAGTGCTCTGTGGTTTCTTTTGCCACATGTTTTCCTTTTTTTGAATTTCACATTTACACTAATTTTATTAGTGCTTCTCCAAGCCTAATGCGCATTACTACTGCTGCTTTACATTTGAGGAAATTGCAAAATATCACCAGTGAGCTGGAGACAGAGAAATAATGGAGACTCATGGCATTGCACTTTCTAGAAAGGTCTTAGTTTCCAGTAGCTTTAGTATTAAAGGAGATAATTAAGAGGACATGACCTCCAGTTGACTCCTGGACAATTGGAGGCTCCTCACCCCCTCCCCTGTCCTTGGAATGTATAAAAATCTGCCTATTTTTCCCAGAGGGAGTTGTTCCAAGGACATAGCCTTGAGGTAGCAATGTTCTGAGACCGGCTGCACAGTATATGTGAATGAACCCAGTTAAGGCCCCCATATAAACGTTTAAGATTTGGCAAGTGGGTGTGGAGATTTTCGCATCTTGTGGCCACCCAAGGCAAACCTTGTAAGTAAGTTTCTTTGTTTATTAAACCTGTCAGCTAGCGACCTGGTGTGTCTGCTTCTTTCTTCCATCTCTCCTTGCCTTCTGTGTGTGGGGCCAGTTTGTGAACCAACAGTTGGTGAGCCAGCCAGGAGACCGAAGCAATGGGCCTTGGGAAAGAAGCAACCGCAAAAGATATCCTGAGTTAGCCATCCACCTCTACATGGCAGGAGCAGCTTGTATGTTAGATGCTTGTGGACTGCTCCATGAGTACAGGAGCACCCCCAAAATGCCTGCTGCCTTAATGCGTTTGCTTGAGAAACCACACACAGCACACTTCAGCAAAGAAGGGAAGCGAATGGTTGCTGCAGTGCGCTGGCCTCTGCTGTGGGCAGTTTAGCTGGTCACTGATGCCCAACTGGATGTTGAATCTCAAGTTGGAAAAGTTGGAAGAAGAGCTGAGGTTAGAGAAGGATGTGCAGTTGTCTGCCACTCAGCTGGCTTTGGAGCTAGCAAGCAAGGTGGGAGAATAGGAAAGTAAGTTGGGGACCTTTGTGTGCCATTTTGCAAAACTAGGAAGGCACAAGCTTCCACAGATGAAGGTCTGAGCATTTGAGACAAAGCCTGATTAGAACGCCAAGAGGTGGAATCTCTGGAAAAGTGAGGAGAGCAAAGGGAAAGATGTTGTGATCAACAATAAAATGGCCAGAGTGCTCTGTGTCATCTAACTCCTAATACAAAGAAAAATTGTAAATTAGCAATTTCCCTAGACTTCTGATAATAGGGAAATATACCCCAAAACTCCTACAAGAAAATTTGCTTCTTTCTCTGTCCTTTGAAGTTGTTTGTAAATCTTATTGTGTCTGAGATGTAAACACCCCAAAAGGTAACCAAAACAATGCCCTCAGAGACTGAAGAGGAAAAGAGGGAGAAATAGGCTTTGTAAAATACAGACTGTTATAGAAGCTCCCTGGTCCAGAAATCTAGTCCACAGCTCCATAAGATTATTCATCAAGAGCAAATTCAAATCTTAAAAGTCTTCTCCACATATACTAATAAAAAGCTTTAGCTCTAGAGCGCCTGGGTGGCTCAGTCGGTTGAGCATCCGTCTTTAGCTCAGGTCATGATCTCACGGTTGGTGAGTTCAAGCCCCACATCGGGCTCTGCACTGACAGTTTGGAGCCTGGAGCCTGCTTCCAATTCTGTGTCTCCTTCTCTTTCTCTGTCTCTGTCTCTGTCTCTCTCTCTCTCTCTCTCTCTTTCTCTGTCTCTCAAAAATAAATAAATATTTTAAAAAATAGTTTTAGCTCTGTGGGTGGGTACCTGACTCATGGATAAGGTTTTGGAATGAGAGCTGTTTGGAATGAGGGTCCCTGTTTGTGTCTGTTGAGATGTTTACATATGCCTTTGGCTACATGTTAATGTATATATGATGTTTCTTTGCCTGCAGAGGATATTACCAAAATTATTTTGTAAAAGAGCTCTATTTAATTGGCTTAAAGAAAAATAAGCTTCAATATCAATAGCGTGCTTATGTAAAACTAAAACTTAGCTATAAGGACAAGATTTTCTTGGACTGTTGGTCAGTTTCTAGGATAATGAAAGGTTTTCCTTCACCTTTTAAGGAATCCACATAGAAAACAAAGATTCTGTGTTTTATCAAAATAATTTCCTGTGCTTCATGTTGTCTTTATTAGGTCTTTGATTACCTAAGAGTCTTCTATGTTAAAAGAGCAAAGTTTTTTTTTTTTTTTTTTTTTTAACCATAATGTAACCTTCTGTATTTGCCTTTGAAGTCTTTGTCACTTTCGTTAAATAGATAACTAAGTATTGTGTCACAGTGATTTAGGATTCTATTTGATCACATGTTTTAAAACTTTTTGGTATTTTTGACAAGCTTCCTAAAAATGAAATTCTTAATGAAGTCTCATTGACCTTGAACTAACTTCAGGATTTTCCAGATGGTTCCTGGAAAATCATGTAAGATGTATTCTCTCTCCATATAAAAGAGGGATTAAACTGATTAATCCTATGTGATATGTTTCCCATGTAATTTAACATATCACATAGGATTAATCAGTTTAATCCCTCTTTTATATGGGAAACAGTCAGATAAGAAGTGATGCTAAACTTTCTTCAGGGTATATTTGTATGAAATCCCTAAAAATCTGATATGTCTTGGTATAATTTTATCAGTCATAATTTTAAAATGTATGTCACAGAAATAACCAAATTTCCTTGCTAACTGCATTATAATGAACTTTTACTAGATATTTAAGTATGGTTATTTTAAGTCTTTTTTTTTTTAATTTTTTTTTTTCAACGTTTATTTATTTTTGGGACAGAGAGAGACAGAGCATGAACGGGGGAGGGGCAGAGAGAGAGGGAGACACAGAATCTAAAACAGGCTCCAGGCTCTGAGCCATCAGCCCAGAGCCTGACGCGGGGCTCGAACTCACGGACCGCGAGATCGTGACCTGGCTGAAGTCGGACGCTTAACCGACTGCGCCACCCAGGCGCCCCACGTCTTTTTAAATTTACGGACATTTATTGTTTTACTCTGACACTTTTGCAAAAGTGTTCCTGCAAAAGTGCTTTACTTTCAGAGATTCATGAAAAAGACACTGACAAGTACAGATTTCTGATAGCTAAGATCAATTTGCTGTCCTGTGGGAGGGGCAACAATGGACCTTTCAAGGTCCTCTCCAAGGCCACCTGTACAACCCCACAGTATATCATGGGATGTTAGCTCGAGACCCGTCCCTGTTTTCCTTCTCCATGTCAGCCACAGGACACTCTGCAGGCTTTGCTGGAACATCTATGAGAGAGAGGATCAGAGGGGAACCCACATAAAATTCAAGTCTCAGGCACAGCTGTAAAGTTTTGGGGAGTCATTGGTCAGGTGAGGTGTGCATTGTCCCAGAAGCTGTGATTGATAAGGTGCAAGCCTATCCAATCCCTAAGGACACGAAAGAGGTGCAAGCCTCTGCAGAGATTTGAGGGTTTGGGAAGATTTTTATTCCCCACCTGGCACAATGCCTCTCTCTCTTATGTTGCCTGGTGAAGAGAGGGCATGTGTGGGACCGGGTATCAGAGCAAAAAGGCAGATTTAGAAAGGTAAATAAATACTGCTGAAGCAGATTAAAACTCTGGGCATCTCCCACACAGTGCTACCATTTGAGTGAGAAATGTCTGTGACTCCAGAACGGATGGGTTAGGCACTGTGGCAGAGATAACAGAAGGAAAGAGTATCCTTAGGACTTTGGCCCCAGCTCTGGAAGGGGTGGACCTCCACAGAGCCATGGCTCCTGCCAGTGTGCACAGTGTTCTCACAGATAAACAGCATGTTGTGGTGAGCACTTCCCTTCCTGTCAAGGGCTGGGTTGAGAAAATATCCCTCCATCCCACTTGGACTAAGTGGCATGCCTATCTACAGCAGAGGAGCACCCTGTCTGCCAGCCCACTGTCTTCAGAAATATGGGTGCTGCTAGCCCCTGTAAAGTATGTAGATGCTCCGAACACCTCTGCTCCTATTCCTGTGGTGGCCCCTGCAGCCTGGAGGGAGGGAGGGAGGGAAATTCCCACTGATGCCTGGTGCACAGATGTCTGGAAGTAGGAACAAACCAAAGCAGGTGGTGGGCCAAACTGGGAGCAGGTTTGGCTGTTGATCACTCATAAGCCCTGGACATTAACCCTTTGCAGTGACTGTTGAGCTATTCTAAAGGGATTAACCCTATGGCTTGGACAATGGCAAAGGGTAGATGATCGTGACTAAGCCCTTGTGGGGTCAGGATATGTGGAAAGACACTTGAGTTTGCCTACAAGGGGCTGCAGCAATCCTCAGTGTCTTCCACATCCAGGCTTATAAGGCACTGACACCCCTAGAAATCAGAAAGCTAATGCCCTAGACTGGGCATGAGCCCTAACAACTTACCCTTCAGTAGATACAGCAGATTGGTTGCATAGGAAGAACAGCCATCATTATGCCCAGATGGGATGGCATGTTGTCGAGAATGCCAGACTGTCCTTGAAACACAGTGACTTGGGTAATGCAGTCATGTGTCGTCATACTGTCATGTATAGCCTAAACAATGCCCAAGGCAGCTGTCAAAGGGAACTGAGGACATCCACTGGAGCTCCCAACCTGTGATGGATTGGCAAATTAACTATATTCCCTTCCTCCCTCTGAGTGAGGGTTGTAAATATGCCCTGGTGCCATGGACACTATGTCTGGCCAAACCCAAGCTTTCCCGTTGCCGTGCAAACCATACTGCTACCCTTAGGGGATTAGAAAAACTGAGTACCACGTATAGATACCCTCATTGAATAGACAGTGGTTGGGGGTCACATTTCAAAGGTCATTACATGTATGACTGGGCAAAAAGAACATGACATAGAATGGAAGCTCCATCTCCCATATAACCTGCAAGGAGCAGGATTGGTAGAAAGGAAAAATGGAATATTAAAGCAGCAGATTAAATTACTAACAGGTAAAACCACCTTGGCCAGGTGGACTGAAGTACTTTCCCAGGCTTTTTTTTTTTTTTTTTTTTTTTTTTTGAGGGAGAGAATGAGAGAGAGAGAGCACACGTGGGGGAGGAACAGGGAGAGAGAGAATCCTAAGCAGGCTCCATGCCCAGCTCAGAGCCCAACGCTGTGCTTAACCGTGAGAACATGACCTGAGCTGAAATCAAGAGTCAGTTGTTTAACCAACTGAGCCACCCAGGCTTTAATGCATTTGGATGAGCAACAAGTAGGGCCTGTTGTCCCCTAGGCTAGACAGGGCACCCCTGCTGAGGCAGCTGATACTGAAAAATTATGGAAGTTGAGAGAAACAGCCATTGCCCTGAGTCTCACTTTGATCAATGTGCCATGCTGCTAAGAACACCAAGCCTCGTCATGCCTGAGAAAGGAGTTATTGACTGGAATTGGCAGTGGGACATCCTGCCAGGATGGATTAATTACTTCAAACCCCTGAGTGAGGGGAAACTGCTCAGTGCCCACTGAGATCCCACTGTCCTGCTGCAGGCTAGGACTGTTGAAACACACTATACCTGGAATGGAACAAGTACTATTAAAGGAGGAAAGAAGGTGGGGTCCTGGTCCTGTCCCCAGTCTGTCTCCTCATGCCTGATGATGCTGCCTCCCCAGGCCAACGTGTCTGATATGCTCAACCAGGTCAAGTTCCCCAAGCTGCCAACCTACCTCTCCTCGAGGCCAGGAGGGCAAGTTCCATTTTCCACTGGTAACTTTATCCACAATGTTTGTCCCCTCCATTGGCCTAGGGACATTATAATATATTTAGGAGCCCTTACTAAATTTACCCAGCAAGCCTTAAATGATAGCCAACAAACACTACCTTTACTGAATACTGAAATGGCTCATATGAGAAAAGCTCTCCTCCAGAATAGAACGGCCTTGGATATTATTATTGCCTCACAAAGAGACACCTGTGTCATTACCCAGGTTGTGTGTTCATACCTAATGAGTCTGCCAATGTATCATCTCTATTAAATCACATTGAGGGCACAAGTGAACACCATGAGTGATCCAACCCCCAGTATAGGGGACTTAGTAAATCAATAGCTTGAATCATAGGGCACTTGGCTCTTGTTACTTATTTTGGGAATCAACATAGTCTGTGTTTTCTCTTGCATGTGTCTTTATTGTTGCTGTGGTGTCCACCTCCAACACAGTCAGATAGCCACAAAACAGGCCACCTCCGTGCTAGCAAAACCCCTTGCACACCACTCGGCACATGGTGGAAGAGGAGGGGTGTAAGACTGTAAAAGCTGGTCACAAGGGGCAGAGTATTGGAGGTCACCCAGACGATGTGACTGCCAGTTGACCCTCAAGCTGGACCCAGACAACTAGAGACTACTTACTCCCTCCCTTGCCCTTGAATATACGCTCTGCCTATTATTCCCACAGTGAAGGTTGTTCCAAGGCCATAGCCTTAAGAGAGCAATGTGTTGTTCAGGCCCCCTAGACTGAATACATGATTGATCCCAGTTAAGGCTTCTATGTAAACTTTTAGTATAACCATCTACTTATCTTGTAGCTGTCCACAACAAGCTTTGTAAATTCCCTTGCTTATTGAACCTGCCACCTGCCAATGTGATGTGGTCTGCCCCTTCATTTGGTCTCTTCTTGCCCTCTGGCACTGAGACAGTCTGCAAACCAAATTTCATTGCTTTAGAGTAACATCAATTAACCAAATATTATCTAGAGTTAGTATTAGCTCAGAACCTAGAGCCTGCTTCGGATTCTGTCTCCCTCTCTCTGCCCCTCCCCCACTTGCACTCTGTCTCTCTCAAAAATAAACATTAAAAAAAAATTAAAAATACAAAAGAAAACTTTGTCCTTCTCCTTGCTCTCTCCTCTCCACCAAATTCTCTTCCAAACTTTCCAGTATGCTTAGTCTCTGAAGATGACAATCTGAGAAATTTATATGGGATGAATGACCATTGACTCACCTATCTTTAGGAAATAAGAATGTAAATAGCAGTGGTTTGGGATATTTGTTATGGGTTTGGAGGGCAGAGGTCATGGACAGGCCTGGGGAGAGCCTTTTTCTTGTCCTCAGTCCTAGGGCCAGGCAACCTGGAAGCCCATTTACAAATTTTAATTTTATTTATGGGTATAGAGATAAAAAAAAAAAAAAAAAACTACACTTCTTGGCCATGGATTTCTTTCTTTTATAAACATAGGCAAGTGAAACACATTATTCCTGTGTTATATCAGGAATGATTCCTATGAACAATAAATGAATATTTATGAAAAAATCCCATAGGAAGTTCAGTTTAATCTTGGAAGAAAAAGTAAAAATGTCACATCTTGAAAGTAGCAGAAAGAATGTATGTGTTCACAGGAAGGACATCATCTGCTTCTTATAATGAACACTTACCAACACAGCACCCAGAGGACTTAGGGTTTCTCTTAAGAATTTTAGTTCAGTGGAGTATCATAAAAGAATAAAACTGGGTGTTTATTTTCTTGAAAAAAAAAGATACCAATAGAATTCTTCTTTGTGGGAAGATTTTTTAAATCTTTCCCCCCCGCCCCCCCGGCTTTTAAATTCTGTCTTTTACATGCTTTATCTGAGTTTTGTAAATTGAACTTCTCTCCCTCCCCCAATAGCAGAAATAAGTCTTTTCTGGGTAGAGGTGTTTTTTTTCTCGTTTTGAAAATAGACTCTCAAGACAGGATGTGGATAAGAATAGCAAACCCCTGGGGCACCAGGGTGGCCCAGGCAGTTAAGCATCTGAGTCTGGGTTTGGGTTTCAGCTCAGGTCATGATCTCAGAGTTCCTGAGTTTGAGCCCCACATCAGGCTCTGTGCTGATGGTGTGGAGCCTGTTTGGGATTCTCTCTCTCTCCCTCTCTGCCCTCTCTCTCTCTCTCTCTCTTTCTCTCTCTCTCTCTCCCCCCCTCACTCTCTCTCTCTCAAAACAAATAAACTTAAAAATGAAAAGAATAGTAAAACCTTGAGAAAGTGAGCTGCACTACTTTAAAATTTCCCCCTATCTTGGGGCGCCTGGGTGGCGCAGTCGGTTGAGCGTCCGACTTCAGCCAGGTCACGATCTCGCGGTCCGTGAGTTCGAGCCCCGCGTCAGGCTCTGGGCTGACGGCTCAGAGCCTGGAGCCTGTTTCCGATTCTGTGTCTCCCTCTCTCTCTGCCCCTCCCCCGTTCATGCTCTGTCTCTCTCTGTCCCAAAAATAAATAAACGTTGAAAAAATAAAATAAAATAAAATTTCCCCCTATCTTAATCAGAGCTTAGCAGTTGAACACAAGTTAAAATTTTCTTCTCCCCCAAATGGTTAACCTCACCTCTGGTAACTCACCTGGGATATTTTGCCTCGTTGATAAGAGGAAGAATAACGCCACCTCCCCACCCCCCACACACATGTGCTCTCACACACACAGCCTAGCTCTCTCTCCCTTTGGCCTCACTGTTTTACCTCCATAGACATTTAAAACAAGGGGTGCCTGCGTGGCTCAGTCAGTTAAGCGTCTGACTTCGGCTCAGGTCATGATCTCAAGGTTCACGAGTTCGAGCCCTGGGTCAGGCTCTGTGCTGACAGCTTGGAGCCTGGAGCCTGCTTCAGATTCTGTCTCCTTCTCTCTGCCCCTCCCCTACTCGTGCGCTCTCTCTCTCTCAAAAGTAAATAAAAATTAAAAAAAATTTTAAGACAAGTTTGAAAGGGGAGAGGTGGCAATGTCCCAAATTCACATTCTTTGAGAACCAGGAAGAGATATCATCTGAAGCTGAATGTTTCCCTTGTGATGGATTTCTGGGTCGGCCACACCACCAAGCTTGGGCAGGAGAACAACCAGTGAGCATGTATCAATAGACAGGTTCACTCCTGATTATGTAGAATAGGACAGGGCTGTCTAACTTTTGTGTAGCTTTTGTCTAACTTTTGTTTTAGGAACTTGTGGGGAATCTTGTTAAAATATAGATCTGGCCCATTTGGTAGATCATGTGACTCTTGATCTTGTGGCCATGAGTTCAAGCCTTATGTTGGGCATAGAGCTTACTAAAAAAATAGAAATAAATAAATACATACATACATAAAAATAAACTTATAAAAATACATATAGATTCTAATTCAGTAGGGTTCTGACTAGGGTCCAAGAGTCTGCACTTCTAATAAGCTCCCAGGTGATGTAGACACTTCTGCTCTGTGGCACAGAAGAATGCTTCTACCTGACCCCCTTTTCCTACCTCCTCACCATCATAGATTTTAGAACCATAAGGGATCCCCAAAATCTTGTATAGTTACCCCTAAAATATGGGCCTATGGAGTGACCACATCAGAATCATCGGGGGCTTTCAAAATCTACATTTCCAGAGGTTCTGATTTGATAGGTCTGTGTGAGGATCCCAAGCATCTGTATTCTTCGAGAGCTTCCCAGGTCAATTAGAGGAGCAAAAAGACCTTGACCCATTAACAACCACCTCACTTTATAAATACGGAAACAGGCTGTGAGTAGTTATGTGACCTGCCCCACAAGCCCTAGTTAGTGACAACAGCAAGACTAAACCTTAGAGACCTTTTTTCAGCCCATCACCCTGCTATTTCTTCTGCTGCTGCCCGGGGCAGTTGCCTCTGCTAAGAAGGGAAAGCAGTTTCCAACCCCAGAGTAGATGATTCTTAAGTATAAAATAAAAGGTCCAGTGCTATGTAATGGAGTATCATTTCACCAGAACACGTTCCTGTGCTGGAAGCAATCCCAGAGAGGTCTAATGCACTTCGCTTTCTATCTTACTCTGAAAGGAAGTTGCATGGAGAAATGCACTATGGAAATGTTTCACATATATTCCCCTAGGAAATAATTTCATAGTTTAAAAAGTCTTTGGTTCTGGGTGTTTTTCTGACAGCCAGTGAAAATACTGATGCTCTCAATGGTTTCCATATAATAAGCAATCCTAAAATTAACATGTTGTAACACTTTTTTTCTTAGAACTTGAAGATTTCACACTTATTTTCACCTCATGTGCCATTTTTCCAGTATTGGGTTGCCTTTACCTGGTCTCTGATTTTAGGTGTAACCCAAAAGCTTGGCACAAAGCTTGTACCTTCTCCCTCTTTACTGAGTTGCACCAATTCAGAGAATGGAATTGTGATTTGGGTTTTTCCTGAAGTCTGGGTAATTCTCACCACACCATTTTTGTTTTAATTTCTCTTTGGAAGAAGAAAATCTCCATTAATGTTAAAGAAAATTAGGTGCTGGTCTTGTCCCACATAAACCAGCCTGTTGTAAAGTTGAGGAAGTTACCATGGTTTGGGGAGGGTTTTCTCTGCGGTGTCTGCATCTTGAAGCCAGACCTTCTCCTCTTCACATACAGCCAGGCATCTCAGCTTGGAGGCCTGTCCTCCATCCTGAAGCCACACTGGGCTGCTCCAGCATTTGGAGACACCAGCCTATGGTCACCCCCGGAAGGCATTTCCTGGTAAACAGGATCTCCTGTGACCCACCCTTGGGTGTCCGTGCTAGGGACAAATCTCATCCTATGAACACCACCTCTACTGAAAGGGTAAACACAGGAAGAGCCTTCTTCAGAGTCAGTTTTCTTTCTAAGCATTTCATATGCAAGTGGCCTAAGATTAATTTTTGCTTATCGACACTACAGACATTTCTGGGGCACTGGGTTTCGGCGGGTGTTTTCGTTATACAGTGGATGGAGCCCTAAGAGTGAGCCCGTTGAGTGCTGGGTCAGTGCCCCTCTGCTTGCACAGGTGTGCTGGAGCTTCAGGCTTCGCAACCTTATAATGTCAAGAATGTCACCCCAACCATACAATGGGAGGAGATGTGTAAAAGCACTAAATGAGCTGCATACCTTGAAACAAATATAAGGTAATACTACGAGCCCATGTTGTGCGTGATCGTTGGTCTTCTTCCCTCTAAGACTTTTATAAGCTATTTGAAAGATGGTGTGGTGGCTGTGTGGTGGCTAGGGCAGCTCTCCACTGACACCTCCCCCTGTGGGAACAGAGTTTCCTGGGAATCCCAGCAGCCATTTTCTGACATCTAGCATAGAGTCAGCACCAGGCCGTGTTTTCCAGGGAAAACTGAGTCAATGGCTGAGTGTCTAAGGAGTCTAACGTGGGAAACACAGGCTCCTTGGAAGGGTGAACTTGGCTGAGGACTCCTCATAAATCTTGCTGAAACTTTCCTAGAAACTGTCAGCAGCTTCACCTCCTCACTTTCCCCTCCATCATTCCCTCAAAGGAGCCAGAAGTCACTGCAGTCTGACTGTCCTCCCTGCCCTCTGGACCTCCCTCCTCATTGTCCTCCACTGGGGTTGCTGGTCTTCATTCCTTGATAGACTTCCTGCCTGTCTTCATCTTGTTTTAGCATCTGCTTCTTGGACTCGGACAAACACAGACCTTGCATTTAACTTCCTGTGAATGTCCCACAGCACCTAGAGCTGTTGGCAATGACAGTGCCCCCCTCCTCTGCCCCACTGGACTCCGGAAGCTCCCTTGACATGTGCTTCCTGCACTAGGTCAGTTGCCTGGTCCTACTCTATTCCCAGGCATGGGAACACTTCCCTTAGACATGTCCTGAGCTTGGGGCACCTGGGTGGCTCAGTCAGTTAAGCATCCAGCTTCAGCTCAGGTCATGATCTCCCAGTTCGTGAGTTTGAGCCCTGCGTCGGGCTCTGTGCTGACAGCTCAGAGCCTGGGACTGGCTTAAGATTCTGTGTCCTCCTCTCTCTTTGCTCCTCTCCTGCTTATTCTCTGTCTCTCAAAAATAAATAAACATTTAAAAAAAGAAGTGTCCTATGCTTGGCCCCAAAACTCTCTGGCCACCAATGCCTGTGGGGCACTCTCAGGAACAGAGGCCTCGCACCCATTCTGGACTGGGACCCACTGTTTAAACTGCCCCTCAGGCTCTCCCTGGGGCTGCCACTTCTCTCTTTAGTCCTTCCTTCACAAAATCCTCATTTTGCCTTTTTTCCACACACAGTAATCCTTAACGTTCCTCTGTTAGAATGAACTAGGTTGCATGGAGTTAAGAAAAATCTAAGTGAATTAAAATAACAATGACTTATTTTTCTCTTGTCCTGCATGGTGGGCAAGAGGGTTCTGCTTGTCATAGTCATGTAAGAACACAGGCTGGGGCTGAGCATGTGCCACTCTGATGACCAAGGCAGAGAAGAGCACACTGGAGTTTGAGTACCTGCAATAAAATGCCTCCTTCAGGGGCGCCTGGGTGGCGCAGTCGGTTAAGCGTCCGACTTCAGCCAGGTCACGATCTCACGGTCTGTGAGTTCGAGCCCCGCGTCAGGCTCTGGGCTGATGGCTCAGAGCCTGGAGCCTGTTTCCGATTCTGTGTCTCCCTCTCTCTCTGCCCCTCCCCCGTTCATGCTCTGTCTCTCTCTGTCCCAAAAATAAATAAACGTTGAAAAAAAAAAATTAAAAAAAAAAAATGCCTCCTTCCACCAAAGAAGACATCCAGATGGCCAACCGACACATGAAAAAATGCTCAACATCACTCATCATCAGGGAAATACAAATCAAAACCACAATGAGATACCACCTTACACCTGTCAGAATAGCTAACATTAACAACTCAAGCAACAACAGATATTGGCAAGGATGCAGAGAAAGAGGATCTCTTTTGCATTGTCGATGGGAATGCAAGCTGGTGCAGCCACTCTGGAATACAGTATGGAGGTTCCTCAAAAAACTAAAAATAGAACTACCCTATGACCCAGCAATTGCACTACTAGGCATTTATCCAAGGGATACAAGTGTGCTGTTTCTAAGGGACACATGCACCCCAATGTTTGTAGCAGCACTATCAACAATAGCCAAAGTATGGAAAGAGCCCAAATGTCCATCAGTGGATGAATGGATAAAGAAGATGAGGTATCGAGTATTACTCGGCAATCAAAAAGAATGAAATCTTGCCATTTGCAACTACGTGGATGGAACTGGAGGGTATTATGCTACGTGAAATTAGTCAGAGAAAGACAAAAAATCATATGACTTCACTCATATGAGGACTTTAAGATACAAAACAGATGAACATAAGGGAAGGGAAACAAAAATAATATAAAAACAGGGAGGGGGACAAAACAGAAGAGACTCATAAATATGGAGAACAAACTGAGGGTTACTGGAGGGATTGTGGGAGGGGGATGGACTAAATGGGCAAGGGGCACTAAAGAATCTATTCCTGAAATCATTGTTGCACTGTGTGCTAACTAATTTGGATGTAAATTAAAAAAATTAAAAATAAAATTAAAAAATAAATAAATAATAAAAAGGTGCTTACATCTTCAAAAAAAAAAAAAAATGCCTCCTTCCAGAAGTGACACATCATTCTGCCCCCACTTCATCGGCCAATGTGAGTCTCTCGGCCATGCTCACCTTCCTGGTGCAGAGAGAGAAAGGGGAGCAAATGGAGCATGTAGGCTGCAGTCCCTCAGGAAAGGCAGGTCTGACAGAGCCCTGGTTTCTCACACATGAGCTCTATTGATTGTCCCTGGAAGCCGGGGACAGTTACCTTCCCTGAAGGAGAGAGAACAATAATTCTAATCCTCCCAAGGATGAGCCCAAAGATTTTGAGCACAGCAAAAGAAGAAAAGTTGAGTTTTCCACTGAAGTCTGAGTACTACAAATACCCGTTTTGCTGATGAGGACACAGCCAGCAAGGGGTGGGGGTTTGTGTAAAGGACTGTTAATGTGACCAAAATATCACACCACCCATATCCATGTGGCAACACACCAGCCCATTGTGCAGCCATGACTGGTATTTGGGTGGACGAGAAGTGATACCTGCCACGATGGTGAGGTAGCTCCTTGCACAGGTGGGGCTCAGCTAAGCAGCGACTGTGCACCTAGAATCCTGGACCCGATAGCACTTAGAAAGGAATGAAGAAGTCTCATGAAAACAGCCCAGGGAGAACTGAAACACCATCTTGCTTAATCCCTTTGTGGGCTGCTCTCTCAAGGATGGATGTGGAAGGATTCCCTTCTCTGGCCTCAGCTAAATGATTCTCTACATAGCTTGTCTATTTGGCTCATGCTTTTCCTGTGGTGTGGGGAGGTTTTTTAAGGGCTTTGGATTTAAAATGCCAAATGCAATGTGGATTGAGTTTTAGTTCTATCTGGTGAGTTGAGTAAAGGGTATTGCCACATGGTTCTGGAGCAGACCAATTCAATAGAAAAATTAAGTCAAACAGTTTTTCCATATTGTGTGAAACATGCAACCTACAAGTGAACTAGTGTCCATTTTCCCAGTGGCTGTACAAAATCAATTTGCAGAAAATGAAAATACATAAAATATGTATAAAGTTAAAAACAAGAGCCTTTTTCTTTAAGGGATAGCGCAGGATAATAGAACATTAAAGGTTTGAGGATACATTAGCAAAGGAGTTAAGCATCAATGAGATAACTTTTAAACAAATTAGCCTGAAGAAGTATAATAAAATTCTATTTGCCTCGAAAGAAGACTTTAGGGCTCAGAGTTCACTTCCTTTGGACTACCATTGTAGTGCAGCCTCCTGGTCCCTCTAAGTTTTAAAAATTTCATTCAAAAAATATTATTGGCAGTCATTATCCAGGCACCATTCTAGGCAAGGGGAATGCAACCATGAGAGCTATCCAATATTTCCAGTATCAGCAGAATTGGCTAGATGTAGTTCTCTAAAATGGGCTAATACACATTTCTTGGTCAGTGTTCATGGAACGGTTTGTCTCAAATGCTTTATGTCGTTGTGTGAAACCAGAATCCAATTAGACTTCTGAGCATGACATGGAGAAGTCCTTTCTCTGGGTGCTATTTTACATGCATTCTTGCCAAGTTTTGTTACGGGATGATGAATTCTTCTTAACAGTCTATTCAACCAGGAATTATAACAGAAAGTCCCATATTTGCCTAAGGAGGGACAGATAGGACTGATTTCAGTCTGTAGGGATGAAAGATTTGCAAAGCCTCTCTCAAGAGGTATTTTTAGAAGAACATTAGATCACTGGATAATGTAGCTTTTTATGGACCAAGGGCCTTCTTGTGCTACCTTCATCTAGGGATGGTTTGGCTGAGGGTATAAACAGGTACTCACTAGATCTGTTTGGGGGAGATGCCTGGCTTCAACATTACTGAAAATACCCATCTTTAAATGAGTATTATTATTAATTTCTAACATGGGGTCTCAATTGGAAAATAAGTGAAAATTTCCCAGAGTTTTCTCAGAGATTATTCAGTATTGGGTGTGATTATGAATTCTCCAAGAGAGGATCAGGGTATGTAGAAGGCATCTTCTTAGTCCAGTTTGTCTCAAGGTGGGGCTTTGGTGACACTATTATTAATCATGGGATTTAATAGGCCAAAATAAAATGCCAGCCATCAAGCACAGAAAATATATGATAATAGCTACAATTTGTTGAACACTTACTATAAAGCTCATTCTAGGTACTTTATGGGGCTTATCCTTTTTAACTTACCATCCAGTATATTGTGTATTGAGTATGTATATGTATTCAGACCAGACATAGAAACCATCTGTGTATGTTTGGGTGGGAAGAATATGAGACAAGATAAAAAGAAGATAGCTTGTGATTCCATGAGTATGGAAGCTCAAATATGATTCCTTTGAGATAAAAAATCAATCACCAATACATCCATCTTTGTTTATGTTGATTTTTTTCCTGTATGGCTGGAAATTATTTTCTAGGAGCCAGGATTCTTGCAAGCAAGTAACAGAATCCAAGGAATATGCAATTGAGAGACTTAGTTGGAATGCCTTTGGCTGCAAGTAACAAAATATCCTAACAGTTGCTTAAACTAAAAACATTTCAGTATTTTATTTAAAGAGAAGTCTAAGGGTAAGTGATTCCAGAGTTGCATTAGTGGCTAAACTATGTCAAGCTGTTAAATCAGCATCTCTACCTTTGTCTTGGCCTTTTCTTTAGGTGACAAGGTATTTGGAATCGCATTACATATCATGTCCTCACATGATAGCATCCAAAAGATGAGGAAGTATATAGTCAGAAAAGTGAGGCTCTCTTCTCTTGCACTTCTCCTGTCAGGAAGAAAATCTTGCCCAGGCACCCCAGACTTTTTACATCTCGTTGGACACAATGAGTCACATGTTCCCCTCACAGACACGTTACTGTCAAAGGTAAACAAATAGAATTGCCATAGCTGGCTTAGACTAATTGTGATTCATCCTTTGGGACTGGGTTCATTGCCTCCTGTGATAGGCAGAATAATCTCCCCAGAATCTGTGACTTTGTTACCTCACATGGAAAAAAGAACTTAAGAGATGTGAGTATGTTAGAGATCTTGAGTTGGGGAGATTATCCTAGATTAACAGGTGGGCTCAGTGTAATCACAGGGGTATTTATAAGGGGGAAAACAAGAAGGTCAAAGTCTGAGAAGGGAATAATGGAAGCAGAGGCTGGAATGATGCAGAGCCACAAACCAAGGAATGCAGGCAGCTTCTAGAAACTAGAGAAAGCAAGGAAATGGACTTCCCCCTAGAACCTCCATATTAGGCTTCTGACCTCCATAATTATAAGAGAATACATTTGTGTTGTTTTAAGCCACTAAATTTGTGATGATTTGTTACAGTGGCAATAGGAAACTAATACATCTCTCAAACAAAATTGAGATTCTGTTATAAGAGTGGAGAAAGGTGAGCAGGTAACTATGAGTGTGTCCCACACTTTAGGAGAAGAATCTGAGTCACTGAAAGGCACAGTCTAGTGAGTGTTGGCTAAAGAAAAACTCAGTAGCTGCAGCTTTGGGGTTGATGAGTCTGGAGTCAATATTTGACAGCTCTGGTGCATCTAACTGATCTGATCTGAACACAGTGTGACTGGGTTGTACTTGGGATGTAAGATTACTAGAGAGGCAGGGAAGTCATTCAGGACAAAAGAACAAGCTAGCACTGAGGAAGGGAATTAAACGTCTGTAAGAGGCAGCCTGGAGTATAAGCCTCTGCAGCCTAGATGTTTGAAAAAGATAAAGCAAGGGTTTTAGACAATTAATGGAGATTTTATTTGCCAGAACCCAACAAAGACAGATAACTCACTCAGTTATACCCTTTAATTTAGAAGATGCCATGGATCTAGCTCCCTTCAAGATGTGTAGTCCACCGATCTTAGGATAGGGCTCTTGTCCAAGATGGCTATTGATGGTCCAGCATTTCATCTGATTATGGGAAAGTGGGATGAAGAAAGGGAAGAAGGACAAAGCTTTCTTCATTTTTTAAAAAAAAATTTTTTAACGTTTATTTATTTTTGATACAGAGAGAGACAGAGCATGAACAGGGGAGGGACAGAGAGAGAGGGAGACACAGAATCAGAAGCAGGCTCCAGGCTCTGAGCCATCAGCACAGAGCCCGACGCGGGGCTCAAACTCACAGACCGCGAGATCGTGACCTGAGCTGAAGTCGGACGCTTAACCGACTGAGCCACCCAGGCGCCTCAAAGCTTTCTTCATTTTTAAGGAGACACCCCAGATGTTCTATATATCACTTCTTTTTACTTTTCATTGGTCAGAACTTATTCACATGGCTAAATGTAGCTATAAAGGAGGCCAGGAAATGCCATCTTTAACTGTATGGCAAGACACCCAATTAAAATTAGAATTCTTATAGAAATTTACAGTTATAAAAAAAATAAGTACTGAGGATGTGATGTACAACATGATGGTTGTAGTTAACACTGCTGTATGGTATACTTGAAAGTTGTTAAGAGAATAGATCCAAAAAGTTCTCAACATAAGAACATTCTTTTGGTAACTACATGAGGTGATATATATACATTAATGAAGCTTACTGTAATCATTTCAGAATATACGTATATCAAGTCATTATGTTATATATCTTAATCTCATACAGTGGTGTGTGTCAATTATGTTTCAAGAAAACTGGAAAAAAATAGAATTCTTAAGGGAAAAGGGGAGAATAGTTGCTAAGACAAAACCAACAATTTTTCATAGAGAATAAGTGTAGTACTCCATAATTGTGGCACTTGTGTTTTTTTATATTTTGACAGAATGAACAGTTAAGCATTCATTTTTTTTTTCTGTTTTTTATTTTCATGAATAATTAGTGAAGTGCTGCCTATTTCCAAAGAAATCTGTCAGTGTTACCAATTAGGAATGTTACACTGAGGACAGACTTATTTTTCCTATCTCCCAAAACTCCACTAGGATGACACTGGATGAATTTAAGTTGTTTTAAAGTTTATTTATTTATTTTGAGAGAGAGTGCAAGCACAAGTGGGGGAGGGGCAGAGAGGGAGAATCCCAAGCAAGCTCCGTGCTGTCAACACAGAGCCAGATGCTGGGCTCAGTGTCACAAACTGTGAGATCACGACCTGAGCAGAAACTGAGAGTTGTATGCTTAACCAACTGAGCCACCCAGGTGCCCCAACCCTCAATAAGTTTAAAGTAGAGAGTGAGGTACCTAACTGAAATCAGGATTAAGTGGAAGATTGTGAACTGTGTGGTGAGGTCTCTTCCTGTTCTCTTTCTTCTCTTGGCTATGCGATAGCTGTTGGATTTGTTACCTCTTTTCCTCTCTCCCCATTTCCCCCCTGCCCCTACCAGGTAGGAGATTGGGAGCCTTTCTGGAAAAAATGACTGGCTTGTGAAAATAGATTAACTTGAAAATACTTCAATTTGGTCCTGTTTAAAATTAAAAAGAACAGGTTACAAGGTATAAATATATATAATGAGAAACAAGGAATAAGAAGAACTTGGTTGAAACAAGTGTTTTGGATTCAGAGTTATTTGTCTCATGTTAATGAGATGTGTAATTAAAGGATTCTTATATTTGATTGTATCAAGAAAAGGAATGAAAATTTTGAGCCAAAGGGGCAAAGTTCTAAGTTTATATTTTAGTTTACACATGCTTGACTCTTTAAAATATAGTTACACTTCCTGGTACATATTTGCTTACTAAGGGCAGAGAGTCTCCTTGGTATTTAACCTCTAAATACAACAGCTGTATTATGTATATACTATGTACACTGTAGACAATTCTATTTGCTAGATAGAATTGTGTTTGTTCACTTAAGTTATAAACTTTATTCATCATGGGAAATTGAATTTTCTGACCTGTTTTCTTATAATTTAACCACTAATCATCACCATAATTGCCTTGTTACACTTAACTTTTCCAATGTAGAAGTTATGTAAATTCTCTAGGTATTTCTCTTTGCAGTTGTGAAAGTGGAAAAACAAAATGGAGCTTAAAGAATATTCATTTCTAGGGGCGCCTGGGTGGCGCAGTCGGTTAAGCGTCCGACTTCAGCCAGGTCACGATCTCGCGGTCCGTGAGTTCGAGCCCCGCGTCAGGCTCTGGGCTGATGGCTCAGAGCCTGGAGCCTGTTTCAAATTCTGTGTCTCCCTCTCTCTCTGCCCCTGCCCCGTTCATGCTCTGTCTCTCTCTGTCCCAAAAATAAATAAATGTTGAAAAAAAAAAAAAGAATATTCATTTCTAAAACACAACACATAATCTCATTCTTGGGCAATCTCAAGCGAAAAGACCTACAAACACTGACACATGGTAATTTCCTGAAATAAAAGCAGCATTCCCCTGGTCACACTGCAGGGAAGTAAACTGCCCCATGAGACAAGTCCGGTCCATCTGCACGGAGCTTACAATCACTCTTTTTTTTTTTTTTTTTGCAATCTGTTTTTTAAATTACCTCATTCTAAACTACAAATAGACATCTGTGGGACATCCAGAAACCTAAGGACACCCTCCAACATTTAAGACAGAAAATAAAATAGTCAAGGAGAAATATTTCAGAGGCAGTAGAGACAATACCAGCAGCAGAACACTTTAGGTTAGGGAAGATATGCTATCCATAATAAAATAATTAAGATTGATCTAAAGAGAAAACATTCAGAAATAGCAAAAAAAAAAAAAAAAAAAAGAATGTTTTAGAAATTCAAAACAAGATAGCAAATAAAAATTTAAAGGGTTTTAATCGAAAGTTGAGGATACCATCAACTTTAAAAGGGGAGCAAAGAAACTAAATGATAGACAATAGGAGAGAAAAGAAAATTAAATTACAAATCGATGCAGAAAATCCAACATCAGTTGAATTGGTACTAAAGCAAGAGAGAACAGAGAAAATGGAAGGGAAGAAACTGTCAGAGAAAGGATTCAAGACAATTTCCCAGAACTGAAGGATACAAGTTTCAAATGTAAAGTGCCCACTAATCCCCAGCCAAATGGTTGAAGAAACATCACGCCAGAGCATATCATTAGGAAATTTTGGATCACAGAGGCTAAAGGTAAGGCTTGATCAGAGGAGCTTTTGACTTTTTGACTTCAATGTTGAAATTAGATGCTAGTGGAGCAAGGCCTTCAGCATTTATAGGGAAAAGGAATTTCATCCCCAAACTAAAATTGTTCCTTAATATACACTGTCTCCTTTCTTTCTATTATCAAACCCCCACATTTTATGTAGGCACATGATCGTTCAGCTAGAGCATTTCTGGGCCTCTATTGGAAGTAGATGGATGGATGAGTACGTTTTGATTAATGAATGTTAGCAGAAATGATGTGTCCGTTTCCGGATAATGTCTTGCTTTCTACTGCCTCCTTAGCCCTTCCCACAGACCAGAACATGAATGGAGCTTCAACCACAAAGACCACATGCTAGGACAGGACTTGTCAAACCATGATCCATGGGCCAGATCTGGCCTGCCACCTGTTTTTGTAAATAAAGTTTTATAAGAATAAAGCCACACTCATTCACCACCATATCATCTGTGGCCTCTTTCCTGCTATATTAGCAGACTTGAGAAGTTATGACAAAGCACATATGGCCCACAGAGGCTAAAATATTTACTATTTGGTCCTTTACAGAAAAAGTTTGCTGACTTCTGTTTTATGTGATTATGGAGCAATAAGAGAGGTGCGTGGTTCCCCGAATGACCCTTGAATGACCTGGTGGAATAGAAACTCTTATTTACCTAGACTGTCTGCCTACCTCTGGACTATTACCTGAGACAGAAATACACTTCTCTCTTGAGTTACAACTTATCTAAGCACTTTCTTGAATCTGCTTACTTAAATTTAATAGGCTACAAAAACAATATTTTAACAAATTTAATTTCCTATAACAGACATATAATGAATAAATTTAATATTTCTGTAACAAATAACTGAATATAGCTCAGCCACAAGATTAGGGTTATATAAGACAACACTAATTACTTAAAAGTCAGGATTTAAAGGGAACTCTTGCAGTCATAACTAGATAGAGAAAAATATGGAAACAACATACGGAATATGTATACATTTGACAAGATGGGATCATGGCTCTAATGTGGTTTAATATTTATATTCATAATGTTTTCAAGGTAAGGCTTTTCTAAATATTCTCCAGTTTTTACTCTTATTTAGTAAGGCAAAGGGCTGGCTCAGTCTTGTCTCCTCAAAGCAGCTGCCCACACAATCTACTTTCTTGAACTTCATCAATAAAGTCCTAATTGAGACTTCTAGCCTCTACTTCAGCTATAGCTCCTGGCCAAGGCTAAATTTTCAAATATGTGTCTTATAATGTCCCACTTCTAACAGAGACAGGGATTTAATACTCAAAGAAATCAGAAGTCAATTAAAGGGGCTTAAAAGGCTTGCCACCAGACAGAGTAAAAGGGAAAATGAACCAGCTCTTTCTTCTGCAGGACCTGAAGTATCCTCCCAGCTGCCCCCTTTCTGTCTGGGCTTTCATTTCACTTGATAAACTAAAGGACAAAAAATTAGGAATAGCATTTAAAAAGAAAAACCTAAAAGTTACTCGCTAGAAATGAAAACCTATGTGCACATGAAATTCTGTATATAAATATTGACAGTAGCTTTGTTAATAATTGCCAAAAGCTGAAAACGAGCCAAAGACTTTCAACTGGTGAATGGATAAACATTCTACTCAGCAGTAAAAGAGGGAGCAGCCACTACTAAGGGGAAATGATTATGGATGCACCAACGACAGGGGTGAGTCTCAAGTGCAGTATGCTAATGAAGGCAGTCAGATGCCCCAGGGTACCCACTGTGGAATTTCATTTATATTACATTCTGGTAAAGGCAAAATTATAGGAATAGAAAGATCAGTGGTGTTGCCAGGGACCAAGGCAGGGAGGACTGACTGTAAAGTGCAACACAAAAGGGGCGCCTGGATGGCTCAGTTGGTTGAGCATCTGACTCTTGATCTCTGCCCAGGTCATGACCTCACAGTTTGTGAGTTCGAGCCCACAGTTTGTGAGTTCGAGCCCCATTGTGATTCTCTCTCTCCTTCTCTCTGCCCCTTCCCCACTTGTGCATGGGCGCACTCTCTCTCTCTCTCTCTGTTTCAAAATGAATAAACTTAAAAAAAAAAACACTAAAAAAAAAAGTGCAATACAAGAGGGGCACCTCGGTGGCTCAGTTGGATGAGTGTCCAACTCTTGATTTCATCTTGGGTCATGATCTCACAGTTCGACTTTGAGTCCAGCATCAGACTCTGCACTGACAGCACGGAGCCTGCTTGGGATTCTCTCTTTCCCTCTCTCTCCCTCTCTGTCCCTTTCTCATGCTTTCTCTTTCTCTTTCTCAAAGTAAATAAATAAAAAATAAGTGGGTAGATAGATAAATAAATAAGCAAACATTAAAAAAAGACAAATATCCTTGTAATCAATAAGCAGCTCAAAACAGAACTTCCCAGCCACCAAGGAGCCCTGTCTAATCATAAGCCCTTCCCTCCCACCATCCTGACTTTCATAGTCATCACTTCCTGGTCTTTATTTATAGTTTTACCACTTAGGTGCATGCCCTCATCACTATAATTTAGACTTGTTTATTTTTGAAGTTTACTTCTTTGAAGACTCTTATAATCTATAAATTCTCCTTCTGTACCCTTCTTTTCCTGACAACTTATCTATTAAAGAACGTTGACCATTTGACAGACAGCTTTTTAAAAATATTTTTTAAATGTTTATTTATTTTTGAGAGAGAGCACACATGCGAGAGTCAGGGAGGGGCAGAGAGAGAGGGACACAGAGGATCCAAAGTGGGCTCTGCACTTATGGCAGAGAGCCCAACACGGAGCTCAAACTCGCAAACTGTGAGATCGTGACTTGAACTGAAGTTGGACGCTTAACCTACAGAGCCATCCAGGCACCTCTGACAGACAGCTTTTTCAGTCTCAATGTTGCTGACCGCGTGCTCACAGTGACTTTTAACATATCCCTCTTGTCCTCTGTAGTTCCTACAAAGTGACAGCTGGATCTAGAGGCTTGATCCCTCTCAGGCTCACCCCCCTTGACAAGGCCACAGGAGGTACGGTGTTCTTTCATCAGGAGTCCCCCTAATTAAAGGTGGCAGATGATTATCCAAAATTCACAAAACTAAGTACACATAAAATACATTTAAATAATTAAACCTTTAAATGATATACTTTATAAAGCTGTAACACTTATATTTCTGAAATTTTAAGTCTTACAATTGCCCAACTGGGACATCCTAAATATAATATAAAGATAAAATACCTCATGTGGTCTTAATGATACTGGAAATTCAAATTCAGGCCTCTGGGTTTTTTACTTTGTCTCTTCATTTTGTTATATCTATATCTCCTTTTGTCTATATCCGAAGTTTTGGTTTCCAGGACACAAGAGATGAGAGAATTACAGTATTCATGTTTGACTCCTCTTAACCATAACAACATGCGTGTGTATATAATAACAGGGACAAGGTAAAACATACACCATCATGTGTATTCTTTGATTCTTTGATTCTGAAACACAACTAATGAAATCAACATTGTGCTGGTAAACTGTTTTAAGATTGTATATATGGAAACAAATTGTTATCCATCTCAGTATTTTTGGTTCAGCCTTGATTTAAGATTGAAGTTAACATCAGAAGACAAATTGTTTTGAAACAGAAACTTGTAGGGAAACTTTTGAGAAGCCAGATAGAAGTACTTTTGTGAATTGAAAGCATTGAAAGCATTGGATTAATAATTAGCTCCTAAATTAAATAGGTAAGGAAGATGGTGAATGAATATTCACAATGTGATTTGCCATAGAGTGTGAGTTAAATCTGTAATTACTCTGTTTATCATAAATTTGCAGTTGCATCTAAGTCTATTTACTAACAGGGCAAAGTTTGTGTTAATAGTTTCAAGGACAGTTGAGAGATGAGTGTTTGATAACACATCTGTTGGAATTTGTGCTGTAGAAACCGGGATTATTCACTTAAAGTTGTAAACTGTGTTTGCAAAAGAAAGCTGTTGTCACTCACCAACTTATTATGACTAACCAGTTGACTGTGACCTCACTGAATCAGCATTTTGCAAACAAAATAAAAACTCTAATATATAAATTTTAAATCATAAAAAGTGCTCTTTTGTATAGAGTACTTTACATATCAATATATATATTAACTTTCAGATAGCAGGTGCTACTTCTGAACATTAAATTTTATATTGGATATGTGTTTGCTATAAAAAAGCCACTGTTGTTATTTAAAATTTTTTAAAAAGCCAGTTATTTTACCCATAAAATGAATTTATTTGGGAATACCAGAGGAATTGCAATTTGGGACAAGCAAACTATGGCAAACCATATGCAAATCTAGAGGACAGAGGAGAGGAGCTTGCTTTTGTAGGGGGAAGGTAGAAGATGGGCAGGGCTGTTTTGCTGCATTCTCATTGGCTGAGCTGTTGGTGGGCGAAGAGAAATTCTCCCTTCTTCCTGCTGTTCTCTGTAAAGTAAGCTTCTTCCTGTTGGGAAATGTGAGGTATGCTCCTTAGGGCATGTGGTAGTGCATGAGAGCTCCCCCTTCAGGGTTTCCAGACTTCCATTTTATTTTTTTTTAACTTTTTAAAAAAATAAATGTTTATTCATTTTTGAGAGAGAGAGAGATAGAGAGAGAGAGAAAGCATGAGTGGGAAAGGGGCAGAAAGAGAGGGACGGAGGATCTGAAGCAGGCTCTACACTGATAGCAGAGAGTGTGATGTGGGGCTCAAACTCACAAACCGTGAGATCATGACCTGAGCCGAAGTCAGATGCTCAATGGATTGAGCCACCCAGGCACCCCAGCCAGACTCCCATTTTAAATTGTTTCCTTTTTTTTCACATTTCCCTTTTTTGATCAAGATTTTTCCTCAAAAGCATAGATGATTGAGAGCAACTTTTTGTATTTAGAGGTTTCATCCCTTAGTGCCAGGAGGGACCTTTCCTGTTTGTCACATCCCACATCAGAGGGAAAGTACATAAATTAGAAAGCACTTTGGGGCAACTGGATAGCTCAGTTGGTTGGGCATCCAACTTCAGCTCGGGTCATGATCTTGCAGTCTGTGAGTCTGAGCCCTGCATCAGGCTCTGTGCTGATAGCTCAGAGCCTGGAGCCTGCTTTGTATTCTCTGTCTTCCTCTCTGCCTCTCCCCCCTCTCAAAAATAAATAAACATTAAAAAATTGAAGAAAAAAAAGAAAGCACTAAAGCCACATTTGAGTAACAGAGAAGGGTAGGAGGGAGGACACTCAGGCATTTCCTATCTGGGGTAAGCACTGGATATTATCTCAAAGCACTGAGCTAGCATCACCCTATTGGGCTTATAATTTCTATTAAGATTTGTCAGACAACAGGTGTAAAGCTTAGTAATGATTATACAGAAGAAGTTGAGAAGCAGACATTCTGTAAGGAATCATCCCAGCCTAAAGGTGCCTTTTCTAAACTCCTTGCAACTGTTAAATGAGTTAGCTCATTTGTATTCATCTTGGGTACAGGGGAACATAGTACTTAAATAGGGAAGACTAAGGGATATTTGGCATTATGAACAGATTGGAGTTTCTGGTGACAGATACAATAGTCAGAAAGGTTTTCCCCTTTTGCAATATATTGGGCCAAGAAAGAAAGGAAATAAGAAGCAACAGTGAGAAAAAGGTATATAGGCCTAGTCCAGTCATCTTGGGAAAAATGTCCCCTTCAGCTGTTATCCACCTTGGTTCCTGAAAATCTTCATTTTTAGGTCATCAGTTGGTATGCATGTCAAATCAGGGTTTAGTGCTTTCTCCAGATGTGACACATGGATCCAAGAGCCTGTTCCTTGGAGTTTGATAGCACAAGGGTGGGTTAATAGTATCTGATGGGAGCATTTCCAGTGGAGTTGAAGAGTCTTTCTGGAGAGGTCTTTCCCAAAAGATGAAATCTCCAGGATGCAAGATGTGATGTTTAAGAACTTTGTCTTTTGAGAACATGCTGCAGATTCTTCTACTAAAGCTTGGTTATTTTCAACAGAAACTATTAAGCCTTTGCAATACTGAATTATGCCCCCTTTACCAGCTGTGGATTGGAAGAAGCAGGGGCCAAGTACATTGGACATGCTATGATTATCTCAAAGGGTAAGAATTTATGGGTTTAAAAGGGGGTAGGACTAAGATTTGAGGGAGTTTCCACAAATAAGGATGATCTTTCCTAGTAGGAGTTTAGCCACAGAAGTAGCTATGGCCTATTCACAGGAGGAGACTTCAGTTCAATGAGAAAACAAACAAATCATTGTCAAGACATTTATATCCATGAAATGGGAGTAGCCAAATAAAATCTATTTGCCAAATCTCAAGTGGTCCATTGGATAATTAAAGTGTCTGGGAACAGTGTGAAAGGTTTTTCTGGATTGTACTTTAGGCCAGTGGGGTAAACAAAATAGGTAGTCTTTGCAGCCTTATTAATATATCCCCACCAGTATTCGTTCAGGAAGTTCATCATTTTGTCAATAGACCAATAATTCAATGTCTATACAGTAGTAATAGGAACTTTAGAGTCTCTGGCAGAACTGGAATATGACCCAAGCCAAAGGTGTTTTTTTTTTTAAGGTTTATTCATTTTTGAGAGAGAAAGAGACAGGTGGGGTGGGGGGCGGGGAACAGAAGATCCCAAGCAGACTCTGCACTGACAGCAGCAAGCCCAATGTGGGGCTTAAACTCATGAACCATGAGATCATGACCTGAGCCAAAGTCAGTCGCTCAACTGACTGAACCACCCAGACACCTCTTTTATTGTTTTTGTTTTTAAATAGAATCAATAGTTATCAAATTCCCAATATCATTTTTCCTTTTGGGGGGCCAATTTGAGAATCTCTAGTAAATTTTTCTAGATTATCATTTGGGGGAACATCCCTTTGGACTATGACATAGGTTTGGTTGTTCATTCCTTTAAAAGCAGTGTTCTTTAAATAGATATCAGCAAGGTGGTTTCCTTTAGCCTCCAGGTAATCATGTATGGAATGCCAAGTTACCTTGAATATGAACAAAGCAGCTGGCAAGGAAATGGCATCTAATAATTCCTGGATATAAAGGCTATTTTTTTTTGTCCCCACTGGAAAGGAAGAAGCCTCACTATTACCATGGTATTCCAAAGTCATGAGTTATTGCAAAGGCATAACTTCTATTAGTATAAATATTTGCAGTTTTGCCCTTGGTAAAATGCAGACCCAAGCAAAAGTGTACAATACAACCTGTTGGGCCAAGGTAGCCAAGAGCAAAGGTTCTGCTTCAGCAACTTTGTAGGGAGTTGTAATAGAATACCCAGCATATTTACCATTTTCACCTTCTAAATGAGAACCATTGGTAAATCACAAAAAGTCAGCATTATCCAAAGGAGTTTTCTGTAAGTTGTCACAGGAGGTCCAGAGGTAATCTGTCTGTCATGAGGAGTGTCATCTGTAGCAGAGGGAAGAAGGGTGACATGGTTAAGATTAAAATTATTCTAGTGACAAAGAGTTAAATGAGTAGTGGTTAACAAGTGGATTTCATAGGAGGTGAGAGGACGGGCCAAAAGGTGTTGAGTGTGATGAGAATTCGGGGCGGTGGGTGGCGCTTCTACTGCATGGGTGCTAGATTGTTAGAAGGGATCCCATGACTAGCTTTTCAGTGGTCTTGAGTAACAGAGTGGTGGCAGGAATGACCCTGAGGCAAGAGGATATCCTTGTGCCACAGGGTCTAGCTGTTGGCTATAATACCCTATCAGTTGATGGTGGTTCCATGTTTTGGGGTGAGTACCCCAAGGGGGTTCCCTTTCCTTTCAAATACAAAAAGGAAAAGAGGAAGTTGATAATTGGTATGTCGAAGGGTAGGGGAATTTCTCAAGCTTTCCTTTAGGGCTTTCAAGGCTAGGTTCACCCTGATATTCCCAAACAAGAGGATCAGGTTTGTTGTTTTTGATGAAACATATAGGGCTTGGGCCATAAGAGAGAAGTTGGAATCCCATTTTGGCAGTGACCAGCTAGCCCATGAAAACCTCATAAATGGCACTTAGTTATGAGTTTATAAAAGTTCGGGATGCCATGAAGCCCATTTGGACCTAAATATAGTCCTTGTTCTGAAATCAGGTGCTCCAAATATCAAACCTAAGTTTCAGTAAACCACAGTTTCTCCTTGGAGACTTTGTGTGCCCACAAGGCTAGAAGTCTTAAAAAGTGGATGCTATCTTCCTACAAAGAGGGCTGAGAAGGGGAGCAGAGAAGCGGTCTCTATATTGTCATAAAGTAGAGCTTCCAGGTAACTTCATATCATCTAAAACTGCTTTCAAGGTTTGGAAAGAACTTTCGGTAAAACCTTGGAGTATTACTGTCAGATGTACTCTTTTCCTTTCCCAGTAAAGGCTAAGAGATATTGGCTGGCCTTATCAACAGGGATGCTAAGAAGGCATGACATGATTCTAACAAAGTATTAGGATTTGGAACAGCCAGGTAATGAACGATAACAATATTGTTTATGACTCAGACATCCTGGACAAATCTCTATCTGTGGCCATTGGGGTTCTTCACAGGCAAAATAGGAGTATTTCAAGGACTGGGGCAGGGAGGAGGAGGCCCTGACCCTTATAATATTCCATTGTGGGCTTGATGCCTTGAAGGGCTCCCTTTATTTATAGGGTATTAATTAATTCTGGGAGAGATTTTGAGGGATATACTTGGATGTTAATAGGAGGTGCACTGTGGATTCTGCCAATATCAGTTGAAGATTTTGACCTATAATGAGAGTGAAAGCTTATCCAATGGGGACAAATTGTTAGTGTCCTTAAAGTTAGCTCCAGTGCCATCAGTGAAAGAGTAGATAAAAGATTTTGAAGGGCAATTTGATTCACCTGGTTGGCTATTTGGTTGCTGCTATCAAATTCTAAAATTATCTCCCCCTTTGGGGATAAATAAATTTTAGCAAGATAGTTCTCTAAGAGATCTTGATGTATGAACAAGTTTGGAGGGACTAAGGAGAAAAGGATGAGGATCTTTCACAGGGCCAGAAAAAAAAGAAAAAAATGGGCTTAGAGATGGAAACTTGTTGAGGTTTAATACAGACCCCTGCTATTTGAATCATTTCAATACTTGAGTCAGGGGCTGTTTAATAACAGTGGGATTGAGCATCAAGTGTGTAGCTCCAGCGCCAGTAACAGAGAAATTCATTCCTAGTCTGAGAGTTATTTATCCAAGCTGGTAATGAGAAAGGATGGGGAGAAGGCCCCATGGTTCCTTGGAGTCCCCAGATTGGGAGTTACAAGGGCATTGGAAAGGCTGACAGCACCTGGGAGTGCTTAAGTTTGTAACAATCTTTCTTCCGACATCCTGGATTTTCACAATAATGGCAGACACCAGGAGAGGTTTTGTTTTAGAGGCCTCCATTTGTTGGAACTCAACAGTAAAGATTTTAGTGGACTTCCCTTTAATTGTATCCTCCAGGGTACAGGCGAGATGATTTGCATTTTCACTAAAAGGGAAAGATCTCAGTTCAGCTCCTTAATGAACATAGAATGGAAGTCTACCTGAGTGGATTCAACATCCAAAGGAAGGCCAGAATTTTCCTTGAAAACAACTTGGAGTCAATTGTAATAGTTATGCACAGGTTCACTGCACTTCTGAGTACAAGCCTGGATCTTATTCCAATCAACAGGGTTTGACAAAGCCCTAGAGATTGCCAGGTGAAGCAGTGTAGCGATTGCTGAGCCTTATATAACAAGGCAGGAGGTTGGTCTCTCATTTGCAGTTGTAGAGATTCTGAAAACATAATCATCTCAATTCTCTAGTTCATCCACGCTGGGCTTGGCCTTCACCAACAAGCATGTGAACTAGCTGGTACAAAGTGAGAAACCTGGTTAGTAAGTCTGGATGACTATATTAAATCTTTGGAAAATCTATAAGGATCTTCAGTCATCCTAGGAGAATCTTTGACTATGGCTCATAGTTTGACCTTAGTCCAGGGGACATAGGACATTAGGGACATAACATTAGAATCCTCAGAGAATTTAATTTTTTCAAGTTAATTATTTATTTTGAGAGAGTGAGCATGTATGGGGGAGAGGCAGAGAGATAGAGGGAGAGAGAGGATCCCAAGCAGGCCCCATTCTTAGCGCAGAGCTCGAGCTCACAACCATGAGATAACAGCCTGAGCCAATATCAAGAGTGAGATGCTTGGTGCACCTGGTAGCTCAGTCAGTTAAGTGTCTGACTTGGGTTCAGGTCATCATCTCAGGGTTTATGAGTTTGAGTCCCACAACGGGCTTTGGATCCTTTGTCTCCTCCCTCTGCTCCTCTCCTGCTTGCACTCACTCTCTCAAAAATAAATACAAATGTTTTAAAAAAGAAAGAAAATTAAAAAAAACAAGAGTTGGATGCTTAACCAACTGAGCCACCCAGCCTCCCCAAAAAGGATCTGACTTTGAAAGAGAAGGTTCTAATGTGTTTGAAGGAGGAGGCAGCAGGGAAAGGTTCCAAGAAAAAGAAAAGTTCAATGAGAGAATTAGAATGAGGAATTGGACAGTGTAAAGGAGGGGGAGATGATGACAAAGGGGATGGGAGAAGGGAGAAAGGCCTGGAAAGCTTTTTATATTTCTTTTCATTGTTTGTGTGCCTTGGTTCATTTAGAAGTGATACTTTGTAAAGACCTGATTTTAGAGTCCTGAATACTCTTGGAAGCCTCAAGATACCAATTAAAATAGGCATCCCATTCAGTGTGTTTCATTTTAGAGTCATGGTCTTCTAACTTGGTTCTAAGAAAAGCAAGTTTGAAGAGATCAAAATCCCCCATAATGGCTATTGGAGTTCTAAATTATTTCTTGTTAAGTTGGTCCAATTAGTTAAAAATGTGCATGAGAAGGGACTGTAATTTTTAAATGTAAAACCAGCCAGGGTCCCAGAAGGAGGGACCTGTCATCCTGACAAATTTTAACAGATTGGGGTACCATTACTCATAACCAGAGGTTCTGGGGTGCTTGAGTGGCTCATTCAGTTAAGCATCAGACTCTAGATTTCAGCTCAGGTCATGATCTCCCAGATCATGAGTTCAAGCCCTACATCAGGGCTTGGGATTCTCTCCTTCCCTCCCTTGCTCTCTGCCCCCCTCCTGCTAGTGGGTTCTCTCTCTCTCTCTCTCTCTCTCTCTCTCTCTCAAAGTAAATAAACTTAAGGGAAAAAACCCCAGAGGTTCAGAAAACAAGTGTACACCAGAAAGGGCAATGCTTTCCTAAAAATGAGAACAACAAAAATCAGATCCTTAGTAAGGTCAGACCAAAAGTCAACCAAATGGAAGGAGCTCGAATCTAAGAGGAGACTCACCAAACAAAAAGGAAAGAGATGACCCACAGAAGCAGAGAGAGAGCACAGGAGTTCATGTGAGTACCTCACACAGTTCTGGGGGTTGTTAGTCCCTTAGGGGTTTATCTCCTTCGGGTACCTTTGTGGTTGCCATGTAGTGTTGACTTTAAAAACAGAAAAGCCAGAGCACCTGGGTGGCTCAGAATAAAGATACAGGCTTGCTTTTTTATAGGGGAAAAAAGCTGAGCAGCGCTGTTTTGCTGCATTCTCATTGGCTGAGCTGTTGCTGGGCAAGGAGAGAGTCTTCCTTCTTCCTGCTGCTCTCTGTGAAGTAAGCTTCTTCCTGTCGAATGTGAGGTATGCCCCTTAAGGCACGTAGTCGTGCATGAGAGCTCCCCCTTCAGGGCTTCCTGACTCCATCTTTAATGGAGTTAAATTACACAGTTATACAGTTACACAGTTATACAGATTAAGTCAAATTATACACATCCATATGAAATTGCCTGGTTTATATTCCATTTTAAATAATTTTTACAAGATTTTCTTTTTTAAAGTGTTGATGATTGAAGACATTACCTTACAGATTTAGTTATATATGGTATTTGCTACTCATTGCAAATATATGTAACTCTAAAAAGATAAGTAGATGAGATTTTAATAAACATTAATGAAAGGGAAGATAAATCTAAATCAATAATAAAGGACATAGAGGAAAAGGCAGAAAAGCTTAAAAAGGAAATAATTAAATGATCAATAAACAACAAAACAGAACGAGAAAGTTTAAGTGGTAAAAAATGTCTAAACCAATAAGAAAAAAATCGAAGTGAGGTTTGTCTCAGGTATGAAATTCACTATTTCAGTTTGGGTGTACAAAAAAGGGGAATGGTGCTTTTCCTTATATCACTATAGGCTCAATTCAGGCTTTGCTAGTGGTAGAACCAATTCACTTTCATTCACTACCTTCTGTTTTAAAACATAACCACTTTTGTCTAATGACTCTGTTCATTTGGCATTCTCCCTCTGCTTCCTTTCCTTGCCTACTCCCAGGGAGTGGCCTGAGACTCCAGGGACTGGAATGGTATCCTGACACTGGACTGGGGATGGGACACCTGTGGGTGGGCCTACCTCTGCCCTCACTGGTCTCTGCCCTTTGGGCTCAGCCATGTGCTACATCTGCTCAACTCCCTTGTGTGTATCTTCTTCAGCTCCACCATGCCTTGTAGTCAGCAAATCCACACATGTTGCTTCTTCTTTGTCCCAATTGTGAAAGCTCTTCCATCTGTGGCCTTCTCTCAACCTACCTCTCTGTCCTTCTTCAGAGAAAATGACAATTCCATAGGCTTTTCTGTGCCACCTGGGCACGCATGGGCCTTTATGGGGCTGCTGTCAGGTCTGCTTATCCAGACACTGTCCTCATTATTGCTAATTCTTTGACTTGAATCAGGCTGGACTTGGGGCTTCTCTAGGGTCCTTCTCAGTTTCCTCAGGCCACATCTTGGAAGGAGGTACAAAACTCCTCTGTTCTGGAGCCTCCCAAACTCATCAGAAAGGTTTCATCAACCCTAAAACATTGGGGCTCAGCCTACAGAGGAAGCAGCCTGTCTCCAGACTCTTGTCAGAAATTGTGCATCTCAGCTCATGTCCTTTTCACACGTCGATCTTCAGCCACAAGTTGAATTCTCATCTTCTTTTGGGAAGGGAAATAGCTCCTCTTGGGAGGAAAAACACAGCTCTGTGTTAAGCTCCAAATTAAAACACAAATAAGGTACTTCTGGTTCTTGACAAGTAGCAGTTTAGCTTAGGTGCTGGTCTCCTCCAAACCTATTCCTGGGGGCATCTCAGGGAGGAGGAAAGTGTATGGAGCTAAAAAAAAAAAAAAGTAAATAAAATATTAAATGAATAAAGTAAATAAAAACAAATGAATAAAATAGTAAACGAATAGAAAATGAATACATGAATAAAGTAAGGGAAAATTTGAGTGAAACCCTTTATGGGAAGTTATAAGGGTATGTGGGGGATAAGAACAGAAAGCCTGGTTGGATATAGGCTGACATCTGACCCTTGAATATTTCTCCTCTCCTTGTGTTCCTTGAAACCCAGGGGAGCAGAACAAGGGAGAAAGCTTTAAATAGAACAGTCTTGGGGTAGAACACTAAGTGGGGGTTCCTGAGCAATTGCCTGGTGAAGAGAAAAATCGGAATGGTAATTCCTATCTATGGCACCATAGGCTCTGATACCTACCCTTAAACCCACCTCTTACTTACCTGTAAACCCTGCCTCTTAAACCTACCAGGAGGGCACAAACTAAGGCATCAGCCCCTCTCATGGACCACGTTGCTAATCATGGCAGCTATGAAGACGACTGTAAGTTGTTTACTAATATTCATTTTCAATTTTTCCTAAGAAATATGATCCATTTTTAGCTGGACACGTGATTACCCAGAATAAAAACTATGTTTCTCAGGCTTCTTTGTAGATAATTGTGTCCATATGACACAGAATATTTTTTAACAACTAGATGCTAATACATTTGAAACTCATAAAAGTGAATTTCTGGGAAAAATAAAAAATAATAATATCATCACAAAAAAATAATTTGAGGGTTGCCTGGGTGGCTCAGTTGATTGAACAATTGACTCTTGGTTTCGGCTTAGGTCATGACCTTGTGGTTCATGGGTTGGAGCCCTGAGTCAGGCTCTGTGCTGACAGTGGGGAGTCTGCTTAGGATTCTCCTTCTCCGTCTCTCTCTGCCCCTGCCCTGCTCATGCTCACTCACGCTCTTTCTCTCTCTCAAAATAGATACATGAACTTAAAAAAAAAAAAAAAAGATAGCTTGAACAGGCTAATAATCACTAAAGAAATTAAAATGGTAATCATGAGAGATCTTTTCCAATCACCCTAAAAGATGTAGGTTCAGAGAATTATAGATGAATTCCACTAAGCTTTCAGAGAATAGATAATACTTGTTTAATAATGCAAGTTGTTTCAAAAAAAAAATAGGAGAAAAAGATACCTGAACTCTTTTTCTTTTCATGAGGTTAGTCTAACCTTGTTTCCAAAATTGAATAAAGAAAGGAAAAGGAAAGAAGTTATAAGCCCATTTTCACTTTATTAACAAAGACATAATATCATAAGTAAACTATTAATCAAATCTAATAGTACTTTAAAATATATTATTATCAAGTAGTTTCAGGAATGTAAGGACATTCTAAAATCTGAGAAATCTATTAATGTAACTCATTGCTTCAATGGAATAAAAGAGAAAAATTACATGACTGTTTCAATAGATGTAGAGAGAGGATTTGATAAGTTCAACACCTAAAATAATTAAAAAATAAACTCTAAGGAAACTAGGAGTAGATGAGAGCTACCCTAATCTCATGAAGTCCATACACCGAAAACTAATGGTAATCAATTTTCTAAGTGGAGAAAAGCTGGACA
This sequence comes from Puma concolor, assembly GCF_028749965.1. Classification (NCBI taxonomy): domain Eukaryota; kingdom Metazoa; phylum Chordata; class Mammalia; order Carnivora; family Felidae; genus Puma; species Puma concolor. The sequence continues at coordinate 48,742,921 of NC_141672.1, forward strand.
CATTCCTTTTTTAGATCAAGAAACGAAAAGGGGTGTGAGGATTATCACATTACTGTTATTTTATTGTCATAATAATAGATGTTCTGGCCATTACAGTAAGTCAATCAGTCAATTCATTAATTGATCAAATGAAATATGTAAAAATTACACTGTCATTAATGGTATATTAAACAATTCTGTACAAAGAGAATCCAAGAAAATTGACTGATATGTTATTGGAATTAATAGTGGAATTCATCAAGGTTATTTGATAAAATATTCTTGCGCAAAAATCAGTTACATTCCTTTATACCGTTAAGTTAGGTCTATGTAATTTTTTCCTTTTATTTTTAATTGAAGTATAGTTGACATATGACATTAGTTTCAGGTGTTCAACAGTGATTTGACACTTATATACATTACAAAATGCTCACCACAATAAGTATAGTAATCTTCTGTTACTATACAAAGTTATTACAATATTACTGACTATATTCCCTATACTATACTTTTCATCCCTGTGACTTGTTTATTTTATCAACTTAAATTTAAACAAAAATTTTTTTTTGAATTTTTTTTTTCAACGTTTATTTATTTTTTTTTGGGACAGAGAGAGACAGAGCATGAACGGGGGAGGGGCAGAGAGAGAGGGAGACACAGAATCGGAAACAGGCTCCAGGCTCTGAGCCATCAGCCCAGAGCCTGACGCGGGGCTTGAACTCCGGGACCGCGAGATCGTGACCTGGCTGAAGTCGGACGCTTAACCGACTGCGCCACCCAGGCGCCCCTAAACAAAAATTTTTTGATGTTTATTTATTTTTGAGAGAGAGAGAGAGAGAGGCAGATCTCAAGAGGGAGACACAAATTCCAAAGCTGACTCCGAGCTGTCAACACAAAGCCTGAAGTGGGGCTTGCACTAACAAACTGTGAGATCATGACCCGAGCTAAAGTTGGACACTTAACTGACTGAGCCACCCAGGCACCCCTATCAACGTAAATATTCTTTAAAAATTTTTTTAATGTTTATTTATTTTTGAGAGAGAGAGGGAGACACAGAATCGGAAGCAGGCTCCAGGCCCTGAGTTGTCAGCACAGAGCCCAACATGGGACTTGAACCCACAAGTCTTGGAGCTGTGAGATCATGACCTGAGCCGAAGTCGGCCGCCTAACCGACTGAGCCACACAGGTGCCCCAATCGACGTAAAGTTTTAAAATAAAATCTCATTTTTTTAAGGGCAATAAGAAACCTAAAATGTCAAGGAGCAAATATAACTGAATATGTCCAAGATCTGTGAAGTGTTTTGACATTTTATCAAAAGTTATTAAAGAAGACCTAAGTAGATGGAAATATCTATACCTTTTGTGGCTAGGTAGACTCAATATAAAAGGGTTGATTTTTGCCAAATTAATCCATAATGTTAATATAAATCTTGGATTTATGAATGTTAATACAATAAAAATTCCATTTTTTGTGGAACCAAATAAGCTGACTTTGATTTGGTACAAAAGAGCAAAGGGCCAAGGAGAGTCAAGAAAAAATTTTAAAGATGAATAAGCAGGGAGACATGCCTTATCAGATATCAATATTTATGATGAAGTTAGGTGATGTAGATGCAGAAATAGACACATGGAATAATGGGGCAGCTTAGAGAGCTGACGAACAGGTCTATGGACCTAAGGAAACTTTGTAAATAAATAAAAGGGATGGTAATACAGATGAGCAGATAGACTATGTGCAAAACGGCCCTGGGGAAAATCGTGAGCCATATGGAAGAAAAATACAACTAGAGCACCACATTTCACCATACACAAATATGACTTAAGCTAATTTCGACCTGGATGTCCAAAGCAAAATTCTAACAGTTTTGGGGAAAACTTTAAGAAAAGTTCTTTATATCAGGGCACAAAAATATTTTTTAGGTAAGACAAAAGAAGTTTAACCACAAGGAAAAGATTGGAAATTTTGACTAGATTAAAAAAAAAAATCTGTATTACAAAAGATGACATGGAGGAAATAAGCCACAGACTGGGTGAAGGTATTTACAGTGCAGGTGATAGACAAAGGGTTGGTATTTAATAAGTAAAGGATTCCCGAAAAGACAAAAGTAACATATAACACAATATAGAAATGATGAAGGGTATAGACAGGCAATTCGTAGAAAACTTTAAAAGGGGTTTAACCTTAAGAGCAATGAAGGAAATGCAAATGAAAACCACAGTGAGGTTCCATTTCACACCTAGCATATTAATAAAAATTTTAAAGTTTGACTTCTCTAGCAGGTGGGAACAATATGGGTTAACACTGCTGGGGGGCAGGGGTGGGGAGTAGATATTAGAATCACCTCTTAGAGCAATTTGGCAAAATGTAGCAAAGTTGGGAATGTGTATTCCCTATAAGGCTACAGTTCTGCCTCAAGGTGTATACCCTAGAAGCTTGTACAGGTTCAAAAGAAGGCATGCACAGAACACTCACGGCTGCATTATTTGTAATGGCAAATAACTGGCAATCTCATTGATGTCTGTGAACAGAATAACAGATAAATAAGTTGTGTGTCTTCACACTCATTCTTTGGCCATGTTATCTAGAGTTTAACCCTCTGTATCTTTGTTTCTTTACCTAATGATGAGGATCACAATAGTACCTATCTGAGTAGAACAGACTTTTTAGTGTAAAATGAGTCTGTATTGTAAAATACTTAGAACAGTGTCAAGCTCAAAATAAAATCGATTAATAGCAGCAGAAAAGTGGGCGGAAGTGGCAGGGACCACAGTTCCCAGGGAAGAAAGCAGAATTTCATCAAGAAGATCCAGGCTGAAACTGGGAAAATGACAGGCTCTAAAGGGCAAAGTAACACTGACCAATGTCAAGGAAAAACAGGGTTGAAGGCTGAAAAGCAGAAAGAAATTAATTTGTTTAAAATCAAGGCTGTTGACAATGAGTTTGGGCTGGAGTTCCCCCTCGAATGGCTTTGGGAAGTTTATTTATAGACAGGGCATCTGGAAGGAATTGCTTTTTTTTTAATTTAGTTTTTTTAATGTTTATTTATTTTGGGGAGAGATAGAGTGTGAGTGAGAGAGGGGCAGAGAAGGAACGGGAGACACAGAATCTGAAGCAGGCTGCAGGCACTGAGCTGTCAGCACAGAGCCCCATGGGGGCTCAAACTCCTAAACAAGGAGATCATGACCTGAGCTGAAGTTGTAGGCTCAACTGCTCAACGGACTGAGCCATCCAGGTGCCCCTGGAAGGAATTGCTTCTTAAAGAACCAAATCCTTTGTCTTTCTATCTGGAAATTGAGATCCATCCCTTCTCCCCATTTCTGTTCATCTCCTTTTTCTCCTCTCTTTTCTCTGGCTTTTTTTTGGGGGGGTGGGTTGCAAGTGAACAACGAGCAAAGAGAGAAAGAGAATCCTAGGACAGGCAGAGAGAGAGAAAGAGAGAGAAATGGGGCTTGTCTTCACCTGAACTGGGGTTCATCCGAAGCAGGACTCCAACTCAGGAACCATGAGATCATGATCTGAGCCAAAGTTAGATGCTTAATGGCTGAGCCACCCAGGCACCCCTGTCTTTTTTTTTTTTTTTTTCAGTTGGATAAAACTTTATATATGTTCTGCCACTCAGAATGGACACATTTTATCATATTTGCTTCAAATATTTTTTTTTAATTTTTTTTTAACGTTTTTTATTTATTTTTGAGACAGAGAGAGACAGAGCATGAACGGGGGAGGGGCAGAGAGAGAGGGAGACACAGAATCAGAAGCAGGCTCCAGGCTCTGAGCCATCAGCCCAGAGCCCGACGCGGAGCTCGAACTCGCGGACCGCGAGATCGTGACCTGAGCCGAAGTCGGCCGCCCAACCGACTGAGCCACCCAGGCGCCCCTGCTTCAAATATTTTTAATCAAAAAGAATTACACATGCAAAAAAAGAATTACAAAGTTGTCCCTCTCCTCAGTCCCATTCATCTCCTTCTCTGCCCAAGCACATCTACTATCATGAATTTGGTGTAGATTCTTTTAACCACACTTTTAAAAATTTTGTTACTATACATATATTTGACCATAAACAATATAATGTATTGTTTTGTGTGTTTTAAAAATAGAGTAAATATGTCATACCGTGAAAATTGTGGGGCAACTTGCTTTTGTCACTTTTGTCATAAAGTTTGACCCTTTTAACTGTGTATTATTCCATCATATAGTATGCCACATTTTATTTATTCATTCTCTCCTTGATATATGTTGTGTTTTCCAACCTTTTGCCATTATGAGCAATGCCCCAGTGAACATCTTGATATTCAGTTATTCTTTAGCAATGAAACAATAGCTTCTAGAGCAAAAGAAATAATAAACTATAATTCTGATCTTTTTGTGGATTTTATGGTAAAGGACTAAGATGCCTCCAAAATTATATTGTGTATGAGTTAGATGTGCCCAGGTTCTACTGGTTTGTTGGTCCTAGTAAGATCTGTATCTTGGCAGAATTCTCTAGTGTGTAAGAATGCAAGCTTGAGATCCAAACTGCCTAGGTTTAAATCTTGTCTCACCTTCCAATTAACTGAGGCTCATTGGTTAGTCAGAAAACTCTTTCCCCTTCTAGTGTCAGCTAAAGAGTGGACTCAGGTTGGTTTTTGTTGACCATCAGTACCTTTGAACATTTTCCCAATATTTAGGCTGGGAAGTCCCCCATGTGAGTCCCTATTTCCCCCTACAGAAGCTGGGTCATAGCCATGTGACCTGAGATCCATCGATCAGATACCAGAGCTTGAATCTGGAGGTGTTCATTCTGGCAAGGTTGGGGGAGTCTGTATCCTGTTTTCAGAGGGGGTACCCAGGCCTATTGTCTAACATCAGTAGTCTTGGTGATGTGAGCTGCATTTAGCACAGGATGGCAGCATCAGTGGTGAGCTCTGTAGTGTGATTTGGGGCACAGTTCCTGGTGAGGTTGCCTCCAAATCCTGTTTCTCTGGCTATCAAAGAAACTTAAAATCCTTTAATAAATTATTTTTTTATTTAAACTGATCAGAGTTACTTTCAGATTTTTGAAATTAAGACTCCTTTCTAAAAAGAAGGTAGATTCCACAGAAGACTGTCTTTGGTCTTCCCATTTTATTATGCAAGGATGCAGTGGCACTTTTCTTTTCTTCTCAGGATGCATTGGCATCAGGGGCGAGCTAGAAGAGTATAAGTCCAAATTCATGTGGCCCCTAGATACCTTGTTTGTCTAACATTCATGTCTGGCAGTGTTCACCAGGTTAAACTGTCCTTCTTATTAAACATGCACACACACACACACACACACACACACACACACACACACACACACCTACACCTATTTTCTCTTCTGTGATTTGGCTTCTGTGGCCCTTTCCAATCCCAATCAACTACACCAAGTGCATCTATATATTATTTGAATTCCAATACTCTAATTGCAGAGAGAGATTAGATTCTCTTGCAGTAGGGATTCTAGGCTCCAGAGAAATTAAAGGAGGGGGTTAGATTCCTGTTTAACCGTATTTGAGTATCTTATGACCATTAAGGAGTCTTTCATTAAAGGTCACCATGAATCGCTTCTCGGCCTTTTGGCTAAGATCAAGTGTAAAGGTCACCATGACCATGAAATCTAGAACTACCCAAGTCTTCTTTTGACCATAGCTTCCCCTCCTTGTGGTCTCTAAAGGAAGTATATACACAAGGAAAAATAGCAACAAAGGGAAAGTCACAATTTAATTTTTGTATGTCTTAGACTCTAGTCTCTATTTTAGAGAATTCTGGTAAGGTAGGCTTTGTGGAGCTCTCTTTTTATAGAAACTGTTAGGCAATATGGCCTCAGACCAAAGGTGTGAGTTATTCCATTCTTCCACCCGTTACTTCCTTCTCCACCATCCCCCATAACAACCTTGGGCATCTTGGAGACTGATCCAACACCCACCTACCAGCAACTGACTAGATGACACCACAGAGAGAATGGCATTCACATACTTCCCCACAGCATGGAGCTGAGCAAGGCCACACTGGGGCCTAGACCTGGCCCAGCCATGTGGAAAAATGGAGCAGAAAGAGCTAAGTTGATTTCCTTCCATGTGGGAACAGATTCTGACTTAGGACTCCAGCCAAGATGAAAAAGAAGTTGAAAGAAAGCCATACCCTATATGGGTGTTTAAACCTTGTGACCATACCCATTAGAAAACTAGGTCAAGGGGCTCCTGGCTGGTTCAATCAGAAGAGAATGTGACTCTTGATCTCAGGGTCATGAGTTTGAGCCCCATGTTGGGAGTAGAGAATACTTTAAATAAATAAATAAACTTTATAGAAAAAAAAAGAAAGAAGAAAACCAGGTCAAAACAGTGAGCTGACAGTTGACCAAACCAGATCAATATTCATTCTCCCCAGGGTGCTAGAAAAAAGGGAGAGGAGCTAGGAGAAGAGGAGCTTTGTGAACTTCTTCTGCCCAGGCCAGACACACACAGAGGTGTTAGCAATTCCCAGATGCTTTGGTTTGAGTCCCAGCTTCTTCTCAACTTAGGATACCTATTGTAATGGTAGAGTTAAATCTCTCACCCACACTAGCCCAGAAATCTTCAGGACAGAGAAAATAGAATATGCTTTTAAATACATTAAGAGAAAAGGTAAAGAATATCAGGAGTTTATGTTTTAGTTAAATTCTATTTATTTAAGGGAGTGGGAAGTCAGTGAACAATTCTCTCCTTTCTACATATAACATGTTTACATTTATAAATCACTAACCATAAAATCACATTAAGATAGTTAAAATCAGTCTTAAAACATTAAAAAAAATTTTTAATGTTTATTTATTTTTGAGAGAGAGAGAGACAGACAGAGTGTGAGCTGGGGAAGGGGCAGGAAGAGGGAGACACAAAATCTGAAGCAGGCTCCAGGCTCTGAGCTGTCTGCACAGAGCCCAATGTGGGGCTTGAACCCATGAACTGTGAGATCATGACCTGAATTTAAGTCGGACGCTTAACTGACTGAGCCACCCAGGTGCCCCTTAAAACATTTTTTAAAATGACCCCTTCATGTCATCCCAGGATCATGTTTTCAAGACTTGGAACTGTTCTTACTAGCTAGGTTTTTCAAGTCCCCTAGGATTTAGACCACAAGATTCAAAATTATAACTAATGACCTGGTAGTAATTTATAACCCTGTGGCTAGAATAATTAAGTTGCCAATCTCTAGATTGGCAGTGGTATAAATTCTTGGATGTTACAATAATCTTAAAATAATTTTAAAATAATAAAGAATAATTTTTGTTTATCTAATGTTTACTAACACCTGTGGTTCTTGTTTTTCAGAATGTCAGAGTTTTCCTTATGTTTGTTTTGTGGGGTTTTGCAGTTTTTTAAAAATTGATTTAAATTTTAGAGCAATTTTAGGGCACAGAAAAATCAAGCAGAATTTCCTCGCCTCTACACATGCACAGCCTCCCCCACTGTCAACATCCCCCACCAGAGTGATGAATTTGTCTTTGTTTTTCTGCTTCTCAACATTATGAACCAATAAGGTTTGATCTTTTAAAGACTTTGCCATCTAGCTGGAACATCTTCATCAACTAGATGGCAACTTTCTTTGATAGCCTTTATGTTATTTTCCTATATTAATTGAAGACTTCTTGTACTGAATGAATATCTTTTAACTCAGCCCACCTGACTCTTGTAAGGAGGCAGTTGGAGAAAGTCAGAAACGCCAGACTAGGATTTCCCAAAAGGTAGGGAGTGGACAAAAGAAGGCTGTGGTAACCATAAGGCAGAGTTTGAGCCACTACCTCCTCTACCAAAAAAAAAAAATGCTTTCGGGGGAATACTAGTGTCATATGATTTTTCTGATAAAAGAGTCTTACGGTCAATTAAGTTTGTGAAAAACTGCATACCATCTACCTCTCTTGGAGACTTATAATGCATAGTAAAGGGTTTGGGAAATCATCAAGTAGAAGAACCTTGTTTAATTTTCTCTAACCCAGCACAATCTAAATTTACTTGACTATAGGGGGCACTTTTTCTCAAATAATCCTATTCCATTAACATTTTATAGAATTTGTGCTCCATAAAAATCATTTGAGAAAGTACTGATCAGTATTTGGCATGAAGTTATCCAAGATGAAGCAAAAGGCAATATAGTCTGGGAAAAGGAGCCTAAAGAGATGATGAGGTGGAAGTCACAGGAAAGGGATAATCCATAGAGTCTAGTAAGGACTCTAATATTCCCAGCAGCCAAATGAGATAAGTATTACTGTTGCACAAATTTTGCAGATGAGAAAATAGAGGCTCCAAGAGGTTGAGTAAGTTGCCCAGGGTCACACAGCTGGTTAATGTTGGAGCTGAGCTTCAAGGTCAGATGTGATCCCACAGGCTGTGCTCTCTCCACTGTGTCATGCTCTCTTCCAAGTCCTGGTGATTTTGTCTTCTACATATCTTTCCAAAATTTCCTATTCTTTCCATCCTCCCACCGGAATACCAGCAGATGATGAGTCAAGTTTTGGGGCATTTTGAATTGCGATCACAGGAAACAAGCTTCATTTCTTCCCTCCATGCTATCACACATATCCCTTCCCCCTGCCTCTAAATACTCCCACACCACTTTCCTGACCTCCTTCTCTGCCTCCAGCTCTTCTCCATATGGTGAACTCATCATAATCATCATATATGTACACACACATTATGTATACACATGGAAAATACATATATATTTCACCATGCATACAAGGTATATATGTTATATATCTTTTTACAGGCATACATATATAAAACATACACATTATTAACCTGTGGTATAATTATTTGCACAATTCTCCCCTACCCATTGCATTTTCCTACCAAAAGTCATAATTCTTGTCTTAGGAATTTATGGTCAGCTGGCAGGGGGAAAAATGTAGTGGTTGTAAATTGAAGATAATGGCTTTGAGTGGGGCTTCTAAACTCTTAACTAGAATTTTGTTTGGTTATTTTGCCACTACTTTAGACTCCATTTTTACAGTCCTGAAACTTTAGTAAAATTTTATTAGCCTTCTGGGAGGGCATGGGTTAATTAGAAATATGGACAAGGAAGAACTAGTCAATGTAATTTATTTAGATTTTCAAAAGGCTTTTATAGCAAATACTTTATTAAAAAGATAATCATAAAATGGTAGAAATATTTTGTTATGAAGCAAATGTTGGCTTAAAAATAAGCTCCAATAGTGCATGCATATTTTTAACATAGATAGCTGTAAAAATTCTAATAACATCTGTTTCCTGAGCTACATGAATGTCTTAAAATACATTCAGTAATGAAAATAATGTTATGTCTGGAATATGCCTACAAGCTTTAATTAAAAATAAGGGTACTTTCGGGGCGCCTGGGTGGCGCAGTCGGTTAAGCGTCCGACTTCAGCCAGGTCACGATCTCGCGATCTCGCGGTCCGTGAGTTCGAGCCCCGCGTCGGGCTCTGGGCTGATGGCTCAGAGCCTGGAGCCTGTTTCCGATTCTGTGTCTCCCTCTCTCTCTGCCCCTCCCCCGTTCATGCTCTGTCTCTCTCTGTCCCAAAAATAAATAAACGTTGAAAAAAAAAATTTTAAAAATAAGGGTACTTTCAGGGCATGGGAGATCTGGGGACTGACCTTTGCTCCAAAATCTCATCCTGTACAGAGCAAAATATTTTAATATCATTACCATTGTCAATCCTGAGCAAATCTACAAGTGACCTTGATCCATTATTACCAGGTCTTAGAAATAAATCTTATCTTTACTTCCTTTACCGATGCTTTCTCTTCCATCAGTCTCCTGTTTATTTATTTTCCCCTATTTATGTGTTGAGTTTTTTAAAAATCTTTTAAAATATTTGAAAAAAAACTAAATAAATCTGTATAGTATATCCTAAGATAATTTAGGGATGAATTTAAATATTTCCATTTCTCCATGTTAGCATCAGTTTATATGTTGTCATTAGCAAAGTTTTGTTGGTTTCTTTTTGTGATATATGAATATTCATAAATGGGCATGAGAGTATAGTCAGTGGGCCGTCCAGTTAGCAAAGTGGTCTTAAATAAAGAGCAATACCTTTTATATAGTAATAAGACTCTGATTTATATTAACTCACAGGACCAGAAATAGGAAAGGATAATTTGGTGAAAATATCTTTCTGGTAGGTGTATGACTAGATGAAGAAAAAGCACCATCACTATACAGCAACTGGATACTCACAACTCAAGTGCCCCACCAGCTCTCTGGGGGAAGAAGACATCATCTGTGCTTTCACAAAACTTATGATTTATTTGGGAAGACAGAACTACCACATAACACAAGGGAATTGTGCAAGGGGTTATGCAATTCAGTGTTAACCCCGTTAATATACAGAACTGTCCTGACACAAAATTTTGACATTTGCTTAGCCTTATTTCTCTCAAGTCCTTATTTCTCTGCTTTTTCCTCCTTCCTGGGTCTTCCTCTCTAATTTCCCAGACACCCAGAATTTACTCTCCCATTGTGTTCTCACCACATCTGAGCTCAAGTACCTATGTATCAAATTCAAGATGCCATCAATTATGAAGTATACCATAATTCTTTGTACCCCTGTGAAAACTTGACGCCAAAGAAATTATATCACAGTGCTTTATTATCATTTGAAAATGGAAATCATTTAGAATTATGCTTAGTTTTTTTACACACAGTACTTTTTTGCATATGGGAAAAGGAAAATAAAGCTAATTAAATGGTTAAATCCTTAAGTTTTTCCCAAACCCTCACAACTTCCAAACTTCCAATAAAATATTATTAAAACGATTTGTATTGAGTTTCAAACAACTGGTCTTAGATTCCATTTCATTTTAAACTAACACAATTCTTGTTCAACTTTCACTCAACACACCTACATATCCTGTCCTACAAAGAATCAGAGAAGCACATATAAATAAAGAGGGTAAGATTTGAAATGGCCACTGTAGGATGGATGAAATTACACATTTTGGGGTGGGATGCAAGAGATGGAAAAGGTGGTAAAGTTGAAAAAATAAACCTGTGATGTTTGATTATTCAGTTGCAAATGAGATATTACAAGAATCAGATTTAGATCAGAAACAGAAAATTCACTCAAGAATAAGTAAAATCAAAAATGTGGGAACTCAGTGTTATCCATTAAAACTACCTATTAATACCAAAAAATCAAACTGTATTAAAGCTCCTAACCACAGGTAATAGAAGAAAGAATAAAAGAATAGAAACTAGAAGGTAGAGTATTCTATAGGTATGTGAAAATGGTATCATTTAGTATCAAGTACAAAAGTAAGATACAAAATTACATGTACAGTGTTACTACAACAATAAAAAAATATATTTGCTTGAAACCCAAATTGCATAAAGAATTTAGGTAGGAATATGTATGCTTCTCCCTTGTAGATTTTCTTTAATACTATTCTTATATCCTCTTTTTTTTTTTCTTTTTTTACTCCTGACTTGGTTGGTTTTGATGACAGCAGCCATGATTCTTATTATAATTCCCTATATGAAATGTATCTTTTTCTCTGGTTGTTTTAAAGATTTTCTCTTATCATTGATTTTCCTACAGTGTAATTACAATATGGCTTGGAGTGGTTTTCTTTGTTATTATCCTTAGTGTTCATCAAATATCTTTGACCTGTGTGTTGATATTTTCCCTCAAATTTGGCATTTCTCCAACTATTTTTTTCCTCCCCACGCTTCCTAGAACACCCAACAACACATATTCTACATCACTAAGTATTATTCCAAAGGTCACTGAACTCTTGTTCATTTTTTAAAATCAATAAACCATTTTTAGAGCAATTTTAGGTTTCCTGAAAAACTGGATGGAAAGGACAGAGCGTTCCCATAAACCCCCCCTCATTCATTCATACAGCTTCAAGTATTATTAATATCTTGCATTATTATTTTGCACATTTGTCAGGGCAGCTTTGATGGTAGTGGGTGGGGGCAGGGAGAGAGGGGCTGGATCCAGATAATCCAGCTTGCAGCAGATTGAAGAGTGAATGGGACTTGAGGAAGCAAAGACAGGCATAAATAAAGTTTTCAGGAGGCTTGACTCTGAACGGAAGGAGAAGGTGATAAAGTAAAATGTAGGTCTATTTTTTTTTAAGATGAGAAAGTCAAAGCACATATTTAATGCTGATAGGAAACACCAGCAGAACAGAAATGTTAAAGACACAGAAGCAAAGTGCTGATGTCTGAAGGAAAGCTCCTGAGGAGGCAGGACGGAATGGAAATAGAAAAGATGTGAAAAATTAGCTTTATAGAAGCAAATGCCTCTTCCAGGCTGGTGAAAGGGTGAACACTCTTACAGATGTGAAGATTTGGTTGTTGGGGCTCACCGTCTTGGGGTACATTCCATTTGATGGCATACAGCAGAAGCTGAGTTCATTTGCTGAGAATAACTGGGGGCGGGGGGTGACAGGGATTTTAGAAGAGTTGGTGCTGAGGTTCAAAATAGGTTTTGTGGAGAACAGGAGAAAGAGCTAAGAGGCTCTAAAAAGTCTCTAAGAAGGAAGTAGCGTTGAAGCCCCGGCAAAGGTTAGAGACAGACATTCTACCGATGCACCAATCTGTGCAATGGGATGATTTTCTTTAGCCACACTCAAGATACTGGCTGCTTGTTATTCTTGTGTCTTCAATATACATGTTTTTAAAAGGCTAAAAGAAATGAGAATTTGTTGTTTATTATTGTGCTCTGTTGGTTTGGTGGTCTTCAGATTAGATAACTACCTTTTGGGAGTCTGAGGAGGGAAGTTCCTGATTTCAATGACTGGTCTACCTAGGGAGTTCTCCATACTCTTTGGATTCAAAGATGCTCTAATGATTTAGCTTCGATTAGTACCAAATGCCTTAATTATTTTTTTTTTAATTTTTTTTAATATTTATTTATTTTTGAGACAGGGAGAGACAGCATGAACAGGGGAGGGTCAGAGAGAGAGGGAGACACAGAATCTGAAACAGGCTCCAGGCTCTGAGCTGTCAGTACAGAGCCTGATGCAGGGCTCGAACTCACAGACCGCGAGATCATGACCTGAGCCGAAGTCGGATGCTTAACCGACTGAGCCACCCAGGCGCCCCCCCAATGCCTTAATTAATTCTATTTTCTCTCATCCTGCTCCATAGCATCTTGATCTATAAATACTGGTCTTGAATATTAATATTCTTACTACTACCAGGTGGCTTTCAACAAGATTTGGTTGCTGGATCTTCCCTACAACAACCAAGGTCAAGGGGTCATGATGTAGAGCAGCCTTGAGGGGACATGCTGGACTTTTATGCCAGTGGGATCAATCTCAGAGCAATTGGATGTGTTCCCAGTAGCTCAAGCTCTATTAGTCCCTAAATCAGTCTCAATTATGCTTTTCTCTGGGCAGTGACAATCAGGAGATTAGCCTTTACCATGTAAGGCTTTTTAAGTATATATGTACATACATACTGATGTCAGTGATGAGAAGGATGATTCACTAACTGTTCCCAAATGGTGAGGCCAATCAAAATCTGCTCTAATCCCAAACCTCAGAAGCTTCCCAATAACTTCAGAATTAGTGGTCCTTGGAGATGTAGCCAGCATTGTTTATTTTCCACTGGAGTCAAAGGAAAAAAAAAAAAACATTATTCCCAGGAAAGGGCTTTATCATATCAAAACAAATTATTGAAGCAATGGCTAATCGTTTTTCACTAGAATAATATCTATGGCATTTACAAAATATAGATGTCAGTAAAAAGAGTAATCTAGATGTGTAATAATTATGTTTTCCCCATTATTATTGCAAAAAATACCTTCTAAATTCTGATTTATTTCGAGAGACCCTTGCCTAATTATCCCTTTCTAGATTGGAAACTCCCTTCATATTGGCAATAAAAATGAATTATTTTCTCCTTTCTTTTGGAACATAAATGAGATAAGAAAATTGTGATCATTGATTTTTTTTCCTAAGTAAGCCACACACAGATTTCTGCATACCTTTCCCAGAAGAAAAATCATACATATTGCACTGAAGAGAGAAAACTGAATGCTTAGGAAATACCTATAAGATGTATTGCTTTTTCCCAATTTAAGATACTTTAGACAGAGACAGGGGAAGAGGGCAACATAGGAGGATGCTGGGCTCACCTCATCCTGCTGATCACTTAGATTCCACCCACATCGGCCTAAATAACCCAGAAAACTGCTGGAAGACTAGCAGAATGGACTCTCTGGAGCCAAGCTTAGACAAGAGGCCCACGGAAGAGGGTAGGAAGGGCAGTGAGGTGGTGTGGTCTACACGGACTGGTGGGAGGGAGCCGGGGTAGTGAAGGGCCAGCCCGCTGGGCAAGGCAGAGTCCCTGAAGTCTGGCTTGCAAAAGCAAAGGGGCTGGACTGTGTGAGTTCTGACACCCAGTGGGACTTAACATCTGGAATGTTAATGGTCAATAGCTCTGCTCTCGGAGGGCAGGAAGGGGGACAGGACGCTGGGAGAGAGAGTTGTTGAGCCCTGGAAGGACAGAGCTCAGCTCTGCAGGGAAACAAAGGTGCTGGGAAGTGCCATCTCCCTCTCCCATCCCCCAGCCAAAATTCCAAAGGGAAACAGTTCCCATCACCACACTTGCTTGCACTGGGAAAATGTCCAATTCTGTGCTTCTGTGCATCCATCACTCCGATGGGCCTGCCTCCCTCCTGGTACTGCAGGGCCCCCCAATAGGGGACCACCCACAGCAAAGCTAGATAAGCCTGCTCCTCCTGCCCCTGTGCTCCTTGACGATCCACCCTGGCTAATATGCCAGATCCCATCAAAGCAGCACCACAAGCCTGGCAGTGTGTAAGTAGCCCAGACAAGGGCCACACCACTCCACAGTGAGTCCTGCCCATGGGAGGGGGGAAGATAAAGTTCACACCAGTCTGACTGTGCCCCAAGGTGGGCTGGGGGCAGACATCAGGTCTGACTGCAGCCCCGCCCACCAACACAAGTTACTCTGGACAGCACAGGGGAAGTGCCCTGCAGTACCGTGCCACTCCAGGGACCATCCAAAATGATGAAACAGAAGACTTCTCCTCAAAAGAAACTCCAGGAAGTAGCAAAAGCTCATGAATTGATCAAAACCAATTTAAGCAATATAACGGAACAAGAATTTAGAATAATAGTCATAAAAATCGCTTGGATTGAAAAAAGCATAGAGGAGAGCAGGGAATCTATTGCTACAGAGATCAAGTGACTAAGAAATAGTTACAAGGAACTAAAAAATGCTATAAATGAGGTGCAAAATAAAATGGAGGCGGCCATAGCACGGATTGAAGAGAAAGAGGAAAGAATAGGGGAATTAAAAGATAAAATTATGGAAAAAGAGGAAGCTGAGAAAAAGAGAGATAAAAAAAGCCAGGAGTATGAGGGGAGAATTAGAGAACTAAGTGATGCAATCAAACAAACAACATCCGTATCATAGGAATTCCAGAAGAGGAAGAGAGAAAGAAAGGGGCTGAAGGTATACTTGAACAAATCATAGCTGAAAACTTCCCTGATCTGGGGAACGAAAAAGGCATTGAAATCCAAGAGGCACAGAGAACTCCCTTCACACGTAACTTGAATTGATCTTCTGCACGACATATAGTGAAACTGGCAAAATACAAGGATAAAGAGAGAATTCTGAAAGCAGCTAGGGATAAATGGGCCTTAACATGTAAAGGTAGAGACATAAGGGTAGTAGCAGACCTATCTACTGAATATTGGCAGGCCAGAAAGGAATGGCAGGAAATCTTCAATGTGATGAACAGAAAAAATAAGCAGCCAGGAATCCTTTATACAGAAGGTCTGTCATTCAGAATTGAAAGAGAGATAAAGGTTTTCCCAAACAAACAAAAATATGAAGGAATTCATCACCACTAAACCAGCCCTACAAGAGATCCTAACGGGGACTCTGTGAGTGAAATGTTGCAAGGACAACAAAGTACCAGAGACATCACTACAAGCATGAAACCTACAGATATCACAATGACTCTAAACCCGTATCTTTCAGTAATAACACTGAATGTAAATGGACTAAATGCTCCAACCAAAAGACATAGGGTATCAGAATGGATAAAACAACAAGACCCATCTATTTCCTGTCTACAAGAGACTCACTTTAGATCTGAGGACACCTTCAGATTGAAAGTGAGGGGATGGAGAACTACCTATCATGCTACTGGAAGTCGAAAGAAAGCTGGAGTAGCCATATTTATATCAGACAAACTAGACTTTAAATTAAAGGCTGTAACAAGAGATGAAGAAGGGCATTATATAATGATCACAGGGTCTATCCATCAGGAAGAGCTAACAATTATAAATGTCTATGTGCCGAATATGGAAGCCCCCAAATATATAAAACAATTAATGGGGCGCCTGGGTGGCTCAGTCGGTTAAGCGTCCGACTTCGGCTCAGGTCATGATCTCGCGGTCCGTGGGTCCGAGCCCCGTGGCGGGCTCTGTGCTGACAGCTCAGAGCCTAGAGCCTGTTTCAGATTCTGTGTCTCCCTCTTTCTCTGACCCTCCCCTGTTCATGCTCTCTCTCTCTCTCTGTCTCAAAAATAAATAAATGTTAAAAAAATTTAAAAAAATAAAACAATTAGTCACAAACATAAGCAATCTTATTGATAAGAATGTGGTAACTTCAGGGGACTCTAATACCCCACTTACAACAATGGATAGATCATCTAGACACAGAATCAATAAAGAAACAAGGGCCCTGAATAATACATTGGATCAGATGGATGTGACAGATATATTTAGAACTCTGCATCCCAAAGCAACAGAATATACTTTCTTCTCGAGTGCACATGGAACATTCTCCAAGATAGATCACATACTGGGTCACAAAACAGCCCTTCATAAGTATAAAAGAATTGAGATCATACCATGCACACTTTCAGACCACAATGCTATGAAGCTTGAAATTAACCACAGGAAAAAGTCTGGAAAACTTCCAAAAGCGTGGAGATTAAAGAACACCCTACTAAAGAATGAATGGGTCTACCAGGCAATTAGAGAAGAAATTAAACAATATATGGAAACAAATGAAAATGAAAATACAACAATCCAAACGCTTTGGGATGCAGCAAAGGCAGTCCTGAGAGGAAAATACATTGCAATCCAGTTCTATCTCAAGAAACAAGAAAAATCCCAAATACAAAATCTAACAGCACACCTAAAGGAAATAGAAGCAGAACAGAAAAGACACCCCAAAACCAGAAGAAGAAGAGAAATAATAAAGATCAGAGCAGAAATAAACAATATAGAATCCAAAAAAAAACAAAAAACAAAAAACAGTAGAGCAGATCAATGAAACCAAGAGTTGGTTTTTTGAAAAAATAAACAAAATGGATAAACCTCTAGCCAGGCTTCTCAAAAAGAAAAGAGAGAGGACCCAAATAGATAAAATCATGAATGAAAATGGAATTATTACAACCAATCCTTCAGAAATACAAGCAATTATCAGGGAATACTATGAAAAATTATATGCCAAAAAACTGGACAACCTGGAAGAAATGGACAAATTCCTAAACAGCCACACACTTCCAAACCTCAAACAGGAAGAAATAGAAAATTTGAACAGACCCATAACCAGCAAAGAAATGGAATCAGTTATCAAAAATCTCCCAACAAATAAGAGTCCTGGACCAGATGGCTTCCCAGGGGATTTCTACCAGACATTTAAAGGAGAGTTAATACCTATCCTTCTCAAGCTCTTCCAAAAAATAGAAAGGGAAGGAAAACTTCCAGACTCATTCTATGTAGCCAGCATTACTTTGATTCCGAAACCAGAGACCCAGCAAAAAAAGAGAACTACAGGCCAATATCCCTGATGAATATGGATGCAAAAATTCTTAACAAGATACTAGCAAATCAAATTCAACAGCTTATAAAAAGAATTATTCACCATGATTAAGGGGGATTCACTCCTGGACTGCAGGGCTGGTTCAATATTTGCAAATCAATCAATGTGATACATCACATTAATAAAAGAAAAGATAAGAACCATATGATCCTGTCAATAGATGCAGAAAAAGCATTTGGCAAAATTCAGCATCCTTTCTTAAGGAAGGACTTCCTCAAGGAAGTCGGCATAGAAGGAACATACTTAAACATCATAAAAGCCATTTATGAAAAGCCAACAGCTAATATCATCCTCAATGGGAAGAAACTGAGAGCTTTCCCACTGACATCAGAAACACGACAGGGATGTCCACTGTCACCACTGTTGTTTGACATAATGTTGGAAGTCCTAGCATCAGCAATCAGACAACAAAATGAAATTGGAGGCATCGTAATTGGCAAAGAAGAAGTCAAACTTTCACTTTTCGCAGATGACATGATACTCTACATAGAAACCCCGATAGAGACTCCACCAAACGTCTACTAGAACTGATACATGAATTCAGCAAAGTTGCAGGGTACAAATCAATGTACAGAAATCGGTTGCATTTTTATACACCAATAATGAAGCAACATAAAGAGAGATAAAGAAATTGATCCCATTCACAACTGCACCAAGAACCATAAAATACCTAGGAATAAACCTAACCAAAGATGTAAAAGATGTGTATGCTGAGAACTATAGAAAGCTTATGAAGGAAATTGAAGAAAACACAAAGAAATGGAAAAACATTCCAAGCTCAAGGATTAGAAGAATAAATATTGTTAAAATGTCAATACTACCCAAAGCAATCTACACATTCAATACAATCCCAATCAAAATTACACCAGCATTCTTCTCAAAGCTAGAACAAGCAATCTTAAAATTTGTAGGGAACCACAAAAGACCCTGAATACCCAAAGTAATCTTGAAGAAGAAAACCAAAGTGGAAGGCATCACAATCCCAGACTTTAGCCTCTACTACAAAGCTGTAATCATTAAGACGGTATGGTATGGGCACAAAAACAGACACATAGACCAATGGAATAGAATAGAGAACCCAGAATTGGTCCCACAAATGTATGGCCAGCTAATCTTTGACAAAGCAGCAAAGAGTATCCAGTGGAAAAAAGACAGTCTGTTTAACAAATGGGTATGGACAGCAACATGCAGAAGAATGAAACTAGACCACTTTCTTACACTATACACAAAGTAAACTCAAAATGAATAAAGGACCTGAATGTGAGACAGAAACCATCAAAACCCTAGAGGAGAAAGCAGAAAAAAAACCTCTTTGACCTCAGCCGCAGTAATTTCTTACTCGGCACATCTCCACAGGCAAGGGAATTAAAAGCAAAAATGAACTATTGGGACCTCATCAAGATAAACAGCTTCTTCTGCACTGCAAAGGAAACAATCAACAAAGCTAAAAGGCAACCGATGGAATGGGAAAAGATATTTGCAAATGACATATCGGATAAAGGGCTAGTATCCAAAACCTATAAAGAACTTACCAAACTCCACACCTGAAAAACAAATAATCCGGTGAAGAAATGGGTAGAAGACATGAATAGACACTTTTCCAAAGAGGACATCCAGATGGCCAACAGACACATGAAAAGATGCTCAACGTCGCTCCTCATCAGGGAAATACAATTCAAAACCACACGGAGACACCACCTCATGCCAGTCAGAGAGGCTAAAATGAACAAATCAGGAGACTATAGATGCTGGAGAGGATGTGGAGAAACGGGAACCCTCTTGCACTGTTGGTGGGAATGCAAACTGGTGCAGCCGCTCTGGAAAAGAGTGTGGAGGCTCCTCAAAAAATTAAAAATAGATCTACCCTATGACCCTGCAATAGCACTGCTAGGAATTTACCCAAGGGATACAGGAGTGCTGATGCACAGGGGCACCTGTACCCCAATGTTTATAGCAGCACTTTCAACAATAGCCAAATTATTGAAAGAGCTTAAATATCCATAAACTGTTGAAATGGATAAAGAAATTGTGGTTTATATACACAATGGAATGCTACTTGGCAATGAGAAAGAATGAAATATGGCCTTTTGTAGCAACGTGGATGGAACTGGAGAGTGTGATGCTAAGTGAAATAAGCCATACAGAGACAGATACCATATGTTTTCACTCTTATGTGGATCCTGAGAAATTTAACAGAAGACCATGGGGGAGGAGAAGGGGGAAAAAAAGTTACAGAGAGGGAAGGAGGCAAACCACAAGAGACTCTTAAAAACTGAGAACAAACTGAGGGTTGATGGGGGGTGTGAGGAAGGGGAAACTGGGTGATGGGCATTGAGGAGGGCACCTGTTGGGATGAGCACTGGATGTGGTATGAAAACCAATTTGACAATAAATTGCATATTATGAAAAAAAAAGATACTTTATTATTATTTTTTTAATTTTTTTTTTCAACGTTTATTTATTTTTGGGACAGAGAGAGACAGAGCATGAACGGGGGAGGGGCAGAGAGAGAGGGAGACACAGAATCAGAAACAGGCTCCAGGCTCCGAGCCATCAGCCCAGAGCCTGACGCAGGGCTCGAACTCACGGACCGCGAGATCGTGACCTGGCTGAAGTCGGACGCTTAACCGACTGCGCCACCCAGGCGCCCCAAAAAAAGATACTTTAGAGAAAGCCTACCCGTTGAGTTGGTTTCAAATGAACTGATGAAGTTCTGATCAGATGTGGCCATGGGAAGAAACAGAAAATGTAAGAAGCCCTCCCCACTTGGTATCACTCTTGGAGTTTGTATTGTAGGCAGCCATCTGTGCTTATCCTTCTTTCCAGACAGTCAAATATTCATCTTGCTAGCAGTGACCTGCAGTTAGCATGGTCTTAGGTAGAGATAAAAAGAGCAGTAAGGAAACCCTTTGATTTGTCTCTTGGTATCCCGAAACTCTCACCTCAATACTTCTATAAAAGTGGTTTTTTTCTGAGTGTGGTCCCTAACCAGCAGCAGCAGCATCACCTGCAAACTTGTTAGAGATGCCAATTTTCAGCACCACCCCTGACCTACTAAATCAGGAAGTTTGGGGATAGGGCCCAGTTTCCTGTGGATTTTTAATTTTTATTTATTTATTTTTTAAAATTTACATCCAAATTTTTAGCATATAGTGCAACAATGATTTCAGGAGTAGATTCCTTAATACCCCTTACCCATTTAGCCCATCCCCCCTCCCACAACCCCTCCAGTAACCCTCTGTTGTTCTCCATATTTAAGAGTCTCTTATGTTTTGCGCCCTCCCTGTTTTTATATTCTTTTTGCTTCCCTTCCCTTATGTTCATCTGTTTAGTCTCTTAAAGTCCTCATATGAGTGAAGTCATATGTCTTTCTCTGACTGATTTTGCTTAGCATAATAGCCTCTAGTTCCATCCACATAGTTGTAAATGGCAAGATTGCATTCTTTTTGATTGCCAAGTAATATTCCATTGTATATATATATACCGCATCTTCTTTATCCATTCATCCATTGATGGACATTTGGGCTCTTTCCATGAGTGAGAAGTTGCCGTGGCCAAGGTCAAAGAGGTTTTTGCCTGTTTTCTCCTTGAGGATTTTGATAGCATCCTGTCTGACATTGAGGTCTTTCATCCATTTTGAGTTTATTTTTGCATATGGTGTAAGAAAGTGGTCCAGGTTCATTCTTCTGCATGTCGCTGTCCAGTTTTCCCAGCACCACTTGCTGAAGAGACTGTCTTTATTTCATTGGATAATCTTTGCTGCTTTATCGAAGATTAGTTGGCCATACGTTTGTGGGTCCATTTCTAGGTTCTCTATTCTGTTCCATTGATCTGAGTGTCTGTTCTTGTGCCAGTACCATACTGTCTTGATGATTACAGCTTTGTAGTATAGCTTGAAGTCGGGGATTGTGATGCCTCCTGCTTTGGTTTTCTTTTTCAAGATTGCTTTGGTTATCCAGGGTCTTTTCTGGTTCCATACAAATTTTAGGATTATTTGTTATAGCTCTGTGAAGAATGCTGATGTTACTTTGATAGGCATTGCATTGCATATGTAGATTGCTTTGGGTAGTACTGACATTTTAACAATATTTGTTCTTCCTGGGGCGCCTGGGTGGCGCAGTCGGTTAAGCGTCCGACTTCAGCCAGGTCATGATCTCGCGGTCCGTGAGTTCGAGCCCCGCGTCAGGCTCTGGGCTGATGGCTCAGAGCCTGGAGCCTGTTTCCGATTCTGTGTCTCCCTCTCTCTCTGCCCCTCCCCCGTTCATGCTCTGTCTCTCTCTGTCCCAAAAATAAATAAACGTTGAAAAAAAAAAAAATTTAAAAAAAAAAAAATATTTGTTCTTCCTATCCAAGATTGTGTAATATTTTTCCATTTTTTGTGTGTCTTCTTCAATTTCTTTCATAAGGTTTCTATAGTTTAAAGTGTATAGATTTTTCACCTCGTTAGTTAGATTTATTCCTAGGTATTTTATGGTTTTTGGTGCAATTGGAAATGGGACCAATTCCTTGATTTCTCTTTCTGTTGGCTTCATTATTGGTGTGTAGGAATGCAACCAATTTCTTTGCACTGATTTTATATCCTGCAACCTTGCTGAATTGTTGAATCAGTTCTCAGGTTTTTGGTGGAATCTTTTGGGTTTTCCATATAGAGTTTCATGTCATCTGCAAAGAGTGAAAGTTTGACCTCCTCCTGGCCTATTTGGATGCCTTTTATTTCTTTGTGTTGTCTGATTGCTGAGGCTAAGACTTCCAATACTATGTGAATAACAGTGGCAAGAGTGGGCATCCCTGTCTTGTTCCTGACCTTAGTGGGAAAACTCTCAGTTTTTCCCATTGAAGATGATATTAGCAGTGGGTCTTTCATATATGGCTTTTATGATCTTGAGGTATGATCCTTCTATCCCTACTTTCTTGAGGGTTTTTATCAAGAAAGGATGCTGTATTTTGTCAAATGCTTTCTCTGCATCTATTGAGAGGATCATATGGTTCTTGTCCTTTCTTTTTATTGATGTGATGAATCACATTGATTGTTTTGTGGATATTGAACCAGCCCTGCATCCCAGGTATGAATCCCACTTGGTTGTGGTGAATAATCTTTTTAATGTATAGTTGGATCTGGTTGGCTAATATCTTGTTGAGGATTTTGGCATCCATGTTCATCAGGGAAATTGGTCTATAGTTCTCCTTTTTAGTGGGGTCTCTGTCTGGTTTTGGAATCAAGGTAATACCTGCTTCATAGAAAGAGTTTGAAAGTTTTCCTTCCATTTTTTTTTTTTTTTGGAACAGTCTCAAGAGAATGGGTATTAACTCTTCCTTAAATGTTTTATAGAATTCCCCTGGAAAGCCATCTGGCCCTTGACTCTTGTTTTTTGGGAGATTTTTTATTGCTAATTCAATTTCTTTACTGGTGTGGGTCTGTTCAGATTTTCTGTTTCTTCCTGTTTCAGTTTTGGTAGCGCATATGTTTCTAGGAATTTGTCCATTTCTTCCAGATTGCCCATTTTATTGGTATATAATTACTCATAATATTCTCTTATTATTGTTTTTATTTCTGCTGTGTTGGTTGTGATCTCTCCTCTTTCACTCTTGATTTTATTTATTTGGGTCCTTTCCTTTTTCTTTTTGATCAAACTGGCTAGGGGTTTATCAATTTTGTTAATTCTTTTAAAGAACCAGCTTCTGGTTTCATTGATCTGTTCTACTGGATTTTTTTTTTTGTTTTGATAGCATTAATTTCTGCTCTAATCTTTATTATTTCCTCTCTTCTGCTGGTTTTGGGTTTTATCTTCTGTTCTTTTTCCAGCTCTTTAAGGTGTAAAGTTAGGTTGTGTATCTGAGACCTTTCTTCCTTCTTTAGGAAGGCCTGGATTGTTATATACTTCCCTCTTATTATCACCTTTGCTGTGTCCCAGAGGTATTGGTCTATGGTGTTATCATTTTCATTGGCTTCCATGTACTTTTAAATTTCCTCTTTAACTTCTTGGTTTACCCATTCATTCTTTTGTAGGATGTTCTTTTTTTTTTTTTTTTTTAATTTTTTTTTTTTCAACGTTTATTTATTTTTGGGACAGACAGAGACAGAGCATGAACGGGGGAGGGGCAGAGAGAGAGGGAGACACAGAATCAGAAACAGGCTCCAGGCTCTGAGCCATCAGCCCAGAGCCCGACGCGGGGCTCGAACTCACGGACCGCGAGATCGTGACCTGGCTGAAGTTGGACGCTTAACCGACTGCGCCACCCCAGGCGCCCCTGTAGGATGTTCTTTAGTCCCCAAGTATTTGTTACCTTTCCAAATTTTTTCTTGTGGTTGATTTCAAGTTTCATAGTGTTGTGGTCTGAAAATATGCACGGTATGATCTCAGTCTTTTTCTACTTGTTGAGGGCTGATTTGTATCCCAGTATGTGGTCTATTCTGGAGAATGTTCCATGTACACTACAGAAGAATGTGTATTCCTCTGCTTTAGAATGAAATGTTCTGAATATATCTGTTAAGTCCATCTGGTCCAGAGTGTCATTCAAAGTCAATGTTTCCTTTGTGATTTTCTGTTTAGATGATCTGTCCATTGTTGAAAGTGGGGTGTTGAAGTCCCCTACTATTATGTTATTATTTCAATGTGTTTCTTTGTGTTTGTGATTAATTTATTTATATACTTGGGCGCCTCCACATTTGGAGCATAAAGGTTTACAATTGTTGGGTCTTCTTGGTGGATAGACCCCTTAATTATGATATAATGCCCTTCTTCATCTCTTGATACAGTCTTTATTTTAAAGTCTAGATTGTCTGATATAAGTATGGCTACTCTGGCTTTCTTATGTTGAGCCTTAGCATGATAGATGGTCCTCCATCCCCTTACTTTCAATTTGAAGGTGTCTTTAGGTCTAGAGTAGGTCTTTTGTAAACACCGTATAGATGGATCTTGTTTTCTTATCCAATTTGTTACCCTATGTCTTGATTGGAGCATTTAGTCCATTGACGTTTAGGGTAAGTACTGAAAGATATGAATTTATTGCCATTATGTTGCCTGTGGAGTTGGAGTTTCTGGTGGTGTTCTAGTCCTTTCTAGTCTTTGTTGCTTTTGGTCTGTTTTTTTTTTTCTTTTGTTTTTTTGTTTTTTTGTTTTTTTTCATCTTTTCTCCCCTCAGAGAGTCTGCCTTAAAATTTCTTGCAGGGCTGGTTCAGTAGTCACAAACTCCTTTAATTTTTGATTGTCTGGGAAACTTTTTTTTTATCTCTCCTTCTGTTTTGAATGATAGCCTTGCTGGATAAAGAATTCTTGGCTGCATATTTTTCAAATTCAGCACATTGAATATATGCTGCTACTCCTTTCTGGCCTGCCAAGTTTCTGTGGATAGGTCTGCTGCAAACCTGATCTGTCTTTCCTGGTAAGTTAAGTACTTTTTTTTCCCCCTTGCTGCTTTCATGATTCTTTCCTTGCCTGAGTATCTTGTGAATTTGACTATAATATGCCTTATTGATTGTTGGTTTTTGTTGAGTCTAATGGGAGTTCTCTGCGCTTCCTGGATTTTGATTTCTGTGTCTTTCCCCAGGTTAGGAAAGTTTTCCGCTATGATTTGCTCACATAACCCTTCTACCCCTTTTTCTCTCTCTTCATCTTCTGGGACCCCTATGATTCTGCTGTTGTTCCTTTTTAATGAGTCACTGATTTCTCTACTTCTTAAATCGTGCTCTTTTGCCTTAGTCTCCCTCTTTTTTTTTTTTTTTCCTGCTTCATTATTCTCCCTAAGTTTGTCCTCCATATCGCTCATCCACTGCTCTGCCTCATCCATCCTTGCTGCTATGGCACCCATTATAGATTGCAGCTCACTTATAACATTTTTTATTTCATCCTGACTAGCTTTTACTTCTTTTATCTCCGCAGAAAGGGATTCTAATCTATTTGCAACCCCAGCTAGTATTCTTATTATCATGATTCTGAATTCTGGTTCAGACATCTTGCTTGTGTCTGTGTTAAGTCCCTGGTTGTCGTTTCTTCCTGCTGTTTCTTGTGAGGTGAATTCCTTTGTTTCATCATTTCGAAGGAAGAAAAGGAATTAAGAGGTGAAAAAATTAAAATTAAAAAGTTTAAAACAACACACACACAAAATAAATGATGCTAGACCCTATGTGTGTTTTGGTCTGGTTGTTGAAAAGAGCTTGATAGATTAGAGAAAGAAGGGAAAGATAGGAAAAGAAAAGAAAAGAAAAGAGAAATGTTTGAAAATTTGAAAAAATGAGTACAATGAAATAAATAAAATGAAATGATGGAAGTAAATAGAATTTGAAAACTTTACAAAAAAGTAAAAAATATAGTAGAAAAACAATAAAGCAAAATATTTTTAATAAAAATTGAAAATAAAAATAAATTTTTTCTTTCTGTATTCAAGAAAAGAAAATAAATGAAAAAGAAAAAAAAGTTTTGAATAGATGGACCAGCAAACAGACTGAAATACGGTTGAAATTCCATTGTTTTCCCCTAGAAGTAAAACTATGAAGCCCTTTATAGTCCATAAACTAAACAGGCAGACAGACTTGTGTTCCTGAAGAGCGAGGTTGGCCCAGTTGGATGGGGCTTAGTGTAATGGTTCCATTCTCCACTGGCGCTGCTTAACTTACTGGAGTGGATTGTTGTGACACTTGTAGGTGTGTATGCACTTGCCTGGGAGGGGTGAAAATGGCGTCACCCAGCTACTCAGTCTCTAGTATCAGAACTCTTTTCTCCCTGATCAACAATTGTACACTCATCCTTTGTCTCCAGCTTCCATCCAGTCCCCACTTTTACACTGTCCATGACCAAGCTGTCAGGTTGCCAGGTGGTACCTCCCTCCTGAGTTTTATCAGATGTGGCTGTGTTTCCCAACCCCTCACTTCTGAAGTACTACAGTTTTGACCCCCTCAGACCTTCTAGGGAAGGGTCTTACCAAGCAATGACCAGGTGCTGGCCACACCCAGAAACATTCACAGGACCATGCTTCTGCCAATGCCCAGAGACTGCAGTTGGGTGCCAGCCTGCCCCAGAAAAAGTTCGTACAATCTGGTAGCAGCAGCATTTCAGGGTTTATGGAAAATCACAACACACAACTGACACCAAGCTTCACCCTTAATGACCTTGTTCCAGCACCAGTGAATGTGGTTGTTCTCTGGGGTTTGCTGGGACCTTTGCCTGTGGGGTGGCCACACAGCCTCTACCAAGTATCCTCCCAGCAGGGGAACCACCTCTCCCTGTGTGGCCTGAGGACCCCCCCTCCCAGACCTCACTCTGCTCCTGGGGATTCGCCCTTCCCACCAGAGGACTGCCAGGTATTGAGCTGCAGAGTTTCAGACTCTGCGCTCCCCTGTTTATACAGTCTTAATGGAATTTCAGCCCTCTCCTTTTTCCTTTCTCCTTTTTTTGTTCAGTCCCTGTGGCTGTTTCCACTTTTCCACTTTCTCTCCAACTGCCCTTGGGCAGGGATACTTTTCATATACTCTCCGCCATCTCTGTCCTCTCTCGGCAAGCAAAAACAGCTTCCTGCCCTCTGCGGCTTCTTTCTCCCCCAGTTCACCTCTCTGTGCCATGTACCTACCGAGTTCTGTGGTTCAGATTGTGCAGCTTGTTGTGTTAATCCTCAAATCAGTTTTCTAGGTGTGTTGGATGGTTTAGTGTTGATCTGGCTGTATTTCATGAACGCAAAACACAAAAAAACTTCCATGCCATTCTGCCTTCTTGGCCCCTCCCCCCCCACTTATCTGTGTTTTAACAAGTTCTCCAGGTGATTCTGGTGTATGCAAACATTTGAGAATAACTGATAGGAATAAAAGGACCTAGCCCAGAAGGAGTAGGCCTTAGAGAAGGAGTCCATAAAGAGCATAGAGTCTGACAGAAGGGGTTGTTGTCAGCACTGAGGTTTCTAGAGGTGGGAGCTGGGAAGGATCCAGGCACATGAGAGGACAGGCACATGAGAGGACAGACTGGTCTTGGCAGGGAGAAATACCACCCTCTCTGAGAAAGGAGGTTTGGAGAATGTTTTAAATTTTTTTAACTAATTTTAAAATTTTTTTTAATTTTGAGAGAGAGAAAGAGAATCCCAAGCAGGGTCTGCAGTGTCAGCATGGAGCCTAGAGCAGGGATCGAACCCATGAACCATGAGATCATGACCTGAACTGAAAATGAAGTTCCCAGTGCTAACTGACTGAGCCACCGAGGTACCCCCAGAGGTTTTTTTTTTTAAGTTTGGAAGTTAAGGGAAGAAAGTTAAGGACTTCATACTTGACCACCTCTATGTTCTTGGAGAAATAGGTGAGCAGATGAGGAATGGAGTGGAGTTGGAGGCTTGTGTATACTTTTGAATAGCTGGTGTAGACTTTTGAAAATTGATAATATCAACAATCTGCCTGGCTCAACAGGGAAATGTAAATTAAAACCGCAAAGAGATTTCACTACTCACCTATCAGAATGGCTAAAATAAACAACAAAGTAACAACTATAGCAAGTGGTATAACAAGGCAACTGAGCAATTCTCATACATAGATATTTGGAATGCAAAATAGTACAGCCACTTTTGAAAATAGTTTGGCAGTTTCTTTTAAAGTTAAACATGTACTTACAACACAACCTATGAGTTCTACTCCTAAGGTATTTACTTCAGTGTAATGAAAACCTGTGTTCATACAAAAACCTAAACAAGTGTTTACAGTGCTTTATTCATAATGATCCCAAACTGGAAACAACCCAATACCCATCAAATGGGGGAATAGATTAAAAAAACTGTGGTATGTCCAGATAATAGACTATTACTCAGCAATAAAAAAGGAATGAATGATTGAGATTATCAACAAGACAAATGAATTTCAGTGCTAAGTGAAAAGAAGCCAGACTCAAAAGGTTATATACTATATGATTCCCTTTGTATGGTGTTAGGGAAAAGGCAAAACTATTGTGATATGAACAGGTGAGTGCTAGTCAGTGATAAAATGTTAGGAGGACTTGACTGCACAAGGGTAGCATGGGGGAATTTTGTTTGACATAGAACTATGCTCTATCGTGGCTGCTTGGTGGCTGTGCAGTTTTATACAGTTGTCAAAATCTGTTGGACTGAACATCAATGATAATAGATTTTATTGTAAATGAAAGAAAGACAAAAAGAAACTCCCTGGAATGGCCCCTCAACTGTTTTCAAACAGGATTTGACTGTTTAGAAAATATTGTTCTTTCACAGCCCATTTCAAATATTACCTCTCCAATGAAACATTTTCCAACTCACCTTATTATCTCTGTTTTTATCGTCTTAGCAATTTTCTTCTTCCTCCACCAAAAATAAATGTGTCACATAAGAGAAGGGAACATGCTGAGAGTCTTCATCTTGTTGCTACACCTAGAACCTGCTTTAGAACCTTACACACAGGACACACCTGAATATTTGTCAAAAGGAGTGAATAGGTAGGTACTTTGTCTTTAAAACATTTTATTATGGAAATTTTCAAATATATTCAAAAAAGAGAGAAAGAAGTATAATAAACCCCCATGTTATGCAACAACTGACTTCAGACTTCCCATACCCCGCCAGATTATTTTAAGCAATTCTCAGATATTATATCATTTCTTCCTCTAATACATCAGTATGTATCTCGATTAAGACAGGGCTCCCTTTGTTTTAATATGACCACAATGCTATTTTCCCTCAAAGTAAACATATTGAAACATATTCTTAATTTCCTTAGTATCTCTTATACTTAACACTATCTAATTGAACTCTGTATTCAAATTCTAATGGTCTCCTCAGTGTCTTTTTTACAGTTGATTTGTTTGAATCAGGAGGCAAACAAGGTCCACATGTTGCATTTTCTTGATAAATTTCTTAAAATTTCTTTTAATCTATTCCAGTTTCCCCTGCAGGTCATTTGTCCTATAAGATTGCCCGTGTTCTGAATGCGTGATTTGGGTTCCCAAGGGATGCTATGTACTTCCCACTGCATTACACCAGGAAGTGATGATGCCTGGCTTTCTCTCTTCGTGGCGTTAAAATTGATCTGTATGTTTAGGTGTCATTACACTAATTCATCCATTATAATGCTATTTATCAGCTTTTCACCGGATAACTTGAGCAGTAAAGATCCATTATTCCATCAGGGGTTATAAATGGATAATTTAATATATCTTTCCATCTCCCTGTATTAGCTGGAATTCCATTTTATAGCAAGGGAAGAATAAATACTTGTTTCTATCCTTTTATTTGCCATTTTTCATATTGATGAATTTGTGTTCCTTATCTCCAAAAATGACCATTGATTTTTTAGAAATATATCATTATGGACTTATGGGGTCTAATCTGATAAATTTTAAGCCTTGCATTACTTTTGACACTTCAGTTGGCCTATCTTTGATCAGTACAAAACTTTTCAATTTGTCTTTAACATTCTTTGATTGTTGCCTTTCTTTCTGATGTGACAAGGTGTTTCAGGTTTATCTTGTGCTAACTATTCTCATTTCAATGGGTTGACCACTGTTTCTAGGACTTTTAAGTGGACAGTGATAGGGAAAACATCATAACTTCATTTTTCACTTTTAAATGAGGGAAAAAAATGATGATTTGTCCAGCTTATCGGTCTTAGATGTTGCTGAATGAAATTAATGATTAAGATAAAGTGCTCACTAAAGAATACATTTGGAACAAAATCAGAGACCAGCAAAGATCATAGAATAACTGGAGTAAGATCTCAGAAAACATAGATAAGTTAGTGGTATTGAATTAGCCATTGCTAAAATAAGAAGCAGAAAATTAGAAAGATTAAACAAACACTACAGCCCTCAGCTCATGATATTAACTCTCTAAGTCACTACTTAATATTTTTTGGAGAAACTCATATTAATTAAGAATGAAACAAATTCTCCAAGTAAATGTTATCTTTGTGAATTTGTTGTGATTCTATCCTTGTTTTTCTTATTAACAATGTCTATGTTGGAATGCTTGAACATCTTGATATCCTGTAGAGTTTTCAAGTGGAAAGCAAACCCTTGCCTGTATAGATATTTAGTGTCTGAGCATTCAGAGTATGAGAAGCAAAGCCTTCTTAATATCTTATAAAATTATAACTCCAAGTAGTTTCATCCAAAACGCCAAACACATTTTAAGAAAATATGCACGTGTACAAATCTTATTTTTGATTATATATATGTCTTATATTTTATATTGGACTTATTTATTTACTTAAGTTTATTTATTTTGAGAGAGAAAGAGAGAATGCATGTTTGGGGGGGCAGGAGATGGGGGGAAGGGACAGAGAGAGGGGGAAGAGAGAGAGAATCCCAAGCAGGCTCTGCAGTGTCAGTGTGGAGCCTGACACAGGGCTCAAACTCACAAACCATGTGATCATGACCTGAGCTGAAATCAAGGGTCAGACGTTTAACCAACTGAACCACCTAGGTGCCCCTAGACATTTTTATTTAAAAAATACTATTATTTTCCTTCCAAATAAGCAAAAGTATCAAAACCAAAGTTGATAGTATCAAAACCAAAGTTTGCTTCTTGTTGACTCACCATTCAATATACGATTTCATTAGTCTAGAGATAACTCACAATATTAAATGTTTGTTCTACTCTGACATTTGACACAGGAATTGAAACAGGATATTGAACCAATTTTAACAAATTCGAAACCACAAGTTCTCTGCTAAAAAACAAATGTTTGTTGATTTTTTTTATAGAGAGAGGTTGCATGAAGAAAGATGAATCTCATATTTAAGTTAGAAACATCCTTTTAAAAAGAATTTGGGGGGATTTTTTAACATGGTTACAAAATCCAGATTTGAATTAATTGATATACTAAAAGAGAATTATTGGGACTAACCAAACTCAAAGCATTCAGAGTAACATACAATGCATTTTCAGAGGAAAAACATTTCCCTGGACATGAGCTCCTGAGCAGAGGGTCAACGTAGCTCAGAGATACATGTAAACACTCCTTTTGCGATGTAAAGGTGTCTTTTATCCTCAAAAGCTTAACTTATTTATCAAAAAATTGGGGGAATTACCAAGGTCAAATAAAAATCACAAAAAAAAAAAATGTCCAAAATCAATAATTATAAACCTCTTTTAAGAAAAACAGCTGGGTTTTTTTTTTTTTTAAGTATCAAATGTTTCTTATAGGACATGAACATCATGAGATTTACAAAAATAGAAAGTTTAATAAATTGGGACAACCCTATATCAAATACACGGTCATAAAAGGAAAGTATTTTGTAAAGCTGGGCTCTGCCTGGCTGGAAGATATAAATTCAGGGCTAGACCAGTCGTTCCTTTAGTATCCTTCACAGAAGCATCATGGTGATGAGTCAATTAGACTGAAGTGAACCATCCAAGCAGCAAAAGAACCTGGAAGTATAACAAGTGGCCAGAGAATAAGGGACAATGGCTGAGCATAAGCCATCTCTTGTGTATTTGCCGATTACTTCCCAGTTCTTTCCTAACTCTATATTTTTAATCCAGTCCATTATATAATGTTATTCCTGTCTTCCCATATAGTTAGATTTATACTGACATCTTGATTTCTTCCTGGAAACTAAGACCTAAATTGCTTAGGATTTTAATTTGACTCTCAGAGAATTCCATCCTCCTGAACAGAGAGCAAAGAAATATAAACTCCATTTAAGCAACATAAAACACCTAGCAGATTTGAATTACAGCTTTGCTATGGACTGAGTTAGACAAGAAGCTTGATCTTCCTGGGGACCTATAAAGCTTGATATTAATAGTGTCTATCTTTATGTATGATTAGCCTAGAAGAGATAACACCTGACAGTTGTTTCAAGTTTTCAGGGAAAAAAAAAATGTGGTAGCTTGATACAAACAGAACTAGTATTAAATATGATTCCCTCTCTTGGGTAAATCAGCCAGGCCTGTAAATTATACAATATGTGCTTTTCAAGAAGACTCCCAAAAAAATAAGTCTAAAGCGCATATGCTGGTTTTCTTCTTAAAATAGTCAACTTACCATGATAAAATAATATTAAAAAACAATTACCTTTTTATTATTTCATTAGTTATTTTAAAGCTTCTGCAACTTTTTAAAAACTTAAGTAAACCTAATATCATGATGTTAAAATTCAGGGAGTCTTCTGCTGTCCCTGAGAGGGGAATGTTAGGAACAGCTGACTCTTCGTATCTTTGTCCTTATGCCACAGTCACACCAACCCATGTGAGCACCCCTGGGGTAACTAAAACAATGGGCCCTATTGTAGGCTGAATGCTATCCTCCCAAAATTCATATGTTGAAGACTTACCCCCACCCAATACTTCAGAATGTGACCTTAGTTGAAAATAGGGTCAATGCAGATGTAATTAATTAAAATGAGGCCATACTGGAGTGGGATGGGGCCCTAATCCAATAGGAATTTTCTGGTGTCCCAAAAAAATGGGGGAGGGCAGAAATTCAGATACAGAGATAGTAATGAACACAGGGAAAGGTCATGCAAAGAGATTCTGGGACAAGATGGCCATCTACAGGTCAAGGAATATCTGAGGTGCAGAACCTGGGAGAGGGGTCTGGAACAGAGCCTTCCCTCACAGCCCTTGAAGGAACCAGCCCCGCCGATGCCTTGATTTCAAATATCCAGCCTCTAGAACTGTGAGACAATAAATTTTTGTTATGGAAGCCATCCAATTTGTGGTACTTTGTTACAGCAGCCTTAGCAAAAAAATATAGAACTCTTCAAATCAACATTCTTTAAACATTTACTGATGTTTATCTTAGAGAAGGCAATGTCAGCTCCCATTGAAACAGGTGGCCTCAGGGGCGCCTGGGTGGCGCAGTCGGTTAAGCATCCGACTTCAGCCAGGTCACGATCTAGCGGTCCGGGAGTTCGAGCCCCGCGTCAGGCTCTGGGCTGATGGCTCGGAGCCTGGAGCCTGTTTCCGATTCTGTGTCTCCCTCTCTCTCTGCCCCTCCCCCGTTCATGCTCTGTCTCTCTCTGTCCCAAAAATAAATAAAAACGTTGAAAAAAAAATTAAAAAAGAAACAGGTGGCCTCTGTGTTTCTCCTGTAATGCACTAGACTCATGCCTTAGTTCTGGTTGAAAGAAAGGGTGACAAAAATCAACACCTCCCGGAGTCAGTCCAGCTTCCCAGCTTCTGATTCAGCTCTTCTCATCCCAGATGTCCTGCCTCAGGGTTTTGCCATCCAGGAGCCTGTTGACCTCAGAGTAGTTTACAGAGTATTTGCTTTTCCTCTGATTTAGAGATGAATACTGCTTTAATATGTTTTGTAGAATTATTGTTTTCTATAGTACCTGGGCATCAAAATAATCTTTGAAGCTTTATAAAGACACCTATGGTGGGTCCCAGTCCTGGAGTTTTGAATCAATGAATGTGGAGTAGGGCTAGTCTTTGGTGTTTATTTAAAAGCCCCCACCCCATACCCTTTCAGGTGTCATTATGCATAACCAGAATTGGCAACAGCTGGAGGGCCAAATGTATAGCCCTTTGTCTTTTCCTACAAGCTCTAAATTAAAGAGAGTAAATTGATGCAAGGAGGAGACAATACTGTCATTGTTGTTTTATCTCAGACTACATTCCTTTTGTTATTAAGACAAAAAGGAAATGGAATACTTAACACATCTCAAAGGGCCTATTTGTTCCCCCTAAAAAGAGAGAGAAATAGTGAGACTATTGTTGCAGAGTGGAAAAACAGTGTCAAAGGTAAGAAACAGGTGTGGGCAGTGGGAAAGGGAAGTAGGATAGTAGGTCACTGAGAAACATCAGAAGTTGCCAGGGAGTCAGCTAGGCCCAAGACATGTCACCAGATCGTAATCCCAAGCCCTGGATGGATCCCTAACTTTTGACTCTACCTCTGGGAGCATCATTCCTGCCAAAGTGGGAGGGGATTAGGCCATGAGGAGAACCAATGGTTGATTGGCAGGGATGGTCCTGATGGTAGCATATTTTACGTGTCTCTATCTCTCCCACCCTCACCCTCTTAGGATCCAATTTTTGTTAAGAGTAAACCACAGATATCGTGTGGTTCATGTGTGAGTTGGGTGAGGAAGGGTGGGAAGAGGCATGATGTACAAGATATGGTAGAGATAAGGCAGTTCTTACATCTGTGGTTAAACTGATAATTTCAATTTTTAGTTTTTAAGTTAAACTTTTAATTTGAGGATACTTGTAGATTGACACGTAGTTGTAAGAAATAGCACAGAGTTATTTTCTGTACACTTTACCCATCTTCCTCAATGGTAACATTTGCAAGACGATGGTATATCACAACCAGGATACTGACACTGATAGAGTCAAGATATAGAACAGTTCTAGCACTACAGCGGTTGCTCATACTGTCCTTTTACAACCACCCCCACTTTCCTCCCACACCTTCCTCTTCCTCAGCTCCTGACAGTCACTAATCTGTTCTCCATTTCTTAATTTTGTCATTCCAAAAATGTATTATGAGTGGACTCATAAATTTACATACATGTGAAAAAGGTCTTTTGAGATTGAATTTTTCACTCAGTATGACTCTTGGTAGGTTCATTTGGGTTGTTGCATGTCCATCAGTCATTCCTTTTTATTGCTGAATAATATCTGCTGCTATGGAAGTACCACAGTTTATTTAATAATTCATTCATTGAAGGACAGCTGGGTTGTTTCCAGTTTTTTTGACAATTAGGAATAAGGTTAATATAAACATTTATGTACAGATTTTTGTGTGAACTAAGTCTTCATTTCTCTGGGGTCAATTTCCAGGAGTGCAATTGTTGGGTATGATTGTTGCATGTTTATTTTTTAAAGAAACTGTCAAACTGTTTTCTAGAGTAGTTGTATCATTTTGTATTCCTACCAGCAATGCACAAATGATTTTATTTTTCCACATTCTCTCTAACATTTGGTATTTTCACTCTTTTTTATTGTAGCCATTTCGATAGGTTTTTATGGGTATCTCACTGTGGTTTTAATTTGCATTTTCCTTATGGCTCATGGTGTTTAATATCTTTTCATGTACTTACTTGCCATCTATAGATCTTTGGTGAAATGTTTTTTGTCCACGGATTGTTTGGTTTCTCACTGTTGAGTTTTGAGAATTCTTTATATATTGTAGATATCCTTTATTGGATGCATGGCTTGCAAATATATTTTTCCCACTATGTGATTTGTCTTTTCATCTTCTTACCAGAGCTTTCACGGAGTAAATGTTTTTAATATTGATTAAGTTCGATTTATCAATTTTGTCTTTTACAGGTATTGCTTTTGGTGTCAAGTTTAAGAAATCTTTACCTAACCCTGGATCTGGAAGATTTTCTCCTTTCTTTTTCCTAAATGTTTTATAGTTTCCATGATCCATTTTGAGTTGATTTTTGTATAAGGTGTGAGGTCGTGGTTCACTTTTTTGCTTCTGGATGTGCAATTGCTTCAAGCACCATTTGTTGAAAGACTATCTTTGCTTCATTGAATTGCTTTTTTCATCTTTGTCAAAAATCATTTGAACATATTTATGTGAGTCTATTTTTGGTTTTCTGCTTTGTTCTGTTGATCTATACATTTATCCTACCACTAATACCATACAATCTTGATTACTATAGCAATGTAGTAAATCTTAAAATCAGGGAGACTGATTCTTCTCACTTTATTCTTCTTTTTCAAAGTTATTTTAGTTATTCTAGCAGCTTTCTTTTCCAGATAAATGTTAAATAATCTTGCGTATATCTACAAAAAAAAAACTCATTGAGATTTTGATAGGGATTGTATTAAATCTCAGTATCAATTTGGAAGAATTGACATCTTAGTGAGAGCGAGTCTTCCAATGTGTAAATGCAGCATGTCTCTTCATTTATTTAGATCTTCCTTGATTCCTTGATTTCTTCAGCATTGTGTAGCTCTTAGCACAAAACTAATTGCACATGTTTTGTTAGATTTATACCTGTCTTTCTTTTTTGAAATGATTATACGTGTTGGTGTCTACATGTATGTTGCTAGAAAAGAAACATATACATTGTTTTTTGTATGTTTATCTTGTATCTTACCACCTTGTTGAATTCACTTATTAGCTCTAGGAGGTTGGTTGATTAGTTAGTTTGTTGTAGTCCTTAGGATTTTCTGCATATGTCATCTGCAAATAGGGAGAATTTATTTCTTCTTTGTTCTGTATGCACCTAATTTCCTTTTCTTAATGCACTAAATAGAAATTCTAGCATTGAACAAGAATGGTGAGAGTAGGCATCCTTGCCTAGTTCCTGATCTCAGGGGGAAGAGCTTTCATTCAGTCTTTCACTATTAAGTGTGATGTTGGCTGTAGGCTTTTTGTAAATGTTTATTGAAAGGTGAGGAAGTTCTCCTCTACTCCTATTTTTCTGAGAGTTTTTTCTTAATATCACAAATCACAAATGATTTTTGGATTTGTCAAATGATTTTTCTGTATCATTTAATATGGTGGATTTTATTGATTGGTATACATACATTGAACCAGTTTGCATTCCTGGAAGAAAACCCACTTCGTCATGGTGTAAGTTATTTTTATATTGCTAAATTCTCTTTGCTAATATTTTTAAAGGGTTTTTGCACCTATAATCATGAGGGATAATGGTCTCTAACTCTATTTCTGGGGGTGCCTTTCTTTCCCGGATAGGAGGTGGGCTATGAGGGGCATCAGTGGTTGGTTGGTGATTATGGTCATGGTGGTAGCATTTATTATATCTCTCTCCCTCTCTTCCTCATTCCCCCATTAGAACCTATTTTTGGCCAGAAGAGATAAACACAGACACTGTGAGGTGAGCATGGGATGGGTTGTTGGATGAGCGGTAAAGTGGAAGGTGGGGATCAATGGTATATAGATCATGATTAGGTGGAGATCAGGCTGTTCTTACCAAGATCTGGGGTTAAAATTATGCTTCAAATAGAACCCCCTCCACCCCACCACACACCCACATGTACACACACACCACCACACACCCACATGTACACACACACCACACTCAGGTTTTAACAGGAAATGGAAAATGGAAAAAAGTATTGGAAGCACAAGTATATGTTCTATTCTTTTCTCTTTCTTAAGCCCCCACAAAAATAACTTGTGAATCTTAAGATTCTGAGAACTCTTCCTCTCTCCACCCCACCCCCCAATTTAGACTGGCTAGAAGGAATACAAAGCTCTCTGTTCCACTGTTCAGGGAATAAAGCTCTGAGGACTCTTGGACCTTAACAACAGCTTTCAAAACACAAACCTCAAAGTTATTCGTGCTCATTATTTTGATGGGTGTGATGACCCTCTGGAAGAACCATTTCCTGTGTTGGTTCTATTAATCTGATTGACAAGGTAAATGTTCTCTCACCACTTTTTTGTGTGTCCCACCCCATATTGTACACATCATTTTGGGACCAGTTAGAACGTGAATGCTCCCTATCCATTGTTTTTATAACTAGGTGTGAACATCAGTTAATGTTTTAAACATTCTATGCAAAACAGACTCAGAATAACTTTAATAATACAATGATGTTTCTTCTAGGTCTTCTCTATTATTTATTGCCAAGTCACCAACTAAAGAAGGAATGGTATTTATTTTATGTAACAGCCAATTCAAACCACAAAATCCTGAGGTTATGAGCTGAGTGATGGCATGTTCGAGTTCGTTGCTTTTTCTTTTTTTAATGTTTATTTATTTATTTAGAGAGAGTGCATGGGAGGGGCAGAGAGAAGGAGAGAGAGAGAATCCCAAGAAGGCTCTGTGCTGTCAGCACAGAGCCTGGGGAAGGGCTCTGTCTCACAAACCATGAGATCAGGACCCAAGCCAAAATCAAGAGCCAGATGCTCAACCAACTGAGCCACCCAGGTGCCCCCATTGCTTTTGAATCTAAAATGAAAATGCAGTATCATTTTTGTCCTATTGAAATCCATTTTGATAACCGTATAAGTTAGCCTCTAAAATGCATTAAGCAACTAACAAAAATTTATTTAAAATCTTATTTTTGTGTTATGCTTGATTAATAAACACCAAACAACCCACCAACCTAGCCTAACCCTAAACATGAGCAAAGACAGTTAAGGAGACTTGGGACTTAAAGGCGCAGACTCTCAGCAGAGGCTGATTTTCTGTTAGCTTTCTCAGGACTATTTAATTTTAGCTCTTTTTCCCATGTGCGGCATACACAAATTGACCAGATTTTATGTGATTTTCTCTTCTCTTCTCTTCTCTTCTCTTCTCTTCTCTTCTCTTCTCTTCCTCCCTCCCTCCCTCTATCCCTCTCTCTCTCTCTTTCTCTCTTTCATTCTCTCTTTCTTTCCTCGCACCTTGTATTTTATTTCTTACAATTAATAGCTAATTAAAGGAAAGTGGTGATTGTAGCATGCTTATTTTAAGCTTATTTAAGCATGCTTATTTAAAAATTCTTATTTTAAGAATGCAACTGTAACTTAAATGCTAACCCATCCATAGAACAGGGAACCTTCCCCCCAAAGCTATAGTGGGCATTTATTTAAGTTTCTATGAGGCCTTTCTTTAAGATAAAATATAGAAAGCATACAAAATTGAAAGGTACCTGTGCAAGAAGGAGACCTGAAGCTTTAGCTTGTTAGGATCACAGTAAATCCATTACTCTGGTACATAGAAAATGGATCATGTGTTCCAGATGGTGTCTTACAAATCTCCTGTTGTGAGCTGTTTTTCTGCCAGATAATCACTAAATGTTTCACACATCATTAGGTGTCTCCCACTTTGTCCCCTTCTCTCAGCTACTGTCAGTTTGATTAAGCTAATCTTATAAAATCACCCAAAAATGCACCAAGAACTTTTATATTCTGACTGTTTTGCTGAAAAATATCTTGAGCCAAATAGATTCTTTCATGTTGTCTGTGCTTTTTCTCATCTATAATCTTAAGTGACTCGTCCACTGTTATACCTGGTGGGCTACAGAGCCCGGAACTGAGTCATCATTGTCTAGCCTTCAAGTAAGCTGGGAATTTTTTTCTGGAGTCCCCAAGGACTCCTATCCCACATACATTATTGTTGCTGTCCATTTCTGAACCTAATAAAAATTTCTAATTGCTCCAAAGACTGATGTGGTTCTGCATCTTTGAGCAAAGTGCTTTTTTTCACTAAGCTCAGTTTCTCACCTAAAAAATAACAGGCCCTCCCCAAAGGGCTGCTGTTAAGTGTGGTAATGCACAAGCTGGCGCTTAGGAAGGAGAGCATGTTTGTTTGAATAGTTGTTCCCTGAGCTGTGTATGAAAGACATCGAGCTTTTCTAACTTATACATTAACAAGGAATAAATGTAATGCTCTGGACAATGAAATGCTAACTTTCTTCTTGGTCCTCTAGATATATTAACTTGAGTTTTCACTGCTCAGACCACTTCCTGTTTTTATATCCCTTCAGCTGGTGATATCCGAGACCATAATTCTAACAGACACCTTTCTCAGGAAGCTTGGTTTTAACACTACACATGGTTTCTCCAGAATTACGAAAATTCTACCAAGATTGCTTAACATGTGGCATCTAATATTTTGCCCTGGAAGGGAGTGATGTTAGCCTTGGCTTTTAAAGGTCTAGATTAATGTATTCCTCAAGGAAATGTGTAATTGCATGCCTGTTGTATGTGAAGCATTGTTTCAGACACTGGGCACACATGGGTGACTCAGATTGACTAGCTCCTGCTTTCAGGGAGCTAAGAATCTAGTGGAGATGGCAGACAGAGAGAGGGAGAGAAAGGAGAAAGAGAACATACACAGAAGAGGAGACAATGGGAGAAAGGGCTGAGGTTGGAGACAAGCTTGTGCTGTTGGCCAGTGGTTGGAGAGGAGGAGAGAACT
Source organism: Puma concolor (assembly GCF_028749965.1). Taxonomy (NCBI): domain Eukaryota; kingdom Metazoa; phylum Chordata; class Mammalia; order Carnivora; family Felidae; genus Puma; species Puma concolor. The sequence goes on from NC_141672.1 coordinate 48,783,505, forward strand.
ACAGGGCAGTCATAGAGGCAGGCAAGGCCATACAGGGGCCAGATCATACAGAGGGCTGAATTCCAAGTCTAAAGAAAAGCCACTGAGGAGTGTGATAGGATCTGCTATTGAACAGATCATACGCACCCCAATATTGCCTTATTTATGGTCACGGTTGGTTCACAACCATTGATTCAGGGCACTAACCTGGACAAAAGATGTGAACAGCATCTGAATGTCTCATCTACCATTCTACATTGTTGCTGCCTCCTTCCTGTCTAGCCCGAAGCTGAGATTAACAGAGGGAAGGCATTGCTAATTGATTAAAAACAAAAATCCTCCTACCTGCCCTGCCCCACATCTCCATTAAAGAGAAGCTGTAAGTGGGTTCATAGGAGTGACAAAATATATTCTGAGGGTTGGTACCAGTGTTTCTGGATAAGCAGCTCATTCTGAATTGCTCATGGGCAGAGTTGTGCCTTAATCACTTTGACAATTCCAACACCCAGTGCCTTCACCAGCATGTCAGGCTGCATAAGCATTTGCTCTTTGGTAGATGAACTAATAGACAAATGCACTTTAGGACAGGGTGCTCATTAATTTCGGATATTTATAGGGTATCTAATATGTGCCAGGCTAAATGCTCAGACCACTTCCTGATTTTATATCCCTTTAGCCAGTGATATCCGAGACCATAATTCTAACAGACACTTTTCTCAGAGGGCTTGGTTTTAACACTACACATGGTTTCTCCAGAATTATAAAAATTCCACCAAAATTGCTTAACATGTGGCATCTAATATTTTATCCTGGAAGGGAGTGATGTTAGCCTTGGCTTTTAAAGGTCTAAATGCTCTGATGCAGCCCTAAACAAAATAGACAAATATCTATGCCCATGAAGCTTACCTTCTAGTGACATACAAGTATATCATTACTTTCACATATTCTTGGGTATCCTGGGTTGCGATGCTGGTGGGTGTATGTGTGTGTGTGTGTGTATGTATATTTGTATTTTCTGGGGGAAGGAAAAATAGCAGAGATTACTAATTCAAAGCAGCAGAAACTATGTTTCAACCCTATATACTCTGATTGTAGAATAAAGGAATCCCTAGAGTCTGGAGGTACCACCAAGCCAGCATTCTGGTGGCCCCAAGGACAGCATTTTCAGCATCAAGTTAAAATCTCATCTGAAAAGAACCTGAAGTCCCTTATATCAGCCAGAGCTCTTTTTTTTTTTAATTTTTTAACATTTTTTTACTATTGAGAGACAGAGAGACACAGAGAGCGAGCAGGGGAAGGGTGGAACGAGAGCAAGACACAGAACCTGAAGCAGGCTCCAAGCTATTAGCACAGAGCCCGACGCGGGGCTTGAACTCACAAACTGTGAGATCATAACCTGAGCAGAAGTCGGTCGCCTAACCACTTGAGCTACCCAGGCACTTCTCAGCCAGAGCTCTTACTTGCCAACCAAGAACCTTCTGTAGCAGAGCAGAAAGAGTTTTTACTTGAAGGGTAGCTCACAGAACACTAGTAAAGGGAAAGAAACAGGCATGGAGCCAATAGGCTAAGAGCTCCACCCACAGTCCCTGCAGGACATCTTCCACAGAGCAAGGTGGAAGATCTGTCTGCAGCTCACACTGCTCATCCAGGCCTGGGACAAATTCTAGGGCTGATGTCCGCCTTCTGGAAGCTTCTTGTCTCCCCCTATCTTGGCCAGAATTGAGTTAACAAAATTTTTTTTTAATGAATAACGTGCAAGCAAAAAAGACACAAAACATGAAAGAATAATTGCATAACAAGCTTCCATATAACCACGATCCAGGTCAAGAAATAGAACTTCAAAGCATCCTGGAATTTTCTCTTCCTCTCAGTCCCTACCCCTATCTCTAGCTCTCCTTAAAGGAACAATAGCTTTTCTTAACATTCTCTTCTGAGTCAAAAATCTTGCATCTGACTGGAGGAAACTGGGCCACATTCATATATTCTAGTCTCAAGAAATCTGGGAAAGTAAGTTTCTGGCATTACCTTTGGGAGACTAGGAATTAAAAGTTGGAAATTTCGCCCAGTATAAGAAAGGTTACACGGATTTTGAACGGCTTCAGAGCATGACAAGTGGTTGCCATGTTCTCCGATGGGTAAAGAAACATCTCAGCCTTGTTAGGTTGAACCTGGTGGAGTTTCCATTTTTGTAGGTCAGAAGTGGTCCCTGTGGCTCAGCCTAATTAGAAAGGGCAGGACAGTGTCAGTTCAGGGTCAGGAAATGGAAAATATCTGAAAGAGATAGAACAAGATGTGCCAGGAAAGCTAAGAAAAATGCTTCAAGTCAGCATCAGTTAGTAATCTGAGGCTTTGAACCCACAGTTTACCCAGCTTGTTACCCCCAGCTTCCCTTGCTGCTGTATTAGAAGCATGTTGAACTGAGATCAGTGGCTCTGAGTGGTAGAAGCATGCATTGTTCATCAGTGAGCACAGCAAGGGAGCACTGTGAGAGATTTAATGGGACTGACAGTAAAACCACAAGACCGGAAGGCCAACACTTGGTTGATGCCAGTGGTGAAACTGTCAAGGCAAGGTGGAGCTAACAGTTGTGTTTGAAGCCTGCCCTGAGGGTAGGAGGGTGGGTGGTGCTACATTTTATAACAGTTCTATTTCTTCTTTCTTTCTTTTTTTATTAAGTTTTTAATTTTAATTCCAGCATAGTCAATGTAGAGTGTTATATTAGTTTCAGTTCTAAGTGGGCATGATTAAAATACACATCCTTAATTCAGGAAAATCATCAGATGGTGCAAAAATGGGCTGTAATTAGATTCAACTCAACATTGCTTACTAGGGGAAAAAATAGAAATGGTCTAGATGTCCAATTAGAGGAGATTTATTAAATAAATTGTTATTTATCCATGCAGTGGGTTGCTAAGTAGTACCTTACAATGATGTTGCAGAAGAATGTGAGAAAAATGGAATGAAATAAATAATAGCATACATAAATTAAATATGTCTCTATTTTATTAGTGATTCGAACAGCAAGCAGAGTGTCAAGTACCGGGTTATTTCTCCTTTCTCTTCCTCTAGCATCTTATATGCAAAGAAGAAAAAGCATCATAGGGTAATAGTTGAATTATCTTTTTTTTTAGCTTAAATAAAGTGAATACAAATTTTTAAAAAAATCATAGGATAATGATGGGATTATCTATAATTTGAAACAATCCCTCATTAGCCAAGGGTTTCATATCAAATTAATTTTAAGAGTTTCATTTACCAATTCTCCATTTCACTAACTTACATTCCTCTTTCTACAATGAATACCATGGCAAAGAACAGAAAGGAAACTCAGTGAGGGAAATCTGAATAACATTTTTAAGATGGACATATAAGGTACCAGCAATAGGAAGTGGGTTCTGTTATATGTAGGTCATCTGTTCGGTGTATTATTTTTCTTGGCACTTTTGGACATAAATCTATTGACAACACTGCTGGTGTGAATGAAATTTGTGAGGGTTTTATAGCTGATATGCAAAGTATATTCAGAGCTATAGATAACAAAATAATAATTGGGTAGCCAACTTATGTTGCACTCTTCTTATGCATCAGCACTAGTAAGTGTTTTATTTACACGATCTCATTTAATTCTCACTATGGAAGGTACTACTATTAACTTCATTTTACAGAAAGCCAAAGTTAAAGAGATTAAGTAATTTACATAGATCCCATAGCTAGTCAGTGATGGACATGGGATATAAACCAAGCAAATTTATTTCCAAACTTTCAATTTTAAAGACAAGGTAAGGGCCATTGATTGATGAATGGATAAAGATGTACACACACACACACACACACACGCACACACACACACACTGAGGAAAATTATCCAGTCATAAAAAATAAAATAAAATCTTGCTATTTGCAAAAGCATGGTGGATCTGGAGGGTATTAATGCTAGGTGAAAGAAGTCAGTCAGAGAAAGACAAATACCATTTGATTTCCCTCGTTGTGGAATTTAAGAAACACAACAAATGAGCAAAGGGAAAGAAAAAAGAGAGAGAGACGAAAACCAAGTAGACACTTAACTATAGAGAACTGATGGTTACCAGAGGGGACGGGCATGGGGGGAATGGGTGAAATAGGTGATGGGGGTTAAGGAGGGCACTTGTGTGGGGCACCTGCGTGGCTCGGTTGGTTGAACAGCTGGCTTTTGATTTTGGCTCAGGTCAGGATCCCAAGGTTCATGAGATCCAGCCCAGTGTTGGGTGGGTGCAGCTCAGAGCCCCCTTGGGATTCTCTCTGCCTCTCCCCCACTCATGTGTACTCCAGAGCTCCCTCTCTCTCAAAGTAAATAAATTCTCTCCTTCTCTCAAAATGAATAAGTAAACTTTAAAAATAAAAAGTTTATTATTTTTTTTTAGTTTTTACCATTTATTTTTTTTTTAATTTTTTTTTTAAATTTTTTTTTAACGTTTATTTATTTTTGAGACAGAGAGAGACAAAGCATGAACGGGGGAGGGTCAGAGAGAGGGAGACACAGAATCTGAAACAGGCTCCAGGCTCTGAGCTGTCAGCACAGAGCCCGATGCGGGGCTCGAACTCACGGACCGCGAGATCATGACCTGGGCCGAAGTCGGCCGCTTAACCGACTGAGCCACCCAGGCGCCCCACCATTTATTTATTTTTGAGAGACAGAGCACAAGTTGGGGAGGGGCAGAGAGAGAGAGACAGGGAGACACAGAATCTGAAGCAGGCTCGAAGCTCTGAGCTGTCAGCACATGGGGCTTGAACTCATGCACTGTGAGATCATGACCTGAGCTGAAGTCAGACGCTTACCTGACGGAGCCACCAGGTGCCCCCCAAAATAAAAAGAAGTTTAAATAACAAAAGAAAGCAAGGGGTGCCTGGGTGGCTCCAGCAGACTTCAGCGCTCAGGTCATGATCTCATGGTTTGTGAATTTGAGCCTTGAGATGGGCTGTGTGCTGACAGCTTGGAGCCTGGATCCTGCTTCAGATTCTGTGTCTCCCTCTCTCTTTGCCCCTCTCCTGCTCACACTCTATCTCTCTCTCAAAATAATAAATAAACATAAAAAAATAATAAATAAAAATAAAAAGAAGCGTTTATTGAGTGACAAATGTGTACAGGTACTGTTCTGGGCACTGGAGATACAGCAGTGAACAGTCACTCCCTCTCAAGAAGCACATTCATCCTAATGGATTATACATGTGTTAAGGAACCAGAAGAGAATGCTTGTTTACAGGGCCCCCACTGAGTATTGGAATATAGATTAAATAATTGTTTACATTTATTTCTATTTTTCCATGCTTACATTTTACATTGTTTACATTTTTAAGAATGAGCACATGTTATTTTTATCATCAATAGAGCAGCAGAATGTATGCAATAAAATAAATATTTCAATAATTGCTGCATTTTATGGATAAAAAGAAGACTATGATAAGGAAAGCAGGTCTGGAAGCAGTATAGCTTGTAGATTAAAAGCATAAACTCCAGAACCAAAATGTTTCATTTGAGTCCTGGCTCTGCCACTAATTAGTTGAGTGAGTTGGTAAGTTCCTCATCTGAGAAACCAAGAGTTACTAGATGTAAAGCACATGGAAGAATTTCTGGAACATGTGTGTACGATCCATTGTTATGATCAACATTCTTAAGGAAATTGGTGAGGTTTAAAGCATAGGGTACCCTAAAAAATCATGCGTATTCCTTTTTGCTTCCTTTCAACATCCTGCTAAGATGACAGCAAAGGATTTTTCAAAAGGAAAATTCCACAGAAACAAAGGGAAAATAGAGACGCAGCACATACAGATGCCAAATGGGTGAATATTTAAGTCGATATTTATCCAAAGCCAAGGTTAACACCAAAGATCATCACTGTTGATTCAATTTGCAGGATACAAAAATAAATCTGAGGTTTTATCAAATTATAAATATTGTTTCAATTTTATTGTGAAAAATGTTAGTGGTCAAATATTATAAGTTTGACACTATGGTGCAGAAACACAATTTGTCAGCACTGCCAAAGGTACGTGGCTCCTGGGGTCACTATATTGCAATACTAAAGAGATTGCTGGCTTGTAGTTGAGGTGGGGGGAGTAGCAAGATTTGAGGAAGAGGAGGAGGAGCAGCTGTAGTAATAGCAGCGGTAATTGCGGTAGAACAGTAGTAGTATTTTGACTAGCTCTCCCAGTGTAGGATATTGCTTGTTGTGATGTCATTGCTGAGTTATCAAGTCTTTCTTACTCTGTAAAAGTAACTGCCTGAAGAAGAATATGATCTCCTCTTTGATTCCTGCACATTAAAACTTGATTGATGGTGATGATGCAATCTCATTGAAGCAAACGGCTTCCGGAAGGGCATGCTGAAATGTTTTCAGAAACAGACTTAATATCACTGCCCTTATTTCTCCGTTCTTCCTTCCTTCCTTCCTCCTTCCCTCCCTCCCTCCTTCCTTCCTTCCCTCCTTCCTTCCTTCCCTCCTTCCTTCCTTCCCTCCCTCCTTCCTTCCCTCCCTCCTTCCTTCCTTCCCTCCTTCCCTTCTTTCCCTCCTTCCTTCCTTCCCTTCCTTCCTTCCTTCCCTCCCTCCTTCCCTTCTTTCCTTCCTTCCCTTCCTTCCCTCCCTCCTTCCCTTCCTTCCTTCCTTCCCTTCCTTCCTTCCTTCCCTCCCTCCTTCCCTTCTTTCCTTCCTTCCCTTCCTTCCTTCCTTCCCTCCCTCCTTCCCTTCCTTCCTTCCTTCCTCCCTTCCCTTCTTCCTTCCTGCCTTCCTTCCTTCACTCCATTCCTTCCTTCCTTCCCTCCCTCCCTCCTTCCCTTCCTTTCCTTCCTTCCTTTGCTCCTTCCTTTCCTTCCTTCCTTCCTTCCTTCCTTCCTTCCTTCCTTCCCTCCCTCCCTCCTTTTTTCCTCCCTCCCTGGCTCCCTTCCTCCTTCTCTCCTTTCTCTTTTGCTTTCTTTTTCTTCTTTGTGGATAGGCAGGCATTTGATAGCTTGTCACCTGAGGGGGAGGGGGGGATGTGTCCTTAAATCCTCATCTGCAAATGTGGCAATAGATCAACACAATTAGTTCTGAAAGGTTAAAAATGTGTATATTTGAATTGCTATCTGTATCTCAGCTTGCATTGCATGCCCTCTAATTGCAGCACTTACCCTGGACAGAAGTATAGAAGGCTCTTTGCAACAGATGTCATATAAAAGATACTTACCCTCTTGAGGCATATCAGTTTGGTGTCCTTCTCAGCATACATCAGGATGCTAACTACTTTCTCTGCAAGCAACTGTTGAATTTTGGTACTGTTAGGCTGCTACCCAGCCCCCCACCCCCACCCCCAGATTCTTGAGTTATATTTTGCTCTGTTTTATTCTATGATGTGCTAGGTCTGCATTTTGTAACAGTTGCTTGGACACATCCCGTGTGACTGCTTGATGGATGAGCGCTGATGATTGTTGAACTTGGCTTGTAATTTTCTTGGCTCCCAAGAGAGTCTGGGTCTCACACGACTAAACTCCCAGTGAATCTAACTGAAGAAACATTTATATAATGGAAAACTAGTGAATTAAAGTGTCAAGTAATTGTCAATAACAGTGTGACATCGCAGTAGGAGCTTTGGATTTAGGAACCACAGGCATATGCTGTTCTGTTCATAGCCCTGGGAAAGTAAGGGTAGTGCACTGAGGGTACAGACATCTTCGTGGTGAACAGGAGGAACGGGCCTCTCCTATTACTGTTCATCTGAGCTACTTGAATAAAAGGGAATCAGGAATTGCTTTGCCATTCACCCTCTTCGTTTAAGATGAAATAGAAGCAGTTTTGTGCTGAAGGAGCTGTCTGAGCAAATTTTGTTTGTGACATTTTCAACCCAGCAGGACCAAAATTTTCCAAACGGATGGGCCTAATTTTTCTAGAAGGAACTTTGTACCTAGAATTCATAGCTTGGGCAAATTGCAAAAAAAAAATCTCATGTTCAACTGTTGAAAATGTTGTCAGTACTTAAGGATCACTTGGACGAGTTCCATTTATAGTTTTGGCCCCTATAGACTCAAAATTATGAAGTTTCTTAAGAATTGTCTTTGACAGTAAATTATATTTAAAAAAAATTGTCTTCTTAAGAAAATTCTGTTGTTTTGAAGTTTGATAACCAGAAACGATGTCTTTGATTACTAGAAATATTTCTCCTTTTCTTGACATGCTTTTTTACTCTTTATTATGATCGGGTAAAAGTTATTTACTATGCATGCTGTAGTTCAGAATTCAGTTTTTTCTTTCTTGTAAAAATTTGAAGTGGCAAAGTTGATATTCTGCTTCCTACTCATTTTCATTAGACGTGAGCAATTCACAAATAGAACCTTTCTGTGGAAGCATCATGGCCTAATGGAATTAAATAACTAAAAACAAAATATAATTCCTATAAGTTATTTTGTCTAGTTTTACAAATATCTGTGCATCAAATAATTCAACAAAAGATTAGAATTATAAATAAGTCTCTATTATTCTGCCCTGCATTATTATTTTAATTCTTATACATATTTGTTCTTTCAAAAGGATATATTTCACTTCATAACATTCTCCATCTAATGCATCATCTCTTAATATTCATATTAACTGTTAATCCGTTTCCCTGTTTATTTAACTTTTTCAAAATGTTTTAATTATCTTATACATAAAATGGACAATCAATTGTTAGACAATCAAATATACATTCAATTTTACAGCATTTTGCTTTTGCAGTAATAAATGTATACTTTAATAAACTAAGAGAATTCCCATATATAAAATACATAAGGAAATTTTCTACATCTATGTAGTTACAGCTACATATTTTATTTTTAAAAATTTTTCAATGTTTATTTTTGAGAGAGATAGGGTGTGAGTGGGGGAGGGGCAGAGAGAGAGAGGGAGACACAGAATCCGAAGCAGGCTCCAGGCTCTGAGTTGCCAGCACATAGCCCAATGTGGGGCTTGAATTCATGAGATAGTGACCTGAGCCAAAGTCAGATGCCTAACCAACCGAGCCATGCAGATACCCCCAGCTACATACTTTAAAGCGAATATTCAGGGCGCCTGGGTGGCGCAGTCAGTTAAGCGTCCGACTTCAGCCAGGTCACGATCTCGCGGTCCGTGAGTTCGAGCCCCGCGTCAGGCTCTGGGCTGATGGCTCGGAGCCTGGAGCCTGTTTCCGATTCTGTGTCTCCCTCTCTCTCTGCCCCTCCCCCGTTCGTGCTCTGTCTCTCTCTGTCCCAAAAATAAATAAACGTTAAAAAAAAAAAATTAAAAAAAAAAATAAAGCGAATATTCAGATATTAACAATGTCTTAATGACTCATCTTGCTCATGTTGCTAACATTGTCAACTTCATTTGCTATGATGATAGCTCATTCACCTGATCATTGATCATACATGGGTTCAGAGATGACAGAAATTATGTTGAAATAGGTGATTGATTGGCTTTTGGCTTTTCAAAGACCAGGACTAAAGCCAAACTCCAACAGTAGATTTTGGTAAATAATGAAGCCAAAGATCAACTTCAACATGTTGCTATAGAGATTTGGAGAATGAAAAACAGTGAGTGAGAGATGCGGGTGAGTTGTGCAGAAGTGACTGAGGAGCTTCCTGCCTAAATGCCTACAGAGAATTTGAGAGGAACAAGTCAGTAGCTCCCCCTCTAACCCCCAGGCTCCTGGAGTGATTCAGAACATGGCAACACCTGCAGTGTTGCAGAAGGCGGGGAGATGGGAGGCTGATAACAACAAGAGAGATCTAAGTGTGCAGAAGATGATCCAATCCCTGGTCTCCACTCACCCTGCAGTGGGACACATATTCCTCACCTCCCACACCTGACTTCCACCTGTCTTCTTAAGGAGATTGGACATTTCTTTGCTTTTTGTAGAAGTTGAGAAAGGTCACACATCTAGGAATTCCAGATGTGGAGGAGTAGAAGAGTGGGGAGCACAATTTTTTATAAAGGGGGAAAGGGGGCACCTGCTGGCTCAGTCAGCAGAGCATGCAACTCTTGATCTCAGGGTCATGAGTTCAAGCCTCACAGTGGGTGTAGAGCTTGCTTAAAAAATAGTAATAACAAAAAATAAATAAATAAATAATAAAAAGGGGGAAGGAGTTAAGTCAATGTCCACATATTAAAGACAAGGCCCCTTGTCCCTACCCCCCAACACATACCAACACCAGCAACCCTCTTCCTTTATCCTGCTTCCCTAAAGACAAAAGTGGAGTTTCATTCTCTGGAGAAATGATGTTTAGGCACTGACATATGTGGGCCCCCAAATGCAAAAAGTCTGTTTGTCAGTCATCACCTTGCAGCAAAGCTGGTCATTTGATGAGCCGCACCCTCATACATGGAGTTTACATCTAACTTTGCAAGTCTTATTCTTAAATGTGAAGAGCCGGTCAAAACTCCTGAGGCATTTGAGGAAGGACTCCAACAAAAAACATCAAAATAGAGAAACTGAAAAACAAATGAACCAAAACAAAAAAAACCACAACCTCAAGAGAAACACAGTGAGGCAGAAAGTGGGAGAAAACTATTAAAAAAACTCAGCAATTCATATCTTCAGAAAGACAGAAGAAGATATTATATCCATGAAACAAGAGTTAGAGGCTATCAGAAAAAAACACTTAGAAAATGGGAATATATTGAATATTACATATTCAGTAGATTGGTTGGAAAATAAAGCTGAGGATTTCTTCCAGAATAAAATATTAAAGAAATGGACAATAGGAACCAAAAAATACAAAAGGAAAGGTTTGATCAAGGAGTTTCAACGTCCAGAGGAAAAAAAAGAACGGAGAAAACGAAAGGAATGATTATCATCCAACAAAGAACATGAAAATAGAAGGACATGAGTTTCCAGATTGAAATGACCCATAAAATGTCCATGACATACATACACACGCATGAAATACACACACATAACTATAATACCATGACATTTAAAAACACCATTGATGAGAAGAGCCTAAAACCTTCTAGAGGTGAAGAAAACAGCTACAAAACGACGACAACAACAAATTACATACTAAGGGTCAACCTTTAAAATGCCAACATAGGTAGGGTGCCTGGCTGGTAATGTGCCTCTTGATCTCAGGGTTGTGAGTTCAAGCCCCACACTGGGTGTAGAAATTATTATTTTTTTTTTTTTAATTTTTTTTTTCAACGTTTATTTATTTTTGGGACAGAGAGAGACAGAGCATGAACGGGGGAGGGGCAGAGAGAGAGGGAGACACAGAATCGGAAACAGGCTCCAGGCTCTGAGCCATCAGCCCAGAGCCTGACGCGGGGCTCGAACTCCCGGACCGCGAGATCGTGACCTGGCTGAAGTCGGACGCTTAACCGACTGCGCCACCCAGGCGCCCCTATTAAAAAAATAAAATATATTTTAAAAGAATGATAAAATAAAATACCAACACCGGCAGGTAAACAACAATGCAGCAATTCTTACAAAATTCTGAGTGGAAAGTTATATTTAGTTATCTATTAAATATCCTTATCTATTATCGTATTATCTAAATATCCTTATCCTTATCTATTTAATATCCTACTAAATATTTCCTTAATAGAAATATTAAGGAAAAATAAAGATTTTGTTTTTGATCATGCAAAATTCAAAACATCATCTGTCAGTGCTCTTTGTCAGGAAGCTGATGGAAGAAGTGGCCAGGGTGGGAGGAATAGGGTTACAAGATCTAGAATCCATTAGTGTAGACCATTGCTTTCCAGTAGAAATTATAATGTGAGCAGTATAATTTAAATTTTCTAGTGGGTATATTTAAAAAAAGTTTAAAAGAAGTGGGTGAAATGAATTTTAATAATGTGGTTTATTGAAACCTATATATCCAAAACATTATCATCTCAACATTAATCAATGTATTACCAATGAGTTCTTTTACACTTTTTAAAAAAGTTTTTTTAACGTTTATTTATTTTTGAGACAGAGAGAGACAGAGCATGAACGGGGGAGGGTGAGAGAGAGGGAGACACAGAATCTGAAACAGGCTCCAGGCTCTGAGCTGTCAGCACAGAGCCCGACGCGGGGCTTGAACTCACGAACCGCGAGATCATGACCTGAGCGAAGTTGGACGCTTAACCGACTGAGCCACCCAGGCGCCCCTCTTTTACACTTTTTTTCATACTAAATCTTCACAAACTGGTGTGCACTTCACGCTTAACAGCACACCTCACTTCAGACTAGCCACAATTCCAGTGTTCAATAAGCTGCATGTAGCCAGTGGCTACCATATTGGACAGCATGTTCTAGACTACTTTATGTGTTAGCTGGCTGACATCATGTGAAACATAGCAAAATAGTCCTCAAGAGACTAGGACATGACAGGCAGATAATGGAAAAATCTGAAAAATGGTGAGCCGAGACAGGGTGCCGAATATGGAGGCCTAGAAATGGGGATGGCTTTGGATTTGTGGTGCCAACTGCGAAGACAGAGATTAGAGGAAGAGTGGGTCCTTCCTCCTGGTCAAGGTGAATACTTCCTTTCATATCATGGGCTCCAATTCCTGCATCTTCTCAGGAACATTTTTCCACCATTTTTTCTGTCTTCTATATCTTCAGCCTCAGCCTCTTTTTGGCACCCATGTCTCCCTGTTCCTTGTTCATAACCAACCTCTCTCCAGCTGTTGTCTCTTCTTGTGGGCCTACTCAGTTTCAACGGGGAATCAACCTTCTTTCTTCATTTCCCCAAAGTTCCACTGACAACAGATTGACAGATTGTTGCCTCCTATAGACATTTTCAGAAATAATGAGGTGATGTAGGTTAATTGCAGCTCAAGGAAGGAAACAACAATTGAACATCAGACATTACTCTGTAAATATACATAAATTTTTAAATTGATATACCATCCTAACCTCAGAAAATTTCTCTTTGGTCTTATGTACTCTCCTCTGGATGTCACTTAAATAGCTCTTTCCACTGGGGTGCTTGGGTGGCTCAGTCAGTTAAGTGCCTGACTTTGGCTCAGGTCATGATCTCACGGTTTGTGGGTTCAAGCCCTGCATCGGGCTCTGTGCTGACCGCCTAGAGCCTGGAGCCTCCTTCTGAGTTTGTGTCTCCCTCTCTACCCCTCCCCTGCTCATGCTCTGTCTCCCCTATCTCTCAAGAATAAATGAACTTTAGAAAAGTTAAAAAAAAAAAAATGGCTCCCTCCACCTTTCTTTTATTTGTGTTTTAAATGTTTATTCATTTAGGAGAGAGAAAGAGAGAGAGAACATGAGCAGGGGAGGGGCAGAGAGAGAGGGAGACACAGAATCTGAAGCAGGCTCCAGGCTCTGAGCTGTCAGCACAAAGTCCAACACAGGGGCTCAAACTCACTCCAGGCTCTGAGGTCTCAGATCTCATGAACTGTGAGATCATGACCTGAGCCGAAGTCAGACGCTTAACCGACTGAGCCACCCAGATGGCCCCTCCATCTTTCTACCCAGTTGTCTGAGGACTACTCCCCAGTTCATGTGAAGCACCATAGCTCTCTTCCACCACCCCAAATGAAGTTTTGTCCTGACTTTGCATATATAAGAATTCATTTTTGGCTCAGCTAAACAAGGAATCAATTGCTTTATGACTTTATCGTGAAAGATACAAAGAACTGGCAAAGAGCTTTGAAACTACAGTTCTTGGGGCGCCTGGGTGGCGCAGTCGGTTAAGCGTCCGACTTCAGCCAGGTCACGATCTCGCGGTCCGGGAGTTCGAGCCCCGCGTAAGGCTCTGGGCTGATGGCTCAGAGCCTGGAGCCTGTTTCTGATTCTGTGTCTCCCTCTCTCTCTGCCCCTCCCCCGTTCATGCTCTGTCTCTCTCTGTCCCAAAAATAAATAAACGTTGAAAAAAAAAATTAAAAAAAAAAAAAAAAAAGAAACTACAGTTCTTTAATATAATCCAGTATCAAACTCTTAGGCACAGATTCTACCCACAGAGACTCCAGGGGTGTTGGCTGTTTCCTTCTTATATGATTATCTTACAAACTTTAGAAGTTATCATAATTGTGTTTGCTCAGCTGTTCTCACTGCTTCCACCGGTGCACTGCTGCTAGCAAGCAAAAGGGAAGCATTTCTCTGCATTCCACAGCACTTTTGGGTAAGCTTTGATTCTCAGTTTCTGAGCGCTTATAGAGCTTTTATGCCCCCAAATAGGTTGATTTTCCAACATTACAGTCTCTTCTACTGAAGTTCTTCAGCTTCAAAATTCCATCATCATTTGGCCAAGAACTGCTGGAGGTCTGCCTTGATATCGTCTCATCCCTAAAGTGGGTAAGGTGATGAGGCCTCCTTACCATATGTTAAAAGGGTCTTTGAGATGACATAGGTCCCCACCTCTTACTTCACTGGGGGCCTATGGAGAGAGTTAGTTGGTTGTAGGTCCAGAGCCAAGCCCAGAATTCCTAGCCTCAATTTCATTATTCTTTCCATGACACAAAATATAGGAGTGGGAGGAGAGTCAGGGAGGCAGAAGACATACCTAAAGGCTACAAAATACCACAGTTCTGAGTGAGAAGGGCAGCAAATCCAGAGGACTCTGAAAGGCCCCTGGTTTAAGACTTACCAGGCAGATTCCTGCTGAGGAAATGACAGTGGCGCCACCAGGAGCCGGCTAACTTGTCTGCAGTGTCCTCAGACCAATATTTCCTGACCAGTTCAAGCCATCATTAGTTCCCCAAGGCCAGACATAACTTCTGGGCAAAGAGGGTGATTCTGGGGGAGGGGCTATCCCCCCCAGCAAAGCTTCAGCTTCAGAGATGCAGAGATCAATGAAGTAAAGGAGCCAGGACTGAAAGAGGACATTCTCCCAGGCAGGCAGGAGCGGAGGGAGCAGCCATAGAAAGGCAGGATTTGAACCAGGACAGGCTGAGTGTGGAAACCTAAGACCCTCAAGAAATAGGGCCAAAAATGTCAAATGCTGCAGGAATGAGAGGTAAGGGCTGCAGAAGATTGGAAAGGTTGTTCCTCAAGTTTGTTGTGATGGGAGTAGAGCCAGATTGTGACAGGAGAAGTAAGGGGCTTGTGAGGAGGTGGGGCAGCAAGAATTTACTATTTGAAGAAGCTGGTTGCAGCATTATTCATAATATTCAAGACACAGAGCAACCACAGTGTCCATTGACAAATGAATGGATGAAGAGCATGTGCATTTATTTTATATTATATTATATTATATTATATTATATTATATTATATTTATTATATTATATTATATCATATAAAATAGAGTATTATTTAGCCATAAAAAGGGAGGAAATATTGCCATTTGTGACATTATGGATGGACCTTCAGGGCATTATGCTAAGTGAAATAAGTCAGACTGAGAAAGACAAGTACCGTAAGATCTCACTTACATGTGGAATCTAAAAAAGCAAAACAAAGTTCATAGATACAGAAAACAGATTGGTGGTTTCCAGAGGCAAGGGTCTGGGGTGGGTGGGGTAGGCAAAATGGGTGAAGGGGGTCTCAAAAGGTACAAACTTCCAGTTATAAGATAAATAAATTCTAGAGATATAATGTATAACATAATGACTATAGTTAACAATCATGTATTGTATACTTGAAAGTTGTTAAGAGCATAGATCTTAAAAGCTCTCATTATAAGAAAACAAAATTGTAACTTTGTGTGGTGATGATGTTACCTACACATACTGAGGCGATCATTGGCAATATATACACATAATAGATCATTATGTTGTACACCTGAAAATAATATAATGTTACATGTTAATTATATCTCGACTGAGAAAAAAACCCAGCCTGCCATTGAAAGGAAATAGACATCTAAGAAGGGTTAACAGATAATCTTGGTGTTTATCAATAACAGTTCAATATATGATTTTGAAACTTACATGATACCAGGGTTGAGGAAGTTTCTCCCTTCAAGGAAGGGGCTTGGAGAAAATCTTTTAAGATTATAAACAAAAGCCTCTAGTGGTATAATTAGCACAGGTGGGACACAAGGCTCACTCTTTTTTTTTTTTTTTTTTTTTAATTTTTTTTTTTTCAACGTTTATTTATTTTTGGGACAGAGAGAGACAGAGCATGAACGGGGGAGGGGCAGAGAGAGAGGGAGACACAGAATCGGAAACAGGCTCCAGGCTCTGAGCCATCAGCCCAGAGCCCGACGCGGGGCTCGAACTCACGGACCGCGAGATCGTGACCTGGCTGAAGTCGGACGCTTAACCGACTGCGCCACCCAGGCGCCCCTCACTCTTTTTTTTTAATTAAAATTTTTTTTAAAATTTTATATAAACCCAAGTTCGTTAACGTATAATGTAATAATGATTTCAGGAGTAGACTTTAGTGATTCATCACTTACATATGACACCTAGTGCTCATCCCAACAAGAAGATGCACTCTATTAAGGAAGACAGCTGCATTCTTCATCCTGGGTGCTGGGAAACCTGCCCAGTTCTCTGTCCCTTCCTCCAAGCCATCAATGTATCTCTACCTTCAAGGCCCAGAGGTTTAAGAGGCATATTTTCTAGACTGTCTTCTCTTCTTACAAGCTGCAGAGGGTCTGGGAGAGAGTGGGGAATCTTTGGTGGCCCCAGTTATAATTTCAGGCCATTCTACCTCTTGGCAGAGGATAGGCAACTGGCCTTTTATTGCCATAAGGGAATGAATGAATGAGTACTTGGAATGACATTTCTGAAACATTACCGACTCCTGATGCAAATCGTGTAAGGAACAGTCAGCGACTGAATGCCCAGGGCTGGAGCAGAAGGGTGTGGGGGAATTGAGTGTTAGTCTCTCAGCTCTTGCAAGGCCCCAGACATGAAATGAGGTGAGTTGAACTCCCCACCGGCAGGTGGCTTCTGAATTCCCCACCTTGGAATTGCATGAGGAACGTGCTTTTGTTTCTATCACAGCTTACCAACTGTGTCTTAAAGTATGCCCAGCAAGGCATGGGAATGTTCCCTGTGAAAACATTCTGCTGCTATTTGAGCTTTCAATTCAACAAATGGAAACTAGGAGGAACTAGATGGCTCTGTTACCAGATTTGCAGATGTTTGATATGTGTGCTATCTTTTGTTGCCCATTCCAGAGCTATCAATGGGTACAAGCATAACTATAGTCTTCTGAGTGAAGACTCGTGTCTGTTTTTCCCTTAGATATGGCAAATGGGGCCAGGAAACGCTGGGCTACTTGCCTGATGGTCAAAGGGCAACTGTGCTTTTTGGGGAAATGGTAGAAGGATATAGATCCAGGTCAGCCATAGACTAGGCTGTAAAATTGCCAAGAGGTCTTTGGTCTCCCATTATATGCCCCTGTGGTGGTGCAGCACTGAGCTTAGGAATCAGGACTCCCGGAATCAAAGCCTGGCTCTGACATGAGCTGTATCTTGCACAATTTCCTGGATATCCCAGATGTTGGTTTCCTTGGAGGTATCCTGACCCTGCTCCTATCTCCAGGCGATCGGGGAGTGTGTTGAGTGTATAGAATGTATAGAGTCCCAGTCTCTGGAGGCACATAGACCTGTATTGTAACTACAGCAGAGTCATCTACTAGCTATGGAACTGTGGGAGGAATCTCAGCACCCCCCGCCCCAGACCTGCTCAATCAGAATCTGTGGAAGCAGAACATACATCGTCAATAAGCTTTCTAGATTTCTTAGGCATTCTAAGGTGTGACACCACTGTGTCAGGGTTTCCCCCTTTTCCATCCATGTCCCCATTTTCTTAACATCAGTTTCTTGCAGTAAATTCTTAATTTGAGCTCTTAGAGCAAGCATTTTTTGTTCACTTGTTTTTAACCTATGGCACTGGATGCTTTGGAGAGAAGACTTCAAGAGGTCTTTGAACTTGAATAAGAAAAGAATTACTTCTTTTCAGTAACCTCAAGCTGAAATTAAGCATTTTCTTCCATTATGAGCATAGGCCACACATTCCAGTAGCAGTAACAGCACTGTGACTCTCACCGTAGGAGACACAGATTTTCAGAGCACATTACAGTTGTTGCAGACGTTTAGAAAAATCATACACTCTCATCATGACTTTGACATGATGGTAGCTGAGTTAATAAAGAAACACATATATTGTACCACAATTTAAGAAATTATTTTAGGGACACCTGGGTAGCTCAGTTGGTTAAAGCCACCGACTGTTGATTTCAGCTCAGGTCATGATCTCAGGGTTTATGAGCCTGAGCCCCTTGTGGGGCTCTGTGCTGACAGAGGGGAGCCTCTTGGGATTCTTCTCTCTCTGTCCCTCCTCCACTTACACACACACACACACACACACACACACACACACACACTTTCTCTCTCTTTCTCTCTCTCTCTCTCAAAATAAATAAATAAACATCTAAAAAATAATTATATTTCAATATGATTGGTTTCCTTTGTAATCTCTCTTTTAAAACATGCATTGAAAAATATTATTCTAAGAAAGGGTTGGGCCAGGGCACAATGAATTTAAGAATCCTTGTACTAGACGGTGTCCACTCACAGTGCCTCTCCCAAGATGTAACTAACTCCTTCCTGTCCAGCAGTCTTCCTGCTTACTGAAATGAACCGCTAATGGCTAGGATCTCCAGCAGGGTGAGGGAGCTATCAGAGATGGGAGTGGCCATGGGCGTAGGAGGTTTCCCTCAAATCTCACCTACAGCTTCCTGCACTGACCAGCTCCAGAGGGTGCAGGGACAAAGAACACCGCTCGCACAATTTGCTCAAGCTAGACCAGACTCCCCGATCCTTGCTCCTCGGGTTTGGCCATTTAGAAACATCCATCTGGCATCTCCCGAAGCAGCCAGGCTGTGGAGAAACTCCTCTGGGAAAACAAAGAAAGGAAGACCAGATGTTCAGGTGCCTTTCTTACCGTAGCTCCAAGGGTCTGCGGAGGGATTCATTTCATTCAGACACCCCACCCCATCTTATCCAGGTCCTCCGTTCCCAGGAGGGGACCTGGGACATAGTTGATTAGCTTGATAGCTACAACAGCAGCAACAGGGGCTTATTGTGTGTCAGGCACCACACCCACTGCTTTGTAAATATTGCCTCATTTAATTCTTCTACAACCCAACGAGACACACGATATTAGTTCCATTTTACAGTCATAGGAGGGGAAACGATAAAAAGCAGTTCAGCGACACTTGCATTATCTCTATACTGACTGATATTAACGTACTATCTGCTTGCTCAGTAACTGCTGGATGCTGGAGACCAATGTGTAAAGAAACATATGCAATATGTTACAGATGGTGTAGTGTCCATGCGGTCAGGTGCACGTGTTGTAGCGGTTAGGCACCCAAGCTTCTACCCGGAATCCCGGGGGGCTTAGAATCCTGACTCCACCCTATTGGGCAATGACTTTTCTGTGCCTCTGTCTTCTTCTGAATCAAGGCAACAGTGCCTTCCTCAGTGGGAAGTGGGGAGGATGAAAGATAATCTATGTAAAGCATTTAGTGTAGCACTTGCTACAGTAAGGTCAACATAAGTCCATCATAATTACCATAATTCATAATTCTGTATTTCTTAGGAAAGGCATCAGGAAGTTGATTATACGCAGAATCTTTGGAGATAAGGAGGTAGAACATTCTGGGCATGTCTTGAAAACAAAGAATAACTGAAACATAATGAATTCAAACTGGTCTTAGAGTGCATCTCTTACGTTTACGGAGAAAATATATGCTCTTTCTCTGGTAAAAGTCCCCAGCTTTGTTTGGGAAGTGGCCCTTCCCCATGCCATCGGGTTCTGACTTGGTGCCTCCTCATCGCAGGCCCCAGGGACTCGTTTCTGTTTCCCTCTGGATTTGCTGTTTGTGGGATGAACAGCTGGACTGTTGACAGGTCATTTGTTTACCCATGCTCTGGAGAGAGCCTGCCCAAGGCATGGAGAGCAAGACAGAGCTCCAAGGAGATCATCACAACCTCTGGATCCATATGTGCCTGAAGCTGGACACACACTGGAGACCCCTGACTTGTGACTTTTCTGCTTCACCTATTTGAATTCAGTTTCCATCTTTGTAATTGAAAGAGAACTCCAGACGTAGTTACAGATGTTAATTTGAATATATCCCTGAGTTCTAGGTATACTCCAATTTGATATTTCATTACTTACAGAAGAGTTTTGTCTGCCCACTGCTTACAAATAATAATAATATTAATAATAATAATTCCTATGCCTGATCTCTCTGCCAGCCTGATACCAATTATCGGCTTCAGTAATTTGTTCAGAGAATAAGGAGCAGAGGTGGGATTTAAACTGAAGTTTGATTGCACGTCTGTGAGTTTTCTACTACACCAAGCCTTCTCATCACCTTGAGGTAAAAATGTTTTCCATCTGAATGCATCTTTGGCATTATGATTAAAGTCAATGAATAAACAGATTAATTTAGCAAAACTCACTTTAAATGCCTTTTTTAGGTCGAACATTTTTTGAGAATTGTAACTGGAAGTGGTGCTTTACATTCTATCATTCGAGTCCAACCTGCTGGGCACACCGAAGTCCTTGTTTGCAAGAGGAAAACATGAAATTAAGGCATATTTTACAGTGACTTCTAGGCAAGATAAACTAGGAGGGAATAAACCCGGGAGTGTGTCCTCTGCCTTCAAGTAGCTTGAACTCCAGTGGGGAAGATCCACATATAATGAACTAAACGCCTCTCCTGCAAGCCAGTTAGGTATATGGTACCATCATTGCAAATAATAGGCTATGGCTACAGAGGAAGGACCAAATATTAGTGGGATTGGGTACATCAGGGAAGGAAGACTCCAAGGAGGAGGGGATGTTGAGCTATGCCTTCAAGCATGAGAAGAATTCCTCTGAAGTATGTGTAACTCAAGTGATCTAAGAGTCCACAGTCAAAGCCGGATCCCAGAGCACTCTAAGGTTTCACCGTGGGCCTGCCATCTGCAGACACTGTGCTGGGAGCAGGAGTACAGCAGGAATATCCACAGTCCCGGCCTCATAGCACTGACGGTTTGGCAGAGACAGACCGACCAGGATGTGCAGCTTAAAGCCGTCAGTGTGAAACTAGGGGTAAGCTTCGGGTGCAGCGGGAGCCTGTGGCCGTGGCCCTGTCTCAGGCGGTCAGGACAGCTCAGATGGCCTCTGGCGGGTGAGTGCAGAGAGCGCCCCAAGGGGGCACTCTGCAGAGCAGTAGAAGCCGGTACAGAAAACAAGTGATAACACGACTAGTTGGGGGAAGGACAAGTCCGTGGCTAGAGTGTTTCCAGGTGGACTAGAGCCAGGAGAGGCCATGGGAGAATATGCAGGAACCAGAAGGAGAAGGGCACTGAAGAGCACAAGGGGGATTTGGGATTGCCCCAGTCCCTCCCCTGCCTTTGACATTAGCATAAATCTGAAGAATTCACGTTCTGTGAAATGGATTCAATCAAGGCTTGGACAAAGGACTGGGACATAAGGACAAAGGTCTCACTTCTTTTTTTTTTAATTTTTTTTTTAATGTTTCTTTATCTTTGAGACAGAGAGAGACAGAGCATGAAAGGGGGAGGGTCAGAGAGAGAGGGAGACACAGAATCCGAGGCAGGCTCCAGGCTCTGAGCTGTCAGCACAGAACCTGACTTGGGGCACCAACTCGCGAACCGCGAGATCATGAACTGAGATGAAGGCGCACCCTTAACCGACTGAGCCACCCAGGCGCCCCACAAAGTTCTCACTTCTCATTTAATCCCTTCACTCTCAGCTCAGCCTCACAGAGTTCTGAATTAGCATCTCTGCCTCTGTAGTTACTCAGGGTCCTCAGCTTACCCTTCAGGTTTGCCCCCTAATTTCTTACATACAAATAACCCTGATCCATGGGCTCCTGGAGACCAGAGGCGCGTGACTTCCCTCCACCAGCACCCCAGCCCCATGGCATGTCTTCCCTTTCCTCTCTCTCCATCTCCTCCGAGCTGTGCACAGCAGCTTCCCTCAGCCCGGGGGCCACGGTTTGCTTTAGCGCTCACATCCGCACAGGTAGCTTGGCAAGAGGGGAAGAGAGAGGGAAGCAGGTAGAGGAAAACCCAAGGGCTCTGCTGCTCTCTTTGCCTGCCACCTCAGCCTCAGCCCCGGGTCCTGCTTCTTCTTCCACGTCCCTCATTTCACTTCAGGTCTCCACTTAGGCACCAGCTTAAATGATACATGGACCCCTTGGTTAACCCTGGTCTTCAGGTTTCTCTCACATATCCACATCTGTCAGTTCATCATGAAGTGTGAAGAGGGCAGGTATCAGAACATCTGTGTGTGGACTTTTGAGGCACAGAGCTGCTTTTTTTTTTTTTTTTTTACATTTTATTTATTTTTGAGAGACAAGACAGAGTGCGAGCAGGGGAGGGGCAGAGAGAGAGAGAGAGGCAGACACAGAATCCAAAGCAGGCTCCAGGCTCTGAGCTGTCAGCACAGAGCCCGATGCTGGGCTCGAACCCACGAACTGTGCAATCATGACCTGAGCCAAAGCCGGACACTCAACCAACTGAGCCAACCAGGCAACCCTAGAGGACAGCTTTTTAAATCCTGGGTCAACCTTCTTTTTATACAGGAAGACACTTAGAATCCTTTTTTTTCTTTTTTCACTTGCTTTAGGCATAGGAAAGCAAGAGAAAACTCTAGGATTATAGTTTTTCTCCTCTATGGAAAGGTAGCAGAGGTTTTCACAGACACAGGTTGCCAAGCCCTGGGGCCACTGGGAGAAAAAGCAATACCTCTGAGAGTGAAGTGGGCACCAGAGTCCCTATCCTCAGCCTTTATCATGATGACAATTTATTCTCTTGGGTTTTAGTCACTAAAGGGTCAAACATACTTGGATCTAGAAGTGAATGCAGGAAGTGCGGCTGTAAAATACAGCCACCCCCACAACAAGGAGGAAACCATTCTTCTTTGTCCGACTTAACAATCCTGCCGGGCAGCCAACCGTTGTATTGATGGGTGACCACGAGGGGGCAGAAGAAGATAAAAGTTTTTCTTAGAAGGCTCCTCGTGCCTTGGAGTGTTGGCCTTAGTTTTTTCCAGTTTTTTCCTAGTTTTTTTTTTTTTTTTTTTTCCCAGCTTTCTTTCTATGTATGGTCTGTTTCAGACTAACTTTCTCAGGAAAGGTTTTAGATGAAGTCACAGCGCAATCTTTGAGGCAGAAAGATTTCTCTTTCTCAAGCTGTGTTTCCCAGATTCTTGCGGGTCACTGAGACCCTTTCAGAGAGCCCGTGGAGTCGAAGTATTTTCACACTAATATGAAGACATTATTCACCTCTTTCCCTGGGTTGATATCTGCACCAACAGCACAAAGACACTGATGGTTAAAAATGCGGGCACCTCGGCATGAGTCAAGATACTGGCACCAAACTATCAGTAGTCAACGTATTCTTCACCGTCACACCATTTGCAAAAAGAGGGAGGTGGGGGAGCCAAGAAAAGCCTAAGAATGGCTTTAACCAAGCAGCAAAATCATTAATTTTATCAAATGATGACCTTGAATTCATGTCCTTTAATTCAGTGTGACCACACGGGAGTACACATAAGGCAGTCTTGTTGCGTATCCGAGAAGAATGACCCTCTTGAAGAAAAACACTCGTGCAGTCTGAACAAGAGTCCCTTTTATTTATTTATTTTTTGCAACACCATCTTTCCTTAAAAAAAAAAAAAAAAAGATCTGGCAAACAAATTACGGTTTTTCAAACTTGGGTATTTGGCAGATATTTTCTCAAAAAAGAAAGCGAGCTTATTCCTTTAAGAAAAACAACTAAGCGCATTCGTGCCAGGATTTGTGATAAAATTGGATCTCTCAAGTGAAAATCTAGAAATCCAGAAAACTGGTATCTGTCACAGTGAGCTTCACTAGTTCTCTATATTTGAAGACTCTTCTGATTAATGTGATGATGGTGGTGATAATTAATGAATTTGATATTTTTTGTATTGGATAATTAAATGTGTCAAAAACTTGAAGATCTGTTTAACTCTGTGAACTACTATTTTCCCTTATGCGTGGGTAATAGGTCCATTCAAAGTGCAAGATAGTTCAATGGGTTTTAACGTAACAGAGTACAAACAGCTCATTGCTATGGTTTCAGATTCTATATTGTTATTAATCTTTAAGAAACGAACACTTGGTAGTTTGGTGTAGTATCCACATCCTCCACAAATCCTCCATTAATGCTGCTAAGTGAAACCTGTCTGTCTCTTCCATCTCTCTGCACTGTATAGCTTGAAGCTCTATTTTTAGTAGATATCATATTCCATCTGACATAACACTGTACTTAATTATGAACATTCTGTTTTTTCCCATTAGGCTTTATATTCCTTTAAGTCACAGACCAGATCTTATTTGCAGCCCCAGCAGAAATATTTCTCACAGTGAACATCAAATTTGTTTTTAAGTTTATTTATTATTTATTTTAAGAGATGGAGGGAGAGAGCACGGGCATGCAGGAGAGAGGGAGGGCCAGGGAGAGAGAGAGAGACAGAAAGAGAGGAAGAGAGAATCCCACGCAGTCTCTGAGCTGCCAATGCAGAGCCTGACTTGGGGCTCCATCCCACGACCATGAGATTGTGACCTGAGCCAAAAGCAAGAGCCAGATGCTTAACCAACTGAGCCACACAGGTGCCCCTCAAAAAATTTTTTTATTAAATGGGGTTGAAATCCACTATCTTTGAGAAGCCAACAACATTTAGACATGCAATTCTAAAGAGCTGAAATTAAGTATTTTATATGTTTCTACCCTTGATGTTCTCAGGTATAACTAAGGACATTTCTATCTCCCACAATATGTCATGGATAAAAATAGGAAGGATTCTTTTTCCTTTCCTATTTCCTTAGATGGTGCTCAGCTAAAAGTTCAACTAAACATATATTTATTGAACACTTTGTAACAATTGTCAATCATCCCTGTCTGCTGTTAAAGAAAGTTACAAAGGACTAAATAGCCTTAGGAACTACCCTTGATTAGGAATCAGAGGACGTTGCTACTTTGGACTATACCAAATCTCTTATCAGTGTGACCTTGGACAAATCACGCAATTCCTATTCATCCTCCTCATCTGTAAAAAGGGCCATTCATAAACGATGGGTTCCTTCGTGGACACCGATGCCACAAGCAAGCTTGTGGACCAATTCTGCAAACTTACACAGTATGAGATTCTCAAACCATATAATATATACATACATACATATATATATATATTACTGTATATAATATACATATAATATATAATATACATGGCAGAGATTCTCAAAGTGTAGTCCCTGACCAGAAATATCTACTGGGAATCTGATTCAAATGCACATTCTCAAGCTGTGCCCTATACTGACTGAACCAGAAGCACTGGGTCCTTGGTCTGAGGAACACAGAGCTCTCGTGTTTCCTCTTCTCCAAGTGGAAGGCAGTGCTGGACCTGTGGGGGCTGCACTGGGGTTGTTTGTCTCCATCCTACCAACTCATTGTCCAAGCAGTCTAGAGTGATTTTTTTTTTAATCACTTTTAAACAATTCTGCTTACCAGAGGCTCCCCAGGCCAATAATACCCAGCCTACTTTCCTCATAGACGTAAAGTTCTTAGGGCCAATGGACAAATGTTATGAAAATCTTTGCAAATTGAGAGGAGCCATGCAAAGTTGCCAAGTCTTGGGGAGAAGTCTTATAAAGGAGACAAACAATAAATGGAAGAGACCCTGATGACAGATTCTATAAACTACTCTCAGCTTCTGAAGAAATCATCATTCTGACTGTTTACATAACTTCCCCCTCCCTTGATTTTACTGTTTGTCTGTTTATACTTGAAACAAAGCTATAACAAATGGATAGAGTGAAGACACAGCAATTTCTTTTTTTTTTTAATTTTTTAAATGTTTTATTTATTTTTGAGAGAGAGAGAGAGAGAGAGAGTACGAGTGGGGGAGGAGCAGTGAGAGAGGGAGACAAAGAATCTGAAGCCGGCTCCAGGCTCTGAGCTCTCAGATCTCACGAACCGTGAGATCATGACCAGAACCGAAGTTGGACACTTAACCAACTGAGCCATCCAGGTGCCCCCCACTTTTTAAAAACATTTTAATGTTTATTTTTTGAAGACACAACAATTTAAAAAGAAGCCCAGGGGTGCCTGGCTAGCTGAGTTGGTAGAGCATGAGACTGTTGATTTTAGGGTTGTGAGTTTGAGCCCTATGTTGGGTATAGAGATCATTTAAGAATAAAAAATTTTTGTTAATGTTTATTTATTTATTTTGAGAGACAGAGAGAGAGGGAGTGCACAAAGCATGAGAGAGCATGCACACAGGCGGAGGAGGAGCAGAGAGAGAAGGAGAGAGAGAATCCCAAGCAGACTCTGTGCTGTTAACGCAGACCCCCAAGCCAAACTCACGAACCATGAGATCATGACCTGAGCTGAAATCAAGAGTTGAACGCTTAACTGAGTCACACAGGCACCCCAAGAATTAAAAGTGTTTAAAGTATAAAAAAAAAAGATAAAAGGAAACCCAGTACCCCATGACCAGGATCAGGCTACTTCTCGTGTTTTGGCAGAGATTAAAAGGTAGTGCCCTCGAGGAGTGCCTGGGTGGCTAGCCGGTTGAGCGTCTGACTTCAGCTCAGGTCATGATCTCGCGGTCTGTGAGTTCAAGCCCTGCATCGTCCGTGCTCTGTGCTGACAGCTCAGAGCCTGGAGCCTGCTTTGGATTCTGTGTCTCCTTCTCTCTCTGCCCCTCCCCCACTCATCCTCTGTCTCTCTGTCTGTCAAAAATAAGTAAACATTAAAAAAAATTTTTTTTAAAAGGTAGTGCCCTCTTGAGGGTTCAACTAGAAGGAACACTGTCTTTGATTATGAAGCAAATAGGATTTTCTCCCTATTCCCACGATTCTGTGTAACTTGAATAAAGAATCTGAATTGTTTGCATGTAGTTTGGACCCAATACCCACCACACCCAATAATCCCACCCTCTTTAGTCCTGTCTATGCATGAAACATTCAGTCTTTCTCAAATGCAGAGTTGACTGGTCTCTTTCATTTCTCCCCTCCCTCCTCTAACAAATTGCCTGTGGAAAACTACTTTCCAGAGTAAGAAGAGTAACGGGGCAGCAAACAACCTTGAATCATAAAGCCAGGGTTTTAGTTAGATTTCTGCTATTCACTATATGACTGAGGGTAAATCCCATCTTGACCTCATTTTCCTTAGGGTATTTGAGTGGACGGTATGGCATTTATAAACTACAAAATATTTACAGTGTAAGGTGATATAATCATACTGCTGTTAGCAAAGCCCAGACAGCCAAGTAAAATTATCTTGATCAACATCTTTTGTTTTCCAAAGAAAAAAGTTTCTAGACAAAGAAGGAAGCCATGTTTATCTGTACTAATTAAATGACAGGGAACAAATGAAGATATCCAATTCCTTGAATGTCTATTCAAAACGTAGTAGAGTTAGTGGTTAGCGATGATCAGAGTCTCACATATGTGCTTTTATATTCAGTCTGTTTGTGCTCTATTGTTTATGCTGAAGCCTGTGAAAAAAATCCAGCCTCACCCAGATAAGCTGGAAAGAGGGGAGGTATTTCAACAGCTTCTCAGATTTGCTCGCGGCTTTTTTTTTTCTTTTTGTATATGTTTGTTTCTTTTTGATCTTTTTAGTAATCTCTGCACCCAAGGTGGGGCTCAAACTCACAACCCCAAGATCAAGGGTTGCATTTTCTTCGGATGGAGCCAGCCTGGCACCCCACCTGTGGTTTTTGATGTTTCATATCTGAACTGAGCCTCTACAGGT
Organism: Puma concolor; assembly: GCF_028749965.1. Classification (NCBI taxonomy): domain Eukaryota; kingdom Metazoa; phylum Chordata; class Mammalia; order Carnivora; family Felidae; genus Puma; species Puma concolor. The sequence continues at coordinate 48,811,151 of NC_141672.1, forward strand.
TAAGAGGATCTTGCCTGGTAAAGATAAAGAGGAAGAATCGTCTGGGCAGAGACAACTGCATGGGAAAAGATGCAGGTAAGTGCCGAATTTGCTTGAGGATCAGCTACTTTTCCATGTGGTCTGAAAAAGGCACACATTTGCAATGTGAGATGCCCCTGAAATGTCAGCGGCAACAGTCAAGAACGATGGAATAGTTCCGGGCCAGGAGAGACATGATCAGAAACGAGCCATAGAGAAGGTGTCTGTGGCAAGTAGTAGTACGGAGGACAGGTAGAAGTGACAAGAAGAGACCAGCAAGGAGGCAAACACCAGTAAGGAGGACGCTTGAGAAGCTGACATGAGTGCGGGAATGGGTTTTGAGTCTTTTGTGGTAACCTTGGTTTTGAACCTGGTTTCAATTTACTTCTCTTAGGCAAAATATGACTCTCTCTGGACTTGTTTCCTCATCTGTGAAAAGAAAGGGTAGAAGCCGGCTGACATCGGTCTACCACGCGCTTTCTGTGATTCTGAGAATCTTACTTGCCCTCTGCTGCCAATCGAATTCTGGATGACTTGGGTCCCTTTTTAATCCTTCAATTTTGCTAAAACAAAGGTGGCTCCGTTTGAGATCACAAAGCTGAAATAAAATACAGTTGAAGGTCCTGTTTTGGGCCATAGTTTGGGGTAGAAGTGTGATGATCAAGTTCTCATTCACACCTGCCTTATTTAGCACTTAGTGCAACTGTACCAACTTTTCAAGCACGGTTGATCGGCAACAGTTTGTCTTGCTGAGTTTACAAACTCATGGGGCAGGAAGCACGATTTCAACTCTGAAAATGTGGTAGGTTACTTAGGTTACTCCTTATAAACACAAGGGTTTGCAGCAGGGGTAGAGGCCAGATTTCATGACTGTGACTGGAAATATTAGGGAACAGATGAATCATATAATACAGAGTCTCAGCCGGAAAGCAAATGTATCCCACTGTTGAGAGTTTAATCTCAAAATGCTCTGTGAAATCTAAGGGAGCTGCAAGAACCCTCGGCCCAAGCCAGGTATGGGATGTCATGGTCTATCTAGCATAGACTCCAGCCAGAAGACCTACTGTTGCCTTTTGTTCTTTCCTGGAGGGGGGGGGGGGGGGGAAGGATATGGAAAACAATACTCTGCCACGGAGAAGATTCAGGGGAATAAAAATGAATCATCACTGGCCGCAGGAAGCACTAGGAGTTCTCTAAATGGAATGAGAGTTTCCTCCTGTGCCTTGGGTGGGAGGAAAGGGAGTAAGGGGAAATAGCAGCTGGTTGGGGGAGATAGGAGCTGGAGAAAAGGACACTGGCCGCAGGCCTGAGGCTCACAACCCAGTGCAGAAGGAGCAAACCCCAAGGCACGTGAGTTTATGCTGGTTTCCTGTGGCGGCTCTTAGGGATGTTTTTTTTTTGTTTGTTTTGTTTTTTTCTTGAGCTGCCTCTGGTGATTTCCTAATCAGCTGCCCCAGCCCCCAATTTCCACCCTGTGCAATGTCATCTGCATAAAAATGTGGAGAATGTGACCAACTATTCACGCGTGTCCAGGAGGGCTCTGTGAATTATGAGACTCCACGTGGAGCCTGCTACACAAAGGGTCTCCAACCGGCAGGCTGGAAACACAAATTACTGTCCTAGGCAGGGGAGGCCCAAGGGTCAAGGGGCATCTGGGGCTGAGTCCAGGCCCTGAACTGGGACTTTGGAAGAATTTCAGACACACTCTGCTCCTAGCTGGACCTTGAGGCATGGGATTTGGGCTGGATTTGCTCTTGCTTCTTGTGTTTCGTTAATTAATTAAATTAGTTAATTACTTTTTAAGTATCCTTACATCTCTCCATTTATTTCAGTATTCTTTAGTGTTTCTAAATAATATCTTTATTTTATTTTATTTTATTTTATTTTATTTTATTTTATTTTTTTGAGAGAGAGAGAGAGAGACAGAACGCAAGTGGGGAAGGGGCAGAGAGAGAAGGAGTCACAGAATCCGAAGCAGGCTCCAGGCTCTGAGCTGTCAGCACACAGACCCATGCAGGGCTCAAACTCACCCACCGTGAGATTGTGACCTGAGCCGAAGTCAGACACTTAACTTACTGAGCCACCCAGGCGCCCCCAATAATATCTTTTTTTAAAACCTTTTCTATTAATGTCATTTTCAAACACACAAAATAACAGAGAGGATAATATATTGAACCCAGCTTCAATATTTATCAATATTTTACCGAATTTGTTTTACTTATGTCTCTTCTACTTTTTTAACCTAGAGTATGCAGTTTTAAAGCAATCTCTACATTTCAATTATAAAAACTTCAGAATGTGTTGCTAACAGATAAGGACTTTTATTTTATTTATTTATTTAAAAAAAAATTTTTTTTTTCAACGTTTATTTATTTTTGGGACAGAGAGAGATAGAGCATGAACGGGGGAGGGGCAGAGAGAGAGGGAGACACAGAATCGGAAACAGGCTCCAGGCTCTGAGCCATCAGCCCAGAGCCCGACGCGGGGCTCGAACTCACGGACCGCGAGATCGTGACCTGGCTGAAGTCGGCCGCTTAACCGACTGCGCCACCCAGGCGCCTCAGATAAGGACTTTAAAAAAAAAAAAACAAAACTCTTATGTGCAACATGGGGCTTGAACTCACAACCCCCAGATTAAGAGTCCCATGTTCTACTGACTGAGCCAGCCAGGTGCCCCAGATAAGGACTCTTTTCTTTCTTTCTTTCTTTCTTTCTTTCTTTCTTTCTTTCTCTCTTTTTTTTGAGAGAGAGAGAGAGAGAGAGAGAAAGCACACAGCAGGGCATGGGAGGAGAAGGGCAGAGGGAGAGGGAATGAGAGAGAGAGAGAGAGAGAGAGAGAGAGAGAGAGAGAAAATCTTAAGCAGGGTCCGTGCTCAACATAGATCCCGACCCTGGGATGATAACCGGAGCCAAAATCAAGAGTCAGATGCTCAACTGTCTAAGAAACCCAGGAGCCCCAGGTCTCTTTTTATAACATAACAATACTACTATCATATAGCATACATAATAAAATTAGTATTTAAAAAATTTTTTTTAATTGATTAATTTATTTTGAGAGAGAGCACGAGTGGGGTAGGGGCAGAGAGAGAGAGGGAGAAAGAGAATTCCAAGCAGGTTCCTCACTGTCAGCACAGAGCCTGATGCAGGGCTTAAACTCATGAACTTTGAGATCATGACCTGAGCTGAAATCAAGAGTCAAATGCTTAACCAACTGAGCCACTGAGATGCCCCCAAATTAGTGTTTTATTTAAAGTTTATTTATTTATTTTCAGGGGGGAGGGAGTTGCATAGAGAGAGGGAGAGAGAGAATCCTAAACAGGCTCTGTGGTCTCAGCGTGGAGCCTGACTCAGGGCTCAATCCCACAAACCCGTGAGATCTTGACCTGAGCTGAAACCAGGAGTCAGACGTTTAACTGACTGAGCCACCCAGGCACCCCCAAATTAGTAATTTTTTTAATATCATAGAATCACAAAGACCAAACATATTTCTTTTTTTTTTTTTTTAACATTTATTTATTTTTGAGACAGAGAGAGACAGAGCATGAACGGGGGAGGGGCAGAAAGAGAGGGAGACACAGAATCGGAAGCAGGCTCCAGGCTCTGAGCCATCAGCCCAGAGCCCGACGCCGGGCTCCAACTCACGGACCACGAGATCGTGACCTGAGCTAAAGTCGGACACTCAACCACCTGAGCCACCCAGGCGCCCCCAAACATATTTCTTATTATACCACAGAATCGAAACGATATCCACACATAACACATATTGGTTCCTCTCTCCTTTTTTTAATGCCATTTATTTGTAGGAGAAATTGGATCATAAGTTCCTATAAATTTCCCACATCCTAGATTTGGCTTATTGCATCCTTGTGGTATTTTTCCCAGGATCCCTACTTCCTTTTCATTAGGAAATGTTATTTAGAGACTACCATCTGGGCATGAGGGATATTCTTTGCCACTGAATTGTCATTGTTTTGTGGATTTTTCAAAGCAAACAGTGAGAAAATACTTATTGTTGAAAATGAGAAAATTGAGTCCTATTAATATTTCCAAGTTTAATTCATGGATGCAAAGTTTTTACATAACTTGCTCGATTTTATATTTGTATCTTATTTCTCCTTTGCTGAGTAACTTGGTTTCTATGATATTAACATAATCACTCATTAGCTTTAGTTTACAACACATTTAACATAGATTAAGATTTTTTTGCAATAATTTCATGGAAGCAATATTGTCTCTGAAGTCTCTGAGGATACTGATTGTAATTCCTTCTTGCATTAATGTTTTCTTTTATTCCTTTTATTGTTTTGTTTTCACTATGAAGATTTTCTTAAATATCTGGTAAATCCTGGCTCTTGATTCAAAATAAGAGATGCTAAAACATCAGTATTACTATGTTAATAGTAATATTAATATTACAATAATGTTAATATTACAATAGTAATATTACTAAAATAAGAGTATAAAATCATACTATTACTATGTTAATAGTAATATTAATATTACAATAATGTTAATATTACAATAGTAATATTACTAAAATAAGAGTATAAAATCAAAGAAATTAAGTAAAAGTCCTATAATCTTCCATCTGAATAGAAAATATCAGTATGAACTTTTTTTTCTTAAAATAAATAAAAAATACATATTTTATTGCTCTCTATCCCTTGAAAAGGCCTAGAAGCAATGATAGTTCAGTAGTAACATGCGCACATTCAGATTCTGGTCTCTACCATTCCCACTAAGAGAAACCAGAAAATGGTTTCTAGAACTAGAAAAATGCCCAATTCCAAGTCTAGGGAAGGAAGATAACAAGTGAGTCTGGGACATCATTTTATGTCAAAGAAGCAATAAGCCTTTCGAAACAAATGGAATCACATCGAAAGGACACAAAAGTCACCGTTGAGGCTCCCATTTACCAAAGATGGGGCAATTTGAGCATGAAAAAGAATCAAATGCATAAAATTCCTGAGTTTATAATGGTTTGCAAAAATGTTTCATTGGCCATCTTTGGAGCTTGCTGTGACACCATGTCATTACTCAAAATTGTATCGAAAAGGAAAATATGAAAGATTTATCCTGCCTTTCTTGTATGTACTATATTTCAGGGTAACCGAATTATTGATGAGGAAAAGGTCTTTATAGAATAATTCCAACCTGTAATGCAGAAAAAATGACAATTAGAAAATCATCATTTTAGGGGCGCCTGGGTGGCTCAGTCGGTTAAGCGGCCGACTTTGGCTCAGGTCATGATCTTGCGGTCCGTGAGTTCGAGCCCCGCGTCAGGCTCTGTGCTGACAGCTCAGAGCCTGGAGCCTGTTTCAGATTCTGTGTCTCCCTCTCTCTGACCCTCCCCCATTCATGCTTTGTCTCTCTCTGTCTCAAAAATAAATAAACGTTAAAAAAAAATTAAAAAAAAAAAAAAGAAAATCATCATTTTGCACCCCCAATTATCTAGGCAACGATCATCAGTGTTCTGTAAAACAATTAGGTTAAAAGTCAATGAAGAACTTCATAATGGAAGTATCATCTGAATCCACTGATTCCCTTGGTATCATTAAAAGTAAAACAACTAGGGGGCACCTACGTGGTTCAGCATCCAGTTCTTGTTTTCGGCTCAGGTCATGATCTCATGGTTCGTGGGATTGGACCCGAGTGGGGCTCCTCGCTGACAGAGCAGAGCCTTCTTAGTTTTCTCTCTCTCCCTCTCTCTCTGCCTCTGCCCTGCTTGCGCTCTCTCTAAAAATAAACAAACAACAACAACAACAACAACAAACATACAACAACTGGACTATATAATGATGTCCTATTGTAGGAAAAACATACCACCACTTAGGAAGTCTTTTTGCCTAAAAAAAGTCAAACCTGAATCTCATCAACTCAGTAGGCTTAGCTGTCAGTTTGCAGAAAACAAGAGGAAGAAAAGAACAATTTAAACAAGATCGCTAAGATGCCAAAATCCTGAATAAGATATTCTGTAAGTCGGATGAGCTAGTTTCTCCACAAAATAATGACATAAAAAAATAGAAGTATGGATTTTTAGAGGATAAAAGATACCTAGGAGATATAATAACCAGATCCAAAGTAGGGATCTTCTTTGGATCCTTCTCTGAACAAACTCACTATAAAATACATCTTTAAGATAATCAGGGAGATTTGACTATAGGTTTAATATTCAGTGACGTAAAGGAATTATTTTAGTTGTATTATCATAATGGTGTAAGTGCCATTTTTAAGCCTTTTGATCAGCAAAATGTAGATACGTATTGAAGTATTTCCAGATGAGTTAAAAAATTGATGAAACTTGGTAATAGGTACATGTGAGTTCATTATACTGTTCTTTCTACTTCTGAGCTCAAAATTTTCTATCATTAAAGGTTTTTAAAAATAAAGGAAAAGGGGGACGCCTGGGTGGCTCAGTCGGTTAAATGTCTGACTTCCCCTCAGGTCATCATCTCGTGGTTCGTGAGTTTGGGACCTGCATCAGGCTCTGTGCTGACAGCTCAGGGCCTGCTTCAGATTCTGTGTCTCCCTCCTTTCCCCACTCGTGCTTTTTTTCTCTCTCTCTCAAAAATAAGTAAACATTAAACAAAATTTTTTTAAATAAAGGAAAAGATAAATTCTTGGTGAATAGTTGAAATTGAAGTTATCTCTAACCATAGCTTTAAAAACAATAGGAAAAGTAAATCTTGGTTAACATAGAACATGGGGAAAAATAAAGGAAACTGGATATTTCCAAAAGCAAATTTAAATGAACAACATAATCTGATAAACTAACCACCTCCTCTGTCTCACTCCATTTCTCTGTATGTTGTCACTAGCAGTTTTCTAGATCTCAAACATCTTCTCTTCCATAGGATTCTGGTAACACACAAATTCCATTTTTTTCTGACTCTTTTTTTCTTTTTTTTTTTTAATGTTTATTTATTTTTGAGACAGAGAGAGACAGAGCATGAATGGGGGAGGGGCAGAGAGAGAGGGAGACACAGAATCAGAAGCAGGCTCCAGGCTCTGAGCCATCAGCCCAGAGCCTGACGCGGGGCTCGAACTCACGGACCGCGAGATCGTGACCTGAGCTGAAGTCGGAGGCTCAACTGACTGAGCCACCCAGGCGCCCCCTGACTCTTTTTTTTCTAGCACTCTCTCCCTTCTATTTGTATTTGTAATGCCACCTAATGCATGCTGTGCTGCAATTTCCCATGGTTAATATAATTTCTAAGACTTCAGTTTGTCTTCCATGGTTGTAAGTTTGATTTATTTTTCCTGCAGTCACTAAAGGAGGCACCCAAACTGCATAAGTAAATCCTCTTTGGATTGTAGTACAGGTCGGGGCACAACTCATTCCTCCTAAGCCAGGTTGCTTTCTCTCCAACGGTGATTCCTGACTTTGTCACTTCTTCTCTGACACTAAATTTGGCGGGCATTTGTCTCCCAAGCCTAATACCCACCATGGACTCACTACGGTGACTTTAAGCAGAAATGAATTTTTCAATTTCTGAAAGCCAGCCTTTTTCACAACACAGCTAACAACTAGACCAGCTGAAGAATGAGGACTCTCCCAGTACAGACTTCTCCTTCTTTTCTGAGGCAAATGCTGGGGGAGGGAGGGGTGCAGAGGGGGGAACAAAATGAACCTTGTGCTCTGCCCTTAAGGTCAACACATTGAATATGGCCTTGTGTGTGTTGTGAATGTACAGCATATGACATCACGCATATTCACTGGGCTTTCCCTACTGACAGAGTCCCACTCATGACCCAACTTCTCTTTTAAGAAAGGCGCTCCTGTAACTTCTGACGTTATTTTACTATCCTGGTGCTTTTACCTTTTTTCCTTTCATAGCCATGACTCTTCTTGTTTCTCTGACTTGCTCCTTTTTCCCTCTCTCCTGTCCTCTCTTCAATTCTGCTCTCCTTTTTCTGTCCTTTCTTTTCCTCTCCTCAACTTCCCCTGCTCTCTCTTTCCCTCCTTTTCTTCCTCTCTCCCTGTTGCCCTTTCCATTCTTTGAGCATAAAACTAATAGACTCCTGACCTCAACTATCAACTGTAGGTGGGTAAACTGAAGCCTTTTAGATCACTATCGCCCAAGTTCCAATCTTGCATTTCCAACAGACTAACCGATGTTTGTATTTGGATATCGCATTATTAAGTCCAAAATAAAATTTATAATCTCCCAAAGACATTCTCCCTCCCGTTTGACTTTGTGACTGACACTTCCAGTCTCCAAGCTGCCCAGACTTGGAGCCTCATACCCATCTCTTATTCTCTCCTTAATGACTCTATTGAGAAAAGGAACACATTTTGTTTTTTCAGCCTTTGAAATGCGTCCTAGCCCATCCCTCCTCTCCAATTCTACCAACATCATGGTGGTCTGGGCCCTTGTGCTGAATTATAATGATGACTCCTCTATGCCCTTCTTCCCTCTATTCATTTTTTCCCTTGGGTCCCCTGGGTGCACTGCCAACCCAGATGATTCTGTCTCACACACTGCTTGGCTCATATCATACTTAAAATGTGTCAATACCTAACCTTCTCTGTAGGAACACACATCCTCATGCTGGCATTTGAAATTTTTTACAATCATTTCTACCTGATCTGCCCAACCTTCTCACTATCCAGAAGAGTTTCCTCCTGATGGTGTATATGGTGTTCATTTCCTGTCCAGACCCTTCCTTATTCTCCCATTCTCATTTCAGTTACCATGCTGCTTCCTTTCCACCCATCTATGACCTATCCATTCTCCAAGTCCCTATGAAACCCTCGTCCTTCAGAAGGGATTTATGGATGAAATGACTAGATTCTTGGATTTGCTTTAATATAATCCAGTGGGCAATTAAAAAGTGTATAAATGAGATGATCCGGACATAAGTTGACATGTTAGATATACAGGGGTTCATCAACCGAGTCTCTGTACTTTTGTATATGTTTGAAATCTTCCATTATAGAAAGTTTAAAAATAAAAATGAAATGGAAGCTGGAAGTATAGTTCTGAAACATGGTGTCTTATACAAGCAGGACTCATCAAGAGGTGGGGAGGATGCCAGCAGAATGTCCAACTGGTCGTGGGGAGGATTGGTGGAGAAGAGGAGGCTGGTGGTCATGTAATTTCCCAAAAAATTAGATTCCACGAGATTTGTGTCTGTTCTGTTTGTTGCCGTACCCAGCATATGGGATGTTCCTGATCCTCCATAGTATTTGTTGAATTAACTTGTCGAGTAAATAGATGATCTATAAGTCAAGGTAGATCTGAGAACAGCCTGCAAATCCATTCTGTCAAAGAGGAAAATGGACCTATTTCTCTTGAGCTCTAAATTTGTTCATAGTGTACTGCAAAAACACGGATAAAGGCATCAGACAGTTCATCCATTCAAAAGGTTGCCATTGTGGCTTCCCATGCTTCATGTGTGAATAAAACAGAGCACAAAGAAATCTTTACCCTCTGGGACTTATATGGTAGAGGAGGTACAGGCAAGAAAACACATGGTCCAGAGAGATAAATGCAGAATGAGGTACATAGTGTCATGGGAACACAGAAGAGGCACACTGACTCTGGAGGCCCAGGAAGTCTTCCCAGAGCTGCAAGCCTTGCAAGGCCAAATAGGCATTGGCCTTGTGAAAAGGGAAGGAAAGACTGTTTCAAGCAGACAAAACAACTTGGAGAAGAGAGGAACAAGTGAAAGAAGTTTGCTGAGGGTGAGTCATAGAAGAAAGGAGATCAGACAGAGTGGTTGTGAAGCATCCAGAGATTAAGACTGGACAAAAAGGGAGAAGCCAGATCCTACAGGGTATTGTAGGCTAATTTAAGGAAAGTGAACTCAATATAAGAACCTAAGAGAAGACCTTGAAAAGTTCTGCAGCATCCAGAATGATGTACTCAGATTCTGCATTTTAGAAAGTCCCATCTGGCTAAAGTGCAGAGAACGCATGGGAGGATGGAAGCAATGGGGCCCTAGACAGCACAAGGAGTTACAAAGCTGTACAGTCATTTTATTTATTGATTACATTTTTTAATACAATTTGTTGTCATGGGGCGACTGGGTGGCTCAGTCGGTTAAGCGTCCGACTTCAGGTCATGATCTCACAGTTCATGAGTTCAAGCCCCGCGTTGGGCTCTGTGTTGACAGCTCAGAGCCTGGAGCCTGCTTCGGATTCTGTGTCTTCCTCTCTCTCTGCCCTTCCCCCGCTCACACTCTGTCTCTGTATCTCTCAAAAATAAATAAATGTTAAAAAAATTTTAATATAACTTATTGTCAAATTGGCTAATGTACAGTATGTAAAGTGTGCTCTTGGTTTGGGGGTATATTCCCGTGGTTCGTCACTTACATACAACACCCAGTGCTCATCCCAACAAGTGCCCTCTTCTGTGCCTATAACCCATTGTCCCCTCTCTCCCGCCCCCATCCACCCTCAGTTTGTTCTCTGTATCCAAGAGTCTCCCATGGTTTGCCTCCCTGCCTCTCTGTTTGTAACTGTTTTTTCCCCTTCCTTTCCACCATGGTCCTCTGTTAAGTTTTTCAAGATCCACATATGAGTGAAAACACATGATATCTGTCATTCTCTGACTGACTTATTTCACTCAGCATAATACCTTCCAGTTCCATCCACATTGCTGCAAATGACATGGTTTAGTTCTTTCTGACCTTGCCTATGAATGGATGGGTGGGGGTGGGGGGAGAGCATTACAGACATTTCAGGGTGGATGGGGAGGCACTTCTTCAAAGTAGGAAATGAGGAAATGAAGTAGTTATCTATCTGTATGGACCTTCCTCATTCTAATGTGCCTTTTCCCCCCCAAATAGCTTTTATTTGGGGAAATAAAGAAACATCTCAAAAATGTTCCTACTGTATAGGGAGTGCCGGTCTAGGAATGGATGGTGATGCAAAGAAGGGGAAAGATTGGTTGGTGGCCTGAGAATGAGGAAACCCGGTCCTAGTCTGTAAGTGCCATTTCCATCATGCCATTAACTTTGTTTCACCATACATGTTCTTGCACTCCTTTCGTTCACTGTCTCCTTCATGAAGGTTGGTTTGCTTGAATACTTCCTATTTCTTGGTTGTGGGCTCATCTCTATGGTTGAGATTCCCACTTAGATTCTCTGTCACATCTGTGTGTATGGTCTTCCTGGGAAAGAACCAAGAGTTGTCCTTGTGACTTGCCTGCATTCTGGCCTGTTTTCAGGAAGAGAAAGGACAGGATGTGTCACCCGGCAGGGCACCTTACTGGTTTGTCTGGTGGATGTTGGTACTCACCATTTCCCATTAAGGTCATCAGCCATCTGCTGCCCTGTCTGTGATCTGATGGAGCCTGGAGGCAGACACACTGTCATTGCTGCCTGGCTGCTGTTGCTGTGACATCTGTGTACCCTGTCTGTTGCTCTGGACTCCCTTCTGCTGCAAGTTTATGCAGCCTCCAATTGTATACACCCACCCCACCCCCCACCCTCCCCAGCCTCCCCGCTTAGTGCGCTTCAACTTTTCTCGGGAGTCTCAGATGAGTCTGGACTATATATTTCCCTTTCAATCCAATCTTGTAAATTTTTATTCTTTTATTTTTTTTAAGATTTTATTTTTATGTAATCTCTACACCCAATGTGGGGCTCAAACTTACAACCCTGAGATCAAGAGTTACATGTTCCACCAACTAAGCCAGCCAGGTGCCCATCCATTTTTATTCTTTGTTTATGACCAAAGTCTTCTCTAGGTGGTTTTTTTTTTTTTAAGTTTATTTATATCTATTTTAAGAGAGAGAGCACGTGCAAGTGGAAAAGGGGCAGAGAGAGAGAGAGAGAGAGAGAGAGAGAGAGAGAGAGAGAGAAAATCCTAAGCAGACTTAGCACAGAGCCCTACGTGGGGCTCGAACACATGAAGCATTGTGAGATCATGACCTGAGCTGAAATCAAGAGTTGGACGCTCAACCGAGTGAGCCACCCAGGTGCCCCATCTTATCTCGTTTTTAAGCACAATTATTTCTAGGAATTTGGAAGAAACTGCAACTTATACTTGGTCCACCATTTTGAAATGAAAGTCTTGGTTCTGACTAAACCACCCAACCTTTGACAGTCACTGGGATTTGTGTTAATTCGCCCATCTTTGTGGAAATGAGAAGGGGACATGAAAATTTGGTTAGAAAGCAGGAACAATTTTCTTAAAGCTGATTTCTTATAAACACCTGAATGGGAAGTTAGAAGTTTGTATCCAAAAGAGTATTTTTTGGTTATTGGGAAATGGGCCACTCAAAGTCTGAAACACACTCAATGTTAGAAAAATATCCCTATTTGCCTTTCAGAGTTTGAGAATTACATACTCTCCAACTGAGTGAATATCAAGTGCCTGGATCTGGTGGAACTGCCTCCTCTGGGATGACAAACACTTTGGTTCCAGGCAGCTGGGGAATTTATGGACATCTGAATCCAATCCAGCTGAGCAGGAGAGAAGCTTGGGAAGGAGCCAGTCAGGTGCAGGACAAAATTAGGGCTACAGCTGGAGGGAGAGAATTCCATGAGGGGGAGGGGCAGCCTGAGGGGCTGAGTCATCAGTGCAGGGAGAATTCTTAGGGCTCTGGAGTTGTGGTTAGGCTTTGGTGTTGAAATGAAATTTTGGCTTTGATCCTCTGAGAAGGGGCTGATCCTGTTGAGAGAGATTCCAATTGGAGGGTCGTCTCTATTTCATGGAGAAGAGAACAAATTGCAAAGTCCTGAATAAAGAAAAAAAGGTTTTTGTTTGTTTATTTGTTTGTTTAGGGGGAGAAGTGTTTTAGTCTATTCAGGTACAATGGAAACAGAAACAGGATTTAATAACTTAGTTAAGAAATCTGCTTTGTTTCCTTTCAAGAAACTGTATAAAAAGATTCAGGACCACATGACCATTTTCTAAAATTTAAATGAGCGTGGTCTGCAAAGGGTGGGCGTAGGATGTGGGGGCGGGGAGGGGGACTAGCCAAGAGAGGATTAAGTGTGGTGCTTGAACTTCAGGGCTCTCACTTACAGGGACCCCTTTCAGGGCTCTGACAATGTGTTCACTTGGTCATATGCTTTTGTAAAATTTGCAGAAGTGAAACCAGTATCTCCTTCCACCCTGACTTCCCTCCATCACCATCCTTTCATATCACGTGGCAAGCAGCTAAGGGTATTTCGGGCTCTGACTAAAGGGATGTCAAAGCAAAGATACAGTGAATTTCGTTCAGTGTGATGTATTTACATAGTTTGCAGGCACTTCTGGGCATAGTTCTTGCCAGCTGTTTGAATGTAGCAATGGCTTTTGGGAATGCTCTTTTTTTTTAATTGAGATATAACTCATATACCATAAAATCGAATCTTTTAAAGCATATGATTCAGTTATTTTAGAGTATTCACAAGGCTCTGCAACTATCACAACTATTTGATTCTAGAACCTTTTCACACCCCGCCTTCCCAAAGAAACCCCATTAGTTACTCTCCATTCTTTCCTTCCCCCGTGGCCAGCCAGCTCCTGATCCCTTAATCCCCTCTTAATCTACTTCCTGTCTCTCCAAATTTGCTGATTCTGGACACTTTCTATAAAAGAAATAATACGGGGCGCCTGGGTGGCTCAGTCGGTTAAGCATCCGACTTCGGCTCAGGTCATGATCTCGCGGTTCATGAGTTCGAGCCCCGCGTCAGGCTCTGTGCTGACAGCTCAGAGCCTGGAGCCTGTTTCAAATTCTGTGGCTCCCTCTCTCTCTGACCCTCCCCCATTCATGCTGTCTCTCCCTGTCTCAAAAATAAATAAACGTTAAAAAAATTAAAAATAAAATAAAAATAAAAGAAATAATACGATATGTGACCTTTTGTGTGTCTGGTTTTTTTCACTTCGCACAATGTTTTCAAGGTTCACTCCTGTTATAGCATGAGTCAGTTCTTTATTCATTTTTATGGCTACATAACACTCCATTTTGTTCATCCATTCCTCGGTTGGTAGACATTTTGGTTATTTCCAGTTATGCTCTTCCTGACCAATGTGTGAACTCAGCTAACGTGAAGCTCCAGAACCAGTGGTAATATCACACTATGAAGATACCCCAGGGTGTCCAGTGCTGGAAGTGTGACTTGTGGAGGAGAAACACTTTGAATTATAGAGTCAGAAGCTATCATGTCAGAGGAATGACTACCTTTATCAATTCTCCATGTAGAAGTGATGTAACAAAACTGTTGTCAAATGAAGGTATTATCAAAATTTTTGCATCCCAAATATGTAGAAAGACATATAGAGGTGTATCAGTAGCTAGTTAATTAAAATATCTTTTTTGGGGGGGATATTTTTTGTTAATTATCAATTTTTTCAAAACATATGCTTTGTGGTTTATTTTCTCATTTTAAATAAACACTTTTAAATTTGAGTTTATATTTGTAATTTGGCATTTCTTTTCTTAAAGGCCCTAAATCATATATACAAGCCCCTCAAAATAAGGATCCACCCTGCTCTGAAGTGATACTTTTAACTCCCCTGCTTTTTTTTTTTTTTTTTAAAGTTTATTTATTTGGGGTGGGAGGGGCAGAGAGAGAAAGAGAAAGAGAATCCCAAGCAGGCTCTGCACCGACAGCTCATAGCCTGTCACGGGGCTCGAACTCACAAACTGCGAGATCATGACCTAAGCCACAGCCAAGAGTCTGAAGGTTAAGGACTGAGCCACCTAGCCCCACCCCCACCCCCCTTTTTTTTTGGTAGTACTACTTAGAGGTGGCCAGGTGCTTGTGTGAGATTTCCTCCTAGGGAATTATACAGCAAGTTGCTCATTTTGTTGCTTTCCACCTTCTCATTGTCCATTCTTTCCTTTTTCAGCTCGCGAACACTTTCAGGAAAAACTAGCTCAAGCAATACCTTATTACCTCATTAAATATGCAATACCTTGAAGAGCTGCTGTGATTGATTAAATACTGTTCAGCAAATATTTCCCTCTAGGCTCCCCTTCCCTGTGGGACAGAGTCTTCTTCCCCTCCATTCCCGGGTTCCCACCGTGGGCTTGGCCATGTGACTTGCTTTGGCCAATGGGATGTGGACAGAAGTCCACGTGACACTTCTGAGCCCCAGAAGCCGCTTTAGATCATGTTCTGGGAGCCAGAGGTCCTTCAGCGTGGGTCCCGCAAGAAGTCACTGGTAGCAACCTAAATCCTGAACCCGAAGCTCAGCCCAAGGAGGAGCTGCTGCCGCTGACCTGCAGACCGTGAGTGAGAAATAAACGTTGACTGTTCCAAGCCACCGCGTTGGGGATTGTCTGAAACACACTGGGGCTGCAGCAGGAGCTGACTAATGCAGATGCACGTTCCCAGTATGAACAGAGAAGCCAGTTATCATTTATCTCTCGGGAGACAGCTGAGTTTGGTCCCAAAGGTCAAACTTCCAAGATCCCTGACAGCAGATCCCAGTACACCACCTTCCTAGGCTCCTAATTAGAAAAAAAAAAAAAAATGTTCATTTTTGAGAGAGAGGGAGAGAGAGAGACAGAGCGTGAGCGGGGGAGGGTCAGAGAGAGAGAGAGGGAGACACAGAATCCGAAGCAGGCTCCAGGCTCTGAGCTGTCAGCACAGTGCCCACCAGGATCTGGAACTCACAAACCTCACAAACCTCGAGAACATGACCTGAGCTGAAGCCGGTTGCTCAACCCCGCAGGCGCCCCTCTAGGCTCCTAATTTAGCACTTTTCCATCTTTCAAGGAAGTCCATTTCTGGGTTGAGGACCTGCCTCCTTTTCCCCACCTCTGGGCAGGTATAATTTTAAGTACAAGTCGTTTCATTGTTTCTACTCTCTATAATAATATTTTTGTCACTTCACTTAAACCGCTTCCAAAAGCAGCCCACTACACTTCTCCAAGCCTCTAAATCTATCGCTTCAATTTGACAACCCAATCAAAAATGGAAAAAAATCTCCGGGACTCTTTTTTTTTTTAATGTTAATTACAGTTAAATTTATCATGTTTTTGTGTGTTGGTGGGAGATTAGAGTCAAAAAGACAGACTATTTCAAATATAATAAATCTTGTCAGAAATTTTCTGAAGTTGAGAACATTTCATTAGGTTATAATGTCTTTAACTTTACTAAAATTTCTTCTTTTTAGTTGGGTAATATTTTCTCTGCATAGCATGATAACTCAAAGTGAATTATGTCCAAACTTACTTTCTTTCCTTTCCTTTCCTTTCCTTTTCTAATTTACATCCAAGTTAGTTAACATATAGTGCAACAATGATTTCAGGAGTAGATTCCTTAATTCCCCTGACCCATTTAGCCCACCCCCCACCCACAACCTCTCCAGCAACCCTGTTTGTTTTCCATATTTAAGTCTCTTATGTTTTGTTCCCCTCCCTGTTTTTATATTCTTTTTGCTTTCCCTCCCCCTTATGTTTATCTGTTTTGTGTGTTAAATTCCTCATATGAGTGAAGTCGAATTTGAAGATATTTGTCTTTTTCTGACTGACTTATTTCGTTTAGCATAATACCCTCCAGTTCCATCCACGTTGTTGCAAACGGCAAGATTTCCTTTTTGATTGCCGAGTAATACTCCATTGTATATATATACCACATTGTCTTCATCCATTCATCTATCAGTAGACATTTGGGCTCCTTCCATACATTGGCTATTGTCAGTAGTGCTGCTATAAACATGGGGGTGCATGTGTCCCTTCGAAACAGCACACCTGTATCCCTTGGATATATACCTAGTAATGCAATTGCTGGATTGTAAGGTAGTTCTATTTTTAACTTTTTGAGGAATCTCCATACTGTTTTCCAGAGTGGCTGCACCAGTTTGCATTCCTACCTGGGATTCTTTGATCAAAGGATTAAACTTTCAGAAATTTAGCCTAGGGGCACCTGAGTGGCTCAGCTGGTTGAGCATCAGACTTTGGCTCAAGTTGTGATCTCATAGTTCATGATTTTGAGCCCCACATCGGGCTTATTGCTGTCAGTACAGAGCCTGATTTGGATCCTCTGTCCCCCTCTCTCTCTGCCCTTCCCCCATTCACTCTCTTTCAAAAACATATAAAACATTTAAAAAATAAAACAAAGAAATTTAGACTAAAAGAACAATCACACAAATATGTAAAAATGCATATAGAAGAATGCAAAATATGAGAAACAACCTAAATGGCCAGCTATAGGGGATAGGTGAAATAAAGTATATGAATCCAAGGGGATACTCACACCACTATCATTAAAAGTGTTAGAGTGAAAATGTGTTTATGGACATAGAAAGGCAAAGGTTGCCAAACAGAATGTACCGTGTAAACTCATTTTGTGAACCCAAAATCTGTGTATATATCTAGAAAGATATATGCCGGTTGTGTTTTACAGTGGTTATATCTGGTTGTTAGAACTATGAGTGGTCTTTGCTTATTTCATTTTGTTTATCATTTTTTCTTCTTTTGCTACCCATATTTCCTAATATTCTGCAAAGAGCATGTTCTACTTTTGTAGTGAAAATGAAGTAATTATATTGTCATTTTGACCTTCAGAACTGTTTTCAATGAATTGAGAGGATCTCTTTTTTTTTTTCTAATTTTCAGTTTCATTTTCTAGATACTCAGGGGTCAGGGGTGTAACGCAAAGAAGATGACGAGGATGGTGATGGGGGCAGTTCTGTTCACAAAAGGATAGCAGGTTTAGGCATGCATGGAGGGAGAAAGGGAACACAAAGCAAGGCTCGCACAGCAATCTGGGCCGTACAGGTAAAGATGGATTTCCTCCTGCGCCCTTCCTATAAAAATTAAGCAGTTTCTAATGAGCTTGGGATTTCCGTTTCCTGACGGAATGCAAGTCAACACAAGATGGAAGCAGTGATGCTTAGAGGCCTGGTTGGAGAGGAAGTGACAGATCCAACTGAGGACATTTTCACTTGATTATATTTTGCCCATGGCAGTCAGGAATGAGCAACCTTTTGTTGCTGGAGGATCAATTCAGGAAGAATGAGTTCCTGAGAGGTTTACATGACATATAGCAGACCACACGGGAAGCTGGTGGTGGAGTCAGACTTTGACTTCCAGCCCAGTGCATATTCTACCCATGCCATTTCAAGAACTGCTGAACAGACAGACTCATGATGGCCACAGTGACAAAGTTAACTCAGAGTTAGAGAAAAAAGCCGTCCCTGCCTACTCATGAGTCTGAGTCATCCGGCACCGCCGTATAGAGAGATGGTCCCTGGGAACAATATAGACTGCTTCACACATTTGTATGTCATCCTTGTGCAGGGGCCATACCAGTCTTCTCTCTGTTGTATCTATTTTCATCTAAGGGAAAGAAACAGAGAGAGAGAGAGAGCAAGTGGGGGAGAGGAGCAGAGGTAGAGAGAGAGAGAATCTTTAGTAGGCTCCATGCTCAGCACAGAGCCCGATGAGGGGCTCGATCCCATGACCCTGGGACCGTGACCCGAGCTGAAAACAAGAGTTGGATGCTCAGTGGACTGAGCCACCCAGGTGCCCCTCGTTGTATCTATTTTAGTACACGTGCTGTCAAAGTGAGCACCTACCATGGCATGAGCTCTCCACCTTTTTAAAGAAAGGGGGATTCCAGATTCAGTGTTCTCCATCTGCAATGAAAAGTGGTAAAGAGAAAAATCAATAAAATGACAAAGATAAAATACGGGAAGGGAGATACAGCAATAAAATGTGGTGAGAAAAGATTGTTAATTGGACAAGCTAAAAAAGATCCCAGAGTAAGACTGTGTCCAACCAAAGGAGATCAAAGCAGCAGCAGAATAGAGCTGGATTTCATAGCCAGAACAACCGACAGGGCCGAGCAACCCTTTGCAAAGCAACAGACCCTTTGGCCTGACCGTTCTGGACCAGCGGAGCTGAACTAGTGGGGTGCTGGAGGAGCCAGGTGTGTACATCTCTCCAGCTCTGCATTCAGTCGTGGCAGAGTGATGGCTGGAAGTCAGCTCTGGTGGGAGTGCTGACACGGCAAAAATCAGCAAATGCTATAAATCAAGGCTCTTCCCCCCAGAGACCTGGTTGTGAAGCACTTACCGGCATTATCACTGACACAAAGCGTCTAACCTCTCAGGGGAAGAAGCCAAGGGAAAATCAAGCAGTGCTGGCACAAGTTCAAAAGTATGCAAACCCTTCTCCCCACCACGTGACCTCACTACCCCTGCTCGCGGCAGGGCTCTAGGACTCCCTCCAAACCCACCTTCCTAAATACTTTCCTGTGATGTCTAAGCCCCTCCACCCAGGGCACATTCTCAAGGAGAAGCAAACGAAAGAGTGAAAGTCTGATTCCTGCCATGCACAGGGCGTGCCACCTCTGAACATAAAGTGAAACTTGAACGTCCCTTTGAGCTTACAAGGAAAATGTAAAGGAAATTAAAAAGGCCCTTAATGGCACTTGACTTGTAGAAGGGCAAATCTAACTTCCTTTATATAGTTTTTCTCCAAGATCTGCACCTCTGTCTTGAGTAGAATTGGAGATGGTCTTTTGTTACCTTTTTTTTTTTATGTCTGCAGAAACAGCTCAGCTTTAAAAGAGAATTATTAAAATAATTTGGGGTAAATTGTAAAATCTTTCACTGTTTCCAAATCATCAACTCTTGCTTAATTACTGCCTCTCCTCTTCTCCTCCTCAGCTGACCTGTTACAGTCAACTAGGCTGGAGGGATGTGATTCCTTTTGATTGGGTTTCAGTGCAACAGAGGCAAGGGGGTGGGGAGAGAGAGACGAGGCAGTGACATCAAAATGACATCCTGTTTTACTGTCCACTTGACATGGTTGTCATTTTTATGCTGGTATCTTTAAGTCTTGCATCTATGTATGATCTGTCGGCGCTGTTTGTAAAATCCCTATTAAGAACAACTAAAAGCTGAGGTGCCTGGGTGGCTCAGTCTCTTGGGCGTCCGACTTCACTCAGGTCATGATCTCACGGATCATGAGTTCAAGCCCTGTGTCAGGTTCTGTGCTGACAGCTCAGAGCCTGGAGCCTGCTTCGGGTTCTGTGACTCCCTCTCTCTCTGCCCCTCCCCCACTCACGCTCTGTCTCTCTCTCTCTCCTTTCAAAAATAAACAAACATTAAAAACGTTTTTTTAAAATAAAATTTACAAAAGAGAACAACTAAAAGATGAATTTAGTGGCTATAATATGCAGAAAGGAATGACAAAATGAAGCTCCAGATCCTGAGAAACCCTCAAAAAAGATAAACTCTGTACGATGGTGAAAAATAATGTTTTGAAGTTTTCATTATAAGAGCATCATCTGTGCATATAATATATGAAAGCATAGAATATAGTAGGAATCACCAGAGTTCCATCATTCAGGCATGATGACTGCTTCCATTTTGGCTGGATTCTCTCTAAGGTCTGTTTCTGTGTGCATGTGTGTATTTATTCAGATGTCAAGCAGAAGACACAAATGAGCAGTCTTTCAGCTAAAAAAAATCTGGCATGTTTTATTGGGCTCATGCAGTGTATTTACCATTTAAATTAGATTTTTAACAGGCAAAAATGAAGAGATTTTTAATTAAATCCAGATTTGGAATTTTTCTTGAAAAATCGAACCTGTATTTTCAAATGGCAGGAGCTAAGGAGAGAGTCACCTTCAGAAGGAACCCGTGCTTGCCAATTTGCCATTGTCCCAGTGCGGTTTCTTTTATTTGTTTATGCTGCCTATTGGCTTCCGTAGGTATTTAAGTTTGATGTCCTTGATGTAGAGTGTCTTTTTTTTAATCATTGCATTCATTTTGCATATGCAACTTTACGTTCAGCTCTTTTCCGTCAGCAATATATCACTAACCCTTTTCCCTGATCATTCTGGTGTACGTACAGTGTTATATACCATGTAATGCAACACTTATTTTCTCCCTGATTATCTAGTGTATATACAGTAGTAAATATCAAGTACATAAAAGTATGAAGAAGAAATTAACTATTATTTGGAATTTTTCTTCTTTTTTTCCTATCCAAATACCCTTTTTAATAGCGGGAATCCTTCTGTACATACAATTTTGTAGCTTTTTCACCTTTTATTGCATTATAAACACTAACACTACTCATCAACTATATGCAGCTTAGTTAACAATTGTCTTCCCCCCTGGTTGGATATGTGGGTTTCCCTTGTTCTGTCATGATTATGTTATAGTGAATATCTTTCTGCTGAAAGTTTTTTCTATATTAAGTTTCTTCTGCTAGGCTATATTCCTAGAAATGGGCTATGCAATTAAAGGATACAAACAGTTTTATGGCTCTTGATGTATGTTGTCAAATTGTATCCCAACTGGGCTATCCAGTGTTCTGATTTACACATGTACCTACATTATGTGAGAATATGTTTCCTGACACCTCTAACAGTATTAAATATACATATATAGATTCATGTTTGTATTATATATTCACTATTGCTTTGATACAGAAACGTAGTAACTTCTATTTTTAATTTGCATTCTTCTTGTCCCCAAGAACTCAACTATGCCCTTTGAAAAGAGCAGAACACCATGGAAAGAGTCTCCCTAATTCAAAGGGACAGCCATGGGACAGCCACACAATGGAGGTGGAAGTGAGTTAAAGGCAGAAACCCAGAAATCCCAAGCTGAGGGGCACCTGGGTCAGTTGAGTGTCACCCTTGGCTCAGGTTATGATCTTACGGTTTGTGAGTTTGAGCCCTCTATTGAGCGGGCTCTGTACTGACAGTGCGGAGCCTGCTTGGGATTCTCTCTCTCCCTCTCTCTGCCCCTCCCCTGCTCTTTCTCTCTCTCTCAAAAATAAATAAATAAAAGAAAAAAAAGAAAAGAAATCCCCAGCTGAGGTAGAGGCAGCCAGGAGCAGAGGCACTAGAGGGCAGAATGAGGCAAAGGGGCTGAGACCACAAGAGTCAGCCTGGTGAAAACTAGGAAGGTTTAGACAACAGTCTATAATCCAGACCTCATAGCTAAAGCCCCAAATAGCTAAATCCACAGGATGCAGATTTTTTTTTTTTTTTGTCTTCTAGTGTGTAGTGTTTTTAGGTCTGAACTCTTAATGAGGCTAGTAGTCTAGAGGCCACTTTAAATTTTTCACCACAGGTAATTTACCCATTTCTTTCTCCTCCTTCCTAGTTTATCCTGCCGGCTTGAAATTCCTCTTGAGACAGGATTTGTCTAGAACCTACTGTCCTGAATCCAAATCATTTGTTTAACTTACAGAAGCATGTAACCAAAATGGAAATCAAGTACCGTGGACCTGGACGGTGGGGGCCTGAATTAAAATCACTCAAGACAGGAAGAATTTGACATGGTCAATCAGACTTCAGAGCCAAGGGTAACATCAGGAGTGGCCAGTGTTCACTGCCTGAGGCTATTT
The DNA here is from genome assembly GCF_028749965.1 of Puma concolor. Taxonomy (NCBI): domain Eukaryota; kingdom Metazoa; phylum Chordata; class Mammalia; order Carnivora; family Felidae; genus Puma; species Puma concolor. The sequence continues at coordinate 48,833,434 of NC_141672.1, forward strand.
ATTATTAATGTGGAGTCAAAAATCTTTTCATTTATTTTTTTTCTGTGAACACTTCATAAAACTGAAGTTTGAAGGGAAAAGGGAAATATGAAAATATGAAACCTCATATGAATAAATGAATATTCTTAGCTACAGTGATTTGTAATTAAACTTGAAGGGAGCAGTTGTTTCTAGATTATAATTTCAACTTTATTTCATCGAATGCATTTTTATTAGTTTTTATCTCTGGTCTTTAGGACCTGATTCTAGTGATTTTACTGCCTGGGGAACTGAGAATAGTGAGCATGAAAGTTATAGTTGTGCCTATCTAGCTCACAAAATGTTGTTTTTATTTTTTTTCTTTAATGTTTGTTTATTTTTGAGAGACAGAGAGACAGACAGAACACAAGCAGGGGAGGAACAGAGAGAGAGGGAGACACAGAATCTGAAGCAGGTTCCAGGCTCTGAGCTGTCAGCACAGAGCCTGATGCGGGACTTGAACTTATGAACCGTGAGATCATGACCTGAGCCGAAGTCGGACGCTTAACCAACTGCCACCCAGGTGCCTCTAGCTCACAAAATATTAATAGAAACATGGATTTCCACATCAGGGCCAACAAACCTTGCCAAACTCTGGTCTGCTTTTGTACAACTTGTGAACTAAGAATGGTTTTATTTTTATTTTATTTACTTTACTTATTTTTAATGAGCACACAATGTTATATTAGTTTCAGCTATACAATATAATGATTCAACAATTCTCTGCATTTCCCAGTGTCCATCACGAGAAGTATACCCTTATTCTGTTTCACCCACCCCCCACCTACCTTTCCTCTGGAAACCACCATTTTGTTCTCTGTATTTAATAGTCTGTTTTTTCCCCTTCTTTTCTTTGTTTACTTGTTTTGTTTCTTAAATGCCATATGTGAGGGGAATCATATGCTATTTGTCTTTCTCAGTCTGACTTATTTCACATAGTATTATACCCTCTAGATCCATTCATGTTGTTGCAAATGGCAAGATACCATCCCTTTTATGGCTGTATAATATTCTGTAATCTATATTGGTATCTATATCTCTGTATATACACAGTACATCTTTAACCATTCACCCACGGATGCACACTTGGGTTGCTTTTATATCTTGGCTATTGTAAATAATGCTGCAGTAAACATAGGGGTGCATATATCTTTTCAGAATAGTATTTTCATTTTCTTTGGATAAATATCCAATAGTGGAATTGCTGAATCATATGGTAATACTATTTTTAATTTTTTGAGGAAACTCCGTGTTGTTTTCACAGCGGTTGTACCACTTTGCATTCTTAACAGTGCACAAGGGTTCCTTCACCTCTTTGTCAATACTTGTTATTTCTTACGCTTTTTAGCCATTCTGGCAGGTGTAGGGTAATATCTCATTGTGGTTTTGATTTGCATTTCCCTGACAGTTACCAATGTTGGCCATCTTTTCATGTGTCAGTTGGCCATTTGTATATCTTTTTTGGAAAAATGTCTACTAAGGTAATCTGCACATTTTTAAATTAGAATATTTGAAGGATTTTTTTTTGGTGTTAAGTAGAAGATCTTTATATGTTTTGTAAATCTTTATTTTTTTTAATGTTATTTTTGAGAGAGAGAGGGAAAGAGCACAGGCATGAGTGAGGGAGAGGTAGAGAGAGAGGGAGACAGAGAATCCTGAGCAGATTCTCTGATTCTCAGATTCTCTCCACTGTCAGCAAAGAGCCCAATGTAGGGCTTGAACTCACAAACCATGAGATCATGACCTGAGCCGAGATCAAGAATTGGTTGCTCAACCGATTGAGCCATCCAGGCACCCCTATATATTTTAGATATTAACCCCTTATCAGATATATATTTGCAAATATCTTCCCCCATTCAGTAGGTTGCCTTGATTTTTGTTGATTGTTTGCATTGCTGTGCAAATGTGTTTTTATTTTGGTGTAGTTCCAATAGTTGAATTTTGCTTTTTATTCCCTTGCCTGAGGAGACATATCTAGAAAAATGTTTTTGTACTTGATGTCAAAGAAATTATTGCCTATGTTTTTTTTTCTAAGAGTTTTATGGTTTCAGGTCTCACATGTAGGTCTTTAATCTTTCTTGTGTTTGTTTTTATCTATGGTGTAAGAAAGTGGTTCAGTTTCATTCTTATGCATGTAGCTATCCAGTCTTCCTGACACCATTTGTTGAAGAGACTGTGTTTTCCCCATTGTATGTTCTTGCCTCCTTTGTCATAGATTAATTGACCATATACCTGTAGTTTTATCTCTGGGCTCTCTTCTGTTCCATCAGTCTATGAGTCTATTTTTATGCCAGTACCATACTGATTTGATTACTACAACTTTGTATTATATCTTGAAATCTGGGATTGTGATACCTCCAGCTTTGTTCTTCTTTCTCAAGATTGCTTTGGCTATTTAGGGTCTTTTGTGGTTCTATACAAATTTTAGGATTGTTTTAGTTCTGTGAAAAATCTGTTGTTATTTTGATAGGGATTGCATTGAATCTGTAGATTCCTTTGGGTAATATTGACATTTTAACAATATTAATTCTTCCAATCCTTGAGCATGGAATATCTTTCCATTTGTGTCATATACAATTTCTTTTATCAGTGTTGTATAGTTTTCAGAGCACAGGTCTTTCACCTCCTTGGCTAAGTTTATTCCTAGGTATTTTATTCTTTGGGGGACACTTGTAAATGGGACTGTTTTCTTAATTTCTCTTTCTGCTACTTCATTTTAAAGAGATTCAACAGGTATCTATATATTAATTTTGTATCCTGTGACTTTACTGAATTTTTTTTATCAGTTTTAGTAGTTTTTTGGTGGATTTTAGGATTTTCTATGTATAGTATAATGTCATCTGCAAATAGTGAAAGTTTTACTTCTTTCTTACCACACTGGATGCCTTTTATTTCTTTTTCTTGTCTGATTGCTGTGGTCAGGACTTCCAGTACTATGTTGAATAGAAGTGGTGACAATGGACATATTTGTCTTGTGCCTGACCTTAGAGGAGAAGCAGTCAGTTTTTCATCATTTTGTATGATGTTAGCTGTGGGTTTTTCACAAATGGCCTTTATTATGTTGAGATATAATAATGTTTCCTCTAAACCTATTTTGTTGAGAGTTTTTGTCATGAATGGATATTATACTTTGTCAAATGCTTTTTCTGCATCTATTGAGATAATCATGGATTTTGTGCTTTCTCTTGTTAATGTGATGGATCATATTGATTGATTTACAATATTGAAACACCCTTGCATCCTTGGAATAAATCCCACTTGATCATGGTGAATGATTTTTTAAATGTACTGTTGGATTCAGTTTGCTAATATTGTGTTCAGGATTTTTACATTGATGTTCATCAGAGATATTGGTAGTTTTCTTTTTTTGCAGTGTCTTTATCTGGTTTTGGTATCAAGATAATGCTGGCCTCATAGAATGAATTCAGAAGCTATCTCTCCTTTTCTATTTTTTGGAATTGTTTGAGAAAAATAGGTATTAACTCTTCTATAAATATTTGGCAGAATTTGCCTGTGAGACCATCTGGTCCTGAACATTTATTTGTTGGAGTTTTTCAGTGACTGAGTCAATCCATTGCTAGTAGTTGGTCTGTTTAAATTTTCTATTTTTTCCTGATTTAGTTTTGAAGGTTGTATGTTTCTAGGAATTTATCCATTTTTTTTCTAGGTTGTCCAGTTCGTTGGTATATATTTTTTCATAATATTCTGTTATAATCCATAATCCTTTGCATTTCTGTGATGTCAGTTATTTCTCTTCCTTCATTTCTGATTTTATTTATTTGGATCCTCTCTTTTTTTTCTTGATAAGTCTGGCTAAGTTTTATCAACTTTGTTGATCTTTTCAGAGAACAGTTCCTGGTTTCACTGATTTGTTCTATTGTTACTTTAATCTCTATTTCATTTGTTTCTGCTCTAATCTTTATTATTTCCTTCCTTCCACTTGCTTTGGGCTTTTTTTTTTTTTTAATTCTTGTAGGATTAGGTTGTTCTTATGAGATTTTTCTTGTTTCTTGGTAGAACTGTATTGCTATAAACTTCCCTCTTAGAACAGCTTTGTTGCATCCCAAAGATTTAAAATTTTTTAAATGTTTATTTTTGAGAGAGAGAGAGAGAGAGAGAGAGAGAGAGAGAGAGAGTGTGAGCAGGGGAAGGGCAGAGAGAGAGAGAGAGAGGGAGACACAGAATCTGAAGCAGGTCCCAGGCTCCAGACTGTCAGCACAGAGCCCTACACAGAGTCTGAACTCACAAACTGTGAGATCATGATCTGAGCCTAAGTCGGATTTTTAACTGACTGAACTACCAGGTGGTGCCCCACATCCCAAAGATTTTAGACCATTGTGTTTTCACTTATTTGTGTCCATGTATTTTTTTATTTCCTCCTTGATTTATTGGTTTGCCCACTCATTGTTTAGTAGCATGTTATTTAGTCTCTATGCTTTGTGTTTTTTCCAGATTATTTCATGTGATTGATTTCTAGTTTCATACTGTTGTGGTTGGAAAAGATGCATGATATGATTTCCACATTTATTTTTAATGTTTATTTTTGAGAGAGAGACAGAACGTGAGTGAGAGAGGGGCAGAAAGAGAGGGAGACACAGAATCCAAAGCAGGTTCTGGGCTCCGAGCTATCAGCGCAGAGCTCGACGCAGGGTTCAAACTCACAAACCGTGAGATCATGACCTGAGCTAAAGTTCAATGATTAACTGACTGAGCCACCCAGGCGTCCCTCCACATTTTTTAATTTATTGAGACTTTTTAAATTTATTGAGACAAATTTATGGCCTAACATCTGACTTATTCTGGAAAATGTTCCATGGGCACTTGAAAAGAATGTGTATACCACTCTTTTAGGATAGCATGTTCTGAATGTATCTATTAGGTCCATCTGGTCTAATGTGTCATTCAAAGCCACTATTTTCTTGTCAATTTTCTGTCTGGATGATGTATCCATTGATGTAAGTGGGGTGTTAGAGTCCCCTGTGAGTATTTATTACTGTCGGTTTCTTCCATATGCCTATTAATAGTGGCTTTATATATTTAGGTGTTTTCATATTGGGTGCATAGATACTTACAATTGTTATACTCTTGTTGGATTGTTCCCTTTATCATTGTGTAGTGTCCTTCTTTGTCTCTTGTTACAGTCTTTGTTTTGAAGTCTGTTTTGGCTGACACAAGTAGTACTACCCCAGCTTTCTTTTCACATTCATTTACATGGTGAATGTTCTCCCATCCCTTCACTTTCAGTCTGCATGTGTCTTTAGGTCTGAAGTGAATCTCTTATAGACAGTATATATACAGGTCTTAGATTATTTATCATTCAGTACCCTATGTCTTTTGATTGGAGCATTTAGTCCATTTACACCAAAAGTAATATCGATAGGTACATGCTTTTTTGCCATTTGTTACTTGTTTTACAGTTGTTTTTGTAGTTCTTCTCTGTTCCTTTCTTCTTCTCTTGCTCTTTTCCCTTGCTTTTTGATGGCTTTCTTTAGTGTTAAGCTTGGGTTCCTTTCTCTTTATTTTTTGTGTATCTATTACAGCTTTTTGATTTGTGGTTATCATTAGGTTCATATATAACATCTTATGCACATAGCAGTCTATGTTAAATTGATGGTCACTTAAGTCCAAATCCATTCTAAAAAGCACTAAATTTTTACTCCCCTCCCCATGTTTTATGTATATGATTTGATACTTTACATCATTTTATTTTATGAATGCCTTGACTGAATTTTGTGGATATAATTGATTTGCTGTTTTTGTGCTTTAACTCCCATACTGATTTTACAAGTGATTCATCTACTACTTTTATTCTATGTTTGCATGTACCTGTGAACTCTTATCCCGTTCCTAATTTTCTTACTCCTGACTATGGCATTTTCTTTCCATTCAAAGAATTTTCTTTAACATTTCTTATAAGGCTGGTTTAGTGATCATGAATTCCTTTAGTTTTTGTTTATCTGGGAAACTTTCTGTCTCTCCTTCTATTCTGAATGATAACCTTGCTGGATAGTGTATTTGTGGTTGCAGTTTTTTTTTCCCCCCAGCACTTTGAACATATCATGCCACTCCCTTCAGGCTTGCAAAGTTTCTTCCAAAATATCAGCTGACAGCCTTGTGTGTGTGTGTGTGTGGGGGGGGGGTCCCTTGTATGTAACTGTTTTCTTTTTCTCTTGCTGCTTTAAAAATTCTCTTTTCACTATCATTTGCCATTTTAATTACAATGTGTCTTGATGTGGACCTCCTTGGGTTGATTTTGTTGGGAGTTCTCCATGCCTCCTAGATTTGGATGTCTGTTTCTGTTCCCAGATTTGGGAAGTTTTCAGCTATTGTTTCTTCAAATACATTTTCTGCCCCCTTTTCTCTGTCTTCTTCTGGGATCCCTGTAAGGTAAATGTTATTATGCTTGATGATGTTGTTGGGTTCCCTTAACCTATTCTCATTTTTTATTTTATTTATGTATTTGTTTATTTAATTTATTTACTTACTATTCAGCTTGGCCTCTTTTCATTACCTTGTCTTCCAAGTCATTGATCCATTCCTCTGCCTCCTCTAATCTGCTATTGATTCCCTCTCCTATATTTTTTATTTCAGTTATTGAGTTCTTTGTCTCTGACTGGTTCTTTTTTTATGTTTTCCCTCTGTTTGTTGAGGGTCTCACTGAAGTCCTCCAATCTTTTTTCGAGTCCAGTGAATGTCTGTGTGACTGTTACTTTGAATTCTCTATCAGGCATACTGCCTATCTCCATTTCACTTAGCTCTTTTGCTGTGATTTTTGTTCTATTCTCTTCTTTTATTTGGGACATATTCCTCTGTCTCCTCATTTTGTCTAACTCTGTGTATATTTCTATGTATTAAGAAAGTCAGTTACATCTCCTGCTCTTGAAAGTAGTGGTCTTATGAAGAAGAGGGCCGTGTAGCCCAATGCATCCTGTCCACTGGGACCAGGTGCTTCAGGAGTGTCTCCTATTAGACTACATGTGCCATACTGTTTTATCTGAGTTGCATTTGCCTTCAGTCCAGTTGGCTGCAGTGGTCCACTTTGCCTGCTGTGGGTACAGGAAGGGTTTGGTGCCTGTGTTGTTAAGGGGCCAGTCTGCGGCCGCTGTCGGTTTGTAGTTGGTGGTATCAGCTGTCAGACCAGAAGCCTGCCCTCGGCCCCTTAGCTGTAGTCACACCAACCTGTAGGGCACTCTCCCTACATTGTCCTCTGTGAGGCTTTCATGGGTGGGTGGGCCAGCAGTCAGATCAAATGCTTGCCCCCAGTCCAGGGCTGCAGATGCACTGATCTGCAGGGTACTCGCTCTGCACTGCAGGTTATCATAAGGTTTGGCTGTTGGGACTATGGGTGCACTGGTCTGTGTAGTTATCTTTCCCTCTCTCCAGTGTAGGAGTCACTTTGGGGTGGCACTGGTCCCTGCCGGGGATGCCTGCAGGGTGTGTTGAGGCAGGAGCTGATTTGGAGGGATGCCTACTAGTGGGGCACGTTGGATGGGGGTGGGTTTGCAGGAGAATGGGGGGGCAGTTTGCCTGGTGTTATCGAGTTGGGCGGACAGTGATCACAGTGTTTCCCCTAAATGTCCTGCTGTCTGGGGGAGAGGGTGGGGATTGGTGGGAATGTGAAGAGAAATGGCATCTGCCAGCACTTGTTCTTGGAGAAGTCTCCTAAATATTCCTGCCCCTCCAGCGCATGTTCTGAGATTAGTAAATAAATCTTCTCATATACCCCACGTGCTTTTCAAACTGCTGCTTCTATGCTGTATCCCAAGGGGCTGTTTGTTATTGTGGTTCTGTAAGGGTGGGGACTCAGTTTTGTAATCATCCTCTACCTGTCCCTAAACTAAGCCTGCTGAGTTTTAAAGTACCCAGAGTTAAGCCCTACTGATGGCAAAAATTCACAAAATTAAGCCCCACTGGTTCTCAAAGCCAAAATATTATGGGGACTCATCTTCCCAGTGCAGGCAAGTCCCCTGTGCCTGGTGTGCCTTGTGTGGGTCTGCTCTTCTCCCTTCTTGTGCTGTCCCTTCTCTTTGTGATTAGTCTTGCGAGGGGTTTGGTTCCCAACAGTGACTCTGCCCCTCCTACATACCTACATACCTACGTATGTGATATATACGCACACACGTACACACATACATATTTTAGTATATATTTATATATTTATTTCTAACATAAGCTTCTGCCACTAAAGTGTTAATTCCCTAAAAGGACTGCATCTTGCTTTTTCATGTGTCCTTTATTTAAGTTCACAGTAATAGTTCACAAAAGGTTCTTCAATACGTGATGACTATCTATATATATGTAATATTTATCAATGTATAAATGATATTGTTTAGAATAGACTCAGTCACCTTGGGCATCTGAAATTTATAACATATTTTTATATATTTATATTTCAATGGATTTTCATAAGAACGTATCATCTGGATTATACCTGTGTATAAAATTAATAGAATATTTAAGGAAGATAGTAGACTTATTTTTCTTTTTTTCTGTTTTTATTGAAATGTAATTGACATGTAACATTGTATTAGTTTTAGGACTATAGCATGATGATTTGATATGTGTATATATTGTGAAATGATCACCACACAATAAGTTTAGTTACTTTGACCGTTACTTTGAATTCTTTATCAGGCGTACTGTGGTATCTATCACCTCACATAGTTAAAATTTTTTTCTTGTGATAAGAACTTTTAAGGTCTACTCTATTAGCCATTTTCATATATATTATATGGTTTTGTTAACTTTAGTCACCATGCTGTAGTTTATATCCCCAGAACTTATTCGTCTTATACCTAGAAGTTTACATCTTTTGACCACCTTCATCCACCCCACCCACACTTGCCTCTGGAAGCCCCCAGTCTATTTTCTGTCTCCATGAGCTTGGTTCTGCTAGATTTTAGATGTATGTGAGATCATTTAGTATATGTCTTTGTCTGAGTTATTTCACTTAGCGTAATGCCCTCAAGGTCTATCTATGTTGTAGCAAATGGCAGAATTTCCTTCTTTTTTATGGCCAAATAATACTCTTTGTGTGTGTGTGTGTGTGTGTGTGTGTGTGTGTGTGTGTGTTTGTACACCACATTTTCCTTTAAAAAAAGGTTCATTGGGGCGCCTGGTGGCCCAGTCAGTTAAATGTCCAACTTTGGCTCAGGTCAGGATCTCCCCATTTGTGAGTTTGAGTCCCATGTATGGCTCTGTGCTGACAGCTCAGAGCCTGGAGCCGGCTTCAGATTCTGTCTCCCTCTCATTCTGTCCCTCCCTGCTCATGCTTCTTCTCTCTCTCTCAAAAATAAATAAAACATTTTAAAAAATTTAAAAAGGTTTATTTATTTACTTTGAGAGAGAGAGAGAGAGAGAGAGAGAGAGCACGTGTCCGAATTGGGGAGGGGCAGAGAGAGGGAGAGAGAGAATCCCAAGCAGACCCCGTGCAATCAGCAGGGAGCTGGACGTGGGCTTGATCTCACGAACCCTGAAATCATGACCTGAGCTGAAATCAAGAGTCAGACACTTAACCAAGTGAGCACCCAAGTATCCCCACATTTTCTTTGTCTATTTATCTGTCAGTGGACACTTAGGTTGTTTCTATCTTGGCTAATGTAAATAATACTGCAAGGAACAGGGGGATGCAGGTATCTGTTCAGCATAGTGATTTCATTTCCTTTGGATAAGTACCCAGAAGTGGAATTGCTAGATCAATTGATAGTTCTGTTTTTAATTTTTTTGAGGGTCCTTCATATAGTTTTCTACAGCGGCCGCACCAATTTACATTCCCACCAAAAGTGCCTGAGAGTTCCCTTTTCTTTACATCCCTGGTAACGCTCGCTATATCTTATCTTTTTTTTAATTATTAAAAATTTTTTTAAATGTTTATTTATTTTTGAGAGAGTGAGAGAGAGAGCACGAGTGGGGGGAGAGGCAGAGAGAGAGAGGAAGACACAGAATCTGAAGCAGGCTCCAGGCTCTGAGCTGTCAGCACTGAGCCCAATGGCGGGGCTTGAACTCACGAGCCATTAGATCATGACCTGAGCCAAAGTCAGACGCTTAACCTAGTGAGCCATCCAGGTGCCCCATATCTTGTCTTTTAGATGATGGCCATTCTAACAGGTGTAAGTGACATCTCATTGTGGTTTTGATTTGTATTTCCCTGATGATTAATGATATTGAGCACTTTTTCATGTGTCTGTTGGCCATCTGTGTGTCTTCTTTAGAAAAATATTCAGTTCCTCTGCCCATTTTTTAATCGGATTGTTTGGGGTTTTTTGCTAATGAATTGTATGGGTTCTTTATATATTTCACATATTAACCCCCTAGCAGATATATAAGTATTGATCTCTGTGTCAAGGCTACCAAACCTCACCCTGTCATAGCCTGCTTTTGTACAGTCTGTGAGCTAAGAATGGTGTTTGGATGTTTAAATGCCAGAAAAAAACTTGAAAGGAAAATAGTATTTTGTGACATGTTAAAATGATATGAAATTCAAATTTTAGTGTCCATAAAACAAGCTGTATTGGAACAGAGTCATGCCTGTTTGCTTATGTATTATCTATGGCTGGTTTTGTGCTATAATGGCAGAGTGGATTAGTTGCAACAGAAACCGTAGGGCAAAATCTAAAATGTTCACTCTCAGGCATTTTATAGAAAAAAGTTTGTGGACTCCTGCCCTAATGCATTTAGAGACATTGTCTTACCCAATTGAACACCTTTGAGAGGGGTCCTATCAATGTTAGCTAAATTTGTAGTTAGCTAAATTTGTAGCTAAAAGTGTATGTTAGCTAAATTTGCAGTGCTGCTAAACCAGGCAGGAGGAGAAAATAGTTGTTAATCAAATACTGGAAAAAATATGAAAAATGAATACGATAAGTGATCAAGTTGAAGTGGGCATTGAGGATCCAAAACGAAATGCTACAGGTACAAAATAAGGAAAGCCTGAGGTTATGGCATTAACAATCTGACAAACGATGTCAAATTATAGTGTTAAATAGTAGTGCTGTGTTCTCAAGAGAAGCAAACACAGGTAAGGTTTAATAACAATGAATACCTATCCATCTGAGATCAATACTTGACTCAAGCCGTGGGGCTGCACTTTTTGGTGCTTTGGATCCCTTCACAACACACTCAGTCCATCAAGGCTCTTGACAAGTGACTTGATCTATATTATGGTGTCTGGATTTTGGGTCTCCAAGCTCTAGAAAGACATGGGACTGAGGGTTCTACAAAGATGCTTTTAAGTGCAGAGGAAACAGATGTATCAAAAATGGTCAAAAAATCTGATGTGTTTAAACAAGAATAAAGAAGGAACAGATCTGGTGCTGTTAGAGCAAGGACATTGTGAAATAAAAGGCTTGTTCTGTAATGCCCAGTCTTGTCACTTACTAGTCATGTACTTTAACCTATCTAAGCTTCTTTATCTAAGTAATAGAAGTAATATCTCCTTTAGTGATTCTTGAAGAAATTAAGATAATATTAAAAGGGCTTTGTAAATTCTAAAACACAGACAGATGTGGGACAGTGTTGTTTCCAGGAAGCCAACCTGTGATAATGATTATCTTTGAGTACTGATGAATTATTCTATACAGTTGTAAGGTTTGTGCACTGCAAAAAGCGTTGCAGCCAAGGAAGCCAATGGGAGCTTGCCCAACTGCTCTGGCTCAGGCAGAATTCATCAGTAAGAGGAACACCTTTTTCTCATACCATGGCATCTTCTCATCCGAAAATGCACCCACTTAGAGGACATTCTCAAGCAGGTGCTGTGTAGTTTTAACATATTGATATATAGATATACAGTTGCATTGTATATTTTAACAGTAGTCAAGAGAATAATGCTACATAATTGTTTTTCATTTTCTTAAGAGGGGACGGACGGAATATTTGCTCAACTTGCAGCAACGAAGAAGAACTCGTAGGCAGAGACACTGTCTGCTGATTTAAAAGAGCTCAAACCTTAGACTATGTGAGGTGAAAACAGGATATTCATCTGCAAAATCTTTTAAGACAAAACAGAAAACCTAAGTGTTTACTATTTAACATCTGCCTGACACTCCTTATTCTCCGATTCTCAAATTATGCCTCATGGCTTCCCTGTGCTTCTCTAACCAGAAAATAAAATTGTGTCTTTTTTTTTTTTTTTTTAATGTTCATTTTTTGAGAGACAGAGCATGAGGGAGAGAGAGACACAGAATCCTAAGCAGGATCCAGGCTCTGAGCTCTGAGCACAGAGCCCAATGCGGGGCTTGAACCCACAAACCTCAAGATCATGACCTGAGCCAAAGTCAGCCTCTCAACCAGCTGAGCCACCCAGCAGTCCCAGATTGTGTCTTTTTCTTAATTAGACTTGTATTTACCAAACACCAAACTGTACTGCTTGATGATAATAAGAAAAACAGGAAATACTTGAAACTTTTTGGAATTCCAAACTTTTTCGAATCTTTATATCTTATGTCCTGTGCATATGTCTTATTTACAAAAATTTTCTGACATTCATTGATTAATCCATTCAGTTTTCAAAATATTTATGTAAGTATGTGTGTATGTAATTTCTACACTCAGTGTGGGACTCGAACTCATGACCCTGAGATCTAGAGTCACGTGCACTTTTTACTGAACCAGACAGGCACCCCAATCCATTACATTTTTAACCAACTCTGTAGAAATGCTTCCCTAATGATGTTTCTGCATCAGCGAGATGCTGACAGTAACTGAGTAATATCGGTCTGTAGGCATCGGTGGCAAGAATACTGTCTGCTCTGAGCCAGGAGTCAAAATAAAAGCAAACAGGTAAGCTGCTTGCCTGAGCCAGATGCAGCTTTCAATAATCCCAGTATGCTGATTTCTCTTCCACTTTTGGAAATCCTGCGGAAATTGTAGCTGAGTCTTTCTGGGCTGAAATAATGGCTTCCCTCTTAGTAATACTTTATGCAGAGGATTCTTTGCTTTCAGTGTATTTTTGCAAAACAATGACCTTGTCACCTGTATAAATTTGTAACATAGAGGACCATCTGTTTTTTTCAGTGATAGCAAATGGCCCACAACATAATACTGCTTAGAATGCATTCAATGACTGAAGGGATGCTAGAACATTTTAATATAGAATAGTTTACATTCTAAATGCCTTTCTATATTATGATCTTTTATAACAACTCTGTGTGACACAGCCAAATATCCTTGTTTGGCAGAAGAGGAAATACAGTTGGAAAGAAGTTAAATATTGGAATTAGGATCACACAAGAAGAAGTCACACAAGAAGTAAATCAAGTTTGATCCATTACTCTTGTCAAGTTCTTTTTAGGCTACTGTCTCTGAATAACAAGCAGGAAAAAGAAGCTTGTCTTTGGCTATTCTGAAAGATAATGAGCAGATACCACCACCAGATCACATTGGATGTTGAATTATATTACCTCAGGCTGCTGCATCTTCCTATATCATATGGTTTTAAAATTATTTTGGGGGCACCTGGGTTAAGTGTCTGACTCAGTTTCAGCTCAGGTCATCTCATGATTGTGAGATTGAGCCTTGCATCAGGCTCCATGCTGAATGGACCCTGTTTGGGATTCTCTGCCTCTCTCCCTGCACCCCTCTTCCCCATTTGTGCTCTTTCTCTCTTAAAAAAGAAAAAAATATTTTCTGAGCTCTTATGAGAAGAGCATAGGATAAGATAGGTCTTGACCTGCTTTTAATTGTTCTCTCTTTCTCTTGATTTAAACCTGCAAGGGCTATTCTCATTCCCTCATCAATCAATAAAACTCCTCATTCATATTAAATGCCTGCCTTTGAGAAATTTATACTTGAGTGAAGGAGGCTGATTATACATATTCAAAATGGGAAATAGAAGTGGAATCCCAGTGTCTAAAGCTGGTAAACACAACTATGATTCCATTAACATACATATCCACAGCATGATGGCAGTTGATTACCAGAGGGCCAATGTTTTCCGATGTCTTTCTCCCCAAATAAATCTTGGGATTTCCAGAGATGCACTCTTGTGTCCAAGACCCAGTCTTGGTTATTGAAGTTACAGTGGGTGACAAAGCCAAGGTCCTGAGCTCCTGGTTCTGACAGGTGCTGCTGAGAGTGGAACACTGCTTGCTCTGCCTGACCAATGGCAGACTATACATGTGGTCACTACGAAGATGCAGCTGGGCTGTTCTTCCCAGCGTGGAGAATACTTCTGTTTCGTCCTCCATCCGTGCAGAAGAGGGAAACCTATTTATTCAGCAAATTCTTTTCGACCATCTGTTGCATGCCAGGCACTATTACACCTAGGCACTGAGGGCATAGTGGTGAATAAGACAAAGACAAACCCTCTTCTCCTGGAACTTCTGTTTCTTTTTTCTTTTTAAAAATTTTTAATGTTTATTTTTGAGAGAGAGAAAGACAGAGGGAAAGAGAGAACTAGTCGGGGAGGGGCCGAGAGAGAGGGAGACACAGAATCTGAAGCAGGCTTCAGGCTCTGAGCTGTCAGCACAGAGCCCGACGCAGGGCTTGAACCCACAAACCATGAGATCATGACCTGAGCCGAAGTCAGATGTTTAACCAACTGAGCAACCCAGGCGCCCCATGGAACTTATGTTTCTAATGGAAGAGAAAGACAGTAAACAAGCAAGAACACAATTTTCTCAAAGCAAACTCCTAAAGAATCCGTTTTCTCAAGGGCCTGTGTGTCTTTCTGGGGCAGTGTCAACAGTTAAGAGTGGAGCAAGGTAAACATGTATGAGGATAATTACAAATATGAAAAAAAATTGGAATCTGTTTTGCATTCAATTTTTAGTCAGTCTAAGCCTAATCAGAAGAGTAAGTCTCACAGGATTGGTTTGATAAGTTTTAATTAACCGGGTGACTATTATCCCCTTTACTGATTATTTTGTCTTTTTTGATGTATTTACCCAGTTATAGAAAAATGCATTAAATATTATGAGACTTTATCTGGGCTGACTAGGAAATAGACTAGGGCAATTTTATTATTTAGGACTATTTTAACCAATAAATTTATATTAGCCTCTTAAGCAACTCAAGATTGAATTTTCTTATTTTATTTTGGGGGCCGTTATCAGACATAAATTATGAATCTTACATTATAGTTCAGGAATCCTTGTATAAGCCAACAAAATCTGTATTGGATAACTCTTGGCAAGTTATCTTGTAAAGCTCTCAAAATGTAAGTAAATGGTTGAATGGGTTTAAATGCTTGGAAAGGCCATATTACCATGTCGAGAAATAGATTACGATTTAGTATGTTAAAGACAAGAAGGCTGTTTCATTATTCAAAAATAGACTCCAGGTGGGGCACCTGGGTGGCTCAGTTGTTTAAACATCTGACTCTTGGTTTCATCTTAGGTCATGATCTCATGGTTTATGGGTTCAAGCCCTGCATCAGGCTCTGTGTTGACAGTGTGGAGCCTGCTTGGGATTCTCTCTCTCCCTCTCTTTTTGCCACTCCCCCTCCCCTACTAGCATATGGTCAAACTTACTCTCTCTCAAAATAAACAATAAACATTTAAAAGAATAGACTCAAGGATATCCATTGAGGTGCTGTTTAATGAGAATAGGTACTGATAACAGTCTGATCTTAACTGGTCTAATTGTAGAGAACAAAATCCCTGGGAGAATTAAGAGGAAATCATGCAGTTATTCCTGCATAGTTTTATGGAAAAATAATTTGGACCAATTTGCCTAATTAGTCACATGTCTCCTTATTTTCTGATGTCCTTGCATCCCTTTGAAGTTCTGAAAAATATCTGTAACAGCAGCTAATTGGCTGGGGTCTAGAATCCCACTGAAATATAGAGATGTATCAAAGTTAAAAAAATATATATTTTAGTGAATTTTGAAGCTATAGATTAATTTAATATTTAGAAAACTGGGTGGTCACTGCAATTCTTTGTGAAAGGCAAATTTAGTTTAGAGAACTTTACGGGAAAGAAAGTAGTTGAGAAGAGAGCAAAACAGATCAACACAAAAGGGAAGAAATAAAGGAGAGACAAACAATAAGTCTTAAGTTGATTGATAAATCCTTTGACCCAATCATGGATGTTCATCCAAAGTGTTGAGAGGAAACTATCTATACTTGGTGTCAACTTTTTCATCCATAGAGGATTGGGAGGTAAGCTGATGGCTTCCAGAAGTTGTCTTGCTTCTGGAGGACTTTTAGTGAGTCTTGGGCAGATACACAGTGGTCTAGGCTATAGGATACAGATCGTAAGTATGTTTGCTGGCCCACATGTGTCTACAATATATGTCTTGGAACTTGAGAACAATATTTGTGGTTAAGAGTACCTGAAATAGCCCTTTTCAGTGTATTTTTTTTTTTAAAGCAGGCTCCACACCCAATGTGGGCCTTGACCTCACAACCCAGAGATCAAGAGTCTAGTGCTCTACAGACTGAGCCAGCCAAGCACCTCAAAATGTATTGCATTGCATTTTTTTTCTCAAGTAAGCTTTATGCCCAGTGTGTGGCTTGAACCCAGTGTAGTTTCAAGGCTGACTTTCATTGGGGTCTGTTTGAATATATTTGATCTCCTAAATCTATATCATGTAGTGATAAATGCAACTATGTACCTTTTGGAATGGCAGCTCACATCTGTTGGACCTGTGATCACATATCTACCTGATCATATCTGACAAGGCCAAATGCAATCTGCCAGGAAAAGAGTCAAGCTGAATCTCACAAGGCTTTATGCAACAATTTTATACATTGCAAATTTATGGGGATTCTGACACATTCCATGAAAATGGAAAACTGGAACAGTTTTTATTGTCAAATACCATTAGCTCATTTTATGTTCTTAGAGTTTTAGGAGTGGTATGTCAGTGACATATTTCTCTAAATATTCCCTCAAATATTTTAACTTTAAAATTAATTTCCTTTAGATATTGTTTCCAATAAGTAGACATTAATTTATTATTATTATTTTTTTTAATTTTTTTTTTCAACGTTTTTTATTTTATTTTTTGGGACAGAGAGAGACAGAGCATGAACGGGGGAGGGGCAGAGAGAGAGGGAGACACAGAATCGGAAACAGGCTCCAGGCTCCGAGCCATCAGCTCAGAGCCCGACGTGGGGCTCGAACTCACGGACCGCGAGATCGTGACCTGGCTGAAGTCGGACGCTTAACCAACTGCGTCACCCAGGCGCCCCTTAATTTATTTTTTTAATGTTTGATTGAAGTTTCCAAAGAGGTTAGAAACCCCTCCTTCTTAAAAATAACATATCAAAATCATGAAAAACATCAACTTAGACCTGTCTTAAGTGTGGCATACTCATGTTAGAGCTGTCTGAGAAGAATGAGCTATTGGTAACAGAATAGCTAGAATCTATTGCTCATACAACACAAAGTGTTGTATACTCATACAACAAAGTGTACATTGATTGTTCCTTTTTTCTTTAAAAAAATTTTTTTAATGTTTATTTATTTCTTGAGAGAGAATGAACAGAGTGTGAGCGGGAGAGGGGCAGAGAGAGAGGGAGACGCAGAATCTGAAGCAGACTCCAGGCTCTGAGTTGTCAGCACAGAGCCCGATGCGAGGCTTAAATTCACAAACCTTGAGATCAGGACCTGAGCTGAAGTCAGATGCTTAACCAACTAAGCCACTTAGGGGCCCTACACTGATTATTTTTAAGATGTGAGCAATCACCAAATGTATCATTGTCATGAGGGTTAAACATCAAATCAGAACAGAAAGTGTGATGTCATGAGATTTGCTTATGTTCGAAAGGGAATGGGGTGATGTGCCTGGGTGACTCAGTTCTTTAAGTGTCTGACTCTTGATTTAAAGTGATTGAAATCTGTCCTTATCTCCTGGTCATGTGACTGAGCTTTGAATCAGGCTCTGTGCTGAGCGTGGAGCCTGTTTGGGATTCTCTCTCAAAAAGGGAAGGGAAGGGAGGGGAAGGCAAAGGGGTAGGGGTAGGGTGCCTGGCTGGCTCAGTCTATGGAGCATGTGACTCTTGATCTTGCGACTGTGAGTTCGAGCCCCATGTTGGGTATAGAGATTTCTTTAAAAATTTTTTAATTAAAAAAAAAAAGGAATGGAAGGGAGGGTTATTGGGTTTAGATCAAAGCAGCATTTAACTAGTGTGTTGGAAGCAGGCAACACAAGAATTTAATAGGTGATAATCAACTGGCTAAAGTGCTGCTTATGGTTGGGTTGCTTCCAGCAGATAAACGAGGTGGAGAAGCCTTAGATGAGGGGTCAAGAGAAACATAAGCAATGGGTTTATGATAAACTCCTAGTTTGGAATAAGTACTCTTAAAATATAACATTGTCCTTTATGCACAAATTGTGAGAAAGGGTTAGTGTAGGTCAAAATGTCCAAAATAGAGAGTTAGTCTGGTTTTTGCCTAATAAAGGAAAGGCTCATTTTGGCATCTGGATTCAGAAAGCAGGCATTGACACAATTATTTCAGTGACTCATATAGCTGATAGAGCTAATTAAAATATAAAGAGCATGAAACATACCTTATTATTTTATAATAATAGGGTGAGGGGATAAATCTTTTTCATTACCTAGGGACCATCTTTTATAAGATAACTGGATAAATCTTTTTAGTTACCTAGAGACCATCTAGAAAGCCTCAAAGATAGCTTAGATTTAAAAGAATCTTCACATATATTTTTTAATAAAGTATTAATTGGTGGTTTACATTTAGGAAAGGCAAGAGAGTTTCTATGCATTTAGGAATAACGATCCAGCATCTGTAGGATGATTTGGAGTGGAGAAGTTCTGCAGCCAAGGAGATTAGTTAGGAAAATATTGCAATAGTCTAGGAATGAGGTAACGAGGACCTGAACAAGAATTTTTCCTTGAGAATGGAAGGGGGGAATGATGTGCAGCAGTAAATGAAGTGAGAACTGACAGGTTTTAGTGACTGCCTGAGAGAGAAAGCACAGAAGAGGCTGAAGATGATGTCTAACTGAGACCCTAGGTCACTGAGAGAAAGAAGAGAACCCAGGACAGGAATGGGTTTAGAATACAGTGGAGCTGAAATGTAAAAGGCAAGGGAAACGGCATGTGTAACCTTGTAAAGGAGGAGATAGAAGGAAAGTTATGTGTTTTCATTCATTCATTCATTCATTCATTCATTCAACACATCACCTCATTCCACAATGGATCTGAAGCCATTTATAAAATTGCATAGAGAGTAAACAGAGAAATAGACATAGAAAATACCAATCAGATATGATATTAGCAGATAGGTTTGCATGCTAAAGACACTACACTGCACGTTACTAAGATTATAGTGTAAACGTGGCTGTAGACTTCTGAATGACCTGTGTAGGTACAGAGGAGGATTTTCAATATCCATGAAGATAAATCTACTGTTTGGTGGGAACACAGCTTTTCTTGATACATGTAAATGTTTTCCTGTGTTCACAGAAAGAGGACACAGTGATGTAACAGATGATGTACTCTCTTGTTTAATCCCTACAGGGATTGGTGGTGGTGAAATTTATTAATTATAAATAATTAATGCCAGCCTTTCCCTCTCTCTGCTTTGGTTTTGCTCACTAAGTTTCTTCTCCTTCTCTACTGTTTAAAGACAGTTCTGCCTTTGCAGACTTTTTTCCCCTTGGATTTTGTTGATGACTAATTAGGAGGAAAGGGACAGGGATGGGAGCCAAGATATGTGTGAATTAAGATTGGGAGAGAAACTAAGGAGTTTTGGAGGAGTTTTGGCTTGAAGAAGCCATGAGGCATGAAAGAAACACAAAGAGAACAAAATGCTTTGTGAGGGCTGCAAAAAAAATATGAGTGTTCCTAGCCTCTCCTCACGCCTCTACTGCTTTCCAAGGAGGAGTCTGGCTTTAGCTAATCTGTTTTCTTCCTTCTCTCCTGTTGTCTAAGTGGTGTCCTGCCTTTAGTAGATCAGTTCTTCTGAGGCTTCATGATGAAGAATTGATAGGAAAGGGGGTAGGATCGTGAAGAATAATGGGTGGGCAGGATAGGACAAGTCAGGAATTTCCCTAGAGATTTAGGAGTTGAGAGAATTGGTGGGAACTACAGGGTAAGATGGTTGATCACAGATGGCATTTTTTTCCAGTAGTTTTATTACTTTTTTCAGCTTCATTGAGGTGTAACTGACATACAATAAACTGTACATATTTAATGTGTACTATTTGATGAGTTTTTATATGTGTAGACAGTCATGAAATTATCATTGCAATCAAGATAATGTACTTGTGGGGCGCCTGGGTGACGCAGGTTGGTTAAGTGTCTGACTTCAGTCTCAGGTCATCATTAATGAGTTTGAGCCTCACATCGGGCTCTGTGCTGTCAGCGCAGAGCCTGCTTCGGATCCTCTGTCTCCCTCTTTCTCTACCCCTCCCCACCTCCCCTCCCAAAAATACATGACCATTAAAAAATGATAATGAACTTGTGAAGATAAAACCTGATTAAAAATGGAGCTTTAACATACTACCATTCATACTCCAGCAGGAGGAGAAGAAGAATTTCTCCATGTCCAGCAACATTCCAGCCAGTGAGAAACTGCTTCACTCAGCTAGAGTAAAGCCGTGACCTGAACTCTTGGAAGCAGTCACTCCTGACTTCCTTCTTTCCTCCATAAAAGCAAGTTAGTCTCCCCGGTTATCTGGTCTTACCTGTGATTTGCCATAGTTTGCTTGTCCCAAATTGCAGTTCTCTGGTATTCCCAAATAAACTTATTTTGCTGCTAAAAGTGCTGGCTTTTTTTTTTTTTAAGGTCAACCAACTTATAGATGACATTTTAATAAATATTGCTATGAACTGTGTATTAACTTTGCTGTGTTTAAGAAACACAAGAGTGCATTATTTTTAAAAATTTTTATGTTTTTAGTTTTGAGAGAGAGAGACAGAGACAGAGCACGTGTGGGGGAAGGGGAGAGGGAGTGAGATACAGAATCCGAAGCAGGATCCAGGCTCTGAGCTACCAGCACGGAGCCTGACACAGGGCTTGAACTCATGAACCAGGAGATCATGGCCCAAGCTGAAGTCTGACGCTTAACTGACTGCACCACCCAGGTGCCCTGAGTCTGCATTATTTTTAAATTAGTTGTTGGTTGGGGGCGCCTGGGTGGCGCAGTCGGTTAAGCGTCCGACTTCAGCCAGGTCACGATCTCGCGGTCCGTGAGTTTGAGCCCCGCGTCAGGCTCTGGGCTGATGGCTCAGAACCTGGAGCCTGCTTCCGATTCTGTGTCTCCCTCTCTCTCTGCCCCTCCCCCGTTCATGCTCTGTCTCTCTCTGTCCCCCAAAAAATAAATAAACGTTGAAAAAAAAATTAAAAAAAAAATTAGTTGTTGGTTGCTGGACTATGTTTCTTTGACTAGGACTCCACTCAGATTCTGGGCCATTGCTTCAGTGGGGTTATATAGAATACAGAATTTATTTTTTTTTCTACTTTTTTTTTTTATATATGAAATTTATTGTCAAATTGGTTTCCATACAACACCCAGTGCTCATCCCAAAAGGTGCCCTCCTCAATACCCATCACCCACCCTCTCCTCCCTCCCACCCCCCCATCAACCCTCAGTTTATTCTCAGTTTTTAACAGTCTCTTATGCTTTGGCTCTCTCCCACTCTAACCTCTTTTTTTTTTTTTTTTCCTTCCCCTCCCCCATGGGTTCCTGTTAAGTTTCTCAGGATCCACATAAGAGTGAAACCATATGGTATCTGTCTTTCTCTGTATGGCTTATTTCACTTAGCATCACACTCTCCAGTTCCATCCACGTTGCTACAAAAGGCCATATTTCATTTTTTCTCATTGCCACGTAGTATTCCATTGTGTATATAAACCACAATTTCTTTATCCATTCATCAGTTGATGGACATTTAGGCTCTTTCCATAATTTGGCTATTGTTGACAGTGCTGCTATGAACATTGGGGTACAAGTGCCCCTATGCATCAGTACTCCTGTATCCCTTGGATAAATTCCTAGCAGTGCTATTGCTGGGTCATAGGGTAGGTCTATTTTTAATTTTCTGAGGAACCTCCACACTGCTTTCCAGAGCGGCTGCACCAATTTGCATTCCCACCAACAGTGCAAGAGGGTTCCCGTTTCTCCACATCCTCTCCAGCATCTATAGTCTCCTGATTTGTTCATTTTGGCCACTCTGACTGGCGTGAGGTGATACCTGAGTGTGGTTTTGATTTGTATTTCCCTGATAAGGAGCGACACTGAACATCTTTTCATGTGCCTGTTGGCCATCTGGATGTCTTCTTTAGAGAAGTGTCTATTCATGTTTTCTGCCCATTTCTTCAAGAATACAGAATTTAGATGGCTGTTTCTTTCAGATTTTTCAATTGAAAATATAATTTCAAAATGTAGCCTTGTGGCTGACTAGTGACTTGAGGGAGGAAAGGAAGCCTAACAGTACAGCCATGTTTTCTGGACAGTCTGCTTGAGCCAAGGGCAAAATTTCTAATCTCCAGCAGAATGATGGATTATGTGCCTTTGTCAAGTTCCATTTTTGTAGCTGAACTTTGGATCTGTCTTGTACCACAGAGAATTGAAAGTTGTAATATTTATCAAAACTTGGAATCGAGATGTTCTGAGTTGCTAATTAAAACCAGATCCAAATCTTTGGCAATCAGTAGAGTCAACAGTAAGATTATGATCCTCTTAACTGAAATTAAGGTGCCTGACCAGGACAGTTGTCTGGACAGAATCACGGAAGAACCAAAACCATCCTCAGGGAACAATTTGGGGAGAGATGTTTTATTAGAAATAAAATGAAAACAAAACAGGAAGTCCCAAGGTATGACCAACTTGAATTGTTTTCCATGTCAATATATATGAATGCCTCCTTTTTAAGAGAGCTCCAAGAAGTGATATAGGCCAGATCCACATTCTGTGTGCCTGTGACTGTTCCAGTAGCACTTAATTATAGGACATTTCTTTGTTAGGGCTGCAAAAAAATGAGTGTTCCTAGCCTCTAATTAATTATTAATTTCCCACCAAAGTCATAGAAAAATGTAAAGTGCCATAGAAAGTCTGATTTTAAGCAGTGTACCTTTCTGGTTTGCTCACCAGTGTTATTTATTTATTTATTTATTTATTTATTTATTTATATTTTTTAATATGAAATTTATTGTCAAATTGGATTCCATAAAACACCCAGTGGTCATCCCAACAGGTGCCCTCCTTTTTTTTTTTTTTTTTTTTTTTTAATGTTTATTTATTTTTGAGAGACAGAGAGACAGAGTGTGAGCGGGGGAGGGGCAGAGAGAGAGGGAGACACAGAATCGGAAACAGGCTCCAGGCTCTGAGCCATCAGCCCAGAGCCTGACGCGGGGCTCGAACTCACGGACCGCAAGATCGTGAACAGGTGCCCTCCTTAATACCCATCACCCCTCCTCCCCCCCCTCCCACCACCCCCCCCAACCCCCATCAACCCTCAGATTGTTCTCAGTTTTTAAGAGTCTCTTGTTGTTTGGCTCCCTCCCTCTCTAGCTTTTTTTTTTTTTTTTTCCCTTCCCCTCCACCATGGTCTTCTGTAAAGTTTCTCAGGATCCACATAAGAGTGAAAACATATGGTATGTTTCTTTCTCTGTATGACTTATTTCACTTAGCATAACACTCTTCAGTTCCATCCACGTTGGTACAAAAGGCCATTTTTCATTCTTTCTCATGGCCACGTAGTATTCCATTGTGTATATAAACCACAATTTCTTTATCCATTCATCAGTTGATGGACATTTAGGCTCTTTCCATAATTTGGCTATTGTTGAGAGTGCTGCTATAAACATTGGGGTACAAGTGCCCCTATGCATCAGCACTCCTGTATCCCTTGGGTAAATTCCTAGCAGTGCTATTGCTGGGTCATAGGGTAGATCTATAAAGCTGTAATCATCAAGACAGCATGGTATTGACACAAAAACAGACACATAGACCAATGGAATAGAATAGAGAACCCAGAATTGGACCCACAAAAATATGGCCAACTAATCTTTGACAAAGCAGGAAAGAATATCCAATGGAAACAAGACAGTCTCTTTAACAAATGGTGCTGGGAGAACTGGACAGCAACATGCAGAAGAATGAAACTAGACCACTTTCTTACACCATTCACAAAAATAAACTCAAAATGGATAAAGGACCTGAATGTGAGACAGGAAACCACCAAAACCCTAGAGGAGAAAGCAGGAAAAAAACTCTCTGATTTCAGCCGCAGCAATTTCTTACTTGACACATCTCCAAAGGCAAGGGAATTAAAAGCAAAAATGAACTATTGGGACCTCATGAAGATAAAAAGCTTCTGCACAGCAAAGGAGACAGTCAACAAAACTAAAAGGCAACCAACGGAGTGGGTAAAGATATTTGCAAATGACATCGGACAAAGGGCTAGTATCCAAAATCTATAAAGAACTCGCCAGACTCCACACCTGAAAAACAAATAATCCAGTGAAGAAATGGGCAGAAAACATGAATAGACACTTCTCTAAAGAAGACATCCAGATGGCCAACAGGCACATGAAAAGATGCTCAATGTCGCTCCTCATCAGGGAAACACAAATCAAAACCACACTCAGATACCACCTCACACCAGTCAGAGTGGCTAAAATAAACAAATCAGGAGACTATAGATGCTGGAGAGGATGTGGAGAAACGGGAACCCTCTTGCACTGTTGGTGGGAATGCAAACTGGTGCAGCCGCTCTGGAAAACAGTGTGGAGGTTCCTCAAAAAATTAAAAAAAAAAAAATAAAAATAGATCACCAGTGTAAATTAATTGTAAGTTGTACAAAAGTTACTTGAAAGTGAAGAGGATGTCTAGTTAGAGAGCATCTGGAAGGCGGGGAATCAAAAGGAAGAGAGTATTGCTCTAAAATCTGCCTGGCTGGCTCTGTGACCTCAAAGAAATGACATTACGTTTTTGGATCTCTAGTGCCTCATCTCAAACATGGACGTAATATTTTGCCTGCCTGAAGGTAAGGCATAGGCCAGGTGCTTTGAAGTACTCATTAATTTCTGAGCATTTGTGATCTTTGATTCCTTCTCTGTAGAGTGAGAGCATTGAAT
Organism: Puma concolor; assembly: GCF_028749965.1. Classification (NCBI taxonomy): domain Eukaryota; kingdom Metazoa; phylum Chordata; class Mammalia; order Carnivora; family Felidae; genus Puma; species Puma concolor. The sequence goes on from NC_141672.1 coordinate 48,858,447, forward strand.
GACATAGTCTTTGATAGATCTACTTGCTCTTAATATGCTGTGGTTCAGTTCTCTAGGCATGTCAGGGACATGGGAGCAGGCAAGAGGATGGTGAAGAGACCTGGGCAGGGAGAAAATGTTAGCCCGGTGTCAATGGTGAATTTGGAAGTAAGCACATGGAAGGATGAGCAAGAGTGTTTTGAGTAGCACTAGCTAAGGTCATTTGAACCCAGCCAGGCCCAGCAGCCTAGAATGTAGTGGGAAAAGCTGAAGGTTGGAGAGACCCAGACAAGGCCAATTATGCCAGGAAAGCTATGAGCTAGACCCTGAGTCCAGCCTCTGTATGGGGAGAAGTGAATCCAGAAGGAGGTTGGTGTTCAAAGCAAATGGACCAGAAGGGGTATTGCCCTGTGGGACTTTGGTTCAAGTTTAGCCTGAAGAGCAGAATACTGAAAGTCAATTCAGAGAAAGAGACTTGAAGGTTAAGGTCTTGGTGGTGAAAAGTTGCTATCACTGTGTAGCCTGGGAAAATTGCACTTGGAGGAAAGTTAAAAAAAAATCTGTGCTCTAGACACAATTAGTAAGCTGTACAACTTTAGAGAAAGGATTTCACCACTTGGAGTCCTGTCAGTGGAACAAGGTGCAATTCTAAGCTCCTGTTTGTCTTCCTGGCTTCACAGTAATGGGAAAATGGCGGTAAAACTTGTGGTTCAGAATAAAGAAACAGCTGTCCATAGAAAATCTTGATTTTACCCCCCTGTAGAGTATATCAAATGCATTACATGTTCCCAACAGTCCGTCCAGCAAAAGGAGGAGGTGGATGGTAGAATAAAGAGGAAGTGCTAGAACTTCCCCAGAACGCTGGAGGACCTACAAGGGACCATCCTTTCCACATCCTTCCTTCACCAAGTTTACAGGGTGTAGCTTCCGGAACTCTACCAGTACTCTTAAGTCATGTCTGCACTCTCCTTTTCCTGCCCCACCCCTGCATGCCCTGGTAACAGAGTGAAAAATGAATGGATGACCCTTCACCCAACTGCCCATTGGATGGCCTTGAGTTATTGTGCTTCCCCCAAAGGACATCGACAGAAGAGTGACCAGCTCCTTTAAAGATGTGGGAACTGGGAGGAAGGCTTGGGAGTGGACAGGAATCCAGCCCTGTGGTTGTCTGGATTATTCTACAGCATGGTATGGGGGACCTCAGGCCCAGGTCCTTCATCTACATGCCTCTGAACCAAAGATTTTTATATTTTCAATATTTATTTCTCTGGGCTCTGTGCATTTGGACATCTTGAAGTTTGTTACACCCAAATTGTTAGTTTTGTTTTGTTTTTTTTTTTTTTTTTAAGAAAAACAAAAAGGATGAAAGCTTTAAGATATTCTAAGAGGAAGATTCTCTTATTGGCATTGTATCAAATTCTTTTCTCTGGGGGAGGCCTGCTGTTGGGGCAGGGTGGGGTGGGTTCAAAAGGGTTGTAACATACTCTGGCTTTGGGCCCAACATTGTTGAAAAATGCTCAGAGGAGACTCGGAGCACTTAGATGTTTGGCTTTAAAACTTTCTTTGTTTAGATGTTCAAATTTGTTTAAATATTTTCTGAAACAGAAACAATAAAAGAACTTGAATAGAAATTTTTTCCGTGAAACAAATTCTTTCCTGACTTAGCCGGACAAGTTCACTCTAAAATCACATTCATATCTTTATTAAGTATCATGCAAAAGAAGTGAAATATGTATAGGATTTGGGTAAGTTTTAAAACAGTCTAGACTTTTCACAACAATAATAGCAATCACTATCAACAACTATTTGATGTTAGGTCCCAGATCCTGTTCTAAGTGTTTTTCATATACCTTATTTCACTTAATCTTCTCAATAGTCTTTAAACTAGGTAGTACTATTGCGTCCACTTTAAGCATCAGGAATCAGAGACTCCTGACTCAAGGAACTTGAGTACACTAGTGAGTGTCAAAGTTTAGGTTTGGCTGCAAACCTAGATTGATTTGACCTGAAAGTCTGGTCTCTGTCAGTAGATCTATAATTCATCATTGCTGATCAATGTTCAATAACCAGCTCTCTGGTGTGGGAGGGGAGGTCTGCTTTTTGGTGTTTGCCAGTTTCCACTAGAACACACATTCAACTACCAGCTACCAGACTATCAACTACCAAATGTTCGAGCCACAAACATGATCTCACTGATCAGAGAGTTGGGAAGAAATACACAAAATCAACTGTCGCTGCTATCATCTGCCTCTAGCACACCACAACTTACCTTGTAGGTTATGTTGTCATCAAATACATTTTGGAGCCTGGAGCAAACCTGTGTCACTCACTCACCATTTAGTGGCAAGGTCCACAGTCTTCCTACTCCTCATATTCCCACACACTTACTCTTGTAAGATGCCTTCTTGGAGCACTTCTCCTGGGTACTTGACCTGGCCAAGCACTGCCATAAAGGCTTCCCGTGCATTTTTTCCCCACCACCCCCCCCATGCATTTTCTTACCTTATTTTCTCTATGCCATTTTGAGGACACTGCTGTTGTCCTTATCTCACAAAATGGGGAACCAGAGGCTCAGAGAGTTTAAGTAATTCGGTGAAGCTCACACAGCTCACAAGTGAGTATAGATAGACTAAGGCTAGATGTGAGTCTGTGACTCCTGTAGATGATGAATTTTTCAGGAAGAACTGGAAAATAAATAAAGGTGGGAGAGATGTATTATTAGCCAAGTAAGATTGGACATAAGTGAAGTTTTTCTCTATCATGCCAAAAAATAAAAAATAAAATCTATGAGTCACTTGTGTCTGGATGATAGTAAATATCAGAATGATTAATTGTGTTCCCAATTTTAAAAGTCTGGATAATTTGGGAAAAGCAGCTGTGGTACAGTGGAAAGAATGTGGAGGAATTGAAGGGTCTGGATTGAATTCTGTAGCCAGTGGATAGGTAGATGGATGATCTTGGACATATCCCTTGACCTTTCCTAGCTTTGACAATTTCATCTCTAAATTGGTTGAATGGACATCAACTGAGACAATTTAAATGAATGGTGTTAATCATCCAAATGTTTATTTAATATTAAGTTTTGGTGTTGAACAGACACGGCTGAATAAAAGGAACTTCTTTTCGTTCATAGCTTTTCAGCTGTCAGGGAAAATGTTAAAAATTGAGAAATATATCAATTATTGTGTAATTTGGGGTTGATGATAAAAAGTGACACATTATTTCGTAATCTTAAAGAACTTTCAAAAATATGTCCAAAAAATTATTTTAATAGAACTAAAAAGGTATGAATTTACGGATGAATATCTAGAATCAGTGTTCTCTAGGAGAACTTGGTCCAGTTTTATTCTGTTTCTTAGACCTGTTGGTTCTTGCTGATTTTAAGGCTAGGATAGAAAACCCCTGAATCCAGATGGCCTAAACTGTTGTTCTAGTCCCTTTTTAGGGCTATCTCTCTAAATTCACTTTATATGGAAATTGGTAGGTGTATCTAGCCACAGGCTTATGAAAGTTTTCTCATACATTGATAACGTGCAAATTACCAGCAGTATTAAGACTTGATGCTTAAGGAATTAAACCCTCTACATTCTCTTTTGACCAGAAGGAATGTTGAGAAAGAAAAGTATAGCTCTGTTCCCCCATGGATGTGATAAAGTCTGAGCCTTGCAAAAGAGCTTAAATAGTACAACTTGTGTAAGAATTCTTTGGGTGTAGTTAGTATAAACAAAGGGTCCTTGGCACGAACAGAGAACTAAGCAGCTGCAAGAGATTTGCTTAAAAAACCAAAAGATTAAATACTCTTAGGGGAGAGAGAGAGAGAGAGAGAGAGAGAGAGAGAGAGAGAGATGGAGGGAGGAAATACCTGCTAAGATCTCTGATATTTCCTTTTTCTTTCCTACTTCTAATCTTCTAGGATTAAATAATAGCTATCTGTTGTTAAAAAGACCAAAAGAATCTTCTCCTTAAGAATGACCATATTGTCAGCATTTTCCCTTTATCTCTCTCAATTTAAGCAAGCATAGGAGTCTAAGGTTAAGTCACAAGAAATAAATCATTTGCATTCCCTTGCCACCATATCTGTTCTCTATGAGATCATCAATGAAAGGATACTGATAGTAATTTAACCCCCATGAGAATATTATGAGTTAGTGGGAGTGATTGATGCATAAGGGAATTGCCTTGAAATGAAATAATTAAAAGTACATACCAGAACCAGTTTGTTTATTATGGAAACCCCTGGTAAGCAGGGGTAATAAATTTTGTTGTAGTCTTGCTGTTCTTTATGATACAGCAGCTACTCATATACCAAGTTTCCTAAGACATAAACATGAAATTGACTAGACTTTCTCATATTTCCACATGATTCAACTGGTCACATCTTTCTAAAACAGTCCTTATTGTTGCAGCATAATTCTCAATTCAAAGCTGGGAAATGTGCAGTCTGTAATTTCATCAGGAAATTTGTACAACTTTAAAATTTATTCAAATATACTAGAAATAAAATTGCTATTACATTTGGAAGCACATGGAATTGTCAAAATGTGATTTTTTTACATAAAAAACCAGAACGTTTTTGTGTTATTAGGAAAGAGAATATATTAGATGATTGAATAAAGCACATAATTGATTACCATGATGTGGAAGGCTCTCCAAGATTATTATTAAAGGATAAAAGCAAGTTTTCACACCATATATGTAAAATGCCACTGTTTTTGCACTTGTATGAAACTATACTATATACATAGCATAGCATATACATGGGAACTCTATGGAGGACTATGCTAAGCTGTCAACAGTAGCTATAACTAGAAAGTAAAATTATTGAAGGAAACTTTGGTATTCAATATAACATATTTCTGTAACATTTTAATTTTTTAATAACAAGTGTGTATCATATTTGAAATCAGATGAAGAATATTTTTAAAAATCTGTATATACAGTTGGTAAGTAAGCATATGAAAAGCTCAACATCATTAATAATTAAAGAAATGTAAATTAAACCACAATGAACTGCCACTATACATATCATAATGGTTAAAGTGAGAAATAGTGGCAAAATCAAATGCTGGAGAGCATGCAGGAAAAAAACCAGATCATTGATACATTACTGGTGGGAATGTAAAATGTTACAACCATTCTGGGAGACAGTTTGACAATGTTTTTAAGAAATAGGGAGCGTATGTATAAGGGGAGAAGGGCAGAGGGAGAGAGAGTGAGAGAGAGAGAAAGAGAATCTTAAGCAGGCTCTACACTGAGTGCAAAGCCTAATGCAGGGCTCAGTCTCACCATCCTGAGATCATGACCTAAACTGAAATCAAGAGTCAGATGCACAACCAACTGAGCCACCCAGGCGCCCCCCAGTTTGGCAATTTCTTATAAAGTTTAACATACAGTTAGCATATGACTCAGCAATTGCACTCCTTGGGCAAGAGAAATAAAAGTTATTTTAACGCAAACACCTGCACAGGAATGTTTGTAGCTGTCTTATTCATAATCATCAATATCTGAAGACAGCTTAGTGTCTTTCAACTGGTGAATGGATAAACAAACTGGTGTGTCAATAAAATGAACTACTAGAAAGCAGTGAAAAGAAACAAGCCATTAAGACATGTGACAACATAGATGAATCTCAAATGCATTACGCTGAGTGAAAGAATAGCTGTATGATTCCACTTATGTGACATTCTGGAAAAGGCACAACTATAAATTGCTATCCAGGGATTAGGGGTGGGGTGAGGAAAGTGGAATCACCGGGCAGTGCTTTAGGGTGATGGCGTTGTTCTGCATCTTGATTGCAGTGGTGGTTATACAACCCTAAGCATTTGCAAAACTCATAAACTATACACCAAAAAAAATGAATTTTATTGTATGTAAATTTAAAAAATACTTTAAAAATCCTATTGAAAAAAGATCTAATTGATGTTTTATTTTAAAAAGTTGACAAGTATTGATTAATCTTATAAATTTTCTGGGTTAAGAGAAACTGCTTTAAAAAAAGAGAGAGAGAGAGAGAGAGGCGGGGGGAGAGAGAGTGCACAAGCCAGGGAGAGGGGCAGAGAGAAAGAGACAATACGTGGAGCTCAACCCCACAACTCTGGGATCATGACCTGAGCCGAAATCAAGACTCTCAACAGACTGAGCCACCCAGGCGCCCCAAGAGAACCTGCTTTTAAATTGACAAAGGTAGTTGCCAATTGTAAATTAACTGATATTCTTGCTACCTAAGGAGAGATTGGGAGTTCAGAGCCATAGCCTGCAAACTCTCTGTATAAGTGCGAACTGTATGAAGTATGGGTCAACAGTTATTCAGGAGCAGACTATACAGGTTGTGAATGCTGTCCATTAAGGCTTTAATCCCCTTCACACTGGAAGGTTACCTTGCCCACCCATCAATTAGATGCAAAAAATTGTTTGTTCATGTTTGTCTCAAATTCCTATGCTCATTCTTCCTTTTATTCAGACCATGAGTAAAGAAGGCCCTTAAGTGCCAGAGGAAGCAAGGTTCTCTCTCCTCTAACAGTTTTGTGGACCCTGACTGCATGTATCTGCGTGGGCTTGAAAATGTAAAATGCAATGCATGAGAATAATCTCTTTAGCAGTTAGCATGGTATATGGCCAAATGAAAGCACTGTTTCTGAGTATATTTTTCCTTTAAGTTTGTGCCTCTTACAAGCTTAATAAAATAAAATAAATAATAAATAAAATAAAATAAATTTAAAAAAATTTTTAAGAGGTAAAAAAAGGAAAAGGAGAAAATAACAACACAATAAAATCTGCTGGCCTAAGGCCGGAAGCCTGAGCTCTCCTCGGTCACCTCCATTTTCCAGCTCAGCCTAGAAGGGAAGCCTACCCTTTGAGCATGGCTTATTAATGAGTCAGCCTTGACAAATTGGGTTTGTTAATGGAAGAGACTGAAACAGATTGTTCCATATAAATAAGTTTTTATTTTTCTTTATTTTAATTTTTAATGTTTATTTTTGAGAGACAGAGAGAGACAGAATGTGAGCAGGAGAAGGGCAGAGAGAGGGAGACAGAGAATCTGAAGCAGGCTTCAGGCTCTGAGCCGTCAGCAGAGCCTGATGCAAGGCTTGAACCCACGAACCGTGAGATCATGCCCTGAGCTGAAGTTGGACGCTTAACCGACAGAGCTACCCAGGTGCTCCTCATATAAATAAGTCTTTAAAGTGCCACCCTGAATTTGGTAATGATGCACCAGATGTTCTTAGTGAAGTGACCACTTCGCATAACAGCATATACCTAAGACTCTAAACTGAAGGAAGTGCCCTCCCCCAAAGGCCTATCATTTTATTTCCCTTCATTTATTTTTTTAAAAAATTTTTTTTTCAACGTTTATTTATTTTTGGGACAGAGAGAGACAGAGCATGAATGGGGGAGGGGTAGAGAGAGAGGGAGACATAGAATCGGAAACAGGCTCCAGGCTCTGAGCCATCAGCCCAGAGCCTGACGCGGGGCTCGAACTCACAGACCGCGAGATAGTGACCTGGCTGAAGCCGGACGCTTTAACCGACTGCGCCACCCAGGCGCCCCTATTTCCCTTCATTTAATAGAACGCCTCCCCCTGCCCCTGCCAGAAAATAACGGTGGGAAACTAGCTTGCTGTCTATTTGATTCCATCTGTTATTCCGTTTACTATGGCTGCCAGCTGCTTCAAGTAGGTGCTAAAAGGGGATCTTTTCAACCCAAATCATCAAATTACTGGGTCTGTTAAGCCCTTCCTAGGTACCTTGTCTTTGGAAGGGTAACAGCCAGAAAGCTCAGGAAAGAAAGTGTCACCAGTGCTTGAAACTGATCTGACGGAGGATGCTTCTTCTCATCATCTCTGTTTATATCTGGCATGTCTGTTTATATCTGGGCAGCAAGGGCTGGAGCTTTGGCTCAATGATTGCTAGCGTGGAAACTAGGCTCGATTGTTCCTACTGGTGCTGTGATGTGTGACTGTAACTTTCTGAGTCAGAGTTTTGTCACACTAAAACAAGGAGATTAGATGATGGGATTTCCTGGGGCCCTCAGTTCTAAAGGCCATGAGCTTATGAACTAAGGGGAAAAAAATGATATCAAATCAGTAACGGAGCTCAAGGATATATAATGATGACTGGGATTCTTTCTGAATGATTAACTCACCTGTGTGTCAGTTCACCACTCATTCAATATGTAGAATACAAAGTAAAGAAGTGGCAGTGGACACAAATGACACTATCAAAGGAGGACAATCTGGAAAGATTGGAGATTTTCCTAAAGTTCTAAGGGCACATGTCATAGCAAATGTTAGATACTCAGGTTTCTGAGTCCCCCTGCCCAGCTTCAAATGTTAGTCTTAGCACTTGGTAGCTGTGTATCCTTAGCCAGATTTTTTTTTTAAATTTTTTAACATTTATTCATTTTTGAGAGAGAGACAGAGTATGAGCAGGGGAGGGGCAGAGAGAGAGAGGGAGACACAGAATCCAAAGCAGGCTCCAGTCTCTGAGCTGTCAGCATAGAACCAGATGCGGGGCTCGAACTCACCGAGCTCACGGACCGTGAGATCATGACCTGAGCCGAAGTCAGTCGCTTAACCAACTGAGCCACCCAGGCACCCCTAGCCAGCTTTCTTTCTTTGGGCCTCTGTTCATCAGGTGTAAAAAGTGATAATAAAATTCTCCTCAAAGAGCTGCTCTGAGGATTAAGTAAAATAATTCATGCTTGCCTGCATTGTGAAACATTGGAAGTCAATTACTAACACCACTTCTGTTGCCGCTGCTACATGTAGTCTTGAGGGAATGATACACTCCAGAACACGGAGCCATGGATGGTGTTGGGGAAAGGGACAGCTGTGGTGGAGTGACTAAGCCGCCAGACTTGGCTTCTGAAGCCTAGGGTTTTAATTCCAGATAACACAGAGATCAAGAATGTGCCCACAAACAAATTCCACAGTATAAATTACATTAGGCATGTACTGTCACTTCCTAGCTGGGTGACTTTGGCCATGTCACCCAACCTCTCCGAGTCTGGGTGTCCCCAAGGGTATTAATGCTTATCTCTTCAGGATGTTAAAATGAGCTCTGTGAGATAGTGCATGTGAAATCATGCACTGTAAACCACAAACTCTGCAAAGGCAAGCGTTGTTAGGAGCTAGCAAGATGATGAATGAAAACCGAGGATAGAAATCTTTCTGAAAGGATACATCCGTTTCTCTGACATGTTGAAATAATTTGCAATTTTTTTCGATGACTCAGGGTTATCTTCCTGAACATCTATTACCGAGAAAACATACCTGTCTGTAGCGCTTAACCATACCTGTCTATGGCGCTTTACCACTTTAACCTGCCGTCACCTACATAACTTCCTTCCATTTCCACAGAAAGGTACATAGCTGTTTGTCCCCATCCTGACCCTGTGATTAGTACCCGTCGGCATCTTTCCTCGCAGCTCCCATGGTCTGGCCGCGGCTCCCACTTCTTTTCTCTCACACCACATAGTTATTATTGGAAGCAGATGTAAGAATAATATCAAACACTCATGTTGAATGCTAGGTTAAGGGGAGCTTTTGAGTAAGGAATGGGCATATTCAGGTATTTTAGAAAGCTTTCTTAGCAGCAGTTGATCTGATAGACCAGGAGATGGGGACTGGGGTCAGGACAGAGGAGTGTTATTTACTGACAAGGAAAGGTAGTAAGAGCCTGTACTTGGAGGATGGCAGGAGCAGAAGGAGGTAAAGACTAAAGAGACTAGGAGACAAGACAATAAGTCTATAGAACTTGATTCACTCAATAGAACCTTTGCCACGTGTCAGGTATTGCGCCAGGGACAGGAAATATATCAGTGAATAAAATAGGTAGAATCTTGATCTCTGTGAAATTATGGTCTGTTCCATTTGTCAAGTAATTGGATGTCAGTGAGAAGGGAAAGTGGGAAATCACACAGAAGTGACTGAAGTTTCCAGCTTGAGCGTCTGGGGAAATGGGGGTGCAATGGACAGCAATAGAAGGCAGGAGATGGAGTGGGTTGGGGTGAAAGGTGACACATTCAGTGTTCAGCACAATGAACTTGAAGAATTGTTAGCTAATTAAAATGCTTTCCTAAAGTGAAATGAGCTCTGGGTTTAACTCTTGGGTTTTGTGACTGGCACCAGCTGATCTAGGCAGAGTGGTACAGTTTCTCCGTGTCTAATTCAAGAGACATCCAGAATGGACTGGAGACACTCATTCCTGGTCCCAAATTTTAGGAGACATTTTTTTTTTATAAACCTTATATGAGAAAGTTCATTAACATAGATAATATCTATAAATATGGTTTCATAAAAAAAGACTAAATGTCAAGTTCACTTTTCCCATAAAGACCTTATATAAAAGTTGAGAGCATACAAGTAAATCTTCATCCAGTCGAGGGATTTTTTGGAGGCAGCAAGACAAAATAATCCAAGTGCATTTATTCATAATAATATTACTTGCTACAGGGATGGAATATAGGGATGGACATATTCCTGTACGCTGTGTTTCAAATATCAGATGTCTCTTGGAAATTACTGCCATGGGCTGAATTTTAGTTAATTCCTCCCCAACCTCTCTGCCTGGTACATAACACAGCAGTATTCAGTGTGGTTCATCAAAGAAAGCTCTGTAGGCCACAGATATATACCAACAAAGTAGACATGCTACTAAGAAAATTTAGAAGTCCTACTTTTTTATTCTTCCCCAGGCCAGAGATCATTCTGCTTCCTCTCAGAAGCAGGCCACAGAGATGGTAAGATCATTGTTTCTCCCCCCAACCCCTTTGTAAAAAAAGTATATTGAATCTGTTCATACTCCTAAAGGATTTGTTTAAACCCTACTTAGCTATGTACCATAGCTACGGAAGAGACCATTTTATCTTGAAAAAATGTTAAGAGTAGGTTCAAACACTCAGTGACTTATAAATAGATTTTCCTTAGGTCAAAGTGGCCAGCACGAGCTATTTATAAGGTTCTCTAGAACAGTGGTTTTCAACCTTGGCTGTACTTTGAATCACCTTGAGAACCTTAAAACATACTGATACCTGAGTCTGACCCCAGGGGTTCTGTTTTAATTAGTCTTTGAGAGGGAAAAAAATTCCCAAGGTAATTCTCACATGCAGCTATTGTTAAGAACCATAGCTTTAAAACATGGGATTTGGACTAAGACCATATCCCAACAGGCCTTGCCAACATAAGCTGGCTAAAAAATAAGGTCCCAATAAAGGTACTTATTTACTATGACTGCATGTTAAGTTAGTGCCTTTCATTTTGATATACTTTACGTTGGCAGTAGAAATGCACCCTAGCCAATTCATGGAGTATCTTTATCAGGTTACATGTCCATGGTAAAAACAAAACAATAAAAAGGAGGGCAGCCATGGGACATAGCCCACTGTATATCATTTAGAATTTGAGAGCTTATTCTTACTCATGCTAAACTTGGTAGTGCTATTACAGTATAAACATGAGTAGCATCTGATATGGACATTCCTCTGCTTGATGTATCTATCAATATATTAATGGAATCAAGTATCGTGAAGATTTTGTAGCCTTCACATTTCTGCCTTTTCTTCATTTATTTGTTGTTTTTGTTATTTCTGATGTTTATGCTTGGAAGATTTCTGGCTCATTTTTGTGCTCATGGTCATTCTGGATGACTTATGTACCAAGTTCCTATCACCAGATGCAAGAAACACAGCCACATTTACATTTGATGTGACTGTTGGGGCCATCAGATCCTAGCTCAACTACTGCTAGTTGTTATAGCCTGAGCAAGTCAATTAAATTCTCAGAATCTCATTTTCCTTATCTTAGAGGGTTGTTGTAAGGATTGCAAATAATATATTATACTGTCTATTGCATAAGAAATGTTCAATAAATTAGAGCTGTTATTACCTCCAAATCTAGATTGCAAATGCCTTGAGGGTATTGGGTCATATTTCTCTATATAGTTTGGTATTTATAATTCCTTAATCATGCATGAGATGGTTTTCAATAAAGATAACACAATTCCAACTTTATAAATTATAGGGAATATTAGATAGAACTAATTACCTTTATCAGTCTTACAGAATTAAAGGTACTGTCTGTGACCAGGTTACTGAGCAAAGTGACTGGTCTACCAGAGAATCAGATCCACAGTCTTAGGAGGTTAAAAGTTTGGGTCCTGGAGTCAGACTACCTGAGTTTGAATTCTGGCTTCAATTCTTGTTGGCTGAATTTTTTATCAAGTTGCTTAATCCCTCTCAGCTCCTTTCTTTGTCTGCAAACTGGGTGTGTTGAATAGATTAATGAAATTATGTATATATGGTCCTTAACTAGAAGCTGGTACATTATAAAGGTTCAATTAAGGCTTGCTATTCTTATTTTTGGCGTTATTAGCATTGTTCTGACTTATGCACTAAGTTCTAGAGAAAGGGACAATGGCCAGCAGGCCACATGCAACAGAAACGAGGTGACTCAATTTGGTAAGACACACAGGATGTCTAGGAAAGAAGCACAGATGAAGCCAAGGACAACAGCCTTTGGAAACACAACCACAGCCACAATGCAATGGAGACAGCACACACTGAGGTCACTCTTGGGCAGTCGCTCAACTCATTAGAAGTTGACCTGCCCATATTTACTCAACATTGTGTCAGATAGTGTGGGAGTATTCAAGGAAGTGAAAAGTAGAACCTTTGAGGAACTTGTAGTCTGGTTGGGGAGAGAAGTCTTCAAGAAGAATGGATACTGGTGTTAAGAGCTAACTTGTGAGGTTTGGCCTCTGACTGCAGTGAAGTTACAAGAGGAGAGAGAACAATGTTGGCCTTTTTGTACCATTCTGTCTACAGGAAAATAATGTCATTATCCATCAAACCTTCAAATATAATTAGTAATGAAGGTATCTTGGCTACCAATATAAATGGCCACACCTTTTAATTCCTTCTATTCCACAATAACCCTGATTGTAACTAATATGTGAAGAATCTGGGAGTAGATTATTCATGGAAAAGTATGGGAGTTATGGAAGATATCTTTTTTTAAAAAATTTTTGTAAAGTTTATTTATTTTCAAGAGAGAGAGAGAGAGAGAGACAGAGCATGAGTGGGAGAGGGGCAAAGAGAGAGAGAGGGAGACACAGAATCTGAAGCAGCTCCTGGCTCTGAGCTGTCAGCGCAGAGCCGGACCCGGGGCTCCAACTCACGAACCTTGAGATCATGACCTGAGCCGAAGTCGGATGCTCAACTGGCTGAGCCACCCAGGCGCCCTGATTTCTTTTTATTTCTTTACTTTTGGGGGAAGATTTCTTTACAATACTTTTTCCCAATTCAAGTCAACAATGGTTGGGGCCTCTGGGTGGCTCAATCGGTTAAGCGTCTGACTTCGGCTCAGGTCATGATCTCATAGTCTGTGAGTTCGAGCCCCACGTCAGGCTCTGTGCTGACAGCTCTCTCTTTCTCTCTCTCTCTCTCTCTCTCTCTCAAAAACAAAATTAAATAAACATTAAAAAAAAAAAAGAACTTAAAAAACAAAAAAACAAATCAACAATGGTTTACAAAACAGCCAGGAAGGATGTACCAGGTATTATGCTAGACCCATGATGTTTAGAATGAGGAAGATTGGTCCTGCCTTCAGGGAAGGATGGTTCACATTCTAATGGTCATGTGGGACTGTCAAGGCCTATCTCTTTTTCTGTGCTCAGGCTTGTGGTAAAAATGATCTGAAATAGATGTACTGAGTCCTTAAGAGTGCATAAGAAAAAAAGAAGACGACAGAGCCATTAAATGAAAACTATCCCTGAGGCCCTTTTAACCAGTTGAAAGGACAGATACAAAGAGACCATTTCAGTATTTTTGGTGAGGACTTGAGACACGGGTGTGCCCAGGTGTTACAACCACTCAGGGTGATTCTCTGCCAGAACTCTGCGAGGCTGCCGACGTGATGTCTGAACTAAATCCCGGAGGGAATGAGAGATCATCAGGAGATAGGAAGGGTGTTCCAAGCAAGGAATAGCACAGAGGCGCACTGCCGTCAGGCTATCTGAGAGGATGGGGAACTACCAATGGTTCAATATTGCTAAAGGTGAAGGGAGGAAAAGGCAAGAGATGACAGATAGAGGCCAAGCCACTGAGCCTTTCCAGCTGAAGATTCAGCCTAAAAGTGAGGGAGAATCCACCAAAGGGTCCTAGACAGGAACGTGTGATGGTCAGATTTGTGGGTTTATTTATTTATTTATTATTATTTTGTTTTGTTTTGTTTTGTTTTGTTTTGAGAGAGAGGGGGTGCAAGTGAGTGTGGGGCAGAGAGAGAGAGAGAGAGAGAGAGAGAATTCCAGGAGGGGCAAAGAGAGAGAGAGAGAGACAGAGAGAGAAGTGGGCTCGCCCGAAGTGAAGTGGGGCTCGTGCTCACCCGATGTAGGACTTGAACTCATGAACCTTGAGACCATGACCTGAGCTGAAGTCAGATGCTTAACGACCAAACCACCCAGGCGCTGAGATTTGTGTTTTAGATAGATGTAGAGAAAGGAGTTAGCAAGGTATCAGGATAGGTACTGCTGCATGTAACAGTGGCTTAAGCCAATGAGCGTTTGTTTTCTTACATAACAAAAAGTCTGTAGGTAGGCAGATACTCACTAAGACAGTCTTCTCCTCTCTGTCTTTTTGCTGCACCATGTTTTTGTCTTCATAGTTGTCCCTTTGTGGTCAGAAGAGGGCTGCCCAAGCTCAAACCAACACATCCATGTTTAAGGCAACAAATATGGAGAAAGATGCAACTGTTCCCTTTAATCACCAAGTAGAAGCCCTCCTGGAATCACCAGATTTTCAGCACACAGCTAGCAGTTTGGTCAGGACTGTACCAGATGGTGACTGTCACTGCAAGAGGAGCTGAGACAGCACTCATCTTCCATCTAGGGTGGATTCATGCAAGAGAGGAGGTTGGGAATAAGGGGTGGGAATAAGGGGTGAGATGATGAGGACGGGAAATAGGACAATGGTAATAAAGAAGGAGTGGCTATTGCTGCCCTTAACAAAAACTGAAAACTCAGAAATTCAGAGTAGTGGATCTAGTTCAAGAAGTGGCTTGGAAAAGGGTGCCTGGGCGGCTCAGTCGGTTGAGCATCCGACTTCAGCTCAGGTCATGATCTTGCCGTTCGTGAGTTCGAGCCCTGCTCGAGCACTGAGCTGTGCTGCCAGCTCAGAGCCTGGAGCCTGCTTCACATTCTGTGTACCCCCCTCTCTCTCCGCCCCACCCCTGCTTGTGCTCTTTCAAAAATGAATAAACATTAAAAAAAATTAAAAAAAAAAAGAAGAGGCTTGGATGTGTCATCCCACCTGGGGAGGGATATAAATGAAAACCTCAAGTGAAAGTTGGAGGTCATTAGAATGTAGGGATCCCACCAAATATATCTCAAGCAGTACTCAGAATCTCTAAGTAGCACATGGTTTTTCCTAAGGCCTAACAATTTCAATTAAGCCTAAGCCTGTGGAGACGTGCTAATTTGCACAGCCCTGTTTTTTTCCACATGCTAATATACTCACCCTGGAATTTAATGGACAGTAAAGTTATGCAAAGAATCAGTGTGTGCAACCCAGCACCAGGACATTTTCTGCCAAGCCCACCTCCAACACAAACACATACACATACCAGTCAGTGCTATACATAGAACTTTCTCTTGAATCCCGACATCTATTTGCCACACTGTGGAGCAAATGTGTTTCCATTCTCTTGATTAAAATAACAGGAAGTATCATCATTCTTGAAGTCTTGGTATTTATAACAGACATATAACCACACGCACACAAATATAACTGTGGAGACTCTTGCTGAGGTCTATCGGCAAGGCGTCTGGTACCGTTCCTGCAAAAGTCCTGCGTTTAAATAATCTCACCTCTCGAGCCATGCTCCCAGCTACTGTGAAGATGGGATCCAAGAGGACTAAAACGTCTACAGAAGAAGTCCTCTGTAACCGCCAACCCAGAAGGGGCCTCTGCCTCTTTAGCTGGTCTGGCAGGTCATGGAAATTCTACTCTGGAACTGGATACAAGAGAAATATTTCTTCACTATTTACTCTGACCAGTGAAATCACTATGACAGATTTTTTTTCTTTTTCCCGAGACACAGAGTGACATTTTAAAGGAGAAACCACTCTTTGGGTGCCATAGTCTTCTAAAAAATTATATTAGAATAAGAGCTCAGAGGAATGTCTGCCCAGCACAACTGTCTATAGCCTCATATTTCAAGAAGAATGCGGCCACTCTAAGCAGACAGGAAGCCGGGACTGCCCAGGTCAGCCTCTTTTCCTATTGGGTCGAATTCGTTGGACTCAGCATCAGATTCAAAACTAGTGACACCCTCCTGGTGCAACGGCTCTTTTTGCCTTTTTTGCTGCTAAATCCGTGCCACACTGCGGTGTTGCTGCTTTTTCATAGTTATACTTTGTTCTCCAGACCAGATCAAGAGCACCCTAAGGTCAGCGGTCACACCTTGTATTCCATTATGTCTTGCAGAGTTGTGTTTGTCGTGGTAAACTTACAGGAAATTGTTGGATGGATGGATGAGTAAAACAATGACAAAAACTGGAAAACAGCGAAAGGTGGGCTGGGCTGCTGTCTGGTAAAGCAGATTACGAAACTCAGGTCAGATGAGCAGGAAAGGTGGTGTAGGGGAAAGAATGTTTCATTTGAGTCAGCCCACATGGATCCTAGCCCCACGTTGGCTTTCTTGCTTTCACCCATTCAACAAACATTTTTCTAAGCTTGTGCCAAGGAGCCAGGCAAGCGTTGCGGCAAGCCCTGAATAGCAGTCCCTGCTCTCAAGGTGTGGTGGTGGTGGTGAGGGGGACATGAGGCAATCGGGAATTGTGGGAGATATGGTGTGATTGACAGCATGATAACGACGGGCACAGGGCACATGGAGATTCTAAATCAGACTGTGGTTTTCAGGAAAGCTTCCTGAAGGAGAAGGATTTTTTTATTCTAGCGTTGAAGGATGAGTGACGGGTAGCGGAGACTGATTGGGAAGAGCATTCTGGGTAGAGGGACGAGGATGTGAAGATGTTCCAAACCATAAAATAGGAGGCTGTTAGGACTAAAGTCTCGGCTGAAATGGCAGCTGTGTGGCCAGAGCCGAAGTTAGAGAGGTAGGCTACAACTGCCTCACAAAGAAAGGGCCTTGTGGCAGTATGATTTAGTGCCTCGGCAGAGGTTTAGAAATCAGGCAGAACTGCGTTCAGATCCCAGCTCTGGTACTTCCCAGCCTCGTGACTAACTGAGTTTTTTAAACTCCTCTAAGTCTTTGTTTCCTTAACACAGTTTCTAGCTGTATCACTTCTCTAGTGCAGCATAAGACATTATCCCAAACCGTAACAGCATAAAACAGCACACGTTTATTAAATTCTCACAGTTTCTATGTGTCCGGAACCTGGGCCCTGCTGAGCAGGGTCCTCTGCGTCAGGGTCTCCCACAAGGCCGCAAAGTGTCAGCCAGAGATGAGGTGTCATCTCAGACATGACTAGAGAAGGATCCATTTCCAAGTTCACTTACATGGTGATTGTTGGCAGAATTCAGTGCCTGGCTGGCTATTGGCCAGAGGCTGCCCTCAGTTCCTTGCCATGTGGGCCTCCCCAGCGTAACAGCTTGCTTCATCAGTCAGTGAGAGATGGTTACTGAAGTGACTTCTTGTCACTATTACCACATTCTGTAGGTGAAAAGTCACTAGGCCAGCCCATACTCTGGGAGGTTGGAGGGGGGAGGGATGGGATTATACAAGAGAATGAATACCATGAAATGGGGATTTTGGGGGGATTTAGGGAGGGCCTATAGCTAGTAGCTTATAGCTTATTACCTATTAACCTGTAGCTTATATTACCACTGAACAAATGTTATTTTTATTATGCTGAATTGAGAGATCTGGAAAACCTAGAGAAAGCTAGTGAAGGATTTTTTTTTTTTAATTTTTTTTTTAATGTTTATTTATTTTTGAGACACAGAGAGACAGAGCATGAACAGGGGAGGGGCAGAGAGAGAGGGAGACACAGAATCTGAAACAAGGCTCCAGGCTCTGAGCCGTCAGCACAGAGCCCGACGCGGGGCTCGAACTCACGGACCGCGAGATCGTGACCTGGCTGAAGTCGGACGCTTAACCGACTGCGCCACCCAGGCGCCCCAGGATTTTCTATCAAAGAGTAACTTTTGGCAATCTTGGCTAAATCAAATCACCTCATGTCTTTGAGCCTTTATTTCCTCCTCCGTCCAATGAAAATACCCATGTCCCAAAGAAATGAGAATGTAAATGTGCAAGCACAAGTACATTTTAGTCACAACAAATATACAACTCTTCACAGTGGGAGGAAGCCGACTGCTTTGGGCCAGTTTTCCATTTTGTATTGATTCTGTGAGTCTCACAGTCTGATCTCTTCAGAGTTTTCAGGGCTTGGCCCTGTGGGCCCAGAAGGATTGGTATAACTGGAATAAACACCCACAAAAAGAAATGTGTCTTTTGAACATCCCTTACTTAAGGCGTTTCCAAGGGTTTGCTTTTTTTTTCCTTCTTTTTAAATACCTTTGTTTCCAACGACCCCATGGTGGGGGGGGGGGGGGCGGGCGGGCAAAGAGAGAAAACAGACTATCTGGGAAATTTCAAGCTCCTGATAATAAAAGTGGTAATAAAATCTCGCTGGCTCCTGATTCGTCACAGAGGGGATATTTGTGGTGGATGGGGTTCCCCCACACCTAGCAGCTGGTTTCGAGGCTGCGCGGTTTCCAGTCCCAGGGACCGGCTCAGGTTACCGCCTCCCTGCTCACGGGGTGAGAGACCCAGCGTACCCCCACCCTGGCGCCTCGCCCATTTCCGCTAGGTGCCCAAAGAGGATGCTTCATTCCATGCCCCAAATGGAGCCGATCACACACAGTAGTGTTTCATGGCCTTCCCAGGTGCCGTTTTCCCCGGGGAAGGTAAACAGCGCGCTCTCTCTCCCACTCTCTTTTTAAACGGCGCCTCTTGACCCTGACGAGTGGGTATTTCGGCCGGGCAGCCCAGTCTTCCCCGTCGGTGGCCTTTGGACTGGGGGTCGGAATTTAGGAATTACACCTCCCCCCGCCCCCCGCCCCCGTTCATCTCCATACAAAGGCACGCTTCTCCGCAGGGCATCTCCGGGTGGAGCCACGGAGCTGTGGCTGCGACTATGCCTCGAGAATGAGGGGCGCCCGGGACCCCACCACCACCCCGTCGCCCTGCCAGCCTGCAGCTGCACACGCCACCGCGGGGTTCCCCCTTGGCGCTGAAGTCCTCTCCTGCGGCGCCGCTGCCCTGGGACTTGGAGGGCCATTTGGTCTTGGGGGAGGGGCTCGTAGGCCCCGCGGAGCAGCCCCTGCAGGAGGGCGGGAGCGAGCCCGGCCGCTCTCGGGTTGCGGAGGCGGAGCGGAGCGGAGCAGCACTCCCGGCAGCCCTGGCCGGAGGCTTCTACCTCGCCAGCCCCGCTGCTCCCGCGACCGCTGCCTTAGAAAACTTTTAACGAGAACCAGATGTGGCAGCCGCTGTCGAACTTTCCCCGAGCCGGCGATTGGTCCCCGGCCGAGGGCCGCAGCCAGTCTGCGCGCTGCGAGGGCCCGGAGTCCCCGCCCGCCCGGGCGCCCGCGGGGATCCAGGTTGGAGGCTGGCGAGGCGCAACTAGCGGGCTGGCGGGCCGGGCCGGGACGCGCTCTGCGGCGGGGCAGCCCAGGAGCCGAGCCAGCATGCGGGGGGACCGGGCGTTGCCGCCGCCGCCGCTGCTGCCGCTGCTGTTATTGCTGCTGCTGTCCCGGGCCGCGGCGCTGCGCCCGGACGAGCTCTTCCCCTACGGGCAGTCTTGGGGGGACCAGCTCCTGCAGGAGGGCGACGACGAAAGCTCAGCCGCGGTGAAGCTGGCGAGTCCCTTGCGCTTCTACGAAGCTCAGTTCAGCTACCTCTACGTAAGTTCAGCCCCCGCTTGGTGTGGGAACCGGCAGATGTCTCGCAGCTTCTTCCCAGGGGTCCGTGTGGTGTTGCTCTCACCGAACCCCTGCCTTCCGAGGGGGAGGAAATAGTCCGCACGCCCTGCTGTCCCCGAGCGCCCCTGGGGTGGGAGCTGGCTTTGCAGCGATGCTGCTGTCTGACTTGCTTTTCTCTACCTCGAGAGGAAGAGCAAGAATTCAGACCCACAAATTCGCAGCCACAGAAGCGTCCCAGGCGGAAAAGGAGGTGGGGATGCTTGGGGCGGCCAGTGGGGTTTCCAGTAAGGACCTCGAGAAGGCTGTGCGCGGGTGCAGAGCTGGTGTATTCCCTCCTCGGACCCAGAGGTCTCCTCCAGCGTGGTGCGGAAAGTGAGAAGATACTTTAGGGCTCCTGGACCTATCGCACCCCTCCGTGGGGGTAGAGGGGGTTGGTGGGACAGCGGCTAAAGTTGCGCTGGTCGCCCTGAATCAGGAATCGGGCTCCCAGCCGGTGGGGAAGGGGGAGCTTAAAGCCCGGGCCGGTTCCCTTCCCTCCATGTGGAGCAGGGTGGGCGCACACATTTGGACCTTTGGTGGCCGCCGGTGGGCCTCCTGCCGCGTACGCGACCGTCACCTTTGTCCCCCTCCTCCCACAGGTGGGCACCAACGGTATCATCTCCACTCAGGACTTCCCTAGGGAAACCCAGTACGTGGACGATGATTTCCCCACAGACTTCCCGGCCATTGCTCCCTTCCTGGCAGACATCGACACGAGCCAGGGCAGGGGCCAGGTCCTGTACCGTGAGGACACGTCCCGGACCGTGCTGGACCTGGCTGCCCGCTACGTGCGCTCAGGCTTCCCGCGCACCGCCGCGCACTTCACCCCCACCCACGCCTTCTTGGTCACCTGGAAGCAGGTGGGCGCCTACGAGGAGACCACACGCCGGGCGCCGCCCTCGGAAGAGGTAACTGAACCAGGAGTGCTGGGCCGCTGGGCCAATGGAGGGATGGGTTCGAATTCTGGGCTGGAGCTCAGGGACTGGCTTGGAGTTTCTTCTGAGTCTGCTCTCTTGCTGAACCTGCTGTATCTTGTGGTGGCACTTGGGCTGAAGTGACTGGGAAGTGGAGAAGGCTTCTTTAGGCATCCTCTGAGGATCTGAGAGGTGGCTACAGAATTCTAGCAAAGGGATCGGAGGGCCCCAGGGCAGATGCGGAAGGCCCTCCGAACACAAGGCGGTTCACTGTTTGGTTGTTTATTTTTAGAATCACCTCTAAGTATACAAGAATTATTTCTAATTATATGTTCATTGAAGGAAAAACATCAGCAAATACAGGCAATTTAAAGAACAACCTCTCATTTTCCTAGCACTCAAAGATAATCACTCTTAAACATTTTCATTTATATCTTCCGGAGGTTTTTTCCCCCCTATTAATATCTGTATTTATCTGTGACTGTCTATTAACAATAATGGGTTCACAATGCACGCACTTTTGTAAACTATTTTTTCCACTACATAGTATATTGTCAATGTATTTCATTGTCATGAAATACATTTCTCCGACATCATTTATAATATCTGTGTAATATTCCACACAGTGAATTGACCACTGTGTTCAGTGGTCATTAAGATTATCTCCAGTTTTTCATCATTATGAATAATTTGGTGAAGCACTTTTTTTTTTTAGCTAAATTTTTTGCACATATGCTTACTGGATAGTCTAGGAAGTGGAATTGACGGGCAAGAAAGAATACACTTTTTCTATTTTCTATTTATTTATTTATTTATTTATTTATTTTAAAGTTTATTTATTTTTGTTTTTTTAAATACATTTTTTTTTCAACGTTTATTTATTTTTGGGACACAGAGAGACAGAGCATGAACGGGGGAGGGGCAGAGAGAGAGGGAGACACAGAATCGGAAACAGGCTCCAGGCTCTGAGCCATCAGCCCAGAGCCCGACGCGGGGCTCGAACTCACGGACCGCGAGATCGTGACCTGGCTGAAGTCGGACGCTTAACCGACTGCGCCACCCAGGCGCCCCTAAAGTTTATTTATTTTTGAAACAGAGAGAGAGTGGGGGGGGGCAGAAAGAGAGGGAGAAAGAGAGAATCCCAGGCAATCTCCATGCCGCCAGCACAGAGCCCAATGGTGGGGCTTGAAACCACGAATCATAAGATCATGACCTGAGCCGAAATCAAGAGTTGGGCCTTTAACCGACAGAGCCACAAGTGCCCCTATTTGCTTTTATTTTTTAAGAAAGCTTATTCACTTTGAGAGAGAGTGTGTATGAGTGTGTGTGTGTGTGTGCGTGTGTGCACGCACGCACGCACACACAAGTTAGGTAGGGACAGAGAGCATGAGAGAGAGAATCCTAAGCAGGCTCTGCGCTGTCAGCACACAGTCCCTCACAGGGCTCCATCCCAGGAACCGTGAGATCATGACCTGAGTGAAATTAAGAGTCCAATGCTCAACCGACTGAGCTGCCCAGGCGCCCTGGGAATACACTTTCCATAAGGTTCTTGATGGCTTTTGCCAAATTGCCCTGCAGATATTAGTTTACGTGCACCCTAGTTTACAGGGGACTGCCCTCCATTTGCTTTATAGTGTCTACCTGAGCAACTAAAACAACCCAAGCGCTCAGTCTTTAGGCTTGGCAGCAAGATCTAAATACTCCAAATGGACCTCAGGTGGGCTCAGGGTAGCTTGGCAAATGGTGAACTGCCTCATTCTTAGAATAGGTAAGGGCTCCTGTGAAATTAGACCTGAATCTAAAATGGCATACTCGAAGGGCTGAAACTCTTATAATTTATCTCTATTTTAACTCATTATGTTTCTTAGCTGTAGAATGATGGCACATATCCTCCCTGAAAGATCAAGATCAAGTAGCTTGTCCACACTCCCTGAGTAGTTCAAGATGGTGGCTATTCTTCTTTTG
The DNA here is from genome assembly GCF_028749965.1 of Puma concolor. Classification (NCBI taxonomy): domain Eukaryota; kingdom Metazoa; phylum Chordata; class Mammalia; order Carnivora; family Felidae; genus Puma; species Puma concolor. The sequence goes on from NC_141672.1 coordinate 48,881,282, forward strand.
TGTTCTGTAAGAGAAATAGGCCCAGAAGGCTATTCTGAAAAGATCTAGAAAAAAGTGTTTGAATTTGTGGTGGTTTTTTTTTTTTTTGACATTTAATTTTTGTCAGGCAACATTTAGTTTTGTTCATTGAGTAATTTTTTTTTTTTTTTTACAGATGTGGGTTTGACATTTCAATTATTCACTTCAACAGAATACATTCAATTCAAACAAATATATTGAGCACTTTCTTAGTGCAGGGCATTGGGCTAGGTGGGGGGTTGGAGAAAGATGAATAAGGTAAGGCTCCCCATCATTATGTTGCACTCATTCATTCACTCATCCATTCGTTTTTGTAAATCAGTTCAAAACACTTACCTGCAATTAAATATACCACACCTATAATAAAAAACGTAGAAAATAAGAAAACAAATATTATTTACAATTTCAGTAACCAGAGGCTACCACTGCTAATACTTTGTGTTTTCTTCCAGTCTCTTTTTGTAAACCTATGTCTTATATGTGGCAGCTATGTATGTGTGTGTATAAGTAATTTATATTTAAATGTAGTTAAGATTTATTCATCCAACAAATGGTTTTTTGTACACTAACTATATTTCAGAACTGGTATAGACACAATGAAAGGAAATACTCTTTACTCCCAAAGACCTCATAGTTTTAGTGAGGACATTGATTATGTGTAATATAATATGATAAGTGTAATAGCATTTTCACTTAAGAAGACTAACGCTGACCCTTCCTGATTAGGGGACTCAATCTGGGAAGGTTTTTGTTTTTTTTTTTTAATTTTTTAAAAATGTTTTTTATTTATTTTTGAGAGAGAGAGAGAGAGAGAAAGAAAGAATATGAGCTGGAAAGGGGCAGAGAGAGAGGGAGATACAGAATCTGAAGCAGCCTCCAGGCTCTGAGCTGTCAGCATAGAGCCCGCAGGGCTGGAACCCGTGAACCACGAGATCATGACCTGAGCCGAAGTCGGACGCTTAACCGACAGCCATCCAGGTGCCCCTCAATCTGGGAAGGTTTTAATGAGGAAGTAGTTTTGAATCTGCGTTGAGCTTAGTGGAACAGTCTCAGAAGAAATAGCATGTGACATATCACCCATGTGCTGTAAAGTATGATGTGTTTTGGGCATTGCATGTGGTGCATTATTACTGAAGAAGAACGGTTGTTGGGCATGAGGATGAAAAGGCCATGGGGTGGGGACAGATCATGTTCTGCTGGGAGTTTGAACTTGGTTCTTTGGCAGTGGGAAGGGTTTTGAAGGATTTTAAGCAGGGGATTGATTTTTTTTTTTCTAAAGTTCTTTTTGTCTGTATTGAGAGGGTAAGGGCTCAAAGGAAAGATTACTAAAACAATTACTATATATGTTGTTTATTCAAGCTATCTACTTAATTCTTAAAACAATTATTTTATCATACTGTCTTCCCACAACAGTCCTACAAGATAAGAATTATGTTTGCATTTCACAGATAATGGCAAATAGAAGATAATACAATTGTCCAGAATTCTCCTCGTTAGGCAAAGGCAGGCTTAGAGGACACATTTCTTGATTCTTAGTTTTTTTAATTGCCTTTATTTTATTTTTATTTTTATTTTTTTATTTTTTTTTATTTATTTTTGGGACAGAGAGAGACAGAGCATGAACTGGGGAGGGGCAGAGAGAGAGGGAGACACAGAATTGGAAACAGGCTCCAGGCTCTGAGCCGTCAGCCCAGAGCCCGACGCGGGGCTCGAACTCACAGAACGCGAGATCATGACCTGGCTGAAGTCGGACGCTTAACCGACTGCGCCACCCAGGCGCCCCTAATTGCCTTTATTTTAAAGTAACCTCTACACCCAGTGAGGGTTTGAACTCACAACCCTGAGATCAAGAGTCGAATGCTCTACTGACTGAGCCAGCCAGGTGCCCCAGTTGTTTTTGTTTGTTTGTTTGTTTTGTTTTGCTTTACTGCTTTTAACCCAGATTTTTCATGCAAGACCCATTTCCTTGGCTCGAGTGATGTTGGTGGACACAATAATAATTGTGCTTTTCCCACAGACTTCCAATAAATAAAGCTTGGTGTGATCTTAGTACCAAAAGAATGCTTGGAATCATATTTCATTCAAAGGAAGAATGAACTTGCAATGAAATTGGCTGCCAAGGATGCTATTGATGCCTTATTACTTCTAAATTAGTATTCCAATGCTCTAAAGAGAATTCAGCTGCATCTGTCTTACTTTTCAGTAGAATAAAGACAGATGATGTTGAATTGAGTGAGGCTGAATCAGGGAGATGAACAGTTACACAGAAGTGCTGGTTTGGTGAAATCACAGTAGAGTTTTACAATTCCATTTTTATCAGAGCTCATTTGAAACCAAAAATTACAGACAAGGTGAATTTGTTCATTATTTTTTTCAGTTTCATCTATAGCATAGGAATACTGCTCTCTCACCCAACTTTCAGGTGGTTGTCAAGACAATGACAATATAAAAACATCTTGAAAGAAGATGTGGATTATGAAAGGTTATCCAGTGACTTTGGAAGTAATGATTCAGCCTCATTCTTAGTTTTCTCACCTGTAAAATGTGGGAGCAATGCCTACCTTACAGGATTGCTGTGAGAATTAGCTAATGTGGCATTTTTTAAACATATTTTTAAATTCTATTTATTTATTTTAACAAAGAGAGAGAGAGAGAAGCAGAGAGAGAGGGAGAAACAGAAAATACCAAGGAGGCTCCATGATCAGTGCAGAGCCCGACACCATGACCGTGAGATCATGACCTGATCCGAAATCAAGAATTGGTCGCTTAACTGACTAGGAGCCACCCAGGCGCCCCTAACTAATGTGGCATTTTTAGGTAGGATGACATTTTTTTTTTTTTAATTTTTTTTTTCCTTTTTTTTCAACGTTTTTATTTATTTTTGGGACAGAGAGAGACAGAGCATGAACGGGGGAGGGGCAGAGAGAGAGGGAGACACAGAATCGGAAACAGGCTCCAGGCTCCGAGCCATCAGCCCAGAGCCTGACGCGGGGCTCGAACTCCCGGACCGCGAGATCGTGACCTGGCTGAAGTCGGACGCCCAACCGACTGCGCCACCCAGGCGCCCCTAGGATGACATTTTTAAGTAGTCCTTATATCCCTCTAGACCTAGTGGGTATGGTTGCTCAGCCAATCTGTGTTCCTTTGTGTTGGCTTGATAGGACCAGATTCTAGTTTTTTAATTTTTCTATCTTGTAAGGACACTGTGATGTAAGCCCTTTGCATAAGGATTCTTTAAATACTAGGTTTTCTGAATTGCAACTTTTGTCTGGTCTCTTTTGGGTGGGAAGTACAAGAAGATTTGTAGATTCCATCTCTCTTTTACTTTTCTAGTTAAAAATCATTCCTCAGACATCGCCATATGCTCATTTGGCTTTGGGATTTGTTTCATTTCGAAAGGAGATAAGGGTTCTTCTGTTTGGAGAGAGGATGTTTTTTTCAGTTACCCGCATTGAAGGTTCTTCTGAATACTTTAAAGAGCCCTGTGATTTGAGTTCTTATTTTAATAGTTCTTTGGAGATAGATTTTGGCAAACAGTAATCTGCCTTGCCTGAAGCACTGTGTGAGTTCTGTGTGGCTTTCTTGAACCCTGACACGCTAACCTGATGTCACAGAGTTGCCGGAAACTTGAAGATATCAAAGGAATGGCATCTTTACCATGTAAAACAATTTCAGTTGTTGCTCTTTCTTTCCATGGATATTGGTGGTGGGTATGACAGGACATGGTACCTGATGTTGCAGGAATGGCCAGGGGTGATTGCAACTAAAAAAAAAAAAAAAAAGAAAGAAAAAAATGAGTAGTGTTTATCAGTTCAGGTAATCTGAGATTCCTTGAACTGTCTTAGGTACCTCACAGGGCAAAGCAGTCATGGTATTGGCCTTCAAAGAACTTGTTGATGGAGGTAAAGAGGACTAGTGTTTACTTTAGCTATGGTTTTGGGGGGAGGGAGGTATTGTTTTGTTGTTTGAGCGATGGGAGTTATGGAGAACTGGGTCACACAGATCTGTGTGACATGGGGGGATGTTCTGTTGGAATTTAAGTTGGGCTGGAAAGACGGAAAGAATGGACCTTGAGAATAAGGCAGCAGGAGAAATTGTTCCAAGTGAGGCTTTTCCTGAGGCCGGAGAAATGGATGAAGGGATTGCACAAGATGGGCGGAAGGTTGCACTTCGGAGGCCTCACTGTGGGGACAAGGTGTGTTGACTTGTGTCACAGGATGATTGTGGTTGATGGAAGGGGTGGGTCCACAGAGAAAATGGGAGGTAAAAGCAGGACTTTTTTGTAGGTTACTGACTTCTGGAGCTGAAGTCCAGAAGAGGAGAAGTCTGAGGTTCTATCTGAAAGAGTTTAACCTGACTCTGAGATATAGTTGTGAAGATGTGCTAAACAGAGACATATATGGAAATTGGTTAATGAAATGCTGAAGTTTTGCTAAAGGCTAAGAGTCAGGAATGATGTCACGTTAGAGACTAGAGAATTTATCTCTGTAGGATTTAGGGCATAAAAATGAATGAAGGGAAGTCTTGTGTGTGACGGCAATGTATAGGTACTGGGAGATGGAGAAATCTGTTAAAGAGTGGAGATTAGTGCTTGCACCAAACACTGGAGGCCAGAAGTCAGTGATGCCACCGCTGTAGAGAACATGTGACCCTAAGGAAGACAGACAGGAAAGAGAATTTTGTGACACTTATAGGGAGTTATCCTACTTCTTAATTTTCATTTTTTTAAAGATTTTGGTAAGTAAGTAAGTATGTATGTATGTATGTATATATTTATTTTAAATGTTTATTTATTTTTGAGAGAGAGACAGAGCATGAACAGGGGAGGGGCAGAGAGAGAGGGAGACACAGAATCCGAAGCAGGCTCCAGGCTCTGAGCTGTCAGCACAGTCGGATGCAGGACTTGAACTCACAAACCATGAGATCATGACCTGAGCTGAAGTTGGACACTTAACCAACTGATCCACCCAGACACCCCGAGTTTTTTTAATTTATTTTTGAGAGAGAGACAGAGAGAAGAGGGAGCAGGGGAGAGTAAGAAAGAGAGAAAAACAGAGAGAGAATCCTAAGCAGGCTCCGCACTGTTAGCACAGAGCTCGATGCAGGGCTCAAACCCATGAACCACAAGATCATGACCTGAGCACAAACCAAGAATCAGACGCTTAACCCTGACTGAGCCACCCAGGTGCCCCTTTCATTGTAATTTTTGTAATTCACTATAGGCAAACTTGTTTGGGACAAGGCTGGCTGGCGCTGTTCTGATTTTTTGCCAGATGACCGAAATCAATTGCATGAATTGTAAACTCAGAAGTTTGTAGAAGGGCATGTTTTATATCTGCCAGCATGGCTCTGCTGAGCGTCAACACTGATTGGTGGGTGATGTCCCACACCTGCAGGGGAGAGTCAGACCCTGCCTGGTTTCTACTGATGACTCTGGCTTGTCTCTCTTTCTGATAACAAGATGGCAGAAACCTTGAAACAAGGCAGCCACTGGCCCTGATCCTTCCTGTGTTGCCCCTCTTCCCACAGAGGTCACTCTCTCCTCCCTGGGATCCTAAGGAAGTTGGGAACCAGTGACCCTTTTGTGGGGTTTGGCGGCCCATCTGAAGGTTTGTCTTCAGAGACAGAGCATGTAGGGTTCTTGCAAAGGCGCTAGTCTCCAGGAATATGAAGACCCTTCCAGTCTGGAAGCCAGTCGAGGGGTACTTTGGGAGGAGGACCCCTTCAGGACTGCATGAAGTGTGCTCTTTAGCAATTAGATGTAGAATTTTGTGGGGCCGAGACAGAGAACTTCAAAAGAGATCATTTGGTGTGTGGGTGGTTTTTGAACAGCCAACCTCTTTTGGCCTGTACTTTGGGATCATAAATTCTATCTAAAACCCTCCTATTGGCCTGTTTCAGTGGAGACAAGTGGATTAAATAAAGGCTTATCACCTGTCTAGTAAGCACTTGGCTCAGGGATGGCATATAGAAGGCACTGAATACATTTTCATTGGAATGAATTTATTGACTGATTGACTGAAAGAATGAATAAAATAAAGTGCTAAATTCCCAGGCCCTGCAGTAAAAGCCAGACACTCCCCTTCACAGCTCTGTTTACTTTCTCCCTCCCTTCTTCCCCCATTCCCTTCAGTTCCCTCGCAGTCTCTAGGACCCCCCTCCTCCTTATCTTACAAAATTTCTCTAAACTCAGAACCAGGATGCTTTCTTCCTCACATTTGCCATAGGTAATCAATGCCAGGAGCTTTGAAAGCTTAGATTATTACAACAGGTCCTTTCTCCTTCCTTGAGTACTTTTCTTTCCCTAGCTGAACTTTGTTGATTCTGACAAATGGGGTACTCTGAAGTTACGGAATCAACATTAATTGATGATGTAGTATGTATTATGTAGAGATATGATGCAGAGTAGGCTTTGTTGACATTCAGCAGAAGTTATGGTTTCCTAGCTTTGAGACGTTCTAGAAAGCATCCTCTGCCTTTTGTTTTTGGAACAGTCGAGTTTGCTAATGAAACGATCCACAACTACAAAAATAACAAGTACACTAGTGCCTCCCCACCCTGCTCCACCTCTGCCATCTTTAAGTGTGTGTGCTTAAAGAAAGCAAGAAAGCAAGCAGGGGTGCCTCGCTGGCTCGGTTGGTAGAGCATGTGACTCTCGATCTCAGGGCCCCATTTGGGTGTAGAGATTACTTAAAAATAAAATCTTTAAAGGGGTGCCTGGGGGGCACCTGGGTGGCTCAGTCAGTTGAGTATCTGACCTCAGCTCAGGTCATGATCTCGCGGTCTGTGAGTTCGAGCCCCGCGTCAGGCTTTGTGCTGACAGCTCGGAGCCTGGAGCCTGCTTCAGATTCTGTGCCTCCCTCTCTCTCTGCCCCAACCCACTCGCATTCTGTTTCTGTCTCTCTCAAAAATAAATAAACATTAAAAATAAATAAATAAATAAAGGCATGCCTGGGTGGCTCAGTAGGTTAAGCGTCCAACGCTGATTTCGGCTCAGGTCATGATCTAGCAGTTCGCGAGTTCAAGCCCTGCATGAGGCTCTGTGCTGACAGTGTGGAGCCTGCTTGGGATTCTCTCTCTCTGCCCCTATCCCACTCTCTCTCTCTCTCTCTCTCTCTCTCTCTCTCTCAAAATAAATAAATAAACTTAAAAAGAAAATAAAATCTTTTAAAAAAAGGACGCAAAGCAAGGTAAGTTTTTCCGTTAGAGAACAAAAAGAAAGGTTGTGTGCCTTCTTTTTTTCTTTAAAAGCGTTTTAACACATGAATTGCTTTGTCCTATAAGCAAAACCTCAAAACTGTACTTTGAAATTAAGCTTGTGAAAAGAAGAGTAAACACTAGAAGAGTCTGAGCACCATATGGAGAAGGGCCATGGACAGAACGAAACGCAGGACACTTTCCTCTTGTTTCCTCTTTTATTTAGTAAGATGTGATGTTCTTCTCTCTGCCTGCTTTTATCTGTCTAGCAAAATGGAGAAATAATACTCCTTACCAGTAAATAAGAGTCACATTATTATTATTATTTTTTTTTATTTTTTATTTTTTTCAACGTTTATTTATTTTTGGGACAGAGAGAGACAGAGCATGAACGGGGGAGGGGCAGAGAGAGAGGGAGACACAGAATCGGAAACGGGGTCCAGGCTCCGAGCCATCAGCCCAGAGCCCGACGCGGGGCTCGAACTCATGGACCGCGAGATCGTGACCTGGCTGAAGTCGGACGCCCAACCGACTGCGCCACCCAGGTGCCCCAAGAGTCACATTATTTAGGAAGTAGTGTTATTTATAAATACTTCCCAGTCCCCTACCAAATTGTAAAAGGAGGGGGATTTAGTGAGAGAAGCCTTCTTAGAGTCCTAAATATAACGTCTTTTTAAGATAAGGAAGTACCATTAACAGACCATTTGGGGTCGGGTGGAGATAGCCTTATGTAGGTAAAGGCAAAAAGTATCTGGCTGAAAATACAAGAGTAAAATGAACTTTAAGGAGTGATTCTATAAGGATGTGGGTTTGTGGCTAATTCAGTCTCTCACTCTGGTCTGCTTTGGCTCCTCCTGTGTTTATTAGCATTCACAGGCTGCCTCTGTGATGCCTCCCCAGCCCAACCCTAAGGTCTCACACACCCTCCTCTGGCCTCTACTATCTTCTCCGCCAACTCTCCTGAATTCCAGTCATGGCCGTTCTTCTCCGAAATAGTGAGAATGTCCTGGGCAGAAAGTCTCCCTTCCTTTGTTTCTTCAGCACCAAGCATAATGTCTCGTGCTTTGTAGGCACATAGTAGGCACTTGGCTGAATTAATGTGCGAGTGGATTAATAATGGAGTTTACAAACACATAAACAGCTAACTAAGCAAGATGAGGTGAATGCTAACGAGAAATACCCACAAAGGTGTTGGGGATGGTCGGAGAACAGAAATAAATCTACAAGGAATCACAAAATGCCTCAGAAGGATAGCGTTGGAATGTTAGGAAGGTTTCCAGGCACGGGGAAACATGAGCAAAAATACAGAAGCAGTAAAATACATTACACAGATGGGGAATGTTACATAGTCCAATGAAGATGCAGTGGATCTAAACCTGGGGAAAGAGTTTAGGGCACTTATAAACCGCCCTGAATGGCACGCTAAGGAGTAGTTAGGGTGGCCTAGTGGCACAGGGCATAGACTCTGGAGCTGGCTGGCCTGCCATCACGTACTAGCTACCAGCCCTTAGGCAGATCTCTTAGCCCTCAAGTCTTGTTTCCTGATCTGTGAAGTGAGGGTAGGCTAACTCGCGTGCTGGTGTGAAAAGGCGGCAGAAAGAGGAAAGAGAGCAAGGGTGTGAGAACAGTAAGGAGGCCTTTAGATCATCCACTGACTAACACCACGCCTGCCCATCACGGGTATTCAGTAACAGATGAATGAATGAATGAATGAATGATCCACATGAGTGCCTGGGACAGTGAACTAGGCCAGTGGCTGTGGGAATATACAGGTTAATTTTGGTCCTTGCTCTTAGCTCTTAAAGAGGTTTGGATGAGAACAATATGAAACCTTAAAAACATTATTTTTGTAACCTGTGTTTCTTACCTATGCACATTTCAAGTGTTAATCTAAATATAAAAAAAAGAATTATAATAGTATAGCTTACAAAATTGTAACTTGGAGAGGAAATTGAGAAGAATATAATGTACAAAAGCAATTTGGAGGAATCCTAAGAAGGGGGCAAACCCTTTGTATTTTACGATGCTTTGTCTGCATTCTGTTTTGTTTTTCTGTTTCTTTTATTAAAAATATTTCCTATTTTTTGTTTTTCATAGCGGAACACTTTCCAGGCAGTTTTGGCGTCTGATGAGTCTGATACCTACGCCCTCTTTCTTTACCCTGCCAATGGCCTTCAGTTCTTTGGAACCCGCCCCAAAGAGTCTTATAACGTCCAGCTCGAGCTTCCTGCCCGGGTGGGCTTCTGCCGAGGGGAGGTCGATGACCTGAAGAGAGAGGGTCCCTACTTCAGCTTGACAAGCACTGAACAGTCTGTGAAGAATCTCTACCAGTAAGTAACTCAGGGCATAAGCCCTTCCCTGTCTGATGTTGAGGACCCTTTGGAGCTACCCAAACTCAAGCGGCCATAAGACCATTAAATAATATCTTGGGGGCTTCCACTGGAGGCATCAGGTCAAAACCAGGAACTAGATTAGACCCTAGGGGGAACAAATTCACCAAAATATAAAAGGCCCTTTATTTTTCCTGCCCTATTGGGTATAGATACCGGAAACAGAACAGTGTTTATGTGTTTGCACAGCCACTGAGGCTTGCTATGGAAAACATTGCTCTTGGAGCCGCATAAAAATGTCCAGTAATATAACTGCCCAGACTGAGATTTTTCCAAGTTAATCATTTCACCAGAGGAGATGTTGTGATTTAGTCTTTTAGGCAGATACACGTTAAAAGTTAAATCAAGTGTAGTGTAATTTGGGGAAAAGGGAAAACCAAACACATTGGTAGCATTTTAGAGGTCTCGGGGTTTCTGTATGGCTTCATTAACTGAAACCATACTGGTTGGTTTTCCATGAGGTCGCCAGAACTGAGCACATTCCTCAGTGCCATCAGAGGCTTCCTCTGCCAGTGCAATAATACGCCCTTGTGCTATGTGTCAGTCCGCATCAACACCATATCTGGGTCGGCACCATTTCATAACTTACTAATTTCAGGGCTTGTAAAAACTATCTTTGCTTTTATTCCTTTCCCTAATACTGGGCTAGAATCCAGGCGGAATACACTGTTTACTTAGCCTTCCTTAACTGTGTCTCCCTTCCATTATGTTATTCCTGGGCACTGCAGTACCTCACACTTTTACATGCCATCCGCTCTACTCAGCTATCAGAGAGCAGGCCCTACAACCAGATCTGGTTACTTAGTGCTGACATGTTTTGAGGGCTTATTAGTTGCCAAACATCGTGTAAAACACTTTGCAGAAGTTGTCTTAGTTAAAACTCACAGGAATCCTGGGAGGTAAGTTCTACTATCTTCTCAATTTGATAAATGAGCTTAGGGAAGTGAAAGTACGACCTCAAAGTAATTAAGTGGCAAGGCCAAACTTCAAGCACAAGTCTGGAGTCCCCAACTCCTTCTTTTATGCTGAATCCCGCTCTGCTTTCCCAGTCTTCTGACCAACCTTGGGCATCTTTAGGTCTCCATCCAGGCTGCCTTTTAGTTCAGACGTGAGAAAATTTAGCTGCTTGCTTTCTCTCCTCTGGTTTCACCTTCCTCTTCGTCTCTGGAGGCCACAGATTCTCTACTCCTCAGACGTTGTTAAGAGTTCACGGTGGGCAAAGCACTTGAAATGCAAAGATGTTTGAGACAGCGGCCCTGCACACTAGCAACCTATACTCTGGTAGACAGACAAATGGGTAGAATTTCAGAGCACTGGAATGAGTGTTGACTCTACTCCTGGTACAGGAGGCGGTGGGGGCCAAAAAGTCTGTAGGAAAAAGCAGTTGCGCTCCCCACCACGGTGATAAAAACCCTTTGGAACTAACACACATGCTTACACATGTGCACACACACATGCGCACACACGTGCACACAAAGACTTGCACGTGCATACACACACACACGCAGCACTCCCATTTACCTCCCTCCGTGCCTGCCCTCATTTGTGTCTTTGATGCTTCTTCTGAGTTCCTTGCTGAGAACAGAAGATAGGGGACTAACAGATTTTTCTGAAGTATAGCTCATACTTAATATAAAATATAAAGTACAGGGGCGCCTGGGTGGCGCAGTCGGTTGGGCGTCCGACTTCAGCCAGGTCACGATCTCGCGGTCCGTGAGTTCGAGCCCCGCGTCGGGCTCTGGGCTGATGGCTCAGAGCCTGGAGCCTGTTTCCGATTCTGTGTCTCCCTCTCTCTCTGCCCCTCCCCCGTTCACGCTCTGTCTCTCTCTGTCCCAAAAATAAATAAACGTTGAAAAAAAAAAAAATAAAGTACAAACACACGGAATAATGTGAAATAAAAGCACAAATTGCCCGTTATCACTGCTTCAAGCAATAACCAGTATTAGCAGTCATTCTAACTTAAGAATTATGCAAAAACTTTCTAAAACCAAAATGGTTCTTTTGCTATACATGTAGCATTTTCCCATTTATCAATGTCTTATAGGTATCATTCACTAAGATAATCTGTTCGTCTTATCGTTTTAAGGCTATCGAACATTGCATCATTTTTATACCACACTATGAAGATAAAAACTTACTGATGAATTTGTTTTTTATCTTTCCTTTTAGAAATATCATTGCAGTACACAGCATAACACACATTGCTCAGATTCTTATTTCTGGTAAAGATAACCTCTTAAGAGTGGAATTGCTGAGAAAGGGTAGATACAGTTTTAACGCTTTGATGTACATCAACAAACTGCCATTCAGAAATGTGCAATTTCTATGCTCACCAATAGTATAGAACTGTGATCAACAGCTTCTTGTTAATATTTGTGAATCTGGTAGGTATCAATTGCTATCCTCACTCTAATTTCTTTGATTGGATCCTCACTCTCATTTCTTTGATTACACCTTTTCATAGGTGTAATAGCCATTTATCCATCTTTGTGACTTCTCTGCCCATGCCCTTTGCTATTTTCTACTGGGGTGTGCACGGAGAGCTCTTATAAATAAGAAAAATTACAGCAAGAGTATTAATTCTCTCATATGCTGTGAATATTTTTGCCCAGTTCATCTTTTTTTTTTTTTTAATTTTTTTTTTCAACGTTTATTTATTTTTGCGACAGAGAGAGACAGAGCATGAACGGGGGAGGGGCAGAGAGAGAGGGAGACACAGAATTGGAAACAGGCTCCAAGCTCTGAGCCATCAGCCCAGAGCCTGACGCGGGGCTCGAACTCCCGGACCGCGAGATCGTGACCTGGCTGAAGTCGGACGCTTAACCGACTGCGCCACCCAGGCGCCCCTAGCCCAGTTCATCTTCAAAGTTACTCCACATCGAGAAGCTGTAGGTTTAGTGTCCTCAAAGATAGTACTCTTTTCCTTTGTTATTCTTAGAAAGGCTTTCCCTACCTCCCCATTGTGGAAATGGTCCTCAGTTTAACCTTCTATTTTACTTTTCCGAATTTAAATTTTCAAAAATACACAGAAAAGTGGAGAAAATAGCTGAATGAATACCCAGAAGCTCATCGGTTAGATTGAGAAGCTGTTGACATTTTGCCATATTATTCATCATTTTTAAAACACTTAAGTATTTTAAGGTAAATCACAAACATCATGCTAATGCTAAATACTAAATACTTCAGTATGCATCTCTAAATAATAAAATTATCTTCCTAGTCAGTGGAATCTTTGTCTTCCTCAAACTTGTCTTATAATTGTGAACTTAAAGGTAATGAATTATCTAATCCATAGTGTATTTGGCATAACTCCTCTTCTGCAAATTTAAATGCGAATGCACACGTTTGTGTTTTTTGAAATTATACTCTTCTGTCTCCTGAAAGACAGTAATTACTAAGTACTAATCGTGTGCAGGGCCTCATGCTAGGCATTTTATGTGGTGTTCTTACTTAATCCTCCTAACAGCCCAGGGAGGAAGGCACTGTCATCCCACTTTGTGGCCTTGTTTTCCTTTGTAGAAAATAAATTAAATTTTCTCTATCTCTGAGCTTTCCAAATGACCTCGGATTTTAGGATAAACTCAAACTGGTTACTTTCCCATCACGCACAACAACAAAAACCAGGATACTGATTTATATTTCATTAGAGAGTTGTTTTATTTAGCGGTTTTCTGCCATAATTTGTATTTTCCTAGTCTTTGAAACTTTTATGGTTTTTCTAACTTCAAGAAGAAATTTCATAGCTGCAACACCTCTGATGCGATAATATAAACTAACTATCCTCAGATCCTCAGGATTCTCTCTTCTTACTTAAGCGTTCCTTATTTGCTTGCCGGAAAAACACCAACATGGAATCTTAGAACGTACCAAGCATATATAGCATACTGCACAAGAGATCACAGTTTTGTTTTCTCTGCTCCTCTTTCCCTAAAGTAACTATAAGAGCAGCAGCAGAAACAATAACCACAACACACACACACACACACACACACACACACACACACACACACACACACAAGATAGAGAGTGGGAGAGGGGAAGGTGGACAGGAGGAGAGGAAAAAAAGGGCAAGGGATGGGCAGACAAGGAGGGAAGGAGACATTCTTAGAATTGTACTGAAGTTATTATTGCTATGGAAATCCATGTGAACATGATGAGTTCCTACCCAAATGAGCAATGATTCTTATAATGATTCGATAAATTTGTTATTCTCTAAATTAAGTCTTATGCCTCACTGACCCCCATAATTTTTTTGATTAGAGGGGGGACTTTGAGCTTGGTATTTTGCACATACACCAGAGGAGTACAGAAACTGGTGCATTCAAGCTAGCCAGACCCTTGTTTGTTCAAGTTTTTGTTGTTGTTGTTTGTTTTTGTTTTTATTTTTTTTTAGAAGTCTTTTATGTAGTTCTCTTTAGAATGTATCATTGACTAAAATAATGGATCCTTGGGGCATTGAGAAAACTGAGTGGGGTCCATGTTCTTTTCTAATAAAGAAAACACATGAGCTCTCTGGTTCCAGATGTTTTTGAACACCTCTCACCTATAACCCATGGAATTTTGATTAAACTATTTTCTTTTTTTTTTCTTTTTTAAGGTTATTTATTTATTTTGAGAGAGAGAGAGAGTGCACGTGCACATGCGGGGGTGGGGGGACAGGAAGAGAGGGAGAGAGAAAGAATCCTAAGCAGGCTCTGCCCAGTCAGTGCTAAGCCTGATATGGGACTTGATCCCACTAACCGTGAGATCATGACCTGAGCTGAAATCAAGAGTTGCACGCTTAACGGACAGAGTCACTCAGGTGCCCCAAAACTACTTTCTGATATTCCCCTTAACTTTGTTCTGCGTTTGCTCAACATTTTTTACACTTGGGCTGTATATTTCTTTGAGTGTTTTTACATTGACTCACAATTTTATGTGAGTTAGTTTATTGATTAATCCATGTGATTAAACAGTGAAATGTCTGTAACATTCTGAAGACCAGTGATCATTCAGATGCCGATTGACTCTAGTATATTGGTTTTCTGACATAAGGTAGATATTTAGAGCATGGGCTTTGGTGTTAGTGGTGAATTCGTGTCCAAGCTTTGCCAGTTATTAGTTGTATGACCTTAAGAAGATTGGTTAGCCTCTCTAAACTATTTTCACCTCTGTAAAATTGGGCATAATGACTGCCCCTACCTTGTAGATTGTACTGAAGAACATTAAGCACTTGGTATATCACTAAATCTCAAAAGTACGTAGTTGTCACTGTTTTAAGTGTTTAACAAAGTTGTATAAGCATACATTTTTCTGAGTGTGTTAAAAGTAGAGGACATATAAAATATTCCTGCATTCTCTATTTGTTTTCAAATAGCCAGATTTTAGATAAAACATGTGAATTTTAGAGATTTTTTTTTCTTTTTTAAAACGTTTATTTATTTTTGAGGGAGAGTGGAGGAGGGGCAGGGAGAGAAGGAGAGAGAGAATCTCAAGCAGGTTCTGTACTGTCAGCGCAGAGCCTGATGCAGGGCTCAAACTCACAAACCGAGAGATCATGCCCTGAGCTGACAGCAAGAGTCAGAGGCCAAATTGACTGAGCCACCCGGGTGCCCCTTAAAGCAGATTTCTAATTTGATGGTCCAGCATTCTGAAAGCTAATGTTGAGTAAGAGGTAGTTTACATCAAAATTCCAGTATAATCCTTTTAGTTAGCACATAAGCCTGGTTTTATTTGGTTTTATACACTGATGAAAACTCTGAATCTGATTTTAACAGTGTTTCAGTTTTAAAATAAATTGCTCACCTTTGTTGGATGGTGGGTGAATGGACACTTTGGTCATGCACTGTTTCCTTTTTATTTAGACAAAGCAACCTGGGGGCTCCTGGAGTGTGGGCTTTTCATATCGGCAGCACCCCCCGACTGGACAATATCAGGCCAGCAACAGTTGGAGGGGACCTTTCCAAAGGCCACTCTGCAGCTCCCCCCGAGCGTTCCTTCGGCCTCCCTGAGGTCCTGGAAAGTGACTACACTGAGGACAATTTGGATTATTATGATGAGAATGAGAATGAGAATGAGGGGGGAGTCGAATACGCTCCGAGTGAACCAGAGGAAGCACTGAATGGCCACAGCAGTGTTGATGTTTCCTTCCAATCGAAAACTGAGTCAAGACCCATGGGGGGTGGAATGTCTCCACCGAATTCTGATCTGGCCTCCCCTTTGCCGCATCTGACCTCTAGTAACTGGCCATTCTACCCTGAAACGGAATCTGCCACCTTGAACCCTCAACCCAAAGAGGGGAGACATCCGTGGGGGGTGGACACCCCAGATTTAAACGTTCGCGTTGAGTCTTCTGAACAGCCAGGGACCAGAGGCCCAGCTCCATCAGAAACAGAAGGAGAGTCACTGGATCCTTCCCAGGGGACCCTGCCTCCGTATCCTGAAAACAAAAGCATCAACCCCTACACATATGGAGGGGCACCACCATCAGAAGTGGATGTTCCTCCAGCCCTCCCTGAAGGAAAGGTCGTTCTTCTAAACTATCCCTTGCCAGCTCACAGTATACCACTGGGCCGAGGGAGGCAAGTGTTAGGGGTGGAAGACGTCATCACTTCCAACACTGAGGGTAAGTGCGTGAGAAAACCGGGCACTGAGATTTCATTTTTAAAATGCTGGTTTTGCGCAGAGTTATGATTTTTCCCTCCAGGGAGTTGGTGAAACGTTCAGCAAAATGAAGATTGGAACTGACTTTTAAACCTACGTTTCAGGAGACGGAGTATCTTTCTTCTGCCAAGTAAATCTTGGCAGGCAAAGTCTGTTGGAATCTCTTGACCATTAATAATGTTTTTTGTTTTTTTTTTTAAATGGGCCTCACGAAGTAAGTGGGGAAGAACTAGGTTGTTCGTGCCGGCTGTGCTGTCATAGTGTAATGAAGTGTTTCGGTTTGAAAGTTCAGCAAAGGTGAGGCGCCTGGGTGGCTCAGTCAGTCGGTTGAGCATCTGACTTCAGCTCAGGTCATGATCTCGCAGTTTGTGAGTTCGGGCCCCATGTCAGGCTCGTCGCTGACAGCTCGGAGCCTGGAGCCTGCTTCGGATTCTGTGTCTCCCTCGCTCTCTGCCCCTCCCCCGCTTACCATCTGTCTGTGTGTGTCTCTCTCTCACTTTCTGTCTCTCAAAAATAAACAAATATTAAAAAAAAAAGTTCAGCAAAGGTAAGGTGTTCTGAGGCTGCATATACATTATAGTGGCGGAGGGGTGAAGGCTTTAGTTTCAAGTGGCTGGTTGTGCTGGCTCAGATGCACATTCCAGATTCTTGCTCTGTTATCGGATAATGCATGTGCTCCCCTTAGTTAGAGATGCATTGGTGGTGTGTGGGAGGGGAGACCCCTGGGGAAAGAAAGTTGCTAACCACCTGTGCCCTGTCATTTCTGGTTCATGGCTGTGCGGCTGCGGTATTCACCTCCCTGCAGTCTTGTCCTCATTTTATGACTCACTGACCAGTGTGAGGGGGCCAGGAAAGAAATGCCAAGAGGAGACTGTGGTTAATTAATACAGACATGGAGCCATGTTGCCTTCTCTTCCAAATAGAGTCTTGTCACATCAGCTCTTTCTTCCCAGTCAGGGACGTAAACACATGAGTGGGAAACCGAGCACAAATTCATTCCAGTTCCAGGGACTGCTCATCTGACCTCTAATAGGAGGCGAGAGGCCCGAGGTGAAAGCACTCTTCAGGACCTCTGCCCTGCCCCCTGCCCCACCTTTGCTGTTTCCCATTCCTTTTGTAGTAAAAATGTGTTGACCTAGCAGAGGGCCTTCTGGGTTCTTCTGCTGTGGTAGCGATCTCGGAGGACATGCTCAAAGAAGTGCTTATTTTAGGAGGAAAGAAGCTATTTTGTGACAAAAGTGGCATTGTGTAATGATTAGAGGGAGAACACTGGTGTCAGACTTAGGTTTGAATCCTAGCTGCCTTGCTTGCTTGCGCGCTCACTTGCTGGGTGACCTGAGGCAGCTCATGAAACCCTCAAGCCTCTGATTTCTCCTCAGTTTGCTGAGGGGACTATGTGAGATAACAAAGTTCTCAGTGTCTGCACTACCTGATCCTTAATAAATGGTGGCTGCTTTTACTAATGATGGAAGATTTAAGGCAGTAGGAATGAGGTGGGGGGGGGGGGTTGGCTAGAGGTTAGGCAAGGGGCTTGTTAAGTCACTATGCCTTAATTTGTGCCTAAGGGCCACTTTTCTGTCAAATGGAAGATGTGAATTTTATTGGAAGCCTTTTCAGTGAAAACTCCATACATCTAAAGAATATTTAAAGCCACGTATCAAAGATTTTTAGGAAAGGGAATTTGGAGGTAAAGATGCAGTCCTAAAATGGTCTTTTCACTTGTGATTTCCTGCCCTGGGAAGAGGATGGAATATTAAGAAGCCGATCTGTGGAAGTGATTGATTGAAGGGTTAAGAAGAAAGGGGCTGCCTAGCCTGCTTTGAGCTGTGAGAGGTTGAGCTTGCTGGAGCGAGGGGAGGAGGCTTAAGGAATATAGAGAACAGAGGCAGCAGCCATAACCCTTCTGGGGCACGAACTATGGTATTTAGCAGCTGCTGGAGGGCGTCTACTCCTGATGTCTTAGAAATGGCAAAATGCAAATGAAAAAGCTGATTAGTACACTGAGACATTTAGGAAAAAAAAAATATCTAACTAGAAATTTTTGAACCGTGAGGAGAAAAAAAATCGGCAACCTCAGAGAGCACAGATAAAACTTGAGAGCAGAGAGGGAAAATCAGTTCTGATTTTCAGGCTTTAGGAAGACTGTGTGGATTATAGAAACGTGCACTTAGTAGATACTTTTTTTTTTTTTTTCAAATGGAAACATTGGCACCCCAGAGGTCCATCAAGCAGAAATGGACTTCCTCTGGGATAGCTGGTGGAGGGGGGTAAGCAGTGACTCACATGGAAAGTTGCCTGCAAGTGTCCAGCCGTGAGCCACCTGCTTGGCCGTTTCTACTGATGGAGTGGGGGAGCATGGATTTGGGTGTTGGGTGACCTGAGCTTGAGTCCCAGCTCTACTGTGTGGTTTGGGCTAAGACATATACTCTGGCCCTCGTTTTCCTCAGCTATTAAATGGAGAAAATGTAAACCTTGTGAAGTGGCTGTGAGGATTGGAATTGAGTATGGCAAGCACCATGCCCAGTGCATTTTTAATTTCCCCTTTAAAACTTACAGGTCATCTTGCCGAACCAAAATATTAAGATTTAAAGAACCCCCAAATATCTCTTCCTCTCTTTTCAAACTTTTTTTCCCCTTAGAGACTCTTTTTATAGACTTTTCTTCTTGTTGAGAAATCTAGATTCTTTCCAGAACCTGTGTACCTCACTCAACGAATGTCCCCATCACGCTCTGTTTTTTTTTTTTTTTTTTTTTCATTTGTTTATTTTGAGAGAGGGAGAGGGAGGGGCCCAAAAAGGAGCGAGAGGATCCCAAGCAGGCTCTACATTATCAGTGCAGAGCCTGACACGGGGCTCCAACTCACGAGCCGTGAGATCGTGACCTGAGGTGCCATCAAGTCGGATGCTTAACCGACAGAGTCACCCAGGCGCCCCCCCCAGTCACACTCCAGTTCTGGCCTCAAATGCATTGTTTGCTTTGTTCTGTTTTCAGAGACCACAGAGCCAGCACTATAATGGAAATGCAAGCATCTTCTATCTAAGGTGCCTTGTTTGTGCAGGGAGCTCCAGGAGCTGGTCGACAGAGCAGAGAGTTACCCGAGTGCCTGCCTCACGCCCTGCTCTGACCGAGGCACTAGTGGACTTTTTGGCTGGCATTTGTCACATACCCCCTGGGACTCTAGGTGGAAACTTGCTTTAGTTTGTGCTGTCACGATCAGTCTTCAAAACTGCCCTGTGAAGTGGAGATACTGTCATTCTTCCCATGTTACAGAGGAAGAAGTTGAAGCCTGGAAATACTGAGTGATTTGTCTGAATAAGAGAGAAGGGAGCCACGGAAGGATTGGCACATGCCGTTAAGGTGACACAGTGGAGGGCAGACCCACACGTCCCTGCAGTCTGGGAAGTCTTTGCGAAGGAAGAGGGCCTTGAGCCAGACCGTGGCATCAGAGTCTGAGCTTAGAGAGGGAAACTGGGGAAGTGGTCTGGACAGAGGACTGACACGTGAAAATGGAGAGCAAGAGAGTGGATGGGGTGGGGGAGAGAGGTAAGGACTACGGCTGACCAGGACCAGGACCAGGACTGACTGTGAGGTGGGTAGTGGGCACGACCACTTACAGAGCTCTTAGGTGTTCCTGTACCTGCTGGGGTGGTGCTGTGAGCACCTTCATCTAGCCTCAGTCTGCATGATGAAACCTCAGCCATCCGTACTCCACCATGGGATCCTGGTGTCCCCACTTACATGGCAGTCGAGCCGGGAAAGCCCAGGGTGCCACAGGGATTTCCCTGTGGCTTCTAGTCCAACTCTCCTTTTGGCTTTGGGAAAGGCTGCAGGAATGTGTTACTCACGCAGCTTCCACCCTGGGATGAATCAGAGCAGGCTCTGCCTCCCCCTCCAGCATCTCTCCCAGGGACACGTCCAGGTTGCTGAGGGTCTGCGAGCACGAAGGCTTCCCATACCTGTGGAGACCCCTGCTGGTGTCATGACAGTGGATGTAAACCACTGCCCATACTGACCCCCATGCCTCGACTCCTAATAACTATGTGCCCAATGGCATCACATACACACACACACACACACACACACACACACACACACACACACACACGCACACACACACCCCAGAAGAAAACAAACTGAAAACTGGAGGGAAAAGTATACCACTGTTTTGTTTTGTTTTGTTTTAATGTTTATTTTTGAGAGAGAGGCAGAGCGCAAGCGGGAGAGGGGCAGAGAGAGAGGGAGACACAGAACCTGAAGCAGACTCCAGGCCTAACTCATGAGCTGCAAGATCATGACCTGAGCCCAGCCGGGCGCCCAACTGACTGAGCCACCTAGGTGCCCCTATACCACTGTTTTTCATTACAGAGTTGGATGTGGTTTTTCTTACTAGTCAATCATTCTACAAGGCAGGGAAACTTAGGAAGATCTTTCCTGCAGTGAAAATGTGGGTCCTTTTCTTGAGCAGTAAAAGCTGTTGAAAGTAAAAAAAAAAAAACAAAAAGTCACTCAAGGTGCCAGGGGCAGCCTCCTGCTGGAAGTCCTCCTTCCCCTCTGTGTCCTACCTGCCTGGAGCCAGCCGC
Organism: Puma concolor; assembly: GCF_028749965.1. NCBI lineage: Eukaryota > Metazoa > Chordata > Mammalia > Carnivora > Felidae > Puma > Puma concolor. Next base: position 48,902,109 of record NC_141672.1, read on the forward strand.
CTTCCACCTTTCATGTGGCTGGGCCAGAGCCCTTAGGGAAGGAGGGCAGGCCCAAGGCTGAAGACCAGTGCTTATGTGCTGCCGGCAGAATGAAGACTGAAGGACAGATCAAATCTAGAGCAGAGAAGTTTCCCTTTTTTTTTTTTTTTTTTTAAATTTAGGCTTCACGCCCAGCAGAGAGCCTAGTGCGGGGCCTAGCACAAGGCTTGAACTCATGACCCTGAGATCAAGACCTGAGCTGAAATCAAGAGTCAGATGCTTAACCAACAGAGCCACCCAGGCACCCTTATTTTCAATTTTCTTTTTTTTTTTTTTTAGAGAAGTTTTCCATTTTTGTGAAGAACTCCCGATGAAGATGAATCTCAGGAACTTTGGCAGGTGCCTTTCCTTCTCTTATGTATCCCCACCCCACTTTTCTTTCCATGAAGGATCTGAGAAGAGTGAAAAAGCCTTAAAGGGGAAAAAGAAATGAGATTTGAAAGTCCTCATGTTAACAAAGCCTTTGTAAACTGAGCACATTCAAACCTGGCTGGCCTCTGCCCTCCTGCTGTGCCGGGCACAAGCCAGCTGACTTGTCTCTAACGTTTTTGACTCTCTGTGACAGGTGCGCCCAGGCAGAGAGTGGGTCCCAGGAGGGTCTGGAAGACAGCCTGTGGGTAAATACAGGAGACAAGCAGCCATGGAAGATGATTTCTCCAAGTGTGGTCTCTAGTCCCCTAGCGTCTGATTCATCTGGGGCCCTTGCTTAAAATGCCGATTTCCACACCCTTCCTCCACCTTCTGAGCCAGAATCTGCATTTTTAAACTAGGTCCCCTGGTGATTCCAAAGTAATGGAAAGAACATAGGATTGAGAGCCAGAAGATCATATCACCTCCATGGGCCTCAGTTTCTCATCTGTAAAATGGAAACAATATCTCTTCCCCAGAATAGGAAGAAGTGGATGAAAATACATTCAAAACTCTGATGTAAAGAGGCATATATAAATGATCACTGAAGAAGAAAATTGTCACTTGTTTTGGGATACACTCATGGCACATCTCATCCAGCTGTGATTCAGACGTTGATTCTATACTTTCCAGCAGCTCAGCATCTTTGGATGTATCTGCAATTCTCATAGAAATTTGAGAAGACACATGGGCTAGAAGTCTGGCTTTTCTTGCCTTGGATAGATAGCTGCATGTCAGAGCCTATTTCTAGGTCCAGTTCTGCCTCTTCATCAGGGAGGGGATTTAGCCTCTGGGCTGGTGGATCTGGGCCCAAGCTGGCAGTAAGCACTGAGTCCTGCTGCTTACCTGGCCAGGAATCAATAGGAGGGCATTGCCTGAAATCCCACCACCCCCAGGAGCTGCTGTCAGCTGAAATTCATTAACTATGCTAATGAGCATCCTCGAGCTCAGAAATGGAAAGTTTACAAATGGCCTGAAGGTCATCTTCAGTGGGCACAAGAACCACCTGGGGAGTGGTTCAGGTGATTCTGATGCAGTGGTTCCCCACAATCCATGGAGAAAGACAGCTCTCCTTCTGAGTGGTTGAATGGTGCCCTCTGAGGGTCCTGTCGGAGGGGGAAAGAGCTTCCTCGATGCCTCCCAGCTGTTGCTGGAACGGATCCCTAGCAAACCTGCCCTTCCACAGTCTCCCTGTCTCAGGCGATGGCAGCTCACCAAGGTGTGAACGTCACCGTGGGCTTCTGTCTTTCCTCTCACCTTCTCCCCATTTCTTCTCCCTTTCTGCGCTCCATCCAACCCATCAGCAAACCCCGTTGGCCCCATCTTCAAAACACTCCGTGTTTGTGCCCTTCTCTCCACCAGATCTTCCAGCTGCCAGGGCACACACTCATTGGCTCGTTCCTGAAGTATGGCAGGTCAGATCTTGTCACTCTCCTGCTCAAGATGCCCTTCTCACTCAGACTAAAGCTCAGCTCCTTCCTATGGGGGCCCTTTGACAACTGGCCAGTACCTCCCCGGCCTTCTCTCACTGCCCCTGTTCCTCCCACGTGCCCCTTGTGTCCTGCCTGCAGTGCCCCTGCCTCCGGGCCTCTGTCCAGAGGTCACCTTCTCCCAAGGTCCTCCTTGATCCTGATGTTTAAAAGAGCGAAGTCCGCACCCCCACTCCCAGCCCTCTTGACCTTCCCGGACTTAAGATTCTGCACAGCTCGTAACAACCATCTCTGTACTAAGTATTTGAGCTGTTTGTTCAGTGCTGCCTAGAAGAATGTAAGCTTCAGGACGGCGTGTTTGTCTGCTGTATCCTTAATTCCTAGATCAGAGCCAGGCCCATAGTGAGTGCTCACATTATTTGTTGAATTAATAAATGAAAAAAAAGTGCAACAGGCATTTCTTTACCTTTCGCCTGACAAGCTGATACTGTATCCAGTGTGTGCATCTGTGTGCACGCCTGTGTGACGGCAGGCATACCAAGGGATCCTAAGGGGAGCCTGTGTTTGCTCCTTTTGGGAGCGAACTCCACCTCTTTCCCTGTGCAGCTGTCACGGGGCTGGAAGGCTGAGCTTCTATTTGTGGCCCAATAACCTCCATCCTGTGAATGCAGTAGTCTCCAAAAAAACTGCATACAAATATCCCTGAACCAGTTTACCAATAACCCGTCCTAATTATAGTTTGTCTCATAATGGCCTTTCATGGGACCCTACCCATTATTATTATTATTTTTTTTTAGAAAATTGCAGTCTGGGGGGTGCCTGAGAGGCTCAGTGAGTTAAGCATTCGACTCTTAATATCTGCTGGGGTCTCGCTTGGGTCATGATCTCAGAGCTGGTGCCCCCTCCCGCTCCCCCACTCGCACTCACAAATCAGCTTAAAAAGAAAAATGCAGTCAGTGTGCCAGTCTGGTTAAACTTTTCCACAGTTGCCTTTGTAAGTTGCTGGCTGCATTGCTGAGCACCTCTCCTTTTACCCATAGGAGAGCCATGCCTGCGCCTTGCTTTTTAGTTTAATGAACCTCAGCTCTCCAAATCTGCAGTCCTCCTGCATCCCATCTCTCCCTGTGTGATGACCCACTCTTGTAAGAGGGATTGGGTGCCAGAACAGGTCTTCACCAGAGAAAGAGAGGGAATACAAGACAGACCCGCTTTTTCTTTAATCCGGGAGAACACTGTTTAGGGTTTGGTTTTATTTTTACCCGATTTAACCTGAATATGACTACTCTTTAGACCTGTGTCACATTGCTTTTCTACCTTGGTCCTCTGAAGTACGTTCAGGAAAAAATGTGATTTCTGGCAATGGAGGTGTGAGAAGGGGTGTCACCCTGATTTTAGAGAGCATTTCTGTGGTTTGCACAGAGCCACCTGAGCCACAGTCAAGGTTGAGTTCTAGAGGTTGGGGTCTTCCTGCCGTTCCCCCCCACCCCGTGTCCCTCCCACCTTGTTCCAGAGGAGAGTCCTGATGGCAGCCGTGCCCTGAGCACTTGCCAGTGTGCCAATCCCTCCAGGAACTGCTTCTTTACACTTAGCTGTCACCTTTGGAGCCAGAGAAACCCAGGCTGACAAGTTACTTTTTGTTTTACTCAAACTGGGTCCTAACCTCTTAAATCAATGGATGGTGATGACATCGTTTTCTTCACAGCAGCCTCTATAATACCCAATCTAGATTTTGGGGCGGGGTGGGGAGAGGGGAGTTTGGAGGGGGTTGTGAGTTCTATGTCCCTGTCCTAGTCAAAAAAAAAAAAACCCTGTTCAGGATTATGCCTAAATGTCTATGTTTATCAAACTGGAATTTCTCATCTGTGTCATCAAGGCCCTAAATACCAAGTCTTGAGTCACTGACTTCATTCTCACCATGTTCCCAGATATTTCACTTGAGTCCAGTCACCTGCCCTGCCAACCCTCAGCCTGCTGCTTTCTCAAGAGTCTGTAAGCAGCGGTCAAGTACGGCCCAGAAGTTAATGCTCCTGCCGCTGCCGCCACCTCTTACCTGTGCTCTTTTCCACAACACACCGTAATCCCCGTCCGGATCATCCCAGCTCTCCTTCCATCAGGCCCGATTTATAACGTGTGCCTCAAATCTTACTTGCTGAAGCCTAGGCTGATCAACCCCAAGCAGCTGATCAGATCCTTAACCCAGCTGTCATGGCCTATGTACTTGGCTTCCACTGCAGTCCAGCTGGAGCCAGACATCCAGGGTTCAAGTCCTATGGCCTGTGTGACTTCAGGAAATTCACTTTAATCTTTAGCTTGTTTATCTGCAGAACAGGGATCAAAACAGTCCCTGCTTTTGTGCAAATTGAAGGTGTTAATAAAGTACATAGAGTGGTATCTGCCATAGAGGAATGGCTATTTAAATGGTAACTGGGGGCGCCTGGGTGGCTCAGTCGGTTAAGCGACCGACTTCGGCTCAGGTCATGATCTCACGGTCCGTGAGTTCGAGCCCCGCGTCGGGCTCTGTGCTGACAGCTTAGAGCCTGGAGCCTGTTTCGGATTCTGTGTCTCCCTCTCTCTGACCCTCCCCCGTTCATGCTCTGTCTCTCTCTGTCTCAAAAATAAATAAACGTTGAAAAAAATTTTAAATGGTAACTTTGCTCTCTTTTTACCTGTGGATACAAGTCTCTGCCTGGCTATGTTTACTTACCTGGGGTACATCTCCCCTCCTTCGGTTCCTTTGTTTGCTCTTCTTCCCTGGAGTAGTGTGCACATGTTAATCTTTCCATTTTTTCCTTACCCTTCAGTTTCCTCCTTCTCAGACCTAGGTTCGGAGCACAGCTGCCACCTAGGTTTGCCTAGGAGTAGGGAATCCGTCTTCCTCCGGAGCTGGCACCCCACAGCGGCAGAGTCCAGCGCTGGAGTTCCGTGCGTCCCTGCTTGTCAGCGCTCCCCGAGTCTCCACCCAACTCCTAACCCTCCCGCCCCATGTGAAGGCCAGGTGTGCGCAGCCACTTTGCCTCCTGGTGGCCACGCTCGGGCTTAACGTCATCCCTGGTGTCTGGAGAGAGCCCTCTCTTCTCTATTAGTTCCCCCCCACCAACCACACCCCACTCTCTTGGCCATTTCCTATATGGAAATGGAATCTGCTCCAATTCCTTTGTTTCTCTCACTTTTTTTTTTTTAACATTTATTTATTTTGAGGGGGCGTGGGGGGGAGGGACCGAGAGGGAGAGAGAGAGAATCCCAAACAGGCTCTGCACTGCCAACGCAGAGCTTGACGTGGGGCTCGAACTCAAACCATGAGATGATGACCTGAGGCGAAACCAAGAGTGGGATGCTTAACCGACTGAGCCACCCAGGTACCCCTGATGGCCCTCTTTTTTTAATGGGCAGAATAAGTGGAAGATGGAAGGAGCCACTACTGGTCCACTGTGGTTTCCTAGAAGAGCTGTAATCGTGGCCCCCTCTCTCCTACTGCATAGCAATCTCGCTTGTGCCATAGCCGCCACCAGAAACCCCACAAAGGCACAGGGCATTTAACAGCTGAATCCTTTCCTTCCCCCTCCTCCCTTCCTCTCCATACATTCTCCTTCGGGGTGGGTGTGTTCTTTAAGGCCCTTCTCTATCAGAAGAAAACCTACCTCTCTGGGCAGATGAGACAAGCTGCAGGGTATTCTCTTTAGGTACAGGATCCCCTAGAAGCAAAGAGTGCTTGGACCTAAGACCACATTTGTTATTTCTCTTTTCAGTCTTCCTCTCTCTCCAGGTCGTTACTCTCAGGTTGAGTCACATAAAATTGCTGCTATTTGACCATTTTAGACCCACAAAATGGCAGTTTTGTACAGTTCGGCCTCACGCGTACTTACTGGTTGGCTTTTGTGTTCTGCGCTCACCCCACAGTGCTGCGGCCTCCCCGGAGTTCACCAGCTTTGCGGTGAGCCCAGATGGGAGCAGTCCGTGGTACTTCTTGCCAGAAGACAAAGCAAGTTAATTCCCCTGGGTTGAATGTTGTTCCTGTCTCTTAAACATCAAAAACCCATTTGTTTATTACAAGCTAAACTGATTTTATGGAGCAGATGTGGTGTCCACGATGAAGCTTGGCAGGAACGATGCTGGAATCACTTAGTCCTTGTAATGCGAATTTGTTTTGACTTTCCAGTCTTCACGTATAATGCTGCCGACAAGGAAACCTGCGAACGCAACCACGGACAGTGCTCCCCACACGCCTTCTGCACTGACTACACAACTGGCTTTTGCTGCCACTGCCAGTCCAGGTTTTACGGAAATGGGAAGCACTGTCTGCCAGAAGGTAAGAGATGCTGGCTTGACGGGGCTGGGGGCTGCTCTGTGCAGATTTTTGCCACTTGCTTGTTTCCAGCCGCCGCTGTGACTCTGCTTATGGACCTCGAATCTCCGACTGCCTGAATCAAAGCACCGGCAACTGGCAGGTGCTTGATCGAGAGAAATGAGCGCATTTGGGCTGGTTTCCCAATTTGAGGATTAGCCAGAAATCTTTCCTCCTTTTTGCCAGCTCATTAGAGTCAGAGTGGATGGGAGAGTGGATGGGAGAAAATAAATCGAAGACGGGTCTGTTTTGTACTTAGATGGATAATGGGTTGGTTAGGAATCATGAAAATGGCTAAAAGACTGAGTTTTGGGAATTGTGAGCGGAATTACTTTCTGGGTACCCATCCCCAACCTGGACCGTGGTCACAGTTGACCGGATCTGCTGTCTTTCAGGGGTACCGCATCGAGTCAACGGGAAAGTGAGTGGCCACCTCCGCGTGGGCCACACGCCCGTCCGCTTCACTGACGTGGACCTACATGCTTACATCGTGGGCAATGACGGCAGAGCCTACACGGCCATCAGCCACATCCCACAGCCCGCGGCCCAAGCCCTTCTCCCGCTCACGCCAATCGGAGGCCTATTTGGCTGGCTCTTTGCCTTAGAAAAACCAGGCTGGGAGAATGGTTTCCGTCTCACAGGTGAGCAGCAGTGCCCTTTGAGGGGGCTGATGGCTCCTGGCCACCATGCTTTGGTTTTTATTCTGTGAAAGAGGATCTGTTTGCTCAGTTTTCTACAGGTGTGTAGCTGGGCCTGGTTTGGTCTCACGGGACTGTTTTCTTCCACATGTTCTCCAAGTCATCCTGAGAAATGGGATGATTCCATTTGGACCATTTATGTCCTTTCACCAGAATTGCTTGAAGCTTGTTTGTTAGCTTGTGTTTACTTGAGTTGTTACACACAGATCTGACAAACAGAGATGCACAAATGGTGATTACAGGGCATCTGGAGAGGAGTTTGCTCGTGAGTAAACTTCCTCCTCTCCCACCCCCGCGACTCTGACCCATAATGGTACCGACCGGTGATTGCCTCTCACACTCTAACCTGCACACAGATCACCTGTAGCTCTTGTGAAAAGGCAGATTCTGGCTCTGTGGGCCTGGGCTGGGGTCTGTGATTCTGTTTTCCTAGCAAGCTTCCAGGAGACGCAAATGCTGGTCTAAGGACCACCTTAGGTGGTGTAGAGGATCTTTTTTTTTTTTGGCTCTTTCCTCCCAACCTGAAAAGGCCGGTTTCCTACTGGATTTATCACAGATCAAGTGCTGAGAGAAAAGTTCTTCCCGCACCTCCAGAGCTATCTTGTTTTCCATCAAGGTTTGGAGTTACAAGTAGGTGGAGTATATTCCGTCACATTTGAATTTCAGGTGAACCATGAATTATGTGAATAACTTAGTAAAAGTATGCCCTAAATATTGTAGAAGACATATTATACTAAAAACATATTATCTGAAATTCAAATTTAACTGGGTGTCCTAAGATTTTTTTGCTTGTTTTTCTACTAAGTCTGGCAACCTCAGAAAGAGAAAGGTCAGGATGTTCCTAGTAGCTTCTTACGGAAAACAAGCTGTTACAAAGAGAAGCAGCGTGAAATGAGGCAGGATGAAACCACACTGTTTAGTAGAAACTTGGGGGAACTGATGAAATCGGCAGCTGATGGTACTTAGTCTTGGATATCAGATGGTCTCCGTAGGCGCCGTCTCCAACAGCAGTAGGAATGAGGAAATGCACAGCGGTGATCGTTACTGGCGGACGCAACACCCCTTCTTAGCTCCGTGCTGAAGTCTTTCTTCCTCTCCAGGTGCCACCTTTACCCATGACATGGAAGTTATTTTCTATCCGGGGGAAGAGAGGGTTCGCATCACTCAAACTGCTGAGGGACTTGACCCAGAGAACTATCTGAGCATTAAGACCAACATTCAAGGCCAGGTGCCTTACATCCCAGCAAATTTCACAGCCCACATAGCGCCCTACAAGGAGCTTTACCACTACACGGACTCAGGTATGTGTAACCCGTTTTGACATCTATAGAATGGGGAGAGTGCATATCTCCCAAGATAGTTGTGAGGATGATGAGTTTTTATGTGGGATGTCCTTAGAATGGTGTGTGGTACATAAAAGGAGCTCAATATCATTTTAGTGCTCTTACTAAATGTGTAGTGTAAGTGTTGGCTGCTACACAAATGAATACTAACATTCCTATCCCAGTACTTTCAAATAATGATGGAATCAATGGTAACCTTGTTTCTGGGGGTGGGTTAGGGTTGTATAATTATATACCGTTTTTAACCACCTGTGCTCTCTGGGCCACGGAAAAATATTGACTATTGGAATTTTTACTTGTCCTGTAACATTGTTTCAGCCCGTTTTAAAATGAGGTGTTACACAGTGTTGTACAACTAATGCTAGGTTTGGAGTCAGAGGATAGGAATTCACATCATGGACTTGTAGTTTAAACTAGCTGAGGGCTACTGCTAGGAATTTACCCAAGGGATACAGGAGTGCTGATGCACAGGGGCACTTGTACCCCAATGTTTATAGCAGCACTCTCAACAATAGCCAAATTATGGAAAGAGCCTAAATGTCCATCAACTGATGAATGGATAAAGAAATTGTGGTTTATACACACAATGGAATACTACGTGGCAATGAGAAGGAATGAAATCTGGCCCTTTGTAGCAACATGGATGGAGCTGGAGAGTGTGATGCTAAGTGAAATAAGCCATACAGAGACAGATACCATATGTTTTCACACTTATGTGGATCCTGAGAAACTTAACAGAAACCCATGGGGGAGGGGAAGAAAAAAAAAAAAAAAAAAGAGGTTAGAGTAGGAGAGAGCCAAAGCATAAGAGACTCTTAAAAACTGAGAACAAACTGAGGGTTAATGGGGGGTGGGGGGGGAGGGGAGGGTGGGTGATGGGTACTGAGGAGGGCACCTTTTGGGATGAGCACTGGGTGTTGTACGGAAACCAATTTGACAATAAACTTCATATATTGAAAAAAAAATAAACTAGCTGAGGGCTAAGGTCACTTGCCACCTGAGGGCCTATTTTCTCATCTTGAGAATGAGCAGAAGAACGCCTTTTCTCTCTACCTTCCGTGGTTCTGTGTAAATTGTGCTGAGTTCTGTAAAACCACCTGAATGCAAGACGCTGGCGTAGTCACAGCAGTCGTCCTGTGGCACAGCAGTTTGCTTCGAGCCGTGCCTTTCCTGCTTCTGTGTTGTGAGTGTTGGAAGCTGGGCAGAGGGTGAACAGAGGAGAATGGGCAGAAGAAACCCAGATCGTGCACAGAACAGCTGATGGCCAGAACACTGGGGTGGGCTTCCAACTCCACATTCAGATTGAAAGAACGTCCCTTCCCTTTGTCCAGAGCCCTTCGGACTTAAGTTGGAAGCTGTCACCTCTGTGCAATCTTGAACACGAAAACTTGGGGTAGAGAGTCGGGCTGCCTCGTGTCCCAGTTCCAGCTCTATCACATACACAAGGCTGGTATGTGATAGGCTACCTCTTCACCTCTGCAAGGCCCCCTGCCCGTGACCGCAGAGGCCACCCTGCTGGGGTGAGGTACTAACAAGGCAGGGCTTGTAGAGCACCTGGCGTGGCTGGCACATCGTGGCAGAATTTATTCTTTGCTAGTAATGATGGCAGTGATCGTCCCTCCTCCTCCTCTGCACGTTGGCTTTGGGTCTACTCACATTCCTGGAATTGTCGGGCAGGTTTTCCATATTAACTCAGGAACTTCCCAAGGGAACACCCTCCAGGAATTAGATGAACAACTGTGCAGAAAAATCTACCCCACATGAAAATCTCTGGTATCTTCAAAATTGACCAGTTTGGCTGAATAATGTCTGTTGCAGCTGTGACCTCCACAAGTTCCAGAGACTACTCACTCATCCTCGGTGGCATCAACCAAACACTGTCATACCGCATCTACCAGAACATCACTTACCAGGCGTGCAGGCACGCCCCCAGACACCGGGCCATCCCCAAAACCCAGCAGCTGAATGTGGACCGGGTCTTTGCCTTGTACACTGCTGGGGAAGGAGTACTTAGATTTGCTGTGACCAATCAGCTTGGCCCAGTTGAAGGTATGTTTCCTTCTGTTGTTTTGGCAAAAAATCGCATCCAGCTTTTTAAAATTCCTTTTTGAGTAGCCTCAGAATGATTCACGGAGGTTACTAAGGGTTACCGAGTACCAGGCTCTGTGTTAGGTGCTGGGCGTAAGGATGCGTAAAGCAGGGGCTTGTCTTTGAGGTGGAGACAGAGGTAGAAATGGAACTTGTAGAACAGTGTTCCTACCAAACTAAGGAATAGAGCACAATATGTGAGGCTGATTGGTGTGCCAAGCACACACCCCATGTGTATGCCAGTCTCTGCTGGGGAGACATCTGTGAACAAGGTGAGGCCGAGTTAGGAGGGGGACTGATGCTGACAGGTATTTATAATACTGATAAGAGCATGGCACTATGAGCCTAGTCTGGAAGTGTAGGGAAGAGGTACCCAAAAAGGGACATTTTAGCTAGAACTCAAAGGGTGAGCTGGATTTCACCAAATCAAATCAAATCAAATCAAATCAAGGTAAGACAAAGAGCCAGTGCCTGGAAGAACAAAAAGAGAGAAAAACACAAGTTGTTTTTCTTTACCCTCCTTTACCCCATGAGGAAAGCCTGGATGCTTTCACTCTGAAGATGTCTGTTCCTATCACTTCTGCTCAGCACTGCATCAGAAGTTTTAGCCGGGGCAATTAGGCAAGAAAATAAAAGGCATGCAGACTGGAAAGGAAGAAGTAAAATGATCTCTGTTCTCCTATGATGTGATCTTAATATGTAGAGAGTCTAATTCGTTAAACTGTTAGAACTAATGTGTTCAGCAAAGTCAAAGGATATAATTTTTGTATATCAGTCTTCTATTTCTGTGTAGTAACAATGAGCAAACTGAAAAGGAAACTTTAAAAACAATTCTGTTCCCAAAATATTTAGGAATAAAAAAATTTTTTTTAAGTGTAACGCTTCTACATTGAAACCTATAAAGCAGTTTTGAAAAAAAAAAAAATTAAGACCTAAATAAATAGAAAATTAGACCTAATGGCATCTTTATGACTCAGAAGACTTATTAGCATAGCAGTGCTTCCTAGCATAGATTCAACACGATCCTATCAGCTATCAGCTGGTCTTTCTGCAAAAACTGAGAAGCCGATTCTACAATTGATGGAAACTTAAGGATCCCAGAATAGCCAAAACAAAATCGAAAAAGAACGGTTGGAGGATTTCCACTTTAATCAGGACCATGTAGTCCTGGCACAAGGATGGGTATAAAGATCAGTGGAATAGGGGCGCCTGGGTGGCGCAGTCGGTTAAGCGTCCGACTTCAGCCAGGTCACGATCTCGCGGTCCGTGAGTTCGAGCCCCGCGTCAGGCTCTGGGCTGATGGCTCAGAGCCTGGAGCCTGTTTCCCATTCTGTGTCTCCCTCTCTTTCTGCCCCTCCCCCGTTCATGCTCTGTCTCTCTCTGTCCCAAAAATAAATAAACGTTGAAAAAAAAAAAAGATCAGTGGAATAGAAGTGAGAGTCCAGAAATAAACACTCACATCTACAATCAATTGATTTTGACAAGGTTGCCAAAACAATTCACTGAGGAGAGAGAGTAGTTTTTTTAACAAGCGGTTCTGGGAAAGTTGGGATATTTGCATGCTAAAAATGATTATGGACCCCTGTCTTCCATCATACACAAAAATTAACCAAAAATGGGTCATAGACCTTCATGTAATTTAGCTACACTTTAGAAAAAATAAAGGGGCAAATTTTTGTGACTCTGAATTTGGCAATAGCTGCCGCTTTTTTTTAATGTTTATTTTTGAGAGCAGGGAGGGGCAGAGAGAGAGGGGGACAGAGGATCCAAAGCAGGCTCCACACTGACAGCAGAGCCTGATGTGGGGTTCGAACTCACAAAGTGTGAGATCATGACCTGAGCTGAAGTTGGACACCCAACCAACTGAGCCACCCAGGCACCCCAGCAATAGCTTCTCTTTATATATGATACTGAAAATGTAGGCAATCAAGAAAAAATTGGGTGTCATCAAAATTAAAAACTTGTGCTTCAGAGGTTATTACCAACAAAGTGAACATACAACCCACAGAAAGGTATAAAATGTTTGAAAATCATATATTTAATAAGAGGCTTATATCTAGAATATATGAAGAACTCTCACAAACACAGTAAAAAGAAACAATATAAAAAATTTGGATAGAACATTTCTCAGAAGATACACAAACTACCCAGTAAGCACATGAAAAGATGCTCAGTATCATTAGTCATCAGGAAAATGCAATTACAGTCAAAGCCATAATGATACTACTTTACATGCATGTGGATCGCTGTATTAAAAAAACATAACAAGTGTTGGTGAAGTTGTGGAAAAACTGAAACCCTCATACACTGCTAGTGGGAGTGTAAAATGGTACTTACTATGGAAAACAATCCAGTAGTTTTTCAAAGTTAAAGTTACCACTTGAGCAATTGTCTTTTTTTTGTAATTTGTTTTTAAGTTTATTCATTTTTGAGAAACAGAGTGCAAGTGGGGAGTGGGGCAGAGAGAGAAGGAGACACAGAATCTGAAGCAGGCTCTAGTCTCTGAACTGTCAGCACAGAGCCAGACGTGGGGCTTGAACCCACAAACCACGAGATCACAACCTGAGCCGAAGTCGGACGCTCTACTGACTGAGCCACCCAGGTGCCCCACCACTTGAGCAATTATACTCGTAGCTCTATAACCAAGAGAAAAGAAAACTTATGTCCCCATAAAAACTTGTACATGAATATTCATAGAAGCATTATTCAGAATAGCCAAAAGGTAGAAAAAACCCAGATGTCCATCGATTGAGGAGTGGATTTTTAAAATGTCCTAATGCATACAATGGAATATGATCAAGACATAAAAAGGAATGAAGTACTGACACATGTTACAATATGAATGAATTTTGAAAACAAGCTGACTTGTGAAGGTAACTAGTCACAAAGGGCAACCTACTGTTTGATTCTATTTATATGAAATATCCCAAAGAGGCAAATCTGCGAAGAGAGTAGATCAGTGGTTGCCTAGGGCTGGGGCATAAGAGGATAGGGAGTGGATGGCCAGAGTACAAGTGTCTTTTGCGGGTGGGTATTAAAATGTGTTAAACTTGATTGTGGTGATAGTTGCATAACTGTAAATATACTAAAAAAATCTGTGTTCTTTAGATGCATGAATTATATGGTATGTGAGTTATGTCTTCACTGAAAAAAAAATAGCAGTGGGGTAAAAATAAAAAAACAAACAAAAAAAACCCAAAAAACTAAAAAAAAAAAAAAAGGCGTGTTTCTCAAACTTGAGTTGGAATTAACCACACCTGTGAAGCTTGGTAAACATGCAGATAAGAATGTTCTAGGCTTACTAAGGCACTAAAGGGCATGAGGAACCTTAAGTACATATTGCTAAGTGAAAGAAAGCCTGAAAAGGCTACATCTGTGTGATTCCAACTACGGTTGACCTTTGAACAACACAAGTTTGAACTGGGTGGTTTACTTATATGTGGCTTTTTTTAATACAGTACTGTAAATGTATTTTCTCTTATGATTTTCTTTTTTTTAACTTTTATTTAAATTCTAATTAACATACAGTGCAATATTGGTTTCAGGAGTAGAATTCAGTGATTCATCACTTACATACAACCCCCCAGTGCTCATAACAGGTGCCCTCCTTAATCTCTGTCATCCCTTTAGCTCATCTCCCACCCACCCCCCTCCATTGACCCTCAATTTGTTCTGTATCATTAAGAGTTACCTATGGTTTGTTTCCCTCTTTTTTTCTCCCCTTCCCATATGCTCATCTGTTGTTTTTTTTTTTGTTGTTGTTGTTGTTAAATTCCACATGTGAGTGAAATCGTATGGTATTTATCTTTTTCTGACTGACTTATTTCACTTAGCATAATATACTTTAGCTCCACAGTGGAGTGCATGTACCCCTTCAGATCTCTATTTTTGTATCCCTTGGGTAAATTCCTAGTAGTGGAATTGCAGTGTCCTAGGGTAGTTCTATTTTAGCTTTTTGAGGACTGTCCATACTATTTGGTAGAGTGGCTGCACCAGTGTGCATTCACACCGGCAATGCAAGAGGGTTCCCCTTTCTCTGCATCCTTGCCAACACCTGTTGTTTCTTGTGTTAATTTGAGTCATTCTGACAGGTGTGTCTCATTTTTTTTTGACTTTCATTTCCCAGGTGATGGGTGATGTTGAGCATCTTTTCATGTGTCTGTTAGCCATCCGATTGTCTTCTTTGGAAAAGTGTCTATCCATGTCTTCTGCCCATTTCTTAGCTGGATTATTAGTTTTTTTGGGTATTGAGTTGGGTAAGTTCTTTATAGATTTTGGATACTAACCCTTTGTCAAGTATGTCATTAGCAAATATTTTCTCCCCATTCCGTAGGCTGCATTTTAGTTTTGTTGATTGTTTCCTTCACTGTGAAGAAGCATTTTATCTTGATGAAGTTCCATAGTTCATATTTGCTTTTGTTTCCCTGCCTCCAGAAACGTGTCTAGTAAGAAGTTGCTCTGGCTGAGGTCAAAGAGGTTGCTGCCTGTGTTCTCTAGGATTTTGATGGTTTCCTGTCTCACATTTAGGCCTTTAATCCATGTTGAATTTATTTTTGTGTATGGTGTAAGAAAGTGGTCTAATTTCATTCTTCATGTTGCCATCCAGTTTTCCCAACACCATTTGTTGAAGAGACTGTCTTTTTTCCATTGGATATTCTTTCTTGCTTTGTTGAAGATTAGCTGACTATATAGTTCCATGTCCATTTCTGGGCTTTCTGTTCTGTTCCATTGACCTATGTGTCTGTTTTTGTGCCAGTATCATACTGTCTTGATGACTACAACTTTGTAAAGCAGCTTGAAATCCGGGTTTGTGATGCCTCCAGCTTTTTTTTTCTTTTTTAGGATTGCTTTGGCTATCTGGGGTCTTTTGTGGTTCCATGCAAATTTTAGGATTGTTTGTTCTAACTCTGTAAAAAATGCTATTAGTATTTTTATAAGGATTGCATTAAATATGTGGGTTGCTTTGGGTAGTATAGACATTTTAACAATGTTTGTGCTTCCAGTCCATGAGCATGGAATGTTTTTCCATTGCTTTGTGTACTCTTCAGTTTCTTTCATAAGTGTTCTATAGTTTTTGGAGTACAGATCTTTTTTTTTTATTTATTTTTTATTTTTTTTATTTAAAAAAAAATTTTTTTTTTCAACGTTTATTTATTTTTGGGACAGAGAGAGACAGAGCATGAACGGGCGAGAGGCAGAGAGAGAGGGAGACACAGAATCGGAAACAGGCTCCAGGCTCCGAGCCATTAGCCCAGAGCCCGACGCGGGGCTCGAACTCCCGGACCGCGAGATCGTGACCTGGCTGAAGTCGGACGCTTAACCGACTGCGCCACCCAGGCGCCCCTGGAGTACAGATCTTTTACCTCTTTGGTTAGGTTTATTCCTAGGTATCTTCTTGTTTTTGGTGCTCTCTTAGGATTTTCTTAATTTTTTCTTTTCTCTGGCTTAAATTTATTATTAAGAATACAGTATATAATATATAAAATATGTATAAGATATTTCCTTATTGGTAAGGCTTTTGGTCAACAGTAAGCTGTTAGCTTTGGGGGAGTCAAAAGTTATATGCAGATTTTTCAGCTCTGCAGGGGATCAGGAAATTGTTCAAGGGTCAACTGCATGTAACAGTCTAGGAAAAATGAAACTATAGAGAATAAAAGTCAGTGGTTGCCAGGAGTTCAGGGGGAGGTGACTAGGGAGAGCACAGGGGATTTTTAGGGCAGTGGAACTACTACTCTGTATGCTTCTATGATGGTGAATAGATGTCATTATACATTTGCCCAAACCTATAGAACTGCATGACACAAAGAGTAAGCCCTAATAAACTGTAGACTTTAGGTAATAATATCAGTATTGGCTTATCGTTACAATGACTGTATCACACTAATATAAGAAGTTCATGAACTGCATATTGGGGGGGGGGGCGCTATGAAACCTTTACTTTCTGCTCAATTTTTCTGTAAACCTAAAACTGTTCTTTAAAAAAAAAAAAGTCTGTCGATTAAAAAATTTTTTTTTTTTTGGTGAGCCAGAGGGTGAACCTGCAAAGTCCAGGAACCCTAACAGATAGGAAATTGTCAGATGAAAGGGACATTTTAGTTATGAAAGCCAATAGCTAGTGTTTTCCCCTAGAATGCAAGGCGTACCTAAGGAGTAAAGAGAGGGTCTCGCGTGTTTTGCTCTGTATCGATACTGTTGAGGCCAGACTCCCCTCCAGAGGTGATTCTGTGACTCGGCAATGGAGAGGAGGGCTCCGTAAGCCTCCTCAGGCTCATGAGCATCACTTCAGCAATACGATAACGAGATGAAGGCAGGAGGGCTGGACTCTTCGAGGATGTGGAGGTGACTTGAAATGAGAATCCCAAGTTTGTTGGTGTGGCTGTGTGGGTGGTTTGGTTTTAGGAAACGTGCTTGGGAGTACAGGCATTGGGAACGCAAAGATTTTTTTAATAGCATGAAAACGTCAGTTGACTTTAGAGAGATGGACATCCCACAAGGGAAAAGATGGTTGCCTATTTCTCAAGAAAAGAGTTGAACACAAACAGCTGAGGAAAACACCCTTCAGCACTTTGCTGGGTGTCGGTGTCTGGTCTGTAAGAACAGTGATTAGCGAAGAGCCTCCCAGGCCGTGGAATCCCGCTCAGATTCTAGAATTACGTAGTGAAAAGATAAATCTCTGGGTGTGTTTTTCCCGGAGACACACCAGATGAGAGTCACAAAAAGAATGCCGGCAAACTGACAGGTACCAAGTTGCTAATTTGTCTTTAGAACTTTATGTGATTTTTCCCTTCCATGCCAGTCCAATATAATAGCAAAGGACAGTTTACTTGGCTCCAAGCACTGTCATAAGTACTTTCAGAAATGAACTCAGTCCCACAAAACCCCCTGCCCAACAGAGG
Source organism: Puma concolor (assembly GCF_028749965.1). Taxonomy (NCBI): domain Eukaryota; kingdom Metazoa; phylum Chordata; class Mammalia; order Carnivora; family Felidae; genus Puma; species Puma concolor. The sequence continues at coordinate 48,919,353 of NC_141672.1, forward strand.
GATCATCATCCCCCGTTTTACAGAGACTGAGGTATAGACATGAAGTAACTTGCTCCGTCACAACTAAAACGTGTCCAGCTGGGACCCAATCCTGGGCCCCAGCTCTGGAGCCCGTCTTGTAACCTTGCCCGGCACTGCTTTTCCACATGGACTCTGCTGGCCTCAGGACTGCCTCATAATTTGGGCCAAATTTCAAGAGGGCGTGTGTGTTTTAACCCTGTGTGTTTGCACCCCGTTTCACCCACCCCTGGGGAAAACTGCAATACTGTTGTTTATACTCCCTGAATAGGAGAAAAATGGGGTGGGGGGAGAGAAAACAACAAATGAACAAATGACAAAACCTTCCCCCCCGCCCCGCAGTACACAACAGTATCCTCTCAAGTGTTCCGTTTCTCCGGAGGGAATGATGATCTGTTTGGAATGTCTGGGACACCCCGCAGCTGCCCCATCTGATGTGGGCACTTGTGGCTTCCCAGGGCTCGGGAGGTACTGTCGTCCAGTCTTCCCAGTGAGCAGTCAGAGCCTGGGGCCTGGCCCACTTCCCAGCTGCAGCCCCCAACCGCCCTCCAAGTGTTTGAGCTTCAGGTCTGGGTTGGCTGTCCTTTGTGGGGTCCTCGAGCAGGACGCCGCTGGGCCTCCTGCCCTTGTGCCCACCTCAGGGCTCCTTCTGGCGGGTAGAGGAGACTGGGCAGAGGGCCATGCAGCGAAGCGGAACGGACTGTTCCTTGATGGAAAACTGCTCTTCTCCTCTTGATTAAATGAGTAAATTAGTTCCAGATCCCCTGTCAGAGAGTCAAGCCGTTTAAAAGGGTGAGGGCGAAATAGAATACATGGTAAGGAAGATAGTGTTGTTCTTGCTATAATAGGAGAAAGCTAACAAGCCGTGGAGAGTGAGTAGCCAAATGGTTTTAGAAATGTATTTTTAAAGCCGTGTTTTTGGAAACCAAGTTCAGTGAGCAGGGCCTGTGCTCAGAAGGGCTCTACACTTGGTTTGAGAGCTCTGCGGCTGTTCTCTTGAAACTCTTAATTTGTGAACAGGGCCCCACGCTTTCATTTTGCACTGAGCTCTGTGAATTACATAGCCCGTCCTGTCAGTGTAGTATATGTTAAATCAGTGTCACGTAACTATGGACATTTTGCCCCCTCGGTTTCAGGTAGGCCAGTGTTTCCCGTCCAAGTTTGCAAGTCAGCTTTTGCACTGTGTTGTTTTTTGTTTTGTTTTGTTTCATGCCTAGCAGGGCGGTGAGCTCTTGATGTCTATGCATTCTCACTGATCTTTACCAGAATGTGCCACAGTGCAAATTTGATGCTGGAAAGTACTGAACGAGAAGGGTAAGCATTGGTATTTCTAAATTAAAACATTTCAGAGATCGCTTCCCCCTTTGGCTGGGTAGACCACGCACGTTATACAGCATCTTCTCCTAAAATGGAGAAATGAGAAGGAATTGCCTTGCTCTCAGCTTTCAGCGAGGACGTGACCTTACTCTTAATCATAACCATGCTGTGGACTGTCTCAGGAACTTGGTCTGTACTACCCTATAACCCCAGCATTCTGCTTCCATCCCATTCACCAAGAGATCCAGAGGGAAGAACGAGGGACGCCCAAGGGTATTTTGCTTGATTTGCGGAGCTAGGCGCACGCTGACAGACTTAAGTTCATCAGGTTTAAAAAGTGCTGGAGCCATTTGTTGGTCCTTTTTTTCTTGGCAAAGATTCTGTAACATACACCAGCCAACATCATTGAGGCAGACCAAGGATAAACCCATGGCCCTCCTTTATTTACTTGCTTGGCCATAATTTGGGACTAAGAATATTGCGTTGTAAGAACACAGAGTGGTGTTTCTTATAAAGTGATGGGGGAATTGACCAGAAAGCAGCGGGTCCTTTCAGAGACTCAGCCAAGGCATCCCTGCTCCTACCAGGCTGAGAAAACTGGAAGAGTCAGCGTGGACAGTGGGCAAGCCCTGGGGAGGTAGCTGGATGTCCTGAAGGACTACAAGGGGGTCCAGTCTGAGGCAGGTGACGGCAGCAAGTGTCACCTTGAGTCTAGACTAGGAGTTACTATGGGCAAGGCCCACTCACCTGAGGTAAGGAGGGTGGGAGATGTGGGTGAGCTAGAGAGAAATGAGAGAGAATCTAGGAGGAGGTGGTGCCAGGAAATTCAAATAGGTGGTGTTGCCAGTGTATCTACCGATGCCAAGGTTCTGGTCCCTGGAGCAGTGGGAGCTGTCGTGATCTGGGCAGAACTTGGGGTGTACCGAGCTGGCTGTCAAGACAGGGACCAGGCACAGGCAGAAGTCCAAGGCAGAAGCTCCAGTTATGACTTAGACGAAGCCCTCTCGGTAGCAGGGATGGCTTGATGTAAAGCCTGGGAGGTTTGGATAAAGCTCTTGAAATCTTTTGGATCTAACATTAGAATTAATTCTAGGAACTGAGACATAAAGCTGAAAGCATGTTGAGGGTAGTGGCCCCACTGAGGAAGAAAAGGGGGGAACAGAGTCACTAGGGACTGGGCGGGCCTGCCTGTGGGGAGCGAAATTGCCTTCCACGTACATTATGTCGGGTTTGCTTTATTTTCTTCAGTTTTAGCAGATCTAAGCATTGTCTTTATTCCCATCTTACACCTGAGGAATCAGAGGAGTAAACGGAAGTGCCCAGAGTTAATGGATTCCTTGTGTCTGGGGCTCTCTCCAACACCACTTCTGTGCCCTTGGCTTAGATGAGCCCAGTTTATGAAGTTCCTTCAGTGGTGTCTGTAGCCAAGTGGTGGAAAGCACAGACTGCCTGCTTCTTGTCCCCACTCCGTGCACCTTGTCTTATGACCTTGGGCAGGTTACTTGGCCTCTCCATACTGTAGTAAAAAATGAAGATATTAATGTCTTCTTCACAGTGCACTCATGAGGATTTAAAGGGATGTTATATGTAAAGGGTTTAGAACAGTGCCTGGCAAATAAGTGCTCACTAAGCATTACTACTCTACTCTGTCTAGAAATAAAACTTTAGGGAAGATCTCAGATGTTAACAGTTCTCACTACCCAGTGGGTGGATGGATCTCTGACAAGGTTAATCCTGAAGAGGAAATACTGCAAAAACCATTCCTCTTTAGTCTTCTAAATCTTATAAAAGCAAGATTTCCCATTAATGAAATTTTGACTTCTAAAATGGTGAATTTTAGTGAGGTCTTGCCCACTTTAGGGACAAAAATTGGGGATATGCATTCCTGCTGTATCATTTCCTGGCTTTGTGAGCTGGGGCAATTTTTCCAATGTCACTCACTTATCTGCACAGGGAATGGGGATGACAGCCAACCTCACAAAGTTCGGAGAATCACATGAGGTGATAGAGTGAAAGCACTTTAAAATAAAAGTTGGTCATGTTTTGGATGTTTTTATTCCCTGGACACAAGCCTAATGTAAGTAATAAAAGGTTAGGTGTCTGTAGAGTAGGGAAGAGGAAGCCATTCTGGAATTTAAAACTGTAGGTTGGATAATCCAGCCCAGTTTTGGGGATTAATAATTTAGTAAGGTCACCTGGTGGGCCCCCAAACAGATGAGGATATAGTCAGTCCCATGGAGTCTCTCTCTCTTTTTTTTTTTTTTTTAGTTATTGTCAAGTTAGCTAACATACAGTGTATACAGTGTAGCCTTGGCTTTGGGAGTAGATTCCCTTGATTCATCACTTACATACAACACCCAGTGCTCATCCCAATAAGTGCCCTTTTCAGTGCCCATCTCCCATTTAATGCCCATCTCCCATCTTCCCCACCCCTCTAACCACCCCCCATCAACCCTCAGTTTGTTCTCTGTATTTAAGAGTCTCTTATGGTTTGCCTCCCTCCCTCTCTGTAACTTATTTTTCCATCCCTTCCCCTATGGTCTTCTGTTGAGTTTCTCAAATTCCACATATGAGTGAAAACACATGATATCTTTTTCTGACTGACTTATTTCACTTAGCATAATACCCTCCGGTTCCATCCACGTTGTTGCAAATGGCACGATTTCATTCTTTTTCATCTCTGAGTTGTATTCCATTACATATATATATATATATATATCACATCTTCTTTATACATTCAACAGTTGATGGACATTGGGGCTTTTTCCTAATTTGGCCATTGTTGATAGTGCTGCTATAAACATTGGGTAAATGTGTCCCTACAAATCAGCACTCCTGTATCCTTTAGATAAATTCCTAGTAGTGCTATTGCTGGGTTGTAGGGTAATTCTATTTGTAATTTTTTGAGGAACCTCCACACTGTTTTCCAGAGTGGCTGCACCGGTTTGCATTCCCACCAACAGTACAAGAGGGTTCCCCTTTCTTGACATCCTTACCTACATCCTTTGTTTCCTGAGTTGTTAATTTTAGCCACTCTGACCAGTGTGAGGTGGTGTTTCAATGTGGTTTTGATTTGTATTTCCCTGATGATGAACAATATTGAGTATCTTCTCATGTGGCTGTTAGCCTTCTGGATGTCTTCTTTGGAAAACTGTCTATTCATGTCTTCTGCCCATTTCTTCACTGGATTATTTGTTTTACAGGTGTTGAGTTTGGTAAGTTCTTTATAGATTTTGATACTAACCTTTATACGATAAGTCATTTGCAAATATCTTCTCACATTCCTTTGGTTGCCTTTTAGTTTTGTGGATTGTTTCCTTTGCTGTGCAGTTTTTTTATCTTGATGAGGTCCCAATAGTTCATTTTTGCTTTTATTTCCCTTGTCTTCAGAGACATGTCAAGTAAGAAGTTGCTGTGGCCGAGGTCAAAGAGGTTGTTGCCGTTTTCTCCTCTAGGATTCTGATGATTTCCTGTCTCACCTTTACGTCTTTCATCCATTTTGAATTTATTTTTGGGCCCCATGGAGTCTTTGATCTCCTTTCTGTGCCATTCTCTTTACAACAACCAGATTGTGCTAGTGTGGTTTATTCCCTCTCTGCTCATGCAGTGGACTCAAGCCCCACCCCAGTGAATCCTTGCTTCGATGGGAGCCACACATGTGACACGAAAGCTCGGTGCCATCCAGGGACAGGTGTAGACTACACCTGTAAGTGTGCCTCCGGGTACCAGGGAGATGGACGGAGTTGTGTGGGTAAGTTGTATGCGCTGTGTTCTTTCACGGGGTCCTCCAGCCCTGTGTTTATAGAAGATAGGTGCGTCTGCTTTTATGATCTCCACTGATCAACAAGACAAGTTTAGCAGCTATTAACCTAAATGCTGTTATTTAAAAACTGAAGCATATTTTGAGAGGATAGTTTGGACGTGGGTGTTTGGGGCTGGGATTGGAGAAAGAAGACAACTGTTGCAGTTCCTGCATATTTTGAGTTCTTAAGTTTTGTCATTTTAATCCTTTATTAAGTATTTTCTTATATTTACTAAAACATGTGTTTTCAGGTTGTCTTCAGGTTTCAGACATTGTTTTTTTTCCCCTATTGTATCCCCACAATCCACAGAAATTTCTTTACATTTCTAAAAGAAAAGTCATTAGTGTGTTTTTCTTTTAAATTTTTTTTTTTCCAACGTTTATTTATTTTTGGGACAGAGAGAGACAGAGCATGAACGGGGGAGGGGCAGAGAGAGAGGGAGACACAGAATCGGAAACAGGCTCCAGGCTCTGAGCCATCAGCCCAGAGCCCGACGCAGGGCTCGAACTCACGGACCGTGAGATCGTGACCTGGTTGAAGTCGGACACTTAACCGACTGCGCCACCCAGGCGCCCCAGTGTGTTTTTCTTTTAAATGTTGAGTGGTTTTTTTTTTAAAATAAAGTCTAAAGAATGCTTAGAATATTGAAATATTTCTCCCTCGGACTTATACTTGACTGACTGCAGATAAATATTATAATCTGCAACATGCATTCTGGTCGATGCTTAGAAATCTTACCTTTGGACTTCTGTTTAGTCCACTATTTGTCCTGTTGAAGCTTCATAGTAGTGAGGAAACATCGAGTGTTCAGACCTTTCACTTGTGGAACCCTTGATTTAAGCCGCGCTTTTCTGTCGTTATTTCTTCTTAGATGTAAATGAATGTGCAACGGGCTTCCATCACTGTGGCCCCAACTCTGTGTGTACCAACTTGCCGGGCAGCTACAGCTGTGACTGCCGGAGTGGTTATGAGTTTGCAGACGACCACCACACTTGTATATGTGAGTGCTAAGCCATTTCTCTTTTTGGCCAAAATAGTGCTGAACCTTGCTCTTTGATTCATTAATGTTTCCGCTGTAACGTACAGAAGCTCTGCAATATGGTTTCTGAAAACACTGCGCGGAAATAACCCTATGGCCCAGTTCAGCCCTGGGTTTGTATGTTGCTTTCCTTTCGGTGTTGAGTTATTGAAGGGTGTTCACCCAGTTGGGATTCCTGCGTGTCTTGGTATCTGGCCCAATCATATAACAAGACTGTGAACCTCTAATACCACCGGTTCTGGACAGAAGTAAAATATTTCTCAAATTTAAATGAAACAGATTTATGATTCAAAGATGCTCGCCCCACTGGGCCAGCTGTACAACTCCATCTGTAATAAATATACTCTTTCAAGGGTAAAAAAAGAAAAAGAAACCTTTGGACCTAAAAGTGGATCTACAGGAACTAGGATCCCAAATTCATCCCATTGGTAAAGCCAGACGATGATAGAGAAAATACGCTTTTTAACCCAGTGGGATGAAAAAGTAGCAGTGATCATAGAAACTGTATGTGTGTGTGTGTGTGTGTGTGTGTGTGTGTGTGTGTGTGTGTGTAGTTCTGGTGAGTTATAAACTTTATCAAGGACTACTTTAATGACTGATCTTCATGTCTAGAGTTTTAACCACAAACCCAGACCAGCACTTCTCAAACTTTAATACGCATACAAGCCATCCAGGGATCTTGTTGAAAGTCAGATTCTGATTAACTAGCTCTGGGATAGGGCCTGAGAACCTATATGCCTTCTGAGCCCCTAGATGTCCTGATGCTATGGGTGTGTGAATCACACTGGGAGGAGCAGTCTCACCCATCTGCAGGTCTGAACTCTCAGATGTCCTTGCCTTCTTCTCTTTTCAGTGATCGCCCCACCTCCCAACCCCTGTGCGGATGGCAGTCATTCCTGTGCTCCTGCCGACCAGGCCCGGTGCATTTACCATGGGGGCAGCACGTTCAGCTGCACCTGCCTGCCTGGTTACACTGGCAGTGGGCACCAATGTACTGGTGAGTACCTGCGGGTCGTCAGCCTCAGTGACTCTGGAAAGTTGCCTTGTATGCAACATCCCCACGTAACCGGAACCTTTCTCAAAAGGACTTCTCCCTTCCTTGACTCACACAGCCTTGGAATTGTCCAAAGAGCAAGAGAAAAGCTGTCCTTTGAGTCAAAAAGCAGAGCAAAGGGTATTTTCCCTTGGATTAGATTGGTGAGCATATGGTGGGGACGTTCCCGGAGCACTAGGAAGCCACTGTGAGCTTGTAGCCAACCTTCTGTTCCTTAGAGCTGGTGTAGGCTGGAGGAACTTTGGGAAAGCCTATTCACCTGTTGGGAAGTCTCCATCCTTCCATCTATGGTCAGTGACTTAGTCTAGCACTTCCAGTTGTGCCTAACTTTGAGTTGCTTATGATACTGGTTGAAGGGGTATTTAAAGTAATCTCTAAACATACATGCAATTCTTTCTCATTTTTTCCCTCTCACCTCTCTCTCTGGAGAGAAGGGGAGGGGGTGGGGAGAGAGAGAACTCTGTCTTAAGAGGATAGTAATGCATACATAAATACCCAAAACTTTTTTTTTCCCCCAGAAATCTAACCACATTTAAGCTGGTTAAGACTTGGTACAGTATTTTACAAAATCACTAAACTGGAATGCAGGACTAACTGTTAAAATTTAACTCGGTCAAATAATAATAACGTTTGAGGTTGTTACTGAACTAGGTATAATTCTCTGGGTATAAATATTCATGAAACTGGGATTCGTAGTACTTTAATATAGAGATTATTTAAGAAATCTACATAATCCACAAAAGGTTTTCAAAATATATCCAGTGACATGATGGAACTGAAACTCCATTTCATGCTGTCAGTAATGCGCACAAAGTTAGGGTAAGATGAGACATCGGCAATGAGAGAATGGTGGGAAAAGGGTCTGTGTGGGGATTATAAACCTGGAACACAGGGTTTCCCCCTCCCTTCAGACTGCTGCTTGCATTGGCTGGGCCACTGTTGATGTGCTAGAATAGCCGTGTGACCCCTGGGAGCTTCACAGCAGATGAAACAACATGCCCACCCCGCCTCCTTACCCAGATGTTCGCTTCTCCTCCTCCTGATTCCTCTTCCCTTCCCTCTCAGCGGAGAGGCTCCCGGACGAGCCCACTGATGCCGTCCGTTCTGGACAGAACACGTGTCAGGGCAGCACAGCCGTCCTCTCCTTCCTCGTTGTGCTGGGCCATTTGGTATCGTCTGAACTGGCTCTTTCATGTTTCCACTTCTGTTGTACAGAAGTTCTGCTGTATGCTTTTCTTAAAAACACAGTTTATACTGAAATGACCCAAAGCCGTGGCTCAGTTCAGCCCTGGTTTGTTTTGGTTTTTTCTCTACTAAAAATATCCCCGGTTTTAGAGCTCAACTGCTTCCCAGTGAGAACGAGGTAGATTTGGAATTCACAGATGCTTCTCCCACTTGACCAGCCCAAGAGTTCCATCTGTAATAGATACACTCTTGACACACAGAGGGTAGCCTCCACAGGTATGGGGGTCAGGATGTGAGGTGCACAAACTCCTCATGGTTGTGTTCTTCATGCGGGAGTAATGTTTTGTCCACCCTTGTGAATCTTTACCGTTCAGTTCCATTTAGCACATTTAAGAGATGAGACTGCCTGGAGAAGCAAAATCTTGTCAGTAGAATTGCGTATTTAAACATCCGGCCACTCAGGTCAGCAGAGATTGTGCCTTTAAAGTATTTCACTTCTTAGGTCTTTGGTCTAAAGCTAACAAGTTGAAATCAATTGCAGCCTAGGTGTGATGAGTGTTAATCAGAATGTTAATTGAGTTAGATAGTTTTTGCCCTAATCCCGTCTAGATTCATTCTCTCTTCCTTCTTTTAACTTCTATTTGTCCTGTAAAACTTTGATTATCTTTGGGATCATGTTAAAATTGGTTACTTTTCCATGTTGGGAACTTGTGAGTAATGCCATTCATTGTTATTACTGCCCTCTTGCTGATTTCTGCCATTTTTAATTGTCCCTATTCAATCTTTGCTTCTCTGCATTTGGGATTTTCTCTGGAACTCACAAACTTAAAACCCATCAGTTGCTTCCCTTAGTGTATTAGTTATCTATTGCTGCATACCAAATTACCCCAAAATATAGTAGCTTAAAACAATACACATTTATTATCTATAGGTCAAGGGCCTGGGAATGGCTTAGCTTGGTCCTCTGCTTAAAAAGATCCTCACAAAACTGCAACAAGGGGTCTGGTAGGCTTGGGGTCTCCTCTAAAGGCCTAACTGGGGAAACATCCTCACATGGTTATTGGCAGGATTCAATTCCTTGAGGCCTGAGAGCCTCAGGTCCTTGTTAGCTGTGGCCTGGAGATGACCTTCAGCTTCTTGACACGCAGACCTCCAACAAGGTAGCTTACTTCATCAAAGCTGGTGGCAGAAAGTCTTTTAGCAAATTGGAAGTTATAATCACAAAAATGACATCCCCTCAGTATTGCTTTCGTGTATTGATTAGATGCAAGTTACTCAAGGGAAGGGGATTACATAAGATTGCAAATGCTAGGAGGTAGGGATCTTTGGGGTTCCTTAGAGGCTGTCTCCCAGAATCCATTACCATGGGTTGCCTTCCAAGCTTTTCAGACTGTGGAGTAGAAGAGAATGAATAGTCCTTTTCCTAAAGACCTATGCCATGCCTAAATCTGACTGGGCTAGTCATGAAGGTGATTTGCAGGATACGTACATACGTGTGTGTGGGTGTATGCACATGCATGCACATATTTAAAGACATGCCACAATGTGCATGTGTACCCGTGGCCATAGAGAGAAAATAGCAAAATAGAGAAAAATAGAGATAGAAGCTCTATTTTGTGGAAAGTGCGCATTCTTGAAGCATGCATGTTATTCTTTACTCCATTAAACTAGCAATAAAAGGCGTGTGGGTTTTTCTCTAGCCAGTTTGTTAAAAACCAGGTTCCCTGGAGAGGCTGGACTTGGCTTTGGGTTCTCAGTCTAGTCTGAGTCACCAGCAGTTACTACTTTTATCCAAGTAGAGTTCAATCTTTTCCAGCTTCCCTCAATCAACCCCGATTGCCACGGTTTCAGGGTTGATGTCCACCTTGTGTTGGTATGAGCCGGTATTTCTCAGGCATGTTTGTCCTCATAGATCTTGGTAACTTTGCCAGGTGAAGCAGAGTGTCTTGAGTTGGGACCTTTCCAGGAGAAGCGATTGAGTTACGGGTGGGACATCCCTCAGCACCATCACTGCTCAGGAGGGACGTGAGGAGAGGCACTTAGGTTATTCTGTCTCTGGTTTTCTGTTCTAAAAAGAGAGATGTTAAGTAAGGTGTGGTAAAGTTGGTGCAGCCACAGGAGAAGAGTACAAGGTTTGCAAGGAAGGAGTTTATTATGCTCATGGGTCCCAGAGAGAGGGTCACCACATACCACACAGGGGCACACCCAGCAAGGTGCTTGACCGAATAGGTGGGGAGCTAGAACTTGTGGGCTGAAGCCTTTATTGGGGTCTGGAAATTTCACTGGATGGTCTGAAAGCAAAGGGGGTTGGGTGGGATGGGTTAAGGGTAGCTAGAATCTGGTAATCCGGTGGTTGGGTTTGTTTTGAAGGGACCTCGCCTGATTTGGGTATGGGCTCAGAATTACGGCAGTGAAAGCATTGAAACACCAAAGCATGAATTCAAAATGGAGGGTTTTAACAAATGTTCCATACAGGTGTTTTACCAGCTTAACAGAATAGAATGGAGAATTGTGCTGACATTGAGCCATGTTTCATTATCTGAGTGGCAAAGGAGTTCTGTGCCCCAAACGTTGTCGTCTTGACCTCAGTGTTCTGACAGCCCCTAAAGACCCCTGAAAGGGATTGTTAGGCATAAATGGCAGCTCCCAACCTGAGCGTAGCAACAAGGAGTTTCTCCCTTCCCTAGGGGCTGAAAGTGTTCCATGCTTTCTGTCCTGACACTTGACATCCTGTGATAGAGGGAAGAGCTCCCCTTCTTTACACAAAAGCCCCAGTTCCCCCCACACCCCTCAATGTTAGCACTCCTTGGGAGGAGCCATAGCCTGCTCTGAGCCCAGGCTCTGGAGTGGCTGACTGCACTCATTTTCTGTCATGGTGTGAGGTCTTCCAAGGAGGTATGGGGGACTGTGTTTCAGGGAGCTTTACCTCCTCCAGCTTCTAGGGGACAGGGGCTCCTCAGTTGTGATGCTTTCTGTCCCTTCAAGGGCTTTCTCCTGCTGGTCATTTACAACCATTAGTGTCCCTCCCCCTGACTCTAGTATCTGTGGGAAGATGACTGGCTTTCAGTCTGATCACAATTCTTAGGCCATAGGCTTTAAGAACATAAGGAACCTGGTAGCTCTGGGGAGTCCCCTCTCCCTTAGTTCAAAAACAATCTCAAGAAACTGATCCATGGGTTCTAGAAATAGGCCCTGTGTCTCAGGAATTCCTGCTTCCTGTCATTGCCTGGGGTTCCTGTTAGCATGAGAAGTCCTTTTAGCATATGTATTATGAATAGCTTCAATTTCCTGCATTTAATTTCCTGCTGGATGTTCAGTTTTACAGCTTTGGTTTTACAGCCAGTTTTATGGCCTCTTGCAGGCCCAAGGAACTGGATGGTCACTGGCTTTGCCCAGCTAGGTGTTGGAGTTGTCCTCGTCAAGAGACTGAGGGCCAGACTCAAAGATAATTATATATGACAATATAGAACCTATTGATTAGATTGGAGATAGAGTTTTTGTTGTGATTAGTCTGGTTTCTTTTTGGTTGACTGAGGAGCTAACCAGAAAACCTTGTTTGTTTCTAACCTTGTACTTTCCTGCCTTTGTAGGTGGAAAGAAGGTGACTAGGGAGGCCAGTTCATCTGGGCAGAGCCTCTCTGGGTGGCATTAAACTCCGTTCTGTCAAGCATTCAGGATGATTTTGGACTTAGGGGAGCTAATGTATGTTGACGAAACTTCCTTAAGACTGAGGATAGGCAGAATGTGAATTCGCTAATTATGACATAAGAGATTCCTCTCCCGCGAACGTGTCTGCTCACCAGCACCTGGGAGGGTGGCTCAGTGAGCGCATGGTCATAGCAAGGCTGGTAGTCATACTCCTAGAAGAGATTTCACCTGGGGCATGGGAGGCCGGTTGAGGGGCCAACTCTGTCCCCAGCTGATCCATGTCAAATTCAGGCTGTGGCTCTTGGGCTTCCTGGGTTCTATGTGTCTCTGCCCTGGGCTATAGCAAATTGATGCAATTCACTTCTGGGACTCACATTCTTCTAGGTTTCACATTGATCATCCCAACCCACCTTTTTTCATCCATTTTTTAAATCGTTTTTTGGGTGTTTTCGTGAAAGTGAAGGCTTTCTTTTCAGTGGAGCCTTGATCAGACTTACACTCTTTATCCTTGTTTTACTCTGGAAGACTTCCTATCTCTGCAGAGAGCTTATCTCAACCAGTAGCCATTGGTTTTAATAGTTTGACTCTCATAGGCTTTTTGGGGGGAAAGGGGACTGTCTTGCTATTGTCTGCATATGCTGATTGCAGTAAATAAAAGGACTATAAGCTGGCATGTAAGGTTCTAGGATGTTGTAACTTAAAAAAATTTTTTTTAAGTTTATTTTCAGAGAGAGAGCACGGGAGGGGAAGAGAGAGGGAGGGAGAGAGAATCCCAAGCAGGCTCCACACCAACAGCATGGAGCCTGATGTGGGGCTCAGACTCAGGAACCGCAAGATCATGACCTGAGCTGAAGTCAAGAGTTGGACACTGAACTGACTGAGCTACCCAGACACCCCTAGGATGTTGCAGTTTTGAGAAATATGAAATTTAATCCTTACAGTACCATGTGGAGAGTGGGAGGGCCTGAACTGTTTGTACTGATAAACCTGACAAATTTAGATGTTCTTTTTAAATTTTTTTTTAAATGTTTATTTATTATTGAGAGACAGAGGCAGAGCGTGAGCAGGGAGGGGCAGAGAGAGAGGGAGACACAGAATCTGAAGCAGGTTCCAGGCTCTGAGCTGGCAGCACAGAGCCCGACACGGGGCTCGAACTCACAACCTGCGAGATCGTGACCTGAGCCGAAGTCAGACACTTAACTGACTGAGCCACCCAGGCGCCCTTAGATGTTCTTTTGAATGTGTTGTTCCAAACTTCTGATAATATTTTTCTGACGCTTTTCTATTTCTTCTAAAGGTAGAAAGTAGAGACAATTTCTGATTCCTTGGGCATTGTAGATGGTAGGACTCTGATTCCGGGAGACTGGATGTGCTTCCAAACTTAGTTGAAAAAGCATTTGGAGCCTCACCGGGCTTCTCCGGATCTGTAGATTGGTGTTATAGGGACATGGTGCCAACAGGGCAAGACCGAAACCATTGTTACATGTATTTACTGCTGTGGTACTGAAAGGAAGTGAGTGATTTACAGCCCAAAGGCTAGTTCAAAGGTAATAACTTCCTGGAATTCACTGTGGATGAAAGATACTCTAGAAATACACCGCAGGATATTTTTTTTTCTGGAAGTGACCACACATTTGATTTCCACACTGTACATTCTTAGTCTAATGGGTTCGCTCACGTGTCCCTCGACTTTGTATGTTTAGCCCGCCTTTAGCTGTCAGCATATTTCTGCTCATGCCCAGAGGTCTTCTAAGGTTGACCCCTTGGCATTGACCCACATGTACTAGGGCCGTGTAGTAGCCCCAGTTGGGTGCAGTGAAGTCATGCTGTTCCTCCCTGCCTCCCCCCCCCAACCCCATCCCTGTTCCTGCCTCTGCAGATGTTGATGAATGCTCGGAAAACAGATGTCACCCCTCGGCTACCTGCTACAATACCCCTGGCTCGTTCTCCTGCCGATGCCTCCCTGGATATCATGGGGATGGATTTCAGTGCGCGCCTGGTAAGGTCTTGAGGGCTGCCTGAGGCACAGAAAACTCCTGGTTCCTTCAGTGTATTTTTTCCACAGCCTTTAGCCTGTTCTTATCGGGGACCAAGGCTTTTCTAGGCTCTGGATTTTCTTCCTGTTCCCTCCTTCTAGTTTACTTAGAAGTCCCTGGTTATTAGTAATCTGGGAGGCCAGGAGTGTGACCCCACCCATTGTCTTACCTAGTGGCAGCTGTGTTCAACTCCCGTCGTGATCTGCTTTGCCTTGGTAAGTGTCATTTAGATGAAGGACTGGGATAAGCTTACTAAATAGGAGCCATATGCACCTAGTGAGCTGGTAGTAAGCCCCCGTGGTGACACTCTAGGAGGTCTTGGCCAGCACTGTGTGACCTAGTGATTGCCATTGACCTGGAGCTTCTCAGACTTAGACTCTGGACTTGAGAGGATGAACAGAGGTTTACTAGTTTTCTCCCAAGTCTCTTGGGATGTTTGGACACAAGCTATGGGTTCTTCATTTTACCCTTAGGGCTGAGGGAGGGGCGATTTTACAGTAGGTACGGTCAGCTCAGGACTTAACAGGGTGAACTGTGAGAATTAGGGAGACATTAGGTAGATAGTGGCAGAACTAAAATAAGAATCCAGGAGTTCACAATCTCAGTGCCCGGCTATTTTTTTTTTCCCATGTTATGCTGTCTCCCAAGTATAGGGAGGGAAAAATAAGCAAAGAACATCACCTCAGAAGAGAGACTTTGAAGCTAGCTGGTAAAAGTGGATGGGTTGCAATGTCTTTTATTCCTTCTTTGTACGTCTCCTCCACCCTGGTCTCCGAAGACCCCACATCAGGACTGAAACCCTGTGAACGCCAGCAGCGCAGTGCCCACGCTCAGCACACCTATCCTGGCTCCCGGGTGCACATCCCCCAGTGCGATGAGCAGGGCCACTTCCTGCCACTGCAGTGTCACGGGAGCACTGGCTTCTGCTGGTGCGTGGACCCCAATGGTCACGAAGTCCCCGGCACCCGGACTCCACCCGGCTCCACACCACCTCACTGCGGACCAGCAGGTGAGCCAGGCAGGAAGGAGCTTGTACCGACCTAGGCCCGGGGCTTGAGAAGCAGAATGGTGCAGCCTGTGGGGCAGATTATAACTCCTGCCCAGACCGTGCAGACTCGGGGCCGACTGCTGTCCTTTCATAGCCTCCTTCCTCCTAGGACCACTCAGATGATCTGTGCCCACCTGTGCACACATTCAGGTGACAGGGACATAGACTGACATCACTGTTACACGTTGGACTCCAGCCTTAGACTTGCCCAGTACAAGACGGGACGTTGAGATGAATGGTGTAGGTCAGGCTGAGGCCACTGCCCGAGACCTGTTATGGCAGCTTAGGGAGGCCTTGGAGCTAACGGATCTTGCCAGACCAGCCTTTTGTCCAAAGAGAACTGCCTGCACATGTTCCTTTATATCACTACACTCTGCCTTCTGAATTTCAGGAAGCAGTATGAAGGCCAGTTTAGTATCAATAGTTAAAATAAGCAGACACCTGTGGGTGGATCCCACTAGTTTGCTCTAAGCTAATGACCCCCGCTGTCTCTAGGCAGGCCCAGCATATCAGTGGGGAACCCCCTTGCCCCAGCCACTGTCCGAAGAGATGCAGGGACCTGTTGTGTTAGCCCGTACGGTCTGAGATGCTAATGGTGAGCGTGTCTGTAACCATCTGAGGGCTCTCCGTGCTCCCCGGCGGGGGGGGGGGGGGGGGCTGGCTGTCAAGTGCTCACATGTCCTGCCAGCTGCAGGTTGCCAAGGCAGATTGTATTCCTTGCTGAGTTGTTAAGAGTGGAAAGCACGTTTTTAAAACTACAGAAGAACTTTATTATGAAGAATGTAGGATTGATCTGATTCCATTTTAGCCAAAAATTCCTATAGCCATGAGCTTGCTATTTTTACAAGATAAATCTTGGCTTTTAACATGAGAGTAAGAAGAGCTGGTGAATTACCACCAGTTTTGATCCTGTCAACAATATCGCAACGGCCGGGACATGAGTAGTTCTAAGATTCACACAGGTAAAAATTGGTAATGTTTGATCTAGATGTATACCTTTGTTTCCGCAGTGACATTCCTAGTTCCTCTTGTCCCTATTTTTAGGAAAAGATTTGACAGGTCCAAGGGGGAAAAAAAAGGAAAGAAAAATCCTGTTTCACTCCTTTAAAATCTTTAAAAAGTCTTGGTTCTAACTCCATCTGGGATTTAAAGAAATCAGATGGTTGGGACCTGCCTTAGGGAATGGTTCAGAGTTCTATTTACGAAGACAAGCATTTAGTTTTAAGGACCGTGATTCAGAAGGGAGCCAAGAGAATGAGAAGGTAATGACTGACGGGAGGGACACATTGTCTTGTGCAGACTCTCCCCCCAGTGGCCCAGGCTCCTCTCTTGGCACTGGTTTGGCCTTGGCTGCCTTTTCTGACTAGTCCCATCTGCATAATGGGGTTGGCTTGAAGGGAGAGAAAAAAGTCTGTGTCCAAGATTTCAAACTATTTAAAACCCTGCCAGCCGAAACCAGAAATCAATCTGTAGTTGGATTAAGAAGTAGCTTCAAATAGTAAGGAATGAGAGGGATGCACACGTATCAGTGATGTGCCCACTTCCCAGAAGCTGAGTGAGCCGTGTGTCTCCATTCCAGACAAAGAGCCGTGCCTCATCGGGTGGTCCCCTGAGCTAAGAACACACCCTCTGAGTTTGCGGGGCGGACCTGGAGCCGTGTTGGGAACTTCTGCGGGGCATCCCACCTTGAGGTGGCTCGTTAGTGTTTGAAGAAGTGACCTTTCCCTGGCCAGATTCTTTGAGACACATTTGGGTGAGGAAGTCTCCTTCTCCGTTGGGTCTTATAAAGAACTCTGCTTCCCAGGGGTTATGAACTATAGAGGCCACCTGAAGGGCATCCGTTGCCACCAGACCTGGTGAGTCTTGGAGTTGAGCTAGTTGGGTTTGAGCTCTGAGGATTTTGTTAACCATCCTCCCTCTTGTCCGGAGGAATCATAGGTACTAGAACCGAATTGTAATGTTTCCAACTTTGTTCTTGGAGGCCAGTGGAGGTTTTGACCAAAGGAGTGACATGAAATGACTGTGTTTGAAGTATTTTTTTGCTTTTTAAAAAAAATGTTTATTTTTGAGACGGAGTGAGGGAGAGAGAGAGAACGCGAGTGGAGGAGGGGCGGAGAGAGAGGGAGACACAGAGAGAGGGAGAAGCAGGCTCCAGGCTCGGAGCTGTCAGCACAGCCCAATGCGGGGCTCGAACTCACAAGCCATAAGATCATGACCTGAGCCGAAGTCAGACGCGCAACTGACTCAGCCATCCAGGTGCCCCAGAAATGACGTTTTAAAGGGACTCTTCTGGCTGCTGGCTGTTTACATTGGGGGGTGGGAAAGAGGGTGGAAGCCAGGGACCAAGTGAGAAAGTTTTTGTAATATCCTAGCAGGAGACCATGAGGCTCCGACCAGGGTGATAGGGGTGGCTATAGTGCGATGTGAAGATTTTCTGAATGTATTTTGAAGGCACAGCTGACCTTTTTCTGACCTGCCAGATGAGGAGAGCAAGAGACAGAAAGGAGTCAGGGATGATTGGGCCCACACAATGGAAAATGGAGGTGCTATTTACTGATAGGAAAAAGTCTAGGGGACAGCAGCGCTGACGGTGGAAAGCAGGGTCCCCGTTTTTGTTCTGAGATTAATGGCATACACCCAGGTGGTGGTATCATGTAGGTACTTGGCTGTGTGATTCCACAGACCACAGGCTTCGAGTTACAGGAATTAAAGCAGCAGCAGCTTCTAACGAGCTCCTTTAGATACTCCTCTGATAGACGGGGGTACAAGTTACTTCCAAAGCCCGCAGCAGACTCCCTGCAGACAGAGAACCGCCACGTTTGGGACAGAGCGACAGCCCTGTGGAAGCAAGCAGGGAGAAAAACTGCAGCTAGAGAAGCTACTCTGCAAGAGCTCACAGTAGTGTAAGCCGGGTGGTGAGCCAGGAGGGCGAGCAGAGGGGAGGATGCTGGACAAGGGAGGGGCAGAGCTATGGGCAGGAAGCAGGAGCCCGGGAGAAAGGTTCAGCTTTGAGCCAAAGGGCTTCCGGGAACTGGAGCGTCTAACAGTCAGTATGGTGCTGTTGGCCACCACGTCCTCCATGCGCACCCCTACTAATTACAGTGAGTCTTACTCCATATAGTTTTCCAGTGAGCAGAGCTGAGGGCCACCTAAGTAGGGTAGGAATAGGAGGCAGGAATAGTTTGGCAGTTTGGCAGTAGGGCAAAGTAGGGCAGGCAGTAGGTCAGGACTAGTTTGTAAGACGCGTGGCCAGTGTCAAGATTGTCCTCTCAGGTGCAGGCCTGGAACTTGAACCAAGCGGGAAAGAATAAATACTGCCTTTAAGTATCATGTAGGCCCCCGAGTCCCCAAGGAGGGTCCCCACCAAAGGGCTCTGTTAGCAGAGGTCCTGGGCCCCGGCAGAGGTGTCCCCATGGGCCGGGCCCGAGTGTGCCCTGCACCCCTGATCTTAACCTCCTCTTGCTCTCTGCTGACGTGGCTGGCCTTCATGACAAATCCTCCTGGCCCAGGAGCTTTTCTCCGTTCTCCGGATGCCTGTGGAGAGCTTCTTAGAGCACTTGACTGGTCCAACGTCCAGGGGCTTGGCTGAGGCCTTGTTGGCGGATACTAGGAGGAGGGAGGCCAGGTGTGGGGATCTTCAGCCACATGCTGCATTCTGTCCTTGGCTCACGATCAAAGGCTTTTTGTCCCCATCTGCTCAGAGCCCACCCGGAGGCCCCGGACTGTCTGCGAGCGCTGGAGGGAAAACCTGCTGGAGCACTACGGTGGCACGCCCAGGGACGATCAGTATGTGCCTCAGTGCGATGACCTGGGCCACTTCACCCCCCTGCAGTGCCACGGGAAGAGTGACTTCTGCTGGTGCGTGGACAAAGATGGCAGAGAAGTGCAGGGCACCCGCTCCCAGCCAGGCACCACCCCTGCATGTAAGCACCCGGGGGTCAGCCCTCAACCCCCTCATCCACTCTGAGGGCTTTCTGTATGGAAACTGCTAGCTGTGAGTGAAGCTGGGGAAAGGGGGGGCCCACAGGTCCAGTGAAAGAAGTCGCTAAGATGCCGTGTTGATTTATCAGCTGGTCTGTGATCCAAATCCCTATTTGGATTTAACGTTTGGTTTTGTCATTAGCAGTTTCTGTAATTAGAACATCTGGAACTCAGTTCAACAAGCAGTTCCTCCTCCCCAGCCCAGGGTGAGAGGGGACACGTGTCACCCTGGGGGCCCAAAGAAAAGCGGACACAATACTGTTTTTTTGCCCTTAAAAAGAAAAAAAACGTTTTTGCTTTGTTCTGAGGGAAGTGTTTTGTTGTCTTCCTCCCTAGTAATTGGCAGTGTTTTACATAATCCTTGGGGGGGGGGGGAACCCCTAGAAATTAGATTTCTTTTAAGAACATCTGGAATACATCTGTCTAGGGTAAAAACCTTTTGATGTTTTTGGAGGTTCTGGTATGTGGAAAGTAACTTCTTCCCCTGTCCCCACCCACCTTTGTGTTCTTTCCTCTCCGTTCTTCATACCCTCCTGCTCCTTCCCACGGCAGGTATACCCACCGTTGCGCCACCCACAGCCCGGCCCCTGCCCCGGCCTGATGTGACCCCTCCGTCTGTGGGCACTTTCCTGCTCTACGCCCAGGGCCAGCAGATCGGTCACTTGCCCCTCAATGGTACCAGGCTCCAGAAGGACATGGCCAAGACCCTGCTGTCACTGCATGTAAAGTGGATTTCTCCCGTGGGGGTGGGACCGTACAGGGCGTTCAGATCTGGGCCAGGGCCTGAGGTAGAGGGAGGTCCTGGAGGATTTCTGGGCTGCGGTCCAACTCCATGAGTCTGACGCCGCTGCCACACAAAGTGAGGGCACTGTCTGCCGGGAGTCCTGTCTGACTGACCAAGGCTTTCTCCAGTGGTTCATGGGGTTTCAGAGAAGTGGAAAGGGAAGTTCAGAGTTACCAGGATATGGAGGCAGTATGGTGAGCCGAGGGAAAATGGAAAGAAACTCAGCCCGAGTCCCCAGGGTTCTCTCCATGCCAGGCATCTCCACAGAGGGTCCAGGACTAGCTAAAGGGTGTGGTTTCTGTGGAAAGAAGTTAATGACTGCCTCGTTGTTGTAGCCCCCTCCCCTCCATTTTGGTTCTGTTGATCGGTCTCCTATCTTCTCTAACTCCTTCACAGATGAAGATTTGGGTGGAGTGGGACGCTGGGAAAGGAGTGGACAAGCTTTCCATAGGAGATGCTTGTCGCTTTCTGAGCCAGCAGCCTCCCTCCATTTTGGAGGACAGCTTTCTTCTCTAAAATGGAGAAAAGAGAAGGGAGTTCGCCAGAAAGGCACTGATGGTTATTAAGGAAAGCCGTCTGATTCCATTTCTAAACTTCATGCAGCAGGTACTTGCTCATCTGATAGAAGAGTATAATGTCCGTGTTTCCCTTTACTTATGTTATCAAACTAATTCTGTAACTTTTGGGATTCCAAAAAAAGCTTAGAAGCAGGTAGTATTCAGAGAAAGAGGTTTGTTTTTTAAGATTTAGGTTTTGGGAGTTTTCGGTGTGTTGGCAACCACTAGCATACTATTCTGTAAGCTTCTCTAAGAGAAACTAAGAAATCGTCAACACCTCAGTCTAACTGTCGTAGCCAAGGCTGATGGTTTTACTGCATTTCTGCGCTTGCCTCTCATTCGGGCAAGGTGGTGGTAGAATTGAGAGAATGGCACATGGGTTATGAGCACGTCTTGGGGAAATTTACTCAAACTGAGCCTCCCTCTTCGAAGAAACCCTAAAGACAGTACATGGGTTAATGGATCCCATGATTCCCTAGGTCACTGGAAGCACATGGATGTCACTCCTGCCTGAGACAGATGACTCACTTTTCAAGTAAAACTGTTCTTGACCTTCAGATCCCTCTAAATCAACTGCCCATTTTTTCCACAGGAGTCAAATCCTGCTTTGTACAGTATTTTTTATATTGACTTCTCTCCCAGAGGCATGTCAAGCCAGCCCCAGGAGGCTTTGTTAGGCAAGCACGGAGCTGGTATGACCTCAGGGACAGCCAGATGGCCCCTAGATGTTGGCTTTGCACATCTGTTGGGCTTCTCAGACCAGGAGTCTGGGTTGGAAACTGAATGAAGCAAGTACTGTGCAGTTTTGTAAAGAAATACCACAGACTCAGCATTTTAAAAAGACTTCTTTATTTAGCAATAGGGAAGGGAAGACCTCCCTAACCAGCGGTTTGGTGACCACCAGTCTCCAGTTCCTTAACCCATCCTTCTGGAGACTTTCTTCTACATATGATTACAACCAAACCATTTGCTTTGTATAAGAAGCAGAGATAGGGATAAGGGATTAAACCTCAGGGGAAAGATCTCATAGTTATAGGAAAAGGAAGAGTAAATTTTGTTGTTGTATGTTGGTGAATTAAAAAAAAATTTTTAATGTTTCTTTTTGTGAGAGAGAGTGAGCACAGGTGTGCATGCGTGCACAAGCAGGGGAGGGGCAGAGAGAGCGAGCGAGACACAGAATCTGAAGCAGGACCCAGGCTCGGAGCTGTCAGCGCACAGCCCGACGTGGGGCTCGAACCCACGAACCGTGAGATCATGACCTAAGCCAAAGTCAGATGCTCAACTGACTGAGCCACCCAGGCACTCCTATGTTGGTGAATTTTAGAAAGGCTGTTTCAGAAGTGCTGATACCATTAGGAAGGAGTACGTTTTCACCCAGTACAGTATTAAGGACTTACTTTGCTGAAACTAATGTTTGTTCTCTAATCACTCAAAGGGCTGATTTCATGAAATCATTTTATTACTGCTGACAGTAATTGTGCTTATTGAGCACTTGCTGTATACTAATGACCGATGAGGATACTTTACAAGAACTTTTGGTAGAATTTTTATAGCAGCACTATAAAGTAGGTACTAGTATCTTCATTTTGCAAATGAAGAAACCCAGGCATAGAGAGGTTAAATACCAAAGTCATAGCTAGTCAGTGGTCAAACCTGGCTGGGACCCCAGAAGTCAGCCTTTAAGCCACCTGTGTAATCCTGCTGCATAGCTGCCCTTAGGACTACTGTGGGTCGTTCACTACAGCCATGTGTGCAGCAGCTGAGCACAAGCTCTGGGGAAATGCATGGAGTCCTAACTCTTCCAATTTCATGTTTTGGTCCACAAAGGGCTCCATAGTCGTGGGAATTGACTATGACTGCCGCGAGAGGATGGTGTACTGGACAGATGTTGCTGGCCGGGCAATCAGCCGTGCCAGTCTGGAGCCAGGAGCAGAGCCTGAGACGATCATCAGCTCAGGTCAGCAGCTTCATCTGGAAGATGCTTTGTATTTCATTTGAGTCTCCTACGTTCACCAGGGGAGGTTAAGCGCCATTCAAGCCACTTCTTCAAGCACTGCAATACCAGCCCCTCTGTAAACACACACTTCTACGTAAGAAAGGAGGTAATTCTGTGAGCCTGCTGAGAAATTGGAACTCTCAACAGAAATGGCTCACAGTGAGAACTCAGGGTGTGGCCCCAGTTGATGCTGCCTGGCCCCAGCACTGTGCATGCCCAGTACCATCAGGCTGGTGGGTATGTAGTCTAGAAGGAAAACTAGAGGTGGCAGGACAAGTAACAAAGGATCCGTTCCTCAGTTAACCTGGTTCTTGAGGCCGAGAGCCTCTCGGGACTTTTTGTTTTTTAAACTGTTCAAACATAGCAGATCTCTCTGCTTCGGGTTCCCTTTTCATGCCTGCAAATACTCCAGTCCTGCTGTTCTACTTCCAGGTCTGATAAGCCCTGAAGGACTTGCCATTGACCACTTCCATAGAACAATGTATTGGACGGACAGCGGCCTGGACAAGATAGAGAGGGCCAGGCTGGACGGCTCTGAGCGGAAGGCCCTCTTCCACACGGACCTGGTGAATCCTCGAGCCATTGCTGTGGATCCAATCCGAGGGTCAGCTGGGCTTCCCTATTCTCCTGCTTCCTGTGGATCCTAATTTGGAGCGCTTGGATTTTAAATGCAGTGTGGGGAGGGTCAGAACAAGAGTGCAAAAGCTCCAAAGCATGGACTTAAGAACAGTATTTATATAGGATCTACTAAGCGTCAGACGCTGTTCTAGGCAAAGGGGACAAGGTTGCTCTTTCGTGGAGCTCACATTCTGGGAGGAAGTAAGGTAGTAAACTAATGAATAAACTAGAAAATCATTAAGACGACAGCGCGATACAGAGAGAATTCAGAGTATGTGAGAGGCACTGGGGGGCCACCCGAGATCACTGACCAGGCAAGGCTGTCTTAACACTTGAACTGGATGGGTGGGTCTCCTTCAGCAACACATTAGGAAACTCTAGTGCTGAAGCAACAGGGTTAAGTTCCTTAAATGGTGAGAGTAACCAAAACTCAGACACTGGTGTTTTATTTCTCTGGCCTCATTTTCGCTATTGCAAAAAATCTTTATTTAATTTATCCCACAGCAACTTGTACTGGACAGACTGGAATCGTGAGGCTCCCAAAATTGAAACGTCTTCTTTAGAAGGAGAAAACAGAAGAATTCTGGTGAATAAAGACATTGGACTACCTAATGGTTTAACCTTTGATCCCTTCTCCAAACTGCTCTGCTGGGCAGACGCAGGTATTACTGATGGCATGTACACACAGCACACTTCAGCACCATGGGTGCCAGCACTTAACCGCAGCTTTTACAACAAAACCAAATCCCAGTATGTAGAGCTTTTGGCTTCAATTTTCAACAGTACAGCCAGCACAGAATCTACTCCTTTGGTTGGTGTCTAAACTGTTAAAGAACACTTTTAGTCGATACTTCTAATCCTTCTTGGGGTTTTGGGTGGGAGGGGTTGTCTGTGACTTAGGCAATGATCTGAGGGCTGGAACTATGTCCCAATTCATTTTTGTGCTACTAGCCCTTCCCCACACAAGCACTTGGTATACTTATTTTTTTTTTAATGTTTGTTTATTTTTGAGAGACAGCGACAGTGCAAGCGGGGGAGGGGCAGAGAGAGACAGAATCTGAAGAGGCTCCAGGCTCTGAGCTATCAACACAGGGCTCGAACTCACGAACTGTGAGATCATGTTCTAAGCCGAAGTCGCATGCTTAACCGACTAAGCCACCCAGGTGCCCTGTCCTGGTATACTTTTTAAAGTAAAGAGAAATTTTATCCTCTGTTGGAACTGGCAAACTTAGATAAATGAACAAGAGGCTTTTTTTGTTTGTTTGCCAGTATCAGAACATTTTACAGTATGCTATTACGTGGAAGACATTTTTTGAAAATTGATGTGGCAGGACGGCCCTTGGTAGTAAGTTAAGGTTGCCGATACCCAAGTTCTTTCTGTTGTGTGATCTCCTTATTAGAAAAATAGAAAAGATGCTATAGGTCTTCTTCTATACTAAAAAGAATATGAAAATGTCCATTCTTAAAGAATTTCTAATTTAATAAAAGGAACTATAAATGCAGATGGATTAATATTATAACCTGGTTGGCCCAAAACAAGTTATTTTTTTTAAGTTATATTTTTAAAAACTATGTGAAATTTAAATCCATGTTTCGTAAGACACATGAAACTTGGAAACTCTTGACTTGTTTAGGTACTATAAAATTTTCAAGAGTGCTTCCTTTACACTGAAAAATATAAGCCATGTCGCCATTTTAGTTACTTTTAATTCCTATCTAGAAGATAAGTCTTTAAAATCCTTCAATATTTCTTAAGGGCCTTATGCATTGCTTACAAAGGGCAAGCGTTTATCTGATGTTTACGACAATTTATGAGGTGACACTTTAATTAGAACAAAGTTTATCTCTAATGTCCTACTTAGGGAGAAAAAAATGCAGTCCTCTCTTCCAAGAAGGGATCAAGAGTCTAAATTCTAAGAAACGAGAATGCTATTAAACTGAAGACTGGTAACAGAACAGGAAAATTGTAGTTTCTCTAATTTGCATCACTGCACTGGAAAGAAAATACCCTATTTCCTCGTCTACCTTTGTTTCCTTTCAGAAGGCCTCCACCTGCCACAATTATTTTTGGCAAATAACTTTTCTCCTGGTATGGAATGATTTCATTTTCTCTGGTGTTTTAAAAGGAACCAAGAAACTGGAGTGTACGCTACCTGATGGGACTGGACGGCGGGTCATTCAGAACCACCTCAACTACCCCTTCAGTATTGTCAGCTTTGCAGATCACTTCTACCACACAGACTGGAGGAGGTGAGCTGACGCACACTGGACGTGCCTCACGAGGCTGGGGTTCCGGAAGATGCGCCACCCATTTTACCTAATGTCACTAAGTGTCTTTAGTAAACTATGCCCTCTGCCGAAGTTTCCATTAACTCTGTTTAGTAGATAACATCATTCAAGTGCTAATGCTTTTTAAGTCCTACTTAATGGCACTGCTCACATGTAGCTTAAAAGTGGCACAGCTTACACTGAACTATCCAAAAAGGAAGTACATGAATCCAAAACACTACCCCCTTAAGTGGTGCCATGTGATTTAAATTGATTTTTTTTAAAAAAGGTATTATGGATATATTGTCCACCTGGGAGAAGGAAAAGTAGTGTAATTTACACTAGTGCCGCAAGGAGGAACTGGGGAACATTAAAAATACATATGGATGTCTAAGCCCCTCTACCCCATTCCTTGCAATCTTGATTTAATTGGTCTGGCGTGAGGCCTAGGCATCAGTATTTTAATAGATTTTCAAGTGATTCGTTGAACAAGGGTTGAGAACCATTGACTTGGACCAGTGGTTCTGAAAAGTTTTGTATGGCATCAGAAACGTTCCAAGGGATTGTTAAAACCTATTGCTGGGTCCCAGCCCATAATTCCTGATGACTCAGTAGATTGGAGTTGAGGCCATTTGTATTTCTAACAAGTTTCCAGATGATGCTGGTCTGGGGACTACTTTGAGAACCACTCATCTAGAAAATCTTCAAATCTAAAGGAGTCAAAACTCACTTGGTTAAATTAAAAAAATACATATTCTAGAAGGCTAGCAGAGATTTGCTATTGAAACTGAGTTTCTATCCAACATTAAATCCCATGAATTTACTCTTCCTTTCTGTTACCAGGGATGGTGTTATATCAGTAAATAGAGATAGTGGCCAGTTTACTGATGAGTATCTCCCGGAGCAGCGATCTCATCTCTACGGGATAACTGCCGTCTACCCCTACTGCCCAACAGGTAAACAAAATGTGCAGGGTGCTCCTTTGGATCAGCAGGGTAGAGAAGGATATACCTGGTAACTGATGATCCTTGGCCCAGATGGCAGCTGCTGCCACTAACATCACCACCAGGGAGAGCCACTTTGAATAGAAAAGTTAATGGCCCATACACAGGGGTGACCAATCTTGACTACACTAGCTTAACTATACACAAAAAAGGTCAGCCTATAAGGATATTTCCCCTTTAAAATGTTGTTGCAACTGGGTTATAAAATATTCACCCACTGTCTCTTCTACCTCCCCTCACAGGAAGAAAGTAAATACGGCATCACAAAGGATTTGGAGTTTACAATCAGAATCTGGACCCTAAAGAGCATTTACTACAAACACAGGCAAAGAAAGTGAAAAAGGAATTGGACCTACAAGATGAACATTTTCAGTACAAAAAGACTAAGTATATCTTGTGAAAAGTTTTATACCTCAATCTTTACTACTGTATTTTGAATAACAAAAGTTACTACAAGTTTTAAAAAAGTAATAGAATTTTAATTGCTTATTAAAGCAATTTTTAATAAGCATTTCCGTCATATTTAAAGGGTCAAACTCACTAGAAAGACCCTAAATCTAATTTTTGCTAAGGATTCTTTCTGACCAAGAAATTAAAGCATGGGTTGTCAGTACAAAGACACAACCCTAAAGACCACAAGCCTTGACCTAGAGAAGGCTATGTGGAACTGGTAGGGAAGTTTCCCAGTAAAAGTTCTAAGATCTATTTTTTTTTTTTTTAACCTCTGCATCACTGCATTTCTATTTATATTAAAAGGTGCTAGAATGTTTCAATTTGTATCTTCTGATCCTATAAGTCCCTCTATAGTTACCCACAGAAGTTACTACATTTATAAATACCAAAGATGTAACAATTCTCAAATTTTCTAGATTACTCCAATAAAATATTTTAAGTTTTCCCATGATTTGAGCATCTGTATTGTCTCTGTAACAGTGCTGGGGGCTGGCATGTACCTCACCCACAAAAGAGGACGATTAATTATATAGATACACAAACATAACAGTCAAAAAAAAAATCCACTTTCCTAAACTTTATTAAAGAAAAAGCAATGATGGTAAATCTCAAGAACAGAGTCAATTTTCTAGGATTCTTCTCTTGAAAACGTGACATTTGATTTCCAAACACATGCCAGAGTGTACATGGTTCCCAATTGTACTAAGTACGTGAGAAGCTGCAAATCCTAAAACGTTCATCTTCCAACTTTCCCCAGTCTGTGGTCTGTCTTTGGATCAGCAATAATTGCCTGAACAGCTACTATGGCTTCATTAATTTTTGTCTGTAGCTCTCTGAGCTCTTCTATATGCAGCAATCGCAGAATTTGAGCAGCTTCATTAAGAACTGCATCTATTTTATAAGAAACACTGCATTAATCCGTATTCAAGACCATTTACTTGCCCATTTCTTCCCCAAATAATCACCTGGTCTCTAAAAAATAAGAGTTTGGATTAAAACAAAATCACTTACCTCCTGTGTCAAAACCAAGAATGTGTTTGTCTAAAGCAACAGGTAAGCCCTTAAAGACAAAATAAAACTTTATAGTTAAAAGTCATGTTCTTTTCTCATCTGTAACTGAAAATCTGCTAGCTATTCTATTAACCCTTTTAGCTGTTCTACCAACCAGTCTCTCCTCTAGGCATATAAAACACTAGCTCCTTTCACAGCTGTTCTGTCACTGATGCTGTGGAAGGACAGCTGAGCAGGGCTGCTGTTGTCCTATTTTAGCTACAATAAGCAGCACGGTACAGGGCAAATAGGTTTACTTTTAATATTTCTGAACACATTAATTTGTTTTTATACAAAATCTAAAATCTATATTAACTTTTTTCCAGCTAGTGTGATGTTTACCACATTACCTTTATAGAATTTAACGTTCAATAATAGTTCATTTGGAAGTTATTCTGAAGTCCAGGAAAATAAATGAACTTTAAACCAGTTAGTTAACTGGTCAGTACCTACATACACATATGCCAAACATGGGGACTATAATGCCAACCTCCATGGAGTTCAGAGTAGCAACAAGGACAGACAGTCCAGACTTTCTGATTATACTATATAAAATCTCTACTTTCAATGTTACAAATGCTAGGATGTCACTACTCAATTCTTACCTAATCTATTAAAGCAAATCTATCTATCTAGGCTCCAAATACTTTAAAATAGCTAAATACATTATACAGGTGAAGAAATAAATGGATGTGTAAATTTAGCAAGCAAAGCAAGAAAGAATTACATTGAGTGGTTTTCTAGGCCAGTCTTATTTTCGTTTTCTCTGCCAACAGACCACCAAGGAACAGCTAAACCCCTCAAGATGACCATATGCCCCAAATACTAGTTATGGTTTATAAACAAGACTACTCACTATAAGAACCTCTCCACTGTATGTATACCTATAGCATGATACCTTCTGAGAGGACACTAAAGATTTGGAGCAATGAAAATAAAATTGTACTCTGCAAAAAAGAGTAAAAAGAGTTGACTATGCCCTCATTTGCACCGCCTCCAAACAGAAGACATAGTTTTGCTGAATGAATGATTTTATTATGGCGGAACAATTTACTGTCTGTTCTACAGTGTGGGTGAAATAAGCTGATCTTTAATCCAATTTCCAGTGGCCCAATTCATACATAATTAATAAGCAATAAAGAGCCTTTAAAACAAACAGTGTCTTTCAGAGAGAACTACACTGCCCTGGCATTAATAACCTTTTAACACTGCTGGGCCTTACTAAAGATGGGATCAGAGGACAAAAGACACTGGGGGATTAGGGGAGACAAAAAAAGGACAAGAATCTAGAACGTTTATTGTGCCCAAGGCATTCACTGCATTATCTGTTCATAGCAAGAGGCATTATCAGACACCTGCTACTGCTAACCCTGAGGACATTCTCTGCACTGTCCCATAGTCAATGAGACTAGGGATTTTGGATTTCTAGTACAATTTATCTAAAATATCTCAGAATTAAGGGAAAAATTGTCACGGTGTATAGTTTTCAGCCTACAAAGCAGGACTGAAAGAGGACAGCTGCAGTCACCTGAACCTTGAAACTTACACTCTAATACAGCCTCCACACCCCTATGCCAGAATTCTCCTGGGCTGACCAATGAGCTCATGCAGGCCTTCACACACAGACCTTTGTCCCCATCAACCGTTAAGAGCACTGGCTCTTGAATCAGGCTATTTGAGCTCAACCGCTTACCAACTAGGTGGTCTTAGGTAAGTTACTTTCTCCTAAGTGATGCCAGGAAATATGAATAAAATGAGAAAAGATTTCTCCGAAGAAACAAAAGAGCAAGGACAGGATTTACATCAAAGAAGAAAATTAGTAACAAAGACAAGGTGTGTCCTGTTTTCCAGCAATTCGTCAAAATAACCTGGTAAATTTTACAAGGTAAATTCTTTTAAATAACTGGGCATGTGCAGTGGTTTGTACTGGTGGACTGTGGATATGCTATTGGTAGCTGCTTTAAGGTATGAAGTGAGGTAAATTTATCTTTCACTCAAAAATAGCTATAATTTGCTTAAGAAGCAAATTCAATCCCACTGAAATAACCTATCCTTTCTCTGGACAGTTCAACCATAGTTTATCTTAAGCAGATACAAAGCGTAAACTCCTGACAACACTAGAAGAACCTTTCATTAGTGATCAATTTAGAATTTATTAAAAAAAAATAGTACGTACCTCTCTTGTTTGATTTGCTTTAGCAACTGCATCCTGAGTCAGGCGCTCCTGAACCAAAATGCGAATTGCCTAAGAAACCGAAAAATATTTTTTATTTTTTATTGGCTGTTCATCTCTTCTTCTGACTCTAGAGAATAAGGACACCTAGAGACTAATCAAGTTAGAATTAAAATTCCCTAATAAATTAAACAAAAACAAACTGCTATTAGAATGAACATTTTCACTTTTAATACTTTATAATGTGGAAAGATGCTCACAAAAATTAAATTTTTTTGAATAGGTAATTCATGTGTGTGAAAAATAAATTTTTAAAAAGGATACATGTTAAAAAAAGGGGGGGGGGTTCTCCTTCCTACCCAAGCCTTAGCCATCCCTCCAGAAGACAATCAACGGAACGAACCAGACTGCTGTATATCCTTAAAAAGACTATTATAAGCATGCTCAAGCATAAATGCGCACACACACAAACTCTTGACAAAAAGAGTGGCATATCATACCTACTGTCCTTGATTTTTTAAATTATACTAAAACATTTTCAGATCTCTCATTCAAGGACTGGTTTTTTCCATCACCAAGGCATTTTATTATGGCAGACATAAGTGCATGCATGCCCTACACATGCTTAAAAAATAAGTTTTAAGTGGAATTCTAGTAGATGCCAATTGTGACATAAATGCAAAAACTGAAAAATTATTAATAATATAACAAGCCAAACACTACATTTAGAAAGAATCATTAAATCAATCTTCAATAATCAGGCCAGTTGCCAGTCAATATAGTGATTCTCACACTTGGCAAACCTATGAAGATGTCTGCCGTAGTGTCATGGATTATCTGAATGCTTCCAAACTTCCAAGACAAACAGGCAGCTTAGAATTTAAAAAGCTTTTGATTATAGCTGATTCATACTTTTTTGGGTTTTTAAACTCTAATAAAAGCACCCCAAATATGCTAGTCTATTTGTCCTCTCATTCAGTTTATGATTAAAGGTGACATGACCACTGCAGAACTGTTCCAAAGCAATTTACATAATCGCCCAAGTAAGGAATAAAGAGCTAAATTTCAATAAAAACAACTTTTTGCCTTTTAGAGTTTTTATTTATGTATTCATTTAAGTAATCTCTACACCCAACATGGGGCTCGAACTCACGACCCCAAGATCAGGAGTTGCATGCTCTGGGCGCCTGGGTGGCTCAGTTGGCTAAGCATCTAACTCTTGACCTCAACTCAAGTCATGATCTCAGTGGTTCATGAGATCAAGCCCCACATCAGGTTCTGCACTGACAATGCAGTGCCTGCTTGGGATTTTCTCTTTCTCTCTCTCTCTCTCTCTCTCTCTCTCTCTCTCTCTCTCTCTCTCCCCGTCCCCTGCTCGCACATGCTCTCTCCTCTCAAAATAAATAAATACACATTAAAGAAAAATAAAAGAGTCACATGCTCGTCATAACCAACTGCGCCAGCCAGGTGCCCCAACGTTTTATCTCTTGGCAACCAATCTGAGTTGAGAAAATCTGAGTTAACGTTTAGATTCAGTAAAGAGAATTATAATAATGTAGAAATAGTTTTTCTCTTGTTGGAAGTGTCATTTAATACATACAGTTTTAAAAAGAATAAATTATGGCTTAATCTCTTATGTGTACAACAGAATTTAATTATTCAATTTACTGCAAAGTAGAATAAGGTAATTTATATGTATTAGGTATAGTTAAAAGTTCTTTAATTTCTCATAAAATCAATAATAATTTCTAAAATAATTTCCAAGTCTGGAATCTTAAGTATCTTAAATACCACTCCCTTCCTCCCACCCCACCCCACTGTACTATCACAATTATGGGACCTAACTCTGCTGAAGTATATCTTTCCTCTTAGAAATAAGAGACCTCTTTTCAGATCACTGGGTTCCCTAACATGCAGGTATGAACTAAG
The DNA here is from genome assembly GCF_028749965.1 of Puma concolor. Taxonomy (NCBI): domain Eukaryota; kingdom Metazoa; phylum Chordata; class Mammalia; order Carnivora; family Felidae; genus Puma; species Puma concolor. The sequence continues at coordinate 48,951,314 of NC_141672.1, forward strand.
TAGCCTACCTAGGATGGAGCACTGGGAAAAATAAAAACATTCATTCCTCAAAGAGATTCTGGGTCATATATTTTTGGCCAAATCCACCATTACCAATTTGGCATTTTCCATTATCTTAGTTGAGTACAGATCACAAATCTTTAAAAGGAATGATTAAGTAGAATTGGAAGATACAGGAAAAAGAATGGACCGCAAGGTCAGACCACAAGTGCCCAGATAAAATTCCTGGCTCTATCAATTTTTGTGTCATCTGGACATTATCTATTCTTTTGGTCTCAATTTCTTCATATACATATTAAAATTAAAGGATATCGGCATCTATCTCCAGGACGGCTGGGAGGACTGAATGAGATCTCTTTGCCAAGGATTTAGCACAGTGGCAGACACCAAGTAAACACTCTTTGATGTTAGCTATTAGATAACCTAAAACAGATGAAATCTGCTTTAAGTCCCAAATTCCTGTTATTTAACCATATATTTAAATAACAGTTAATTTTTAGAAAATGAAATTTTTTTTTCTAAATACAAGGTTTCTGTCAAGTATCAAGAATATGTGGGGCACCTGGGTAGCTCAGTGGGTTGCGTGTCCAACTTCAACTCAGGTCATGATCTCATGGCTCATGGGTTTGAGCCCTGCATCTGGCTTTGTGCTGATAGCTCAGACCCTGAAGCCTGCTTCAGATTCTGTGTCTCCCTCTCTCTCTGCCCCTCCCCTGCTCATGCTCTGTCTCTCTCTTCTCAAAAATAAGTAAACATTAAGAAAATTTTTTTAAAGAATGAAGAATATGAAACTGACCTTAAGCATAACCAGGTAATCATCATGACGCTGAATCTGAAGAAGGTTAGCCAAAGCCATTACACCAGCCTTAAAATCTGGATTATTTACTGTAAAAGATAAAAAATGGAAACTTACAGCTCTATAAGCATGTTATTATAGATCTATGTGTAAGCATATAAACCTATAAAAAACATTTTTAATTTTCCAATAACAAAAAGCCTCTTAGTTTTTAAAACTGCTGTTGATAAGGGCAGTGTAGGAACATCAACAATTAGGCTAACTGATGAGCTCAATGGGTTCTCTATTAATCAGCCACACTGAACAATCCAATAAATGACTAAATTAACTCCCGTTAGGTTTGTCCTGTAACATTTCCCAAAGGCACACTTACTGTAGCAATTTTAAGAAACATTTCTTCCCAAAGCTATCAATTTTAAACTCAACTCCTTCAACTGATAATTTTCCCAAAACCTCTTCTCCAAGCAGCAGCTCTAGAGTCTGTCTAACCAGCTTATTAATTCATAAGAGTAGCTTGTGAATCATAGGTCACAATGAACCTGTCATGAATGAATACTTAAATTATTACAATGTAACTGGAATCTTCATACTTTTAAAAAGAAAATTTCTTAAAGGCACTTGGAATTTCAAATAATGAAAAATTTTAGTACTTGTCTCATGTCATTAGATTAGAAAAAATATTTTATGCATCCAGGAAGGCAAACAATCACCACCATGATTAAATACAAATCAAAACCTTCAAATTACTATGAACACATCAAAGAACAGCATTCTAACATTCAGCTATTCAACTGTAAGAGGAGGGAGAAAACACATTGTAAATGACAATAAAAAACATCATAGAAAATAAAGCATCCTTACTTTACTAAAACCAAGTAAACCCACACTTCTTCATTCTAGGAAGTAAAAAAAACATTTATGGGACCAAAAATGCTGATGATCACTTTTATGCACTTATACACTTACCATCCAAATTGATCAATGGCTCTGCATTTTTAGCTGCATTGTCAGCATTTTTTGTATTATCAGGTACCAGGTCCTTGTATTTTTCAGCTGTAAACATAGGCAAAAATAGAATTTGTAGAACTGTTTTACTTAAGGTAAAACAAACACTGCTTACTGAATTTAAGCCAAACTGATTTATAAACATAACTCATCCAATCCAAATTATTTTTTTGCTATAAAATATCCATCAGAAGACAATGTGATGGTAGCTTTCTGATTAAGCTATAATGATTACTGGAATATCTATACAAATATCTTTTCATTAACATTTCTAAAAGTAACACAATTCACACACCATCTAAATCTAAGGAGAGAAAGTGCTTTTACAGCTTGCTGAGAAACTTAACAGGGGTAGAAGAATGGGAGGAGTAAGTATAGGTTACATGACATTAAATACCACCTCACTAAAAATCTCTTCCCTAAGTCTTTTGAATGTCATATGTGGAATTCCAAAACCTTGCTTTCTCAAAAAACCAGCACATCAAGTACACCATCATGTACAAACCTAAACTAATTTAATGGAGATGTGAAATTCAGAATTCCAAAGGCAGGTTTCATTACTCTCACTTGACAAATCATTAACAATACTTAAAAAGAATTTACAAATGTAAGTATTTAATAGTAATTTGCTAAATAAGTCCAAAGTGCCATCTTTGGTTACAGTGCTTCTATGATCTGTTAATGAAGCAAGAGGGAAAATAAAAGCATTCAAATCTAAGTCACACAGGAGTTAGCTCAAAAAAGCTCCCACTGGCCAAATTTGGAACGTGTAAACATCACACAATGACAAAAAAAGATTATGACCCACTGAGTAAAATAAGAATCTACATTATCTACACTAATTTATATAAACAAACATAAATTGGAGAAAAAGGAAAGCTCCTTTTTCTTTACCGTAAAAAGCCAACAAATAAATGTAGAACAAATGATGGAATCAGAAAAACACTTCTGGCACTCATCATCAACATAATAAATGACTCAGACAAGAAAAACCAAATGGAGACCAAAGGTAGAGGTGTAGGGGCGCCTGGGTGGCTCAGTGGGTTAAACGTCTGCGCGCTCAGGTCATGATCTCACGGTTTGTGAGTTTGAGCCCAGCAACAGGCTCTGTGCTGACAGCTCAGAACCTGGAGCCTGCTTTGGATTCTGTGTCTCCCCTCCACCCGCCCTGGCCCATTTGCGCACGCACTCTCAAAAGTAAACAGTAAAAAATTTTTTTAAAAATTAAAAAAATAAAAAATAAAGGTAGAAGTGTAGTTTGAGGAGTAAAAGCATACTGGCATCATCTCCCCACAAGACACACATTACACAGAGGAAAATATTAACTTTACAGTGGACAAACCTCATCCAAGTGAATAGAACGTGACCAGTACATGACTAGTACTGAGGCATATCACTAACTTAAAAGAATATATCACTTCTGTGCTACTCTTTTTTTTTAATATTTATTTTTGAGGGACAGAGACAGAGCGTGAGTGGGAGAGGGGGAGAGGGGGGGAGAGGGGGAGAGGGAGGGAGAGAGGGAGGGAGGGAAGGAGAGAGACAGAACCTGAATCAGGCTCTAGGCTCTGAGCTGGCAGCACAGAGCCTGACTCGAGGCTCGAACTCAAAAGCAGTTAGAGCATGACCTGAGCCGAAGTTGGATGCTTAACCACTGAGCCACCCAGGCGCCCCTACTTCTGTGCTATTCTTAACAAAAGTACAAATCTTGAATCAACTTATGAAGAAATATCGAACAAACCCAAACTGAGTGACATTCTACAAAAAAATTGTCAGCGTCATGAAGCACAAAAGTGACTGAGTAAATGTTGCAGATTAGGGGCACCTGGGTGGTTCAGTCAGTTAAGCCTCTGACTCTTGATTTCAACTCAGGTCATGATCTCATAGTTTGTGGGTTGGAGCCCGCCTCGGGCTCTACGCTGTCACCATGCAGAGTCTGCTTGGGATTTTCTCTTTCTCTCTCTCTGCCCCTTCCCCGCTGGCAACATGTACGTGCAATCAAAATAAATAAACAAACTTAAAAAAGTTCCAGAGTATAGGAGGCTAAACAGAACAGCTGAATCCAACATATGGTCCAGGATTTTTTTTTTTTTTGCTATAAAGAACACTACTGAGACAACTGGAAAAATATAACAACTGTATGTAACAGTACTGAATCAAAGTTAATTTCCTGATTTTGATAACTATACTGTAATTATTGAAGCCAGTCTTTTTTAGCAAATGTGCGTTAAAGTAACGTAAGGGGAAAAGAATCATTTACAACTTATCAAATGGCTTAGAAAAAAATTACATATGTGTATTTGGGTAGGTAGAAAAGGATAAGGCAAATGAAGTAAAATGCTAACATTTTTTACATATGCATATTGGAAAATCCTTTGTACTATTTTGCAACTTCTGTAAATCTGAAATTATGTCAAAGAAGTCAAGAATGCAACATATTAATGTAAAACAAAAGAACAACAGCACCCCCTACTGATAAGGGACAGTATTACTACTTTACCCTTTTCCAAAAATGGTCTGCAATTCTGAATTTTAAAATTAAACAAACACTTGTTTTCTAGTTTAGGCTTTTAATACACTTGATAAATGTACTTAAAAGTTACAGTCAACTGTAGGACATTCACATGGCATCTACTGTTCTTGGGACCTACGTAACCTAAGTTGCAGTATTCTAAAAATGGGACAAATGAAATAAATAAGGGTAAAACAGAAATAAACAGATGTGACTACAATTTTACTTGGCAACAGCTGAGAAACACCTTGGAAAAGCTGGAGAAAATTTTGTCACAAATTAAGAGCTACTGTCAACCCAGAGCAGAACAGCTAAAGACTTTGCTAAAGACCCTAAAAATCAACTAATGCTACCAAGGCTTATGATTACATAAAGGGAGAGAATCACAAGTATTTTCTTCCCTTTTTTTTTTTTTAAAGTATATTTATTTATTTATTTATTTTAATAATCTCTACACCCAACGTGGGCTCAAACTCATGACCCTGAGATCAAGAGTCACACACTCTTCCTACTGAGCCCGCCAGGTGCCCCACAAGTATTTTCTTTCTAAACTAAAATTGAAAGTAAAGAGTCTTAGAGATTTCCTTAAGACTTCTGCCATAAGGCTTCTGAAATGTAAGTCTGAGGAACCAGCAAAAAACAGCTGGTTGATACTCTGTAGCAGTATACGTAAATACTCGTAATTTGCCAAACATTAAAGTTAATGAGCACATCTACTGTCTCCAAGAAACTATGTCAGATACTGTGGCAGATAAAATCATGACTGTTCCCCTGCCTTCCCACCTCCTCCCCTGCCCCGGCCCCAAGATGTCAATATCCCAATACCTAAACCTAGGAGTATGTTGGGTTACATGGCAAAAGGAACTTTACAGATGTGTTTCTTTTTTTTTTTTACTTTTTATTTTTAAAAAAAAAATTTTTTTTTTCAACGTTTATTTATTTTTGGGACAGAGAGAGACAGAGCATGAATGGGGGAGGGGCAGAGAGAGAGGGAGACACAGAATCGGAAACAGGCTCCAGGCCCTGAGCCATCAGCCCAGAGCCCGACGCGGGGCTTGAACTCACGGACCGCGAGATCGTGACCTGGCTGAAGTCGGACGCTTAACCGACTGTGCCACCCAGGCGCCCCACAGATGTGTTTCAATTAAGGACCTTGAAATGGGAGAATTATACTGGATTATCCAGGTGGGCTCAATATAATCATAGCATCCTTGTAAGAGGGAGGCAGGAAGATCAGAGTTAGAGAAGATGTGGCAATGGAAGAGTCACAGAGAGATTTGAAGATGCTATGCTGCTAAATTTGAAGATAAAGGAGCCAGAATCAAGGAATGCAGGTGGCCTCTGGAAAGTGAAAAAGGCAAAGAAATGAATCTTCCCATAAAGCCTCCAAAAGGAACTAGCCCTGTGGACAAACTGACTTTAGTAAGACAGATGTTGGACTTCTAGCCTCCAAAACTGTAAGATAATAAATTGTGTCTTAAGTCACTGATTTTGTGGTAATCTGGTACAGCAGCAATAGGACGCTAATAGAGGTACAATGTAGGAAACAAAGCTGAGTATCAGCTTATAATTTAGTGGGGCAATGGAAAGGGGCGAATGACATAAAAGGTACACAAAGCATGAAGGTAAACGCTATGAAGGTTGAAGGGTGCCTGGTTGGCTCAGTCAGTTGAGCGTCCTACTTTGGCTCAGGCCATGATGTCAACAGTTCATGGGTTTGAGCCCCGCGTCGGGCTCTGTGCTGACAGCTCAGAGCCTGGAGCCTGCTTTGGATTCTGTGTCTCCTTCTCTCTCTGCCCCTCCCCCGCTCACGCTCTGTCTCTCAAAAATAAATAAATGTAAACAAATTAAAAAAAAAGCTATGACAGTTGAGAGAAGGAAATATTCTTGCTAAGGTGGCAGTTGCACTGGATCTTACAAGGATGAGTAGGATCTGGATGCATAGAGACAGACTGATATGGCATTCTGGTCAAGGAAAAGTGTAAGCAAAGAAATCTAAGGGAGAAAAAACAGATGTAAACAGGAAACAGCACTCTTCTAGTTTGACTGGGATGTCAAGTATGTGAATACTAATTGGATACCAGTTATCAAAGGCCTTGAATACCAGACCAAGGGAACCTGGAGTTCCTTTTGTAGAAAATGGGAAAGCAATGGTGTTCCTGAATATCTAATAGTAACTGTTCTTTAGAAACAGAGCAAAGCATTCTAAAACACTTATGTTTCCAAAAGGAAGCCTGGTGGGTCATGAAGCTAATGGGAGAGGAGTCTGAAAGACACTACAATAATCTCAGCAGAAAGTGACAAGAGCCTGAGTCAGGGTTATAGCAGTGGGAATGGAAAAGAAAAGATCCACTGGACATCAGAAAAGGTGGATGGCGACAGGCTGGAAGGAAAAGGGAGACGACAAAGATCAAAAAGGCAAATGGAAGAGACTGTAAGAGACAGTTGCATAAAAGAGAACAACATAAAATGCAGAGGATGGAGGTAAGGTAACTGGATGCTGCATTTAGATGTTGGTAGCCTTTTCAAAATGAAATGGTCTAATGAGAGGAAACAAATTTACTGGAATTTTTTTTTGTTTTTTTTTTTTTACTACAGGTACTAATATTCAAAAGTTTCCAATAATATAAGTATATATAATAAAACAATATTAACAAAAGTAATAAACATATTACTACAGGGGCGCCTGGGTGGCGCAGTCGGTTAAGTGTCCGACTTCAGCCAGGTCACGATCTCGCGGTCCGGGAGTTCGAGCCCCACGTCGGGCTCTGGGCTGATGGCTCAGAGCCTGGAGCCTGTTTCCGATTCTGTGTCTCCCTCTCTCTCTGCCCCTCCCCCGTTCATGCTCTGTCTCTCTCTGTCCCAAAAATAAATAAACGTTGAAAAAAAAAATTAAAAAAAAAAAAAACATATTACTACATAATAGGGCTACAGCACCTACTGGCATTAGATATATGTTTCAGTCTCTTGTGAAATTACCAGCTGCAACCAACAGTCTGAAATCCCATCAATTCTAGGATTCTAACAACAATTTAACACAAAAGGCTAAGGTGCAGACTGTGAAAGACAGCAAATTTACCAAAGTAATGTTACTTTGGGAGAAGACAATTACCAGGAGACACCATTCTAAATTCTAAAAGAAAAAATCTAAATACCAATAAAAGGGGCATCTGGGTGATTCAGTTGGTTAAGCTCTGATTCTTGATTTTGGCTCAGGTCATGATCTCACAGTTCATGAGTTCGAGCCCTGCATCAGACTCTGCACTGGCAGCAGGGAGCCTGCCGGGGATTCTCTCTCTCCTCTCTGTGCCCCTCTCCTGCTCTCTCTAAATAAAGAAATCTTTTTTTTTTTTTTTTCAACGTTTATTTATTTTTGGGACAGAGAGAGACAGAGCATGAACGGGGGAGGGGCAGAGAGAGAGGGAGACACAGAATCGGAAACAGGCTCCAGGCTCGAGCCATCAGCCCAGAGCCTGACGCGGGGCTCGAACTCCCGGACCGCGAGATCGTGACCTGGCTGAAGTCGGACGCTTAACCGACTGCGCCACCCAGGCGCCCCAATAAAGAAATCTTTTAAAAAGTACCAATGAAAGACAGTTGCTTTCAATGCTTTATGATAATGAAGAGACTGTAATTTTTTAAAAGAAAACTCTTTCCTAGATAATTTGGGAGTTGCAGGGGTAAGAGCTAGACAAAGAATGGTTTCAAAAAGTAAATTTTTGAAAAGATGATAAAAAGGGAAATGAGGATGCGTAAAACGTACAATGCACCAAAGGTAAAACAACATAAGACAAAGAAACTCAACTGGTAAGTTCCCTACATTTTGACATTCCTTTTGCTCCCACCTTTCCTCTCCCTCTCTGTGAAACACACATTCCCCACAAAACATACCATTATCTCCATATTCAAGTCTAACAGCTAAGCCAAGAAGCCAGTCAATTGCTTCTTGTCGATCTTGAATCTTGAAAGGACAGTTAACATCTCTGAGATACTGTGAAGAAAAAAATACCTGGTTTCATTATTACTGTAACATAGCAGAATCAAAAAATGGTAGTTGAAAGAGATCTTAGTTTGGATCTCTACAAATATAAACAACGTTTATATTACTAAATTGTTGGTACAATTACTTACCCCAAAGGATGGAAACATGTACACATACTACTAAAAAAAAAAAAAAAAAAAAAAAAAAAAAAAGTATTTCCATCTTGCTTTTTGCAATTTTTACTTTTGGAGATTCTAGGTAAAGCACCACTGGTCTAAAAACAACTTCCTTATTTTACAGATGAGGAAATATGGCCTAGATATTAACACCTGCTAGCAGTTACACAACTTAGATCTGGGACTTGAACCTAAACTTTCTGACTCCAGTTCTGAAAACACACAGTTTAAAAACAACAACAACAACAACAACAACAACAACAACAACAAAACCCCAAAAACACTTTAAAAAGTGAACACTGTCCTTCAAATGGGTCTCTTAAGAGCTCAACATCTAATTTCAGAAACAATGCTATTTAGCCAAAACTTCTGCAACTCCCTTTTGGAAATCTTTTCAGGGTACTTGACAAATCAGTATTTTTTCGCTAGAACTCATTTTCTAACCCAAAATTTTATCTCCCTGCTTTAAAGAAAACACTTCATTCACATGATTTGGTCATGATGCAAAAAACAAATCCACCTTAAAGTATAAAAAATTACCAGTATTAAAGATATTCAAAACACGTCTCATGATTTAAAAGTAATTCCAAAAGTTCTGAATATGTTTGAAACAATGACTTCATTATTCCAAAGAGACCAACTTGAAAGATAATATCTGGATTGCAAGTTCCAACACACTTAAGTTATCTTACTTTACTGTCACTTTTAGGTGTTTTCCATTAGAAAAATTTTCATGTTCTTCAAATACCCTTCTGTGAAACTTTGTGTTGTCTTATACACATGAATGTGTCATGAGAGGTGATATATACAAATATAAAATCCTAACAACATACTTCCAAGTCTTAAACCTACCAAAAATTTCAAAAAAATAGTTTTTAAGAAAAAAGAAAATAGCAGTAGTAGCAATAATGCTAGGACAGGCAGGGGAAGTAATGAGCATACAGCACTTGCTATGGGCCAATCACAGGTATGTAGCACTCACTAATACGTGCCACTGCTATGGCATTGGCACTACGGTTATCCCTATTTATTGATGACAATATTGAGACACAGAAACCTTAACAAAATTTGCCTGTGGTCATAGAGCTAGTGTGTAACTTACACAATCCCTTAATACACAAAATCTCTGATTGTAAAGAGAAAAGTACCTAATCACTTTGCTGCGGCAAATGAAAAATTTACTTTTCGTATTTTTAAAGCAAAGTATCTTTTTCTTCAAAGTAATGAAGCCGATGAAAATGTTTAATGTAAGTAACGATACCAGGAAATGTGATTTTTATTCTAATTTGAAAACAATTCCTTTTTCTACAAAAATGTTACTACGATTAAACTAAGTCAATAGGAAAACTATTCTAGCTGCAAAAATAAGATATACACAGACCTTGTCAGGAATGTTTATAATGTACACAACAATGAACATCTACTATGTACATTAAATATAAGCCCAAACAAGACATAATCTTAGTTTGCAAGTAAGTCAATGTCTTAACATAATAAGTGTGTTATTCCTACCTTTTTAGTCTAAGGTAAAAATTCTAATTTTGGCCACTTTTACCATTTACAGAATACATGTCACATTAAGAAACCTCACAGTGTTTCCAGACAAAACTATTGCTTTCTAATACTGAAAGTTTGGTAGGGAGAGATAATATAATTTGGTTTAAAAACAAACATGGAAAGAGAAAAGTTAAATCCTTGAAACCCAGCTTTCCTAATACTGATCATTATTATTTTTATTTATTTTAAAAGCACAAAGTAATTTAAGCTCAACTGTCTTCATAGAAGTTTTAGAAAAGCTCTCTGTACGTTTATTCACTTTCTAATTCATTACCTTTTCAAAGAACTTGGGCCAGTCACTGCTGTGGATGTTCCTTAAATTACCTCTGTCTTCAATCTTGTAGTGTCTGATTTTCTGGTCTTCAAGCCAAACAATAAAGTTTCTAAATTCTGTTTCATCTGCAATAAAGGTATTTCATAAATCACTAGAAGCATTAGGAAAAAGCACTTCTTTCTCTACAAATAATTTTTTGACTCCAAAATAAGAAGTTAACTGAGCTGCTTAAAGTACAAGTTAGAAGTGCAGGATTTGGATGAACTGATTAAAAAACTGTTCAAGCCCTGGCCTGCATTCATATTCTAGCTGCAGATACTTGGTTGTGTGAACTTGGGCTGATCACCTTAAATTTTCTGTGCCTCAGACTGAGTATCAAAATGAGTGTAATAACAGCACTTACATCTTGGGGTTGTTATGAAGATTAAATAAATATGGATAAAAACAGTGTCTGGCACATATTTTTGCTATTTGTTAGTTATTATTCCAGTTCCTTTCAGGGAGGAAAGTGAGGGAGGACTGGGCAAAGTTAAATTTATAGCAAAGTAATAATAAAGTACAAGAAACTAAATGACAAAACAGAAAAACAGAAGATACTGACCACTGTTGTCATTTACTGTCATAAGTGCATACAAGAGAAAGTTCAATACATTTCATTTAATCCTCTCACTTTTTTGCGAAGGTAATATCCCCAATTTACAGATGAGAAAATTGTCCGAAGTTTGAAATCTAGATCTAAGCTCTGTTGCCACTGATCTTTTTATTTTTTTATTTATTTAAAAAAAATTTTTTTTTTTAACGTTTATTTATTTTTGAGACAGAGAGAGACAGAGCATGAACGGAGGAGGGTCAGAGAGAGGGAGACACAGAATCTGAAACAGGCTCCAGGTTCTGAGCTGTCAGCACAGAGCCCGACGCAGGGCTCGAACTCACGGACCGCGAGATCATGACCTAAGCCGAAGTCGGCCGCTTAACCGACTGAGCCACCCAGGCGCCCCGCCACTGATCTTTTTATTATTATTATTATTAAATAAAGGGAAAGTAAAAAAAAAAAAAAAACAAGATTCTATAAATTTATATGATTCTACAGGAGATTAACAAAATACACGCATACTGCTCAGAAATAATTTTCAATCTCAAACTCAGGCTTCCATTATTAAGTCTTGAGAATTATACAATGATCTTAGTACCCCTGGGCGGGGGTTATACTCTATGCTTTCAAACTTTTTAGTCGACCACAGGTCAAAAACTCTGGAAGACGTAAGGAGTGGTGGGTAGTAATTAACAATAGGTAGCAGTGTTAATCCTCTCTAAAATTTTAATGCTGTGAAATCCCAGATACCTTTCCGTTTTACAATCCAACCCCCCTGATCATCTGCTATTAACTTTTTTGCACAAATCCACAAGCTTGTTACGTGTTTACCGTAACTCTGTCAGTCCTGCACTTCACTGTGCACTCTCTCGGATCTCAAACTGCTGGGTGGGCTCCGACCGTTCCCCATCCTCACCCTTGAGTTCCCAGCGGGCAATGAACTAGTCTTCAACTTACCACCTAACACAGATTTCAGCACTCTGCTTACGGTATCGCCCAGTCACCCGGAGAACCATGGAGTTGAAGGGCTAAGTTAGAAAGCGAATACTCCCTAGCGTGCTGAGGGTGTGGGTGGGAGGTGGTGGTTGGAGTTTAGCAAGTGCACAAAGTGGCAATGCCCAGGCAGGAATGGGTGAGGGGGTTCCCAAGCCAAGCACAGGCGGCGGAAAACAGAGGTGCTTGGCGGCCGGGAAAAGAGGGGCCAGAGGACCCCGGGGGGAAACAAGGCCGCGGAGGGTCCGCGTGCGGGAACTGAGGAAGCGGCAGCCGGCGGGGTCACAGACGCGCGGTCGGCCTCGGGACGCCGCCTCACCTTTGCAGTTGAAGCCAGCCGGGTTGTGGTAGTCGAGGGCCGTCAGCTTGCGTCGGAACATGGTCCCCGCGTCTCGCTCTGGTCCCCCGGGCTTCGGCCGGGAGAGGAGAGGCGAGGAGGACCAGGCGGCACAGGCACCGGCGACGCGGCGAGAGGGCGGGAAGGCGCCGGGACGCTCCGAAATGACGGCTGCCCTCACCAATCAGAGCTTAGGAACGGCGGAGCCGGGGAATGCCCACCAATCGCGGCTCCGACTGGGTAGGCGGGGCCACGTCGGGGCACGTCGGCGCTCAAATAAACTTTATTGTCAGCTTCCTGGTTGTACAATAGGCAGAAAGCTTCTGAGTAGCCACTTAGTTCTCACTTGTTTTCAAAGCCAGTTTCCTCTTGTTTTTCTCTCTTTCTTGATACAGCAGGCAGATAATAGTAAGTGTGGAATTTCTACTGTGGCCTCTCCTCTCATTGGGCCATAGAATTACTTTCAGTGCATTCATTCATTCATTATTATATACCTCCCATGTATTAGGTGCTCTCTTACACTGCTAATTCAAAGATTTAGCAAGGTCCCTTTCAGACCCACAAGTAAACGTACAACGGTAACACTGTGTGACGGTTCCAGACATCGTCACCACCAGCTACGGAATCTCTGAAGCCAGAAACTGGGAGTCATCCTTTACTACCTTTCACCCTCAGTCACAGCATCCAGCAGGTCATCCATTCCTGCTGTTCTCTCACTGTCTCCAATCCCTCACCTCCTCCCAACCCCACTAATGCTACCTCAAATCAGGCTTTCATCATTTTTGCTTACTCTAATGGTAAGATTTCTTAGGGTCAGTCTTGCCCTCTCCAATCCATCCACACCCCACTCCCTACAGCAACCATAGTGATTTTCAAAAACAAAAACCTGTTGATAATTTTTTAATGCATCTTTTAGTGATTCTCTGTTGCCTTTGGAAATAATCAAAACTTCTTGTCTTTAAGACTGGTCCAGTCTCTATCTGCTTTCAGACACTGGGGAGACAGCAGTGAGCAAGACAGACCAGGCCCCCACTTTCATAAAGTTTAAAAGGCTAATGAGGGAAGACAAACAATAAACAGATAAACAAGTAGGAACTGTGGCTTGAAGATGGCAAGGAGTTTACCGGGCAGTCATTTGTCAGGAGGCAAATGAACAAAAGCAAGGAGTGAGCAGTAGCATGATCTGGAGGGTCTAGAACTTCTAGGGTCTGGAGGGTAGGAGAGAATGACAGCTGATATGACAGTGGAAAGAGGTGGGAGCCTGATCACGAAAGGCCTTTCATGCCATGCAAAGAGGACCTGTTGAAGTTCTTGGGGGGTAAGCCAACTATACATGTTTCATTTCATTTCAACATATTATTATTAAACACTGTATTAGCATTTGTGGGGCATACACATAAGATATTTTCAGGAAGTTTAATAGCCATGATAGACATGTAAATAAATACTTCTAATCTAGAGTTAGAAAGTGATATCTAATGGGAAATACAAAGTGTGCTGTCAGATTAAAAAACAGCTTTCCCTTGTTCCCTGAAAGTAGAGCGTTCCTATGAAAACTTTCATAAACTAGAAGTGGTATAAGCAAAGAAGCAATTACCATTAACTTATATGGAAAAATTGCAAGTGTCCCAGGCCCCAAATATGACCTCTCTCAGGCTTTTCTAATACCTTAAAGCGCATCTCACTAATGAATGCACAAAATAAATCAAAATAAAGCACAGATGCTCACAGATACAGTTCAAAGCTCTGAGGCTTGATGCTGAGATGCTGAGTGTGGTTCCTGGGGAAGGGCGCTTGGCGGTGCTTTGCCTGCTGCTTCAGGGGCTGCTGCCTGTATAATGGCTTGCTGCAAAACGAATGTTGCACACTATTTTTGCTTTCCCCTTTCATTGTAAAAGCAAAAATCCTCTTCAGGCTTCTTTCAGTTAGCAAAAAGAGGTACCAATGGTTTTCTGGTTTGTTTGTTTGTTTGTTTGTTTGTTTTTTGAAAAGTCAAGTGGCATAATGCAAACTTTTAAAAAGCAGCAGATACCTGTACAGCTTTAAGGAGGCACTGTGAGACAATCTATATTTTCCAATTAAGATGCTTCAAGAGTGAAGCAAGAAACCCAGTTTCAAGAGTGTCTTGCCTTACATAAAATTTGATCAAAGCTGAAGCTATAAGTATATACTGTGGTGCATGCTAGGTGTATAATTAATGAAATACTAGCGAAAAAATAAGAAGAAAAAATTAACCAGACAAGGAAGGGAAAATAATAAAGGAATGGTTACATGCAGTTGCAAATAATGCATTCCTTTATTTTTTTTAATGTTTATTTATTTTTGAGAGAGACAGAGTGCATGTGCACAAGCGGGAAGGAGCCAAGAGAGAGGGAGACACAGAATCTGAAGCAGGCTCCAGGCTCTGAGCTGTCAGCACAGAGCCCGATGTGGGGCTCGAACCCATGAACTGTGAGATCACGACCTGAGACAAAGTTGGACGCCTAACCAACTGAGCCACCAGTTGCCCCTGCGTTTCTGTAAAAAGTGGAGAAAAGCAGCTCTTAAAATTTGTTTTCTGGAATTGACCCTTTAATGCAAAACAAACAAACAAACAAAGCCACTTGAACTTGTCTATTTAGGACCCTACATTTCCAGCCATTTGGAACTGTCACTGGTCATCAGCCTCAGCCACCCCCAGGCATGGTTAGGTTGGAAGAGGATTCAGACTCACAGAATGCTGAAGGGACTCACCAGACTTGAAGTATGGGATAAAGCTAATCTTGGGAAGGAAGTATTATAGGTTATAAGCATTCAATCTCTTTTTCACAAAAATATCTTTTGTCTTTTTTTCCTGAATTGGAAGGCCTCCTTTGGCCATTCTTGAATGAAATGTCCAACAGGAAGTGAATTATAGACAATTTCATCTCTAAAGACTAAGTCCTCTATGCTTTAAGGAGAGACCAACTCTTCCCATCAAATGACCCAAACTCCAATCTAATAGGTGATCACAGCTTTGATGGGTCATGAATCCATCTGTTTAATTATTCAACAAAGCTGTTAAGTGTCACCTGTGTGCCTGGCTGTCTTCAGGCACTTTGGATGCATCTGTGAAGTTAAACGCAGAAACTTCTGCTCTCAGACAACTTGCCATCCAGCAAGGGAAGACAAACAATATTATTATAAATAATGACATTATTTAGTATTTTAGAAGGTGTAAGTCCTATGGGAAATCATAATGAGATAGGAGGAGTATGGGGTAAACGTGGGAACTGGGGACCATAGGGGGAGTGGGGAATGATGCAGGTGGCAGTTTTAAACAGGATGGTCAGGTTAGGCCTCATTGAGAAAGTGAAATGCAGAGACTTGAAGGAGGTAAGGGAGTTAGCCACATGAGTAAATGGATGACGACAATTCTAGATCAAGCATTTGGTACAAATGAGACATAAGAAGTGCTTATATATTTTTACATAGTTGAAAAATCAAAAGAAGAACAGTATTTCATGACACAGGGAAGTTACATGAAATTCAGATTTCAGTGTCCATAAATAAAGTGGTAATGGAACCCAGCCACACCCATTTGCTTACTGGCTGCTTAGGTGCTACAAGGGTAGAGTTAGGTAGTTGCAACAGACAGCATATGGTCCACGGACCCTAAAATATTTGCAAGAGTTTATATGGTTTCATCAATGCAGAGGTGACAGTGTCACCACTATTACCAGGCCAACACGTTATCAAGTAAGACAACAAATCAGAGATACAGGTTGTTCTTTGAAGATTATTTTCGCAACATTTCTTCACATCTTAGCTGTTTTACTAGACCCCTTTGTTCAAATTATTCTTCCAAAGACAGTGGGAGAACAAGTTGGTAACACTTAGGCATGTCTGAGAAGTCTCTATATTGCATAGAAAACAAGATTGATGTTCTAATGAATGTTATCAATTTAACACCCCATTAAGAAGTTGTAAACGTAGAGGGGTCTTTCTTCTTCAGAGCTTACTGAAGAAAAACATCTCCTCCATCTCTTTATGAGACCCTTTTTGTTAATTATGAAGACTTGCTTTTTTTTTTCTTCTTAATTTAGGTCAGGCACTGGAATTTCATGATGTAGCACAAAAAGCAAAAAGCAAGCCAGTAGAGCTCGATTTTAATAGTAGAAACAGAATAGGAATAAATAGGAATTTCCTTAGTCATACAAGGATCATGAATAAAAGCTTCCATATTTGGTATAGTAGGGGAAAAGCTTGCTCTCTTGATAATGAAAACAACAAAGAGAAGGCAGAGCCAAGAGGTTGAGAAAGGCAATTTCTGAAAATGTCTTATGAGGCCCCAGACCCAGCTCTTCAGATATGTAAGCCAATAAATTCCTTTTGATACTTGAGCCAGGTTGTGTTGGGTTTTGTCACTTACAACTGAAATAGTCCCAGGGTGCCTGATTTGGTTCAGTCGGTAGAGCATGTGACTCTTGATCTCAGGGTTGTGAGCTTGAGCCCCACGTTGGGTACAGACATTACTTAAAAAGAAAATCTTAAAAAAAAAAAAAAAAACAAAAAAACAAATAGTCCTGACACGAGGACAGATTCCAGAAAGAGTTAAAAGAAATGGTCCACAGAGTCGGTGGGACTCAAGGTGGAATAAGAAGGAGATGGATGGCTTAAAGGTGACCTTGGGAATATCTCACATTAGAGATTTGAAGAACAGTGGCTGCAGACATAGAAACAGGAGCACTGGTAGCAGTGAACCAGATGGGGAGGCTCAGGAATCAAGTCCAGGAATCAAGTTCAATTTGAGTTTTAGGTGATGGTAGGTGTAGCTCATGTAGGAAACCCCCTAAATGCCACTTTGACATAAAACTTATTTTCAGCTGAAAGCAATTAGAAGCAGCAAACCTAGCAAAATCTCTCCCTTTTGGGCCTAAAGACAGGGTATGAGTCTTCCTTTTCCTAGAGATAGACTCTTACCAGCCCAGAGATGCATTGGAGGAATCTGCAAACGAACCTTACTCTGTTTGTTCTTCTCATATATTTACCTTCCCAGTTCTCTGCCCTTGGAGACTAAAACTCTTTGGTCCTATCATTTCTTTACAAATGTATCGTTCTTTGTGAAAGATGCTACATCAGCTCAATTCTAAACCTCCGTTTTGAGTTACTTCTGGTTTGGTTTTCTGCTGTGTGATGTGCACCACAGGTATGAATACAGGCATATCTTGAAGATATTGCACGTTTGGTTCCAGACTACAGCAGCAAAGCAAATGTCACAACAAAGCGAGTATCACAATAAAATGAGTCAAATGAATTTTTTTTATTTCCCAGTGCACGTATAAGCTATGTTTATGCTATAGTCTATTATGTGGTAGCATTATGTCTAAAAAAATGTATAATCTTATTTAAAAAATATTTTATTGCTAAAAAATGCTAACCACCAACTGAGCTTTCATTAAATCACACTTTTTTTTTTTTTTTTTTGCTAGTGTAGGGTCTTGCCTCAGCATTGATGGCTGCTGACTGATCAGGGTGGTAATTGGTGGCAATTTCTTAAAATAAGATGGCGGTGAACTTTGCTGCATTGACTGATTCTTCTTTCACAAATGATTTCTCCTGTAGCCTGCTTGCTGTTTGACAGCATTTTATCTACATTAGAACTTCTCTCAAAACTGCAGTCAGTCTTCTCAAACCCTGCTCCTGTTTTATCAACTAAGTTTATGTCATATTCTAAATCCTCTGTTATTTCCCCAATCTTCAAAGCGTCTTCACCAGGAATAGATTACAACCAGCCTCTGCTAGCTTCAAACGTTTCTTAGGCACTTCCTCACCTCTCTCGGCCTTCATAGAGCTGAAGAGAGTGAGGGCCTTGCCCTGCATTCGGCTTTGGCTTAGGGGAATGTTGTGGCTGTTTGGATCTTCCATTCAGACCACTAAACCTCTCTGCCCATCAGCAACAAAACCGTTTTTGCTTTCTTACCATCCATGTGTTCACTGGAGTGGCACTTTTAATTTCCTTCAAGACCCTTTCCTTTGCATTCACAACTTGGCTAACTGGGGAGGGAGGCCTAGCTTTCAGCCCATCTCTGCTTTCAACATGCCTTCCTTCTCACTAAGCTTAACCATTTCCAGCTTTTGATTGAAAGTGGGAGATGTGCAACTCTTTCCTTTCACTGGAACACCGCGAGGCCATTGTGGGGTTATTATTGGCCTAATTTTAATATCGCTGTTTCTCAGGGACTAGGGAGACCCGAGGAGAGGGAGAGAGACGGGCAAACAGTGGGTCGGTGGAATAGTCAGAACACAAACAGTGTTTATCAATTGAGT
The DNA here is from genome assembly GCF_028749965.1 of Puma concolor. NCBI lineage: Eukaryota > Metazoa > Chordata > Mammalia > Carnivora > Felidae > Puma > Puma concolor. The sequence continues at coordinate 48,969,826 of NC_141672.1, forward strand.
TTGCCCTCTTATAGGGGCATAGTTCATGGTGCCCCCAAACAATTAGTGACATCGGTGATCACTGACCACAGATCACCGTAACAAATATAATAGTAATTTTAAAAATTTTGAAATATTGTGAGAATTACCAAACTGTGACCCAGAGACATGAAGTGAACAAATGCAGTTGGTAAAAATCGTGCTGGTAGACTCGTTTGATGCAGGGTTTTCACAAACCTTCAGTTTTGGTCAAAATGCAGTATCTGAGCAGCACAGTAAAACAAGGTATCCCTGTAAACTGTTTTTCTCCTGTTAATCTCTCTTTTTTGTTACCGGGGTCTCTGCCAAGAGCTCAGAAGGTACAGGGAAAAGTGGGTCTTCTCTCATGCACCTGTAAACACCCCAAGACTCAGGACTGAGTTTGAATGAGTGGCCCAGACTAGAGATGTCAACAGGGAGCCACCTGCATCAAGGTCCTCTGGGTCAAAGGGTAGCTGAAACCACTAGGATGAGCTCCCTGAGAAGCCATGGAAAGAAAAGAGGGGTGATGACTATGTTTCAGGAAACCCTGGTATTGCCATTTGAGTGGGTAGGAGAAGAGTCATGGAAACGTTTTCACGAAAAAGTGGTTGGAAGGATCTTGTGTCCCAAAAGTCAGAGAGGAGAGGGTTTGGAGAGGCAGGGCAGGGGGGCAGGGCAATGGAGATCAACATTTGGGTGATAGAATTCTGTGGAGGCTTCTCCTAAAAATTATTAAAAAGTCCCCTTTGAGGGCTTGAAAGCAGGTAACAAAGGGAGAGATTATGAACGTATGCATTAACTCACATACAGTTGAACTTAGATAATCTGTTTTACAGACTCTGGTTGATACTCCTCTTCCCTCTCCTCACCCCAGCCTCAGGCAGATTTGCTAACCCTCTGAGACACCCACAAAGGCTGGACGATTTCCCTTTTTTCAAATTTCTGAGAACTGGTCTTTGTCCAGGATGCTGGGAGTTGGCCCCGGGATCCTGGTAGTTTCTCAAAGGATCTGTGATCATCTTGTAGAAGGCATTGTCCTATTGGGTAGGCTCCAAATACAGGCTTCACTTCGGGACCAGCCTTCCCAGGTACCTCCCCACACACCACCAGCACTGGAACTCAGCCTGCAAGCTATAAAGAAGGCGGGGGACAGTGAACTCCTCCAGATCTGCCCTGATCTCACACTGGCTCTCAGATATGAGGACATGTTAGGGAAAATTCTATTTTGATGCAGAAACACAGGAGTGTCTCCCTTTTGCTTCAAAATGTCACAGAATTACTCTGTGCTCAAATGGCATTCAGGTGCATAAGCCAGTAAATTCCTTTTGGTGCCTGAGCCAGGTTGGGTTGGATTTTGTCAAATTAAGGCAATTTAGGATGAAGTCAGTCCTGGGTGTGGGTCAAGAACATTCATTCATTCAGTAGATATTTATTGAGCACCTGTTATGTACCATGCTAGACGCTTGAGATATAGTGATGAAGACGGACCTGATGCTTGCTTCCATGGTGTTTACAGCCCAAGAGGTAGTCGGGGGGGGGGGGGGTTCTTGGAGGAGGTGTCATTTAGGCTAAGTCAGAGAGTAGGAGCCATTATTAGATGTAACAGTGAGGGGGAAAACCAGAAACCAGTGTGAGCACAAAGGCCATTCGGTAGGAGGGTCACAATAATGTGCAACTGAAGGCACCCCAGAGTGTGGTAGGAAGGCAGTGAGCAGGGCAGGTGGGGGGTTGGTGTTCAGGGAGGAGGAAGTGAAGACAGGGGAAGGGCAGGTGACAGATACTCTCTCTGTGGCTGCACTCTAGCCAGGGTGCTCAGAGTCGTCTTCTTGACTAGCCTTCACCCTTGGTCTGTAAAGACAAACACTAACCTAGCTTCTAACAGCTCACGGCCACAGATGACAACAGCTCTCCCTTAAAGTACCTGCCTGAGAAAACGCAAAGCTGTCAAAAACCTTTCCTGTTTATCCCTGAGCCATCACCTGAGGATCGGGCCCCCACCTCTCAGTTCCATGGGAGGATACAATCCTAATTTGGATCGTGCCAGCTAGCAGACACAGCTGGCCTAATCACATTTATACCAAAAAGCTCTTTGCCATCTTTCACTTCCCTGACTGTCCTAAGACCCCGTTTGCCCCCTCTCCCTACTCCTTCATTGGCCCATTCACCTCTACGGATCCAGGTTAAGTTCAGTTCAGGATGGACTCTTGTTTCCTACTGCAGTAGTTATGGCTGGTCAAAATGTGTCCTTACCACTTTAACTAGTGTCCAGCATTGTTTGTCTTTGACTCAGGCCAGCAGGGCCTTGGAGGCCATGGTGAGAAGTCTGGGTTTTATTCTAAGTGCAACAAAAAGTCATTGAAGGCTTTAAACTGGGGGTGGCAAGCTGTGACTGGGGTTTTAAGATCCCTCTGGCTACTGCGTGAACAGAATATAGTTGGAAAAGAGTAAGGAAGCTGGAGGCTGCTTAGAAGGCCGCTTAGGAGGCCGCCGCGGGGGTGGGATGAATGTCGAAGCCGTGCACAGTATCTAGTACATCATAATGTATCGAGAGGGGATTCGCTATTGCAAATTACCCTCTGCTCTCTTTCAGTCATCATTGTGGGTGACTGAGAGTCATCCCCATGAACTATCTGCTTTCATATCTTCTTATTACTTGGCATTGCTGGAAGAGCTCGATAGCCATTTGGGTAGTTTTTCAATTATAGAAAAATAAATTCTAAGGCTGAGAGAAAGAGAACATTAGAAAGAAAGGGAGAAATACAGCCCGTGATCAGTCAGGAGACATATTTCCCAGCTCTCCCACTGTGACTCTTAATTCAAAGAGATTTTCCTATTTGCCAACGAGAGGCCGGTCCCAATTCCTCTCCTGCGCTCAGGAAAAGCACGGGAATTTCCCTCAATGCTTTTTCTTTTACAAAGCTGCCTGGAAAATGTTGGAAATGTGCTATTACACTGGGGTTTAATAATGAAGATAAAGAGCAAAATGTTTCCTCTAACACTTGAACTCTCTTTATTTTTCACGTTTGCTGGGTCATTCCTTCTTTAGTTTTGGCAAATGAGAACAGCAGCCTCATGGGGATTTAGTGTTCAGTACCTAATATTCCATGCTGGGCATGGGTGTCAGCAAGAAAAAGCAATCTCTGCCATCCTTTCCTCTCTAGCTGAAATCAGGCAGTCTCCTGGACGGCCTTGCTGGAACCTGAGACCTGACCTCATTGGTCCCGCTAATGACTGTGTAGGAATAATTTAGGTTGTTAATGAGGGTCTGAGTTATTTCCCCAGTGAGCCCAGCTTTCTGGCAGCGGCTGTCATTTTCACACCCTCACAACACAGTCAGGAAATCTTTGGAATTTCATTTTCATAAAAACCATAGATTTGCTTTTGATGTGGGTCTCTTCAAGGGTGCCCCTGGGAAATAAAGCAGGTCCCAGCTTGTCCACTCCAAGCACCGCTAGAGAAAGTGAAATAAAAATAGTCCACAAATGTGAACCTGATTTCTGCTTTGCGCCTCCTTCCTACACATGGGAGAAGCTAAGTCACAGTCAGGGACGATCTCTTTCTCTAGGAATTGCACCTAACTTTGGGGGGAAATTCTGAAATGCCAAGGAAAGAGTGGCAGGTGGCAGATGGGTACAGTGTCCTTATTGACCTCCCCTGGCATCCCCTGGGATGTTCTCATTTCTGTCCAGTCTTTGTTGGTGCACAGGTCACTGCTGTGCCTGCCTCATGCCCACTGCCGGGTGGGTCTCCAGGTTCTCGGTGCTGCCCTCAGTTATTCAGGAACACGCCATGGCTTCTGCATTGTCCAAGTGACAGAAACTCCATTTCCATGGCCTCTGGGACCCCTGGGACTGCAGCACTGATCCCCTGCCACAGCCTAGGAAACAGAGCAACGCAGCCCTATCTTCCTACATTGAAGATTACAGTTGGTGGTCCACATGCAGCCCTCAGATGGGTTTTGTTTGATATGTACTAATTGATGAAAAAGATTAAAAATTAGAGCCATCATATTAATCAGAAAATTTTGCATATTTCAGATCCTTCTCCCATCCTTTTCTGTCTCTCTGCTTTCTCTGAGCCTACAAATAGGCTTATAACACTTTAAAAACAAAAACATTCCTGGGGCACCTGATGGCTCATTTGACTGAGCATCTGACTTCAGCTCAGGTCATGATCTCGTGGTTCCTGAGTTCAAGCCCTGCCTCAGGCTCTGTGCTGAAGCCTGGAGCCTGCTTCAGATTCTCTGTCTCCCTCTCTCTCTGCCCCTCCTCTGCTCGCACTCTGCCTCTCTCTTAAAAATAGACAAACATTAAAAAAAATATTCCCCACAATATGCCTCAATGTACCACTTCAAGCTTACTTTTCCAGTTCTGCTTCACATGTTACACTGTATGGCACTAAAGACTCAACACTTCCTAAACCCCAATGTTTCTCAAACTATGGTGAAGGACCAACTTTTAAATTTCCAATCTATCCCAGATCGATACTTTTGTGAAATAAAAATGTAACACAGAAAACTGACATTAAAAACATACAAATACAAGCTCAATTGATGATTCTTAGTTTGATCAGAAATAAAATTACTGTATAAGCTTATTTATTTTTTGAGTTTATTTCCTTTTATTTATTTTTTAAATATATTTATTTATTTTGGGGAAAGCACAAGCAGGGGAGAAGCAAAGAGAGGGGGACAGAGGATCCCAACCAGGCTCTGTGCTGACAGGCTGACAGCAGCAAGCTGGACATGGGGCTTGAACTTACAAACCATGAGATCATGACCTGAGCTGAAGTAGGATGTTCAACTGACTGAGCCACACAGGTGCCCCCAAATTTGTTTATTTTGGAGAGAGACAGAGAGTGAGTGTGAGTGGTGGGGGCAGGGGGTGTGCAGAGAGAGAGAATCCCAAGCAGGCTCTGCACCAGTGTGGAGCCTGACGCAGGGGTCAAACCTACGAACCATGAGGTCATGACCTGAGCCAAAATCAAGGGTCAGACACTTAACTGACTGAGCCACCCAGATGCTTCTATATAAGCTTTTTAAATGCTTACTCTCAGTTGCAGTACCTCCTCCACTATGGATCAACGATAATTGTAAGCACGGCCCTAAATAATTCCCAGAATTCTCTGCTTCTGTGCCTTTGCTTATGCTGTTCCATCCACCAAGATGCTGTGCTTGCTGCCCAACTTCCCTTCCTTACCTCCCCTCATTATGTTCATCTTCCGAAGACCTTTTGATCTTTCAAGGCCGTTCAGATGCAACTCTTTTTTTTTTTTAATTTTTTTTTAACGTTTATTTTTGAGATAGAGAGAGAGCATGAACGGGGGAGGGTCAGAGAGAGAGAGGGAGACACAGAATCCGAAACAGGCTCCAGGCTCTGAGCTGTCAGCACAGAGCCCAAGGCGGGGCTTGAACTCATGAACCATGAGATCATGACCTGAGCCAAAGTCGGACGTTTAACTTACTGAGCCACCCAGGTGCCCCAAGATGCAACTCTTAATACAACAAGTTAAGGACATATCTTACCTGCTCGGTGAGGCCCCATGGGACACAGATCGACTGTCATCCTCTTGGCATTGTATAATGATCACTGTATCTGTGCCATCATACCCCTACCTGATGTTAAACTTCCTCAGCTCAAGGACTTTCCCATGAGTTTCCCAGTGGTTTCCCAAGGCTAACCCAGAGCCTTATAGTAAGCTTTCAACACACAATTGCTGAGTTGAAGTACTTCAATTAAAAAAAAAAAAAAAAAAAAAAAAAAAAAAGGATACCATTGGATTGGCTACACGGTGTTCCTGGCAAAGGTGGGAACAAAACTCAGGGCTTTGGGCTCTTAGTTTAATTGATTGTTATGGATTCTTACAAGTTTAGCCCTAAAAGTGGGGTAAGTCAGACACAGAGAGAGAAATACTGGATGGTATCACTTACATTGGAATCTCAAAATGCCAAACTCATATATACGGAAAGTAGAACGGTGGTTACCAGGGGGTGCGGGTGGGGAAGTTAGGGAGATGTTGTTTAAGGGTACAAACTGCAGCTAGTAGATAAATTATCTCTGGAGATTTAATGCACAGAATAGTGAATGTATTTAATAATACTGTATTATAAACTTCAAAGTTGCTACGAGGCTAGATCTTAATTGTTCTCGCTACAAAAAAAGAACTAATAATTATGTGACATGATAGAGGTGTTTGCTCATCATATTGCAATATATAAATGCACCAAACCAACATATCCTATACACCTGAAGCCAGGATCCATCTTGTCCTTTCAGATGGAGGAATTCACACCAGGGGTCTTATCTGCCCCGGGCACAAGGAACCTGTAGGAATTGCAACCCCACAAGCTTACAAGTTATTAACCAGCACATTACCCTAGTGATATCATCACCAAGTGTACCTAATGAGTTCTCTAACATAAAGAACAGAGACATTTTTTCAGATTTCAAGTCTCTTGAGATGGAAGAGACCTCAAGGGACCAGACGAAGCCGTACCAGAGCACCTGCTAGCATGACATCATGAGCATCCAATCAACAGCATCCACCTTCTCAAAAGATCCCTGTCCAAACTTAGCCCTTTAAAACCCTCAGTTTGCAAGCCATCAGGGAGTTCAGGACTTTTGAGCATTACCCCCTCTTCTCCTGGGTGATGCCATACCCATAAACATGTTGTCTTTCTTCCCGGCAAAAGATCAGTGTCAGTTTTTACTGGCACGCTGCATATCAGGTAGACAAACTCTCCTTTGGTTCAGTTACACATCTTAAACTTACACGATGTTATATATCATATCTCAGTTTTAAAAGCAAAAGCAAGGGGCACCTGCGGTGGGGGGGGGGGCTTAGTTGGTTAAACATCCAACTCTTGATTTTGGCTCAGGTCATGATCTCACACTCGTGAGATCAAGCCCTGTGTAGGGCTCTGTGTTGAGCATGGAGCCTGCTTGGGATTCTCTCTCTCCCCCCTCTCTACCTGCCCTCCCCCACTCATTCATTTTCTCTCTCTCTCTCAAAATATATGCATAAACATTTAAAAACAAAACAAAAATCCCCTTGAACTCTATATTATAGAGAATCACGGAAAAATCTGATTAACAAAAGAAAACCACAGCTCTATTTATTGTTGCCAAATTTCATTTGGCAGTCTGAGTATCTTACCTGAATTATAATGAATGCTCAGACATCTTGAACGAGCAAATGAAAAAGCCCTTGAATTAGAATTCACATGTTCTTTGACCTTGGTACACTTTTACCCAAGATTTGGTAATTCCTGATACTTATCCTGGCTTAAAAAGGGGGGAGGGATGGGGAGAGGGACCCAAGAGAATCCAGAGATCCAAAAGGTGTGTTACTCAGGGGAGTGCTAGAGGGAGGTCATCCAGCCTCAAAGAGACTATTCTTGGAAGAGAACACCTCTCAGGACTGGAGCAGTGAAGGAATCAGCCATTTGGGAGGGATATTGAGGACACATTTAAAACCCCGACTTCCCATTCAGGGCCTCTCTGAAATCGAGGGAAGTCAGACCTTTTCCAGTTTTTGAGGTTTTAGGTTTATTTTGAAAATCAAGGAATGCAAAGCCTTGTAAAATTTGTGGTACATATTAAATGTTTAACATATTCCAAATTAACACTTTTCTCTCCCTCTCTCACTACATATGTATCCTAACGTGGAAATTTAAAAGTATGTTTGTGAGAGGCTGTTTTGAGATTCAGCCAAGATATGGGGGTTCATCTTATTTGTGGCTGATGTTCCCTTCTTTATGCCCCCCCAAATTTTGAATATTTGCCTCCTAGTTTGTCTTGGGAACTATTTGCAGCCATTTTCCCTCTATGGTCAAACATTCCCTGACATTCTTATTCATACCTATGGTTTTAATTGCCATATATTTGTTTATTCTCAAATATCCTCAGGTCTGGGAAAATTATTAAAATTTCCATGCCTCAGTTTCTGGATCTGTTAAATGGGAATAATAATGGCACTTGCCTCATAGGCTTGTAAAGATTAAATTTTAATCAATATATGCACCAATGTATATTATACATATATTAAACATGCATACACGTACATATGTGTATACATGTAATGCACATGAATTTGTATGCAGCAACAGACCTATATCACACATACTTTATGTGTATACACATGTACACATGTACATAATTCACATGTACATATACATGTACATATGAATATACAAAGAATGCATGTGTGTATACATGTATATAGAGTGCTTGCACTGGTGCCTGGCACACAGTACACATTGTATTATTTTCTTATCACTGCTTCTCATGCTCAGTGCTTGAACCACACTGAACCAACATTAGTTTCCTCTCTTCTCTTCTCCTTTGCAATCATTCCTCTTTCAGCCTAGAGTAGCCTCCTATCCTTCCTCCATTGGGTGTCCTCCTGACTCAGATCACCAACTTGGGGGAGCCTTGGATCACCTTCTCTCCAGTTGGTGGGGTTAGGTGTCCCTTCCACACCTGTAACTTCCCTCACCATATCGCCATTCCATGTAATTACTTCTTATCTGTCCCCATTACTAGACGGTGAACTCCTTGAGGGTAGCGTTTGTGTCTTACTGCTTTTGAATCCTCCTTAGTTAGCACAGTGTTAGGGCACGGAGCAGGGCTCATGAAATATTTGCTGAACAAGTGCAATCTAAAAAATCTATAGGGGGGCGCCTGGATGGCGCAGTCGGTTAAGCGTCCGACTTCAGCCAGGTCACGATCTCGCGGTCCGTGAGTTCGAGCCCCGCGTCGGGCTCTGGGCTGATGGCTCGGAGCCTGGAGCCTGTTTCTGATTCTGTGTCTCCCTCTCTCTCTGCCCCTCCCCCGTTCATGCTCTGTCTCTCTCTGTCCCAAAAATAAATAAACGTTGAAAAAAAAATGTTTTAAAAAAAAAATCTATAGGCAGGGCTTGTATATGCCTATAGAAGTGTGGGCCAATGAGCCCTGTGGAGAGCTTGGGTCATCTACAGGAGAGGAAGGAGGGCCCAGGGCAGGTACAATGGGAAAAGCCCCTTTATTTCCTGGGTGGTGGAGGAAGGGAACAGGGTTAACACAAATATGGACAGCTGTCCCTGTGAGTGCCCTGGCAACATTTTGCTGTTCTTTGCAATGCTGTAGGTTCCAGTCGTAGCTTTGCCCCTAATTTGACTGTGATCTTGGAAAACAAGTGCTCTTAACGTCATCTGTAAAACAGGGACGCAACTGACGACTCTACCTGGGATAGCATTTAGCTGCATTCGCCTCTATGGCAGAACTGACTGCTTTTGGCCGTGACCGTTCTGATTGGGCAGTATCCGTGCCCTTCTGGTTGTTAACTTCGAACGTCCACCCTGACCTCTAGCTACGTGGTAAGTACAAACGTGAAATTGCTTTCTTTTCAGTCTCATAGTAAATATTAGTCATTTGCATACCACTTTCTGAATTTTCCTGTATTATTTTTACCTACACTACTTCTTTAACATTTTTATTTAAATTGGTCACGTTTCATTTATGCCCACTTTAGCCTTGTTCTAAGCAAAAATATTCTTAAATTCACGAATTTGATATGCAAGTGGTACTTTTTTAAAAATAAAGTTTATGTATTTATTTTGAAACAGAGAGTGCACACAAGCAGGAGAGGGGCAAAGAGAGTGAGAGAGAGAGAATCCCAACCAGGTTTCTTGCTATCAGCGAGGGGCCCAATGCAGGTCATGATCTCACAGTTTGTGAGCTGAAATCAAGAGTCAGACACTTAACCCACTAAGCCACCCAGGTGCCCCACAAGTGGTACTTTTGAATACACATGAAAATATATGCATAACTGTTACGTTATATTCATCTGTGGGCTTTCTACAATCATCTTGAGTGATGGCATGTTCATCACCCTTTGGGGAATCTCATATACTAGTGGTTCTCAAAGGGGGATCCCCAGGCCAACAGCATCAGCATCACCTGGGAACTTGTTAAGAATGCAGTTCTCCGGGCGCCTGGGTGGCTCAGTCGGTTAAGCGGCCGACTTCGGCTCAGGCCATGATCTCACACTCCTTGAGTTCGAGCCCCGTGTCGGGCTCTGTGCTAACAGCTTAGAGCCTGGAGCCTGTTTCAGATTCTGTGTCTCCCTCTCTCTCTGACCCTCCCCCGTTCATGCTCTGTCTCTCTCTGTCTCAAAAATAAATAAACGTTAAAAAAAAAAAATTAAAAAAAAAAAAAAAGAATGCAGTTCTCCAGCCCCATTCCAGACTTAGGGTCTCTGAGACTGAGGGTGGGGCCAGCAATCTGTGTTTTAACAAGCCCCAGAGATGATGTGCTCAAGACTGAGAGCAGCTGTCCTTGAACGTGGTGCACTCCTGTGAGCTGACCTCCTCTGCGCAGGAGTTTCTAACTCAGACTTTCCCTTGCCTCCCTGCAAGACCATTTGTTCTGGTTCAGCCACTGAGACCTGAGCAACAGCGAGGCACAGCTCCTTTTCCTGAAGCAGGCACAACTGGATCCCCACAGAGGCAGCCTTCATTTGAACAATTTCCTTTCCACTTTATCGTCTCCCAATCTTTCAGGCATTGAGTTGATTAAATTCAGAGGAAGAAATAGGTCAAATCCTCCGTTCCATAAAAACTAATTACCTTCTCTGTCCTCCTCTATCTGTCCTGTGAGGTGGGGTAGTCTGTTTCCTTCCTTTTTCTCAGCATGGTCTTCTGCGTTGTCAAGGCCCTCTCCACTGGGCGGGTGGCATGAGGTCCTCAGATGTGTGCAGGTGCCCTAAGAGGCTTCTCTGGTCCTCTGGAAAGAACTGCGATCCCTGCAGGGAGAGGCATAGGAACGTGTAAACAGTCTCGCTTGGCTCAGCCATTGACATTTCAGCATAGGTATTGATGCCAGCAGGCCAAGTCCAAGGACCCAGAGGGGGTGCCCACAGGACCAGCCAAGGGGCTCCTTGGCTTTGTGAGGATGGAAAGCAAACAGGAGCCAGCAGGAGGTGAAGGAAGAATTTACTGAAGATATATACAGAGAGACATACAGACACAGCATCTGGGACACTTGGAAAGGAAAAGAGTTTCATGCTTGCTTGGGCTCTGGGGTTTTTTAGTGATGATTGTGGTCTGGTGCACGTGTCCTCTCAGGCATCCAGAAACTGGGCAGAATGAGGACAAAGTCCAGGTGTCCATTGTAAGTCACTTATTCCCTGAAGCCAGAGATCTTGACTTCGTGATGATGTCTTAGCACCAGCAGTCTGAAATATGCATGATAGCTTCTTTCCTCTGGCCACTCTCACCTGGTCCTTCCTTAGATGTATTCTACCCTAGTGAAATGATTCACTCCTGTCCCTTACAAAGAGTACAAATGCTATTTACATTATAAGGCATGGCTAGAGTGGGGTGGGGGTGCAGGTCCTGGCTAGAATACAAGCTGGAAAAGAGGCAAAGGGGAAAAAATAGCTTTTCCTCTAATGGGGTGCCTTCAGGTTTCCTGTCCAGTATCACTGTTTTCCTTCTGGGGGCGTCATCTCTTCTCCACTTAACACTGACAACTATGCAGATTTCAGCTATTTTATGCTTCAGCTTCCTACCTGCCTAGGCAGCCTAACTATCCGTTCCATCCCTGCCTCCCTGCCTCTCAGAAGAGCTCTACTTTTGCATTTCCTGGGCTAGCCCCCACCTCTGTACCTCTTAGCCAACATGTCCAAAGCTGAACAGATCACCTTTGGTAGGAGAGAAAAACAATTTTCCCTCTACCCTTCTAAATTCTTGGCTGGGGTCCCCTGTTACAAAAGACAGATTAACAAGAGAAAAAGGTTTTTAGCATGTATATCTCATGTATACATGGGACATACCCAGGGTAAAATGAGAAACTCTCCAAGAGGTAGCTTAGAATTCAGACCTAAATACGACCATCAGCTAAGAGCAAAAAAGGGTTTGGGGAAGGCCAATTGTAGGGGGGTCGACCAGGAAAAGTTTGGTCAATAAGAGTAAGGCTTATTTTTTTTTTTAATTTTTAAAAAAGTTTATTTATTTTGAGAGTGTGTGTGCAAACACACATGTGCTCATGAGTCGGGGAGAGACAGAGAGAGAGAGAGAGAGAGAGGGAGAGAATCCCAAGCAAACTCAATGCTGTCAGCTCAGAGCCCAATGTGGGGCTGGAATCCACAAACTGTGAGATCACAGCCTGAGTCAAGTGAGACACTTAACCAACTGAGCCACCCAGGTGCCCAGAGAGTAAGGTTTATTACACAGATTTAAGTCAGTGGCTTCTCCACTGATGAGAGTTTCTTAGGATTCACTCATCTCTCTCTGGAAGAGACACCCTCACAAATGTAGATTTCTTTTCTAAATGTAAATTTCCCTTACAAAAGGGTAACTTCTACTCTGTTTTCAGAGCTCCTCCTCTGTCTGTTCTTTCTTAAAATAATCTTTATGCTAAGGGGGCTTATTTGGGGATGGCAAATTCTCACCCTTCACCTTCCATAGTAACCCACTTGTTTCCCTGCATGTCCTATCTCAGCCGATTGCTGTATCATCCAAGCCAGAAACCCTTCCCTCTTCCTCGTACACATTCGGTGGGTCAGCAAGGCACGGTGATTCTGCCCTTTGCTCCTGAATCTTTCCCCCTTGCACCCTCAAAGCCACGTTTTTAGAGAAGGCCCTCAGTCTATTGCAACAGCAGCTTCTAGGCTGGTCAGTCCTTTCTGCACCTGCCCGCCGCTGCTCTGCAGCTGAAGTAGATTTTAAATAACAAATCAAATCATGGCGCTTCACCGCAAAAACTTTTTCAGCTACCACCCGCCCTGGATAAAGTTCACTTTTGCAAACCATGCCCTTGAGCACCTGGCCCCAGACTTCTTCCCTGCATTGTTGCCAAAGCACACTGGAGTCCAAATACACAGAACCATTTGCCATTCCCAGAGCACGGGAGTTTCCTGTCTCTGGGCCCGGGAGGCCTGCCCCCACCTCCCACCCCCACCTCCCACCCCCACCTCAGCCCCTCCTTTCCGAGTTTGAGGAGTTCCCACCAGCCCATGAATCTCAGCTCTAGTGTCAACTCTGCAGGTTTCCTTGACTTCTCCCCACATCCAGCCAGGCCTGGGTCCTGTCCCCTGTGCACCTTCAGTAACTCTGAAGTGAGGACCTCTGTGGAGCCCCTCCGTGCTAGGCCCCCTCAGGGCCCAATGCAGACACTTACATGACTAACCAGCACTGCAGCAGCCTATGGAGATCAATTCTTTTCCTGGCAGGTGCTGGAGAGAACAAAGTTTTTCTCTACCCTCTTAGCATCCCTGGCTGGGTCTGAAAATTAAGCTGAAGGACAGATTAACAGGAGAAAAGCATACACCTTTTTCTTTTTTATGTTTATTTTTATTCTGAGATAGAGTGCAAGCAGGGGCGAGGGGAAGAGAGAGAATCCCAAGCAGGCTCTCAGCACGGAGCCTGACTCGGGCCTCGTTCCCATGACCCTGAGATCATAGCCTGAGCTGAAATCCAGAGTCACAAGCTTAACAGACTGAGCCGCCCAGACACCCCAAAGCATACACATTTTTAAAAATATTTACATGTACATGAGAATCTTTACAAGAGAGCAAAGTGACCAGATCGGGAAGCTTTTATATCATTTAGACAAAGAAACAATAAATTTGTGAAGAATTGACAAGACAAAGGGATTTGGGCTAGGGGTAATCCAACTAGGGCTAGGTAGTCCTTGGAAGATAAGGGCTGGTTTAATAAGATTTGTTTGCAAATTCCTCCGATGCCATGGCAAGGCTGATGGGAGTGTGACTCCAGAAAAAGAAGAATTTATTTCCTGCTGATAGTCCAGAAAAGGGGGAATTTTTCCCCAGGGTTTGCTTTCAACTCAAAATAATTTTTATGTCAAAGAGGCATATTTTAGGATGACATATTCTGGTTTCCTTCAAGGGCTACCTCGTATCCACAGAGTCCCGTATCTAAACATGAAAAGTTGTTACGAGAACTCTATCTCTACCTCAAAATAAATAAACATAAAAAAGAAAAACCCTAACAAATCTGGAAGCCCAGAGCTGGCCCAACATTTTGTGTCAAGTCACCGGGGGCACTGGCTTCACGCATATCCCATCCATGCTGGGCTTCTTAGACAACAGTCCCCATCTTGAGAAGCTAAGAGCCCAAACCACCTATCCCAAGCCCCACAGTTTATTGTCTACATTAAGGTGCCCTCACTGTTCTATGACCTTCATTAGCATAAATTTACTAGCACAGACTCTTACCTTGGAAAAGCAAAGTTGCAAAACCTGGTTTCACTGGAGAAATTGTGGAAAGTCTTGTCAAATCATCAGCAGATGGTTTACATTCTTAGATTTGCCTTACTTATCTTGTTGTGTCCCCTAGTTGTAAATTGTTAAACCGTAATCCTTACCCAGTCCTAACCAAACCTCCTTCCCATCACATTAAAAGATCTACATTAGGGGCACCTCTGGCTTAGTCGGTAGAACACGTGACTCTTGATCTTGGGGGTTGAAATTTGAGCCCATGTTGGCTTAGTCGATAGAACATGTGACTCTTGATCTTGGGGGTTGAAATTTGAGCCCATGTTGGGTGTAGAGATTACTTAAAACACACACACACACACACACACACACACACACTTAAAAAAATCTACCTAAAAGCAGACCTCAAAGTCTTAATAAGAACTTCCCCTTTTCCTGTTGAGACCCTATCAGTCTTCCTTATGGGGGTTAAGTAATAAACTCAGCTTTGCCTTATTGACAGGTTGTTTGGGAAGCCAATGGTCACCAAGACTTTGTGTTTCCCAGGCTTCTCTATCTAACTAGGAGATTGTTAGTGTGCATTCAAAAGGAGTTTTATTCTCTCACCAAGTTCGACAGTGGAATTCTCTATCTTCAGATGTTAATGGCCGTGTGCTGTGAAAAACCTGCCTTTGGCTTTTTCCTGGTGGCAAAACCCACCTGCAGATGCGATGATGTGGTGCTTTCTGAGAAGTGACCAGCAGAGGGTGCTCTTGAAAAAGAATTATTTGGAAGCTTCTTGTCAGGGACTGGAAAATTCCCACACAGGAGGCACCACTTAATTTTCATTATTGTAATTAATGGTAAATGCAAGTGGAGCTTCCACAGGACATAAAACAGAAGAGGAACAGAGTGATAGTGGTGCCCACGGCAGGAAACCCAGCGGAGAACCTTCCCAAAGTGACACTCAGATGACAACTTAAAGCTTCTAGTGGGGTTTACCCTCTCACCAAGAGTCCTGCAATAACAGAACTACCTCCAACCCCCTGCAACCAAATAATTCTGAAACCTGCCACATTTAGCTCGTGCCATGTAGAAGTCCAGAACTACTTACTTTGGGGTTCCTGAGAAATTATTCTCAACATTCATGTAGAAAGTCACTCTAAGCTAGGAGTTAGCAAACTTTTGGTAAGAATAGGTAATTTTACTTTTGCAGGGCCATGCAGTTTCTGTCATAACTTCCCAAATCTGCTGTTGTAGCTCAAAAGCAGGCACAAAAAATACAAAACGAATGGCTGTGACTATTTTCTGATGAAACTTAATTTGGGGGCCCTGAAATTTTGAATTTTGTATAACTTTCACAGTCACACATAGCCTTCTTCTTTTGACTTTTCCCAACCATCTAAAAATGTAAAAAACCATTAAAATTTTTTTTTAATGTTTATTTACTTTTGAGAAAGAGAGAGAGACAGAGTGTGAGCGGGGGAGGAGCAGAGAGAGAGGCAGAATCTGAAGCAGGCTCCAGGCTCTGAACTCAGCACTGACCCTATGCGGGGCTCGAAATCACAAACCGCGAGATCATGACCTGAGCCTAAGTCAGACGCTCAACTGACTGAGCTACCCAGGCATTCCTAAAAACCATTTTTAATTTGTAGGCCATACAAAGACCAGATTTGGCCCACAGCCTGGGGTTTTCCAAACTCCGGCTCTAAGCCATCTGTCACCCCAAACTTTTTACTCCATCTGTAATTTCTACACCTCTCTGAGAGAATATCTTTGTAAAATTTTCTCTCTGATACCATCTGGGAATAGCCTCGAAAAAAGATGAAGGAAACAAAACATCTCTCTGAGGTCCTACTATTACTGAGCGGAGAATTGTTGAAAATTCTGGACTGAGTTCAGGGGTTAATAAAAACCCATGACTTTCGAGGGTCAACACAACTAATTGCCTTTTCTGGTGTGAATATTTACTGCAAAATGCCTGTTTTGCCAGGGAGGCTCTGCCGGATCAACCCTGAACTAGGAGAGAGAGTGAAGGCGAAGCCAAATACACCAGGGTTTGACTCCCGAGTCTTACTGAGAGAGGTCTTGGACATGTAGGTGACTTCACTTCTTCAACTGCTCTTATCTGTAAAATGAGGGGATAACATTACCTATCTGATGGGGCTTTAAGGAGGATACACAGTAGGCAATAAATGGATGGTAGCTTTTATTACCTAGAAGATGGAAATGAACCGAAGAATTACTTCGTCAGTGTATGAGAACCAGCACAGTCTCCAACTTCAGTAATGGGTTACATAGCGTCTTGGTCCACTTGGACTGTTATATCACAGAATACAGTAGTCCATATGGCTGGATACCATAGACTGGGTAGATTAGAAATAACAGAAGTTTATTGTTCACAGTTCTGAAGGCTGGGAAGTCCAAGATCAAGGTGCTGGGAGATCGGGTGTCTGGTGAGGACCTGCTTCCTGGTTCATAGACAGCTGTCTTTTCTCTGTGTCCTCACATGGTGGAAGGAATGAGGAATCGCTCTCAAGTCTCTCTTATAAAGGCACTAATCCCATTCATAAGGGCTCACTCTCATCACCAAATCACCTTTTAAAGTCCCTGCCGTCAAATACCATCACGTTGTGGGGGTTAAGATTTCAACGTGTGGATTTGGGGGGACACAAACTATTCAGTGTATAGAAAGAATAGGGTAACACAAATGGATTGTGAGATCTCGAGAGCAGGGCACACACTGAGTTCCTCTTTTTCTGACTCCCTAAGTTGAGTCAGTGCCTGGCACCTAAATAGGGCCTCAGTTGTGGGGAAACACCTGTCCCGGGATGGAAAGCTATGCATTGCTCAGGGCACACTCTTCCTAGTTGTCTGGTTCCATTTCCATGGGGGCTCGGCACCTTTTCTTGCCTTTGAGCTGTTTTATAACTCTGTGAGTTATAGATAACTGAGAGCTATGTGAAATACTTCCCACTTTAGATAGGCAACTACATTCCGTCTAGTGGAGGTTCAGTTGGCTTCTCTCTCCCCATGTAAAAGAAGACAGTTTTATACCATTTGCAAATTCATTTCAGTGTTCCTGTTCTATAAATGTGTCTGCTTTTTGACCTCTGTTTTGAACCAGTTGTAACATCTACCTGATTTCCTTAACAATAAGGAATTAAATAAAATCTTCAACATGTGCTTATTTTACACCTGTGAAAGAACCATGATTTTTTTTTAACCTTTTTTTAGCGGGAAATGATCTCTTAAGACACTCATTGTGAAACTGAATTCAGGAATGTCTTTTTAGAAAACATTTGAACAGTCTCCTAGGGGACAACCTAAAACATTTCTGTCTTGCCCTTTAGAGTCATCTTTTCTTATGTTCTACTCATGACTCTGACACTAAATAGCTATAAGATTTTGAATGACACATTTCCCCATCTGCAAAATAGGGGGTGGAAGAGAAAACTGTTCACAAAGCAGTTTTCAAACTTTATGACCTAAGGACCTCTTTCCACTTTGAAAATTATTGAGAACACCCTTGGGGCACCTGGGTGGCTCAGTCAATTAAGCAGCTGACTTCGGCTCAGGTCATGGTCTCTTGGCTTAATGAGTTCGAGCCCCGCGTCGGGCTCTGTGCTGACAGCTTGGAGCCTGGAGCCTGCTTTGGATTCTGTGTTTCCCTCTCTCTCTACCCCTCCCCTGCTCGTGCTCCATCTCTCTCTCAAAAATAAATAAGCATTAAAAAAAATAATAAAAATAAAATAAAATTATTGAGAACACCTTCAAATTATTAAGGCTTTGGCTTATGTGGGTTATATCTATTGCTATTTGTCGTATTGGAAATCGAAACAAATTTTTAAAAATAATGCACTTATTAATTCTTTGAAGTAACAGCAAACCCATTACATGTTACTATAAATAACATATTTTTATAAAATATAACTATGTGTTCCCAAACCAAAAAATACACGGAGGCAAGTGGCATTGTTTTACATTTTTGTAAATTCTCTTACTGTTGGGCTTAACAAGAGAGTGCTGGGCTCTCATGTGCATTTGCATCCAATCTGCTGTGACATCAGTCGTCAGTCGTCAGTATCACATAGGCACTAGAAGCTCCACTGTAGGCTCAGGAGAGAATGAAAGTAGAAAAGGCAAATTATACCAGAGCATTATTATGAAAATAGTTTTGAGCTAGCAGACCCTCGGAAAGGATCTTAGGACCCTCAAGAGTTCTGGAATACTCTTTGAGACCCGCTGTTGTAAAGTAAACCAAGATAGCCCACAGGTAGGAGCAGTGATTTTTGTCCTCCGAGGAAGGGACGCACCAGGGAATCATGCTGACCCCTTTCTTAAAGCGACAGTTTGCTTTTGCAGACAGTCTGTAACAGCAAGTTTTTTCTCCTATGTGTGCTTATGCAAATGCAGCAGTATCTGTTGCTCTGTGTGACAAGCTCCAGTGGGATACTGCATATTTCTGAAGGAGGGACAGGAAATGGGGTGGGGGGTGTGGTGGGGAAAGGAAATGAGCACCATTCTTATCCCTTTCCAAGAAGTTCTGGGTGAAATCTTGAAGCTGCATTTGCAAGGGCCTTTGTCCTGAGATTCTTATCCTTTCCTCAGATCAATGCTTTTGGAACAAAGTCGCTGGAAACCTCCGCTGCCACCCAGACCCTGCTTCTGACCCTTGGAGGGTCACTGGACCCTGAGGTTACAGGGAAGCAGTTGTTAGAAGAGCAGTTGGAAAGGGAGGGGATTTTCCCCTCCTGAAAGACCTGAAAAACAAAACAAAACAAAACAAAACAAAACAAAACAAAAACAACCGAAAAACCATTTTGGACTTTCCCTGTTAGACTCATTGTGATTTTCCTTGCACAGGCTCCTTGATACCAGGAAATATTTTTTGTGCAAGTGAACACTTTCTAGGTACCAAGCGACCACAGTGAAGGAAAGAAAGAGTTCACTGATTTCTTCATTCCAGAAAAGCAACTTAGAGGTTTGAAGTTTACAAACAATCTACTTATTCTACAAATGAGAACAGATTCAAAACTTGCCTTCTTGGGTTTGTGTTTTTTTTTTTTTTTTCAAGTTTGTTTATTTTTGAGAGAGAGTGCAAGCAGAGGAGGGGCAGAGAGAGGGAGACAGAGGATCTGAAGCAGGCTCCGTGAGGCAGAGAGCCCAACGTGGGGCTCACACTCACAAACCATGAAATCCTGACCTGAGCTGAAGTCCTCAGACGTTCAATCGACTGAACCACCCAGGCGCCCCCTGATTCAGAACTTTCTAATCGCCTCCTTCTCAAGTACTCACGTTCAAATTTGCATAAGATAGTAGTTAAGGGTTAAATTTTGCAATCAAGACGGATGTAGTTCTTATCCTTGATCTCCACTTCATAGCAAGGGGAACTTGGGGAAATGTCAACCTTTCCAAATCTCTAATTCCTGGGCCATAGAATGGAGGGGAATTCATTTGAATGTCCCCCCAAAGCAGAGCCTGGGTCTAGGCCTTGGATGAATGTAGTTTCATGGTGGTGAGGGTGAGCTCAGAAAGTGGAAATGTAGTAAGAAAAAAAAAAAGTGAGACAGGGAGGAAAAATCAGTACAGTGTATTCCTGCGCTGGTTACTATTCTGGACAATTGAGGCTCAGTCCTGACAGAGAGCCTCTAAGAAACCATATGAAATGTACCGCAGAATTATCCCCTGGAGGGTGGGTGCCTGTAACATTAATCCAGACTCTCATCTCTCATTGGTGGAGGATTGCCCCCGGGGGGAATGAATTTCCCTGGGGAAGAATAAAACCCCTGCAAGTGTGGCTGAAATCAAAGTGATATGACGCATATATGATATCTGCTACAGGAGGTAAAGGATATCCATGCCATAGAGTTATTGTGAGCATTGACCCCACTGGTGCCTTAAAATGTTCAGCATTGTGCCTGGCACATAGTTTAGTGCTTAATAAGTGTTCTCTTGATCATTGTCGCTGCCACTGCTATTACGGCTATCATCATCATGATGATTATTATTTTTTTATTGCTTAATTTACATCCAAGTCAGTTAGCATAGGGTGCAACAATGATTTCAGGAGTAGATTCCTTAATGCTCATCATCATGATTATTATAATTTCACTTTCTTGAATGAGAGAGATGGACGTAAAGGTATGGCTTAGGAGACTCTAGGAATGCTACCTAATCCACAGCGTATCCCTTCTGTATAGTTTACCACGACCTATGACCAATTGTGGTGATTATCATAGTACTTTTATTTTCTCCCTTTTTGTTCGGATGTGTGTGTCTTTTGCCAAAATTTGGGTGCATAGATAAGGCACATTCTGCTAGTTGTATGGCGTGGGATAAAGGTTGCTGACCATAGCTCTTGAGCAACACTGTCTAATAGCATTTTCTGGCAACAAGAGAAATGTTCTAGATCTCTGCTCTCCCATACAGTAGCCGCTAGCTGCACGTGGCTATCGGACACTTGAAATACGGCTAGTGTAGTGGAGGAACTGAATTTTTAATTTTACTCAATTCTAGTTAATATCCGTCTAAATTGAAATAGCCATGTGTAGACACAGTAACTTAAAGATGGTGTTCCCAGTGGAGAGTGGAAAAGACCCTTCCCCTGGGGCTAAAATTAAGGCGATGTGGGCCCGCGGGGTGTAATTCATCTGGCTCCTGGGCCCTCCGGTGCCCACTAGATCTCACTCCTGGTTTGGACAGTGCTGCTGCCACTGGGGCCAAGGGGCTGCTGACTGAGGAGAAGGAAGCCCTGGGGACGCTAGTTGGCACCAGTTGGCACAGTTTAGTCCACCGTTCTGTGCACAGAGCCAACTGCTGACCGTTGTGCGGCAGGGAGCTGCTTTCTCAGCTGCCTTTGGCAAGCTCGCAAGCCCAGCTTTTACTAGTCACGCCTCTGCCATGTCCCATTTCTCTCTGCAGACCTGTGTGCTATGCCGAATCCATCAATAATCACTGTTGAGTACTTACCGTGTTCCCAAGTGCTGTGCTAGGCACCGAGGCCTGCCTAACTGGTGTTTTCTACTCCCAAGGAAGTTAGTTTACCCTGAGAGACAAGATTTTCATATAATAAGCCATGGATTCCAGCCTCACCTCCTCTTCTCTCCTCCCCTTAGCTCCCTGTGGTTTACACCTTGTCGTTCTGATTGGTAATTGACTATTTCCTGGTCTCCTTCCTCCACTAAAACCACAAAGTCCATGAAGGACGTAGTGTCTACCCCAGCACAAGGCCTCACCTACAGTCAAATACTAAATTATTTGAGGCTGATGACAAGGGCAATAGGAGTTGAGAGGAAAGAGGTAAGTATTTCCTGAAGTCATTCACAGACAATATGGAATTCAGACTAGGTTTGAAAGGCGAGCGAGATTTATTTACTTGAAGAGGTGAGCAATGGCATTCCAGAGGAATAACATCATAAACAAAGACGTGGGGTTAGGTTTGAAAATGCAAACTGCAGGATGAACCACAAGAAAGCTTAGAAAACAAGGTGGAATTGGTAGGGTGGGGCTCGACTCCTCAGGGCCTGGCCAGCCAGGCAGCTGAGTGTGGCTTCTAATGGGTTGGTAAGAGCATCATGAGCCAGAGCACTCTGGGTTCTGTGCAGAAACTGGAGGTTACATGCATGAATCTGGCAAGATGTGGTTTGCATCAGTCCTTTTTTTTTTTTTTTTAAGTTTATTTATTTTGAGAGACAGAGAGAGAGCCCATGCATGTCAGCAGGGGAGGGGCAGGAGGGGGAGGTGGGGGAGAATCCCAAGCAGGATCCATGCCCAGTGCAGAGCCCAAAGGGATGCTTGATCCCATGAACCACAAGATCACGACCTGAGCTGAAATCAGAGTTGGACACTTAACCGACTTGAGCCACCCAGGCACACCGGCATCAGTGTTTTTGACTTTAACCTTCTTTTTCTAGTGGGAGCACTTCAATTTCCTTTAGATCTGCTATTTTGCCCCTGTGGTACAGTGACCCTGGGGTTCAGGGATGGGTGGGATCTCGAACTAGATCCAGCCAGTGGAGAGTCTTAGAAAATGTTGCCAGTGATATAGCCAGTGACTTGTGCTGGAGCTGTTACTATCTTTCTTCTGTGGTTGCTGACCAGGTGAGAGCAAGCCTTACACTGCCAACACTATCCTGTTGCTGAAGGCGGGCGGGGGGAGTCTGTCTGAGAATCAAACCGATGCAGAGGAAAGCAGGGCCAAAGGACGAGAAAGACACCTGATGACATCATCTCAGCACCTGGATCCAGCTGAGCCTGAAGTGGGACCTGTTTCTGAGCTCTCCGGTTACATTCAGCCAGTTTCATTTAGGTTCCTGCCACTTGGAACCAAAGGAGTCCTGATTAATGGGATGGCTCAGAGTGGGAGGAGATGAGTCAGCGTGGCCACCCCAGCAAGTGTGGCAGGAATTCAAATGTGAGGTACTGAGGGTCTGAACCTCTGGGGGCTGAGAGGAAAGGATGTGAGTCCAAGCACTGAGAAGGAAGCATCTAGACTTTCCCCTCTCTTCAAAAGTTGTGCGATCAGTGTCTAATGACTCTTTATCACCTCTTCCTCCAGGAAACCTCTGTACTTCTCTCTTTCATTTGGTTTTGACAGCTTAGTGAAGCAGATATTCTCATCCTCACTTTATAGCATGGAGAAGTTAAAGAACTTGCCTAAGGTCCTATGGGAACTCTGGGGCCTAGTTCTGCTCCTCTAGCTCATGCTGGAAGGGCTCTGTGGATACTGTACGAAGTCACCAGGCACTGTCTTTGTGTCACCTTAGCATGGAGATACACCCCCACCCCAGGGCAGGGAGAAACAGTAGGAGTTCTTACTGAGGAAAGGCCTGGGAGCCCATGACCCTTTTCATTAAAAATAAATTCTGCCTGAGTCTCCTGGTTCTAAATAGAAGAAAATGTAGATTTGGGGCAGAACCGAAGGGAAAGGGATTTCCCTTGGCAAATTATTTGCAATTTGTGGATTGGAGCTGACCCAGCTCCGATTCCCACGTGATTGTGAGTGCTGCCTACAATGTGACCAGCTTATTAAAGAGCCAGAGCTGAAGGCAATCCTCTCACGGGGGCTCAACAAAACAGGAACAGAGTTAAAACCCACCAGCTTCCTCCCCACGGTGTCTCATGCCTAGGATCTGCCTAGATTCTCACCCACAGGTTATATGTCGACTCCTGGACAGCCACGTCTTTTGGCTGTAGGAATAAGAGCGAGCATAGATTTGGTTGGTTTACGCCTTTCCTTAGGCATTATGCAAAGCTCGCTGTCGTTAAGTCCTGAAGTCATGGTCCTCGGACTATGCCATGTAGGTGAGTACGTGTACTTAAGTACCACTGCCAGAAATTCTTAGTTGGGGCCTACTGTCTGCCTTCTTACTAGGCATCCCAGGTGATTCTGAAGCAGGTGGTCCAGGGACCACTGTCTGAGAAACAGTGATGTAGGTGGACAAGTACGTTCACTCCAAGTGGCCCCTTTACCAGTTTTAAAGATGCTGCTGTCGCTGGCACAAGTCCTGAGACATCTAGCACCTCCTTCATTACTGACACGGCCTACTACTCACTGGCATAATTTGAGGGACATACAGAAGGTTTTGTTGACTAAGAATATCTCTGAGGAGCTACTGAATCTAGAGAGTGAGAGCGTGAGCCACTGAGAGAGGCACAGTGCAGTGTGTTCAGTGCAGAGCCCAACGTGGGGCTCCATCCCATGACCCTGGGATCATGACCTGAGGTGAAATCGAGAGTCGGACACTTAACCGGCTGAGCCACCCAGGCGGCCTCCAGTACCCCATTTAGTGAACAACTTACGGAGACCAGACTCTCTGTGTTTATTTGTGCGTGTGTGTGTGTACAAGTGTGTGTGTGTGCACGTATGAAGGAAAAATCCCAGTGCGGCACACTTACAGCACAGTAGAGCGTAATCGCAGTTTGTTTGTCCTCATGGTCCAGCCTGCCGGAGCCCTGGGCTCTCCTCCGTCACCTTTCTCTGTCCCCATGCATTGTACCAAAGATGTAGAGACCCAGGGAGAAAGGCTTTTAAAGAGTCTCATGTGAGTCTTTCCTTCCTTAGGGCACCTCTATTAACAAAATCCTAAAGAAAGCCAATGGATTTCTGTTTCCCCATCCATCCTGTTACATGTCACCATCCTTCTCAAATTAACCATGAAATCGATGGGCCAGGTGGCCCACGGGCCCTCAAATAAAATTGACTGCATGTGAAATGCATTTGAAAATTCCATTTATTAAAACAAATACATTGTCCATGGGGGATGAAAATTTGCACATCACATTCAGGTTTTCCTTCTTTAACATTTCTGTATTTTCCTCTCTTTGAAAGACACACTCCATAGATCTTATATAGGAAAAATGTGAACCATTCTTGGGTTGGGAATATATTAATGTATATGTAACAATTCACCTTTGCCAGGAGCAGCTTAAAGCAAATATTAAAAAAAAATACAAAACTCTAAGACAGCATGCTTGATTTCCTCAATTCCCATTTGTGAATAGGAGTATATGGATAAATTGATTTAATTTCTCCTTGGTAAGCAATCTCTTTCAAATATTATTATTAAAATTACCCTCAGATCAAAGTACTTTTTTGCAACCTCTAATTAAAATTAAATAGTACTTGGTTTAAAATCGAAAAAAAAAAAAAGAAATTGGAATATTGAGGATGATAAAAGATATTTTTCCCCCTAAATATGAGGGTTATTGTTACTGTTTAAACTAACTGCATGGCAGATTCTCATTACTATCCAATACATTATATGCAGATATTAGGGCCTTGAATAATTAAGTTTTCCTATTGGTTATTCCTTAAGATAAAGTCATGCTGGTGGAAATGATCGGTGAACTTCTAACAGAATTAAAGCTCTTTAGAGGTATAAGTCATCAAAAGATTTCTTTTCCCCTTAACAAGTAAAAATACCAATAAGCAAAAACGCATATAAAGACTCTGGTAGTATAATTCCATACGATAGGACATGAAGGTACGACAAAGCCAAAACATTTTCCTTAAACGTAATTTCAGATGGGCTGTGTGTTCTCTGCCTTCTCTCTTCTTTTGTAAACAAGGTCGCACACACTTTGGAACTGCCTTAACTTTTCTAATTACCAGAGCCGTATTATGGTGCATCCTTCAAGTTTTAGTTCCATCTTAACTGCTCCAAAGATCTAGATTCACATAAAAACATAAAGAGCCCCTCTAAGAAACATAAATGATGTGGATTATGAAAATCCTTGGGGTCTCGCAACGACACCTTAATCACCACCAAAAGGTGCTTCATTCACAGTTGTTTTTGTGTGACTACATGGCCAATTCATGTTTTGACTAATTTTAAAAATGTGATACGGTTTTAGTTGATTCCACGGTAATACTAAGCTAATGGTACAATATGGTATGTGGTTTAAAAACTACTCTGCCAAGGTCTTCCCACTGTATCTGCATTAGTGTCTCACTGATTGTAACAACACCCCAAGGTTTGAACAGCAGTATCTGGTTACAGAAGTACATTCATACCTTTTGCAAATGTTTCAGCAGTCCCTTTTCCTGGCCCCAGGCGTGAGCTTTAATTGGATGTACTTATTCTTTTGCCATCATGCCCATAAAAGGAGCTAAGGAAAATATTTACTGTCTCAAAACCTGTCCTTGGCATATTAAGCTTTTACATCTTTTTTCCTTCCTTTCCTTTTTTTTTTTTTTTTTTTTAACAGAAGGAAGAGAATGGAAAGAGAATAGAATGAATTTGGAAATGGTTTTCGTGAAATCAAAGTAAACAGTGAGATGTAAGAGAGGTCCTCTTTTGCCTGGGAATGGCACAGAAAAAAAGTGATGCAGGCTTCCAGGACCTTCCATTACTGATGAAGGCTAGAGCTGTAAGGAAAAATCACTTTCAAGATCATCTCTTGGGAAAAGAGGGCTCTAGCTGCCAGGAAGTTGTAAATAAAGACTGAGAGACTCTAACAAACAAGATGGAAAACAAAACCAGAAAAGGTTCTACTGAAAAATCTGCTGAGTGAAAAGCAAAGACCATCTCAGTGGCAAAAAAGAGCCAGAACCTTTCTGATGTTGCTGGCTGAGGGGGCCGCACCTGCCCCCTTCTCCCTGGCAGTGAACAGCCAGGATGCTGAGAATGGGTCTTCTCTGGAGCCATCCAGGTTTATTTCTCCTGGTACTTGAACAAACAGAAAGTGTTCTTGAATCTAGAATTTCCACAATTCAGGGAAAGATGAAATTTGCCCTTACTCTAACAAAAGCACCTCCCAACTGATGCTGAATCCTTCCCTGTCCTGTTCAGTGGTTCCTGTGCTGTCCTGGATCCTGGACACAACCAAACTGCTTTGGATTCTGGAAAATGCGTCGAAGAGGCGTATACGCCACTGTGAACTCAGAGGTATTTTAGGCATGGCTAAGGCGCTGAAGTGATCTCAGTTTTCAAGAGACTGAGATTTTTCTTCTCCAGCTTTTCTCCTCTCGCGTTCCTGTTCCAAACTTCAGAGTGAAACAACAAACCTTCTGAATGGATGTAACATAGGGACGTTTTCATGCAGTATCACTCAAAAATTGTCACAAATATATGAAAGCACCAGTCACAACACATGATTTACTTTTACTTGCAGAATCAAAGCTATCATGTACAAATGTTAGGAATTGTGATAAGAGAACACAGACAACCGGCGTTTTTTTGTTGTTACTACCATGAGGATAAACCACGGGGAACATCTCCTTACATGTTTGGGTTCTCATCCTTGGAGTTCAGTCTTACGGACAAGTCCAGTCTTACCTTTGTACTACTCTAATGGGAAGGGGTGGAAGGAGAAAAGAAAAAGGCACAAAGACTAAACATCAATGCCATAAAACCGAACTGCGGCTACACTGGACAATTCAGCTTATCAAAGGGTATGCTAAAGGCAATATTCATTCCAAGAAGGTCATACACATCTTAGCTCAGTACGGCTGTCTGTTTTGATTTTTTTTTTTTTTTTTTTAATATGAAGCAGAAACATAAGGTGTGGGGAGGGATAGCAGAAAAGAAATGACGCGGATTTTATCTTTACAGATTCCCCCTCCTCCAGGCAGTTCTGCAGATATCAGATCTCTTAATTTGGGATGTGGTTTGGCGATCATTCTCATAAAGGGGACCAGTTCTTTAAACATGCATAGCCTGGAGTTTCCAGGATGGTTCTCCTCCCTCTCTTTAAATGCTGTGGACTAGAAAGGCGCCCACTTTGCTAAGAACTCTACATCAGTGTCCCAGGAGCCTGGCGGCTCTTCAGGCTCCTCACGAAGGCTTAAAGGATGGCGCAGAAAAACTTCTTCTCCCTAAATGGGTTTTCTGAAGCCGGGACGGGGGTCAGCAGGGGGTCTTCCTTGGCATGGGCCTCACAGTAGGCCATCAAGTCTGCAGCCGCCTTGGATACCTGGAAAGGAGGACAAAAAACAACCGGATGTTTAGACGCGGCATCGGCAGAAGCATCCGTGGCTTCCATCAGTCAAGGCCCAGACTTCAGAGTCCAGCTGCCTGGAAGGATTTGGGCTCAACTCCACGCTGCACTGCTCACCAGCTCGTGTGAAAGACAGGCGGGCGCTCAACCTCCATAGGCTCCGTTTCCCGGTCTGCAAAGAAGGGAGTTGGTGATCATGACCTCTCAGGACTGTCTCCAGCAGTCCCGGGAGTAGGCCCAGGCGAGTGAGGCCCTTAGGGCACAAACGGAATGGGGTGCTCACTGCTAAGGTCACGTGAGGATCAACCCTGCATGCGCACAGCCCTGACAGTGGAGGTCTCCTGAGATTTGTGCCTCAGGTACCTTACTAGGTGCCTCATCATAGTCCCAGCCCTGGCTGCAAGGATTAAGTGAGTTAATCCACACAATTTACGTAGTGCCTGGCACATGTAGGCTTTCCATCCAGGCTAGCTATTATTATCATTTCATAGTTGTGCCTTCTTGCTTCGGGAACTGTGTTAGGATGCAGAAAGGCTTGTTCATTTCCTTTTTAAACAAACACAGCAGGATGTGCACAAACACAAAAAATGCACATAACTTTATGTATTCTTATATTTTTACAAATTCTATGTTATATATTCTTATACATATATAATTATGTATATATCTGATAAATACATATTATTCCTTCAATCGAGCACTGTATCCTTGAGGGAGTCCCATTACAAGGCTGGTCATTGATTTCAGCGATACTGTTATTTCTCACATTTCTGTAGCTTCTTCTTGGGAATTGTCTGGACTACCTTCCTTCGACCAGTCTCGACAATGGCAAATTTTCACTACTTGAGGGTGGACTTCATTTGGTAAAATAAACTAAAGGTCATTTATAACCACATCTGGGGACTAGGTGGATGATCCACCTGAGGAATGGTATTTGGGCTCAAAAACCATAAAGTTAAGAGTTGGTTTCTTACAGGACATAATATACTTGCTCTAGAGATCACTCCAAAAGATTTTCAATATCGCTGCACTACTAGAATAGCCTTTCAAAGTGACTATTGAAAGGATAATCCTCTGTAAGAGTGGGATGGAGTCTATTATTACTAAACAAATTCACTGGCCCACCTTACAGGTAGATTACACACACCCACCCAATGACAGCAGACTTGCTCTAGCCAATGAGATGTGAGAGAAGTGATGTGGGTCACTTTAGGGTCGAAGCATCAAGAACCAGTGCATAGTCTGCCATATGCTTTCTCTCTGCCAGATTGTCCAAATGAAGCAATTTACTGTGAACCACCTGAATTGATTCAGAGGTTTTAACGAAAGGCATAGTGGCCATACCCTGGATTTGTTCCTTGCCTTATGGCCAAGTTGATTACAGCTTTGCCACTTAAAGGCCTTTCAATTTTATGGTTTGCTGGTTTCGTCATCTAACTCCACAAAGCTTTGAATTTTTGGACTGTCTGTTCCTTTCATCACACACCAGACAGAGGCAATATTCTGGATAGAGGATGCTGTGACTGCCAGGATCCCTGATGAAAGTGACATGGTGTGGAGTGGCAGCTGATCCGTAAAGGATATGTGGTGGGAATATCCACCAACATAACCCCCAAGAATGTTTGTTGTAACCCCCTTTGTTGTTGTAGCCCCCAAGAATGGGAGGAGAGGACCTTTTGTTATTCCAACAAAACCTGGTCTATACGGACTGATATAAAGAGGTATAGGAATTGGTGTGTGCATTAGTTTCTTCAGTCTGCCTTAATAAATTGCCACAAACTAGGTGACTTAAAACAACAGAAATTTATTCTCTGGCACTTAGTGTTAGAGACTGGAAGTTCAAAATCAAGGTGCCAGCAGGGTTGGTGGTTCCCAATGGAGGCCCAAGGAGAATCTGTTCCGTGCTTCTTAGCTAGTGCTGGTGGTTTCTGGCAGTCCTCAGTGTCTCTTGACTTGTAAATGCATCGCTCCAAACTCTACCTGCATCTCTCCGTGGCCTTCTCTCTTGTGTGTCTCTGTCTTCCCACGGTATTCTCCTCTTCGTCTATGCCCCAATTTCCTACCTACCAATCACTGGATTAGGGTCAACCCTAATCTAGCTTGAACTCATCTTTCCTTGATTACGTCTTCAAATATCCTACTTCCCAATAAGACCACATTCTAAGGTTCCAGATAGGTTTAGGGGACACTATTCAATGCAGTAGAGTATATTTGTGTCAGAGTCAGTCTCACCTTTTTTAAAAATTTTAAATAATCTCTTATTTACCTTTTTCCCAGCTTTATCGAGATATAATTTATATACAATGTATAACTTTAAAGTGTACATTGTAATTGTTTGATACACTACTATACTGTGAAATTATAACTACAGAAGGATAATTACTACCTCTGTCACCTCACGTAATTACCTTTTTTTGTATGTGTGTGGTGAGAGCATTTAAGATCTACTCTTTTAGCAACTTTCAAGTATCCAATATACTATTGTTAACTGTGTCACCCTGCTGTACATTAAATCACCAGAATTTATTCATCTTATAAGTGGAAGTTTATAGCCTTTGACCAACATCTCCCCATTTCCCTCACCATCCAGCCCCTGGCAACCGCCATTCCATTCTGTTTCTGTGACTTAGATTTTTTTAGTTTTCACATGTAAGTGATATACAGTGTTTGTCTTTCTCTGACTTATCTCACTTAACATGGTTCCCTTAAGGCCCATCATATTATCACAAATGGCCAGATTTCCTTTTTTCTCATAGCTGAATAATTCTCCATTGTATGTATATAACACATCTTCTTGATCCATTCATCCACAGATGAACACTTAGGTTGTTTCCATCACTTGACTATTGCAATGAAGTGCAGACCACTCTTTGAAATCCTGATTTCATTTCCTATGGATATATATACTTTTAATTTTTTGAGGACCCTCCACACTGTTTTCTGTAATGGCTGCACCATTATACATTCCCACCAAAAGCAAATAAGGGTTCCCCTTTCTCCACTTCTTAACCAACACATATTATCACTTGTCTTTTTGATAACAGCCGCTCTAACAGGTGTGAAGTGATATCTCATTGTGCTTTTGATTTCCATTCCCCTGATTAGTGATGTTGAACATCTTTTCACATACCTGTTGGCCATTCATATGTCTTCTCTGGAAAAATGTCTACTCAGTTCCTCTGCCCATTTTTTAATCAGATTTTCCCCCTTCTTTGAGTTCTTTATATACTTTGGATATCAACCCCTTCCCATGTGTATGGTTTGCAAATATTTTCTCCTATTCCATAGGTTGCCTTTTCATTTTGTTGATGGTTTCTTTTGCTGGGCAGAACCTTTTTAGTTTCATGTAGACCTTCTTATTTATTTTTGCTTTTGTGGCATGTATTTTTGGTGTTGTATTTAAGAAATCATTGTCAAGACCAATGTCAACGAGCTTAGTCCCTATGAAATATTGTTTTCAGGAGTAGAATTTAGTGATTCATTACTTGCATATAACACTCAGTGCTCAACACAATAGTTTCATTCTTTTGCATGTGATTATTCAATCTTCCCAACACCATTTATTGAAAAGATGATCTTTTCCCTATTAAGTATTCTTAGCTCCCTTGTCAAATGTTAGTTGATGGTATATAGTAGGGTTTATTTCTTGGCTCTTTATTTGGTTCCATTGGTCTGTGCGTCTATTTTTATGCCATACTGTTTTGATTACTATAGCTTTGTAACAGAGTTTGAAATCAGGAAGCATGATGCCTCCAGCTTTATTCTTCTTAGGATTGCTTTGGCTGTTCAGGGTCTTTTGTGCTTCATTATGAATTTTATGATTTTTTTATATTTCTATGAAAAATGACATTGGAATTTTGATAGGGATTGCACTGAATCTTCAGATGGTTTGGGGTAGTATGGACATTTCAACAATATTAATTCTTCTGATCTATGCACATAGACTATCTTTCCATTTATTTGTGTCTTCAATTTCTTTCATTGAAGTCTTAGTTTTCAGTGTACAGCTCCTTCACATTCTTGGGTAAATTTATTCCTAAATATCTTATTGTTTTTGATACTCTTGTGAATAATTTTCTTTATTTCTTTTTATGCTATTTCAATGTTTTGTATAAAAACACAATGGATATCTGTATGCTGATTTTGTATCTTGCTACTTTACTGCTTAGCAAGTTGATTAGTTCTAACAGTTTTCTGTGTGTGAGATCTTTAGAAATTTTCTTTATCTGAGATCATATCATCTTCCAATGGAGACAATTTACTTCTTCCTTTCTGATTTGGATACCTTTCATTTCTATTTCCTGCCTGACTGCTCTGGCTAGGACTTCAGTACCATGTTGAATAGGAGTGGTGAGAGTGAACACCCTTGTTTTGTTCCTGACCTTAGAAGAAAAGCTGTCAGTCTTTCATCACTGAGGATGATGTTAGCTTTGGGCTTGTCATATATGACCTTTATCATGTTGAGGTACATTCCTTCTATACCCAATCTGTTGAGTTTTAATCCTGAAAGGATGTTGTATTTTGTTAAATGCTTTTTCTGCCTCTATTGAGATGATCATATGATTTTCATCTCTCATTCTACTAATGTGATGTGTCACATATATTGATTTGTTGCACCATCCCTGCATTCCGGGATAAATCCTTTTTCTTTTTAAAATTTTTTTTTAACGCTTATTTATTTTTGAGACAGAGAGAGACAGAGCATGAACGGGGGAGGGTCAGAGAGAGGGAGACACAGAATCTGAAACAGGCTCCAGGCTCTGAGCTGTCAGCACACAGCCTGATGTGGGGCTCGAACCCACGGACCACGAAATCATGACCTGAGCCAAAGTC
Organism: Puma concolor; assembly: GCF_028749965.1. Lineage (NCBI taxonomy): Eukaryota > Metazoa > Chordata > Mammalia > Carnivora > Felidae > Puma > Puma concolor. Next base: position 49,002,298 of record NC_141672.1, read on the forward strand.
GGCTACTTAACCGACTGAGCCACCCAGGCGCCCCATTGTGTGTGATCCTTTTAATATGCTGTTGAATTTGGTTTGCTAATATTTGGTACAGAAGTTTTGCATCTATTCACCAGGGATACTGGCCTGTAATTTTCTTATCTTGTAGTATTTTATCTAGCTTTGGTAGCAGGGTAATGGTGGCCTTTTCAAATGAGTTTGGGAGTATTCCCTCCCAATTTTCAATTTTGGAAGAGTTTGGGAAGGATCAGCATAAATTCTTTAAATGTCTGGTAGGATTCATCAGGGAAATCATCTGGTCTTGGGCTTTTCCTTGTTGGGAGGTTTTTGGTTACTGATTCAATCTCCTTACTCTTTATTGGTCTGTTCAGATTTTCTATTTCTTTATGATTTAGTCTTGGAAGGTGGTATGTTTCCAGTAATTTATCCAGTTCTTCTAGGTTATCCAATTTGTTGGCATATAATTTTTTCATAGTAGTCTCTTATGATCCTTTGTGTTTCTGTGGTATGAGTTGCAATATCTTCTTTCATTTCTAATTTTATTTGAGCCTTCTCTTTCTTTTCTTCGTCTAGTGAAGGGTTTGTCAGCTTTACTCATCTTTTAAAAACCAGCTGTTAGTTTCACTGATCTTTCCTATTGTTTCTCTGGTCTCTATTTCATGTATTTCTTGCTCTTATCTTTGTTATTTCCTTCCTTCTGCTAACTTTAGGCTTAATTTGTTCTTTTTAAAAAATTCCTTGAAGTTTAAGGTTAGGTTATTTAGGATCTTTTTGTTGTTGTTGTTGTTTTGTTTTGTTTTACATGTTGCTATAAACTTCCCTCTTGGAACTGCTTTTGCTGTATCTCGTAAGTTTAGGGATATTGTATTTTTTTTTTTTTTTTTCATTTCAAGATTTTTTTTATTAACCTTCTGATTTCTTCTTTGATACATCGGTTTGCTGTTCGGGAGTGTGTTAACTTCCACATATGTGCGAATCACCCAGTTTTCCTCCTGTTATTGATTTGTAGTTTCATACCATTGTGGTTGGAAAAGATTCTTTTTATAATTTCAGTCTTCTTAAATTGGCTAAGACTTATTTTGTGACCTATTATTTGTCCTGTCTTAGAGATTGTAACATGTACACTTAAGAAGAACATGTATCCTGCTGCTGTTGGATGGAATGTTCTGTATATGTCTATTAGATCCATTTAGTCTAAAGTATAGTTCAAGTCCAACATTTCCTTATGAATTTTTTGTCTGGGTGAGTTATGCATTTTTGAAAGTGGGCTGCTAAAGCCTGCTACTATTATTTTATTGTTGTTTATTTCTCTCATCAGGTCTGGTAATATTTGCTCAATATATTTAGGTGCTCTAATGTTGTATAGGTTTATGATGGTTATATCCTCTTAATGATTGACCCCCTTCATCATTGTATAATGACCGTTGTCTCTTGTTACAGGTTTTGGCTTAAAGCGTTGCTCTTTAATTGATATTACATTGCTTATAAAAAGATTTTTATTATGCTCCTACTATGTTTTAGACATTGCGTTTTCCCTGTTGATCTACACAATTATCCTGAGGTAAGAAGTGTTATTGTCTTTTCATAAGTGAAAAATTAAGGCTCAGCAGATTGCCTGAGTTTTCCAATGTCATATAGCAAAGCACATGGCAGAAAAAGAACTGAACCTGATGCTTTGCCATTAAGCCACAGCTATCCACATAGAAGCTACTCAAATGCAAGGCTAGTTCCAAAGGTTGAAATTGAAATTCTTTGTGCATCTTCATGAAATGCTATTATGATAGAATGAAAGGAAACAACTTGTTCTTCTCTTAGCTCCTCTAAATGAAAGCAAAGGACAGACTTTCAGACTGAATCTCAATCACTGTGTGTGTGTGCCTTTTACTTGTTTGAGCCATGGTCATTATTACCCCAAACAGGAGCTCAGCTGTAGGCAGCAATGACTAGGCAACAGGCATATCTAAAACTCACTTGTTAAGAAGAGATCCAGCACCATCCCTATTCTGCAATGTTCACATACAAACACAGGCATACCTCAGAGATATTGCAGGTTTCATACCAGACCACTGCAATAAAGTGGATACCACAATAAAGCGAGTCAAATGAATATTCTGGTTTCCCAGGGCGTATAAAAGTTATGTTTACACTATCCTGTAGTCTATAAGTGTGTAGTGGCTTTATGCCTAAGAAAACAGCGAACATACTTTAAGTGAAAAATACTTCATGCTAAAAAATGCTAACCGTCATCTGACTTGTAGCAAGTCATAGTCACTGATCACAGATCACCACAGCAAATATAATAATGATGGGAAAGCTTGGAATATTGCAAGAATTACCAAAATGTGACACAGAGACGTGAAGTGAGCAAACGCTGTTGGAAAAATGACACAAATAGACTTGCTCAAGGCAGGGTTGCCAAAAACATTCAGTTTGTAAAAAAAACAAAAAAACAAAAAAAAACTGCAGTATCTGAGAAATGCAATAAAAATGCACGATAAAACAAGGTATGCCTGTGTGAAGCAGAGGTTTTCAAAATCTTTTTATTAAACAAAAAGTGCTACATTGAGAAAAATTAATAGCTTACGTGTTGCATATATCTTATATTTGACCACTTGATTCTGAATGGTTTCTTTTTAAAAATATTTTATGGGTTTTATCTGGTTTCCTTAACCAGATTGCAATTTCCTGTGGGTGATAGTCCCACACATTGTCAGAATCCTAGCAGGAATGAGAATAATTGCTATTATTTATCTGCTCTTGCTATGTGTTAGAAATGTGCTAACCACTTTACATACAGTATCTTATTTAATACTTACAACAATATTATGAGTCACAAGCTATTATTATCCCCATCTTAAATATGTGAATTTGAGGCTTCATTAGGTAGTTGTCTTAGGTCTCACAGCTCATGGGTGGCTGAGTAGTGAGTCTCAGTGCTCCTGACTTAATCCTATGAATACTCTTCCTTTAGAATGCATAGTGTCATCCTTATCCCTTACTTAAAATGAGTCACAGCAAAAATAGTCTGCCTGGAAAGTCTTCTTGCCTTCTGACTATCCCTGCCAAGATTTTGCCTACCCTGTCTTTTCCATTAAATACCTTTAGGCCTACTTCCATGAAAACTTTCCCAGTAACCACAGGCAATCTCTCTCTTTTCTGTCTTGTTGATTATTCCTCAGAAAATATCTCAAATTTGTTTCCTTATTGCTATTGTGACTGCCCTAATTCAAGCCTCCATCTTCTTTCTCCATGTTTCCAGAAATAACCTCTTAAACAAAAAGTGATTAATTTGGGTTTCCCAAAGGGTCTACTATAAAGTGAATGTTTGTGTCCTCCAAGATGTATATGTTGAAACTTAATTCCCAATGTCACGGAATCTGGAGTTCTCATGCATGGAGTTAGTGCTCACATGAGAGAGATTCCAGAGTTCCCTCACCCCTTCTGCCATGTGAGAACCTAGTGCAAAGTCTGCCATCTATGAATCAGGAAGCAGGCTCTCATCAGACATGGAATCTGCCAGTGCTTTGATGTTGGACTTCCCAGTTTCCAGAACCATAAGAAAAAGATTCTGTTGTTTATAAGCCACCCAGTCTATGGTATTCCATTACAGCAGCTCAAACAGACGAATACAGGCTCAACAGATAGAATTCAGGGGGTGGTCTGTGAACTTTAATAATAAAAATTACATCTTTATCTTCACCAACCTCAAATGGAAATTTAGCATTTCTTTCCGTTTCATTTAGCATTTCTTTTCATTACATTTCCAGAGGTAGACAACACACAACAGTAGCATTAACCCTCTGACTTGGTTCCCCATAGAAATCAGATATTTTCCATCACATTACAAGCTATTGCAAACATCTGAACATTTCATTTATGTTCATCTACTTTATAATTATAGACCCACTATGAGATCTTATATAATCAGTTAATAAAGGAGTACATATATAACTTTATCACAAATGTTTTTTTCTAAAAAATATTCTGATAAACTGTATTTCAATAGGATTACTTTCCTTTGTAATTTGAACACATTCTGAAGAGGAGACCATATGCTTCAGGAAGCTACCAAACAGGTCTAAGGCAGAAAAGTTGAAGAATCTCAGTTCTAAATGAATTCCCTGCTTTGACTACTGTGCCAAGAGTAGCATTTTCCATACTACGGCTAGGAAGTTAATTTAAAAATATAAATGGGCTCATATCACGCTCTTAGTCAAAACCTCTCATAGTTTGTCATTCTACTTTGTAGAGAACAAAAACATCTTAAAACAGCCTGTGAAGCTTGCGTGCTTTGGGCCTGCCCATCTTTCCAATTTTGTGTGTGGCCTTCTTCCCTTCCCCACACAAGCCTTCCCTAATTTTGTGGAAGCTCCAAGTTCTCTTATGCCTTACAGCTTCATTTATACAACTCCCCGGAGTATTTTTTTCCCCCATTTTCTCCATAGGCTGGTTTCTTCTCTTCCTTTAGGAGTCAGCTGAAATATTGCCTCTTTGAAGAGTCTTTACTGACCGCTTCATCCAATAATGACTTCCCTCATCATGTTCTTTCAGAGCACCCTGTTCTTTCCATTTGCAGAAAAGCGTTTCTCACAATTTATAATGACAAGCGTCGTTTATTTATTTGCTGTTTGATATATGTCTTTCCTTTTAGGCACTATGCTCTATGAAGGCAGAAACTGTATCCGCTTTATCCACTGTATGATCAGTGGCAGACACAAAGTAGACACTCAGATAACTGCTGAAGGAGTTCTCAAACAATCTTACTCAATAAATATTCTATTCAACTAATATTTATTTACTGAGTACCTGATTTGCCGGGCATAGGTCTGGATATTTGGGATAATAAAGGAACAAAATATACAAAGATTCCTGTCCTTGTGGACCTTATGTAATATTCTAGGCTTCTAATTCAGACTCAGATGAAAAAACACACACCAATTAAACTGGAAAAAATATATGAACAAGTAGTTTTTAAATGTCAGGCAACAGGTAGGACAGGACAGTGACCTGTGAGAAAAGGGAGATAAGGTAAGCCCCGTGATTGTCCCAGTTGACTGTTTAAAAAAGGGGTCCCTGGGTGGTTCAGTTGGTTAAGCATCCGACTTCGGCTCAGGTCATGATCTCACAGGTCATGAGTTTGAACCCCACATCAGGCTCTCTGCTGTTAGCACAGAGTCTGCTTCAGAGCCTCTGTCCACTCCCTTCCCCACTTGCTCTCTCTCTCTCTCTCTCTCTCTCTCTCTCAAAAGTCAATGTTTAAAAAAAAAAAAAAAAGGGAAAAATGTTTTTAGACCATGGCACAGGGAGGGGCTGCCCAAACAGAGTTCAGGGATCTCCCTGAGTTGAAGAGAGAGTAACAGAGAATAAAGTGCTACACAGACACAGAATGAGAGGGAGACAGAAAGTGTGAGCTCTGGAGGTTTCCAGAGGATTCCTTTTGAGTCATTAGCTGAATACTGATCAGCACATATGTGGGAGAAAACTGCTTGAAGCTGTACAAAAAAATTCAGAAAGGATCAACTGAAATAATCCCTAGTGATCATGTAGGGCCGGAAAAGTTTGTGCCTCCACGATCTCATAACAGATGGGGGATTGACCAGAGTCCTAAAAAGGGTATTGCTTCAGAAGGGGTACTAAATCAGCCTAGGTTAAAGGCTGTTGTGGACCCACCTGCCAGTGTTCAAAAGTAAGCCTTGAATAGATCAAACACTTCTAAGTAACTTAATTGCACTACAGAACAAAACCCCCAAATATTAAAGGGAATACAAAAAATTCCAGTATGCCACAATGTCTAGAATCCAATAAAAAAAAATCAGGCATGTAATTAAGTGTGGAAAAAAAAATCTCTCCCTTATAAGGAGAAAAATTAATCCAAAGAAAAAGACCCAGAATTGACACAGATGATAAAATTAATAGATAAGGAGGTTTGTTGTTAAAATAGCTATTTTAAATATTGTCCATACAATCGAGAAGATAGAAGAAAGCAAAACATAATAGAAAGAGACATGGAAGATATTTAAAAGACCCAAATCACATCTCTGGAGATAAAAAAAAAAAAATACATTGGATGGAATTAACAGTAGATTTAGACACCGCAGAAGAAAAGATGAGTGAATTTGAAAACGACAATAGGAACTCCTCAAAATTAAGTACAGAGAGAAAACAGGCTGATAAAATATGAACACAGAATATTAAGCTAGAAGACAACTTGAAGGGCCTGAATACACATGTAATGGGGATCTCGAAAGGAGAGGAGATAAGTTGTGGGTGGAGAAGAAGGAAGAAACAATATCTGAAGCCATAGTGGCTGAAAGAGACATAATGACTGATGAAAACAACAAGTCCACAGGTTCAAGTAACCCAGCAAACCTCAAATGAAGCAACATGAATCAAACTATACCAATATACAGCATAAAGAAATTGCTTATATAGTATTTGAGTGGGAGAATTCTATATATAATTGGTATATAGAATTTGAGTGAGAGAACAGAAAAGAAAGCATTGTAGTTATAGAGAATGTTAGAAGGTAGTAAATTTTTTAAGGAAATGGAAAGTAAAGCAGGGTAAAAGAGATTATGAATGTGTGTGTGTGCAGTGGGGGTGGGGAACAGATTACAATAATTGGGCTTAATTGAGAAGGTAATTAATCTTTGGGTAAAAACTTACAGAAAGAAAGGGAGGCACTGACTTGCACTGGAAAGGAGCACTCAGAATGCTGGTGTGGAGAACACGGAGTACTTTTGGGGAGTCAAGGGAGGAAGCAGAGATTGCCCTGGAGTCTACCGCTGTAATCTAAGAGAGAGGTGGCGGTGGTTCAGAAGTGGTGTGAAGTAATATAATTCTAGATAAACGGTATTTGAATGTAGACTCACCAGGAATTTATGACAGACTGGAGATAGGATATGAATGCAAAAGAACTTGTAAGGATAATTCTTAAAGTTGTGGGACTGAACAAGTAGAAAGACGAAGCTGTTCCCATTTCAGCTGGTGAAAGCTGCAAGGAGAGAAGTTTTGGGGGTGAGATCAAGAATACAGGTTCGGTTTGAAATTAAAATGCTACCAGTGGGATATACAGTGCTGGAGTTTGAGAGAGATGTAGATGAGAGCTATAAATTTGGGAGTCAGGGCCCTACAGATGGTGGATAAAGCCTTGGGAAGGAATAAGATCATCAAGAGAGCATGTTTAGATAGAAAAAAGAGGGACAAGGACTGAACCCCAGGACACTTCTGGCTTCTGTAGAGCCAGAAAAGGGATTTTAGATGGAGTAGCCTGTGAAAGTGGGGGCTGCTGAGAGCCAAATGCTGAAGAAAATGCTTCAAGGCATAAGGAATCATTAACCATGTCAAATGCTACCAGTAGGCCACGTCCGATGAAACTGAGAATTGACTTAGTTAGATTTAGCCAACTGCAGCCCTCAGCAACCTTGGTGAGAGAAGGTTTAAGAGAATGGTGGGAGTGAAAGTCTCACTGAAAAGGTTGAAGAGCAAATTGGGGGGCACGTGGGTGGCTCAGTCAGTTGAGCACCTGACTCTTGATATTGGCTCAGGTCATGATCCCAGGGTTGTGGGATCGAGCCCCATGTTGGGCTCTGCACTGAGTGTGGAGCCTGCTTAAGATTCTCTTCTCTCCTTCCATCCCTCCCACCACTCGTGCTCTTTCTCTCTAAAACAATAATGAAAAAAAAAAAAAGAGCAAATGGGGCCTCCTCCTCCTTCATGAACAGTTCAGTCTTAAAGAGATTGGTGGGACTAAGCACGGGGGGCTCCACACTAGGTCAGAGGCCCAGGGTGGGATGTCAGAGCTTAAGCAGGGTGAGGAGAGCATCTGTACAGGGGATAGGAGTGTAGGAGCCCAAGTGGGAGGCGAATGCATGCATGTTGGGAGGAGAGGCCATGGAATATGGGACCTTGGTTCCCTACAGGAGAGTTGACCAAATAAGGACAAGGGGAGCCAGGACCCTCTCTGTCAGTGAAGGAAGTTACAAATACAGGAAGTGGAAAAGCTAGAATGTACTGTGGTGTAGGACAGGACCTGGTGGTGTCGGTGTGAACTCATGCTTACGTATACATGGATACACAAAGAAAGAAAGAAATGCAGATGTAAAAGTGTGTGTGTGTGTGTGTGTGTGTGTGTGTAGTATTCTCTAACTCCGTCCACTGAGAGGAACTAAGAGTAGCAACACCTCAAACGTTTCAGTAATGACAACACCTAGCATCCAGAGTTTCATTTCTAAACACCATTCTCATAGGAACGAGTGCTCTTGGAGAAAGGATGATTCTAGGGCTGGAGCAGGAAAATAACAAGAGGCCCCTACACCATCATCTTTTTGTACCAAACACTAAGGAGGCACTCAAACAATGATGGAGTCATGTCAAAAGGACACGGTAGCTAGCTTCTCAGTCTGTGCCAATTAAAACATCAAAATAATTGATGGCAGTAGCAGATTATAAACCACCGAATAAAAGAGGAAACCATGAGTCCATACCAATATAATTAAATACGTTTTTAAAAATAGAATGTTTGTGGGGCGCCTGGGTGGTTCAGTCGGTTAAGCATCCGACCTCGGCTCAGGTCACGATTTTGTGGTTTATGGGTTCGAGCCCCACACTGGGCTCTGTGCTGACAGGTCAGAGCCTGGAACCTGCTTCAGATTCTATGTATCGCTCTCTGTGCCCCTCCCCTGCTCACACTTTGTCTCTTTCTCCCTTAAAAATAAATGAACATTGAAAAATTTTTTTAATAAAAGAATAAAATGTTTGTTGAGGGGTAGGATAGTTATAGATCTCAAGGTCCCTCCCCCCAAATACAAATGTTTCTGAACTACAAAAGACAAAAGAACTTTACATGAAGAAACTTGAAAATAACACCTTAATTAAGTAATCAAAGTTAACATCACAGTGACAATTTGAAATCACATGTCACGGATAGGATGCAATGAGACAAATATCCCCATCAATTCTATATTAATGCCCCAGTTTTGTTAACTGAATTTAATCATGAAGAAATACTAGACAAACCCAAATTGAGTGGTATTCCACAAAACAGACGGCCCATAATCTTCAAAAGTGCCAAGGTCATGAAAGTCAAGGAAGTCTATGGACAGGACAACTAAATGCAACACATGATTCTGAACTAGGTTCTTTTGCTAAAAGGGATATTATTATTATTAGGGTGATTTGCAATACTTAAATGAGGTCTGAGGATTAGAAAGTAGCAACATATCAATGTTAACTTTCTAATTCTGATGACTGTACTTTATGATTATGTAGAAGAATGTTTTTACTTACAGAAAGTACACACTAAAGTATTTGGAAGTGATGGGGCAGCTGTTGACAACTTATTTTCAAATGGTTCAGGGGAAAACAAAATTCTTTGTACTATATTCGCAACCCTGTTGTACCTTTGAGATTACTTCCAGAGGAAAAATAATGTTTCAAAAGAAAGGGAAAATCAGAGGTAGTGAATACAGACAACTTTTTCAAGAAGCTCTGCAAAGCAGAGTAAACAAATGAGGCAGCTGCTGGGAGAGGAAGTGGGCAAGTCAAGAGAAAAAAATTAAAAATTTTATTTAAGGGGGTGCCTGGGTGGCTCAATCAGTTAAGCATCTGATTTTGGCTCAGGTCATGATCTCACGGTTCGTGAGTTCAAGCCCTATGCTGGGCTCTGTGCTGACAGCTCAGAACCTGGAGCCTGCTTCAGATTCTGTGTCTCCCTCCCTCTCTCTCTCTGCCCCTCCCATGCCCATGCTCTCTCTCTCAAAAATAAACATTAAAAAATTTTTTCTTCAAGATGGAGAAATAACACTGTGTCTGTACATTGTTGGAGCTGATGAAACAGAGAACCAAGACTGATGATTTAGGATGGGCAGATGGTGGAGCGTGTCCTCAGGCAGGGAGATGACATCTGTTGCACAGGTAAAGGAATTACATTTGATAAGCGTGTGCATGTCCCCAGACTGACCACTGCTGACGCCCAGCTATCCAGCAATCTCTCCAAATGAGACCGGGGCTGAGAACACCAGAGGAAAGAAAGGGTCACTCCACACAGTCCCAACAAAGGCTGCCACACTATGATTTTAGCCTCTGAAAACATAGGGAGCCACCCTAGGCAGATACCATGACAGCTCTGAGAAGCAGGTGTTAGGGTAAAAGTCAGACCCAAGAATTTAAACAGTATGTAAGGATATACATCTGTCTTCATTACATTCTGAAATCGAGACGCATTTTAAAATTGATGTCGCAAAATGCTTGCAAGCCATCGGGCAAAGAAGTAAGCACTGACAGGTGGTTACTGCCTATGTATGCGGGAAGTCTCATGTGTGAGATGGCAATCAACTCTCTCAGTTGAGTTGCCTGCACTAAAGTCACCACCCAAAGTTGACTTAACTTTAACTTGTTGCTTTAAAGGACCTCAAAGATTGTGCTGGGATGGAGGCTTGAAATAGGAAGTTATTATGAACATTGAACATCGCCCGTCATAGGCCTGGTGACGTGCCTGAAGGCAAAGAAACTGCCAACCTCTGGAAGAGACAGAATTTCCAAAGTAGGAGAGATTGGTGTGACATTTGTCTAGAAAGGTCTTTTGCTCAGGTCAAAAGCAACTGGCTACTTTTAAGCCTTCATTTTTCTTTGAACCATTAATATGTAATTCATGTAAGAAAAAATGCAAATGTTCAGTTTAACACTAGTGAATGTAGAAGAAACCTCAGTATTCTTTGACATGCTTCTCAACATCATGGTGTCTGCATCACTGTGGGTGGCCATAATTGAGTAGAAAGGATCTTTCCTGGGTGTGAGGAGTACCTGGGGTCAAACTTTGATTGCAATACTACAGAAAGTAAAATTGTACGGATAAATATCTACTATTTTTTATTTATAAAATAATGAGTGAATATTCTAAGTCCTCTTCCCCTCTCCTCTTCTCCAAGGGTGGTATTAAACTAATGTTGTATCTATAGGATTTTTTTTTTTAATTTTTTTTCAACATTTATTTATTTTTGGGACAGAGAGAGACAGAGCATGAACGGGGGAGGGGCAGAGAGAGAGGGAGACACAGAATCGGAAACAGGCTCCAGGCTCCGAGCCATCAGCCCAGAGCCTGACGCGGGGCTCGAACTCACGGACCGCAAGATCGTGACCTGGCTGAAGTCGGACGCTTAACCGACTGCGCCACCCAGGCGTCCCTATAGGATTTTTTCTTAAAGGAAATAGAATGATATTTTTGAAATTAATAACTTCAAAATAGTCACCAAAAAAGTACATTTATTTAATAAAAAAGAAAGACGCTGAAAAGCGTCACCCAAAATAGTTACATTTTTAAAAAGGGAGACTTCATCTGGCCTGAAAACTGGGCTATCCAGAGAAATTCATTTTCTAGGGATTTCAAATCATCAAGGTTTAACAGTACTTCTGTAGCCCCTAGGTACAATGTGTAAGGCTAAGCATGTGTGTGGTGCTTAACAAATACCTACTGAGTTTTTAAAAGTTATATCAACTGTCATAAAAATGAAGTGCCAAGCTCCATTATTAACGTATGTGTGAATTCAATTTAAAATTTTTTGTTTCATTATCCGCAAATTGAAAGAATTAGGACTGGCCAATGCTGAACACAACCCTTTCCTCTTTAAGTCCTTTGACATACTGTACTGATTTTATAGTCCCTGAAAATTCTCTCAATTGGCCTATGAGGAGGACAGTATCTTATTCTCCCTAATAAATCAAATGCAAGCATTTTGGGGAAGAGATGTTAAAACTTTCATTTCAAATGCTGGAGAAAAACTTCAAAAGCCCCAAACTTAGGACGTATGTCCCCTCTCTAGTACCAAGTGTGATGTCTAACTGGTCTTTTTTCAGTACCATTTTTTTTTCATGATTGGTACAATTCTAATCTTTTATGAATCAATCATCAGAAAGATGATTTCTTCCTCTCTCTCTCTCTCCCTTTGCCCCTCCCCCAGCCTCTAAGAAAAAGGAACCTTTGTCTTTAATTCAATAATTTACACATATTTGTCAGTTATGAAAATCGGGTCTATTTTTATGTTGAACTGTTTTAAAAAGAAGGTGTACTATAAACGCTGGCTACTTATAATCATACTATGACATGAAACTATTTGCCCGTCCTCTCTTCATTTTTGCATTTTAGTCAAACTTCTCCTGTGATCACAGTTTTATTTAGCCAGTTATATTCAGGCTTGCAATTTCCCAAACCATAAATGTCACTGGAAATGTCACATGGAGTATAGCTCCTGATGTCCTGTTATATGACATTCTTAGCACATGAACTTAAAGTTATCCACTCAAAAAGAGTTTCTGGAATGCCTGAGTACTTCACTGCCCTGACGGATGCAGACAGGTGAATGACATGGTCTTTGACTTTGAGGACTGTAGTCTAGTTGGAAAAATTTGTTTGATGAAAATGGTCAGAATGGCAAGAGATTCACGGACAAATGGGGATTGGAGCTGACCCTTAAAAGGGGAGTAAGATTTGGACAGGGTCTTAGTCAATTCAGGTTCTGTAACAAAATATCGTAGAATGGGTGGATTATAAACAACAGAAATTTATTCCTCACAGTTCTGGAGAGTGGAAAGTCTAAGAACAGAGTGCTGGCAGATTCAGCATCTGGCAGGAGTCCACTTCCTGGTTCAAAGATGTTTTCTTACTATTACCTCCCACGATGGAAAGGATGAGGGACCTCCCTGGGTCTCTTTTTTTTTTTTTTTTTTTTTTTTTTTTAATTTTTTAAAATATTTATTTATTTATTTATTTATTTATTTATTTATGAATGAGACAGAGAGAGACAGAGCACGAGCAGGGGAGGGGCAGAGAGAGAGGAAGACACAGAATCTGAAGCAGGCTCCAGGCTCTGAGCTGTCAGCACAGAGCCCGACGCAGGACTCGGGCCCACGGACCGCGAGATCATGACCTGAGCTGAAGTTGGACGCTCAACCGACTGAGCCACCCAGGCACCCCGTGGGGTCTCTTTTCAAAAGGGCGCTAATCCTATTCATGAAGGCTCACCCCTCCTGACCTAATCATCCTCCAAAGGCCCACCTCCAAATACCATCATATTGGGGGTTAGGATTTCAACATATGAACCTTTTTTTTTTTGAGGAGTCGGGGATACAAACATTGAGTCTGTAGTAGATATGAAAAGAATAAGGAGAAAGGCAGTCTCAGTGAGGGACCCAGAATAACAAGAGAGGTGGGAATTTACAGAGCATATTCTTGGGGGAGCAAGGGGGAGTAAGGGGAGCAAGTTGGAAGGGTCTATTTGGGACAAATGAGAAATAAATTTGACGTTTTTATGTGGGGTCAATTTATGGAGCATCCAATTAGTTAAGAAGCACTCATTTCACCCACGCCCCTGGCCTTGGCTTTCTTTTTTTCTTACATCTACATTATTCTTCATTATGCTAACCATGCCCTCCGTCAGAAAGCATCTTTCCAGCCTACAATGATTCTCACTCCTCCTTAAGTATCCATTCCTTTCCCATTCATGTGGGTGTGTTAATTCCTAGGAGCAATGTTTGTGCAATGTGGTTCTATTCTAATGTCCATTGATTAGAGCTGTAGATGGCTCACTCTTGCTAGTACAGAAATGCCACTCTAGGAATATGCACTTGAAAAGGAATTAAATCAATCTATCACCTCTTCATGGAGGTGGAAGTGACATGGGATCCTGGGAGCTGTGGGCAGCCATCATATCTGCCACATGGAACAGGCAGCTGAGAAATCTATTCTTGGGAAAAAAAAGAGACACACAAAGGGAGGCAGAGACATGTAACAGAGCTCTCCCGGTTTCCAATGGGCTTCCAGCTCTTATTTCTATTGCTTACCCAGCTACATTTCTGCTCTTGGAATCTGAGACACACTGTATCTTTTATAATCAATCCCCTCTTCCTGCTTAAGTGAGCTTGGGTTAGGCTCCTATTATTAGAAACCCAAGAAGCCCTAATATAGTGGTGAATAAATAGATTTACTGAAGTCCTGCTGTCCTTTACTTTTGGACATGCTCTCTCAACTTGTGCTCGAAGGACAAGCTTCCTTTTATTTGTCTCTGCTCAACATCAGTGTGAGAATATTGCTGTTTCATACATCTGAGTGTCACAGTTCTACGCCCCTCTCCGTTCCTGTCGCCAGATCCCTTCCCAGCTTCCTTAAGTTTTGTCTTTACTTTCTGTCCTTGAATTAAATGCTAACAAAGAAACACAGAAAGGCTGGGAGTATAATTTATATATGCCTGAGGCTTATGAACAGATAATGGATTCATTAGCCCAATTCTCCCAGGACCTGTGATGCAAAGGGATAGGACACAAGAAGGTTTAAAAATGAATATGCTATTCAGATCCTCCTACTGTACAGCTTCTCTCTGCAGCCCAAGTTATTCTGGAGGCCACAGGAGGGATAGGGCCGTGCCTGCTGATGGGACTCTGGAAGCTTCAGGGCCACTGTGTTCCCTGTCCCCTGTTTCTTGTGGCTTCAGCCACAGTGGGCTCTGTCACATGTACATACCACCACCACTGCCCTTTATAGCTTAAAGAGGTCACTACTCTGACTGCAAAATCACAAACATGGGATCTTCAGAGAGAAGCCCTCTCTTGCTGATGGGATCATGCATGCATAGCAGGTGGAGAAGCCTGAGTGCTCAGAAGCCTTTGAAGGGACTCCTGAAGGCACATACCCCAGCCCTAAACCATCTAGCTGTCAACTCTGTCAACACAGTCGCAGTTTAGCCAACAGCTGAACTAAAAATAATCTGACACTTCACCACAGCGTGCCTGCCTGGCTCTGATGTGCAGAACAAATACAGAAATACAAGCTGCTGCTGTATTTCCAACAATGTGAGGTCTAATGACATAGTGAGGGTCCAGAAATTTGGATATGAAGATTGCCTAGGAAGATCACCACCCAGGGCCCGCTTTATTAGATGAACGCTTCGTCTCTCTTGCTGTGGTGATTCCTTTGGTGTCTTCGGAAGAAGTATACAAAGGGAATTGGGGTGTGGTGCTGGCTTCTTTCTGATGATATTTGGAGATTATGCTTCTTGGCTATCTTATTTATGTCAGTGATAGGTCATGTTCATATTTTCTGTAACCGCTTCCTAGACTAGGAAGGGGGATCAAGGAGATCCTTGAGGGCAAGAGCCATGTTTTCATCTTTATCTGTCTCTGTCTCTCTAGGACCTAGCAAAGGTCTGGCAATTCAAAAAGCTGTCAGTAAAATATTTGTTAGATAAAAGAATAGATGAACAACTGACAATCAGTAAAAATCCAACCTTATGATGAGGGTCTGGGAAAGCTTCTCAAAGGATGTAATGATTGGTCTGAGCCTTCAAGGAGTCACCAGAGTTAGTAAAGCAGAGAGACAGAAAGAAGGTGAGTGAATGTTCCAGGCATTTGAAATTTCCATCAAGAGCATCAGAAGTGGCTCAGTATGGCAGGTTGGCAAAAAGAAGGGGATGAAGCTGAAAAGAGGGGCAGAGGCCAGAAGCACCTTGCATACTCTGCTAACGGTTTGGACTTTATTTTATAGGTGATGGGAAGCATGAAAAGATTTTCTGTAGGAAAGGAACATAATGAGATTTTCTTATAGAAAATTTTCATTGGCAGCAATGTGGAGGATAGTTGATGGCACGGATGGAGACAGGGTTGAGATGGGATTTCAGGGATCAACTAGGAGCCCCTTGTAGCCAGTCAGTCACTCAGGTGAGGGAGGATGGAGATCTGACTTATGGCTGAACAGGCCTATTTCTGTCTTCTCTCTCCCACTGCCAGCTTTTCATCACCTCCAGTACCATCACATCCTCCTTCGGGAGCAGATCTGAGAATGCTGAAGAGTAACAGAAAATGCCAACCACAACAGTGCCTCACAAACACTTTTATCTTAGTTGGGGTGCCCTGAAAGGCAAAGTGACATTTTCCAGAAGGTCCATGGGCAGAACCTTCCTCTGTCCCCGTCCCTCCCAAAGAAGAACTAAATGTCTCATTTTGATGTGACAATCCTTGAACAACCTCACTTCTCTCAGCAGTCACTGTGCTACTTTTTCAGCAAGGGGGTAAGAAAGAAGAGGCAAAAGGAAAAGACGAGATGAAGAAGGTGGTAAAGGAGCAAGGCAGATGGTGAGGACCCTTTATTTATCTCATTCATGAATAAAGAAGAAGAGTTAAAGCTGTTGAAAGAAGAGAAGCTGTTTACATCTTATAGCCCCATCATCAGAACTCAAAAAAGAAGATTAAAATAGATAGATGTCCATGGATATTTGCTTAGCTTACTTATGAGGGAATACCATCTCCCCCTTCACTCTCTAGCATGTATCTGATAGGAGTTAGAAGGAACAAACCCTGGGTACCAGGCTGCCTCAGTCGGGTGAGCATGCAACTCTTGATCTCAGGGTCATGAGTTCAAGCCCCATGGTGGGTGTAAATTTTTACTTAAATTAAAAAAAAAAAAAAGGACCAAATCCCTTCCCCTAGGTTCTTAACCTTGGCTTTACATTGAAACTAAGTGATAATTAAAAACAAAACACACACACACACACATACACACACACAAACCTGATGCCTGAATCATAACTCAAGAGATTCTGACTTAATTGGTCTAGAGTGTCATTTTGGAATTGATCTTTTCACAGAGTTCCCTGAGTAATCTGAGTGTACAGGTGGGTGGAGAACTATTGTTCTAGACCAGGGGGTCAGTCAAGTTTTCAGTAAAAGGCCAGAGAGTAAACATTTTATGTTTTGAGGGCCACGTGGTCTCTGTTGTAACTACTCTGCTCTGCTGTTGTAGTGGGAAAGTAGCTACAGACAATATGTAAATTAATGGCTATGTTATAATAAACCCTTATTTATAAAAATAAATGTTCTGGCTCATGAGCTTTAATTTACTGACCCTTGATCTATAAGCATACTCCAAAGGTTGGGTAGATAGTTTAGGCTGCTAACTCAGGTATGGAAAAAATAGTAAAAATATTCTAGTTTTAAAAAGAATTTGGGGGGTGCCTGGGTGGCTCAGTTGGTTAAGCGTCTGACTTCAGCTCAGGTCATGATCTCGCGGCCCGTGAGTTCAAGCCCCGCATCAGGCTCTGTGCTGACAGCTCAGAGCCTGGAGCCTGTTTCAGATTCTGTGTCTCCCTCTCTCTCTGACCCTCCCACGTTCATGCTCTGTCTCTCTCTGTCTCAAAAATAAATAAACGTTAAAAAAAAAAATTTAAAAAAAAATAAAAAAATAAAAAGAATTTGGCACTTGGAAGAATGTTCTAGTGTTATTTTAATAAAATGAGATACATTTCTGAGTTTCACTTGATAAAATACTTTCATTTACCCACTATGCTGTTTGACTTCTCCTTAGGGAGACCATGTGTGATTTCAGTGTTTTGAAGAAAAGAAATCCAATGAGGTATAAAAGAGTGAAGAATTATAACCTGCAGTAGTGAATGGAAGGATTAATCATGACAGGATTAATCAAGAGAGACACTTAAACTTAGAGCCTAAACCAAGACAGAAAAGTTAAAACCCAAATAAGAAGACAGTCTCTACAAAGTTGGGGAGGTCAACTGGTGACCTGATACGTTTTGTGTGTTCTCCAATCTCCTTGGCTAGATCTCAGCCATGAGCCAAAGTTTTTCATTTGTTTGCTTTGCTGTTATTGTTTTGTTTTTAAGTCTACATGGAGAACCAGTTTTTTTTTTTTTAATTTTTTTTTTTTCCAACGTTTATTTATTTTTGGGACAGAGAGAGACAGAGCATGAACGGGGAGGGGCAGAGAGAGAGGGAGACACAGAATCGGAAACAGGCTCCAGGCTCCGAGCCATCAGCCCAGAGCCCGACGCGGGGCTCGAACTCATGGACCGCGAGATCGTGACCTGGCCGAAGTCGGACGCTTTAACCGACTGCGCCACCCAGGCGCCCCGAGAACCAGTTTTAATTTATGCTGTCATTTCATTTGAGAGAAATCTGGAGAAAGCAAAGACACATTAGAAAAGTGAACGTTTGCCCAATCATTAAGTTTCTCTCTTGCCCTCACTGCTTTCATCACTCTCGATAGAAGGGAAGTCAAGTGACAGGTGGCTGCAAGCCACGCTCCTCATAATCGAGGTTGGAGGAGTGGTGTGGGTTACGTGGTCCTCACCTTTATCCTATCGATGTTGGCCTCCATCTTCAGCTGTTCTACCAGCTTCCTGGCTTGTGCTATGCTGGCGGTGTTGTTGCTGGCCATTGGAATGCTGGGTAGGCTTTTCAGATACACTGAAAGAAAACAGGAAGGAAGAATGCATCAGGGAATTCATGGGCTGCCAAATGCACAGGCTCATCATATCCGGGGGTGTCGAAAGAGTGGCTGTGGTCAGGTCTGGCTCTCCCAGCCCTCTACAGCCCCAGTCCAGCACTGAGTCTGATTGCAGGCAGACCAGAAGATGAGGTGTGTTTTTCCAAATACCTGCCCCCCCACCTCACTGCCCTGCCCCTGCCCCCCCCCACATCCATCTGCACTTCTTCCCCTTCTTCAGAGAAGCACAATGAAGCACAATGAAACACAATGTTTATGAAATCCCTTAGAATAAGATGTACTGCTGAATCAAGAAAGCAAGTCATTAAAGTTGTTATCTTATGAAATGAGTTCAAAATAGTAAGGGCGACAATTTACATTATTACTGCTGTTATTTTTCAGGTGCTATTGTCAGATACTCTGTTAAGTGCCCTCAGAGGGTAAACAATGGAAGGCAAGCAGAGAGAGGAATGGTACATTATATAATCCTTTAGGACTAAAGACACCATGTTTGCAATGTTCTCCTGATAGGCTCAAACACCAGCTTTATAGTTAACTGTAATCACCTCAGCCTATTATACTGCAAGGACTCTATACAGGATGTGTGGCTTTTCAGTGTTGTTTATCCAGCATTTAAAAAAAAATAGTCATTTCTCTCTACTCTATTTGAAATATGGCTAGATTCACAACCATGTACTTGATTCACAACTTTTCATTTATAACAACAAGGGGGAAGGACTGCCATGTCTGAATTGTTAATTACATCAAGGAGTTCACAGAATTCTGGTGAATTCTTTATTAAGTATAATGGACTTATTACTTTTCTAAATATGGAAATGGAACACAAATGTTCAGAGAGTGGAATTCTGCACCTATGTAAATTGTGAGATGGTTTCTTTGCCTCTGGCTTTGCCAGATTTCCTCCCCATCTTTGCTCCCATCCCCTTCAGGTCCTATCCCAATTTCATTTTCTCTTCTAATTCTTTCTTGACCCACCATCTCATTTGATTTTTGTCATTCATCTCAGAAAGTACCCTATTTTATTTTTGGTACCCATTTCCCCCACATTCTGATCACGTCTCGCTCTATGTTAAGGTGCCATATGCTATTTCAGGACTGTCTGTATAGATGTGCCCCTCATGGTCACTGACACCCAACAGTGAAGCAATGTCTGAGAGCAGCAATTTAACTAGAGTGCATGACACAAGAAATGAGAGGCATTAAAGCCTTGCTTCAGTCAACAGTTGAATCTTGCTCTGAAGACATTATATTAAAAACTGTGACTTCTGCTAGCTTTGGGCAGTATTTTAATTCAGGGATAAAGTATAATCAGGCTACCATCACAAAAAGGAAAGAGAACACATAGAAAACCTGGGGAAGGAAGAATGACCCATAGTAAGTTCAATGCAAGACTCTCTTATTCAGTAAAAATCAAGAAACAATTTTTAATGACCAAAAAAGCATAAGTATGCAAATTATTTCCTTTGGTTCTTATATCTTGGCATCTTCTTCTTCAAGACAAAAGAAGAAATTATGTATAACTCTCTGTAAACAAAGAGGTCCCTTCATAGTGTTATTTTATAAAGAATACTGCAAAATCAGCCACCCCAACGGCATTTACAGTATAAACTGGAAGATAATTAACTGTTCTCTCAACTTATTTTCAAAGGCGTCAGAGACAATAAAGTGGGAAGGAAGACTGAAGGGATTTTGAAGCCACAAAGATCTCTGAGCACTACTTTCATATGCTTGAAGATCAAGGGAGGGATCTTTATGTAAAAACAAAAAAAAAAAAAAAAGGAGAGGCTTTGACAATTACGATTTCATCAGCATAATTAGGGACCCAATCATCTCCCCCACAGGGAAATTACGTATCCCCAAATGGAATAAAAATCTAACACCCTTGCAAAATGTCACAAGACCAAGATGGAATTTTGAATTACCGAGTTAGGGTAGTCTAACTCTTTCATTCATTCAAAGTCGGAAGTAGTTATGATCCACAAGACCCTGGACACTGTTCTGTGAAGTTAACATCTCTTCTGAATTAGAATTTATCACACTAGAATACAAATTATCACAGAATTATCAAATACTCATTGGCCCTGAGGGAGCTTTGGGAGTCTGGCCAGCTATTCTTCTGCCCTTGAATTTAAGCCAGATTACGTAGCAACTTGTGTCAGAGACCACGGCTTGCCTCCAAATAGTCAAATACTGCTTCTCCTCTTCTTCATTAGTAATGACAATTTTTTTTTCCTTTTTAACAGAGACCACAAGAACCCTGAATTTTAGCTGGGCAGACTTTACTGAAATATATATTCTCCGGTCTCCCTTGCAGGCCGTTATAGCTCTACGACCAAGTTTTGGCCAATAAGATATAGGCAGAAGTGCCCTTGAAGGGAGCGGGGTGTGTTCCTTGCCTCCCTTTCCTCCTGCTACTGGCCTAGAAGACAGTCTTGTTGGCTATAGTGCTCCATCTTGAACTGTTAGGTTTCACACCAGGGTGAGAAGGAAAGATCCGGGTGCTTACTGACACTGTAGAGCCACAATACCAGATGTGACCTGGTTATATAAAGAGAAATAAGTACTATTTTGTTTATACCACCATTATTAAGAGTTTTTCAGCTCTTGGACAACAGATCTGCCACTGAGCAAATGACTGATTATTTTCATGTGAATATCCAGGAAAGTCTGTGTCCTAATGCCTTTTCATGTTCCTTGGGAAAGCTATGGCTGTCCCAAGGAGACTGAGACAGAAAATGTCTGAGTTTTCTATTGCTCCTGTATCACATTACTACAAATATAGGAGCTTAAATAATAGGAATTTATTATCTTACAGCTCTAGAGGTCAGAAGTCTGAAGTAGGTCTCACTGGACTAAAATCCAGGTGTCAGCAGGGTTGTATTCCTTCTGGAGGCCCTAGGGGAAAATTTGTTTTCTTGACTCTTCCTAGCTTCTAGGGGCTACTACTGGTGTTCCTTGGCCCTATCCTTCATTTTCAAAGCTAGCAAAGGTGAGTTGAGTTGTTCTCATATCATATCACTCTGACCTCTTCTGTTGTCATATCTCCCTCTGACTCTCCTCTGCTCCCTTCTTCAAGAACTAATTTACGCCTGGCCCACCTAGATAATCCAGGACAATCTCCCCATCTTCAGGTCAGCTGACTAGCAACCTTAATCCCAGCTGCAACTTTAATTCCCCTTTGCCATATAACGTAGCATATTCACACATACCAGGAATGGAGACATGGGCATTTTGGGGGGGGCCTTCATGCTACTTACCATGGAAGAAGACCCCTGTACAAACAGAAAAGAGAAGTGGGGAGGTGAGGAATGAGATGGAAAAAGAAGAGGGATGGGGCAGGATGCAAGTCTGAAAATGTTGGGAAGAAAACACACTTGAAACCTAAATGGACTTAAGAGTAAAAGTAAACACAGGTTTTCGTTTTCGTTTGAGGAAGACACA
This sequence comes from Puma concolor, assembly GCF_028749965.1. Classification (NCBI taxonomy): domain Eukaryota; kingdom Metazoa; phylum Chordata; class Mammalia; order Carnivora; family Felidae; genus Puma; species Puma concolor. The sequence continues at coordinate 49,024,019 of NC_141672.1, forward strand.
GCATCAATGTTCTTGGTTTACCATATGACCCAACAGAGTCTAGTATCACTTTTGGAATCGCTCTGTGCATTTTCTTCTTTTGTGTATCCAGTTGCTTTCCCATAACATCCCCCTCCTGGAGATAGAAAGCACTACACAGTCCTAGACCAGTGTTCCAAAGAAGGATGTTTTCCTAAAAAGTGGCTATGGTAAGAAAAGTTAGCCTGTCTTCTAAGCTTGATGTATTTGGACAATGTGTCACGTGTGCGTAGGTGCACGTGCACACACACACTCAGAACCCTTCTCTTCTCATAAAACTGAAACTCTGTACCCAGTAAACAGTAACTCCCATTATTTCCTCCCCTTAGCCCTAGAAACCACTATTCTACCTTCTGTTTCTATGATTTTGGCTACTCTAGGTGCCTCGTAGAAGTGGGATCATACAGTATCTTTTTATGACTGGCTTCTATCACTTAGCATAATGTCCTCAAGTTTCATGTACATTGTAGCATGAATCAGAATCACCTTCCTTTTTGAGGCTGAATAATATTCCACTACATGTACATACCACATTTTGTTTTCCCATTCATCTATTGATGGACACGTCCATTGCTTCCATGTTTTAGCTACCATGAATAATGCTGCTATAAACATGGGTGTACAACTATCTCAATTCTTTCGAGTATACACCTCAAAGTAGAGTTGCTGGATCATATGGCCAATCGATTTTTAGCTTTGTGAGGAACAGCCATATTATTTCTCATAGCAGCTATACCATTTTACATTCTCACCAAACGTGCACAAGGGATCCAAATTGTCAGCTTTCCCAATACTCATTATTTTCCATTGCTTTTGTTTTTGGCAGTAGTTATCTTAATGGGTGTGAGGTAGTATTTCAGTGTGTTTTTGATTGGCCTTCCCTAATGATTAGTGATGATGAGCATCTTTTCATGTACTTATTGACCATCTGTAGATCTCCTGTGTTGAAATGTCTATTCAAGTCCTGTGCCTCTTTTTGTTTTTGTTTTTAATGTTTTATTATTTTTAGGTAATCTCCACACCCAGCATGGGCCTCAAACCCATAAACCTGAGTTCAAGAGTCACATGCTCCACTGACTGTGCCAGCCTGGTGCCCCTCTTTGCACATCTTTTTTCAAGTTTATTTATTTTGAGAGAGAGAAAACAAGAGAGAGTGGGGGAGGGGCAGAGAGAGAGGGAGAGAGAATCCCAAGCAGGCTCCACTCTGTCAGCGCAGAGCCTGATGCGGGGCTCAGTCCAACAAACTGTGAGATCACGACCCAAGCTGAAATCAGGAGTCAGATGCTTAACCAACTGCCAACTAGATGCCCCTGCCCATTTTTGAATCAGGTTTTTTGCTGTTGAGTTTTAGGAGTTCTATATATATTTTGGATATTAATCTGGTACCAGATAATACGGGGTTTGTAAACATTTTCTCTCATTTAACAGATTGTCTTTTTACTCTGTTAATAGTGTGCTTTGATGCACAAGAGTTTTTAATTTTCATAAAGTCCAATTTTCTTTTGTTGCCTGTCCCTCTGGCATCATATTCAAGAAGTCATCAAATTCAATGTTGTTAAGTTTCTGCCCTATGTTTTCTTTTGAGAACTTTATAGTTTTAGCTCTTACGTTTATGTCTTTGATGCATTTTGAGTTAATTTTTGTATGGGGTGTTGGGTAAGGGTCCAACTTCATTCTTTTGCACGTGGATAGCCAGTTTTCTCAGCACCATTTGCTGAAAAGATTGTCTTTTTCAAGTTGAACGGTCTTGCACCCTTGTTGAAAATCATTTAACCATAAATGTGAGGGTTTATTTCTGGGCTCTCTATTCCTAAGTTAATTCTATTCTAAGTTAGTCCCTAAATATTTTATTATTTTTTAAAAATTTTTTGGAATGTTTATTTATTTTTGAGAGAGACAGAGCATGAGCGGGGGAGGGGCAGAGAGAGAGAGGGAGACACAGAATCCAAAGCAGGCTCCAGGCTCCGAGCTGTCAGCACAGAGCCTGACGCGGGGCTTGAACTCACGAACTGTGAGATCATGACCTGAGCCGAAGTCGGACCCTCAACCGACTGAGCCACCCAGGCACCCCAATATTTTACTATTTTTTAATGTTTATTTATTTTTGAGGGAAAGAGAGGCAGAGTGTGAGTGGGGGAGGGGCAGAGAGAGAGGGAGACACAGAATCCAAAGCAGGCTCCAGGCTGCAAGCTGTCAGCATAGAGCCCAATGTGGGGCTCGAACCTGAGCCAAAGTCAGTTGCTTAGCTGACTTGGCCACCCAGGTGTTCCAATATTTTAGTAGTTTTGACATTCTTGTCAAATGGAGTTTTTTACTTAATATCCTTTTAAGACTATTCATTGTTAGTGTATGTAAACGTTACACCACAGATTCCTAATGGGGAAGACAAAAGCTTTTGTCTTTCATCTCTACCTGAGCTGACAGGGGCTGTATGCCATGAGAAGTGTTGTTGAGAAAAAGGTGTTGCACATTGTGAGCATATCGGGCCAAGAAAAGTGTTGACAAAGTGCTTAGGCAGAAGCATAGATGCATATCAGATATCCTTTGCTAATGTTCCTGTTTCATTTTACATCTTACTGAAATTGGGCAGAAATTATTTTAAGAGGGAAGGAAATGGTTTGACTATACCAACCACTAAAATAGCCAAAAGGAAAAGTAAAATTCTGCTGAAAGGATCATGTAGACAAAGCTTTAAGACACACACCTCTCAAAAACAAACAAAAAACTGTTGGTTAAAAAGAGAGGGTGATTAACTTCTATACTCTGCTCCTCCCTCACCCCATCAGCTCAGTCTTTGGGCTGCCTTGTGATGTACCATAGTTTACCCTTGCAGGGGCCCAGCCTGTCCCTGGAACCATCAGAAGCCCACCTCCACGATGCAACCAGCTGTGGACTCTAACTCTTCTAGAAATCAGTGAGGCAGAGGGAAACAGAGCCAGAGTCTGGTTCTCAGGGGGAAACTCTGGATTCCTGGGGTCACTTCTGGAATCTCAAAAGATCTCTGGGAATCAGCTGGGGTGATGATCCAAGGTTGGGTAGTGCGGGAGTGACACTCTTTGGTCCCGCCAGCTGTCTTCAGCCCAGCAATTGGTAGCACCTGTAAAGTGCTGCATCATCTGGCAACCAAGTTATGGCCTAAAATATGGGTGGTTACACATCTCTGAATTTGAATCAGAGAACACTAATACTGCAGATTAATTCTTTCAGAATTCCACAGCCAAGATCTCTTTTCAAAATTCCAACAGTCTACCCTCTGGAAATTCCAAATGGGATTCAATCTATTCTCCAAGTCTCGCTGGCAAAGGTTCTCAACCAGGGAAAGTGCCACCCCTTAGGAAGCATTTGGAAATGTGTGAGGGTGGCCTGAGTTATGACAGTAATTAGGGGCGCCAGTGGCATTTAGTGAGCAGAGGCAGAAACTCTAATGCCCTGCAGAGTGCCAGGCAACAATGAATTGTGCTGTTCCTCGTCTCTCAATGAGAAAGGACACACACACACACACACACACACACACACACACACAAGCCATAGATCCATGCATGAAAAGTCTGCTCAAAGAAAGTAATCCACAAGGAAAGGTTCAACCAACTTGGCTTTTATATTATGTCTTAGGATCCTGATTACCTTCAAAGGGATGAATAAGTGTTAAGTGCTCATAATTCTTGTTAGCATTATTATGCTTTATGCATATTTGGTCCCTGCTGATTTGCAAGAGGGCACAATCTCTTGCAATGTGCGGGTGGAATGAGATTATGCTGGGTCATATTTGCCAGTGAGGAAAAAGAAAACAAACAACCAAAGCCCCTAGAACAATTCTAGAGTTTGTGTGAGAGACTGGTAGGACTCTGCGAGAATGTCCTAATTATCCCACCTGAATTCCAAGCCTGAGACTAATACAGAAGGCATTTTATTCTTTTCACTGATGAGAGGAGCGTCCCTGCCCCTGAACATGAGAGATAGGCTTGTTATAGAATAATAACCATTAGATGAGTTTTCTTTTTCTAAAAATACATCCAGCATTTTCATTTCTTTCAGGAGGAACTCTTCTGTTAAGAAACCATACATTTTCTTGTCATTTAGTCTTGGGAGTAGAAACACAACTCCTTATTTCTGTGGCACAAAGATAAGTAAATGTTTGGATAATGAGATCTTTGCCTTAGAGAGTATAGGTTAATTGTGGTGGATTCCATTTTTCTCATGCTCTACTTGGTGTTTTTTAAGCACGGCATGCAGGCGGCTTCCCTATGGTCTTTCATTTTCATTACAACTGTGTGTTTCTCAGAACTATGTTTTGATAGTTGCAATTGGTGATAAGGGGGCTTGATTTACTTGTTTTGTATATTCTCGGGTTAGGATTACACGGCAATAAAACAAACAATTCTAGGTCTAGAAAACAAATCAGAGGCTTGCAGTCTCCTGTCACTTGATGACATCTTTTATTATTCTCATTTGTCAGGTAGCTGGTATCATCGATGAGTGGTTGTTAGTTGCTTTTGAATTAGAGGCCCAATTTCTAACAATTTCAATTTGGAATTCTCCAGAGCTGCCACAGTTAGTCACCTCGATCAATGTCTACTTTGACTGTTTGTTCCACAACACAAATTTAGCTTGGTCATTTTGCCAAACTTATTTTTTTGGGTTTTTTGCTTTTTTGGATCCCTACTCTAATTAATTCTGTAACGAGTCACAAAACGCATCACCAAATTGATTAGAGTAGGTATACAAAGAGTCCAGGGACGGGCCTTCACAGTCAGATCATGAGTGAATTTCTGAGTTGTGGCTGCAGTGAGAATCAAATAATAACTGTAAAACAGCCCGCCAGGTTTCAGGAAACTTTTTGGTCACATATCTCTATTACCAGTTGGCCACTTTGACCTGAAAATACCAAAATAGCACATTACGATCTCCACTAATCCGCAAACACTAATTTCTTTTCAGTTCGCCCACCACTAGGGATAGTTTAAATCAATAGAGGATTTCTTTGTGAAGGTTGTTGCTTCTCCCTCCACAAGTTCAAGCCCTAGGGTCTCAGGATTGGAATCCACCTCACATGCTCACTCTTTCCCAGTCATGTGTTTCAACAATTGGAGAGGGCACAAAGATATCTTTGGGATGTCACAAAGTCCTGGTTTCCTCACTGGCCTTTCCTTTGTTCATTTTTTTTTTTTTTAATGTTTATTTATTTTTTTTGGGACAGAGAGAGACAGAGCATGAACGGGGGAGGGGCAGAGAGAGAGGGACACACAGAATCGGAAACAGGCTCCAGGCTCTGAGCCATCAGCCCAGAGCCTGACGCGGGGCTCGAACTCACGGACCGCGAGATCGTGACCTGGCTGAAGTCAGACGCTTAACCGACTGCGCCACCCAGGCGCCCCTCCTTTGTTCATTTTTAAGCAGCGGTGTGGAGGTGGGGGGCGGGTAGCAAATGAAAAGAAGGTGAGAATGGGGAGGGAGGTGTCAGGAAAGGGGGAAGGCAAGGTAGGTCCACACAGACTTCCGCATGGAAGCGCTTGGGGAGGGAAGATGTGAAGTGATATTGGACCCTGGGGCACTGGTTAGCATTTGAATAGGGGAAGGGAGAGAAGGAGAGCCAGTGAGGGGAGGGGGGCGAAAGGAGAGGAGGCACAAGAAGATAGCCTCCCCCGTGGAGACCCAGGGAGTTTATACGGGAAGCCAGAATGCAGAGAGCTGGACCCCACAATGCTGGCTAAGTATGGATTTGTAAATAAAACAAAACAGGAGTCTCCCAAGCACCTTCCCCTTCCTCCTCTCTCTTTCAGTGCTTCTCATTTCCGGGAATTTGATCTTCGAGGCCAAAAGCTCTGTTCTTTTATCAGAGGACCAGGAACGCATACTAAAAATGAGTATTAGCTTATAAACCAAGGGCTTGCCATGTGCCAGGCCCTGGGCCAGCTTCCTGTTTAATCCTCACAACTCCAGGGAAGTGAGCACTGCCTCCCTAGCTGAAGGAAATCAAGGGTGGGATTAAGTCAGAACATTGGAGAAAGGGGTATTTCTGAAGCAAGCCCCAACCCCCCACCCCGCCCCAGGGAAAGATGTTCTTCCAGCCCTTCTCAATTCACATTTTTAGATACAGCAGACTGATCCTAATCTGGGGACTGTGGTTTATGTTTGGCCATTTTCACAAACACAACAGCAATTTTTACAATCTGTGTAGCTACAGGGAGAGCTAATGCGAACGAGATCTGGTATGGAAGCTATGGGCCAATAGGGAAGAACATGAACCGAGGGAACAACATATCCACTTAAAATCCACCCTGGACTATTTCCATGTGGTCCTGCTGTGACGTTGCCACTTACCAAACGGGAGAAAGACAAGATTGCGTCTGATTTCCTTCAAATCTGCATGGGGGCCGTCTATGCCTTGTAGGTGGAGAGTTAAGACACAACACAGCTTCCCCGCCTTAGTCGGGTGCCAGAAACCATTATTTGAAATGACCGCCCTCTGCTTTCCAGTAAACTGCTGTTTTTGAAACATCTCTGTGAGATGCAGTCTTCTGCTTGGAAAGAGCATCATTGGTCAGCTGCTTTTAACGACCTTGACAAAAACATAGCCCTTTGAAAAATGTTGACTGAAAGTCATAGATTTCACAGGTTTTGTAAAATGAAACAGAAATGAATAGGCCATGTTGCAACTTAAAAACAACATGAAGTTTTAGTTTTTCTCTGAGCCTTGGATAATGAAATGGCTGTATCCACAAATGGGAGCGGGCATTCTCAGATGTTAGACGGGCTTTGTTTGCTCCCAGGAAAAAAGATTTGTATTTCGTATGGTACATGTTGGGTTTTCTTAATAAAAAAAGAAAGAAAGAAAGAAAGAAAGAAAGAAAGAAAGAAAGAAAGAAAGAAAGAAAAGAAAGAAAGAAGAAAAAAAGGAAGCCTAGACCGTGAACCAGTAGGGTTCCAACAAAAGAGGAATAATGAGCTTGTTTCCATAGAAATGGCTCTGTTACCCTACTGATGTCTAATGCTCCACAACAGCAGGCAAGGGGGATCTGACAGGCAGTGGCCTTCTGCCTCCTTGTAGGAAATTATTTATTGGTTAATTAATTTCTCTTAAAAAAAAAAACAACAACACTGCTTTAATTCTAAATCCTCAGTGGATCTCAAGCCTTAGGCAACCCCTGGAACCCAGGGAGACTTGCCTGCCTGCGCCTCCTTGCCTCTGCTCAAATGGACTCTTAGGCTTACAAAACGGTGATACCAGAGGTCCTTAGGCTGAGCTCCTCAATGCAGTTTCCCCAGGAAGAACTGGACTCCCTCCACCGAAGTTTGTTATCACTGTATTGTCTAGGGATACATCCTGAGATGTAATTGACAGGTGGTACAAGAGTAGAAAAACAGGTACTAGGAGACAGTAGGCCTGAATTCTAGTCCATTATGGCACTCCTAGCTGTTTTTTGGTGGGAAAGTCACTTAGTCTTTCTGGGACTCAGTGGCTCAACTGGACTGCAGGATTGCACAAGTGTGCCTAATGTTTGTGACAGCATGTTATAAATTATGGAGGGCTATACAAGGAAAAGGCACGAATAAAGAATGATCACCACCATTTACTGAGCAACTACTAAGCTCTGTAACCCAGAAACATTACATGCAGAATCTGCAGTCCTCGCAAGGAACATGAAAAAGGAATCAGGGACTAAGAAAGGCAAAAGGAAAAATCTATGATTATGACCAACGGTGACTCTATTAATTAAGAACTCAATAATAAGCAAGAACTCAACAAACAGTCCAAAGCAGAGGGGATCTCTTTTGGGAGGGAAGGGTGGGTAAAACTACATCCAATTCTGAAATTTCTAATTTGCATTGCCAACTTATTAAAGAGATGACGATTCTTTGAAGATCAATTGTGATTTCAAATCAGTAAACGGGGGTTTATTGTCTCATGTGTGTGGCTCCAAAGTACATGCACATGTTATACATAGTAAGTTTCTATGGAAACCGGTCACTGAGTACATGTGTGAGAACCCTGTGGGCTACCTCAATAATTCTAAGAAGGTGCTATCTTTCACCGGTATCTTCTGGAGGGAAAGGCTCACATCCACCTACAGCATTTGTAAAGCTTTTCTGTGGGCACAGAATAAACCTGCAAGCTAAGCACCCGAGGCTCATTGTCTTCTGCTTCCTCCTCAGGCCTATTTCCTGTATGTAAAGGCCAGCAGAGCATCTGTGCATACATAGCAGATTTTGCACTAAAACCTACAGTGCATGCTGCTACCCCACATCACCAGCCCTAAACTTCGGTTCTTCTCTCCCAACACAGCACATGCCCCTGGCAGCCATGATTTCACCATGTCTCTCATTCCCTCACGCACACCTTATCTTTCAGACTCTAGCCCCTCTTCCTCTGAGAAACCTTCCTCAGCAACTACCTAGTACGTCGACTACATCCTCAGTCCCTCAAACTCATACCAACCCAGGAGGCTGTGCTAATATAAACCAAGCCATTTCTTGGGCCTTTTAAATAAATGGCATGGTGACTGGCATTATTAATTACTAGCTTCATTAATTACTACCAGGCGTCCTCCCATAAACATTTATTAAACCCACTCCTCTATCTCCAAAGTTTGTCTGTCTTTACTGGCTGAACAGGCCAAAACAGGTTTCACCCCAGGGCCCTTGCACTTGCTGTTTCCCCTGTCTGCCAAGCTGCATTGCCCTGCGTGGTACTGCCCATGACTGCCGCTTTCTCCTTCGAGTCGACGTTCAACTGCCGAGTCTCCTGATGATCACATTATCTAAAGTGCTTCATTTAGCCCATCGTTCTCGGAGCACATCACCCTGTTTATTTTCTTGAACGCATTATAACCATCTGAAGTTACTGAATTAATCTGTAGATCATCCATCTTTCTCTTCCCCTAAATGCAAACTAAGAGTAAAGACCTTATTGTGTTCACAGTAGGTGCTCAATAAATACTCATTAAATGAATGCAAGTCCCCCATATAGCATCCCCAGCACCCAGCTTGTAAATATTAGATGCTTTAGTAAATGTTGCTACTTATGAGGGTGAGTCCCTGGAGGAGAGTATCACCCATGCAGCCCCACCAAAGAGTTGCTCCTCAGTACAAATTGCTAACAGCGGCTTTTGTTTGGGAGCAGATGGGCTCCTGGAGCACAGTCCCTAAAAGGGCACCTCCCAGGCTCTTCATCTCATCTGATCTTTAAGCATCCTCACACGACTGGCGCAAAAGATAAGTTTGTGACTTGAACCTCCTTCTCACCATTGCCTGGCTGTTGCCAAGAAAGAGACAGATCCTGAGGTAAACCACACGCAATCTGGGTTGGTCTTGGCAACAAGTAAATCACCAACAACTCTTCACAGTTGCAAAGTTACGCAAACACACCCTTTGAGAGCGTAAACATCGGACTGATGCTGAAAAAGCTCCTTTGTCATAGTGGCCTCACATCCCCTCCCCCACCCGGCGGCCACCACTGGCTCTGGCAGAAACCCAGTGTGAGGCCACAGTCCTGAAAATGTGGCACAGAAGACCTTGGCTCCCTTTTGTTAGTTTATTTTTTAAAAAAAAAATTTTTTTTACATTTATTTATTTTTGAGAGACAGAGAGAGACAGAGTGTGAGCGGGGGGTTGGGGGGGCAGAGAGAGAGGGAGACACAGAATTAGAAGCAGGCTCCAGGCTCTGAGCCGTCAGCACAGAGCCCAACACGGGGCTCGAACCCACAAACGGTGAGATCATGACCTGAGCCGAGGTCAGACGCTTAACTGATTGTGCCACCCAGGTGCCCCACTTCTCTCCAGTCTCTAATGCTGATTTGTGTTTTGGTGTGTGGTATTATGTTGGGAAGATAATATTAACTAGTACACATACACAATTTGCTGGGGCTTGCATAAATGCGGACTTTCTGAGATGTTTTCCCATCATACACACTGCAAGATTTATCCACCCCCCCCCCAACATACATCTGTAAGAGAATGAAGTTATTTTAATGTTTCCCCATGACTCAACTGTCAAATTCTATATCATCTTTTAAGGCTGTTACACATCTCTGATATGTCGTGCCGAGCCAGTTTTTATTCTTCTAAACAATACTGTTTTTACAACTCCTGCTCTAAGTACGTAAAATAAATTGCCCTGCCAATATCCCTTTGATTATAAGGACTGTGTTAGAGGAAGAATGTAAGAAATCCAAGATGAAGGAACAAGTAACCCTTTCTTTTACTTTATCATTAAGTATGGACACAGACAACTCTTGCCCACACTGATTATCCTGAAGACAGGATTATCCTGATTATTCTGGGTTGGAGGGAAGGAGAATCAAGAAGGGGACCCTTTTCCATCGCACAGTGGTTTACTTGCTGTCTCCAAAAGGTAAAGGAATTAGTCGGAAATGTTGACTTGGGGACCAGGAGACCACCTTACAGATACTTTTATTTTTTAAGTTTATATTTATTTTTGAGAGAGAGAGAGAGAGAGAGAGAGAGAGAGAGAGAGAGAGAGAATGCACGTGTGTGGGGCAGAGAGAAAGGGAGGGAGAGAATCCCAAGCAGGCTCTGCGACCTCATGAATTGCAAGATCAGGATCTGAGCTGAAATCAACAGCTGGACGCTCAACCAACTGAGCCACCCAGGTGCCCCATAGATACTGTTTTTATGCAATGTTTTTTTAATTTAATTTTTTAATTTTTAAATGTTTTTATTTATTTTTGAGAGAAAGAAAGGCAGAGCGTGAGCTGGGGAGGGGCAGAGAGAGAGGGAGACACAGAATCCGAAGCAGACTCCAAGCTCTGAGCTGTCAGCACAGAGCCTGACGTGGGGCTCGAACCCACAAACCGTGAGATCATGACCCGAGCCGAAGTCGGACACTTAACCAACTGAACCCCTCAGGTGCCCCTCAGGTTTTTTTTTTTAAATTAAAGTCAAGTTTATTACGATATAATTCATACACATTAAAGTTCACTCTTTCTTAATGTGCCAATGGAAGAGTTTGACAATTGTGTACGTATAATCCCCAAACCACTTCAATTGCAGATACTATTTTTGGGAGCTATTTAACCACAGTGTCTGCTCACTTTCTTCCTTTTCTAGCCTGGTCTTACAGAATAAACACCTCTGAGATCAGTCCCCAGGTACCGAGAACAGTTCTAGGAAAGCAAAGGCTGAGAACTTGACTCACCTTCCTTAATACGGAGTTCATGGAGTTATGAAATCTCAGAAGTTAGCAGGACCCAGAAGTTATCTTGCAGGACCATCTACCCAGAACAAATCTTTTTTATAATCACTGATTTAATACACTTTAATCACTTGTGACACAGGTTTCGGAAATACCGCTGAGTGTCTGGAGCCCCGGGTAGCACGGTGTTTTGCTTAACAAGTTTGGTTCAGTTTTGGCAGCCCCTGCGGGCTCATGACAGGAAGGCCTATCCAGGATAAGGGGTGAGGATTTTTCTAGGAATGAGCAAGTTAAAAAACATGGCTTCAATATCGCTCCTCTGCAAATGTATGCCACTAACCCTTAAAGATGGGTTAAATATGAGGCATTTGAAACCCACTGAACTAAGATCTTATTTCACAGATAAAAACAAAACAAAACAACGCAAAACAAAACAAAACTTGAGGGCCTGAGCAAAGAAATGAATTGCCTTAGAAAATATCACTAACATCTAGTGTCAGAACCAAGGACTTAAACCTGTTTCCTGAGTATTTCTAATATCAGAAGCATTATTAAGCTTCAAATTTCTTCAGAGGGACCTGGGTGGCTCAGTCGGTTAAACATCCAACTCTGGTTTGGGCTCAGGTCATGCTCTCACGGTTCATGAGTTCGAGCCCTGAACTGTGCTGTCAGCACAGAGCATGCTTGGGATTCTCTCTCTCCCTCTCTCTCTGCCCCTCCCCTGCTCCCTTGCTCTCTCTCTTTCTCTCAAAATAAATAAAGAAAGAAATTTTTTTAAGCGTTCAAATTTCTTCAGATTTGTCACTAAATTCCACCTCTACCCCCATGCTGGTCACTACTAGAAAAACCCTATTGGGGAATGGGGTGGGAGATGGGGTGTCGGTGACATAAAAACACTATCATACTCCCTCTGCTGATCCCTCACCAGGCCATGGTGATCAGTACCCAACAGTGAAACAGTCTGATCTGTTTAGGCTAGAGGAATTGGGCTTAACTTTCTCACTTTAGTTTTTATTTTTATTTTTATTTTTTTTACTATTTTTGTAAAGAATGTAAATACCTGGCAAATTTGACTACAAGGTGCCCTGATTAGTGAGTGAATAGTATTTGCTGAGCACATCTCTGCACTGGAATAAAATAGGTTTAATGTTGTATGGTAGGAGAAACTTGAGTTGATCTCCAAGGAATTTTCTGGAGGCCATCTCTTTCTAGTACATGTGGCATCTGTGGATGGAAATGTGAAGGGAAAGGCAGAGGGCCATGGAAGCAGGGGAGCTGTGAAGATGCTTTCTGAGCTGACATCCAGGGCACCTCAAGGTACTGAACCAAGGTTCACAAAGGAAATGTGGGAATCAGCATGGGGGAATAGAGTGCTGAATTCTGAGGCTGGAGGTCTGGATGTAGGGTTTCAACTTTGCCAAGTGATCATAGATGAGTCATTTAAACCCCTCTGGGGCTCAGTTTCACCTTCTGTAAAGTAAGAATCTGGAGGTGAATGATTGGTTCCTGCTAGTTATTGTAGAGATACTAACAGTTTCCTTCCTGTCAGTGTATCACTGAACCCCGCACCTCTGGGATTTTCTCAACACAGTTAAGTGTCAGTTCAGATTCCAAAATTCACTGGAAATTTGTCCAAGGAAAGTGGCCAAATATGTGGAAAAGCCTTAACACCAAGAGGTCCCCAGTTGGTTGAAAGGAAGATTTCAAGCCTTCTATTGTCTCATGTCCATTTCCTGTCTTCCCAGATCAATCCTGCTGTACTCTGATGATAAAAATTCAGAACACCCATCTATTGAGCCTGCCTCCTTTTCCCTGTTCCTCAAAACCTTCATGTTCTCACGTGTCACCATACCAGGTTTATATCCCACGGTCTATTGTGTGGTCACTCCCTTCAAACTCACAGCAATCCTGCCACTTTCTCCCTCAGTCATACCAGCTGACAAAATCCCCACCCCTGATTGAATCCAACTCTCAATCTTATCCTTGAGCAGCTAAAGAGTGTTGAGTAAACACACAACCACAAATTCACAGATATTAACTTTAAGTAGGTCCTTAGCGCTGTCTAGTTTTTCTTCCACATTTCCTTAGTCAACTTCCAATGACATTTCCCATACCTTCTCCTCTCTCCTCAAACCTCTAATACCTCCTTCTGTCCCCATCCTCATCCCCAGCTGATGACCTTGCTTCTTATCTCAGTGAAAAACTAGCAGCACCCAGAAGAGAACAGACATGTTCTCCCATGACCAACCCCACCCACTCACCTGCACACGCACTTCTCCACTCATAACTACTGCCTTCTCTTCTCTTGTGAGGATGAACAGCTCATGCCCTGGTTTGGTTTTGTTTAGTTTTAATATCTTGGTGAGCAGACCCTTCACTTCAGCACTGGCCCCCGTCTTGTCTACTAAAGAACGTGACCCTTGTCCTTTTTCTCTCATTTTCTCCTGCATCATCAGTTTTCCTCTCCTCTGTACTGGCGCAATCCCATCAGCATACAAACATGCCAAAGCATCTCTCATATTTAGAAAAACAACAATAAAGCCTGTCCCTTGACCTTGCATGCCCTCCCAGCAAGAACCACGTTTTTCTGTTTCTTACAGATGACTTGGAAGACTTGTCTAGCCTCACTGTATCCATTTCCCTTCCTCCATGTTTTTCCTGTGGCCACTCCAAATGGCTTCTCTTCCGCTTACCCTACAGAAACGACGTTTGTCTAGGTCGGCAGCAGGCCCAACTTCCAGTTTTCCAAATCCAGTGAACACTTCTTAGTCCTCATCTTACTTGACCTCTGTTTCAGTCTGCTGTGGCTGCTATAACCAACAATCACAAACTCGACAGCTTAAGACAACAGAAATGTATTCTTTCACAGTTCTGGAGGATAGCAATTCAAAATCACTCCTCCACTGAAGGAGATCAAAGTGCCACCAGGACCATGATTCCCCCAAGATTCTTGAGGGAGGAATCCATTTCTAGCCTCTTCCAGCTTCCGGTGGCTGCTGGCGAACCCTGACTTGTGGCCCTGTCACTCCAGCCTTTGCCTCTGTGGTCACATTGCCTCCTTCTCTTCTGTGTGGCACCTCCCTCTGGGTCTCTCTTGTAAGGATACTTATCATTGGATTTGGAGCTCACCAAGATAATTTAGGATAATGATTCCATGTCAAGAACTTAATCACATCTGCAAAGATTCTTTACGCTTACAAGGCAACATTTACAGATTCTAGGGATTAAGACCTGATATCTTTGGGGGCCATTATTCAGCTGCTACCACCTTCTGGCAGCATTTAACGCAGTGGATTGCTTCCTTCTCCTTATATACATTCTTCACTTGACTCCAGGGATGCTGCTTTTCCTTGACTAACTGACTGACTCATTCATTCATTCATTCATTCATTCATTCATTCATTCATTCGTAATTGTGGTAAAAGGCAGGATTTATCATTGTAACCATCTTTTAAGTACATAGTACAGTAGTGTTAAGTATATTCACATTGCTGTGCCAATCTCCAGCAAGGTGAACTTTTCACCTTGCAAAACTGAAACTCTATGCCCATTAAACAACTCATGTCCCCATCTCCCCTGCCTCTGGCAACCCCAATTCTACTTTCTGTTTCCATGAATTTGACTACTTCAGACACCTCATCTAAGTGTTTCTCAATAATTTCTCAATAAGAAATTGCACAGTATTTGACTTTTTGTGACTGGCTTATTTCACCCACAATGTAGCATGTGACAGGATTTCTGTCTTTTTTTTAAGGCTAATATTCCATCATATGCATATATCACATTTTATGTATCTCTTCATCCATCGATGGACACTTGGATTGTTTCCACCTCTTGTCTACTGTGAATAGTGCTACTATAAACACGGATACACAAGATCCTACTTTCAATTCTGTTGGATAGATACGTGGAAGTGGGATTGCTCGATCGTATGGTAGTTCTATTTTTAATTTTTTAAAGAACCCCCATACTGTTTTTCAAAGTGGTTGAATAATTTTACACTCCTACCAACAGTGAAATGCACAAGGGCTTCGATTTCTCCACTTCTTTGCAACACTTGTTATTTTCTGTCTTTCTTGATTCTCGTCTTGCTTTACTGTCAGTTTCTTCTCAGTCTCGCTTCTTGGTTTTATTCATCTCTTCGGTCCCCAGGTCTCAGTGTGTTTGCATTTTTCTATGTTTACACTCAAGCCAGATGATCTCATTCAGACCCACGGCTGAATTACTACCCATTGGCTTACATCTCTCAAACTTATATTTTCATTACCGGTCTTGCCTTTGAACTCTAGACCCAACTACCTAGTCAACCTTTCCACAGGAATAGGCATTTCAGACTTGATACGTCCTAAACCAAATTTTCAGTTTTCTCCCCCAAGCCTGCTCTTCCTACAATCTTCCTCATGGCAGTCAATGGCAGCCCCATTCTTCTGGTTGCTCAGATTAAAAACGTTGAGGACATTCTTGCTTCTTTGTCTCACAGCTTACCTCCAATCGCCCAACAAATCCCTGACTACTTCCTTCCAGATATATCCAGAATCCAACCCCCTTCTTCTCCCTTCCACTG
This sequence comes from Puma concolor, assembly GCF_028749965.1. Lineage (NCBI taxonomy): Eukaryota > Metazoa > Chordata > Mammalia > Carnivora > Felidae > Puma > Puma concolor. The sequence continues at coordinate 49,039,753 of NC_141672.1, forward strand.
CTACCAGTCTGGCCTAACCACTTTTATTTCTTGCTTGAACATTTCAATATCACCTATCTTCCCTGATTTTGCCCCTGCCCCCTTCAGTCTGTTCCTCATATAGCAACTGGAGTGTATGTTAATAAAATGTATGTCAGAATGATGCCAGACCTCTGCTTATAACTCTCCAATGGCTTTCCACCTCACTCAGAGTAAAAGCTCAGGCCTTTTCATGGTCTATAAGAGCTGAATGAGAGAGTCCATTGGCATCTTTCTAATTTCACCTTCCACTAATCTCCTCTTGTTCATTCCAATACAGCAATAGTGTCTCCTTGCTGCTGTTTGAACACAGAAGCATACTCCTTCCCCAGAGCCCTTGCACCTCCCAAACCCTCTGTTTGGAATATTCTTCTCATAATTCACCCCCTCATTTTATTCGGGTGTCTGTTCAAGCATCAACTTATCACAAGCCTTCCCTGGCTTCCTCTGACCTGAAAACAATACCTTGCTTCTAACACTTCTCATGCTCTTTACCCAGCTTTATGTTCTTCTTTGGTACTTATAACCACCTGACATATTTTATTTATTTTTATTTTTATGGCGTGCATTGCCTGCATTATTTAGTGTAGCTCACTAAAATACAAGCTCCATGAACACAGGAAATTAGTCTGTTTTGATCACTGCTGAATCACTAGTGCCTGAATCACTAGTGCCTGAATCACTAGTGGCTTCCAGTAACTATTTATAGAATAAGTGAATGAGGCACCTATAGTGCCTTTGCCAAAAGAGTCATTTCCCAGAAGGGGGTTTGCTTCTATTGATTATTTGTAGATGGGCCTTGAGAACTTGGGTAGTTTGGAACGTTAAAAAAAAAAAAAAAAAGGCCTTACAGGAAGTTAACTTTAAAACAGGTTTCCTGTTTGAACCTATAAACATTGCCCTTACCTGGGGGGTAGGGGATTTGATGCTAACTTGTCAGAGATACTCCTGAGGCTCATTTGTTCCATTTAATTTTAGGCCATTAATATAGAATGATAAGTATAATAGTGGAAGGTTACCTTCAAGAACTCATATTGTATTTTCCACTGTTTGGGGGAAACACCTCTGAGACAAACCAGAAACAGACTTGCAGATGAAGAAACAATAGAGAGATCAGGTGACCTTGCCAAGGTCATAGGTCGTGACTATAAGGCAATTCTTATGTCTCTGACAACTAGTACTTTCACTAGAAAACCCCCCAAAATAGAATCCCATTTCTTACTAGGTCTTTCCTGTGAAAATGAGTAACTTCTTCCATAAAGTAGGGCAAGGACAGAGCTGACATCCAGAATCACTTTGCTAATGGTAGTGATGGATTAGTCAGGTTCGTGATTACTATGTCCCCTATCACCAAGGGACATGGCAGGGCAGGACTTAACAAGCACGTCTGTGGTCTTGCAACAAAACAAAGCTGACCCTGCTGAAGAGAAATGAGAGTGGTCTCACCATATTTGTACAGTGTGCTAACCAAATATACCAAAGGAAGGACACACAAGGCAGAAGGGCAGGAGCGTCTGGGTGGCTCAGACTGTTAAGCACCTGATTCTTGGTTTCGTCTCAGGTCATGATCTCATGCTTTGAGAGATGGAGCCCCACATTGAGCCTGTGCTGACAGTGCAGAGCCTGCTTGGGGTTTTCTCTCTCCCTCTGTCTCTGCTCCTACCCTGCTCATGCACTCTCTCTCTCTCACAAAATAAACTTAAAAAATTTAAAAAAAAAAGTCAGAAGGGCAACTCGTGCCTGGTTGTATCATTATGTGCTTGGCTGAGGGTTCTTCACAGTCTACAGGCTGAGGCTAGGATGAGTGGGACACTTCACAGACAGGGGTGGTGATTAGTCATCCATATAGAAACATATTCTGGAATTTCCAGAGATAGATGCTTTTTTACTGGTGAGTTTAAAATAGGATGCTACTTTTTCTTCTGCCTGATGAGAACAGAGAATACCATCCTAGCAAATAGTTTTCCAGAGGCATTAAATTGCCCATAAGAATGTTCATTTACCTGTCAAACTGGCATCAGAGCAACCTACGTCAATTACTACTGCCAGCCTCTTCTCTCAACGCCAGTCTCCCGTCTTCCTTATGTTTTCTGCCCTACCAAGCACACAATTATCAAGGAAGTCCCTGTGGCCAGTGGATTCTGTCTTTTCTCATCCTAGGTAGTATCTCCATGAAAATCAAACCAATAATGAGTAGGAAAAAGACGTGGACATACCTTTAGGTTCAACACTTGGATATTCATTAACCCATCCCACACCCAATTACTTGTGGCTCTAGGACATAAAGCTTACATTCATGACTAATGCCTTGATTCTTTCTTTATGTTTTCCCTTGCTTGGAGAAGCAAATTTTGCTGGAGCTGCTAGAAAATTCAGTGAGTTATGGATACTCATTTGCAGAAACCCTGTGTGTTTTGAAAGGCCGCTTCACGAGTGACTGGATTCCCAGCATCCCTTCTTCAGCAAATGTTTGATGGGTCACACAGATATGAACTGCACCCTCCATTGGGGGTAGATAGGAATGGGATGAACGGAAACAGCCAGTGGCACCATTACAGCAGCTATTTAAAATAGCTGGAAGAGAAACAACACACAACCCTGTATCTAAGCCAGCTTACTTGCTGGGCCTGTCATTCAGGCGACTTCTGATTAAGTAAACGAGCCTGATTCATTTTACAGAAATCTAATCAATACTCTGACATTACTGAGTCATTTGAAATTCCTAGGATTTGGTCCTAAAAACTCTAATGTTAGTAGCCCCACGTGTTTGTGAAATGTCTCTTATTCCTAAGAGTTCCACATATGCACAAATGACAGAACAGAATCTTTAATAGTAGTCTTTCAAGATTACTGAAGCTATGGTTTGATGAGAACAAAGAATACATGATTTATATGAGACAATCGTTCCGTTCACGCCACTTACTGTGATGGTACAAAGACTGAAAAAAGGCAAACACCCAACAGGGACTCCAGAGAAGACTTGGTGTTTCCATGAAGCGTTTTGGTGTCATGACAAACCCTTAGGATTCTAATGACACAAGGGGATCAGTTCATCTTTCTTACCATCAGTTGCAAAGAACGCCAGAATATTGGTTTCAAAAACGTTCATTCTTCCTTTACGTAACAGATCATTTTTTCTTAACATCTGGGTGGCCTTATTTAATCTAACTGGACAATTAAACAGAAACCTTGCCAGCCCTCTGGCACTACTCTTCTATCAAGTATCAGCACAATCTAGAGATTTATGTGCCAGGCAGTGCTGGGAGCCAAGGAATCAGATATAAGCTCAATTTTCAAGGAGCCTATACACTCTAAAGGTAAGACAGACCCATAAAAAAGCAATTTCAACGTGGCGCCCAGTGTGCTCAGGTAGGAGAAAGCCTAGTGTATGATGGAAGCACCTAGGAGGGGCCTTGAAACCATTTTTTTTTCCAGAAAAAGAAAGAAAAAACTAGTTTATAGAACTGGTGTGAAATGTAGTGATCTGTTAGGTTAAATAAGAATTTCTCTATAAGTAGAATGGTGGTTGCGGGGCTGGGGTAAGGGAAGGGGGGAAATGTTGGTCCGAGGGTACAAACATTCAGTTATAAGATGAATAAGTTCTGGGGAATATAATGTACAGCATGGTAACTATGGTTACCAATACTGTATTACACACTGGAAAATTGCTGAGAGAGTAGATCTTAAATGCTGTCACCACACACATGCACACACAGACACACACACAAGGGTAATTACGTAAGGTGATGGATGTGTTAACTAGCCTTCTTGTGGTAATTATTTTGCAATTTATACATGACTCAAACCTTCATATCGTACACCTTACACTTATGCAATGTCATGTGCTAATTATAGCTCAATAAAGCTCAAGGTAAAAAAGGAGACTCTGGTGCATAAAGAGTCTCCCTAGAAAACAAAATAAGCACAACTATGAACTTGCCTTGCAATACCTGTGTAAGGGACACTGTGGAATCACAATTTGAGCCAATGACAGAAAGAATCACACGTGACTAACTTCGGAGGTCTGACTCTTCATCTAATGGCAGCTGGGTCTTAAAAGAACTGGAGATGCTAAATTATAAAAGAAAATCTTAGGGGTGCCTGGGTGGCTCAGTCAGTTGAGCACCTGACTTCGGCTCAGGTCACAATCTCACGGTTCATACGTTCGAGCCCAATGTTGGGCTCTGTGCTGACAGCTCAGAGCCTGGAGCCTGCTTCAGATTCTGTGTCTCTTCTCTCTCTGCCCCTCTCCTGCTCACACTGTCTCTGTCTGTCTCTCAAAAATAAATAAACATTGAAAAAAATTTACTTACAAAAGAAAATCTGATTTTTGAAGAATTTTAGTGCCATTAAACTGGGAAAGGGGAACAGAGAAAAGAAGTGTAGGGACTGTAATTCAAAATGACATCAGTTCCAGAGAAACGGTAGACAGTCGATCCCAGACAAAATTGTTTACCATGTTGCTCGACTGCATATGCACTCAGATGGAATTATCTGACCAAGTAGAACTGCTAATGGTCAGGGGAGACAAACAATGAGAAGGCCAGCACAGCCCAGGAGTGAGGAAAGACCTTTCTAATTAATAGCCCAAGGAAAGGAACCAGTTGAGGTGGGTTTGGCAACGTGCCTCGATTTACAGTCCCATCTGCCTCCAAGAACCTTCTGTTTGATGAAGAGCTTATGAAAGGTATCCACACACACTTCAGTGATTATTGATCAGGCCTTTAGTAAAAAGATATTGAACACGAATGAGCCTGAAGACAAAGAAATGCAAATATCTGGCACCTATCTCTGAGTATCTTCTCAACAAGATTATTGCCTTTTGATGACTTTAATACCTAGACTCTAAATGTTAGTCTATTTTTATTGACTTAAAAAAAGTCGGTAGAGGATAACAAAAACAGTAATCAAGTGCAGCATGGGGCATAGAGTCAATGATATTCTAAGGGCAGTGTGTGGTGACAGTTACAGGGCTGTGCTTGTGAGGTAGTACAGCATGACACATGGACTCGGTCAATCACTGAGTGGCACACCTGAACCTAATGTAACATCGTGTGTCAAGTCGACTCCAATAAAGAAAGCGAGAAATCTACGACAGGGACAGTGTTGGAAACACCATTCCATGTCAGTGGTCTTTTGGGGTCTGTCCTGGGGTGCCGAAACATCAAACTTCGGCCCACATTTCTGCCCGCCGTACCCCTCTGTGCCTGAAAAGACGAGTCCAGAACTCATTCTAGAGTCAGACGTAAAACTTCTGCCATTTCCCTTACCTATGAATCTACTTTTGCCTGTAATTTCTGTGACTTGTTTCGAAGGGAAGAGAGGATATTTTTTAAAGTTAAGGCCAAAAGTCCACTACTTGGCTTTGTTCTTCGTGACTTGTCTCTAAGCAAATTGAGACGCACCTTGGTGAAGCCTGGAGGGAGAAGCAAACATCACGTCAAACTGGTGATTTCGGAAGATTTGCAAGATGGAAAAACAACTCAGTGTGACTTATCACGGCTAACAGCAGCTTTGAGAGTTCACTTCTCAAAAAGAAATGGGCGCTTCTTTACAAAAATGGACACTTGACATTCTCAGTGTCCCTGGACCTCTGTTCTTCTCAAACCCTTATTTCGCTTAAAAAAAACGAAAAGACAACTGATCACTTCCTTGGAGCCCTTTCCTTTTTGGCCCTACTCCATCCTTACCGCTGCAAGTACATTTAAGGCTTCAACGTCAAGTCTCGTATAGGAGAATTTGAGCACCAGGTCCCAAAGAAGGGAGCGTCCTCTGATGATCACAGAAGCAGATTCTGCGCACTTCTTGTCTTCTGCACATTTTACTTCCTTCACCTCCAGTGGCTATGCCAACGGTCGGGAGGAAGGAGACACAGTATCTGTCTGGTTCTATGGTCACACTACCTGGTTTCAGTTGGGTCTTCTACGCCAACTGCTCAAATTCCTAAATACTCAGCCTCGGTTCTGTCAACTGTAAAGTGGGAGTATTACAGTACGTAGTTCTTAGTGCTAGAATAGTGCCCCATTCATCGTATGTGCTTAGTACTTAGTACATAGTACATGCATAGTACATGGTACGTGCATAGAATATAGGACATGGTTACTGCTCTTATTAGATGACGTACACTGAAAAAGAGGCAACGGGCAGGATCATCAGAAGTAGACAAGATCATTACATATTTTAAAAGTGAAGCAGGACCAGTATTTACTTTAAATTCTGTGTGCTTTTGGAAGATCCTTGTTTTGAAAAATATTATACTCAGAACTCCATAGTCTGTGTCTTGGGGGTTGCCTAACAATTTAAGATGAACCTCTTCTATTGACTTTTTCCTTGATAGTAACTGGAGCCATCAGAGTGTTTCTACCTCGAGGTTCCCATGCCTAACTGCAGAACAGAACTGTGTTCCGACATTTCCTCACCTCTTTCCTCTCCCTTCCCTCCTCTGATTTGTAAAACTTTCAAATACCGAAGTCCCTCACTGAGATAATGCTGTGGGCCTGATCTTCCGAAATGTCTTATCATTCGAAATTCCCTCTCCCTGTGACATCCCTGTTCATCTGTTAACTAATCTCAACTTAAAATGTATTAATAACCAGGATGATGTACCACTGATATCAGTTAAAAGTATTCAGTGATGACTCATATTTAAATAGTACTTCATAATTTAATAGAGGTCTTCCAAGTGAATTACATCATTTTGACTTCATAGCTGTCTTGTGATGGCAGAGCGGATGGTAGCCTTCCTATATTCAGGTTAGGAAACTGGGACTCAAACGAATGAACCGGCTTGCTCTAATCCACAAAACAGTTAAGTGACCCTAGGTTAGGAACTCACAGTTTCTGATTTGGTCTGCGAGCCACTCAAGACAGGAAGCTAGTTAGGTAATTAATTAGATAAAGCTAATAAGCTAATTCATATTAAGATATGAATGACCAACACCTTAAACCTATCAAGAAGCATATGCTTTTAAAAAGAGAAACCTGAAAGGCTAATAAATTTATTATTCTAGAATAAAAGTGGGAGTGGAGACTTTAAGTATCTTTGGGCAGAGAACTTTTCTTTTCTTTTCCTTTTTTTTTTTTTTTTTAGAGAGAAAAAGAGAGAGGAAGAGAGAGGGGCAAAGAGGATCCCAAGCAGGCTCTGCACTGCCAGTGAGGAGCCTGACGTGGGGCTCGAATTCACAGGCCATGAGATCATGACCTGAGCTGAAGTCAGACATTTAACTGATTGAGCCACCCAGGCGACCCTGGGCAGAGAATCTTTCTGATTTTTGTTGCGCATTCCTGCTGACCTGCATGGCCATCTATAAGCTGAGATATCTCAGAGTATTCGGTAAGGCTGAGAGAGGAGAGTATAAACCTATGCCCTTCGGGAATCTGTGGGCCTTTCTGGTCACAAGCAAGGGCTGCATCGCATTTTTATCTTACATTCTTATCCATTTTGCATTCTATGTTTACTTTAATGTAAAGTAATTTTTAAATGAAATAAAGTGAAACTTTTACCATATTAATCCCGGCACATGGTTGCATTCTTGCAGTTTAAGAAGGCAATATGAAATCCATTTCGAGTCCCACAAATAAATGTCCTCTCACTTAAATCTAAACCACATACACGCACACACACACACATACACACACACACACACACACACACACACACACATTTACCAGTACAGAATGCAAATGCGTTTACATATATAATCATGGACGTATGGAGAGAAGTGAAATTAACCATTCGATCTCACAGCTGTCAAAAATGTTATGCGTCACTAAACTGACCCTCTCTTTACTTCTACGGTTCAGTTTTTCTCCAGGTTTGATGACCTCTACACGAGTCTAACTTAAGACCTAAGACCAGGAGGCAACTCCTTCAGAAGAGCTCTGCCTGGCTCTGGGCACCATCGTGATGGCCTCCACAGGAAAGGCAACACACTGGCTTCCCCTGGCAGCACTTTGCTGGCCTGCCGCAGAAAAAAACCCCACAGGTTCCAACAGTTTCCTACTTTGTGCCTAACATTTTCTCTGCTCAGGTTTTTGTTTTTATTTTGTGAAAAAGAAAACCACTCTGTACACGGGAAAGCATAAAGAAGGCTATTTGGCAGAGAGAGCCGCTCTGCTAACAAAATGCATGTTGGCCCGTTTAAGGCCGAGCTCCTGGGGCCCCTCTGAGTAACTCTTGTGGGAAGTACCCACATGGCCACATGCACAGCACTTCCCCTTCTCCTCCACCCCCGTCGCAGCCCCCATCGCAGCCTTGGAAATTGGCAGTTGCGATCTTTGACTGGACTCCATTGAGCCGTCCCACCCGCGGCTGCTCAGGAAGCACGTATCAGCAAACAGAATGAAAGGGGCCTTTATAAACAGGAGTCGGTTATTTCTTAAACAGACTCCCACATAAAGACTTTTTTGTTTCTTACTCTTTAGGAAAAACTGAGCTCCTTCTGAGCGGACTCTGGAGAGGGAGGGGAAAGAGAAGATGGGGAGGAGGCTCACTGGGGGGATGCTACTTGGCGGGGGACAAAGAGGGGCACTGCGAAGGGTCAGACTTCTGAGGTAAAACCTCCAAGTGTCTCTGGCTGACAGAGAGCGGGGTCAGGGCTAAGGGGCGCTGGCTGGTCACAACCACTTGGGCTCTTTTTCCCCAGAAAGAGATCCATCCACACAAGGAACATTCAGGATAGATCCTAGTGCTCTGGCATTTTTCTGGCTCCAGAAAATGCCAGGGAGCTAGGCTTTTTTCTGAGAAGACTCAAATTCTTGTCGATTTCTTCTCCTTTTCTTTAGAAAAAAAAAAAAGCTGCATGTTATATTTCACGAGATTTGCAAGCAATTTCCTTCCTGTCATGCTATCCTGGCTTATTTCTCTTTTGCTAAAGAAGTATAATCTCCTAAACTATTTCAGACATCCCCAAATCTGAGGAGTATGTAGGAAAAGGATTGAGGTTTACCAGTTGACATTGTTTGTCACGTGACTATGCACACATGGACACACACATACACACAAAAAAGGAGGATATATAGTAAAGTCTCATTAATTTATTATTTGTTAATTAAACATTTCATAAAAATGCATCATAATGTAACTGAATCCAGGTGGTACTACTGAGGGAAATGCTAAGGAAAACAGTGCGAAGAAGAAAAGGATCGGGTTTTAGAGATTCGTATGCATTAAGCAAGGAAGAGAAACTGATGCTGTTTACTGCAATTCTGCATCAGCTTCGTTAAAAGAGAATATCTATGCAGAAGTCAGCTAAAGTGAATGCTTATATTTTTTAAACACATTTTTCATGATTTGCAAAATCCTTCCCAGGTTCAATTTCCAGGGTCTCATTATGTGGCTTAAAAAGAACAACTCACTGCCCTAAGAGATTCCGCATCTCAGCACTTCTGGTAAAACGGCATTTATCTCTGTGGCTCTGTCATCCTGGCGGCAGGTATGACAGCATTATGAAATTAGCACTAGTTTAATATCCTGTACACACCTCATACCCAGGGGCTTGATTACCTGTCTGTGTCCTAAGGAAAGACAGCGCCTGTGGGTATCAAATAAAGCATTCTATGGTTATGGCCCCTTTTCCAAAAATTGCCCCTTTAAAACACACCTGAAACAAGGCGAGGTGTGGTAGGAATGAATTGTGGACGTGTAAATCTTGGTTCCCACCCACTGTTCTGTTTGTATGTTCCCTCCAGTGTCTTAAGCGTTCTGCCTCTATTGGAGTCCCACCTCCAAGGAGGTGACCTCCTTTCAGTAACAGCAGTGACACTATTAGTAACACTAGTAATAATAGTAACACTTCTTAAAAATCTGCCACGAGGTAGGAGGCACTGTTCTATGTACTTTACCTAAACTGATTCATCGAATTCTCACAGCATTATGTGGTAGGCACTAATATCATCCCCCCACCCCCCATTTTTGGAAATGGATGCACAGATGCACAGAGAGGTTAAGAACCTTCTTTCCTCTTCTCTTCCCTCCTCTCCATCCCCAGAAGAATTCAGGCCTTCCTAAGGAACCCAGCACCTCTTTCACTGCTTCACGTTGCCTCCCATTTCCATGGCCTCAACGACTGCAACCATTAGGGCTATACAAGCTCATGATGCCTGGGTTTAGAAAGATACATATTGGCAGTAACACAGCTAAAATTCATGGTTGGGGCATTCCTGCCATCCTCCATTGTTTACAAAGGATGAAAGGGAAGGAGGGACTTAGAACCATTCAAAGGACACTTGTAAGCTCAAAATCTCGGATGCTCACCGGGGCCTTTCCATTTGTTAAGTTCTATCCAAAGTAAGTCTTCCCTACTATATCTCATGGCACTCTGTTCCCATCCTTCAGAGTACTTCTATAGCACAAGTTATAGGTTATGTGTATATATGGGTTATGTATATGTTTACTTCCTGTTTCCCCAGCTGGATTATAAACTCCATGAGGACAGGGCAGGGGCCATATCTCTTTTATTTGCCTAGAAATACCCAGAACCTGGTATACAGTAGTTACTCAATGAGTATGTGTTCAACAAACTTACTCCAAAGACTAAGCAACACAGTGATAAAAGATGAGCTCAGGCTGTGTCACATTTTGCCTAATAAAATGTCTACTCTTCAGTGCTCATGGCCTGTACCCAGTCACTGGAGCATATCCACTACTAGGGCAGAACACACTCAAACAGACAAAGTCACCAGCAGCAGCAGCTGACTACAAATCTACCTTTAAAATTTTTTAAAAATATTTATTTATATTTGAGAGAGAGAGAGAGCATAAGTAGAGGAAGGGCAGAGAGAGAGGGGGACCAAGGATCCAAAGCTGGCTCTGCGCTGACAGCAGAGAGCCCGACGTAGTGCTCGAACCCATGAACCATGAGATCATGACCTGAGCCAAAGTCAGACGTTCAACCAACTGAGCCACCCAAGCGCCCCTACAAATCTACCTTTTTTTTAGGGCCCGGGAACCCCCTTGGTGGCGCTGACTATATTGTTAAACCTCAGTCATCACACTAAATAGCAGGGAAGACCAGTCTAAAACGTCTAAATAATGGAATATATCGGGGTAAATGTATTACTTTTAAGTTCTGAGGGTAACTAACTCCAAAGTATACGAGCAAAGCTGGCTACATGATATTTCATCAGTGACTTGCTTGAAAGACTAGAAAAAACAACTCGTGTTTGGCAGGTTCACTGTTTACATGCAAAGAGTTATTTCTAAAGACATCAAGGATGTTCAAAAACAAATCATTCCTTTAACATTTTAAATATTACTCTTACAATCTTGTTGACAAATTACTGCATTTTAATCACTTACATCATTATTCACAAAGAATAGGTTTTTTGAGTAAAAATTAAATGTCAACCCAGTTACTATCGGAAACAAAACACACTGTGAATTAATAGAATTTAAATTAACAAAGCTTTTACTTTGGCTGAATTAGAGTTTTCTACATTCTATTTCCTTGATGACAACGTACAAGAATGTCTCCAAAACAGTAACGCTTTGCCTTTTAACTCTTTCACAATGAGGAAAATAGATTCAAGTTAGCAGTGTTAATTTTGTGTCTAAGTAACCAATATGCTTTAGTTTCTATTCCATAGCAAGCTCCAAGTAAAAGCTGTCTTATTTTTGTGCTATACATGCTAGTCTATTTATTTATTTACTTACTGATTTTGAGAAGAGCCTGCAAAACCCAAGGTAAACAAGCACTCTCCTGGGGGCCATGTCGGAGATGAACAACAGCTCTTTTATTTTCAGAAAATACTTTTGTGTCAGTTGGGATGGATAGATCTGTTTCAAATTTGAGTTCAACCTTGGCCTCCTCTTATAAGGATGACACCACAAAACCTGCTCTCCTTTTGAAATGAAGGAGATAGAAGTCAACTGCATGTTTTATAAAGTGCTCTCCGCAGGGGACTTACATCTATGGAAGAACAATCAAGAGAAGCAGAGTAAGAGGAAAGCTGGGTGGAGACAGGGCAGCTCTTCACCAACACGCATGATTCCATTTTGGTGATAGGGCCAAATCTTAGGAGGGCACAACCTCACAGCTGTCTTTGACACTATTAAATAAAAATGCTTCAGGATCACTTCTATGCCACCGTGTCCTCTCGCTTTTCCCCTGACACTCAGGCTCTTTACCCTGTAGCTCTGATCTCTCCCTTCTTCCGGAGAGGGTAGTGGGGCTTGTTAGTCAGTCTTAAAAATAATACAGGTATTTCTGATGATTGGTAAGAAAATGATAAAAAAAATTAGAATTGCTTTTATGATTGAAATAACCATGGCAAAATAGCTCAATGGTATGGTTTAAAAAAAAAAAAAAAAAGCCTGATTTTTACTTTTAAGGAACAAAAAGCTCCCTTGATTAATCTTAAATACCTTTTTTAAAATGTGTGTTTTTTTTTAATTTATTTTTGAGAGAGAGAGAGGGACAGAGTGCAAGTGGGGGAAGGGTAGAGAGAGGGAGACACAGAATCCGAAGCAGGCTCCAGGCTCTGAGCCATCAGCACAGAGCCCGATGTGGGTCTCAAACCCACGAAATGCAAGATCATGACCTGAGCCAAAGCTGGAGGCTTAACTGACTGAGCCACCCAAGCACCCCACTCTTAAATATCTTTAATCAGAGGAAATTCAGTGTGTGCAGGACTTATACCACTTTCTGGATGTTAAGTAACAAAAAACAAACAAACAAAAAAACATGATGCTAATAAACTCAGCACTGGGCTAAGGTTCTGGCTCTAATCCCCTAGACGATGTTGCATCTCACAGAAGATTCCAAAGGAGATTGCAATATGAAGGAAACCAATCATGTCATTGTTGTCGGACAAATGGGATGCAATTTTCCTGTGTTTTCCTCTCAGGGCTGTGTGAGTGCATCTATGGAAAAATTGCTCCTTCTCCATCCCTCCTCCCAGCATCAGGTGGGTTTCACTGGGAAGTGTAGTGACTGGGTATTTTTGACTGGAGAGCATTTAGGGACTGCTTCTGCTTTGATGAAAGTGATTTCAGAAAGGAGGTGTCATTTTGAAGGGGCAAGGGATGAGCTGGAGATGTGCTTACATGCCTAAGGGCTACCAGAAGTTTAGGTCAAGTCCATTAGGCAGGTCTTTCCTAGCCACTTTCTCCTCCTTTCTAGTGACAGCGTTATTTTCAGCAGGCTCTGCTCACCAGGTACCGAAGCCAGCCCTGAACAAGATCGAATCTCCAGCAATGGGTGAGGTTTGAAATAGACTTTGCTTCTTTTTTATTTATTTATTTAAAAAATTTTTTTTCAACGTTTATTTATTTTTGGGACAGAGAGAGACAGAGCATGAACGGGGGAGGGGCAGAGAGAGAGGGAGACACAGAATCGGAAACAGGCTCCAGGCTCTGAGCCATCAGCCCAGAGCCTGAAGCGGGGCTCGAACTCACGGACCGCGAGATCGTGACCTGGCTGAAGTCGGACGCTTAACCGACTGCGCCACCCAGGCGCCCCTAGACTTTGCTTCTTAAGCCTCATAGCCAGAGAACTGAAGACACCCAGGCAATGTTTCCTGCATTCTGCCCTTTTGGCCAGGCCTTCTGCCAGGCATCAACCTCCAATGGCCAGGACTTCCTCTTTGAACTTTAATAAACACCATTTTTAAAAATTTAAGAAAAAATTTTTTGTAATGTTAATTTTTGAGAGAGAGAGAGACAGAGTGTGAGCAGGGGAGGGGCAGAGAGATAGAGAGAGAGAGACAGAGAGAGATAGAGAGAGACAGAGAGAGAGAGGGAGACACGGAATCCAAAGCAGGCTCCAGGCTCTGAGCTGCTAGTACAGAGCCTGGCTCAGGGCTCGAACCCATGAACGAACCGCAAGATTGTGACCTGAGCCGAAGTCGAACGTTTAACCGACTGAGCCACCCAGGTGCCCAATAAACACTATCAAATGGGAGGCAGCTTTGCAGCTTGCAGATGGCCCTGGAACCTTGACACTATTCTCTACCTGACATCCCCTGTCCATCACACCACACACCTGGGATACCTACACCAAACTGGATGTGGTCCAAGGTGACCCCGTGCTGTCCCCACCACACTGCACGTAGCTAGGACTTCTGCTCCTGGCTTCCTTCTCTCTCCTTGGCCACTGACGAAGATGCACTAGCTACAGATCCTGTTCTTGCAGGAGAGTGTGTTTAATTTGATTAATCTCCGTTTCTTTTCTTCAGAATTATTTCGGTGGTGAAACGCGAACACTTTAAGATGTTATAACACCGGCATCGTTGCGATCAAAATATGAAATAACAGCACAGAGCAGGTCCTTGTGGGACGCCCATGTGAAAAATTTCCCACCATGATCTGCCAACAGTACACTGTTCTCAACTACTCCATTTATCTCCAGGGGGCAAATAATGGATATGTGCCAGCACCCACTCAATTTCTGTGTTTTCCTCTGGCGAAAATAATAATAGATCTAAAATATGGCTTTCCATCTAAAATTAGCCTTTGGTTAGACACTATCAGCTACCACTCAACACAAGGAAATTTCATACAGAAATGAAATGATTATGTAGATAGAATGGTGCATAATTTCATCCACTAAATCAACTGTTCTGTACTCATTTGATGTCTCCTCTATGTAGTATGTTGCACAATAGGCGATAAAGACATAAACGGATAGGGGTTCCTGTTCTCAAGGAATTTATCTTTGAGGTTGACATTTATATTCTTTTATGGTCCCACTGTATCCTTTGAATTTCTAATGCCTCCCTCTCTAAAAATGACAGTAATAATAGGTTTATCTTACAGCAAATATTGTCGTCACCTTTCACCTGCTGCCACAGGCAGGGGAACACTCCCAGGAAGACAAAAAAAGCCTGAACATGGTGCTCTTTGGTGTGTTTCTGCCTGAGAAGAGAGGTAACAGCTATTTCCAAAGTTCTCAGCACATATCTTTAATTCACATCTGTAGGCAAAAAAAGGATTATTTCATGCTAAGTGCTTTCTTCAAAGAACTAATTTAAAGAAATGCCACTTTTTTCATTCATTCATTTTTTTAACATTTATTCATTTTTGAGAGAGAGAGAGACAAAGTGTGAGTGGGGGAGGGGCAGAGAGAGAGAAAGACACAGAATCCGAAGCAGGCTCCAGGCTCCCAGCTGTCAGCACAGAGCCCGAAGGGGGGGGGGGGGGGCGGGGGGGGGGGGGAGGGGGGGCGTTTCCAACTCACAAACCATGAGATCGTGACCTGAGCCAAAGTTAGACGCTTCACCAAGTGAGGCATATAGGTGCCCCAATGCCACCTTCTTTCAAATAGGATCTTGTCACAAAACATTTTAGAAAAATATCGATTTTCTGTTGCAGAGAAAAAATTTTAAGGACGTAATATTTATAAAGGAAGATTCCTTTTTTTTTTTTTTTTTAATGAAAAAGTCACTTTAGCTCTGACTAGAGCGGAAGGCATCAGTGAGCATTGGGATTGGCTTGATAGGCTGGGTGAGCCAGACCCCATACTGACAAGTCTACTGCAAAAGAGAATGGTGGCTTCTAATGGATTATATTTACCCATTCCCCCCCGCCCCCCTAACTTTCCCTTTATCCCAAGTTCAACTTGTTTTCCTGCTCCCTCTCTAAATCCACCCCCTATCCTGAGAGCAGCTTAGGTATCATTTGTGAATTCATTTATGTTCTTTGTTCTATTCATTTTATTTGAGGCAGTAACAATTTATAGACAAGTCACATTGTATTATGAGTCAGTCATAATTATTATACTCAAATGTGTCTTTTTCCATCATAACAGAGCAGAGGTACAATAACGATTAAATCTAAATTTCTCAACCCAAAACTGCATTCTTATCCATGAGCTAGTTAACTGCCTTTACAAGGCTCTTTTTCTTTAAGGACAATGCCCTTATTCTAAGAAAAGAACAAAGAAGACGAAAGGGAGCATAGGGAACAGATAATTGAACTGATTAATATACTTAAGATCTAAACATGGCTAACGTTTCTTAACAGCTGAGGCACAATGGTGAACACTTTGGGTTACATAGTTTTCTGCAGGATAAAAGGCAAAGCAAACTTACGAGTAGAAAGAAATGCCCCTGAAGTTAAACCCAAGGAAGAAGTCGTGAAGTGACAGGCTCTTTGGCCCTTCCTGACACCATGCACGCATGATACTAAGGCGTGACACCGGGTCATGCATATCTTTTGTCCATTTCCCTTGCTTTATCACGAGATCTCAACCACATGATTTTCAAGTTTCTTCCAAAGCTAGGAATTTGTGAGTGATGTTGGTCAATATTAAATACCAGTGCAAACCTATATTATACTTAAAACACAGACACAGACACACACACACACACACACACACACACACACACACACACACAAAATACTCTTCAAATAAAATCTGATGAAGATAACTAGCCTGTGGGACCCTGTCCAACAAGTTTCACCAACTAAAATCTCTCTCTGTTACTGGACCCACCACATCAGGGCCGCAAAGGAGCTCCCTTAGACTGCTTTAATTAGGTATTTCACTTACAAATGAATTAATTAATTAGTGATAAGCACCTGAAACACATTACTCATGTGGTCTGTTTAAAGCTTTAAATAGATAAAGACTACTGACATCTCATTACTATCAGATAATGTCACGTAGGGGCTTAGCATACAAGATAATTTACCAAACCTTTTCCCAAAACTGTTAGCATGTATTTTAACTCCTCCTCCACCCTGGGCACCCTGAGCAGGGAGAATCCTTCAGAAAGACTCAGGAAAAAAAGGACTAAAGCAGGAGCTACGGCTACTGTGGTCAGCTCTACTTCACCAGTAGTTTGTTAGACATAGCAAAACAGCCCAAGATGATGGTCTTCCTCTGTTTCGCCTTGGTCTGATGTCCATATCACGTTGCCTAATGAACCCTGCACAATGGCACTGCCGTGTATGGCAGCCCGT
This sequence comes from Puma concolor, assembly GCF_028749965.1. NCBI lineage: Eukaryota > Metazoa > Chordata > Mammalia > Carnivora > Felidae > Puma > Puma concolor. The sequence goes on from NC_141672.1 coordinate 49,056,674, forward strand.
CACTGGAATAAAAGTGGTGACAGACCTACACAAGAGCCAAGATGGAATCACTACATTCTCTAGAAAATGGCTGCAAAGTGTTGAAGTACGTCCTGCAAAACTAAATAAAAAAGCAAGCAAGCAAACAAAACACCTTCAACTTTGTACAGTGACTCCCAGTATTAAGCACACATAGGGAAATTCTTACCTAAACCCAGCTCAAGTAGGCCTACGAAATATGGCAAATTGAGTAAAACTCTCAAATTAGGCCAGAAGGAACTTTGTGTATCCTTTATAAGACTCATTCACGCAAATTAAAAAAAAAAAAAAATCACATGGTTATTTGTAGACATAATATGGGCCTAGGGATGAAAATACGTTTGTCAAGAAACTAAATGAATTATTGGCATTGATCTTTACTAAGGAAGTCCCGGGGGAGATTCCCATTGAAAATAATCTTGAGAAAGAGACACCGATTTTGCATATAACGTTCTTGACCAGACTAACTGACTGACTACATCTAGATAAATTACCAGACCAGGATGGTTATATTCGGGTGTTTCAAAAAAAGGGTGGGGTTCTGGAAGGACTGGCCAAAAGCACTGTTAAAAATGCGTAAATGTGCAAAATTCCTCAAAAGGTGGTCAAAATTCATAAAATCAGAAGTATGAATAAAAGTCATCAAAGGTTTTGCAATTATCTCCTGTTGAGACACAGCACATAGTCTCTGAAAATCTCTAATTTTAATGTCTAGATTAAAGGAGTATATTTCCATTTGATGCTATGGTTAATAGTGCTAAATGTAGAAAACAAGTTACATAGAGATACAACATATATAACATTGAATTTTTGTATAATAATGACTTTTTCCACGGGGTGCCTGGGTGGCTCAGTCAGTTAGTTAAACGTCTGACTTCGGCTCAGGTCATGATCTTGCTGTTGCCAAGTTCGAGCCCCGCATCAGGCTCTGTGCTGACAGCTAGGAGCCTGGAGCCTGTTTCGGATTCTGTGTCACCTTCTCTCTCTCTGCCCCTACCCTGCTCACGTTCTCGTTCTCTCTCTCTCTCTCTCAAAAATAAATAAATATCAAAAAAAAATTTTTAAGAATCATGACTTTTTCCTGATTATCAAATGATTTGTCACTTGAAAAAAAATCTATATGATTCAGACAGGTAATGTGGAAAATGTAAAAATCATTTGTAATCCTACTATCTAAAGATAAATTTTTAGTGGGGGCGCTTGAGTGGCTCAGTCAGTTAAGCATCTGACTCTCGATGTCGGCTCAGGTCACGATCTCATGGTTCCTGAGTTCAAGCCCCATGTGGGGCTCCATGCTGACAGAGCAGAACCTGCTTGGGATTCACCCTCCCCAAGAGGAGCCTCTCCCCTGCTCACACTCTCTCCCAAAAATAAACATTTAAGAACATATTTTCAGTGATACTCTTTCCATTAGTTTTCATATATACGGAATGAAATACATACGTGAAAAATATATTCATACGTTATGTGCAACGTTTCTGTTGTTATTATTGGATCAGTTTCAAGGGAATACATGGAATACCCTGAGCCTCGTTATTAGACTTGGGAATGTAATTTAAAGGTTGTAATCGTCACTCCCACAGTAACTTCGGGTTCTCTGACAGTACAAACAACCATGACATCTATTTATCTGGAGCATCCCTTTTCCATCCCCCTCTCTACAACCTCTCCATGTCTCTGCTGCTCTGCCTGGTGCTATGGATGACCATGTGCAGGAAAGCACCGCTAATCCTGTACCGCCCTCCCACAGTAGCAACTGTATTTTCTCAGTTCTTCCCCACAAACCTTATTTTTTAATGCTTTTATTCTCCCTAATTTATTTTTTAAAATTGTAAATGCACAGAAAAGTTAAAAGAATAAAACAATGAACACCGATGCCATCGACCTAGATGTGACAATCATCACTTCTGCCTTCTGTCTCCCCACCCACCCTTTGAAACGAGGTAGCAGACACGATTAGACTCTATCCCTGAAAGCAAAATTAGAAGATAACAGGTTACAATAACTCCCAGAGGTTAGTGAACTTCAGCAGTTTTACCTAAATACTTATTTTAGCGTTTTCTGGGTAATCGCCCACCTCAAGGAAACAAAACAAAACCAAGCCAGGCAACCGAAATGTGGACCGCCGTATTTGAGATCTGGATTACATCTTGCCTGGTGTGAGGCGTTTGTGAAGGACTGCCCACATAATGTTGTTCCCCAGTGGGGTGACTTTGGCCTCATATTAGAATCGTTGACATATTAGGAGAAATAATCTAGGCTGGTAACTCTGCTGGGAATAATTCTTCTCTAGAATGTCAGATCTGGTCAATCAGGCAATTCTGTTTTGAGAATTTCACCTAGACCATTCTGGTGTGTCTGAAGAAGCCCAGAAATAATGAAAGTAGACAGGACTCAATCCATAAGAGGGGATCTCCCCTGGCCATGGTGCCAGGTACCCCTGGACAAACCCCGGGCCTGTCTTCAGTAACCAGGACGGCTGTTGCAACAGCAGAAAGTGACAGTGTCTCCCTCACTTAAGTGGGATCAAGAGGTTTCAGAATGGGTATAACACTCAGGACATACTCGGTATTTAGTCTGAGGCACTGGAATTTGGGATTTGCGAGGGGGTGGGTAAAGGGTGGAGGGCAGAGGGCACAGAGGCTCCAGTCCTCTCCAAGGTCCAAAGGAATCTTAGTGCTCTCATCCCCCCCCTTTCTGGCCCTTTTCTACTGTATTTCTTCCATTCTTTATTCCCTCCCAAGAATAACACAAGCTAACGTTTGTTTATGGCTGGGAGGCAGTGCAGCAACGCAGTTAAGAGCTTGGGACTCTGAGCCCAACTGTCCAAGTTTGAGTCTCAGTTCTGCCATCTCCTAGCTAGGCGATCTCGGGCATCTGGAAAGTGGGGATGATGAGAATAATCGCACATACCTCCCGGGATCTTGGAAGATTAAGTACGTTAACATATTCAAGGGCCTTCGAACAGTGCCTGGCATTGTTAGCTGTATTTTCAGTCTACTAAATAATCATGTTAAACAGAGGCCTTTTCATGCCTCAACTCTTTTAATCCTCACAAAAAGCCCATGAGAGAAGGCTGTCGTTATTCCCATTTTACAGATGAGGAAAATGAAACTCAGTTATGTTCATTAAATCCCCAAGGTTTCCTAAATAGTAACTGTGGGGTGGGGCAGGATTTGAGTTCAGACGGTGGGTCTCTAAATCCACGGACCTGACCACTTTGCTCTCTGGCTTTCCAAATCAGGACACAGGAACACCAAGCTATGCTCACTGACTGCGTCATTCTCACAGGCTGGGTGAGCATTCTCTTCACATGCGCGCGCACACACACACACACGCACACACACAGAGTTTTTATAAAGCTTGACATTAAAAGCATGACATCAAGCCACGTTATACTTTTCATTTCACAATTGCAAAAGCTGAAGCTAACCAGCTTGGTGAGCAGCACTGACAGATCCCCGGCCTGGTTCCTGAGGCCCTGACCACTTTCCCGCTCACCCCCAATGGCACTGCTGGACAAATGCTGATGTTGGAGGCACAGCTCTCCACTCTACCCCTCGTTATTAAATAATGGCTCAACCAACACTGACTTGAGCAGCAGTGACGCATTTCAGAAGTTCAAAAACTAAAGGCAAAAGGGAGGAAAAGTAGGTTGTTCTGGAAGCTCTGCCAGCTAATTCCGTGTAGACAGGTGACCCATATTATGTCAATTAAGTGCCGTTTTAGAGGCATGCTGCAGTGGGCTTTTTAAAACATTGAACATTGTAAGGCAATGTGGGGATGGATTAAGGTTTGCTGAATGCACTAGGGCCTTTGCTCTGTAATTCAATTAATAGAATCAGGCATGGACTTTGGTTGCAATCCTCCCAGGCAGCTGAAAGGCAAAGTGGGGCACAGACTTTCAAGTCTATGAGGGGAGAAAGGCAGGTCCCGGCCAGGCTGCTCAGTCCCTGAGCGTGTGCCATGTGTGACGATGGGTCCGAGCCCAGCGGCACCGTGCCCAAGAAGACCAGGTGGACGCTGAGGTACAGGAGGTACATGGCTAATGGAGCGGATAAGCTTCTTATCCAGCTGGCACTTCTCCCTTCCAACCCAGTGTCCATCACTCTCCCTCCTCTCCTCCATATCTGCCTTTTTGAATATTTCCAGATCCCGAATTCCTTTTTCAAACTGCTTCTTCTAACAAAATGTGCAGGGCTGGCATGATCTGGCTCTGGGCCCTCGTCTCTTGCTATGACTCCCTCTGGCCACACTGGCCTTTTTCCTTTTCTCAAACAGCTCAGCTCCTTCCCGCCTCAAGGCCTTTGCAAGCATGTTGTTACTTTGTGTTCTGCCCAGTGTGATTCTCCCAGGGTCTCTCCTACTGAATATATTTGAATGCTGTCCACTTTCTCCACTACCTGGCAGTTTCATGTTGGTACTTGTTTTGGCTCATGATTATATACCCAATGTCGCATAGCTTCTGGCCTACAGTGGGTACTATAGTTATTATTTGATGAATGAACTCATGAATGAATGAATTCCATTCTTTCAGAGTCTCAGTCTCTTCAACTAATGTGAAATACTAACTTTGCTTGTGCATTAGTGGCTGATGTCAAGATTACTTTCCTCAGACGATGTGTGTGCTGTTTAAAGGATCTTGAGGGGCACCTGGGTGGCTCAGTGGGTTAAGCGTCCGACCCTTGATTTCGGCTCAGGTCATGATCTCACGGTTCATGGGATTGAGCCCCGCTAACAGCACGGAGTCTGCTTGGGATTTACTCTCTCCCTCTCTCTCTACTTCTCCCCATGCTCACGCATGCTCTCTCTCAAAGTAAATAAACATTTAAAAAAAAAGGATCTTGAGTCTAAGGTGTCAGGTAAAGCAATAGTGAGATTTTTCAGGAAGGAATGTTGGGGGGCTCTTGGGAAGAAGCTGGATTTTTCTGATCCACTTATCTTCTGGTCTATTCCATCACTTTCTTCACTGATGCACAGACACCTGAAGGCATTAGTGTTATCTTATTAACAGATGAGCTGGGCAAACATCGCTAATGTTCACACTCAAGGCAGAGTAGCCTAACTGGGGGTCTAGTGCTGTGTGAGCTTGGGAGCGGCTACCGCCGCCAGGGAATCAACCACTCACAGGATCCCCTCCACTCTCTCTGACTGTCTCCTCACACCACAGTCCTCCCCACCACCGTTCTTTTTCTCTGCCAGGTACACGACAATCACCTGACTCAAAATTACAGCAAGGTGTATCACAGCAAAGTTATGCTGACGTTAGAAGGCAGGTGTTTTGGGCACTTTTGTCACTAAAATATTGTAAGTACATTATTTTTAATAATTTTTTAATGCTTAATTATATTAGGGGGGGGGAGGGGCAGAGACAGAGAGGGAGACACAGAATCTGAAGCACAGAACCCGACGCAGGGCTCGAACTCATGGACTGTGAGATCATGACCTGAGCCGAAGTCTGATGCTTAACTGACTGAGGCACCCAGGTGCGCCGTAAGTACAATATTTTTAACAGACAATTCAGCAACAGCTGATAAGTTTTTGATGCACATACTTTTTCACTCAAGAATATACTTTGAAAATTTGCTCTAAAGTATTGTCATACAGCATGCAAAGATGTGTGTACAAAAATGATTCTTATTTTGTCAAAAACCGGGAGGGGGCGAAATTCAACTGCCCAACAGCCGGGACTGGATAGACAATTCTGGTGCATTTAGTCTACTTGCTACAGTTATTTAATAGAATACTATGCAGCTTATAAAGATGAATGAATGTATATTCTGACTTTGAAAGATATAAGCAATACATTGTTTAATGAAAAATAAGATTCAGAATAGCATATCACTTTTTTTAAGTTTATTTTTTTGAGAGTGAGAGAAAGTGTGTGTGTGTGTGTGTGTGTGTGTGTGCGCGCGCAGGGGAGGGGCAGAGAGAGAGGGAGAAAGAGAATCCTAAGCAGGCTCCTCACTGAGCCCGACGCAGGCCAGGTTCCCACGAACTGTGAGATCATGACCTGAGCTGAAATGAAGAGTTGGATGCTTAACTGACTCAGTCACCCCTGTGATTTTTAAAAATAAATATATTTTATAGTGATACATAAATATATGCCCAAAACTGTGGGTATAAGGAGCTCACGTAAAATTTTAAATTTCTATGTTGTACACGAGTCTCTGTTATTTAGTCTTTATAATTGCATTTTACTTAAAAATAATAATCAAGTTTGTTTTTAAGCAAAGACATAAAAATGATTTTCAAAGTATGATAGATCATTATTATTCACTTGATCAAGAGGCTGTCCCTAGAAAGGGAGCTACCTAATCCATGGTTTCTAGAGAAGCGAGTCATGTGAACCTGTGGTAGGCAGCCTCCAGGAAGACCCGCGATCATTCCTGCCCCCTGGTACTCACATCCCGTGTGATCAGTAGAATGTGGCAGAACTGATGGTATGTTACTGCTAAAATTAGGATACAAAAGACTGTGGCTTTGCTCTTGGGTTCTCTCTCGCCTGGATCACGGGCTCTGGGGGAAACCATGCCACGAGCAGCTGCACAGAGAGGCCCCTGCGGTGATGAACTGAGGCTTCCTGCCAACAGCCATATGAATCAGCTTGGAACCAATTCTCCAGACCCAGTCAAGTCTCAGATGACTGCAGTGCGGGCTGTCACCTCAGCGGCAGCCTCACAAGAGCACCTGAGCCAGACTCCGCAGCTAAGTCAATCTAGGATTCCTGACCCACAGAAACCGTTAGATAATAAATGTTTGTTGTTTGAAGATACCATGTTTGCATTAATTTGTTAGGTAGTCATAGATCACTAATACAGGACTCGATCAACTATATAATTTTTAGTGCCTGTTTCCTCATCTACACAAATAGCCTTTTAAAGTTAACCATCTTTTTTTTTTTAATTTATTTATTTTTAATGTTTGTTAGTTTTGAACGAGAGAGATACACAGCGTGAGCAGGGAGGGGCAGAGAGAGACAGGGAGGCACAGAATCTGAAGCAGGCTCCAGGCTCTGAGCTGTCAGCACAGAGCCCAACACGGGGCTCGAACCCACAAACCATGAGTTCATGACCTGAGCTGAAGTCAGACGCTTAACCGACTGAGTCACCCAGGCACCCCTAAAGTTAATCATCTGAAAAAATAAATAAATAAAAAACAAAGTTACCATCTGTGAGCTCTAAAGTTAGTTTCCCTTTGGTTCCTGCTTGGTTCCTGCTTCGCACCAGCCTCAAACTGGAGAAGACCAGCAACTAAAGTGAGTGTAGGGCATTTTGTCCTGTTCCTCAGGAGGGTACCACTGATCATGATGGGTGGGGACTGACTCCAAAAGAGGTCACCAGAGACACAGGAGCCTGGAACTGATTTGATCTCAAATCTTCAAATTAAAATCCTGTGCTTTAAAAAAAGACTTCTGCCATTTTGATCTGATCCAATCAATCCATTACTTTATTGACTCAGACAATGGTCCACATTAAATGTCACAAGAGAACACCCATAATTAAGAGAAAAGGACAGAGCAGCTGAAAAAGCTGCCCATTATTTCCTTGCAAAGTGGGTTTCTGACAAAAGAAATGGATTCCTTTCATATGTAGGTTTAATTCTGCTCAATGCCAAGTGCAGAGAAGGAAATGAACTTTCATTGTCATAGAAGACTTTTCTGCTACACTGTTGGTGAGTTTCCACCCAAGACCCCTGGTTTTTAATCCAGCCATAAGCATCGGTTCAAATAACTCTAGGAATGGCTTTTATTTTGTTTTAAAATGGCTTGCACATGTATTGTGTAACTGAAAAAGAAATGTGTGTCTGAAAGACCACTTCAAAAACCAATGAGAGGTCAGGGAAGCATAGCTAGCATGTCCAAGGAGAACCAATCTCTCCCGCCCGAGGCACCACTGACTCCCCGCCAGCTTGGTCTAAGGAGACGTGGAGGTGGCCGCCAACCTGAATAAAATCTAGAGCTGGTGTGCCTGTTTCTCCAGAGTGGCTTAGTAATAAAGTCATGGAGTCCATACAGGGAGTCCTCAGACAGGCTGCATGTAAAATATATTCTACACATCTGTGTTCTTCTATTTTCACAAATATAAGTAGATGCCAGTGTGATAAATGGAAATTCACTTAAAAGCATTCTTCAATGAACAGCTTTCTTAACCAACGGATATTAAAAGTACATCTGGTATACTGAGATTTGTAAAATTTTACTTAAAAAAAAAGACTTTTCCAATTGACATGTTGAGAATCATTGTTCTAGAGATGCTACAGGGAGATCAGGGACATAAAAAACATTTCTTGTTCTCCACTGAAATGTACCTGCATTTGAATTTCATTTCACCCACTCCCTGAATGGGAAGATTCCATACACTGAGCAAAACAAATCACGTTTTATGTATAGATTTACATTTACGGAATACACATTTTAAACAAGAAGGAAAGTGGTCTCCTTACACAGTTAGGTATGACATATAAAATATACTATAATATCATCATTTCCAGTAGGCCCAAAACTTTGATACGAAATAGTAAAATATGGAGGCGGAAAAAAGCAACTGAGCATGGCCCTTGAGGGCTAGGTGGTAGAACGGCAAGGAGTGGAAACTTTTGCCTCATGTGGAAGATTCTAGAAACTTCAGTGAACCAGTGACAGCCATAGTCCCCTCTGAGTTTACTGCCTTGGAAGGGTGAAGGGGAATGCTGTCTGCCATAGGTCTTTGTCCTTTTTAATAGCACTGCCAAAGCATACCTTCTCTGCCAGTATGAGTGACCCTTTTCTATGGCATATTTGGCCTCTAACCTTCCTGACTTTATCTATAGTTCAAAGTGAAAAAGTAAAGGTAGTCAGAACAAATTCAATTTCCCTAAATTTATTTTTAGTTTTTCCCTTATACTCTAGAGGTGTGTTCAGAAAAACTCAGCTAAACCACGCACGGGAGGTATGTAGGTGAAAATGTCATTGCAATTTTAACCTAAGTCACGATCATTTTTATTTTCAGGCTATCTATCCAATATCACTGTCGATTTTGTGGTAAATAGTCAAAAATGACAACCCCGCCCAAATACCAAAAACCCTAGCCATCTCACAGAGCTGTCCCCAAATTTAAAATAGTTAAAAAATGTTTTACAAACACAACTTTTTCAAAAGAAATATTATTGGATCCCAAATCTCTGGGGAAAACAACAGCAAAGTGTTCTGAAAAGTGGAAGCACAGCAAAAGGTAACTAATTATTTTGGACTAACTACTTCCATGACGGATGATGGGAGTGACTGAGGAGCATGGCAATGAACCCTGCCAGAAACTGCAGAGAGCACCCTATTCCCCGCTCTCCTTCCCACTCACATAACAAGGAATTTACAGTGAGAATAAGAAGTAAGATAGTAAGAGAGAAGCATTTGCAACTGCAAATTCCTTCCCGGTCAAGTTCCCTCAAAACCCATCAAGACCAAACCATTGTGTTGTGTGTGTCCCCAGTCAGCTGAGCATTTGGGCAGTTCTAGAAACTGTCTGAATATGTCTTATATTGTCAATGGGCATAAAGTGTTTTCTGAAGAATACGTTTTTTAAGACATGCAGCCGATCAAAAGTTTTCTAACACAAAAATATGGCTCTGAAAATCAGATTTGACTTTCACAATTGATGTGGAGGCAGAAGCCCCTGAGAGCCTAGGTCTGGGCATGTTTGGGGAACATGCATAAGTCAAGAGGCTTTGAAGTCTGTTTGGCATTTCTTTAAAAGTGGTTTTGCATTACTGTATTACTATAGCTTGTCTCTCTCTCCTAACAGTAGAGTAAAAGCACACTGAGCAGCTATGGCAGTGGGGGCAGCTCAGGCTCCCATATGGATCATGCTCCAGCTGCCGGGACAGGACAGTCAGTCGTCCCAACAACATACTCCTGTAGCGGCCTGAGTCATAAGTGAACCCCTTCACGTTGGCTGTGTAGGTGAGGCACTTTTATCATTCTTTTCCCCTCCTTTTTCTACCTCTCTTCCTACGTTTGAAGGCAGAGGCTAAAATTCATTTCCTTGGCTTTCTTGCAACAAAAGTACAGGCACATCACCCAAGTTGCTGCCCAGACTCCAAAATGGAAGCTTGAGATGTGGAGAACTGGGGATGGCGGACGTGGGGGTGGTGGCAGCTACTCCGAGCTTTCAGAGACAGCTGTGGTAGCAGCCCCAGCAGTGGCATCCCAGTGCCCAGGGTCTGGGGTCAGTTGCATGAGCTACAACAGCGTAGCACGCAGCCAAGTGACATCTTCTCTGGACCGGCTCTGTGGTAGGATCTGGGTGTTCTTTCTGACTAACCATCCTCCACCTTTATAAAGAGCCTCCATCTTTCCAAGAGATTCCATGAATGCTGTGTAGCCTTCAGATACATTCCTTCTACAGTAAAGTTCACCCAAGTTAGTTACGACTGCTTGTAATTAAGAATGCCCACGGAGGGAAGAGCTGGGGAACAGAACACAGCTCTCTGAGGTTTAAGTCTTTTTATGTTCAGCATGGGCTATCTGGTTAGGATTTAGGCCACAGGCGCCCTGTCACCACCTGAGCTCTTCCCAAATCAAACTAGTAGTCAGTTTCTGATCTTGTGGAGACTAAGGAAATATAACTGGAAACATTTACTAAGGTTCCTGCCATTTTCTTAGGATTTATCACGCAGGCCCATGCTACTCGAATAACAATATTCTTGTTGATCTTTGAGGAAAAAAGGGACTGAAAGTCATCGAGGTCTAGAACTACGTGTGTTTACTACCATATGAGAGTAAAAAAAATTACCACAACCTAACAACAGATGTCTTTTTCTGCCTCGCTCAAGACTTTGTCTGATGATATTGGACCAGAAGTGAACACCTAAGTTTATGCCTCCACTAAAACCACAGTCAGTTCTCATTATTCATGGTAGCTATGTTCTACAGAGTTACCAAAAACACTGAATTAACAAATGCTAATTAGCATTGCATCTAAGGGAAATGTAGGGCTAGGCTCCTGGGACCCTTTTTCAGAATATTTGGTCAACGGAGCAATATATAATCTGGTTTTATGTGTATTTCTGTTTAAAGACACCTTACTTAAGACACTTTATGTATTACTGTTTTTTAAGACTATTTATTATTGATTGGGTAACACTGAACACTGGGCCAACAGCCCTATAGCTCATGGCTAAACAAAGCTTATCTAGCATACATGTTTTTCCCAAAAGGCAACTCACAGCCTTCTTGCAGTTGGGAATGCTACACAGCACTTTAACACTATGCTTTGGGGGCTATTTTAAATGGTAAAATCACCATCAACCACAAAAAGGCATGATAATATGAACAACATGGCACTAAACAGACCGTGAAAAGAACACTTATTTACAGGATGAGAGCTAAAACAAAAAGGCAGAATGCCGCTTCGGTTTGACTTCAGCTGCGTATATGTGTTGAGCAGCTCGATATTCTCATTCTGTTCACGTCTGCAAATTATCATGAAAGCGTCACGAGTATTGTCTTGGGGGTTACAAATAAATTTCAGCGAGTAGGCAAATTCACAAATATGGAATCCGTGAATAATAAGGATCGACTTTTCTTGGTTCACAGAAATCTTTCTGGATACCATGAACTGCTTTTGAACATTGTTACTACATGCTATCACGCTGAATGTAGGGATCATAAATCTTGGAGGAACAATGCAAATTGAAGGGAGACAATAATCTTCAGAAAATAAACTTGGGGTTAAATATAAACGTGCTAATGATCTTTAGTGACATCCTACATTGGCCATCTGTAAGGGAGGTAAATTTGTCTTTAACATTTCTTGCTCATCCATAAGCAAAAGCAGCTTAATAAAAATTACATCCTGGTGGCTTTTCACCTAGATACTCTCCATTGCCCCTTATGTTTCCATTCCACAGATGGATACTGTGTGGTTTTCAAACATGGCTGGAAGCCGAATGTGCATATCTGTTAATATTTCTTCTAAACTTCTCCATGTAATATTCACATGTATCATTTCAAATGAGTGCATACTATTTCACTGTGCTGTCGGGATATTTTGATTGCAAGGTTTGCTATTATAAACAACTCTGCTATAAACATTTATAAAGAAAAGTTTTCATTTCCTTTAACGTTGTTTCCTAAGGATAAATCCCCAAAATGCGTGAAGAAAGTAAGCAGCCATGATTGTTAGTAATAAATTAATTAGGTCCTTCCAGAAAGTGGTGACAAGCTTTCCTATTTCCCCAGTGGTTCTCTGGCATTGGTTTTATTTCTTTAATTTGCTAAATTAATAGGTGTGAAATTATATCTTATGAATGTTTTAGTTGCATTTACTTAATTACTGGTGAGGATGAAGAGCTTTTTCATATATTGATTCAGTCATTTACTTAGTCAATTAACATTTATCAAATCCCTATGAGACCAGGCCTGTGTCAGACACTGTCCCTGCCCTTGGGGAACCTCCTTTCTGCCTGTTTTTACATTTATACAGACTACCTACCTAAAATTCAACTGTCTGCCTATTGGAGGTTTGTGTTATCCTTTTGGCTTTGAATAAGCACTTTATTTAAATTCAGACAATAAATCTTTACCTATTATATTGTCAGCTATGTTCCCAATTCATTTTTTCCTTAGTTTTGATGGTTTGACTGAAATAATTTTCATTCGTATAGTCAGAAGTAAAAGTCATATTCAAAATATTTAACTGGAAGATAAAATATTAATATGTAATATAATAAAACAAAATAGTTAACCAAAATATGTCCAACATTCCTTTATTTTCTAAATTACCCATATCCTAAACATCCATAAATAATATATTATGGAGAAAACAATCTACCAAAACAATCTAGAAACTTCCTAATTTGTTGATTTCTACAAATTGTTGCCACCTTAGTGGCATATATATATGCCCCTATAGCTGTCACCTAGCTAAGCAATGCCCTTGTTCAGAACCACATCAATGACTTCACCATTATATTAATAGTCATGAAATTTCCAGTATCTTTGTTGCAGCTGGACATGAAGACGCTTCACAACTGGTTATATAGCTGGATGCCAGTGCCCCCCAAAGGGCCTGTGCCCACTTTGCCACCCCTACCAACTCTAGGTAGCCATGGATCAGAGGCAGGGCGCTGAACACCCCTCCACTGTTGCCTCTCAAACCACTCAGTGGCTGCTGGGGCCATCTGTGCTGGGGCTCCTCCCAGGTCCATTACCACCTCCACAGCCACTGATGGGAGACATCGTTAGATACTTCATCATCTCAATGGAGAGACCATTTCTCTTCACCAACCAGTATGAAAACATGTCAGTACTTGAACACCCAAAGCAGCTCTACGAGTATGTACCAGCTGGTTATTTGGCCTGGATAGCCTCATATAAGGGTTTTATATGAAATGATTCTTCAGAAATGTAAGTCCTACAGATCTGACACCTGCTTAGATAACAGATTCTAAGCATTCCCAAACACTTCAGATGGTCAGTTTGCCGGGAACGTGGGAACACTTTGGAATCATCCTCCAATGCTCCACATTTGAAATTTGCATGCCCTGGCTGAATCTCTAACCCTAAATAAATAAAACCCAAAGTCCAAACCTGACGAGAGCATTTAAATGCCTCCTGGTAAGTTTACACCATCATTTTTATCCAACTATGAATACTGAGCTACTCTTTCTGGCAATTAGACAACCAATAGAGCCAAATCCCGTTAAGTCGCTCTGGCCAGAAAGAGCATAGGAAGGTAACAGTTAAGTGACAGAAAAGCTCCTCTGCTCTGCCCTCAGACCATCTTACCCTCTTCCACAGCACACAGGAACAAGGAAACAGACTGTTTCTGACAGTAAAACTATTAAGTCTGCCACAAAAAATTGTCCAAAACTCAGAAATAAGGCAGGAAGACTCATGCACCCTTTTAATGTGATACAAGAGCATGGTCTAACAAGCTCATCTGGCTTCATCTGACACTGAGGAGAAGGACAGTTTTTTGATTTACTGTTGATTAGGACCCATACTCTATAAAGCTAGATGTTCACTGGTAGAAGACTGACAAATTACAGATTATTTTTTTTTTGGGTAGAAAAACATATTATTTAATTGCAGAACTAACCCCTAAACTTATGCCTTTACTGCCCAGTAGAGTATGAGCTAGTTTGGTAAGTAAGTTAGTGATATTCAGTGTCCTTTCTTTCATGACTATATATACTTCGTGTGTTCTTTACCTGAGGCTTTTCTTTTTTTTAATGTTTATTTATTTATTTTGAGAGAGAAAGAGAGCAGGGGAGGGGCAGAGAGAGAGGGAGACAGAGAATTCCAAGCAGGCTCCATGCTCTCAGCACAAAACCCAGCAAGGGGCCAGAACGCAACAAACCATGAGATCATGACCTGAACCGAACACTTAATCGACTGAGCCACCCAGGCGTCCCTAAATCAGGTTTTTAACTCATTGTTTCCTTTCATGAGTTAATTAAATCCTTGACATGTACTCACTATGTATGTGTATGAGACTCATTTTCTTCACTTTTTCAAAATTGACTTTGACACTCATAACCTAATGGGTTGTGGCGAAGATGTGCAAAGACATCATCAAAGAGACAGAATTACTTCCAGACACGGCTGACTAGATTGATGACAGCGACTTGACTTATATTAATTTCATCACCTGTCAGTTAGGAAGGGAAAGTTGGTGGATCAGCAACGGAAGCTTCATAAGTGAATGCCCATCCATGCAACCACTGACCCGGTGGATGCGGCATCCACTCGGCAGGTGTATCCCTGCATCTCCAGTAGGTACCCAGCCTGACGCTACTAATATACAAATCATTTATTTAACCCTTTTTTTTTTCTGTGTTCATGCTCACTGAGTAACCTCTGGATTATAGGTTGGTGTCTCAGGCAGGGGAATGATTCACTGGTCAGGCCAACATGAGTAACCCGTCCGGTTGACAGTTGCATTTCTCACTGGAAATTAATAAACTGTCATTGGCATGTGGTTTCATATTCCAGTTCCTTGTGGAACTGACAGCGTGTGCCTGTGTTATGACTTAAATCAACTCTTACATCAAGTTTCTGGCCTACAGGTTATGACCTGTCCCAGATCATTCACCAAGGGAAATGCCCCCTGGGCAGAACTCTGGTGACGGTGCTCCTCAAGTGGTCTGTGGCTGCGGACATGTTGTTTATTCACCTGGTGGGTTTTAAATTTCCAATCCCTGTGAACCAGTGCTTTTATAAAATTCAATGAAAATATATTACTGGAAAAATGAAATTTTAAAAAGTCATAGAAAATATAGGCCCATTTTTTGTTACTAGATTCAACAGAATCCAAATTACTCCAAAATGTGGAAGTTCCTTTTAGAAGTATAAAATGTTGACTTCCAATTTATGCATTTATCTCAGGCCCAGAGACTACACTGCGTGAGGGAACTTGTTAGAAAAGCAAATTCTTGGGCCTCATCCCAGGCCCACTGAATCAGAAATGCTGGGGCTGTGGCTGAGCAATTTGTTTTAACAAGACGTCCGTGTGATTCTGATGTCCAACCAATTTTATGATTCTAGGCAAGAAATACTCACCTAGAATGAGTATTCATAAGAAATCATAAGCTTAAATGGCAAAGGGGCCAGGTAGGCACAGAAAGACAATTGTGACATGATGAGAATTATGAGGAATGGGAGATTCCTTTGGCAAACTGTAGCCTAGATGTCCCACATGGTAGCATCCAAATCCAGACACACACACACACACACACTCACTCACTCACCCACGCACTTACACACCTTGGGCCAAACAAAACTTCCACTGGCTGATGCAGGACCTCAGTCTATTACTTTTTCTAAATATGGGTTGAGAGTAATCTGAGTCTTAATAAAATGATGGGTTGCTTTTTCCCAACAACTGTTTAAGCTCAGAGTATTCTATATTAAATCCTGAATGTATGAAGGCTTATTCTTGAGGTCTCTATTCTGTCACAATGATGTATTTCCATTGTTAATTCTATACCACACTATTTTGAATTGTGAGACATTATAATACATATTTAATCACCCCTGATTATTTTTTTTTTTGATTTTTTTTTGTTTGAGAGAGAGAGAGAGAGAAAGAGAGAGAGAGAGAGTGAGAGCAGGGGAAGGGCAGAGAGAGAGGGAGACACAGAATCCAAAGCAGGCTCCAGGCTCTGAGCTGTCAGCACAGAGCCTGATGCAGGGCTCGGACCCACAAACTGTGAGATTACGACTTGAGCTGAAGTTGGACGCCCAGCCGACTGAGCCACCCAGGCTCCCCTTTCTTTGATGGTTTGAAAGTTAATTCTTACAATAGGTTTTAGAATAATTTTGTTATGTTCCATTACGTGTCCTACTAGCATTTCAGCTGAATTAACTATTAGTTAATTACTAGTTAACAAGCAGTTCACTTGGAGATGGGTTAGAAAAAAACAGGCTTTTGTTTCCCATCCCAGCTCTGCTACCCAGTAACTGTGGCTTTGGGCCTTATCCCTTGAACTGGCAATACCAACGCCTCTCCCACAGGCTTGCTGTAGGAAATTAATAAAACAACATATGCTAATCACCCATCCATTTACAGCTTCTCCAAAACATCACTGCCCTTTTGCCTCCTATTCTAAAACACTGTACACCTCTTCTCTATCCAGTTAACAGTTTTCTCTGCTTCAGGGATGAAATAAATGAAGAACAAAACAATCCTGAAAGTGATACATTTCTTCCTCTGTAGTGCTCATCTATGACTTAATTATTTTTAGAGTGCTTTTATTGTAACCATTTTGGGGTGAGATGTACTACGTTCATCAAATGGAACACCTGATATGATTTCTGATTTCTTACTTCTTATTGAAACTTTCTACGTGTTCAAGTAGAAAATACATTTTTATAACTTCTTATGTGTCTGAAGAAAAAAGCATTTATTTTCCAGAGGCAACAGAAGAAAACAAACAGATAAATTAGATGACATCAAAGATAAAAATGTGCAAGCAAGAACACAATCAACAGAGTGAAAAGGCAACCCATGGAATGGGAGAAAATATTTGCAAATCATGTAACAGGTTAATATCCAGAATATATAAAAAATTCCTACAACTCAAGAATAAAACACCTGACTAAAAACCAGGGAAAGAACTTGAACACATTTTTCTCCAAAGGCAAATGGTCAATAAACATATGAAAAGATGCTCAATAATCAGAAAATGCAAATCCAAACCAGGAGATATCACCTCCTATCTGTCAGAATGGCTATCACCAAAAGGACAAGAGGTAAGTGTGGTCAAGAATGGGGGGGGCGGGGGGGGGGAAGGGAACCCTTGTGCACTGTTGGTGGGAGTGCAAAATTGGTTCAGCTACTGAGGAAAACAGTATGGTGGTTCCTCAAAAAAATTAAAAAATTGAACTACCACATGATTCCGCAATTCCACTTCTGGGTATATACCCAGAAGAACTGAAAGCAGGGTGTTGAAGAGATATGTGCCAGGCTATGTTCATAGCAGCATTATTCCCAACAGCCAACAGGTGGAAGCAACCCAAGTGTCCATCAACAGATGAATGGATCGACAAAATGTGGCGTGTACAAACAATGGAATGTTATTCAGTCTTCAAAAGAAATGGAATTCTGACACATGCTACAACACAGATAAACCTTGAAGACATTAAGCTAAGGAAAATAAACCAATCACAAAAAGACAAATACTGCATATAAATATTTATATGAGGTACCTGGTCAGATTCCTAGAGACAGAAAGTGGAAGGGTGGTTGCCAGGGGCTGAGGGAAGGAGAGATGGGGCATTACTGTTTAATCGGTAGAGTTTCAGTTTTACAAGATGAAGAGAGTTCTGGAGATGGATCGTGGTGATGGCTGCACAAAGAGAATGTTTTTAATACCACTGGGCTGTACACTTTAAAATGGCCAAGATGGTCAACTTTACGTTATGTGTATTTTACCACAATTGCAAAACATGAAACCTCAAAAAAACCCAAGATGTTGATTTTCCCTTTTCTACCCTTAATTTTGATATAAATCACAATTCTGCTTTATTGTTGGTACCATTCTTGTTTCAGTTCCAACTAAGTCGTGGGCCGGGGATGGCCTGAGCCCCAGGAAGGGGCTCATTCAGAGTCCGTGGGCTCAGCCGAAAATGGCTGGATCTTGGCAGAGGCAAGGCTGAGCAAGAGCTGATGGGCAGAAATGGGCTGAGGGAGGGAAAAACATGGAGTTCCCCCAAAGAGCCCAGAAGCAAACTGTTATTTGTCAGCAAGGTGTCAGAACCAGAAGAATACTGCAGAGAGACTCTCCCAAGAGTCTCAAACAAGCTGGGACACAAGTCCTTGAAGGTCAGTTCCAGAGTAGAGATAGGTTTCCAGGAAGCTAACACGGCACTATCAGAGATGAAGGTTTCATCACCCCTAGCCTTCCTTCCATTTCTTTCCCATCTTGCACTGCTGCCGAACGAAAAATACATCAGAACCTTAGGTCTTTATTAATTACTGATCTTGCCATTCCTACCTATTTAATTTCCACCGAATCTTCATGGTTTGGGGGCAGGAAACTTTAAGGCAGAGCTGACAATGTCCAGGTACTGTAGCGGACTGTTCAGGAAGACAGGGGACAGTGAGTGACTTGGTAGTATTTGTCTGGGAACTTGTTCCCTATCTCAGGCTGCAAAGTTACAGAGCTGAAGGGCTCTGCAATGAAACCCACATTTGTATTCAATGCATATCAGACCACTTTTCGTTATTTTTAATTCAGACAAAGAACTTTCCTTTGTCCTTTGTGGCGATTTTGTTTGTTCCATTGGGTTTTTGCTGGCACTATTATTTTGACAATTTTCTCTTTTTTTTAATGAGTGATCTTTTTAGCTTTGTTTCATGTTACTTTATTGCATTTTTTCACTTTTATTAAGTGGGGATAAGGGAGCAAGGGAAGAACTATGAGGGTACTTTTTCTTCTCCTGGCCAAGTCTGTGGTATTCCTTTCTATATCTACTCCAATGCACATCTATGTGAGACCCAGCAAAACATAAATGCGGGAGCTATTTCTACCCTTAAAATTCACTATGCAAATCACTCAAAAGAACCACTAAGAGAAAATAAATAAATTCTCTGTCCTTCCCTGTATAATTTAAATATTTCACAATCATTTGTAAGCAATAATATTAGTTTCAAAGGCAGCTTGGGGGAAATGGCTGGAATGATACCATTCCAAAATTTTCAGAATATGAGATCTGTAAACTAGAATCTGTGGTCTCTAACCTATGTAACCACAGGACAGAGACAATTTTCTTGAGAAGTCCAAGCCATAGATGGAAAATAAGATAAATGAAAAACAAAATCCAGAGAGCAAGAGCGTTAAGTAAATCCAGAGTCAGAGGGTCTCTCTGTTGATAGAGCCCCTTTCATATTGGCCTGCCTCCCGACAGCCTCATTTCAAAGGAGAGCTTGAAAAGAATGTTGCTGGGGCGCCTGGGTGGCTCAGTCGGTTAAGCGGCCGACTTCGGCTCAGGTCACGATCTCACACTCCGTGAGTTCGAGCCCTGCGTCGGGCTCTGTGCTGACCGCTCAGAGCCTGGAGCCTGTTTCAGATTCTGTGTCTCCCTCTCTCTGACCCTCCCCCATTCATGTTCTGTCTCTCTCTGTCTCAAAAATAAATAAACGTTAAAAAAAAATTAAAAAAAAAAAAAAAGAATGTTGCTATTATGCAGATATTTCCCATTGCCTTCCTTTAAAACGTTATTCCTTTAACATGTTGTGGGGCATGCAGCAGTTATAACGTTAGGGGACCGTGACCTCAAACGTGGTGAGGCCAATAACATTCTGTCTATGCAGCCATGTTCAGTTCCAACTAGCTTTTCACCAAAGGAGTTCCCTGTCGTCTCAGAACCAGGCGAAAAGAGATCCCAAACTATTTGGTAATCTACTCAGGGAAAGGCAGGTAGCATTACAGATAGGCCTATGCCCCTAGGAAGCAAAGCTGATCACTAATTCCCCCACCTAATAACTTTTTCATCAAACTTCTCAATCTATCTCTCCTTGAAGTTACCATTAGCATATGGATTCGACTGGAAACTTGGTTCCATCTGTATAATCTGCTCACCTGATACCTCTTAATTCTAACATTACCCTTTTTTCACATCACAGACTTACTCTCACTGGAGTTGTGCAGTGGGGCAACCCTGACTTCTACATTGAGTTCCATTCTCATTAGCTATAGGAGCAATCACTTGCACAGTTGCTTAGGAAGTGTCTTTCTCTCCAAGATGAGCAATCCTGGGAACCTCATATAATTCCTATCTGTAAGTGAATGAAAGGTTTGACTCTATTATATCTGAGTCCAGATAAAGCCTGACTGCCTACTCCACTCCATGTTAGTAAACCAGGAGGTATGCAACATTTAAATTTTTTTATGTTTATTTTTTTGAGAGAGAGAGAGAGAGAGAGAGAGAGAAGCGCAAGCAGGGGAGGGGCAGAGAGAGAGGGAGACACAGAATCCGAAGCAGGCTCCAGGCTCTGAGCTGTTAGCACACAGCCTGATGCTGGGCTCTAACCCACAAGCCGTGAGATCATGACCTGAGCCGAAGTCATATGCCCAACCAACTAAACCACCCAGGCACCCCAGAGGTATACAATATTTATACCTAAATTTCAAGAGGCTGAAGCTCTTCCCTGGCTCTGAGGGCTCTTGGAACATACCTCAGGATAAGCCAACCTTCACTCTTGGAATGATACCACCCAAAGCAGATCCCAACCTAATACCACTACTTGTGCACTGCAACATTATTTGCTTGTTCCTTTTGTTTCTAACACTTTTCCTTTTACGCATTTTGTTGTGATATTAGTTCTCAAATATTATTATTCCCAGTTTCTTTATTATTTTAATTAATGTATAATATTCCTACCTTATATTTAAATTTTTTTAACGTTTATTTATTTTTGAGACAGAGAGAGACAGAGCATGAACAGGGGAGGGGCAGAGAGAGAGGGAGACACAGAATCTGAAACGGGCTCCAGGCTCTGAGCTGTCAGCACAGAGCCCGACGCGGTGCTCGAACTCACGGACCGTGAGATCATGACCTGAGCCGAAGTCGGATGCTTAACTGACTGAGCTACCCAGGCGCCCCGTCCTACCTTATATTTAAATGTATGAACTTTTGTTTTAAGTGCATCGGTTTCATGTGGAATAATTAAGTTATATCTCTTATGACTGTCATACATGGACCATCATCTATCATTATTTCCTCTTACTTTTGCTATTTCTTATATTTGCTTAATATATGGCACTGGTATTAACTAAACACTGTATATATACTCCCATCTCTTTTGAAATATGTTTGGAAGAAAGTACTGAATGAAACTATTTCTACCTAAACTAAATCTGTACACCAAACACATATACGCACGCTATCATGACAATAATCAAATTCATTTCTCTGTTGATTTCTAGTTATAGCCATTATAAAACTGAAAATTCTTGGGCTTCTTTCTATGAGTAAAAAAGAATATTTGAGCTATGGGCTGCAGCCTCTCTCCATCTTATTTCATTCTGTTTTCACACTGTTATTCTGAGACTTCTACTTTTCTTGGGGGGTCAGAAAGACATGTATCCAAATTCTGACTATTACTTAGCAAAGCAAGTTATTTAATCTGAGACTGTTTTCTTAGCTGAAGCAAGGGGGGTCATCCCATCCTCCCAGGGGTTTTGAAGATTAGGTGAAATGAGGTACTGTAAAGAACTTGATACACAGTAGATGCTCCCTAAATATTAGTTCCCTTCAAGTTTTAGATCACAATCTTATCCTGCAATGGGACTGTGGTCAGAAGTACTGATCCTTCCTACTTAGTGTTTCTAGTCTCTCCTATTGAGAGTTGATAAGGCAGCCACAATATGAACAAATTCCTGTTGGGGACCCAAAGAGTAAGGCCAGTGACTATTTAGGGTTGGTGGGATATGTGAAAATCTTTCTTTAGCTTTCCCAAATGAATGACACCTTGCCTGGATAATTTTTTCCATAAAGGGAATTGCAGATGTTTCATTTCCCTGGGGAGTTTATGGTCTCAGTTGCAGCTGTATCTGAAATCAGTATTTTGAATGTTATCTGGCCTTTCTTCCAGATGTTTTAAGATTTCTTCCTCACTGAAGTCTGAAAATGTTATAAGTAATGTCTTGATATTTTTCTCTAGATGTTACTATCCGTTTATAGGCTAAGCCTTTCATCAATTCTGGACTTCATACCTTCGATTGCAGATTCTTTAAAATGTATTTCTTCTATTGGCTTAAGTACTTACTGTATTATTTTTAAGTTAAAACAGTGTGCTCCATTCTAGAAATGATTCATTGTGGTTGCCATTATTTATACATGTTTACTTAAGCCATCTAATGTTGGATTTGAAGCTATGGTTCATAAGCATACTTCCCTAATTAACCATTTGGAAGTTATCTATGTCAATTCTTTACTACTTCTAGAAATGTCCTTAATTGTGATATTGCAATTTTTACTACATGGCCTTTGTTTTATGGCTTTCTTTCTTCTTTATCATTTAGAGTATATTTATGTCATTTTCAAAATTCCAATGGAGACTTTTTGGTTGTTCTATATCGGTCAATTTCAAAGTTTTGGGTTTTTTTTTTTTTCCCCTATTCTCGTATAATTTTGTTCTCTGGTGTTCCAACATTTAAAAATTAGTTGGGTTATTTTGAAAATTCTTTTTCACTTAAAAATTTTTTTTGGATACTGAAGTTATTTTATTGAACATTTTTGAGACATTTTCATTGGCTATTTATTTATTTAGAGAGAGCGTGCATGCACACAAGTGAGCCTAAGTGGGGGAGGGGCAGAGGCAGGTAGAGAGAGAATCTTAAGCAGGCTCCATGCACAGCACGGAGCAAGCACAGGGCTCAATCTCACAACTGTGAGATCATGACCCGAGCTAAAATTAAGAGGCAGACGCTTAACCCACTGAGCCCCCCAGGTGCCCCTTCATTGCCATTTTAATAGGTTTACTATGAAGAAGAACATCTATACTGTTACTTAGGCCACTGGTTTCTAAGAGGTAAAAAAATTTCTACTTGTAAATTCTACAAGTAAATACAGGAGTATTGCAGATATTTTTTTAAAAACTGATGATAAAATTCTTCCAATAAGTAATATTCCTCATCTACCATATATCTTAAGATTTTGTCTTCAAATGAGCCTCTGTTCAACAGATAGTTGTGTTTCAAAGAAAACTGAAATGTAAATAAGTTAGTTTCCCCTCTGTTAACATCCTACTTTTAAGACTGTCTTGGCTAATCCAGAACCAAACAAAGAAATAACATGCTTAACCCCACAAAGCTCAGAGCACTGCCTTCATCTATAATAATGTTGCCCCACATTAGCCAAGTTGGAATGAAATCAAGTAGCAGAAAGCTCTTTAATATTTGTTTAATTTAATATTTTGTATTCTGTAAGTCGGCTTATCACAACTGTCCCTGGGGACTGGAACTAGGGACTGCTCTGTGTTTTAGTCTGAGAACAACTTTTAGCACAAAGAGAAGAAAAGCCATGTATTTTTATATTTATCTTACATCTAGCCATTTAAGCAAATTACCAATTCCAAAAGAAACAAAAACTCTTACACATTGAGGAACACATAAAAAGAAAAAAAAGCTCTGTATTTTTTTTTTGAAAACCATTATGGGGTGCCTGGATGGCTTGGTCAGTTAAGCATCCGACTCTTGGTTTGGGCTCAAGTCATGATCTTGCAGTTCATGGGACTGAGCCTCCCATCGGGCTCTGCGCTGGCTGTGCAGAGTCTGCTTGGAATTCTCTCTCTCCCTGGGCTCCTCCCCTACTTGTATGGGTGGGGACTATCTCTTTTCTCTCTCAGAATAAATAAACAAACTTACAAAGAAAACCATCATAAAATATTTTTGAAAGATGTAAAGCAAGACTGGAACAAAGAGACATGTTTCCTGGATAGGAAACAAAGACTATAAAAAAAAGTTGGTCTTTTACAAGTCAAGATATGATTTTAATGCAGTTTTAATCAGAATCTTCAATGTCTTCAGTGGTTGTTATCCCCTTTTTAGACTGTAACAAAATGAACTCAAAGTTTATATGAAAAAAAAGCCAAATAATACCAAGAAATACTGAAAAAGAGGAATGAAATAGGACTTGGTTGTTTTTCTACATACTACAACCTAAAACAAAACTACCGTAATCCTGACAGATATTCCTAACTGACACCATATATTCCAGAGGGATTTAATATATGCATATAAAAATAAATCAATAAAAGTATTAGAAGAAGAGTTAGGAGAATATTTATATTACCTTTGATAAAGGAAAACTTCCTAAGCAAGGTAAGAAAGATACACATATGTGACTAAATATAAAAATTTTTTGTGTGTGGCAAAAGAGACTATAAACAAAATCAGAGGCAAATGACAGACTGGGAAATGAATAACCATAACATGCTGAGCAAAGCGATACTATCAACAATAAACTAAAAGCCCCCGACAAATTGAGGAGTCAGATAACTTTATAGAAACATGGGCAAAAGAAATGAAAATTCAGGAAAGAAGAAATGCAAAAAAGCAATGAAAATATATGAAAGTATGCTCAACGTCACAAAATTCACGGGATATCAATGAAAATAGAATAGCATTCTTTACCCAGTAGAATAATAATACCCAGTGGTCACCAGAATATAGAAAACAAGCAGTTCTATACTTGCTAATGGGAACCTGAACTGGTACAACTCTTTTGGAAAGAAATCTGACAACGTATTTTAAAATTTGAGATACATGTGCCCTCTGACTCAATAACACCCCCCCCCCCCAACTCCATCCCTTTGAAATTCAACCAGAGTGAAGCTCTGGTATATAAAGACATATTGGTTAGGGGAAATACAACCACAACCAAAGGAGACAATGTTAATTTCACTCCATGGGGGACAGTACAGGGAACACTGTGCACTCATTAACATGAGCGACTTAGATCCATACCAACGAGCCAGGTGAAAGTCTGTGACATGTGTCATGTAAAACATAGTTGATGGTAATCCTTATATGTGAAAAATCCTCAAAAACAGAATATGCAGGCATGTGTTACTGAACTATAGGAAACTGTTGATATGTGTATGTGATTGAGCTCATATTCAACTGCTTTTGATCCACTAAAATGGCAATTTCATTAGTCACAACCTTGCATGTGTTTATTACATATGTATGAGTAGGAGAAAAAGAGTGAAATCGTACAGCCCAGGGCACTGACACTGGTTATCTGGGGAAGCAGAGAGATAAGAAAGGAAAGGGAAAATGAACAACTTTTCATATACCTTTGCACTGTTTTACCTGTTACACTTGCAAATTAAAACTATCTAATAAAGGGGGCGCCTGGGTGGCTCAGTCGGTTAAGCGTCCGACTTCGGCTCAGGTCATGGTCTTGCAGTTTGTGAGTTCGAGCCCTGCCTTGGGCTCTGTGCTGAGAGCTCAGAGCCTGGATCCTGCTTCAGATTCTGTGTCTCCTCCTCTCTCTGCCCCTCCCATGCTCATGCTCTGTCTCTCTGTCTCTCAATAATAAATAAACGTTAAAAAAATACATATATCCAATAAAGAAAAAATTTGAAGAAAACAACAGAAAGGAAACAAGATGCTCAGGTTGGATATTACTTGAAGACCTATATCTAGGGGCAGAATCTATAGCAAGGATCCATTTAATTTTATAAAATGTAGCAAATGAAACCCAATTTATTCTCTTATCTCTTTCACTAAGATAGTTCCAAGTGAAAACCCCAACCAATTATTTGCTATTTAAAAAAAGAATTTCAGAATACATTTGCAACAAGACTAGTAAAAATGAAAATTCAGAGAACATTAAGTATTGACAAGGGAAGCAACAAAAACACTTTAGAGGCTAATGAAGAACCACTTTAAAACAATTTGGCATTACCTAATACAGTTGGAACATTGCATATTCTATGACCCAGCAACTGAACCCCAAAGCACACGTCCTGGAAAACTCCTGGATGATGACTAGGACACACGTACAGAGTGTCCAGAACAGCATTTTCATGAGAGCAAGAAGCTGGAAGCAACCCAAATGGGTAGAATGGATAAATAAAGTGGGGTATATATCATACGGCAGAACAACAATATTGAAATACTAATTAATACTAGTGGTGAAAATAACTACACACATCTACCTGCAGGAATCTCAAAACATACTGTTGAATAAATTCCAAACGAGAGAAAAAGCATGAAACCGGCAACACTAAACAATAAAAAAAATAAAGATTTTAAAAAAGCAGGGGAATGACAAATTAAAAGCCCAGATGATGGTTTCTAGGAATGGGGAGAAAGGAGGAAAAGGGCAGTGATAAGAAAACAGGAGTCTTTAAACGTGACACTTATCAATAAAGCTAGGGAGGAAAAAGACGGGGAACTATACGTGTACTTATTTTATTAGTCTTTAGAATATGTGTATACATGCACGTATTCTTCTGATGTATGGTATGTTTCACTCACACACATGCGCGCACACAGAGAAAGAATCTAGGTCAATGTCTGCTTATGCCTTCAAGCCTGTCCTACTCCTGGAGAAGTCACTTAAACATCTTCCAGGCATATTTACATTCTAGATGCTTAATACATAAATGAATGGATATATTTCTAGATTCAATGGACACACTATACCCCTATATATATTTCTAGAATGAATGGATGTAATAATATATCCCTGCATATATTTCTAGAATGAAGGGATATAGTACCTAAATGAACGGACATCCCTGGGAGCCGTCTTTTTCCAGGGCCAAGGTAAAACAGAAATTCTCTTATGCAATTTTTCGTAGTGTACCAGAAGCTGGACAGAATACAACAGAATGCCCAAGATAAATGCCAAGTCACCTTGGGAGAACTTCATTCACTAAGTTACAGCAAAAGACAAAGGCAACATTCCTTAGTAGAGTTACAATGGTTTTAATTTCACTGTTTCATTCACATCATGATTTAAAGTAAATGACATCAAAACTCACACCATGGCTATTAAGATTTCTAAGAGCAGGAAAAAAACGTCTTTCGTCCACGACAAATTCCAAGTACCCAGGAAACACTGATTTATTGGGACTAGACCCCATGGAACTCTATGTCCAGACGTTACAATGTCGGTCCTGATTCACAGCAGTGGAGCAGCTAAGAGCATTCTAAATAAGGCGGTGCTTCACCAGGTGAAGGAAGGCAATTAGAAAGGGAGGAAGTCTGTCTTGATTCCCATCCTCTACAGCTGCTTGAAATCAAAGTTACACCTCTGACTGAATCACCACTGACTCTGAGCTACTGGCTTCTTTTCCTTTCCAAGGATTATCTTGAATATTTGGACTTCGACTTTACTCACTCTGTTCTGCCTACTGCTGTTAGAGGTTTGGTAAATAATCTGATTTAGCTAAGATGCTTTACTGACAGGATATCCTGCGTCTAGTTAACCGAGGCCAGAGGAAAGGGTGATTAGGCAAACTGAATGCATGTTATTTTTAAAAGGAAAGGAAAAGACGAAACTGTCAATGTAGTTAGAGGCTCTTTATCATCTCAAGTAAACTAAAACAGTATGATACTGAACTGCCTCCAAAATATGACTTATATACAGATGTGACATTTTTACTTCCTAATGCTTGAAAGTTCCACGTTGTACTTAAGACCTAGAATGCGGGCGCAGCATGGCCAACGAGGAAAACAGCTTTAAGTTTTCCTTCAGCAAATTAAAAACAAGCAAATTAAATTAACTGCTGAAGTTGAAAGTTTTTCCCCAGTTTTACAGATTACTTTTTAAAATAACAGTTTTGGGGCGCCTGGGTGGCGCAGTTGGTTAAGCGTCCGACTTTAGCCAGGTCTCGATCTCCCGGTCCGGGAGTTCGAGCCCCGCGTCAGGCTCTGGGCTGATGGCTCAGAGCCTGGAGCCTGTTTCCGATTCTGTGTCTCCCTCTCTCTCTGCCCTTCCCCCGTTCATGCTCTGTCTCTCTCTGTCCCAAAAAATAAATAAACGTTGAAAAAAAAATTAAAAATAAAATAAAATAAAATAAAATAAAATAAAATAAAATAAAATAACAGTTTTATTGAAATATAATACCCATACTATAAAATTCACTCTTTTAAAGTGTATAGTGCAGTAACTTTTAGAATATTCAAAGTTATGCATCTATCACCACTACTATTCCAGAACATTTTTATCACCCTCCAAAAAACCCCTATACCCATTAGCAGTCACTCCCCATTTCCCCTCCACCACCCGAGTCCCTGCAACCACTGATCTTACTTTGTCTCTATGGATTTGCCTATTCTGGACATTTCAATAAATGGAACCGTGTAACATGTGGCCTGTTTTGTTTAAGTTTATTGATTTATTTTGAAGGGGGGACGGGGAGAGAGAGAAAGAGAGAGAGGATCCCAAGCAGGCTCTGCACTGCCAGCATGGAGACTGACACGGGGCTTGAACCCACGAACCATGAGATCATGACCTGAGCCAAAACCAAGAGTTGGACGCTTAACTGAATGAGCCACCCAGGCACCCCTGTTGTGCCTGGTTTCTTTTACTTAGCACAATGTTTACCAGGTTTATCCACAATGTAAGCATGAATCCTTATTTTGTTCTTTTTTATGCAAATAATATTCCATTATATGACTATATCACAATTTCATCCAGGTATCAGCTGATGGACATGGGGGCTGCATCCTCCAGGTTGCTTATTTCTTTTAAAGAGCAAACAAAAGCTGAGGAAGTGGAAAGAACTGAGCTTCAGCTCAGAATCAACCTAAACCAGGGATTAATAAGCACCATTACTGTTATGTCTGAATTTATCCCCAGTTGTTATAAACCATGTTACCCCTGCACGATCTTAATGGAAATGTCAACTGGGTAACATGGAATACGTGAGAATTTTTTCTTATACTCTTAATGAGGAAAGAAGAAGGGAAAGAGGAACAAAACATAACTGAATAGTGTCCTCCAATGGGTGAGCATAACAGTGGCACACCAATCCAATAGAGCGCTACTCTGTAATAATAGGAACAAATAGTGATCTTTACAACATGGATGTGTCTTGTAAAATCATGCTGAGCAAAAGAAGCCAGGAAAAAAATACATATGATTGCATTTATGGAAAATTCCAGAAAACGCAAATTCTTCTAGAATGACAGAAGGCAGATCAGTGACTGCCTCAAGACGGGGATGGGAAGGAAAGACAGTTACTGGGCATGAGGAAACTTTGGGATGGAAATGTTCATGATCTTGATTGTGGTGATGGCTTCACAGGTGTATTCAGTCAAAACACATCAGCTTTATTATTTTAATTTTTTTAATATTTTAATGTTTATTTACTTATTTTTGAGAGAGAGAGAGAGACAGGGCACGAGCGGGGGAGGGGCAGAGAGAGAGGGCGACATAGAATCCTTAGCAGGCTCCAGGCTCGGAGCTGTCAGCACAGGGCTTGAGGCGGGGCTCAAAATCAAACTCACGGACTGTGAGATCATGACCTGAGGCGAAGATGGATGCTCAACCAACTGAGCCACCCAGGTGCCCCTGTTTTAATTTTTTTTAAGTTTATTTTTTTATTATGAGAGAGACAGAGACATTGTGAGCAGGGGAGGGGCAGAGAGAGAGAGAGAGGGAGAGAGCCATGCAGGCCCTGCGGGCAGTAAGCCCAGAGCCCGATGCGGGGCTAGAACTCACGGATGGTGAGATCATGACCTGAGCTGAGTTCAAAAGTTGGACGCTTAACTGAGTGAGCCACCCAGGTGCCCCAAAACTCATCAACTTTAAATATGCATTATTTACTGTATGTCAATTATATCATATGTCCATTGTACCTCAATAAAGCAGTTAAACTATTTTTTAGTAGGTGAGTATACCCCCCAGAAGTATTTGAATGTGTGAAAAACACTGCCTTTGTTTTGCACATATGGCTTTAATCAATCTTGTAATAAGTCAAATTATTCTCATTTTATACACAAAGAAACTTGAGATTGAGAGAGTTCAATAATTTGCCAAGGGGGCCACTGTTGGTATTAAACTGAGATCTCTTATTCTCAACCCCCAAATCCATGTTCTTTTCTCTATACCACAAGCTACTCACTGTTCCTACTACAGACCCAACTCTTTTTCTGGAATCTCTGGGTCCCAGAATTTCCCAAGTCAGGGAGTTTTCTGGCCCACAGAAAAGATTTATGCTTTACAGTAGTATTCCAAATGTGTTTTCTTTTGTGTAGCACGGTATGCTACCACAAATACCTCTCCAATTATGGGGATTTGTCCAAGTCAGTTGATTTATTCATTTTCAGTGGATCAGAGTAGTCAATCTGGATTAGATCAAGGCAAGTAATCCTGGTCTCTGGGTCAAAGAAGTGAAAATAATTCATCTGAGATTAAAAACAAGCTGGACAAAACAAAAAAAACTAGCCATTCAACCCACTAGCTGAGCATTGTACTTCACGGGGAATGATAAGTCACTCTTTTGAATATGGGGGTCCAAGAATGTGGACTATTCAAAGTTGCTC
The DNA here is from genome assembly GCF_028749965.1 of Puma concolor. Lineage (NCBI taxonomy): Eukaryota > Metazoa > Chordata > Mammalia > Carnivora > Felidae > Puma > Puma concolor. The sequence continues at coordinate 49,087,187 of NC_141672.1, forward strand.
TGAGGCATCTGTCCACTTTCGGCCACCCTTAGCACAAAACTTAGGTGGAGGTTGCTGTCCCCTCTCTATATGGCTCATGGACAGGGTAGGCTTTCTCACCTCTGAACAGCCTCCAGATCATCTTTCACCGCATAAACAGCTGGATATCGTCCAAATGCCACCAATGTACCTGGGCCCATTTGAAGATGGGCTATGACCACGATTATGTAAAATTAATGAAAAAATACAACTTGGTTAAAACGACTGTTTTTATAAGATAGCTAAATTGGGGGGAGGGAAGGGTGCCATTTCTTTCATGCACGAATGTCATAATGAAGTTCTCTGGGCTAGCTATCTTCCATTTGCCCCTCCAGACCCATTCTCCAATCCTATTCCACTAAGCTCCATCCCCCAGGAAACTAAACCATACAAACTCAGCAGCAGCAGCCTTTCTTATTCTTTGTCTTCCAGTTGGGTTTGGTCAACGGGGAGCACAAGCAGATTCAGAGGGAGAAGGAATCATTTCCGTGTATAGTTTCCTGGGATCTCTGCCTCCCAGGTCATTATAATCTGGCTCCACCTCTTCCCGGGAGGCTACAGTTTCGCTCGGGAGGCCTCTCCTCCCAACCCTCATCCCTTCAGGCTTCTAGACAGTAAAGGAGCCTCGGAGAAGTGCACTTTCCCTACACTCTGCCCACATCCTTGTAAATATTCTCTTTATTAAGCTCTCCTAAAATTAACCGATTTGAGGGTGCCAATTTTTCCCAGTACGGCCGAAATGTCCTGAGGGCTAAGAGTACGCCTTCCTCAGAAAATGAACTTTATTCCAAGCCCTCGATTTGTATGAAAACATAGACATTCAAGGGGTGATATCAAGGCCAGGCAAAAATAAAGAAAGGCTAGATGAGGTGCATAACAGAGAGCTCAAACAGCTCTGATTCAAACTTACTGCACCACAAGCCTGTAAGGCAAAGACCTATTCACAAAATTTACAAGCATACAGTAAAGGGCGGTGGATGCATTTCTCAGATTTTAAAATGTGGGAGATGTAAAGCATTTTCAGGTTGCTATATCCTTCTTCGTGCTTATAAATCATTTTCCCGTGGTGCCTTCAACATTTCTGCATGTGCTACGTTACTTAGATTGAGGCTTTAAACCACTTTTGGGGAATTCTAACTATCAATATGAAGAAAGAGATGTTTGCTACAATAAAAACTGCCTAAATGGCAAATCTGAGAAAGAGAGCAGATTTCAGAGGTACCATCTGTTTTCCTTCATTGAGAGGTATTATCATATATAGTAAAAAATGCTATAAAAGTGAAGTGATGCTTCCTGTGTCATACATAAATTATAATCTCAAGCAGATTTTGATTACTGAGAGCTTATATCAAAGATATAAGACCATTAAAGAAAAAGATGGATCTTGATCCCATCTAAGTCCGAAACAACTAACCTTCTGTCTCTAGAATTAACCCAACTATATTATACCCAAATGAAGAGCATTCTATAACTAGAATAACTACTTTAAGGCTGGCTTAGGTTGAAGATTTTTCTCTAATGAAGACAAAATGTTATGTAGCACAAATCTGTAAAGCTTCTTTTAAGTGAAAAAGCTAAAATATTGAAATATCAATAGGGTGCTTTGTTTACTTTGGTTTGGGTGTGCATGAGCACATGTGACTGTTTGCATGCTTGCTGTAGATTACAGCCACAGACAGAAAAGAGAAACCATTGAATTAACTTGAGTCAGCAAGGTAAGATCTATCCTAGTATTCATTAGGAGTGTCTCTAAGAACTTAAGAGTATTTGAAAGAAGATATCAAAAAAATCTGGGGGACTCTGGCAGCTTCCATTGAATTCTGCATCACACCAGATGGCTCTTACAAAGTTCTCACTTCTTATTTTCCAAATGAGTGGTAAATTCATGCTTTTGATTTTTCCCAAGTCAATACAACATATCAATGAATAATACCACTTTGCATTTGCACAGCATTTTACAATTTACAGAGTGTTTTCCAATTCATTATCTCAACTAATCTTTAGAGCAGTTCAGATATGGTCAGGGAAAATATTAGCAACCTCCATTTTACAGATACGAAAACACCTAGAGATACCATTCAGAACTGTCTGTAGCAACTTGAATCAGCTTAGGTAAAAAATGGAAATGAATGTGTTGACTCCCATCAACTGAATTCGTAGACTCCAATTGTTAGTGAGCTCTCTCCTTTCCCTTTATCTATCTGCCTCTTTCTTTTGCTTCCCTTCTGTGCATCAGACTTCATTCTCTCAGCAGACTGAAACATGGCCTTATATGACTCTTACTGCCTTGAGATGAGAAAGGATGGGACCTCATCCCCAACTTGGGCTGGAATATCCCACAGGAAGAACCTATTGGCCCCTGCTTGGCCACATGTCCACCCTTTGAACCGACTCCTGTGGTCTGGGGATGAAGTACTGTGGCTTCCCCAGCTTGGGCCAAGTCCCCACCCTTGAGGCCAGTATTACCCAAACAAACAAACAAAACAGGAATAGACAGAGCCAGCGAGGAAATTGTGAGCAGAGAGCCAGCCACCCTAATTTGTATGTACTCCATTAAATAAATTGCCCTGGGCAGAATCGGAATGACTTCATAACCATCTTCCAGTGCAAGCCCAGCACCCTTCCACTTGACCGCACAGCCCATCACTGCAGGAGTCACACAGGTATTATATGCCTCTTTGTTCCTCACGGTTACCCGTGTAGTCTGGCTCCAGAGTAAAATCTGGACCAGACTCAGATTCTAGTCCTCCTCCTGTCAGTCATCGGCTATGTTTGTAGACAACGCATTTAACCTCTGAGAATCAGAGCTTCCTCCTTGGTAACATAAACAATTCCTACGTCACGGGGTCATCAAAAGGATCAAGGGAGATAATGTACTTCAGATGACTTTGAAAATTATAAAGAGCTACCTTAAGGTTTTACTAAAGCTCTGTATGTAAATTTCAGGGAGGCCAAAATGACACAGTAAGATTCTTCAGTGCAGGCCCCCCTACCACCATGCCCTATTGGCATCACTTTGGTGCTGACATTTTTACTTTTTCGGTGTTGGAAGGCACATTTCAAAAAGAAGTATCAAGTAGCGTCTCCAGATTAAAAGATTTGGTCCAGAAGAGAAGCAGACAACAGACGGTTTAATGGCACTTACCATACTCACTTTTTCACTATAGATTAACCGAAAGATGAAAACTTCTGACAGACACACAAGAAACTATTAACAGCGGATACCTCCAGGGAGTGGGGCTAGAAATTAGCATTTGGAAAGAAACTTCTATTTTTCATTTAACGCCTGTCTCTACTGCTTGAATTTTAAAAATCTTACACATGTATTCCTTTCATAATAAAGAAAACTAAATTAAAAGCATGGTTATCACATCACAGAAAAGGAACACAGTATATACTTAGTATAGTGTCTGACACATAAAAAGCTTCCAGCAAGTGCTTTTATTGATCAAAGTAGTTACCGCCTATCCAGCAAAGTAAAATCAACTTCACTAGAATAAAAGCCAGCTTTCATCTCTGTGACTATGCATGTTTTCCATTAATCATATTGTGAGGAATGTTCATTGCTACCTGCTGAGCATATGATTTTAAACTCTTACACCTCACACACCAAAAAATGAAAGCTCCTTTCTTAATTCCCAATCATAAACCATAGTGCATGCAGCTACCTCTCAACTCTGTTACCGCTGTTCTTGTAGGCACACTTCCTTATTGACAGCAGACGATGCTGGGCTTCTAGGAACCACTCTATTTTACAGTTGGGGGTTTGCATGATATTTTCTAAGACATTAAAGGTTACATGGCAGCATATGCCAAAGCTAAAATACTGATTTAAGTGGTATTTTTTAAAAATGATGCAATGGTTATGAAGTTTGGGTGCTGTGCACTGGCTACATGCTGTTACTTGTTGCCTAGTTACATCTCTGAGGAAAGGTCAAAATGGTTGCCTCTAAATCTAGAAGGAATTAAAAAACCTTAAAGCTTTATAATTAAACCAAGGATTGTGTGAACCCTTATGTAAGCATCCCTTAAAACAAGTCCCCATCAGACTTTGATCACATGACAGCCCTTGGGAATGTCTAAGGAGATGTTTTAATGAAAGACATTTCTGTATCTGAAATTTGTCACCTGCTCACATTTCATTAAAGTTATCACATCTGGACTCTTTCCATTTTATCATATCCACCTGCAGTCTGCGACCACAGGATATTAAAAAACTGTCCAACCTACTTAACACAAGTTCTATCCTGTGAAAGATAGAAGAAAGTCCAGTGTTTTAAACTGTTCCACTAAAAAACCAAATTGTTATTGTGGTCAACTTTGCAAAGTCTAGGCCAGTCTATAATCTGGTAACAAAAACTATACATCTTAATAAACAACTTGTGTCTAGACCAATTTTGGGTCTAGAAATTTAACATGAGTGTATTAAAATGGCTAAGATGGCTTCCAGAATCTACAGAGAGGGAGAAACCATCTTTTTTCACTTGAAAAAAGTATTTTTTAGGTAAAATTCACATAACACAAAGTTAGCCATTAACTGTTTTAAAGTGTACAATCCCACAGCATTTAGTACATCCACAATGTTGTGCGGCCATCACCTCTCTCTAGTTCTAAGACATTTCTATTACCCCCAAAGGAACCCTGCACCCAGAGTAGTCATTTGGACCTCTTATTTACATTTACTCTCTAATTTCTCTCTGGCAAAGAATAAAAGAAATCTGGGTTTAAATGACAGCATAATGATTTGATATGCTTTCATTTCTTCTGTAACTTTTTTGATTCACAAAAAAACCAGCATGCACAGGTCTGAACCTGAAATGATGCTAGTCTTAACAAAATGAAACCAGGATTGGTTGTCCTAGAAGCAACCCCAAAAAGGGGGCTGAGGTAGATCTCAAAATAATTTACAGTTCTATCCAAGACAAATCCTTGTCAGAAACCCAGATTGTACCTCCATGACTGATAGTGCTCAATCTATTGGGATTAAAAAAAAGATATTGAAAGAGAATTCCTTATACTTCAACAAGGAAAATTCAGAAGATAGGGAACAATTAAGCACATTTAATAAAAAGGGGAGGGGGAAAAGTGCCAGCTCCTGAAAGTCAAGTACCTGTTCTGGGGAAGCTAAGTTATTATTCTTTCAAGAACACTTATAGCCTTCTTTGTCCCAGTGGTTTAGAGAAACATAAAATAAGAGACCCCAGGACCTTCAGTATTCCCGTTTTCTCACTCTGTCTTGTTATGGTTAACACAGTGCAGTGTCTTATGGAAGCAGGGAGGAAAGACTGAGCAAGAGTCTTTACCCAGATGCAGCTACTTGGATGAGGGCAAGTAGCTCACACTCTACAGCTGGAAAGTCAGGAAGCATCAAGAGCTGGGTGAGACTCCAGCACATGGTCCACTCCAATCCCTTCCCCTCAGGCACTCAAGAGAGTCTTCCTAATACTTCTCTATTTCTGAACAGTCTATGCTATCTGTCAGGTGGGAAAGTCCAACTTTGTCATACAATAGACAGGATTCAAACTAAGAGAGCCCTGGGTTGTTTAGGGAAACTTGGGTTTTATCATTTCCATACATGCTGACGTGCTGAAAAAGAAGCAGTGAGGCACTGTGGTCACTTCAGTAACAAAGTTTTTAAAGATGGGCTCATCAGAGGCATCTTGTAAGAGGGTGCTGGTAACACTGGGGAACTGAAAGGGAATGCCATGAAATGTAACACCTCTTAAATGTCACAGGTTCTTCTTAGTTCTGAATCTGAGAGTTGTTGTTGTTGCTGTTTTTAAGTTGGTTTGAGCAAACATGCTAAGGTGAATACAGATTTTCCAAGAGTTAGACTTGCTCCTCTCTTCACCCCAAACCCTGGGGGTTGTTGTCATTATTTAATGTAATCAAAATTTCTATTCGGGGGCACCTTTATTTGGGGGCATCAGTCAGTGGAGCGTGCAACTCTTGATCTCAGGGTTATGAGTCTGAGCCCCACGTTGGGTAGAGAAATTACTTAAAAATAAAATCTTTAAAAAATGTTTCTAGTTCGAGCCCCGCGTCGGGCTCTGGGCTGATGGCTCAGAGCCTGGAGCCTGCTTCCAATTCTGTGTTTCCCTCTCTCTCTGCCCCTCCCCCGTTCATGCTGTGTCTCTCTCTGTCTCAAAAATAAATAAACGTTAAAAAAAAAAAATTAAAAAAAAAATGTTTCTATTTTAGTAATTCATTGACATGACAGCTACTTTCCACTAGAGCCATTTGTTAGACAGATGGTGGGGGGACCAACTGTCCTGATTTTCCCAAGACTGGTCCAGTTTTAGCATCAAAAGTTCTATGTCCCAGGAAACCCCCAGTCTTAGACAAATCAGGGTGCTTTGTTACCCGATTGCTAGCCCTAGGTTTGGTCTTCAGATCTGCACTGCTGAAGCGTCTAGAAGTAAATAGAGGGGGGGCCTGCTACAAAAAGTAGCTGAAAAAATTTAAAATCTCCAACAAAAATTTCCAGCTACATTGTCCTCCAGAGAGAATTTTCAAAAAATAAGCCAGTGGTTCATTTCACTCAGTAGGCAAAAAATGGTTTCTTACTTTGTGGGGATGACCTACCTGATGGATGATGGAAATTAAACCATACTTAGAAATTAGCTATAAGAAATACCTCTACAGTGAGGTTTTAAAATATTGTTATTTTTCCTCCAATTTCCACATTTTAGAGCCTAATAAATATAGCATAATATGACACACAGACATAACAGCATAAAATAAAAATCTCACATGTCTTTGGTACTATTCAAAGACCTTGGAACTTACACACCGTGGGCAAACTCCCCAAAGCTGGAGGAACTCCAAAAATAGCACACCCTCCAGGGGCCACACCCATAGTACCAAAAGGTCTGGCCAAGAAAGGAGCTGTGGGACGTCAACCTGTCCACTGGAGCCAATGACAAATACTCCAAGAAAACCCAAAGGCTTTAGGGCTTGTATCTATAACACAGGATTTCCAGAATCAAGACAAGAACTTGCTTCAGCAATTCAGGAACCCTAACTCCTGCTCAACCCTACACAGTGGAATGTTAGATAATCCTACCTCTGCTACCTGACGCCTTTCCACTTTTCTGAACAGCTAATCTCTTTTACTTTGCAGTAGGCAGAATAATAGCCTCCAAAGAGGTCCACGTCCTAACCTCTGGAACCTGTGAATATGTAACCTTACAAGTAAAAAAGGGACTTTAAATTAAGGACCTTCAGAGGGAGAGAGTATCCTGGATTAGCCAGTGGGCCAAATCTTATCACAGGGGTCCTTAAATCAAAGAAGCTTTTCTATCTGAGTTCAGAGTTAAGAGATACAGAAGGCAAACAGAGATGCAATGTTATAGGCTTTGAAGATAGAGAATTCTCTAGAATTCTCTCCTAGAGCCTCCAGAAAGGAAGGTGCCTCTGTCAGTACTTTGCTTTTGGCCCAGTGAGATCCCTACAGAACTTAACCTGCAAAACTGTAATAAATTTGTATTGTTTTAAGCCACTGAGTTTGTGATAATTTGTTACAACAGCAAACAGGAAACGAAATATATCCTTCATCATTGCTGCGCTTTCAATTTGCATGCTGCCTTGGTAGTATTTTGCTTTAAACCCCAATATTTGACCATTTCTTACCCAATGTTTAATTTGCTTCTCTGTATAGACTAAAAAAAAAAAACAGATTTGGTCCTAGAGCACATATGCTCAAAATCCCTCCAACAGTGCAAAACACTATTTTGCTTTACATATCTACTTGGTTTAGTTTCTTTTCTTTAGTTTGTTAGCACAGGGACCACTTACATAAGGAACCACTGAGCATACGTGAAATCAATCATTTTGCATGAGGCAAAAATGCTTGCGAGAATGATAAGTGACAAATAATCGCTCTACCATTGTGTGCAAAGACACAGTAGTTCCCAGTGTCTTCCTAGGGTTCTCTGGATATCACAGTGACTGGAAGATGCCACCGGCCTTTTGTGAGCCAAGGACAGGAACACCAAAAAGGACAATGAAGAACTGTCCCATTCAACATGCCAGCAACTCCCATTGAGAAACTCTGCCTGGATTGATTTGAAGCATTTAAGTACATGCATTAACACGAAAGAAATCAACACAAACATCAGATAGAGAACATCAAATACTTATAAGAGAGTCTTCATTATCAACAATACAGTAGTCCCTGCCTTATCCGTCATTTTGCTTTCCACGGTCCCGGTGGTGCTTGGTCAACCACAAATATCCCCCACAAATAAGGGGGGGGGGCTACTGTATTTGACACAGTGTAGGGATGGCTCAGTACTCTCTTGCAAGATATTAAGTACTTAAATCCAAAAGAACCTCACTATGAGGTAGCAAAAGCTATATATGGTCTTAAAAGCATACCTACACAGGCCTTTCTTCTAATAAGCTCTTGGTTAGAGATTCTTATCCTAAGTTTCTAATACTAGAAAATACTAAATATTTGCTGAATAAATAAATGGATGAAAGACCAGCTCCAGGAAACTGTCAGTATTTTTTATTAGCACTTTTCTGTAACCACTAAATACTTATGTAAATAAATAATTAAAAATCCAACAACCGAATTCAAGCCACTGACATAAAATCCAATGGGCAACGAAGAGAATAGGAGGGAGGATAAAGGAAACAATATCGGCCATGAATTGAAAGTTATGGAAACTGAGTGGTGAGGATATGGAAGTTCATTATATTATTCTATACTGGAATATGCCTGAAATTTTTCCTAATGAGGTTAAATTTTAAAATAGGGGAAAGGGGCACTTGGGTGGCTCAGTTGGTTAAGTGTCAGACTCTTGGTTTCAGCTAAGGTCATCATCTCTCAGTTTGTGGGTTTGAGCCCTGCATCAGGCTCTGTGCTGACAGTGCAAAGCCTGCTTAGGATTCTCTCACCCTCTCTCTCTGTCCCTACTCTGCTCTCTCTCTTTCTCTCTCTCTCTCAAAATAAATAAATAAACTTAAAATAGGGGAAAAAATCCAAGTTGCTGACTGTTGGTTGGGGCCGACAAACACATTATCACCTGTCTCAGCAGTATGGTGACCTTTCAAGTCTACAACCAGAATCAAATGGCTTTAGCTACTTTCAAAAGCCAAGTTAGCTTCTTTAAGAAGAAACCCCTACAGCATCAGATTGACCTTTCGTTATTATTGTTTGTTGCTGCTGGAAAAAAGCCCTTACAACGTCTACAACCAATCTGTTAAGAACAGGGCTTACCCTTCTCTGATCTAATCTACTGTGACGTCTGTCTTGCACAGGGTATGTCTTCAATAGCTGCAACCGATTAATCATGTATAGTGCCATAGGAATACATTTTAAGGCTATGACCTCAAGGCTCTCCAACTCAGGTTTTTAGAAGAGAATAAGAAAATCTGGGTGAAAAATCTGATTTTAACTATCATCAAGGATAACCAGGCTTGCCTTAAATCCTGAAATCATGTTAATTTTACTAAAGCCTCTATGGATATTTCTTTTTGATAAACATCACACGTCAAATGCAATCATCTACAGGATCAGTTAAGATACTCTTTTTGGCTTAAAGTTCTGGTTAGATTCAAGAAAATCCTAGGAGAAAGTATTTTATAATTCTTACCTCTTGAGTTCCCAAAGCCTGAGGCTCACTGGCAGATCTGCGCTGTTGAGAAAGCAGAGAGGAAAATGTATTTTTTTTTTATAAAAAGGAAAAATAACATGATACGTAAGAGCTGAACAGGCAAATAGGTGTTTCTGTAACTAGGGTTTGGTGGTAATGGCTGGATAGCTCTCAGGGCAGAGGCTCTCACAGGTTTACATTTCTGAACCAAGAAACAAATATTTTGTTAACTCTTTTTCTTTTAAGAAGCAGATGTGAAATAAGAGTCTCTTTCTTTGTGAACTTCCCTGGCCTGCAAGAAAACATGAAAATACAAAGTCAGCTTGGGAACTTGAGGAAAGCAGACTTCTTGGTGACAGAGATGACTAAGAACAAGTCTTTCTCTTGACCTCACCCAATCTGCTCCCAACGGACCAAAGCGGCAGAGGCAGGAAAGGTTCTTGCTTTAGGTGTCCTGGACAGAGCTGAAGCTCCATTTGTGTTTATCTAGCCCTTTAAGAGGGTAGATTTAGACAATTTAGCAATTATAAAAGCATCTTTAGTATCTACAGTTTCTGTGGGCTGTTTAGAAGTAGACATGCATATCCCTGGCCACCATGGCTTCTGAGGATGTTGAACGAAAATCACATTGGGTCCTAGGACCCATGAACATCAGTGTCTGTAAAGATCTCACAGTGCTTAAGATTGGCACGTGTGCTACAGTCACAACCCAACCAGCTCCCAGATGGTTAGAAAGGATCATACATTTTATTTTATTTATTTATTTATTTATTTATTTATTTATTTATTTATATTAACATATGAAATTTATTGTCAAATTGGTTTCCATACAACACCCAGTGCTCATCCCAAAAGATGCCCTCCTCAATGCCCATCACCTACCCTCCCCTCCCTTCCACCCCCCATCAACCCTCAGTTTGTTCTCAGTTTTTAAGAGTCTCTTATGCTTTGGCTCTCTCCCACTCTAACCTCTGTTGTTTTTTTTTTTCCTTCCCCTCCCCCATGGGTTTCTGTTAAGTTTCTCAGGTGGATCATACATTTTAAAATGAGCCAAAGTTGTTAGGAAAGCATTATCTCATGATTAACGACAGCAAAGAAATAAAAAAAGCCAAGGGCCAAAAACAACCTATTTTCAGAGAATGAAACCTATGGATAACGATGATTAGTGGGGCTTGTAAAATAAGCCTATCCAAGGATGCTCGAAGCTGAGCACTCTCATGCATTACTGGTGCTAGCAGCCTCTTGGGAAAACAGTTTGGCACTATTTATCAAGGCCCTCAAATATGCTCTCAATCATTGTCTTAGTGATATCACTCCTTGACTTTATTTAAAAAAAATACAAAATGCAGACAATTTTTACCAAGGTGTTAGAAACAAACGAAATACCAGTAATTCAGCCTACTGAGTAAAATAAAAACTCTGCATGATGGAACTTTGAAACAATACATACAAAAAATTGGGGAGCCTTGGGTGGCTCAGTCTGTTAAGCATCCACCTCTTGATTTCAGTTCAGGTCATAATCTCATGGTTTGGGAGTTCAAGCCCCACAGTACAGAGCCTACTTGGATTCTCTCTCTCTGCCCTTTCCATGCTCATGCTCTCTCAAAGTAAGTAAATAAAACTTTTTAAAAAACAGATACAAAAATTTTAAATAAGGAAAAATATACAAGATATAAAGTAATGTGAAAAAATACAAAACTACATATAGTATGACCTCAGTTAATTTTGTAACATATGTTTCAAATATATTTTTTCTAATCCTTTTTTATATTTTCACATGTATATTCTTCTAGTATATTATTTCACAAATATTATTTTCTGATAAATATTATAATCTCTCTGATATAGGTTATTCTAGAAAATGACTGGAAGAAGATACATCAAAATGTAAATAGCATATTACCTCTTCTATCCTATCATCTATAGGATAATGAAAGTAGCAGAAATTGCTAGATATGTCCAGTATCTGCTCTTCTCTTTTATGCTTATAATAGAATTTTCAGCTAGGAACATAGATGTCAAGGATAACTACTTTTCCCAGCCTCCATTGCTGCGAGGTGTGTGGCTCTGAGACAAAGTTCAATGTGAAGACTGCAACAGCGATAAATGTCAACTTGTGGGCCATGCCTTCCCCTTTCCAACTACGTCCCTTCCTGCTGGTGATAAGTGAGATCCTTAGGGCAAGCTACTACTTTAGATCATAAACCAAGAAAAACATGCTCGAGTGATGGACTAACATGATAGAAAAAGCATGGGTCCCTGGATGTTCTTGGGGGGCACAGCTACCTTTCCAGCCCTGGACTACCCATACCTCTGAATTATGTCAAAGAGAAATAACTTCTGTCACCCACGGTGAAGTCAAGTCTCTGTTACGTGCAGTTCAACTAACAACTCAAGTATTTTGGCAATTTAAGTATTTTCCAAATTTTTTTTTTTTTTTTTTTTTAACGTTTATTTATTTTTTTGGGACAGAGAGAGACAGAGCATGAACGGGGGAGGGGCAGAGAGAGAGGGAGACACAGAATCGGAAACAGGCTCCAGGCTCTGAGCCATCAGCCCAGAGCCTGACGCGGGGCTTGAACTCACGGACCGCGAGATCGTGACCTGGCTCAAGTCGGACGCTTAACCGACTGCACCACCCAGGCGCCCCTCCAAATTTTCAATAATCACCGTGAATTACTTTGATTATCCGAAAAAAAAAAGTTTGTTAAGCATCGTTTCATAATGTTAAGAAAATTAAGATAGCACAGAATGGAGTTCAAGCAACGTGTGACTTCTCTCCATATAGGAGAGGAAAAAATGAAATCCACACTTTCAAGAAGTAGTTAATATATCCTTTCAAGGGCATAAACTACACACAAACTCCCTGAGTTGCTATGACCCTTTCATCATGCACCAGGGCACTTTATTTCAAGCCTTTTGAAAAACAGTTTTAACAAGGAAAAGTTGTTTAGCTCTAAATAAAATCTGCTTTAAAATCTGCTTGAGGAATACTCTAAAAAAATAAAACTCTAGTCAACATATTATAATTATCCACTTGAGAAGATATCTAGACTTCTTAAAGTAAACTTAGAAACATTCTTAAAAACAGCTTTATATGCACTCACTCATACCTTTAATTTAATAAGGGTGTTGTTTTCTCCCCATATAGAATCATAATGACTCACCCCTACCGTACGTAATTCCACTGGCCCAATAACTGTGTTGACTGTCCATCAAACAAGTGTTATGTTTTGATTTTAGTTTCCTCTGGAGTGGAGCTCACATAACCTCTCTAATCTCTGTGACCCATGGGCCCGTACTATGAGATGACTGACCAAGATAAAGGAGTCAAATCTACTCCATATAATAGAGAAAAGATACCTCATCCACTTGGGGATCAGCTCTGAAACAATGGCCTCACTAAAACCAGTCTCTACTCATATTAGAATAATGCATTATAAGGATCCTTTAAATCTGCAATAACATTATGCCCGTGGTATGTGATGTCTTTTGGAAGATCATTAAAGCCTTGTGCACTGGCGTGCAAGACATTTCCCCAGGCAGACCTCAAAGACTTATATGTAATTATGTATCAGATAAAGGATCTATTTTTCCCCCCTTCTACCCCCAAGAGAATGTCAAATGGCCCTTTTCTCCCCTGTGAATCACAACCCCCCGACACTAATATGGCTAACTTATATTCAATAACAAAGGAGGTATGCCAGAGTTTCTTCACTCCCCTCTAAGGATAACTACGCCAGTATGTTTTCAAGATCCCCCTAAACTCTCTCTTGCAATAGGCAAATAGAAGCTGATAGTCCAAGCTCTGAATTCTCAGTTTCTCTCCCCCTCTTCCCTTGACAGGAACATAAGCAAGCCAACTCGACAGGCCTAATTACCATGGTAACAACATGCACTGTGATTATAGATGTGTTTGTTTTTTAAAATGACTCACAGATTGTTCTCCCAGAAGCCCCAGACACACAGGTTTCTGGGTGGTTTACAAAAGCTATTCAAAGTTTTCTTGCAAATTTCTCGCTCCTATTAGCATAACTGGTGTGATGGAGAGATTCATCAAATCAAATATGCCCTTCTCCTTAAGGAAAAAAAAAAAAAAAAAAAAAAAAAAAAAAAAAACGCCGCTTGGTTCCTTAAACGCTCCAACATTAATCAATTTAAAACTTGGGTTAATAATGAAATTAATTTGAGTTTGTACACTGGAGATAATTAATCTGTTCCTAATTTAAATAATTAAGGTATTTCATAATGTAGTTTTAGAGACCCAAATGAAATAATCAAGTGAAATAAAATCAGCACTAAAAAAATAGCAAATAAAATAGCCTAAATCTGTGGGTACATGATCGGTCCCATGTAAAGTGTTACAAAAGAATAAATGTTAAGTCTTAATACCAAGATGTTTTTAAACCGATGTCCAAAATAAAGACATTGACTTTTTAAATGCAAACAGGAAAGAGTCCAGACATTTGGAAAAACTGGACTGTTCTGTTCATTTATTCAATACATATTATTTAAGACACGCTATGTAATAAGTATCATTGTTTATAACCAGAACATCGCAATAGGGCTTAGGGAAGACCATTTTTTTATTGGAGACAAAGACCATGGGTGTGGCTTAGTCTATGAGAAAGATTCTTTGCCTCACAAGGCACCATTCGGGGTAAGCTCTCAGTGAGAAGGACAATTTTCCAATGATAGTATTGGGCTTAGAATTCAGAGTCCTGACTTTGGCATCATGGTTGACTCTCTCCAAAAAAAAGCACAGTTGGTAATTTTGGTATGTTGGCTTTCCTCAGTATGAATTGGAAACAAACCTTATTTTAAAAGAAAATTTAAATGGAAACTTATAAATCTATTTAACTTAAAACTCTTTCTCCTGATGCTTTCATATAATACAACATATAAAACACACACACACGCGCGCGCGCACACACACACAAAATAGTCACTAAAAATCACCGTCTCCAAATAGCTACACATTTTATGCACTGTTACCAATAATATACTCTTCCTCTAGAGTTTGAAGGGATAAATAGGCTAGGTTATACTGTGGTAATGAACATTTCCCAAATCTTAGTGGTGTAAGACAGCAAAGCTTATTTCCCACTCCCACTACATGTCCATTGCGGGTCAGTGGAGAGACCATTCCCGGGTTGTCTTTACTCTAAGACCCAGGCTTAAGAATGCAGCCCCCATTTCTGTGTTCCTACCACCGCCAATTGCCAAGGAATGCACTCACACCCTGATTCTTAGAAGCTTCTTCCTGGAAGTGATAAATAGCACTTACGCTCACATTTCACTGGCTAATACAAGATATGTGGCTACATCTAACTAAATGGACAGAGAAGTGTAAGCCTTTCGTGAGCTGGGAAGGAAAACTGGAAATATGTATGACTAAGTGCATGGATTACTGGACAAATAGTGCAAGCCTGAGATTGGCGCTTCAGTCAAAACATCGACATCTGGCTATCCCAGGGAAATAGGCTTCCTCAAGTGATTCCTTACTCCAAGTTCTTTGTGTCTGTGACTGCTGTTGGTCCATAACAGTGATTTCTGCTAGAATTTGGTAAGAATCCCATGGACAGAATAAAAGATACTCTAATTCCAGCTTTGTAGTAACAGTAGTAATTACAGTAATTAATAGTTATACTTCTAAATAGTTACTATGTCATGCATTCTGCTAAATGAACATTCTAATACATTATATAATTTTCTCCTGACAATTTTGTGAAGTAGGTATTGTCATTATTATTTCCCATTTTATAGATGAGGAAACTGGGGCATAGAAAGTAACTTGCTCTAGAGATTCCGATTCCAAACTGGTGTCCTTTAATTAACTATGCTCACCTGTGTATTAAGCTTTAGAAAATTATTTTTTTAACATTTATTTATTATTTTCTTTAGAGGGAGCGTGAGTGGGGGAAGAGCAGAGAGAGAGGGAGACTTGAGGATTCAAAGCAGGCTCTGCGTGCTGAGAGCAGCAAGCCCGACGCAGGGCTTGAACTCACAAACCACGAGATCATGACCTAAGATGAAGTCAGACACTCAACTGTCTGAGCCACCCAGTCACCACAGAAAATTATTTTTTTACACTAAAGTATTTTAGGATTATTTTAAGACTTATAATAAAAAACACATCATTTGTCTTTTACCTAGAAGCTTTCACCTTTTCTTACTTAACTTTTGTGTTATTTTCATTAAAAGAAAATCTAGGGGCTGTTCAATATCAAGGGGTTTTTTTTTCTTCGTGAAATTATTTGAATGCCTATACACCATGATGTTCCCTAAACACAGTCATCATTCATGAGATTTTTTTTTTTTAATAGCAAAGGATCAGTTCAGTTCTCTAAAAAGACTCAAAAAGGATGGGTTTTTTTCCTGTTTAAGTTTTTTCACAATTTTTCTAATATGGTTCCGTACAGATCAGATAAATACCCTTCTTAAATAGAGCTCTGTTGGCAAAGCCTAGAAATTAACTTTACTTTCCTGTTTAAAAATGCAACTATGAGTAGGAAGCACTCAATCATTTATTATAGAAAAGGTACTCCTACTATTAATACTTAGTCTGCTATGATGGGAACGCAAAGAAACCACACCTCAAGGCAAGCAGTCAAAACACTGTAATGGCAGCAATTCTGCGGAAATCTCCCTTTTTTCACTATGGCTGCCTCACACACGTGGCCTCTGAAATACAATGGCAAAGTGGAAAGTAGGAACCACGAAGAAAAGGCAACGATAATAGAACTGCATGTTGCCTCCAGAGTTGGAAAGTGAAAACCAATTTTCGAAACAACTCATAATCTGAAATTCCAGAGATTAGTCATTCTTCTCTTACAGGTGCTGTAATCAACAAAATACACACCTCTCTAGAGAAAACAAGGTTTTCATTGAAGTCCGACAGGCACCACACATAGAGAACCCTTGGCCTCTCTGGGGCCTGTCTTGGCCCAGGGTGGATTTTATTTACATCAAATTGACTTAACTGACCAGGCAGGAAATCTCATTTTATATATATGTGTGTATATATATATGTGTGTGTGTAACATATATTTATATGTATGTAACATATATATATATAACATATAATTTATATATATGTTACATATATATATTTACACAATTTTTTACAATGCAGATAATGCAAGAGTGGTTGTCTAAATTAAACAACATTCTTTTTTTTTTTTTTTTGAAGTTTTCATTTATTTTTTTTAATTTACATCCAAGTTAGTTAGCATATAGTGCAACAATGATTTCAGGGGTAGATTCCTGAATGCCCCTGACCCACTTAGCCCATCTCCCCTCCCACAACCCCTCCAGGAACCCTCTGTTTGTTCTCCACATTTAGGAGACTCTTATGTTTTGTCCCCCTCCCTGTTTTTATAAGTTAAATGACATTCTTATGGCTTTATAGGACCTGATGTATTTTCCTCTGGAATAATTTGGTTAGAAGGTTATTTACTAAGTCTTGTATTAGCCATTTGGTATTTTCTTTCAGGATTCTTTCTCCCATCTACCTATATCACCACCATTTAACAAAAACAGGCTTTTTGTCTATGTGTGTATGTGTGTTTTTCAAAAGGAAATGCATGGAAACACTGGTCAACTCCAAGTTGTGGGCTCTTGAAATATCAATTACCTTTTTTGAGGCTTGATAGCTTCACTTATAAAATGGGAATAATAATAGTGTTAGACTCCATTGACTGCCTACTTGTTAATCATCAACTCCTTGTTCTTTGCTAACACAACCAGACCTTTTCTCCGGGGTCTGGTGACCACGTGCTTCAGAGACGCTGTTCCGTGGCCCCAGGAGGAAACTCTCACATCAGCCAATCACAGGGGTTCCATCTGCCTCACCTCCATAGATAAAGCGTGTGAGCTCTGAGGGGGATTCAGCTGGAGACAGCTGTTCTGTAACACTAATAAGAGGTACATGAAAAGGAATCGGTCACCTCACTGTGCCTCTAGATATTGAAATCTGCCTGTTATTCTGAAATTGTAGTAGCCATGTCAGCACCGGCAGGGGAGCAGTCTAAGAGAGAAACCAACTGTGGAGGATGTCAGAACAGGAGGAAGGAAAGAATGCAGGTTGCTAAGAACAGTGTTCTGGAGTTACCCTTCTTTTAGGAGGTCTTGAGGCAAATTTCCTGTTGGTTAAGCCATTTTGGTAGGGTGTTCCTTTACCAGCAACCAAAAGTACCCTGATAGAAAAATTCTGTTCACTTCTCATAGGGTTATTTTTTAAAACTAATGGCAAACAGTAATGTATGCAAAGTACGGGGCACAAACAGCATGCCCAGCAAATGCTAGTTCTCAACTTGATTGCTGAAATGTGTTGATTTTCACTCATTCAACCACAAGTGAGCGCTTGACTCTATGTGGTCCGAATGGCTCCTCTGTGAGGTTTTCCTTGGTTCCTCCCAATAGAATTAAGGGCAAAAATCACTGCTTTCTCTACTTTGTTCATCTAAAAGATAATACCAAGTACCTAAGGTTTATTTTAAACAATAACATTGGCATTTAGTCCAGACAACAAGCCCTGTAGTGCTGATTGCAGTGTAGAAAAATATAATGAAACAAAGTAGTCTTGCTGACTGTGTAAATCAATTTGATCTGAATAAAATTTAACCCAGACCAGGTACTCAATGGAGCAGCCAAGTGTGCTACATTTGGAGACTGCCTAGTTTAACGGAAAAGTGGCTTTCTGTAGAGGAAAGACATATTTCATAGACTATTTTTTAAGTTTATTTATTTATTTTGAGAGAGAGTGCATGCACGTGAGTGGGGAAGGGACAGAGAGAGGGAGAGAGAAAATCCCAAGCAGGCTCCACAGTGTCAGCAGAGTCTGACACAGGGTTCAGTCTCACAAAACATGAGATCATGACCTGAGCTGACATCAACAGTCAGATGGTTGACCAACTGAGCCACCTAGGCACCCCGAGATTATTATACATGTATGTGAAAAGGACATGCTGGCTCTGAATTTCATCTCATCCTTAGGACCTGACTGGGAACTCTCACCCGCCCCCACCCCCCACATCCTCACATCCCACATGGTGTTCTTCTCACCAAGGCTCAATTTAAATGTCACCTCCTCAGAGAGGTCTTCAGGGACTACCCAACAAAAGTACATTTCCATTACCACCACCATTGTATGTATAATCTCCATCATTCAACTTGTTTCTATTTTCATCCATCTCAGCACTTCTCACTACCTGATATTTTCTTGTATTATAATTTATTTCTTGTCAATGGGGTCCAAACTTGGCTGGCTGTGATCTAATTAGCCTGGGCTGAGGCCAGGACCTGGGTATTTTTTTCAAAGTACCACTCAGTGATATTGAACATGCAGCCAGATCTAAAAGCCACTTGTTTATGTGTTTACTGGATCTCTCCCAACACTAGACTGTGAGTTCCAAGAAAACAAAGAACTGGCCTGTTTCGTTCATCCAAGTCTCCCTGGCCCCTCCAAGAACACGTGGCACATCGCAGACATTCAGTTAAGGCTTGTGGACCGAATGACCAACTGGGTTATAATTACATCAGCATTTGTCTGTTTCCCCTGTAGTTTATGAGCTCCTAGAGAGCTCCTAAAGTATCTAGCCCAGTCTGCATCAAAAAATAAGTGATGAAGGAGAGTGCAGTAAATACATGAATTATAAACAAACTGCATTTGTGAGCTTAAATATTCTCTCACATGCACACACATACACACACACACACACAATAATATGTGAAGTAAGGGATGTGTTAATTATCTCGATGGAGGGGATCCTTTCACAATGTATACATGTATCAAATGAGCCCACTGTACACTTTAAATGGCTTATTTTGTTAATTATACTTTAGTAAAGCTGAAATTAAAAACAAATAAACAAAAAACCCCACATAACTGTATTTGTGTGCTATATATACGGAAGACAAAGATGAGACTGGGCGTGGCCACTGTCCTCAAAGAGCTGGCTGAAGGGGAAGAAAGGCAGATTGCCATTATACACACTAGAATGTGCTAACTGCTATGATGAAAGAACAAAAGATTTCAGGGGAGGTAAAAATTGCTTCTTACTGGGGGGGGGGGGAAAGAAACCAAGGAAGGCTTCATGGAAGAGGTAGCATTGGAACTGAGTCTTACAGAACAGATGGAATTTGGCTATTCAGAGAAGTAACACTGTGGGGTGAAGTGTGGAAGGGGAAGTAGGAAGGCTATTCTAGGGAGAGGAAAGCACACACACAAACCAGTCCAGCTGGAAGTTAGGAGGGCCTGGACTAAGACACCAGCTATCAATGTGGAAAAGAGTAGATAGTGTCAAGATATGTTCCCAATCACAGTGCAAAAAGCTATGGGACCAGCTACAACTTGGGCTGTTTGTTGAGGAAAACTGAAATTGAGTTTTTATAACTGAGGGACTGAGAGAATGGGGTGTCATTAATAGTCAGGGAATCCGGTAGGAGCTAGTTTTGGGTGGGGAAAGGCAATAGTAGCACTGATTTGGACATGTGAGTTTCATTTTCAGTGGGTCGAATGTTTGCAGGGTGCTTGATGTACAAGTTTGGCAGCGGATGAGTGATGAGGACGAAGGATCACATTTGAACTTACCTGCACGGTGACAATGACTAAAGTCATAGAAAAGGATTTGATAAAGGGAGAGGGAGAAATTAAGAGGCAGAAAACCCAAATCTTGAGAACAAACATATTTAGGGATCATAACTTGGGGGTTAGTGGGGAAGTTGGGAGCCTTGAGAGAGCTATGAAGGGTGGAAGAATGTGCCACCCCAAAATATACCTCTTTGACATACAGATTATTTTGAACAGGATACTTTGGGAAACAGCAGACACAGGAGAAATTCTGAAAACAGACTAGACGTTATCGCTTATGTAAGGGAAATTTACATTTATAAAGGAAATCTCCATTTATAAGGGTGCTTCCTCCCTCTCCTACCTGAAAGGGAAGGATGACTAAATCCCTAGAGACTCTAGTCAGTGGACAGGTATCCACTTAAATCTGCTTTATCTTAATCTTGCTCTTATTTACCACACTTTTCCTGGTCACCTCCCCCATAACTGGCTTCCTCCAACCCTTCTTCTCTGCCTTTAGCTGAAGATGGTATTTCAGCCGGAATTCTAAGCCACCTCTGAGAGTTACTCATTTTTCCTGGGTATCCTGCATGTATACATGAGGTATACATGTTAATAAGTATGTTTGCTTTTCTCTCACCAATCGGCCTTTTGTTCCAGGGTTCCCAGATGAGAACTTAGAAGGATAGTGGGAAAACTATTTTTCTTCCCCAACAGGTAGAAGAGAACAGGTTCGTTGAGGTTATAAAAGTCAAGGGGAAGCTCTGTTGGCAGCAGATCTAATTTTAAATTAATTTATGTGCATGAACTAATCACATTTGCAGGCAAAGAGAAGAGGGCCAATAAAGATAAGAAACCAAATACGTGTGAAAGAGATAGACTTATTGTCAGAACATAGTCCCCTACAAAGTAAAAAGAAATGGAATGGAGAGTCCAAGTAGAGAGTTTACTCTCAGCTTGAATGAAAGGCTGTGTTAATTTGACCTAAGAAGACAGGGGAAGAGAATGAGTGGAGACACAGAGGTATTTTGAGATGGTAAGTAATGAGGTTGAGGAAGCCTGTAATATATACCTTTTCAGATAAACAGAAGGTGAGGTCACCTGAAATAAATAAAAGTAGTGGGACTTAGGTTTAAGGGTTTTATTGAAAATGCACAGGGAATAGTAAAAGAGGAAATTTAAAAAAAAAAGAAGAAAAGGGTTTTCAGAGAACAGCAATGGCCCTACTGATGTTGCAGTGAATGTGGAGTAGAACCCAGCTTCTAGACCCTCTTCACTAGCTCTGAGTGCCAGCTACTGGAGGAGAGGATTGTGGAAAGGTCTGATCCTGACAACCAGGCTGGCAGGAGGGCAAGGAAAGTCCAAAGCAACAGGGAGGAAGGGGTCAAGGGCCTAGTTTTCCCAAGCCTCTCCTTTAAAGAGCTTGACTGTTTACACATATTTGCCAAGAGATAAAAGAGTTGATCTTGTCTTATCTCAAACGTTGGTATAAAGTGGTACCATTTCTAAGAAACATGTTATCACTCGAGTTTAAGATTGAACTCCCTCTTTTTAAATGTTTAATGAAGTCCCTTAGAGATTGTTTGAACATCGATTCCCATTAAATATAACTCGTTTTCTGTAACATAAGAGTCTGGGGGAACATATATATCTCTAATGCTCTTACCTGAAAATCTGAATTGCAATTCCAACATGGCATCTTTACATTTGAACAAATCTGAACAGAAACTGCATACTTACAGGTTACACAGGGTGTTAAATTTAAACACTTATGGTCTTCTTTTTAAACAAAATAATTTGGTCATACAAACAATTTTAAAAGTGACACACTATAGAGACTTTCTCTGTCTGTTTGCCCTAAGACGGAGGGAGGTGAAATGGAGATTGAATTGGGAGGCAAGGTATTAATCATCTGGGCAAATCTAGAAAGGTAACTTAAATTCTAGGCCTTTTCTATTATCCATCATGGATGGTTTGATGCAGGTTAGGCTCATCCCCAGGTCATTTTCAGTTGTACAAGTTCTAGGATGTCAAAGGCCAGGAACTAAGTCTTAATACAGCTCTGTAATTCCCCTCTCCACCTGGATCTAGTAAAGCCAGTGATGGATCCTCCAAGTAAATGCAGAATAAATAGATTTGCAAATTAAACAAACTGGGGTTCATTATTCAACCAACCAACACAAAGAGTGCATTATAAGAAATACACATATGATCATTCAGGAGTTCTTCAAACCATTCAAGGTCAACCTCTGTTCCCACACCATAAATCTCAGATACTGTTGCTCTTAACAGAATCCCCCTTCATCTTCCCACCCAGCTCCTCTCAAGCCTTGTCCACTCCCTGCCTCACCAGTTTCAGAATCAGGGGTGAAATCTGCAGTGGGAAATGAAACACAGAAGGATTCCCTATTTTCAAAAGTGAAATTTAGATCAGCATCACATTTCATTAGTAGAAACCTTTTTCAGAAATCTATTGTTGTTTAACTACCAAAGCCCCTTCTTCACAGGTTAATCCTCTCCATTATGCAGAGCTGGAGAGGGGCACCTGGGTGGCTCAGCTGGTTAAGGGTTGGACTCTTAGTTTCGGTTCAGGCCACGATCTCACAGCTCTTGGGTTCCAGCTCCAGGTCAGGCCCCGCACTGGCAGCTCAGAGCCTACTTAGGATTCTCTCTCCCCCTCTCTCTGCACCTTTCCTGCTGTCTCATGCATGCATGCAACAGGCACACACTCTCTCTCTCTCTCAAAATAAATAAAGAAACTTAAAAAAATAAAATAAAGAGCTGAAGAACAATTTAGTACTTTAGATTCTCTTCCTTATTTCTGACCCTGCTAACTATTGGGCATTTTTTTCTCATCCAGCTAATGAGAAGAGACTAGAAGAACATGGGAACAACAGTCCCCCAGGGCCTCCTCTGTAGTAGCCTCGTCCACATTTGACCAGCCAGCTCACTGGTGTGACTGTCTACAATACGGGTTTGGATTTCACTATCAGGTCCTTGATATCACCAATTACCAGGAGCTATACAGATTTTCTTACTTTCTCCTTTTGATTTTTTTTTTTTTAAATGTAATGTTTTTTATTTTGTGTTTTAGAGAGAGAAGGAGATAGAGTACTAACAAGGGAGGGGAAGAGAGACACACACACACACACACACACAGAATCTGAAGCAGGCTCCAGGCTCTGAGCTGTCAGCGCAGAGCCCAATGTAGGGCTCAAACCCACAAGACTTATTCATGACCTGAGCTGAAGTCAGAGGCTTAACTGACTGGGCCACCCAGGCACTGCCCCTCCTTTTGATTTTAAAAGTTACTTCTGAGAGAGATATTTTACTTGGGCAGAGATAATACTGGTATATGCAAGAGATTAAGTACAAATATTACGATCATGATCTTTATGATGCACTATGTTAAGAGATCCCACCATTTAAAAATGTCTCCTTGAAAACAATACAATTAAAAAATGAGCAAAAGACTTGAGTAAACGTTTCTCTAAAGAAGATATACAAATGGCCAAGAGGTCCATGAAAAGATGCTCAACTTCATTAATCCTTAAGGAAATGCAAATTGAAAACATAAAGAAATACCAATTCATATCCATTAGTATGGCTACTATCAAAAACAGACAAACAAAAACCCCCAAGAAATAACAAGTGTCGGTGAGGATGAGGAGAATTTGGAACTCTTACGTAGTGCTGTAGGACTGTAAAATGGTACCATCGCTGTGGAAAACAGTATGGCCATTCCTCAAAACAATTAAACACAGAATTACAATTTGATCCAGCAAATCCATTTCTGGGTACCCCAAAAAAGTGAAGGCAGGGACTCAAACAGATAATTGTACACTCATGTGCACAGCAGCATTATTCACACTAGGTTAAACATGTAAGCAACCCCGGTGTCCAACAGATGAATGAATAAACAAAGTGTGGGGTAAACACACCAAGGAATCTTATCCAGCTTAAAAAAAGAAAGAAATTCTGACACCTGCTACAACACGGATGAACTTTGAAGACATTATGGCGAGTGAATGAAGCCAGTCACAAAAAGACATACCACTTACATGAGGTACCCAGAGTAGTCAAAGTCAGAGACAGAAAGTAGAATGGCGGTGGCCAGGGGCTGTGGGGAGGAAGAAATGGGAACTTACTGTTTGATGGGAGCAGAGTTTCAGTTTGAGAAAAATGGAAAAGCCCTGCCGATGGACAGTGGTAACGGTTACACAACAATGTCAATATACTTAATGCCACAGAATGGTACACTTAAAAATGGTTAAAAGGGGAAATTTTATGTTATACATATTTTACTCCAATTAAAAAATATATATATATCTCCTGGAACCTTGGAGGTAGCTAGCGGCAAAGGTCGAGAATATGCTAGTTTTCCCTTATGTCACCCATGAAGAAAAAATGACATCTGAGTACCTACCACATAGCAGGCACTCACCTATTCACACACAAAAGCAAAAACAAAACGCAACAAAATGAAAAACAAAAACAAAAACAAAAAGAAACCCTTGATTACGTACTATTAACTTCTCTTTACAAAGAAGAAACTAAGGTTTATACATTAACGTACCAGGTCAAGTAGTAAGAACCAGGGATAGGATTCAAAGGCAGATCTGACGGACTCTCGAAGCCTGTGTTCTTTTCACTCCACGATGTTCTTTTATTCTACCCACAGTTGTCTTTTTGAACTGGCTTTCTGCTTTGACGATAGAGCTTTTATACTTAAAAGTTGGGCCTGCCTTCTGAAGTAGGCTAAAAAAGTCAGTCAACCAAATACATTCACTATGTGCCCACCACATGAGGCCCAGGGCTGGCCACGAAATAATGGAATCATGTTTCCACTCAGCCATTGGCCATATGGCAGGAAAAAAAAACCCATACAATTAAAATTTCAGTGTCCATCGACTCCCTCAAAAGCCACTGAATACTCTGGGCAAAAGCACTATGTCTTTCAATATTCCATATGGCCGGAACAAGTGGAAATAGTCCAGTTTTACAGAATAGAAGCATTTTTATCTTTTTCCTAAACCTTCTACCATCACAGTGGCTGATCTGCTGTTACTCACTGATGTTGTGCTTCAAGCTGGAATTTAACAATTAAGGAAATGTTTTGTGCTGTGCAGAAAATAGACAGCTCTTAATTGTTTTCTAAAAGAGAACAGGGGGCCCTCTTGACTCTCCTGTGCCTAAGGGCCAAGGTTTCATTTTCTTACTCTTTTGTGAAACGCAAAGAAGAATAACGCAGATTATCTACACATCCCCAAATAAAGCAGGGTGTTGGCAGGATCCCGTGAATACAGCCTGAAGATGAGTAAGTACCAAAGGGTGAGCCCCATCCTTGTTCATACAGCCCAGATTCCCAACTTTCTATTTCATTTAGTGACAGGCAGCTTGATCACAAAACTGGATCCAAGTTAGGGGCATTCTGGATCCAAGATCCACCCTACATCTCCCCCTGGAAGATGATCTTTACATATTTTATTCTTTAGGAGGCAAATGGGGAGTGTAATTGTGAAGTACATGGAATGACCTGTCTTGCCTACAGGTTTGATTAGATTCATTGACTCCACAGGGAAACTCTACGGTTTCAACACTAGCAATATTTTGCCCCTTAGACATAGCACAAGTTTAATTTAATAAGTAACCTCAGAGAAGTAGACATTTTTTTTTCCTTTAGTACCTAAAGATTCTCATCTCTGAACATGTGCTGCTACCCACAAATTTTGGGAAGCCAAATCAATTTCAGAAAGATGGCATTAAAAAGCAGACCTTACAGCTTCTCATAACCGAGAATGGTGAGAAATGAGGAGCCATATACACTCTCAACGGCATATTTAGTGTTTAAAAGCCTATATGTTAGGAATCTGAATATCTAAATATGACCTTTTTACTATTTTTTTTACCTTACTATAAGCAGTTCTTTCTTTCCTTTGAAAACTTATCTCTCTTCATTCTAAACATTCAAGAAGAAACCTTTCATCAATGACCATTTATTGCTTATCCACACTTTCCATTGGAAACAAAGCTTAATTTTTAAAACCATGCTTCAGTAGGGTCTTATGCTCTTTCGCCTACATATCCTGCCAAAGACATCTCACAATTTCATTTCCAATCCATTAGACCTATTTACTGTACTTTTACAGGTCGTTCATAAATATGAACAAGTCATAGTCATGGGCACTCTCATTAAGAGGATCCATTGCTCAAGATAACCAAAGAACAAAAATCGCATTTTGATTTTACCATTTGGGTGTATACAGGTAAGGAAATAACCGAGCTCCACTTTCACGTTTTGTCCCTCGCTAAGGTTAACATGCATCTTGACCTACAGATGAATAAAATCCACATAAACATCAAATCCATATATATCTGATTCTGGACAAGTTAAACCCGCCACACTCCTATGAGAAAGGATGCAACTTTAGGATGAGACCTACTGGCAAATGGTAGCTGTGTCTGAGGTTATCCAGAAAGCAGCTGCACAGAGAGCAGAGGGAGGAAGACACCGTTTTTTTAAACAAATACTGCCCCTCACATACGCATTTCCAGCCCTTGTTGGCAAATTCTGAGTACAAAAGGATTTAACCAAAAATAAATAAATAAATAATAATAATTTAAAAAACAGCTAAATCACAGTCGTTATAGTGCAAAACAGCAGACACCTCAGTGCAGTATGTAAGAAAGATAATGCAACGAACATTTTCCACCACTTAACACCCTTAAGACGAGGGGACTGCAACGCTCAGATGATGAGCCCACAGCTTCACAGCCCCAGTTGATTTCAACTGAGCCCCGCTTTTCTTCCAAGAGAACTCTGCAAACGGCTTCTTAACACTTAGGGTGTTTTTCTGACGAATCGCCAAAGCGAAGCGCCAACGATGATTTCAACAACAAAAACCAAACAAACGCGAAAGCAAATGTGCCACGAATTTGGCCATTCTCAACAGCCCTTCTCAAAGAACCCATCCTCTCATCCTTTTCCCCCCACCGATCCCGAAGCAACGTCCCCATCCTCCCTGAGAAATCCGCCCTTACAACCGCAGGCGGTGGTCATTCTCTCGCTTAAAAAGGAGCGAGCCCCAAAGCGGCCCCTTTACCTGGGCGCCCGCGGCTCGTCGGAGAGCGGCTGGTCTCCTGAGGGGGAGCCGATGTGTGCAGGGGAGCCCGGCGCAGCCCGCGCAGCCCGCCCAGCCCGGCCCGGCCCAGCCCAGCAGTAGTAGGAGCTGCCACGGAGCGGCCGCCGCTGCGCGCTGTGCGCTGTGCGTGTGTAGCAGCGGCGCCTGCAGCCCAGGGACTAGTCCCCACCCAGCTTTGTCTTCAATCATCGCGCTTTCTACAGGAAGCAGCGCATCTCCCACTTCCTCCTCTTCTTGGTGGCTCTCGGCTGCTTTCTTCTTTCCCTCTCTTTCGAGCTAGCGCTTTCACCTCCTCCTGCGCTGCCCACACTAGTGTGACCAGAACCCCTCTCCCCCTTTGTTCCAAGTCCCCCTGGTGCCTCTGTTCCTTCCTTCCCCTTCTCATTCCCTCACCTCTAACAGCAGCTTCCAGCAACCGCCTCTTCGGGCCCCCCTTCCCCGCGCGCGCAGTCGGCTTCCCGGCAACCGGCCTGCACCGGCCAGTTGTCGTTGATGGTGCTGCTGCTGTTGGTTTTGGGGGGTCCGCAGCCCCTGGCGGGGGGCTGGCCCTGAAATCCAGCACCAGCCTCGATGGCTGCTCCTGATTTACTGTGGTCCCTTTCAAGGCAGCTAGCTGGGAGCCTGCAGCTTGCAGCTTCTCGCTGCAGCAGTTTGCTCTGTGGCCAACATGCCAGCAGCTTAATTTCTCCAAGGTCCCACTACCACGGAGATCTTATTAACCCACATGCTCAGAAAGGAATGACCCTGATAAGTATCCTTGTGGGGTACAAGTGCTAAACCAAGTCCTGCACTGCTACCTGTAGCCTGACAGTGAAGACATATTCCCAAAAGATTCTCAGAGCTGCCAAGGAATTGGGGGGGGGGGGGGGGGGAGCTGAATGCCTTCCCAGCCTAGAAAGAGAACTCTGCCCCTGCCCCCACCCACTCCCACTGGTAGGGCTGAAAGGACCCTCATGACCCTCTCTAATCCTTTCCTCCTTGCTTTAGGGCTTTAGGACGGGTATCATGTTATGGGTAAGGGTAGAGACTGCAGGCAGTCTGTCCACCAGGATTTGAATCCAAGCTGTCATGACTATATGAACTTGGGTGAATTATTTAATTTCCGTGTCCCTCGATTCCCTCATCTGCAAAATGGAAAGGATTATAGTCACATCCCACAGCAGAAATGTGAGGGTTACAGGAGATGGCCACAAAATGCTAATAGTTCCCGGGACTTAGGAAGTGTTAAATACACATTAGCTCCTTTTAGAGAACGTGGATGCTCTGAGACGAGATGACTTTTGAGAGTCAGCAGCCACATCAGGACCAGTCTTTGGTTTCTGAGTTCCCCACCATCAGTATATTCATCACTAAACTCTGATGCTCTTGGCGACAATCTATTCAGTTGGTGAATCACCCTCCCCTCAATTCCAATACAAGGTGCTTTGGGGAAGCTACAGATTAAACATGGCCTAGGGGCAGGAGAAAATCTTCCCAGTGTCCAAGCATTGCTGTTAAGAAACCTCTCTCCAGGCTTCAGTGCCCAGAAAGCTAATCCTCCCCAGGCAAAAGAGTTAATTCCCCAATTCCACCTGTTTAAATCCAGTCCTGCTTTAACCCTCCGGCAGTTTGAGGCCACATGCACCTGAAGGTACAGAATTTAGTAAATAGGAAATGTTCTGACACGGTCCCAGCATACTCTTTGTTTTGACGTTCCAAGAACAGACTTGACTTTTCTTTCTGGAAATCTTTTATCAAAAAGGACCCTAACGTCAACTCACTAACATCAGAAAATTACAAAATGGGTTGCTTTAAGATTAAAATCAAGGAACTGCTTTTGAGCCACCAAGAAACAGAATTGTGGTAGGGAGAAAGATTGGACATAGATTCCCACTGCCTCCTGCAACCCAATGAAAATCAGACACGAATTATCTCCAAATCAGGAATCTTCATGGCAGAGGTTCCCAGGAGCTTTTACGTAAAAATTTAAATACAGTATCTGTGCTACAAAGTCTAAGAAAAAAATGAGAAGCGCAATTATTAATGCTTGGAAGATTACGGAAACAAATCTCTGGTTAGTTTTAGACTAGTGGATTTTGGTGTTAACTCTGGATTCAAACAGGTCTCTTCATTTATTTATTTTTCTAATCCTCTGTCTCTCTCCTTCTCACACGTTCCCTCAACCAGCAGAGAGTGGTTGGTATTTACCTTTACATCTTTATAGGAAAATCTCAGACAAGGAAATCTGCCAGGAATTTGACCCGTTGTTTTCTGATTGGCTCTTCCCCCTCTGGAGCTTAATAAACTCTCAGTAGGTTCACCTGACCACTGCTGTGAGCGCTCAACCAACCTCTCTTCACAGCCGAAAACTAGATTTTAAGCTCTTTCTCTTTCTGTCATTAACCTCATTGCTTTCAACTGGTCCTAACAGACTCTTTCTGGAGAAGAAAAAGATGGGGGGGGGGAGTAGATTGGCCAAGAGAGAAGATCAATCCAGTTCAGATCTCTTAACACAAGCATAGTGTAAGTACACACTAAGTCTGCAAACTGTTCATTTCTTGGGAGATATAATTACATCTCACCATTAACAGTTCATGCCATCAGTAACTAAACATGAGCCTAGCCTAGATGGGTTGTATCAATGCACAGAACAGAAACCCATAAAACACGCCAACTCATCAATAGTCTTATTTATAGGCATTGATACCTTCTATTTCTTAGGTTCACCGTGTAGAAGTGGTTGATGGTCATAAAGAAGCCATCGTTTCAGCCTGATATCTCTCCTGCATTACTGAACATTCTAGCTGAATGTCCCTCGAAATTAGCATTTTCCAAATTTTATATATTGCCTCACCCAAAGCATGTTCCCCTTTCTGTATTCTCCACTTTATTTAATGAGGACTATAAACCTGTTTCCCACAGGGGGAATATAAGAATGCTATCAAAACCATTTGTCTTTGTCACCCCATGTCTGATTGAAAGTTCCTTATCTGTTTGTTCCCATATAATTTGATAGCACCGAACTATCCCTTTGACTAAATCCCTGTTTTCCTTGCCCCTGTCTTAACATAAATGCTTTGGTTTCCTCTATATGACTGCAATACTCCCTCCTGTGTCCTTCTACCTCCAGTCTCTCTTCTTTTTTAATGTTTTATTTTTTATTTTTTGAGACAGGGAGAGACAGAGCATGAACGGGGGAGGGTCAGAGAGAGAGGGAGACACAGAATTGGAAACAAGCTCCAGGCTCTGAGCTGTCAGCACAGAGCCCGACACGGGGCTCGAACTCCCGGACCGCGAGATCATGACCTGAGCCGAAGTCGGCCGCTTAACCGACTGAGCCACCCAGGCACCCCTCCAGTCTCTCTTCTAAACCATGCCCGCTAGAAATACACTTCTAAAATGAACAGTTCAGGGCGCCTGGGTGGCTCAGTCGGTTAAGCATCCGACTTCAGCTCAGGTCATGATCTCACGGTCCGTGAGTTCGAGCCCCGCGTCGGGCTCTGTGCTGACAGCTCAGAGCCTGGAGCCCGTTTCAGATTCTGTGTCTCCCTCTCTCTCTGACCCTCCCCTGTTCATGCTGTCTCAAAAATAAATAAACGTTAAAAAAAAATTAAAATGAACAGTTCAGGGGGCACCTTAGTGGCTCATTCTGTTAAGCCTCCGACTCCTGATTTAGGCTCAGGTCATGATCTCACGGTTCCTGAGTTCCCCTGCTTTTGGGCTCTGCACTGACAGCATGGAGCCTGGAGCCTGCTGGGTATTCTGTCTCCCCCTCTGCCTGCCCCCTCCCCCTGCCTGCTCTCTTTCTCTCTAAGTAAATAAAAATAAACTCTAAGATAAGCCGTTGATAGCTGATACCATCACTGGCCTGCTATACCTCGTCAGCATCTCCCCTCCCCATTGCCTACAGGACACAAATCTTCATTCCTCTGCCTGGCATCCAGGACCTTACAGAATGTCACCCAGCTACACTCTCACCTTATTGGCTAACCTACAACCCCACCTCCACCTCCACGGGGATTCTCATGGGACCATGCCCTTTATCTCCTTTGCACCTTGGCATATGCCCTTCATTTGGGTAGCCACACCCTCATTCCTTCCTCCATTTTGTCTGCTGGCAACCCCTTCCTATCTCTTCAGACTCAGCTTCTCTCCGAAGCCTGCCCTGACTGCACAAGCAGGGCCGGGTGTTTTTGTTTTTGTGTTTAATATTTACTTATTTATTTTTGAGAGCGAGACAGACAGACAGAACATGAGTGGGGGAGGGGCGGAGAGAGAGGGAGACACGGAATCCGAAGCAGGCTCCAGGCCCTGTCTGGGCTGTCAGCACAGAGCCCGACGCGGGGCTCGAACTCACGAGCTGAGAGATCATGACCTGAGCTGAAGTCGGATGCCCGACTGCCTGAACCACTCAGGTGCCCCAGGGCCGGGTGTTTTTTGCTGGAAGAACACACGGTGCCTGGCCTCGACCTCTGAGTCAGCATTAACTACATTGTTTTCATGAGCTGTTATATGTCCGCCTCACCTGTTACTGTTTGAGCCCCTTAAGGTTAGGGCCACGTTCTGTTCATCTTCGCGTGTCACAAAGCAGGCAGTTACTGTTTGTATAATAGTCATCATTGGCAGAACTTCCAAACCTGCCACTGTATTCCTTTGGGTGCCTGGGGAGGGGAAGAAAAGGGAAGTCTCTGATATGAGAAGTTGGTCATGGGATAAGAGACAATAATCCCTCTAGGTTTGTTTGCTTGTTTGCAGAAAACCACGGTTTTCTGCAACTTGCATGCCAAATTCTGAATTTTGGTTATGTAGATAAATCCTGGTT
This sequence comes from Puma concolor, assembly GCF_028749965.1. NCBI lineage: Eukaryota > Metazoa > Chordata > Mammalia > Carnivora > Felidae > Puma > Puma concolor. The sequence continues at coordinate 49,119,323 of NC_141672.1, forward strand.
CTACGTCTGCACTGAATTGCTTATAAAGAAGCACAATCTGGCAACAAAAAGTAATTTTAAAAAATAAACTCTAAAAAGAAATAGAAAAAAAGGAAAAAAGCTATTCTTTACTTGCATTTCTGGGTGAACTTTAAAGAGACTGATTTATAAGCCAGAAACACTTTTCGCATTCCCTCCTGCACGCTCCAGTTTTTGCCGCCTCGCAGCTGTCCCAGAGGCTCTCCTATGCCAGATCCCCAAACCCTTCTCCAATCTCTTGACGATATTGTTCCTGTCCCTCTGCCGCCCTCGCCATGCCTGCTAGTTCTTCACTATTTTGACTGACTTGCTTTCTCTGGCTAAGCCCTCCCTACTTTCCTGTCCATGTCCCAGCTTTGATGTCTCTCTATCCTTTCTTATTCTGTTGTAGCAGCCAGGAGCCATAAAGCGAACCTGCAAAGCCGCTGCTGGATTGCATCTGTGTGTGGCTGCAATGAAGAGGGGAGGGTGAAATGGAAAGAAAGTTCATACATTAATAAATCTTGTGCCAGTCAGATCTATGTGTCACAGGGTCATTGCCAAACCCCCTCCCCCCAAGACATCTGAGCCTACCCCAGCTGTTAGGAGTCAACAAGACTATATCATGTTTGGAGTAAAGAGAGTCGGGGCGGTGGGGGGGGGGGGCGGCGGGGGGAGGTGGACAGAATAGATTTTTCTTGAGAGAGAGCGGCTGCCCCTCACTAATGAAAAGTGGCCGTCTCTGTGTCATGGCCCAGGACAAAAGCTAGTAGGACAAGCGGTCTGCAGAGTAATGACCAAGGCTTCCTCTAGAGGGCAAAATGTTAGAGGCATGAATTCCCCTCTCCCTTTCCCCTGGGCAGGGCTAAGGAGGGGATTCAGTGCAAGAGTGTGACGCCCTCCAGATACTTCCCTGATATTGCCTGAAACGTCACCATTAAACCAATTTGGGTTGTTAACCCAAATGTACATGTGTGTGTGTTACAGGTATAAGGCCCTGGGGAGGTTGTCACTGATGAATGAGTTCAAGAAATTTGCTTTCCTAATATCCCATGAGAGAAGAAACACAAGTGTTGATGGGAAGGAAGGGGGTGGGTTCGGAGGCCAAGGGTGGCCAGGAGCTGGGAGCTGAGGAGGCTAACCATGAAGCATGAGGTCTTGCTAGAAGATACTAGGTATGGAGGGAGGCAGGAAGGAAGAAGGCAGGAGATGGGGAGGGAGGCAGAACCAGAGCTGGAAGTCAGTCAGCAAGCGGCCTGGATGTGGATGGAAACAGCAGGCACTTGGCCAGGCTGAAGAAGGCTGGATGCTCCCCGAGTGCACACTGCCTGCACTGTGTCTGCAGTCCTGGTCTTCCCAGAAGGAGGAAACGTTCCAGACCCTCCACCAGCAGGAGAGGGAGCTGGACCATTGACTGGGTTGATGAGACAGTCTAAACCAAATGCATTATTACCATAAGAACAGAAACAGCAATTGCCGCAAAATACAACTTGTTTCCTCTAAAAAGTCTCTGAAGCACCACACAGAAAATCAGGGACAACAGGAAGTGAGCAACAGGATCAAGAAGAGGGAGTCAGCAACAAAGTACGACAGAGGTTAGAGACCATGGAGTGCAGCAAAGCCTTGGGAGAACAACCCTTGAAAGGAATGTCAGTATTAAAGGACAGGAATCGGTGAGATTAACGTCACACAAGGAAACCATTTTGAAGTGTCTTGAAAGAAAAGCTGTACGCTGAGAACTCCAATCATTTGCAGGCAGGGCAGAAAGGCGAGACTTGATTTTTCTGCACCAAATATGTCAACCAGATAAGGTGATCTCTTTCTATAGCAAACAGGGTTGCAAAAGGCTGGAGAACAAAAGATGTTTGAAAGCCTCTTTGTGTCTTTGTTGATTTCCCCATTGTAAAGATACTTCATAGGTTTACTTACGACCTCGGTCTCCCCACCAGCTCTGTTTTTCTCCTAAGTTCTCACTTTGAATTTTCCTATGATAGAATTTCAGAGACAGAACCCCAGGCACTGAGGAAGGAACTATGGTGTTAAGGGCTAGGTGGTGACCCTGTCTCTCCCACCAGAGTCCACTTGAGTCTGATAAGTAGACTGAGTGCTGAGGACAAGGGCTGTGCTCTCTGCACCATTCAGCACCTTGCACAGGACTCGGCATGTCATGTTATGCTCAGTACACGTTTGTTGACTTTAACTGAATCTAAACAATGAGGCCCTGTGGGAGAAAGTTATGAGTACTGCTGACCACTTTGAAAACACAAGCACATATTTTTTACAAAATTCTAGGAATGAGCAAACCACCCTGGCTGCTTAATATATTACCCAAAATGTCCTTGAGAATCAGAAAATCAGAAAAAAAGGAAAAGGTGATACTGAAGTTAAAAAAAGACAGACCCTGGGCTCGGTCAGTTAAGCCTCCGACTTCGGCTCATGTCATGATCTCACGGTTCCTGAGTTCGAGCCCCATTCATGAAGCCTGCTTCAGATCCTCTGTTTCCATCTCTCTCTGCCCCTCCCTCCCTCTCTCTCTCTTTCTCTCTCTCAAAAATATTTTTTTTTAAAGGACAGACCCTGAAGTTACCAGCTGACTAATGTTAATATTAAACTAGTATGAAAATCCATTATTTGCTCAGATGACAGTGGAGTCCCACTCTATGTAGAAAGCTCCTAAAAGTTTTATCATTGATTACTCTCCTTGCAAATCTGCACACTTGGATGGTGCATCTTCAGTAACGCAAAACATTTTCTATAACTTCCTGTGAAATGTTACAAAAATGGTATCAGTTCCGTTAGTAAGAAGGTATTCAACGTTCTTTCGTTTGTATTGTTATGCCCAGAATTCGTGATCCCCAAAGACCACCAGGGAGCCGAGTCCGATGCAAAAGCAAAGAGACTTTATTCCAGCTAGCTCGAGCTCAATCCCCTACCTACACCGACACAGCAAAGAGATACCGGAGAGAGAAAGCGCGGGTTTCAAAAGCACAAAGGTTTTATAGGGATAATGGCCTTAGCCGACTGGCTGGGGAAGGGTCGTGGCCTCAGCCTATTGGCTGGGGAAGGATAGAACAATGGCTGCCAAGGTGTGGTCCCAGATCAGCAATTATCAGCGTCACCTGGAACTTGTTAAAAATGCAAATGTTGGGCCGGGGGTCACAGACCCACTGAATCAGAAACTCTGGGGGTGGGGCTCAGCAATCTATGTTTGAACAAGTCTTCCAGGAGATTCTGATGCACCTGAAGTTTAAGAACCACTGTGTCTGAGGATCTGTAACATGTTTGGCCTCAGTGTATACAGAACGTTTCTCACTGGTCACCTATTAACCATTGGCTGTCAGCCTTGCTGTGCTATATAAATACCTAGCACCAAACACCATCCCCATAGACTCTGATTTAATTGGGGAGGGGAAAAATGCGCCCAGGTCATTCTAAGCCTGGACAGGGTTGAGGGCTCCTGCCTCTGGCCCCTACCTGAGAGAAGCCCTCGCTCTTCTACTCACACTTTCCACGCCTCTCACACTCCCCTTCCTCCCACCTTAGACTTCGGAAGAATGCATCAATCGGTAGCCTGCTTTCTTAGAAAACATAAGTTACTCATGGGGAGGAGGCGTGGTCTGAGGTTTGAGCGGGAACTTCTTTCTGTGGCCATGTCAGGGACATAGTCACTAGTCGGCCGGCCTAGGTCTGCTCTTTCAGTATGATTACACAGGGAAATTTCAACAGAGAAGAATTGTGTGGTGTATAGTAAATTTGGATATCTCAAATTATTGACTTGGCAAAAATAAACAATATGATTCCTCAGGAAATTACTATTTTTACTTGTGAAGTTTTCTCAAAGAAAATGACTGGGTTAGGTGGATCCTTCCTCCTTCACAAATCACCTCTTGCTTATCCTGGCTATTGCTCTTATCACACTTTATTGTCATTGTGTGTTTCTCCTTCTCTATCATCTACCGTATGTGGAATTCTAGAATACCCAGGTAATGTCTTACTCGGTGCTATATCTCTAGTACCCTCTGCAATGCTTAGTGCACAGGACGTTGTAGGTGTGCAATAAATATTTGTCGCATGTATGAATAAAGGCAGAAGCATGCCAAGTAAAGGACACAGATTAATTTTAGGAGGAAGATTATGAGCCAAACATTTGTGGATTTATTTGCAATTTTTAAAAAAATTAATAAAGTCCTATAGTATCTTGTTGGTAGGCAAGTTTGTCACTATTTATACCTTGTCCTTTATGGCTTTGTTTTCACACAAAAAGAATGGGTTACTCGCTCAAAATCAGTTGTCATCGCATCCTTCCCAGCTCAAAATACCAGAATTCACCCAGCCCACAGCCAAGTCATTTGTTTGCTACTAAAATATCTGGGTACATTCCTAACTCCCCAACCTCACATTTTCACATTTAGAAAGTAGGTAGATTTATACTAAAAATTAATGGCATAAATATGACTAAGAAAACTCCACCAATACCCAATAAATACACTTGGCACTCTAACATAAGACTGCATTCCCCATGTTCTAAGGATTATATATGTATATCCGTGGTTTGATATCTGCAGAAAGTGAAAGAAATAATCTCAAACAATATACACAAGAGGGGAAAAAAAAACATTGTATGTGCGCATAGCTAAGGGGACCCCACTAGAGAAAAATAAGATTCCAAGAAAGAAGTGAAAGTGTTACAGTAATGAATATATTTGCTTAATTTTTTAGTGAGACAGACTCCCACTTTATTCTGGAACAATAGCCTAAGGAGAATCTTCAAAGCCCCACCATTTATGACAATCATCAGATGAGAAAAATCAAAACACCTCTCTACCCCTACATTTCTAGGAAGATAACTAGGTGCTTACTTTGATTAGCCAGGGTCTTGATGGTGCCTGGTACCCAGTATCTACTCACTAAATCTTTGTTAAGTGAACTTTACAAGAATGACAGAAACTCACTATTCATATTTCTAATATATACAAATGATGAGGTTTAGTACTGATGAGAGCTAAAGCTGTTGGTTCTGGTACAGATTCTGAATGGGTGTAGCTCATTACCGAAAGGAATTACAACGAAGACTTCTGTGTGTAGATTTCGTGTGTAAGTATGGCACGAAGTGTGGCACTAAGTCATGTCTTCTCACAGGCTGTAACAACCAGCTTGTCTCCTCCACTCCAAGGGCCATTGCTTCAGAGCATAACAGACTAGTTTTCTCCCAATTCATATCTGGGAAGGTGTTAATTTATCACGCACCTTCTAGGGCTGGTAGAGGATAGATTTGGGTTTACGCACTCTAGATTTGGGTTTAGATGTTCCCGAGGCTGCCTTCTTCTTATGATCAGTCAGTTGGGATAAGGCATGAACATGAGCTCCCCAGTTGGTGCCGGGGGTGGGGGGGGGGGGGTGGTCCAGGACAAGTGTTTTGTTTCCTGCTTGCTCTGTTCTCTTCTGACTATGGGTAACCAGAGGTCAACAATCTCTTTAGCCTCTTAAGTGCCACGGAGGACAAGAAATTGCCACATGTGCCCTTGCCAGATTTCAGGAAGAAACAGAGGAGGGGGAAATAAAGGGGAAGCTAGGAGGGAAGTGTTTATTTTTCTCGCAAAAACCATTTTTAAACAAGACCTCAGAAAACAGAACTCAATGGAGAGCCAGATAAACAGAAAACAATTTAATTTACTTTTAAGAAGGAGAGATGTGAAACCTTGGTTTTAAAATTTCAGGACAGCACTAGCAACAACTCAAAGGAATAGCAAACCAAAGGAGGAGACAGGACTAAGAGGCAACTGTGTTTCTTGCAAAGCTCCCAGAGGCAAATTCTAATTCACTGAGTAGCAGTGCTCTTTCTTTTTTTTTTTGGGGGGGGGGCAGAGGGGATAAGAGTTTAGTTTTAAAAAGGTGGAGATGTTACTGGAATTGGGCATTTAAAAACATTTATTTTTTATCTAAAATTGGGTATCATTTATACATTCAATTACAAAAGTATTTCTTGAAAGGTTGCTAAGTGCCAGCAGGAAACAAAATAGACTAAGTCTCTTATCTCATGAAGTTTATACGATAGTGGGAGAATAAAAAATAAAACATAGTAGGGGCGCCTGGGTGGCTCAGTCAGTTGAGCTTCCGACTTCGGCTCAGGTCATGATCTCACGGTTCGTGGGTTCGAGCCCTGCGTCGGGCTCTGTGCTGACAGCTCAGAGCCTGGAGCTTGTTTCGGACTCTGTGTCTCCCTCTCTCTCTGACCCTCCCCCACTCATGCTCTGTCTCTCTCTGTCTCAAAAATAAATAAACATTAAAAAAAATTAAAAAAAATAAAATAAAACATAGTTGACCCTTGAACAACACGGGTTTAAACTTCACGTGTCCACTTACACGTGGGTTTTTTTTTTCCCCATACAGTACAGTACTACAAGTATAGTTCTTCTTCCTTACAATTTTCTTGGCATTTTTTTTAGTTCATTTTATTGCAAAAAAAAAAGTATATAATACATATAACATACAAAATGTGTGTTAATCAACTGTTTATGTTATGGTAAGCCTTCCAGTCCATAGTAGGCTATTAGTAAAGTTTGGGGGGAGTCAAGAGTTATGTGTGGATTTTTTATTGTGTGGGGTATCAGTGCTCCTAACTCCTGTCTTGTTCAGGGTCAATGTGGTTAATACACAAATATATGTCAGGTAGCGTTAAGTCCTATGAAGAAACATAAAACAGAGTAAAGGGGAATGGAGTGGCAGGATTGCATACAATACTTTAAGTAAGAAGGTTGCTATCCCCTGATTTCTACATCCCCTCCACACCCCCCCCCCCCCCGCCATTTCAATTCATCCTCCACCCTTCTTTGCTTTGTGTTGCACTCAGTGGTATCTCTACTACATCTGAGATGTCCCCCAGTTATTACTGGCTCCTGGTATGCACACCCTTGTGTGGTCTCCTCTCACATTGACTCAGAACTGCTCTACTCAGCTGAAGTGACCCAAGGAATTTTCAAGGCTAGGTCACAAAAGGGCATTGTAGCTTCCACCCTGGTCTCTTGGATCACTCCCTTGGGGGAAGCCAAATGCCATGTTGTGAAGATGCTCAAGCGGCCCTGTGGAGAGGCCCACATGCGGAGGATCTTAGGTCTCCTGCTGACAACCAATAACAATTCACCAGCCGTGTAAGTGAGCCACCTTGGATATGGATCCTTCATCCCACATGAGCCTTCGAATAATTGATGTCTTAACTGCAATTTCACATGAGGGTTGGGACTGGAAACACGAAGATAAGCTGCTTCCAAGTTCCCCACTCAAAGAAAGAGATAACAAATGTTTATTGTTTCAAGCCAGTGTATTTTGGGGCTATTTGTTGTGCAACCATTGATAACTTCTATAGTACCCAATACTACATTACCTGATAACTTCTATAGTACCCAATACTACATTACCTGGACTCTCTTGGACTCTGGTTTCCAGCTCTGTTTGGCCAATCCACAGAAAGTGAGGTCAGTGGCTTAGGCCTCAGCATTCTGTTCTGGGCAGCCCCACGGGACTCCAGGATGCAGATCCCTTTGTGCGCCTACAATATTATTTTTTCCCTTTGCCCCCTTAAGACTAGCTGTGGCATTCAATCTCGCTGTTGGCTTCCTTATTCCTGCACACAGCAAACAAGTCCTTTCATCTCCTAAAACTTGTGTGACTTTCGTTTCCAATGAAAGACCCAGGCTGATCAAAAGGCTTCCATGAACCACGGGAATCTACCCCCCAAAACCAAGAGCACACTTTACACACTGTATGTTAGCCAATTTGACAATAAATTATATTAAAAAATAAACAAACAAAAAAGGGTTCCTGTAGGAGAGCCTATTTAGAGACTTGAAGAAAGAGAGGAAAGGAGCCCTCCTAACATGGGGGGCAGGGGGAAAGAATATCAAGGCAGGTGCAAAGACCAAAGAAGAATCCTGGATGTGTTCAAAGAATGACAAGGTCAGCATAAGAGAATAGAGTGCACACACAGGGAAGTGTTAGGGTATGAGGATGGAGGGGTAGGCTGGGGCCACAGCAGGCCACGGCTGCATTTTGAGTGTTGTGCACAGCCATGGGGTGGGTGGGGAGCGGTCTCAATGCGGGCATGGCATGACCTAACTTGCCTTGTGTGACCAGGATGGGAACCAGAAGACCAGTCAAGAGGCTCTTTTAGAATTTAGAAAGATGATGACAGCTTGGGTATGATGGATAAAAAGGTGGAGAGAAGAGACTGCATTCAGGACTTGTTTTGAAACCAGACCTGTAAGAATTAGCTGCTAAAGTGAATGTGAGAGAAGTATGGATAAGGAAGACTCTCAGTTGAATGATGAATGTTGGAGCCATTTACTGAGATGAACACAGGGAGCAGAGGAGGGCAGTTTGCAGGAAGGAGGGGTAGAAATCAAGAGTTGGATCATTTCATCTTCAGAAGAGGAAAAGAGTAACAAACACTCTGCTGTTAGAAAGGAAGATGAGAGGTTTTGGGTTTTTTTTCCCTCATTTTACAAACCAGAGGATCTACCTTTGCAGAGGCACTTTCCTATCTCCCTATTAGGATACTGCCATTAGAAAACTTTTAAAAATCAAGTAGGGCATTCTCAAGTTTAGCTATAAAGATGATCAAATCTGGCTCCCCACAGGTCAGACTAAATAAATCCAGGAGCCAAGTCTGTTCCGGGGGACCAGAGTCCCTGTAGTTTGTTATAAAACATGATCTGCCTATCAGCTGGGGATTCTAATTATCAAGCCTGTAAAAGATAATCTCACTGGTTAACCTCACATGACTTTCTTTAAAAAAAAAAAAAAAATTTGAAATATGACTACCCTCAGCTCCAGAAGCAGATGTGGCAGGAAACAAGACTTAACAGACACTTCCGTTTTTCTTGGGACAGCACCCTTTGCTCCACTTCTGCAGTTCAGGGTTCTTACCATAAAAGTAGAACTGTGCCCCAACCCAAACAAGACACTCCCCCTCCTTACACCTCAGTTACCTGCCTTTCCTTTGCAGACCTGAAACTTGAGAGAGAATCGGGCAATTCAGTGTGGAGCTTGTGCTTAGGGACTTCCCTGAACAGACCTGCTAGACCAAGTCAACACCCTGTGCTCTGAGGGGAGAAGGCAACGCCCTTTATCTCCTTGTAATGTTTGCCACCTGCTCACTGGCACCCTCCTCTACTACAAAGAGCTTTGTGATGCCGGAGCATGGTTGTCCTAACGCCAACTGGCATTTTGTTGTTGTTGTCGTTGTTGTTGTTGTTGTTCTTGTGTTCATAATGACCTCTTTCTAAAAATTCTGTAGGCTTCCTGGAAGGGACACCAGCCTACTGTGATAAAATGGACTTCTCCCTGCCCCCCTCCCCACCTCTGGTTACCATGGCAACTCTGAATGACTGATTTCCTGGTTGCCATGTAAATGCAGTGGGATCCCAGCCACTGCACCACACAAAGACGTCAGTAAGACTAGTGAGAACACAAAAATCATATTTAAAAAGACAAAGCGTTTCATTTCAAGGCTTTTTCTCACACAAAGGAGGAGGAAAGGAACCAACTATGATTAGAAATCGTGCTCTTCCCCCTCCCCCCTCCCCCGAGGCAGGAGTGTGTCCCTCCTTCACTGGAGGGAAGACTGGGGAAAAAAGGGGAAATCCCTTCTTTGTAGTGAAGTTGGCATGGTGACAGGAAGACAGATGCCATTCTCAGGTGCCAGGAACCCTTCAGTAATCAGCCTGAGTCCCACAGAGAGGAAATCTGAAATATTTAACTGGAGTGGAAGAATTAAGTTGAATTGAAAACAAAACAAAACAAAACAAAAAAATAAGTCTCATGGACTTTGTTTAGAATTACTTCTATAATTTTAGAATTAAGATTCCAAGTGTTCCAATTTAATACTTACTCAACAATGAATTTTTATTTCTTTCCAATAACTTTGGAGAATTAAATGCAGCTATTTATCTATTTTTTTAAAAATTGATTTGTAACACCCTGATGAAACCATATGCTGAATATTGATTAATCCAGATTTCTATGATTTTCATAGGCTGTGTGTTAACTGTGTTTAGTAATGTCTATAAAGAGGATTGGCATGTAAAAAGATGTATATTTTGTATTACTCTATGTATGCAAAAACTAAAATTGTTGATAACTTACCTCTTTGACGTTCCATCATATCTTAGAACCAAATGGCTTAAAATTAATCTGTTGTTCCTTTTCCAGAAAAATCTTTCTGCCTTTTGACTAATGTTTCACATAAAGGTTTCAAAAACCTAATCAGGCAGAATTTCCATAGGTTTGTTGAAAAACACATATATAGGCAGCTACTGGTGCTTTACTATTAATTTTTGGCTGTTGAATCACAAGGTAATTTTTTTGAATGTCTATCTTGGGGAAGGTTAGATCTGCATTGAACGAAAGCCTCCCACGTATTATAGATGCTAGAGAAGTGACACCAAGAGATAAATTCCTGTGCCTGGGGGTACTCCAGGGTACAAAGCAGACAAAGCCAGGCCCTGTAACTGCCATTTCTTAATATTCTTTCTGGCATCCAACACTGCCTCATTGCAAGAGCCAGCAAGTTCCAAACTGGGTCAATAAGTGTTACACAAGGTAAAAAGTTGGGGCAGGAAATTCAGAGCTCAAATAATTTTGTAAAATCTTAGGTTCAAGAATGTTAAGCAGGTTTATTTACTGCGTAACTTCTCAGCGATTTTGATATTCCAATACCTATGGTGACTCTCCAGGAGGGGGCTCTAGACAATATGCTGTTTCCCAGATGAATCTGATCACCGAGTGATATCTTCACAGAACATCCCCAGTACTTCAGAGCATACTTTGAGAAATGCTGGGGCAGATTTCTTTCAAATCTAATTATAATTTAAAGATAAATTTTTATTTATGATTTAAAATTACAAAATTTACACAAGTGATTGGCTCCACATGATGCCCTAAAATTTAGCTCATAGATAAATTGTTAAGAAAGCCAAGAGAAAATTTTAAAAATTTTAAAAAGAATCCTCAATAAATTGGGTGTCTTTCAGAATATTTATTTTGAACCTGAGCAGATGAGCACATATTTTCCTTGTCGAGGTTTTATTGTTGCTTTTATAGGTCTAGATGAAATTCTCTAACAATAAACCCCACAAGACCTCTCAATTTTTTTTTTTTTCAACGTTTATTTATTTTTGGGACAGAGAGAGACAGAGCATGAACGGGGGAGGGGCAGAGAGGGAGGGAGACACAGAATCGGAAACAGGCTCCAGGCTCCGAGCCATCAGCCCAGAGCCTGACGCGGGGCTCGAACTCACGGACCGCGAGATCGTGACCTGGCTGAAGTCGGACGCTTAACCGACTGCGCCACCCAGGCGCCCCAAGACCTCTCAATTTTTTCAACAAAAGTTGTGGCAAGGAGCAAAGAGGGATGTGAGCCATGCCTCCATTGGGATTGGGGGGTGGGGGAAGGGGGCAGTTGGGGGTAAAGGTCAGCTGGAGTTGCTGTGGATTCTCCTGGGAAGTAACCACCAATGCTTAGGTGACTTTTTGGGACTGAGTTCCCATCAATGCAGATTTGGGGGCTTCCATTCTGACCACAGTGACTCTTTATAAGACTACTCCTAGCCCCTGTCCCCCACCAACCGATGAGCTGGGAGAAACAAAAGAGTTGCCAACAGCCTCATTACCACTGAAGATAAAGAAAAAAAGTGACAAAGGGAAACCTCTGCTCCCTCTGAGGTTCCCTGAGTAGGGAACCTCCTACTCACTCTGATCTTTTAAGAAGGGGACCATGTCAGAAAGCAGATGTGCCCCCAGTCCAGCCTTGTCCTGTCTGCCCTGGGGAGATGGAGAGGGGTTTGTACCAAATATGAGATGGTTAACAGGACCAGACTGTCTTAATAAACAGAAGTGACTGAAGAGTTCTGGGATAGAATGAACTATTGTTAAGGGAGCTTGCTGCCCAGAGGGAAGGAGAGTCAAAGAAAGGAACCAAGTGGGTTAGCAGCCATGGGAAAGATAAAATGGGTCCATGTTTTTATCTCAACAAGTTGAGCTTCTTCGATCAAACTGGCTAAGTAGCCGGGACAGCCATGTACACCCCTTAGGAGCACAGATGGGGGAAACTGAGGAGAGGAAGCATAGGGACGGGATAGATTTATTTTGTCTGGGTTGCCAGGACAGCCTTCAGAACAGTCAGCAATTGAGATGGTGCCTGAGTGCTCAGTGATAGGAAGGGGGGTTTGCAAGCTAGGTAACTGTTCAGAAAGAGGGTGGGACAGAACATGGCTTATTCTGTGAACCATGAATAGTTTGGCATAGTGGGAACAAATGGCTGGGCTGTATCGAGGGGGTGCTCCATGGATTGTAAAGGTGGACTGGGATCCACCTTTTGGGAGGTATCTTCCATGATGTTTCAGCCAGTGTGGATGAGAACCACAGAAGATTTTAGGTACATAACTTAGATACATAACTAGGCTTGCATTTTGGAAAAACCATTGCATGATGATGTGGGGTAGGCTTTGAAATGGGATCGGGCGGAAGATGAGAGCAGAGCAGACCCACAAAATTGTTGAGTGATTTTCACAGCACTAACTGGTAATGTCTGGGAAGAGATGACAGAGAAGAATGGGAAAGAGGAGGCAAGGAGTAGCCTCAGGAGCAAAACAACCACAGTGAATGCTTGTGCCTTCATCTATCCATTCAACAATTATTGATTTGCATTAATATAAAAACATCTCTTCGCTCTCTTTGTCCTGAAGACCTTCCCTATGATTTCCGGTAAGAATAGTGTGGATTGGAAGCACCTGAAGGAGCTCAGCTACTTATAACTTGATCGTGTTGTTGGTCTCCTGCTTTCTTTTTTTTTTTTTAATTTTTTTTTTTTTTCCAACGTTTATTTATTTTTAGGACAGAGAGAGACAGAGCATGAACGGGAGAGGGGCAGAGAGAGAGGGAGACACAGAATCGGAAACAGGCTCCAGGCTCTGAGCCATCAGCCCAGAGCCCGACGCGGGGCTGGAACTCACGGACCGCGAGATCGTGACCTGGCTGAAGTCGGACGCTTAACCGACTGCGCCACCCAGGCGCCCCTGGTCTCCTGCTTTCTAACACGAGTGGGTCTTTTGCCACAGCATCTAAGTCCATTACTTTAGCGATACCAATGGTAACAGGGTTCTCCAGAGGAAAAGAACCTTTTTGTCGGTCTTTGGTTCTGACAATAACCGTGTTCTGTGAAAAAGGGTCACACGTGGGCCCTCTGTCTGGCAAAACAGGTCAAACTGCCATCTTAATAAATTAATTTTGGACCCCAAACGGATCCATGACCACTCTGGTGGGACCTCAGGAAACACCACTCATGTGCTGGGAAAGTAAGTGGCTTTTCACCACTTTTGTTTAGGCGTGCAGAGCCCCCTGGCTGACGTGAGAGAAACCCTGCCTGCCAGTCACAGGTTCACTTACTGACTTTGGCAGCTCGAGAGGATGTAGAAAGAAGAAACACAACTGCCCTGGTGAAGACCTGGGAAAAATGTTTGCTCTCTCACTTTCTTTATAAAAAATAACACATATTAAGATCAGATTTTCAGAAAATTTATTTGAAGACATCAACTCCAGACTGAAAGATTCTAATTGTACCTTCTTTCATGAGTCCCTATGTCTAGACCAGATAATATCAGGACACTTGTCTCATATCTGAATAAGCTTTTAGTGTCCTGGCTCTGAATAGGAGGGTTTTTCAAGGACGTAAATTTCATTACTGTTTAGGTCAGGAAAGGGCAAATAAGCATGACATCATGGTATCCATCTAGGTTAGACAAAAAAAAAAGGAGGTCTTTTGCACAATGGGAAAATAACACACGTGGAGTAAAAACATCCTTAGGCAGAATGTTCAGAGATTAGTATGTTTCCCTCGATGGGACTTTCTGGGTGTAATGGGGGAAGAGTGAACTCATGTTAGACATCTTTCTTAAATATGTTAGCATATATTTCATATTTTGCTTGTTTTATGTCCTCTTAATAATTCTGTTGAAATATTATCATGGGGTCTGAGGTCAGATTACCTGGGTTCAAAAGCAAGCTCCACTGCCTACTAGCTGTGTGACCTCTCTGTGCCTCAGTGTTCTCATCTGCAAAAGGGGGATATTAGTACCTTCCTTACAGAGTCATTGTGAGCACTTTATAGATAGAGAACAGAGGGGCTCTTTTCCTGGTGGAGCCTCTAAACATGGGGTTCCCAGACTTGGGCAAATGTCAGAACCGCCTGGGGAGATATTCTCAAGTGCAGATTCCTGGGACCACTGCCACAGATTGTGATTCAGTCAGTCTGGAGAGAGGCCTGTTGCAGCTGATTCATGCAGTGGCAGTTAAGAACCACAACTTAAAATTAAAATTTTGCCTCCTGTGGCACAGTCCTTGCTCTTCCCTCCTATTCTCTTGAGCTTCCCCCAAGTCAAATCTCAGGTGTTTTTTTTTTTAATTTTTGTTTAATGTTTTTATTTATTTTTGAGACAGAGCACGAGCAGGGGAGGGGCAGAGAGAGAGAGGGAGACACAGAATTGGAAGCAGACTCCAGGCTCTGAGCTGTCAGCACAGAGCCTGATGAGGGGCTTGAACTCACAGACTGTGAGATCATGGCCTGAGCTGAAGTCGGATGTTTAACCGGCTGAGCCACCCAGGCGCCCCTATTTTTTTTTTTTAATTTTTAATGCTTATTTATTTTTCAGAAAGAGAGAGACAGAGTGTGAGTGGGGGAGGGGCAGAGAGAGAGGGAGACACAGAATCAGAAGCAGGCTCCAGGCTCTGAGCTGTCAGCACAGAGCCCAACATGGTGCTCGAACTCACCAACTGCGAGATCGTGACCTGAGCCAAAGTCGGACGCTTGACTGAGCCACCCAGGCGCCCCACAAATCTCAGTTGTTATAGTGTTTGGCTGATTTGCCTACCAGTGGAGGACCTCTATAGAACTACCTATCTTCTTACTAAACTGGTCTCCTATTAGACATTTCTGGCCACTTCTCAGCGTCAGTCCGCGACCTCTACTTTTAGAAAAAATGATCAGACATGCGAGGGCTCCAATTAATCTGTGTTTGCTATGGTGGGAGGTGATACGTGTTTGGCATCACACATGCATGTGACTGAACCCAGTATCAGGGCTCCGAATACTACAAGGTAGGAGAGGCTTCAGGGACTTGTTTATGAAACTTACATAGAAGGAAGGGGGTCTCTCTTCTAGCTACATGCGTTGGTGTCATGCCAAAAGGCAGTCCCTTGGAGTGGTGTGAAAAGTCAGACTCTTCTCCTGGATGCTAGACCTGGGGGCTGAAGGGCAAACGTACCTTTCTTCTCTCATCATTGTTCACTGGACCCAGAGCCTGTCTTCAGCTGTCTCCGGGAAAGATGCTGCAGCAGTGGAGTAAGTGACCACCTAGGCTGAGGAGCAAAGCTGAAGATGCAGAGGGTTTTAGGACAGTTGGAGACGAATGAAAGGGGGAGGGCCAGAGAGGGGCATCACAGAGGGGAGAAGTCCCTGGGGAGCTGGGGTACAGGGTAGCTCGGGCCGCATCCAGAGTGGAGAGTGGAGACTCTGCCTGGGGAGGGGGGTGGGGGCGGGCAGCCTCACAGGTTCTAGAAGCTACTTCTGATTTTCTGTGGAAGTTAGCTCTCGTGTGGAACATTTCATAGGTGTCACAAGGGATGCAATCGATGGAAAGACGCCAGCGGAAACAGTACAGGAACAAGAAGTTTCGTAATGCTAAAATGACAAGGGATAACGTTCTAGAGTCAGGCAAAGCAGGAGACAAGGTGAGAGGCTCCCAGACCCGGGTACAGGCTTCTGTTCCCAGGCTCTGACAATGACAGAGAGCTATTGATGAAGCCAACCAGGTGGAGTAAGCCTTTCGCCAGACATGAGAAACTCACCTTGCCCATTCTTACAGCTATGTTTACATCTCGTTGAGTCCTTAACAGATCCCTGGTTGCCAGATGTCAGTAATTGTTGCAAAACAACTACCACACATTTCAAGTGCTTCCTGCAAGACAATTAAGCAAAGAAAGACCGATTCACTGAGATCATCCTGCAACCGGCCAAAGGTTCAGGACTATTGGAGATCTGTTCCTAGAACTTCTGGAACTGGCCGTGTCTGCAGTTAGACATGGTGCTGCACATATTCTAGGACTGCTTACGTGTAACTGAATGACTTCTTTTTTGGTAAAAGACTTTGTGGTACCTCTTACTCTTTTTTCTATTTATAAATTCAGGTGTAATTTGCACATAGCACAATTTGCCCTCTTAAAAGTATAGTTGTGTATCTTTTAAGATATGCATATAGTTGATTAATCACCACCATAGTCGAGATATAGGACGACTGCATCACATCGACACTCCTACCCCTGAACTCCCTCGTGCCCCTTTGCAGTTAACTCCTCCCCTGACTCTGGTCCCTGACAACCACTGATCTGCTTTGATCCCAATGGTTTTGCCTTTTCCAGAATGTCAAGTAAATGGAATCCTACAATATGTAGCCTCTTCTATCAGGCTCCTTTTACTCACCTTACTGCATAGGAGATCCGTGCACATTGTTGTGTGTTTGGGGGGTCACTATCACTGAGTATCTTGTTCTTCTTTGAGAGGATTGTGCATAAGCTGGCATGGGGGGACGTATGGCTCCAGAGGGGGTATTTGAAGAGAGCATACAGGAATCCAAAGAGAAGTTTTTTGAGTGATTGAGTAGAAGACACTTTGAGGTAAGATTTCAAATTTATTTTACTAAACAAATGCCTGTATATTGTTGCTGTGTATCAGATAGTGTTCTACATGCTTTACAAATAATAGCTCATTTAATTCTCAACCCTCCTAGGTTGGAGTGATTATTCTCATTTTACAGATGAGGAAACTGAAGTGTACAGAGGTTAAATTACTTACCACAGGTCACATGGTTAAGTAATAGAAATAGGATTTAAAGCCAGGCAGCTTGTTTTTTTGTTTGTTTGTTTGTTTTTCCTGCCCCGAATCATAGCAGTCTATCAAAGATTCACCCATTGTCGTAAAAAGAAAAGATAGTGAATTCAAAGTCTGGCCATTGAAGGAAAGCAGTCTTCCCTAGGGTCCTAAATTATATTAATTTGTGGAGTAGGAATAAAAATAACTACAGATTTAGAAATAGTTGTAGACTGTTTAAGATGTACATCCAAGTTATCTGTGGAGACTGCAAATTTTCTGTAAATTAGTGAGTCTGCCTCAATTTAGGTAATGATCTAATGTGGACCAGCACACAAAACACAACAACAACAACAAAAAGGTAAAGCCCCACTCAGAACTGATAAAGAAAGAAGAGGTGTGCAATCAATATCATTCATAAACATATATAGAACACCATGTGTTTACTATCTCCTTGGTACAGGGACCCATTCTGAAGTTAGATCTCTGTATATTAATTGTAGCTTGTTTATATTTATGGTTAGATTTTTTCAAATGTGCATGGTCCTTTACATAGTAGTAATTAGGTTCCTAACTTAGTCTTTTTATACAGTGCTAAATTTAAAGAAGCTTTCTAATATTACTAAGCATTTTTTAAAAAATATTTTTGAGAGAGAGGGAGTACGTAAATGGGGGAGGGACAGAGAGAGAGAGGGAGACAGAGGATCCAACAATGGCTGTGCACTGACAATAGAAAGCGGTGGGGCTCAAACTCACGAGCCTCAAGATCAAGACCTGAGCTGAAGTCAGACATGTAATCGACTAAGCCACCCAGGTGCCCCTGAGCATTTTTATCAAATAGATTTGATCGGTAAATGCCATCAAAATCACGGCACCCTAAATGAACAGAGGGAATGTATCAAAAAGACATAGTTTTATTTCGGTATGTTACACTCACCTATTAAAGTAGCCCCCAAATCGGAAGCACTGGGATCCATCCACGCACTCCAGACAGAGCTGATATTATTTGATATCACTTTCTCAGACCTAATGCTTTATAGAACTGTCATATTATTTCTTTCTTTTATAACAGGGACCAAATTTAAATGCAGAGGAATACTTATTCATATCACAAAATAGTTAAAAATAAAGTGTAACGATTTAAGAGTTGTTAAGGATGTGAACTTACTGGAATCTTCATACACTGCTATGCTAGTAGGAACGCAAACTGGTGCAACCACTTTGGAAAAATATTTGGCAGTACTTACTAAAACCAAAAATATGTAAACGTACCACCCAACAACTCCCCTCCGGAGTATACAGCCAACAAAAATATATGCTCATGCTCACAGAAAGGATATACAAAAATATTCTTAATGGCTTTATGCCTTAGAGCCAAAAATTGGAAACAACTCAAGGGTCCCTCAACAAGAGAATAGATAAGTTTGGGTATATTCATGCAATGAACTTTGTAAACAGTTTTTTAGAAAGAATACTACCGCATGCAACGACATGGGTGTATGCCACAGGCATAATTATGAGCAAAAGATACCAGACACAAAACAGCAGTTACTGTATGTATGACCCATTTTATGAAAATCAGGCCAAACTAATTTATGGTGATTGATGTAGAAAAAAAAAAAAAAAGATGACCTGGGGTTAGTGGTGATGGTGGGTTGAGTAGAAAGAGGCATGAGAACCTCTGGGGCGCTACAAATGTTTAACATCTTGATCTGGGTCATGGTAATATGTGTTTGACAAAAGACACGCACATATACATACATCCTTATATGTAAAAAGCCATTAAAATGTGTACTTAAGGTATCTGCACTGTGCCATATGTATGCTGTATCTCAATAAAGACAATTAAAACATTTTTGGGGGGTGATATATGCACTGTAGCAAGAAAAGCAAGGATTTCATAATTTAACAGGTCTGGGTAATCATTTGTTCCAGTGAATTCGAACAAATTTCTTTGTCTCCTTGATTTTCAGTTTCCTCATCCGTGCAACTGGAATTAATAATAACCACTTTTCAGAATTGTGTAGGCCGCACAAAATGATAAATATTAAATGCTTCCATAAACTATGCATAAGTGCTGTTAAAAATAAAAGTATTCAGGGTTGCCTGGGTGGCTCAGTCAGTTGGGTGTCCGACTTCGGCTCAGATCATGATCCCACGGTTTATAGGTTCTTCGTGGGTTTGAGCCCCGCATCCGGCTCTGTGCTGACAGCTCAGAGTCTGGAGCCTGCTTCCAATTTTGTGTCTCTGTCTCTCTGCCCCTCTCCCACTCACACTCTGTCTCTTTCTCTCAAAAATAAATAAACATTAAAAAAATCAAAATATAAAAATTTTTTTTTTTTAATTTTTTTTTTTTTTTAACGTTTATTTATTTTTTTGGGACAGAGAGAGACAGAGCATGAACGGGGGAGGGGCAGAGAGAGAGGGAGACACAGAATCGGAAACAGGCTCCAGGCTCTGAGCCATCAGCCCAGAGCCCGACGCGGGGCTCGAACCCACGGACCGCGAGATCGTGACCTGGCTGAAGTCGGACGCTTAACCGACTGCGCCACCCAGGCGCCCCAAAATATAAAAATTTAAAAATAAAATTATCTAAAAATTTGGAAACGTGCAAGTCTTTTTCAGTGTTAAGCCAGGGTTGTGTGTAGACCTGTTTGGTGAATTATCTGATTCTCTAGGTGGGTACTTTTGTTTGAGTTGCTACTTACTCAATCTCACCATAAGGAGATTTTGGAATTCTGTAAGTGTAGAAGTTAACTTGTAGAAAAGTGCTAGCAATGCAAATGATTCTTGTCCAAGAGAAATGCAAATTGATTTTGTCCAGAAGACATGAAACTGCTTTCAGGGTCGAAAAGATAATCCCAAGATTATCCTGTTACTGCCCTCTAGGACATGAACCAGGTCCGTACCTAAATTACAAATTTTATCCATGTGCTCCTCTTTCTTGCTCAGCCCCTATAAATATTTCCATCTTCCTAATTCTTTTTGAACTATCTTGTCTGTTCCCTCATTCATGAGTTAAGAAATCTTTGACACGTGCTCCCTGTTTTGTTTTAATGTCTATTTTTGAGAGAGACAGCACGAGCCGAGGAGGGGCAGAGAGAGAGGGAGACACAGAATCCGAAACAGGCTCCAGGCTCCGAGCGGTCAGCACAGAGCCTGACACGTGGCTAGCACTCACAAACTGCAAGATCATGACCTGAGCCGAAGTGGACACTTAACCAACTGAGCCACCCAGGTGCCCCTGACATGTGCTCCCTTTATATTTGAATGAGTCATGCTTTTAACTTTAGATCTGACAATACTTAGCAGAATGCTTTGCTCATAGTGATGTTCAATCAATTTTAACTCTTAAATCTCATCCAACTTTTTTCCTTTCTCCCAAGTCTAGGCATGTGAAACAATCTAAAATGAGGTATTTTCTTTGAAAACAGGTTTTACAATTAATGTATGTTTTATTGCATCCATGTTAAGATTCTTTAAATACAATGCTAAAAATATTTTACTGAATTTATAAAAACAAGCTTTTATCATAGGCTGGCCTTGAGTCCCTTCTTTAATGGGAAGTTGGAGCTTAGGGGCAAGAGTGGATAATCCTATAAATGTGCCTTATAATTCCCCCCCCCCCCCCCCCGGTGCATCTATTTAAGAGCGTGTAGAGGAACATGGACCATGAGAAGGAGAGTAGGTTAGAAGTGATATATTTTGGTCAGGTTATCCAAAAAGTGAATGGTAGATGACTACTGGGTGTGTGCTAGAATTGTGGGGAGGGAGGGAATACCCATGAGGGAGGTGATATATAGAGCTAACTATAAAAACACATATTTGTATGCTTTTTTTAGAATTCTTTTTTTTTTTTTGAGATTTGATTTTTGTTTTAAGTTATCCCTACACCCAACGTGGGGCTTGAACTCCCAACTTTGAGATCAAGTGTCTCATGCTCCACTGACTGAACCAGCCAGGAGCCCTTGGCTTTTTATAATTCTAAAAACATTATCATACACATGGTCTCACTGGACTCTCAGAACGCCACCATAAGATATATTTTTCCATTTTGTATAAAAGGAAACAGAGGTATGAAGGGTTCAAGGTCCCTCAGTGAATGAATTCGTGACAGCGCTGAGACCAGCCCAGAGTCCGATGCTTGCCCTGCCACACCACACTGCCTCTACTTACCCACCAAACCCACCTGTAGCAATCTACCTGCACAGCATCTCATCCTGTCAAACTTGGACATCGGAGCTCCCTTTTCAGCACCTGTCAGCAAGAGATCTGATGATTAGCAGCAAGGCCAATATTTACCAAATGGTAGGAAACAAAATTACAGTATTTTAGCCAAGATTGTCTATTTGGTTAAATGTTTACATTCATTCCCAATTCTGCAAGGAAGAGACTTTGGGAGCCTCATAAATTTAGGTCTTTCCTTAAGGGGAAGTTGCAGGTTAAGGGCAGGAAAGGATGATCTGATAAGTTTGCCTTAATATGTTTTTCTTTAGGTTCATCCGTTGAAGTGTTTGTAAAGGAGCATGGAACATGGGAAGGGACGGGTTAGAGGTTGATAGGCCCTGGGGCAGCCTACCTCAAACCAATGGTGCGTGATATCCTGGAGCTACAGGGAAGACAGGAAACCAGGGAGCACACTCTGAAAAGCCCCATCTTATTCACCTATATAGCCTTGGACCTCTGATATATTACAGGTAAAGAGAGATAGGAAACCTGGAGGTCTGAGTATAAAGTAATTTTTCCTCTTCAAAATAAAAGACCTGGGATAAGAAGGTAGGTTTGATGTGGAAAGAATAGGAAACCTGGATGCCTACTCTCCCTCTTCACTTCCCATTTTCTGGTGCTTTATGTCTCTTATCTGATATGATTAGCTCAGCGTTCCTTCCTGCTTCACAGGGTAATTACTGAGTCTCAGCTCCAGGCTCTTTATAAACATCAGATTAGCCCCGAAGCTTTCTTTTGTTTCCTCTTTCGCTTGTTCCTCAGAGGGCATTAAAAAAAACCGAGTCTTGGTCATAATTCCAGCGATTAAGCCTATTTCTACAGAGTTCGCCTTCTGTTCATTTGCATTGCATTGCTCTGTTGAAGACGCTGCTGAGCCTCAGGGTCCCCTGCTCTTTTTTGCACGGCATCTGCCCTTACCTGTTTATACATTAGCTGGGTGGGCATTTAGGGTATCTTTAAAGCAGGCATCTAATAAAGAGCTCTAACTCAGAGCATTAAGGAAAATGGGTCTCTTTGGACACAGCAGAAATAAATGGAATGCCCTAAAGGGAATGGAAGAGAAAATCTATTTCCAGAACATTTGCATTCGTATTAATGAGTACTTCAGGCCATGTACCCAGTAACTTTGCATTCATTACAGCCCTGTTCCCAGAATCCACTTAAGTGATGTCCCTTATGCTTTCCTTCTCCCCCATAAAAGGGAATCTCCCAGAAAATTAAAGCGGCATTAGCAACCTCAGTGTTGAATAGCGTGTGTTTTTCTTTACCCGCTACCCAGTGGCACTGGCATCCACAGGGCGCATGAGCACAAAGCCTGTTGCAAAAGGCAGGAGAGCCTTTCTTCTGACTTGCTACCCTCTGGAGGGAATAACATTAGCGCCTTGCCAGCCTTTCATCTGCCACCTTTCCCCAGCACTGGACTCTTGTCTCCCAGCTGGTTGACAAGCTCTGTTCTCAGTCACCAGGGAAGGCCTAGCTTCCATGCGGCTCTTACCACAGCAGGGAAGCTGGGGCCAGGCAAGCCCAGAATGGAGACCATCACAGGGCCGGAGCCTCTACACCGCTGTGCACATCCTCCGTGCTGAGCACCAGGCATCTTTGGAAGATTTTGTTATCTGGAGAAAAATATGCATTTGCGTCTTAGTTACCGTCTCCAAAACCCTTAGTGCATTATTTATTTAATGCACATTCTGAATGAAGTCAACATTCTGCAAATATATTTGCCTTTTTTTTTTTTTTTTTTTTTTTGTCTCTTCCAGGAATTGTTCAGAGAGCAGGACCATGTTTCTAACTCAGCTGTATTGCACAATGAGAGTGGCTTAAGGACATTCTGATGTTTATGTCGAGGGAATCTCAAGCCGGCTATGGTAAGCTATGAAAGCACAGTGTGTCCCGCACCATCCGTACAGCCACCTGTATTATTGTCAAAAGAGGGGAAAAAAGGCAAGAAGTGGTGGCAGTTCTGATGAGATGGGAATTTCATTCATCATCCCGGCCGGGGGCACACAGGAATGACGCTGCGATGAGCCAGTTATGGGGACAGTTGAGTGACATTCTGTAGAATGTGTGTTCCCGGTGGCTTTTCTAAAAACCAACATTGCCATTCTTTATAACCCTCAAATATCACACACCCTTTCCCTGAAATTCCACAAAGAGTGGTTTTCATTCCTTTGATTTGAGGCTTCCTGATTATTTAAAAAATTTCTGAAGAAGCCTACACATTAGGCTTTATTACCCATTTCCACCTTAGTGTTAAGAAGTATTGGATTTTTGGGGCACCTGGGTGGCTCAGTCGGCTAAGTGTGCGACTTCATCTCAGGTCATGATCTCACAGTTCGTGAGTTTGAGCCCTGCGTTGGGCTCTGTGCTGACAGCTGGGAGTCTGGAGCCTGCTTCGGATTCTGTGTCTCCCTCTCTCTCTGCCTCTCCCTGCTCGTGCTCTGTCTCTCTGTCTCTCAAAAGTAAACATTAAAACAATTTTTTTTAAAGAAGTATTGGATTTTTTCCCAAAGAGTAAGTATGGAGGGGGCACATATTACTAGCTTCATATTCACAATCTTATCGTATTCCTCTCCTGTTCTAGGAAGGGCGCTTTTTGCCTCTTGCTATAGAGATAATGGGTAGCAAGAACTAGAAGTTGCTTGGAGGTGTTACAAGGATTTATTTTAGGAGACATGAGAAGAAGCTCATGGACCAAGAAGAGCTGGAGAAGAGTTTTGAATGGGAAGGCAATATTAGGCTAAATAAAATAAGCCAGACAAATACATACAAATACTGTATGATTCTACTTACATGAGGTATCTAGATGAGGCACATTCAGAGAGGCAGAAAGTAGAAAAGTACATATCAGGAACCAAGGGCAGGGGTGGGTGGGGATTATTGTCATGGATGTAGGATTTCTCTTTGTGATGATGAAAAGTTCTGGAAATGGATAGTGGTGATACTTGTAGGACACTGTGAATGTACTTAATGCCAAAGAATCGTACACTTAAACATGGTTAGAATGGTGAATTTTATGTTACATATATTTACCACAGTAAAAAATAGACACACGCACACATGAGTTTTGAATGGGGAAGGAGAATCAGTGAAAGATGGAGATTTTCATGGAATGTTTAGAAGAGAAGATTTAGGGGGAGGTGTGGAAATTGCTACAAAGAGGGTTGGAGATGGGTTTTCCAGGAAGTTCTCTCTAGCACAGACCCCTTTCAGTTCTAGAACCCAAGGACTGTATTTATGTGCTCATGTTATATTCTTTTTCAAACAAAGTACCCGTTCCCCCAACTGTACAAGCTTCAGACCTCATAATTCTGAGTCATGAGTGGGTTTATAGAGAAAGAAATAAATGATGTTAAGAACAATTTTCAAAACTCTGCAAGGCAAAATGACTTCCTTTTTGTGCTAAGGCCTTGGCTAATAAGCCCTCCATAAGGGCCAGCTGAATTCAGAAGGATATAAAGTTGTCTGACTAATTGCCAATTATTCATTAGACCATTTTACACTTTTGTAAGGACCGTCTTTAAACTTTGCAGAAGACTGCTAATGCAAATGTTTCTCGCCTTTCGCTATGGATTGAACTGTGCCTTCCCCTGCCCTCCCTCAATTTGTATGTTGAATCCTTAAGCCCCAGTATGATGATATTTGGAGATGAAACATTTGGGGGGTTATTATAGTTAGATAAGTCATGAGGATGTGCCTCATCATACAGTTAGTGCCCTTATAAGAAGAGATACTGGGGGACAAAACCCAAAATAAAACAAAACAAAACAAAACAAACAACAAAAAAGAAGAGGTCCCAGACAGTTTGCCTTCTCTTTCTCTCTGCCATCTGAGGATACAGGGAGAAAAGGGCCATCTTCAAGCCAGAAAGAGAGATCTCACAAGAAAGTGACCATGCTGGCTCCCTGATCTTGGACTTCTCAGCTTCTAGAACTGTGAGAGAATACATTTCTGTTGTTTAGGTCACCCATTCTATATGATGTTTTGTTATGACAGCCTGAATTGACTAAGGCACCTATAGAAAATAATTTGGGGGGGCGCCTGGGTGGCTCAGTTAAGTGTCTGACTTCGGCTCAAGTCATGATCTCACGGTTTGTGGGTTCGAGACCCCGTGTCGGGCTCTGTGTTGACAGCTTAGAGCCTGGAGCCTGCTTTGGATTCTGTGTCTCCCTTTCTCTCTCTGCCTTCCCCTGCTCGTTCTCTGTCTCTCTTTGTCTCTCTGTCTCTCTCTCAAAAATAAACATTTTAAAAAAGAAAGAAAAGAAAATAATTTTTGCCCTGTAGAGATATAAATTACTTCTGAAAGTAGAAAAGAGAACTCCAGAGATAATGGTTTTTGCCCCATAAGAAATAAATCAGTTTTGTATCTAACAATCTTACTCCTGCATTCATTCATTTTTGTTTCCACTAACTACATTTACATTATATTCTCTTATCATCCTTGAACTGCTTTATCATTTTAACGAGCTAAAATAAAACTCTGACATACATGCAATGTGTATAAGAATTTGTGCTTTTAATTTGGAAAATAATGCTTTCAACAGTGAAGAGAGTCTTTTAGGAATTATGCCACATGTTGTGTAATACATTCCACTTTAGTATCTCCTCATGAGACTTCAGTAAAGATACAAATAATTTTTTGTAAAAACAATCCTAAAATTCTTATGGAACCACAAAAGACTTCAAATAGCCAACACATTCCTGAGAAAGAAGAACAAAATTGGAGGCATCATACTTCCTGATTTCAAGCTATATTACAAAGCCATGCTAATCAAAACAGTATGGTACTGGAATGAAAACAGATACATAGACCAATGGAACAGAATGATGAGCCCAGAAATAAGCCCATGCTACACAGTCAACTAATATTTGACAAGAAAGCCAAGTATACTCAGTGGAGAAAAGACAGTTTCTTCAATAAATGGTACTGGGAAAATGAGATATTTACATGTAAAAGAATGAAACTAGACCCCTATCTTATATCACTCATAAAAATTAATTCAAAATATATTGAAGATTTAAATTTAAGATCTGAAACTATAAGAAACCAGAAGAAAACTAGAAGAAAACAGGTAAGCTCCTTGACATGGATCTTGGCAATGATTTTTTTTTGGATATGAGACCTAAAGCACAAGCAACAAAATAAAATTAAACAAATGGGACTACATCAAACTAAAAGCCTTCTGCACAGCAAAAGAAACCGTCAACAAAGTGAAAAAACAACTTATAAAAAGGGAGAAGACATTTTCAAATCATATATCTGATAAGGGGCTAATGTCCAAGATCTATAAAGAACTCATACAACTCAATAGCAAACAAAACAAAACAAGCCAGTTAAAAAACAGACAAAGAAACCCAAATAGAATTTTCCAAGGAAGATACTCAAATACCAACAGGTACATGAAAAAGTGCTCAACATCACTAATCATGAAGGAAATGAAAATCAAAACCACAATGAAAAATTACATGAATAAATACATGTGTTGGGAAAAAAAATTTTTTTTTAATTTTTTTTTAACGTTTATTTATTTTTGAGACAGAGAGAGACAGAGCATGAACAGGGGAGGGGCAGAGAGAGAGGGAGACACAGGATCTGAAACAGGCTCCAGGCTCTGAGCTGTCAGCACAGAGCCCGACGCAGGGCTCGAACTCACGGACCGTGAGATCATGACCTGAGCCGAAGTCAGACGCTTAACCAACTGAGCCACCCAGGCGCCCCAAGGGAAAAAAATTTTTTTAAACAAAGAGGGAGGGGTGCCTGGATCTCCCGGTCCATGAATCCAAGCCCCGTGTCAGGCTCTGTGCTGACAGCTCAGAGCCTGGAGCCTGCTTTGGACTCTGTGTCTCCCTGTCTCTGCACCTCCCCTACTCGCACTTTGTCTCTCTCTCTCTCTCTCTCTCTCAAAAATAAACATTTAAAAAATTTGAAATAAAAAGAGGGAAAAGAAGTGCCAGAAGTGAGGGTGAGGGGGTAAGTTGAAATATTAAGTAAAGCGATCCCTGGGAATATGACATTAAATCTATTGGTGCTAAATAATTTTTGGATTTGGGGAATTAGCAAAGTAGAAGATGTCTGGAGGATGAGCCTTCCAGGCCAAAGGAAGAGCAAGTGTTTCTGGCCTAGAGGCCAGAACATGCTTGGTACATCTGAGGACTCACGAGGAGGCCACTGTGTGGTATGAATAAGGAGAAAGTAGTAGGACACAGGTCAGAGAAGAATAGGGGGAGAGAAACAGTGTTGTAGGGCCTTGTCAGCCATTTTAAGGATTTAGCTTTTGCCTTCAGTGAAATGGGTACTTTGGAAAAGGTTTTTAGAGGAGTTTTACATCTCATGTTTGAAAAAATCACTTTGGCTGCTGTATTTATTGACTAGAGGAGGAGCAATCATGAACACAGGAAGACCAATTAAGAAGCTACTGCAGGGGTGCATGGATGGCTCAGTCAGTTAAGTGTCCAACTCGACTTTGGCTCAGGTCATGATCTCATAGTTCATGGGATCAAGTTTCACATCAGGCTCTGCTCTGTCAGCTTCAGATTCTCCAACTTCCTCTCCCTCTCTGCCCCTCCCCAGTGAACTCTCTTTCTCAAAATAAATAAACGAACATTAAAAAAAAGCTACTGTTATAATTCAGGTAAGAAGCATCGGCAGCTTGGACCATAGTAGCAGTAACTGGAGTGATAAAAAGTGGTTAGCTTCTGGATATATATTAAAGTTTGATGTTGGATTAGATGTAGGATCTGAGGGTAAAAAGAAGACATATGGATGACTCCATGATTTTTGGCTTGAGTAACTGGAAGAGTAGACCTGCTATTTACTGAGCTGGGAGAACTGTAGGAGGAGCCATTTAAAGGTAAGGAGGAGTTCCATTTTGAACCTGTCAAACATGAGATGCCAGCTGTCCATCAAGTATAGATGTCCAATAGGCAGCTGGCATGTGAGCGTGGAGTTCAGGTGAGAGGTCTTTGCTGGAAATACAAAATTGGAAAATCAAGGCAACAATGGCAATTGAAGCCATGAGAAGACAGGAGCTCAGTAAGGGAGTGATGTAGATAGAGAAGAGAGGAGGTCCAAAGACTGAGCAGCTGAAGTGCCTCACTGTTTACAAATCACTACAATGGGAGCAAACCATTAAAGGACTCTGAGAAAGAATGGCTAATGATAGAGGAGGGAAAAACCAGGCAAGTGTGGAATCCTGGTATTAAAAAAAAAAGTGCTTCAAGAAGGGAATGATCAGCTATGAAATGCTACCTATCCATCAAATAAGATGAACACTGAGAATCGTCCACTGCATTTTGCAGTGGAAACCTCAGTGGAGTCCTGAGGAGAACAGCGATGTGGGAATGGTGGAGGCAAAATCCTGGTAGGAGTGAGTTCGACAGAGGATAAGAGGAAGGAGATTGGAGACGATGAAGACTGACAACTCTTTCCAGGGGTTTACTATAAAATGGGGTGGAAGAATGGGTCAGTGACCAGAGGGTGATGTGGGATCAAGATACAGTTTTTGTTTTTAAGGTGGTAGGAAATGGCTATGCAAACCTGAGTCTGTTGTGTCTGATGAACTGGATTTAACTAGGAGGAAGGCTGCCACATGAGTACACTGGATAGGTGAGTGAGACGAGCTCAAATGATAATGATGATGAGCTATGGGATCTAAACTGGATAAAGGGGTAATGGGGGATGGAGAGAGAGAGAAAAGGTGGTAGGATCAAGAGCTCGTAGGTATGTCAAAGAGCTGTTCGAATTAAAGAAGTTTAGAGTAAGGGAGATAAGCTGAAAGGTCAGGAGATGGTGAGTGAGATGGAGAAGGGTTCATTGTTGACAGCAATGACAAGTCCAGGATATACCCACGGGAGTGGACAGCTGAGGTGGGAGGGGGCAAGCATGAGACCCCTGGAGGACTGAGAGCCTGGGTGGGCAGGATGTACCTGGCTGCTCTGCTGAGGTGGGGTCTGTTCTAGCTGACAGATGTCTTTGCCCTATCAGTTGTTAAATATTGTGGATGTTATTCCCAAGTCCAAGCAATTGACCACCATTGTGGACCTCGACTCTCCCAAGAATTGTAATAGGAGCATTTGGGGAGTGTGACAGTGGCTAAGAGCCTTCAGGGAGTGTCTGTAATGACTGTATGTCAAAACATTAGGTGGAAGGGAGAGGATAACCCTCTGTGCTGTGCCTAACCCTGAGCCACAGGGATGTTCCTGAAGGGTGAACACAGGACTATAGGGTGAGGAAAACCCAAGGAGAAGGATTTCCAGAGAAGGGAAAAAGACTCCCAAATGGAGTACAATCAGAAACCAGCTTCACAACTTAGCCTTGGACCAGCCCAAGCAATTGTTACTGGTCTGTACACTAAGCTACATCTTGTGGCCATAAGAACACTTAATTCATTCCAGAATTCTCAGTGTGCCCATGAGTCAGAGAGAAATCATAAGACAAACTACTGAGCCCGGCAAAAAGGATCTGTTTTCTTCTGCTTTTGTTACCATCTCCTTGATTTATTCCTTCCTCCCTTTCTCCTCCTGTCTCCCTTATCAGAGCCAGGAGAAGCAATATCTAAAAGTGTTCAAGGTCTTCTGATTCTGTTTTCCTTTATGATAACAATGGGGCCCTGGGACCATTTTCAGGCAGGCACATCCTTGATGGTAGAAGGCCCAGAGCTCTGGCAAGCAGGAAAGTCACCAGGTGAAAGAGCTAATTGAAGACCCAGTCCGTCCACTACCTATCCATCTTAAGGTGTCTTCCCCATGTCTGCAGTGCTCCACCAGTCATGAAGTGGCCTGTCCCAAGACTGTGGCTTTTGCCACATGCTGACTCAGCTCCCTGGGGGTTGGCGACAGGACTGTTTGGGACCATCAGCCACAAAGGCACCAAATAACTCATGTTGAGGAAGCTAGTCATTTTTAGCAAGGCCTGTCATACTGATAATCCATGGCCACTGCCCCAAAGGCAGATGAAACCTGCCCTCTTCCCCCATCCTTCTATACCCAAACATCTATCCAGCATTGTTCTTTTGTATTCTGTAGCTCATGCTTCCATAGCCTGCCCCTCTCACTCTCAACCCCTGTCTCCAAACTTTTAACCCTTCCCACTATGCCCTCTGCAGCCACTATTCCATAAAAAATGCTTCCACATTTTTTCTTTACAATATTACTCCACCACCACAAATTGAAGCCTACCTCCTCCCAAAGGTGCATGGTCTTTTGCTTCCATCTCTAGTGGAGGCTCCTGTTTTTCCTGCATGTCTGGAAGCAGGGCTTGGAGTCAGGATTCATCCAGCTTCCTGGTGCTGCTTTTACACGATGTGCAAATTCTGCCAAAGTTTATGCCTCTTGATGCTACCATTTTCTATTTCCCATAAACACCGAAAATCTAGATATGAGTTTTTTCATCATTCCCAGATCCTGACGTAATTCTGGGATATTTAAACATATATGTGGATGATTATCCAACACACTAGTGTTTAGTTTCTTCACCTTTTTGAGCCTCAAAGCTGAGTTAGTTACAGACTGGAAATGCTTGACAGTAAAGGATACCAGTCCTTCTAGCTTTCTCACTACACTTGCTCTTTGAGGGATTACCAGGACAACATTCCTTTTCTTCCTTATTCAGTGGTTGTCAAACTTTAACAAACATGAGAATCACCTGAAGGACTTGTTAAGACAGACTGCTGGACCCCAATCCCAGAATTTCTGACTCAGTAGGTCTGGGGGGAGGGGATCAATGCAAACTTGCATTTCTAACATGTTCCCAGGTGATGCTGATGTGCTGGTTTGGGGGCTACATTTTGAGAATGCTCTGCTAATGGATGTGCCCAATGATTCCCAAATTACCTTCATATTAGAATTACCTGGGGAGCTTCAAAAAGTAATGGAGGTTTGTGTCTGCGTTCCAGGCCCTCAGACTGTGATTTAATTTACCAGAAATGTAGCTTGGGCTTTGAAGTTTTTAAGAGATCCTAACTGAGGTGATGCTGTGAACAGATAAGTTTGGAAGCAGTTGGTACCAAGACCTTCTATCTTCCCTTCCTCTCATATCCTTCCTGGTAGATGTGGTTAATCATCCAAACTATACCTCCCACCTGGATATTCCCCTGTAGCCTTGTATTGGCCTCCTCCTCTCGGGAAATTTGTGTCCAACCTATGTCAATCTATTTGCTCCTTGTTCCTAAATGCTAGCCATCATGTGTGGCTGGAGAAAACCACATAGCTTTCTCATTCTGTAGCTTACCCTAGTTGTGCTCCCTCATTAGCTTTTAACTTATCCTTGATTCTCTCTCGTCTTCATCTCCCTCACTAAAATAATCATTATTAATAATTAATAATAATTTCAAAACTTAACCATTCTAATATCCCTATGTGAACTCTTCAGGTGACCTTCGACTTCATCAAGTAAAATTCATTCCATCCAGCATGATCTCTTTCAATTTTATACTCTATCCAAAGATCAAATTTATCTAAAGCCACACCCTTTCATTTTGTTATTGCTTCATCTCAGAGGATGCACCCCTACTCCATTTCACGGTCAACACTTCCACCGTGCCGCACAAATCACCTCACCTCGTCAGCACATAGCATGATTAATTATATGCTCTTTCCATATACCTTCGCCTTCCCCTCTCTGTTGGCTCTGGACCCTCTGCTTCAGTTCTTAGTCTTTCTCGACTCTGACTCTGCTTCCTTTCCTTATTGCTCTTTCATATACACCCCAGCTACCGTTTGTCAGCCCTTGCTGCCTACTGATGATTGATTCAAAAGTAGGAGTAAATCCTTCCAGATGCCTCCTTTACAGGCTTTTGAATTTGGTATTCAGAATTCTTGGTTTTAATGTTTTTTTCTTTTTTACTTTCCCCCTTGCCACGTGACTCTGCTCGTATTGTCAACACCACGCTTCTCTTATTTCTAGAACATAACTTCTTTGTTCAATATGCTAGGGACTAATGAGAAAGCTGCCTCAGAAGCATAAAGCATTGTATTAATTGTATTTTGCTTCCAACATGTATTTACTGCTCAACAAAAGGTGAGCATGTAGCTCCTGTCAGCACAATGAAGAAACAACAAATCCAGCAACCCTGTGGGAATCCGGTTGTCTGGGGATTTGAGGGTCTCCTATTCA
The DNA here is from genome assembly GCF_028749965.1 of Puma concolor. Lineage (NCBI taxonomy): Eukaryota > Metazoa > Chordata > Mammalia > Carnivora > Felidae > Puma > Puma concolor. Next base: position 49,151,575 of record NC_141672.1, read on the forward strand.
CACAGTGACAACTCCAGAAGAGGCAGGGGGAGAAAATGAAGGAAAATGACAAAAACACACACAGGAAGCACAGTACAGGAAGGAAATCAACAAGGCAGACAAAAGAGTGTCTGTGTAGTTTTGTTTGCTCAGCTAATACAATTAAATCAACCCTGGTTCAGGAAGTGTGCTTGTATTCGTACTGTGGTCCAGGTGTCAGACTGGGTCTTCAGTACTAGGTGATACATAGTGGATTTCTTTCATCATGGCTGTGAAAAACCTTAACACTAATTTATAGCAGAGTACTACTGTTTCCATTCAAAATGCAAAGTAAGTTAGGAGGGATAGCAGAGAAAGCTTTGGTACTAATTTTCCTCATAACATATATTTAATATAACATCAAACATTAAATTCACATAAAATTACATATTATACATATGATATTAAATGTTGTATTTATGTAAAATTCCTTATTTTGACACAATATAAAAACAGTGGACATCAAAAGCATGATATTTAAAAGAAAAAACTGTTAAATTGGACCTTACCAAATAAAAAACTTCTGTGCTTCAAAAGACACCATTTAGAAAGTGAAAATATAAACCACTAGACTGCAAGAAAATATTTACAACTCATGTACCTATAAAAGACTTGTATCCAGAATATATAAAGAACTTTTACAATAAATCCATACAATGGAATAATATTCAACAATTAAAATGAAAGAACTACTGATTTATGTTACCACAAGGATGAAACTTGAAAACATTATTCTAAGTGATGGAGGCCAGATGCAGAAGAATGAATACTGTATGTCTGATCCCATTTACATGAAGTGTTTACAAAAGGCGAATATATAGAAACAAAAACAGATCAGTGGTTGCCTAGGGTTGGGGGATAAGAGCTGTGAGTAACTGTAAGTGGGCATGAAGAAAGTTTCTGAGGTGATAGTAATGCTCTAAAACGAGATTTTTTAAATTTTATATTGATAAAGCTATATTTTATTTTATTTTTTAAAATATTTATTTTTGAGAGAGAGAGCTAGAGAGCGAGCAGGGAGGGGCAGAGAAAGAGGGAGACAGAATCCCAACCAGGTTCTGTGCTGTCAGCACAGAGCCCAGTGCGGGACTTGAACTCACCAACTATGAGATCATGACCTGAGCTGAAACCAAGAGTCGGACACTTAACTGATTGAGCCACTCAGGCACCCCAATAAAGCTATATTCTTAAAAAGTGACCAACTCATAGTTCTTTAAATTACCATTAAATCGAATTTCCATTTTTTTAAGTTTATTTACTTATTTTGGGAGAGACAGAGAGAAAGATCAAGTGCAGGCAGGGGACGGGAAGAGGGAGAGGGAGAGAGAGAATCCCAAGCAGTTTCCACGTTGTCAGCACAGCGCTCAAACCCATGAACCATGAGATCATGATCTAGCTGAAATCAAGAGTAGGACACTTAACTGACTGAGCCACCCAGGCACCCCCCAAATATCCATTTCTAATTGCTAGAAATAAAACATGAGTAAAGACTTTTAAATATGGTATATAAAATAACTACCCCTCCCCACAACCCCAGGATCAGTCATTTACTACACACAGGAGAAGAGGCTTCTGGGAGCTTCCAGTAGTTCATGAAGATGGTTAACACTGCTTCTGACCGACCACTCATACTGAAAAGTCTGCATTCCTCTGCTCTCACTGCCCCTTTACAAAGGAGAGGAAAGCCAGGCGTCTGGATAATCCACAAATTGGATCATGAGTCCTGAATAATAAGGTAGTCAACTCATTTTTTCTTTTTTTTTGACAGATGCCAGCTACTTTTCCCACGATTATATATTAACTATGGTTAAAGCTTGTCATTTTCATCCTTAAAGGCTGTTAAACAGCATGGAATAAATGTGCTTGCAATATTTTCTTATCTGGGACTGTACTGAAAGGTGTGGGTGAAGCACCAGGACCGTCTTCAGTATTTACCAAGTGTCTTTCACTCATTAGGCACTTAGGGTGATGGGCCACACAACGAAGATGATGCAGCCTCTCCATTCAGTGAATTTGTAACCTGTCTGGGAAAGAAAGCTAAGAAACGGTAGACAATTAGTAAATAATAAAAAACACTGTAAAGTCAAGCTGAAAATCTCAAAATGTAAGACAAGGGAGTTGCACTACAATATGTTTTGAATTCCATCCTGCTTGAACATTCTATCTTTTTTAGAGAAAAATCTGGATAGCTTGCATATAGGCTGTGTCTGGGTAACTTAAGGATTTGTTATGTTTCTGTGACAACTACTTATTTAGTGATGTTTTTTGGTCTGTTTTTTAAATTGTATGGATTACAAAATTGTTTCATTTCCAAGTCAAGATCTCATCAGTAAGGCTGAGCCAAACGTGTGTGTGTGCATTCTTATGCATGCAGCTGCAAAAATTTCTCTCTTCTCTTCTCTTCTCTTCTCTTCTCTTCTCTTCTCTTCTCTTCTCTTCTTTCTCTTTTTTCTCTCTCTCTCTCTCTCTTGTTCCCTCCCTCCCTCTCTCTCTTTTGCTGATGCACTCAGCTCTGCAAAATGACAATGCTGATATTATTATTATGGGCTTACAGGCAAATTTCCTAGTACTGTGCATGGGTATGTTAGCTTATCTTGGCCTACCAAACCACAGAGGTCCTTGTTTAGTGATGTTAACTGTTGTACTCAAGTTTCCCAACAAAATCCAGATCTGTTAAGTGAAGGCAGACCACCATCATATGTACTGAAACTCTTGGTCCTCTTCTGTGGTGAAGGGAATGGCCTCATTAGTGATTCCTTCCCTGCTGTTAAGTAACCTCAACTTTTGAATAAATATGGAATTGCACACGTTAATGATGGCAGCCCAGATTTTTGCAGACAAATCTCCATTCAGTTTATGCAGCATTCCTATAGACTTTCTATATTTAGCAAGTTATGGAGAAAGGAGTCATTGTTTAACATAAGATTAGGATTGAGGTTTGGGTATGAAGTAATGCAAATTAAAATTATATCTTTCCCATCTGCTTTTTTTTCCCCCATCTCATTGTATTTATAGACCACCATAGGAATGGAAGTGGCCACAACATACCTAGGCATCTCTCAAATAATCCTTTTATGTGTGAATACTCGTAGGGTTGAGGGGTTCTAGAAATACATTCCTGCTTTTTCTATTCGCACCGGAACCTGCCTGGAAGATACTTCCAGAAATGAGATTCTTCCTGCTTCCAAGATCTGTCTCATACTTGGCCTCAGCCTGCCCCTGCCTCCTAGAATGCCATACCCTTCACTCATGTTCCAAATTACATTATAAGGTTTTATTTCATCAGAAACATTACCCTGACTTCCTTTTAACAATCCTGTCTTGAAATGCAATACAATGCAGAATATTATAATGTTATATTATTATAAATGATGCTTACCCAAATGCTTAACTCTTGGGAGAAAAAAATCAAGTTAGACCTTTATTTCTCATGACATGCCAAAATAAATTCAACTGGATAAAACTATTAAATATGAGTCCATCAAAACATAAATATACTAGAAGGAATGATAGCTAAAGATTTATATGATTTATGAATAGAAATGTCTGTGCTAGAAAAGGTTAAAATCAGCTGAAGAAATCAGAAAATAAAATAGTGAATTGACTACATAAACAGCAAAATCTACATGTATGTAAAATTATTAATAAAATTAATGAGTAAACAATAAGCTAAAATACAGTTGTGAAAATATCAAGAAAAACTAATAGATTTACATAGAAAACTTAAACAGGAAAACTGTAATATTTCTATAAAAAACTAATCCTTGGGGCGCCTGGGTGGCTCAGTCGGTTAAGTGGCCGACTTCAGCTCAGGTCATGATCTCACGGTCCGTGAGTTCGAGCCCCGCGTTGGGTTCTGTGCTGATAGCTCAGAGCCTGGAGCCTGTTTCGGATTCTGTGTCTCCCTCTCTCTGACCCTCCCCCGTTCATGCTCTGTCTCTCTCTGTCTCAAAAATAAATAAACGTTAAAAAAAATCATTAAAAAAAACTAATATCCCAAAAAATATGAATAAACAATGTTTAAAAGAAGCCAATTTGTAAATGGCCATTTTATTTTATTTTTGTCTTTTTTCATATTTAAAGATTTTTTATTTTTTATTTTTTTTAACTTTTTTTTTAACGTTTATTTATTTTTTTGGGACAGAGAGAGACAGAGCATGAACGGGGGAGGGGCAGAGAGAGAGGGAGACACAGAATCAGAAACAGGCTCCAGGCTCTGAGCCATCAGCCCAGAGCCCGACGCAGGGCTCGAACTCACGGACCGCGAGATCGTGACCTGGCTGAAGTCGGACGCTTAACCGACTGCGCCACCCAGGCGCCCCTAAAGATTTTTTAGAGTAGATTTAGGTTCAAAGCAAAATTAAGAAGAAGGTACAGAGTTCCCCTATATGCACTGCCCCCCAATATTCATAGCCTCCTCCTATAAATGGCTATTTTAAAATGTTGACATTTCACCCTCATTAGCAATGGAAGTAATAAAAATGAAGGCAATAGTAAGATCTGAATTTTTTTTTAAAGATTTGTCAACCTGGTAGACAATAACTACCTAGGGTTGAGGGAGAGGCAGCGAGAAATGCCTTCTCTTGTTTGTTGAGAGAATGAACTGGTCAAAACTTTCTGAAAGTTTTTGACAAGATATATCAAATGCCTTGAAAATATCCATATGTTTTGATAGATCAATTTGCCTGCTGCTAGGAATTTACATTATGAATGACACACAAATGTATGTGTAAGAATATTATATTATTTATAATAATTTCTAACAAATCACAAGTAGCCTTTAGGTCCAACATTAGCGGAGTAGTTAAGGAAATTAGGGAGCAACCATATGATAGACTATTATGCTGTCATTAAAAAATATTTGGAAAATATTTCAAATGACACAGGAAAATATTTCTGATTTCATAACAGCTAAAGGAATTTGCAACAGTAGAAAATGTTGTTCCGCCATGGAAAATTCATTTTTAGTAAGTATAATAAAACATGTACAATATTAACTACACCTTTGAGTAGTGGGATTATGGTTGCTTGTTATTTATCCTTTATACTTTCTGTACTTATAAAATGATCTACCATCGGTAGGCATCCGTTTATAGTAAGAAACAATTTTTTTTCATGATTCCATGAATAACAATACAAAATATTGTATTATATTAATCTCAAAATAAATAAACTTTTTTTTTTAAGTTTCTACACAGTAAAAGAAACAATCAACAAAATGAAAAGGCAACCTATGGAATAACAGAAAATACCTGCAAACCATATATGTGATAAGGAGATAGTATCTAAAATATATAAGGAATTCATATAATTTAACAAACACAATATGCTTTTAAAATGGGCAGAAGACCTGAGTAGACATTTTCCCAAAGAAGACACACAAATGGACAACAGGTGCATGAAAAGATGCTCGACATCACTCATCAGAGAAATGCAAGTCAAAACCACAAGGAGATATCACCTCACACCTGTCAGAATGACTGTTATCTAAAAGACAAGAGATAACAAGTGTTGCTAAGGATGTAGAGGAAAGGGAACCTTTGTGCAATGTTGGTGGGAATGTAAATTAGCACAGCCACTATGGAAAACAGTATGCCAACAAACCCACATGCACGCGCATATGCACGTGCACGCACACATAATGGAATATTGTTCAGCCACAAAAAAAGAAGGAAATACTGCCACCTACAACAATAGGGATGGACTTACTTCAAGGGCATTATGCTAAGTGAAGTAAATCAAAAAGAGAAATACAAATTCTATTTGATGTCATTTATAGAGGGAAACTAAAAAAGTCAAGTTCATGGAAACATGGTTGCCAGGGGCTGGGGGTGGGGGAAATGGGAAAAATGTTGGTCAGAGGATACAAACTTCTAGTTGGAAGATAAATAAGTTCTAGGGATCTAATGTACAACATGGTGACTATTGTTAACAATATTGCATATGTGGAAGTTGCTGAGAAAGTAGATCTTAAATATTCTCACCACATTCACGCAATGTAATTGTGTGAGGTGATGGAGGTGTTAACTAACCTTATTGTAGTAACCATTTTGCAATCTATATGTATATCCAGTCATCACATTGTACATCCTAAACTTACACAATGTTATATGTCAATTATATCTCAACAGAGCTGGAAAAACATACTTCACGATATGAAAAAAAATATGATATTCTTACTGGAAAAGCAGAATGCAAAATTACAAGTACAGTATGATTATGCTTAAATAAAAATGAATTTTATCCATAGACATGAAGATTTAAAAAATACCCAAATATGACTGTAGTTCAGTTTGGGTGGTGAGACAATAAGTGGTTTTTCCCTCTTTTCCATTTAGATCAAAATGTATTGATGAATTTTTATGGTACAAAAATGTCAGCCGTTTGTCAAACAATTTATATAACAAACACTGATTTCATAGCTACTGTATGCCAGGCCCTATGTATGCCAGTTGCTGGAGATTCTGAAAGTGTTATGATAGAGTTTTTGCCTTGAAGAAAATCACAGTATAGAAAGAAGAAGAAACACATGATTAAAGACCTAGTCATAAGTTCTATCATAGAAGAAGGGACTGGCCACTATTGGTGCTATTGGATCCCAGAAGTAGGGCAGCTGATTCAGACTGGCTTGGAGGAGAAGAGACAGCAGGGGAATATTTCACAGGAGAGCCACCAAATAATGACATGCCATGATGGAAGGAAGGTTCAAAGAGGAGGTTAAGTAGGTCACATATTCAGATGACAATATCTTAATAAGGTGACTGTCACATGAAATGCTTACAAAAGAGAATTGTAGGATAACTTTCAAGCTTCTGGCTTAAAGGTGCTGGTGTCCTCTAAAAAGAAAGGAATCCAGGGGCACCTGGGTGGCTCAGTCGGTTAAGTGTCAGACTCTTGACTTGGACTTAGGTCCTGATCTCATGGTTCATCAGATTGAGCCCTATGTTGAGCTCTGTGCTGGCAGCACAGAGCCTGCTTGGGATTCTCTTTCTCTCTCTCTCTCTCTCTCTCTCTCTCTCTCTCTTTCGAAAATAAATCAATAAATAAACTTAAAAAAAAAAGATAGGAATCCTGTTTGTGGACAATATGTTGTCCCCAGTCTCAGTCATATTGAGTTCAGTGTACCTGTGGGCTATACTAATGGAGATGTCTCATAACAGGTAGAGTTGAGAGACAGAAGCAGAGATCTTAGTTGTGAATTTGGCTGAAGGACCCAGGGAGGATGTAGAGAGTGAGAAATGGAGCCAAGGACCTGGGACAGGCTCAGAGGAAAACACACATTTAAAGAGGCACCCGAGAAGAACTCAAACAAAAGCCAAGAGAGAGAAAGGTCCAGGAGCCAAGCGGGAGAGAGCTGTGGTTAAAGGTGCTGAGTGCTATAGAGAATGCCAGAAAATAAGAGCTGAAGTGCCACATCAGGAGCCAGACCTTGTGTCCAATCCATGTATGAGGGAAAGCAAGGTAGAAAGAGAAGCTGGAAAGGTGGGGGAAAAGATGGGAGTTGGGGAGTGGGGGGTAACAGCTGTTAAGGCACTGTGAAGGTCCAGGAAACTCACATGTGCCAGACATTAGGGTCATGGTATAAAGGTAAGTAAGACATATATCCCTGCCCTTACCAAATTTGTTATGGGAGACAGGAAAACACCCAAATGACGAGCTAAAGAATAACTACTTTTCTTAAACTTCTTCCAAACTTGACTCATGGTCACAGAATGAAATATGGCAGTTAGATGGCTCTCAGCAGGACCTGCCTGGCCTTCTGAAACCTGAGCTGAGAGCCCAACCAAACTCAGATGTCATTGCCAGAGGTTTTTGTCCTCTTTGTTACATTCAGTTGCACCTCAATGGCTCTGCTGCTACACTCATTAAATGTTCTCTATTTCCAGCCACCTTGAACCCCTGCCAGGGCAATACTGTCATCCAAGAGCCTCTGAGACACTTATCTGTCTCAACAGAAAAGCAATTCAAAGGACAAGTAGACACAGATCTGCTCCCTTCAGGTATGCAAGCCACCTAGGCGTTGGCATGCTTCTCATGGTCCTGACATTGTTTTGTGGTTTCTAGGGTATGTTTGGTTTCCCCATATGAATTGTAGACCCTTGTAAAATTGGGAGATTTAGTCTAGTTTTTCATATGCCCCACAGACTCCAGCACTCAATACTTTATACAGCCCGTGCCCCTTCCCCCTTTCTTTCTGCTTTGAATCTGGACATGACGTACGGATCTGAAAGGGTGATCTTGGGACCAAGAGGTGAAAAACACAAGGGAAAGGTCAAGAGCATCACCAAGTGTCTAACCATGACATCATCAAGCTGCTGAATCAATGCCAGCAGCCAGCTAACACAATAATTTAGTTTATGAGGGAAAAATACTTTTTAGCCTGATCTACTCATAAATTGAGTTTTGTTTCCTGCAACTACATGTTATCTACCCAGCATCCATCCTCCTACTTGTTCACTAGCAGAATACCGACTGTGTTCAGATATCCCTCCCTGCCTACTCAGCTAGGTGATTCCAGCTCTAGTTCCAGGGGAGGCACTGACTGGGCAAGTGTAATCCCATTACCCTTGTCCTTGTCCTTGTCCGTGTAAAGGAACTGGTGAGGCACGGGGGTGCTGAAATCTGGGGCTCTTGAGGAAAGCTCCTATGACAGAACAGCAAGAAGAGTCTGTCTCTCTCTCCTTCTGGAGAATAGTGCTGTGTCCAGGTTTGAGACCTTGAACTATTGCAGTCACCGTGAGGCTCCCCAGAGGAGGATGCCAACACAAAAGATGGCGGAGTGAAGACACAAAGATAACCTGGGTCTTTGTGGACATTGTTGCCCCCCCGCCCCCCCCCCCCGAGTTAACCGGCTTGGAAGCTTGCACTTCCTTGTACCACCACAATGTAAATTTCTGTATTCTTTCATGTAGTTTGAGTTGGGGAGGGGGGGTGGGTTGTTACTTCCCCACAAAGCACCTTTGCAGATAATGAAGTATTTTTTTAGTTGAAGTATGCTTTAATTTTATTATTATTTTTAAAATTTATATATTTAAAATAAATGTATTTATGTAAATTCAAGTTAAAATACAGTGTAGTATCGGTTTCAGGAGGGTGAGGGTATTTTTTAAAGTTTTGTTTGTGATGCTCTAACTCCAGCTTTTCATAAGAAAAGGTACATCACGCATCAGTGTGTGTATTTAGCATTTTCAAATGCTGAGGAGTATTAATTTCCGCCCTCCTGAAGGTAGAAACTTTGGATACAGACAAAGGTTGAACTCAACATGTGTCCTGAAGCAAATATTAATTTTATCCCTGGTCAGCCTGACCCAGCCAGAAGAGTGGTTTGATTTATTAAACTTGCCCAGCCAATAATAGGTTATCTTCTTTCTGATGGGGTTTTAGGGGGGAAATGAGCCAATGAGAAATAAGACTCTCACTTCTGATAAGACCTGAGGGAGAGAGACCAGTGATTCTTTCATCATGGGATCTGGGGCTGGTGTAGATGGTATTTCCCTGACCCCTAACATTCCATTCCCTTCTGGGACTATAAAGATGGGAACCCCAGGGTATGATCTGTGGTTGGTGCAATTAGTACTAATTAATGAAAAGGACACATAAATACTATGTCTCTGAGTCATTTCAACCCAAGGAGGAGAATGCCTTGAAACCTGCAAGGTTCAGACAGCTGGCACGGTGCCTGGCACATAAAAGGCACTTGAGACAATGTGTTTAATGGATAAATTAGGGAAGATAGGCAAGTGGAGCCATTTCTCTATCTTCCTCTCCCCGCCGCTGCATTCGCTCAATCAATTGTCCTCTTTTCCTTGTTTAGACGTTCATTGCTGAATATAGCTCAACTATGCACACAGGTGATTTAGGGAGACTTGGAGTAGCCTGTCTAAGGTCACTGAACAATTCCCAAAGCATTCTATAGCACAGCACCTCAACCCCTGGGCCAAAACTTTAAGCCCAGAACATTTTTAGAAGCTGTGGGCTAGAAAAGGGCCTTTCCCAAAATATTGCTTAGGCACCCAGAATTTAAACACACACTTCAGTCCCCAAGTCTGTCATGCTTTTCTGAGAAGATGGCTGCATGAGTCTGTCACCATTGCCATGACAGATCCTTCAATAATGAACTTGGAACGTTCCAGGGATATAGCCATGTCCCTCACCCACTCATGGTGAGATAATCTGGAGACTATGTTCCAGACAAAGCTATCAAATGTGCACCTTACCTTTGAGGCTCTTTTTTTTTTTTTAAATATATGAAATTTATTGTCAAATTGGTTTCCATACAACACCCAGTGCTCATCCCAAAAGATGCCCTCTTCAATACCTATCACCCACCCTCCGCTCCCTCCCACCCCCCATCAGCCCTCAGTTTGTTTTCATTTTCTAAGAGTCTCTTATGCTTTGGCTCTCTCCCACTCTAACCTCTCTTTTTTTTTTCCTTCCCCTCCCCCATGGGTTCCTATTAAATTTCCCTTTGAGGCTCTTTGAAAGTCCTGTCTTCTTAAAGGGCTTAGATCCTACATTTATTTGAATGCAGATTTCCCCTGCTATCTGAAAGTAGAGTATTCCTATGAAAGCTTTTGTGGGATGCTTGGATGGCTCAGTTGGTTAAGCGTCCAACTCTTGCTTTAGGCTCAGGTCATGATCTTGCAGTTACATGAGTTCGAGCCCCATGCTTGGGATTCTCTCTCTCTCTCTCTCTGCCCCTCCTCTGCTTGTGCTGTCTCTCTCTCAAAATAAATAAATAAACTTTAACCAAAAAAAGCTTTCATAAGCAGAAATGGAATAAAGTGAAGAAGCAATTCCCACTAATTTACACGAAAATTTGAGCATTCCCAGACCCCCCAAAATAACCTCTCATGCTTTTCTGATACCTTCGGATACATCTCGCTAACTGACTCATAAAATAAGTGGAGATAAAGCCCAGATGCTCAGAGACGCAGTTCAAAGCTAAGGGAGCATGATACTGAGATGCTGAGTATAGTCCCCAGGAAGGAGCTGGGTGGGAACACTCTCCCTGATGTGGGTCCTCTGTAACAGCTGCTGCAAAACAAAACACTGAACGCTGTTATCACTTTTTACATTTTGTGTTTTTGTAAAAGAGAAATCTTCTTTGGATTTCTTTCAGTTAGTGAAAACAGGTACCATCTAGGTCTTTAGTAAAAGCAAAGTGGAGTAACTTGAACTTTCAAGAAGCAGAGGAACCTATATTGGACTTGCTAAATAAGCAGCTAAATAGGGCTGGTTATAAACCAGGCATGTACTCCCATTTTCAACCCTGAACAATATCATAGGGGACTAAATGGTTTCAACTTTCTCATATATATGTACCTCCTGTGAATGCCCATGATCCAGCATAATGAAGTATAATATAGTGCTCAATACAATTTGTAGAATTAATGAATAAATTTCATGGATAACTAGAGTGGAAATAGATATGGGAGATTCTTTCCTACTAAGTACCTCACATTCAAAGCAATATATCTCTCAGGCAGTCTAGTTGACAAAGTGGATAAGAAATAATGGGGGTGCCTAGGTGGCTCTGTTGGTTGAGCATCTGACTTTAGCCTAGGTCATGATCTCATGGTTCATGGGTTCAAGCCCCACATTGGACTTGCTGCTGTCAGTGCAGAGCTCACTTTGGATCCTCTGTCCCTTTCTCTCTCTCTCTGGCATGCTGTCTCAAAAATAAATAATCATTAAAAAAAAGAAACAATGTCATGGGAGGGAGGATCTAAATGCTGAAGCTATAAGGGTTTTCCATCTTATATCATTGTAAATAGATATAATATTTGTTGTTTATTCATATATATATGTATATATATATATATATGAATTACTGGCATCAGATTCGGTGCTACATGTATGACATTGCATTTTATTTTTACAATACCTGTATAGTGGCTACTACCATTGTAATTCTTGTTCTAAAGATGAGGAAAGTCAGGACCTAGGGGACTAAGTAATTTTTCCATAGCCCCATGGCTAGAAGTGGTCTGTGCATGCACTTGACTTTACAATCCCATTAGGAGGAGCAGGGTACCTCTAAGAAATTGATCAGATCTGAAAGAGGCTGCAAGAATAGAGAGAATTTTGAATCAGCTAGACACTGAAAATATTTCAAAGCTATAAAGATCTCTTTGGACTCTACTAAAACCCATCTTGGCATGGGTTAGCTGATATTCTGTCCACTTCTCAATGAGAAATTTTCAAGTTTTTCCCCATAAAAAAAAATATGTCTACTGTTTTCATCCAAGTCATCAGCAACAGTAGACTGTGTATGAAGAAAAATGCCATGGAAGACGGATAGAAGGTAAATGCTTACTCTGAGCTACAGCGCTATCATAAGAGCAGTCTTCTCTAAGCTTCACAACATAGATACCCACGTTGCTCCACAGGCTCACTCACACAACTTGTGCATCTTGAACTCTGTGCTGGAGTGTCCTTTCTCCCAGAGGGCCCTCAGTGCCACCACCATCAGCCTACATTCTCTGCCATTAATGTTGGCTCAAACCTACTCACCATTCCAGCCTGCAGTGACAATTCCAATAGTTAGCACTTATTGAACCTGACTGTATGCCAGACCCTGCGATAAACACTTTAATGATTACTTAACTGCCACAACAATGCAATGTGGAAGGAACTACTGCTAGTCTATCAATGAGAAAATCAAGTCACAGAGCAGTTAAGTAACATCCCACGGTCATATAGCAAGGAAGTAGCAGAAGAGAAATCTCTTTTTACTTGCTGGTCAACCATATTTTTTAAAAATCAATTTTATTTGGGGGCACTTAAAATAGCCCCTGGTGTTTTGTTTTGTTTTTCTTTTTTTCTACCTGGTGGTTGTCTTCAAGACACTAGAGAACCTAGATTCAAGGAAACACATCCACTACAGTAACTAGTGAAGTAACTCTCGCATGAATATACTGTCTTTTGGGCATTTCTGTTTTCAAGGGATGTGTTCATTCCATGGCATCATTATTTTTTTTTATTTTTTAAATGTTTATCTTTATTTTTGAGACAGAGAGAGACATGAGCTGGGGAGAGGCAGAGAGAGAGGGAGACACAGAATCGGAAGCAGGTTCCAGGCTCTGAGCTGTCAGCACAGAGCCTGACGTGGGTCTCGAACTTGTCAACTGTGAGATCATGACCTGAGCTGAAGTCAGACACTCAACCGACTGAGCCCCCCAGGCACCCCTGCATCATTATTTTTTTTTTGATACTCAACGAATGCCCTAATTCCTCCACAGAGCTCTAGCATGTAGCTTAATAGCTGTGGAATGGTTTTAGTTTTATCACAAAAGGTAGTTGTGATGCTCTGGAAAAGATTAAAACATTTGGTTTCTGTAAATAAAAACATTAAATAAACATTAAATTTATTCTATAAATAAAAAATATTACAATAATGATTTTAAAGAACATCTAATGGCCTGGACATAAGTTCATGATATATAGTCAATAAAAGCATGGTACAATACCAAATACATAATATCCATCTGCAATTTAAATTTAAAATATTCACCTATAGGGGCGCCTGGGTGGCGCAGTCGGTTAAGCGTCCGACTTCAGCCAGGTCACAATCTCGCGGTCCGTGAGTTCGAGCCCCGCGTCGGGCTCTGGGCTGATGGCTCGGAGCCTGGAGCCTGTTTCCGATTCTGTGTCTCCCTCTCTCTCTGCCCCTCCCCCGTTCATGCTCTGTCTCTCTCTGTCCCAAAAATAAATAAAAAACGTTGAAAAAAAAATAAAAAAAAAAATTCACCTATAGATATATATTTTAAAAACCTGGAAATAAGTACGATAAATGTTAAGAGTGGTTAGAGCAATAGTGCTTTTCATTTTCTTCTTTATATTTTATTTTTCAGATCTTCTATGATGACCTGTATTGCTTTCATAATCAGAAAACAACAACACAAAAAGATTCTCCAGTAAAAGGCACTTTGGGGGAAAAGGCTGAGTCTGTGTCTAAGGCAGGAAAAGTACAAGGTGAGTCTTGACATATTGTTTCAGAAGAAAGAAAATCCATGCTCACAGGCTAATGGGAGTGTGTCAAAAGGTTTTCAGAACCAGATCAAAGGGCTCTCACTAGCCAAAGTCAGAACAATTAGAGCATCAGAAATAATAACGACTATCACTAATGGCAACACATGGAATAATAGTGATAGAAAAAAAAGAGAAAGGGAAACGAAAGGAGAGAAGACTTGCTGGATTAGAAAAGTTGACATAACGATAGTTACAAAAATAATCATTTTGCAACCTCCAATGTAATCACTGATTAAGGCAAGAATGATCAACAGATACTAAAACTATCAGGAAAGGTTGCTGGGGGACTGGTCACTGTCAGTGTACAGACCTTTTATTTATTGCAAAGAGAAGGTTGTTCCTTTAACAAGGAAGGGATTTGGCAGATTTTCCCTTAGACAAAAGATCAAACTTCACATCACTAAATGTGTGGCAATCTGACAGCATGTTCCTTCTGATAGGCTGCAACATGAAGCTCACAACATATCTGAAGTATTCTTGCCAAAAAATATTTAACCTGAATCCAATCAAGCCTCTAGACTTGAATTAAAGAGAAAGAAACAAGTCAATAATACCATGAGCAAATAGTAAGACAAGTTCAGAATATGATATACTCTGTAAGACAATTGTCTTAGTTTCCTCAAAACAACGGTATAATGAAAAGAGCAGGATTGTACTTTTTTCAAGTGTAATATACCTTGGTTTTTTTTTTAGAGCAGTTTTAGGTTTACAGAAAAATTAAACACAAAGCACAGGATTCTCATATACTGATATATGTGTCAGGTAGTTGTAAATGTTATGAAAAAAAAAAAAAGCATGGTAAGACAGAAAGTAACTGGGAGTGCAAATTTTAGGCAGGGTGGTGTGGTGACCTTGGCCCTGCGGGCAGAGCCACAGGTCTACCTTGAGCCACAGAAGATTATTTTCAGGCCTTGAAACCTTACTGGATTTTAATATTGCTTAGGACCTGTGGCTCCCTTCTGCCTTCCATTTTCTCCCTTTTGTAACAGTAATGTCCATAACCATTATCCTATTCCTGTCCCATCATTGTATTCTGGAAGCAGATAACTTTTCTAGTTTCATGGGTCACATGAGAGGAATTTTGCATCAGGATGGATCATACACAGAGTGTCCCCCATTCCTGGTTTAGATAATTTAGATAATGAGATATGGGACTTGGAAGCTGATAAAAATTTAGATGAGATTTTGGCCTTGAATGGATGCTTTAATGAGTTGGGACTTGTAAATGTATGAATTGGGTACAGATGTGGGAGACGCGTCAATCTTTGGGGGCCAGAGGGCAAACTGTTGTAGGCTAAAAAATACTTCCCCCCACCAAAGATTCACATCCTAATTCCTGGAACTGGTTAATTTTACCTTATTTGAAAAAGGTCTTTGAAGGTGTGATTAAGGACCTTAACATAGGGAGACTATCTTGGTTTATCTAGGATGGGCCTTATATCCACTTATAAGTGTCCATAATGAGAGGAAGGGGAAGATGATTACATACAGAAGAGGAAGAGGCAGGGATTGCAGTCATGTGGCTCCAAGTCAAGGATTGCTGGTAGTACCAGAAGCTGTCTAGGGCAAGGAACCAATTCTCCTCTAGATGATGAGCCTCTAGATGATGCACAGCCCTGCTGACATCTTGGTTTTGGCCTAGTGATCCTGGTTTCAGATTTATGGCCTCCAGATTGTGAGGGAATACATTTATGTTGATTTAAGCCATCCAGTTGTGGTCATTTGTTATAGGAGCCACAGGAAACTAATCCAGGCAGTCAGGGAGGTCACATTTCAAGGGAGAGCAAGGGAGTGAGCCACAGGGCTATCTGGGAAAATGGCACTCCAGAAGGAGATAATAGCAAGTGCCTAGGAAGGCCCATGTTTACATAGCAAGGACGGCAGTGTGAATGACTGGAGTAGGCAAAGAGAAAGTAATAGGAGATTAAATCAGAGAGCTGAGGATAAGGGACAGAAGATGGTTCCAGACTTTGCAGATGGGAAGGCACCAGAGCATCTGAGCAGAGGAGTGACATGATCTGACTTATGTTAGACTCCTTTTCTAGGTGCTGTGTCCAGAAACGACTATGGGGGACCAAGGTAGAATAGAGAGACTGGTTAGGGGGCTCTTGCTAATGTGCAGGAATGAGGCGATGGTGACTTGAACATGGACAGTAAGCAGAGGAAGTAGTGAGAAGTGATTAGGATTAGGAAACATTTCACAGAGATCTGGGTTTGCAGACAGATTGTATGTGGAATGTGAGAGAAAAAGAGGAGTCAGGGATGACCTGGCCTGTTTTTTGGCCTGAGCAGCTGAAAGGACAGGGTCACCATTTCTTGAAATGAAAAGACTGTGAGAAGAGTACATGTGGAGGGGGAGGAATGAAGACATTAGTTCTGGGGATGTAAAGTCTGACACGCCTATTAGGCATTTGGGATGGTTAGGAGGCAGTTGCTTATCTGAGCATGGCATCAGGGGAGACCTCCAGGCCGGAGATACAAATCTGCAAGCCATCAACAAAGAGGTGGAATTTAACATGTTGGGACTGATTGAGATTAGCTAAGCAGTGGATTCAGATGAAGAGGAAAAAACATCTGGAGAACTTAACCGAGAGGCATATCAACACACAGACATCATCAACAAGAAGAGAAACTGGCAAACAACAAGAACAACAACAAAAGAAAACAATACAAGATGAAAACCAAAACCAACCAACCCAACAAAAACCAGCTGAGAACAAAGGGGCTGTGAAATAGGAAAAGAACTAAGTAGTGTTCTGCACTAAAAGACAGTGCCAACAAAAACCAGCTGAGAACGAAGGGGCTGTGAAATAGGAAAAGAACTAAGTAGTGTTCTGCACTAAAAGACAGTGGAGCAGTACCTGAAAATATCCCAGGGGAATGATTTTCAAACTGGAATTCTCCATCTGGCCAACGTGTCAACTGAGTGTGAGGATGATCTGCCAGGGAGTTGACCGCTTAAGAGGACATCATGAAACCTAGCAAATAGGAGGGCAGAGGGAATTCCTGGGAATCATCCCAGGGAGGGACCAGAAATCTCTGGGAGAAAGGTACTTTCCCTGGGGGGAAACGGAATTGACAGTTGTTTGATATACTTGCAAATGGATGTATGCAGATGTGTGTGTGTGTGTGTGTGTGTGTGTGTGTGTGTGTGTGTGTGGAAGGGTGGGGACTAGGAAGGAGAGGATGAGCCAATTTTAATCTACTATACAATGGTGGGAAGTCAACTGGTGGGAAGTCAATAGGTAAGAGTTAAAACTGATAAATCAAAATTACAATTTAAGAATTATTCACTTAAATATTGGAAGAAAGGGCCAAAGAGGTGAATGTGGTTGCCACTGGGGAACAGGAATCAAGAGAGGACTGAGTGTGATGATGGGCTTTGGTTTTTTTACTTACAAATCTTTAAGTACAAAATAATTGTTAAGTATGTGCACATAATACTTATTTTAAAACATTAATTTAAAAAGGGACAACTGGGTGGCTCAGCAGGTTTAGCATCCAAGTCTTGTTTCAGCTCAGGTCATGATCTTATGGTTCCATGAGTCTGAGCCCCACATCAAGCCCTGCATTGGGCTCCACGCTAATAGTGTGGAGCCTACCTGGAATTCTGTCTTTCTCCCTCTCTCTCTCTGTCCCTCTCCTGCTCTCTTTCTCAAAATAAATAATCTAAAATAAAATAAAATAAGCAAAAGATAGGTATTCTGTAATCAAGTGAACACAATTTCTCGAACTCACCAACTGTGAGAGTTAAAATCAAGAGCTGGACAGTTAACTGACTAAGCCATCCAGGCGCCCTGATGCACAAAAGTTTTAATTCCAGGGTAAACTTACCAATTTCCTTTGTGGTCTGTATTTAGTGTCCTCTTTAAAAGAGCATTCCTTCATTTTCCTCTAAAATTATTGTCCATGCTTCTTATTAAAGACCAATAAATTTGTTAAAATGAAGGCTTTATTTTAAAATAAAAGATGATGACAAATTCTCTTTTCCCACAGTTCTCTAACTTCCTTGGACAAAAGGTCAAATCACTTTTTCTCAAAGAGGAGATATCTATCAAATATTTCCTTTTTGGAATGTCTCATGGAGTACTTTGAAACAGCCCTCTAGCAACTTTGAAATATGAAACTATTCATTGTATTTTTATGGGATGATAGTTCTGTTGAAGGAAAGAACAATAAAGTATATACTGGTCTTTACTAATTATCAAAAATCTTTATTCCTGTAACTGCTGAATTATAACAGAGTTCCAGAACTGGAAATGGCTGCTTAATCCTTGGCTGCTTGAGGAGTGGTCCATGAGCTAGTAGCTTCACCAGGGAACTTGTTAGAAGTACAGAATCTCAGGCCCTACCCCAGACCTACTGAATCAGCATCTGCATTTTAACAAGGATCCCAGGTGATATCCATGCTCATGAAAGTTTGAAAATTGTGGGCTTAACCCATGAGACAGAGAAGTGCCCAAGAGACAAATCTCTAATAATTTTCCTCTTCTGAGTGTGGTGGTTCTCAAACTTCCTTGTGCAATGGAATCACCTGGAGAGCTTTCAACACCACTGATAGCTGAGGTCCACTCCCAGAAATTCAGATATGATTGGTCTGGAATGCACACTGGGCACTGACAAATTTTAAAGCCCTCTCCCCACCCCCACCCCACCATGTTCACACAAGGTTGAGAAGCCCTTCCTCAGAAAACCTATGAGTTAGAAATGCTCTGAGCTGCCAGTAATAACAAACCCTGGTAGTGGTGGCTTAAGCCAGTGGCTCTCAAACTTTGCTGTACATGAGAGTCACTTGTGGAAAATTTTAAACTCCTGATGCTTAGTCTACAACCCAAGAGATGAGTATAGTTTGATGGTAGATATTTACAGGCTGGTTTAGTAGTTCCATCATGTTAACTAGTACCCAAGTCCTCTTTCCCCTTCTGTCTTCGCTGAATGGAACTGTAGCTGGGATTTTCCAGCCCTCTTTGCAGCCTCTGTGGCCATGTGCCTAAGTTCTTGCCAATGGAATATGAGTAAAGTGTGTGCCACTTCTAGATCAGCCCCATAAAACTTCTTAGATGTGCTCCTCCATACTCCTTCACCTCCCTCCTGCTGGGAATGGTCATGACCAGAATAACCTTAACTCCAGAGAACAATATAGATGGTTACCAGAGGGAATGTGGTGGGGGGGGGGGTGGAGGCAGGTGAAATAGGTGAAGGGGAAAAACAAAACAAAAGAAAAAACAAAAAAGAAGAGCCACCCACCAACCTGAAACTCCTAACATGAGCTGCTCTGTGAGAGAGAAACAACCATCATAGTATTTGTATTACTTAGGCACTATTTACCAACCATCGCACATCAGACATCATCTGTCCCTATTTTGTAACACCCACAATGAGGCATACCATTATTTGCACTTTACAGGGAGGAAGGTAAGACATATCAAGGTGCAGTAATTTCTCACAGTCACACAGCAAGAAGGTGACAGAGAACAGACTTACAACCAAAGTTTTCTTATTTCAAAACCCAGGCTCTTAGTCACACGCCATGTATCTTCCCATGAATGTTTGAAAGTAAGAACACTCATCGTTGCAAAAGATAAAGAGTTAATGGAGTCTATAGTTAAGGCAGAAAACATCTGTGCCTTAAAGATGGAATATTTGATTCTGCCTTTTGTGGCTTCTTGCTCAGTAATTTTTAACTGCATGCTTTTGGTTCAGCAATCAGGTCTTTCTGCCTTCTTCTCTCTCATATGTGTTCTGTATGTTCACGTCTGTTCCATATGCTGCTGCTGCTATGTTAATCTTCCAAAAAAAAAAAAAAACAAAAACAAAACAAAACCAATCTCCTCATATCACTTCCCTCCTCAGAAATCTCCAGAACCTACCAGCTACAGTTCCAATTCCTCGGCTTGGCACTGAAGGCCCTCCTCATCTGGTCCCAACGTACTTCTCGATCTGGCACTCTGCTCCACCCAAATATGCTTATCTCACTTCATGAGCCATAAACTTTCAGTGCAAGAAGAAACTTTAAGTTCAAGTAATTCAATAACCATCTGTATCAGTTGCTTATTGCTGTGTGACAAACCATTCTAAAACTCTGTGCCTTAAAACAAGATTTATTATTTCTTACTCTATCATGGGTCGACTGGGTGGTTCCTCTATTGGTCTCACTTAGAGTTACTCACATGATTCCATTTGGCTGGCAGCTGGGCTGCACTCGAAGTCCATGAAGCCCTCTCTCACAGGACTGGGGGGGGGGGTGCTTGGTACTATCGGCTGGGGTGCCTCCTTCCTCCTCCACATGGTCTCCCCTCCATGAGATGTTTCGTTCTCCAGTCTTCTCCATGTGACCTCTCTCTCTCCAGCAAGATACTCTGGGCTTCCTTACATCTGACTTCCAACAGGAGAAAGGCAGAAGCCACTAGGCCTCTTAAAACTTAGGCCTGTGTCTCATACAACGACTCTTGTGCCACATTCTACCAGTCAAAACAATCACAGGGCCAGCCCAGATAGACTCCATATCTTGAAGGGAGAAGTGGCAAAGAACCTGCAGCCATCTTTGATTTCCTGTGTCATCTCATTTCTTCTACCTCATCCTTCCCTTATTCTCACCATCATTGACCAACATTCCTTCTTAGTATAGCCACACCACAGCCTTTAAGGGGTGAGCTATGTTTGAATCCCAGCTCTGCCACCAATCTACAACCTACAAGGAGTCACCATACCTCTCTGTGTCTCATTTTGTTCAGCCATAAATGGGGCAGAAGGGGGATGTAAATCCTATGTCATTGGGTTGTTGTGAAACTGAAATGAGTGACAACAACGTGTTGGAACAGTGGCTGGCGTTAGCACAGGCTTCATAAATGTGATCTGTTGTTGGTCTTGGTTGATACAGAACACAAACGAGTCAGACTAGGCCTGGGGTTTAGGCTGCAGGCCAGAGCATATTAGAGAAAGGAGTATATATAATCCCTAAGGAGTCATCCTTGCACCAAAATGCCTTGACTTAATTGATCATACGAGGAATATATTTTTTGTTTGTTTATTTTGAGAGGGGCAGGGGGCAGGCAGAGAGAGAGAGAGTGAGAGAGAGAGAGAGAGAGAGAGAGAGAATCTCAAGCAGGCTCCATGCTGTCAGTGCAGAGCCTGATGTGGGGCTCGAACTCACTAACCATGAGATCATAACCTGAGTCAAAATCAAGAGTCAGACGCATAGCTGACTGAGCCACCCAGGCACCCCAACTACAGGAGGAATATTTTAGGAGAAGGTGTATAGGCTTCTTTCTCAGTTTCTAAAAGTGCTCCCCCTAAGATAGAACCCCTATTTCTATAAAGTTGGAAATCCACATCCTATGCCCTAAAAGGTAACCTCAAAATCATCTGAAGTTTAGTTTTCCTGATTGAATAGTGCTTTAGAATTCATCCTATTAAGACTTAGACGCCCCCCCCCCCCCCCCCGGTATTTCAATGCCTTTTTTTTAAGGGTACTTTTTAGATCCAAAGGAGAAGCCTGCAGCAGAAGCTTGTCTGCGGTATTCTAAATATTGGCAGTTCCAATGTTGGCACACAGCACACTCAGCCCCGAGCAGCCATGATTTACAGCAGCAGAGTCTGGGCAGGGAATCCAGCGGCTCTCGCCACACATGACAGAACGCAGAGCCCAAAGCACACAGACCATGTGGCATGAGGACCGGGGCAGAGGCACAAGAATAAATGGGGAGCCAAGGACAGAGCTCTGTGGGTATTGCTGGTCCCTTTCTCTGACCATTAGTCATGCTCTGTGGTCATGAGTCTTATTTTTCCAGTTCCAATCTATCACAAACAGGTTAATCATTGCTTTTCCTAAGAGAGAGAGGAAGAAGAAAAATGATTTAAATTCACCCAGAGGCTGAGAGTAATCATACTAATGCATTAGTTCAGATGTTATTTTGGGGCAAGATGGCTATTAGTCTGCCATAATTCATCTGAAAGGTCTGTGATAAGCTTTCCTGACATTATTTATTATTTGTTTTACAGCACAAAATATGCAAAGTGTAGTCTGAGAAATGAAAGTGGTATATAGAGCTTGTGCCTAAAATTTTGGAGTAAATTTATTTAGTGTCTTTATTGTCTTCAATTCAAGTAATATTTTTGGATTACCAAGTATGGGCAGGGCATTGTGGTAGGCACTGGCAAGGGGATGGGATACAGGAAAAAAGAATCAGATGTTTATTGAGCCCATATTCTGGTCAAGGCAGATAATAGGGAATTTCTTTTTAAGTTTATTTATTTATTTATTTATTGAGAGAGAGAGAGAGAGAGAGAGAGACAGCACAAGTAGGGGAGGGGCAGAGAGAGAGGGAGAGAGAGAATCCCAAGCAGGCTTCGTGCTGTTCACACAGAGCCCAACGTGGAGCTCAAACTCATGAAATCACGAGATCATGACCTGAGCTGAAGCCAAGATTTGGACACGTAACCAACTGAGCCACCCAGGCGCCCCAATAATATGGGTTTTCTAATGGCTCCTGGGAGTCACAGACTGTCTTTAATACTCTAAATGTGGACATGGCACCAACAGACATGAATGGGTAACATTTTTTCCCAGCTTTACTAAGATATAATTGCCAAATAAAAATCGTATATACTTCAAGTGCACAATGTGATTTATGTGTACACTTTGAATTGTTTAATCAAGCTGATTAACATACCCATCATCTCACTATTACTACTTTGTGTAAGAACAATTAAAATCTGTTCTCTTATGGGGCGCCTGGGTGGCTCAGTCGGTTAAGCGTCCGACTTCAGCTCAGGTCACGATCTCGCGGTCCGTGAGTTCGAGCCCCGCGTCGGGCTCTGGGCTAATGGCTCAGAGCCGGGAGCCTGTTTCCGATTCTGTCTCCCTCTCTCTCTGCCCCTCCCCCATTCATGCTCTGTCTCTCTCTGTCTCAAAAATAAATAAATGTTAAAAAAAAATTTAAAAAAAAAGAAAAAAAATCTGTTCTCTTAGCAAATTTCAGGTATACCATACAGTATGGTTAACTACCATCACCATGCTGTATCTGAGCTATTCAGAATTTACTCCTCTGGCATATCTGAAACTCTATGCCCTTCAATGAACATTTGCTCATTTCCCTCACTACTCAGCCCCTGGCAACCACCACTCTGCTCTCTGCTTCTAAGAGTTTGACTCCTGTAAATTCTACACAGAAGTGACATCATTCAGTACCTGTCTTTCTGTGTCTAGCTTATTTAAATTTTTTTTTAACGTTTATTTATTTTTGGGACAGAGAGAGACAGAGCATGAACAGGGGAGGGGCAGAGAGAGAGGGAGACACAGAATCGGAAGCAGGCTCCAGGCTCTGAGCCATCAGCCCAGAGCCTGACGCGGGGCTCAAACTCACGAACCGTGGGATCATGACCTGAGCTGAAGTTGGACGCTTAACCAACTGAGCCACCCAGGCGCCCCTGTGTCTAGCTTATTTAATTAACTTAGCATAATGTCCTCCAGTTTCATCCACATTATTGGAAATGATGAGAATTCCTTCTTTTTAAAAGCTAATATTCCAACGTGTGTGTGTGTGTCTGCGTGTGTATTACATTTTCTTTATTCGTTCATCCATCAATGGACACTTATGGTGCTCCAGTATCTTGGCTATTGTGAACAATGCTGCAATAAATAGGTGAGTACAGATATCTCTTCAGCATTGTGATTTAATTTTCTTTTGGACATCTACCCAGTAGTGGAATTGTTAGACTTACAGCTCTATTTTTACATTCTGAGGAACCTCCATACTGCTTTCCATAGTGACTACCAAAAGTGCACAAAGGTTCCCTCTTCTCCACATTCTCAATACTTACGTTTTGTTTTTCTGATAGCAACAGACCAACAAATATGAGGTATGTAGTTTCACTTGTATTTCCCTGGTGCTGAGTCACATTGAGCACCTTTCCTATACTTGTTGCCCATTTCTATGTCTTCCTTTGGGAAATGTCTATTCAGATCCTTTAACCATTTCTAAAATTCAGGCTGTTTGCTTGCTTTGAGTTGTCTGAGTTCCTTGTAATATTTTGGATATTAACTCCTTATGAGATACATGGTTTGCAAATATTTTCTCCCATTCTGTAGGTTGCCTTCACTCTGTGGATTGTTTCCTTTGCTATGCAGAAGCTTTTTTACTTTGATGCAGCCTCAGCTGTCCATTTCTGTTTTCATTGCCTATTGCTTTTGGGGTCACATCCAAAAAAATCACTGCCCAGACCAATGTCAACAAGTTTACCTTTATGTTTTCTCCTGGTACTTTTATAACTTTAGGTCTTGTGTTTAAGTTTTTAATCCATTTTGAGTTGATTTTTGTATATAGCATGAGATAATGGTTCCATTTCATTTCTTCTGCATGTGGATATACAGTTTTCCCAATATCATTTGTTAAAAAGGTCATCCTTTCCCAATTGTTTGTTTGTGGCACCCTGTCAAAGATCAGTTGACTATACGTGCATGTATGTATTTCTGTGCCCTCTATTCTGTTCCATTGGTCTAAATGTCTGTTTTTCCATCAGTACCATACTGTTTTGATCACTATAGCTCTGTTGTATACTTTGAAACCAGGAAGTATGATGACTCCAGCTTTGTTCTTCTTGCTCCAGATTGCCTTTGCTGAAGGCAACATATTCAGAAATACTTTGAGGCTAAATGAGAGCGTGGGTTGTAAGCATCAGCTCCCATTGTCATGGAATGCCTTGCCCAAGGAGCAGTGCCCTAGAATTTGAATATAATCTAGAAGCATGGGCTCAGCATCCAGATTCAGGTTCTGGCTCTACCATGTACCAGCTGTGTGAACCTGGCCAGCTACTGAACTCCTCTGTGCCTTGGTTTCTTCATCTGTAAAACGGACACAAGTGACATCTACCTCACAGGGTGGTTGCGAAAAGTAAATGGAAAAGTACTCAGGCTAACCACACCACTAGTGTCATTCGAGTGTGAGATATTAGTATTCTTACTGTTTTATGGGCACAGAGGAAGGAGGAGCGACATCAAAGGCTCATGGTAGAAGATGACAGAAGCCATCTGTTACAGGACAGGAGTGATGAGCACGGGGTTGTCAGTCTCCCACGCTCCATCCTTTTGCTCACTTGGCTCTTGGAACCGCAGTGTGTGGGCAAAGAGAAATGAAGGGGGGTGTGGGACTTGTTCTAATTGATCTCTTGTGTTCCCTTTGATGCTCTTCAGGAGGTTCTGGTAGGGTTTGAATTGCTTTTCAATTATTCTTGCCCTCTTACAGCTCTTTATATAAAGCTGAAATGGGGTAGAGACTGTCAAGAGGGACTCCTGGCTATTTCCTCCTAATCTGAAGTGATCCCAGCCACATCTGAACCCTGGGGCCGCTTTGCTTGAACTACATTTTTAAACTCTTGCTTAGTCTGCAACATAGTATGTTCACTTCCGCACATGTGATATGCCTCTGAAAAACCCCATAAGGGTTAAGGCTAGGCCTTATTTGCTTGGCATTCTGACCACATTCCTTTACAGAGTAGCGTTTCATAATCATTGTTGAAATAAGGAAAAGAGTATTTTCTAGGGTCAGTGATAAGACCAACTACTTGGAAAAGAAGATTCCAACCTTAAACAGGGGAGGTCCTAAGAATTGTATAATACTAATCTTGAACAGGATTTCTATTCATTCCAGAAGCTGAACAGACACCTTTAACCTGAAAGCAAAAAATGTGACCACTTGCTTTCATTTCAGATGCCGGCATTGGGCAGAATCGAGAAGCCTCAGCCAGCCCTGGTTTCCTCCCAAGGTATGGCACTTGATTAAGAATGTGCTAGAGCTGAGGCTGTAATGCCGTTAATGCAATTGGCTTCCTAGTCAGGTACCTGTGAGCAGAATTTGAAGGCAGGGCTAGATATTTTCAGATCAAGTGCATTTTCAGACTGTGGTGCTAAGAAACCTCTTCGTTGTACAGTGTTTACAAAGCAAGTCATAATCCATATCATGGTTCAGAAAATATCACAGGAGAGAAAAAGATCCAGATAAATTTTGGATGTCAATTATCCTTCCCAGTGCTATTATTGCGTAAGACATTCTTATAATTCAAAATAGAGGTTTAGAGAAATAGGTCCACATTTATAGCATTTCGTTCCACTCTTTCCCACTAACCCCCAGGCCAGTGGGGATTGGCGATGAGAAGGCAAGTTTCAGCGTGGGTCCACTGAAAGAAGGGGTTCAGAGAAATAAGAGGTACAAGGTAAATCTCATTAACAAAGCAGAGCGTGACCTATTTGTTAAATGCCGTTTTGAGGCTGCAAGCTACAAAACAGTGGCTTTCAATCCTGGCTGCCCATTAGAGTCATTATGTTTTTTTCCTGCTTGTTTTTATTTTTACTTTGTATTAAAACATGACACATGTTCAGCGAAGTACACTAATCTTAAGTGTGCAGCTTTGTGAATTTTCACAAGGCCAACTACCTGGGTACACCATCAGATCAAAATATAGAACATTTCTAGGACCCCAGAAGCCTCCCCAGAGGTAACCACTCTCTTGATTCCTATCACCCTGGACAAATTTTGTCTGCTCTTCAATTTCATTTAAATAAGATCATACAATACGCATTCTGTTGTTTTTTTTAATTAAACAAAAATTTTTTGGTTAATGTTTATTTGAGAGAGAGAGAGAGAGAGAGAGAGACAGAGTATTAGCAGGGGAGGAGCAGAGAGAGGGAGACACACAGAATCCGAAGCAGGCTCCAGGCTCTGAGCTGTCAGCACAGAACCTGATGAGTGGCTCGAACTCATGGACTGCGAGACCATGACCTGGGCTGAAGTTGGACACTTAACCGACTGAGCCACCCAGGCACCCTAAAGTGTTTTTAATATTTATTTATTTTTGAGAGAGAGAGAGGGAGGGAGAGAGAGAGGGAGAAAGGGAGACACAATCTGAAGCTGGCTCCAGGCTGTGAGCTGTCAGCACAGAGCCAGATCCGGGGCTCAAACTCACGAGCTGTGACACCATGACCTGAGCCAAAGTTGGATGCTCAACCGACTGAGCCACCCAGGCACCCCCGCATTCTGGTTTTTTAACTGAATATAATGTCTATGTGATCCATCTATATTGTTGCATGTACAGTTTGCTCTTTTATATTATATGCAATATATACATTATATGCTATGTAGTATTCCAACATATGAATATATCACAGTTTATTTATTCTACTGTTTGTTTGTTTTTTCCGGGTGAAACAGATGGGTCTTTCTGTGCATGAAATATCTCTGGAAGACACTGTTAACAATTGCTCTGGGAAGGGAAACCGGGTGATTACAGGACAGGGATGAGGCGGAAACTTACTTTCCACATACAACTCTCTGTAGCTTTTTATTCTGTCCAGTGTATCTGCTGTAGATAATACATAACTTTAAGTAATAAACATTTTCTTTAAAATTAAGTCCTTCTTGTGTCTCAACTCTAGAAATTCATTCTACTGTTGATGGCCATTTGGATTGTTCCCAGTTTTGGGTGATTACAAATAAAGTTTCTGTGAATAACCTTGTACATGTCTTTTGGTGCTGCAGACACCCAATTCTCTTGGACATATACCTAGGAGTGGAATTGCTTGGTTGTAAGGAAGACATTATGTCAAGCATTTTACAAGATGGTTATATTAATTCATATTCCTACCAGCAATGGATGAGAATCACAATTGCTCTAGCTCTTCTCCAACAGCTAATGTTACTCGATTTTTAAAGGTTTAGCCTAGGGAGCTTTATATGATACCATCCCCAGAGAATCTTCCCTAATTCTTCTGGTTCTGGGGCAGCACTCGCACATGGGTACTTCTGGAAATTCTCCCAGGCTATCCCAATGTGCAGCCAGGGCTGAGAACCACAAATTTGAATAATGTCCTTACTTGACTGGCCATCGGAATCAGTGGGAAAACTGGAAAACATACAGGTTCTTGGGTCTTGTCCCAGACCCACTGAATCAGACGCTCCAAGGGAAAACCTGTGGTCTGAACTAGCTCTTGGAGTGATTTGGATGCAACTGGCCCTACATTTGACAACCACAGATTTAAGACATGTTTATTAAAAACTTCAGCTACTTTTTTTTTTCACTGAAGAAGACACACAGAGTTAAAAGCAAAGAGAAAATAAAAGCAGTTCATTTGCATACACAATGGAAAGGAAGCCTTCTCCTAACCTAGACTCCTAGGGTCCCTCTACAGAGGTGACTGCAGGGTTGGTTTTCATGTTTTGTGTGTTTTCTAAAGATTTGGGGAACATACCATATTTGTTAAGATACTTTATGTTGCAAGTCATTGAAAACTCTTCACATACTGGCTTCCATTTTTAAAAGAACATGGAGAGAATTCATTTCCAGAACTGAATAGTTGGATTTAGCCCTGGCTCTGGGTACACTAAGAGCCCGAGACTCAAACTCCGAGTCTCAGGTTTTTACACCTTTTGGCTGTTCCTTTATCGTCAGGTCCGTTCCCTTAATGGCAGCAAAATGGCTTCATGGCTGTTTCTGGCCTGAGAACCTCGCCCCCTCACACTGTGCCACCATTTTCTGGTCCTTTTCTCTACAAATCCTGGCACTTTCTCTGTCTCACTGATCTGAATTGGATCACACACTCATCCCTGAACTAATCACTATGGCCACAGGAAATGGAAGGTATCCCCTGGCACTGAAGACTAGGTCATTTTACCAAAATATGTGATTATAGATGTGAATTTATTTCCCAAAGGAAAATCGAATGAATGTTCACAGGGTAGTCATGGCTAACCCTTAATATCATTTACTATGTAACAGCACACTCTATCAAAAGCCCATTTCAGAAAGCATGTTATAGCCCTCTGGTCATGACAGATTGTCCCAGGAAGTCTGGCCTAAACCCAAAAAGGTCCTTGCAATGTTTTGTTGTTGTTGTTGTTGTTGTTGTCTCCTTCCTCCTTGTCTTAGAAGCAGGGAAATGGAGGGGATGCCCAGGGGCAGAAGCTGGGGGAATCGTGGAAGTGAGGGACGGTTGGTTTGTGGAGTGTGTCCTCACTCTTGTGTTCAGGCCTCCTTCCCACCCCCCACTTGGAAATGAGTTAGCTGAAGCCCATTTATTTCTCAATTAATAGGCATTCACCTCTTTCTGAAGTTGAAGTTAAGCTAGCTTCATTAACAGCTGGCCTTCATACACATGCTCTTGAATAGCTTCAACATTGACAATATCCCCTGGTGTGGCAGGGTTAGTAGAACAACTCTGTGACAGTAAGGGTTAGCCTTACGCTCCCATTTAGCTCCTCCAGACAATCTCCTGGTCACCTTTTGTTAGGACGGGTTCATCCTTATGGTCATCCATTAGGAAATCCAGGGGTCTCCTACTCCAACACTGATGCTGGACAGAACTATAACCGACCAAAGCAAACCAGCTTCTATTCTAATGTTTGTTTTGAGAGAGAGACAGAGAGAGCTCAGGGGAGGGGTTGAGAGAGAAGGAGAGAGAAAATCTCAAGCAGGCTCCACATCATCAGTGCAGAACCCTCTGCAGGGCTCAGTCTCAGGAAGCATGAGATCATGACCTGAGCCAAAATCAAGAGTCAGGTGCTTAACCGAATGAGCCACCCAGGTGCCCCAAAACGGCTTCTATTCTAAATGATTAATATATGTCCTAGTAACGACCTACTTAAGACTTACAAGCAACTCTGAAATTGTAAGATTTGTATAAGCAATCCTAAAAATGGTTTCCTTCCTATTTCTATTTATCAGTTGTGATTAGTATATTAGGTGTTATCTAAAATTAGAACGGAAATTGTATTACTTTAAATAGATTAATAAACAGCTTTGGGGAGGAGGCAGAAAGGTTTGTAACAATACTGTAAACTGTTGTGTTTACTACAAATTTCCTTATATATTCATTTTATGACCTATTTTTATATCATAATGCTTTTGATAGACATAACTTATCCCAATGGACTCTATTATTACTATTAATTATCTTTATAAATTTGTTTAGTTTTTCTCTACCTTAACAGTGGGAATCCTCTTTTAACACTAATCTAGAAGAACTTTTTAAAAGTGTTCTTACTTTCTGACAGTATCAGAATGTTTTCAGCCTATCTTGCTTTTTCTCTAAGACTGGGTCCAATATCCACCAAGGAACTCTTGCTCCTTTTCATGGAAAATAGTGAGATGGGTCAGAACATGGAGTCTATGTTGCACTCCAGACATTACTGTGACTTTTGGAAGTAGGAATGGCAGAACCAAAGATACAATATACCATAAAGCATGGGTCTCAACCTGGGAAAATTTGTCCCCCACAAGGCATTTGGCAAAGTTCGGGGCCATTTTTACTTGTCATGACTGGGGAGAGGAGACTTGGTACTGGCATCCAGTGTCTACACACTAGATAGCCAGGGATGCTGCTAAATTTCCTATAACACGCAGGACAGCCACCACCACCAAAGAATTATTTGATGCCAAGTGTCAATAGTGTTGAGGTTGAGAAACCTTTCTGTAAAGCATTAGCTCATGTTGATGCTTTCAGTTTACCTGCTCAAGTTCCTGCCCTTTGTTTTTGAAAAATATCTTATTATAAATATCGGTAAGTTTCCTACCATTTTGTGCATACTCATGCATATATATACACATGATATATACATACATGATATATACACACATGATATATACACATTATATATATATGTGTGTGTGTGTGTGTGTGTGTGTGTGTGTGTATCCCTATCAAATTTGACATTTTGTATTCTTTATTATCACCCCCCAATCCTGTATTTGCATTACAGTGCTGCAAAGAACAGCGCATATCCCCACTCCCCATGTAAGAGCATTTATGATGCTCTAGCGGCTATATTTTAGGTTTTAGGGTGATTAATGTGATTTACAAACAGAATACACACGTGGAAACGTCGTGGGAAAGCATCATGGCCATGATTTGTTTTTCTTCTTCTTCTTTCTCCCTTCCTTCTCAACCCTTAGTTAAAAATCTGTGAGCTGATTCCAAATAATGCAAAGTCTGTGATGTGCTGGTTGATACTATCAGAGAGTAGCACCAGCTGTCAGAAAAGAAAGTCAAGGGGCGCCTGGGTGGCTCAGTTGGTTAAGTGTCCGACTTTGGCTTAGGTCATGATCTTGTGGTTCGTGGGTTCAAGCCTCGAGTTGGGCTCTGTGCTGACAGCTCAGAGCCTGGAGCCTGCTTCGGATTCCGTGTCTCCCTCTCTCTGTCCCTTCCCTGCTTGTGCTCTGTCTCTCTCTCAAAAATAAATAAACATCAGGGGCACCTGGGTGGCTCAGTCGGTTAAGTGTCCGACTTCAGCTCAGGTTATGATCTCGCGGTCCGTGAGTTCCAGCCCCGCATCAGGCTCTGGGCTGATGGCTCAGAGCCTGGAGCCTGCTTCCGATTCTGTGTCTCCCTCTCTCTCTGCCCCTCCCCCGTTCATGCTCTGTCTCTCTCTGTCTCAAAAATAAATAAACGTTAAAAAAAATTTAAAAAAATAAACATTTAAAAAATATAAAAAAAAAAAGAAAAGAAAAGAAAAGAAAAGTAAAACCCAACCTCTCTCAAGAGGACCATTCCTCAAGGGAATCTTAAGGGCATGACACTCCTAGCATGACAAGTAGAGGCCCTGTCGTGGAACCCATTTTTATACTTCCCTGTTAATAGTGTCATTTTCATTCCCTCCTTATTTTACTTATGTACTTACTTATTTCCTTTTTTAATGTTTATTTTTAATTTAAAAAATTTTTTTATTTATTTCTGAGAGGTAGAGAGAGAGCATGAGCAGGGGAGGGGCAGAGAGAGAGGGAGACACAGAATCTGAAGAAGGCTCCAGTCTCTGAGCTGTCAGTACACAGCCTGACATGGGGCTTGAACCCACCAACTGTGAGATCATGGACCTGAGCTGAAGTCAAGACACTCAACTGACTGAGCCAACCCAGGTGTCCCAATTTCCTCTATTTTATTTTTTTAAGATTTTTATATTTTAAATAATCTCTACACCCAGTGTGGGGCTCAAACTTACAACCTGGAGATCAAGAATCTCATGCTCAAGGGCTCCTGGGGGGCTCAGTCCCTTTAGCATCCGACTTCAACTTTGGCCCAGGTCATGGTTTCATGGTTAGCGAGCTTGAGCATGTCAGTGAGGAGCCTGCTTAGAATCCTCTGTCTCCCTCTCTCTCTGTCCCTCCCCCACTCTTAGGCATGCTCTCTCTTTAAAAAATAAATAAACGTTAAAAAAAAAAAACTCACATGCTCTCCCAACTAAGCTAGCCAAGTGTCCCTCATTCCTTCCTTATTTTAAAAAAACTTTTTTGAAATACAACATACATACCGGAAAGTGCACACATCTTAAGCATGCTACTTGATGGATTCTAAAAACCTGATCACACCTGTATAACTAGCACCTAAACTGAGATGCTAACCAAGACTAGCAACCAGAAATCCCCTTGCATTCCCTTTCAATTACTACCCCACCTCCCAACCAAGTCACCTTTGTAACTTCTAACAGCATAGGCTAGTTTTACCAGTTTTGATAATATAAATAAGTGAAAGCACACAGTATGTATTCATTTGTATCTGGTTTCTTTCACCCAACAGTGTATTCGTGAGATCCATGCACACTGTTGTGTGTTAGTTAGTAGAACCCTCATTGTTACTGCGATTCGGCATGTGAATGGTGTGCGAACATACCACACTTTCTCCGCCTTACTGTTGAACATTTGTGCATTGAGTTTTCATTTGGGGGCTATTTGAAATAGTGCCGTTATAAACATTCTTGTAAATGTCTTCTGGTGAACATATGTCACACACGTAAGCATTGCTGTTGGTTCCTAAGAGTGGAATTTTGGGGTCATAAATACGCACATGTTTAACTTCAGTATATGATGCCAAACAGGTCTCCAAAGTGGTTGTGCCAATTTATACACCTGTCATTAGTGTAAAAGGGTTCCATTGGCTCTACAATGTCACCAACACTTGATATTTTCCATCTCTTTTCTTTCCAGCCACACTGGCATGTGTGCAGTGGTACTGCAATTGGTTTCAATTTGCATTTTCCATATGATGAATGCGACCGAACACCTTTTCATACGTTGGTCGGTCATTTGGATATCAGCTTTCATGAGATGTTAATTCCCTATGCTTTATTTAAAAAATCTTATGGGGGGGCGCCTGGGTGGCTTGGTTGGTTAAGCATCCGACTTTGGCTCAGGTCATGATCTCACAGTCCGTGAGTTCGAGCCCCGCGTCAGGCTCTGTGCTGACCGCTCGGAGCCTGGAGCCTGTTTCAGATTCTGTGTCTCCCTCTCTCTCTGCTCCTCCCCTGTTCATGCTCTGTCTCTCTCTGTCTCAAAAGTATATAAACGTTAAAAAAAATTTTTTTTAAATCTTATGGTATTCTCCTCCCCCTTCTATTTTATTCCCCTTGCTGTGTAAAGACCTTCTCCCTCCCCTCACCCTGGGGGTGGTCATTATAACATTTGAATTTTTAAGGTAATGTTCTTTCATTTCATTTTTAAGCCTGTGCTAATTCACTCTTTGCTCCTTTTTCCTTAGGAGCATTTTAATGTATTTTACTGATCAGTTGTTAGCATACTAACGATATAAAGGACTTCATTTGTTCAGAAACTGGAGATGTAGAAGTAGAGCCTAGTAGACAAGAGAAGTCCCACTCACGAGGTTGGGTTTCTGGAAGGTGTTTCAACTTTAGGCCAAACCAGCGCCAAAGAAATCTGTAGTATTGAGGGCTTTCTGATACATCTTTAGTTTGATTAATAAAATGTGATTAAAATGCATATCAAGATTTTTTTTGGTGAAATGCATAAAAGATTACAGAATACAAGATTACTTTCTTAGAAAGCTTGCATAGAATGATTTCTACTTAAGCTTTCACAAGGTAATCTGAGTTCATAATAATTGGTTACAAAAAAAATACACGTGGAGATAAATTAAAGCACATTTCAGTTAAAATTCCACCTTCATATCATATTAGTTCAATTTTGCCAATATTTGGCACATCATTTTGAGCCATATTTTTTTAGTCTCTGATATTTTGTATAAGGTTCAACAGAGAACGACTATATTGTTGTTTTTTTTTTTAATTTTTTTTTCAACGTTTATTTATTTTTGGGACAGAGAGAGACAGAGCATGAACGGGGGAGGGGCAGAGAGAGAGGGAGACACAGAATCGGAAACAGGCTCCAGGCTCCGAGCCATCAGCCCAGAGCCCGATGCGGGGCTCGAACTCACGGACCGCGAGATCGTGACCTGGCTGAAGTCGGACGCTTAACCGACTGCGCCACCCAGGCGCCCCAACTATACTGTTATGATATAAGTAATCGTTTTCTGCATCATGATAATACACTTTGCCTGGAATCCCCCCAATTTTACATTCTGTGGGAATTGTACTTTATACAGTTATCATCAATAAACTTTGCCAGTAGAAATGTATTCCCAATTTCACATGGACTTATCTTTTTAAAAAGTTTTTTAAAAAAATTTATTTTATTTTGAGAGACAGAGTGTGTGTGTGAGTGAAGGAGGGTGAGAGAGGGTGAGAGAGAGAATTCCCAGCAGGCTCCATGCTGTCAGTGCAGAGCCCAACACGGGGCTCAATCTCACAAACCATGAGATCATGCCTGAGCCAAGATCAAGAGTTGGATGCTTAACTGACTGAGCCAATCAGGCGTCCCTGGACTTATCTTTAAAAATCCCTCATAGAGGTGCTCCTGGGTGGCTCAGTTGGTTAAGCACCTGACTTCAGTTCAGGTCATGATCTCATGGTTCATGAGTTCAAGCCCCACATCAGGCTCTGCGCTGACAGCTCAGAGAGTCTGCTTTGGATTCTGTGTCTCCTTCTCTCTCTGCCCCTTCCCCCACTCACACTCTCTCTCTCAAAAATAAATAAACATTAAAAAAATCTTTAAAAAGTCCCTCATAGCGACCCAGAAATAAAAATCACACATAAATGGTCAATTAATTTATGACGAAGGATGAGAAAGGATGGTCTCTTCAATAAATAGTGCTGGGAAAACTGGATACCTACATGCAACACAGAGAAACTGGACCACTGTCTTACATCATACACAAAATTCAACTCAAAATGGATTAAAGACTTGAACTTAAGACCTGAAACCATAAAACTCCATAAAGAAAACATAGGGGATAAGCTCCTTGATCTCAGTATTTGCACAATTTTTTGGATGTGAAAACTAAAACAAACAAGTGGGATTACATCAAACTAAACATCTTCTTTAGAGCAATGAAAACCATCAACAAAATGAAAGGGCAACCTATAGAACGGAGAACATATTGGCAAACTATATATCTGATAAGGGGTTAACATCCAAAATATATAAAGAACTCATATGACTCAACAGAAAACGGACAATTTAATTAGAAAATAGGCAAAGGACCTGAATAAACATTTTTCCAAAGAAGACATCCAGATGGCCAACAGACACATGGAAAAGTGCTTACCATCACTTATCATCAGGGAAATACAAACCACAATTAGATACCACCTCACACCTGTTAGAATAACTATTATTTATTTTTTTTAACGTTTATTTATTTTTGAGACAGAGAGAGACAGAGCATGAACAAGGGAGGGTCAGAGAGAGGGAGACACAGAATCTGAAACAGGCTCCAGGCTCTAAGCTGTCAGCACAGAGACCGACACGGGGCTCAAACTCACGGACTGTGAAATCATGACCTGAGCCCAAGTCGGACACTTAACCGACTGAGCCACCCAGGCGCCCCTAGAATAACTATTATAAAACAAGACAAAAAGTAACAAGTGTTGGTGAGAATGTAGAGAAAGGGAACCCTTCTGCACAGTTGGTGGGAATGCAAACTGGTGCAGCCACTGTGGAAAACAACATAGAGGTTCCTCAGAAAAGTCAAAAATAGAAGTTACCATATGATTCAGAAATTCCACTTTTGGGCATATATCCAAAGGAAATGAAATCAGTATCTTAAAGAGGTATCTTCCCCCTCACATTCACTGCAGCATTATCAACAATAGCCAATACATGGAAACAACCTAAGTGTCCACCAATGGACGAATGGATAAAGAAGATGTGGTGTATAGATACACAATATAATAGTCATGAAAAAGGAGGAAATCCTGTCATTTGCAACAACACAGATGAACATAAGTGAAATAAGACAGAAAGACAAATACTGTATGATCTCACTACTAACACGGGAGCTAAAAAGAAAAGCCAAACTCAATAGATACAGAGAACAGGCTGGTGGTTGCCAGAGGCAGAGGGTGAGGGAAAACACCGGTGAGGAGGTCAAAAGTTACAAACTTCCAATTATAAAAGAAGTAAGTTCTGATGATGTGATGTACAGCCTGGTGACTACAGCTGACAGTACTGTATTATGTATTCAGAGTTGTTAAGGGAGTAGGTCTCAAAAGCTGTAATCAAAAGAAAAAAAATATCTGTAACTGTGTGGTGATGGATGTTAATTAAACTTATCGTGGTGATCACCTCACTATATCTACGTATATTGGTCACTATGTTGACCAATTGATACACCTTAAACCAATACAATATTATATGTCAATTATATCTCAATTAAAAAAATCTTTTAAAGCAAATCCCTGAACTGAAATATACGAGATTTTTTAAATTGTTAGAGTATTTGTTTTTTACCATCTTTTAATTTCTAATTTAATTACTCATCAGTAGTTTCATAAAACAACAACAAAAAAAGAGAAACAAAGTTGTCACTCTTCCCTGCCCACACTATAGCTTAGCAGGGAAAGCACTGACCTCAGGACAAAATCATAAAAACTTTCAGTTAACTAAGGATCACTGGTAAATTTCCATTTAAATATCTTTGCCTCCTTATCTCTGGTTGCTTTTCAAACTGTTAGGTCACTAAAGTCTGCTTTTGAGACAAAGACTATTCCTGCCCCAAAAGTCAGGGGAAATATAAAAAAAATGAAATTAGTGATTAAGTATATAAGTTAATTAATGCAATCACTTTGGCTTAATCATTTGAAGTCCAGTTTTTTTTCCTCCAGCACACCTGAAAATACACTATCCCCCAGCTATCAGAATTACACCGAGATCTGTAATTTTTCAATGATGAATTTATAGCGCTCACATACACGAAGAGAAGAAATAGAATCTGGAGGGCAAGTCATACAAAATTATTATATGCTGACATATATATGCCAAGTTTTGCATACACATGCTCCTACATATTTTTAAAAGATCGGTTCTCTAATAGTAACAATAAAATTTTTGTTCCAACTAAGCAATTTTGATAATTCTTTTGAGACACATTTACCTAATGAATAATCACCTTTTAACCTTATACTCTTTGAACACTAATTTTCTTTTTACCATCTTACCTGTTTTTAAGTGTTCAAGTCAATGACATTAAGTATATTCACATCATGCATCTCCAGACCTTTTTCACCTTAGCAAACTGAACCTCTGTTCCCATCAAAGAACTCCCCATTACCTCCTTCCCCCAGCACCTGGCAGCCAGCTTCCTACTTCCTGTCTCTATGAATTCGACTACTCTAGGTACCTCGAGTAAGTAGAATCATACGTTTGTCTTTTTGTGACTGGCTTAATTCAATTAGCATAATGCCTTCACATTTCGTCCATGTTGTAGCTTGCGCCAACATTTCCCTCTTTTTTTACGCTGAATGATATTCCGCCGAATGGCCGTTGCTAGACCTTGAGATTGCTCTGCCTTCCGGCTATTGTAAATAATGTCACCGTGAACATGAATGTGCAATATTTGTCGGATTCTCTGCCTTCACGTCTTTGAAAGAAATAAAGGAATCCCAGAGGTGGAATAATCGATCACATGGTAATTCTATGCTTTCTTTTTATGGGGAACTGCCGTGAGTTTTCCACAGTGGCCGCATCATTTTACATTCCCCCACAGCAGTTCACGAGGTGAACACTACATTTTAAAGCCATACCTCTGAAAACCTTGTGTAAAAATCATGTGACCTCAAGATGAGCATTTGTATTTTTTTTAAATGTTTGTAATGTTTATTTATTTTTGACAGAGAGAGAGAGAGAGAGAGATGAGGGAAGTGGGGGTGGCAGGTATCTCTCCCTAGCTCTGTAGCCAGAGGGGCATTGCTCAGCAAGTCCTGGTTACCCACTGTCCTAGGTGATGGAGACCTGGCCCCTTCTAGAAGCCTTTTCTGTAGGCTCGTAAGTGTATTCTAGAAGTGGTCTCCAAACAGCACTGCCCAGAATGACTCCATTTGCAATTTCCTTCATCTTTGATAATCTCATTGGATTCTCCTCTTTTTTCCCTTGTCTAGACTTCCCATTAATTTCATCTTTAGCCTTTTAGTATTTTTGCCAGTACATGTCTGAGAATTCCTCCGGGTTTCCTTCTACCCAGATTTTTCACACCCTCAGCAGGAAGTTGCTCTCTGAAGGGCTTGTAGAAAATGATTACGTTTTGACTGGGATTTGTGAGGTATAATTGTTGTGACCATCAGAAAGGCAAGAGGGGCTTTTATACCTGAAATACGTGGTCTGTAGAAGTGACTTTTGTCACTTAGGGTTAGGAAGAGGTCATGGAAGAGATGGAGGTGACACAGAGGTTCGTTCTCATGGGAGAGAGGGAGCTTCTGGAGTTTCACCCTCATATGGTGCCTGAGGATTCTCCTGTGCATCCTTCTCTAGCTTCTCCTGTATCTTCTCAAAGATCTGTCCTCCAAACAGGACTGTGGCAAGGACTGGGACTTAACAGTGATCATGTGTATGTTTCAATGCTGTCCTCACTGACGGCCACTCCTGAGTTTTCTGTGCTAGATCCCATTCCTCACAGTCTCTAAGAGGTAAGGTGCCCTGACCACTGTTCTTTTCTTTTTTTTAATTTTTTTTTAACGTTTATTTATTTTTGAGACAGAGAGAGACAGAGCATGAACGGGAGAGAGAGGGAGACACAGAATCTGAAACGGGCTCCAGGCTCTGAGCTGTCAGCACAGAGCCCGATGTGAGGCTCAAACTCACGGACCGAGAGATCGTGACCTGAGCCGACGTCGGCTGCTTAACTCACTGAGCCACCCAGGCACTGCTGGACCACTGTTCTTAGATCTCTTCTCCGCCCTATTCACTTTCCCTAGGTGATATCTACCAGTCCCATGCATTAAATAAATCTTTATGCTAATAACTTCCAAGTGTATATATCCCATTTTGTCCTATTCTTAAAACTCTAGATTTGTTTATTCAACTTCTATACAGTTATCTCAAAATGGATATATAAGAAGAATGTTAAATTGAATATATCTAAAATCAAACTCTTTACTTTTGCCACCCACGTTAATTTTCACCTTCTTCTGTCTTTCCTAGTTCAGTAAATGGCTCCAGCACTTACCGGTAGCTCAGGCCAAAAATCTTGTCATCTTTAACTTTTCATTCTCAACTGTTACATCGAATTCAATCCGTAAAATCCTGCCGCTTTTGCGTCATAAAGTCTACCCGTTCTCACCTCCTTCAGTGCTAACAACCTTGCCTGTCACCATCACCTCCTTCCTGGATCCTGCCGTGGTCACCCAACTACCCCTCCACCCGCTTCCAAGCTGGCCCCTCTACAGTCTCACCTCCCTAGTGTTCCTAAGGCTGATCTTTCATCACATCACCTCTGTTCTCAAACCTCTAAGTGCTTCTCATCTGACTCCCAGAATAAAACTCAAAGTCTTTGTCATGTCCTGTGGGTCACATGAGGCCCTATGTCATCTATATCTGGCTGCCACGTTCATCTTATCTCATACTGTTTTTGCCCCTGTTCCTCTATTGTATCCACACTGGACATCCGGACCTTCTTCACACACGCACCCAGAATTCCCACCTCAAAATCCTGAACTTTGCTTTCCCCTAAGTCTGAAACACTCTTCCCACCATTTTTACATGGCTCCCTCCCTCCTTGCATACAGGTCTCTGCTCATATGCCACCTTCTCTGAGAAGTCTTTTCTCATGACCTTATGCAGAATCTCCACTCTCCCCACCCCAACAATACAGATGGTCATACCACAGAAAATGGCTATCCTTGTAGGTCAAAATGGTAGAATATTGTCAATTTCAATTGGTCTAACACACACATACATGTTATTGTGCTTACCTGTCATCCTTTATGTTTTTATGGTTTTACTATTTATTTATTGGCTTATTTTTTCTCCTCCCCGGGAGTGCAAGTATCTTGAAAGCAACAACTTGGATGGCTCACTTCTAGATAGTACCTGAAACAAAGAGGCATCTATACATCACCATCTGCTGTACACTTCTCTCATCTTTGGCCGAGCCCTTTGATAAATTAAGTGCATTAAACAGCTCTCTGTACAGGCGCACTGCCGTTTTTGGAGGCTGATCCCTTTCACTCCTTATCAAGAGCCATCCTCTTCTGTTCTCAGATTCTCAGTTTTGAGATCCTGTCATCCCTCTTACACTGTTTTCTCTTTCAGATTGTCTGCTTATAGGATCAGATTGTACTTTCCTCTGAATTTCTGAAAGCTGTGTGCTGACTTTAGGATTCATGTCACAGTCCCCCGAATGGTTTTTTCCAGGCATTTTAACCTCCCCCCCCCCATGTGAAAGATTCCAGCCCCCAGCTTCCTACACTTCTGCTTCAATTACCAGCTCTTTCTCAGAGGTCAGAATTAAATCTAGGAGAGAAGTTCCTTGTGTTTCTTTCTCTTCCTCTGCAAAATGAAATTATCAGCAAGACAAGGTCAAAAATATACTGTATGTTCTGCTTTTAGAGAAATGAGATTTCCAGTTGAAACTCAGTGGCTGATAAGTTCCCACTACTGCTATGACTTGCAAATGTGTCAATTCTGTGATCTTTTTAGGAACATATTAATCAGAGCTCCATCTTATTTAGCTGAGGCTATTATATTCACTTATGTTATGCCAGGTACTTTCCAAACCATTTAACAGTGGATGGAACTTCAATCATCAATATGACAATGTTTAGGACCCACTCCAAGGGATGCACCCAAAGACTATAACTTGAATCTCTAATTATACTTGAGTCAGAGTGTTTTTTGAATGCCACTGTTGATGAAAAAAAAATTAATGATATTTGTTGAAGATGATGAGAGACTTTATTTAGGAACATCATGAATATATGGAGACCACTGCGATGGAATTTCACAAGGAGAGAGATTGGGCTCAACTCTGAACACAGGATGGGCAAGTGGGAATTTATAGCCAAGGAGCACAGTGGGGATCAGTGGATGAAAAATTACTGAGATGAAACATCCAGGGTAAGGGTGGGAGGGTCCAGCTAAAATGACCTAACCGGGTCCTTGCTGAAGACAGGCCAGGGTGATCAGACATCCGCTGGGGGGATAGTGGAGCATGAGGAACCTGATCAGTTATGAACGGTGGAGGGTTCTGGTTAAACTGACTTAGCACGGTTCTTGCTAAAACTAGGTTTTATAAGGTGGTGCACCAGAGAAAGAGACTGAGTAAAGTTTGATCAAAGTAATGTATTTTTGCCACAAGTAGCGAAAGGGGGTGGGTGGGAATAGCACAGAGTAGGGATCAAGGGCCTGGATTTGGAGTCAGACATACTTGATTTTGAGTCCCAGTGTTCTATGTATTAGGAAAACAGAAACCAAACAAGTACCTTTAACAGAAAAGAATTTAACGGAGAGAATTGGTTAAATGGGTATCGGAGATGCAAAAAGGTAAAGAAGGAAAAAAAAAAAGAGGACACTGAGGCACCAGAGGGATAATAACTTTAGGAAGCAGCTTCTTCCCTAGGGCTAGGGGACCAAGAGAAGAAGATGAGGGTATCAGAACCTTGAAGCTCAGAGCAGGGCCCTTTTTTTTTTTTTTTTTTTTAATTTTTTTTTTCAACGTTTATTTATTTTTGGGACAGAGAGAGACAGAGCATGAACGGGGGAGGGGCAGAGAGAGAGGGAGACACAGAATCGGAAACAGGCTCCAGGCTCTGAGCCATCAGCCCAGAGCCCGACGCGGGGCTCGAACTCACGGACCGCGAGATCGTGACCTGGCTGAAGTCGGACGCTTAACCGACTGCGCCACCCAGGCGCCCCGAGCAGGGCCCTTTATAATTGGGACCCAGACCTCTGGGAAAGGGGTGCCCATTGACTACTGCTGGTATTTGTGAGGTGCTGGTCTGGGAATGTGGAAAGTTACTGCTGCTGAGGTCAAAACCACAGCTGGGGTGAGGCTGACCATACCAGGAAGCAAACAGGAAGAAGCAGTCCCTACTCCTTTGCCCAGCCTTACAGTCTCCTGCCAGCATGCCAACAGAGCACCTATGACAAAGCAGAAATGCGGTTTGCAGAGTCCCAGACTCAGCACCTCGGAGAAGATTGGTTTTGAAACAGAAAGAGATCACCTAGTAACCGGGATAATGGCCTTCAGGACTTAGAGAAGCTCTCTTAGCCTCAATTCCTCTACCTGTGTAACGGGAGGAAATGCCTCCCTTCCAGGTTTTGGTAAGGATAAATGAATGGTGAATATAGATTGCCCAGCAAGTGCATCAACAGCAGCTCTACATGTATGTTCCTGACACCCCATCTTCAGCCTCAATCCAGCAGCCAGAGGGTAACCAGGAAAGGTAGAAAGAAAGATGGTAAAGAGGGAAGAAGAGAGGAGATGAGAGAAAGAAGGGGCAGGGGGAGGGGGAGAACGGAAGGCAAGTGAGATGCACCCCAGGCTTGTGTAGCCAAGTCTAGGGGGAGATTTTACACCACCGGAGGGAAGGGCTGAGGCTCTGTGGACCATCCCTGGTCTTCTTGGGCAGGCTTTTCCCATTTGGAACAGATTACGTGCTCCAGGTGCTTTTAATGACTCCTGGGTGTTGTTATGATTTCTGCAAAATCAAGGGAACTAATAAGGGTAGTTGGAGGTATGTGACCATTTTCTAAAATGTGAAGGCCCAGTGGCTTGGCAAAGGATGACAGCAGGAGGTCTTAATGAGTTAGACAACACATTAATCCCGGCTTGTTTCTCCTTTTAACTGTTTTTTTTTTTTTTTTTTCCTTGTGTGTCTTTGGCTGGCTCTAACAGCTGTTCCAACTGTGTAATTAAGTCATTTCTAAAAGAGCTGAGCAGCTGGGTCAGTACTATATGTTCCAGTGATCATTGGCTGTCAGGCTCAAGCTTAAATTAATATTCTAAACAGTTATTGAATTTCTGCTGCCCCATCTTCATGGAAACCAGCAAGTGGGATGAGACTGCTATTCAGGCTTCTACTTCTATCAACAAATTCAAGGAGGGATAAAATCCAGAGCCAGCCTGCTATGTCCAACAATATTTCTTAGACTAGCTGTTGATGTGAAAAGTAGATAAGACTAAATTTAGTCTGAGGAATTGGAAATGTGGCTGTTCACTGTAGGCTGACAGGACAATCATCACTCCACCACGCTGAGCTGTCTCTCTTTGCCTCTTGGCCTCATTTCCTTCCTGGATAATAAACATAAATTCCTTACAATGCAAAAGGGTTACTTTCTGGAGGTGCAAATTGAAATTTGCTAGCTGTATAAACTTATGAAATTAGTTTTGCAGGTGGAAGAAATCTTAATTAAAGGACTACTTTGAAATAATGGACAGTAATAAAATATTTTTTGTTATGTTCACCTTGGCACCAGCCACATTCATTTAATGATCTACTTTTCTTATTTAATGGATGGCATTAGATTAGCTTTCCCAACAGTTTCATTTCCAAAAAGTTAATGAAGTCAAAAGCTAAGTATATATAGTAGATCATTAGGTTTTCTGCTTAGAACAACCAATATTTGGGGTGCCTGGGTGGCTCAGTCGGTTAAGCGTCCAACTTCAGCTCAGGTCATGATCTTGCGGTTCATGGGTTTGAGCCCCGTGTCAAGCTCTGTGTTGACAGTTCAGAGCCTGGAGCCTGTGTCAGATTCTGTGTCTCCCTCTCTCTGCTCGTGCTCTCTGTGTCTCTCAACAATAAACAAATGTAAAAAAAATAAA
The DNA here is from genome assembly GCF_028749965.1 of Puma concolor. Lineage (NCBI taxonomy): Eukaryota > Metazoa > Chordata > Mammalia > Carnivora > Felidae > Puma > Puma concolor. Next base: position 49,195,556 of record NC_141672.1, read on the forward strand.
TAAATAAAAAGAACCGCCAATATTCCATAGTTCTTGATTCTGCTTTGTGTTTTGGAACAAGATGAGATTTATTAGAAAAACTAGTCCCTCTTTTTATACTAAATGCTCTATACTAGGAAATCATTTTAATGATCAGAATTGCAGAGGAAACAGCATCTCCTCCAAATAAGTAAATTGCCCAAATATCAGGTGTTTTTTGTGACTTTTCGTAAAAAGAATTGAATGAAAATAATAGATTTAATGTATGAGAATCAAAATTTGGGAATGTAAAAATTGATGTGTCACAACCCAGTCTTACCAGGGAGCTGGGGACAGGGTTTTAAGCATTTACTCAAGGCAGTAACAGGAGTAAAATTTAACTTTTTATAAAATCATTTTGTTTGCTTGTTTTCTTTTAATTTTTTTAATGTTTGTTTTTTTGAGAGAGAGAGACAGAGAGACAGAACACGAGAGGGGGAGGAACAGAGAGAGAGAGAGACACAGAATCTGAAGCAGGCTCCAGGCTCCGAGCTGTCAGCACAGAGCCTGACATGGGACTCGCACCCACAAACCGCAAGATCATGACCTGAGCTGAAGTTGGATGCTTAACCGACTAAGCCACCCAGGCGCCCCTTGTTTGCTTGTTTTAAGGTGGGACTATACCCACTTCTCTTCCATCAGGCTTCTTAAGGAAAGAGCACAGGATTTGGGTTCAAAGGCCTTGGTTTGCTAGTCAACAGGGACTAGATTTACAATTCCTGCCTGAAACAACCAAAAAGCAAAACAAAATAAAACAAAACTCCAAAAAAAGAAACAATGATTGGGGCGCCTGGGTGGCACAGTCGGTTAAGCGTCCGACTTCAGCCAGGTCACGATCTCGCGGTCCGTGAGTTCGAGCCCCGCTTCGGGCTCTGGGCTGATGGCTCAGAGCCTGGAGCCTGTTTCCGATTCTGTGTCTCCCTCTCTCTCTGCCCCTCCCCCGTTCATGCTCTGTCTCTCTCTGTCCCAAAAATAAATAAACGTTGAAAAAAAAAATTAAAAAAAAAAAAAAAAAGAAACAATGATCTTCAAAAATTTGAACACTGGGGAACAAAGGATTGTTACTCTTGAGACGTGATAAAAAGTGAAGTGAGTCTTACAATCTATGTAAAGTCAGTGCTATCCTACATAAAATCTCAGATGTTTTTCTCGTAGAAATCAAAAAGCTGATTCTAAAATATGTATGGAAATGCAAAACAACAAGAATAGTCAAAATAACTTTGAAAAAGAAGAGAAAATTTGGAGGACTTATACTACCTGATTTCAAGACTAATCATAAAGCTGTAGTAATCAGACAGTATGGTATTGGCCTAAAGATAAACAAATAGATCAGTGGGATGGAATGGAGATTGGAGAAACGGGGTTACATATATCTGACATGCAATTGACAATCAAAAAAGGTGCAAAGAAAACTCAACAGAGAAAGGACAGTCTTTTCTATAAATGATGCTGAAAAAATTGGCTATGCATTTGCAAACAAACAAACAAATAAGAAATTCAGCACACTCTCACATCATGTAAAAATTAACCAAAATGGATCAGAGGCTCAAATCATAGAACTTCTAGAACACATAGGAAAAAAAAAGAATCTTTGTGATTAGGCAGGCTTCTTAAATATGATCCATAAAAGACAAAATATGATCCATAAAAGACAAATTTTATAAATTTGACCTCATCAAAATTTAAAAGGTCCACTCTTCAAGAGACATGAAGAAGAGAATGAAAAGACAATCTACAGAGTGAGAAAACTATCTGAAAAATCACATCTGATACCCAAAATATTTAAAGAACTCTCAAACCTCAATAATTAGCAAATAACCTAAGTTTTAAAATGGGCAAAAGATTTGAATAGACACTTCACTAAAGAAGATGTATGAATGGCTAATAAGCACATGAAAAGATACTTACAGTCATTAGTCATGGAGGAAATGCAAATTAAGACCACAACGAGATCTCACTACATGTGAGAATATATAAAATGGAAAAGACTGACCATAGCAAGTGTTGGCAAAGATGTGGATAAATGAACTCTCATACACTACTGGTATGTAAAACATATAACCACTTTGGAAAACAGTTTAGCTGTTTCTTAAAAGTTAAAGTTTTTTTTTTAAAGTTAAATAAAGTTAAACTTTATTTCTTAAAGTTATATGATGTACCTATCATATAACCCAGATATTCCATTTCTAGCTATTAACCTAAAAGAAATGAAAGCCTATGTCCACGGCAAGGACTTGTACATTAATGTTTATAACAGCTTTATTCATAATAAACCCGAAACAGAAATAATCTAAATTTCCATCAAAGAATGGATAAATTGTGGTATATCCATCCAAAGGGATATATGTCAACTATAAAAAATGAACCACGGATGCACACAACATTAATGAATCTCAGGATAAGTGAGATGAAGCCAGACAAAAAAAAAAATGTGCACACTGTATGTTTCTATTTATATAAAATGGTATAAAATGAAAACCATAGTAACGGAAGGCAGATCAAAGTTTGCCTGGAGATGGTAGCATAGGGGTGGACAGGAAGGTGGGGTGGGGCAGGGGAAGGACGTCTAAAATGGCTGAGGGAATTTATGGGGCTGATATGGTCATTATCCTGATTATTGTGATGGTTTCACCATTTTATACATATCAAAACTTACCACATTTTACTTTAAATATGTGCAGTTTGCTGTAGTTCAGTTACACTTCAATAAAGTTATGGTTTTTTTTTTTAATTTTTTTTTTCAACGTTTATTTATTTTTGGGAACAGAGAGAGACAGAGCATGAACGGGGGAGGGGCAGAGAGAGAGGGAGACACAGAATCGGAAACAGGCTCCAGGCTCTGAGCCATCAGCCCAGAGCCCGACGCGGGGCTCGAACTCACGGACCGCGAGATCGTGACCTGGCCGAAGTCGGACGCTTAACCGACTGCGCCACCCAGGCGCCCCAATAAAGTTATGTTTAAAAAGGCCTATGTTGGGGCATCTGGGTGGCGCAGTTGGTTAAGCGTGACACTTGGGCTCAGGTCATCATCTCGCAGTTTGTAAGTTTGAGCCCCACATTGGGCTCTGTGCTGACAGCTCGGAGCCTGGAGCCTGCTTCAGATTCTGTGTCTCCCTCTCTCTCTGCCCCTCCCCTGCTCCCTCTCTCTCTCATTCTCTCTCAAAAATGAATAAATATTAAAAATTTTTTGAATAAATAAAATAAAAATAAAAAAATGAAAAGGCCTATGTTCGAGTCATAGTTACGTGATCTCGAACGAGTTTCTTGAACAAGTGTACCTGAATTCCCTTTGGCGTCAAAGGAAGGCAGTAATAACAAGCATGTCACAGAGGTGAGAACCTGTAATGACAGCCCTTGCTTGGAAAAGTACTACATCGATGGCGGGTACAGCATCTTGTCCTCCCTGTAAAGAACCTGATTTTACAATTAATCCCTCAGACAGTGTTCTCTCTCCAGGCTGTATCTTTTATCTTCAGAAATCAAAGGACATGATTTTTGAAGCAGAGGTAGTTCAATCTCTTAAAATGCCTTTATAAACCAAGTCCGACGAGGAGAAAGGAGAACACACAGGAGATTAAAAAGCAACAGCATAGCATGTGTAGCACTCAAGTGGAAATCACACTTGCCCGATCATCAATGCGCACAAGAAATTCAAACCATCTGGCCTAGGTGTGAGCCACCCCCCCTCCAACTCTCCCACATTCCCATGGCAAAAAAGTATAACAATTAAATAAATAAATAAACAAGCAAACAAATAAATAAATAACAAAGATCATATGCTTTGGAGTCGGACTTCAGATCAGATCCTGACTCGTCACTCACTGAGTCTGTGATTTGGACAGCTCACTCACTCTTGGCTGAGTCTCAGTTTCCTCACTTCTAGACCCATTACCTGTGTGGCTGGCTATGAGGAAGAAACATGAAAAATACCTTGGACAGCACCTGGCACAGGGGAGGTGCTCAGTAAAAGTTTAACAGACTAGACAGTGGTAGATCTTGAGTAGCAATCTCCTGGCCCCAGTTCAGTACTTCTTCTACTATCCTCTGCTGCTAGTTGCCTTTGCTACTCTGTGGCAGAGGGGCAATCAGATATCAGGAGTCTTAGCTCTCAGTCTGGCTTGTTACTGTGCAAGGTCATTTTTTTACACCACCATGAATCGGAATTCACTTATTAATTAGGGAAAAGGGCACCTAGAGATAAAATCATATTAGTTGCAGGAAAAAAATCCCTTTGGCCCCTCGTCCAATGCCATTAATTACCAGCTCAGTTCCCAGTGTCTCTCTACTGAAGCATTCTCTGACTGCTTCCGCCCCTCTGAGCCACAACCCTTTCAAGAGCTTTACACCAGGTAGCCCTGGTGCTGGACTGCAAAGGATGTTCTTCAGGTGCATAATTGCTGCTGTGGCAGCTCTGAACCACTAGATGGCACACAACTCTCTCCTTTCAGATGAGAAAAGCTAGCGAAGCCGTGGAAGGAAGTCTGAAACCAGGCATATTTCAAATCGGGTGAAAATGCATTTATTTTAAAGAGTTGCCCCCTTCGCTTTCAAATATGGCCAGGACAAACCAAAGAGCATGGAAGGAGATCATGCTAAGGCCTGAGAGACGATGGGAGAAGGGAGGCTGCGTTGGGGGGGGGGACCCAGAAGGGTTGGCAGAAGAGAGGGTGTGTCTTGTTGGTGTTTGCACCTGGTCTTGTTGCCTCCCTCCCTGCTCATATGCTGGCCAGAGCTCCTAACTCCAATATGGGTTATAGGGTTCCCTGTCCCTGACTGAGGGTCTCCTTGAGCCTTGACGAGACGTCAAGGTTCCTGAATTCCTCTTCTACTCCCATAAAGATATGTGTTCCTTACCTCTTTTCCCATAATGGCAAGGACATGGTTTTTACATTTTCCCGCATGTTCTCTGCTGCTGAGCAGCCACTCCAGATAGAACTTGTTGTTGTTACGCCAGTACAGGGATACACGAGTCTATTTTATCCTGTATTTCACCTGAATACACCCAGGCCCGGGCAGCAGTGGTCCTGCCCCTCCTACCAGCCACAGCTCCCTGCAGCCCCCTGCTGAGAGGGTCACCATCTTCCTTCCTTGTCCTTCCTTCTCCCTCAGACTCCACCAGCTGGCAAAAGGCATATTATGGAACCCAAAGCATTTGTAATACCTCCCCCAGGAGCTCATAAATCTCACTTGCAAAGAAGAGAACATTGCCATTGCCTAAAGTAATTCAAAGCCCTGCACTTAAATCTGGTGTCATCATCTTTCCTATCAAATCTTGAGGGAACGTGGTACGGACATACAGACAAATAATTGCAACATAAACCTGAGGGAGTGAGGAGGGCAGGTTAGAGATGATCGCCAAAGCCGAGTGAGTGGGAATTACCTAGTCCCTAGGCTGAGGAGAGGGGCTGGAATGAGGAAACACGTTCTCCTTGGACACAACGGCATGCGGGCTGGAGGTAAGGAATGGCAAATGCAAGCAACAGGCACAGGCAGTATTGTTGTGCTAGAGAGTGAAATGCAGACAGTCACTGAGGAAGCAGCCCCTGCGATAGGCACTTGCTAGATAGAGGGCCTCTTGTGCCAGAGGGAAAGGCTAGGCCTCTGGCTCTAAGTGGTGAACTGAACCACCGAAGAGTTTGATAAGGACAGTTTATATTCTGTTTTTTAATTAAAATTTTTTCGTGTTTATTTATTTTGAGAGAAAAAGAAAGAGAGAGAGAGCGCAGGGAAGAGGCAGAGAGAGAGGGAGAGAGAGAGAATCCTAAGCAGGATGTGCCCCTGATGTGGGGCTCGATCTCATGAACGATGAGATCATGATTTGAGCCGAAATCAAGAGTCAAATGCTTAAGCGACTGAGCCACCCAGGCACCCCACAACAGTTTATATTTCAAATAAGCTGCTCTTCCCCTAAGATGAAGGACAGATTTAGGAAAGATATTCCTGTGTCCTGGGAAACCAGTCGGGATGCTATTGCAGTAATTCAAGCAGGAGATGATGTGACCTGAACTAGGACAGTGGTGAAGGCAGAGAGGAGCATTGAGAAGGTCCGTATAAGAGGACCCTGTCAACCAACTGAATGTGAGGGACCAGGGCAGACCCCTAAGTGTCCAGCTTACAAGAGTAAGGAGATGTGGGATCAAGAGGGAGAGCTGATTTGGAAGGAAGGTGATAAAATAGGACGTGTGCATGTTGAATCTGAAGTGCTCAGAGGACATCCAGCTGGAGATGACCAGCAGGCAGGTGCAGCCGAAACCTGATCAAGGGCCTGGGCCAGCAATATTTATTTGGGAGACAGCAACAGATGAGTGTGGTTAAAACCAGGACAGTGGATGACCTTGTTCTGGCATGGAGTGAAGAGGAAGAAAAGCAGAGGGTCAAGGAGTGGGTCAGTGCTGATTCCTTTACCATTGACATTGAGGGGATAAGTAGCAAAAGAGAAGCTATTGGAAAGAGAAATCCATAAGGGAGACAGAGAAGAAATGGCCGGGAGGTGTAAGTGGGAGCAGGAAAGTGCTTTGCCATAGACTCCAAATGATTAGAAGGAAGGAGTCAATGCATTCAGTGCAGCGGAGAGGCCCAGCAAGGTGAGGAGTGTGGACTCTCCACACTGCCTGGAGACGGGGAGGCTGCAGAAGGCTGATGGCAGCGGACTGGAGAGCCAAGGGAGCTTGAGAAAGCGGAGACGGCGAGGGCAGATTACCTTCTGGGCGCACTGGCTGAGAAGGGGAGGAGAGAGGTGGGCGATGGGGTGGTGGCCCTGGGGTGGGGGCCTAGCAGGGCTGAACTGAATATAAGGCAATGAAGCTTCTGTTACTTGCTTGATTTTAAAGTACAGGCATTTATTTTTTACCTTGTCTTTTGAAATCATTATAGATTCACAGGAAGTTGCAAAAACAGTACAGAGAGATTCTACGTGTCCATCACCCAGCTTCACCCAATAGTAACAGCTTACTTTGCTGTCATATATGTTATGAAAACCAGGAAATTGACATTGCTAAAACCTATAGACCTTCAACAGTTTTTACATGCACTTATGTGTGCATGAACAGTTCTGTGCAACTTTACCATCAGTATAGATTTGTGCCACCACCACCGCAATCAAATACAGAACTGTTCCAGCACCACAAAGGACTCCCTCAAATTATCTAACCTCTGGTGACCATGAGTCACTGTAATTGTCATTTTGAAAATATTAAAGGAATGCCATTACATAGTATTAACACTTAGAGACTGTCTTCTGTCACTCAGTCTAATGTCCTTGAGACCATCAATGTTGTTGCAGTTATCAAGAGTTTGTTTCTTTTTATTACGGGGTAGCATGTGTCATACGGGAATATCACCCTTAGTTCAGCCATTTACTTCTTTGAAAGGCATTTGGGGTGTTTTCGGTTTGGGGTTATTAAGGATAAAAGCTGCTGTGAACATTGTATATAAGTACAGGAGACATTTTTGTGATATTAGCTTACATTTCTCTGAAATATTTGCCATATTTGTATCGTATGTTAAGTGTATGTGTAGTTTTATAAGAAACATCAAACTATCTTCCAAAAGACTATACCATTTTGCGCTTTCAATAGCAATTTATGAGTGATCCAATTTTTCCATATTCTCACCAGCACTTGGTATTGTCAGTATTTTTCGTGTTAGCATTTCTTTTTTTAATTTTTTTTAATGTTTATTTATTTTTGAGACAGAGAGAGACAGAGCATGAACAGGGGAGGGTCAGAGAGAGGGAGACACAGAATCCGAAACAGGCTCCAGGCTCCGAGCCGTCAGCACGGAGCCCGACGCGGGGCTAGAACTCACGGACCGCGAGATTGTGACCTGAGCCGAAGTGGGCCGCTTAACCGACTGAGCCACCCAGGCGCCCCTCGTGTTAGCGTTTCTAATAGGTGTAGGATATAGGAAGCTTTTGTCTGTGTTGTGTTTTGTTTGTTTGAAGGTTTTTTAGCAAAGGTGGGCCTTCGGCACGTCTGTGGGTGGAGGGGAAGCAATGAGCCGCGATAATGGATCGGAGGTCCAGGACAAAGGAGATGAGCGGACGTAGTCCGGAGAAGAAGGAAGAGGCGGGGCGGGATGAGCTTGGACCGCAGGATGTGAGCCTTACTTCTGACACCACAGGAAAGAATGTCAGGATGGCTAAGTGGGTAGAGATAAGCTGTAAGTGAGAGGGTGAAGAGTTGACTCTAAGCAACACGGCAGATGAGACAAGATTACAGGTGGAAGGCCCTGGAGAACATTGTCACCTGGTGGGTAGCAGCGTAGGCTCTGGAGTCGCGCTGATCTGGACTCCAATACCAGCTCCCCCAGCTCTCACCAGCTATGTGACCTCGGGCACACTACCCGATGTCCCCAAGTACTTGGTGTCCTCATTCATAAAATGGGGCAGTAACAGGCCCTCTCTTATAGGACTACTGAGAGAACTGAGTAGGGTTCTCTGCACCCTACCAGTGTAGAGTGGCAATGATGATGGTCACGCAGCAAATCAAATAACTAAATACGCCAGAGAAGTTCATGGTCCAAACAGTTTGATAATTCGGGGTTTCTCTGCCTTTCTACTGCTTCTCACAAACTAAAAATAACTTGAGGGTAGGCAGCATATGTCTTCCTTTTCTTTGTTTCCCAAGTATCCAGTTCAATTCATTCCTCCTAGAGGGCTCTCAGTAAAATGCTTTAGGTGATGGAATAAATGGGTGGCAGTCATCCGGGCAACAGCTCAGACTCCTGACTCTCAGGCTGCGTTCTCCTTCCACCACACCACCCCTCCTGGTGGGGCTCTCACTTCTGTGGTTGCTACCCCCAACACACTAATCTCTCTCTGTGATCACCAGACGAATAATGAGTCCTTGAACTGGGCTCTAGATCAGTTCTGAAAATGCAAAACTCTATTATTATACACGATTAAAGTCAAGTGACCATTTGTGTTGGTTACAAATTACCCAGTATGAAAAATGAAAAAGGAAAGACAGATTGTTGGACAGACTTCTTTGAAAATTCCCGTTTTTTTTGTTTTAAGTTTATTTATTTTGAGAGAAAGAGAGTATGAGCAGGGGAGGAGCGAAGAGAGAGGAAGAGAGAGAAAACCCAAGCAGGCTCTGCGCTGTGTGGAGCATGGGGTGGGGGGGCACTCCAACTCACAAACTCATGAGGTCATGATGTGAGCCGAAATCAAGAGTCCCACGTTTCACTGACTGAGCCACTCAGGCGCCCCTTGAATTACCTGTTTTTAGGATCACTTGCATCCTGGGAGGGCTTTAACTTCAGAAAGTTCAACAGGTTCAATGTCCGAGGGTTGAGTAGACCCAACTCGCTGGGTTGCATCCTCAGTGGGTTCAGGTGCGCAGACAGGTGATGGCCGAGTGCGGTCTAGGCCAAGGAGAGAAAGGCCGCGGCCCGAATATAGCCGCACCCATGCGCACCTGTGTCGAGTTACTTTTTTTCAACCTTCGTCCCCACCCCAACCTTCAAAAAAAAAATGTCTTGTAAAAACACCCAACTTCCTGTCCATCTCTCTCTCTTCCACACCCCACCCCCCCCCCCCCCCCCCCCCCCCCCGCCTCCTCCCTCGGATGAGATACATAGAAATGCAGCTAAAATGCCGCCTGCAGGCGTTCAGGGGAGAGGGGCTCCGACAAAACGCGTAAGCAATGGAGGCAAACCAAAGAAGTTGGAAAATCCACAAACTACAGATCACCCCCTCCTCACAATGTTCCAGTCTTGGCAACAGAGGCTCCGCCGGCGGAGGTGGAATTTAACTTTTCCCGGGACTCTCTACAGCCCAAAAGCACTGGGTCCTGCCCAGCAAACCACTCGCTCTGGCCACCAGGGGTCAGGCTGCGGCCGGGACACCCCCGGGCTGAGCTCCGCCCCCCGCTGTCCCCCAGGCCCCGCCCGCGTCCCGGAGAGCTCACCCACACCGGGCCCAGCGCGCCCAGCCCTGGCCTGTGGGATTCCTTTCCCGTTTGTCACAGAGGCTGCCTGGGGTTGAGTTAGGTCCGCGAGGGAATCGTGCCCTCACCTCCATTTAAGTTTGAGAACCACTCACCTAAGGATCACGTGGGGCGGGGGAGGGGGGCGGAGGCGGCGCTTATTCTGGGTCCTGCTTGTGGAGGCAGACTCGGTAGGAGGGTTTGGGCCCCAGAATCTGCGTTTTACGCAAACTCTTTTGAGTAGTTCTGACGTGGGTGGTGCAGGGCCACACTTTGACAAGATGCTGCTTTAAGCGATTATTCAAACGAGGGCAATCCCTAAGTGGAGGGATTTGGCTCTGTGCCTTGCCCGACTTAAGTAGGCAGGTGGGATGAGGCATCAGATGTGTGGTCTCTGGCCACTTGAATAAACACCCAAGGTGAGGGGCGCCTGGGTGGCTCAGCCTGTTGGGCGTCTGACTTTGGCCAGGGTCATGATCTCGCGGTTGGTGAGTTTGAGCCCTGCGTGGGGCTCTGTCCTGACAGCTGGGAGCCTGAAGCCTGTTTGGGATTCTGTGTCCCCCCCGCCCTTCTTCTGCCTGCGCGCTCTCTCTTAAAAATAAATAAATAAACATTAAACACACACACACACACACACACACACACACACACCACCCAAGGTGGGATGAAGGAGGGTGAGGATGAAGGAAAATTCTTACTCCCTGGTGCCAGATGAAGACCACCACTGCCGCTGGCTCTTGCCCTCTCCTGATGTCCTTCATGGTCTGTGTTCCTTCTAATTTCCAGGCACCGGTTTCCTTGTTTCATCCCCTTTGATGTGCCTCCCTCCTCCTCATTGCTCAGCAAAAGCATCCTGGATTAGAGGCAGCCAAGCTCTCTGCTCAGGAAACTGTGTGTTGTCCTCACCTGGTGCTAAGATACAATTTGCTCCTGGAGCACCCTGATGTCCTAACTGCTTTGCAGGGCGGAGTGGGGGATGAAATACAGCATCAAATATGCTCATCCATGGTAAGATGCAGCCCAGTTCCAGAAATCATAAAAAAAAAAATATATGTTTTAGAATTGAGAGAAGTTTCTCTCTTCTTCTCATCATCTGATGTTACTGTATTCATTCAACTCAGATTCACAGAGTACCTTCTGTGCCAAGAAGTTGCTCCAAGCGCTGTGGGAGAGTTAAGCCAGATTCATAGTGTGGTTGCCCTCACACGGCTGAAAATGAAAGAATAATAAATGAATTAGTGAATCAGAGTTGGAGGTTGTGACCGGTGCCATTAAAGAAATAAATAGTATTATGTGGCAGAAATGCCATGGAGGGACCCATTTCAGCTGGGTGTTCAGGGAACTTTCTGCGGAGGGGTCATGGAATTGAGGTTGAAATGAGGAGAAGGGCTTGAGGTAGAATATTCCAGGTAGAGAGTACTTTCTTGCGGTTCCAGCTGAGCTCACCCGGCAGCTTGGCCCATGGTGGCAGAATTTCAACTCATTGCTTAACATGTTTTGACCACGTTTTGAGTCACATGATGCTAGTTCATCAGGATGCAGCTGTGAGCAAGAATGCCGTGGTTTCTGCCCTCCTAACGCTGATAAGTTGGTGCAATTTTTATTTATTTAAGTGTTTATTTATTTTGAGAAAGAGCTTGAGAGAGCAGGGGAGGGGCAGAGCGAGAGGGAGAGAGAGAGAATTCCAAGCAGGCTCCATGCTCAACGCAGAGTGTGTGCTCGATCTCAAACTGTGAGATTATGACCTGAGCCGAAATCAAGAGTTGAATGCTTGATTGACTATGCTACCCAGGTGCCCCTAACCTGGTGTAATTTTTTTAATTTTTTTTTTTTTTTGAGAGAGATTATGTGAGCGGGGGCGGGGCAGAGAGAGAGGGGCAGAGAGAGAGGGGGACAGAGGATCTGAAGCAGGCTTTGGGTTGACAGCAGAGACCCCAATGTGGGGCTCGAACTCATGAACTGCAAGATCAGATAACTAACTGAGCCACTCAGGTGCCCCACCTGGTGTAATTTTTAGAGATAAGGTTCTGCTGATGTTCAGTTTCTACATTTACCACTTATCTTCATCACAGAAAATCTATTTTAGTTTGGGACAGTGTGGCCCTTCTGGGGAGGCCTTTGTGACTACAAATACCAAAACCCGATGGGAAAACCATCTGTTGGAGGTCTCCAAGAAACTGAATACAATGTCCGGTGACTCATATTAAAGAAAGAAAAGCCACGGATCACAACCTGCCCATTTTGGGGGGAAGAAAGCTTTTCTTTGCTCTCTAGCATTCCCTTCATACCATCCCATCTCACCAGTTCTGGGTGAGAAGAAGAAATGGGTTCCCAAAGTAGAGCTCATATCTTCCATAACTGAATTCAGCCCATTCAGGCATTGTCATTTTGGGAGCCATCTATTGGAGCTGAGCAAAAGCACAATGGCCACGCCTGCCCAGACTTCTCAGACCTCAGAGGGGAAAGAACTCTTTGCCTTTGAATCCCTCAGTTGCCTTTTTGAGTTTCTGACTGAAGATAAGTGATGGGATAAAAGTAGCAACAATCAATAGCAGAGCTTTGTTCCCACCCTTCCCAGGAAGCCCTGACTTCTCCTACAGCATGAATTGGTAACTGACAGGTGCTGCCAACCCCCTGGCAAAAAGCAGATTTTTACCTCTGGGTTTCAGAAAGTTCCTGCTGCTTCTGAATTGCTAATAAGGAAGAAGAGAAAGCTGAAGTAGGGAGAGGACTGCCCCGAGGCCACAGGCAGGCCAGGCTTGGTCTGGAACTGGCACAGCGGGGCTTGTGGGGGTGGCCGTGGTGGAGGAATGAGTGGGAGAAACAGAATCCTGGGCCTTAAAACGCCTGCAGGTTCTGATCAGCTGGTGTGCTGCGAGGCCTGGAAATAAATCTATCTTAAAAAAAAAAAAAAAAAGTCTTTGGAGCTTCTGAAAATCATTCAGGTTTGTAAACACTTGAACTAGGGGATAGACTGATCAACAATCTCCTGCTTATCATTGTCTCCCATCCAGACAGGCTCTGTGTCTCCACCCACTCCCTCCGAATACAAGACCTCGGGTTCCATCTTCTGCCCCACTTTTTGTCTTAGCCCCCTGAGACTGGAGGCTGAAACCTGAGTCAGCCCCAAGCCCATGCCAGGTGGAGGAATTGCCTTGGTCCGTTTCAGTAAAGGCTTTGAGTTACCAGACACCCATCTGCTGGCTGTTCTCACCAAGGAAACGGCAGCCAGATCACTTTCACTGGGCATCAACCCCACATGTCCCAGTGTGCAGGGAGGAAGGGAGATTCGTCCCACCTTCTGGCGCTTTCACTACAAACAACTCCCATGTGGCTGCCCAAAGCCTTTTGCATTAATAGGCCAACACCTCCCAGAATAGCCTGCAAGGAGTTATCAGGAAGAGTCCATACCCAAAGGAAAAGCCTCCCTCTTCCATTCTACCTCCTGGGCTCACATCCATACCGTGTTCATTGGAGATAAACTTAACAGCCCGTTCCTCAAAATGAAGACTGACGGCCACCACACTTGCTTCCATTTGCTGATTCTTTTCTCTTTATGGTCTCTGGGAACCCAGGGTTCTGTGCTAGTGACTGAAATAACTTTTTAAATTCTTAAAAAGAATTTTAAAAAATTTTAAGTTAATAAGTCTACATTATTTGAAAGTGCTATCATGCCTCTAACAAAAAATAACAGTTTCCTCTTCCCTCCCCAGATGCTAACACTTTCAGTTCTTAAGGTGGTTCTAGAAGTAAAGTATTTACCTCCATATTTGAAAGTAACATTCTCACAAATATTTGTACACTGCTTTTTCAATTTGGAATGTTCTCTGTCAACTTCTTGTTATGAAAGATGAGAAGATACCACTTGTATACACATTCACTCTCTCTTCTAATACTGAAGGTTCTCTGGTCCTATCCAACAGAGCTTAAACAGCAAGCCTTTAAATATTGAAAGAAAAGGGCGGTTCAGTACTATACCCAGCAAAAATCTCTTTCAAAAACAAAAATGAAATAAAAAAATAAAAAATGGAAATCTTTCAGGCAAAAAGAAAATACCAGATGAAACACTTTATCTGCACAAAGAATGAAGAGTCCTAGAAATGGTATATATGTGGGTAAAGATAAAACACAATTTTTTTCGTATTTTAAATCTCTTTAAAAAATAACTGATCATTTTAAGCAAAAATAAGAACAATGTATTATGAAGTTTATAACATACGTAAAAAGTCAAATGTACTGCAATAACAAAAAGACCCGTATAAATTTCTTATACTATATTTGAAGTGGTGTAATATTATTTTTTTAAGTTTATTTTTGAGAGAGAGAGAGACAGAGCATGAGTGGGGAAGGGGCAGAGAGAGAGAGGGAGATACAGAATCCATAGCAGGCTCCAACGGTCCGAGCCATGAGCACAGATCCCGATGTGAGGCTCGAACCCATGAACCATGAGATCATGACCAGAGCTGAAGTCGACGCTTAATTAACGCAGCCACCCAGGCACCCCTGACATAGTGTAATATTATTTGAAGGTGGATTATGATAGCTTAATGGTGTATACCATAAACTTTAAAGAGACTACTAAAAATAAAGAGGCATAGGAGAGAAAATGAAATAAAAATCACGAAGCCCAAAGAAGGCAAAGGGGAAAAAAAAAGAAGGGAGAATAGGACAAGTGAAAGCAAAGAGAACATTGGAACATTTAAACCCAATCATATCAATAATCAATTAAGTGCAAAATTGACCAGAGACATTTACAAGGAATAGCCTAGAATTTTTTTTTGAAATACAGACCCAATGAGAACACGTTCACTTTTCCAGATGCAGAAAACACCACAGAATTCCTGTTATCAATGGTAGTGATGACGAATTGGCAAATGTTTTCTACAAAGGCCAAACAGTAATATTGAGGCTTTGCAGGCTCTATGGCTCCGCTGATAGCTACTTCTCTCTGCCCTTGTAGCCTGAAAGTGGGCCTAGATGACAGGTCAGCAAAGTGCTGGCCGAGTGCCGCTGAGGAGGGAGAGAAACCAGTGCTTGCTGTCTCCATTTGCTCTCCCTCTCCTGCTTCTTCCCGCTCTGTGCAGCTCTTTTCTGGGACTCAGCCCTGTGAACTCTAGCTACCTTGGCCTCCTCAAATTCCCACCCTGTTTTCTCAATTCTGGGAGACCACTGGGGTCTGCTTGGTTCCTCCTCCCTCACTGAGGCCTGGAAACCCTCTCCAGGCCGTGAGCTGCAGCAGCGATAACTTTATGTTTGTCCTTCTGGGGCTTCCTCTACCGCGCTATGGTAGAAGGTTTAAACACTTTTTCATACATATTTTTTCTCTTTTTAAAGTTGTTTAAGGTGAGAGGGTAGCACTGCTCCTATTACTCCATCATGGTTACGATGTTTCATCGTTGGGATTTTGATTGAAATTGATGGGAAAAAATGATATAATTGAGTCTTTCCTTTTAGGAACATGGGGTATTAATTTAGGCCTCTTTTAAATTTCCCCAGTAGCTTTCGTGGTCTTCCACACTCACTTTGCTGTTGCCTTTAAAGGCCCCGATAGAGTCTCCTTTGCTTCTCTCTTAGCATCTTATTTATACCCTGTAGCAATGCAGGGACAGAGTTTCAATAAGACCCTGGGGCTTCTGCTTCTTCCCACCTGTAGATCAGAAGAAGGTCTGTGACTTGATCTTAGGGGTTGGCTTCATTCCAGCTGACTCTCATGATGGCAGAGCAGGATTGAGCAGCTCTGGACCGGGGCCTGGGTTGTGGATGGGAAAACCCTAGAAACATCCCTCGTGGAACCGCAAGGCAGAAACTGGCTTAGAGCTGCTTCGTTTTGGCATAGCTTACCTGAAGCCTTTTTCTACTTTTAGCTACAGTTGGGCATGGATGTACCCTGAGACGTAAAACCTGAAGATTGAATGATTGGTCTACTGGGAGTGCTATCTTCTGTATCTGGTTGTCGGGTCACTCCATCTATCTTATTTATACTCTGGGCCTCTTTGTTGGTGGTTACTAATGCACAGGAAAAAATCATCTCTAATAATATCTCTGGGATAAACAGGCATTTGTGGGCTAGTTAGGGAACTTGGCGACGTTGTGTTCTAAATACCAAACAACCAATTTAGAAGCAAACTTGGAACATAATTCCTTTCTAAGTTGGGAACTATCTGTTTTTATAAAATCCATCTCTTGCCATAATAACAGTAATAAAGTGAGGAGACCTTCACAGACTAGGGTTCACACCAGATGGGTAAACACCCATCGTAAGTAATGAGTTGGTTAATTATAGCTGTGCCCTGTTTATAGACCTTCGATTAATCTCTTGAGTGTACATAACTCCATCACCCACAATGTCTCATAGCATTTGAGGAGGACTTTCCAGAGGTCAGGCTCCTCCATTAATTCAGAATGAATGTGTTAAGAATCAAAGAGCTAGGTGGAAGTTAGCTTACTTCTTTCCATTATTCTCAGTAGCGATCAACTCATACAAAGCATCAGAGGAATGACAAGGCAAATGAAAGTGGCAGGGAGGAGATTTGGAAGTATTTTACTGTACTCACATAACCTCCACTCTCATACTTAGCAAAATAGTTATGTGTAAGTAACGCCCAGCTCTCTAGAATGTGGGTGTATTCAGACTTCCTGGGATGATGAGTTCAGTGCCTTGCCTGAACGTTGGTCCACTCTCTGACCTCTTTATCAGTAAAAACATTATCATTCTCACAAAATGCAATATGCTGGGACACTCTGGAGACCCAGTGCACCCCAAGTGTGGATCATGCTAGTTCAGAGCAAGTAGTCTGCTTGGTCTGTATTGCTCGGGCTCACTGTAGACAAGTGGGTGCACATTAGCTAGCCTCCCTTGCTGAACTTTTCCTAGTACCGTATGCCCACCCAGACCAAACAAATGACAAGCTCTGGTCTGGGCCCTAGGCATCGCTGTTTTAAATTCTCCAGGTCAGTCTTCTGTGCAGCCCAGCTTGAAAACCTATAGACTAGAGTAGTTGTGGCCATTGTGCCAATTTTTAACATTGGAAGCATCCGTGCAGAGTAGATTGTAATTCATTCTGTAAAGCAGTAGTGAGCTTTCTGGTCTTCCCAGGGACGTTGCCAAGTATGGAAACTTGCCTATTTCTCCAGTATTTAGCTTAGAACGTAATGTGTGTGTGTGGGTGAGAGAGAGACGTGAGATGGGGTGGGGGGGGGGGGGAGAAAGAGAGAGAGAGAGAGAGAGAGAGAGAGAGAGAGAGAGGTGTGAGGGAGGCATAGCTACATAAGTTTCGAATCTTTCTTCTCCCTGCTGCCACATCCTTGTTCAGATCATCATCTCTCCAGTCCTGCTCCCCTGTCCCTATCTTCTACTGGCACTGATCCCATTATTTCTCTCAAATAATGTCTTTCAAACATGTCTCTTTCCGTTTATAACCCCCTTCAATGGCTCCCTGTCCAGAAAAAAAAAAAAAAACCAAAAAAAAACAAAAAAAAACAAAAAAAAAAACAACTCAGTGTCCTCCTCTGGGCACCCAGAGCCTTTCACGACTAGTCTGGGGAGAGTCGTTACTCAAGCCTAAAGGCCCCTGAATGGGCACTATCATCCATGGCTTCTAATCTTTGCGTGGACAGTTTGTACCTCACCCCCATCTGCCAGAAGTCCCCCTTCAAGGCTCTTCTATGTTCTTCCCACCTCCCACTCCCTACTACCACCCCCCAGGTCTCCACTGCTTCTGTACCAGAGTACTACCCAAATAATGCTTCTATAGGTCTGGCATAGGGGTGCTTTAAAAAGGTGGGCAGGGGCGCCTGGGTGGCGCAGTCGGTTAAGCGTCCGACTTCGGCTCAGGTCATGATCTCGCGGTTCGTGAGTTCGAGCCTCGCGTCGGGCTCTGGGCTGATGGCTCAGAGCCTGGAGCCTGTTTCCAATTCTGTGTCTCCCTCTCTCTCTGCCCCTCCCCCGTTCATGCTCTGTCTTTCTCTGTCCCAAAAATAAATAAACGTTGGAAAAAATAAAAATTAAAAAAATAAATAAATAAAAAGGTGGGCAGGGGTGCTTGGGTGGTCAGTCGGTTAAGCATCTGATCTCGGCTCTGGTGGATGGTTGAGTTGAAGCCTCACATCAGAGCTCTGTGCTGACTGCATGGGGCCTGCTTGGAATTCTTTCTCTCTCTCTCTGCCTCTCCGCTGCTCATGCACTGTCTCAAAATAATTTTTTTTTTCTTTTTAGAAGTGTGCAGGGACGCCTGGGTGGCTTAGTCGGTGAAGCATCGGACTTCAGCTCAGGTCTTGTGGTTCATGAGTTCAAGCACCACGTCGGGCTCTGCGTGGACAGCTCAGAGGCTGGAGCCTGCTTCGGATTCTGTGTCTCTCTCTCTCTCTCTCTCTCTGCCCTCCCCTGCTTGTACTCTCTCAAAAATAAATGAAGCATTAAAAACAATTTTAAAAACAGTGTGCAAATAAATGTCATTTATCACATTATCCAAATTGTAAGTCTGTCTTCCCTATCAGATTCTGAGCTTTCTCTGAGTGTAATGGATAACGTGGTATGTGTAGTAGAAAAAGCAAAGCTTTTGGACATGGATTTGGGCTTAAAACTCTGCTCTCTGTTTATGAACTGTAGGATCTTGGGGAAGTTTAACCATTTCCTCAGCTGTAACATGAGTTGACTACTTGAAGGGCTGTGAAGGTTAGACTTGACGTGTGTAATGGCAGATACAGAGCAGGTGACCAGAAATGTTCTTTTCCTTGACTCCAATTTACTCACAATTTACCAGATACACTGCAAAATTCATGAGTTTACCCCTCAGCAGAAAGCTTTTGTTTTGGACTGTAGGCTTCCGAATGGCCACATGGCTCAATTCTACACAAGTTAAAGGCTTGTTAGAAGATCGGAAAACACCCACCCTCCTTTCTCCCACCTTAGTGATCAGGGGCATGTTATAACTATTACGTTATTAATCCCCCAAATAGTCCTTGGAATTATTAATCCCACGAGAGCCAAGAAAACTGGAGTAACGAGAAGATAATGGACGTTCTTTCACAAGGACAGCCAGGCTTTTCGGTGCTTTCGACGCCCGTCTACTGACCGCCAGCTCCGGCCTCTCCCCCTGATGCCGCTTTGCTCTCACGCCCAGCCTTGCGATACGCATGCTTTTAAATGTAACCACTTACTTTTTTAAAATTAAAACACGCCAATGATGATTATTTTGAGGGAAAAGTTAAAGTAGTCATTTTAATTTAAAAAAATAAAAAATTGTATCTTATCGAGTGCTTTTAGCCCCACAGCTCAGGCCTGCACAGCGGCTGGCTGCCACTGCCTCTCTGAGCTTCGGTTCCTTCGTCTCTAGGTCGAGAATGAGAACAGACCCCGCCGTATGCAAACACGAGGATGAAGGAGTTAATATGTGAACTCCTCACACACGCAGAGCAGGAGCAGGGGCAGCTCAGTCCCCACCAGCTTCGCCACGGGGGGCTCCGGGCTCAGAATCCTACCACCGCAGACCCTTACATGTTCCTCAACATGGCCTATTATAAGAAAGAAGAACATAAAGAAAACATTCACTCTTTAATGCTTCTTGCTTAATTGAGAACTCTTAAAAAAAAAAAAAAACGGCACTTTAAAGACAAATAAAAAGTAACTTTATTGACTGCTAATCTTACCATGAAATGCCTATAAGAAATCATTACAAAATAATGCAGTTTTCTTTTACACACTTTTGGTATCTTCCTGATATGATGATCCTTTCACAGAAAGGATTATTTACAGTTTATGTAGATATAAAGCTCATTGTTGCAAATACAAATGTCGCTGTATCGAGGCAGTATATACCAACTGGTATACCAACTAGCGATGATATTAACAAATGCAGAATAAATAACAGCTTCATACGTTTCTTTTCCTTTTTTATTTTTTAAAACAATTTCCAAATACAAAACGTAGATAACCAAAATGGATTTTCATATACATATATATAATTCTGCCACAAATAGAGGATCAAAAAGCAAAAATGTTCCTTAGCATGTTTCATTTTTGAAAACCCACAAGACTATGCATAAACCCAATTAGAAAGAGGGTGTGCAAAACCACCAATAATGCTGGCAGAACCCTGAAGACCTGATTCTGGCTGAAGCACAGAGAAACTAAAGCGCTACATACTGAATTAAATATGCTTTTGCCTCGATGTTGCAAGAAACGCTAAGAGCTAGGGAAACGCACCACATTATGATCTGGGCTCTTGAGAGTTAAACTTCCTAGGATTTGTCCCTTAAGCATCTATAAGAAATGGTGGACTATTTAACGACTTACTTATAAGTGAAGCTGTCATTAGATGATCCTTCTACCCTTTCATACAGAAGACTGAGACACTTGTACATTCTGGTATCTGAAAACTTTGGTTCTTTTAAAACTTTTGATAAAAACAAAATAATCGCATGACTACAAAACTCTATAGAACTTCTGTTCCTTTTTCCAAGTGTCGGGTTGAACTGATTCGATTGGGATTGCAGTGTCCACACTGGCCTGCCCCATCCGCACACAGGCGTCCGAGCACAGCACAGGTGAGGCTTGTCCACACTCCCCTTATGTTCATAATACTGACTCCCGCCCCTGGGGAACACTGCATGTTCTGCTGTACCCTAAATCGATTTCTTTGTTACCTGAAAACTTAATTTTGTATAAAAATATGACTGTTTCTCTAGAAAATAATATATAGTTTTTTTTTTTAAGAAAACCTGGCAGATAGAAAAAATGGTGTATCAAAATATGGTAAACAAATGTCGTTAAATACGAAATCATTACAAACATCTCATAGAAAGACATTGTGCTAAAGTTCTCTCCTGAAGTGTGAACAACATTGTTTCTGTACACCTAAAGGTTGATCAATTCACTCTCCTGATGAGGTTTCATTATATATCCTAATAGCAGTGGCAGTAACTGTTAAAACTGGTCCTTTCTCAAACACTGACATTTTCTGTATACCTTAACTTCAAAATTAAGAAAAAGACACCCTCTGGAGCAGTGGTTTTAAACCCTGTAGCATATTAGCTCCATCTGGAGAGCTTTAAAGGAAAAGGCAATTCCACCTGGACCTCACTGCAACAGACTGATTTTATTGGTCTGAAGTGGGATCCAGACAGTGTTATTATTTTTAAAGCTCCCCAAATAATTCTAGTGTGCAACCAGGGTTGAGAATCATAGCAAAAGACACATGGGAAAACAGTTGTTCTTAACTCTGCATATATTAACTGATTGTCTGTAGGTATCATTCATTCAGTGACACCTCCTCCATATTAAACAAGAATGACTATGTACACAAAACAGTCATGGAAGCCAAAATGAAGCGTTAGTAAGCTGTAAACACATATAAACACATACAATCTCAGGTATTTATATATGTATAACATATATGTATAGTTAGGGTGTTTTGCTTAAGCAGAAACAAGCATTACTACAATTTGTTGTTGATTTAAAAACAAAACAAAACACCAAGCAGAAACATTTTCTAAGACGTTTCCATAGTTTTAACAGAAACTGGTTTTACAAACTCTACAAAACGCATGAAGATGTGAACACAACGAGTTACTCGGACGAGAAACTAGCTGGGTCCCAGAGCTTTCGCGAAGAGCAGGAGGAGGACAGGGCACTGACCAGGCATGAAGGAGTCACAAGGCATCACAGCACACATAGCCTTCTGGTTATTGCTTCATTCATGTCTTCTTGGCCCCGGGCTGCATTTCTGTTATGTACATATCTTTGGCTTGCTAGAACTACAAGATTTTGACCACTTCATTAGTGTTCACTTTGGGACAGCCCCAGCGAGGCGGCAATGGCTATGTACCAGGCAATGGTTTCTCCCTTAAAAGGAGAGACTCTCCTTTCTCTCCTCCCTCAAACCACGTGCATGAGGGAGTCTCACACACACACACACACACACACACACACACACACACACACACACACACACATTTACAAGCAAACAAATCAATCTAATAACATCTTTCACATGATAAAAAATGTGATGTCGTATGATCAAAATGAAAAACAAAACGAGGGACAAACACACCACAATTCAATATTCTGAAGGCTTGGTAACCAGTAAAGCACGTTTCCTTCCAAAGGGTCACGAACTTCCGGGCACTTGTCTTGCTGTACCTTCTCTGCAGTTCTTTTCTCTCTGTGTAATACTTAAAGTGCAATTGTCCCAAGGCTTTTATTTCCATTGCAAATATCATAAAGAAAGAGCTATGTGGTGGTCAGGTGAAGAAAATATGGCACGATACTTAAAGAGAGAACCCGTGGCTTCTCCGGCCTCCAGCAGACAGCAGGCTGCCTGTGTGGCTAGCTACACGCAGACGTACTTTATACAACAAACTCTGGAACTTCGTCATGAGTGAGATCCAGAGAAAAGTACTTGCTGGTTCTTTTGACTGGAAAAGCATCTTGGATGTTGACACACTGCTGAGCCAAGCAGCTGTTGCAGTAGAGGCCTTCCTCATCCAGTTCGTGGCCACACCCGAAAGTGTAGCTCTGAGCAGTGTCTTGACATAGACCTGCAATGCGCAGGAAGTCTTTCTGGTAAAGCCTGATGTCATCAAGGCTCAAGCTGTGTCGATCGGTGGAGGTCTTTGGTTTTCGACATATGGTCTGCAAAATAAAGTAAGGTTAAAACCACGTCAAGAGGATGACTAAAGTGACAGGTCAGCGCTATTTTGCCCTTGTAAAGAGCGACACTGCAAAATCATAGAAGGTTATGGAATCCTTATATGTTACAAAGTGATTTCCGGTCTGAGGTCCTGCGGGGAAAACAGCACCACTACCAACAGTCAGAGTGGCTAACATTTACTGAGCTCTGATTATGTGCAAGGCTCTCACCTAAACACGATATTATGTATTTACTTGTTCACTCTTCCCATCTGGCCTATGAGCCCAGTGCTATTATTCTCCCCATTTTACAGATGAATAATCCAAGGCAAAGGAAGTAAATGCAACAGAAGCCTGTCTCTAGCATCTCAGAAGTCAAGAAAATGTCTTAAAAGGAGGCTAGATACGTACAGATATAGTTTCTTCTCTTTTTTCTTTCTACTAGAATATGACAATCAGCATATTCTATACAGTAATACTTTCATGCTGAGCTCTATTATTATTTTCATAAGAAATGCGGAAATGAGCCAATTACTCAAGGAATACAATTTGAAGAACGGTTTTTTTGGGTTTTTTTTTGGTTTTTTTAAAGCTAGAGTTCTTGGATAGAAAAATAATACAAAGTACGGAAAGGTTGGGAGGCAAGAGGCAGCTCCCAAACACTGTAGGAGGTGCTGTGCCAAATACTCCACACAGCGGGCAACAGACTTACAGAACTCATTATCCCCAGAAGTGGTACTGGCTGAAAACATAAATAGGTTAAAAAATGGCTCAGATAATTACATGAACGAAAGATGCTTAATGGGTTATTTAAGGAAACAGGGCACTGTACCTCTCAGCTTTCTCTGCTGAACACCATAAAAGCCAACCTCGTTAGAATAAGAGATCACTTTTTGCTAAAGGCAAAAGCACCAGGAAGAGAGAACAGGGTCTGAACCCAAAACCATTTTATTTGGAAGTATCACATCCGAGCACTCCCTCAAGAAGGTCCCCTGGACCCACACGGCTTCCCAGGTGCCAACGGGCTTTCCCACACGGAATTCATTAGGTCATCCTCACGAATCCACACAGCAGGCACGCAAACGCGCTTCCCATTTTGCAGGCGTGGAATCTGATCCTCAGCTGTGCACCACAAGCACTTACGTACAGGAAGATCTAACACCGGGTGACAGAACCAGGTGCAAACCCGGGCAGTGGACCCTGGGATTTGTAATCATCATGCTACACATACTGCTTTAGAAATTATTCACTGGAGTATTCAAAAAAATATGTCATAAAACATCATGTGCACATAGAAATGAAAAAGAAAACAGGGAAGAGAGAAGCACACACAGAAAGCAAAAAAGACACAAAACCCAAAAAAGACAGAGATGGACCAAGAAAGAGAGTCATAAAGGAGAGAGAAAGAGAATACACAGGAAATAGAGGTGAGTATATCAGCTGTGCAATAGATCCAGACGCTACAACCATGAATTTCAGAGTATTTTATCTTTTGATATTTTAATAGTCTAGCAAGTGATCACAGGTTATCAAACAGTCTCACTCAGCATACTCTGAAAACACAATCTGAATGGAATAATCAGCGTGGAAACGTTTCTGCCATAACACGCCTGACAAGAAAATTATTCTCTCAGTTGTTGAGGTTCACACACACAACCTGAAGTCTGAAGTTACACACTTCCCACCTCTACAAAGTGGGAAACAAAATATATAATTTATCCAAATGAAAATCAACTCAGAGATGAATGGAACTAGCAAACACAATGGTTATCAACTGAGGATAAAGCTAGAATGTACCTAAGAAGAATCACTGCCTTATGGTTCTTAATTTTTGCTCATTTATATAAATATAAATGTTAAGTTCCAATTTAACATTTTCTGTAACTTCAGTGCACAACTTAAACATTTCGATTCCTGGGGCGCCTGGGTGGCGCAGTCGGTTGAGCGTCCGACTTCAGCCAGGTCACGATCTCGCGGTCCGTGAGTTCGAGCCCCGCGTCGGGCTCTGGGCTGACGGCTCAGAGCCTGGAGCCTGTTTCCGATTGTGTGTCTCCCTCTCTCTCTGCCCCTCCCCCGTTCATGCTGTCTCTCTCTGTCCCAAAAAGAAATAAACGTTGAAAAAAAAAAAAAAAATTTAAACATTTCGATTCCTTCTGTACCTGTGGAAGAGAGTCCGTACTCTGGCCACGAAGCTTCACAACTGTTTCTGAGGAGCTAGAGGTGGAAGAACCAATTTCTTTCACAATCAACCCTGAAGTAAAACACAGAAAAACAACAACAATGAAGACTTCCTTATTCATACTTTTTGCCACCTATCTGACACATGCTACCACCAAGACTGAAAGGTCAAGTATTAACCGTTCCTGAAAAATCTCACTGTGACTCATCTGTGGTAGACAACCAGCCTAGGACACATCCCATCTCCTGTCTCACAGTAAATAGGGGGGAGAGGGATAAATGTGGGATCAGCGTACAGGAAGGAGTTTAGAGTCTGCCTTTTCTAAGGTGAACTACAACTTCTAATTAAGCTATTTATGATGAAATTAGTAACAAAAACAAAGACCGTAGATGTAAAGCAGTCTCCCTCCTAAAGCTAAACTGTGACACGGCCGTCTAGGTTTGGGTCCCTTTAGATGGACGGTTAAAGTGTAGTGTGGGGCTTGACCTCCAGAGTCACACGGATCTGAGCCGGAAGCAGGCCCAGAAAAGTAATTAACTATGTATGCTGGCCAGTGACTTAGCCCCCCTATGTTTCGGTCTCATCTTATAAAGTGGGCCTGACAGCAGTGTCTATCCAACAGAGTTTAATGACGACTGACGAGTAAATGCATGGAAAGGGCGAGGTACAGGGCCTGCACACGGGACACACCCAGCTCAGAGCTCCTCGGGCTGACAGGGGCCCTGTGGCACTTGCCTCCTACAACAAATCCTGCTGGGGAGAGGCCACGAGTGGGAGGCCACCCTAAGCATTCAGTTCTAGATCTCTGAGAGTGACAGGGCCCTAAATCACCCTAGTGCCCAGAAGTCACCTCCTAATATTTTGGAAACAGAAATCCAGGGCTGAAACTTCCCTCTGTGGCTCTAGCATGTTGAGTGAAGCACCAGGAAAAAATGTTTTGTAAGATAAAACTGCTAACAAGAATTGGATATGGAAGTGGAGATCACTGACATTTTTCTTGCAAATAGATGAAGCAGGTCAGTCAAACCCCAGATTCTTAAGGCCAAATGGCTTCTCAGATAAAGCACATTCTCACCTTATAAAAAAGGAACCTGGAGTGCAATGTGATTTTTATTTAGCTACTTGCTGATAACCTCAGAAATGGCCTTTTGTGTTTTATCCCTTAACTCTTTAGACTAAATGACGTCTAACGATTCAGTGACGAGTCTATACCTTGTATATATTAAGTGTTTGATATTTTGTTCAATTGAAACATGGAAGGAGGACATTGTTGGTTTACATGTAGACAGTTTAAAAGCCTTCAGGTGGGTACTTATGTTTTGGGGGTTGGTACAGACTGCTTTAGTAGGGGGTCTTTCTTGAGAATATCTTTATCTTTTAAAAAGCTTTAAACTTTTAACAAATCCTCAGAGGATGACGTGGACTGGTGTCCTTGGTTGGCACTTGGCATGGGTCCTTCTGGACTTCCTGGTATATGTGTCCTTGGCCACCATGTCTGTAAATTATGTGCTCCCAAACCCAAACTCCGCATTAGACAAGTCAGCAGCAAGTCTGGTGCTGAGAACACTAACTTGACTTGTACCAAACTTCCATCCCTATTCAATCTCAGCTCCATGCTTGAGAAATAATGTTTAAATGCTCAAACTGTAGGGGCACCTGGGTGGCTCAGTCAGTTAAGCATCCAATTTCAGCTCAGTTCATGATCTCATGGTTTGAATTCGAGCCCCGCATTGGGCTCTGTGCTGACAGCCCAAAGCCTGGAGCCTGCTTCGGATTCTGTGTCTCCCTCTCTCTCTGCCCCTCCCCTGCTCACGCTGTCTGTCTCTCTCTCTCTCTCTCAAAAATAAATAAATGTTAAAAAAAAAAGTAAATGCTCAAATTGTAGAGAATTTGGAAGAGAAGGATGATGCGAGGAAGAAAATAAGATCATCACCCCATCATCCAGAGAAAGGCTATTAATATTTTTATGTATTTTTTCATATACATATATACATTTTTGTAATTTGAGATCATCCTGATTATACAATTTGTGCTGTTTTTCTTACCTATCTTTCTTATATTATTAAATATTCTTTAAAAGTGTCATTAGTTAATGGCTGTACGATATTTCACTCTATGGACAGCATATAACTGCTCATTGTTAACCATTCAGGTTCTTTTTCAATAAATAACATTTCAAAAAGCATTTTTTTTTTGTATAGAAACCTCTTTAAACAGCCACCCTATTTATTTAAATTTTATTTCTATTTAAAATTACAAAATCTTATCATAAAAATTAAACATAGAAATATATAAATAAAAAGCCAAAGTCTGTTTCCCTCATCTCCCCTCCTCCCATGGACACTTTGGTGTATATGGTTTGGACAGTTTTCTTTCCACAAGAATACACATGCACATATCGAGTGAGAGCATGATATCCATGTACATATAATGTGCATAAAATTGTAAATTTATATTTAATACATGTGTTAAAATGTATTTGTGAGGGAAGACATCTATGTGAGAAAGTAAATGGGCAAAGAAACGGGGGTAAAGTTTGGTTTGAGAACTCTAAGCCTGAAGCATGACCAGAGCAAGCAGCCTGACGAATCTGCGTTTGCTTAGGCAGAGCGGTTCTCTGTAACCACTGGCAGGTCTATTCCCCGCAGAGCATCTGGAGGCCATGCTTCTGCTAGGTGAGCAGAGGAAATTCTCCAATAAAAGGAGCCTTGTGCTCTTACAGATTCAATGCCAGGATGAGGGGACCATGTGTACTGTGGTCTTGTTTCTCTCTCATTCCCAGCACCTGTTGCATGGGTGAGGGTCACTTATCAGGGACCGTGGGTCCTGACACAGCAATGGCAGGTCACCCCAGTTGTAAACAGGGTCTTTCACTCAAAGCTCAAAGCGGCTGACTAGTAAGTACCTGGGCCATTTCGACTTCATTCCTAAGGTATGTTTTTTAGACAGAACGGAGACCAATTCATAAAATGTGGCGAGAGCAGTTAGGAGTGACTGAGGTTTAAAAACAAAACCTGGGGCGCCTGGGTGGCTCAGTCGGTTAAGCGTCTGACTTTGGCTCAGGTCATGATCTCGTGGTTCGGGAGTTCGAGCCCTGCGTCAGGCTCTGTGCTGACAGCTCGGAGCTTGGAGCTTGCTTTGGATTCTGTGTCTCCTTCTCTCTCCGGCCCTTCCCCTCTAGAGCTCTGTTTCTCTCTCTCTCTCAAAAATAAATAAACATTAAAAAAAAATTGAAAACAAAACCCATACTGTGGTTTTTGGCAGTAATATTGAAGGGTAATATCTTTTATTTGATAGAAATAGATTATTATATATCGTATTATATAATCCCATAATAGGTTTACAGTGAATGCAAGTGTCCTAGTAGAGTTAATCAAATACAGAATATAATAGGAATGCCTTTTTACACCAACATTTTTTGACACTTTTTCCTCCATACTCCCATATCCACTCTGATCTAGTTGGGGAAAAGCAATACAAACCAAACTCGGAGACCTGACTTCCGTTTCTAGCCACATAAGCGTCTGTCCCCCTCATCTATGGGTTTTCTATCTGTAAAAAGGAGGTCTCCGAGGTCCCTTCTAGATGTATTCTAGGATTCTCTGATTATCATTTGTAATAGCAAAACAAAACAACAGCAACAAAGAGAAAACTGTGTTTTACCACTTTGTGCTGAGCACAGGGGAGAGGATGCTAATTCCCCATCCTAGATGCTTCTCCCCTTCTGTTCTCTTTCTTCCTCACGAGGTACTCGACCCTGCAGTCTATGGCACTGACTTGGAAAGGTTCTGATTCCAGCCCTGTTTCTGATCGAGAGCCCCACCCTGACCCTTCTGTTTTCTGAGGCACCTGCTCCTCAGTCCAAGACCATCCGCTAGTTCAGGAGAACTTCCCACAAGAGCTCACCAGAGTGTCCATTCAGCTTCCGTGACATGAGCATGTCCTCGGTAATGTAGATGCACATGTCTGGGCTGACTTCCAGAGACTCTTCATTCATCTGTTCCAGGTCCCTGGGGTCATCAACCAACATCTCTATTTCTGACACAGAAGAAGAAAAAGACGTTTAGTGACACGAAGGGAAATGGATGCCAGCATTCGTAGCCACGCTTTGCGGGAGGCTCTGTAATTATTCAGATTTTAAAATACATTTGCTAATGAGAATCTACAATAGGAAACTCTAGGACAGTTCTCAACTAGATGTATTTGCCCTCTTTTTCACAGGGTTGCTGTGTTACCTACATGTCTTCTAATGCCACGATTGAACTGTGTTATTCTTTCCTCTGTGAGAAAGAAGGAAAGAGCTATACCACCTTGCTGAGATGACAAAGGGCAACTGAGACTGATTGGCCACATGCCTAAGCCAGAGCAGACTGCTGTCACCTGCACAAGGAGTAGTTCATGAAGCTCCCCATTTCCAGACCTGCCTGCCCGCAGGGCATTCAGCTGACTTCACTAGAGATCCACATGAATTCTACGGTAAGCAAGCAAATGGGCTGCCGTTTTCCTTAATGAAGTCACTACCCTTTCCCCAAACCCGAATGCTATAGCACTTGAGGCATAAAAATAATAAAAAAGATGCCCACATACGTTAAGTTTGGCTGAGACAGTCTGGTTTTTCTCTCCTTAACAGAGTTAAGCATCCAGGTGCTTTCTTTTACATTCCCAGAGTTCTGGCTGCATAGGAGGAATTGAAGAAATACTAAATAACCAATGGCCTGGGCTCAAGTCTTGTTTTTTTTTTTTTTTTTTTTCCTCTGCAAAGTTTAAGACATTTCTGTCGCTATCACTGCGTCTCTGCTGTTGTCCTCACCGATGCCTATTTAATCTGGGAACCAGAAATGCAGACGCGAGTGCTGCGGCACCGACCTCTCCTCTACTTCGGCTAAACCACCAGGACTCAGCCTCCACTGGCGTCCAACCCTGTGGCGGCAAAGGATGGTGACCAGAGGGATGCTTTGTTCACCGACACGAGCAACTCCCCCAAATCACGGGGGAAGGTGCAGGACACCTGTCCATTACTACCCCCTGGCTGTGCCCTACACAGCAGTTCTCCAGAAGGGATGCTTGGGGGAAAAAACCAGAAACAAGACGAGGCAAGAGGAAGAAGGGGGTGAGCGGCAGCGGCTCAGCGCTGCCAGCTTGGAAAGCCGCGGCGAGCGACTTACCGTCGTCCTGCGAGTCCTCTTCCGGCCGGTCCTTGCCGCTGCTCTCCACCCCGGAGGTGTGGGAGCTGCCGTGGCTGGTCGTGGAGCTGCAGGTCTTCAGCTTGCGGTGGATGGCGCTGCCAGAGTAGCTGTCCTCCGGCCCTGCGTCTCGGGGCTTGGTGTCCGCCTCGATGCCCGACGTGTGCGAGCTGCCGTGGCTGGCGGTGGAGTGGCGGGACAGGCGCTTGTGCTTGGCGCTACCCGCGCTGCTGCCGCTGGCCCGGGACCGCTTCTCCAGCTGGTCCACGTCCAGGTCCAGGCTGTCGCTGATGTAGGACTCCCGGTACTGCTTCTTCTCTGCGCGGTGAGGAGCACATTCACGCAGGACCGCGGGCGGGGGAGGGCAAGGGAGGGGGAGACACGCCTGGTTAGCCTACAGGGCACATCAGGCTAAGAACGCGTGCAAGTTCACACCCAGGATCTAGTTAAGCAGGATCACACCCAGGATCTAGGCGCAGTGAGGGTTCTGACCCGGGTGGGTGGGAGGGGGTCAACTTAGGAAGATGAGCAAAAAACCAGTACAACGGATTTGAGCGAGTACTGAGACTACTCAAAGGGTTTCGACGCTTCAAAACTCGGAAAAGTGCCATTTGAAGTAGAGTCACCAGACCACCTCTTGTCTGCAAGTTGTTATTGGTCCACAGCGATGTAAGCTCAGTAAGTGAGAATAAATACTTAGAGATTTTCAGAGCAACCTGACAGTGCCGTGACAGCCACTAAGGTGATTTTGTATTTTGTAAAAGTATCAGTCCACGGTGGATGAGGAATGTTAAAAATCTGGTCCTTCCCCACAAATAGTTTCAGAAGCACTGCTATGGAAGACTGTTTGATAAATATAATTACACTAATTGCCAATGATTTCATTTATTCAATTTGGCCCATTCAGTAGCTCAGTTCTGACTGCTGAATATAATTTAAAATAAAACTATTCTTCTCTAAATTTCCTTCAAAGAGTTCTAACATTTAGTTTTTCATTAGTGAAAACTGCTTTTCTCCATTTGGGGTGTGAACTAGTGAGGTTTTACCATCTACTTAGAAAACACAGTCATCACTACTGGTTTGATGATTTATACCTATGTGGCCTCTGACTGACAAAACTCTTCTTTGATTTAACATGTCAGTGCCATTCTTTAACACCAAGACGCAATGTTAGAAAGTCCCTTTTATCAAATGCTAAAGCAACGATCACATTAAGGCACAAAGTTACAACTGAGTTGCAGGTATACAATACTTTTGTGTCTCAGGTCAGAACTGTAAAACAGAGAAACAGTTTAGATTCTTTGTATTCTTAATACTGATGACAAATAACACATTAGGACAATGTTAAAGATGGAGAATGCATTTGAGGAATGTTAAATTGATATTATTTCAGAAATTGCTAACTTGTAGACTAATTGGGTTCTCAGAGGCCTGCTGATGAATTTAATTGTCTTGTTTCTTGGGTAAGTGAAATCACTTGCACTCCTGGTGTCTGAAGTATAATCTACACAGCTTCCTCAGGGAGGGAAGAAGCATTAGCAGAAAGAGAAGATGCGCTCTCCAGGATGCAAAATGCAAAAATGCTTGCAGAAGGCGATGTGTACGTTTTTGGGCTCCAGCCATTCATGTCAATTCTAGGGAATCAGGCTGCATCACAACAGTGAGAATGCACAGCCACACAGAAAGCAGACTGGGGCAGGACACCAGAGCCCAAAACACACATCTGAGACAGATGTGCATCATCTAAAATCCATGTTTTAGTGCTAGACTGGGTTATAAACATTCCTGTTTTCTGAAGACAACAAGGGTTGAGATGAAGACGGAGAGATAAAAGGGTTTGCAAAATTCTCATACAATTTCTATTCACTGTGGTTTCAAAATACTAGCCACGTGGCACTTGGAAAGGTGGAAAGTGAAAAAACAGTTTTCTAAAAAGTTCTTTAGGGTGCCAGAGTTCTAAGACAAGTGGGAATTGTGGCTCTAATAACTTAAAAGCTTTCTGCCTCTTTACAAATAGCCCTTTTACTCCCAACCCTTCCCAGCAGGTTGGGAGTCTATTACGGTTACTCTAGTAACAGAAGGCAAGCGCTCGCCTAACTGTGGTCTACCTCACAGGAGCCTAGCGTAAATCTGCTTCGTGTCAGCGTGTCAGCACGGCCTTACTGTTCTACGTGGCTGGCCAGTGTTCCCTTCCCAGAGCTGTATCACTTAGACCTGGTACAAATAAAAAGTGTCATGAAGGAAATGCTGACGTGATTATGAAGTTTATTCTGAGACCTGGGAAATGCAACCTCTTAACTCCCTAGTAATCACCGGAGTCAACAGCACAGATTACCAATGTGTTGGTATTCTTTGGATTCCCTCTGTTGTAAAAGCCCAGAGACCACAGAGCTTTTCATCTATTATTTTGGAACAGAATGCAGTGTGACCTCTTGGAATATGGCCTAAGAATAGGCTCCCACTGTTGAATAAAGTTGGGTTAAAAAAAAAAAAAACTTTTGTTTTTAAACTTTTTTAATGACAAAGGCATTCTCCCCCTTCTAAATGCTATGGAATAATTCTTGTGATCATCTTCTACCATAAGATGCGAGAAGAGTATCTCAGACAAGATGGATCTAAATTAAATTTAAGAAAAATACACTCTCTTTCTGTGCTGTTTTTTTTGCTAAGAAAAGGGCTTTATTGTAAAAGTGATGAAGACTTTCAGCGTGAGTGAAATAACTGGCATCAGGCCAAAACTGGCCCAGAGAAACTTAATTTTGGGTGTTCTTTAGACTGTGAGGGATCTCTAAGTAGAAGAAAAGAAGTATGTTTTCTTTAGAAGAAAAAAAAGAGACATCCGCCCAAATCTATCTACATTTACCCAAATAACAAATACAATCCACACCTTTATCATTCCTTCATTGCCCTAATCGCGAAAGCCCCCAAATGCACTTGATACTACTAGGCGTGGTAACAGACAAAACCCTGCCCTCTAAGAACTGAAAATTCTTTGTCATTTTACCTGAGAACCTACAGGGCTTCTGGAATTCATTCAGGCTCTAAAGGGCTCCCCTTACGGTCATCTAAGCAAGAATCTGCTAAAATGCTGGCAAAGCTGATGAGATAAAGAAACTTCTCAAGGCGCTATAAGCTGGCCATTTAGGAATGTGACCCATTTGGCACATGATGGGCTCTGCACATAAGTCACCTATTCTTACAAGTTCCCTTGGCGCTTCTGTCCCATCTCAAGTCCTCCTAAATAATCATGTCAGCATTGGAGAGAGGTGCTTGTTATCGCAATGTGTCATCGTGGGGAAGAAGGGGCAGCCTGGCAGCAGAGGAAGCCCATACACCTGGTGGTTATACACCAGTTCTCTCCAAAGACAAGAAAGCAGTTTGGTGGCAGACCGTGCACAATGATTCATGTTCTAATGGCTACTTAAGATGCAGTGGCATCCCCAAACTGGGTCTCATTTAGTTAGAGAGATCGGTTTTTTGTTTTTTTTTTTTTTAATTTTTTTTTTTTTTCAACGTTTATTATTTTTGGGACAGAGAGAGACAGAGCATGAACGGGGGAGGGGCAGAGAGAGGGAGACACAGAATCGGAAACAGGCTCCAGTCTCTGAGCCATCAGCCCAGAGCCTGACGCGGGGCTCAAACTCACGGACGGCGAGATCGTGACCTGGCTGAAGTCGGACGCTTAACCGACTGCGCCACCCAGGCGCCCCTAGAGAGATCGGTTTTGAGAGAAATTGATTAGATGTGCAAGCTTCTTTCAGGTTTTTTCTTAAGAGGACAAGTATTTGTGTTTCTGTGAGAAAGCTGGGGTCTGAGAGGTCGAAATCTGTTTCAGATAGGGACCTAAGGATATGAATCTGCATCCAAATGTTCATGCAGATATCCTAAATCTAATCCAATTGAATTATAAAAACTACCACAATGGGAATCTACAAAACAAATGGAAGACATTGAAATAGGCAGGGGCGCCTGGGTGGCTCAGAGCCTGGAGCCTGCTTCTCATTCTGTCTCTCTCTCTCTCTGCCATCTCCCAACTCATACTCTATCTCTCTGTCAAAAGTAAATAAACACTAAGGAAAAAAAAATTTTTTTAAAGAAATAGGCAAATGAGCACAGTAGCATTTTGGGGGATCAGAAGTTCGTGTGTGTTAAATGGAAAAACCCTGGGTGCCATGACTTAAGATGAAGGGCTAACCAGTAGAGTTGAAGCCTGCTCTTAGAGGCCCCAATCCCTGCCTTCCTCTTCCTTACCATGACTCATTCTCCTTTTCAGGGGCCCCAAATGTATCTCAGCAAAGCCCCCACAGGACTGGCTGATATAATCCTCAAATGGAAACTTCTTTCAGGGCACTTAGGTGGCTCAGTTGGTTAAGTGTCGGACTCTTGTTTCAGGTCAGGTCACAATCTCACAGTTTGTGGGGTCGAGAACCGCGTTGGGCTCTGTGCTGTCAGTGTGGAAACTGCTTGGGATTCTCTCTCTCTCCTTCACTTTCTGCCTCTCCCCCGTTCTCCCTCTCTCTCTCAAAATAAATAAACATTAAAAAAAAGAAGAAGAAAACTTCTTTCTCCTTTGTCATTCCTGCTGACCCAGACCTGGGGTCCTCTCAGCAGTCAATAAGAGAGACTGGAGACATTTCTGTCTCCCACCTTTATTGTTACTTTAATCTAAGGAGTAATTGCACTGGAAAAAATTCCAGATTCCAAGGTGCTCGGAGTCGCAGATAAATCTTGCCCTGCATCTTCATGTGGTGGCTTTTTGCAAGGATTTTCAAAGCAAGTGTGGGGAAACGTTAAAGAGACTGTACTTGGGGATAGCTAAATGATAGGGATGACCTCAGGTATTTGGGACAGGTGCTGGGACAGTGGTGAGATGTGAGGCGGAACACGGCCCTGAATCTGGAGAGGCTCAGCCCTCGAATCCCATTTTGCAGGGGTCTAAAGCCCCAACTGATGGCAGCTACAGACTAAGGGGCCAGAGGTGGCCAAGGCACCGTGTGTGCTTCTCCCGCCCAACACTCTGCCATACCTTCGTTCTCCTCCAGCTTCCGGATGTGGCGCAAGACAGGCTGCAGATTCATGTAGAGGCGGTGGCTGTTACTCAGGAGCTGGAGGAGGTGTCGGGAGCGCATGGGGCACCCTGTGTAGTAGATGAGCTTCCTGGCGGAGGGCAAGCCATCTGGCAAAATCTCAAATTTCTTACCCTGTGGAGCAAAAGCACGAGTCAGCTTTTGGAAGGTAAGTCTCTAATTTGCCAAGGTCCCCTTCATTTTCTC
This sequence comes from Puma concolor, assembly GCF_028749965.1. Classification (NCBI taxonomy): domain Eukaryota; kingdom Metazoa; phylum Chordata; class Mammalia; order Carnivora; family Felidae; genus Puma; species Puma concolor. Next base: position 49,230,766 of record NC_141672.1, read on the forward strand.
TTTAGTAAGGAGAAGTGCAGATTCAAAAAGAGACGTATAAAGCTGCATTCAAAATTCAGCGAGAGATAAACTGCTGTTTTCCTTTTCAAAAATGTCCCAGGACAAGGATTACCAAAAACTCAGGGAAGTGTCTAGCCAGGGTCATCCTGTCGACACCGACCGGGTATGATGGTGGAGGAGTATCTTTGGTTTCTCTGGCTAGTCAGGCCATTTATACAATGGAGAAGAGAAGGGCTCATCATGAAAGCATCTTCAAATGCAATTCCAACACCCTAATTCAGCAAACAAGATGACATTCTAGAAGCGTGATGCATTCAAATATTTGTTAAACACTAGGTACCAAACACTGTGCTAGTCACCAAGAAAACAACAGTGAATAGGACAGACGAGGTCGCTACCTTCACAGAAATACATTCTGGTGGGAGAGATGGCAAATAAATATATAAAATAACTATAGTTTGTGATAAACTCTGAGGAGGAAATAAACGAGGAGTTATAAGAGCAAACACTATAAATACCTTTTTAGGGTTAAGAAAATATGGAAAACTTCTTCAGCTGGATAAAAGAGGGAGGCTGGGTGGGGGGCACCTGGCTGGCTCAGTTGGTAGAACATGAAATTCGTGATCTCAGGATTGTTAAGTTCAAGCCCCACACTGGGTGTACGGTTCATTTAAAAAAGGTGGGGGGGGGGGGTGGGAGGGGATAGGTGGAAGCTAGAGGGACAGCTCAAGGGATGAGACAGGAAAGAGAAAGGAAGAGATATAAGTACCGTTAAGTATTTCTATCAGAGATACCAGGAATCTCATTGTTTAAGTCTGGGATCATTAACATAAAGTTCATTAACATAAGCTGAGGGTGAGAGTTTGGCAGTTTTTTATAGTTATGGAAAACTGTAAGTTTATTTATTTTGAGAGAGAGGGAGCACACATGCATCTGAGCTAGGGAGGGGCAGAGAATGAGAGAAAGAATCCCAAGCAAGCAGGCTCTGCACTGTCAGCACAAAGCCTGGCCTGGGGCTGGACCTTACAAAACTGTGAGATCATGTGATCTGAGCTGAAATCAAGAGCTTAGCCAACGGAGCCATCCAGATGCCCCAGAAATGGAATTATCAATTCCTTCACCTTTCCTATGAATGAACAGGGCAGCAGGATTGCATAAGGAATACTGCGGACACAATGATTCTCAGCCAGAAGGGAGAAGTAAAGCAGAGAGAGGCATCTTCTAACCACACACTTAAAGTCAATAAAAAACAATATGGCTCTGTGTATCTCAGTTGGGAATGGATTTTTCACCTCTCGATTTTTCATTTTAAAGGAACCACCAGTGGATCCCAATGCTAGAATGGTAATAACTGACACTGAATGAGCACTAGGCAGGTATTGACTCATTTAATCCTCAGAATCAGTCTATGGGGGAGGACCAATTATCTCCATTTGGGAACAAAGAAACCAATGCACAGAGGTTAAGTAACTTGCTCAAGGTCACACGACTGGGGCAGGACTGGGCTGGCTGTGAGAAGAATCATCTGGGAAGTTCATTAAAATAGATGCCTGGTCCTCAACCCACACCCTCTGAATCAAAACTCTCTTAGGGGAGGAGGATGAGGCCCAGAAATCTTTATCTTAAACCAACTCCTCAGATGAGACCGATGCAAAACTAGATTCAGGAACCACTGTGTCCAGGACCCTTAAGAGACTCAATTTCATAAATGCATTTTATGTCTACTCAATTTGGGACATGACTGGGGTAATGGGCTAATAATTTGCTCATTTTCATACAGCTCAGATCCTTTCACAAAGGGCCTAAATGAGAGAGACCAAGTGAGGAGGAAGCAGGTAGGGCCCCATTTGATGTATGAGTGAAGTGAAATCAGATTGAACTGGGCCCAAGTAATTAAAATAATGTAAAGTCAGGAACAGGTCTTTGACTTCACAGGGCAGTATGGAGTCAGAACGCAAATGCTCTTTGGCAATACAGCCCTTTATTTATATAGGCCATCTTCTTTATTTGTGTATGTGTACAAATCCTTATCTTCCTCCTTTGTGTATTTTTTTCCAACAATTTCTGAACAAAGAAAAAAATATGGATTTTAATGACCACCAGATATACATATTATTAACTGTAATTCTTTGAACCCTGCCCCAAACCGGATAGAGCCGGCAAAGTAGAGAAACAGCTGGGAAAAATCATGAATTTGCTCTTATAACAAAAAAGAGGATACTATTCTCAATATTCTAAAAATAACACCATTTTTTTCCTGTTAAGAATTGTAGACCTTTCTTTATAATGATGAGTTTCAAAGAGTTAGATATTAATAGAAACATCTTTTTATATCACTCTTTATTCTTTGCTCAAAAGAAGTAACTTCCAAAAGAACTGGCCTACCCCCACGCCAAGAGTAATTTATCCTGTGATTATGGCTTTCCGTTTTCTGATTCCTCTGATGTAGGCTTTTGAAAATCATTCTCTTTGCTGAAGTCATCTTGCACATTCCCCCACTACATTTCTTCTGCAACTAGAATAACTTAGGATAGCACGGTGGGGACCAGACTCACAAATTAAATAAATAATTTCTTTTGCTGTCAAATTCCTTAATTTTAGATTCATGGCCTATGAGTGGCAACGAATAGAGCACATACATAAGAATATAAGAAAGTGAGTTGTCTTCATTTTCAACTTTTTAAAAAAAATATCAGCTTTTGTGCCTGTCACAGCATTATTTTTAAAAACAAAACAGGGAACAACAAAAATCCACAAAAACAAACAACTGAGCAATTTTTCTTTAGTCAGTTACTTTAAACTTACCACAAATACCAACTTTCCAACATTTGTCCAGGGGAAATCATAAAGTAATTGTTTCTCTTCATCTAAATTCTGTGGAAAAAAATTTTAATGCATACAGAGTTACTGAGGAAACTGCCAGACACTTTAAAATGGCTCTAACTTCTCTCCCAGAAAACTAAAATACAGTAATTAAAATCTGAAAGAGGTCCTCAACTCTCTTTGGAGATGTTCAGACAGTAATTAAAAGATTAGTGAGACAATTCTGTAGCTTTGGGTTCCTGAGTGACTGCATTAACTGGCCTTTCAAGGCAACCTTTTCCCTTTGAGCCTATCCATAAATTTAAATAAAAAATCCAAAAAGACTCAGGCATTGGAGAGATGAGATAAGGCACTCAGACTTTCATAATTGGATATTGTGCCTACATCAAGATAAGAGATTCTTATATTCTCCCTGGTCTCACAGAAAGAGGGATTCTCTCTTTCCTGTTGATGGCTGTGGTATAATACCATCCCACCTGCAAAAGCGTGACAGGGACAGGGGACAGGCTGTATCGGAAAAGTGTAATGAAAATTAAAATACAGTGGTCTGCCACTGTATTAAGATGTCATTTTTTTTTCTTTACACAGTTGTAACGCTCCAGAGGAGCATTATAATCAGGATATTTAAAATCAGTAACACACAAAGAAAAATGTTTGGATGTTAATGATCTGTTAGTGATGAACCTGAGCCAATCTTGGGCTTATTACTTTCTATTCTAGAGGACTTATTACTGTCAAGGTTTGGACTGTATCACTTCATTTATCCTACATCATCCCCATTTGTACTAGACAAATAGGAAGTAATGGCCAGTCGATGGCCAGAAATGAACCAGTGAACCTGTCCAAGGACCACACAGGTACACTGTCAACATGAGACATGGCGGATGCCACTTGACACTCATTTCTCATTTACTGACCTGAAAAATCTGTATTCCCCGCATGGTCAGTCCAAGCATCAGAGAAGCTTCAATTTCCCTTTTATCCTATAGAAATAAAATCATATCAAACAGTAGTGGTTTTTTTTTTTTTTTTTTTTTTTTTTTTTTTTTTTTGTACAATGGACAATTAAACACCAAAGGGAAAAAACAGAAGGAGAAATCTGATTAGAAAATTTTTGATTTAAAATAACTTCATTCAGGGGCATCTGGGTGGCTCAGTCCATTAAGGATCCGACTTCAGCTCAGGTCATGATCTCACAGCTCCTGAGTTCGAGCCCCAAATCAGGCTCTGTGCTAACAGCTCAGTGCCTGGAGCCTGCTTCGGATTCTGTGTCCCTCTCTCACTCTGCCCCTCCCCCTCTCGTGCTCTGTCTCTCTCTCTCTCAAGAATAAACATTAAAAACAAAATTTACAGAACTTTGTTCATCTTTTTGCATCCCTAACTTACCATAAGCTTTAAGAAAATCATGAGCACATACACATGAGCAAGGATATATTCTACTTTTTAAACCACTGAGATTTCAAAGGATTAGTGTTTTTACTATATTATATACACTTTCATATCTGACAATATTCTAAATACCGCCATCGCTGAAAACTCTAGTAAACAATACTATTTTTGTTGCTTGTTTATTTATTTATTTATTTATTAATTCTCTTTCTTTTCCCAGATGTCAGAATCTTGAATCTAATATCATAGATATATTCTGAGATGCATTAGATTTTATAGGTTTCAAACTATGTAACTCTCCTGCCTCTGAAGCCAAAATCAGAGGCACGCCTAAATATTTAAGACTGTCATCCCATGAGGATAAAAAACTGTAAAAGCTTTATATTCAGTTTGTTTGGAAAGAAAATACTTATTTCTAAAAAGTTCAATTGTCACTTGCCAATATGATATACATTCTACCAGCTAAACTATAAAAAATCAACTAAAATGAGTGTAGGGGACAAAAACCCCTGAAATGTTCTCTGAATTTTAAATGTACTCTGAAATTTGACCACATCTTTGGAGTGCTCATATGTAATAATGGGATATAAGGTATGAAGTTCAAAATAGAAGATAAACAAAATCACAAAGTAACTAAAATATTTTCATTATGAAATTCCTCAATAAAAATAAATGAGTATGTTTAGTGCCAGCGTTCCCAAGAATATGGGAAGAAATATTTTTAGAAAATGCATCCTCATCTGGTATAGTAAAGACAAGATATGGCCTATTTTCACTATTTGGGCTGTTTTCTCCAACTAATATGTTTTTACATCAAGAAAGGCACATACAGTATAGGTTCAGCAGGAGAAATCAATCTATCACTGTGAGTTTAGGTCAATTTCCTCTTCAAGGCTACTCTGATTGCTTCCTGAAATAAGATTGTGCTCATAAAAATGCTGGCTGTGCAGGCACAAGGCATGTACTACTGGGAGAGGGACACAGAAGTTTTCCCCCCAGAATGTTTCCTATCCTCTGTCTACCTGATTTCCACTTTACGAGCAGTTTTAATGGCTGCCACTTGATTTCTCTAAAGAATGAAAACTCCGCCCATGAGGTAACAATATCTATTTCCCCACTTCATTCAGTTTCATTATTATTAATTATCTTGCTTTAAGAAGATAAGAGAGTCATTTCCTTTTTTTTAAATTTTTTAACATTTATTGATCTTTTGAGAGAGAGAGAGACAGAGCACAAGTGGGGGAGGGGAGAGACAGAGGGAGACAGAATGCGAAACAGGCTCCAGGCTCTGAGCTGTCAGCACAGAGCCTGATGCGGGGCTCGAACTCATGGACTGCGAGATCATGACCTGAGCTGAAATCCAACACTTAACGGACTGAGCCACCCAGGTGCCCCAAAAGAGTCATTTTCTATGCCATGTAGAAGTACCACATCGTAAGCAAATAAAAGGTAAATCTTTTAAGCAAAAGATAAATTCCTAACAGGATTCTTTAAAATACTATGTTTCCCTATCAAGTGAGAAGCACTTGGTATTTATTGAGCACTGATTAATGTACCAGACATTCCACCTGGTTATTTCAGATTCATTACATCATAGAATTTTCCCAACCTCGTGAGATGTATTGAACCATTCCCACTTAATAGATGGTCCAGAATTATAGTTCTATTTGCCTAGGATCCCATAACGGTGGTGATGCAGGGTTTCTGATATCTGACTCTAAAGCTACACTCACTCCTTCTTATACACCATTCATATTTCCTGTACATTTTAAAATATAAACTGATTGTCAAATGCCATTTATTTGCATTTTCTCATATAAACTGAGGTGTCACAAATGAAACCACTCAAGGAAACAAACAACTCCGTCCTTCAGGAATTTGGCCAAAGAGATCTTATAGAACTCAATTATGCCTCTCAAGGATGACAGGACATTAACAGTTTCATCTCGTGGGCACAGAAGTGAGAAAAAAAAATACCATTCTTTGGTACCTAATTAAGTTTTCTGAACCAGACAAGAAGATCATCCAGTAACATATCCAAACTACAGCCTAGTCTCCAATGGTCTAGTTATGCTAAACTTACCACAAAGGGTATAGTAGTAATAAGAAGCACATTAATAACAATGATAATGGTAACAACTTAACATCATTTTTAACATGTGCTGGGCACTATTTTTATCCACGAATTCCTTTAGTCAGGTAGACCTGGGTTGAATCCTGGCTCTGCCCGTTGCTAGTTTTGTGGTCTTTGGTCTGTTTCCTTCCAAATAGAAGCTGAATATTACAGCTTCTATTTTATAGAACTGTGAGGATTTAAAAAAGAAAATAAAGCGTGCCCCATAAAAACAATACTCAGTAAACACTAGCTGTTGTGGTTGTTCTTCTAATTAATGGATACAGTACAGGTACGGCTTCACTTAGAGGAACATTAAAAATTACATCAAAAAAGTTGCAAATGTTAGTCCCCAAGGCAGAGATGCAGATTTGGAAAGGAGAAAAATAACTATTTCATAGTCACTGAAAAGCCAGACTCACAATTTGAAGCCACTTGGCATCTCAGCATTAGAACCATTATAAAGGGACTCTATCATGCTCCCAGGCCTGAGGAAAAGCATCATTAACTCGAAGACTGAACTACCATGAGAAACAGTTCACATGAATCCTTTTAAAAAAAAAAAAAAAAAAGCCCACTAAAAAATGATATGACAACTTTTAATAAAAGCTTCTTCAAATCATGAAGGTATTTTGTCTTCAGAAGCTGCAGACTTGGGTGCCTGGGTGGCTCAGTGGGTTAAGTCTCTGACTTGGGCTTAGGTCATGATCTCACAGCTCTTTAACGAGTTCAAGCCCCACGTTAGGCTCTTTGCTGTCAGCGCAGAGCCTGCTTTGGATCCTCTGTCCTCCCTCTCTGCCCTTCCCCCGCTCACTCTCTCTCAAAAATAAACAAACATTTCACAACAACAACCAAAAGCTGCAGGCTGACTGCAGTTTTGTACCTTATACAATCTGTAGTAATGAACGGCAACATCATCCAGTCGGACGGCCTCTTTGATGTATTTAAGATGAGCCTCGGAAGCTGTCAGCGCAAACTGATCTTTGTGCATGTTTGGAATGTGCTTCAGGATGTAGTCCTTCCCTCTCTTGGAAACAACCTGTTGGAATACAATGGGTATGCACTGCCACATCTGTTGGAGTGATGGGAGTCCTACCCTTGTCTCCCAAATGATGAAAGGACAAGGACCTAACATAGGTCATGGAAACTGGCTAATTTCCACCAGGAAATTTCCCACTTGTATTCTGTTTTCACCATCTGTTATGTTACTAGGCTGAATCAGCTAGTACTAGAAGCTCCAAAGTCAATTTAGCTGTATATCTGAGAAGAAAAATCACAAGAAATGAGAAAAATATGTTCTCTTGGCTTTAAACTCACCAAGAAAAAAAAACATGCAAACTTGCAAAATTTTGTACACATCACTGTTTATACTTGCAAAATTATTGGTACTATGAAATACATCTACTGTCAACACATCTTCAGGTTCTGGATCCTACTTAACTCTTCTAAAATTACAGCCACAGAGTGGGAGGTTCTAAATGTTAATCCAAAGAAGGCAGGGGACTGGGGGGAATTCTCTGAAACATTTTTGGTTTTTGCATAAAAGGCTGATGTGAACACTCTATTTGAGTATTTGTGAGGAAACAATTTCATTCAAACATTCATTGCAATTCACTATGGCTTAGTTTTTCAACGGACAGTAGCCTGGGCCTTTCAATGCCCAAAACATATAGTATCCAGCAGCTGCAGGCTAAGATTAGCTAAAAATCTTAGCCAAGGGGCGCCTGGGTGGCTCAGTTGGTTAAGCGTCCGACTTCAGCTCAGGTGATGATCTCACAGTCTGTGAGTTTGAGCCCCAGGTCAGGCTTTGTGCTGATGGCTCAGAGCCTGAAGCCTGCTTTGGATTCTGTATCTCCTTCTCTCTCTGCCCCTCCCCTGCTGATGCTCTGTCTCTCTCTGTCTCAAAAATAAATAAAAAATATTTAAAAAACTGAAAAAAAAAATCTTAGCCAATTTCATAAGGATTATAAAACATGGAAAGGATTATGCAAAGAGAGCAAAAAGAGTAGTGCTTAAAATCATCAGAATAAAAAATAAAGAATTTTTAGTTTTAAATGTTTTTATAGATATTGACATTTTGTTTCTTCCTGTTGTTTAAACATGATAGATTGCTGGCTAATATTGCTGAGAACTCAAGTTACAGATTTTTCTTTCAGACTCCTTTTACCTGGAGATCACCTAAATTAGTATTTGTTAACTTTTCTCGGCTCAAAGAACACACAGAAAATAATATTTGCAAGGGCACTGAAGTAAGTGGCTTTCGTGATCCCAAAGGTTGAAGAAACTTGTATCTCAGTGCTCTGGAAGCTATGGCGCACTGACTGGGAAGATCTGATTTAAAAGACCGAGATTCAGCAAGTATGTGATGACAACTTACCGGATGTAAACATAGGCTAATTTGGGTTCCACAGACACTGATATGTAAAAGCTTGATACCTTTTGTGGTTTCTCTTTAACAACTGACATGCTGGCAATCAGTTCACAAAAATTTATATTGAGCACCTCAATGTGAAGTGCTGAAGAAACAGAAAAGGTATACTTTAAGCCTGCCCTTTTGAATATACTAATAAACAGTTCACTGGAGGCAAAAGATAAACAGAAAATAAGATGTAAAACACTACGCATAGTGGGGGCTTCTAGAGCCCAGAGGAGGGGCACTGGGTACCTAGCCAGTCTGCCCAGAAGGAAATACATCTGAGCAGAGTCTTGGAGAATGAACAGGAGTTGGCCAGGTCAAACAGGGAGAGGGGTTCTGTTGGCTAAGGGAACTTCAGGAAGAAAGGCCAGAAGTGCAAAATACTACAGGGCGTTTGGAGACATAGGGATTGCTGGATGTTGTTAGGGCATAAAATTCAAGGTGCAGGACAACCTGAAAGGAAGCTGGAAAGGCTGGCAGAGATCAGATCCTGGAAAGTTCCTCGGTTATGTGTGGGAGCCTGGCTTTCACTCTGTAGGTGAGAGGGAAGCCCCTGAAGATTTAAATCAGGAGCAAAATCCACTCATCCGCAAGCTCTAAAGACAGAGGCAAAGACAACAAGCCTCCTCAGCAGTGCTGCTGAGTGCTGATGAGAGCTGGAACCTGGGGGACGGGAGCAAGGACGCTGGGGAGGGCACACGACAAACATTCAGGAAGCCTACCACAAGGAAACTTCAAGAGAATTTGATTTCTTAAGCTGGTGACGGGTAATCAAGTATTTTATGTTCTAGGTTGTTTCGGTTGGTTTGGGCAGGCCAGGGAGAAAGAAGGGTGATGGGGAGAGCTCTGCAGGAGACTCAAGTTTCTGGGTGACTGGGTGGATGGCAGTGCTACTAGCTGACATTAGGGACACAGAGGCAGGAATACATGAAATCAGGTGGGAGAAAGATGAAGTTGACTTGGGACATTTTGAGTTTGAGGTGCCTATGGGTAAACAGCTGTCTCATGGACACAGAGGAGAGAAACAGATTTGGGAGCTACTGGCACATAGGTGGTTGTTAAAAAAAAGAAAAGCATTCGTTTGGAGGAGATCTCCAAATGAAGAGTGGTTCTATGTCAAATGCAGCCGAGAAAAGAAGTGGAAAGTGTCCACAGAATTCGGCAACTTAAAGGTCACTGGTGACCGTAGGGACAGCATGAGGAGTGGAGGGGAGCGTCGGGGACAGAAAGCAGATGGAATTGTGTTGAGGAGTGTATCTGGGAAATAAGGTAAAAAAATCAGATTTTCAACAGAGGCCTGGAGGAAGGGTGGGCATAGACATGGGCAGGGTTGGGTGGAGAAAGGACAGTTGAGACAGTTCGAATAACCTAAATTTGCCTGCTGCCGTAAAGGCGTGGTTCCTCTCTCGAGAGTGGAGGAGATGGCGGTCAGGGCAAAGTGACTATTTAATTTGTTTTCTCAACATAGGAAAAGCTGTGAATGATCTTACTTTTCAAAGTGTAATGTTTTTCTCCCTTCAAAGGGAGGAAAATGATGCTTGAATTAAGAGTAAATAAGAAAGCAAAGACCAAGCAACTGCCAAAAGAAGGCTGGTAAGTTCCAGGTTCCACCACATTTAGGATGGACAGAAATCCTCTTCCCCTTTAACAGGAAGGAGCAGATCAAATATATCAAGAGATCATGTGTACAATGCTCTTAAGTGTTAAACTTCTATCTGGGCATCACGAAGGGTTTTACTGGCCACAAACATCTGTGTTCCCATTTCTCGAAGCAACCTGAGTAGCAGCATAATGAACTAGAAATGTGCTAGAGAAAACACTTTAAAACTCGAAAACAGTGCCTACCCAAGATGGGAAGTAAGCCTCCGGCTCAAAGTATTTTCCATAGTGCTTATTCCTTTTGAAGTTCCCAAGATCAGCCTGCAGGGCAAAGGCTGCCAGCAGGAAATAGGCCTCTTCTCGGAGCACACACTGAGAATGAAGAACTTGTTTTCTCAGGTGCCAGTAATAATAGTATCTTGCTGCTCTGTCACTAGGAAAATAAAAGAAAACAGAACTCACATTTGATGGAACAATCCAATGGCGTGTAAACAGAACCCAAATCCTGCTATCCATCTGGTGACAAGAGCTCTTCTGTTTCTGTTCCCTCTTCCTCCCTCCACACTCCTTGAAAAAAAGTGGGTGGGGGGTTGAGGCTAATACCTGATTGCTGCCTCACCCAGGTTGCAGGGAGGTAGGACTCCAAGTCTGACTACCCCAACAGGCAAAAATAACATTTCCTGAGGCCTATAACATTTAATTCATTCAGAGAATGGAAGCAAGATCTGAATCATCCATTCCAACATGGTAAATATTTCACTGAAACAAGTATTACTCTAGAAGCCTAGGCATTTGTTGTCTGCGTTAAAGTAACTTTGCTGCAATAATGCGGCACATATGACAGAAACAAGGACAAATCTGAGGGGACAATCCTGGCTTTAATGTTTTGCTCCTCTGTTTTGTTTTGTTTTTCAGCTGAGCACATTACAAATACCCTAAGGTCCTTATAAAAAAAATTTGTTTAAATGCCCATTAAAAAAAACTATAGTGTTTTGTTTTCTTTCTCAGAATGAACTGGAAAAAAAAAAAAAAAGCTTGCTTTAAATCTCTCTCTCCCTCTCTCTCTTTTTTTAATTAAGTGGATGTTACTTTATGGGTGTGGTTTTATAGGAACATGTTATGACAGTCATGATACTCCTCACAGATGGAAATCCTACTAGTGCACTCATTACAATCCGTTGAAGTCAGAAATAAATATAGTTCCCATTAAATACATTGAATAAGAAGTGCTGACTGGGGAAAAACATGGTCAAGCTCCAAAAAATGTCACAGGCAAATGGGATGCCTTTGTGATCAAAGTAAAAATGCAAGGAAAAAAAAGAAGTGTGTGTGTGTGTGTGTGTGTGTGTGTGTGTGTGTGTGTGTGTGTGTATTTAATGAGCTTACTTGCCTCCCCTATTAGTTTAAGTCAAAGGTTTACCTGAGATTTACAATGCATTAGCTGATGACAATAAAAACATGAGTTTATTTTAACTAAGATCATGTTTAAGTATGATGAGTTTAAAAATAAAGCATTTATGTAATTTTTTCCCCATGGGACAGAGTACTTTTCAAGGCATTTCTTTTTATAATGCTGACCACACAGTGTTTGGACTAGTTCATCCCTGGGGAAAAGAGCAGAAGTACAGGGATGAATTAAACATTCATTAGCCCCAGGGGGTTAATTTGTGGCTAAATAATGTATTTTCCTTCTTTTCAGCACATTCCATGCTTAGTAGGTAAATTGAGCAAAAATTTTACATAAACTCCAAGTAACTAAGAAAGTTTCTTGGCCTTTAGAAAAAATTATTTATGGGCTAATATTTTTTACTTTTTAATTTACATATGGCAATAACACAAATATTAAGAGCAGATCTCACATATAACTTATTAGCCAAATGTATCTTTGTATCTTTTAATGGAGTTTCTCAGAGTTTGAAAGTAAATAAGGAAAACAGAGTTCACATTTCTAGTATTTTCCATCAGCATTTTCTATCCATTAACAAAACCAACTCTGAAAGCTTTCCAGCACTGAATCCTCCTATACAAATGATAAACTGAGCTTTTGAAATGGTAAATTCTGAGTCTGTATCAGTAGCATAGAATTGCTCATGCACCCACCTCCAGAAGAAGAATCAACTACCTGCCCTTGCCAAACTGCATCTAAGATTCTCACAGGATAGCTCCACTGGGTGTAATCTTAGCTTTAAGGCCCCTGCCAAGAACAGAAGCAAGACCCCAAAGGTGGAAAGAAAACCAGGCTATATCGACACCATTTTTACAGGAGAGTTCTTGCTGCTGCCCTACTCCCCATCTCACCACCAGAAAAGAATACAGTCCTTTAATTAATTTCTCCATTCTTCACAAAAGTGCTAGTTCCTTCTTGAATGAAATATCTTCTTTTTGGTGAATGACTGGTTATCGAAAATGGGGAGTACAGACAATGTGAGGCAGTGACATTGTTAACATTTTCATCAATAGTCTAACATTATCATTCATCCATTCATTCATTCATTCCACAAATATTTAGAGCGCTTACTGTGCCTCTTTTCTAGGAACTGAGGATGCATGAGTGTACACAAAGATTTCTTTTAAAATCCTTGCTCTTTTGAAATGTGTATTCTAGCAGATGGAGACAAACACACACAAGAACTTTATTTGGTTATGTTAGAAGGTGAGTGCTTGTGGAAGTGAAGGTTTAGAGTCTCTCCCTGTCCTCATACCTGATCAATCTGCCATTTTCCACATAGTACTGCACACGGAAGTGAATGATCATAGGAGGTCCAAATTGGTCAATACCCTAAAACAAAGACACATATAAAAAGAAAGCTATTTTTAGTAACTGCAAAACGGGTTTTAAACTCAACAAAATACCATTATTTACAAGATACTTTTAAACCTTGAAAGGTTTTATCTACTTCTAATGGGGCTGGGTGGTGGTGGTGGCTGGGCAGAGGGTAGACAGTTGTCCATTATGGATATTAAGTTCATACAAAACTGGGAAGTTATAAAGCATCATCATGTATTTGATACTCATTCACTGTAATGCCAATGACAACATAAGGGAAGATAAAAATAAATGCCAGTGGAAATTTCTAGTTGAGATCCAGTTCCTCTCTCAGCTCTATCCCCTGTGGTGACCATTTGCTCCTCATTACAAATGTTCTCTTGTTCCTCTGACATTCCACATACCAAATTCTAATATGCTGTTTGTTTATTTAGACTTTAACGTTCCTTACTTTGTAGTTAGCTTCCAAGTAGCCTTCCCGTTTATTCCAAGAATTCTTAAATACGAATCGGAGGATCTAGGATTAGACATTGGGGACTTATTCCTGATTAATATGGTGGAAACACTAGGCAAATTCCCTGTGAATGATGCCCCATGTAAATGGAATTGATGTTTATTAAATAAAGGCACCAGTATAATAAAGTTATAAAGTATCAAAGTACAGTAAAAGTAGATTTAAAAATTAGGAATAACTTCTAGAACATCAGTTTTGATGGCTAACATAGCCACAGAAGAGAAGCAAGTTCTTTTTCCATGGTTCTCGTTTCAAAGTATTATCCCCAAATTACTAAAAAGTTATTATCCAACATGATTTAAACAGATACCTGAAATCTATCATACGCTATAAGCTATTAATACTTTATTAATGTGACATTTTAGAACTTACACATTTCCCTTTTCCATTCTCTACTTCATAGTGTTTTTATGAATTAAAATTTAAAAAAATTAAATATTTTTCTAATGTCTAATAGCTAAAATAAACCTTTTAAAAAAATCAAAATAGTTTTGCTCATAAATGTAATCTCACCCAAGTGACTTCGTATTGTCGTACCTTGCTGGCCTCTTTCTTCCATTCTTTTGGACAGTATTTATACAGCTTTTGTGACAACTCCATATAGACATGTTCATTATCTGCACATTAAAAAAGGAGGCAATATGATAAAGAAAAGATGATTTTTTTAAAGAAAATACACACAAAAATGGGTTCTTTAAAAAAGCCTCACAATTTGTGAATGTGCTCTGAATTCACATATAAAACGTGAACAATCAACAAGATACTAAAAGACAAAAAGTTGGCTAGACATTAATGAGATTCTTTATAAACTATTTTGTGTTCGCAATACAGAACACATCTTATTAAAAATATGTAGTATTTAGAAGAAATACTGGCTTCCACATCCTTCTTTTACTAAGTTTCTATGGTCAATCCTAATGCATAGTCAAACTTCCAACTCTGTGCTTACTTGCTCTTAGAGAAACATGCTTTTGCTTAGCTCACAGATGACTCCTGTCATAGCTGCAGAATAATGAAACAGGGCAGAAACACCATCCTAACTGCTATGTAAGAAATGAGACAACATTGAGGATAATTGCCTATTTCCAAGTGAAGGGTCTGACCCACGCTTTGTGAAGAACATCCTTTAAGACAATTTCTTCTCTGTGTTTTCCACATAAAACACACCCTGGTAAAACACACTGTCTTTGGACTGATCCCGTGGAAAGATGAGAAGAATCTCATGCAAAAAAAATAATGCTAAAGTATTTCTTCAAGGAGATGATGTTCTTAAGATGAACAGAAACCATGATTGCTAAAAACCCATGTAACAATAATCTAAACATATGAAGACAAGCTGTTAAAAAATATTAAAATTTTCAGATTTCCCCAAGAGAATATTTTATTTTATTAAATTTTTTTTTTTAACGTTTATTTATTTTTTTGGGACAGAGAGAGACAGAGCATGAACGGGGGAGGGGCAGAGAGAGAGGGAGACACAGAATCGGAAACAGGCTCCAGGCTCTGAGCCATCAGCCCAGAGCCCGACGGGGGGCTCGAACTCACGGACCGCGAGATCGTGACCTGGCTGAAGTCGGACGCTTAACCGACTGCGCCACCCAGGCGCCCCACCAAGAGAATATTTTAAAAGAGAGATATTTCACAACAGAAACCTTCAGCATTCCTATCTTGTACAAAGTTGTAAATCTTTTTAAAATAGTTTAGTCCTTTTTCTCTAACCATCACTAAGGCAGCATCCTTGTGGAAAGCTCTGCATAAAAATGTACTCACTCTGGAAGGGAAGGGTGTCTCTTTGACTTCTCCAAGGATAACAGACCTGACCACACTGTCACTCCTGACTGAATGCTGGAGAGGTTTGCTTGAAAAAGAGCCATAAGAGAACAGGAAGGGTAGAGTTTCTCTGTCTATAATTGGCATATTAAGCCAGCCAATTTGAATGAAAGGGATAAGAGGTCCCAGAGACCAAAACAAAACAAAAACAAAACAAAAAAACCCAAAAGGATGCTACTTAAATCCACTTATCAGATCAGCCAAATTATCTCCCATATCTCACATGCTACCAGTTAAACATGAAGTGAACAAGACCAGACAACCTTCTTGTTGAATATGGTTTGTGTTTGGCTTGAATTCCCATCTGAAGAAGCAATATAATGAACAGAATGGAGACTGTTCAGCGTAATAGCACATACTTTTAAACTACCACTGTATCTCTGCCATCTGACAGTCTGATCATGGCTTTATATTTTAAGAATTCTAAAGCATATATCAGAAGTCTGCAAAGTGGGTGAAGTAATCTCCAGCTGACACCTGAGAAAACTGAAGTCGAGAGAAGTCAAGTGACATTTCTAGAGCTACATAGCTAGCTAGTGGTAGAACTAGAATTGGAACAAGGTCATCTGCGTCCCTTTCCAATGTTCTTTCGCCACACTACAATCTCTCTTTTAAAAAAGAGATCTTAAAAACTCGTAGTTTGAAATCTAAGGAAGCCATAAACTGGTTTTATTAGACTGACTTGTTAAACAACACAGATCAACAATCTGGCTGTTGTGGTAATAAGAAAGAATTAATTTTGAGTTTAGAATAAAAGAAACAATTTTTAGAATCTATAGAGCATCTTATTTCTCCCAAACCCTTCCTTGAAAGAATGACTGAGGGATGTACTAATAGAAACACGGAGCTAAGCATCTGTGCTTTTATTGCTTTAACTACTACAGGAAAAAAACTGAAGAGCAAATGGTTGATTCATTGGTTCCTGAGGTGTTCCCTGCTCCAAGCTCGCTGGCTTCTCCTAAAAAGACAGCTGAAGATGGTTCATGTTTTGGAGGAGAAGGACTGATCATGATACACTTTCCAACTTGGCAGATCTAAGCTTTTTATGGTACTAACCAGATTCTCAAGATGTCATAAGCCTTTAAATTTAAGCCGATTCCAGTAGTAGAATATGATTCATCTACAAGTATAAAATGTAATTAAATACATTTCACACAAAAAAAAGTATTCTTGAAAAACTGAGCAAAGATAGAAAAGGTTTTTTGCATAAGGGTAAATTAGAGAAATTTAAACATATGACTTGAAAGAAAAAGCTTGTAAGGAAAGGCTGCAGGTAAACCCTGGGAACTTAACTCTAAGGTATTATGGGGGTGGGCAGGTGGAGGAGGCTTCATGTGAAGAAAGCCTTCACATAAAGTAAAAGTAGAAACTGATCCCCCATCTTTAAGTCTTATAGTCTGATTGGAAGAAAAGGAGAAGGTGTTAAGAGGGAAAAACAGGAAACAAGAGCAAATTAATAGATCACTTTGTTATACTATATGGTCAACAGCAAGAAAACTTGAATAGACGAAAGCCATTTTTCTTATGCCTAAGTTTTTTAATGTCAAAAATTATGAAACACATTACAAAAACATGCAAGATAATTTCCTACTAGCTCCAGCTGTTCCCTGAGTGCAAGGAAACAAAAATCAAGCATGGTTCATAAAAACAGAAAAGAACAAATACAAAATTTAGACTCCTGAAAAGGAACCGATTTTTAAGTTCAAACTATGATACACGGCCTAAAATTCTAAGTCTTGTAAGAAATACACAACAGTTAAGATCAAAACACGAATAGTAGACTAAAAATGATGATGAATTTATGGGTATTTTGCCAATCACAATCTTATCACAATACGCCCAAATCAAGTCACAGCCAGCTATAAAATATCACTTCCTCAGTGACAGTTGGCTAAATATATCAGAGATGGGACTAAGACCTACTTTGTATAACACTGAGTCCAAACAGGTGACAGTCCTTTAGCCTGAGTAGGTCACACACCTGGACCAGCAACTGGTGACACAGAATTTTAACCTGTAGAGAAAAACAAACAAGCACACAAAAAACACAACTTGAGACAACAAGTCACTCAAACCCAAATACTGAACCACAATCAGGCAATTTAATACACCCTGAATGTATGCCTTGAAAGGACAAGCCAACACTAGCAAAACCGCTGTTGGTTCATGGAAATTGCTTTAATCTGCGTTGTGTTTCAATACTGATTATCACAATACGAATTTTTACAACATGGCAATAAAGTACCAATGCAATCTTGTACAAGACTCATAAATCTTATGACACACTGACGAGGCCTTAATTCTAAACCCATGGCGCATGGTAAATATTTCAGAAGGTACCCAAAACAGCCTACTCAGATTATCAGAATCATGAATTAGGCAGGTATCTTTACAAGGAAGGTTTTCTTCTTGATGGTCTAAGCAAAATACTTAGATATTATTACAATGAGTGAATGAGTGAATAACTAGCTTTTATTTATCTTACTTTTATTGTTTTATACCTTTTAAGTACCTAAACAAGGGTCCTTTCTAAGTCCTAGTATAATTCAACCATAAAAAATCATATTAATTTGGAACTCTGAATAGGCTATCCTGAAAAGTCACATGTTGAATAATAACATAGTCTTTAACAGACACAGTTTTAATGATTTCTCCAATATTTAATAAAGTATTTTGGGGGACAGTAATTCTGTTGGGTTTGTCTCATTGAATTCAGAATCACTAAAGCTTAGAGCTGACTTTAAGAGACCATACAGGTCAATTTCTTCATGTTATGGATGATTTCTTCATGTTATGGTCAATTTCTTCATGTTATGGTCATGTTCTTCAGTAGGTTAAACGTCCAACTGGTGATTTCAGCTCAGGTCATGATCTTATGGTTCATGAGTTCAAGCCCCGCAACAGGCTCTGTGCTGACAGTGCACAGCCTGCTTAGTATTCTCTCTCTCTGCCCCTACCCTCTCTCTGAAAGAAAGAAAGAGAAAGAAAGAAAGAAAGAAAGAAAGAAAGAAAGAAAGAAAGAACAACCCACAAAGCTTAAAGTCATATAAGCTAGTAATGGCAAAGCAGCAACTCACAACTTTGCTCATTTAAGTATTAAAATATTTCCAAATGTGTATTTTAAAATATATACAACATGACAGTTTATCATTTCAGCTATATATATTATGTGGGCATTTGTCCCTCACTTGTACTATACTTGCAATGATACTGATGCCACTTACAGTTTTAATGATAAATTCTAAATTAACTCTGAATTCATGACTTTTTATCATACCTTAATATGTGACTCAGATTCAGAAAATAAGAGACCCCTGAAACCCCTTGATAACTGAAAGCCAAACAATGCAGAATGGTGATAATTCCAAGTGAAGGTTTGCTGTTCTTTCCACATTATTAAATGGCAACTAATCTGAAGCACCTTATCTAATGGAAAGAGCAAAAGGTATTTATTTAAGACCAAGAGCACCAATTCCGCTGCTTAGAAGCACCAGGAACTCAATGAAGCTGGGATCGTGTCTTATCTTATTTTTAGGATATATAGTTGGCACTCAGTAAATGTCTGATGGATAAAAGCAGGTGTCTGATGCCCATCTGGGCCTCTTGCTTTTGTTCTGTTCCAGGACTATGGGCTAGTCTCTGGCCCACTGAGCACATCACTTTATGAATGTGCCACTGAAGAATTTAGGGAAAATGAAGAATTGCAAACTCACAAACACCACTGGGAGACTATATTTGTCAATAGGAAATCATCTTCTTTGTTCATTAAAAAAAACTGTGTATTTTTGAGTTCTATATTGTCCTAATTCTACTTTACAAATAAGCTTAACCAACATGATAAAGTAAGGGGAAAACTATCAAACGTTATATAAAGTTGAAATACACACTGCAAATTTGAGACTTAAGATGCCATACCATCTAGGATACCTTTAATCCTTAGTTTTTACTGTATTTTAAAATGTTATAAACAAAGCAACTGGGATGAAATGTGATAAAAAAGTTAGCAGAAAACTTCCAAACCACAAACTATACATAAAACAAACCATGTTATAACTGTAACTGTTGTTCAAATAATGCTGTACATTTCTCCCATATATCCCATATACTTATTATTTTTCTGCTAATTTAAATCAAGTATTTGGGGCCTACTGATAAAGCTCTGTAACAACTATGGAGTAAGTAGTGTTCTTGTTTAAAATTGTGGCTCTGAAGTCTTACCTTCTGTGAAAAAAGGCTTGAGTTTTTTGTATTTGCATATTATGAGTCTTGAAGGCTACATTTTAGCTGATTGTGAAATTTTTCAAGTTCTTTAACCTTCAGGAGCAATGGAGCTTTAAAAAGTGCTATAGGGTATATGAAGTATTAAGAATAAGAATTAAAATATTATCTAAAAATATCCTCTATATGGACCTTTTTAATAAAAAAAAAAAAAAGCATTTGGTCCTAAATGTCAATGGTTATTGAGCAAGCACATTTAAAATATATTCCAGGGGCGTCCGGGTGGCTCAATTGGTTAAGCATCCAACTTCAGCTCAGGTCATGATCCCGTGGTTTGTGGGTTTGAGTCCCGCATCGGGCTCTGTGTGGACAGCTCAGAGCCTGGAGCCTGTTTCCGATTCTGTGTCTCCTCCTCTCTCTCTGCCCCTCATGCTTATGCTCTGTCTCTCTTTCTCTCAACAATAAATAAATGTTAAAAAAATTTTTTTAAATATATTCCAGAAAAAAAAGAATTGTTTACCTTAGTTTTAGTGAACAAGTATAAAACTCTTGGCCACTATTTATATCACTCAAAAATTTTGTGGCTCTTACATTTACCATAATTTTATTTCCAAAATTTTCCAAGTTGCCATATTTAGTATTTATCTGATGATTAAAATCATTTAAAACAGCCCCTACTAGTTCAACCTCATGGAGAAACGAGAATGATCAGATACTAAATATACCTCACATGTAGAAAGACAACATTCTATCAACTACACGTCAAGGAATAAACCATCTTTGTGTAAAAAATATTTAGAAATGATGAAAAATATGAAACCATTGATAAAACTGGTTTTGTTACAGTTAATTTGCTATGTTACAGCCATACAAATAACATTTACTATTTTATGAATGCAGAGATAACACTTGGAAGGAAAAGACAGAGCTCTGGCAGTCCTGCACTGGTTTTCCAGCAATGAGGGGCCTCCATGCTACTTAACTGAGTCCCTCCTCCCTCCTTTGTTCAATCACTTGCTAGAGAAGGGTCTGGACATGGCAGCGGGGTCTACATGCCCTGGAATAAGAAGATCTCAACAGGCCCACAGGGGGTTCGGATTCTCTATTTGAGTTCCATTAACAGAGCTCCCAAATGAAATGCACAAACATAGCTCAAAGAAATTAAAACAAGCGCTACTCTGTTAAGTGCTCACGTACTGAGCAATGCTCAGCTGCCACACACTACAATTAACAGTTTATTCATGTTACATCTTTAAATCCTTACAACGACCCTGATGAGGACAGTAAGATCATCTCTACTTTACAGATGAGGAAACTGGAGCAAAAAAACCAACTTGCCCAAGGCTGCAGAGTATGTCAAGGAGTAGAGATTTCAACTTCAGTCCCTGTGACTCTAAAACCCTCCTTTTTTCTTTTTTTTTTAAATGTTTGTTTATTTTTGACAGAGAGAGAGAGAGAGAGACAGAGCATGAGCCAGGGAGGGGCAGAGAGCGAGGGAGACATAGAATCTGAAGCAAACTCCAGGCTCTGAGCTGCCAGCACAGAGCCTGACGCGGGGCTCGAACTCACCAACCGCAAGATCATGACCTGAGCCGAAGTCAGATGCTCAACCGACTGAGCCACCCAGGCACCCCGACTCTAAAACCCTCCTTAATGATGATGATGTGTGGCTGTACAATTCATGATCACAGTCCTGCCCATCCTGTAGGGATATTACACTAATGTTACAAAATAAGGAAAGTGAAGAGATGTAACATGAATCTCTGATGAGGAATTAAAGTAATAATAGCAGCTACTATGTAAGTGTTGGGAATGATGCTATGCACTAACAATATACACAATTACATAGTATGATTGTAGCATGGTTGTTATTCATAATTATCTTCCTTAGCTGAGATTTTAGGACAAGTTACTCTCTTTGAAAATTCTAGCCGGCTCTCGGTATTCTTCATGAAGCCAGATTAGTCTTCCTTCCACTCACCTGAGGTCAGTAAGGTTTTGTTCCATATCCTGTATGTGCGCATAGATGCACACATGAACACAAGGATATACAACCCTCTGGGTGGGAACATACAAATGGAACTGAGAGAAGTTTCTTAACTTCTTATAGCTTAGGCTATATGCCCTGGATTTTGAATTTTAAAAAAATTTAGTATCTCTTTATATAACTGTATATAAAAACTGAAATAGCATATTCACCTGTATAAGCAAAATTACATTTTATATATTTTGACCATGACCACACTGAAAAAGATAAGCTGCCAAGTTTTATTAGATTAAAAAAAAAAAAAACCCAAATGTTGTAAAAATGATAGCCTATCACTTCACATATTCAAAAACAACTTTGGGTACCCTGAATAGCAATGTTGCTGATGAACAGAAATTCTGCCCCACAGATGATAAAATTCATCCAAGAGGTAGGTTTGATGCTCAGACAATTCCTATAAGCAAAAACGAGGTTATATTAGTAAATCAAGAAACTAAAACCCAGAAACTGTGGTGGTTGTCAGAATAAAACCAAAATAATTACGGTGATAAGCAGAGCCATTTCCTGTGTAAATTTTGTAATGAAGCTATTTAAATGCCATATATATTCAGTATAACACTTAGAAATTTTCTTTTATATAGCAATTGGGTTAACAAAGAAAACTAAGGGGTGCCTTGGTGGCTCAGTAGGTTAACCATCTGACTTTGGCTCAGGTCATGATCTCGCAGTTCGTGAGTTTGAGCCCCACACTGGACTCTGTGCTGATAGCTTGGAGCCTGGAGCCTGCTTCAGAGTCTGTGTCTCCCTCTCTCTCTGCCTCTCCCCTGCTCATACTCTGTCTCTGTCTCTATCAAAAATAAAGATCAAAGAAGAAAAAGAAAAAGGAAAAAAAGAAAACTAATTTAAGGCATTGCACTGAGGCAATATTTTTCCTAATTCCATCTGAATACAATCAGTAAAAGGAAGAATATGAAAGTCGCTAACAGGGAGAGGAGCTGAAAAGTGCTAGGCATGGTTCTGATTACCATAAAACTGTTTGGCAGTGTCTACCAAAGCTAAACACAGGTATCCTTTATGATTCACAGTTCTGCTCTTAGGTGAGGCTCAGAAATGTATACACATGTGCATATACATAAAATGCTCTTAACACTTTTACTCATAGTAATAGCCCAATACTTACAACAACCCAATATCCATCAACAATAAGTGGATAAACAAATTGGGCATATTCATACAATGGAATATTACACAAGAATAAGAATTAGTGTTATGTGCAATAATATAAGTGAATTTCATAGGCCAAGTTGACTGAAAGAAGCTACATATAAAAGAAAACATACCATGTAATTCCAGCTGCATGAAGTTCAGAAATAAGCAAATTACTCTATAGGGGAGGGAATACTTATTACCCTTTGGGTAGAGATGACTGACAAGGAGAAGTCATAAAAGATCTTTCTGGGGTGCTGGAAATGTACCGTATCTCAAGCTGGATTTTGGTTATAGGGGTGTATACACTTGTAAAAATTCTCTGAGCTGCATGCTTATGATTCCTATACTTTGCTGTATGTAGATTATAACTCAGTTTTAGAAGTTAAGAAAAACAGTACCATATTCCTCAATATCCAGGTCAACTAAGAGAGTTACCCTTGACTCATGAACCATAGCAACAGCTTAGTGCTCAAGTGCACAGCCTGTCCTTAAAATTGGCTAGATTTAGGCTACGATTAATGATCAAGATGCATATTAAGAAGCTAGCAATTATTACCATATCATGTGTGTGACAACTCAAAAACATTTAAAAAGCAAAATCATATTATAGATTAATAAAAATTTATATTTCAAGACACAGTTTTAAAATAGCAAGGTGTTTGTTTTTCTATAATATAGTAACCAAAATTCTGTAATCCCCCCCCCCCCAGGTGAAAGAATATTGAGGGCAGTTGCTCTAAAGCCATAATTCAAAGTTTGTAGACAACTTTAACCCCCCAATTCTGTCACATTATTAATGGTCTCATTCTGTAGCGCTCTCACCCTTCACCAGGTAATAACTTGAATGTGGCCACTGGTGGGAACAGGACGTTCAAACATTTCTAAAGTCGAATCTACTTACATTTATGATGATGTTCAGAGATTCATCGTTGGGAAGGAAGATACACACACTCCGGCGGTCTTGCATGACTCTGTTGTTGTGGAAATTCAATTTGTTCATCGTGTTGTGGGCTCTCCAGTGGTCAGGGCTGGGCTCCGAGTCCTCGGCAATTCCTCTGGTTCCGAGCACTCCAAAGCCAAACTCCGTTCCTCATCACACGCCCTACGGGAGAAGCAGCGTGATGTTCCACTACGTAGGTTTCATAGCTGTAAAAAAGCCCAAAAGCCAGCCATAAATGAAGGCAGTGAGATTGGTGAGGAGAGAGACAGGGACATGAGCAGCAGTACAACTGTTTCTGTTGGCACAAAGACAGCACGTCTCAACGCAAGGGCTGCCTGCTTTAATAAATGAGAACTCACTGAAATTCATTCTGTATTTTGCCCACTATCAACTCTTTCAAAACTTTCATTCATCGTCATGAATTAAACATAGAGCCAATGAGCGCCTCATACATTCGAGGCTGTGCTGTGCACTCCAGGGCTCACAGAAGCAGAGAGAGCCTGCCTTTGAGAAGTTTCCAGTCTCGCATGGGAGATAACAAAGGGTTCCATAAACAAACAGAATGACAAACCAGCAACAACAACAAAATTCTCAATCTTTTTTCCCATCGCAAACTCAAATAAATGCCTTGGCTCTTACATCACATTCCTTCTTTAACTGCTGTGGTCTGGCTTTCACTTCCTTCACTTCACCACCATGGCTCTGCCAAAGGAAGCCAGTGACCTCCAGACCATCAGCAGAATCTGGGATTCACTTCAACCGATCTCTCTCTTACCAAGGTTAAGCCCTCCTGACAACTTTTTTTCTCCCTGAGGTTTTATGGTGCTGCTCTCCCTCCCGATTCTTTAACCTGACAATGCAAACAATTTTTCTGTTTCTTTTCACCAACCAATTAATACCTAGAAATAACAAAACTGTATCTATCAAACCATGTTTGTATACAAAAGGAACTGTGGATTTTGTAGATACCCTCTCATATCTATTCAGTTTATTAAACACATTTTAAAATTTCTCTCAGGTTTTCAATCTATGCAATTTTTTTTGCAAGTAATGAAGATTTTATCTCTAATCTTCAACACTCACACCCTTTGTTTCATGTCTTATTGCATTGGCAAGACTTTGCAGAATAATTTTAAAACGGCAGGGGATATATTCTACTTTTAATGGGTGTGTCTACTTTTTCATATATTATTGCTAATATGACACTGTTCAGCCAAGATTAAGACTAGTTGCTTCTGGGGCGCCTGGGTGGCGTAGTCGGTTAAGCGTCCGACTTCAGCCAGGTCACGATCTTGCGGTCCGTGAGTTCGAGCCCCGCGTCCGGTTCTGGGCTGATGGCTCGGAGCCTGGAGCCTGTTTCCGATTCTGTGTCTCCCTCTCTCTCTGCCCCTCCCCCGTTCATGCTCTGTCTTTCTCTGTCCCAAAAATAAATAAACGTTGAAAAAAAAAAAAAAAGAACAAAAAAGACTAGTTGCTTCTCAAACAGTAAATATTTTTCCCCAATAGTAATTATTTATATTGTCTCTTTCCAGCTATATTTGTATGATGCAGAAAAGAATTTCTAAGAATACAAAATTATTTTGCCAGAGAGTATAACCACACATTTTTCTTTCTTTTTTTATCATCACTTATATTCAACACCCAGTGCTCATCACAAGTGCCCTCCTTAATACCCATCATCCATCTAGCCCATCTCTCACCCACCTCCCACCATCAACCCTCTATCATTAAGAATCTCTTGGGGTTTGTTTCCCTCTCTCTTCTTCCCTACCCCCCTTCCCATATGTTCATCTGTTTTGTCTTTTAAGTTCCACATGAGTGAAATCATATGGTATTTGTCTTCCTCTGATTGACTTATTTTGCTTAACATAATACATTCTAGCTCCATCCACGTCATTGCCAATGTGTGTAATACCCCCCCCCCCCCCCCCCACACACACACCATCTTCTTTATCCATTCATCAGCTGATGGACATTTGGGCTTTGTCTGTAGTTTCGCTATTGTTGATAATGCTGCTGAAAACCTTGGGGTACATGTACCCCTTTGAATCTGTATTTTTGTATCCTTTGGGTAAATACCTAATAGTGTAAATGCTGGATCGTAGGGTAATCCTATTTTTAGTTTTTTGAGGAACCTCCATACTGTTCTTCCGAATGGCTGCACCAGTTTGCATTCACACCAAAAATGAAAGAGGGCTCTCCTTTCTCTGCATCCTCACCAACATCTGCTGTTTCTTGTGTTGTTAATTTTAGTCATTCTGACAGGTGTGAGGTGGTATCTCATTGGGGTTTTGATTTGTATTTCCCTGATGATGAGTGATGTTGAACATGTTTGCATGTGTCTGTTAGACATCTGGATGTCTTCTTTGGAAAAGTGTCTATTCATGTCTTCTGCACATTTCTTAACTGGGATATTTGTTTTTTGGGTGTTGAGTTTGGTAAGCTCTTTATAGATTTTAGATACTAACCTTTTATCAGATATGTCATTTGCAAATATCTTCTCCCATTCCATAAGCTGCCTTTTAATTTTGTTGATTGTCTCTTTCACTATGCAGAAGGTTTTTATTTTGATGAAGTCCCAATAGTTCATGTTTACTTTTTTTTCCCTTGCCTCCAGCAATGTGTCTAGTAATAAACTGCTCTGGCCAAGGTCAAAGAGGTTGCTGCCTGTGTTCTCCTCTGGGATTTTGATGGTTTCCTGTCTCAAATTTAGATCGTTCATCCATTTTGAATTTATTTTTGTGTATGGTGTAAGAAAGTGGTCCAGTTTCATTCTTCTGCATGTCGCCGTCTAGTTTTCCCAACACTATTCATTAAAGAGACCGTCTTTTTTCCATTGGATATTCTTTCCTGCTTTGTCGAAGATTAGTTGATCATATAGTTGTGGGTCCATTTCTGGCTTTTCTATTCTGCTCCACTGTATCTATGTGTCTGTTTTTGTACCAGTACCATACTGTCTTGATGACTACAGCTTTGTAATATAGCTTGAAATCCGGGTTTGTGATGCTTCCAGTTTTGTTTTGTTTTTTTCAGGATTGCATAAACTGTGTAGATTGCTTTGGGTAGTATAGACATTTTAACAATGTTTGTCCTTCTAATCCATGAGCATGGAATGCTCTTCCATTTCTTTGTGTCCTCTTCAATTTCCTTAGGCGTAAGTATTCTATAGTTTTCCGAGTACATAACCACACAGTTCTAACAGAAAAGCTACTGTCAGTGCTCACATAAATCAACGCATAAATGAGATATAATCTGGTCTATTTGCTTAAGGTTAAATGTCCATCTGTTATGAGCAGGAAGATGGGAGAGAATATAATCTTATATGGCACTATGAGTAAATACAAACTAGCATTTCTTTTTAAAGTATGAATAAAATGCCACCAACAATGAAGCTACTTAAATTAAATAAAAACAAATGGTAATCTTACATACAGTATTTCCTTATTAGGAAGGTGACCGAAAGCCCCCTTACAAGTATTCTGTTTTTCTTAAAGGATAATAGCAATTGTTTCACATTAAGATTGTAGCCAGCACGTCACCCTATGGGGTCACTGGAGGTCAACACTGAAGTTTATGTCCAGTACGGGATGGTTAGCCCATGTGTTATATGACCACAAACTAAGTACACGCCAAATCCAATCACTGGTCTGAGAGATACACACTTGCAGTTCAACAGTTCCAAAGCACCAATTGGAAGACCCATTTTGGCTGCATCAGAATCACTTCAGTGTCTGTAAGAAATACAGAATCCTGAGTGCAGTGACATTTCTACTCACTCAGAATCTCCCAGGTCAGGACTCAGGAACCTTAATCTTTTAAAAAAAGCCCCCAGGTATTTCTGACACATAGTCATGTATAAAGACCGCACTTTAGTTAAGAGAAGGAAGGTACTGAGCAAACAGTTGAATATAATACTTTCATAGCATACACTGGGAAAACATCATGAGGTACAGAATGAGGAATAAGCAACATATAAGGACTTCTGAAAAGTACTCAATATTTTCAAAGGTATAAATTCCTAAAACAGGTCAAATTTTTGTATTAGAACACTCCCCTGAAAAGTGTTACTAGGTGACCTAGGGATAAATAAGTTGGAGAAACAGGGGACCCTATATATACTTTCTCCAAAACAAAGTGTTAAAGGCTCTGAGGAATACTGCAGGCAACTTCCTAAATCTGTTTAACTTAATATTTCTCATATTTACTTGGTCACCGAATACTTTCCCCACCTCTAAGATTTATCTATTAAGGTCCTATAGAATAATATTCTTAAACATACTATTTGAGAAATATGGTTGTAAAACAATTTCCTTGTCAATTTCATGGCAAATTTTTTTCCTACATATTGATCTATTCTAATACTTAGGTCTCCTCTCTGCTATTAAAATCTTTTCAAGAAGAAATACTAAGCTATGACTAAACGCATCTTATTTAAATTCAAACCCTTAAGTGATATTAATCCAGTGTAATTCTTATTTAAATCTACACTTCAAATTGAGTTGTTCCTATAATATTCCATTCCTAATTAAAACAATTAAAAGAGGGATATTTCTACTAACCTACTTTCTAGAATTTAAAAAATAAACTAAGGAAAAAAACATCTTCTGGTGTTTGAGATGTTTCTAGAGCTTCATTAAAATAATTTTCAAATTTCATTTGAGTACAATTCTTACTTATTTTATGATTCAAATAATGTAATAAAAAAAGGACTGGAAGAGGATTACTGAAGAAAAATTAATGAAAAGCAGAGTCTTTAAGAAGCAGCACTGCCTCATTGCTGCCTTTTCTGCTTTGAGGATGGCAAACTAAAATGTCCTAAAAGAGAGACAGGATTACGTTTTTATTTTACCCAGGACTGCATTAAAACTGATTAAAAGATTCCAGTGAAACAGCAAAATGCCTATGTCTCTAATACACTCCAGTATAAAATTTAATCTGAAATTGGACATTCCTAGGGAAAAGAATTAGGCTAAATTTATACCTATTTGAGTTGTTGAAATTAGCCTGTGAGCCATTGGCTACCTCTGCTGTGTCCTCAGCTAAGTCCCAACTCCGCCCCAGGAGGGCACATTTCCTACTCCAGGCAGTCCTTTTCTGCCCAGTGATCTTAGGCTAGATTACTGATTTTAAGACAGGTATCCATGAACATACCATGTTGTAGGATCAGATTTCCAGGCAACAAAAACACACCTTTATGATCAAACCCCACATCCTGTCGTCTTTATTAATACCCAACTTACAAATAAAATTTGTTAAGCTATTAGATTCCCCCACTTGAATTTTAAACCCACGTTATTATAAGTCCCTTACTTCCTGATAAACTGCACTGGGTAGTTACTTTGTTTCTTTTAAGAAACAGGAAGCTACCATCTGGTATGTGTGTACGATGAATAGAGATTTTCTTTTTTTTTTTTTTTTAGAAATTATTAGAATTAACCTTTAAAACTGGGTCACCCCAGAATGAAAGTATGACCTTTAGTTTATTATCATGCATCAATAATGGTTATTAGTTGTGATAAATATAGCACACTCATGTAAGATGTTACCAACAGGGGGAAGTGGGTACATGTGGGTATGTAGGGACTCCTATACTCTTTGCAACTCCTATATATTTGAAAGTATTCTAAATTAAAAAGGTTAATTAAAAATAAAAGAACTAGGTTACCAGAAATTTCCAACACACATAATATAGTCTCACTCTGAATGGAAGCAAAGGAGGATTCTCAATTCTGAGACTGTCACCCTAAAAAAACTGAAAGGTGGTAATGTGCTATGGTGATTACTGTAAGGCAAGCATGGTTAGTAGTCATATTTCAACGGTCAATAAGGTATCTTTACTACCTAACAAAAACAAGATGAAAAATTATCTTGGAAAGCTGGATCACAAAGAGCCCTTTTAATTTAATGACTATACATTTAGGAAGCTCAAATTACACACACAGTATTGTATTTATTTGCTGAAAAGCAGAATACAACAGCAATAGAAGACGTGCCCCTGCATCCTTGAGTTTGAAATCTAGTCAGGAACATACCACTGCCAAGAAACTTAAGATGATGATATTGCCTCTGCTTCCCAAGAACACATGTATCCTGACGGATAACTCTCATGGGATGACATAATAGCGGACAGAATTAAGTATATGAATACTGTGGCTAGTATCATTTTGGCATAAATAGTATATGGTCTTTCAACGTATGGTATCCTAAAAGTGATATCAAAGTGCCTTTGGTAAAATGAGTTGGGTTTTTTCCTCATTCATTTATTCATTCATTCATTCCATGTATATACATTGAACACCTACAATGTACTGTTGTCGTAAGCACTGAGTATATAACACTGAACAAAACAAATATCCTGTGATGATGGAGAAAGACAAATATATAATGTAGATGGTGATATGTACTGTGAGGAAAAATAAACTCAGAGTAGATGACAGAGTTGATGGAGATAAGGTGGTAGTGTAGATGCTATTTCATACAGAGTAATCAGGGGAAGCATCTCTGGTAAGTAGATATATGAACTGATAACAGAATTAAGAGAGGGATGCCATTTTCTTCCTTCCTTCCTTCCATTTATCCATCCATCCATGCCTCCATCCATCCACCTCGGGAAGACTTTTCCAAATAGAGGAAACAGCAAATGCCAAGGTTCACCTACTGTTCAGAAAAGGCACTGATTATAGCTAACATTTAGTACACACTTACTATGTGCCAGGTGCTCCTGTTAAGGACTTATGCTACATTAAATAAAACTGTAAACTCTTTGCCATGCTTCCCATTAAGAGATGGGATCTATTTCCCCTTCCCTTGAATTTGGGCTGGCCCTGTGACTGACTCATATTCAGTTAGAAATTCTGCTTCATGGATGACTCATTTGTGCGAATACACTGTTATTCCAAAGCACTATCTTTACACTAACAGTTCGGTAGTGTATGTTTCTTGTCTGTCTCCCCTACTCAGACTTCATTTAACCTCTGATTGGCAGGTGTAGTATATGCTCATTAAGTGAGGGATGTTTCACTTACTACATACATGTCCTTGGACAAGGAAGATTCTATAGCAGGGTTTCTTAACCTTGGCATTATTGACACCATGGGTAAAATATGCTTTGCACTGTGGGACATCCTGTGCATTGTAGGACTTTCAGCAGCATCCCTGGCCTCTACTCACTGGATGTCAGGAGAATCCCCCCACCTCCCAGTTGTGACAATCCAAAATTTCTTTGGACATTGTCGAATGCCCCCTTGGGGAAAAATCCCCCACTGTTGAGAACAAGTTTCCTTAGAGTCATTACTTTTTAGCATCCAGTTGTTTTTTAAAATACATACACATCTTGTTTTATTGCACTTTGCTTTACTGGACTTCACAGATGATGTTTGTGTGTGTATGGTTTTATTTGCTTGTTGACAAATTTAAGGTTTGTGGCAAATCTGGTTGGCACCACTTTTTCAACAGCATTTGCTACCTTTGTGTCTCTGCATCACATTTTGGTAATTCTCACAATATTTCAAACTTTTTCATCATTATTACATTTATAACGGTGATCTATGATTAAAGATCAGTGATCTTTAATGTAACTATTGTAACTTTGGGGGAGGGGCGCCATAAACTGTGCCCAGATAAGACAATGAATTTAATCAATAAATGTGGGTGCTCTGACTGCTCCACCAACCAGCCATTCCCCATCTCCCTGGCCTCTCCATTCCCCATGAAACAATATTGGAATAAGGACAATTAACAATCCTACAATGGTCTCCAAGCGTTCATATGAAAGGAGGAGTTGCACGTCTCTCACTTTAAATCAAAAACTAGAAATGATCAAACTTAGTAAGCAAGGCATGTCAACAACCAAGATAGGATGAAAGCTAGGCCTCCTATACCAGTTAGCCAAGTTATAAACACAAAGGAGGAGTTATCGAAGGAAAAGTGCTATTCCAGCGAACACACAAATGATAAAAAAGCAAAAAAGCTTTACTTAGAGGTCTGGATAGATCAAACTAGCCACAACATTCTTTTAAGTCAAAGAGTAATCCAGAGCAAGGCCTTAACTCTCTTTAAGTCTGTGAAGGCTAAAGGAGCTGAGGAAGCTGCAGATGAAATGTATGAAGCTAGCAGAGGTTGGTTCATGAAGTTTAAAGAAAGAAGCCATCTCCATAACATAAAAGTACAAAGTAAAGTAGCAGGTGATGATGTAGAAGCTGTAGCAAGTTATCTAGAAGATCTAGCTCAGGTGGCTACACGAAACAGATTTTCAGTGTAGACAAAACAGCCTTCTATTGGAATAAGATGCCATCTAGGATTCTCATAACGAGAGAGGAGAAGTCAATGCATGGCTTCAAAGCTTCAAAGGACAGGCTGACTCCTCTCCAGGGGCTAATGCAGCTAGCAGGTGACTTTAAGTTTAAGCCAATCCTCATTTAGCATTCTGAGAATCCTAGGGCCCTTAAGAATAATGCTAACTCTACTCTGCCTGTCCTCTATAAGTGGAACAACAAAGCCTGGATGACAGCCCATCTGTTTACAACATGGTTTATGGAATATTTTAAGCCCACTATTGAGACCTACCACTCAGGAAAAGATTCTTTTTAAAATATTACTGCTCATTGACAGTACATCTGGTCACTCAAGAGTTCTGATGGAGACGTACACTGAGATTAATGTGCTTTCATGCCTGCTAACACAACATCCTTTCTAAAGCTCATGGATCAAGGAGTCGTTTCGACTTCCAGGTTTTATTATGTAAGAAATACTTCCCATAAAACTAATGTTACCATGGATAGTGAGTCCTCTGATGGACCTGGGCAAAGTCAACTGAAAACCTAGAAAGGAGTCACCATTCTAGATGCCATTAAGAACATTCGTGCTTCATTGGAATAGGTCAAAATATCAATAAGAACAGGACTTTCGAGGCAGCTGATTTTAACCCTCATGGATGACTTTGACGGGTTCAGTGGAGGAAGTAACTGCAGAGGCAGCAGAAATAGCAAGAGGACTAGAATTAGAAGTGGAGTCTGAAGATGGGACTGAATTGCTGCAATCTCAGGATAAAACTTGAGCGGATGAGGAGTTGTTTCTTATAAATGAGCAAAGAAAGCAATTTCTTGAGATGGAACCTATGCCTGGCGAAGATGCTGTGGCAATGACAACAAAGTATTTAGAATAGGATACAAGTTTAGTTGATAAAGCAGCAGGAGTGTTTGAGAGGACTGACTCCAATTTTGAAAGAAGTTCTACTGTGGATAAAATGCTATCAAACAGCATCGCATGAGAGAGAGAAACTGTTCATGAAAGGAAGAGTAAACTGATTTGGCAAACTTCATTGTCTTATTGTAAGAAATTGCCACAGTCACCCCAACCTTCAGCAATCACCATGCTCATCAGTCAGCAGCCATCAATGCAGAGGCAAGACCCTCCAGCAGCAAAAGAATTACGACCTGATAAAAGCTGAGATGATAATTAGCATTTTTTAGCAATAAAGTATTTTTAATTTAGGTGTGTATATTTTTAAGACATAACAATATTGTGTACTTAATAGACAACAGTATAGTGTAAACATAACTTTTATATGACCTGGGAAACCAAAAAGTTCATCTGACTCACTTTATTGCAATATTCGCTTTTCTGCAGTGGTCTGAAACCTAACCTGTGATAGCTTGAGGTAATGTAGAGTAATATACAAGTTAGAATAACTGCATTTGAAATGTAGTTATTGAATTGATAAAAATGATAAGCTTGTAAAGTGGGGATATAGTAAGAGGTAATATGATGTGCTACTTAAGAGCATGGAGAGATTGCCTGGATTTGGATCCACCTGAAACACCGGAAACCCAGGTGCCCGTGGGCAAGTCTCTTTACTTCTTCGTGTCCATTTTTCTCACCTCTGACATCAAATTGTCGTGAAGATTATTAAATTGGCTACTCATTTACTACCAGGTAACATTGTTGATATCACATTACGGAAAGTAAGTGGAAGAATGGCTTTTTGTGTAATACGTGGTGTTGAGTTCTAAAAGAAATCGTGTTTTTCTCTTGTTCGTAGCTAATAGATTATTTCATTTCTATATTTAATGATGACATTTGCTAGACACACCGTGGGGCTGGGAATGGCAAAGCACCTTCCAATTAAAGTGGACTCGAATTGGTGCCAACTAATACTTACCATACTCTAAGGAATAAAACTATGCAGCCAGTCCTACAAATGTTTGTACCTTTGACCCAATAATCTGACTTCTGGGGACAAAATGTGTAAGAAGGAAACAACCAAAACACATCACACTTTTGATCAAAATTACTCACTGAACTATTATCCATCAGAGTAAAAACTGGGAAAAAAACTAAATAGTCTAACAACAGGAATGGATTAGTAAATTATAGTACATCAATAAAAAGTACCATTTATTGAACACATTCTTCCCGAATCACAAATACCCACTCTAGCCCCAAATTACTCTTTAACTACATTTTCAGAATAGAACTAGCAGGAATAAAGAAAGCCCCTAAATCAAATAGGTACAAAGAAAGACAGACAGTAAAAAGACAGTAAGACAAGGAAGGAAGGAAGGAAGGAAGGAAGGAAGGAAGGAAGGAAGGAAGGAAGGAAGGAGAAAGAAAGATAGATAGAAAGAAAGAAAGAAAGAAAGAAAGAAAGAAAGAAAGAAAGAAAGAAAAGGAAACAAAACAAAATGAAACAGGGAGGGAAGGGGGGAGGGAAGGAGGGAAGGAGGGAGATCCAGAGTATTCTGTTAGTCGGACAGCATGTAAACTAATCGGAATTTGAGTCCTCCAGCACTTTGTTTAAGTATGCTCCTTCTTGTCTCTCACATCATTTCTAAATTCTGGCCTTAGAGACCTTATAATCTCTATTAACACAGTAGGAACAATAGGAAGTAATACAATTGTATTTTAAGTTAAATGCTAAAGTGTGTGGTAAAAAGAAGGTTGTATCTGGATTTGTGGAAAGGCTGTGAACAGAGGGAAGTGCAGCACAGAGGAAAAATGTCACAGAGGGAGGTAAAATGGCTTGTATGCAGTGGGGAGAAAAAGGATTACAAGGGTGTAAAGTCATACAGATAAGGGCCCCGGCTAGGGAGGCAGGACAGAGGACCGAGCCCCTCAAAAATTCAGTGTTGCTGTCCCATGATGCAAACTCAGACTGGACAGATGAGAAATCAGGCTGTGGAATGTTCCCCTGAATGATAAGGCATTTCCTTCAGTACCCTGACCAGGTTTCTGAGGAGACTCAGAATGAGGAAAAGACAGTCTCTTCAGTAAACAGGGCTGGGAAAACTGGATGGCTATAGGCAAAAGAATGAAACTGGGACACTTTCTTACACGATACAGAAAAATAAACTCAAAATGCATTAAAGACCTAAATGTAAGACCTGAAACCATAAAACTCCTGGAAGGAAACTTAGGCAGTAATTTCTTCAACACTGGATTTAGCAACATTTTTCTAGATGCCTCCTAAAGCAAGGGAAACAAAACAAAATTAAACCATTGGGACTACACCAAAATAAAAAGCTTTTGCCCGGTGAAGGAAACCATCAACAAAACAAAAAGGCAACCTAATGAACGAGAAAAGGTATTTGCAAATGATATATCCAGTAAGGGATTAATATCATATATAATGAACTTGTGCAACTCAACACCAAAACCCTCAAATAATCCAATTAAAAAATAGGCAGAGGACCTCAATAGACATTTTCTGAAAGAAGTCATATAGTGATGCTCAACATCACTAATCATTAGGAAAATACAAATCAAAACCATGAGATATGACCTTATACCTGTTAAAATGGCTAAAATCAAAAAGACAAGAAATAACGAGTGTTGGCAAGGATGTGGAGAAAAAGGAACCCTCATGCACTGTGGGCAGGAATGCAAATGGGTATAGCCACTGTGGAAAAGAGTATGGAGGTTCTCAAAAAATTGAACATAGAATTACCCTATGACTCTGTAATTCCACTACTGGGTATTTACCCAAAGAAAACAAAAACACTAACTCAAAGGGTGCACACATGCACCCTTCTGTCTGTTGCAGCACTATTTACAACAGCCAAAATATGGAAGTAGCCCAAGTGTTCATCCACAGATAAGTAGATAAAGAAGATGTGGTACATATGCATACAATGGAGTAAAAGCCACAAACAGGGATGAGATCTTGCCATTTGCAAAAATATGGATGGACCTCGAGCGTATTAAACTAAGTGAAGTCAGTCAGACAGAAAAAGCCAAATACCGTATGATTTCACTTATGTGTAGAATCTAAAAAACAAAACAAACAACCAAAAAGCAGAAATAGATCCAAAAATACAAGAACTGGTGGTTGCTAGAGGAAAAGGGGGTGGAGGAATGGGCAAAATGGGTGAAGGAACATGGAATGAACAAGTCACAGGTATAAAAGGGACAGCATACCGTAAAAGCATTGTATAGTGACAGAGGATAGCTATACTTGTGGCGAACATAGCATAACGCAGAACTTGCCGAATCACTATGTAGTACGCCTGAAATAATGTAACGATGCATGTCAACCATACTTCAATTAAACAGAAAAAGTAATGGGATCTTTACAATTACTTTAGATATTTCAAAACCCCTGATAAAAGCTGGTGTATTTATCCATGGTAATATTTCAAAGAAAACTAAAAGATCATTCACTTAAGTCATTTTCATACCAGTTTTCAAGTGCTTATTTTGATGGCACATTTGGTTTTACCCGCCAGATTTAAAAAATGAAAATTCACTTTGACAGACAATCTTTTCATAAGGCCCAAGGAAGGTGGGGGAGAGGAAGGGCGACAAAAATGATCCCAGGGGTCGAAAGGCTGTGATATAGTTGCTACATATACTTAAAAATAATCTTAGTTACAAAAAATGAACATATATTCTTCCTGTGTCTGGTCTACCATTCTAGTGCCTTTCTCCTCTACCATACATCGTCACTGTACTCTCTCCCTTGGATTTCTAGCTGTTCGGTCTTGTTTCACTCTTCAAGTCCGCCACCACCTCAATGCTGCCAAGGTGACCTCATCAAACTGCACATTCAATTTTGCATATCACATCCCAGCTCACACATTCTTTCATGCCACAGCACTTCCACAGGACAACTCCTAAACTCGAAGGCACAACCTTTCACCTTCGCGTTGTATCCAGCCTCCACGTGGCCGTTCTGTCAACTCGTGTTGTACATTACTACAGTTGTTTTCCTCAGAGTTCTCTGAACAAGTCTTACTGTCATATGCCTATGCTTTTGACCATCCTGTTCCCCCTGCCTAGATATCCTCCCTCACATAGTATTCACCCACGTCCAAAAGAACAAGAACAAAATACCGTATCTTCGTTCTCCCCAGAAAACTCAAGATACTTGTCCGGGAAGCATGCCTCCACATGGCTAGGCAGCTGAGGGGCATTTCACTTGCACTCTTATCACCCTTGTACTTGTTGGCAAGTTGTCCCCCCCACAGAGAACTGGAATGTCCTCCAGGATAGGATGAATGTCTGTGGTAGGCAGAGACATTGGGTCTCTAATAGGTACACAGCAGGACACAATGAGTAAATTATTTATCAATTCACCAGAAATGTGAATTCTCTAGCAATTAAGATTAAACTTATGTTTTTAAAGAAGCGCTCTCCAATCCCCACCCTAGAAATGGGAGTCAGTATTGGTCACAGCTTCTTGAATATTTTCTGCATGTTAGTTACAGAAGAAAAGGTGAGTATTTTTCCTCATCTTTAAATGTGATAGCCAAACATAAAAGAAAATAATCTCCAAAACTATCAACAAAATACAGTTTCTAGGAAAGTCTCCCTGTATATCAAGTTAAGCCAACTTATGTGAAAGCAAATATATAAAAAGATACATTGGGTGGGATGCATTATATTGTAAGTACCAAAAACATCAAACTGAAACTTGAACTCTGTAGCCAAATTGCCTGGGTCTGACTATTAGCCATCTACTTCCTAGCTATGTGACCTTGGACAAATGCCTTTGTCTCTTTCTACATCTCAGCTTCCATATCTGTAAAATGGGAATAACAACAGTAACTACTTTAAAGGATGATATAAGGTATATGGTATACACTACAGACATGTTAACTATTAGTAGTTAGGCTAGTTAAATGCTATAAGGGAAATTTATAAAAACCAAAGTAACTTGAAGGCAACAAGCAGGATGAAAGGGCCCGTGGGTGGTTTGATGTGGTAGTTTGAGATGTCATCCAGAACCTAGTTTCCTCTTGGTACCTTGGAATCACTCCACTTTAAGGCTTGCTTCTCTCAGAGTGGCCAAATAAACCAGAATGCGGAGGCAAACAGGAGTAATGATACTAATCCTAACTGAATGTCTCAAGTCACCAGCACGCACCGCCCCCCCCCTCCTCCCGACACACACTCAATATAGGGCAGGGGCTTGCATAGATTAGCTGAGGCCACCCAGGGCTCACCTCTAGAGCTAGAGGTAGGATCAACTTCCCCTCAAGTACATAGACACCAAAACAAAAAGCTGACTACATTTGGAAAGCCTGGGAGATGAGGGGAGATGCTAGATAGGCAACCAACAAGAAGAACAAAGTCAAGGGTAAAATTCATGAATTTTAAGCCAGAGAAACTTGATTTTGCATAGCCATCTGTATTCAAAAGTCATATCGGGTTTAGCAACCAGGCACAAAAATTCCTTTCAACCAAGATGGATTTCTAGCATGACATCGCCAACAAAAAGTGCTGTTCTCAGGGAAAATCCTCCAACTTAGAAGCATCTGCTTCTAATTTCCACAATGAAATCTTTGATTCCTTCATTCATGGGACTTGCGCTCAATTCTCTCTGACAGTGGAACTGCAATTTTCTTGATAATGATTTTGCTGTGAAATTCTCATTATCTGGTAGAAATATAGAAATCCTTATATTACATAGGAACCTTAACATTAACTTTACTTATTTTTCCTCTGAAATATTTTTTTTTTCCAAAGAGACTTTAGCACCCCTAAGAAAGATTGAATTAAGGATTTGGAAAGTTTCTAGCTTTAACACTGCAGAAGGACTTTTCATGTTATTAAACCGTTCTTAACAACAACAAAGTAAACACACACACCAGAGAGGTAAAAGTCCATTGACAGAATAAATAAAATACGGTACATTAAGGCAATTCAGCAGTGAACATTAATGAACCACAGCCACACGTGAACAACTGTGAATCTCAAAGACAATGGTTCAGTGAAAAAACAAGTTACAAAAGAATATATACAATTCATCAAAATCAGGTGATGAAACAATAACTCATTCAGGGATACAGAATATATATTGGTAAAACTGTTAAGAAAGGTAATGAGTAAGTTCAAAATGGTGCTGGATGGGGTAGTCTGGGAGCAGGAGATGTCTTCAGAAAGGGACAGGAGCTACAAAGGAGCTAGAGAATTATTTTTCTTATACTTGATAGTGGATATAATGGTGTTGATTACTATTACTGTTTAAAATGTACACAGACATTATAGGCATTTTTCTATGTGTGTATTTCATAATTAAAAAAAATATTGTACTGTTGTTGAAAATGCTGTGAACAACTACATATTGGTGACTAAACTTGAAAAAGATATATAAAGTATGACAAGTATGCAATCCTGTTAAAATAAACAGCCTGTTACTTTTAACATAAATTGAATCCTTTGAGGATCCTATGCAAAGACTTTACAGCAAACTAAAATAATCTTTATAAAATATTATTGTACCCACTACGTAAGTGTTTTCATGGCCCAGAAGTGGGAAAAAGCCTTAGATATTCTGGTGTTGTTAATGAATTTTTACAGTATTTACAAGTTAGTAGTAGGCATATGTATTAATTTCTAAGATTCTATCTACTACTAAATGGAATAATAATGCAATAGAAGAACAACCAAATGAAAATTTGACCACTGTATCAGATCTCACAGATGATCTACTCCAATCCCTTAATTCAATTTTACTTTGTAAGTTTATTCATTCATTTTCGAGAGCCAGCAAGCAAGAGCGCGCACAAGCGAGGGAGGGGCAGAGAGAGAGGGAGACACAGCATCCGAAGCAGGCTCCAGGCTCTGAGCTGTCAGCACAGAGCCTGATGCAGCGCTCAAACTGACAAATTGTGAGATCACAACCTGAGCTGAAGTCGGACACTTAACCGACTGAGCCACCCAGGCGCCCCCCAACCCCATACTTTTATAGGTGAAGAAACCAATGTGGTGAGAGAATGATCTGCCAAGATAATACCAGTTAGTTTTAGGTACCCAGTATCCTTTTTTCCCCCCAGGATTTTTCTTCTCTAAATTCTGTTCAAAAACTCCCATGAGTAGGAAACAATTTAATTTAATCTAGTCTGTCTTCAAAAAGTTCATTTTTGATATGAAGTTAAGAAATATGTTAAAACGATTTACTAAAGTGAATGTACTCAAATGCTAATAAGACCTGCCTTCCACCCTGACAGTTGTAGCATTATATGTAAAGAAGTTTACGAAGCCAGAAAAAGAGTTTGAGGTGCTAGGAATCCGATTTTTACCTTGATACACATAAATGATAGGCTGCAATTACTTTGTTAACCAGACACCCCCGAAAGAGTAGCATTCGCATCAGGGCACACCCTCACACATGTGCCCATACTGTTCATGTGCCAAACGTGCAGAAGGGCATGAAGTAAACCTCATGGGTCCAGGTACTCTTTACAGTAAAAGATCAAAAGCACAATCTACAGACTTCAAAGTAAGCAATTCCTCTGGACATTCTAACAAGGCTTGATACTGCTACAAAAGTTCTTATTCAACACCTCTTTGGGGGTTTTGCTGTGAGTAAGGTAGAGACAAAGTTGTCACGTAAACTTATAAAGATATCTGAAAATACCAATTTAAAAAGTCAGAGAAAACAACTATTACTATTATTATTATTATTGTTTTTTTTTTGTTTTTTTTTTTTTTTTTAGTGAGAGAGAAAGAGAGAGCACACATGTGCACGCACAAGCAAGGGAGGGGCAGAGACAGAGACAGAGAGAGAGAGAGAGAGAGAGAGAGAGAGAATCCCAAGCAGGCTCCATGCCCAGTGTGGAGCCCAATGTAGGGCTTGATCTCACAACCACAAGAGCACGACCTGAGCTGAAATCGAGAGTTGTATGCTCAACTGACTGAGCCATCTGGGAACCCCAACAATGATTATTTTCATCATTAAAAAAAAAAAAGTCTAAAACTCTGACTTACAGTTTTAAAAGTCCTTGCTTCAGAAAACTGATGAAAATGTTCATTTTATATAGGGCTTCCCAGTTATATATAGCTACCCCATCCCCCTGGGGCATCATCCAGTCATTAGCTAATCTTCTCCAAGGAGACTGAGGTGATTTGTGCTATTCTGGAGAAACACAAATCCAAGACTGTTAAGACGGATGTGAGGAACATCACTGGGAGCCACGGCTGCATCCCTTAGGTTTTCCCCAAGGTAACCTTCAATCAGAAGTTGGCTCTCTTGTATCCGTCATCCAGCGTTTAATTCCCTTAGCTTACTTGTAGAAGATAACCACCATAAATTTGCCAGGTCCATCAAGTGTGAAATCTCATTTTCTTTTTTTTTTTTTTTTCCAACGTTTATTTATTTTTTTTGGGACAGAGAGAGACAGAGCATGAACGGGGGAGGGGCAGAGAGAGAGAGGGAAATCTCATTTTCAAGTAGTATTTACCTATATAGTAATATTCTATTTCCCATACACCAACTCACAGACCTTGTTTCTAGAACTCTTCTCAGCCAGGTTTTGAAATAAGAGACCAAAGCCAACTTGAGTGTTACCTTATATCCCAAAGAGAATAGAAATAAAAGTCATTTAA
Organism: Puma concolor; assembly: GCF_028749965.1. NCBI lineage: Eukaryota > Metazoa > Chordata > Mammalia > Carnivora > Felidae > Puma > Puma concolor. The sequence continues at coordinate 49,272,397 of NC_141672.1, forward strand.
CAGTGAATCTCTGCACTCTCTGGTGAAGTCCACACTGTCCAACAGTGAGTCACTGAATAGCCCAGTCAAGTTGTCTCCATTTGACCTACCTGTTCATCGGATTTTCTGGTTCTGTGATGTGCATCCCTCTGCATACCGACAAAAGACATCATTCCTCCTGATACTAATCATCCTCTAATGCTGTGAGAGAGACTTAAAAGCCTGATTTTTAAAGGGTGTGGAGGAAGGAAATCAGAATTACAAGTTACCCTACAGTGACAGGGTTAATCCTCCATGAAAAATGGAACCACAACTCAACGTTGAAGTTAAAAACAAACCAATCAAACAAAAAACAGAAACCAACCTATCTCTGTTTAGTATTGCTTTTTTTTTTTAATGGCTCTAATCATCCTGGAAAGGCAGCTAGTCTTGAGGCTGACCTACAGACTATTATCCTGAATAAACCAAAAGAGCAGCCTACTCCAAGGTCAGCCATTCTTCACGGCAGGACTACTGCCCAATACCAGTGGTCCATCACTGTCCTCCTACTGCCTTAATTCTACCAAGAAAATGTTATATACTGCCAACAAATGCCATAGAATCATTATCACCTCAGATCCAGAGGCAAAACTATTCAAGTATTCAAAAAGTCCTCGTTAAGAGATGAGTGCCTATTTTCCTTCATGACCTTCACATTTGGAAAAGTGAATTAAGAAAATACGTTGTTGGTACTAATCATGGGCTCTCTAGGGAAAGCTGGATGAAAATACTTTTTCAGATAAGATTTGACAAGTTGTAGGTTGTCTGCTGCTAACCCTCGATACAGTTGGCGATAATGAAGAGACAAAATCCTGAAAATCCTTCTAAGGAGTCTTTCAAAAACATCTTCCAATTGCGTTACTCTGTCTGGAATTTGGAAATTACTTGCTCCTAGAAGTCATGACAGTTTAAGAAAAATCTACAGTTAATATTACACTTAATGGTGAAAAAGTAAATGGTTTTTCCCTAATATTGGAACAAAGCAGGTATGTCTGCCCTTTCGACTCAAATTCAAAGTTGGAACACTTAATATCTGATTTTTCAGACTTACTGTAAAGAGTACATACATTACTTAAAGCAGTGTATATTTTTACTTTTTTTTAAGTTTATTTTGAGAGAAAGAGAGCATGTGTGCATGTGTGAGCAGAGGAGGGGCAGAGAGAGAGAGAGAGAGACAGAGAGAGAGAGAATCCCAAGCAGGCTCTGTGCTGTCAGCATGGAGGCCCATGTGGGGCTCAATCTCACGAACTGTGAGATCATGACCTGAGCTGAAATCAAGAGTCAGACGCTTAATGATAGCCACCCAGGTGCCCCTAAAGCAATACAATATTGGCCTAAAGATATGTCAGTTGATGGAATAAAGAGTCCAGATACAAACCATATATCAAAAGTCATTTGATTTTTGATAAAGGTGCCAAGGTACTTTACTGAGGGAATAAACTTAGAATTGATTTCGGCCCTAATACAAAGATTAACTTGAATCACAGATCCAAATATAAAGGCTAAAACTGTGAAACTTACAGAAAACTTCTAGGAGATCTTTGTGATCAAAAAAATTTTTAAAGGAAAAATTGGACTTCTTTACAATTAAAATTTCTGCTCTTTGCAAGTCAGTTTAAAAATGGCAATGCAATCCTCAGACTGAAAAAAATATTTTTAAACATTTATCTAATTAAAGACTTACATCCAGAATACATAAATAGCTCTTACTAACAGAAGAAAACTCACTTAAAAATATGGCCAAAAGATTTAAACAGTCACTTCCCTGGAAAAGATACACAAATGGCAAGTAAGCATTTGAAATGATGCTCAATATTATTAGTCATTAGGAAAACGCAATTAAAAACTACAGTGAGGGGTGCCTGGGTGGCTCAGTTGGCTGAGTATCTGACTCTTGACTTAGGCTCATGTTATGATCCCAGGGCTGTGGGATCAAGTCCCACATTGGGCTCCATGCTGAGCATGGGGCCTGCTTGGGATTGTCGCTCTCTCTCCCTCTGTCCCTCTCCCATACTCACACATGTGCGCTCTCTCTCTCTCAAATAAAAAAATAAAAAACAAACTACAGTGAGATACCACAATGCACACCCCTAGAATGTTTAAAATTGAAACGACAGAGAATACCAAACCTTGGTGAGAATCTGGAGCAACTAGAACTCTCAGACACTGCTGGTAAGAATGTTAAATGATATAACTACTTTGGAAAACAATTGATAGCTTCTTATAAGGTCAAACATTCATTTATCATAGAACTCATTCTTAGGTACTTGAGTAAGATAAATGAAAAGATACATCCACCAAAGACTTACGCTTGCAACCCTTATCAAAATACCAATAACACTTTTCACAGAACTAGAACAAATAATACCAAATGGAACCACAGACTCCAAATAGCCAAAGTAATCTTGAAAAAGAACAAGGCTGGAAGCATCACCATCCCAGATTTCAAGATATACTACAAAGCTGTAGTAATCTAAACAGTATGGTACCAACATAAAAACAGACACGTAGATCAATGGAACAGAATAGAGTCCAGAAATAAACACATGCTTATATAGTCAATCTATCACAAAGGAGGCAAGAATATACAATGAGAAAAAGACCATCTCATCTCTTCAATAAATGGTGCTGAGAAAACTAGAATGTTACATGCAAAAGAATGAAACTGGGCCACTTTTTAACACTATATACAATAGGACTAAGGACCTAAATGTGAAGCCTGTAACCTTAACGCTCCTGAAAGAAAACATAGAGAGTAGTTTCTTGGACATCAGCCTTAGCAACATTTTTCTAGATATGTCTCCTGAGGCAAGAGAAACAAAAGAAAAATGAAACTACTGGGACTACACCATATCAAAAGCTTTTGCACAGTGAAGGAAACCATCAACAAAACAAAAAAGGTGACTTAATGAATGGGAGAACATATTTGCAAATGATATACCAGAGAAAGAGTTCTATCCAAAATATACAAAGAACTCATACAACCCAACATCAACCCCCCAATAATCCAATCAATCAAGAATGGGCAGAAGACACGAATAGATATTTTCCCAAAGAAAACATGCAGGTGGCCAACTGACACATGAAAAGATGCTCAATGTCACTAATCATCAAGGAAATGCACATCAAAGAAATATCAGCTTACACCTGTTAGAATGGCTAGATTCAAAAGACGAGAAGTAAGTGTTGGTAAGGATGTAGAGAAAAAGGAATCCTTACGCACTATTGGTGGGAATGCAAATTGGTAGAGCCACTGGAAAACAGTATGGAGGTTCCTCAAAAAGTTAAAAACAGTTAAAAAAAAGTTATTATGACCCAGTAATTCCACTACCAGGTATTTACCCGAAGAAAACAAAGACACTAATTCAAAAAAATACATGCACCCCTATGGTTGTTGTAGCATTATTTCCAATAGCCAAGTATGGAAGCAACCCAAGTTCCATCCATAGATGAATGGATAAAGAAGGTGTGGTATATGTGCACAATGGACTATTACTCAGCCATAAAAAAAAAAAAGAAAAGAATGAAATCTTGCCATTTGCAAAAAATATAGATAGACCTAGAGGGTAGAATGCTAAATAAGATAAGTAGGACAGAGAAAGACAAATACTGTGTGATTTCACTCACAGAGAATTTCATTCATGGAATTTAAGAAACAAAACAAACAAAGAAAAAACAAAAAGAGAGAAACAAAAAACCAGACTTTTAAATACAGAGAACAGGGGAGCCTGAGTGGCTCAGTCAGTTAAGCTTCTGACTTTGGCTCAGGTCATGATCTCACGGTTTGTGAGTTTGGACCCTGCATTGGGCTCTGTGCTGGCAGCATGGAGCCTGCTTCGGATCCTCTTTCTCCCGGTCTCTCTGCCCCTTCCCTTCTCTCTCTCTCTCTCTCTCTCTCTCTCTCACTCACTCTCTCTCTCTCAAAAATAAACAAACACTTAAAAATAAATAAATACAGAGAACTGGTGGCTGCCAGAGGGGAGGTGGGTGGAGGGATGGGTGAAATAAATACAGGGAATTAAAAGTACACGTCTCTTGATGAGCATTGAGAAATGTATAGAATTGTTCTATTATATTGTACACCTGAAACTAACGTAAAATCATATATTATCCTTGAATAAAAATTTTAAAAATATAAATGAACTGGTGTGCCTCAAATTAAAAAAAAATTTATACATGAACGTTCATAGTAACTTCATTCATAATAAACTTCCATTCCCAACTGGAAACAATCCAAATATCCATTAATAGCAGATGAATGAACAAGTTGTGACAACTTAATATTACCCAATTAAAAAAAAAAAAAAACAAAAACTTGATATATGCAACAAAATGCATGAATCCAGAAAGCATTATGCTAAGGGACAGAAGCCAGATACAAAAGCAAAGCACAAAAAAACTACAGGTCACATGATTCGATTTACATGAAATTCTATAAAAGGCAAAACTAAAGATCAGTAGTTGTCATGGATAACTGGGGTGGGAGGAAGGAGAAAAAGGAGAAAGTGGTGGAAGAGAAGAGGACTAACTAAAAAGGGGCTGAAGAAAACTTTTTGGCATGACAAAAATGTTCTATATCTTGACTTTGACACTGGTTACATAATTCTACACATTTCTCAAAAGTTACCAAATTATCTACTTAAAATTTGTGAACTTTATTTTTACTGCATGCAATTTATATAACTAAAGATTTGATTTAAACAAATTTAATGAATCTACATGTTCATTGAAGCGCCTTATGTGTTTAAGTAACACCACATTACTTCAAACCCTTTGCTGCATGATGCAGGTATTCACAAAAGTGATACAATTATTACCTAAACTGGCTAAACCCATGGCTTCAGAACGTTTAAACTTGACCTTAAAAATTGAAAGGTAGGAATTCATGGTGATTTGGAAAAACACTACAATTTTAAATGATACTAAGTAAAACCAAAAGTTAGGGCCTTTTGATGTTTACCAATGGTATCACCTGGTAAGAATTCCGGAGAGATAAAAGAAAATTTCTTGTTAAACAAAAATAGCACAGCAGAGTTTTAAACAGGTAGCATTTCACATATCACATGGTTTAAGTGTTCACTGGTTTGTCTGTCTCCCTCATCAACCAGGCTCTAATTTCCAGAGGACAGGTCCATGCCTTGGTCATCATTGAATTTCCAGCAAAATGCTTGGCATATAAATAAGAGTTGAATGAAAGAAAGATTTGCAGATGTTCTCATGCTAAATTCGGGTTCATTTACACAGTCCACATGTCTAAAACTTCCTACAGAAAGGCCTGTAGTATGTTTCCATAAAACACTAGCACTTAAAGATTATAATGTTCTAAAGGGAAATCAAGCGAATGTATTTAATGTCTCACCTTTAAATGTACAATGTGCCATCATTCCAAAAACACCTTTATTCTGATTTTCCTTTATTAACCAATCCTACAAATTACTAGAGGTTTTTTCAAGGTAACAGCTGCTCTGAACAAAGGATTAATAGTGTGAAATTTTATGCATGTCTTGCTGTCTTCTAATAAAATCCAATGATCAGGAATTTTGTGTCAAGTTAAATGCATTATCACAGGAAGTACAATATGTTTGAAAAGACTACCCTATCTAGTTCGGACTGACACAAAAAATTCTCTACGGCAACATCAGTGTAAGCTAATTAAGGAACAAAAGTTGATTTAGTATCGGGCAGAAACCAAAATTGACTTAAAAAAATACTAAAAAAAAAAAAAAAAAAAAGAAATCAAAATGTCACACCGTATTTTGCAAATACTTTAGAAATATTTTATCACCAGGATGACTGGTAGCAAGAAAAAAAGAGCACAGGCCTCAGAGTCAGAAGAGTATCATGTTCTGGTTTTTCACCAACTGTTTCAGGTAAAGTTGTCAAGTCATACAAATTATTTAACCTTCTCATCTGTAAAACAGGAACTACTACTCTGAGGATCAAATAAAGTAACCTACAAAATGTCACATAGAGATAAATTATGATGATGCCGGAATATCTAGTTAAAGGAAAGACATGCTCACCTTCCTTTAATTTTTGAGAAAGGTAATATATACAAATCATGGTTCTTAATCTGATAAATACCATGTATCCTTGCCCCACAAGTACGCATCAATGTTTCATTTTCCGCTCACCACCTGCAGTCCAGGGTAAACGCTGTAACAATCGCTTCTTTCTCCTGCCCACACCTATGGGTAGTAAATGACCACCCAGATAACATCTATGATAAGACCCTGAGGTGTCTCCATGGGATACCACATTTACAGAGCACTTTCAAATGCATTATTTCATCTCAGTAGTATATCCCATTATCTAACAATACTTTAAGATGTGTGACCTTGGCATCTGCGTGGCTCAGTGGGTTGGGTGTCCCTCTTGATTTGGGCTCAGGTCATAATCCCAAAGTTGTGAGATTGAGCCCGGTGTCTGGCTCTGCACTGAGCATGCAGCCTGCTTAAGATTTTCTTCTCTCTCTCCCTCTGCCCCTCTCCCCTGCTCATGAGCTCTCTCTCTCTAAAAAAAAAAAAAAAAAAAAAAAAAAAAAATCTGTGACCTCACTCAAATATCAGATGTAATTCAACTTCTCAACGATGATTTATTATAATACCAAAGTCTAATGACAGAATTCTTAATCGTGCTGTATAGCTACATTTCTATCTGCATTTAGGTAGAAAAACCTTATCAATTAATATGCATATACCATCTGAAGATCTATTATTTTACTTTACACTTTAGCATCTCAAAGAGAATTGAGAGAACACTATTTATAGTTATTCTTATGATTACATAATTATTCCCATAATCAAATACATACATATATATGTGTGTATATATATATATGTATATATATATATAAATTATCATAGGAAGCTAATCAATGACATCTTGATTTGTTTCTTTGAGGAAAATGTCCTATTTTATAACTACACTCTATTGGTAATTTTCAAAATTCAATCTTTGTTCAGTTTTTGAAAACTTTAAATTTATATTTTTCACAGAGATACAATTTATATTTTTCAGTGTGACATTAAATCTAACTACATATTACTGTTATGAAAGTTGTATTTTGTTCATATGTCAGATTTGGGAGATACACAACATGGATTTTCATAAACACAGTTTTTAGTTTGTTTTATGGATCAACTGCTCCTGGCCTGTGAAAGGTTTAAATTCATAAGGATACTTATAAAATAACTTTATTAATATCCTCAGGGGAAGCACACACACACACACACACACACACACACACACACGCACAATTTGAGTAGAAAAGAAACTAGGAAGGAGTAGAATCTCTGTACATGATTTTAGTTAAATTCTTGTCTGTGAGCCTTTTCATCCCATCATAGAACATATGACATGCAGAGTTGTTTTTTTCTTTGTAATAGAGGATACATAGGTGATCAGATGAAGCAGGAACAGAACACAGAAGGGTTGAAGAAACAGAAGGCAGGGGAAGCTAAAACTCACATTCATAAGGAGGTCAAGACAACAGCAAAGATGGGTGGCACAGCAAATATAAAAATTTCATTTAGAAATAATCCCAACTTTTTGACCCCACCCCCAATATGAAAGTAAGATAAGACTATATCAACTATTTTATAAGAAATTATGAGGTCCGTTATCATCTCGCTCCTAGGCACAGGGCCAAGCACATCAACTCAAATGGTGGGAGGGTGTCATTTCAGGACTACCTCCTCACAGGCAATTCGATCATCACAACGAGGGTGGACACCACCACATGTCAAACCAAGGAGGAAAAACTGCAAGAATGGTTGAATGGGCGTTTCCAGTGGATTAGGCTTGTGTCTTGGGCCCCAGTGCGTGGTGTACCATCACTAAGAAAACATCTGGCATGAGGAAACAAGAAACGTTGTTCTGATGCAGGCTGGGAGGAAATCCCTAATTGAGGTATTTCAAGAGACCTTGTTTTCTTGCACTGAGAAATCACAGATAATTTCTATTGCTGCATTCTATTATTAATGCTTAAAATCCAATCTTTATTTATGCTTTTGAAAGTTTATGGAACAAAATTTGTATTCTTCATGGCCTTTTGAATGTTTAAGCAACAAAATGCGTATTTCCAATGCCAATATTAAATATGAATACATGTCACTATTGTGCTATTGATATACATCATTTATACATCAGACTCGGGAGATACACACCAACACAATTCTGTTAACTTTTTTTAATGGGTCAGATGCTTCCTGGACTTGCTGAAGGCTTAAATCTAGATGGCAGCTCTCTCACATCATACAGATCAGAAAGAATAAAGCCACAACGCTGTTGGGCTGAAGTCAAGAGTCAACAGTTTTATAGGAGCTATGAAAGAATTCAAGAGAGTAGAAATCACCTCTTATGTGTCCTCAAACATTACTGCCTACCTGGGAAGACATGACTAACGTCCATAACACAGACAATAATATCATACCAGAAAAAGATACACAAACTCAGTCACCACTGCAACATGTCTGGTCAGGATTCAAGCACTAGAAAATGGAATTCAGTTGACCACAACCAGGCTACACAAGCCCCCAAACATTTCAGAGCCTTTCCCAACCCCTTGGCAATTGAGAATTTGTTTCAGGCCCCTCAACTGAAAATAGTTCATACATTAAAATGCATTAATTTAGATCCTTTATCTATAATATGGTGACTACAAATTTCCTGAAAACGTATTGGTAAATTATGAGTCTAGTTCAAGAATACATAAGCCAACCAATCATTAAAGGCAACTTTGTTTTATAAGTTAACTAACTTTCATTGGCTTTCCCTGCTAGTTTTTACTCTACAACTAAAATTCATGAAAACTTCTCTTTATATTTCTGTAGGCACCAGTAAAAGCAAATAATTTAGTAAATAACATATCATCTGTTAAACACCCTCTTCACAACTTAAAACTGACATGGGCTCAGTTAATGAATATTTAAGGTTAAAAAGATTTATCTGGTACTTATTTTAAATTCTACATGACATTTGACATTTCTTAAAACTATTTCCTGATCTGATTTCCTTAAATTTCCTTAATCTCACATCTGAAAATCTTGGGTGAATTTGAACTAAAACTTCCTTCAGTATGTTAATTTTTCTGAATCTCTTTCTATAATTACCAGTAACATGAGTTTCTCAACAGAAATTTCAGACATGGCACCACTACAGCTGACCTTTGTTTCAGTGTGATGCTAAGCTATGCAAAAAATTAACTTTACCACTATATTTAGATGGATTTAGTTAAGTATAGAATTCTATTTTCTTTGGGGGGAAAAATGCCTAAAGCATTTCTGATTGCTGTGATAAAATATATACACCACACAAAATTCCACTCTATTTTTTGGCTCACATATGCTACTAACTTTACCTCTGAGGTTTTTCATAATACCCTATTACATCACTCCAAGATCATACTAATAAACTATTAGTATTTTTTAGTCACGGGCTTGGAAAGATAAAATAAAGGTACTATCCACTACTCACTCTTGAGGGAATAAGTCAGTTTATTTTTTATATCCTACTTTCGGAAGCCATAAGAAATGTCCTCACTGTAAACATCTTTAAAATAATTACAGTTTCATAAAATAAAAGTTAGTTTGCGAGTTATCTATATCTGAAATTTCTAGCCCAAATTCCTTTTTGTCTTTCATTTACTTATTTAAATAGAGTTCAATTCAGGTACCAAACAAAGTAAACTCTAGAGTTATAAAATATAATTCATTCTTCATGGGGCACCTGGGTGGCTCAGTCAGTTAAGCATCGGACTCCAGCTCAAGTCATGAGCTCGCAGTTCATGGGTTTGAGCCCCAAGTGGGGCTCTGTGCTGACAGCTCAGAGCCTGGTGCCCGCTTTGGATTCTGTGTCTCCTTCTCTCTCTGTTCCTCCCTCACTTACACTCTGTCTCTGTCTCTCTCTCTCTCTCTCTCACAAATAAAGATTAAAGAAAATAAGTAATTCATTCTTCCTCATTAATGACTGTAGCCAATGGTAAGTTCCTTAGAGATTTTTTTAACTCTTATTTTGTCACAGAAATTACCACTTAATTTATTTTTTTCTAAGGTTAATTTTTTTTTAATTTTAATGTTTATTTTTGAGAGAGAGCGAGACAGAGCATGAGCAGGGGAGGGGAGAGAGAAAGAGAGACACAGAATCTGAAGCAGGCTCTAGGCTCTGAGCTGTCAGCACAGAGCCAGACACGGGGCTTGAACTTACGAACCGTGAGATCATGACCTGAGCCAAAGTTGGACACTTAACCAACTGAGCCACCCAGTGCCCCTCTAAGGTTAAATTTTTACATTTAGAATACTTTATAAACTACTATGGCATTATGAGAAAGTCAAGGAGTTTAGAATTCAGTTATGTTATACTCCCTATTACAGCCCCACCCTCAGACCAGATTGTTCTGTTAGGAGGTCTCAGAGAACCCCCCAGTTCTTGGTAATACTTACCAAAATTAAACAATTATACATTCTGTTTTCTGATATCTGCCTTTCTGGCTAATGGGTTAAAGCTTCAGGAGAGCAGGTACCATCATGCCTGTTGAATTCACACTATCTCCAGGGCCTTCTACATAGGGTACTCACTATTTGTCAAATGAATGAAAAAATAAGACATTTAAAACAGTATTAGCCTTAGAAAGAAGCATATCTAAAATTATAAAATGGTATGTAATAAAGTTACCCTTATTTGGAAACATCATCCACCTACATAACAGAATCTAAACAGGCAATACATGAGGTGGTGACTTAATACTCAAATAAATGATATAATTTTGCTACAAAGAAATCGATATAGTAAATTGAGATTGCCCTGTCTGAGGAAATAGATTTTATACGAGTTTTGGGTATTTTCTAATTCTTCTCAAGCATCACCGTAATTATATATTACCATTACTGGAAGGTAACTCTAAACAATAATTAATCTAGTAAATCTAGAGTAAATTTGCTAGGCACTAGGAAATAAGATATGGTTGTTGTCCTCGAGAAACTTCGAGCTGGTAAGTTAGAATATATAAAAAGATGACAATATAAAGCAGGATGTACTAAGTTCCAGTGAAGTGACACAAGCATTCTGCAGCTCACTTGAGTGCAAGGAGAATAGCAAGCATGACCCAGGCTAAGTATGTATGTTGTAGTTAGCCTGGTAATGGAGACAACTGGGGACTACGAGGAGAGCTGGGATAGACTGACGGATCTGTGAGATGACATTATGTAAGAATCCAAGTGACTACAACACACCGATAGTCAATTCCCATGCCGACAGGGGCAGGCAAGAAAGGAGTGAAGCCTGCAGGACGAAAATGCCGACAGCAATTTGGTCTCAACGTTGGGGCCAAGAGGATCTCTTCTGGGGAGTATGGTGGGCTACAGAGTACAAACCCCATATAAAAGGGGAAGTTGTTACGTTGCTCCCCAAAACTCATTGCCAGGCCTTCCGGCTTTTCAAAAGAAGATATAAAATTCAATTTTTTTTTAAGTGAAAAGTTTCAACTCTTAAAAGTTGGCAAATAATTATTTTCATGCTATGTTAAAAACCAAAATACGTCTGTAGCCAGTCTTCCCAGTGGGCCACAGATTTGGAGCTCTGGTTTGGGATATTGAATTCCATGCTCAAGAGATCTGGACTTCATCCTGTAGTCACTGACTTAAGAGACTTAACGTTTATTCCAAAATTTGCTTAGTTTTATACCTCTGCACACTCCAGTATTTACCACGTACAACTCTCAACACTGCCAAATTATTTCACATTGGTCTTGTGTATTTCTCCGTTACAAGCCAATTATGTTCATTTAACAAACTGTAGAGTGACTTATAAGTTTCAGCTGAAAAAACATTCAAAATGATACTAATAAAGCAGTGTTGACAGAGCAGTGCCTAAGAGAATGCTGACATTATGTTACACCACAACCCACTAGAAACACACACACACAGTCCCTGGAGCTCCACTTCTCAAAAAACATGCACCATAATCCAGTGCAAAAGAAGAGTCTTTGCTCTTTCCAGCATTTTCCCATACTTAGCAACTTTCTAAAGACTATTACTACACTTTCTTTTATCACCAAACAACACTCGAACACATGTAGCAAAGTTTTAATTCTACCATTCACTGTAAGCTTTTAACTATCCAAAAACAATATTTAAGTACTAAAGGCCGATGTGTTAACATTTTAATAAGCTTAGGGAAAGAAAAGATAATTAGTATCAGAGACTTGTTGATTCGTTTTGATGACAGTATTACAGAAAGTTAGCATTATAATTCAAAGGTAATTCCCAGAAGAGAAAATTCTCGGTGCATAATTATGATATACAATACAGAACTATGAAAATTGCTTAATCACATGCTTTGAAATAATATTCAGAGTGGAAGCTATCAACAAAGTATAAAAGAACTATTAAACAAGCAATGTTTCTATTACTTAAATTCTTCTGGCTCTTGGGAACCCCTACCCTGAGCCATCCATTCTGTGAACGAAGTCCTCCAGGTTCGTGGGGCACTACGATGTGTGCCTGGTCAGCTCAAATCTATCACCATTGCCGAAAAAGAGGCTAACTCAAAGCACGTGTCTCACAAGGGCTCTCTTATACCCTTTTCATGTAAAGGATCAATGGGTTGAAGTAAAGAACACGTCTTTACTAGAAACAGAAAAGTCTCAACACAAAGTGACAGTGCTTCCAGGATATAGTTCTTATCTAAAGGGATGCAACATAGAATAAAGACACTGCATTACAACTGATTTTCTATTTCAAAAGAAACAGACTACAATCTATATGCTGGGAGCTTTCCCAATAACAGCCAGAGGGAAGCTCAAAGGCTCCCCATTACCCCCATCCCTGTCAGAGCCTGCTGAAGACCCCTCATGGCCTCTAGTATTCTGAAGTCCTACCCCACATTCTATCAGACATATTAAAAAGTACTCACATTCAATACTGTTTAAAAGAAACTGAACAGAAAATAAGAATTATCAGGGTACCTGGGTGGTTCAGTGGGTTGAGTGTACAACTCTTGATTTCAGCACAGATCATGATCCCAGGATTATGCCATCAAGCCCCGTGTCAGGCTCCCAGCTCAGTGTGGAGCCTGCTTAAGATTCTCTTTCTCTCTCTCTCTCTCTCTCTGCCTCTCTCCCCTGCTCTCATGCTCTCTCTCTCAAATAAATAAATAAAAGGAAAATTATAATTCTCTTTCATAAGCTTTTTATTCTCTCTTGAGCCCACTCCAGTCACGTTTTGCCCCCACCCCTCCACTAACACAGCACTTGTCAAGGTAACCAATGACTTCCCTTGCTAAATCCAATGAGCCACTCGGTCCTCACCCTACCTGACCTCTCAGTAACCTATGACGCCACTGATTCACTCCCTCCTCCCTGAGACACCTCCTTTACTTGACTTCAAGGATATTCTTTCCATTTCCCTCCTATCCATCTGGCTGCTCCTTCTCATTCTCCTTTACTGGTCCCTTCTTACCAACTCAATCTTTAAAGGCTGAAACACCTCAGGTTCAGCCCAAGTGCCTTATCATAGAAAAATAACTCTCAGTTCATTCTTCCCATTTTGTGGGTCAACAGAAATAAGAGTATCTTCTAATAATAACACTTATTTAGGAAATGGAGACAATTAGATCCACTATGTTAGAAATGTGTGCATAATTCCTATGTCGTAAGATAATTTCTTAGGAGATTTCTTCTCTTCTTCAACAAACTGTAAATACTAGCATGACCCAAGATTTGGTCCATGGACTGTTTTCTCTGTCTATTCACATTTCCCAAGGGATCTCATCCAAATTCTCTCAGCACCTTCCAAATTTGAATCTCTAGCCTGGGCATCTGAAACTCCAGAATGCTATCGAACAACACACTCAACCTCTCTACCTGGAAGTCGAAGATAACGTGTTTACAACAGCTCCTTGTTATCTTTCCCAAACCAACTCCTCAATCAGATCCCCACCTCAATTCATGGCAACTCCATAATTATGCAAAAAGCCTTGATGTTATCCTTACTCTGATCTCTCTCATATTCCTCAAACAGCTGGCCAAGAAATCTAGGTGGTGTGATCTACAAAATAAACCCTGGTTATTTCTCACCACCTCCTCCACTGCTATTGGCATTTCTCAACCGGATTGTTATCAACAACTGCTAACCTGTATCCCTGATTCTGCCCTTGACCGACCACCCTGCTCCATTTTTCTACCTCAACACAGCAGCCAGTGATTCTATTAAAATGTAAATCAAACCCTTACTCCTCTGCTCAAAGCTTTCCAATGATTTCCCATTTCACTCAGAGTAAAAGCCTAAGTTCTTAAAATGGTCCATCAAGCGGGTCCTACGTGACACGCCCCCTAAACTTCTCTGACCTCATCTATTACTGTTTTGTGACCTTCTCATTGTTCCGGGAACACACCAGGCACACTTCCACCTGAGACCTTTGCCGGTCTATCTGCTGAACAATGTTCTCCAGGTATCTCTGTGGCCAACTTCCTCTCTCAAGTCATCTTCTCGGTAAGTCCTACTGTGGCCATCGTATTTCAAATCGCCAACACGGTCCCGGGATACTTCATAGAGACATAAAACCTATTTCTGATGGGCTTAGGAAACTTAATGTTTTAAAAACGTTCACTAAGTTCAAGATATTATTCAACACATAACAAGCATGGGTTATGCAGGGTAGGTCCTGCTTTTAAAGAACACAGTGGGATGATACATCACAATTATTCTGGAGGATCCTGTGCCTATTTTGAAGATTCTAATTATGCTGTTTAGATGTAAATGTGTCTTTTTCTAATATGCTTAACTCTTTCTTAATGTTCCTTTTGAAACTTTCAGACTATTAATTTCCATTGAATGAGTGGTTTAAAATCTTAAGCTTTGGGCCTACTGAGAGAAAATTATAAAGGGGTCCGACCCACATTATAGAAACTATGCCAATGGTGGGGATGGGGAGGGGAGAAATAAACAATAATTGCTTTCTACCAATAATAGTGGTTTTCTTTATTTTTTTTTAATGTTTATTTAAACATTAAATAAATGGGGTGGGGAGGGGCAGAGAGAGAAAGAGAGAGAATCCCAAGCAGGGTCCACACTGTCAGCACAGAGCCTGATGCGGGGCTTGAATTCACAGACCGTGAGATCATGACCTGAGCTGAAATCAAGAGTTGGATGCTTAACTGACTGAGCCCCCCAGGCAGGTGCCCCAGTAGTAGTTTTCTTTAAAAGCACATGTAGTTTATAGGGTACAAGAGCAAAAGACATGGGCCACTGGTAGTCTTTAAGTTTAAAAATACTTTGTTCGGCCTTCATTATCATAAAGAGAGATTATTTTTTAATCTGTAGATTTACTTTTTGGCATCTGGAAAGGCATATGTATCTAGCAAGCAGAAGCTGAGAGCCTGAGTAAGACTACTGGAAATCAGAAGAGAAATAGGAAAAATAACTCAATCAATTAGTGGTCAATGGGATAGGCCAGCAGATATTCTCAGTGCAGTGATATAGACTGCCCAGTATCTGTAACTGAGAAACACTAGGTTTTGTTGCCTGTTGAAGGTCATCGAAAACAAAATATAATATCATCTCATGAGCTGCTTGTAAATTAAAGGCTCAGGGACTTCCAAAAAAACTGTAAATCCTATACATTTTTTTTTTTTTTTGTCTTAAGTAGTAAGAGCTAACATCACTTGACAGTTTGCTATGTGTCAGACCGCGCCATTGTTTTCTACGTACTCTTTCATATAGTAATCAAAACAACCCTGTGGGATAGTTACTATCATTACCCTCATTTTACAGGTAAGAAAAAAGAGGTTCGGAGAACGAAGTAACTTCCTCAAGGTTACACACAGGAAAACAGTGGAGCCTGGATCTGTGCCCCAGAGGATTGATTTCAAAGATCTTGTTGTTACCATTAGACTTTTCTGCTTCTCTTCCATGTTGCCTCTGAAATGTACTATTCTTTTCTGCAGTAATTTCAGTGAGGAACTTGTCAGAGATATGACCCTATGGTGAGCACATTTTTTTAATTTTCTAAGATTGCACATGCTAGGTTTTTGCTGTTCTAAGCAGTATTTCATTGAGCAGAATATATTTACTACCCATTTGTAACACTTCTGTTATTTTACTTGTTTTTCACTTTCCTCATGAGCCTAAGTCAAAATTCTGAGCCTTTTCTTAAACCATGAAAAATGCCCTTTTGCCCTTCAGGGAAACATAAAAGAAAAAAAACCATCTGCATCATTTGTTTTCCTTTGTAAGCACTTTATCTGTTAGATTTCTCATAATCCTCTGTTTTACAGTAAATGCTTCCTGGAGACTGCCACAGACATCAGCATCAGAATTTCACTGTTGTTTTAGGTAGAGACAGGATGTTTCCACAGATATTTATGAAAAGATAACTTGAAGGAGGGGGAAGCGTGTCCAAGGGAGGAGAAAAGTGTATAACCGGTGAGGACATAATGGCAGGAAGAGGCAAACAAACAAAAAAAGACTTTTTCATAGTATCTTCTTAAGAGTGAACTACTCTGAAAATATTTAGAAAGCAGTCCTTTGAAACTGAGTTCCAGCCTAGATCACTTGTGGATCAATGAAACACTGAGTCAAGAGGGACCTCAAGATGTCACCAACCTGGCACTTGACACCCAACCTCTCACTAGAAAGTCCTAGAACACAGGAAGAAGGAGAAAAGGGCTCTGCATGGGAGCAGAGGCAGACCAGCCTAGAGGAGGTAAAATTCTTCCTCACTGGACCACTGCCCTGTTTTCTCCGGGCAGTACGAGTCTATCTGAACAAAGCCACACAATCCCTTTGTGTTGACAGAAAAAAGCACCCCATCCTGAGGCCAGTGGACTCACTGCAGAGTAGAGGGCCGGCTGTCAGCCCTCAGATGGCGCGAACCTAGACCAGACTGAGCGTGAGAAGGAGCTTGTTCACTTGGTGCTGTCATTACCTGTGAGACTCTGAGTCACTCAACCTCACAGGGCTTCAGTCCCTCCACTTCTAAAACCTGATGAGGCTGTCTGCCACCTATGGCCTCCTCCCTCTTTCCAGTTCTCAGTTAAAATCTGGCAAGATCCAGTTGGTATGTTCCTGTGTCCCTGAAACAATAGGATTCTGTGGACTGAGCTGAGACTTCAGTATTTTTGTAATGTTCCTTTCTCTTTTTTTCTCTCACGTTTTTGAAGTAATTTTCTCTTTTAATCTTAAGACTATACTCTCCTTTCAACTCCAAGGTGCTCGACTTTTCTTGAGCCTTCAAAAGGTCCTACCCCACATATTAGTCCCATCCCCAAGTGTCCATTGACAGAATGGATAAATACACTGGATATATTCATGCACAGAAAAAAAGAAAAAAGAACGGCTACCTGCATCAATGTGGACATGACGCTATGCTGAGCTGAAGAAGACACAAGAGAGAACTTCTATTTGATTGCACTTATGTGCACTCTGAGCGGGGCGCCTGGGTGGCTCAGTCAGGTAACTGTCTGACTCCTGATTTTGGCTCAGGTCATCATCTCAGGGTTTGCAGGTTTGAGGCCCAAGGGGCTGCCAGAGTGGAGCCTGCTTGGGAATCCCTCTCTCCCTCTCTCTCTCTCTCTCTCAAAATAAACATTTTTTAAAAAAACATCTAACCTATGGCAATGAAAGAACAGTGGTTATCCCTGGGGCAGGCAGGGACTGTGAATGTAAAGATAGGCTTCTGGGGAGCAGATAATGATGTTTTTTTGGCTTGGATGCTAGCTGCCTGCATATGACCACTTCGTGCTATACTTCTGATCCGTGCATTTTCCTGGTTGTATCTACTGAGACTGGATAGTACAAGTGCCACTACTAAATAATTACTCATTTGATGTAAACTACACAAAGAACTACCCAAAAAGCTAAGTGAGCTTTTCATTAATTTCCTAAAATCTTCATCCGGAATTTGCTTAATTTTTATAATCATTTCCTCTTTCATATGAAACTGTGGCTAGAAGACAGTATAAAATAATTGTTTTTCTCTCTGTCTTCATGTACCTATAAAACGTTACTACTCAAAATTGTATCGTATCTATGTACAAAGGCAGGGTTATTCGAAAACAGCTGAAAATATCCCTGGATAATCAATTAGGAATACTGAGGTTCTAAATAGATCTTTTTGGTCCAAATTATCCCAGTTACCGTGTATTAATGAAATACACGGGGTCATGGCAAAATCTCTTAGTTTCTTGCTGTGCAGATTAAACTCTGCTAGGAAAAGGCCACACGGGTGGGAAAAGGCATTGGAGAAAATGCTGTGCTACACACAGCTCCAAGAAAGCTCTAGTCAACACTGCCGTCTCCTTTGGCCTGTAACTGGTTCATCTGAATTTGATGCAGTGCTACATTTTTCTCCTCCTGAGACTATTCTTCATGTCAGATCAGAGATTTTTTTCCTTTCCCCCTCCCACTGTTGTATGATATCGTTTTGATCAGTATGGTATACTGCATGATTGATTCCACTTGATACGTATCAAGAGTGATATCATACTCTGATGCATTACTTGCATCCGAAGTAATTACACCACCAAATCATGTCAGATAATCTGGAAGCACTGATAGCTTGTTTTCACTCAAAATCTTATCATAACTATGGCCATTATTACTGTAGAGCCCCTCTGGTCCTACAGCATGGCAGGCAGGCTGTCGCTCTCACAAATGCTGGGGGAGTAATTAAATATTTGTAGAACCAGGGTCACCTGGGTGGCTCAGGGCATGATCTATGGTCCGTGAGTTCGAGCCCCGTGTCGGGCTCTGTGCTGACAGCTCAGAGCCTAGAGCCTGCTTTGGTTCTGTGTCTCCCTCTCTCTCTGCCCCTCCCCTGCTCCCACTTTGTCTCTCAAAAATAAACATTAAAAAAAAATTAAATATTTGTAGAATCATTAGAGTTTAGACAAAAAAATGTTTTTAATCTTCAAAATGAGAAGCGGCGTGGGTGGCGGTGGGGCACAATAATAAGCATCCAGTCCCTAAACACTATTTAAGACCAAAGCAGCAATTTAACACAAATGCACACAAGCTTTCCAGGATGAGTAGCACATAACAGCACCATTTCATATTGTATGCAGATTTTGTAGGGCACCTTAACATGAACCCTTTTTTTCTCTGCTAAAAAAGATCTTGTTTTTTAATTTCCACTTTTAAATACAAAGTTTTCTCTACTTCAGCCTTGTTTTAAATATTCATCCTTCTAAGTTCAGATTTTCCTTGCAACTCATTGTCCAGTATTCTACTTCCTCCTTCCTCTCAAATTATTCCCTTAACCTGTTTCTACTTATTTTTATAGGCCCCCAAAGCCTCTTCCTCAGGATAATGTGCAATTCAAAAAACCCTCTCAACTACCCCCGTATCAAAGTTTAACTGCAGAAGCCAACAATACTATTTTTCTTGTTTGGGTTTTAGGAAAGATATGTTTTAACTAAAATTTCACCACTCATAAAATCCCATCACTATTTCTTTTCCATTCCCCCCTCCTGCATTCAACTGTTTAATATGCAATCACAATGTAATCAAACTCTTAAATGTATAATTACATAAACAAAGACTTCTTAAAAATATATAATTTTAAGTGTGTAACACACACCCTTAGTAACTTTAGTGCTGGAAGTACAGATTTTTTTTTAAGTACTGGAGTTTTCTTCTAAGTTGTTTGTTCTTTCTTGGTGTGGGAGCAGGGTACAGGATCATCATATGAGGACCAACTGCTTTATCAGAAACCACAAACTGTGTTACAACAGGATCCTATTAAAGACTGAGAACGCACTTAAAACTCTTTATAAAAATAAAGTTGGAATTGGGGCGCCTGGGTGGCTCAGTCGATTGAGCATCTGACTTTGGCTCAGGTCATGATCTCACCATTCATGAGTTGAAGCTCCACATTGGGCTGGCCGCTGTCAGCCTTTCAGCGCAGAGCCTGTTTCCGATCTTCTGTCCCCCTCTCTCTGACCCTCCCCTGCTCATGCTCTCCCAGCAAAATAAATAAATAAATATATATATTTTTAAAGTTGGAATTGCATAAATGAAAACCAACGTTTCTATGCTTTGTTCATAAGGATACACAATACTGAATACCTCTGGTTTTCCTACTTATGAAACACACAGGCTCATTTACCAAACCAGGGCATTTATAAGGTTTGCATTCATGTGGAATAGGAAAAACCTATCTCTGCATAAATAGAGAAAACTTTCTATCCTTGAGAATGCTTAAAACAATTTTCAAGTGACTTTAGAGAAGGCCCCTGAAATTTAGTTCTGAACTCAGAAAACCACCTAAGGGACAGTTTGTGAATGCCATCTGGGATCCAGGCAGTTTCATCAACAAAAGGGAAAACTTGTTGAGATCATCCAAATCTAAAATTCACATACATTTTTACATCTGGACTGAATTAATCTTTTCTTGGTACTGGCTTTCATGTAATAAAATAATTGTTTGCAGGTTTTATTTTTTTTTTTTAAACCCACAGTCTCGGAAATCAAAATGTGCAGCATCCACGCTGAAAACTACAAAGAACTCCTTTATCAAAAAAGTTAGCTGTGAGACAGGACTCATTTACACTAAACTCTGAACTTGACAGTTCAGTCAAAAGCAATTCTGTTTGAAACTTTCATTTCAAGCATCTGCCACAAAAGGCTACACAGTCTATTATGTCATAAGTTCTGAAAGCCAAAGGCTTTATAAGTGTAGTTAAAAGTGAAAACAAAGTCCAGGAACCAGAAAAGCTCTACAACCCCCCTTCCCTGGATTCAGCTAGCCCAACTGGATGAGTTTTTACAGAACTTGTTGCCAGAAGTGATCACCTAGCACATGGGCACTTTGCTTTCAAACAAGCAGGGTCTTCCTCCTAGCTCCTATTGTTTCACTGCAGAGCTAGGAGCATCTTCAAGCAGCAAGTTCAAATTATGTACTTGAAGCTGGTAGCTTACCCAGGGTGCCCCCCAAAAAGGAGGGAGTGGAAACACGGAAAGATTTCCTTTCCCTTAAGATGTTTTGAGTTCTGCAAGAACTGCTGATTACTGTGGTCCATCAGTGTCAGATCTCCGGCATTTTTACAAGCAATTCAAAAGGAGGAAAATTAGTTCCTATTACAGTCAGTCTGCTTTCTGGAGAAGATATCCTGCAGATAACTTGATAGAAGATATCCCCTGGGGGACCCTTCTCATCTAATGATCCCAAAGGTCCATTTTAATATGAAATATAAATCCAAAATGTTTACAAACATACGGAAAGAGCATTTAAATGTCAGCTGCCTCATACTGTGTAGTATTTTCCTTTTTAACGTAATACTTTTATTTCTCAAAACCACACCCAAGGAAAATGATTAACTGCTACAAGTTTTGTACTACAAAGGACAACAGCAAAAGCATCTGTTTTCCTGCCTCTCTCCTCTGGTCTTCTCCCCTCCCCCATCTCGATGGTGCAGGCTGTAAGTCTTGGTGGTTGTTAAAATTACTTTCTACAAGACTCTCATAATGCTGCAGTTTCTGAAAAACTTCTTATCCTTTAACATTGCTGAGCCTAAATTTATGTGCTGCTCTAAGAAGACAAAATCCAAAAGTCAAAAGCCTTTTTAATGACAGATGTATTACGGAAAATTTTCCCCACAAAGTTTTGATGCTGTGAAATATCAACTCCCTGAAATCACAGAAAGGAAATGACTTACATTCTTGGAAAATGAAGCCACTAGCAGCTTTCTCCAACAGTATTTTCTAATCCCTAAACTACACCCTGTGGCAACGGGGAGTATTTCGTGCAAAAACTGAATTTAAATAGATGCTTATAAACCCAATAAACAAAAATCGTCGGATCCCAGAGAAAAACAGAATCAGACACTTTTTCTGCACACTCAAAAAACCTGGAGAGCACAGGCTTGAAGTCAAAAGCAACCTGAGAACGCTTGCTCAAGTTTTCCTGCCCCACTGTGGGCCATGCAAAGCTCCTGAGGGAAATTCTGGCAAAACAGATTTTTGCCAAAAAATAAAAACGAAAAGGGTGTAAAAGAGCTAATATTTCTTTGGACACTTAACTTCACAACTGCACGACCTGAAAATCTGCCAGTTTTCGTTTCAACTTTAAAATATGCTTATTTTGACACCTTTCCATTTATTCATGCCCTGAAGAAAACGCCCTCACTATTAGGTTACGCTGTCCCAGGACTCGAGGTACTGTTATTAAGCCCTGTGGATCTCACACGGGTGGCCCCCAGCGGTCCATACGTGACAGTTCCTGGTCCTCCTCGAGGACAGGCTGGTGGTCTCTGCTGCCCCGGGCCGGGCCTGCGCGCCGCAAGCACCTCCAGGAACCCAAATTCTGCAGGCCGCGCCCCCCACTAGCATCCCACCGAGGCCCCCTTCTGGCGCCGCCGAGCCCCAGCTCAATCTCGGGCTCCCCGACTAGACACTTTCAGGGACCGTGGGGCAGAGGCTGCTCTCGGGTCCCTTCCCGCAGCCGGGCTGCCCTCCCCCGGAGCACGCACAACAGGCGGCAGGGCACCCAGGAATTCAGGGTTCACGCGCTGGCCCCGGCGCCCCGTCAAAGTGGCGACCGATGGGGCGCAACCGACAGGCGCCCCCGGAACAGCGCTCCAGAGACCACTGGGGAGCCGAGCGCGGCACCGTGAGCCCGGGGAGCAGCCCGCAGCTCCGGCCGGCCTCCCGCCCTCGCCGCAGAGGCGGCCCCGGAGCTCCGCGCCTCCCCCGCTGCCTGGCTCGGCTGCCCCGGGGCCCCGGCCTCCCGCCCCGGCGTGGGCGAGCTCTGACCCGCGGAGAGGCGACCTTCCAGCCCGGTGCCCGAAGCCCAGAGTCGAGGAAGCAAAAAGAAGGCGAAGAAAGACGCAGGGAAGACACTGCTTTGGCTAGGGCTCTCGACTCCCAGAAACCCTCCCAAAGTCCCGTCCAGCCGCCGCCGCCGCCCGGCCGGCAGGGGGCACAGTGGGTAGCCGGGGCGCGGTGGCCGGGCCAGGGGACAGACTGGGAGGCCCCCAAGCGCCGAGCTCCCGCTCATACCTCCCAGAAAGCCCGGAGCACCAGGCGTCGGACTCTTCCCAGGTCCTCGTCCCTTCCTGCTTGCGCCGCGCCAGCCCGGCTCCTCTCAGCCCCTCTGCCCCGGCAGCTTGTCGAGCGCTCCGCGTCCGCCCCGCCCCCCCCGCCCACGCCTCCCGCCCCGCCCCCAGAGGCTCCGCCCCCACGCCCGCCCCGAGGTGGCGGGGGTGGCCGCCGGGCCGCGGGAGCCGAGCGCCTTGCTCGCGGCCGCACGTGGAGCGCCTGTCGGCCCCGCCCCGGACCCAACCAAGCGTCCCGCGGAGGGGTGCCGCGACAAGAAGGTGGGAGCAAACGGAGGGAGCCACCCCTCACGGGTCCTGAGGAAGGAGGAGAACCCAGAAGGGCACCGTACGTGGACCACTGCCATCTAGCCCTTACCCTCACGCGACGGATGCGGGAGGGGACACTGTCAGCTCCCCCCTTCTGGCCGAATGGCCCTCTCCGACGCTCGGCCCCGCTCCCCGGGAACGCTCCCTCCCGAGCCCAAGTCTGGGTGGGCGGGGGCGGCTGTTTGGCCTGAGCACTGTTTTACTAATTCTGATCGACGGAGTGGATGGAGGCCACTCTAAGAGGAGGCGATCCCAGCGGAGGAGGCTTCGTGACTCCTAGCTTCCCTCCCGTCTTTCTGTCCCGCACCCACCGGCCCACCCACCACTCGGACGCCGCGCCCTCGCGGGTTTTATCCTAGATGGTGGGGGCGCCGCCCGGAAGCCAAGCCTCCCCTGCTGAGTCTCTCCAGTTGTAAAGGTAGACACAGCCTCTATTGGCCGTGCTTTTAGTGTCCGTGACCCCTCAGAAATTTTATTTGCCCGCTCCTGGAGGTGGCTGGAGAGAGCGCCGGGTGATGCAAAGGGCCCGCGGAAGGTGTTTTTACGGAATTTTCTTGGGTCTGGGAAACAGCTACGCCTCTTTGGTCAACCTGTGCCCACTAGGACCTGCTGCTGGGAACTGGAGCCAAGGGAGAGTCACGTCGTCCCCATACCCCTGGTGCACAGTACTCCCGCCTCTCGGGCTTCTGCCCTCCTAGGTCTTATGTTGATTGCTGACCCAGTGACCCCTGGCCAGTGTAGCAGTAATACCCCACAGGGCCCTCACTAAAGGAGTAAGGCTGTGTATGTTTCTGGGTGAAGAGACCAGAAGAGGAGGACCTGAGAAAGGACAATACCCAAAATCAGATTTAGGCTTACAGAAGCCAACTTAAAAATTGCTCTGCTCTTTTAGTCCAAACATAAATATGTAAAGCTGGCTGTTACTGGTCGAAAGTATGCCTGTCTGTGTGCCTCGTTTGCTTGGCAAAAGAAATTCACTTTTGTGTTCATTAGGGCTGAAGCTAACTTGGAATAGTTGCCTCATTGACAGCTTTTACAATGGAGGAACTATGACACTGGAACTGAATCTTAGAAGCAGCTGTGATCTTTTTCACAATTGATAATACATTCAGAGCTTATTTCTGATAAAGCAAAGCAGCAGTGTCTAAGGATATTGCATTTAAAGTCATAATTCCGTTATGGAAAAAAGGACCAGAACTACATTTCAATGACTGTCTTCTAAAGTAGTTGTATTTAATTAACAAAGTAAAATTAAAAATTGGCTTACACTGGTTGACGACAATGTAGGCATTTAAACGTGGAGGCTCACACTTCTCTCTCACTTTTTTTTTTTCAAACGTTTATTTATTTTTGGGACAGAGAGAGACAGAGCATGAACGGGGGAGGGGCAGAGAGAGAGGGAGACACAGAATCGGAAACAGGCTCCAGGCTCTGAGCCATCAGCCCAGAGCCCGACGCGGGGCTCGAACTCGCGGACCGCGAGATCGTGACCTGAGCTGAAGTCGGACGCTTAACCGACTGCGCCACCCAGGCGCCCCTCTCTCTCACTTTTTTAGATGCATTCAGAATGAGTGCACAGTAAACACTGGTTGATAAGATCTTAAATTAATTTGATGTCTAAAGATAATCCAGCATTTCATAAGTAAAGATAAACGAGATAAAGGAGTAATACATTACTATCTTGGAAAACAGTTCCTAAATCTGATTTCTTTTCAGGCTTTCTGCATCTAGTGGATAAAGAACAACATATTGTAGGGTACCTGGGTGGTTCCGTTGGTTAAGCGTCCGCTCTTGATTTTGGTTCAATACATCTCACAGTTCAGGAGTTGGAGCCCTGAGCCCCACATGGGGCTCTGCACCGACAGTGCGGAGCCTGCTTGGGATTCTCTCTCTCTCTCCCTCTCTCTGCCCCTCCCCAACTTGCACATGTGCTCTTTCTCCCAAAAATAAATAAACTTAAAAGAAAAAAGAACAACATATTGTTAGATTGTGAAACATTGCCGCAATATAATTAGGTAATCCAAGGAGCAAAATATTTTAAACAGCTTTTTAAAAAACATGTTTAAGATTGGGTTTATTGTGTAGAATTAGATTGTCACAAAATTTACTGTGTGGATATTTTTTTACTCATAATGATCATATTAATAGTGAATACCAATAAACATACATTCTTACATAATGCATTTTGTAAACTAAGTAACACTCTTAAAAACCACTTTATAGCCCCTTGAAACATAACAAATTTCTAAAAGGATTGCTTTGGAAAACAACACATAATCCACTCAAAATGGAGGTGGAGCTGAGAAAGGATGGGTTGTTTTAGATATTTCTTACCACAGGACATGTTTTTTTGCACTTATTACAGTAAAGAATGCAAATTCATAGGTAAAGTTATATTTTATGGTTCTTTTTGATGTTTAGGTATAGATCTATTTTCACCAATATGATGTTTTCCTAAATATGAGACATTGCCCATCAGTGAAACATCACCTTGAGCACATCTTAAATGACTACTTTCTCCATGACATGTAAATATTAACATAACTCCATATTTTTGCTTTTTTTTTAGGGGGAAATTATTCATTCCATAAATTTATTGAGTACTTCCATACACCAGGCACAGGGTTAGACTCTGGGATCTGAAGGTAAAAATACTCCTGAATTTTACAGTGGTTTGAGGAAGCAGGCATGTGAGTCAGCAGTTAGAATAGACTTTAATGCTTGCCAGGCTAGGGATATGCAGGAGGCATAGTGGGAAGGCCTGGCCCCTTCAGGGCAGGCATCAGACCTCTGTCTGGGTGAGAAGGATGAACTGAGATGGGAAGGATGAGCAGAAGTTTGCCAAGGAACAAGTTGGTCAAGGTGGTGGTTCTCAAACTTGGAAGTACCCTGAATCACCTGGGGACCTTCAAAAACTGTGTCCCAGGCATGTGAGTTAGTTGGTCTGAGATGTAGCCTGGGGTTGGGAATGTTTTTAAATCCCCAGAATGGGGCGCCTGGGTGGCGCAGTCGGTTGAGCGTCCGACTTCAGCCAGGTCACGATCTCGCGGTCCGTGAGTTCGAGCCCCGCGTCAGGCTCTGGGCTGATGGCTCGGAGCCTGGAGCCTGTTTCCGATTCTGTGTCTCCCTCTCTCTCTGCCCCTCCCCCGTTCATGCTCTGTCTCTCTCTGTCCCAAAAAAATAAATAAACGTTGAAAAAAAAAATTTTTTTTAAATCCCCAGATTATTTTAAGTGGACACACGTGTGGATATGGTATCCCAGGTAGAGGGCACAAGAGTGAGCACGTGTACTGGGGTGTGAGTTTAAAGCATGATGGCCATAGCCTCATTTTATAATTCAAGAGGCTTAAGCTTTGGTGGCTGATATTTACACATTTTTGGTATAAAGAACACAATTACATAGAGGGTAAAGAGCCATAAACTGCTATAATTCACACCCCTTTACAAGTATCTTCCAAACACTGGAATAGTATTTTGAGAATTAAGATCATTCAGAATATTAAAAGACAAAAAAATTAGTTCTTTTTCATCCTTTCTATATAATTCAGGGTTATTTGGGACTCAGAGTATGTTTTAATGCTGAAATATAAGTTCTAGTCAGAGAAAGAAGTCGGTCATTTGACATACTGGCTTTTAAAGAAGACCTTCCCCAAGTTAAATACTGTTCATCATTCTGGATGAAGGTCATAATATGGAAATTAGGTTCATTTTTCTTTTTGGTAATTGCTGAAGTGCAATTTAAAAAGCAAAACAAAATGCATTTGAAAGCATTCAAAATACATTTAAAGTCCTACTCTGAGGTCTTAAATCTCCACTTAGCTAATGTATATTACTTTGAGAGACAAACTAATCACATATGGAAACTTAACAGTGCAGTGATATAGTTCTGGTTTTCACTGCCTAACATTTAAAATGCTCTTTTTATTATTCTCATTGGTATATCCCTATATTCTGCAAAACAAAAACACCAAAAGATTTTAAGGGGTGCCTGGGTGGCTCAGCTGGTTAAGCCTCTGACATTGTCTCGGGTCATGATCTCACAGTCCGTGGGTTCAAGCCCCACATTGGGCTCTGCGCTGATAGCTCAGAGCCTGGAGCCTGCTTCCGATTCTGTGTCTCCCTCGCTCTCTGCCCCTCCCCTCTCATGCTCTGTCTCTCTCTGTCTCTCAAAAATAAACATTGAAAAAAAAATTTAATAAAAAAAAAGATTTTAATACTCAAGAAAAGTCAGGAAAATTGATTATCAGTTATTTAATCCAGCTGTCTCATTAGTATGCACCAGGAGCCCCTAACCAAGAATGCAAATAATTATTTTGCAGAGGTAGCACAGCATAGCAATATATTAGCATGCATAACATATTATGTAGCAATCTAACACAGATGTACCTTTCCCCAATTTAGAGACACAAAGTTATAAAAATTAAATTAATTGATTCTGCTCTTTTGGCCATCAAATTTTGAGAAAACATTAAAAACAGCATAATTTAGGGGCGCCTGGGTGGCTCAGTCGGTTGAGTGTCCGACTTCAGCTCAGGTCATGATCTTACTGCTCGTGAATTTAAGCTTCACTTGGGGCTCTGTGCTGACAGCTCAGAACCTGGAGCCTGCTGCAGATTGTTTCCCTCTCTCTCTGCCCCTCCCCTGCTCACACACACTCTCTCTCTCTCAACAATAAATAAACATTAAAAAAAATTTTTTTAATAGGATAAATTAATTATCCTAGTATAAAGTTTGGTTTTAATGCAACATGTAAAACTCTACAGGAGACATATTCGAAGAGCTACTTTTCTTTCCATTCTTTTAAGGCTCTAGTTTTGCCAAAACATCACATTACTATTCCTTGAGGGCTTACATACTTGAACACTCCAGACAAAAGATTTGATAAGACTGGGAGGGTCAAGCCAGGCCCTTCACTCTTGAGAAGTGGGGCAGTGAAGGTGTTAGCTGCACAAGGTAGGATAACTGAGTACTGAGGTCTTGGAGGTGAAAGGCATAATGGCAGAGAGGCCATGCTCTTTTGAGGGATACTGTTGTGAATTAAAATAGAGCGAGGAATTAAGTGTGCGCATAGCATTTCTGCTTTTGCATGGGGCTTCACATTCCAGAGAAGATTGAGGACAACTACAGAAAAATGTCTAGTAGAAGGGACGAGACAAGGGGTAGACTCCCTATAGGATAAAGCTTCCTGATGTATATACCATTTGTGTTTATACAACAGGCCTCAATGTCCCAGAGCAGTTTTTTGGCTCTGATTCCTTGATTACTCTCTGAAAAGCTGAAAGAAAACATTCCTACCCCCAGAGATGAAGGCGACTCCCTCCATTCCCCACTGGGGAAGACAGATGGGAAAGGAAAGGAAGTAGGACCAGTTACTCCAAGTTAGGCCTCAGGCACACTCTGATTATCTTTATCTGAGATAATATTCCTGGAAGAGTCACTTTCAAACACAAATGACACCATTACAGATGTCACTGAAATTCTCTTCGGTATTTTATGACATCTTATCAATTGGTGCCAGAGACACACGGAACTAGAACAGGAGATGTGAATACCCATCTTCCAGAACACAGGCTTACAGCCTAGCTGACACTGGTTTTCTTGAGAATACCCACAAAAGCTTCATTTATGAAGAGGATTCGTGAAATGTATCCATTTGGTTTCAATTCGGTTACCTTGAGTTATATTTTAAGCACAACAAACGTGCCCTTAAGCTTCTTTTTAGTTGTTTGAAAAGGAATGATGAACAAAAATACAAGTAAGAAATGCTGGTTCTGGAATCCCACGGGAAGCTCACTGACACTAACGGCCTCTGTTGGCGGGGCCTCCAAGGAACACCCTATCCATCTGTGGTGGCTGGGATTTTGGTTATAACACAAAGTCCTGGTCCGCTGGCTATATTACCCAGTTGTACGCAAGGGAAAAAACATTTATGAACACCCGCATTAGATCCCTGTTTTCCTCTCACCTGATCCTAGATGAGAAACAAAATCTACCCTTGCTCTTGTTTGGATTGGCTATGGAACCAAATGCCAAAAAAAAATCTTAAGGAATTCTTCCATAGGCAAGGCAGTGGTTATATTTTTCTTTTACAAGAGTAGGCTAATGTATCATTCAATTAGCCTAAACAGAATTCTTATGCTTTAGTTCTTTGAAGAAAGAACACTGGTAATTAGGCATGGAGTTTGAATTAGAAACCGAGGATTGTAAGATTGTTCTCAAATGGCCTCAGATTCCAATGTTTAGTTTTGACAGGCCTGGAGAAGAAAGTGCTGGGTGATAGCATTCTTAACTAGATCTAGCTTGGAAGGTAAGACTCTTGGGGTGGAGGGGTAGGGCCAGTCCTTAAACATGCTTTTCTTTAAAAACTTGATTATGTATTTATAATTCATCTGTGTGATTTCTTGAGCAGAAAAATAGAATCAGCAGATCAGTGATTTTCCATTCTGCCCATTGTTCTGTATTAGATAATTTTTGTCCTTTACACCCCAATTTCTTAAGAGATAATGGGATATATTCTTAATATATTATTTTATGTATATATAGACCTCATATTATATATGCATCAATATAAAATATTTTATCACATCACTTACTTTTTGCATAGCACTTTGCTCATTATCTGAAATTATTTATAAATATGTTCACTTGTTTGTCCATGTCTCTCCCTTTAGAATTTAAGCTTCATCTGAACATAGACCTAATCTCACTAACCGCTGTGGCCCCGGCATCTAGAACAGTGTCTGGAGTATATATCTTGATATTCCTTAATGGATATTTTATTTCTGTTTGCACCTTTCCCTCTATCTTTACTCAGACTACAGACTTTTGAAAGAGTAAGAAGAACATGAGAGGGATTTTACTAGAGCAGTGAATTATCGAATTCCTTGCCAACAAAGCATTTTGATGAGATACCTCTTGGCAACAGAGTGGTTTGAGTTGAGCAAGGGAAAAAGAAGTGGCCTTGCTTCCATTTGGTCAATGCCCTCACCTCCACGTGAAGGTATCCTACTGTCGTCTGGAGCTGCTCTATCTCTAACATATGAAGCTGCCCTGTCCACCACGTCCTGCCCTTCTACCTCTCCCACCAGAGCTGTTGTTTGGCTTGAGACTTCCAGTCACCAAAATCCCTCCCAGTTCTTCCAGTTTATTGGCCGTTTTTGGCCTCTCTTCTTTTATTTTGAATTTAGTGCCTAGGCTCACCATTTTGACTTTATTTTCCCCCGTAGTCTATGCCCCATATCTCCTTGACCTTCTACTACAGCTTTCTTAACAGCCCTAACAGGTCAACTCAGTCGCCCATTTTCTTGCATTTTGCTTTAAAGTCACCAAGGAAGACTACAGAAAATGAATGTGTTGATCAGTCACATCACCAAGACAACGGTTGTAGCAGTGGAGCACTTAACACAGATGCTTGGTCAACTTTTTATTCATTCCTGATTGGCTCCCTTTCCCTTTTACCATAATGTCCAGATTCTTATGTCTCTCTTCAGGTCCCTCATCCCAGTCCAAAACCCTGCTGCTGTCAAGGCTCAGCCTAGCACGTCTCTCATGGTCACTGGTCTGAAAGGTTTATAAGTATTACCTTGTTGAATCCTTACAACAGCCCTTGGAGGGAGGCACTGTCATTATCCCTGGTTTACAGATGCCTAAGATCTTAAAGAAAGTAGGTGCTGGATCTGAAACTCAGGAAATCTGTCTCTAAGCTCACACTCTCTCCCTAAACTGTCTTGTCAGTGACTTTTTGTCAGCGATTTAGGAAGGTTTGGAAAACTAACCCTTGGCCATTACTGACTGATTGACTATTTGCACTTTAACTGAAATTATTCCCACCAAATTACCTCAAACTGGTACCTGTGGTTTAAGCCTTATAATGTATGATTGTGAAAAGAAAGACACAATCTGATTAAAGGAATTTCAGCATTTGTAAGGGGCGGGGGAGATATTTGTAAAACAAGGCACTTTTTAAACCCATATTTTGCAACTTTTAATCTAGTAGTTCTCTGGGCACCTGGGTGGCTCAGTTGGTTGAGCATCCGACTCTTGATTTCAGTTCAGGTCATGATCCCAGGGTCGTGGGATCAAGCCCTGTGTTGGGCTCCACGCTGAGCATGGAGCCTGCTTAAGATCCTCTCTCTCTCTCTCTCTCTCTCTCTCTCTCTCTCTCTCTCTCTCTTTCCCTGCCCCCTTCCCCACTCTCTCTCTCTCTCTAAAATAAATTTTTAAAAAATCTAGTAGTTCTCAACTAGAGGGTGATTTTTCCCCAGAAGAACATTTGGCAGTGTCTGGAGATGTTTCTGGTTGTCACAAGTCAGGGTTGGGGGTAAGTGGGTCATTGCTACCAGTGTCTAGTAGATAGAGGCTAGGGATGCCACTAAGCATCCTACAACACAGGGCACCTCAAAAGAAAGAATTATTGCTCCTAGTTGATAACCATGGGTCTAAACTTGACCAGAACATTTAGCTGCCCTGTAAGTTGGGTTGAGAGAGGGGTCCCTTTGGGGATTCTGGATAAGCCTGCTGAAGGTCTGTCGAAGAGTGACTAGAGATGAAGAATCATTTGGAACCTACAGAGTAAGTTGTTTGAGCCGAGTTTCTCCGTCTGCTCTTCCCCAAACTTTACCTGAGTCTTTCTCTTAGCTCCAAGACACTTCATGCACATTTTATGACGTCTTGCATCACCTATTTTAGTGTATGGGGACCTGGAGAGGGAAAAGTAAGTAGGATAATCCCTGTATCTGACAAAAGCATTTTTTTACATTAGCGACATTTCTACCTCTGGCTATAAAATTACCAATGTGGTAGAACACCATGCTCTTTGTCAACAGAGGTATAGCAAGATTTATCTCAATCCAAATTAAACAATAGGCCAAAGAAGAAAAAAGCTGGAAACACTAAAGCTTTTCACTGACATCAGTGAAGAATCAACTTTTGAGCAATTTTAGTCTTATGGATATGATTAATAAAGTATAAAGTTTATAATTTAACTAGACCTGACTAGTTATTAGCTCTTATAGTGAATAATAACTGTAATTGCTTAAATAATTCACGAAATTTTATTTTTAAGTAGTATAAATGCATATGATAGAATAAACAAATCTTTTGAACAAATAGCCACTGCCAAATATATAGAAATAAACTTTGAAAGGATCATTAGGGCTATCAATTACTTGCATGAATCATATTCATCACATTTATATTGACTAAAGCCATTTCCTAACCCTATACTTCCATTATTCTTCATATTACCAGCATTTATAATAAAGGATATATGTATGTATTCAAACATATTCAAATTTCATGAAAGCAAACCCAAGAATAACTATAAGAAGTATATCGTTAACCACCATTTTCAAATATTACCTGATTTCCACTTAGACTTATTAGCTGATTTCTTTTATATAGTCATTTGCACACCTATAAATGTATCAAAACCATTTAAGAGCCAATGGCAAGGTTGGGAATCTCAATATAGTGGCAACAAACTCTTCAAATCATTCCTACACCCATTTGTGACCATATGTGTAGTTGCACTGTTAATGCTTATGCTAAAGTAAGATTTAAATGAAGAGGCCAGATTAAAGATACTTTAGAAATATTTAATTTGACGCCCCAAAATGCTTTCGGTACTGTAACTCCACCATCCCCTTCCAATGAATAAAACTACGTGGGAGGGGAGGTGGAGGGAAAATGTGTTAAGATGTGATTAGTAATATTTTATCACAATAAGGACGGTGACATCAGTGCAACCCATTCAACTTAGGGAAGGGTTGCCTATTTTTGATTCTTTGTGATGTAAATGGAGTTACTAAAACTATGATTTTTAATTCGGTCAATAAGAAGCCATTCAGCTAAAGATAAAACAATGGAGACTACCAGTCTTACTGAGTAACATAATTGCATCTAGTCCCCAGAAACTTCCACATCAATCTAATAGTGTATAAATGAATCGGAGTCTTAATTAACGTTTCCATAAATACGCTGAAGGGCAGCTCTGAGAAAATGGAATAGAGACTGAAGAGAATATGTAAGTAACCCAATTTCTACTTCTTCCCATTTCACAGCTTTGCTCTTCTGATGCTGCCTAGTAAACACATATATATTTCATCCCCACGGCACTGACTCACTCAGGACTTTGGAAGGTGAACACCTCATTGATAAATTCAAAGTTGCGTGGATAGATACTATTTTGTTCTATGAATGACAAGTAACTTCAGAAGAATAGTTTCCAGGAATACAATGCATTTAAAATAATGACAGGTGATTGTTTATTGGTCATTTACTGTGGCTTAGGTACTATGCCAAATGTTTTAAGTTTACTATCATAACAGCCACCCTATGAGATAGATACCATCACAATTCCTATTTTACAAATAAGGAAACTAGGGCACAAATTTAAATAGCCCACTAGTATTGGAGTTTTTAAATAATTTTTGTAAAAAACAAAATAGAAAAAGTCACATGAAAATAATGGAAATGCCCAGATTTGATATATTTTTTAAGTTTATTTATTTTGAGAGACAGAGAGGGAGAGAGAGAATCCCAAGCAGGCTCCACACTGTAAGTGCAGAGTCCGATGCAGGGCTCAAATTCAAACTGTGAGATCATGACCTGAGCCGAAACCAAGAGGCAGACGCTTAACTGACTTGAGCCATCCAAGTGCCCCTGATAAAATTTTTAAAATCTAACACTAAGGTGTCCACTTTTTTAGCAGAGTGACTTTCAGACAGCAAGCTATGGTATTAGAAAATGTGCAGAAGTACCCATGATATGGACCCACTCAAACTGTATGTGGGACAGGAAGGGCTGGGAACAAAATTCTCAGCCCTGTTTTCAGTGGGTAGAATTACATGAGGTCATTTGGCAAGAAGGCACCCAGAGGGCAGTGCTTGATGATACCTTTCCACTCCACCAGCTGTAAATTGGCCCGTGTTTTAAATTGATCAGACTAAAGGAATGATGACCAGGGCTCTCAGGTAAGTAACTATACCCCTCTGCATTCATCTGCAACTCCACTTTTTCCTTTCAAGTTTCCAGTGACTTCATTTGAGCCACACCACTACATAAAGGAGAGAGGTGGACAGTTCAGGGGAACATTTGAGGAGCCAATTGGCAGTCCCTAGAATCACCTCTGCCTTTAGTCTCCATGGTTTTAGCATTGCTAGAGCCAGGTTGTAAAATCTAGCATGCGACATGAGCCTCCTAGGTCAGCTGTGGCTCCCAGAACAGTGGCTGTCAACCCTGAGCCTCCAGGAGGAATTCAAACAATGCAGAACCACCCACAGCTGGAGGCTCCCAGTCTGAATGAGGTGGTAGAGACCAAATTACTGTTCCCACTGGCACTGAGGCTTGGGCACCATGGTATCCTATCTCATTCGACTCATTATCCATGGAAAGAACTTGGCAAATTTTTTATTTCTTAAATCAAAGATTTCCCTACTACTCTTTGCAACTTGGAGAACTCTTGAAGAAAATGTCCTTGAGTTTCAAGAAAAGCCACCCATCAAAATCTTTTGGGGATTTAGGGAGAGATGACTTAAATTGGGATGATTTTTAAAAACTGTTTTAGGGTGGGGCACCTGGGTGGCTTACTCGGTTAAGCATCTGACTTTGGTTCGGGTCATAATCTCATGGTTTGGGAGTTTGAGCCTCACATGGGGCTCTGTGCTGACAGCTCAGAGCCTGGAGTCTGCTTCAGATTCTGGGTCTCCCTCCCTTTCTGCCCCTCCCCTGCTCATGCTGTCTCTGTTTCTCAAAAACAAAGAAGCATTTAAAAAAAAATTAAAAACCATTTTAGGTGGAGGGTGCCTGGGTGGCTCAGTTGACTGAGCTTCCGACTTTTGACTTGCGCTCAGGTCCCAATCTCACGGGCTGTGAATTCTATCTCCACATCAGTTTCTGCACTGACAGCGTGGAACCTGCTTGTGATTCTCCCTGACCTTCTCTCTCTGCCCCTCCCCTGCTCATGTGTCATGTGCTTGAGCTCTCTCAAATACATAAACATTAAAAAAAAAAAAAAACTTTTAGGTGGGTAAAGGGATGGGTAAAACAGGTGATGGGGATTAAAGCGTGCACTTGCTGTGATGAGCCCTGGGTGATGTATGGAAGTCCTGGATCACTATGTTGTACATGTGAAACTGATATTACACTGTATGTGAACTAACTGCAATTTAAATAACAACTTAAAAAAACAAAAACCGTTTTAGATGGATTTATGGATGACATCAACGAAGATATAAACATATCAGTTTGTATTATGAATTTTACCTTTATCCTCACCTTTCAAAATTGCTCTGTTTGCAAGTCCTCCTTCAAAACAAAATTTCTTTAGCTTTGTGACCTGTTATGCTAATTACCAGAGAAAAAATATTTTTCTTGTTCTCCATCCCCTTTACATCTGTTTTTATTTCTTTGAGTACAGTTAATGCACAATGTTATGTTAGTCTCAGGGGTACAACTCAGGGATTTGACAAGTTTATATATTATACTAATGTTCACCACAAGTGTATGTACCATCTTTCCATTATATCACTATGACAGTATCATTGACTGTATTCCTTAGGCTTTGCCTTTTATTTTCGTGACTTATTCACGAACTGGAAGCCTGCATCTCCCTCTCCCCTTCACCCATTTTGCCCAACTCTCCAGCCCCTTCTCTCCCTCTGGCAACCATCAGTTCTCTGTATTTATAGGTCTGGTTCTGCTTTTTGTTTATTCATTTGTTTGGTTTTTTTGTTTGTTTTGTTTTGTTTTCGATTCCAAATATGAGTGGAATCATATGATATTTGCCTTTCTCAGTCTGACTTATTTCACTTAGCATAATACCCTCTAGGTTTGGTTTTAGATACATCAAGCGTTGCAATTGTGTGCGGGCAGGATAAAATGTTGTTGCTAATTGTACTGGTCTGCGGTGCTGATAACATGCCATTTGCTTTATGTCAGTTTTTCCCCCCAGCAACTATTTCTAGCCAATGGTATCACTTTTATGTGTAATGCTTCCAAAAATTAAAAATAAAAATTTGCAAAAGTACGTTCCTAAAGTTAGGGAATTACACATATATTTAACATCATTCATTTGCATACTAAATGGGGACACATCAATTATAGAGTAAAATTAGTTTTTAAAGATTTTTCACTTAATGGTTGCTATATAAAATGCTTATTCTTCTCCTTAAATAGGAAGCACATCCATACAAATAAAGTCCCCTGCCAGTTATCTGAAAGAAAAACAAAACTTTATTTTTTAAATGTAAAAGACACCTGCTATTCCATGTAAAATGTGTAATGCAGGTGAGAAGATGGTTCAGAATGAAGCTGGCCTTTTCTTCCCTATGGTTGCTTCTGTCTTGCCTTGATCAGCCCCCTGGGTGGGGGAAGTCTCTCCTACCCCTCTGGGCCTCCCTCTCTGGGTGCAGAATCAGGACACAAGAACAGCTACTCCATGGCCTTTGGGAAATGATCACTGTACCTTGTAATAATGACAGTCCTTTTGGAGGTCACCTCCCACATCATGGCCTTTTTCCTCTAGATTTGATCTTCAAATTGGACTTCACATATAAAAAAGTGGCATTTGAACAGCATTTCGCAGTTTTTAAACCACAAAGCATCTCATTTGCCTCTTGGCAACAGTACAGGGACTTGAGGACCATCTTCAACACAGGTCAGCATTTCACAAGGCTGCTTCTCCATAGCTGCCCGGAATGGGCCAACAGCACATAGCCAGACAGGGAAATGGTCAACTATAGGCAAATATGACAAATTGACTAAAGCAATTCAATTAACTGTGGAGAGGCCTAGGACTACAGGGTAGGGGTGGGCAGGAGCAGGCAAGCAACGACCCCCCCCCCCCCCCCACGCTGCCTTCCTCGTTTATTCTGCAGATGTGAGCATAAACAGGTCAGAGCAAAGAGACAGGTACACAGCAAATGTTTTACTGTGTTCTTTAGTAGGGAAAACAATGTTTTCCCAGATAAAGGATATTTGGAAAAGACCAGTTGTAGCTGCTTTATTGGGTGATTACTACATGTCAGGTGCTCTCCTAAGTGCTTTTGTTTTGTTTTGTTTTCATTTAATTCTTATGCCTCTCACAAGCCTGTGAAGTAGGTAGCATTATTTTTTTTTTTTTTCTTTTTGTAATCACTTTAAAAAGATGAGGTAACTGGGTCATGGAGAAGTCCCTTGTCCTAAGAGCTATTTTCCCCCCAGCTTTATTGAGATATAATTGACATATAACATTGATGATTTGATATACACATAAATAGCAAAATGATTACCACAATAAGATTAGTTAACACATCTATCCTTATCTAAATTCTAAATCCAGGATTCAAACCCAAACAATCTGACTGCAGAGAATATGTTCTTAACAGCTGGATATGCTGCCTTCTGATAAAATTTACTTCAAATATTAAAAGAAATGAGAGCACATTAAACGGTTTCCTAAATATACTCGTTTAAAACATGAACAACAAAGAGCCTTTACTTATATGTGAAAGTTTTTTCTGGCCAGTACCTGGGCTCATATAATTCAGAACGGTGCTGAGTCTGTGCACAAGGCTATGCCAGCCTCTGTCTACTTAATATTGGAAAAGATAGGAAGCTTAACACAAGGCAGTGGTCAACACAAGGCACTGGTCAGCAGCCTCTGGGAGAAGAATAATTAAAAAAAAAAAAAAGGAATTTTAGAGCTGGAAGGAAACCTAGATAATTTAATCTCACCTTTTCATTTTATAACTGAGCAAGCTAAAGCTCAGATTAAGTGGCTTTACCCAGGGTACAAACAGCTAAATAGTAGCAGAGCCAGGATTCCAACCCAGGCTTTCTGTCTGCATTCTCTGTTACTCTAAGGTGCCTCCAAATTTGTGAGAGAGAATTTTCCATTTCCTTTTCAAATGTTTTAAGGAACGTCAAAAGCTAATATCCATGTATTTAAGTAAATTTATCTGAATTTATTTTTGCCTCTATTATATACAATGGTAAATGGAAATATATTTGGATTTCCCAAGGGTACTTGAATTTCATGAGTTTTACATTTCCTACAAAGGGGCCAGGCTCAGCAATTTAATTTTCATGGGCTAAGAGCTCTGATTAAAGCCTTTACCTTGACAAATAATTGGTTTTGAGAACAGGGGATAGAGCTAATTCAGAGATATGATAAGCATTCATTCATTTACTCAGACATGTATTACATGCCTATTATGTTTTAGGCACTGTGCTAGGTATAGCTCATACAAATATAATTATGACATAGTTCTTTCCCTTTAGGTATATGTTTTCACTTTGTTTCCTATTAGCAAAGGATCTGATATATTCTTGATGTTCTCAAATGAGGCTGATGTCTCCCAAGGTGTATGAAGAGTATTAACTGTGGTATACACCACGATCATTACCATGATTTTTGATGGTGAGAGACAAGCATTTTCAAAAACTAGTTATATGTTCATTTCAATGTATTTTAGAAAAACCAAAACAGCTCAAAATCCATATTTAATAGATGTTATGGCTTAGGACATGGCTAATTATGCTCATGATCCATTTTATTTTTTTTATTTAAAAAAAATTTTTGTTTTTAACTTTTATTTATTTTTGAGACAGAGAGAGACGGAGCATGAACAGGGGAGGGTCAGAGAGAGAGGGAGACACAGAATCGGAAGCAGGCTCCAGGCTCTGAGCCATCAGCCCAGAGCCCGATGCGGGGCTCGAACTCACAGACCGTGAGATCGTGACCTGAGTTGAAGTTGGACGCTTAACCGACTGAGCCACCCAGGTGCCCCATTCATGATCCATTTTATGCAGACCATATGAACTACGGGTATGAAGCTCAGGCATGTTCCGTAAACCCTCTTCCATAACATTTCCAAAGTATGACAATACGGATTTTTTAAAGTTTATTTATTTATTTTGAGAGAGAGAGAGGGCACATGAGTGCCTGAGCATGCACGCAAGTAGGTGAAGGGCAGAGAGAGGGAGAGAGAGAAACCCAAACAGGCTCCGTGCTGACATGGGGCTCAATCTCACCAACTGTGAGATCATGACCTGAGACTAAATTAAGAATCAGACACTTAACTGACTAAGGCACCCAGGCACCCTGACAATATGGATTTTTGAAAGTACAGATGATATGGAGGCACCTGGGTGGCTTAGTCAGTTAAGTGTCTGACTTTGGCTCAGGTCATGAACTCAAGACTCGTGAGTTCGAGCCCCACCTCAGGCTCTGTGCTGACATCTCAGAGCCTGGAGCCTGCTTCTGATTCTGTGTGTGTCTCTCTCTCTGCCCCTCCCCTGCTCATGCTCTGTCTCTCCTTCAAAAATAAATAAAAAATATTTTTTTAAAAGTGCAGATGATATGGATTAATAGCATAGATTCTGCATGTACTGAATTTCTGTGTTCATCACTGCATTTTTTTTAAGAAGATGTATCAAATTGTGACTTCTGAAGTTGACTCATTTAATATGTGAAGTATAATATGTAACTTTATTAGGTTAATTATGCATAATGCCATTCTCTAAGCAACTTAGTTTTAGCTACACATATTAGAATTGATTAGTTATTATTATTTATATTGTTTGCTTTTATATGTTTGACTTATGAAATGTAACATTACTTTTGATTATAATTTTATGGTTACCTTATAATTATGACAAGTTATTCACTTTTTCATTCTTAATTCAACTATGTGTTTGCATTACAAACAGTAAACATCAAAACTAATTAGTAAAAACAAGCCATATTACACTTACTTGTTTAATGAGATGGTTGAGCTTTTAGTTAGCATCTGTAGCTTTAACCTGCATATCTGCGCAACAGGCTTTTTGCTATATTAAAACTCTCTCACACGCCTACATCACTGCTTTGTAAGCTCTTAAAAAACAACATACCAGGCCATGAATGACTAGGCGAGGTGTAAAGGCTATAGCATTCCTGAGGAAGCTAGCATCTCAGCCTTCGTCACTAAAAACCGCTGATAGTAGGATTGTTAAAAAGAGAGAGTGACAGAGAAGAGGAGGGAAACAACAGAGGACTCTTAGGACCAGTCTCCAGAGAGTCTGACTTCATAGATTGGGGCTGACTGATTATTCTGCATTAAAAAAAACTCATCAACACCAAAATATTCAAACCTACAGAAAAATATTGTATAAAATCCTCACCTGTCCCATTACTCAGATTGAAGTTATTAATATTTTGCCAAATTTGCTTCATCTATTTTTTAAAGGATTTTACAGCAAATCCTTAGCATCCTAACATTTCATACAAAACACTTGAGTATGCATCCTTAAAAACTGGCATTTTGCTCATAACCAGATACCATTATCATACCTAACAAAATTAATAATTCCTTAGCCTTCAAGCTTTCTATGTATCCCCAAATGTCTTCTTATAGTTGGTCTGTTGAAATCCAGATCTAAATAAGTGCCATGCATTGCATTTCATTATTATATGAGTTAGGGTTTTTTTTTTTTTAAGTTTATTTATTTATTTTGAGAGAGAGAGAGAGAGAAAGAGAAAGTGCTTGTGTAAGTGGGGGAGGGGCAGAGAGAGAGAGAGAGAGAGGGAGAGAGATAATTCCAAGTGGGCTCCACATTGTTAGTGCGGGGCTTGACGTCATGAACTGTGAGATCATGACCTAAGCCAAAGTCAGATACCTAACCAACTTTGCCACCCAGGCACCCCTAGTTTGTTTTTTCAATGAAAAATTCCCATTTCACTTGAAACTACCATTAAGCAGCGCTCAGTCAGGTTGGCCCTTTAGGCTTTTACAAGAAAATTCAGATTTAGAAAGGTCATAGATTTAATTTCTCCTTTAACATATTTCTACGCTCTGTGGGTTTACCAGTCAGAGTCCTTTTATGGGCGATATGAGATGGAATGTGGGTGAAATGGAAAGAGGTTCCCGCGTGTGTGAACTTTGAATAGACAAGAAACCGTACTCCTAAAGCAATTGCAACTTTCCTGTCTTTCCCCAAAATGTTTTACAAAATGTTCCCGTGATTAAGTTTTTCTTCTCAACATATAAACTTGAGGAATCACCATGTTGTACACTTGAAAGTAATATAACATTGTGTGTCAACTACACTTAAAAAAAAAGGTTTTCTTTTCAATTCAAGCAGTTCAGGAAATACTCTGTGCAACATGCCCCTCTTGGAGGCTCATGATGTACATTTAACATATTAAAGGCTCTTTGGTATTACACAAATTTTACTCCGTGTTTCCCAAACTTATCTGATTATGGAGTCGGGTCTCTTTTCCCCACAGATCCCCTATTAACATCTTTTGGAACATAGTTTGAGAAGTGCACTGATCTTTGCTACAATTATTATTGCTTTGATTAGGTACACCAATAACCATCTGTTCTGGCAGAGCACTTTAATAATCACATTTGTTAG
Organism: Puma concolor; assembly: GCF_028749965.1. Taxonomy (NCBI): domain Eukaryota; kingdom Metazoa; phylum Chordata; class Mammalia; order Carnivora; family Felidae; genus Puma; species Puma concolor. The sequence continues at coordinate 49,314,155 of NC_141672.1, forward strand.
TTTTCCTCTCACTCTTAGTTTTAATCCCACTGAAAGATAAGTGCTATTAAGTACATGATATGAGCCCAGTAACAAAATGCTGCCAGTTAGGATTTAACTTAAAACCCTAAAATTTGAAGAACTTAATTGGTAAAAATTAAAATAATCCCCAATTACCTGTGTTGGCTGTTGCTAAGAGAAAAAGTAATTTCAGAATGTATCACTCATATCCTCATCTCCCATCCCCTGTCCCTTTTACCACATTTCTAACCCTTGCCTGAACAACCTCTAAGTTGGTGCTCTAAGGAATAGAAGAACTTCAGGAAATAGCGACATTTCCGTTGAAACTAGGCATCATAGGGGCGCCTGGGTGGCTTGGTCGGTTGAGCGTCCGACTTCGGCTCAGGTCATGATCTCACGGTCCATGAGTTCAAGCCCCGCGTCAGGCTCTGTGCTGACAGTTCAGAGCCTGGAGACTGTTTCAGATTCTGTGTCTCCCTCTCTCTCTGCCCCTCCCCTGTTCATGCTCTGTCTCTCTCTGTCTCAAAAATAAATAAACGTTAAGAAAAAATTAAAAAAAAAAGAAACTAGGCATCATAAAGATGAGTTCTCACTTTTTCTTTCATGGTGATCACATAAACATATATGAAAAACAAATGAAGTAAGAAACACATAAATCAAATATTCCTAAAGACAAAGATTAAGGAGGCCTCCACTCTGAAATCTGTAAAGGTATGTTTTTGTTGTCTTGAGAGAGAGAGAGTTCCTCCAAGCGCCCTGTAGCATCTTCTAACTGCTCCTCTCCATCTATACACTGCTGTGACCGCCACCATGCAGGGATGCCAGGTGGTGGTGGGTGGCAATGACATCAGTAAAGATTCCACTCACCCGAGGGAAGCAGAACTATTACTCAAAAAATGTACCAGTTTAATTCTGGAACTTCTTAGTTCCTCACTCTGGGTGGTAAAAATGTCTCTATGGATTTTTGCTGCACTATCTGGGCAAGTACTTGGGATGAACAATCTTTTCTCAGCTGGGGGAAAAATCAAAATGCCTATTCAATAAACAAGAACACCATTTCTCCCCATTCCTCCTTAAGCTGTGAGATTGATTCCTCCTCTCCAAGGTTTGAACTTTGTGTGTGTGTGTATGTATGTGTGTGTGTGTGTGTCTGTGTGTGTGTGTGTGTATAATATATATATATATATATAATGTATATATATATATTATATATAATATAATATATATATGGCACCCAACTACAGAAATAAGGCCTGGACCACAAGATAATTATTGGCTGTACAATGTAGTTATAATAATTGACCACTGTAAATCTCATTGTTGTATTTTCTCATTAGTTAGCATTTACATTAACTTTTCCCCCTGCTCATCAGAATTTTCATCCTTTGTTTTTTTCCTCTCAGTTGGCACAGTGAAATAAAATTGGATTCCAACTAGGTGACCTGGGTTTAAAACCCAGCTCCACTTACTAAGTGTGTGTCCTTATGCTATTTACCTAACCTCTCTTCACCTGTGGAATGGTGATTGTAAAATTACCTCAAGGATTATGAGAATTTCACCATGTGAAAAATATGAAAATACTCATCTCATATCCAGTATGTGGGCAATTGGCAGATGTTGAGCTCTTTGCTTTCTTTTCTTTTCCTCTGCCTGCATTATTTATCACTCGATCCCATCATTTCAGGAAGAAAATCAAGAATACATGACTTCCCTGAATGTGTGGGATTTTCTTTGACATGATACCAGGATATAGCACCATGAAAGGCTTATCCTAAAGGGATCTGCTTCAATTTGTCGGAGCAGATGAGAATCTAGTGGAGAAGCGGCTGTCCAGGTAGCTGGAGGAAGGATCCAGGTGAGCACGGAACTTCTACTCCTGCCCACATCAAGTATTAGGTTTTTGCTTTTGTTTTTAACTTATTCTAATTGGCCAAAACAAGTAATGGAAACTAAGCATTCCTTTTCTGCTTGTATAGACATCAAAGGGTCTGTTTCAAGTTGTAAGGAGACTCTGGTCCATGAGGAATGTTTGTGATCCTACTGTATGAGCATAATTGAAGTGACTGACAATAGCAAGTGTTGACAAGGATGTGGAGAAACCAGAATCCTCTTATGTTGCTCACAGGTGGGTAAAATATATTTTTCAGTTTGAAAAATAATTTGGTGGTTTCTTAAGGAGTTAAACCTACCACCTCACCCAGCAATTTTGTTCTTAGGAATCTACCCCAGAGAAATGAAAACAAATATCCACACAAAGGCATGTATGTGACTGTTCATAGCAGCATTATTTATAATAGCAAAAGACTAGAAACAATCCAAATGTCTATCATTTGGTACATGGACGGTGGAATAGTATTCAGCAGTAACAAGGAACAAACGACTGCAACAAGTACAAAATTCAAAACCATTATGTTAAGTGAAAGAAGTCAGATGCAAAAGACCTACTGGATGATTCCATTTAAATGTCTAGAAAAGGCAAATCTATAGAGACAGAGAAGATATTGGTAGTCACCTGGGGTCAGGTGTAGAAATAGGGATTAACTGAAAACAGAGATAAAAGATTTTTGGAGAGATGTTGGAAATGTCCTCAACGTGGATTGTGGTGATGATTAAATAACTCTAAGTTTATTAAAAAGTCATGAAATCGGGGCGCCTGGGTGGCGCAGTCGGTTGAGCGTCCGACTTCAGCCAGGTCACGATCTCGTGGTCCGTGAGTTCGAGCCCCGCATCGGGCTCTGGGCTGATGGCTCTAGAGCCTGGAGCCTGTTTCCGATTCTGTGTCTCCCTCTCTCTCTGCCCCTCCCCCGTTCATGCTCTGTCTCTCTCTGTCCCAAAAATAAATAAACGTTGAAAAAAAAATTAAAAAAAAAAAGTCATGAAATTATAGATGCACCTAAAATAGATTTTATAATATGTCAATTATACCTCAATAAAGTTGTTTAAAAAAATATTTATCATTATTCAGTTAATGAGATGATCTCCACATCAAAAGTAACAGTCAGAGATTGTAGAGGATATCATCATCAGGCTGTATTCTTGGAAACAGTCCCACATCTGTCTTTAAGCTCAAATATTGGGGCGCCTGGGTGGCTCCATTGGTTATGCAGCCGACTTCACCTCAGGTCATGATCTCATGGTTCATGGGCCCCGCATGGGGCTCTGTGCTGACAGCTTGGAGCCTGGAGCCTACTTCAGATTCTGGTCTCCTCTCTCTGCCCCTCCCCTGCTCACACACATACATACACACACACACACTCTCTCTCTCTCAAAAACAAATAATATATTAAAAAAAATTTTAAGCTCAAATATTATTATTTCATGACTTTGATTATAAACAACTCCAAAGCTCCAACTTTCCAACTGGGTAAGGAATGGGGTGGTGAGCAAGGGGAGAAGCAGGATTGGGTGATGGTAGCCACAGGAGAGAGATGAGCATTCCAGAGCTACTTCTGTTTATCAATAGCAGGAATGGAGACAGTAGGATGCCTGTATGGTCTGGTCTTTTGAGGACCTGGACCCAAGATAGCCATCCCACCGTTTTTCATCTTGCCCAGAAGTTTCTCTTTGCCTCACCTCTCCCTCACTCTCCCTTTTTCTTGATTTCCAACCTCCTTGGGCTGTGCTTTGCTATCTGTTAGTCCTTCAGTCATCTGTGCACCAGGGTGTCCTATCTGACTAGACCTTCTGAAGTATCTTAACCCTTACATGTAATAGTTTAAACCAAGGAAAACCCTATGCTTCAATCATTATTTTCCTTATACTAATGAAACTCATAAAACCTCTTTCTAGGTCTCATTCACAAACTTATACCTGAGAAGCTAAGGTTATTAATTCGCAACTTACATTGTGGAAGAAAGTGAATGTGGATGAGAATCTCAAAGAATAGTGAAGCTTGACTATTTTGGAACTTGATAATTTAATAATTCTCCTGTTCACTTCATTCAGCTCCAGTATTTCAGAGTAAAATTATCAAGAGAGAGGAAGCACTGTTTTTATGCAGATAAATGTGATATACTCCTAATACTGATGGTTGCCATTCTACAGTGATATCAAGAATAATCAGAAATGTATGAGTCAACTAAACCATAATTTGGCATATGGTGCTTATTTAAAGTAAAAGCCTATTTAAAATCTACTTTTAAAAAATTGAAAATACCCTCCCAAACCTGTACCTGCCAGGTGAATAATTCAGATATTGAATCATATGGGCTTCTTTTCTATAAGAAGCTTATAGTATTTTACAAATAATAGCTAATAGTAACTGATCTATTCCGATGTCCCAGGCACCTTATTTAATCTTACAAATAGGAGCAATAGTTGCTCACATTTTTTACAAATGAGAAAAGTAACACAGAGGTTTTCTGTTCAAAGTGACAGTTGATAAGTAACATAACCAGGATTCAAGTCCAGGTCTTTCTGACTCCGAAGCCAGTGTCTTCATTCACTACACCATACATCTAAACAGACCTCCTGATAATATCTTGCAAAAACTGTCACCCTCATTTTTTAAAAAATGGAAAAGCCACAGGGGACGTGGCATATGACTCACTCAAGAATAGCCAATAAGTTGGTTCTCTGTACATTGCTGTCCTGGGCTCCTCTTCAGCGCTTTATAAATTGTTCACCAGGTTATAAGACTGTCTTGAACAGGACTCTCTTCTTTTATAGGGTACTTACCTGAGCTCTAGCTATAGGCTCCAGACAGCCAGAACAATTCAGACTCTTCATTTTCTGGAAATCACTGGAGTGGCTGAAAATAAAAGGACCATTTGTATTTAGCTTTCCAGGTCATCAGAGCCAATTAAGGAGCAGTTTTGTTCACTTTACATTTAATGCAAAGATTTTGGCATCACTTCCACTGAGGAAGAGACATGAGATGATGGATCAGTGACATTATCATGTGGTGGATATATGCATGTATTTTAAGTAACTAAAACTCAACCTTTTACTTAAGGCACGCCATTATATATCAAATCCCTTTAAAATCTCTCTTCAGTATGTTTCAGAATTGTTTATCTTCTTAATCTGACATCAGGCAAGAGTAGCAGAGGAGAAATCCTGAGAATGGAATGAATGATTTACAGAGGAATATGATTTAAAATCTTTCATTGTGGAGATGTGACTACTGCTATATTAACTGTGCAAAACAACCCAGTCCCCAGATTAATAATGATAAGAGGTTGCACGGGCAAGCCTGGCAACTTCAATCTTTCCTATTTTCCCTCTAGAGTTCTCTGATCGTGAGTGCAAATGATGGCACTCAATGATTTTTATTTTCCCTAAGTAAAAGAAATCTCAAAACTCTTTAATCTGTTTGGTAAATTAACAGAAAATAGGATCATTATTTCCAGGTCTCGGTTTCATAACCAATAATAACTCCAATTTATTGATAACCTACTATATAGGTTCTATATAGTATATATAGAACTATAGCGCCTATATAGAAGTTCTATATAGTTCCAATTTATTGAGCGCCTATATAGAAGGCGCTGTACATGGAATTTCACATTTCTTATTTCTAATCCTGATAACTAGGCAAGTTAAGTCTTCTTATTCCTATTGACAGGGGAAAAAACCCAAATACCTGAGGACAAGGGAGATTAAAAAATTCTGTCTGACTCCGAACTCATGTGCTTTCCATCATGCTATCTTGCTCTTCACCAAATCTGGGAGTATCATCAAGGATTAGATTTTTTTTTTTTTTTTTGCCACTTAAACAAACACTGTCAGTTGCCTACTTCATGCCTAAATAAACCTAGGCTATGACAACCCCTCCCCCCAAATAAGACATGAACCTTGTTCATCAGGAGCTCCTAATTCAGTAAAGAGAAAAGAACAGAATTAAGTTATAAAAAGAATGACTTAGACAGTATATGCTAGGGGAATATAGAGAGAGGCAGTTATGAGCTGATGAGAATGGGTGTAACTTCCTCAAATGAAGCCAGGCCTAGGTGGGCCTCACAGAAGGCACGGTTTGGATAGCAGGGAAGAGAGACAAGAGCATTCTACAAAGACCTGTACGTAAGAATGGGCATGTTGCATTGAAGAACAGTGAGGACACCCACCTGTGATGGGTCAGTGTGATGGGGTTTCTGCTGGGGAGCAAAAAGATTTGAATGTTACAGTGACATATCCTATGGCAGCCTGTGACACTAAGGAGATTCCATTCCAGTCAGGGTCCAGGGAATAGTTACTCAGGTACTGCTTCCTGTCTTGGGTAAAAATCTGTCTATTTTTTTTTTGCCAGCATATAAGAAGAAGAAAAGAAAAGAAAGGGAAAAAAAGAAAGGAAAGGGAAGGGAAGGGAACGGAACGGAACAGAACGGAACGGAAGAAGTCAGGGGAATCCCAGAAGGGTCATAGGACAAATGTAGGGTTAGAAATCAGAATTTCTGGGTTTTGTTTTCAGTTTCAGTCATTTATTCTCTGAAAACGCAACAGCAGAAATTATTGAAGCTCTTCTGAATTAGTTTCAGCTAAATGGGAAAAATATATAATCATCTCCCCCTCCACACACACAAATTCATCCCATTCTAAATATGCGGATTGTTGGAAGTAAGACACCAAGTGTTCAAACTACTGATCTGGGTAATGAAAGTACTCCCAAACTTCTCTGTTTCATCCCCTTCAGCACACACAATGCTGGCGACAGGGTGAGTGGCAAATGATGTTTTAAAACTATAACAATGTTGGGAATTTTTAGTATAACAGGAGAGATGGTATTAACACTATAGTTTTCAAGTACAGTTGCTAGATATAGTATAATTTTTTTTTTACTGTCATTATAGTTTTCCTGCTACCTGGACAACTTGAAAAATCTCCAATGTGTTTAATTATAGTCTTGATCGAGCAAGATGGGGGTGAGCAATTATTTTAGTGAGTTTTATGAAGGCAAGTTAGCATTCCAGACAAATGTTCCCAAGCTCCCTCAGCTCTAATTTGGATTTAAAAAATTCATTTTACTAACTTGCTGAGCTTAAAAGATTGGTGCTGATGTTTAGCTGTCTCAGCGCTGCAGTTTAGAAGGGCAAGTAAAGAACACCACTCTGGGCCCCTAAGGCTGGACTGAAGCAGATCTAGACAGTGCCCATGTGCCTGGCTAAGCAGAGCCTAGCAGAGCCATTTTATGAAAGACAGAGCAGAAGGGGATGCCTGGGTGGCTCAGTCGGTTAAGCGTCCGACTTCAGCTCAGGTCATGATCTCACGGATCTCACAGTTCATGAGTTTGAGCTGCACATTGGGCTCTGTGCTGACAGCTCAGAGTCTGGAGCTTGCTTCAGATTCTGTGTCTCCCTCTCTTCTGTCCCTCCCCCACTTGTACTCTGTCTCTCTGTGTCTCCCAAAAATAAATAAATGTTAAAAAAAATTTTTTAAAGATGGAGCAATGGAATAGACATATATATTCCACAATGGGATAACACAATCATATACACTCATCCTACAAATTCATCTTGCTTTTAGGAAGGCAGCAATATATATTTTTTAAGTTTATTTATTTATTTTTGAGGGGGAGAGGCAGAGAGAGAGAGGGAGAGAGAGCAGGCTCCTCACTGTCAGTGCAGAGCCTGATGAAGGGCCCGAATTCATGAACCATGAGATCATGACCTGAGCTAAAATCAGGAGTTAGACACTTAACTGATTGAGCCATCCAGGCACCTGTAGGAAGGCAGCACTAATACGGGCAGGAATGAAGGCGGTAAGGGAAAGTTTCAGAAATTGGAGATTCTAACTTACCCTTGATAGATCAAAGGTCTGGGAGACCCTTGAAATTTTTTATCCCAACTGGTGAATAGTATTGTCCATATGGTGTTCCCAGTAGGGGTACTGTTTCTAAGTTGGGAAACACCGGAGTAAGGTTCATAGGAAATTCTTTTAATCTATTTCCGGAACCACTAAACCACAGTTCTTGCCTTATAAGTGCTCTCTAATGCCATCTTGCTTTCATTCACTTGTTCATTTATTCAACATTTATTGGATGTCTACTGCAACTACAGTAAATGCAGTGTTTACTGAGATTGCTCATGGTCCAGTCAATAAAACTTGATGATACGGTATAGAGAAATATGATATGATCGTGAACTAGGTGTTAATGGTGACGGGAGGAAGACAGCAACGGTGAAGTCTTCCAGGAAACTGTGATAGCCAGGAAAACTCTGAAGGACAATGAGGAATACAGTCCAGGTGGAGAAGAGGTAAAGCAGCTTTCTAATAGGAGAAAAGCATGTCCAGCGGGATGAGAAAATGTGCATGACCTTCACAAAAATAGGAAAGGTGACGGAGCTGGGTGACAGAGAGGGCTGAGTGATTGTCAGGATTTAGCTCTGAGTCATCAGCTGTACTCTGGTTTATACAATATAATGAATTTTGACTGTTTGGACCTGTGGAATTCAGGAGCCCATTTTAAGGATAGGAAACATGATGGCAGACTGGTTCAGAATGCATAGCTCTTTGAGGCATAGATTTTCCAGTGTACCCAGGTGGTAATGAAACGAGAGCACCTCATTTCATTTCTTTTTTTTTATTTATGTTTTTAATGTTTATTTATTTTTTAGAGAAACAGAGCATGAGCTGGGGAGGGGCAGAGAAAGAAGGGAGACACAGAATCCGAAGCAGGCTCCAGGCTCTGAGCTGTCAGCACAGAAACCGATGAGGAGCTTGAACTGACAAACCGCAAGGTCATGACCTGAGCCAAAGTTGGACGCTCAACCGACTGAGCCACCCAGGTGCCCCTGATTTCTTGAAGTATGAGAAGTAATTCTGCCAAGATCATTTTTGTGTTGTTCTGTTTGAACAATCACCTATACCTTTCTCACGGTCCATAGAGCAAAGGTATTTTAACACGTGTGTAGAGGGCAGCTGATTTTCAGATCTGACCTATTTTTTTTGAGGAGCAAAATTTGATCTCCTATTTCTTGAGGTATTAAATCATTTTCATCGCACATCCAAGAGAACTGAAGAGCTTATGAAAAATGGCAAAGCCAGAAAATGAGTCAGTGCAGACAAAGAATTAGATTGAAGGTCTCCTAAGGCTTGGTCCGGATGAATCTTCAGGGTATTGTGAATAGGAGCAAATACACTAGAACCTGAGCAGAGTATGTATGTGTTGGGGGTTGGGCAGCAGTAGAAGCGGGGTCAAGGACTGACTCAGAGTAAAGTTCTCAGGCAGGAAATAGCCCTATCAGTGAGTAATATAAAAGGACCTGAAGCTCACAAACATGCAGTGCACCATATTCTCCTACATTTCTTCCTATAACTAACCAAGGACTCAAAAGTAAGGCCACTGCTACCTCTTTCTTTTGTCTATGACCCTCAGCTCCAACTGGGAGATTGATTTTCTTCTCTTAGAGCTGCCTTTAGTGACCACTTCATCCTAATTACATTGGTATAAATATGATGAGAGTAAGAAATAACGTGATTTACACCCTACTGGGATGATGCTGGTCCCTACTTCTCTCCCCAGACTGTGCCACCTGAGCAGGTGCCCTTACCACATACTGTGGAACTTGAGGCTCATACAATTTGTGTAGGAGTCAGAGGGTGTGGAGAAGGATGCTCTCTAAAAAAAGAAGAAAAAAAGAGGGGCACCTGGGTGGCTTAGTCGATTGTGTCTGACTTCGGCTCAGGTCATGAACTCACAGCTCATGAGTTTGAGCCCCACCTTGGGCTCTCCACTCTCAGCACAGAACCCACTTTGAATCCTCTGTCTCCCTCTTTCTCTGCCGCTCCTCTCTCTCTCCCTCAAAAATAAATAGACGTTAAAACAATAAGAATAAATAAATAAAAGCATAACAAATCATGTGTGCAAAATTAAGGCCATGGATGAACAATTACTTAGGAAAGAAATCACAACAGGTAACTGAAGCCTTGGGGATTTGGAACTTTTCCAAAAACATCTTCAGGGGAATTATCAGGGATGCTTTACACAGAAATGCTTCCTGATCATGGTCTGGTTTTCACTACACACCTACAACGCTCTACAAGTCCAGGCCACTCCCAGCATGCACAGGGACCCGTGTGAGTTAGGGACCAGAAGCTTCATTGGCTTCAGGGCTCACCCAGATATGGCATCACCGATGAAGGCTGCAGGATGACTGGGATACACATCTGGGTTTGCCAGAAAGCCCCAGGTTATGCCTGTTATTCCTGTTTAAATTTTAATAATTCCCTTTTCATTCTGAAAACAAAACAAAACAAAACAGTCCCGCTCTGCACCGTCAATTAAATGCTCACCCTATTTATGTCGGTCACCTCTGGAACTGTACACGCTGGGACCAGGTAGAGTCTTTCCACTCCAACTTTTGCAACTTCCTTGCCTTTCTGCCCCCGCTGGACCTGGGAGAATCTCTGTTTCCTGATCTTAAAGTGGGGGTAATCACATCGACCTACTCAGAGTGGGTTGCAAGGAAAGGTACTGTTGTGCGGGTTTTTATTTTATCTCCCTAGAAGTCATTTTTAAATATAAATTAAATCTTATAAAAATTAGTCATTGGTGTGTAAGGCATCTTCTGTTTAAATTTTTTTTTTTAAGTGTTTTTATTTATTTTTGAAGGAGAGAGAGAGACAGAGCATGAGCAGGGGAGGAGCAGAGAGAGAGAGAGGGAGACACAGAATTCGAAGCAGGCTCCAAGGCTCCGAGCTGTCAGCACAGAGCCCGACACGGGGCTCGAACTCACAAACTGTGAGATCATGACCTGAGCCGAAGCCGGACGCTCAACCGACTGAGCCACCCAGGCGCCCCAGGAATCTTCTGTTTAGAGACCCAAGAATCTGTAAGTAATACCACGTAATCCACTAGAGTTAGTCCTCTCTGGTCTGCTTTCACAAAGATCCTTCTTAACCAACCTAGGAAGGAGCAGCAGGAAAGCCTGCTTAAAAAGACCACCCGGGTGCCTGTCCTTTGGGTAAAACACTGCATCTGGAGGTGCCGGTGGACTAAGGAAGTGTTATCCACGCAATAGCTTCGTCTTGGTGGGTCACACTGTGTCAGTTCATCAACGTGACAGAAAGACAAGCAGGAAAGCAAGGCAGAAGACCACCCCCACGTGAAGCTGCTTGGCATGGCTGGCCCATCGAGGACAAGAAGACAGCTTCATTGTGGGCAGGCTACTGGATCCAGTACAGCACTTCAGAGCCTTTGAGTCATACGTCAAGCGCAAATAACCGGGCTTATTTTCCCTGCCAAAGTCACATGCACTGTCGAGGCAACATCAAAAAGTTGATTTAAAAGGCAGTTTCCTCTGAGTGCTGATTTAGGCACATAAACAGTGGCTTGGTTAAATGCCACTCTGTGTTTAAAGTAATTATACTTCAGCCCTGGAATGTGGTGATGTGAGAGCCCCACTGCAGCAAACAAAGTTGATTCTATCAGCAAACTCTGGAAAGTCAGCTGGCCTGGATGCCGCTTCTCCCTGAATTTACTACTTCCTGCTTGGGGACTGTCTCTGGAAAAGTCAGAACTTGAGGACAAGAGTGGGTGCACTGCCCAGCTCTCTAAGGCTGGTGCCGGCTTGCAACCGACCGTGTGTCGGGAACACGGCTTGGGAATCTTGGCCCATAGGAGCTGTGGTCACTCATGTTCAGAGGGAGCCCTTGGAAATAGCTGAGTCCCATTGGAGCAGTGGTGGCTTTGGTCTGTGCGTTACCCTGTTTTGCCAGATTCTGCTGGGCTGGACAGCCACTGCTCAGCAAGCCAGAGAAAGGCTGGTAGGTGGGCAAGGCTTCCTGGGAAGGGTGACATCCTTAGGAGCAAGAGATGATGACTCTCAGCTGCTGGTTCCAGAAGCCCTGCCTTGATGGCCCATACATAGGTCTGACTGGCGTAGTCTAACTTCATCCTAAATAGAAGGACACAGGGGCCCTTTTGTCCATTTCCACTTTGGAATCATACCTTTCTCAGAGAAAAAGACCTAGTAATCACCTTTCTGCCCTACGTCTTGGCAACTAATTCCCAACTGTGTGCCAAATCAGTGGAACTTTTCTTGTGTCTGGGAAGAATCATTTCCCTTCATCCTTACAGAATTTCCCTCATAAGTTACTGCTGGCAACTATATTCGTGCTAATTAGCTGCCCTTGATGGATTTATTTCATCCAGTTGTAAATTTTAGAGGAGAAGTTCCCAGGCCGACTTAAAAGTAGAAATCACAGAACAAGCTGAGTGGAAATCGGGTTTGGATGACCTCCACAGAGCAAGTCAAGCCAATTCCCATGGGGTTTGAACACAGCGTTCCCAGGGAGGCAAGTCAAAGTCAAATGACAGACCTGGAAGAAGTCTTATGGACACCATTTAGTTCAGTCACTTCATCTTATAATGAAGGACCTGGGGCTCCTGGAGGTGAATGAATTTGCCCTGTCACACAGCTATTTACCAGTCACCTCAGAAAGTGAAAAGGGTATGTGCGACATGGTGACCACAGGGATAATTCCTGTTTGTCTTCTGAGACAACTTGAATACAGTTGTCATAAGCAAAGACCTGGTCTGTTTTTCTCAAGTCCGCCTTTCTTTTCACCTTCTAACCTTTTTTTTTTCATGGAGTACTGATGTATCCCCAAAGAAAACACATGGAATCCAGCTGATGAGATGTTTTAGATATTCCAAAAAGTATACAAAGCAGCTGACGTAATTTGGGTAGGTACAGTGGACCAGCTGTTGGAAAGTACAGAGCTCCCCAAACATCTGGACTGATCTGTGTCCTAGGTTCCAGTCATAAACTGTCCATTAGCTATAAACCTTTATGCTCTGAGTCTGGTATATTCTCTGATTCCCCATCTGTCTCTGGCCCCTGAAGAGTAGTTAGGGAAGGTGGTGATGGTAGGAAGATTTGTTTTATGGGGTAATTGAGAAGAAATCTTTCTGATCATATTTATGACAGCTCTTCCAAATGGCATTTTTTCTTTGTGTATTGGCCTCAGATTTATTAGAAGTGAATGTCAGGATTTTCTCTTCTGTTTTTTTTTTTTTCTTCCTCCTTTTCTTCCTTCATTTCCCTCCTTTTCCCTCCCCCTTTTTTCCTTCTTCCCTCTATCCTTCCACCTCCCCCTCTTGTTTGCCATTCTTGTCCTCTTTATTCTTCTTCCTTTTTTCTCCCCCTCCTTTTTCTTCACACCTCAAAGCCCAACTGTGCTATTTAATAAACAGTCACCCACACCACATGCTTGTGGAAGGGATACTGTAACAGTTGGTCACTTGTTGAGCCCTGGCCTCCTGTGCATTTGTTAAAAATGAGTGTTCTTTCATCTTGCTCAGCTTTTGTATAGATATGAGGAATATTCATGTTTTAATATAAAATATATAAAATATAAATATAAAATATATAAAATATATAAAAATAAATATAAAATATAGAAGCCTCTTCATTTTCCAGAACCAAGACCAAGAGTTTTCAGTATAGAACTTCTGTCATGAGAAATTTTTGCTCTGTGTTCAGAGCTGTACTCTCCATGGTTAACTTTAAATGATGTCAAAATAATAGTCAAGCGGGTACTAAACTGACAGTACTGATTATATTTTTTTGCCTCACAATCGTTTGAAACATTTTAAACATAGGGATTCTAAGGATCATCTGGACTTCCTTAATATTACAACTTTATATATATCTGCACCAGATGAAACCTCATCAGTTCTACAAAATATATACATTCATAATTGTATTACAATAATTATCTGTTGATTGCAATGGGTTAAAACAATTTGCATTGCAATTAAATGATTCTGACAGCAAATCACAAGTAATCATCTTCCCTACCAGACCTGTTCCTCCTACAGACTTCCTCATTTCTGTCAGTGGCTGCACAATCTACATTCACATTCAATCTATTACCAAGTCCTGTCAATTTCACTCCCACAGTCTATTTTGACTCTGCCTATTTTGCTTCCCATCTCCATCTACTCCGGTCCACCCAAGCCACCATCAGTTCTTTGCTGGGCTACTCATCAGTAGCCTCCCACCTGGTCTCTCTTCTTCCACACTTGCCTCCCTCCAATCCACCAACCAGAGCAACCCTTGAAACAAGTGAACATGGGCAAGTTGTGCTCTTGTTCCAAATTCCTTAACACAGGTCTAGATCTATTGCCCCTTCTCTCTTGGCTCCCTAAACTCTAGCTGCCTTTGGCCTTCTTTTGGTATGTGAAATGATGTGGAACATTTCCTCCGCCCCTTTACCCCCACACCCCTGCCCCAGACACTCACTAGTTTCTTTTCATCCTCAGATAGGTCTTAACTAAATGTCAATCCTTGGAAAGTTTTGAACCCAAACTAATGTAGTTCCCATTAAATATAGTATAATGTAGTTCCACTCTTAAATATAATAACTGGCTTTCTTCTCTCAATACGCTTACCACAATCGATTGGGGATTTGTGTATTTATGTTGTATGATAATAATATTGTTTATTGTATTATATATAATGTTTAACTTCTTCTGAAGACTATAAATTCTATGAGGGCAGATACCATGCATGTCCTAGTTCAGAGAGGCATATAAAACATTAATATGCTTTCAATCAATACTTGTGAACAAATGGATCATCACTGTAATGCATTTGTACATTGCATGTTTTTTTTCTTTAAAGTGCATGAGTATTCTAGGGGCTCCTGGGTGGCTCAGTCGGCTGAGCGTCCGACTTCAGCTCAAGTCATGACCTCACAGTTCATGAGTTCAAGCCCCGTGTCAAGCTCTGTGCTGACAGCTCAGAGCCTGGAGCCTGCTTCCGATTCTGTGTCTCCTTCTCTCACTACCCCTCCCCCAATCTCTCACTCTCTTTCAAAAATAAATAAATATTTAAAAAATAAAAAAAAATAAAATAAAAAGTGCATGAGTATTCTAATACCCTTAAATTTATGTACCTATTGACCAGATGATTGCATCCCCCTTTCACAGACAGTAAAGCAGTTTAAAGAAAAAAAAAATAAGTTAGGAAAAGTAGTTTAAGGTTCTCAAGTTCAGAGTTGCCAAATATAGAAAAACAATAACAACAATTAACATTTACTGCTCTTTTATAATGTCCCAGGAGTGTTCCAGTTGCTTCATTTAATCCCCATAACAACCCTGTGAAGCAAGTAACGTTATTATCCTATTTTAAGGATATGGAAGTTAGGTAACTTATCTAAGGTCTCAAACATGTACACACATAGTATTCATCTTTTTTTAAATAAAAAGTATATTTTCATGTTGGTCATCTTACTGAAATACCGCTCTAACATATTGAGCTTTACCCAGTCAGGTTTCCCATACTGAGGAATACTGCAGGTGGAATGATTTCTGTTCCTCTTGGTCACCATTCTCTTTCTTCTCTCTATATCCCCTGCCACTGCCCTCCCCACCCTCCTTCTTCCCTTCCCTTCTGTTCCCTGCTTCCCCGGGGCTGTTCAGTAGTAAAACCTCTGACAGAGCCACTTTTCTGCCAGGCTATCATATACAAGGTCAGTGTTCCCACATTCCAAAGGTAGGTAAAAATGTGTGTGGAAAGCAGGGAATTCTGCCAGAACAATGACTCACTGTGTCCATGCAAAACAGTTCGATAATAGGCCACTGCCTTAGCAAGAAAAATGCTGCCTGTCCCTGTGGAAAGTAAGGGAGCTAGCACATAGCACTCCTGTGATTTAGGAGACGCTTTCTACGACCAATGGGAAAGACATACCCCTCATAAACCGTGCCCTGCCTTTTTATTTCATAGGCATGAACGGTGATTTTCAAAAAGGGATGGGCATGAAATGTGTTTCTGACATGTAATGTCACACAGATTTATAGGAAGCATGTTCAGCCACCTCTAGGTTATTCGGCAATTAGTGATATAAGTGGGGAAGCGTCTGGTCCTGTTGCTTCTCCCAGTGCTTTGTTTACTTGATTGTTTTTTGTTTTGTTTTGTTTTTGTCCAGATTCCTGTTGATATAAACTTCCACTAGTGGAAATAGAGGATTGAGGCAGAACTGGGCTGGGCTGCTCCCTGTCTCGCTTTCTTCCAAGCCCAGCCTTAGACTGCAGGGAGCTGACCTGACCCCTTTCTTGTGCCTCGAGCCTGCATAAACCCCACCTCAGACCAGTCCCACCACCAGCCTACTTTGCTGGCCTCACACTGTGGCGGGGAGAAAGAACAAAATCACCCTTTGCAGATCAGGGCTCTCATAAATCTGTGCTCTGAAGACTCACCTGGTCTTGAACATCACTTCACAGTGATTCCACTCATCCTTAATTCCCTTTTCCATTCCCCTCAGTGGCAATTTCTAGACTATTTGATACTTTCCTCAACCCCTTCAGTCTAGTCTGAGCCAGCAGTTCTCAACCTTGACAACCTATTAAAGTCTCCCCAAGACCTTCTGAAAACACAGGCCAATTATATCAAATTCTCTGGCAATGGATCCAAGCATCGGCATTTTTAAAAGCTCCGCAGATGATTCCAGTAGACAGCCAAGGATTAGAACCATTGTTTTTAAGTAGATAATGTCACCCCCTACTTCAGCAGAAAACACGATGTGGTATAGCACAAATGTGTCGCAAGTTTTTCTACATGCACCCTGTGGTCCTTTGCTCAGTTGAAGCAAACTAAGTCCTTCATAACCATGTCTTCTACAGTCTTGACCAAGACCTGCTCATGTCTCTAATCTCTTCCTCTTTGCTGGATCTTTCCCTGCAGCGTATAAGCAAATTTAAGTTTCCCCCATCTTTGATAAGATCCCTACATCTTTTCATCTCTCAGTCTCCAGCCTCACACCCATCCACTCTCCACTTAGTTCTTCATGTTCTGGTAATATTTGCCCTGAAAACCAGCTTTTTCAGCTGGACTAACTCTTACTGACCTTTCAGAATCAGGCTTGGTTGTTTTCAGCTCTCCATGAAAGGTTGCCGGATTCAATGGCTGAATCAAGACTTTTCTACAGCATTTAGTGCATTCAACTGACATTCTCTATTTGTTTTTCTCTCTTCCCTTAACTTTAAGCTCCTCGAGGATAGGAACCATGTCCTTTTCATCTTCCTTAACATCAGCACCTGGGGTTTTGTAGGCATTCACCCATGCTTGTTGAACTGAACTGCAAAACCATTTTCCCCCTAATTTCTTGGGCGGAATGATGTGTTCCAACTGGCTGTAGGTACATTTCATTTAACCTAGCCCCCATACTTTTATCCTCGTGAATAAACTGTCACAGAAATCACCTGGGGCAATTATCCGGACATTCTTTTGAATTTTATATTAAGCCAGTAATGTCATACTTACTTGTTTAGGATAAACTTCTACATAAATCTAATATAGGATTCTTCTGATGAGCATTCCACGCTTTTCAAGGCCATTGTGCCAACAATAATGATCATTAGTAGCCAGCAGAAAAACGAATGAACAGTGTGGCTGGTACTATAGGCATAGTCTTAGAAATGAAAATTCATAACCCAACACGGTCTGCTGTGTTTTAGAATCTAGCACCATTTCTTTGCAGAGGCAGGGCCAACCCATCTTTGCAAAGCTCCCAGAATAGGCTGGGCCACTACACTAAGCTTCTGGTGGCAGCAGCTTACTAAAGTTTTTCTCTGTTTCCTTTTGTTTTGCACTTAAACTCTGCTTCAGAAGTATAGGTTGCTCCTCAGTCATATTCCAAATGCATTAGCTCCCTCAACAGAGGAGCCAAATCCCTACCCAGCCTGATTAATTAGCTGAGTAAATCTAAGAAACTCCTCAACGTTACGGCCCTTCTTCCTGCCAAGTTTTGTAAAATTCATAGGCTGCACGTATTCACAAGCACGAGAAAACACCTGTGAGCAATTAACCAAATATCCTCGATTCAGAGGCCTTACATGTATGCTGATGGTCCCCAGACTGTTGGCACAGGTCTGTAATTATGTGAGGCCACAGCCAGATCATCCCAACAGGCCAGTTACAGGAAGGGTCATTCCTTCAAATATAACATGCTGCCGCCTCTAAAAATAATTCTGCCTGAGATTCAGAAAGAAATCCCCCTTATGAGGGTGCTGCTTTAAAGAGAGGACACATCGGTGGTTGGGAAGGAAGTAGTGCCTCCGGCCATTTCTTTGAAATTTGTATATGACCACGGTGAGGGGAAAAGAAACCGCCAAAACCAATTTTAAAAAATTTGCAGAATTAAGAATCGGGTTTAAAATTATCAACCTAGAAAATGATGCCTATAAGTCTGCTTTTGTCTGGCCTGGAAACAATATACACAGGGTTAACAAACCAAATCTGCAACCCAAAGTGTCCCATGAAAATGTAAAAATCCATCTTTCAGTGTAGACAGTCCACCGGAGAATTACAAACTAAAAAGATGTATTTGGGCAATACATCCTTTTATAAAATCCTTTTATTTGCAAGAATAAATTCTTGTCATTCTGAATTGTACATTACTTTATATTCTGTGTAACCAGAATATTTAAAATTAACCCTCATAATATTGAAGAAAGCCATGGATTTCCAGAACCAGTCTCAAGAAACCTAAAGTCTCTAAAAACAAGAGTTCTTTTTTTTTTAAAGGACTATTGCTTTACCATTTATTTTTTTTAATGTTTATTTATTTTTGAGAGAATTTATGAGAAAGACAGAGCTCAAGAAGGGGAGGGGCAGAGAGAGGGAGACTCAGAATGCAAAGCAGTTTCCAGGCTCTGAGCTGTCAGCACAGAGCCCTACATGGGGCTCGAACTCATGAACCACAAGATCATGACCTGAACCAAAGTCAGATGCTTAACCGACTGAGCCACCCAGGTGCCTCTAAAAGGAAGAGTTCTTAACCAAGCATAGGTATACTTCAGGGGCTATAAGAATCCCCAGAATTCTAGGAAAGTTTTGTGTGCATATATATTTTTCAGGGCAGAGTCGTGGGACCTATCTATAGCCACAGGGTCTAATGCAGTAGCCATAGGTGGCTACTAAGCACTTGATATAGTATAGCCTCAGTTGAAGAATGTTGTAAGTGTAAAATTCCAACTGGCTTTTGAAGACCTAGAATGATCAAAAGAATGTGAAGTATCTCAACAATTATTACAGTGATGAATGTTGAAGTTATAATATTTTGTGTGCATTGGATTAAATAAAATAATTCAAATAATTAATTATTTAATTTATTTCTTAGTAAATAATTAATTATTTACATAATAATTAAAATTAATCACACTTGCTTCTTTTTACCTTTTTAAAATATGGTTACGAGAAAAACTAAAACTACATTTGTAGCTGACATTACATTTCCCTTGGACGGTACTGAGTCTTAGAAACTTCTGGCATTTTCAGAGGCAAACATTGAACCACCCATCACTTCGCCCTAGCGTACAGATTCTGTCATCTCTCTGCCTCTCATCTTGGAGGCACATGTACCCACACATCTGTGCTGTCTTCCTGGATGCTCCACCTAAAAACCGAATGTATGAGCACTTCTCACACCAGTCCTGCTCCTCCTGCACTTTTTATCTGGGTCACGGGCACCTTTAATTTTCTTGTCTCCTCATTCCCTGCCCGTGCCAGCCCGTGCAAACAATCACTAAGGCCTATCAAGTGTTTCTAATACACCCTTTTGTGTTTGTCACCACTGCGGGGATTATTGTCATGGCCTCCATCCACCTGGCCTCCCTTCCTCCAGATCACCTTCCTCATCACTGTTCTGAGGGTTTCTTTTCAAGTGACAGATCCGGTTATTCTACTCCCTGGTTCAAAGATCATACCATAAAGTCCTCATTGTAGCCAAAAAGGCCCTCCACAAACTGTCTGAACCCCAGATGCACCTACGATTTAACCCCCAACCCACATCTGCTCCAGCCACACCACACGTGGTCTTTCATGCTCCCAAGCCTTGGCCCATGAACTTCCTCTGCCTGCGTGCCTCTTCCCCCTCTTCCCTTTCAAGACCCACGTTATCACCATCTCTACTACATCTACTCTGGGAGTCTGGAGCACTTTATCTGTATCTCCATTATGGCACATATCATGTTGTATTGAATTATTTGACCGGGCGCTCCCCCGGGTTACTCATTTTGTCCTCGCTGCACGGTACAGTGCAAAGAACTGTAGGCACTTACTTGCCATCTAGACAAAGGCCACATGATCATGTTTCTCCAGATTTTCCAAAAGTACAGTTCTCTAGTGTCACGGGATAGAGTCTGAAGGATCCTTAGAGATCTTCTAATCTCCCTTGTCAATCCTGGATGAGCAAATCCAGACCTTCAGAGGTTACACGAGTCACCGAGGGCCCGCTACCTCATTTCACCTCCGTGATGACCTATGACGTAGGCATTTCTATTATCACTCATTTAACAAAAGAGAAAAGCGAGACCTCAGTGAATTTAAGCAATGTACCAAAGGTCATGTAGCTAGTAACCTGGCAAGATTAGACCAGAATTCAGCTCTCCTTGTACTTGGCCTAGCTATCCTTCCCTTGTCTCAGGTGACTACTTACAATTCAGGGCACTACCTGAGTTATTCAACAAGCACAAAGATGACATTCTTGTTTATTTATTGAAGTATAGTTGACATTCAATATCATATTAGTTTCAAGTGTACAACATAGTGATCTGATGCTTCTATATACTACTCAGTGCTCACAAGTGTAAGTGTAGTCACCATCTGTCACACAGTACAATGTTATTACAATATTATTGACTATATCCCCAATGCTATGATTTTCAGTCCTCTGACTTATGTATTTTTTAACTGGAAGTCTGTACCTCTTAATACCCTTCAGCTACTTTGCCTACCCTCTCCATTCCCCTCCCCTCTCAAAACCACCAGTTTGTTTTCTGTAGTTATAGGTCTGATTCTTTTGTTGATTTATTCATGTTTTCTTTTTTATATTCCACATGTAAGTGAAATAACATGGTATTTGTCTTTTTCTTCCTGACTTATTTCACTAAGCATAATTCCTTCTAGGTCTACATGTATTGTTGCAAATGGAAAGATTTCATTCTTTTTAATGGCTGAGTAATATTCCATCACACACACACACACACACACACACACACACACACACACTACATTGTCTTTATCCATTCATCTACTGATAGACACTTAGGTTGCTTCAGTATCTTGGTTATTGTAAATAATGCTGCAATAAACACGAGGATGCATACATCTTTTTGGATTCGTGTTTTGTTTTCTCTGAGTAAATACCCAGAAGCAGAATTATTGCGTCATATAACATTTCTAATTTTTTGAGGAACCTCTATACTGTTTTCCATAGTGGCTGCACCAATTTATGTTCCTATCAAGAGTGCATGAGGGTTCCCTTTTCTTCACATCTTCACTAACACTTCTTATTTCTTTTTTTTTTTTTTTTTTTGATACTAGCCATTCTGACTGGTGTGAAGTGACACTTCATTGTGTTTTTTTTATGCATTTCCCTAATGATTAGTGATGCTGACCTTCTTTTTCATGTGTCTCTTGGCCAACAAAGATGATATTTTGTACAGATAGAACGTTTTGGTGAAAAGAACCTAATTATGACCATGAGACTAGTTTTAGACTCAGCTCTGTCTCTTCTAGTTTTCTAGCTGTACTTTTTATTAATATAAGATATTGTAGAAAAAACCTAAGTTTTCATCGACAAATGAGTGGATAAAAAATGATATATACAATGGAATATCATTCAGCCACAAAAAGAAGAAAATCCTGCCATCTGCAACAATATGGATGGACCCTGAGGGCATTAGAGTATATGAAATAAGTCAGACAGAAAAGGACAAACACTATATGATCTCATTTATATGTGGAATCTAAAAAAAGCGGAACATAGAAACAGAGAGAAGAATGGTGGTTGCCAGTAGCCGGGGGATGGGGGAAATGGAGAATGTTGGTCAAATTATAAACGAATTCATAGTTACATAGTGGAAAAGTTCCGGGGATTTAATGTATAGCATGGGGATTATGTTAACAATACTGTACTATACACTTGAAAGTTTTTAAGAGAGTAGATCTTAAATGGTCTCACCACAAAAATAAAGAAATAAATAGGTCATTATATGAGATGATGGAGATGTTAACTACCTTCATTGTGGTAATCATTTTGCAATACCCATGTGTGTATCAAATCATCATGTTGTTTACCTTAAGTTTACACAGTGTTATGTGTCAATTACATTTTAATAAATTTGGAAAAAATATAAAAGAAAGGCAGAGATAAACACAAAATTGGATATATGAAAATGTTCCACGCACTCTGGTATTTCAACCTGGAGATATTTAGACATTTCTTTTGCAACTATTTTGTTCATTGTGAAAGTTACTGGTGTTTCATTATGGACTATTCAAAAACTAGAAAAAATAAATGGAAGAAAAATGTCACCATCAGGATCACTGTTAACATTTGTTGTAATTCTTCCCAGTTTTTCCATGCATTTTTTATTTGTTTGACATATTTTTGATCACATAAAATTTTATGTCACTGTTACTTTCATCTCCCATCATGATATTAAAATTCCTTCATTATTACTATACAATCTTCAGAAACATAACTTCTCATGAGTGCATAAGAGCCCGTCAGTTACACCACAATGTTCGGAGTTGTTTGAGTCCTAATGAAGTGATACTTAAAGGCATGAAATCCAGCAACTTGGTAGAATGACAACATCAACGGCACAAAAGGATCTTGGAGATCTCTAGCCCCTTGTTTCTCAGAGTGTGGTCCTCAGACCAGCAGCATCTGTATCTCACCTGGGAGCTTGTTATCAATGCAGACTTGAGCCCTACCCCAGACCTACTAAATTCAAATCTGCATTTTAACCAGATCCCCCAGTGACTTGTGTGCACATTAGTATGTGAGAGGTAGTGGCTAAAAACAGTGGTTGTCAATCTTGGCTGCACTTTAGAATCTCTTGGGAAGATCTTCAAAATCCTGATGTCAAGGTCACACGAGATTAAATCAGAAACTGAAGTGGGGGTTGGGGGTGTGGGCAAACATCAGTCTTTTTAAATGTTGCCCTGATGATTCCAATGTGCTGGAAAGCCATTGAAGGAGGAACTGAAACCCTGACACAAACTGATTAAATAGTTAAGTAGCCCTTTCTCTCTAGTCTTCGAGATCTTTTTATAAGGCATTCTACAAATTTCTGTGGGAAATTCTGGTAAAACAAGATCAAGCAAAACAAAACAGAGCAACAACAATGAAAACAAAACAAGACCCCATAATGCTTTTAGGAAGATTTAAATTTAAAAATTTCTTAGGCCGCCTGGGTGGCTCAGTCGGTTAAGTGTCCGACTTCAGCTCAGGTCATGATCTCGCGGGTCGTGGGTTCAAGCCCTGCGTCAGGCTCTGTGCTGACAGCTCAGAGCCTGAAGCCTGTTTCAGATACTGTGTCCCCCTCCCTCTCTCTCTGTCCCTCCCCCACTTGCGCGTGCGTGCACACACACACACTCTCTCTCTCTCTCCCCCGCCCCCGACTCAAAAATAAGTAAACATTAAAAAAATTTTCTTTATTTCCCGTTTGTGTTTCCCTTTCCACTTCCCCCTAGTCTCCTCCCTTTCCACTTCTCCCAAGAGATTCCTGGCCATGATATTCTCTGGAGACCCTGCTCAGAGACCACAAAACATGGATTTCCTATAACGTAGCACCAAGAAGCAATGGAAAGACTACTTGATTTCTTCTCAATAATTGTACTTGTCTTGGCACAGTGTCCTGACTTCAAGCCCCAAATACAACTTGTCCTATATGCCCATATTTAAGCAAGCTAGTAGATTTTGACACTCTGACTCTATCTACACAAAGCCATAAGCACAGAGAGGTGGGAAAGTCAAGGTCAGAGCCGTGAACCGTTTTCCCTAATTTTCTTTTCAATGAACTGACCACTTAAAAAGACGAACACTTTAGTTCACTTGGTAGACTTGGATCTCCTAGTCCTGCAGAGTGTTTAACCATTTTTAACCCTGGTACCAAGATGGGTACACACTTTTTCAAAACGAGGACTCAGCATTATTTCCCCTTTTTACATAAACTAGGATCATAGCACATACTCTGAATATTTTGACTTTTGTAGAGAATGTTGCAATGGAACATGTGCACATGTCAAAACACTTGGTCAACTAAAAGTGATTTTTAAGGCGCACCTGGGTGGCTCAGTCGGTTGAGCTTCTGACTTTGGCTGAGGTCATGATCTCGTGGCCTGTGAATTCGAGCCCCGCATCGAGCTCTGTGCTGACAGCTCAGAGCCTGGAGCCTGTTTCAGATTCTGTGTCTCCCTCTCTCTGACCCTCCCCCATTCATGCTCTGTCTCAAAAATAAATAAACATTTTTTAAAAATTTAAAAGTGATTTTTAAGCGATTTAATCTTTAATCCCAGTTTTAGGGACGTTAGCCATTCTGGTTCAAATTTCTTTCAATGCTCAACAACCCCAATTTAATATTTGTTTAAAACTTTAAACTTTAAGTTTATAGTTAAAACTTTTTACTCTAATGAATACAAAATATCAGACAGATGTCCGGCTGGTGATCGCCAACTGAATACAACATTGTTTTGTCTTCCCTCTTGGTAGTATTTGCAAGTATTTTGTTCATTATGAAAGTAACTGGTGTTTCATTATGGAATATTCAAAAACTATAAAAAAATAAATGGAAGAAAAATATCACCATCAAGAAAGGTGGTCTTTCTTAAGGTGTAAAAGGAGAATGCGATAGGGCTATCAGCTTATGAGGGAGTTTTAAATTTCTTGGAAAACAGAAAGTGGTTGGAGGAACAGTAACCCAGAAAAAGGGAGGCTGGGACATTTATGCGCTGACACTCCTCACCCTTAGGTCTTCAGGTTTGGGGGTTGCCCCAGGACTAAGCCTATGTGTGAGTCACAGAAGACACAACTGCCAACGTGAGGACACGTCAGAGCTTGCACGGAACTGTCCACCTCAATAGCACTGAAATCCAAGGTGGGCTGCAGGGACCTGAAGCTGGCACAGAGATGTCACTAGAGCCACATACACCTGGAAGCGGAAGAGCCAGAACCCAGTCCTCCAACTGAATGTGACATTCCTGCTTAGAACTTTCTGGGGCTTCCCCACTGCCTAGCTCGAGGAACAGGGAGGGGCTTCAGATCCTTCAAGCCCTGAAAGTGTGTGTATCCAGGCATTTGGGGGGACGAGAAGGTTCATAATTTTTATCCTATTTTCAAAAGGGTCCATGTAGAAGTGTTTAAGAACCTCAAACGTAAAGCCCTAATCCTTAACATGGCAGATGAGGTCTTGCACAATCCAGACTAACCGACCTCTCTGGAGCCCCATCTCCTGCCGGCCTCTCCCCATCCTCTCTGGCTGGGTGAACTAAGTTCCAGTCACAGACCTTCTCACCAGTCTCCAACAGGCCATAAACCCTTTAATACCTCTTGGATTTAACACACGCCTTTCTCTCTGCCAGGAATGCCATTCCCCCTTTGCTACTTCCTCGGCTCCTTCCCTGCCTGGGAATTACCTCTTATCCTTTAAGACTCAGCAATCAAATTACCTCTTCTGCTGTGCCCCCTTCTCCTGTCTCCTTCCCAGTTTCTTCTCAGTGGTTTCCTGATCAATCCACACAGCAAGATGCATGTGGAGCTTACCCCTCAGTATTGCTATTGTTCAGGTGCTGGTTTCTTCCACACGTTAGTGAAATCTTGAAAGAACAGATCATGCCTCTCCCTGCCCCAAACCATAACGTGCAACAGCACATAACATTAATTTTGATGCAACGAATAAAGGAATGAATGACTGCTTTTATCAGCGTGGCCAACTGTCTCTTTGGTTCTTACAGAGAACCTGACACCAAGAGGCTGGGACATTCATAACCAGGCTCCTGCTCAGCTTGTTGGAATCCATCCTGGTCCAAATGTACATTTCTGGCTGATTCCTATACACTTTTTAAGAACCGCTATGAAAGAAAGAATAATGAGAACAAAAAAGAAGACTTGGTAATTGAAAGCGTAACTGATGACATAAAAAATGCAAGGGGAGGTTTGGAAGAGAGTTGGAGAAGTCTCCCAGAAAGTAGAGGTCCGCGGCAAGGCTGGTGTGCATCCTTGAGGCATCCCGGACAAGACTTCTCATCAGAGCACGTGTTTGTCTCCACACACCGTAGAGCCAATTGACCCAGACTCTAGCCCCCAAAGACTGGCCTTCCCTTAGAGCTGGGACTGTGTCTCTTTCTACCCCTACTACCTATATCAGTGCTTGGCACATAGTAGGCGCTAACATAACGCTGAAAGAATGAATAATGAATGCATGAATGAGTGGAGGTAAGCCTCACTGGGCTTGCAGCTGAGAGGAAGCTGAAAGGTTTGTGGAAAAGGTGAGTGAGGGCAATTCCAGGGAGCACCCCCCCTCCCACCCCCAGGGAAGGGCCAGGCTGGGAACAGCTGGCAGGTTCCCAGCTGCTGTAAGCTTGCCTGAACAGGGAAAGAGTGACTATCTGGGAAGACGCAAGGGGGTGGAACCACCGAGAAGGATTCTAAGAGATGGAAGGGGTGGGGGAAGCTCACTCAGCACTTGACATTTCATGAGGAATTACTACACGCCAAGCGCTGTGCTAAGGACTTTTCGTGAATTCTCCCACCTAAGCTTCACAAAACCCTCACAAAACAGCTACACTTTTTATGACATCCGTTTTCTAGATGAAAAAGATAAGGTGTGCAGACAGTAAGTATCTGACCCAAGCTTCTAGAGCTAGCGATGGAACCGGGATTTGAGGGGGCAACGTCTGATCACATCTGTGTCATTTAATCACCGGGCTAGTGTTCCTGGTAAAAGTTCCCGTTTGCCTGGGATGGCCCTGCTGGGGGCCCAGAGGGCACACTGCATGTCATGGCTCTGGGACCTAATTGAAAATCGTGGCCGATCCCTTTCCCAGAGTACTACAGTCTCTCTTTCCCAGAAAATGCTGTGTGGGAGAGAGTAAATAGCTGGGTTTCAGGCATAATGGTTTTCTTCTGTTTTGTGTTACTGGATTTGATGCACAGAAAAGTGCCCAGAACCTCAAATAATTACAGTAAGACGACTCTGCTTCCTTCACGCGGCCACAGCAGACAGGCGGGAGCCCAGAGACGCTGCAAAGCGACTACTGTAACTGTAAGATGGGGAAAGGCAGGAGCCCAGAATCGGGAATCTCAGACAGAACCGCAAGCCCAGCGTGGCACTTGGCAGAAATGGGGAAAGGGCACCCCCTTGAAGTACACTGACTTGTTTCATATGAAAAAAAAAATCCCTTAATAAAAAGACCTTTAAGACATACGATTAAGTGGGGAAAATGGCAAGTCGTAAGACAGTTCATGGAGTGGGGTGCCATTTATGACAGGAAAAGATACAGTCCAGACAGTCTGCAGTCTGGAAGGCCACACGCTACCTGCTAATAGTGGTCGTCTCTGAGGAGGGGGCCGTATGTGGGAGACATATTGGCTTAACTTGTATTTTTTTTTTTGAAATTTGCACAATACTATGATAATCCTATATTAATGGGTAACGAAAATAGTGAAATAAATAAAAACAGGTTTATAAGGAAAAAAAGAAAGTGAAAGACGAACCCTGGTGTCAGTCAAGATTAAAGTTAGTGCATCAGGCATGGCGCCAATTCTTTGTTTGATTGCCATGGTCAACGAATGCCCCAGTTGCCCCCTCCATGTTAAACTGGATGCAGAATACACTTTCCACCCCAAGGTGCCTCCCAAACATTGACAGTTTCATAGTTTGTTCTGAGTCAGAAGAGACAGAAGAGCTCCTCTGCTCTGACGGTTTCACAGATGGAGAAAGGGAGTCATTCCCTTCTGTCCTCCCCAACATCAGCCTTCTCGCTTTCCAGTGCTGGTTTTAGAGATGCAACCTTAAAGCTGTTGGGTTAGGAGTAATTCACGAGCTGAGCCCCGGAGAGCCAGGGTCACCTAGATATTAGCTGAAGGCCAGTGTATCATTAGGGCAGAGGTGGTGGGAGGGGGCGAGGGGCTAGAAATAGCTCCTTGGAAAGGGCCGGCACGATGCCAGCTGGCCCGTGCATATGTGCGTATGTGTGTGTTTGAACATGTGTGCATGTTTGTGTTCGTGTGTGTACTGCCTGTATGCATGTCTGAGCATTTATAAGGGTACACAGGTGTGTGCATGAGCATTTGTGAATGCTTATATTTATTACTGCATGTGTGGAGTCTGTGTGTATGTGAGTATGAGTATGTGTATGGAATGGAAAGATCCTGCTTCCCGCAAAGCAGAAGCCCAAGGAGCTGTTTCCAGGTGCTTAAAGACTGAATGCCACATTCTTAACTCTTTGCAGAGGACCTCCAGGCACCTCACTGATGCAAGGGTGTGGTAGAGGATGGTCCTTACCTCACCCCAGGGGGAACATGCTTTCCCTAGCCTCTGGAAACTGACCCATCTCATTCTGGCTATATCACCAATTTTCAGTTAAGATGCCAGTTTCTCTGACCCTCTGGAGACAGCAGTGTGGAAACTGGGTAATTAATAGTCACTCTAGAGTGGCTCAGGAGAGCCAGCTTCAGCAGTGGGAAGGACACAAGTTCTGGGATTTCGAGGTTCCAGCTCCTTCCAGCACACCCACTTTAATTCCCTTTATAGATGAATAAACTATTTTGTGATTCTAAGTATCTTCCTTTTCAGTATGTCTCAAAATGTATAACATAACCCACATCGTATTACCAGTCCTTGCAAGGTCCACACATCACCTCCAACTGTAGAGGGGGCCTAGCTATAGAAAGCCTTCTTCCAGATCCTACAGAGAGTAAATCTTGTATAGTCTTTGCCTATTGAGTACCTTTCCTGCAGATGGGGGTATGGTGTTTCACTGGAGTGCCTTTCATGATAGGATATATTTTCTCTCTCTGCATTCTCCCAAGATGCAGAGAGAGAATATATATTTGAACAGAACATATGTATCTTTGGGGTAAGACATAAACGGTGTAATTACATTGACTCTAAATTCTTCAGGCAAAAACACATTAAGAGAGAATGATTTATTTCTCTTGTTTGATGTAGCAAAGGCCTGCTTATACAAACCCATCCTAAAATTGGAAAAAATAACATAATACAAATACATGTAAAGAAACCTACAGAGAAGTGAACAGCATAGAAAAAGTAATGACTGTGTAATGCATTAGAGGGCAGGGATGGAGACACAGTGAACTTCACCAAGAGATGGTTGTGGTTGGTTTGGTCTGGTTTTACCCCTCGTGTATCTTGAGATGGCAGTTCGTATAGGCCATTGACACTTCAAGGATATCATTTCAACGAATGAACCATACTCACATGCCAGTGTCAATAGTGAGCAATGGTCTAGAAGGCTGGGACTTTGCATGGATATGGAGAGTTTCAGAGCAGTATTCCCCGGAAAACAAGGAGAACAAGGAGGACAACGAGAAGAATAAGGCACCCTGTAGAGATCCCACTTGACATTATCCTACCCAAGAGCTGCTCCTTGGTGTTTACTGAAAGAAATGCAATGGGCCACAGAATCTTCTCTTCACCTCTTCCCATTCTCTTAAGCATTTAGCATCTAGTCCCCTATGTTACCGGTAGATTGTTTTTCGTGACTGGTTTTATTTCTGGCCCAATCGCTTCCTCAAAACACGGCTCTTTTAACAATATTTTAGTAATCATCTTCCTTCTTGCTAAACCCTGAGTGTGCAAGCATTCCTTGGAGTGCTACTGGAAAATGGGCTGGACACACAAGCAATCCATTGCCCAGTCCCTCTCCCCAAGTCTTCTCTCTAAACCTATAAGCGAGGCTCCCTCTGGAGCCACACTTTATGCACCTTGGGAGGCCTGGCACTTTTCACATAATAGACACTTGCAAACTGCTGAACTAAACAGTGAACTGTCGCAGCAATTTTCCTCCAAGACCTGCACCATCACACACATACACATCTGCTCACCACCCGCCCCCTCTCCAGCAATCTAGCTGTCCCTGACTACTCTAGGCAGTAATGGAAGCTTCCTGACTGAATGACAAAACCTATGCCTCTTCTGAACCACTCCACTCTGACTGTCCTCAGGACAGGTGGCACTCTCGTCCCCCGCTGCCCTCCTGTTCACTCATCTGCCTTCCCCTGCTCCTCACTCCACACGTTTCACTTAGGGACCGCTTTTCACAAGACAAATTGATGCAGAAGGCAGGACATCCTTATAGCAAATACTTTTCATAAAATAGACTGGAAACTGACAGTTTTGTATTGTTTATGTGCCCATCACTACATGGGTTGCCAATTGTTTTGCATGCATTATTTTCTTTTTCTTTGCGAGAGAGAGAGAGAACGTGAGGCAGGAAGAGGGGCAGAGAAGAGGGAGAGACTTGTAAGCAGGCTCCACACACATTGCAGAGCTGATGCGGTCTCACAGCCCTGAGATCATGACCTGAGCTGAAATTAAGAGTTAAACCCTTAACCAGCTAAGTCACCCAGCTGACCCTCGAATGCATTATTTTATTTAATGTTTGAAAAAGCCCTAAGAAGATGTTTTCTTTCCTTACTGGAGAACTTGGAAAACAGGCTAAGAGTGAGATTACAGAACCAATGACTGGAAGGCTTGGTTTCTTTTTCTTTTTAAAAAAATTTTTTTAATGTTTGTTTGTTTTTGAGACAGAGGGAGGCAGACCATGAGTGGGGGAGGGGCAGAGTGAGGGGGGACACAGAATCTGAAACAGGCTCCAAGCTCCGAGCTGTCAGCACAGAGCCCAATGCGGGGCTCGAACCCACGAACCGTGAGATCATGACCTGAGCCGAAGTGAGACGCTTAACCGACTGAGCCACTCAGGCACCCCAGGCTTAGTTTCTGAACCCCAGTGAGCAGTTTGATGCTAAGGCCCCTGTTCCAGTATCTCCAGGAAAATTCCTCTTTTTCCCTTAGGGAAGAACACAAAATACGTAATGTATTGTAATAATTTTGTTCTATTTTTCTACCAAGGAAAAAAGAGGTTTTTTTTTAATAGTTTTTTTCCTTTTTATAAAGATAATATTTGTTCACTGAAAACCATTTTAGAAATGCAGAGAAGCAAAACTGAGAAAAGAAACCATTTGTAACCCCACCATTCAGATAGAATATGTCTAAATTATGGAATGGATCTTTGAAGATATTTTTAAGTTCTTTTAAATTGTATTCATTTTTGAGAGACAGTGCAAGCAGGGGAGGGCAGAGCAAGAGGGAGACACAGAATCCGAAGCAGGCTTCAGGCTCTGAGCTGTCAGCACAGAGCCCTACATGGGGCCTGACCTCACAAACAGTGAGATCATGACCTGAGCCAAAGTCAGAGCTTAACCAACTGAGCCCACCAGGTGCCCCTAAGATATTTTTGATTGGAACTTGTTTTGCGTGTGAAGATTCAATACTGGACACAGAGTGCCATGCCAATAAAGCATTCTATAGCATTCAATTGTGTAGATATACCATACGTTAACCAATACTAAATGGTTAGGCATGAAAGGAAAGAAATGGTGTTTACTCATTTTATGAATGGTGAACGATTTTTCACCCAAAAGCATTAAAGCTAAAAAGAAACAAAGAAGAAAACTTAATCTAAGTCAGGGATTGACAGACTTTGCTTACCAGGGCAGGTGGTAAATATTTGAGCTTTGCAGGCCATATTGTCTCTGTTGCAAGCAGTCAACTCTGCCATTACAGCACAACGACATCCATAAATGATACATAAATGAAACAGCATGGCTGTGTGTTGACCAAACTATTTATAGAAACTGAAATTTGAATTTTGCATAATTTTAATGAGTCATAAAATAGTATTCTTCCTCCTTCTTCTTTTTTTTTAAAACCACTTAAACATGTAAAAACTACCCTTAGCCTGTGAACCACACAAAATCAGGGGGCAGGGCTATACTCTGCTCACTCTTGCTCCAAATCATCCATTCATACTTATGTGACCAGATTCACAGACCAAGTTACAGAATCAGTGAGAATTTGCTTTCCAGCCCTTCCTTCTCCTGGATAATCTCTCTCTCTCTATCTCTCTCTCTCTCTCTCTCTCTCTCTCTCTCACACACACACACACACACACACACACACACACACACACACACACACCTGGTTGCCCCAGAGTCTTTCCTCTGTGGACTGGCTGCTCAAAAATTACTTCCATTTTCCTCAATCAGTTCTCTTTCTGGGAGCATCTATCTGACCAAAGTAATTCACATTAAGGAGTGATTGTCAGGGATCAGTCCCCCTTCTAGGAATTTCCATTTAAAGGAATATGCACAGTGGTAGCTAACTGGATGTTGAGGACGACAGTTTTAAGTAGGAGGATATCTGGTTCTCCACTCCAAAAGTTGATTTTGAAGAAAAAAAAAAGGAAGTTGATTTTGGTGTTATGAGGCTTGCCAAAGAGGTTCCGATGACTAGTCTACTCAGGGCTTAAAATCTAACTGGGAAGGCAGGACAAAGAAAATTAAAAGTTCAAATCAGAGGCTATCAACTGTTGAACAAACTGGTAGATAAACTGATGGAGACTATAATTGCCCAGTGATATCAAGCCCAGGCATTTGGGGACATTGTATATTTCTGGACACGGGGTCTTACTCTTTGCCTTTTGTGGATAATAGCTTCACAACATCTTCTGTGGCTCAAGGCTTTTACCCAGAGTCCCTAATCTATGGTTTTACTGGTGCTGTTGTATGCATAAGCAATTAAAGAAAAATGTGTTTTTATTAAGCAGCAACCCAAGCTTAGAGGCAGCTCTTGAGCATTTCACTAAATCTGTAGATATTTGTGACGCACCAAACAAAATATGTTCATGAGCCCTTTAGTGACCGAACCTGGTAGTTTCACCACCAACTGTAAGCAACCACCGGGAGATAGGACAACAAATATTGGCGCAAAATCATTTTCTGCAAAGGTCTCCTCTTATTAAGGAGGTGGAGGAAGGTAGGTTACTGAAGTCACAAGAATCTTCTTTCCTGAAAGACATCTCCGAAACTCCAGGACAGTGAAAGCTTCCTCAAAGATATCATAGAAAAGTGGAACAAAAAGGTAGCCTCCCACCACAAAAACAATTTTAGACCCAGGGGTTTCAAACCAGCAGGTTCTCCCTTGCAGTAACGTTTGTTTGCCATCCACGTAACCCAGGCCAGAGGCTCCAAAAGCTGCATTTCAGCTCTACCCAGAGCACAAGGGAGACTGGGAGAGGGGTCTGCCCAGGAAATGCCAGGAGAAGCCCCAGGGCTAGGAAAGGCAGCTTGAAGGTCAGTAGCAGGCCATCAAACTGCTTCTGAAAGTCAATGGTGAAAAATATACCTTCCCTCTAAGTCCCCAAAATTGCTGCCCAAATATCCTTTTTTTTTTTAATCGCACAATTTTCATTTCAGTGACAGTGGCTAATAAGTCATTAAAGTAATACGCACATTACTAACCCAGGCTACGGGCAACTGCAGCTCGCTGAAAGCTCTTGACATTGCCTTCCGTATCTGACCATGGCTCCACTTCATCTGGCTCCCTGCCTTTGGCAATGGCCACATTTTGGTGGTTCAGAGAAAGGCAAATTGCCTAGCTAATTAAAATCTGTATTCTTAAAAACATTTTTCTCTTACATTGTCAGGCGAAGTTAAATGGGTGCAACTTTCTTAGAGAAGGCCAAAAATAAATTTAGGGCTTAGACGGTATAGATAAAATTGCGGTCTTAAATTCTAAATTGCAGAAAAATAAAGGCTTATCAAGGAAATTGTTATTTAGCTGTAACTGTGTGGGTGTAGGTATGGTGCTATTATTAACCTCTTTCACAAGTGGATGTGTCAGGGGCTGTGAAGAAAGACCCAGTTTGGTGGCCAATTGCCAGCGTGGTTAAATACCCACGGCCAACTCTTCTCCCTCTGGTAATTGTAATTCTACGTCTGTTTTTAGCCTCTCTCACCTTGGATATAGCACTCTGCAAAAGTCAAATGGATTTCAGAAATCAACAGCAAGGGAGTAGTCTGGATCCCTGTTGATAAATAAATTATGTCCCAATTACTGGTGCTTTTCTGAAATATGTTACTGAACGAAGCAAAAAATTAAGCCCCTGAGCTTCAGCATATCTTATTTTGCAAAATTCACTATCATAATTCTGAGTCTGTGTTCGAGTCATTCACTCCCTTGGGCAATTCAAAGGAGAGCTTGAGCTAAGAAAAGGGATAAAATACAAACCAAACTGTCGTCTCCTTTATACCTTTTCTGGAGAAAAAAAATTGAAAGGGCTGTAATTTTTAAAAATTAAAACAGGGGCGCCTGGGTGGCGCAGTCGGTTAAGTGTCCGACTTCAGCCAGGTCACGATCTCGCGGTCCGAGAGTTCGAGCCCCGCGTCAGGCTCTGGGCTGATGGCTCGGAGCCTGGAGCCTGTTTCAGATTCTGTGTCTCCCTCTCTCTCTGCGCCTCCCCCGTTCATGCTCTGTCTCTCTCTGTCCCAAAAATAAATAAAAAACGTTGAAAAAAATTTTTATAAAAATTAAAACAGTTATTGGGGCGTCTGGGTGGCTCGGTCGGTTAAGCGTCCGACTTCGGCTCAGGTCATGATCTCACGGTCTGTGAGTTCGAGCCCCGCGTCGGGCTCTGTGTTGACAGCTCAGAGCCTGGAGCCTGTTTCGGATTCTGTGTCTCCCTCTCTCTCTGCCCCTCCCCTGTTCACGCTCTGTCTCTCTCTGTCTCAAAAATAAATAAACGTTAAAAAAAAAATTAAAACAGTTATCAATGTCACCTTGAATTTATAAAGCACAGGGGCTTTCAGATTTGTGATTTCAAATCTTCTGACAACTTTATTTATTTATTTTTTTTTCAGGTAAGAACAATTGGGAACCTGTGTGATGGCTGGAGATCAGGCTGGCCAGAGGCAGGTGACATAGACGCCATGACTCCTGACTGCCTCTCCAGAGCCGGAGGACCTGGAGGTTACTCAGAGAGAGGACTAGCCTCCAAAGGGAACCAGGTGCAGAGAAGTAGGAGGGTCTTAAGAGCACGCGTTTCAGCATTTAACAGAATTTTACCTGGGAAGTCACTTATCATTCAGAACCTGACTTCCAGCTTTGAAGAAAAGAGACCAAGAGTGACTGAGGAAAGCTTGCCTGCCTTAGAAAGGCCACGCGATGTGGCGACAAGCCAGTGAGACTGCCCTACACCCCTGTCCTGACAACCTGTCTCATTAGCTGTCAGACTTCATGTGCTTCTGAGGGCAGCGTGAAGGGGACAGATAAAGGTTCGGCTCCTGGGGCCACTTTCTGTGACTACAGATTAGAACCTTAATTTCTCTTTTTGTTTCAGTTTGGTTGTTTTGTTTTGTTTCCTCCTCTCTACCGCAAAGCTGTTTTTTTCTCTCCCCTCTTTTTTTTTTTTTTTTTAAATCCTTTGTTGGCCAAAGAAGGACACAAAAGAGTAGCTGAAGGAAATTCACAATAGGGAATTCTCCACTGGGAGAGAAAGGGATGACATAACAGGGCTTTTTTCCCCCCTTTTCTTCAGACTCTATATTAACAGCAAAAGGAAGGGTCAGCAGCCCTCTGTTTTCAGAGCTTTCTTTGTTTCTAGGCCTCTGTCTCCTCCCTACTGTTTTCCAAAATTGTCCCCAGGTCTAGTGGGAAGTCGGCCTCCTCCCCCTCAGAGACCACTCAAAATTCACAGTGGGTCGGCATGCTAGGTCCCTAGAACTGGAGGGATCTTAGAGCTCATCTGGTCTTGCTATCTCTTCACCCCTTTCATTAATAATAACTCAGATCTAATACTTAGAGAACTTATTATGTACCACGGAATATTCTAAGTATTTTGCATATATTCACTCATTTGTTTCTCATGCAGCCTTGGGAAGGAGGCACTATTATTATCCCATTTTACAGATGAGGAAAGTAGGGCACAGAGAGGTTCGGTAACTTACCCAAGGTGGCCCTTCAGAAGGTGTCAGAGGTTCCCTTCCTCCTTACACACCCCACATTCTAGCCAAATTTGCTGTATACACCCTAGATCTTCTGTCTGGTGCCCCTGCTCACCCCGTTCCCTATGCCTGGAAAGCCACCTGCCCTGGCCCCTCGCCTAAGCTCAGTGTTGTCCAAATCCTATCTATCCCTCACAGTCCAGGGCACATGCTACCTCCTCCAGAGAGCCTCTCTGAATTGCCTTCAGCTGGAGCCAATCTCCTTATTCTGAAATAGCAAAGAACTTTAATTGTACTCTGTTCTACCCTGTATCCTAATGACTTATATGCACCTTTTATCTTTACAAACATAAGGCAGGCACTCTATGGTATGATAAATATGTGATTGATCTCTGGGTTCCCATATCAGCTAGTTCATCCCTTGGCACAGAGTAGATTATACCCACTGCAGTATTTATCACGTGTTAGAAAAAATGCCTGAGGGAATATGTACACTCTACATTATGTTAGTTCACGAATGAATGCCCCCTTTTACCTATTGCAATTAGGCTCACTGGATATATTAAATGCATATTTATAAAAGGAATATTTAGGGGCACCTGGGTGGCTCAGTCGGTTGAGCACCTGACTTCGGCTCAGGTTGTGATCTCACGGTCCATCACAAGCCCCGCGTCAGGCTCTGTGCTGACAGCTCAGAGCCTGGGGCCTGCTTCAGATTCTGTGTCTCCCTCTCTCTCTGCCCCTCTCCCACTCATGCTCTGTCTCTCTCTCTCTCACAAAAATAAATAAACATTAAAAAAGTGTAAAAAAAGGAATATTTACATGTCGGTCAAATGCTACGCAATTTTTTGTGGGGTGTCTAAAGCTGCAAAACAGAGCAAGAAATCTGAGGACCCCCATGTACACAGGCAGCCCGCTGTCTTGCCCAGCAGAACGGGCAGCCACGTTGCTTCTTGCTTCTCGGCATTCTCCCGGGTGAAAGAAAGCGTTTCTGTCCGGCCTCAAGTCCACCACCGCCCTCTCTGCGCCCATGAACTTTTGAACCAGGGCAGCGGGGTTCTGCTCAGGATGAGTCTCTCATCCACCAACGTGCCCACACAGCAAGCTGTGTTCACAGGCCACAGCAGCGTCACTGCGTAACCGTGAGCCTTGGGGCTCAGCCACAGCTCAGGCCACCACCCGCAGGAGGCAAAACAATCCTGCTCTTTATGAAGCAGTGTATTTAAAAAGTCATTAGTGAGGAGCCTTTGTACCTCCAGCCATGTCAGTAACTTATGAAGGAGTCTATGTCTTGTAATTTTCATGCAAGCAACAGGAGAAACAATCAGGCAGACAGAGGAATACACACAAAGTATTTTGATCGATCAGATGGCAGGGATCTTACGTGGTAAGTACGAGTTGAGAAGAGAGGTTTAAATCACCTTCCAATCCCAGACTTAAACTGTTTGCAGATATTCGCTGAAATCAATAAAGTGAGAAGTCTTGATTCTGGCTATGCATCAGATTCCCTGCATTATTTAAATGTGTACACACACACACACACACACACACACACACACACACACCCCAGGCTGTCCCTCTGGAAATTCCATAATTTAAAAAGCTGCATAGTTCCCTCTGATGTGAAGCCTGAGTGGAGAATTACTGTGACAAAAGGAGACATAAAAATAATGGCAGGTCTCAGTCCCAGGCCCTGTCTCTTGCTGTTGCTACTTTTTAATCAAAGGGGCAGGAGAGGTACATCAGTAAGAACATAAGTTCTGCAAGCCGCAAGACTCACGATATTTCACAGCTACAGAAAACAGCGGGTAGCCATGATTTCAACACCAGCAGGAGTAAAACACTTTTCACAAGTACAAACCAAAATTCATATAAAACACTGCAAACTCTAAAAGAGAGGAATTATAAATTCAAGACTGTGGAACTTATAGTCCATTCACATTCAGATACCATTAATTAATCACTGGCAATATCTTACTATTAAAAAAAATCAGAATGTTGAAGATCCTTTTTTGCCTGAGACTTTAAGGAAAGCAAGCTATTAACCGAAGAATGTTAGTGAACCATAGTCTAAACCAAATGGACACATTAGTGTTGTCTATTCCACAGCATGTAATTGACCTGCAATATTATCTTTAACTCACCCTGATTAACAGCATTTCCCATGCAGATGGCTTTCCTCTTGCCTTCTTCTTCTTCTTTTCTTTCTTTCTTTTTTTTTTTTTTTAATGTTTAATTATTTCTGAGTTGGGGGAAGAGCCGAGAGAGAGGGAGGGAGAGAGAATCCCAACCAGGCTCCACGCCATCAGCGCAGAGCCCGACACGGGGCTAGAACTCACGAACTGCGAGATCACGACCTGAGGCGAAATCAAGACTTGGACGCTTAATCAGCTGAAACCCGCCCCCACCCCCCAGGCACCTCTCCTCTTGCCTTTGGATTTGATGCTATCAGGGTTTACCCTGTGTTCTCCTCCCTAAATATTCTTTTTTTTTTCTGCCATGTTAGTCCAGGGGTAGATCTTCACACTGTTAAAAATACTTTCATACTTTTGTTCACCCTGGAAGCAGGTTTTGTTCTCATCCTTCCTAATATAATCAAACTCTACCAGTCTCATGTGCCATTATTCCAGAGTATCTTATTTCCCAGTCTCTGTTGTGGGAAAGTGAAAGTGTTTTACAAACTAATCTGGAGAAATTGGAGCTAATAATACATATTTCCAGAAAACAAATTTGAGCTCAAGAGGATCTTCCAGCAATAACGCCTGAGCTTAAAACTAGAACTCGAAAAGGAGAATTTCAGAGTAAGAGGATTGAAATAGCTTTGCAAAATAAGTCTTTCATAAGCTCTCAAAACCTATTTTCTAAGCATCTACTTAGTCTGTCTACTCCAAGAACCCCTGGTCCACTGGTCCCTGTGAAGTCTGGGTATCCAGAGGAGGATGGAGGTACAGAGGATTCAAGAATACCCCCAAACTCCCCCTTTCAATTTTCAGCACAGTGCAGGACTCCATCCTCTTCTGTTGAGGCTGGATTACCCAGAGTTAACTCAACAGTCTATCATTCGGCTCTTTGTCTTCTACACAACTTCGGGCAGTTTCCCTGACAGCACCTTCTCCCAAGGAAGAAATGAAAATTCAAGGCAGTCAATCCTGCTTTTGCTTAACAGTTCTGACCAAAGTCCTGCTACCTGTAAATAACAGGGACCCTTCCTGTCCTATTTCCCATTTCCAAGTGCAGTGAGGAATTGGATTCCTGCTGGGGACGAGGATTCAATCATGTACTGACTTCCGTTCCTAGGAAGTCTCTGGATACAGTACAAGAAAGGTCATGAGTTCACCTAGGTTCCATCAATAATTCCGTCTGGTATTTCCATTTCACACTCCCTGCCTCGCTGTCCCCAAAAGTACACCTATGAAACACCCACCCGTTTGGCCCTATCTTTGGTTCAGAACATACGAGGATTCTATTCTTGGGAAGGAGTGGAAAATTTATAGCCGTGGAGAGGTGGGCTTTATATATGTATACTAACTAAACATATTTCAAATCGTCATCTTCAATTTTGCACTTACAATATCAAAAAGGCGTTCTGGTTTCCAGAAGTGGGAGTCAAGGTGTAGCTGGATGAAGCCACACAAGCTCCCAGCACGGCAAACAGAATCAACTGGATTTGCCATTGGAGCGTAGGAGTTCACTCTGTGGGCACATTTGCGTACTGACTACAGCCTCCCTGAGGGCAGGGACCTCAAGGAAACCACTGAAAGGCACAGGGATTTATGTACGTTGCCAACTCTCAGCTGGTACTGACATAACTGCCAGCCGTCATTCGTGCCTCAGTTGTGACAGGTTCCATATAATAAGCCTGCAAGGAGGGGAGTATGTATGTAAAAGGCTGGGTGGGGAGAGCTCAAGATTCTAGTTATATTTTGAAATTATAATTTGCGTGTCTTTGCTTTCATTTGTTCACATTCTTCAGGAAAAGGTGCAATTATCAAATTTCGGAAGGAAGGCAGAGTCTTTGGCTGGGTTAGAGGCTGTGCTACAAAAACCTTTTTGTCAGATGCTGAAATCTCGTGCTGTTAGCTGGCAACAGGACAGAGCCCCTCTGCCTGCTCTGTTCTCCAGTTCCCCTCCTTCTGAGACGGGGGTGTGGTGACACAGGCCTCCGTGATGTCTGTCCCGCTAGGCTGAGGGCATTGCCATGAAATGCAATTTTTCGGGAGACCATGAAAAACAAGAAGGCGGTTTAGGTTAAAACTGCGAAACACACTGTGTACTAAGGTGAGTGACAAAAATGGCACCATCCACCTGCCACCTCTGTCTACCTCCCTGAGCTCCTACACCTGGGCCTGAGCCGACTTGAGAGTGGATCCGTAAAGACGTCAGGTGCTGCAACCGGGCATGCACGGATTTTGTCTTTGATCGCATTTCGTGTCTTTTTAACAAAGGGCATACATTTTAAAAACTGTGAGATACATTGTTAATTTTTAATGAATACTATTTAAGAAATAGAAATTGTGGTTTCCAGAACAATCACAACTTTGCTTTTGTATGTATACAGAGATTAAAAAAAAATTCAACCCCACGTGCTATAATCCAAAGAAATCTGTCAAGACTCTGAGGCTGAATTACAGTTACTGTGGAAACGAAAAATGTAACCACCATGACGTAGAAGGCCTCTAGACTCTCAACGATAGTGTTGTGTGAAGAAGAACAACTTAATTTTTAATTAAATGAGTAAAACACTTAAATAATTGTACATGAAATTTCTTCAAATGGTGTTCAAATATCACCTAATTATGTTCCTTGCTGCTTTTGGGGTAATTTCTCCCAGCTACTGCTGTCACGTTTTTGAGAGAAGGTTAGAAATATTTTTTGGGCATTGATTATATATACAGAACACCATTCAGGGCTCCATGGGATAGGAAGGAAAACACTTTATATATATAATGTCTCTATACACAAAAATTTTAATTTTGTTGATATCATTAAGAAATCCAGACAATAATCCAAATGGCTTTATAGAACTATATATCAGCAACAAGATATCTTGATTATATTTTGGTTAAGGGGTCCTGAGCCAAGGATAGAGAGGGCCAACAATATTCCCTATGGAGCTGAATGTGAAACCAATTTTATTGTAAATAACAGTTTCTTCTCTGATAATAAAAGTAACAAGTGTTAATTGTAGAACAATTTGAAAATATTAAAAACTGCAGAGAAGAGAGTTAAAATAAGTTACAATTCAGAGAAGGTACAGGCAGTTGTCACCTTGCATGATAGTGTTTGACTGTAAAAGTTACCATGTAAAGCGAAACCATGCAAAGTCATTTTAATAATCAATGGGGGGAAATTCCGTTGTTCTGTGACCTTTAAGGTTTTTTGTCAAAACATTGAAAACTCTCTTACTGTTGGTAATAAATGTACAGGGAAATAGAAAATAGCAAAATGTGACTTTAGTACTCATTAAATTTAGCACCCTTAAAATATTAGAAACACTGAACAATAAAGTGCTTCATTTCTTTATGAAAAAATGTAAGAAAAGTAGTTTGAGTAGTGCTTGTCTATTTTGCATTACAGAGCAATCCTTTCTATGCCTTGGCAAACTGTCATATTCCTCTCTCAGTTTAGATCAGCTTCCGGTATTTTATTCTTTGCATTTTTTTTCTTTTTTTTTTTTAATTTTTTTAACATTTATTTATTTTTGAGACAGAGAGAGACAGAGCATGAATGAAGGAGGGTCAGAGAGAGGGAGACACAGAATCTGAAACAGGCTCCAGGCTCTGAGCTGTCAGCACAGAGCCCGATGCGGGGCTCAAACTCACGGTCTGCGAGATCATGACCTGAGCTGAAGTTGGCCACTTAACCAACTGAGCCACCCAGGCGCCCCATATTCTTTGCACTTTCAATGTGAGATATCTTCATTAGTTCCTTTAATGTCAAGTGTGTTTTGCCAGCATCACTTCCTCTAGGACATTTCCATCCCTCTCTTCCCAACCATTTTCGTCATTTATGTCAATTTTGCCTTCCCCAAGTTCCTCTGGCTCCATATCAAGGGTCTCTCAAACTGTGGCAGTGTCAACATCCACAGTCAGTTGTTTCTTTCCTTTTTTTTTTTTTATCTATAACATTTAAAAAAATTTATTTGTTTAAACTCAAGTTAACTAACATACAGTGTGGTATTGGTTTCAGGAGCAGAACCCAGTGACCCATCACTTACATACAATAGTCAGCTATTTCTTCTATAACTCCACTTATATGGATTAAAATTTCACTTCTACTTTTCATTTCTTTGCTGCACTTTCATCATTGTTGACCAATGATGACCAACCAGTTAGCATCTACTGACCATTGTCTACCAATCAATTAACTATTTTTTAAAAATGACATGTGGGGGGCGCCTGGGTGGCTCAGTCGGTTAAGCGTCTGACTTCAACTCAGGTCATGATCTCACGACCATAAGTTTGAGTCCCACCTCGGGCTCTGGGCTGATGGCTCAGAGTCTGGAGCCTGCTTCCGGTTCTGTGTCTCCCTCTCTCTCTGCCCCTCCCCCATTCATGCTCTGTCTCTCTCTGTCTCAAAAATAAACGTTAAAAAAAAAAATGACATGTGGGTTTATCACTGGAAGACGAGGAGGCAACATAATCACATACTCTGTGGTCTGTACATGAACTAAATGGCAGGTGTACCATGACCGATGACAGACAGACTTGGAAAGAAGTGATGTGATTGGTTACTGATCACGATATGTATCTGTCATTTACAAGGTGATCTGTGCACTGAATTGCTAGCAGTCAAGCGTTACTTAGGCAATTACTCACAGTTAATATACTAGGGTAACTGAAATTTGAAAGGTGTCAAGAGATTGCTGTTACTTAACTAACCCATGGTAACTGAAATTCATGTATATCAAGCTTCTGCAAAGAGTGGACTACTGGTGTGCCTATTTTTTAAACTTATTTTTGGTCATTAATATACAATTTTGAAACTTGCTTTTTTTTCCTTAGCACTACATCATAAGGTATTAACTAGTTCCAA
The DNA here is from genome assembly GCF_028749965.1 of Puma concolor. Lineage (NCBI taxonomy): Eukaryota > Metazoa > Chordata > Mammalia > Carnivora > Felidae > Puma > Puma concolor. The sequence continues at coordinate 49,356,950 of NC_141672.1, forward strand.
TAACTAGTCTCCAAAAACATTGCAGAATGATGTAGGTGATCGGGAAAGTACCAAGGGAATGGTAAAATGAGAGCTTTGGATTGACCTGCTTCCTAGTGCAAAGCAGCATAGGGAAAGGCATAGAGATTGACCAGTAGTTTGTTGTTATATAAAGAAGATTAATTTGGCTAGAATAAAGGATCTGTGTCACAATAAAAATGACAATAATGTCCGCAAATCCATTTGTCCATGCTTTACAAATGTTAGAGCTAACATTTATCAAGTACTTACTACGTTCTGGGTACTTTTCAGGTATTATCTCACCTAATCTTCAAATCTTAGCTGCTGTCATCCTCATCTACCATATGAGGACATGGGGGCTCGAAGAGGTCACTGAGTTTGCCCAGGACACACAGCTGTTATGGCAGAGCCAGCAAAGACACCCAGATCCTACATGGGTCTTGGTCCTGAGTGCTTCTCCACAGCCCTGCCTGATGACAGCGCCTCTTAGTTTACATAGTTCTTCTGCATCTGTTGATACTAGGTGTGCCCCTGGGTGGGTGGTAGCAGGATCTGGGGGTGCCTGGGGCTGCAGTCTAGCCCATGCCAAGTAGCCAAGCTTGAACCAGATGCCCGCATACTTGCAGGAGGGGTGCCTTTTTCTAATTAAGATGCAAGTGTGGGCTAGTCTTGGTCCTGGTCAAAACAACTGATTCTCACCACAACCCTCAGAATTGACAGAACAGTTAGGATTACTCCAATTTCACTAAACACAAAGCCCCAAAGACTCACATTGGGTAAATGATTTAAGTTTTTTTTTTTTTTAAGTTTATGTTTTTACTTATTTTGAGACAGAGAGAGAAACAGAGAGAGGAGTGAGGGAAGAGGAGGAGGAGGAGAGACAGGAGAGAAAGAATCCCAAGCAGGCTCCGCGCTGTCAGGGCAGAGCCCGACTCAGGGCTCAATCCCATGAACTGCAAGATCATGATGGAGCCAAAACCAAGAGTTGAACACTTAACCAACTGAGACACCCAGGCTCTCCGGGTAACTGATTTATCTTAAGCGAGAAATGAATTGGTGAGAAAAGATGCAGTTGAAGGAGGGAGTAGATTCCAGGCTAAGCAGGTTTCATTTGAGGCAAAAGGCAACAGGGGACTGTAAGACATATATAAACCAGGCTACACATTTGATTTTGACAGAGTAAAATGATGTCATGGCTGTTACCTGGGATAAATTGCCCTGGGCAGCTAGATGCTTTCCCCCCAGCTAAATCATTTCTCCTCCAGAATTTAGGTTCTTCTCTTCATTTGGATCAGACCTGTGGAGACACCTTTGTTTCCCCTGAGAGGTAAATATATAATCACCAGTGTTTAAAAAGAGTGAATCTGAGAGCAATTTTCCCTTCACCTTACTGCCTTTCACAATTGAACTTTATAGACCTCTTTTAATTAGAGAATTGTAATTACTGTTGTTACTATCTTGAGAGTATCAAGGCCCAGGATTTTTCAGAGTTCTTCTGAGCTGCAGTATCTATAACCTTACCTTCCTGAGAAATACATAAAGCAGATCTTTCAGATGTAAGGGATCCATAGAGGTTTACCCTTCCTGGGTGAGTTTAGCAATTCTTCTGGGATTTACAAGCTTTACAAGAATCCTTATTTTAAAAACAACAACAACAAAAAAGCGTTCGTTAAGAACCAACTCATCCTGGTTCCATGACAGCCAAATGGTTAGGCATTTAAAGATGAAACCAAAACCTCCAAGAGACTGGCCCTGAGAAATGCAATTTGAAAATAAGGATTCTGGTCAAATCTTTGGAAAATTCTAGATACTATACCTCTTCTTTGGAGAATCACAATACTTCCCTGTATTAATGTAGGTAAGAAATGTTTTTTAATTTTCACAAATTTATTGTTTCCCATATTTAGCTGAGATAAGAAATACACCATTAACAAAACCTTTATTTTTCTCATTTCTCATTTATTAATATCCTAGTGAACAAGAGTTCTATGGAACAGAAATGTTGGACCGTGGCCATGGATAAATTTGGGTATGAATAGCTAATTCTCTATTTGAACTCAGAGCTATTTCTAGTCCCTGAGCCCGGGGCTGGAGGGACAGTGACAGGAAATGGACCACGAATGGCCAAGCTCTCTTCCTGAGAGGAGCAACAGCAGTGTTTAAACCTCAGTGGTGTTTTGTGTGTTTGAAATGAGGAGTGTGAGGCTGAGCAGACAGGGCTCTGTCCTCCCTTCCTCTTCAACCCAAGCAGCTCTGCTTTGATCTGCCTGAGGTATTGAGGTTTCTTGTAAGGTCTCATTAGAAAAATTTAAAACACTCCAGGGGCAAAATGAAAACAAAAAAACTTAAAAAGCCAACAATAAAAAATAAAGCAAAATGGGTAGTAGCATTAAGGAAACCCATTCATGAAGCAAAAGGATATAGACGTCACAAACACTTTCTATGGCCTTCCGTAGTCACTTAACCTCTCTGAGACTTGGTGCTATGAACTGAATGTTTGTGTCTCCCTAAAAACCAAAAACCAACCCCCCCCCAAAAAAAAACCGAAAAGACACTATTTGAAGCACTAACCCCCAATGTCATGATATTGGAGGTGTGGCTTTTGGGAGGTGATTAGTTCAGATAAGGTCATCGGGTAGAGCCCCCATGATGGGATTAATGCCCTTATAAGAAGAAAAAGAGACCAGAACTCACTCTGACCCATGAGGATACAGCAAGAACATGGTCATCTACAAAGCAGGAAGTGGGCCCTCACTAGATACCAAATCTTCTGGCACTTTGATCTTGGACTTCCCAGCCTCCAGAAACTGTGAGAAATAAATGCTTGTTGTTTAAGCCACTCAGTCTATGGCATTTTGTTATAGCATCCTGAATGAAGACACTTGGTCTTTCTATCTGTGAAATGGGAATAATAATACTATAAGGATCAAAAAATATTTTTGGAAAAAACCCAGAAGCTCTATACTAGATTTAAGGTAGAAAGGGAGAAAATAGAGGAGGATGGAAGAGAAAGCAAATATTTAAAGTATTTTGGCTGCCTATCACCCGAATCCCCAACGTGTATTCTGGGGACATCACCACTTTGTGTTTGGTAGGAGGCTAATTGGGTGTTTCCTCTGGAATTTAATATTGGAGTGAATGACATAGAGAAGTCTGGACAGGTTAGGGCTCATTTTAGAGGTGATGGCAACCACTGTCCAGGGACAACAGGACCAGCCACGGCACAGGGTCCCCAGAGACGGCAGTGGCTGAGCCACGCTGTTTATGTGACATGAGAGCTGGGCTGTGAGCTTCCTCTCTTCCCTACCTGGGTTCTGAGTCTGATTTTCTGACCTTTTCACAGGATCTGTGAGCTTTTTTATATCTTTCCATTTAATTCCTCAAAGCTGAGATGAGTCAGAACTCTTTAAGCCAGAGCCGCGACAGGCACAGACAGTGGCATATCAGAGTGGGATGCGGGGCAGGCTAGGCTAGTAACAGCATTAAGAGATGTTAAGGCGCTCTACTCGAATTTGACTTACGGGGAATAGGAAAATTAGAACCTCTGTTTGGGTCCTACTGTTGCCAAGTCTAGAAGATATCTCATCAGAGGGCAGCTTTTCTGTCCCCTGTTATTTATAATTTTTGTTAAATAATCAAGCAGAAACTTATAGAATACCTTTTTATTTTAAACTTCTCCCTGTGTTTAGTATCTAACGAAAATCCATCTTTTAAGATGTCTAAAACCAAATTAGAAGGGAACAAATGACAGCAGAGTAATATAGACAATGGCAGTGCCAGAGAACATGATACAAAAGAAAGATAATATGTGTGACAAATTGTCTGCCAGAATTCTAACCCAAATAGCCCTTGACTACTGGGGATCCACTGAGCTCATTTCCATCTTGCTGCAAGGCTAAGCCTTGCCTTTTTCTGTTGAATGCCCAGAGGAAGAATAAGAATACCACTGCAGTTAAGATTTGTCTGAAGGACCCTCAAGGTTACCTTCATGGACAGGCACAGTCATGAATCTGGTGCCATTTGCACAGAACCCCTTAGAGATTTGGGGGTGTCTCTGCCCCCTCATCTGTATTTCTAGAGAAGTCACCTCACTCTACATTTAAAATTCAGTGTTAGATGAAGCCAGCTGTGAATTTTCATGTCTAGCTTATCTGTGTACCTCAGAGAACTATCAAAAAAAGCCTAAAACTGCTCCATGGCCTGTGATATTTTTATAAAGAATATGGAAAAGGGCAGACAGTAGCATCACCATATTGACTTGGAAACTTCTAGTAGTGAAGAGTCTCTTCAAACGGCTCATTCTGTAATAGCTCAGCGCCTCATGGCATTGAGTTCCTCTGGCCAACAGAGATAACTGAAATTCTTGGCTAGTGGCCCATTGGCACCTCCACCCTAAGGAGCCAACATTCTAGATGAAATCAAAACAATGAGCTTACGGTTTGGCTGCTGCTTTGCTCTGATGGCTTCTAATGTTGTACATCACCTGTCATCGCCAGCAACAACTTGGTTGAGTTATTAAAGCCAAAAAAAAAAAGCTAAAATAAAATCTTTAGGGTATTTTTAAACATTGAGTGTACTCATAACTGGGGTTGGTTTTATAGTCATTTCCTTAATGATATAGAAATACATACACCGGGTGCCTGGGTGCCTCCGTTGGTTAAAGATCTGACTCCGGCTGAAGTCATGATCTTGCGATTCGTGAGTTCGAGTCCCTCATCAGGTGAGCTCGAGCCCATTTTGGGTGAACACGAGCCCCACTTAGGATGAGCCCCACTTCTCTCTCTCTCTGCCCCTCAGTCACTTGCACTCCCCCCTCAAAAAAAAATTAAAAAAAGAAATACATAACATCTGTTACAGCTTGGAGGATGATGCAGTCATGGCAGCAACAATAACAACAATAATAATAAGAGTCAGAGTTTATCGAGCACTTACTATGTGCCAGGTGATATGCTTTGTAAAGGTTATAAACCTGTAATCCTTATAACAAGCAAGATAGGTGTTAATATTCCTATTTTATAAGTGAAGAGCTCAAGACTCAGAGGTGTTATGTGATCCAAAGTCATATAGCTAGGAAATGTGAAACCTAGATTTGCCTCGAGGTCCTGCTGCCTCTCAGGTCTTTGCTTTTATTTATTTATTTATTTATTTATTTATTTATTTATTTACTGGGGGGGTAAAATCTGTTTTTATTTTTTATTTATTTTATTTATTATTATTTTTTAATATAACTTATTGTTAAATTGGCTAACATACAGTGTGTAAAGTGTGCTCTTGGTTATAGGGGTAGATTCCCGTGGTTCATCGCTTACGTACAACACCCAGTGCTCATCCCAACAAGTGCCCTCCTCAGTGCCCATCTCCCATTTTCCCCTGCCCCTGCCCCCATCAACCCTCAGTTTGTTAAGAGTCTCTTATGGTTTGCCTCCCTCCCTCTTTGCTTTTAATCCCTCTCAGACCGGTGTCAGAAGCAGACAGTTTACTTTTGAAACTTTAACTAGGTGAACTCCAGGATAGGGTGGTCTACTGAATTTGAGAGTTCCTGGGTGAAAGCTGGATGGCCTGATCACAATTTTATGTCATAAGTTTGCATGAAAATAGAGAAAGGGATCATTTTCCCCTGAAAACAATCTTGGGTTGTGTGTGTGTATGTGTGACGGTGAAAGGTGGCTTACTGGGCAGGGACTCAGATGTGATGGGGAGCAGGGGGCACAGGATGCCCTTTGCTGGAGAAGCCAAGGGGGCTTCCTGTGGTGAACAAAACCCTCTAAGGTTACAACAGCAGCCCCAGGGAGTGGAGTGCCTGGTGGGAAGGAAGAGCTTCATCTCTCCAGGCCGTCACAGAGACAGAACACTCTGGAATCATAATGGAGCAGAGTGGAATCACAGAAGAGCAACAATCACAGCTACCGCTTATTCTAAGTACTATTCTAAGTGCTTTACATGGATCAATTAATTTGCACTCACATTAGTGCTAGGAGGTTAAGTACTGATCACAGTGTCATTTTACGGACAAGGAAACTGAGTCACAAAGAACTTAAACAATCTGTCCAAGTCACACAAGTATAGAGCTGCAGAGTAGGATCCAAACTTGGGCCATTTGCTGTCAGAACCTACACCCTTTACCACTATTCTGCTCAACCTTTGAGGGGAGTGAACACACATGAGGCAGACTGGCGGCAGAAGAAACCACCAAACAGAAGGCCAGGATGGAGCAGACAATGCGTGTCAAAGCATTTCATCTCAGTCTTGGCAAGAACTTTCTACCACACTGATGATGGTGGTAACCGCTCAGCAGCAAAATTGCAGAGAGCCTTGGGATCTAATCACCATGTTATAGAAGGTGCCGTATGGACGAGGTGTAAGTCACCTCTCTCTCACAGGTACTAAACCCAGACTGATGATCTCTCTGCCCAAGTGGCATCTTTGTCCACTTTCCCTATTTCTGTCAAAGCTATGTCAACTTGGAGGCACCCTGACCCGTTCCCTTCCTTCATCAGTGACCCCCATCTCCACCAAGCACAGGCCTCGTATGTTCACCTGGGTTTTGCACTAATGCCTCATGGGTCACCCTGCCTCTGTCTCTCCCTTCTAAGCTGAACCAAATGCTTCTCCTAGGGGAACCTTCCAGAGTTCCAGGCCTGAAACATTAGAAACAGCATTAAATGATGAATCGGGACAGCTCTGCCCTGTCCTAGCTCTGCCACTAGGTAAGTGACACTGACAATCATTTTAACCCTTTGGATCTTTGGATTCCATAATCACCAAGGAAGGAGTTGGAAGTGATGCTCTCCAAGGTACATTCCAGAGCTGTAATTACATCAGTCACGCATGAGCCAGGTCTTGGCTTTTACACTTGCCTATGGATTTCTGTTTGAACTTTTAGGCCTCGTGCTCAAAGCCCTATATAAAAATTTTCTCATTCCATTTTGTAGGCTGGTCATTCCTCCTATCATACTGTATTCATTTCCAAGTCCCAGTTTTTCTTCTCACCGTCCTTGCTTCCCAAGAAAGTCCAAGTCTTCCCTCTACACTGTACATCATCATGGACACTGTCCATGGAAGATCTGGTCTTGAGAAGCTGAGGGGGCTTCCTATGGTGAACGAAACCTGCTAAGGTTACAATATAAACCACAGGGAGTGGAGTGCCTGGTGGGAAGGAAGAGCTCCACCTCTCCGGGCTGTCATAGAGAAGAAACACTCTGGAACCATAATGGGCAGCTTCTCTGAGTGTTTTTTCTCGATCTGGTCTTGAGAAGCTGAGGGGGCTTCCTACGGTGAACGAAAGCTGCTGCAACATTTAATTCTACACTGAATATATGTACAATGGTAGACTGTGGCCAAAGAGCCTGGACTCGGGAGCCAGACTGCCTGGATTCATATCCTGGCTCTGCTATTTACCAGCTACTAGTTAATCACTCTGTGCTTCAGTTTTACCACCTATAAAATGGGATCATTAAAGGGGCTGCTTGGCAAGATTGTTGTGAGGATTGATACATGTAAAACGCATAAAGAGTTTCTGGCACCTAGAAAATGCTATGTAAATATCATCTATTATTCTTATCACAACTAAATTTCACATACTTTAAATAACTCTTAAATTGTTTCATGCATGTCGATATTGCCTCCCCGAGGAAATAGCAAGGATCTTCACCATTTTCTATTTTTTTATGTCTTAGCAAATGATTGGTTCTTAATAAATGCTTTGAGGGATGCCTGGGTGGCTTAGTTGGTTAAACATCTGACTCGTGATTTTGGCTCAGGTTATGACCTCATGGTTCGTGAGTTCCAGCCTGTGTCAGTCTCTATGCTAACGGTGCGGGGCCTGCTTGGGATTCTCTCTCTCCCTCTCTCTCTGCCCCTGCTTTGCTCATGTGCGCTCGTGCCCTCTCTTTTTCTCTCAAAATAAATAAATAAACTTAAAAAAATGCTTTGAATGAGGGTATGAATTAAGTAAATGAGTAAACAAATGACTGAGATACAGTCCAGCCTCAACAGGAGGGAGAAGCAGGTATGAAATCTATTTTATGTAATTCTGGAGGAAAGAGCCCAAATATATACAGGACTTCTTTCATGCCCCACATCATAGTTTACTTGGTTGCAAAGGATGAATATCATACTGTAGCTGTTTTGCAGGAGGATACCAGAGCAGGGAAAATACAATGAGAACAAATATCAACCTAATATCAGTTCCCTATCAGTGGGCATTTTTAACTTTAGGAAGAGTTGGTTCCTAGGAAGAAGAACCACATTTATTCATTATGAGAACCAAAACATAGGGGAAAAAAATGCACATGTAGGAATTAAAAAACTATAGCTGTTATTTTTATTTTTATATTTATTTTTATTTACTTATTTATTTTTTTATTAAAAAAATTTTTTTAACGTTATTTATTTTTGAGACAGAGGGAGACAGAGCATGAACGAGGGAGGGTCAGAGAGAGGGAGACACAGAATCCGAAACAGGCTCCAGGCTCTGAGCCGTCAGCACAGAGCCCGACAGGGGGCTCGAACTCCCGGACCGCGAGATCATGACCTGAGCCGAAGTCGGCCGCTTAACCGACAGAGCCACCCAGGCGCCCCTATAGCTGTTATTTTTAACAACATATTTCTTGAAGATAAAAAAAAGTTTTCCTTTTACTACTAACTACCCAAATTTCAAATTGAGGAGTCTATTTCAGATCAATAAGGGCCCGTCTGTCACTAGATCATTAGAAGAACATTAGCAGAGAGTTGACACAACAGTGTCCACACCAGCAGTGGACGGATGACAGGGTAAAACACGGAGGATTTGGTGCCCTGGGTGGGCACATGTCTTCTTCCAAACAAACACCTGAAGGCAGGCAGTGGGGACCTACATGATACATCACAACTTAAACCATTTTGGTTTGGCCAACCAAGATGTGTATGATGTAAACAAACAATAAAGACCCTGCATCTGCAACCACTAGCTTCTCCTTAAGGTCTTGGTTTCTTTCTGAATCTTTATGGCCAAACTGTGAGAGTTGGAAATGAGAATTTGTAACGGATTTACTGACACTATATAATTCCATACATAAGAATATGAAAATCCTTTGAAAATGTATATGGGTGCCACTACGTTGAGAAGTTATTATAGGACAGGAGAGAAAGTAACAAATACGTGTGGAATAAAATGGTAAAAATGCCCTTATTTCATCAACTCATCTTTTTACTTATTTTATTGTGAATTCTAAATGTGTCTAGATGAAATGTGTTTATTTGGCCTTGAAATTTCTCAATAATGTACTGAAGGGGCATTTCATGAATGCTAGGCAATACAAATTTCCTATAAAGCAACCAAGCTTCCTTAAGAAGTGCTCTGGAAGGAGCCTGGGTGGCTCAGTTGGTTAAGTGTCCGACTTCAGCTCAGGTCATGATTTCACATTCCATGAGTTCCAGCCCCGCATCGGGCTCTGTGCTGACAGCTCAGAGTGTGGAGCCTGTTTCAGATTCTGTGTCTCCTTCTCTCTCTCTTTCTCTGCCCCTCTCCCACTTGAATTCTGTCTCTGTCTCTCTCAAAAATAAATAAACATGAAAAAAAATTAAAAAAAAGAAGTGCTCTGGAAGGAAAATTTCTCAGAGTTTTGTTACGTTTCTCATCACCAAGTCAAACCAAATGCCATTGCCAGGTTGAACAGGAAGACGGTTGTAACAGCAATATTCCACATTCCATTGAAGGTGAGATGACATATATATATATATATATATATATATAGTGTTTTTCAGACCAAGCATGATTCTTAAGGTACTTCCTATTTATAAATTGATCTCACAGGTGATCTAGACCAAGGTGTACTTAGCAGTGGTATGGGGCGGTGGGAAGGCTTGGAACATCTTAATGCCTTTGGAAGACATGTGAGGTCTAGAGCCATAGACTGGGCTGGTTACAAGGTGAAAATATAGCAAAACTTCAAAGTAATAAGTGTACTCATCACAGAGAAGATAAAGTCATCTAACGGCTGTAACTCATCAAGTGGGATGGTCAGTGGGCCAATATCTAAGCTGTCTTGGTGGACAAGGTTCTTGATTTCATCCTGGTCTCTCATGATTGATGACCTAACTCAAAAACAAAGAAAAACAATTCTTCTTTCTGCCCTATCCCCCAAAACCCCAAACATTAACTCTGATACCTCTTTCTTGAGAACATTAGAGAATATGACAAACCGTCAGAGAACAACAAACACTTCCACTTTGATCAGCAGAATAACATATTCACAAATACTTACTGAGCCCTATGTTGGGTGCTTGAACTAGACAAGTAAATAAGACACAGTTCCTGCTCGAAAGGAGCTCATAGTCTACTAAGATAAGGCTTTGTGTCTCAAATGGAACATGCATGGCCAGCTGAGGCTTCATATCCATAGTAGAGGATATTTTTTAAAGTCTTTCACCTGTGATGGTTCTCATAAGATAATCTGTTACTTTATGTCTTTGGGGATGAAATTATTTTCATACTACATATAGTTGTTTGGCTTAAGCCTCACACACTTAATGAAAAAAAAAATCATTTCCAGGCTAGAATGATATATACGTTTCTTTTGCTCAGCACAAGCACTGGGTAGACTCTTTGAATCTTAACAACACAGTAAAATGTGATGTCAAGAATTTGGTAAGTATCTAGAGAAAATCAACTGAACTTTAACTTTCCATTTTTATTGCCCCCTCACAAAATGGACCAGAAGAGATACAGACATATAAACTTACTGATTTACATTTTTCAAAATATTGTGTTTTTCTACAGTGTATTAGTTTTAAGTGTTTTGCATCGTTCCTTAACCCATACGGAAATGCACTGTACATGTTTCCAGAACATGAGAATTCCTCTAGATGGGGGGAAGAAAAGAGAATGTTTATAAAACTTCCTAGAGAAGACTCACTTTGTTTAATCCCCTCTAGACTGTGAGCAACCTGGGGTTGAGGAACACCTTCCTCATCTCTGTCACTTTGCATCTTCTTCAAGGCCTGGGTTATGGTAGGTGCTCCCAAAACATCTGTTGAATGAATGGATCGAAGAATATCTACATCTTGAAGAAGGAGGTAATAAGTAAAGAAAGATGGGGAGAGGCTGAGGAAGAGGGAAGAAGCATTTACACAATTTAGGAAGTATGGGAAGATGTGTGTACAAGGAACAGTGGCAAGTGACGCTGATAATTCGATTGGGAAGGGGTGGTGACAGAGGAGATTGCAGAGTCTCTCTGCAGCCACACTGGGAAAGACATCTTCTTTCTATTCTATTATGATCGGCAGGTTATCATTGTTTCATGTTTTCCTTTATTTAGTTTTTGAAGGACACACTAGCTCAAGCCCCATTAATACATTGTCATTTGGTCCCTATATTAATTTATGGGTATAAAGAAGCATGCCTTCTGGAGCCACCGTGTAAGGCTGAGCAGTCTGTGCACTGCACAATTCCTGGGAACTTGCAGTTCAATGTGTGGCAGCCCAGTGCTCCCTTAATCTCCCTGTATGTATAATGGAATACATTTACAAATTTATAAACATCCTGAGAAATACAACATGTTTGGAAGATACTTTTTTTTTTAACGTTTTATTTATTTTTGAGACAGAGAGAGACAGAGCATGAACGGGGGAGGGGCAGAGAGAGAGGGAGACACAGAATGGGAGGCAGGCTCCAGGCTCTGAGCCATCAGCCCAGAGCCCGACACGGGGCTCGAACCCACGGACTGCGAGATCGTGACCTGAGCTGAAGTGGGCTGCTTAACCGACTGAGCCACCCAGGCGCCCCTGGAAGATACTTTTAACGAACCTCTTTATCTGTTCCTTAAAGCAAACGATTCTTCTATTTTCCCCAGTTGTGAGAGCTATACCGTAAAAACAGATGTTTGTTTTTGTATGTGTGTTGCTTCCACATTCTAACTCTCAGTGATTAAGGGCTACCTGCTTGGAACTCTTCCATACTGGATGGAGTTCTGTTGTTGGAATGCATGGGTTCTAATCCTGGCTCCATCACTTAGTGTGTAATCTTGTGCAAGCTACTTAGTTTCTCTGTGCCTCAGTTTCCTTAGTTACAAAACAGGAGTAATAAGAGCTCCCACCATATAGGGCTGATGTAAGAAAGAATTGAAATAATCTATGTTAAGTGCTTAGCACAGTGATTGGAACATAGGGAGTTCTCATAGGTGTTAGCAATTATTATTATTGCCAGTACTGGACTACCAGGTTTGGCCTGCTAGGCAGAGCTCCTCCTGAGCCCCTAGAGCTGGGACTGCCCAGCTAGGGCCTTCCCCTTTCCAATGAGCAGGCAGGTATCAAATGTTCTTCCCAGGCTACTCATTCCATGAGAGTTAGCCAGACCGTCCCCAGCTGCAGGTTGATAGACCACACACACACACACACACACACACACACACACACACACACACACACTATAAGGACACATACTTCCTCTCTATTCTAAGAACTGCCAACAACAATGCTATAGAATCGAGATGTGGCTGCCATCCCCATATCTTTTTTTTCCAGATGAGCCCATTCAAACCTAATTGTTAGATCTGAGAGGAAACCCAAGAGACACAAAATGTTTCATGGCTAACAGCAACAGAATGATAGGTTTTGGCAAAGGATGACCACCAGAAAGGAGAGAGAAAACAGATTTTGTTGTTTTTGGTGGTGGTGAGCGTGTGCATGTGTCAGATGGTAAATAGAGTGGGGGATATGTAAGACCTGGAAAGTGACATGGAAATCGATGATCAAGTTGGTGTTGGGGGGAATCTAGGGTCAGACAGACAATTAGAGAGGGGAAAGTTCACTGGCAAGGTGAAGGTGAAGGTGAACCATAAGGACCAGGGGATCAGAACACTTACTCTCTCATTTAATCATTTACTTGTTCATTTGGAAAATTGTTACAGAGTAGTGACTACATGCTGAGATGTGTCAGATGCAGGAAATCAGTAGAGAACAAGTGTTCCTACCATCATGGAGCTTATAGTCTAATCTAGACAAAAAGCACATTCTCAGTGAGAGGTTGTATCCTAGAAGTAAGAGCAAAGCATTATGGAGGTTAGGGGTAGTGTGTGGCCTGTTGCAGTGCTTTGGAGAAAAGCACTGTTGTTCCTGGTGCTTTCCGGGAACAATAGTATGGCCGAGGTGCATCATGGGAGTGGAGCAAGATGAGGGCGGAAAAGTAAACAGGAGAAATACCAGAAAGAACTTCTTAGAATCAAAGGTTAAAGAGTTTGCTCTTGATTTTAGGGCGCTCTACTGTGTAAGACTTAAATATTACTCAGATCTCAAGGACTGGAATCTAGGGAGGGAAACCGAGTGGCCATTTTCTTAAAAATGACATAATATATGAATAAAAGCTCAGCTGAGAATATTTGTTGGACAGGCCTTCCTCCCTTATGTTGTCATGAGAGCTGAAGGACCATCCCTGCCTAGAGCGGAGCATTCTCCAAAGACGAGTGAACATCTTCCGCCCTTCCCAGCACCTCTCCCATTTTATAGCGAGCCTTGTGGCAGCCCTTATGTTTGCTGTGGGTGAGTTTCATAAAGCCATTAATAAGAAAAGGAAGCTTATCACTTATTACCTTCATGTAGCCATGTTCTAATTCCTGAGCCTGGCCTTCAAGAACATCCAACCTCTTCTTTTAATTTTTTTAATGTTTTAATTTTTTTTTGGAGGAGAGAGAGACAGAGCATGAGTGGGGGAAGAGCAGAGAGAGGGGGAGACACAGAATTCGAAGCAGGCTCCAGGCTCTGAGCTGTCAGCACAGAGCCTGCTGCAGGGCTCGAACTCACGAACTGTGAGATCATGACCTGAGCCGAAGTCGGACGCTTAACCGGCTGAGCCACCCAGGCATCCCTCATCCAACCCCTTCTACCTGTGCTCTTACAACTCCCCTGCACGAATCCTCTTTTCCAGTCAAATGAGTCTCAAACACTCCATGTACTTCCCTGCTTTGGTGCCTCTGACCCTGTCCTTTTAAGAGCTTAGCCCTTCTCACACTCAGTTTCCTCATATGTAAATTGGTGATAATAATACCTTTATTCAGCATGTTATATGGATCATGTGTCTCAAAGTACCTATCACAGTGCCTGGCATGAAAACACTGTTTGACACACGTGAGAAGCTGCCAATTTCAGGTTCTAGATCCTTGTCCGTATGTCACAAACTTCAATACTGAAATGTTTTCAGGCTTGGGTAGGAGATGGGCACTGGGAACTGGAGTAGACTGGAAAGGGCAGGCCTGTCAATAAGCATGCAAGGAAACAAACACAAAAACTAAAAACACAAAACATGAAAATAAAAACAACAAAAAACCATGTCTGGAACCTCATTTGGCTCAAGCCTACCATTTATTTTGCAAACCCTTTGACTTTTGCCTCCTTACTTTAGGTTATAAATATCCTTCCTTTTGTACTTCTCTTTCATCCACCCTACGTGCCACTTATTTTTCACTTCATATTCTTTGTAGCATTACTGATATTTCAGTGTACAATTTTGTGACTTTCAGAACCACAATGAGAATGAAGTCAAGCTACATATGTAAGGTGTCGAGTGCCTGGCACATACGTTTTAGCTTTATTGTTTTGAATAATAATAATCATGACCACAGAAATCTCTTAAATTCAGGGGCGCCTGGGTGGCTCAGTCGGTTAAGCGGCCGACTTCCGCTCAGGTCATGATCTCACAGTCCGTGAGTTCGAGTCCCGTGTTGGGCTCTGTGCTGACAGCTCAGAGCCTGGAGCCTGTTTCAGATTCTGTGTCTCCCTCTCTCTGACCCTCCCCCGTTCATGCTCTGTCTCTCTCTGTCTCAAAAATAAATAAAGGTTTAAAAAAAAAGTTAAAAAAAAAAAAAGAAATCTCTTAAATTCAGAGACCAGGTCTCTAAGACTTCCAAGAATCTCTTTCCTGCTTGTTGACTTGGTGAAGAATAATAATAACAATAATAATGACTACTAATTAAATGGTTGTCCACATGACAGGACCTGTTCTGAGTACTATGCATGCCTGAACTGATTTCTGCTCATGATAACCCTTGAGGTAGGCTCTGTTAGTATCATATAATATCATATGGTAGAAATAAGAAAACGGACGCATCAAAAGATACGTAACTAGCCAAGTTTTGCAGGTGGGAAGTGACAGAGTCGGGATTTGAACCAGTTGGGCTGGCCCCACAGCCCATGTACTAAACTACTGGACTGTATTCACTCTCTGACCAAGTTCTATTCATCCTTAAAGGCCCAGATCACATGCTACCTCCTCTCCAGCTTCCCATACAGAGTTGGCTGAGTTACTCCAACTTCTGTACTCCCCCTGCACTTTGAATATACCTCCCCTGTAGCAACGTTCACAGTGAATATTATTTATGTGTGTGTTTATCCGTATGTGAGTTTCTTAAGGAATAATCTGTAAATTACTCATTGTTACACACTTTGCAGAGGGCTTGGCACATAATTGATAAGTAAAAATATGTGTTGAAATTTAATGGAGCTAGTAGGACATCAGTAAAATTTGATGTCCATGATGGTGGTAGCTATGAGATCAAACATGGGTGAATGGAAATTTCAAATGAAAAGAAACAGTGCTAAGTTATTGGCTGTTTTGCCATGGTTTTTACAATATTGCCGCCGTTGTTTTTGTCCTTTTCTGGGTTGGAGTAGCTAAAATGACTCCTATCTAAGATGTCTCATTAACCGGAGGCCTCCTAGTCCCTTTTAGTTACATGTCTTTCCACCCCAACCCTTCTGAGGAATTATCAGTTCATGGCAGGTGTGACTGCCCTGTGAAAGCCACAGAAGAAATAAGCAATACTGAAATGTATGCCACTTAGCAACTATTAATATTTCACCAGAGGTTATATAAACAAGCTAAAAGAATGACTGAAGGTACCCCACCTCAATGTGAGCCAAGGACCCATATTTTATAACAATGCCTTCCGTAGTACTTTAAAATTTATAATCCTTTCCCTTCCATTACTTCATCTGATTCTTACCATAGCTCATTGGAATAGGCAGGAGAAGCTCAAGGAAAGAAAGACACTTGCCTCATGTTCATGGCCAGTGCAAGATGGAACCAGGACAAGGACCTGTTTTCCATACAACATGTACACAACAGGCCAAGCAAGATGGTCAAAGTAACTAATTCGATATTGGGACACTCCTGTCCCCAGCGTGCATAGATCTGTACTGTTATGGGCTCTGAAGACAGGGAAGATTTTGCAGATGGTGGAAAATGGAAACACTGAGAACTGGGCCAAGAGATAATATGCTGGGGTTCAAAGAAAAGATGGAGTTTGTTAGTTTAGGGGTGGAAGGACGTATTGGGTGATGTTTACTTATGGAGCGCAGAAACAAGGTCTGTCACAGGAGATAATATGTTGAATTTTATAGGATAAAGATTTTAAAAAGCAGTCTGCTTCAAAAGAAGAGATGAGATAGGCATGTGTAAACCTAGAAGACAGAGGAATTTTCAGTCGGTGTGAATGGACTTGGCAAACTACATTATGTTTAATGTTCCTATGTGTGCTTTTAAAGAATTCTTCCTCCTCTATGTCACTGCCCCTCCTACTAAAAGATACATCAGATTCTTTGTGCCTGTTCTCATCTCATTCCCCTGTTCCCACCTATACTGGGCTTACTGTCAGTCCCACAGGAATGTGGAGACATTCAGAAGCAGGAAATGATCAGAAGGGCTCCTTTGATGCTGGCACATACACTTGCCTTGTGCTTCCTCATGCTTTGTCCCTGTGGTTCCTGCAGACTCCATGCACCCTGGTGTCAGAGACTCTTCCTACAAATCGTCTTCCTGTGTCTTGGGTGTCAAGCCTGCCCTGATCTTTGAATTATTTTGACTCCCCTTTATCTCTCATATGCTGGCTGCTCCTCTCCCCACCGCTGACCACAGGGCTCAAGCTGGATTTGTTCTGGCTCATGGTCACACTTGATGGCCGGTGACTGCCTGGTGCTGACAGGCACCTGGTGCTCCAGTGCATATCTATTTTCTTAAAAAATGTGTGACCATAGCTGAAACTGGCTGAAATAGGGTGACATTTGCCTCATTTGGGAATATCTACTGATAGGTTCACATTTGCAAGGATACAGCTCATGTCCATGAGCTCTTGCTGGTTGAGACAGAGAGAGAAAGAGAGAGAGAGAAGAGAAGAGAAGAGAAGAGAAGAGAAGAGAAGGGAAGGGAAGGGAAGGGAAGGGAAGGGAAGGGAAGGGAAGGGAAGGGAAGGGAAGAGAAGAGAAGAGAAGAGAAGAGAAGAGAAGAGAAGAGAAGAGAAGAGAAGAGAAGAGAAGAGAAGAGAAGAGAAGAGAAGAGAAGAGGAGAGGAGAGGAGAGAAGAGGTTGAGTTCCAGACATCTGCAAATGAAAAATAAGGCAGAGACATAGCAAATTCCAAAGTGCAGCTGAAGGCACTGCAGTTTGGGCAGCTGAATCCCATTAAAAAATCATGTGAAAGCTCTATTCCTGCCATTGTGATGAAGAGGGAAAGCAAATGTCTGAGGGTTTCACAAAGAAAACAATTTGTAACTAGAAGACTTAAAGTTCTGTAAAATCTCATGAAAATGGAAACAGTTTGATGGGTACCCAGGAAGTCCATGAAGTATAGCCAGTACAGGGAGGTCACAGAAAGGTAATTCCACTCCCCTCAGCCAGGGAGCATCTATGGGAGAAGTCAAAGCCAGGTGGGCCCCTTCAGCTGACGTAAGACCAAAGACCTGACACACAAGGAGCGCAGACAAAGCTGTCTTTATAATCATAGCCTGTCTTTTACACAATCATTTCATGTCAGTAGAAAATCGACCTGAATTCTTTTCCTCCAAATTTTTATTTTAGATCATCTCTGGATCTTAAAATTAAAATTTAAGCCATATTTTAAAATTACATTAAGTAATAAATCTTAAGATGAAAATTTAAGCCATTCTCAGCTATAAACTAGAATTAATGGAAGTGTTCCTGGCAGCCATTTTGAGTAACTGGTGGGCATCATCTCTCTAGACACAGAAGAGTTATTTTTATAGGCTTCACAGTGTGTTGGAAAAAATCCACATTGGTCTT
Source organism: Puma concolor (assembly GCF_028749965.1). Classification (NCBI taxonomy): domain Eukaryota; kingdom Metazoa; phylum Chordata; class Mammalia; order Carnivora; family Felidae; genus Puma; species Puma concolor. The sequence goes on from NC_141672.1 coordinate 49,374,995, forward strand.
ATATAAAAGCAATGGGTTTATATTTTATTTTAGGATTACAAAATCCATATAGATCTTAAAAAATACACACTTTTTTCCTAGGGTAGTTTTAAAGGTTTGGTGAATATTTATATTCTGCTTTTGCACATATACTGCCCTATATGCTTGGAATTCTTTGCGCCAATAAACTCCAGGGCACGTCCAGAAAAGGGAACTAGAAAGGCCAAGTGTAAGGGAGAATTATCACACCTTTCAGTCCAAAAAGATGAAGGCTGGAGGCAGAGAGGACTGATGCTTACTAAACCATAAAGAATAGGGTAGGGAGAGAACACCAAGGACTGTCCTCAAAATGAATCAAAGGTAGGTTTTGCATATATAAAAGAAAGCATGAAGCCACACAGTGGCTATTCATTCTATGGAAACCATTATCTAAAGAGATGTTTCAAGTAGAAAATAAAAAATAGGCTGGAGGATGATGAATTTAACAAGAGCTAAGCTAATGATTACGGGATTCCGGGAATGCCTCCTAGAAAGCAAACTTAGCTCCACACCACTCCCCCCTCCTCCCACCCCCCATCCCCGCAAAGTATTCCTAGTTGTTAATTTACAGTAAAGCTACTTCATGAGAAAGACAACCAGGCCTGTGGTCTGAACTATAAGTGGAGATTCTTCTGTTCTTTTTGAGAATGACAGCTTTGGCATGTGGTCATCTGCCCTCAACCCTTGCCTCTTGTAAGGTAAAGTGGTCCACACTCCTGAATTTAATAACTTGGGTATAAAAAAGAGAAGACACGGGGACTTTCTTCATTACCATGATCTGAATACAGAAGACCAGCATGAGACTGGTTCAGCAGTAGCATCATGGGAAGTCAGTATGCCCCCAGAATTTCATTAATACACTTTATGTCTAATGTACAATTCCATTCCATGGCTCACCTGAGATCTGGCTCTTCACAATATTTACTTTCTTGTAAAGTACTTAAGAAGAATAGCAGATTGATGTAGGAGGAGAGAATACCTATATCACTTCCAGAAATCTCCTTTTCATCATCCCTCCCACCTCCCTTCTCCCTTGTCTCATACAGGCAGAAAGGATGATAAAAGGCACAGCAGGGTATTGGCATGAAATAATCCCCAGGGTGGGAGAGGGTGGGGAGGTGGTCCCTTCAGAATCCCAACACCCTGGGTCACCTCATTGGCATGCTTTCCTTCTAGTGAGTGACTAGTTATGAGCCCCAGCAAGGGCATGTGAAAGCCCCAATTGAGAACACAGTAGGATTTAAGTAACCCATAAACCTGTTGTATACTCACTCCCTAGTCCGTCTTGGGCAGAAGCCTATCCATAGAACTAATCTTTCTCAGAAATAAAAGAGGGAAACCTCACTTATAATTCCCAACTGCATCATTAATAAAAATAAGAGCCAATGTCTAGGTAGATCTCCTTCCATTAGATTATTTTATTATGGAGGAGTGCTGGTTATGGAAAAATCATATAAAATAACTTAAGAATCATGAGAAAAACGAGTCCTCTATCTTCCCCCAAAAATGTACTATTAAATTTCAAATAGATCTGTAAGCCTTTGACTCTTCAACTGTGTATTAAAATGGAACAAAAGGACTCCTTTGAGGAGACAGAATTAAGCTTAGTTGATGGAAAGTAAAAACTCTTTGAAATTAAAGAGTTCCCTTTAAGGCCTTGGGGTTCTGAATTAAACTACATTCTCTTCTTGACCACCTTAGACATTTGTTTTTAATAAGTCTTTACAAAGTAAACAATTTAAAAAAGGACCTCAACTGTGTTTCTGACCAGCAAAATAAGTACAGATTCCAGATGTTTCTCATTTTTCTATGTCACTAATTCAAAGTCAGAAATCTCTTCTTTATTGGACATTTATTTAATCCTAATGTTTTATATACCTCTGTTCCAAGAATCTCCTTTCCTATCTCTGCATCCCTTCTCTCACCAAAGTCATCAATTTGTTAGATTTATTAGTCATAAATCTATTTATATCAGTATCTATATAAGATATTAGGGAAATTTCCTTCTCCCGAAATCTTTAAAAATTGGATACATGTTGTGTTTTGTAAGTTGAATAGAGGTTAGGGAGGTAAATCACCTTTCAGAGTTCTCTTTATGCCTTCTGACTTCTGATGCCTGCACTTGGGTCATCCCGTTGGCCTTTTGGATTTTGCTCTAAAGGGCTGATAGGTATTAGAGGAACTAATTGCAGACACTACTCTGTGCTCTCCTAGCCCTACAGGTCGGCCATGGATGATGGATTCCTACACTCTATCATGTATTTAATTCTACCTGGCCCCATGCTGGAGTTCCAGCAATGGCCAAGGAATTAAGAGAGCAGAGAGCTGAAAACAGTAAATCTCCATGGAAAATATAATGTAGTAGTGGTTGGAATCATGCAAGGGAGATACACTTGATCTCTCCCCTTTGTGCTTGTTTTTAATGGTATGAAGTCTAAGGTGACATTTTTGAATGTATAATTCTATTAATAATTTTTTAATCATAGCTAATATTTATTTAGCCAGGCACTGTGCTAAGTGCATCTAGATTATTTTCATTATTTCTTACAACAATACTAACAAGTAGATTCTTTCATTGTCTCCAGTTTACAAACGAGGAAACAGTCTTAGAGACTCCAATACCTACTTGCCCATGAAATATGCATGCTACAGAGAAGAAATCATGTAGATCTCTGCAAGGGAGGGATATCTTGAACAAAGGCATTTTGGGGGCAGCATTTAGCAATCACTTCAGAATGACAGCATAATTCATAGATTAGCAGACATTCATAGGTATGCACAGGATTACACCAAATTACATTAAGGCTGGTGGTGAAATGGCTGCTGGGAAGCTATCAAGACTGGCTTCCAGAATTAGAGATAACAAATACTGTTCAGACCTCAAACATATCCTAAACACTACAAGAGAACATGAGCTCCTTTTGGACCACACAATCCTTGCAGATGACTTCAGAGGTGAAACTTCAACACTTGCAGCCCAAATAAAAATATTAACTTGTAGGGGCGCCTGGGTGGCGCAGTCGGTTAAGCGTCCGACTTCAGCCAGGTCACGATCTCGCGGTCCGGGAGTTCGAGCCCCGCGTCGGGCTCTGGGCTGATGGCTCGGAGCCTGGAGCCTGTTTCCGATTCTGTGTCTCCCTCTCTCTCTGCCCCTCCCCCGTTCATGCTCTGTCTCTCTCTGTCCCAAAAATAAATAAAAAATGTAAAAAAAAAAAAAAAAATATTAACTTGTAAAGAGAATGTCCTACAGATATTAGGCATAAAAGGCAACCGTCTTAGAAAGTGGGCACCCTTTTCTAGATGTGTCTTATGTGACTACAGAGGTTTTCCTTCTAAAGCCTAAAAAAGGGATTTAAAAAAAGTTAATTAGTCGACAACTTCTACTGCATAGCTAATTTTGATGGAGTCCCATATTAGATAGCAATTAAGTTGTCATAAAGACAGTAATTACAGGTTTTAATGTAGTATGATTTTGTGACGCAAACTTGAGCTTGCTAAATGAGTAATGGATGAACTTGCAGGAAGGAGGAAAATACAATGGAGAAAAGAAAGGAAGAAGAGACATCAAATCCATCAAATCCCCATCAATCCAGAGGAGATATTTTCTGTTCCTTTGGTCCATAAAGCCCATCTAAAGCAGAGATTCTCAGACTTGTGTGTGCATCAGAAACACCTGGCAAGTTTGTTAAAGCACAAGGAAGGGCCCAAGAGTTTGCATTGCTAACAAGTTTCCAGGTGGCACTGATGCTGTTGGTGTGGGGACCAAACTGCCAGATCCACTAAAATAACTAGAGATCCTGCTGGACTTTTCCTAGTTCATATTCTAGACGTTTGTCCAGAGCTGACACATCTTTGGATTTTCTAAACTTGGGTTCCTTCACAACAAGCTTTTCAGGTTCACATTTAGTACTCCTTACCTGATGAAATTTGGTAGTTTCCAACCAGAAGAAGCCTCATGAGAAATAAAAAATGGATGTAAAGCCTGTTGAGAGAAATATAAGAGGCAATTAAGAAAGGAAATCCAAATTACTCTGTCATTGTAATTAATAGTAACTTTTGGATAAACACCATTATCCCGAAGATATATTCATTGTATTTTCCGCATTTGCTTTTTGTTAGCAACTTAAACAAATTTACAGATGAAGATGTAATTGGATCGACACAGTGACAACTAAAAAAAGACGTTTCATTATTTAGAAAATTCTATTGAATAGAAGGTGATAATTATATCAGAGATACAACTAAATTTTCTAAACAATGTTAACGTTTATTTTGACCCAAGTATTGTTTGCCTAAGTCAAGGCATTATTTTTAGTAACCAAAGCATTCTTTTTTTTTTTTTTTGCATTCCAAAATCTACTTCCTAATGTAATGAGTCCTGTTTACTTGGTAATGTTTTTCTTTTTTTTTTTTTTAACTACTGAATAATATGCAGAAAATGATGAGAACTGCGAAGTATCTGAAAGGCACATAGGTCGTTTTGTGAAAATAAGGAGTATGGAGAGAGAAAACATTTTCAGTAAAAGTGCTCTGTGAGTATCTTTTCAGTATTTCCCAGTAAGGAAGAAAATACTATGCTTTTCTTTGGTCAGACAGTCAATTCACATCAGAACTGGTCTGTTCACTTTTGCCTTTGGATTCCCCATCACATCAAGCTCAGCGGACTTAGGGATCCACAGGGGTATTGTTTCCACACTTCTCAACGTGCAAGTGGTACTGGCCAATTCAAACCAAACACTAGGCCCCCTCCCAGACACGTTTGTGGTTGCCCTGACACACATGCCTAGCTGTTCTGACTCTGAAGCCTGCTTCTGTTAGTGTAGAGATAACTTTAATGTCCAGCATACTGCAAAACTTGCTTGTGATGAGAGCCATCGCTTGGCCACCCATCGGGACAAAGATAGCGGTTGGTCATTTCTGGAGTTTCAGTGCTTGCTCCATTTCTCCTCCCAATGCATTCATTTCTGGATTAAGGTTGACTGCAGCTCATGATTCTGCTGCTTCAAATCGTTCTAAAATAGCCCAAGAAGTTCTGACTTGTGAATGTGAAACATGAGTTCGGCCTTCTCTAAGTGAGCCTACCATTCTCTTACTGCCTAAACCAATGGCAGGTTTCCTGCAGACAAGAGTTGGCTCAGAAAACTTTTTGAAGTCAGGACTTACACAGGACCACATCACCTCCATTGGATAATATACATTCTACAATATTTTTATTCTAGAAAAGGCATGATGAACTCATAACTATTCTACTAACTGCTTTCTTCTTAAAAATTTATAGCAAGCCAGTGCTTCTCAGCTCAGCAGGGCACAGTGCCCACAGACTTGGATTTGTTCGCTTGCCTAGGCTAGAAATTCAGGAACGTCAAGATACTCAACTCATTTCTAGTATAACTATGTATTTGTGTGTCAGCAAAGGCTATCCTCTTTTTCCTTTACTGAAAAAAAAAAAAACAACTGCAAATGTTTATTGAACTTTGAGGCTGGCATAAAAGAACTATTAGATTATGGTTTTTGTCCTGGAATTATTTATAATGAAGTCTTAATATAAGATCTGCACATGTGAAATAATTACAAACAAGGAGAAAGAGGACAGAGTTTATTTAGCATGGACTGTTTAGTACAGACCATACAGATATATGATGTCAGAGAGTTGGGGACAACTTTAGGAAGTTGATTTAAGTGATTTAAGTTGATTTAGAAGTGATTAAAGTAGATTAAAGGATACATAAGATTTGTATAAAAAGATAAGTGGTCTTTCTCTGTGTTTTATTCAGAAAACGAATGCGTGCATTTATACTATTTAATCTCACTCACTAAATATCTTTATAGGGTGTCCAGAAACCTCAAAATGGTCACCAGTGGGCCAAAGAGCTTTTTACTTGACCATCACTTGCCATGTTTTCAAAGAAATTTGAACTAGTTACCAACGTTAACAAGTTGAACGATTTTACATTAAAATGTATAGATTTAGATTTTCTCTTGACAATTGGACAGTTTATCAAAACCTGGGATATATTTCTGCCTGGTAACAATGAATTACAGCTGAGTAAAACCCACCCCCATTGGACAGGGCACTGACTTTCTGCTCTCCACTGCCCAAACAAATCCCCCTAACTTCTCTCACCTAACATGCTGTGCTCATGTAGATCCCCTATCTGGCCTCTGTGGGCATTTGAGCTTATGACCCTGCTGTACGTTAATAGGGCCTCCCACACAGAGAGCTGTGATATATGCTCCACTTCAATCAATTCGGTCACAATCAGTGATCCTGTCCTCTCAGCCTCACTTTAGAATGTTCAAGCAACTTACACACAGAAGGACACTGTATAAAATTGTTCTCAATCCACAGAGGAAAATATCATGGACAACATACACAAAGAGTCGAACTTTGGATTCTGTAAGTACGCTGGTGATCATGATTCAAAATGTATGTTCTCTAGTGGAGGTTACCAGGCTATGTTCACATATGAAGGATGGATGCTCCGTTAGCTCCTTCAGGTCACTTACTATAGGAAGATCCATGCAAAGCGTATGTTATGCATGAAAATTTGGAGTGAGATAGTAGATAAGTTGAGGTTGATTATTCTCTTCCAGAAAATTTACCTATTTCACAAAGATTTTTATTTAAACAGAGTTGTTCCTATGTATTTGAGATATAGTCAGATCTACCTATAATATAGCCCTGTGTGTCCCAAAGTAAGGCACATCTGTATGAATATTTACTGTGGGCAACCAATTCCTTCTGGTATGCTCTGAGGAAATGTACAGAGCACCCAATGGTCAGGCAATGCAAGCAACATGTGTTAGATCTAGAATGAGTTCCATACTTGTATTGGAACAGTCATTCATTTATTCACCTGGTCATCCCAAATGTGTTTACTTCTTTAGCCCAGCCCCGTGGGCTTTCTCTTGGCTCTTCTATTAACTAGCTCTGTGAACTTGTCGAAATCCATTAACCTGTCTCGGTTTTGGTTCCTCAGATGAGAAAGGCATATTAAATGATCTCTGAGGTCCCTAAAGATAAAACATGCCAAGTTTTCAGAAGAAGGTGCCTAGGGTAAAGGGAGGCAATCTGTTCTGACTTAGGAATCAGGCTGCAATCCTTTGCACATAGACATCGCTGCCTAGCCTGCCAGTGTGCAGGCCAGGTGTGGTCTCATACCCAGCTTGTGCCCACCAGTAAGCCCACACTGGTGTTTCATATCCAGCTTCCTTTCTGTTTGGCCCTATAGTCTAATGGTAGATTCCCTGGGATTTCTGGTTCTGATATATACTTTATCACTGATGCTCATGTTCCCCTAGGAAGTCTTTTCCCTTTTTAGCTCAGTCTCATCTTGTTGACTTAGAGGATGAGATTTCATCCTCCTTCTTTGAGGCTACCTGGGAAGAGAAGAGGGGCCAACTTGTAATACCTCTTAAGATGGAAAAGTTACAGAAAACATTACATTAAATATTTGAATTGCCTACAGTTTTAAGAAAAAAGGAAAGGAAATTCTGTGCTTTTTCTTATTTTTTATTCTTTTCGAATCTCACCTTTTCTTAGCAAAGATAGAGATTCTCCTATAAAATAGGTGTTGGGGCAAGAGAGCACGAAAGGAAAGGGTCCCTTTAGGGACCAGGCATCTGGGGGGGGGGGGCAGGAGTGGCTGATTCTAACTGTATCAGCCGATTATTTAGAGTAGAAGTCTGCCCCTGAAAGACCCTGGGGAGTTGTTGTCACTGCTACCCTCTTGCCCAGTGGATATTTTTTTATACTTTTATTTTTTTTAAGCAATAGATACTTATTGCAGAATAATTATATCTTCAAAATATAAACAAATCCTCTAAGCCACCCCAAGAGTTATACAGTTAACATTTTGATGTCTATACTTCCAACAAATATAAACATGTATATTATGTAGAGTTTTTAAAAAATGGGATAATATACGGGCTCCTGGATGACTCAGTCAGTTAAGTGTCTGGTTCTTGATTTCAACTCAGGTCATGAAAATGGTGCATGAGATCGAGCCCCATGTCAGGCTCTGTGCTGACAGCGTAGAGCCTGCTTGGGATTCTTTCACTCCTTCGCTCTCTGCCCCTACCCTGCTCACACTCTCTCTCTCTCCATCTCAAAATAAATTTTTAAACATGGGATAATATATTCATATACATATATATGTATGAGCATACGTATACATATTACATACGTATATACCATATGCATACTGTATATGTATTTATATCATATACATTGACTATACACACATTATTTTGTAAACTTCTTACTTCACTTGATATGTTATAAAATTTTTTCTATTCCTGTAAATATGGAATTTCAAATAATTTGTAGTGAATGTATCATTCTCCATTGTGTTGGCGTATTACAATTTATGTAATCAGTCCTCTATAACTGAGCATTTAGACCTTTCTTCCCCCCATTACTAGTGTAATGCAGTTGGTGGAAAAAGTCTTTTTTTTCTTTTTTTTTTTTTAGAGAGAGGGCAAGAGCATGAGCAGGGGAGGGGGCAGAGGGAGAGGGAAAATGAGACAGAAAGAGAGAGAGACAGAGAGAGAGAGAGAGAGAGAGAGAGAGAATCTCAAGCAGGCTCCACAGTCAGAGCGAAGCCTGATGGGGCTCGATCCCATGACCCTGGGATCATAACCTGAGCTGAAATCAAGACTCTGACACAAGCAACTGAACCACCCAGGTGCCCCATGGAGAAGATTCTTTTAAAGCCTCTGGAAGAATTCCCAAGGCAGAAGAGGCAAAAATGGATTGTCCTCCTTGATAAAAAAGCAGGCATTCTGATGTTCTAGGGACAGGAGAAAAGAAGGGGTGCTGGGCAGAATCTGAGTTTCTGAGGTCCTGAGACCAGGCACGAATCTATATGTTAGAGAAAATAGGTTTCTAAGAAATTCCCAAAGACTTTTAAATCCAGGGCAATCTGTTATCTAATATTGACCGTCTATTGTGCCAGGCTGTGATGAAACTTTCTCCTGTGACCAACTGCTTTTTCTGGGAGACTTTGGGAGGGAAATTAAAATAAGTAACAGGCTGTGTTACTCATTTGAGTTGGCAAAGGGCAGAAAGACACAAAGCTGTAGGATAAACTCTATAAGTGTAATTAAGAACCTCATGCCATTCAGGAAATAGGATAAGAGGTGCACAGAGGAAATGTTACTACTCTGAGAAGCCTTGGAGGTGGCGAACACTGAGCTCCTCCAGCAGGAAGAGGACTTGAGTCATTTTCTTGCAATACTAAAGTTAGAATGACTCCATGAACACAGAGTGTTTGGATATGCCTAGGCAGCTAACACAACACTGAAATGAAAATCCTTACATGTTTATTGACTAAATTCCAATTTGTGAGTTTTGAATTTCCAGATTAGAAATAAAACTCATGGGCGCCTGGGTGGCTCAGTCAGGTGAGTGTCCAACTTTGACTCAGGTCATGATCTCGCAGTTTGTGACTTTGAGTCCTGCACCAGGGGTGCTGTGTCAGCGTGGAGCCTGGTTCAGTTTCTCTGTTCCCCTCTCTCTCTTCCCCTCCCCTGCTTGTGCTTTCCTTCTCAAAAATAAATAAATATTGGCAAAAAGAAGTAAAACTCATCTACTTTTCTATATCTTTCTCCCTCCTATTCTTTCCCTCAGCCATTTTCTCTTTGTTTTTTTCCTTTCTTTTCTCTTAATTAAAATAAAATACCTTTTCATTAGGTGATCCATTCATACTGTACAAGATTCAAAAGCGAGAAAAGGATAAAGGAGGATAGGCTAAATCATGACTATGTAAGCCTACCTTGCTCTTCATTGGAGTCAATGAATGCTATCTGGTTGTATATTCTTCCAGATGTTCTAAGCATACACAGCATGTATGAATAACAGCCACTCCCTTTCTGTTTCCACAAATAGCTGTGTACTCCACAAAGAGTTTGTGGCTTGCTCTTCTCATTTAAAGGCCACTTTCTTTTTTTTAAGTTTATTTATTTTTGAGACCGCGAGAGACAGAGCATGAATGGGGGAGGGGCAGAGAGAGAGGGAGACACAGAATCGGAAGCAGGCTCCAGGCTCTGAGCCATCAGCCCAGAGCCCGACGCGGGGCGGGAACTCATGGACCGCGAGATCATGACCTGAGCTGAAGTTGGACGCTTAACCGACTGAGCCATCCAGGCACCCCTTGCTCTTCTCATATAACATACTTCACCAACGGTTCCACATTCATACACATAGAGCTGCTCAATGACTGTATTTGTAATCCAGTCCAAATGAACATAAATAATTTATTTTGCCTTTCCTTTTTCAGATGAGAATTAAGGTTGCTTGCTTTTTTTCCCCAACAAAAAATTCTTCTGTAGTCTTGGACATACGGTTTTTTCATTATGTATGAGAATATCTATCTGATAAAATCCTAGGAATGGAATTGATGAGTCACGGTGTCTGTATATTTAAACTATTGATAAGTATGGTTAATTATCCTCCAAAGAGGTTGTATCAATTTGCACACCTACTACAAATGTATGAGAATATCTCTTTCCTTACACCTTAATCTAAATAATGTTACTGATTTTTAAATCTTTGCTCATCTGATAACTGAAAATTAGTGTGCCATTTTAATTTGCATTTTCCTATTATAAGTGAAAGATAACATTTTTAAAAGACCTTTAGTTCCTATTTATTTGTTCATTTTTACATTGTATTATTTGGTTCTTTCTTTTTGGCTCATAGGAGTTCTCTACATATTATAGAAATTAGTTCTTTTACTATATAAATTATAGCAGATATTTCACCTGCTTTGACTTTTAACATTGTATATGTGTATTTCAATGGAATAGAAAATCTTATTTTTTGAGTAGTTGAATTTACTCTTTCTTTTATGCCTTCTTTTTGTTGTTTGGGTTTTTTTGGGGGGGGGTCATTATTTTTACCCTTCAAGAATTAAAAAAAACCTCCATTCATATTTTCCTCCAGGACATTTATGGTTGCCTGGTTATACTTCAATCTTTGGCTCCATCTGGAATGTATTTTGGTATATTCCTCTTCTTCTCCTTACAGTTCCCTTCTCCTCTTTTAGGTTTAGGCAAGTTGCCAAGGAGATTTAATGGCCTGGGTGCAGTCCTTCCCTCTCTGGCCCACTTCCTCACTGAGAGACCCAAGGAAAGAATTAGCTGCTCCAAGTTTTGGTTGAAAGGCGATGTGGGGCATGGAGACTGGAGGAAATGGAGACTAGGGATGGGACGGTCACAGGAGTCTCTATACACTTCTTCTGAGAAGAGTTCAACAGCTTCCAGTTTAAAGTTTGAGAATAAAATTTCTCGATTCCCAGATGTATTCTTTAAGCTTTACTGCTTAAACCATTTTCTCTATGAATTTCTCCACAGAGGACAGAAAGTGTGGAAATGAGATGGGATTAAAGAGAAAACAGCTTGAGGGGCACATGGGTGGCTCAGTTGGTTAAGTGTCCAACTCCTGATTTCGTGTCAGGTCATGATCTCGCGGTCTGTGGGTTCAAGCTCTGCATCGCGCTCTGTGCTGAAAGCGCGGAGCCTGCTTAGGATTCTCTTTCTCCCTCACTCTCTGCCCCTCCCCACTCACTCCTCTATCTCTTTCTCTCTCAAAAATAAATATTTTTTAAAAGAAAATAGTTTGGATATAAATAAGAACTTACTGATAGAGAAACCTACAACAGGTTGGAAAGCCATGTGTCTTGAAAGATAGAGTTGAAAACTTGTCCTGGAATAGGAGCCCTTAAAACCCTTTATTTTATGGTTTTATCAGCTTTCCCATCAGGAAACAGACAATTTTAACACACAGGTATCATGTACATTAATATCTATAAGCCTAACACCATTAAGAAAAGAAGTTGCAGAAATATAAAGTAGCATTATCACAGCTATGTTTTTGATAGGTTTTGTAGCATGTTTTAGAGTAAGAGTATTTTCTGTCCAGCTTGAAAGTTGAAGAAATTCAGGAGAGGGTGGATAGATGAGCCATTGGTCTTAGTACCACCTTATATTGATCTTGGCCAAGTTACTCAAATCTCAGAGAAGAGACTTGATGATGAAGTCAATTAGGCAAATATTAGAGAGTATCCAGACCAAGAACCAGTGGCTAGCCTAAAGGATTTTAACCTTTTGTATTGTGACCCTCAGAAAGACATAAGTTTTCCATTTTGGTCCAGAATAACACTACACACGAGACTGAAATTAAAGTTACATGAAATGGTATTAACCTTTACTTCATGCATTCTGGTATTTTCTATTTCATTCCATTCCATTCCATTCCATTCCATTCCATTCCATTCCATTCCATTCCATTCCATTCCATCCTGTTTCTTTTAAAAATTGTAGGTCAAAACACACTAAATGGATTTATCAACCATTTGACCTTCAGTTTGAAGAAAGCCAGGCTAACGGAAAATGAACATTCACCTAACCTGACATAGATTTAGAACTAATTGTCATATATTAAAAGCTTCCCTTGGAAGTCATATAAATAAAGCTTGTAAGTAACTGTACCATATATAGATGTCATATATTTTCAGCTCCATTTGAAAAGAACACAATGTGTTTTGGAGCACATCATCTGTAGAATCCAGATAATTATTTAGAATAAATTAAAACTCATAACCTAGGTAAAATATAAAATCCACACATGATTGCCTCACAGCAATAGCTGTCATAACTTAGGAATAAGTGATTTTCTGACCAACTGGAACTTTAAATAAATTCAACCAATTAGAACTCATGCTTCCATCATTTGATGATCACGTATAGTTGCCTATTCATATCAGTGACCACAACTCAGGCACTAGTCCTTAGCAAGAAGGGTTGTTTCTTTCAGAGTATTTAAAACCAACTCCCCCCCCCAATCCCTTTCAGCAGGTAGCCTACCATCCATTCTTAAACAGCTCAACTATAGCTGCCCCTCAATGGTTTACAGTGGTAATTGGCAGGTTTACACTAAGCAACTTCCAATGGAGAGGTCATATCAGTCTCTGGTCATATCAGTCTCTGGTCATCAGTCTCCAGTCATATCAGTCTGGGAGAAATACAGAATTTGACCATTTAATTTCCATTGTTCAGAAAGTTGCCAGACTTGTCCTGCCTGGCAGTGGTGTCAAGAACTTTCAACTTCCTTGGCTCCACCTCCTCTCTGCATGTGCAGAGCAGAGCAAAGGGAGGAGGCCCCATAGCAGTGTCATCCGAGGAGCCAAACAGAGGTTTGGGTGTGGAGTGAACAATTGCTTTTGAATTCTAAAACCTTTTCCACAGAAGTTTTCACTCATGACTTACTGACTTGACAAATCGGAAGTTAAGCGACAGGAACAGGTCTGCAACTATTCCTTTGCAAGATAATTTCCCCGGGTTTTTTATTCTCTACAAATACGTTCATAGGGGACATGCACACATATTTTTCCTATATTTTTAGAGACTATCATACACGCTAATAAACTTGTTCCTATAAGTGACATGGTACCTGATTTGAGCAAGTACAAACTCCTACACATAAGTGAAGTCACTCTGTAACTAGTAGGTGAGCTCCTTATTTAAACATATGCTTTCCCTTATGCTTGGAAGAAGGATGTTGCCCTGAGGCCTTTCAAAAAGGGCTCTTGACCCCTCTTTCTAAGGCTGTTGTTCTACTCTTCAGAGGAAGGTTGTTAATTATATCCTTTAAACCATCTATTATTCTGACCTACCTCAGTCCATAATCTCTTCTGTCAAAGTTGTCCTTGGTTGGCTCTCTCTGGAACCACAGAGCTCTATGCTCAAAATGGAGGCCTTTTAATCTCCTTGGGTCCCCACTTGTTGCTCCATCTTACCTCCTCTCTTCTCAAGGGGGCAACTTTTTTTTCATCTCATCATTTAAAAGTCATAAGAAAGAGGGGAGCCTGGATGGCTCAGTCAGTTGAGCATCCAGCTTCAGCTCAGGTCATGATCTCACGGTTCGTGCGTTCGAGCCCTGCATTGGGCTCTGTGCTGACAGCTCAGAGCCTGGAGCCTGATTCATATTCTGTGTATCCTTCTCTTTCTGCCCCTCCCCCACTCACTCTCTGCCTCTCTCTCTCACAAATAAACATTAAAAAATTTTTTTTTAAGCCATAAGAGATTTTTGTCTAAAACAAGGTTATGCAATTTCCTTTCCAGATTCATTATTATAGAGAGGAAACTGAGGATCTGAGACAAACTGAAATCATGTAGTGCCTCAAAGATCAAAGACACCAACATGAATGCATTTTCTCTCACTCTAATGAGTAGACTACCCTTTAGGAATTAAAATGCTTATAAGTCATGACAAATATGAGTACAGTGCAGGGAGAGACTCAATAAAATGGAATGTGGCCAAAGGAGGATTGAAGAGAAATTAGGGCTTTTCTGTGGGGTGTTAAGTGATGTTGAGTAAGTCTAGTATAAATAATCAATATAGCTATAATAAATGCAATCAATATATAGCTGCACTTCCAAGAAATTTTCCATAACAAAAAGTTTAAGCACTGGTTATAAAACAATTATTTTCAAGAGGCAAAGGCAGTGAGAACCTAGAAGTTTTACAACTTGCAATTCTAAGTTATTTACCTTGTAGGAATTCTGAAAATCTGTTTTCAAAAATCTGTTTTGAAAATATTTTTTCAAAAATCTTTAAATGTACAGTTATAAAACCTTAATATTTGTGAAGAAACCTGGACTTTCCAAGCTCAGTTATATCAAGCATTTCCAATAGCCATTAGTATTGTCATATACTGATCTCATATACTTTCCTCATATACTGTCATATGCTGTCCTCATATACTTTATCTTCATCTTTCTTACTACTTATCATTACTGAGATACACATGTAATCAAAATTGCAACCACTATAGTCTTTTTTCTTTCTATTGTGGCTCTAGCTCTTGATAGGTATGATTTATATGGATGATGCTACTTTGAAACATATTTAAAGCATGTATAAAATTTTTTTGACACATTGAGAGGTGGGATTTTCTACTCCTTCCCTTGAGTTTGGGATGTAAGCAATATTCTATTCTATGGAAATGAGACTGTATAAGGCTAGGTCAGCAAAGGCCATGCAGCCTCCTCCTGGTTCTCTTGGGATATTCACTCTTTACACTCAAGTATGAAGTCTGGCTATCCTGAGACTGTCATGCTGAGAGGGTCTACTTTTTGGCACTTTGGCTAATTGCCCTATGAGCGCCCAGCCTGAAATCATCAGCAACCACTAGACATGTCAGAAAGAAGCCTCAGAATCAATCATTTCAGCCCCTAATCATCAAGTCACCCCCAGCCCTTGGGTCTCCCTTGCTGAGGGCCTTGACCTTATGTAAAGAGATAAGCTATCCTTACTGTGTCCTGTCTGAATTCTTGACCCAGAGAATCTAAGGGCATCACAAACCATGGTTTTATGCCACTAAGTTTTGGGGTAGTCTGTTATGCAGCAATAATACCTAGAACATTCCCTAATCACTATGATACAAATTGTATTTAATTAATCTACCATGTTTAATTCAATTCAGGTTATAAAATTTTATGCTGGAGGAAAGCTTTTACTGATTCAAATCTTCTTGGTAATATGTTTTCCCAGCCCATTATGATTTGTCATTGCACAAAAATTCTACTTGGGTAAGAGGATGGGTAGAGGGAGGGAGAAAGAGAGGGAAGAGAGAAGATGACTTGGATGTTCTTTTATAAGAAGTAAAATGAGCAGCTTTATCTAGGCTAACACTTTAGGGGTCTCATACAATCACCATGCACAATTGACTTGCACTCTTAGTTATTCAGAACAGTTTTGGCACCAGGATTTTAATAAATTATGACTCCAGAGTGCTTATACCTGGGCCAACTTGAAGATCCCAGGGTGCCATGTGGCCTGAACAATGCTCCTGCCCTCCTTCACTAGCTGATGAATGGCATCACGTATGACTCCTGATGAGATCTAGCTCTAATCTCCTAATCTACTTCCATTAGTCCCCAGATCTAGGCAATTTCTGGTTAATATTTACATTCTGATTAAGAAAGTAAGATATTCATTTTTAGATCATGGAACCCATGGACCTGGGGATGGGGCAGGATAGAGATATGGAGGTGAGTGATGGATATTTACTTTGCAGTGCTCTACGCCTCTCAAATTGTCATTTTTCAACTCATCTTGAAATTGAAGAAGCAATTTGTGCTAGACTTGGGCCCTGGAAGACTTATAAAATAAGCCAAAGTGAGAATCTTTGATTTGGGCCAAATTCTACAGACTAAGAAAATAAAGTGAATTGGCAATGCTGGAAATAACAGTTTTATAAAATGATTTAACACCAGGATCTTTCTACGAAATCAAATTTCCTAGGAAAGATGAACTAATATATTATTAATTTTTTCCCAATTGGGATAAGGTTACAAATGAATCTATAGTGATTTCTTCCTTTTTCTTTTGACTGAATTATGATACTAAAAAGCCCAATTAAAATAGCCTGAAAGGATCATCATTCAGAAGATTTTGATGTTCATTTTCACTGAATAAAGTTGGCATATCCATTAACATGGAAACCTCCTCTCCAAGGAAGAGAGTGCTCTTGAATTCAAGATTATTTTTCTGGAACTCATCAGATCAATGCTAGGTTGGGGTCGTTAAAAAACCACCTAAGCCTATCATCAAATGCAACCTAATCTTTCCCTACAAATCTATGGATGTTTACCTACAGCTGTTACTTAAATGCATGATTCACAGCTTCCGACTCAGTTTCTACAAAGGATACTTGTTTCCCTCTACTCTAAGCACTGGTAGTTTATAACACATTCCTAATTTTGGGCCACAACAGGCTCTAGTACAAAGAAGGTTCCTTCCACTGTTGAAGGGATTTTCAAATTGAATTGTTTGCTTTTACTTAATTTCATATTCTAGCACTTAATGATTAAACATACCTTTTCTGTAATAGGCTTAGGGTTAGAGGCCACAAGAGGAAGACTAGACTGATAGTCTAGGAAATTAATGTTGTCATTCATATAAAGGAATCACAGTTGCAGTAATTTCTTTCCCCTATAGTCACACATGGTTAGCTATATGAATTTGCCTGAGTCACCCCTGGAAGGCAGCTGGTACAAATGGCTCTTCCAGAAGGACTTCATTTGAAAAGAGTTACCTAGATTCAGAGGGCAAATATTCTGTGCTCAGAATTTAGCTCAGTTTTACCCCAAAATTGTGACCCTTCCAATTGAAATGGCAAACTGCTAAACCATAGTCTTCTGATGGTGGGGAGAGGGGCTTAAGAATATGGTCTTCATAGATGTGAACAATTCAAGATTAATTTCATTCAGCAAACTCTGTTTTTAAAGTACAAACATCAGGTTACTTTCTCCCTAATACAAAGATGATGGACTGGAAGCTTTTATCAAGGAAGGACCAAGAGTAATTTTGGAGTTTGGAGAAATCCATAGAAGGACAAGTCAGAGAAGTATATGGAAAGGACCCCATTGGGTTGACTCTGGATGCCTAAAGAAAAGAGGGATCAGTGCAAAGGAGTGGGATTTATCAGAGATCACCTGCCCACTTGGCCATTACATAAAACTCATCAGGGTTGAAAACTCTCCCCATGCTTCTTCTGACACCCTGTTGCTGACCTGCGTGAATATCACTACATTTATGACTATTACTGCTCCATTCATGTGGTTTGTTATATAAATACATAGGACATTGACATGAAAGCTTTCAAGAGTTTATCAGAGAATATTTAAATAAGTATAGAATTAAACTTAGTTTTGGGTTGGTTTATGCCCATTTCATTGTGATAGGTGAATTTCTGCTTTCTCACACCTAGATTGTGATATAGAAAAAAAAGATGCAAATATAGATCAACACATATTTATTCCACATCAATAATGTATTATAGATTCCTAGTGTGTACTCTAAGTGAACATTAAAAAAAATCTAAAACATAATCCTCAGAGAAGAGCTTCAAAATACAGAGTCAAAAAACTAACAAATATCATAAAGTGGAGACAACAAAAAATAATAAATTACTATTTACCTAGTCAAGACTCTAAATAAGCCTAAAAATGGCTGTATATATCATCTAGTTCTTTCTACTTATAAAGATAAACTCACGTCTTTAAAACTTCCTGAAAACATGTTTCATCAGTTTATGTAGCCCACTTATACATGCAGGTTCAGGGAAGCAGCTGAGCAGATGGCAGGAGTTAAATGCACACAAAGAAAATGGATATCTTATTTCTTTTTAATTAGAGAAAGATTAATGAAGGAGATAGAAAATATTCAAAGGAAGGTACTTGTGGGTACTGAAATTGGAATCTCCAGAGAGTGGAAAATTCAAGATAAAGTGGATAAAGAAAATGTCTGAAATGGCCAAAGAAAGCACAGAGGTCTGAGGAAAGCTGGTGGGGGAGAACTGTGAAGGATGCCAGAGGGGACACCAGCATGGTGATGGAGACTCTCAGTCTGCCTGAGAGTCAATCCCAGGGGAGCTGGCTTTCTTTAAAAACCAGAAAAAAAAAAAGTACGTAGAACCCACCACCAGATGATTCTGAATGGATTGGTTGGAACTAGGGCCCAAGAGTCTGCATGATAACATGCAGTCTGAGTGTTTCTGATGCAGTTGGTCTAAGGACCAAAGTCCAAGAAACGCTTGGAAAAGATGACTGCTGGAGCCTCACAGAAGAGGGCAAAAATTAATGACCTTTAAAGAGAAGCAGAGGGGGGAAAAGATGATATTTTCTTAGTGGACTTACAGATCTTATTTCTCCCCTGAGTGAGAGCTGGCACATTCTCTAGGATCAGAGAGTAGATACCAAAGCAAGTGAAATACTGGTCATGCCATGTGTGCATGCAACTTTTCTTCCCTAGCAACTTCATTTATCTCTAACACAGTCAAGCTGGGAAATAGGGCAAAAAAAAATGTTTCAGCGTGGAAAAAACTGACTTAAGCAAATCCACACACAGTTCTCATAAAATAACTCCTCAGGGCCTTGCTTCAAGCTTATTTATTTTTGTTTTAGAGATGTCTAAAAACTTGGCTATTGGATTTCTTAGCTTAAAGCAGTTAAAATCATAAAATTTGGCAAGGAGAGGTGCAGGGCGTGGTGGGGCAGGGGTGGTGCTAGAGGCACAGACATAGGTGGCAGAAAGAAATAATAGCTGACACTGAAGACATCCTGATAGTAAAGAATATGAAAAGCAGACAAAAGAACTCGTTTGGAAGAGGGGCAAAATTTCTTCAAATGATTAATAACACCTAAGATCTAGTGTGTTACTGTATGTTATAGCAACTAATATTCATAATGGTGATCTCTAAGTAAAAACGTAAAATTGCTAAACTATGTTTAAAATATTTTGCTGAAAATGGCATGGAGGTATGACATTTTTGAAGAGTTCCTATTTAAAAAGGCTACAATTTCAGAGATATCAGCTTCGGTAATCAGCTTTGAGATAATCAGCTTTGGTTTTGCATATTATATATTCAGTTATTTATTTGCTCATTTATCACCTTCCTTATAGCATGCAAGGTATCACGCAAAGTGCCAGGAGAAAATAACATGGTCCCTCAAAAAGCAAAATTCTAGAGTCTGGAAATGCAAGCATCTTGGTTTAGAAGAAAGGTCAGAGATCTCTATGTGGATCTGGAAGCCACTTATGCAGAAATTTCAGTTGAAGTCACAGGAGTATGGTGCAGAGAGCAGAGAGGAAAACAAGGTAGCTCAGGGTGGAGCCAGGTGATGGCTTCACTCTCCAGTGATAAACAAGGCATTACCATACTATGTTACATGTAAGTTACATTTCAATCCTCATACAACTGGGATGGACTATGAATTGGGAAATTTGGACACAATTATGGACTAAATCTTTGAAAGAGTTTTGTCCAACGTTCCTCCTCACTCCCTTGCCCACCAAGGACCTGGTCTAGATGCATAATAGGATCAAAAATAAGAGTTGCTGAGAAAGACAAGCCTGACTGAGCCTCTGTCTGATGAAGCAATTAAGCAAATGTCACCACAGAGCACATTTCCGCGCTGAAGGCTTCACTCTGATCATTAAGGCTCTCACCTACTCAAATGTACAATTTTGCAAAGTAAACTGGTGTTATGAAATGTTTTGACACTTTGAAGAAAAAGAAATGCCATCTAATTGTTCAGAGACTGATAGGAAGAATAAAGTATATGAAAAGATAAAACGTATAGTGCATTAATATACCAGTCTGCTAAGCTGAGCAAACAAAAGCTTTCTAAAAATTACCGCGATGTTTGTGGGTGGGAGGAAGTAGTAATTACAATGGTGTATTCTGAGCTTGCTGTGATGTCCTGTCAAGCCTCCTGCTAAGTCACAGGAGAAAAGAGTTAAACGTTAATTCGTACACCAGATGTATGGAACACCAACTATAAGGAAGGCCCTTTGGTAGTTATGTGGGAGACACAACAGTAAATAATATTTAGCCCTGGCTTTGAAAGAGCTTATGAGTAGCTGAGGTACAAACAAATGACTACATCGGAAGGCAGGGAGTGATTACAGAGTGACTTTGCACATCTCCTGTTCCAACCTTCAAACAAATCATCCAGAGAGTTTTGATCTTACATACGATGTAAACCCAACCCAATGTGTAATTAAGTTAGTGGCAATTTCAATAGTTTTATCTTTTCTTTAATATATCGCTACTATTTATCAGTTGTCTTTTTAACCAGGAGCAGACCACATCAGTATCTAGATAAAGCTACAAATTTATGAGTGCTTAGAACTAATCAGTTCCAAAGGCAGTTTCTACATGGCCCAGTTGTAAAAATCAAAGGCCTGTGATTTATATATACAGGATACATATTTACACAAAATACATCTTTATATTTATGTTAATATACTTATAATTATATATTTATTTTATGTAATGAGTAATATAATAAATATAAATGTAAAATAAAACAAATATCTATATTTCCTTATAACTAAATATCTAAATATAGTTATATATGTTCGTATGTATAAATATTGCCTGGCACATAGTAGACAGTCATTATTTACCTGTTAAATGAATAACAGAACATAAAATATGGATTAAATTTGCTATGAACTACCTGAGTTGTATATTTATGATGTGCATTCATTGCTATTATTTGAAATTGTTAAAAATATCACATTATTTAGATAGACATCATCAGTAGAATTCTTCCTTGGAAATTAAATGCTCTCCCACATGTATCTGAAGATTACATGCTCAGCGAGAAAGTCTAGGGAATAATGTTTTGCCAGATGACAGACATCTGGTGGCCCTCAGGTAAAACGATGCCTAGTGATGCCATTAATAACCTTTTAACCAAGAAAGCTTCTTGAGGAAAAAAAAATGCACTGGAGAGATAGTTCACATTATGCGGACTATTAGTGTTAGTGTTTCCTAGTTCAGACTTGGATGCTAGTTTTAATAAAGTTTTTAGACTAGTCTTAGATTTACAGATAAATTGTGAAAATAGTACAGACAGTTCCCACATACCTCAGGCCCAGTTTCCGCTATTATTAACATCTTACATTAGTATGGTATATTTATCACAACTAATGAACTAATATTGACATGTTATTATTAACAAAAGTCCATACTTTACTCAGTTTTCTTTAGTTTTTACCTAGTGTTCTTTTTCTGTTCCAAGAGCCCATCATGGATACCACATTACGTTTATCTCCTTGGGCTCTTCTTGGTTGGGGCAGTTTCTCAGACTTTCCTTATTTCTTAATTTTTTTTTATTAATTTATTTTCAAGTTAGTTAGCATACAGTGTAGTCTTGGCTTCAGGAGTAGAACCCAGTGATTCATCTTTTACATATGACCCCCAGTGCTCATCCCAAAAAGTGTCCTCCTTAAAGTCCATCACCCGTTTAATCCGCTCCCAGCACCCCTCAGTTTGTTTTCTATATTTAAGAGTTTCTTATGGCTTGCCTCCCTCTCTGTTTTTATCTTATTTATTTTTAATGACCTTGACAGTCATTTTATAGAATGCCTCTTTTTGGGGTTTGTCTAACATTTTTTTCATGATCAGACTGTGGTTATGGGTTTCTGTGAAGAACACCACACATGTGGTACCATTTTCATCACATCATATCAAGGATATATAGTATCAACATGGTATCACTATTGATGTTGATCTTGATCACTTGGTTGAGGTAGTGTTTGTAAGGTTTCTCCACTGTAAAGTTACTCTTTCTCCTCCTTTTCATACTGTACTCTTTGGAGAGAAGTTACTCTGCATAGCCCCCCCTTAAGGGATGGGGAGTTATGTTCCATCATCTTGAGACCAGAGCATCTACATAAACTACATGGAATTTTTTGGCATGGGGAATTTCTTTCTTCTCCTTATTTATTTATTCAATCATTCATTTATATCAGTATGGACTTATGGATATTAATTTTAATTTTGGATATTAATTTTAATTAATATTTAATCCAAATACCATATCATTTTGTTGCTCAAAGTGTTCCAGCTTTGGTCATTGGGAGCTCTTTTCAACTGGCTCCTTTATTCCTTTGGCATTCCCTAATCATTGTTAAGTTTTTGGTTCGGTTTTGTTTTTAGCTAGCACTTCCTTACTGGCTTTATAAGATGTGCCAGGTTCATCTTGTATATTTTTGCCCTGTCCTAGAATCATCCATTTCTCCAAGGATTCCTGGTTCCTTCTATTGGAGAATGGTCTTAGAAACCAAAGTCTGAGCACTAGGTATGCTTCCTGTTAATGGGGTTTTAGGGTATTATTTTGATATTTGGGTGGAAGCTTGCCCTCATCTTCTAGAGGTTCTCATAGTCCCATTTCGCCTTTATTGCTGTCTAAATTCACAGCCTGCCCCTCTTCTTCATGGTAAATATCACTCCATTTCTTCTCTTAGCTCTTCACTATCAGAAACTCCTTCAGGGTCAAAGTAGCATTAGAAATAGCCACCAAAAGAATAATATCTTTCAGATATTTTTGTATTTCTTAAAACTAGTTAGTAGGTATCCCCAAAGAAAATCTGATCCACTTCTACCATTGGTCAGGTGTTTCAGTTCTGATGTTTTTGGTTATAGCATTAGGTATCCACCCCTTTAGGGAAAGTGATCTTTCCTTGCTAACAAAAAACTCAGCTCAAAATAGCTAAAACAATACCAAAATGTAAGCTAGTTCAGTGATCCAACAATACCATCAAAGATCTAAGATCTTCTGAACTTTGTGCCATGCTATCTTAGTCCTTGTCCTTAGAGTAGATACCCTTATGGCCACAAGATGCTCGACACAGGTCTAGGTGTCATATCTAGATACATAGAGAATCTACTTCTTGCCTTTGAAGTATGAAAAAAAAAAGCTTTCTAGAAGCTCCCAGCAAACATTTTCTTATGTCTCACAGGCCCAAATTGGGTCATATCTTCACCTCCAGATCAATCATTGATAAATTACATGGGATTATCAAAATTGGTTTAGACCAAATAGAGTATATCCTTGAGCTTTCCTGAGGGCTAGATACCTAAATAAAATCAGGATTCTGTCAGCAGAGAAGGGGGAAATGACTATTGGGTAGCTCACCAAAAATGTGTGGTAGAGTAGCTACGGCATTATTTTATTCCCTTACAATACAGATTAAGTTGGGTTTGTGTGTGTGTGTGTGTGTGTGTGTGTGTGTGTGTGTGTGTGTGTGTATGTGTGTGTATTATATATATATGTACGTATATATGGGAAATATATTATATATTATAATATGTACATATATTATATATGTTATATATACATATATTACATACATATATACATATATTATATATATATAATATATATATGGGAAAATAGTGGAAAACTATTTACATGTCATTTATAAAAGAGCAAATCTATAAAAGAGTGCAATACCAAGGTATAAATGCAAAATATAGTGGCACATCATGTGAACGAAAAGAGACCAGTACCTCATGGAAACAGGCAGTCAAGGAGACCTGGGTGGGGTCAGTTTGCTTTGTCTGCAAGGCCTCTGGTGGTGTTCTAGCACCTCCCTCAGTCTGTGTGACACAGAAGTGTGTGTGTGTGTGTGTGTGTGTGTGTGTGTATTATATATGTGTGTATATATATATACACACATATATAATACACAGATACATATATAATACATACATATTATATATATATACATATAGTACACACACACATATATGCATACACATACTTTCAGAACCATTATACCTCTCCATAGTATGTCTTAACCTAGAATCCTTGGAAGCAGAGCCTGAAAAAGGACTACATGAAGGTAATTTATTTGGTGATTGATTTCAGGAAATCGAAGTGAGGAACTAGGGAAATGAAACAGGGAAGGGGAAAAGCGAGTAAAAGGATATACTATTGATTTGGCCACTGCTGCGGGCAACTGATGCTTGAACCTGCTGGAATATTTTGAAGAGCCTTATGAAAAACATCTCAAAACTGCCTATCCATGGGATAAAAAGAGAAGGCATTAATTTATTATCCTTAGTTTCCCATTTAGTAAAGGTGGCCTTGTAGGTATTAGCGCCCTCCAGGCTAGCTAAATGTGAGTTCTGAGCAGGTTCCCACACTTGAGTATCAGATAAGCCCCAGGGCAAGAAGGAAGAAGCAGCCAAGGTCTAAGGACAGGCACTGTCAAATTATACATCTGTGAGGCTAGTCAAAGGCTGCCTGGAACATGTTGCCACAATAGGGGTTGAATAAGAGGCAGGGCTGAGAGGGTGTGAAAAAGAAGAGCAAAAGGAGTGTCCGGTGCATAGCATTTATCCTGATCATAATTATTCACCATTTGTAGGAGTATGTAATGGAAGTCTCCTCCACCACCCACACCAGGCTGCAATCTCTGTAAGGAGAAGAACTGTGTGTGTCTGGATTATTTCTTCTATCTCTGTCACCTAGCACAGTGTCTAGCGCATTGTAGGCATTCACTGAAAGTACAGTAAGTGAATGGACAGATGGATGGATGTCACGAAACGAAGAAAAAGGTAATCCAATTGCCAGACCCATCATTTCAAAAGGAAAGTGTTCAATAATAAGCTAAAAATCAGCTCAATTCCCCCAAGATACAGGACCAAATCATCTCCCTAGGTTCCCAAGCCCTTTGAGGAGCTGGTTTAGGAATGTGCTAGGTCAGGAGAAATACAATACAGATGCTAACTAGTGCTTGGTTTGGAGAAGACCTAAGAGGAGGTGTCCCCTCCTGCCTCATTCCAGCATGTATTTGATGTGGTTCTGGAGAACCCACAGGACATCTCATTCAGGTGTGTTTTCTATGGAGTAACTCTTAGCATCTCCTGGATATCTGGAGGTCAGCTCCTGAGCTTTCCTTATTCCTCCTCGATCAGTGTAGTGCTGACCTGGCCCCACTAATGAGCCATGGACTATGGGGCATGATCTGACTTGAACCCCAGTTGCATCAGAGAGTACGTGCCATTTGGGGACGGAGAGCAGAATCAGGTGTACTTCATACCTCAAAAGTGGGCATTCTCCATTGAGTACCACTTTACTTGAGGTGCATCTTTCTTGTGCCTCTCTTCTTATAGTTGTGTATTTATTACCGTTTGTCCTTTGAAATTACATAAAAATTTCCAGGATAGTGACTGTGTCAACCTCCATTTTTCAATCAACTCTAACACTTGTAGATGCTGAATAATAAAGATGCCTAACTATTCATTTCCCTTAAAAAACACTTTAGCCATAAAAGAAAATGTTCTGGGTTTCTTTCCCATGTTGATCAGGCAAGTACAATCCCCTGCTTACATCCTGATGTAACCTGATATAAGAACCTGTCTGATTAAAGCCATGTCTCCAACTTGCAGAGTTAAGGGCATTTATAGGAAAAGAATATATTTTAATGTCCATTGTGCAGATGCTATTAAGGCTATTATCCTGAAATGACATTTCCCGTTACTTGGCTGGGATTTGTCTGTTTTTGACATCTACCTCCTTTTTAAAATGCTATTTAGACTTTTAACTCTAGTAGACCTCCAAGAGCAGGTAAATCTGAGGGTTTTTATAATTTAGTCCCAGGAATATTTTTTAGAAGTGAGAAGAGCTTATTCACAATGTATTTAGGACCTCTCCCTCTGATCAGCTTGCCAATTCACTGAGCCAGGTAAAAAATGTTGGCCGTCTCCTCTATTTGTATTGACATTACTTATGGTAATTGCCCAGCAAAACCTTCCATCCACTTAGGATTTCCTGCAGGAGCCACTGAGAAGTCTGGTTTATGAAAATGACAGATTGCACCCCTTGATGATGACAGGTACAGTCAGTCCTTTAAAGCAGTCACACCTGGCATTCAAGTATCTGCAGTCTTTCAGGTGAACAAAACAGCTCCCCAGCCTAATCCAGAGGCTTAAAGTTCTCAGGTGGGTACTGTAGGACTTGTAATGTTAAGTATTTTTATCACACACAAATAATAAAAATAAAAATGAAAAACAATAATAATAAACAAATAGTCCACTTAAAAATGGGCAGAAGACATAAACAGATGTTTCTCTGAAGACCTCCAGATGGCCATCAGACACACGAAAAGATGCTCAACAACACTCATCATCAAGGAAATGCAAATCAAAACCGCAATGAGATACCACCTCATACTTGTCAGAATGGCTAAAATCAAAACCACAAGAAATTATAAATGTTGACAAGGATGTGGAGAAAAAGGAACCTTCATGCACTGTTGGTGGGAATGCAAACTAGTGCAGATACTGTGGAAAACAGTATGGAGCTTCCTCAAAAAATTAAAAATAGAAACACCTTACAATCCAGTAATTTCATTACTGGGTATTTACCCAAAAACATAAAAACACTAATTTGAAGGGGTACATGCACCCCTATGTTTATTGCGGCATTATTTTACAAGCAGCCTAAGTGTCCACTCATAGATAAATGGATAAATAGGGTGTGGTACGTATATACAATGGAATATTATTTGACCATAAAAAAGAATGAAATTTTTCCATTTGCAACAACATGGATAGAGCTACAGAGTATAATGCTAAGTGAAACAAGTTAAAGACAAATACCATATGATCTCACTCGTATGTGGAATTTAAGAAACAAAACAAATGAACAAAGGAAAAAAGAGACAGTGAGACAGACAAACCAAGAAGCAGACTCTTAACAATAGAGAACAAACTGATGGTTACCAGAGGAGAGGTGGGGGTGGGATGGGTGAAACAGGTAAAGGGGATTAAAGAGTACACTTACCATGATAAAAATAAAATAAAACATAACAATAAAAAAGAATAAACAACAACAACAATAATAAAGAGGGAAGAAGAAAACCTTTGGAGGTGACAGCTATGTTTATGGTATAGATTGTGGTGATGGCTTCACAGGTGTCTCCTTATCCCCAAACTCATTGTTTCATAGATTATTAAGTATGTACAGCTTTTTTCTATGTTGACCATACCGCTATAAGGTGGTTTTAAAAAACCTGTAAATTAAATGAGTTGCCATTATTTCAGAATTAGGAGTTTCCCATAAATATTCAATTTTTGGTGTCTTTTGAAAAATCAGAAGAGCTGGCACCACTGGGCCTCACGCTGGCACACGAATGGGCCTCAGTAGCGGCTACCTGTTGGAAAGGACTGGGCACACCAGTTTGCAGACTGTCTATACTAGGTTTAGATCAGCATTCTGTTCAGTCTGCTTCTCCTGTAAAATCACTACCTGGCCCCTAGAGGCATCAGAGTTTGCGCCTGTTGGCAGGGGATCCAAGGGGCACTTGTCACCTGTAACTGTTTGCCCAATCCCTAAAAATATTACACTTAAAGCCCCCAAAGTTCAAAGGCAAAATGGTGTCTACACTTATAGTGCTGAATCTACCCAAACAGGACACCAATTCTAAATCTGTGTGTGGTTCTGGGATGTCAAGTTATGGCAGATAGGGGTCCACCTATCTGGTGGTCACCTTAGTAAAGAATCAGGCTTTTTATTTCACGTATACTTTTCATGACAGTTCATCAACCAATTTGCTCCCATTAAAGGAAACCTATCACAGAAAATTCAAAATTTACACAGAAAATACATTAGCATATGTACACTCATTTACTTTATACACACACACACACACAGACGCACACACACACACACATATACACACACTGTGAACTGCTATGGGCTAAGCAATATTCTAGGCACTAATCTCTTTAACCTATGACTTACATTCAATAACATGAGGGATAATCCAATGAGAAAAAACAGGTCATAAATTCATTATATATTGTATATATAACATATTAAGATTGTGTATGTACATGTGTGGTTTCTGATGGTTTCTATTAAGTTAGTGATGGAGCAAATACACATATACATATAGTCAAAATATCTTAGCATATATTTACATGATATATGTTAATATGCTTTACATTATATGAATTTATTTGTGAATTTATTTATATAAAATGAATTTATTTGTATATTATATGTTCATTTATATAGAGATTTCAAAGTGCATTGATCATCTGTATTTAAACAATTTTTTTCTTCTGCAATGAACTTATATGCCTTCAGGTCACTTTTAAAGATTATTTATAAAGATTATACTTTCTTCAAGAATGCCAAAATTATTGAAGTTCATAGAAGTATCCTAAGAATACTACTTTCTGGTTCTGATATTTGTCTACATGTCAGTTACCTGTGACAAATGGGGCAAGGTTTTTACTTGGATTAGACAGGGCAGAGATCTAGATATAAGGGCCGGGGTAAACCAGGAATGTACTAGTGATCAGGGATGGGCAGAGAATACCACAGGTGTTGAAAGGAAGTGTTCCTTGCAGATAAACCATCGTTTCAGACCATTTCAGTGAGGGACAAATGGAAGTTGTTCCAATAGAACACTTGAATCCAAGGAGATCTTGCACAGGGAAACAGGGTGTGCCACATAATGAGTGGCACCAGGGACCAGCAAACTGGGAGGGAATTCAAAGCATTCATTATGCACGTCAATGTGCCACATACTAAAGGATGCAATATTTTTCTGCATCACAATGAGGAAACTGAGGCTCAGAGAGGCAAAAGAAACTAGTATTTGGTGAACACTACCAGGTATTGTACAATCACAGACATGATGAAAACTGCCCAAGGTCACACAAGTAGTTACCGGGAGAGCTGGAATTCGAATCCAGGTTTTCTGATTTCATGGCCAGGGCTCCTAATACTCCCTTTACCATCCCACTTCTACCTCCATATCCTGAAGCTTCATCTCAGGAATCCACTCCTGCTGGGAGTCATGGAGTGTCTCCTCCTAAGCTGCTCTTTGATGAGGCTGGTATTGGCAAAGCCACTCAGAGCTCTTTCCTGAGGGTAGCACTGACACACAGGCACAAATGTTTTCATCACGTGTCAGAGAAGCAGAAGCCACCCCCTGTTACAAGACATTCGCTGGCTTTAATTTCCAACAACTTACTGAATGAAAAAATGAACGAATAATAGAAGGATATCATGCCTCTTTCCAAAAGAAATGGTATCAGTGAACAGGTGTATTTAAGATGAGAAAAGGAGGCACAGGTTGTTTCTCTCTGAATGAACACCTCTGTGTTAACATAGGACTCTGATTATTAGCAGCCATGGCATGAGCACCATTGTGGTGGTCAGGTCAGTGGACATGTTCTGGTGGCAGGGGAGTGGATGTTTGAGGCATGGTCCCTGTCTCTAAAAGGTTTATACTCTAGTTGTGGAAATAGGGAACAGCCAGGAAAAAGGAACATAGCAACAAAGGGCCCAGATGCAGAGTGTTAGATGAGTTTAGCGGAGGGAATATTGTCTTCATTGCTGGAAAACACCCTTCCACACCCCAAACCTGGCTCCATGGGCTGATCTGCCCAATCAATTCCTAAAATAAGCCTTTTTTGGCCTGTCAATGTTATACTATATTGTGATCATGACACTAAGCAAGCCTTTCCTGATGAAGTAATAACAAAAATTAAACTCTGCTTGGACTTGATTTTTTTATATATATTTATATTTTTCTTTCGAATTTTTTGGAGAAAAAATGGTAAAGGTACCATGCTCTTCATCCATCCATACATCCACCCAGCCAGCCAGCCACTCACCCACCCACCCATCCATCCATCCATCTGTCCACCTCCAATATGTCATGCACCAAGCTAAGTGATGCGAATCCAAAGGCCTGGAAGGCAGTATCCCTGCCTTCAGAGCATGCTCTGCCAAGGAACAACACTGCACCCACTTCTTTCTGGATCTGCTTGGCAGTCATATATGGAATATGAATGCCACCTAGACAGAATGATAAGCTCCTTAAATGGATTAAGTATCACAGACATGCATTATGTCTGGTTCTCAAATGTCAGTATGAATACAAGTCACGTGGGGGCCCTGTTAAAATGCAGATTCTGATGTAGGTCTGGCGTGGCCAGATTCCACATGTCTGATTAACTCCCAGGTAATGCTGCCAGTCCTCGGACTACAGTTTGATAGGAAAGATGTTACAGTACGTGAAGATGACCTTGAAGCCTGGACTTTGGAACACCAGGGTCCCTCTTCATAAGTTGGAGGATAAATATACCACTACCAAATCCACATCTTTCCTTCTTCAGGGAAACATCTTTACAGAAGTGCTTTAGGCTTTAACTGAGATCTCCCCACACTTCCCCTTCCAAAAATCAGGAGATTATTTAGTCCAGTTAGCTTTCTATTTCCACAGAGCTTCTTCAGTTCTCTCAACGGCAAACTGTGGCTTCAGGAATCCACTGAGAATTAGAAGCACTTCAGAACAAGAAGAGGGGATCCAGAGTTAATTACCCTAAGCCTACTAGGCTATGTTGCAGATTCACAGAGGCACCTGCAATTAATTCTGATGGCTACAAGCCACGGGGTACCTAACAGCTTGTGGGTGATTAAGAATGAATTAGTAACCTTTCATTTAAAAGGTCCCAAGAAAAAAATGGGGACAGATGCCAGATATGTTTACATTACTTACAGAGCTCAGCCATCATGAGCATTCTCACTTATTTTCTGGCAATGCCTCTTTTTAACTTTTCTGTTTTTAAGTGGCACTCGTCCTTTGGTGCCACACTTACACAGTCTTAATGATACTTTTGCAAATAATGGGAATTCCTTTCTTTCTAAGATCCAGAAATCTCCGGGTGTCATTTTTTCATAGAAGAAAAGAAATTGGTAATTATCTCCGCAGTCTGATGTTGGGCACATTTCGTTTTTTAGTAAAAGATGATTTCATGGCAGCACCTCATTAACATTTCTGTGTATTTCTTTGTTTTAAATTTCTTAAGGCTGTTTTGTTTTGTTTTGTTTTGTTTTAGAGATTGAGAGAGAAAGCACAAGTAGTGGAGAGGCAGAGAGAGAGGGAGACAAAGAATCCCAAGCAGGCTCTGCACTGTCAGCACAGAGCCCAATGTGAGGCTTGAACTCACGAAACCTTGAGATCGTGACCTGAGCCTAGACCAAGAGTCAGTCGCTTAACTGACTGAGCCATCCAGGTGTCCCCTTTCTGTGTATTTTAAAATGAATGCTGTGTGATGCTATTTACAGATTCTTGGTTGGTCTGCAGTTTCTAGTTCAATTACAAAAGACCTAAGATATTTTTTTCAGGGCCACACAGAGTGCCAACATCTACCCAATCTCAAAATCTTTGGGAAATATGCCTACCCTCCAGAATGCTTACAGATGTGACTATAGTAAAATACTCTTCTAATAATACTTGGCATTTCCTTGGCATCATCACAGGATTATTTGGTGTGTTATATACAATGATGAAGATAAAGGTGAGTGTCACAATAATTAAAAACAAATCACATTTGGGTAGGATACCATAAGACAGAAAGTTCCCAGGGGATAGAAAAATTAAATTGCTCCATACTAATATGCACTATAGGGCTCTCAATATATATCTCCAGAAGATGTATTTGGTTAGGGCACACCAGGCTAGGATGTGAATCACGGAATGCCACTCCAAGACTGTTACAGAATGTGCATATGATATAAACCAGAAAAGGCTGTATTTTAACCACTGTGACTCATGTATGACAGCCTGTGGCTTCAAGAGAAGGCTCAGAATCAGGATGGCGTCAGGCACAGGCAGAACAAACTTGCAGCCAAGAGAAACAGAAGCTTCAGCTTTCCAGCAGAGACCATGATGCACAGAGTGTAGAATTATGTAACCTGTCAGTGGTGGGTACTCTGGGGATAGAGGGGTTTGTGCCTTTTTATTTTTTCTGGCGTAAATATTTAAACTTCTCCATAACGTTAGAGTCACAACTTACTTTCCTGGAATGAGATTCTAAAACAAATTGATAGCCAAAGACTCTGGAATTTCTACATGCCACCAGGTTTGTTTCCATTACAGAACACTCAAAAGTTTTTACGTCTCTCAATTTTCACAGCGATGCTTCTTCCCAAACCTCTGTCGTTGTACCACGGGCTCGGGTTCTTGGTCAACAAGGCACCAATGGCATGTCGGGAACACTCGCCTGGTATCTGAACTGTCAATTTGAAATCTGTCTGTAAGGTGGTATTATAAAACTTGTTTGCCAGCACTGGCTTTTGAACAATCTTTTACTGGGTTTCTCAAAATCAGTTCCTTGTAAAGATACTCTCTCTATTCATGCCTCTCTATGACTAAGGTCTCTAACGGCATCAAAAGTGCTCAGAGCTGAAACCCAGCCTGAGAAGGTTACTGGCAAGCAGTGTGCTTATATTCTACATGTGTACATGAGTTGTTGTCATTTTTATTCAATTACAGTGAAGACGATTTATGGTAGACGATATTTGGGGCGCCTGGCTTGCTCAGTTGGTAGAACATATGACTCTTGGTCTCAGGGTTGTTAAGTTTGAGCCCCACATTGGAGGTAGGGATTACTTTTAAAAATTATTTAAAAAATATAGTAGAAAATTGGTTTTTTTTTTCTGGTTGCCCAACACTCACCTCATCTCCTTAGTGTAATAGCACCTCGGTTTTTTTCAAGAGTACATTTTCTCATCTCTATTAGACACAGTCTGTTAAGGCTCTCACACTAGAGTTAGCCATGTGACAATTCAATCAGAGTGAACTTCAGGCGTTGTGCAAGAACTCTAAGAAAAGTGTTTTTCTCTTTTCTGGTGCATATGATTCTGGGAAGAACTTTCCACATTATTTTTTCTTTTCATTTATTTTATCTATCTATCTATCATCTATCTATCTATCTATCTATCTATCTATCTATCTATCTATCTATCTATTTTTGAGAGACAGAGACAGAACATGAGCAGGGGAGAGGAGCAAAGAGAGAGAGAGAGAGAGAGAGAGAGAGAATGAGAATCTTAACCAGGCTCCACACTCACCAAGGAGCCTGACACAGGGCTTGATCCCATGATCCTGAGATTGTGACCTGAGCCAAAATCAAGAGTTGGGCCTGAAGTGACTGAGCCACCCTATTGCCCCAAGAACATTCCACTTTAAAGATAGAATTTGAAACTGCTGGGGCTGCCATATGGAGTCTGGGGATGGATCTAACAAAGTCGAAGGCAGAAAACAAAATGAACTTTCAAGAGCTAGCAAGAGCCCTACTGCAAACTGTGTTCAAAAACAGACCTATCTCTGAATTCTTACTTTTGGAACAAATAATTCACTTTTTTGGGGCTTAACATAATCTGGGTCGGGAATTCTGCCATTTGTTGCCGAAATCCAGAATTGTCAGAGTTTTCTACCAAGCATTTGACGTTGTTCATCATTTTGTCATTTGCCATTTATAATGAAATTCCAACGAGCTGTCTCAAGGAAGACAAAAGTCGAGTGATCATTTTGAATTTAAATATAATCCTCTGTTTTCATTTTGTCACAACTTTCTTCCTTTTCTTTCTCCCATCAAACGTTTTGCCAGGATGAAGATGATGTAAGAAGGCCCACAATGATTTGATTAGGTTTTGTTTGCTTTATTTTCTGTGTCTGAGCATGTTTCCAGGTGATAAATCGTAGATCATGCATCAGTTTGATAAGGAAACAATTGAGAGTTGGTTGCATTAGTGTTTAATGGTAAAATACTGCTGCTGCTACTACTAGTTGGCACTTACACTTACTGAATGCTTTCTGGTAGGGGGGAAAACATGCAAATGCTTGACAGAAACCAACTCGTTTTGTCCTTAAACCTATCTGGTAGGCAGTAGTGTGCTGGTAAACCAGCTCTGAGGAATGGGGAGGGAACCCTAATTTATAGGGTTCCCTGGTTCCTGGGATGTAAATATTCCCACCATGCCTGATTTTAAGCCGCCAATGGTTTACACACTGGCTGGAAAAATTCTTGCACATGTAACAATCAGCCCTTGGGAGCCAGTCTAACAGACTCCAGCACATCCCGGGAGGAACCTGAATCACGGAGAGGCTATGCAGCTTACTCAGATTCAGCGGTTTTCAGACCCAGATCTGTCCTCCTCCACAGCCCATGCTCTCAGTCTCTGCCCTCCTCTCTACCCATGGGGAAGGTTTTCACCCTTTCTTTGAGAAAAGCATACGAGAATGCAAAGGTATTTCTAATATCCTTTGCATTCAGATAAATTATATTTAGTGAGACTATTTAAAGAGTACTCACGTTTTCTATATTTTATGGGTAAAGAGCAAGAATTTATATTAAAAATGACATTTGTATCAACCTCTTTGATGAATAGTTAACCACGTTCTTCTACCACAGACTGTTTTGAAGATAATCTATGTCTAGTATGTCTGGGAATGCTTATGAAAAATGAAGAAGTGATTTAAAAAGAATGGAGCGCCAATTAAGGGTGACCTATCAACATTTTTCAGCTCTAAACCCTGTCCTAATTCAAGTGTTACTGTTTCTTAATCAAGAAACAAGCCTTTCCAGAAGTTTCCAGGAAATTTATGTGTGGGTTTTGAGTCCATGAAAGATACTGGCTTATAACCATGAATTTAAAATCGTTGTGTGTGAGCATAAATACCAAATATTTCCAAACTATGAAAAATTAAGTAAATTATAATTGATAAGATATTATTCACAGTAATTTCCTTTCATACCCATGCAGGCTTGACTACAAAGTCTTTCTTGGCTCACAAGTAAAGGATTTTGCATATACTGTTTATTATTTTAATCTAAGTGTGAAAGCTACAACAAAGTAAAATTGATAACAATTGTAAACATTAGATAATAGACATCTTTGCACAGCAGAGATATCAGAGTTCACTAGATAACAGGCATGAAGGCACTTTGGAAAATTCAAGGCTCTATACAAATGTGAAGAGTTATTACTGAATAACAATTCCAAAGGTAAAATTTCTCAACAGCCCAATTCATACACATTATTTTTAAACTATAAATTTGTAACAAAGTAGAGACTTCCCTACCTAAATACATGTAATAGAAAAGCTAATCACTAACATAGTCCTAGGAACTACATATTTTCTGTGTATTTCAAGCAGTATTATTTTAGTTTTTAAGAAACTTTATCACCTCTCCAGCCCCTACCAAAAATAGTAAGGAAAAAAATTTCTATAGGGAATAAGATGGAATTCTTTGTGTAAATATTTTTGTAAATTCTTGAGTTTAAAAAACCTCCTACTACATACTCTGGTTTCTCTTCAGATCGTATAAATCTTTCGCCTTTTACTAAAAAACCTCCTACTATTAAGAAATTATTATTAAGTTTATTTAGGTAGGATAATCCTATTGAAATTATATTTTAAAAATGGCTCTCATCTGTTGAAGTTACATAATAAAATATTTATGGATGAAATAATATGGTCTCTGAGATTTGCTTCAAAATATCTGGAAGGGAGAAGGGGCAGAGGACACAGATAAAATATTTGGTCCATGTACTGATAACAGGTGGATCTGTCCTGATGGGTATGTGGAGTTTGTTTACTAGTCAAAGAGTTTTTATATGTTTACAGCTTTCCGTAATAAAAAATTTAAGAAAACTCATCTCATATCAATATTTGAAGCACTGTAGAACATTTCTAGGGCTAGATAAAATGATATGAGGAAAAATTAATTGCCAAAATATCCATTCTTATTGATTTTACTGACTGGCTCTTGTCTGTTCTGTTCCAGTCCTCTCTCCCATTGCTGCCAGAATTATATTTCTAAAAATTAAATTAGTTCATGGAGTTTCCCTGCTCAAAAGACCTCTTTGGAAGACCCCCATCACCTAAAGGATACAGTCAGTGATTCTTTCTTGTTTTACCCCAGAGCACTTTGGTCTTATTCTCTTATAGGAACCTCTTGTATGGTATGATCTTTTATCAGTTCCTATGTTTTTATCTCCAGCAAGACTGAGATCCACAAGGACAGGGAGCGTGTCTTTCTTTCTTCTATTTTTAATGCTTGGCACATTGGCATATGGTAGGTGCTCAATAAGATTTTGGTGAATGGAATGAATGTGAGATACATACTGTATAAAAGTAAATGTTTAGAACAATGGAACTAGAAAAGGAAGTTGTAAAGATGACTAGACAATTGGTACTTGTGTTTTGCCGTAACCCTTCTAAATAATGCATGAGAATTACTTATAATCAAAATTTAAGGTGAAAGAATACTTACACATGATACTTAAGTATCTTTTAATTGAAAAGACGCAAAGGTGAATGTATGTTATTTCTTTGCTATTTTTAGGGATGCACACCTAAAGAAAATCCAACCGTTAGGAATATACTATCCTCAACAAATAGTATCCTGGTAATATCATCAGTACAAGATTGTACTGCTTTAGTGTATAAGCACGATCACAAAAATCATAATCAACTCTGGTGCTTTCCCACAAGCAACAAAAGAAAGAAATAGATTGGACTTCATCAAAATTTAAAACTTTTATTCATTAAAGGACACTATCAAGCGAGTGAAAAGACAACTCACAGAATGGGAGAAACTATGTGTAAATCCTATTCCTGACAAGGGTCTAGTACACTATAGACTATAAAAGAACTTCTATAATTCAACAACTAAAAGGCAAACAGCTCAATTAAAAAATGAGCGCCGGACCTGAATGCACTTTTCTCCAAAGAAAATATATGAATGGCCAGCAAGTACATGAAAAGATACTTAAGGTCATTAGTCATTAGGGCAGTGCAAGTCAAAATCACAATGAAATACCACTTCACACCCACTAAGGTTGCTATAATAAAAAACCCAGAACATAACAAGTATTGATGAGGATGTAGAAAAATTAGAATATGCATATGTTGCTAGTAGGAACGTAAAATGGTGCAACCACTGTGCACAACAGTTTGGCAGTTAACATAGAATCACCATGGACTCAGTAATTCCATTGAAGGCATATACCCAAGAGAATTACAAACAAGGGCTCAAACAGAAACCTGGACACAAATGTTTACAGAGACACTAATTTACAATAGCCAAAGGAAGAAAAACATCCAAAAATCTATCAACTAATGACTGGATAAACAAACTGGTATACCATACAGTGGAACATTATTGAACCATAAAAAGGAATGAAGTTCATGCTACAACATAGATGAACCTTCAAAACACGCTAAGTGAAAGAAGCCAGATACAGAAGGTCGTATATTATATGATTCCATTTATAGGATTTATCCAGAATAAGCAAATTCACAGAAACGTAAAGTAGATTAGTAGTTGTCAGGGGCTGGAAGGCAGGGAAGCATGTGGAGTGTCTGCTTAATGGGCTTATCTTTTGGGGTGATGAAAATGTTTTGAAACTAGACAGCAGTGACGCACAACATTGTGAATGTACTGAATGTTACTGGATTAACACTTTAAAATGATTAACATGGTGAATTTTATGTTATGTGTATTTTACCAAAATAAAAATTATGTTTTCCAAGTCCAACTTCCAGAGATTCTATTGTGGGGGACCTGGTATGTAGTTTTAACAAGCACTCCAGTGATTTGATGCAGGTGGTTTTGGGAAAATACTTTGAGAACCATTGATATTCTGCTCCTACAGGCATTTAAATTACTTCCACAATAAAAGCCTCATACCACATAATTTAGCAAGGAAAATGTCTCAGAGGCATTACACATTACCTTTCTAAAGTTCCTACTTCCTAAGATGAAAAATTGTTAACCACTTTCAAATGACACTTCTCCAGAGCCTGGTTACATAAGCATGTGTACAGTCTTCCACTCAAAACTTTTTCCCATGACACCTGGAGTCACAGTCCTGTTAACTGATCAAGGCTCATCTCTCCTATGCCCTTGAAGGATGCACATGTTTCTACATCCTACCAAAGGATCTCCTTTGACTTCTGCTCAAATCCATACGTAGTCAAGAGACTTGAAAATCTGCTGGTGTTTTTTTTTCTCAACTTCTCTCTGCCTTCCATCTCCCACCTGCATCCTGATTTAGTCCCCAGAACAACCTTGGGAGGTATGTAGTATTTTTATTCCATTCTACTATGAAGAAAGTGAGTCTTAGAGTGAGTGGTTAGGAGACTTGTTCAGAATCATGCAACAAATTATTAAAAACTCAAATTCCATCTCTAGATCCCAAGCTCTGCAAGGGCATAATTTCCATGAGAAAAGGAACTTTGTGCCTTGAATAAAAAAAATAGTGGGTATGTTCTTTTTCCCTGAATCCAGAAGTGTACCTCAGTCAACGCACAGTGAAAATTTATAGAGCATATAAATGATAGACAAAGCTTTGAGAGCAGAGGAAATCTAAGAAAGAAAATCCAAGTTCAATAATCTTGACCCATATAGAGATATAACAGTTTGCAAATTAATAAAGTCAAGTAAAGTCATCCTGATTTGGAGGTCTGCCACAATTTTGTCCCCAGGAATTTTGTTAGGCAGGAACTGGAAACTTGGCTGTGATAACTTGGGAAAACCTCTGGCCTAAGACACCTCACATCTACATTACTGACAGAGATTCCAAGAGTTCAGAAGGAAGGACTCCAAATTGTGATTTTGTTCTTCTACTAGAGAGGTATTCTAAAATAGGAGAGAAGATAAGAAATGGTAGTTCTGCATAGTATATAGCTTAACATATCAGTCTAAGAAATGAATATCTTTAAGTGTTGTGCTTTCATAAACTTCCTCTTTCATTCTTGTTTCAATGTAAATGCTTAGTATTTTAAAATTTCCTTTGGCAAGACATTTAAAAACCATAGGTAGTAAGATATAATGTTTACTTTTGAATCATTCTCCTTTGAATTTTATTTTATTGGCAGTAAAACAATGATTTGGTTCATTTACTTATAGAATTTATCATTAATTACCTACCCTAAACAACTACAAATTAAATACTCAAAATATGTGCACTCTGTTGTCTAGGAGACAAAATGGGACAATGGGAATCAGGATGAAATAAAAAACAAAGAAAATGGGCTTAGGTCACTGGGCTCTAATATCTAATTTGCAAATTTAGTTTGGCCTGTATCCTCTTCTTTAAGCTGTTCTGTTGAGTTCTCATTGAGCCTCTACTCTGAGCCAGGCATTGTGCTAGATGACAGAGACACAAAGACAAACCAGTGTCCCCTACCATGATGGTATCCTAGTTTCATAATGTAATGTTTCACTATATCTAAAAGATCTCAAACCCCCTAGAACAAAACCTCATCTCAGATGTGTAAGAATCCTCTAAATTACAGCTCCAAATGAAAAAACAAATCTCTATCTCCCAAATTTCTTTCACCACACACACACATTTTCCTTCTATCTGGCCTCACAACTGGAACATGGATTCTGAGAATAGGACAGGAAATACATTACGGGCCAACAAAGCTGCAGGCCCATTTCATCTTTGCTTCATTTTCCAGACCCCATCGCTACCCTTCTCTCTGTTCTCTTATCACCCTTAATCTTAATATTTCCAACTGAAGCACCAGGGTTGAAGCACCAGACTTTTAAGAGAATTCTAATTAAGAAAAAAACACCCTGTTCTAACTATTGTCACTGATATCAATGAAGCACGCAAAAAGGACAATAATTGCAAGGCTCCAGAGCAGTCTTTTGGGAGGGCCAGCACATAAAGTGTGTTTTCTGTTGCAGTGTTCCAAGGAAATATTTTTCTTGCTAGTCACTGGAACAGCTGGTTGGGGATTTCCCTATTTTTTTTTTTTTTTAGAGTGAATTGATTTGGCAAGAAAAATAAATGAATCTTTTCAATTCCCCTTCTCCTCCCCTTTTACCCCACTGCCTCCTCCCCTCCTCTCCCACAACAAGTCAGCTGTACCCCAGGAAAGGTAAGAAGTGAATAAGAAGTCAGACTGTGGCTATTATCTACAAATGACTCACATAGCTGGGTCTTTTTTCTCTGTGTTTCTTACCACCAAGTAAGGAGATTTAATGGGGGAAAATCCAATGTTACTGGCTACACACTCAATGCCTCGGCCTTCCTAAGATAACCACATTCCATTCCAGAACTTAATTCTCCAGAAGGAGGCCAGATCGGTTATACAGATGGTATGTGCCCCACCTTCAATTTGCTCTTCGACCCCCCCACCCCACCCAAAGTTCTTAATTATAGCTATATTTCTCCAGTGCTAACCATTCATTCTTTATTTCACTCAACAAGTAGCTGTTGAGTATCCACTATGTGCCAGGCATAGTGATGAAAATTATAATAGTGAGAAAAATGGGAGAGGGGCTTAGAATCTGTTGGGGAAGAAGGACATCAGTCAAGGTGTAACACAAATGAGAGCATAAGCTGAGGTATGTGTTAAGGAAGAACACAGTATTTGTGATGGCTTCCAGAAAAGAATCAGACATGGAGTGGGGTGGGAGGGCAGTTCAAATAGATAGAGCTGAAGGATGAGTAAACCAGGTGAAAAATGCAGGAGAATGGTGAGATCTAGGCAGAGGGAACAGCATGTGCTAGGGCCCTATGACAAGAAGGAGCTTGGCATATTAGAGAAACTGAAAGAAGATCAGAAAGGGTAGAATTCAGATAAAAGGGAAGAGAGTAGTACAAAGTGGAGATAGAGCCACCAAACAAACAAACATAAAACAAACAAAAAAATAGAAGTTGTAAGTGAATTCACTCAGGTTTCAGGACACAAGATCAATGTATAAAAGTCAGTTGTATTTCTACACAATAGCAGTGAGCAATCTGAAAATGAAATTAAGAAAACATTTTCATTTATAATATCAAAAAGAATAAAATACTTAGGAATAAATTTAATTTCAAAAGTGTAGTACTTGTACATTGAAAACTATACAATATTGTTGAAACATTTAAGGAAGAAGAAATAAATGGAAAGGCATCCTATGTTCATAAACTAGAAGATTTAATATTGTTAAGATGGCAATACTCACCAAACTTATTAACCCCTATTAATGCCCCAGATGATTTCTTTGCAGAAATTGACAAGCTGATCCTAAAAATTCATATGGAAATTCAAGGAACACAGAATAGCCAAAACAAAAAAAGTTGAAACACATATTCTTCCTAATTTCAAAACTTATTACAAGGTATATTCATCAAGACAGCATGGTACAAATATGAAGGCAAACATATAGATCAATGGAGTAGAATGGAGTGTCCAGAAATCAATTCTCTTACTTTTACAGTTAGTTGATTTTTGACAATGAAACCAAGAAACTACTGGAGAAAATAGTCTTTTCAAATTGTGCCAGGATAAGTGGTTATCCACATGCCAAAAAAAAAAAAAAAAAAAAAAAAAAGAAAGAAAGAAAAAGAAAAAGAAAAAGAAAAAGAAAAAAGAAGCTGGACCCCTACCTCACACCATGTACAAAAATTAATTCAAAATATGTCATCAACTTGAATGAAAGAGCTAAACCTGTAAAATTATTAGAAGAAAACATGGAAGCAAGTCTTCTTAACCTTAGACTAGGCAATACAGTCTTAGATATGACATCAAATTCACAAGTGATAAAAGAAAAAATAGATTGGACTTCATGAAATTAAAACTTTTATGCTTCAAATTTCACCATCAAGGAAGTGAAAAGCCAACTCACAGAATGAGAGAAAATATTCTCAAATCATATATCAGATGAGGGACTTATATCTAGAATATATAAAGTACTCTTATGACTCTTATGACAGTAAAAAAGACCATTCAATTTTAAAATGGGCAGAGTCAAGGAAGGAAGGAGGAAGGGAAGAAGGAAAGAAGGGAAGAGAGGCAGGAAGGAGGAAGAGAGAGGAGGGAGGGAGGGAGAAAGGAATGAGGAAGGAAGGAAGGAAGGAAGGAAGGAAGGAAGGAAGGAAGGAAGGAAAGAAGGAAGGAAGGAAGGAAGGAAGGAAGGAAGGAAGGAAGGAAGGAAGGAAGGAAGGAGAATGAGGGAAGGGAGGAATCTAGACACAGACTTTAAACCCTTCACAAAAATTAACTCAAAATGCATCATAGACCTAAATTTAAAATGTAGAAGTATAAAACTCCTGAAAGATAATAATAGAGACAACCTCAGTGGTGGCAATGACTTTTTAGACACACTAAAGGCACGATCCATGAAAGAAATAATTAATAAGATGAACTTCATTAAAATTAAAAAGTTCTGCTCTATGAAGGGCACTGTCAAGTAAATGATAAAATAAGCCACAGATTGGGAGAAAATATTTGCAAAAGATATACCTAATAAAGGACTGTCATCTAAAATATACAAAGAACCCTTAAAATTCACTAATTAAAAGAAAATGAACAGCTCAATTAAAAACTGGGCAAAAGACCTGAACAGACACATCACCAAAAAGAGTTACAGATGAAAGTGTAGGAAAAGATGCTCAACATTGCATCTAGGGATTGCAAAGTAAAACAACAATGGGATACACCTATTAGAATGACCAAAATCCAAAACACTGACAACAGCAAATGCTGCAAGGATGTGCAGCAACAAAAATTCTCATTCACTGCTGGTGGGAATGCAAAATGATGCAGCCACTGTGGAAGACAGTTTGGCACTTCCTGACAAAGCTAAGCATACACTTACCATATGATCTAGTAATTACATTCCTTCGTATGTACCCAAATGAGTTGAAAACTTATGTCTATACAAAATCCTGCACATGAATGTTTATAGCAGCTTTATTTATAATTGTCCAAACTTAGAAGCAACCAAGATGTCCTTCAGTAAGTGGATAGATAAATAAACTTAGGCACATCCAGACAATGGAATATCATTCAGCATGAAATGAGCTATCAAGCCATTCAAGGACATGGAGGAAGCCTAAATATATATAGCTAAGTGAAATAAACCAATCTGAAAGATCTACATACTATATGATTTCAACTATATGACATTCTAGAAAAGGCAAAAACTATAAAGCCAGGAAAAAGATCAGTCATTACCAGGGGTCGGGGGAGGGGAGATTAATAAGTGGAACATGGAGAATTTTTAGGGCAGTGAAACTTCTGTACGATACTATGATGGATACATGTCCTTATACACTTATCCAAATCAATAGAATGTACAACACTAACAGTGAGCCTTTGGGTGATGATAATGTTTCAATGTAGGTTCATCAACTGTAATAATGTACCACTCTGGTGTGGAATGTTGTTAGTAAGGGGGGCTGTGCATAGGTGGGGTGGGAAAAGTATAGAGGAACTCTCTTTGAACTTAAAAGTACTCTAAAAAGTTGATATTTTTTAAAAACCCACCCAAATAAATAAGAAATTCCATTATTTATCTCAGTCCACCATACAAATCATTCTCCCTAATATTGCTAGACTGGTTTATGAATGATTAAAAATGGAAGTTAAAATATTTTCCAAAACCCTTTTTAAATATAGGCAAAGATTTGGAAGAGTATTTCTTCAAAGAAGATACACAAATGGGCAATAGACACATGGTAACATGTTCAAGATCATTACTCACAAAGGAAAGCAAGTCAAAACTGTAGGATACCACTTCATATCCACCAGGATGGCTAAAATTTAAAAGACAGATAATACTAAGTGTTGACAAGGATATAGAGAAATTAGAACCCTCCTATCTTGCTGGTGCAATTTTTAAATGGTTTCATCCCTTTGGAAAACAGTTTGGTACTTCCTCAAAAAGTGAAACATACTGTTACCATATAACCTAGCAATGGCACTCCAAAAAAAAAAAAAAAAAAAAGAAAGGACAGAAACTTATGTCCACATAAATACATGTATACTAATGTTAACAGCAACATTATTCATAATAGACAAAAACCAAAAGTTCATCATCTGATGAATGGATAAACAAAATGTGGCACAGCCACACAATGGAATGCTCTTTGGCTCTGAAAAGGAATGAAGCACTGACACACACTATAACATTGATGATCCTGGAAGACATTAGGCTAAGTGACAGA
This sequence comes from Puma concolor, assembly GCF_028749965.1. Classification (NCBI taxonomy): domain Eukaryota; kingdom Metazoa; phylum Chordata; class Mammalia; order Carnivora; family Felidae; genus Puma; species Puma concolor. The sequence continues at coordinate 49,419,152 of NC_141672.1, forward strand.
AGCCAGCCACAAAAGACAGTCACAATCATATAATCACATTTTATGTGATTCCGTTTTTATGAAATGTCCAGAATAGGCCTATTCAGAGAGACCCAGGGTAGATCCGTGGTTGCTTAGACCTGGGGTGGCGGGGATGTGATAGCTAGACAAATGTCCATGTTTCCCACTGGGGAGTACCTGGCACGTGCTTCTCGTTGTATCTGGGTTCTTGTTCCTCTACCCCGCTCATCAGTTTTTTTGTAAAACTAGCAAGAAAGCATAACTTTTGGGTCACACAAATGACCTTGCTACTAAGCTCAAGTGGAGGCCTTTGTCCAAATGCTCCCTGCCTTACTTCCTGGGGTGGCACGTATTGATTTTTTTCGTGATGGAGCATGTATTCACCAGTTCTGGAAGGCTGAGAATTTTAATCTCCAGTTTTAGGGGAAGGATTATGACACTGACCACACCTGTAAGTAAGATGTTCTAGAAGGAAAAGCTAAATAAAATGACTGCTGGCTGGGCAAAGGAGAGACATGGTGATATTTATATAGACCTGACAGGTATTCAAAACAGGAAAGGTAGAAAGGTTTTAAAAGGCAAGCAACTCAGATTGTCCCCCAGGGAAGAAGCCAGGCCCTTGGTACTTTTCCAGAAAATATCTAACCATCACAACCTTCCTCATTCTTCAACCCTCCAGCACTGTTGGGACTGAGTTCTGAGTGCTGATGACTGAATCATATATTGCCAGGGGGACAGTGACAAAATCGCTCCATTTTTAAAGCAGTGATATGGAATGGGTGATGGCTGTTTATGTAGGGGATGTTGGTTTAAGCATGTGGTTCAAGAAAAAATAACCAGGGGCAGCTGGGTGGCTCAGTCGGTTAAGCGTCCGACTTCGGCTCAGGTCATGATCTCATGGTTAGTGAGTTTGAGCCCCACGTTGGGCTCTGTGCTGACAGCTCAGAGCCTGGAGCCTGCTTCAGATTCTGTGTCCCCTTCTCTCTCCGCCCCAGACTTCCTTGTGCTCTGTCTCTGTCTTTCAAAAATGAATAAGCATAAAAAAATTTTTTTTAAAAAAGAAAAAATAACCAATTAGTAGCCTTTGGAATGAACTGATCTCCAGCCATCTGAATGGTGTGAACAAGTCCCTGCAGGCCGACAGGAATGGGGTGTGCCCTCTGTGTGCCTCCACCCTCCACTGACTCACCTCCTTGGTTGTGCAAGGAGCTGGCAGAGTTGCCTCACACAAGTGCAACACCACCAGGCAATGCACGTCTGCAAACTGGGTTCTCTCCCCCGCCCACCAGGGAGGGGCATTGCTGTTGCTCTTCTCAACACTTTCCTCCTATTGGTCTCACTGCAACTGGCAGATAAAGGGATCCACACTGTGGAAAGGAGACTGCAGTGAAAACTGAAAACAGGGGAGTTGAGCCAGTGGGTGGTGAAGAGGACTCACAAGGTAGGATTTGAGGCAGGACCCAGAAGCTCTCTCTGAATGCAGAGCAGAGGAGATGGATGGAATCCTGGGAAAGAGCAGGAAACCTGGCCCTAAGGACCTGGTAATGCCATGCTGGGAGCATGACATTTTATTGATAAGAGTTCAAGAGGATGTTCGTTTCCTGTAAGTTGGAATTATTAGGTTTGACAAACTGGACAGAAATATCTGGAGACAATTATTTCACAGTTTCTCATTTTGAATGGGTCAAGGATCCCCAACATTTGGTGAGACTCAGCAGTAGGTCAGACATTATGCAAAACAGAGGCAGCCCTGATCGCCTCCATCCTGCTCCCATAAAATACCAGTGTCCTACTCAGATCCTGAGCTAATAGCCTTAAGAAAAATCATTTATGCCATTCAGGACAACTCATGCAAATGTAATGTGGAACCTGTTTTTATCCAGATTTTTTTTTTTAAGGCAACCTTTCTGTGAAGCAAACCACCCTAAGAAATAAATCCTATCAATGCTGCTAACTAATTGCCAAAGCCCTCGAGTAGTGCAGTTCCCTACCATCAACTTGCCCTTTCCCAGAAAGAACTTCAGGTTCTTTTTGAAGCACAACAAAAACCTAAGCAGGTCTTGGCTTTGTTCACGCAACATTGTGACTCCTCTGAATTGTACTCTCTTTGCCACTGTGTTGTACTGGGGTCAAACCAAGAGGGTGGCACAAGGTATGTAGCCCAAGCGTTGGGCAGACACGGAAGATGTAGACACAATTACTCTTCATAAAAAACAATTTCCAAACTGTTCCAGGGGAACATTCTTCAGAGTGACCTAATAGCCCTGTTGCAGCCCTCAAAGGGATTAATAACATTTATAACATTTACTGAGAGCCCACGAAGAGCCAGGCAATGTGCTAGGCACTGGGTTGATGAAGATTTACAAAATGAGGTTGAGTGAACCTTGGGATAACCTAGGGCTGAGTGCTGTCCTCTTACTGCTGTCACTGTGAGAAGGTTAATTGTGTTTTTAGTACTAAAACCAGTGGATAATAGGGTCTATGAAAATATGGACTGAAATGTGAAAATATGGACTGAAATGTGAAAATATTCTATGAAAATGTGGACATCACTTATAGTATCCATTTGTTTTTAAAAGCAGTCAACCGGGGCGCCTGGGTGGCGCAGTCGGTTAAGCGTCCGACTTCAGCCAGGTCACGATCTCGCGGTCCGTGAGTTCGAGCCCTGCGTCAGGCTCTGGGCTGATGGCTCAGAGCCTGGAGCCTGTTTCCGATTCTGTGTCTCCCTCTCTCTCTGCCCTTCCCCCGTTCATGCTCTGTCTCTCTCTGTCCCAAAAATAAATAAACGTTGAAAAAAAAAATTTTAAAAGCAGTCAACAAATATTTACTGAATACACACTAAGGTTCTGGAATGATTTATAGAAGCATAGGAAGCAGTTAGTCTCTGTTGTTAGGGGCTTGGAGGCATATTGGAGGATAACACATAAACGTGCACACACAACCCAGCAGTCCAATATATCATGTAATCCCTGAATGGTACTGTAAGAAGTAGTGATATAGAAAATAATACAGGAATATAAGAATGAAGACTGCAGGTATCTTCATAGAGAGCTTCATGTAGGAGTGAGGAAAAAACCAGCAATGAGCATGGTAAAGGGGCAAGGTTCACTTGAACAGAGAGGTAGAGAGAAGTTACTCTAGGCAGTAGTAGAGGGATGACCAGGCATAAAAGGCAAGCAGAGAAAAAGTGGACTGAGGCAGCTGTGAGTCTAGCAGACTAACCGGGGCAAAGACGGTGAAAATGCAAATGGCGGCTCCCATGCCCAGAAAAGTAGCTTGAAGCCAGACTGAGAGCATCAGGGGTTATGTTTACACATCTTACTATTGGTGATATTAACGTCGGTCACTTTGTTAAGGTGGAATCTGCCAGGCTTCTACACCGTAAAATAAGAAAACTCAACACATATCTTGAGGTAGATGCAACACACTTTTAAGTTTAAACTGCATTATCAACACTTTCATGTAACTAAGTCTACATAATCAACAAAACAATAAGCGGAACCCTGGCTTGTAGCATTTGCTCGTTTCTGTCCTGTAAACATTCCCACCACAGCAACATGAAGCTTCCAAGGTGACTCCACTAAAGACGGAGTTGGCAAGAGATACAGAGTAGCACCCCAGCCTGCCATCCACATACAGTAGATGCATGGAACCCCAGGAGTACACAGGACAGTAATTCATAGTAAAATAATTAGAACTTGATGAGTTGAGTATTCATTACCTTTGTGTAGAATATAGTTTGAATTTTTTTGTAATGTTTATTTCTTTATTTTTGAGAGAGAGAGAGAGAGACAGGGAAAGAGAGAGACAGAGTGCCAGCGGTTGGGGGGGGGGTGCAGAGAGAGAGGGAGACACAGAATCTGAAGTAGGCTCCAGGCTCTGAGCTGTCAGCACAGAGCCGGATGCGGGGCTCAAACCACGAACTGTGAGATCATGACCTAAGTTGAAGTCATATGCTTAACTGCCTGAGCCACCCAGGCGCCCCCAGAATACAATTTATGTAATTGCAAATTTACATAAGTTAAATTTTAAGAGTGACTGTGTTTTACAACTGCCTCACAAAATTCCTGAAAATCTAACAGTTGGCTCTCATGAGCTGGTAGGCGCTGACTCCAGCACATGGCTGTGGGCACGGCTGTCTACAGCCAGGTGGCCCACCCAAGGCATCTTGTCACAAAGCTGGGAATAAGCAGTTAAATCTCTCTTAGATCCTGTGGTCTGGCATTTGTTCCAGTCATAGGAAATGTGCACTTGGAAATGTGCACTTGAACTAGAGGAAAGAGTAACATTGACTGGGTTCTTCGTTACAAGATACAGGTGCCAGGTGCCTTTGCCAGGCAAGAGTTTTCGGATGTGCATCTTTCCACGTAGAGTGATCCGTGCCGAGACACTGGGACTAGGAGACCAGACTCTCAGTTTGACACCTACTGCTCGCTCGGAGAGAAAGCTCAGTACTTTTTCTTCATCCATAAGGGCGAAATGATTGCTAATGAGTATATAATAAATACACATATACATACACAATAACAATATTGATAAAATGCCTGGTCCAATACCTATGCTCTTTGTGCATGTGTGTGTGTATGTGTGTGTGTGTATATATATATAATATATATAATATGTATATTTTATAGAGAAAATTTGTATGTTAAAATATCAGAATTATATTGCTTTTTATACAAAATATATTTTTATGTATTTTTCTCTATATATTGTATATTTAATGACACACATGTACATGTATATACGTATATGTGCATGCATTATTTTCACTCTTCTGTAGCACTTCTTAAAATGCAAGGTACTTTAGGGGCACCTGGGTGGCTCGGTCGGTTAAGTGGCCGACTTTAGCTCAGGTCATGATCTCGCGGTCTGTGAGTTCAAGCCCCGCGTCGGGCTCTGTGCTGACAGCTCAGAGCCTGGAGCCTGTTTCAGATTCTGTGTCTCCCTCGCTCTCTGCCCCTCCCCTGTTCATGCTCTGTCTCTCTCTGTCTCAAAAATAAATAAACGTTAAAAAATGCAAGGTACTTTACAGCACTAACACGTATTAACTAATTGTCATAATCCTGAAAGGCAGATAGGTGTTATTATTATTGTCATTGTCATTGCTACTTTTTTCTTTACCGATGTGCATGTAAACTAACATAGGGAAGTTGAGCAACTTGTCCAAGGCCAGAAGACTAATAAGTATAGAATCTAGGATTTAAGCCCAAGGAATTTAAGCACCAGAATTAATGTGCTCTCAGGCACTATGAAGTGTTCATTTTCTTGCCCATTTAGATGAAAGGCAGGAAAAGAAATACAAGACACCATGTTTCTACATCTGTGGGCTGTTCCACCAGCATGCCCCACGAGACAGACTATTTATTACTTCTGTATGTTTCAGAAAAAATGACTTGTGATTGTTATAGGAAGTGTCTGAACATGAGAGGAGGTGTGGGGGCTTGTGGAGTGGGAGAGCCCTTATGACGAAGTTGAAAGAGGAGAAAGCAGCAGCCTTTGCTGGGAAAGCTATGCCAAGCCCTTACTGCCGAGGGGGCACCAGCGGCGGTGAGAGCGTTGACGCTACAAAACTTCTTGGCTGCTCCTCCGTCGACTGGCATTGCTGGAAGGTCTCCCTGCATTGACAGGATTCAATCCCATTCTGTTCTGGTAGAAAAGAATCATAGACTATCAGAACAATCTCAATGATTTCTTTTATGTTTTCACAGTTAGAAAAAAGCAGATATCTGGACCAGTGATTTTTCAAACGCTTTTTTTTTTTTTTTTTTCGCAAGAAGAGGCCTTCTTTTTTCCCTTTGTTTCCAAATGCAATCTTGCTTGGGCACTCAATATATAAAAGAGGGGGAAAAAAGTGAGGCAGTTGGTCGTAGCTAGGTCGGGGACCTTAGTGTTCTGCCTTCTGGGATCTCTTTAGTGGCTTCTGAGAAATCTCCTGAAATGCAGGCGTTCTTTGGTACAGGTGGAAAATTACAGATCTGAGGGTTTGAGTAACAGAAAGAGAACATGATTGTCCCAAAGCCACACAGCTGAGAATGTGCCAGTGGCTAGTGCTCCAATGCTTCGTGTGTCACATCATGGTATCACATTTTTTTTTTAATTTTTTACACATTGATTTATTACTGAGAGATAGAGAGAGACAGAGCACAAGTGGGGGAGGGGCAGAGAGAGGGGAGATACAGAATCTGAAGCAGGCTCCAGGCCCCAAGCTGTCAGCACAGAGCCCGATGTGGGGCTCGAACTCATGAACTGTGAGATCATGACCTGAGCCCAAGTCAGACGCTCAACCAACTGAGCCACCCAAGTGCCCCTTTGGTATCACATTATTGACTTTTGTGTTTTCTGGGGGCCAGCTGAGGAGAGACAACACAGGGGTCGGTGAGCCACAAAGTCACTCATACCTCTTCGCTGGTGATCCACTGGTCAAAGTGGGAATTCACCTGCCAATACCAGGGCATAAGCAAGAGGAGCTGGCAACTGCTGACCAGCAGACTTGCCACTCAGTCTTGATGAAAGGTTCCCGCTACATTTGCAGAACAGATGCTCAAACAGAGGGATCATATTTTACTGAAATGGAAGCCGTTTTAATGTATGCCTCACCCATCTGTCTTTTCTAAAGACACAGAAGCCTTCCCCCTTTATCTGGCTAGAAGGTAGTTATCTTCACTGTCAGGAGCATAAAATACATAGGGACACTTGAATGGGCATCTTTGGAATGCACGCAGAGTATCTGCTCAGCACAAAGCAACTGCTAAATATTTTGTAGGGTTTTCATAATTCATGAAACCATTAATTCAGTGGAGGCTTTTCTAGATATCCCATCAGGAACCCCAGATTGCTTCTACGAGCTGCAGAGAAAGGAGAGCGAGCTACTTTCCTTAAGGGTCTGCTTATCTGATTTATTTGCCTCATTTACCCAAATATTTACATAGGGCTATCTCTTGATTACTAACTCTCCTAGTAGTGACCTGTTTCTTGCCCCGAATCTGGATGTTTTGGAACAAGCTGTTTCGCTATTTCAGGACCTGGTTTATCAATTCATGTAAAGGACCAGTCTGCATGTTATCATGAGGAATACACTGAGTTAATGTTTATAAATGATGGTGATGTTCTCAGATGAAAGATGTTTGGTGAATATAAAAATACTTCTCTGTGATGATTAATGCATGGTCTCTGCCAATGAGATTATTTAAATGATGGAACGGTGGCTACTATTTTAATCGTGTAGAGCCTCACTGAAGTTTCAAAGCACTTTTCCGACACTAAATCATGGCAAGTGTTATTTAATCCTCACTTTAGAGACAGGGAGGTTTGAAACATAGTAATGTATGTGCTTTACTTATGGGCAGAGGTTATGTCTTACTGTGGAGAACTTTTCAGGGTTGTTTCTCTTCCAGAACATTCTCGAAATTCATTCACCTTGTCCGTCTTGCCAGGCATTTTGTAAAATATCCTCAGCTGAGGCATTTTTGCTGGCCAAGGACTGCAAAGCTCACAGGAAATCCACTTAGCAAGCATTTATTGGGGTCCTGGAGATACAGAGACATAATATTCTCAAAACACTTACAATTCAAAGGGAGAGGCAGAGCAGTGAGCGAGTGGTGAGCCGGGCACTGTGATAGAGCCTTGCGTTCACAGGGAGAGTATCCGGATGAATAGTGAAGTAGGAAGTGTAGACACAATATAAAAAGTGAGGCTTTGTTTGTTTGTTTGTTTGTTTGTTTGTTTCTAAATGTGCTTTGTTCATGAATCTTAATTTGGGTTCCCTCAGACACAATTATGAGGGCAAGGATTTGAGGGTTTTTAAAAATTTTTTTTCAATGTTTTATTTATTTTTGAGAGACAGAGAGAGACAGAGCATGAGTAGGGAAGGGGCAGAGAGAGAGAGAGGGAGACACAGAATTCAAAGCAGGCTCCAGGCTCCGAGCTGTCCGCACAGAGCCCAATGTAGCCCTCGAACCCACGAACTGTGAGATCATGACCTGGGCCGAAGTCAGATGCCCAACCGACTGAGCCACCCAGGCACCCCTAGGATTTGAGGGTTATAAAGAGGCTTATTTGGAAGATGTCACCATAAGGTGACAAGAAAATGAGGCAAGGAAAGAAAGCAGTTATCCTTGTGGGCAACTGGAGCTTATTTCTGGGGAAACACATCTCAGAGGCATCCCTACAAGGAGCAAGGGGACCGGGGTATTTATGTCCCAACTCCTATTGACTGTTGATGGGGGCCTGCTTCTGGGGCATTAATTCCCTGACACTACCTGCGGATGGAGTGTGGGACAGAGAAGGCTCCAGACTAGAGGAAGTCTTCAAATAAAGAAGTGGCAGCAGTTGGAGGTTCTGTGCACTTAGGGATAAGGGTGAGGGGGGGTAAGCAAGGCACAGTGACTACTCCACCTTTTGAAGAAAGTCACTGCTTGAATGCAAAGTACTTATTCTCTAGTGCATCTCTTTGACTTTCTGGTTTATAGACAGCTATTTAACTATAGATTTCAGTCTATAGAGGACAGTCCCTATTAAGAGCAGGGACAGTCCTGGGGGAAGATCAACTTATGGCTTACTACTCATACTTGCACAAAAGACACAGCTCACTCCTCCTGTCCTGTGGGTTTCAGAACAGATGTCCCCTCCTTAGCCTTAGCCTTCTCGACCCCCTCCTGTGTCCTCTGTAGGACTCCGAGCTCACCCCTCTCGTGGCACTTATAACATCCACTTTTGTATTTACTCATCCATCTTTGAAAGAGTCAACTTCCTGAAGGCAGAATTTGTACCTATCAGAGAACCTCTCGAGTGATGCATGTGATCTCTTAAAAGATAAAAATATTACATCTTTTCTATTTTATGACTTTCCCTTTAAAGCAAGTGTATGGGAGGGTGTGCGAATGTGTGCCATACTCTAGAAGTGTAAGACGAGCTGAAAGTAAGGAGGTCAGTGACTGTGATGCAATGAGCACAAAAGGAGGGGGCAGAAGGAAGGAAGATCCACCAGCATGATAGATTCTAGGGGTTAAAATCCAGCAGGAGGAAGTGTAACATCATATGAGGAAAGAAGATTCTTTAAAAACAAGGCCGAGAGGAACCTCCATGCTGTTTTCCACAGTGGCTGTTGCAGTTTGCATTCCCACCAACAGTGCAGGAGGGTTCCTTTTTCTCCACATCCTCATCAACATTTGTTGTTTCTTGTGCTTTTGAGTTCAGCCATTCTGACAGGTGTGAAGTGTTATCCCATTGTGGTTTTGATTTGCATTTCCGTGATGATGAGTGATGCTGAGCATCTTTTCATGTGTCTGTTGGCCATTTGTACGTCTTCTTTGGAAAAATGACTACTCAAGTCCTCTATCCATTTTTAATCCGATTATTTGTATTTTTTTTGATGTTGAGTTGTATAAACTCTTTATGTATTTCAGATATTAACCCCTTTTCTGATACATCATTTGCAAATAAATATCTTCTTCCATTCAGTAAGTTGCCTTTTTGTCTTGCTGATGATTCCCTTCCCTGTGCAAAAGCTTTTCATTTTGGTGTAAAAACTTATAAAACAGAATTACCATATGATCCATTAATTCTGCTCTAGGGTATTTATCCAAAAGATATGAAAACACTGCTTCAAAAAGATATATGCACCCCTATGTTTATTGCGCCATTATTTTACAATAGCCAAGATATGGAAGCAACTCAAGTGTTCATTCATAGATGAATGGATAAAGAAGACATGATATCTATATCTATATCTATATATATCTATATATATAGAGAGAGATACAGATATAGGTATATAGAGATATATATATTGTTCAGCCATAAAAATGAGTGAGATCTTGCCATTTGGAACAACATGCATGGACTAGAGGGTATTATGCTAGGTGATATAAGCCAGACAGAAAAAGAAAATTCCTTATGATTTCACTTACCTATAGAGAACAAATTGATGGTTGTCACAGGGAAGGTGGGTGGGGGGAATGGGTGAAATAAATGAAGGGGATTGAGTACACTTATCTTGATGAGCACTGAGTAATGTATAGAATTGTTGAATCACTATATTACACACCTGAGACTAATATAACACTGTATGTTAACTGTACTGGAGTGAAACTCAAAGAAGAATAGCTAGAAAGTCATTTCTCTAAGGTACTTAAAGTAAAAAAAAATTTAATTCGCTTTTTGTCAACTCTGCTTTCAAATGTAAGCAGTCAAGTTTGAGTGAACGTATCATTTTGTGTTTAAATGCTTATTTTATTTTTTTCTAATTATGAATTTTCACACCCCTACTGCGGAAAAAAATTCTAAAATAGAGGTTTCAAAATCAGAGTCCTAATTCCCCAAGATAATTTCTGTGTAATTTTTGTCCTACGCAGATCACATCTATAACTTACATTTTGGTAAAATGAGAATCACACAAGAATTTGCATGACATCTTTGCACAGGTACCACGCTAACCTCCCGTACTGTTCCAACTGGAGTACACATGGAGTACAAAAAATTTTATATTACGTGTTGCCTTTTCAGTTTCTGTTATTTTTTAACTTTGCCCACAGCAATGTGTCTCTTTGGTCTGAGTCCTTCAGGCCAAGTCTAATTTTCTCTAGTTGCTGGAGAAATTTCTGGCGTAGCAAGCATTTTCGACCCAGGGGGAAGGGCAGCATTGTCGTTCCAAATCCCCAAAGGGGCACACCTGTGCAAATCTATGATTTTATGATGATGCTAAGGTGCAGATACATATGACTGGATTTTAAATTCACGCTCCATTTCCTAGAGCGCTTTCTAAAACCATAGAAGGGAAAACAGGCACTCTTATTATTGTGCGACTACTCCCCAAACACGGTGCTACAGGCTTTTATATCAGCGATATGATGGACAGAAACCTAAATGACAGAGCTAATTGAAAAATGTAAAGCCCATCTGCAAAGGCTAAGTGTAAATTGCCCATCGTTTTGTCATTTTACCCCATCCCTGCTCTCTGGATTTATGTCTTCACATAAAAATAGCCACATGTAAAATTTGCAATGGAAAATGCTATTGTTTGCGTGTTATTCATAACCTAAAATTTTGAGGTTAAGACAAGATTATTTTCTGTCACTTAAAAGTAAGACATTTTATATAAGAATCCATTTTTGATTTGATGAGTGGTCCCGGATAAATCGGTCTGAGGTGTGTGTTTAAGCCACTTTAAAAATTCTGCTCAAGAACAAATCTAAGGAACAGCTAAATTAAGAATGCCATCTTTTCACTTTATGTTTCCACAGATGAGTCATTTAAATGACCTTTAATCCTAGTACATTTAAAACGACTACTACATTTAAAAGCAATCATTCCACACTCCACAATTTCCATTGCATGTTAAGCGAGTACTCTCTGCACAGCTCAGAGAGAAGTCTAAATACATAAATGGGCCTAAACCAGATGGGACCAAAAATATGATGTGTCCAGAGATAAGCATTTATGGTAAATATGTATCACTTCTGTTCTTCACAAACTTGTCTTGGTGAGTTTAAGAAAGGTAGAGAAACAGAATTTTAGAACTGAATGTTTCATTTCACAATAGATATTAAGCTTCCCACATGCCAGTTGCAAAGCCAGAGGCTCATGAAGGAAGGTGGGTAAGTCATGATCTCTATCTTGGACTAGCCTGTGCCTGAGCAAAGGAGTCTCAGTGTTTGCTGTAAAATAGATATGAGACTTGGACCCAAGATATATTCTAGGGGAAAGAAAGGGAGTAGATGGGGCCAAGCCTGGGATTTGTGTCTACAAAGCACACAGAGCAATTCATTGAACTTGGCATCCCTGGGAGACTAATCTATCAGAGCACAGCATCTCTTTAGTGAAAATTTATAATTTCAAAAAAGTTGGTCCCTGCAAGGGTCTTTTCCCTCTTCCTCCTCCTTCTCTTTTTGACCGATGTTAAGACCTACCTCTTGGCTGGGGTGTTTGCATTTAAGTTTCTTAACCTGCCCAACTCTATCAACAAATCACCACTTCTATTCCACATTCTTTTCTAAGTTTAAATAAAAATGACAGCAGTCCTTGCTTTTAAGGCTATATAATTTATACTGGAAGATAAAACACATAAATATGTAAGTGTTTCCTGAAGATTCAGGTGCATTGTATTTCATCTCTGATACATATCAGTATGAGCGTTAAAAGAACATACAAGTAACACTTCCTTCAAGTTATGCACTCCAATCTTACTTTAGCTCTTCCGTTCTACTACAGTAAAGGTATTCACTTTACTATGAATTGTATATAATATAAATACTTTGCCTTAGTTCTACTTGAGCACATTTATGTACGTCCTTTCATGATGTGAGTTTTTAAAAATCAAGCTTACGGGGTGCCTGGGTGGCTCGGTCAGTTAGTGTCCGACTTCAGCTTAGGTCATGATGTCACAGTTTGTGGGTTCCAGCCCCGCATCGCATCGGGCTCTGTGCTGACAGCTCAGAGCCTGGAGACTGCTTCGGTTCTGTGTCTCCCTCTCTCTCTCTGCCCCTCCCCTGCTTGTGCTCTCTCTCTCTCTCTCTCTCAAAAATAAATAAACATTAAAAAAAATGTTTACATTTTACATAGAGTAAAATGCACCTGTGTTAATATACAGTTTCATCAAAAGTGTGCATCTGTGTAAGTACCTTCACAGTCAAGATACAGAACATTTGCATTACCTCAAAAAGTTTCCTCAAATTTATTTGTAATAACATCCTCCTTACCCCCAGCCCAGACAACCATCGACTTGCTTTCCGTAACTATAGATTAACTTTTTTTAGCATCATAAAGTGGGCATTTTTTGTGTCTGTATTTTTATTTTGATCAGCATATTTTTGAGATTTATCCATGTTGTTGCATGAACCCAGAGTCCATTCCCTTCTAAATGCTAGATTTAATTCCACTGTATGGATATATGACACTTTGTATATTCATTTACTTTTTGATGGGCATTTGGGTTGTTTCTAGTTTTGGGCCAATAAGAATAAAGCTGCTGTGAACATTCATATATGAATATTTGTAGAGACAAATATTTTCATTTGTACTGAGTAAGATACCTAAGAGTGGAATTATTGGGTCATGGGGTACATTTGATTAACCATATAAGAAACTGTCTCTTTTCCAAAGTAGATGCACCATTTTACATTCCCATCAGCAGGGTATGAGAACATTTGCTCCACATCTTATCCAAGTTTAGCCATTCCAGTTGGGTATATGTTGATATCTCACTGTGGTATATAATTTGTATTTCCCTGATGACCAGTGAAGTTAATGTGCTTTAAATGTGTTTATCGGCCATTCGTATATTTCTTTGATGAAGTCAATCTGGTCAAATCTCTTGCCCATTTTTAAATTAGGTTGTTTGTCTTTTTATTATTTAGTGATAAAATGTCTGCATATATCTGAAGACATTCTTTGACAGACATATGAATTGTGAATTTTTTTTCCCATTTTGTGATTTGCCTTTGCATTTTCTCAATGCTGTCTTTCGAAGCGAAGTTTTTGACAGCACCATTCCTTGGAACATGGTAGGCATATCTGTTTACAAATAAGCTTTGCCAGTGAGTGCAGTAAATATCTCTTAAAATGTAATGCCAAGGTAAATCACATTGTCTATTCCACAGTGATTGATAATGCGTCTGTGGCAAAGAGTCCCGGGGATTATCAAGCATAAGATTCACCAATGATGTATCTCTCCAAATTTTGTGCTATCAGGAGTTTCTGCCTCAGGACCACCTTCCTTCCTTTCCTTTCTTTCTAATACTTCTCCACAGAAAGTCTTCTTTATTTCACAAGATGAGTCAGCATGAGCACAAACACTATTTCATTGCAGTGTAAGGGTCATCATGACCTCCTTGTTGCATTGTAAAAGTAATTTAAAAGTTGAGTCTGTTCTGGATTTTAGGAATAGAAATCTCTGATATATTGACCCAGAAAGCTCAAACCTCTCCTTGCCTCTCAAAATCAGAACTCAATGAGTTTGTCCTTTCTTTTAAGAAAACTAGTGGCCTGTGTTTTGTTCACGTATTTTAGAAAATATTTGTTAAAATGTACCGTATCCCAAGCATTGTGTCAGAAAGGCAAGAAATATCTAGAGTACCATGTATCAACTCTTTTAGTTTATACTTAGTGGAACAACGAGCCATCTTGAGGACAGGAATCTTATTCATTCTCCTGTGCTCAGTGCTTAGCACATAGGTATTTATTAACATAGTTAATATATGAATGATTGTATACATGCGTGAACAAATGAAGCATCAGAGAGAGTTGCCTTGCCTTAGTTTCCTATGTTTTCTATAATGGGAAAGCTATATAACTAAATAGCCACAGCCACTCAGGGGAAAACGATGCTATGATAGCAATAAAATAATCCAGATCTCCCAGTAACATCCTAGCTAGGAAGTCAATTATGATTCAGAGTAAGACTTCTATCATTTTGATTCCTAATGGTTAAAATTTCCCAAAGTGGGGGAAAATACATGGGACCTCAGAAATGAGCAGGGTCACAAGGAAATTAGTTTCTCCCTAGATTAGATCAGCGATAAGATTAATAAGAAGAAGAAAATTGACTACAACTATAACACATAATATTTAGTACAGTTTATAAAACAGTTTCATATACATTTTCTTACTGGATTCTTACAATACTCCTGGGAGGTAGCCACAAGGGGTATGAGTATTAGTACATCCCCATCATACAGAGTTGGAAATGAGGTTCAGAGAATGAAAGTGTCTTGCCCAACATTTTTTTTTAATATATGAAATTTATTGTCAAATTGGTTTCCATACAACACCCAGTGCTCATCCCAACATTTTATAAAGCTACTTAACAGCAAAGTGGACTAGCTGGATTCTAAAATTCTTCTTTGCTACCCTTGGAGGACGACGCCCTTACTTGACTGGGTGCCATGGGTGGTAGTTTACATCTAAGTGTACATTTCTCTTCTCCTCTTGAATTTTAAATAATATCCCTTTTGTGTGTCATGAGATGAGATAAACTATCCTTACTATAGTGTATCTTTATGGCACACTCTGCACAGTATTAAAGAAAACTCCATTTTGAAAACAAAGCTGTATCAAAAGAAAACTCAATTTTGAAAATGAAGCTGCATCAAAACTTTGTTTTCAAAATGGAGTTTTCTTGAAACAAAGCTGCATATAATTCCATAGGAATGAGCCCCTTGGAAGTCATGACTCTGTGAACCCTCAAATTCCTTTTTCTATACAAACCCTATTTTATAAGTAGTTAGCTAGAGCATGAAGACATGATTTTTTTCTTTTACACAGATGAAACCTCCATAATTGTTTTTATGTGCTACTTGTCCAAGAGAAACTCCATAGCTGAGGCACATCTATTCAGAAATCTCATTGCCTTGATATGCTTGGAGGAACAATGGGCTTGATACTTGTAGACAGGAACTTGGGAGGAAGGACCACAGAGCTACTCATCACCTCTGTTCAATCCTCCAAGGAACAAAGTGAGGCAGTACTATCTGTGAGCTATCACATCAAGTCATATTGGAAACCCAGCTTGCATTTGGAGAATGATCTTCAATGGCAAGTATGGCCATGGCTTGACATTAATATTGTAGCAGGATTACATTTTTAGACCATTGTTTTGCAGAAAGTCAAGTGTTTTTGTCTCTGCCTCCTTCAATGACAATGGTGTAATTGTAGGCTTTGTAATGGGCTGAAGGAAGGAAAACTCAACTTTGTTCGGGATCAGGGCTGGGTCATTGGACAAAATTTGAGATTCTATCATCCCCACAAGTAGTTGAGAGCTATGACCAAGAAAAACACAATTTAATCTCTCTTTCTTCAACAGTTATATTTCTACATTCTCATTGTCCTCTATAAAAGCTATGTGAAGGATAAGCAGTTCTCTTTATTAATGCTTCATTAAGAATTTTTATGTCTATGTGACAAGTGGTATATTCTTTGCTCAGAATAAAGTACTTTAGAGACTTGATTCCAGCTGGTCTGGACTAGAAAACTCATTAATGCTGTTAGCATGACTGACAGCAAGCTCCTCAGGGGAGAGATATGGCCTTATATGTATGGAAACAGTCAAACTGGATTGGTCAACTTTAATAAATAAACCATTGGAAAATGTAATTTAGAGAGAGGAGTACATCAGTTACAGATTGTTTCCTTAATTGTGCCTGTTATTTCCCAGTTTCAAATTTTAGGCATTTTTCATGACAAAAATAATAACTAAAGTATCCAACAAAGCTCATCATTCAGTCTTTCATACCACAACGTCCGTAATGACAATGGGAATTGTCATTAAATGACATTATGATTCAGAGGCAAAATAACAAGATCCTTTATAGTTAAGGCAATTGATAGCCACCTTGACCAAGTTCTAAATTTAAGTCACCATCTCTTGATTCAAAGATTGGCATTAGGTTAAAACAGACAAGGGATTGTTTCCAGTGGAGAAGATTAAAATGCAATTATAAATACATCTATTTTCCTTTGCCCAGGGACTCTCCATCCCATAATACCATTTGCATAATGGGTTACTTTGTTTGTTCCCTTTTAAACGTTAAATTTGGAACATTTTATTCTAAGTGCCATGAAAAAATAAACACATGAAGTTCTAAACCCACAGCTTTTCATATTTATCTGAGACTAAGAATATGTCCATTTTGTCTGTATTTAGGGAAGCACAAGTACTTTCTCATTTTTTAACACACCCAAGATGACAAGGATCTAAAGAGTTATGAATATAGACAAATGAAAGTGTTTCACCTCATTCTCAAAGACACACACACACACACACACACACACACACACACACACTCCCTCATCCTTACTCTGCTTCTTTCTGAAGGCATCTGGAGGCTCCAGTTTGTTTCTGTTGGCTTCCGACTGCCCTGCTCCCTTCCCTTCTCTGATGTCTTCTATTCCTGAACTGTATTCCTGAGTGGACACTTGAATCAGTGCATGCCTGCACTCTTTCCCTCTGCTGGTCCCCAGTGTAAGTGGACCTACCCTATGTCTAATTGCCTGGATGGCAAAGGGCTAGCCTAAAACCCAGTCCTTGCAAATAGAGAATCTATTATTCAACTCAAGTGGAACACATTTTGCTTTTTAAGAGGGTATCTTGATGCATAATAGCCAAGGTTAGTCCTTAGAGGAGGGAATTCACAGCACAAGGTTGACCAGTGGTCAAATCTTTGGCAGGAGGAGAAACTCCCATCTTCTCTCAGATGTGAGCACCTTCCCCTCTCCCGGGTACAGCCTAGCTCAGGGCTAGATGAAGTTAAGATGCTGTTTAGAGCAGTGGTCAGAACTGTGACCTCCCAGAAGGTTAGAAAGAGCCCTTTGCATTACTACAGTAACTATTTGCAGCATCTCAGCCTGCTGACATTTGAAACTGCTGGTCTAAAGCTTCTCACATTCTATTTGTATTAGCAACTGGCTTTTCCTGGATTCAAACTTCACTGCCTAGGCTCCCAGTAAAGAGATTTTATGCTATTTAATGGTAAAATTCAGCTTCCCTGATGGGTTTCCTCAACACAGCTACTGGAGTAGCCAGGGGATGGGTCTCCTTGGAAACATCAGTAGCAACTCAGCTATTCTGTCTCCTGACAACAATCTCTCTGCATCATTGGCTGCCTATTTCACACGGCTGGTGTCCTGACTGCAACTGGACACTGAAGACCATGCAGTAAGGAGGAGCAAATGTGTTATTAAGGTCAAGACAGGTGGTGGAAGGTAGGCCCAGGTGATAGTGGAGATTCTGCCAAACCAAGCCACTGTGTCCAGGGAACATGGATAGCTCCATCCAGGGTTCCAACAGATGGGGGCACCAAGTGTTCTAAAAGTGGGGGCCCAAAAGGTAGGCAGAGCCCAGCCATGGGGAATTTGGGCAGCACGTATATTGAAGTTCAAACAGTTAGGCAGTGGTGCATCAAAAGATGGAGAACAGAGGCCCTGCTACTGGGCAAAGGGCCTAGTTAGAGATAGGCAGGCCTGAGGGGTAGAAGGAGACTAAAGTATGTCCCAGAACCAGCAGTCAGAAACGGGACAAAGGCAGAGCTAAGATTTGGATTATGGGAACAGGGGTGGGGAGGAGTGCCCTGGAATATGGGACCAAGGTCAGAGCTCCATTATGAGAACTGGAGCACTGAAGGAAGGGACTAAATGAGGGAAAGTGTGAGGTATGGCTCCGTTTCTATCTTGTAGCATAATCTAAGAAAAGAGGCATAACTAAGTTCTAGGATGTGGGGTAGGGACACCACCATGGTTGAATCAAAGGGTCAGGAACTCCGGGGTATGCATGAAAACTCTATCAGTTAATGAGAGAAAAAAAAGCTTAGAAAAAAAAAGTATTGGGGCACCCAGGTGGCTCAGTCAGTTAAGCACCCAACTCTGGACTTCGGCTCAGGTCATGATCTCATGGATGTGTGATGCAGCCCCACTTGGGGCTCAGTGCTGACAGCACAGAGTCTGCTTGGAATTCTCTCTCTTCCCTCTCTCCCTGCCCCTCCCCCTCTTGTATGCTCACACACACAGTCTCTCTCTCTCTCAAAATAGATAAATATACTTCAAATAAAAATAGCACCCACAATGATCCTCCCCACATTTTTGCAGCTTATACTGTTTCCTTTCTCGTCATCATAGTCTTAATAACTGTTTGTATTAAATAAATATTTTATCTTAGAAACTGTTGAGAGGGATCACTTTTGAAGAATGTGCTAGGGTGAAGAAGTGCTTTGAGACTGATTCCTCTGTCTCTGTCCAGCTAAATCGTGCTTGGGGGTTGGTTGTCAGGACTGGCTGCATCCGGGGTTAGATGAGCAGGCAGAGACCTGTGTGGGAAGCAGTCTAAGAGCCCAGAGAAGATGAGCGTCACATAATATCATGTAATCGAGCACGCTCTGTGTGACCAGTACAAGGCAGGACACTTAACATACATAATCTAATTTAATCCTGTCAAGGTAAGAATTATTCTTCTCACATACACAAATAAAGCCACTGAGGCTCAGGGAGGTTGTGTAACTTCACTGATACCCAACAGTTGGTTAGTGCCCCATCAGCCTAAGCTCTTTCCATTAGGGGTACTGGGAAAGCTTAAATTGTTTGCTTCCAATCAGGATTACGGAGGAGAGAGGGGCATCAGCTGCAGAAATAAGAGGGCCCAGATGTGAATAAATGAGGAAGGCAGGGGATTAACAGAAGGGTAATAATAGAGGATATCAGATACTCCTGGCCCAAGTCAAAAACTAAACTATTTTAACTGACTGGTACCCAGACCTGACTCTGGATCATTAGAAAAACTCCTAATGATAGATATATGCTCCTTAGTTTAAAAATATAGATTCAGAAAAAATAGACAGTAGATTCAGGAAGTAGCCGAGAACATTGATTAAATGAATACCATGTTTCTAGGAACACAAGAAATTTTGCCCAAGTCTTTGCCACCCAGATTACACTGTAAAGCCAGAGCAGCCATTACAAAGGTCTTGCACAGGTATTTAACATGTGACAGAACTGTGGATTTGGGCTGAGAAGAACAGCCAAAGGAATCAGCTCCTTAGTATTCTCTGATGTGTAATTTACATGATATTTTCTCAAAAAAGGTAGCAGCCACCTAATATGCCAGCTGACAAGAATGGCTACTCTCTTTTCAGGCAGCCTGAAAAGAGCCTGTTTGGCTTTCTTCTCTGAGCTCTTTGGCTCTTTTCATCCAGCCTGTTTGGGTCATTGGGACCAAACTTTTAGGCAAGACTGGTCTCAACAAGGAGTGGGTCAGGGTATTGTTCTAGTTCAGAGAAACCTGGAGAGTTTGTTAAAATGCAGAGACCCAGGCCCACAGATTCAGGACATTCTTCAGGTGGTTCTGATGCAGATGGTCCTGGAGGTCCACTTTGAAAAAGTGTAGCAGAGGTTCCCTTCACACCACCATGCACTGTGTTTGTCAGAACTGAACTGAACTGGACACTGCTCATTTTGAGAACACAGGTAGAGAGCCTCCCCATCTGCCTGTGAATGGCTTCTTTTCCAATACACATCAGTGCTCAGTGTTGGGGAGGAAGAAGAAGCCCTCAAGGTGCTCAGAGGTCAGCAATGCTGTGGTCAATCCCAGGAGACACTGTGGCAGCAAAGATAGGAGCCCTCCCAATGCCACGGACACCTCATCACTGAGCCCCAATCTTTGCTTTGCTTTCATTCTGGTCACATGACTGGAAGTGGGTGAGTTCCAGAAATAAGGGACCAAAGAGGGGACATACAGGTTGTTCTTCCTCCCAATTTCTCTCCCCCATGGCTACTGGAATCCACTTATTTGTGTTGCAGCCTGAAGACTGACGTTCTTTTTATCCTTCTTGACAAAAATGAAACGTTACACCAACTATCAGGAGGAGCTTGTGACTTTCTTGCATGAGCCCGCTTTAAGGACAAGGAGTTGCTGAGACAGAAAATTCCCCAGTGGCTGGCTCAAAAGATGATACGACATTGTCTCCTGGGGACACAGTGATTTGCGGCAGCATTTCAGCAACCCAAAATAAACCATCACTCTGCACAAGGGGTGACAAGCTTAATGTCTACACTCTTCATCATAATTCTGGGAGCAGAATTCCCAGACTCTAGGTTAAACCCCTTTCGTTTTGGCCAAAAAACCTGGAGCAGGAACATGGGAGAGATCGTAAGATAATTGTCCTTTGGAGGAGCACCTTTCATCTGAGGATTTCCAAGTGCTTTATAAATATTAATTAAATTGCAACAACGCCTTAGTATGCACAATTATTATCCGTCTACCACCCCCAGCTCCATACCAGCCCCTTAAAGAGGAGGCCCTTGAAGAATAGCATGGCTAGTGTCTAAGCCATTTAGCGTCTAAGCTTACCACAGAGGCAAAACCCAAAATTCAAGGTTCTTCAATTCTAGAACTACATTAAAGAGAACTAAAGTGATTCAAAGGACCATGATTCCTATGCATATATACTGTGAAGTACTATTACTAGAAGAGAAGAATAAAATATGTGTGTTGAATTTATCATTTAATTAGAAGAACTACTCCATTAGTCCTAGCTTTTAACCAATCTTTTCCCTCCTAAGGGAAAAGATTCTTTCTTTTCTTTCTGTTTCAATTTTTTCCACCTATGAAACAGTGATACGATGGGGTTTTCTTATCGCTTGTATTATCCTATCACTCTATCATAAGCATTGATGGCTTATCAAGAGATGTGTTCTACAACCTACAAAAAGTATTCACATTTCCAATTAATGGCACGCTCTGTGCCAATTAATGGCAATACAATTAATTCATAAGCCAAGCCAATCCAACTGACGGCACACCTTCACAATTTGAAATGTGTTACCCTGATCCATCACCCAACCCCAAAGAATATTCATGATCAATTCAAAGTTGTTACTCACATTATCAGAATTACCTTCTTTTTCATATTAGTTCACGGCCACTGGCCTGTACGATACTATGATACTGTCTTATTTGAGTCAGTCACAATCTTTTTTTTTTTTTTGGAAAGCTGGTACTAAAACCACCACCAAGATTAAAAGTAAAACAAAAACAAAACAAAACCCAGAAACCAAAACAAACAAAAAAAAACCTATAAATACCAAATACTGTCAGTGATTCTAAAATCACAAGGAAATAATGCATGCTGCTTGCAGTATGTCAATGAGAAATCTTTCTACAGAGTTTTCTTTTATGAGGCAAGTGAGAAACATCTACAAAGAAAGCCAATTGGCTAGAGCAAAATATGTAGTCATAAAGTATTCTTAGATCTTTTGGAAATCATTAATAATATCTTAGGAAAACATAGAGAAACCAGTTCCTGAAAAAAAAAAAAAAAAAAATATATATATATATATATATATATATATATATATATATATATAATGGGAATAATGAGCTAAGGACAAACAGCTGCACAAAAACAGGCACAAACAGTATTTGTTTCACACTCAACACACTACGATGTATTTCCATGCAATGTCTTATTTGATGCTCTGAACAACCAGATGTGTTAGGAGCACAAAGAAAACAAGTGACCTGCCTCAGGTTGGTAACTTGGGGAATGAGCCCTGGAGTCAGAAAAATGGGTCCAAATCCTCCTTCTGCTACTCCCTAGCTGTGTGACCTTGGTCAGTCACCCGCCTCTAAGGCCTCAGCCTTCCCTCAGGGTTGTTGGGAGAATTAAATGAGATACTGTACATAAAAAGCTCAGCACAGATCCCGGCACATCACAGAGAATGCACTCAATATATGTTAGTGCATATCACATGTCACAACAGTCTCCCTACCCAGCCACAAAGCTGATTAAAAACAAACAACATACAGGGGCGCCTGGATGGCTTAGTCTGTTAAGCATCTGACTCTTGATTTCAGCTCAGGTCATGATCTTGTGATTCATAGTTTCAAGCCCCGTGTTGGGCTCCAGGCTCACAGTGCAGAGCGTTTGGGATTCTCTCTCTCTCCCCTTCTCTCTGCCCCTCCCTGGCTCATGTTTACATACTCCCTGTCTCTCTCTCTCTCTCTCTCTTTCTCTCTCTCTCTCTCAAAATAAATAAACTTTAATAAATAATAAAATCATAAAAAAAAAATCCAACTTTTCTAAGCCAGTATATCCAAATGAAACACTATCTTCCCAAATGGCCACTTTGAGTGCTATGTCTGACTCCAACGTTACTCTGTTTTCACAAAATAATTTTGGCCCGACTCTGTTAGGAACATCCTTAGTGCTTGTTTAAAATATACACACATATGTGTATTGTCATTGGTGGCAAATCTTGGTCCTTCTGGAGTGATTTTTTTTTTCATTTAGAATTTGTCACTTAGAGCCAAATCTAATGAAGAAGGAACATAATCAAGAGGGAACAAAATTAAAGTGTACAGATTGATTGTATGCATGTGTGTGTGTATGCATGTGTGCACCTTGTAAATTACCCCTAAAGGCAATCCCAAATGAGGACTTGTATAAACATGGTGAAAAATGGTGCATAGTGATGTTAAGTGCATAACTTCCTGAACTCATTACTTGAAGGCTGTCCTTCACCTAATTTTGACTTTTTAAATATGATCTAACATACAGGTGTCGTTCTTTTATTGTTATACATGAGCTGTTGGCCTCTACTCACTTTTCCAGGTAGGGAATGCTGGGAAGAAAGAAAGGAAAAGACCCAGGATAGAAGAAAGGGGGTGGGAGGAGAGAGAAAGGCCAAGAGTTAAAGGACAAGTTGAGGCAGGGAAAATCAAATAAGCTTAGAAACATCACAGAGGATTCAACCTTGTAGGCAAGAGATGTTAATTACACTTTGCTTTTTAAGACATAACTCATGCTACTCTTTGTTTTGTGAAGCAGGGAGAGTGCGTATAATGAGCTGCAATAAACTTTCCAATTAAGGCTAAATCATTTTTTTAAAAACTTGTTTACTTATCTTGAGAGCGAGAGAGAGAGAGAGAGAGAGAGAGAGAGAGAGGGAGAGAGAGGGAGGGAGGGGCAGAGAGAGAAGGAGAGAGAGAGAATCCCAAGCAGGTTCCACACCGTCAGCGCAGAACCCAACATGGGGTTTGAACCTACGAATCAAACTGAGTCAAAACCAAGAGTCAGATGCTTAACCAATTGAGCCACCCGCCCTAAGGCTAAATCATTTTTTTAATTCTGTTTTGAGAAAATGTGTTATTAAAATACTTTAGGCTTTTGAAAAATGGAACCATTTCTTAGACCATTTACTGTATTTTTTCGTTTATATTCTGGATGATCGCTTACCACCTGTTCACTTCTTTGCTCTTGTCTCCTCGAGGCTCCTGGACAAGCAGGGGCTTGTGGGAAAGGAAGGAAGCACGAAGAACTCTCTTATGTGAATAACGTGATTAACAGAAAGTATAAAAGAGGCTTCTTCCCCTATTCACAAAGCAGATTTTCTTCAGAAGCTGGCAGAGCTCCCAGACATTTGCTCTGGGACAGACACTGGCTAAACTGCTGCCAGTGCCGCCTCTGGGGCCCTCGGGATTGATGAGTTGGGGTGGCCACAGGACGGGAGCAGGGAAGAGGCAACACCAGGCAGGGCCAGCCTGGGTCACCCAGCGGGAGACAGAGCTGTGAGCACAGAGCAGGCGCTGTGCTGTCTCGTCCACTCACTGCCCAGGCCTTCTGGCACTGAAACAGCAACAGGAAGGGCTGGGGGGCTGCAGAGGGGAGAAGCTGGCTCCAGGGTCCAAGATGGAGGCTGAGGGGTCAGTGCTCACAATGTAGGGGAAGGAGTAAGCAGAGGAGGAGCTGGCTCCCACCTATGTGCCCCAAGGGCTCAGGCCTGATCAAGGTGCACAGACCAGCTTGGAAGGCAGAGTAACCCTGTTCCCCGGCACCTAGAAAATAGTGTCTCCTGACTTCCTGCCTGGCACAGGGGTCTGACCAAGCAGCCAGTGGGTCTGGGGAATGATCTTGTGTCAAATGTAGCTGCCACGCTCCCGGATCCTGTGTTCACCATTGTCACCGCGGCAATGCCCAGCCCACCCTTTCAGCTCCCCCTGGGTGGTATTTTCAACAAACACTTGCTCTGAAGTACTTCTAATTGAATTGGAAATTAGTAGGCGTTCTGTGATCTGAAATGTGTTGGTGGGGAAAGGAGAGGAAGGTCATTGGCTTCCAAAGCTATTGCCTGCTTCCCTGCTAGGTTTTAGCTCAGCCAGATCTGATTTCTGATGAGATTTTTAAAAATTATTTTCCTCTGTAGTAGGATTTCATTTTATTTATTTTTTAAATGTTTATTCTATTTATTTTGAGAGAGACAGAGAGAGAGACACAGAGAGAGAATCCCAAGCAGGCCCTGCTCTGTCATGGGGGGAGCCCAAAGTAGGGCTCAATCTCTTGAACCTTGAGCGGTGACCTGAGCCTAAATCAAGCATGGGATGCTTAACTGACTGAACCACCCAGGTGCCCCTCCCTTATAGTAGAAATTTAGAAAGGTTTACGGCCATGAATTATTCAGGGTCACTAACTGATTTGCCCCCTTCTTCGCCCCCCCCCCCCCACACACACCTTCCAAATATCCTCAAAAGGATTCTTGACTAGCTAGGATATTAACAGAAAAGGTAGGGACATATTTGCCTCTCCATTGCCTTAAATGTCCACCAGCCAGGCTGCCCTGAGGCTACCAAGGAGCTGGGAACTGGCAGTCAGCTGGCCTGCCAGCTTCTGCTTTCTCTGTTCTTTCTACTAATGGAATAACTTAAGGGCGGGGGCGGGGGGGGGGGGGGCAGGGGCAGTGTGCATGTGTATGTGTGTGCACACGTACTTCAACCAGTTTTCAAAATTCAGAAAATATAGAAACATGTGAATACCACCAACTCAAAATAACCACAGTTGACGTGACAGTACATATCCTCATGATTTTTTTCGAATGCAGTATTTTGAAGTGAGATTACAGTATGCGTATATTTTTATAAACAACTTTTTTCACTCCACGGCAGGTCACACATATGACCCTTCCGTGTTAATAAGTACAGGTTCATGTTATCATTTTAATGGCTGCTTAATAATCCAGGATAAAAATGTGCTGTAGTTTCTTTAATCAATTGCTTATAGTTAGACATTTCAGATGTCACTATGTTATTGCTGATAGAAATAAGGATCTTTACATAAACATTACCAAATCCTTGTCAGATCACTTGCTTAAGATGGATTCTTCAAAATGGAGCTGCTGGGTCAAATTCCATCATCTTGAAAAGCTTTGATGCATCCTGTCAAAATTCTCCTACGGGAATCCTTGACCAATATTCCATCCTTCCAACAGCAAAGGGAGCTGTCCATTTACCTCGTCCACCCTGGAGGCAGGGCATAAGGAGTGTGGTTCATCTTTTCTAGTCTGAGGGTTGTAAATGATTGTCCCATTTGCGGTGTTAATCTGATGTTCAGTGTTTTCTCCCTCTGGCACCTCCGTCATGGCATGGAGCTCTTTTCCCACCAGCATCTCTTTCACTCAACATCAGACATTAATAGAGCACTTCCTGTGTGTAGGCACCTACTCGACATCCATGCTACAGAAGTGGCAAGGTCTACGGTGCTCCTGGGGAAGGAGGGGGTGGCTGGGGGAGCAGGAGAGAGCTTCACAGAGGAGGTGCTACTGACGCCAGGTTTAAGGGAATGGTGGAAAATGTCATTTAGTGCAGAAGACAGAGCATAAGCACAATCAAAGACCTGTGTTCCAGTGAGGCCGGGGGATAGGATGGGTGGGGTGCCTGACTGAGACAGCCTCCGCGTACTGCACTATGGAGTTCAGATTTTATTCTGTGGCAACAGCAGATAATTAAAGGACGGGTTTTGAGGGGCAAATAGTGATAAGATTTATATATAGAAAGCTAATTCTGGCAGTGGTGTGAAGGAGGAAACAAAAAAGCGGTAGAGGACGAAAGACCAATTAAATGGCTGTTGCAATCGTCTGTATGAAGAAGCTCAGAGCTAGAAAGAAGTCACGGGTGGAGCGGAGAAGCGGTTAAGATAAAATTTTCAGGACTGGTGACTGGGGTGGGGGGAGTTGAGGAGAAATTCAGGAAAACTTGGAGCAGAGAAGGTGTGAGTTGGCGCAAAAACGAAGAGACAGATTCAATTTTGAACACGTTCCATTTAAGGTGTACTGGACTTTAGATGGATATATCCAAGGGAAATTGTTACTGCCAATATGGATTTGTGACTCTGGAGAAGGGCTGTGGCTGTGGATGGACGTAGATTCGGGAACCATTAGCACTCCGAATCCACACATCAGTTGGCAGGAGCCCTTTCCCTACCTTGCAACCAGGCCTGCCACCGTGTATTCTGGTCTTTATCCTTATGTCTGACCCGTGAGCCCCATTGCCTGCACTCAGAGGTGCCCAGTTTGCCACAAGAAAGAATGGATCTAAGGTAGCCAGTTCACATAAAATTTTGAAGATTAAGAAGTCTATCTTATGGTGCCATTGATATGCTTTTTTAAAGGGGGTATTTGTCTAACACAAAGAAATCACCCCCTATTAGTGTGGCAAATGGGTGGGAGATGTTTGAGGGACAAAAAGCCTTTCTGAGCTCTCTCGAGTCATACCCATGAAGTTCCACCCACCCCTGCCTCTGGGTCGGGGGCTCTGTTTCCTTGCTGGAGATCCCAAATGCAAAAAATAAAAATAAAAAAAGCCAAACCAAATAAAACACTGTCAGCTGCTGGAAGAACCATTCATAACCACTGGAGTTTGCCTGAAGACAGAGCTCTGCAACCTGAGACCCGCTCGTAGGAGCCAGGTTTAAACACCAGGACCTAAAGAGGAACAAGGGGTGTGGCGCCATGCCGTTGGCTGCTTGGCTTCTCAGCTAGGATTTGAACAGCTCAATTAAACGGACTGGCAGCTGCCGTGTCAATTTCAATAAAAACATAACACAACAAATCTGGGTAATGTGAGCCTGCTCAGCTCCCTTCAGCATCTTAATAAATCTTTACGTAGAAAGACAAAAAGTGCTTTTGAGAGTCACGCTGAGGTAGAAACGTGAGCGTCAGCTCCAGCTCCCATTTTTCGGCAGCTCATCACCAGACCAGGACAACCTTACTCTGACCTGACCAGAAATGCCTTTTTGTTTTCTTTTGTTTTAATCCTGTCTCCTTTTCTCACTGGCTCCCTTCAAACCCTCTCTTCTGGGTATGTCAAATCAAAAGTGGCTCCTGCTATCTGGTAACGCAGTTCTGGCTGGGCCCACAGAACCGGGAACTATCCACGCCGCACACTGCTTCAAAACAGTCACATTCCATCTTGTGCTGTATCAGGAAGGAGTCTGCAACAGAGGCACCTCACTTACCAAAACCAGCAAATGAACAAATAAAACCTCTATTACTTCAATAAAAAGGACTTAACTAGAAAGGAGATAACGTAATTTAAGCAATATTTGCTCCATAAGGAAGTATCACTGTTGCGGGTTGCCTGACTTTCCTCTTTCCAAACATGGATATAATTAGCTACGAGTCAAAAAAAAAAAATTCCAGGTTTCTTACACACACCAGGAATCTGAGGTATAGAAAGACAGCACAGGGGCGCCTGGGTGGCGCAGTCGGTTAGGCGTCCGACTTCAGCCAGGTCCCGATCTCGCGGTCCGTGAGTTTGAGCCCCGCGTCGGGCTCTGGGCTGATGGCTCGGAGCCTGGGGCCTGTTTCTGATTCTGTGTCTCCCTCTCTCTCTGCCCCTGCCCCGTTCATGCTCTGTCTCTCTCTGTCCCAAAAATAAATAAACGTTGAAAAAAAAAAAAAAAAAAGAAAGACAGCACAGACAACATACCTGATTTCCATATGCTCGGTCAGGGAACCAATAATGCAGAACATGGGAATAAATGGCTCCTATCAAGTGCTGAAATTCCACAAGATAAATCATAGCTAATGCTCTAGATTATTTCCTGTTAGAAATGCCTAAAAGGCCATTCATTTAAAATGACATAAACACCCCAAATGAGAAAGCAAGGCGGAAGGGAACAGGGCATGGAGAGATTCTGAATTTCCATTTCCGATCTCTTATTCAGCAATAGCATGGCTTTCAGCCCAAACTGTTAAGAGTTTTGGGGCAGAGGAAATGATTTATACTATGAAGGGGGAAAAGAAAAGCTCTCTGAAGCATCAGCTTCCTTAATGACAAGCCGCCCTGAAAAGTTGGCACATTTCCTATAAGTATTCATGGCAAAAATCCCTGCGACATCAGAGATCAAAACAGCTTCCTAATTTAGGCCAACATTTCTGAAACTGCTGACACTTTCGATAGAAATTAACCCAGAAACAGCTCGCTTCAACGCTCACTGCATGGGCTTCCAACTCAGGGTGCTCAGGGTGTATGGCGTTTAAGGGGTGTGTGACTCACACCCCTCTATGTATACGAGGCATCGTCTACGGCCTCCATGTTTTTTCAACCTCATAAATCTTCTTCCTCTGCTACCTGAGGACATCTTAATTCCCCAGGCCTTTCTACGTTCACACAAACAAAAACTAATCTAAAAACAGTCGAGTAGCATGGATCTTGCTTCATTCAAATCTGTTTCCTTTACACACACACACTACATCATACTGTTCCTACCTTAGTTTATATCTTTAAGATTTCCCCCATCATTTCCCAAAATGTGTTATCTGGCAAAAGCCTTTAAAGTACAACTCCAGTAACATGTGGGCAGATTTTTAAAAACATGATTGTAAATGTGAGCTGCTTCTTTTTCTCACCCTACAAACTTGGCACCTTCATATATCGTAAATCTTGCAGTGGCAGCAGCAGACCCAGAGCGACTCCACTCTGTTGGGACCTGTGTGTTCGCCACCAGCATGAGAGGAGCCGTGCCAAGGTATTCTGAGAAGCATGCTCTCTGGCCAGTGTTCCAGCCAATATTTCACAACACATCAGAATATTTTCAATCTAACAAGCTCAGCTCAGAGAGGAGAATCCAGTGAGATCAACTAGAAAAAAAAAAAAAAAAAAAAATACCTCCCTACACATCTGCCCTGATTGGGAAAGCTGGTCGCCAGAGAAAAGAGTTCTAGAAGAACAGTTTATGCAGAAAACCCAAAGGACTAAACGCCTGAAAAGATCGTACACAGACTCTGACGTGTCGCCCTGCCCTCTTCTGCACTCCAGGCCTCATTTTCCACCCTTGCACTGTCTCTTCTGCCTTCTCTGAACAGAGACAGCTGTGGGACAGCGATTATGAGCATGGCCCCCAGAGCCAGGCTGCCTGGACTCAGGCCCCGGTTCCGCCTCTAATTTGCTGCATGACCTTGGCTGTTAACTAGTTTCTCTGTTACTCATTTCCTCATCTGTAAAATGGACTACTTGCAGGATGAAATGAGCTAACATAGTTGAAGCTTTTTGCACACCGTCTGACATATAACATAACCTGTCTGCTCAACTCTTTGCTCCCGATTAGACCACCAATGCAGCAAGCATGGATGGATCTTTCCAAACACAAGGTACAAGCAACTTTGGAACCCAGTTCCGGTATCTGCCCGTGAGACTTTAAGCGTTTATGTACAAATTACCTCATGTAATCCATAAGATACCTGGAAGAGATAGCATGGCAGGCCTTATACAAGTTATTCCTCAACCAATCGTGCCTTCCAAGACCATGCGCTTATGTAGTTTCCTCCCATGTTGACTCTGGACTTGGTCGTGGGCTTACTCTGGCCAGCGCAATCAGCAAAACTGAGATTCTTAGAGGTTACATAAGTGCTTGCACGTTAAAGCTTGGACCCTCAGAACACGGCCACTACCGTGTGACAAAGCCTAGCCTCCTAAAGGATGAAAGAGCACATGGAGCCAGCGAGGCCCAGCTGGCCCAGCTGAGCCCAGCCCCCAATCTTCAAGCTCTTCAAACTGAAGGTAACTGCATGAATAAGCCCAGGTAATACCAGCGATTAAACTAGCCTGTCAACTCACGGAAGCATGGAGAAACAATAATCTGTTGTTTTCATTCGCTACATTTTAGGGTTGTTCGTTACTCTACTGTGACTAAAACAGAACCTGGTGAGGAGGACGCTGCCGAACAAAGACTTATAACATGTGGTATTGCCTTTGGGACCAGATGGCGGGGAGAGGCTGGAAGGGCAGTGAGGAAATTGGTTTTGGAGGCTGGGAAACGGGCAGCCCTTCTTGCTGAAACAATCAGCAAAACTGTCATCTGTAGTAATTTGTAAGGTTAGAAAATAGATTTAATCAATTTATTGGTCTGGCTAAAGAGACTTCTGGGCAGAATGCTTAAAGCACCAGTGGATATTTTAGCCTTGCACAATAAGGTACAAGGAAAGAGAGTTAAAGCCGGAACCCATGTTTGGAAACAGAAAACTGAGAAGAAAGAAGGGAGGTTCAGGATTTGCTATGTTAGAAAGTTCCTCTTTCCACTCTCTCCAGCTGGCAAAAGATTCTCAAAGGAGGAGATGGTCTCAGAGTAAAGACTCATCAAAGATAGGGTGTAAGACCCTTAATTAAGACCTCGAAAACACTTTAGGAAGTGCTGAGAGGGCCCTCTCAACTAGACAAAGGGCTTCTAAGATTCATAGGAGCCTAATCCCAAAATATCTCTGAGTAATCAAGCTGGGCTGCCCAATATAGCCACATGTAGCTATTGGGCACTTGAAGTGTGGCTAGTCTGAATTAAGCTGTGCTATAAGCATAAAATATATACTGGATTTCAAAAACCTAGCATTAAAAAATGTAAAATATCTTATCAATAACATAAAGTTGCAACAATATTTTGATTACAGTGAGTTAAAAAATTTATCACTAAAATTAATTTCACTTGTTTTGTTTTTACTGTTATTTAAATTGTGGGTCTTCTCTTAGAATTAGACAAAACCCCACATATGTAGTTCATTCACATTTGTGGTTTGTACTGTATTTTAATCAGCATTACTGTAGAGGCCAGTCCCCAAAAGAATTGTGGATAATGGAATGAACAATAATGAGATACATAGACAACCCATAGTTCTTTTTTTAAGTTTATTTATTTTGAGAGAGAGAAAGAGAGAGAGAGAGAGAGTAAGCACGCAAGGGGGGGAGGGGCAGAGAGAGAGGGTGAGATAGAATCCCAGCCTCCCACAGAGGCTGACACTGTGCTATAAACAGGGAGCCCCTATGTGGGGCTCAACCCCACAAACCGTGAAATCATGACCTGAGCTGAAATCAAGAATTGGATGCTCAACCGGCTGAGCTACCCAGGTGCCCCAAGATCACAGACTTTGAGCTTGATGTGGTCACTGGATGAGACTACAGGGGTCCTGGGAGAGAGGAGTGTATTTTACATATTATGGGAGAAATTGAAATAATTATGGCCAGAAGCTGGGCTTGATGGATTAAATATAACCACACACTATTTACAAATTGTCTTGTTAAGAAGCAGTTTATTTCTCCCACCCTTTGAATTTGGGCTGGCCTTTTTATTTGCTTTGTCCAACAGAATGTGGAAGAAGTGATGTTGTGTAACTTTTGAGCCCAGGCCTCAAGAGGCTTTACAGCTTCTATTTTTGTCTGACTGGTACTGGGAGAATTCCATACTGTGATAAAGCCCACAATGAAAGGCCATATGGAGAGTTCTAGCAACCCCAGCTGTTCCATCAATTCCTATTTGTGGCCCCAAACACGAGGGTATCACTCTTATTTGGGGGTGGTTTGTTCTGCAGCAATAGATAACTGATGTCTATTTACAGTCTAACAGGGAGCAAAGAGTTGAGCAGATGGTTCAGGTTTCCAGGCAGAGGTGTGACTTGGGACTCCACCACAAGTAGAATGCTGTCACCACCATGTTCTTCATTACATGGGCTTCTCCAGAGTGCTGCTCACAGCATGGTAGCTGGTATCTCCCAGAGTGAGTGATCCAAGAAATGGAGAAAGTGACCAAAATGAAAGCCATGACATCTTTTATAACCTAATATCAGAGTCAACATCCCATTACTTATCCAGTGTTCTACTGGGCACACAGACCAACTCTGATAGGTTGTGGGAGGGGACCACACCGGGCGCTAATATCAGGAGGCAGGGATCATTAGGAGCCATCTTGAAGGCTGGCTACCACATAAACCAATAAATGAATATGTGTATTTCACATGCTCGAAGATTTCGCACGAGGCTAATTTTCCCATATCCTCTATTATTCTCTGACCTATTTATTATTCACCGTGGGTTCTTTAATATTTCTCTTTACTTCTCATTTCATTCCATACCTGTTATTCCCCTCTCCAACTTTGTTAGGCCATGGAACATGGCATTTCACGTCTTTATTACTCTGACTGGAGGCTTGTGTGGTTAGCGGGCTCAGTGTCAGTCTTCAGGTAGAAGGCTCAGTGATGAGAAGAAAGACACTCGAAGATTAGTATTCCCAAAACTTTTAGAGAGGAGAACTATAAATAAATTCAGCTCAATAAAGAGCAGGCCAGCCTGGAATTGGAGGAAAATGAGTCCTTGTGTTTGTTGCTGGTGACAATGTGTGGTTTCTGACGAAAGCAGTCTGGCAATTTTTCATAAGAGCTATAAAATTTGTTATACTATTTGACTCAGCAATTTCCTTATTGGAGACCACACACTCCAAAAGGAAAAGCAAAAGGAAGAAATGAACTTGTATTCTTTGGACCATCTTAACTGCTCAATAACAAGGAATCAGCTTGAGTAACAGAACAGAAAACTGTCTCAGTGTAAGTGATAAGTATTTAATTTCATTAACATTGACCTGCATTTCTGAAATAAAATTATGTGAGAAACACAGAGTAGGGCATATGTAAGTAAACACATTACTAAGATCAAGGTTTGGAAAATCAAAAGTGATACAAATAGATTACTCTTCATTAGGATCTTGGGGGTTAAAATTTTTCACCTGAACACCATTTCTCAGCTGTCTGAGATGAATAGGAGATGATCAAAGGCTTAATAGCAGCTGATTTCCATTAACCCAAGCAGTACCCTCTGAATCTAGTTTCCTCATCTACCAAATAGGTATCACATACCTAAATCCCAGGATCATGAAGATCTGAGTGTACTCTGTCCACTGGGAAAGGCTGTAGAACCCAGGTGACATGGTGAAGGCAGTATGGAATAAGGGAATCTGTGAATTCTGCCCCACCTTTGTATTACACTTCCATCTACAGTAGCTTAACTTTTTTGAACCTTGAGCTTCTTCAACTGTAAATGGGCCTTCCTACCTTCCTAGGTTCCATCAGGATTAAATATCATATCATGTGTATAGAGACCAGTGGAATATGTAGCACATAGTAGGTGTTCAACTAATATTAGTCCCCTTCCTTTTTGCCGCTCCAGACCTCCAATGCTTTCATTCTCTTCAAATAAATACAATAGGGGAAACAGATGGAAACTGGAAATAAGCAAGTTAAGGCCAAATTTCAAAGAAGGTAATACTTCACTAGCTCATTGCCAAGTCACACAATAAAAATAGTCTGCAAGAAGTCTAAGGGGATGGGGTTTTGATGCACTGCTCGAGTTAACCAAAGGGCCGTCCAATAGGCTTGGTGCAGGGGCTGATCTGAACCCTTCTTTGGTCTCATTGGACAAGATCCATATTGTAGAAGAGTTTGCCTAAATGCTGAAAACAGGAATGGGTTCAAAATGTGAGAGGACCCCTCAGAAATGAGCCTGTGACGTGACTTATGAATTGTGGAACCCATGGGTAAACAGCCTGGAGACTTTCCAAACTCTCCTCAGAGTAGTTTCAAAAAGGTACTAGGAGTGGTAATTGACCAAATAGAGACCATCTCTAAAGGAGAACTCTTTTTGGTTCTAGGTAGGCTCTAGGGAATATATTAGCTGAAATCAAGGAAGGGAAAGAACTTATTACAAACATTCCCTGACGCCTCTTAAGGGCTAACGTCTGTCCCAAAACACCAGCAGAGTGGAACTAGAACATATGCTCCTTTAAAATTAGAGTCAGCCCCAAATAGCAAGGAAAGAACAGGATGCATGGCCTTTGTTTGTAAACAAAGACCAAGATAAATGTTGGTTGCCAGACCTCAAAGGGAGGCATGACAAGCCACTTGTAGAGAAGCCACAGGCAGCCGAGCAATCCCTTTGGTCTCCCTGGTGGTCTCCAGTAGACCTTTCCAGAGGCATCACTGCAGAGCAGGAAAGCCAAGAGGGCCAGAGGGCATCTGCCTCAGCACCCTGCTCACTGGTGTGTACTATCTTCCCTTGGCCAGCATTCAAGCTAAATTTGATTGTCACTCTTATCACAGGCTGTCATTAAATGCTGTGGAGTCAGGCACTTAGGTCTGAATTGCAAGCAGTAAGTAAATGGTTAAGCCTCAGTTTCTTTGTCTGTAAAATCGGGGTACCAAGGGTCCCCACCTCATAGGTAGTTGTAAAGAACAAATGAGATCAGGTATACAAAGCCTTTAGCACAGCGCCTGGCACACAGGCAGGTCTCACAAATGTTAGGTGCTATTATTATTTTTGTGTTGTACATTTTATCCTCTGCTTTGTTATTTCACTCATGGCAGCATTTCTCACCAGAACTGGGAGACGGGCAGAGCCGAGGGACCACCAGTGACAAACTCAGACCTTTTCCAGAGTGGGGGAATGGTGCTGTTTATAGCAACCAAGAGAAGATGCAGCCATAGGAAGGAAGTGAAAAGGGAGAGCATGTGCTGGTAATGAGGTAGTATTTATATCTATCCACCGTGCCTCTGGGTCTGCCTCAAATCAGCTCAGAAGCCAGCTTCCCAAAGAAGAGGGCCCAGGCCTGGCATGTAAGGAGGTTCGATCGTATTCGCTGAGGGTCCAGGGCCTGTTGCCAGCTGATGAAGCAGGTCCCCTGAGATACACCCAAAGGGGAAGGGTCCCCACCCATACCCCACCCCTCACTTCCACAGAGTTTCTGGGTGAGAGACTAGCAGGCAAGGCATTGCCCCTGTCTTAGAGCCTGCATGGCTCCAGGCCAAGCTTCCAGTCAAGGATCAGCGCCTCACTTACCCAGAAAATAGGAGTCACAAACAGAGCACAAATCTCATAGTAGTGCTCTATTCCTTGGCCTCAGAGAACTGGCTTTTAGGAAGCTCAGGAGGAAGTTTCTTTTTGACAGGGTGTCATTTCAACTGGAAGACAATATATATTTTTCTAGCAGACCGATACATAAGCGGTTCAGGTAACCAGGCCACCTGAACAGTCCAGTTATAAGTAATTGCACTAAACTCTGTGGTTGCCTGTTTGTTGGTGACACTAACAAGAGGTGGGCAAAAGTTACTGAAGAGGAAACTGAGCATGACACATATAGTCCTGAGTCCAGCACAGTGCCCAGAACACAAAAGGTGCTGTTTGCAGAATAAGTGGTTACTGAGGTGCATTTAAAATAAGCCAGTCTAGGGGCGCCTGGGTGGCGCAGTCGGTTAAGCGTCCGACTTCAGCCAGGTCACGATCTCGCAGTCCGGGAGTTTGAGCCCCGCGTCAGGCTCTGGGCTGATGGCTCAGAGCCTGGAGCCTGCTTCCGATTCTGTGTCTCCCTCTCTCTCTGCCCCTCCCCCGTTCATGCTCTGTCTCTCTCTGTCCCAAAAATAAATAAATGTTGAAAAAAAAAATTAAAAAAAAAATAAATAAAAAAATAAAATAAAATAAGCCAGTCTCCAACCCAGTACGTGAGGAAAGTATCCCCTCCCTTTTTCCATCTCTCTCCCTCTCCCCTCCCCCCCACCCATCAAACAAGAGACACTTGGTCATTCACAAGCGTTTTCTCAGAGAATTGATTCTTTGGTTGCTGACTCACAAACTCAGTGTGTTTTTAAAAAGTAGACCTGGGGCGCCTGGGTGGCTCAGTCGGTTAAGCGGCCGACTTCGGCTCAGGTCATGATCTCGTGGTCCGTGAGTTCGAGCCCCGCGTCGGGCTCTGTGCTGACAGCTCAGAGCCTGGAGCCTGTTTCAGATTCTGTGTCTCCCTCTCTCTGACCCTCCCCCATTCATGCTCTGTCTCTCTCTGTCTCAAAAATAAATAAACTTTAAAAAAAATTTTTTTTAAATAAAAAATAAAAAGTAGACCTAAAAATTCTCATAAAACTCCATTTTGTTCCTTTCCATATTCCCTTTATTACTTCCTTCTATCACACACACATCATATTTTACTTTTACAACACTTGGGAACTGGTTATGACAAACTCTGTAACAGCTCATCGTGTTCACTTTATGGTTTCTTGTCTACTTTTACTAAGTTATATTCCTTATAAAGAAGTGCATGACCCCCAAATACATGAAAGCCTTTTGCTGTGATCCAGAGGGTGAGCAAGTAACTGTACTAATGCAACTGACACCTATTCAATATTTCTCACACTCCTAATAACTTCCTCCTAAAAAATGCATGGTGTTGTCTTCTAAGAAGTCAACCAATGGGCTCTTAGAAAACTTAGAATAGGAATGCATCAAAGGGGGCCTATCTTCCGGTCAGATCATCATCTGTGCTTTTGTGAGTGTTCTTACCAAAGGTGATTGTGTGTCTGGAGTACAGGATACATATACCTGTAAATATGCACACTGCAAGTGAAAATCTAGAGAACACAGATGCTGTCTAATTTATCAAGACATGAGTTTCTTCCTGGCACTGACCACGATGGCTATTATAGGGAACAACCCAAGGCACCGCTTGCCTCCAAAAGAAATCCCGAGACAGGTTCTCCAGCCAGCAGAACCAATCCTCCCACTAGTCGAGGGTGGTTTACACATGGAAATCATATTATTTAAATCTTTTGGTGATTCTACTATGCCTAATACACGGACATGTCACATCAAATCTGCCTTAAAATTATATTTTATGTAAAACAAAAGGTAAGAACAACTGTTCGTTTCTTACCTGCTGCTGTAGTCACCAGAAACCAGGCTGCTGCTCTTCTAATGGGGCAGACTCCAGGATTTAATCTTCAGCTCCCTCCCCTGGAACCAGAAGCATCGAAAGAAAACTTTCAATTGCTATGAGCAAGCAGACGATTTACTTCTAGCCAATTCTTTCTTATTCCCATGGCTTGCCGACTGTGAAAGCAGGGTGCCTAAGAAAGGATGTCTGGGGAGAAAGGGATCGAATTGAGAGAAAGGAGAAGAAAGAGTCCTCAAAGCAAGAGTTGGTTCAGCCAATATACGTCCTTCAAGGAGAGGAAAGCCCTCTTTTTTCAGCTTTAATTTCTCATAGAAGATCTGCCACTACATTACTCACAGGTAATTGCTACATTGCCCCTTCACAAACAGCAGACATACTTTTTGGGCGAGCCTCCAGATTTGTGATGCATGCCTGTACCTGTCCACAGGGATATCACTGTGCCTGGGAAAATCGGGAGGGCAACAGCCCGCCCAAAGGGAGGACCCAGTCTAGACTATTAATCAAGCTCTTGGGATAGTATATGCCACAAACTAAGATCAGAGGCTGGTGTGAGCCCCTCTGTCCATAGGGCACCCACCTCACTCATGGGATCACCTGGTTAGGGCTCGAACTTCTCCCAAGTAGATCAGCAGCTACACTCTGTCAAGCTTTGACTTGTTTCCCCAACGAGGGAAGGGTAGCAAGGATTACTATCACTGAAGGAATGTGGTTTTCTTACTCTGGGCAGTTAATGGAGGAGCCTCAAAGATGATAGACGTGCAATTACAATTCCTTTAAGTTTAATATCATGAAATGCAGTGTTTAAAAAGGCATTTCAATGGCAATCAAGTGTCATAGAAGCTTCGTGTTTGATTCATTCCTGGTTTTCCAGAAGGTGGAGGTAACACCATGGAGGGGACAGAGCAGAAGGACAGAAATTGGAAAGTCTTGGCTCCAGTGTTTATTATCCTGTCTATGGATAAATCACTTAACCTGATTTCCAAAGAAGTCAAAAGAGAAGACGGGGCTGGAGATCTGCACAATAACAGAACACCACCTCTCCACTTCCACATCTATTTCACCTCGTCCCAGTATCAATGTTTTGGTTCTCCTTCAGGGAACCACCCCTTCCTCTCAGCTGGTTCGGATGAGGTTACACCACCCCCAGGCTTCTTCAGAAGTGGGCATGTGGCCACGTCAAGCCAATCGGAGTCACTGATAGATTCAGAGATGGGTCCGTACACAACGAGCGTCATCCCTGGAACGTGAGCAGGGAAGGGGACTTCTCACCTGGCTGTGGCTGCTAACCTGGTAGAACAGAGCCTAGTGCTTCTGGTGGCCATTCTAGAGAAAGAGGGAGGGCCTGACGATAAAGCCACTGCAGAGGAAAACAGAGCTTAGAGATGGCAAGGGACCGATTCCTGAAAATGTCATTTGAAGGCTTGGATTCAGCTATGAGTGACAGCAGCATTTTCCTTGGCTTTCTTAAAAATTTCCTTTAACTTCTTAAGCCCATTTTAGTTACGTTTCTGATGCCTGCCACTGAAACATTTTAGCTAATAGGAAGCCTTCCAACTGCCCCCTACACCTAACTCTATTGCTTTTAAACATTCACATCTATAAAGATCTGGGTGGCATGGGGATGCAGGGGGACAAGAAATCAGTTTCCTTTTGACGCACTCTTACAAATTTTTTTTAAGGTTAAATCTGCAGAACACAGAGATGTAGAAGTAAGGCAAATTCTGGTGAAAGATTTTTAAATTCTTTACTCTTCTCTCAGAATACAGTTCTTTGTCTAAAAAACAAATGCAAATAATGCACAAAGGTGAAATGTAAAGTGAAGACCCTCACAGTTCTACTTTCCAGAGATAACCGGGGATAACGTCTCAGTGGCCTGCTATTCAAAACATGGCCCACAGAACAGCACCTTGGCCTAGAAGGGATTAGATAAGCAGAATCCCAGGCCTCAAACCAGTCTTGTACTTTATCAAGGCCATTAAGTAATCTGTATGCACATTAAAGTTTGAGAAGCACCAGCTGAAGGTATAGTCCTCCAGGGATTCTTTTTTTTTCTTTTTCATAGGGTTGCCAATATTTTTTTGCACATATAATTCGTTAGCTTTTTGTTTCACTGATTTTGTAAAGAAGAGGCACACCTGAGGGGTGCCTGGGTGGCTCGATCAGTTGAGCGCCCGACTTTGGCTTAGGTCATGATCTCGCAGTTTGTGAGCGTGAGCCCTGCACCAGGCTCACTGCTGTCAGCCTGTCAGTGTACTGTCAGCCTGCTTCAGATCCCCTGTTCCCTTCTCTCTGTCCCACCCCCATTTGTGCTCTCCCCAAAATGAAAAATAAACACATAAAGAAGAGGCATACATGAATACAATGACTCAGGAACAATACAGTCAAAATCCCTTATAAAACATAAGTGATTCATTTCCTGGGACCCTGTGCGAATTACAAAGGCATTACAGACCCATCCTTAGTGTCCTGAGGGACTCTGTACACAGTAGCAAACTCTTCCAGAAACGGACACGCAGAGCAGTGGTTCCACAACTTGCACGAGCATCAGAACCACCTAGAGGTCATGCTGCCAGCTGCACACTCAGAGTTTCTGATCCAGTAGGTCAGGGGTGAGGCCTAAGAATGCACATTCCTGATAGGTTCCTGGGTAATGCTGATCCTGCCGGTCCCTGGACGGTATTTCAACCAATACTGCAAAACTAAAAATGGTTTTATATTTCATACACACACAACATACACTGTTCTGAAACTTGCTTTCTTCACTTAATACTGTATCTGGGACATCCTTCCATGCCATCCACATAGCATTACATCATTCTTTTTTTTATTTTATTTTTTAAAAATTTTTTTTCAACGTTTATTTATTTTTTGGGGAACAGAGAGAGACAGAGCATGAATGGGGGAGGGGCAGAGAGAGAGGGAGACACAGAATCGGAAACAGGCTCCAGGCTCTGAGCCATCAAGCCCAGAGCCTGATGCGGGGCTCGAACTCACGGACCGTGAGATCGTGACCTGGCTGAAGTCGGACGCTTAACCGACTGCGCCACCCAGGCGCCCCAACATCATTCTTTTTAAAGGCTGCAAGTCCAGAGATTTGGGGCTTATATGACAATATATGTTAAATGACAAAAAAGGGGATCACTGGCATCTTCAACATAAGGACAAGCATCCCCACCCCCAGATCACCACTTTCAGACTGTGTTTATATCTACAGATAAGCAAAGCTCTGGACTGACCAGGAAAGTCAAATTAGCATGGTACCAGGGCCACTGAAGGTACAAGAAGACAATCTGGTTTCTTTGCACGCTATTCTAGTCATCATCGTCATCTTTTTTTTTTTTTTTCCGTATATCCATAGTGCCAGATGCAGTAACAGGTAAACAGTGAGAACTTCATAAATGTTATGGAGTTGGTGAATGAAATGTCCAGAGCATCACGTGCACAGAACAATTCCACACGGGAATCCTTGCTACCGAGCTGCACCATACTGCATACACCAATGTTCGTGGCTGGGTACCCTCCTGAGTCCATTCAGACTCCCAGAGAGAAAGCAATCCAGCTTGAAGATATGCCTGGAACTTCAAGGAGGCAGTGCAGCAAAAATCAGACGTGGAATTTTGAGGCAGTTCCTGAGACGCACACTGATACACTTCTCAGCAACCCCTCTGCTTGGCTACAGGTGCTTTCCAGATGTCTCCCATTGTTAAAACCCTCTGGGCTCCTCAGAGAAGTTAACCTGTGGAAGACTTTCCCCTTAGGTAGGAAAAGATAGCTATATAAATAAAATATGAATATATATATATATATATATATATATATCTCAACATTCTTCAGCTGGGAAATGCCCATGCTTCTGTAGTGACATATGCAATCACCACTAAATGAAAAGATGGCATGACCTCAGTAGACCCTGGAGAATCACATGTTGAATATTCTAATGTGAAAATTAGAAATCTCAAAGAGCCACACACTACATATGAATAAGCCACGTAGTGGCCCTGATTTGGTCACTTACTAGTTCTAAACTCTGTTGGAAGACCTCATTTTACTCACTTGACAAGCATTTCGTAGACCCACCTACTATGTGCCTCGTATTGTGTTTGGTGTCTGGGATACAGATATCTGGAATATGGAGAAGAGAGGTACACACCATGAAGGAACCTAGTGTGAGAGACAAGAAAATCCTTGGAGTAAGCCAACTGTGCATACAGATGAGGAGGGTCAAATGTGCACAGAAGGGTATATGGAACCCTGCTTGAGAATCATCAGAGATGGCTTCAAAAAAAGTGAAGATGGAGCTGAAAGGGAGTCTGCAAGGTAACCAGATGGAAGTCAGGTAAGCCTGGCACAGCATGTTGTGTCACAGAGCACAGGTGAGCTTGGGAAAGTGCAAGGCGTTCAGTGTGACTGGAGTGAAGTAGCCTGGGAGCAGGTAAGAGAGGGGATGAGTTGGAAGTCAGCTGAGAGATTAGATGCAGTCACCAGTCAGCAGGGATGGGAGATGACCTAAATTTGCATTTCTAAAGGCTCTGGGGGCAATGTGGAAATGGGAACTGGAGAATGGGATCAGAGCCAGGGGGTGCAGCTTTGAGGCTCATACTTGTCCCAGGCAGCCCTGGAGGAGCTGGGGCTGGCTTTGGAAGACCAAGACAGGGGAGAGACCAAGAATGCATGGGCCTTGGTGACTGGGCGGAATGAGGGGAAGGGAACAATGAGGGCAAGGGATGAGTTCAAGGGGACACCCAGGTTTATGGTTAGGGTAGAGAGCCAACAGGCAAAGAATTTTGTACAGAATTGAGTTGGGGGTGCGACTGGGATGGAGGATGATAAGGTGGCATTGCTCCTCAAACACGTGTATACTGGATCTAAGGATATCCTTGCTGAGAAAGCATACACCCCATTAGGGCACAATTTAAAGGTGCCTTGTGGTGGGGTGAATAGTGTCTTCCCAAAATTCATGTCCACGCAGGACCTCAGAATGTGACCTTATTTGGAAATAGGGTCTTACAGATACAGTTAAGATGAGGTCATACTGGATTAAACCCTAAATCCAAGGACTGGTGTCCATATAAGAAAGAAGAGAGGCCACACAGAGACACAGAGAAGAAACCCATGTGAAAACACTTGCACAGACTGGAGTCACGTGGCTACCAGCAAAGAAATGCCAAAATTCCTAGGAGCCACCAGAAGCTAGGAAGGGGCAAGGAAAGATTCTTTCCTAGAGCCTTCAGAAAGACCATGGTCTTGCCAACACCTTGATTTCGACTTCTAAGCCTCTAGAGCTGTCAGAGACTTGATTTCTGTTGTTTTAAGCCACTCAAGTTTGTGGTATTTGGTTAGGGCAGCCCTAGACAACTAATAAAGCTCCCCAAATTCCTTTGGCTCAAATTTTCCTGAAATTGCACCATTACTCAGTTTTCT
Organism: Puma concolor; assembly: GCF_028749965.1. Taxonomy (NCBI): domain Eukaryota; kingdom Metazoa; phylum Chordata; class Mammalia; order Carnivora; family Felidae; genus Puma; species Puma concolor. The sequence continues at coordinate 49,461,856 of NC_141672.1, forward strand.
AGGTGGCAGTTGGGGGGGAGGTTGATCTGTTTAACTGGGAAGGATGCTATATCAAGCCAGGTTCACACACATTTTATGATTCACTCTACTTCAAGGCCCTGTGGGATTGGAACATGGGTTAGGTGGGTCTGAAGAAGGTGGGGGGGATGTTCTTGGGATAATATAGGCCAAGATAGGATCTCACAGCAGGGTAATTCTAGAGAGGAGGGGCATCAGATGCCACTGACATTCAACAGGATTCTAGGAAATAGGCAAATGGTTATTATTACTTCCATCTTACAGATGAAGAAACTCAAGTTGACAGCCTTTAAGTGATTGTGTGAAGGTTACACAGTTAATAAATGCTGGAGGCAGATATAAAAAACAGATTTTCTTAGTCCTACTCTCAGGATTTTCCATGGGACCATGTAACCTCTATCATGCTGTCTCTAGGGAACCACCTTAGACTAAAATAAGAAAGAAAAAATATCATTATCAGTTATTGTCACAAAGGGGTTCTTCTACACAAATAAATTTCCTATACAACTAAAAGTATTCCTGTAAATGCCAGTTTCTTTATTTTTACCATTTTACATGGAAGTCTTCCCTGCCTTGTAAAACAAATCATACTAAAAGGACTCAATCTCCTCCCACTGGTATGGCCATTAATCACTGCTAATAACCTTTGTTAAAGTGCCTCAGTTTTTCAAAAGAAATGGGCAGAAATCTGGAGGCACAGATTGAGGCAGTGTATTTGGTGGCCCACACAGATCTGGTCACCACACTATCCATCAAGAGGAGAATCATGCAGGTAAGGGATCAAAGCTTTCATTGACCAAGTGCTAAATATATGCCAGGAAATATGTGAAGTGCTTTCTTATGTGTTCTCATGCAACCTTCCAACCTCCCTGTGATATGACTATTTTTAATGCCCATGTTATACAGAGAAGGAATCTGTGGCTTGGGGACCTTCTAGCACTCACCCAAGAAACACGAGTACACTAGGTTGGTGATAAGCTCCTATATGAAATAGATACCTGTTGATTGAGAATCAAGTTAATAAACATCCACATTTATTTTTTTTTTTTTTTTTTTTATTTATTTTTGGGACAGAGAGAGAGAGAGCATGAACGGGGAAGGGGCAGAGAGAGAGGGAGACACAGAATCGGAAACAGGCTCCAGGCTCTGAGCCATCAGCCCAGAGCCTGACGCGGGGCTCCAACTCACGGACCGCGAGATCGTGACCTGGCTGAAGTCGGCCGCTTAACCGACTGCGCCACCCAGGCGCCCCAAACATCCACATTTAAATCCAAGAGTCAAGCCAGAATTTTTCTTTGAGAACTCAAGGAAAAGGGTTGTGTCCTTAACTGGCATGAAATGCTGCCAGGTTTCTCAGCTCAAACTTCTGAAGGATGAGGTATAACGTTCATGCCTGTATTAGCTAATCTAAATCTTGTGTCAAGTCAACTTAAGTGGGCTCACCTGAGTTGAGATCAGGCGTGAGATGCTTAACCAAGTGAGCCACCCAGGCGCCCCCACTCTGCAAATGAACTTTCCATGTGAGTGAGCTGCGATGCAAAGGGAAGGGCCTGGAGGCATCTTTCACCTTCTAGGAGCTAGTGGTTGGCCTCCTAAGACCCATGATCTCAGGCTTCTCAAAAGCCTACCATTCACTGATGCTCACAAGCTTGGTTCTGCTGGGTTCTTCTGAGGACCTCCCAGGGCATAATCTAATCCTCAATTCTTTTCTCTTTGAGGACACAAGCATCATGATACAAACACAGGTCCAAGAAGCTTCTCATACAAGAAGGTGAGCTCCTCATTGCTCAGAGGAGAACTACATCTGACTAATGTCAACCAAAAACTTACCTCATTGTCTGCATTTTTAAGTTTCCAAATTGCTTTGCCAAGTGATGAACATTGCATTTGGGTTAAAAGGCGGAAGACTATGTGGATATGAGAAACTGGCACCCATCATCCACTCCACTTTTTTTCTACTGTAGAGGTTGGAAAGCTAAGAATTACTTTCTCCAGGCTCCTTGCAGCCAGAATTTGGTTTGCAAATCAATCCTCCAATTAGATGCAAGTGTAGCAGATTTGGAAAACGAATGTGAGAGAGGGACTTTTCCCTCTGCTGCCTCTACTGTTGCTTTTGGAAACGGGTTTGTGTGGGCGGCAGCTTTTCTGCAGCAGTGTTCCAGGGTCTAGCCTCCAGATGTGTAACAGATGAGGGGCTGTTCTGGTGGTGGCAGTGGAGTTTTCCTGAATGTTTCATTGCAGCTAAGGGGATGTGTTCTTGAAGTCAACAGTTTAGTCAACGAACTTCTGATTCATACCCTGTTCCTGACTGCAGCAGAAGGAGGCAGAGGGGCTCCTCCTGACAGGTCAGATTAGTAATTCCTTCTGGGAATCATCCTGCAGTTCCAGCCTAGCAACCCCTCTTCCAGTCTCTCCAACAACGTTGAGACCTTCACAAAAGGGTCTTGCCTGTGGAGAGTTTCTAGTTGTTCTTCCCATGAGGGGAACTGAAATCAGGAACCACACAGTTCACCATCTTGCTGATATCATTCTTCGCACATTTATCAGATAACTCAGGCACCGTGACTCCTCATACTTTATTCACAATCCTTAGGAGGTCAGGTTTCACTCTCTGACAATGTTGAATGTGTTCAATTCCTTGTATTACATTTTATTCTGCTGAAGAAAGCTAAATGGATTATGTTTCCCATGATTGAAACCTGCATGGGTTCTAATTCAAACACAAGTCCTGAGTTTTTCTCGATAGTTCCAAACAGTGTTCAGCTCCTCAATAAAGCAGGGCTAATGTTATTGTTTTTATTTACCTCTTACCCTAGGCCATCATTTTGGGATTTGGTGTTAAAAATAAAGGAAGAATTTTTAATGGAAATGTTCACTCTTCCCATATTTTAACAAAGATTTATTGAATGTCTTCTATGTTTGAGGGACTGTGCTAAGGTACCCAAATGTTAAGACAACATGGCATAATGGAAATAGCACAAGCTCTAAGTTGTTGACTTTTGGCTTTGCCCTTTGTGTACTGTCCGTCCCCCTCAGTTAGAATGTTAAGTGTCTTGTGAGCAGACAGCCCCACTGTCTTCCTCAGTACTACATCTCCTGTGTTCAGAACAGTGTCTAATGAATTAAAAAACATGCAATCAGTATTTACTGGACGAATCAATTAATCTTGCAGTAAAAATCCCCGAAGATAATGGTTTAAAGAAAAAACATTTATGAAACCAAACTGTTATTGATAATAATAGTAGTATTCCAGTGTGTGACTAAACATATTTAGCTTTCAAAAATTTTTTTAAACCGGAACAGGAGGAAACATCACTAGATTCATTAAAAACCAACCAGACAGGCACAGTTCCTCCCTCAGCTGGATTTCCCTGCTCACCAGGTATAGTTGTACTATGCCTATTTCTGTGTTCCAGACAGATTCTCCCATTTCAAAAGAATGTGGCATTCCTAAAGTTTACTGTTCCCAGTGATTAACAGTGAGCAGAGACGGAGAAAAACACAATTCTGACTCCCTGGTAAAAACAGGGCATAGAAATACCTACAGAGCCTTTCTTTCAGCCTGCTCTGCTGCCCTTCAAGTTTGTTCTAGAAACATGAAATGAGGATCCTCTCCACTGGCCCTGGAGAGAGTACTGGTCTGCAGCCAAAGGTGGGTGTGGGCTTCTGCAGTCTCCGTGACACCATGTGCCAGGGCTGGCTCCAGAAAAAGGGGCTGCATCCTGCCCATGTGCCATGACATAAGCCCCAGTCAACATTTCAGGCGGTCAGCAAAGAGCTCTAGGGAACATCTGGATTTGAGCCCAAAGTAGGTAAAGCCAGATAATTCTATTGGAGGCAGCATCTCTTTTATGTCATGAAAAGCACTAATCAAGTTCAGATTGTCATCTTTTGCTAGACATGTTTTTCTTTTCTATACTAAAATGATCCCCATTCTCCAATCCCTGAAACATCCAACTCCTTTGAAAAATGGCATGAGCTGTGGTTCCCAGCATCATACTGCTTGCTTTCAGGTACATCCAAGGGAAAATGCAGTTATAAAGTATGATCTGGACAAACAAAATAAAACCTAATACAAATTAGGGCCAGTTCCCGGAACAACAAAAGGGCCAGTTCTGCATATGCTCTAATCTCTGTTACTGATTTACTGGCTGAATGGTCCACTCCAGAAAGCACTTGGAGGAGCCCCCATGCCAGAAAACACTCTAATTCTTTCCAGTTTTCAGTCAAGTGACTGGGAGTTCTCCTTTGACCCTACATGTTTATTGTAATCTCGCCACTTTTCAGGACCTAAGATATAGCTTGTCTACAGTGCGAGAGCTACAATAAAAGCCAACTTGTTGACCAGGGAAAACGTGATCTAAGGGAGCACAACCTGAAATTCAAGTGATATTAACTTATGAAGTGTTTGTGTCTTTTATAGCTTATACTTTTACAAATAGTAGGTACCTAGTATTTTCATTCTTGCCTTTCAAGTGCTGTGTGTATAAGAATGTAATCCGCATAGCATTGTTTTAATTAAGTGCTCATTGTATGAATGATGAATCAAGGTAACACTCTGAAACTTAAGACATTGGCCCTAGTATGTGACCCCAGGGCCCCCCGATATTTGCTCTTTACTTGTACAGCATCATGCACGTGGTTTCACAAGATCATCTTCGACAATCACACTTTCAACATACTGGTTGGAGATTGTCTCCTGACCACTACTGGGTTGAAATGAACTGTCACTTTCACCAGTATACCACAACCCACCACTACCACATCTCCTCCCAGATAACATCTCACACTCACCAGGCACTGTTCTAAGCACTTAGCATGTATTATCTCTCATATGCCTCACAATATCACTGTGAGGTAGATACTATTATTATTCCATTTTTTTAAACATTTTTTATTTATTTTTGAGACAGATAGAGACAGAGCATGAAAGGGGGAGGGTCAGAGAGAGAGGGAGACACAGAATCCGAAGCAGGCTCCAGGCTCCAAGCTGTCAGCCCAGAGCCCCACGCAGGGCTCGAACTCACGGACCGCAAGATCATGACCTGAGCTGAAGTCGGCCGCTCAACCAACTGAGCCACCCAGGTGCCCCTATTATTCCATTTTAATCATGAAAGCGCTGAAGCACAGAGAGGTTGAGTAACTCACTCAGGGGCGTTAGTGTCAGGATCTGCACCTAGGTCTTGGTAGGACACCAGACATCCCAACTGATATATGTGAACACAATGCTTTCTTACCCTCAGGCACCACATGCACTAATGGAGGATACACATATGCAAAATAGATTATTACAGTTCTGGGTTTTTAAACCAACAGTTGCTTCCTAGGTTTTAATTTTCTATACAGCAGGAATACAGATACATAATAGATAGAAGCAAAAAGAACATCAAAGAGGACAGATACCCTTCTCTTCATATTCTTTCCAAATTTATTATTGGTCTTTGTTCTCTGCCTGGCCATAAACTTAGGGTTCTCATAAGTTGCATTTTCAGTGACATTTTCAATTATTCCGCCTCAATCGTTCTATAAACACACATGTATGTGTCAACCTTCCATCCTGATGCTGGGCTCAGAAAATGTGGCACCAGATCTCGAAACATAGTCTTGTCTTCCGTTGCTCTGCTGTTTTCCCCCAGCTTGTCACTACTTCTTCCATAGTTCCTTGGCTGTATCTGACTCCCCATTCTGCTAGCCCAGCCCTGATTACTGCTCAACTGGGCTGTTATAACAGCCTTCTCTCACCTCCCTGACTTCAGCAATCCACTCTTTCCAACCGTCCTGACCCCCACTTTCACTCAAGTTTAAACAATTCATTGCTGATCATCTCACAACGCAAACTCCTTTGCCTGACTTGTAAAGCCTCCATAATCTTTCCCCACCCTATCTAGTCAATTTTCTTTCCCACAAATCCCAAAAGACCAACACACACCCACTGAACCAGTCAGGCTGTTATCTTAACTAGAGAGGCAGCAACCCACATGCCCCACACCTACCATTTTCCCACCTCAGGTGACATGTGCATTGCTCAGGTCACCATCTCACTAGATTTTACCCATCATTCAAAGGCCCAGCTCAAATTGCAATTATTTAAGTAAATTTTCTTCGCTGTTTCAGCACACACTGATCACTTCTTTCTCTGACCTTCTATCACATTTACAAATTAGTAATAATATAAATAACAGTCAGGATGGGCTAACTTCTACTGAGTACTTCATGTGTACCAGGCCCTCCTGGGAGAAGTATTTTTATTATTCCTCTTTTACAGAGGAATAAACAAACACAGATACGGGAAGACAATATAACTCATCTTTACACTTGACTGTTGGCTAATCATTTCATTTCTGTTATGATGGTCTCCCCAACAAGCTTTCCATTCCTTTGAGAGCAGAGACTGAGATTCATATTTATTCTGTGTCTTCTGCACAACTAGTGGAGTCTGTGTGCACTGTAAGTTATCACAACTGTTGGTTGGCACTTGTAGACATTGATATTACACATCTTTCAAAATCCCTACCCTGCAAGACTTGCACCACGTTTGTACAGTGCACAAATACATGCTAAACAAACCCTTTTGAGCACAATGATGAATGGTTTGGGACAATTCATAGTCTACAAATGTCCCTAGGTAGTTCTCTGTTAACCTTACTACATCCATCCTCTACGTGCTTGAAACATTTACAGTTGAGAAGCCACAGGGAAGCTGTCAGCAATCAGTGACAAAATTAATTAGAAATTTTGGAGGAACGAGGGGGGGAAAGGGTGACGTAGGAGGATGCTGGACTCACCTCATCCTGCTGATCACTTAGATTCCACCCACATCTGCCTAAATATCCCAGAAAACTGCCAGAAGACTAGCAGAAGGGACTATCCAGAACCAAGCGTAGACAAGAGGCCCACAGAAAAGGGTATGAAGGGCGGAGAGGTGGTGCATGCTACATGGACTGGTAGGAGGGAGACAGGGCAGTGGAGGGGGAGCCCATGCGGCGAGGCAGAGCTCCCGAAGTCTGGCTTGCAAAAGCAGAGGGGCCAGAGTGAGTGAGTTCTGACAGCCAGAGGGACTTAACATCTGGAATGTTAATAGTCAACAGCTCTGCTCTCGGAGAGTGAGGAGGGCGAGAGGACGCTGGGAGAGAGAGTTGTTGAGCTCCAGAAGACAGAGCTCAGCTCAGCGTGGAACAAAGGCACTGGAAAGCAACATCTCCCTCTCCCATCCCCCAGCCAAAATTCCAAAGGGAACCAGTTCCCATCACTGAACTTGCTTGCACTGCACAAACTCCCAACCCTGTGCTTCTGTGGATCCATCCCTCCAATGGAGCTGCCTCCCTTGTGGTGCTGCAGGGCCCCTCCCACAGGGGACCACCAAAGGCAAAGTGAGCTAAGTCTGCCCCTCCTACCCCTGTGCACCTTGCGGATCCACCCTGGCTAATATGCCAGATCCCATCAAAGCAGCACCACAAGCCTGGCAGTGTGCAAGTAGCCCAGACAGGGGCTACATCACTCCACAGTGAGTCCTGCCCCTGGGAGAGGGGAAGATAAGGTATACACCAGTCTGACTGTGGCCCCAGCAGTGGGCTGGGGACAGACATAGAGTCTGACTGCGGCCCCACCCACCAACACAAGTTACTCCCGACAGCACAGGGGAAGTGCCCTGCAGTTTGGCGCCACCCCAGGGACTACCCAAGATGATGAAATGGAAGAACTCCCCTCAAAAGAAACTCCAGGAAGTAGTGATAGCTACGAATTGATCAAAACCGATTTAAGCAATATAATGGAACAAGAATTTAGAATAATAGTCATAAAATTAATTGCTGGGCTTGAAAAAGTATAGAGGACAGCAGAGAATCTATTGCTACAGAGATCAAAGGACTAAGAAATAGTCATGAGGAGCTAAAAAAAAAATGCTGTAAATGAGGTGCAAAATAAAATGGAGACGATCACATCTCGGATTGAAGAGGCAGAGGAGAGAAGAGGTGAATTAGAAGATAAAATTATGGAAAAAGAGGAAGCTAAGAAAATTAGAGATAAAAAATTCCAGGAGTATGAGGGGAGAATTAGAGAATTAAGGGATGCAATCCAGCAGAACAATATCCATATCATAAGAATTCCAGAAGAGGAAGAGAGAGAGAGAAAGGAGCTGAAGGTGTACTTGAACAAATCATAGCTGAGAACTTCCCTGATCTGGGGAAGGAAAAAAGGCATTGAAATCCAAGAGGCACAGAGAACTCCCTTCAGACTTAACTTGAATCGATCTTATGCACAACATATCATAGTGAAACTGGCAAAATACAAGGATAAAGAGAAAAATCTGAAAGCAGCTAAGGATAAACAGGCTCTAACTTATAAAGGGAGACCTATAAGACTAGTGGCAGACTTATCTACTGAAACTTGGCAGGCCAGAAAGGAATGGCAGGTATCTTCAATGTGATGAACAGAAAAAATATGCAGCCAAGAATCCTTTATCAAGCAAGTCTGTCATTCAGAATAGAAGGAGAGATAAAGGTCTTCCCAAACAAACAAAAACTGAAGGAATTCATAACCAGCCCTACAAGAGAACCTAAGGGGGATTCTGTGAGTGAAATGTTGCAAGGACCACAAAGTACCAGAGACATCACTATAAGCATGAAACCTACAGACATCTCAATGACTCTAAACCCATATCTTTCAATAATAACACTAAATGTAAATGGACTAAATGCTCCAACCAAAAGACATAGGGTATCAGAATGGATAAAAAAACAAGACCTATCTATTTGCTGTCTACAAGAGATTCATTTTAGACCTGAGGACACCTTCAGATTGAAAGTGAGGGGATGGAGAACTATCTATCAGAAGAAAGCTGGAGTAGCTATACTTATGTCAGACAAACTAGACTTTAAATTAAAGGCTGTAACAAGAGATGAAGAAGGGCATTATATAATAATGAGATAGTCTATCCATCAGGAAGAGCTAACAATTATAAATGTCTACGCGCCAAATATGGGAACCCTCAAATATATAAAACAATTAGTCACAAACATAAGCAATCTTATTGATAAGAATGTGGTAACTTCAGGGGACTTTAATACTCCACTTACAACAATGGATAGATCATCTAGACATAGGATCAATAAAGAAACAAGGGCCCTGAATGATACATTGGACCAGATAGACTTGACAGATATATTTAGAACTCTGCATCCCAAAGCAACAGAATATACTTTCTTCTCGAGTGCACATGGAACCTTCTCCAAGATAGATCACATCCTGGGTCACAAAACAGCCCTTTATAAGTATAAGAGAACTGAGATTATACCATGCACACTTTCAGACCACAATGCTATGAAACTTGAAATCAACCACAGGAAAAACTCTAGAAAACCTCCAAAAGCATGGAGGTTAAAGAACACCCTACTAAAGAATGAATGGGTCAACCAGACAATTAGAGAAGAAATTAAACAATATATGGAAACAAATGAAAATGAAAATACAACAATCCAAACGCTTTGGGTGCAGTGAAGGCAGTCCTGAGAGGAAAATACATTGCAGTCCAGACCTATCTCAAGAAACAAGAAAAATCCCAAATACAAAATCTAACAGCACACCTAAAGGAAATAGAAGCAGAGCAGCAAAGACACCCCAAACCCAGCAGAAGAAGAGAAATAATAAAGATCAGAGCAGAAATAAACAATATAGTATCTAAAAAAACTGTAGAGCAGATCAATGAAACCAAGAGTTGTTTTTTTGAAAAAATAAACAAAATTGATAAACCTTTAGCCAGGCTTCTCAAAAAGAAAAGGGAGCTAACCCAAATAGATAAAATCAGGAATGAAAATGGAATTATTACAACCAATCCCTCAGAAATACAAGCAATTATCAGGGAATACTATGAAAAATTATACGCCAACAAACTGGAAAACCTGGAAGAAATGAACAAATTCCTAAGCACCCACACACTTACAAAACTCAAACAGGAAGAAACAGATAATTTGAACAGACCCATAACCAGCAAAGAAATGGAATCAGTTATTAAAAATCTCCCAACAAATAAGAGTCCAGGACCAGATGCCTTCCTTAGGGAATTCTACCAGACATTAAAAGCAGAGATAATACCTATCCTTCTCAAGCTGTTCCAAAAAATAGAAAGGGAAGGAAAACTTTTAGACTTATTCTATGAAGCCAGCATTACTTTGATTCCTAAACCAGACAGAGACCCAGTAAAAAAAGAGAACTACAGGCCAATATCCCTGATGAATATGGATGCAAAAATTCTCAATAAGATACTAGCAAATTGAATTCAACAGCATATAAAAAGAATTCTTCACCATGATCAAGTGGGATTCATTCCTGGGCTGTGGGGCTGGTTCAACATTCGCAAATCAATCAATGTGATACATCACATTAATAAAAGAAAAGATAAGAACCATATGATCTTGTCAATCAATGCAGAAAAAAACATTTGACAAAATTCACCATCCCTTCTTAATAAAAACCCTTGAGAAAGTTGGGATAGAAGGAACATACTTAAGCATCACTAAAGCCATTTATGAAAAGCCCACAGCTGACATCATCCTCAATGGGGAAAAACTGAGAGCTTTCCCCCTGAGATCAGGAACACGACAGGGATGTCCACTCACACCACTATTGTTTAACATAGTGTTGGAAGTGCTAGCATCAGCAATCAGACAACAAAAGGAAATCAAAGGCATCACAATCGGCAAAGATGAAGTCAAGCTTTCACTTTTTGCAGATGACATGATACTATCCATGGAAAACCCAATAGACTCCATCAAAAGTCTCCTAGAACTGATACATAAATTCAGCAAAGTCGTAGGATACAAAATTAATGTACAGAAATCAGTTGCATTCTTATACACTAATAATGAAGCAACAGAAAGACAAATAAAGAAACTGATCCCATTCAAAATTGTACCAAGAATCATAAAATACTGAGGAATAAACCTAACCAAAGATGTAAAAGATCTGTATGTTGAAAACTATAGAAAGCTTATGAAGGAAATTGAAGAAGATATAAAGAAATGGAAAAACATTCCATGCTCATGGATTGATGAATAAATATTGTTAAAATATCAATACTACCCAAAGCTATCTACACATTCAATGAAATCCCAATCAAAATTGCACCAGCATTCTTCTCAAAGCTAGAACAAGCAATCCTAAAATTTGTATGGAACCACAAAAGACCCCGAATAGGCAAGGTGATATTGAAGAAGAAGACCAAAGCAGGAGGCATCACAATCCCAGACTTTAGCCTCTACTACAAAGCTGTAATCATCAAGACAGCATGGTATTGGCACAAAAACAGACACATAGACCAATGGAATAGAATAGAGACTCCAGAATTGGAGTATGGCCAACTAATCTTTGACAAAGCAGGAAAGAATATCCAATGGAAAAAAAGTCTCTTTAACAAATGGTGCTGGGAGAACTGGACAACAACATGCAGAAGAATGAAACTCGACCACTTTCTTACACCATTCACAAAAATAAACTGAAAATGGATGAAGGACCTGAATGTGAGACAGGAAACCATCAAAACCCTAGAGGAGAAAGCAGGAAAAAAACCTCTCTGACCTCAGCCACAGCAATTTCTTACTTGACACATCCCCAAAGGCAAGGGAATTAAAAGCAAAAATGAACTATTGGGACCTCATGAAGATAAAAAGCTTCTGCACTGCAAAGGAAACAATTAACAAAACTAAAAGGCAACCGACGGAATGGGAAAAGATATTTGCAAATGACATATCGGACAAAGGGCTAGTATCCAAAATCTATAAAGAACTCACAAAACTCCACACCCGAAAAACAAATAATTCAGTGAAGAAATGGGCAGAAAACATGAATAGACACTTCTCTAAAGAAGACATCCAGATGGCCAATAGGCACATGAAAAGATGCTCAATGTTTCTCCTCATCAGGGAAATACAAATCAAAACCACACTCAGATACCACCTCACGCCAGTCAGGGTGGCTAAAATGAACAAATCAGGAGACTATAGATGCTGGAGACTATGTGGAGAAATGGGAACCCTCTTGCACTGTGGTGCGAATGCAAACTGGTGCAGCCGCTCTGGAAAACAGTGTGGAGGTTCCTCAAAAAATTACAAATAGATCTACCCTATGACCCAACAATAGCACTGCTATGAATTTACCCAAGGGATACAAGAGTGCTGATGCATAGGGGCACTTGTATCCCAATGTTTATAGCGGCATTTTCAACAATAGCCAAATTATGGAAAGAGCCTAAATATCCATCAACTGATGAGTGGATAAAGAAATTGTGTTATATACACAATGGAATATTACGTGGCAATGAGAAAGAATGAAATATGGCTTTTTGTAGCAATGTGGATGGAACTGGAGAGTGTTATGCTAAGTGAAATAAGTCATACAGAGAAAGACAGATACCATATGTTTTCACTCTTATGTGGATCCTGAGAAACTTAACTGAAGACCATGGGGGAGGGGAAGGGAAAAAAAATAGGTTCGAGAGGGAGGGAGCCAAAACACAAAAGACTCGTAAAAACTGAGAACAAACTGGGGAGCCTGGGTGGCTCAGTCGGTTGAGCGCCTGGCTTCGGCTCAAGTCATGATCTCACAGTCTGCGAGTTGGAGCCCCGCATCGGGCTCTGTGCTGACAGCTCAGAGCCTGGAGCCTGCTTCAGATTCTGTGTCCCCCTCTCTCTCTGCCCCTCCCCCACTCATGCTCTGTCTCTCTCTCTCTCTGTCTCAGAAACAAATAAACATTAAAAAATTAAAAAAAAAAACTGAGAACAAACTGAGGGTTGTTGGAGGGTGGCAGGGAGGGGAGGGTGAGTGATGGGTATTGAGGAGGGCACCTGTTGGGATGAGCGCTGGGTGTTGTATGGAAACCAATTTGACAGTAAGTTTCATATTAAAAAAAATCAAATGTAATTCTTTTTTTTTTTAAGAAATTTTTGAGAATTACAGGGCAGGGAAGGTTGTTAATTTTATCCTGGCCAAGAACTGGGTCTTCTGTTTTTATTAAAAATTAGGTAGCAGCAAGATTTCCCCAAGTAACCAAATATTTACACCACAATATTATGGATTTTCTCCAAATCTCTTCCAGCACTTTTTTTTCCCTTTAATAACCATGGTTAGGGGGTGCCTGAGTGGCTCAGTTGGTTAAGTGTCCAACTTGAGCTCAGGTCATGATCTCACAGTTTGTGGGTTCAAGCCCTGCATCAGGCTATGTGCTGACAGCTCAGAGCCTGGAGCCTGCTTCAGATTCTGTGTCTCCCTTTCTTTCCGCCCCTCCTTCACTCATGCTCTATCTCTCTCAAAATAAATAAACGTTAAAAAAAAACACAACAACCATAGTTAGTATAGACATATTCAGCAAAGATAAACAGCACAGCAAAAATTGGGAAAGATAATGATTTAGACCAAGCTTTAGTATTTTTTAAAAGTCACAATTATTTCATACATTCATCATAGTCGTAATTTCCAGTTTCTCATTCCCATACTCATTCTACAAAGAAGAGGCTATGTAAAAATTCACAAGATTCCTCTTCCCTGTCACTTCAGATCAAAACTTCAACAAAAGCCAAAAACCACGGAGAAAAACTTACTTAAAAGTTCTTACATTGGTTCAACTGCAACTCATGAGTTTCTGAGCAAACTCTTATAAGCAGTAAAGAATCTTTTCTGACCAACATGTCCAGTGAGAAAATTCAGCCCACCAAAGTCAACCTAGTTATAGTTACCACTGCATATGGCTCACTTTCACTGATGCAAGCAGTTTTCTTCACTTGAAAAAAATATATATACAGAAAGAAAGAAAACCATTTATATATCTTGTCTCCTGATGTAGTTTCTTAAAGCTTCAGCTTATTAGGATTTCCTTCACTGCCAACTGAAGTCAGATACATGGCCCATCTGATCCTATAATAATTTCAGTTTTAGAGATAAGCTGGCTTGAAAAGCATTCTCCTGGAGAATTTTCAAACTAAAATCACTCACTCAGAGAAAACATTAACTCACATTAAATAATAACATTTTATATTTTCTCCCTAATTGTAGAAAAGATACCCACTCGCTGTGGAAAACTTGGAATACAGTCCTACTTCCTCTTTCATCAATCTTTGTTCATCTAATTTAAGGTTTTCAGACCTAAGTAAATCTTTTTTCAGCAATAGGTATTAGCTTTTGTGTATAGTTTTGTAATCATATTCAAAACTTTAAAATTTTTAATTTTTATTTGAGAGAGAGAGAGAGAGAGGAAACACGTGAGTGGGGGAGAAGGGCAGAGAGGAAGAGAGAATCTCAAGAAGGTTTCACATGCAGCACTCAGGATCATGACCTGAGCCAAAATCAAGAGTCAGATGCTCAACTGACTAGGCCACCCAGGCACCCCTAAAAATATTTTTAATAATTTCCAATTGCTCACTGAAAGTCATTTTGTACTTTTCTGTGTGTGTGCCCTCATACCAACTTACCTGTTGATCAATTGGACTTCAAATTGAAATACATTTTTTTATAGAACGGACCATGTGGGCTGGATTTTCTACTTCCTTGTAAATCTAGAAATGAATTTCTACGGTCTTTGCACATAAATATCTCTTTGGGTGAATATGATGTTCTTAAGAGACAACCTTATCTTCTAGAACAGTCTTTTAGTCTTTAGGGTTGAGAGGTCTGACCCCAGCTGGGTGTTTATTAATAACCTATTCATTTCTGTCTAAATGCCTAAAATATTCCTTAACCTGGAAACACAAACCTTTTAAGAGATATGTCTCTATTTGGGTCTGTTATCTCAGATCTTCTTCAGTTCTGGAAAGTTTTCTTCTGACATATGCTTGACCATTGTTTCCAGTATTTTGTTCCATTTCTTCTTTGGGAATAAATATAATTCTTAGATAAGATTTGTGGTTTCTGTCTTCTCTCTCAACATTTTCATCTTGGTCATTCTGTTCCTTATGTTACCTTCCACTTTACCAGTTTGACTTCTGTAGAGTCTTGTCTATATTTACTCTCTTCAGTACAGGCTTGAATTCTGCTACTATACTTTGGGCATATTTGTTTCAAACTTTACAAATCATCTTTCATCTCAATCTTTTTATCCTGATGGCCCCTGAATCCTATTTCATGGTGGCTATGCCTTCTCACATCTTTCTGAGTATACCAAAAATATTTCTGCTAACATGTTTTTCTCTCTCCTGGAGAAATTTATTTCCAGATAGATAAGCTTGCTTCAAGTTTTAATGGAAAAGATACCTGTCTCTTATCTTGCAGTATTCTTTTCCTAGGTCCCCTTTGGGCATCTTTCTGTCTTTTCATAGACAGAAAAGAGAACAGTATGTTCAAGTCTGGCACTTGCCAACAGATAGTACTGGTGAAGAGACTTAATATTCCCTCACTTTCCTCTTGGGTACAAGCAAAGCAGATCTGAAGGGCAAACTGACTCACATAGTACCTACCTCCATTTTCAGGGTCTACCAGGTCTCTGGGTGGGGCTTCTCCTGTTCTATCTGACTAAGAAGAGAGAGACCAAGAGGCAATCTGCTGTTCTGTTTTAGAGGGCAGTACATAAAAGATCATATGCCTTCCCAATATGCATTGTCCCCTGCCTTCTTCTTGCTTCTTCCCTATTATGGCACTTAATATCACACAATTAGCCCTTCCAGGACACAAAACATTCTCTGCTTGTTTCCATCTACCTCCTGCCTGGGAGCCATATCTCTACATGAATATAGAAGGAAAGAAGCTGATAGGTTGGGTTGGGAGGCATGACTCTGGATTTGACTCTGGCTATTTCAGAAGATAGTTTCTTCCCAGTTGGACCATTTGCTTACCTGGCCAGTGCAGCTCTAAGATTCTGAAATAGCTGAGGGCAAATGAGAGGGACAAGGTACTTCTGTGTTTTATTCTCTTTTAGCACTAGCGGGGTTCAGTGCATGAGGCATGTATTTTGTAAATTTAAGAATATGCTTCTTGGGGCGTGCCTGGGTGGCTCAGTTGGTTGGGCGTCCGACTTTGGCTCAGGTCCTGATCTCACAGTCCATGAGTTCGAGCCCACGTCGGGCTCTGTGCTGACAGCTCAGGGCCTAGAGCCTGCTTTGGATTCTGTATCTCTCTGTCTCTCTCTGTCTCAAAAATAAATAAACGTTAAAAAATTTTTTAAAAAAAGAATATGCTTCTTGGGGCACCTGGGTGACTCAGTTGATTAAGTGTCCAATTCCTGATTTTGCCTCAGGTCATGGGTTCAAGGTCATGAGATCGAGCCCCATGTTGATCAGGCTCTGCACTGGGCATGGAGCCTACTTGAGATTCTCTCTCTCCCTCTCCCTTTGCCCCTGCTCCTCCTTTGCTTGTGCTGGCACTCACACATGCTCGCTCTCTCTCTCAAAAAAAAAAAAAAAAAAAAGGAAGAATATATTTCTCAATCCACCTCACTGACAATTAGATTAGCAGACATTCCCTGTGGACCTCAACATGTAGCCTTTCTCTATCTTAAATTTACAGTATACCATCCTTCCTTTTTCACATATTTTGTATAGTTTTATGGGTATTTTGGTGAAAAGTTTGGAAGGAAGCATCTCCGATATTATCTGTCTCCTGCTATGATGACCTGAGAAGTTTGTAAAGGAAAATTTTAAATATTACTAGCTAGGATGATACAGGTAGTCTATAGTAGCAAATCCATATTAGGTTTTGAAAGCAACACAAGGGAAGAACAAAGAGATTTTTTTCAAGCTATTTATAGATTCACAGGTCAGAAAAATCATGCATTATGCTAATAGCTCCATATAATGGCTCATGATTCAAAGTGGCCACAACCCTTCCAGAACTTGAGAGTAAGAACATTCTCTGAAGTGGAAAGCATTATCAATTTAGAATGGGTGAAATCAGCTGCCAGCAATAGTGACTCCTGAGGTTATAGTGTTCCCCAACTCTACAGCAAGGAGAACAGCTTGTTCATCCAACTGAGTCCAGAAAAACCACGTAGTTCAAAGAGCCAGGTTGACCTGTCTGCATCCTCAGGATGTGAATGTTGTTGATGTAAATCAATTTATAACTAAGTAAACTGCGTGGTCTCCTGACTGAGGAAATAATGAAAAATATACAGTCTGCTCAGAATCTAGGAAAAAGATAAGCAAAGAACAGGAATTTGTCAGTGAGCCTCAACACTGCCTAAGAGAGACAACATGTTCTGGCTAGCTGAAACAAGCATTGTCACTCTCTTGGCAGGTACAACCCTATTTCGGAAGGGGCATTATCATAACTGATGACTCACATTACTAAAACCATCTAGCTCTTTTACCCTGAGACAGTGAGCAAGCTCTCACCGCATAAGGTTTTTCCTCAGTTTAGGGAAAAATCTAGGCAGGAAGAATGTGGCTGTAATGCTAAATGGATAACAGAACCTAATTTTCTGGAGTTCAGTGCTAACATCTTGACTCTAGCCTGTTTGATATGGTGAAATGACCCATGCTGTGAAAAAAACATTCCATAAGAATTTTTTTGGCCTATATTTCTTATATCCAAATGCCTTCTGTGATCCCTCACTGCCTTCAAACTTAATTCCAAACTTTCTAACATGACACTCAAGATCCTTTTCAAATGTATCCTCCACCATTCCCCAACATGGGCTACTTTCTAATCTGACCCAGTTTGATGCCTTCCCAAATGCCCACACTCATTCCCTCCTCCCCGCCTTTGATCATACTTTCCTTACTTAGAATTTCCTTTCTTCTTTCCCATAAACCCAAATCTCATTGGTTCAGGGTAAGTTCAAGTCCATCCATATCCATGAAAACCTTTCCAGCTAGGCCAGGCCACTCATTTCTTCATTTCAGCTGTACTATGTAGCGTTCTGAGGTTTAACTCTTCCCTGCCAGGCCTAAATTGCCAAATCTAGATCCCTGTTGACTATGACACTAGTCCATCCTCTTCTGTGTTAGCTAAGCTATGAATTTCATCCTATAGTATTTAACTCCTGTGTATGTGTTTGGTCTTTCAAATTTCTAAGGGCAGAGAAATTTCTGAACTCCCCTCTCTATCCTCACTGTGCTAATCACAGTGATGATAACAAATAAGTACCAAGAATTTACCTGAATTGAGGCAAAATGTAAATCAGTCCACACAGACCTGGATGTAGACTACTTACTATATGTCTCCCTGCATTGGAATGGCTAGTATCCTAAGTCTTTTCTGTATGAGACCAAATGATACTAAGAGCGTGGATTCTGGGTTCCAGAAAACCAGGGTCCTAATCTCTGCCTGGCTATTTTTCTCTGCAAATTTACGGCAAGTTTCTTCAATTCTCTAAGTCAGGGTTTTTTCCCTGTAAAACGGGGAGTTCATACGGTTTTGGTGAAGATTAAATGAGATCATATAAGTAACATGTTTAGCATAGTGCTTCACACATGGTAGGTGCTGAGTAAATGTTAACTATGATTAGCAACAAGAATTCGAAGGGATGCCTTCGTCTGCATCTTTCCTTTGAGAACTTTGGACAGTTCTAAGACAAGAGAAATTATATTGCATAAGATCTTAAGATTTAATGAGATAAAAAAAAAAGTATAAAAGCATCAAAATTAGCTCCAAGAGTAAGACTATCAATCCTTAGTAATAAGTTGGAGAGAAAGATGCTCCCATCTCAGATGTGGGTGGTTGAAACCAGAAGAGGGATAAAGGAGTGGGGGGGGGGGCATTGCTCTAGAAAGGCAGAAAATTCCCTGAGATAGGGCCAGAAGCTTGGGCCCTAACCTGCAGCATCAGTCCAGAATCAGCAAGGAAGATGCTTGGTGACACTACAGATAGTGTCTTCAAATGGAAGGAGTACCAGTCCCAACCTGCTCAAATGTCCTCAACCAAGGGTGTGTAAAACAGGAAGAACAAGACTACCTCTGGAAGTGTGAAGAGTCCTAGGTGGTCAGAAGCTACAATCACCGGAGAAGCAGTGTCAGGTTCTGAGTCAGCTGGGGCGGCTGAGGAGTAGCAGTGGTGGTGGCCTCAGGGGATTGGAAATGGCAGCAGAAACCTACCACTGGCTGAGTAAAGATGGCCCTGCACTGAAAGCCTTTTAAATATGAATATGAATTCATATGAATTTGAACCAGAGTAAAACTGAGAAGTGGCTGAGAGCCACATGCAAGGGTGAGTCAAGGCCAAGTCCTGATTGTCGCTAATGGTATGGCCCCAGAAAACTGTGGCTATAAACAATTCTCCTAGGGTTGGGGACCAGCAGCAGGAGCAGGGCTGGCAGGGGCATAATCCCAGGCCCTCACATCTTCCCAGTGCCTCCACTGTTGGCCTAGGAACCCTTATTTGGATGACCTCCAAAATACTTTAACTCATTATACCTAATTTGAAAATTATTTCCCAAAATGCTTAAGGGTATTAACTAATAAGTGTTCTATGGGGTAACCATTAGGTCTTATCACATGTAGGGGCAAATACTCTCCTAAAGCAGCACACAGTACATTATTCTTAATTGACTCTGGTTAACAGACTTACAGCACAACCAGGGGATTAACTTGCTAAAGTGGTTCAACAAAGATTCCTGGCGCCTGAGTGCTTGAGGACTAAGAACATTTCAAAGATTTACATGACTCAAGTCAAACCAGAAACCTGGGTAAGGGGAACAGGGCAGCTTTGAATTCTTGGCAGGACTGCCTCAGCTATATGAGTCTAATTTCAGGGAAGCTGAGGACAAGGCTTAGGAACTGAAAGGGAGGGATCCTGTTGGTTCTCCTTGGACAGGTATTTCTCTCATGGCTATCATCATCCCTTCAGCAGTTGAGTGAAAAGAAAAGGGTCCCTAAAACACCCAGATCTTCTGAAATTTCATAAATGTGCCTTGGTCTAGCTCTTCAACCTACACTCTCATGGATCTTAGGGAGGCCCTTTGAATCTGGTAAACTATGCCCTTCATTTACAGGAACCATTCTTATATTATTTCTTGGATTTCTCTCTCTCTCTTTTTTTTTAAACTCTTATTATTTGAACGCTGGACCTCACTGAGTACTTCTGCTAGGTTCTTATTTATCTATCATTTTCCATCACTGTCATTTTCTTTGTTTTTGCTGTTGGTTGGGGGGATGGGGGTCTCTATAACTTTATCTTCGGAATCTTCTTTTTAACAAATATATTTTAAAATTTCAGTTATCATATCTTAATTTTCCAAGAGCTTTTTAAAAAAAGCAATGAGTATTTTATAATGATAAAAGGAATAATTCATTAGGAAGACATAACAATTATAAATATGTATGCATTTAATAACAAGATACATGAAAACAAAACGGACAGAAGTAAGGAGACAAACAGTTCCACAATTATACCAAGAGGCTTTAACATCCATTAGTAAGCAATTCAGAGAAAACCTAGATAAAATATCTGCATAGACACAGAAGATGTGAACAACACTATCAATCACTATCTAACTGACATTTAAGAAACATAATATCCAACAACTGCAGTATATATTATTCTCTTCAAGTGCACAAAGGTAGGCCATATGCTGGATAATAAAATGGGCCAATGAATGCTAAAGGACTGAAGTATGCAGACTGTATTTTCTGGTCACAGTGGAATTAAAACAAGAAATCAATAACAATATGGTATCTAGGGAAACCCCCAAATATCTGGAAATTAAACACCTTTTTAAATAATTCATGAGTGAAAGACAAAATCACAAGGGCAACTAGGAAACATTTTGAGCTAAATGAAAATGAATTCAGCTAAAATATCTTTAAATGCATATATTATATAAGGAAGAAATTTTTAAAAGTCAGAGAATGATAAAGATAAGGACAGAGACGAGTGGACTAGAAAACAGACAGGTAAAACAGAAAATTATCAAAGACAAAAGCTGCTTTTCAAAAAGATCAACAAATTTGACAAATCCCAAGATAGACTGAGAGAAAGAGAGAACGAATAGAAATTGCCAATATGAGGATTAAAAGGGGAGTTATCACCTCAGACCCTACAAATATTTAAAGGAAAAAAAGAATAATATAAAAAATTATGTTAAGAACTCTAACTAGATTAAGTGAAAATTCTTGAAAAATACAACTTACCAAATTGATACAAAAAGAAATCAAACATCTGATAACCCTTCATGTATATAAAAAATGGAATTTGTTATAAAAAAAATCTTTCTAAAAATAAAACTCCAGATGCAGAGTATTTTAGTGGTGAATTCAATAAAGCATTCATGGAGGAAATAATACCAATCTTACACAAACATTTTTAGAATACAGAAGAGGAAGGAACATTGCCCAGCTTGTTTTCATGAGGCCAGCAGAACCTTAATACCAAAATCTGACCAAAAAAAAATTACAAATTACAAATTACAAAAACAACAACAAAAAACAAATTAAAGACCACTATTCCTCATGAGTATAGCCAGAAAATACCTAACAAAATGTTAGCAAATTAAATTCAGAAATATTAAAAAAAAATTTTTTTTTAACGTTTATTTATTTTTGAGACAGAGAGAGACAGCATGAACAGGGGAGGGGCAGAGAGAGAGGGAGACACAGAATCTGAAGCAGGCTCCAGGCTCTGAGCTGTCAGCACAGAGCCCGACACAGGGCTCGAACTCACGGACTGTGAGATCGTGAGATCATGACATGAGCCAAAGTTGGACGCTTAACCGACCAAGCCACCCAGGCGCCCCAATTCAGAAATATTTTAAAAGAATATTATATCATGACCAAGACCAAGTAGATTTTATCCCAAAATGCAATCTTGACTTAACATTTTAAAAATCAAGTATAATTCACAACATGAGCAGAATAAAGGAGAAAAACCATACAATCATTTCAAAAGACGTAGAAAAACTATTTGAAAAACACACCTATTCATAATTAAAGAAAGAAAAAAACTCACTGCAAACTGAAAGGTAGAGAATTACCTCACACTAATAAAGACCATCTAAAATCAAACCTACAGCTAACTTCATACTTCATGGTAAAAGACTGAATTGTTCTGCCCTAAGTTTGGAGAAAAAAAAAAAAAAAAAAAAAGGAATACATCCTTTCACTATTCCCATTCACCATTGTACTGAAGGTTCTAGCAATGAGGTCAAAACCAAAAGAGAAAAAAAGAAAAATTATTAAAGAAATAGGTAAAACTGTCCTTATTTTCAGTTGATAAAACAGTTTACATAGAAAATTTTAGAAAATCTACAAAATGCCTTTTAGTGTCAATATGTGAATTAAGCTAAGTCACAGGATACAATGTTGATATAAACACCATTGTATTTTTATATACTGGTAGCTAATGATTTGAAAATAAATTTTCAAAAAACTAAAATTTTAGTAGCACCAAAAAAACCACATAAAACAGAAGTAAATCTACCAAAATATTTCTAAGACTTCTGCACTGAAAGCTATAAATCATTACTGAGAAAAATTAAAGAAGACTAAAATATGAGATATTTGACATTTATAGAAGATTCAACGTGATTATAATAGCAAGTATCCCCAAATTGGTTTTAGATTAAATGAATTCCCTATCAAAATGCCCGCAAGATATTTTGCAGAAATTGACAAACTTATGAAATTTACGTGGAATTGTAAAGAACCTAGAATAATCAAGGCAATTTTTAGAAAAGAAGAGTGAAGTTGGGGTACTTAGCTTGCTTAATTTTAAGAATTACTCTAAAGCTATAGTAACAATAACAGTTTTGTACAGGCAAAAAGATAGACACATAGATCAATAAACAGAATAGAAAACTCAGAAACAAACCTATACATATATGATAAATCAATTTATGACAAAAGTACCAAAATGATTTATAGGGAAAGAAAAGTCTTTTCAACAAATTGTGCTAATCAACTGGATATCTGTATGGGGGAAAAAATGAGTATCAGTCCTCATTTCACATCATACATAAATGCTAATTCAAATGATTGGATCAGAGACCTAAAAGTAAAACCTAAAAGTATACATCTTCTAAAAAATATATGGGAGAAAAGTTTTGTTATCTTAGAGAAGGCAAAGGCTTCTCAGGACTCAGAAAATATAAATCTCAAAAGAAAGAAAATGATAGACTGGACTTTTCCAGAATTAAAGGTTTTTGCTCTTCAGAAGACCATTAAAATATGCAAATGCAAGAAAATATTCATGAGTCATATAAAAGAATTATACCCAAAATATAGAGCATTCTTATAAAAATCAGTCATGAGACAACCTACTTTTAAAAATGGATAAAAGATTCAAACACCTCACAAATATGATATGCAAATACCCAGGAAGCACATGGACAGATGCTCAACATCAATCTTCACTAGGAAAATGAAAGCTAAAACTACAATAAAGCTTTAGACCTCCATTAGAGTGACTAAAATGAAAAAGACTTTCCATATGCAGCACCAGCGAGGATGTCGAACCACAGGAACTCTCATACACTGCTGATGGAATATAAAATAGTACAACCACTCTGGAAAACAGTTGGGTCACTTCTTGGAAAATTAAATATGCACCCTACAACCAGCTATTGCACTCTTAGATATTTACCAGAGAGAAATGAAAACATGTCTACAGAAAGACATACATGTTCACTGCAACTTTTGTAACTGCCTAAAACTAGAAATGTCCAAATGTCCATCAACGTGTAAATGAGTAAACAAATTGTGGATAGCCATGTAAGGTAATACTACCCAACCAAAGGGAACAAACTTTCAATATATGGGGCAACATCAATGATTCTAAACTCATCATGCTGGTAAAAGAAGCCAGACCAAAAAAAAAAAAAAAAAAAAAAAAAAAAAGTATTTGTATGATTCCATTTAGAATTCTAGAAAGTGAAAGTTAATTTATAGTTTCAGTAAAAAAGAATCATATTCGCCTGGAAATGGAGGCAGAGGGAGGTGGAATTATAAAAGACTGTGAGGAAACTTTGGGGAATAATAGAAACATACATTTTCTTGATCGTCATGACAGTTTCATGTATGCATACAAATGTCAAAATAATCAAATGGTACATTTAGCTATTGCAGTATTTTGTTACTAAGTTATAGTTCAATAAATTTAAAGCAACAAAAACAAAACCAGAAACAACCATTCTGGTTATTCAAAAAATTAAACTAGCATTTTTTTTCTTTTACACTTTATGACTCAAAATCTTTGTTAATTTTCTAAAACTGTTAAATCTTTCTCCCTATTTTTCATATGTTCCTTAATATTGTCTCCTTCGCTTCAGGTTTTTGCTTTTCATTTTATTTTGTTTTCTGTTTTTGATACTGAGTAGTTCTTTCATTTCCGGTGGTTCTTGGTTGATTGGAAGCTTTGCGTATGTGCAGGGAATGAGTTCAATTATCACGGGTTGACTTCATCCTTGGCTGACCTAGCAGAGATCCAGCTTTTTTGTTAAAGGACTCCTAAATCTGTTTCTGCAGGCCATTTCTCCCGAGCTTGTCTGTTTCCCTGGAGAGCAATTCTCTAGCCTTCTGCTTCAGGTATGAAAGCCTGGTTGCCAGCATTCTGGGGCCAAGTTGGATCGGAGATATTATCATTTAGTATGCAATTCTTCCTTCCTGTTTACAGACCCCCTACCCCATTTCTACCCCATGTTCTAACTGAAGTCTCCAAGTCCTGAGCCCCTTGGGCTGTACCTATTGATACAGAATCCCTGCCTTTGGCTCTGACTGGGAAGGCCAGTAGCACAGGCTAAGGCAGGGGTAGCTTTTGCTAACCCAGTTCTCCTACTTTCAGCTCTACCCTCATCCCTGCCGACAGAAAACCCAGACTCTTTAATTCTCCAGTCTTTCTGAGGTTCTCCAGCACAAATTACTTGGCTTTCAGCACATTCTGCTTTCTCTGTTCAAAGTTAGACACCACTTCACCCGTTTGCTGTCTTCCAAAAATTTATCTTCTCCTCTGCTGTTGTTTCTTCTGCTCTCATTGTGCTGGGTTTACAGAGATTTCATTCTTCTACTGCCAGCAAAGTTGAGGCTTTAGTTGGAAGAGAAATAAATATGAGTATAATTGTTCTTTCCCCACTAAAGCCTCAGGAAGAAAACAATGACTGCGTTCTAATAGTGAAGTGCAAATGGCTATTTTGGACAATGAATTAATGTGTCTTTCAGGCCTAAGGCCTGCAACGTGCCCCGTGGAGTGTTAGGTGTTGGCGGCCCTGAAGCCTGGCTGTAAGCAGTGTGGCTTATGGCGAGGCTGCACTGATCCCTGTTTTAAGGCCATTATTAAGAGTTTCTGGAAGTGTCAACACCACATCTTGTGTTAGTGTTTCCCCGGAGCCTCCCAGGACCTTTCCCGTGGATTAAGTCAATAGAGTAGTGTTATTTAGTAAACAACTAACAGAATAGAATTGAGAAAATTCATGAAGGAAAGAGCAACCTTCTAGAGATTCTGGTTGAACTACAATAGGAAAAGTTGCTCTTCTCATGTTTCCAACTTGCCCCAAACCAGATAGTTCTGGAAGCAGTGGGTAGCTGAAATATATATATGTGGCCAAAATTAATTTTATTTTTTGTAACCCTCTATGTATGTAACTATGGTAGGTTAGTACCATAATACCACATTTTATGGACAAAGAAATGAAGCCACCAAGTGATCAAGTAAGCTACTTGCCCAATGTCACTAACAAGTTGTGGCCACACGGGATTGGAACTCTTAGCCTCTGGGTTCTTAACGTGTTTCTTCATCTATGAGTCACTTTTAAAATTTTTTTAAAAGACTTGACTTATGGTTCCTCACAATTCCATTTCCAAAGAAGTTTACACTGATAAACCAAATTCAGAATGGTCCACGACCAAGCTTTTCCTCATCTATGGGCACATTGTTCTGATGAAGCAATTCAGAAAACACACATGGATATCCAGCAGTAACACTCACCTCTCAATTACCAGGAACCAGGTAGATGGGGTCTACCCATTCAGTCTCAATAAACAATTACTGCACGGAAGCACAGAGAAAAGGGAAAACACCAGCCCCAAATCCCCAAACTCAGGAAGGCTCCTCCTCCTCCAAGAGCCAGTTCAAGCAGGCACATGACCAAGGAAAGCCATAGCAAAGGAAGAGTTGTAGATAGAGATAGCTCACACCCCTATCACTCTTACCACTTACAAGGCTCCTACCCATACATTAGCTCATTTGCACTCACAATCAACTCAGGAGGCAGGTATTATTAACATCATTCCATCTACAAAAGAGAAGAGGACTCTGACATTCAGTGTCATCTCATGACTGTTTGGATCACACACCTAATGAACAGCATAGCCTGGCCCAGAGCCCAAGTCACCTAGACCCAAATCCTGTGCTCTTCTCCAACATTCCACAGGAAGAAGTCTGTGACAAGGGTTCCATTGCTTTGTGATTTTTCTTTCCTCCCACCCTTCCTTCCTTCCTTCCTGTTCAACAGAATGTCTTCTAATGAATTTTATCATAAGAGTAAGAACAGCTAACATTTATTGACGGTCTGATAGTCAGGAACTGGGTATATGAGATACCCTACATGGAACTTCTCTTTATTGTTATTATCTCCATGATGTAGATGAAAACCTGAGGCACTGAGAGGAAAGTAATTCCAACTAGGTCACCAGCTAGTAAAACATAGAGTCGAGGCATTAAACCCAGGCACTCTGACTTCAGAGTCAACACTCCAACTCATTATTACCTGTTTTCCCTTAATGCAAAATGAAAAACAACAAAAAAATTCTTGATTCTTATATTGACCAGCAAATTGGTGGTAGGCAGAGTTTTTAGGAAAACAGTTCTCACACATTGGGGACCTCAGCAATATTATGGGTGAACCCTTTCTCTGAGCTAGATCTGGTTTTCATTTTTTCAGACAAATTGACAAAAAACCATTTTGTTGTTCCTTTTATTTCCCATCCAATACTGTGCTAAATGATATGCAGGTATTATCCACATGAGTTTCAGCCCTTGACTGGTGAGATTTCTTCATCATATCAAATATCTTAACAGTTCTGGTCTCTGCTATTGGGGATAAGGACACAACATAGCCTTTAACACACAGCTAACCTCCATGACCACAACTGGCAAAAGGTTTCAGAGATGGGAAGCTTTTTGACACCTTTCATTACTTCCTCTGGGGAGAAACAACAGGCAGTGGCAGCACCTAATCATAATTCCACTGTCTCCATACAGGCAGGTTCAGTGGTCAAGTACCTTGTTACATTCTGAGACCAATAATAAAACCATGAGCAACTGTAATTCCTGGACCAAGAAATGTCTCACAGAAATTCGTTAAACAACACATGCCCCAATTGTTGCAATGGGTGGGCTTTATCTTTCTGGGAAAGGTATTCACAGATCTTGTGTGGCTTAACTTAAATGTACATGTTTGTTGGCAAAATTTGCTAATCCCAGTGGTTTCCCATGAGAAGGAGGGGAATTGTTATATGGCACCAGGGGACTTTGGGTCTGTAAAAGGAAATTTGATTAAGGGGGTTCCACTAGCTTCCACACAAACTGTGTGGGGAAGGACTTGTTTCCTCCTCCTTTATCATGAACAAATACTTTCATTGTAAAAAATAATAATAATTAATTACTAGGAAAAAGATAAAATGAACAAGTAGCATACAGTATACACAGCCAAATTTTTAACATGAAATCAATATCATAGCGCCATAAAGGTTTTTAAATGTTTAATTGTCCATTTCCAGCCTTACCACAGACTCCTAATCAACATCTCTAGGACCTACGCCAGTCAGAGGTCTATGCTTTAAACAGCATCAGTTTAGAGCATGTGCAAGAAACATACCAATTGTTTTCACTACTAATTTTACTGATTTCTTAAAATCAACTCATTATTTCCATGAAAGTAGTTGGATATGTGGTGGCCCAAGACCCCTCACCAGCCACAAAAGCACCAGCTGCTTCTAGAAAACTTTTTAATAAAAATGTATCAAGAGCCATAAAATATTCACATTCTTGACCCAGTAATTACATGTCTATGACTCTACCCTAAGGAAATAATATTGCTTATGCACAGAAGTGTTAATTGCAGGTTTATTAAAAATAGCCAAGATTGGAAACAGCATAAAGTCCCCAAACAGGGGAATCACGAAGCAAATTATGCTCCATGCTGCCCAGAGAAGTTTCTCTTACATGACACACTAGGCCAAGTTCCCCCATGTATTCCCTATCATGATCCACATGTGCTTCCTTTGTGTCATGTACTATGATTACTCAAAGATCTGTGTAATTATTGTGGCGCCTAAGTGGCTCAGTCGGTTGAGCGTCAGACTTTGGCTCAGGTCATGATCTCCCAGTTTGTGGGTTTGAGCCCCTCATCAGGCTCTGTGCTGACCGCTTGCTCAGAGCCTGGAGTCTGCTTCAGATTCTGTGTCTCCTTCTCTCTCTGCCCCCTCCCCTGTTCATGCTTTGTCTCACTCTGTTTCTCAAAAAGTAAATAAATGTAAAAAATAAAATAAAAAAAAAGATCTGTGTAATTATTTAGTGATTTCTAATATTAAACCCTGTTTCTATTGTCTTCTCCAACACATCTTGAACTTAAGATAGTTTCTGGCACATAGTACCTGCTCAATGATTGAGAGAATGAACACAGTATGAATAAATCTGATGACTTGGGAGATTCTCATGATGTAATACCAAGTGAAAAAATTAGGATATTAAATTGCATTAACAGAAAAACAAGAGTATGTTTTATGTCATTTAGTGAGAACTTGTTAAAACAGTGTCTGGAAAGGGGCACCTGGGTGGCTCAGTCAGTTAAGAGCCCAACTTTTGATATTGGCTCAGGTCACAATCTCGTGGTTTTGTGAGATGGAGTGCCGTGTCTGGCTCTGTGCTGTCAGCAGGGAGCCTGCTTGAGATTCTCTCTCTCCCTCTCTCACTGCCCCTCCCCCAGTTGTGCATGCACTCTCTCTCTCTCTCAAAATAAAGAAACATTAAAAAATAATAATAAAATAGTGTCAGGAAAGCTAAAGAGCAGCATTAGCTGAGACTTTTAAAAAATACTAGAGTCAGAAATTGCTTTTAAAGGTATGTTTGAAACAAGGAGAAAAGCAAAGGACTTTGCTTGATGTAGTGGTAAGGGAGGTAAGAGAGAAAAAAGAAGTGTCCAATTGACTTTTCTTTTTTTTTTAATTTTTTTTAATGTTTATTTATTTTTGAGACAGAGAGAGACAGAGCATGAATGGGGGAGGGTCAGAGAGAGAGGGAGACACAGAATCTGAAGCAGGCTCCAGGCTCTGAGCTGTCAGCTCAGAGCCCGACGTGGGGCTCGAACTCACTGACCGTGAGATCATGACCCAAGCCGAAGTCGGATGCTTAACCGACTGAGCCACCCAGGCGCCCCTTGACTTTTCTATTCAACAAGGAAGCCCGGTGTTCAACCTAAAGAGGGTAGAACAATGCAAAGAGGGAATTTCAGTCCCAGATAGGCAAGAAGCTAGTGAGAAAGGGCCTTGTCACTTCAAGTGGCCTCAACAATCCCAGCACGTATGAACTGGACTCCAGGGCCTAAAGGACAGTCATCTTTGAGAGATTACAGGAAGCACAAAAAAAAATAATAAAACAACAGAATACTGTGGAGGATGATGGATTATCAGAGAAAGTAAGATCTGCTCTTTGTTGCTTAGAGACCAAAGGAAAATCAATGGATTTCAGTTATAAGTAAATAGATATAAGGGCCAACATAAGGAGAAAACTTTTTTATTTATTTATTTATTTATTTATTTATTTATTTATTTATTTATTTCTAGAGAGAGAGAGAAAGAGAGAGCAGGGGAAGGGCAGAGAGAGGGAGAGGGAGAGAGAATTCCAAGCAGGCTGCATGCTGTCAGCACAGAGTCCAACGTGGGGCTCAATCCCATGAACCATGAGATCGTGCCCTGATCTGAAATGAAGAGTCTGACACTTCAACTGAGCCACCCAGGCACCCCAAGAGAAAACTCTTTAGCCAGTTACTAGCACCAGTCAATACTTCCCTGTACTGCCTTGTGTACCCCTGACACTCTGTGACCTGACAGAGATGATGGAGAAGAGCTGGGAGGGGGTGTTAATGGAACTCTGCCATCCCTGCTAATTTATGCTCCCTCATTTTCTCTGGTAGCCCAAGCCACAAAGTCAAAGCCATGATCTCCAAAGCCAATGAGCTTGAGTGTTTCAGTAATACAGTCCTTCATTTCCATCAC
This sequence comes from Puma concolor, assembly GCF_028749965.1. Lineage (NCBI taxonomy): Eukaryota > Metazoa > Chordata > Mammalia > Carnivora > Felidae > Puma > Puma concolor. The sequence continues at coordinate 49,491,987 of NC_141672.1, forward strand.
CAGCCCTCTGTGCAGCTTAAAACAGCTGCAGACTTCTCATGAAAAAGACCAAGAGGACATCAAGGCTTGTGAATCAAAAGGCACACCACGGGGATGGTTGCTCAGGGAAAAACTGGACACTGAGATTCACCCTTTACTAACCCCAACACCAGTCCAACAAAAGAAGTCAGGATTCAGACTAGAACACAGTCCAGGTTCCCTTTCAGTTCTTTTTTCTCCACCTTGTTTATCTTCTAGTTTTCCTAATTATAAATAATCAATCATCCAATTGGTTCTGGAATTGCATCATTAATGGTCTGGAAGGATAGTACTGTGGCATCGACTGAGTTCAGAAAGACTGTCTCCCAAACTTCAAAGGATTTTCTCATTTAAAACACACCAAAAAAACCTTAAAGATAGCATGTGGTTTAGAGTAAAGACACCAAACAGCTTGAAGATAAGATATATAATCTCGGAACCTTCTAGGGAAGCTGTGAAAAAGCTATCAGGATCATCTACAAAAAATGCAATTTACTGTGAAAGTCTAATCAGTCATTTGGCAAACATTTCCCCAGACAGATAAGAGATTAGAGTGGGGTGAGGGGAGATGGCTAAGGGGCCAGGCAAGAAAGAGGGACAATTAATTGCTGGTATCAACCACTCATATCATAACAATACAACTCTCTTCCCTCTTCAAAGATTATTGAAAATTATGACACAGGAAACAAAATAGGTCAAAGAGTGAACAGCTGAATTTCGGGAACAAAGGAATCAAGTTATTCATATGGAATGCGTGTCTGCATTTTACCCACTCTATCTGGCCCACATTCCAAAGCACCTTAGAAAGGTTACTAAACAAACAATCATGTCAGAACCCAAGCATATCTCAGAGCAAGCACAGGCTGAGTTCTCAAGTTCCTCTTCTGTACAGGAGTCCATGATTCACTAAATATTCATGATTTCATCCATTTGTTCCACATTAGTAAACATTTGTTCTGTGTTAAAGCATTCATGCTTTTTATAAATCAGCCATTTTGCCCTACTGAAAGCTCCCATGAGGGATATTTCTGTACTCACTGATTAAACCCTTCATCCGATTACAGTGAGGGGCTACGGTAGAACCTTTCTAATTCCCAACACCTGGAACCTACTGTTTGACCAGGGCATCTTGTAAGGCACAATTCAGTTGTGATATTTAATAACCGATAGATGTTTAGGAAGCCTATCTGCAGGGTAGAAAGTGAGGAACATCTCTTGGACTCTTTGCCACATCATTAGCTTCAAAGGGAAAATAATAAGTTTCCTCAAATACTTTAATTTTTTTTTAATTTATTTTTTTTTTTAATTTTTGAGACAGAGACAGACAGAGCATGAGCAGGGGAGGGGCAGAGAGAGAGGGAGACACAGAATCCGAAGCAGGTTCCAGGCTCTGAGCTGTCAGCACAGAGACTGATGCAGGGCTCGAACTCACAGACTGTGAGATCATGACCTGAGCTGAAGTCAGACGCTTAACCAACTAAGCCACCCAGGCACCCCTCCCCAAATACTTTAATAGATGCACTACAAAGCGAAGGCCTGGAATCACAGAGACTTGTATCTTCTCAAATCTGCTTTTTATAAAAATGCTTTGTCAACCACAACACCCACTTTTCTGTCAGGTTTTTTTCTAGTCATCATACACTTGATGATTTATAGTCTTTTTTTTTTCTAATAGTCTCTGAAGGTTTTCAAACATCATTATAGTAAAAACTCTTAAATATGGCAATACCACTTCTTTATTTGTGAAGGTTGCAGAGAGGTTGAGGTAGTCCATTTTTGTGGTTTTTGCAGACAGCTGCTATTTTATTATTTTATTATTTTTAAATTTTTAAATTTTTTTATTAAAAATTTTTTAATGTTTATTTATTTTTGAGAGAGAGAGAGAGAGAGCACAAGCAGGGGAGAGGCAGAGAGAAAGGGAGACACAGAAACTGAAGCAGGCTCCAGGCTCTGAGCTGTCAGCACAGAGCCTGACGCAGGGCTTGAACTCACGAACTGTGACATCATGACCTGAGCTGAAGTCTGATGCTTAACTGACTGAGCCACCCAGGTGCCCCACAACTGCTATTTTAAAGTGGAGGAAAATCATACAGTGTCTGAATGGATCTTCTCATTGTAGGGAGAGGTAGCTGGAGAAGAGCAGTCCAGAGAGGTGAAGTGACTTGCCTCAGATCACACTTTGTCAGAGGCATGAGGAACCTACAGAGCTAGCTCTCCAGACCTCTTGTTCAGTTTGTTGTCTATTTATACATTCTAGCATTTTGCATGGTCTCATTTATTAAGTTTGAACTATGTTTAAATACAAGGATTTTTTACAAATATCTTGTAATTGAGGCATTTTGATGCCTTGCTTCATTTTTTTCCCCCATAAGTTGGAATTAGCAAAGCTTTGTGTACATTTGTATCTGAATTCATGGGCCCTCTGAAAACTGAAGTCCTTTGACAAAGCCAGGCAATCGATCACTGTGCCATTTTTTTAGAGTGAAACAGAAAGCATGACAGACTTCCCCTTGAGCAGACAGCCCCCCTCCCTGCCAGGAACAAAACCCAGCCACAAGTCCTCATGCATTAAGACAAGTGGGATCAGCAGAGGCCCAATTGGGCCAGGGAGAGCAGGATGGGTTGGAGCTCCAGAATACAGTCAGCTTGTGGAGAGGGTGAGGTCAGTGAGAGTAGGCAGGAGGCAGAGGGAGAGAAGGAGGGGTAGAAGAGAGAGGGGAGACCTACTAGGGAGGAAAAGAAATAACAGGTATCCTAGGGCAGATGATCCAAAGCATAGTCAGATATGCCAAAGACAATACAAATTGGCTGAATCAAGGTAGCCAAGGAGGCCAGAGTTTGGGGCGGGGGGGGGGGGGGGGGGGTCAGGCCTCCTGGGGCACATCCCATGACTCCAGGAGCCTAGGGGGACCAAGAGTCAGATGGTCTGTATCTGAGGTCAGGAACTGTGTCTGCCCCGCTCATCTTGTGTCCCAGTGCCCAGCTCACAGCAAGTCTTCAGATATTAGTGGAAGACTGAAAAGGGTAGAGGGGGTTCAAAAGCTCAAGCCAGGAAGTCTGGTTATTGAGGGGCTAAAATCAATCAAAAAGTCTGGATAACAGCACCAGTGACATGATTCTGAGTCAACATCCCTAGAAAATACCATACCATTCTCCCCAGAGTTAGAAAAGTTTAGAAAAGTGGGAAGTGAGTTCATGGCCAACGGCAGGAAGGAGACAACAGGACAGGAAGAGAGGGAGGAGTCAGAGGAAGGAGAGGAAAGAATAAGTTTTGATTTTTGCTAATTATTCATGGAAGCTTCTTTTTTCTATCACCTACATCCCAAGACTCTTGATAAAGACACTTTTGATTTAAAAAATACGTATATACATATGTGTGTGTGTGTATATATGTATATATGTACATATGTATATGTACATGTATATATGTATATATGTACATATATACACACACATATATTTATGTTGTTATTTATGTTATATATTTTTGTTGTTATTAAGCATGCCATGGTAATAGTATTATTCCACTTCAGGCTAGACTCAGACCTTATGTAGGAATGGTTTATGCAATCTATAAAGAAATATTCCCATTAGAAGATTAGCTAGGAGAAATAAACTCCCACCCAGAGTCCCCTTGAATCCAGTGCTTCCAAAACTTTTTATCAAGGAACTGTTTTCCTCCCTGGATCCTTAGCTCACATGGCTGCAGGCACAGTCTACCCACTGCACCAGCGTGTTTCCTGCTATTCTAGACAATGACAGGTAGATGAGGCCCAGGTCCAAGATCTCTCCTGAATTTTGGTTCCCAATCTTCCCCCCTGAAGACGAGGCTTCTGCAGACCCTGAACTTTACCCTTCACCTTTTCCATCTTTGCATTGACCTGCCCTGAGAAAGAGGCCCTACTATCACAATGGAGAGCTCAGATTCCTCTGCCTTTCCCTTTACATTCTCCTCTCACACCGGGATCCCCAGAACTTTGCTTTTCCTCTCACTCCCACAAACCCTGTGAATCTGAGCTTGCTGGTTCTTGGGCAGCTCTCTGCCTGGTGTTCTCTGCTCCTGAACTCCAGCCTACATCACCTGAAGAGATTAAATGAACTCCAGCCTACCTCACTTAAAGACATTAAATGACTCATCAAGATCATACAGACGAATAAAGGTAAAAGTCAGAGCTAAGAATGCTAGTATAGTGTCAGGCACAGACTACCACTCAGTTGGTAAATATACATTTGAGAAAATTAAAAATTGTCCTGCAGATGCAATGCAAGAATTTATAAAACATATAAAATATAGTACACAAAGTCAAGAGGGTTATGGTTTTTAAAAATCCAGATCAGGACATCACCACGATGACTGGAATAGTCAGGAAAAATTATTAAAAGAACCACAATGGTGCCTTAAAAAAGCACATCTTTGGGAACTGAAAGAAGGAGCTAGAATAATATTACTCAAACTGTGTTCTATGGAAGACTAACACCTTGGGATGTGAATCAGTGTTCCTTGACAAATAGTCCAAGATCCTGTTAGCTCAGGATGCATATTGCCTAACACCCTCTTGGTATTCCCTATGAGTTTAAGCATATTTCAAGTTCTAAGACATCCTAAAGAAACCCATTAAATTTTACTTGACATAAACTTTTCTTTAAAAATTTTTTTAATGTTTTATTTATTTTTGAGAGGAAGAGAGAGAGAGAGAGAGAGACAGAGTATGAGTGGGGAAGGGGCAGAGAGAGAGAGAGAGAGGGAGACACAGAATCTGAAGCAGGGTCCATGCTCTGAGCTATCAGCACAGAGCCTGATGAGGGGCTCAAACCAGTGAACCACGAGATCATGCCCTGAGCCAAGGTCAGATGCTCAACCAACTGAGCCACTCAGGCACCCCTGACCTAACCTTTTCTAAACTTACTTGACTATTGCTCTCTTTTTCTAGAGTATACCTATTCACTCTGAGAACACAATTTGGGAAATTCTGAGCCAGATTTAGTTAATAGGTTTATTTAGCTCCTGATTTTTTAACTCGATTGCTAGCTAGAACAAAGCAGGGCACTAGCTTTACCCAGCTCACTGGATAATCATACACCTTCTCTCATTAGAGAGTCTCTGCCATATGTCATGCATTAAAATGCATCCTTACTCAGTGCATTTGTTAATTTCCAGAATTTAACGAAAGGATAGGAAAGCAGTCACATCACTTCAAAAAGCCTTCTTCATAGCTTCAGAAGACTCAGGATTTCAGAGTGGGAGCTATAATTGCTCCAGAAGAATTTGTGTTAAAAACACATCTTTCAGGGAGTCAGAATATCAGAGGCCCGGGCTGGAATAGGCCCTAGAGGTTAGCCAATCGATGCCATAATCTCATAACCAGAAAGCAGTCTCAAGGGGATTGGCAGCTGCCAACACCACAGATACTCAGTGGCAAAGCTGGGATTAGAACCCAGATCTTCTGGTGCCTCTTCCAGGAAGTTTTTCCTGTCCTGGGATTATCGGCTTTTCTCAGAAAGGAAGAGATCAGTTCTCTTCATCCTAAAAACCACAATGGAAAGACAAGAAGGAAATATGCCAAAATGTTAACATTGCTCAACATAGAGATGTGTTTTGGTCTTAATTCTATTTCTCTGCATTGACCTAAATGTCTACAAAGGGCACCGACTGTTTTTATGCCAGAAAAAAAAAATATTACTTTAAAAATGAAAAAAAAAATGGAGAAGGTAAAGTACATACCCTGGACAGCATCACTATGTGGCTCTTAGTCGTTGATCAAAACAAGCACAACTAGTAAAATGCCATGGCATTTCCCTGTGCCAGGGGAGGCACCAGGCTGTGAGCAAGGATGATTCACTGTGGCAGTGTGGGGACCTCCCTGCTGGCTGCCTGTGGGACGTCGGCTCTCTCATAGGCTTCGTGTTGCTGTGGCTTCCCCCACGGACTGGCGAGGAGCAGAGCCCTGCTTCGTTGCTTATGGTAATTTCCTCTTAAAGCATGTGTTTCAAGTTTGGTTTGAATGACTCCTCAATGATTTCTAAGCTCAACGTAACTGAATACACAACTTAATTAGAAAGGTAATTTTTACTTTGCTTTTCTGTACTTTTGCACTGACCTCCCACCTAGCAAATCCTTCTCTTCAGCCTGACTGGTCCTGAACACAATACTTTTAGAGATTTAACTCAGCTTGGAGACCAAGCAAGTTGTAAATTGTTTATGCACAAAGCATAGGTGTAGGGGTGTGTGTGTGTGTGTGTGTGTGTGTGTGTGTGTATTGTCCTTTTGGGCCGCTATACAAAAATATCAGATTGGGAGACATAAACAACAGAAAACTATTTCTCACAGTTTTGGAGACCGAGAAGTCCAAGATCATGGCTCCAGCAGATTTTGTGTCTAGTGAAGGCCCACTTCCTAGATGCCTTTTTGCTGTGACCTCATCTGATGGAAGGGGGAGCAAGGGAGCCCTCCGAGGTCTCTTTCATAAAGGCACTAATCTCATTCAACAGGGCTCCCTCTCATGACCTAAACACCTCCCAAGGCCCCACTTTCCAATACCATCACATTGTAGATGACGTTTCAACATATGGGGGAGAATTCATTCAGTCGATAGCAGTGTGCATGTGTGCTATTTGATTCTGACTCAGACCCTTTCATTCTAAAGGGAATGATTGGATAAGCCTCTCAAATAACATGCAGTCACTTCTGAATTATTTCCTGAAGCTTTCCAAAAACCGTATGTCCATCGTTATCTGAAAATGCCCTGAATCTTTAGACTATAATCATTCCTCTTAAAAGTAGTGGTTGAGGTAGATCTTCAGCATGTCTATAATTTCCTCTGATATTTAATTTTTTACTCTCTCCTTGCTGACATTAACCACAACTCTTTGTTTTATGCCTTCCCATTTCCAAGCTGTCATTCCTCCTTTCCTTCAGCACTATCCTAACCTGCCCTCCCTCCCATAGTCCCAGAGTGTGCCACATCCCTCTTTCCCCTAAAGCCAATGGTCAATGGCTTTATCATTTCATCTCCCCATGGGCCCTGATCCATTCATTACTTCTCTTAGTCACTGTATCTTTAATTTTCTTTTTACCAATTGCTCCCTCTCAGTTTATAAGTCTATAAGCTTCATAAGTTTATTTAGTTCTCAGCCATCTTAAAGAAAATAGCTCCTCCTTGACCATACATGGTCTTCTGGCTTTTGCTTTACCTCTCTTCTTCCCTTTCCCTCAAGTTTCTCAGGTGGTGAGACTGTACTTACCATCTCCATTTTCTCAGTTCACATCCACTCTTCCCCAGGAGTATACTGGCCTCTACCCATCAAACCACTAAGAAAGTTCAACTGAAGATCACCAATGAGGAGGCCACTTTTTCTCATCATGATCCTGGACATGTCTTGCTCTTGACCCCCATGATGGCTCATGCCTTGAGACACTCTCTACTCACTTTGCTTCCAAGACTGAGCATTTAGTCTGTACTTCTTACACTCCTCTGACTGTTCCTTCTTAGTTTGTTTCCGAGGCTCTCTTTTCTCTGTATGCTCCCCAAACACTGGACTTGCCATGTTTCATTCTGCAGTTTTATTCTAGATCCACTTTCCTTTTTGCTCTATAGTCTCTCCCTGGATGATTCTTCCTGGATGGCCCTAAAAAACCCCTATTTATGTTGATGGCCTCTAAATCCACTCTCTCCAAGTCAAAATTCTCACGTTTTTGAGCTCCACCCCCACCCGCCATTTTTTGAGCTATTGATTCATCTAAGGCCTACTGAATATCTTCATCTCAACATCTGCTTGCACTTAAATTCAATATGCTCCAAATCAACTCATTATCTCCCCAACCTCCCAGACTTATAGCTTCTTCTACTGTTTCTCATGTTAGTTGGAGAACTATTACTAGAGTGACCAACCATTCCTATTTGCCCTGGACTGAGGGGCTTCTCAGTATGTGGGACTCTCAGTCTTAATAGAACAGTCCTAGGAAAACAGGGATAGTCACCCTAACCATCACCCACCCATCATTGGGTATGGAATCTGGAGTAATCTTTGACTGTCTCTCCTTCATCCCCTTCTTCAATCTCCATGTCCTTCCAATCTAACTTCCTAAACAGTTATCAAATTTCTGCTGTCTTCCTCACCCCTAGCTCATGCCCTTACAATTTCTTGCTTTCTTTACTACTCTAGGTTCTTAAATATTTCCCTGATGCCTGTCTTCTTCCCTTTGAGATTTATGTTCCAAATACATGCTGAAGGTATAGTTTTAAAACAGAAATCTCACCATGCTTCTACCCTGCTTAAAGCATTCCATGGCGCACCCCCCCACCCCTTGCTTTTAGGATAAAGCCCAAACAAGTTAATACAGAAAAGTCTTCCTTGGTCTCTCCATCCCCAGCTTCACCTTGTTATCACTCATTGAGCTGTATAGGTGTCTTCACCAGCCAGACTACGCTCATCTTCATTTCCTGCGGTGATCTTTTCCAGCTATGTCCCCTCTACCTGCTTCATCTGGTTAACTCTCAAGAGTCAACTCAGGTTCAAGACTCAACTCCTCTAGCATCATTGCCTCCAGGTGGCTTTCTGTGACATGCAGAGTCCACAGGTGAGCTAGCTGCCCCTCACCTGCACATCCAGATCACTCTCCACAGCGAGCTCATATGATCAATTTGCAGGTCAGTCTTTCTTCCCCTCTGGTTTGTGAACTTCCCAGGATCATATATAGGACTCCCCTCATCTTGATGTCCATAGTATCTAGGACAATGGCTGGCCCAAGGTAGATAATAATTCATGGAACTTTTCCATTTGGGGTAAAAACTGGTAGCCAGCAGATCAGATCCAGTCCACAGTCACATGGTTTATTTGGCACATGTGATGGCTATTTTTGAAAAATATCAATGTTTAAAACTCAGGAGACCTCATATAAAAATCTTAAATTTTGGATCTCATAAGAAGTCTAAATATCTGAAAGCATTAGGTTCATATTTTTCTGTGGTACTGACCTCATCAGAAAGGGGACTTACCATCTTCACATTCACTCTCAGCCTACATCACTCCTGGACCCTGGAAGGAGCTGTTACTCCCAGAAGCAGGTTCCTCACATGCGTTCTACTTTGTGCTCAATGAGATGTTTGGGGAATTTTTTGGTTGGGCTTCATTTGGGGGAGCTAACAGATGCTGTCCAAAGCAGGTAGATGGTTGCTTTGGGTTAAAGAGTGAAAAAATGGTCAGAGACCAGTGAGAACATTGAGAGTGAGCAAGAAGTCAATCCTGGGTGGTGACTTCTGCTCTGGTTTTCTGTCTTTCCAGATTTCTATTAATATAGAAATCTTTCTACTTTAATTCCTAGCTCAAATTCTGAAACTCAAAAAACTTTCTCTCAAATTTCCTTTCATATCTTTTCCCTAAACAGCTGTAAGAGAAGATGGTAGTAACATTATCATCTCCAAACTAGCACTGTTATCTCATTTAATTCTTACCTTACCTCTGGGACAATAAGTCACAGGGTCTTGGCATGAAAGATTCAATGTTATAAGTGTACTGAATTTTCACCACAGGTATAAGTGTTTTCACCCAAAACAGACAACAATCACATGCACAAAGACATATAAAGAGCTTTCTATATCTTATCTGTTAACAGCTTTATGAATTTTAATGGTTCAGAAGAGGTTTATTTTTCACCACAGGCCCAGATGGAAATCACTGCCATCCGGAATAGCTGAAATCCCCGGCTGAGATAAAGCAAAAGATTTCCAGGCAGAGGAAATCAAAATTGGACCTACTGGGGCTGCCATCTGTTCCTCTGTGCTGACCCAAGAGCTGGGGACTCCCCTGGGGCCTGACGAATCATCCAGCTGTGGTTTTATGCTTTACCTGAACTGCATTCAGTTAATGTCCCTGAATTCCAGGCTTTAACAATGATCCTATAATGTTCACCTCTATTAGATACCTCCACTATATGTTTTTAATACATATCTATTAGTAATAATAAAGTTAATTCAACTTAATCTAGTTATGATAATTTGATGATATATTTTGGGATCACTGTAGGTACCACTGAGCATGCCCAAGTCAGGATTTCAGATCAGGGACTACAGAGCATCCTTCGATTTCAAATGGCCTGCTCTGGAATCGTGGACCAGCTATTTCTTTGTGGCTCTGGAACTGTTCTATGCCAGCACCGACAAATAGTAGAAGATGTACCTTAGCCTGATAATCACATAAGCTGTGAGGGAAAGATTCATTGTGTTCTGAGATTCCTTTTTCATTGGGTGGAATCTCAAAATCAGCAGCAGACATCACATGCCCTTTTGTAGAACTGCCCTGAAGACTGATTTTTGTGTTTCTCTCCAAGAACCTCCCACTGAAGAATGGCCGAATGCCAGACGCTGAATGCCACAGGGAGAGACTCACCCTTCCCACCATCCCTACCCCCCCTTTCCAAAAACACTCTGGGAAACTCCCTCTGAAGTCATGCATATCTTTTCTGGACTGTGACCTTGCCTGTGCATGACTGTGGTCACCAGCAGCTGGGTACAACAACTGAGGGGCAGACATGTGTTCCACAAAGATGGCAGGGACAACTTTTGCTTTTAATTAGACTTAAAAAGTAGACTGCTCTGGCTAACCACAGCAGCCGGTATTTCCAAGGGGAGGCTGCATACGCTATTTGCCTACCCTTGTCCCATTTACCTGCTGCCTGGGATGAGATACCACAACTAGTCTGAACAAGCCTTCTGAGACTTACTGAACTCCTTTTTCTTGATGGTAACCTTCTTTCATGTATTTTTAAGTGGGGGAGGATGTCAAGATCATACCTACATCAAACTGGGTGAGGTAACCCAATTCAAAAGTGGCTTTTCCCTAGGTTTGGGACTTGGCAGTATGTCTCATTTCCTGCCCCAGTTTTATTGCATAAGCAGAATGATATCTGGGAGTTTTGTTTGAAAGAGAAAACCTGACTTGGCCGTGGTTGGTAGGCAAGCCTGCCATGTGCTCCTGCCTGGCTGAACCTGCCCTTCCACCACAGAGAGAGCAGTTTAGTCCAACCAGTCCCATATATCATTATTGTAAGCAGTGAGCCCTCATGGTTCCTCTTTCTTTGCCAGCAGATAACCAATTTGTATTTTAGCATGTATTTGTACCTTGAGTTGAACAGGAAGATCAGGCCAACAATAACCCCTCTGACATGCCAAGCAATTAATTTCAGCAAACACTTATTATTCACTGGCTATGTCCCAGACACTAAACTAAGATGAACTATATGTAGTCCCTCACCTCAAGGAGTTCACAGATTTAATGTGTGGAATTAGATATACACACACTTAAGTATAGATTAGTAAATCAGAATATGGAGGTAAATATTCCAAATGCAACCCATAAAGTGATGAAAATATTTTTTAAATGGTTAAACACAGATGGAGAATACAGTAAGAACGTCTACCATACATCTATTTGGAAATCTAGAAGGAGCTAACAGAAGGAATAATGAAAAAGCAATATTTAAAGAGATAATAGCTGGGGCGCCTAGGTGGCTCAGTCGGTTGAGCATCCGACTTCAGCTCAGGTCATGATCTCACAGCTCATGAGTTCGAGCCCTGCATTGGGCTCTGTGCTGACAGCTCGGAACCTGGAGCCTGCTTCAGATTCTGTGTCTCCCTCTCTCTCTGCCCCTTACCCACTTGTATTCTGTCTCTGTCTCTCTCAAAAATAAATAAACATAAAAAATTTTTTTTTAATTTAAAGAGATGATAGCTAAGGATTTCCTAAACATCAGGAATTCCAAAAACTTCCAAGTAGAATAAATGAAAGGAAATCTGCAAATAATCCCATTATAATGAATCTGTGAACAACAACATGAAGAGATCATCTTAAACATCGAGAGAGAAAAGACATATTACCTATGAAAGAACAGCAATTAGAATGATGCTAGCCTCCCCACAACAATACTGGAGGCCAGAAAAGACAGAATATCTTCAAGTAGTACATAGCTGTCAACCTAGCATTTTAAGCCCTCAGAGCAATAATAAAACAATTTAAGTTGTGATAAGAATTGCAATAGTTATAAAGAAGGTGCTCTGAGGAAGCTAAGGAAGGAACAACTAATTCTGCAAAATAGTAGTGTTGAGGGGTGATGAATGGAATAAGCGGCATATAACTGGATTTGGATCCTGACATGAGTAGGATTTAGACAGCTGGAGAATGGGGGTGAAGGGGAGCTACCTATAGGATCCTTTGTTCATATGAGGAAAAGGCCCTACCTGTAAGCCAATACAGCTCTACCCAAGGTGCATAGAGTGTAGGCTATAAGCAGAAGGCCAACCCTCCCTTTAGTTTTCAGCCTGTTGCCCTTAACAGGGCATAATCTGCACAGAGGTGTCTTGCTGCCCTGTGGAGAGGTGCTCCAGACAGAACAGTATGAGTAAAGGCCTGGAGGCATATGTGGAAGTTCTGATATGTTCAGGTGATAGAAAATAATGGAAAGTCTCTAGTATCTGCATCCAGTAAGTATGACTTCTTCCTGGTGTTCAAGCTGGTGCACTAGATTATGTAAAACACCACCCATCTCTGCCAGCAGGAGAGATAGCAAAATTAGAAAGCTAATTCAGAGTTTCAAGGTGATGAGGCCATTCTAGAAAACAATTTTTGTGATTTCTAAGGACATTAGGGACCTATTACAATTCTGAACCTAAGGAGGTCAACTACAGTTATACAAGTTCCGCTGCTTCTCCCCATAGTCCGATGTGGCCTTGGGGTTGCTACCTATAGCCCCCATGGGCGCTCTGTTCATTTATACTTTGCCACTCCAAACCAGGGGAAATGCAATGAGTTAGAAGCTACAAAAAATTCCTTTGTACCCTCCTTGTAAGTCCTGGATCTCTGACCACATTTGCCTAGTCATATGGGGACAGAGCATTAAAATAATATTGGAGGAGACAACTACCTTTTTCAGTTCTTCCTCACAGGCAGTGTGGAATTTCCAGTACTATGTCAATGACAAGTGCTGTCTTCCCTGCCTGCCCAAGCTCTCCCAGGAACCACGGGCTCATGGCTCACTTCCCCAGGATGGCCCTTCTCTCCAACATGTCAATCACTTCCTCCCTATGTCTGTCTTCTCCCAGGCAAAGAACCTCAGTCCTTTTCTTAAGGGAATGCTCCATAATCATCTTAATATTGTCAGGATTTGGCATGGTGCCTGTACTCATGTCAATCAGAGGTCTTATCTCCCTGTCCTGTAATCACCTTCACTAGAGCCTTCACTTGGGGGTGAGGACCATTGCTTGTTGATTACTGACAAAATCCAAAGGGTCTGAGGCACTAGAGGATATATAGTAGACTCTCACTAAACTATTTCTGAAAGAATAAGTAAAGTTAGAACCATATTGCATGACTTCCAAACCACTCAACTCATCTTTCTTTGTATATGCTACAGATTCAGAAAACTAAGAGATCTAGAATCCAATACAGGTAGCCCCAACTTCCACATATGTATGTACATAGAGAGATGCACTGACCTACTCTGTGGCCATAGCATTTCCATTCTTCACTTCCCCTTATTCTTCCTTTGGGCAGCAGCAGCCTCTTATCGATCTTCAAATTGTCTCTATTTTTTCTTCATTCTTTTTTTTTTTTTTTTTTTTTTAAATTTTTTTTTTAACGTTTATTTATTTTTGAGACAGAGAGAGACAGAGCATGAATGGGGGAGGGACAGAGAGCGAGGGAGACACAGAATCGGAAGCAGGCTCCAGGCTCTGAGCCATCAGCCCAGAGCCTGACGCGGGGCTCGAACTCACAGATTGCGAGATCGTGACCTGAGCTGAAGTCGGATGCTTAACCGACTGAGCCACCCAGGCGCCCCTATTTTTTCTTCATTCTTAAGGTAAATTTTCCCAAAGATGGAAATGAGAAGCAAGAGCACTGGGGAAAATATCAGTCATTCCTATGATCCCTTCCTCTACCACTGCTCTGACTTGAATCTCTGCTGCTATGCAGATCCCGTTTTTTTTAAAGTTTATTTATTTATTTTGAGAGAGAGAGAAATAGAGCGTGTACTTAGGGTAGGGGCAGAGGGAGAGAGAGAGAGAGAGGGAGAGAGAATATCTCAAGCAGGCTCCATGCTTCGCAGGTTTTGACCCCATGAACTCTGAGATCATCACCTGATTCGAAATCAAGAGTTGGATGCTTGGGGCGCCTGGGTGGCTCAGTCGGCTAAGCGTCCGACTTCGGCTCAGGTCATGATCTCATGGTTCGTGAGTTCAAGCCCCGCGTCGGGCTCTGTGCTGACAGCTCAGAGCCTGGAGCCTGTTTCAGATTCTGTGTCTTCCTCTCTCTCTCTGACCCTCCCCCATTCATGCTCTGTCTCTCTCTGTCTCAAAAGTAAAATAAACGTTAAAAAAAAAAACTTAAAAAAAAAAAAAAGAGTTGGATGCTTAACTGACTGAGCCACCCAGGAATCCCCAGATCTTGTTTTATCCCAGAAAACGTAAATATCTCAGGAAAACTAACCATCTTCTACAACTCCTAGCACAGTATGAGGCACACAACTGATTTCTGAGAGACACCATGGAAGTGAAGAATGGGCTCTGCAACCAGTCATGATGAGTCTGAATCTTCACACCATTCCCTGGCTCTATGGCAGTGGGTAAGTACAAACCACTCAATGCTCTTGCCCCCCTTTCCTCTAAAATGGAGGTAGTGATGCTACCTACTGCACGGGATCAGTGTGAAGATTAAATGAGGAAAATACATTACAAATACCTGGTATGTAGTAAATGTAAGAATTGCTTGTTATCATAATAATCATTATTTAATAAGTATGTATTGAGTTAATTACGGACAAATGCAGAATCACAGCAGTGGACGATCCTTTGCTTTTTCATATCATACAAAGCATTTACAGAGCCTTCTCTGTGCAAGCTGTCGAGGGTATAAAGACGAAGAGCACCTGAGATGATGTCACCTGGGAAGATATTCTTTTCTCACCTTTTCCCTATTATATTGGATGCTGCAAGGAGTCTCTCATAAGGTGTTAGTTAGCAGGTGTCAAAAAATCTTTTTTAAGCAAGTCCCTTAATCCTTTTGGGTCTGTTTCCTGCACTTCAAAGCCAGATGATTGGGCTAGTTGATCTTTAAGGCTCCTTTTAGCTCTAACAGTGTAGGATTTTATAATCATGGGGGATTTGGCTGTTTGTAAAAGCTCTCACTTCCGTTTCAGCAGATTTTCCTCCCATTCTCCTTCTCATGGACTAGGAAAGCCCACAGAGGACTCATTTTTGAGGTCACAAAAAAGGAAGCGCCCAAACCCCTCAACCCAGACCCGATCATTGTCTTTGATGACAACAGGGCAAAAGGCGGAGAGTTCTGTGCAGGCCTAGGAACCTGGGACACGACTCTCCATAAGGCAGGTGGGCCCGAGGGCTCTGTGGGGGGGCCCAGCTACAACCCTCATACAAAGCAGGCTGGCTGTGGATACACAAAGATCAGATCAGGAGCAAAGAGAGTCTTTCAGGCTGAGAGCTATAGAAGGAACTGCCCAATCTCTCACTGTTTTAGATGATAGTCCAGCTTCTCCTGGCAGGAACCAAGCCTATGCAGAGAGTCACTGAGGCTTGATGGTCAACTGAATGGGCACAGACCCTCACTTTCTTCCTGGGTCCATTAAAGAGAAGAATAAACAGTCAATCAAAGTTAGGCCATCTCCAGGCTTCTGAAGCATTTCAATGATCACTATATTATCTCTGAAGTTTTCAAGCACAGTGCTTCAGAGACATCTCTGAGGAGCTGCTTCATCTCAGGCTGGAGGGGAATGGACCAGGATGTGAGTTCCCTAGAAACTGACATTAACAACTGAGAGGACTCACACATGGAGATGTCTCCACACCCCAGCAGTTCTAAGGGGGCTTGCTAAAGCAATTTAGAAAACGTTTTAGAAATCTGGAGAACGAAACTCTAAGGGAGAATAGGGCTCAGTGACCTTTGCCAGGGCCAAAAGAAGAGCTGGCTCTCATCCTCCCTGTGCCATCACCACCTGAAGGAGAAAGGGCCTTCAAGTACTTAACAACAATGGACTATGAGTCCAAATTCCCTTGCCCTCCCCCATTCTCCATCAGCCCCACAAATGTGGGCTGGCAGCTTTCGAAATAACTGACTGCATATATTGCTAACAATGGAATTGTAATAGATTGTCCAGGGAAAATGGGAGAGGAAAAACTGAGCTGAGGCATAATCCCAAATTCATATCATGGCAACCCTGTACAACAAACAACTCTTGCTGTGTCAACATGGGAGTGTGCCTCTTCCCTCCGCAGTCTCACGCAGTCCTCAAGAGGACCCTCAAGAGGGTCTGATGGCCACAAAATTATCATTAAGTCCCTTGATGGTGGGACCAGCACTGACCAGATAAAAACTCACAGCTTGAAGGGAATAATACATTTCCCCCCCTCTACCTCAAACATTCACACACAAAGTTTTCTTCATGAAAGCAATCAGACTTGCTATTCTCTGCTAGTGGGAGGTAAGCCAGTCTCTAGCATTCTGGAAAATGCTGGAAAAAAAAAATACTTCCCTGTTTATTTTCTAAGGGGGGACTGCATCAAAGAAACTTGGGCAGAGAGAGCTTTTGCACGGTTTCCCATGAAAGATGAGGACAGAGATTACATCGAGACAGTCTTTTTGGAGAGAAGGGTGAGGCATGAAGTCCATATAGGCAAACCAACTACTGGTATAAGTCCTTTGAAGCCTCAGTCTTATCAGGTCCAGAAGGGCCACATATGCAGTACAAGCTGGTGAAGGTGCAGGTTTCACGCAACGCAGGTTTTTTTGCTCGTATGCATTTGGAGGCAAGAGTCTGCATAGTTTTTGGCAGCCACAAACCTTGCCATATGCTAAGAGAGTGAGGGTTGAGTTACATGCTGCCTAATCCTTTGGTGTTTCACAGCTGAGTCACATCCATTTTGACACTCAGAGGATATAAATAGAAAGATCTGGGGAGAAGAAATAAAAAATCTATATCGTGGACTCTTCCAAATTCTTCTTGCTTGTACGTGCCATTTTCCCTAGCAGGCGTGGCTGTGATGAAACAAAGTCAGAAGAAGAGCCTTTGCTCAAACTTTTGAGTATCTTTGACACATTAGATTGGGGAGTTCAGTTGAAAGAGAGAGAACAAGCATGGTTTCTTTCTCAGAACTAGGATCAGAATGTGGGTCTCCTAGGCCAGGGGTGGGGAGAGGGGAAAAAGCTTATGGGCAATGGGCATCAGCTTCAAGTCCTATGGAGCTAATCCCATTCTAGTGCCTTCATGACCTCATTAGTATGCAGAAGCCAGAGTCACACAGAGATTCCTGCACCAGGAATCCTACCTCAGAAAGCATCAAGGCACAAGGCCAGATGCTGCTTATTCTTCTATTTTGTACTCCGTGGCTTCCTGACAAAATAATGCATTACTTTGTGGGCTTTCTTGCTCTTCTTCAGAGGTGAAACATAACGTTTTGCCATGTTTTATACCAAAATGATTACACTAGAGAAGCCTGGCATAGAGTTACCCTGAAGGAGGCTGCCCCAGAGGAGGGAGAATTGACCAGCAATGCTTAGTTACAAACCACAGAAATTAGGTGACTTGGGACAATCAATATGTCAAATGTGTCAACAAATATTTCTTAAGCTGTCACTAGAATAGTATAAGTTTAAAAGGCATAGCTCCTGCCCCCAGGAGCTTATAATATTTTGGGGGCGGGAGGAGGAAGGGATAAATATTTAACAACTTAAAGGCAGAAAAACTTGAGGCAAGCCAGGCTGGTGCTCTCTAGGAGTTTGCCTGAGTGAAATCACAGAAAAAACTCACGGGGCCATTTAGTCTTATGTTAAGTTTCAAGATTAGTCTTCTTTCTGGATGTCTAATTAATTAGCACTATACTTGGCAATTACTGAAATTGTATTTCTCAAGGTGTGGAAACCCCTGATAGGCCTTAGAAAAAAGATGGACGGGAGCACATGCGAGTGTATATATGTCAGAGAGAGCGAGCACAAGACAGAATGAGGGAGGGAAGAGAAAGGAAAGGAGGGAAAAGGAGAGAAAGGGAAGATTAGGGAGGGAAAGAAAGGACAAGAGAGAGTAAAGGAGGGGAGAAAGACAATGAGGGAAGAAGGGATAACCAACTTAGTTCAAACCCCTCACCCCAAACCACTAAGCACTTTATACCAATATCAGAATTATTATAGTCACTACCATCCATGAATGCTTTTAAGTCATCTAAAAGTATAAAAAGTAATGTGCTTTACAGAACAAGCTCAATTAAAAGGATTCTTGCACCTGGACCTGAGGGACTCCTCATGGGCTGAGTGCTATAGGGAGTTCTGAGCACGTAAACAGACAGGGGACAGCAAGCCTGCCTCAGGGTAGGGCCTTGAGAATCCTCACTTTTCAGGTGCTCAGAAGGAGAACAGACAATGTTTCTATATTCATCGGACTGGATAGAGATAGGAAAGATTAATTATGTCATTAAATAGTATATAATTACCAGGCACATTTAATGCACTGTATATTTATGGCAATTTTCTAAAGAAATTTTACATTATTATATTATTCCCACAACTAAAATTTTTTTAATGTTTATTTATTTTTGAGATAGAGAGAGACAGAGAGCACAACAGGGGAAGGGGCAGAGAGAGAGGGAGACTAAGGATCCAAAGCAGGTTCCACGCTGACAGCACAGAGCCCAATGAGGGGCTTGAACTCGCGAACCATGAGATCATGACCTGAGCTGAAGTTAGATGCTTAACCGACTGAGCCACCCAAGCGCCCTCCACAACTAAGATTTTTTATGTTTTTCTGAAATACAATAGTTCTACAAGGAGCTCCATATACCTTCTTTAACTTAATTCCAACACCAATATAGGAGAAGGACAGATTCTATCAAAGCTCTAAGTGTACTGGATTACATTTAGACATTCATATTCTCTTGCTTGCTCTCTCTAGCATGCTTGCTCTCATCCCCTCCCCCCAACCTCTCTCTCTCTCAGTCTCTCATAGTATTGTGACACAGGGAGTAAAACTGGATCAAAGTCTCCAGGTGAAGATCACAGAATGGGGTATTTCAGTTCAGCTCCCTTCCTTAAGTAAATAAATAAAAATTTAAAAGAATGGAACATAGAAACATAAACTCAGCCATCTCTGATGAAACTAGGAGACTGAAGATAGCCACAACTCCAAACCTCAGGCTCTGAGGCATAGATGCCATGAAAGTGAAACTGGGACTCAGGAGAGACAGAAGGATGGACATACAGATCCCTGACAGGACACAGAGATCTCCAGAAAGATGAACTTCTGGAGTGGCCCGGTGATCTCTTCACTGAAGTGTCAGGAGCTGAGCATGTGGGCAGGACCAGAAGTCCCCCTGAGTCTTATTCCAGGCTGTGGAGCATAAGGCAAGGCCAGACTGGGATTGAGTACACAACATATCTGCAGGAGGCATAGTGGGGAAGAAGGCAGGTGGCAGAAGGAGCATGACCAGGCACCACAGTTGCAGTAGTGACTCCAAGCCTGCTGGTAAACATGGTTCTGAACCAAAGAGAATTCTGCCTCCAGGGGACACTTCACCAGTGTCTTAACATTTTAGTTGTCACACCTGGAAGTTAGGGGTGTGGTACGGCATCTAATGGGTAGAAGTAAAAGATGCCACTAAACATGAAAAATGTACAGGACCTCACTCACAACAAAGGATTATCCAACCCAAAATGTTAATAGGAGAAGAGCTGAGAAGCCCTGTGCTAAATCATCAGATTAGAGGATTCTGGGAGCCATCTGTACCTCCTGCTTGCCTGGAAAGGGAGAATTTGGATCCCTGAGCAGAGACTTGCTTCATGGGGATGTTCTCAGGACTCAATGCATTTAATCGGGATGTCTTTTGAAACAACATATTTAACTGAAGTCGTTGCTACTCCACCTCACTCCCTACCACCATAACATAATAGGTCTTCAATAAATGACTGGCTTGATTAGGAAAGCGTCCGTTCAAAATTAAGCAATAATCAAAAGGAAATCTACATGCAGAAAAGTTGAAAGCTATTGGTTTAGAGCATGAGGTTTAGAATTTAAAAGACCTGGGATCAAATACTTAAAAAGTCTTCCTAGCCTCCAGTTGAGAAAATAACTGGCTTTTAGTCTAAGGTTTAGCCTGATGAGAGGCAATCCTCATGGGTTGGCCAAAAAACCAACCAACCAACCAACCAACCAAACAAACAAACAGAACATAAGTATTTAGGAAGGACAACCCTTTAAAGAGGTCCTGGCTCTGGTGAGGCTGGCTTAATCTGCAGTTTCTCAGGTAGAGTCTCCTCCTCCAGCCCAGGAATCTGAGGGGACCATCTCCCCAACTCTGAAGACAACAGAGCAGGGCAGAACTCTGAAGCTGCCTTTACTGCTGTGTTTTTCTGTTCCGGAATGCTTGAGATCAACTCTGTGGTTCAAGAGTGTCCCTTTTAAATGGCCCCAAAGAACTTTCCAGTAAACTTGAGTCATCAAAATGCAGTCCAAATATGTGTGGAGGTCTGCCTGATGCCCAGCTCAAAAGGCTGTAAGAGCCAATTCAGGTGACTCCAGTCATAAGCTCACTGAAGGAAAAGAAGGGATTGTTTTTTCATTCAAGTCACCACCAAAAACCAAACCTCTCCCATAGTGCCTCAACTTCAGGCACATTCCGTGTTCTTTACCATGGCTTTCGAGCTTCAATTACACACAGGAAAAATCACCAAATTTTAGGTAAGAGTTAACAAAGAAAAACCCAAATTCTCAGGCACAGTCTACATACTGAGAATACTAATCATTTTTAGAAAACATTTATTAGATACCTACTATATGTCAAGCACAAACCTGATGATCAGACCTATGTCTGTCAGATTTTGAAGTTCTAAAATATGGCATTCTACTGTCTGGGGTTGAGTCCTGGTCATATCACTTGTTCTCTGACCTAGACTAAGTTACTTAACCTTTCTGGGCCTTAGTTTCCACACTTGGAGAATAGGACTAGTTAATTCCTATCTTATTGAGTTATTGTGCTTGATATATTACAAAATTGACTTATGTTGGCAACTCACTGTTTCTTTATTTTACTTTTTTTATTGTGGTAAAATATACACATCATAAAATTTACCACAGTAACCATTTTTAAATGTACAGTTCAGTGGCACTAAGTAAATTCACACTGTTGCACAACTCATCACCACCAGTACCTCCAGAACTCTTTTCACTTTTCCAAAGTGAAACCGTACCAATTAAACAGTAACTCCTCATTCTCTCCTCCCCCACCCCCCACCCAGCCCCTGACAACCACCATTCTACTTTCTGTCTCTATGAATGTGACTACTCTAGGTACTACATATAAGTGAAATTATACAGTATTTGTCCTATTTTGTCTGGCTTTTTTTTTTTTTAAACAAATACAATCTATCTCTTTAGCTGTATAACCTATAGACATTCTTTGACACCATTCTGCCTCTACAAAGCATCTTCAGCCAAATCTTGGTTCTCCAGGACTTTCTAAGAATGGCCTACTTCATTCACAACTCTTCCATGAGAAAAGTGCTAAAAATGCAGGGAAGATTCAGATCTCCATCATGGGAAATCTGATCCAACTGAATGGTCTAACACACCACTCTGATTTTTGAGTAAGGATCATAATCCACTGTTCAAGCTTTACCTAACCAAATTAGAGCAAAATCCAGGCCATCTAAATCCTTGGATAAACAACTGTTTTTAGGTAAGTCTTCTGGATCATTGAAGATTTAGATGCATAGGCATCAAAACTTTCATTTTAAACATTTGAAAAGGAAATCTTCCTCAAATGAATTATACATTTCTCTGTATTTTTTAACAGAGTATATTCAACAGTTTAAGCTTTACTTCATGACTCAGGATCATTACAACTAATATCAATTATCATATATGCTGCAATACAATGATGGCCTTAGGATCTACTGAAGTATGCTGAATCTTAATCTACATACTAAATAGCCCCAGAGCACTATTTTTTTTTTATCTTTTGTTTATGTTAATTAATAGGAGTTTTTTCCCTACTTAATTCCTTGTTATAACATCTCTAACTCGGTCTTCCCTCAAACATTACAGTCATTGTCAAGGGTAGATTCAAACTTTTAGAGGCCTGAAGACCATACCATTGAGCAGAGGGGGAGGAAAGAGCTCTTTAAGAATACAAAATGACAAACACAAAATTAGATCCCAAGTTGGGAGAGTGGGAGTATTCCTGGAAGAAACCCCTACCCTCGATCAGCTACCAATGATTTAACGATACACAGAAGTGACTGAAAAATATACAAATATATCCTGATAAACCCTAATTCACCTCAGTTACCTGGAGCTCAAAAATGCCTGCCGCTACTCCAGTGCCATGTGACAGGAGGTGAAGCGTGTTAGAGGGCAAGTCAGAGTGGCCACAGGCAGTCCCACCCAATTATGGCTTAAATATCTCAACTTTGCAAATTTTAAAAAACGTTATGATCTAGCCAACACATCACTGGGCTGTTTACTATGTTTCTGCCCCTGTAGTGATCAGATGCACGATTACTCTCTCCTCACCTGTTATGAGCTGGAAAACCAGACAGAGCTTGAACCAGAGAGAAAACTTAATAGAGCTATGCATGAAGTAAGAATGAATAGGCTCTTAATCAAGATGAAGGGCATCTTCTTGAAGTAAAGTATAAGGACTTCTCTGCAGAGAATTTGAGATACGAGCATAAAATATCTCTGGTTTATGTCTTATTTCCAGCTGTGTTTCACCAGGTGAGGGAAAACCAGCTTATCCCTGTAAGGGTCATTTTTTTCACATATTCTCTTAATATGAATAATTTTTAGTATGATTTGGGTTCAAGTAAACATAATTGTATGTGGTTGGTACTCTTTTTAGTAGTATAAATTCAAGACTTGGCCTCTTAAGGTTTTTAATAAAAGGCAAAAATGGTTATTTGGTCGCCTTTTGTTCCTCTTTAACCAACTATTTCTTTTTAATTTATTTTGAAATAAGTTTAGGCTTACAGAAAAGTTGCAAAAGTAGTTCAGAGTTCCCGGATGTCCTTCAGCCAGTCTCCCTGACATTCACATCTTACACAATCATACTACAATGATCAAACAGAAAATTAATATTCACATACTACTACTAAATAATATTCAGAAAAGTGGGAAAACTGGAAAAATTCAAATCATATCTGCCTCAGGATCTAATCCACAATTCCATATGTGTTGCCTTAAGTTGTCACATCTAAATCTCCTCTAACATATGACACTTACTTAGCCTTTCTTGTCTTCTATCATCTGGACACTATTGAAGTGTACTGGCCAGTTATTTTGTGGAATATCCTCAATTTTGGTTCATCTGATGATTCCTCATAATTACACTTTTTTTTTTTTTTGCAGAAAATCCTAGAGGTTATGTTATGCCCTTCTCAGTGAACCACATCAAGGGGTACACAATATCCCTATGTCACTACTGGTGGCAACTTTGGTGATTTGGTTATGATGGTAGCTGACAGATTTTTCTACCAGAAAGACACTATTTTTCCCTTGGGAATCTTTAAGAGTAAAAACTTTGAGACTATGCCAATAATCTTTATTTCTTCATGGAATTCTTAATCCCTCTTTCTCCCCATAAAAAACATTTACCAACTTTGTGTACAATATTTGTATACAGTTATTTTTGTCTTCAGTGTTATAGTACATACTCAAAGTTTTCCAAAGTTACTTAGGTTAGTTCTTTTCTTACTGATGTGCTCTATCTTGGTTGGGTTTAATTAATTATTGCAAGAGAGGGATATGTGAGGCATTGCCATAGTTCTAAAAGCCAGAGCTGTACAGGAAGGTGTACTCATAGAAGTGCTACTCACCCTTTGTCCTTACTACTCTGACCTCATTCCCTATTCTTTGGACCCTGTTTTCACCCACCTCCTGTACGTAACCAATCTCATTCCCTTCTGATTTATTCTTTTTGTATTACTTATATTGAACTGAACAGATGCATATATTTGCTTTTAATATCCTATGTTTCCTTACATGAAGAGTATTCTTGCACTTTGCTTTTTTCACTTAATGTATCCTGCAATCACTCCTTATTATTTCATAAAGATTTTCTTTATTCCTTTTTAGAGATACATAGTACTCCACGTATAGACAAATCATTGTTTGTTCAATCATTCTTCTATGTATGGGCATTGAGATTATTGCTAATATTGTTCAATTACAAATGATACTTCAGTGAACAACCTTGTACACATGCTTTCCATATTATTGGAGATATGTTTGAGGTTAGATTTCTAAACGCAGAATTACTGGGTCAAATGGTAGGTAAATATGCTATTTTAAAAGGTATTGCCAGGGGCAGCTGAGTAGCTCAGTTGGTAAAGCACCCAACTCTTGCTTTTGGCTCAAGTCACGATCTCATAGTTTGTGAGATCAAGCCCCGCGGCGTCTGGCTCTGGGCTGACAGCAGGGAGTCTGCTTGGGATTCTCTCTTTCCCTCTCTCTCTCTCTCTCTCTGCCCCTCCCCCCCCCACATGCTCACTTGCTCTCTCTCACTCTGTCTCTCTCTCAAAAGAAATAAACTTAAAAAAATAAAAATATATTGCCAAATTTCACTCCGGAAAGGTTGTACCAGTTAGATTTCCTATCAGCAATGTATGTGAATGCCTATTCTTCCCCCACACACAAACCTTTACCAACAGAATATGTTGTCAGATTTATTAATTTTAGCTAATCCAACAGGCAAGAAATTGTATCTGCTTTGTTTTCCTTGTATTAATTATGAGTAAGTATGAACATTTTTCAACATGTTTAAAAGGCCATTTCTCTATCTTTTGTGTGGGAACTATCTGTTCGTCAGTGCAAAAGCCAACAGCAGAAATGGCTGTGAGACTTTTATATCTGGCTTCAGGGATGGGCCCTGCCCTTGAGGTTAAGCACCAGACATAAAGACCTTTGACTTGCCTCCTTTCTCAGCACTATTCATACCCAGCACACTGGGCAGACTCCAGTTCCTCCTAGCGACTATCTGAGTCCTTCATCCTGTAGTTTGGCTGGTGTCCTAACCAGGCTCAGTGATCTGAGTATTCAAGGCTATGGTTATTTTTAGGTTTCCCGTGTCAATAAAAACTGTTTTTGTAAATGCTTAAGAGCAAGCCCTGTATTTGGTGTAGAAATCATGAAGTTAACAATTAACATGAGTCCTGGGGTCTTTCAGTTTGAGTTCCAGGCTTTAGTACTCATGTTTCGTACTGGGAAGTCATTGAACTCATCATTCACAAAGGTCAAAGCAGGGGAATCACCTCATGACTAACAATTTTGTGTTCCAGATCACTGTGAATTCCTCTACCTTTCTGTTTGTAACAGGAAAATGGAATTTTCCCAAATTTCATCTGTATTAATCACATTTAACAGCTCTTTGGAGGGAAAAAAATCAACCTTATAAACCACAAGTCTTCTTTAACTCCCTGGAGATCCACACTTGAGGTATTATGTGTGTGTGTGTGATCAGGCCGGAAAGGGAGCTGGGTTTCATCCACCTAGGACCACATCTTCACCAAAGGCAGCATTTCTGCCATTCTCTGCCTTTCCAATACTGTATCATTAAAAACTGGATCAATTTGAATAAAAGCATCATTACTGTATCTTAATTTCAATATTTTCTGCTACATCTTGTCTTCTTTTGATTGTCCAAATCAAAAGAGTTGTGTTGTTTTAATTTAGCGCCATTATCAAATTAAACAAGGAAATATCTTACTTGGTGATAGCCTTCCTCCAGGAATGGAAGGGAAGTAATGAAGTACAAGTCTTATTCCGATCACATAGTTCAAAGGCACCCTTACAAAATGGGTGCATTTAAAAGGGGTGCTTCCTCTGCATATAAGTAATCTCACCAAGAACTCCACATGGACACCTAAAAACCATTCTACTTGCAATTTGATCTCTATTTGTTAGTTAGATGAGATTAAGAAAAACTAAGCCATCCTCAGGGTCCCATTTACCCTACACTGCTCATAATTCTATCCCCAATTTGGAAAAAGTACATAAGAGGAGAAATAACTAACAGCGTCCATCACTGACATCAGGTGAAATTCAAAGTCTTGCTTGTATTACTGCTACATTTCTGTGTATGTAAATCTATGATGCTTCAGTTAAGGACCATGAACTATAAACTCAAGTTTGCTTTTCACTACGATCTTGGTTAAGAAGGAGAGGCTATGAATACAGGCTTTAATCATCCTAAAGACCCCTGGCACGTGTGATGGTTTCTCTGACTTTGATGTAAAAGAAAGTTTCAAGTTTTTCACTTTCTGTACCAGGTGGTATTACCAGTAACTTTTTCACAGCCCTTTAAGGAAAGAAAGAATGAGTTGGAAGCATATTGATTTGAATGTTTCATAGAAACCTTCTCTGAGAGCCCCTGGCATACCAAAATTGCTCAATGTTGAGTGAAATAGGGAGTCTGTTTTGGAAGGATTTCCAGTTTGAGTGACCATTTTCCTATTGGTAAACACTGAAATTCCCTTTATCTGAGTCAATGGCTTAACCATTAATAAGAAAAACACAGGCTTGTTCTCTAATTCTGCAGTTCCCTTATTGAACTTGGCCACTCACAGGTATGATGGCTTAATGCCCACTAAGCCATTCCAACACCATTCTGGGTTAGATGTGGAAAACAATGACCTCAATTGTGTGTGTGTGTGTGTGTGTGTGTGTGTGTGTGTGTGTGTGTGTGTGTGTCTCCCTCTCTCTCTACACACACACACACACACACACACACACCAGCATGTACATATCCTCCAGCACACACATACGAGCTGTTTTCTGCATACACACATACTGTATACATGAATAGCAATGTCCTTACTAGAGTAATAAAAGTCCCTTTCAGCTCTTCTCTCTTTAGCGGTTCCCATTTCAGAGCCACACCACAGATTCTTTGTGTCCTAAGTTCACAGGAAGCATCCCAAGCATTCTTGCAAGTCCTGTGGCTTGGCTTATGCAGCTGGGAATAAAAGGTCCCTTGAATACAGATGGCAATGTTGCCTTCTAGCAGCTGCCACCCAAGGGTAGTAAACACCATGCAGTTCATGTTTTGTACTGCTACATTTTGTGCCAAGGGAAAGATGAAAGAAATGTTCTTACTGGGGACTCCTCTTGGTCTGATTTATGAGAGGAAGGAACTGTTCTTTTGATGATTCCCTGTGGCATGCAAAAAGCTTGACTTTGATTTTAACTACCAGAATACGTGATCTTCTATACAAGGTTGTGTCTGAACTTTAAAAGTAAAGGAATTGGGAAATGATTCCAATTGACATGGAGACACCACTTTTCAGGTTTCAAAACTGACACACAACTATCACGTGTACAGTTAGCAGCAATGGGTTAGATCCTCTTCTATTAATGGAGGCCAGAAAAGAATACTTTGGGAAAGGTCACCAAGGCTTAACTGGAGATGGAGGAAGTGAGTGACTATATTTACAGTCCTAGAATGGAGCATATTTCAGCTTTCCACACAAAGAATGCTTTCTTTCAGCTTTTAACATGTCACTAAGGCGAGGTGGAGAGGCTCTGAGGACTCACAGAGGGATTTGTTGCCAAATTGTAAATCCAAACTTACATGTCATGAATTTCATTACCGTATCCTTCATTCCACCAGGACAGCCTATGGCACGGAAAGTCTTTGGCCTGGCATAATCACAGTGAACACAAAGCATCTACAGAATGTGATGGAATGAAAGAATGGATACTGAGCTTTATTTTCTTTTTTGTTCTTTCCTCTTGAACTTTGTGCATGCAAAACAGGCATGCATACTCAGGAAGCTAAGTGCCTGAAGAAGTTACTACTGATGTAAGCACAAAGCTTTTCAAAACCCCAGGGTGGTGGTTATAAATCTAGACTGAGTCAGTGGTGATCAAGAGCAGATTGATGGGCTGTGTGTTTTTCTGTGAAAATAATATCTCCCTATTGATAGTTATTATTCCACACACCATTACACCGACTGCCACAAAACCCCACAAGTGAAAGGGACTTAGAGACAATGTAGTCTAACTTCCTCATTTTACAAACATCAAAAATAAGACTGGGAAAAGATATATGACTCACCCAAGGTCATAAGAGCTAGTCATGTCAAAGCTGGGAATAAAGTCAAGGTTTTCTGATTCATAGTCCAGGGTTTGGTCTCTTTAAAAGTCCATGACACTTTATTGAATATTATGGATTATCTCCCCCAAATGCAGGAGATGTCTTTTTGCCACATAAAAGTAGTTTACTTAGGTGGAAAATGAAGCAAATGTTGTGTAATGTGTGAATAGGGGCTAGGGGAAAAATAATATTTGTAGCTACCCAGGTGGAATGATTTCTAAATGGCTAGCCTGCACATTAGAATCACCTGGAGGGGAGTTCTGGCTATCCAGTGTGCTGTGACAAACTATCACAAAACTTAGTAGCTGAAAACAACAGTCATTTTATTAGATTTCACAATTTTGAGGGACAGGAATTTGAGTAAGGCTCAATCAGGTGATTCTTCTGCTCCATGTGGCATGAACTGGGATTACTTGGTGGTATTTAGCTGGCAGCTGGACTGACGGTTTGGAGGATGAAAAATGGCCTCACTCACTTCTTTCATTCACTGATGGAAACATACGGGAGTCCAGGCTCAGCCAATCTTTCTTCCCGTGCAGTCACAGGGAATCTCTACCTAATTTTCTTATATGGCAGACTTCTTACATGGTAGCTTAGGGTTCAAGAACTGACAGAAAGTGCCACTGCCTTATAAACAACTCAGCCCAGAACTGGCCCAATATTGTTTCTGTCATTTCTATTGGTCAAAGTAGTCATAGACAACCCAGACCCAAAGGGAGGGGAAACAGATTCCATCTCTCAGTGGGAGGGGTATCAAAGGCTTTGTGGCCATCTTTAATCTACCACAGTCCATCCCCTAACCACTAATTATTTCTATTCTTCCCACATACAAAATCCACTCTCTTCCTCCCCTGACCTTCAAGAGCCTCATCTCATTATAGCAAAAGGTTTAGATTGGAGATCCAGAATTTCGTCTTCTAAATCATGTCTAAGGAACGGTAGGGTATGATATCTTCATAAGGTATGATTATGAAGTATGATTCTCTCAATCTGAAGACCTGTCAGCCAAAAAGCCAAGTTTTCTGTCCCATATTCCCACCTTAAAATGATCACACTGAAACAGAAAATCACAGGAGACATTCAAGTTCAGAAGTGGAGAAGGGAACAACAGGATTCACAGAGAAGTAACTTGTCCATAATAAGTCTGAAATACAATTGGTCACACATCACTAATTCCTTGATTAGCGTCCTGATTTAATTGGGTCTGGAGCGGAGCATGCACACTGGTATTTTTTATTGGCTCCGCAGGTGATTCTAATGGGTAGACAGAGGTGAAAACATGTTCCAGCAGTTGCCGGAAAGACAGGACTTGAGCTCAGAAGAAAGGATCACCTGCATGGAGGCAATGGGAGAAGCAGTGCATGAGGTGGGGAGTGCCCCAGGGAGGGATGGAAGATTCAGAAGCACATAAGATATTGAAACCAGACACAGAGCCCTGGGGTGTGCAGGGTCAGTCCTGGGAGCCCTTGGCAGGGGGTCACAAGTCCAGCCTACGAATTGAGGAGCAGAATCAAGGTAACAAAGGATAGAGAGCTGATAACAGAGAAGTTCACGTGGGGATTCCAAGGGCGAAGATAATCAGAGAGGGTGCGAGGCCAGGGCAGAGAATGAGATCAAGCAGCGGTATCCAGTCCAATCCAAACCATCAATCGCACAAGAGCACCAGCAGCACTGCTTGGCACCAGCAAGAGCAAAGGATGGAGCCACAGGAAATAAAAGGAGGAAGAGGCTGGGGCCAGATGCTGCCCAGGATAAGGCAGACACAGACGGCTCTGGTGGTGAAGAACATGAACTGGAATTCCCTATTTCAGCTGTTTTGTATGAAAGCGAGTCCTGCCCAACTCAAAATGCATGATGTGTTCACAGAATATGCTGACCTTTTGTTCTCCCAGGAGTGAGTAGAGCAGGGATAGAGAAGGGAGTTGTTCTGGAGAAATCTACAACTAAATTAATGGCTCAGAAAGGCTAGGAGTGTGATGACAGCTGCTTTTTCTCACACTTTTCTTTCCCGTTCTTGGAGATACTTTCTTTTCCCATAAGCTTTGCTGATTGTTGCTAAAGAGCAACACAACACATGCAAACTTTTAAATCTGTACAAAAGAGAAACAGAAATTCCTCTTTAGAACAGTGCTTTAGACCACAACAAAGCCATGAGGAGGAGTTTAACAGCATGACACCTGCTGGACTGCCTGCAGCGAAGGTGTACCCAAAGCCATGTATCCCTAAAAGAGAGGCCATTTTCTGGAACATATTTGGGAAGCCACAGAAGGTTAAAAAAAATGGCTGCCTCTGCCTTTCAACTGAAGCATCCTGGCTGATGCACAGCCTGCGATTTCCATACAATGCAGATCAAGGATCTGAACTTAAATGGGATTGCCACGTTTTCTACTTTCACTGTGCTCTTGGAAATTCTTATAAAATGTAGACAAAACAATTTCACGAAGTGCTTAGCTTGTTTATATCCACATGTGGACTTGGGAGGTTCATCTCAGTATGTAAAATATCTTAAAATTACAACACCCCGGGGCACCTGGGTGGCTCAGTAGGTTAAGCATCCACCTTGATTTTGGCTCAGGTCATGATCTCATGGTTGTGAGATCGAGCCCTGCATGTGGCTACATACCAGGCATGGAGTCTGCTTAAGAAGTCTCTCTCTCCCCCTTCCTTTCCCCCTTCCCCACACGCGCGCACACACACACACTCTCTCTTTCTCTCTCTAAAAAAAATTATAACACCCTATTTTAAGCTGAAAACAACTTAGATTTGAATTCAATAAAATTCCTGAACTTTGCATTTTACTTCTCCTCCCCCTCATATTTTAGGTTATTGCTGTCACAACCTACATATTTTTAACAGTGTAACTTAGATTATTATAGTTATGGCTATTTTCACTACATTCGTGAATATAAGTGAATTATTCACCATATTACCATATTACACAATATAACTTTGGCATATTTTCCCTTACCAGTGAGTATTTATGATGGTAATCTGTAGCGGCCTGGGGGAGGGGCAATGTGGACAGCTGCTCCTCTTAACCTTTCTAAGGTCTTGGTCTATGTGGTACATGGGGGTGCTTCAGCTTCACCTTCATGTTCTAGGATGCTCTCAGTGGTACTTTGTTCATGAATAGTTATTAGTTGTTGTTTCTGTGAGGGAGAGTGAAGTCAGGAACTACCTATGTCACCATCTTGGTGACTTCCTTCTCTCAGTACAGATCCATTCACCCTATGAAGCAAAAATGTTCTATTTCCACATTTCTTCTGAAGTCTATTGTTCTTTCCCATCCCAGAGGATGAGAAAGAATGCAGCAGTCTTTCTCTTCAACACCTCATCAAGGCTTATTTACCTTATTAATAGAATCAAGCACTGTGCAGCTTCATCTATGACTAATCTATCTCATCACGCCTAATCAATGACTACCCAATTTTTTAACTGTCTAGACAACATGACATAGAATTCACTGGCATAAAAAACTGTTAAAAGATAACCTGAGGCATAGCAAAACATTTTAAGAGTTTATGCAAGCAAAAATTGATTCCAATGGGGCAGCACCAAACCAAAAGGGGTTAGGAGAGCTCCATCAAAGAAGCTCAGCAGGAACTTTTATAGAGAAAAGGCAGAAGAAAAGTATGGAAATTATTGACTGGCTATATCTTGAAGCCTAGTTGGTTGTGATTAACTGTCCTTAGGTTTTAATTCCATAACCTTGAGGCATTTACAGGCTGAGGTTCTGGTTTGCTTATGTAGGCCACCGGGCATTAGAGCCACATCTAATTGAACAATACATGATGTTTAATTAATTCAGCAATACATAATGCTTGAATGTAATACTCTTTCACTCACGCATTATTTCAAATAAACAAGGTCTTTCTCTAACTAGGCTGAAAGCATTTTATACTCAAGGGTTATGCATTTTACTTTTTAAATTTTCCTATATTGAGCCCCAGGAGAGTGCTAGATCATTTTTAACACAGAGAAACCGGCCACTTCTCCAGACGTAAGTCACCTTATTAGTAAACCTTTAAGAAGTGGCTAATAAGAACAAAAATGGAGGACAAAGAAATTAAATAGGGGAAATTGATGAAGCAGGCACCTCCCCTGCCCCCATTGCTGATATAAAAGAAAAAAGAGTATGTCCAGAATCATCCCCCGGTTCAGTGCGATGGTGGTGACAAACTATAGAAGCCTCAAAAAAAAAAAAAAGGCCTGGGAGGCAGCAGAATAAGTTCTTGTCCAGAAGATTCTGGAACAGATGAGTTTAACAATCTGGGAGGGGTGTCCACTAAGGGGTGAGGAAGAGATGATGGAAAGTTTCTCTGAAGTGAAAGGAGGGTCAGCCATCATAGGAGCTCAGTTCCAGCTCCAGGACAAAGGCTTAAGGTCCTGGTAACTAGTTAAAGGGGCCTAGTCTCGAGGTCCACATGCAAGAACAGCTGCAGCAGAAGCAAGAAGTAGCCCGCTCCCTGGCAGATGGACTTTTCTGGACAGGAGGGCTGCAAGGTATGGTTCCTTAACACCACAATAGCATGGAGTGCCCAGATAAGGAAATAGCCATTGAGACTCCACAATGAGATATGAAGGTTGTACACTTGTAAAGACGTGGGGGAGAAGGCAACTCCTGGAAAGGACTGGTTTATCTTGATCTTATCAAGCGCCCCTATCCTGAAACTCGTGTGATGAACCAGGTCAGAATAAGCTAAACTCCAGAATCTCAGTGGCCTCTCATAGCAAAAGTTTCTAGGTCACTCATACTGCAGGTCCACAACAGGCTGGCAAAAGGCTCTGCGGCCATACTCACTCAGGGAGCGAGGCTGATAAAGGGGTTCGACTCACCATGAACTTCCATGTTCCCCCAGGTAGTGGGAAGGGAACTATGGGAAGGGGAGCTGGCTCAGAAAGGTTGCTCCCGAAAGCGATGCGCATCACTGCTGCTCACATCTCATTGGTCAAGGTAAATCGTGTGGCCACACCCAACTTCAAAAGGGCAGTGAGTCCAATCCACCATGTTGCTAGAGGGGAGTATTGGCAAACCGTGCTAGTGACTACCACCTACATCACAGAAAAGACCTGTTTGCCCAGAGAACATTGATCTTCCTATTCAGCACTGTGAAAAACCTTTCTCTACCAGGCCAACTCTGATTGCCTGCTCAATTTCACTTCATCATTAAAGTACTGCCCAAATATTAAATGAGAAGATTCAGATTTAAAACATCTTTTGGGCGCCTGGGTGGCACAGTCGGTTAAGCGTCCGACTTCAACCAGGTCACGATCTCACGGTCCGTGAGTTGGAGCCCCGCGTCGGGCTCTGGGCTGATGGCTCAGAGCCTGGAGCCTGTTTCCGATTCTGTGTCTCCCTCTCTCTCTGCCCCTCGCCCGTTCATGCTCTGTCTCTCTCTGTCCCAAAAATAAAGAAACGTTGAAAAAAAAAAATAAAAAAAATAAAACATCTTTTAAGGTCACTAATCAATTTTACTACAATAAATTATTAAATGGTAAATTCTTCTCAGGAAATTCTTCCCAGGACACTCTGACTAGGCCCTCCTCTTGTCCTCTCTCCTTTTATCCTATTAGTTCCCTTCACAGAATTGATCAATATTTGTCACTATTCATATTTTTCTATGTACACTTCATAAACATATGAATACACATGTATTATGTATTCATAATTTTCTATGTAAATTTTTATTTTAAGAATTTAAATAGATAATATTGGTTCAAATCTTGTCCTAATTACAGAAGATTTAAAATATATAAATATCACTCTCTAAATACCACTCTCCAGGCTGATAATGATAGTAAGTAAAAAGGGAAATAATTTTCTAAGGCCATTTCACGAAAAAACAAACAGAATTATGTATGTCGTTGGAACCTGAATTATTCACTAAATAAATAAATTAGCTTATGAGGATGAACTTGAGTTATAAAAATAAAAAGTTTAGCTTATACTCAATATCCTCTTGTTAAGGGTACAAGAATGACTTTGGTAATACAGGTACTTCAAACCCAGCAAAATCTTTCCCTTCTAGATCATGACTAAAAGTATCAAAAGAATATTCAAATACGGAAAACCTGCATCAGCTCTGGAAAGAAGGAAAGAGCACCATCAGTATGTTCGGACTTCAAGGAATTCCTGATGAATTACAGATAGAAGCAACTTAAAGGAAAGCCCTAGGTGGTGACTTGGGGAGACTTCCTTCCTGAAAATAACAGGATTTTGTAAGAAACAAATGAAGGGAACCTGTACCTAAATGTTCATAGCAGCATTATCTATACTAGCCAAAAGACAGAAACAATTCAAATGTCCATTAACAGACAAATGGGTAAACAAAATGTGGTGTATGCATACAATGAAATAATTGGCCGTAAAGAAAAGTACTGATACATGCTAAGCATGGATGAACTTTAAAAACATTTTGCTAAGTGAAAGAAGCCACTCCCTATATGATTCCATTCATATGAAAAGTCCAGAAGGGAAATCTGTAGACACAGAAAGTAAACTAGTGGTTGCTTTAGGGGTTGGGGGGGGGGGGGGGTGGTGCGGAATAGGGGAAAATAACTGAAGGGTACATGTTTCTTTTAGAGGTGATAAAAATGTTTTAAAATTGGCAGTGGTGATGGTTGCATGTATTTATGAATAGACTAAAAATCAATGAATTTCAAAATGAGTGAATTGCATGGTATATGAGTTATATCTTAATAAAGTCATTAAAAATTTAGGAAGGAATGAAGGGAGGGATGGGAAGGGAGCCTCAGGAAGACTTAGCAATGCTTCTAAGTCTGGCTGAGAGTGGAAGACAGCTGCAGGATAGATGATTCCAGCTCCTTTGAAACCTTCTTCCTGTGGCAGATCAGCAGCATTCTACAGAAACTACACAGAAGGCCCAAGGCCAAATGCAGCCAGAGCAAAGAGAAAGCTTGCAGGCCTGGGCTCCTCTCCAGTGCTGTGGGACTCTTCCTGATGTGTAGGTAAGAGGCAGGGCAGAAGGCTGGCCCAAAGAACAAACAATGTTCAGAACTTGGTCTCTTGTGAAGTTGCTTTACCAAACACAGGGCAGAAACTATTTGAAAGGGTCTCACTTGGGATTGAGCATGGCCCAGATCTTTGGCAACTGTATAGCAGTCTTTGGCTGCTATATTATGACACAGACGTGTCACCTCCATCCACCAGTCCCAAAGTTTATGATCAGAGAGGAGGTTTCTAATGATATCCAGGCTCTAAGGAATCTTTGGTTACATAATTTTTCCAAGCCCTTAGTAAGTACCTAGTGCATTTGCTTCCAAGAAGTTCTGTGTGTCAAAAACCATACCTAAATTTCTTTCCTGGTCATAATTCCCAATCCTAATCCAGTTTTTTCTTACTCAACTCCTTTCCACTCTCTCAATTTAATGGTGGCTATTTGGGGAGGCTGGATAAGGAATACCGTACCTTTAAGGAGTTCTTTGCCTTGGACTGAGTCTTGAAGGGCTTTAACTCCTCAACATCTTCTTTCAACTTAGTTTCCTGCTCTTTGAGCCCTATGGCCATCAACTTTTCCTATTTAAAAGCCCAAGTTTCAGGTCTCTGCAGTTATTGCTTGAGCTTTTGCTTCTAAAATGTCATAAAATGTAGCCACTATCAACTACCATACAGTATAACATTCTTGTAGTCAATTTATTCCCTTAGAACTAAGAGCTCAGTAGGCATTTTATCTACCTTGCAAGTTATCACTGACAAAAATTTTTCCAGACATTTTGCCATTACAAATCATGGGTCTCCATCCCCTAATCTTTGAGATCAGTTTCCTTGCTGCCCACTCCTCAGCTCTTAAGACAGTACTATATGTTTTAGTTTGGGGTTATGGTAGCACCCGCTTTCTTTACCATTTCTTGCGTTAGTTCACACCAGCTGTCATGGCGTTAGCAGCTGAGTGGCTTTACCTAAGTTTATTTCTCTCTCATAAAGAGTCCAATTGGCAGTAAAGGGTCTCTGCTCCCCGCAGTTATTCAGGGACTCAAACCAGTAGAGACTGCCATTTCACCTGTGGTTTACAAGGCTGCCATGGCATCGTCATGCAGACCGGAAAGACAAAGGGATCATGGCTGAGATGTGCAGGCATTTCACCGTCACCATGTTCTGTTAGCCAGAACTCAGTCATGTGCCCACACCTGACACCAAGGGAAACCGTGGACCCAGGAAGAAAACGAAATGAGCTTCGAGATGGTTACACAGCGCACGAACTTGTCCTATTAACTCTGGAGGCTTTCAGATAGGTCTAAACAAAAAATATTAACAAAAGCTCTATACTTTCAATAAGAGACACTTAAAAATGTGATATGGAAAAGTTCAAAAAGAAAAGAGTAACTAAAGACATATCAGAGAGTACACACAAAAAAAGAAAGCAAGGTGGCCATACGAACATTAGGCAAAAGGTGTCACGGCAATGAACATTCAATTAAAACAGCACTTGAGGAAATGAACTGCATCAAACTCTATAAAGTGATAATTGGAGGTATAAGAAAAAAGATGGTCAGAAATAGTATACTAGTAAAGACTTTAACAGACTACTTTTTAGTTACTGACAGATTAGAAAACCAAAATTATATGGAGTATTTAAAGAATATATTGAACAAAGTTAAATACAAAATCCATTCCCTTAAGTAACCCTGGGTCTAAATTATCAAAACCATCGTGTTATTTATATCCTTAGGCTTCTCGGTACAGAGACTCACTTCAACCCCCAGTCTATGGGTGGTTGAATTGGTGGATGGACTTGTAAGGACACATGGAGCACCAGGGAAATGGAATCTAGCAGAAATCCAACAATAGGATTGAATTGGTAGAACTGGGGCACCCCCAGCATAAGCACCAGTGACCTAAGGGAAGGACCAGCAGACTGAAAATGGGGATACTGCTGTAGTGCTTTGCCATGAATTGACTCACCCTCCTTCCATTGGCTGCTTCTTCCTGTACCCCACCCCTGGCTTCCTCCATCTCCATAGCTTGCTTTTACCTCATAGCTTCTGCTTTTTTTTTTTTTAATGAATGTGCCCTAAACTTGGTCCTTTATGACTCTCCATTCCTGCAATATAAGATGACTCCAGTAATGTTCCTGCTGCTGTCTCTTCCTCTGAATATTTTTTAGTTCAAATTCTTAAGAAATGGAATCTCAGTAGCTAGCACATCCTTTGCTTATGAAACCACACCTTAGGTCCCAGCCTGTGGATTCTTTGAGCCTCTAAGTACCCCTCACCCAATAAGCAGACAGAGGAGAAGAGGGAACACATGGTATAAAACATAGATGTCTGATTACTGTCCTGTCTGAAAAGACAGGGGTAGACTGCCCAGGAGGAGTTACAGGCATGACAAGCTGGATAATATAATATTTGTTGAATGAACAAATGAAGAACCTGCTAGTATCAGGTATTTTGCTAGCCGATAAGCACATTGTGTACAACACCTATAAAATACTACGCAGTTGTCCAAAATTCACATTTACATAGAGATCCACGATATAATGTTGATTTTTAAAAATCAGATTGCAAAACAGGAGTATTCTGTTCTTTGAAAAAGAAAGTATGTGTATGCATAAGAAGAAAATCTAATAAGGTATATAATATACGAACATGTTTAACCATGGTTTTCTCTGGGTACCAGGTTTGGGGTAATTTTAATTTCTTCTTAAATCTTTCTGAAGTGCACATATCTAGCATTGAGTTTATACTGGTATATTTTTTTTTTTTTACAATCAGGATAATAAGGCTGTTTTTATTATGGGATGGGGAGTCTTAAAATATGCATACCTTTTGACCTAGTGAATCCATTTCAAAGAATTTCTCCTGAGAGAATAATTGGAGTTATGCTCAAACATATTTTTATAAGAATGTTTAAAGAATTTTTCCCCCCTCTTTCTAAAAGGAGAAGCTATTTAACCTTTTGAGGCTCCATAGTTTCTCTATAAATGTGGCTGAAAAATGAGCCTTCACATTTCCTTGGCTGGTCTCAAGAAAATTCAGTAAAACAAGGTTATTTTGAGATCAAGTAACCTAAAGATATAGGTGAGAATACCCCCATTGTAGTGGTCAGGGAAATGGAATCAGTGAATGCTGGATTCTTTACAGAGAAGAGTAATTTTTCTGATGTCACTATCAGGAAGATGTTTTTCTCCAGCTATCAAGTATTCCTAACCTTTTTTGTTATGAAAATTTGTTTCAGAAAAGAATTTAAAAGTAATTTTTACAAAAGCATAAAAGATAACAATTTAACAATGTGATTCTCCACTGGAACGCTTCATATACATTCTTCTTCCCTCCATCCCAAGATTTGTATCAGAAAGTTTGAGATGTGACCCATGATCAGCATTTTAACAAGCACGCCACATGAATTTTATGGCAGTGGTTTTAAGATGCCACTGTGAGAAATACTGCCTTAACATGCTGTCTCAAGCAAAGACATTTACATTGTAACAACGACCAAAGCCTCAGCTTAGAGGAATGCAGTTGATATTCATTTCTGGTAGCATTGTGGGAAAAACTAAAATCCTGGATAAAAATGTCTTTTAGCATCTTATCAAATTTGTTGATAAGCTGTCCAGAAAGCAAAACATTCTCTGAGGCCAAAAAACCTAAATTTAAAGCACGAAGCAAGAAAGGTAAACAGAGCACTTAGGTTGGCTTTTGCCCTGAGGGATTTGCCAACCCCCGGTGAAACTAAGCATTAGTTTTCGTCTTCATGGGTTCAGGACAGAAGAGACAAATCTCTCTACCTAAGACCATGGGGAAGCTAATAAGAGATCCCCACTGAAGCTGGGGTTCATCAGGGCTATTCAGTTAAGGAGTAGACTAGAAATAAACCTGTCCTCATCCCTGAGTAACGTAATGAAAAGTACCTCTCTCCAACTGCGGGGATGGTGGGAAGGAGAAAAGTCTCCTTTGGATATCCAGATTTTATGTGGCTTGATGCTACCGAGGTCATCTAAAATTGCTCAAGGTAAATACTGGAATTAAAGTGTTTTGGGGTTAGTAGTTGCCCAAGAGCCTGGCAGAAGCAGAGAACATTCTCTGTGATGGAAATCATTTTTGACCTAGGTGCAAAAAACCAGCAAAGATAGTTTTCAAAATATGAGCTCATATAAGAATCCCTCATATACATACAAACATATAGAAGATGTCAATATCACACTGAACAACAAATCCTGATGGCTTGATTTTTAACATATATACACAATTTCACCACCCCTACTATCTTCACCTCCCCCACCCTAGTTCAAATGATCATCATCTGCCACCCGTACTACATGTTTAGGCTCACAATTTTAGATATATATAAACAACGAACTCTAAGACATGATCTTAAAAACACTGATTTACACAATAGCATCAAAAATGCAGAGTCACACATCTAAAAAAAATGTACAAGGCCTTAGTATAGAAAATCACAAAATGTTATTTCAAAGATAAAAAAAATAGGGGCGCCTGGGTGGCGCAGTCGGTTAAGCGTCCGACTTCAGCCAGGTCACGATCTCGCGGTCCGTGAGTTCGAGCCCCGCGTCAGGCTCTGGGCTGATGGCTCGGAGCCTGGAGCCTGTTTCCGATTCTGTGTCTCCCTCTCTCTCTGCCCCTCCCCCGTTCATGCTCTGTCTCTCTCTGTCCCAAAAATAAATAAACGTTGAAAAAAAAAATTAAAAAAAAAAAAAAGATAAAAAATAAATAAATGTAAAAGCTAAGGTCACAATAGGAAATGGTTAACTAGACACCACAAAGATGCCATTGCCCAAAAAATCTGTAAATTTGATGCAATGCACACCAAAATCTCTAAAGATTTAGTTTTCCCTTTTGTATGAACGTACGTGGTAGATATATTACTAGACAAGCTGTGTTTTGGAATATGTGGAAACACAATGAACTAAAAGTATTGAGATCATCTTGATAAAAAATTGGCTGAGAGTGGAATTTACCTAATCAGATATCAAGAATTATTATATAACTATATCAATTAAAACACTGGAATATACTGGAATATGAGCCAGGGATAAAACAGAACAGAGTGCACATGTTGTGTATGGCAGAGAGGAATTACAGAACAGTAAAGAAAGCATGGACTTCAAAAAAAAAAAAAAAAAAAAAATGGAACTGGAGCAGTTGGTTATTCACAAGAAAGGCCAATCAAATTGGAGCTCTTGCTCACAGCTCATGTAAAAGTCAATTCCAGGTGAATTAGAGAGTTACGAGAGAAAGATCATACTTTAGCATCCAGGGAAAAAATATCTTTATGATCGTGCGATAGAAAAACATTTTTTTTAATAAGACTTAAAAGCACAACCCATAAAGGAAAGACTCAGCAAATATTCACTATGTTAAAATTAAGTACTTCTGTACGTTGAAGGACACCAAAAAGGGAGTGAAAATTCAAGCCATCAACTGGAAGAAGATACTTGTGACAAATACAACAGACAAAAGTTTAATAGTCATAACAGATAACAAAATTTTACTAACAAAAAGAAAGAAAAACAGTCAAAGCTTGAACAGACATTACTATAGAGAAAATATAGCAATCAACCTAGAAATATCAGCTTATTGGTAGTAAGAAAAAAATGTAAATTAAGACTGCAGTAATGTCTTTCATGCCTACCAGAAAACCAAAAATTAAAACTTCTGAAAATAGCAAGTAATGGTGACAATGCTTATACACTACCAGTGGACATTTAAATTGTTGCAACCACTTTGGAAAATAATTTGGCATTTTCTAATAAATTTGAACATTTACAACACCCATGATCCTACCTCTTCTCTCCTAGGAATAGATCTAGAGAAAGTCTTGCACATATGCACCAGAAAAACCATGCAAGGATATTTATAGCAGGACTGTTTTGTGATAGCAAAAGTCTAGAAATAATACAAATGTCCATCAATTGTAGAATAAAATCCAAATTGTGGCATATTCACTCAATCCAATTATATATAGCAGTGAGATGAACTATAGAAACACACAAGAATATTCCAAGATACAACATGGCTTTTTTTTTAAGTTGCAGAATATAGTATTATTCCATTTATAAGAAGTTCAAATGTAGGTAAAACCAAGTAACACGTATTAAAGGAAAATAAATATAAAAGGTGAATCTTAAAAGCAAAGTGATGATCAACACGAAAATCAGGATTATAATTTCTCAGAAGGGGGAAGAACATGCAAAGGACTTTATTTTCCATAAACCAGATGCATGATACCCTTATTTTATCTTATACACGTTTAATATACTATTTTATATCTTTCATTCCAAAACTACTTTCAGATATGATATACTCTTCAAAAAGTGAATTTATATTAGGTTATTTAAAAATTCATAAGCAATTGGGAGAAAGATTTAAAAGGGATTCAGAGAACCTTCTTGGCCCCCTAATCTATGGGCATGAGGAACAACTGCCTTGCCTGAGACAAGTGCCTCTGACTCTCCTGTTCTTCCACCTTTTTTAAAACTTGGGGTTCAAAATACTCTCCAATTCTCCTACTGCCATTTGCAGGCATTCTTTTCAAGACTATTGCGGCTCATTTACCCGAGCCTTTTTTTTTTTTTTTTTTTTTTTTTGAGAGAGAGAGAGAGAGAGAGAGAGTGAGCAACCTGGGGAAAGGAGAAGAGGGAGAAAGAGAGGGAAAGAGACAGAAAGAGAGAGAGAGAGAGAGAGAGAGAGAGAGAGAGAGAGAGAGACCTCACCACCGTGAGATCATGACTTGAGCTGAATTCAAGCATCGGACACTTAACCCATGGAACCACCCAGACACCCCTACCCCAGCCTTTTTTTTTTTTTTTTTCAACGTTTTTATTTATTTTTGGGACAGAGAGAGACAGAGCATGAACGGGGGAGGGGCAGAGAGAGAGGGAGACACAGAATCGGAAACAGGCTCCAGGCTCCGAGCCATCAGCCCAGAGCCTGACGCGGGGCTCGAACTCACGGACCGCGAGATCATGACCTGGCTGAAGCCGGACGCTTAACCGACTGCGCCACCCAGGCGCCCCAACCCCAGCCTTTTTAAATGAACACAGTTTACCCATGCAAATTTGCTAAACACAAATGAAAGTGCCATTTGGTCTCAGCAGAATTTGCCAAGACCTCAACCAATTAAT
Source organism: Puma concolor (assembly GCF_028749965.1). Classification (NCBI taxonomy): domain Eukaryota; kingdom Metazoa; phylum Chordata; class Mammalia; order Carnivora; family Felidae; genus Puma; species Puma concolor. The sequence goes on from NC_141672.1 coordinate 49,534,246, forward strand.
TTTCTGGTTACTCAAAGGCCCTCATTTTGGCCCAGTTCCTTGGCTCTTGCCATTGGCTCAGCTCACGTGATGGGTGACCTGGATAGGCCACGGTTTTCACCCTCACCTTGGGCACTACCCCCTGCCCAAGCCCCAAGCCTGTTTTTCAACATCCATCCTCAAACCTTATGAGCCCAGTGATCTCCACGGACAAACACCCTTGAAAGAAAGGAGTCCAGCGCAATCAGGCACCCGCATCACCACCCCAAACGCTGTGGGAAGGAGGTGAGAGAAGAGCAGCTGCTTCAAATTCACTCTAGCAGAGTGACTTCATCTTAGGCTGAGTCACATACCTCTGCTAGCCCTCCCTGCTCAAGTCCTGTTGACATTAGCAAGTTGAATACTACCACTGGCAGTTGCGAACAGTGGAAAAACTCTTCGGAGAAATGGATGACTGTTTTACTGTTGGCCTGAGCTTGGGGTAGGATGGGCATTCCAGAGAACCCATCCAAGACACCACCTGATCTGCTCCTTTGACTCTCAGAGTTCAAGATGTTCCTCACAGAGGGACCTTGCATTTTACAGACTACTGCCCAAGGAACTTGTTGCTACAACAAAAACTCCCAAACCATGGAAACTATTTGTAGTGGCCAAACCCAAAGCTCAACTATATACAAAGCCTAAAAATCAAGTTGCCTTAATCTTGCATTTTTGGCTCATTTTGCCTGGCCACATCCTAAAACCAAATGGGTTGAATTACTAGATGAAAAATAAATTCCATCCGTGGGAACTGTTGCTATTGTCACAGAAAACAAAGGGAAGGTGTTCTCCTGCCATGTTTTGGAAGAGGTGAAATCACCATTTTAAGATAAAATAAGACTTAAATTCCTGTCACATGTCAAAAAATAAAGTTAGTTGCCTAATTAGACTCCCTGTTAAAAGGCCTCTTATTATTTTAAATTCTGCTTTAAAATATCAAGTCCAGGGAAACCTTTCTAAACAACAATGTGAAAATGTGGATTTAAAGTCTTTAAGATGTATATAATTTTACACAGTAGTTCCAATTCTGGGAAAGTGCCCCCAAAGAATTAGCTGCATGGACAGTTAATGCTGCATTACTTTTAACAGTGAGGGCGGGGGGTGGGGGGGCGTGGGGGGGTGGGGGCGGTGGACAAAAACAACAACAAAAAATCTTTAGATGCCCAACATAGGAAATTGGTTAAATAAATTACTGTATAGAAGTGCTCTTGAAAATCTAAATAGTCTCCTGGAATAACCATAACTCTCTATTCTTTACATAAACTTAATGTCTAATGCCCCAGCATGCTGAGTGCTCACAGCTGGTAGGCTCTTTTTAGTTAACCCACACACTTATAGTCCCACTAGGTGAGTCGTATGCTTACCAGGAATCCATTGTGTTTGTTCCCAAACATGTTTATGCTAATCGTTTTTATTGTAATTACGTAATTTAATTAAATAATATGTACACCGATGAAATGACAAAGAGATTCTTATTTCTCCAAACACTGGATGTTTTAAAGAGACTGGATAAAGTTGAGTTCCAAAACAACAACAACAACAACAACAACAACAACAACAAAAACTCCACTGTTGCATTAGGTGATAGTGGACAACTGCAAAATATTAAGGGAGAAATTGTAATGATTCCAAGGTCTTTTTTTCTGGATTGGTAAATATATTTGAAAAGCTATGTTTCGCAAGCTTCTCATGGAAGCCTGGCATACACTCATGTCTGAGAACCACTGGGTGACCATGAATGAGTGCTACCTCATCTCCTCTCAGGTATGACTCTTAAGTCGTTGAATTCAGTTCTGCTCCTGGTTCTGACTTTCATTTGCACCATGATCTTAGGCAGAACATTGAACCTCCCTGGACTTCAGGGTCCTCATCTATAACCCAGATGTGGTTGGAGAATTCACCATCTAAAATCCCTCTGGTGTAAAATATTTCAATATCTATGTTGTGAGTGATCTTTTTTTTTTTTTTTTAATCTGAAACATACAGGGGTGCCTGGGTGGCGCAGTCGGTTAAGCGTCCGACTTCAGCCAGGTCACGATCTCGCGGTCCGTGAGTTCGAGCCCCGCGTCGGGCTCTGGGCTGATGGCTCAGAGCCTGGAGCCTGTTTCCGACTCTGTGTCTCCCTCTCTCTCTGCCCCTCCCCCGTTCATGCTCTGTCTCTCTCTGTCCCAAAAAAAATAAAATAAACATTGAAAAAAAAAAATTTTAATCTGAAACATACCTAAAGGCATTTCAGGTTCATAGTGGGCTTTAATTGCAGACAGATCACTAAAAACCATGTATACACATATGCAGTGCATAGCAGACTTCAACAATAACAAAGAGTTAACTTTGTTAACTCTAATATATGCAGAATTTCAGTTTCATTCAGTTCTTTGCACTAAAATGGCAGGTTCCTTCTGATTCAGCATATGTCCTTAAATCGTTAGGATAAGAAAAGATTTGGAAATTTTCTACAAAAGGATACGAGTTGTAAGAATGACATTAGGGCTTTTCACTCCGGTTTTGGAAAACCACTTCCAAAGCGAGCCACCATTAGGATCAGGATGAGGACTGGGGAGGGATTGTGTGATTTATTCTTTAGGTATTATGATTCTAGCACAATCTCAAAATTGTCAGGGAAAAAAATTGATACCCGGAGATGTAAATGACTGATCCAAGGTCAGCCCTCCAGTGGGGAGCAGAGCACCAGCACCAGAAATCTGCCTTCCTGACTCCTTGTCCAAGGCCCTTCCTGTCATACCTCCAAAGGCCTAGTTCCAGGGCCACCAGACTTTTCCTAGAGACTCAGGGCCTTCCAGCATCAGAGAGGTACCACTTTAAAACTCCTGTTGTTCCCTGGGGGTAAACAACATGCAGAGTGGGACATGTTAACATCTTCCTTCCTGTGGATGTAGAGAAGACTCTGTAACACTTCCCAGTCTAGGTCAATCTCCATGTCCCTGAGGCAACTACGCAGGGGAAAGGCTTGTTACATTAACCCCATCCAGTTACCTCTGTCCACATACAATGGTTTACACAGAAGGAAGTAGGACTCTGACCCCGCTGCAAAATACCAACTAAGGCTAATCACAACGGTGGCCCACCTGGGTGCACAGACTGTGTGCACGGGCCTGCAGAACTGGGGGCTGCAGGTGGGGATCCCCCCACTTGCCCTCCTGAGAGCAGTTAGACATTGCCCCTTATTAGTTGACTCTCTGACTCTGGGCTCCTGCCCCATCTCCCTCCAGAGCTCCGTGTATCCTGAAAAGGACAACCTTCCAGTCACTTGTTCAAAACTGAGCTCATCTTTCCTTCCTCGAGTCTGCTCCGGCTCCTGTGTTTCTTATTTCTATGAAAGGCGCCTCATCTTCCTTTCAGAGACATTTAAGACTGTAGAGACAGCTTTGAGGATCTCTTCTCCCGAAAGCAAGTATCCGTAGCAGCAGCAAGAGTGATGGATGACAGCAGGGACAACCACCCTCCTCGGTGGCTATCATCAGGGTCTGCTGTATGCACACACACGGTGACAGTGGCCTTACATACATTACTCACAGCGGCGCCACAAGGCAGGCATTATGATCCCCATTTTTCCCCCGGGGAAGATAAAGAAGTCACCCAAGGACACACAGCTAGAGAGTGAGGGTGCCAGTACCAAACTCAGGTGGGTCCCAAAGCCCAGTTTCCCACTCTGCTGCCATGCTTCCTGCTCTTCCTTCATTTGTCCCCACCATCCATCCCTACCTTCTCCCAGGCCACTGAGACACTTCCCAGCACCTAGCCCAGCTTCTGGTCCTTCTGTGTTTCAATCTTCCCTGTAAGTAGCAGCCAGTTATCTTTTTGAAAAACTGCTTTTGTGTGTTGCTTTCCTGCTCCAACCTCCTCCATAGCTCCCCATTTCCTCTCCTGGAAAGTACAAATTTCTTATGTGGGCATTAAAAGCCACAGTGTGGACCCAGGTGCCTTTCTAACCGTAATCGCACATTACTCTTTCTTTTATGTTTTTGTTTATTTATTTTTGAGAGAAACTGAGAGAATGTGTGCAGGGGAGGGTCAGAGAGAGAGGGACACAGAGAATCCCAAGCAGGCTGCACACTGTTAGCCCAGAGCCTGACATGGGGCTTGATCTCACGAACTGTGAGATCATGACCTGAGCCGAAATCAAGAGTTGGATGCTTAACTGACTGAGCCACCCAAACACCCTCATGCTACTTTTTTTTAAATTAAAATATAGTTGACATGTTATATTAGTTTTAGGTGTACAATGTAGTGATTTAACCATTCTGTGCATTACTCCGTGCTCACAAAGGAAGTCTCCTTATCATTTGCCACCAAAGTTATTACAATATTATCATCTCTATTCCCTATGCTGTACTTTTCATCCCATACCTTATTTATTTTATAACCAGAAGTTTGTACCTCTTAAATCTCACAGTACTCTTGCCCATATACCCAGAATTTCACTTTGGAGTCTCAGGATCTGCACCAGACTCTTGTGACATCGGGCCACTTCTCTCTGTCCCCTTCCCTACACCACATCTCCACATGAAGTCCTTTCCCTCTAGACAACATGGCTAATGGACCACCTTCTTCAGGCAGTCTTCCTCAGCTTCCCACCAGCAGCAATTTCTTCCTCTGCTGACCTCCATCAGCTTTTATTTGAATACCTCTATTGTCTTTCACCCCGTGGAACTTTAGGCCATAACAGCATGAGGCACAGACGAAGTTTTCTGGAGTTGTTTGTTTGTTTGTTTGTGAGAGTGCGTGTGTGCACATGCACAAGTGGGGCAAGAACAAAGGGAGAGGGAGAGAGAGAATCTTGAACAGGCTCTGCGCTCAACATGGAGCTACATCTCATGACCCTGAGATCAATGCCTGAGCCAAAATCAAGAGTCAGAGGTTTAACTGACTGAGCTACCCAGGCATCCCTGAGTTTTCTGCTTTATCTCTAAGGAGCTTCATTCAGTCCCTACCTGTAGACAGCACCGTCTTAGTACCCTGATTCTACCACCTACCAGCTGTGTGACCTCAGGCAGGTTACTCAACCTTTCTGTGCCTGTTACTTCATCTCTAAAACGAAATGATAATTCCATCACGTCTCCTAAATTCTACAGGAATTAAATGATCTCATAGAATTAAGTGAGTTAATAAATGTAAGATTGTTAGAAAAGTGCCTGGCACACAGTAAGCATTCACTAAATGATAGTTGTTATTAGTCATATATGTACCAGCACTGATAAAATACAGACATCTGTTTTATGTGTTTTATATAAGCTGGCTTCAGCAAATGACTAAGTTCTGGTTACTAATTAACATGGAAAAATACATAAATAAGAAAATAACTTATTCATTTATATCCTAAGTCTATGTCATTTTTATTTTACTTAAATAAAGTACTTACTAGATATCTCACTATTACCTGAAACTAGCATAAAATTGCAAACCCTCGTAAAATCTGTTCAAATTACTAATGGTGTATACTCAAGAAATAATTGCTAACAAAGCAATGTTCCCTGATAAAACAGATTTAATTTTTTTTTTTAGTTTCTTCTTCCTCTGTATTTTGCCTTATGCAATAAAACTTCTTAATTCTACCTGAATTGATTCAACAATTTCACTAATAATGATAAGAGCTGGGCTAAAGTTTCTCTTGGGAGAATCAATCAATATAATTCTGGAATAAAAATTCTAAGAAAACAGTTCTCTTAGGTAGATAAATGCTTTGGGAGCATCTACCTAGGTGTCGATAACTCCACTGAACTTGAAACATGGTGGGCACTGTTATGGCTATCATGAGAGCATTATTTCAAATGGTTCATCAGGATCAATTCAAGGAGAAACAACACGTTACACCCTAACTCTGGTAACTGAAGGCCCTCAAAAACAATAAAGTCATATTTTGGAAACAATATTCTAATGATCAGATATATTTCTAACTCAGACTAGTACCTCAACTTTAATCTAGATTAATGAGATTTCACTAGACATAGATACCTATACTAAAGGATGTAATACATTCAGATGGGGGCTAATGTCTGCTACAGAGGAAAATAGTAGATTGAGCATGTATTGAACACTTTCTATTTTCTAGTGATTGTGAGGGATGAAAGATTAAATAATCCCTCAAAGCGACAGCCCGACACACTAGTGTGGGAAATGTGCAGAGATAGTTTGATATTAATACAAAGCAGAAGGGAGCTATGCAGTGATATCTGAGGAAGGTGGAAGAGGGAGTGGTTAATTCTGACTCAGGGAATGAAGGAAGGGTAAGGTTTCCAAGAGCAGAGCTGGGGCCAGGGCATCAGCAGACAAGAGCACATGAGCAATGGTAGACACATAGGAAAGGGCTTGCCCAGGGAGCAGTGAGAAGTTTGCAGTGAGTTGAAGGTGTACCTGTCTGGGGTGAGGACAAGCAAATGTGTGGGAAACAGAACTTGAGAATGGGGCTATGGCCAGGCCCTAGAGGTACTTAGTGACCATTTCAGGGAGCTGGGGTTTTATTCAGTAAGCACTGGGGATCCATGGACATTTTATGAGCCAAGGAGTGAGCACACCTAGGTTTGAGGCATTCTCTTAGGCGGCAGTGGGTAGGATGGTTTAGAGTTAGGAAAACCTAGGGACAAGCGAGAAGGTTATGAGGTTCATTGTCCCTGATTGCGAGTTTTATTCCCAATCTTTCAGTTTACTTGCTGTCTTCAGAGAGAATTATTAGCCACTTTAACAAAAAATTTTTTAACATTTATCTTTGAGAAAGAGAGAGTGAGCAGGCTAGGGGCAGAGAGAGAGGGAGACACAGAATCTGAAACAGGCTCCAGACTCCAGCTGTCAGCCAAGAACCTGACGTGGGGCTCAAACTCACAAACCATGAATCATGACGTGAGCCAAAGTTGGACACTCAACCAACTGAGCCACCCAGGTGCCTCCACATGCAACTTTTTGAAACTAGAAAAGAATTAGCTAGATTTACCATTATTTCTTTGTTCCAAAAGACTGGTTATCAGAGATTTTTTTAAGTGCCCTTTTCATAATCTAAGAACATCTAGTGAGTAGTTACACATGCAAAAAATATATACAATTTGCTCAATTTATAAATATTGGCCATTTTAATTGACACTTTTTGGTACATCTATGTGTCTTTGATATAGAGATGATGAGACAATGTTCTTTGAGAAATTGTCTATTAATGCATATCTATCACTCTTGAGTAAGGTGCTAAAAGCATTCCACCAGGAATGGAATGAAAGAAAATTAGTTCTGCTTTGCCTATGGACCGTAACTCCTACCTCGGGGCAATGTGCATTGAAATGAACACCCACTTCATGGGCGGAGGAGCCCAGTTAGATTGATTGTTCTTATCTCAGGATGGCCTCGATAATTTAAACACAAGTACCAACATCTCCATGTCATGAGCAAGGAAACAGACCAAAGATTTAAAATTACTAGTTTCAGGGGCGCCGGGGTGGCTCAGTTGGTTAAGCGTCTGACTTCAGCTCAGGTCATGATCTCACAGTTGGTGAGTTCAAGCCCCGCATCGGGCTCTGTGCTGACAGCTCGGAGCCTGGAGCCTGCTTCAGATTCTGTGTCACCATCTCTGCCCCTTCCCTGCTCATGCTCTGTCTCAATCTCTCTCAAAAAAAAAATGAATATCAAAAAATGTTTTAATAAAATAAAAATACTAGTTTCAAGAAAAGCACCTAATCAGTTCTAAATCTGAAAGAAAATCCTTATCTTTGGAACTCTTTTTTGTATGTCTGTGGTACATATACAGTGACTTTCTCCTAAGGTTATTTGTTTCTTTTTATCCTAGAAAAAAACTTTCCATGCCCAAATGCTTCTAAACTTTCTCCCAGGACTTCACACTTTTAAATATATCAAAGATAACCAATTTGCTAGCAAAGCAAGTCACAAAGTACAACAACACACTTATGTCCTTAATTTTGAAGAAAGGCAAAAAACAGATTACTACGTAAAAGTTATTTTCCTTCCCCCACAAATCATCATTGCATACAACATATACTTTGCACGTATTTCAAAATTGCTGAACACTTCACATCTCTTGTCTCAACTCTAGGTCTGAACCTGCCTATGATACGTGGGGTCAGAGGGAGGCATCTGAACCACCTTGTTAATCTTAATACTTAACCTCCCCACCTACGGCAGAAGCCACAGACCCCTTTAAAAATGGGACTTGTGGCTGTGCTTTGTGATGGGGGAACTCTCTGCAGGGTGTGTGCACACCATCCTTTGCTTGAACCTCTTTATTTTTGCCTTAGTTTCTTTCTTCAGGGCATATGCCCAAAGAGAATCACCCAAATCTTTTGGGTTGACAACTCCTCAGGCAGGCCGCCTATGTTCCAACCTCCCATTGCAGATAAGATATTATCTCTCAGATTCTTCTCTTCTCCTCACTGACCAAACCAAGGGCCAGCTCTTCTCCCGTCCAGCCCCTTCTAGAAGGGGATCCATGGAGGGTGAGTTACAAACAGTCACAGCAAGAGATGAATCCCCTGAACTCTACACATGATGCGGCTTAACACTTAGCCTGAACTACATGAACACCTAACACCCACTTGAGCACAACTGTAATTGGAAAATTGGATTTGCATATAAAAAAGGAGGTTGTTGGAGCTAACCCATTAGTAAGACCCTTGTAGCTTGCCAAGCTACATGTTAGTGTCCGACTTGTCACATTGGCTAGCTGACTAAATCGTCTGGCAGATTCCCCAAATGCAAGATTCTCATGACTCACCTGAACTTTTAAAGTTCAGAAAACTGGCCCTTCTACCTGGAAAGTTTTCTGAGGATCAGGATGTTAATTTGTGAGCCTGAGCACTGCCTTGCCTCTGGATGGGTCTGTGTGCCGTCCGCGGAGACAGCTCAGCGCAGATGGTGGCTCCTGAATCATTAACTTCGGGCAGCTGTGTTCAGCAGCCACCGAACTCTCTGGCAATGCACGCACCACAAGCCCACGGATTATAACGATAAATAGTACAAGACCTCTCACAGTTGTGGGCCATGGAACACATGTTTAACTTCTTCAGGAAAAAAAAAAAAGAAATTTGACAAACACCTCATTTCCTGCTATATAACCAGATGGTTATGAATCATGTGAAAATCCCTTCCACCTCCATGAGCAAACATTTCGTGTTATTTACAAACTAATAGCACATTGGTGAGTGCATAAATGTGTAAGAAATATCTAGGCCATGGAACATATTTCTCAAGTATGTGGAAAAATATATTACATTCAAATCTTTATCTTCCCAGGTGTTCCGAATAATGTTTATTAAACAGTTATTGATAACCCAACAAAGATTACTGTGGGTATTCAAGTGCTAGACAAATCAGTGTTCCAGAGAAAAGATGTTCCATGAAGCAGGAACTAAACTTCTTCACTGTGGTTTCACCCTCCTATTTACAAACAATAAACATGGTGGGGGCATCTGGGTAGTTCAGTCAGGTAAGCATCCTACCCTTGATCTTGGCTCAGGTCATGATCTCACCGTTCGTGGGTTCGAGCCTCATGCAGAGCCTACTTGAGATTCTCTCTCTCTCCTCTTCCCACCCCTCTCAGAATAAATAAACTTGAAATAAATAAAACTAAAAACAATAAACATTTTTTTTATCGCTTTGAAAAGAGAAGCTGAATGCTTTTTTGAAAGAGAGAAAGAGAAAGGAAGATAGGGAGAGAGGTGGGAGAAAGAGACGTGAAGAATTAGATGATTCTTTCTAGCCAAGGTGCCTGAGAGCTATGAACAAAACTAGGCAATGCTGGAACTTTCTGCACCACATCTGCCTCTCTCGGGAGCAGAGAGCAGGCCCTCAGGCTCCTAGCCTCTGAGGGGAAGTGTCACCCTTCGGCACAACGTGGCACAGAACGGTTCTGGCGTTGTCCTCTTTGGCCTCCTGACAAGAATGTTGGCTCACAGATCCTCAGTTATCCTAAGTCCATCTGGTATGTTCTGAGGACCAAAAACAAATGTGAGAGACTCCCACCCCCACCCCCCCGCCTTGCATCCACCCTCTCTCACAGGCTCTGACCCGCTTTCACAGGCACTTGGGGTGAAGCCCAGACTTGTCCCAAGGAGGGAGACACCAAGCACACAGCACAGAGACTGGCACTTCTGCCCCCTCACCCCGCCGGAGAGGCAGAATGAATCAGCCCCTGCAGTCGCTGACAAATAGGGCTGGAACACTGCTGGGCCTCACAGATCCTGCAGCTTGGCCAACAGCCTCGCACTGTTTGGTTGTTTCTTAGTCGACACAGAGCTCTAAGGGAACTGAGACGTGATTTTACAGAAGGAAGAAGACCAGAAAGGTCAGGCAATTCACGCCACTCACACACCAAGTTGCAGAAGAGCTGGGATTAGATACCCAGGACGGAGGGTTCATTTTTAATGTTTTGCCATCACACGGACTGGTTTAAATTAGGAGTAATAACCTTAACCCAGCTACTCTTCGAGGAAAAATACAGCCAGGGGGTTGCGGGTGTTGTGATGGGGAAAGGAAGCATCAGTCATCACTTTATGTCATAAACGGACACCCTTCTGACACAGGTATGACACGTCCAATAAAATACCATGGCACCTGCACCAGCTGGCTTGACCTGAACAACAGGTTCAGATGCCAAGGCACTGGGGAAGGGGGAGGGCACAGGAAGAGGAGAGAAGGGGAGACGTTGCTAGTCTTTCTCAGGGCAGGAGCCTGGCACCTCAGTCTTTTTTGAACAATAGAGCCACTGTGTAAGCCCCACATCACCCAGGGAAGGAGAAACCCAGGAGGCCCCACACTTTGAAACCTGCAATGCTTCCTTCTCATTTCCTCATTGACTCATGATTCTGGGGGTTCCAGGTGGGCAGCTCTTGGGGTCCAGTTATGTTAACTGTCCACACATCCCATCCTTGATTTTCCTTCATTACAGCACGCAGCCAGAGTGCAAGTGGAAGCTCTCTGGGTCTGGATTTTATGACAAAAGAGGATTTATAAACAGAACTCAAGGGCCTTCCTGAGAAGGAAGAACTGGCCTCTCTTCAGTCAGGAGCCAGGGGATTATTTGCACGCCAAGCAAATAGCTCTCAAGCTAACAGTAAATGACTCTGGGGATGTGTCATTCATTGACCCTGGGAATTCACCCGAGACACCTCTGGAATTTGAAAATTGCTGTTAAGGACATTAAATTGTGAGGGTTACAGATTCTTCCAGAAGGGATGATCATTAGAAATGTATGGTGTCAAGTGAGGTTCTGATGAACAAGCACTACAAGTTTTAATTGTTTTTCTCATAATCCAAGTCCCTTTAAAGGATCTGAGAATTCACACACGCAAGCTAATTGTAAGGCAGGATTGGCCAACATTATGGGAAGTGAAGTTAAAACCTGTGTTCTTCCCACCTCCCCTTAAAAACAGAGTGCACACTGCATTGGTCTAGTGCTTGAAACACACACCATAGGTTATTACTTTGGGCTTAAGCATTTATAGATCTAAGAGACTTCCTTTAAAATGAAAATACCCTGGGAAGTGACAGCACATCAGGCTGTTACGAGCTGAATTGTGTCCTCCCCCAAATTCATAACACCCAATATTTCAGAGTATGATTGTACTTGGAGATTGGGTCTTTCAAGAGGTAATTCAGTTAAAATGAGGCCATTAGGGTGGGTCCTAATCCAATATGGTTGGTGTCGCTATAAGAGTAAATTAAGACATAGACATGTACAGAGGGAAAACCAGGTAAAGACACTGGAAGAAAGTGAAAATCCATCGGCCAAAATGAGAGGCCTCAGAATCAAGCAGCTCTGCTGACACCCTGATCTTGGACCTCTAGCCTCCGGGACTCTGAGAAAATAAATTTCTGTTATTTGAGCCTCACAGTTTGTGGTACTTTGTTATGGTGGTTCTAGAAGACTAATACACAGGCTATTTACACTCAAATTGATAGTAAAAACACAAAAAAACAAAAAAAAAAAACAAAACAAAAAAACAAAAGCAAGCTCTGTAAGGAACACAGACCATGAACCAATCAAGCCCCTTACAGGGATGTGGGGCACAGTGTTTAAGGGCATGAACTTTGGAATCAGCACCAGCTATGGAAACCTAGGTAAGATACTTAGCTTCTCTAAACTTCAGCTGGCTCATCCATGCTGTGGGGATGTGGGGATTATAATTGGACCAACCTTATGAAGTTGTTGGGAGTAAATGAAATGCATGGCAAGTGCACAGTGCCTTCAACATAGTGAGCTCTCCATATGCTGCAGTCATGATAATGGTGACAGGGGCCAGGAGACGAGGTCTCTGAGAATGGAACTGGGTGGAAGATGGAATGGGAAGCTGACAGAACAGCGGTGCACTGAAGACTCTAGAGCCCTGGATTTTAGCTCCAGCTAAATTAGAGGGTAATTTAGCTGATTAGATAACTTTGAAAAACCACTTTGCCACTCTGATCCTTGGTTTCCTCCTCTATACAATAAGAGAGCTGGACTATACACAAAAGGGAAGAGGGAACTGAAAACCACCTTAATGTTTTCTCAAAGTGGTCCAGGAAAGAAGAGGTTCTTTGCCTTCCTTCCCACAGATGTCAATTATAGATCAACTTCAGAGTCAGGCAGGGGACGTAAGCATAAGTTTCTACTCTTGTTTCTATTCTACCAAATTCCCATCTCTGTAGTACGTACCATGATTGGCCAGAGGAGCATTTTCCTAGGTCACCTTTAGCAGCGATCTCAAGACTGTGAATCTTCATTTGACTCTCCCTTCTAAACTTCCCTACATCCAGGAAACTTGAGATTTCCACATCCCAGAGCGACATTCCATTCACTGGGTCCTAGGAAAGCAGAAGAGCATGGAGGGGTCAGACCTTATGCTACTGTGAAGGGATACCCAGAAATTTATCCTGGCAATGAATTGTCTGCCAACGTCAGAACTTAAGAGAGTTAATCACAAAAGTGATTGCATTTATTAGATGGTAACTGACAAAGCTTTGAACAAGGGCATGCATTTATTCAAGCAATCAGTGCTTGCTCTGTGCCTACTCACTGCCAACATACTGTGCTAAGTGGACGCAGGGAGAAATAAGACATGGCTCCTTCATCGAAGGAAATTCACAGGGTCATATCGTAAAAACGGAATCCCTCATGTTTTCATGCTCTTTCTATCAAATGAGCCATGACATGCTACTGCCAAATATTGATATAAGCCATCATGAAAATAATTAAACTTTCTCACCTCCAAGGGCCAACCATTTGTCATTTCTCACCTGTTCACAAGAGGCATAGAGCATTTTTCCAGATTCCAGGACTCAGACTCATTGCTAATAACATGACACTTCTCAAGACTGGGAAGTCAGAATGATCCAGGTCTCTTGCTGACTATGAGCAGACCTATGAATCAACAGAAAGATGTGTGCCCTTCAGGTATCTCTGGTTAAAACAAGTACTTGAAATCTGACTCTGCTGTAATCTGGCACCCACGCTGGGCCCATTCCTAGAAGTAATAGGACTAGAATACATCAAAATGAGGGAATTAACAGGCAGATCCCTACAGAGTGGATATTGGGCATGGAAGTAACTGATAAAGAGTAGTAGTTATAAAATGAGAACATGGTTTTCTAATTATAGAGTCCATGAGTCCTCTATGCATGTGGATGGACTCTAAGGTGTGCTTCGCATGCCTTGATTACCAAAGGAAGAAGGGAGACTGAACACACTCAAAAGTTCCCCCCCAGTCTTTAAACACAGTTTGAATGGAGAGTAGAAGAGATAAGTTCTATTTTACAAGGTAAAGTTTAAAGATTATATGGATGACCTTCTTTGCCACTTGTTCTATGGGCATAAAAAACCTCATATCTCAGGGTTTCCTGGGTGGCTCAGTTGGTTAAGTGTCCAACTTTTGATCTCGGCTCAGGTCATGATCTCATTGTTCATGGGTTCCAGCCCCACATTGGGCCTTCACTGACAGTACAGGGCCTGCTTGGGATTCTCCCCCTCCCTCTCTCTCTCTGTGTAGCTCTCCTCTGCTCTCTCTCTCTCTCAATAAACAAACAAACAAACAAACTTAAAAAAAAACACCTCATCTCTCAGAAGGAGAATAATGCAAGGCTTAACATGATAGAGAGCAAGAGAGGGCCAGAGCAAGAAAAGAAGGAGGTAAAGGAAGGGGAGGAAGGGGAGAGATAAAGGAAACAATATAAAATGCAGCATTTGTCAAGCTCTGTCAGTAAACTGACTTGCGTGGTTATAGATGAACTGGCTTGACAATAAAGACCCTATAACATAGAACTTCTTTTAAGATTCTTCAAATAATAGGAATCCTAGATCTAGCTCCCTGGTGAATGGACTGCTCCAAGAAGGATGCATGATCAAAAACTTTCTGCAGCCAGAAACCACTCAAAGCTGCCTCACAAATCCTACTTGTATACTGAGTTGTAAAGAATATGCTTTACTTTAAATTCTTGATGATACAGATCCATTTAAATGATTACATGCATGAAAAGACTCATGAGATATGGCTTTAAAATATATTTTTAGATTAAATGTTTTCTGAAGCTAGACGGTTTTGATCTTGCAAGTAGATTTCTTTTTTTCTTAAGTTTACTTATTTATTTTGAGAGAGAACAAGAGAGCTGGGAAGGGGCAGAGAGAGAGGGAGAGAGAGAGAGAGAGAGAGAGAGAGAGAGAGAGAGAGAGAGAGAGAATCCCAAGCAGGCTCCATGCTGTCAGCACAGAACCCGACATGAAGCTCGAACTCATGAACCGTGAGATCTTGACCTGAGCCAAAATCCAGAGTCAGACGCTTAACCCACTGAGCCACCCAGGTGTCCCTGCAAGTAGGTTTCTTATCAGAAAACAAAACCAGAATGTATCTCAAAAAGTGTGTCTGTAGAATAGTTAAAATGGTCCTTTCTGCTTTGCAGGTCAAAGAATATACTCAATCGGTGGAAGTAAATTGCAGTTTTTAAGGAAAGAACAATAGCTAATACTAACAGGTGATGTCTACTGAGCATTTACCATGCACATTTGTTCTTCCCAACAACTCATGAGGCAGGGATTACCATTTTCCCTACTTTACACATGGAGGCAATTGAGATTTAGTGATATAAATACCCTAACCAAGGTCACGAGATTAATAGGTGATGAAAGAAATCTAAGAACCTGAGCAGTCTGTCCCCAGCACCCATTCTTGCAAGTATTGCATTGTACTGTCTCCCTACAAGGAAAACGTCTTAATCTTCCATTGTGTCCTCAAATGACCAGTGAGTCCTCTGCTTCAGAGTAAATGAAGTTATTTATAGAGCAATAAACTCTCTTCCACTTGTTTCTACCTCTCCAGGATTTCCAGCGCTTGTCCTCTGGTCAGCTGCTCAGCATAAGAGGAAATTGGAACATACCACCCGTTTTATTTTCTAACTGCAGCCAAGAGCTGTCTCACCCTGCAAGCCTCTGCCCCAGCTGCTAAAACCCACCTACTCTCTCACACACCAAGGGGTGTGCAGAATCTGGAGAGACATCACAAACCTCATGAGTACTGAAGAGGCAAGGAGGTGCCTGGAAACATTCTACAGGGAAATCTGGGTCATGGGAGCTTTTAAGAGAAACACTGCCCACTGAAGAAAGGGAAATGCAGAGCTTTCCACCCTCAGGCGATATATGTGTAGAAAAATTATCTCTTAAGGATGAATGCAGCACATGTAAGATCTCAATTCTTCTGTCATCTCTGTCAGTCACTGTCTTTGAAAATGGGCTAACGACCCACTTGCTCATTCTCTTGGCCAGCCGCCTTTGGGTCATTTGTCAACATTTGGTACTGTATAAGGGATGAGAAATTAAGTCAGACTTCAAGCTATCAGAGGTTATGGCATCTTGGTAAACAACTGAAGTGGAAGGAGAATAAATAAGTTCCATCAGAGGAGGAACTTTGTCCTGTTGACTGGTGGTCCATGAATATATGTCAATAAGGATGGTGGGGAGAGGAGAAGGAGGAGGGAGGAAACTTTTGACACCTCTAGAAAAGCACCATTTGCTGCTCACCTGAGCCTCAGGCTCCCCCTGTTCTCAAGATCTAATTATGTCTTAGGTGGAAGCAATATACGTTTGTCTAGCATCAGTGTAGCCCTGAGTCAGTTTGCTGCCAATTTCTCTTGATTAGGTACCTGAGGTCAGGAATGAGAGTGATTGTATATTTCAGTTATCTATTGCTACATAGAAACCATCCCAAAACGTAGAAGCTTACGACAGTGGCAATCATTTATTTGCTCACAATTCTGTCATTTGATCAGGATCCAGTGGGGACAGTTTGTCTCTACTCCATATGATGTCAGCTGGGGCAGCTCAACTGGGGCTGGATGGCCCACTTCCAAGATGGCTCACTCACAAGGCTGGCAAGTTAGTGCTGGCTGTGAACTGGGATCCCAACGGGGACTGTTGGCCAGGGCCCCAGTCCTTTGCTCTCTAGGCCTGTCCACATGGCTGCTTGGGCTTTTTCATAATATGGCAGGTGGGTTCCAAGAGCAAATAGTCCAAGAAAACAAGCCCCAAGATCAAAGCACTTCTCAGGCTCTCACTTGTATCATAGTTGCTAATGTTCCACTGGCCAAAGTTCCATGACCAGGTCCAGAGTCAATGTAAGAGGGAACTATACAAGGGTGTGAACCAAGAGTCAAGGTTCATTGTTGCCACCAAGGTAACGGTTTACCACAGAGTATGATCATTTTTGTTTCCATTAGCAGAGAAAAGTTGAACGTTGATGTTGTTCACCCACTTACACATTTTTTATTAGCTAGAAACTTAAACGTTTATTTATTTTGAGATAGACATAGAACACAAGCAGGGGCGGGGCACAGAGAGAGGGAAAGAGAATCCCAAGCAGGCTCCATGCTTTCAGCACAGAGCTTGACACGGGGCTCGATCCTACAAAGAACCACAAGATCATAACCTGGGCTGAAATCAAGAGTCCAACACTTAACTGAATGAGCCAACCAGACACCCTTTAGATAGAAACTTAATACCAATGTTTTCCAAGTTTCCAATTGGTTTAGGAAAATTGTCAGAGAAGAATAAAACTTCACGAGAGAAAAAAATGTCATGGGTATATAAAATCAGGAAAATAGAAGTTCTTACTTTAAAAAATAAACTATCCTGGAACCACAGGAAAGGAAGGGGTACACATGTGATTGGGGGGGACGATTATGAAAACCATGGTATATTGGTTGGCAAAAAAGATATATGACATAAAGCACACACAAATCTCATAAGGAGTAGAAATGTCACAAGTTAATAAAGATTCATGAAGAAATAATAAAAGGTATCTCAGGTAAAGTCAGAGAAACAAAAGCAAGAAAATAGTTCAATTTTGTAAGCAACATTTCAACTGGAATTTTTAAAGGGTTGTTAATTTGACGGATATTTTATGTTTTTATCAATGAGGAGATTGTTAAAATAGTGAAATGACTAGTATGTTAAAGGACTAGATTAGAATTCAAATTAATTGAACAAATAGAAGCAGTGAATAAAGATGTAAGAGTACTTACATCTCTGTTAGCTAACATTAACATTTTTTGAGCTGTTACCATGTTCTAAGCTTGCATTAAAAACTCTATGTACATTTACTGTCACAAAAAAACCTTAAGCCACAGAGTTTTAGTCATTTTTTCCAGGTCACATAGTTGGTTAGTGTGGGAGACAGAATCTTAGCCTGATGTCTGCTTAATCAATTGGTTAGATAACACATTTCTGTAAATGGAAATATTTTTCGTCAATGAAATAGAAATTGAAAATGGAAAATATATTCCCATAGAGAAAAAAAAAAGCACTGACCAAAAATGCAATAAACCGTAACTTAAGAGAATTTTGAAAACTCATCTAATCCCCAAACTGAGTTGAAAGAAATTTTTTTTTAAATTTTTTTTTCAACGTTTATTTATTTTTTGGGACAGAGAGAGACAGAGCATGAATAGGGGAGGGGCAGAGAGAGAGGGAGACACAGAATCAGAAACAGGCTCCAGGCTCTGAGCCATCAGCCCAGAGCCTGACGCGGGGCTCGAACTCACGGACCGTGAGATCGTGACCTGGCTGAAGTCGGACGCTTAACCGACTGCACCACCCAGGCGCCCCAAAAGAAATTTTTAATGAAATGGTATTAGCTCTCAAAATAATTAACCAAATCACATACTGAATGTTTAAATATCAAATTATGAACATGTTTCCCTGTGGCTAGATATATGTGAGGGTATTTTTAAAAGCAAAAAGCTGCAACCTTCTCTATTCCAAGTATTCCCTTTTAAATCTCCCAAAAGTTATAACTGAAAAACCAAATCTTGGTACTTTAAAAACTCAAAGAAGACTTGTGCTGTAAAGTCTTTATCTTGGCTTATTTGCTTACTTCCTATGGGTCCCTCCCAAATTGTTTATTACCTGAGGATTTTGCTCTGCTCAGGCCAAGAACACTAATATGCTGCATTTAAGTGATCCGTTTGCCTGACATGCTTTGTAAATTCTTGATGCTAAAAAAAAAATCACTCATTTTTATGTTTTTCCTTAGAACTAAAAAAGATATGTATAGAGATTGACCATTACTGTAGTGGTAATAGCAGCTCTGTTAGATACTGTTAAAAGCCCTGGCTTCCTAATTTATTGATCTTTTTCAAAGTTGGCATTTCTTTGAAATGCAAGGAAAATGACTCAATATGCTGTAGCATAAACATAGACCATGCTCCTGGGACATATAAACAGGACCAGGGTATACAGGACCCTGGGGCCAGTCCTTTGGTTCACCTTTCTCAGAGCTCTGTCAGAGCTAAATGTCTAATTTTGGACTCAGTAATTGAGACAAGTAGTGAAAAGTTTGGAAAATGTCCAGAAACGAGTTGTGAAAATTATTAAAAAGCTAAGTAAACAGGTCTTATGAGAAATCTAAAAGAACCAGGGCTATTTATTCCAAGAAGGAAATGTCTACAGTGAGATTTAAGATCTGTCTTCATGTCTGGGTCAAGCTATTAGAGGAGTGGTAGTGGCCCCCATGAAGGGGATTAAGGCTCAAATGAGGGTGTCTATAAGGGCTGGAAGATTCTAGAACAGACTGCCAGGAAGAGGAGTTGGTTTAGAAAATGAGCTAGAAGCATCTTTGTCTAGTGTTGCCTAAGAATACATTTCTACTTATCCATCAACAACCAGGATTGGCTCTGTTTCCTGGACATTAATTATTCACAGAATCCAATGAGATTCAGAGGCTAGGCCAGAAGAATAAACCCTCTGGCTCCACATCCCCTGTTGTTTTATTTTCAGTGGATTCCTTTAGTACAACGCTAAGTATCTGCTAATGGTAATGTTCTCTCAGTAGACCACCCGGGATCCTAGAAGGATTCAGGTATGAGATTCAAGCAGACATAAGTTGAAACTCTATCTCTGCCATTTTATCAATTGGTAAATTTTTCCATGCTTTTCAGAACTCTGTTTTCTAAACTATTGGATGTGGATCATAACACTTAAATTTAATTTTCTATTTACTGCATCCCAAGATCTACTGCAAATGCTTTCTGAATGCCAGGTTCTTTGCTGCATACTTTACATCCTAAAACAACAGATATGTGTTATCGTTCCCATTTTTTAAATGAGGAAACTGAGGCCCTGGAAGGGTATGTGCTTGCTAATTCAGACACAAGGTGACCGAGATGTGGAACTAGAACTGGAACTCAGGCTCCTTCTGGCTCCAGCACCAACAATGGTGGAGGGGCAAGGAGAAACCAGAGGACTCACTCAGGGGCAAGGCCAGGGTTCAAACTGAAAGCTTCCAAGTGCAGAGTGACTGGTGAGCCGCACCATCAGGCCCTGGCACCTGGAATCTGTCACCATGTGTACATGTCATTAAAAAAGATATTTCCCGGAGTTAGGTGCGAGTACCCTGCATGAAACCCACCGCAGTGCATGTGTTCCAAGGAGGGTAGAGGACTGTTTACTTCCTCACACCTAATCTCTTTTTATCTTAAGTGGATTTCTAAGGGCACAGAGAAAAACTCTCTGCTCCTGACACCAGGAAGTCTTGAGAGTCACCTGATTTATGCTTCTTCCCAGCTTGCACCAGCATGCCTCTCTGTACCTACAAATAGCTTTCTGTTCATTTAAGGCATACAGGTAGAAACACAGCAATTCTGACTCATCATTAGGCAGTTCCAAGCTGGTGCTATTTGCCTTTCTTCACCCCGTCACCAAGTTAATGGCGTGTATGAACAGTGATATTTATAGACCACAAATTGAACCCCAAAGCAGCAGCTATGCCCATCTCGTTTGGAAAGTGCCTATTCACTGTGGCTCTCATGCTTGTGGTACTGTTGTTTCCTGTGGCCCTAATCCCAAAGTGCTTGCCAGATAGAACATGTGTTTCTTTCCCTTGCAAGGAAGAAGCTTTTAGCTATAGGGATTGAGGGGGAAAAGGATAATAAACATACCTAATACTGACCCTGATGCTTTGTATTCTGGTTTTTATGTCCTTTCATACTTTGAATAAAATAAAAAGTTATTCCTATGACCACAAGGCTCTTCATTGTCTGCTTCTCCCCCAACACACACACACACACAAATACACACACATATGCACCAACTCCCATCTTTCCATCCCTCAGTCACCTGGCTCCAGCCACTGTGGCCTCTTTGTAGCTCTTGAATCACACTTAGCACATGACCACTTCAGGACCTTCACACTCGCTTTTCAGATGCCTGGAACTCCCTTCCCTTATATAACCTCATGACTGACTCCCTCATTTAGTTCAAGTCTCTGCTCAGATGTTAACTGAACAAAGTGAACTTCCTTGGCCATTCTATCTGAAATAGTACCTTCAGTCACTCTTTATCCCTTTATCCTGCTTTATTTTTCTTCTTACTGCCAAATATTTGACACTATATTGTAATTTGGCTGTCTTCAGTCTACATACACACACACACTCAAAGGGAAGATCCATGAGAGTAGGGTTTTATCTGTTTGTTGCTACAGCCCCAGCACCTAGGAGAAAGCCAGACCTGTAATAAGTACACAACAAACAGTAATTGAATGAATGAATGATTTGCGAGACTAACCTTTAAGGTGTCTTAAAGATATCAAAAGTTCTATGTACCTATTTTTGGCTGGCTTCAAGGATGTTAAAAACAATAGCTTCAATTTTTATTTTTATCCAGTTATTTGTTTATTACCGTTTTTATTTGAAAGAGAGCAAGAAGAGGAGCAGAGAATCTTAAGCAAGCTCCACTCTCTATGTGGAGCCTGACACAGGGCTCAATCCCACAATCCAGGGATCATGACCTGAGCTGAAATCAAAAGTCAGATGCTCAGGGCGCCTGGGTGGCTCAGTCGGTTGAGCGTCTGACTTTGGCTCGGATCATGATCTCATGGTTCATGGGTTTGAGTCCCACATCGGGCTCTAGGCTGACAGCTGGGAGCCTGGAGCCTGCTTCGGATTCTCTCTCTCTGCCCCTCTGCTGCTTGTGCTGTCTCTGTCTTTCAAAAATGAAAAAAACATTAAAAAAAAAAAGTCAGACGCTCAATGGACTGAGCCACCCAGGTGCCACAATAGCTTCAATGTTTAAATCAATAACTTATAGGTAGCCTCTGAAAAAACAAAACAAAGAAACAACAACAACAAAAAAAAACCAAACTCCTTCTCTTGATATAGAAGGAAACATCTTGAGCAAGGAGGGAGAAATAAGGAAGTTGAAAGATCTACTAAATACTGTACCTAGTTAATGATATGATAATTTTAATTGAAGGAAGTAGCTAGACCTCTTACTGTTTTTGAACAGTATCTGGATCTTAAACTTATATGGAAACTTACCAAATAGTGCTAAATTTCAAGGCCGGGTGTTTCATAAATCATTACAAGCACCATGAAAAAGATAGTTGGTGATCCAGAAAAGAGACATTTCAATCTAGTGTTTTCCACTAGAGGAAGCAGAGGTCACAGCTCACCTGAGGTCTTTACAAGTCAATGGAAAATGTAAGGGCTAGAACTCACTCCCACCCCTCATCCCCAGCTCTGGCTGATCTTCTTCCAAAGGTGCTTATTTCCTCCAGCTGCCTTTTCCTCTGGGTTTTAACAAACTATCTTCTCTTTTGCACACAACCCCCTTTTCCAAAGGGAATTTCGGATTTATCTTTGGACCAAAGCCAGCCCTTCCCAAACTGCATTCTATATAATATGCAAAGTGTTTACACAATGTTCTTCAAATTAATATACAATAGGTATATAGTGCATTATATACCTTGAAGAGGGAGAAAGACAGACTGATTGCTTCCTAAACTTAAAAGTATATAATGCACTAAAGACCTTGAGAAGTCATGCAACAGAAATTGTATATCTTCGTACAGCTCAGTACTTCTAGAACTTATCTGGCCAACGAAAATGAGGTATTTTCCCTAGAATTTTTCTCACAGACACAATTGAGAAAATATCTCTATCTTTGTATCTACACACACACAAGAGACACACATAGGCATTTACAAGTCACTGTTTGTATGGGAACAGAAATATACAAAAAGATACATATCACTGGAACATACTCATGTTGCCAGAAGTGCCATTATCCAGCCAATTGGAGGAATGGTCAAGTCAGAGTAGACTAAGAGCTCCTACAAAGCTAAAGCTGTAGTTAGCCAGCAGAAAAGAAAATAGGATAGCAGGTATAGCACGCACGTTATTTAATTTTTTCGCTCAGTGCCTATTTTCTAGGAATGACTTCTACCCACTCACTCACCACCCAAACGGTTTTGGTAGGAAGTGCTATGTCTCTCTACTCTGGAGTTCCTGGCCACACAGCTGTGGTGGACTGTGGGTAGGGTTCTCTATTAAGTCTGGCCAATAAATTTTGGATCCAAGACTGAAAGGCCTTAACTAAAAGAATAAATGGGCATTGAGAGAGAAGCTGAGATAGAGATTGAGAGAAAGGAGGTACCCTAGAGAGTCCCACCCACGAGTCTCTTCCTGAGGCTCAGCTATATCCCTGCCTTGGAGTGCATGAAATATCCCCCCAACCCACCAATAAACTTTCTCTCTTCTCCTTTTGTCCTACTTTTTTGCTAGGATCTGTTCCTGCTCCTTTCAGACTAATATTAGTCTCTCCAACCTAATTACTTTCTTTTTTTTTTTTTTTTTAATTTTTTTTTTTTCAACGTTTATTTATTTTTGGGACAGAGAGAGACAGAGCATGAACGGGGGAGGGGCAGAGAGAGAGGGAGACACAGAATCGGAAACAGGCTCCAGGCTCCGAGCCATCAGCCCAGAGCCCGACGCGGGGCTCGAACTCACGGACCGCGAGATCGTGACCTGGCTGAAGTCGGACGCTTAACCGACTGCGCCACCCAGGCGCCCCCCAACCTAATTACTTTCAATAAATACTTTCAAATTGTCCCACTGCCTTCTATAAGTTCACGCTACTCATATCATCAAACTTTGCCTTTTAAAGATCTCTCTCTCTCTTTTTAAGGACCCCTGAAGCTTTTTTCTGAGGGAAGTATTTCAGGTAATTTATTCTACTTCAGCACAAACATTATTTAGCCCTTTTAAAGCTTATTGATATTGTGGCTACATTTCAAAAGCATAGCTGCAGATTGAAATCTGTACTTTGGTTAGTGAGGGCGGAGAGTATCAGAAAGCAATAAATAACCTAACTTCATTGTAACCACTTGCCAATTTTAAACAGAAGAATTGCTTTCCTATAAATTGGGCCAACACAAAAGAGCTCTTGAACAAGCAAATAACTTTAGAGGGATACAATTAGGAAAGGACTCAAACCTACAAGGAATCAGAGAATTACAAACTACAATAAGGCATCAATTTCTATCAGCAAAACTACACACACACACACACACACACACACACACACACACGTACACACACGTACACACACGTATTTCCTTTGGGGACTAACCTGGCAGTGTATACCAAATGCTATATAAATGCATATTCCCTTTGATCCCCAGTGCAACCTCTAAAAAGAAAGAAAAAATATTAAATATGAAACAGTTACATCCTTAAATATGTTCAATGCTATTATTTTGAACAGTAAAAAACGGAAACAAGAAACCAATGTTCAGCTAGAAGGGAATAAATAGGTAAATTAGAGTATATTTACTTGATAAATTATTATCCAATAATTAAAGTGATGGTTGTGGAGACTATGTAGGCAACTAAAAATTATTAATTTCATATTAAAGAGCAGGTCCAACATTGCATATATGGGATATTTACAACTATGTAAAAAGAAATGTCATTTTTTAAAAATCCTGAAGTAAATAGTCCACATTGCCTAGAGTGATTTATTGAATAGTAGTGTCAATACTTTTCAGTATTTTTTTAAAATGCGATTCTATTGCTTTTCTAATTTTACATTTTATAAATGAAATTAGAGAAAATTTTATATTTTCTACATGTTCATACTCCAAGAAACCAAATTTTGATACTAATATACAACCAACTTGATTTAAGACTCAGGAGAATCCTTAGAAAACATCTGTGAGGGGCGCCTGGGTGGCGCAGTCGGTTAAGCGTCCGACTTCAGCCAGGTCACGATCTCGCAGTCCGTGAGTTCGAGCCCCACGTCAGGCTCTGGACTGGAGCCTGGAGCCTGTTTCCGATTCTGTGTCTCCCTCTCTCTCTGCCCCTCCCCCGTTCATGCTCTGTCTCTCTCTGTCCCAAAAATAAATAAACGTTGAAAAAAAAAAAAAAAAAAAAAAACATCTGTGAGAAGATGTAATTAAATCATTGATCTACATCTAGTATGAATCCCAGGGAAAGTGTTATAGTGAAGATTATTAAGACAAGGTACATAATATTTTAGAAGCTATATATCAAGGGGTCCTGGGTGGCTCAGTTGGTTAAGTGACTGACTTTGGCTCAGGCCATGATCTCATGGTTCATGGGTTCGAGCCCCATGTCAGGCTCTGTACTGACAGCTCAGAGCCTGGACCCTGCTTCAGATTCTGTGTCTCCCTCTCTGCCCCCCTACCCCCAACCCCCGCTTGTGCTCTGTCTCTCTCTCAAAAATAAATTTAAAAAGTTAAAAATTAAAAAAAAAGAAAATATTTTTTAAATGTTCACCAATGCAATTCCTAGGTGTGATAACATACTACTCAGCATGGACCTGATAATTAGATTCCTTCCATTTTACAAATTATACTGTTAAATTTTCTTCTGAGAAAAAACAGACATGAATGTTATAAATATTAAACATCTACTCTTTTACATGTTGTTACTATGTCAGACTTTGTTCCTGTGCATGAGAAAGACTGGAAAAACTCCCCCAATGTAACAAATTCGAAAGGCCACTTTGAAAGAAATACACATGACTTACGAGTTGAGTTTGCTATTACTACTGCTCTACATTGTGACTGAAATCTAACGTTCTGAGGACAAGCTTTGTGCTCCCCCACCGCCACTCTGTGAAACTCTCCCTCAAAATGTCATTACTCACTTCCCTTTGCCAAATGCAATGCGTGGTTTTTATTTTCTCCCTATCAGCTTGGAGTCCTCTATAGCATTTGGCAGTACTGTTTTTGAATTACTGTTGTATTTCAGGCATTATTCTGGGTACTTCCAGGTGTGATTTCACTCAAGCCTCACAACAATGCTATGAACAGATACTTCTGACAGTCCCATTTTACAGATGGGGAAATTGAAACATAAACAGGTTAAGTTACCCAAGATAACCCAGCTAGTTAAGCTGTGGAATCTGAATTTGCATTCGGCCAATTCTATTTGATAGTCCCTGCTCCTGTCCAACAAAGAATCAAAGTCAACATATTTGCCCCACGTTTAATAAATGATACTATTGTTACCATTTTATCACCTGAGAGTACTGCTGTATACTTTTGAAAGTGCTTCAGTATATCTTTTATTTGATCCTCAAACTTTACATGTTCAAAATCAAGTTTATTATATTTCTCCCCAACAACTTTTGGCTTCCCTGTTCTTTCAGTCACTATCTTCCTCCTGTGCTCAAACCTGAATCATCTTTTTTTTTTTTTTTAATGTTTATATATTTATTTTGAAAGAGAGAGAGAGAGAACAAGACTGAGTGGGGGAGGGACAGAGAGAGAGAGAGAGAGAGAGAGAGAGAGAGGGAGAGAGAGAGAGAATCCCAAATGGGCTCTGCACTGACGTGGGGCTCCGTCTCATGACCGTGAGACAATGACCTGAGTCAAAATCAAGAGTCGGACGCTGAGCCCACTGAGCCTCCCAAGTGCCCCAATCTGAATCGTCTTTAACTCCCCTTTCCTTCCTAGTCTCCACATCCGATCTGCTGCTGCTCCAAAGGTTTCACTTCCACCAAGCTTTGGGGCTCCTCTCCTCCTTTCCATTTTCCCAAAGGGCAGCTAAAGCACCACTGCAAGAATATCCTCCTCGTCACCTTCAGTGGCTCCCTACAGCTACCTAGTTAAGTGTAAACTCCTGAGTCAAACACTAAGATTTCTTTATAATATGTCTTCATCTTACCTTTCAGCATTAATTCAAGTTAATGCACTATGTCTCTCCTATATTCATTCACATTAGACAGCATTTGCCTTCATGTTTAAGCAAAGGGGACAACTGCAGGGTTTCAGACAGATTAAATCATACACATTTGGCCAGTGTCAGGCTTTTCTTAATGGGTGACTTCCGAGTAATTTGACCTCAAAATCCCTTATAACATCTTGAAAATATCAGCTAAGAAAACTTCACCAAAAACAGATACATATCATGTAACTATTCTCCACAGTCAAATTTACAAAATAATCCCCACATTTTAACACAGAGAGCTGCTCCTTCCATTCCACATAGCAGTAGAAAAGGAAGAGAGAAAGTTACAGAATACTGTTGGGCTAACTGGAATTGCAAAAGTCCCCTTTAAGTGTTCTCTCTCGTCCTAATAAAAGGGTATGGCTCCCAAACAGAAATCAGTGTGCGTCAGAAGGAATGTAATCATGACATCTGGGAGTATGAACAGAGTTACCCTGAAAGAGGGGTGAGACAGGTAGCACATTTTTTTCTTAGGCTTTGATTTTTTAAAGAACTTACTCATATGAACCATCTTTAGGCCTAATTTTGGTAATATTATTTAAGTTCTACATTTTTAAAGAAGTAAAAATTACCTTATTCTCTGGCTATAGTAAACGTCTGGAGTTTGACCACCCAACCAAGGCACCGAAGCGCCCCCTGGTGGTAGCCTATCATTATTGCAGGTTCATACTTGACTCCCTTGAGGGTTCTCCAATGCCATCCTTTCTTTTCGTCTATCGGGACACACTGTTGCCTATTCAGTGCTTTTAATTTTCAACTCGCCTTTTAAAAATCGTCCGCCACCTAGCCAATGCCTAATATTCTTCTGGTAGTGCTTTATTCCTTTATCACAAAAGCATGGGGAGAGAAAGCTATGTGTCATTTGTAAGCTATGGAACATTTGTACTATGTTCCATTTGATGGAAACAGGTTATTCCATGGTGTGAATGAGTTCAGGACTCTGCTGAGAAGGATTTCAACAGCGGAGACACACTCCAGGGCCTTCAGAAGAAGCGGCTATTACTGGCAAAGGTGAGGGAGGAGCACAAAATGGAGCGACTAGAGGGGCCAAAGATAAATTCCGTCCAGCTTGATGTTTTCCTTTGTTAAACCATAGTCAGCTTTGGGTAGGAATAACTTTGGTGGAAGCAAAGACATTATGGTGGAAAAGAACCTTGACATGAGCAATGGGCACTTGGACAGATGGGGGTTGGGAGGGAGACCATCCCCCTAGGGTGCCTCTGCACTTCACCATCAGCAGTGGTAAACTATTCTGCAATCTGTCCTGGGAAATGTGTTTAACCTAGCTCTCAGCACATGTCTCTAAGGTTTTCCACTTATTTGCCTTATGCTCAGAAGAGCTATATGACCTGGTTATAATTTAATGCAAGCCACTGACTAAGTGATTTCTCTAATTCCTTTGGGGAGGGGGAACCTATGGTAAAAAATCAGATTCTAAGAATCCAATCTAACGTTAATCCTAGAAAGAAGATCTCTATTATACTCAACAACTGGTTTGGGAGATCTGTGGGTGATGCTTGTTTTCTGAGAAGGATTGGGCCAGGAATGCCAAGCCACAGAATTTTAGTCTTTCACAACCCTGATTCTAGCACTTGACTCAGCTATGCAGACACCAAAATGCCCAAAGATGCTTGTACATCATACTGGTTAATTCCAGGAGAGAAAAAGGGAATGTGGCCAGTGACTACCTTCTTACCTTTTCCTAGATCAAAACCAGAAGTCCAACACATCCCAATATCATCGGGTACTAAAAGACTCAGCACAGTATTCATGTGCCTTATAGAGCATTATGGAAGGATCTGACTACATCACTTAAATCCCACCCAACATGTCCCTTTTTGGAAAAAAAAAAAAAAAATTTGCAAACCTTCTAAATTCTACTTCCTCACTGAATTTCCAAACTAACCTTTAAGAGGTTGTTTGCAAATGGGAAATAATGTGGAATTATACCTTACTGTCCCCTAAACTATCTCTTCTACTTTAAATAGACAATCATTTTGTTTTCCATAAGTGGAAATCTTTCACAGTCTGGCGCTACACTATTCCTTGAAGCTGTCCTGTCCAACACAATAGCCATTAGCCACAGGAATCTATGGAGTTATTGAAATGTGCCTCAGCTGAATTGAGAGGTGCTGTAAGTGCAAAACACACAACAGATTTTGAAGCTTAGTTAAGGAAAAAGAATATAAAATATCTCATTTTTTTCATATTATTTACATGTTGAAATAATATTTTGAATATATTGAGTTCAGTAAGATAGATTACTAAAATTAACTACACTTGTTTCTACCTTTTGACTTTGGCTACTCGATCACTGAAAATTACGTATGTAATTTTATTTCTAACAGTGAGGCTCAACTCTTGTTGTATTAGAATCACTCAGGGCTTTTGAAAACTCCAGAACACTCAACTCAGTATACCTGGGGTTGGGGCTCAGCATTGCTCATTGCTACTTTTTTTTTTCTTTTGAAAGCTCCCAAGGTGACACTCATCTATAGCTAACATGGAGAACCAGTGCTCTACATTCTGGAATTCTATGATTCTAAGACTTCCATGACTACTCAGGCAGGTTAAAAGTTCAGAGTTGTTTTTTTCCTTATTCTGTATAATCAACTTTGTCTGTGCTGATCTATTTCTCCCTAAAGAAACAATGAAATGTTTTTCCAGCCATGCAAGTTAGAACTTTGTTTGTTTTATTTTTTAATGAAGTTCACATGAATCCAATACACTGCCAGGGCTGGGGAAAAGATGCATTGAACTTGGGATTTTAAGGTTGATGAGTAACACGCAATCTTTCCTGGGGCTTCTTCTCATACTTGCCTTTTTTCTTCTTGGAGGCACCTGCTTTGTTCCTACTAATAACAAGGAACGCATTCACAGTGCTTCTAGACTTGAATGTGCATACGAATCACCTGGGGATCTGGTTCAAATGTAGATGTTGATTCAGTAGGTCTGGGGTGGGGCAGAATCTTGTATTTCTAACAAGTGGCCAGGTGAGGCTGAGGCTGCTGGCTGGTGGACCCACTCTGTGAGAAGCAAGGCATTGGGGCTTGGGGAAATGGCAAAGTTTCACCTGGGTGGGTGGCACTTGTACACAGCTGCCCAGCCAACCACAATAAAGTGGACGGCATATTGACTCTGTTTTCTACTGATGAGCGCAGAGCAACCTTTTAAATGACGTTTGCTCTGATGTGCCCACTGAGGCATAGTTACGTGGGCACCTGTGTTCTCTCTCTATAACGTGGGCATCCCAAGAGTGAGACTGTATTTTCATCCCACTATGAGACCAAACTCCCCTAGGCCTTCTTCCTTCATCCTCGGGGCTGGACGAGGAGTCTGAGGGCTTGGAGAAGGCTCTTTGAGTAGGACTAACTCCATGTTTCTCCAGACCTCTTGGCATCCACTGACAGGGGTCGAGGTGGAGTCCCAGGAAGCCCAGCTGCTCCCTGCTCTCCAGCCCCTTTGCCAGCACTCTCTGCCTTGGGTCCCCCAGGACTACTCACATCACGCTTTTGATCCCTTTGGATCCACAGAAGCCCGACTTCAGGGTGGCCCCAGGTCTCCGATTTTCTACTCCCCAGAAGGTCTGCACATCTCTTGTTCTGTCTCCATCTTCTAATCACAGGGCTCTCCAGTGGATCCACAGCCCTTCTATAGCAAAATCTATTCTGAATATTCCTTTCACCTAGGGCTCCTGAGGGCATTCTTCCCCTGCAGTGCTCTCCTGCAGCACTGATGTCCTCCCCTCATTCTTCCCAGTACTGGGCCTGGAGGTGGAGTGGGTGTCCTCCCTGCCCCCACAAATACTGCCTCCATACCGCTCTGTTCCTTCCTTCCTACCCTCAGCATGTTCTCTCTTGCCATCACCCCTATAGCCCTCACTACCTCTCCTTGTTGCCATGGCCCGCTCCTGCTGGCTCCTGCCCATTGTGTGATTACTTCAGCACCTAGCTCACTGTCCCTCTCTTCTGTACTACGTCTCTCCCTGTTCTTGGTGATTTCAATGCACACAGATGGAGCATCCAAATCCATCCTCTTAGTCACTTGAACTCCCCTCCCCTAATCATCCTGTTTGAACTCTCCCCTCCACCACGCACTCCCAAGGACACACCCTCCCAAACCAATAATTTCAACATCTGATTTAGTCGGGGTGGGATCAGTGCTTTGCAAAATACCAAAGAATCGAACAAAATAAATACACTCCAAGCTTATGTATGGTTCTTGGTATATCACCCCTTTGGGGCTGGATGGAGGGCCATCCAGGTGACAGTTCAGGGACCTGGGATCCTTCTAACTTGAGGTACAGCCACACCCCAGGAACTTACAGTCCTTGGCTGGATTCTCAGCATCCAGCTGGCTGTCAGAATAAAGGGAGGGTATGGGATTGCACGGAAGGGTTTTTTGCAGGCCAGGCTAGAAACGGGGCACATCACTCCCACCTACATTCCACTTGCCAGAAGTAGTCACTGGTCCTATCTAAGTGCAAGGAGGAATACAAAAGGTAGCCCAGTCATCCACGACGGTGAACAATTACCCCACCATCCACATGCTCATTTTCATCCATCCCAGTCTCTGACCACTCACCTCCTAACTCTCCAGTTCACTCACCTCATGCCCCAACTATTACAAGCCTTCAGCCACTGGGACTGTGGATCCATTGATCCCACCACCTCTCACCATCCCTTGTCCTCTTCCCTTTTCCACCGCTTAAATTACCTGGCCAATTATCATAATGGCTCCCTTGCCCCCTCTAGCTTTGTCACTCGGCAAAACCTCAGCCCCAGTTAAATCCAGCAACCTGTGCCTGCACCTGAACACTTAAATGTGGTTAGGGAAAAGCTCAGCCACGCTCACCTATCCCACTTCAAGTTCACGATGATGAACAGCAGTGAGCTGTTACTGCTGCCAAGCAACCGTGTCTGTTTCCCCGCTCTCCTAGACTACCATGTAATACTTTATCCATCCTCCTCAGGCCTCTGATACTTTCTCTGCCATCCTCAATTTTAGATGATGACCTTCCTCCCTATTTCGCTGAGAAAACTGAAGCCATCAGAAGAAGAAGAAAAAAAAAAAGAATCCACTGACTCACCCACTACTCACCACTGGCATCGGCACCCACGCGTGCTGCCTTCCCACCTAATACAGGGATGACCCCCCCCACACACCACCCCCAACCTGTGCTCTAGATCCATCCCTTCCCACCTACTCAAGGGTATTTGCTCCAACAGCTCCCCCCCCCCCCCACCTTTGGCATCAAGAATGCTTCCTTTCCTTATCCAATTATTTTTATCATCACACAAAAATGCTACAGTCATTCTCATTAGAAAAAAGAACAAAAACCTTTTCTGGACTTAATTCTCCTACTCAGCTCCCTGCCGTTCCTCTATTCTGTCTCCAAGCTGGCTTTAACCTCTGCACGGAAGACCACTCCTGTCACGGTATGTCATGGATTCCCCATCATGAAACCCAGCGGGCGTTTCTCTGTCCTCTACCCCGACCCACAAATGGCACCTGGTCCAGTGCCCTTGTCCTCACCACACTTGCTCCCCTGGGCTTCCAGGTCACCACACCCTCTTCATTTCCCTCTCACTTCTCCAGCCCTTCCTCATCTTTCTCCTTTCTTACTCCCCCTTGTCTCCAGACCTTGTGGGAGCCTCGGAGCTCAGTCCTTGCTTTGTCAATTCTCCATTTGCACTCCCCAGGGACCCCAAGCAGTCCCTGGCTCTAAATATCACCTATACCCTGATAGCTCCCCACATGTGCCTGTCCATCCCAGATACTCCTCCTAACTCCAGGTCCAAGGCCTCCTAGACATCTCCACTCAGGGGTCAGACTCAAATGACCCAAAGCAGACTTCAGTATTCCTTCCCAAACTGGCCTTACCCACAGTCTTCCCATCTTGCAGGCAACTCCAGTCTTTCAGTTATTCAGGCAAAACCAAATAAACAAAACAAAACAAAAAAATTAAAAAAAAAAAAACAAAAAACCCTGGGATGCCTGGGTGGCTCAGTCGGTTGGGCATCCGACTTCAGCTCAGGTCATGATCTCACTGTCCAGGAGTTCGAGCCCCACGTCAGGCTCTGTGCTGACAGCTCAGAGCCTGGAGCCTGCTTCTGATTCTGTGTCTCCCTCTCTCTGGCCCTCCCCACTCACACTCTGTCTCACTCTCTCTCTCAAAAATAAACATTAAAAATATTTTTTAATAAAAAAAAACATTGGAATCAGTAATTCTACTGTTTATCTTATACCCAATTCAACCTGTCAGGAAACCCTGGTGAATTTTCCTCCAAAATATATCTACTTCTCACCACCTCCACTGCTGCCGTTTTAGTCCAAAGCACCAAGAGTCTCCCCTGGATTCATACAGAAGCCTCCTCCCTTGTCTTCTCCTTGGTACCTCGGCTCTCCTATAATCTATTCTCAATGCTGCAACCAACGTGATCCTGTTATATTACAAGTCCTATCTGTCCACCCTCCTTGACCCGCAGAGGCTTCCTGTCTCCCCTGCCCAATGTGTCTCCTTAACTGTCTCATATAAAATACCTTTAAATAGCATTTGACCACAGTTTAACATTCTATGATTTACTTACTAGGTCTACTTTTTACTGCTTATCTCTCCCCATTGGAATGTGAGCTCAAAGAGGGTAGGGATTTTCATCTGTTTTGTTTTGTTTTGTTTTTTTTCACGGATACATCCTAACACCTAGAGCAGTGCTCAGTACAAAGTTATTGAAGGAAAGCAATCCTATCTCCATGGTCCTTAGCCCAGGAGGCACTTAATAAATTTTCATCACACGAGTAACTTAGCTCTACCACCTTGATTTTAGAAGGGTTGTACTTTATTTGACAATGTCCAAAGCTCTCCAGCAGAAAGTCATTTTAAAATACAGACACAGCAGAAAAGTGCATGGAAGAGTTGTTTCATGCAAATGAAATGCTGGCAGTACTGCCTTTCACACCTTCACATTTGTTGTTCCAGATGTTTAAAGCCGACTAATTAGCACCAAGACCTCAATCTTGTGGCTTTCATCTAGCCATTTGCTGGGATCCATGTCCAACATAAACATTGTCAGCCCTCACTTGTTTCTCATGCCTCTGCTCCCCCAACCATCTCCTGACTGAGCCCACCTACACCCACACCCAATAGCAAAGAAACAAGGAGAAAGGATGAGAAAGAAGATGAGGTGGTGGCCGTGGAGGAAGAGGGGAATGAGGAAGCTGCCTACCGTGTCTTGTTGCCTACATGCGCCAAGGCAATCTTGCTCAACTCAGCTGGAGTGTCTTGATCACCTGTAAGCTCCCTAAAACCACCGATGCTTGGAACCCGCCCTAGACTTCCTAAGCCAGAAACTCCAATAGTCGGGTCTGGGTGTGTGTGTACATTGCTAACACTAGGCATGGACTATTCTGATGCACAGCCAGAGTTGAGCAATACCCAACAAGGCACTTGACGTTACCTCATTTCATCTTCGAACAGCCACAGAAAGTAGGTATTTTGATCTGCGTTTTATAGATGATGAAGCCAAGTCTCAGAGAAGCCAAAAACTTGCCCAGTGTCACACAGTTACGAAGTGGCAGAAAGAAAGTTCAAATTCAAGCCTGCTAAGCTATACTCTGTCTGCAAGTACAGGCTAAGTCCTAAAGCACCCTGGCAGGGGCAGGCCATGCTGGTGGTCCTGGTAGAACCCAGATGTCAATCACTCTCAGAAATCCAGAAATGCCCCTTGGAGTCAGTGTCTCAAGGACTGCCCACTGGGTGCCCAGTAGACTCAGCAATCCAGCTCATCATCCCTGGGCCCTGGGACTTGGCTTCAGCCTCAGTCCCTGTTCCTAAGCCCTGTCTTCCAGTCCATCTCTGGATAAAGCTATGAGGTGGTCCACCTGGCTGTATGCAGATCTTTAGTACAACCGCATGTTTCCTTAATGGTGTGAGCATCTCAGCCCTGGATTCCCCATCTTCTTGCTATACCTTCTCAATGAGTTTCTGATCCTTCATCTCGTAGAACCACCTACCCCAAATCCAAGCATGAGGCTATATGCATTATGCACTTGTTCATTCATTCATTCATTCACAAAGTATTTCTTGAGCACCCGCCAAGAACTAAAAAGTATCAAGCTCAACAGTCATTGTTCCTTCATGAAAGTTATGGCAGAGACAATGAACAAGTCAATTCACTCTCATGCTTCCATTCTTATAGCCTGTATCTAATTATTTGTTGTAATGGCCATTTACTCCTCCAAGTATTCAACAAATATTTATTCACAAGTATATATGTGGTAGGTACTTTGAAGAAAAAGAGGAGGATTCAGCCTGAGAGATTTACCTGTGAGAGACTGGTTCAGAAGGCTTTGCTGCAATGGACCCATCTACATTGGGACCATCAACTGTGAAGGAGCCAGGTATGGGAACAATGACAAGAAGGGTATCAGAGGAAGAGGGGACAAAATGGATGGATCCACAGGGCAGGAAGGAGCTCTGAGGGGCACGGCAGCAGGATGGTTGGCAGGCACACGGGGGTCAACATGTAGCTTCTAAAAGAAGAGCAGGTGCAATATACAATTTTACGAACAGATACTAAATTAGACTGACTCGCAAAGCCATGAATACTGAAATGGGGCAACAGGAAAGAAAACCAGCAAGGCAGGAAGAAGGCAAAAATAAAGACCTGGATCATTTCTGACTCTTCACGCACTTTTAAACAACCCTTTCTAAGTCATGTTCTGCAAGTTATTTCCTTCACCTCTTCAACAAATTGTCTAGTATGTGCCAACATAGTGTTGTATGCTATTCTAGATGCTGGGGATCCAGTGGCAAATAAGAAAACTCCTTTTCCCGCCACTCATCACTGAACACATTCTGACTGCCCGGTTGGGATCCTTCTTTCCTTCCTTGTCTTGCCAGATGCTTCCTTTGGGGTCTTTAATACAGAATGAGAAGCAGAGAATAGAAGGAGAAGAGAGGCATGGACTACACTAGAAGAGGATGTCCCCCTCCCCCTGCCCACAAAGGATTTTTAAGAAAGAGATAAAGCTGTGGCGTGTGAAGAAAATTAGCAGGAGAGAAAAGCAAGTTTTAAGAAACAGAAATAACATAGCCAACGTGTGTTGAGCTCTTATTACATATATGCCCGGCAATATCCCAAACATTCACATGTATCTTCTCATTTAAACTTCATGATGATGCGCTGAGGTTGAAACTATAAGGCCATCCACTTTACAGAGGAGAAAACTGAGACACAAAGAAGCTGAGTAACTTGCCTAGGGTTACACAGCTGGCAAGTGGCCAAGCTGGGATTTGGACCCTGTTGGGGTAGTTCCAGAGCTCATGCTCTTTATCATTCCCTCGTACTGCACCTTGACCCAAACGGCTCTCGACTATCAAAGCCCTCACATCATTCATAAAATGTAAATGTGAAAACTGCTATCCAGGTTTTCTTCTTCTCTTTCAGACTTTCCATTATACAATAAAACCCAGATTCAAAAAAAAACTGCAGAAAGTAAACACATATCTTAATGAAGCCCTTCAACATGTCCTGTGCTGGTCAATGTGGCTTCCTCTTCACAAACATGACCACAACCCTGACTTTTATAGTAATCATACCCTTGTGTTTGCAGTTTTATCATGTCACCATGCATCCCTAGATACCATAGTATAATATTACTCATTTGTCAATTTTACATGTCTTGTAAAGTCTCTTATATTCCACAGATTCCTTCCTCCTTCCCTTTCTTTTGCCCGCAACTCCTCTGGAAATTTGACCTGTGGAGCTCCTATGTTCAGGATTTGGCAGATTATACACACAGGGGGTATCACCATGTTCCTCTGTCCTGCACATGGGCAGTTGGATCCAGAGGACTCTTCATCCCTGGGTTTTATCTTTTGCAAGACTCTAGGTGTTGATTTGTTCTTTCCTCAAGAGTCATGTGATGTCTGTTTGTCTCTCTGTGACGGTAGCAGCTGTTGATGGTCAATGTTCTATTACTTGAGAGGGGGTTGAAGAATGTAATATTCTACTTCTAGCATTTCTTTTCTCCTCATTAATCCATAATTTTTAAACACATGCTTTCCCTCATCTACTATTTGGTTACTTGGTGGTATCATTCACCTGGGAAAAGCAGAATAAATGATTATTTCCCTTCATCTACCAATTGTCACAAAAAGAATTGCTTCCCTATCATATTCTAAAGGGGATCATTTTTTTTTAAATAGCATCATGAAGGGGCGCCTGGGTGGCGCAGTCGGTTGAGCGTCCGACTTCAGCCAGGTCACGATCTCGCGGTCCGTGAGTTCGAGCCCCGCGTCGGGCTCTGGGTTGATGGCTCAGAGCCTGGAGCCTGTTTCCGATTCTGTGTCTCCCTCTCTCTCTGCCCCTCCCCCGTTCATGCTCTGTCTCTCTCTGTCCCAAAAATAAATAAACGTTGAAAAAAAAAAATTAAAAAAATAAATAAATAAATAAATAGCATTATGAAGCCATGGATTTAAAGTTATTTGATGGGTTCCAATTAATTTTAATTATTATCCTTTTCAAAGCTCAAAATTTCCCTTTGTTGGCCACCAGAAGTCTCTTCAAGTTGGTTCTGGAGTGTTTTTCACATAATCCTGGTGGTCTTTGATAAGTGTTCTCACTATCTAGTATGACAAGATGTTCCAGACACATCTTCATTTCCCACCCCAGACCTGGAAATAGCTATTTCTCTAGATTCTTTTAGGGGGAAATGATATTTCAAGACTACAGTCTGGGCACCAGAGATGCTCATTTACCAGATGGTCATTGTTTCTAGGCCTTTTCAGCGAGCAGAGCTAGAAAATCTGTGCACATGCACACACATACACACATACAATACACACACAACATACTTTTTTGTATGCACGATAGACTCAATAAAAAGGGTGTTTTGGTAAAATTCTGCATTTTGTCCCTCACTTTGTTTGCCCAGACCCCGCCCCCCACCACCCCGAGCATAGCCCCCTAAAAGGGCTATTGATATGAAGCCCACCTCAGTATTTTGGAGGCTTTGAGGAAAAAGAAAGAAGTTCTTCTTCAACTCAGATTTAGGGATCCAGCTCCCATTTCAATGTTATTTATTTTCTCTTTCATATATTTGTTCAGAAAAATCTCTGTTCACCCATACCATTTTATGAAGTCTATTTATATATTCCAAATGTCAAAATTTCATCAAATAATCCTTTTGGGGGGACTGTTTCAGATGCAAGCTGTTGCAGAAAAGAAGAGGAAACATTATCCCAGAGGCCAGCCCACCTGCCCTTTGCTCTAGCTTTGTGAGTTTGCCAGTTGCAAGTCCAAACCAAAGAAGGAGCTGCATAGATTGCTAACAACACATCTTGTTACAAAGGAAATTAACAAGAATATGGCCCTGAATCCAAATTTGGCTTAAGCACTAGGCTATAGAAGGACAAGTACAAAAGACTTTTGAGAAGCACTAGATTAAGAAAGGATTTAATCTATAATGAAAAGCATAAAAATAGGACAGCATATGCGAAAGAGTCAAGGGCAAATATTCTGTTTCTGTCATACTTCCCAATGGAAATAAAGGAAAACATTTGCTGTAACACTTGTGTGATCATGAAGACAGGTCTAATGTTTCAAGTAGCACATGGAGTAACACATGCAAAAGTCCTTTCCATGTTGCAATACGCAATGCAAATGAACTAACTATATTATTATTAAATGTTATTTAATTAAATTCAAAGATTCTTTCACAAATTATCTTGACCAAGTCTATGTGTTTCTACATGTTGTTTTTAAATGAAAGGCAAAGGAACGTCAGAGCATTAGGCTGCCTGCTTCTGAGTGCCTGCAGGGAGGCCAATAATATGACTCTGTGATCATCATTATCTTCATAAAAAGAAAGGTGTAGAGGTTGAAACAGGGCCAGCCTCCTGGGCTTCCCACTGACAAAAAGCACAAAGGCAAAAATCTTCCCATCCTCACAAGTCCATACATGCCTTTCATTGTTTACCAGAACTCAGGCCACAGGGTGTTTAGATATAGGTGCCATGTCTCAGGAAAGTTCCAGAAAGTCCGCTGCCCTGAGGCGGGATGCTGGGGACCTGAGCACAATGAAGGGAAGGCATTTGTGATGCTTCAGAGAAACTAAAAATGAATGAGAGTTTTTGAGAGACAAACCAAGTGAAAGACTGTCAGATCTCCTGTGGGCCTCTAATTATGCAGGTTTATGTGTGGGAATCCCAGCTACACTAGAGGTAAATGAGAGTTATCCTATCAAAGAGATTATTCTTCTCTAGAGGGGACAGAATGATGAAGTACCTGCAAAATAAGTGGGGGAATGCTATAATTATGTTTATGGATTAAGCTGGAATAATATCTTTAAAGATGCTTCAAAAATTATTTTGTCTAGATCCGTATCTCTCTAATCTGTGGACCCGTATGGCCTCCTTTCCAATCCACAGGGATCTACTTGTCAAGTTATGTTAACCACTACCGCCCTTTGCACCACACAATGAGTTTTCACTGAATTTGTTCTAATGCTATTAAGAAAGAATTGGCAAATATGGTGCCCAAAAATAGGAAGTGTAATTATTCCAGTTATACAATTTACTTAGTTTTCCTCTGCTGTGAGAGGAATAACAAATGAGACAGTTAAACTGAAGTATCTGACTCACAAGACAGATTCCCTTCCTTTCTCAAATGGAACATCATGATTGGAGACAAACAAACACTTAAATTTTAAAGTACGAATTTCAGATAGGTTGCCTCAACCCAACTGCAGCCTTCTCTCAGTCTCTTTCAATCTCTCTCTCCCTCCCCACCCCCACACTCTCTCTTCAATTGGACTCAACTCAACTCAGTTCAATTCAATTCAATTCAATTCAGTGTTTCAGGAGCATTGAAATTCCTTCTCTAGAAAAGGGCATGAATGTACCATCAAGGATATCACCATTGGTATGCAGAGCTCTCATGTCCTAGCTCCAGTACAATCAGACCCTTTAATCCGCAGAGAATGGGAGTTTTCGTGTCATTTCAGAAGAACTTTGTTTTCTGAGGAAGCACCAGTGGAGATGCCTCAGGGCCTCAGAATTCTCAGCCTGGATAGGAACCCAAATATCCGTTGGCTTTCCATTTATGTCCTTGGCACCTCAACTTCTGGCTCCCTGCCCCTCTGTCCTGGTTCCAACTTGGCCATCCTTTCCTCAGTGTCCATGTCAGTAAGCATCAGAAGCAACTGCCTATTTCTGACTCCAGGGCCCTGTTCTTGGGTCTGAGAGTTCCCAGTCCATCCGCTCTTTCCTGCCCCTGCCCCCCACCCCCGCCTCCTGACCATGAGAGCCCTAGATGCTCAGCTCTAGCAGGATTCAACCCTTATAATTCTAATAGGAATTAATGCATTGGATTGTAGCAGCCATCTGTTTTGGGGGAATGTACTTTGTTTTAATGTTTATTTATTTATTTTGATAGACAGAAAGCTAGAGGGGAAAGAAGGGCAGAGAGAGAGGGAGACAGAATCCCAAGCAGGCTCTGCACTGTCAGTGCAGAGCCCGATGCAGGGCTCGAACCCACGAACCATGAGATCATGACCTGAGCTGAAATCAAGAGTTGGACATTTAACCGACTGAGTTGCCCAGGTGCCTTAAGGAAGGTAGTATTTTTACAGCTATTTCACAATTACAATGCCATGGGCCCCAGGTATGATGGACTTCTGCTACTTAAGAAGACATAAACACACACAGACAACAAGCATGCTTTGGCACAAAAGGAAGGAATATGTTAAATGGGCAATCAAAGTCTGCTCCAGAGAGAGAAGTGTAGAAAAGGCTCATTTGGCTTTAGGGAGATTTTTTCAGTGTATTACAGCAATAGAAGGCTGCCCTCTCAAAGTTAAAAAACAGAACCAGAAGCACTGAGAACTTGTAACAAGTTCATTGAAGTGGTATTTAAATAAAATCTGCAAAGTTAACTTTGGTTGAAGAAAAAAAGTATGTGAAAAGAGGCTAA
Source organism: Puma concolor (assembly GCF_028749965.1). Classification (NCBI taxonomy): domain Eukaryota; kingdom Metazoa; phylum Chordata; class Mammalia; order Carnivora; family Felidae; genus Puma; species Puma concolor. Next base: position 49,574,745 of record NC_141672.1, read on the forward strand.
ATCATCCTATGCACAAGTCAGAAAAAAGGAATGGGTGTACTTCTTTTATGGATAGAAAACCTCAGCTATCCGGAGCCCTCAGTCTTGTAGAACAGGTCAGACCAAGAAGCTGAGAAGGAAGTGAACGAGCTTTCTGATGGTACAGCCATAACCTTGAGCACGCTGAGCCCTTGGGGACAGGTACAAAGCTTGCTGGAAAAGAGACAGGACAAAGAAACCCAGCAAACTAGGGGTCATTTGTGGAAGGGCAGGGGAGGAACAAAGGGAATCATGACAGGGGCACCTGGGTGGCTCAGTCGGTTAAGCGTCAGACTTCGGCTCAGGTCATGATCTCACAGTTTGTGGTCCGAGCCCCGCATCGGACTCTGTGCTGACGGCTTGGAGCCTGGAGCCTGTTTCGGATTCTGTGTCTCCCTCTCTCTCTGTCCCTCCCCCATGCATGCTCTGTCTCTCAAGAATGAATAAACGTTAAATAAATAAATAAATAAATAAATAAATAAATAAATAAATAAATAAATAAATAAAAAGAAATCATGACAAATCAGACACTAGAATAGACCTCAGAAAAGAGAGTCAGCCAGAAAAGTTTAAGATGAAACAGCTCCTCAGGGTAACGTCCTTGACCGTGAGTTTAGGAGATTACTATGCTATTACATTTGTGGGTTGAAGCAGAAGGGGAAATTCTCAAGGCCATCAGTGGGGCACCAGAAGTGCCTCCCAACAAGGACAGTCAAACAATCTCAAAGATCATTTGCTAGGTGTGCAGTTCAGTTTCCCCATCTGCAAAATGGGGCTAATAATAGCACCTCTCTCAGTTAAGTTGTTGGAGTACCTACACAACAGTGCCTGGCACATAGTAAGCATTCAGTAAACATGATCTCTCTCTCTCTCCATATATATATATATATATACATATATATATATGTATATATATATATATATAGTCATATATATATGTGTATATATATATATAGTCACATATATATAGTGATATATCATAACACTATAATACTTGTGTTACCACCATTGAGAACTAGATCATTGACATATAATATTGTATTTACACAAATGACACTATGCATTAGATGTTTTATAGGTCCTCTCCTCCAGCATAGGATCCGCTGAAACACGATAAGCAGAAATACACAAAATTATATAAAACGACACTATAATAGAACAGGCTCAGCATTATGTGACTTGTATAAGGCAAGTACAAGAAAATGCTGTTTGAGAATTGTTAACTGATTAACCTTGTATCATATTAGAACTCAGACATGTTTACTGTTTAAATTCTGAATAGATCCTTAAATTATACAAAGTTAGGAGCACACCACATATAATTTTAGCTGGAGAGAAAAACATCAGAGGGCTCAGACTCTCGTTCATAAGGGAGCCTGTTTTGTTATACAAAAGGCAGAGTCAAACTGGTGTATAAGGAGCCAGCCTGAGGGTCAGTACCAGGATTTTGAGGAAGCACCCAGAAGCTAAGCTCCAGGAAAAGATCAAAGCCAAATGTTGAGACCCAGACAGACTGCTGAAAGTCTTGCTTGTCATTCCAGACCGCTCTTTATACAGCAGCTCTTGAGTTGACCACGAGGCACAGTAAAAGATCCACCCACGTATTAGGGTTCTCCAAAGAAACAGAACCAATAGGATTGGTACATAGAGGGGGAGAGAGAGATTTATTTAAAGAGTCATGCTCATATGATTATGGAGGCTGGCAAGTCCAAATCTGTAGGGTAGGCTGGCAGGCTAGAGATCTGGGAAAATACAAATGTTGCAGAATTCTCCCTCCTTCTGGGCAGATCAGTCTTTTTTATTAAGGTCTTCAAGTGACTGGACAAGGCCCATCCACATTCTGGAAAGCAATCTGCTTTAGTCACAGTCTATTGACTTAAATGTTAATATCATCTAACACTAACTTCACAAAGACATCTAGAATAATGTTTGACCAAATATGTGGGTATCATGGTCCAGCCAAGTTGACACATAAAATTCACCACTACAATCCACACTCAAGCAATTAGGAGGCCACCCTCTGAATCGCAGCACCTAGACTAAGGCTCTGGAAATGATCACAATCTCTAGAAATGATCTCAAGAATTAAAGCTAAGGAAGCTCCTGTCTCTGAACTTCTGGTAGGGCAGAAATATCCTATCAGTACGCAGCTTCCTGAAACATACGTGTCTTTCAACATACTGGTTCTAGTGTTTCAGCTCAAGACAATACACTAAAAGGCTAGGAAGGGCTGGCACAAAGCTCAGCATTGGTGATTGGGAAATTTTTTTTTAAATCAGAAACTAATTTATGAATAGATGTTGTCCTTTAACATTTAAAAATTCCCATGAAAAAAACAATTTGATTCCCATGAAACTGGCTTTGTTGAGGACCATTTGCCAGGCTGGTTAAGTTTGTGTGTTTAAGAAGGCAGACAGGGGGCGCCTGGGTGGTTCAGTCGGGTGAGCGTCAGACTTCAGCTCAGGTCATCATCCCACGGTTTATGGGTTCAAGCCCTGTGTTGGGCTCTGCGCTGACATGTCAGAGCCTGAAGCCTACTTCAGATTCTGTGTCTCCCTCTCTCTCTCTCTGCCCCTCCCCTGCTTGTGCTCTGTCTCTCTCTGTCTCTCAAAAATAAATAAATATTTTTTAAAATAAAAAAAAAATAATAAGGCAGACAGGCTGACTCTGGGATGTGTTCAGTCTGCAATGCCCATCAAATAAGACCTTCAATGAGTAGAAATTATCTTGGAAGAATGAAGGTATCAGATATTTACTTTCTACCAATGGGGCACATCAATAGGCAAAGAACACAGCAAAATATCTTGTATGTATTCAAATGTTGAGGGAACTGAAGCAAAACAATTTTTAGCAAATTCTTTCATTGCTCTGCACCTTAATAAACAGGTAATTTACTAAGAAAGGGCCTATCGAGGAGTTGCCAAAATATTTGATTTACTTTATAACGTTTAAGTCACTCTGTGGAACAATCACAGTTTTATTCAAAATACAAAACATTAACGCCTTAGACTGTGCAGCCATTCATTCTCATTTTGGCAATAAAGGTTCTCAGCACCCGAGACACTGTCGGTTGAACCTTAAGGAAAGCTTATATAGAATTGCGGTCTGGCATCCTGACAGCAAATGTCAAAGCTTCCTTATGAAGATAAAACCTTTTTAATCTTTAGAGTAAGCACCCTGCAAGCCCTACTGTACATTCTTGAGATGTTGAAATATAGTCCTCTGTCTTTCTCCATGAAATAAACAGGGTGGGGTAAAGCTGATAGGCGCTGCCTTTGGATCCTGATCTGATCCCTCTGGAGCAGGAATGCAAATAGCCTACTGCTCCACATCATGCTGTCAAGTCAAAGGCTCCTGACACAGCTGGGAGGGGGACTTCTAACCTGGGGTTACTGACCCACTTTGCAGGAAAGTGACCACCTTTATGTTCATCAGGACCTCTGTCCCTACATGAGCAGGGAACGGCACTGCAACTACACGAGGCTTCATCTGTGCATAAAAGAAAGAACCTGGACTCAGGAAGTAACAGAGTTTCCAGTACTTGCCAGGATCCTCAATGTTCTTTACATAGTTTGGAGGTGTTGTGTCTCATTTGTGAGTTGTTTTAATGGTTGCAAAGTTCACCCATAAATATTCAGGGCACCTTATACTTATCCTACATAATAGCTAACTCCTTAGGGAAAATCTCCCAGAGCCATCATTCACAAAGTGTTTTCCAGAAAGCACCATGTCATCAGAAATCAAGGTCACTTGGGGGAAGAGGAGGAAGGATTCTGAGATTAATTTCAGAAAAACATGATTAAATAAAGTTCAATAGTTCTCTACTGCAGGACTTCTCAGAGCCCTTTAAATGCTAACATGGGTTGCCATTTGTGTGTTTTGTGTGTGCACTGTGGGGTGTTGTATGTACTGTGTGCCTGTTGCATGCATTGTGTACATTGTATCACAGAACTTATGTTTTTCAAGGTATATTCAGAGTATAAACTGGAAAATACAATTTATTTAACCTTAACTTTTTGAATGTACTTAAGCTTTATTTTTGTTTTCTGCACTTAAAAAATCAGTATACTTTTAAACTAGATGAAATAGTTCATTACAACATAGCTATTTCTTATTTATCAGAATTTTTGGTAAGCTTGTATAAAAGAAACTTCTACTAAATACATACAATTTCCTGGGCACCTGGGTGGCTCAGTCAGTTAAGCAACCAACTTCAGTTCAGGTCATGATCTTGGCTCATGAGTTTGAGCCCCTCCTCAGGCTCTATCTATGCTGACAGCTCAGAGCCTGGAGCCTGCTTCAGATTATGTGTGTGTGTGGGGGAGGGGGGCGGTGGGGGGGTGTGGGTGTGTGTGTGTGTGTCTGTCTGTCCCTCCCCTGCTCATGCTCTGTTTCTCTGTGTCTCTCAAAAATAAATAAACATCAAAAAAAAATGTTTTAAATACATAAAATTTGCCATCAAGTCTGCAATCCACTTGAAAAGTATTCAGCAAAAAACTGAATATATCAAGCCTTGATGCTAATAATTCAATGAAATGCAGTTTTTAAAAATAATATTCTGTTCTTAACAGAATGGGGGAGGGGAAGGAAAAAAAAAGTTAGGGACGGAGGGAGCCAAACCATAAGAGACTCTTAAAAACTGAGAACAATCTGAGGGTTGACGGGGGGGGGGGGGGGGGGGGGTGGGAGGGTGGGTGATGGGTATTGAGGAGGGCACCTGTTGGGATGAGCACTGGGTGTTGTATGGAAACCAATTTGACAATAAATTTCATATTAAAATTTTTTTAATAAAAAAATAATATTCAAAGAAGAAATAAAGCACTAATGAAAGAGTAGTAATCATACTTCAAATATTCCTATACAAACATAAATTATAAGAACATTTAAATATAGGGGCACCTGGGTGGCTCAGTCGGTTAAGCGTCATGATCTTGCAGCCCGTGGGTTTGAGCCCTGCATCGGGCTCTGTGCTGACAGCTCAGAGCCTGGAGCCTGCTTCAGATTCTACGTCTCCTCTCTCTGCCCCTCCCCTGATTGCACTTTGTCTCTCTCTCTCAAAAATAAATAAACATTAACAATTTTTTTTAAATATACAAATGCAGAGCATCAATACAACATTATTCATTCTACCATGACTCAAACCTTGACATTGCACAATTCCTAAAACTTTAGCCATTCTAAAGCTAATTTCCAAGAAGTGCCTAAAATAATTTTAATATTGTATCCAACGTCTTTCTTGTCCTTTCTTGGCACTTTATTCTTTCACTTGATCTTGGTTTTCTTTTCAGCCAATCTCACCTGTCCAACACTACCTGAGCAAATATGGTGACATATAAAGGTAAATCATGATTAACTTGCTGAACTACAGAAGGTCACTCAATGCCTACTTCCCATCAATCAACTAACAGCAAGGGTCCAAATCTGGTACTCTCACAAGGCTCAACCACTCTTTTCTAATATTTCAAAAGCTAATGGAAATTGCATTAACTGTAACATCAAATGTCATTGCTTTTAGCCAAATTATATTAATTATAATTATTATGTTACTACTGCAAACTGATCAGAAGCTCTGTGTGTCTAATTAAGCAGAAATAGATGGGGAAGTGAATGATTACTTAACAAATTCAGTTAAAGTGATAGACAAAAATCTTCCAAACTTGGGGTACGTGGAGAAAAGAAACGATGAAAATGTTTAGCATTATGGAACTAAAAATGCCCCACCTCTGCTGACAATGAAAAACGCTTGCTGAGAACTTACTAGTGTCATGTGCCATGCTAAGTAACTTACATGCATTATTTCATTCAATCCTCAACACCCTGAAGTAGGTACTATTTTAATAGTTAAGGTAACAGGCTCAGAGGGGTTAAAATTTGCCAAGGCTGTATAGCTAGTAAGTAGCAGAGCTGAGATTTAAACCCACTCTCTTGCATGCTACCGGGATAAGGAGACAGTACTGCATTTCTGTTGCTGAGTAACAAATTACTACCAGCTTGGTAGCCTAAAACAACATCCATTTATTCTCTCAGTTTCTACAGGTGAGAAGTTAGGCATGGCTTAACTGGGTCCTCTGCTCAGAGTCTCTCAAGGCTGCAGCGTAGCTGTCAGCCCAGCTGCATTTTTTTCTGGAGTGTGGGGGCCTTTGCCCTGTTCCCATGGTTTCTAGCGTAATTCAGTTTCTTGTAGATGAAGGACTGAAGTCCCGGTTTTCTTGCTGGCTCTCACCCGGGTACCATTCTCAGCCTCTAGAAGCTGCCCACAGTTCATTGCCATGTGGTAGCTTACTTCTTCAAGGCCAGAAGGACAATCTCTCTCTCTGGAATCTACTACAATGGAGTCTTATATAACAATGACCATAGAGGTGACTATTACTGTTGCCATATCCCATTTGCTAAAAGCAATTCATAGGGTTTTACAACTGTGACTCACTGGGCTCATCTTAAAATTGTGCCTACTACAGGTACCAGTGTTCTATTCCTAATTATTTTATTTATTTAACTGATGATTATTTTCTGCATAAGGGTTAACACTACATGGAAACATCAAAGCATTCAGGTTGGCCACAGCTCATACAATTGACAACAACAGAAATCAAATGATAGATTATACAATATGGATCCTCAAATTCCATAAGTCTGAGGACTTTTGTGTCTACAGTAAATCTGAAATTTCATTGTTACATAATTTGAGATCAGTGTTAGATAAATTCCCAGTGAATGAAGAATATTATTTAGCAGATAACACTTACAACTAATTTTCAGTCTATCAGTGAACTTCGTATACAATAAGTAAGGAACATTTAAGTGCTGAGTTTTTCGAACCAGTAACTAAATAAACCAACACTGAGCCGCCATTTTATAACTGCTGAACTGAAACCTAAGGAAAAAGTTTTCATGGCAACCTCCAGAGCTGGGAAGGTTGAGGTGACCCAGTTGCTTACAGGCATAACCATTGGTGAGATCGTCAAGGGGTACATTCCTTCTGTACAGCAATATCGTGCTGGCTTTGTTACTCAAATTCTCTTCAGGCTTACAAGCAGGATATGTGAACAAACTGTTAGCAGGTATAAAATTTTATTACAGAGAACCATGGGAAAGTTCAGCAAAAGGGGGAATTATCCATCAGCACCATAGATACTCAGGGACCTCAGCTGACTGACTGCAATGTCCAGCCAGCTTCACAGATAATCAGTGCCATTTGCTCACCCTTGCTCCAGACAAAACAACAGCCTTTAGCTGAGTGGACTTTTCTTTGATCATATTATATGTATATATATTTTTTAAATAGGGGACTTGGCTGGTTCATGTAGCACTGCATGGTTAGGAGGGATTTAATGGGTACAATTTCTCCCAGTCTCCCAGGGGTGATTGGTTCCCTCACACCATGCCCACACAGCATAGCCTTCAGTTTTGAATCTGGCCCAGGTCCAGTAGGTAGGAGCCAGTTAATAGGAAACTCTACCCCCTAAGAGAATATGAACTAATTAGTGACTATAGCCATGACAAAAAGTTGGGAGGCCACTGTCTTAAAAGATGGATGTGTATGTGAATGGTCTTCAAATATGTATGACTATCCTCTTTAGTCCAAGTGGTTCAAATGAGGATGTATAAATCAAACGCTATACAAAAATTTTAATCTCTTTGACTCTTTGAGGGTCTGTGACCTGAGAATTTGCCCTAAGGAAAAAAAAATATCGACATCAAAGGAGGAAAAAAAAAGTGTGTTTGAAGATATGTAAACTGAGAACAAACTGAGGGTTGATGGGGGGTGGGAGGGAGGGGAGAGTGGGTGATGGGTATTGAAGAGGGCATCTTTTGGGATGAGCACTGGGTGTTGTATGGAAACCAATTTGACAATAAATTTCATATATGTAAAAAAAAATGAAGATATGTTATGGTATTGTTTATAATAAGTCCAAATCAGAAACAACCTAAATGCCCAATAAGAGAGGATAAAGACCCAAATAACCTAATAAAATAAACACTAAACAAATAAACAAGTAAATATGTTGTATGCTGCTATGGGCTGTTTTGTGTCCCCAAGAAAACATGTGTTAAAGTCCTAATTCAGAATGTGACCTTATTTGGAAACAAGGATAATTGCACATGGATTCATTAAATTAACTGAGGTCAAATGGAACAGGGTGAACCTTCTTCACCTAGTATGACTGGTAGCATTTTATGAAGTAGGAAAGAGACACGGAGGGAAGGCAGCCATGTAAAGATGGAGGCAGAGACTGAGTGTTGTATCTACATCCATGGAATGCCAAGGGTTGCCAGCCATCACCAGAAGCCAGGACAGAGGCACGGAACAGAATCTAGGAACCCTCAGAAGGAACCAACCCTCCCAGCACCTTGATTCCAGACTTCAAGCCTCCAGAAGCAGGAGAGAATAAACTTAGGTAGTTTCAAGCTACCCTATTTGTGGTATTTTGTTACGGCAGCCGTAGGAAACTAATACATATGCTCCATGGAGAAAGTAATATGGAGAATAATAAAAACAGGAGTGTGGACAGGAAGTATTGGGTGGGAAGATAGCTCTTCATATAGTTCAGGGAGAACTGTCAAAGGTAAGATGGTATTTGACCAGAAATACCAGAAGCAAGGAGGAACAAGACAGGCAGCTATCTGTGGGGAAGAACCTATCAGGTTAGGATACACCCAGGCAAAGTTCCAAAGGGAGAGCAAACTGGACACCTGTGTGGCTGGAGCAGGGTGGACGTGGGCCAGAGGGGTGGGGGTAGAAGCACTGATGGTTTGCGGCGGCTTTTACTAGCAGTGAGTTTGGAATACCCCTTCGAGGCTTTTGAACAGACCGATGACAGTATCTGATTACTGTGTTGAGCATCAACTGTCAGGGTCTAGAAAAGAATCAGGATGAAGACCCATTCGGTAGCTTTTTTTTTTTTTTTTTTTTTTTCTTAATTTTTTTTTTCAACGTTTATTTATTTTTGGGACAGAGAGAGACAGAGCATGAACGGGGGAGGGGCAGAGAGAGAGGGAGACACAGAATCAGAAACAGGCTCCAGGCCCTGAGCCATCAGCCCAGAGCCCGACGCGGGGCTCGAACTCACGCACCGCGAGATCGTGACCTGGCTGAAGTCGGACGCTTAACCGACTGCGCCACCCAGGCGCCCCATTCGGTAGCTTTTGAAATCATCCAACCAGGGGATGAAGGTGGTTTGGGCCAGGGTGGTTGCAATGAAGATGAGATGAAAGGTGAGTTCTGATTCTAAACATTCTTGAAGGGAAGAGCTGGTAGGTTTTGCTGAAGGACTGGATGTGTGATATAAATGAGTCAAAGAAAACATCAGACCAAGTTGGAGGCCCGCCGTAGGTCAAGGATGGAGACCTTGCTAAGATTGGGACCTGGGGTGCAGGTTCATTAGAGTTTAGCTTTAGACCTACTAAGTTCAATACATTCATGAGTCATGGAGATGCCACAGAGATGGCCGAAAGGCAGTTGTACTTATGTTTAGCTCTAAAGATAGAACTGGGGAGCCGGCAGTACATGCATGGTATTTGAGGCCACGGTAATGGATGGGATCACTGGGCACGAGAGTACAGCTGGAGAAGAGAGGCAGCCTGAAGCCTTAGGACTGAACTCTGGGGCACTTCCCACTGTTAGATACTGGAGAAGTTCAGGGCGCCTGGGTGGCTCAGTTGGTTGAGCGTCCAACTTTGGCTCAGTTCATGATCTCTTGGTCGACACGATCGAGCTCCATGTCAGGCTCTGTGCTGATAGCTCAGAACCTGGAGCCTGCTTCGGATTCTGTGTCTCCCTCTCTCTCTGCCCCTCCCACGCTCATGCTCTGTCTCTCTCTGTCTCAAAAATAAATATAACCATTAAAAAAAATTTTTTTAAAGAAATTGGAGAGGTTCTGCAGAAATTTAGAAGATTCTAAGGTGGAGAACCGAGAGAGAGAGAGAGAGAGAGAGAGAGAGAGAGAGAGAGAGAGAGAGAAAGCTGTCCTAGCAGCTAAATGTAAAAAAAATTCAAGAAGAGAATGGTGAAATATTGTACAGCCATTATAAATAATGTATTCTCATCTTAATGTTACAGGAATAGGTTGAGGTGATGTGGAGTGAAAAAAATGAGGACTCCAGAGTGTACTGACCAAAGTGTTAATTTTGTTCAAAGAAAATTACGTAGGCATAGAAAAACAGAATGAAGCTATAGCGATGCAAACTGTTACTTCTAATTTCCACTAGAGGATGACTTTTGTTTTCTGTTTTTAGAGCAATTTCCAAGTTTTCACCAAGAACCTATTTTTTCATAAATGTATATATGAAATTTCTTAAAATCTAATAGCAAAGGACTCTGGATTCAGTGTTTTAAAAATGAAACTATGTAACACTTGGAAAGTCTTCTAAGCAAAACAGTAGAAACTTGTTGACATATCATGTGGTTAAGTGTTTTTTGGTTGATTTCAGTTTGCTGTCTTCTCCAAAAAAATAAAGCATGGAAGTATTTTTTTAATGTTTATTTATTTTTGAGAGCGAGAGAGAGAAAGAGAGAGCATGAGCAGGGGAGGGGCAAAGAGAGAAGGAGACACAGAATCCTAAGCAGGCTCCAGGTTCTGAGCTGTCAGCGCAGAGCCCTACACGGGGCTTAAACTCATGAACTGTGAGATCATGACCTGAGCCGAAGTAGGACACTTAACCAGCTGAGCCACCCAGGTGCTCTAAAAACAGGCAAGTATTGAGATTTTTTTCATTTGCATTGTAATTATCTCTTTTCAGAAAGGTGCAGTGTAATTAAAATAGAATCTGATTATTTTTAATTCACATAAATGATCATTTCTACAGATATGTAGAAGCTGGGTTTCCATTTTTAAATGTTAGGGTTTTAGCAAAATAACTCAGACAGAGAAAGACAAATACTATATGATCTCACATCTATGTGGAAGCTAAAAAAACTGAACTCCTAGAAACAGAGAACAGATTGGTGGTTGCCAAAGGTCAGGGTTCCAGAAGGTAGGCAAAATGGGTAAAGGGAATCAAAAGGTACAAACTTCCAGTTATAAAATAAATAAGTCACGGGGATATCATGTACAGCACTGTGACCAGAATTAATAATAGTGTATCGTATACTTGAAAGTTGCTAAGAGAGCAGATCTTAAAAGTTTTTATCTCAACAATAAAAAAAAATTATGTAACTATGTGAGGTGATGGCTGTTAATTAAACCTAATGTGGTGATCATTTTTGCAGTATATACATATATCAAATCATTATGTGGCACACCTTAAACTTATACAATGTTATATGTCGACTATATCTTAGTAAAACTGGAAAATAAAATAAAATAAAATTTAAAAACAAAAAACAAAAGCAAAACACAAATGTTAGGGTTTCAATGTAACCTTAAGCCTTAATAAGTTTGTTTCCTTGTTTTCTGGTATTAAATGAGCTTGATGAACCCTCCATGCTCCCTAGTGTGCTTGTAGGACTATTAGAGTAAATCACATACAGTGGTCTCACCGCCTGTCTGTGGCAATATGTTCTAAGACCGCCTCCCCCCCCCCCCCCCAGTGGATGCCTGAAACCATGGATAGCATTGAACCCTATGGTTTTTCCTGTACATGTATAACAAAACTGATTTATCAAACAGGCAAAGAGATGAATAATGTTAATAATAATAACAAACTAGCAGGGGCACCCGTGTGGCTCAGTGGGTTAAGCATCCGACTTCAGCTCAGGTCATGCTCTCATGGTTCAGGAGTTTGGGCCCCGAGTTGGGCTCTGTGCCAACAGCTCAGAGCCTGGAGCCTGCTTTGGATTCTGCATCTCCCCCTCTCTCTCTGCCCCTCCCCCACTCGTGCTCTCTCTCTCTCTCTCTCTCTCTCTCTCTCTCTCTCTAAAATAAATAAACATAACAAAATTAATAATACACTAGAACAATTACAATGATACACTATAATAAAAGTTATGTGAATGTGGTCTCTCTCTCCAAAATCATCTTATTGTCCTGTACTCAGCCTCCTTCTCTCTGTGATGATGTGAGATGATGAAATACCTATGTGCTGAGATGAAGCGAGGTGAATGACACAGCCATTGTGACATTGAGTTAGGCTACTTATGGCCTTCCGATGATACGTCGGAGGAGGATCACCTACTTCCATACTGCGGTCAACCGCGGGTAACTGAAACTGTGGAAAGCAAAACCACAGATAAGGAGGGGAGGGACTACTATAGGGCTACTGTAGGGTAATGGTGGGACTGAAGAGAGAAGGTGGGCAACCCTTCACCAGCCTCCTCCGGGCTCTGGCCTCACTTGCAGCAGCCAACACTAACAGCAATAGATGGTTTAAACCAGTCAGTTTGCTTTTAATGCCCAAGAGTGGCCACACTATCTCTGTAGATAGTCCCGGGGGAAACAGCTCCTCCTTGGCAGGGGAAGGAGGGCTGGTTTCCAGCCAGGCCCCAGAAGTGCAGGTTTAATTTCTGAGGCTGGTCGTAAGACAGGAGCCATGTTACCCTGTTATTAGCCTGGTGGAGCCAGCATTTGAGCTGAGCTCTGCCCACCCTGAGGCCCTGTCCGGGCATGTGCTGGAAGCCTCTTTGAACAGCTTCGAATAACAACATTTTATGTCTCAAAATACCACAAGCAATTGAGGGCAGTCTGGACTCAGCAGGCTGCACATTTATTTAAGCAGTTTATCCCGGATTCTCTTAGCAAAAAGCAGGGTAGGGGAGAGGAGAAGAGGTTGACGAAGAGAAGTGACAGATGCAGTTATAAAGTTCCAAACATACCCCTTTCCTCTGAAGTTAATTCCTCAATAAAACATGCACACAACTCAAAAGCAAACAACACACAGAGCTGACCTCTACCCTAGGAATTAGGAATAAGGTTGGATTTATGTGTCATACACTGGAAGTAGACGGTTTTTCATCCGAGAGAAGGCTAATAAGCAGAACGAGATAACCCTTGGCTATCTCTCTGAAATACTAGGTTCCCTAAGAAGGCATTCTCCCTACCAGGGGAAAGAGATGGGATTTGGAATCTGTAATATGATCAGCCTCTTACTGAAGTGTTTGCGTTCCTTAACCATTCAGAGACCCAACTCATTTCCTATTTCTGTAAAATGTGGGCTAATCAGATCCACAGCCAGACTGGCTGTGAGGACCAAACACTATAAGCACAGTAGGCTTTTCTTTGTTCTAACATTCACTGTGTGCTACATTATGTGAGCAGGGCCACTGCCCACGTGCCCTCTAGGACCACCTTAGCTCTCACAGCGGTTGTTCCATAAGCATAGGGTTCTCTCCTTCCCACCACATGCCCACCTCTCACCCACCAACTTCAATGCCATGAAAGTCATGGCAATCCACGGCTGCTTCCTCATTCACCCTGCTTCTCTCAGTCAGCTCTTGCCGTCCCCCTTCCTACTTGCATTTCCCAGTACTCGGGAATTCTGAATCAATCTGTAATTCCTCTTCCTAGAATCCTTCCCCAAGAGTTCTGATCACATGTAAAACAAGTTTAGCCATTGTGCAAATTAGTTCTATGGCCAAGTTCCTAACACAGTCTAGTAAAAGCCAAGGGTGGGACTGGGAAAATGAAGTCAGTGTGACAGCCCCATGGTGAGTAGGAGGGTAGGAAGGCTGTGTGATCCAGAGGAAAAACACTAGGCCTGACAGTCAGAGGACCACAGGCCCAGTCCTAGAACTGCTGTGGGTCACATATTTAACATCCTCGGGTTTCTGGATCCCCACAGAGGAGGTCAGACATGGCAAATAGGTGGCACTGGTGACAATATTTACTCACTCCTCCCATACCCATGGCAAACATCCCTGATCAATCAGTCTATTCTTTCCTGCAAAACCCACGCTAGACCCAGCACTCTGGGCAGCCACCGTCATGTAACTGGAGTTAGCACAGGAGAAAAAAATCTCTTTGGTGTCCCTGAGCTACAATCTAAAATCTCCCTTAGTATTTGGACATTCTTTGCTTCTGTGATGTGAATTTCCTCAAAGTACAGGTTTGCTGATTGAGGAGCATCACCAGAAAAAGGGGAATCAGGACTTCCTAGAAATCAGCCATATATGCCTATGGTCTAGTGCCCCTTTATACTTGTAGCTCTGGGCAGACTCCAGAATGGTCCTGCCAGCATGCCACACAGAGGAAAGCCAATCTTAACTATAACTCACAGCTGGGTGGAGCTTGGCTCCAGCCCATGCGCATGCAATGTGGGATGGCCCTTTAAAGCACAATACTGATTTTTTTGTTAGGGTCTCCCAAGAACAGATCCCATGAGCCTTGTTTCACCATGGACAACCAGACTAATTCCACAGATTCTGCTGTGCCAAGTCTTTCCTTATTTGCTAGTTTCAATGTCTGTTTTGGCCTCCTGCCTGGCCTGGGAAGCCCTGGCCCTCTCTACTGTAGATTCCATAGCCCGTGACCTCGACTCAACTCTCTATCTGGCTCCAGCCATCTTGGACTGACCCCTCTCCCTGCCAGACCCAGAACTGCCCTGTGTTGCCTCATCTGCCCCAGACCGTATATCTGACATGCAGACTCTAGACTGAGTCTCCCCAGATGTATCTGACTCCTCACCATTTTCCCCACTAGCATGTAAGTGATGCCCAGCTTTGGGAACCACCAAAATAATACCACCTCTCCTGACCCTGCTGGGCCCATGAAATAGTGTTATCTTTGCTCCTCAACAGCTTTCAATAGCTTCCACTCCCTTTTCTTATCTACATTCCTTTACTTGGCTTCTCAGGACCTTTGTGATCAGCCATCCCACTTACTTCCTAACACATCCCTTCCCTGAAGCCACTCTGATCTTCCTACTGGGCCATCCACCCCCCAGCCCTCCTCTACCTCTGGGCCTCCAGCCATCATGTTCCTCTTGCCAGGAACTTCCTGCCTTCTTTTTCAGGCCCCAAATCTACCAATTCTTCACAATCCAGCTTACATCCCATCTCCCCTATGAGGCTTCCTCTGACTATGCCAGCCTGTTTTTTATCTAACCTATAACTTTTTATACCAGGCAATCTTGTACTAAATTATCTATTACTTCACAGGATTTGCAGATGTTTCGTCGGTGTTGGCCTTAACTTCTCAACCAAAGTGAAAGCTTTTGGAGGGCAAGAACCTACCATATGACCTGAGTATCCTTCACCGGTAACATCACAACAAACCAACAAACACAGCAAACGTTGAGCACCTCTTCTATGACAGAATGCTTAGGAAACACCTGCTCATTCATTTTTCTAACCACTGGATAAGCCTACTGAGATGCATCAAGTTCTTGCCCATCTATGTCCAATCTGGGACATAACAGATCCTTCTCATCCTGAGTTAAAGAAAAGGTTAAATGATGCCAGAGCCCAAGAAAGTATCTGCCTATCAGGCTTCAGCAGTGGTTTTCGAACTTTTAAGTATAAAGAGTCATCTGGAACATTTTCTAGAAGAGAAGATTCCCCAGCTGTACTGACACAGTTTCTGAATGACGGGGTCTGGGGGGAGACCTGAAATGTGCATTTTAATAAGTAGTCTAGGTAATTTTGAAGTAGACAGTTCATCACCCTGAGAAAGATTGGACTGTGGGACGTTTTCCAGAGATAATCTGCAGTGTGTGGGCAGAGGTGGAGAAGGGGCCACCACCCCCCAAAAGTCTACCCAGGTGGCCTATGGCTGAGAATTTCCTCAGTCTTTTCCTTGGTTATAGTCCAACTGTGGTTACCAAATCTCTGAGACTTTCAGCCAAAAGACCATTTGGCCTGGAAGGATCATTTTTATCTACAGTGATCTCCCTCCCAAAGGCCTCTCCATCTGGCCTGTCCTCACTGGAGGGAGCAAATCAACAGACCAGTGCTCTCATATAACCAGCTGCAGTGTGGGGCTTACAGGCTGCTTTAACTCCTGTTATGAATCAGAATGCAATTATGAATAATTTGTATGAGGCTTGTCACGTCTTGTTTCAGTCTTTCTTCAGCTCATCGTTGTCGCTGTTCAGCCTTTCGAGTACTTATACGTCTAATTATTTTAAGGGCTTCAAGTCTGGAATACTACACTGCACCATTACCCAGAATCTAGCTTCCCGTAGCTGACATCTCATATTTACCACCCCACATGTCAAAAGTAAGGAAACAGAGAAACCTTTTGAACAGGCAAGGCAGAGGCGGGTGGGGTGCCTTGACTCCCCTGCATCCTGCCGGCACCCTGGCTGAGTAACTCTACTGTGTGTCCTAGCATGTTATACACAGAGGCCTGAGGCCAGATGGTTTTCCACAACAACTTTGCAGCATTATTAACACCCATCCTGTTTATACATGGGGACTTTGCATGGTAAACAACTGTTAATGGAAAGAAATAAAGTCTATATATATATATATATGTATGTATATATACATATGTGTGTGTGTGTATATATATCTATATATGTATATATACATATATGTGTGTGTGTGTATATATATATATATATATATATATATATATATATATATATATATAAAACCTTTGCCCCAAAGCAGATGTTAAACCATCAGGTTCCAAAGAGAAAGAACCTTGTATAAATGATCCTCTAAGCCTAATTAAAAATCTCTACTTCAGGAACGCCTGGAATCAAATGGGAGAAATATTCTCTTGAGATTTCCCCAGAGGCAGCGAAGGCCTCCCTGGTCTTCCCAGGCACAAGAGACAGCCCAGAGAACCATTGGTGTTTCCTCTGAGACAAGCAGATAGAGTCCAAGATGCTCCGAAGAATAGTAAAATTCACACGTTCTTTTTCCCCTTCCAAAGCTTGATTCCACCCTGGGGTTCGCGATAAGCGTGTGCAATGTGTTTATTTAAAAACTGGTTTTTGCTTTCTTGCAGGTGTGCGGGGTTTCAGAGCCAGGGGCAGGACTGCAGGGTGGGAAGGGCATCTGAGAAGCCTGAGAATAAGGACACCCCATGTGGTGGAAGAAAGGAAATCCGTGCCTACCCATTTTTGCAGCTGGCCCTTTCCATTTGCCTCACACTGGACTCTTGCAGGCCCCAAGCAAAGGCATCACATCAATCTGCTTGGCTTGTGTTCAATTCCCTTTTAACTCCCCGAGCCTTAGGAGAATCACCTTTCTGACAAGTGAATTCATTAAACTTCACTAAGTCTCTTTGAAATCATGATTCTCCCTTTGAAATGATAGCCACATTAAAGGCTATTGTTTGGCATTAAAGTTGAAAAATGCATTACCTTTTATCACTATTCAATAGAGAACCGGAGACTGAGGCAATAAACCAAAGAGAAGAGCACCCACGTAGGAAAGGGCAGCTGGGTGGGTGGGTGTCTGTGGACTCATGCCAGACCCTGGGGTACAGACATCAGAACCAAGGAGAGGCAGTAGGGTCAGAGGTGAAGAGCATGGGGTCCAGGGTGAGCCAGCCTGGGTGCAGACCCTGCATCCATCACTTCTACTCATCTCGCCTTGGGCAGTTGACTGCCCGATGCTCTCATGTCCTCCTCTGTGAGGCTGGGATGCGACTTTAGGGGATTGCTGTGAGAAGGAAATGAATTACCTACATAAAAATACATAGATGCAATAGATGCATCATAAGTGCTTAACAAATGTTATTATTGACTCTGGAAAGAAAATGGATATAGGATTTAGTCCTCATGACAGGTAGCTTCCGAAAATGTTAAAGGTAAAATGCTTCAGAGGCTGACAGCCTCTTGATACAGTAAAACGGGCAGCAGTGTGATCAGGCTGGGGCACAGCACTCCCCACCCACCATCCCTCTGCCCCCCAGTCACTCAGACTGTCTAAGGGAAACGTCTTATGGAGATGTCTCTTGGTCTCCACCTTGGGAAACATGAGCAGAAAGCTTTTCTCTCCTCTTGCTCAGTTTTCATTTCATGAAAGAATAAGACATTTATTGAATGTCGTATATGTAGAAATCTCATCTAGAAGAACTAATCTTCAGACTAATTAAGTACCTACTCTCCTCAGTATGTGTTGTATTCATCATCTTATTTTTTCCTCACAACCACCCAACGAAGTGGGTCCTATGATCATCCCCATTTTTAAAGAGGAGGCCCAGAACGGGAACTTGCCCAAGGTCAGCAGTTAGCCAGGAGTTGAACTCCGTGTTTCCAAATCTAGTGCCTATGCTACAGAGCTATGTGTCACCTTCACCTACCCTCTCTCCTTCTGCCTCACTGAAGGATTTCATGTTTTTATTGATGTTTGCTAAGAAAGCCAAATGGATGATGAAACCTGTTGGTGAACATTCATTCTGGCAAAGTTGAATCTAGGACTTAACCATGTACCATGTTACAAATCATTCTACTAGGACCAGGGATGAAGTGAGGAGACACATCATGCCCCTAATGAACAAATGTTCAGTCTCTTTGATGGGAAGCGGTGTGAGGGAGAAAGGCCATGTGAAATAAAAGTAACAGAATATAAGGAAGGGAGGGAGAGAGAGGAAGGGGACATCTGGGACAGGTGTGGAAGGGTGATGGGACAATATGGCATAACAAGGAAGGTCAGCATGACTTCTTTGCTTTCACAGCACACTGAGGGAACACTCAGAAACCCTAAACAGTTAATCCTGGAATGGTCAACAGCCAAAAGGAGAGGAAAGAGTCTAGCCTCTAACTCTGAAGCCAATACTCTCCCCTTTGCACTTTACATCTCCTTGAGCCTGAGGAGGTGTTGAAGGCCATGTCCTGAAGAGCCTTAATATTGCCCCAAGGAGCTTGGGCTTTCTTCTCTAATGGATGGAAGTACCCACAATGCCCCCTCAGCTCTAAATTTAAGAGCATCTTCCAGGAATTTCTGAGCAGGAAGCAAATCCCACTGGCTTCCCTCTTTGCATACATACACCCCCCCCCCCAGGGGTGTCCAGTGAGCATATCAACCATTTCTTTCTTTCTTTTATGCTAACACAGCAGCTGGATTAGCTGCACCTGCAGCCCCTGCTGTGTCACACGCGATAAAACGATCAAAGCCTGGAATATGACTTCAGACTATAATTTAAGTTAATTAAGATTTTTTTAACCTAAATTACATTTTAACATTTCATAACAGACCTGTCAAGATTCTATCTATCAAAACTCTATCAAGCAAACAAAAGAGGATAATTATATTTTCAGACACATGCAGTCATCACTCTGCTTGGTTTCTTATAAAAAGGACTCCTGTCTTCCCTCACATTCTCCTTTTTAAATGCTCTTCCTTTTCCCCACCCACTCTCAGAGTCTGAGACTATACACTCTTAAACAAATGGAAAATATACCAAATAAATGTGTAACTGAGAGAATGAAAGTCTTTCTCAGAAGCAGCAACTCTAATTAGAACTGCATCTAAAGGAAATATCTCTTAGTTGGTAGGGGCATCCTGTCTCACTAAATAGACTCTGATTGGGGATAGAGGAAAGGCAGGATATAGAACTCCTCAATTCAAAGAGAACAATGAAATGTCAACAAGCTTCCTACTAGAAGCCAAATTTGCTTTTGCTTTTTTTTTTTTTATTTTTTAAAGTTTATTTATTTATTTTGAGAGAGAAAGAGAACATGCGGGAACAGGGGCAGTGCAGGGACAGAGCTGGATAGAGATTCCTAAGCAGACTCCACATGGTGAGCACAGAGCCCAACTCAGGGCTCAAACCCACAAACCAAACCATGAGATCATGATCTGAGCCGAAATCAAGAGTTGGGCACTGAACCAACTGAGCCACCCAGGTTCCCGGAATTTGCTTTTATCTTGTCCCATTAAGATAGGGAGTTTGTTCTAAGGTCTTCTTTGAGATAGCAAGGGAAGAATACTAACTATATTGGTTATTACTGGATGCCTCCTCCTCACCCATTCCACTCCTCCCCTAACCATTATGAAACAGCCATGCTCTTTGGGCAAAAATGACGCTTCCCTCAAATACCACCCCCATCGTTGGTCCCCAGGGGCCTAAGGTACTCAGTGTAACCTTATTCTCTTTGGGTTGGGATTGATTCAGGAATTGGGTAGGAACAGAGTCCTCAGCCAATCAGCTCATGCCCACCCCACCCCAGGAACCTATGGAGACAGGGGCACATGATCTCGGTGGGTCCAATCAGAGTGAAGCCCACAATTTTTGTGGTATGGTGGAGAGGAGAGAAACACTCTCCTTGGACCCATGTTGAACAGCACTGAATCGGGAACTACCGCAGGCATTTTGCTACCAAGGAGGGAATCCTGAGGACAAAGTCAACACACAAAGCCAACAACAAAGTGTTACCAGAGAAAAGAAACAGAAATCCTGATGAAAGTGTGTATGACACTTGACTAAGCTAGTTTGATGTGGGTTTTCTTTCTTTTGCAACCAAGAGCATCCTAACTGATCTACCAACTCTAATAGTTCAGTGCTTTGTGGGACCATAGCCCTTTGAAAATCCAATACAGACCATGATCCTGCTTCCTAGAAAAAAAAAATCATGTGCACAAAAGCTCACATAGAATTTAGGGGAGACAGGGGCACAGATTGAGAGTCCCCGGCAGACTGGTTAGATGTTTAGGCTTTGGAGTAGGACAGACTTCAATTCAAATACTGACTTAACAACTGCATTACTTTGGATTGCCTTACATAACTCTTCTGATTTCATTTTATTCCTCTATAAAATGAGATTAATAACAATACCTACTTCATAGGGACTCAAAAACTAAATAAAATTATGGATATCTAGAGGTTAGCATGCTACACAGTCACAACCCAAACACTATGGCATCAGGCAATTAAGAACAGTGCCTGGGGCACCTGAGTGGCTCAGTCAGTTAAGCGTCCGACTCTTGATTTCAGCTCAGGTCATGATCTCACAGTTCCTGAATTCGAGCCCCGCATCAGGCTCTGTACTGACAGCGTGGAGCCTGCTTGAGATTCTCTCTCTCCCTTTCTCTCTGCCCCCCTCTCTCTGCCCCTACCTTACTCACACTCCCACTCTCTCAGAGAGAAAGGCATCTAGGTAAATGTCCATGTCAGATGTTAGGACATGCAAAAAAGTGAAATTATGACTGCTCTGAAAATATGAAGCATTTGATCAGGGATTAGTCATAAATTTGGGGAAAAGGTGACCCTTAGAGCAGGATTTGGGGCAATACACAGCTTCCTCATCTGAAAAGTACCTATGTAGTGCTCAGAATTATTGTGACCCAAATGAGAGAAAAAAGATGTGAGGCAGAGTGGGGAAGGTTTTGCTGTGATTTTTTTTTAATCAAAGTAAAAAGGGGAATAAGAAAGATCTAATCTATGGCTGCACATCTCCTACAGACTTTTGAAATCTGAAGAGAGCAAAAAGTAGCAATTTCCCACCCCAGCTCGGCAGAAGTGACTCACTGGGCTGTCCTTTACAGGCCAAACTCCAAAGTTGCTTACAAAAAGGAGAGCTCTCGGGTTCCACAAGCGTGGTCACCTGGTCCAACATCCCTCCCTGCTGTTCTCCACCCGCTCTGCCCACCTCCAGGACCTGCAAGCCCTCGGCCACCCAGAGGGTTTCCCCAGCATTCACATTCCAGCAGAATCATAAGGGTTTTCAAATATGTCCCCTTGACTTATGACTTGGAAATGTCTGCAGAAATGGAAAATCCAGGGCAAAGCCAGGAGGAGCACCATCCTGGGACATTTTAGAGCAGACACAGCCCATCTGCTTAATCTTTCACTGTAGTCTTCTATTTCTACCTCTTACCATCCTATTTTTCTTTCTGCATCAAAACTTTCCTTTTTTGTTTTTTTTTGTTGTTGTTGTTTTTTCCCACTCCATTTTCCTAAGTAGGCTAGTCACAAATAAACACTTTTTTCGAGAACTAATGCAATCATTGCATTTCCTGCATTTATCTCAGTTATGTAGACCTCAGAGCAAGTCCCAGTGAGATGGCATGGTGAACAGACCCCTCCCCACCAGCAGGTGGGGGGAACGCCTGGACTGGGAGGAACTATGTCCCATACCAGGCTATTATCCCTGTTAAACCAATCCCTTCCTATGAATCTTCCCCTTCAAGAAACGCTGAGAGCTCAGGGTGCGGGTGTGTGTAAAGTTACGGATATAAATTAACAAGAAAAAGTTAAAAGTTGTTCCAACTTCCCACATCACAGCCAGTGATGACTCAGCGACAAAGTTCTGCTCCCTCCTGGAAACAGCTGAGACCAAGAAGGCAGAAGGAAAGGAATGCTGACAGAGACCCACAAAGCCCGCTGCAGTCTGGTAAAGCACCAAGCCAGCCGGCATGTCTTATGGAAAAGGAGAACAGATGCGACCGCAGTTGGCATGGAAAATGGCCAAGCCATGGTGCGGCTGATGACAATCGCCACTCTGGAGAAACACGTCAAAGGCTGCTGCAGCTGGCTCAGTGAGGAAACTGTCAGTCACAGCCTTGGGCCGCTCTCAGGGAGTGGCTGTATCATCCGCTGCATATCCCAAACCAAGAGCTCAGCCCAAAAGCAGAGATTCCAGGAATTATGGGCAAGCACTTGAAGAAGCAGAGTTCAGAGCCCAGGAAGATGCTAGACAAAATCCTTGGAGATTTTTGTAAATTGATGAGCACCTATTATGAACCTTTTTTTTTAAATGTGGGATAAATGGATAGAGAATGGAAAATATTAGTGCAGGAAAATATTAAGGCACTATAGCTCAGTCCCAGAGTGGGGTGGGACTGGGTATTCCCCTGCTCCCACCATTGCTTTCCTGCTGCCACTGCTTTTGGCAACATTGAAAGGAAAGAAAATAAACAGGTGACAGAATTTCCACTAGACCCAACTAGCATGAAGGAAAACTTCCTTTCCTTTGGCACATGCCCTGATGATCTGGATTGAGGAGAGAGTGTCACATCTGGTCTGGGCTAGTGATTAAGAGGCCTGGGCATATTCATTCAACTCATGCATGGGTTGGCATGGCCATAGATGAGAACATTGAGGTATAAGCAGCAAGGCCTTTCCATATCCATGCGAAACAAAGGCCTTCAGGCCTAGTCTCCTTGAAGAGATGACCTGTGATCTGTCTCCCAGCCAAACACAGGCTTGTGAGCAGGGCTCTTGAGAACACTCAAGGAACTGGAGGATCCAATGCCCTCTGGCCCCTCATGCCCTTCCTTGACCGTAAGCTAAGGGGGAGATCCCCAGGCCCTGCCTTCCCATCACTACAGCTGCATGCCCACCCCCTCCCCATGGCACAGCCTTCACCCCTGAAGGAGCAGATACTCCCAGAGCCTGGGTGCAGCAGAAATCGTAATAAAGAGATTGTGAGGCTAAAATAATAAAAACAAAAATAATCAAATAAAATGTAGGATAAGACTTCTGCAAAGCTGATTATTCCCACTTTTTAGAAGAAGAAATTGAAATAGATCGCTATGCTGCAGCTCAGAGCAACTAAATTTTCCTCCAGATGCCACATATCTAGGAAATAACCAATCCACAAGGAATTATTGATATCCTCAACTGTTCCATCACCAAGGCCTCAAGCTGAAAAATTCCTCCTCCTGACCTAAACCTCCTTTGATTTCTCACCCTACAGCCCTCTAATTCTTACTAAATCTGTCCCCACCTCCTCTGGGCTTCCATTCTCTAGATCCTTCTCTGTGTCCTAAACCATCAATGTCCTTCTGGCTTCATTTGCCCCTTTCCCAGCCTGAACTGATCAGAAATGACTTCAGCACGGTTTTCCCCTGAACCTTAGAAATTACTCCCAGGGTGCCCAGGTGGCTCAATTGGTTAGGCATCCGACTTCAGCTCAGGTCATGATCTCACGGTCCATGAGTTTGAGCCCCACGTTGGACTCTGTGCTAACAGCTCAGAGCCTGGAGCCTGCTTCGAATTCTGTGTCTCCCTCTGGCTCTGTCCCTCCCCGACTTGCGTTCTCTCAAAAATAAATAAACATTAAAAAAAAAATACTCCCAAGCTACCCACTGTGACTAGTTTGCCGATCATCAAATCTGGGACACTCTTACTGTTGCTTCCCCCCATTCTATGTGTAATGTGGGACAAGATGCCAAGTAACATGGGACAAAACACCAAAGTACATGGATTGCATCCCTGTGCTTATTTTCTCTAAACTCGGCTGGGTCCTCACTCCTTACTGACCATTTTTGTTAACTTTTCCTGTTTCCGTATACCACTTCTAAAAGCATTGGTCTCCTCAGACACATGTAACTGTCTTAACTAGAAAGACAAACTCATTTATTATTCTGAGAATATTAGTAAGTCATTGGGGTGCCTGGGTGGCTCAGTCGGTTAGGCGGCTGACTTAGGCTCAGGTCATGATCTCACAGTTTGTGAGTTTGAGCCCCGCATTGGGCTCTGTGCTGACAGCTCTGAGCCTGGAGCCTGCTTCAGATTCTGTGTCTCCCTCTTTCTCTGACCCTCCCCCCGCTCACACTCTGGGTCTCTATCTCAAAAATAAACATTAAAAAAAATTTTTTTAAAGAAGATTAGTAAGTCATTGCTTAGAATCCTCTCAGATTCTTTACTCAAAATTCCTCCATAGTAGTGCTACTGCTGGGTCATAGGGTAGGTCTATTTTTAATTTTTTGAGGAACTGCCACACTGTTTTCCAGTGTGGCTGCACCAGTTTGCATTCCCACCCACAGTGCAAGAGGGTTCCCATTTCTCCACATCCTTGCCAGCATCTGTACTTTCCTGATTTGCTCATTTTAGCCACTCTGTGAGATGGTATCTCAGTGTGGCTTTGATTTGTATTTCCCTGATGATGAGTGACATTGAGCATCTTTTCATGTGTCTGTTGGCCATCTGGATGTCTTCTTTGGAGAAGTGTCTATTCATGTCTTCTGCCCATTTCTTCACTGGATTATTTGTTTTTCGGGTGTTGAGTTGGTAAGTTCTTTATAGATTTTGGATACTGGAAGGCATTATGCTGAGTGAAATAAGTCAGTCAGAGAAGGACAGATATCATACATTTTCACTCATATGTGGATCTTGAGAAACTTAATAGAAGACCATAGGGGAAGGGAAGAAGAAAAAAATAGTTACAAACAGAGAGGGAGGGAGGCAAACCACAAGAGACTCTTAAATACAGAGAACAAACTGAGGGTGGATGGGGGATGGGGGAGAGGGGAAAATGGATGATGGGCATTGAGGAGGGCACCTGTTGGGCTGAGCACTGGGTGTTGTATGTAATCCAATTTGACAATAAATTATATTCATAAAAAAATTCCTCTATATTTTTTACCACAGTTTTGTCTTCTCTCCTATTTCAAAGAAATGGATATTCCTCTTCCTTTCTTTAAAGTTAACCCTAGGTTCCTTACCTTCCTGCTTCTCACCTTCTCCACGATCTTACTCTCTCAAATTTGTCCTCTCTCACTTGGAACTTGTCTCTTTGCTGCTGCTTGGTCCCCTATAGCAAAAAATATATAACTTTCCTGAACCTATACTTTAGCTATTCCTTGTAGGGATGCTTAAAACAGAAGTCCCACAAGAAAAAAACAAAAGCCCCATTGATAGAAAGCTCAAAATAAAGTATTAAAATCCACAAAAGAAATGAATAAGCCACCAAGAGGGAATGCCAGTAGATGTAATACATGGGGGCATTATTATTCCAAATTTCTGAAACAGACTACAAAATTAGTATGTTTAAAATAATGACACTTTTTAAAAGAATGGAAATCATAGGGGCGCCTGGGTGGCGCAGTCGGTTAAGCGTCCGACTTCAGCCAGGTCACGATCTCGCGGTCCGTGAGTTCGAGCCCCGCGTCAGGCTCTGGGCTGATGGCTCGGAGCCTGGAGCCTGTTTCCGATTCTGTGTCTCCCTCTCTCTCTGACCCTCCCCCGTTCATGCTCTGTCTCTCTCTGTCCCAAAAAAAATAAATAAACATTGAAAAAAAAAATTTTAAAAAAAAAGAATGGAAATCATAAATAAAAGTATGAAAATAGACAGATTTTTAAATGGAATTTTTAGGAATGAAAAATACAGTGCTAAAAATGAAAATCTTAAGAGATATAGCAGATTAGACAGTTGAAAAGAGTATAAGGTAAATGGGAAATACATATAAAAACTCATGCAGAATATTATACAGAGAGATAAAGAGACAGGAAATGTGAAATCAATTCAGAGATATGATCACTAGAATGTGAAAGTAAAAATACATGTCTTGAAAGAGAGAAAAGACAGAATAAAGGTAAAGCAGGATTTGAAAAGAAAATGGTTAAGATTTTTTACAGAACTGAATGTATAATTACTTAGAATGAATAACTACCCCATGCTGAAGAAGATAAATAAAAATAATTCTACCAGTAGACACATTATGGTAAAACTGCAGAATTTCAAAAACCATAGAAAATCTTTTGAGCAGACATAGAGAAGAGACAAATTACGTACAAGGGAATGACAGCCAGACTGGTGGCCAGCTTCCCGCCAGCAACAGTATATTCGACAGGAAAATGAAACAGTATTTTCATACCATTGTGAGAAAATAACTGTCAACCTAGAATCCTACACTTGACGAAACCAAAATTCAAGAAAGAGCAAGCACGATAAAAACACATATGGACAAAGACAAGGAAGAATTTACCACTCATGGACTCTCCCTGGAATGTCTAGTAAAACTTTGCCTCCTTAAGAAAGAAATGTAGTCCAAAACAAAGGCGCAAGATGCCAGATGAGATAATGAACACTAATGTCAATATGTATAGTAATAAATCTAAGTAAGCTTGCCAATAAAGAAAACAATAATAACACAAATAACAGAAAGTCAGAAACAAAATAGAAGAAAAGAGTAGGTACCCAAGATGAAAATGAGAGAAGAGCAGAGTTTAAATAGTGGAAGTTCCCGGGGAGCCTGGGTGGCTCAGTCGGTTGAGCGTCCGACTTCGGCTCAGGTCATGATCTTGTGGTCCGTGAGTTCAAGCCCCGCGTCGGGCTCTGTGCTGACAGCTCAGAGCCTGGAGCCTGTTTCAGATTCTGTGTCTCCCTCTCTCTCTGACCCTCCCCCGTTCATGCTCTGTCTCTCTCTGTCTCAAAAATAAATAAACATTAAAAAAAAAATAAAAAATAAATAAATAGTGGAAGTTCCCCATTCTGCTACGTAAAATAAGTCAGCCACAAAATTAAAATCATTATGATTCCAATTCTATGAGGTCCATAGAATAGTGAAAATCATGGAGACAGAAAGTAGAAAGGTGGTTGCCAGGTGCTCTCCCAGGGGAGGCTGGGAGAGTTGTTTAATGAATACAGACTTCCGGTTTGACAAAAGAATTCTGGCCACGGATGGTGATGATGGCACCACAATATTATGAATGTATTTAATACCACCAAACTGTACACTTAAAAATACTTAAGATGGTAAAATTTTACATTATATACGTTACCACAATTTTAAAAATTGGGACAAATTAAAAGTCCTCACACAGTTTGGGAGATGTTCTCTTTATGCCTAGGTATGATGACAACAATTTAAAGATTACCACTAAAAGAAACAAAAATATATAACTTCCAAATTAGAAAAGGGAGAGAGAAAAATAAATAAAAAATTGAAAGGACAAAAAGAGCAAAAGGAATAGCAAAGAGAAAGAGTAATACAAAAACATAAAATTAGATGGAAGAAAAGAGTCCCAAATATATCAGTAATCAATGGGAAAAGAAAAAACAATAAAACCGCTGGCTATAATATAGTCTCAGGCTGGTACTTTTAAAATTCCAACTGTACAGTATTTGCAATAGAAAGATGAGAAAAAGATGTATCAGGCGAATGGTAACTGCAAGAAAGCTAGTGGAGCCTTATTAGCATCAGACAAAATAGAATTTAGGCAAATAGAATTATTCATATTAAACAAACTAAGCAAAAAGGAATTTTGGAGTGGGAAGAAAGAAGGAGCCTGATTCTGTTGTGCTAAATAATACGGTCTCAAATTATATAAAGCAAAAAGCTACAAAACTCCAGGGGAGGAAAGAAAAAAAAGGAAAATCATAGAGGAAGATTCCAATATACCTTCCCAGAAAGTGATAAGTCACCCAGACCAAAAATTAGTAAGACACAGAATATTTGAATTATAATTACCAACATAGACCTAAAGGAAATATAGAATCCTGAATCCCCCAAATGCAACAGAAAGACATAATTTTGAAACAGTGGAACAATTACACATGACAAGAAAACCTATATCCAAGTAATTTGAGTTAACAAAGAACTCAGAGTAGAAATCATTAGCATAACATGCCAAAACTTGAGGATATGGCTATAGCAGAGTTAAAGGAAAAATTATAGCTTTGTGTACCTGCGTGCACTAAAAATAAGATGAACTAAGCATTCAAGGGGTCGGAAAGAGTAAGGATAAAACTCAAAGAAAGATGAATGGATACAGCAAAGGCAACAGGAAAGAACAATAGAAAGGAATGATAAAACCAAGGTTTTTCCAAAATGGCAAATCAAATAGATTATTTTCTGGTAAGACCAGTCAGGAAAAAGAAACGACACAGATTAAACAAGGTTAGAAGTAGAAAAGAGATAATCATTTCAGGTGCAATGGACACTGAAGAAATGACCTAAGTGAATGCTGTGAATCCAAATTTTGAGAGCTAAATTTATTATTTTTATTTTTATTATTATTTATTTATTTATTTATTTAAGTTTATTTTAAGAGAGAGAGAGAGAGAGCATGAGTGAGCATGTGAATGGCTGACGGGCAGAGAGAGAGGGAGACAGAGAATCCCAAGCAGGCTCTGCAGTGTCAGCAAAGGGCCAGACCGTGGGGCTTAAACCTACCCCTTCCTTCCCCTGCCCCTGTCCCTGTCACTGCCCCCACCAGGATCCCAGAGATATTGAGAGCCCCCACAGCCCCATGGGGACACCTAGTTGTAGGATGACTCTCAGTTCAATCACCCAATCCCAACATCCTAGCAGAATGCTTCTTCCTCTCCCCATTTGTGCTCTCTTTCTGCTGTATTTCTTTTTTTTTTTTTTTAATTTTTTTTTCAACGTTTATTTATTTTTTGGGACAGAGAGAGACAGAGCATGAACGGGGGAGGGGCAGAGAGAGAGGGAGACACAGAATCGGAAACAGGCTCCAGGCTCTGAGCCATCAGCCCAGAGCCCGGCGCGGGGCTCGAACTCACGGACCGCGAGATCGTGACCTGGCTGAAGTCGGACGCTTAACCGACTGCGCCACCCAGGCGCCCCATCTTTCTGCTGTATTTCAACTAATATTTTATCATTTTGTGTTTTGTATAGTCTTTATTATTAATTTCAAAATTGTTTATATGACTGAAATTATACAATTCCTGGGCATTGAGTACACTCACAACACTCTGCAACCATGCCACAGAATATTGTTGCAGAATAGCCGAAATCAAGAGTCAAACACTTTGAGCCACCCAGTCGCCTGGAGAACTAACTTTATAATTTTTAGGCAAATTTGTCAATGTTGACTCAAAACTTAAATATATCTGCATATTTTTAAATAGCAAAAAAAATTATCCATATAAATTCCAGGCCAGATGATTTTTATTAATTTTATTTATTATTTGTATTACCAAAGTTTCAGTGAATATAAATCCTAACCCTATATAAGCTATATTGGGAAATGAAATAGAAGAGACATTTCTCAATCTCTCTTTAGGTACTATTATAATCTTCATACCAAAACGATACAAGGAGCGTCTAAGAAATAGTAGCAATGGGCAGAAAAATAGCAGTTGATATACAGTGAATGTTCAAAAAGCACTGGGAACTATTCTAAAAGCTTTACTTGATTATTTCATTTAATATCTATGTAGTAGGTGTTGCCGTTAACTCCATTTGGAGATGAGGTAGAACACAGAGTTTGAGTAACTTGCCTAAGTCAGGGGTCAGGAAGTGACAGAACAAGAACTGAAACCGAGAACACTCTTACTTCACAGCCCATTTGCATCAGTGCTCTGACAAATACTAAAGACTGAACGCCGAACGAACATAGGTGCAGAAAATGAATATCAGCACATCCAATCAAGCGATTTTCATTTTTTAATTGCACTTAATAAAACTGGAAACCCACCCATGGTTTTAAAATTAGGAATAGGGGGGCCTGGGTGGCTCAGTGGGTTAAGCCTCCAACTCTTGATTTCGGCTGAGGTCATGATCTCATGGTTCCTGAGTTCAAGTCCTACATCGGGCTCTGTGCTGACAGTGCCGAGCCTGCTTGGGATTCTGTCTCCCTCTCTCTCTACTCCTCCCCCACTTGCTCTCTATCTCTCTCTCAAAATAAATAAAAATAACCTTAAAAAAATTAGGAATAGAAGGTGAACTTCCTGAACTTGATAAAGGGCATCCATTGAAAGCATACATATTATGGGGAGACTTTGATTTCCCAATACATTCCTGAAAAGACACAGATGTCTTCCATCAGTGTTTCTATTCAACATTGTACTGGAAACCATACAAGTAAAATAAGTCAATAAAAAAAAATGAAATGTATAAGGAATGAAAAGAAAAAAAAACTTCTGATATTCAGACTATATTATTATACATAGAAAATCCAAGACGTACAGTATTAGAATTGAAAAAGATGCTTCAGAAATTTTCCTGGATAAAAGATGAATAAAACATTTTTTGAACTCTTATTCTCTTCATAATATCAACAAAAATATATTTATTCAATAAACGTTGGAGTATCCAGGCAGTGAATTATGTGCTATAATCACATGTGCAAGACTTTAATCGGAGAACTTAAACTTTCCTGAAAGATATGAAAGAAGGCCAAATAAATGGAAAGATATGTCATGTGATAGGACTCAATATCCTGTAGAGATAACTCTCTCCAAATTAACCTATAATTTAAGAGAAAGTACAATCAAAACCTAAAACAATTTTGATTGGAATATGACAGCATGATATATGACAGTATGTAAAACAATTTTAAAGAAGAAGAGCGAGGCATGAACATTCACCCTATAGGATACCAAAATTTGGGGCGCCTGGGTGGCTCAGTCGGTTAAGCTCCGACTTCAGCTCAGGTCATGATCTCGCGGTCCGTGAGTTCGAGCCCCGCGTTGGGCTCTGTGCTGACCGCTCAGAGCCTGGAGCCTGTTTCAGATTCTGTGTCTCCCTCTCTCTCTGCCCCTCCCCCGTTCATGCTGTGTCTCTCTCTGTCTCAAAAATAAATAAACGTTAAAAAAAAAAATTAAAAAAAAAAGGATACCAAAATTTATTTTCAAGTTATGCAAATTAAGAGAGCAAATTCTTGGCACTAAGATTCACCTGGAGGTGGGGGTGGCATGATC
This sequence comes from Puma concolor, assembly GCF_028749965.1. Taxonomy (NCBI): domain Eukaryota; kingdom Metazoa; phylum Chordata; class Mammalia; order Carnivora; family Felidae; genus Puma; species Puma concolor. The sequence continues at coordinate 49,605,927 of NC_141672.1, forward strand.
CACCTGGGACACAGTTTTCTAGGCCCTGCACTGACAACACACCTCTTATCAGCTTGGTCTGGCCAAATCAGAAAATTGAATTCTCTGCTACCCTTCACGAAGAGCTCCTATAAACAATAGAAAACACATTCAATTCTGTGTCTGGACATGTAAACAGCTTTTGGCAATAGTCTGCAAAATTGAATATCAAATAGTAGAGTCTTTCAGAATCCCACGCAGGAAAGGCAGCCTTACCAGGAGACAAGATAGAAGTTGAGATCTGCCCTGGCTGGAAAGGGAGCGACACTAGAGAAATGAAGGCCAATCACAGTGACCTTCAATGGCCTTTGTTAATAAGAGGTGGTATGCTTCAGAAAACCAAGATGAGCCATTTGCCACAAAGTAATCCTGGGCGAAAGGGCAGTGGCCTTAATTCCACTCTTTGCAAGGCGGAATCAACCTTTTCAGTTTCTCCACCCTCACCCTCTTCTCTTCGAATATCAGGAAGAGAGGACGCGGGGACGATCCGTTCCCTCAGGCTGAAAAGTAATAGTCAGTGAGCCAGATCAGGGCAAGAACTCAGTTTATTTCGGGCATCAATATTAAATGGGATCTAAGACAGATGGAGTTCTTATTTCTTTCTATTAGTAGAGTGATTCATGACAGCAAAGACAGGACTATCCCCAAACGCACAGGGATGACTTTAGTCCTTTCTCTTGGAAAAGACCAATACTCAGTATTTCTCAATCTCAACCTCTCTCAGTGTCTCTCCCTCTCTCCCTCCCTCTCTCTGTTACACACATCCACACCATACACTCTATACTCTTCATCTAAGGAAACCAAATTGCCCTCAGCTATGAGCCCACAGTTCCCACTGATTCCAACAGGAATTGTGGGCATGGCTTTGGGAGCCAGAATGTGACCCATGTCCCATTAATCAGTCCTACACCATAGGAATGGAATTTGAAGGGAACAGAAAGAGTCCTGTGCTCTAGCCATCTGCTCACTGACTTCCACTCCTTCACATGACAACAAGAGCAGCCAGAGGGCAGGTTGCTTGTTAGCAAGGCTCGTACTCCTAGCCCAGGCCCCCATCTTTGTGTGCTGCCACACAAAAAAGCACTGGTCCCCCCAATGTCTTTACTGTATGACTGCTCCTTTATTAGTTTTTTTTTTTAACGTTTATTTATTTTTGAGACAGAAGGAGACAGAATGCACAAGCAGGGGAAGGAGAGGAAGAGAAGGGGACAGAGGATCACAAGCAGGCTCTGTGCTGACAGCAGAGAGCCCAATGTGGGGCTCGAGCTTACAAACCCATGAGATCATGATGTGACTCAAAGTTGGATGCTCAACCGACTGAGCCACCCAGGAGCCCCTATTAGGCTTTTGAGGTCAGAGGACCCCAGCAGACTTCCCCAGCCCACTTGGAAAAAAGACAGTTCCATGTGTGGACACGCACCATTCTACCACAGGACTACCATCAACTACCTCAGGACTCAGGACCAAATAATGCAGGAAGCTGACCCACAGAGCAGGCAGCCTCCTTCCTGCTTAACAGTTCTCACTTCAGAAATGTGAAGGCTAGTTCAGGTAATGCAAGGGCTTGGGAGAACAAGAGTAAGGGCAACAAATGGAAAACATTCACTGAGGTTGCAGAGACACAATCCATCCCATCTCCTGACTTCAGTTGCTCCTCTTAAATAAAGCTGGTATCACTCCATCAAGTGCAACATGCTAGCTATGGTTTGCTCAGGTCTCAGAGTTTCACAGGATGATTGGGCATTATTGGTGTTTATGGAAGTCATTCATTTCTGCACCCTACATTTTACTGAGTGCTATGAACTAGGTACCATGCTAGGCTCTGAACAATCCAGGAGGAAGAAGAAACATAATTGCAATGCAGTGTGATCAGTGGCTCGACTAGATGGATCTGTGGTGCTGGAGTCGGGTGCAGAGAAAATGCCTCAGGAGCATGGCTCTTAAGCTGGGTCTAGAAGGCAAGCGAATAGGGTATATTGGTGATGCCTCCCCTGGTTCTCTGGTGAATTTCTTCTTCATCAAAAACACTCCCAAAGCTTTTTAGCATCACCATAAAGATGAATCTTCAATCTGTTTTTGAAGCATTTCATTTCACCAAAATGAAACAATGATTCCAATAAAAGGTGCTCCATTACTCTAAAATTAATAAACTATCCTGCATATTTTTAATCGCTTAAAATATTTTTAAGCACAAAAGTATACATGTTTTCCATAAACACTCTGGAAAATACAGTGAAAAATAAAGGGAAAATAAAAATGATCAAGAATCCAGATATTAGAGAAAATACCATTACTATTTTGGTATTCTGTTTTATTTTCTCTGAATAGACTTTTATTTTGGCTTGTTTTGTGCAAAACTGGGTTCACATACCGTACACATAATTTTTTAACTTTTTTTTTTTTTACTTAACATTCTATTCTAAGCAATTGCCACATTCTTAAATACTCTTTGAAAACAGTACTTTTAACGGCTGAAAAATGTTCTATCGTATGGATGGGCCGCAACTATGTCTCTCCTGGTGGAAATTTATGTCACATCCATTGTTTTGCTTTCCATGCTGCAATGAGCATAAATCCATCTGTGCATCTAAGACATTCCTCCCAACAAATTTCTAAAGGTACAATAACTGGAACAAAGGTCATGCATAGTTTTAAGGGCATGAATATTTTTAGGATTCTTACTACAGGCTGCTGAATTTCTCTCCAGAAATACAAACGTAGTGCTCACTACTCAGTGGGTATTTGATAAATATGTATTAATCAATGAATGAATAAATGAGTTTTAAGATTCTCCATAACACTCTTGCCAGAATTGCCATACCTGAACCACAGGAAACTACATACATAACCTTTGTAGGAGTGAAAAACTATTGGCTTGGAGGAACTAATAAACTAATAAAATTTTAATTACTTCTGAAAAGAACAGACCAAGAATTACTTCTAAATTTGAGTTACATATTTATCTGGTATCTGATATTGATCTGATAGAAAACAAACAACAAAATAATGTTGCAGAAGAATAATTACTGTCATAGGAAAATGTGCACTATGTATCAAAAGCAGTCTCCAAAATCATAAGCAAATGATCCCATTTTTGTGGAATATGTATATGTGTGTATACACACATATTTATACATTATGTTGTATACAATATTAGAAAACCAAGCACCAAAATATTAACAGTGATCCTCTCTGTGTGTTGTATTATGGGTGATTTTTTTTCCTTTGTTTGTGTGTGTGTGTGTGTGTGTGTGTGTGTGTGTGTGTGTGTGTGTGTGTTCCAAATCTTGTACATTGAGCATGTATTACTTTTTTTTTATAGAGAGGGTACAAGTGAGCCAAGGGCAGAGTGAAAGAGAAAGAGAGAGAGAGAGAGAGTCCTACGAGGGGCAGAGACACACAAAGAGAGAGAGAGATGTGGGGCTCCCCTGAAGCACAGCTCACCCCACGCGAGGCTCACCCCAAACGAGGGTCAAGCTCACCTGAAGTGGGACTTGTGCTCATCCAATGAGGGGCTCGAACTCATGAATTGTGAGATCAAGACCTGAGCCGAAGTCAGATGCTTAACCAACTGAGCCACCCAGGCACCCCAAGCATGTATTACTTTTTTTAATTAAGGAAAAACAAATGTTTTTAAATGTTGAGTTACCATGGAACTAAAAGAAACCTTTTTTTACAGCTAGAAGTCTGATTGAGAGACAGTAAACCAAATGATCAATAGGCAGTTCTTCCTCTGAAGGTCTATCAGTCTGCTCGGCTGCCATAATAAGATGCCTTAGGCTGAAACAACAGAAAGTAATTTTCTCACAGTTTTGGAAGCTGAGGTCTGAGATCAGGGTGTTAGCATGGCAAATTCTCCGAGGACTCTCTTCCCTGGCTTGCAAACAGCCACCCTCTCCCCGAATGCTCACATGGCGCTTCCCTGGTGCGTGATCATGGAGCGAGAGCAAGCTCTCTGGTGTCCCTTCTTATAAAAGTACTAATCCCATCATGGGGGCCCATTTCCTACAGCCTCATCTAACACTAATTACTATGGTTAGGGCTGCAACATATGAATTTTGGAGGAACACAAACATTCATCCATAATAGAGGGTATCCTCCAGACATGAATACTAGGGTAGTTTCAAGTTTACATTTTTAAAACTTTTTAAATTTTTTTAAAATTTTTTTAAAGTTTATTTTTGGGAGAGACAGAGACAGCGTGAGTGGGGGAGGGGCAGAGAGAGAGGGAGATGGAGAATCCCAAGCAGGCTCTGTGCGGGGCTCTAACGCACAAAATCATGAGATCATGACCTAAGCTGAAACCAAGAGTTGGACACCTAACTGACTGAGACACCCAGGTACCCCAGTTCACATTTTTTTAAAATAAAACTATTTAGAGGAGTCATCTTGCTTGATGATATAATACAGAGAAAGAAGAAAAAAAAAACATGAATAGCACCGTCCTGTCCATCAAAAGAGACACATTCTTGCAGGGGAAGACAAACTATAACAATCAGTCCAACAGAATTCTAACAAAAAAATATATACTGGCACATATTTGAGTGAAGGGGGAACATAAAGCGCTCTCGGTCCGAGAATAATCAGGAAACATTGCTAAAAAGAAGTGAAACCTGAGCTGAGTTTTTAAAAAATACTGAACTAGTCAAGAGTGTGGAAAGCTGTGCTAGACAGAGGGAACCGCTCATAGCATGGCACGTAGGTGCTAGAAAACATCATTGCAAACATGGCGGGCAGTGAGGTAGGAGGGCTGGAGGAAAGGTGCCTGTTTCTAACGTTTACCCCAGCGGACATTCAATGATCTGAACTAGACTGAACTGGTGTGCCATGGTAAGAATTTCAAACTTTACCTCGAGGACCATGCAAAGCACTAAATTTTAAGCAGAGAGGAACAAGAAATGACTGATGATTTAGAAATATCCCTCTGGTAACAAAGTGTAGGGGAATGGCTTGGACACCAGTTTGGAGAATAGAGATGGAAAGCTGGTTTAGAAGTTCTGCTAATAATTCAGAAGAAAAATGATAAACGCCTGAACTGAGGCACAGATATTTATTAGGAAAATAAATGCGGTAGGTATTACCAAGCAACCAATTTGGTTATAGAAAATTTCTGTGGTAAAGCTGCAAACTGTGTATGGTTGAGGTACTTAATGACAAAATAGGTGGCCATATGTCCTGGTTTGTCTGGGACACTCCTGGATCTCACTGCACAACTATTCATAGCACCCTTTTGTTTTCAAGAGTATCTCAGTTTGGATAATAAATTACTGGGCCCCCTACAGTGACTCCCCTCTCCCAGTTTCTTGAATTTCCAGTCTGAAGGCCATACTGTAGACAGCATCCCTTGGATTCCTTTTTGTTTGTTTATTTTCACCAACTTGCTACCTTCCAGGCCACAATTTTGGCCACCAGAGGAAAAGGTGCCTTTTCTCTCCAGACCCCAAGATCAGCCTTTTTATAAGATTGTCTTTCTCACATTTATCTGAACCACGCCCCCTGCTCCCCACTCTGTTTCTGGCCACACAAATTCTATGGAGGAAACGCTTCTGTTATGTACCCCAAACCTGCTTCCAAGTCAGCTTCTGCTCAAATTCCTCATTCTTCCTTTAGCCCTAGTTGCCCTGGCCTTTAAAAATCCCAGACATTTCACTGGTTATACTGACCTTCCCTGTACCATCCTGGGCCCATGGATCCTCTAAACTAAAATGTGAAACTCCTCTCCAACTTTGCCTCACGTTACCTGGTCATCTATTTGACCAGAGTCTAAACTCCTGTCACAGACACCTCACCTTCTCCACCATGGCCAGCCTTTGTTGGGCATGTTAGTCTGACTCATGCTGTCCACTCCTTCATTCAGGACTAACCAAAATGTAAATAGTTGTTTATGTGATAGGACTACATATGATTTTTCTATGTCTTTATTTCTCTACTTCTTTGTATATTCCAAATTTTCTACAGTGCATATTTTGTAATGAAATACATTTACTTAAAACAAAACAATTCTACTTGCATTCCCTTCAAATGTGGACCACACTTTCTTCTCACCTTCCAGGTCCCATGGAAGCTACTCATGTCACAACCTGGAGCTTCCCATTTATGATGAGATTTGGCTAGGATCAACGGCTAGCCACTGTGCCAAGCTCTCTGTTAAAGTCTTCTCATAAACTGTTTGGAGAACAGCTAGCAATTGGAACATTCTGGCAAAAGAACCCTATTTCTACTAGTAAATGCTTCTGACTCCCTACAAAAGTTTTAAATGTTTTAAAAAGTTTAGAGGAATGGGTTGAGAAAGGGCAAATATTGAAGAAATAAGAGTAGGTTATAATGGAATGGAATGGAATGTTACTAAATATCCAGAGATCAAAGCATCATCATGGCTATGCTTCCCAAAACATCAATTGCCAGAGCAGAATTCACAGACCAAGTAGACCGAATGAGGTGCAAGTCCTGGATTAGGAAGGAGGGACAAATAAGGGGCAATAAGATTACTTAAGCAACATAGCAATCCACCAGGGTACAATTACAACATGTATTGAATCATCTTTGTGTAAATGGATCACAGTTGTAATAATTTAATGTTGTAAGATAAAGTTTTGTATATTTAACAATCTGAAGCAGGGCTTCTCAGTTTATGCTCTGAGGCTACTGCATGAAGAAAGGTGGTGGCAGAAACAGGTAAGGGGGTAGGTCTCCTGCCTTCCATTCACTTCAGCCAGTCTTTGCTACTTTAGAAGATAAAATGTGTTTGAAAGTCACTGATCTAAATAAATGTGCACATGTGTGTTTTTTTTTCAACGTTTATTTTTTTTTTTTATTTTTTTTTTTGGGACAGAGAGAGACAGAGCATGAACGGGGGAGGGGCAGAGAGAGAGGGAGACACAGAATCGGAAACAGGCTCCAGGCTCTGCGCCATCAGCCCAGAGCCCGACACGGGGCTCAAACTCACGGACTGCAAGATCGTGACCTGGCTGAAGTCGGACGCTCAACCGACTGCGCCACCGAGGCGCCCCAACACATGTGTGTTAAGGTACACATAACCTAACACTTTGGTGCTAACATAAGACCAACATCTAAGTATTCACTACGCTGGCATATTAACCAGCAATGTATGTTTTTGTTCTTGTTCAGAGGAAGCAGAAATATTTCAGTGGGAGGCTTAACAATGCGTCTTTTGTAATAATCTCATATTCACACTTTAAATGAATATATGAAATCATCTACTTCTGCTAAATAAATTCCCTGAAGACAGGGGTCCCTTCCCTCTCACTGCATTGTATAGACTTCACAAATAGGATGCTCAATAAATATTTGTTGTTTAAAAACAAAATTGAGGCAGAATACATCTTTAAAACGCATAAGCAAAGAAATTCTTTTGAAAATGCTAATTATCAGGATAGCGATTTTGCTATAAGGGCATAACAGTGATAATGAAGTCAACATACCATAACCCCAGTTTACAACACAACCATCTTAGGGTGTGGTAAAAATAGAGCACATCAGAGTTGCCTTCATGCTAAGGAATCGTACCAGCTCATTACCTTCTAAATGATTGTGGTAAAAAAATGTTCTCATTCTGTATTTTCTCTTTATGCTAAACACACACACACACACACACACACACACACACACACACACACACACACTCATCCTCTGTATCAAAGGGACAGGATAAGCAAACCTTATTGTCTCTCTAATGCCTTTATATATAATGATAAATACAAAGATGAGAGGCTCATCTTTGTGCAATCCATAGGAATTAAAAAACAGTAACAACAACAAGGAAGCATCATTGTTATGTTGACTGCCTCAGACATTGGACCTAATATCTCACTTAAAATTTCAGAGTATAGGGTGCCTGGGTGGCTCAGTTGGTTCGGTGTCAGACTCTTGGTTTCGGCTCAGGTCATGATCTCTCGATGTTGAGTTCAAGCCCTGTAGAAGGCTCTACACTGACTATGCAGAGACTGCTTGGTATTCTCTCTCTCTACTCTCTCTGCCCCCCTCTCTTTCTCTCTCTCAAAATAAATGAATGAACTTTTTAAAAATCTTAAAAAAATTTTTGTAGAGTGCAAAAGCAAACATCACCTGCAGTGACTTCGTGGGTTCGGTGCAAAGGTCAAATAGAGCATGAACTTGTTTTAAGCACCTGAGAATTATATAGGGAAGACAGACAAGACTCACACAGGAAATACAAGGGCGTGTTGGTGTTAACTGTTTATTCCAAGCATCTGATTGATGTCTTGAGGAAGAAAGTTAGAAACCAAACAATAACTTGGTGACTTGCCTGAGCACAGTTATATTCGTAACTGTATATTATGCATGTTATTACTTTATAAAGCCTTTTTAAAAGCAAATGGAGTAAAAGAAAAACAGCTTGGTTGCCCATGGAGAATTTTTCTTTGATACCACTTTGAAAAAAAACAAGAACTCTGTGCTGAATTTAGAACGTGACAGTGCAATTCAGGCAGGGGCTGGATTAAAGGTGACAAGACAGGTGACATGGAGGCTGTGTGCAGACAGGGTCACACCGACAGGGCAGCCTACAGAAAAACTCAGCAAATGCAGAAAGCCATTGTTCAGGGAAGTGGAGGTAACCGTATTTGGCCATGCGCTGGGTGTTGGTGAGGGAGATTTCTCCATGGGCGATATGAATGCAATCTGCAACTTTCAGTTTTTCACAATAAGTCCATAAATGTAAACACGATTATTTGAAACGTACAGTCACAGGAGATCCGAGATCACATTCTATCCTGTTCAGCAAGACCCATCAACCTCATACGAGTGGCTGCGGATAGCAGGCAGGGGGCTAGCCATGGTTCACCTGTCAGGTCCGTGAGGGGTCTGCCGCAGGAGCCACACTATGTCCTACAGCTCCTCTCACACCAATTGATATTGTAGAGTTCCTTTATCCACACCATCCCCACCACACTGAGTTTTCAGACCTAGCACTCCTAATCTCTCTATTTTTTTATGCCCACAAATTATTTCACACTCCTCTTTCTCAACTTATTGCACTTATCGCACTAGTTGTGGGAAATGGTAAGGAGATATTCACCTTCCTTCAACATGAACACCATGAGAAAAGGACGTGAAACCAGGAAACAACGAGTACCAAGAGAGAAAAAAGTAAGCAGTCACTTGAAGGAGGGAAAAAAACCCACCTTTATCCCGTTAGACAACTTCAAATACAAACCTAGAAAAGGGCAACATGGATGAAATACCGCAAAATAAAGCTAATTATGCCGCAAAATAAAATAAAGCTAATTATCACTGACGAACTCACGCTCTTTACCTTTAGTGGGTCCTTTCTGAAGTTGAACAATGGCTTTCCAATATTTACCATTAGGTTGATTTATTAAAAGTTCAGAGAGATTCTGGATCAAAAGTACAGTGCCCACTGAAAATATTCATAGTCCTGGCTTCCTTTAGAAATCAACAGTGGAGGGGCGCCTGGGTGGCGCAGTCGGTTAAGCGTCCGACTTCAGCCAGGTCACGATCTCGCGGTCCGTGAGTTCGAGCCCCGCGTCAGGCTCTGGGTTGATGGCTCAGAGCCTGGAGCCTGTTTCCGATTCTGTGTCTCCCTCTCTCTCTGCCCCTCCCCCGTTCATGCTCTGTCTCTCTCTGTCCCAAAAATAAAGAAACGTTGAAAAAAAAAATTAAAAAAAAAAAAAAAAAAAGAAATCAACAGTGGAGGGCTGCACAAGGTAAGCACAGAATTCTGGGCTCAGTTTGATATTCCAGAATGTTATCTGTGAGAATGCAACAGATTGGTAAAGCTTGCCGGGCAGGCTCCAGATTATAGTAATAAATGTATCTTTTCCCCATAAGGCCTTGGTGGGGGGTGAGGGTGTATTACTGTCCTTCTACATTCTATTGCTTATATTATGTTCCCAGCTAGAGTTTCAGAGGCTCTATGGTCAAGTAAACACAGCGCTTCTATAACCAGAAGGCAAATCTCAGACAGTTGTGTGTGCCTCTCTTGCATGGCTGAGAATTAAATGAGTAGAACATCCAACACTGTACCCACGGTTATTGGCTTTATTTATCATGAACCACTTTTTTCCTGGCCTTGTAATAAGTCTCTCACCAACAACTACAGTGAACAGTCACCAGCACCGGTGTAAGAACAGAGAGTGATTTCTGTTTGAGAGGCAGAGTCAGGTGTCAATCCAAGGAAAATTCCCAGAAGGCATGATTCCAAGCTAAAATAGAAGGGAGCATGTGGTGGAGTGGGTTTGAATGAGCAGCTAGTCCCCCACTGCTCTCCTTTCAGGCAGAACTTTTTAAATTGCCACTTCCCTTAAGCCACGTCAAGAGTCTTCCCATGATTCTCTCACCTCCCTGGATTTCTATTCTTGGGATTGAGTGCAAAGCCCTAAAATTGAAGGGACTCCTTCTCTTCTCTATAAATCACCAACTAGACAACAAATAGAGCCTATTTACCAGTTACTCTTTTCTTCTCAAAGAACTTATTTACATGGCTGTATCAAGTCAGTTATAAGAGAAAAGGCTTAGGAAAGTTGGCCAAACTCAGTAACTATCCCTTATGGTTTCGCTGAAGTTAAATAGTTAGAATGAGCAGGTGGTACATCACCAGGAAGAATGCCAGGTGAAAACTACAAAACCTCTTTTTGAAGTCTTGGTTCTAATACAGAAACATTGAACCCCAAAGAACAAACAAAACCGCAAGGTTGCGGTTTGATTGAATAAATTTATTCCAGATTCACAAATACAATAAGTGATTAAAAGAAAATAATAAAGTTTCACAAGGATGTGTTGAACACAAATAGCCCTTGTATTGTGCATAATCCAACCGATATTTCATTATGATGGAACTTAACTTCCTATATTGCTGTTCACCTCCTTAATGCTTTATTTAAGAATAACAGCCATTCAAACTATCAAATAATTATCCATTGTTGTTTCTTAAGAAAGGTGTAGCTCCTTGTTTCTAAAATGCTCATTTATGTAATGAAAGACTTTGGACTTGCAGGGAAATGTCACCTCATTATATGATACAATTATAGGACATGGATCTAGCAGCAGTAATTAAATCTGAACACAAGTGTGGAACAATTGCTCAGAGAGCATGCAAAGCCCCTTTTGATTAAAGTAAGCAAGGATTAGGAAAATTGTATATAAGAATAACTGCTTTGCCTGATTTTCTGGGAAAATCAACCTATCAGAGAATCTTTAAATTGGAAGAGAACTTAGATTACATTAAGGGCAATCCTTTTTGGTAGAGTGGCCACTTCATTCAAGTTTGCCTGAAATTTTTCTGATTTTAGCACTCAAAATTCCAAGTCTTAGAAAATTCTGTCTTAAGCAAACTGGATAGATAGTTGGTCACTCTACTTTTTAGATTCATAAATCCCCTGACAACATAACCTACCAGAGACTTAACTTTCACAGGATTCTAGTCTTGATCATGAGTCAAAATCAGTGTCCCTACAACCTAACCTTATTCTGTCTTCTGTAGCAAAATAAATTCCCTCTTCTACCTGGTAACCTTCTGATTATGCAGACCGCCCTCCCCATCCCATATTTCCCCCATCATGTCTCTCCATTCTCTAGGTTAAATTGACCCAGTTCCTTCATCTCCTCCTTGAGTTTTCTTATGCCACTGGTGATCCAGGTACTCTCCCCATGGGCAAGTTCATCTGCCCAGGTCCCTCAAATAGTGACATCCCAAACTGAATTCAAGCTTCCACGCACCACCTGAGCAGAGTCCTTGAGCCCTTCCCCTGACCTGGGTATTATGCTTCCGTGTGGACATTCTATTGGCTCATTTGGCTACCACATCCCACTACTGAATACAATACAATTTGTGTCAACAGGAAGCCCTGGAGATTTTTCACACGTTGCTGTTGTTCAAAGATCTACCATCCCGTACTTATGTAATAGGGCTTTAGACCCAAACGTTACACATTGATCCCTTAGAGTGAACCCATTATCCAGACCAGAATTCCAGCTCTGAATCATAATTCTATCACCCAAATCACTCACTCCCCTCCCAGGTTCATGTAGTCCACAAACGTTCTCTGAGTGTCAACATCTGTGGTCATTGAAATCACTGGCAGAAATGTTTATTAGGTCAGGGTGTAGGGTCAGGTCATTAGTGCAGGCATAGCTATGTGCTGTGTAAAGTAGGTATTCACATGGGTCCCTTTTTAAAAAAAATATTCTCTAGAGCTTTCCCTATTTCCAGATTTTAGAAGGGAAGTTGAAACCAGGAGAATGCAAATACACTATAGCAATACTTTCTTCATTTTCAACCAGCAACTGCCTTCTCCTTTACCTTTAGCCCACATGTAGATCTTCAGGTGTCTCCAAACTTCAGTAAGCAATTATGATGGAAGTTCGCACGAGGAGCCCTGGAATTGAGCAGGGCTTTGCAGGCACCAATTGTGAATCATGACTGCAGTGCATCTGCGGTCCCTGACTATCCTTTTTCCAGAGACATTTTAGAGTTTCGCTTGCTCACCTCTTTTGAAGTCAGGCATAGCCACGTGACTTGTTTTAGCTAATGACACACATACGGAACGATATGTGTTACATCCTGGCAGAAGCTTTAAAAGCCAGTTGTGTGCCTTGTCAGGTTTCCTTCCCACCGTTGTTTTCATCAGCGATGTGGGTGAAGATGAGGCCTTCCATTAGCCGAGGTCCCTGATAGAACAAATGATCGGAATCCCCCTGCTGGCCCACATCAGTCATATAAGTGGAGTAGGAAACAAAGCCCCAGGGATTTTGGACATTTTGTTACTACTGTATGACCTGGCCTGACCTGATCACCACACTGAGGATGCTACAGAAAAAGATAACAACTCCCATTCGTAAGAAGCTTGAGGGGATAAGTCATATCCAGAAAATAAATGTAGAGACTAAATTACCAGGGAGTAAAAAGCGAAGTTGGAAAGTAGAGATAATTCACAAATAGGACATGGTGCTAAAGGTGAGTCACTAACACGATGCATTAAAAGGGAATAAGAGGCAGGGCACCTGGGTGGCTTAGTCAGTTGAGCGTGTGACTTCAGCACAGGTCATGATCCCACAGTTCATGAGTTCGAGCCCCGCATGGCGCTTTTCTGCTGTCAACACAGAGCCTGCTTCGCATCCTCTGTCCCCCCTCTCTCTCTGCCCCTCCCCTGCTTGCTCTTGCCCTCTTTCTCTCTCTCAAAAATAAATAAACATTAAAAAGTAATAAATAAATAAATAAATAAATGGGAATAAGAAATGGGGGACCTCAGCACGGGCTTACTGTTCTCAGAAAACATCTCATTTCCGTTAAAAGAAAAACTAAAATTATGTAATTTATTGAAAAGTTTGATAAGAAATGGTTCTACAAATATGTCGACTCCTCTCTTTTCAAACTGTAACAAAAAGGTAAGCTTAAATTATGGGGCCATTTTTAGTATATTTGATTTTAGCCTTTTCAATAACCAGCGATACTAAGGCACTTAGTTTTTTTAATGGGAGTATTATAGGTGCTTCAGAAATGGACAGATTTAGCACTTTATTAAAGACAGACCATCCTTTGCGGGAGTTTTACAGGAACCTTGGCAATTTTGGTAATGCAGATAAAGTGGAGCCTACTTAAAATATGACTTATTTCACAGAAAGGTCCCGTATTATTAGTGTAGAGATAAATACTGGCCTGAATACTCAAGGCTGAATATCAATTTGGCTGAGCCAGCAAAAATATAGCCTTTTTTTTTCTTCCTAAAATATATGCAGCCTCCCCTTTCTGTTCCTGTTACGGAGATGGAAGAATTTTGATGTTAATTGGAACAGTCATTCGCTCACTCAACATAGGTTTACCACGCAGATTTACTCTGTCTGGGACTGTACTAGATGTTCGTTATTCACTACTGAAAGGGACAGTCGAGGATCTGTCCTCAGGAAGCTTACGGTCTGGAGGGGGAACAGGCAGAGAGTGGGAGGGTGGGGAGAACTTTCTAAGCAGAAGGAATACCATGTGTTCCTTTACTGAAGTAGGAAAGGGTTTTGAGTGTTCAAGAAAATCAAAGTGTACAGTGTGTTAATCAAACATAGTAAATGAAAAGGAAGTAACCTGAGATGGAGTTAGGGTTGAGTAATGGGCCAACCACAGGGCCTTTGTGTGCCCTGTTAGGGATTTTTTTTTTTCATTTTGTCCCAAATGTCCTCAGAGTTTTGAACAGGGGGTGCAACATGGCACAAGTTCCATCTTAAGAAATTCATCCTGCCTACTATATGAAGAACAGATCAATGGGGTTAGAGTAGAGATGGGGATTAAGAGGAACTATCACAAGAACCCGGGCAAGAGGGAATAGTAACCAAGACAGGGGCAATAGCATTGATCACGGCATGAAGTGAACAGACTAGGAATATATTTTGCAGCCGACACATCAGGAATAGGTAAGGGGTGAATGTGAGGAGTGATGGAAGTGTCAGGGAGAACCCCCAGGTTCTGACATGAGCAACTTCTCCATTGTGTGCAGTGGGGAAGCAAGGAGGAGGAGCCAGATTGGGCCAAAGATACTCAACTGAGGGTGCTGAATGGCAGCTGGACCTGCTGGTCTCAAGAGCAGAGTAGGTGAGAGCTACAAATGTGCGGGTCACGGGCTCAGCGTCGGTGTTAGGCTGTGGGAGAGGTTCAGGGTGTGCGAAATGCCTGTGGCATCACACAGTGCGTGGCAAGTAGTGGGGACAGAACAAGGATGGAAATACGGGACCGGAAAATAGGAGCAAGATCCAAAGGAGTTCTTGGGAACCAAGAAGAGTTTTCATCAGAAGTCTAATGACTTAAAATGATTAATTCTTGATATCCCTTGATCCAATCCCAGGCCGATAGGGAAATATGAAAAAGTTTATGCCTGGCTCCTGACACGTCCCCGAATCACAATTCAAAAAAGTGGCACCTCTGTCCTGTACCTGCCCCCACATCACAAGATAACTTTGTTTTCAACTTTTACTCAAGTTTCATCTCCCACTCAATGGTTATTTTTCAAAAAAAAGAATGACATATTTTATCACTTGGCAAGTTTTTACCATCCAAGCAATGTTGAGTAAAGAAATGCTTCCCAAATACCAAACTATGAACGAGTGCTGCTCCCCAGTCCATGGCAAAATGAGAAAACTGGAACCACAGAACATATGTATGTCAGCATAAAGTGACCAACTACCATTTCCTGGGGAAAGATGCCCTTTTATTCTGAAACAATGTCAGTCCTGTCTTTTTAATATTAAAATGTCCTTCCTTTTATGAAATAATGGTGATAAGAGATATTTTTTAATGTCCTTACTTGGCAAAATAAAAAATCAATACTCCTATGTATGACTCTAATCGTTTTTTTTTAAATTATCCCAATATGTGAAATCCCAAATCAGGAAAGAACAAGAGAGGACAACAGAACATCACTGAGAAGCCAATTGCCTGCTCTCGACAAGGCGCACGCTCTAGCTGAACAATTCCTTCCCAGACACAACCCCGGAAATGCCCAGGATTCACATGTGTGCCTCGGCAGACTTTGTGAAATGCCATGGACATCTGGAGTTGTTTCCAGACAGTTAAAACCACAAATGTTAGGGTGCACTTTATCGGTAAGGCTGAGTCATTGTGCAAAAGGCGAAGAAATTCCTGAGCTCTAAGAACTGTAAACTGTAGCTGGTTTCTGTCCCTTTGTAGCTCCTCACCGTGTTGGGATTTTGATTCAATCAAACCAAATACAAAAAAGATTATGTTGGCCTTGAACATAGTCAAATACGGTTTGGGTAGGATTTGCTAGTAAGAAGTTACTGTTAATTTTGTTAGGTAGATCGGTGTCATGGTGTAAAAAAAAAAAAAATTCCTATATTTTAGAAATGCACACTCAAGTATTTGAGGTAAAATTTATAACATTTGGTATTATTTTAAAATACTTCAGCAAAAATAAAATAGAGAAACTAAATATGGCAAGCTGTGGAGCACTGTTAAATTTAGATGATGATGAAGGTACATTTCACTGTCCCTTTACTTTTATGTGTGTATGAAATTTTTCACAATAAAGTTGCAAGGGAGGGAGGGAGGAAGAAAAGGAGAAGGAAGGCAGGGAGAAAAAAAAAACCCTCTAACGCACTTATTATCATTTCATAATGACTTCAAATTTTTTTTTTAAGGTTTATTCATTTTTCAGAGATAGAGGGACAGAGTGGGGGAGGGGCAGAAAGAGAGGGAGACAGAATCTGAAACAGGCTCCAGGCTCTGAGTTGTCAGCACAGGGCCGATGCAAGACCTGAACTCAGGGATGGCGAGATCATGACCTGAGCTGAAGTCAGACGCTCAACCGACTGAGCCACCCAGGGGCCCCTTTGTAATGACTTTAAATGGAAGAAAGTGATCAACTAATTAAACAAGGAGGCCATTAGGATAAGTGGCTCTAATGCTGTGCTGGCCTAGTAAGTAAACCAAAACCTAAGCCTATAAATGCTTCAAGGTTACAAAATTGAAACCTAAGGACAACCGATCACAAACAGCAAACTAGATGTTAAGTTAGAGCCAAAAGTTTCCTTCCTTTGCTTCTGCCTTGTCTCTATAAAAGTCCCCACGGCCCCAGATCCTGCTGGTAGAGCACTTCTGGTTTGGTGCTGACCACTGAAATCGATTTTTGCTCATATAAACTCTTAATTTTTTTTAATATGCCTCAGTTTATCTTTTGACAGAAGTAAGGTGAATTAGGAGAAAGGAGAATTTCCACTAGTATTTGTGAGCACCTGCCGAAGGTAAGTCTCTGTGCCATGGGCCCTCATATGTGTGCACATTACATGTCTGGTGGCTTTCATTACCACCAGTTTCTAGAGGAGGAAAAATCAGACTCAGGTTAAATCAATATTTCCACATGGAAAATAGAGCATAAATAGGGCCATTGGAGCTATCTTAGCTGCTAAAGAAATTCCTCAGTGAGCAGATTAAGAACAAAAATAATTATGCTAAATCCTGATGTGCTCTCTTTGAATCCACAATGATGCAGAGGTGTAGGGTGGGGGACCTCTCCTTCTCCAGGTTTTTCTGTCTCTGGCAACCGGGGGCTGCTCCCAGCATCCTGACCACCAGGCCCCTTCCATTTCCCTGCCCCTGGGAGAACCAAATGTGATTTCGACCTAGGACTCCAAAAAGGAAAGACAGAACTTCTGTCATCACACCCAGAAAAGGGCAGGATGTGGACTCCCACATGTGACCCAGAGCTGTGCTAAGCTCACAGCTCCGTGGAGGGCACATTAGATTCCTCTGTTCCTCCCTCCCAGCATGCCTTCTACCCCGCACATCCAGGCTCTGCCCCTTTAATACTATTTTCTTCAGATGTCATTCTGTCTCCAAAACACTCAGTGGAATCTGTACCTCAGCACAGCTTAAGTTCTGAGGGAGGCTCAGAACTAGACCACAAAGAGTCAAATCCCGACCACTCCATAGCTGGGTGACCCGGAACAAGTTTGTAATTTCTCCGGGATTCAGTTTCCTCCTCCCCTCTAAAAATGAGGTGATCCAGAGGCTGCCAAAGATGCAATGAGTTAGTTCAAGTAAAGCACTTAGGCCACAATGACACATAGCACTTAATGATGTTACCACTGTTACTATAACCCACCCTTATTTGGTGTCACCCCAGGCCACTTACTTTCTGATTGATTCCCAAATGCTGGCAGATCCCCATGCCCCTCCAATCCTTGACTTGGCCGGAAGCTCTTCCTAAATATTTTCTCTCCATTGTCCACAAACCCTCCCCAGCTGAAGCTCTGCCTTCTCTCCAAGTCCTGACTATTGGAGCCCCCCACCCCCAGATCTTCCACTAACTTTGTTACTGCTTACTGCTATCTGCCACCACCTGAAAACTTTTAGGAAATGAGTCAGCAAGTCATGACCTCTCATCGGATAGCACCTCAAGAAGGCAGACAAAGGGACTATTTATGGAGGTGTAGGCAAGGTTAAGGGAAACACAAAGCAACCCAGGGATCTAGCAACAGGGGAAGCAACTATCCCCCAGGCCTGAGGAGACAAGGGGAGGAAGCAGTTACCGAAAACCAGGGAAAGGTCAAGAAGAGGCCACCTAAGTCATGGCCTTGAAGTAAAGAAACCACGGGGACAGGGAGTGAACCAATATCCCACCTCTGTCTCTTCCACTCCAGCAATCTCTTGTAGGTGGTTCCCACTGGCCAGATCCAACTGGAGGCCAGGGCCTAGGTAGAGGCAGTCTCCCTGGGGTTGCAGAGAAGGGATCTGGGAGGGCAAATGGATGCTAATCAGCATGGGCAGGTCTGAAACAAGCTAATTATCACTCAACTGTGGGCTGTTTTGTATTTGTCCTTAGTGCCTCTCACGTGTGGGCCTCTGCAAGGGTCAGCATGGAGAGACAGGAAAACACACAGACCTTGAAATCAGAGATCTGGCTTAGAATCGAAATCCTGTCAACTACCAACTGTATAACCTTCAGAAAGTAATTTCACCTCACTGAGTCTCTCCCTCTCAGATTCCTCATTTGTGAGACAAGAGCAATCACGCTGGCCTCACAGGGTTCCTGTGAGGATTAGAAAAGTCCTTTCCTCGTCCTTATTCTCTAAGACTGAGACTCTAGCTTTTACCTCCTCTAGATCTAGAAATGCTGAAAAATCAATAAGAATGTGCACACTTACTGCTGGAAGAAACATTTCTGTGAATTCAGAGTCATACTAGGCAACTTATGAACTTTGTATGGTGTTTGCCTTAAGCTGGCTTCTCCACTGAGAAAAGCAGCAAAATATCAACTCATAGACCTTCAGAACCTTGCAAATCAAAGTGTGGTCTAGCAGCATCCCCATCACTTGGGAGCCTGTTGGAAATGCAGAATTTCATGAGGTGATGCATATTACCTAAACTCACTGTGATAATCATTTCGCAGTATATGTATGTCAAGTCACTATGCTGTACGCCTTAAACTCCTATGTCAGTAAAACTGAATCTCAGGCTTCATACCCCCACCCGCCACCAGAATTTGCATTTTAACAAGCTCTCCAGGTGATCTGCATATACATTCAAATGTAAGAATTACCTAAAAATAATAATAAGTTTAAGAATTCCTGGTTTTGAACTAAGGGAACCCCAGAGACCATCCACATTCTGGTTAAACCACCTCACTTTAAAACTGAGGAAACTGACGTCCGAAACAATATAAATGGTCCAAAAACTATGGGGCAGAGGCTGCCCCTTGATTAAGCCTATAGGGACTTGCAAGCTCTCCTCCCTTGCTACGGTCCACTTCACAATGTGACACAACTAAATATCCTCCCTGCTGCTATGAGTGACTACATAACAGTCCTGAGATGTTCTTGCAAATCCTCTGCTTTGTTTTTAAAGTAAGACAGATGTGGATGTACTGTCCTTTCCTGTTCATCCTGCCTGAGTAGCCATGGGGTCTGAAGCTGGGATGGGCATCTTGTGACAATAAAGCTATAAGCATGAGGATAAAAGGGCCACATGATAAGGGCTGTGAAAGGAAAAGACCCAAGGAACCTGGTCCTGGATGACATTACTGGCAGCTGAAATCTAGGCAATAACTTCCTGGTTTCAGCTTTCTTGTCATTTAAAAGTTAATAAACAAACCTCTTTTTTTATAAGACACCATTTGTCCGTTTCATATAATGTCACACAGCTAGCATGTGGCTAAGCCATAATTAGAACTCAAAACCTCTGACTCCCAGCCCAGAAATTTTTCCAGTGTCTCGTTTATTGAGTCAGAGAAATCTCCTCCCTGACTAAATTTTAATAAACATATATGCAATCAAGAAGAAGTGCTAATGTGGGGATGTACCTATCCTTGGGAAGAGAGGTGTTATATCAACTATTGTAAAGTTGACAATAACATCTTAAGGGCAGATAATCACGTTCAATCTAGGAATTTTGCTTATGCGTATTCACCCAACTTTTAAAAAGCAGACAATGACCAGAGGAGTAAAGAGTAGACAGATCTTCATTTCCCCACAGATTCTGCACTGACCATTTGTGAACCATATAGTACTTCATGTATACAACTGAAATAAGTGCTAGGTATACTTCCTGTTCAGTGACACCATTGTCAAATGTCATGTTGATTCATCCATCTGTGGAGATTCCATTAATATAAAGCTACTGAGATAAAAAATGAATGTTTATCTAACCACGGGTTGCTGTTCTCAAACTTACTTTTTAATTATTTTTTTTATTTGAGAGAGAGAGAGAGCATGAGCAGGGGAGAGGGCCAGAGAGAGAGAGAGAGAATCCACTGAGTGTGGAGCCTGATGCGGGGCTCAATCCCACAACACTGAGATCATGATCTGAGCTGAAATCAAGAGTTGAATATTCAAACCGCTGAGCCACCCAGGCATCCCTCAAACTTACTTTCTGAAAATCAACAAAACACATGGGCTAGAATTCATTGTCAGAAAAACCACAAGAGTAAATGAAAGTGATGGCACACCCAGAAACTGAGAAAGTTCTAGAAGCTAGACAGCCTGTTGGAGAAAATGCCAGCTCTGGCTGAGCCCAGAGAAGGGTCTGAAGAGGCATGGCCAAGAGAGCCAGGGTTGATGGAACAGAAGAGACTTGTTTCCTTTCCTACACAGAGAGGTTTTTGAAGAGCTAAGGAGGGTCCCATCTGGGCTCTTGCCAAAACCAGTCTGTCATTTTCAAGTGAGTTACTAGACACTGAGCAGCCATAACCATTTTGTTTCTGTAAGACTATGTTTTACAAAGCAACTTTTCATCTTTGCCATGGCCTTGTCAGGTTGGCTCTGTCCCCCATTTTACAGACGAGAAATCAGGAAACTTACTCAAGATCACATACCGACAAGTAGAAAGAAAAAAAAAAAAAAAAACACTCCATAAGTCCCTGTAGGCTCTCACCCTGCTTCTCTCTAACTTCATGGGGATACTTTTCCCCATGTTACCTCAGCTTCAGCCACCCTGGCTGGGCCCCACCTCACCGCTCCTTCCACACCCATTCTTACCTTTTTTTTCTGGTCTCAGCTTCAAAGTTACCTGTTTTAGAAATCTTTCACTCATGCCCTACCCCAGACTAATTATCCTTTTCGTGAGCTCCCACAAGGCCACATACTTCTTTGCACTATGGCTGTCATTAACTAATCACTTGATTGATTGATTGACTGAGTAAATGAATTAGATAATGATTTGTTTACTCTCTGATGTTGGCACAGAGGGGTAGCTTTGTGTTATGCTGGGAGGGAGGTGTCTTTGACCACTTGACATTCTCCATCGGCTCCTCTTCACCATCTACCCCAAACAAACAGATAATGTGAGAGATGTCATTTTGCAGTGCAAAATCACCTTCAAGACAACTCTCTATGCCACTCCCTTTCTCTTAAAACCAGATTGAAGCTCCATTATTCCCTCCTATGTAGAAATTTTAAAACCATTTTTTAATGTCTTTCACTCTGACCAGAGTAAGAATTCATGAAAGCACAATGTCTTGTTCTTTCTTGAATCCCAGCACCTAACACAGTGCTTAGCGTATGGTAAGCAATACAGTATTTGTTGAGTGAATGGAGAAATGAGTGAATGAATAACTTACTACTCCCAGATGGATGCTTCTCCACTATACTACTCTGCCTCCTACCAGCAAGAAGGCTACAGCAACTGCCACTTTGGATATTGTCTTCTTCAGAGCTCCAATGCACAACTTTGGTGGGGTTAGGGGCTTGGAAACACACAGCCTCCAAAAGACAATTCTTGGTTATTGAATTAACCAAGATGTTTCAACCCCCACTCATAGCTCTTTTAGGGGATACAAGCCCTTGGCTGGGGAGAAATACTGGAGGTGACAGGGCTAAGCAGTGGCTTCCCATCTGCCAAGACTGAGGGAGCCATGGCACCGAGACCCAAGTCACCCCTGTCCTTGCATCACATCTGTCGAGAAACAAAACAGACCCAGGGTTCCCCTCTAAGGCCATTCTCTAGAGATAAGGAGAGTACCCAGACTCAACAGAGTGAACTCATAGAGGACAGAATGTCTGAGGGCCCAGATGTCCTTCTCTTCATCCAAGCTCTCAACATTTGAAAAGCAGAACTCTTGGGGCGTCTGGGTGGCGCAGCCGGTTAAGTGTCCGACTTCAGCCAGGTCACGATCTCGCGGTCCGTGAGTTCGAGCCCCGCGTCAGGCTCTGGGCTGATGGCTGGGAGCCTGGAGCCTGTTTCCGATTTTGTGTCTCCCTCTCTCTCTGCCCCTCCCCCGTTCATGCTCTGTCTCTCTCTGTCCCAAAAATAAATAAACGTTGAAAAAAAAAATTTAAAAAAAAAAAAAAGAAAAGCAGAACTCTTTATAGCCCCTTTCTCAAAATCACTTGGAGACACTGATCTAAAAAACAAACAGAACAATTCCAGGATTCCACCCCAGACCTACTGAATCAGAATCTGTAGGGATGATCCAAGAAATCTGTTTTGAACAAGCTCTCCAACAACTTTCTGATACTAGCTAAAGTCCCAGATGCTCTTAGCTCTCAAGACCCCTCTTAACCTAGGACTTTCAGAAGCTGAGCATCAGTTTAAGCCAAGCCAGTCCTGTGAGGTACAGGAATTCTATGGAACTAAATGAGAATCCATCCAATCTGATTCCTTACCACCAGTGGCAAGTGGCCTGGATCACTGCCTCTTCAGCCCTCCCCCAAGCTTATCCTTATCACAGGATATCTTGGACCTGCCAGGGGGAGAGGAAAACTAAAGGATTAAGACCTGGTTTTTGTCACTTAAAAACACAGTTCAAAGTGCCAGATTGAACCTGGAAGGCACAGGAATGTGATGGCTTTTCTTTGCTTATTTTGAGGAAGAGCAGGGACATTTTGGCAGCCAAGTCCCAAAACCAAGACAGAATCACGAGGCCCATTTCCCAGGTGTCTCGTCTCTCTCGTGAGTCACGAGACCAGTCAGCTCAGTTGCTGCTGGTCTAGCTCCCACTCCTACTATAACCGAACACCCACTAAAAGTACCTCCTGTTGGGAGGGACCCCAGGCCAGGTCCCAACTGATCCAAAATGCTGGCTAGTAGTTCATAGACTCTTTTGTTCTTTAAAAAATGGATGCTTTTGAGAAACTGGTAACAACCAGAATCCCTTTCCTCAACACCACCAAAAAGCATATAAGACCCAAGATTTTTCATATAATTTCAGGGCAGCACAAGCTCATTGGAGCCCATCCATGAATCTCTGCCCATGAACCCCAGGTTAAGAATTACCACAAACATGATAGAGAATTAAGAACCAGAGATGGCTGAAAATTTTTATACCCACATGAGGAAAGTCAAGGTGGGGATGGGGTGGGATGCATAAGGAAACAAGTTGCATGTATTCTTTTTATTCATGTTCTGTTAATAGACATTTGGCAGAAATGTAGATATAATGCAATATTTAATTTTCTGGCATTTTTATTAACCTGAAGTAATTTTGTTATTTTAGGGACATTAATAATTGACTATATAGAATTTAATCTACCCATAAAATATTCATGCTTGGCAAATTTAAAGGTATAATCTTTAAGACAATTAAATATTTACTAGTCAAATTTACTTGAAAATGTTTTATATTTGCTGTGGGGTATGAAAATAATAAACATTTTAAGAATTCATTTTAATTTTTGTTATTGTATAAGAAGCATCCCCAAACAGTAAATATTTTCTTTAAATAAAAAACTAAATTTTTTTTTTTTTTAAAAAAAACCTTCGTCCATCTCAAATCCATACATCTAAGAGGACAAGTTCTTTCCCCCCCCATACTCTTTTTTTTAAATGTTTATTTGTTTATTTTGAGAGAGAGAGAAAGAGCAAGTGCAAATATTGGAGGGTCAGAGAAAGAGGGAGAAAGAAAACCCTGTCAACTTGAGCCCGACATGGGGCTCGAACTCATGAATCATCTAAACCGAATGAGCCACCCAGGTGCCCCTCCCCCTCTATACTCTTGAGACCTGTTCGATCTCCTTTTTGTTACAGTCATTTGGGCACATAGCATCAGAAGCATACAGGATGCTCCTACTCATAGAGTGCCTGGTCAACTATCTGCCAATTTACGCCAAATCTCGTAATTGTATGCCCACCAGCAGAGAAAGCACTGGAACTGTCTTTTGCTATAAAATAGTAGTGGCTCCCTGAACTCTGTAAGCCTGCATTCGTACCATTTTCCATTGATTGTAAGGCACACCTTTTCTTATGTACCACTGGAGAAAATACTGTCCATTAAGTGACAACGCATGTCTTAACCATAGTCCTCCACAGTTGTGCAAGCCTCTTGTTGCTTTGACGTTTCTTTTATCCATCCGACATGTGTTAGCATTTTCTCTCGTCACTTGGCTGGGCTAGTGATGGCCAACTCTTTTGTGGATCTCAGAGTTTCTTCTACTTGAGGGATGGCTCTTCCAATCTAAGCTTCCAGAAAGCAGCTGGTTGTTGCTTTGCAAAAACTCTGCAACTGTTCATCCCTCCAACCATGCATATTTGCTTCACCAATATCAAATTAAAGTCCCACTGCTCTGTTTCTGAGCCTTTTTGCAACATAATTTTTCATTTCAAGGCCAAATCACATACAATCTTCTGAGGACCTTTTAAATGGCAGTTACAGTAACAGAAATACACTTAACTCAATCAAAGTGATGACAATAATGAGCAGCTATGACCAAGTTTTGGCCATATTAATAACTGCATCTCCGATGAGTGTAGCAGACACCATCTGATTCCCAGAGATGTTGGAAAGTGAAAATGTGTATTCTAGAATCAATGAAATTGGTTTCCACTCCCTACCCCTGCCGCCCCCCCAACTTAATGTCTCTAGCAGACCAGAAGTCATAACTAAAATGAAAAGAAAAACTAAGAATAGGATAATGGTAAAAAATAATAATAATCTTTTCACTTCCCAAAATATTTTGACTCATTTCCATTATTGTCTTAAAGTGAGGGACTCAAAGCTATCTTTCTTCCTTGTTCACCTACACTATGTCATATTACTTTACTATGATCTTAATAACAGTGTCTCATTGGGGCGCCTGGGTGGCGCAGTCGGTTAAGCGTCCGACTTCAGCCAGGTCACGATCTCGTGGTCCGGGAGTTCGAGCCCCGCGTCAGGCTCTGGGCTGATGGCTCGGAGCCTGGAGCCTGTTTCCGATTCTGTGTCTCCCTCTCTCTCTGCCCCTCCCCCGTTCATGCTCTGTCTCTCTCTGTCCAAAAATAAATAAATGTTGAAAAAAAAAATTAAAAAAAAAAAAATAACAGTGTCTCATTACATCTTTTTCCTCCCTCAATTTGTCTCCTTTTTCCTTCTAACAACCTAGAAGTGAAAGCAAGCGATCAACTATTTCATCTATCAATACTAATACCATGACTTTCAGTTCATGCTATGGTTTTTCTTTCTTCTTTCTTTCTTTCTTTCTTTCTTTCTTTCTTTCTTTCTTCTTCCTTTCTTCCTTTCTTTCTCATTTTTATCATGAGTCCCCATAATAATTTCATTGAGTAGTAGAGACAGGAAGAGACTATGAGGTTTCAGATGATGAAATTGGAAAAAAAAAAAAAAAAAAGCCTGGAGTGTTGATGGGGGAAACAATGCTGGCACTCAGCTTCCCAAACTAGTGCTTACTCTTTTCTTGAATACCCCTGTGCAAAGAGCCACCTTGTAAATAGAAGGAACTGTTACTGAGATCCCCAAAAGGTCACCCAATCACAAGTCTGCCTTCAG
The DNA here is from genome assembly GCF_028749965.1 of Puma concolor. NCBI lineage: Eukaryota > Metazoa > Chordata > Mammalia > Carnivora > Felidae > Puma > Puma concolor. The sequence continues at coordinate 49,631,633 of NC_141672.1, forward strand.
GATAGAAAGACTTTATTGTGGATTCCTAGAAACTGAATATATATGTTATATATTCATATGAATATATGTTATATATCTGCTTATATATATATGTTCTATTTAGTAAATATTCATTAAAATACTGTGCACAGGGGTGCCTTATTGTCTCAGACAGTTAAGCATCCAACTCTTGATTTCGGGCCAGGTCATGATCTCATGGTTCATAGGATCTGGCCCCATGTCAGGCTCATGCTGACAGTGCAGAGCCTACTTGGGAATGTCTCTCTCCAGCTTTCTTTGCTCCTTCCCCACTCACGCTCTCTTTCCCAAAATAAATTAATAAACATTTAAAAATAAATCAAATAAAATCAAATAAGATGGTGCACAAAGCCCATCAAGCAGGATGTTGTTGGAGATTCAAAGATGAAATTTATGGCCCCGTCCTCCGATGATTCATAATCTAGAGCTATTTGCAGTTTGAGGATGGGGAGTCAGGGAGGGGGCATGGACTCTTGTGAATCAGATGACATTTACAGGCCCTAGAAAATTGTTCCAGGTCACCATGTACACACACAATTCAAATAATTTCTTGGGATTTATAGAGCTCCTGGGCATTGGAAGAATAGCCCATGTGTGAGTCTCGTAACATCAAGCCACAAAACTCATAGTTAGTCCTACCCAAATACAAAGGGACCAACCTAGTCAAATAGTTTAAGAAATGAGTAATATCCTACCCTTGTAGCTAAGGTTTTCTTGATTAATAGCTGCTACAGAAAATGCCTTAATCTCACTCAGACTTGTGTTTTGAGTCCTTCTTTCCTGGCAGGGGTTGACTGTATTCTCCAGAGTGCATGGCCAACCAGGACACTATTCAAAAAAGCCAAGGCCCTCCTCACTGGACTTGTTCACAATACTTCCTGCCCTCGCCACCGCCCTCCCCCCCATAGTCCCTTTAAAGCCCCTGGGCAAGACCACTGGCGTCTCCTTCTACAATCTGACCTCCTCAGAGAGGAGGGCTCCTCTTAAAGAGGTTGGGGGAACCCCACCCTGCCAGGGAATTCTCTAGCCAAGGCTATGGCTGCAAGGAGTTTCTGGCATATGTGAGTTGGCTAGTGGTTGGGGATTTTCCAGTCTTTTCCTACTCGGTAAAAGCAACCCGAGTTTTCATTTTAAGTTAGGATGTTGAAGTGTCACTGTATCGCTGGGGACTGGCATCTGGGATTGGAGTCTCATCCTGACCAGAGCCAGGGTCTCTGTATCACTTAAGGACACAGACACCCTGGCTTCTTCCCCATGGTAACTTGTGAATAGGATTATGGGGCTTTTGTTATATTCCCCACACCCTCTCCTAGGAAAGGGGACAGTTCCCATTTACCTTCTCTTTCTGAGCCTCAGGCTCAGAGCCATGGGTTTTTTGAAACTCTGAGCTTGCATCTATTTTCTCGTGTCTAACATCCTCTTCTGGATGTTAGTGCTTCAAGCAACACTATACGGGAGGTTCAGATATGGCCTCATTCGGAATACCACCACTAACATAATATTATAGTAATAACATAGAATATGGTACTAATATATAGTGCTTTGGGTTTTAAAAGGGCTTTTACCATTATTGTTATTTTAACAATTGTCATTCCCCCCCAAAATAGTGTACCAGTGGGGATTCCAGCAGGAATCAAGGGGCACATTCAAAGAGTTAACCAAAAATTATTTAAAGAGGGGACTATTTACAGAGATATATCAAAATCCAATCAGGAAAACAGAAAGTATGCCAATTATTTTAATAAAAGGAATTAGTTTAAAAGAGTTGGAGATCTTTACTAGGTATCTAAAGCAGTCAAATTCATAAGGGCAGAAAAGAGAATGGTGGTTGCAAGGACGTGGGGGAGGGGGAGAAGGGGAGTGGTTCGACAGGTGCAGAGTTTCAGTCTTGCAAGATGAGAAAGTTCTGAAGAGCTGTTTCACAACAGTGTAAACACACTTAACACTACTGAACTGTACAACTAAAAATGGCTAAGATGGTAAATTTTAACTAAGGTGTTTTTTACCACAATAAAAAGGAAAAAAAAAAAAAGGTGTTAGAGAGCTGAGTACGTGAAAGGGCTCACTGAGGGGACACAGAAAAGTTAAGTGTAAAAAAGCAGCCAGGGGGCGCCTGACTGGCTTGGCCAGAGGGTTGTGAAGACTCTTGATCTCAGGGTCATGAGTTTGAGCCCCACGATGGGTGTACAGATTACGTATTAAATAAACAACTAGATAGATAGATAGATAGATAGATAGATAGATAGATAGATAGATAGATAGGGACTGATTAGTGTGAAAAGAGGCTGGCACTACTTTGGCCAGGGAATCAAGTGAAGAGCTTGGGGTTGTTACAACCCAAAAGCTCAGAGGTGCTGCCCGGCTGATACAGGTACCCCGCTGTGCTAATTGTTCAGGAAATCCCAGCTGTCATGGGGGACTAGAATAGGAAAAGCAAGCAAAGAGAAGATCAAGTCCCTCCTCCTCAGCCTCGCAGGCTCCCTGTGGCATTGGCAGAAATGACAGGCTGCTGCTAGCACAGAGGGGTATAATTTGCAAAGTCCCAGCCCAGCACCGAAAAGCAGGGCACAGAAGGGTTAGGAGCTGAGCAATATTAGCTTAATTTAGGGGCACAAAAGGCGTGGCAAGGTCAAGGGAATGTAAAACAACCAGCAACTGGGAACAGCAGGAGGCTGTTAGGACCCTAAACCTAAGGGGTAAGAGGAAGGAATGACGTTACAGGGACCTCCTGAGGGTCAAGGCTGTGTGGGAAAGGAGAGATCTGCAGGAGTTGTGATCACCTGCCTGAACTAGAGCCAAGCAAGGAGGGAGCAGGCAGAGTGGGGAGCGCGGGAGAGATAGCCACCTGACCTCCATCTCCTCCCACTTGCTCATCTCCTGAAACGAGCCTCAGCTTGGCCAAACCAGACTGAAAGCCACAGTTCAATACGTTTAATATTCATTTAATGAAAATAGAACCTACTATCTACATTTACCTGCATCTTTATTTCCCCACCTAAGGAAAACAATAATAAAGAAACAGAAATCCTTCCAAGTTAATACAGATCAACCCATTCTTTCTAGTATACTTAGCAATAACTTGGCATGAAGAAAATTTGCTTGTAAGTGTGAAAATTTGGGAGAAAAATAAGTGTTAACGACTGGAACTATTTTTCAAATCTGTCACATGCCACTGAAATACTTGCTTATTGATTTTCACACCTTACTGTAAAGAGTGGACTAAAGTTTATCACCTTCTTCTCTTGCCAATAGTTGAGTAACTGCTTTGCCTTCAGGTTCCTCCTCTAAAATGGGAATGGTAGGAGTGTCTGAGTAGCTTAGTCAACTAAGTATCGACTCCTGATTTTGGCTCAGGTCATAATCCCAGGGTCGTGGGATTGAGCCCCATGTCAGACTCCGCACTGGACACAGAGCCTGCTTGAGATTCTCTCTCCCTCTGCCCCTCCCCACTGTACCCACACACTCTCTTTCTAAATAAAAATAAAATGGGAATGATAATAATACACACCTCACAGGATTACTGCAAAGTTGAAGTGAGAAAAAAAATAGGGGAAAGCACTGTAAAAAGATGGGGCTTTGTTTTCTGTTCCCTTCAGTGGTTCCTGGACTTCAGTGTGATACTCTGGAGCACCACCACCGTGGTGGCCATCATCTTCAGCATTACTGCCATCATCTCGGCATCTCCACTGTTGCTAATGTCACTACGATCACCATTATTATCACTAATATCACTGTCTTTGTGCAGGTTCTAAATTTCCTTACATTTCATCACCTTTGGGGCCTTTACATTTTTATTGAGAAAAAAAAAATCTCTTGCAGGGAAGTGAGATGTGGCATTTGGAGTCAGAAGAACTGTACAGAGGCCTGTCCCAGCCAGTGGCCATTTGTAAGCACCTTCTGAGTTTCCTAGTTTTCTCATCTACTAGCAGGAATACCTACCTTTGCTGACTATTCTCCTTTTGCCCCTCCAAATCCATTCTCTGCCCTTTGCTGTCCTAGTCTGTGTTCACGAAGGAAGCTTTACAAACCGAATTATCTAGGCTCTCTTGGACGGGTACATTTTGATAAGAAGGGACAGAAAATAGACATGCCAAGCTTAAGCTACCTGGTTTAAAGGAGCAGGAAGGTGGTGGTAGTAGAAATATTAGGTAAGAGAAAAAAAGACTAGAGAACAATTAAAAAATATTTACATCTAAAAACATTACGCTGAGTAAAAGAAATGAGACACAAAATCACCTGTATGTATGATCTCACCTTGTGAAATTCTAGAAAACACAAAATCTGTAGTGATGGAATGGAGATCAGTGGTTGCCTGGGCCAAAAGTGGAGGGAGCAACTGACCACAGCATTGTACGAGGGAACTTTTGCAGGGAAAGAAATCTTTGGTATCTTTTTTTTTAATGTTTATTTATTTATTTTGAGAGAAAGGGAGAGAGAGAGAGAGAGAGTGAGTGAGAGAGAGAGAGTGAGTGAGAGAGAGAGAGAGAGAGAGAAAGCAGGAGAGGGACAGAGAGAGATGGAGAGAGAGAGAATCCCAAGCATGCTCCATGCTGTCAGAGCAGAACCCAACACAATCCCACCAACCACCAGATCATGAGCTGAGCCAAAATCAAGAGTCAGACACTCAACTGAGGGAGCCACCCAGGTGCCCCTAGAAATATTTTGTGTCTCAATTGTGGTGGTGGTTACAAGGTACATACATTTGTCAAAATTCAACTACCTATACTTAAATGGGTATTGTTTATTATACTTAATAAATTTTAAAAATATTCATGGCATGGACTTCAAGCTGTATTACAAAACTGTAATCAAGACAGTATGGTACTGGCACACACACACAAAAAAAAAAAAAAGACGTTCAGATCAATGGAACAGAATAGAGAACCCAGAAATGGACCCACAAACATATGGCCAACTAATCTCTAACAAAGCAGGAAAGAATATCCAATGGGATAAAGACAGTCTCTTCACCAAGTGGTGCTGGGAAAACTGGACAGCGACATGCAGAAAAATGAACCTGGACCACTTTCTTACACCATTCACAAAAATGAACTCAAAATGGATGAAAGACCAAAATGTAAGACAGAAAACCATCAGAATCCTTGAGGAGAAAGCAGACAAAAACCTCTTTGATCTTGGCTGCAGCAACATCCTACTCAACACATCTCCAGATGCAAGGGAAACAAAAGCAAAATGAACCACTGGGACCTCATCAAAATAAAAAGCTTCTGCACAATGAAGGAAACAATCAGCAAAATTAAAAGGCAACCGACAGAATGGGCGAAGATATTTGCAAACGACATATCAGATAATATGGTCATCCAGATGACCAACCAACATATGAAAAACTGCTCAACATCACTCATCATCAGATAAATACAAATCAAAACCACAATGAGATACCACCTTACACCTGCCAGAATGGCTAACATTAACAACTCAGGCAACAACAGATGTTGGTGAGGATGCGGAGAAAGAGGATCTCTTTTGCACTGCTGGTGGGAATATAAACTGGTGCAGCCACTCTGGAAAACAGTATGGAGGTTTCTCAAAAAATGAAAAATAGAACTACCCTATGACCCAGCAATTGCACTACTAGGTATTTATCCAAGGGATACAGGTATACTGTTTTGAAGGGACACATGCACCCCAATGTTTATAGCAGCACTATCAACAATAGCCAAAGTATGAAAAGAGCCCAAATGTCCATTGATGGATGAATGGATAAGGAAGATGTGGTATATATATACAATGGAGTATTATTCGGCAATCAAAAAGAATGAAATCTTGCCATCTGCAACTACGTGGATGGAACTGGAGGGTATTATGCTAAGCGAAATTAGTCAGTCAGAGATAGACAAATATTATATGACTTCACTCATATGAGGACTTTAAGACACATAACAGATGAACATAAGGGAAGGGAAGCAAAAATAATATAAAAACAGGGAGGGGGACAAAACATCACAGACTCTTAAATATGGAGAACAGAGGGTTACTAGAGGAGTTGTGGGAGGAGGGATGGGCTAAATGGGTAAGGGGCATTAAGGAATCTATTTCTGAAATCAGTCACATTATATGCTTACTAACTTGGATGTAAATTTAAAAAAATAAAATAAAATAAAATAAAATAAATTATACTGGATGCTCTGTAAAAAATAAAATTAAATAAAATAATAAAATTCAATTCAATTAAACAGAGAAAAAAATATTCATGGCATAGTACAAATGGAGGATATATATCATAGAATTCCAGATGTGATATTACTATAAATCTGTACAAGCTGAATGTACACATAGGACCAGAAGCTGACATGGGCCAATGAGTGCATCAGTTAGGTTCACAGATGCCTGCTACTTTATAAGCAACAAACAGAAAGACATGGACTGAAAAATGCTTCTGAAGACAGCAATACCAAACTTGTTGATGAAGCTGCCTTTTACGGAAATCAGTGTGAGCACTGAAAGAAACGAGGAAAGAAAACTCTATAGGGACCTGGTGGGTGTCATATTTTAAAAGAATTTTATGCAATGGGCTGTTGAGTTATAATACAGCTTAACAGGAGAAGGAGAATGGTCTCAGGGCCACTGTGGCTGAGTAGTTTGCTAACCTCTCCAGATTTCAGTTTTTTACTTTATAAATTAAAAATACTAGTAGCCTTCAAATGCCAAGTTTTTCAAGACCTCTATTATAGCCACTGAGAAGTGATTTCAAAGACATGAGTGGAAACATTGACTGATTCAAACACAAAGTGAGTTAAAGTGGATTTGGCTCATCAGCCTTATGCTAATGGTTCAGGAGAGTTAAAACAACATAATCAGATCCCTGAATTCATGGAAGCAAAGCCCCTCTTCTTTAAGCTAGTCTAGTGTCTCTCACCCAGCTGTATCAAAGAAATATCTATGGAACTTCTAAAAAGTACAAATTCCTGGGGCATTTGGGTGGCTTATTTGGTTGAGCATCTGACTTCGGCTCAGGTCATGATCTTGTGGCTCGTGAGTTAGAGCCCCACATCAGGCTTTGCGCTGACATGTCAGAGCCTGGAGCCTGCTTCAGATTCTGTGTCTCCCTCTCTGTCTGCCCCTCCCCCATGCATGCTCTGTCTCTCTCTCTCTCCCTCTCTCAAAAATAAATAAACATTAAAAAAATTTTTTAAGTACAGATTCCTGAACCCATCCCTTGGAATGTATGACCCAGTGGCTCTGGGGTACAGCCCAGAGAGCTGGGTAAGTTCCACAGGGGACGCAGACAATCAGCTAGTGTTGAGAATATCTCTACTGGCACTAGCCCTGCTCTTCTTAGGGAGCCCAGATATTGCCCAATATTAGACAATATTGGATAGCATGAGATTTTGATCACTAAAATGCAAGGCATTAAAAATATGTTGTGATAGGGGTGCCTGGGTGGCTTAGTCATTTTAAGCCTCCGATTTTGGCTCAGGTCATGATCTCACAGTTTGTGAGTTCGAGCCCTGTGTTGGGCTCTGTGCTGACAGGTCAGAGCCTGGAGCCTGCTTGGATTCTGTGTTTCCCTCTCTCTCTCTGCCCCTCCCCTGCTTGCACTATATATATCTCTCTCTCAAAAATAAATAAACATTAAAAAATATGTTGTGATAGAGTGAAGGACAAGAGGCAGGCCACTGTTGTGGGCAGTGAGATGGTGGGTATTCAGGGAGAGACTCCCTGAGGGGGATGACATCAGAGCTGAGACTCAAGAAGAAGAAACCAGCATGCAGAGAGCCTAGAAGGGAGCATACAGAAGAATATGACAGCTGAGGTCTGGCAAGAAGCAGGCACCACCCAAACAGGACTCTGGACAAAAGTACAGATAGAGTTTGGGGTGCCTGGGTGGCTCAGTCAGTTGAATGTCCAACATTCACTCAGGTCATGATATCATGGTTTGTGAGTTCGACCCCTGCATTGGACTCAGTGCTGTCAGTGCAGAGCCTGATTTGGATCCTCTGTCCCCCCTCTCTCTCTGCCCCCCTACCTCTTGCGTGCTCTCTCTCAAAAATAAACATTAAAATTTTTTTTAATTAAAAATAAAAAGCCATAGACAGAATTTAATGAAACTAGAGAGACAGTGGGTGATACTCCAGTACTACCAAAGGTGGGGGGAGCCAGGAACATTTCCAGTGACCTAGCCAGAAAGAAGCAGGGAGAATAAATGCCACGAATAAGTATCTTTTCCCTCCCTCTCTCTGATCCCCTGCTAGTCTTCCCTTGGCCAATTCCAATAGGAAGCCAGAACGCTAGTGTGTCCACTGATGCAATTCATATGGTCAGCCTATGGGGTCAAAGGACAAAGGGACAAAGGATGGAAGTTGGTTCTGAAAGGGCAAATGGAAGGCATCAGCATAAACAGCAAGTGCAAGGGCTTGAGACGGGAAAGAGGAGAGCTTGTTCATGGAACAGAAGGGCCTCTGAGCTGGAGCTTGGAGGACAAGGTTTAGGATGAGGAGAGAGAGGAAGACAGGCCGTGATCATATGGAGCCTTCTGAGGTGAGGTGCTGATGCTTCATCCTGTGCCCAATACAAAGCCTTCGGAAGATGTAGGAAGATGGTATGCTCAGCTTCTCACACTTCTAAGGCGTGCTCTGCTTACTCTGTGGACTAGGCACTGTAGAGGTGCTACAGGTAGACGCAAAGACACAACCACTGTCACAGCGTTACAATGAACTTACCCCAGAACTCAAATGTGTGGAGAAATTAGACTCCCACTTGGTCTAGAGTTGATCTATTCTAACTCACTAGCTGTTATCAACTATAGGAAAATAAAAGGAGCATGGGAGAGAACCCTTAGACCTCTTCAGCCTCTTTGGTTAGACATGCTTAGTCTCTAGATTATGGCATAATCTCTGCCCTCCAGGATGGTGCATGGAGGGAGAGAAGCATGCATGTCCTTATGGAATTGGTGGAAAAGAGTCCTCAAAACCATGCAGGGTCCTTGTGTTCCTCTAGCTCTCCAGCAATGTCCCTTGTCCCCGCCTACAATGGTGTCATTAGGGGCTGTAGCTGAGGCTGGGTTGGTATACATCTTGGTCTGTAACCAAGCTCTCCGCTGGGTGGAACTGCTAGTCACCTCCTCTCTCACTGGCATTACAGGCCTCTCTGGATGCCTCAAAGTCCCCATCTCAACAGGTCCATGTTGGCCCTGGTGGCTCTGAACTCAACGTTCATTCTAGAGAGAACAGAGGAAAACTTAGGGATACAAATGAGACCCTCACTCTCCCTGACCACATCTCCGAATTTATTTCCATGTAGGCACTCACTGGGTTGGCCAGGAAGGCCCCCTCCCAGGGCCTCCAGGTGACTTTCCCCAGTGTCCCAGACTAGAAGCCAAGAAGGAGTCCCTCTGCCCTCTGTATTCCTCCAAGTATTTAATTGACTTCTCTCCTTCTGGGCTACAGCCCCAAGGGAAGATTAGAATCCCTAACTGACCATTATCTCCTGTCTTCTTTCTCTCTGTCTTCCTTCTACAAAAATCTATTTGGGCAGGTATGCAGGCTTCATTACCATAGCCCCATCTTCAGAACTCCAGCCTTATCACTAAGCATTAAAGGTAATAGTACAGACATTCTATATGTTATGGGAGAAATTTATGATCTAGTCTTACAGTCCTGATCCTTGCTATGTAAATGGAAACTGAAAACATTTATGAAATCCTTTCTCTCCCTACAAAGACAAGCTTTCAAATCTACTGGTTTTCTGCACAGCCCTATTTTTCAATGTCAAAAGCCAAATCTTAACTATTTCAGTTTGTATTCTTTTATCCCTTTATATCTGAAAAAAAAGAGAAAAGCACATTTAATTTTTCCAAGCCACTGCCATCATTACACCTGTTAAGGAATCTCTCCTAATGGTCTGGATGAGAGAGAAGCATAGCATGCTGTCTAGTAGAAGTGAAGCAGAGATCAGGAAAGAGAGAGCAAAGTAGGCAGATGTAGGAAATATGTTGGAATAAGAACAGAGCTGACTGAAGGATGAGATGGTAGGGGGTGAAGAAAATGGGGAAGCAAGAATGACTCCTAAGTGAGTAACAGAGAGATGGTGGTCCATTTGGGAATAGTGGAGAACACATTTGGGAAAAGTCAAAGACTCTGTTTTGCACCCAGTAAATTTGAAATTTCAATTAAACATCCAAGTGATAATGTCAAATAGGCCACTTAGAAGGGAGGCCAGAGAGGATGATAAACATTTGGGAGTCAGCAGCATACAGATGGTACCTAAAGCCCAACACTCCTTATGAAGAATGGGTAGGTCCATGCATGGACTGTACCAGGGATGGAAGTTTCTGTAGGCCAAGCCACGTTAGGACAAGAGGGACAGGAGGAAAATTTCTGACCCAATCCGAACCTACCTCAAGGCAGAGTCTCAAGATTCAGTGTAACATTTAAGGTCCAGACTCAGGTTCCACAAACTCATCCTGATTTTAGCTATAACCACAGAGGAGAGAGAAAATGTGTATGTCAGAACTAGGTCATCATTTCTGCACAGACTTTTATCTTAGAGAAAGTAACACATACTTACTTGGGATCCTTCATCGTGGAGAAAACTCCCTGTACAAGCAGGAGACCAGTAAGAAACAAAGCAGTCCCTATTGATCCTTCTATCAACAAAGGATCTCATGGTGGACCATTTTTTCAGCCCAGAAGCCACCCGGGGTGGGGGGGAGGAGGTCTCTATTCAAAATGGACCTATGGTTTAGTGTTTCACCACACACTCTAACATTTCTGCCATTGGGGAGGCAGAGGGAAATCAGAATATGTAGGCCCCCCTCTGAGTTGGGGGGTAGGGGCAGAGTGGGGCGATGGGGGTGAAAGAACCAACACTATTTCCAAAGAAATATCCCCAACTGCTGAAACAAACTTGCATCTGGGTTCCTTGAGAGTCACGCTTTTGAAACTGTAAGGTACCTCCTGCATCATAGGGGAATGGAAGTTCTGACGACCGGAAGACAGGCACACTTAATAAGGTTTTAGGGAAAACTATGTGAATGTCACATAAAAAGAAGCACGGAAATAGCAAATGATAAAGAGGACACGAGTCCACAAAATCTACATGTTTATGAAGGTAGCGTAGAAGAGAAAGAGAAGAAGGAGAGAAGGGAAGAGAAGAACAGAGGAGAAAGTTTTTTTTCAGGAATGATTACTATTTAAGTATAACCCTCTTGCTCCCTCTGGAGGCCAAGGGCATGAATAACATGTCTGTAAAAGAAAAAAAAAATCCTTGGATTGGAGACTCAGCTTCATTTGTCATTGCAACTTTCTTCTTCACATTAAAATAAGTCAGTATTGGGGCACCTGGGTGACTCAGTAGGTTAAGCATCTGATTCTGATTTCAGCTGAGGACATGATCTCACTGTCACGAAATCAATCCCCATGTCGCCCTCCCTTACAGCCCCCCAACATGGAGTTGGGCTTGGAGCCTGCTTATGATTCCCCCACTCTCTCTTTCTCTGCCCCTCACCTCCCTCTCTCTCTCTCTCTCTCTCTCTCTCTCTCTCTCTCTCAAAAAAAATTTTTTTAAATAAGTCATTATTACAATAAAAGGACACAATAAGGGCAAGAAATAAAAATTCCTCTGGCTTTCGGGCACTTTCCACATATGTACTCTGAAATTTAAAGCCCCCAAATTTGAGGTGCTTTGTAAGCAAAGCCAGAGTACAGCACTAATCAAATACTTAAGGCAGGCCTTATAAGATGGGGAAAAGGCTAATGCAATACAATATTGCATTAGTCTTCTTTAATCTATTTCTCCAAACAGCTCATTTATTTTGTAAATAGGAAGATTCTTTTGGGTAGTGCTTCCTTTTTTTTTTTTTTTTTTCTCTTTAAGATTTTATTTTTTAAATGTTTATTTCTTTATTTTGAAAGAGAAAGAGAGCACAGTGGGGGAAGGGCAGAGAGAGAGAGAGAGAGGGAGAGAGAGTGAGAGAGGGAGAGAGAGTGAATCCCAAGCAGGCTCCATGCTGCCAGCGCAGAGCCCAATATGGGGCTTGAACTCACAAACAGTGAAATCATGATCTGAGCCAAAACCAAGAGTCAGATGCTTAACTGACTGAGCCACCCAGGCACCCCTAAAGATTTTATTTTTACATAATCTCTGCACCCAGTGTGGGTCTTGAACTCAGAACCCCAAAAGCAAGAATCTCATGTTCTGACTGAGCCAACCAGGTGCCCCTGGGTTGGTGTTTCTCCTCACATCAGCATAAAGCCATCTGAAAGGACAATGTCTAGACTTTGTTTCAGGTTTTCTGTATTTTAACAAGGATGCCATTGTTGCCAGGCAACTCTGTACCCTAGATGTAGGTAACTCCTACAAAGTTAAATTACCACCTAATTCTAATGACTCTACTCTGGCAGTAATCACAGTATTACAATTTGTCTACCTAGATCTAGCAGCTGAATTAAGAAAACAGCCAAGGCGCCAAAGACAACGAACCTTCATAAAGCTAGGGCTCATGAGGCCATTCTTCACGTTCTCAATTCGGTAGTTCCAAACAAATAGCACTGAGACTCATTTAGGAAGCTTTATTTCAGCCTAATGATTTTACAATACAGCAGACACTGACACTGATAACATTTGGGCAGAAGGAGCCATGCCTCATAGCTGTGGGTTCAATTTAGGTAACAGTGTTTAATAAATACATAGCCAGAAGGTAAATTTCTCTAGCTTGATTATTCTTTCAGAACAAAAACCAATCTGGAGCATTATCTGTGGCCACAGGCAATGAATAGGTAATATAACACCAGTCACACCATTACAAAGTACAAAAAGAGCAAAGATAAATTTTTATAGGTAATTCTATGCAATTTAGTATATGCTAAAAGTGACATCTCAAATCACTGGAGCAAAGATAGACTTCTTAATAGTGTCAGGACAACTGGGTAGCCATTTGGAACAAAAGGTAAAATCAAATCTGTATGCATTCCATACGAAAGAATGAACTCTAAATGTGTTAGATATCTAACAAATAAAACTATACAAGTATTAGGAGAAAATATGAGTAAATTCATCTTCAATTTTGGCATAGAGACAAAGACTTAAAATACAGAAGCAACAAAAGACTGGTAATCTGACCACATAAGAATAAATACAATGTACAACAAAAACAAAAGCAAAACCCACAATCATCAAAGACGAAAGACAACTGACAAACGGGGAGAAAACATTTGCAAGACATATGTTATATATATAAAGAGCTCTTGAAAATCAAGAAAGGACCAAAAAGCCAAAAGAAAAAGGGAAAAAAAGATATGGAGACAATTCATCCCCAAAATATAAAATAGTCCTTAAAATGTGAAAAAAAAAAAAATGTTAGAGAAATGTAAATTTAAAAAAACACTGAGATAACATTTTTATCTATCAGACTGGCAAAAATTAGAAAGTATGATAATACACTCTCTTGGCAAAACTGGGGTGAAATACTCTCATAATTGCTGGTGGGAATAAAGGCCAATACAACCCTTTCTGGAATGAAACTTGACAACAACAAAAACTATAGACGCACTTTTGCCCCAACAATCCCACTTTTAGGACTCTACTCTGAGAATAAACCTCCAACAATACAAAATAAATATGTACAAGATTATTCACTGCAGCACTGTTTGTAACTGTAAAATATTAGAAGCAACCTAGATGCTCAATGCCCTCAGTAGGGGAGTTGCTGAAGAAACTATGATACATCCACACAATGGAATAGTATGCGGCTATAAAAAAGAATGAAGATCTCTCTGAATTTATATGAAGTGATTTCCAAAACATATTAAATTTAAAAAGCAGAATGAAGAGTATCTGTACTGTGCTACCTTTCATGTAAGACAAAAGGGTGTATAACAATATATATGTATGTATTCATTATATATTCATTGATTTGTTCAAAAGAAATGCCAAAAGGTTAAACCAAAAATTAATGAGTTTTGCCTATAGAAAGTAAGTTGGAATAGTGCAGAAAAAAATGGGGAAAAAGAAAAGAGTATTTAAATGGGGGGCAGTGAAACTAGTCTGAATATACTTCGTTTAAAATAAATCTGACTCTTAAAATCATGTTATGTTTTCATATGTCCCCTCAAAATAAATGGTTAAAATAAATTAGGGGGTGGGGATAACCCAAAAATGAAATAAACAGTAACAAATGAACTGAACTGTATTACATGAATAATATAACCACATGAAGAAGGTAGGAAAGCAAGAGCTAGCCTAAGAAACAGAATTTTGACTATCTACTGTAAAAAGAGCTAAGACCAAAGGAACTATGCACAAATATTATACTGTACTTAGTAAATTTGGTTTTCACAGGGGTAGTTAGCAATTCTGAAGCCATCTTACTGGTTCTGAACAAATAAGTAAATATATCATGGATAATGGGAGCCATGTTTCTGACCACCAAAGAAAGACATTACAATATAAGAAAGGGCGGGAGGGGGGTGGGGTGAAGACAGCTAGAATGAATCCTGTGATACTGGTCTGTAATCAGAGGTATCAATACGAACTCATTGTTTTTAACATAGATACAGATAAAGAGCTATAAAAATAGATTAAAATATGTGTGTAAGCATGGGTTAACACACATACATATATCTCCTAGCTCTATCTTCTGAGAGGGCCCAGACACAATGAAATTCTCTAATTAATGGAACCAAAGCTCCTTAGAGAAATCTTAGAGATTCCAAACCTGGGACAGGAAAAACTGAAAATGTACCTGGAACCTCTTCTAGTGTCAGAAAGGAAGGAAGTGGTCAAAAATTAATAGGGGCACACTCAGGACATGGGGCTAATTGGAAGGAGTGCCCCATAGCCAAGGTAAGAACACTGTGAGCAACAATATATGTAATAAGTAATGATGGATTATATTCATGACACAAAGTTGATGAAAATACTTAGCATTCCAATTAATCAATATGGAAGGAATGAAGTAAATAGGAAATCACCATTAGGCAAACACCATACCTAGTAACTACTGCATAGAAGTACCATCAATGGATAATAAAATGAGCAGGTAAAAGTTATTATGGGAAAAAGGATATTTGCACAGTCTCAAACTATCTGCCTACAAGACGTGTACTAATTACAAAGGCAAAAAGAATTACCTTACAGGGAAGAAACCTGGTGTCTTAATCAAGCCATCAAAGTGAATATCACCACTAATAAGGTATAGCAATATCATGTGCCCCTGATATGATACACTGAGAAGGGTACAAACTAACTTCTGTGGTGTTCTTGAAAAAAATACATCATCTCACACTAGTCATCAGAAAACATCAGACAAACCCAAATTGAGGGAAATTCTAGAAAATAACTGACCAGTACTCTCCAGAAGGTCATGAAAAACAAAGAAAGGAAACCACGGAGACATGACGACTAAAGGCAGTGTGTGATCCTGGATTAGATCTGGGACCAGAGGGGTTTCTTCAACATTAGTGGAAAAATTATTGAAATTCGAATAAGGTTCATAGATTAGTTAATAGTAGAGTGTCAATGTTAATAGCCCTATTATTCTGTGGAATAAGTATAAACATGAGAGAGAGCTGAGTAAAGGCTATACAGGAACTCTGTATTATTTTTGCCAGTCTTTTCTGTAAGTCGACACTTATTTAAAAATAAAAAAAAAATTTTTAAGGATTTTTTTTAAGTGTTTAAGTGAACACATGTCTATGTGGCACATTTCTGAAGGGTATTACATGCATGATACCTTTTCGGACTGCTGGATTTAAGTTCTGTAGATATTAATGTGTAAATTCTGTAGGAAGAATATTGGATACCATAAAAACATCAAAACAATACTTTGTTTAAAACCATTATAAAATAAAATATAGCCTATTTGTTTAGATTGGTGGAAATAGGAATAATAATGTGACACTTGTGCTATTTCTGTTGTCAGAGCGATAACCATGACGTTCAAGTCGGTAAGTAGTCACTGGATGCATCGTTTGTGCTCAGAATTGAGCTGGGTCCTATTAAGTTCATAAATTTTTTTTTATTATTTTTTTTAATGTTTATTTATTCTTGAGACAGACAGAGCATGAACAGGGGAGGGGCAGAGAGAGAGGGAGACATAGAATCTGAAACAGGCTCCAGGCTCTGAGCTGTCAGCACGGAGCCCAACGTGGGGCTCGAACCCACAAACGGTGAGATCATGACCTGAGCCGAAGTCAGATGCTTAACCGACTGAGCCACCTAGGCACCCCAAGTTCACAAAATTTTATTGGACACTTCATTCACACCACTGTAAATCCTTTTGGTCCCACCTCTTGGAGCTAATGCTTGCATGGCCGGCCTTAGCCAATAGGAAACAAAAACCAATGGATAAAAGCTTCCCCCTCTTGTCCCCCAAGCAAACTATTATGAAACACATTTAAAAGAATACCCTATCAAGACTGAGCACAAGTCACCCATAGGAATGGACAACTCAATAACGTATCACTGTATGAGCTTCCCCTCCCTGCCTGTTCAATTCCCCTGACCCCTCATTCTTGCTCAGTGGGATTACTTCAAAACAAACTACTTTTTAGCACTTTTTGTCATGGGCTGTGCTTTGAAGGAGTATAGGGGAGGGGATGGTGGAGACCTAAGCTAAGAAAAAGATACATGCTTGCCCTTAAGTACAAGTTGCAGACACAAATATGAAGAAGATACCAATCAGTGACAGTATATTACTAAGTGCATAAAATAGCCTTATAGATATTTACAAATGAGAATTCTACTCATTAAGCAACATGTTCCAGATGGAGGTAGACTGTGATTCCCAAAGGAGTAATAACTCTTTGAGAGAGTGATAGAATAAGCAATGAGGATATCCTACATCCATGAACAGACAATTCAGGAGCCAAATTAAGTTGGGTTTTCTTTTTGCCACATGGAGAAAAGATTGTCAGAAGATTACATACGCACGGCTCAAGGACTTATTTGTACATGAGCTCCTAAAGAAGTCCATTGCTAAAATTGCTAAAACTTTTAATGTTTATCTATTTTTGAGAGAGAGAGAGAGAGAAACAGAGCATGAGAGGGGGAGGGGCAGAGAGAGGAGACACAGAATCTGAAGCAGGTTCCAGGATCTGAGCTATCAGCCCAGAGCCTGACGCAGGGCTCGAACTCAGGAACTGGGAGATCATGACCTGAGCTGAGGTCGGATGCTTAATGGACTGAGCCACCCAGACTCCCCAGTCCTACAGTTTTTTAAAGAAGAGATCTCTTTTGATGAATACCAGATAGGAAAAAGTTGACTTATACAAAGAATAAAAAAGCAAAGGAGCCTAAAAAAAATACAATTTAGCAAAATTTCCATTCAATTTAATAAAAATACATTCAGCCAGGATTGGAGCCAAGATGGCGGAACAGCATGGAAGTTTTTTGTGTGTCTCGCATCCATGAAATATAGCCAGACCAACACTAAACCATCCTGCACACCTAGAAAACTGATCTGAGGATTAACACAACAATCTGCACAACCTGAACCACAGAATTCAACAGGTACGTGGCGCAGAGAGGTGAACTCGGGGAGAGAGAAGCCGTGAAGGGCAGGGAGCCACTTTTGCATGCAGAGAGAGAGGACAGAGACAGTGGGGGAGGGAAGAGAATACAGGAAAAGCACCCCCCCAAAAGCAGCTGGAGAGAAAGTAGAAGAGTGGAAACAGCCACAGGGACTGAACTAAAAAGGGAGAAAGGAGAAAGGAGAGATTTTAAATTCCATTAACACTATAAGCAGGGGGAGCTCAGAGTCTGAACACCACAGCTCAATACCTGGCAGTGCTCTGATGGGAAGGGCGAATCCCCAGGAGCAGAGTGGAGTCCAGGGTTCTTCAGGCCACACGGGGAGAGGTGGTTCCCCTGCTGGGAGGACACCTGGTAGAGGCTGTGTGGGTCCCCCAAAGGCAAGGCCCCAGTGGGCCTGGGAAAACAACCACATTCTCTGGTGCTGGAACAAGGTCATTAAGGGTGAAGCCTGGTGCCAGATGTGTGCTGTGATTTTCCATAATCCCTGAAACACTCCTGCTACACTATCTCACAAACTTTTTCTGGGATAGGCTGGCACCCAGCCGCAGGCTCTGGGCATCAGCACCAGCACAGTCCCGCAAACGTCCCTGGGTGCAGACAGCACCCAGCCATTGCTCAGTGAGACCCTCCTGCAGAGGGGCAGAAGGAGACAAAGTTGCAGTCTCTCAGAAGTAAGGGGCCAGGATAAACAGCCACATCTGAGACAAAACTCAGGAGGGAGGTGCTGCCTGGGGCTTGGTCACAGACTGTAAAAGCGGGGAGTGGATGGAAGCCAAAGACAAAGGAGGGGTGTGCAATTGCTGATCGGGGAGAACAGAGTTCTGATACTAGAGACTGTGTAGCTGGGTAACACCATTTTAACGCTTGCACTCACGCGCATGTGCACCTACAAGTGCCACAATAATCCACCCCAGTAAGCTAAGCAGCTCCATCTAGTGGAGAATGGAGCCATTACACTAAGCTCCGCCCCACTGGGTCAACCTTGCTCTTCAGGAACACAAGTCTCTCTGCCTGCATAGTGTATGGACTACAAAGTGCTTCATAGTTTGACTTCTAGGGGAAAACAAAGTAATTTCAGTCATATTTCAGTCTGTTTACTGGTCCATCTATTCAATTTTCTTTCTTCCTTTTATTTTCTTTTTTCCCTTTTCTCTTTTTTGTGTTTCTTTTTCTGAATACAGAAAGAGAAAAAACTCGTTTTTATTTTCAATTTTTATTAAAAATATTTTTCTTTGGGGCGCCTGGGTGGCTCAGTCGGTTGAGCGTCCGACTTCGGCTCAGGTCACGATCTCGCAGTCCATGAGTTCGAGCCCCGCATCGGGCTCTGGGCTGATGGCTCAGAACCTGGAGCCTGCTTCCGATTCTGTGTCTCCCTCTCTCTCTGCCCCTCCCCCATTCATGCTCTGTCTCTCTCTGTCTCAAAAATAAATAAACGTTAAAAAAATAATATTTTTCTTTAATTTTTTTCTACTATATTTTTTACTTTTGTGTAAATTTTTTAAAATTCTATTTTACTTCCATCATTTCATTTTAGTCTACTTCAGTGTATTCATTTTTTCAAATTTTCAAAGGATTTCCTTTTTTTTTCTACTTTCCCCTTTTTTCTCTAATGTATCAAGCCCCTTTTAACACCCAGACCAAAACAAACTTAGGATCTAGCATCATTTATTCAATTTTGTGTGTATGTGTGTGTTTGTTTCTAATTTTTTTAACTTTAATTTTTTATACCCCATTAATTCCTTTTCTCCCTTCAAAATGATGAAACGAAGGAACTGACCCCAAAAGAAAGAGCAGGAAGATACGATAGCCAGGGACTTAACCAACACAGATACAAGCAAGATGTCTGAACCAGAATTTAGAATCACGATAATAGGAATACTAGCTGCAGTCGAAAATAGATTAGAATCCTTTTCTGCAGATATAAAAGAAGTCCAAGTTACTCAGGGTGAAATAAAAAATGTTGTAACTGAGCTGAAATCTCAAATGGATGCCACGGCCACAAGGATGAATGAGGCAGAACACAGAATCAGCAATATAGAGGACAAAGTTATGGAGAATAATGAAGCAGAAGAAAAGAAAGAGATTAAAGTAAAAGAGCACGACGTAAGAAATAGAGAAATCAGTAACTCATTAAAAAGGAAAAACATCGGCATCATAGGGGTCCCAGGAAAGGAAGAGAGAGAAATAGGGGTAGAAGGGTTATGTGAGCAAATCATAGTGGAAAACTTTCCTAACCTTGGGAAAGACACAGACATCAAAATTCAGGAAGCACAGAGGACTCCCGTTAGATTTAATAAAAACCGATGATCAACAAGGCATATCATAGTCAAATTCACAAAATACTCAGGCAAGGAGAGAATCATGAAAGCAGCAAGGGAAAAAAAGTCCTTAACCTACGAGGGAAGACAGATCAGGTTTGCAACAAGCCTATCCACGCAAACTTGGTAGGCCAGTAAGGAGTGGCAGGATATATTCAATGTGCTGAATCAGAAAAATATGCAGCCAAGAATTCTTTATCCAGGAAGGCTGCCATTCAAAATAGAAGGAGAGATAAAAAGTTTCCCATAAAAACAAAAATTAAAGGAGTCTGTGACCACCAAACCAGCCCTGCAAGAAATTTTAAGGGGGACTCTCTGAGGGGAGAAAAGATAGATAGATAGATAGATAGATAGATAGATAGATAGATAGATAGATAGATAGATAGATAGATACCAAAAGCAACAAAGACTAGAAATGATCAGAGAACACCACCAGAAACTCCAACTCTACAAGCAACATAATGGCAATAAATTCATATCTTTCAATACTCACTCTAAACGTCAATGGACTCAATGCTCCAATCAAAAGACATAGGGTACAGAATGGATAAGAAAACAGGATCTATCTATATTCTGTTTACAAGAAACCCATTTTGGACCTAAAGACACCTTCAGATTGAAGGTAAGGGGATGGAGAACCATCTATCATGCTAATGGTCAACAAAAGAAAGTCAGAATAGCCATACTTATATCAATCTAGACTTTAAAGACTGTATCAAGAGATGAAGGGAATTATATCATAATTAAGGGGTCTATCCACCAAGAAGACCTAACAATTGTAAACATTTATGCACCAAATGTAGGCTACCCAAAAATATAAATCAATTAACCACAAACATAAAAAAACTCATTGATAGTAATACCATAATAGTAGGGGACTTCAACACCCCACTCACAGCAATGGACAGATCATCTAATCAAAAAATCAACAAGGAAACAATGGCTTTGAATGACACACTGGACCAGATGGACTTAACAGATATATTCAGAACATTTCATCCTAAAGCAGCGGAAAATACATTCTTCTCCAGTGCACATGGAATGTTCTCCAGAATAGACCACATATGGGGACACAAATAAGCCCTCAACCAGTACAAAAAGATCAAGATCATACCGTGCATATTTTCAGACCACAACGCTATGAAACTCAAAATCAACCACAAGAAAAAAATTGGAAAGGTAACAAATACTTGGAGACTAAAGAACATCCTACTAAAGAACGAATGGGCTAACCAAGAAGGTAAAGAGGAAATTAAAAAGTTCATGGAAGCTAATGAAAATGATAACACCACAAGCCAAAACCTCTGGGATGCAGGAAAGGTGGTCATAAGAGAAAAGTATATAGCAATCCAGGCCTTTCTAAAGAAGGAAGAAAGATCTGATACACAACCTAAACTTACGCCTTAAAGAGCTGGAAAAAGAACAGCAGATAAAACCCAAAACCAGTAGAAGACAGGAAGTAATAAAGATTAGAGCAGAAATTAATGCTATCGAAACAAAACAAACAAACAAAAACACATTAGAACAGATCAATGAAACCAGAAGCTGGTTGTTTGAAAGAATTAACAAAAATCAATAAAACCCTAGCCATTTTGATCAAAAAGAAAAAGGACCCAAATAAATAAAATCGAGAATGAAAGAAGAGAGATCACAACCAACACAGCAGAAATAAAAACAATAATAAGAGAATATTATAAGCAATTATATGCCAATAAAATGGGAAATCTGGAAGAAATGGACAAATTCCTAGAAACAGATACACTACCAAAACTGAAACAGGAAGAAATAGAAAATTTGAATAGACCCATAACCAGTAAAGAAATCCAATTAGTAACCAAAAATCTCCCAAAAAACAAGAGTCCAGGGCCAGATGGCTTTCCAGGGGAATTCTACCAAACATTTAAGGAAGAGTTAACACCTATTCTCTTGAAGCTGTTCCAAACAATAGAAATGGAAGGAAAATTTCCAAACTCTTTCTATGAAGCCAGCATTACCTTGATTCCAAAACCAGACAGAGACCCCACTAAAAAGGAGAACTATAGACCAATTTCCCTGATGAACATGGATGCAAAAATCCTCAACAAGATATTAGCCAACCAGATCCAACAATACATTAAAAAAATTATTCACCACGACCAAGTGGGATTCATACCTGGGATGCAGGGCTGGTTCAATATCCACAAAACAATCAGTGTGATTCATCATATCAATAAAATAAAGGACAAGAACCATATGATCCTCTCAATAGATGCAGAGAAAGCATTTGACAAAATACAGCATCCTTGATAAAAACCCTCAAAAAAGTAGGGATAGAAGGATCATACCTCAAGATCATAAATGCCATATATGAAAGACCCAATGCTAATATCATCCTCAATTAGGAAAAACTGAGAGATTTCCCCCTAAGGTCAGGAACAAGACAGGGATGTCCACTCTCGTCACTGTTATTCAACATAGTATTGGAAGTCTTAGCCTCTGCAATCAGACAACACAAAGAAATAAAAGGCATCCAAATTGGCCAGGAGGAGGTCAAACTTTCACTCTTCACAGATGGCATGATACTCTATATGGAAAACCCAAAAGATTCCACCAAAAAACTGCTACAACTGATTCATGAATTCAGCAAAGTCGCAGGATATAAAATCAATGCACAGAAATCGGTTGCATTCCTATACACCAATAATGAAACAACAGAAAGAGAAATCAAGGAATTGATCCCACTTACAATTTCACCAAAAAGCATAAAATATCTAGGAATAAATCTAACCAAAGAGGTGAAAAATCTATACACTGAAAACTATAGAAAGCTTATGAAAGAAATTGAAGAAGACACACAAAAAATGGACAAAGATTCCATGCTCCTGGATAGGAAGAACAAATACTGTTAAAATGTCAATACCAGCCAAAGAAATCTGCATATTCAATGCAATCCCTATCAAAATAACACCAGCATTCTTCACAGAGCTAGAACAAATAATCCTAAAATTTGTATGGAACCAGAAAAGACCCTGAATAGCCAAAGCAATCTTGAAAAAGAAAGTCAAAGCAGGAGGCATCACAATCCCGGGCTTCAAGCTACACTACAAAGCTGTAATCATCAAGACAGCATGGTAACTGGCACAAAAACAGACACTCAGATCAGTGAAACAGAATAGAGAACCCAGAAATGGACCCACAAACATAAGGCCAACTAATCTTTGACAAAGCAGGAAAGAATATCCAATGGAATAAAGACAGTCTCTTCACCAAGTGGTGCTGGGAAAACTGGACAGCGACATGCAGAAAAATGAACCTAGACCACTTTCTCACACCATACACAAAAATAAACTCAAAATGGATGAAAGACCTAAATGTAAGACAGCAAGCCATCAAAATCCTTGAGGAGACAGCAGGCAAAAACTTCTTTAATCTTGGCTG
The DNA here is from genome assembly GCF_028749965.1 of Puma concolor. Taxonomy (NCBI): domain Eukaryota; kingdom Metazoa; phylum Chordata; class Mammalia; order Carnivora; family Felidae; genus Puma; species Puma concolor. The sequence continues at coordinate 49,654,882 of NC_141672.1, forward strand.
CATCAACTTCCTACTCAACACGTCTCCAGAGGCAAGGGAAACAAAAGCAAAAATGAACCACTGGGACCTCATCAAAATAAAATGCTTCTGCACAGCGAAGGAAACAATCAGCAAAACTAAAAGGCAACCGACAGAATGGGAGAAGATATTTGCAAACGACATATCAGATAAAGGTTAGTATCCAAAATCTATAAAGAACTTCTCTATCTCAACACCCAAAAAACAAAGAATCCAGTGAAGAAATGGGCAAAAGACATGAATAGACACTTCTCCAAAGAAGACATTCAGATGGCCAACCAACATATGGAAAAATGCTCAATATCACTCATCATCAGGGAAATACAAATCAAAACCACAATGAGATACCACCTCACACCTGTCAGAATGGCTAACAGTAACAACTCAGGCAACAACAGATGTTGGTGAGGATGCGGAGAAAGAGGATGTCTTTTGCACTGCTGTTGGGAATGCAAGCTGGTGCAGCCACTCTGGAAAACAGTATGGAGGTTTCTCAAAAAATTAAAAATAGGGGCGCCTGGGTGGCTCAGTCGGTAAAGCGTCCGACTTCCACTCAGGTCATGATCTCATGATTGGTGAGTTCGAGCCCCACATCAGGCTCGGTGAGGACAGCTCAGAGCCTGGAGCCTGCTTCAGATTCTGTGTCTCCTTCTCTCTCTGCCCCTCTCCCGCTTGTGCTCTGTCTCTCTGTCTCTCAACGATGAATAAACGTTAAAAAACTTAAAAAAAAAATTAGAACTACTACCCAGCAATTGCACTACTAGGTATTTATCCAAGGGATACAGGTATGCTGTTTTGAAGGGACACATGCACCCAATGCTTACGGCAGCACTATCAACAATAGCCAAAGTATGGAAAGAGCCCAAATGCCCATTGATGGATGAATGGATAAATAAGATGTGGTATATATATATACAATGGAGTATTATTTGGCAATCAGAAAGAATGAAATCTTGCCATCTGCAACTACGTGGATGGAACTAGAGGGTATTATGCTAAGTGAAATTAGTCAGAGAAAGACAAATATCATATGACTTCACTCATATGAGGACTTTAAGACACAGGACAGATGAACATAAGGGAAGGGAAACAAAAATAATATAAAAACAGGGAGGGGGACAAAACATCATAGACTCTTAAATATGGAGAACAGAGGGTTACTAGAGGAGTTGTGGGAGGAGGGATGGGCTAAATGGGTAAGGGGCATTATGGAATCTACTCCTGAAATCATTGTTGTACTATATGCTAACTAATTCAGATGTAAATTAAAAAAATAAAATTAAAAAAAAATTTCAGACTGGAACACAATCTAAATAATCTACAATAAACTATCACTATTCCAGTTAAAAAACAAAACAAAACAAAATAAAACAAAACAATGGTACATGATTTTTCAAACTATGTAATATATTTTGGAGAAAGCAGACAAGTACTCTGCTAATATTAGAAACCACAAGTTTCAGTTGAAAGGGAAAAAAGTTACCAAAATAAAATACAAGACATTAATAAAAATATTGTCAACTTATAGGTGAAAATAGTAATATATGCTCATAATTTTATTTGTACTTTTTACTACTTTCTGTACCCAGAAGTTCTAGAACCTATGAAGCCCATGTGCCACAGCCATACCTTCCATCTACATCTTGATTTCTAAAACTAGCCCAGTAAACAGAACCAGGGCCTCTTGAAGAACTGGATAATTTTAGGTGTAAGGCAGGCAATTTACAAAACAACTTTACATATCTTGTTGCTCCAGAAAGACCAATGCCAGCACATCATCTACTGAAGCAAGACGAAGGGGATGACCAGCCACCAAATGAGAATGATTTTGGCACCAAGAGGCCTAATAAATGCAAATGAATATTTTTAAAAAATCTTTGGAACCACAGTATATGAGGAGAGTAAAAGGAAGAGAGAAGGGGAGCTCATTTGTCCACGGAGGGGTTTACCATTACACTAAAACCCTGCTATGAAAATTGATAATCAAAGGTAAAGTACTAACCATGGATCCTGACACATTTGTTGTCTATACCCCAGTGGAGGCAGGAAAACTCTTTATGAAAGAATGCTATCTAAGAAATAAAAAAGAACGGAGGTATTAAAAAATCACTATGCTGTAAACCCCCCAAAAGCAAACTGTTGTAGACAAAACTGGTCAATGGATACCACAACCATTACTAGTGAGTGGCTAATGGAAAAAAAAAAAAATGCATTTGCAGTGGAGAGGTCAGTCCGTTACACCATTCAAGACTGGCATCACTAGCAATGGCTGCTCACAAGGATTACATGCCCAGTGTGGTACAACGTGAAGCACGTGGCTGGAAAGTAGCTTCCAGCTTATCATGGAGAATATAGGGGATAGAGTCACAAGTTAAATGGCACCTTGTGGAAACACACAAGACAGGACACAGGTGTTCCATAGCTTGTTTGTGACATTGGAAAGTCAGGGTCAGGGGAGGAAATAGGTAACAGTTCTAGACCAAGTGAGGTTAAAGGCATAAGGAGGCACACATCGTGATTGCATTTTTGTTGGAAAAATATACTCTCAGCAGATTGCATATTGGTTAAAGAAATCTGGTCTTTGCCTGCAAGCAGATAATCAGGAGCTCTTGTTAATTGACTCAAGGGTAATGATTGAGCCTGGTGTAACAAAGGCAATAGCTAACAAAGAAAAGTAATAATTGTGACAAGGTATATTTTACTCAGACATGTTTATATGTACAGACATGGTTATCATTTTGCCATATTTGCTGTAATAATTAAATAAAGAAAGTGTATGGCGGCTGAAAGAGGTGATTGTAGTATGTTTTTCAGTATATTGGACTATTTTAATTAAATCTTAAAATGTTTCAGAAAAAAAATACATTCGGCCCTACTGATACTAAAAACAAATTTTTACAAAGCAGCTGCCTAACAATTTATGCCAATTGTATCATTTTATATTTGGCACACTGAACTTTAGTTGCTGTCTTCTCCTGTTTTCTTTCTTTTGGTAATGTTCATGTGTTTTCTTTAAAAGATCTATTAGCCACTTTCCTTAAAAAGAAAAATTAGGAATTGTGAAACAAAATTATAGTGAACCAGTACCCAAGTTCCTTGCCAGTCTGAAAAGTCAGCTGAAAAAACAGTCAACAACCAAGCATGATGTATTTTAAGCCCAGTCTTCAAGAGATCCAGCAAGGTTTTGGGGTGCCTCAGTTAAGCATCCGACTTTGGCTCAGGTCATGATCTGATGGCTTGTGAGTTCGAGCCCCACGTTGGGCTCTGTGCTGACAGCTCAGAGCCTGGAGCCTGCTTCGGATTCTGTGTCTCCCTCTCTCTCTGTCCCACCCCTGCTTGTGCTCTGTCTTTCAAAAATGAATAAATGTCTAAAAAATTTTTTTTAAAAGACAAAAGAAATCGAGCAAGGTTTTGAAGATCTGCAAGACAGCCACTTCTCTTGGAATGAATAGCCCCTACCAGGTGTGGTAAACACATATACAAAGGATTTAGGTATAAATGAAAAAGAAATGTTAACATGAAAAATAAAGTCTGAGAGAGTTTACTCTTAATACCTCCACATTTAACATACCTGAGGAGGATGACTTTTAAGTTTTTAAATCCCAACACCATAAGATAAGTGTTGCTCAATATGTGAAATCAGGTTTCATTTATCCTTTTCAATCTCTCAAACTATGGGATACAAGCCTTTGGGAAATCTAACCACCATATACAGTTATAGAATTTGTGTACTGCACAAATGTACCTTGCCAAAGGGGATGTGAAAGCCAAGTAGGGCTGGGCCCAGGAAAAGTCACAAATCTAAATATATATATGTAAGACTGTACACAATTTAAGGAGATCTCAAACCCTATGAAGCCCAGGACACAAGTTCAGAACCTTTTCTTCTATTCATTTCTACCCAAATAAATGAGGTTTGCATTTTACCGTATTGAAACTTTGTTGTTGAGTCAATCGTACCTCAGGCATAAAACTGATTACAAATGTGCCCTTTCCAAGGTAAAAGAAAATTTATCTTTACCAAGTTCATTATTTTGTCCTTTGTTACAAAACTGATTTTTATCTAAATAAGATCTTAAGACAGTAACTCTCAAGTATTTTCTCTTGACTTCTCTTCCACTACATGAAAGGGTCACTCTCTGGCCTTTATAAATTTAATAAAAAGCTAACACTATGGAAAGCATACCTAGGAGTAAAAGTTTCAACATTTATAACTCCATGATATCTACTTTCTTTCATTTTAAAGTTTCATTCATCCATTCTGATACCCTATGTCTTTTGGTTGGCGCATTTAATCCATTTTCATTCAGTGTTATTATAGAAAGATACGGGTTTAGAGTCATTGTGATGTCTGTAAGTTTTATGCTTGTAGTGATGTCTCTGGTACTTTGTCTCACAGGATCCCCCTTAGGATCTCTTGTAGGGCTGGTTTAGTGGTGACAAATTCCTTCAGTTTTTGTTTGTTTGGGAAGATCTTTATCTCTCCTTCTATTCTAAATGACAGACTTGCTGGATAAAGGATTCTCGGCTGCATATTTTTTCTGTTTAGCACACTGAAGATCTCATGCCAATCCTTTCTGGCCTGCCAAGTTTCAAAAGAGAGATCAGTCATGAGTCTTATAGGTCTCCCTTTATATGTGAGGGCACGTTTACCCCTTGCTGCTTTCAGAATTTTCTCTTTATCCTTGTATTTTGCCAGTTTCACTATATGTCGTGCAGAAGATCGATTCAAGTTACATCTGAAGGGAGTTCTCTGTGCCTCTTGGATTTCAATGCCTTTTTCCTTCCCCAGTTCAGGGAAGTTCTCAGCTATGATTTCTTCAAGTACCCCTTCAGCACCTTTCCCTCTCTCTTCCTCTTCTGGGATACCAATTATGCATATATTATTTCTTTTTAGTGTATCACTTAGTTCTCTAATTCTCCCCTCATACTCCTGGATTTTTTTATCTCTCTTTTTCTCAGCTTCCTCTTTTTCCATAACTTTATCTTCTAGTTCACCTATTCTCTCCTCTGCCTCTTCAATCCGAGCCATCATCGTTTCGATTTTGTTTTGCATTTCATTTAAAGTGTTTTTCAGCTCCTCGTGACTGTTCCTTAGTCCCTTGATCTCTGTAGCAAGAGATTCTCAGCTGTCCTCTATACTGTTTTCAAGCCCAGCAATTAATTTTATGACTATTATTCTAAATTCACTTTCTGTTATATTATTTAAATCCTTTTTGATCAGTTCATTAGCTGTTGTTATTTCTTGGAGATTCTTCTGAGGGGAATTCTTCCGTTTGGTCATTTTGGATAGTCCCTGGAGTAGTGAGGACCTGCAGGGCACTTCCCCTGTGCTGTGGTGTATAACTGGAGTTGGTGGGCGGGGCCGCAGTCCGACCTGATGTCTGCCCCCAGCCCACCGCTGGGGCCACAGTCAGACTGGTGTGTGCCTTCTCTTCCCCTCTCCTAGGGGCGGGATTCACTGTGGGGTGGGGTGGCCCGTCTGGGCTACTTGCACACTGCCAGGCTTGTGCTGCTGGGGATCTGGCGTCTTAGCTGGGGTGGGTAGGCAAGGTGCACAGGGGCAGGAGGGGCAGGCTTAGCTCGCTTCTCCTTAGGTGATCCACTTCAGGAGGGGCCCTGTGGCAGCAGGAGGGAGTCAGATCCGCTGCCGGAGGTTTGGCTCCGCAGAAGCACAGAGTTGGGTGTTTGCGCGGAGCGAGCAAGTTCCCTGGCAGGAACTGGTTCCCTTTGGGATTTTGGCTGGGGGATGGGCGAGGGAGATGGCGCTGGGAAGCGCCTTTGTTCCCCACCAAACTGAGCTCTGTCGTCAGGGGGCTCAGCAGCTCTCCTTCCCTTTGTCCTCCAGCCTTCCCGCTTTCCAAGCAGAGCTGTTAACATATGACCTCCCAGACGCTAAGTCGCGCTTGCTGTTGGAACACACTCCGTCCGTCTGGCCCCTCCGCTTTTGCAAGCCAGACTCGGGGGCTCTGCTTGGCCGGGGAGCCGCCCCTCCACCCTGGCTCCCTCCAGCCAGTCCGTGGAGCGCGCACCGCCTCGCCGCCCTTCCTACCCTCTTCCATAGGCCTCTCGTCTGCACTTGGCTCCAGCGACACCGTTCTGCTAATCCTCTGGCGGTTTTCTGGGTTATTTAGGCAGGTGTAGGTGGAATCTAAGTGATCACCAGGACGCACGGTGAGCCCAGCGTCCTCCTATACCGCCATCTTCCCTAATTTCTCCTAAAGTTTCATTCAAATAAGCAAAATTTATCAATTGAAGCTATCAGTTATAACAGCTTAACTGAATGAAATGACACAGGCACATACTCTGAGATACATACACTCATCTGTCAAAGTCAACTGATTTAATAAAAATATTTGACAAGAAAAGGAACAAAAGCATCACACTTAATTTCAGGATGCAGCTATAAATTTAAACTCAATTCTATGTGACATCACCACCCCATTCTTCAGTACAAAGAAGTCCCCAATGTCATAGCTAAAAGATCTTCCACAATAAAAAGTTTTTGTTAATATCTGATTTTCTCAAAACACTATTAAAGTAATGGTAAAGAGATCTTTTTAAGTGTATTGTAAAAATACAAAAAAGAACAGGAGAGTACTTCTGTTTCAGGCAAAATAACTTAGTAGGCTGGATAACTTAAGAAAAACTCCTGGGACAGATGCTGAAAAGTTCTGGATAAAATGTTTGTTTTGTTTTTTTAATCTCTTTACAATCATGGTTGGGCACTATGAAGAAACACTACACAAGCAAAAATGAAGCAAGAACTTAAATTAAGTGAGATAGCTAAGGGTAAGAGATAACAGTTACCACTGATGCTTCTGCTGATCGATGTTAGTGGATTCCAGCTTTTTGGTCTTTATGCAAATAAGAACACTGGAAAAAAGAAAAGAAAACGTGGGACCTAACATGACAGGTGAGATGAGATGAGATGAAACCCAACAACTCCCTCGAAAATAAGATGAACACAGAAGCAGATAGGAAGGAAATATGTCTATTTTACCTTAGCTCTGGAAGAAGGAAAGATTCTTCTGGGAGTTTCTCCAAAAGCTGGCCCTGCATGCACAAACAAAATCTGTAGCGTCCTTGGGTGTGAAAAACTCCAAGGTGCGAATTTAATTTAAAACATTCCTGGATTCTAGAAGATGGCGGTGAAGGAGGACGGTGGTCTCACCACATCCTGCTGATCGCTTAGATTCCACCCACATCTGCCTAATTTACCCCAATAACCACCAGAAGACTAGCAGAACGGACTCTCCGGAGCCAAGCATAGACGAGAGGCCCACGGAAGAGGGTAGGAAAGGCGGAGAGGCGATGCACACTACACAGACTGGCGGGAGGGAGCCGGGGCGGAGGGGCGGCCTGCCTGCCAAGCAGAGCCCCCGAGTCTGGCTTGCAAAAGTGAAGGGGCTGGACGGAGTGTGTTCTGACAGCCAGTGGGACTTAACATCTGGATTGTTATACGTCAACAGCTCTGCTCGGAGAGCGGGAGAGAGAGTTGTTGAGCCCCAGAGGACAGAGCTCAGCTTGGCAGGGGAACAAAGGAGGTGGGAAGCGCTGGCTCCCTCGCCCATCCTCCAGCCAAAATCCCAAAGGGAGCCAGTTCCCGCCAGAGAACTTGTTTGCACCGCGCAAACACCCAACACTGTGCTTCTGTGGATCCATTCCTCCAGCGAGTCTGCCTCCCTCCTGGTGCTGCAGGGCCCCTCCCAAGGCGGACCACCGAAGGCAAAGCGAGCTGAGCCTACCCCTCCTGCCCCTGTGCACCTTTCAGATCCACCCCAGCTAATATGCCAGATCCCACTGAAGCAGCACTACAAGCCTGGCAGTGTGCAAGTAGCCCAGACAGAGGCCACACCACTCCAAAGTGAGTCCTGCCCCTGGGAGAGGGGAAGATAAGGTACACATCAGTCTGACTGTGGCCCCCAGCAGCAGGCTGGGGGCAGACATCAGATCTGACTGCGGCCTCGTGCACCAACTCAAGTTACTCCAGACAGCACAGAGGAAGAGCCTTGTAGTTCCATGCCACTCCACAGACTATCCAAAATGATGAAACGTAGGAATTCTCCTCAAAAGAAACTCCAGGAAGTAGTGACAGCTAACGAACTGATCAAAAACGATTTAAGCAATATAGAAGAAAATGAATTTAAAATAATAGTCATAAAATTAATCACTGGGCTTGAAAAAAGTACAGAGGACAGCAGAGAATCTATTACTACAGAGATCAAGGGACTAAGAAACAGTCAGGAGGAGCTAAAAAATGCTACAAATGAGCTGCAAAATAAAATGGAGGCGACCACAGCTCAGGTTGAAGAGGCAGAGGAGAGAATAGGTGAACTAGAAGATAAAATTATGGAAAAAGAAGAAGCTGAGAAAAAGAGAGATAAAAAAAATCCAGGAGTATGAGGGGAGAATTAGAGAACTAAGTGACATAATTAAGGGAAATAATGTATGCATAATTGGGATTCCAGAGGAGGAAGAGAGAGAGAAAGGGGCTGAAGGTGTACTTGAAGAAATCATAGCTGAGAACTTCCCTGAACTGGGGAAGGAAAAAGGCACTGAAATCCAAGAGGCACAGAGAACTCCCTTCAGACGTAACTTGAATCGATCTTCTGCATGACATATCATAGTAAAACTGGCAAAATACGATAAAGAGAGAATTCTGAAAGCAGCTAGGGATAAACATGCTCTAACATATAAAGGGAGACCGATAAGACTCATGACAGATCTGTCTACTGAAACTTGGCAGGCCAGAAAGGAATGGCAGGAAATCTTCAATGTGATGAACAGAAAAAATATGCAGCCTAGAATCCTTTATCCAGCAAGTCTGTCATTCAGAATAGGAGAGATAAAGGTCTTCCCAAACAAACAAAAACTGAAGGAATTCATCACCACTAAACCAGTCCTACAAGAGATCCTAAGGGGGATCCTGTAAGACAAAGTACCAGAGACATCACTGCAAGCATGAAACCTACAGACATCACAATGACTCTAAACCCATATCGTTCAATAATAACACTGAAGGTAAATGGACTAAATGTTCCAACCAAAAGACATAGGGTATCAGAATGGATAAAAAAAACAAGACCCATCTACTTGCTGTCTACAAGAGACTCATTTTAGACCTGAGGACACCTTCAGATTGAAAGTGAGGGGATGGAGAACTATCTATCATGCTACTGGAAGTCAAAAGAGCTGGAGTAGCCATACTTATATCAGACAAACTAGACTTCAAATTAAAGGCTGTAACAAGAGATGAAGAAGGACATTATATAATAATTACAGGGTCTATCCATCAGGAAGAGCTAGCAATTATAAATGTCTACCTGCCGAATACAGGAGCCCCCAAATATATAAAACAATTAATCACAAACATAAACAACCTTATTGATAAGAATGTGGTAATTGCAGGGGACTTTAATACTCCACTTACAATATTGGATAGATCCTCTAGTCACAGGATCAATAAATAAACAAGGGCCCTGAATGATACACTGGATCAGATGGACTTGATAGATATATTTAGAACTCTGCATGCCAAAGCAACAGAACATACTTTCTTCTCGAGTGCACATGGAACCTTCTCCAAGATAGATCACATACTGGGTCACAAAAGAGCCCTTCATAAGTATACAAGAATTGAGATCATACCATGCATACTTTCAGACCACAATGCGATGAAGCTTGAAATCAACCACAAGAAAAAGTCCGGAAAACCTCCAAAAGCATGGAGGTTAAAGAACACCCTACTAAAGAATTAATGAGTCAACCAGGCAATTAGAGAAGAAATTTAAAAATATATGGAAACAAATGAAAATGAAAATACAACAATCCAAACACTTTGGGTGCAGTGAAGGCAGTCCTGAGAGGAAAATACATTGCAATCCAGGCCTATCTCAAGAAACAAGAAAAATACCAAACAAAAAATCTAACAGCACACCTAAAGGAAATAGAAACAGAACAGCAAAGACACCCAAATCTGGCAGAAGAAGAGAAATAATAAAGATCAGAGCAGAAATAAACAATATAGAATCTAAAAAAACTGTAGAGCAGATCAATGAAACCAAGAGTTGGTTTTTTGAAAAAATAAACAAAATGGATAAACCTCTAGCCAGGCTTCTCAAAAAGAAAAGGGAGATGACCCAAATAGATAAAATCAGGAATGAAAATGGAATTATTACAACCAATCCCTCAGAAACACAAGAAATTATCAGGGAATACTATGCAAAATTATATGCCAACAAACTGGACAGCCTGGAAGAAATGGACAAATTCCTAAACAACCACACACTTCCAAAACTCAAACAGGAAGAAATAGAAAGCTTGAACAGACCCATAACCAGCGAAGAAATTGAATCAGTTATCAAAAATCTCCCAACAAATAAGAGTCCAGGATCAGATGGCTTCCCAGGGGAATTCTACCAGACATTTAAAGCAGAGATAATACCTATCCTTCTCAAGCTATTTGAAAAAATAGAAAGGGAAGGAAAACTTCCAGACTCATTCTATGAAGCCAGCATTACTTTGATTCCTAAACCAGAGACCCAGTAAAAAAAGAGAACTACGGCCAATATCCCTGATGAATATGGATGCAAAAATTCTCAATAAGATACTAGCAAATCGAATTTCAACAGCATATAAAAAGAATTATTCACCATGATCAAGTGGGATTCATTCCTGGGATGCAGGGCTGGTTCAACATTCACAAATCAATCAACGTGATACATCACATTAATAAAAGAAAAGATAAGAACCATATGATCCTGTCAATTGATGCAGAAAAAGCATTTGACAAAATTCAGCATCGTTTCTTAATGAAAACCCTCGAGAAAGTCGGGATAGAAGGAACACACTTAAACATCATAAAAGCCATTTATGAAAAGCCCACAGCTGATATCATCCTCAATGGGGAAAAACTGAGAGCTTTCCCCCTGAGATCGGGAACATGACAGGGATGTCCACTCTCACCGCTGTTGTTTAACATAGTGTTGAAGGTTCTAGCATCAGCAATCAGACAATAAAAGGAAATCAAAGGTAACAAAATTGGCAAAGATGAACTCAAGCTTTCACTTTTTGCAGATGACATGATACTATACATGCAAAACCTGATAGACTCTACCAGAAGTCTGCTAGAACTGATACATGAATTCAGCAAAGTCGCAGGATACAAAATCAATGTACAGAAATCAGTTGCATTCTTATACACTAATAATGAAGCAACAGAAAGACAAATAAAGAAACTGATCCCATTCACAATTGCACCAAGAATCATAAAATACCTAGGAATAAACCTGACCAAAGATGTAAAAGATCTGTATGCTGAAAACTATAGAAAGCTTATGAAGGAAATTGAAGAAGATATAAAGAAATGGAAAAACATTCTGTGCTCATGGATTGGAAGAATAAATATTGCTAAAATGTCAATACTACCCAAAGCTATGTACACATTCAATGCAATCCCAATCAAAATTGCACCAGCATTCTTCTCAAAGCTAGAACAAGCAATCCTAAAATTTGTATGGAACCACAAAAGGCCCCGAATAGCCAAAGTAATTTTGAAGAAGAAGACCAAAACAGGAGGCATCAAAATCGCAGACTTTAGCCTCTACTACAAAGCTGTAATCATCAAGACAGCATGGTACTGGCACAAAAACAGACACATAGACCAATGGAATAGAATAGAAACCCCAGAACTAGACCCACAAAAGTATGGCCAACTAATCTTTGACAAAGCGGGAAAGAATATCCAATGGAAAAAAGACAGTCTCTTTAACAAATGGTGTTGGGAGAACTGGACAGCAACATGCAGAAGGATGAAACTAGACCACTTTCTTACATTATTTACAAAAATAAACTCAAAATGGATAAAGGACCTAAATGTCAGACAGGAAACCATCAAAACCCTAGAGGAAAAAGCAGGGAAAAACCTCTCTGACCTCAGCCGCAGCAATTTCTTACTTGACACATCCCCAAAGGCAAGGGAAACAAAAGCAAAAATGAACTATTGGGACCTCATGAAGATAAAAAGCTTCTGCACAGCGAAGGAAACAATCAATAAAACTAAAAGGCAACCGACAGAATGGGAAAAGATATTTGCAAATGACATATCAGACAAAGGGCTAGTATCCAAAATTTATAAAGAGCTCACCAAACTGCACACCCAAAAAACAAATAATCCAGTGAAGAAATGGGCAGAAAACATGAATACATACTTCTCTAAAGAAGACATCCGGAGTACTCGCTTCGGCAGCACATATACTAAAATTGGAATGATACACAGATTAGCATGGACCCTGCGCAAGGATGACATGCAAAGAAGACATCCGGATGGCCAATAGGCACATTAAAAGATGCTCAACGTCGCTCCTCATCAGGGAAATACAAATCAAAACCACACTCAGGTATCACCTTATGCCAGTCAGAGTGGCTAAAATGAACAAAACAGGAGACTATAGATGCTGGAGAGGATGTGGGAAATGGGAATCCTCTTGCACTGTTGGTGGGAATGCAAACTGGTGCAGCCGCTCTGGAAAACAGTGTGGAGGTTCCCCAAAAAATTAAAAATAGACCTACCCTATGACCCAGCAGTAGCACTGCTAGGAATTTACCCAAGGGATACAGGAGTACTGATGCATAGGGGCACTTGTACCCCAATGTTTATAGCAGCACTCTCAACAATAGCTAAATTATGGAAAGAGCCTAAATGTCCATCAACTGATGAATGGATAAAGAAATTGTGGTTTATATACACAATGGAATACTACGTGGCAATGAGAAAGAATGAAATATGGCCTTTTGTAGCAACGTGGATGGAACTGGAGAGTGTTATGCTAAGTGAAATAAGTCATACAGAGAAGGACAGATACCATATGTTTTCACTCCTATGTGGATCCTGAGAAACTTAACAGAAGACCATGGGGGAGGAGAAGAAGAAAAAAATGGCTAGAGAGGGAGGGATCCAAAACATAAGAGACTCCTCAAAACGGAGAACTGAGGGTTTATGGGTGGTGGGAGGCAGGGGTGGGTGAGTGATGGGTATTGAGGGCACCTGTTGGGATGAGCACTGGGTGTTGTATGGAAACCAATTTGACAATAAATTTCATAAAAAAAAAAAAAAAAAAAAAAAAAAAAAAAACATTCCCAATGAGGCACCTGGGTGGCTCAGTTGGTTAAGCGTCCAACTTTGGCTCAGGTCATGAGTTTGAGCCCGGGCATTGGGCTCTGTGCTGACAGTTCAGAGCCTGGGGCCTACTTCAGACTGTGTGTCTCCCTCTCTCTCTGCCCCTCCCCATCTTGCTCTCTCTCTCTCTCTCTCTCTCAAAAATAAATAAACATTTAAAAAAAAAAAAAAACACTCCCAAGTGACTGGCAGAAATAAATGCAAATCCTAGTCTACCCTGAAGTCTGGCTCCCAAGAATTCACAGATAAAGCAAATATGAAATTAAGACAAAAAATCCCTTAGGTACAAGAGAAAAAAAAATCAGCGTACGTGACTAACACTCAAACAGAACACAACCATTTCAGACTCACAATGACTGGAAATAATTATATTGACTACATTTAAATATAAAAAGATAGTACTTAAAGTATGAATAGGCATATTTCATAAGTAGAGTGTCTAGAAATTTAAAACATATCATTGGATTTGGAAACTCAATGATGAGATAAAAGAGAAGATTAGACGTGGCTGAAGAAAGAATTATTATTAAAGATAATTTTGAAGAAATTACTCAGGATGAAGGAAAGAATAATAGACGAAAAATATAAAAAGAAATGTAATAGATATTGAGAACAGAGGGAGAATGTTTAACACATCTCTACTAAGACTACCAGAAGAAACAAATAAATAATATAGGAATGAGGCAATGTTCAAAAACATAATAGCTGAAAATTTTCCAACACTGATAAAAGGCACAAATTCTCAGATTCAAGGATCTCGATGAGTCCTAAAAAAGCTTAAAGAGATTCACAACTAAACATTACAGAACAATGAAGGCAAGATTTTAAATACAGCTAGAGGCAAAGATTACCCTAAAGAAATTAGTCTAACTGACTTCTAAAACTCACAAGACCTACTCCAGTAAGAAGTAAAATGGACTCCCCCCAAAAATGATTTCTGATGCAAAAATCAATGGTGACCAAAATAAGTAGAAAGTGCATAAGAAAATCTAAGCTACTATTGACTGTATAATGCAGCAACAACTGTACTGAAATGTGGGGTTAAATATAGACAAGTAAAATAAAAAATAATAGTATATAATTTGGGTGATGAGCAAAAATAGTGATTAAATTTTGAATTTGTTCAATTAAACATACTTGTTAGAATTTTTAGAACCACAAAAAATTAAAATAGGGACCATCACTTTCAATGGAGATGAAATTTAAAACAAAATTTTAAAAAATCTCTATCAATCCAAGAAAAGGGAAAAAATATGTATGTAAAAAGAATGCTTACAAAACACAAAATCAGATGGTAAAAAGAACTCCAAAAATATTAATAAACATAATAAATATTAAAGACTAAATTCTTTAGTAAAAGAAAAGGTCCATATCCAGTACCTGTTTTATAAATAAAGTATTATTGGAACATGGCTACACTCATTCATTTACAGATTACCCAAGGCTGTCTTTGTGTTGCTACAACAGCAAAGTTGAACTCTTCAATAGTGTCTCACCATGGCTTTTCCTAATTATCATAAACCTTTCTATTTGTACAAGAGGAGTTTGGGCAAGCTTTTAATGTTCTGACTCAATTTCAAGAGAATCACTAGAGGCCAAAGGCTTACTACAATCTTCTTCTTAACCTGGTAGCAAGACCTACTGACCTGGTAAGGGCGGCAGCTACAGCCGCCAACCTAGGAGAGGCTTCTGCAGACTTGGTTTTAGGGTCTCCTTTAAACTTGATGGTGTCCCATGCTGTACAATCTTTGCTGCTTACTAGTAATATACAGTTCTCACCAGGTGGGCTTATCTTCTATGAGATGCTATTTTTTTTCCCACACATTTATATTCATTATTATATTTGAAATACTGCTGCTCTACTTCTATTACCTGGAGAAGAGGACACTCACGACTGTTTAACCTCTGTACATGAATGATCTATGCTCCAAATTGATTTATTAGAGAAGCCAGACTTAAACTTCTTTGTTGATGGACTTACATAGAAAATTATCAGGAGAGATACACTATAACAGGTCTCACACTTCCCCTCTAGGATATGACCCCCTGCAAGAAGGCGAAATTTGCCTCAGTATATTCACCAGAGCCTGTTGGTTACTTAAAGAGAATTGATATATAAACTGATAGCACGTATGATTCTTGATCTCAGCAGAAAATCTAATTAAGATCAATAAGAAAATTAAAGAACTTTGAAGTACTCTAATACATCCTAAAGTACTGGTCATTATAATGGTTGGAACTTATCACAAAAGGGATAACATGACACTGAACAAAATGCCACGGCTGATCACGATGCGAGACAGGCATCCTTTACTAAAATCCTAGTGTTCATGAAATCCCAAAGACCAAATCTTTGGAGAGGTGAGGCTATTACAAGATGCCAGCAATTAGATCCAGAATGAGAAGAGAAATACTGGAAGAAATCTGGATGCAAACTGCATAGGGATAATGTCTTGACACTCTCATCATGGAATATGGTAAAAAGTTTACACGAAACTACTTACCACAGCAAGGAAAAATTGGCCACTGTACTGAACCAACATTGGTATATTAGCCAGGGCTATCCAGAGAAATGGACACAACAGAATAAACACAGACAGACAGATACACACACACACACACACACACACACACACACACACACACAGAGATATTACAGAAATTGGATCACATAGTTATGAAGACCAAGAAGTCCTGTAATCTGCTATCTTCTCTGCAAGCTGGAGAAATAGGAAAGCCAGTGATATAATTCAGTCCACTTCCAAAGGCCCCCAAACCAGGAATCCTGATGTCCATAGGGAAAAGTAAAGAAAAGTCAGCCTCCCTCAGCCTTTTGATTCTATTCGGGCCCTCAACTGACTTGATGTTGCCCATCCAAACTGATAGTGCAAATCTTTAGTTTAATGATTCAAATGCTAATCTCTTCCAGAAACAACCTCACAGACACTCCTAGAAATAATGTTTTACCAGCTACCTGTGCACCCCTTAATTCAGTCATAAATGTGACATAAATTTAAGCATCCCAGTGTGGAAACTTTACTAAGATTGCTGCTGGTGTCTCTGATTGCTGCTGGTTATGCACCAGCATAACTTTAGTAAAACTTTAAAGGTTGGCCTTGGACAAAAGCCCCAAATTCAGGTCCTCTTTGAACATCTCCAAATGGATTTCATCCAAGTATACCCTATTATGGGTTTTAAATATGCCCTGGTCATTGTTCTATCCTTATTCTCAGGATAGACTGAAATCCTTTCTTACTAGATCTTTAGCCCTATAGTATAAAAAATACTACCTAATTTCATGCTCCAACCTGAGGAATTCCAGCCTCTCTCTCTTTAGTAAACAAAGCACCAGTTTCCCTGGGACTATTTATTAAAGAGTTTTGTAAAGCCCTACCACTTACTCAGAAAGTCTGCTATGCATATTGCCCCCAATTTCTAGGAAAAGTAGGGGAAAATAAACAAATGGAGTTCTGAAACTTAGTTTAGCAAAGTTCTCAGAGACTCTCCAAGTTCTACAGTTGAAGATATTCTCATTGGCTTTAATGACTCCACTGGGGTTCAACAACTTTTGCCTTACGAGTAGTTGACTTATCTGGGCATCTAGGAATATTACATCTGATTCTAGACTCCACACGCTACTAGCAAGCAGGCATAACCAAATATGGCAAGGGACTCATGTAATACCTCCGACTTTACCATCAACAGGTATGAGCAGACTTGCCTTGGAATCCTCCTAAAGTATGCATAACCTTAAAACCCAAAGATTTGGCCTTCTGGAAGAGACAAATGACTCATGAACAAGTAGAGCATACAATCAAACTAACCATTGGAATTGTACACATTTCCCTTTGGGAGGAGCCACTTGGTTTCCCTTGGTTCCATTTCCTTGAATGAAATCTGGTAACTTCTGCATAAACTCAATCATTTTATTAGGCATTTTTTTTTTACCTTTTTTTCTTTTATTTGCATTTATTTTATGCAGGATTTGTTCCTGGGCCCTAAGTTTTTGTTTCTTCAGTTTCTTCTGCGAGATCTTTTTCTTCTGTGCAACCTCCTCTTTTGGTTTAGGAACAATCTGCTCTTTTTCGGTCAGGATCATCTTAGTGTGGCAGGGAGAGCTCATGTACCGGTTAATCCGACCATGAACTCTCTAAGTTCTGCATCGCATCTTGGGGGCTTTGTTCACCTGGATGTGCTCAATGTCCAGAGAATCTATATCTAAACGCTTAAGTTCAGCACTACACCCTGAATTTTTAAGCATGTGCAGCAAAAATTCAGCACGCTTTTTGGGCCACCGACTGTGTGTCAAGCCCCACTGTTTAGCCTGGGCACACCTACCAACTCCACCATTTTAGCGAAGGAATGGCATACATAGCTCCTGCAAAGTGACATCTTTCAGATACTTGGTGGTTTTTTGGACATGCATACCCTTGATGGCCTGGCAGTTTCACATGTGTTCTTAAAGTAAACAAGAAGATTTGAACCTCTTGATTTGCATGATTTACTTTAGTTTTCTGGATCCAGTGAATAGGGAACGATTTTCAGAGATCACTTCAGGCCACTTAGGGCAAGAGTATCAGGCAAATTTTTAGATGGCAAACAATACACAGATAGACAGCCAGAAATCTAAAATCCTCTATCATGTCATATGTAGAAAAAAAAGACTCTTGTCTCCACCAACACTATTATTTGGACCTTTTGTGGGATCAACTTTGGTACCTGAACTCTCAGATATGGAGCTTCGAAAAGAACTAGGGAACACATGGTAGATATTTGGAAGCTGTCTCACTTTATCCACTGCTACAGGTAAAACACACTATTTCTTTTACTTTAGATGTGCCTAATTAATGGTCTTGACACTAAATTTTAACACCTGGAACCAGACTACTCAAGTGGCCCCAAATCATAAAAAAAACTAATTGACAACCCCATTAGGGGTACTTTAACCAAAAACAGATGACTAAGTGGCCACCAATGACTACATATGTAACACAAAACTGACTTTGTAATACAATTAGATCTGTAACACAAAAGTCTATTGGCTTCAAACTGCAAAATGCCCAGGGGTTGTTACCATGGTAAATGGACAACCTGCCCTCAGGATAGTCTGATATTACCCACTCTGACTCATCAATTTGCCTCTCAGAAAAGGAAATTAGGTAAATTAATGAAAGGAGAAAAATTGGACCTTAGGTTAAAAACTGAGCCGTAACGATTCACAGAGAATTCTGGATTGCTGTCTATTCTCTGCTAGACTATTTCACTTTGCAAGAAGCCTTGAAATAGGGAGACAGCTTACATGCTATGGTTCAGAGAAAAGGAGAGCTAGACAAATCCACTAAGGCTATAAAGTTCCACCAAGGAAATCTTTATCCAAGAGATTCAGGAAATTGAACTGAAATAAAAGCCCATTAGATATAATATTGGTGTCTTGAGAGGAAACATGTACTGTTTTAGGGGAAAATGATGTGATTATATCACTGCAGACCTCTCTGGCATCTTTAATACTACTAAATAGATCTGGTAAGCTAACAAAAAAAAAAAAAATCACAAAATACGGTAACTTGGCTAATAATCCCCTATCTGGTACTACAGACTCTAAATGGAAATGAAATCTGTCCTTCTATTTTAATTTGGGCACTCTTGGCTCAGGGTTTAAAAGAATTCTACAAACTCTGATCATAGTCCTTCTCTTAGAATTTGTTATACAGGGGCTCAGATGGGTGATGGCAATTTTTAAATGTTGCTATGCAACTGGTGTCTCATCACAAAATTAAAGAAATGATCAAGAAAAAGAGCAGAAAAAACTAACACTGTGCATGCTGAAACAGTCATCTGGGAACCGTGATACATGATCATGATGCCACAAATAGCAGTGACCATCTGCAGTAAAGACTGGGATCACATCCCTTGTTATGAATCTTTCAGCTCAGGCCAAAGAATGGCAATACTGAGAACCGAAACTATTTGCACTTACACAGCTTACTGTCAACATTAACAACTTTTACTATTTGACTGTCTTCATTCAATGGCATTAATATTCTAGGACACTTGCCCAGAAAGCTAAAGCTACAAAGAACTTTATTGTTCATTTTAAGAACTTCCTTTAAGTCATTTATCTGTACACTAAACTATTCAACGTCCCCCCTCAGCAAAGTATATACTCTTTTCTCAGAACAGGTAGCATTTAGTGACTATTTACTTTTCAAGATTTACTTTAAAATCCTAGTACCAAATTTGTCCAGCCACAAACAAGACCTCAAATCAAGAAACCCACCTTAAATCAGACCGCAAAAAGAACTCACATAACTTGATTTTGCTCTCCCTTATTTCAAAACCCTAATAAGACTGTCAATGAAGTGATTGTCCTTACCACAGTAAAGAATAAACTCAGCTTTGCTTAAATCAGTAGGATTATTTTGGTATATTTTCAGAAAGCTAGCATTCGACAATTGAGTAGGAAGCTTAGATTATGAGGTGCCATAAAAAAAAAGCCCCATATAAAATGAGGGTAGCATGGTATAGAAGTTACTACACTGGGGCTCCTGGGTGATTTAGTCGATTAAGCGTCTGTCTTTGGCCTAGGTCATGATCTCACTGTTCCCAGGTTCGAGCCCTGAGTCAGGCTCTGTGCTGACAGCTCAGAGCCTGGAAACTGTTTTGGACTATGTGTCTCCCTCTCTCTCCCTGCCCCTCCCACACTCACACTGTCTTTCTCTCTCAAAAATAAACATTAAGGAAGGAAGGAAGGAAGGAAGGAAGGAAGGAAGGAAGGAAGGAAGGAAGGAAGAAAGAAAGAAAGAAAGAAAGAAATCACTATACTAACATTCCCCCAAAGTACCCAAAGTATACTTGAAGGAATACTAATGTCTTGGGATATTTAAAGAATGTTAATTTAAAAAGAGGTTCTATGTTCAAATACAGTAAAACCTTGGATTGCGAGTAACTTGTTCTGTGAATGTTCTGAAAGATGAGCAAACATTTCTAATAAATTTTAACTTGATAAACAGGCGATATCTTGCAATACTAGTACCTGATGCCAGATGTCACATGATCGTAACTGAGCCATGGTTCCTCTCTGTCTGTCTCTCTGTCTCTCTCTCTCACTGTGGGATTGTGGGTGATCGTCTCTCCCATGCTCAGATGCTCAGTCTCAGGCCAAGGTGTTTGGCAGAAATGAGTGATTTTTCAGAACGCTGGAAAGTGCCCACAACTAGCACTAGTGTGTTTTTGTCACTTCAAAGCACCTATGGACGGTCCTTTGCTTTTCCATACAAGAGTAAGCTCAGGAATGCTTGGCTTCATTCTAGGTCAGGCTGCCTTTAGATACAGACCTTTTCCTTTTCTGCCTTATTGCCAGCTATACTAAATACAGTATATGACAAGAGTTTATTAATACTGTACTACAGTCAACATCTGAGCAAACATATACAATGGCCCCCATGCAGAAAAGATTCCATTGAGCCAATAGATAGCAGTGATTCCATTAGTGATAGTGAAAGTTGTCCTATATAATAACCTTCCCCTCTGTCTCCCTTACACTAGCCATGAAGGTTTTCAAAGGTAAGTGCAGATTAATTTATTTTTCTTTATATTTTGTATTTTATTATTTTGTACTGCATTACAATATTGTAATCGTTTTTATATGAATATTTTGGGGTTGTGGAATGAAGCACCCGAGTTTCCATGATTTCTCACAGGGAAATTCGCTTTGATACACAAGTGCTTTGGATTACAAGCATATTTCTGGAACAAATTATCCTCGCAAACAAAGGTTTTATTATAAAGGGAAATATCACAATGAACAAAGGTAAACTGGTCTTGTTGGTACAGGGACTTAGTCTGTGCTACGAGCATCCATAGGAACAGCATATACAAACCCATTTTACCACGAGACTCCATGAAACCTCTTGTGGGACTAGTGATCTAAAGAGAATCTAGAAACACTGAACTCTACTAAAGTAAGTCAACCTAGGTTCAAGCCTTAAATCCACTACTTAATGGTTGTGCAAACCTGAATCAGATCTATTGGCTGGACTTTCCATTTCTTTATTGTTAAAATAATAATAATACTTGCCCTACCTACTTCTTAAGGTGGTTGTGAGTCAAATGAGACATTTGTGAAAGCCCTTTGGAAGCTCTACCGCAGGACACATGTGACTAAAATGTTCTTCACAATACCTCTCAGGAGAGATAAGGTAAATCCATGGGAATCAGGGGACAATGTATTAGTGAAATAAAACAGAAAACATTCTAATAAAAATTATTCTGCACAAAGTTGGATAACTTGCACCACCAGAGTTTTCTTTGATTGTCTACTGCAGGTCAAGGGTAAACAGCTAAATAAATACACTGAGCAAACATTTAGTGAGCTACTGTAGTGCCAAGACATGAATACAACTGACATGAACTTAACCTCAATACTTCTCCTTGATACTATATTTTATAATGATGCTTCAACAAGAAAAAAACAAGTTGTCAAAACCTCAGTGTACCCAACTGGTCTTTCTATTCCTTAGCACCAGTATAGATTTAATCTTATGCATCTATATTAACAAGTGGAAATGTTATTGATAAAGCTAAAATTCAGAGACAATTATTCTCCTCCATGATTCCAATTTAAAAGAGACACAGAAAAATGAGACTGCTGCAGGCATAAGTTGCACAGTAATATAAACTGTCACCTGACAGATCTATGAGCCAACAGCCCTGTTTGATCAGACTTGGATTCTTTCTTTCTTTCTTTCTTCTTCTTTTTTTTTTTTTTTCTTAACACAGGAGGCTAAATTCATTTTGAGAGACTAAGAGTGAGTGTGCATGTGCACACAGGGGAGGGGCAGAGAGAGAGAGAGAGAGAGAGAGAGAATTCCAAGCAGGCTCCATGCTATCAGCACAGAGCCCAACATGGGCCTCAAACTCACAAACCATGAGATCATAACATGAACAAAAATCAAGAATCAGATACTTAACTGACTGAGCCACCTAGGTGCCCAGGTCAGACCTGGGTTCAATGTAACAATATGAACAGAACATTTAAGCTTACACTTGTATAACATGGCATGGCTTCCAATAACCCCACTCAGGGAAAAATTTGTGAAGAAAGAAGAAATCACTTGTGAGGAGACCTGAATTTTTATTTTCTATTTGCCTTTCATGAGCCGTCTAGGGAAGAAACTTCAGTTTACTCATCTTGGACAAGATAAGTGGTTCCCAGACTTCAAAACTTTATGGTCCAGTAAAACTCTCCAAATTTGGGATACTCACAAGAGACTGTCAACTCTTAACTTTAGTAAGGTAAGGCCATTTTTTAAAATCTAGCACTTTTAATTTTAAAACATTAAGAAGGAGGATATAACCTCAGAATAAAAAATAGCTCTTTAAAAAACTCATCATATTATCCTGTCTCTGTATACTATAATTTCTCTGTAAGCTCATATCCAAAGGTAAGAGTAAGTAACATCACTTTATGAAATTTACATATCTCCAGATTAAAAACCAGCCTGAAGGCTGGAGCCATTTAATAACTTGAACTCACACATAAACACTGAACACAACTAAAAATGTTTACATGCAGCATGCATATAACTCAAAGTTAGCAAGGCATCTGGTTCCTTCAACAATGAGGTACTTCAAAGCATGCATTGACAGCTCAAACATCAAAAAAAGTAATTGCATTCTCGACGGTTTTGCGAAATAAACACTTCAAGCTACAATGCAAGTTATAGTCTCGTAAGCAGTAGGGTTATTTGACTGGAATCCCCTTTCATAAACATGAAGAAATATCCCATATCAAGCTGTTTGCATGTGCTAGGTTATGACTGGCATTTGCACATACATTGTCATTTAATCTTGACAAAACACAAACAAGAAACTTAGAAAAGAGAGAAACATTCCAGAAGACATAAACAAACGTTACCCTTTACTCACCCATCCTTTTCTTCCTCCTCTTCAAAGGGGACAGAATGGCAAAATGATTCCTTCTTACCATCTTCAAACTTATATTATTCCCATTCTCAGTAGAAAATTCAAGTTACTATCAAAAATGATACATAGGAATTTGCTCACTAAACAAAATCCAAAGAGGATCTTACAAGCTAAACAAGGCTATTTTAGGCTCAAAGCCTGAGTTAACACAAAATGGTTAGCTATACTTACACTCAACACACACACTATTTTTAGCTTCTAGGATTTCATCTCTAATGCTTACAAGATTCTAATATTAATGTAATAAAATATGAGGAATAAAAAAATAGCCCCCCAAAACAGAAAACTATACTCACTTAACTTCTCACTACCAAGCCTGTTTGGAGTACATGTCTGACTTAACGCATCAATTGCTTTCAACCACATATATGAAGATTAACTCTTTTTCCTGAACTTGGGCTGTCACAGTGAGAAAAGTAAACCACGGCTTGAGGTTAGCAATCTGATGATGACATGGAATTGAGCTAAGTTAACCCAAATCAAGACACCATTGTTCACAGAGTCCAGAAAGGTGACAGCCATGTTGATACTTTAGTTATAAGTAACTGAAAACGGCTAGGGAATAAGGAAAATTATCTCAAATAACAAGATGTTCAGAGATAGGGAGTGTTCTGTCAAAGCTCAAGCTTTGCTTTTCTGATTCTCTTGGCTCTGTCCTCCTTTTTGCTCACTTCATCCTCAGGATGTGAGATGGTCACAACATTCTAGGCATCACATCCAGAAAATGGCAAACTCCAGAAAAAAGAGACATGCCTTTGAGTCCTCATTTTTAAGGAAAGAGACCTTACGGGAAGCCCCCACATCCTCACTGGCTCAAGTTGGACATGTTCATTGACCACGTCAATCACTGGTTTGGATTATCATGTGTCTTAAGAACCAAAACTCACCCCTAGTAAGTGAGAAGAGTCTCAGCTTGTCCTGAAGCACATGGCTGTCAAGAAAAAGAAGGAGAACATAAAATCTGGGTTCTGCTGTGAAGGGTGTGAATGTCAGAAAGTAGAATAGACATTAGTGTGTACTAGGATAGCAAAGGCAGAACAGCCTTTTCCTTTTCCTGCTTCTCCATCTCGGCAGATTGAGGACCCAAGCTGGTGCCTAATGACACCCACGATTTACTGTCAACATGACTAACTTCACAATTGTCTCCATTCACATGGCATTTATGATCTAGAAAACCTGCCCAAGAAGCTAAAGTTACAAATAACTTCATTGTTCACTTCAAGAACTTCCTCAAAGTAACTTATCTAACAACTAGACTACTCAACTTGCACTCATTTCGCAAAAACGAAAATCAATGTACAGACAGGCAGTAGTCACATTCTGAGTCATGGGCAGAGACAAGACTTGAAGCCAGGTCTCTCGACTTCTGTCAAATCTCGCCGAAACAGCATGCTTTGTCTCTAACAAGTATTTTCAGGCCTCAAAGTGATGACAATCAGGTTTTAGAGACAACTTATGAATGCAGTGACTATCTTCTTCAAGGTAGAGAACCCCAGAAATCACTTAACTCATAACTTGAGACCAAAGGATGTATTATGATTTGCTCAGTGCCAGTTAACTGGTATAATAAATGCAAGAGAAGAAATATAACAAGACAGAATGTGATTTAACTGCCAGGGAATGGTGAAAATCCACATTTTAGGTTTTTTGGAAAAAAACAAAACAAAAGATTGTGGGCCAGAAAGGACTTAAGGGATTTGAGCTGACTCTTAAACCAACAGATGGAACGTGAGACATGTTGACAGACAAGAGGATTTGTTAAAATAGTTTCAGGAATATTAGTTGGGTTGGGTGGGGGAGATGAAGTTAATAGCATTTAACATTCTTAACCAAGTGTATACTTGATTCTGTGGAAGCAGAGACATCTAAACTTTAGAGAGCTTCTGTGGAATGCCCAGGTAGCAGTAAGTTGAATCTTAAATACTTGAGTTGATATATGCTAACCTACTAATAACCTTATTTCTGTAACATGTTTTATTAAAAACACTGAAAACTAAGGATGTTTTTTAAAAATACTTAATTACTTAAGTTATTCTTCAAAGTATATGTACACTCAGTTTAAAATGGATTTAATAGGGGCACCTGAGTGGCTCAGTCGGTTAAGTGTCCGACTTGGGCTCAGGTCATGATCTCAGTTTGTGAGTTTGAGCCCTGCATCGGGCTCTGCACTGACAGCTCAGAGCCTAGAGCCAGCTTCAGATTCTGTCTCTCTCTCTCTCTCTGCCCCTCCCCCGCTCGTGCTCTGTCTCTCAAAAATAAAAATTTTTTAAAATAATAAATAAAATAAAAGACTTACTTCTATTTAGATTTAAAAGAAATTTCAGATGGGCACCTGGATGGCTCAGGTGGTTGAGCATCTGATTTTGTGCTGACAGCACAGAGCCTGGAGCCTGCTTTGGATTCTGTGTCTCCCTCTGTCTCTGCTCCCCACTCCCTGCCACCCTGCTCGTGCTCTGTCTCTTAAAAATAAATAAATGTTAAAAAAAAAAAAAAAAGAAATTTCAGAGAAGCACACCTCTATTTGGTCAATTACTTGTTATATTTTCATTTTTCATGTTTTCATTTTCAGGATACAACCAGTCTGAGTTGTGATAACAACAAAAATAGGCTTAAAAATGTTACACACAGCCAAATGGATAGAAAGGAGACAGTTGATTTCATTAATGGCCACAATACTGATATTATCATAATCATCTGTAATTAATGAGTCAAAAGAAACAATCATTAAAGGAAAGGATATATTGGGGTGCCTGGGTGGCTCAGTCAATTAAGTGTCTGACTCTTGATTTTGGTTCAGGTCATGATCCCATGGTTCATGAAATTAAGCCCCTGGGTTGGGCTGTGCACTGATTGCAGCATGCCCACTTGAAATTCCCTCTCTCTCTCTCTCTCTCTCTGCCCCTCCCTGGCTCATGCTCTTTCTCTCAAAATAAACATTTTTGCTAAAAAGGATATATTTTAGGGGCACCTGGGTGGCTCAGTAGTTTAAGGGTCTGAGCTCAGCTCAGGTCATGATCTTGCAGTCCATGAGTTCAAGCCCCACATCAGGCTCTGTGCTGACAGCTCAGAGCCTGTAGCCTGCTTCAGTTCTGTGACCGTCTCTGCCCCTCCCATGCTTGTGCTCTCTCTCTCAAAATAAATAAATAAACATTAAAAAAATATTTTTTAGTAAATAAAATTTAAAAGGATATATTTTAGATCTGTTCACATAATGACTTTACTACTTATATATTATCAAACTTCAAATTTAAATTTGTTGTTCTAGCTTTAATGGTTTTAGAACAAATGCAGAAGTTGCTAGATATGCAATATATACCCAAATCTGTAAGTGATATATTTAAAATTTTACTTTTAGGGGCGCCTGGGTGGCTCAGTCAGTTGAGCGACCAACCAACTTTGGCTCAGGTCATGATCTCACGGTTTTTGAGTTTGAGCCCCATGTCAGGCTCTGTGCTGACAGCTCAGAGCCTGGAGCCTGCTTCTGATTCTGTGTCTCCCTCTCTCTCTGCCCCTCCCCCACTCATGCTCTGTCTCTCTTTGTCTCTGAAATAAATAAACATTAAAATTTTTAATTTTACTTTTAGAATTATACAATTATTCAGTAGGACCACTCACTTAAATTCCATCTCAAATTAATTATCTTATTAATAAAAGATCCCTATCAAAAGTAATTTGTTTTGGCAATCATACCTCAGTAAAACTGGAAAGAAATAATTTATTGAAAGAATTATACCTTAAACTAGTGTTATGCATCATAATATCCTAGGTAATCCTAAAATGAGTTAAAATGTTTATTCAAAAATGTTAATCTCATAATATAATTAAGTCCAGACCTATGCCTTTGATGCACTGGGTTGAATAAGGACACAACTGACTTGACAGAAAATTGCTTTCAAAAGCATCATTTACAAATGAAACTGGACCACTTCTCACACTATACACAAAAATAAACTCAAAATGGATTAAAGATCTAAATGTGAGACCTGAAACCATAAAACTTCTAGAAGAAAACATAGGCAATAATTTCTCTGACTTCAGCCTTAGTAACATTGTCTAGGTATGTCTCCTTAGGCAAGGGAAATACAAGTAAAAATAAACCATTGGGACCACATCAAAAGAAGCTTTTGCACAGCGAAGGAAACTATCCAAAAGATAAAAAGGCAACCTACTGGGGCGCCTGGGTGGCGCAGTCAGTTAAGCGTCCGACTTCAGCCAGGTCACGATCTCGCGGTCCGTGAGTTCGAGCCCCACGTCAGGCTCTGGGCTGATGGCTCAGAGCCTGGAGCCTGTTTCCGATTCTGTGTCTCCCTCTCTCTCTGCCCCTCCCCCATTCATGCTCTGTCTCTCTCTGTCCCAAAAAAATAAATAAATGTTGAAAAAAAAATTAAAAAAAAAAAAAGGCAACCTACTGAATGAGAGAAGATAGATTTGTAAACGATCTATTCAATAAGGGGCTAATATCCAAAATATATGAGAATTTGTACAAGGCAACACCAAAAACACCCAAGTAATCCTATTAAAAATGGTCAGAGGACCTGACTACACAATTTCCCAGACACACAGATGGCCAACAGACACATGAAAAGAGGCCCAACATCACTAATCCTCAGGGAAATGCAAATCAAAACCACAATGAGGTATCACTTTACACCTGTCAGAATGGCTAACTCAAAAAGACAAGAGATAACAAATGTTGGCAAGAATGTGGAGAAAAAAAGAACCGTCGTGAATGGAAGCTAATTATATACACAGGAATCTTCATTACAACTTCTGTCATTCTTGCTGACCTAGGCAGTATGTGGTAGACCTGCATTTGTTTTTAAGGGTTTATTTATTTTTGAGAGTGCACCAGCGGGGGAGGGACAGTGAGAGGGAGTGTGGCTGATCTGAAGTGGGCTCTGTGCTAACAGCAGCAAGCCTGATACAGGGCTTGAACTCACGAATCACAAGATTATAACCTGAAGTCAGATGCTCAACAAACTGAGCCCCCCAGGCGTCCCTAGAACTGCCTTTTCTATTGGAGTGATCAGTTTTACACTTCCACGTTAGCACTGAATAATTATTGCGGGGTGGGGGGCAGAGTTCTCCAGGATGCTGATATTGCACCTTAATCTCTCCTAAGATTTATAACTAACTGCTATGTTGAGCCCCCTTAACCCAATAAGGGAAACAAAAGGAGTCTGTTAGAGGTAAATGATCCTGTAGTTTCTATATGCCTTTCATATGACAGAAAATTGATTATCCAGGTGTCTAGAGTGACAATCTTGAAGAAATGCAAAACCATCTGTTTTCTGAAATATCATGTCTCTACCTATTCAGGCTACTTTCAATTTTCTGTATATACAGTATTTTCTAATTAAGAACTTAAAGTCTATGTCTTGTATACTAGAATACTAGAAAGTGGAACACCTGATTAATGAGTACTATTTTCCTCTATCATCTCAAATAACAAAAAAAATGTGTAGAACTCTAGCCTTTTGATTATACAAATCAAGAACAGAGTGACACAACTATTCATCTGAACATTGTTAAATACAAAGTAATGAAGTACTTCTAAAGATGCAACTAGAAATCACACTTGTCTCCAGCCTTTAGTGAAGTGCTTAGAAAAGTTTATTCTGTGCTTAGTCTATTTTTCTAAAGCATCACAAAATTACTATACATCCAAAACTCTTCAATGGTAGAATATTTAATATTCTAAAGGCAAGGTCTTTGAAGAAAACTGTTGTACATTACGATACTGTATAAGTCTAATGGATTCACACAGCAGAATCTAGACAAAACAGGACATTACAGAAATTGTCTATTAAATAATGGGCAAGTGATTCATTCTGAGTTATGGCTTTTCCCCTTCTTGTAGATAATACAGTTCTTACTGCCACCCAACACCCCCCACCTTTTGCTGTAAAGTGAAAGCTCTGTACTCTTTGAGGTGTAAAATTATATTAAATGTCCCATCCTGCTGATGCCCACCTGTGAAACACTACACAATAAAAAGTACAGCAGAATACAGACTTTGTGTTCAAAAACATAAGAATGCTATGATTTTTAAACATCAAGCATACACAGACTTTGTAAAATCAATTAAGAATTTTCTGTGTGATGATGAATATACAGTGAAAACATACACTATAAGATGCTTTTTCCTGAGTAGAATGGTAACTTTATTTTATATCAAATTAAGCTTCTATGAATTTTCAAAATGTAAAATATCAAGGCTTTTCTACAAGATCAAATAAAAATCAGGAATGTTCACCTTCATGTGCAAAACAAACAAACAAACAAAAACCTCAGAAGTTCAACAGAATGACATAAAATCTGAAATGAGTGGCCAAAATTTTAAATGATCAGTAAATAGCTTTTCAATTTTAAGGAATCCTCAGTAAGCTTCAGTTGAAACAAAAAGGGCTATTTATTAAAGCATGAAAAATGTTTCCAGAAAATTATCCAATTTAGAAAAAGAAAAATGTAACCCATGGTAAGAAAAACATAAACCATACAGTGAACAGAGGGGAACAAAAAAAGGCAACCGACCTTTACATGAATCAAGACACCACCATGGACTTATATAAAAACTTCCTAAATCAGGAGAATATCCTATATTACCATGTGTAGAAAACTAATTAAAGCAAGGTAGTCTTTATTAGTTGCATAATCTAAAAATATGAAGAAATTTTGGACTATATTTGTGAAATGACCAGAGTTGTCACTGAACCACACATTTCTCGAGTCAATGGGCAAAGTTCCCATTTATGGGAAATATGTTCTTTTTTTCACACAGTGAAACTGAGAAAAATTATATCAAATGAGAAATCTTCTCCAAAGTAATCTCCAAAAATACCTCAATAATGCAATACTCGGGAAATGTAATTTTTCAACTCAGAAGATCTGAAACATTATTAAATAAAAATACTCAAACCTTATTGCTTGGCACCAGATTTTTCAAAACCTAAAGAATTGTTTAAACCATCATACTGTTGTTTTTAAATCCTATTTCAAACTTTTTTATGTAGTGCTACTTTTATTTTCTGATGATAGTCTGTCCAATCTAATGACAATCTAGACTGAACCCTGCAATGTACAAGCATGTCACAGTTTACTTCAAACCAGAATGATCCATCTTCTGTTTCTGCCAAAATCATATTATGATATCTATAAAAATCAACTAGGATTGATCTGTGGCCAATGAAGGACCCACAGAACGTTGCCTAATGGTGTTCCGTGGAAAGTCTTTGTTTGTTCCTTCTTTACTTCCTGCTTCCTCTTCTGAAACATCTTCTTCATCAGCCTCTTGTTCCTCCTCCACTTTTTTCAAAGGTTGAGAAGATTCTGGTAATAATTTTTCTTAAAGATAAAGACCAGAGGGGATTAAGAGGTACACACTTCCAGTTATAAAATAAGTTACAAAGATGAAAAGTACAGCATAGGGAATATAGTCAGTAATACTATAATCACATTGTATGCACACAGACAACATTCATGGTGGGCATTACAACAGAAAAAGATAAAGACCCAGAAATGGTTTTTTTCATTGATGTATTAGAGTTCCACTACAGTAAAATCAAGACACGATTCATAGGCCCATAAACTGCTTCGGATTTTATTTATCAATCGTAAGTTTAGATTTCTAAAAGGAAAAAGTTATCTTTAAAAATAAGTGACACCATAAAAATGAAAATTGGTTTGAAAGATCCATGTTATTTACCAAATTCACTGTAATCACCTGCCTGTTTATAAACTGAACCGAAATTAATAAACCAGAATTAATGCTGTGCGTGCATGTGGATGTTGTAAGAAAATATACTACATTAAATAGAACCATATTTATTTGCTCTTAAATCTTCTAGTTAATAAGTGCAATGAAACAAACTTCAACACTACCCGTTTCAGTTTCTAGGTGAGCAGCAATCAGACATTTACAACGTTATATTCCTATCCATTGTGTTTTTCTTCTCCAAGGAGTTTCACAAGTGTGCTTCCTCTTCCTCACATATATAATTTTGTTAAGGCATAATTACAAACAATAAAATGTATAAAGCTTAAGCGCACAGCTCAATGAATTTTTAACTATGTATGTGTACATACACACACACACACACACACACACACACACACACACCTTTTCCATTTTTTTTTACAGGACCTGTTGCTAGTTAACCTAAACTTCGAACACACCATGTTACTGAGATACAGAACACAGAACTGGGCCAAGAGGCTTTAGTCTATTCCGCGATCCTAGACTGCCTTAATCTTAGGCAATCCTGAGCAGAGTAGGGAGGCCTGAGAGCATAAGGCAGAAAAAAACATGAGAAGAAATGACCACATGGTGGGCACTCTGTGGTTTGGTCTGACATTGCTCTTTCAGCTGGGTTAATGGCCCCTTCCCAGTACCACACCCCATGTAGCTGTGGTAGGCACTATAGCCTACAACAATGGTTCTCCACGGGGGGTGGTCTTGCTCCCCGGACCCCACCACTGCCAAGGAACACTAAGCACTGTCTGGAGATATTTCTGGTTGTCACCACTAAGAGGAGCGGTGCTGCTGCCAACGTGTGGGATGATGCTGAACACCCAACAATATACAAATGACAGTCTGTCACAATTAAGAATTATCCTTCTCAAAAGGTAAAAAGTGTCCATGTTGAGAAACCCTGGTTTACACGGACTGTTCCAAAAAGTGAGCTCTTTACACAAGTAGAGTGCACCAAAATTTTTCCAAAAGATAGCTGGGTGTAGGGAAAAAGCATACTTCCTACTCTGGATTGTGAGCCACTGCTTTCTTACTCATTTTATGCTAAGGACTGGAAAGAGCAAAAATGAAGCAGGCAAAGACATGGAAAACAAAGCGGTTCAGAAACACAACATCTTTAACATTTGAGCCCAAGGATCCAGCCAACTCTGCCCTCAGACTTCTTTGCTACATGAAGCAGTAAATCCCTATTTTGCTTAAAGCTAGACTGAGTTGGGTCTCTCCCTGGCAACTCAACATCAAAGCTAAACACAGACATTGAAAAACAACTCAAATCACGTGGCCTGCTATATATAGAAGGGGTGGTATCATATTAAAGTCCAGGTTAAAATCTATCAGTTGTGCCACAGATTACTTGAAACTAATTTGCTGTTAGATTTAAGGTTTTTCAATGATGTAAGTATTAAATGTACACCCACCAACTTTTAAATTGTCTTTTAAGTAATCTGTGTTCACATTTCTTTCCCTACAGGTCAGTGGCTATTGCTGGATAGAATGAATTCTTCCCCTGTACGTGTCCTTTTCAGTATTGATGCAACCATCTAAGAAATGAAAAGATAACCTGTCAGCTATCCAACGAACAAGGTAGACTGTAAATGCAATCTTGACTGATTTCACTTCAGGAGTTCTGACCTCGATAATTCCTAAAGTCACAAAAAGTGGCACAATGAAAATGTCATGCCCCCAGTCTACTTTAGGCTCTACTCTCTACTCTGTCACTTCTTTGTGACCCTAGAAAAATAGTTCACCTCTCTGAGCCTTACTTTCCCCAACCACAAAATGAAGAGTATCACTCATACAATCTAGAGAGCTGCTGAAAAGTGAATGGGAGGGCACAAAGTGAGAGTTCTTTATAAACAGCAAACAGGAGGGCTTCCCTAACAGTGTAATTTTCAAGATTAAACCAAATGCTGAGAGCAATTATATTAAGACAGATAGCAGTGAATACTTCTATCAACTCATCTTGTAGTACAGTGTTAATGCAAATCCTCAATCAGCTACAGGAACCGCTTTCCCGAATATCCTACCAGAAAAACTTAGACTTGGCTACGATTCAAAGAAAAATCTTCAAATGTGGCCACTATAATAATGAACGACTACCAGAGTAGAACATATTCAACTCTTTCTGACTCCAGTATACTCAAATGGATCCATGAATATCATGAAATTTTCAAATAAAATGACACCAGATCAGGGTTATTAAGTATCTGCAAGTTATACGCAATGCTAAAAATCTCCACATTACAAAAGCCAAGAAAACAACTATGTTCTAAAATCCAGGCTGGAATTCTTACATGAAATCTATATCCTCTTTCCGTTTCTGACGTAAACTATTATTCCACATTTAGAAACCTAAGCTAAACAAGCAACTTGCTATATGTGTGACTGTGTTCACAGAAATGAACAGAATTATGGTGAATAAAAAATAAACGTTAAAAACATACTTACTGGAAGGGTATGGCTGTGGTCTACGCCTTTTTGAAGGAAAAAGGCAATCTGCCACAAATATCATACACTGCGAAAATAAACACAAGTAATCTGAATGTATATGATAGAGCTTCGTGTACCTACATTCAATCATCAGATTTTAAAATATTTTTCTTCCATGTACTCTGAAAATGAAGTACTTACAAGTCCCAATAATAGTCCTGAAAGCAGAGTTGCTAAAGCAAAAACTGTGTATGATCCCCAAACTGGTAATCCAAGGTCTTCAATAAAATAGTGATGGCAAGTCTAAAATCAAAAGGAAAGAATAAACTTAAAAACCCTGGTTGTTTAAAAAACTTGGGTAGTGTCAAAAATGTTTCAAATAGAAATAAAACTCTAGCCCATACCCTGATCCACATGGATAGCTGAAAGAGTGCTGACATACTACTCATCCTGAAAGAAAAAAGGATTAAAAAACTGAATAGGACACATACCTTTGAAAGACAATGTGTGCATATCTAGATCTTCTATTTTTCAGGCTATAATTTCCCTAACGTAACAGATTTTATTGCTGGTGTTAATCAAGACTAGCGGCACATCACTGATTTCAAGCTTGTATTAGGAATTCCTGTTAATAAAAATGAACAGTTCTTGAACTGCTGTCACTATGTGATGTCCTCATAAATAAAACACT
This sequence comes from Puma concolor, assembly GCF_028749965.1. Taxonomy (NCBI): domain Eukaryota; kingdom Metazoa; phylum Chordata; class Mammalia; order Carnivora; family Felidae; genus Puma; species Puma concolor. The sequence goes on from NC_141672.1 coordinate 49,688,935, forward strand.
TGGTAACTTTTTCCCTTTCCCTACTGCTTTGACTTTAGCCTTTCACCTTTCATCTGATGATGTCTCCAATATACTCTGCATAACGGGTTACAAGTTCTAAGGAACCAGTTGCCTAAAGTCAAGTGTACTGTAAGCAAATGACAACTCTTATTAACCCTTTAAATCCCTCCAAAGAATGAGGAGAGAAGGGAGCCTGAAGGAAGAACTGGGAATACTTGTTGAACTGATCCTTCCCACCTAAGAATTATTCCCCTTTTGTATTAAAATTAAATAATTTTAATTTGTATTAGTTTGATATCATTTAAGGATATACAAAGAAATTTCATACGAAATAAATGCTAAGACATCATATAAACATAAATAATTATTATTTTCACATAAACCCAAGTAGTTTAGACAGTTAGAAAAAAGGCAAAACTAAGAAGGGTTTGCTTCCTCTCTAGCACAAGGATTGCCACCAACATATAGATCAATTCACACCTAAGCCAAAGTTCCCGCATGCAGGATGACCTACTCCGACTGCCCACACTGGGTGGGTGAGCCTGCCGACACTACAAGTGTCTCTCACTTGGTCCACCAATAAAAAAGGCATGCACTGCTGAATCCCTGAGGATTCAACAAAGACGTACAAGGAATACCTTCTTCCACTAGAGAGGGTAAGATTCGTCTAGGAGATTTCAAATTAACAAAAATCAGGAGTAATTTCAGTTTGACACAAAAATGTGGTTCAATCATGTTGCTTCTGTCACTTAAATTGCAAATGGGCATAGGAACAGGGAACTGAAACATAAAGTAATGTGTAGCCTCACTATAATCAGCACTAATTAGATTCTATCAGGAATACTAGGGCATGGTGGTTCAGTAAGGGGAATTCTGACAGCTACAGGACCATTCAATTTAGAGATTTTCACAGGAAAACAGGTGAAAAGGAAAGGAGCTAAAGACAAAATTCGATTTCAAAATATCACTTAGGGCTGATCTTTCCTCCACTCCCAGAATCCAGAGCATTTTTATACCTTACACCGTTGGTGTAACAACTCCCCAACCTCTAAGGGCAAATGTGGTGAGGGGACAGGAAGAGATAACTTAGCCAAACCAGGATGAGTCCATGGAGACCTCAGCAAAACTCAATTATTTCCAGATGTCTCTCATATGACCTGAGAGGCCTTATACTCCAAAGGCTAGCTGAAAATACTCTTGCTATTTCCAATCCTTACTGCTCCATGTATCCAGCTATAGATTAAGCCCAGTGGTTACCCATACCATTAAGTTCATTGTTCATTCATCCTATTCAACCAAAAAATTATCAGATGGGTAGAATAATGCAATCACATTAAGAACTAAAATATAACGGTATAAAATATAACGGTAACAAGAGTAGGCACATGTTTGAGGCTTATTCAAATATTAAGCTGAAATGATAGCTTTACCAATTACACTGCTCAGGGAGATCGATTCGTTTTTCAGGATACAAATGACCATTATCTGGAGAGCTAAAATATTCCTGAAAAGGCTTTCAACTTAATTTTAGCGTATGCCTCCTTCTAGCTTACCAAAGATCAAAGTATCTGACTTAGAAGAAAAAGTCAAACTACAAATATCGCAGTAAGTATGAATGTACCTTAAGAGTCCAAGAACTAAAACTGGGTATGAATGTTTTATTTCCACAAAATATAATTATCTGGTCCAATTAATTCTGAAATAGATAAAAGAAAATCCCTCATACTTACAGAACAGAACCTGGACCAAACCACGATGAAACGGGTTCAATACTCTTCCACTCTTTCTCACTTACAAAGTTTATGAAGTCCTTCTTAGTCCTTGGGCCCTGATAGCGCCTGAATTCACCATCTTTACAACTAAAGGGGATCAGAATTAAATATTAAACAGCACCAAATAAATAAACTTAGCATTGTTTTGCTTTTTCTTTAACCTCATTTTATAATCAATCCTTATATTCAAAATCATTAGTAATGCACAAGTAACAAATTGCACAAGTAACAACACTAATTACCAACTCATAACATCTTGGTTCCAAATTTATTTAAGCAGTGGCATTATAAGAAATCATAAGCCTTACAATTATTATTACTTTTCCAAATTATAAAATTATGAAACCATAGTTCTATGTAAATTATACCTCAATAAAGGTGCAATGCACATCTTAAAAGGATGGCTACATGAAAAGTTGTTGGACAGTATCTGGCACTTACTAATTATTAGCTATTTTAAGCTACAGGTTAAAAATTGAAGGCATTTTTCTGGTATTGTCAGCCATAATCACATCATCTTAACCATGCTACTTTAAATTGCTGGAGGTATCTGGTAGTGTTTCCTTTCCTATTTCAGTGATTCTATTTTACAGTATGCTTTGCATTATTCCTGACATCTGCCTCCTCCTTCCCCTTCCCAATGTAGGGAGTTCTCATAGGCTCAAAAATGCTCTCCCTGCTCCCACAACTTCACTATTTCCAAACTACCCTAAATAATACTGCCAGTCTAGGGGCATCTGGGTGGTTCAGTCATTTAAGCGTCCAACTTCAGCTTAGGCCATGATCTCACGGGCCCAGGGTTCAAGCCCCGTGTCAGGCTCTGTGCTGACAGCTCAGAGCCTGGAGCCTGGTTCAGATTCTGTGTCTCCCTCTCTCTCTGCCCCTCCTGCACCTGTGCTATCTCTAGCTCTCAAAAATAAATAAATGTTAAAAAAAAAATGATAATACTGCCAGTCTAATCCTACATAATACTTTATCACTTAAGTACAAAAATTTTCAAGAGCTCCCTACCACCTACAGTAGGGTTAAAGAATCCTTTAGCCTTCCAGTGCCAAAGACTACAAGGAAGCTTCCACTCAAAAACACAAAGTTTTTGTAAAGGCAATGGCATTTGAGCTGTTTTTGAAAAATATGTAGGATTTCAAAAGGCAAAAATTAGGGGAATGGGCATGGTAAACAATGTGACTTAAAAAAAGGACAGGAGGGGCGTATGGGTGGCTCAGTCAGTCATCCGACTTTGGCTCAGGTCGTGATCTCGCAGTTTGTGGGTTCGAGCCCCGGAACCCCGTGTTGAGCTCTCTGCTGACAGCTCAGAGCCTGGAGCCTGCTGCCTGCTTCAGATTCTGTGTCTCGCTCACTCTCTGCCCCTCCCCCCGCTCACACTCTGTCTCTCTCTCTCTCTCTCAAAAGTAAATAAAACATTAAAATAAAATTATAAAAGAAGGACAGGAAATTCTGGAAGTTCAGGGGATCTTAAGAAGGGAGAAGGAAAATGGGAGACACTGATTAGAACCAGTAAAGGGGGAAGTGGAGAAAAGGACGGAGTAAAAAGGAACAGTAGCACTTCCAGAGAGGAAGAATATACATATGAATAGATACAAAAGGAGCAGGGGTGAATACAAAGGCACAGAGAAACAGATACACACATGAAAAAAAAGATGCCAAAGGAAAGTGAGCTAGAGACACAAAAAACTGCCAACTTGCTTTCAGAAATTTAAATGAGGAAAGTACCTCCTGCCACACAAGCCACCAGCTGAATGAACTTTATGTCTAAAACATTATGCATATCTTCATCTAAAAATACTTTCTTGCTAAAAAATGCTAAACATCATCTGAGCTTTCACAAGCTATAATCACTTATTACAGACCACCAGAAGACATAATAATGAAAAAGTCTGAAATATTTCAAGAATTACCAAAATGGGACACAGAGACACAAAGTGAGCAAATGCTATTGGAAAAATGGTGCAGACAGACCCACTTGATCCAACGTTGCTACAAACCTTCAATTTGTGAAAATCCAACATCTGTGAAGCACAGTAAAACAAGGTACGCCTGTACAGATTTGAGATTTCCTATCCCCAGTTTAGAAGATAAATTCAAACTAAAAGACCTGACACAGAAAACTACATAATCTTGTTCATTCGGACTTAACACTCAACCATTTCACAGATTACCGTCTGAAGACTGAGCTACAGCCCTTTCCTAGCTAATTTTTGAACACACCGTGTTCCTATTTATAACTGTTGGTGAGAGTATCCAAAGGATGGAATGCTTACTTCTACACTCTTTTGAAAATTCTACCTGAGGTTGCGTTTATATTCCCATGTTCTCCAGGAACCACCCTGCCCAGTGATTTTTTTTTCCTTACCAAACTTTCTACAGGACTTAACACAAACCTGGGCTCATAATCTTTACTATGCTACATGGTATCACACCATGTCATGTGAACCTCTGAGTTCAGAAGGTTACAAAATAGCTACAAACCTCTGTGACCAGAAGTATTTCATACGTCATCCATCTATCTAACGCACCTACAATAGCATGAAGGACAAACTGAGCATTACTGAATATAATGCTTTTTAAACATGATTCAGGCCAGAGGTCTTTTATTCTGATTATACTATGCTGCATCCTTCTCCGTAACGATAGAATCTTCAAATACTTACTGATAAATAGTAGGAAGAGCAGTTATAATAAATCGTCCACTCAGTCCTAAAAATGATAAGGAAACATTAGAAACAAATACAAGAAACAACAGGTTTTATATGAGCCAACAATCACTTACTACTTAAAAGTTGATTCTGAATTATTTAAATACTAATAGGGAATGAATATGAAATTATACCTAAAAAGAGTTGAGCTTTGTAACAATGAAAAAAATCCCAATTATGTACTAGAAGCAACTTTAAAATCAACACTACTGGACATTATCTCAATTAAAAGTATGTAAGGCTTGGGGCGCCTGGGTGGCGCAGTCGGTTAAGCGTCCGACTTCAGCCAGGTCACGATCTCGCGCTCCGTGAGTTCGAGCCCCGCGTCAGGCTCTGGGCTGATGGCTCAGAGCCTGGAGCCTGTTTCCGATTCTGTGTCTCCCTCTCTCTCTGCCCCTCCCCCGTTCATGCTCTGTCTCTCTCTGTCCCAAAAATAAATAAACGTTGAAAAAAAATATTAAAAAATAAAATACAATAAAATAAAAGTATGTAAGGCTTGAATACTGAAGATGTCTGTGAATATATATATTAACATTTGATCAACTATACCACTATGTGATAAGACTACCAGCAATGAGTCACAGGGTGGCACAATATAACAGTAGTCTTAGAAAGATCTAAAATCAAATGAAATACCACTTGCCATTCAAAAAACCAAAGAGTTTAAGATGTTAAAAACGAAAAATATTTTCAATCTTTCCTAAGATGAGCAGTAACAATAACATTATTAACCATGTGTTAAGCTCTAATATAACTGAGAGTTCATCTCTCTATGCCTCAGTTTTCTCATATTACCTAACTCACAAGGTTGTATAAGGATTATATAACAAATGCAAAACACTTGGAGCAATACTTGTACTAAGTGCTCAATAAATATTAGCTCTTATTACCATCTGGGGTGGGAACAGAATCAACAACCCAGGTTTACTGTGACCAAGATCAGGTAAGATGACGTTGGTCTAAGAAAGGAGCATCCTTAAGCAGGGCCTGCCACTTGTTCAGGGGGCCAAGTCGGGAGTGTATTTGACCCCACAGACATGAGAGCTTTGTATTAAGAGCATGCCCTCAAACCACAGGTTATTAAATTTGAAACCCAATTAAGCGATTGGGTTCACTTGTCAGAGAATGTACCCTTGGCTCTACAAAAAACCTCAACCACATGCTCTTTATTCTGAAGCTTGGTATATGGATGCAAATGATGGCTTGGACAATGTCCACTTAAACCACAGTATTCTAGGACTTCTCAAAGGCATCTTACATGCTAGTCTGGGGTCTGGGATACAAAGGAAAAAAAGATCAAAGGCAGTTACATGGGCCAGAACAGGGAGAGGGCACGGCCCCCAACGTCCCTTACAGCAACACCTAAAAGGAATGAGCTGCATATACAACCACAGAATCTGCTTTTTGTAGCCACAAGGATCCCTCACCAGGGAGGCGGGTGAGTCAGCGTAAGTACTGCAGACAGTTATGCAGTTATGTTTTTTTTTTTTTTTTTTTTTTAATGTTTACTTATTTTTTGACAGAGAGAGAAACAGAGAGAGAGACTGCGAGCAGGGGAGGGGCAGAGACAGTGGGAGAGACAGAATCCGAAGCAGGCTCCAGGCTCCCACAGAGCCTGACGTGGGGCTCGAATCTACAAACTGAACCTTGAGATCATGACCTGAGCTGGAGTTGGACGCTCTACGGACTGAGCCACCCAGGCGCCCCCAGACAGTTATGTTTTCAAAACCTAATGAAAGGCAGTTAAGACCAAGTGATATGGCAAACAGGATGAACATATCAACCGAATTTGCAGACTAACCACAGACTTACAGTACCTGGCTGCTCTGTGACATCTACTTTTGCAACATTAACCTCAAGATCTTCTCCCCATTCAGCAAAACTTTCCCATTCTGGTTGAAGATTCTGACAAGCAGGACACCATGGAGCATAACTATAAAATACAGTTTAAAAAAAAAAGTTAAGCATTCTAATATGACCATATAGATATAACAATTCTAAACGTATAATTTGTGAAGACTGTTTTATACTAAAAACAAGATAGCAAAGTGATTAATTCTGTGAAGATGAAAGAGTTTTAACTGTGGAGCTAACATTCTGAAAATCAAAACTGTAACTGATGATGCTCATTACGTAAAATTCTGAGAATAAGTTCTTCAGACACAAAAATAAGTTCATAAGTTTACATGCCAAACAGTCTTTGTTTTTTAATCAGTTTATATATTTTGAGTCAGAGAGCACGCACCCATTTGAGCAGGGAAGAGGCAGAGAGACAGAGAGGGAGAGCCCCACGCTCAGCTTGGAGCCGGAAACTGGGCTTGATTTCACGTCTGTGAGATCATGAACTGAGCCAAAATCAAGAGTCAGATGCTCAACCGAAGATCAACAGACTGAGCCACCCAGGAGCCCCCCAAAACAGCTCTTTGAAAACCTTTGAATCTATGAATACGTGGCCACCAGAAAACTCAAAACCGAATTTGGAGTTCACCCGTTTGAATAATTTGCACTACAGGAGTCACAAAGGCAAAGGGCTAGTAAGGAGAAAAATAGGAAGTGCCCAGGGCTGTGGCGAAAAAGGAAATGCATGCTCCTTATGAGGGGAACCTCCACTCAGCATGATTGCCACAAGGGGATTTCTGGCTAGGTAGCAGGCTCTATCTTATTTAAAAGAAGCTGAAAATCTGCATATTTATGTAAAAATGTTACCTCAAAACTTAACCTGGACACAAACACTGGACAGACCATACAAAATTCCTTTGGCCAGTCCTTGGTTAGCCAGTTTCTAAAACCTCAGGTTTACAAATCTATGGCCAAGCTTATTAGCATTTTAATTACTCCTCTGGTATTCAGCATCTTTCAAGGCCCTGATTTTTCTCCAGGATTTTATTCTTCACTTTATTGTGTATTATCTTTCAATTTGACTCAGTTTTTTTTTTTTTAATGGAAGAATAAAGCCTGTACTTGCTGAACACAAGAGTTCAGTTTCTGCATTTCATTATATTTTAACTTATGTTATGAAAATAAAACTCCTAAAAGTAACAGACACTGGGAAACAAGACTAGTACCATACATGAAAGCAAAAGTCCTTAACAGATTGTATTTCAATAAAAATATCTCTGCAACAAAACTGATCAGGATGGGTTTAATGCAGATAACAGACTTGTAATAAGAGCAGACTATCATTCATTAGTAATACTCGATCCCCCTTACAAGTTCCTTTTGTGCTTTTTAAAGTCTTAACGTGTAAATCAGTAAGCTAAGGGGGAAAAAAATAAGAAAAAGTTCTACAGTATAGTCTAATTTCACAGAGAAGTTCTAATTCAAATCCCCAAATACTTAATTTTTGACCAATGTATTTACATAGATTGGTCAAATCAGTTAAATAAAAAAAAAAAAAAAAAAAAAACCTCAAGGGGTGCTTGAGTGGCTCAGTCTGTTGTCTGACTTTGGCTCAGGTCATGATCTCACAGTTTGTGGGTTCGAGCCCCGTGTCAGGCTCTGTGCTGTCAGCATGGAGCCTGGAGCCTGCTTCAGATTCTGTGTCTCCCTCTCTCTCTGCCCCTCCCCAACTCGTGCTCTCTCTCTCCCTCTCTCAAAAATAAGCATTAAAAAAAAATTTTTTTTTAAACCCTCAAGTATTACTTGACTATATTTTATATATAAATTCATAATCACTATTGTTTAATTACTATTTATGAAACCGTAAATGGGCACAAGCCAACTTATTCATGACAATAAAAATCAAATGTTGTCTCTGGTTATATTTCCTCTTGGCTGCAGCTTCAATGTTGCCTAAAAATTCATTTCACTAAGTTACAGATTAAATGTATAGTGCATAAACAATTTCCCCTATCTTTTACTCCATATAAATGTTCTATGCCTTTTTTGATTTTATGACTCAAGAGTTATCGATTTGGTCTTCTGCACTCTCCCTTGGGGACGTCCACCTTCATCCATTAACTGGCAACCCAAGCATACAGGAAAACACTCATCTGAACCCTGTTAAAGAAGGGGACCGTTCTAACAATTACTGCATACCTACGCTTAGGCTCTGGAAAGGAAAGCCAGTATAGCAATACCAGGACAGATTAATTAAAACCCTTAGGTATTTCTCTCACCTGTAAAATAATGCCGATCTTAAAGGATTTGTAGAAAATTAAATAGTATAATGTATATAAAGTGTTTAGCAGTGTCTGGTAACAGTTAACACTCAAAAGTGGTGTTTTTTACTAATATCACTAATACCACTAATACCACTATGATCAATAGCACTACCACCATCACCAATTTAGCAACTAAAGCAAAAGCTGACAATTTATTTTCTACAGATGCAAAGGGGACCTTAGTAGAACAGAATCACCACAGACACGTGGTTTCCTCTAAACAGTAAATGATGACCTGATGGTCCTAAGAGTTTATAATCACTCTCATACATTAACTTTATTTTTTATTGCAATAACACTTAGATCTGAGAGTAAGAATCCAAGACATTGAGCAATAAGTACTTTGCAGAAACACGAATCCAAAAGAAAAATGAGACGTGCAGAGAGAAAAAAACAAAAACAAGATAAAGCAAAAAAAAAAAAAAAAATTAACAATAATCCAAGTTGAATTTACTCAGCATTTAAAATTAAAATATACTTAGTCCATAAAATAAAATGTGAAAAGTCTCAAATTCCAACACTACGAATGGACTTTTAAAGGATAAAAGACAAAAGGAGAGGAGAAGTTCTGCTCAATCTCCTCTTTTGTAAAGTTTGGTGAAGAGTAAGTCTAGAAGTTTGCGAAGGATGATTCTAAAATAAATAACTGTATAGGAATTAGTCAAACCAACCACTTCCACCCCCAAAGTCATGAAAAGTAGAAAAAATGCGAAGTTGAACTCTTCTCTCTTAGGCGCACCACAGTACTAGAAACGAAACCATTTAGAAGAAACTTAATATTCCCTGGTTAGAAACGAGGGGGTGGGACCAAGCCAGCGGCCGATCCGAAGAGGACTTTATGGATCTGGAGGAGTCTGAGGGGCTGGGTCGTCGGCTCCGAGTGGCAGTTCTGGGTAAGCTGGGACCCGCCTGAGCTGAATGGAAGTGAAGCGGGTGTCCAGATTTAGATCCAGCAGCCGGGACCTCCCGGCCCACCGAGGGGACCCGAGACGACCGCCCCACACTCACAATTCTATCATCCACTCTCCTTCCAGCAACTCTTTCCAGTTCTCGTCTGTGATGATGCGCACGTCGCTCCGCCGCCCGTGGGTCCAGGGAGCCCCGCAAGCCAACAGCAGCAACACTGCCACAGGAACCACGGGACTCCTGGAGGCCGTCATTTCTGCAGCTCGCCCACCCCACAGCAAGCGCAGCGCCCCCCACCTTTGCGCAGCCGCTCCTCACTTCCGCCCTCAGAGAGCTAATCTGCTCATGCGCATGACCGCGCAGTTGCGCGCGCGCGCGCGCGTTCCTGGGAAACTCTCAATGCGCAGGACGATGCCCGGTCCTACTGGTTTGTAGAGAGAGAGGGAAAAGCGCCAATCCCTAGTGCGCATGACAGAAAAGCGGTTTCTTCCCTACGCCTGGCGAGCCCTAGAATTGTTCGGAAGGAAAAGAGCAAGCAGGGGGCGTGGTGTAGGGAGTGGGGCGGGGCTACGGAGCGGCCTGGCTTAAATATTGTTTCACCTTTTGGCGCCAAATGATTGGTATTCATACTTACTCAAGCCAGTTGGTAAGTTTACACTAAAGAAGTGTCCAATTAAGCGCCCTTTAGAGTTTTCATTTGTTTCTTTTGGAAATTTTTGTAGTAAAGCTAATGGATGTTTATGTAAGTCAGAATTTTGATTTTCTTCTAGGGGATTACAGGCTGGAAAGGTGCACAAGGGAATCTCCTGGGATACTTTCACATACTTTCAGATCATGTCCTTATCTTTGAACAGTTGGTTACAAGGGCGTACACATAAAAAACCATCAAGCTGTACCCGTTGAGATTAGTGCAGTTTATGCACTTTAGAATGTATGTTATACCTCAATTTGTTTTTAAATGCAGTAGTTACAGAGATGCCAAATCTGATATTCAACATGGGAACAAAACACATAGGCTTGTAACAAATATTTGAGATTTTTTTCCCCAGGCATTTGTAAATGCAAATACAAATCAAAATGTGCACTGTCTTTAGAAAGTATTAGTCAAATGATAATAGTTGCAATTACATCTCACCTCAATTTCTCTCCTAAACTCACTCTAGTTGGCTGACTCCCTCACCCTGACACTGAAGGCTTTTTCTAGGACACTAGTGATCTGCATGTTAACAAAGCCAATTGTTTCTGCTCAGTATTCATCTTACTTCACTGACAGCGGTATTCTACAGTCACCACGCCCTCCTTGAAGCTGCTTTACTATCTTGCCTTCAGTTGAGCCTCACCTGATTGCTTTTTCTCCTTCCTCACTAGCTGCTTCTTCTGAAACTTCTTGGTTGGTCCTCTCTGTGATTTCTAGGCATTGTTTTGCCCTAGAAATCCTAGTAGGATGCTGTACTGGCCCCTTTTTCTCTCTGTATCTGCACACGCCTCCAGATAAACCTCAATCTGGACGTAAAAGAACTCAGTCTTACCTGTCATTGCCACTCTGGGAACTTTGGACATATGTATTCAACTCTTTGCAGGACATCTCTTGGATATAGAATAGGCAGCCTCAAACATTATGTGGCCAAAAAATAAAATTCTTGATTCTCCCTCTCTTAGTCTTCCATCTCAGTAAAAAGCCCCAAGGTCCATCAGGTTGCTCAAGACAAAAATTTCCATTCTAATTCTTTATTGTTTCTCTCTTCACCCCTTCCTCATGTACTCCATCAACAAGTCCCATAAACTCAACCTCCAAAACATATCCTGCATTTGATCACTAATTTCCATCTGCATAGCAACACCCTAGTCCAAGGTTCTATCATCTCTTGCCTCTACTAAGATAAAAGATTCCCAACTGATCTCCCTGTGTCCTCTCTTTGCTTCCTTAAATAAGATCAAGCTGTTTCTCTTGAAAACCCTCCAAGTGCTTCCCACTTTACTTAAATCCAAACTTCTTAAACTCATTACTAGCACTTAAAAAGTCCTACTTGATCTTCTACCTACCTAACTGCTCCCTCACTTAGTATTTGCTCTCTTCCTCCTTAGCCTGCTACCCTCCAGTGGTTCCCTGAATGTGTCACATGCATTCTCACACTAGAGAATTGGCATTGTCTGTTCCCTTTACATACTACTTATCCACCAGTCTTCATATGACTCCATTTTGTCATTGATCTCAGCTTGAATGTTACCTCTTAAAAGTCATATTAGAGCCATCATATTAGTCCACTCTAAATATTAGTCCACTCTAAATATTATACTGATGTCCTTGTTTATTAACTGATATCTTTCCTCACTCAGTAAGTATGTAAGTTTCACGACAGTGGAAAACTTCTTTATTTTGTTCACTACTATAATCCCTAAGGTATAGTGCCTAGCCACTATTAGAAACTAATATATAATAAATGCTCAATAAATATTTGTTGAATGAATGAATGAGGAAAATGATAATTATAGATATGCCATGCTTTTATTATAATGTATGGGCTGTACATAAAAAGAATATGGGCACCTGGGTGGCTCAGTCAGTTAAGCCTCTGACTTCATGTCAGGTCATGATCTTGCATTTCGTGAGTTCAAGCCCCACGTCAGGCTCTGTGCCGACAGCTCAGAGCCCAGAGCCTGCTTCAAGTTCTGTCTCCCACTCTCTCTGCCCCTCCCCTGCTCACACTCTGTCTCTCAAAAATGAATACACATTAAAAAAAATTTTTTTAAAGAATATAAACATATTCTTATGTAATATGGAAATAAGAGCTGCATTTATTTTTTTATTTTTTTAATACTGCCTTTTATACTCACAGGGTTGATAAAAAGATAAAATGAGCTTATATTCATAAATAATTCTTTTTAACAGTACATCATTCATGATAATTTATTAAAATTTCATTTTAAGTGCATTTTTACACTACAAAAAAATGCAGTCTTATGACTTATATGTGCAAGTATCGAAGGCTATAAAGTGAATAGAGATACCCTCTAAAATCTTTTTCCATCTTCGGTGACAATTTGCACCCCATAGGCAATGGCTAATAACATTTTCTTTTGTATGCTTTCAGAATTTTTCTATGTACATAAACTGTTCTTAAAAAAAATACACAAATGAGCTCATACCTCAATTACTACTCAGTTTTTTTTCACTTAACAATACATACATATCAACTTAAAAGAATTCTAATATGATCTCTGAAATATTTGTCTAAAAGTATAAGTATCAGGAAATATGTGAAAATATCTATATAATATAGTATTGATAACTTAATATATTAATAATTAACCATCAATTTAAACTTCATGTAATGTTATTATAAATTAAATAATATCAGATAGTATTCTTTATATAATATTGAATAAGTTATTGATATTATTAATATCATTTTTCTCATAGTGTGAATGCTACGCTATCCTCTCAGTTAAAGCTTGTATGCAGAATAGGCCATATACACTCTTGACCACTGAGTTCTGTGTGGCACATCCTACTTTTCTGTATCAACCAAAATACATTTTACTCTGTATCATGAGTGTGTTCTGAGATTAGTGCCACCCCACGAAAGATGGAAAGGTAGCTTAGTGTAGTGATTAAGTGAATGGAGTCAAGCCAGGCTGTATTCAAATTTTGCCTTTACCACTTAAGTTCTTCAGGATATTTGGCGAGTTGCTTAACCTCTTGTTATCTTGGTTTTTGTGTTTGTAAAAAGGGGTAATGGTTATCCTACCTCACTGTTGTTCTGTCAGAGCTGTTATGAGGATTAAATGAACTAACATTTATAAAGTGCTTAAAACAGAGTGAGTCAGTTTAAATCTTCCAAGAAACAGATGCTAAAATGGGATTAGACACAGAAGGGATTTATTAGGGAGAAGTTCTGGGAGGAACGAGGGGAAGAGGAGCAGGAGTAGGCAGGGAGCTTGCAGACTGCAGTATTTTTCTGACACCTGTAAAAGGACAAAGGGAAGGCTGGGCAGAGCCTCAGAACACAGTACCGTTCTAAGAAAGGCTCAGCCGGATCCATGGAGAGGCCTGAACCAAAGCTCGCTGGTAGAGGAATATATCAGGCAGGAAAAGCTGGCACAAGTATATCTGCCACTCAGTCATCAGCTGGCAGCGGTGGTTAGTTGGGCGGGAAAGGGAACATGGCCTCAGCATTCAGTGGCAGCAGCTGGGGACCATCAATCAGTAATGCTCCCCACAGCAGGCTCTCTTGTAGGCAGGCATCTGAATAGTGCTTCTCTATGATTGCCACACAGAGCGTGGCAAACAGTAAATACTAATAAGTGTTTGATAAATAATGATTTAATACATAAGAGTATAGAGCAATGTTCTCCAATAAAAATAGAATGAGAATCACATATATAATTATAAATTTTCTCATAGCCAAATTTATAATGAAAAATTAAAATTAGGGGTGCCTGGGTGGCTCAGTCAGTTAAGCATCCGATTTGGCTCAGGTCATGATCTCACAGTTCCTGAGTTCAAGCTCCATATCGGGCTCCGTGCTGACAGCTCAGAGCCTGGAGCCTGCTTCAGATTCTGTGTCTCCCTCTCTCTGCCCCTCCCCTGTTCATGCTCTCTGTCTCTGTCTCTCTCTCTCTCAAAAATAAATAAATGTTAAAATAAATAAAATAAATAAATAAAAATAAGTTTCTAAAAAAATTAAAGTTAGCACTCATTTTCATATTTCTTGAATATGATTACATAATTCATTATGTAATTAAATAATATCAATTTAATAACCCTGTATCAAACCCTAAATTTTGGTAACAGAGAATATTTTTTTTTCATTTACTCAGAGACCTTTTACTAAAATTAACTTACATAAGGCCATAGAGAAAAGCTCAAAAAATTCTAGAAAGTAGGATAGTGTAGCAGTTAGCCTATCTCGGGGTAAACCCTACCTCCACCCTTGGCTATTAACCATGGGCAGTTTTCTCTTGAGCATCCTCAGTTAGATATCACCAATTAGGAAAAGTATGGACCATAATGCTTCAGCAATGTCCTGGTGGCCCCCCTGTGCAGGAGAAACTAAAGATTAATATTTTAGTTGCTGAAGATCTCAAGAGGGAGGGTGGAAGGCAGGGGGAGCAGCCAAGATGACTCTAGTAGCTGGAAGCTGTGTAGAGGCAGGAGTCTTGGGGGAGGTAGGTGGCTCCAGGTAGCAGCTAGCTGCCAACCATCATGGAAGTATTTCAATATTTTAACAAGTGGCACAGCTTTACTGTCACAGTGTGACTCACTAATTCTCCCAGGCTAAGGCTGTTCCTCTTCCTCTGAGAGCTAGTTTTTCATTGTTTTGGTTTATTTCATTAGGCTTAGGGGGAGGAGCCACTGATGATCTAGCTTCACTGCTAGATCTTACCACCAAAGATCTGAAGGAGACACTATTTGACTTATTAAAACCAGATTAGCCCTCCTAACTAATCAACCAAATCACCAAGTTCTGTTGCTTTTAACTCCTAAACTCATCTGAAATCTCTTTTCATCCCACTGTCACAGCCCTGATATATGCCGTGGTCCTTTTTCCTCTGGAGTCTTGAAGGTTTTCCTTCTTTTTTTTTTTTTAAAAAAAACAATAAACATTACTGATATATCATTATTGATATATAATACATTGATATATAAATCATGTACCATACACTATAGCCATTTAAAACGTACAATTTAATGGTTGTTAGTATATTTACAGAGTTGTGCAACCATCACCACAATCAAATTTAAAACATATTTATCACCCCAGACAGAAGCCCTGTATTCTTTAGCAGTCATTCCCCATTTCCACCCAACTACCCCTTTCCCCAGCTCTAAGCAAACACCAATCTACTTTCTGCCACTATGGTTTTTTTTTGTACTCTAGATATTTCACAGAAATTGAATAATATAATATGTGGTCATTTGTGACTACCTTCTTTCATTTAGCATAATGCATTCAAAGTTCATCCATGTTGTAGCATGTATCAGTACTTCATTTATTGCTGAATCACACTCCATTGTATGAACAGAACATATTTGATTATCCATTCATCACTTGATACTCTTTGGCTATTGTTAATAATGCTGTTATGAACATTCATGTACAAGTTTTTGTGTGAACATAATGTTTCCATTTCTCATGGACATGTACCTTGAAATGAAAGTGTTTATGATACAGTATCTAAAAAAACGATTGCCTAATTCAGGGGTACCTATGTTTTCATATGAGATTTTTATAGTTTTGGCTCATACAGATATTTGGTAGATATTTGGTTCATTTTGAGTTAATTTTTATATATGGTGTGGGATAAGAGGTCCAACTTCATTCTGTAGCATGTGGATATCCAGTTGTTCCAACACCTTTGTTGAAAAGACTATTCTTTCAACATTGAATGGTCGTGGCAACTTTATCAGAAATCAGTTGATCATATATGTATGAGATTTTGTTTTTCCCTGAATTTCCAGTTCTGTTTTATTGATCTATATGTCTCCCTTGATGCTATTACCATATGTCTTCCTTACTATAGTTTTGAAATGAGGAAATGTGAGTCTTCCAACTATGTTCTTTTTTAAAATTGTTTTAGCTATTCTGGGATCCTTAAATTTCCATATAAAATTTTAAATCAGCTTATTGATTTTTATAAAAAAGCAAGCTAGAATTTCAAGAAACTACATGGAATCTGTAGATCAGTTTGGGGAGTTGCCCTTTTTTTTTTAATTTTTTTTTTTAACGTTTATTTATTTTTTTGAGACAGAGAGAGACAGCGCGTGAACAGGGGAGGGGCAGAAAGAGAGGGAGACACAGGATCTGAAACAGGCTCCAGGCTCTGAGCTGTCAGCACAGAGCCCGACGTGGGGCTCGAACTCACAGACCATGAGATCATGACCTGAGCCGAAGTCTGACGCCCAACCAACCGAGCCACCCAGGCGCCCCCCCCTTTTTTTTTTTTAAAGGAGTTGCCCTTTTAACAATATTAAGCCTTCCAGTCTGTGAACAGGGATGTCTTTCCATTGATTCATGTCTTCTTCATTTTTTTCAGCAATATCTTGTAGTTTTCAGATTACAAATTTTGCAATTCTATTAAATTTATTAAGTATTCTTTTTGATGCTTATATGAATGCAGTTGTTTTTGTTGTTAAGTTCATTTATCTATATTTATAGAGACAGAGCTCCCACATGAGCAGGGAAGGGGCAGAGTGGGAATCCCAAGCCGTCTCTGAGCTATCAGCATGGAGCCCAACTAAGCGGGGCTCAATCTCAATCTCACAAACTATGAGATCATGACCTGAGCCAAAATCAAAAGTCAGATGCTTAACCTACTGAGCCACCCAGTACCCCCCACCTTTTTTTTTTTTTTTTTTTTTTTAAGGTAATGCAGTTGTTTGCTTAATTTCATTTTTGGTTTGTTCATTGCTGCTATACAGAAATGCAATAGAATTTGTATTGTATATTTACCTTGTATCCTGCAATTTTGCTGAATGTGTTTATTAGTTCTAATACTTTTTAGTGGATTTCTTACATTTTTTGTATGTAATAATAAGTGATCTAAAAGTAGAGATAGTTTTACTTCTTTTTATTTGCTAATATAGATGCCTTTTATTTAATTATTTAATTTTCCTACCTGGTTTCCCTGACTAGACCTCCAGTACAATGCTGAATAGAAGTGGCAAGAGTAGAGAACCATCTCTTGTTCCTGTTCTTGGAAGGAAACCATTCCGTTTCATCATTAAGTATAATGTGAGTTTGGATTTTTCACAGATGCCCTTTATTAGCTTGAAGAGGTTTCCTTCTCTTCCTAGGTGGTTGTATATTTTTATTATGAAGGAATGTTGAATTTTATTACATGGTTTTTCTACATTTTTCGAGATGATCATGTGGTTTCTCTTTTATTCAATTGATATAGTGGATTGTATTAATTGATTTAAATCAACCTTACATTCCTGATATAAATCCCACTTGGTTATGGTGTTTAGTTCTTTTTATATATTGATAAATTCCACTTGCTAGTATTTTATTGAGGATTTTTACACCTATATCCATAAGAGATATTGGTTTCTTTTCTTGTGATGTCTTTGTCTGGTTTTGATATCCAGATAATACTAGCCTGATAGAATGAGGTGAGAATTGTTCCCTCCTTTTCTATTTTTTGAAAGTGTTTGTGAAGAATTCTATTAATTCTTTATTTTAAACATTTTTTAAAATGTCTATTTATTTTCAATAGTGGGGAGCAGGGAGGGGTAGAGAGAGAGGAAGACAGAGGATCTGAAAAGGGCTCTGCGCTGAGAGTGGAGAGCCTGATGTAGGGCTCGAACTCACAACCATTAGACCATGACCTGAGCCAAAGTCAGACCCTTAACTGAATGAGCCACCCAGGTGCCCCAACAATTATATTAATTCTTTAAATTTTTGGTAGAAGTCAATAGTGAAATCTGGGCCTGGGCTTTGTGGGTAGTCTTTAAATTACTAATCCAATCTTTCACTATATATCTATTCAGATTTTCTACTTTTTCTTGTGTCAGTTTTGGTAGTTTGTGTCTTTCTAGTAATATGTCTTTTTCATCTAAGTTATCTAATTTGTTGGCCCATAGTAGTTCATAGTATATCCCTTTATAATTCTTTTTATATCTGTAAGGTCAATGTTAAGTCTCTTCTTTCATTCTTAATTTTACTAATTAGTAATTTAGTAATGTGAGTCTTCTTGTTTTTCTTGGTTGGTTTAGCTAAAGGTTTGTCAATTTTATTGATCTTTTCGAAGAACCAGTGTTTAGTTTCAGTGGTTTTCTCTATTTTTTAAAAATGCTCTCTTTCATTATCTCCTTCCTTTTGCATCTTTGGTTTTAGTTTTCTTCCCCACTCCTTTCAAAGTATTTTAAAGTGGATATTTCTTCTTTTTCTAATTTTGGCATTGAACCCCTAAGTTACCTTCTAAACACTGCTTTAGCTGCATCCCATAACGTTTGTCAGGTTGTGTCATCATTTCATTGTTGTCAAGGTATTTACTAATTTTCCTTTTGATATCCTCTTTGTCCATTGGTTACTTAGAAGTGTGTTATTTATTTCCACAAAGTTCTGAATTTCCCCAATTTCTTTCTGTTATTAATTTCAACTTCACTCTCTTGGAATCAAAGAGCATGCTTTGTGTGATTTCAGTTCTTTCTAATTTATTGGGATTTGGTTTATGGCCTAGCATATAGTCTAATCCAGGGAATGTTCCATTCCTTGAGAAAAATCTGCATTCTTCTGTTAGGTTAAGTGCTCTATAGATGTCCATTAAGCCTAGATGATGTGTAGCGTTGTTCAAGTCTTTTAATTCCTTGTTGATCTTCTGCCTAAATATTCTATCCATTATTGTAAATAGGGTATTGAAGTCTACGACTGTTACTGATGAACTGTCTATTTCTCTCTTCAATTCTGACGGTTTTTGTTTCAGGTATTTTAGGGCATACTTGTATATATCTTTATAATTGTTATATATTTCTGATGTATTGGCTCTTTTACTATTATAAAATTTCCCTCTATATCTAGTAACATTTCTTTTTGTTTTATATTTTCTTTTGTCTGATATTAGTATAGTCATCTCTTGTGGCTTTGTTAAATTAATACTTGTTATCAGATGGCAAGTTGCAGTTTATTAAAAGACCGTAAGAGAAATTGAAATAGAGAAATTTATTACTCACAAGTCCTGGAGGAAGTACACAGTATGCCTTGAGGGTCAGTGAGTAGAGTGCTTGGGGGTTCCCGGGCTAAGGCCAAATTTGTTGATTCAAACCAAAAAATAGCAGGGTTTGGGTAAATTTCACAGGGTTTTTATCTAAGGGATGCACAAGGTGAAGGTCCTAGGAAGAGGGTGGGGACTGTTTATCATGTCATCCATTGAGGGAGTCACAGCAGGAACTTACATTTTCCTATGACTCTATGGACTGTTACAAGGACATACACACACAGGAGGGGCTGGTGTCAGTTCAAGGCCCCTGCAGGCTGCCTCGAAACACCAATTGTATGCCAAGGCAGCACTATTATGCCTTTAGCTTAGCTAAACTCAATGACAACTACACTGTCTATGAGATAACATCCTTAGATGGTCTCACAGCTCTCTAAGCCACCATTAGGAAGATTAATTATTCTCCTTTCCCATCTAGATGCAGAAGGGCAAAAGTAAGGGCCATTCTAAATTTATGAGATTGACTTTAAAATTTAACTTTAAAGAATCTTATTAAATATTTTATAATGTTCTCATTCATGCATAAAATGTTTAAACCAAGCTAGAGAAAATTCTAAATGTTCAAAGGGGTACTATCACATGAAATCCTGTATTACAGTTAAATGAAGATTTGGCCATCTGAAGGGTAACTAATCACTGACGTAATTATTTGGCAGGTTTTAATGTGGGGAATAAGCTTAGGAATCCCCCGGGCTTACACCAGTGAGTTAACAAGGCATAAAGAAGTACAAAGCCATAGGATGCTCACACCGGAGTTTGGGTAAACAAGATTAGGCGAATAAGGATAGAGAAGGGGGACTTAGGCCCCTAGAATAGAGTAAAGGGGGTCTGGAGCCCCCATAATAGAGTAGGGAGGTGCAAAGTCACCCAGAATAGAGTAGGAGCTACAGAGACCCCAGAATAGGGAGGGAGGGGCAAAGGCCCAGAATAGGGAGGTGCAAAGACACCAAAATAGAACATAGGTATATGAAATAAACAAGATTAGGTATTCAGGTGGAAGCACCCCCTGATTTAGTACTATAGCAGAAAGCTGCTTTCACAGGAGGGAAGGACCAAGATAGGTAACAGGTAAATTGGGCTATAGACCGCTGTGCTGCAGGTGAAGCAGCCCAGAGTGGAGATGATTAACAAAAGAAAAGATGCCTTGTTAACTCTGAGGTCACACTTCCTACTGGTCTCATCCCCTAGGCTAGCTAAGACAAACAGAGGTGGTGCCTCATGTCTGCTGTAAACAACCTTCTGCCCACTACCGGGCAGGATTTTCCTTTGTATTAACCCAAACCCCTAACCCTGAATATCTGCAAGAAACCCTTTCCCTCACATCCACAAGTTAATGTTCACAGATTTATTGTCTCTCTGTACATGTCCATGCCGTGTATGTAAGCCTTCTGATCCTAATAAAAACAGGGCAAGGACCCTTATTCGGGGCTCTTGTCTTTTCCCAAACATTAGCCATCTCCCACTTTTATCCTGCATCCCACTCTCTTGCTAGACAAGAGAGAACCTTAGACCCAGAGTCTACACTAGTTTTAATATATGTTCTTGCAGTTGTCCAAAGGCAGAAGGAAAACTGAAACTTAGACACCAGAGTTAAATTTTGAAGTCTGGTCAATTTCAGAAGAAGAAAGAGTGTATTCACTTAGCATTGACATCTCTGACACAAATAGCAGTTCTTCCTACACGGATGGCCCAAGGCAGAGGAAGGATCATAAATGATACAGAGTCAGGACAGCAAAAAGTGCTTGAACTGGACCTGGACAGAAATGCTTATCTGAGCATACCATGGATATCACAGGTTCGCTACCCATGAACACTGGCAGTTAATACAGAGCAACGTTGCATACTAACTCTTATTTCCTCTTTTTTTTTTTTTTTTTGTATTTTTTTAATGTTTCTTGCTGAGAGAGAGAGAGAGAGAGAGTAGGGGAGGGGCAGAGAGAGAGGGAGACAGAAGATCTGAAGCAGGTTCTGTGCTGAAGCAGGTTCTCTGACAGCAGAGAGCCTGACATGGGGCTCGCACCCACAAACCGTGAAATCATGACCTGCCCTGAAGTCAGACACTTAACCGACTGAGTCACCGAGGCGCCCTGCATACGAACTTATATTTACCTATTAGATGAATTATAGTAGGTTAAGTATCAAATTTTGTAAGGGTATTCTGATATACCATACTTATACTGAAGTATCTGTCTAAAATTCAGTCATTCTAGAAAATGGCCACTTAATTGTTGTTCTGGACTGAACGATTCTGTCTCCCCGAAATTCATATGTTGAAGCCCTAACTGCCCCCCATGCCATGGTATTAAGAGGTGGGGCCTCTGGGAGATCATTTGGTTTAGATGAGGCCATGAGAACGGACTCTCATGATGAGAAGAGTGCCCTTTATAGGAAGAGGAAGAGACACCAGAGCTGTTTTTCTCTATCATGTGGGGGTCCAGCAAGAAGGCAGACATCTGCAGATGAGGAAGAGGGCTCTTACCAAGAACCAAAACTGCCTGTACCTTGATCTTAGACTTTCCAGCCTCCAAAACTGTGGGAAGTAAATATCTATTGTTTCAGCCACCAAGGCTATGATATTTTCTTGTAGCAGCCTGAACAGGCTAAGTCCTTTTTAAAAATTAAAGCAAATCAATATGCTTGTGGTTCTGAATATTTCCATTCTAAGTAATATTTGGATCTGACAGTTTAGGGGGCGTTTGCTATCACGGAAGCCTAATGTATTAGTTATCTATTGCTTCCCCAAATTACCTCAAGATTTACTAAATTAAAACAATAGGCATGCTCTCTCACAGTTTTCTGTGTGTCAGGAATTCGGGAATGGCTTAATTCCTGGTGGTTCTGGCTCCAAGTCTTTCATGAGGTTGCTGACAAGGTGTCGATCCAAGGACATTCATCTGAAGGTTTAACTGGTGCTGGAGGATACACTTCCAAAGTGGCTTCCCTGTGGCTGGTGTGTGGGAGGTGCTGGCTGGTGGAAGGCTGTAGCACCTTTCCACGAAGGCCTCTCCATAGGCTGCTTGAGGCCTCCGTGGCTGGCTTCCTCCGGAGTGAGCCATCCAAGAAAGCAAGGCAGACGTAGTGATGTCTTTTATGACCTGGCCTCAGAGGCCACTCACTATCAGTCACTTCCACAACATTTTGTTTCTCTTAAAGGTCAGACTTGTTCATTGTGGGAGAGGAACACACAAGCATATGACACAAGCAGACAAGGATTACTGGGGGACATCTTGGAGGCTGGCTCCCACACCTAACAGCTCTCTTTTAAGGGTCATGATAGCTTAGGTCTGGTGGCTAAGAACCTGGTTCTGGAGTCAGACGGACCAGCATTCCAATTTTAATTGCAGTACCTACTTACACTTTCTAATCCTCTGTTTCCTTATCTGTTGTGTGGAAATGATAGACCCACCTCACAGGTTTGCTATAAGCATTACATGAGTTAATGCACACAGAATAATCCTTTCTGTCAGATCATGTCATAGCCCAACTCAAAATCTTCAGACTTACCAGAACCTGACCCACCTACAACTGACTTAGCTACTACCACTATTGCCACTACTACTCCTGCCACCACCACCAGCTGATCTTGTTTCTTCTCAGTATCACCTTCCCTCACTCCACTCTATCCTTCTTCTTCAGACATGCCAAGTCTTCTCCTACCTCAGGGCCTTTGCACTTGCTGTCCCTCTGCTTGCAACACTTTTCCCTAATGTTTTCATGAATCATTTGCCCACTTCATTCAGGTCTCTACCTAACTGTCACTTCCTCAGAGACCTTCCCTGACCATTCCTCTTATCTTTTAATCCTTCTTGACTTTTCTATGTATAGCATTTACCACTACTTGATATGATATATTTGTTTGTCTATTTTGATTATTGTGGCTCTCCTTCATTAGTATGTCACTTCTATGAGGACTGTGTCTCATTCACCACCTTTCTTTAGTGCTTAAATGTATGCCTACAGTAGGCGTTTCAAAAATATTTGTTTAAAAATTAAGTAATGCATATGAACTACTCAGCACATTGCTCAACCCACAGCATCATAAGAGTTCAATAAATCTTAGCTGACTTCAACTTCATCATCATCAACATCCTTCCCATTATCCCCTGACGATCCTAATATCTCACATGTATATGGTACTTTACAGTGTTCAAATTCCTTTGTTGTTTATAGAGAATATGTTATAATACTTTGAAAACAAAGCTTTAATTGTATAGCTGTAGCTGAAATGATCTGACAACTAATAAAACTGGGAAGCATAAGGGGAGGATTTGTCTCTTGTAGGCCCTGCCTGAGAATTGGTCTTTCCCCCCAAAATACGCAGGCTTTCCTTAGGACAAATGAGTCTATTATGAACAGGTCATTTTAAGTTCATTTATGATTTGACTCTTAAAAGAGTCTTTAGTGACTGAGTAGTGTCCTGGCTCTTTCTTGCCCACACTCTAAAGCAGAGGGTGATGTTTTATGACTCTTCAACCTTGGAGTTGCCCTAGAAGCTTAGTAATTTCTTCCACACCCTCGCTATCCCCCTCGTCTACCCTCACTGTCCCTAAAAATCGGATCCCCTTGCAGGGCTGCTTGCCTATATTGTGCCTTCATGTTAATTAGGAAAAGGCAACCTTTTGTCCTGGCAGAGGAAGCCCTCCAGGGGACCTGATTTGGTGTGGACGATGGCCAGGGCACATGGCTTTGCCAACGAAACAGAGGCTGAATTTGAGCCCCAGTCAGCCCTTGGCTGGAGGCCCTAGAGCACAGTGGCAGGCAGTGGACACCTCTGTTCCCTCCGTGCTGCTCACAGGCTGCATGTATCTCCATTGTCATCCTAGGAGATGAGTACCCTGCTGAATTATACCGAGTAGAGGAATCTTCGCTGAGAGGCAGTCTAGCACGGTGGGGACTGCAGACCAAAGCATGTAAGAGTGAAGGTTCTAAAGTCAGATGTCCTGGCCGTGAATCCTGCATCTCCCAACTAATAACCCGAGACCTCAGGCAAGTGATGCAGTCTCTCTTACCTCGGTCTTGGGTTCTTGTGAGGCTTACATAAGTTAATATATGTAATCCATACTCAATACACGTTATTTGTTAATACAGGGTAGCCCAGAAAATCTAGGAATGTTGTTCAAAATGCTTCCTCATGTGTTAATGAAAATGCAGCTCCACCTAAGAATGTTTCACTTCCATGCCTTCCACCCACCCTTGCTGGACTCAGCATTGAGTCATTCAGCAAGCATCTGAACGCTTACTGTGCACGGTGATAGACAAAAACATTTTTTTTTCAATATATGAAATTTATTGTCAAATTGGTTTCCATACAACACCCAGTGCTCAACCCAAAAGGTGCCCTCCTCAATACCCATCACCCACCCTCCCCTCCCTCCCACGCCCCATCAACCCTCAGTTTGTTCTCAGTTTTTAAGAGTCTCTTATGCTTTGGCTCTCTCCCACTCTAACCTCTTTTTTTTTTCCTTCCCCTCCCCCATGGGTTTCTGTTAAGTTTCTCAGGATCCACATAAGAGTGAAAACATATGGTATCTGTCTTTCTCTGTATGGCTTATTTCACTTAGCATCACACTCTCCAGTTCCATCCACGTTGCTACAAAGGGCCATATTTCGTTCTTTCTCATTGCCATGTAGTACTCCATTGTGTATATAAACCACAATTTCTTTATCCATTCATCAGTTGATGGACATTTAGGCTCTTTCCACAATTTGGCTATTGTTGAGAGTGCTGCTATAAACATTGGGGTACAAGTGCCAAAACATTTAAAGAGGCAGCCCCTAGCCCCAAAGTATGTTCCCTACTTCTCAAAAGGTCAATCAAAATAAGAGAATGCTATTATGTATTATTCTAAAACAAATGTGACCCTATCAGGAAGCATGCAATAGGCCTTCTGGCTTACTGGACTGGAATCATCCTTTAGAGATAGATCACCTTTGAATTCAACCTCCTTTACTTATTGGCTGTGTGACCTCAACTAGGTTACTTAACTTCCATGAGCCTCCAGTTTTGCAATAGGTAAAATGAGTGAGGGAAAGTTTCAAGGGTTATTTGAGATAATTTTGGAACAAAAGGGGTCTGGCACATAGGAAGTGATTATTTAGTGGTAACTTTTGTCCTTATCACTATTTTCTGTTATTATCTAATTTCTGTTGTCAAGTTCTATGATGGCCTTTAATATCCTACAGGTTAAAGTCAAGATATAGCACATTCCAGGCTTTTGGGAATCTGGCCTCGCCCACCTTTTTACCTACACCTTAAACCTTGAACCTTGTAGCCCAAACGATTTGTGGTTTCTGAAACCTGCTATTATAAGTACCCCACCTTTGCATCCAGTCTTCCCTCTGTCTAGATGATCCTTCTTGACTCTTTTTGCCCAGTGAACTACCATTTTTACATAAATTATATGTATTTGGTTAAAAGAATCGTATTTCCTTAACCCCAAGTTAAAAAGCAGAAATAGAAGGCCTCTGAGCACCCCACATTTTTTTTAAATCAACATTTGTGACATTTATGTTTTAAAAGCATGGAAGACAAAATCCTTATGTTTTGTGCCCTGAAAAAACCAAGGAACTTAAATGTGCCATAAAAGCCATAAGGGCTACTAGTCACTCTGCAGAATTGCTGTTAGCAACTGAATATTCAAATGCAATTTGACCAATGCAATATTATGGAGAAAAAAAGAATGTTTAAATATTTTAAATTTAAGCAGTTTTTTCCTACTATGTATTGCTTCTTTTGAAAATCTACAGCATGATTCCTTTGTTTAAATTAAATATGGTATGGGGGGGTTCTTTGCTTGTTGTTTTTTTTTTTTTTTTCTTTTGTTTTTTGTCATTTTTGGCATCTTTTATGTTTTTCTTGACTGGTCATAAAGTGCCACTAGGTGGCAGAGGATGCTTTTTTTGATTACAATAAGAAAACATTTTTTAAAAATTCAGTGGGAAGCAGATTTTGGAAAACAAAGTATCACACTGTAGACCTAACAGGTTAACACGTTGCCCTAGTACCCCATGGCCCTGCAGTTTCGGCTTATTGGCTATATTTTAGTAATAACAACAATAATATCAAAACCACAAAGATATACTGAATGATTACTGTATACCAAGCACCAGACTAAGAGGTGTCCACACATTATGCTGTTTGATCCTCACAGAAGCTAGAGGAGGCAAACGCTGTTAAGCTGCTTTTTGCAGAAGAAGAAGCTGAGTCTTGAAGAGAGAAGAAACAATGGGCCTAGACAGTGATGAGTAGCAGAGGTCAGATTCAAACCAGGTTTGTCGGATTTCAGAGACTGAGGGATTAACCACTTCACAGATTCTCAGAACTGGGAGAATATTTGAATTTTTTTTAACTACTCTATGATATAATTAGTTTCAGACATGTGTTGACTTCAGATATTTTCTAATAGTTTTAGATGTCACATTAATATCTGTGAGCTTAATCCTTAAAGAACTTACAAAATAACAAGTTTATTAAGGGCTTTACAAGTGGGTAGGTCCACCCCCTTATCTCTTTTTCCCATTTAGTGATCATTTGAACCCAATTCCCATTTATCATGTTTAATGTATTCCCTCAAAACCTCCTTTCTATTATACCCGTATGACAGGAAAAGGCAATTTATGAATGAAAGCCAATTTTTTCTCTAACCAAAAAATTTTAAGGTCCCTACAATAGTGTAATGGACAAGAATAATATTATAATGGTGTCAATGACCACATGTAAAAGATAAAGTGAAATCAAATGACACAGTCATTAATAGCTTTTGCAATCCTATGTGTTCATCTTCAAAAAACTACACCATATTCTAAAGCCTCTAGCTGGCATAAGGGATCAAAGAAGCATTTTATTTCCTAAATAACACTTAATAACTGTATTAAAGATATACAGAAAAGGAAGAGACTATAGACACAATATTGGTTAATGTTAAGCTTTGTGACAATATGTGACTGTTATATAAATCTGAAATGGGGCATTGATCATGTAGAAATTTCATACAGCTATGGGTGGTCCTCCTTCTGATTAGTAAAGTTTTATTTAGTGTCTTTATCCTCTTGTTTCCTTTGTATGTTTTCTTCTTTGGAAGAAGAAAAGATCAGGGGCGGGGAAGGAGTAAGGTGATATCCAATACCTTCACAGATGTTATTTTGAATGAAAGAAAGAGCATCCCCAAATCTTCATGTTCCTGGATGTGAAAGTAGGAGTGCAGGCCAAAAGAAAGAAGCTTAAATCTCACATGTCTTTATTACTTGTTAAGTTTTGACATTATCCTCAAGTCATCTAGATTGAGTGATGATATTTTACACTACACTACATTCATACAATGCTTTACAGTTTAGAAGATGCTTTCAAAAACATCAGTGTATCCTTTGAAATAGAGAAGGGAGAGAAGCAGACAGATTAGAATGGTAATTAGCAGTTCATTGGATGTTGGTGGTTTGTTGGATGTTAAATATGATACTTATTTATATTATTATTTAAACTAGATTTTAGTGTTTTTTATTTTTCACTATGAAGATCTTCAAATTGTGGTAGGCAAAATGAAAATTCAAAAATAATACTCCTTTTTTGGTTTCTTTTGAAATTATTTATTTATTTATTTATTTATTTATTTGTTTGTTTATAAATATGAAGTTTATTGTCAAATTGGTTTCCATACAACACCCAGTGCTCATCCCAACAGGTGTCCTCCTCAATACCCGTCACCTACCCTACCCTCCCTCCCACCCCCCATCAACTCTCAGTTTGTTCTCAGTTTTTAAGAGTCTCTTATGTTTTGGCTCTCTCCCTCTCTAACCTTTTTTTTTTCCTTCCCCTCCCCATGGTCTTCTGTTAAGTTTCTCAGGATCCACATAAGAGTTAAAACATATGGTACCTGTCTTTCTCTGTATGACTTATTTCACTTAGCAAACACTCTCCAGTTCCATCCACGTTGCTACAAAAGGCCATATTTCATTCTTTCTCATTGCCCCATAATATTCCATTGTGTATATAACACAATTTCTTTATCCATTCATCAGTTGATGGACATTTGGGCTCTTTCCATAATTTGGCTATTGTTGAAAGTGCTGCCATAAACATTGAGGTACAAGTGCCCCTATGCATCAGCACTCCTGTATCCCTAGGAACCTCCACACTGTTTTCCAGAGTGGCTGCCCCAGTTTGCATTCCCATTAACAGTGCAGGAGGGTTCCCATTTCTCCACATCGTCTCCAGCATCTATAGTCTCCTGATTTGTTCATTTTAGCCACTCTGACTGGCGTGAGGTGATATCTGAGTATGGTTTTGATTTGTATTTCCCTGATGAGGAGTGACGTTGAGCATCTTTTCATGTGCCTGTTGGCCATCTGGATGTCTTCTTTAGAGAAGTGTCTAGAGAAGTGTCTATTCATGTTTTCTGCCCATTTCTTCACTGGATTATTTGTTTTTCAGGTGTGGAGTTTGGTGAGCTCTTTATAGATTTTGGATACTAGCCCTTTGTCCGATACGTCATTTGCAAATATCTTTTCCCATTCCGTCGGTTGCCTTTTAGTTTTGCTAATTGTTTCCTTTGCAGTGCAGAAGCTTTTTATCTTCATGAGGTCCCAATAGTTCATTTTTGCTTTTAACTCCCTGGTCTTTGGGGATATGTCAAGTAAGAAATTGCTGCAGCTGAGGTCAGAGGTTTTTTCCTGCTTTCTCCTCTAGGGTTTTGATGGTTTCCTGTCTCACATTCAGGTCCTTTATCCATTTTGAGTTTATTTTTGTGAATGGTGTAAGAGAGTGGTCTAGTTTCATTCTTCTGCATGTTGCTGTCCAGTTCTCCCAGCACCATTTGTTAAAGAGACTGTCTTTTTTCCATTGGATATTCTTTCCCGCTTTGTCAAAGATTGGTTGGCCATACTTTTGTGGGTCTAATTCTGGGGTTTCTATTCTATTCCATTGGTCTGTGTGTCTGTTTTTGTGCCATGGTTTCTTTTGAAATATTCAGGATTTATGTTGGTCACACTTCAGTGTCTAATATGGCTGTACATTTTAAATGTGCCAGTAAGTTGTGAATGTATATAATGAAGAGCTTTTCTAAAAAACAAAACAAAATAGATAAATAAAATTTTAAGAATCCAGTATCTTAGGAATGGGGGAGGAAAAGTTGCTATCACACTGATTATAAATTTTATTGACAACTTTTTAATATTACTATTTCCTTAAGCTAAAGAAATAAACAGAAGTATGTTAGGGATTACTGTTGCTTAATTGATTTTTCATCAGCAATTTACCTGCTCCTTTTTTCCTTTTCTTTTTTTTCTTAAAGAGGCCATATTTACCTACAGCTTGTTTACCTACAGCAATTAAAAGAGATTTCTCTTCTAATTTTACAATTTAAAATACCATGCATTTAGAATGTCATTACCCTGTATAATATTATTTTAGCCTAGTTCTTTTCTCTAGCTGTTAGGTAGTATTCTACTCTATCCATTAATTGTCTAGGAAGACATTACTGCCTGCATTTTTAAGTTTTGCATGATTTGCGTATGTATGGTTTTGCAATAAATCAGTAAAAGTCAGATGTCTTATATATTCATAACTTTCTCCCTTTCTCCGGACCTCTTTGATGCCTTTTGTTTTCCTACTAAACACACCTATATTTTTAGTTACCCAATAAGCTTCAGGAGCCATCTCTCCACTGAAAATAGTAGGGTAGTTTTAACAGATAGGGGGCAGCCATGGTATAAGCATCAAGGATAAAAAGTTTCATATTGTGGAAGACTGCTTCCCTTTACCCAGTATACTAGAGTAAGGAAAGCTAGCTGCTCTGACAACCAAATCTCAAAATGTCAGTGGCTTAACACAATTGAAGTTTATTTTTTGCTCTCATGTAAAATCTAATGAGGATGTTCTGGATTGAAGGACAGCCTTCAGTGTAGCCACTCAGAGACACTGTCTCTTTCCCATGTATGGCCCCAGCACCTGCTGGCATCGCAGTCTTCTCTGCCTAGATGTCTGCATCCAGCTGGCAAATAGGTACTAAGAAGTTGTGGAGAATCACACAGAAGGTTGTATGACAGGTCTGGAAATGGTCAACATGGTTTTGCCCTTGTTCCATTGGCCATAACTCAGTCATGGGCAGGGCAGGCTGTGAGATGCTGTTTAGCCATGTGTCAGGGGCAAAGGAAAAGATTTTGTTGAACACGTGGCCGTCCTTGCCTAGTCCTTGGTAGGAGTCCTATGAAAGAAATTGCTTTCAGCAACTCTCATGTGTACCTTATACAGAAGCAATTGGAGCTTGGGACTGCAGGATTTTCAAGCCAGATCCCTGCCCTGCTACTACGCCTAATCTTTGAACCTTTAGAGTAAACTACTATGTAGTGAAATCTGTCATTGAGAGGCCTCAATGTTGTATGGCTCTGGAAGGCTTTAGAGCAGATAGCAGTTGGGTACAGGCATGAAAGAGGGAAAATAGACACTCAGGAGCTGAACAGGGGCTCACATTTCCCTGCCTCTGCTAAGAGCAGTGCCCAATGCCATAATGAAAGCTCTATTGCCATTTTTCCAGCCCTCCTCGAATCCATTTTCCAGTGCCTCTGGTGTGACCTGGCC
Organism: Puma concolor; assembly: GCF_028749965.1. Classification (NCBI taxonomy): domain Eukaryota; kingdom Metazoa; phylum Chordata; class Mammalia; order Carnivora; family Felidae; genus Puma; species Puma concolor. Next base: position 49,719,782 of record NC_141672.1, read on the forward strand.
TCCACCTCTGACTGCCAGAGAACTGATGAGCAAAGTGGCCAGTATTCACTGGTGGAATGAAACCTGGAAAACTGGACAAGAAAATTAGCACGGCTATAGGTTCATTAAGCAAATGTATTAATGCATAGTTTACTGATATTTGCGATAGGTTAAAATGTTGTGTTTAGCTTTGTGCTGTGAAGGACACTTGTGCCTAAGCACTGAATTTGGTAATTGAGTTGTTGGTTATTGAAACTTACATCCAAGTGTATTGACCACCTTTTTAATCTTTGACTGAATATAAATTTGATTTGATGGCTTACATTTGCATATGTCATAAAAGGACCTTAACCTCTTTTATGGGGATTAAGAGAAACCTCTTCTGTTAACTTGTTTTATTGTTGTTGCCATGGAGACCACAGGAGGTACATAAATGTATAAATTCATAACCCAAATGAATTAGCCTCCAAGCAATTTGTACTTTATTCGCTTCAAATAACTTTTGAAATGATTTACATTTTTGTCAAAAATGAATATGGATTTTTTATTTTTACTTGCCTGAGTTTCATAAATATGCAGCCCAGGATCATAGGTTATAAATACAAAATTAATTCACTGAATATTCATTTTATGAGCCTAAAGTTATGAATTAGTTCATCACAACATGTCATAACAAAAAAAGCAATTTAATGGTATCAATTGCTTTTATCAGTTGCAGATCATTAAAATGTGCAATTATTATGAAAAATCTTACACATAACATCAAGATTGATGTTAATATTCGGTTCTAAATTACCTAATATTCTATAGGACATACACTATTCTGTTATAAATCTCAGAATAATAATTATTATCCTTTCAAAACATATACATAAAATGAGAACCACGAAAAGACATGCCAGAAAGTAATTGTCTGTTGTCAGTGTAGTGTTAGTAATGGTTATGACCTGCAATATTTAATTCGAGTAACAAACTCTTTGCTTAGATGGTAACAGTTTCTTCCCCTAAATATTATGTCTTTCTCATTTAGAATTATGACCCACTCACACATCTCTATAAGGATTCTGGAGAAAAAAACAGATTTAGCCTAAATGACTGTTAGGATTCTATAAATTCATTCATCTTAACCAGAAATGACTTGTATAAATTTAAGAAGAAAAGTAACTTCACATTGCTGTTCTTCCCAAAGAATATTCCACAAGATTCTGCATATTGGCTTGAGTTCAGATGCAGCCCCCTGCTGGGATGCAGAGGAAGCAGTCTTTTTTAGCTTCTTGGAGTATCTTTCTAACCAGTTTTCTACCCATCTAGGCTGGAGAATCATCCACTCATCCACTCCTCCCTAAAATTATCCTCCCCACTAAAGATCTACAAAATAGTTTTTGTCACAACTAATAATTAGAATGGAAATAGAAGTGAATTCAGAGTCCCTGGGAACTGTTGTAAGTCTATACTTCCCCACCAGAGAAGCAGAAAAACTTTGGAGTCTGAATTTGCTATCCCAGCTCAGCCATTCACCAATCATGGAACCATAGGCAAATCACTAAACTTTACTGAACTTCTCTCTTCCTCACTTTCCTCTTAATGTAAAATGGGGATAATAATAGTACCTACTTCATAAGCAGTGGTGTGAGGGCCTATGTCTGTTTACAAAAGCCAGTTGTTAAATTTTTGGGAATTTTGCATGTCAGTGTTAAACATAGTCCCTGTTAAAAGTTAAATTATACAATTTAATAAGCAAGTCATATTAAATCAAAGGCAATACTCAAAGTCATCACTTCCTAATTATTTTACTATATTTTACCATTATCTATGTTTTCCAAGTTACTTATATCTATTGTATCTGTATGGTCCAAAAGCATATAATGGTGGCTGCTGCGAATTTCTACCCAACTCCCATGTTCAGTGACATCAGATTTGTACCTTGACATTGGCATTGGTGGGGAATATTTATACGTGGAGATTCACAAGTGCTACAAATCAGGCTTTTTAAAGAGTGCTGGTGGTTAAACATTTATCAGTACACTAGGACATCGTTCTTCGTGGTGGCTTTAGGGTTTGGTACCATAAAAATCAAATGTTAAACATATTAAATATGTAATATATTATATAGTAAAATGTAAATATATTAGATGCATGTGTGTATGTATAAAAACAAAATAGCATGATGGGCCCTGTACGTTTTCAAAACGTTTTAGCCATCATTACTTCTGAGTTGTGTTTATTTTTTGTCTCTGTATTCTTTCCTCCCTTCCTCCTTCAGTTCTACTTCTTTTCTCCTTCCCCCTTTCCCTTCCCTCACCCCCAAACCTGAAGCACAGGGTATGGGGAGATAGAACAATGACTGGCAGTCATTCCAATTCTGTTTCCTTACTCCTAATCTCTGCTGACTTGACTTTAACCCCAACCGCACCAGATCAGAGACCACATCTATCTGATTTAGCACTGGATCCTCAGCAGCAAGCAATGAGCCCGCCAAGCAACAGCCCTCAGATAATCCCAGCTCTGCAGATCCACCTGGGGGCTGGCCGGGAGAGTGTTGCAGAAAAGCCCTGCAGGACATATGCTTGCAATGACCCTTCTGTTCACTGGCTCTCTTCCATCCCATAGTTCTAGAAAGTCAAAGCTGTGGTTAGAACTGCTACATTTCAACACTGCTGCCCTCCCTAGACTCCTCCCAAGACTCACTAGAAAGGTTTTAGAAAGTGTCCTAGAGAGTAGGATTGTTTAAATGACCTCAAGCAGCTGTAAACAGCAGTGGACTGTTCTGGGAAGAAGAACGCAAACAAATATAATGACTTACTAAGATTTTCATTTGTCCCTAATTCCAAAAGCCCTTTATCCTCTATTGTATATAGCTAGTCAAGAGCTTTTTGATGGAGTGATTGTTGTCAAGCTGGCTCTGGTTTTAAGAATCAGGTAATTCATCCTGTTTGTCCATCTAATGACCTTCTTTGGCTCGTTTTACAGTTAGAATTCCTTCTGCCCCATGGCCTAATTCACTTTTCATTAATTTGTCTTTTAATGAAGAATTTTGAGATTTAGCTTTTACCATGTCTTGGCTGCGTTCTACTTTAAATTATAGGTTACCGTTTTGTCCTAATTCAAACTAATAGTAAAATCTAAATTTTGAATTGCAGTTGAGCATGTAAAAATACTGATTTCCCACGGTGTATCTACCTGTAATTATACTTTTAGTAAACAGAGTCATTTATAGATTCTAAAACTTAGAACATCCAAGGGATTTTTATGCATGACTTTTGCCACAATCCCCAACGTTTTTTATGATCAAAATAGTTCAGGAATCTGTAACCGGCTCTTTTATTTATGCCACTGGGGCTAGTTTATCTAAATATGTAAGCCTGTATCTTCAAGTAATTGTAGATTAAAAAAATGAAATTCTAAGATAAGAACTTTTTTTTTAATGACCAATCCCTTAAAAGTCTTTTTTTTTTAATCAAATACTTCTTTCTCAATTTTGCTGCTCAAATCATCTTTAATAAGAATATGGATTAGCATTAACCCACCATCTGGGGCTATTTGGTTGCTTTTTAGGTTAAAGGTGGCCCTCTGCAGGGGTAAGTTAATTGTCTAACACAGACCCTGTTATTGTCCCAGCTGTAAAGCAGATGGTGCAGTGAGCAGAGGGCAGCTGCGGGGAGCCTGCCTTCAATTTCATCTGCTTACAAGCCACAGCACACACTTTCTCGGGGGCTCAGAAACATTCCCTTCCCATCAGTATCTCCCCAGCTCCCGAAAGATACATGAAATATTAATTTGTGTATATGTGTAATAAAAGTTATTAGAATGACTTCCAGACAAATTTCAAAAAAAAATTCTCTGAGTTTACAGAGAAGGCCTGGGTTAGAGGCCCCCTAAGGAACAGGTGTTACAACGCGTTTCAATGGTGGACCATCTGCTAGGCTATGGGAACCTGCTGGGTACAGCTGACTGCCCGACACATCAGAATGTCACTAATTAATACATCACATGAAATATGTTAACACCATAGTTGTAGGAAATGGTGCCCAATGTGGTATGAAGCAGAAATTAAAGACAGATCTGTAACTTGTTTGCTCTGTTTGGTGTGGCCTAATAGGAGATATAGTGTGTCATATTTGAGAGTCTAAGTAATACCCTTTCCATTCACTTATTACTGACTAAAGCTATAAAACCTGTTACTTTTTCTTGAATACCATGAAGATCCAATGACATTAGTCTTTTAAAATGTAAAATACTTTCCTCCTTTAAAATATAATGCAATCAAACAATATTCCACCTGAAAGCACATCTCCCAGAGATCAGATTATCTCTTCAGTAAAAGATTCTTCCATCTTAACCCAGATTTTGTTTATAGTAGCACCAGAATTCAAGCTTTTATTTCATGAATGTAGTATATACCCAAATGCATTACTTTGTGTTAGCTTCCTTTGAATGACATTTCTGTCTCATAGAAGGTATTCATATTTTTGAGGAAAGTAGATGTGGAATCATTTGCAGCCATTATATAGCTTTTTGAAATTCTTTATGTGTTATCTGAGCGATCTGTCTACTGCTCTTATATCTTTCAGACAGGCTGGCAAAATACTGGTAGTGTTCTCCATCTTGAAATATGGTTGACAGAAACAAGGAAACACATTACAACTACTGGGGAAAAGGTTATAATTGGAGTGTAATCTCCCTTCCTGAATGGAAAATACTATTTAGACATAGGAAATAGGCCAGGAGACATAAACTGAGCTCAGGAGCAATGGGATCTGTAATACACTGATAGCTCTTGGTAACCTTCAGTGAAATTAGAAAAACTCTTCTCCACGAAGGAAGTCCTATAAAAACAGAGGCGTGCTTTCTGTGTTTTCCTTTGTTGGATCTCTCCAGCTCTCACAGAAATTATACAAGTGAATTGTAATAATGTGCTAATAGTCCTAGAAGCCGGAAGCATCATTGGTAGTGTTTGTTGGTTTATGCACATTTATTGCAAGTTCCATCTCAAAACTCAAGTCATCGTCTGGGGCTTTGCTTCTCCTTCTTGCAAAGAACATGGGAGCTGGGATCAGACCCCTGGGGCTCTGGCAAATTGAAGGGTATTTTGCCCATCTATTTGAATGTTTTGTGGGCTCCTGTCTCATCATTCCAAGCCTCAAGACACAGTTGGTCTGGGCCTTCAGGGAGCAGCAGTTGGGATGGAGAGAGAGCAGGGTAGAAGAGAAGGAGACAGGCAGCATGGGCCCACCAGCCACAGTCCATGGGAAGAGGCCATCCTGATCCTGGCCTGGGAAGGAGGAGAATTCTTACAGTCAGACCAGAGAGGAGGCCCTATTTATATTTACACAAAGAATGCAGAATAGATATTGGCACATTAGCACCTCCCTGCCTAAATTAAAATTCAAACTCCCGAACTAAAGACCTGCTCCTCTTCTGAAAGTGCTACAATTTGCCAGCGAACCAGTGGGCTTCCCCTAGCAGCATCAGCCTGTGATGACAATGAGTGGTCAAAATAATTGTCATTCATAAGCAGTAAAAGAACATTTTAAGGATTTGTTAAATGCTTCTTTGTGAGATGATGTGGTTCTACAGAAATTCTGGTTCATCCTGATGAAATGCAAGGATTATTAAAATTAGATAAACTAAAAATAGTTCTAAACACACAAAAAAAATAAGTTTAAGATGTTGCATGCATCATCCTAAGAACAGAAATCTGAGCTATGTTCATAGGAGGTATTTTTTACAAAAGCAAGGAGCAATATAAAAATAGAAACTTGAGCAGTGGCTCACAGCCAACTTCTATATCATTTGGATTGAGAACAAATTGTGCCACATCTATGGTTAGAAAAGAACGTATCCTGCCCCAATGGGAGAATGGGTAAGAGTGATTGATGAGGTACTCGTGAAGGAAACACACGTTCTGGAAAACAAATGAGGGACAATCAGTGAAACAGCTGTAAAGGGTGACTATTAGAATTCAGGATTGGACCCTGTAAACTAAAACATGAGAATAAGATGAATAGGTGAGATAGATACTCATCTCCAACTCTTTGTAGTCAAATAACCATAAGTAAGTCTCTGCTCTTTCATTTTCCCCAACATATGTAAATTGTAGCTGCCAGTGACCTAAACTTGAAGTTATTTCATCTTGGTATGTGTTCAAGAAACAATAAAAATCTCAAAGAAAAATCACCCACCTAAAAGGAGGTCTCTTAGCCACCTAGAATCTTCAAGTTTAGAAACATTGAGTCGTCTGAGTTGATGTTTAAGGAGATGGTAATTTTTATTAATCTGGAACCTAGTACCATCTACTAGCACTAGTTTCTGGAATAACACAAAAGGTGTGTCTGATATCACATTAGGTATGTAGTATAGGAAATGCAGAGTACATCTCCATTTTTTGAACTGGGCCGCAGAGACACATGCCCTGGGCAAAGTAGATGTGATTCTTCATCACATCTCTCATCTTCTCATGTAACAGCCTTCTCCTCTGCCATTACCAGCCCATGTGGCCACTGGTCCAGCCTATGTTAATATGACATTAAAAGCAGCAAAGAGTAAGAAGGAGCTAAGCTCCATCAGGGAACAGAAACAAGGCTGCTTTTTGGCATGGCTCCTCCTGGAGGAGACTGGCTGGAACAGAGCAGCAGGTGGGTCTGGGCTTCCCAGCCCTCTGCCACATTATGTGCTGGATGCTGGGAGGCAATCATTCCGTGCAGAGTTACACATTGTTCCGCTATGGCTTTAAGACATCTCTGCTCTCCCCCACTTCTATAGAGAGGAGACAGCTGTGCTCAAATCCTGCTGAGACCAGAGAACACACACAGCTAGCTATCAGCTTAATGAGGGAGCATGAGGCAAGCTGCCACCCCACAAACACTCCCCCACCCAGGTGGGATATGTGTGGCATTCCTCCTCAGGCACTTCTGGATGTCCAAGAACAAAGGAAAGGGGAAAACAAATGGCTAAGTGATGGAGATCACAGTCATACAGGACATGAGTTTCCATCTAAGTCTTGGTAAATCACAAGAAAAAGGAAATCTTATCAACAGCCTAATCTCGAGAAACCTATAGACTCTGTTTCCTAGAGCCCCAAACATCACCCTCCCTCCATAGCGCTGTGGGGAACACAGGCAAGAAAGAAATGGTAGATAAAGTTAAATTTATTTATAACCTGCAACCCAGTAACAAATACTTGGGACAAATACAAAGTATAACTTTTCTCCAGGAACCCCTTCTGTCTTAATGTTAATGCCTTCCTAGAGGGCAAACAACCTTAGCTTGGCAATAGCAAGGCCTCCAGTATCTCCAGAGTCCTCTTTAGCATGTGAAAGTCCTTTTGGAGTCCTCCCTTCTGCCTTTACCTCCCCCAACTCCAAGGTGTATAACCAGTCACTCTTCACAACCCCACTGCAGCTCTTTCTGCCCAGGGTCCTGTCCCAGTGCTTTAATAAAATCACCAGAGACATCTTCAAGAATTCTTTCTTGGCCATCAGCTCTGGACTCCCTCCATTCTAAACCCCATCAAGCTGACCACCAATATGCTTGCCATGCCTGAGAGCCATGCATTTCTGTTTTAATAACAATTTTAAAGAAGAATGCTCTATGCAAACTTGTTGCCAAGAAAAATGAGCATTTCTTTCTCATTATGGAGAAGAGTGCTAGACTCTGAATGTGATAAATGCATGAACTGGCCCAATCATTAATTTTTCTTAACTGACAAAGGAAATTTACACAGATTAAATTTAGTTTTCATTGACACTTTGTCCTGGCTCAGTCAGTTAAGCATCTGACTTCGGCTCAGGTCATTATCTCATGGTTTATGAGTTCAAGCCCTGCATCGGGCTCTACTATCAGCGTGGAGCCCACTTTGATCCTCTGTCTCCCTCTCTCTCTGCCCCTCTGCTGCTCTCTCTTTCTCAAAAATAAAATAAGCATTAAAAAAAACTTTAAAAAAAAACTATTCTCCTGTAAACGTTAATTAAAAAAACATTTTATGAAAGTTTATAAAAGTTTCTAATACAATAGTACTGTATTCTATAAATACAATAAATGTAATAAAAATAATATGCAGTCATTTATACTTAGGTAATACAAAATAACAGTGACAGCAATTAAATTAAAAGAAATATTAAGTATGGTAATCATCCTTCAATGAAATACTATAAAAGATATTTGCATGCTTCATTTAATCCAGGTATGAGGAGAGAAATCTGGTCTCACTTAAAGGTTTAATTTTCAAAAACACAAATAAAGCAAACAAAAAAAGAATAAAAATAGAAATTAACTGTCTAGCAGATTAAGCTTCATACTTTAGAAGAAGTTTTCTTAAATTCCATAAGTAATGATAAATGAAAATATTATACTACATTTGTATTGACAGTTTGTGGAGATCCATCAGACATTTGAAATGTAGTTTTGAAAAGCTTTATTCAGCTCACCCACACTTCACCTCACCGGGGATAATTAACATGTGAGCTGGTAAGTTCTACGTTCACCCGCTTGCCATTTTTACCGGGTCTTTCTTTTGATGTAGCATGGTGTTTATTGTTAAGAGCAATGTTCCCTCTGGAAATAATACATGAGAAACAATCAGAAATTATTAGCTGCAGGGGTGTATTGAATTACAGGTAGGAAATCTTGGAGACTTAAACTCCAGTGGGGACTAAACTCTCAGGAGACACAGTCACCTCCACCATCTTTACTTCCTTCTGTCTCTTCCCACAAGTTCCACTTTGCTTCTTGTATCAGAGGATTCCAGCTTTACCTCCTGTGGTATATAGATGCGTAAGAAAAGTCGAGCAAGTTTCAAGTTCAATCAGAAAACTATCAAATAAATCGTGAGTGTGGGTCCCATGCATTGTCCTACCATCACATGTTACCAAAGTCGTTCTTGAAAGAAGCTACAGAAAGGGATTCGGTGATTACTGGAAAACTTCAAGCTAGACATACAAGGAATTTCATGGAGGCAAGACTGATTATACCCTGAAACTGGCTGTTGAACAAGGTCATGAGATAGCTATCTGATAGAAGAGTCATTTTTTAATATAACTTTTATTAAAAATATGACAATGTTTTATGACACAGTAGCAACTTGACTACAGGCAGAACACTGGATAATGGGTTATCAGATGAAAAGTGGTTTTGTGCAGTGCCTGTGATTATGTAAAACATATCTCTGATCTCTCTTTTTCAAAAAGCCAGTAAAACCCTGCCTATGTTCATGAAAGACATTCTAATCATAAAGCATCTGGACCCTGACGTATCTCCATTTTTTTTAGCCTAGTTGACTGCTGGAATGATTGAAACAATGGATTTCTCAGACTGTTTTCCAAACATAATAGATTCAAAAAGGAAAAAAAAAAAATCTCATTTTTCCCATAGGCAAGAATATCTAGCATTCCTCAGACTTAAACTTATTCCAATCTGTTTTTTATTCATCTAGTCAATTTGTTTGCCAAAGGATTATTTCCTAATGCACCGTAAGGTATGAAATGAATGGATGAATAATGAAGTGAAGATAACTAAAAATTATACCCCATAATATCTATTGCAGAAATTATAAAGGTCACAAATTTAAAATCCACTGTGAGATAAGCATCCTTCCTTCTCCTCTGTGTTCTACCACAGAGGAAATTAACATTATGGAGCTATATTGCTGCTTAAATCATGACTGGTGGCATTTTTTTAAAAAGGAAATGCCAAACTGTTTTAAGAAGATTTCAGACAACAAGAACCAAGGGAGAATTGGGACTGAAACTGGGGTAGAAAGAAATCCCTGTCACTAAGAGATTGACGCTTTCATTCATCTAATTATTTCAGTCAGACATGTCTTCTATTATACCCTGCTGCTCTGGAATTAACAATCCCTCCTACTCTTTTCTACACATTGTCATCCATATATTACTAATTGTATTCTTGGCATCCTCTCAATTACCCATATTCTGCCCTATGAAAGACAAGATGAGCACTGTTCCCAAGGAATTATCTGGTTCCAATCTATTGCCTTCAGGTAAATAAATAATGAACCAGCTATCCAAACATTCACATCTTGTTCTTCTTCATACTAATAAGCTTTACACTGGGAGAACCATATTAAGTTTGTTCCAGGATAGAATCTGATATTTAAAATTGTGCTAACAGAACACGCTATGTTCCAATATAATCAGCTTTGTGACTTCTAGACCATTCTTTTCTCAAGCTCAGGCATGTTTTTAGACTCACAGATTTATTCACTATCTTGTTTAATCAAGATACTTTCATGTGTATCTTATAATTCAACAGGAGGCATAAACTAATTTTCTCAAAGTGTCTGAGGTAAAGAATCGTTTTTAAAATTTCTCTCATTGTTACACCAGTAGTTTTGTAAAATACAAAGAAAATTAGTTACTAGAAAATAATACTGGATAACAGCAAAATCACATTGCTATAAGAAACATCTAAAATCTTATTCTCAACTTCTATAGAAATTGAGAATCCAGCATCATAGCATCGGCTGTGTCTTATGTAGCACTATTCTCAAACATTCTTGTTCCTTTCTCTGAGTCTTTTGTCATGTGTGTGCATCATTGTCATGCTAAGAGCAGGGAGGTGGGAGCAGACCACTTGGGCATATACAGTAGGAAGTTGTATTATCGGTAGAAAATTTTTAAACAGTCATAAAACTGACTAAACATCAGTGTGACTTTTGTTATCATTATTTACCATTTGATCATTGACAATTCTAAATATCAGTGGTAAAATCTCCCTGAAAAAGATACTTCTTTCCTCCAAAAAATCTTTTCCACACATACAGAACCTACTGTTTGCACTTCAATTTTGTCAACTGTACCAAACGTGGTCTGTAGTTTCTCCACACTCCGTGTTAACCAAATAGGATGTACTATTTTACTAAAAGTCTGGCCAATTCAGAAAATAATGGAAGACTTCTTCTTGACTGTTCAGACATTAAATTTCTTCACCATATCTCTGTCTCTAACAATATTTTAAGCAATAGCACTGTCACTGCTAATTAATAATTGGTTTTTGAGATCAACTGTTACTCAGTTATTTTTTCCTCCAGTGGTTAGGCTTAACCTATATTCTGTAGATTTAATATCTGTTGGGTTTTTTTTTTTTTTATCTCCTGTAACTATACCATGGAATTCTCTTCCCTTCTAAAATCCACCCATTGTTGAATTAGTCTTGCAGTTGATCTAAGTCAACTTGAAAATAGTTTCTGCCTCCTAGAGACAGAAATGACATAGTATCAGGTTAGCTTCCCTAGCAGCAGAGCCTGTGATAGGGGTTTGGGTCATGTGTTTTATTGAAGGAATGCTCTTCAGGAAAACAATCTGTAAGGGACGAAGGAGGCAGGATAGGGAAGAGGAAAGAGCTGAGCATGGATATGGTCTCAGGTAGCCTAGCCTTGGCCTGATTCATTAGTGCACGTGTATGTATGTGGAGATAGAGGTGGGGAGGGGGTAGTCTGGAGTAAAAGTCACACAGAATTGTCCTGCATGCAACAGTCCGTCATTGTCTGTCTCCAGGAAGGGAGTATATAACCCCCCCCCTCACATGTCCTAGCCATGGAACTTGATGAAGACTGAAGATATGTATCTGAGTGAGTATCTGCAGCATCTACTACAGTTCATCCTATGCAGTGCTCAGATCCACTGTCTTCCCACATTAAGTTCACTCCATCCAGATAAAACTTCTCTAGGATTCTAGTTGGTCACAATTTCTGGGGAAGCTTCTAAGAGGAAGGTTAGAGGAAGAAAGCAGATTTCATCTGTAGCATTTGATCCCAAGCTATAACTGATGTTCATTACCACCCTCCTTTACCACCTACTCGAGACTCTCCTCATCCTTGGCTAGTACTTCTAAGTGGCTTGCTTGGTGGGGTGACCTAGATCCACATCCTGAAGTGTCCCGGCTCTACCTTACTGTGTTATGCTTGCCATTTTCGGTTAAAATTGGGTGTGGAAGGATCATAAGATGCCTCAGTAGACCACCAAATATATTCCTCCCAACCCCATTTTGTATCAGGCTTACCTCCTTATAATGATCAGAGTCGACTACCTCTGGCAGTGTGAGAACTCTTGTCTATGTCTGCTAGTCCACTGGCACAAGGAATCTTAAGTGACCAGATGGCAGCCATAGCAATAAGTTTAATGGAGATCTTGATATACTCCCTGTTGGAAACATCCTCTTTATGTGAAGGACTTCTAGACCCACAGGGCCAAAATTTGTAAGACTGGGAAGCGCAAAGTCCCCAAGTGGGTCATTGGTAATAATGGAGAGCAGTGCTGTTCCTACTACTATCCCTTGGTTCCCCACCCTATGTGGTCTCCCTGTTTGGGACAGAATACTATAAAATGGCTTTCGATTTACATCTCAAAGGATAGCACCCCCTCCTTATGGAGTGTCTACTTTCAACCTGGCATCAGCTATGCCTTCTAATGTCTTTACCATAGCTCTATGAAGCTAGCAGCTTCTATATGATGATGCATATCGTAGGACCAATGGATCTCATGTTCATGTATCCTTTGCCACGCCTTCTTTGCCATGAAGGGTTCACTTAGTCCAGGGTGTTTTTCTCAGGATCCTATGTCAGGATATTGGATCATCTGTGAGCCTTTAGATAGTGGTACTAGCTGAAGCACTGAGAGGAAGAAAGGCAAACCCATACCTGAATTATGTATCAGTCTTGATCAGTATAAATCATTGACCTCTGCAGGATAGAAGGCCTATGATAGAATTACCCTGCCATCAAGTAGCTGGTGTGTCTCCTCAAGGGATGGCACCATGTCAGGCGGTCAGTTAGGGTTTCTGTTTCCGAAAGTTGAGATATTCAGTAACAGAAATGGCTTCGTCTTGTATCAGGCACAGACATAGTTCTCTTTGACTCTATGGATGTTCTTTAGCCCATTGGGTAAGCACTGGGGTGGCTAGTGACAGAGGCTGGTTGATATCTACTGGTCAAGTCATCCTGTCTAGTTGGTATGTAGTGCTTCTTCTACAGTGGATGCTCTCTGGAGGGAGTTAATGTGGAATGTGAAGATCTCACACTTTGTCCACTCTAATAATCTCATTCACATGCCTCTTCCACAGTTCCCATATCCTCTCAGTGAGCTAAGCAAAGGTTCATGTATACACACAGTTTCATGCATACTTTTCTATATTTATGTATAGTAAAATCTGTGAGGGGTGCCTGGGTGGCTCGGTTAGTTAAGTGTCTGACTCGACTTTGGCTCAGGTCATGATCTCATGGTTGTGAGATTGAACCCCACGTTGGGCTCTGCACTGAGTGTGGAGCCTGCTTGGGATTCTCTCTTTTTCTCTAGCACTTATGAGGAGGACAGGACAAAAAGAATGGATGATGGGCACAGCAGAATTTGAGAATTCCAATATCATCAACTATTATGTTCCTAAAATTAAGTCCAATAAGTGATAAAGATAGAACATAAAAATAGAAAAATATAGGGGCACCTGAGTGGCTCAGTCAGGTAAGCATCCAACTTCGGCTCAAGGCATGATCTCTGTTTGTGGGTTCAGTTGCCGCATTGGGCTCTGCCCTGACAGCTTGGAGCCTGCAACCTGGAGCCGGTTTCAGATTCTCAGTCTCCCTCTTTCTCTCTGCCCCTCTCCTACTTGCACTCTAACTCTCAAAAATAAATAAGCATTAAAAATGGGAAAATATAGAAGTATCATTGTTGTGTGCCAATATATAAGACATTATTAAATTACCTTTATTATAGCAGGCAGTATACAGAACTCCTTGAGTATAACATCAATCGCTTCTCGGCCTTTTGGCTAAGACCAAGTGTGGAGTATAACAGGTCACACACAAGATAATCACAAAGGCCATATGTGATGGATGAGAATTGCCTTTAGTAACAGCTTTTTAATCTCCATTCCACAACTCAACACCATAATAATTGAACTTTTCATTTTATTATTCTACATAATCCTGGAAGTACTTCAGTTTCAAAAGAAAAAGGCAGGGAAAAACTTTCTAAAATGAAGTACATCTGCTGTAATAATTGTGTTTTCACCATAAGTGATGAGATTATGCCCATATCTCCTTGGCCTTAGGAACTGGAACTGGAAATTGAACTGCAGTTATTGCTGGTAGGCCAATCACATAATAAAAGAAAAAGCATATTTTAAAGTGGGTTAAGATTAGGGTCACCAAATAAAATACACTTTGTCCAGTTAAATTTGAATTTTAGATAAGCAACGAATACTTTTAGAACAAGTATGTCCCAGATATTACACAGGGCATACTTACACTAAAAAATTATTTGCTGTTTATCTGAAATTCAAATTTGACAGTGTGTTCTATATTTTTATCTGCTAAGTCTGGCAACCCGAGATAAGAAGAGAAGCCAAAAAAGTTCTCATCTACTTGTTTTTCTAAAGCAACGGAACAATCCCAACCAGCTTACCCAAGAAGGAAAATGTAACCCAGATAAAAACACCTGGCACTAAGCTGGTAGTTTTCCAGGTATTACCAGGATTGAAATTAATTGGTAAAAATCGAAGAAACAGATTAGGGGAATGTCCCAACCCTAGGAGAAGTAAAGGAAGTAAAAGAGGGAGAAACCAAGAAGACAGAAGATAGAAGGAAATACAAGGAAGAGAAAAGAGAACAAGAAAGAAAGAAGATAGGAAAAGAATGATGGAAACTAAAAAGAGGAGGGAGGTGGAGCCACCTCTGTGAGGACGCAGCCATTTCACCAGCTCAGCAGGGGTAGGATGGAGCCAACACCTTCCAGAAGGGAGCCACATGGCCATTCCATGTCCAGCTCCGAAGCACAGATCTCTCCCATCTCAAAAATCATGATCAAATGCTTATCAGAGGCAGAATCTAGTAAACTTAATGTTCCAGCCCTCAAAAAGAATGACTGGAAAAGCACTTACATCTGTGCTTTATAGTAAAGCCATAGACCCAGAGTGATTTCTGATTATGAAAACTGTTTCTGTAGCATCACCCAGTATCCACTTACTCCAAAATGAGCCTCTATAAATATGTAACAAACATATTTTCTTGCCCTTGGCTTAGGAAATTATTGCAATAAAATGTACTGGAATAGAGAATCATAGTAACACCCCAAAAGATCCTACTGAAAAATCGGATGTTTTGATACCACATACTACAAATAATATCCTAGAACATAAATTTCCCTTCATAGCAGAAGCATTAAACATTCCATTTATATTGTAATAGTAACAGCAAGCAAGCATTAACTCTGGCCACAGAGTTTAAGCAGATAAGGAAACTGAAGAATATCACAGAAACTTCAGAAAACATTTGACCCAAACATATTTCTCCTAACAGAAAAGATATTGACTACTAGGTCAACATCTTATGTAAGTCAAGCTTTAAGAGTTCAGTTAGGAATCATGGTAGCAGACACCCTTGGTATTCTGCCCGCAGTCCCTGTACTAAGTTACTCAAGCATGATTTCCAACTACCAGCACCTCCATTTCTTTACCTGAGGACAAGAACTCTTGCCTCTAGAACCAGCCGGATGAAACTGGACTCTCAGTTTGTGATGGTCAGCAGGTGGGAAAATGAATGTTCTCTGAGTGCAACGTTCAAGCCCTCCCTCATTAGGTAGGATAACTCTGAGGTGTGAGTGAGGTGTAAGCTGGCTCCACAAATTCCTCCAGTGGGATTAAGTTCAGCCTCCCACATTGGCTTGTTAACACACCCTTAAGTAGCTACCCTCCCTTCTTTGTTTCATTCCTTCACTCTGATCAAACAGCTACCTGTATTTGAGTCGTTGTCTGCTGTTGGGGAACCCAAACTAGGGCAAAGCTCTAGAATCATTCTGTGTCTCCAAATTGCCGATCAATATAATAGATTATTAGAATGCATTTGGTTAATAAATCTCTTTCTATTATACTTTGATAATATGCTGTTGTGCATGCAATAATTGCTATTTTAACACTTAATGTTTTCAAATAACTTTTTTTATTCTCTACAATGTTCTTTCATTCACTTACATTTTCTCTCTTAGATGAATTTGTAAATTAATAAAATACCAACGAGAATAGTGGAACTTTACAATCAGTAAGTAGTTATCAGCAGGCCCTTCAGATGAAACACAGGAAGAAAAACAAAACTGCTTAAAAAAAAAAAAGTGAGGTGAGGAGGACAGAGGAGAAACTGGAGTCCATTTAAAGATTCTGGCACCATTTAAGTTGCTAATTACTTCTTATAGCTGCTAAATAGGCTAGGTTACCTTTGTCCATGTCCTACTAAATCAATGCCAAAAAACTGTACAATTGGAAACTTTTGAAGTTTCTCTGAACTCTAAAAATTTCTTCTTAATCAGCTACTGGAAAGTCATCTCAATATTTCAGACCATCCATTTCTCAGGCAAAAAAAAAAAGATTTAGGAAAGTCAAAAGGAAAAGAGCACTTCATTCAAGCCCCATGGAATAGGTGGTTAATACAGTTTTGGCTGCCCTACTCCTTGGAACACCCTTCCTATGTTGGGAGAGTCTCTATCTTTTGAGTCCTATCCTTCTCATGACAGAAGCCAGAAATTCTTTCCCACCTTCCATGCAGCTAGACACCAGCATGTGACAGAGTGATAGAGGTCACCCCAATCAGAAACATGAAACACCTCAGTTCAGAAACTGGTGACCTACCTACTCTAGTGCTATACTAGTTCATTCTGGAGAACATGACTGCAAAGACATGGGTGGGCATCCAGAGGCAGCCAAGGCCAAGGTTCAGCTACAAGTTAGCTTGTTCTCTGGGCAGCAGTAAGCTGTGGTTTTTGCCTCCATCTGGTAACCCCACAGGACCATCCTGTGGTAGGATTTGCACATTGTACCAGTCTGTATAACCTGTGATCTGATTCTCTGGTTCTGGAGAAGAGTCTGTGTGCTACTAAAATCATTTGCTACATTTATTTTCTGCTTAAATTACTGGAGTTTACATCTGTCCCTTGCAACTAAGAACTGACACACTCTTTATATGCAAAGGTACAATGCAGGACATTTAAAAATGAATGGGGTCTTGTCCTCTAGGAGCTTATATAGCACAGCAGAGAGGAAAAAAAAGTAAATGACCACAGTATACAAGTAGACTATGAGAGGGCAGAAGAATGTTGTAGGTAAGAGAAAACCCTTTGGAGACGTACTGCCTGGGGTTCAAATCTTGGCCCCACCATTATTTGCTTAGTTTACTTGGACAAGTTATTTAACCTCTCTATGCCTTAGGGTTGTTTCTTTTTTTTTTTTAAATTAATACAATGGTGATAATAATATGACTATCTAATACGGTGTCATGATGGAGAGTCTTGATTATCTCATCATATCCATTCTCTCTTTCTGGGCACATAGCTGATCAACTAAAGATTATATTTTCAACCTTCCTTAGAACTAACTCAATGCAGCTATGTGACTAAGTTTTAACCAGTGGAATGAGAGCAAAAGTAATATGTACAGCCCTGGCTTTACTTGGTTAAGAAGAAATTCCTTATCCTGGACTTAGAGTGTGCCTTCCCTTTCTTCCCATCTTTTGAAAATGGCGATTACAAGTGATAAATGATGATGGTGCAGCCTAATGCTGAGGATAGCAGAGCCATCCTGCTAGTCTGTATTCATAGATAACTCTGTGGAGAACTGCCCATCTACCATCATTGCATTGTTGTAAGCAATCAATATCTATATTAGTCAGTGTTCTCCAGAGAAACAGCCAATAGGATATATATAGGTATGTAAGAGGAGATTATTATGGGAGTTGGCTCATGCAATTATGGAGGCTGAGAGATGCCATCATATGCCATCTGGAAACTGGAGACCCAGTTTTCAGTAATCCAGTCCAAGTCCAAAGGCCTGAGAATGCAATGAGGGAGCACCTTGATGTAAGTCCAATTCAGTCTGAGCCCAAAGGCTTGAGTCAGGAGCTCTGATGTCTGAGGGCAGGAGATGGACATTCCAGCTCAAGAAAAGAAAAAGAATTTGCCATTCCTCCAACTTTTCATTCCATTTTCCCCTCAACAGATTGGGACTGGACGATGCCACTCCCATTGGTGAGGGCAGATTTTCTTGACTCAGAATACTGATTCAAATTGTAATAACTTTTGGAAATACCCTCACAGATGAGCCCAGAAATAATGTTTTATCAGCTATCTGGATGTCCCTTAGCCCAGTCAAGTAAAATTAACCATCGTGATGTCTTTATGCATTAAGCCTCTGCATCAATGGGACTCTTCGTCAAAGCACTCTGGCTTCTACCCTGCATACTATAGTTATTATAAAGATTAAATACACACATTTTATATTGAGTCAGAACAGTACCTGGCTTAAAGTAAGTACTATACATGTTTAGCTAGTATCAGGTCCTTTTTTTTTTTTTTTTTTTTTCATATGAAGACACTGAGGCCCAGATAGATTAAGCAAATGGCCCACGGCTACACTCAAAATGTCATAATTAAGATTTAAACCCAGGACTGTCTGCTGTAGAACTATAATGAGTTTCAAAATACAAGTGTCTATTATTTAAACAAGTTTCACACTTATATAAAAATGAGACCCTAATCAATATTGTCATCCCTGAGAATTTATAATTATTAGATTCCCTTGAAGGTCAAGAGGGGTCCTTTCTATCCCAGGCTTCCATTAGCCTCTTATAACACTGAAATGAGCAATCAGAAGAATGGGAAGTAGGTGACATTGTCTCTAGAGTTGGGGCAAAGGGAGGTGATGGTGAGAGCATGAGTCTAAGTGTCACTGAAAAGACTATCCGTGGGATCCAACTAGGTAGGAAGAAAGTAAAGGTAAAAGGACAAAAGGGCTTTTGTCTAGCCAGGCACTAGTTATCTCCCTCTAGGGATATAAGGAACAAGTGAGGCACAGTGAAGGCTGGGAAAGACAGAAGGTTGAGAAGTAGCAGTCACAACAGGAAATAGCATAAAGACTCTTTCAACCTCTGCCTCTGTGCTATGTACATATTTTTTTTCCCTTCCATTTTAACGGTCAGTAAAAAGTAAATTATTTTATGTTAACAGCTCATATCATTTCACTATATTCTGCTTGCAAAGGATTTAGTCATTTAATGGTTCATTTGCTCCAGCTGACTATTTAATATCTATACAGGAAGCTTCTCCAGGCTTGATTGCACATGGATCTAAGGCCATTTTTGATTGACAGTTTTGCTATCCAACAATGGTGGGGACCTCTAGGATTACAAGGGAAGGGAAGGAGAATCAGGATTTATTGAGCACCCACTATACATTTGACATTTTAAGCATGTCATTTTCTTTACTTCTACTAACACATGACATTTTTTAACCCAGTTTTGAGACTAGAAACCTGAAGTTTAAAGAGGTTACATAACTTATCCAAGATCACAAATTTAGCAAGTGGAGGAACTGGTGTTCAAGCTCAACCCCCTCTGACTCCAGAGTCTGTGCCCTTGCCACTCTACTCTGTGCACACACCCATGAGGATGCTGAAATGAATTTCCTCTATATAATGGGGATAATAAAGTTACCTCATATAACTGGATAAAATGAAATAATATAATAATGTATGGAGCACTGTGGCACAGCGCCTGGCACATGATAGATGCTGATTGTGCTTGGAAACACATACGCACTCTCTGCATGTAATCATGAAATAATGCAGTTTTAATGGTATTTCATTTTGTACTGAATCCAGAGATCTATGAAATGGACAGATATTTCAGCTTGTTGAGCCTCCCTGAGCTATGAGTGTGCACTTGGGTTAATTGTTCCATTTTGGGAGTGAGTGAAGAACTATCCTATTAAGACCAATAAATAAATAAATAAATAAATAAATAAATAAATAAATAGTGACTTTCCGTGGTTGCTCCAGAAGGTAAACAAAAGCAAGTGAGTGGACATTACAGAAAGGCAGACTCCAACAATATTTAGAGGGAGAAGTCCAGTTTAAGGATGTTTCCTAAGCAAGTAAAGGTTACCGAACATGTCCAGATGGACTGGGGGACCACCTAACAAGGATGCTGCATGACAGCATCCTGTACTGGGCAAGACTCCAGGCTACAATGTTCTGATCCGGATTACTGGCCACATTACTGTGGCTTTTTTGTAGGTTCGGAAGAACATTCTCTTTGCTCCCAGGGTAACTTCAGGACATCCCAACCCTAAAATTTATGTGAATTATGCTTGATTGAAGACTGTGTTCTTCTTCAAAAGCCACTTTTCCCATTTGTTTTTCCCCACACCTTTTGAGGGAGGAGCCGTGTTGAGCATCTGCTCCCGGATTTCTGTCCTGTCCTCCAGCTCTGAAGAACACCCCCATGCCTGTGGGGGTGGGAGGCTTGGCTCTCCTTTTAGAAATTCCCTTCTGTGCTGCGCTAATCACACCCTCGGTACATTTTACATCTTATTTTTAGGAGCAAAGTATAAAGACTCCTAGCACCAACAGCAGTTTCTGTGGCAACCTGCATCGCCCCCTTGCTTGTCCAGCTGTGCAGAATTAAATTCTAAAAGAGGCTGTTTTACATCATGTAGAGGAGATCCACAGTGAAGGTGCTTCTTCAATGAAGGTTTTCTTCTAAGTTAAGTGGGACCTAACTTGGAATTAGGTTGGAGGGTTGGGGGTGTGAATAAAAGAAACAGAACCTTTACTTAGAACTAGAACTGCTAGAAAGTCCCAGGTGCCCACAGTCATGCCCTAGTTGCCCTGATTTTTTTTTCCCATAGGGCATCATCTTAGACACAAAAATAACATTTAGACCAATGGAAACTAGGTTTGAATATTTATATCAGAGGAGTTTGTTGATAAGCCCTCCTTCCCTCTGCTCCCCTCTTAGGGTTTTCCTGCATAACCTTCTAGACTGGACTAGATTATAAATTGACATGCCTTTTGCATTCATCTGAATAGATCTTTCAGGCCAACTATCCCCGCTCCCAGGAGGCTTTCACCAAACGTGTCTACCTGACACAGGCAAAGCAGGCAGAATCTACCTGGGCTGGGCCTAAGAATGGACCTGTAAAGGCAGTGTCCTTGGACTGTGATTGGGGGACACGAAAAACCACCAGTCCAAAATAATCTCTCAGGGCACGTCATGTCCCTGATTAACATAATAACCGATGCTTTGTGTTAAGTCATTTGCTTCCATATGATTCTGGAAGGAATAACATTTTATAATCAAATTTATATTCTACATTATGTTACGTCCAGGAACACATGAGGTGGGACATAATAAAAAGGACATTTCTCCTAAGACCATTAATATAGAGACCACACACAGAAAAGAATAAATAAATACACCCCAAACCTAGACTATGTTTACACATTTGATTCAGCTCAGTGTTTCCTAAAACTAGTCAAAGGAATTTTTTTATTACAATTCCTTGTTTGATTATCACCTATTCAAAAACACCAATTTGGGGCAGCTCACTGGCTCATTTGGTTAAGCATCTGACTGTTAATTTCGGCTCAGGTCATGATCTTGGTTCTTGAGATCAAATCCCATGTCCACCTCCAAGCTCAGTGTGGAGCCTACTTGAGATTTTCTCCCTCTCCCTGTGCCTTCTCCCCCAACTTATGCTCTCTCTCTGTCTCTCTTTCTCTCTCAAAAATAAATAAAATAAAGAAAAAAAAGATGCCTATTTGTCAACAGAGAGACACTTTTCTGGCACTAAATTTTTTAAATAGACACTGTGTTTAGGAAACAGAAAAATGAACTCCTTTCAACAGTAACGTAGGAAAAGATGCATTCTCCCATGGTCATTTATTATATTGACCTTTGATCACATCTGAGGGTATCACCTCAAAATAAAACTCAGTGAAGCCACCAATGCAATGCTTTAAAACATTTAACAGCTATAAATATACACTAACTCCATCTATGTGAGCAGATTGGCTCCAGGAATTTTTGCAGGAGAATGAGCTTTAAGGGAATATGACATAAAAAGCTAGGTTTTGTTAGGAACAAGTGGCAGTAAAAGCCAGCCCTATGGGGTTGGTGAGACATAGTGGGGTTGGGGCTGGCAGTCAGACATGGGAAAACTGGTCATATTAAGGAAGGGAGAAGGGTAACTAGGAAAAGGGGAGGGAGGACTAAAAAGAGGAAGTGAGAGGGGTCAAAGATCACCTACACCTCCTTGGTGATTTTGTCCAAGGCCATCCCTACAACCTGCAATGTGAAAAATGTGACAGTTGTCCGCAGAGGGACATCCATCATAACTCAAATAACTTACATTTGGTTCTATTATGCATAAAACACATTGGTTGTGGGTAAAATTGCACTCTGAAAGTGGTAAACGAAACTCAAAATTGTACCTCTAAGACAGGAAGATTTGTCCCAAAATGTCTTTTCACTGAAAGCTTGAAAGTAGAGTTGTTGTGGTTTTTTTTTTGGGGGGGGGGGGGAGGCGGTGGGCATAGCTTTTGTTTGTTTGTTTGTTTGTTTGTTTGTTTTCAGAAAGCCATTAGTAATCCAGAACCAAACAGACTAAAACCCTCTAAAACATTCGCAAATGAGTTCCAAGTCCTTTCTGTACTGCAATGTTGTGATTTTTCCTTAGCATACGACTCAAGCAGTATATGTTGGATGCCAGAAAATGTTAGCCCTGGTTTCAAGAAACATAGCACAAATTAAATACTGACACACATTTGATTTTATTCTTTTAAAGCAGACAAAAATTTCCCTTTACCCCTGATTTTCAGTAATGCTAAAATGTCAGCACAACAGATTTAGCTTGTAACAGCACAAGCCCCTTATTTTCTGTCCCCTTGCTTCCAAAGGTAACTGTTTCTCGAAGCAGGAAGGGACCCATCGTTTCTAGGGTCCACTCCAATCTAAGTGTTGTAATAGCTATAGAACTAAATGGAGTGACCAACAGTCACCACACTCTTGTGCATTTTTGTCTATATTTGTGCATTAGGGGAAAGTAGTAGGAGAAGAATGGAGGGAGTTTTATTCTTGAGTTTTTTTCTGTCCATAAGTTCATCAAAGACAGGGGACACTTTTTATCCATCATGGCATCCTCAGTACCTAACATAATACCCTCCATACAGGTGACATTTGGGATATATTTACTGACCTGAACTAATAATAAGAGAAGTTCTTCAAAGCATAACCTCTAACATCCCAGAAAAATTTACCCTGACACTGGATTTAAAGTGTTACTGAATCATAAATTCGGAAGACTCCTAGTTCTAAGGATATACGAGAGGGGAGTCCAGGTGCCGTCTCTGCATTTCCACCCCCTTCACCGTGCCTGCCCCAGCAGCTCCTCCACTCGTGTCAGTACCCCATTATTTGGCTCTGGAGATAATTGGGGAATGTGTGTAATCTTTTCTGGTAGAAATGGCTGATGCTGAGGAGATGACATCATAGCAGGTGCTGGCATTAGGAGGAAGCCTAGTCAAGTGCCCCCTGACAGAAGGCATGACCAAGGCTGCAGTCAGTGACAAGAATGCTGGCATGCTCCTCAGGCAGCACAAACACAGAACAAGCCCAGAGAAGCTCAAAGATAGGAGGCTTCCTCACCATTTCTGTCCTCGGGCAACCCCAGAGGATGAGAGTATCTCCTTTACCCATCACTGGAGTCATGGCTCCTTTTCAGTATCTCTCCAGTGGTAAGAGCTCTTTAAGATACTTATGTATACAATTTTTTATTAAGTATAAAGGAATAAATAGGGCAGATAGTATATACTAAGTATATGATTTCTAAGCACGAAATCCCATCAATTGAATTGGCATGTAGTTTTTGGTAAAACTGACTTCTGTGTCACTTCTACCTCTCCTATAGACACCCTGCCCTGAGACTATTTCACCAAGGGCTGTTGGATCACTGACGAAGTGAGGCTGGCTTCCTCCCAGTCTTTTTCTCTTCAGCTGAAATAATTACTGATTCTCTTAGTCAGCTTACAAACAGCTATCTGGAATTTGTCACACGGAATTTCTTGAAAGTACAGTTCCTCTTCTCCTGGGAAAATTCTACCTACACCAAATCCTTTCTGTTGTTCCTCCTCTGAACTTCTTTATCCAAATGCCCCAGATCTCCTGACAACTCCAGGCTTGACTCATTGTCTTACCTGATGAATGTCAACATGTTTAGTGGAGGACGGTAGCCCACTCACATTTATTTTAGCCACCAATACATTTAATCATATTCCTTACTTTTTATTTTAAATTCTCTCTCTCTCTCTCTCTCTCTCTCTTTTTTTTTTTTTTTGTAATTTGCTATTTGCTGTTGTTTCTTCCTTTTTCCTAACTTGTACTGGATGACTAGGTTTTTTTTTTTTTTTCTCTGTCTATAGCATGGACATTTTTTTTCTGTTATGGGCCAGATAATACATATTTTAGGTTCTGTAGGCCATACGGTGTCTGTCATAACTCATCAGTTTTGACGTTATAGTGTGGAAGCAGCCAGAGACAATGTAGATATGAACGAACATGGCTGTGTTTCAGTAAGACTTTGTTTACAAAAACAAGCAGCAGGCCAGATTTGGCCGAGGGCTGTCATTTACCAACCCTTGTTGTAGCAGATTAGCAGTTCCCCACCCTCCATTTTAAACAAATATCCCTGGCATCAGTAGAATATACATTCAACTTCTATGACAGGTAGTCTGAACAATATGATTTAAACAAGATAGTTTATTTCTCTAATTATGTGTGAGTAGTCAGGGGCTGCTTTGACAACACTGTAGTCTCAGGACCCAGGATTCTGCTTATTGGTCCTCATCACTAAGGTGTTGCCCTCAACTGCACTTACATCCTCATCCACACTTCAGTATATGGACAGGGGGAAAGGGAAGTGGATGCCATGCTTCTTCTCTTTAGGGTTTAGCCTGGGGGATGCACATACCACTTCTGCCTGCATCCCTTTTTATCAAGTTTGTCTTAGGTCACAGCTGGCTTAGAAGGAAACCTGGGAAATGTAGACCAACCGGTGGGCCATGTAGTCAGCTACAAAGCCTATACTGTAGAAGATGGGAGGATAGATATTGGGGGGCATCTGGCAATCCCTACTACAACTGAACTTTGGGATTTTTACTTGCTTCAAGGATCAATTACAATCTATAACCTTCATCCAAGCAAAACAAAACTTGTAGCATCTATTTATTGAGCACATTTAAAATCCAGTTATGTTTTTAATGTTGTCATCTCCCTAGATTCAGTTTCTTCTCGATCCCATGTGTGTTTGGGTGCTCCACCCCCCTTTTTCTCCCCCCTCTTTTTAAAAAAATGTTCATTTTTTGAGAGAGCACAAGCAAGGGAGAGGCAGAGAGAGGGGAACTTCTGGGATCTAAAGTGGGCTCCACGCCAACAGGCTGACTGCAGAGAGCCTGATGTGAGACTCAAACTCACGAACCAAGCGATCACAACCTGAGCCAAAGTTGAGTGCTCAACCCACTGAACCACCCAGGTGCCCCACTTCTTCACCCCCTTTTTAATATATGTAACTGCTTTGTTGATGATTTTTTTCTAAGATCTGACCTCTAGACTTTCAGGACAATTATTCTACATCTTCCTCCTATTTTTCATGGGAAAAGAAACAGCAGCACGTGGGAAAGGCTTAATGTTTCTGCTTAGAAAGACCTGGGTTTTAATTACTGTAATTTACATAAGAGTTTTGTGTTTAGTGGTGAACAACATGAAATGAAATACCTGTTAATGTGACATGACACTAAGGGAAGGAACAGCCCTCCACAGACAACATGTCAGTGAATCAATTCCCTGCTGTTATAACCGTTCTGAGAACCTCAGTCATCATCCCCCTTTATGAATAATTTTCCAGCCGTATGTATGGGTGTCTGACAGTTTGTTTATATGCACATTGGGAAGAAGAGCCAAAATTATTTGGCTTGGTGTCAAAAACTGCCTCTATTTTTGTTGTCTGCAGTGCTCTGATTCAGTGCATTTTAATAAGTTTTTAACAATGCATGAATTTGAGTCAGAGGAACTAGAGGAAAGGCTGGGATGACACACACTTATTATAGGATATAAAGGGATGATACGTCATCTATTGTTTCCCATGCCAACAATCCTTAAATCAGTGCCCCTTCTCCCTTGGAACTGAACTATTCTCATTAAGACGGGGCATAAGCAACTTGGCATAATTTGATGTTTTCCTTTAAAAGGCTTTAAATCCGAAGTCATACTTGAGTTCATTTCCAAGTTCTGTCTCACCCAGATTTTATCCACTTTGGGTAGGGTCTGGGCTTTGGAAGCCTTCTTTTCTATGTAGCCATTAGGCATTTGTACTTATGGTATGGGAATATATCTTGATCCATGTGAAGGCAGACAAGATATGCAGATAGTATGCTTTTTAGAGTCTGGGATAATCCTTTTCTTCTTGCATGTTCTCCTTCTGCTCTTTGGCTTACAAGGTTAAACTAACAATGAAACACAGTAAAATTTGGAAGCACGGGAGTGTATTCATTTTTTTTTTCTTAAGTGAAAAAGTGATTTGGACTCTGTCGTGTAAGTAAGTCCTATATTGTAGACAAACCAGTATATTTGAGCTGCCTGTAGCTTCTTCCTGTGGCTGCAGGTAGCGTTTGAATTCTCAGTTGCTTAAATGGAAAAGCTGCTATCTGGGGGCCTATAACCAATTTCTGCATTTTAAAATGGAAACTGGAATCTATTCTGTGGGCAGGCCTTTGCTAGGTTTTGCATTGCAGATAGATGTAAAGCAAATAACTTCACATTAATTTTATGAGCACTGAACCACTGAAATAGCACAAATATAGATGCCTCAGACTATGTTTTCATTCAGGTTTAGAAATAGGAATTGGCTATGTCTTTAGCAAGACTGCGTCCTTGCAGAAAAACGTCTTTTTTCTAAATATATATTTGTGTCCCAAATGAGTAGTTATTTAGGACTGAATAATCTACTCTTTGGTTAATATGTTGCTCATTAATTACTGTGATTGCCTTGCAGGGTGGGTGG
Organism: Puma concolor; assembly: GCF_028749965.1. Lineage (NCBI taxonomy): Eukaryota > Metazoa > Chordata > Mammalia > Carnivora > Felidae > Puma > Puma concolor. Next base: position 49,746,646 of record NC_141672.1, read on the forward strand.
GGCATCAGACCACACTGCATTTCCCCCGTCAGTCATACTGGGGCGTGTAAAAGAAAAGTGGGCTTTGCAATGATGGAAAGAGAACTCTCTCTGAATGGCTGAGAAGGGTGGGAAACTAGGCTCTTAGGGGAAAGGACGTGGAATGTGCTATTTGGGGAACATAAGCAGATGCTTGTAAACACTGACAGATCAGGAGAAATGACCTGTAGAGGACCTCTGTGAGCATGACCCATGAGCTCTACTTAACTTTTTTAGCTCAGAATTTCCCAAATGTATTGAAATAAGGAACTCCTCTGTTGCATAACACTTGTTAATATGCCACAGAATACTTTCTGAAGACCATTCCATGGGAAATAGTGTTAGCCAGACTTCCTCCTAGCATGCATTAAAGTTACCTGGATGACTTCTGAGAACACAAATTGCTGGCCCTACTCTCAAAGTTTCAGATTCAATAGGTTTGGGGTGGGCCTGAGATTTGCACTTCTTTTTTTTTTTTTTTTTTTTTTAACGTTTATTTATTTTTGAGACAGAGAGAGACAGAGCATGAACGGGGGAAGGTCAGAGAAAGAGGGAGACACAGAATCTGAAACAGGCTCCAGGTTCCAAGATGTCAGCACAGAGCCTGACGCGGGGCTCGAACTCACGGACCGCGAGATCGTGACCTGAGCCGAAGTCGGACGCCTAACCGACAGAGCCACCCAGGCGCCCCGAGATTTGCACTTCTAACAAGTTCCTGGGTGCATGCTGATACTGCTAAGTCTAGGAACCACACTTTGAGAATGAATCACAGACTGAAAGGGTTTGATCCATTCTTTCTCTTTCTAGAGTAACACAAATCCAACCAAGAAGAATAGTCATTGAAATAAAGACCAAATATTAAAATCCCACAGCTAACAGCATACTCAGTGGTGAAAAACTTAAACCTTTTCCTCTAATGCCAGGAACAAGGCAAGAATGCCCACTGTTGTCACTTTCTTCAACATAGTGCATTGGAAGTCCTAGCCAGAGAAATTACCCAAGAAAAGTTAAAAAACAAAAAAAAAGACATACAAGTCAGAAAGGAAGAAGTAAAATTATCCCTATTTGTAGATGACATGATCTTATTTTTTTATTAAAAATTTTTTTTAAGTTTATTTATTTTTGAGAGAGAGACAAGAGACAGAGAGATAGGATATAAGGGGATGATACGTCATCTATTGTTCCCCATGCCAACAATCCTTAAATCAGTGCCCCTTCTCCTTTGAAACTGAATTGTCCTCATTACACCTGGGCACAAGCAACTTGGCATAATTTGGTGTTTTTCTTTAAAAACAGAGAGAGAGGGAGAGAAAGAGAGTCCCAAGCAGTCTCTGCACTGTCAGCATGGAATCCGATGTGGGGCTTGAACTCACAAATCATGAGATCATGACCTGAGCTGATACCAAGAGTCAGATGCTTAACCAGCTGAACCACCCAGGCTCCCCTGACATGATCTTATTATACATAGAAAACCCTATAGACTCCACAAGGAGACTGTTAGAACTAATAAATCTTTTGGTAATGTTGCAGGATACAAAATCAACATACAAAATTCACTTGTGTTTTTATACATGAACAACAAACAATCTGAAAAGGAAATTAAGAAAAACATTCCATTTACAATAGCACCAAGAAGAATAAAATCCTTAGGAATAAATTTAATCAAGGAAATGAAAGACTTGTATGCTGGAACTATAAAGCATTGATGAAAGAAATTAAAGAAGTCACAAATGGAAAACCATTCTGTGTTCATGGATTAGAATATTTAATATTGTTAAAATATTAAAGCTATCCAAAACAGTCTACAGATTTAATGCAATCCTGATCAAAACCCCATTGGAATTTTTTACATAAATATAAAAAATAATTCTAAAATTCATATGACAACACAAACGACCATGAACGGGTAAAGCAGTCTTGAGAAAGAACAACAAAACCAGAGGCATCACCCTTTTTGATTTAAAAATATATTACAAAGCTAGTAAAACCAAAACGGTATGGCACTGGCATAAAGATAGACATATAGATTAATGGGACAGAATAGAGAGCCCGGAAATAAATCCATGCATGTATGGTTAACTTATCTTCAACAATAGTGCCAAGAATACACAACGAGGAAAGGACAGTTTTGTCAACAAATGGTGTTGAGAAAACTGCAAAATGGGTAGCCACTATGGAAAACCGTATGAAGAGTCCTCAAAAAATTAAAAATACAACTATCGTATAATCCAGTAATTCCACTTCTGGGTATTTATCCAAAAGAATTGAAATCAGGATCTTGAAGAGATACTAGCACTTCCATGTTCATTGCCGCACAAAATGTGGAAACAACCTAAATGGCATTCAACAGATGAAAGGATAAAGGAAATGTAGTACCTACATATAACAATATTATTCAGCCTTTAAAAAGAAGGAAATTCTGCAATATGCAGCATGGATGAAACTGTAGGACATTATGCTAAGTCAAGACAAATTCTGCATGACTCCACTTATATTACTTATCTAAAATAGTCAAATTCATAGAATCAAAGAGTAGAAAGGTGGTTGCCAGGGACTGGGGAGAAGGGGAAATGGGGAATTACTAACCGACAGGCGTAAGGTTGCAGTTAAGCAAGACGAATACGCTCTAGAGATCTGCTGTACAACACTGTACCTATAGTCATTGATAATGTATTGTACACTTAAAAATTTCAGAGAGTAGATCTCATGTTAACTGTTTTTAGCACAATATTTTTTAAAAAAAGACTACTTTCTTACACCATATCCAGATATAAACTCAGAATGGGTTAAAAACCTAAATATGAGACCTGAAACCATAAATTCCTAGAAAAAAGCACAGGCAGTAATTTCTTTGACATCGGCCTTAACATCACTTATCTAGGTATGTCCCCTCAGGAAAAAGAAACAAAAGCAAAAACAAACTGTCGGGATTATACCAAAATAAAACGTGTTTGCACGGCAAAGGAAACTATCAATGAAACAAAAAGGCAGCCTACCGAATGGGAGGAGATATTTGCAAATGATATATCCAATAAGAGGTTAATATCCAAAATATACAAAGATCTTATACAAAGATCTTATACAACTCAAAAACAAAAAACAAACAAGCAACAAAAAAACCACCAAATAATACAATTAAAAATGGGCAGAGGACCTGAATAGACATTTTTCCAAAGAAGACAAACAGATGGCCAACAAACATATGAAAAGATGTTCAGCATCACTCATCATCAAGGAAATGCAAATCGAAACCCCAATGAGATATCGCCTTATGCCAGATAGAATAGCTAGTATCAAAAACACAAGAAACTACGAGTATTGGTGAGGATGTGGAGAAAAAGGAAACCTCTCCCACTGATGGTAGGAATGTAAAATGGTGCAGCCACTGTGAGAAACAGAATGGAGGCTCTTCAGAAATTAAAAATAGAAATCCCATATGGCCCAGTAATTCCACTATTGGGTATTTACCAAAGAAAACAAAAACTAAGTCGAAGAGGTATATGCACCCCTGTGTTTATTACAGCATTATTTAAAATAGCCAAGATATGGAAGCAATCCAAGTGTCCATCTATAGATGAATGATAAAGAAGATGTGGTATATACATACAATGGAATATTACTTGGATCTAAAAATGAATGAAATCTTGCCATTTTCAACAACATAGATGAATCTAGAGGGTATTAAGCTAAGTGAAATAAATCAGAGAAAGACAAATACCATATGATTTCACTTATATGTTGAATCTAAGAAAGAAAACAAATGAACCAACAAAACAAGCAGATAGAGACCCATAAATACTGAGAAGAAACTAATGGTTGCCAGAAGGGAGTGTGGGAGATGGGCAAAATGGGTGAAGGAGAGCCAGAGACATAGGGCTTCTAGTTATGGAATGTGTAAATCACAAGGATGAAAAGCACAGCATAGGGAACGTACTCAATGATACTGTTATAGGGTTATATGGTGACAGATGGTAGCTATATTTGTGGTGATCTTAGCATAATGTATAGAGCTGTAGAATCACAATGCTGTACACCTGAAACTAATGTAACATTGTGTATCAACTACACTCAGTTAAAAAAAAAAAAAAAAAAGTAGTCCTTGAACTCCTACCATGAGCAGGGCATACAGGGTTTATTCTGCCCAGTAACACTAGGGCACACTGATAAAGAAGACCCCAGAGACAAAAATTTAAGTCACTCCTCAGTTATAGCAAGGTAATTTTAAAAATTAATAAATAGGGTGCCTAGGTGGTTCATTTGGTTGGGCATCTGACTTCAGCTCAGGTCATGATCTCACAGTTCGTGGGTCCAAGCCCCGCCTCGGGCTCTGTGCTGACAGCTCAGAGCCTGGAGCCTGCTTCGGATTCTGTGTCTCCCTCTCTCTCTGCCCCTCCCCCGCTCATTCTCTCTCTCTCTCTCTCTCTCTCTCTCTCTCTCTCTCTCAAAAACAAAAAATAAAATAAAAATTAATAAACAGTTATATTATCCAACCTTATTGGCTATTTTGACCATTTTATAATTCAGTAGTGTTTTTGTTTCAACTGTAAAATAATTGAAAGGCATTTTACGGGGCTCCTGGGTGGCTCAGTCGGTTAAGCAGCTGACTTCGGCTCAGGTCATGATCTCGCGGTCCGTGAGTTCGAGCCCTGCGTCGGGCTCTGTGCTGACCGCTCAGAGCCTGGAGCCTGTTTCAGATTCTGTGTCTCCCTTTCGCTGACCCTCCCCCGTTCATGCTCTCTCTGTCTCAAAAATAAACGTTAAAAAAAAGTTTTTTTTTTTTAAAAGAAAGGCATTTTACTGATTATTATTAGCTGTAGTGACTTTTCTGCAGTCTTGCTACCTTAAAAGCCATTTGGGCATGTTGGTGTATGTTATCACAGCAGTTCAACATCCAGTCAATTAAATCTGAAAAAACCCAGTTAGTCATTTGGCAATTTGGACCACATAACAATAAACAACTGGTTTTGTTGATTGCTTCAGCTGAATTGATTAAATGCCTCAGAAATAGTAGAAACACTTCAGTTTGTATGACAGCTTTACATTTTTGCTTTCCAGTAATTATCATCTCTGTTGAGCCAATACTTCCAAAGGAAATACTGTGAAATGTTCTGAATTGGTATCTCACTTGCAATGTATTATTATCTTCATTATATTTACCTGAAATAGAGAATTAGTAAAACAAAACCAAATACAGCAGAATAGATGAGCTGTGTGTCCCCAGCCAAAGTTCATCAAAAGCAGTTAAATATGTACATGATAACTATTTCTGCATATGTGAGGCAATTGGAAAGTGATATGCATTATCAGCCCACAAATTCAAATGTGCTTCACTCCAAGTTACTTTAGGCATTGCCTCTCAGCATACCTGCTGATAGTGATGAACTTCAAGAAAAGATCAAGGGCACTCATTCTGTATTTCAAAGACTTCGGGAACCAGCCAGGCAGCCATCTTCCTGTAACGTGCATCTTAGTGACTGTGGTGGCCCTGAACTTCTGTTGCATAGATACCCAGTTGTGGTGAGCATAACTGACCTTGGACCTAATAGCCACCCCTCTGAATGTACCACTGCATTTGCATCAAGGTCATAATGCCCACAGACTGCCCCCAGTCAGTGACTGAGCATGATGAGGTACAAATATCTCTTCGTGTGAAAGTCAAGACTGCTTTAATGGATAGTGTGGCTCAAGGACTCCCCTTTGGCCTGGCTGAACCTCTCTTGGAACTGCACTGCAGTCTGAGACTCTTACTACCCAGCCTCCCTTCCCTCTCTTCTTCCCCAGAAATTGGACCTTTGTTTCCAGCTGAAGGCTCTTGCCTGCCTATTCCTGTTCTCCCCTCCCCATCCTTTGCAGTCGTTACCCTCTCCTGCACATCTAACCTCATCTTGGAATCTGCTTCTCGGAGGACCTGAACTCACAATGACCATGATTTTTATACTATCACACAAGACAAAATCAAGGTAACCTGTGTTTTAGGAGTGAATTTTAAACAATGCCCAGCCTAGAGGGAAAAAAGAGAATCTGAAAGTTTAATAGTTTTCTTGTCAGGGTCACAAATCAGCTGTAAACCCAGTTGATATTTTCTTATGTTACTTCCTTTGTATTTGGCATGTCAGAAATATACACAGCAGCACTTTGCTCTGATGAAAAGTCTGGCTTCTCAATATGTACCCTCTCTTATTCAAAGATTGATGCAGAGATATTGAAAACTATCTTTCATGTAAAAAGTTATAGGTTTTGATTAACAGATCATCTTATTGTTTCTGTTTAAAAGTGTTTCCTGTTAGAAAATCATTATGAAAAGTTTAGAACTTTACTTATTTTTAAGTAAGCCCTACACCCAACATGGGGCTTGAACTCACAACCCTGAGACTAAGAGTTGCTCGCTCTGTGGACTGAGCCAGCCAGGCACCTGTAGAACTTTTTTTTTTTTTTAATAGGATTCATGACCAACATGGAGCCCAACGTAGGGCTTGAACTCATGACCCTGAGATCAAGACTTGAGCTGAGATGAAGTATCACACTTAACTGACTACCACTCAGGTGCCCTAGAACATTACTGTTTAAAAAATTAAAATCACCACCTAGTTTCAGCACCTAAAGATCCATGATAGTTACCATGTCAGTATGCTTTTGTCTCTGTCTTTTCTATGTTTTATATTTATGTCCATCCAGGTGAATTAATACTATATATAAGTTTAGTATCTTGCTTTTCCCTCGTGGTATTAAACTTTTTTGTAGAATACTCTTAATGGCTGCCCAGTAGTCCATTAAGCATTATTCTATTATTCCATTATCCTATTATTTACTTAACCATTACCTTATTGCTGGAATTAAAATAATTCCTTTTTTTTTTTTTTTTTGGTATTTTTAATGACTGAAACAAAACAGATCTAAAACTCCAGCTTCTGGAAGAACTCTTTGTTCTTGCTGGTCTTGTACCTCTCCTGGAACTTGACCTTGGCCTCTTGTTGGCCCATGCATTTTTTACCGATAAGGGTGGAAACAGAGCCATCTGATGTTTTACAGATTCAAAATAAGTCAGATACAAACTCTCACAGAAATAATAATTTAGGTAAAGCAAATGACAGTGCAAATAAGTGATGGGAGTTAGCACGGAGAACTAGGCTCAGTGCTCAGATGCACTAAAGTGCTTACGTGAGAAAATGCAATTACTTTCAATTGCACGAGACCTAATTAGGTCCCCTTATTGCTTCTAATAACAACCACTCTTTATGAAATATAGTAGTTCCAGCTATTTGCTTGCTCATATTGTGAGCTTTACCTGGCTTTGATACTGGACCCGCAAGAGCAGGTTTTTGAGTCTCAGTGCCATAGAAATGAACACTGAGTGCAAAAGTAAGACAGCAGGTGGAGCTTATTAGAGATAGCTTGTATTCAAGGGAGCCAATGAGAAAGAGGAATGTCGCTCCCAGAAGCAGTGGCAGCAGTGTGCAAGGCTTATAAAGGCACTTTTCCAAAGGGGGAGGGGCTGTGAGTAGGGAAGCCTCCTTTAGTCCCACGGTCATTATCTGGTGGCTGCTACTTTTTAGTAGACACAAGACAGTCACAGGATGCCTTTCTTGATGACTGATGTTCTTTAGGGCTCCTGGAAGATAGAAGTACTTGTGCAAGCTGGCTTTAAATTGTTACTTTCTAATTTCGCTCAGACAACCATTATTCCCTGATGGCTGTTATCTGTCACTTGTTCTCTTTCCCATAAGGAGGTATTTGTCTCTGAGCCTATGGAAACTTTTAACCCTTGCCTCAGACTGGTGGCTTTACAAGAGTTACGTCCCTCTTGCTTTTCCTGTACTGTCTCAGCTTTGCTACCAAGGCCTTTCTGCTGGGCCTGGGGAATATTTGTAGGAAAAATATTGCCACTCTCCTAAATGGACTTGAGGTAGAGAGAGTGAAATGTACAATTTTGAGAATGTCTGTGTTACCAAGAATCAGTTAATGCTAAGCTAGGATATGTTTTCCAAATGAGGATATTTTAAATTTTTTTTAATATTTTATTTATTTATTTTTTTTTTTTATTTATTTTTTTTAACGTTTATTTATTTTTGAGACAGAGAGAGACAGAGCATGAACGGAGGAGGGGCAGAGAGAGAGGGAGACACAGAATCGGAAACAGGCTCCAGGCTCCGAGCCATCAGCCCAGAGCCTGACGCGGGGCTCGAACTCACGGACCGCGAGATCGTGACCTGGGCTGAAGTCGGACGCTTAACCGACTGAGCCACCCAGGCGCCCCAATATTTTATTTATTTTTGAGACAGAGAGAGACAGAGCATGAATGGGGGAGGGGCAGAGAGAGAGGGAGACACAGAATCTGAAGCAGGCTCCAGGCTCTGAGCTGTCAGCACAGAGCCCGACATGGGGCTCGAACTCACGGACCGTGAGATCATGACCTGAGCCGAAGTCGGCTGCTTAACCGACTGAGCCACCCAGGCGCCCCAAAATGAGGATATTTTAATAGGCTAACTGGTGCCCAGTGTACTATGCTACCCAGACATGAATTTTAGGAACGTGAAATTCTAGCACAGAAGAGCCCTCATTTGGGCTCCCCTAAAAGCATAGTGTGAGACAAGAACTGGAGTGTGGTAGTTGAATTGGGAGGTGATCCCAGAGAGCAAGAGTGAGGCTGCTGAGACAGGGACAGAGAAGAAATAATACATGGTCACTTTCTGCAAAAAAGAGGCCAAGACAGGGAGACTTTTTACTGCTGTGGACATCGGGGACTCAGTCCCACTACAGACCCTCAAAGGAACTGTGGAGACTGTGTCAGAATTATCCCACTGAAGGACAGAAGGCTGGGAGATTCACTCCTTAGCATCTTCCTCATTCATTGAATTTTGTCCCCTAAGGTTTTAACTTCCTCCACACTTCCAGATAGTATCTATGTGGACCGAAAAGACTCTGGAAGAAGTCCTAAGGCAAATGGCAGAGAGATCCCCAGCACATGCTTGAGATGAGATATTGGCCATTTACAGGCACTGTGCACTGACCAGCTGCCATGTCCCGTCCTGAGGTCTGAGGTGTAGAGGAGTATGGTCTGAGGCCTGTGGGGCCAGCGTTGACTTCATGCTGCCAGTGCCACTCTCACCGGTGTGTTCCTTCTTGTCTTAGTGAAGGGTCCCTCTTCCTGGGGACATAGTTATTGGTTAGGTTCTCTGGTGTCATTTAGTAAATCAGTTCCAACATACCCTTCTGACTTTTCTGTCCATACTTTGCACAGGCGGTTGTGGCATTTCTGTCTCATTAATTGTAAGTTATTGTCATGTCTACCATCAAAGAACCCAGCTAGCAACCCATTAAGTTTTCTCATCAGGAAGTTAAATCCTGCATCATGGGAAGATACTTCTGGGTCAATAAATGCTTCCCTATAGAACTTTACATCCCACTCCCTCTGTCCAACACCATGAAGATCTATTCACACACACATTTCTAGGCTCCTGCCAGCACATATTAGTAAGACCCCGAAGTTCTTCCAGGAAGAAAGCTGTCCCCCAGCAGGGATTATTTAGGCTATGCTGAGAGCTGACCCTAATTACTTATCTGATGGCAATGGTGGAAGGTGTGGGTAGACCTTGGAAAGGACAAACATCATCTTACATCTGCCTCAGGTGAAGGCTTTATGTCATCTGTTGGCAAAGGGGAGCTGCTCTTCTCTAGTAAGATTAATGGGAATGTTTGTTCCCACTCAGAAGAATCCAGGGCTTCAAAATTTTCAGGTACATCCACAAAATATGCCATCCCATGTCTCAGCATCTTCCTCCTTCCCTATAAGGGCTCTGACCTTCCCAAAAGGAAACCTGCCAATGACAAGCAATCAGTCTCCTTAATAGCACATCTGCCACTCCCCAGTTGAAGACAAGCATCTCCGTAATACTGCCATGGACACTTTCTGGGTTTCACAGCATGCCCTGAATTGGTAGTGAGACCACTCTTTTTCTTCCAGGTTTTTACAGCAGATCATAAAAGTCAGCCAATTCCATAATCCTCATACTTACCATCATAACTACTAGAGCTGCTGTGGAAGTCAGTACTTTCCCCTTCTACCTAAACCTCATGCCTGTCCTCCTAGCACTAGTGAGATTTTTTGGCAGTTATGAGGATAGAGCTCACCAGGTGTTCTTTCCAGGCCATGTACCACTGGCAGTGGGGTCCTTGTTTTCATCTCACCAGTTGCAGTGTCCTGTCCCTAGGGTCTGCTTTTTCTAGCACTTCCATTTCCAACCGTCTTGCCTCAGGTTCCCCTAAACCCACATACCGACTGAGCAAATTTCCACAACTTCTGAGAAAGGACTAAGAGAAGCAGAGAGACACCATGCATACACTTGAGGTAGGATGTTGTCCATATGCGTGGGATAATGCATCATGACTACTGAAATCAGGTGGGCCAGGAGTATGGCTCAGGGCGCTCCAACTGTTGGCTACAAGAGGTTTGTGAACTAGAGGTAACTCAGGAAAACTGACAGACATTTTAGAACCTTGGTTAGTCAACCCATTCCCCCAAACCATCAGATCAAGAATAGATATAAAATTCATTAAAATAACTTCTTTAGTCAAAACCTGAAGAATGCCAGTGACTTAAAGCTAAGACCCATGGATAAAAGTGTTTTACTTTCCCAAGGACCAAAAAAAACTAAAACCAAACAAAACCTGAAAGACATAGCTCAGACATTTTAGAATAAACTAGAAAGAAGGGACAGCAATTGTTCTATCTGAGTGGGATGAAAAAAAAACCAGGAAGTGACTAGAAGATACCGGGCAACACTTCCCTTCTGAGGTGTACTAATGATGTTGGGAAGCTAGGACTCTATGTGTATTTAACATTATTTTGGATATAGTTTTACCCAGAAGGCCCTGCCATTGTAGCAGAAGCACCTTTTGTGGTACTGTGAATGGGAGGTCCTGCACAGAGGGGCAAAGCATTTACAGCATCTAAAGCCTATAAATCTAGAGTCTTATTCATGGTAGGGAAGGCCTTGTTCTCTCACTCCCACCAAACCTCAGGTGGTGGCAGCAGAAAGTTGTGCAAGAAACACAACAACACCATCTGTTCAAGGAGCTGTCTACCTGAGATTCAATATAGGGATGTTTGCTTTACACATAACTGGAAAAGAAAAAACTTCCAGCTGGCTTCAGCTATGTGTTAGGATAGGATACATATTAGGATTGGCTGATTGCTGTAACCAGCAACCCCAAATCTCCATGGCTTACACCCACACAAAAGGTTTCATTCTTGCTCATCTCATAATGCAGTCAAGTTGGCAGGGGCCCAGGGGGCTCAGGGGCACAGGCTTCTTTCATATGTGGCTCCTCTGCCCCTTAGAGCCTTGGAGTCCTCCCATAGATCCTCTGCCTCCACCCAGCCCAACTGCAGCCCAGAGAGAGAGAGAGAATGATGAGGGAGGGTGAAGGACCACCTGGGAGGTGGAGACCTGGTGACCTATATGATTTCTATCTGCATTCTTTTACCCAGAACTAGTCACATGGTCCCACCTAGATACAGGGGCCTGGGAAAAGTAGTCTTCCTGTGAGCCCAAGAGGGAAATGAAAGAGTCTGGTGAACGTAGAGAAATGTCTCTATCACAAGCTGTATTCTATATATAATTGCACTAAACGATGTCCACCAGAGAGGAGATCATCACTGACATAATCCTAAAAACTCAATTCTTTACACATTTCTGATTTGGGGTAAGAAATTTCTTAAATTGATGCTCTTATCATTTCTCCCTGAAGGTTGAATAGAACTTATTTTCTGGGCTTTCCTCCCTAAGCTCTGTCAAGTTTCTGCCCAAGTGTCATTTCTCAGTGAGGCCTATCCTGAGCATCCCACTTAAAACTACAGCCAATATATCTCATCACTCTAATTCTGCCCTATTTTTCCCCAAGTCATGTATCATAATCTCACTTAATACATTATTTATTTATCATATTTCTTTTTTATGGAATGCCTTCCATTATTGAAATTTAAGCTCCAGTAGGGCAGGTGCCTTTGTCTGATTTAATCACTGAGGTATCCTTATGCCTACAATGATTCCTGACACATACTGGCCATAAGGAATGAACAATGAACACATGAACAAGGAACCACAGGCATTCATCAAGAAGGAATTCATAAATACATATCTGTACACTCATGTTCATAGCAGCATGGAAAGTGGAAATAACCCAAATGTCCATGGAGGGATGAATGTATAAACAAAATGTGGTGTTTACGTACAGTGGGATATTATTCAGCTTTACAAAAGAAGGAAATGGTCCAGCAATCCCCCTTCTGGGTGTATAGCCAAAAGAACTGAAAAAAGGGTCTTGTTTGCACATCCATGTTCGTAGCAGCACCCTTCACAATAACCAGGAGGTGAAAGCATTCCTAATGTCCATTGACTAATGAATGGGTGAACAAATGTATACACATACAATGGAGTATTATTCAGTCTTAAAAAAGAAGGAAATCTTTTGTCATGCTACAATGTGGATGAACCATGAGGACATTATGCTAAGGGAAATAAACCAGTCACAAAAAGTCACAAATATTGGCGGGTGGTGGACTGCAGAAGGTGAGGGAATGGAACTCAGGACTGAGAGCAGTTCTCCTACTTCAAGCCTAGTTTGGACTAGGCCATATTCTCATGGTATCTTTCTTACTTTGTCCATAATTTGGACTCTCAGTCTTCCTTCTGGAGCCATTTCAGGAGTGAACTTGATTGACATCCACATAGTTGCAAATGGCAAGATTTCATTCTTTTTGATTGCTGAATAATACTCCATTGTGTGTGTGTGTGTGTGTGTGTGTGTGTGTGTGTATATATATATATATATATATACCACATCTTCTTTATCTATTCATCCATCGATGGACATTTGGGCTCTTTCCATACTTTGGCTATTGTTGATAGTGCTTCTATAAACATGGGGGTGCATGTGTCCCTTTGAAACAGCATACCTCTATCCCTTGGATAAATACCTAGTGGTGCAATCGCTGGGTCATAGGGTAGTTTTATTTTTAATTTTTTGAGGAACCTCCATACTGTTTTCCAGAGCAGCTGCACCAGCTTGCATTCCCAACCCTTCTTCTTCTTTTTTTATTTATTTATTTTTTCAACGTTTATTTATTTTTCGGACAGAGAGAGACAGAGCATGAACGGGGGAGGGGCAGAGAGAGAGAGAGACACAGAATCGGAAACAGGCTCCAGGCTCTGAGCCATCAGCCCAGAGCCCGACGCGGGGCTCGAACTCCCGGACCGCGAGATCGTGACCTGGCTGAAGTCGGACGCTTAACCGACTGCGCCACCCAGGCGCCCCTCTTCTTCTTTTTTTAATGGGCAAGGCTAAATTATATAATGTCCAGAGACATTTTGCCACAATTGGATGATAAGACTATTTGCAAAGCAGCACTTACTATAAAAGTAATTGGGGAAGAAAGTGTTCATCATTGGGAAGTATCTTATAAAAAGGGGCTTCTTAAGTGAAAGGCAACGTTTTATTTTTTGACCTGGGTTGTAGTTACAAAAGTGTTCACTTTTACAAAAATTCACTGCCATATATTTGTTTTGTGTAGTTTTCTATAGATTTACATTACAATAAAAACATGTTTTTTTTTTTTAATTTTTTTTTCAACGTTTTTTATTTATTTTTTGGACAGAGAGAGACAGAGAATGAACGGGGGAGGGGCAGAGAGAGAAGGAGACACAGAATCGGAAACAGGCTCCAGGCTCTGAGCCATCAGCCCAGAGCCTGACGCGGGGCTCAAACTCACGGACCGCGAGATCGTGACCTGGCTGAAGTCGGACGCTTAACCGACTGCGCCACCCAGGCGCCCCTAAAAACATGTTTTAAAAGAGAGAAAGATACTTAGGGGACACAACCACCAAATATAATATGTAGACCTTGTTTGGATCCTGATTTGAACAAACAAATTATAAAATATTTATGAGATAATCAGAACAATTGGAACACTGATTAGATCATTGTTGACATTTAGGAGTTATTGTTTAATTATAGATGTGATAATGCTACTGTGTGTTAAGGAAAAGAGTCCTTATTATTTAAAGATACATACTGAAATATTTTAGATAATGTTTGAGATTTACTTAAATCCATTGGCAGGTAGAAATGACAGGTAGGGGTATAAATGAAACAAGTTGGCCAATGTTGCTCATTGGTGAGACTGACTGAAGAGTACATGGGGGTTCATTCAACTGTTCCCTCAACTTTTGTGACTGTTTGAAATCTTCCATAACAAACTATTTCTCTTATTGTCATGATTTGGATGAGTGGTTCATAAGCAAATGATAGATGGACCCGGAAGCTCTGTATGTTAATTGCATGAGCAGCTTCCTCTCTTTTCATTTAACTGTTCTGAAAATTCTCTCTACGTGGGACAATTATTTAAGTAAACCATAACTTCGTAGCCAGGTGTCCTTTGTCAGATAAAATGTCCCTGAATACCAAATATCCCAATGCTTCTTTCAGACCAGACTGGCAAAACAAAACACATTTTAACTTCTCTCTGGAGGTCTGGAGACCAAGACGCAGAGTCAACATTGTAGCCAATGTGCTGTCTGGGAGCTGCTTCCCAGATTTGTACACCTTGTAGGACAGAACCTTCCACTCCATATTCTATGAGTTTCGGGCCCAGACCTAAAATTTGTCTTTGAAATGCCTCCCACACTTGTTGAACAGCTGCTCAATTTCAAGTTAGCACCCAAAGTAAAACATAATAATATGGGTTGTTTTTTAAGGCCTCACTGCCTCAATTTTATCATGCTGGCATCAGCACCATATGCCTACTGGTGTGGCAAATTGAGAAGAAAATGTTTCTATGACCATGCTGCTGATTTTAAAAATAACATATCTAATGAGCCAGCTGTGATTAGACAAAAAATTAATAGTCGTTTCTGCAGTTTATTTCATCCTAAACATTTCTCAAATGTTATTCTCTCTTTTCAAACTCTAATACAGATATTGTACAGATGGTCCATTTGATGGGTTCTATTTTAAACAAGCCACCAGGGAGATCACTGGTTTATCAAGAGATAGGAAAAATTGCTTATTCCAGGTCAAATGGGCAGAACTAAAAATAATGTATGATTTTGACAAAGTGACATACATTTTATAAGCCAGTGTTGTTGGTTCATGGAGATATAAGGCCCTGTCCCCTTGGAACTTGCATATATAGGAAATAAAGATTGACTGGAGCATTAAACTGTACAATCAATATACAGTGATCAGAGCTGACAGTGCAAATTAAGCAGCTGTCAGGTCAGCAAGACTGGGCTATGAAAGAATATGTCATGATTCCTTAAGGAATGTGTCCATCCAAAGGTGTGTGGGAGGGGTTGATATTGGTCTGTGACAGAAATATAGAAAAACAAGTGTCACTAAGGCAGGTGTTGGCTGTGTACATCTAAACACTATTTAGAGGACAGAGAGCCTTAACCAGTGGCTCTGAGTTACTCAGGACTTACAGCAAGATCCCCTTCCTGTGAGCCAAAGGCATCAGGCTATGGAAACCCAAGGCAGAGGTCACACGCCTAACCTGGCTCACAGTTAGATTTGTCTGGATCCTGTAGATTTTCTTTTTAATATTCAAACTAACTGGGAACATCTTTTTTTTTTTCAAGATTTTATGCAAGACTCTCCATTTATTGCTTTTCTTGAAAAAGCCCACAATCTCACATGCCAAAAATCAGCTAGGACTGAGTAAAAGCTGTCACCTTCACTCTCCCAGTCAGTCACCGTCACTCCGCTGTCTTAACTGCCTGGACTCCGGAGGCAGCTGTGTTGGCCACCCCCAGCTAATCCATTGGTCTCACTTCCTTGCTTCTAACTTCAAGCTCATCATAGAGTCTTGTGGTTCCAGCCTCACTTCCCCTGTTGGTCTTTTATTTATTTATTTTTTTTAATGTTTCTTTTTGAGAGACACAGACAGAGACAGACAGTGCAAGCAGGGGAGGGCCAGAGAGAGAGGGAGACAGAATCTGAAGCAGGCTCCAGGCTCTGAGCTGTCAGCACAGAGCCCGATGTGGGGCTCAAACACACGAACCGCGAGAACATGGCGCAAGCCAAGGTCAGACCCTTGATCAACTAAGCCATCCAGGTGCCCTGTCTCCTGCTGGTCTTTTGACAGGGAGGGAATGAGCCGGTCATGCTGAGGTGAGGACTCCTGCATATGTGACAGTTTTATGTTTCATGGTATAGTAAGTGTGGCATTCTGATTTTACATAATAAGTCTCCAGTAAGTCAGCCTGAAAGAGGTGGATCCATTCTTGGTGTAACAACACCAAGTGTCAGTCTTCAAGGCTGAGGACTGAGACCCCATTGCTGCTAAACTCACAGTGGTGTGTACCCTGTTGCAGTGACTTGGGATTGAACTACCCAATGTCAGCATGTGGAATCCTCCACCCAGAAGACATTTTCCAATTTTCATTTTATACTTGGAAGGTACCTCATGCTCTAATTTTGTTTTATAAATCACACATGCTTACATTATACTTTTTGTATATAGCTCTGAGCATGTGTGTGTGTGTGTGTGTGTGTGTGTGTGTGTGTGAAATCTGAAAATAGAAGTTAGGTTAGGAGGAGAGCAACCAAAATAAAGGTTTGGGTTCAAAATAAAATGATCTTTGCCTTCCTAGCACTTCTTGCAGCATGCGGGTGTATGTTCCTGGTTGTTCTATCCTTTCTATTAGTATCACGTTTCATGGTTCTTTATTAATGGTGAGAGAATTACTGCTTTTTCTAACTCTCAAACCTTATCTTCCCTACTTTGTTAATGTCATTGCCTCTGCAGTCACCCACTAGCCTCCTGTATTTTATAATTTAGAAAATGTCCACCTACATATTGTACCTCAATTGTGTCATCTGCCAAAATGCAAGATGACTGGGAAAGAAAATCTTAAAAACACTTCCTACACGTTCACACATTGCAACGGCTTTACATCACAGGCATTTGGGAGCCCCACTGTGTCTGGGAGAACTTTAGAATGATTCATGCAGGCAACAACTTAAGCGAAGATGAACTCTGAAAGATTCTCTTTAGCATGAGTGTTGCAATGCTGCCTCTTGTAAAAACTCTGAAATGTTTTAGGATCCTCCAACTCTTTCCATGGTAGCCATAAACATAGACATCTCATTCATTCATTCAAAAAGTGGTTATTAAGCATCTACTATGTGCAAATGACCAAAGACACCCCTAAGCCAATAGAAAGCAGTTTTCCTGGGGGCGCCTGGGTGGCTCAGTCGGTTGAGCGTCCGACTCTTGATCTCAGCTCAGGTCATGATTTCACAGTTCATGAGTCCGAGCCCAGTATCAGGCTCCGTGCTGACAGTGCAGAACCTGTTTGGGATCCTCTTTCTCCTTTTTCTGGCCCTCCCCTGCTCATGCTCTCTCTCTCTTAAAATAAATAAACTTTAAAAAAGGAAAGCAAGCAGTTTTCCTAAACTGAGTCTCAATGATCATAATGATGGTGGCAATAATAAAACAGACAAGGACGTTTGTTGCTATTGCAGCCACATAAGTGATTTCAGTTGTTGTTTTGTGCATTACAGGATAGGACTATCTGGCAGCTTGTAAGAATTTCCAGAAAGTATCACATAGATCTGTACTTATGATTTGTGTTTTCCTCCTATAGAGAGGTGTCTTTGGACATCAAATCAGAGTTCCCTACAAAATGCAGGCTGAAAGCTGGCAACTACTTAGAGAATATTTCTCAGTATTGCTCCCAAGTGATTTTAAAAATACACCAGAAGGTCACAAACCCATTTTCTATCTCTGTCTCTGTCCTCCCCTCTAAGTCATTCCTGTATCAGAATCACTTACGGTCAAAGCATCTTACAGTGAACAATGAACATGTGCATACTGAGAAATAACAAATAAATCTCTAAAAGTTGTTTTTGAAATCATACATGCATTTGATTGACAAAATCAGTCACACATAAGAGGATCCTAATTGCGAAGCTTCTCAGTTTCATCTCTACAAATGTAATATTTCCAAGGTTGACATTTCAATAACTAAAATAGATGTTCAATGACAGAAAGAATTGTTTGGGTCAATTCTTTACCAGAATTACAAATCAAGTTTATTTTAGATCTTGCTTTCTAAGAATCAAAGACATTGACAGAAGAAAACTAAAATGACCACATTTGGGGGGAACCTGGGTGGCTCAGTCAGTTAAGTGTCTGACTCCCGATTTGGGCTAAGGTCATGAACTCACGGTTTGTTGGATTGGGCCCCACATCAAGACTCTGCACTAACGGTGTGGAGCCTGCTTGGGATTCTCTCCCACTCTCTCTCTCTGCACCCCCTACTCTCTCTCTCAAAATAGTTAATAAAAACATTAAAATTTTTTTAATGACCACCTTTCTGAAGGACTAAATAGTGATGTTTCAATTATAGAATTGACAGTCCCTCTCCAACAACTCAAATAAGACACCTGGCATTGGCCTGGGAATGGGTTTTATCCCATAAAGATGTTGTGTATGTTACCCTTAATGAATACTTAGAATTTAGATAGAGGTGGGAATATCAGAGATTTAATTTTAATGTAAACATTATTGTAAATAGGATCTCCTTTACTAAAACCTTGTTTCTTCTGTAAACTCTGTTGGCAACAAGCCAGAGAATTTAATAACCTGACATAAAGTGTTGTGGAAGTTATGTGAGATTGTGTGTTTTTAAAACTGTTAACTTTTAAATGACAACTGTACTGTTTTATCATAGTAACAAAGCAATGACTCTGTGAATTCCATGTGGGAACCCTGTAATTTTTAAAACTGCCTGGCAATCTACAAGTAGGCTTAGAGATCTGTCAGCCAATGAGGACATTTGATGGCCTCAAAGGATTGGGTTTGATTTGGTATTTTATAATAGAAGGGGGAAAATATCAAGCTAATACCAAGCATCATGCATTCTGTAAGTAGCCACAGAATGACCTTCTGGGAGATAGGATCCAAATTTACCTGTACTAACCAAAGCCACTATCAAGCTGTTCTAAACTTGAAAGAAGACAAATGACTCACCTGCCTGATATTATTTTGGAAAGCAAGGACTGCAGTGAATCAATTCCACTCTAGAATCTCAGGCTTCAGAATTAGCCACATAGGGTCTGTGTGACCTTGGCCAGTTTCCATAACCTGAATCTACACATTTTATCTATAAAATTAACAAATGTAATCTATGAAGACAGAGTAGAAATAGCTATCCCATAGCAACTAAGTGCTGTTATAAAGGTCCAATGAGATAATGTGCTTAGCAGTGTGCCTGATGGATGGTAAGTGCTCGATAAATGAGAGGACTCTGTGTCACCCACTGCACGCACTGTGTGCCACCATTGGAAGCAAAGGGACAGAGCTGCTCCCGTTTTGCCTCCGCTTCGTAGATGTGATCACCACAGCTGAAATGTAGCAGTTTCTTCTGGATTCTTTGTAGATGAAGAAAGTTCTATATCAGCAACATAAAGTGTGTGAGTCCCCTTCGTTGACACTGGCAAGATGCCAAGAAAGAGAGGTGGTTTTCTGGAGAAGGATCGCCTGGGGAGGAAATGTGTGTATCACTCTGTGTGTCAGAGTGCTGGTCCCCTCCACTGCAGTTGAGAATGAATGCCACCTGTGCACATAGGAAATAGGTGAAATCATTTTTCTCATTATGAATGGAATTGAACTTTTCTCCTCCATGAGTATTTCTCAACTCAAGTCATTGCTTAAATATCGCCTCCACGGGGTGGTTCAGTTGGTTGAGCTTTGGCTCTTGATTTTGGCTCAGGTCATGATACCAGGGTGGTGGGATGGAGCCCTGCATCAGGCACCATGCTGAGCATGGAGCCTACTTAGGATTCTCTCTCTCTCCCTCTCCCTCTGCACTTCTCCCCCCACTTGTGCGCTCTGTCTCTAAAATAAAAAAAAAAAAATTTAAATCACCTCCTCAACGAGGGTCCCCCTGACTACCATGTTGAAACCAGCAACCCACCTCCCCATATTGATTCTCCTTCTGTAATGTTTTCTTCTTCCTTAACCCCATTAATTTAATGGAATATATTGTTTTCAAACTTATTATGTCTTGATTATTTTCTCTCTTCCAGCTAGAATGTAATCTTTTTGGGGACAGGAATCTGTATTTGTTTTTTGCCTAAACAGCTGATAATTTGTTGAATGAACAAGTAAATACATAGATTTATTCACATTTGCTTGTATATGCGCAGAGAAATTCTAGAAACTTCCTGAGAAAATAACAGTTGTTACTAGGGCAAGGAAAATGGGACAGGTGGTCTAGATGAATTGGGTATGGTGGGAAGGTGATATCAATTTTTGATTTTTGAACCATGTGAAGTTTTGATATATGTATATATGTGTGTGTGTGTGTGTGTGTAAATGTATATTGTATTGATACACATTTACATACATATTGTATTGATATATGTATATATATATGTGTGTGTGTGTGTGTGTGTGTGTGTGAATGTGTATTGTAAAAATCACTGTTTCTTAAGTCACCTACCATTATAGGCCTGACTTCCATTTCTCCACTTTCTCAAAAGAGATCTCTCTTCCTTCTTTTTCCTATGCCCTTTTACTTTCTCTGTCAAGCCTCAAAATAGCAAATATTTCCCACTACACATACATATGCATCTGTACATATTTGTGTGTGTGTGTAAATGAATCTTGGAAGAAAAGTGTGAAACTGAGCTTCAGTTTCAAAACGGAGCTATCCTACTCAAATACAGAATGTAACCAAGTCGTTAGTAAAGGCTTATTGGGCAACAGCAACAACAAAGAGTTGACTCCAAAGAGGAAGGCCAACCAAGGAAGCATGATGGTGATCTTAGAGGGCATGATAAACTGATGGTCATGCTGGCAACTGCTTTGCGGGGCATTAGCTGTCTCTCCAGGGGTCATATAACAGAAGGTTCATTGTGTAGCAGGTGAAGTGATCACTGTGCTAGGAACAGGTGCTTTGGGGATCCCCCTGCTGAGAATTTCCCTGAGGCCCTATATCTGCTTCCAGGCTGCACCCTCCCCCATTCTAATGGAAGGGCTCACTGGTTTTCAGCCATCTGAAGGGAATGCCTCCTGGAGACTGGGAGAACACAAACAAGCAGATCTGCAATGTGGTGTGAAGAAAACAGAGGAGGCACGTGAGTTGGGATGCGTTAAACATTATGAATTCATTTGCACAGTCACCAGCAGAAGCAACATGATCTAAAATCAAGACAAAGCCAGGAGCCTTGCCCTCAAATCACCAGTGAGTGGAACATAAGTAAAATTTAAAAATATAGATGCGTTTTTCTTCCCCTCCAGCCTCTTCTTCACTGCCCCACATGTTTTCCAGCCAGTTGTAGGTGAGTGAATTAGTATTCTGGCCAAATTCCTCTAGGAAGGAAAGAGTAAACTCAGTCCATTTTCACTTCTCTTCTCTCACAAAGTAGGTAAGACAGTGATGGTATCAGTCTTTTTAACTCACTGGATTTTGTTCACAGGGATTTAATGAATATTCATTAATACGCTGTGACAAGCAATGCCAAAAATATGAAGCATAGCAAACTGATAAAGGCTGTGGATTACAAATTCCTAAGCCCTTATGTAGAAAACTAATTTCTTCTTACTGCATTAAGATCTGACCATCCCTGGATCCGGTGCCTTTTATGTACATCCATGAATTTTAATTATGTAAATAATTAAAACCTGAAGAAATGAGTCATTTTTAAATTTTTATTTATTTCTAGTCAAAGCATAGTTGACTAGTTGTGATACAATATTATATGATTTTCATGTACAGCATAGTGGTTCAGCATTTATATACATTACAAAGTGCTCATGAAGGTAAGTATAGTTACCACCTATCACCATACAAAGTAGTTGCTATATTAGTGACTCTATTCTCTATGCTGTACTCTACATTCTCATGAGTTATTTATTTTATAACTGGAAGTTTGTACCTTTTCATCCCTTTCACCCATTTCTCTCACCCTCACCCTCTCCCATCTGGCAACCACCAGTTTGTTTTCTTTGTTTATGAGTCTGTTTCCATTTTGTTCATTTGTTTTTTAGATTCCATATATAAGCGAAATCACATGGCATTTATCTTTCACTGTCTGACTTATTTTACTTAGCATAACACCCTGTAGGTCTATCCAGAAAGGAGTTATTTTAAATATAAAGATTTGTTCTTACTTTTTCACAAAATCATTCCTTTATACAAAATATTAGTGAACAATAGTCCTCCAGAATTGAAAATTGTGAAAGTCACATATCGCGATGGCCTGTCAATGTCTTGTATTAAAACAAAACCTAAAAAAGATTTTTTTAATTTTTTAAATGTTTTTATTTATTTTTGAGACAGAGAGAGACAGAACATGAGCAGGGAAGGGGCAGAGAGAGAGAGGGAGACGCAGAATCCAAAGCAGGCTCCAGGTTCTGAGCTGTCAGCACAGAGCCCGATGCGGGGCTCGAACTCACAGACTGTGAGGTCATGACCTGAGCCAAAGTCGGACGCTCAACCGACTGAGCCACCCAGGTGCCCCCAAAGCCTAAAAAAGATTTTTTAATCAATTTGTTAGACTGTGTTTTATGTTTAATCCACTAACGTAGAAAATCGTGTGAATGTAATTGGAAGGTGAAAGCAACATTTTCTAAGTTGTTGCTCAATATTTCTCAGTGTTGGCTGTTGCTTCTATCCTGAAACATTATGATGACACCCCCCATGAGATCCTGCCCCCAAACAAGACTGTCTGTCATGTGATGCCACAGCAGCAAGTAGTTGATATCTTTCCTACTTAGCACCATGACTGTAGTTAGCTCTCCACTCTAGGAGTCCCCCAGTGAAAGAGGAGCACGTCCCATCACACCGCCAGGTGACGTATGCACCCAGCCCGAAGGGAGCAACTCAGATCCTCTGTGCAACACCTAGAGAGAGAGGGCTTCAGACCCCAAATAGCAGCTTTTCCAGGAGCGGCAAAAAGAAGGCACAAAAAGAATGCTTATGATAGAGACTGCAACACAGCCTATGAAATTGGGCTTTCCAGAGCGCTACATAGAAGTCACGCTTCAGTGGTCAAGTGCTGGAGAAAGGGCCAAGACAGAGAACCAAAAGCTCTAGCGGTTGCCATGGCAGCAAGCAACAGGACTAGAAAAGGTTTCCAGATGCAGGTCTGTCTCGAGAGTGTGTGCAATCACATGCTGTCTGTGTTTACCACATGCTGAATGAAGACAGATCCAGTCTGTTTTCCAACTCCCTCAGTCAGTTTGCGTTAAGATGATCTGGTGAAATTCTGGAGGGGCAAGTGTGATGAGCTCTCTGACCTGGGTCTTTAAGTTAGTCTGCATAAAGAAGGCTCAGGCCTTTCTTCCCCAGCTTGAGCAGGAAATACAACATAAGCCAATCAACTGCCGAGGCGGGTTTAGCCTGGTAGGCTGAAATTTCCAGTTACACTGTGACATGTGCCAGTCTCCACCTGCAGAGTGATTGATCTAATAGTAAAACTGATGTGGTCGCTATATATTATCATTTGGAAATATTAAGAACTATTCCAGATAGTGCAGGGAAATGTTCTTTGGATCTGATTTCATTTCAGAAAAGCAACAAGAGGATATTTCTTTTTCTCTGTATTACTTTAAGTAACTTGCAGTGGAAAAATAGGCTCTGATTGCAGATGTCCACTCTGTCCCTGGGACAATGGACATGTGGGTCCATTCTCTAGATAAATTTTACCCTTCCCCCTCCCCAGAGGAGATCAAGTTACTTCTTTTATTGTGGTAAAATATGCATAACTTAAAATTTACCATTTTAAACATTTTTAATGTTTACTTATTTATTTTAAGACAGAAAAGGAGGAAGCACATGAGCAGAGGATGGGCAAAGAGAAAGGGAGAGAGATAATCCAATGTGGATAATTCCCAATGTGGAGCTCAATCTCAACAACGTGAGATCATGACCTGAGCCAAATGGAGAGTCAGACCTTACCCAACTGAGCCACTCAGGTGCCCCTGAACCATTTTTTTAATTAAAAAAATTTTTTAATGTTTATTTATTCTTGAGACAGAGAGAGAGTGAGCAGGGGAGGGGTAGACACAGAATCCAAAGCAGGCTCCAGGCTCTGAGCTGTCAACACAGAGACTGACGCAGGGCTCGAACCCATGAACTATGAGATCATGACCTGAGCTGAAGTCAGATGCTTCACTGACTGAACCACTCAGGCACCCCATCTCCTTAACCATTTTTAAGTGTGCAATTCAGTGCCATTAGGTACACTCACAATTTTGTATGACCACTATCCATTTTCAGAACTTTTTCATCATCCCAAACAGAAACTTTGTACTTATTAAAAAATAACTCCCTATTAATCCCTCTCTTCAGACCCTAGCAACTTCTGTCACAGTGAATTTGCTTATTCTAGATACCTTATGCAAGTGAAGTCATACAGTACTTGCCTTTTTATGTCTGACTTGCAGTTAGTATAATGTTTTCCAGATTCTTCTATGTTGTTACATGTATCTGAATTTCCATCCTTTGAAAGGCTGAATGATATTCCATGGTATGTAAATACAACATAAACACATTCTATGTGTATTTTGTTGATCCATTCCTCTGTCAATGGACATTTGGTTTGTTTCTACCTTTTGGCGTTTGTGAATAATGCTGTTATGAACATTGGTGTCAAATATCTGTTTGAGTCCCTGCTTTCAATTCTTTGGGGTATATATCCAGAAGTGGAATTGCTGGGTCACATGGTAATTCTGTGTTTAAATTTTTGAGGAAGCACCAAACTGTTCCACACAGTTTTCACAGTGGTGCAGTACACATTAGCACAACAATGACTGTACCATTTTACGTTCCCCCCAACTTTCTCCTCTGAATGCCTTTGGAAAGATACAACCTCTGTGTTACTCTCCCGAATTGCAAAGTGCTAGGGGACAATTGCTAGTAGAACCAACCCTGCGAGTCAGAGTCGATACATTTCCTCGATGGCATGCCGAAACCCTGATAATTTAAAGTCAGTAAGCATTTGCTGAGTGCCTATGATGAGCCAGACAATGTACCAGGCATTAGTGATAACAAAGAACTCATAGCTTATTGAGGACGATACACATTTTTGTGCAAAGGTGTAATGTGATGAACCCAATAATAAAATAGAAAGATGTGCCAGGCAATAAAAGGGCAGGAGAAACTTTGCAGAAAAGATCACTGAGCTGGGTTTTGAATGCTGAACAGGGGTTTGCCATGTGGAAGGAAGGAGAATAGCCCCTGTAGAAACTATAGTAAGTTCAAAGAAGAGCCAAGAGAACATGGCATTCTCAGGGAATGAAATACGGTTCATTATGGCTGCAGTTTATTCCCTGGTTTCTGGCCTGTTGGTGTCCTTTCAGAAACTCTGTGGATAGGAAGGGGAAAGACATGTGTATGTATAGGCATGTGTTCATAGATGAATTTGTACCTGAAGGTAGGAAGCAGTGGGATTTCCTCAGGTAGCGTCCAGTCTTGTGATTTGTGGTCAAATGTAGGAGCCTAAAGATACTGAGTAGGAAGGTGACTGCAGGATGACATCTGACTCTTTGAGGCATTGAAGTGGTTGTTACCAAATAAAATTTTAAGGCACTTAAAGACAAGAAATATGATCCAATTAGATCTTCAGAAAAATCCACTTCTGATTGATCTAATTTCAGCAATATAGTAAACTAAGAAATCTGAATACCCTCCCATAGTAACTCCTAGAAAAGGTTTATAAAGTAAAATAAAAATTTTGATAAATGCAAAGCCAAACTGACACATACACAAAGCAGGCACATCTCCTGTGCCAGAAAAGAGGTCCCAGGAAGCCAGAGCAGCAGTCTGGAACTGTAGGCCATGCTCATTCAGGGACAGGTATGCAGGATGGATAGGGACGGAAAAGGCAGAGTTTACTTGCTTCTATTAAGCCAGCAGGAGAGCAAGAGAAGAGTTAGCAATAAGGGGTCTTATCTAATGTAACATAACCAGTCATGGGAATGACATCGCATCACCTTTGCCATATTGTGTGATTATTAGTGGGTCTTAGGTCTCAATCACACTCAAAGGGAGGGGATTTATAGGGCGTGAATACCAGAAAACAAGTATCATTGTGGGTCACTTTAGGGTCTGTCCACCCCTTAGGATCTGTCTATACAGACATTCTGTAGTGCCACATCCCATGTGTATCTATCAAGAAGTTTCTCACCAATGTCAGAGCAGAGTATTGACTTCCCATGTCACCTCTGGTATGCTAGTAACATGGTCTGTCCCACAGACATTGCCTATGAATATAGAGGAACATAAGATTTATTAGTTTTTCATTTGTGTACTTTGTGAAAGCATTGCATGGTTATGGAGCCATTCCAAATGGTGCAGCTAAGGACAAGTACAAAGCAGAGATCCTCTTTACCACTCACCAACTTGCCAGAAGTAATTTTTAGAAGTAGTTTCTGGATAGTGCAAGTTATCAAGACTATCACCATTTCAGTAAAACAAGAGCACCGTCTGTCCAAGAGAAAATAGGAGTTGTACCAGACAAGCTTAGCTATTTAATTTTCTGAGGCACCCAAGGTGGAGATGAAAGAGTAAGAGATTTATTAAGGGGGTTCAGGGGTGCAATAGGGGAGCTACAGAAGCAGCTTCTGGTCTGCCCTGTTGTGCTGTGAGCCAGAGAATGAAAGTTTAGTGGTAGGTTAAGGAGAGATTAAAACCAAATGGTTAGTTATAAAATAAGAGAAGTAAAAATTGAAAGGAATGAAATTTACATAGAAAAAAGCAAGCGTTTTTTTTGGTTTTTTTGTTTTTTTTTTTTTTTTTAGGAATAAAGAAGAATAATATTAGCATGAAAAGAGTGCAAAGTATAAAAGTAAATAAAGGTCAAAAGTCAAAAGAAACCACGTTGAAAATTAAATTAAAAGTTGAAACAAAGTATTACAAAAGTTGGGGTTAATTATTTTTTAAAAAGATGGTGAAGAGATGAACTGATAATTTACAAGAACACACATGGCCCGTATATGTGAAGGGAGCTGCTTCTCCCTTCAACCAAAAATTTCATAAAAATCACAAGATACTATTTCTCGCCTATTAGATCAGCGAAGATTTAAAAATTTGATAATATCTAATGTAAACTTGAGGAAAACAGTCTCATACACTGTGGGTAGGAATACAAATTTTTTGGCAATTGTTTAGATGACAATTTGACAATATCTCTAATAATGTATAAAGCTACTTGAATTAATAACTCCATTTCTAAGAATGTAGGTTTTAGTATTTTTGCATGGTGTGTGTGTGTGTGTGTGTGCGCATGCATGTGTGCGTGTGAATACACCATTTACCTTTATATGTAAGATAGACAAATACATAGATTCTAGATAAATCACTATTAATTGAAATAGAGAAAGAGTAGAGCAGCTTGCATGTCTATTAATTGGAACTGGTAACATAAATTATTATATCTCCATTAAATATTATTCACATAATATAGCTTCTTCCCACCTGAAATGGGTTTCCCTTCCTTCTCCTTCAGGAAATCTTCTCAGGTCATTTTATATCTTAGTGATGATTTCTTTAGTTGCTGCTAGGGTATTACCCACCATACCAATTTTCACTCACTTTTACTACCCTTAAGTGGTAGGTTGATCACATTAATGGTCCCAATCAATGGCCACTCTATATGCATGCTCTCTGCCTTATAACTCTGTGGTTCTGCTCTAATTTAAATATGGACTTGGCCATGTGACCTGTTTAGGTAAATAGGAAAATAGCAAATTGAAGACACATACACGTGCAGGCTTGGAAAAAGAGTTTGCAGATTTCTGCTTCCTCTGTTTACACATTTCTGATGGACACCCATAACTGCCAAAAAACATGCCTAGTAGGACTTCTCAGGATAAGGTATGGGGAGTGGAGTCCAATCATACCAGCTGAAGCCATCATAGACCAGCAAACTGCTACTTAATTGTCAGGCCACTGAGTAAGCCCAGCTAAAATCAAAGTACTGGCTAAACCAGTGAAGATCAACAGAACCACCCAATCAACATGTAGATTCATGAGAAATAATAAGTGATTGTTGTTTTAAGCTACTACAATTTGGAGTTGTTTGTTATACAGCAATAGCTAACTGATATACCTGTCAAGTTACTTTTTCAAAAATATGTAGATTTTCCCAAGCTACTCATGATTATCAATTAGCATTCACTATCTTAAAAAATATTTTTAAAATATAGTCTACCATAAAGTTCAGGACACTCTGCTATCCTTATGGTGGTTTAATCATTATGTCTTCTACACACCTAGATATTTTCTTTTAGAATTTAGTTGTTTCTTAAGTCAACTTCCATTAGCCTTCTTAAATTATTTCCTTATTAAAATTTATTTAATTTTTTAATATTTATTTTGAGAGAAAGAGAACATGAGTGGGGGAGGGGCAGAGTGAGAGGGAGACACAGAATCTGAAGCAGGCTCCAGGCTCTGAGCTGTCAGCACACAGCCCAATGCAGTGCTCAAACCCACAAGCTGTGAGAACATGACCTGAGCTGAAGTCAGACACTCAAGTGACTGAGCCACCCAGGCGCCCCTATTTATTTTTTTAAGTAGGCTCTAAGCCTAATGTGGGGATAAAACTCCCAACCCCATGGTCAAGTGTCACATGTTCCACTGACTGAACCAGCCACATAACCCTCCATTAGTTTTTTTGAGACCAACCTACATTATCTTCAGTAGTGTGGCAATCAAGAGGATAATGATTATGAACCCAGTGGAGAGAAAAACCTTTGGAGAGGATTTCCTAAAGTCATCACTTTGGGGGTTTCTTTTTTTCTCCCATCCTATGCCAGTTCCATCAGTAAGGATCTCAGTTGACACAGAACTTGTTTCAAATACAGAAGGAAGAGATGTACCCACAACCAATCACCCATGGTAAGAGAAGTTTTGAGTTTTGTTTTTGTTTTGTTTCATTTTTTTATTTTTTTTAAAAATTTTTTTTCAACGTTTATTTATTTTTGGGACAGAGAGAGACAGAGCGTGAACGGGGGAGGGGCAGAGAGAGAGGGAGACACAGAATCGGAAACAGGCTCCAGGCTCCGAGCCATCAGCCCAGAGCCCGACGCGGGGCTCGAACTCACAGACCGCGAGATCGTGACCTGGCTGAAGTCGGACGCTTAACCGACTGCGCCACCCAGGCGCCCCAATATGAAACTTTTTATCCTTGATGCTTATACCATGGCTGCCCCCTATCTGTTAAAACTACCCAGGCGCCCCAAGACTCCTGCTTTAAAAAAACGAAACAGGGGCGCCTGGGTGGCGCAGTCGGTTAAGCGTCCGACTTCAGCCAGGTCACGATCTCGCGGTCCGTGAGTTTGAGCCCCGCGTCGGGCTCTGGGCTGATGGCTCGGAGCCTGGAGCCTGTTTCCGATTCTGTGTCTCCCTCTCTCTCTGCCCCTCCCCCGTTCATGCTCTGTCTCTCTCTGTCCCAAAAATAAATAAACGTTGAAAAAAAAAAAAAAATTAAAGCAGGAGTCTTTCAGACAATAATGAATATGCCTTTATTCTGATCTTGAAAAAACTTTAAGGAAGCATTTTTACAATGCTGTGTAACACAAATTGGTTTAATCCACTTTTATACATTTAAAAGCCTATGGAAAATAGACTTTTAAATGCATCAGGTTTCTTTGTGTTTTGTTTTGTTTTTTTCTGCTCAGTGCTTTTCCTAAAATCTCTTTTCCTTGCATTCTAGGGTTTTTTTCCCCTTAAACAGTCTTCAATTTTTCAAAACAGAGGAGGATTTACTAGGACCTTTGTTCATGCCTTATTCTCAGAAGATGAAATGCTTCTTCAAAAATCCTTTGCAAACAAGCTCTCAAGTCAATTACTCTCCATTTTTTGTAATGTAAAACAAATTGTACCATTAGTCATTTAACACAAGCAAAACATCTCCCTCTGTGGAAACCACCAAGCCATTTGTTTTTAAAAAACTGAAAAATAAATCACACTTACCTAATGGATGAAGCCTGATAATTTATCCATATGTCATTACTAAAATTGACATGGCAGAAGTTGCCAAGAGGAAGCGATAAACAGTTACTCTAAAAAAAGAAAAACAGTTATTGAATCATCATTAATCATATCTTTGTTTTAAAGTTTGATTCTGTTTCTACCAGGACATTAATTGACATTTTCACTTACTCTTTTGCCTACAATTGAACAACTTTAAAAGAGCTGTTTTCAAAATAACTATTCTCATAGCCAGTCTGTGGAAAAGGTACTATTCCCAAGTGACTTTTTATGATACTTAGGTTATCAATGAGTGGCTTGTGCATATGCCCTTTTTACATCTAAAAAGCAACGAGAAGATGCTCACATCTGCATCATTTGTTTTTTAAGATCGTCGACCTTGGTACTGGGTATCATCAGTGAGACAGGAAAGCAGAACCCTCCAGAGCAAAATGACCTAAGTTCACATTGCGTTCCCTAAGTCCAACCTGGATCTCCTGAAGCCATTGGCCATACTCAAAACCTACACTCACTTCCGGCAATTATGTCATATACCAATGGAGCTTCCTCTAAGAAACTGAAAATTCTGTTAATTGACCTTAATCTCTTTTTGCTGTTTGGCAATGGTTTCCCAGAAAATTAACTGAAAAGGCTGTAATGGCAGCCCCAAATCACTCTTACTCAATGGTGCAATGCCACTATTAAATATACATATATATATATGTATATGTATACGTATGTATATATGTATATATATGTATATATACATATATGTATATATGTATATATGTATATATGTATATATATATATAATATATATATGCCTCACTAGTCTCCTTTGTTAAGTGGCTTTTTAAAAACTGTCTGGGAAGGCCATGGCAAAAGAATTTTGTTGTTGTTTTTAATAATAAAATTACATTCATGTTGTGGTTCTTTGAATTGTTGGGAAGGTCTCCTTCTGTATCCACTAATGAAAGGTGTGATTCAGGGGTGCCTGACAGGCTCAGTAGATGGAACATGTGACTCTTGATCTCAGGGTTATGAGTTTGAGCCCCACATTGAATGTAGAGGTTACTTAAAAATAAAACTTTAAAAAAAAAGATAGAGAGGTATGATTCAAAGAGAGGGAAATATAGCTTAGTGGTAACCATGAGCTTGGTACTTTACATACATTAGCTTATTTAATCTTATACCACTTTGTAATGTACTATTGTCATCTCTTGATTTGTAGTTGAGGAAATGAAGGCTCTCTAAAAAAGAGATAACTTACCCAAGGCCACATATGGAGTCAGAATTTGATCCCATGTGGGTCTGACCCCAAAGCCAGTGACCTGTGTCTTCTCATTGTCCAGTCAGATTTTAATAAGACCTGTTTGAATGACATTTATGAGAACCCACCGAGTTTCATCTAATTTACTTTCTGGATCTACGATTACTTTCTCCTCTTTTTTATGTAATCTACAGTTTGCTTACATTTCATCCCTTTTAGTTGCCCAGAATGTAAAAAACAGAATTGAACAACAGTCCCCTATTACAAAACCCAAACTCCCATGACTTGCAGACAACAGAAGCAAACTGTCCACATGATGGTTTAAATACTCTGACGTCTTGCTTGCTTCGGCAGCACATATACTAAACACTGTCATCAAGCAGGCCAATATTCAAATTCTCAGGGGGTTGCTGAGTATTAAACAAGGTCACGTATGTAAGCACCTGATAGACGTACAATAAACAGTCACTTGATCTGACAACTACTTCACTGAGTGGCAAACAAAGCTGACCCGACTCCTGTCCCCATTAGACAGCCTTGGAGGAGAGGAAGGGAATGAAAAGTGAAGGTGGGGGAATAACACAAAGGGCCAGGGCCTCAAGGCCATGCAGCCAAATGCAGCTGAGAGTGTGGAGACCAAACCTCCCGCTTCACAAAGTCAAGGTCTGGGGCTTTTAATTGTGTTCAGGGCTTGGTAAAGCTTTCTTCTCCATTAGTGAAGCTTCCAGTTCCGGTTCCCACTTGGGAGGGAGGCAGTCAAGCCGGGCAGGTAACAAGTAGCTCTGTGATGACAACACTGCTCAGACATCAAGCCTGTTGACAGAACAAGCTGACAAGTTCATACCCCCATGTGGGATTGCGAATTCTCTGATGTGTTTTCCGAACTTCAAGTGTGGACAGATGTATTTGGGGGGGGGGGGGGGAAATGATTTTATTGCAAGTTAGGTTTTTCTTGTGTTGCTCAGCAGCCCCTGTAGTTTTGACAGGTGCAAGAGAAGCGGTGGATATAGGTTTGCAAATCTAGCTAGGATGCCTCGACACCTCCCCCAGTTGTGCATCGTGGAGGATCAGCAGGCTGTGCTGGCATTTGTCCCATCAGGATGCATGTGGCTAGTGCTGCTTGGAAGAAGCCTTCCTGGATAAACTCACCCCACCCCCGTCTTTCAACCTTTCTGGTGAATTCCTTTAGGGAGCTCACGGTGTGCCAAGTACTGTTCGAAGTATATGTAACTAATCACTTTATCTTCACATCAGCCTGTGAGGCAGCCACTATATTTGCCACATGTCACAAGTATCCTGCCCCCAGTCACCCTTGTAAATAAGTGGCAGGGCCATGTTCTGGACCTAAGCAGAAAGATGCTGGAGTCCACACAGTGTGCAGGACCTTGCACTGAGAAGCTAGAGATGCTGGGATTCATCCCTCACTCTGCCACTTCCTCATAGTGACGTCTACATTCGCCGAGCACGTACCGTGGTTCTAGCCCTGCGCTAAGCACCTTCAATACATTTTTCACTTAATACAACAATAGGAAGTGAATACTACTGTTATCCTTACAAATGGGAGGATTGAGGGGTGCCTGGCTGGCTCAGTGGGTTAAGCCTCCGACTTCGGCTCATGTCATGATCTCGCAGTTCATGAGTTTGAGCCCTGTGTCAGGCTCTGTGCAGACAGCTCAGGGCCTGGAGCCTGCTTTGGCTTCTGTGTCTCCCTCTCTCTCTGCCCCTCCTCCACTTGCACTCTGTCTCTCAAAAAAAAATTTTTTTTAATAGAAGGTTGTCCTTCTAAAAAAAAATGGGGAGACTGAGTCTTAGAAACGTAAGGAACTTGCCCAAGTTTACAAAACTAGTAAGAGTTGAGGCCAAGACAACTTTATCTCTCTGACCCCAGAGGTCTTAACTACTACAGTGTCCTGCCTCTGTCCCATATTAGTTGTCTTGAGTATTTTACCTCTCTAGGCTTCATTTTCCTCATCTTTGAAATGGGCATAATATTAGTAACTATCTCAAAAGATCAATGTGAGGCTGAAACAAAGGTATATGAGGAAAATCTACAAACCATAACGTACCAGACAATTTTTAGCTACTATCATTTTTTTTTTAATTGCTCTATATTTGACCCTTAGCTCTTTCAAGTACTTATCTAACCAGGCCCCCAACTAAATGCAAGTTTCTCAAGAGTGGAAACCATGACTTCTCTGCTTGTCATTTTATCTCCAAAAGAATTTGGCATAGAATTTGGATATATGGTCAGGTACATAGGTAGAGCCTGGTGAATGTTTCTTCAATAAGCATAAGCATGTGGGACAACAACGCCAGAAGTTTTGTCTTAGAGGAAGCTTGGTTAAGCCACTTTGCAAAGGCAACTTCAGGCTTTTGGCCAATAATTGTCTTATTTATAATAATTATGAAGGACATGTACATTGTTTTACTTTAAAACAATACACGAACTAATGTGAATCAAATCAATGTGGGAAAAGACTCCAAGAAAAAATCCATAATTTCACTCTAAATCCATTAACCTGAGGTATCCATCCCTCCACAGCTATTTCAAAAGCTCACACGGTTTAGAAGAAAGGGAGTCTGCTTTGTGGGAAATATGTGATTTATGTAGCAGGACTAGTGACAATGACCTCCCTTTCCTTGAATTTTCTAGTCCATTCTCTACAAGCATAAACTCTCTTGTGTTAATTGAGGGATTCTCTCCATGACTAGTTTGATCAATGTGTGACCATTATATTATCAATACACATTTTCTGTAAGACGTGCTGTAATTCACATTCTTCTCCAAGCAAATTAATTCAGTCCTTCTCAGAGCTGAAGCCTCTGGCACGTGTGACCTCACTGATTTACATGCACTGAGACATAACTCAGAGGGTGGAGGAGAGAAGAGAGAAAAGAGAGGGCAAATCTCTTGCCTCTGTCTTTTCCACCCAGTCAGTGGTTTTGTGCAGGGGAATCCCATACAGTCCTGTAGCACGACCATGTCTTTAGTCTTGAACAAGGTAATGCAAATAAATGATCCTTTTTCCTTCAAACAGGACAAGTTCCTTGTATGTCAGGGTCTTTGCATTTGTCACTCCTTCTGTCTTGGGAGTGTATTCCCAGATCCCCCCATCACTGTCTCCTTTCTGCCTTTCAGTTTCTTTCCCCAGAGGCCTTCATCCCTCGCTAAAGTAGTCCACTTCCCAGT
Organism: Puma concolor; assembly: GCF_028749965.1. Classification (NCBI taxonomy): domain Eukaryota; kingdom Metazoa; phylum Chordata; class Mammalia; order Carnivora; family Felidae; genus Puma; species Puma concolor. The sequence goes on from NC_141672.1 coordinate 49,781,108, forward strand.
CCCACCCAGTAAGCCTGTTTAGGTATCTCCACATTTACCTGGGCCCAAAGGTATCTTACATGTTTATGTACTTCCTACCTGTCCCCCTCAACTTGGGCACAAACTCCTACAGGGCAGACAAATCTGCTGCACCCCTAGATGCTTGGCATAGTGTGGACTTCACTCTGGGGAGACAGGCCGCCCTCCCTGCCAACCTCACTCCTACCCCCCTCCCCCATCTCCATGCCAGAAGGGCTGTACTGAGGGCACATCCAAGGAAGTGGGGTGCCCTGGCCCTTGGTGGTGCCCTGTATTCTCATGGTGACTGGGGCACTGTAGCTCTGTCTGTGGCACCACCTCAGCTCAAATCCTGATCCACACACTTGGTGTACTATTGCAAGGAGTCTATATCATGACTGCGAGGGTACAAATTCCTGTGCCAGCTCTTAGCAGCTGGGGTGATCTTGGGCGAATTATTTAATCCCACTAGGCCTGAATTCCTTCCCCCTAACAAAGGGGACATAAAGCACCTATTCTGCAGAGTTGTGAAGATTCACTGAGATAATGAATGTACTGTGCTGTGCCCAGGGCCTACTACAAGGCAAGCTGTCAATAAATTGTAGCTCTGAATTTATTAATGATGGAAGATCATTTATACTTATGCTGCCAGTCCCTCTCCCATGGTAGACCCCAATAATTGATTATACCATTCTTTATGTTAAAAAAACAAAAAGAATGGCTTCACAACCTTCATGTAACACCACTGTCTCCTAGAGGGTCACTACCAATCAATCATTCAGTGTTGGTGTGCAGACTGAGGCCTATTAGCCCTTCCTGATTTAGGAAGCTCTTAACAGGCTGTCAGGATTATTAACATTGAGCTTGATGTCCAAAAAGGAGGTTTGTAGTTAATTTTGCTTCTGGACAAGTGATATATTCAGAAGTATACACCCATGAACAAACCCACTAATGTGGGAGAAAGAATAGTAATGGGAGAGCCTGCTCGTGATAGATGAGAGTGGAGGGGAAGGCCCCACCTCCTCCCATTAGGTCTGGCTCCCAAGAGGTTATAGAAACAGGACTATCAGAAGGCAAATTGTGAACACTGCTCTGATTTACTCTCTGATATATCGCTTTAGATGTAAGAGCTCTGATGGAAACTGGAAAAAAAAATGTCCTTCATGATTGGTCCCCTTTGAATTCTCATTAAGTATTCCAAACACCTCCTAACAATTTCTGGGTTCCAATCAATATCAACAGAGGACTACAGTTTTTAATAACTTATTTTTAAATTAGAGAGAATCAAGCAGCTTATTACTTTTTTTTTGGTACCATTTTAGAAGTGACAATGAGATTATTAAGGAGCTTTTCCAACAGCTGAGAAGCCTGCTGGCTTGGATGGATAACAATAATACTTTCAGAGCAAAAATGTAAAGAAGCTAGAAAGATGAACTATAGACATAAAAATAGAAAGTGAGGCTTGTGTTTAACTTACTTCTGTTAAGTCTGGCCCTCCCCTAAAAAGCAAATTAGGAGATGCCAGCTTCCCCACACCCCCAGGTCCCCCTTTCTTATTCCCACTTTCAGTGGGTTTTCTTCATTTCTTGAAGGACCCAGTGCCCCAACTTTCTCCATCAGTTTCATCACTAAAATCTTCCCCTAAGAAATTAGTTGGGGAAAAGATAATTCATACCAGAGTGGAAATGCCTAGTGGCTTAATATTTCCTCTTATAGACAATATACAGACTTCATCGCTTAAAGACTTAGGGCTGAATTGTGTCCCTCCACCAATCCGGTGTTGGAGTCCTAACCCCCAGTAACTCAGTGTGTGAGAGATAGGGCCTCTAAAGAAGTAATTAAAGTTAAATGAAGTCATTGGAGTGGGCTTTAACCAATATGACTTGTGTCCTTATAAAAAAGAGGAGATTAGGGGCACCTGGGTGGCTCAGTTGATTAAGCATTTGACTCTTAGTTTTGGCTCAGGGCATGATCTCATGGTTTGTGAGTTCAAGCCCCTTGTCGGGCTCTGCACTGGCAGTGTGGAACCTGCTTGGGATTCTCTCTCTCTCTCTCTCTCTCTCTCTCTCTCTCTCTCTCTCTCTCTCCCTCTCTCTCTCTCTCTCTCTCTCTGCCCCTCCCCTGCTCGTGTTCTCTCTCCCTCCCTCTCTCTCTCTTTCTCTCTCTCAATAAATACAATCTAAAAAAAGAAGAAGAGGAGGAGATTAGGACACAGACAGGCACAGAGGGAAGAACTCTTGAAGGTGGAGACAGAAGACAGCCATCTACCAGCCAAGGAGGGAGGCCTCAGAAGAAGCTGACCCTGCTGACACTTTCATCTTGAACTCCTAGCCTCCAGAGCTCTGAGGAAATAGATCCTTGTTGTTTAAGTCACCCACTCTGTGGTATTTTGTTATGGCAGTCCTAGCAAACTAGTACAAATAGATTTGGAATCAGTGAAATTTATGTTAGAATCTCAACTCTCGCATTTAGTAACTGTGAAATCTCAGGTAGACAGCTCCCTGAACTTTAGCTTTCTCAACTATTTTTTTTCTTTTTTTCTTTTTTTTTTAATTTTTTTTAATGTTTGTTTATTTTTGAGACAGAGAGAGACAGAGCATGAACAGGGGAGGAGCAGAGAGAGAGGGAGACACAGAATCCGAAACAGGCTCCAGGCTCTGAGCTGTCAGCACAGAGCTCGACGCGGGGCTCAAACTCACGGGGGCCATGAGATCATGACCCGAGGCGAAGTCGGACGCTTAACCAACCAAGCCACCCAGGCGCCCCTAGCTTTCTCAACTATTAATAGAGATGACAATCCCAACCTCATAGGGTGCTTGTGAGTGTTAAGTGAGACAGTATGCATTATTGGTTAGCATAGTACTTTCATGGTACCTGGTACCTTGTCAAGTATTATTATTACCACCATTACTACTTTTATACTGGAATTTTAACTGGATACAGATGAATGAGATCAGTACTTTTATACCATCACTTGTCTTTACATAGTAGATACTCATAAAACATTTATTCCTGGATCATGCTTCCCTGGGGGCTTCTCACTCCTAAGGGACCCTCAATTCCCATACAGATGGCACTGCAAGCTACAGGTGGCCTTGGTCTTCAAGAAGGTAGGTAAGAATTGTGGAAAAATATAAGCAGAGTCTATCCTGCAACAAAGGAGGTGAGATGAGTCTTCACCAACTTTTCATTTGAAATAAATTTTAAGCTTACAGAACTATCAGTGATTATAGTTAGACATAGTTTATTAAATGATTCATACTAATACTGAAGCAGCTTGTTTCTAATTAATTTTCTGAGAAAGACACTTAAATGTAGGCTTTAAGATAAATGTCTTGACTTGTGGAACAGTTATGTAATAATTATTGTTTCAGTCCAGACCCATTAAATTTCAAAAAAAAATTCTGAATTTTGACAATTAAATTGTTTTTAGAATCTATGGTTTTTCTAGCAATCAAAACTTCTGATAAGGGAAGGGAAGACCTCACTAAAACTAATACTATATCCCCTACCCTACAGTTTCACAAAAAGGTTATAAAACAGATCACTCAAAACCATTTACCCACAAGGCGTTCTATGCAGTCAATACAAATAAGTCACGTTGCCTTGCATTGCATCAGGAAGCAGACATAGAGCCCCTTTGGACCTCTGGGTTCTAGGATTTTAGAAGTGAGCACATTAGCATCAACTGCACATTTTAAGGCTTTCCCACAAGCTTAATCAGTTAATGGAAGTAAAGCTGAGATTGAACCAGGTGGGTACATAACACCAAAATGCAAAACCAATGTAGCCTTTCTTCTAAGTTTTGTCCGTAGTGTGCACACTCTATCGCCGCCATTCCTTGCCAGTAGTAGTGAGGTGTCCCCTTTTTGTCTCTCTACTCCAAATTTTGCAGGAAATGTCTCTATTCATTTATCCTAAGTCCATAATGTTCCCCATCCTGCAGCTGTATGTTCTACTATGCCCCCCTCCACCCTCTGGTGCCCAAAGCCCACTACAACCTCCCCTTCTCAATTATCTCTTATCTATTTCCCTGTGCAATACAGCTGATCACACTGTGCAACAGACTCAAGAAATCCTGGGTAGAAAGGCTGAGAATAGGGGGGATCTGGGTCCCACTCTCATATCTGGCCTCTGGGAGTTCCTAGAGCACAGCTGTTAAGAGTATATCATTAGTTCTCACAGTTCGTGAGTTCGAGCCCCAGGTTGAGTTCTGAACCTGCTTCAGATTCTGTGTCTCCCTCTCTCTGCCCCTCCCCCACTCGTCCCCCCCCACCTCTCTCTCTCTCTCTCTCTCTCTCTCTCTCAAAAATAATAAACATTAAAAAAAAAGGGTACATCATTAGATTGCCAATCAGTACCTCCGCAAATCTAGAACTGACCCAAATAAATACACATTAAAATCTTTGGAGAAGTAGCCTAACAATAGAAAAACAGACAAAACATTGAGTTGTTTGGTTTTTTTTTAGACTTCTATTGTAGTTGATTTCCCCTTCAAGAAGAATAAGAGCAAGATAACGTTCTTTGAATTGAAATGAAATTCTCCGTTGGGAATGGTTATGTACACAAGACTTGCAGAAAACCATTTCCCAACTTCTCCAACAGCACACAAATGATCACGGGGACATGTTCTCTTCACTTCTGTTAGTGTGTCACCTCCACATTGTCCAGCAGAGGAGAAAAGACTGACTTGTGCTTAGTCACACAGGATAACCGAAACTTCACTGCACGTATATTTTTGCTCGCTACATCGCTGGGCCCGGCAGAACACTAAATTGTTCTCTGCTTTTCTTAAGTAACGATCAATCAGTAGATTGATTCAGCTTCGCCTCCCTGTGTTTACAATCTCATGGTAAACCAGGGCCACGCTTGATTTCCTTTGTCCTGCATCCTTCAGTCGCCAAGAAGGTTTTCTGCCTGTTCAGGTGACCCTACTCCCCAGGGGAGCTTAGCTCTTCATGGATAAACTTGGTTTGCAAGTGCACACCCATAGTCTTTGATTCAGCAGTTCCCCACAGCTTTTGCATCCGACCGGACTATACTGTCTCTCCTTTCTTCACATTGTAATTTGTCCATCAACTTTATCAGCCAGTCAATGTGTTCTATTTTAAAAATTCTTTTAGGCTCTACTGGTGAGAGAATATAGGAACGAATAATGTTGTGATGCTCTGGCCTTCTTTTTCTTCAGTGTCTCAAGGAGGAATTTGGATGGAGATTGCTGGATATGACAGCCTCCGTGAACATCTGCAACATCTCTTGCAGGACCCAGTAAAATCTTCCCGTGCTTTCACAGGCAGATCTGTTATTGTACATGGGAAAGAACCCACTAGAGCCTGCAGTTATGATGAGCTCAGTCACAGAATCCCCTGGAATAGTAGCTAAAGGAATAAAGGCAGAAGTTAAAAATGAAATTAAAAGCAACAAATATAATGCAATGCTCCTGGTAAGCATGTAGTAGATACCCATTAACCGATTAAGAGACAAAGAAAACACCAAAATGTAGCTCAGTTGTACACCTTCAGAGAGTGCAGTCACTGACAAACCGCAGATACTTAGGACACGAGGCTTCATCATCCCCTGTGCAGGTGATGGGGAGACTTGAATGAGGCAAGTGTCATTTAAAAGGGAAAGCTTTGGAGTGCCTGGGTGACTCAGTCGGTTAAGCGTCCGACTCTTTGTTTCAGCTCAGGTCATGGTCTCTCAGTTCATGAGATGGAGCCCCTCCTGGGGCTCTGTGCTGAAGGCCCAGAGCCTGTTTCGGAGTGTCTCTCTCTCTGCCCCTCCCCCACTCTCACTGTCCTAAGTAAATAAATAAAATTTTTTAAAAAAGAGAAAGCTTCTTTTGTCTTTAGCAGTGGTAACATCAGTGAAACTTCATTCTTTTCTTCCCTCTTTCCTTCCTTCCTTCCTGTCTGTCTTAAAATCATCAAACTAAGCAAACACATACCTATTGTTTGACAGAAAACTCTGCCTTCTCAATATTAACTGGAATGCACATACTTCCAATCGAGATGTTTAGTCTTCTGTTTAATAATGTATTGGATCTATTTCTGCCCTTGTAATCAAAGATTTTTATCTAAGTTTAGCCCTAGACTGTAGTGTCTTTGAAAAGTATTGTTCATTCTAGGACTTTGTAAAAATGGAATAAGCCAGACTTTAGGAAAGGTACTATCAACTATTTGGACTTCCCAGACCTAGGACCAGAAGCTCTGACTGATATGGATTTACTCCTAAAGGGAATGGATGGCTCCCTGTCAATCTCTGATGGCAGAAAAGGACAGCCCACTGACAGTCATTCTAGAACAGGAACACAAGTGGGTCTTGCAATGAGGATGGGAAAAGGAACTTTTTCTTACTCTTCGGCCAGAGGTTGGACTGGCCATCCAGAGTGTGTACGGTGGTGGGTGGAGATCTTAATTTTTAAGGCTGAGCCAACCTCTACTACTCAGAGGCCTATCCAACCGTGGGCCTAAGAGTAGTCACTTTTGATGGCCTACCTAAACTGTTCTCAAAAGTCAACTGATAAACATGACGCAAAGCTTCACTATATCGTCTTTGTCACTTGCAAATCTCATCCTGAATCTAAAAGTAGAATGAAGTTTTTTAATTCACGGTATCCCTAGCATATAGCCCAGCTCTTGGCAAACGTATTATTGGATTGAAGTTTCATAAAATTCTGTGGTATTATCAGTATAGGAGTTTTATCTGTATTGACTAAAGGGAACAGCCCTTGATTGACTTATTTCTAACTTGAGCGGCAAAAGTCTAGCTCAACTAGCCTGCTTTCATTTTTGTTAAACTAAATTGGTTGATCCTGTCATTGAAAACAAGTGAACCCACTGGTGTTCCCACAGGCACAGAGGAGAAAATCACTGATTCACCCCACTGTCATTCTGAGCCTTGTCTCCATTTCTCTCAATGTAGGTGCTGACTGGGCCAGCAAAAAGCATCAAAGCCAATAAATGTTTTGTTTTCCCAATCCATGTAAATACAGATTTTCATCATGTTCTTGGACCTACTGAAATTAAGCCACATATTCTTTTTTTTCTAATGTTTATCTTTGAAAGAGAGAGAGAAAGCACAAGCGGGGGAGGGCAGAGAGAGAGGGTGACACAGAATCTGAATCAGGCTTCAGGCTCTGAGCTGTCAGCACAGAGCTTGATGCAGCACTTGAACTCACAAACCATGAGATCATGACCTGAGCTGAAGTCAGCCACTTAACCAAGTGAGCAACACAGGTGCCCCAAGCCACATAGTCTTAAAAACCACCTGTACAGTCATAAAAATAAAAAGGGAATTAATCAATGAAAGATATAGTTAGGTGCACCTTGATCTGAGAATGTAAAGAATATCATGTTTTTAGAAACCTGGTGCGTGAAAGGTACTGTTAGACACTTCCCTTAGCATTTTCTTATGCAATTTCTCAATACAACTCTTTAAGTTAGGTATTACATTCCCCACTTTATTAATGAGGAAATTGAGGTTGATTGTTAATTCACTCAACAAGTATTTATGAAGCACTCATATTCCAGGTGCTGTTCTAGATGCTGGATATACATAGCAGTGAGCAGAAAAGGGTCCTCATGGAATTTATGCCCATGTCCTTGCAGCTTAGTAAGTGGATTTACATCCAGATCTGTCTTATCCCCATATTCGTGCTTTTTCACTACACATGGCAACTGGAATGGAGGAACTCAAAGAGAGAAGACTGTGCTATTTGAGTAATCTGAATAAATGTTATGTGGTGCTGCCTTTGTTCTATAATAAAAGAGTGTACCCAAAAAGTAAACTTCAATTCTTGGTTCTAAATTGTTTACTTTTTAAACAGTAAGAATATATTATTTTTTCACTAAAAAATATATTGTTAAATTCCCCTTCTCCTGTCTAGACTCTAGAAAAAGATCAGATTTTCACTAGAAGGAATTATTCTGAGTTTTTCAGAGGATGCTAAGACTCATTGACATGTTTTGCCCTTTTGGAAAAAGTCCAATGGACTCTTCCATCCATATGTTCTTGTGTTCCATACAGTAAAATAATAACTCAGGATTGATTCTCCTTTACCATAAATTATATCTTCAAAAACCCCAAACTCCAACTTCTCTGCTTACTATGTACCCTACTATATGTTCTTCCTTACCCTAGCTCTTTCTTTTGAAATCCCACCTGTGGAGGCTTCATAACCTCACCCACACATGCTACCCTCCTCCTCTGACCCTTATGACATTCTGGAACCCTTCTCTGGCATCTATGGTCTTCTATGATCATGAGTGACTTTTGTCTTATTCTCTAACAAAACATTAACTCGGAGAGGTCAGGGATGCCCTTCTCAAGTCTCTCATAATCAACAGATGAGCAGTAAATGCTTTTAATTGGTTGTATTATTCTTTATAATTAAGCCCATAATTATCTCTACTCAGATTTTTTAACTGCCATTTTAGAGAAGCAGACATTTTCAAAGCCACAAAGAAACATGCCACTCAAATAAAAACCCCACGTTACAGTTAACTTGAATCTGTAAGAATACGGAAGAGGATTTTCATTCAATCTATAAATAATGATTTGTCATTAATACTGCACAAGGAATTATTCCAGGAGAATTGGAGGTTGCACTGAAGAACCAAATGTACATGCAAATTGGTGAAGTGTTATAAAATAATTTAATAGTTAATCAATTACGAGGTGATTATAAGCAATTCAAAGAGATTTGAATCATGGATTTAGGGCAAGGAAAATGATCTTGCTCGTTCAGGCTCTTGTCAGGAATAGTTTGGTAAAATTGAAAAACCTAGGGCTCAAAAACCAGAAATAAATGAAACTATTCAAAAATCTGCATAAAGACAGTCTAATATAGTATCCATTAGTAGCATCAAGGAAGAGAAATATGGAGCAATACATATTAGCCAGTTCATAAAAATTGGTATCTCATTTTTCTATGTAACTACTCCATGAATGTCACTGAAGCTGAGAAAACATTGCATAGTAGAATGCTACTTCCAAAAATTATGACAAAATGTCGTCTTACAGGTTGGTTTGGCTACACATACATATGACCTGAGTTCTACTCCAAGGATATCTGCATGACCCTGGGCACCCTATTTAACCTTCCAGAGACTGCTTTTTAAAGAGAAAGTCACTTACTCTGCAGGGTCATGAGAACCAAATGACATCAAATATATGAAGGTGATAGTGAAAAATTAGGAACCATACCAAAGATATTATTATGTTTCTTATCTGCTTAAATATTAAACTAATGTGTTTATTACATTAAACTTTTACTTAAAGACATAAAAAGTTATTTTCTGCTTGAGAAATTGACTAAAAATCATATCAAAGAACAGGAATTAATAAAAAATGGCTAATAGTACTATAGCCATATCGGAGCAGTTACCCTCTCTGAAATGAGTTTGGGCTCTAATTTATCCATTTAGATGTCATCATGTAGCAAGTGGTTTTTACCTTTCACTTATCACATGAATTTGTACAGGATGTTTTAAGTACTAAGTGGGTCCTAGAGTCTATCCTGATTCTCATTGGGCTGGGAGAATATGATCTGTAAGTCTTTTCCTTGGAGACTACATAGCAGATTTCTCTCCTTCTCCTCATCTTCCTCCTCCTCCTTCTTCTTCTCCTCCTCCTTCTTTGCCTTCTCCTCTTCCTCCTATTTTTTCTTCATTCCCTTCTCTTTTTCTTCCTCTTTTGCAGAAGTATAGTGTGGCTATTAAAACCAAAGTTTTGTAGAGCTTCAAAGGATCCAAGGAACCATCTAGGCATTCCTAAGACTTAGAAATTTAGGGCCCACAGGGTACAGGATCTGCACAGGACCTGTTGAAGATCATATAGCTCATACAGTCTTTAGAAATCTAACTTGAGAACCAGAACCTATGATTCCCATCTTCAAGGAACGATCAAGTTGAAAGAATCAGTCCATTCAAATCTTCATATTCAAGTCCAGGATCTTTACAAATTCTCTTACCTTGCCAATATTAAAAAAATATATGAATGATAACTTTAGTGTTTCTTTTCTACTAGCTCAATGCAGGAAAAAAAGAATTGTACTGGACATCAGAAGTCCTGGCTTAAAATCCTGGCTCTGATCATTACTTTGTAAGCTTGGAGAAGTCACTAGATTTCTTTAAGTCCCAGTTTCTGTACCTTTAAAACTAACATGCCTGACAGGATTATTTTGCAGAGTTTTAACAAAGAAGATGGTAAATGTGGATGTATATAACCTGTAGGTTATATAGTCCTGAATGAACACAGGCACTTTTGTTATATATTCTGTGATCTCCTGAATGATTTTTAAAGGTTAAAAGAGAAAATTATATTCTGTGGGATGGAAACACAAATAAATTCTGTTTAAATATAGAAGATAAGAATAATGTCAGAAAGAGAACAGGAAGCTCCAGCCCTCATTGCCATACAGAGACACTGACTTAACAACAATAGATGGAATAAAATGCCTTTAGGAGAACTCCAGAAACTACTTAAGAAACCTGATACCCCAGGTGAATGCAAAGCCAAGAACAGCTGGATTAAAATGGGTAAAGAAAACCACTGCATTCGATCTGCAGTTTGCCCCTCACCTCAGCTGGTACAGTTTAGGGAAGAAAAAGCCCAACGCAGGGCTTCTCTCTTAGAATAGAGAGAGAAGAGTGGAATGTGCCTCTGATGTTCCAGTTGCCCAAGACACTGTTTTTTGTCTCACCTGTGTTTGGAAAGACAATGGAACCAGCTTACTTTGTTTGGATGCTGGGAGTTGAGGGCATGCGTTGGGGTTGGGGGACGGGAGGCAGGGCAAAGACACAGAGAACAAAAGAGTTCTGGGGCTTGCTGCAGCACCGTAGAGACTGCAGTACCACAAACAGACACCAGAAGGAGCAAGAGATTACAAGCTCCTAACAAACCAGCAAAACTTTCTGATTGGAAAATTACATGCACAACTGGAAAGACACATCCCCAGAAAAAGTTTCAGAAGTCCCCAGAATCTCTGCCCAGTCTAACTGGTGAAGGTCTTCCTCTGTACAGAACTTCCCTTAAACTCTAGAAGAGGTGGCTTTTTTTTTCAAATATGTAACTTTCAACAACAACAACACCACAAATTCACCAGGCATGCAAAGAAAACAGGGAAACATGGCCCAATCAGAGGGACAACAATAACAAAAAGCTCCACAAACTGACCATAAAGAAACGTGTGAATTACCTGACAAAGAATTCAAAATAGATGTCTTAAAGAAGTTCAATGTGCTTAGAACACAGACAACTAAATGAAACAAAAAACAAAAAAAGGATACATGAACACAATGCGAATATAAACAAAGAGATAGGAACTAAAAAGAACCAAGTGAAAATTTGGCAGCTGAAATTAGGTGGTATAAAAGGCAGAATGGGCAGAGCGTCACTACAAGTGGAGGAATAAATGACAATTTCATGAGATGAAGCTGCCGTCCGTGGCCTGCTTATGCACACAAAATGGTTATCTGGGTTCGGATTCCTCTGAGAAGCATACCCAGAGACATGAATTTAAGTGTAAGTTTTCTTTGGGGGATGATCCCAAGGAATACTATTCAGGAAGTGCATAAAGAAAGACAAGATATTATCAGTCCACGTTGGGCATCTTGAGCTTACGGGGACTCTGGAAGACAATGTGGAACATGCCTCAAAATTATCTAGACCAAGAGATGTTAGGGACCTGTGTATTTATCCGCCAAAACCTTCACCTACCCAGCATCATTTATTGGGGCTGCTTCCAGAGGTATTGACTCTCTAGCCCTGCTGGCTGTGTCTTCACTGAGCACACGCCCTCAGCTAGAAAAATCCTTTAAAAACTCAGATTGTTGCACGAAGCAGCCTTCAGCACGAAAAGGTGCATGCTAAGAGCACCAACAGCATCTGCCACAAGAGCTGAATATGTAAGTAATTAAAATGTGACTAACTGAATAATTTGATTTTGGTCTTTTGAATGCCAGGAAAAAAGGCACCCGTAAGCTCACCAAGCAAAGTTAAATAGATTGTAAAGACACCAATAGGTTTGTGAGCGTGCAAGGTAATAAAGAAACCAAAGTAATGCTAGGCCTAATGGGAACGGTAATGACATAAGCTATTAAGAAGAAACATAGCTGCTTTGTTTCTTTCGAGTACCATACTCGTGACTGGTCTCGGCCTGTGTCTTCTCCTCATCTCCCTTTACTATACTATATTAGTCAGGATAAGCTATGCTATGTTACAGTAACACATCGCCCTCCGGTCTCTGGCTTAACATGACAAAAGTTAGTTTCTCCTAAGTTGTTCTCCAAGCAGTGAAACAACAGTTCTGATAGCTGTTTTCCCATGTGGTGATTCATTAATCAGGGCAGCCTTGATCTTCTGGCTCAACAAAATCTCAACACATTTTCCATAACGTGCAGGAACTTTTTACTGACCCTGTCTGGAAATAAAACATACCACTTCTGTACACATTTCTTTGGCCAGAACTGGTCACAAAGTCTTCCCTAACAACAAAGGGGTGGGATGAATAGTTTCCCATATGCCCAGGAAGGATGGGCTCCCTAAATATTGTAAGACACTGGTAATGTCTACCACACCATCATGTTTTTTGAAACTTTAGCTTCTGTATAATCATATTGGCTAATTTGGCCTCTACTACACTTCTCACCCTTTATACTTAGGCAGCCCCCCGCCCCCAACTAATGGACTCAGTCTTTCCATTTTCAAATTCCTATACTCAGTGTCTTCTAGCATGACCAAAAGTGGTAATGGCTAAATTGAAAATAAATTATGGTATGAATGACTTCTGACTTTGAGACTTACACATTAGAGGCACTATTTACTGAACACCTAAAGAAAAAGGATTCTCCCAGCAAATTTATTTTTCTAGCAAACTATCGTCTTCTTAAAGGCAAAGAAAAATATTTGAAAACTTACAGAATGTAGGGAAATTCACCAGGAAGAAAACTCCTGAGAACTTGATAAAAAACAACGGCATTGGAACCATATTGAAAGTTCTAAGGAGGAAGTAGCTGTGATTTCTAATAGAGACAAAGTAAGTGGTATAAAGTCAGATTAACACCATAATACCATGTGTAAAGTAGACTTCCAAAATACAAGATCAGGAATATAAGAGGTGCTTCCAAATTCTAATATGTGACAATGTAGATTAGCTAGGAGAAAGGGGATCCCAAGGAGAAATGCTCACACTCCTTTGGAAATTAGTTCAGAATTCTTCTGAAAATTATTTATTAGATATTTTCCAAATTATAACACATTTGTAACATACGCTTGTTACAAACATTGAAATAACCTAGTACAAAAGTGTATAAAGACTAAGCCAATCATTTCTCTTTTTGCTCCTTTCTCAGCCCGAACTCAGAAGCAGTGCTGATAATATGGTATTCTGACCCTTTCTTCTTTTTCATACATATACATTCAAGTGAATATATTTATACCCAGTGGTGTGTGGGTTGGTTGTTTTTTTTTTTTAATGTTTATCTTTTTTTGAGAGGGGTGGTAGGGGCAGAGAGAGGGAGACTAAGGATCCGACATGGGCTCTGTACTGAGAGCAGAGAGCCCAATGTGGGGCTGGAATCCACAAACTGTGAGACTATGACCTGAGTTGAAGTCAGACGCTTACCTGACTGAGCCACTCAGGCACCCACAACTGGTTGGTTTTTAACAAAAGGGAATCATAATGTGCACATTAGCCTGCAATTTGCTTTTTCACTTGACAGGATATTAGGATAACCATATATGTCACTATCTATACATCTAGGTAATTTTTCTTTAAAAATGTATGTGTGTGGTGCTGGCTTCAGCAGCACATATACTAAAATTGGAACAATAAAAATGTATGTGTGTGTATAAAGTACATAAGACACTCATAAACTTTGTTTACATAAGTGGGATATCCTATGTGCTGGGGAAATAGAATTGATATGTTTTAATGACTTCATACTCTCCCTCCATCTCTACCTACAGACCATCCCCTGACCTCCTTAGGTAACCATGGTTTACAATTGATGTACATGCTTTAATAAGCTTCCATGTGATTATATAATCATATGCAAACATATTTACATAGGTATTTTAAGCAGGCGTCCTTGTCAACCTCCCCAAAACAAAATCATCTTGTGTACACTCTGTGTACCTTCCTTTTCTGAAGCCACAAGATTGATGGAAATCCATGTAAATCAAATGCTAACCAATTCATGTCTTCATATTCCATGGTGTGGATGCAATATAATTTATTCAACTTTACACTATCAGTGAAAGTTATTGCTCCCCACCCCCCACTTTAGGGACAATCTGAACATCTTGTAAGTGAGTCTAAGCTTGTTCCATTGACTGCCCAACAGGCCAGTAGGTTGAGAAACAAGATGTTGGGGTGTGAAAAGCAACTTTATTTAGAAATCCAGCAAATCAAAGAGATTGTGCACCATTGGCCTAAAGTACCACCTTAACTCGGCATGAAATTCAAGCCTCTTAGGTTAGGAAGAGGAGGAAGTGGCAGGTGACTAGCATCAAAAGTAGTTGACATCCATAGGTGCCTGCAAGGGTCCAAGGGAAGTCATATAACTTCTTTGTCCTTAGTCAATTGATCTTTGCATACAGGAATCTGGTCATGTCCTTACTGTAAACCTTAAATGCAGTGTTGTTATTTTTGTACATGCTTCTGCATCTGCTTGGGGAGATGGATTTCAGGTAAAGAACAGCCTTTGCAGATCGTAGCTGTAAGCAAAATTCCTTTGATGGTTAACATATGTATGTACAAGACTAAACAGAAGTGTCTAACCTATAGGTCACAGCAGCAAAGGAGACAGAAGCAACTGTGGAGTCAGGCATACTAAGTTTTTCCCATTACAATCTTTCTATGCATTCTATAATATTCTTACATGTCAATCCTTTTTATAACATAGCTTCCTAGAAATGAAATTGGTGAGTGGAACTTCTCAACTTTTTTAAATGGTTATTTTGACTTTAATACATGTTTCCATACAGCTTCCATAGAATGTTTACCTACAATTAATTGACCATAGGTATGTGATTCTATTTCTAGATTCTTTCTGTTTCAGAGATCTATGTCTGTTCTTAAGTCACAGATACAACATGTTGATTAAGCATAGCTTTACAGTAAATCTTAAAATAAGTTAGTATCAGTCTTTCAAGTAGGATAGTTTTCAAAACACTTTTGGGTATTCTGGCTTCTTTGCATCTTCAAGTAGATTTTAAAATCAGTTTGTCAATTTCTACCCCTCATTCCCAAAAGTCCTCTGAAAATTTTAATTGGAATTGCATTGAATCTATAGATCAATTTGTGAGAAATTGCTTCTTACACAATATTGTGACTACCAATCTATGAACATAGCAATCTCACCATTTGTTGAAGTTGCCTTGAATTTTTCTCCGGAATGTTTGTAGTTGTCAATGTATAGATATTCCACATATTTTGTTAATCCAATTTCATGTTTTTTGATGCTGTTGTAAATGCTACAGTTTTTAATATCAATCGCTAGTCGTGCATTGCTAGTATGATTGATTTTTGTGTATCTTGTCTATCCAGTGAGTTCTCCTCATTCTGACTGAAGGGAATATAAATGATTCCTGGTCCTGTGTGTGCTCTGAAAATTGTTTGTATTACAATTCCAGTAATTGCTCTTTCCTCAGAAGTTGTTTCACGCAGCCTACTGGTGGAGGTTCACCCTATACGTGCACACACTGTATTCAGTCAGAGACCCAAGCAAATCTCTATGCTGAAACTCTTTGTCTCACTCATACCTCTCTGCAGATTGTACCTTCCTTGACCTTCCCCAAATCTAGTCTGTCTGTCTCCTCAACTCAGAGAGATTGGTGGGATTTGTTTGGGTTCCTCCTCCCTGTTCCACAGTCTAGAAATTACCATCTGTTAGAAAGCCCGGCTGACGGTAGGACTCACCTCTTTGCCTTCTCTCAGGAATCACAGTGCTACACTGCCTGTTATCCAATGTCTGACAATAGTCGTTTCCTATAATTAATCCTGCCTTTTAGTATTGATGGAAGGAGGATTATTCCCATATGGCCCAAAGAGGGAACTGTCCCCCTTTAATTTTTCATGTAATAAATGGTGTTGATAGTTTTACTGACATTAGATTCCTGGGAAAATCCCTACTTGGTCATAGTTTATTAATCTTTTGAAACAATGTTAAAATCTATTTGGTAATGTACTATTTAGCACTTTCACATCTATTACTTAGGTGATATTAGCCTATAGTATTTTTTTATTTATTGCATTTTCTGTTAACTGTATTATTAAATTTTATTATTAAAGTTATGATGGCTTTATAAAGCAGATCAGGGAACATTCTGTATTTTTCTTCAATTTATATTATCTTGATAACATTGAAATTACTTGTTTTTAAAAAGTTAACTAGAACTCATCTGTGCAACCATCCTATCCTTTTTAATGATAAATCTGAAATTACCTTTCAAATCTCTTTTCTGGAAATTGGTCTATGCAAGCTTTCCACTTTGAGAACATATTAACATCTTTTTTGAAGGTTCTTTTGCTTTTTGCAATGTCATTCCATTCAAAACCAATAGAAACATAATAGTGTTAGCATGCTTACAATAGAATATTCAAACAGAAAATCTGTATACATTATCCTTTACAGCAACTTTACATGGTAGATTAACTGGTTGTTTAAAAATGTTCTTTTTAAACTCCTCTGCTATCTTCATTCTTGGAATATTATGGTAGAAGGCCTATCTAGTACTATTTACAGGTATAAAATTAAGACTGTGTAACTTACATAGAATCCATTAATTTAAGAGCTCAATTTAATATCTTTGACTCTTCAGTACGAGGAATATATGAGGAAGAAAAATCTATCTTGACATATTGACAAAAAGCCAAAGGTTCAATTTGCATAAAAATATTAAAGCTATCCAGGGGCATCTGGGTGGCTCAGTCAGTGAAGCTTCTGACTTCAGCTCAGGTCATGATCTCCTGGTTTGTGAGTTTGAGGCCCGCATCAGGCTCTGTGCTGACAGCTCAGAGCCCGGAGCCTGCTTCAGATTCTGTGTCTCTCCCTCTCTCCGCCCCTCCCATGCTCATGCTCTGTTTCTCTGTCTCTCAATAATAAATAAACGTTAAAAAAATATATTAAAGGTATCCAATTCTGAGAATACCTACTCAGCTACCACAAAAGAAAGCTGATGCTACATTCATGCTGGATTTGAAGGACTAATTAAGTCAAAATATTTTTGACAGAAAAAGCATTCATTTCTTTTAGGTTTTATTTTATTTTTTAAATGTTTGTTTATTCATTTTGAGAGAGAAAGTAAGAGAGAGTGCACTCTTGTGCCTGAGTGGGGGGGGGGGGGCAGGGGGGAGGGTGTGTGAGAGAGAGAGAGAATCCCAAGCCAGCTCTGCCCAACTCAGGGCTCAGTCTCACAGTTCATGAGATCATGACTTGAGCCAAAATCAAGAGTCAGCCGCTTAACCAACTGAGCCACCCAGGTGCCCCCATTTCCTTTAGGTTTTAAATTTTGTTGTCATAGAGTTTCACATAGTATTTTCCCAGTGTTTGTTAATTGTGAGTTCTATCGTACTTTCCATTATATCAATAATTATATTTCCTTTGGCATGCCTCATAAGGCCCATTTTATTTACTGTTGTGCGAAAAATAAAAGATGCGAAGTAACCCCTCCAACCAAAATATTCTGTTCCTACCTTTCCCATTTCTTCTCTTTCTCAAGTAATACCAGGGCCTCAGGGTACTTTTCCTTCCCCACTAGCTCCTTACCCTTACCATCTTAGGAGTCATTTGTTACTTAGTTTAAAATCTTTTCTGAAGTATTTTTCTCAGATGGAATATGTGAGTGCTACACTCTGTAAATTCTTGCAAATATTCTTTAACCTGACAATCAAGTGATCTCTCGGGTGGCTATGAAATACTTAGGATGGTTTTTGTTTGTTTGTTTGTTTTTGTTTGTTTTTTGCTTTTAGTAGGCTGTGGGCTTTATTTCACTTGTATGTATGTATGTATGTATTTAAATTTATGTTCAAGTTAGTTAACATACAGTGTAGTCTTGGCTCCAGTAATTCATCTGTTACGTATGACACCCAGTGATCACCCCAAAAAGTGCCCTCCTTAATGCCCATTGCCCATTTAACCCACCCTGTAAACCCTCCTCCAGCAACCCTGTTTGTTCTTTGTATTTAAGAGTCTCATATCATTTGCCTCCCTCTCTGTTTTTATCTTATTTTTTCCTTCCCTTCCCCTATGTTCATCTGTTGAGTTTCTTAAATTCCATATATGATTGAGATCATATGATATCTGTCTTTCTCTGAATGACTTATTTCACTTAGCATAATACACTCTAGTTCCATCCATGTTGTAGCAAATGGCAAGATTTCATTCTTTTTCATTGCTGAGTAGTATTCCATTATATATATATATATATATATATATATATATATATATATATATATACCACATCTTCTTTATCCATTCATCCATCAATGAACATTTGGGCTCTTTCCATACTTTGGCTATTGTTGATAACATTGCTATAAACATTGGGGTGCATGTGCCCCCTTCAAATCAATACTCCTGTATCCTTTGGATAAATTCCTAAACGCAATTGCTGGGTCATAGGCTAGTTATTTTATTTCACGTTCTTGATGTCTTCAAGGCTGTACAGAGAAGTCCAGTGCCAATCTGATTATTTCTTCTTTATAATTAAGTTTTCTCTCTAGGAGCCTGTAAGATGTTCTTTTTCCCTTGGAGTTCAAGAATTATATCCATATATACCTGGGTAATTTTTCATCAATATCATCTATAATTCTAAAACCCTTTCAATCTGTAATCTCACATATTTTCTTTAATTCAGGACAATTACTTTTCAATCATGATTTTCTTCCTCCATCTGTGCCTTTTCCTCCTTCTAGGATTCCCATTATTCACACATCGGGCCTCCTGGATTTATCCTCCAACTCTCTTACCTTGATACCAGATTCATTAAACTTCCATCTTCCCAGATTCTCCTGTCTACCCTTTCTACAGTATTAGTAATGTATTACTTATAGTTAGGAATACTACGAATTTGAATATAGTAGTACTAAATGGGCAAAACACTCTTAATTTACTGTAATATTAGTGTAATTTGAAAGGCAATAGGATATCAATAAGAAATAAATATGGGAGTTATTAAAGGATGGCACAAACATTACAAATATAAAATTAAATGTTAATGGGCTAAATTACCCCATGACTTTCCTCAGAATTTCTTCTGAAATAAAAACATCACTTTTTAAATAGTGCAATTTTTACAAACCACCATCAGCAAGTCCTTAATCACAAAGTAAATACAGAGTATTTTATCTATGTGTCAAAGAATCTTAAAGTGCCAAAGCCTATAATGAGCTCCTTTAATTGATTCCTCCCTTTACAACTAAGGACTGAGGGCTTTAGGAGAGAATGCAGGGAGAAGAGAGAGACTTCTTTCTTCTCTGAGTGCTCATTCTTTAGAATCAAAGAGATTATTGTGTCAAAAATCAAGCACTTTAGTCAAAAATTAAGTAGGAAAGCACTAAATTTTTCATTGGAAAGCATTTGTTTTTGAAAAAAAAAATGAAAAGCTGCTAGTACATTTTAAATGTGCTCAACCCATTACTAAAAAACATCATTTGGGTGAATAGTTTAGTAAGTTTCAGAGTATAATAAGGCACTTTACACAAATGAGAACATCTGCAGTCACCCCAGGAATGATAAAATTACAGAGCTTTCAATCCTCATGCTTCAGGGCATGGGCTGATCACCAGCTGGAAGAGAGAAGATATTCCCTACAGTATTTCTATAATACCATCAATTATATTCAGATTTTTATTTCTTTTTAAACACAGCTCATTGGAGGACTTTAAAGTACATTATGGCCACATGAAGGGAAAATCTTCAAAAGTTTAGAAAATATTTGTAGAGAAATGAATTCAAGAAAAACAATAAACTCACCGAGAAGGTAAACAGAATAGTATAGAAGCTAACAAAGATCATTTTGGGGGTGCCTGGGTGGCTCAGGTCATGATCTCATGGCTCCTGAAATCAAGCCCCACATCAGGCTCCTTTGCTGACAGCACAGAGCCTGCTTGGGATTCTCTCTCTCTCCCTCTCTCTCTGCCTCTCCCTCTTTCTCTGCTCCCCGCCCCTCCCTCTCATTTGTGCTCTCTTTCAAATAAATAAACTTTAAAAAAATATCATTTTGGGTATTTCTTACACACAGAGCTTGACAGAGTGAGAACTCAGAATTTTTTGAATGAATGAACAAGGAAGCAAAATTACATGTGCCTGGATTCAAATCCCAGCCTCATCAATATTTGACCTTGAGTACTTTGTTTATCCTTAGATTATTCATCTTTAAAATGAAGACAATTACGCCCACCTCTTTTTATTATCACAGAGACTGAACTATGTAATCCATGTAAATAAATAAACCCACTTCCTGGAACAAAATGAACACTTAACAAATTACAGTCATTTTAACAGCTCTCCTGGGATTGGTTTAGCTAATTCCTGGCCAAATAGATCTAACAATTAAATCATCTCAATATATTTTGTAATAGCTCAACTCTTTGTGTATTGATTATATTATAAATCTGTATTTTATTGAGTCTCTGTGAAACCAACAGTGTATTACACTTCAGACATTTCCTAAAATTATCCTTTATTTTTTAAAAAAATTTTAAGTTTATTTATTTTGAGAGAGAGAAAGAGAGCACACACAAGAGAGGGAGGGACAGAGAAGGAGAGACAGAATCCCAAGCAGGTTCCGTGCCATCAGTGCACAGCCCAATGTGGGGTTTCAACTCACAAACCTTGAGATCATGACCTGAGCCAAGATCAAGAGTCTATTGCTTAACTGACTATGCCACCCAGGCACCCCAAATTATCCTTTATTTTTAACTTAGGATACGTTTTCTGCTAATAATCAGACCTCTTAGATGGTGTCTTTGTCTTTTGGGGGTGCTAAAACAAAATACCACAGACTGGATAGCTTATAAACAATAGAAATGTATTTCTCACATTCTGGAGGCTGGGAATTACAAGATCAAGGTGCCCACAGATTTGGCATCTGGCAAGATGCCATCATAGATGGTGGTCTTCTCATGGTAACCTCATGAGGCTGGAAGAGGGTAAGGGAGATTTCTTGGGCCACTTTTATAAGTGTACTAATCCCATTCATGAAGGTTCTGTTCTCATGACCTAATCAGTTCTCAAAAGCCCCACCTCCTAATACCATCACCTTGCAAGTTAGTATTTCAAGATATGAATTTTGGGGAGATACATTTAATCTATAGCAGATGGTATACTATGATAAGCAAAGTTCAAACTCATAAAAGGAGTAACAGCTGCTCGCCTTGAAATGTCCATAGCCTTGGCCCAAGGCCACTTTGACTTTCAGGCAAATGCATACAAAAGTCATGGAAAGGGTTGTAAATTATGAGTGGTACTGACACTCCTTTCTAACAGTTTCTTAATAATTAACTAGTGTTGGGGCGCCTGGGTGGCGCAGTCGGTTAAGCGTCCGACTTCAGCCAGGTCACGATCTTGTGGTCCGTGAGTTCGAGCCCCGCGTCAGGCTCTGGGCTGATGGCTCAGAGCCTGGAGCCTGTTACCGATTCTGTGTCTCCCTCTCTCTCTGCCCCTCCCCGGTTCATGCTCTGTCTCTCTCTGTCCCAAAAATAAATAAACGCTGAAAAAAAAATTAAAAAAAAAAAAATAATTAACTAGTGTTAGCAAATTCTTCTGGGACCCTTAAATTAGATAAATCCTGCAGATACAGATAATGTTCCAAGCCCACATGAAGAAACTGTATGTCTGTAAACAGGAGTACATATGCCTTTGGATGCTGTGAACTAAGCTAGTTAAAAACCACATTAAAAATAAATCAGATGGTATTTGTGATTAGCGTAACTTTAAATAACAATGAGAACCCCCCCTCCCCCAAACAATAATCAAATGCTATTTTCATTGCAACTGAAGGTGTTGGAAAGATAACCTAGTTTATTGGACTGTTTCTCCAAGGGCAGGATTATGGTCCATTTTTCACTGGGCAATAAAATGCTTTTAAATTATAAACGTAGCTGCATATAATCAAGTTATCTTTTTTTGGAAGATGAAAAATGGAAGATTTCTTAAACCTTGGAATGAGTTTTTGCCATTTACTCAGCAAAAGGCAGCCATGTACTATTTCAAAAAGCGGCTATCTCAGAATGTCACTAAGTCACTTGACTCAAAGATTTTTCTTTCTTTTTTTGGGGGGTGGGGGGTTTGCTGGGGAGGGTTCCTCCTCCTCCTACATTAATCAAATTAACAGTTCTGTGGGCAAGGGACAGGACCAGATATCTCCATGAATGTTTGGGGACAGGGAGAAGAAGGGGGCTTAATATTTGAGGACTAATCCTAAAACTAACCCCCATCCCCTACCCGCACCCCTCCACCAGCACCCCCACGCACTTCACTGGAGGAAACGAGAAGAAACGGAAAGAACCCACCATTCTGAAGCTGTGGTAAAGGCTCAGGCCACGTGACGCTGAATAATGCTGTTTGGATTCAAACACGGAGACTCCGCAGTGACACAGTGATTCATCTGCAGCTAGTTACTAAACTGTGGGCACTGAGAAATAGGCAACCCATACCTGCCTCAAACTGAGCCAAAGGTACTGCTGGCCTCGCGAAAGCACAACCAGGCGCTGAGAGCAGGGTGACAGCACAGCTTTGGAAGGCAGGGAGAGTGAGGAGAGGAGAGAGGCACGTTCGCACCCTAGGGTTCACACCACGGCTTGGGAAGCCTCTGGGCCGAGCCTGAATTTAAAGCGGGAAAGGTAGGGGGCAGAGATTTTAACTAGCATACTGAGCCTTTCAGTCTCACGGCAGCACTAAGAAATTAATATTATTCATCCCGTCTTAAAACCCAGGGACTGAGGGTGAAAGAAGCAAAGAAGCGCTTCCCAGGGCTCACGCCCGACGCCTGGGATGGGGTAGAGCCGGGGCCGGGCTGCACCGCGTTCCTGGAGGGGAGAAGAGCCCGGCTGCGGTACCGAAATCCAGGCCTGGGTGAGGCGCCAGCCCAGGCTGCCAGCAGCGGAAAGAGAAGGGGGGGAGGGTGGTCCTCGGTGTCGCGCGGCCCTAGCTGGTGGTAGGTCGGCGCGGACACCAGAGCTGGAAGCCAAACACAAGACAGTTGGCGAGAAGCGCCAGCCCCCTCCGCCAGCCTACTCGCTGCGGGGAGGGGTTTCTCACGCCCCCTGCTCCTGGGTGACTGCACCGGAGGTCGGAAGGAAGCGGGGCGAAGGATGAGTCATCCCGCCTAATTCCTCCTTCCCGGGCCCTCGCCTCCGCACGCCGGCCCCCTCCCGAGATCCTGCAGCCGGGAGCGAAGACTCGCTCATCCAGAGTCAGCTGCGAAACCCCCCTGGCCTGCAGAAGAGAGGAGAAGGACGGGGCGCGTGGCCAATGAGAGCTTCGCTCTCTCGCCGCCGTCCAATGGGCCGCTGTTTACAGGGCAGGGCGGGACTAGGAGGGGGCGTTCCGGGGCTGGCGCGCGGCGTCGCGGTTCTTTGGCTCACAGACAGAGTGGCTTGGAGAGAAAGCGCCTCCCGGGGTGTCCGTGCCCAGGCGACGCGGGAAGGCGCCACCACCACCGCCGCCGCTGGCCAAGGTGCTGGAGACGAGACGCCGTCGGCCGCTTCACCAGCTCAGGCAACCGTTGCAGCCGCTGCTGCCTCGCTCCCAGCCCGGTCCTCATGGAAGAGATGGAAGAAGAGTTAAAATGCCCTGTGTGCGGCTCCTTCTATCGGGAGCCCATCATCCTGCCCTGCTCTCACAATTTATGTCAAGCGTGCGCCCGCAACATCCTGGTACAGACCCCGGAGTCTGAGTCCCCCCAGAGCCGTCGGGCCTCGGGCTCTGGGGTCTCCGACTATGACTATCTGGACCTGGACAAGATGAGCCTGTACAGCGAAGCAGACAGCGGCTATGGTTCCTACGGGGGCTTCGCCAGTGCCCCCACTACGCCGTGCCAGAAGTCCCCCAACGGCGTCCGCGTGTTCCCGCCGGCTATGCCGCCACCGGCCACCCATCTGTCACCGGCCTTGGCCCCGGTGCCCCGCAACTCCTGTATCACCTGTCCCCAGTGCCACCGCAGCCTCATACTGGATGACCGGGGGCTCCGCGGCTTCCCCAAGAACCGCGTCCTGGAAGGGGTAATTGACCGCTACCAACAGAGCAAAGCCGCAGCCCTCAAGTGCCAGCTCTGCGAGAAGGCGCCTAAGGAGGCCACCGTCATGTGCGAACAGTGCGATGTCTTCTACTGCGATCCGTGCCGCCTGCGCTGCCACCCGCCCCGAGGGCCCCTAGCCAAGCACCGCCTGGTGCCCCCGGCCCAGGGCCGCGTGAGCCGGCGGCTGAGCCCGCGCAAGGTATCCACCTGCACAGATCACGAGCTGGAGAACCACAGCATGTATTGCGTGCAGTGCAAGATGCCTGTGTGCTACCAGTGCTTGGAGGAGGGCAAACACTCCAGCCACGAAGTCAAAGCTCTGGGGGCCATGTGGAAACTGCACAAGGTGAGTCCTTAAAAAAAAAAGAAAAAAAAAAAAAACACCCCTAACTCCCTGCGCCTCGGATCCTCCGGTTTTGCAGCAGACGGTCTCCTCTTTGCGCAAGTGCATCCCAGCGGGGGCGCAATGCAGGTCCTCCTATATTTGCTTCCCCCGTCTGGTGCACTGCAGAAGTGCAGGGGGACCTTAAACCGAGAGCTGGGGAGCCGAATATCCCTAGAGTTGTTGCGGGGATGCCTTAGAGCGGGTCTCCCCGGGGGCGCCGCCTAGCACAGGGCGCCCCCTCTCCGCTGCGGAGACGCAGCTTGTGGCCGCCGCCAGCTTGCTGGAAAGCGCGGCGTAACCCCGCCAGTGCCCGGGGCTGCCAGGAACGCTTCAGGGCAGATGCGGCTGCGGTCCACAGGGACCGGGTGGGGGCGGTGAGGCGGCGCGGAACGCGGAAAGGCTGGAGCTGCGGGATAGGCGGGCGCGGTGATTCGCGGCGGGGGCGGGGAGAACTCCGCGGGCGGAATACTGATGAGTCTGCGCTGCCCCAAACTTGGGAGTCTGCGCTGGAGCGGATGCGGGACCTGGTGCTTTGCCCCCAGGAGTGGGGAGTGTAGCGAGGGGAAAGAAAAATCCTGTGGTGGCTACGGCAACCAGGCTTGAGGGCTTCGGGCCCTGACCCTCCCCAGGCTAGGGACCTGGGGCTGAAGTAGCAGGACCAGAGGCTTCTGCGTGCTCTAGGCCTGAAAGCTGCGCAGGTGCGTCTCCCAGGGTACCCCGTGCTCCCAACCACCACGTACCCGTTGGTCTAGGATTCAACCCTTTTCCCCTTTCAGTAGTTGTCCTAGCAAGCTTTCAGGCACCTGTTACCATCGGATTTATCTTTCTGATCTCTTTTGATGGCACCTCCACCAAAACTAGCTTCAAGAAGAGTGCCTTTAACAACATTTAGGTCATGCCACTCCTCTGCTCAGAATCCTCCAAACGTCCATTTCTTAGACGGTCCCTGGAATGGCCCACCACGACCTGCTTGACCTGTTCACATTTGGTCTCATCGACCTTATTTCCTCCCACTCTTCCCCTCTGCTCCAGTTACACTGTCCCCTAACCAACACCAGACACATTTCCGGCCCCTGGGCCTTTGCATTTGATGTTTCTTCAACCTGGGACAGCCTTACCCAAAACCCTGTATTGGAATGGCTCACTCTCTTCCCTCCTTAAGATTGTCGCTCACGTGTCACCTTTGCCAGTCCCTTCTGGCCACAGTTGCCGCCACTCCTCTCAGCCACCACTAACTGGCATGCTGTATATTTTAATTATCCTGTTATTTTTGTATTTATTTATTGCTCCCCTCCTCACACACTAGAAAATAAGCTTCATGAGGAGAAAGATCTTGATAATGTTATGCCCACCCTGCTTAGAAGGAAGGGAACCACTCTTGAGGAGATGTGTATAAATTGCACTTTTAATTTTTTTAAGATTAAAAAAATGTTTATTTTGAGAGAGAGCAAGACTGTGAGCAGGGAAGGCGCAGAGAGAGAGGGAGAGAGAGAATCTCAAGGAGGCTCCCTGCTGTCAGTACAGAGTTGGACTTGGGGCTCAATTCCAGGAACCTTGAGATCATGATCTGCCCTGAAATCAAGCGTTGGTAGCTTAACTCACTGAGCCACCCAGGTGCCCCATTCTAATTTTAAATAATTCACTTTGTTGGAGATGCAAAGGGTAAGACAGGAGTTCAGGATTGTTGTAAAGAGATTTTCTTCACATCATTGAGTTGCAAGCCCAAAGATCAGGCAGTGCTCAGGCCTCCTCTGTGCCCCACTAAGGATTTCCCAGCATTGCTTGGAGACCAGAAAGACTAGCCTTTGAGAGAAACGATGGGGTTAAGGCTGGAACATTGATATTTTATTTACAACAAGAAAAGAAATAAGGTATCACTGTTTTCAGCCATCAGGGAGGTTTTCTCAATTCAGTATTAATTGAATGTGACCTGTGTTTACAGTCATTTGTGTTCTCACATGTAACCTATTACATCTTATCTGTACTGATGAAAATCTAAATCAGCACAAATCTGAGCCCTACTAGGCACATGCCACTATTTTGAAGACACTTCAATTGAAAATTGTTAACGATACTTAATTTTGAAAGTTTTCAAAACTTTAGTTTGCCGCCAATCTTTTCTTCATGTTATGATTTCACTCTTAAACTGCTAACTACAGCCTCTTTTAAATTACCCTTCAAAACTACCCTTGGAACTAAGAAATTAATCTCCCTGTCTGAAAAAAGAACTTAGAGTCACAGGCTAATTAGGATGGTCAAACCACAGCATTATTTTTCTGTGACGGAGAGCCTATATACTTTATCCATTAAGACCAAAAGCAACCTTTCATCTTTGTCAAACCCTGTGTAGATTTGAAATGTTAAATCATTCGTTTTATGAGAAATGGAATTTGTGAGTAGACACTGGTGTGGACTGAGTTGAAATTTGGATGTCTGTTAAAAAACCAATAATGTCAAAGACCTTGAGACATAAGTAGGCTAGAAAAGGAAGGTTAGTTCATTGCGGGGGGGAGGGGGGCAGGGAGAACACTTCTTCTCTGATCTATTGCACATTTTTTCCAAAATAGTGAATATGTATAATTTTTGTTCAGTCAATATCAGGATCATTAAACTGCCAAAAATAAATAAATAAATAAATAAATAAATAAGGCACAAAGATGACAGATTTTAACATTTGCTTATCATCTTAGATGAACAACAAGCATTACTCACCCATCTTATCTTCTTAATAAAGTAATTAATGTGTTAATACTAAATTTTCCCATATAGTCTCCTTATGCTCTGTTTCCACAAAAGCTCATAGGCCAGAATTTCTATGCCCTTCAAAACAATGGAAAGCAAAGAATTACATTAAGTAGTTTTCCCAAAGTCAGGCAAGTAGTTATCAACACAGGTTATTACTAGACCCAAAAGTTTTCATTAATGTTCTACTGTATTAATTAGTCATTTCTAGTGATTAAAATTCTATGAATAAGTATTTCCCTCAAGGACTAAATCATCATCTTATACATTAAAGCAAAATGGCTGAAGTTTATTTTTAGAGGCTTTAAAAACAACTGGTTGAATCTCATTAGTTGTCAATTGACCAAATTAAAATACTTCTCACATGTGTATGGCCTTCAAAATCCATGAAAAATAATACTGCCTTATAAGAAAAATGTCTGGTAACAATTTATATTTAGTACCAGCATTTGCTAGGTTATTTTACCCAAGTTAGGCTGGTATGAAGAATTGCTACACAAAAAAATAATTTTGTAGATACTTTCAAATAGGCAATTGGAACCACTGTTACTGCTTTGTATTTTTAGCAATTCACATTTCTAAATCTAACATCCTCCTTGAATTCTTGGTATATTTTATCAATCACTGAATCAGTAATATATTTGTAACTGTTCTTTTGTATTTGTGCAGTTGAGCAAGGATTTTCTTTTCCTTTCTATACTATCTACTCTGAATCTTGTTTCAAATGTTATTTTTCTCTTACCTTCTTTTTTTTAATGAAAATTTGCAATTTAGGCTGCATTTTAAAATAAACTGTCAGTGCTTTAATTTTCAAACTATTCTGGAAAACAAATATCTGCTTTGTAGTATGTTGGCATCTCATCAAATATGTGTGTAGCAAAGTGTGTCATTTAATATAACTAAAATGATATTCAGTTAACTATAAGCAGTAAACACAGTATAATCTAGATGTTCCTATGGTAAATATAATAGGTAGCAGATATTCATGTTTTTTATATTTTTAGACTTTACTTCTAGGACAGTCAGAACATTCTGTGCACAGTGTTACAGATATTGAGGAGAATGTATCAGAGAAGTCAGTTGTTCTTTGTACCAAGGCATAATAGAAATAGCTAGATGACAAGAGATCCCATTCCAGACCTGATGCTGCCACTTACTTGCCAAGAGCTTGAAGCAAGTCTTACAACTTCTATGCTTCCTACCCACAAAACTATACTTGTGGAAATATTTTGAAAAACTAATTTAAATGTTTATTCATTTCAGTTTGGCACGAGAGAAAGTTTTGTGTAAAACAGAAGTTACTGTCTCACTAGTCAACAATTATTGCATAAAAATCTCATGCCCTAATTTTGGAGACTTTGCTCACTCCTTTCAGAGCACGGGATGCAGTAAAAGGCTTCTCTTGAGGGTGGCCTGAAAGACTGAGCCATACCCTCGTGGGTGGTGGGGGGGGGAGGTTCAGAGAATACTCAGTTGAATTAAGCTCAAGGAATGAAAACACTACACAAAGATTTATGTATATAGTAAACAAAGGGATTTTATTTTTCAATAACAAAGCTAAAGTGATAATTGATAGGAGTCCGTTGTTTCAGATTCTCCAGTGAAGATAGTGTTATCACTCTGAAGTAGCAGAAATTGTTCTTCCTGTATATACCATGAAACAATGCTATTAATTGATATTTCAGGTTAAGTCGCAGTTTGCATAAAGTAAGAGAAAACTATCATAGCTATCTGTTATTGACTAATAATAATACACAGTCAAAAATTATCCTTACTTTCAGTGCAGTAAATTCTCTCATCTAAGCATTTCTCAAAGTGTGTGCATGCATACAACTCAACCTTGGCACAGGGGAGGAAAGAACCCATTACATGGTAAAAAGAACAAAATCGTTCTAAATAATATCATTGTTATCAATTTTATCAGGGACTCTTGGTTATAAGGAACAGAACACCCACTTAAGTGATCTCAGAGGATTTCATGGGTATGAAACAAAATCAAGTTTCAAGGAGGACAAGCTGAAAAACTAGAAACTAAGTTTATTCTCTGTATCAGTCAGGCTAGACTAAATTATGCTACAGTAACCACTTCCTAATCTCCGTGAATTATAAGGCAGTATATAATTTCTTACCTCAGTGCCCACTGAGAATCAGCTGTGGCCCTTCTCCACATCTTCTTATTCTTGAACTTCAGCTGAAACAGCATGTTTGGAACATGCCAACCTTACCATAGAGGGAAGACAGCAAAGCAGAACTACTCAATAGCACCTGAAGTTTCTACTCAGATGTGGCGTTTCGCCTCTGCTTATATTCCATTGGCTAAAACAAGTCATGTGGCCATGCCTGATGTCCCTGCTGCGGGCAATACACTCTTCCAACAGAGAGAGGCATCAGAAAAGGACCCTATAGAGGGGGGCAGAGGATATTTTGGACAAATAATAAAAATCTGCCACATGCTCAACTCCCTCATTCTGTCTCTTACAGTGGTCCTCTTTGGCCTGAACAAGGCCTGACAAGAGTCCTCCAGCCCCAACTCAGAATGACATTTCAGTGTAAGTGTTCACTGTCATCTGGATAGAGTCTCTGTCTCTTTCCATTTTCAAGTTTAGAGAAAGAATCTGATTAGCTCAACTTGAGTGAGGTATTTCCTGATGGTGCTCCAGGTCATGACCCCACCCCTTTGGTGAGGTGGATGCAGAAGACTAGAGTGAGGCACTCACCTCACGTGCAAAATTTAAGGGGGCACCAAACCTCAGTAATTCGGGGGTGCCTGGGTGGCTCAGTCAGTTAAGCATCCAACTTCAGCTCAGGTCATGATCTCTCAGTCAGTGAGTTCGGGTCCTGCATCGGGCTCAGTCCTGACAGCTCAGAGCCTGGAGCCTGCTTCGGATTCTGTGTCTCCCTCTCTCTCTGCCCCTCCCCTGCTCATGCTGTCTCTCCCTCCATCTCAAAAATAAATAAACATTTAAAAAATTTCAAACAGTAATCAAGACACAAAATATTATAATACAATATCTTAAACAATAAAAATTAATGCAAAAAATCCATGATGGACAACATATCAACATTTTAAATAAAGACAAAGTCAGGGGGGCACCTGGGTGGCTCAGTTGGTTGAGCGTCCAACTTCGGCTCAGGTTATGATCTCATGGTTATGATCTCACGGTTTGTGGGTTTGAGGCCTGCATCAGGCTCTGTGCTGACAGCTCAGAGCCTGGAGCCTGCTTCAGATCCTGTGTCTCCCTCGCTCTCTGCCCCTCCCCCACTCACACTCTGTCTCTCTCTCAAAGACAAATAAACGTTTTAAAACATTTTAAAAGAATAAAGGCAAGGTCAGTAACAGTGCCATGTTGAGCCATATTGGAGCCTGTGTCAAAAGGAAATATCAGTAATATTGGTCCTCCCTTTGTTTAATATTTTGACCTTTTGTTCTTCATAGATTCTTTGCATTAATTTTTACTTTTAAAAAATACTGCATTAAAATAGTATTAATGTTGATGACTGAGGTTTTTGGCACTCCCTTAAATTCTACACCGGAGGCGAGTGCCTCACTCCCTATCCCCCCTCCCCCATCCCCAGTCCCAGCCCTGATGGACAGAGGAAAACTCCAGGCAGAAGGCCTTTGAGAGCAGCGGGGGCATGGAGGCACCGACTAGTACCTCTTGTGCAGTCTGAGAGGAAACCCTTCTGGGTGCAGAAGAAAGCCCCTTTGCTCTCCTTGGATCTTCTGCATTCTAGCTGCAGCACTAATCTCTTGAGCTGCTTTGAAGGTGAAGCAAGAGTTGATGATGATGAAAAAGAAGACAAAGAAGTGTAGCAAACACCACAGATGTAGCTCACTGCTTCCTCTCCCCAGCAGTGTTCCACCACCAAAGTGATATGTGTTGTTATTACTATTATATTACTATATGTTATGGTGAATGTAGACACATCAGAGCAAAGCAGTTTCTGACTTGACTTATGTATGAGCGGAGGAAGGAGGACAGAAGGTGCCAAAGCATGATTTTGGACTAACGTTGGGTACCTCTTTTAAAGTATGTAGTTGGGTTGGGAGTGGGAGAAAAATAAATTCATATAGTTTCATGTCAATAATTGCAGCTACTTATATAGAAGGAAAAAAGAGCTTTAGTAACCATGGAGTTCAGTGTTTTGTGTTTTTTGTCTTTTAGCCTCATAACAGCACTATTCTTCTTGCCCTAGTTAAATGCTTCCCTCACCACCAGTTCCTACCGCTGCCCAGTGCCTGCGATTCTGGTGGGGTTGCCAATCCAACGCCCTGCCTTACCTGGCCAGGTGGGAGGGCATGTGACATAGGCCTGGCCAGTCATGACACCCTATCCCTTTGGCCCAAGTGATTCATTTAAAAGATTAGCACATGTCCCAAGCCAGTCCAATCAGCGTCCTTTCTGAGGTTTGTATCTACTGAGTCAGGGACGAGAGCCTTGCTCTTCTCTGGGCTTGCTAATATTACTCAGCTAGAATAATAGAAGCCAGAAGCTGTCTATATCCATGCCTCTTCCACCTACCCTGTAAGTAGAAGAAAATAAGGCAACCCACAGAAACACAGAGCTGAGAAATGGAGAGAGAATTCGGAGAACAGTATTTGAGCTTCTGGAACCTGTCATGACTGAGGCCAGCTGACCCCTCTTGCCTTTTGAGTTACTGAGCCAAGAGACCTCCCTCCTTTTTTGCATTAGCTAGTTTGTGTCAGTTTTCAGCCACTTTCAACTGAGAAGTCCTAACTTATAAACACAAATTAACACATGTGAACATTTGTGTTTGAAGATACTAATTCTTACTCATTCTAGATATTGTCTCTAGAATATTATATTCTGATGCCAAAAATACAAACGGAAAGCACTTTTGATTTAATGAAGCAGGAATCATGTGATGTTTAATCTAACACTGTCTACCCATTCGCTGCTGTGTAGTCTGTACTAGCCTATTGGCTGTTTTCCTCTATTCTTATTGAGGGGTTGCTTACAAAGAAGCGTAAGCGTAAGGAAATTTCTTTTTTACCAACTTTAAATTACTTGATGTATGTGGTGATGATACTGTCAAGGGCAACAGGCTGGACAGGGAGATTTTGAAATCAATAATCAATTTTATTTTTTTTCCAAAGTCAAGAAACCTCTGAAAACATACATGTTGCTTTGACCCGTTCTCTAGGTCAGAGTTTCTCAAACTGTGTTCCCTCAAAGTTTCCGTGATTAAATAATTTTGAGACACTCCACTCTACATGTGCTCCAGATGGTCCACATTGTACATTATTATAACAATGTGCTGACCCATTCGGCAGCAAAAAAAACCCTGCTTGATTTAATCTAGAAATTTCTAAACTTATTTGTCTTTGGAAACTTTTTTTTTTTCATTTTACTTCCAGACTTATTGTGATACTATTGACATACAGCCTATGGAAGTTAAAGGTGTACAAAGTGATGATTTGATACGTGTATATATTGTGAAATGATTGCCACAGCAAGGTTTGTTAGCACATCCATCCGCTCACACAAGTGCCTTTTGTATGTGTGTGGCGATAACTTTTAAGAATTACACTCTGGGGGTGCCTCGGCTCAGTCAGTTAGACATCCAACTCCTAGTTTCGCTCAGGTCATGATCTCGCGTTCATGGGTTCAAGCCCCACATTGGGTTCTATGCTGACAGCATGGATCTTGCTTGGGATTCTCTCTCTCTCCCCTTCTCTTTCTCTGTCTGTCTCTCTCTCTCTCTCTCTCTGTCTCACTCTCTCTAAATAAACATTAAAAAAAAAGATTTACACTCTCAGCTTTCAAGTATATAATACTGTATTGTAAATTATAGTCATCATGTTATATTAGATCCCTAGAACGTGTTCATGTTATAGCTGGAAATTTGTACCTTTTGACTAACATCTGTCCATTTACCCAACCCCCAGCTCTTGACAACCACCATTCTATTCTCTATTTCTTTGGGTTCAGCTTTTTTAGATTCCACATATAAGTGAGAACATAGAGTATTTGTCTTTCTCTGGCTTATAACCTCTAAGGTCCATCCATGTTGTTGCAAAAGGCAGACTTTCCTTTTTTTTTTTTTTTTTGGCTGAATAATAGTCCTCTGTGTACATATACCACATTTTCTTTATCCATTCATCTGTTGATGGACACTTAAGTTGTAGAACCTCTTTTTTAATGCCAAACAAGTTTGGGAAACACTGTTCTAGACAATGATAAGCCAGTAGCAAAGTAAGTTTCTTGTGTATGCAGAGTAGACTACTCTAAAACTCTAGTCTATGGATAACTGTTCCAAATAAGACTATCCTTAAACCATATGTTGATTTTTTTTTTTTTTTTGAGAGAGAGAGAGAGAGAGCAAGCAAACAATCAGGGGAGGGGCAGAGGAAGAGGGAGAAAAAATCTTAAGCAGGCTCCATGCCCAATGCAGAGCCTGACACAGCACTTGATCTCATAGCCATGAGATCATGACCTGAGCCAAAATCAAGAGACAGACGCTTAACCAACTGAGCCACACAGGCGCCCCTTGTATTAATTCTTAAAACATGTATTAAAAATTAAATTTGGGGTGCCTGGGTGGCTCAGCAGATTAAGCAGCAACTCTTGATTTTGGCTCATGTCATGATCTCACAGTTCATAAGTTCAAGCCCCCCATCTGGCTCTATGCTGACAGTGCAGAGCCTGCTTGAGATATTCTCTCTCTCTCTCTCTCTCTCTCTCTCTCTCTCTCTCTCCCTCAAAATAAATGACCATTTAAAAAGTTAAGTTTATGTTATTTTTTTAATTATTTTTAATGTTTATTTTTGAGAGAGAGAGAGAGAGAATTGAGCAGGGGAGGGCAGAGAGAGAGGGAGACACAGAATCTGAAGCAGGCTCCAGGCTCTGAACTGTCAGCATAGAGCCTGATGCATGGCTTGAACTCAACGGACTGTAAGATCATGACCTGAGCCGAAGTCGACTGCTTAACCAACTGAGCCACCCAGGCACCCCTATGTTATTCTTTAAATATTAAAGTTAAAGATAGAGGTAAAAGCAATTAATGTAAATTTTATAGTATTTATATACATATGTTCAGTATATGTTGCTTTCCTTTGTATTGTAAATAACTGAAAAATTATTTTAGGTATCAGTAATACTAATGTAATATAACTAGAAATAATGGCTTTGATCCACTTTGACTATTTTTAGGCATTGGGTACATGATGCCAAGTGACTTATTTGACTGAGTTTGTCATTAAATTGTGGTAGACATAAATAGATTGTTTTAAAGTACTTATGATAAAGCAAAAAACGATAATTAAAAGTTTAAACTCTAAAGTTGCTTCTGTGACAGCATATCACAACAATTTATGAAAGTTAAAAGAGCAGTGCTTGACTGTTATATTCTAGGCTTTGCTAATATTTTCAAAATGACATTTGGAGTCAATTTGTAACCTTGGAAGAAGAGTTAGCTATAAAATGGCCCCCAGCAGTGTACCTATATTATTAGAGACCATCTAGGCTTTGTCAGCAGTGTGTCTAATTAATCCCAAAAGACATCTCAAAACCAAAAACACTTCCCTGCAGTGTTCTCACAGCAGTTTTATCCCAACCCCAAACTGGACCCTTGTCTGAAACTCAGAGTGAGATTATTCAGAAAAACCCAAGCAGAATACACAGAATGCACTTGACACATCGTCAGGGAAATCATCACAATTTCACTTCACTTTTGTTCAGCCCTGGCATTGTCATCTTGTTAACATTGATGGCTTATGGTGCAGCATTTTGGCCACGGATCCAGCCATACTCCCATCTGCCTAAGTTACCTCTTCCTTCTCGACCCGCATGGTCTTCCAGTTTCCCCACAGAGCCATCTCCCAGTCCAGCAGCCCTGCCCTCCAGCATTTTTTAAAACTCAACCTTCAGACCAGCTGAGCTGGCCCTGACCTTCCCACTAGCCCCAACCCACCAGCCAGCCAGAAGCTCAGTGCTGCTCTCATTCCACCAGAGTCACCCCTGCACCTGCACCACTCCCACCCCAGCTGGGTTTAATTACACTTTTTTTTCCTCAACTGTAGAGTTTTTTTCTTCATTTTGACTGACTCATTTTAAGCTGAAAAAGCAAGAAAACTTGTCTTGAGTTTCTAATCATGAATAAATAAGCATCACCGACTCTTCTCTCTTCCTCAACATGCCTGTCTCTAGAGACTCATCTACTCCATGGT
This sequence comes from Puma concolor, assembly GCF_028749965.1. NCBI lineage: Eukaryota > Metazoa > Chordata > Mammalia > Carnivora > Felidae > Puma > Puma concolor. The sequence goes on from NC_141672.1 coordinate 49,816,672, forward strand.
CTCACCTCTCACTTGCACCTGAATGTCTGAACCACCCATCAGTCTCATTCCCTTTCCCAACGTGTTCCCAAACTCTCTTCTGTCTTCTTTCCACACCCCTCCACAGCTCCCATCTCTGTGTTCCAACACTGAGCATCTCCCAATGTATTACAATTGCATATGTTAGAATCTTCCACTGGACCCTACTAACTCAAAGTCTCAAAGTTTCTTAATATGCCCTTGTTTCCTCCATTAATGCACTTAGTAGATATTTGAGAAGGTTTAATGAAGAAAAGAGTCAATTAACAGATGAACGATTAGCAAATATTCCAATATTTTAAGTTTTTCATATTAGTCTGACAATAATAATTAAATTTGAAAACCTTCTATTTTATACTTTTGTTTAAAATTTACTGAGCACTTACTACATGACAGGAACTGTTCTAAGCCATGTCCAAGCACTTTCTCACTTAATCTTCAGAATTCACACATCTTCCTATGAGAAAACTGGGGCACAGAAAGATGATAAAGTTGTACCAGCTGTAAGTGTCAGGGCCAGGGTTTGAATCCAAGCTGTCTGACTTCAGAGCTCATGTATTTAACTGCTATCTGTCCTGCCCTCTGATAATCACAGGAAACACATGTCCTATAAAGCACTGTTTTATGATGCTGCAAATTATAATGGCATAAACAAATAACTGAATTCCTTTAGTTCTCATGTATGAAAATTACTGAGCAATTAAGTAATTTGTCTCCTAAGTTTCCTGGTGATAAGGTAAATTTAAAAAGAAAAATATGGGGCAGAGAGAAAGGAAAGACAAATATGTTGAGTATTCCATAGACCAGACTATCAGAGGTGCACTGGGTAGGCCAGATTACCCTGGGAGGGCTCTGTCCCGCCTCCTTGTCCAAACCAATCAAGCAACAGGCAGGCAGTGGGGTTCTATCAGCTCAGCCACTGATTCATTGTCCTCTTATAACAAAATAATCATCTTAAAATTTTTATAGACAGAAATAACATAAAAGATTAAGTTGAGGTTTTTTGGCATTTTCAGTATCTTTATTTCTGCAGCTTTAAAACATTTACAAGTCTATCTTGGAAAACACAAAACTATGCTTAAACCCATAAGCGCGTGTCTGCTCTGTTTTCTTGGACCTTTTGCTGAGGTGGTTAAAAGAAAATACATACATTCCTTTTCGAGAATATACACCTGGCCTGCCTTTTCCATAAGTATGAAAAGGAATATATGAATTGGAAAAGCCTATTGTTTTCAAGAATGGGTTTAAGCACTGCCAAATAAAATTTGTTTTTTATAAGCCTTGCATAGAGCCAGAACTGTGCATTTTATACTAATAGCTCTGGTCAAAGAAGAAACTGTTCCTTAAAGAATTAGCTTCAGAAGTAGAATGCTTAACATTGTTCTTTGGTGTGGGAATAGCCACCTTCTGTCATTAGCCAGTACACATAGATGGTTAATTCTCATTGACTGCTGATTTATTCATGTGAAGCTGCCTTTCCAGCCAGATAGCATCAATTCAGCTTTATTGAGATTTTTGTTCACCCTCTCTTTACTCTTACTTTGCTTGCAGCTTGCATTTTAAGAAGCAACTGTTTGACACCAAATACTACTCTCTCCTGTGCTCCAGGAAAAGCCTGGGACAGGGCCATGCTGCTCTGACCTATGCTGTATGCCAGTCTAAGACATTATCTAATCTCTGAAAAAGCAGGTTGCAGAGAGAAGTAAATGTGAATATGGGGGGATTAAACAGTTTCTTCCTAAGGCAGGTCTTCTTAATGGGCTTTTTGATTCTGTAGGGAGAAAATGCTTGGAAGGTCAAAAATATACAGGCTCAACTGTAATTACAGCTCACCCAAAGCCAAAGGAAAATAACTCTATATTCTATCCTTTTTTACTGCTTCTACCTTAATTTCTGTTCATCACTACAAAACACCAACAACTGATTTTACTATAGATATATGTGGTACATTTACATGGTATTCCTGATGATGTTTATGCCATCACCTGGACACAGGTTCATGATAAAATGGATAACTTGATAAAATGGTGTTGCCTGTGTCATCCTTACTCCTACATCTATGAAATGGTATCCCAAGAGCACTAGTCACAAAAAATCAAATGTAAAGTTGGACTTCCATCCAATCTAATAAATCTTACATGGTGCGAATAAATCTGTGGTGCTTTTAACAAGCAGACGTTATTGATTTCATTGACCATCAATCATCTGGCCAGACTTAGCAAGGAAATATAAATAGCTTCCAACACACAGTTCAATACAGTGTGAAGAAGCTTGATGTTTACATTCAACTCATGTTATCTGGCTACCTTCTGCCATTAAGGAAGCAAATCTTCTAGTAGTGGAATGAAAATATTGCTCAGCATTAAATAAAATTTTCTCTAACTTTCTATCTTGAGAGACAAGAAATATGGAATACAGAAACTTGGACAAGCACTGAATTTCCAGGCTGGCTTCAATAAGCATAATAAGCAAGGGCACCTGGGGTAACTACCCTTCTGTTACAGTTCAAAACTGTCACCTTTCTACCTAGACTTAGGTAGAATCCATGTCCATGAGGAAGACATAGATTTCTGATTGCTCTGGTTATCTCATAGAAACTTAACAGAATACCATAGGGGAAGGGAAGGGGAAAAATAATTTCAAACAAAGAGGGAGGCAAACCATAAGAGACTCTTATACAGAGAACAAGCTAAGGGTTGTTCTTAGGGGGGGCAGGGGAGGGAAGAAATGGGTGATGGGCACTTATTGGGATGAGCACTGAGTGTTGTATACAAGTGATGAATCACAGGAATCTACCCACAAAACCAAGAGCACAGTGTATATACTGTATGTTAGCTAACTTAACAATAAATTGTGTATAAAAAAAATGTTGTAGAAAAGTGAAGTCCAGTTAGGTAGATCTAAAACATACTAGTAAATATTGGTGTTGGTTGGCAAATCAACACATAAATATTTTACATTAATTAAAAAATACATCAAACCAAAGAGAAAGTCCATGCTTCTAGCATTGACAATGTCCTTGATTGTTGATTTCCAAAAAGGCTGTACCATCTTACATTCCTACCAGCAATATATAAGGGATCCAATTTCTCCATATTTTCACCAACACTTTTTGTTTACAGCCATCCTAGTGGCTGCAAAAGGATATCTCATGTGGTCTTGATTTGCAATTCTCTAATGACTGGTGATATTAAACATCTTTTCATGTGCTCATTGGCTGTTTTTCTATCTTTTGTAGAGAAATGTCTATTCAAATCCTTTGCCATTTTTATTTGGGTTATTTCTCCTTTATTGTTGAGTTGTAAGAGAGCTTTTATATATTCTGGACACTGATTCACTCATTTAAAATGGAAGGGACAGGGGCGCCTGGGTGGCGCAGTCAGTTAAAGCGTCCGACTTCAGCCAGGTCACGATCTCGCGGTCCGTGAGTTCGAGCCCCGCGTCAGGCTCTGGGCTGATGGCTCGGAGCCTGGAGCCTGTTTCCGATTCTGTGTCTCCCTCTCTTCTGGCCCTCCCCCGTTCATGCTCTGTCTCTCTCTGTCCCAAAAATAAATAAAAAACGTTGAAAAAAAATTAAAAAAAAAAAAATGGAAGGGACAGTGATGTGAGCCTCTCTTCTCTCAAAGACACAGAAAGTAAAAAGCAGACACAGCACTGAGTATGAGGAAAAACTTGTCAGGCCCACCAGGACCTGCTGCTAATTTCTTGCCCAATAACCTCTATCAGCCAATTCTGGTAGAGCTTATCTGAGCTCTGCCTCAGAATTGGCTCCTGACGAATAGGAAACATGGAAAAGTAGTAGGAGGAAATAATTTGGTTATCAAGGTACCTGGATATGGTGGCCGTACCTCCTCCTCAACTTGAGTTACACTTGTGCCAACTTTGGTGGTGATATTCACTCATATATTATCAAGTTTCAGTGATGCTATGTTTTCTGTTATTTATAGGTTATCAACATGGTATTAAAAAAATTGGGGCGCCTGGGTGGCGCAGTCGGTTAAGCGTCCGACTTCAGCCAGGTCACGATCTCGCGGTCCGTGAGTTCGAGCCCCGCGTCGGGCTCTGGGCTGATGGCTCAGAGCCTGGAGCCTGTTTCCGATTCTGTGTCTCCCTCTCTCTCTGCCCCTCCCCCGTTCATGCTCTGTCTCTCTCTGTCCCAAAAATAAATAAACGTTGAAAAAAAAATTTAAAAAAAAAAATTACCATCACCTTAGGGTGTCAAGATGGTGGATTCTTCCCCTATATTTGAGAGTTATAAGTTGATAGAATTGAGACACTAGATGTTTGAGATCACTTTCTAACCCCCTCCAAAATCAAAGGTGCAAATCCCAGAACACTTCAGTAAATTGCCAAAATCACACAGCATGTATTATCAAAAACAAAACAAGAAAACAAAACAAAAACAAAAAATGTTGATTTCTTAGAACTTACATTAAGAATTCTGAACATCCCAGGACCTGTTTTCAGTTGCTTCTGTGTGTGTGTGTGTGTGTGTGTGTGTGTGTGTGTGTGTTCAGTGAAGGTCAGTGAAAACACCTATTTTCTTTTAGAGGTTCTCCTGTGCCCCCAGATAACTATAATCACGGTTTTCTATACTGCATGATCACAACTATCAAAGTTTATCTTAACTGTGCTGTTCTCTCTTTAAGGGGAAATTGTATGTCTCTATACTATTGAATTAATGTCCCTTCCTTATAAATAAGATATATTTTTTTTAATACTGGCCCTCAGTAGACAGTGCCTTTGCTCAAAGGATCAATCCAATGGAGGAGTTTCAGCATAAAAACTGGAAAGGGAAGAATTTATAGAAAATAAGCTTTGTTTTGTCCCTTACACACAGAGAACTGAAGCATTACAGCATGGCTGTCCCCTTGGATTGGTTGTCTGATTGGGTACTGCCCTAGCCAAAAGTACAAAAGAAGTTTATAGGATGAAGCAAAAGAGAGTCTCCTGTTGCTCTTCTCTCCCGCTCCAGTACACTACTTGACAACTCTGTTGGCACCTTACTGACCACCAGTGCTCTCTATTTCTCCCCTCCCTTCCCACAGTGGTCTCCTGTGAATCTTCTGGTTTCTGCCCACCTGTCTGAAAGCCCAGCTTTGGTTCCAACGTATGTGCCTTTGTTTGGTCATCGCCATGCCTTGCTCTGACCTCTGTGTATCCGTTCTGTTCATCCAGCCCTAGCTAGACTCTTGACGAGCAACTTCTGGGAGTGTCTCTCTGCCCAGCCCTTCTGGCTTGTGCATCCTCTGCCTCCAGCCTGACACTGGCTTTCCTGGCTGGCTTCCTTCCCGGTGAAGGGCCCAGTGCTGACAGCTCCTCAAATCATACCTCACGGGTAGCAGCTTCAGAGCTGGCACTGATCCCAAAAATAGATTACTGTAATGTACTTGGCCCATCACCCGTAATGTTAAAATAAGATTATAACATATACATCTAGGTTGTATAAAAATGCACTCACATAATTCTTTTCATTTGAAACATGCCATAAAATGATTTAACCAAATACAAACACAGAATCTGTTGACATATAGCCACCACTGAAATGTAATATGATAGATATTTAGTGGAACCTGGAAGTTCTACTTACGTTGAAGGCAGAAAGTAAGAAATAACTTACAAATTTCATCTGTAAAATAGGGAAGGAATGAGTTAGTTAGTAGAAGATTATTACTCAATTTGGAGGCTAGCCAGAGACTGGCCAATTACTCTCTTCCAAGTGGAGCCAAATACTTCAATTATATTGTAGTTTTACTCCCATAGGTCTTTTATTTACTTACATGAGAACAGTGTCATCAATTTACCGTTTATATTACTTAATTTGCATATGCTGATGGCTTTTAGGTTATGGTCAATTAAGTTGTCTAAAATTATATGTACAAAAGGTTATTATTGTGAGATAGAGGCCTCAAAAGTTAACCCAGTGTTTTTAGAGAAATTCTTTAATTAGAATGTGTATCTGAAGAGATTGGTATAAAATTCCCATAAATATTATATTTGAAAATTAATTTCATTTAGTATTTATTTGTTCATATCTCATGATTTTCTTCCGGGATTAAGTTACATTTATCAGTGATATACTAAACCCACTACATTCCTTCCTGTCCTGCTGTTTGTTAATCTTCCCAGCCATGTTAAGGAATTTAAATGATCTGTATTCACAACTCCATCCTCACTGTAATTACTGCAAGAACCAATATGGGCTGAGTAAGGCCATTCCTGTTGCTGATTCAAGATTAGGATACTGGTGGTATAGCATGAGACCACTGTCTATTTAGCCGACCCTGTGCTCCAGGTTTATTCAGCTGCCCACGTGGGGAAATTCACACAGTAAGGGAGATTTCCAGTTTGAACACATAAACAAAGCACTTTTATGCCCCAGGAAGAGGACTGGATAATGGTTACACAGATAATGGCGTGTGACCATTTCAATTCCCAAGCACTCCAAGAAGAACTTGTTCTCATAATGTATTAAAACCAAGGTCATGGAACAGCTGTTGCTAGAACAGGATTTGCTGTGTGCACCAATTGCTGTAAGATGTGATTTCATATCAGAGTGTTTTCCACCATGAACTGTTTCTTTTATTTAATAGCAAGGATCATTAGAACTGGGTTAGGAGGGCTTTGTGTATATTGAAGCTGAGACTGAGGGCCGGAACTTAAGTCTGACAGCTCATGAACACCTTACCTCCGACCTTAAAACACCCTGTCAAGGCTCTCATGTCTCCTACAGGAAGCATGAGACTCCTTCCTCCCTGCTCCTAAAAGTAATCGATCATGCAAGCCTCTGTGAAGTTGCCACATCAGTGCTTGCTGGCTGAAGGCAAATGATGACAAGCATTTTGACTCTACATATAAGGCTGGAGAATCTAAGATTCACAGCAAGAATCAGGTAACAAACAATAGAATAATCAGGAGAAACAGGAAATAGAAGAGCATGGCAGAAATGCAAAAATTGGTCTCTGGTTAAACCCTTTTATTGCAAGTGCTAAAATGAGGATTAGAGCCAGAGGACTAGAGCCAGGCTCAAGAGGCTGAAAGCTGTAGTGTGGACTGCCTGCATGCTATCGTGCAGCTCACTGGTATGGGGCCCAAAAAGCTGGGGTCTGTTCCTGGGTCCACTATTATCCAGACAACACAGTGAAGGGTTGAGAACATGGGCCTTAAAGCAGACTGCCTATATTTAACGCCTGGCTTTTCCACTGCTTAGCTGTGAGAACTTAGGTAAGTTACTTGAGCTCTCTGTGCCTCAGTTTTCTCATCTGTAAAATGGAGATAATTATCAGACCATATATAGAGTTGTGCAATCACTGTGTTGTACACCTGAAACTGATGTAACACTATGTGTTAATTATACTAGAATTCTAAAAATTTGCTTTTTAAAAATCACTCCAAAGAGTGTTGTGAGGATGAAAGGTATGTTAGGCACAAAGCCCTAGGAACACAGCTTGGCCAGAATGTGTGCATGATTAATGTGTGCTATTACCTATGAAGTGGGGCTTGAAATTATAGACATAGATATAAATTATATTGTAATTTGTAATTATATATTATGTTTGTGTTATTTATATTACATATTGACTTATTATAAGGAATTGGCTCATGCAGTTGAAGGCTGAAAAGTCTCATGATCTGCAAGCTGGAGACAGAGGAAAGCTAGGGACGTAGTTCAATCTGAGTCTGAAGGCCTGAGAACCAGGGGGGCTGATGGCATAATTCCCAATTCGAGGACAGGAGAAGACCAATGTCCCAGGTCAACAATCAGTTAATGAGAACAAATTCTCCCTTCTTCCACTTTTTGTTCTTTTCAAGCCCTCAATAAACTGGATGATGCCTGTGCACACTGGGAAGGGCAAACTGCTTTCCTCAGTCTACCAATTCACAAGCTAATCTCATCCAGAAACATACTCACAGACACACTCAGAAATAATGTGTAGCCAAAGATATGGGCATTCCATGATCCAGTCAAGTTGACACACAAAATTAACCATCACATTGGTTTTGTCAGAAGTTGACCAAGAGCAATAAGAAATTCAGATAGATCAGATTCCTCCCCACAAAGTTTTGAGAGTTAAGGCAGCTCCGCTGTCTGTATTTGTCCTTTGTTTTTGCCCAGGGCCTGCTCCAAGGCTTCCTGTCTCTCACTCACCTCTTGGTACTTGCAGAGAATTTGGGCAGCAACTTCAAGGAGGGCAGAAAAAATAGAAGAAAGATTGGCAGGCAACAAGTTGCTTCTGAAATGCAGCCCCAAGGAGGCATGTGTTCCTAAACATTTTTTGTAAACCAAACCATATTTTAAATGTACTAAGACATTTCAGTATAAAGAAACCTTTGGTATATACTTTTCAAATGTAAATATCTGTTGTAAAGCCACATTGCCTAGATTCCAGGGCACCAACAAGTTAATAACAGCCTTTTAAATTGTTTCCTAGAAAAGAGCCAAAAAGAACGAGAATTTTAAAAAGAATTGTAAGATATATCCCAATTTCAGCAACATTAACATGGTGTAAGAGTGGTGGTGGGGGTCCATCAAGGAATTGAGAATACTGGCAGCCACGTATAATAGAAAAAGCAGAGCTAGGGGCCTCTGTTTTGATCCTGTATCTACCTCTTGGGCAACCCACTTGACTCCCCTGGACCTCCAGCTTCTCGTGTAGAGGGTAAGGGTGTAGAATTAGATGAGAGCAAAGATCCCTGTCAGTGGTGAATTTAATGGGATCTACATTTATTGATGTTTCTCTGGCCCAGTTCCTGAGAAGAGTTTCTCGGATAAAACTGTCTGCTACCTGCTGCTTGTGCCTTTGTAAAGAGACACTTCAATTTTCCTCTTGTTTCAAGTTTCTCGGCTGGGGCTTCACCATTTGGAAATCAAAGGCAGATGGACCAGATAGCGTTCTCCTTCCATCCCCCTCATTTTGCCCAGGCCTTGGCGGTGCCCCGGGGCTCCAGAGCCACGTGGAGGGCGCTGACAGGTGTAATAGGCAGAGGCAGCTAAGTGGGGAGAGAGGCACCTGCTGCCCAGTTTTGGCCTCTGCTTCTCCATCCTGGGTGGAACAACCCACTGGTGGACCTGTAATGACCCTTGTCTACAGATGATATTCATTGTCATTTCCTTGCAGAGGAAGAAAAGTGTGGGGTGGAGGGGAGTGGTCAAGAAGGAATAAACAAGCTGTTTTTGACTATTTACTTCCTGAAATGAGAGGTAAGATTCTACTGAGAGAGGTAAAAGATGGAAACAAAATGGGTAAATAATGTTTGTGCCTTCTCACACCCCCATCACAGGGATTTTGAAGATTAAGTGTTGATGTGAACCTGACTTCGAGTTCCTTATTTTTTTTAGTTTTTCTTAACACTTATTTATTATTGAGAGACAGAGAGAGACAGAGCATGAGCATGGGAGGGGTAGAGAGAGAGGGAGACGCAGAATCCGAAGCAGGCTCCAGGCTCTGAGCTGTCAGCACAGAGCCCAACGTGGGGCTCAAACTCACAAACTGTGAGATCATGACCTGAGCCCAAGTCAGACCCTTAAGCAACTGAGCCATCCAGACACCCCTTGAGTTCCTTATTTTAAGGAAAGAGTCAGTTGGGTGCTAAACTTCTAAAGGGAATAAGGTATGTTCCTAATTCTTTCTATTTCAAGTGATTATTATTTATGCAGGAGAAATAGATATTTGGGTTTTTGTTTTCATTATCATTGCTGTGATTCAGTGGTGTGCTGTTAAATATGCAAATCCTTGATTTCTAGCATTTGCCAAGGGTGACTTCCAGCTACCCTGACATGAAGGTACTGACCTTGAAGTTGAGAAGAGAGTCAGAACAAGCCAGCTCCAGCACACCACCACTTATTGTTAGTTCTTTTCCTTTATGTCAGACCAGAGGAAGTGCCAAATTGCAAGTTTTCTAAAATTATTTAAGCCTGCAGCTGGAAAAAGAAAAAAAAAAGATATGGTACAGAAATTTTTAGTGTAGAAATCATGAATGTACAGCTCAATGAATTTTCACGAACTAATTACACCTGTGTAATTAGCAAAACTCAAGAAACAATATTATCAGCCCCTGGAAGCCCTCCCCATGCTCCCTTTCAGCCAACAGTCCACCCATCCCTGCCAAGGGTAACCAGTAAGTACCCTGCTTTCTAACTGCATGTTAGTTTTGCCTGGTTTTGTATTTTACGTGAAAGTATTCAGCATGCCCTGCAACATGGCTTCTTTGGCTCATCTTTTTTTATATATATATTTATTTATTCTTGAGAGAGACAGAGACAGAATGTGAGGAGTGGGGGGGGGGGGGGTAGTGCAGAGAGAGAGGGAGACACAGAATCTGAACCAGGCTCCAGGCTCCAAGCTGTCAGCACAGAGCCCGACACAGAGCTCGAACTCACAAGCTGTGAGATCATGACCTGAGCTGAAGTCAGTCACTCAACCAACTGAGCCACCCATACGCCCCTTCTTTGGCTCATCTTTGTGTTTGTTGGATTCATTCACGTCACTGCATGTAGTCTTAGATCATTCTCATTGTTTTATAGTATTTTCTTTTAGGAATGTTCTATAATTTATCCGTTCTACCACTGGTGGTCATTTGGGCAGTTTCAGGTTTTGGCTATTACGAGTAGTGCAGCTGTACACGTTATAGTACATGTCTTTTGGTGCACAAATGTAAGTGATTCTGTCGGTTTTATCTCTAGGAGAGAAATTGCCGGGTCATAGAGTACGCTTATAAGGTCAGCGTTGGTACATTCTGCCAAACAGTGTTCCAAATGGTGATGCCATAGTACATTCCCCCAGTAGTAAACCTCATTGTCACCAACATTTGCTATTGTTTCCATTTTTACTATCCTGGTTGGTATATAACAGTACCACAGTGCTGTGACAACCACACAGTACCATGTATTGAGGACATTTTCGTATGTCTTCTGGTCCTTTGAATATCCTCTTTCATGTGGAGTCTAAGTAATTTGCCCACTTTTCCATTGAGTTGTCTACCTTATTTTTACTTTCTTTTTTTACCCATAAATACTAAAAAACAAAAACAAAAACAAACCCTAGTTCTGAAACAAGCCACTTGTGGGCCAAAGGCGCTAACCAGAAAAGATTTACCTGCTCTGTTTCCTTGTGTAATTTTTTTCTCAACTCAGAGTTTCTCCTACACTGTACATTGCTCTCTATAGGTCTTTACCAGATTTGGGGCTTATTTCATAGCTTCACTTCAAAATAGTGTAAGGTAATTTTAGAGAGAAGGGTTTTTTTAAGAAAAAACAGTGCAAATGCAAATACATTTTCAAAAGTGAGCCATTCTTTCTTACATGAAAGTGAGAGCTATTCAAATAGTCTGTAAGAAAAAAAATAAATTCTAACCTCAATTACTTCAAAAAAGTAATTCTGATTTCATATTAAATGTGAATTTTTTAAAGTTTCCAGAGGTAACGCTTCATTTTCCTTTCTATTATCTCAATAGAAAAACCTTGTTTCTTATCTGTAAGTCCTTTTTTAAAAAACCATGTTCACTAAAAATTGAATTCCTCCTATGTATTGTGTGAGCTTTCTTAGTTTTTTAAATCCTTATTTAGATACAGGAGTGCAATCTATTCATCCAAAACTGATTCTATGGCAAGAATATAGAACATTTTAAAGAATAATTCACAATTTCAGAGATTAAGAAACTTTTCCTGGGTGATTGAATGTGGGTCAAACACACCAAACAGTTTTTTTCATAGAAGCCTAATTGCTTTACCTCCTTCATTATTTTTTATCATGTAACAACATAGGATAAAGTATTAAGACTACTGTTTCAGGAGAGTTAAGTCTCCCCATGAAGAAGAGGAAAGAAATTTCTTAAAATGTTCCAGAAAGAATTGGGGATATTTGCAGAATCACCTGAAGGCCCAGCATTTGCCCCCAAAGGCTAGGCCTGCCTGTCCTGCCACATGTGCCTTTTCACTGCACATGGCTTGGGCAGCCCAGAGCAAAACTGGGAAGAGAAGAAATTTCCCTTCCATGCAGTCTGCTTCTCTTGTCCCTATGCTGTCCCTTCATGGTGCTTCCTCACATTGCTGAGACCAGGACTGGCAAATATAAAGCACCTTGCCATTCCTCTATTCTGGGCCCATGGCAACCACCATTGTCAACCATAGCACTTTTCCCAGTGATTCCAGGTGTAACCCAAATGCAGTCCCAGATTCTTAACACAGTTCACTGGGAGACCAATACCAATCTATCAGAATTGTCATCTGAGATGGTACCTACTTGCCATCACTTTCTTAGACAGTATGACTCCTATTCCATCTTCTGCAGCAGCCCCAAAATATAAGTGTGTTACATTTCCCAAGATTATTTACATTACCTTATATGATGGTTCTTGTTGTCTGAATCTCTGACTCATCATTTTCTATCCTGGTTCAAGACATCTTCGATCTCAGCCAAAAACAAAAACAACAAACACCAAAGGTTTTGAGTCAAATGCCTACAGGGACCAGATGATACAAGCAAGTTTTTCCTATTTAGTCCAGGACAGCAATAGTTTTCACCTTCAGAAAGAAACACATTGTCTCAGTTTTCAAGTAACATGTGGCCCTTAGTCTAACTTTGGCTTATGTACTTTTGAAAAAGGCATACCATTTATTCTCATTATCCATGGTAGCTATGAAGTCACCAAGAGCACTGAATTAGCAAATATTGAACCATTGCTCCTAAGGGAAATTTATGGTTAGGTTCCTGTGAGTTCTTGTCACATTTTTGACAATTGATCAATATATAACCCCGTTTTATGTGTTTTTCTATTTATAGATTCCTTATTTGATACATATTGTTAATTCATTATCATTAAAATCATGGCCAACAGCACTATAACTCATGCCTGAACAAAGCTTATCTAACACATGCATTTTTTCCATAAGGTACATCACAGCTTTCTTGCACTTCTTGCACATCAGGCAGCATTTAAACGCTACCCTTGGGGGTCATTTTAAATAGAAAAATCACCAATGAAGCACAGAAATGCAAAAAAAAATATGGCACTAAATACACCTGAGAAGGATAGTTGTTTACAGTATGAGAGTTGACACAAGAATGAAGTGCACGTACCTCAGCTAGGACGTGTGCATTGGACAACTCAGATTTTCTACTGCTTTGTCCATGAATGACCATGAAAGCACTGTGAGTGTTGATTTTCAGGCCACAAATAAATTTTAGGAAGTAGGCAAATTTACTGATGTAGAATCTGCAAATAATAAGGATTGATTGTACTGTTGTACCATAAGAAAAATAATAGTGCAAAGCAAAGATAAATGGCAGCTGAGTTTGGTCTCAGTGATAGGAGAGAAAATTGGAGTTGTGAGACTGGCAAACCGAGGAAGGTGCAGTTAGTCGGTTACAGTCGGGCCTCACCCAGGAGAAATTTGGAGCCAGAGTTGGCACATCTTCCAAGAGAAGCCTGCCATCTGGATCATTTTAATGTGAACTCTCTTGGTTTTAAATGTTGGTTTAAATTAAAAACAACAGCATCACAGAACACACTAAACACATCTTGTTACCTTGTCTGACTTGCCCTGAGGGCCTCAGGTTTACAATTTGTCCCTATAGTCTAGAGCAGAATTTCTCAGTCTCAGCACTGTGTCAATAGTGAGTCATTTGGGGCTGGGTAATTTCTTGTTGGGTGGTGGATGTCTTATGCATTGTAAGATGTTGACAGCATCCCTGGCCTCCACTGGCTAGGTGCCAGTAGAATATCTATTTTTCCATCCTACCACCTGTGACAGCCAGAAATTCCTCCAGATATTGCCAAAGGGGCCCCTGGGGAGCAAAATCACCCCCAATTGAGAACCACTGGTCTAGACTGAGACAGATGAACCATATAAAGGCACCTATGACTCAACCTTTCTCTGTTCCTGAGACTGCCACTCTCCTGATTATCCAGGCATGAATCCTCCAAATACTTGGATATTTCCCTTTCTCAGATGTATTCCATTTCTAAACCTATCAGTTCTTATATTCAGCTCTCCCTTTATTCTTACTAAAAACCTTACCTCAGTCCCCTATATCCTCCTGTCTAGACTATTGAAATTGTCTCCCACCTGGGCACCCCACACTAGTTTATCCTTTCTATTTCCATCAGACCATCACTCTGAATTGATATTCCAAGACACTAATTTTTTTTACCATGTTGTTAACCTCATACCATCCCAGTCCTCACTCAAAAATGTTAAACAATGCTTCATTTAACAGAAATCGTTGCTAAACACCCAACAACTCTTGTAAAATCTTATCAGAAGAAGCATGGAGGCATGGCAGGAGAATAAACAGGTGTTCTAGAATGCCAGGAACCCTGGATTAAGCTTTGGCTCTGCATCACAGGCTTGCTTCTTCTAATTCCTCCTCTTCTAATTCTACCCAATGTCCCATCCTTCCTATTCTTCTCAACTTATAACCCACCCACGGTGGCAAAACAATGACTGGCTAAGTGCTTGAGTTTTAAGATACAGGTTACAATTCTCAAGAAGTTCCTTAACCTTTCTGAACCTCATTTTTGTCATTTTTTAAATGGGGGTTAAAAATAATACATACAAGGTTGTTGTGACACTTAACTAATATTTTCCATGTAAAATACTAGGCCTATTATAGGCACATAGGAAGCTCCTAATAAATGTCACATGATATTTATTCTTACTGTACCTTCCTCTTGTGAGATCTTATTGATCTTAGCACTTAATGCTGCCTATTTGACATCTCACATCTATTGACTTTATTCTATGTACACGTGTGTTTGCCTGTATGTGTACACACACATACACATAAGGTTTCTTTATCTTTTTAACTAGAGTATGTGCTTATTGGGAGCCAATGTCCTGTGTATACTTCTTCTTACTCCTCATGGTCCTAGCATAAGAAAAGATAGCTGGCACTCAGTAAATGCTAGCCCAGCTCTCAAGGTGTGGTCTTTAGACCATCTGCTGTGAACTTGTTAAAAATGCAAATTCTTGAGTGTCACTCCAGACTTATGCATCAGAAATTCTGGGGATGGGGTCCAGAAATCTGTGTTTTAACAAGCCCTATAGGTGATTTTGGTGTATAATAAATTTTGATTACCAGTCAAACTTTAATTCATTTATTCAGCAAGTATTGAACACCCACCATTGTCAGTAACTTTTAGGGATTTGGGATATAGCAATAAACAAGGGTATCTCTGCTGTCATGAGACATATATTTTGTTGGAAGAAACAGAAATAACACAAACTCAAATAAATAATATATTTGATACTTGATAAATACAGGTGTTAAGACTCAAATAAAATAGTAAAATGAATTGGAGAGTGATTAGAAGTAGGTGGTGAATAAGGAATTACCTGTGCCTGTTTTTGGTTGCTCTCCAGTGTCTTCAAATACTTTTTTTAAATGCATATTTTTCCTATGGTTTATAACTGATACTTGTACAAGGGTAATTTCAATAAAAGCTATTCCAAGGGCACCTGGGTGGCTCAGTCAAGTTAAGCCTCTGACTTCAGCTCAGGTCACGATCTCATGGTTTGTGGATTTGAGCCCTGTGTTGGACTCTGTGCTGACAGCTCTGAGCCTGGAGCCTGCTTTGAATTCTTTATCTCTCTCTCTCTCTCTCTCTCTCTCTCTCTCTCTCTCTCTCTTTGCCCCTCCCCCCTCAAAACATGAAACAGGTTTGTTAATTGGGCTTAATAACAGACTGGACATAGTAGAAGAAAGAATCAGTGACTTTGAAGAAGTAATCATCGGAACTAAAACACCAAGAGGAACAATAAGGGAAAGGAAGCAAACAAACAAAAAATCAAAATAGAGGGTCTGAAATTTGTGGGGTAATATTACATGGTCTAACATACATGTTACTAGAGTCCCGGAAGAGTGGAGAAAGGGAATGGGAGAGAAGAAATATTTGGAGAGATGATGCCTGTGAATTTCCCATATTTGAAGAATTGTTTTAAGCCATGGATCCAAAAAGGCTAACAGAAGCCTAAGTAGGATAAATTATGCCAGTATACAAAAATAAATAGATAGATAGATAGATAGATAGATAGATAGATAGATAATAAAAACAATGCAAACCTCAAGTCTTATATCAATCTATATATAAACAATAGCTTGAATTGGATCATAGGCCTAACAGTATATATGAGGATCATAAAGCTGCTAGAAGACATAAGAGAGTGTATATTCAGTTTGGAAAGAGCAAAAATTTCTTAGAGAGGATACAAAAAGTGTTAACCATAAAGGGAAAAATATGTACATTAATTTTATCAAAATTTCAAAATATTTAGCAAAAATGAACTACTGGGGCTTCATCAAGAGAAAAAGCTTCTGTTCAGCTCAGGTCATGATCTTCGGTTCACAAGTTCGAGCCCTGCATCCAGCTCTGTGCTGACAGCTCAGAGCCTGGAGCCTGCTTTGGATTGTGTCTCCCTCTCTCTCTGCCCCTACCCTGCTTGCACTCAGTCTCTCTCTCTCTCAAAAATAAAAACATTAAAAAAAATTTTTTAAAGAAAAGATGAAAAGCTTCTGCATAGTGAAGGAAACAGTCAGCAAAACTATAAGGCAACCAACAGAATGGGAGGAGATATTTGCAAATGACTTATTGGATTAAGGATTAGTATCCAAAAACCTACAAAAAACTTATCAAATTCAACACCCCAAAAACAAACAATCCAGTGAGGAAATGGACAGAATACATGAATAGGCAATTTTCCAAAGAAGACATCCAGATGGCTAATAAGACACATGCAAAGATGCTTGACATCACTTATCATTGGGGAAATACAAATCAAAACCACTATGAGATACCACCTCACACCTGTCAGAATGGCTAAAATTAACAACTCAAGAAACAACAGATGTTAGCAAGGATGAAGAAAAAGGGGAACACTTTTTCACTGTTGTTGGGAATGCAAACTGGTGCAGACACTCTGGAAAACAGTATGGAGATTCCCCAAAAAAATTAAAAGTAGAACTACCCTGTAACCCAACAACTGCACTACTAGGTGTTTATCCAAAAAATACAAAAATGCTGATTCGAAGGGGCACATTTTCCCCAATGTTTAATAGCAGCACTATCAACAATAGGTAAACTATGGAAGAGCCCAAATGCCCATCCACTGATGAATGGATAAAGAAGATGTGGTATGTGTATACAATGGAATATTACTCAGTGATCAAAAAGAATGAAATATTGCCATTTGCAACAATGTGGCTGGAACTAGAGCATATTATGCTAAGTTAATTGAAGTAAGGCAGTCAAAGACAAATATCATATGATTTTACTCATATGTGGAATTTAGGAAACAAAACAGATGAACATAGGGGAAGGGAAGGAAAAATATGATAGAAACAGAGAGGGAGGCAAACTATAAGAGACTTAAATACAGAGAACAAACTGAGGGTTGTGGAGGGGTGTTTGGTGGGGTGATAAGCTAAATGGGTGATGGACACTAAAGAGGGCATTTGTGTTGGGATGAGCACTGGGTGTTATATGTAAGTGATGAATCACTGGGTTCTATTTCTGAAACCAATACTACATGGTATGTTAATTAACTTGAATTTAAATAAATGTAAAAGAATTTATTTTTTACAAATCAAAAAGCACCAAGACACAGATGAGGAAAAAATAAAACATGTGTCAAAGAACTTGAATCTGGCATATATATTCCTGTAATAAAAAATAACAATCCAATGTAAAAATGACAAGACTCAAGGGAGATACAGACTTCCATTTATGGAAGGAATAAGTCATGGCAATAAAAGGACGGCAATGTTCACTTTGGTGAACATAGCATAGTGTACAAGCTTGTCAAATCGCTAAGTTGTACACCTGAAACTAGTGTAACATTTCATGTCAACTATACTCAAATAAAAAATAAAATAAAACAAAAATGACAAGACTTGAACAGACATTTTACCAAAAATTAGGAATGGCAATTAAGTGCATGAAAAGATGTTCAATATCATTAATCATCAAGTAAAAGTGAATTAAAACCACAATAAGATACCATTTTATATTATACATTGTTTTATATTTATATAATTGTTTAATTAAACATACTGAAAATACCAAATATTAGCAACTATATGAAGCAACTAGAACTTTCATCAATTTCTGGTGGAGGAATAAGATGATTTTTGGAAAACTGGCAATTTCTTAAAAAGTTAAACATTTACCTATGCTATGAATCAACAATACTACTCTTAGGAGAAATATATGCCCACAAGAGAGTTGTACAGGGTTGTTCATGGTAGTCATACTCATAATAGCCTACACTGTAAACAACCCAAATGTCTATAAATATGAGCATGGATAGACACATTGTGGAATATCCACATAATGGAATACTACTCAGCAATACAAAAGAATGAATTGTGATACATATGAATGAATCTCAAAAACTTTATGTTGAGTAAAAGCAGTTGACACACACACAAAAACCTCGTACTGTATGGTTCTATAAAAATAGGAAATGTATGGGGGTGTCTGGGTGGCTCAGTCAGTTGAGCGACCAACTTTGGCTCATGTCATGATCTCATGGTTTATGAGTTCGAGCCCCGCGTCAGGCTCCGTGCTGACAGCTTGGAGCCTGGAGCCTGCTTCAGATTCTGTGTCTCCCTCTCACTCTCTGCCCCTTCCCCACTCATGCTCTGTCTCTCTCTGTCTCAGAAATAAATAAACATTTAAAAAAAATTTTTTTAAATAGGAAATGTATGATATAGGTAGAGAGTGCTATGACGTTGACCTCAGAGTACTGAGGGGGTAAAGAGGTTAACTAGATAGTAACAGGAAGATGAACTGATAAAGGACTCCAAAGGGTAGTCTAAGGGAGTGAGAAATGACCAAACAAAATAATAATATTTAGATTCTTAACAGATAAATAATATGATAGAAATGGTTATGAAATATTGTCTTCACAGCCAAGTGCAAAGAAAGCTAGAAAAACCATCACAAATTCCGATGCGTTCAAGGTAGGAGGAGGTGATTCATCTGTGTATTCTAGTTTGATAG
This sequence comes from Puma concolor, assembly GCF_028749965.1. Classification (NCBI taxonomy): domain Eukaryota; kingdom Metazoa; phylum Chordata; class Mammalia; order Carnivora; family Felidae; genus Puma; species Puma concolor. The sequence goes on from NC_141672.1 coordinate 49,835,692, forward strand.
AATTCTTTTTGAATGAAAGACCTGTAAAAATCCCCAAGTTGTGATAAAACATTTCTTTTACAAAAACTTATTCCATATTTGCCACTTAATGTGTTATTTGGAACGTGGTTTTAATGGCCTTGCTAGTAACCAATATTCTAAAAAAGCTACATTGAAGGTTTAGATGTTCAAAGCCATAGTAAAGGACTAGGGCTGTATTTTTTTCCCCATTCTGTTCATTGTGTCCCCGATTCTATGCCTCCAATTTGAATATTGGTGAACAATTAAAAGCAAATATTGGAAAATATATAATGTGTATTTTTAATGGATAGCCTGTTCTATTAATAATGAGAACACCTGGGTAACTGCTATGCTGTGCTAGGCCACAATTGCTGTTTCTGTAGAAATTAATTCAAAAGTCATGTGGTAACCATGGTAACATGAGGCAAAGTTGTAGAAGTGGCGTTTAGGGGAAATGAAAAATCTCTGCCCTGTCTCTGCTCTCTGATCATCTCTATTCTTCACGGTTTTTCCTCCCTGGAGGAATGAGTTGATTTCCCAAGGTGGGGATTTGTGCTGATACTGGTCTGGTCCTCGGCCTGGCCGACTAAGCCTCCATTTCATTGGTTCTTCCTTTACTGACATAATCTGACCTGCTCTAAAGAACTTGGAGAACTGTGTGGTCAACCCAAGGGTTCCTGAAGAAAAACGCAAGTGATCACATGAGAATTCTAGAATGTAACCCATGAAAGCTTCTAAATCAGCAATACATATATACACACACACACACACATACACACACACACACACACACACACACACACACACACACATATTATTCTTCAAACACCTTATAGCAAATCCCATCCAAAATCTTTAGGGCATCTGTCATTCTGAATTGGGCAGCTGAATTGAAGGGGCTTCAACAAGGTAGAACTTTATTTCTTTCAGGTAAGAGTCTGAGTTGAGTGTGTCTGCTGCTGGAGCAGTCACTGAGAATGCAGGTGCCTCTGGTCTTGTCCATCCTCCTTGTGGCTCAGGATGGCTCACCACCTGACATGCATTCTCACCACAGTGGGAAAAGGCAACGGGAGAGCATTTCCTGGAGGATGCCTTCCCCTCACATCCAGAGTCCAGAGGTCATTCTAGTGGCACACTCAGCTGCAAGAGAGGCTAGGAAATGCAGTCTTTATTCTGGTAGAGAGAATTCGCATGCAGCTGAATCAATAACCTAACTAATAAGTGTATGATCTCACTTTGTCTTCCCAACCAATGACAATGAAGGAGTAGACAAGGCAGAAATAACTCTTTCCTTTCTGTAGATGCCAGGCTCACAGCACCTGCATACCCAGGGGTACTCATTAAGTGGTTATTCTGGACTAGGCTCTTCTTGGGCTCTAAGTCCCAGTGTCTAATCGTGTTGTACTGTAATGTAGGAACATCCTCAGTCGGCTGTGCTAGCCAAGGCCCCTGGATTTCCAGGAGACTTTTTTTTTTTTCATTTTCACTTGGTTTTCAGTCTCTTTACTGACAGGCTATCAGCTCTTACCTCTTCTGTAATCTTTTTATAGAAGTGTTACCTTCAATGAGTTATAGATGTAGAAGTAAATAAACAAGGTTGTTAGAATTTAACTTAAAATCATAGTAAATCAGCATGGAATCAGAGCCCAAATTCTCTCCTTTGAGTAAATTATCTTTAAGTGATCTTTAATGGATACACTTGTGTATCGAGTTGGCTCTGCAGGGCATCATTTCCACTTACCTCTTCTTTCTTACTTGAATTCCAGAGAGGTTTAGTCTTATACAAATGTTTTAGTCTCAAAAAAATATTTTTGACTTACATATTTTATAAGTGTGGCCTATTTTTTTTAAATCAATAGAGTACATTACTAGAAGAAAGGTGAATAAATCAGATTAGAAGATCATGATTTGGATTTTATAACAAAAATAACACGATTTTCATACTTCCTGAAAACTGCTGATGAGTATACTATGTTACTCTGCCTGTGGATGTAATGTTTTTAGTGTGTCCAACAGCTGATAAGCAGATTGTAAAGATGAAAAAAACCTAAGAAAAAATTTCAAAAATAACAAAGCGGTATCTTACATTTAGTGTTTTATTTTAGCAGATATAATATTACTGTAAAAAGGAGCTCTTTTTAATAATATTAATTGTGATGACTTTCAGAAAACAAATCCTTTCCTTTCATCTGTAAGGGGAAATAATATGACTTGCATTATAACCATCATCATTGAAGACAACTAAAGGAATATTTGATTTGTAAATATTTGTAAATTTCTTTGAGTTATTTTAGAAGACAGAAACATTTTAATTCTGTAAAAAGAGGACCACTCCTAATAGGCTAATAGCAGTATTAGAACAATTCATTAGCTAAGTAATTTGCTGTCATGGCCGCCCATTGAAAGTGTGAGCAATTTTTACTAAAGGGTGATGGGGCGTTTTGAGTATGGCATCAGTGGTGATACAGATAGAATATATCTGAGGCCCTATGCTGGCTACCCAAATGCTCCAGAAAGTAAAAGGCTCTAGAATGGTTGTGTTAATGAATAGGAGACGAGTTCATTTATTTGTTCTCCTATCTGATAGGCAGAAGCTAAGGTAAGCCAGATGAATATTAGTAGGTACAAGATAATTGTCTTCAATCTCTGTTTCACCCTAATAAATACTTGCTTCTTAATCCCTGAAGCTGGACATACTGACCTTCGATTTGAAAGAGGTAAGGGAAAAGCTTGGGCAAATTGTATTCCATATGACAAGACAGCAATGATAGAAGAAACACAGAAATGGAAAGAAAAAAACTGGTTGCTGGAATAATCAAGATGTTGGACCATTTGCAGTGAAGATCCTGGAATTGTGAACCTGGAAGGAAGGATAATGGCATAAAAAAACAAAATACTGTCATAGTCTTTTTTGATGGTTTGCTGAGCTGTTGATCCAAACAAATTGCCTGGGTTATCTGTTTTGTATTCAGAGGGCTTTGCTCTCTGACGGATAGCTTGTTGTGCACATGTGAAGTGACATTTCCATACTGCCTGAAAAATGTTGGACTCATTTGTTTAATGTCAAAGTTTTACATGTGGAGATTATGAGATCTGGGATCTAGAATGTGGCATATTTGGTGCTGGGGATTATTTCATAATGAGTTTGTTTATTGTTTTGTTAGAGGTTCAGCTTTGGATTTAGGTAGTATGGTTGCAAACTATGCATTTGTACAGAATTAATGTATTATGTGCTGGACCAAAGGCAAGCAAAGAATTTGATATTCAAAAAAATTTTAAGCCTAATAAATGCCAATTAATGTTTTTCAGTCCATTGCATCATAAAGATTCAATAAGTATACATTTTTTTCAATGTTTATTTATTTCTTTTGAGAGAGAGAGAGAGGGGGGGAGAGAGCAGGGGAGGGGCAGAGAGAGAAGGAGACAGAATCCCAAACAGGCTCCATCCACACTGTCAGAGCAGAGCCCGATGTGGGACTCGAACTCATGAACTGTGAAATCATGACCTGAGTTGAAATCAAGTCAGATGCTTAACTGACTGAGCCACCCAGGTGCCCCCATAAGTATAAAATTAATCTCTGGCCTGATTAGAGAGGTTTTAATACTTCTGGGATCTTCTGACTTTTTAGCTGGATCAAGCACTATGAATGCATAAGCATAATTTTTGTCCCATTGTAAAAGCTTGCTTTTCCATGTCTGCAATAAAAGCAAAAAAACAAAAAAAAAAAAAAAAAAAAACCAAGAAGTAAAAAAAAAAAATCAGAGGCATGAAAGGAGTGTTGAGTAGTGAGGTTGGGCTTTGGACACACAATTGATAATTCATACATCCTACTGTATAATTTATACATGCTAATGAAAGTTGTCCCCTAAGGCAGAGGAGTGCCATAATTAAGCTTTTCAGGATTGTCTACAACTGTTTATTTATGAATAATAGTTGAACAGTTCTCACGAATTTATATATCTAGTAAAAGTTAAATATTACAATTTCAAATTTGTACAAGTTATATTATCATCATGGATTGTAAGATGTATATGTATTAGTTTCCTATCCCTGCTATAACAAATTATACAAACTTAGTGGCTTGAACCAGTGCAAATTAATTATCTCTTATAGTTCTCTAGGTAAGAAGTCGGATACAGGTCTCTCTGGGCTAAAATCAAGGTGACAGCAGAGCTATAGGAGAAAATCCATTTCCTTGCCTTTTCTAGCTTCTAGAGGCCACTCACATTTCTTGACTCATAGCCCCTTCCTCCATCTCCAAGGCCAGCAACTTTACTTCTTTCTGAATACTCTTCTATAATCACATCTCCCTCTAACTTTTCTGTCTTCCATTTTAAGGACCCTTGTGATTACATTGTGATTGTAATGGAGGATAATTTCCCCATCTGCTGATTAGCAACCTTAATTCCACCTGCAACCTTAATTTCCTTTTGCCATGTAACCCAACCTATTCATGCATTCTAGGGATCCAGATGTGGACATGTTTGGGACCATTAGTCTGCCTACCACATTTTATTTTTCACATATTATCATGTCTACAATCAGGATACATCTTACAATCAATGTGATAAGAAAAGATTAGTTTTTAGTTTAAAACATTGGCAATTCTTTTCTTTCTTGTTGGAACATAAAATAATGGTGCCTCTTAAAATTGATGTCATTTAGACTTAATGAAATGATTTATTGTAGCTTCACAGTAATAAACCAAATGAGTATAAGATTCAATTCTTTCTCTTCTGTGTGTCATAAATCATACCCTCAGAATGATGTCAAGATGATTTCTATAGAAAGATTAAATTCTGTGATAGTCTCTGGATTTAAATTATATCAAATTTTAAAATAATGAATTTTTAAAATTCAGGTTGGTCATTCATCTGTCTTTAGAGATGGCAGCTGATTAAATTGACAATTTCCTTTATTAAAGGTTTTAGGGAAGCTGAACCTTGTAGGCCTTGCCCATAAATATTCCCTTTACATTTTGTAGTCTTTATCTTTGAATGACCATTTGTAACCCCTCCCATCCATAACAATGCCTGTTCTGATCAATTTAGCACTTGAACTTGTGTGTCTGAGGCACTCCCAGAGAGCATGAAGTGTGCACTACAAACTGAGTGTTGAAAGAACTTTCCACATTTGAATTGAAGCATCTCCTATTGTCACTATGCATGTGTGTCACTTCCCCATCATCAGACACACACACATGTCCTTCTACAATTGTCCGTGAGCATGTGTATCACTTTCCTGTCATCAGACACACACACACACATACACACACACACACACACACACACACACACACACACATCCCTCCACAGACTCAACTCCTTAAAAGAAAATACTGAGAGAAGCAGAGGATTACCCTGAGGACCTTGGAAGCAAATGAGTATTTATAAACTTGACTCCTCTTGGGATTCTTAAGAATTTGGTAATATCTGGTAAATACTAAGAAAGTACCTAAAATCAAGCTTACCTTATTATCATTAATAAAACATTTCATAAATATGAAGTAGCTTTGGGCAAGGCATTTTTCAAGATTCTTTTTGATTCTGAGTTTTCTTGTTTTACTCTAAAGTTACTAAAGTTAGGGGCACCTGGATGGCTCTGTCAGTCAAGCGTCCGACTACAGCTCAGGTCATGATCTCACAGCTCAGGCCTCACGTAGGGCTCTGTGCTGACAGCTCAGAGCCTGGAATGTACTTTGGATTCTTTGTCTCCCTCTCTCTATGCCCCTCCCCTGCTCATGCTCTCTCTCTCTCTCAAAAATAAACTAAAAAAAAAAAAATGTAAAGGTACTAAAGTGACATGTTCCCTCTGTCAGTGCCAGGAATGAGGTATGAGGCTTACACAGTGCACCAGTAAAGTGGCGTGAACTGCCGAATTCTAACCCTCAACACGTAGAGTATTGGCAATAATGTCTGTATGTGGAGTCTAAAATGAGGGCTGAAGAAATCTGCTTATGTAATAGAGTCTGAGTGCATAGTGGCAGCAGCTAACTGAGTGTCATAATCTTGGCCGCCTCTGTGCCTACATCAAAACTCCTACTTTGAAATCAAGGACTCGTGTCATTGAAGACTGATGACACGTTGATTCAATGGTGCTGCTTCAGGCAAAATCAGAATCACTCTCCTTCCCATTCAGAATCAAGCCCTTAGGGAATAAACACAAGTTAAGTGTTGCTAATAGCAACAGTAGCCAAAATGCTGAGGGATGGGGTGATGATCACATTTAATTCCCAGGAGAAAAGGAATTCAGCAGATACACAATAGGGGGTAAAAATGTTTTGAGAAGTCATTATTAACTAAAAAGTAATTTCTAATCTTGTTTACAGACCTTGGCTCTTTTGTTATTTTTAAAGGGTCTTTTCAAGTATTAGGGAGTTGGCAGTTTGCTTTACAGCATTTATATGTCTTTTTTTTCACCATATTAATGATTTTGGAAAAATATACATTCAAAGAATTAATTTAATGCCAAGCTAGATAAAGATATTAGAATTCAGTACCTGGATCATTATGACTGTCATATAAAAGACTTAAGGGGCGCCTGGGTGGCTCAGTCAGTTAAGTGTCCAACTCTTGATTTCATCTCAGGTCATGATCTCAGGGTCATGAGATAGAGCCCTGTATTGAGCTCTACCCTGAGCATGAAGCCTGCTTGGGATTCTCTCTCTCTCTCTCTCTCTCTCTCTCTCTCTTTCCCTCTGCCCCCCTCCCCTGCTTGTACTCTCTCTCTCAAAATAAAAAGCTAAAAGATTTTAAGTATGGATTGTCTAACTGCCATCTTTGTCTTCAGGGAGCCCACATTTGTACCTCACAATTCATGTTCAGGATGATGTAGCTATTTGCATTATACTTCTCTGCCAAGTACACCCACACTGGCAAGTTATGTGAATGCATCTCTTCCTGGGTGCTTTGGGTAAAAATCTCTGATCTTCCAACCTCAATGAACAACAGGGGCCTGCCAGGTCAGAGTTGCCTGCTTCCGCCCCACCCAAACCAAATTCCTGTTTGATCTTTCCTCCACAGTCAGTTTTGCTAAGAGAATCACACTCCTTGAGTGGCCTTGGACAAGTCACAGAGGGAGAAGATGAGAATGATAGAGAGTCAGGGGCTATAAGCAGTGAGTGGGGAGAAGGAGCTAGAGAGACATTGAAGGGAGACAAGGATGGAAGAGATGACACAAAGAAATAGGAGGAAAGAGAAAATATATAAAAAATTTTTAGGGGCAAAGAGGATTTCCTTTGTTATCTGGTTATGATTTTTTTTTGTAACTGGTAAATCAGAGCATATCGATTCTTTACAAAAAATACTCCAGTGACTCGCCATAATTAGAATTAAATCCAGGATCCTTACTGTGACCTACAAGGCCCTACATGATCTAGCTCTTAGGCACCACTTAGTAACTAAAAATAATTCATTATCTCTCACAGTTTCTTTGCACCAGGAATCAGGAGTGGCTGGTAATTCTGGCTGAGAGTCTGTCCTAAGATTGAAATCAGATGTTATCTGGTATCAAAGGCATTGTAAGATTTGAGTAGGGTTGGAGAATCAGTTTCCAAGGAGGCTCATTCATATGGCCAGCCAGTTGATGCTGGCTGTTTGCAGGAAGCTTCTGTCCTCTCTACATAGGTCTCTCCAGGTAGACCGGGCTTCCTTACAACCTGTCAGCTGGGTTCCAATGGTGAACATCCATACTCTGGTTTCTCTCCAAATCGTATAAATCTTTCACCTTTTACCAATGGTGAACATCCATAGAAAGAGGGAGGGAAAAGGGAAGAGAAGAGAGAAGAGAAGGAGAGAGGGAGACAGATTGGAAGCTAGCAGAAGTTTTATCCTTTGTATGACCTAGCCTTAGAAGGTACATAAGATCACCTCTGTCATACTCCAAGAGTCTCTCCAGATTCAAGAAGAGGAAACATCGTTAGAAGTACATCTAGGAAGAGATAAATACATAGATATGGCTATCTCTGGAAAATATAGTCTTCCAAGGGGAGGATTTCCTATGGTTAAGTGGTTATAACTCTTTTGTATAGCTGGTAAATCAGATCATATCAATCTGTCCAATGGCTTTTATTAATTACTTCCAAAATTTCTTACCTACAAAGCCTTACATGACCTAGCCCTTCACTCTGAACCCCTTTTCTCCCATACCCCTACCTCCTTCCAACCACTCTCTTTTCTCCACTTCTTACACATACTAAGCTCATTCCCTCTGCCTGGATTAGTTTTTCTCCCAGATATTCACATGATTTGCTTCCTTGCTTTATTCAGGTCTCTAATTAAAAGGTGTCTTTGGAGAAAGGCCTTCCCAGTGATCCCACACTACCTAACGTGCTCCCTCACATACTCTCTTTCTCTCTCCCTTTCTTTCCCCTTACCTTGCTCTGTTTTTCTTCAAGACACCTATCGCTAAGGGAAAGAACTCATTTTTTTTTTATTTTCTAGTAAGACTAAATTTATTCAATACCCTAGTAAAAGTTTTGATTATAAGTATCCAACAGTATAAAAAGTACAAAACAGATTTGTAGATTTCTAATATATTAATACAAAGTGCATGACTACATACAGTACATCCTACAGGCAAAGAGGTGGAAGGGGAAAAAGAAGGCCGTGGTTGAGGTCTAGTAATAAATAAATAAATACAGAAGTAGAGATGATCCATAGGGAAAGAACTCATTTTGTTCAGTGTATGGAACAGTGTCCATCTCCTACCTCCAGTTCATGGAACTATGCCCACTCCAGAGTAGGTGCTCAGTGTGTGTGTGTGTGTGTGTGTGTGTGTGTGTGTGTGTGTGTGTGTTGAATGTATGATTGAAAAAACAGACTGATGGTGATTCTTTCTGCAGGCCATTCCCAGGTTGCTCTGACCAGTGGTGGAAGCACTGCAGTGAATGTGTCTGGCAGGATTCCACTGCCTGCACAGATTCTAGCTGCCAAGACGCATTCACATCGCTTCAACTTATAGTGAGACCTGGTAGCATCTATTCAGTCTTGATAAATGAATAAGAAAGGTCCATAATCATGCTCACATAATCCATGTTAATGTAAATGATAAGACTGAGATGGGATGACTTTTAATTTGTGGATTCAGAATCTGAACCAGCCATTTGCTTTTGAGTTTCTTCATCATTCATGCCAAAATCAACAATCTTTGAGGCTTTTTGAAATAGTGGAGTGCTGGGGCGCCTGGGTGACTCAGTTGGTTGAGCGTCCGACTTTGGCTCAGGTCACAATCTCACGGTCTGTGGGTTCGAGCCCCGCATTGGGCTCTGTGCTGACTGCTCAGAGCCTGGAGCCTGTTTCAGATTCTGTGTCTCCCTCTCTCTCTGACCCTCCCCCGTTCATGCTCTATCTCTCTCTGTCTCAAAAATAAATAAACGTTAAAAAAATTTTTTAAAAAAGGAAATAGTGGAGTGCTATTGTAATGAGGCTATATCAAAGGATTAAAACTTCAAGGTAAATAGAATTCTATGATATATTTTAAAGGCAGGCTTGCCTTGGGTGTCACTGGGTACAAGGTAAATTGTACTGCTGATGAGATGATAGGTCAGAGCTTTTCTGAAAGCCAGCAGAATAAAACCAAGAATAACACCCATGCTCACTAATTTAAGAAATTTAGCAATGACTTGATCAGATGGGCTGTGCTTGCTATGGGAAGCAGAGAAAGCATCAAGGCATCTCTGGACCATGTCTCCTCACTGCCCTACTACATCTGTGCTGAACTGCTCACTGTTCCTGGCCAAGCTGGGCCATCTTACACCTCTAGGCCTTTGCTCACTGTGTTCCCTGTTCTGGGAATGCTACAACTATTTAGCTTGCCTCCTCTCGGAAGCCAACCCACACCCACCTCAAACCAGGTACTTCCTTCTGTTGACTCCATGGTACCCTGTACACACACCTCTCCCAGAATTGTAGCACCCCTTTTTATGTTTAATATTTTGCGTGCCTGCCCTCTCCTGGATCACCAGGAGCTTGGAGGCAAAGTCTGGATCTTACTGGTCTTTGTACCGCACCAAGAAGCCAATGATTTTTACATAGGACACACTCAACAGGAAACTTAGATAGATAGATAGATAGATAGATAGATAGATAGATAGACAGACAGACAAATGTGGGAACTTTCTTAACAGTAAGATCTTTCTTAACAAGAGAGATCTTGAAAGCATAAGAGAAGGCTTACTCATGTTGATAACATACTCACTGGGGAAAAGGATTGGTGACTCTCTTCCTGGACTGTCACACTGAATATAGCTCCTGTCTGTAAGATCAGTAAGATGAGAATTCTCAGGACTGGCCTTCAGGGACAGGGTTCAAGGTGTTCAGCGTGGCCTCTACATCACATACAATTGAATGTTAATTAACAAGGCAAAGATTGCCATGCAGTGATTCTTCCATAAGCGACTAGACAACCATTTTAATTCTGAAAACTGCTTCACTGCACAACAGTTGGGGGGTTTAATTTGGTAAAACTAGATATTCATTGTTCTAACATTAACAACAGTATGTTGTGTGAGTAAAATTTAGGAAATGGCATCTTGGAGCAAGCTATCAATCAGGAAGGAAAATGTTACCTTTCGGTGTCTGAATGAAGGCATATACTGCATGGTTATAACATTTGCTAAGGGGATATTTTTTAATAATAAATTACATAAGAATATATATATACTCAGAATGGATTGTTCTCTTATGTTAGGGGTTTTTTTAATTAGAATGAAATATAACTTTTTATTAAAGTCTATATATTTCCATTGAAAATATTTTTATATAAAACATTGTTAAAAGCTATAGATTTCTGTTGAAAGTGTTGTTCTTATTCTCTAAGATGTGGTGTATTATTCTTACTTGGGGAAAAAAAAGAATCTCAGGTTCACCCCACAGCATTTTGTCAGTACCCTTCTTTGGCCATTTTTCTTACCAGAGACAGATCATATGTGCAAGTCTTTCCTATATGAGACCATATGTCCCTTGAGTATGTGCCTTATCCTGTTTGCCTTTGTATGGCGGGGCCTAGACCAGTGCCTTGCACATGTTAGGTGCATCATGAATATTTTAATTAATTGCCCATCAAATAGCTTGCAGCAGAGTGTTCATTGTCCTCTCTTGCTCCTAACTGAAACACTTCTGATAATAAATCAGTCCCATGATTTCATCATCCTACAGAATGGTTTTCTTTCTCTTTTTTTAATTAACTTATTTATTTTGAGAGAGTGAGAGCAGGGAAGGGGCAGAGAGAGAGAGAAAGAGGGAGAGAGAGAATTCCAAGCAGGCTCCACACTGTCAGCACAGAGTCAAATGTGGGACTCAATCTCATGAACTGTGAGGCCATGACCTGAGCTGAAACCAAGAGTCAGACACTTAGCCACCTGAGCCACTCAGGTGCCCCAGAAATTGCACACTGTGCAGATAAATGGTAATCCCTTTGTATTCCTTCCCAGGGATATTTCCCTCCCTGTTACCAGAGGCGTTTCTGTCCTGAATTTGTATTTATCCCCTCTATGCATTTCTTTATAGTCTTACTGTACATGTGTGGATTCCTATCCTAATAACACCTACTTTTAAATTTTATATCAGTGGTATCATAGTGTTCGTGTAATAAGAACCAGCACTTAATATGTGCCAAGCACTGTTGTGAACACTGTAAATATATTGATCCAGTTAATTTTCACAACAACTTGATGATGTCAGTACTATTGTTATTCCATTTTACTAAAAAAGAAATTAAGGTTCAGAGTATTTAATTTGTCCAAAATTTCACAAATAATAAGTGGTAAAGCCAGGATTTACTCCCTGGCAATCTGGTTCCAAAGACTGAGGTTTTTTTACCTTGTGTTTAAAAGTAATTTTAGGGACACCCAGTTGACTCAGTCACTTAAGCATCAAACTCTTGATATCAGCTCAGGTCGTGATCTCACAATTGTGAGATTGAGCTCCATGGAGGGCTCCACGCAAGGCATGGAGCCTGCGTGGGATTCAATCTCTCCCTCTCTCTCCTCCCCTCTTCCCCTCCCAAAAAGAATAAGTAAACATTAAAAAATAAACAAATAAAAGTAATTTTATTAGTGAGAATCACCCTGTTTTTCTGTGAGAGTGTAAAGTTTTTTAATTTTCTATCATGGAACAGGAGACAAAGAGTATTTTCCAGTTTTTTCATATCTGAAATGATGTTTCTTTCTTTCTTTTTAAATTAATAAAACTGTAGATTCATATACAATTATAGGAAATAATTTAGAGAAATCCTGTGTATGCTTTTCTCAGTTTCCCTCAGTGGTAATATTTTCTAAAACTGTAATACAGTATCACTGGGTATTGACATTGATAAAATCCACCACCTTTATTCAGGTTTCCCAATTTTACTTTCACTCATGTGTGTGTATGTTAACTTTTATACAACTTCAGCACTTGTGGAAGTTTATATAGGCACCACCACAGTCAATATAAGCAATAAGTCCAACCCCTCAAAGATTCCTCATGTTGCCCTTTTAAACTCATACCTCCTCTGTCACCCCCTCAACTTGCTCCAACCCCCTCCCCCAACCCCCTCCTTAATCCCTGGAAACCACTGAACTGTCCTCTGTTTCTAAAATGTTATCATCGTAAAGCCTAATTTTTAACCCATCTATTATATTGCAATTTGCTTCTTTTCCAATGAACGTTACTAGTGGATAATTTGCTATAATCATGATCACTAGAAGGATCTTATCAGGACCACTATCCTCTTTCTAATGAACATCCAAATTAGTACATCATCCATATTATATCATATATGAGTCCTTCATTTATTTTTATTGTTTAATAATACTCTATCGTAAGGATATGCCACATCTCATTTATCTACTCATTAGTTGATGGATATTTGGATTGTTTCCACTTTCGGGCTTTATGAATGATGCTGCTATAAATATTTCTGTACAAATTCTTGTGTAAACATGTTTTCAATTCTTGTGGAATTTCTGGATCTTTTGGTAACTCTGTGTTTAATTTTTTGAGGAAGCTGTTTTCCAAAGTGGCTGCACCAATTGACATGCTCACCAACAATGTATGAGATTCTAACTTCTCCACATCCTCCAACATTTGTTATTGTCATTTTTATTATACTCATCCTAATGGGTGTGAATCAGTGGTTTTCAATCAATCAACGCTTTGATTTGATTCTTATATGCACAGTGTTCTTGGTCATTAAAGAAGACTTAATCTGCTTATGCTAGAATTAAATGTCTTCAGAACCCTTCTTACCTTCTGGTATCAGTCAGGATCCAATCAAAGAAGCAGTTCCACTAGGAGGTATTGTTACTTATTTACTTACTTACTTACTTACTTACTTACTTACTTACTTACTTACTCAGATGGATTCGGTACAAGAATTTTTATACATTTGTGGGGGAACTGATACATTAAGCAGTGTCTATAAGGCTGTCAACTTCACATCTGATCCCAGAGCTTGAAGTTCATAGGGCAGAGTTAGCGAAGGCTAAAATGCACAAGCACAAGTTGCAGCCCATGAGGTTTGACTGAAACCCATGTCAGTTCTTGCTTCTGACCTTGGTGATGTCATGCAGGTATCCTGTAGAATCTGGAGCCTTTTGTCATGGAACTAAACACACAGGCCTTTTGTCATAGAACTAAACATGCACGCGTGCACACACACACACACACCTGGCCCCCAAAATTAGAGAAGCTAAAGGGAGGACCTGGGGAGAGGGGAGCAGATGCTGTCTTAGCTGCTGCTGCATGCCAACTGGCTGAGACAGCAGGTGTAACATTGTGAGCTACAAAAGGACTGATAATTCACTTCCTCCCTCCAGATCTCCTACAGGAATCTCTCTTGTGGCCCACCCTAACTACACATACAGGAGAGGGGCTTCCAGGGGGTATAGTTCAACCTACCTTGACACATTTGGAAGCTACCACTTCTGGTTTCATTGTATGACCATGAACTGAAAAGCATTCATATAGTGAGCTGCCTAGTTCTGCTAACTGTGGTTGCATGCCATATAGAAACAGATAAGGAATCTCTAAGCTATAAGTACTAATATTTGTTTACCTGTCCAGATTTTATAACCTCTGTGGCATTGATCCCCTCTGGTTCCTCAGGGTTAGCCCCAGTTGAGGCCACACCACCTAGCTTTTGGGGCCATAGATAGAAATGATCAAGAGTGCTCTGGAGATCACGGCATCTCCTTCCCACCGCACATGGTCTTATATTTGATTCTAACTTGTTCCCCATCTTCCCTGTGTGTATCTCTTTACCTTCATCCTCTTTCCATTGTCCCCACCATTCCCTGTCTCCTCCCTCTGGATGTTCCTCTCCAAAGTTTGATGTCTCAGCTGTGTTCTGCTCATGGGACCACATATTCCATACAGTCTGGTTTCTACCGTCCCCAACACCTTGCCTCTCTCCATACCTGTCATCAGTTAGCCATTAGCATAGCTGAGTTCTGTCATTTGAAATATATAACTAGAAATAGGCAAAAGGTGATGTTCCAAATATAAGACATTCAGGAAGATACACTCCATAAAATTGCCATAAAATCGATGCACTCCACTAACAACATTCTTTGTCAGAAATTCAGGAGTAGAAACACAATAGGAGAGAGAATGTATCCGTTTTAAGACCTCATGTAAGTAAGTTATGCCATTGCCATTATTAACTATAAGCTTAGATCATGTTTTATGCCAGCCTATATATCAGAGGAGGCAGGGAAGGAGGCTAGCCCTTTGTTCACCAGAGAAGGTTGTAGACAGGTCTGCATGAAGAAATGCTGGCATGTCTGTACCAGCTTGGGCTTAGGTCCTGGGAAAAGCTCATGATGAACGGACCAGTTCCTCCACCCCCACCTACTAATAAGACTAGGCCTCCAGTGACCTCAGAGGGATGCTTTTGCCCTAAGGACGAGATGCCCAATGGGAGAAGTAGGAGAAAAGAAACTTCATCCTAAAAATATAGTATCAGGTTTGCCTTTGTGGCCAGCAAGGTAAAATTAATGCGATTTCAAGGTCCCCTTTCCTAAGCCAAATTGTCCCCACGTTTCTACACATTATTGAAAATTTCCTTAACTACAAAATCTTTCATTTGAGAACTAGAGATGAAAAATGTAAAAGGGAAATCTTTGGTTTAGATAAAAATTTAATATTCATGAATTTCACTGAGCGGCTAATGGGCTACTTGGCCCATCATTCTTAAGAGACTGACATTAGGTCCTTCCTAAGCTTTGAAAGGAGGAAGGAAAAGGCAAGTGGGCATCAGGGGACAGCATGAGGTGACAGGAAATGTGCACAACATGGAGATGCGGACTTTACCAGACTTAGCCATAATTATCTTCTGCTGGGCAGGGACAGTGACAGGCTGGGTACTAAGGGATTTTGGTCACATACTTGCACTGACTTTTCAAAACCAGCTCACTGAGCATGAATGCATCCATATGCTGGGGTGGGAAGCATTTGAGTTAGCTATTAAATTTGCACTTCGCAGAGCATCCTCATTCCAGCCCTGAATACTTCCAAAGTATTCTTATTCAAAGACACACATTCATTCCCTCTTCACATCCCTGCTGAAGATACCACCTCATTCTGACAGAAGTCCCTGCTTCAGCAGCAAGCCCCGCTGTTCAGAAGGAAACCTGGCTTACTGGATCCAGGAATGGAAGCAATGGAATTCACTTGAATTATATGCCACTAGGTTGATAGCAATTTTTGTCTTGCACATCAGAATTAACCATTATAATTTGTATGAATGTTATTAGGAAAATATGTTCATAAAACATTACTTGAAACACTTGGCATCATGTCAGGTTTTTAAATGAAAATTAAAAATCTGGAAGTGTTTCTATATATTTTATAATAAATAAAATAAGACAGACTACTAAAAAGGGAAAATGATAGTGGAAAAGAGCATTTTTGTATGCTAGCAGCAACTAATTTAACAGAGAAATAGATATAAGCAATTAAATTCATACCATGCTGGATGCCTTAAGCATAGCTTTGGGAATCGTGTCCTTTCAAGGAACTAATAGTTTCTGGATATAAGAGGAAAGACATTTGGGGGTGAACACTTGTCATTTGCTATGAGGTTGCTCTAAAATCTATTCCCTCCACCTGGAATTAAAACATCATTGAAATTCACAAGAGGGCCAGGCTGTACAACCCACATCTGGTGGGTGCAGAACAGAACAAGCTGCAGCACAAAACAGGCGTTTCCCAGCACCGCGCTCCGTGTGATGTCAGCGGCAGATTCAGCAGTCACCTCGCATAACCTCCCCTTGCTCGTGCAAGCTTTGAACAGGCTTTTCTTTGGAAATGATTGCACAGTTATTTAGTCGTTTACAAAATCAACCAATTCCCATGGTGAGATTTATTTCTGTGGGAGTCATATCTTAGATTCTAACTAGCAGAGCGAAAATCCGTTGTCATGGAAACCGTTCCCTTTTCACTAGGCTGGTGCTGCACTTGACTTGCATGGAGGTGGATTGACAGAGATGCAAAAGGAAAGGGTGAAAAGAAATCAGACATGGCTTCAATCCATTTTCCTGAATGATACTGATGATCACTATTAATTTTATGTTGGATGGGAATTGACCTGTAAATACTGAATCCTAACAAATCTTTCAATACTCGGGAGAGAAAAACCAAAATATGTTTTAGATGCTACCTAAGATATCCCAAAGAGTTTCTCTTTTGCCAAAGAGAATCATTTATTAGAAAAACATTGTGTTTTACTGTGTTCCTAGAGTAATCAAAGCAATAGTAGTGAAAAGGAGAGTTATGTTAAGGGTAATTTAATTTTCTTATATTTGGACTTTATAGATTAAACGTTAGGACTGTCAAAAAAAATAAATAAATGTTAGGACTGTCAGAGAGGGAATATGTGGATTTATTATCAAGATGAAAGGATCACATACTTCTCAAGCTCATAATCAAAGTAAGGGAACCAAGAACATCTACACACGAGTTCTTCTTCCTACAAACTTATGACATCATGAGTTGACTAAAAAGGGCACATGTGTGTTAGGAGCCTGATGGCATTTGTGCCTTCCCAAAGGACAGGACGTTTCTGAGAGTGGGCGAAGATACTGGTGGAGTGGAATTCTTCTGCAACAGGAGAAAAGTGCCATGATGACCAGGGGAAGGGCATCAAGAGATGATCCAAGACAATAACAGCCTGTAAGTGGACGGTTCCCAATATCAAGTATGAAACAAAATTGAGTGAAATATTTCTATAGATCAATTACAAGATGCTTGAGGGTTTTGTAGATATCTACTTAAATTCAGAGATTAAATTGAAAAAACAAGGCCATCTGCAAACATTTTTTTTCTACACAGCATGGGGTCTTAGTAAGCAGAGATTGATTATATAAGGAGTATTCATCTTTGAGGGAAAAATGTCCATTATTTTAACCTATTTATGTATTTATTAGTGAGGTATAATTGATATATGACATATTTCTTTCAGGTGTAGGACAACATAATGATAAGGAATATATCATTAATGATATATTAATGATAAGGAATATATTGCAAAGTGATCACCACAATCAGTCTAGTTAACATCCATCACCACACGTAGTTACAAAATTTTTTTTCTTGTGATGAGAACTTTTCATATTTACTCTTAGCAACTTTCAAATGTGCAATGCAATATTATTAACTATAGTCACCATGCTGTGCATACATTACATCCCCATGACTCATTTATTTTATAACTGGAAGTTTATACATTTTGGCCCCCTTCACCCATTTCACCCACCACCTCCATCCACCCCTTACCCCTTGCCTCTGGCAACCACCAATCTGTTCTCTGTATCTATGAGTTTGGGGGTCTTTTTGTTTTGTTTTACTTTGTTTTGTTTTAGATTCTACCATATAAGTAAGGTCATATGGTATTCCTCTTTCTCTTTTCCAACTTAGCATAATACCCTCAAGGTCTATCCATATTGTCTCAAATGGCAAGATTTCATTCTTTTTTGTGGCTGAGTATATATCTCACATCTTCTTTATCCATTCATCTACTAACGGGCACTTAGATTGTTTCCATATCTTGGCTGTTGTAATAAATGCTGCAATTAACATGAGGGTGCATATATTTTTTCAAGTTAGTGTTTTCATTTTCTTTGGATAAATACCCAGAAGTGGAATTGCTGGATCATATTGTAGTTCTATTGTTAATTTTTTGAGGAACCCCCTTAGAGTGTTCCATTGGCTGAACCAATGTATATTCCCACCAACACTGCATAAGCATCCCCTTTTCTTCACATCTTTACCAACACTTGCTATTTGTTGTCTTTTTGAAAAAGCTATTCTAACGGGTATGAGGTGATATCTCATTGTGGTTTTGAGTTGCATTTTCCTGATTATTAGTGCTCTCTTTGTGTACTTGTGGGCATTCTGTATCTTCTGGGAAAAAATGCCTATTCAGATCCTCTGCCCATTTTTAATGTGATAATTTGTTAATTTGCTATTGAGTTGCATGTGTTCTTTATATGTTTTGGATATTAACCCCTTATCAGGTATATGATTTGCAAGTATTCATATATCACATATTGCAAATATTCATATAACCCATTCAACAAGTTGCCTTTTCATTTTGCTGATGATTTTCTTTGCTTTGCAGAAGCTTTTTAGTTTGATGTAATCACATATCTACTTTTGCTTTTTGTTGCCTTTGTTTTTGGTCTCAAATCCAAAAAACATTGCCACGAATGATGTCAAGGAGGTTACCACCTAGGTTTTCTTCTAGGTGTTTTATGGTTTTAGGTCTTATGGTCAAGTCTTTAATCCATTTGAGTTCATTTTTGTGTACGGTGTAAAATAGTGGTCCAGTTTTCTCAACACCATTTCTTGAAGAGACTGTCCTTTCTCCATTATAAATTCCTGGCTCCTTTGTTGTAAATTACTTGACCGTGTATGTGTGAATTTATTTCTGGGCTTTCTATTCTGTTCCATTAATCTGTGTGTCTCTTTTTATGCCAATACCATACTTTTTTGATTACTATAGCTGTGTAATATAGTCTGAAATCAGGGAGCATGATGCCTCTAACTTTGTGCATTCTTAAGATTGCTTTGGCTATTCAGGATCAAAAATATCCATTTTTTAAAAAGCATAAATTGTCTACAACGAAGTATACAAATTTTAAATTGACAGCTCAATAAACTTTAACATGTATATGTACATGTCTATATTTACATACATACATATACATGCATGCATATATATAATTACCACCCCAGTCAAGATATAGAACATATCTCCACGTCAGAGAATTTCTTTACATTACTTTCAAGTTCTCCCCATTTTTCCTGACTTCTATCATTATAGATTAGTTCTTGAAATAGCCTATTCTTGAAATTTACATAAAAATAATATGCACTTTCTTGTGTCCAACTTCTTTTACTCAATATAATTTTTAAAATTTTATTTATGTCTTGCATAAATTGGCTTGTACTTTTTTATTGCCAAATAGTATCCCATTGTATGAATATACACAATTTTTTTATTCCAATGTATGAATAGACACAATTTATTTATTCATATTACCGCTAATAGACATTTGCACTCTTTCCAGCTTTGGGGCTATTATAAATAAAATTGCTAGGAACATTGTATCCAAGCCTTTTGTGGACATATGCTGTCATGTAGGGTAGGTATATATTTAACTTTATTAGAAAGAGCCAGTTTTCCCAAGTGGTTTTTGCCATTTTAACTCCCACTCTCAATGTATGAGGCTCCCCGTCCTCACCAGAACTCGGTGTTGTCAGTCTGGTGGGTGTGTAGTGGTGTCTCCTCGTGTGCCCTTTGTTTTTAAAGAATCTGTGCTAATGTCTGCATTAGTGGTGTACTCGGGTCTTAAGGTCAGAATTAAAATTCAGATATTGCATTTAACATTTCCCAGCCTACTAATAACCCCATGCTTTTGAAAAATGCAGCTTTCCTCGGGCTCTGGGCTGATGGCTCAGAGCCTGGAGCCTGTTTCCGATTCTGTGTCTCCCTCTCTCTCTGCCCCTCCCCCGTTCATGCTCTGTCTCTCTCTGTCCCAAAAAATAAATAAATGTTGAAAAAAAAAATTAAAAAAAAAAAAAAAAAAGGGGGCGCCTGGGTGGCGCAGTCGGTTAAGCGTCCGACTTCAGCCAGGTCACGATCTCGCGGTCCGTGAGTTCGAGCCCCGCGTCGGGCTCTGGGCTGATGGCTCAGAGCCTGGAGCCTGTTTCCGATTCTGTGTCTCCCTCTCTCTCTGCCCCTCCCCCGTTCATGCTCTGTCTCTCTCTGTCCCAAAAAATAAATAAATGTTGAAAAAAAAATTTTTTTTAAAAAAAAGAAAAATGCAGCTTTCCTAAGGTAAGTTCAAGTAAGCTGAGATTTCATTAAAAAATATTCTGAAATTTTGAACCCTTAGAACTTAAGAATAATCAGAGCCATCCTGGATAGAAGCACTTAAGTGCAAAAAAGCCACCTCTTTCTTTTATGATCCATTTCTTTTATTTTCCACCTAAGAACAGTATTTCTAGAGGGAGAAGTAGTAAAGTGTTTAAGTTGCCTAGTTAGCCCAAAAACATCATATTAAATAAAGCAATATATTTCATAAACTGATTCTCCTCAATAATATATAGGAACCTGTAAATGCAGTTTTAATTTTCTGTTTGATCCAGGAGTTCTTTAAAATGATATTTCTTAATTTCTAAGAGATTATTAAACATTAAGTGAAGCATTTGGGGGAATGTAGTAGGGTAGGAGAATTAAAGTTTCTAGTTAATTTTGGCTTAGTTATAGACAAATGTAGGTTTACATGTGATGAAACATGGGAAGGTAACAGCTTGCAAAATGCAAAAACAGCAAAATATCCAAATTAGCTGATGAGTACTTTAAGATATTAAAGGAAATGTGATAAAGCCAAAAAAAAATTTTAAAGGAAAATGGATAATAGAAACATATATGATAAAAATGGAATAAAGCCAACTATATCAATTAATACAATAAATGTAAATAGCCCAAATTTCCCTATGATAAGTAAAAGAAAAAGCATAAGATTGAGTTAAAAACAAATGTAGTTTTAAAATAAAAGATGACGGGGGCACCTGGGTGGCTCAGTCAGTTAAGCGTCCAACTTCAGCTCAGGTCATGATCTCACGTGCTGACAGCCCAGAGCCTGGAGCCTGCTTCCGATTCTGTGTCTCCCTCTCTTTCTGCCCCTCCCCTGCTTGCTCTCTGTCTCTCTCTCTCAAAAAAATAAACATTAAAAAAATTTTTTTAATAAAATAAAAGATGAGGAAGTTTATACAAAAGAGAGAAAAAGAGGAGGGTATATATAATAATATCAGATGAAATGAAGTTCAAAGCCAAAACACCTAAGTGAAACATAGACGGATGTGGTCTAATGTTAAAAGGTACAATCAATGTACGAAGAATATAGGACAGCAAAGCCACAGATTATATAAGATAAAAACTCCTAGAAATAAAGGAGAATACAGTCAAAGCACAATCTTTGTGGGAAATTTAATCATATATTTATTTGAAAATCTTGTAGGTCAAAGAGACAAATAACAAGCAAGAATATAGAGTATCTGAATAACCCAGTTAACAAGTTTAATTATGCTTACAAACGTGTTACAAAAGTTTATATTGTGCATATTATCTTTATATTATATATATTCTCTCCTAGAAGCAAAGACTATATTCTTCTTTTATACCCATTTAATGTTTACAGAAGCTCTTGTGTACATGTATGTATCCACAAAATAAGGATTATAACTTCTAAAGAGTAGAGATTTTGTGAACCAGACATTCTGACCGAATTCTACTAAAACTACTAAGCCACGAATTTTCACTTCTCTGGAAGGCCACCTAAACTTTCCAGGTTGTTTTCCAGTTTTTGGTCCCTCAGGCATTCTTGGTAAGCAAACAAGTGTTTTGAGGCCAGTCTTGTTCACCGATAGTCATCAACAGTAGGAAGAAACTAATTTCCTGAACAAACACTTATGCATTACTAGTAGGGCTCTATGGGCTAGGACCTCTCATGAGTGCTTTACAAATAATACCAGTGGGAACTTTCACCTTAACTAGGAAAAGATCAATAAGAAGCTTTTGAAACCACTACCCTGTAATTTTAAAATGCAAATTTTAGGAGTAAGATTTCATTCATTGCCTATCTGATCATGAAAACAAATACAAATGATAATATTTGTGGGGTTTTTTAAAGTTTATTTATTTATTTGAGAGAGAGTACGTGATGATCAAGGGAAGAAGCAGAGAGAGAGAGAGAGAGAGAGAGAGTTCCAAGCAGTCTCCACACTGTCAGTGCAGAGCCTGGTGCGTGGCTTGAACTCACAAACTGTGAGATCATGACCTGAGTTGAAATCATGAGTTGGACACTTAGCCAACTAAGCCATCCAGGTGCCCCCAAATGATATTTTCAGTGAGTTATATAGGCAAGTATAACTCACATCAGCTTTATCAGGAGTGTAAGTTGAATGACCACTCAAGGACATTTTGATAACATGATAACATTTAGTATAAGTAAATGTGAATTTTCATTTCGGGAAATGAGAATAATCAAGAATGTATTGAAGGATTTTCTTCATGAAATTCATGTCAGAAATTCTTTGCAAAAGATGAAAGCAAACTAAATGTCCTAAAGTAGGAAATTAGTTAAATCAATTAGGATGCATCTATACATTGGGTTAGTGGTCATAGTTTAGTGGGTAACAGATTAGATTCTGGTCACAGCATCTCCTTAACAGTTTTTTTTAATGTTTATTTTTGAGAGAGAGAGAGAGAGAGAGAGAGAGAGAGAGAGAGAGAGAGAGAGACAGACAGAGTGCAAGCAGGGGAGGGGCTGAGAGAGAGGAAGACACAATCTGAAACAAGCTGCAGGCTCTGAGCTGTCAGTACAGAGCCGGATGCGGGATTCAAACTTGTGAACCGTGAAATCATGACCTGAGCTGAAGTCGGATGCTTAACTGACTGAGCCACCCATGCACTCCTGCTTAATGGTTTTGGACCACATAACTTCCCTTGCTTAGTTCTATCACCTACAAAAATTATGAACAATAATAGTACCCACCTTTGCTGTTGTGTGTGTGTGTGTGTGTGTGTGTGTGTGTGTGTGTGTGTGTAAAAGGTGAGTTAATATGTACAAAGCATTACAAGCAGTGCTGGGCACATAGTAAATGTTATCAAAGTGTTAGATAGCTATCACAAAGGGAGAAGTAGCATATTTTTAGTCAGATGGGAAAACATTTATATCATATCAAGTGCAAAGAGCAGAGTTCAAGACAGAAATGGGTATATGACATTATTCCAATTTTGTTCATACACATTATATAGAGGGATACATATTTGCCTATCAATGTATACAAGATCTCCAAGGATAAACATAAAGGATTCATTATTAATGCTATTAATAATGTATCTGGTGGGGTGCTAGGATGTCCAGCTCTTGGTTTCGGCTCAGGTCATGATCTCATGGTTTGAGTTTGAGCCCCTAATTGGGCTCTGTGCTGACAGTGCACAGCCTGCTTGGGATTCTCTCTTTCTCCTTCCTCTCTGCCCTTCCCCTGATCATGCTCTCTCTCTCAAAATAAATAAGCTTTATTTAAAAAATAAATTAAAAAAATAATGTATCTGGTGACATAATTTTTTTCTTCTTTTAAGTCTTTTATTTTCTGATTTTTCTGAGAGGAGCATGTTTGGTTTTGAAACATGGGGTGGGTTGGGGGGCGGGGTGGGGAGTTATTTCTTGAAACAAAAACGTCTTGCTCCTACTAGTAGTTACTTAGTTCTTACCACTAGAAACATGAGGAACAAATAATGGTCATCAGCTTTGGCACTTACCACTTGTGTCTCTGAAAGAACACAATGAAAGCATTTCTATATAAAAAAATAGTTCAGCGATTTTTTTCACTTCATCATATATGTTTCTAAGAACATGTTTTTAATTGTTTAGAGAAAAACCTTCATTTGAAGAATGAAAGTTTCCCTCTGGGACACTTAAAAACTATAGAGAACTAAAATTTTATTGTTTTCGAATCTGTTTTGCTTATCTTCAAACTGTTCCCCAGTAGTATCAGACAATGCAGAATGCTATACCACCGGGAAGGACATGGCAGACCAGTGTGGACATTCAGGCAGCCAGAGGGATCCACAAAGAAAACAGCTTTCTGGGAAAGGACTCAGAGCCTGCTGACAGGTGCCCTAGAATTCTCCCCAGAGAAAAGGCAACATACGTACAAAGGAGATCTATCCACTCATCAATCTCTGGGATGTAAAATCCAATATTTACACGAAGGCTTAGCCCAAGGAAGGCATATTTTTGATCCTTGGCTGTAAATACTTAGTAACTGCCTAACAACACACATATCATGTGTGTTGAATATCCATAGAAAGGCATGCTCTCTGACAGAGCCTTGGGCAGGGTGATGTTGACCATGCAGCCTATAGGCTTGCTGCATTATTAAAGTTTCATGCCTTCCCTGGCAACAGTTGCTGCATGAATTCTTTCATTGCTTCCAGCACTCTGCAAAAGCCATAGAGACATGGCAAATTGATTTTCCCCCAAGAAGCTATGAACATTGGGCAAAGCAACAGGTTTTTTGTTGTTTTGTTTTGTTTTGTTTTGTTTTTGTTTGTTGCTGTTGTTGTTTTCTTTTTCTTTTCTTTTCTTTTTTTTGTTTTTGCTGTGCCTTAAGGTGATAAGTGGCTCTTCTATGTAGTTCGCTGAAAGAAATCCTCCATGTTGATTTGCATCTCCAGCTTGAGAGTTTCCTGTCTAAGGCAGATAAATATTTTAAGTTGGGTGGATTAAGGCCATGCAGAGTATATGTCTGGAATTCAAACTGTAGCCAGAACTGGCTATGCCTGGCGAGGAAAGCAGCTACTTCTCATTTGCCCTTAGAGGTGGAGAAGGTACATTTCTGTTGTTAGTTGTTAGAATAGTCTAGTCTTCTTCTGCTTCAATAGAGAGCCCATAAGAGAGAACTTTTAAATGGACATTGTTAAGCTCAGAATGGTGGTGGTTTCAGAACAGTGATGGTTCCATGAGGGAAGGGATTGTATTTATTTTCTTTATCATTGTTTTCCTAACATGAATCACTGTGGCTGGTCCACAGCAAATTCCATGAAAATTGATTGAATCAAATCACAAAGGAAAAGTGTATCATTGCTATCTGTATTAGTCAGTTTTACTACAGTAACAAACAACCCCTAAAATCTCAGAGGCAAAGGTTTATTCCTTGCTCCTATTCTATCGTAGGAGGTAGTCTGAAGTTCTGTTCCATATGTCTTCTTTCTGAAGTCCACAGCCACTCTGTGGGACATGCCCAGTGGTAGCAGGTATGCAGGTACCTGGTCATACCTGCACACTGCTCCGAAGAGTTGATAGTACACACACCTCTTCTAGCTCCACATTCAGTAATGTCGTGTTGGTAGCCTAAAACTGACTATGTGTTAACACCTTTGAAATTAGCAAACATTACAAATCAGAATGTGTTTTTTGAGAGCCAGTTTATCCACATGCCATTGAATCTGTGTGACAAGAAGAGCAAAGGAGCTGGCAGAAAATCACAACGTTTCTTTAGCCTAAAGCAAATCACGTGGCCAAGAATAAGAATGGGGCAGGAACACATGATCCCTCTACAGGAGACACCGCAAGTCTCATGGCAAAAATGAGGAGGGGGCAAATAGTTGTGAACAATACTACAGTCTAGGGCACTGTCTGACTAATCGTAGTTGACCAAACCCCAAACTGGGACATGTGGCATAACAAAATGTTCCAATGATTTATGCATGTATATTTTAACATAATTCTTATTATAAAAATAGTACTTATTTATAAGTATTACATGCTTACACAATGCTCACAGGTGTTGTATAGAGGAACTTTGAACACATGATTTCACATAATCCTCACTACAGTCCTATGATGCAGGTACTGTTATTATCCCCATGTTGTAGGTGGGGGAACTGAAACCTAGCAAGCTTAGTATTTTAAATTGGGGCTCCTGGACACAGACTCAGAGAGTTGTGAAGGGATAGTTAGCTGCTCAGGGTTTCAGTAGGTCTACCTGTGAGGAAGTGAGAAGGCCAGGGTTGAGCAGAGGATGAACCTGACCTGCAGTGGCCTCAGCCAAGTCTGAAGGGAGTTCTAGAGCTGGGATGGCCCTTCAGGGTTGTTCTCAGATCATGGCAAGGAGGCCAGTCAGTCATTCACGGGACACCCTGGATGTGGGCCCAGCGCTGAGCAATGCAGTTCCCCATAGGCAAAAACAACGCCTAGTGCCATCTATCAACAGTGATATTCCCAGCAGCTGGAAGGACACACCAGCCTTTAGAAGGGAATCTGGGCAGAGCACCACAATATCCACTACAGTTAGGTGATATGTCCATGGTCACACAGCTAGTAAAAGGCTAAGATTTAAACCCAAGTCCATCTGACTGTAAAGTCTGTCCTCTTAACCCCACTGCCAGATTAATTACCGTTGCCCTATCTCATTCAGTTGCTGCTCTCTGGTGAAGTAACAGCATTTCTGGTCCATGTTTATGCTTTAAAGAATGACGAAAACAGAATGTTTGGATTTAAACTGTTATTAAAAAGGAGGTAAATGGCATTATGCATTAGCTTTTGGTGTGGATATTTGTGTACTTGTGTGTCCAGATCTAGCACTGAGGAACAGAAATGGGATAATATGGAACAGTGTGTTAGATTATAGGTGTGTAAGGTCTTCCTCCCTTCTGTCCTCCACAGAGCTTACAGGTCATGTTCACATCTTATCTGATTGCTAAGTATAATCAAATTCCCTCATAATCAATCATAATCCCCCCACCAAATCACCTTCTTTGGTTTCACATGCTCTCACTGCAGGTTGTTTTTATTCTTCCTGCATGAGTGAGAGAAGACTTCTCTTCTTTGGGCGGCTGAAGCAAAGAGGACAACTTTGGAGTCAGATGACTAGGCTTTGTGTTCCTACTCTTTTGTATGTAAGTTGTAAAACCTAAACTCGGGGAGCCTAGCTGGCTTAGTTGGTTAACCGTCTGATTCCTGGTTTCAGCTCAGGTCATGATCTCACGATTCGTGAGATCGAGCCCCATGTCCAGTTCCATTCTGACAGCAAGGAACCTGCTTAGGATTCTCTCTCTCCTCTCTGCCCCTTCCCTGCTTGCCCCCCACTCTCTCTCTCTCTCTCTCTCTCTCAAAATAAATAAACACTAAAAAAATAGATAAATAAAACCTAAACTCATGTGTGTCCTCTCTGAGACTCTGCAAAATTGCAGGGTGGTGACTGGGATTGAATAGGATACACATTAAAAACGGGGCGCCTGGGTGGCGCAGTCGGTTAAGCGTCCGACTTCAGCCAGGTCACGATCTCGCGGTCCATGAGTTCGAGCCCCGCGTCAGGCTCTGGGCTGATGGCTCAGAGCCTGGAGCCTGTTTCCGATTCTGTGTCTCCCTCTCTCTCTGCCCCTCCCCCGTTCATGCTCTGTGTCTCTCTGTCCCAAAAATAATTAAAAACGTTGAAAAAAAAATTAAAAAAAAAAAAGCATGCATCAGTTCCTTGATAATAAGAAACAATCAATATATCATAACTATTAGAATTTCTTGCCTTTGCTTTTTAACTATATAATGTCAATAATTTAGTAAGACTTAAAAAAAAAAAACCAGTATTTCTTCCAGAAAAAAATTGTTATTCTCCGAGGGGCCTTACTTTAGAATCACATGGCATCAATCATCACTTTGCTCCTGCATTTTGTGTTGACCCTGGTACCTGGGAAGGAGGTGTGCACTGTGACAGGGTCACAGGGGCCATCAAGCCACTGTTGCTGGTTTGTCACCTCATCTATTTTGTACTAATTCTTTGGTTGACCCTTTTGACCCATCCCATGCCTGTAACTTCAGATTGCAGACAGCTAGGAAGCTTCCTTTCATTTGTCCCCATTGTCTCCATCCAATATTCATAGTAAACTGAGGGAGGAAGTGACACGTGAATCATGTTCACGGCAGGGCACCCTCCTCTGCGTGGGTGTGCCTTGGCAGCTGGGCAGATGCTTGGGCAAGTGAGGAGTTGGTCAGGATGAACTGAATCCCATACCAGTTTGCTGAGCCTAAGTAATAATGGGTTGTGAACTGTCCTCCCCCCGGGGCTTCCAGGTTGAGCTTCTGACCCCTTATAACCTCCACTCCTTTGGAAGGTGTACGGAATCTGGGTGGAAGTTGGAGGGACAAAGCAGCAGAAGAAGGAAGAAGGAGGCGGAGTGCTTTGTTCCTCTCCTTCAAGCTCTGAGCAACTTGCCTTCTTTCTGGGAGATCTTGGTTATTCAGAGCACGCTCTGAGATCTTGCCTGGAAATTTGTCAGTGCCTCCACGGCTACATCATTTCCCCACTCTCATTCACTTTCTGAACGTGACACCTTTTCAGAAAATTGGAAAACAAATATCCAGGAAATCAGAATGTCATTTCTTAGGCATTAAAAACCGCTTCTAACGGCTACATATACAGCCAGGGAGGCTGTAACGAAAACACACACTAAATATTTGCATCTTTGGTGTTCTGGTATAAATTTACAAGGCTGCTCTGTGTCCTGAATACAGAACATTTCTGTTAGCCCAGAGCAGGAATTTACATGCTTCTGGGAAACAAAATCAATCAATAATAATGTTCTTCTACACCAGATTTAGCTTATAAATGTGATCAAAGAACTATCCTATAAAAGCGACGCACACATAAATCCTTATAATAAGAGCATTTTCTAATGATAAATAGTTTCCAGGGTTTTTCATTGTTTCCTGCTCAATTTCTACAAGTTGGCAAAGCTTAAGAGAAAGGTTTTTAGATCTTTATCTTACAATGCAATTGTTTATCAAATACCAGAACCATCGTTAGCCAGGTAGAAGGCATTCTTGGGACTGAATATAGACACAAGGAAAGGTAATCTGCAAACGAATTGATTTTTCCAGTTGACTTATTGCTTTGCCGTATCAAAACCTGGGAGTGGATGAGGCCAGCACTCTTTGTATACTACGGAATAATTTTTTTCTAAGTAGATAGCAGTACCTGGTCAACAATTTTTAATGGGTGTCAGATCTAGCTTACATTGTATAATTAATTGCAAGGCTGGGATACAACAAATCAGGTCGCGTCTGTTCTGTATAAATGAGTGAACTTGGCTTCTGTACTTCAACATATAAATGTGGTTACTAAGGCATAGATTATCATAAAAGGGGGAAGATGGGGTGCCTGGGTGGCTCAGTCGGTTAAGCGTCCCACTTTGGCTCGGGTCATGACCTTGTGGTTCGTGAGTTTGAGCCCCATGTCAGGCTCTGTGCTGACAGCTCAGAGCCTGGAGCCTGCTTCAGATTCTGTGTCTCCCTGTCTCTCTGCCCTTCCCACATACCTGCTCTGTTTCCCTCTCTCTCTCAAAAATAAATAAAAACATTAAAAATTTTTTTAAAAAGAGGGAAGAAAACTGATAGCCAGCAACCTTTTGCTCATTCAGAAGAAGGGAAGTGAGTTTAAAGTAACAATGAAAAATGTCTCCTTTAGAATATGTCTCTCTCGGGGCGCCTGGGTGGCGCAGTCGGTTAAGCGTCCGACTTCAGCCAGGTCACGATCTCGCGGTCTGTGAGTTCGAGCCCCACGTCGGGCTCTGGGCTGATGGCTCAGAGCCTGGAGCCTGTTTCCGATTCTGTGTCTCCCGCTCTCTCTGCCCCTCCCCCGTTCATGCTCTGTCTCTCTCTGTCCCAAAAATAAATAAACGTTGAAAAAAAAAATTAAAAAAAAAAAAAGAATATGTCTCTCTCATTTTATTGCCTGCTCTTCTAAATGAGACTCTACTGCTCTCCCTCATCCCCTCGGCTCTTGGAAAAAGTTCTTGAGGAGGAAACTTTCACCCCAAATTATAGGTGCAGTTGGGACTAGTAATAAATAATTGAGCAGCCCTTCCAGCACTGCAAGCTCACTTTGTGCTTTTTCTTCCTCAGCTGTGTTGGTCTAGCCTCCCAGAGTCTGAGTACATAAATCAAAGTACAAGGGATGAGCAGAGCCCATTCCAGGAATCTGCCCTGTGACTCTCCCCAGTCAGTCTGCAGGTGTTTGTGAGCAGGAAGGAAGAAGATGAATAACAGCCAATGTTGATTAATCACACAGCATGCACCAGAGAGGTTCTGGGCTTTAATCTAATATCTCATGCAATGCCCATAACACCCGAGAAGAGTAATATTCTTCTCATTTTATGGATGAGGTAAAACCATGTGTAAAGTTTGAAAAGCCACTGACTGGCAGAATTTATGAATTTGGATTAGTCCCCTTAGCCATTACCCTTACTAGCAGGAGCTTTTCTATTGGCGAGTGCACTAAACCCTCACAATAACCCAACTACAAAATATTATTATGCTTCCCATTGTTTGCTTTGGAATAACTCAGAGGTAACTTTCTCAAGGTTACATTTAGTAAGGGACAGAGCCAGAATTTGAACTGTTCTAAAGCCTATGTTCTTTCTATCTCCCACATTATTTCTATCAAGCATTTGACATGCATATTTTTAAAGAGATCCAGTGCCTAACTTTGTATTTAATAAGGCAGATATAAAAAGAACATTCACTTAGCATTATACTCTGTAGATCTATCCACATTCTTGCAAATGGCAAGATTTCATTCTTCTTTATGGCTGAGTAATATTCCATTGTGTATATATCTTCTATATATCTAGATATAGATATAGATATAGATATAGATATAGATATAGATATAGATATAGATAGATATATCTCCTATATATCCTCTTTATCCATTCATCTATCAATGGACACTTGGGGTGCTTCCATGTCTTGGTTATTTTCAATAATGCAGTAGACATAGGGGTGCATATATCTTTCAAATTAGTATTTTTGTACTCATTGGGTAAATACCCAGTAGTGGAATTATTGGATCATATGGTAAGGTGAAAGAGATTAAAAGTACACTTATGAGTACACTTGATGAGCACTGAGTAATGTATAGAACTGTTGAATCACTATATTGCACACCTGAAACTAATATAACACTGTATGTTAACTGTACTGGATTGAAGAGAAAAAAGAAAGAGAAACATTCATTAGACCAAGAGATACAGTTTTAAGATTCTGCCCTTTTACTGAGAGGAGAGAGGGATGAAGCTTTGTGTTGGTAAGGAGAGTGGGCTTTAGTCTTTAAAGAAGGTGTTGTGGGAAAGGAGTTTGTCTCTGTAATTTACAGGTGAGATGAAAGGATATAGCAGAAGGAATTTTGCATTAAGTACAATGCTGAAAGTAATGGAAAATCCCAAACAGGAACTTAACAAGGAGTTAATTTTCCCCACAAACAAGAAGCCTAGTGGTAGGAGACTCAACTGTTGTTCAGCTGCTCAATGATGCCAATGGAGCCAGGCTCTTTCTTCTTCCCCCCTCCTCCCTTACCATGTTGGCCTTCTCAGTGAGAGTCATAAGACATCTGCCATAAAGTCAGGAACAAAAGGGCAGAGGCTGTACCAGCCACATTGGTCTCATGTTAGCAGAAAAGCAAGAGCTTTCTCAGACCCCTCCTCACCCCCAGCCATCTTCCACTTGAGTCTCATCAATTAGTAGTATGTCCCATGGCCACCCCAGCAGACAGGGAGGCTGGGAAAGCCAGTGTTTACCTGGACACATGGCCCCCAGCAGAACTGCATTCCAGATGGACAGGACAGTGTGGAAAATTAGGATGAGAGTCTTCCTTGGTTGAGGAATGGACAGGAGTTAGGGCAACAGGGCTGTATTTGGGAGAAGGAGGGTGACCTTGATGAAAAAAATGTGGTCGTGGGTTTTGTATGTGCCATTACACTGAAGTAGCCCCAGAGCATCATACCAGTGCTCTAACCCTTCCTTCCTTCATCCTGTTCTTGACTGTATTCTTCCTGCCCCAACACTAGACCAATAGCACTTTGGCCTAAATAATTTTGATAATCATCATATCTTCTGACTCACTTTAGCTTTTAATTTTAAGTTAAGTAAATTATTGCTGAATTAATTAACTAATTCATGAGATGTGGAATTTCCAGGCAGGTATCAGCTGGTGAGGGCCTTTGCAATGACCAGGAGCTTTCACTGCTTCAGAGGAGAAACTTCTCAGGAGCCTGTGGAAGGTGCCTGGATGCCATTAGTACCAGAATCCTCATATACAGATGTTGGCTAACTGCCCCAAGCTCTGAGAAGAGGAATCTGAGGGGCTTGAGAACTCTTGGGTCTTGGATCAAAACAACACCGTAAGACCTTGTTGCTACTTCCTGTGGTTACAGCTCCCTGGCTTCCTTCTTTATCTTTGCAGAGCCAGCTCTCCCAGGCGCTGAACGGACTGTCAGACAGGGCCAAAGAAGCCAAGGAGTTTCTGGTGCAGCTCCGCAACATGGTCCAACAGATCCAGGTATTGGCAGCACCTGAGACAGAAAGCAAACTCTGTGGGTTAAGATGTAGCTGTGTAGCAGGGAGTTTGTTTCTTCTACCTTAATGTGTTGTGGAGAAATTCCAGTTATTCTTTTCTGCTCTGTCCCTTCTAATACAAACACACATACAGGCCAACTTCAAACACACCCCTTCTTGAGGTGGTTGTGTTTTGCCAACAAGCCAGCAACACAACCTAGTTTTCCAAATAGTTGCTACCTTTGGCACTAGGGTCCTAATTCTCCACTACTGCGTATTTAGAAAGAGGCCTCTTTGTGAATTCAGAGTCATTATTGTTGAGTTTTTAAAACTCTTCAGGTTCCCAAAACACCTTGCAATAATTATATCTTATCTGATGATAACAAACAGGTCACATTTTCTCTTTATTCCTTCCTTCCTTCCTCCCTCCCTTCCTTTCCTTCCCTCCTGCCTTTCCTTCCTTCCTTCCTTCCTTCCTTCCTTCCTTCCTTCCTTCCTTCCTTCCTTCACTCTTTCCTTCCTTCCTGCCCATAGTAATGCTTCTTCTCTACTTAGATACTTAAGTGTTTTCCAACCATGACACCCCTGGTAACTATAATTTCAGATTGCTTTGTTTGGACACAATGACCCAAAGATCAGCCAGCATTTGAGAGCTCGTGAGCTCTCCACTATTGCTAAAGGGAGAAACCATAAACTGCATGAGATGCTTAACTAGTGAACTTCTACACTGTTTACTGTTCTTATGTTTTGAGGTTTGCCTCACAGAAATAACCTTCACTCTGGCCTCCAGTAAATTGGCTTTCCTAGTTAATATTTAACCCATGTCAAAGTAGAATGGTCTTTTTAAAGGTAAGCCAGGCTTTCAAAGCATCTTATATTGATTTCCTCACTCTTTTTTCCATGTATGTTCATGTTAAAACTTTTGATCCCCTGACAATCTAACAGTTGTACACTTTCTTCTGTTTTCCAGAACAACAGAGGTGATTGGTCAGTCCCTTCTTTGCTTTTGCCCTGTACCCCACCTCTTCATCAGAGCAAAGCTTTCCTTCTGCTCTAAATCAGAAACTGCAAGAGGGCTGCCCTCATCCTCCCAATATTACCCTGTGTGGGACATAGAGCCCTCTTAAATGACGTTTTCCAGAGGACTTCTCTGAGTACTCAAAAACAATTGCCAGGAAAGCCAAAACTTAGCATGTAGAAGGCACTAGTCAAGCAATTACTAATATAACACATTACATGAAGAAGATCTTGCATTTAAAAAGTTCTCAAATGCCTATCAGTAGATCCTTATATTAAGAGACATAGTTCTTTATGACTTAGAGAATAAATTAAAATTTGATAGGCTAAGCTGTTCCTTCCTTGCCAGCCCCCTAGAGCTTACGGTTGACTCAGTTGGGTGCTATTTTCTCAATGCTATTCATGTTTGTGTGAGTATTCATCTTTCATTTGCTATAAATTATAACTGTCTTTCAGATTATCACTTGACAATCAAAATTACATATGTGATTTACTGAAAGGACTATCATTAATGAATGCTTATGATTTAGGGAGAGAATTGCTTGAAAGAAATGCTATAGCATGTACAGATTTAAATCAAGAAAATAGTTAGATCCAACATTCAATGTAAACATCACAGAGAAGCTATAATTCATTTAGAACATGGTTAGTGTTCCCCCACAAGCTATTGGTTCGTGGCTTGACTTTTAGGGCTGGGTAGAAGTCAAGCCAGTTGTTCTTGACTGTCTATGTACATTAACTATTTGCTTTCCTTAATGAAAGCAGCAAGTACTTTTCCCATGATTATTCTTATAAAGTTCTATTATCATTGAATTATTGATTAATATTGAAGACCACTTCTGTCCTCTTTCTTCCCTCTCCTCTTGAATTTAATGATTCTTTAGCTCTCATGCCTCTACAATATCCCACCTGCTCAGGCAGCCAGCCTCTCTGAATGCCACCTTCCATCATACATAAGCAGACATCCGCCAGCCCTCAGAAAGGTTCATGTTCAACTCCACAAACTGAAGCTTTATTTTACACAATATAATGTAAACTGTGGGTATGATTTCCTTTTGATAAATTTATTAAGTAATATTTATCCTTTTCAATTTAAAGTGAACACTATCACTGTAGAATGAAATGTATCCAGGTATTGAAACAACGTGAAATGTGCATTGTGGACAGAGTTCCTTTTCATCTCCTTCAGCAGGGATTTGTACCCCACAAATGGTCAGGGGAGCTCTGTCTTCTCCTGCAGCCCAAGGAGACCAGGTGCTTTGCGGCTGAGAGATGTGCTTTCTCATGCAGGAGAACAGTGTGGAGTTCGAGGCTTGCCTAGTGGCCCAGTGTGATGCCCTCATCGACGCCCTCAACAGAAGGAAAGCCCAGCTGCTCGCACGTGTCAACAAGGAGCATGAGCACAAGCTGAAGGTGAGTGCTGCTCCATGGGGAGAGGAGAAAGCCAAGGAGCCAGGCTCCCAGGGCCGGGATGGACAGGCTAGACGGGTGGGCCAGATGCCCACAGTCTTGGTGGCCAGTGGCTTGGAGAGCAAGGAGCAAGCATCCCTTCATTCCCCACACACTCCATCATTTACCTCACTGATACTTATTGAGTGACTCCCCTGGGTCAAGAATTGCTCTGAGTGTAGGCACAATTAAATAAATAAAAATCACTGCCCTCATGAGGCTTATTTTCCACCAGAAGGGATAAACAGTAAGCAAGATAAGTAAGTCAAATACCCAGTATTTAGTAAAAAAAAAAAAAAAAAAAAAAAAAAAAAAAAAGCTAAGAAAAATAATAAGGATTAGGGGATGGAAGTCCTAGGAAAGGGGGTTGAAGTTTTAGACAAGGTGGCCAGAGTGGCCATACAGAGGCAAAAGGTATTTTTGAAATGGGAATGGAAACCATGCTTTCCAGAAGACAAACAAGGTTTTTCTTAACTTCTGAAGTGAACTGTGTGACGGGACGGCTACACAGGCTTTTGTCATCACACAGTGGAGTTGATTGATTATGAGTGTGGGCCCTATTGGCAAAAGGATTGGTCCTCCTGGAGACATCTGACACCCCATCCACTCCCTCACTGGAGCAGGGCAACAAGATGTGAGAGCAGGCTGGAGACATGGGAACAACCCCGCAGGAGGGAGCCCAGAAGTAGGCAGTCAGCAGAGGTCCACATGCATGGCCAGTAAGCCCCAGGGTAACTACCAGTGGGTAGAGGATACGGGGTGCACAATGTTGGCCTGACATTAGGGTGGAGGGAGAGGTGAGGTCTGACCACAGGCCCTTTGTTGGGGTTAGGCAGCCAACTTCAGGGAGCTCATGATGTGGGCAGCAGGAAATGGATACAGCCTCGCAGGAGCTCATGAATGGCCCTGTGAGCCTCAGATACCCCAGCAGGTTGGGAACAGGCTATAGTCCCTGAAGAATAGGGGAAGGCCCCATTGTTAAACTAATGGGATTCCAGTAGGAAAACCAAGGGAGAAATGAAGAAATAAGAGAGCACAGCTTACAAGATTTGGGGCTCAAGCTTAGTGGCAGGGAAGCTTCATCAAACAGGGCCAGTGCCCATTTCATGGGTACCAGAAACAAGGCAATAAACCGGTTGCCAACTAGGGCATGAGACCTGGGCAAGACCCGCAGCAAGACTGGCAATGCTGAGCCCTGAGCAGCAGTTACCAACCTTCCAACTTTATGCCCCAGCCACACACCAGGACCCGGAGACCCAGGGGGCTCAGCCAGAAGGCAGGGAGCCAGGCAGCAAGATAAAGAACAACCTCTCCCCAAGGAAGTTTAACAGTTTTCTCCAAAAGTAAGAAAACCCCAACTCCAGCTTCCTCCTCTAAGAGGCTCCCTCCTCCGCTGCCCACCTGCTGCAAAACACATTTAGAGCCACACACCTGCTTCTTCCTGCCCCAAAGTCAGAGCAATAATGTGGCTGGAATATAAACCTTTCTCCCCTGCCTTTGTGGCTTGCCCAGGTGTCGCTCTGAGAGGGCCTGTGGAACTCAATCAGGCAGGCGGCAGAGCTGGGGCAACAAAGTCCAGAAAGAGCCCTTGAGGGCTCTGCCCTGTGATGAAGTCTGCTGGCCTGACTTCCTGGGTGCTGTATCAGGGCCATGTCTCTCCACATGTTCCTGATGAGGGAGCAGCAGTGCAATCTTATCAAGGAGAGGTACTGTAGATTCCTTGATAAAGAAAATTGCGTGCCTTGAAGTTAAATCTGAACCAGGAAGGAGTTTGGAAAGAAAAGTGCACAGGGCTCTAATGTCCAGAGAGCCTCAGCCTGTTGGCTTAGACAGTGAAGCGAGGCTGGCGATTATAACCCTGCTTCCAGAGATGCCATTGCTGTTTCTTGGTGGTGGCTCTTACTGGAAAACCCTCTTAGGTTCATCTTAGAATGCACTCAAACCGATTCCGCCACCTGCTCTGACATTACTAAACGATTGTTGCTATTGCCCTTCATGTAACACTCTTCAGAGACCCAGAACTTTTATTATTATGGTGGAACTCAGAATACCACTTGAACCACCGAGAGCCACCTAAAATAAAACCACAGCTATCTTCAGGAAGTGAGCTGGACAGCTGGATTTTCTCTCTAAATAGTAGACCAACCGTTTTAGTAGGTAGCCACCAGATTTTAACTTGTTCTCAGTGGAAATCTCTTTTTTAAGACATTTCAGACACTTTCTTGGTATCTTTAAGCAGAACGCAGTGAACCATTTGTGATAAACCACATAGTGACTGTAGCCGCAACTCCAGGTTTTCTGCGTGGGAGAGACAAAAGGGCAGTGACCTGGACAGAAAAGGGAATCAAGGATTGAGAAAGCATCACTTCTCCATGTCAAACGGTAGCAGAGGGGCGTGAAAGCCCCCCCAGGTGCCTCTGCTCAGTGCTGCCTCTGCTGTAGGGGACTGTGTGAAAATCAGTTAATGGAGGGACTGCAGAGGAACCTGGTGACCTGCCCCAGCAGGGCACAGCGGTGTGCCCGGGGACACTGAGCAGCAGCAGCTGCCTGCTCGCATTCCACCCTGCCCTGGCCGGCGTTCCCTGCCCCGATCCCATAGGGCCACAGAAACAGGAGACAGGTGGCTGGCTGTCCCCCACGGCAGGAAAGCTGTTCTGTCTTCTGTCTCGAGCGATTTGTTTCTCTGCTGTTGCCAGTGGATTGTATGTCACTGCTTCTAAAAACAGCCAGCAGGGCCGACGCCGTGACTACTGATGCAGCCTCCAATTTCCCTCCCTCTGCTTTTCTCCCTCCTGCCTTTCCCCTTTCTTGTCATTTCTGTTGCTCCTCAGATTTGTGAGAAAAGACTGGCCTTTTATAGACATCGCTTGCCAAGCACAGTACTTCTTTCTGTCTTTGTTGGCTAACCCATCACTCATAGTCCGGCAAGGATAATCTTATGGTCTTCCGCTTCCCTTTGGCAGAGTTCTCTAGGGGCCCTGCTTTTTGCTGACAAAGAGGAGAGTTGTGTGTGTATTTTTCTGGCAACTTTCTCTCCTTGAGCAATCCAAAAGGCTAAGGATGCTGGAAAGTGAGTGTGTATAAAGACAGTCTTTATAATCTCCTCATGCCCCTCTCTGAAAGCACTGATTGCTTGAGCAGATTGAATAGTTCTGGTTCTGAGGCAAGCTGGCGCTGAGAGGTAAAGAGCCCAGATTCTGTGTCACAGAGAATGGGGTGTGAGGACACACTTTCTCACTTACTAGATGTCTAACTGTGGGCAAGCCTGTGGCTCAGTTTCTTTCACCTGTGTGTACAATCAGGTCAGAAGCAGTCATCACATCATAGGAAATTGCCAAGCACGTTAGCACAGTCCTCAATAAATATTAGCTATTATTGTTGTTATCATATAGAGAGAATGCCTGGAAACCTGGTATCACTTAGTAAGTACACTGAAGAAGTTCTCCAAGGGATTGACTTTCCATAATACTAGAGAATGTGGTATAGAATTAGTCTATACACAGGCATGATTGTCTCTGGACCTAGGAAAGTGGCTTGAGACATATGTATGCAGCTGTGACCGTATTTGAGGAATATTGTTTCTTAATACTATTCTTTGGTTTGAAAAAAAAAACACTGGGAGCCACATTTCTATTTTCAGGATGTGGTGAACTAATGAAATGTCAGAAAGCTACTGACGGGGGAAAATTGCTTTTGAGCTTCCAAGGGATATTACTAACTCATGCTTTTGAGACTACTTGGGCGATATCCCCACAATAAGCACGGTAAACCGGAACCCCTGGGTGTCTTGTTCAAACTACATGTTTTTGTTGTTGTTGTTGTTGTTGACAAAATGTGAGCAGGGGAGGGACAGAGAGAGGGAGACACAAAATCTGAAGCGGGCTCTAGGCTCTAAGCTGTCAGCACAGAGCCCGGCATGGGGCTCGAAACCATGAACCAGAAGATCATGACCTGAGCTAAAGTCAGACACTCAACTGACTGAGCCACTCAGGTGCCACATGAACTATATGTTTTGTTAACATCCTTTCTGGGCCTTCTTGACCTGAATAGGACCTTAGAGTATCCTCACCATCTGTGATCCTCACAGGGAATTTGTGACAACACTGAAGTGTGCCATTAATGAGATCTGTGCTTTTCTCGGGAAACTGACAATGTCATTTTTCTTTTGGTAGGCCCAAAGAAATATCAGAGAATTATTTTTATTTATGTAATGCTCAGAATTTGAAGTAATTCCACAATGATCTTAAATACATACTTGCTCCAGTATTTTAGAGTAAATTCATATGTGTGCGAAACGAAGTGACAGGTTTCTTCTTGGTCACCTTTCAATTCTAAGATTCTTTGGAAGAAAAAAAAGTTATAGTTATTCAAAAATATCCCCCCAAAAATCTAGGCTTTAATTTCCATGTGTGCCCGGTAAGTGAACGTACCAACAAAATCATGGAGCAAGAGTGCTGAGGGATAACGATAAAGTGTACTGTTTTTACAGCAGCCAACACATCCCAATTGTAACTATACACAGGTTTGATTTTGAATCCAAGTGTGCTGTTGGATCTTGTTAGAATCATTATCATTATGGTGACAATTATCTTGGTTGTTATTTACCATGTATTGCCTATCATGTTCCCATTATGTTTATTAAAAAATTATACAGTCATATCATTAAGAGTACACATTTACACTAGGGATATTAGCTGCTTGTCGAATTGCTTACGTAAGCTATTTGCCATTGTCTTAAAACAAACAAGTAACCCTTTGATTTAGATTGGGGTGGGGGATGGGGAAGAAAGAGAAAGAGAGGGAGGGAGGGTGGAAGACAGACCTATCCAAGCCCACAAAAATTTGTTTAAAGAATCAGATATGATTTAATGGGCTACAGACTTTACTAGAAAGAAAAATCAGGGTGCCTGGATGGCTTAGTTAGTTAAGTGTCCAGCTTTGGCTTAGGTCATGGTCTCACGGTTCGTGAGTTCGAGCCCAGCATCAGTCTCTGTGCTGACAGCTCAGAGCCTGGAGCTTGCTTCAGATTCTGTGTCTCCCTCTCTCTTTCTCTCTCTCTGCCCCTCTCCTGCTCATGCTCAGTCCCTCTCTCTCTCTCTTTCTTTCTCTCTTTCAAAAATAAACATTAAAAAAATTTTTAATAAAAATAAAAGAGAAAGAAAAAGCAACAAATTTAACCCAATAATCAGCACAATCCCAGTAAAACTACTGGCAACAAGTTCTGTTAAGTCCATTATAGTCAAGACATTTGGAAAGATCGGGCACACCAAAACACTTGAAACCTTTGACTGCCATTAGGGGTCCAACCCTAAAATTTTAATCACAATCATTTTTGATTATAAGCCTATCATTAAGGGGGAATTCATTTGGCATATTCTGTGATCCTCTGCTTCCTACCACGTAGGAGCAGAAGTCACAGAGGGACAATACAGAACAGAGTGCCCAGGGTGCCCATGGAATCACCAGGCGCCACACACACAGCTGGAGCTCACCAAAGCTACGGGACATACTTCTGAACACCCCGTACCCGCTTTGGCAACGTCCATGAAGGGCAGTCACAGACCTTTGATGCCCTTTGCCTGAACCCAGACATGAGTGCCATTCCTTACCTCCAGAGGGCACTAAACACATACTTTGAAGATGACAATCTAGTGAGTCTCCCTGAGCCTCACAGCCTAGGAAACACCACATTGTATGCATCACTTCCACCGCGGGTGAGCATAAATAGTGTCCTCCCCTGTGGATGGGTCCGCACCACCATGCTTCTGTCTCCAAATGACTTGTGTTTCCTCACTAACTTCTCTGTACAAGGATGTAGTATTCTACACACTAAGAGCATGCTTTCTTTGCATATTCCACCCAACGTTTATTGATGAGGCTATTGGTGACATTTACATTTCTGGAATGGAAAGTTCACAGTTTTGCTGTTAAAATCTCAAGCCTTTCTCAAAACTGGTACATGTCTTATTCATTTGATAGGGCTGAATGATCCTTTTCTTGATGAAAAACTCAAAGCCTCAAGAACCTGTCTTTGAAATGATTAGTTGCCAATGTGGGTAATTAATAACACTCATACAGAAGAGTGGTACCAAAAGAAAGGGGAAATATTTGCCTCTAACCATGTGGGAGAATGGTGGCATGTGAGAAATTTAAAAAGCTCTTCCTTAATTTAAATGCCTCTAAGTAACTGAGAACAAACTGAGGGTTGATGGGGGGGTGGGAGGGAGGGGAGGGGAGGTGACGGGTATTGAGGAGGGCACCTTTTGAGATGAGCACTGGGTGTTGTATGGAAACCAATTTGACAATAAACTTCATATATTGAAATAAATAAATAAATAAAATGAAAAAATGAAAAAAATAAAATAAAAAATAAATGCCTCTAAGTGTCACTGAATATAGTGATAATATAGAAGATAAAATTCTACCCTAGGGGGAGAAAAAGAGAATTCATTATTTTATTAGCTGAATCTCGTGGCCAAAGCACTTCACCTGTAACTCACAAATGAGTCAATTCCAGGCATTAGTTAGTCATCTTGCTTCAGGAATGATGGTGCATATAGAAATTCCCCTCCACTGACCAAAAGGACCTGTGAAGAATACATTTTTCAAGCTTGCATCTTGAAAGTACTTGTACTTTACATTTAAAAAAAAGAGGTTACTTTATACTTGGGAGAAACTGTTTTAAACTGTGATGGGAAGGGATATATTTAAGAACAAATTTCTTAAAATAGGAGAGAGAATGTTAGTGTTGACTTAGACTAAAAATTCATTAGTGGTATCTCTCCAGACTCCAGGACGAACGAAAATGCTATGAGTGAAAGTATTTATTAAAAATAAGAAAGAAAGAAAGAAAGAAAGAAAGAAAGAAAGAAAGAAAGAAAGAAAGAATTTTAAAGAGCCATATGCAAGATGGGAGAGGTGAACAGAGGTAGAGAAAGGGTATCGAGGTCAAATTGGATAAAATAAGGAAATTCACCCTAATTGGCTTCAGTTCTTGCTGCTGGTT
This sequence comes from Puma concolor, assembly GCF_028749965.1. Taxonomy (NCBI): domain Eukaryota; kingdom Metazoa; phylum Chordata; class Mammalia; order Carnivora; family Felidae; genus Puma; species Puma concolor. The sequence goes on from NC_141672.1 coordinate 49,877,548, forward strand.
GTGTTACCTGAGCTGAGTGGAGGGAGGAGATTGGTCTACTAGAGATGGGATGGAAAAATGTAGTTGTAGATAGAACAAAATCTTACACTTATATACTGTATAAGCTTTCGTGGATTGCTCTATGCTACCAAAAAAGTTCAAGCTTTCAGAGGGAATGCTCAATTCCCCCTTTCCAAAGTGTCAGTGCCATATCTTGACCCAAGGAATGACCTTCATAAATTTGCCACTTAGCAAAATAAAGCCATTCAAGCAAGCAATAAGACTTGCCATCCTGAACAGATGGGGACTGCTAATAAAATGGTGAAAGCCTTCTCTGAAACCATGAACTAAAGATTAACTCATTGTCCCAGAGCTAGTTTAGGCTTTACTGCAGATGAAAGCAGGAAGATTGTTTCCCAGTCCCTATTTGTGTCATTCCTGTCACTTGCACATTTCCTTCCTGAGAAAAGGAACTCTTAACTCCGGCCAGCAGCAAACATGTTGCCAACGGTTTCTCCGGAGCATCCAAGCAACTGCACAGAAATGTGGAACCCAAAGAAAAAGTGACACGGCCTCACTTCCTAGGGATTGTTTTCCATACAAAAATATAATGTAAAATAAATAATAATAGTAAATAGTAGAAATAACACAGAGTGAAGAAGGTAACGAGAGAGCTGATAAAGACACACAATTGAAGAAAAAATATTTATACTCTTAAAAGACCTATTTGGCTAATTTCCATAAGATGGAAAATCTTGCCAAATTAATTCAAAAACTAGACGTCAATTACAACACATCCAAAAGTACCGCCTCTGGGAAACCTGAAGTTTAATTTTGAGTAGTGAATTTTTAAATAATTTTTTTATGTTTATTTTTAAGAGAAAGAGAGAGAGCATGCAAGCAGGAGAGGGGCAGAGAGAGAGGGAGACACAGAATCCGAACAAAGCAGGCTCCAGGCTCTGAGCTGTCAGCACAGAGCCCAACGCAGCCACAAGCGATGAGATCATGACCTGAGCCAAAGTTGGATGCTTAACTGACTGAGCCACACAGGTGCCCCAAGCAGTGGCTACTGTGACCATTGGCTACTGTGGCTACTGTGACCATTGTGAAGTAGTTGATTAACAGGTAAAATGATGGACCCAAATCCATTGTTGCAACAGTGGGAGTTGAGAGCCAGGAGCTCAGGAATATTGAGTCCTTCCAAGAAGCTTGAACCATGGAACACGGGAGCAAATGGCAAATGGCAATGGCAACCCCCCACTGAAACTCACCAACTCTTTGGCACTGCAACAATGAAGTTTCCTAAGAGTAGTCAGAGAGACCCAACGCTCAGCTCCTTTGGCATCAAATAAATCTTACTTGAGAAGAAATTTGTAGAAGCAAACATAGAATTTTATGAGGCCTGATTAATGTATTTATTTCAGCTTTTCAGTCATAAAATTATCATTGATCTGAATGCTCTGGAAAGTAAATACAACAATTCAAGTCTATTTTGCTTCAAAAGCTAACTCGCTTTGGGTTACAATGCCCAGACCTAATCCGTGCTTGTTATTCAGACTAGAGCACCAGTCACTTCTGCACAGTCCTAGGACAGATGCCATTTGGTTAGTGAATGATGACTGCTGGGGTTTCTGCTAGCTAGAGGCGTTGATGCACTGGCTACCAAAATATAACAACATTTTCTGAGAACAATTTAGTTAAGCCTATTATAGCAGAGAGAAGTAGCAGATTAGCTTTAGGTCACCTGTCCTGCATTTTTTGTTTCACTTATGGGTGGGGTTTTCTCCCCACTAAGGAGTAGAAATTTAACCTTCTGTTAAAAAGGTTAAACTTTCCGTTTAAAAAATAAAATAAAATAATTTGCATTCCTTGAGCAGAATACTAGATGCCAGAAGAAAATAAGTCAACCAGTGAATTTTAAATTTGATCTCCCTTCTACCTGTCAAAATCAGTCTTCACATCAAAGTTGGTTTCTTTCGCCAATTCTAATAAGGAGATTTTTAAATCCTACATTTTATTTTTTGTTTTTCTTTTACTAAAATTTAAAAAGTGGTAACAAATCATCTGTCAAAAAATTAGGAGATTCCATAGAGCCAAAACAATCGTGTAAAAGGAAAAACTTGGAGTTCTCACACTTCCTGTTTACATAACTTACAGCAAAGCTACAAAATTCCAAACAGTATAGTACTGGCATGGAAACAGACATATAGGCCACTGGAATTGAATAAAGAGCCCAGAAATAAACCTACACATATATAGTAAAATGATTTTTGACAAGGGTTCCAAGACCATTCAATGGGGAAAGGGCAGATTTACAACAAGTGACACTGGGAAAATTGGCTCTCCACATGCAAAAGAATGAAGTCGGGCCGTTACCTAACACCATATACAAAAATTAACTCAAATTGGATCAAAGACTTAAATGTAAGAAGTAAAACTATAAAACTCTTAAGTGGAAACACGGGACAAATGCTTCACAATGCTGGATTTGGCAATGATTTCTTGGGTATCGCACCAGAGGCACAGGCAACAAAGGAAAAGGTAGACAAAAATGTATAAATTTTGTGCATCAGAAGACAACAACAACAACAGAACCAATTTAAAAACGGGCAAAAGACTTGAATAGACATTTCTCCAAAGGAGATAAAGTGGCCAATAAGCACATGAAAAATGCTCAACATCACTAGTTATTAGGGAAATGCAAATCAAAACCACAATGAGCTACACTTCACATCCATTAAGATGGCTATTATTATTTAAAAAAAAAAACAGATAGTGATACGTATCACAGGGTGTGGAGAAATTGGAACTCTTGTGCACTGCTGATGGGAATATAAAATGGTACAGCTGCTGTGGAAAATGGTATAATGATTTCTAAAAAAAATAAAATAAAATAGAATTATCATGTGATCCAGAAATTTCACTTCAGGCTATCTACCCAAAAGCAGTGAAACGGGGACTTCCACAGATACTTACACAGCCATATTCATAACAGCTTTATTTACAATAGCCAAAAGGTGGAAGCAACCCCAATGTCCATCAACAGATGAATGGATAAACAAAATGTGGTGTAAACCTGCAATGGAATATTATTCAGTCTTACAAAGAAGGAAATTTTGACACCAGCTACAACATGGGTAAACCTTGAAGACATCATGCTAAGTGAAACAAGCCAGTCATAGAAGAACAAATATTGTATGATATTATATTATCTGAGAGTCCTAGAGTAGTCAAATCCATAGACACAGAAAGTAGAATGGTGGTTTCCAGGGGCCAGGGGGGAGGGGAGAATGGAGAGTTATTGTTTAATGAGTACAAAATTTTAGTTTGGAAAAATAAAAAAGTTCTGGAGATGGACGGTGATGATAGTTGCACAACAATATGAATGTATTGAGTACAATATGAATGCCATATAATTATCCAATTAAAAATAGCTAAAATGGTAAATTTTATGTTATATATGTTTCATCACACACAAAAAAATTAGAAACAAAGACCAGCAATAATAAATGGATGAATTGTCAAAAAATTAGGAATTTAGGGACACGTGGGTGGCTCAGTTGGTTGAACGTCCAACTCTTGATTTCAGCTCAGGTCAAGATCTCACGGTTAGTGGGACTTGCCCTGCATGGGCTCTGCACCAACAGCCCAGAGCCTGCTTGGGATTCTCTCTCTCTCTTTATCTCTCTCTGCCCTTCCCCTGCTCGCACGTGCATGCCTGCGTGTGCTCTCTCTCTCTCTCAATCTCAAAATAAATAAATGAACTTTTTAACAATTAGGAGGAATTTAAATGTCCAAAAATAGAGGAACAGGAATGATTAAATAAATTATGATAACCCACTCAGTGGGATATTTATGTAGCCAGTAACATTTATTGATGGTGGCAACATGTAAAATGACTATGGTATAGTGTTAAGTGGGAAGGAGGTAAAATTGTCACATATTACGATTGCAACTATACATATATCTAGCTCAAGGATAAAACCTGAAAGGAAATATCAAAATGCTTTAAAAATCTGCAGTAGAGTGATGAGATGATTGCTTTTTTGTCTAGTTTCCAATTGCTTTTGAAAGTAAATGAAATATCCTTTAATGGAAGGTGTATAATCAAAACTGAAAAGAAGGAACAAAGAAAAAGGTTTTCAATAATTAATATTAAAACTCCTTTTAGTTATTATTTGTAAAAATCCAGAAGGCTGGATATTTCTGAGGCTTTTGCAAAGTAGTATAAATATCGAGGATGTAAGCAAGTGAGGTTCCTAGAAAACTCTTGTTCAACTCTAGCTTCAGAAACCACTTCAGGATTTGGGTCACTGAGCAGAAGACACAGAAAATGAACATCTTTGAAGAAAGAAACTTTTCAAGGACTGTCATGTGTTTGACACTGGGCAAAGACAACTTCCCAGAGGCAGAAACTGTATGTTCAGAGAGAGGCCTTTCTAGGTTAAACCAGACTCACAGCATGGTAAATAGAGAGCCTTTAAAACTGCTTTCCCAAATGAGGCAGTGATTGCTTCTAAGTGGGTTATTCTCAAAACTTAATTCTGCATCCATCTTTCTTTGGCTTACTTGTGGTTATTAGCTCATTGTCTTTCAGCAAGTTTCACCTTTAACCCCACCCCACCACCCCCTCAGGAAAAAGAATCAGAATGAGAAGGAACTGGTTCGGATGGTGACATCTGCTCTTTAGAAGAGACAGGCACAGGGTGGGAGCAGGTGGGTGACTGTTCCCAGAACAGAAGCTGCAGCAGCACCTCGGGTTACGCAGCTCCTTTGTAGACTCCCAGCGACCTCCCACTTAGAACAGCTCACAGTATCAGCTTCCCAGAAGACGGAAACAAGGGGGAATTAGGAAGACGTCCCTTCAGGCACCAGAGTAACCAGCTTCCTAGGCTTCCACCATCTGCATGCCTTTCTGATGGGTCCTGTTGTTACCAGTTCCTGTAATAAAAGCATTTATACAATCTGTCTTCTGGAGCCATTGTCCACAGCAGACACTGCCACAAAATATTCTCATACATTTATTCCATTCCATGATGCTCTTGGAATATGGTTTGAAGACGCTTTCTAACGTCCCAGTTTGCTTCTTTTTTACCCTCTGCCATTTTGGACCACTCTGTTCTCTCATCAACCCTAGGTGGTTCGAGATCAGATCTCTCACTGCACAGTGAAATTGCGCCAGACCACAGGTCTCATGGAGTACTGCTTGGAGGTCATTAAGGAAAATGATCCCAGTGGCTTTTTACAGGTGAGTGCCAGCTAGTTTCTACTTCAGATTCTCAATGTCCCATGAGACTGAGTCTCTGAAGCCAGGGTGGACTCCTAACAGCCCTTGGAGAGCAAGGATCCCCTCCACAATGAAACCCACCTTCAGACTGCCATGCATATATGGGTGCCAGCAAAACTCCATTGACTTCTTGGAAGCCTTGGCCCTCATGTGCTATGAGATTGAGCAGTGTGTGGGCTTTTTAAAATTTGTTTTTGCTCATGTTTAATCTTGAAAATGTAATTCCCTTTAAGTTCCCCCCAAAGCAGAGCTACTGACTTGCCTAAGAATTGAGTCCCTTTCCACTAATTTCTTGGACAATTTGGTCAGCTAGAAATGTCTAAATATGCAAGGCTTCTACCTTCTTGACAGTTCCTACTGGCCAGTTATTCAGTGATTTCCTAAATAAAGTGAAGGTTTTTCATTGCTTGGATTTCTCATGATTTCTTCAGTATTGTTTTAATGAGATGTGATGATGTCAGCTGAATTTTACTTAAGTTTTGATCGTAATGATTAAGGGACCTTGTATTAAGGAATACATAGATTATCCTTCCAACTCACATTCTGTCAAACTGTCCAAGAATGACAGAGGGAGATTAAATACAAGAAGTGGAAGAGTTCTCTATCAAAGAATAAAGTGATACAGTCAGATGATCTGCTTAAAGTGTAAGAAATTCCACTTTACAGATTACCATATGCAGCCTCTCTACTATTTTATAAAACTCGTTTCTGGAGCACCTGGGTGGCTCAGTCGGTTAAGACTTCAGCTTGAGTTTGTGGGTTTGAGCCCCACATTGGGCTCTGTGCTGGTGTTGCAGGGCCTGCTTGGGATTCTCTCTCTCTCTCTCTCTCTCTCTCTCTCTCTCTCTCTCTCTCGCTCTCTCTCCCCCTCTCTCCCTCTCTCCCTCTCCCTCTCTCTCTCTCTCTCCCCCTTCCCCACTTTCTCAAAATAATTATTTCTTATTTCTCAAAATAAATAAATAAATTTTTAAAAAAACCCTCATTTCCAAGTTTTGACAGGAAACCCACACCTCCTCTTAGAAACTTAGGGTTGTTGGTGCTAGTAGGATTAATTGATCACCAACATATTATGATCAGTCATAAATAGCATGAGCATATATCCAGGTTTTTCTATTAGAGCAATTAATAGCTGTTAATTATTTCTAGTGGCCCCTTCTGACTCACAGAAGGACCCAGATTTGTATGGGTCACTCTTATCAGAAGAGACTCCTCACTGCCTACACGGAGACAGGAAGGGTGTGAGTCCCAAAGTGGTTTGGTAAAACTCCCGGAGAGTGGAGGAGCAGCATTCTGTGTCCAGTGTGGTGTTATGTTTCTTAGGCTGTGGTTTTTGATGTGATTAGATTTCTGACGCCCTCATAAGGAGAGTGCACCTGACTGAGGATCAGTGGGGGAAAGGCACGCTCACTCCCAGGATGACCACGGACTTCGACCTGAGTCTGGACAACAGCCCTCTGCTGCAATCCATTCACCAACTCGACTTCGTGCAGATGAAAGGTATGTGCCTGCATCTCCCTAAACAGAGCAACATCCTGGGTGGATACTGGTGCTTGAAGCAGGATCAAGGCTTTGTGCCAGATTGCTGCAAAAAAAAAAAAAAAAAAAAAAAAAAAAAAAGGCAGCTGCCAGGTTTATGAATCACCTAAGGGGTGAGGAAGTAAACACACACACTTCTGGTTAATGGTACAGAAATCTAGAGTGGCTCCTCTCTTATCACATAAAGGAAATATATGGTTGTAGCAGTGGGACCTAACTCTCAGAAAGTCAGATAAATTCAGATAAACTCAATGCTTGCCTCTTTGAGAGTCTTAGAAATTTCACAAGCCTAATATCAGGGGATCGCTGACGTTAAAAAGATAAGGAGATAGAGACAGCATCACTGTACATAAATAAAATCTTGTTACAGAAAGTAACCCAGTTACTGAATCAAGGCAGTTGAGAATTGAAGTGACTGCTTCCACGTGGATAGGTAGTGAGCAAATGGCTGAGCATGAAATCAGTGGGACTTTGAGAGGATCCCAGTTGGCTTGCCAAAACTGATCAGGAAAATGCAAGCCTGGTTACCGAAGGAAAATGAAATTTGAGACAAGTTTTAACTTTTTAAACTTGCTGGCTTATGTGATACAGGGATATGCAAGATCTCTCTGAGATTTTTTTGGGTGGCTGAGGGGAAATGCAAGTACCTAAAATTACTCTTACAAAGAAAAATAAAAAGCCAACCATGCAACAATATTTTTATGGCTGTGTAGGTAATATCCATTTGGACAATATTCTGACTTCTTTTTAACTTTCATTTTGCACTATTTATACATTCACAAGAAGATGCAAAACTAGTAAGGAGAGGTCCAGTATACCCTTAGCCCAGTTTCCATCAATGGTTCCCTCTTGCATAACTAGCATATCAAAACCAGGAAGTTAGCATTGGTACAGTGTATATGTATGACTCTGTGCCATTTTGTCACATGTGAAGACTCATATGACCACCGCTGCAGTCAAGATACAGAACCACTGTATCACCACAAAGATCTCATGCTACCCCTTTATCACCTACAGCCATACCCATGCCCCTCCCCTCTGTCACCTCCAATCCCTGGATTCTTCTGTTCTTCATCTCTGTAATGTTGTCGTTTTCTAATATTTTTTAAAACTGAAGAAATGTATTTGCTCTCTGCTTTTCCTAATTTAAGCATCCACATAATAAAGGACTTAGAATCCAGCACTTTAAAATTTTCAGTTTTTTAAGAAAAATCTACGTACTTCCTTTTATTAGACAGAAAACCGTCTAACCCAGTAAGTTTTAAGGCTATACGCTTGTGGCTCCCATCATGCAGCTAAACTCACCCCTGTACCTTGTACAAGTACGTCTCTCATCCCTTTAATAGATTTTTGCTCTTTTATTTTCAGTTTTCTCACTTTTTGTTTAATATGGATGGCTTTGGGATGGTGCCTTCATTAATTTTTGGAGGAAGTACTATAAAGATTGTAAATAAAAGCACTTTGGTGCAGTAATAAAAATGTTTAGCCTTTGCCGACTGCTTACCAAACCGAATAAGTGCTTCACGTGAATTAACTCAGTTTATTCTCACAGCCCTAGTATGTAGCTGAGGAAACTGAGGCACAGGAAGACTGGATAACTTGCCTGAATTCACACAGCTGGGAGTGACAGGGCAGAGATTCCAAACCAGGGAGTGAGGTTCCGGAACCTCACTTGTCCTCATTATAACACAACTTCCAGTTTGCGTTATAATGTCACTGTGTAATGAACTGGCTCCTTCAAGGAATAACTGAATTGCTCTTTTAAATTTCAGAAATTTAATTTTTTGTTACAGCGAGTCTTTCTTACTGTTGAAATTTTTTTTCTTTCACACCCACATGGTGACCTATGAAATACAGCCATCGGAGTAATATAGGGAGCCCCGGGTAAATCCCCCTCAATCAGCCTCTCTCTGTATCCAGTTCTCCCAATAAGGTAAAATCATTAAAAGGTTATGTCACAAAACAGCTCAGGGGAGAAAATATGTCCCAAAGGGCAAGAGAAGGGCTTTTGGTGGAAGCGGAAAAAAAAAATGAACCAACCCAATTAGCCTTGGTGATGGAACAGGTAGAGAGGGTAAAAGCCTCAGGGCTTTCAAATGCTTTCATTGCCTGACCGAGCCCTCTCCTCCCCCATTTGCTGTCCTTCTGAGTCACGCCCATCTGCCCAGAGTGGAGTCCAGGCCAGTTGGCAGGATGCAAACAATTGTGTTGGAGTGAACAGGCCCTTCATCTGGTATGGGAACTGCAGACTCGTGTGCTGTGTGTCGCAGACCACATTCCTAAAGCAACGTCACTCAGCCACGTAAAGCTGCCTACAGAAATATGCGTGAACGTGGCTGTGTGCACACCCCACTAAAGTCTGTACACACGGGAGAGAATACCAAGCACCCTAAAGACCAAAACGCAGAACACAATCACAGCAAAAATTCACCTGGAACGCAAAATTATCCCAAACAGTTATTTCTGAAGTTCATATAACAGGCCATTTGGCATGAGACTGGATTATTCCATTTTCCTTTTCTTTTTAACACCTCCTATTAATTTAATTTACTTCTGATTAGTGTCCTTCTACAGAGCTCATTTATATGCTTTGCTTTGTGCTCATTAAGTTTAATTAATTCAGTGAGAGCCAAGTCCTCTATAGACTCTAAATAATTTTTACCTGTCAGATGTCTTTGATGGAAAGAAAAAGCCAAAAGGTCATGAGGCAACAGATCTTAGCTAGCTATAGTTAAAACTACTCCTACCGGCCTTTTTGAGATCTGTCAACATACACAACTGTGCCCAGTGTAGTGTTAGACATTTTTTTCCCTTAGGCTCTTCTTGGTCAATTTAATAAACTGCACTTTCACAGCTTGTCGGTAAAAATATCTCAAGAAACTGTACCCCAGAATCCATGCACAAATGGCCAAAATTTAAATAGCATTGAGAATGGTGCTAAAGTAATCTGACCATTGATACAGTACGTGTACTTACTAATATGTTTTCTAATAGTACTAAGTGGATGACAGTAGAAAGTTAAAAGATCTTCAAAGCTACTTAAAATATGCATTTAAACTTATGACTCAAACTGACAACAAAAATATCTGTTTATTCCTTGACTAAAAATTTTAGTATCTCTCTGGTTTTGAGATTTCATCTCACATGTCTTTTTGTCCCTTGATATCAAAGATAGGTGTGTTGCTGGTTTTTAAATGTTTCTAGTTAGGCCAGCAACTATTCAGCAAGAATGCACTGCCTAAAATTATTCTCGTAGCCGAGGATTTAACTGATCTGCTCTTTCTTATTCCACATCACCCTCAAGCAATTGAAATCTAAGTGGAGGGGCTCCTGGGTGACTCAGTCGGTTGAGCTTCCTACTTCGGCTCAGGTCATGATCTCACAGTCTGTGGGTTCGAGCCCTGCATCGGGCTCTGTGCTGACAGCTCAGAGCCTGGAGCCTGCTTCACAGTCTGTGTCTCCCTCTCTCTCTGACCCTCCCCCGTTCATGCTCTGTCTCTCTCTGTCTCAAAAAAATAAACATGAAAGAAAGAAAGAAAGAAAGAAAGAAAGAAAGAAAGAAAGAGAATGCCAGAACCTTCTTTATTCAAACATCTCCAGAAAAATATTAGCCCAGAATTGTTTTAAGTGTACAAGGTATCCCAAGGTTCATGAGTCAGTACTAAAATGAAATGCCAGCATGTTCATTCTGAACCACGATGACACAGTGACCTAATGTTTTCCAAGCCTTTTTAGCACTTAGAGAGATGGCTGTTAATCCCTTAAGTGCCTTCTTAGGGTCTCACCTAAGAACACATTTATCTTCATTAACTCATGTTGAATGTAAAAGCCTTGATTATGCACCAAGGTCATGGGCAAGGTCAGTGTGATGTGAACAGACCCTCTTATAAATCATGGAGAAAGAGCACCTAGAGGTTTGTTTGGTGGGGATAGGGTTGAGCACACATGCTGACTCACATGTAATTTGTTCATGCATGTGATCTGTTCATGGTTTGGAGGCCTGAAATGCTTGTCCTCAAAACCTACGATCACATTTCTCTTTAACAGTGTACGAATGAGAGCTTTGCAGAAATGGTTTGTTGTCCCTCTAAAGTCTATATTTTACTCAGATGCCACTCGTGCAGTTCAGGTACCGTAAAAAGGAGTGACGGTCCACCAAGGACATTCAGACAAGATGATTCAGTAGACTTGCATTCCCAACCACTGTAGCTCTTATGGTGAAATATTTTTCTTTTCTTCCTTCCTTCCTTTCTTTCTTTCTTTCTTTCTTTCTTTCTTTCTTTCTTTCTTTCTTTCTTTTTCTTTCTTTCTTTTCTTTCTTTCTTTCTTTCTTTCTTTCTTTCTTTCTGCAATTTTTTCAAGTATAGTTGACACACAATGTTACATTAGTTTCAGATGAACAACATAGACATTTGACCAACTGATACATTATGCTATGTATGGTGAAATATTTCCTTAATTATACCAGCAAGTCTTGGGGAACTTTCTCATGGATGTTACAGGAAGCAAAAAGAAACATTCCTCCTGGAATTAGGCTGGGGACTTCCCTGTAGTACACTATTACTACACACACTACACACAAGTGTAGTGCAATTTAAACATACAGCCCCTGGAGCCAGTCTGCTTGGCTTCAAATCCTGGCTTTCCCACTTAGGTAGGAGCCATGAAAACTTTCTGTGTTTCAGTTTCCTCTTCTACACAATAGACATAATAATGGTACCCATTACTGTCGGGGTGCTGTGAGAATTACACGAGTGACTACAGGGAAAGCCTCTCACCACACTTTCAGGCATTCAGTAAGTGCTCAAAAAGCAGCCCCTGCCATTATTTTTCATGTCCAGTGTGGGAGGCCATATGTCCTCACATGTCCTCATCACGGTCCTATGACCTTTCACAGAGGAATTCTGCCTAGTTGTGAGTGTTCACAATCTGAAGGATCTGGAAAAAAAAAAATTAAATGATTATAAAAAAAAAAAAAAAACGTAAGCTATAATCTGAACTAGAATGGCTATTTGAAAACTTTAAGAAGACACTGTTGCAGAATTTCATTTTGAGCCCAGGCTCCCCTAGTCCCCTTCAAGGAGGTCAGTAAGAACAGCTGTTCCTTGTAACTAAGAAGAGAATTTTTAGCCAGAGGCTTCGTTTTATGGTTAACAAAAATGCTAAGCAATAGTCTTCTGATCAGGGCAGGGGAAACTAGTTCTTCAGGAAAAACATAAACATCCAAGAATGATCATGAAAGTGTTAAGATTGAGATGGCTACAGCAGCCCAGTGACACAGTTTTAATAAAATAAAACTTTTCTTAGAGTTCAGCCCAGGAACCGTGATGCTATCCATTTCCAAAACACAAATAATAAGTTAATTTGAAAATACTTTGGATTCTTATAGGCCATTTGTTTTATACCTAATAAAGTGAAATAGGGTAATATAACACCCACTATAAAATCTGTTTTGCTAAAATGTCAGCCTTCGTCTTTACTAATGAGGCTGTAATTTTGTCACATTTGCCTTTTATATGCAACATCACTTTGGAGTAAATAAGGAAACAGAAAAAATAATTTGAAGCACATCGAGAAATAGATTTAGACATGCAAATGTTTCTGTGGTCCTTCATTTTCCTCTCTCTCTCTCTCTCCTCTCTCTCCCTCCCTCCCTCCCTCCCTCCTTCTCTTCCTCAGCTTGATCTTTTGTTTGCTTATTTGTTTAAATCGGGACAATATTAAAATCTAAAGATTAGTGACTGGTTAGACTTTTTGTTATTTTTCTGGTCTTTTAAAGTGTATCCGCTGAGGATTACAAATGAAGTTCCCATGTTTTAATTACACATGACACCATGTGTTTCAATTAATCTGTTAATTATACCTATGCCTATACAAGGAAATCTGAGTTTCTTATCAGAGACATTGCAAGCATTTGCATGATTCAAGTTGAAACCATCTTGTGATGTTATTCTTTGATTTGAAAATTGATGAAATGTAAGCTGCCTGAAACATGAACAAAGGGAAAATGAAGACTGATAGGGCAGCTAATGAAATAAAGGAAGTCCAAGGAATTATTTTATGGTAGGCGCTGATTAATGAGGATAACTAACAGCAAATATCCCTGGGGAGAATCATTCCATGTCTCTAGAAGCCCTTTGAAGAACAGGTTGCTCAAACTTATTATAATCTACTCCACTGTTAATATGTTAAAATTTATTGTTTTTATAAGCAAAAACCTTTTAATGACAAAGTAGCTCCCTAATACATGATAACCTAAAGCTAGCCCTCCAATTACAACTGTTAGGTGATGCCTGTTTATATGTAGATGATCATGAGGAGTTACATCTTTTCTCTCCTCCCCTTCCCATCCAGTCCTGTAGTCTATTTCTTGAACAAGGCAATGAACTCATTTCCTCTCCTCCATTTCCAGATGTTCTGGGACCTCCGAGGCTGCAGAAGCCACTGGTCTCTCCTAAGACCAACCGAACTCCATGCCATAGAAACCTGAAACGTGATTTCCCTTCCTAAACTCACCACCTCCATTAACTGCTCATAATTTTGATTTAATTATGTTTGACCTAGTCACTCAGGCATGGTTTTATTGTATCACAGTCTTTTCTTAGGTATAATTGACCTTCCTCACCTTCCCATTTCTTGTGTTATGGTCACTGCCTGTGTTTTCTAGGTTGTCTACCATAGAACCTGCTTCTTAAACTGCTATTAAATAAGCCATCTTTTTGGTTGAGGTGATGGCAGGGAGCATGTAACTCAGTGCGTGACACAGAGTCCAGTCTTGGCACAGCATACCAGGTGCTCTACAATTAACATTTGTTCGCTTAAATGTCCCTGGGTGTGGTCCAAACTGTTCCCTCCTGTTGTTAAAGTGCTTTAAAGATTAAAGTTTTGTTGCCAAAAAATATTTGAAGCAGTTCTTAAAAACGTTGTTTCCAAATACATATACTGAGTTTATATATTAGGAACTGGGATTATGTGTTACCTAACATTTCCACGTCTTTGTGTCTGAAGCCTCAACCACTCTGCAGTTTTAAGTAATAGAAAAGACTCTCGGCTCAAAATGGGGACAGGGGCATGTTGTGACTAGTAATACTGTGGCAGATTCTCACAAAGTCACGAGGACACCTTGACCCTCCCCTGCCAGGCCCCTTCTGCTCCCATACTACTCTCCAGGCTCACAGTTGGCGGTTCTACGCCCGCGGAAAGAGTGAACTTGAGCTAGCATAGCTACCTTGAAAGAATGAGGTCAAGTTCCTCAGAAGTTTCGAAATGGCAAAAATCACTGTTTTTGTGTCACTTGGCACCAAATTTTCAAAAGCCACTGTTATAACTACTTAATGCACACAAGACTTGAGTAGAATCACTGGTTTAAAAACAAAAACAAAAAGGATAGAACCTTAGAAGGATGATGGTTTCAGAGCTACTGCTCGGAAGGCAGTTCCAAGTTTATAAACTGGGGGGTCAAGGCACAGAATGAATTTTATGATAAAATTTTCAGCCATGTTATGAGTTAAATAGACTTTAGCGGTCTGGACCGGAAACCCATCCCCCATGTAAAACGTTTCCCTTGGGGATGATGTCTTCAGTCCTCAAGGGGGCGAGAACAGAGCAGTTGTCTCCCCTCCAGTTAAGGTAGGAAGCCCCACCACGAGCTTGGGAGAAGGCAGCACGGCAGCTCAGGAACCATCCCCACTCCTGGAGACTCCGGAAGGGATCCAGTTCAGGTCGTCCCTGGGCCAGCTACTTAGTGGAGCCACATGTTGATCAGGGGGATGTTAACATTCTGAGACACCGAAATGTTTGCAGCTCAACAGAAACCAGGGTCACACTAATTTCTGTTTAGCTTCCTCTCCAGTCCCAGCAACCCCCATCCTGCAGCTGGAGGAGTGTTGCACTCACAACAACAGCGCCACACTGTCCTGGAAACAGCCACCTCTGTCCACGGTGCCTGCGGAAGGCTACATTCTGGAGCTGGATGACGGCAACGGTGGTCAGTTTCGGGTAAGCAGAGAACCTGCTACTTGTCAACCAAAGCCACTGACCACCTCAGAGAGCCCACCATGGGGTCTCAGGCCAAGCTTCCCCATCTCTCCTAGAGCCAGACCATCCTGGCAGGGCCTGCCTGCCCTTCAACTGAGTCTTGTGTTCTCCTTGAACCATTAAAGATGGATGATGGAGTCTCTGAGTAGAAACTGCCCTACGCTTCTTCAGAGAAAGCGGATGCAGTGCTGTAAGCTCTGGGGTCAGACTGTGTGCTCCCATATCTGGACTCCACCATCTAGCTGTGTGACTGCCCATTTCTCACCTCGTTGAGCCCTCGGGACCCCCTCATTTGGAAAATGAGGATAATATTAACATGTACCTTATGCATTTTTGTTAAGAGTCAATTAGACAACCTGTATGCAATTCTCAGCATGCCAGGATCCCCAACCCCAATCGTGTTAGTATCCCACCAGACAGTCGTCATTTTAAGGCTGTGCTTGGAATACAAATTATTTTTACTCATTACATCAGCATAATGTTGCAAAGCATACAGCTAAAGAGGGAGGCACATGCCTAACCTATGCTAAAGATGCATTATGCTATGATTTATTTTAAGCCTTTGAAATGTCATTCTTCCTCCAGCCCCTGTTTCCTCCCCCTTCCCTCTGTACCACGATAAAACCGATATTCCTGTGACTTTGAGGGTAGTCTTTGTGACAGTTTCTGAAATTACCAGTGGAGTTATAAACATAGTAGAGACCACCCTCATGTTTCCAAACCAGTTTTTAAAAATCTCACGGAAGGGTAAAGAGCTCGGTAGGTATAACATATTTATAAACGCCAAGTTAATAATAGTATGCATAATGCTAACTAAAGCACCCAGTTTTAATTTTTTAAGCCCTAGCCACTAGTAAGTGGCATTCATTAAGGTGTGAGGCCCATGCTAAATGTAAGGCACTGTGTCAGTTTGCACACATGACCTCCATATATGCTCATATAGCAACCTCATAAAGTGGGCATTACTGTCCCCGTTTTACAGATGAGGACACTGAAACGAAACAAGGTCAATTAAATGGCTTAAGATCTCACAGGATTTGAACCAGATCAGGCTGACACTAAAATGCTTGCTCCTAACCTCTGAGCGACAGTGCCTCCCCAACCCCTCACGGGAGATGGTGTTAAACTGTGGCCTGTTATTTGTTGACCCTCAGGAAGTGTATGTTGGAAAGGAGACGATGTGCACCGTGGACGGTCTTCACTTCAACAGCACATACAACGCTCGCATCAAGGCCTTCAACAAAACAGGAGTCAGCCAGTACAGCAAGACCCTGGTCCTCCAAACGTCTGAGGGTAAGGCCCTTCAGCAGTATCCCTCAGAGCGAGAACTTCGAGGCATCTAAAATGGCTGGCAAGCCCGGAGGTAACCCCACCACTGCCCACATTCTCAAGTGTTTCCATGACTTGCTCTGCATTCTGGCACAAGGCCGCTGTTCCTCTCCTGCCGTTAGAGAGCCCATGGTATGTGGATGTGATCAAACCAAAGAGTCCACAGCAGCAGTTCAAATGGCCTGGGGCGTCGGCTTCCTTTGATAACATTCTAAATAAGCTGCAGTTGAAGAAGCTGAAAAATGAAGGCCTGAATGTCCCCCCCGGTGTGTGACACAAATGTATCTAGGCTCTAGGGCAGGCTCCCATTCTCCACGATACACATCACTTGCCAGTTTTGCCCAGATGATTCTAAATTGCTTTGTAGTGCTTGCTTGTTTCTGAGGGTGGGACCGAGGTTCTTTCCAGCTGTGGATTTGTGTGACTGAACATGTTTCCAGTGGGTGTGGGTGCTAGAGCTGTTCAGAGAGGGCCTGTTGGCCACTCCTGGCTTCCCCAGCACGGACCGCTTCCATCTCACCCAAAGCCGAGGCCGGCGGCGCCTGGACTGAGGCTTCCTGTGGGCACCAAACAGGAAGTGACCAGCAACTCCGCATTACCTCGCCATTTTCACCTTTGCCCGTCCCTCTAGGCTTGGTCAGGCCACCTTAGGGCCACCACACAAGGTCACTCTCTAGCGAACACTCGCTTCTTGGCTGTACTGTAAATAGTTTGGCCATCAAAGACAAGCCATTCCCCTCGGAAGAGGGGCTTGAATTTGATGACCGGGTATAACCTCTGAGGCTTTTAACATTTTCATTTTAAAAGCAATCACAGCACATGAAATTAAACCTATGAAGAGGTATTTGTGGTTGGTGCCAAAGCATTTTCAGACCCCCTGGGTGTCATTTTAATCACAGAAGTGACCCCCCACCGTCATTCCCCCATGACCTCTGTCTGCAGAACTATAATTGTGTTGATTTTGTTCAAATTCAAGATGTTAGCTAAAAGAACTGTGGTGGTGTTTTTTTCCCACGTCCCACAGACCTTGGCATGTGCCAGCCACCCTTAAAATGGTTCACATGGTTAAAAACAAGCACAACTTCAAATCCCACAGCAAGGTTGGCAGGTCCCTAGCCATACAAACCGTGCCTGGGGAGCAGGGGTAAGTCTGTGAGGGACGGTATTCGAAGGGAAGGATTCGCTGAAGGGAAAATGGCCGCGTGACCTATTCCCGTTGGGTTATGGGGATGTGGCAGCGACAGCCTCCCGAATGATCACGTTAGCAACTTCTCTCTGGGATGACCTATCCGCTTGAGAGCAGTTGCCTCTTTTCCCAAAGCACCATGCTAAATGCTAAAGCCCTCAAGAGTTGCCTCGATGCAGGGCATAAGGCCCTTTCTGATGATGGCCTCGTTTCCCACGTGCGTACCAGGCATACAAGGCGGTTTGATTGAAGAGTGAAGTGCATGCCATCAGAGCAGGGAGCCAGTTTGCAGCAATGTTGCTAATATGTGTCATGAGACCTCCTATTTCTACTCATAATCCATCATGGAAATCATATTCTTCTGCTAAAATCAGTTATTAGCATAGCAGCTTGAGCATTCACGTTTCTCTTTTCATCCTGCAGGAGGATGTAGTTTCTCAGTTTCTCTTAATGTTCATAAGATTATGGTGTCTAATAAATTCCAGGATTGGAACTGCGATCCCCGTCACAGAACTGGGGGTCATTTTCTAAAAGAAACTAACGGAACAAGTCCTCTTCCAACAAAGAAACTGTACTGTAGAAATTAATTTCCTCCATGAATTTTATATATTGTGTACAAATATAAGGTATGTATCTAAATACAAAGAAAACCTTATCATCTTGTAGATATCAGTATTCTCTGTTACTGCCCAGAAGTGATTTTCTCATGATGAAATAAAGTTCACACACATACTTTCTCCATAACTTTGGTTTGTTCTATTTGTTTCTCCCTCATTCTAATCCATTCAAATGGTGAGACAAGGTTTAGAAAGCAAGAAAAAAAATATCATGAATGGCCAATTAAAAAGAAAAAAAAGATTTGATCAACCTTGTAATGATAGAGAAAACCTAGAGAATTAAAGAGTCATATGTAGATATATATATATATGTGTGTGTGTATACATATACATATATACACACACACATATATATATATATGTTTTTTTTTAGAAATCAGTGAGAAAAATGCCATTGACAGAGATCAATACATTAACTGAACTTATATTATCCTCTATTAATCTTACTTCCTACAGCTCCTGGAAAGGTTTGCTTTGGAAAACATTTTTTTTCTTTGCTGCTATTGGGGGTGATGTGGTGGTTCGTTTTGGCTTTCTATTGTAACAAATCTTGTGCGGTCTTCGTAGCAAGAGCTAACCCCTTTCCAAGTTTCAAAACAAAAATCTGTATTACAGAAGGGTATTATTTCATATGTGATAGCAAGTCTGACTTGTATTTACATGCATTTAGTCCGAGGTTTAAATCACTTATCACTTACACTGTTCGAACTGTCATAAAACCATCTGCTGACTTACAGGTAACATTATTCAGGGGAGATCACATGTCCACATTGTTGGAAATGCTGACCATTTTTTCTGACAGCAATTCTGTGTATTTATTGGGCAGTGTTTGGTAAATGTTCAGTGTCTGTTACGCTGTGAGTTTAGAGGGTTGAGTAGATGTCATCCCTGCTTTCATGAGCTTACAGTCTAGGAAGAGAGATGGTCCTTAAAAAAACAGACACACGGCTAGTTATGTACATACAAGTTATTATAAACCCTGGGAAGGAAGGAAAAAGGACTAGTAGGAAGACATAATTTGTATGCGGCGTGGGGGGGGGGGGGGGAGGCGGGGAATTTATCAGGAAAACAATGAAAATAATGTAATTCAATGGAAATGATAAAGAATGTGTTATTAAAAGAGACAAGGAAAGGAAAATGCATTATTGGATGAATTCAAATGTGGTTAGTTCCCTGAAAGCAGAGTTCTTGGAAATATACCTAAAACAGCCATGCAAATAAAGCCAGTTGCAGATCTAAACCAAATTACCCCCCGACTGAAGAAGATATATAACTGTAAGCAATTAAGAATCTTTATGAAATTTTAAAATAAGGCCCACAACCCCAGTTGTATATATTTTTAAAGTAACCCATTTAATAGCCACCATGGCTGTGTCACAGTCTTTGAAACCATCTGCAAAAGAGTATCCATTATGTAATAGGGCCTTGTTCCTACTAGAGTTCTGGGGCTTATTCTGTGTGGGAGACTCCTCCTGAAACAAAAAAAATTTTCTAGGCAAGGCTGAGAACAGAATAGGAAAACCTCCTATTGATGTTTCCCTATTTTCCCTTTACCTAACTAAACAGACTTACCTTTTTCTTTTTCTTTAATCTGGAGAGAAAATGAAATAGACCGAAGGTAACATTCCTGGGGCTCAAATAACTATTAACTGGCTGAAATGAGAGGGTCTCTCTCTGACCCACCTCTCAGAGGAGAGAATTGCGAGCGAATTGCTTCACACAGTCTGAGCATAGGTGGGAGTCCTTCGGGGAAATTAGAACATGAAGCGTGGCACTCTTTACTCAGTATATACTCTCCAACACAAATCTTTGTGTAAAAAGATTATCTTCCTTAGACAAATTCTTAGAATTAGAATTATTGGACCAAGGAGTAGGAACATTTTTAAGGCCCTTGATCTGTGTTTCTAAATTGCTTTCCAGATAGATTTTACACCAGAAATGTATGAGCCATTCTGTTTTTTAAAATCACCTTACTTCTATTTGGAGTTTAATTTCAACTAACAAGCAGCCCCCTAAAAGTAAGTGTTTCTCAAACAGGGCTTTTGAAATTTATATTTTCATGGAAATAATATCTCAATTGTTTTACATATAAGAGCTACATGAAATATGTTACAACATATTGCAGGGAAAATGAATATAATCTAAAAAGGAGAGAAGACTTCCCAGAGAGTAGAGAGACAGAAATCCAAACACAGGGAATAACTGTATGCAAGGCAAAAACTTCAAAGTCTGCCTTGAGCTGGCTATGATAAAGAAACCTCACCATTCAAAAGCATTAATTGAGCACCTCAATTTTGTCAGGTACTGTGCTGGGCCCAGGGTCACAAAGATGCATGAGACATGGCCCCTGCCCTGGAGTTTATAGGCTCCACCCCTCCTCCCTCCTGAACTCCATGGCACCTGACTCAAGAGTGCCTGAAAACTATGGTATCTCACCTTTCTAGAACTAAGATATCCACCCTGAAATCTAGATGGTCATCTTACAATCAAGAAGTGACAATGACCTCTTACTGGCAAAAAAAAAAAAAAAAAAAAAAAGGTGGGGGGGCGGGCAACAAAGTTCAGGTGTAGACACTCCTGTGTCTTTACAGCAGGGCCCCTGGTCTCCCTCAGTTCTTGCTTAGTCTTACTTTACACACAAGTCCGAGAGCTCCTTGACCCAGCTGGGAAGACCACAGCAGACTAGGATCTTCACATTAGAAGAGACAAGAAGGGTTGGTGATCAGGGAAGGTAACAGAAAACTGAGAACAGACCCGGAGGAGGGGGGAGTCAAAAGAGAGCATTCTGTGGCTTGGGTTCTGATTAAGAAAGAAAGCATACATGAATTTTAAAAATATTTCCATCTAACATTTAAAAGTACATTATCTGGAACCCTTCATAATGAGCATTAGGTGTCTCTCAGAAGGCTTTATGGGATCACAGTACAAAATACACTGAGAAAACTATTGCAATCAACTGCCTCATTTCTACATTGTCCAGTAAAAGAGTCCATGAAAAATGACAGCAACGTGACAGCCAGCAAGTATTTTTAGGAGACTGAAATCCAGTGGAGGAATTGTATAAAAACTATCCATTCTATGTTTCATTCTAAGCTTCTGAGGAAAAACTAGGAATTTTTTTCTGTTCACTCTAAGACAGCTATTTAGATTCCAGACTACACCTTCGTGCCCACTGCTAATGTAATGTCTAAACCCTTCTCCTGTTCTGTTGCTGCAATATTCCAGATTTACCCTGTGTATTAATTCCCTGTTGTTGCTCTAACAAATTACTACACTCTTAGTAGCTTAAAACAGCACACATTTATGACCTTACAGTTCTGGAGGTCAGAATCCTAAGTGGATTGCACAGCAGAGATGCATTCCTTCAGGTAGTTCTAGAGGACAATCTGTTCTCTCTCCTCTTCCAGCTTCTAGAAGCCACCTGTATTCCTTGGCTCCTGGCCCCTTCCCCCATCTGCAAAGCTAGCAGCGTAGCATCTTTGAATCTCTTCCTGACTCTGAACCTCCTGTTTCCCTTTTATAAGGAGCCCTGTGATTATGTTGGGCCCATCTGGATAATCTCTCCATCTCAAAATCCCTAACGTAATGATATCTGTGAAGTTCTTTTTGACAGTAAGGTAATGTATTCACAGATTCCAAGGACTGGAATCCTACTACACTCTAGGAGAAAGTATTAGCATTATTATCTCACACTGCATTTGGGAAAACTGAGCCTTCCAGAGGTTAAGTGATATGTCAAACCCGGGCCTTCGGCCTGCAATGCCCAGTGTAGTGCACTCTGGTGCTGACATTAGAACAGTGCTATTTGCACTCAACAAAAAGGGAGGAAAGAGGGAACCCTATCCTAAATCTGTTTGCTAAGTGTGTGAAACATCTTGTCAAAATGCAACAGCATTGCGTAGCTGTCTCATGTATTCATCCAGAAACCCCAGCCAGAAATGGACTTTAACACTTTCAAACAGTCATGTTAGAATTTTGGTGAAAAAAATAACATTCGTCCTTTAAGAAGGAGGTGTGAAGAGGCTGTCCTTTCCAACGTCATATCCAAGCTCCTACTCAAGTCCTGTCCTTTTCTTCTGTCTCTGCATTTCCACTAGCTCCCCCCTCTTTCCTCCCCGGAGTGAGTGCTTCCCTAGAGAGGCCCTTCTCCTCTGTTGGTACTAGAGTATGCTCTTGGCTGGCAGTGACAGGTCGCTGCTTGGGGGGAAAAAAAGGAATGTCAGAGTCACCTTTTCAAGGTCCTTGAAAGATCCTACCAAATGAGGTCTGGGTCTTGGAGCTCTTGTGTGGTTGAAACCACAGAGCCATTTCTTGACAAAAGCTCTCAGCCCTCCAGATTTCAATTGTGAGAAAACTAGAGAGAAGGTAAATAGTGATAGAGAATCAGTCTTTAGAGGATGCTCTCCAGCATTTTCTTGGCTGAATGTCCACAGGAGCCATTTCCTCAACACTTTTCAGGATTGTCTTGTGTAATGATAATAAAAGGGTTAAGATTCTTAAAATTACATCTTAGAAAATGCTTTCTAAAAGAGGGCATAGAAGATGTTATTCATAACATTAAAATGTCTATCCCCCCGCCCCCACATTGGATTGTTAGCATCATACTCCCCCTTCCAATGTGATAGCTCCTTCTCCTGCACATTAAAGGAAATAATCCAAAGAATATTCAGTGGTAGAAATAGAATATGACCCCAGAGTAGCCCCAGATGCATCTGTCCAGAATCTCTTTGCAGATATTTTATAGTGACTTTGGACCAATGTAAGTACTGCACTCTTAAATCCTGATGTCTTGAACCGCCGGCCCCCCTCCACCCCAGAGAAGCTGTAACCTTGTGAGGGAAAAGGACCCTCATCTGGTCTCAGAAGAACAACAACAGGAAACTCTCTGCTCACCCACTCCCCATGACCAAAATCCCAAAGGGGAGGATGATGTGTTTGCCTTTCAATCCCTAACCACCCCAGTCCCCAAAACTGCTCCGTTCAGAGAAGAAAGATTCACCCTCACGCAGTATGGTGCAGGATTTGGAGAATGATATATTAGGTTCATCTGCACAAAGCCTGGCCACCTCTGAGACCGCTGGCATGTGCCCATGGCCTGTGGCATAGACTTTACCTTTTTGTGCATTTCCAAGGCACAAAAGAGAAACAATGGCCTTGTCACTCCCAAGGTATTATTCCCCAAGAATTGATCCTGCCTAGGTCCCTATCATGTCCTACCACAACTGGCAGTGTGACTTGGGATGTGTCCCTTAACTTCTCTGGACCTTAGGGGCTTTTGCTTTGTGGTTGTTGTATTTGGGAAGGGGGGTGGGGAGGCTTCTTGGTTTAGGGGGGTGGTTTTGTTTTTGTTTTTGTCTCCAAAACTAGAGACTTAGAGCAGATAACCTATAAGTTCTTTACAATCTGTACCCCTGGTTTTCTTATATGGTTTCTGTCTTCAAAAGTACTTGTGAAATCTGTTAACTGTTTCAGAAAATGCTATGAACAGGCATAGACACCTCCCCCCTCCTCCAAGGGTCTTAATAGGTCTTAAAGATCTGCCTATGATACTGAGAATTCAACAATAATAGAAAATAGTTGATAAAGGGTCATAAAGGGAGAAGTATATTGTCCACTGGAGACATTTTTTTCCTATGCCTCTGCTTTATTTCTCCTCACTCAGAGCATCAGAGCTACCAAAACATTATTTAGTTAGAAGAATGTGCATTTCCAGGACAAAATCCTCAAGGTAGGTAAATCATACTTGAACAAATTCGGGTCGATATTACAAAATCCAAAGTGAGAAGCATGATAGGTTTCAGAACCCAGAAAAGAGAGATACCTTGTTCCTCTCAATGTTGACAACATGCATGATATCCCAGGGAATTCCCTGAATTTTTCCATAGAACTGAATTGGATCCAGACCCTGTCTTTGGTTTTGGGGAATATGCTTTGCAGTTGACACTCTGGAGAGCAGTTTAGTCCTTTGGGATCTTTTGTATCTATTTGAAATATAGGAATTTTTGGTTCTTCTGGTGGTAGTTACTTATAAATAGCTCCATGGTATAATTCTAAATTGGAGTGGAGATTTGATGACAAAGTACGCAATTGTCCCAGGAGTGGTAAGAGACTATTTCATTTCTTCTCTTAGAAGGAATTTTTCAAAACATATTTGCTTCTCACTTCCCAGTTGCAATTAATGCCACACTTAAGAGAGCTTAAATACCACCTTTCATTGTAAGTTATGTGCCAGTTGGACATAATTGTGACTTTGGATGCTTATTAGATCATTTGAGGAATCTCAGCCTCCTTCATTCATTTCTTTGTCTCCTAAAGAAGGCAAATTATTTTACAGATGGTTTATAATTGAACTGAAACTCATGTTTAATGCCATTTGTGCGGTTCTTACTGACATATTCTGCCTTTCTGTGCTTTGAAATATAACTGTCTTGTCAGCCCAGCACCCAAGGGCTGTCCAAGTTATGAAGCTGTTTGCTACCAGACAAAAAGATGACCAAGAATTCTACCAGTCACAAAGAAAGCTGGATTAGCATACACTGTCATAAGGAAGACCTGTCAGTTTGCTTTTCCTCTTTGAATTCCAAAAATAATACGTCAAAGACTGATGAGAAATATTTCTAAAATATTCTACCACACTACAGAAATCTTTCGTACTCTGTACATGTTGGAATCAGTCAAGAAATTCTACCTCTAGAAGATTTTCTCTAAATTATTATTTTTCCTGTGGTCAGTTTTCCTGCCAACTTCATGTTTCATAGCTGCTCAGTTTTAATACAATGTCTGCCACACGGTAGGTGTTCAGTAAATGTTAATTAATGAACAACAGCAACAAAAAGTATAAACACTAAGCCAAACAGGAGTACAGTACCTACACATTCTTTTTTCACCTTGAACCCAAGAGTCATTAAATAATAAGTGTGATCCCCAGTTGATCTTTGCTTTGATATTCTTAACTGCTTCTTTAAAACAGAGGCCTCAACTCCTGAATCCAGCTAATGCTGGGTGGGAAGGGAAAACAGTCTAGGCAAGGGCAAGAGGAAAATGGTGGTCTTTGATAGAATTGATGGAAATTGTGTCTTGATGCATTCCCATTATGACCACTGTCTCCACCCCAGAGATTCAGCTGTGCCTAGAGTCACCATAACAGTATTCAGCTGACATTCTACTGCTCTTTCCATTGGTCTTTCCTGATAAACTGCTTTTACTCAGCAAAACTCTTCAGCAGACAGATTACTGCATGGAATGAAACATGACAAGAAATTAAAAATCTTTTAAGGCGCTACGTGTCTTTCTCTAATGATATATACATTAAAAATTAATAGTAATGATCCTGTGGAGTGCCTGGGTGGCTCAGTCAGTTAAGCGTTTGCCTTTGGCTCAGGTCAGGATCTCACAGTTCGTGGGTTCAAGCCCCACATCAGGCTCTGTGCTGACAGCTCAGAGCCTGGAGCCACTTCGGATTCTGTGTCTCCCTCTCTCTCTGCTTCTCTCTCTGTCTCTCCCTCTCTCTCTCTGTCTCTCTCTCTCTCTCTCTCAAAAATAAACATTAAACATTTTTAATAAAAATAATAATAATGATCCTGCATATTAGCTATGATCTGAAACATGGCTTCCATATCATGTATTTTGGGGGAAAAAAAGATTAACTTTGTTCCTATTTGTCTTGGCTAATAGAATACTGATGACTAAGAAACTTTCTCCAGATCTCAATAGTTGTGCTTTCAAGAGGAGGTGAGGGAGGAGGATGTACATCCTTCCTGCGTAGCTGTGTGTATATTCATTGTGAGTTGTATGATTTGGCTAAACCGGGGAGTGGCAATACTGTTCCCAATATTGTCATATTATCTTTGGTTCATGTTTTTGAATATATCCGGAGGGCAAGACAATGAAAGTAAAGATTTGAAATCCATACCATAGAATAAGGGTTGGAAATAGATTCTATTTAGCCCATAAAAGGGAAGATTTAAAGGGGTTTGCTGACTGCCCTCAAATACTTGAAGAACTAAAACTATCTTGGCCCCAGATAGTAATGCTACAATTGATGAGTAAAGATCCCAAAGAGGAATATCCAGAGCAATATAAACAGTAACTATAAACTGGAGAGGGGCTGCCCAGAGGCAATGAGTTCTTCCACCCAGGATATCTCAAGGGGAAGCATGATGATTGCTCCTTAGATGTTACTGAAAGAAGCGTCTTCCTCTAAGACTCCTGTAATCTAAGATAACATCAGGTAACATAGATGACCTAGAGGCAACTGACCAAACATTTGTACTATGTGCCCATGGGGAAGGGCATACAGGGGCACTGTTGTTTAGGCCTGCTGGGATCAGGTGGAAAACACTCTCTCTCTTGTAATTCATTTGGAAAGTTTTCACAACGAGGTAAGAAATTTTTTTAGACTCTCCTTAGAGAACATGAGCCCAGCTGAAGAGTATGGGAGGCCATTGGTGGGGGAAAAAAGACAGAGATGGAATGGTTGGATATTAAATAAGCTTGCCTGAAGAGAGGGCATAGTTCAAGAGTGAGAGAAGTCAAGGAAAATTGGGTCATCAATATAATGGACCCACATAAAAGGATAGAAAAGCAATAACTATTTTAGTGTCAAGTTGTTGATTGTATGAATGACCACAGCTACTCACAGCCCCCACCCCACAGAATGGTGCCATCACCAACTCAGTACTGAGAATAGGAAAGGTGAGTACGATTCATGATGGCTTGGGTATGGTCCCTGCGATCTGGATTCAGTATACATCTCTTCCTTGGTTTTCAGATGATGACCTGGAGGTTCAATATACTCTGGAATTCATTTTACTATGTATATCCTTTCCCTTAATTTTTAAAGCAACAAGTATTTTCAATATAATGAATTGATTGCTACCACCTGGTGAAAAATACATTTCCAAGCAAATTCTTGTTAATGAAAAATCTTTTACTGACATAAATATGGCCTTCTCTTCCTAAATGAAGCCCATGTCAGTTTGTGGTGCTGTATTTCAAAATTTTTCCATTAAACTAAAAGAGTTCCCCCTTGAGACAATTATAGAATCAGAATCATTTCTTATTTAACATTTTTGAGCCAAGAAATGACCACGTACGTCAAATCACCGAAATTATATGAAGTTTAGGTTGAAGAAATTTTAATATATTGTGATTGGGAACACAACACCTTAACTCCATAGATAGCAATTCCTTTTCTCTGGGATCTTTTTATACTTCTTAAAAAGAAAATTCCCCAAGGATAAGAGTAAAGCCCAAAAAGCTAATTTTAATATTGTAAATTCAGAAACTAAAATGAGACTGACTCTTGGCAGTTTCCACTGAAACTAGCCAATCCCCTTATTCTGAGCTTTGCAAATAGGATCGTGTTATACGCGCATGCGCGCGCACACACACACACACACACACACGCACACACTTGAGTTCTTTTGGCTTGAACATGTCCACAATAGTATTTTGATAGGCTAAGGGTATGTTCAACACGAGAAGCATGCTGACATACTCAAACCAGAAAAGTATCCCTAGGAACATCCTCTGGCCACAAAAACAAAATTATTTTTTCAATGAAAAGATGGTTGCTTGGTGTTTTTGGACATAGAATATTACTATTGTACCGTGTCTATTTCTTAAATTATTATTGTCAAACTGTGTTCTAAGAAGTCCCCAATTGATAAAATATCTGTCTCTGACCAGACCACCCTGCTGCATAGAACCAGCTCTTGTTTGACAGAAGAGAAAGGAGTGATTTTAGCAATTTAGAGAAACTATCTAATAAGCGCTTCTAAAACCAGGTCGGATAATCGATAAGTCTTTATTTAATATAATAGTGACCTTCATGCCTTACCCAAGTATCTGAAAATAAAGACATTTTTGCCACCAACGCACATTACCACTGCCCCAGTTTGTTTATTATTAGACAACCAGAGATGTCCAAGTGGCATTGCTGGGGTCTGATCTTAATTCGAAAACAAAGGTAAGGCTCCTTCACTGATTACTTGCTCAGCCCTATCTTCCTATCCTATTCAAGAGCAGGTCTTGTGTGCTAGTACACAAGAAAAATCATCTCGTCCATTCAGAAATGGAAATATATACATAAGAGAGAAAAGGGAAAAATATGGAAAAGCAAAGAGTGGGTAAAAAAAATCATCATTTCCTAAACAAAAACCCTTTAAGAGGTCATTGTTATACAGGTAGTAACTTCCTTCCAAGGTAGCCAAAAGGGGTAAAGTGTTACTCTTGGTCATCAATGGGTAAAATCTACCTCTAAAGTTTCTAAATTCAACTCTAAAATATTGAATTAAAAGGGAACCTTCCAAGATACTGTCTCTACCACTGAGAATTGGGAGAAGTGAAAGCAATTGTCTGTGATATTTGAGGTGTCCCGTGCTCTTGAGTCCTGGCTGCTGAGAGTGCCCTCCTAGCCCCAAGCCACGTTGGTTTTGTAAATGCCTCGTGGCACCTGCGGGATGGATGAGGCTTTGTGCACACGCACTGGTAAGGCAGGTCTTGGGGAACCGTGCACGGGCAGGTACCAGATTTCTGATCTCTAGTTTGCGTTGATCTTACATTTAGACACAGATTCAGAAGAACAGACACTCCCTTTTCCAGTGCCTTCGGAAAGATTGCCGCTCCGTAGAATGAGTCCTTTCTCCTCCACCCTTAATCTACAACCCAGCTTTCCCGGGAGATCCTACTTTGATTTCCGACCCTCACCCCACCAGCTGAGCTTGCATTCCTCTTTGCAGTCTCTCAATGCACCGGGTGAGCTGAGCTCGTCTGATCTTTCCCCTTGATCTCCCTGTGCCTTGATGGCATCTTCCGAATACCTGTTTTGTTCTTGCCATTCATGTGCATGGAGAGGGCAATGAGCTAGTCTCTATGTCTGTGGCCTGCTTCCGGTTGAGGAGCATTTGGATGCTGGAGCTTTGTGGCGTTCTTGTTTGTGTGGTGTAAGGCCCAACCATCGAGCTGTGGTCAATGTACAATGGCATTGGACAGTGACGAGCGAAATGGTTCTTTTTGCACAAGCTGGTCCCGCCACGGATAACCCGCTCCGTCATCACATGCAGTGGCATCGCACGGCATAGGCTGGCTGAGTGGAGGCTGTGGCCTTCGTTTGGAGATTTGCAACCCTGCTGTATCCAGGAAACCAGCTGTGTCTGGGAGACTGGATCAGTGCATCCAGCTCATAGTGGTCTGATTAAACATAGACTCAAGAGATCTTTATTGGAAAAATAAAGTAAAACACACCAACAACAGAATGCATCCTACAAAGCGGGCAAACCAGAGAGCAGAAAGTGAAAGTATTTTCTGCAAAAGCCCGTGCTCACTGGTAGGACGGTCTGGCTCGTGGCTGATTTTTTTTCCCTAGCGAAGGGGAGGGATCATCACTAGCCAAATTAGAAACCCTTAACTGGCCTAAGGCCCAAAGATCCAAGTCATGGAAAAGGCTGGCTTCCCCCAAGTTTCCTACAGCCAAGCAGGTTGTGACAGGGCTTCAGGCTGATTTCAGGGAAGCTAGACATGCGTTACTGTGCAATCAACTCTGTCTAGCAAATAGAACCCGAAAACATCTAAGATGCAGACCTATTTGATCTCTTCAGGACTATATTGTAATCGTGGATACACGTGGTGCACATTTCACATTTCCAAAGGTTTCTTTTGTTTTTTATTTTCTTCTTTTTGCTCATCCCACATCCCGGAATGAAGAAGGCCACAGCATGACAGTGCAAAAAGGATGCAGGGACTTCAAGCTCCCTTTAAAACGACCTTTTTCTTTGTGCTTTTATGTTTCTTATTGTTTTTCTGTGCACTACTGGCTTTCAAGACATGCTTTGTTATGGAACTCTTTTCACCTGTGTCCAATGTACTGAAATATTGTTGTAGTCTTTGTAACACGTACTGTCTCGAGAATAAAATGAAATGTGGATTTGGAGAGATGTGATGGCTGTATTTCACAGCATTGTGCTCATTGTATCGTTGAATCTTAAATGTATGGTGGTATGTTTTAAATAGTGTAAAAAGATTTCAGAGAACTTGTTTTGAAAAAGACTTGCACAAGGCATGATTCATTTAAAATTTTCAAAAGCCCTATTTAGATTCTACAGATTTATTTCCAAAGTGGGATAGGCAATTCAGCTTTAATCAAACCCCTGTGGTCAGTACTCACTATGCTCTAACCCATGAATAGGAATTAAGTGATAATTGGTGGAAATTAAACATAAAAATCATCCATGAGTTGGGAGAAGATGATTCTTTTGTCTGTGAACTCATCCCATAGTAAAATAAAGTAACCAAAAGTAAGGTCATAACCTTTCAATTTTGTGTTTTAACTTAATCATTAGTCCTTTTTTTATGGTAAGTTGCTATCTTAATTCTAAAATTATTTGAATTCAGTGTATTATCATTTGATTGTTTTAGAAATTACTTTATAAGGGTCTTACTGACTTAAAAAAATTAAATGATCCTTTCTAGGGGATACCCTAGTGCTCCTCAAAAATGCATTTCCCAGCTCAGTCCCCAACATGACTTGAAACTATAGTTTATATACCTTTGAACATTTTAAGACTAGACTGCTTCCTCCCCCCAACCCAGTTTCTCATGGAGTAGCTAGGGGGTATCCAAATCTTCTAAGATTTGGAGGGGGTGAAAAAGTTCCACAGGTGATTCTAATATGTCTCTGAGACCATCTTACCTCCACCAGGGCCCCCTCCCCTCCCTTCGGTAAGAAGAACTGATATAACAAAATGATCTGAGAAGGGGATGAAGTAATTTGTTTTACCACATTTAATTCATGTCATTATTAACAATTATCAGATGCTTTTATTAACATACACGTTACATTCCATGTTCATTTATACATATATGTGTCATTTAACTTGGGCCCAAGTCACGACAAAGGCCTTCCTGTATCACCAGAGTTAGAAGTGCATGGACAAGTAATATAGAACAGAGTTTTATCAAGATCTGTTGGTTTCTCCATTTCAATTGGGTGAATTTTTCTCATTTTTATTTTGTATTTTATTTTGTTTAGCTTCCCTCCCACCCCACATTTTTCTCATTTTAAACAGTAAGCCTTCTTAATATGGAAATTTTAGTGGAAAAGGTTGAGCGTGGGGAGATGATAAACATTTAAGCTGTATAGTTTAGCATCAGTTGGAGGAGGATTTGTTAAATGGAAAAAAGAAAGATGTACTTTTCGTTTTGAAAGAGCAAGAGAAGCAGTTTTTATCCAGAAAACTAAACAAAACAAATATAAAAAGGGCTTTGGTTTTTCATGAATCAGGCCTCTGGTGACTCTTTTCAGCTGGTGCTTTTTCGTTGTATACAAATAATTTTTATCAACCTCGTTGCTGTTTCATAGCTTTGATGTGTAGTATCTCTTTATAGGATGCAATTTTGAGACACAATCTGCACCTTACTCTCAATTAGGCAAGTACACCTACTGTGATTGTCATCTTTTACTTTTGTGGTTGGCATGCTCAATCTCCTTCAGCAAATAAATGGTGGCAGCTTATTTTATGTCAATAAAATTGTCTAATTGTCATTAAAATCCTATTATAAGTTTCTCAAATACTTGGAAAAATGTATTTTTAAATTTTATACCTAGAAGAAGGTTACATTTCCCCCCCATTTTTCTTAAACACCAATGCACTCTTTATGAGCGCTCACGTGGGTAAAGGTACCAGTCAGACCAACTGTTGTAATGTTTGCAGTGTCCTAAATTGAGTCCTTTTTTGGTATTAGCCTATCAAAACAGACCTGTTTTCTTATCAATGTCAATTTTGCTTCCTATTTCTCTCTCCCATGCCTTTCACTTGGAATGACAACAGTTGACATTAAAAAGCTGTTGGCAGGTATGGAATAACCTTATTCTGTTACAAATAGCAAAGACCAAAGTGCATGTGAGGTGGCTCACAGGTTCAGTAAATCAGCAATGACATCTCTCCAGAGTGTGTTATTGGTAGGCGGCATTTAGAACTCGAGTCATAATGTTGTGTTCAAAGATGTCATTCTGTGTTCACCCGATGTCCAAAATACCTGCTGCTCCAGCAAAATAGTTTAAACGTTAGGGTCAGGAGTAACATGCAAACTGTTATTTTTAAGGTACAAAGAAAGCAACCTGTCTTAAGTCCGAGTCACAGTCACTCATGAACATCAGCTCATGTTGCCGACAGCTTCGCAGCCTTTAAGCTTCCAATACCGCTTAAGGAAGTTTTCAAAATGACTAGACTTCAGCACTTCTGCCGAAGGGATATTTGCTGGTTTCACTCAGTGTGTTTTATCCCTCCTCCATCTAGGACTGTAGATCCTAGCCTCCCCGCCTCAGGGTTACACAGGCATCTTAGCGCACCCTCTCCCTTTATGTCTCTGGTGTACTATTGTCCCAGTCACCGGGTGAAGGGACTTGCACCTTCCAAAATCGATGCCACCTCACTCCCGGATCACCTGGTTGGGAGTGCAGTCTGAGTCAGGTAACCCCTGCTGAATCGGTCTTGTGTCCTCCGTCTGCTTCTGGGTGCAGACAGTGCCACCTCCCAGGACGTGCCCCCGGTCTGCTCACTCAGGGCCCCCTCTGGCCCCGGAAGCCTCCTTCCTGCATGGCAGCATGAAAACGGGACACGACACTCCTCGCCCGCGCAGGAGCGTGTTGCGGCGTAGAGCTCGCTGGGTCTGCCTTAGTAACCGCACTCCCTTCTCTTGTTCCCAGTGGCCTGGTTTGCTTTCGACCCCGGCTCGGCACACTCTGACATCATCTTCTCCAATGACAACCTGACTGTGACCTGCAGCAGCTACGATGACCGGGTGGTGCTGGGGAAGACCGGCTTCTCCAAGGGCGTCCACTACTGGGAGCTAACTGTAGACCGCTATGACAACCACCCTGACCCTGCCTTCGGCGTGGCTCGCATCGACGTGATGAAGGATGTGATGTTAGGAAAGGACGACAAAGCTTGGGCAATGTATGTGGACAATAACCGGAGCTGGTTCATGCACAACAACTCGCACACCAACAGGTACCCAGCGGCCCCCAAACCGAGCCTTCTTCACGTTGGCTTCTGGTCAAAAACGAGAGCCCAGGCTCAAAGTCCTGTTAAAGAGATGACATTAAGGGAGCCAGGCAGGTGGTCTTCAGTGGGTAGCACGGGAATTCTACCACTCTCCATCTCAGTGTTTATTTGTTTATTTTATGTATGTGTGTATATATGTATATATACACACATACATACATACATATATACATATATATGTGTGTGTATATATACACATATATATGTATATATGTATGTATGTCTGTGTGTATACACACACACACACACACACACACACACATATATATATATATATGATGTTTTGCATAATGCCAGAGACATGAGCACTTTCCTAGGCCCTTCACTGTTCTATTCCACCATGGCTGGAAACTAAGGATTCCAATGCGTATCCATTTCAAGAAAACATCCCAGGATTCTAAAATCCCGAGCTACAACTTCCCAGGAAAGTCATTGAGTTTTTCTGAACCTTCATCTCCAAATCCACCAAATTAGGATAATAGTATTTTTTCATGTGGGAGTGTTCTCAAGATTAAGTGAGATAGATATGGGGAAATGCGTCACATCAGAGGCATCTGAAAACAGAAGCCATTGTTCTTCTTGTTATGATTATTATTACTACCACTGCCCAGAATAGAAGCCATTCATTAAACTAAATCTTATAGATGTCAGTTTGGGTAACTTGAGAACCTTTAGCACCTACTCCTTTGGGTAGTACTCTCTTATTATTGTATAAATTTGATTTGTTTGCTGGGGAAAGAGAACATAGAAATCTCCTTAGGTTTGCCTCTAACAGCAAATCATAAGCAATTATAATTTAATCTATGCTACACATTTTCCCCCTACACTTCCTTTATCATTTGGTTTGTGTAAGTAGAGAGGTGTCTTTCATGGATCCTCATCCACCTTATTCTCAAAGATTTCCCTGAGATACGCTCTCACTGGTGTTTCAAGGAAAAAAATACAGAGTTCTATTCAGTCAGATCAAAAGGAAAGCGAGTCTGGCAGTGGTAGGCTGGTGGGCTCCACAGTCTCACCTTTTTCTGGATACATCATCTCTGCTGTTTCTCCAGCCAGTAGGATTCTTAGGACCTCCACTTCCTACTCCCTTAGACTTTTTCTATACACCTCCACTCAGGTGTGCGTTGTCCACTATCGCTGAAAGTGAACATACATGTCCTTGCAGCCTGATATCAAATCCTTCTAGATGTAGATGAGCGGTCACCTTTGGTGATTTGCACGTGGGGGAGCCTTCAGTCACTAGATTCCTGATGCCATTCCCCGAGGTAGCACACTTACTTTTCCCTTCTAGCTTCTTTATTTTGGAGTGAAGGAGTAAAGAATAACACAAGTGTCACACTATGCAAAAAAAAACACGTTCTTGAAGCTGAACACGTCTGCTTGCGTGCAGACTGCACGTCGCCTGTGCTGTCATTGTTGAAGCTGTGATTAACAAGATGCAACATACAAGCCTATCTTTTAACTGCTATGTACAGTCTGTATTCTGCATGCCGGGGGGGAGGAACAACACTTACCAATTTGTATGCTCTGCTGAGATCAGGGTGAAGCTCAATATTGCTAGACCTCAAAGAGTTGGGAAGTGGCCGGTAAGACAAATCTGGTCATCCGTGTTAATGACTTTTGAGAAACCACCAACTGAAGCATAAGACATACTTTGTTTTAAAATGACATTTCAGTGCAGGTTCTTGAAAACCACTCCATCTTCTACAATATAATTATTTCACTTTGCAGGGAAGAATCCTCTTCGATGTTGTCATTTTATGGACAGCCGTCTCAATTCAAACTCAACAGGCCAAAAATTAACTTCTTTCCGGAATGAGTTTTTCTATTTAATGAGTAGCATAAGGCCCCAAATCCAATTTTTCATGCATATGCTTTAGATTTAGCTTAAGTGCCTCTTTATTTTGACTTTCAAATTAAGTCATTTTGGAGTTGATGTTCAAGCCACACCATTTGTGCAAAGTACACAGCACAGCTGTAGGCAGAGCTCTGATAGCCCAAAGCCTACTTTGTTTTTTCTTGCACTTTACCGATTTGTTTTCTGCTGCTGTGGTTCAGTGGTAGAGACCTTCTGAGAAAGAGTTCACCCTCAGCAACAGCAGAGCAGTGTGGTTGACTCTATGTTCTCAACAGGGGGCGCTATCTCCCCCCAAGGGAGTGAAAATTAGTGTGGGGGTTGGGGGCAAGCAAAACATGTTACTCTTTTCATTCACAAAGCACAGATATATACACAACACATAAACATATGCAGCATATCTGTGATATGAAAATTTTATGTGAGGAGGGGTGATTAAGGAAAAAAGGTATTTGAAGATGCTCCTCGGATGTGGGGAACGATACTCTTAAACAGGCCGAGAAACACTGGTTAGTCAAAAGGGTTTGTACATTTAGCACAAAAAGGGGAGCTTCTAGAATGATGACACGTGATGGTTTTTTTTTTCTCACAGAACTGAGGGAGGAATCACCAAGGGGGCCACCATCGGGGTGCTCCTCGACTTAAATCGGAAAACCTTGACATTTTTTATCAACGACGAACAGCAGGGGCCCATAGCCTTCGAGAACGTGGAAGGCCTGTTCTTCCCGGCCGTCAGCCTGAACAGGAACGTGCAGGTAAGCACCGCGCCCCCGGGTGTCACCTCGGCTTCCGCTCGCTCCGCTTCAAAGGCTGCCCGCGGGCAGTACATTGATCCCCGAGACAGGGAAGCCAACCGTGTAAGGCCCAGACCAAGACACGGAGGAAAGGAGAGGGGAAAGGGATCAACGGTGACAACTGAGATGATTCCAGATCAGCATCAGCCCCTTCGTTAAGCTTGGACGCAGTCTAATGAACAGCGAATTGGAACTCTGTTCATGGTTTGCTATTGATCGTCCCCGAGGCCTAGATTCATCCCTAGTAGGAACGAAACCCCTGAACCAGCTGGAATGAAAACAGATGGAATGACTTATGCAGAGCGCCAGAAGCACCCCAGAAGTGAAGGTGTGAGACTGAAGTTTTAGCACCATTATCAGAAATCCTGAACATCTTCTCTGCACTCTTACTCGGTTCTATTAGGTGCCACAGGGATAGAAAACAATCCCTGCCTGTGGGCCACTTACTTAGGATTTACTGCAAATGGCAAAAACTACAGGTTCTTCTCATGCATTCACTCAACAAACACCTACTGGGTGCCTTTAATACGTAAGGCACCATTATTATAATTACTGTAAGTATTGTTGTTTATCAGTGAAAACAAAACATGCAAAATTGTGCCCTCATAGAGTTACAGGAGATAGAAGAAATAATAAGAAAACTACTACGTTAATTATATAATGTGTTAGAAGGCAATAAGTGCAAGGGAGACAAGGCCAAGGGCAGGGCGAGGGGGTGGAGAGTGCTGGGGTTGGACGGGCGGGCAGCTGCAGTCTGAGGGTAGGTCTTATTGCTGTGGCAGGTGAGCTGAGCCTTGGAGGGGGGTGGGGAGCGAGCCGTGTGGAGGTTTCCTGGCAGAGGGAGCAACCAGGACAAAGTTTCTAAGGTATGAGGGGCCTCACAGGGGCAAGGTGGGACCAAGGGGCCACGGCTGGGGCAAAGATCAGAGAGCCGTGGGGTGCCCTGAGGGGCTGCCCCTGCCCTTCTCACCTGGAGCTCTCATTATCAGCTGTGCACCTCATTCAGCAGACGGCTGCCTTAAGATACATAGGCCTTGGGAATCAAAATACTGCAGGTGATTTTTGCTCTGTTCAGAACTGCAGTCTCGGGAACTATTAAAACAACAAAAAAAACATTGTCGTTTATCAGTGTGTGCAGTAAAAGTGATTGTAACCCAGTGACCTCTGCCCTTCTCTCTTCCTGCGACTAGACCGGGTTTTCTGGGAGGCTGAAATCTAATCTCTCAGAGGTCAGCCTCTACCTTGGAAGGAAGAAAACCATAAATTGCCCTAGAAGTGAGTCTTAGAAAAACCTCCTTCGAAGTTTTCCACATTTTCAGCTGTTTCCCCTTCCCAGGAGTATGGCACTCAATGCTCTTCAGCGGTTTCCGGGATGTTCTGAGTATCTGGAGAAAGACTCTTGGGCTGGGGGAGACAGGGACGAGAAGGGGAGGGATGACAGCCCCGCATGGAACAGTTCCAGCCTCATCCGTGCAGCTTCCCACTGAAGTGCAAGGCTGCACGGAACCAGGGAAACCGTATAAGTGCCCATGTTTCTTCTTACCTGGCAATCACCTGTTCGTTCCCCATACAAAAGGCTTATCCTCCTGGGAGTGACTAGTGGACAAGTGGTAAGGGAAGGGTTGTCTGCTCACCTGTTCTCTATCCATGGACTTGGCAGTGTCACTGCGTCCTCGCCAACAGGCTTTGCTACCTGCAGATCAATGCCTGTGTCTTCGGTCATAAGGAACACGGTCTTCCCAGGATCCTTAAAAGAGGCAGATGGATGAGAACCATATTATCAAGTGTCTCCAGGATTTGGGAGCCCACCATGGTGGCCAGGCTCCTCGCACAGGCAGAATTCTACTAGAATTCTCTTTAACGTCTACTAGAATAGACGTTAAAGGAAGCCAACAGGGCCCCTGTTGAATTAGGAACACATGCCCTGTGCCCTGGGGAGGGGCATGCCGGGAGGGTTCCCGCGGTGCCTCCAGGACTCACAGTCTCGTCCCCCAGGTCACGCTTCACACCGGGCTCCCAGTCCCCGACTTCTACTCCAGCAGAGCATCAATAGCCTAAGGACGACGGGCCGGGCCGTCCTCACCTCTGCCTGAGAGAGCGACAGCAAGAGCTCAGCCAGCATGCAGAGGGAGCACTCCGGAAGCAGAGGGGGAGGAGGAGAGAAAAGCTGGACCCCCGTGTCTTCACACCCCACAGCTCCACCCCTTCTTTTCCAACCCCCCTCCTGCTCTGATGCCTGCAGTCACTTCCGTGTCCAGCAACAAAGGACCTAGACAGCCCACCGTGTCACTTAGTTTCCACTCCCAGATTTTGCTTTCATTTAACTTAAGTTTCTTTTAATGTAGGTGAGTTCTATTTTGTTTCTTTTCTGATCATGTTATTGGTGACTTACTGAACTGGTACCACCGAGAGAATATTCTCCTGATGACCTTTTTCTTAAGCTTTCTGACAAAGAGGTTGTAAAGAGAGGCGGGGAAGAATGAGTTGAATTTGGAGCTTGCAGTTTACCTCCTACAAGGTTCTTGCCCTGTTATCTCTCATGCAGAGTTAACCCTGCATAGCTAGTCTTTGAGAGATGGGCAGAACAAATGCAGCATTGAGAGGTTATACTATCCATCAAAGCACAAAAATATTAGCCATAGGGCTACACAGAGGTTCACAGCACGTAGGATGATTAGGATAGGCCAGAAACCCTGGTCATCGAGTCAAACTAGAAAGTCTCTAGACACAGGCAGACCAGGAGATTTATGATTTGGTTCATTTATTTAATACAAGTTTTTAATTGAGAACCTACTATGGACCAGGCACTGTTCTAGACACTGGAGACACAGTAGTGAATACACAGGTGTGGTTACTGCCCTTCTGGGGCTTATATTCTCATAGGAAAGCAAACTTAAAATAAAACAATTACAAAATTGTTATAAGTACTAGAAAGGGAATAAACAAGGGACAAAGAGGCTCATTGGCAAGATCTCTCAGATCCTCAAGAGCGATGCTAAAAATCTACACATTCTGGCCCTAGCGGCAGAAACATACCAACTCGATGCCTTTTCAACAACGCTATTTTAATTATGGTACCTGCTGCCATTCATCACAGAGCCCTTCTTTGACAGAAATGACGTCAGCATTCTTATTTGTTAATGCTGCAATGACACTAAGCCTTAAAAATAAATGTGAAACAAAAGCAACCAGAGAGAGACCCCATTTTCAGTAATGGGGGATCTGAAGTTGCAGTCCACAGCACCCCCATTCTCAGGATCAACACGCTTGTCTCCATGTGTACCTGTGCCTGTCACAAATGACCAATCCGTCCACTCTGCTGCCATGCACAACCCAGCTCTCTGGAGTAATTCAAACAATGTGTGGAAGAAAAATGCGATTGTGCGTCATGGCTGTGACTGAGAGCAGAACAATAATTCTCATTACTTCTCTAGAGAGATAGACTCACACAGGTTACCTTTCAGATTCTTTAGTTTGACATGAAGTTTTAGAAAACGGAGAACAGGGAAAGAGGTCCTGATCCGTTGCCTAAGCATTTGCCAGTGAGCCAAGAAATTCACCATGAAAAAACAAGAATAACAAATAGAAGAGGTAAGGTGGGAAGGCTAACAAACTAAAGTTTTGGCAAAAAATAATATATGTAAATGGCTGATTATTTCCTTTCATGCTTTATTTAGGTCATTTCTATCAGTTACAGTGTTTTTCTAGTTAAGCGTACCTAATTTATTGAATGGGTGCTATCCTGTTTACATCCATCTTGGTTTCTTGGCTACAGAAAAACTCTGTTGCAGGGCAACACTAGTTTGATATTTGATTTACTCTCCAATGAGACTCGAAGGCTGGGCCGCTGTAGACTCATAATTACTCTTGTTCTTTATTAAATTCATCTTGCTAATTAGATTTCTAGTGACTTGTAACACGTAGTTTACACAGAATGGCCATTGTAGATGCATACAGCTACTGTACTAGAAAAAAATGGATATTTCTGGTGTGCCAATAAAAGATTTTTATGAGGGAAGATCACATGTCTCTTCGGAATGTCATGGTTTTCACCTAGTTGGGATGACAATTCACCTTTGTTGGAACGATATTTCTCCAGCTGAGTGTAATTACAAAGTCCCCCGAGCTCTTGAAAATATTTGCTCTTCATCTGATTTCCTTGGGAGCCCTGGCACTGTCTCCTGGTGATACCCACCTCCTGAATCTTAATTTGGTGTGAAACATTTGGAACTTAGATGCTGTTTGGGTCTGCCTCCAAATATCAGGGACTTACTTTTACAAGCCTGCTCCTGAGAAAGGCCATAAACGTGTATTGCAAAATACAGTGTCACTGACTTTTTCAAACCGGTGCCTCCAACATTGCTTTGACTGGCTGAACCATACAGTTGTTTTTAAATAATCACAACAGTATTATTGTCATTACCCTTTTAAAATGAACTGTTTTTTCCGAGGTGGTCGGTGGCGGTGGGGGGGGGGGGGGGTGCCCGGTGGCGTAGTCGGTTAAACGTCTGACTTTGGCTCATGTCATGATCTCACTGTGTGCGAATTCGAGCCCCGCATCAGGCTCTGTGCTGACAGCTCTGAGCTTGGAGCCTGCTTTGGAATCTGTGTCTCCCTCTCTCTCTACCCCTCCCCCACTCATGCTCACGCTCTCTCTCTCTCTCTCTCAAAAATAAACATTAAAAAATTTTTTAAAGAGGAACTGTTTTTTAATATTTATTTTTGAGAGAGAGAGAGAGAGAGAGAGAGAGAGAAAGAGAGAGAGAGAGAGGGGCACAGAATCCGAAGCAGGCTCCAGACTCTGACCTGTCAGCACAGCTCAAACCCACAAACCACGAGACCATGACCTGAGCTGAAGTCGAATGCTCAACCGACTGAGCCACCCAGGGCCCCTGTTTAGTTTAGTTTAGTTTAGTTTTGTTTAGTTTTGTTTTGTTTTGTTTAAAGGAAAACATCACCTGCAAGCGGCTGACCTTGATTTTCATCTCAAAGCAGCACACTAGGCAGTTGGAACAGCTCCTGCTCTGTGTCCACCCAGGTCTCCCCACATCCTCGCCCCATACCCTGAAACTTCCTTCTTCTTCTATGGGTCCCATTGCTCTCGTGGTTTTCTTTCCTTCTATTCTCTACCTAAGGCAACGCATTAGCCACTTTCTAGTCTTCTCATGGCACTAAGGTTAATGGAACTTCTGATTCCTGGCATTGCCTCGTAGGATGATGAAGTGATTTGCAAAGATCTCATCCTATTTTCTGGAAGTGAAATCCCTTTTTTCTGCCTTCAATGGGTGCATTAATCTTTTGCTCATCTATTCAACTCACTGATAAGAAAGGAGGACTTTCTGTTGAATCAGGATTTTTGATCATGAATCAAGGGAACTATAGCAGTTAAGGAGGTTCTCGGATCACACTACCTTATGATTACTGCGAACATGCTAATGATACCCAC
Organism: Puma concolor; assembly: GCF_028749965.1. Taxonomy (NCBI): domain Eukaryota; kingdom Metazoa; phylum Chordata; class Mammalia; order Carnivora; family Felidae; genus Puma; species Puma concolor. The sequence continues at coordinate 49,918,679 of NC_141672.1, forward strand.
ATCTGTTTTTCAAATGTATGTCCCATCTACTTCCACAGATACTGGCGTTTATGGAAAGTTGGGTCTGACATAAGACATCACAGGCAACTGAGGCTTCCTAAACCTTGTCTTTATCCAAAGAGCCAGTGTTTCAGACACACACAGAATTTGCGGGATTGAATAAGACTGTACGGTGGGGGCACCTAATTAAATACACACAGAAAGATCAGCCTAGTTTTTGGATGTATTGTCTGCTCCACGGTGCCACAACTGCACTAAGAAAAACTTCAGGTACAGATTAAATGTCACAGAATTAGCGGTGACATAACCTGGTGATTGTACCACAAATCACTGAGCTGTCCACTTGAAAGGCTGAAGGGCCGTGTTGGACATGACCAGGACTCTCCTTATCCCCTCCCTCCAGCTACACCCAAGTCTGTTCCTATTTCCCCCAGCCTGTCCTCTGAGATAAAGCCCAAGGCAGAAGAAGGGGTGTTGAGGACCTAGGAACAGACTTCCTGACCCTACTTTCTCCTTCCCTTCCTTTCCTTTCCTTCCCCTCCATATTCCCTTGGTTGGTGGAAGGGCTTTGATTTGCTTCCTCTCCCCATCTGGTGATGATTGCCTCTCCATTTCACTCTCAACCTCTCTAACATGGACTTTAACTTGCCCCTTTCTTGAGGGCCATGATGGTGGGGAGAGTAAAACCCTGACTGCCATTAAGGAAGCAATTAGAAATAGCTCTAACATACCTCCAGTGGTTGTGAATCTTGCTCACATTTGTCTTCCTTCTCGCACCAGGTAAAAATAAACGTTCACCATGAAGTCTAAAAGAGTTAATATTTTGGTTGGTAATTCTTGCCCTTTTTTCTCCAATATTTTTTCCTGAAACTCTCTAATGATGAGTATAATAAATTATAATGCCATCAATAAGCATGGTTGAATATTAAATTTCAATTACCTGCTAACAACTTACAAACCATCTTGTGATGTATAGCCATAAGTTGTAACGTGTACAATAAAGGAAAGCATAATGCTTAAAAAAACCACCTTGATAAGAGAAACTTCATGAAAGTATAAACCAGTGGTTTTCAACCCTGGCTAAAATTCTCTAGTAAGGACAATATGTCCAACCATGCATTTCTATACGTTCTGCACAAAGGAAGGGGCACAAAGTGAAATCATGGATGTATAAGTGCTTCGTGCAATCGAGATGAAAGGCATGTTAAATGTGAGTATTAATTATTAAGTAACCTCTACACTCTGCATTATCAGACGACCCTGAAAGGAAAAAAGTATAGTGACCAAGAGCAGCATCTGGCGGTGACTGTCTGAATTTGGGCGCTGGCTCCAAGGTATGCCAGCCGTGTGCCCTGGAGCACACGATGAAAACTCAACCATAGTTTCTATAGTCTAGAGATAACAATAGAATAGTTTTGAGGGTTAAATCAAACAATATGTGCAAATCACTCTAAGCAGCACTTAGCCTGCTATGAGTGCTATGAAGTGGTAGGTATTATTCATTTGTGTGCAATCTGTTCATGATGCCACTATCCCATCCCCTCCCTTTTTTATTCCTAAGATCCCAACTGAATATCAATAATGATTCATGTAATCGTCTTCTTGGGAGACAATGCCTATCTCTGGAGCTTGACAAAATAGTTCTTTTGTTAAATTAATGGAAGACTGTAGGCAAGGACATTCTGAGCAAAAGCAGTAAGGTAATTTACATGATACGTTAAAATCTACTTCAAAACCACAATAATCAAAAGGGCCGACTATTACTCAAATCAACTACAACTCAGAAACAGAGATTTCAATGGATGTTGAACAGAGAATCACAAAAGAGGGAAAGAAAATTACTCAAAGTGATGAAAAATATTTGAAAGTTGGTCAGCTATTTGGAAAGCAAAGCTATATTCCTAATCACATCAAAACCCAGATATTAAGATATTAAACATAAAATATTTAAAACTTTACTAAGCCAGAAGAGATTACAAATACTCATCTGATCTTTCTCAAGGAGGTTTATGTCACTGTCAATTACTTTATGCAGTAAGCTTATCCATTTTCTAAAACTCCTCCACAACTTATATTTTACATTTTGAACCCTCCTTTGTTATCCCTGCCTATATGTCATGCCCATCTGTTTCCTTCTTTAATTAACTGAGCCCATCTTTCTCCTGTCTAAACCTACTTCGAGGACTACAGACTTATTGACTGTATTGATTTATTGCTATGCCACCATTTAACAAACTACTTTTAAGGAAATATGAAAGTATTAAATATGAACTACTCTGCACTCTGTTTCTGGACTGTATTTTCAACCTAGTAGTTAATGAATTTATAATGAGCACGTCGTCTGCAGTAAATGAGGATCCTAACACTTCCTTCTGTAATGCTGATTTCCACATGTGATCTGTGAAAAGACTGCTCCACTCCATATATTTTCCTAATTGCCTGGTGGGCCATGTGGCTGTCAGATGTGAAGAAATAAGTCCCCCGTCTTCTCGGTTGGCAGGCTTAAAATGATGAGCAGGTGAAGGTTAATTGCAGCTTCTCCTGAGGTTAGTTTCGTCGCTGGCAATACAATGGGCTCTGCAAATATGCAAACGTTAATGCCTAGGTATAGTGATATGCTCGGACCTGATAGACCTGTGGGAAAAAACTGCAAATATCCATTGGAAAGAAATCAGTCCATCCTAGAAACGTAGTGCAGTTAACACCCGCAATTACACGTACTGTAAGCTGCTCGGCCATCATCCAACTTGGAGGGACACTTTTTCCTGATGTTAAAAGAACCTGAGATCCGTTCTCCATGCCTGGGGGATGGGTAGAGAGAGGATACCACTGGATCAGAGGAAGCACTGAGGTCCAGTCCCGGAGCATTTGGGATGCTGAAACGAACTCAAAGGGGACAAGAGAGAACAGGATACAGGTGCATCTAATGCTCATTGACAAGGAGCATTAGATGCATTCTACACCTCCTTTTTTTTTTTTTTTTTTTTTCTTTAGAGGGCTTGAGTGTCAGGCCTTGTCTTTAAGCCTCTTGTCAGGTCTTTGGTAGTAACTAAAGGAAAGGCAATCACTCAGACACATTCCTAGTAGGAACTACCAAATGTGCAATAAAGGACAACAAAGGAACATCGGTTTTTCCACAAAATGGGTCTGAGCCAATACGTTATTTTTCATGGTCTGAATCTTCCTGGGGCTGGGCTAACAATAACAATAATAATACCCTGTTTTCTTAGATCTCTTGTTTTTCTTAATTAATTTTCACACTTTAACATCTCTGCAATGAAGATACATCACACATGTGTCAAAAGAAGGTCACCAGCCACTGGTACAGGGGTGGTCCTCAATCTCCACTGCACATTGAAATCATCTGAAGAACTCTAAAAGTAGTGATATCAGACTACTTGGTTTGGGATTCGGCCTGAGGATGTGGGAATCTTTTAAGTTGCCCAGATGATTCTAATGTGCAGTCAGGTTCGAGAAGGCAGAGAACGAGTGGATGGCATCCACTCACAATTTTCACCCCCTCTGCGGTTAAGAAATTCACATGATGTGGGTCAGTTCGTCACCTGTTACTTCTGTGGAGTTATTTGCACTGATAGCTGGTGAATTTATTCATTTATCTATTTTTATTATTTTTTTTATTTTTAAATTTTTTTTTCAACGTTTATTTATTTTTGGGACAGAGAGAGACACAGCATGAACAGGGGAGGGGCAGAGAGAGAGGGAGACACAGAATCGGAAACAGGCTCCAGGCTCTGAGCCATCAGCCCAGAGCCTGATGCGGGGCTCGAACTCACGGACCGCAAGATCATGACCTGGCTGAAGTCGGACGCTTTAACCGACTGCGCCACCCAGGCGCCCCATCTATTTTTATTATTTTTAAATTTTAATTCCACTACAGTCAACATACAGTCTTATATTAGTCTCACGTGTACAGATAGCTGGTAAATTTAAATCCACATTACAATTATCACTTAAAAGGCCTTTTTAAAGATTCCACTAATAATGCAACATAGAACAAAATTTTGTGTATGCCCAAAATTAACCATACATTGGATGCTGTGATTGAAAGCAGTAAAAATTGCCAAAATTCTGAGAACAGATTATAAGATTTTCAATTGTTAAGACCAACTGATGTGTCAAAAACTATAATTCAGATGCCCAAATCTATCAAAAGCTTCCAGCTCTTCCCAGAAAATCTCTTTACTTAAACTTACTTGTAATGTAATTATCCGCAACAACACAAGGTAGCCAAAAAGGAAATGCAAAGAAACTAATGAAACCCCACATAACCCACAATATTCTTTGACATGTGATTAAATTATTCTGCTATATCACAAAGATGCTAACAAGGTCCAGATCACCAGCAGCGGTTACCATTACATTACATGTAACAGCCAATGGACATACTTGTTAGGCATGTTAGACCCAATTGTGATTGTCATCCTGAAAAGGAAGGCAGCATGTATTTGTAGAGATAAATCTATGATGTTGTAAATTAGGTTTTTTAAAATTGGGTGCATTTAACATTATATTTGGTTGTGGTTTTCTCCAAAAGAGTTAATGTGAAGTCCGTGGTACATCTTACAATCTCTGACAAAAGCTTGTTACAATTGAGAAATACGCCAATAATATTAGTGGTCATATATTGAATCACCTTGTTTTCCATGCAATGTACAAGAGGCTTACTTAATTTTCATCTTACTTATACATTTTTATTATTAACATTTAGAAATGATAAAAATTGAAGCACCGAGAGCTTAAGTAACTTGCCTAATGTCACCCAGCAGGCAAATGTTAGAGTCAAGGATTCTGTTTTTCTCTCCCACTAACAACAGCTTGTATAATCTTTATTTTAGCCTATAAAATCTGTTAATTTCTTTTAATATTTTTATTTTTTAATTTATTTTTTACTTCATTTAAATCCAAGTTAGTTAACATGTAGTGTAATAAGGGCTTCAGGAATAGAATTTAGTGATTTATCACAAATATATAACACCCAGTGCTCATCCCAACAAATACCCTCCTTAATGCACATCGCCCATTTAGCCCATCCCCCCCACCCAATACCCCACCATTACCCCTCAGTTTGTTTTCTGTATTTAAGAGTCTCTTATCGTTTGCCTCCCTCTCCGGTTTTATCTTGTTTTTCCTTCCCTTCCCCTATGTGCATCTGTTTTGTTTCTTAAATTCCACATATGAGTAAAATCATATATTTGTCTTTCTCCAACTGACTTATTTCGCTTAGCATAATACACTCTAGTTCCACCACGTTGTTGCAAATGGCAAGATTCCATTCTTTTTGATCATCAAGTAATATTCCATTGTATTTTTATGCCACATCTTCTTTATCCATTCATCAGTTGATGAACATTTGGGCTCTTTCCATAACTTGGCTATTGTTGATAGTGCTGCTATAAATATTGGTGTGCATGTGCCCCTTTGGATCCACATTTCTGCATCCTTTGGATAAATACCTAGTAGTGCAATTGCTGGGTCATAGGGTAACTCTATTTTTAACAGTTTGAGGAACCTCTATACTGTTTTCCACAGTGGCTACACCAGTTTGCATTCCCACCAACAGTGCAAAAGTGTTCTCCTTTCTCTGCGTCTTCGCCAGTATCCATTGTTTCCTGAATAGTTTAGCCATTCTGATGGTGTGAGATGGTATCTCATTGTGGTTTTGATTTGCATTTTCCTAAAGGTGAGTGATGTTGAGCATCTTTTCATGTGTCTGTTAGCCATCTGGATGTCTTTGGAAAAGTGTCTGTTCATGCCTTTTGCCCATTTCTTTACTGGATTGTTTGTGTTTTGGGTGTTGGGTTTGGTAAGTTCTTTATAAATTTTGTATACTAACCCTTTATCTGATATGTCATTTGCAAATAACTTATCCCATTCTGTTGGTTGCCTTTTAGTTTTGTTGATTGTTTCCCTCACTGTGCAGAAACTTTTTTATCTTGATGAGGTCCCAATAGTTCATTTTTGCTCTTGTTTCCCTTGCCTCCAGAGACATGTCCAGTAAGAAGTTGCTGCAGCCTAGGTCAAAGAGGTTGTTGCCTGCTTTCTCCTCTAAGATTTTGATGGTTTCCTGCCTTACATTTAGGTCTTTCACCCATTTTGAGTTTGTTTTTGTGTATGGTGTAAGAAAATGGCCCAGTTTCATTCTTCTGCATCTTGCTTTCCAGTTTTTCCAACACCATTTGCTGAAGAGACTGTCTTTTTTCCATTGGATACTTTTTCCTGCTTTGTCAAAGACTAGTTGGCCATACGTTTGTGAGTTCATTTCTGGATTCTGTATTATGTTCCATTGATCTATGTGTCTGTTTTTGTACCAGTACCATACTGTCTTGATGATTACCGCTTTGTAAATACAGCTTGAAGTTCATAATTGTATGCCTCCAGCTTTGGTTTTCTTTTTCAACATTACCTTGGCTATTCAGGTCTTTTCTAGTTACATACAAATTTTAGAATTGTTTAATCTAGCTCTGTGAAAGATGTTGGTGTTATTTTGGTAGGGATTGCGTTGAATGTGTAGATTGCTTTGGGTAGTATAGACATTTTGACAATATTCTTCCAATCCATGAACATGGAATGTTTTTCCATTTATTTGTGTCCTCTTCAATTTCTTTCACATGTTTTCTATAGTTTTCAGAATACAGATCTTTTACCTCTTTGGTTAGGTTTATTCCTAGGTATTCCTAAGTATCTTTTGGTACAATTGTAAATGGAATCGATTCCTTGATTTCTCTTTCTGCTGCTGCATTATTGGTGTATAGAAATGCAACCGATTTCTCTATGTTGATTTTATATTCTGCAACTTTGCTGAATTCATGTATCAGTTCTAGCTGTTTTTTGGTAGAATCTTTCAGGTTTTCCATGTAGGTTATCATGTTGTCTACGAAGAATGAAAGTTTCACTTCTTCCTTGCCTGTTCTGATTCCTTTTATTTCTTTTTGTTGTCTGATTGCTGAGGCTAGGATTTCTGGTACTATGTTGAATGACTGGTGAGAGTGTACATCCCTGTCAAGTTCCTGACCTTAGAGGGAAAGTTCTCAGTTTTTCCACATTTAGGATATTAGCCGTGGGTCTTTCATATATGGCTTTTAAGATGTTGAGGAATGTTCCTTCTATCCATACTTTATTGAGGGTTTTCATCAAGAAAAGATGCTGTATTTTGTCAAATGCTTTTTCTGCATCTATTGACAGGATCATGTGGTTCTTACCCTTTTTTTTTAATTAATGTGATGTATCACATTGATTGATTTGCAGATATTGAACCATCCCCACAGCCCAGGAATAAATCCCACTTGATTGTAGTAAATAATTATTTTAATGTATTGTTGCATTCGATTTGCTAGTACTTCATTTAGAATTTTTGCAGAGTCAAGATTACAATTCAAACAGCCTGACTCCAGGGCCTGTGCTCTTAACCACTTGGTTGATTATAGGACACTGTGATTGCTCTGCCTAGGGTGCACCACATACAACACACTCATTCATTCAATAAATATTTAATGAAGATCTATTAAGCACTAAACACTGTTAAATACTAGGTATACCGGTGAACAAAATAGACAAAGTCTCCATATTCTTAGACCCAATATTCTAATTGGGAAATGCAAATAATAATAAGTAAATAAATAAATCTCAAGATAATTTTATTTTTTTTAACATTTATTTATTTTTGAGAGACAGATCATGAGCAGGGGAGAGATGGAGAGAGAGGAAGACACAGAATCCAAAGCAGGCTCCAGGCCTTGAGCTGTCAGCACAGAGCCCGAGGTGGGGCTCGAACTCGTGAATCACGAGATCATGACCTAGGCCGAAGTCAGACGCTTAACTGACTGAGCCAGCCAGGTGCCCAAGCTCGAGATAATTTTAAATACTAAGACCAGAAATTGAACCGGCTCATGAGATAGAAAGTTTTGGAGTGGTCAGTACTTGTCTGAGGAGATGGTATTTGGGCTGCAGAGCCATGGGCAATGGCAGAGGGCCTTGGGTCCAAGGAGCTAGAAAGCAATGCAGTACAGCTGACCTGCAGTGAGATGGAAAGCAGCGCCAGGTGAGGCCAGGAGGTGGGCAGGGCCAAACCAGGGAGGCTCCCACAGGCCAGAGACAGCAGGTAAGAGTCTGGTTACAAAAACTGGAACTTGGGCTGACCTAAAGGCACGGACAGAAGATATTACAATGGTAGATCCGAAAGATGGGAACCAGAGCAGCTCTAAATATCGAGCAGAAACTGATGAGCCATTGGCCTTCTCCAGGCCCCACAAATGCTGTTCAAACGCTCCTGCTCTTTCCCATCTTTTTCTCTCTGCTCAAGATTTGATTCCAAAAAGATAGTGTGATTTTGCTTGGGTCCTGTGTCTGACGCTTGGCTGAGGGATGGCAGGACATCATGACTTAGAACTCAAACCACGGCATTCAATCTGAGTGCTGTTTCTAGAAAAGTGGGGATGGGTGCTAGCAGCAAAAAGAGCAAATGAAAGTGACAGGTTATATCTATGCAGTGATTTGAGTGAATGAATGTTGTTTACGTCTGTGCCTTTAAATACTGCAGTGGTTTTTTGGTTGTTTGTTTGTTTATAAAAACAAATGTTTTAGAAATGGCAGGAAGCAAGGTGGCTCAATTTCAATCTCTGCAGAGAATAAACAGGGAAGGGGGACATTCTCTTCAGTATAGATGTTACGTCTCAGAACACTAAATGCTCAACTGATTTAGCTCAAAAAACAACAGAGCTTCCACAACTCGGTTGAATCTGGGGCCAGAGCCAATTTTACCTTCTACATCTTTTCTGAGCAATGAACACAAGAAGTCCCTGCCTCTAAGTTACTCAAAACTGAACTGGGAATTTTTTCTCATGACATAAAGATCCACATAGTTGATAAAAAAAAATTTTAATCATTCTTTGGGTCTTGCTGATCTGAAAATCTGTCTCAACAGAGTCATGAGTCACAAAAATCAGGTTCCCAGCACACATCAACCTCTTTATCACATATGAACTTAGACAAGGTAATTAACCTCAATAAGCCTTAGTTTGTCATAAACCGGAGATAATACCTACACGAAAGGGTGCTTGTAAGGATTAAGTGAAAAAATAATATATATGGCCTAATGTAGCACTTCCTTGGAATTCCTCTTGGTTAAGCTCTTGTACATCCTGGCAATGCAGAATGGTCAGTATATAATTAAATATGCATTGCTCTTAGGTTTATAACGTGGATGGGGAAGGGGAAAAAAATTTGCAAGGGATTTTGGCCTTGAATAACTTCGCAAGATTTCCATTCTTTGAATATCGTTCACACCCATGTGTCTTAGGGCAAGTAACAATAGTCATTGTTACTGTGCTCACAGGGTACTGAGCACTATTCTAAACACTTGACAGCTACTAGCTCACTTAATCTATAGAACAAACCTATGAGGTTGGCATTACTGTTAATCCCTATTTTAAAAATGAGGAAACCAGGGCGCCTGGGTGGCGCAGTCGGTTGGGCGTCCAACTTCAGCTAGGTCACGATCTCGTGGTCCGTGAGTTCGAGCCCCGCGTCAGGCTCTGGGCTGATGGCTCAGAGCCTGGAGCCTGTTTCCGATTCTGTGTCTCCCTCTCTCTCTGCCCCTCCCCCGTTCATGCTCTGTCTCTCTCTGTCCCAAAAATAAATAAACGTTGAAATAAATAAATAAATAAATAAATAAATAAAATAAAAATGAGGAAACCTGGGGTGCCTGGGTGGCTCAGTCGGTTAAGTGTCCGACTTCAGCTCAGATCATGATCTCACGGTTTGTGAGTTCGAGCCCCCCATCAGGCTCTGTGCTGACAGCTCGGAGCCTGGAGCCTGCTTCGGATTCTGTGTCTCCCTCTCCCTTTGCCCCTCCCATGCTCATGCTCTGTCTCTCTCTGTCTCTCAACAATAAATACATGTTTAAAAAAAATTTTAAATAGAAGTGAGGAAATTAAAGCAAATACAGTTTGTGTCATTTGCCCAAGGTCACACAGCTGGTAAGTGATAGAGCTGGGCTTGGAAGGAAACCCCCACATGTCAGTTCTGGGGCCTTCACTCCTAACCATCTGTTCCACTTTCTGAATAGGAAAGAAGCACTAATCTATATGTACCCCCAGTGGGATGCCCAGCTTCCTCCCTTGCATACAGTTGTTCCGCTCAGGGTGTGGCCTAACAAATTACAACTCCAGTTTTAAAATTACATGTGTTTTGTGGATCCTCAAAAGTAGATTTTAAAGAGTTTTCAAGTTTTTAGTTTGTTGGAAAAATACTTTATGTGAATGAATTCTTTGAGGACAGGGACCGTGCCTTCTTTAGCATCCTTCCAGTAGGAAACAACAGAATATGCTATTCTTTATCTGTGTGAATCAGCCACAACAACCTATGGCTCCTTTAACGCTTGATCTTGGTCAAGCTTCTCAGCTCCCTCCATTCATGAGAATGGCACACAAGGTGTGGAGGAAGTGTTGGCAATTGGAATCAGACACTGGTGGAGGATTAGAGGCACTTAGGTCTTCTTTTCCTGGAATAGATTAAAGCGGTTTCTGTCCAAATATTTCATTATTTTAGATACTGATGTAAGTGAACCATGTAGCATTGTCTCTTCTGAGACTGGCATATTTCATTCAGCATAATGTACCCAAAGTTCATCCGTGTTGCCTCACATTACAAAATGTGCTTCTTTTGGGGTGCCTGGGTGGCTCAGTCGGTTGAGCATCTGACTTTGGCTCAGGTCATGATCTCACAGTCTGTGGGTTCGAGCCCCGCGTCGGGCTCTGTGCTGACAGCTCAGTGCCTGGAGCCATTTTCCAATCCTGTGTCTCCCACTCTCTCTGCCCCTCCCCCAGTCTCACTTTGTCTCGCTCTGTCTCTCAAAAATAAATAAATATAAAAAAAATTCAAAATGTGATTCTTTTAAGGTCGAACAATACTCCATTGTGTGTGTACGCCATATTTTCTTTATCCATTCATCTGCAAATGGACATTTAGGTTGTTTCCATATCTTAGCTATTATGAATAATGCTGCAATGAATATGGGGATGCTAAAATACAGTCAAGGAGCAGAATGGCGGTTGCCAGAGGCCAGGGGATAGGGGAATGGGGAGCTGCAAATCAGTGGACATAAAGTCTCAGTTAAGCGACATGAATGAATTCTAGCGATCTGCTACGTAACACTGTACTTATAGTTAACAATACTGTGTTACACACTTAATTTGTCAACAGAATAGATCTCACACTGAATGTCCTTACCACAATAAAACAAAATTTAATTCTTTTAAAAAGGTTTATGTCCAGGACCTGGAGAAATTCTGATAGAAATCTGGTCTCCCTGGACCCTGGCCCTTGGCCTTGGCCCTCTCAGAGGATCACCAAGCTGGTGTAAAAAGGTTCTCTTCTTTAGACTTTATTTCCCATCTAGTATCCACAAGGATTGAGACCAAAGCCAACACCTGGCAAAATTCCAAAGCAAACAAGGTATCGCTCTGGTAACCTCTCACTTTCCTCTCCTGTTCAGCCCTCCTCACCAGGAATACAGGATCCAAAGTAGGACAGCTTCCAACAACTGCAACTTACCCCATCCCTGCCTCAGGGGCCATACTCAGCTCAATCTCTCCTCCACTTCCCTCATTAATGAAATCTCCCAACCTACAATTTCCAGGTTACTGCTGCATCAGGGTAATAATCTCCAATAGTTTCTTACAACTTCCCACTAAGATATCCATATAAGCTTCTTAAAATACAAAAGTTTCAACAGCATTAGAAACCCTGTCAACCGGGGGCACCTGGGTGGCTCAGTCGGTCAAGCGTCTAACTTCAGCCCAGGTCATGATCTCACAGTCCGTGAGTTCGAGCCCCGCATCAGCTCTGTGCTGACAGCTCAGAGCCTGGAGCCTGCTTTGGATTCTGTGTCTCCCTCTCTCTCTCTGCCCCTCCCCTGCTCATGTTCTGTCTCTCCCTGTCTCAAAAATAAATAAAAACATTTTTTAAAAAATTAAAAAAGAAAAAAAAGAAACCCTGTCAACCATTTGACAGGACCCAAAAGGAATCTAGACCCATATGTCAGCACAAAGGATACTGGCCTGTGAAACATAATTGTGGCCAAGACACAAAGAGAGCGCAGTGAACTAAACAGGCTCCAGCCCTTGGGACAGAGCCACATGGACGCTTGGGAAGAACAGAAAAGGAGCACGAGTCACCCCCCTATCGGCACCCAGCTCAGAAATGCAGGTCCTGCACAAAATAATACCCAGGAGCTATGCCCTGTTGCTCTCGATGGGGCCCCACCTCCTTTTTGCATCCATTCAGGACTGTACCTCTCAGAACACCCAGAGCTGGAGGCAGAGGGCGTGCCCTGCCCTGGAGGTGATGCTGGCACGTAAGGGCTGAGGCAGGAAAATCTTCAGAGGCCAGCCACATTGAGGGTATTTGACTAATATTCTCGACAACAAAAATTATCTTTCCTCCTGAAGCAGAACAAAAGAGAGGAAGTTAGGACTAGAATTTTTTAAGCTGCAGCCACCACTGCATTGAGGACACTGGAGACAACTGTCTTGGGGGAAAACTGCTTTTTTCCCCATTTTTTTTTGTGAAAATGCTTTAAGGGAGGCATACCTGGGTGGCCCAGCCAGTTAAGCATCCAACTCTTGGTTTCGGCTCAGGTCATGATCTCACGGTTTCATGAGTTCGAGCCCCACATAGGGCTCTGTGCTGGTAGTGCAGAGCCTGCTTGGGCTTCTCTCTCTCCCTCGCTCTCTGACCCTCCCCCACTTGTGCTGCCTCTGTCTCTCTCAAAATAAATAAATAAACTTAAAAATTAATAAATAAAATACTTTAAAGGAAACTCTGATTATGTAAAAGGAAAGCTCTGGCCCAGCCCAGCCCAGCAAGGATGACTGAGAGGATATGGAACTAAGCTGTTCTGTGCAGTAATGTGAGTCCTCATCTTTGTGCAGGTAGGTTTGGGTTTGCTTCTTGGTCTGTTGCATGTTAAGGGACTTCTTTTTTCCTGCTGGCATCCCAGAGATTGTAGTCAGGGGTCTCAAGGGAAAGAGGAGCTAGAAAAAGCCACTCTGATCTCTCAGGATGGTGTCTAAGAGCATGGAAGCAGAATAGGACCCAAGGAAAGAAACAGCCAGAAAGCAACTCCCTCTGACCGTGTCTGAGGGTCTGTGGGCACAATGATGTCTGACAACTGATTTCGAGATATTTCCTGTGTTGTGACATAATTCTCTTCTATTACCACCCTCTGTGCCAAGTCTTTAAAGACACTTCTTAGCTTCCATAAACTAGTGCCAGTTTTAAGTGAGAAGCGTCTCAGCGCTTGAGACCAAGTGATTTGGGGATTGGAGAGTAAAGCAAAATCCCCAGGATTTATTGAGAATAATCCAGCAGCCAAGCAACACATTGCTTCTATCATGTACAGGGCTCTCAGTAAGGAGAACTGTATAAATAAAAATTTCTCAATTTTCTTACGTATTTGTACTTATTTTTAAGATTTCCTCTGCTTCCTGTATTAATTCTTTCTCTTTTGTGAGTCGGTTCCGTCTATTGAATCCATGCCTATCATACTATTGGTATTCCTTAAATGTTTGGACATTATATTGGGCTGAGGGTATATTGAACTATGCTGATAGTTGCGATTTTTTTTTTTTTTTTTAAACCAGTGAGACTGTTCTCCAGCAAGAGGATTGTTCAGGGCAGAGGAGGATGTGGATTGAACAGATAAATAGTCCTCAGGTTCAGTCTCTCCAACCCTTCTGTGGCTATAAGTTACCTGGGACATTAAGCCATTTATCTTGCCCAAATCTCTACCCCTGGAGCATGGCTTTTGAGGAGACCCACTCAAGGACTTATATCCTCAGCTTGATCCTAAGGTTCACCATGAAAGGAGAGGTAATGATTCATCTGGTAACTTAAGTTCCCAGTGGGTCACCGTATCAGGGGTCCCCCAAGACCAACTTTATGTTCAGTGATTTGCTACAAGGACTCACAGAATATAGTTATACTCACAGGTACAGTTTATGGCAACAAAAGGATACAAAGCCAAATCAGCAAAGGAAAAAGATGCCTGGGGCAAAGTCCCAAAGAACCTAGAATCAGCTTCCAGATAACTCTTCAAGTGGAGTCATAGGATGTACTTAATTCTTCCAACAACCACATGTAGCAACCTATGCAAAGTGTTGTCTACCAGGGAACCTCACTAGACCCAACATCCAAAGTTTTTATTGGAGGCTTCCCAGGTAGGGACCTACCACGTGTCAAAATTCCAGACTCTCAGAAGAACAGGTGTTCACCAGAAACATATGTTTGCACAAACAGTCTAGGCTGGGTACAGTAAACCATCCTTATCAGTTAGAGAATGGTAAGAAAACTCCTGAAATCTAAGTTTCCATTGCTGGGCAAGGGCCAAACTTGCCAGTAAGTCATTCTTTTTTTTTTTTTAAGTTTATTTATTTATTTTGAGAGAGAAAGAGCGTGTGCAAGCAGGGGAGGGGCAGTGAGAGAGGGAGAGATAGAATCTCAAGCAGGCTCCATGCTGTCAGCACAGAGCCTGACACAGGGCTCAATCCAACGAACCATGAGATCATGACCTGAGCCAAAACCAAGAGTTGGACACTTAACCTACTGAGCCACCCAGGTGCCCCACCAGCAAGCCTTTCTAAGGACAGCTGTCTCAGGCTGCTCTGTTCTCTTTCCTGCACCATTTCCTGGAGGTCATTCTTTCCAGCCCCATCATCTCTGGTCTTGGAGTTGTTCCGGATCCTGTTGGGTAAGCTCAAGTCTTGGAGAACCTGTAAGAGATTGCAGGACCCCTGGTTCTATGCAGTTGTACCATCAGTACATAGGAAAATTTCAAAAACACGCACTGAATAAAATAACTATGGGAAAAAAATGGGGAACTTAAAAACTGAAAGTAAATATTCCAAAATATTAACAAAAGATGATGCTATTACATGAGATTTTTATGTGTTATATTTTTACACACCATCAAATTTTTCTAGAATAAACACATGCTAGTTTTATATTTAAAAAGTGAGTAGAAACAATACTAGTTTTCAACAAATCCAAGTGACAGTCTTAGAGACCAGATGCAGAATTTTCAGCGTTGGACCAAGAGCTACTGGGTAACTTTAACCCCAGGGATATTTTTCACCACAGAGATTCTGAGTGAGGCTTACAGCACAAAACATTTGTCTCCTGAGACCCAAACTTAGTGCTATTTCCTTCCATCCAGTCTTCATAGCTTAAATTCATGAAACACGAAGGTCAACACGCAAAACAGATGAACTAAAAATAAAACAATTAGAAGACCCACTGATGTTTCTCAGCCTACAGGGGTAAATGCCACAATCCGTGCTGCCACCAACTTCTAGCCATCTCCACTGATGGACAGAAATATTTTTTCGTAATTTTAATTAGTTTTCTAAGCTTATCTTCCTAAGGCTAATATTAAAAATGAGCTTCCAGGAGGAGATATTTTAGGTAGCAGTGGAAAGCTACCCAAATTGCTTTTTGTTTATTTTTTTGTTTAGAGAGACACAGAGAGAGAGTGGGGGAGAGAGGCGGAGGGAGAGAGAGAGAATCACAAGCAGACTCCAGTGCAGAGTCCGATGTAGGGCTCCATCCCACGACCCTGGGATCACGACCTGAGCTGAAACCAGGAGTTGGATGCTCAACTGACTGAGCCACCCAGGCGCCCCTATCCTAATTATTTTTAAATTTGTCATGAGCAATGACATAGTTCACATTGTTACCACTTTAACTTATGATAGCAAATGAGTATTCAAAAGTATCAGTACCCAGCTAGTCTAAGTAATGTCAGTGCTTTCTTCCTAGCCTTCTCTTCAAATTACTTTCATCTTTACTTCAATCCCTTTACTTCAGGAGAACTGCACATTTTCTACATCAGGAAATTACATTTTCTACATCAGGAAGGAAAAAAATGCCATTAAAAATTATATATCAGATCTGGACAAATGAGGGCATGTGTGCAGGAAAAACAGGTACTGATATCTCTATGGCAGCATTGTTCATAATATCCCAAAACTGGACACGACCCAAATGTCCACCAACAGTAAAATGCATAAATACGATTGTGCTACATTCATATAATGGAATATTGTACAGCAATGAAAACATCAAGTTTGGCAAGAACATAAATGAAACTTGCAGGCATAGTATTGAGTAAAACAGGTCAAACAGAATATCGATGTTCTGTATGGTTCCGTTTATACAAAGTTTAAGAGAGGCCAAGAGTAGGGGTGCCTGGGTGGTTCAGTCGGTTAAGTGTCTGACTTTGGCTCAGGTCATGATCTCACAGTCTGTGAGTTCAAGCCCCCCATCAGGCTCTCTGCTGTCAGCACAGAGTCCCGTGGGATCCTCTGTCCCCCTCTCTCTCTGCCCCTCCCCGCCTGTGCACTCTCTCTCAAAAATAAATAAACATTAAAAAAAAAAAAAGAGGCAAGAGTAATTTGCAATATTGGAAATCAGGGTGGTGATTACCCTTAGGGAGGGAGAGTGGAAGTATGCCCAGGGGGCACTTCTAAGCTGCTCATAATGTTCTGTAGATCAGTCTAGGTGGGTGGGCACACGTTTTTCATTTGTAAAATTTGTTGTGGGGGCGCCTGGGTGGCGCAGTTGGTTAAGCGTCTGACTTCAGCCAGGTCACGATCTCGCACTCCGTGAGTTCGAGCCCCGCGTCAGGCTCTGGGCTGATGGCTCAGAGCCTGGAGCCTGTTTCCGATTCTGTGCCTCCCTCTCTCTCTGCCCCTCCCCCGTTCATGCTCTGTCTCTCTCTGTCCCAAAAATAAATAAACGTTGAAAAAAAAAAATTTTTTTTTAAAAATTTGTTGTTATATAAACTTAAGATTTATCCACCAGCATATGTTTTACTGCTATAAAAATATTACCCAAGGGGCGCCTGGGTGGCTCAGTCGGTTAAGCGTCCGACTTCAGCTCAGGTCATGATCTCATAGTCCGTGAGTTGGAGCCCTGCACCGGGCTCTGTGCTGACAGCTCAGAGCCCAGAGCCTGTTTCAGATTCTGTGTCTCCCTCTTTCTATCTCCTCCCCCACTCATGCTCTGTCTCTCTCTTCTCAAAAATAAACGTTAAAGAAAAAATTTAAAAATATTACCCAAGAAATGGGGTTTTACAAAAAAAGCTTATACATCAAGAGAGACACAGTTATGAAGATTCTTTTAGTAGATGTTTTATCATTCTAAGAACTTGGCTAATAGTATATCTGTAATGCCTATTTCTCCAGTTCTTAACAAGCCTCTGAGTCAAAGGACATCCCATTAACTCCAACACAAATGTCCCTGGTTCTTGCTACCAAACCTCCAGCCCCTATATAACACGTCCTGTATTTCTGGAAGTCTCCAGAAGGTGTCTCCATGTGCTCCCAATTCTGCTGGCAACCGCCTCTGCCCCTTGAGCAAGCAGTTTTTCCAGACCCTCCTCCAAGCTGTGCAGGAGTGAAATGCAAGAGAATGACTCACCTGTTCAAGTTGGAAGGGAAAACAGTGTTTCTGGGATCTGAGTATTTTGTATAAAGCTTAATGCAAAAATTCATTCCGTTTTTACCATAGCCCTCTATGTCCCAATGAAGCACATGCTTCTAAGTAGCTAGACTACAGAATACAATCAAGAGATTGCTACAATGTCCCAGTCAGACACACTGCTCCCCTCTGACAACTAAGGTTTCCTCCTGGCTCAAGCTTATCACCAGATTCCTTTTGCCCTTAGGGTGAGTTCTCACCCAGGAAGCTCCTCAGACCTTACCAGCCACCAACAGCTTGCCAGACATGCTCATATACACCTGAACCCCACAGTGGGCATGACTTGACTTCCTCCCAGATGACTTCAACCTCCCCTGGGCACTTGACTTCACTCGGGCCTGTTTTATCAGTTCAGACATGCCCAGATAGCCTTGAAAACCTCTCTAGTGAAGACCCCTCTGCTCTGCCATTCTAATCCTGTAAACTCATAGTTGACTGGGAAGCCTACTAGCACACCCAATTTAGGTGTGTCCTAAATCTAGCATAAGAATGTGAAGATCCTGGGGCACCTGGGTGGCTCAGTCAGTTAAGCATCTGACTTCAGCTCAGGTCATGATCTCGTGGTTCGTGGGCTCGAGCCCTGCATGGGGCACTGTGCTGACAGCTCAGAGCCTGGAGCCTGCTTCAGATTCTGTGTCTCCCTGTCTCTCTGCCCCTCCCCTGCTTGCACTCTGTCTCTCTCTCTTTCTCAAAAGTAAACATAAAAATTTTTTTTAAAAAAAAGAATGTTAAGATCCCATGCTTTCGTTTTTAATTTTAAGACTTTTCCAATATTCTGCCTCAGAATAAATTGTTTCTTTAGATTTCGATATTTTACATCTCCGATTTTGAAAGGGACAAACTTTATGCTCTGGCCCCAGTGACGAAAATAATCAATTTCGATTTATCTTCTTCAGAATATGGGTATTTTTTCAGGGTACTTTGGTGCAGAAATATCTGGAACAAAGAAAGAGAACTAAGGCAGTAATTAAAATTGCAATCTCAACCTTTGCCGAACCACTGGATAACCTGAGAGGTCAAGTTCAAACGGCACATTCCTCCACCTGCTGGTGTGAGCCTGTCTCTGCAGTTCTCGCACTAAATCTTATCCTCAAAAACGTAAAAGACGGTTTGTCATGAAAATTATGAGTGAGGTGAAACTTCATGTTTTCATCTTAAACTGGGAGTGTATTATGATTCCATGACTAAGATACTACCATTCAAGAGGGTGGAAGAGGAGATAGAACTTCCAGGAAGAAAGAGAAAGAGCTGCTGTCATTTGACTTCAGGACAAAGACAAGTTGCTCTTTCCTTCCTGTGAACTTAGATAGCACTTAAGGTCCTGGCTATTTTTTTTTTTTCCTTTAGCATGGTTCTGCCTTGTATTTTCATGTGACTGTGGTACCTTAACATAGTTTAAAGTTCATGGTAAGGCAGAGACTGTGGCCTCGATTTTTTGTACCATTAGCCGTGAACACCGTACCTTGTATACAGTGGGTGCTCATTCAATGATTACTTTGTTGACTTTCCAAGTTGGCCAATACTTCCAGGTCCTTCTTCACCTGGTACATGACCATAAGGGAGTCCCGTAGTCATGGCTGTACAACCTGGATCCAGTTGTACAATGACCACTCCCACAATAAGTATACAGACTTATTCTTAAATATATAGGAGTGAGAAGGAGATCAAGAGAGGAAGGTAGTTCCCAGAAAACAGACTACCAGGGAAACAATGCATCTGGCTACTCTATAGTCAGTAGATGTATCTCAAGTGCCCAGCCCAGTGCTGGATACACAGTAGGCACTTAAATATTTTTCTAATAAAACAATAAATTAGAAATATTGAATTTGAAAAACAGAGATAGATTATGCTATGCAAAACTATGCTTTGTGAACTATAATCCATAGAAGACAACAAGAAATGCAGAAAGAAAAGCCGTGCATTTGTGTATGAGAACAGCTTTCAATATAGCATCCCAACTCCCAGAACCCATCCTTGAAAATATCAAGTGAAAAGGAAACTATTTTTCTCTGTGTTACATGTTTTAAGCCCTCAGTATCTAAACACCTTACTGATAGAGATTTAAAGGTTGGTAATTACACAGCTCAGAAATGTTAAAGTATCTGGCATTTGAGAACCTGGTGTTGGTGATTCTCAGATCAACCTCTAAAGAAACAAAATTGTAAAACCCAATAATATTTGTACAGGAGAACCACGAGGTTTTCAGGGAACCACAGTTTCTTACGGTCTATGTTTTATTTGGTTAATGCTTACAATTAATCAATCACACACAAAGGGTAAGTCAAAATGTGAGCTCACCTAGGTGTGCACATGACAAAGGGCCTGAGCCAAGGTTACTGGGATGCTGTCCCCAGGGCATGTTGCATCATGATTATCTGCTGAAACCATGTGCTTAGCCCATTTCTCACTTCCCTTCACTTGTCAGGATTTGTTCATATCTCTTTGCAAAATTTTCTCAGAATTAATCTTCTCATTCATTCCCATTACAAGGTAAAGCTTTTTCTGAAACATGCTTTGTTGCATTAGGAATAATACCAGAGGCTAAAGCAAACACAGCAGTATATAAACTCAGTTAAATAAGAAATGCAGCTTTATTTTTCATCTATCAGCTTAATCTCTAATTTGAGCCCTCATTTCTCCTGGAAGGGGGAAAATGTGATCTCGGTCAATTGGTCCATTCATTTGGAGACGAAGGCACCAGTGGAAGGGGTGGGGGATGGAAGCCTCAGGCTTTGACATCCCCCTGCCCCCCTCCCCTCCCCCTGCCCCCCCCCCCCCCCCCATTCTCTGAGTCAGCTTTGCACAGGTCTCCAGCCTGGCTCCTGGTGGGTGGAGAGTCTTTGTGAACACATCTAAGCCTGGACCACTGAAAGCCTCCAAGCAGCCACATCCTCCCTGGGGCCCTGCTACCTCCCTGGATCTTCCAAGAAAGCAGAGCAACATCCCAGGCTGCTTTCACAGACTCAGACTACCTGGGTTTTCTGCTGTCTCCCCAGAAAAGCAGGCTCCAGGCTCCTTGCTGCAAGATCAGTTATGTCTCTACTTCCCCCATACCTGAGATGTCATCTTTTCACTCCTGCCCCAGTCTCCTCAGCCCTTAGCCCTTACTCTTCATGCATCCCCCAAACCAGGAAGGCTCACGTCTTTCCTCAGAGCTTATAAGTACAGGTGCTAGAGCAGCTCCTCAAGGGAGATGGGGAAAAGGCAAACTACCAGGAGAAAATTGAAATATCGACGAATGTAGGGGCTCCTGGGTGGCTCAGTCAGTTAAGCATCTGACTTAGGTTCAGGTCATGATCTCGCAGTCCATGGGTTCGAGCCCCGCATTGGGCTCTGTGCTGACAGCTCAGAGCCTGGAGCCTGCTTTGGATTCTGTGTCTCACTCTCTCTCTGCCCCTCCCCCACTCTCACTCTGTGTGTCTCTCTCTCTCAAAAGTAAACATTAAAAATAATTTTTTTAAATATTGATGAATAGGGGCGCCTGGGTGGCTCAGTCAGTTGAGCGACCAACTTCGGCTCAGGTCATTATCTCACAGTTCGTGAGTTCAAGCCCCACGTCGGGCTCTGTGCTGACAGCATAGAGCCTGGAGCCTGCTTCAATTTCTGTGTCTCCCTCTCTCTCTGCTCCTCCCCCACTCATCCTCTCTCTCTCCTTCAAAAATAAATTTTAAAAAAACATTAAAAAATATATTGATGAATATTTCCAAACATAATCCCAAGTCCAAAGTTTACATCTTAAGAATGCTTTTAACATAGCCTAGTATCTCTCCATGCATACCTTTTTTGAGCTTAGCCATTTTGTGGAGTGAACAGGACAGAGAGCTTTAGTCTTATTTGGCAGAAGTCAAAATTGAGGCACTAAGTGATTCTCCAGTCTCAGCATATTCCACACCAGGCATATTAAGACCATCAGTGATTTGATGGATGGGGAGAAGACAGATTGTTAAATATTTCTGGCTTTTCGGGAACTCCCACTGGGCCACACCTAACAAGCCAAACTACCGTATTAATGAGCAAATCAAATATGACAGGATCTGAAAGTGCCAGAAACACTCACTTGCTTCAAGAGAAGCCAAATATATTCAGGTAGCAAGTGAACGGTCACAGTCACAGACAATTACAGAGATGGCAATTCGGTCAGCTGTGCTGTCTACAGATTCTAAGGGAATTCAACAGTATAATAAGTCTGGGCTCTCAGTCATCTTACTAAATATTTAAAACAGCAGAGCCTAGGTAGTAGCCTTGGTTGACAGACTCATACATTAAATATACTGAGTGGAATGTACTTAAATAAGCTCAGTGAACATGAACCTCAGCTCACCTTTATCCTGCCCATCCCCAGAGTGCAAGTGACCTGTTGCAGGGTCACTTTGGACTTCTGACATATCCCTGGATTTCATAACTGATTAGAAGTAGGTCAAAAGGCCAGAGAACAGTACTAAGCAAACCACATGGATGGGGTAAGTAGGTCAGCTGAAGGGCAGTCAGAATTCAGGTGTATAAAATAGATCTCAAACCCTGTTTCGGAAGAGGGAAAACAACATGCAAAGAACTGAAAACCCCTTCAGCCCCTTACTCAAGTGGTCTTGAGTAAGTTGCTTACTTTCCCTAAGCCTCGGTTTCCTCATCTGTAAAAATGGGAAGAAGGCTACAACTTGCCCACAGAGCAGGTGAAAGGATTAAATGAGGGAATGCACATTAAGCACCTCGTCAGAGCCCTCAGGAAACGCCGGCTGCAGTTTTGATGAATCCGAAAGTGGAATGTCAACACAATCGGCTCCACTTAGAAACATACTGACTGTTAATCTATGTCTATCTAAAATCTTTCTGTGGTGGCCCCCAGAATGGGCCTCAGAGACTTCCCACTGTAGAAAACATCACTGAGCAAGGGCCCCAGGCCGCCTGGACAGCCTCGCTGTGCTCGTACAGGGGCCATGCCTCCGGGGCATGCTCCCACCGATGACTCAGAGAGCATAGGGCCACCTCTGACAGTTGACTTTGGCCCCAGAACAGCCTTGTGGCCTTGCTGGTTCTTCCTAGGACTTCAGGGCAGCCTGGGATGTCCTTTCTCATTCTTCCCTCCCTCTCTCCTTCAGTGGTACGGAGTGGGGGGAGGTGGTCAAACTAGCCTCACAGTCTGATACTCTCCCAGGCTAACTTGGCTCCTTCTACATTTTCTCTCCCACAGGCATTTGCCCTGATAAAATCTTTGCACGTTTAATCATGTCTTAGCATCTGCTTCTCTGAAGACATGGATTAACTCACTTTCCCAACGTTCATTTCCGACAATGGGCAACTTATACTTGTCCTGTGAGGTCCGGACAGTTTGTTCAGGTATTCACAAGTGCCATTTCATCATAGCACCCGCGGGGGACCAGTAGTTGAGCAGCAGGAATAGCACAAGTCATTGTTGGCAATTCTGGCAATGGACTGTTTCTGATAGAGTCTGATAGATTAACACCACCCTTTGTTGAAGAAGCAAAAGCCTCTGATGACATCCTAAAACAGCACGTGTTTGCCTTTTCCAAGGCTTACACACACACACACACACACACACACACACACACACACACAAATAGCACCCAAGCTGGAGGCAAACAGTGTGCAAAGATCAGCCTGTACTACAGATTAACACAGACTGCTTTGTGGGCAACTTGTTAACACGGCAACTGGCTCAGTGAGTTATCCCTTCACTTTCCACACATAGACCCTTTTCTTTTCTCCCTACTGCACCCCACCTTCCTTTAAAAGGTAATTCAGGGGTGCCTGGGTGGCTCAGTCGATGAAGCTTCCGACTTCAGCTCAGGTCACGATCTCCAGGTTCCTGAGTTTCAGCCCTGCCTCAGGCTCTGTGCTGACAGCTCAGAGCCTGGAGCCTGCTTTGGATTTTCTCTCTCTCTCTCTCTCTCTCTCTCTAAAATAAAAAATTAAATAAAAAATTAAAAACTAAAAGGTAATTCAAACAAGAGGCCTAACGTAAGAGCTCCTGCCGCCTCATCAGCCCAAAGGTCCAACGCAGGACTTTCTGATTCTTACTAAGTTGTCTCTACAGATGAGCAGTAGGGGGCTTTTGCCAGGGCAAACGTGGGTCTGAGGAGTCAAGAAATCCGAATCCTTGAGTCCTTTTAGCTGAAAGCAAAAGAGGCACCCTGGGATTTCCTTCTGAAGTCTGGGATCCAAGGTGGGGCAATGCCACGGACTGACAAGTGGGACGGGACAGCTGAAGTAAAGGCGTGCTGATCCCTTCAGATGCTTATTGGTGGCACCCCTTCCAGGTGAGAAATAACGACACAGCAGGTAAACTTCTGTAAAACAAAAGTTTGCCGACAACGTGCTTTCAGGCGTCCTCCTAAAGCCGAGCATCTCCAGTGGGTTGACAGGACACCTGCCGTCCTCCCGGATTCCCACGTTCGGAAACGAGCCGCCGAGTGGCTACGTGACCCGCCGGAGGTCCCGCCCTGGACCGCCCAGAGGGCTCAGCCCAGCCCCGGCCCCGGCCCCGGCCCCACCCCGCCCCGGCCCGGCCCCACCACGGTCCCGCCCCCGACCCCGGTCCCGCCCCGCCCCCGGCCCCGCCCCCGGCCCCGGTCCCGCCCCCGCCCCCGGCCCCGGCCCCGCCCCCGGCCCCGGCCCCGGCCCCGCCCCCGGCCCCGCCCCAGCCCGGCAGGGCTGGAGCGCACACTCCGGACGGCAGGGGTCCCGCGCGCGCCCCGCCCCCGACGCCCCCGACGCCCCCGACGCGGCGGCCGCGGAGTCCTGGGCGGGCCAGGTCCTCCCTCCGCCCCGCGGCCGGCGAGCCGGGCCCGGGAAGGCGCCGCGCCCAGGGGCGGACCCCAAACTTTCCTCAGACTCAAAAGCGGCGGCGCGCGGCGCGGAGCCCGCTCCGCCCGTCCTGCCCCCGGCGCCAGGCCGCTAGTCCAGCTAGCTGCTCAGCCCCCGCCGCCGCCGCCGCCATGGCCAAGCCCCTGACAGACCAGGAGAAGCGGCGGCAGATCAGCATCCGCGGCATCGTGGGCGTGGAGAACGTGGCCGAGCTGAAGAAAGGCTTCAACCGGCACCTGCACTTCACGCTGGTCAAGGACCGCAACGTGGCCACCCCCCGCGACTACTTCTTCGCGCTGGCGCACACGGTGCGCGACCACCTGGTGGGGCGCTGGATCCGCACGCAGCAGTACTACTACGAGAAGTGCCCCAAGGTACCGGCCCGGCGGGAGGAGCCCCCGGAGTGACCCTCTTCACCCCGTTCTTGCCCCCGTCCCCCGCGGGGAAGTGCCCCCCGAAGTCTGGGCTTGACGTGTTCGGGAGGCAGGGGACGGCACTGCGCCGCTCCACCAGAGCCCCACCCGGGTGCGGCGGCGCCGCGCACCAGCCCCACCCGAGCCGCCGCGCCCGTGGGCTCCGGCGACCGCCCAGTGGGCGACCGCCCAGGTTACCCTCGCTGCCCGCTTATTTCACTAACTTTTTTGGAACGTCTCTGCTCATCTGCGTTTAATAGGAGGTCTCGGGCGCCTCCTGCCTGCACGCCAGGCACAGTTCTAGGCCAGGCGGCCCCGAACAAAATGGACAAAAGCGCTGCCTTGGCTAAGTTTAATGTTTAGAGAGGGGAGACAAATTGGCCGTGAAAGGGGAATGTGAACTGGGAGAGAGGGGGGGCGTGGAGAGGAGGCAGAAAAGAGGAGATGAAGGAAGGTGCCTCACTGCTCCTAGAGGCTTTGGAGGGGCTAGATTGGGGGATGCGTGGATGACCCGGGCTTCTCCTGCCGTCTGAGGTGGAGAGGGAGGGGCAAGGGTGCCGCCCCCGCAGTCAGAGCTCTGCCGGCTGGCTCCCAGCAGTTCCCACCAGTGAGTGGGGTGTGGAGCTCCTGCACTTCCTTGTTTTCCTGCGGGCTGGAGGCAGAGGGCCAGGACGTGCTCTGGCCTCTGAGACCTACCGAGGAGCTGCTGGTGTTCACAGACTACCCCTGTCCACTGCGCGGGGGCTGGAATGCAAGGGTCCTTAGGGAGGTTTCGGGCGCACAGAGGGACAACCTATGCCAACCTGGCCAACCTAGGAAGGTGGGGTGGCAAGGTTGGAAGGAACCTGGCAGGGAGAGGTGTTGTGTTGTGCATAACGAGGTGGGTGTGAGTAAGGATTGGAAGAGGAAACTGGAAAGACTGGCTGGAGGCATCTTGGAAAGGGTGAAAGTGGAATATACCCAGGAGGCAGTGGGAAATGCATATAAACATTTATTAGGACTGTTTTCAATATGTAAAAGCATGAAAAGAAAGAATACTCCAGAGAACCAATAAGCAAAAGAAATTCTCATAGTAAGAAACTGCAACTGTAACAAAGCATTCAAATGCTTCTGTGCCCCAGAAGCCTAGGCCTCTACCCAAAGGTGGCAACTGCTAAAATATAATCTTAGAAAGCACTTCGTGTATTCTTCTATTTATTGTATCTTTTTATTTGCATAGAAGGGACTGCAGCTTGGGACTTCCCATTAAAAATACTTTTATAAGTTTTTAAGCTGGAGAGTGAGACAATGAGCCATATTTTAGAACCTCACCCCCACCCCCCACACACCCCTCCATAGCCTTTAGCACCATAGAATACACTGACCTTGTATGTTTCTCCGCCAGTGGCCTTATCTGGTACTTTATTGTTCTTCTGTCCTCTGGCTAGTTTCTTCACTGGCCCTGAGTGCAGGTATAAACTGGGTATTCTGAGAATCATACACTGGGGATACAACAGCAAACAAGATTCATTCCGCACATGTTAATAAACTGTCTCCTCAGGGGTTCCTGTGTGGCTCGGTTGAGCATCTGACTCTTGATTTTGGCTCAGGTCATGATCCCAGAGTTGTGGGATCAAGCTCCTTGTCAGGCTCCGTACTGAGCGTGGAACCTGCTTAAGATTCATCCTCTCTCACTGTTCCTCTCTCCCTCCCTCCCTTCCTTTGCCCTTCTACCCAATCATGCTCACGCTCTCTCTCTAAAATAAAATGAACAAAAATAATAAAGTATCTCCTTTGTGACAGTTGTTCCCCTAAACAGGAGATCACTGGCCTCATTAGAGCAGAGAATGGAGCCAGTAAATGTGTCCAAGCTTCCCTCCCGTCTCCCCTGCTCTCTGGGAACCATGCAGATGAATCCCAAATCTGGACCTCTAGCCTGAGTTCCTTTTCAGACTCCATTCCTACATTTCTGAGTGCTCAGTGAACATACATACTTAAATCTCTTCCTATTTCCTCAAACTCAAATCATCACCCCCCCACCCCCACCCAATCCTGACCTATCTTCTGTTTCTAATTTAATGGCATTGCCCTCCTGGCAGTCACCCAGACACAACGCTGTAGTCTCACCTTTGATCTCCTCCTAGATTCTTCATTCAACAAGTTGCCAAATTCTGCTGATTCCCGTGGGTCCTCTTGAAATTACCCACTCCCCTGCATTCTCCCTTTTCTGAGCTTGAGGCCCAGGCTCCTGGTGTATGAAGTAGACTTCTGAGTGGTTACCTTGCTTTCCACTGAGTGGTAAAGCTGGCAGTGTGTGGCTGAATGTGGGTAGCCACTGTGTTTTGTTTGGCCAGAGAGACACCTGTAAGCAGTTAACTTTTCAGTGCCTTCAAGCAGGACACACACACCCCAGTTCTTGGCCCAGGACTCCTCATTGTTTCATGTGACTTCCATTACACATTTATTTTCCCTGCCTGGCTCCTGGAGGCATCTAGGTATGCAATCCCATCTCCCTCTGGGCACTGTAGTCCAATTAAGCTTCCTAAAGGAACACATGTTGCCATTTGTTCGGATATCATGGCCCCCACTGCCTGTCACAGTCATGCATTTAAGGTCCTTCTCAGTCCAGATGAACCTGTCCCTCCTATCCTATCTCCCATTATTCTCCTGGACCTACCTTGCTCTCCCACCAAACCAATCTTCTGTCCCTGTCCCTGCCCTGTACTCCCCACTTCTGGGCCTCTGCCCACAGTGCATCTGTCACGTGTGATTGCCCTTCCCTCCACGTGCCTCCATGCTCAACTCTTACCTGTCCTGCAAGTCAGTTGTGTTGCCACCTGTTCATATGTCTTCCCAGAAGTACCCGGGTCCTCTGATTGATGCTAGAAATAAAAATAATATTATTTTTAAAATATTAGTTCCTGTGTCTTTTTATAACCCTTTTGAAAATGTCCACTTTATGTAATATATACATAAAATGTCAGTAACAGTAGTGCATGTACACAGTTTTTAAGGTGTGTTGGAGATGTTCAAATATTTTACTACCAGGAGTATGTTTTAAGTGTTCAGAGACCACTGACTCAGGTTGGAGAGAGTTCAATTTTTCAAGGTCTCATATATCCCCAAATAGGAGATGAGGTTTCCTCCCTGCCAAAAATTATTTATGAGAAAACAGGAAATCACTTTAAATTCATGTGCTTGTAAAGTCTGTCATATAATGAGGTGCTTTTTCAATTACTTTAAGCAACAACATTTTTTTAGGAAGACCTTGAAATGTCTTAAAATGTCTTAAGTCCGTGCTAATTTGGAATCATTAAAAGGGAAGCAAAGAAAGTGAACACATGTAGTCATCTGCAGGTGTGACCTCACAATTGCAAACAGGCTTTTTATACATCACTAAAATGTGAAAAGCAATAATACATTGTGGTTTTATTGAAAAAATGAATGTACAGGGAAGAATGGGGAAAACTGCACTGACGTTATGCAAATGATACGTGTGGCTTAAGGCGTTCTTTCCTGTGCTATAATAGCCTCATGGACATCCATGGGGGTGAGTGACACCATGCACCTCTTTGGCGTGTGTCTGCCTCAGGAAAGATACCTTTTCCCAACTCACACAGAGGCATCTAATAAGCTAATAACAGCTTTATAGATATTCAGAAAACTGGGATAAAAATGATGATGATATACTCTGGAAGATCGCATTATACTACCCACGAAGATATGGATATTGACTATCCGTGGGAACACATAAAAGCCAATTGTTTCATTAAATGAAAGTGGCAAAAAGTGAAATTTCTAAGTTGAAATTTTCATATAGTATTTTATTCTAAATATATGTGTGTAACTAATGAGTTAAATATTATAATAAAAATCTGTTATGTTGAAGTATATTCTTTTTATGTTTTCAGGTTGACCAAATACTTTCTTTCTGCTTCTTCCTATCTGGAAATGAAAGAATCCCTAAAATTTGAAGTGACTTTATAGTGATGCATTTATAGATGTTTGTTGTTTTGCGTTTGGCCAAAAAGAAAAGGGGAACTGATATGGAAAGTAAGGCATCGTAAAAGGGGATGATGAAGTTATTCACTGATCTTCCTCTCTTTTTTTAATTAGTAAATTGCGCTTGTACTTTGAAAGGTTTCAGGCAACTCTGACCTTTGCACCTTTCACATTCAACTCATAGTATTTACCTGGCTTTCTGTCAAAGGCCAACGGTTTCTAAGTCGCTAGAGAAATTCCCCACCTCATCAAGAACAAACCCCAATAAACCTGAGGTAATCTTTTGTTATTGCCAGATCATAGCCTTTCAAGAATAATTGTATCCTAAAATAATCGCAGTATTACTTGCAGTGGTCAAAGTGGCAATAGTCTAGCCTTTGGGTGTATCTTGAAGGAGTTAATCTTTACGTTTCTTGGATGAGTCGAGATGATCACAGTCAACCCCACCTGACTGTCATCCTATAAGTATTTTACAAGTGATTGATGAGCTGTGGCAGTCTGACTTCTGTCCAAAACATAGCTTAATTTATGAGGTTTATGAACAGGAAGGAAACACACACACACACACACACACACACACACACACAAAACACTGAATCTGATTAGTTGGATGAGTTTGCTTTTTTTCTCCCTAGGCATAGAAACTACTTTGCCAAAAATAGGGTATAAAATGGTTTTTCTCAAAGCCAGTTGTCAGTTATGCTTTTATTTAGCGCTTCATACCTCTATAAGAGTCTCATTTGAATTTATATTAAAGTAGTCTTGTCTGTTTGTTTCTTATTGGTGACCTTTTGTGCTTTTATGTTGACAAGTAAGGTTGGCCTTCTAGCATTAACATGACCTCTCTTTGTTTTCAGAGAGTTTATTACCTCTCTTTGGAATTTTATATGGGCCGAACATTACAGAACACCATGATCAACCTTGGTCTGCAAAATGCTTGTGATGAGGCCATTTACCAGGTACATTGTCTCCATATATCTTTGCTTCTCTCCCCTTAAATTTCAAGTTCAGTTCAGGAAACTTGGGAGCATAGCACCAAAAAAAAAAAAAAAAAAAAAAAGTGAAAAGTTGTTTCTTTATCTGTGGCTATTACAATTAGAAACATAAACTAGTGGAGATCTCTGGTTTAAGAGAAACAAAGAGAACTGGTTTTGCCTCATGAGAATTTTCTTTTGCAATCAGTTTTTGACACATTACAAATTACATGTTAAGAATCAGCATCTGAACAAACCTTTTAAAAGTACCTGAGCCCCTGCTATCAGAATCACAAGTTTTACTTTGGGCTCCTATCTACTTTTTTTTTTTTTAAAGAATTTATTTTTGAGTAATCTCTACACCACTGTGGGGCTCAAACACACAACCCCGAGATCAAGCGTCACACACACGCTCCACCAACTGAGCCCTCCGTGTCTACTTTTAAAAATGATCAAAGTTTGCCTATTATTCATACATCAAGGCAACATGTATAAATAATAGGTTTTTAAAATTGCATTGACATACTTGCTTTATTGCTTAATGAGATGTAAAATACACTTCCTCCTTAAATGAAGAGCTTGAGGTCTGAAACTCAATATGCTAATTTGTTTTCATGAATGTATTTAACTGTTTCTCCCCAGAGCCTCAGGGATCTCCACGCTAAAAAACAAACAGTTTTTAATCCTTTTCATGTGATTGAAAGGAGAAATGTGTATTTGCAAAGACACATTCTAAATGAGAGATTGTTCTACCCACTCCTTTTCCTTAGCATGGGATTGTCTCATGTGGCCAGCTGCTGTCACTAAGGACTGTTTTCCTTCACGTGGGAGAGGTATTTTCTATGAAAGAATCATTGCAGCTCCCCTCTGTTTCCCTTTCTTTGCGTCCCCTGATAGCAGGTGAAAATAATATACCTCCCCGCCCTCGCATAAGCAGGTGGGTAAAGTAACCCCTGTCAAGCTACTCAAGGTTTACAGCCTACTTTAGATTTACATTTTGAGAATTGAAAACATCCTGAATGTTGACGTTACACCGAAAGGTTTTTTCCAAAGTGGCCTCTCCTTTATTTCACTGTTATTTGTTCACAGCTACTCAAGTCACATATTTGTGTGGTATTACCTGAGTTGCTTAACCATTGTGTTGTTGGCTTGCACAAGGACCCCAGTAAACTCTAGTCACCAGGGAGCAAATTTGAAAACCTCTTCAACAGTAAACAGACAAAGCCATTCTTGAATTCTGAGAAGATTTAGTCATTGACACTGGTGTGAGAAAGCCACTTTTGGGATAAAGGTGGGGATCCAAGTAGGTGGCTCCATGAAAACCTGGGCATCAACTTCAAGCATGCTTTTAATTTTTATGGATGTTTGTAAATATGTTTAAGTATGTTTCCATTTTAAATAATACTGGATTTTGTGGATTGCATCACTTTCAGCTAAGAATACAGTCCTTTTCACAACAAACCAGTATTAGCCAAGCATGGGCTAGGTTACTATCTAGTCAACATAGAAGAGGTCATTTAATTTATCTCGCTGTCAGTTTCTTCGTTGCAAGACAAACAGTCCAGAGTCATCTCCAGGGCTGCACAATTCTGACACAAGTCCATGCTGATGACAGTGGCCTCTGGCTGTGCACACCAAACGCTCTGGGTCAGGGAGCTGGTTGGGAACCAGTTCCATCTATCACCAGCGTCACAGAGGCTCATTGGCCTCCCATAGTCCCTTACGCACCACAGAAAGAAGTAGAGGATTTTAGCCCTTACCAGTTGGCCCACAGGGCTGTTTCCCTGACTGCTATCTGACCCCAGGTCTCCTGAGCAGTGACTCAGTAACTGGTTTTGGGTTAACAACCATTGACCCTACTGAGTAAATATGTTCTGGTCATGAAAAGATGAACTTTAGTTCATCCCAGAAGGTCTGACCTCATACTTTTTGATAGTTTTCAAAGTCCTTCAGCCCAGTTAGTATCAGAGTGGCACTGGACCATTCCTGAGGTTTTACCTCTTAGCACACACAAAAGAATAATTTTAAAAATGAGGGGTAGCTAACATTTATTGAGAAATATCTGTTCAGGGTAATTCTACATGCTTTGTATACTCTCATTTAATTCATGGCAGCCCTAAATGAGGCAGATACTATTATCCTCATTTTTTACTTTTTAAAATGTTTATTTATTTATTGCGTGAGAGAGAGAGAATGCGTCTGCATGAGGGGCGAGGGGCAGAGAGAGAGGGAGAGAGAGAATCCCAAGCAGGCCCCACACTCAGTGCAGAGCCCAACATGGAGCTTGATCTCACGCACAACAAGATCGTGACCTGAGCCAAAATCAAGAGTCAGACACTTAACTGACTGAGCCACCCGGGGGCCCTGTCCTCGTTTTTTAAATAAGAGAAGTATAAGGAGAGTTACTTTGCCCAGAGTCAGGTAACTAAGAAGTAACAGAGCCAGTAATGGACATTTGGAGCCTCCCCTCCTCCCCGAGCTGCTGCCGTGCCGTCTTGTGTGGTATGCATCTGCGGTCGCCACCATCTGCAGTGGGCATCTGATGCCAGAATACTCTGTGAGGGTGCCCACAGAATGGAGTACACAGATGACCCAGGTGCCTGACCCAGAGCTTTAGGAAATGACTATGCTTTCTGAAATGGCCTGCATTTGTATCTGCATCCAGTGTGTTTTCCTTTCATCACTAGCTTGGATTGGATATGGAGGAGCTAGAAGAAATCGAAGAAGATGCCGGGCTTGGCAATGGTGGTCTTGGGAGGCTTGCTGGTAAGTGACGTGGTGAGTGTGCTCTGTTGTCTGGACAGTCAGTGGCTTCTCAGATGCTGCGTACCTTAGACCATGCTTACAGGAACCAGAAAGGCTCTGTAGGAAGAGTGCAAGGTGTGAGCTGGTTATAGATGGATTTGTTTTTGAGTTTGCACTATGGTTTGATCAGTTCTACACAAATAGTAGAGAAGGGAACTTGAACAAAAGAGACATTGCTTAAACCCCTTGGAGACATTGCTTAAAACTCCAAAGTTAACCAGCTCCTTCCTGTGCGCTGAAGGGTTTCCAAAGTGGCCCCTTTACTTCACAGTTATTTGTCCATAGCTGCTCGAATCCCATACTTGTGATAGGTATGACCTCAGTTGTTTAACCATTGTGTTGTTGTCTTATGCACTTGACAGTTCACTTTTTGACTGACTAGTAGGCAGTGATACACTTGTTATATTTTTGGTATGATTTAGTTCATTAATATCTTTTTTTTTTTGTTTGGACGCAATTTGAGTGCTTTATCCAGGAAATGCTTTTTCAGCGAATGTAAAAGAAAACATTTAAAAAAATACTAACTCCATTAAATTAAAGATATGCTTCCTTATGACCAAGCAATTCAACTTTCTGATATTTACTCTAAAGATATGCTCAAACAGGTACACAAGGAGGCATGTGAAAAAATTATTACAGTATTGTTTATTAAGGCAAAATATTAGAAATAACCTAATGTCCATTGATATAAGAGTAAGTATTAGAACATGTACATTGCAGTAAAAAAAAAACACGCAGTAAAAATATTACAGTAAAAAAATAAAAACAGTAAAATTGATCTGTATATACTTCTCTGGGTAGACCTCTCAGGGGGAAGGAAAAAAACCCCAAGTGACATTAAAAGTAACACAGTGTGATACTATTTATGTTTTTTAAAAATTAAATATTTTCTGGGGCACCTGAGTGGCTTAGTTGGTTAAGCTCCTGACTCTTTTTTTTTTTTTTAATTTTTTTTTTTTTAACGTTTATTTATTTTTGAGACAGAGAGGCAGAGCATGAACAGGGGAGGGGCAGAGAGAGAGGGAGACACAGAATCTGAAACAGGCTCCAGGCTCCGAGCTGTCAGCACAGAGCCCGACGCAGGGCTTGAACTCACGGACCGTGAGATCATGACCTGAGCCGAAGTCAGACACTTAACCGACCAAGCCACCCAGGCGCCCCTCCTGACTCTTGATTTCAGCTCAGGTCATCTGATCTTAACGGTTCTTGAGTTCAAGCCCCTTATCTGGCTCTGTGTTGACAGTACAGACACTGCTTGGGGTTCTCTCTCTCTCTCTTTCTCAAAAATAAATAAACATTAAAAAAATAAATATTTTCTGTAAGTATATGTATAAATTCATAGGGAAAAAAGTCTGGAGTTTGAAATATTCCCTCTGATCTTTCCTAGAGAAGAGTGCAAAATAGAGGGTACTAATGCCATCTGTAATGTTTCAATGTTTTTTTACAATGAGGTTGTATTGTGAAATTTATTTTTTTATTTTTTTAATGTTTATTTATATTTGCAAGAGAAAGAGAGTCGAGGAGGGTCAGAGAGAGAGAGAGAGAGAGAGAGAGAGAATCCCAAGCAGGCTCTACGCTGTCAGCGCAGAGCCTGACGCAGGGCTTGATCTCATGAACCATGTGATCATGACCTGAGCCAAAATCGAGAGTTGGATGCTTAACTGACTGAGCCACCCAGGCACTACGTATTTTTTTATTTTAATTCTAGTATAATTAACATACAATGTACATGTGAAATTTAAATTGAGTAATAAAAATGTACCATCATACATGTATGTATCAGATTGTGCTCTATGAAAAATAATCTATCTCTTCTTTTTCAGAAATGATTTTACTCTTAATTTTACACACACTTTCAAATTATGGGAAATCCATTTGTGTGTATTTTGTAGCATTTAATCCTTACTACATTAGTTGCAGTGTTCGTTAATACTGCTATTAGTATTAGAGATACTTACTACCTTATAAAGTCAACCATTGGACAATTTAGTAGGCTTTCCATGGGGCTATAGGAAGACCAGCAGAACCAGTGGCATATTCATCTAAGAATGACAACCAGCCTGCCTTTCATGTAAAGCCCCAGGCCTATTTGTTGGCTGAGTTAACCCCACTCTGTGCCTGACATTAATGACCTTGCTCCTGATAAGGAGATAAGGTCAAAGAATGAAGTGGTGAATGAGGCTTGAGTAATTCTCATTAGACAGCCTCATTTTTACCTGACTGAAAAGGTTGGGACCCCATTCTGGTCAAGCTCTAAGAATAATTTGAGAGTGACCCAGGAAAAGACAAGTGGCCACGGCTCTGAGAGAGCAGAAACTGGGGGAGAGTCAGGCTACATGAACATAGGGACTAGAAGACCACTGTGATGTTACAGTAACTTGAAGGCGTTGGCTGTTGGCTTTTGTGGATTTTCCATTTTAGGGCCCCACCATGACCCTAACTCAGTCCATTTCTGTTTGATCTACAAATGTTCTTTTCAAAAGGTTTTAGATCCTATTGTACATTTCCTCATTCTCTGTATATTTCTCAGTTCAAATTCCTGAGAGGGACAATCAGATTAGTGTAACCCCCCAGGTTGCTCCTGGCCACAACATAGATCCCTACTCAGTCTTTTGATTGGCTGCTTTGGATCGGAGGTTCTGTCATTAATGTTC
Source organism: Puma concolor (assembly GCF_028749965.1). Taxonomy (NCBI): domain Eukaryota; kingdom Metazoa; phylum Chordata; class Mammalia; order Carnivora; family Felidae; genus Puma; species Puma concolor. Next base: position 49,953,884 of record NC_141672.1, read on the forward strand.
TTAGCCACAAGTAACAGAAAATCTAGCAAAAATTTGTTCAACCAACAAGGACATGTGTTGTCAGTAAACAAGGACTCCTGGAGTTGGGCCGTCCCAAGATTAGTTCAACAGCATGATGCTGTCAGATCTTTGTGGTTCTTTGGGCTTTCCTCTCATGGAAAAAAAAAAAAAAATGGCAGGGGCAAAGAAATCTTTCACTGCATCTTGCAGATTTCCTAGCACCTCTCATTAGATTGTAGGTCATTGTGTGCCCATGATTGGCTTAGAAGCTTAGACCAAAGCAAGATTCATTTCCTGGCCCAGCCTCCCTGAAGCATATGGCCACCTGAGATCTGAACAACATTGGAATTCCACTAGCCAGAAAGAGAGGCTACCACAGATGTCCAGCTAGTTGTTTAGATGGTAACATGTAAATTATACTCTCCTGGGGCCATCTTTTCAAGTAGGGGCCGTAGAGACAGCTTCCCTTAGAAAGGGTAGTGTGAGTGACAGACACAATAATGGATATATCTAAGGCAGGCCATCTTCTTTATCTGTTCTCAAAAAAAATGCCAACAATTTTAAAATGTTATTTTTAAAAAATTGAATACCCACTGCACAGCTGTCTCTGTGCTTTAAAATACAAATGTGTTTTAGAGAAAATGTCATTTGGCTGCCGCGTTTTTTAAAGAAAGATGAAATTTGGACTAACCTTGATGACTTTGTTTTTTGCCTGTGTTCTCTTTAATTTAGCCTGCTTCTTGGATTCCATGGCAACCTTGGGACTTGCAGCTTATGGATATGGCATCCGATACGAATATGGAATCTTTAATCAGAAGATCCGAGATGGATGGCAGGTATGTGAGCCATCTTTCAAAATTTTGCTATTAAAAATACTTCTCCTTCATAGTATTCTGGGCGATTTATAATGTACAGACAATTAATTTAAAGCTTTTAGTAAAGCATTTATCTGGCATTTAATTGACATCACTGAAAACTATCAGTCTTCCCCCTTTGGGATGTGAGTTCCCTAAGAGCAGAGAGCCTACCAATATCATTCAGCACCAGATCCATAAGCACCTCACATAGTACCTGACTCATGAGAATACTCTGAAAATATTTATCATTGACACCTGAATGTGGACCACCTACAACGTACGATGTCTATTCTCTGCAGCATGCAAGATGGAGGAATACATTTTTTGACTTATGATCTTCCCCTGTAATTCTTGATGGTAGAAAGCATGTTCCCATTTTATAGGTGAGGAAACAGACTTTTTGTAATGTTTATTTATTTTGAGAGAGAGCGAGGTGGGGGGGAGCGGGGGGGGGGGGGGTGAGGCAGGGTGGGAGCAGAGAGAGAGAGAGAGAGAGAGAGAGAGAGAGAGAGAATCCCAAGCAGGCTCCTCACTGTCAGCACAGAGCCCCACACAGGATTCCAACTCACAAACCATGAGATCATGACCTGAGCCAAAATCAAGAGTCAGGTGCTTAACCGACTCAGCCACCCAGTTGCCTCGAGAAAACTGAGACTCTTAAGTAGTGTTACCTCAGATCACACTGCTGGCAAGCATGGGTCTGTATCCCCAGATTTTCTCTACACTCAGTCTTGCCCTCCTTAATATGTTTATCATATAAGTTAGATGAGTTCATTGTTCTAATTTTTTATAAGATGCAAGCAGGCAATTTTATAACTATTAAATCAAATAAATCTGGCACATATTTAATACATGTAATTATAGTGCTCCACAGACATGTGCACAAATAGTCCATACAAATGACTCTCATTTGATTTTTATATAACTAAACTGGATTCTTGGGTGCTAGTTTCTTTTATCTTTGGTAATTCTTTGAGCCTGCAATCAGCCCTGGTGTGGACAGTCTTTCTGATGCTAAGTGTGATTTAGGCTTTCTCTCTCCCTTTTTCCCCTACACGCACATCATTGACAAAAAGATGCTGAATTTCACTAAATTCAAAAAGCCCACATTCTCAGAGCCCCTCCCACACTTCCATGAGTCAGTCTGAGGATGGAGTGCTCAGAGTTGGATGGGGGGACCTCGGCTGGAGTTAATCCCAGGGGAGAGGAAGGATGAGACTAAGCTTAGTGTCAGCGCCATTCTCTCTCCCTCCCTCAGTATTTTGACACTCTGAGCCAAGGAAGAAGGAACTAAAAGGTTTTCATGTGAGGAGAGAATGCACCAAGGAAAAAGTCTCAGAAGGAGACTATTGGGAACATATTGAAAGACACACTTCCAAATTTTATTAAGGACCAGTGTATCTTAGCTGTCCCTAAATAATTTTTTTTAATGTTTTATTTATTTGAGAGAGAGAGAGAGAGAGAGAGAGAGAGGCGGAGCACAAGCAGGATACACAGAATCTGAAGCAAGCTCCAGGCTCTGAGCTGTCAGTACAGAGCCCAATGAGGGGTTCAAACTCAAAAACCATGACATCATGACCTGAGCCAAAGTCGGTCGCTCACCCGACTGAGCTACCCAGGCGCCCCTTAGCTATCCCTAAAGGAATTAGGAGGCAGCATTGTGTAGAAAAAAAAAAAAACATTAAGGCCATAACTGAGATCTAATTTCTAATCTGAGCCTAATTGCTACTCATTACACTTATGAGTTGTGTTGCTTTGATTAGGTTCCCTGACCTCTCTGATCCTCAGTTTTCTCACCTATAAAATGGAGATACCAGCTTCATGAAACTATTATGAAGATATCTACAATGTCTGGCACACAAATAGGCACTCAAAAAAGTGATAATTTTGCCTAAGAAAAAGAGGATAATTTAACAAATTGTGGTATTGTATAATATTAATATAGTTATTAATATATTTTGATTAATTTTAATAAAATGGGAGATTATTTATGTTAGTTGAAAAAAGGAGGTGTGGAATCATATGGATTTTCAAAAGAAGCCAAAAAGATAAAGAAAAAATACTAGGAAAAAATACATCAAAGCTTCAACAGTGATTATCTCTGGGAGATACGATTACAGGTCACTTTTAGTATCCTACATTCGCTCTTCAATATGACTCATATTTCACAAGACGTGTGTATTTTATAATCATAAAAGTTAGAAAACAAAATAACAGGCTCCCTTCCACAGTGAAGTAATCTAGAGTTACACTGTGAGAAGCCTAGGTTAACAGGCATTTCTAGCGTGACCAACATTTTGATACAGCCCGACCAAGCAATACATCGTATCCAGTCTCAGTCTTGGAAAGTATGTGTGGCATGCATTATACCTCAGAATAAGGATTTCCTTTCTTGCCTCTTTACTGTTCTGTGAACAATTTAAGAGAAACTCGGCACATCAGTCTCAAAAAATTTTTTTTCAAGTGCCTTTTCCCCAGGATTTTATGTAAGTTCACTGTTTTTAAAACCATACCTACTACCTTTGCTACTTTTTTTTTAAAGTTTTTATTAGGTGTTCTTTTTTTTTTTATTATATGAAATTTATTGTCAAATTAGTTTCCATACAACACCCAGTGCTCATCCCAAAAGATGCCCTCTTCAATGTACCTTTGCTGTTTTTAAATGGCCTTTATTCTAGGACACGTTCCCTTTCTCTCCTATCAGATCCAGGAAGCTTATATTTCTAGTGTTCATGAGAAAGAGACACTACATAACTTTTGCAAGTCTCCAAAGCTGACCTTGCTAGCCATCATCACTACTCTCACTATGACTTGAAACTGAGTCAGAAAAACTCATAATTATATTTACCATATCCATTGTTTACTGTGATGGGATTTTAAAGGGCAAACATAAAATACACCGTACCATTAAAAAAGAGACTATTTCTATTAAAAAAAAAAAAGTATCTTCCAGGAAAGCCTATCTTTTGAAGGTATGGGCATGCCCCCACACACATCAGCTACATCATTGCTCCTGCAGTGGAGAAGGCTGAAGAAAATGGCACACACTGGGAAGATTTTTAAAGGTTAATGAACTTCTAGTTTTTGAAGTCTCTTCAAGGAACATTTGCAGTACTAAAGTGTTCATTGTGAATACCCTAAAGAAAATAATTTGATTTATTGATTTATTTTTATTTTAGAAAGAGAAAGAAAGTACAAGAGCAGGGGAGAGGAGCTGAGGGAGAGAGAGAGACAGATAGAGAAAGAAATCTTCAGCAGGCTCCGTGCTCAGTGTGGAGACCCTAGAGGGACTGTCCCACAACCCTGGGATCATGACCTGAGGCAAAATCAAGAGTCAGACATGCTCAACCACCCGAGCCACCCAGAAACCCCAGGAAAGTAATTTTATTGCCAAAATTCTTGACTTACCTTAAACTCTAATGGGGATCATTGAAACTTTATCAGTAATAGTCTTGAATGAAAATAATTGGCCCCTGGGAGGAAGGAGGGAAAGACAATTGGAACAGCCTCACATTAAAGTTTAACAGTCCCATACCAAAGCTCAGAGTAGAAAGGTGCTCACAGTAGGTATCTCAGAGTTGAATCAACCCTTCTCTCACACAATTCACATTGCCCAGCAAGATTCTAGTTACCACTGTTGAATTCACGGTGCCCCCATAAACAGTTTTCAATTTATTGTACCATCAGAAAACAAAGTTTGTTGGCTCACTAGTTCTTCATGTCCCATGTGTCCCAGTCGACGGGGAAAGCCTTTCTTACAATCCAGTCACTAACAGAGCTCCCTGAGCTGACCTCTGCTCCCATGCTGGCTGGAACACAGAAGCCCTTGCGTCATTCCTCTAGGAAGATGCCAAGTCGAGGCTGTGCCCCCTCCTCACCACCCCCCCCCCCGACAGGAGCACCGCTTCTTCCTCCACAGACCCACACTTTCTTTGTCTCCGCTCTCTTTGATCCCGCGTGTTCAGATCCAGCAGCCCACTTGGATGTAAATGAAAGCTCTTCTATCTTGCCCCTGCCCTTCACACGACTCAGCATGTCGGTGCGTTCAGGGGTCACTGGCTACATGGAAATCTAAATTTACAGACCAGTTTGTTGATCCATTGGAAGAAAGCAAGGTAGAGGTTTATCACCATTCTGCAGCTTCTGAGGGTTTAGTGGGGGTGGTGGCCGCAGTTCCCCTTTTCTCCTCTCATCTGTTCAGACCAGCCTGTGCTTATGAAATGTTGGCCAATTTACCTTAAAAACAAGATTTGTGAAATTGAGGGAATAATTAACCGGTTCCTTACCAAATCAGGAAGAGGTTCGAGACAAAGAACAGCAAGCCAGGAGTTCTGTCTTCCTACATAACTTGTTACCCCAGTGGAGTTGAAATCAGCCATTATTCAGGGAAAAGTTAAAAAGACCAACATTTGATGGCATTACGAGTAATCTGCTGACTGGTGCCTTGTCACCTCATATTCTCTCAAAAGAGCAAATGCAGCCTCTGACTTGCTCAGCAGTGGGCCAGTGGTGACGAGCCCAGAGTTCATCTCTTGCGAGAGCATTTCACGCTGCTTGGGGGCAAAACGATATGATCCTGCTGCATTTCTCAGCAGAAGATACATTGTCAGCTCTCCTATACACAGATTTTTGAGGAAAGCTGTTTCTGCCTCATTGTCCCATTTTGTTTAATGCCTTCAGGTGGGTTTTACAACTGTCTCCAGTGCTGAAATGAGGTTTCTTCCTGTTACAGGAAGCAGTGTTCACACTGACCAGTGTTTGAAAACCCCCAACCTGCCCTTGCCTAAATGCAGCATAAAGTGTTTTGTAAGTCAGGATATTTTGATCCTTTGTGGATATGTTCATTTATTTGTGTAGCATTTCTAGCTATCAACACAAGCTAATGGACTCTAACTTAACCAGCTTATCAGCTGCTAAAATTCAACTGTTTCCTTGTTAAATTTTTACTTCATTTTTTGATATTCTCTTCTGACTAGAATAAGCGGAAGTCTAAATTCTGAGTTGCAGTTACTGACTTTGTATCACCACATAGCTCCTGGTTGCACCATGGAGCCCCAGGACACATGTTAAAAATGCAGAATTTCAGGGGCGCCTGGGTGGCTCATTTGGTTCAGTGTCCTATATCAGCTCTGGTCATGATCTCGAGGTCCGTGAGTTCGAGCCCGGGGGAGCTGACAGCTCAGAGCCTGGAGCCTGCTTCAGATTCTGTTCTCCCTCTCTCTCTGCCCCTCCCCCACTCATGCTCTGTTTCCCTCTCTGTCAAAAATAAATAAACATTAAAAACATTTTTTTTTAATGCAGAATTTCAGGGGCATTTGGGTGGCTCAGCCAGTTGAGCATCTGACTTTGGCTCAGGTCATGATCACAGTTCATGGGTTCAAGCCCTGCATCGGGCTGTGTGCTGACAGCTCAGAGCCTGGAGCCTGCTTCGGATTCTGTGTCTCTCGCTCTCTGCCCCTCCACTGCTTGTGCTCTGTTTCTCTCTCTCTCTCTCTCTCTCTCTCTCAAATATAAATAAACATTAAAAGTTTTAAAAAAAATTTAAGTGCAGAGTTTTATTTATTTTTTTTTAATGTTTTTAAATGTTTGTTTATTTTTGAGACAGAGAAAGACAGAGCATGAACAGGAGAGGGTCAGAGAGAGAGGGAGACACAGAATCTGAAACAGGTTCCAGGCTCTGAGCTGTCAGCACAGAGCCTGACATGGGGCTCGAACTCACAGACCGCGAGATCATGACCTGAGCTGAAGTTGGACGCTTAACCGACTGAGCCACCCAGGCACCCCTTAAGTGCAGAATTTTAGACCTCCTCCCAGACTGACTGAGAATCTGCATTTTAACAAGGTTTGATTAGCTGATTAGCTCAGACCTAGCTCCAGCCTTCCCTAGGCTTCACCCTACATGTGGTGCATCTTGCCTCTAGCGTCTCTCTCACGCCCAGATCTACTACCTGCAGATGTTGTTTCTATGAGTCCCCTTTTGTTTCACCATTATGCACGTACTTCGTATTAATGGGTAGCTTACTGGCTTTCTTGATATAAAGTCATAGTCAGTGTTTGAATAAATGAATGTGTATTTTCTTGTCTATCTGTTGACATCAGTGTTTTGCCTAATACCTGAAAAGATACTGTATTTCTTTTTCTCTACAGTGTGCCTGGGGTAGGCATTGAACTTGTATTTAGGTGAGAGTCATGAAACATCCAGCAGTCTGTCATAATTCATAAGCAAAATCTTCTTAAAATAAAGCTATATATTCTAAGAGGGGAAGGTGAGGAATCAAATAGGTAAAATATCAATATTTGGGGTAATCTCTTTGACGAGTACTTTACACTAAAATCCCTTACCCCTTCCTTTCTTGTGAAAACACAACTCAATTTTTTAATATATATATAGTATTTTAAAGGTTTCATTAATGATATCTTTACTTTAAGAATACATCCCCCCTCTCCAATGTGTTTTTTCTTGTTTGGGCATGTGTGTTGCAAACCAAAATTAATTTGATATGCATACATACATGTCCATACATGATTTAAAATCATACATATTATGATTTTAAAATTTTTTATAAAAAATGTGTTGTTATAAATTAACATAAACATGGGGAAATGTTGAAATTGTCAAAAAATTCTTTACGTATTAGTAGATGTTATTTTCAAAATGAACCATAATTAATAGTTCATTATCAGATCATAATTATGAAAGGATTAAATTAAACAAAGACTACAGAATGTAATAGTGTCTTATACCTATATTGAAATAAGCTTTCTTAAGAGAATTTCTATTAGTAGTATTGTTTTTTTTTTATTTTATTAATTGTATTTATTTTTGAGATCACGAGCAAGTGGCGGGGGGAGGGGGGCAGAGAGCGAGAAGGAATCCCAAGCGGCCTCCTCAATGTCAGTGCAGAGCCCAGTGTGAGGCGTGAACTCACGAACCGTGAGATCATGACCTGAACCTAAATCAAGAGTCAGATGCTTAACCAACTGAGCCACCCAGGCTCATACTACTCTATGAGTAGTATTTCTTAACTGATTCTGGGTATTCTAGGCAAAAGAATCTTGACAGAAACCATCATCTAGGACCCATCAGGTCCAGGTATCCAGTTATAAACATTCCTGGATGGCCTCCCTCTATCCCTCAAGCTGGACAATTGTATTTACAGATATTAAGACACACGCTCTGGAACCTGCAGACCTAAGGTCAAATCTCAGCTGTACCATTTACCATCTGTGTGACAGATGTTATAATTTTCTCCTCTTTAAAAAAGGAAACATAAGAGTGCCTGGGTGGCTCGTTCGGTTGGACGTCTGACTCAGGTCATGATCTCTCTGTGGGTTTGAGTCCCGCATTTGGGCTGTGCTGACAGCTCAGAGCCTGCAGGTGCTTCAGATTCTGTGTCTCCCTCTCTCTCTGCCTCTCCCCTGCTCATGCTCTGTCTCTGTCTCTTAAAAATAAATAAATATAAAAATAAAAAAGGAAACATCATAGTTCCATCCTATAGAGTTATGCTATGAGGATTAAATGTTATGTATTAACAAGTATTATTGTTGTTAATTTAGGTAATACATTATTGTAATGTATTACCTAAATTATTGTAATGTATTACCTAAATTATTGTAATACATTAACAAAGGTGAATTGAGTTTGACAGTTCTTTCTTACGAAAAGTATTCTTGCATTGATTTAGTCAAAGATATTTTTGATTTGATATAATTGAAGGTCCACATCTCCTGAAAAATAAATTATTTTTCAATTTTTTTAATGTTTACTTATTAAACATTAAATAAATGCCACCCAGGCATCCCTCCTGAAAAATAAATTCTAAGCCATGTCCTTTTTGCAGGTAGAAGAGGCAGATGATTGGCTCAGGCATGGAAACCCCTGGGAGAAAGCCCGTCCTGAATTCATGCTGCCTGTGCACTTCTATGGAAAAGTAGAGCACACCAAGACTGGCACCAAATGGATCGACACCCAGGTATTCAGAGTGTCCTCATGCTGAATATTTTGTACTGTATAGCACAGTGGATACATAGCATAAAGTATAATATGTATATGATACTGATACAGTACATTGTGTTTTGAATAATTGAAGAGTATATTTTTACAAATAAATCCATTACCTCTCTTATTGAACCCACTCATTTTGGAAACAAGGGAGCTGAGACAAAGAGAGAAGTGATTTCCTCAAGATCAAGTAACTTATCAGGGTCATTTTGCAATCAGCTTCATCAGAGATTAATTGATTCTGTAATCCTAGCATGCCTAGCTCTCCAGTTTTATAAAAAGTTTTTGATGCCAAGACTAAATAAATGTAAATGTCATTCCTCACCTCATTGCCATACATTTACTTGCTACTTCTCAGGGGTAAATATTTTAAAACTAAAGTATTTATTAGGGGTGCCCGGGTGTCTCAGTCAGTTAAAGCATCCGACTTCAGCTCCGGTCATGATCTCATGGCTTGTGGGTTCAAGCCCCATGTCAAGCTCTATGCTGACAGCTCAGAGCCTGGAGCCTGCTTTGAATTCTGTGTGCGTCTCTCTCTCTCTGCCCCTCCCCTGCTCACACTCTGTCTCCTCTCTCTCTCAAAATTAAATAAAACATTTAAAAAAAAAATTTTAAACTAAAGTATTTAGAGGAATGCCAACATTTATATGTTAAGAAAAATAATACAAAATTTTACAAATTGTTATTTTGTGCAAAATCACTTCTAGAAAAATAATGCTGGTGTCGATCCAAGCATACTTAATTCATGGATGGATATGGAGCATTACCATGTTGCTGACCAGTTCACTTCTCAGCACCCCCAGTGATGATTTGTGCTTTGCTGTCTTCTTACTTCCTGATAAATAACCCCTATTACAAGACTGCATTGTCTAATCTTTGGAGGCTCCATTTGAGATATTTGCTTAATAAATATGGTCTCAGGCTGGGAACGATGTGTCACTAGCCATTCTTTAAAAGCTTAAAAGAAATGGTAAAGACCAAGTAGATATTTTTATTTAGCAAAACTGTGAATGAAGTTCAGTATTGTAATACTAAATTCAGATGGTTTGTGGATTATTCTCCATGAATAAAAGCTTCATTTTATTTTAGAAGAACCAACACCCATTTTATAGTTGACTTTTTAAACTGATAATTTATTCTGCTAATCCATGTAGAGCTATTTGCAGTTCAGAAAAATAAGACTATTTAAAAATGATTTTTCTATCTGAGGGTGAATTTCTTCAACATATGAAATAGATTAGAAACTAAAATAGGTCATTATAGTATAATGGTATAAGGGTATAAACTAATATGGTATAAACTAATACTATAATTTCAAGATAGGTTTCTCTTTTTCTAAATTTAGTTGAACAATAGAATACAATCTAAATTGCAGTTGGTTACACATGTGATCAGGAGAGCTGCAAACAAATCAATCATTAATATGCCCAAAGAATTCACACGCGTATTTGGTATTAAACTAGCAAGTATTTGGTATATGTTTTGGTGTCTAAAAACTTCCATTGACTTCTAACCTGTTCAAATGTATGTAGTTAACACAATCAATCCTGAAGCATTCTGTTTACACCAGGTCCCACTGTTGAGCTACCTTGTATTTACAGAGCACCTCTAGACATTTTCATAATATATCCAGACATTCAATTAGAAAGAATATATTTTTCTGTGCCCACAAAGGCAAGGTTATGGGGCAGGTGTAATATAAGGTGAGTTGGCCCAAACTGTGCAGCACTTTATGGATTTATGGAAGCCATCACCCAAATCAGCCCCAGGTCTGTAGCTGGTGAGGTCAGAGAGCATGAGGACAGGCGTGGTATACACATGCTGTGGGCAGCTTCCAGGAAACTGAGCAATCCATTTCACATGTGTGTCAGCACTGGTCCTCTGGGAAGCAGACGCCAGAGAGAATTAGAAGTACAAGTGACATATTGGGGCAATTGCTAATAGTGACAGAGAGGAGGGGGCAGTTGGAGGAGGTGTGGCACCTGTGAAGAGAAAAGGGAAAAGAAGGAGGATCCTCAGGAAGAGCTCAGGTGGCTGTGTATTTCAGAGCAAGCAGCCAGGCTGGTGGGGCCTGAGATTAAAGATTGCTCTTGAGCCAAGTCCTAGCTCTCAAGCTCCGACATGATGGAAGCATCCCTAGGAAAGCACGGCCTCAGCGGCTCAAGCTCCTAGGTGGCAAGTTCTGCCTAAAGTTCTCTGAAGGGATATCTGAGTGTATTTCCACAGCTGCCTCAATTACACTTCAAGGATCAGAGGACAAATCCTGTTTCAACCCAGATTCACTCCCATTCTGTAACCAACTTTTCCTGATGGATCACAGTGTACTTTAAAAATCTCCAGAGATCTGTCTTTCCTGGTAAAAGTATTTAAAGGAGGGTCATTTATTATTTCGAGGTCCTGGCATTCGTAGAAGCATGATTGAATATATGTGATTGATACAGACTATATGACTTCATTCACTCATAACTCACATTAAAGAGCTTTGTGTTTCGGTTTCACCCCTACCATTGACTGTGACTGTGGGCAAGTCACTTCTCTCTCAGCCTCATTCCTGTCATGTCCAAAAAGAGTGTGTTGCACTAAGTGATCTCTAGCACCCTTCAGTCCAGTCAGTCTGTCATTGCCTTTCTTTTTTTTTTTTAATATGAAATTAATTGTCAAATTGGTTTCCATACAACACCCAGTGCTCATCCCAACAGGTGTCCTCCTCAATGCCCATCACCCACTTTTCCCTCCCTCCCACCCCCCATCAACCCTCAGTTTATTCTGTTTTTAAGAGTCTCTTATGGTTTGCCTCCCTCCCTCTCTAACTGTCATTGCCTTTCCTTAGAGCCTGACTGATGAGTCAGAATAGAAATGAGTCTTTTCCCACATAAATTTTAATTCATGTGAAACACAGTTACCTTCCTGTACTTCTCAGTCTCAATGACTGCCACAAAGACTGAGCTACCAATTCTCCAAAGCTCACCTCTTAACACCCATCTCAGCTGATAATCAGCTGATTGGTCTCATCACCAAAATAACTCTTCTCCATGCAACTTTGAAAAATCTAGCATAGTATTTTAAACGTCATCTATAATCTAGCTGCATATGTTTCTGTTCTGTTAATTTTCACCATATTTGAAATAAGACTATTGAATTACCTACACTAAAATTGCCCTATTCCTGTTTTTAGTGAATACAGATTCACTTTGTCACTTTGTACATCATATTTTATTATTTTTAGAACAATGGCTTATTCTGAAACATGAAAGATCTGCATCCACATCAAGGCAAGGGACACAAAGGGAAGGCACCATTGGCATGATTCGGGGGACCATCAGTCTAGATGGTTCCAGCCACCCAGATTGCTCCAGTGGGAGGAAGCTCCACATGGTCCCTAATAACTTACCCTCCAGTCCTAGGACCCCCGTCTTGGTTTAGGCCCCTCACAGTCTGAGTTGGTGATGGAGCCAGGAACAGAAATCCAGTTGCTAACTTCCATCCCATTGTTCAGCCAACGTCCCTACACGTGGGGAACTGAGCAGCTGCTTTGGTTTAATCCCACAGGTGGTCCTGGCCCTGCCATATGACACCCCGGTGCCCGGCTATATGAACAACACCGTCAACACCATGCGCCTCTGGTCTGCTCGGGCGCCAAATGACTTTAACCTCAGAGACTGTGAGTACAGACTGGGCTCTTGTGTCTGTGTGTGTATGTTTAATATTTTGATCACAGAAGCAACCAAATCAGCACCAACTCTAAAAGATGGCACAAAACAAAGATATTGGGGAGTGGGGCATAAATGGTTTCTGTATATGTGTGTGTATGCCTGTGTAGTCTTTCTGATTAATAGTTAGTATCAAATTGAGCTTGAGAGAACAGTCTTGAGTTTCTGATAGAACTCTTAAGTGGCTGAGCAGCCATTTTATGGAGCACATGCAAGGACATTTTTAAAGCAGTCCTTCTGTCTGGCCCTCTTAGACTCTCATGCAAATCACAGCAGGGAGATCTATGGAATTCCTTTTGAACTTTCAGGAATTGTAGAATCCCTACATCCACATGGCATGCAGCAAGCATCAGGTGAGGTCAAGGGGCTTCGATAACAGTGGCTGGCTTATCTGTTTATTCATTTTTCTAACCTTCCCCCCAGTTAACGTTGGAGACTACATTCAGGCTGTGCTGGACCGAAATCTGGCCGAGAACATCTCCCGCGTCCTCTATCCCAATGATAATGTGAGTGGTCAAGCTTGCTTTCCCAGTAGAAACAGAAGCAGCTTATTTCAGAAGTACCCCTTTATAGCCCATAAAGCACCTCTTCATTACTGATTTTTTTTCTTCAGTGCACAGTAATCTCTGTCACCTCCTGAATTACTAGATTTCCCTTCTGCTCCCCGCCAAGTAAGGAAAACAAATTTGTACATTTCATGAAATCAGAATTGGTATTTTGCCCTTGACTAGTAATCTCATGACCAGTTGGGAGGTTACATTTCAAAACCAAGCCTGGATATAAAAGATGAAGGGAGCACTGGTGAAATACTGCTTCAGTTCCAAACAGAAGTTTCTTCCACAGGGTCAGGAGACTCTGGAAGTTTCCTGCCTGGCCTCTTCCCCTTGCTGACAGGCTCATCCCAGCCTTCTGCCCTCAGGCAATGTGGGGTCTGGACCTGGGAGCAGACCCAGAAGCAAACATTTGTTTCTTATGCCACTTATTCATCCCTTGAAACTTTTTTTAATAGGTGATTATTCCTAATTTTATACTAAAAATAGCTAAAATTAAAAAAAAAAAATCTTTTTTAAAAAACTTGGAACTGGATCACAGAAGACCACTATGGATTCTCAGTTGATGTAAATATACTTAGCTCTACCTTATATACAGGTGAAGTTGTTTTCTTGAAGCTGTAATGATTACTCTTTTATAATAAGTCTCAGGAACAACCAAATTAGTACTGTGCTCTGAAAAGTGACACAAAAGAAGGATTGGAAGACTGGGATATAAATGGTCCTTAAGACCAGGTGTCCACTTGGTGTTGAACTATAGTCTCTACAGAGGATTAAGTTTGCCATAGTATTTTCAGAAACTTTATAGTATACTTTTTCCTTTGAGAGAAACATTGTGATTTCAGTGCATGTCAGAAAAATCTCTGACCCAAAAGCAAAAAGTGGTCTTGTTTTGTGGTCAGTTAATATAAGAATCCTTCCAAGTACTACCTAGCTAAACCCAGCCTCCTGAATTATTTAACTGGAAGGGGCTTAAAATGCATCCTCCAGCTTCAGTAGGGGCCAAACCTAACTTTTCTTGGAAGTAATTATCTCTAGCAGTTCACAGAGTATACTAAGTTAGCATGGGATGCAAAGTTAACTAAATTCATTGAGTAAAAGGTAGCTCTCGGGGTCATGCCTGTTTTTAAGTACAAGTTAATAAATCATTTTTGTACTGTAATTACAAGAGCACACTCATTCTCTCTTCCCAACTTGGCCATAGCCCTCATCCAGACATTAGTCTCTCTCTCTTCCAGGAATGTTGCAACTGTCCTCCCTCTGCTAGCTAGATTTTTTTCCCTTGCTTAAAGCTGTTTAAAGTCTTCTAATCACCTATAAGAAAAGTACAGAATCTTAGATATGCTCCCTAAGTTCCTCAATGATACAGTCATGAGGGGCTCCTGGGTGGCTCAGTCGGTTACGTGTCTGACTCTTGATCTCAGCTCAGGTCATGATCTCCTGGTTCAGGAGATTTAGCCCCACATCAGGCTCTGAGCTGACAGTGCAGAGACTTCTTGGGATTCTTTCTCACGTTCTCTCTCTGCGCCTCTCTCTCTCTCTCAAAATAAAGAAATAACCTTTTAAAAAAAATGACACGATCTTGAGTTCTCTGACGCATCCTCCATGGTCTTGCCCTGGTCTGAGGTCTGACCATGCAGGACTATTTGCTCTGATCTTTCTCACCTCCAAGAGAAGGCTCTTGCAGCTTCTTTCCTCGCAGAATTAGTGTTGGCTGCCTGTGTTCTGAAATTTGATTGGGAGAAGAAAACTTAGAGTCTCAACAATTCAGCACATAAATTTTCACTTAACTCCCTTTCCCCCCATTTTCAGTACAGAGTGGTAACCCTGCTTTCGGCTGTACCTGCTTCCCTCCAGCCCAGAGAACCCTGTGTTTCCATCTCCAGAGAATGTCAGCTTCTGTCTCAGTTGGGGAAGGAGATTGCTCAGCTGAGGGAACTGGGGATGAAGTCTGAGGCCAGCTACTTCTTAGGCTTGCAACTAACCATTTATTTTTCAATGTTTATGTATTTATTTTTGAGAGGAGAGAGAGTGGAGGGAGGGGCAGAGATAGAGGGAGAGAGAATCCCAAGCAGGCTTCATGCTGTCGTTGCGGAACCTGACGTGGGATTGGATCTCACAAACCTGTGAGACCATGACCTGAGCCTAAATCAAGAGTTGGACACTTAACCAGCTGAGCCACCCAGGCACCCCCTCACAACTAACCTTTTACCGCATCTTCACCCCTACTTCCAAATGCACCCAGTGCTGCCAAGTCCTGAGACTTTAGCGGATTTGGCACATAAATTTAGCTGCTTTTTGGCTCTTCTCCTCTACCAGGTCAAAATTCAGCTTTCCTGGGTCTTCTGGCCCAATTACCACTCATCCATCTATTTTTCAGCTTCAAAAAGTTTGTTACTGTTGTCTTGTCTCCCATTCCTTTCATCCTTTATTTGTATGCCTTCTTTAAGCCCCTTTACTGTCATTTTAATAATGTTTCAGGAAAGAACAAAGTCTAATGCTTGACATTCAACCTGCCATCTTCCACCGTATGTCCTATGAGCTTTAGTCTTAAAGTTCTCTGGGCAGGAGATCCCCATCATATTTTGGCCATGCCCACCAGGTGAGCAACTCTCACTCAGTCTCTCTGGCTTTAAGTTTTTTGAAGGGAAGGAGTTACGATTGAAGCAGGAGTACTTTGTGGTGGCTGCTACCTTGCAAGATGTCATCCGACGTTTCAAAGCCTCCAAGTTTGGCTCCACTGACAATGCCAAGACTACATTTGATGCCTTTCCAGACCAGGCAAGTATTTGGTCTGTGAACACAGACAGGGACAACTGAGGGCTCAGGACTTCCTATTAGATTTACAACCCTTTCTCTGCTAAAACATTTGAGTAAGTATGGTAGGCTTAAAGCACCCCACAAAAGGTGGGCATTTTGCTTGGTGCTTTGCACAGACATGCATGAGGATAAGGAAGCAGACACTAGGCCATCTGTCACCTTCACACCGATGCCTTTTTCCCCACACAGGTTGCCATCCAGCTGAATGACACACACCCCGCACTGGCCATCCCTGAGCTGATGAGGATTTTTGTGGATATTGAAAAATTGCCCTGGTCCAAGGTCTGGATAGTTTGGCTTCCTTTTCCCTCAATTAACTAGAATATCTGTGGTTCTGAGATTTTGCCAAAAGGTCCTTTTACGGTTTTTCAAAATAAGTTACTGTTGCTAACTCCCAGTGGTTAAAAATAAGTTTGCCCTGGTGCTAACATCTCTCTCTCCTTACTGCTTTACATGGAGTAAGATTAAGAAATAAATACATTCCTAATGGGACACAGCTCAGTAGTTCAGACTTTTGTTGTGTTTACCCTTATTTCTGCATCTAAAATGATTCTAAATTAAACTCTGCAACCTCAGAACACAGCTAATTGAAAACATTACTTGTTGTGTTCCTCAGATTTTGCTTATTTTATAAATAAAAGGCATGTTAGGATAGTAGAGAAACCTTATCAGTATATTGTCTTCAGTTTTATCAGACAGTTTTGCAAATAACTGCTTCCCACCCACCCCCCTGCCTTACATATTCCCAGTCTCTGGACCATTCAGGAACCTGGTAGAATTGAGCGTGTCTCACTGTGTAGATGAACTGTCCCGTTGCAGACTGGCAGGAGCTTAGGGAATGTCTGGTTTTGTGTGATGGGCCACCTTACTTGCAGAGGAAAGCTGCTAAGCCCCTTCTTTTCCCGCAGGCATGGGAGATCACCCAGAAGACCTTCGCATACACCAACCACACGGTGCTTCCAGAGGCCCTGGAGCGCTGGCCTGTAGACCTGGTGGAAAAGTTGCTTCCGCGACATTTGCAAATCATTTATGAGATAAATCAGAAGCATTTAGATGTAAGTCATTTTAAGAGATTCATAGCCCTTTTGAGAACGAGGTCTTGAGATGCTAAGGGTAGCTACAGTGTTCCTTCTTACTGAACTGGAGGCTCAAACATCTTTCGGTCATTGATACATAAAAAGTATTCAAGTCTGGCGGGGCTTTGTTAAAAGCATCTTTTTGAAAAGACTAAAATGGAGGATGGCATCTCCCTAGGGATAACCCGACCCCTGTCTGTGGGAGTGAAGTTTTGTATTTGCTCCATCAAAGATTTTGGTTGGGAAGTGAACGACATTATCTCACTGTTGCTTTAAACCTGAGTGGCCAGCAAGGCCTTTCTCTTCCTTTGGCCAGAGAATTGCGGCCTTGTTTCCTAAAGATGTCGACCGTCTGAGGAGGATGTCTCTGATTGAAGAGGAAGGAGGCAAACGGATCAACATGGCCCACCTCTGCATTGTGGGCTCCCATGCTGTGAATGGCGTGGCCAAAATTCACTCAGACATCGTGAAGACCCAAGTGTGAGTGTCCATTCCTGTGGTGCTGGGTCTAAAGTTGCTCCGTCAGTGCACTGGTGCTAGTCGATGCGGGCTTGCTTTTGGGGATAACAAAAGGCCCTATCAAAATGTGCAGAAGTATTTTCTTCTACACAAAGTAACATTTACTTAAAAAAGAAAAAAATGCCTTCTTCTCTCAACCTTCCTAGTTCTAGATTTAGAAGAAAAAAAAAAAAACCCACACAACATTATTCTGCTGAAAAGTCTGGTCTATATGTCAGTGCCAGCCAGGAAATCATACGGAGGTGATTCGATGTGGAGTTTTTCTTGTAATTATTTGGAATTGCAAATGGATTTCTATTTCAAATAACAGCCTTAGCTGCTGCCAGCTCCTCCTTCCATCTTTTAATCTTGCGAAGCCTACGCTTGGCTTCTTGAATGTAGCAGAAACACACTCTTGCAGCCAGATTCAGTGATGTGTCTCTTCTGTCTCCAGATTCAAGGACTTCAGCGAGCTAGAACCAGACAAGTTTCAGAATAAAACCAATGGGATCACTCCAAGGCGCTGGCTCTTACTCTGCAACCCGGGGCTTGCAGAGTTAATAGCAGAGGTAACCGGGAAGGGGTGCCCTTGCACTTTGTGAACCCAGTCTGCAGCAGGTGGCTACATCAGCCACCAGCATGTGACTTGTGCTGTCCCACAGGCTCTGTGCTTGACTTCATTGTCCACTGTAACCATCTTGAAATTCTTGATTTGTAAAGGAAGGGCCTGCAAATTACATACCTGGCTGACCGTACTCCTATGACACAAAGATGAAAGATGGTTATGCTATTTAGTAAAAGAGAATAACAAAGGCCATATAAATAACTAGTAGAACCTGGGTTCTGTGTTACCTTGTTTACGTAGGTTTCCTGTTTTTAACACTTAACGCCACTGAAACTACATTTAAGATACTAGCAAAGTGTTCTTCCCACATGGCCTTGCCAGCCTCTTCTGTGAGTGTGGCCATTCTGCGTACTATGTAGTAGGTCAGCCATCCTTGCTGTAGGCGAGCACAAGCACTCACCGGACTGACAGAAACTGCTCATTTGGGCGTGACTGCCATCCTGATTAATTAAATCACATCTTTAAACTGAAAGAAAATCGGGGAAGACTACGTGAAAGACTTGAGCCAGCTGACAAAGCTACATAGCTTCGTGGGTGATGACGTCTTTCTCCGAGAACTCTCCAACGTGAAGCAGGTGAGGCTTCCCAGTGTGAATTCTTCCCACGGCATTTGTTCTGCTCCAGTTTTTATTATGGTTTATTATTGCTCCAGTTTCTAAAAACAGACAACCTGATGCTTCTAAGTCAAAAGGGCTCTGGCATCGTGCACTGTCTCCACAGGAGAACAAGCTGAAGTTTTCCCAGTTCTTGGAGAAGGAGTACAAAGTGAAAATCAACCCATCCTCCATGTTTGATGTGCATGTGAAGAGGATCCACGAGTACAAGCGGCAACTCTTGAACTGCCTGCACGTGGTCACCATGTACAACCGTGAGTCAGCCCTGTGGCCACCACGCCCCCTGGAAGTGGAAGTGACACTCTTGGCTGGCACAGGTCTCACCTCCCTAGCCATCAACTTCCCTCCATTCCATCTGCTTCTCATTCTCTTTCAGGTATTAAAAAAGACCCTAAGAAGTTATTCGTGCCCAGAACAGTCATAATTGGTGGCAAAGTAAGTTGATTCTATTCACTGGGGATTTGGGGGCCCTGATCTCTTGCCATTTCTCCACTTGATCATGGCTGCATTCTGTCAGTGTGTTTGACATTCTTCTCCAAGGCTGCCCCAGGATATCACATGGCCAAAATGATCATAAAGCTGATCACTTCAGTGGCAGATGTGGTGAACAATGACCCTATGGTTGGAAGCAAGTTGAAAGTCATCTTCTTGGAGAACTACAGAGTATCTCTTGCTGAAAAAGGTAGTTTCTTCATCACAAATCATGCGGGGCCAGGACAAATTCTAGAGAAAGATGGCATGATATGGAAAAATGAGGTAGCTGGGCACTGAGGTACTGAGGAAGCCAGTAACTTAGGATAGAAGAATAAGGGCCTAGGCTAAGAGCCTTTAAGGTGATCCAGCTCACAACAAGATTGCTGTCCCTAGAGTCAGTATCACTGATTACATTTGCAAGTGCATTTTCCTGCCAGCTAGTCAGAGCTGGGTGCTGGAGGAAGTGACCCTGAGGTTTTGGCAAAGTATAGACTGTGCTCTCCAAAGTAAAGGAAAGGTCTTCCATTCCCAGCTCCAGTTTTGCAATAGAACACCAGTTCCCCAGCCCCTGATAGTCCTCTGGTCACTTCATGGAATGAAGAAGGGCTGTCATTTGTGTACATGGCAACAAGGAATAAGGACAGACATCAGGCTGTAAAGCATGAGGCTTACCTGTGCTTAGATGGGCACTGATCAAGCATGGAGTTCCCACGTGGGGAAAGTCAGGCTGGCAGAAAGCCAACATCCCTTTCTCTACCACTGGGACCTTTGCTTATTTGCATCATGTGCTCACAAAGCACCATCCACCTGCAAATGCCAACTGTGCATTCACCCAAGTCCCAAACTGAAAACAGACCTTTCTCTTTTTGAGGTATTTCTGGGTCCTCTGAAGTTGCTGTTTAACATTGTATGCATAAAGAGAAGAGAGCCAGGTTCCTAGAGATGCAAATGAAGATATAGCTAATCCACAAAGAAGCCTTCAAAGTAAAACAGAGAATTCGTCCTGACCTTTGAAGTCAAAGTGGTAGAAAGGGACCTTCTGGCAATGCTAATTTGTGTGTAAATTAGGCTGAAAGGTCAGAGGCTTGGTGTGTAGCCCCAGGCACACCACAGGTGCTCAGGGCTGAAAGAGGGAAGGAGGAGGTGAGAAGAGGAAGGAATGCAGACAATCCAATTTCCTCAGATTATAAAGGGAGAGTCAGGAGAGTTCAATAAAGAAAAGTTTTAATATATTTTATAAAATTATAAAGCAGAAGAAATAAAAATAAAACCATAACAAAAACTGGGAGGAAGCGAAGAGAGAAGAGAAATGTAATGTCAACTTTTATAGCAGAGAGCAGTAGATACTCTTCAGAGTTCCCAGTCCAAGAAAGAGTAGTATAAGCATATAGTTATTTAGCACTGTGGTAATAACCACCCAGATAGCACATCAAAAATGGATAAAGGCAGTTGCCTGAGTCCAGGGGAAGAGTGAGATCCATCCTTCTGTATACCATAGGAATGTTTATTTTGATGTACATGTAGTACTTTAATGATCAAAACAGGCCAGCTAGATAAATGCTCAGATACAATACAAGCGGGTCTAGAGAGACAGAATCACTGATTTTAATACGCCTTGCTTGCAGTCATTCCAGCTACAGATCTGTCGGAGCAGATTTCCACCGCAGGCACTGAAGCCTCAGGGACAGGCAATATGAAATTCATGCTGAATGGGGCCCTGACCATCGGGACTATGGATGGGGCCAACGTGGAAATGGCAGAAGAAGCTGGGGAAGAGAACCTGTTCATCTTTGGCATGAGAGTAGATGATGTGGCTGCTTTGGACAAGAAAGGGTAAGAGAGCAGCTCCTCCTTACTGGGCGGGTGCCCTCCACCCCCAGGAGAGTGCCTGCCCACCCAGGTATCCTGTTGATGTTGAGTCACATGAAATGTGGCCACAGAAAATCTCCCATGCATCAGGGGAGCCTCCTGGCCACAGGTTAGTTTTATTAAACGTAGCAAGTGAACATGAAAGGAGCTAAGGCACAGGTACATGAGGTCCTTGCTATTAGTTATCAGCCACTGAAGATCTGGGCTCAGTGAGCTGTCATTTCTGCATCTATGATTTTGACTTTGATCAAAAGATGAGCCAGTTCCTAAAATTTTTGCCTATAATTTAAACCACTGAGTGCTCTTTTAAGATTTCAGGGAAATGGACTAAAATGTGGTAGAGGATAGGTATGGATATACAGAAGCACCCATGAATCATACTAGTTTCACTTAATATCTAGATACGCTCATTAATCTGAATTAAAACAAATAAGGAGCTCTGCCCAAAGAAATGATAGGGATCCAAAAATTTGGAGGGTGTTGGATATACTTCCTGGCCCTTAAAAGTGAGTTTCCACTAAAGAACAACAAATTTGGGGGATCTGTGGGTCCAAAAAGCAACTGGTCCTCTTAACACAATACTTAGAGCTGTAAAGTCCTTTTGAAATGAATCTTACTGTATTTTACCAGATTAGATTATATTTATTATTTACTATTTTTTGGGTCTCCAGTTATAAGGAACTAATCGCGGAAAATTTTCAAGATCTAGTCAAATATTATTTATACCCGTGTTCAACTCCATAATGGCTTCTATAAGTGCTAATATTTCTGAGTGTATTTTTTACAGCTAATATAGTATCTAGTGTATCTTTTTTGTTATTGTGTTTGTTTTTTAATTCCAGTGTAGTTAACATACAGTGTTATATTAGTTTCAGGTGTACAGTATAGTGATTCAACAATTCCATACATCACCTGGTGATCATTACGAGAAGTGTACTCTTAATCCTCTTCACCTATGTCACCCATCCCCCCACCTACCTCCCCTTTGGTAACAGCCAGTTTATTCTCTCTAGTTAAGAGTCTGCTTTCTGGTTTGTCTCTTTTTCTTTGTTCATTTGTTTTTTTCTTAAGTTTTACATATGAGTGGAATCATGGAATTTGTCTTTCCCTGAGTGACTTATTTCACTTATCATTATTCTCTAGATCCATCCATGTTGTAAATGGCAAGATTTTGTTCTTTTCATGGCTGCTTCCATAATTTGGCTATTTGTAAATCATTCTACAATAAACAGAGGGGTGCATATATCCCTTTGAATTCGGGTTTTTGTATTCTTTGGGTAAATACCCAGTAGTAGAATTACTGGATCATATGGTAGTTCTATTTTTAATTTTTTTAATGTTTATTTTTTAGAGAGAGAGACAGAGACAGAATGTGAGCAGGGGAGGGCAGAGAGAGAGAGAGATAGAATCTGAAGCAGGATCCAGGCTCTGAGCTGTCAGCACAGAGCCCAATGTGGGGCTCGAACTCACGAACTGTGAGATCATGACCTGAGCTGAAGTTGCACACTCAACCAACTGAGCCACCTAGGTGCCCCTATTTTTAATTTTTTGAGGAAACACCATACTGTTTTCCACAGTGGCTATACCAGTTTGTGTTCCCACCAACAGTCCATAAGGGTTCCTTTTTCTTTACATCCTTGTCAACACTTGCTGTTTCTTACATTTTTGATTTTAGCCATTCTGACAGGTGTGAAGTGATATCTCATTGTGGTTTTGATTTGCATTTCCGTGATGATGAGTGATGTTGAGCAACTTTTTATGGGTCTGTGGGCCACCTTTAATTGTCCATATTTAATTGGATTATTTGTCTTTTTGGTGTTCAATTGTATAAGTCTTTATATATTTTGGATACTAACCCTTTCTCAGATACGTCATTTGTAAGTATCTTCTCACATCCACTAGGTTGTCTTTTAGTTTTGTTGATTATTTCCTTTGCTGTGCAGAAGCTTTGTATTTTGATGTAGTCCCAAAAGTTTATTTTTGCTTTTTTCCCCTCCTGCCTCAGAAGAATGTTGCTATGGCCAGTGTCAGAGAAAGTACTACCTGTGCTCTCTTCTAGGATTTTATCAGTTTCAGGTCTCACATTTAGGTCCTTAATCTATTTTGAGTTTATTATTGTGTTTTGTATAAGAAAGTGGTTCAGTTTCATTCTTTCATACGTAGCTGTCCAGTTTTCCCACCACCATGTATTGAAGAGACTTTTTCCCATTGCATATTCTTGCATCCTTTGTCAAGGATTAATTGGCCATATAATCGTGGGTTTATTTCTGGGCTCTCTATTCTGTTCCATTGGTCTATGTGTCTGTTTCTGTGCCAGTACTGTACTGTTTTGAATACTACAGCTATGTAGTACATCTTGAAATTTAGGATTGTGATACCTCAGTTTCGTTCTTCTTTTTCAAGAATGCTTTGGCTATTCAGAGTCTTTTCTGGTTTTGTACAAATTTTAGGATTATTGTTCTAGTTATATGAAAAATGCTGTTGATATTTTGATAAAGATTGATTAAATGTGTAGATGGCTTTGGGTAGTATGGACATTTTAATAATATTTGTTCTACCAATCCATGCCCATGGAATATCTTTTCAATGGCTTATGTCATCTTCGGTTTCTTTCATCAGTGTCTTATAGTTTTCAGAGTACAGGTCTTTCACCTCCTTGGTTAAGTTTATTCCTAGGTATTTTATTATTTTTGGTGCAATTGTAAATGGGATTGTTTTCCTTAATTTCTTGTTCTGCTGCTTCATTATTAGTATAAAAAATGCAAGATTGGGGCGCCTGGGTGGCTCAGTCGGTTGTGCGTCCGACTTCAGCTCAGGTCACGATCTCACGGTCCGTGAGTTCGAGCCCCGCGTCGGGCTCTGGGCTGATGGCTCAGAGCCTGGAGCCTGCTTCCGATTCTGTGTCTCCCTCTCTCTCTGCCCCTCCCCTGTTCATGCTCTGTCTCTGTCTCAAAAATAAATAAACGTTAAAAAAAAAATTAAAAAAAAAATGCAAGATTAAGGGTGCCTGGGTGGCTCAGTCGGTTAAGTATCCGACTCTTGATTTCCACTCAGGTCATGATCTCATGATTTGTGGGATCGAGCCCCACATTGGGCTCTGTGCTGACAGAGCCTTCTCCTTCTCCCTCTGCCCTTCCCCTGCTCACACGCACACACACTCTCTCTCAAAATAAATAAACTTTAAAAAAATGCAGGAGTTATGTATATTGATTTTTGTATCCTGTGATCTTACTGGATTTATTTATCAGTTCTAGTAGTTTTTTAATGGAGTTTTTACGGTTTTCTATATGTAATATCATGTCATCTGAATATAGTAAAAGTTTTGCTTCTTCCTTACCAATTTGGATGGCTTTTATTTCTTTTTTGTTGTCTGCTGTGGCTAGGACTTCCAGTACTGTGTTGAAGAAAAGTGGTGAGTGTCTTGTTTCTGACCTTAGGGGAAAAGCTCTCAGTTTTTCACCACTGAGTATGATGTTAGCTGTTGGTTTTTTGTATAAGGTCTTTATTATGTTGAGGTATGTTCCCTCTAAATCTACTTTGTTGAGGGTTTTTATCACGAATGGATGGTACACGTTGTCAAATGCTTTCTCTGAATCTATTGAAATGACTCTCTGGAGTTCTTATCCTTTCTCTTGTTGATGTGATGTATCCTGTTGGTTGATTTGTGAATATTGAACCATCTTTGCATCCCAGGAATAAATCCCACTTGATCGTGGTGACTGATTTTTTTTAACATAATGTTGGATTTGTTTTGCTAATAACTTTATTGAGGATTTTTGCATCTATTATGTTCACTAGATATACTAGTTCTCCTGTAGTTCTCCTTTTTTTGTAATGTCTTCATCTGGTTTTCGTATTGGGGTAATATTGACCTCATAGAATGAATTTGGAGGCTTTCCTTCATCTTCTATTTTTTTGGAATAGTTTGAGAAGAATAGGTATTAACTCTTCATTAAATGTTTGGTACAATTCACCTGTAAAGCCATCTGGTCCTGGACTTTTGTTTGTTTGGAGTCTTTTGATTACTGAATCAATTTCATTGTGGGTAATCAGTCTGTTCAAATTTTCTATTTCTGTCTGATTTACTTTTGGGAATTTGTACGTTTCTAGGAATTTATCCATTTCTTCTAGGTTGTCCAACTTGTTGCCATATAATTTTTCATAATATTCTCTTATAATCTTTTGTATTTCTGTGGTATTGATTGGTATTTCTCCTCTTTCATTTCATTTCTGATTTTATTTGAGTCATCTGTCTGTCTCTCTCTCTCTCTCTCTCTCTCTCTCTCTTTTTGATGAGTCTGGATAAAGGTTATCAATTTTGTTGATACTTTCAAAGAACGATTCCCTGGTTTCATTGATCTGTTCTGTTGGGTTATTTTAGTTTCTACATTGTTTATTTCTGCTCTGATCTTTATTATGTCCTTCCTTCTAATAGTTTTGGGCTTTGCTTGCTCTTCTTTTTCTAGCTCCTTTAGATGTAAGGTTAGGTTGATTCTTTGAAATTTTTCTTATTTTTTGATATAGGCCTGTATTGCTCTAAACTTCCCTTTTAGAATAGTTTTGCTGCATCCCAAAGATTTTGGATTACTGTATTTTCATTTTCATTTGCCTCCATGTATTTTTTATTCTCTTTGATTTCTTGGTTGACCCATTCATTGTTTAGTAGCATGTTATTTAATCTCCTTGTATTTGTGCTTTTCCAGATATTTTCTTGTGGCTCATTTCTAGTTTCAAAGCATTGTGGTCAGAAAAGATGCATGGTATGACTTTAATCTTTTTAAATTTATTGAGACTTATTTTGTGGCCTAAAATGTGATCTAGTCTAGAGAATGTTCCATGTGCACTTGAAAAAATGTGTATTCTGCTGTTTTAGGAGGCAGTGTTCTGAATATATCTGTTAGATCCATCTAGTCCAATGTGTCATTCAAAGCCATGGTTTCCTTGTTGATTTTCTGTTTGGATGCTCTATCCAGTGATTTAAGTGTGGTTTGAGAGTCTCCTACTATTATTGGATTACTGTTGTTTACTTCCTGTGTTTCTTAATAGCGACTTTATGTATTTGGGTATTCCCATGTTGGGTGCATAAATCTTTACAATTGTTATATCTTCTTTGGATTGTTCCCTTTATGCTTATGTAGTATTTCTCTCTTTTTACAGACTTTGTTTTAAAGTCCATTTTGTCTGCTGTCAGTATTGCACCCTGCCTTTCTTTTCATTTCCATTTGCATGATAAATGTTCTTCCATCTCTTCACTTTCAATCTACATGTGTCTTTACATGTAAAGTATGTCTCTTGTAGGGAGCATTTAGATAGGTCTTACTTTTTTGTCCATTCCATCATCTTGTGTCTTTTGATTGGAACAGTTAGTCTATTTACATTCAAAGTAATTATTGATAGGTATGTACTTATTGCCATTTTGTTTCTTGCTTTATGGTTGTTATTGTTTTTTTCAAGTTTATTTATTTTGAGAGAGAAAGCATGAGCAGGGGTAGGGCAGAAAGGGGGAGAGAGAGAGAATCCCAAGCAGACTCTGCACTGTCAGCAGGGAGCCCAACATGGGGCTCGATCCCATGAACTATGGGATCACAACATGAGCTGAAACCAAGGGTCAGATGCTTACCAACTGAACCACCCAGGCGCCCCATGGTTGTTTTTATAGTTCTTCTCTGTTACTTTCTTCTCTTGTCCTCTTCTCTTGTGGTTTGTTGGCTTTCTTTAATGATATACTTGGGTTCCTTTTTCTTTATTTTTTGCATATCTATTACTGGTTTTTGATTTGTGGTTACCATTACGTTTGTATATAACATCTTACACGTGTAGCCATCTCCATTAAGTTCAGTCACTTAAGTTTGAACCCATTCTTTACTCTTTCCACCCCCCCCTCCATTTTACATATATGGTGTCATACTTTACATCCTTTCATTTTGTGGATCTTTTGACTGATTTTCATAGATATACTTTTTTTTACTGCTTTTGTGCTTCCTGCTTTTCTTACTCCTACTTATGGTCTTTCCTTTCCGCTCAAAGAATCCTTTTTAACATTACTTGTAGGGCTGGTTTAATGGTCATAAATTCCTTTAACCCCCTTTTGTTTGGGAAACTTTATCTCTCCTTCTATAATGAATGATAAAGTATTCTTGACTGTGTGTGTGTGTGTGTGTGTGTGTGTGTGTGTGTGTGTTTGTTTTTCTTTAAGCACTTGAGTATATCATGCCACTCCCTTCTGTCCTGCAAAGTTGCTGCTGAAGAGTCAGCAGATAGCCCTATGGGGTTTCCTTTGTATGTAACTGTTGTCTTTTCTCTTGCTGCCATTAAAATTCTCTCTTTACTACTATTTTTTTGCCATTTTAATTACTATGTTTCTTGGTGTGGACCTCATTGGATTGATTTTGTTGGGTGCTCTCTGTGAATCCTGGATCTGGGTTTCTGTTTCCTTGGCCAGATTCAGGAAGTTTTCAGCTATTTCATCTTCAAATAAATTCTCTGTCCCATTTTCTTTCTCTTCTCCTCCTGGGATCCCTATAATGTGAATGTTATTACACTTGATAGAGTCACTGAGTTCCCTAAATCTATTTTCATTTTTTTTTCTCTCATCTGTTCTACAAGATGCTTCTCATTACTCTGTCCTCCAAGAAGTTAATCCCTTCTTCTGCTTCCTCTAGTCTACTATTTATTCTATCTAGTATGCTTTTAATTTCAGTTATTAAGTTCTTCATCTCTGGCTGTTTTTTTATGTTTTCTCTCTGTTAATGGTATCACTGAGGTCCTGCACTCTTCTCAACTCCCATGAGTATCTTAAGACCATTACTTTAGAAACTCTGTCAGGCATATTACTTATCTCCATTTTGCCTGTGTCTCTTGCTGTGATTTTGTTCTGTTCTTTCATTAGGGACATATTCCTCTGTCCTTCGTTTTGTCTAACTTTCTGTGTCTGTTTCTATGTATTAGGAAAGTCACTTACATCTCCCACTCTTGATAGTAGTGGCCTTGTGAAAAAGAGGTCCAGTAGTGCCCTATAGTGCAGTGTCCCCTGTTCATCAGAACCTGGTGCTTCAGGGGTATCTCCTGTGTGTATTGCATACACCCTTATGTTGTGGCTGAGCCACATATTCCTCCAGTCCAGGTGTCTGCAAGGCTCTTTGCCTGTTGTGGGCAGGGTTTGGTCCCTGTGTCATTATTGGGCCAGTCTGGGGCTGCCTTGAGCTTGAGTAGAGTCAGACCAGGCATTTTCCAGAGCCCTAGTTGCAGCTGCAGTGTACTCTCCCTCTGTTGTCCCCTGAGAAGCTTTCATTGATGGGTAGGGACTGCAGTCAGACCAGCTGTCTGCCCCCAGCCCTCTGCTGGGCCTGCAGTTGGATTGTTGTATATGGTTCTCTTTCCCTCTCCCTGGGGCAAAAGTCACTTTGGAGTAGTGTTGACTCCCTTGGGGGCTGCTTGCACACTGCCCTGCCTATGGCACCACTTTGGATGGGCTCCAGCCAAGGGCATACTGTAGGGAGCAGGACCACAGGAGAACACGGGGGCAAGGTGGGCAGTGCCAGCAAGGTTTGCACAGGTCTGCTGTGGGAGGGGACCTGGAGCAGAAGAATGGCTGGTGAGATGTATCTGCAGGGGAACCTGGAGGCTGGGCACACTGTTAGCAAGTTAAGGAGCAAGTGTTGGCACAGCAGTTGTTCTTGTAGGTGTCCATGTGGCTAGGCTGGGGGACAGGAAAGGGAAATAGCACCTACCAACTCCTTTGTTCCTAGAGAAGCCTCCCAAAGACCCCTGCCCCTCTAGTACATGCTCTCAAATTAGTAAACTGACATTCCTCCAGTTTACCTCAGGTGTTTTTCAAACTGCTGCTCCCATGCTGTATCTCCATAGAGCTGTTTACTGTACTATCTCTTTAAAGTCAGGGACTTGGTTTCCTATTGCTCTCCCAGAGCCAGCCTGCTGATTTTTAAAATCCCAGGTGGTAATCCCCGCTGATTATAAGAACTCACAAAATTCAACACTTCTGGTTTTCAAAGCCAAATGTTATGGGGATTTGTCTTCCTCATGTGGGTTCTTCTGTGTGAGAGTCTGTCTCTCTACCCTCTCCATGCCCACAGCATCCCTCCCTCCTAAAGACAGTCCCATGGGTCACTTTAGCTCCCAACCATGTCTCTGTTCTTCCCACCCTCTTTGGCATGGCCTCTTCTCTACATTTAGCTGTGGAGAGTCTGTTCTGTCAGTTTTTGGGTCATTTTCTGGGTTATTTACACTAATGTGGGTGTTACCTAGCTGTATTTGTGGGACGAGGTGAGCTTAGGGTCCTCCTGTTGCATCATCTTCCCTGGAAGTCACCTGTCTAGGGTATTGTTAATCACACATACTAACTTAACCTTTTTCTTATCATCCCCACTCCCATCTCACAGGTATGACGCAAAAGAATATTATGAGGCACTTCCAGAGCTGAAGCTTGTGATTGATCAAATTGACAATGGCTTCTTCTCTCCCAAACAGCCAGACCTCTTCAAAGACTTAATCAACATGCTATTTTATCATGACAGGTGAGTTCCCACAAGAAGATGGTATTTCAGCCATGAAAAGTGGACAAGAATATCTTAAACCAGCTGTAACACACCCATGTAATTAGAATGCTCTGTGATCTGAGAAGCTAACCTACTCTTAGAAAGAAATATTAGATATTCTCTACTAACCAAGCTAGGAAGGTTTAAGAACAAGACCCACAAATCTGGTATTCTTTTTCTCTTTCTGCTGGTATACCCACCTTTCACAAACATCCATATGTTGACATTCTTATCTGTGGAAAGAACCATATAAAGGTTGAAGCTGGTTAAAATTCTTGTGAATTGAAATGTAAGTTTGGTGAACCAGCCATACCTGACATTAAGTAAAACAGAATTTTAAGTGAAATCTTAGCACACATATTTTAATGAAGCTTTTTGTTGGTTTGTGTTTTGCTTCCAATCACAAAAAACAGGTTTAAAGTCTTTGCAGACTATGAGGCCTATGTCAAGTGTCAAGAAAAAGTCAGCCAGCTGTACATGGTAAGTACATTGATGAGACCTATAAAAGGACCCAGTTTACTATGGTTAAAATTTTTGTTTCTTTTTATTAAATCTAAATAATAGGGCCCCATTATCAATCCAAAAAGAGAAGTGAGACAACTATCTAGGTTATTCAGATCAAAACTTGGCTTTTGTCACATTCAGGCAGAGGCTGAGATTTGACATGTAAGTAGTAATTGTGAATTTTTTAATATTCAAGTAAAAATATCACAATTCAGTATTTATTGAACACCCACCATATAGCAGGCATGGCCTGGAAGCTAAGATTATAAAGCCAAGTTAAATATGCATTTTACCAACTCGTTGATTTGACAGAGAGGCTTTGGGGACTCCTTGGTGGCAGGCACTGGACTAGGGCTCGCCACCAAAAGTGTGCATCACAGTCACCGGGAGCAACTTCTCCAAAACACGGCTGCCAGCCCCGCTCTGAGAGATGGTGACCCAGTAGTGGGTGGGATCACCATCAGTGTCTGAAAACTTGTTAAGATGATTCTCAGGCTGAGCCTCAGTTAATTAGGGCAAGGACTGACCCCTAGTCCAGGAAAATTGCACAGTAAGTACCTCTTCTGGACTACCCATGGAGTGAGGCTATATGTACGATACAAATATATAGAAAGAGGGGAGGTTTCATGTTTGAATTTTAAAAAGGAAAAGAAAGGAACAAGAAAGACTGGGCTTTATTAAAAAGAAAAAGAAAAAAAAAAGCTAGAGCCATGTGAGTAACCCTTCACATGCAAGGTTATACATCTTCAAATAGCCTAGCCCTCTAGGAGCATTTAGTAAATGCTAATAAAAATGGAAATTTAGTAAATATAGAGAGGTTGATCATCTCTGATAAGAAAGACTTCCAGTAATTGCTGGAACTACAGAAGAGTAGATACAGGAGACTGCCTCTGTGCCAGGACTCCAGGATGGTTTTCTTGAGGTTGATGCCCTTGAGCTTTCTGGGCATGGTTTCCCTCGCTCATATAGTCTCCATTTTTGCCCTTTAATTCGAAAGCCTTTATACAGCAGAAGAGCAAGTTTCCATAGAATTTTCTCCTGCCCTTTGGACACATGACTGACTACTTCCAACAAAAACATGCTTCACTAACATTTCTTTCTATTCCTTTCCCAAAACAGGTGACAGGTAGTTCCTACAGTTATCCCATGGGTCCCATTGGGGTTTTAAAATAAGATCAAAGCCCATGCTGCTTTACAGACCTTATCTTCTGGTAGAATCATATCCAGTCCCCCAAAAATGTATAGACCACAGTAAATTCCAGCTAATGGCTCTAAGCAAGGAAGGGCAGTCCTTAAGCTGAGTGGCTCACTACCTGCCTCCAAGAACTCAAAACAGGAGAAAGAAAGTGGCCAACTCAGGCTCTTTCCTCTTGATCTCAACTCATGCTATGTGTAGAATGGCTACAGAGGAAAAGAAATATAAATAGAGCAAGACAGGAAAATATGAACAAGGGCAAGGACAGATGTGAATGTCAGTTTTGCACAATGGATCTCTTTGCTAATGTTCTGGCCCATATCCAAATATGCCTATCTCAAATCCCTGCATTTGGTTCAGTCTTTCTTGTTCATTTGTACAAATTGCAGTTTTTACTCTTAACAATAATCATATTGTTAGGCGTAGAAACATGTTGGGAAGTCTATTCATTATAAGTTTAAATAGTTTAAAAAAGTAAAAAAAGGAGGTTTTTATTTTCCTCTTATTTTAGTAAGTTTTCAAAGTCTGAATAAACTGATTTTAGACTCTGTTTTGCAGTACTTGTGGAATAATGGAAGTTTTAGTTTTTCTTCTAAATGCTTATGATACATTGCTAATGGCTTTGAGTCATGCTCTGGTCATTTTTAATGAACTTTCATAGTTCTTTACAATATCATGAGAGTGTAAAATAAATAGCTTCTTGTATTCTTTTGGATAAAAATTATAAAATTTGGATATTATATATTTTTATTAAGGATAAGGCCTTAATTGATCCTGTTTTGAAATCCCAATGGAACATTTGGGATTCTGTATAAATCTACTGGAGCATCTTCCTTCAGAAAGAACAAAAAAAGAGAAGGAGGTCAATACATTCTCTCATTAGATTATTTGCTGCATTATAGCTGTCATTCTAGAGTAGAGTTTTTCAAACTATGATGTCAGCCACAGGTTAAATCTCTTGACATGGCATCTAGCAAACAATGAATGTTCTGTCTAAAGGGAGGTGAAATAAAAAATAAAAGCATGGGAAATATGGCTTGCATGCCAGAACACTGTAACCATAGCAACAATTACCAATTAGGGAATTTATATCCATGATTTCTCTTAAAATTAAAAATACTTTTTTTTCACTCTTAAATATATTCTAAATAGGAAAAAAGCACAATCTGCCCTATCTAGCTCTCAGCCGTGAAAGAAATATATTTATGATTCACTACAACTTACTCTTGTCATTTTCTCCATGAAATGTGCTTGGGTATACTTGGCCTAGCGTTTGTCATAAAGTTTGATGGGCACTCAGGCTGTGGGCCATATATATGTATGTGTTGTTTACAGAATCCAAAGGCCTGGAACACAATGGTACTCAAAAACATAGCTGCTGCAGGGAAATTCTCTAGTGACCGAACAATTAAGGAATACGCCAGGGACATTTGGAACATGGAGCCTTCAGATCTCAAGATTTCCCTATCCAGTGAATCTAGCAATGGGGTGAACAAAGCCAATGGAAAGTAAGTTGTAAAATGTCTCTAGAAAAAAAATAGCTTCTTACTGGATTTAAACACTTTTACACATTCTTTGATTTTGTTTTGTTTTGTTAGCAAATAATCTAATTAAGAATTTCTGGGCATTGGGAAGAAAGTATAAGACTGTATTAGGGCTAAAAATAAAGTGTCAATTTACAAGGGCTGCATGAGTGCCAAAACTTGTTATTTGATGGCAGATTGAGTAGCATGCTAGAACTTTTCCCAGTGCTATTCAAAAAGCTAGAAAATACTTGAAATGTTTTAATTCCATTTAAATTTACTAAACTAAAACAAGGTATTTAACTACATCGGAGCACCTTTCCTACACTTTTAAGTCCCAACCACAGACCACCTTATTCATAAATATCCCCAGCATGTTTAATAATTACTGCACATTTTTAGATGGGATCCAAATTTTACCAAATTCTGATTCTCTACAGTGAGGTTTCAGTTTGTTCCACAAAGTAAACTGAGATAAGCTAAATGAGAACTTTCAATAACACCTAGCATCCATGCTTTCTCTCCTTACTAAAATGGCAGGTGACTTGTAGAAATGTCAATGACTTCAGCTCATCCAAGCAGCCCGGTGCAGTTTCCCATAAAAAATATATATCATCGGTGGTGTTCAGACCAAGTCTTCACTGTAGATTTCCATCCCTCTCAACCCTCATGCCCACTGCTTGCTCAGGAAATCTCTGCAAAAAAAAAAGGACCTAGGTCAGCTCACATGCCTTCTCTACTTCCTTGTCTAAGTAAGCCAGAGCAGCCCTAATTGCCTTGAAGGGAAAAATAATCACATTTAGTAAAGCAACTCTTACCTCACAGTTTTTAACAGCATGGGGCTTTTACAGAGCAAGTTGTGTTGGAAACCAGGAGGAAAGATCACCATCTTGACCCTCTCTTTGTTCCTGTATGCATTATGTGCAATTTCATAGAGCTGCATGGGACAGAAAGACCAAGACTCAAAGGCTGACAATCAAAGGTGGTGTTTTTCTAGTTTAATTTTCCTAAGAGGGTACAGAAGCAGCCATCTTGGGGAGGTAGTCTCATTAAGTCAGAGACAAGGGAGTCTCCACTCCCTCCCCCCAGCTGGTTGCCTCTACAACTGAGGAACTGAAAGCTGCACAGCTCACGCGGAACACTGACGGGTCGTCATCCTTCTCCGCCAACACCCTCCCTGCATGGGGACAGGAACTGCAACAGACCATCTCTGTTTATTGACATCCCATTTTTAGAGCTGCTGTGGGAGAGACTATATGGAGGTTCCCATAGCAGCCTGGGATCTTTCTATACCTGCAGATGCATGGAAGAGGAGCCAGGGTCCACCACAAACACACCTTCAGCTAAGTAGCACAGCACACTAATGCTTCTTGTATACGCCAGGCAGCATGGCTATTTAGGGGTGGAGAGAGTCCCTCGTAATGTCAGAGACCCTCCTGTGGGCTCTAATCAGACTGTGGCTAGATGAGAGAATAGTGAAATAAGCATGGCATGTTTCAGTCAGCACTGGGCTTAGTTTACCTTTTTTCCAAACTCCAAAGGCACCGTGTTGTCATCCTCACCATGTATGATGAGAAGGGGAGAAGACAGGGATTTAACACTAGGGACAAGTAGAAGAAGAACAATCTTGAGGTTTGCCTTAAAATACAGGATCTCTCTTTCCTTCTCTCCCAGGAACCACAACTTTGTACATAATAAACTTCATATAGTAACTGTTTCTTTCCAGGCAAGATTATCTCTCTTCTGTTTACTCAGACAATTTAATTAAGTATTTAATAAATTTAACTTATTTCTATGTGATTTTTTAAAATAATGAAGAAGAAAAATACTAAAAACACTGAATTTTTATACTTAAAAGGACCTAATCTTTTTCTTTATTCTACCTTATTTCATAATTTCTGGAATATTTTAATTAAAAGACCATATAAAAGAAAATAAAACAACTCAAAACCCAAAAATAACAAGAACCACCACAGGACTAAAGAGAACTCTTTGTAGCAATGTTTTACTTTCCCCCATAAATGTACAGATGGACACGTGATCAACAAGTTTAATCAGCTTCCTGGTCAACCTCCTGATTTAGTAATTCAGAAAGGCTACAGCAGGAAGACTTGTTCCTCACTCTAGCAACTTTCTCAAACAGTACTCCCCAAATTCTGATACTCATCTACCCCATCCCAGTGACTCACTGTTACTCCTGGGAAGGTTAGATCCCTCAGTTGTGCTGACATAGAGAAAGGACTGATAACAACGGCCCATTTGGAGGCACTCTTACGTTCTCCAGCTGCAAGAGCTAACCTGCCAAATTTTGGTCATTAGACCAAGTATTGTTAGGCTAGACCCCAGAGCTCCTTTTAAAAGGTCCTGATTTCTTATAGACCCTAAATCTACAACTCCCTTTACGACTTCAGAGAAAGTACTGAATTGGTGAAGTTATAAAATCAGACATGAGGAAAAATATCAAATACTAAATATTTGTGGACACGTTAGCCCATCTAAAAATTCTCATCTACCCATTCAGTAAGTCACATGATAGTTAACCCCCTCCCAGAATCCCACAGATATAGTAATGACATATTTTCATCATTAGCTTACTTTTCATCATTAGGGAAGACTATTTTGTCTTTTCTCAGGGCATCCATAAGCGTGCGTAAAAATCCTGGAAGTTTCCGGTAAATCTATTTTTTTAAAGGAAAAAAAATTAAAACATGGCCTATATCTGTGTCATTTGTTAGTTTCCTACATGAATTTTAGTAATGTAGACAATAGCAACTTACTACATATAATAAACTTTAAAAAAAAAACCTCATGAATTTAAAAGTAACTCGTGTCATTGTAGGAAAATTGGAATATACCAAAAGGAAGAAAGGAGAAACAAATCACACATAATCCCCACCATCCACAGATAATCACTGTTAACGTTTTGTTGTTTTTGCTTCCTATCTTTCTTTAAAATACAAATAGCACCACTATTTTTCTTCACACTTATAAAGAAGCAGTAATAAGCATAATCTAAAAATTGCTTCTATGATGAACAGAATTTACTGGTTTAGGTGTGAAACAGGATATTCTGATTAGTCAAAAATTCTGATGAAAGTATACAATACATAGCTAATTTTTTAAAGGATTTAAACATTAGAAACTGTTGAATAAAATTTTAATGTTGCAGTGCTTTAAAAGGGCAATTTAGGTTTTAACAATGACCACAGGACTCCAAATACAAAAATTATCATTCTAAACATAGTGAATTTCCTCTTCAGTGGTAAATTATAGTAAATAGAAGGCTAGCCTAATTAGCTTTTACCACATTGTTATTAAATCAATAAGTAAATTCGTTTACATGTCCTAAAAAACATCCATCTCAACTGAATATGAGGAAAAGACAGGAACCCTGAGCAATATTGTACCTTTGTCACAAAATTCTAACCCTACCCCTAAACTGTATCCCCAATGCATTCATTTCTCTCCATTCCCACTGTCACCCAGCATAATCTACCCTTCTCCTCTTGTTTGGATTGTGCCAGCAGTCAGTTGTGGCTCCCTGCTTCTAGCCTCAGGCTGCTATAATCCACTTCCCATGGGGAAGCCAAGGTGGTAGTTTTGATGTGCAGTTTGTGTCATATCACTCTTTTGTTTCACATTTTCGAAAGGTACTACCTTGACCTTCGAGGCTGTACGGAATGTGGCTGCTGTGTCTCTGCCCTCTCACTAAGCCCACTCCTGTCCACCCTCAGGCCCTGCTGCCTTCCGTTCCTGGAATATATCAGGCTTGAGCCCATCTCAGGACCCCTGCCTATCTTTTCCCTCAACTCAAGACCTCCAGATTTTCCCATGACAGCCCCTTATCATGCAAGTCTCACCTCAGATGATAGTTAAGAGAGGTTTTCCCTACCCCCTGCTTCCCCACCACCCAGTCACTCCCTGTCACAGCACTACTCACTCCTGAGAATCAGCTTATTGTGTACTTGCCTTCTCTCTGTCTCTCCAGCAAGTATATATACTTCCTAGGAGGTCAGGCCACCATTTTCTTCCAACTGGTGGTATTCCCAGAACCTAGAAAAGTTCCCGGTACCTAGCAGACGCTCGGTACCTACTTGCTAAAGATGGAATGAATCTACTGTGCAAATATCCCTGGCGTAAACGGTAAGCTATTATCTGTCATTTTCTTCTTAGTGTGACTTGAATTTCATTCAGATTTTATTCCTTGGAATAGATTTGCTAAGAGAAAAGGCCAGAAAAGTATCACATGTATTCCTCCATTGTGCCTACGAGGGGAGTGGGGAGGAAAGAGCAATGTAATAAATGGGGCATTGCCAAAGGAAGGAGATGAGTACAGCATAGGGAGGCTGGGGCCAGGAAAGACAAACAACTGCTTCACAGTTTAAAAAAGAAAAGAAGGATATTCACTGTAGAAGCAATTTTTAGGTTATGCATATCACTGCCCCTTTATGGTATGGAGAAATTAGAGTTGCCAGCTAGCATAAATCATTTACTGTAGTCTCTTGCTATGAACTGTAGTGATAGAGAACAGCATCTTTCTAAATATAATGAACTTAAAAAAATGTGGTTTCCTGATTTTAAAAAATAATTCCCGTCACTGTAGAGAAAGTGGTACAGAATAGGTACGCTGGGTCCAGTACAGACAAACGTCTGCTTCACAATTTTGGGGTAGGCCTGCTGTTTTCAGGAAACTTCCATGTTTTCATGGGATTTGTTTGGCTTGCATTTCTTGCATGGACTCATGGCAAGTGATTTGCATTCAGGTGCAACCTGGAGATCCTAATACACCCTCTCATGTCCCTTCTTCCTTTTCCCTCCTCTTACCCATAACTAAGGGCAAGATTTCTTGTTTTGTTTTCTTTTGTGTTTGTCGTCTGATTCTGCCACCCCTGGGATCAGGACTCCTCTGACGGAAATTCAGTAAGAGAAGCCCTTCAGCAGTTCATCTCAAAGTCCAAAGGCATAAAAAGAAAGCAGGCCCAAGTCAATCTACTCCCACTATTCCTTACCAGCCAGAGACTTAGACTCTTGAGACTCAGCAGTCACACCATCCCCTCTAGCCCAGACTACAGTGATGGGCCCCTAATTGGTCTTCCTGCCTCCTGTCTTCTGGAATGCCACCAAATAAATATCCTTAAAAGACCAGTTATGCAAAACGTACTGTCACAAAGCTTTGGCATTACCACACAAGCTACTTAAAACAAGGAACTTCTATCTTGACTGCAAGCCCATCCACATCTGGCCACAATCTTTCATTCCAAAGGCTGCACAATTCCAGTCTGTCTGCCTAGAGTTAGAAGATGTAGGATTGAGTCCCATTTCCTCTTCTTATAGGGTGTGTGACAGCTGAGGAAGCCTCTGAGCCGCCATTTCACTCAGCTCTAAGTAGAGGCAGTGATGCCAAACTCAGAGAGTTGCTATGAGGATTTAAAAGGATGACAAGTATGCAAGATATTTCATGGAAGCCTTATATGACTCTCAGGTATTTTATAACACAGTTGCCCCACTCCACCACGTGCTTTGGTTCACATTCTCCCCTCCCCTCTGTGTTTGCTAACTGTTCTCCCTTACCTTCAAGAAAGGAACTTAGATCCTATCTTATGGCCTGCACTGACCATACCTGCACACGAAACCCTTCTCTTCCCTGAATTCTTCCTTCCCTGAAATTATTGTTCTGGATCCCACACTAGCACTTACCTTAATCTACTTTGCAATAGAAAACATGGGAAGGAGGGGAACACACATTGGTTGAGTGCCCACCAGCATCTGGGTACTTTGCAATGATTATCTTACTTAATTTAATCTTCTAAACAAGTGTAGGCAGTATCAACCCCATTATATAAAAATGGGAAAACTCAGAGCAGGGAAATAACTTACCAAGGTCATAATTGGTTAGTGGCAGAAGCCAAATTTCAACCCAAATCTGTCTGGCTCCATAGCCCATGCTGTTTTTTCCACCGTGTCACGCTGCCTTCCTATTTTGAGTAATGAAATTGATTCCAAAGTGACATATGGAAATCCCTGTCATTGTTTTATACCCACTATTAATTTCCTGTCTCCCCAACTAGACAGGAAGTTCTTGGGAGTGAGGACCCATGCCTTTCACTCTATTTGTATGTCTCACGCCACCTACATGTTCTTATTTAACAGTCATATTCAGAGTAAAGGCACTCCACTGATACAAAAATAGTTAATGGTAACTCAGTGCTTACTTTGTCCTGGGAACTATTATATTATAGATGCTTTTCATATGTTAATTTATCTAGTTATCACAGTAATCTGGATTAGGTTATTATTACCCCCATTTTATAGAGAAAGTGTTCAGTCCTTAAAAGCAATTAGTCCAAGATTATACAGCTGTTACACGACAGCCCTGGAAATCAAGCCAGCAAGTCTGACGCCAGAGCTGTGGTTCTTAAAGACAACATGATACTAAGAACTCCTACATTTCTAAACCATAAATGTACCTATTAAACTAAGGTCATATGACATTTTTAATTAAATTCCAAACTTAAAAATATTAGGAGATTCCCCATTTCTAATAATAGAATTGTTACAAACCAAGCCTTTTGCCCAAGACAGCTAGAAAATCTGGAAAAAAATATTTTAAAAACCTTTCTGTGAAGATGTCAGAGACCTACCAAGGCAGTGAGGTCTTGAGTGGTCTAGATCCCAGAGAGGAGGGAATCTCAGAGAGGTGAAACTGACATTCAACACCACTTTTCCCCTGGAGACACAGCAGGCAAGTCAGGGAAAGCAAAACAGTAGAGACAAAAGAACACAAATAGAAACAGATGACACAAATAGAAAAGAACATAGTAAGAAAGTAGATTTAAACCTAAATATATCATAACCACATTAAGTTAACTAGACTACTACAATTAACAGACAAGGGTTGTGGTACTGGAAAAGAAATCAAAACCCCACTATATGCTGCTAACGAGATATATGTTAAATACAAGAATTCAGAAACATTGAAGGTCAAGGAATAGAAAATGATACATCATGCAAACACTATTCAAAACAAAGGTGTATTAATATCGGACATGGACAAAGTTGACTTTAAGTCAAGAAGCATTATTAATCAACAAAAGGGATATTTCATGATAAAAAAAAGGATCAATTTCACATGGAAGATATAAAATTAAATTATTACTAGATGTATGTTCCTAATAACATACCCTTAAAAAAGCTAAAGCAAAGATTGACAGAACTAGAATAGAAATAGCTCCACAATGATGATGATGAGACATTGTAATACTCTTCCCTGGGTAACCAATAAAACAACCAGTGAGAAAAATCAGTGAGAATACAGAAGAATTGAACAGCATGAGTAATCTTGACCTAATAATTGACATAAATAGAACACTACGCCAAAAACGGAACATATTCTTTACAAGCATATGGAACATATACCAAAATTGGCCATATGTTGGGACATAAAGCAAGTCTGAATAAATTTCAAAAACTGAAATTGTACAGAGAGAAATCTCAGATCATGATAGAATTAAGCTAGATATCAATGCCAAACATAACCAAATCCCCAAATGTATCAAAATTACAAAATATACTTGTGAATAACCCATAGGTCAAGAAAGTCACAATATTGTTTTTTTTTTTTTTTTGAGACAGACAGAGCAGGGGAGGGGCAGAGAAAGAGGGAGACAGAATCGGAAGCAAGCCCCAGGCTCTGAGCCATCAGCCCAGAGCCCGACGCGGGGCTCGAACTCACGGACCGTGAGATCGTGACCTGAGCTGAAGTCAGACGCTTAACTGACTGAGCCACCCAGGCGCCCTGAAAGTCACAATATTATAAAATATTTTGAACTGAATAATAATTAAAATACATTTGAAAATGTGGGATGCAGCTGAAGAGTGGCTTCAGTGGAGTATGGCTTCATGAATAAATTAGAAAAGAGGAAATACTGAAATAAATTATTCAAGTACCATCTTAGAAACTTTTTAAATTTTGTTTAAAGTTTATTTGTTTTGAGTCTCTGCACTGGGTGGGCCTAACACAGGGCTTGATCCCATGACCATGAGATCATGAATGAGCAAAAATCAAAAGTTGTGTGCTTAAAACCGACTGAGCCACCCAGGCATCCCTAGAAACTTTTAAAATAATAAATTGAATCTAAAGAAAACAGAAGAAAGGGAATAATTCAGGTGAAACCAGAAATTAATAAAATAGAAAACATTCAGCATAGGTAATCAACAAAGTCTGAGTTGGTTCTTTGAAAAGACTAAAAAATAATTGCTATAAACACTGGCTGTCTCCCTTCTCCTTAGCCTTGGATAACCAAAGCCATTACCCCTAGAAGGTTATGTCACCTTCCTCCAACCTATCCTCTAACCCTGGGGATAACAGAAACAACCACCCCTGTTAATTCACAGCTTAGAGTCCCATGTGGATTAGACCAAAGCTACACTTTACCTGAAGTTACATCTTGTTCTGCTCTTTCCCCTTCCCTATCCTACAACCCTCATTCAAATGACTTTGCAGGCTTCTCCTTTACGGTACTCTCTCAATAAATCGTGACATCAAATCCCTGCCATAGGTTCTGCTTCTAGGAGAACCTGACCTAAAACTAAAATTAAGAAAACCTCAATCAGTCAACATAAACTTATAAATACCATGTTCATAAATTGGAAGATTCAATATTAGAAAAGTATCAATTCCCCCATGGTATAGACCTAATGCAATTCCAGTCAAAATCCTGGGATGTTTTTTATAGAAATTGATAAGCATATACCAAAATGTATGTCAAAATACAAAGGATCAAGAATAGTCAAGACAAATATTCAATAAGAAGGAAAAAGCTGAAGCAGTTACATAGCCAGATATTAAAAAAAAAAAAAACCTATATTATACAGCCATAGTACATAAGAGATTGCAGTATTCATATAAGAATGGACAGATAGACAAGGGAGAAAAATGAGAATCTACCAACAGACCCATATATATTAAGCCCTGATATGTGCAAACATTGGCTCTGTAGAGTTGGTAGGGAAGGTTTGTTTAGTAAATGATATGAAACCAAAACTGGATATCCACATGGACTGCCTCGTACATATACAAAACCCACCTGTAAATTATAGCTGTAAATGTAAAAGGTAAAACAGAATTTCTGTAAGATAGCATAGAAGAATATCTTCATAATCTTTGGTAACCAGAGTTTTATTAGGCAGGACACTTTTCTTAAAAATATTAACTGTAAAAAATAGTTGATAAACTGGTCTATGTTAAATTTAGGAACATCTCTTCATCATAAGATATCATTCAGGGAGTAAAAAAGGCAAAATAAGCAAATATACTTGCAGTACAAATAATTTTCTAATGACTTATCCTATAAAAAAAAACTTATCCTACAAATAAAAAAAGACAAAAAGGAGCAAAGACATAAACAAGTATCTTACAAGAGATGATATCTAAATGACTAATAAACTTCAAAAAATGTCCACCTTCATTAGTCATAAGGGAAATACAATGAGATATCCATACAAGGGCAAGGATATGAAGCAATTGGAATGCTCACACACAACAGGTGGGAGAGTACAGTAGTAAAGTCACCTTGGAAAACTGTTTAGCACTGTAATTACTAAAGCTGAACATATGCATATCTTACTATCCAACAATTCCACTCCTAGGGTATATACTTCAGTGAAACATATACACGTTTGCAGAATACATGTTCAAGAACATTCATAACAACTTTATTAATTACCCCAAAGAGAAAGCAACTCAAATGTCCATAAACAACAGGTCAATGAAGTATAGTATATTTATACAATGATATGCTATTTGGTATTATGTTCAATGTTATACAAATTATATATTTATATAAGTTATAAATTAAATTATATAAAATTATATTGCTCAGAGAGGCACACATAGGCAATAACACTATAAAGAGAAGCTTGGATATGATGACCATAAAACTCAGTGTAAGGATTGTATATCTAAGGTGAGCCTTATTGGATTGGGAAATGTCATACAGGAGACTTCTGGGGTACTAGTGATACTAATTTCTAGACTTAAGTGTTAGTTACATGGATGTTCTGTCCATAATTATTTGTTAAATTGTGTGTTTCCCTATTAGATTTCAAAATTAGAATTTCAAAAAAGAAACAAAAGTACATGGAAAGATTGTACCTGAATTATACCTACAAGTTAGTGAATTTATTAGTAATTACTTAGAGTAATATAATAAATGCTCATTAGTGGTTACCTTAAGATGAATATTTAATTGTCTAAAACCAATTGAAAGTGTTTTATTGTATCTTAAATTATTCAGCATTCAGTATCATCTATTATTGGGAAGATTCCTATATTGAGATGGAGTTTATAATACAGTTATTCTCAAGATTATGTGGTTCTGTGAACTAGCTGTCCCAGGAAGTAATGAGCTACCTTCTCCAGAAATAGTTAAGCAAATTCAGAAATTTCTGTGATGATTTATTGTAAAAAAAAAAAAAAAAAAAAAAAGATTCCAAAAGTAGGCAGTTGAATTAAAGTACCCTTAAAATGCCTTCTGACATTAACCAACAATCTAAAAATTTGGATCATGTTGTCATGTATCCCCTCTGAGAATCCTACCACTCTCTTTCTCTGTCTCATTTACTAACATTTATATGGAAGCATGACTCTAAGCAATTGAACATTAGGCATGGAATTATGAAATTAATAATGAAAATATTAAGTTAGGATAATCTACATGACAGGTTTAAAAATGACACTTTGTTGCCCAATTCTTTAAACTTTATCTTCTTGGGAAGTTTGTCTTCTCTACTTGGGATAAAACCATTTGGTAGTTTCCTTGAATTCTCTAAAGACTTTTTTTTTAATCACAAAATAATGAAAAATATATGGCTGACAATCATAGGGCTAAAAATGATGTATGAGAGGCATGTTTTCACCTTAAAAAGAAAGTGTAATAAACTAACCTAAGTCAAGTCTATTAAAAAACTACATGATAAAAGATACAGTTAATGGAAGAGGAGGAAAAAAACTTTGGCCCTTAATAAGCCACTATCTCAATTTATTAGAAGAAAAGAAAAGAACTAGAAAATCCAAAAGCATTGTGCCCTCCTTCAATAGCAACTGGCTAATAACTTGTCTTAGGTTAGAATAACTTAGAAAGATATAATACCAGAAAATGGTTAATAAGCATAAGTGTGTGGAAATAGCTTTGGAAACACTTTGACATCTTGTGAAGATGAATCAGAGACTCACCTTTAACAAGGGATAATTGATACTTGCAACCCATATGTTGGTAAATGGAGCCTCCAGGATAATAGCATCAACTGGGAATCCTTGAAAATAATAAAAAAGAAGTAACTCCTCTATCATATATAAATACTACCTTTCTCAAATAAGGAGTTCTAAGGTCTTGTACATGAATTGCCTATGCCAAAATTATTTGTGAAGCTTATTAATAATGCAGATTCCTGGACTCCACACTAGACTTGAGTCAGTCAAAATCTCAAAGGAGAAGGGTGGAGAATGCACACTTTTTTAAGTAGGCTTCATACCCAGCATGGAGCCCAGGGCAGGGTTTGAACTCACAACCCTGAGATCAAGACCTGAGCTGAGATCAAGAGTTGGATGCTTAACTGACTGAGTCACCCAGGTGCCCCAAGAGTGCTCATTTGTTTTTTATTTTTTATTCTTATTTGTATTTATTAATTTTTTTTTTTTTTGAGAGAGAGGCAGAATGTGAGCTGGAAAGGGTCAGAGAGAGAGGAAGACACAGAATCTGAAGCAGGCTCCAGGCTTTGAGCTGTCAGAACAGAGCCCGATGCAGGGCTCAAACTCACAAACCATGAGATCATGACCTGAGCAGAAGTCAGGTGCCCAACCAACTGAGCCACCCAGGCACCCCCAAGAATGCTCATTTTTAACAAGCACCCCCACCCCAAGAGATCTCTATGCACATGATAATTGAAAACCATTACCTTCTTCTAAAAC
This sequence comes from Puma concolor, assembly GCF_028749965.1. NCBI lineage: Eukaryota > Metazoa > Chordata > Mammalia > Carnivora > Felidae > Puma > Puma concolor. The sequence goes on from NC_141672.1 coordinate 49,998,725, forward strand.
ATAAAACCACATTTTCATGACTTAGATAATTTAAGAAAGCAAAGTACTATAGGAAGGGAGATTGTTCTGCAGCTCATTGTTTAGAAAGTACTAGATGCTTACTAGGTTGTTTTCGCCAACACTCCCTCTAAGAACAATGAGAAAATGTGTGTTAGACGGGGATATGAATTTGTATATGTACACAGTAGTCCCCCTTTATCCACAATTTCACTTTCTGCAGTTTCAGTTACCTGCAGTCAAGTATGGTCCAGAAGGAGATAATCCTGCTTCAGTCATATTACCAGAAGGTCAGTAGTAGCCTAACACTACACAATGCCTACAGCATTTGCCTCACTTCATCGTGTAGGTATTTTATCACCTCACATCATCACAGGAACTGAATACAGTACAATGTTTTAAGAAAGAGAGACCATAGTCATATAACTTTTATTACAGTATACTGTTATATATGTTAGTGTGTTATTATTAATCTCTTACTGTTCCTAATTTATATTTTGAGAGAGTGAGAGTGCAAGTAGGATAGGGACAGAGAATCCCAAGCAGGCTCTGTGCTAACAGCACAGAGCCTGATGTGGGGCTTAATCCCATGAACCAGGAGATCGTGACCTGAGCCAAAATCAAGATTCAGACGTTCAACCAACTGAGGCACCCAGGTGTCCTGTGCCTAATTTATAAATTAAACTTTATCAGGGGCACCTGGGTGGCTCAGTCGGTTAAGCATCCAACTTTGGCTCAGGTCATGCTCTCACGGATCGTGGGTTTGAGCCCTGCCTCGGGCTCTGTGCTGACGGCTCAGACCCTGGAGCCTGCTTCGGATTCTGTGTCTCCATCTCTCTGCCCCTCCCCCATGTCCCACATACTCTGTGTGTCTCAAAAATAAACATTAAAAAATTTTTTTCAAAACTTATCATAAGTATATACATATATGAAAAACATAGTATATATAGGGTTTGGTATTATCTGTGGTTTCAGGCATCCATTGTAGGTCTTGGAACATACTCCCCATGGATAAGGGAGGGCTACTAAATGTATATGTATATGTTTGAAGGCATCTCAGAGCTACTAAATCAATGAGATTTTGAGAGCCAATAACAAAAGAAAAACAGCCACAAGATTTTGAGCTGCTTTTCCCCTCAAAGCAGTTGAAACTTTGAAAGCAACAGTGGTGGCTGCTCATAGAGGCTTAGGTCTAGAGAGAACTTTCAGCATTCCCACAGGATCAAAAGGACAAAAATTAGAGTTCAGAATCTGACAAGAAGGAGGGCTCAAGAAATTTCTCAGACTTTTGTTGGGACTTCAAAGGACTACACCCTGGGAGTAATGGTGAACTAGAAACAGACCAGCTGTCATAAAGACTGAAGCCCAGCTTCAAATCAGCTCAATTTCTGGTTGAATTAAGGTGATCTCCCCTCTATTTTAACTGCCTTTCAGAAGAAAAGTAACTTTGTCTGGAATATTATCCCTAGTCCCTCAAATCACCTCTACAATTTCCATAAACAATGTCTACATTTAATCAAAAATAACTAGGCATACAACAAATAAAAACAAAAACATAAAGAGACCAAAAATACAAAACAACAACAACAACAACAACAACAGATAACAGAAACAGATCAACAAAGGAAATAGATATTGGCATTATGATATATGGACTTTAAAATAACTTGTAAATAAACTGTAATATAGTAAAATATTTATTAAAATTTTAGTATTTAATAAAATTTGGTATTACATAGTAAATAGTGTACTATGTCAAAAGAAAATATTTAAACTGGAGCACAGGAGCACCTAGGTGTCTCAGTCAGTTGTGTCTGACTTTGGCTCACGTCATGATCTTGAGGTTTGTGAGTCTGAGGCCCGCATCAGGGTCTGTGCTGAAAGCTCACAGCCTAAAGCCTGCTTCAGATTCTGTGTCTCCCTCTCTCTCTCTGCTCTTCCCCCACTCATACTCTGTCTCTCTGTGTCTCTCAAAAATGAATAAACATTTTTTAAAAATTAAAAAAATAAAAATAAACTAGAGCACAAATAGAAAAATGTCTGGAAAACCCAGAAAAGAATATTGGAAACATACAGGACATGGGAACAGATCTAAAAAAATACATATAATTATAGTCCCAGGGGGGAGAGAAGATGAAAAATGGGGTAGGCACAATATTTGAAGATATAATGACCAATTTTCCAAAATGGATGAACATCAAGCCAGAGTTCAGAGGTATTATGAACCCCAAGCAGGATAAGTACTAGGAAACCCACACCTAGGAAAATCACAGTAAAAATGCTGAAAACCAAAGACAAAAAGAATCTCAAAATAACCAGAAGAAAAAGTAAACATTATCTTCAAATTAAGGAGCAGCAGTAAGACTGGAAGCTGACTTCCCAAAGGAATAGTGAAAGCCAGAACAAAACGGATGATGTCTTCAAAGTATTGAAATAAAATAACTACCAACCAAGTATGCCCAATGGAAATATCCTTCAAAAATGAAGATAAAATAAAGATATTTTCAGGCCCAAACTGAGAGAATTCTTCACCACAGACAGGCAGAACAAAAATCCCAAATGAAAGCACAGAAATGCTATAAGTAGTAAAAAGCAAAAGGGTAAATCTAAATATTGACTTCATACTATAAGAATAGTAATGTTTTATGGTGTGAGTAATAAAGAGGAAATTAAAATACATGATAGCAAGAGTTCATAAGTCAGGAATGTAAATGGAATTAAAGTGTTCTAAGGTCATTGCATTATCTAAGAAGTGAAGTACTCATTTGTGTGAGAATTTAGGTCAAATAAATACAGCATCATCAACACTGTGCAGGAAGTGTGTGCAGGGAGCTATGAGAACTTAGAGGAGCAGGAAATAATATCTGCTTTATTTCCATAACTAAGTAAGACTGCGTATAGCAGGTGACTTGCTTTCAAATGTTATGTAACTCAACCTGACCTGTATTGACAAGTTAGGTTTAAGATATAACGCAAGAGATTACGTGCTTTTAACGTACATCAAAATCCCCTTGTCCTATTCACAGAGATTCTAATTCGTGAAAACAGCTAGGATCCAGGAACTGTGTGCTTATAACAAGCACCTCTGGGGATTCTGATACAGGCAGCTGTCAGAACACTTTGGGAAACACTGACGTAAACGTGATGGAAGAAGGGCTGCAGCAAGCAAGTCCTGCTTGTTATTTCATAAATGTATTTTTTCCTCCCCTATAATCCAAATTACTCCATAGTAACATTTACTTCATAGTGAGGGCTTTTTCAAAGGTAATTTTAACTGTTCCTCAGCATTTACTTTTAATTTCATGATCTTGAAGAGCAACTGTTATTTTATATTAAATAGAAAAAAAAAAGCTTATTACACTATCAGAAACTGTCTCAGGTTGGGGTGCCTGAGGTATCTCTGTGTTCTGAGCGTGCACAGTGTTTACTTTCCCACCCCCAGCTAAGAAATAACGTGTGAGCATTTTATGGTACCTTTCTCTTCCAGTACTTTTGCGGCATTGGTTGCAACTCTGTAAAGCAATGAAAATTAGTACATTTGTGAAGCAGTAACTTAACAGTCAAGTAAACAGTACAGACATCCAATATGAGCATCTGATGAAAGCTCTGGACCCTCCGGTAGAACACAGACAAAATTTTGCATAGGATTTCAAGGAGTTCCACTGGCCCTAAATTAAGAATCCTTTTCTTTAAAACTCTCAAGGAGAGTTCTGGAATGGGTTTCAGTGTCACACATGACCATAGAGCTACACCCTCCCGTGCATTACAAACTAGCACCTGCGATGGCAATATCTCTAGCCACATGTGGGATGTGAGAGAAACCAGAGCCCCCTCTCCTGGCTCAGTGCTCCCTCTTCTGTGCACTGCTGCCTTTGATATGACACCAAAGTCCTAAGGACCCACTTAAAGCCATCTTCAGACCCCACTTACCCTGTACCCAGAGAGTGGCCCCAGAGACACACAGGGGTGGTACCACATCTCGCCTTGGTCCACTCATAGACACAAATAGCATCTGCAGTCAGCCCCTCCTCTGTGGGCTTCCCTGTGGAGTCCCCGAACCCTGGCAGTAAGGAAAGACAAGCACAGAATCACTACCTCCAAAACCGGGGCCATCAAAAGCCCTCCTGCTTATTGAAAAGTCCTTATATACTGTTCTTAACACATACCTCTGTAGTCCACAGACAGGACATGAAAGCCACCGTCACTCAGCACCTAGATGACAAAGGAGCTGTTACCATTTTAATTAGGGGGTGTAAACAGAAAACGTGGTATAACCTCCTCAACACTTCCATAAAACTAGTTGTGATGGTTTCATGGGCAGGGAATAGATGAAATCTGCTGCCTGGCTTCAAATGTGAGAAGGTCAGACTCAACAGGAAAGGAGCGAGGTGGGGGCAGAGCAGGGTCAGACAGCCTGCTCACACCCCGGCTGTGCCCCTTACTGGCTGTGTGACCTTGAGCAAGCCACTAAACATCTGAATATGTAAATATTATTCTGAAAAGTGAAAAACACTAGTGGCTATCTTCAGGATTGTTGGAAGATTACGTGAAATGACATATTAAAGTATCTTGGTACATAATAAATGTCTGTTTCAAGAATTCCCTTGAGAACAGAAGGTCTACACAGAGTTGTAGCAGAGGAGTCAAATAATGGGAAGATATTTATATTAAATATGAACAAAGAGTTAATATCAATCAAAAATAAACAGATTGCCTGATTCTGTGAAACCATTGCCAAGCCCCAAGTGGATGAATGAGGAAGGAATACGAAAATATAATTTCAAATGAAATGAATTGCAATGATAGACAAAGAGAAAAGGGGGACATAAATGGAAAATGTTCTTTAATCGTCACAATAGTCCCTAAAAGGTAGGTGTTATCCCCATTTTATAGATAAAGAAATTGAGTCCGAGGGTTTAGGTTAGTTCTTGGTCACCCCAATGGCTAGAGGCAGAACCAGGATTCACACCTGGGACTGCTTGTGTCCAAACACTGCACTTCCCCTACCATTGCATAGAGGTAGGTAGCTGAATCTCACTAGGAATCTTTAAATATAAGTCCAACCAATAATGAGAAACTAAGTGAAACTTTGTAATATCTCCAAAATAGTTATCCAAGACACAGAGCAGTTAGGCATCCGGGGAAATTGGAGTATTCACCTGATCACTATACAATGAAAGACCACTTGATGAAACAACTCAAGAACGGTAACAGATCTTACTCCTAAGAATTGATCTCTAGGAGAAAATTCCAAAAGAAGAATAAACTAAAGGCTTAAAGTTTTCTCTATCAATATTATTTAAATGATTTTAGCAGGGGGACTATTGACTTTATAATTAGATAATGTTGTATCTAAGAACAGTGGAATAGTTAAGTAAGTAAACAATTGTCAATAAATATAATGGAGAATGATCACCTTTTAAATTAGTGACTATGACAACTATGGGAAAACATGGAACAATGTTTATAATGTAGTATTAAGTAAGAGCACAACATAAAATTACATGCAGATGCAATCACAGTTATATAACAACTTTATATAAAGAGATAAAGACGGTAAGGTGGATTACAAATTAATGAAAACAGCCGTGTTGAATGACTGAAGCTATGAATGAATGGATGAATGAATGAGACAATGAGAAGGAGGGAAGGAAGGAAGGCAAGAAGAAAGAGAGGAACGACAACAATAGTAAAGATCTAATTTTTTTAAGTTTATGTATTTTGAGAGAGCGAGAGAGGGCACATACGTGAATGGGGAAGGGCAGAGAGGAGAGAGAGAGAGAGAGAGAGAGTGTCCCAAGCAGGTTCCACACTGTCAACGCAAAGCCTGACACAGGGCTCGAACTCATGAACTGTGAGATCATGACTGGGCACAAATCAAGAGTCGGACACTTAACCGACTGAGCCGTCCAGGTACCCCAAGATTTAATTTTTAAAGGAAATCATCCATTCAAAGAAGAGAATGAAGGACTAAGATGTTTGGTCAGGCTGGGAAATGATGACCACGGCACAAGGTATCCAGGGTCGGCCTGGGGGAAGAAGTCTTATCATACCTTTCCCTCCCACCCCAACTACCACAAGCATGACCTGGCTACTTTTCACACCTACACCTACGACTCTTTTCCTTTCTGTGCACACAGGGGATATACAATTCAGCTTTGCCAAGAGTGGGAGAGGGAAAAACACATGTTCTCATGGACATCAGCTTCACCACCATCTGGCCTGGGAAGTGTGGAGAGTGAGGTGCAGGGTAGAAAGCAAACCTAAAAATTAATAGACATGATCATCCCAGGCAGAACTGCATCCAGACCACCACTCCTCCGCAAGAGTCAGTCTGAGAAGGCAGTGAAGACAGGGAGGAGTAGACAAGAGAGGAGTTTCTTGTCTGAATAAGGGAGGGAGGATGAAGGGGGCACTTGGCCATGCTGGGCCTGGCAGGATTCCCATTAACGCTGTCACGCCAAGAAAGGGCTCTGAGGTGGGAGGGTGTGTGGGAGGAGAGATCAGGTCCTGCGGTCAATAACTGGACAAGCAGCCTGGTCACCTGAGGGAGAGGTGACCCAATCAGGGTGTGGGAGAAGATGAACAGGTAGCTGCCCTACTAGCCATGAGTCAGATATGGCTGAGTGGAAAGCCTGCTCCCTCACACTTGGAAATGCAGGGGCTGTGCCCCACAAACTGTAGTCAAGTAGCAGGCTAGCGAGAAGAGCAGTGTGGCCACCATTTCACTTGCAAAACCCTTCATGGGACTGAAGCCAGAGCCTGAATGACTTTTTTTTTTTTTTTAAATGTTTATTTATATGTGAGAGAGAGACAGAGCACGAAAGACAGAGTGAAAGAGAGAGGGAGACACAGGATCTGAAGTAGGCTCCAGGCTCTGAGCTGTCAGCACAGAGCCTGACACAGGGCTGGAATCCTCAAACCGTGAGATCATGACCTGAGCTGAAGTTGGACACTTAACCGAGTCACCCAGGTGCCCCCTGAATGACTTTTAAAAGCAGACATTCAATGTCTTTATCCTCTTCCACCAAAAGAAAAAAAAGGAGGGGGGGGCTGTTTCCCATAGGAGTAACTTTCACATTTAATATACTCTCTCAACCCTCCTCCCAGCCCTCAGAAAAATCAAATAGGTCTTCAACTCCATCCGGTGATGAAGGTAATATATTTATGAAAGTGTTTTGGTTCTCAGAGATGTTCACTTCTGTTTTCATCCCCCGTGGTGACTGCAGGAAGAGAAACCCATGTGAGGGACTTTGAGCCCTAGACATCAAACCCACTCTCAGGAGCTCTCAGTAGATATCCGTGCTGAGGGCTGAGAAAGATCTGTGGCTGTAGCCCAAAAGAGAAAAAATAAAGACATAGAATTGGTACCTTGAGGCCCCTTCAGACATACCTTTACGAGCTTAAGTCTGTGAGGAGCTGCCCTGTAAAGGAGGTAAAAAAAAACAATTAAAAAAAAAAAAAAAGAGCAAGAATTAGGAATTACCATGACAAACCCAATAAAAATCACTATCATGGTTCTGGCATCTGACCTCATGCCTTTCTTTTTCAGGTTAGAAAAGTAAATAACTAGGAGGAAGGGAAATGGTTTTTGGTGTCATAGCCCACTTGGATGTGTCAGGGTGAATGATGGATGGCTCCCCACCGCTGCTGTGTGCGTCTGTATGGGTGCCGGATGCCCAGGTGGCCAGTGCTTCTCAAAAGAGACATGTGATTAACTACTGGTAATCCACTTCCTTTCACTGCTACACAGCAAAACTTATTTCTAAGAATACTTTTAGAAGCTAAAGGAAAATCAGTTCTGGAAAGTGGCTTTTCAGAACAAAGGATGACACAGCGATGTTCACTAAACTAAGATGTGCCTGTACCCTGTTCACCCTGCCAGTAAGTGCAAGATGAAGTGAAGGAGACAGACTCACAGTCCCGAAGGTACAAGAAACCCTTTTTCCCCCAAATAACCGTATCATCTACTCTCTATTAATAAAAGGGAGACAAAGATGATTCAAAAGGCAGAGGATTCTTTTAAAAACCATTTGAATTTTTGTTTTAGAGCCAAATGTCTTCAACTTCCGTGGATCATGGAGCCCTTAAAACATGTAATTAAAGCTATGGGCCCATTTCCCAGAAAAATATATCCACACCTGACATTTTCTGTACAATTTTGTGGAAGAGGTTCATGGACCCTCCGGGGTTTTTCTCTGGGTCCCAAGTCTAGAACCACTATTTTCAACAAGGTCCTGGTGACCTCCCATTTGGCCTCCTTTTGGCTCAGTACTGCTGGTAGCAAGCTGAGACTTCTGGCAGGGAACAGGAAGAAGCTGGGGCTAACCCCAGAGCCAGTAAATCTGGGATAACAGCAGATTCACACAGAGGGTCAGAAATGAACGTGTGGGCAAATACATACACTGTAGCACCGTGCCCAAGTTTGCCCAATCAGAACAATGTTAAACAGTGTTGAAAGATGTTGAATTTCATGGAAAGCCTCTGTAAATCTCTCTCTAAAATGGACATCTCCTGAAAGCCCTTGGTGCAAAGTCAAGTCTTGAGAAAGCCATCAAGACAGAAAAAGAGAGTGAAAAAAAGACACAGGCAACAGAGCCTAGGGGCAGATTCCAGAGCTTGTCACTTAGTGTGCAATGTCCCTTCAGAGACAGAGCTGGGTCTGTAGGTCTCTGAGGCACGTCACCCCTCCCCCAACCCAAAGCGATGCAGTCACAGCTGATAATCATCACCGATGACAGGCCCACTGGAGGCTCTGGCAGCACATCAAAAGGGAGCAGGACTTCAGGGAGGCGTTCTTTGTTACAAAGCAAGGATGGAACAACAGAGAGTGGGCTGAGGCATCAGTATGCTAGACTAGAACCAGTCAGATGGTCCCCAGTACCAGTGGTCAGAATTCCAGATGATGTCTCATAGGGAGTCCATGCATTTGATTAATAGGATGCATGGTAATTAAGGAATCTCCATGTACTTCTGTGAGAAGACCATTGATATGGAAATTGCTCTCCTTTTCCCCATATCTCATGCCTGTTCCCTTTCCAGTTATCCGTGGGCTCAGTTCATCATTTCAGACACTCTTTGGAGTAAAGGAACCACTGCCTTCCTTGAAATTGGGATCCAAATTTTAGAAGTTAGTCTTTCAGTTAAAGATCTACTTTATTCTACATATGGAATATGTAGGGTTTTTTTTAAGAGAAGCCTATTGCCAGAACGCCCTCAAATTTCCACAAAGGAAAAAAGACTATATGGAGGCATGCTTACAGAATTGAAAACTGAGCTCTGCCTTTTATTCCCCTATGGGGATGAAATGCTACCTCTCTCTTTAAAAAACAAAAAACTCCAAGCAAAGGCACTGACCTATGTTCCGCGCTTCCATGAAGATAAACAATGATTGGATTGCCATCATGAAGGGCTGCTTCGTACCAGCAACGGTCCTTTCCCTTCGCATCCTCACCCCGGCAGCTGGGAACCGTGTGCCTGAAGAGCAAGGAAAGGTTTTAACAAACAGAGGGAATTGGCTTTCCTAGCCAAAGTCTGAAGCCCTCCTTACGTCAATCATAGATATAGATTTATATGTTTATATATGTATAAATATACACTACATATTTATGTATAGAAATTTCTGAGTATTATATGCACCTGGTAAAAATTAAAATATAATACCACAAACATCTTACAGTGAAAACCACTACTCTACCCCACCTCCCTCATGCACAGAAACAATCCCTTTTAACCATTAATCTTCCAAGACTGCGAATCTTAGGTGCTGTCCATTGAAATGAAGTCCATTGGGTGGAAACAAGTAAAAGACAATAGGTATTTGTCACCTGCTGTTTGTTTCACTGAAAAAAACAAGTTGAAAGAATTTAAAGGGAAACCAGTTTAGGTAGGAGAAAAGAACTTTAGTGTGAAATGAAGCTGTTCTCCAGAAAGCTGTGACTTTGTGATTTTAAACACCTGCCTAAACACCAGTTCCTCCACCCTGTTAAATCGGTGAACGAATCCTGAGGACGCAAATCCTGCCATAAGACATGTCACAAAGGGACTTGGAGAATTGGCTACGTAATGATAAATCTTCAGTCCTCTCAACCGTTTAGGGGCACAAAGTCTGACATCAAACCCATCAGCACCGAGAGGACAGGCATCACTGCCAGCTGGATAAGCCAGGGCAGGAGCAAAGAATAAAAAGATTTTCAAATGCCAGCACAATTAGCTGAACCACACGGTGCACATTAGGAAGAAGTTATGTGAACCCATGTTGGTTTCCACACATTCTAGGAACACACGTTTGAACTCAGGAAGAGGAAGCATAAAACAGGACACTGGAAAAATGGCAGCCAAGAACAAGTAGTAGAACCAAACAGAAAAAAATATTGACATTAGCATAGCAAAAAAAAAGCAATAGAACACTCATGATTTTGACAGTTGAGTGTCTTCTCTGTGCCAAGCACTGTGCTAAGCAGTGAAAACCCGCCAACAAAGTCACCTACAAAAGTTACAGTCTTGTAAAGAAGACTGACATTAACCAAATAATCGCACAAGCACTGATTGAATTACCGTGGGAATAAATGCCGTACAGGACAAGCACAGGTGGCCCAAAATGGGAGATGAGGCAGGGCTTTGTTGAAAATTACCAAATTACCATTGAAATGGAGACCCTGAAGATGAGTAGGCAGTTAGCTGGCCGAAAGGAGGGAGCAAAGTGTTGCACTCAGAGCATATCCTGCGAGAGCGTGGCTTGGTGTGCAAGGAGGCCAGCAGGTCTGCAATAGTGTAGGAAGGCTGGTGTGGAATAAGGCAGAAGAGTGAGGCAAGGCAGGTCCTTCAGACCCGGTGAAAGAGCCAATGCACAGAGCAACACCCAAAAGACTTTGCACTCCAAGGTAAAATTAGTGAGAAGCAAATTCAGGTAGGTCAGATATCCGTACAAAGGGGAGGTATATGGAACAGCAAGAAACACCAACCTCTCCACAGGTGACTCACACCGTGCTGCTCACCCGTGCCCTTGTAACATGAAAACCATGTCCGTGAAGCGGCCCAGTGTCCCTCAGTGCACTCACCAGATTCCCAGAATCACCCCAGGTTCGACTCTGATATAGAAGTTCACTGTGTGAGCAATCTTTAACTCCGGTCTCTTTAAATCCACAAGAAAGGGTGCTTTGACTAGAAAGCAGAAGTCATTATCAACACCCCAAATCAAATCCCGTGTTTTTTAATCACTATCGAAAAAAGTAGTTAGTCTCATGGTTAACATGGTTTCTAAGTTGCAAGCTACCACACGAAATTCTTAGCAAAGTATTTTACTTTATAAACTAGGAGTAGCCCACAGGAGAGGTGCCAAAACAAAAACAAGAAAACAAGAAAACAAAAAACCCTAAAGCAAGATTTTAAAATAGCACCAGTGTGATAGGCCATAATAGAGTTTATTCAATCCTTAGCCTAGTCTTAAGCTAAAAACAAAGACTATTCCCCTAAAAAGTTAAGAGGGTCTAGAAGAAAGGAATGAGTATTCTTCCTATGTCAAGCGTTACTGTTTCCACTAAATAAAATCTAATCATGAGCCACAAACCATGAGATGGCCAGAATCAACATACCTGTGGGACCAGGCAGTGAGAGCAGTGGCTGTGTGCTGGAAGGACTGTGTTGTTACAATGTACACTGTTACATTAATTAACAGCACTCAGTAGAAAAAACACAGGAAAACAGATTACTCACATCAGTGTCTCCCCACCCTAGCTCTCTGCTTTCTCTCTCTTTCAAGGGGTACAGGTAAAATGAAGAAGCAAGAAAGTAGAGAATACACCAAGCAGTAAGGTATCCATATTACCAGCTAATATGAAGACTGAGCTCCTGAAGTTAAACCCCACCCACAAGGCCATGTTTTTCTATCCATCTCCCCCCAACAGTTTGCAAGGATTCATGCTAGACCCCAAAGCCAGTGTTAAACAGGTTTCAGATCATTGAAATCTAGCCACAATTTTATTTTTTTAATTTTTGAGAGAGAGAGAAAGTGTGAGAGAGAGAGGAGCAGAGAGAGTGGGAAAGAGAGAATCCCAAGCAGACTCCACACTGTCAGTGTGGAGCCTGACACAGGGCTCGAACCCATAAACTGTGAGATCACAACCTGATCTGAAATCAGACGCTAAACTGAGCCACCCAGACGCTCCTCTAGCTACAATTTTATAGCTGACATGCCTTTTTCATTGTCACAACTTAAAGGGCAGTGAGGTCTTTATTTGGGAAAAAATATATAGGCAAATTAATGAAAAATATATACTTACAAAAATTAAAAAATATTAGCATGTTCATCAAAGGAGGAAAAATGTGTTCTTTTAACGGTTTACTAGTAAAGCTGTTGTACAGAGCCGCAATTTTTCTTCCTAGTGTTAAACAGGAACATGGAATAGATCTGAAAGATATTGTGAAACAAAAACAAGGTGTTCAAAATCAGTCCAAGTTTTGTCTTGGTGTGGTTTTTCTCTTAACAACCAAATAGAATTTCAGAGACTAACACTGGGAATTACAGGTGACTTGGCATTAAAGCAAAATGTTTTACAGAATTGTAGGTCATTAGGACAGATCAGGATTGGGCACTAAGGAGAATAGGAAAGGAAGGCAATAAATCAAGGCTCCAACCAGCTGCTGAAAAAGCCCAGGTTTCACAGAACAGAAGTGGGAGGGGGCATGAATGCACCAGGGTCAGGCCCGTTCCCCCAGTGCATCCCCAAAGAAGACCAAGGCTGGACCCCAAAGTCATCAGGAAATAGGATGCAGACTACTAACAGGTGCCACAGTCTTTGATCACATCACGATTTAGTGCTGTATGTGTTAACTATTATTAGTCTAAAGCAGTGCATGAAAAATCATCAGATTCCCCAGTCTTCTGGCTGGGTCTTAAGAAGAAATGAACTAATGAAAGAAAAACCCCCACTTCTGACGTGACATCCCAGGTAAGAGTGGCTGTGAGGAGCAGGATGGGGAGCAGGGGAGTACCTGGAGGTTGTTGCTGCATCAGGGCGGGGGCCTGGTCAGGAAATGGGACACAGCAGGCCATACACATTTTGTTTATTCTACTGTTTGTTCCCATGACACAAACCACCCAAACCAGGAGCCATCAGCAGACAAGTTAGTTAGGACTTGTCCATGAGGGGTCACTAATGCCACCTTGGTCTCGAGCCACATCTCTTATGAGGGTTGAATGCCTCCTACCTTTGAGAAACGAGGGACACAGGAAGTCAGTGTCACCACTTCCTGCTTCCAGTTTTTATCCACATCATCCATTAAAGAAATCCCTTTCCCTCTTTCATGCTGTCAATGTAAAAGACTGCTCAGTGTAATCAAATCATGAGGTTGTGGGACTGGAAAGCATTTTGGATGCACTGTTTCCCCACCCCCACCCCCCACCCCCGCCCCACCCTGATTTCTCTGCTAGACCAGAGCATTTTAAAAGATAGCTGTTGTTACCTGCAATTTGCAAATGAGGAGACTGAAAAGTTTAAGTAAGTTCCCCAATGCCACAGAGCCAATGAATGGCCGAGTCACGTGTACCCAGGTCGGTGTGACCCCAGAGTTCTATGAAGATGTCCAATGAGCTGTCACAGTCCCGGTGAATGCTGCTTGCCATCCACACAGGCACAAATGAACCTCAAGAACAAGGCTGGCTTCTGGCAACAAAATTCAGTCCTTAGAGGAAGTTGTTTCAGGACCACCCCCACTCCCGCCTTCTCCCCTTCTGCACCCTTGGCCTTTCTTAGGGTCCATTCTTCCTCCCACACTCTTCTCCCTTCCTGTTCCTGTGTCCTCAAGGAGACTTCTGACTCCAAAGTCATCAAAGAAAGACCTCTAAAAAGAAATTCTCCCTCGTATTAATACTAAAAATTCAGAGTGCTTATATGTCTGGAAGAGGCATGAAGGGAGATCATGCATCGCCAATGAATTTCCAGAAATTCTGCAGGCTGTGGAAAAGAGACGTGGGCTAAGTGTAATGGGTAGCCCTCCAAGTAGCAGGCATAGGCAACTGCCTATGCCTAAAATCAGCAAGGAGAAAATGAAAATGATTGTTTCATAATACTTTAAAATAGCCTCCATGAAGGAGGTGGGAAGGAGAGGACATTGTTGTTCTGATTTTAGAGATAAGAAACCAACACCCCAGAGAAGCCGCTTTGAGCCCCAGATCAAGTCCAGACGGGCAGAACGGAACACAGGTTGAATTCTTATGCTTCCTTCCAGTTGGCTGGCTCAGGCTTGCTTTCTCCTGATTCTGAACTCACGCTACCCTGCCTGTTAGTCTCCCGCTAAGTTATCTTTTGAAGGTAGCAGGGTGCTTGGGAAGCAGAGGCAGTAGAGGGAAATATGTTTCTGTTTTTAAAGAATAATTCATACAGGACCCTTCTCTCAAATAGCTCAAGGCACTTCTGTGAGAAGCACTGCGGGAAAAGAACAGAGTGACCAGATCCCTCGGAGCATCAATAATGCACAGCAACTTCTTTTAACTAGGGGTTGTCAATTTGACTTCCCCTAGATCAGCGGGGAATCAAAAGTCACCAGTGGCTAACAGACCTTATTTGAGTGGAGGATGCAATTTCAGCCCAATCCCCGCTAACGGCCAGCCACATCAAACAGCCACCTTGATGCTTTGGTGTTCTTTCGCCTGCCCTTTGATCAGCTGTGGCTGTAACTGCACAGCATCCCACAGGGGCCACAGAACCTAACTGGATCATTCTTACCTTGGAACCTGAGTTGCTGCAGGGCGAATCATTCATGTTCACACTCAGAGGCACCAGCTTTAGGAAGCCCAACTCTAACCCCATTTGGCAAGACAGCTATTCCAAATAGTAAGACAATGCCACACAGGCGTCCCATGTACCCATTCATTCAGCCAACATGAACTGATCACCGAGCACCTAAGTTATACCTGTGTTCTCCTCCCTTCTTTCCTCCCAACCAAATCCTCCCCTTCCATCCATCCACTCAAGGGTTTCTTCTTTGTTGAAGCCTCTCTCTGAGATAGACCTTCCCACGGTGACCTTCCCTCTCTTTTCACCCCTCCCACTAATTATAATTGGGCCTCAGTTTGACCTGTAATTGTTCTCCAGTTGTTTTCCCACTATCAGTCCTGCGTTCCCACTGACGAGAACCACATGGCATATAGTGCTGTTTTTACGGTGCTCCCTGTCTAGCTCAGGTCCGAGAACTGTCCTGCAAGTGGATCTCTCTCCTAATGGAGAAGGAAGCAATGCGTATTAGTAGCTTCAGGGTAGAGAAGAAGGGCTTCATTCTCTTTTCTGAATTACAGTTGAAAATTAATCAATGGGAGGGACAACCGGGTGGCTCAGTCAGTTGAGCGTCCAACTTCGGCTCAGATCATGATCTCACAGTTCATGAGTTTGGGCCTCGCATCCGGCTCTGTGCTGACAGCTCGGAGTCTGGAGCCTGTTTCGGATTCTGTGTCTCCCTCTCTCTCTGCCCCTCCCCCGCTCATGCTCTGTCTCTCCCTCTCTCTCTCTCTCTCTCACTCTCAAAAATAAATAATAAAACATTTAAAATTTTTTAAAGAAAAAAAGAAAAGAAAATTAATCAACGTGAGCTTCACAAGAGCAGGGATTTGTGCCAGTTTTATTTACTTCTTTGTGCCCAAGCCTAAACTAGTGCCCAACAGGGAGGTGACGGCCAGTGCTGTGGAAAGAATGAATCCATCTATCAGCCTGCTCATGGGGTCGGGGGGTATTCTTAAATTATCCAGAAATGCGAAGACTCGGGGTGAATGGGGAGCAACGAAGAGGGAAATAGCCCATTGGCTTCCCTCAGCTTCTTTCCTGAGCACATTTCCCATTTTTCTAGTTTGAAGAAAACCAATTGCAAGTGAAGATTTACTCTCCTGGACCCGTCTATCTTAAGTAGCAACTACACCTTATGAAATATTTGCAAAATAAACAGATCCCCAAGGCATTAAAAAATAATCACTGAAAACACCTTTTCATTAAATGTTTTCCTTGAGTCACACAACACATCACAATAGATCCTGTGCGACTAGCAGTTCAAAACGCAGGGCCAGCCCTCCATGAATGCTTGCGGATCTAAACCAACTTGGCTCCAAGAAACAAAAGGATCCAGGATGCTGGATATCGGTCTGTGCTTCAGCCTCAGCAGGTCTTAAATTACAGCAGTAGAGATGACGAAATGTGCTTGTATCTTATTCTTTCAGGAAGCATCTCCTGAGACTTATTTTTTAGTAATTAGTAAAGCAAGTAAGAGAGGGTCCCCAATTCCCCATGTCCCATTCCATTATCAACAAAGTGGATTGTTCTCTAAAAGCATGAACTGCAGGTTTGATTCTCTGCCAAATAAATGTTAAATAATCAGCGGCCAACTCTAGAGAGAGCATGAGAGATAAAGCAGAAAATGCCAGCTTTTTCAGAACAACCATGTCAAGGAGGTAAGGCCCAGGAATGTGAAGTTGAAAAGTGTAATCAGTCAGGATATTCTGACTAATGGTCAGTGTGGGTCTACACTGCTGACCCAGGGGAGAGCTGCTCTCTGCTCCAGAAGGAATAGAAGAGACAAGATCGGTTTTAGTCTTCATCACTCAGACATTCCAAAGTGAAGTCCCTGGTGTCTGGATGTGACTCTTGGATATTTTGTAATCAGCAATAAACAAAACATAGGAATATAAAGGAAGGTGAACAGAAATGTCAATACCTTCCCACCCCAACAAAACAAATCAAGATACTGAGTCTCCTGAGTCCAGGGTCTCTAACCAACACCTGGCTTCAATGCAAATGAGACTGGCAATATATTGCTGGTCGATTCAGGGTAGTTTAACATTACTGTTAAAGCCACGGATTTAAAATAGGAGAAAGAATAAGTTTAAACCCACTGATACAGACATTTCAGAGTTAAAAGGATGTAAGAACTTGGCACAGGTATGGTTTCAATGCACTATACATTTTTAGCATTATGGAGGGATGTTCTTTAAATACATCCAAGAGAGTTCCCCCTGGGGGAGCTGGCCTTCCACCCACACAGACAGGCCTTTGACCTAAGTGGATGCCATCTAAGAGTCATGGTAGATTCGTATTGTCACACATAGGTCTTTTTAAAACTCCGCCCGGAATTTTAGCACAATGGTCAAAGCAGGTAAGAGACCGGTAGAGGAACCTGAGCCATCTTTCTGGAAATCTCTATTTCAGAAACCCCAAGGGGATGTAAGCTCCTGAAAAAGCAAACCCTAGAGGCTCGCGGGGGTGGAACAGGCGCCGAGGCGAAGGATCACGCGGCCCAAAGGGCGCCGGGGCTCGCAGGGCTCTGGGGGCCCCGAACCCTGCGGGGAGCCCCAGGGCTAGGTCCGCCCGCCGCCTGGGGCCCGATGCGCCCTGCCCATCCCCGGGGCTCAAGGCGGGAGGACGACGGGGCGCCGGGCCCTGCGCGCGGCCAGCACTCACCGCAGGTTCCGCGCCACCATTTCCCACCAGGCGGCCGCGCAGTCCCGCGCGTCCATCTCGGCGCCGCGCCTTGTGCCCAGCCGCCACCGCGGAGCCCCGGCCGGGAGCCCGAGCCACCCCCGCGGGCGCCCGGCCCGCCCTCCTCCCCCGCGCGGGGGCCCTGTCGGCTGCAGGCCTGGGGCGGGCCTCGGGGTTCCGTCTGCTGGCGGCGTGACCCGCGCCCCCCGGCTGTGCTGGAGAAGCCAGTCACCCGCGCCTGGGGCTAGCTGTGCACGATTTTACTTTCCAGTGTATTCCATACATCTGTGGATGTGTGTGCGCGCCCCGCGCGACGAAATAAAATAGATTTCTTATCATGGTGGTAATAGCGCAAAAATCTGATGGTCACAGTTTTAGATCTGCATGAAGAGTATAAGCTTTCCTCTACTTTGACCCCTCTTCTTTTTTTTTTCTTTATCTTTATTGTTTTTACCTTTTTCTGAAGCTTACCCATCTCCAGCATCCCTGCTCCCCTCCCCCCCACCTCCAGCCCCCTTCCCTTGAGTAATGGTTTATCCGTCCACAGGGTTATGAACTACACAATTAACACTAAAATTAACACCTTTTTGCCATTTGGTTTATTTAGCAACGTCTCTCAGGACCTTGCCTTGTATCCAGGGGTTCACGCCTTGACAGATTTGGCCTACATAATGCATTGCCATGCAGGGAAGTCGCCTGGCAAAGTGTGGGGGCAAAGGAGGAAGGAAGGGAATGCGGTCTCTATCAGATGCAATTTGATGCCAGTATGAAGATTTCATCTTGGAGGCAAGGAGCAACCTCCCCAGGAGGGACCATGTGTGTATGTGTTTTTGTTTGTTTGTTTGTTTGTTGTGGTGCTTGTGCTATGGGGCAAAGGGCATAAGGGAGGACTGCCAAACCCCAGAAAGTGCACAGGGACCCCCCTGCTTGGGTCCAGTAGTACAGTCTGGAGAAAAGCACCCATACCTTTCAAGAAAGGGCCGTTCTCTTCAAGGACTAGGCCATTTCCTAGAACTAGCCAGCCAAGGAAGAATTTTGTTCACTGCCTCTTGTAATTGCTCTGGGGATGTCAATTTTCTGGGTCCTATCAAGACAGAAGAGGAATCAGATCAGGAAGGATGGAAGGGATCTGGGCCTGACTGATGAGCCACCTGCAGGTGAGTTTTCTCAGGGCCACCCACACCCTGCATGGTAAGGGAGGTTACATTCCCACTCAAGCAGATGTCCTTCACAAAATGGGTCTGGAATCCCATAGAACCTGTTTAGGGAAGCTCTGGAGGAGACCCTAGGCCTTGCCATGTGGAGGTGGAGCGATCAGAGACAGGGAGCACTGGGGGAGGACTATGCAGCAGCTGCATTTGGTCCCAGATTGCATTTCCATCTGTTTATTCAAGTTGAGAGGATAGAGGTCCACAAGCTGGTTCAGCCAAAAAGTTGTAGGCCCCAAGTCTAGCAAAATGTTTGAAATGCTCAGCCAAATCCCTGAAGTTGGAAATCACTATGGCCCCTTTTTTAAAAAGACTGTAAAGATGAGGGGTGCCTGGGTGGCTCAGTCGGTTAAGCGCCCAACTCCAGCTCAGGTTACGATCTCACAGTTCATGAGTTCGAGCCCCACGTCAGGCTCTGTGCTGACAAGCTCAGAGCCTGGAGCCTGCTTCAGATTCTGTGTCTCCCTCTCTCTCTGCCCTTCCCCCATTCACTCTCTGTCTCTCAAAAATGAATAAACTTAAAAAAAAATGTGCTTAAAAAAGACTGTAAAGATTAAAACTCTAGGTGAAAGCTTTCCCCGACGTTAATAGCCCCTTTTCAAATGGCATGTCCTGGAAATCAGAGAGCAGAGTCTCTGATTGGATTTGGCAGAATCTAAAACACAAGTGATTCGTTCATTTATTCAGCATTATTCGCCAGGCAACTTTTAAGTGCCAGGTACCACGTTGGGATACAAAGCAGCGTCCTGCCCGGTAGAGAGATTTATCTCAGAGGAAATCACGAGAACACAGGATAGGAATTGAAGAGTGCACTAAAGGCACTCAGGTCAGGGGGGCACAGGGCCTGGATGTGGGGAGAGGAGGTTGAGTCCAAAGGGATATGAGGGAATATTCTAGGGTGATGGAAAAAGTACACATCTCCAGTGTGGTGGTGGTTTTATGACTGTAAACTTTCACCAAAATTCACAGAATTGGAAACCTTTCAAGGGTGAATTTGACCGAATATAAATTATACCTCAACAAACCTGACTTGTGGAAAAGAAATCTAAGAAATGTATGGACAAATTATATAAGTAAACATGTCTTATGTGATTTTGTAGAAATGACAAGACACCCCTGGTACACATATTTCAGAAACCAATGGGTGGATGTTATTTGCACTTCTAGTAGAAAAAGAAATCTCAGTTAGAGATAGATTAATTTTACCACCAAGAATTGTTCTGGAGGAGCACCTGGCTGGCCCAGTCAGAAGAGGGTACAACTCTTGATCTCAGGGTTCATGAGTTCAAGCCCCACATGGGGTGGAGAGATTACCTAAATAAATAAAATGAAAAAAAAAAGAGGTATTCTGGCAAAAAGGAATCGGAGATAACACTGTCTCTCACTTGCCACGCAGCTGTGAAAACAAACTGCTGGTGACAAAGCACTTGAGGAACAAAGAAGTAGCAAACAACTCACTAATTTTATATTATTTAGAGAAATTTTATCTTGAAAGTAAAGTATTCATCCCCCTTGCATTTTCTTGTTTTTATTTTATTTTTTTTAATGTTTTTATTTATTTTTGAGACTGAGAGAGACAGAGCATGAGCAGGGGAGGGGCAGAGAGAGGGGGAGACACAGAATCTGAAGCAGTCTCCAGGCTCTGAGCTGTCAACACAGAGCCTGATGTGGGGCTCGAACTCACGAGCTGTGAGATCAGGACTGGAGCTGAAATCGGATGCTCAACCGAGTGAGCCACTCAAGTGCCTCCCCATTATTTAATTTTAGGATATTTCATCACTCCAAAAGGAAACCCCATGCCCTTTGTTGGGTCATATGGTAATGTTGTGTTTAATTTTTTGAGGGACTTCTGAACTCTCTTCCAAAGTGGCTACCCCGCTGTTCAATCCCACCAGCATGAGCACCCCGTGCACCCCCTTGTTCGACGTCTTCACCTTGCCTCAATTTCCCATATGCCAATAGGCAATTACCAAAAGAAACAAACTGATGCTGTTGATGCTGATATGAAACATTAAAGGGAAGTCTGAGGACAGTCCCAGATGAGTGAGTGAGGTGACTCACTCAGAACATTCATTTTTCTATGCTGTTAAAGTTTTGTATTGTCTTTGCCTACATCAGGTCTAATTTAAAGCCTGATTTATTACAGTTACAAGAGTGGATGGTTACTCTTGGTTTGAACTCCAGAGTGTTCCTCTGAGCTTCCTTTTAGTGGAAGGGGTGATTTCTTTGAGAAGAGAGAGTGATGGGAGAGTTGAACCTGGGAGCGAAGTGCTCAAGTGCCTTCTATCTTCCCAAGAACCACGCACGGTCCAGGACATGGCCCAAGGGCTCCCTTGTCGCTCCGTTGGCAAGAGTTGGGACTCTGCCTTTTCCCTGTACCTATGGAAGCACTGGGCCCAGATGAAGGCCCAGCAGTTAAAACTCCTCGTCCCTCTCTGGATGCTCTCCTTCAAATGCCCCCGGCCATTCCTTAAAGGTGACTTGGTCTGAAGGCTTCCTTCCTAGCCCTGCTTCTCTTCGCAGGTTATACCAGTGTTTTCAGTTAGGGGCGCCTGGGTGGCCCAGTCGGTTAAGCATCTGACTTCGGCTCAGGTCATGATCTCAAAATTCATGGGTTCGAGCCCCAAGTCGGGGTCAGTGCTGACAGCTCAGAGCCTGGGGCCTGCTTCGGATTCTGTGTCTCCCTCTCTCTCTGCCCCTCCCCACCTCCCAAAAGTAAATAAACACGAAAACACACACACACACACACACACACACACACACTCAGTTATTTGGGAAGCTTTGGGCTGAACACAAAGTATGTTCCTTTGGCCAGGACCTCATGTCTCAAAATCCTTACCTGGCCTGGCCAATGCTCTCTGAGAATCTCAAGAAGGATGTATAGAATGCAGCTCTTCTCTAAATTCATCTCCTCTCCTCCCTACCCCAAACCTGCGTGTTTGCAGGACTCCCTGTCTTGAAGAGCAGCCTCATCACACACCACGTTTCCCAAACCACAAATCGGGGCTTCACCCTTGATTTTTTCTGCCTCCCTTAAGCCCAGAATTCCCTGTAGACAGAAGGAAGATTATTCCTTGTTGTAATATTTATTTATTTAACAAATACTTACCGAGCACATTCTGGATAGTATCTGGCTTGGGAAGCTTACACTCTAATCTCAAGGACAGGACCCACACAGCCGGAAAGCTAAATAACAACCTGAGATGTATCGCTAGGTAATAAATAAATACGCATTACAGATACTATCATGCTGTAGGCTCGGTGAGAAACGTGTTTGTGGGCTGAGAGGTCAGGCGAGGAGTCAGGAAGTACTGTTCTGTTGCTTGGAGACAGCTTTCGCAATGGGAGGTAATTTTAAATGGCTATCCAAAAGGCCTCATGGAATGTTAAAACTGGAAGAAATATAAGCAGTCATTTGCCAGTACTCTCATTTTACATAGAGGACACTCAGACCCCCAGAGACCAAATGATGATGTTAAGCTGCATTCACTCAGTATGGATTGAGTGCCCACTGCGTGCAAAGGCCACACTCATTCAAAACAGCAGGCGAGGGGCATCTGACTCTTGGTTTCTGCTCAGGTCATGGTCTCGTGGTTCGTGGGTTCGAGTCCCGCATCGGAGTCTGTGCTGACACGTGAAACCTGCTTGGGATTCCCTCTCTGCCTCTCTTTCTGCCCCTCCCCTGCTCTCCCTCTCTCTCAAAATAAATAAAAACATTTAAAAAAATTTTTTTTTAAGAACATTAAAAAAAACAGCAGCAGGCAAAGTGAGGCTAATTCTCAAAGGGCACCTGGTATCTGGTAAGAAACCAACCTGTGTCAAAGCAGCCCGAGGGGCAGGGCAGTGACGGCAAAGTAGGTGGGACCAACTGGTAGTTGTAACGTGGGTTACCAGTCCTTCCACTTACCCTTGAAAATGCAAGAATTAAAATAGCTAATCACAAGTTAGTTCTTTCTTCATGAGTAATCAGGGTGGAAGAATTCACCACCCACAGTACCCGGTCCTCCTTATCGGATACCCAGGTAGGAAATTCTGAAGCAACCTTTACAGTGTCCACTCCAGGGAAGGTGATACAGCCTGAATTTTTGTGAAGTGTAAGCACTGCAGGTTGGTATTAGGACCGTACAGATAGGGATGGGGGAGAGCCTCACTCTCAGGGTGGTTTTGTTTTTTGTGTTTTGTTTTTTTGTTTTTTACTTTTATTTGAGTTATTTTAAAAAAAATTTTTTTTAATGTTTACTTATTTTTTGAGAGAGAGAGAACAAGTGGGGGACAAGAAGAGAGAGAGGGGACAGAGGATCCAAAGCAGGCTTCTGCACTGACATCAAGCAAGACCGACACGGGGCTTGAACCCACGAACAGTGAGATCATGACCTGAGCCCAAGTTGGACACTCAACCGACTGAGTCACCCAGGCGCCCTTGAGTTATTTTTTAAATGTCCGAGTAATTTCAGAGAAGGGCATTTCCATAACCACAGCCCAGCCTTAGGAAAACAATGACATGGTGTTTTTACTCCAAAGGAAGTCTAACAGAAAAACCTTAAAAGGTTAGGTGAAAATATGTTAAAAAAAAAAAAAAAAAAAAAAAAAAAAAAACCTTCCTGAAAATGAAGGCATGCTCTTGGAGAAATTGGGGAAGACAGGGAAAAAGTCACAGCTGTAGATAGAATAAACAGGAACTGGCTTTTCAGTCCCAGGAGACTAGAGGTTTCCAATTCTGGGCTTTCTGGATGCCTGACGTGAGTTTGAAGTTGTCTGTTTCTCATTGTTTGCAGAAGCTCCAAAGTCGGTCCTGAAAGTAGCCTCACTTCCTTAGTTCCCTGTTCCTGCCCCGAGTGTGTGTGTGCTCCCAGCACCACTTGAAACGAGTGTACTTTTTCATGTTTGCCTTTAGTTTTCAAACAAGCCAAGAGAGACCCCACGAGACTGGAGGGCCCCAAGTGCTGGGCTGCCCTGCGGAGTGATGTCGGGTAGCCTGAGGCAGGTCTTCATTATCCTCACCCTGCCCGGCTTTGCATGCGTGGAACAACCTGTCCCTAGAGAGGAGTTTTTAAATAATAATATGTAGTGTGAGATGAGATCATAGATATGAAAGCTCTTCTTTGAAGTTAAAAACATCTCAGCCTGCAGATGCACAGTATTGATATTATTTATTAATGAGTATATTTGATACTGTCTTTGTCCGGCTCCTAGGCACATTTGCATGCATTCATTTAGAAATACAGTCATCAGCATTGTGGCTCATAGACTGACATAGAAGTTTAATTAGTAATAAATACGAATAGGTACACAGATGTACAGAGGAGGCCATGCGGCCGATCTCATCAATTTCATCACCCACCAAAAGGAATTAAAAATTGATATCGCAGGAGACTCTCTTCCTTCCCTATGGTGTGAGACAAAGGAATGCTTGAGGGTGGGGGTAAGGGACACTCTTCCCTCTCCTGACTGCTAAGTGTCAAAAGGGATAGGAACTCCCAAAGGAGACCTCCCAACCAGGCAGTCACAAACTGCTTAGCAACTCCACCAGCACATGATGGAAAGGCGAGTGTTGAATTGCATCGTGACGTGACCTGCTAAGCAGTTTTTAAGCAGAAGGGCTATAGGGTTTAACACACAACCCTATCACCTTGCACTGTATGAATTGGGAATCCTTGTTATGTTTGACATTACTTGTCAAGTTTGGAACAGCACGGGTATCCCCAGTACCTAGCATAACACCTGGAACAAAGCAGGTGTTCAATAAGTATTTTTTTCTTAGTCTTTTTTTTTTTTTTAATTTACATCCAAATTAGTTAGCATATAGTGCAACAATGATTTCAGGAGTAGATTCCTTAGTGCCCCTTACCCATTTAGCCCACCCCCCCTTCCCCACCCCTTCCAGTAACCCTCTGTTTGTTTTCCATATTTATGAGTCTCATGCTTAGTCCCCTCCCTGTTTTTATATTATTTGTGTTTCTCTTCCCTTATGCTCATCTCTTTTGTCTCCTAAAGTCCTCAGATGAGTGAAGTCATATGATTTTTGTCTTTCTCTGACTGACTAATCTCACTTAGCATAATACCCTGCAGTTCCATCCATGTAGTTGCAAATGGCAAGATTTCATTGTTTTTGATTGCCGACTAATACTCCATTGTGTGTGTGTGTGTGTGTGTGTGTGTGTATGTGTGTGTGTGTGTGTGTGTGTGTGTGTGTGTGTATATATATATATATATATATATATATATATATATATATACACACATCTTCTTTATCCATTCATCCATCGATGGACATTTGGGCTCTTTCCATACTTTGGCTATTGTTGATAGTGCTGCCATAAACATGGGAGGGGGCATGTGTCCCTTCGAAGCAGCACACCTGTATCCCATGGATAAATTCCTAGTAGTGCAATTGCTGGGTCCTGGGGTAGTTCTATTTTTAGTTTTTTGAGGAACCTCCATACTGTTTTCCAGAGTGGCTGCACCAGCTTGCATTCCCATCAGTAAGTATTTTGTAAGATGAATGAAAAATTGAAAAACTGGAATCATTCAGCAACCTGACCAGTGCCACAAGATCCCAATCTCCCCATCACATACATTCTCTTTGGCCCCTCTGGCACTCTCTGATTCACATCTATACAGTTTTGAACTGCATGATCATGGAAAAGTAGAACTCAAGACAAGAGAAAGTTGAGAGGTCTCTTGCGGGTCCACCGCCTTATTCTCCTTTTCCCCACACCCAAGAGCCACATTCCCAGCTTAGTATGCCCATCGTGCCCTCTGCAAAGGTGGCGTCCTGCCCCATTCTGCCTTTGACCCACCTAAGGATTCAACACATATTCCTTCTCCTGTGCAATCCCACTCAACAAGCACTTATTAAAAACCATCTGTACAAGTTATACCATGCCAGGCTCTAAGGAGAAGAGCAGAAATTATAAGATATGGCCCCTGATCTCAAGAACTAAGATTATAGTTAGGGAAATTCTGCATTGTTCTTTGTTTATTCTACAAGCATTTATTTAGCATATGTGCTAAGTACTGTTCTAAGTGCTGTGGATTCAATGTTAGCCAAAGCAAATAACTTCACTGCTCTTATGATGCTGATGTTCTAGAGGGGGAAGACAAAAAAATAATCATACAAACAAATACACGATACGAATTCAGATAAATACTATTAAAATGAAATCAGGTCATAGAAAAACTATTTTATTTGAGATCTTTTAAAAAAATTTTAGGGGCGCCTGGGTGGCGCAGTCGGTTGAGCGTCCGACTTCAGCCAGGTCACGATCTCGCGGTCTGTGAGTTCGAGCGCCGCGTCAGGCTCTGGGCTGATGGCTCAGAGCCTGGAGCCTGTTTCTGATTCTGTGTCTCCCTCTCTCTCTGCCCCTCCCCCGTTCATGCTCTGTCTCTCTCTGTCCCAAAAATAAAAAATAAAATAAAACGTTGAAAAAAAAAATTTTAATGTTTATTATTTTTAAGAGAGACAGAGACAAAAAGCAAGCAGGGAAGCGGCAGAGAGAGAGGGAAACAGAATTGGAAGCCGGTTCCAGGCTCTGAGCTGTCAGCACAGAGCCCGACGCCAGGCTCAAACTCACATACTTAGAGATCATGACCTGAGCTGAAGTTGGCCGCTTAACCAACTGAGCCACCCAGGCACCCCTTTTTGAGATCTTAACGGCAAGACTTGAGAACAGAGTTCCAACCAGAGGTCACCCAGGTGGGAACACAAACTTGAAGTGTTCAGTAGTACTGGCTGCCCATTCACACCATGCCCTTCACATCTTCCCTTTGGGAGCAGATATGGGGTTGGGTGTAAGACAATCTGCCTTAGGGGAGCTACAGCATCCTATGTGGGCACTGAATTTCACTAGATTTGTTTAATTACTTTGGAGGAGGTAAAGCCCATGTCTTCTCCTGCAAAGCTATTTTCGTATTGAGCAGTGAAAGACCGGTAAGATCAAAAGACAAGCACTCAGGAGCCACCGAAGTTGCTTCAGCAGGTGTCTTCGGGAGACGACACTAAGGCCGCCGCTGCAGCATAGAAAGAATCTGGGGTGACCGTTAGGAGCAAGTGGTCATTTCCTCCATGCAGGTGATGCTTCTGCAAAAGGGAGCAGCCCCTTCCTTGATCTACTCAGGATGGAAGGCATTTTCCAAAATCCATCTGGGACAACATGATATTCTGTGTGGCTCCCAGTTTCTATGAAGCAAGAAGCATCTCAAACTACATGGATGAGCAAGAAATGGGAACAACTGGTGCTTAATACAAACCCACAGAGGGAGCTAGTTCACATCAAGGTGGCGATCCGATCTGTTCACTAAAGACAAAGGTACCAGGTGAGCACAAGGAGGTTGCATTTTGATGTGTATTTGTTTGAGCCATTTTTCAGAATTTATCTCACATCAGAGACTCTTTGTGCAAAGTTGTAATCATCCTGGATGTAGGATTTTTATTGAATGGTGTCAAATAACATATAATGTACATCACTGGATATGGATAAGTTATGTGATGTCTCTGGAAGGGGGTATCATTAGTAAGACCTAACATTGATAATATAATCATAACCAATCTTTCTAAGGATTAAATTTGTCCTTCCAGCAAAGGCCCAATGAATTGGAAAGGAAGGAAGGAAGGAAGAAGGAAGGAAGAAAGGAAGGAGGAAGGAAGGAAGGAAAGAAGAAGGAAGAAAGGAAGGAGGAAGGAAGGAAAGAAGGAAGGAAGGGAGGAAGGAAGAAGGAAGAAAGGAAGGAGGAAGGAAGGAGAAAGGAAGGAAGGAAGGAAGGAAAGAAGGAGGAAGGAAGGAAGGAAGGAAGGAAGGAAGGAAGGAAGGAAGGGTGAAGGAAGAAAGAAAGAAAGAAAGAAAGAAAGAAAGAAGGAAGGAAGGAAGGAGGAAGGAAGAAAGGAAGGAGGAAGGAAGGAAGGAAGGAGGAAGAAAGAAAGAAAGAAAGAAAGAGAGGAAGGAAGGAAGGAGGAAGGAAGGAGGAAGGAAGGAAAGAAGGAAGGTAGGTGATATGTACAGCTCTCGCTAACAAACTTAAGCATCGCTTTAATCCTGTGTAATTTATTGTCATGGAAGCTAACAGACTGGTGGGGAGAGGGGTTCTACCCTGTATTTGTGAAGCAGAACACTGTGTTGTGATTTTTAGATCAGACACAGGGAGGCAGCAGTAAGCCAATGAGGAGCAGGAACAATGGGAACAGCTTTGAGCCAGAAAGTTTGACTCTAGACCAGGAGAAGCCAGCTAGCTGTTTAAAATCATTTAAACCAAACAGAAACACATTATTTTAAAAACTTTAAAATCAAACATTAGCAGAATTTACCGTTCTAGCATATGTTTTCTGCTCCCTGTTAGCGCTTAATTTCATTCACTTCCCAAATGTTTTGCTTTGCTTACTCACAATTTTCTTTTCTTTTTCTTTTTTCTTTTTTATTTTTCAGTAATCCCTGCACCCAACGTGGGGCTCGAACTTACAACCCCGAGATCAAAAGTTGCATTCTGTACCGAGACAGCCAGGCACCCCGACAATATTATTTTTTAATCCATTTAGGAGTGTGAGCATTTTAAAGCTGACAAGCATCTTCCTGACTGGTCCAAGTTGAAGCCCCAGGAGTGGATCAAGATATTCCTACCCCAGGAGGGCACAGAAGGCAAGCCCGGAGCGGTGCAGAAGGTAAGAAGGACTGCCTTAGTGGAGAACCCACGGTGGACTGGAGCTGACAACATCGTTAGAGCAAATTGGTTTCCAAGGGCTCCTTTTTAAACGAGGGAACGCAGCCGCACTACCTCTGCCTCCCCAGAGAGGATTCATCTCATCCCTGCCTGTCTGAAACCTGGATGCTGCAGGCTGGGGATTTCGTAAACAAAGGTACCACAGCCACCCACCTTTACCCCCCAAGCCAGGGTGCAAGTGAGAGAGGCCTGGAAGCAAAGGGGGGGGGGGGGGAGGGGGGTTTACTGAGGGCAGGCTGGTCCACAGTAAAGGGCAGGTTGGTCCCTTGGGGAGTTGGGGAATGACACCCCGTAAGGGAGGGTCTGGGCTCCCTCTCCATGTGGCCCCAGAACTGCCCGCATGGAGCACCCAGCACGGTCCCCTCGGTGAGCCTCACCCCAGGCCTTTGTTAGGCCGGCAGGTTTAGACTCGCCAGCGCTGCCCTCCCCGCCCCGTCTCCCCTTCCCTTCGCACAACTGTTGCTTCCGCTCGCCGGAGCGCGGCCCTCCGGGTGCTGAGCTTCCCTTGGTCCCGCAAGGTCAAGTCGCTAGAGCGCTGGTAGCCGCAAAGAGGGGGCTGGGGAAGGTCGCACCGGGGCTGAGGCCCCGCCTCTGCTCCCAGGCCCCAGCGCCCAGCCCTGCCCTGAAGCTGCGGGCCCTCTCTCAACCCACCTCGGACCCCCCGTCCCCCCCGGGGGGCATTTCTAAAGGGGACCGTCCCCGGGCCGCCCGCCAGAAATGCTAGGCCCTCCTCCTGCTGAGTGGGGGCCATTTCTCCTGCGGGAGCCGCGAGGAAGAGCACAGGTTCGAGGCCAACCCCGAAGCCTGCTCTCCATTCTGCGCCTCTATACCCCAGGCCATCTCTGATAGAAAGGGTTCCTTTACATGTTATATTTTAAATCGTTTCTTTGTCCGCTGTTAAAAAAAAAAGTGTGGTAGCATGTCCATCCGGTTTGTCTCTCTGGACAAATCCAGGCGTGATTTCACTTTCTGATGTTTTGAGCATGCTTGCAAGTGTCAGCCTCCCTGGGGGTGCGAATCTGCACAGAGGCAGAGGGTGCCTCTGGGGAATAGGAAGTTTGGGTTTGGGGTTTTTTTGTTTTTTTGTTTGTTTTGTTTTTGGGGGCTTTGGGGTTTTTTTTTTTTGTTTTTTTGTTTTTTACTTTCTCCCCTTCTGCATTGTTTCATCTTTTCCCAAGACATGAATTATTTTGTACTGTTTGAAAAGTAAAGAATGAGGACAGCTCTAACTAAAGTCAGGGCCATCGCCATGTTGGACGTGCCCTCAGCCAGGGCCCCACACAGCAGGTTTTTCTCTTCCATTCTTAAAAATATGCTTAAATCCTTGCTCCTACTGCTGTAGTCTCCTTTGCTAAAAGAGTATTAAGCGCATATCCTGTCCTTGGATGCCTGTTTCCTGAGGGTTTCCTTGTCCGTGGCTGGTGGTGGAGAGTCCTGCCCACTCCCCGCCCCCCCCCCACCACACCTCCCAGACCCTATGTTACATTTTTCTCTTTTTCAGAAGCTTCATGCTATCGAGCCCCAGAATTGGCCAGGGAGGGATTCACTGCAGACAGGACCATGCAGAAAAACAGTACGATAAGTCCATGTTGTATATAATACTTTGAAAAGCAAATTGTCAGGAGAGTAGGAGAGAACTGGCTTCTCTTTATTTAACACTTTGTCCTTTGGTTTGAATTCTCTCTTTAATCCATTCAGCCTCTACACACTTGCTGAACACCCACCCGCCCTGTGCCTGGCTCTCTGCAGTTCCTGGGTTACAAACAGAGGGAGCCACCTCCCACACCTAGAGGGCCGCACATTCTCCTGTGGGATGCAGCTAAGTGATGGCTGGGTAGGGGCCATGGAGTCCAGAACCCTGCCTGCCCCCCCCCAGGCCCCCAGCCCATGTTCCAGAAGGTTCTCAGGAGGAGGAGGTGCCTGAGCTGAGTCCTAAAGGACCAGTTGGCCAAGCAGAAAACATGAGAGAGGTCATTCCCCACAAGGGAAACATGAAATAATACCAGGGTCCCTCTCTTTCTCTGCTTCTCTATATACTATGGCCCCATTCTGAATACTTCACACGTGTCATATCACTTCGTTCTCAGAACTCTGTGAGGCAAGCACTCTTACGGCTCCATATTAAAGCTGAGGTCCCTGAGGCCCAAAGGATGGAGTGGTTCTTCAAGGTCACGTCCTTCGTGAGCGGTGCAGCCAGCATTTGAACTGAGGTATTCTGGCTCCAGAGCCCTTGCTCTGACCCTCAATTATCTTCCAGTTTGGCTAACTCTAGAAGTGAGAGGTGGCTGGAACAGAGTTGCAGGAGCGGGGTGGAAAGGTGGGCAGAAGCCATGGGAGGCTAAGGAGCCCAAATTGTATAGTGAAGACGGGAGAGGATTGGAAACAACAGGGTGTCATTATCTGATTTGGGTTTTAGAGAGATTTGTGCTTCCAGAAGGATTGGTGAGGCAAACCCAGGGTAGCAGGGAGGTGGCCGTGAGCAATCAAATGGACCAATGAGATGGTCAAGCTGGGTGGAGAAGATGGACGAGTCTGAGCTCTACTGAGGAGACAAAGCCTGATACTCAGCACCCAGTTTAGGTGACAGGATGGAGGGGGGCTCTTCTCAGGCATGCTGGGAACACTGCAATAACAAGATTGGGCTTTGAAGAAAGGGGAGGAGCCAATCAAGCGCCTGTGGAGATTCCATGTGGAAGGAAGGCCCCTAATTAGGTCAGTGGCAGGAGCAATGGAAGTAGGAAAGTTCCTCAGATCATTTTTTTAAATTTTTTATTGTTTATTTTATTATTGAAAGAGAGAGACAGAGCATGAGTGGGGGCGGGGGGGGGGGTGCAGAGAGAGAGGGAGACACAGAATCTGAAGCAGGCTCCAGACTATCAGCACAGAGCTGGATACAGGGCTCAAACTCACAAACCATGAGATCATGACCTGAACCAAAGTCAGATGCTTACCCAACTGAGCCAGTCAGGTGCCCCTCTGAGATCATTTTAAAGTAGGTCTTCTTAGTCTGGATAGAACTCAAGGGGTTTGTAAACCTGTATGGGAGAAACACTATATCGTTATTTTTACTTTTCTCTTACTAAAATTTATCATATTCTTTGATGATTAATATAAGAAAATTACATTAGCAGTATGTATGGCTTTGTCATCAAAAGAAATCACAGATTTTTCACATCGCATTTCTCCAAGAATCCCCAAGTATCATTTGTGGTCCTCATTACTTTAAAATGATGGTAATTAGGGGTGCCTGGGTGGCTCAGTTGGTTTAGCGTCCGACTTCAGCTCAGGTCATGATCTCATGGCCCATGAGTTTGAGCCCCGCATCAGGCTCTGTGCTGACAGCTCAGAGCCTGGAGCCTGCTTCGGATTCTGTGTCTCCCTCTCTCCCTGCCCCCTCACCCACCCCACCCCCCATGCCACCCATGCTTCTGTCTCTCTCTCAAAAAAAGTAAATAAACATTAAAAAAATAAAATGATGGTAATTACACCTGACATTGTATCCAAGTATTTAATACTGTTAGTGTATTATTACATGTATTACCATATCAAAACTTTTTATAATTTCAGAAGCCGTATTTCAAAAAGTTATTTCCTTTTTGATCCTTTGATTTTGTTTTATTCTCTAAAAAGCATTATTCTAGAAGCAGTCCAAAGTCTTCACCATACTGCTGAGAGGTCTAGTGATTCAATAAAAAAAAGAACATCTGGCTTAAAGATAAAATAAGTAATGCTTGTTAATGATTGGAGATGGGGAGGGGGGGGGGAGGAAAAGAAAGAGGCTCTAAGAACACCTGGGTGATTGATGGTGACACCTTTCACCATGGACAACACGGAGGGAGGAGAGGTTTGGAGAGGAGGAGGAGGAGGAGGGTCTTCATTTATGAAGATGGATCTTTCCAGCAGAAAGTTGGAAATGTGGCTACAAAGTTCAGGAGCAACCATGGGAATAGAAATCTCGCTGCAGAGTCAAGAGCAGAGACTTGTTACCGAATGAACAGGCATATCCAGGAATAGCATGGAGATGGGGACACAAGTGGTCTGAGCCGGAGCCTGGGGGACACTGGTAGGTACTTAAGGGAACCCGGGGAGGAGAGGGGGCCACCAAAGAGACCAAGATCAAGTGGAGTGGTCAGAGGGGAAGGAGATGAACCAGAAGGACTGGCCCTGGGGAGGGGTGGGGGGCACAACAGAGAGGATGCAGGGCAGAGTGGTGTCGACATTTGCAGAGGCACTGGAGAGGCCCCATAGGAGGCGAACCAATCAGAGGCCAGAGCCTGGCAGTGGTGACTCCAGGGGACAGTTCCCTAAACCTTCAAGAAACCAGATCTCAATGTAGTGAGGAATGAGGAAGCTAAGGCCGTATGTATCAGCTTCTCTTTCAAAACACTGAAAGAGAGTGGAGAGAGAGGGAAGGAGTCAGGAAACTTCTAAAACAGAGGTGGGCAGGAAGTGGGTGGCCGGAATCAATGACACTTGTGAGCACGCTTGTGGTGTGACAGGGAAGAGCCGGTGGAGAGCAAGGACATGGCCATCCAAGGGTGGGGACATCAGTGGAGGTAAAGAGCTACCGGAAGAGGTGGGTGAGTAGGGTAGGAGGCCAGGGGCCATGAGGCTGTAAGCGGAGGGAATGAGTACAGCCATGTGTTCCTCTTCTAGGACAGAAGACATGAAGCATAACAGAATGTACAGCTCAGTCTGGATGAGGTGAGAAAAAAAGCCAAGGCATTCCCTCCTTCCTCTTTCCTCCTGGTAGAAGTGGATCAGGGCTTATGGGCCTGAAATACACGTAGTTTGGGAGGAGGGCCTATTTAAGAAAAAGAACACAAAATTTATAAAACCAAAATTAGGGACACAGTGGATATTATTTAGAATGGGATGGGGCTCCTGGGTGGCGCAGTCGGTTAAGCGTCCGACTTCAGCCAGGTCACGATCTCGCGGTCCGGGAGTTCGAGCCCCGCGTCGGGCTCTGGGCTGATGGCTCGGAGCCTGGAGCCTGTTTCCGATTCTGTGTCTCCCTCTCTCTCTGCCCCTCCCCCGTTCATGCTCTGTCTCTCTCTGTCCCAAAAATAAATAAACGTTGAAAAAAAAATTAAAAAAAAAAAATAGAATGGGAAAAGAAGTCACACACATTATAAATTTTTTAAACCAGATACATGCCACAAATACTATAAAATTCAGAAAATAATATGATCTATATTCATTGACCAGCATGCCTCTATAATATTATATTTGGCCATATATATATATATATATATATATATATATGTGTGTATATATATATATATAATATTATATTTGGCTATATATATAATATTTGGCTATATATATATAATATCATATTTGGCTATAAACTCTGATCGATCTCTAAAATGAAAATAATTTTGTAATATTTTCTAAAGGGAGAGTAGAAGAAGAACTCAGCATTTCTTCTGATGTGGTTCGTGGCTATTTGTTTTTTTAACGTTGATGGATGGGATGCGTAAAGCTTGCGACTTTACACACAGACCACTTGCTGTTTGTAGTTCTGCCGTGGGCTTCTGTTCTGCAAATGCAGGAATTACATTTCTCTCTGATGTGATCCCAATTAAAAAAAGAAAAGAAAGTGTAATGTATGTCTTAGCTTGGGCTGCTAGAACAAAATACCGTAGACTGGGTGCCTTAAACAATAGACATTTTACATTTTATGTCTCGCAGTTTTAGAGCCGGGAAATCCGAAGTCAGGTGCCGGTATGGTCGGGCTCTATTGAGAGCCCTCGTCCTGGCTTTCAGATGGCCACCTTCTCTCTCTCTGCTCACATGGCAAAGAGAAAAAGAGCAAGTTCTCTGGTCTCTTCTTCTTCTTCTTTTTTTTTTTTTTTTAACATTTATTCATTTTTGAGAGACAGAGCATGAGGGGGGAAGGGGCAGAGAGAGAAGCAGACAGAATCCGAAGCAGGCTCCAGGCTCTGAGCTGTCAGCACAGAGCCCGATGTGGGGCTCGATGTGGGGCTCGACGTGGGGCTCGAACTCACGAATCGCGAGATCATGACCTGAGCCGAAGTCGGATGCTCAACCGACTGAGCCACGCAGGCGCCCCTCTGGTCTCTTCTTTTAAGACCACTAACTCCATCATAAGGACCCCATCCTCACGACCTCATCTAACCTGGATTACCTCCCCCAAGTCCCATCTCCAGTTACTATCACAGTGGGTGTTAGGGCTTCAGTGTATAAGTGGTGGGGGCACCAACATTCAGTCCATCAAAATGCACTGGTAATTATTAATGTTGCCTTATCTAGTGTGTTCCTGACAGGAAAGGACTTCTGTTTTGACTGTGTCCTGAGAAGCGGATCCTCTACTTACGGTTTTATATATCAGAGGATTACACCAACTTCCACAGACCAACTTCTGGCTCTATACGTTTTGCACCCCATTTCCCCCCTCCCCCCCCCCCCACCTCTGTTGTCAGCCCGCACGGGACACATTCCCTCTACCACGTCCTGCCTCGCACCTATGGCACAGTGGGTGGAAGGAAGCCTGGGAGCTGCCTCCACACCAGGACGATAAGCTCTCACTGAAACTGATGTAGAAGTGACCAAAACACATAGATGTTTCCCCACTAAACTCAGACCAAATGTGTCTCCCACCTAACTTCCTCTTAGCTGAATCCCCAAGTGCCCACAGCCACCTCGATGCTACCTAACACAGTGGCATCTTAAACAGTGCAATTAAGATGTCTTACTTTCAAAATATATGTATCTTACTTTTGCAAGCACATTGCTGAGGCCTCTCCCAGGGCCCCAGAAGCGAGTGACTTCTCCAAGCAAGGAGCTTTCCCTTCAGGGTGATTCTGTCCCTGCCTAGAGGGCACAGGCCGTGAAGGTGAGGGGTTGTAGCAATGGTTGAGACAGCTACAAAGTTGACGATCGTGTAGTGCCTACCAGGGGAAATGTTACTTGTGTCTTCAGTCATTTAATCCTCTTAACGACCCTAAGATGTTGGTACTAAGAAAATCTTCATTTTTACAGATAGGGAAACTGAGTCATAGAGAGGCTAGGCCACTTGCCCGGGGTCACGCAGGTAGTAAGTGCCGGACCGGGGATTGGAACCCAGGCAGTCTGGCTCACCCTCGCACCTAGTACAGGAAGTAGTCTCTCCACAGCATAGCCCACAGTTTCCACTGCCTCCCCAGGATGCTGCTGTCCTACCTGTAACTTTCTGACAGTATATATTTTACTTATTTGTCTATTTTCTGTCCCTTGCTACTAAAATACAGACTCTCTGAGAGCAAAGCTGTTTATTTGGCTCACCACTGTATCCCTGTACCTGGAGCAGAGCTCAGCATGCAATAGCTATGTAGTAAATATCTTCTGTTTATCTTAAATTCTTTAATATTCTTCTAAACTCTTTAATAAGTAATCTATTGGAAAACTGCAAAAGAAAGTGAAAATAAGAGGAAATACACACCCCCAAAATGGGGAAAGTTTGGCCCATATGAAATCCAGGGGAGAAAATGAACTTTATTGTATATTTTGAGTATATATTATTATATGTATTATATATATATGTATATGTATACACATATATATGTATAATACCTATATGTATAATATATATTATTATATGTATTATATATGTATATGTGTATATATATGTGTCTAATATATGTATAATATATATTATTATATGTATTATTATATGTATTATTCAATACCGCTCTGTTCTAAGTATCTGTGGTTCGTGTTATCCAGGTCAGTTTGATTTTACGGGGAACCATATAATTGGTCTTGAATTTTAGATGGTCTTGAATGCCTAGTTGAGGTTTGAAATTCAAAATGTGTATTAGCGTGGTATGTGATTTTCTCCGGCAATACTCACGGGCCGAAGAAAACAGATGAATGGATCCAAAGTTGAGGATTTGTTGACTGGCTGTGCCATTAAGTCAAAGGAGTAAGGAGATTGTGTCAGATGAGGAGAATGTCCTTAAGACCAAGAGGGCTGGGGGCCATTTTCTGGGGCGAGTGAAGGCCAGACACCTTGGTAAGACTGAAGATGGGTGGGATGGGGGTGTAAGAGAGGAAGGATATAGGGTTGAGGTCAGTGGAATTTCAAAGTTCAAGATGTCAGAAGTGAAGAAGTTCTAGGTGATGACAAGGTCTTGTAACAAGAGAGGGGATCTTGATGACAAGTGAACAGAGCTCTCAGATGAGTCATAGGATATGAGAAAATTTGATATTATGTGCATTAGGCACTAATGTATACATTTATCAGCGTGAGCCATGATTTATAAACTGTAAAGCCAGCTTTAAACATCACATGGTATTTTTGTCCTAGATATGTAATGTCATTTATTATATTCTCAGAGTTCTAACTGCAAAATATTGAAATATCACACGATATTTCAATATCACCATCTCCAAGAGTCCATGTTTGATTTAATAGACTTTATTTATAATAATGCTAAAACCATGATCCTCCCCAAATTAACAAACTAGGACACTGACACCATCTCAATTCAGTAGGCTCATAAAGTTGGGGCCGTTTTGTTTGTCGAATGCTTGATTCTGTTCATTTGCAGATAAACACACACCAAGGAAATGTTACTTCATAGCTCCAGATTAAAGTCCCTTTTAAGATGATCCTGAAGAATCCATATTTTATTCAGTGCTACACACATCATAAAAGAGCTGTAGTCTCCAGAAATTCACTCTCTGAGGCTCCAAGACCCTCAATAAATGCATAAAAATAATGCTAAACAATGGTAGGGTGGAATGAAAGCACTTATATCTCCCAGACACCCTGTCCATGAAGTGCTCCAATTACAAACATAACCAGCTGATTTTCAGAGAAAACAAAAAACGTTACGAGGTATTCTGCAGTGGCTTTCAAAAAAGATAATAGAAGCTTGAAATTGGATGTAATGTCCAGCGAGGAGTAAGATTTCAACTTCTTTCACTGTCAGGTGCAGCTGGGGATAGGCAAAGAAATGTTTTGTTTGGTTTTTCAGATTTGTTTTTCATCCAGTACTTAGCCTGAACCATTAAAAAAAGATACCAGAAATCCCAGATCAACTGTAGCCAGCAAGGAAGCGGATTTTACTTTAAGGATATTCATAATAAAAGAACCAATCTGTGTGTTAATTAAATTCACCTGAAATGATAAGTCTTGCAGAAATCTTTCAAGGTGAAGCCTTTCTCAAAGGCTTTCTACCTTGCACACTTTCCAACCGGGGAGTAACTAAGCAATTTCTCCTCTTCCTGCTTTGGAGGGAAGACTACCCCTGGGCAGTGTAGAAGTTAGAAGTGAAGGAATCCAGGCACCAGATCTTACATGTGAAGTAATTTTTAGATATTTTATGGAGCTAGGGAAACAATTTTGCCCTTTCCATTTTTTCCCGACTGAGTTTCCCATATCTCCAAGACAGATGGAACACATGTAACAAAACCAACCA
The DNA here is from genome assembly GCF_028749965.1 of Puma concolor. NCBI lineage: Eukaryota > Metazoa > Chordata > Mammalia > Carnivora > Felidae > Puma > Puma concolor. The sequence goes on from NC_141672.1 coordinate 50,036,528, forward strand.
AATGCAGAGAATGCAATCTGGGGTATTAAAAATAAAATCTTTTCCAAATCTTCACAGGCTCCTTTAAAAACACTTCTACTCAAGTGTTAAAGCAGCTAACAGAGGTGTCTAAAAATGGAAAGAAGAAGAGGTGCCCCAAGGGTTCTTTTTTCAAAACCAGTCAGCATTAATATTTACTTCTCAGAAAGGGCTGTCTATACAATCAGCAAATATGACCAAATTTAGTCATATGGTGATTGAAGGTGATTATAGCCCAGAGAGCTTTCCTTTCAGAATCCTTAAATATAAAAATGCTGAATCTAATCCCGAAATAAGGCAAACAGGCAAATGTAATTGATACCCAGATAGGGATAATGTTAATATTTCAACGGACTCCAAATAAACATACAGTGCCATTATATTATTCAGAGAAATTAGTAAAGAACATATGGCTAGCTGGATTTTGACATTGTATCGCTTGCCCTTACTAACTATAAGCTCTTTATTATGGAAACATTGTAGTGTATTTTATAGTTTCATAGTATTTAAATTTTATATTTTCATGATATTTAAATGTAGGAACCTATCAGTCCTGGCTCCCGGGTTTTTAATTTCCTACGTAAAACTAATTTATCCTGAACCGTATGTAATTTCAGATTTTCTAGGAGTAGATTAACCTCACAAAATTGTGTTCAAATATCACTCTTTCATTGCCATCATCCAAAGAGTACATCAATATTCAATTAAATGTAAATAAAATTAATTTTTCTCCTTCTTTTTTCCACCGGGGCATATAAGTAAATTGTTTGAAATGTATTACTGATGGAAATTAAATGTAAATTACTTATTTCTTAGTTTGCAGAGCCTCTGTGCACTGGGAACTTATCTGGGCACTGGGGATATAGCCACGACCGAGGTGAAGAAGGCCCAGTCAGGCTAAAAGGGGATTCTAGCAAGAGCCCTGTAAATAAGCAAATGGATGAACAAGGCCACTTCACATAGCAGTGAGTGCTGTGAAGGAAGGATGTCTGCTAATGGTGTAGAGGGTGCCCAGAGAGGGTGAGGGGCAGGGAACAGGGTGGTCGAGAATTTGGAGACAGTGATGTTTGGATCACTGGAGGGGAAGGAGTCAGCTATGCGGACAGTTGGGGGTGGAAAATGCAGGAAGGAGTTGGGTGTGTTCATATAACAGAAGTGTGGCCAGGGGGGCTGGACTGGGGGGAGGATGGGGGGTGGCAGCAGAGAGTGGTGAGAGATGAGAGCCAGGTGTTAGGCAGAGACAGCTTTCATAGTAAAGGTTTGGAGTTTATTCTAAGAGTGAGAAGCAGCCATAGGCACTGCCTGCCTTCTTTTAAAGATCTTTAAAAAAATTTTTTTTAACGTTTATTTATTTTTGAGACAGAGAGAGACAGAGCATGAACGGGGGAGGGTCAGAGAGAAGGAGACACAGAATCCGAAACAGGCTCCAGGCTCTGAGCTGTCAGCACAGAGCCTGACGCGGGGCTCGAATTCACGGACTGCGAGATCATGACCTGAGCCGAAGTCGGCCGCTTAACCGAATGAGCCACCCAGGCGCCCCTTAAAGATCTTTTAAAGATCACTCTGTCTCCTGCGAGGCAGGCTGATGGGACAGGGGCAAGAATGGAGGCAGGGAGACCAGCCGGACTGATGCAGAAGTCTAGGAGAGTCACAGCGGTGGCCCCAAGTAGGGCGCTGGCAGTGGCCATAACGGGAATGGTGACACGTGTTCAAATTCGAAACAGATTTTAGAGATACCAACTAAAGGACTTGCTGTTAGTTAACTGCATTTTCCCAAACTAAGTTCTCCCTCTTGAGCTACATCTCCAAAGCTTTTCTGAAACAATTTTAGGGCCAAGCTCCTGGCCCTCAGCTCCTTACCCATATGCATATTCGTGCATACCTTGCAGGCCTCGCGAAAATACATCTCAACCCTCTTAAATCAGCCAGTCCGAAAGGCTTATCTAGCCTTCCTTCCAACGAGCCAAGTGCACTTCAGCTGCTTTTCTGTCTGTAGATCCCAAAAAACGACTCTCCAGACAGCCTTTCCTAGGCCCTTCCACCCCAGACGTCTAGAGAAATCCCTGAACGGTCATTTCATATTTGTGCAGGACTTTTCCTGTGCCCCAGACTTCTGCCCCTGTGGGGCCTGTCCTACAAGCCACAGCAGCCGCTATAACATTACCAAGGCCCAGCTCAATGTTGGGGTCTTCACCAGGCCTCGCTTCCTTCACACAGGGTGCAACACTAAGCGTTGCCGTGTTACAGTTGGGAAAACCAGAACCTAGATGTGCTTTGCAAATTGTGAGACAAAACCCAGCTGGGTTTTCAGTCAGGCGAAGCCCACCTGGACTTCTTAACCTCTTGTTTCTCCAAGAACGGCCGTGCCGAGGGCTTGGCTAAGCATCACAGAATACAACTCTGGAGCCAGATTGCCTGAAATTGAATCTGAGTGTCACCACGTTTTAGTTGTGTGACTCTGGACAGGACGCTTAACCTCTCTCTCTCTCCCTCTGGGCCTCTGGTTCTTCATCTGTAAAGAAGAGATGGTAAGAATACTGCCTCGTAAGGTGAGGATTAAGGGAGTTACTAAATTGAGCTTAGAATGGTACCTGGTGTACAACCGGTGCTACGTAAGTGTTAGCTGTCACCCTCATCATCCTCCGGTCCTGCCCACAGAGGCGTCACCCTCGTTCCGTATTTGTGCATCGAAAATTCAGCTATGTGATTGTTGAGCCACTACCAAGCCTGCTGGGAAGGCGTGAAGGTGGATGTGGTCAGGAGAGTGCATGGTGAGGTCATTCCAGGAAAGCTTTGGGGGGGGGGGGCAAAGTGATGAGGTGAACTCAGAGCTACAGAAGAGACACTTAATAAGTTGTGATTCATTTACTCTGAATAATGCATTTGAAGTGAAGACATTTTTCAAGCATTCTCTGGATTAAATTACTTACTGTTCTGAGGCTCATCTCTCTGAACAGGAAGGGTGTGCGGTTGACAGAGGGGAGGCTGTGTTTTGCAGGAACTCCTCAAGTTGAGGTTCTGCCTTTACTTTGTCATTTCCCTACAGCTTGTAGGATGCTTCCCAGTTGAAATAAACTAGAGTCGCCTGTGGTAACAACAAACTTCAGCAGCTTCATATGAAGGTTACTTCTTGTTCGTGCTACAGTCCCCCATAGAAGGGGTAAGGTCTAACTTGTTGCAGTGATTGAGGAACCAGATTGGCAGGGGCTACATCTTAACATGCCTCCCCGATCATAGGAGCAAGAGAGAAGGGGCGTGACAAAATATATGTTGGCTCTTGAAGCTTCTACCTGGAAATGATCCATCATTTCTTCTTTAACTCATCTAACTATTATCTCATATTTCTTTTGTCAAAGCAAGTCATATGGCCATGCCTGGGCTTAAAAGGGAGGACGTGTATAATTTTCTCACAGGGAAGTGCCCCCAAATACTTGGGGACAAGTTACCACAAGGAGTTAACTGAAAGTTAACAGAAAACCCATGTAAAAGCAGCTTAAATAATTAAGGGGTTATTTTCTCACACAACAAGACATTTGGAGATGGATCAAGGCTCACGTTGGTAAATCCAGCAGCTCAAGGATGTCTTCAGGGACCCACTTCATCACCATCTTTTTACTTTTCCATCCTTAGGGTACCAGCAGTATCTGTCTTCATGGTCACAAGATGGCTACAGCAGCATCAGCCATCACATGCAGACAAACAACATCCAGGGAAGAATAGTAGTGTCTGCTTCCATTAGTCTCATAGAATTGAGAGTATCTTTCCCAGAACCTCCAACTTACCTCGGGTCCTATTGGCCAGAATTGAATCACATGAAAATGACTTAGCCAGTCATGGGCAAGAGGGATAAGACTGCTTCCTGGGATAAGACAAGACCTATTTTCCCTTTGCAAAAACAACTCTGATTTCTCTAAGAAATATGCCACTGAACACAAGAAATCAGGAGAGTGTAACCCAGTTTTACCAATTCTGGGAAGCTCCTTTATTCAGAGTGTAAATAAAGAGGGACCACAATTCCCTTCATGAAAAGCCTGCATTTGTGCTCACATAATTATTCACAGTTGAATAACTATGGGCAAATAAAGCAAGCAAAACAGGCATCTAATAGGGAAGGATCATTTACCTAAGGGTCAGGGAAATAAGAAACTACTTTGGATTGATATTACATCCATCTCAAAAGAGTTGACCAAAAGCATTCACCACTCTCTTTCTTTGTGACCAACTGCAGCCTAAACACTCTTCCTTCATTGTTCACCCACCACACTTTATTGCCTTTATCTGTGTACCTGTCTGTCTCCAACGGCAAGACTATAAGCTCTTTAAAAGATGTGACCTGTTTCATCTATTTATTCCTGTGCAGGCTAAAAATAATAATGGATAACATCAATTGATTGTCCACTGCCCATTCTAAGTTCTAAATGAATTGATCTCCTTGTAATACAACTGTCCCATGAGGCATGTGCTATTGTGCTATTATCTACGCTTAATACATGAAGAGTTGGAGGGTCAAAAGGTTAAGTCATTTGACCAAATGTACGCAACTGTTAAATGAGAGAGTTGAATTCCAAATGAAGGTAGCCTAGTTGGGTTATGGGTAGTACATCTAACCCCAAAATGGGTGAACCTAATATGCTTTAATATACAATATAAAGGTGAGAGAGAACAGGAGTGAAGGACAGGAGATACCATCTTTTATTTACATGCAGAATCTGAAATCAAGTATGATAGACTTAAAATCCCCAAAGGTAGAGATCATGTATGTCTCCCTTGCTCAGTATGGTGTCTCTAACTCCTAGTACACTTCCTGGCACATAGTAGGTCCTCACGTGTTTCTGGAAGTGGGGGAGGGAGGACTGGAGGAACCAAGGGAGGAAGGAAAAGAGGGAAGGAGGGAGGAAAAGAGAATGAATGAATAAATACAATTAATGTCCTCTTTCTCTTGTTCTTTGGATTTTCTACCTTCTCTTTCTGTATCATTTCTATGGGTAACTTGGTTTCTAAAATCTTTAACATCTTACCTAAGATAGAAGGATGTGTTAGTTTCTCTAAGTATCAGGGGTTCTCAAAGAGAAGACTCTAAATGTAACATTGTTACAGAGTCAGGAAGCCTCTATGTTGCCCTATAATTCATTTGGCTTTTGAAACAACCTTATAATCATATAAAGTAGATTGTTCCTCAAACTGAAACACTTTTTAAGAATTTGGACTTGTGCTTTTTCTTCTAATTGTGCTGCTTGCAATGTCAATACAGTTTATGGACATATTGATTTATTTCTTTTTAAGTCAGCTCAAGCCCATAAACAAACGAACAGCAATAATTAAGGAAATAGCCACTGTCAGTTGATGGAACTGTTTCTTAAGGAGTGGTAGACAGATAATAGGTCACAAACACTGAAAGTGCTATTTTTCTGCTTGTATTTCAGCGCCAGCATCATAGGGCTCTGCTTTCATAGATTGCTCCGAACAGTCACACAGATGTAATACATCAGATCTAATCTTTAAGCCATATCCACCCCACTCTTAATCAGCAAAATAAAATCCTGGCGAAACTGAGTCATTACACTGTTGTGACCAGTGAATATTAAGTGTTCTTATTCTTAAAAGGTGTCCAGGTTTCTATGGTTGATTTTGTTGTTCTGATTCCTATCCAGAGAGCTAATTTTAAAAAGTGTTTCTTTGGTCTAACCTTGAACTGGAACTTCATGAGTCTCTGAATATTCCAGTTGTTCCTAATATCCCTTTTTTTCTTTGTTCTTTATTCCCAGAGGAATTTTCAGATTTCTTTGAGTTATTAGGGATTATTTTTTTCAGATGTCTCATCCAATTTCAACATATCTAAAAATGAAGTCACTGATTTCTCTCCCCCATCTGTCTTTCTCTCCTCCTAGGTTCTGTCTCTTGGTTGATGGCGCCATCATTCACTCTTTGATCGAAACCAATATTTAGTCACTTTTGATGGCTGTTTTCCCACTTACATCCAGTTAGTTGATAAGTCCATTCATTCAACCTCTAGATCCATCCTTCCCTTTTCATTCTCGTGCCCTAAGTCAGTCCCTCATCATCCTCACCCAGAATATTGCTGCAACAATCACCCCTCCCAGCTGGCTTCCATTGTTTATCTCTTACCCCACCAACCCATTCTTTATATTTCCATCCAATTATTTTCTTAAAATTTTTTAATTTTTAAAGGTTTACTTATCCATCTTTGTCTGGGAGGGGGGGAGGATCAGAGAAAAAGGGAGAGAGAAAATTCCAAGAAAGACCCACACTCAGGGTGGAGCCCAACATGGGGCTCCATCCCATGCCTGTGAAATCATGACCTGAGCTGAAATCAAGAATCAGATGCTTAACCGACTGAGCCACCCACACGCCCCTCCATTCAATTGTTTTGTGAAAGGATGTATCATGTTTCTTCTCTGCTCAGAAACTTACAATCACTCACTATGGCCAATTTTTTTTAAAGTCCAAACTCCTTAATAACATTCAAGACTCATCTTCACTTAACTCCCAGCCTACCTTAGCAGTCCCATCTCCCATCAGTCTCCACCATTCCCTTCCTTAGTGCTGCACATATATGTACTTTCCTCAGGTTTATTGTGACACTTCTCAGTTCTGTCTGCCTGGCAAAATCCAAATTACCCTTCAAGGCCTGGCTCAAATACCCTCCTTTTATGGAAAGGTCCTTGATCTCCAGGCAGGATTAGTCAGTCCTTCTTTGCTGTCTTAGCATTTTGTTTCTGTTCTTATGAAGTGCCTGTCTTACTTAGGTCAGGCTCCCAGAAGCAGATCCTGAGAGGAGGATTTGTAGCGAAGTGTTTTATTAAGGAAATGTTCCCTGAAGGGATTGGCAAATGAAGGAGAGAAGGAGACGGACAAGAGAAAGGGTCTGAGCAAGAGTGCCTTTAGACAGAGTCCCAGAGGGAGTTCTCCACCTCACTCGGTAGGGAAAGCCTGGACATTAGTTTGTGTCCTGCTGTAAGGCCAGGCGGCTGAGCCTTTTTATCCCTACACCGAACAGTCACTGGTAAGCAACTCAGCCCCCAAGCACATCCCACTCTCTGACTGTGTACACAGTACTCAAGGGCAGCCACTCCAGGAGAGCCATAGGTGCAAGCCATTGGAAGCAAAAGTATGTCAGAGCTGATGGAGGAGAACAGGAATGGTAAAAAGGGGTCCCCAGGCATTTGAGAAGAGGCAGACCACGTCAGCTATCCTTCTCACTATCGTCTATCTTGTTTCTACCCATGCATCTCCAGCCCCAAGATAGTGAATTCCTTGGGAGAAGAGACCCCTTCTTAGTTGTCCTATTTCCCTACAGCAGAGAGGATGTTACCTCCCACCTGGAAAGTCTTAAATAGCATTTATTGCTTCAAATTGAATACTCCTTTTGTAGGTCTTGTGCAACATTTGTGCTGCTACTGATCATATTGCTGAGATTTTTTTTTTCCACCTGAGCTGGTTTTAGCTCAATAATAAAAGATAGAGAGGGCTTCTGGGGTTTCACAACCTAAGGCTCAACTTTTCACCTTGCGCTTTTCTTCCCAGGGCCAGGATTTGCTCAGCATATCTCTTCCTAAATTCCAAGACAGGCTTCTTGCTCTGTTCAGTCAAGACTGCCAACCCAGGAAACATTTTCAAAAGATCACAGTCAACGTCATTGCCAAAAGAAGAAGTTCTTGGCACGCAAAGAACCGGGTTCAATATGAGATGCCAGATGGTGATTTCAACTTCAGCTGAATTCCTGCTGGAAAAAACTGTTTGAACTGCAGATGAGAAAAGATGCTATGACAAATTTCCAAGCGTTAGGAACTTCAGAGGGAAATGGCAAGTGTTGATACACCCCCCCCCCCCGTCCCTCCAACCACACGCACACATACCATAGAACTACTTACTACCTGCATCTGGTAGTTAAGATTCCCACAAAGATGCCTCTGCTTTTTAAGAAGATTAAGCCATGTCTTGATTTTTACTAATATTAAAGTATGTTAACTGAGTCCATTGGAAGCAAATACTATATGATTCCACGTGGTGTTTTTCAAAGGATGTGTCCCCTTAGCATCTGCGGTGAGCTTTTTTGGTATCTGGAGGTGGTTCTCATTCCTCTCTACTAATAACTCCATTATTAAACCAATTAATAATCAGCATGTCTCCCCTCCCTATTTTCAAATTACAGGGAATATATATGAACTATAAATTGATGGTGCTCTGCCTGGATGCTCTTGGGTCCCTGACTTACTGGTGCAGGAGATCGAAAGCCTAGCTCCCCTGAGTCAAGTCAGGGCACATTCTGGAATGTGGTTTATGCTCCAGAGCTCCTCTCCAGATCCGGATGAGGTTGGGGCTTTGCCTGAAAGTGGACCCTCGGCTGGCTCCTTCTCTTCTGCTTTCCCTGTCTTGCTCCTCCCTCCCCTCCTTCTTCTCTTCTCCACCACGCTCCCTTACAGAATGAAGGAGTATCTCTTTAACAACATTCTTGCACACAAATCCTCACCCCAGGGTCTGCTGCTGGGGAAATGACTTAAAATTCTGTGCAGTGGAAAATTTCATTTCATGCTGATATAAAAAAAAAAAAAAGTTATTTCCTGCTGATAGAAGAGTCACTGTTTCTGGAGCAAGGAATGCATGCATATCTATTTTATCAATCAAAAGCTCAGAAGGAAATAGTGGATGAACTCAAATTAGGTATTTGGAGAATAGTTAATAAGGAGACTAATTACAAAGGGGTGGGCTGGGTGCAGAGAAACAAGGATAGGGCCTGCCTGGAAACTGGTAACAGGGGGTGCTGTTACCAAGCCCCACTGATATCTGGAGAACTGGTGACAGAGTTGTGTGGAGAGGGCTGTGGCAGAGCTGTGGTCTTAAGGGATGCAACCAGCCTACAGAGACCCTATAGGGGGTAAGCTGGCCAAATAAATACCCCAATCTCATGCCCCTTCATTCCTCCAATCTTTTGCCAGTGACCCCATGAGCTGAACCTAATGGGAAGCCAGGTGCAAAAGGGCCCCTTTATGCAGTACATCTAAGCTGGCCTCTTAGGTCATGGGGCAGGTGGAGAAGGGCAGAGAGGGCATCCAGAGGGACAAACAGAGGCTCTCCAGCACACCCACCTACCTATTCCCCCCGTCTCTCTCTCTCTCTCTCTCTCTCTCTCTCTCTCTCACACACACACACACACACACAGAATTTGCCTGTTCTTGACTTTGACCTCAGAACAGACACACATAAAATAGTCCCTAATTTTTCTCTCTGTTGATCTTGTTTTCTTTTATCTTATTTATAGTTTAGGGACCCAGAGATAGGCTGATGATGTTGCTCATCACACAGCCTATCAATAATCAAGAATCGGAAAAAATATATTTTTATTTTTTATTAAAGTCTGGGTGTGGTATCTGGGCATCGCCACAGTAGCCCCCAAAACCCCACCCTCTAAGATGGCATTTTTTTTTTGTAGACTGAAATATGACTCACAGAGCTCACTACCATAAAATTTATCATCACTTACACCTCCATACTTTGGTGGAAAGAGCTCTAATTTATATCCCATACCCATTTTCTCCCAATTGAAAACAAAATACAAATCAAAGATTTATGTGGGTTTTTTTTTTTTTTTGGTAATAGCATATTTAATTTCTTTCTCATCAATCCAAAAATGCCCTCATTATTCAGTTTACTCCCAAATGTCCTCATTATTGGAAGCCATGCTCTCTTACTATTGGTCTCATTTTCTGTTTCTGAAATGGTCATTTTCCTCCCAAGCAGCTTTGGCCTGGTTCAGAATAGGAAGCGCTGCAAAATGTGCAGATTGAAGACAAACGGTCACTCAGTTACTTCAAGGTCTTTGAGATTAATCATTGGAAAGCAACATCCTGGTCTTTGGGATGCTGGCAGGAGCTGATGCGGGTGCGATGAAGGATAGATGATGGAGAAGAACCACTTGCACAATCCCCAGAGGACAGGCCTTCTGGGCCCCTAGCCCTCTCTCTGCTGGGTGCCCTGCAGACCCAGATACAGCCGAGCACAAAACAGGTAGGCTGTGGGAGCACGCAGTAACAAATGGCCTGCAGGGCTGTCGTTGCTATGTATTAAAATTGTATATTTTAGACTATTGTCTTCTGAAATTTTATTTTTAAGATACTATTCGGGGGGGGGGGGTCCCAAGGTTTTGGAGGGTGGTGATTTTTAAAAATATCTTGAAACACTGTTTCATTTTGAGGCAGCTGTTTGCATCATCCACAAACCCTCCCGGAAGGCAAGTGCCAAGGGTGGTCAGTCCAGCCTGAGGAGTCTGATGCAATCACTGTGAGATCAACTTGAGCAAGGCCCCCAACCGTCACAAATTCCTTGTGATAAGGAACAGGGTTAGATGCACTTAGAATCTTCTTCTTGTTCTAACATTGCACTGTGGGTAGAGTAGCCATTGGCCACATGTGACTACTCTGAATTGAGACGTGCTGTCAGTACCAAATACTCACCACATTCAAAGACTTAGTACAAACACTAATGTAAGTTATATCGTTAAAAAGTTTTGATATTGGTTACATGTTGAAATGATAAAAATTTGAGTTTGTATTCGGTTAAATAAAACATAACAATTCTACTAACTCACTGTTTAAAATGTGGTTACTAGAAATTTTGGAGTTATACATGTGACAAATACTTGTATTACATTTCTATTGGACAGAACTATTTTTAAAATTTATTCAGTTGTTACCTATTTTAAAATATAGGTTTCTGGATTCCAATGTCTTTTGGATGCACATCAAAGTCTAGAAAACTTAAAGGAGTCTTGCTTGGGAAAAAATATTACATCATTTTCCACTCAAAAGTCTTTTTTTTAAAAAGGTAAAAATGTCATGTCATGTTGGCTAAGTGTTCAAGAGATTGTGAGGGGAAAGAACACCAATGTTTCTTAAACTAGAATTTCATTTTCTTTTACTTTGAGTGAAGCTGGAGTGTCAATCTTCGGGCACTTATAGTTTTTAGAACAGTAGAACATTTCCAGATTCCAGATACATGAAAATCGATCCTTGCCAAAGTGAAGAGCAGACCTCCTCCCCTGCCACGCACACAGGCAACATCTCTTCTCCATGTGAGCACCAACCAAGTGTTTGGAAAGCACCTAAATGCTCAATTCATGAGCTCCAGAAAGCACATGTCCAATAATCACTTCCTGCTGTGCATTACCCATTGGGTCAACTAAAAGACAGTAGACAGAGACAGGGTATCCAATATTCCTTAGGACTGATGAGCTGGGCAGAAAGAGCAGCACAGAGGAGATTCACAGGGGAGCACGTAAGAGTTGAGTAGAAGGAGGGTAGGTTGTCTGGAGACACTGAGCATCCATTCATCTGCAGGGATCAAGTGGATGCTTGCCTACCAGGAAGGATATCTAGGACCCGACACGGAAGCCTGTGGGCTGAATGACCTGACAGAAGCCATGTTTTAGGGGACTCATCCCTCTCTTCCCTCTCATGCTATATATGCATATCCTCCCAATTGGATTAGATTAGAATCCTGTGCTACCTCACATTATTCCCTTACTCTCTCCTGTGCATGTTTTTACTTCCCCAAGGGAGAATAATACATTCAAGGGCAAGAGCCAAAGTTGATGGTTCTTTTGAATATCTCATGATTTCCAGGACAGTAGTAGGCACAGACTATGTACTTAGTGCTTACTTTAAAATAATAATAATAATAATAATAATAATAATAATAATAGATTGTGCTGAATCCATGTATCCTCTTCTTTCATATATTTCATGAAGGAAAATGGAGAATCATAATTCCAAATGAGGGTTCTTCAGGGGCAAGAGTGTAAATCAGTTTGCCTTCTGTCTACTTCCTTGGCATCTTCCTGGGTTCTTAACCACCACCATTTTGTCACTGACACTTTCTCCTAGTCTTTGACTTACATATCTGGATGGAACCCAAATTTCCCCTTTCCTCCTTTCACCACCCATTTCCTTGGGTTCTTGGGGGACAATATGATGTCCCTTTCATCCAGACAGTCCCTGGCTTGGACTATGACTGATAATCCGCTTTAACATTGAGCCCCACCTGAGGCAGCTTTGCAACTTACCTGAAGTTTGTTCTGATTACTTCACATGGTCAGAGAAATAAGAAAAACATTTATTAAACAAGTGTAGAAGCAGCTGGGAGTTCTACAGCATGACAGAAGAGGTGTTTTGTTTTTGTTGTTGTTGTTTGTTTACTGTGCTGTAAGAAATAACTTACATCCAACTGTGACTTTGGGTTAGGGTAGAATGAGTTTGTTTACAACTATCTGCTTTCCTTGCCCAGGAAAAAAAAAAAAAAGATAACTCTGTAGATCCTGGGAAATTTACAAAGCCTGAATTTTCTTTCTCCTTTAAAAAAAAATTCATTTTTGTTGTTATGACTCTAAACTATTCATTACAAAGTTACTTCAAGAAGAAACCAGAATAAATTTCTCTTCCCTAGATTATTCCTTGGTTAACTTTTTAGAGCTTTTACTTGAGAAAGCCAGTCCAATACTGAAAAACATTGCAGAAAAGCCACTCAAAAACATCATCTACAAATACTTTAAGGATGCTGAGTCCCTGAACAAGGCTCTTTGTGGGAGTTAATATCAGAGGCAAATAAATTACAACAGATAAAAGTGAAATGTGGTCTGTAAAGGCTGGGTAAATGTTTATGCTTCTTTTCATTTTTCCTCCTATTGTATATAATGTAGAATTGGAGCTTAGCTACTATTTCTGCTGTTATCTTCATTTTTTTTTTAACAGAGAAAAGCTTAAGTGATAGGTTCTAAGGTAAGTCCTTGCTTTTTTGCAGTGACTCTAGACATACCAAGATTAACCTTCCACTCTGTGTAGCCTAAATTTCAGGCACATGGTATTAAATTATCTGCCTTGGTAGGATTATCCTTGCAAAGCTACACCACCAAGTCCTCATGCCTCACACTCTCCCCTCCTTTGTAGCAAGGCTGGGGGTTGAATGTGATTTCAAGTTTCTAGACCCAGCATTAACTCCGCCCCATTCACTCCTCTTAAGAAAGAGTATCTTGTGTTTCTCAAATCACACAACCCCCACCAATTCTGACCTTTCTCTACAGGGAATGAATGCCACCTCCCACAACCCGTGGCTCCCAAGAACAATCCACACCTTAAGGATTCTTGCAGGTAAAAGGGATGCTTGGAGAGAGAACCAGTAGGATGAGGCTCCCATGGCAGAGATTAGGTGAAACAAAGAAACATCTCTTCATTCTTACCTTCTAAGACTGTTAGCTGTTTTCCTCCCCGATGAACATTCTTCTCTTATTTATGAGATGACACCTATGTAAGTATTCTGGCAACAAGTTAGTTATTCACTTAACAGCGTGTGTTGTATAATTATTACTGGATAGAACAACTGTGCACAAAGTACATGAGTGTGTGTGTGTGTGTGTGCGCGCGCGCGCGTGCACAGGAGTATTAAAAAAGGGTGGGGGGAGGAGTATGTATTGCAAGAAGAGAGTTTGGTTCTAAAATAAGGCAGAACTGTTTTAATTTTTTTTTATGTTTATCTTTGAGAGAGACAGAGCACGAGCAGGGGAAGGGCAGAGAGAGGGAGACGCAGAATCGGAAGTAGGCTCCAGACTCTGAGCTGTCACAGAGCTTGATGTGGGGCTCAAACCCACCAACGGTGAGATCATGACCTGAGGCGAAGTGACTGAGCCACCCAGGCGCCCCAAGACAGATGTTTTAAATAACAAACTTTTAGTTAGGGCACAACTATAGATTCACATTAAGTTTTAAGAAATAGTAGAGAGTAATCCCTTATAGACCTTCTACCCAATGGTAATATTTTGAATAACTGTAGCACAATGTCACAACCAGGAAACTGACATTAATACGATCCTAGGGCCTAATTCAAACGTCACTAATTTTACATATATTCATTTGTGTATTTGGTTTGGTACAATTTTGTCACATGTGTAATCTGCTTTTGAAGCTCAGCTGTGTTATGTACTAGCTGCAAGATCCTGAGCAAGCTCCCTAGTTTTTCTGAGGCCCAGTTTCCCCATCTGCAAAATGGGCATCATAAGGTCTGTCTCCTAAAGGTGGTGCGAGGATTAGGTAAGATCATTTCTGCTAAGTTTCCAGCACACTGGGTTCTCATTGAATGATAGGTTCCTTCCTGTCTACCCCTCGTTCTTTCAGTAGCAAGGGAAGAGTCTCCAGTTTCTTGCTGAAATAACCAGACTTGTGGGTTATAATAAATCAGGCGGCTTCTTCTTCCAGGCCAACACATTGAACTCTGCTGTTGGAAGAGAGCACAGTGGATGTCACCTGCCCTCAGCTGCTGCTTCTTGGCTTGGGCTTAAGATCCTGTTTGCATCCAGATCAGAAGTGTAGAGATGGGGGCGGGAGGAGTGAAAAAGGAGAGCATTTGGGGGAGCTGTGGAGTAGGGGTAGGAGGTGGTACACAGTGAACAATCGCTGGCTGGAGAACAACCAACTCCAAGGAATCTCCGTCCTGTGTGGTTAGTGACTGAGGGCTGGATGTACCCGCGGAAGGCCTGATGCGGGTGGGAGCCTCTGAGAACATGGTGGGCAGGTGCGGAAGCCCGACTAGACCTGGTACGACGATCACACTTGTTCCAGAGTTCGGAGTGAAGTCTTAGAGCTCTTCGCTCTCCCGGGAGCCCTCTTCCAATGAGGGCCAAGGGCGCTCAAAGGCAGAGAAATCCAGGACCGCCTGGGGGCAAGAGAGGCACCTGAATCTCCACCTTAAGGTCCCGCTGTCTGGAGGCGGAGGCCTTTCCTCCACGCGCAGAGGTGGCTGGCTGGGTGTCTCAGGCGCAGCGGGGTGTGAGCGGCGCGCTCGCAAGGAGAGGCTAGAAGGCAGGGGGTGGAGGGGTGGGCGCACTAGCCCCTGCTTGACGGCGACCTGAGAGCGCCGATCCACCTGCGCCCCTAGAACCCTGCGTTTTCCAAGTTCAAATCTCCGAAGCGACCTCACAGCGTCACCCAGCAGCCAACCCTGGACCGGGCTCCCCCCGTGTTCCCGCTACCTGAGCAATCCCCGGAACCCGGGGCCCTGTACCCGTCCGGGTGGGGGCCGGGGGCGGACCCCGCGGGGGCCGGGACACCGCGTGGCGCTCCTCCCTCGGCCTCCCGGGCGCCGCGGGCCGCGGAGGAGGAGCCGCGCCCCGGCCGGCGTCGCCCTGGCTCCTCCTCCCCGCGCGGGCCCGGCCCTTCCTCCCCCGCGTCCGAAGCTCCGGGTGGCCGCGGCCGAGCCGGGAGCCGAGCGCGCTGGGCGCGGCTGTCCCGCCGCCGCCGCCGCCGCCTCCGAGCCCCGAGTGCGCCCGCGGCCATGGTCCCCGCGGCGGTGCCGGGCGCCTGAGCCCCGGGACGCGGTGAGCGAGGAGCCCGTTCCCGGGCCCCCCCCCGCCCCGCGGCCTGGCGGGGGGGGGGGGTGCGCGGAGGCCTCGCATTGCCCCCCGCGCCGTCGGCGAGGCCCTGAGCGCCCAGGGCGGACCCCGCACGGGGACCGGCTGGGGCTTCCCCTGGGGAGTGCGAGGTCGGGGCGCGCGGGGCGCTCCCGGCGTGGGGGGTAACGCGGCGGAGAGGGGGCGCCTTCGCGGGCGGGAGGAGGGGCGGGCCCGGGCGGCGCGGGCTGCGCTGCCGGGGGGCGGGCCGGCGGGCGGGGAGGATGCGCGCCGCGGCCCCGGAGAGCCGCGCTTTTGTACGAGCCGGCTCCTTACATATGGAAATGACGCTCGCGCGGCTCCCCGGCCGCGTCCTTTTGAAGGACGCCCGCCCGGAACCGCGGCGCCGGCTGCGAAGTATTGTCCCGCTTCTTGAGCCCTAACAAAGCGTCCCCCTTCGCTTTGCAGAGCGCTGGAGGCGGGCGGCCGGCGGTGCGGGCGCGACGGAGAGGCCGCCAGAAGGTAGGCGAGGGCGGCGGGGGCCGAGAGAGCGCGCTGCCTGGTGACACAATGGGGGTGTCCGCCGGTTCCGGGGGCGCGCCGGGCGGGCGGCTCCGAGACGCATCTGCAGCACCGCTTTGGCAGGGACCGCGGCGGCGCGCCCGCCCTCGGGCCGCTCATCCGGGGCTGGGATCCCCCGCCACCCCCGTGGTCCCAGCCCGCAGCCGCGAGCTGAAAGCGGCTACTGTGTGTGGACCCAGGAGCAGACTGGAGTCCCGGAGCGCGCCGAAAGGGTGGCGGTTCGGTTGCCTGAACCACCCTGGCAGCCTTGGGATTGAGAAGCTGAAGTGAACCTGTCTGGGGGAAACCCGAGGTGATGAGCCTGGGTGCTCGGAGCTGCGGAGTGCTGTTGGGGGCCCCGAATGGGGGAATTTTAGAAGGTGCGCGGGAGAAATGCACATAGAAAGACTTCCCGGGTGCAATTGCTAAAAACGAAGGGGAGAGAAAAAAATGACACTGGGTTATTGCCTGAAAGCCTTGATCGCCAGACCAGCGGAATGGAAGTGTGGAGTGCAGCGTTCCAGGGTTCCAAGGGCTGGGCTTCTTCGGCTACCAGACCGGTCCCTGACAAAAGGACAAAGCTGATGGAAACACTTTCCTGTCGAAAGCTCTTTCTGTGAAGGTGAAAGCGAGATAGGAAGAGACGTTTTCCTAGCCTCTGCCCTGACAAACCCAGGTTAAGGTGCACGTGAAACAGGAGCTGGAAAGCTACCCTACCACGTACCTTGTTTTGACAACTTAGCTATAATGGGATCTTATGCCTTGTTAACAGGGGCAGGGGAATTCCTGAGATGGACTTGCCATACAATTTCTGAGTTTTTGAAATCAAAACAGATTGCGTAGTTGTCTTTTGTGACTGACATGGTAGCTTTTTTGGATTAGAATCCTGATAAAGTCCATCATGGTGCATGGGCTAAGTTCCTGAGGCCATGGACGATTTCTCGGTTGGGCTCCCTTAAATATGTTAACATAAATTAATCCTGCTGCTTTCCAGAGGCTTGACAGTCTACAAGGAAATGTATTTTTTCTGTGTCAGCTTAATTTTATCTTGAATCTTCTCTAGTGGCTAGCGTAGGGGTGGATGACCTGAAATATTGGCAGATCTTGCCCTGGAGTTGGGGGGGGGGTGTGTTTGTGATAATTTCCAGACTGTGTGTAAAAGTAACATTACAGGCTGGCTGAAAAACCAGTTTGTTGTAGTCTCTTCAGCTGTTGTCATTGTTTCTTAGGAAGAGTGACCTCCTGGGGAGTTTATTTGCAGGTTTGTTTATTTCCACCTGTTCTCTGGTGATTCCTTAGGGGAAAGCCTTCTGAACCCCCCCCCCCCCCATAGGTAAAGGGTAGGACTTACAGATGTTCCAAATGTGTTGGACATCAACAGAGATATTGCCACGGCAGGAGAAAGCTTTAGAGGGCAATGGAAAGGAAGCCATCAGGGGTACAGTCTTTGCATTAAAATGTCACGGATCAGTCATTTTAATAGGCACTTGCTCAGAATAGCCGGTGTCTTTCTTCTTGTCCTTTTTCCATTTTAGATATGTGATGACCCTTAGTATTAAAAGATGTTAACTGTCACAGAGGGGGACAACAGGGCACCAGTGAATTCTGAACAGCCAACCTTAATTTAATAGGCAATATTCTTATCGTAAGTCAAATGTTGTTAAAATAAATTGTTTTAAATGTCACTGCAAATGACTTTCTAAACTAACATTTCACCAATCTTGACGCTTCCATTTTGTGTTGGTAACAAAAATGCATTTTATCAGTCTTACCTTGAAAAAGGGTTGGCAAGTTTAGCCAGAGTATTCAGGTGGGATTCAAGCTGCCTAAAGCCTTCTCTCGGGGCGGGGGGGGGGGGGGGGGGGGGGGGGGGTTTGTTTTTATAGATGCCAGTTCATCTGTAAGCCAATAAATTATGTGGTTTGAATTCTCGCTATTGAGCTTGCATCTGTTGGGCAGAGGCTTGTGGAGAGACTGAGGCTTACAAAAAGATGTCCTTATCTTATTTACGAATAAAATAGAACTTGAAAAAGATTATGGGAATGTAGAAGCAAGCAACTTTTTTTTTTTTTTTGAAATTAGGACACTTCTTTGTTGCAGTGTATATCAGCAGTTAATCATTTATTCAAACTTTTGGGTGGAAAAATTACGAAGTGTTTGTGTTCTAATGTCCACATATAAAACAAAGGTGGGAAAACCTGGTTTATAGATGAGGGAAGGGAAGCTCTTCCTCCGGGAACTGGAGTCATAGCCGCAGGCATTCTGAATTAATTCAGGTACATGCGGCTTGAGAAGTGAATGTTGTTATAGGCAGTCTCTTTTCAGAAAGTAACAGGGGTGCCTGGGTGGCTCAGTCGGTGAAGTGTTGGACTCTTGGTCTCAGCTCAGGTCATGATCTCATGGTTTGTGAGATGACAGTGGAGAGCCTGCTTGGGATTCTCTCTCAGCCTCTTCCCACTCTCTCTCTCTCTCAAAATAAATAAATAAACAAACCTGTAGCTCTGTTTTCTGCTTCTGTAATTTTACTTACTAGCGGATTACAGGTTACCGAAGCTACAAGGTGCTAGCCTAATGATTTTTATTCCTCCAGCTGCCCTGAGTTAACCACCTGATTGGTAATCCACATAGCCATTAGGTTTAACAAAAGCTTGTGTTTGGTACACCACAATATACTAGATATTAAAATCCTAAAACCTTTTTTAATGTTTAATGTAGAATAAATGCTAGTAGGACATCCTTAGTTAAATTCAGTTTTATAGTGTAGATTAACAGAGGTTATTTTCTTTCATATTTATTTAATGTGACTTTTTTTTTTTTTTTTTTTTTCTGTGCAGTGGCATTTAAACTTTGGTGTTCTCTCTTTATGCCATGATTTTGTTCTGGGTGATATTCTTGTGCTTGCAGTATCCAGCTAGAAGTGAGATACTCTCTGAACCGAGAGGAGGCTGCCTGACAGGAGTCATTTTGATGAGTAGCCATAGTTTTTGGCAGAAATATTTTATACAAATGTAATGTAAATACAGATATATAGATATGTAGATGAAAAAAGACTGTTGCTTTTTCTATTAAGCTCTTCCTGAACTTGAATTTATTCTTGTCACTATTTCATTTTATACTGAAATGAGTCCAAAATGTTAAGGCTGGAGATCTTTGCAATTGAAGTGTTTGCAGAAAAGAGGGAAGAAGAAACATTTTAATTTGATCATTGGCATTATGAGACTCTGACTTGCCAAATGGTGAAAACTTAAAGGCATGAATGAAAAGCTTTCTCTAAGCAGGATTTGTCCATGTTCACCATTTTGGTTATAAAGTAACTAAATTAGTCACTTGGTGGCCACTGCCTGGTCCGCGGACCCCCAACAGCTATGTCTGAACACAAATCTGAAAGCATCTATTATGATACCTAAGGAAAGCGGCCGAGCCAGGAGGGGCCTCCAGACATTCCACATAGCTGTTCAGCTGCTGGACCATCTGGAGGGAAATAAAAGGCCTGGGCGAGGGGCTCTGGCATTGTGCTCATTTATTATTTGGTTTTCCCTTGCCAGACTTTGTCCCTTTTTCACTCCCTCTGGCCCAGAGCAGACGTCCCCTTTGGCTGGGGTGCCATTCTTACAAGCTCCTTTCTGTGTACCTTGGATGCTGGAAAGTTCATAAGTTCATGTATCCACTTCATGTTGGCCTTATGTTGGGGACTTCATTATTCCAGCTGGACCTCCACCTATGTCTTTTCCAGGCCCAGTTGGCCCTGATTTCATCAGCCGGGGTTGCCAAGTGGAGCGCAAGGACACAGATCGGTAATGGCCATACCCGTCAGGGTCTGCACATTTTGGCAGCCTTGTTTGGAGTTATTTGGAAGGAAACTGTTCCAAATAGTTCTCATTATGGGTGGTTATTCGGTGGTAAATGTTGTGATTAATGGCTCGGTGCATTTGCCTCTTATTTAACCATCCTTAGTTAAAACTCCAAAATATTGCTTGCACCGACCGTTCTTTTCCAAAGGAATTGTAAAGGCTTCTGTCAGTTTGATTGGGAAAGTAGATGGCGAAGAGGGGCCACGACCTGTGGGAGGCTTTATGAAACTGGAGTTATTCTTGGCAATTTGAAGGAGGGTTTATTACTCAAAGCCCAGCTCTCCGCATCTCTGAGTAAGATTTCTGTCACTGGTGGGTATAGGTAGACTTAAACTATGGAAAGCATTGATTGCACAGACCAGACATACTTAAGCATTTTGAGGAAGTAATTTAACAATTATCAATTTCTGTACTGTGCCCACTGTTGAAGATATGGAACTCTCCGTGGTCATTTTTATACAAAATTTTATTTCTTCTTTGCCCTAAATCCCAAAACTGCTTTGGAAAAAAGAGAATGCTCATTCCATACCTCTCTAGTGCCTTGTAATTATTCAGTAAGTGGATTAAGAGAGGTAGGGAGGAAGAAACCCCATCCTTCCCCACTCCAATTTGGAGGGGTTTGTGGCCATCAGGCTTTCGCGGTGGTTTCTGGGACTTTAGTGGTTAGCTGATTAACACAGAAAGGTGGAGATAAGTGATTTGCCAGTGATGTCCTGTTCATGTGTTCTGTGTGCATCCACAGGACTGAGAGATAGTATAATTTAGAGTCAGACCAGAGTTCTGATCTCCACTTCATCCCCATATTAGCACCGTATCCTTGGAGAAGTTGCTTAATTTTGCCAAGCCCCAATTTCTGCATCTTAAATGGGAATATGGTGTCTACTTTAAAGAATTAGAAGGATTAAATGAGATCATTTATGTAAAGTACTCAACGTAGGCCAGACTTAGGTAGATGTTCAGGAGTTAAAAAAAAATAAAAGTTTCTTCTTAACTCCCAACAATATTTCAGCCTTTCTCCTTTTGATTGATGTTAAATTTATCAATAATCTGCCTTTAAAAGTGGAAGAAGCCCTGAGCCTTACCTGCCACCATTGACCATTTAGTGATATAACAGCGTTTGTATACATAATACCTGGCCTGTGCTTTCTTGCTCTCCCAATGGCATTCCGCAGTTCCCGCTTTGCTTCTCTGAAAGCAGATCTAGGGCTGCTTGACTTCAGTTCACCCCGCCTTTGTCAGTCACAAGTATCTTCTTGGTGGTTTTCTCAATTCCCGTCTTGTATCAACTTTCTCTGGGGTCATCCTCTCACTTGCTTGCCATCTTTAACCCTCAGGACAGCCCTTCCAGATGGGTATTATTATTCCCATTCTATAAACAAGGGGACTTGGGACAGTGGTTTAGTACAGATTCTCTTCCGAAGTCACATCCTATAACCACCCCTCTCAAAAAAAAAAAAAATTACAGCCGAAGTTTATGAATCCATTGGTTTAATTACTAACTCCTTAATCAAACTCCGGACAGTTCTAGATGCTACAGGTTGGCAGTGGGTTCTGGCTTTCTGCTTCTGCTTAGTGATATCCAAGATGGAAAATGCCTTTGACAAAAGGGGTCAGATGGGGGAAGGAGAGGTGTGCTTGTGGAAGAAAGGGCATTTCAGAATCTTCATAGGCTCATTTCATCACTCATTCAGGGTAAGGTTCCACTCATGGAATCTCCCTACACTGAGTCAGTGTCTGGTGTGAGGAACAGACTGTGCTATGCATTTGGGGGAGGATATAAAAGAAATAAGTTGTGGACCTTGTCCTTACGGAAATTTATGCCAAGCAGGGAGAAAAAAAAATTCTTGCACATGAAATTACGAACATTTGGGGAATAATATCAACCAGAAAAAAAGAATGCACTCTGTGCCAAACGAGGACTGACAACTTGTCACCATATGTAACATCTTCTGGATGTTTCCGTATGCTCATTTGTTCCACAGGGTTGAGGCTGTTTTCCCCCTCCAGTCAAAAGAATGTTCTCCAAAGCATAGCGTCTTGGGAAGGAGGGAGATGAAAAAAAAAGAGATAAATAAGGAAAGCTGCTGTGAAATGAAAGAGATTTGATTTAGTGAAAAATCCAATGACCTCCCAAAGAGCAGGGCATGATAGCTTATTGAATCCAAAGCCATGGATGAGATCAGGACTTCTCAGTACATTATGAGTTTTATGGTCCCCTTTCATTGGTCTCAATGAACCAATCCCCATGCCTTAAAAATAAAAAGGGGAAATTTTTGAATTCTTTCACTTTTGAGGGTTTTTTTTAATATGCAAAATCAAGTAAAAGTGGAATTGTCTGCCTTTTATGAAGTTGGTCAGATTATGTATAGCCCAGGGGACTGTAAAATTCAGAGTGAGTCTGAGAGTCACTGCAACCTTGAAAATCCCAGGGCCCCTGGGGAGTCTCAGATCCTAGGCGACAACAAACTGACAGACTCTAACGGAGTCTCATTAGCCAGGCATTGGTCTTGTCTAAATTCCTAACTTCTGTGGCTTCGCTTAACACCTTGGTGTTTCTTTTCTGATGCTCTGATGTTTATATCGCACTCTCAACTTATTTTGAAAACATTTGCATGGTGATTAGTTAACCCAACAGACCAATCCTGGGAAGGCAGCCAGAACCGACAGCACCTTAGTAATAGAAAAGCTGAGAATTAAAAGACCCCGAGACCAGGAGCCTGGACCTAAATGGTGCTGCTTTGCCTTAATGAGTGGCCCCAGTACGAATTGAGTAGTGGCCTTGAGTAGTGGCTGAGCTGTTTGAAAACACCTTGAGTCTACCTCATTGTGCTGAAACTCCAGGTGGTCATGGTTGCGTTTTAGCTTGTAATGTTTTGGACAGCTGCCTGTGGGAAGAAAACAGCACAGCCTAGAGCAGCACTGATGTGTTATGGAAGCCTCTCTCATTTACAGTTCTGGCCACGTTCAACACCTGAACTGGTGTGTCGCCCGTGTTGCCCATCTGCTATATGCACATCGCCCGTGAGTTAGAGAGTTTTCTTACTCAGGGCTTTTGTTAAAGGTGCTGCTTTGAAAACTGGGATGATGTTTGCCGGGGGCTGGGGCAGGGGGCAATGGGAAGTTGTTCTACAGTGGGTACAAAGTCACGCAAGATGAAAACATTCTAGAGATCCGCTGTACAACAGTGCACGTTTAGTGAAGAAGACGGTTGTGCGCACTTAAAATTTTGTTAATAAATTTTTGTTAGGTTAGATTTCACGTTATGTATTTTTTATCACAGTAAAAAAAATATATGGGCAAGATAAATAAATTTTTTGAAAGTGCTGCTTTTTATAGTCAAGGAGCTGGTGCTGAGAGCCTGGTTTAGATGGCTGAGGTCATTGTCTCAGGGGTCTAGGTTGTGTTTGGCTTCCGTTGCGTCATGGTGAAGGTAGCTTCAGACGTGCACATTTCAGGCTCTCATCAGAAGACCCAACACATTAAAAATGAATTCTTGCGCAACCAAAGAAACCCCCAGATTTCACTCTTAAAATATGAGGTACCTAGAATTTTATGATGTCTGTTTTTAGCAGAAGTGATTCTGAGTTAATCATGAGCCTGTGTTTTTATTGATCCCATGGAAGGTGGAGAAATGGGAAGCCTGGGGTTGGGGGTTGAAAAGAAGGAAGACAGGGGCGCCTGGGTGGCGCAGTCGGTTAAGCGTCCGACTTCAGCCAGGTCACGATCTCGCGGTCCGTGAGTTCGAGCCCCGCGTCGGGCTCTGGGCTGATGGCTCGGAGCCTGGAGCCTGTTTCCGATTCTGTGTCTCCCTCTGTCTCTGCTCCTCCCCCGTTCATGCTCTGTCTCTGTCTGTCCCATAAATAAATAAAAACGTTGAAAAAAAAATTTAAAAAAAAAAAAAAAAGAAAAGAAGGAAGACAGACTAACCATGTGCACAGACATGAGGTGGTCTGGATAATGGAGGTTCCCTGAGACTCTGTATGATTCATATGGTCTGTGGCTCCTCTGAAGCTCATAGTCTGAAAGGTTGGAATAGTGTTTTCCCCTTTCTCTAGGCAATTAGGCATTGCCTAAAACCCCCAGGGACTAAAGCCAGCTTCAGGGAATACCCTTCCTGTCACACCTCACGTAATTGCACCAGTGAAGTTTAATTGCACTGCCTTTGGGGGAACTTGTGTAAAAGGCATTGTGTCTCATGTAAACAGGGAGGTGGTTTTGTGTTGTATCGGACATATTCATCTAGTGCCTCTTGCTGCAAGCCTCCATGCTAACTGTGATGGGGGGCATCTAGGCTGAGCCAAGTGGAACTAGATAGCGTGGCCACAGCGGTGGCTTGCGACATCTGGGCAGGTGGTCTGGAGCTCGCCAACTTGCCTCACAGCTCGGGCCCTGCAGCCTATATTGGTGCTAACGGTTAGTTTGAAAGGACGGAGTGTCAGAAGTGGCCTTTCACCTTCTGTACGTCCAGGGGCTCGTGAGCTGATAGAGAAGCGCTTTCAGTCTTGAGTTTGAGACTGGCCACCTGCCCAAGGACCAGGCAGGAGAGGAGACTCCCTCATTCTGGTAACGTTACCCTGAGTGACCTGTGTAGCTGTGGCCCTGGTGTGAGTGCCTGTGTGGGCACCTGGCCGGCCAGGGCTGGCTCCTGGAGAGACCTGAGGTCTTGCTGGGGGTGGGGTGAGGGGTGAGGGTGCAGCATCGCCTCTCCTGCCTGCCTCCACCGAGGTCCTCATGGACCAGCATCAGGGGCCAAGGACGTACAGAACCTTTCCAAGGGGCTGGCGAGGGCAGGGATAGGACTCCCGGGCTGCCACCACCCGCCCTTGTCTCTGTCGCACACAGGTGAGCGCCGTGGGCTATGGGATGGATGAGGTGGAGCAGGACCAGCATGAGGCCCGACTCAAGGAGCTGTTTGACAGTTTTGACACGACAGGCACCGGGTCCTTGGGACAGGAGGAACTCACCGACCTTTGCCACATGTTGAGCTTGGAGGAGGTGGCCCCAGTGCTCCAGGAGACGCTGCTTCAGGACAACCTCTTGGGCAGGGTAAGGTCTGGGGGAGAAGGCAGACAGCGGGAAGTGGGTGCAGCTTCTGTCCGGGGTGGGGGTGGGGTGCAGAGCACGCGTGTTGCAACTTGCTTCTAACATCCTGGCTGTGTGTGCCCCTAGCTGTTAACCTGATAAACAGAAAAAAATGTAATGGGTGGGACCCGGCAGTTGTGGTTTGCTCAGGTGGTGAGGGCCCGCTTGAATTTGTGCTCTGGAATAAAGGTGTGCCCTGAGCTTCCCAGATGAAGAGAGAGGGAAAAGAGGCAATAAGAGCATGTTTTCCAACTCTTGTTCGTTGTGGATCATTTTGGGGACTCTCTATTCATCGTTGGGGCAGAGGGAGGGGACTGAGATTTCCCTCGAAGAGAAAGAAAACGTAGCAAGAAAATTGCCGCTCACAGGATGAATAGATTGCTGTTATGACTTTTACTCCCAATAAAGCTATTTCTTGTGTTTCTGGGGTGAAGTATTAATTAAACCTTTCACCTAGGAAATAAGACAGGAGGATAAGTAAATACAGTGCAGGTTCATTTAAAACCCAGCAGGACTTGCTTCCAGCAGGGATATGCATGTGTGCCGATGTTAACTTCTGCATTTGACAACAAATAGTCATGTCCCCACAGATCAAGTGACAGAAATGAGTAGGAAGTGAGAAGGGGCCTTTTTTTTTTTTTATATATCTCCTGCTGTTAGTGGAAAGGGTGTTTGATCTGTCTTGACCTCATATTGCCTTCAATTTTTGTAATTATAATTAAGAGCATCATTTGTATGGCTTTGAGTTGAGTCTTGCTGCTGATTTTTGGAATGGATGAGAGGAAGAAACGGGCATTGCTTTTTGAGCTCTGTTGTCATTGATGATGCTTTGTAGACAGTGGTTTTTATCATGTGTAAATTGAGGAAGGAGTCATGAAGCTCAACTTTATTCCGGTGACTGAATTTCTTTTTCTTCATTTCATTTTCGCTGTCTCTTAGATGACAAGTTGGGTAAGTGACCTCAGATACAGTAGGATGTATTGACTGTCTGTGACAGGAGACAGATGGGAGTAGTGATCACCCTGAAATTAATGTACAAAGGATGCTATTCCCAGGGGCTTGGCACTATGAACATCATGTTTATCAGGGTTCACACTTAAAGAAAAAAAATGTGAGGTTGTTGTTTGTTTTACGAAAGTGAAACCCATTCTTGGCCACTCTTGGGGGAGGGATTAGCTGCCTGTGAAAACATGTGGTCCCTAAAAAATGCTAAAAATCTTGCTGCTAAAGTCATAGAATTGGGAGGTTTGAGGATGAAATCATTTGTTCCTCATTCATGTAACGCGCTCAAATGTGTTTTCATTCTGTCTCCATCTCGGACACCTTGGGGAGCTAAGGGAGTAGCGTTTCCCACTACTGTGGTCCTTGGGGATCTCAGCCCTTTTGTTGTATAAGGAATAGCACCGAGAGTGGATGTGTTTCAGTGCTTATTAAAGCCTGAGAAGAACAGATACAACCTAAGGGTTCCTGGAGAGGTTGTCTCCGCATCAGCATAAATACAGATCCCTCTGCTGTGCACAGATTGTACCTTAGCACTTACACAGTTTGCTCCAGATGTTGTACATCTTTGCCCTCGTTCAGCAAACTAAAACAGGGGAGCAGTTATCGATTGATTTGTTAACAACTTGACACGATCAGCCTGCTTTTTACGTTTGCTATTTGCCTGTGAATAATGAATACCTAAGTGGTCTGTAGCCTGATATTTACTTAGTGAGCCAGTGATAAAAGTTAAATAGATGTATGCATATTGATTTCACGTGGGAGGTCTCTGGTGACTGTCTTGAGAGCAGGGTTGGCATGAATTAATGCACTACCGTTCGATTTGCATTTTTTATGAAACTGAATTATTCTCCTCAGATGATCACATAAACTTGGCCATATGCTGTTAAGATATTCTATATAGTCTATAGTTTTAAGTTATAAGGAAAAAATTCCTTAGAATTTGCTGAATAATTCTAAGTGCTAACACCTTCTTGAGATGTTGAGTACGGATTGTAAGTTGTAAAATTGTAAGTTGTTTTCAATGCCAATCATCTTTCTTCTCTTTAGATGGTAATTGTAGAAAAATGTATAAGGCTTAGGAATTTGGTTTAACAAGGAGAAAGAAATAGTAGCATGACAAATCTAAATATAGTCATTAATTCAACAAATATATATTGTGTGTGTCCTACATGTTAGGCATTCTGCTAGTCTGTGCAACTTATTTATGTTTATCATAGACTAAGGTTTTCCATTAAATTGGTTTTTGGATACAGTAGTATCCAACAGTTTCCTGCATGCCTAGGGTTCAAATGTATCTTTAAATTTTAATGAGTGTAATTTTTAAATGAAACAAAACTTCCAAGTTTACCTTTATTGGAATTGGGCTGAATTGGTCATTTTTTTTTTCTTGAAAAAGGAATAAGCTAAAATGCATTGTTTTCCTCAATATGAATATTTTCTGTTTCTTTTTTATTTTAAAATCCATCTGTAATGAATTCTTGGCTTTTCTTTTTTAAGCCTAATGTTTCTTTTGACAGTTGTTAAGGAAAGTAACTGAAATTGACTTGCCATTTTCACGCCATTTTGCTACTAGGCCATTCAACCCTTTCAATTCATCTATCTGATCTTGCTTTATAACTTGAAGCCATATTCCCCTGAGCATAGTGCTTACTCTGTAAGTGTTTGCAATGCCTGAGGATTGTGGATCACTGATTTGAAGGAAGGCAGGACACTGCTGGTAAGGTGTTTCCTGCTACATAATCAAAAGAGCTCCATCCATAGCTTTGTCATCAGTGAAGCACCTGTCAGGTGGGTAGGAGCCCAAGACAAGGGACTCCTGAAGACACTGAAGAACTTACAGTCTGGTCGGGTAATGTGCCTGGCAGGTGAATAGTCCTGGGAGCAAATACATACTACAAACATAGAAGAAAACAGAGCAGCATTAGCTCTTAAATTGAACCAAGTTTTCATCCTAGCAGTTGATATTGGCCACAGGTGCTTCCTGGCCTTTTTGTTTCTTAGAAATGAAATGTTCTCATATGCCTTTTTCCTTTATTAGTAATCAGGATAGAAGTATAATTTACCTTGGTTTTATTGAAGGTGTTATTTATATAGTTTTAAAAATGCATTTTCCTTTACTTATGGAATATAACAACTTTGAGACAAAATAGCCCCCTGAGGTTCTGAGGCGTTTCCTTCTATACTTGCTGATACTAACCTGGATGCTGAAGTGTTCTATGTCTTTGGCACTCTTTAGAATCAAAACAGGCCACCTGGTAGCAGAACTTACCAGTGGCTTCCAAAGAGTCCCATAGGTGTGTGGACTTTGTTCATCAAAGGTGCTTTGAAATTTTTAGTTTTAAGATCTAATAGCTTTACAAATATATAATTAAACTCAGATTTCCCATCTTTCATTTTAAAGTGCTTGGGGGAGTCTTTTATAAATATCGTGATTAATTTCATATGGTAGACTTGCTTGTTTGTTTCCAGTTCATTAAAAGCTTTTTAAAATTTCCTTCTCTTATACATATTTTAACCATTCGAAAAGTAAATCAGAAATACAGAAGTACTTTCTGGCAGTGATTATTTGGACTTGTTCTCTGTGTGCAAAATTACACTTGATCATCAAATAGTGTCTATTTATAACTACCTGGTGTTCATCCTCCTGTTTCATATTGATCTGAGGCTTTTTGAATGCATTGGAGGAAATGGTGGAAACATTTCTCATTGCTCTTATTAAATGTCTGGACCTTTGCTGTATCTTACTGTTTATTTTTTATTTATTTATTTTTTTTTAATTTTTTTTTTCAACGTTTATTTATTTTTGGGACAGAGAGAGACAGAGCATGAACGGGGGAGGGGCAGAGAGAGAGGGAGACACAGAATCGGAAACAGGCTCCAGGCTCTGAGCCATCAGCCCAGAGCCTGACGCGGGGCTCGAACTCCCGGACCGCGAGATCGTGACCTGGCTGAAGTCGGACGCTTAACCGACTGCGCCACCCAGGCGCCCCTGTATCTTACTGTTTAGCCACCATAGTTTAACCTGAAATGGTGAGGGATGTTTTCTGATTCCCATTTTGTCTTATGACCCTGTGTAGATCATCACTCCTTTCTTTTACAACCATCTCTGTTAAGGTTGACTTGAACTCCTAAGGGTCTGTGGTTCCCATTTTTGGACAAGAAGAGAATCTGATTAAGAGGCTGCAAGATTTACTTCTGTATTAATACTTTGTTGTCAGACTTATTGCAAAATTAACTTTGGTTTTACGTGCTGTGAACCTTGAGCCTCTCAGAGGTATTTAGTCTGATGGGAAGATCTTTGGCTCCCAACAAGAGGTGGGAAAAAGTGCTGAAAGACTGTTCTCTTCTACCTGCTTTATTTCAGTAATGACTGTCTCTTTCTCTGGAGAAAGTATGGTCCAGAAGGCTGATCCGATTTCTGCAGTATTCCACTGATACTCTTATGAGTAACGTCTTTTCTGGACAGAGGGGACTTACCGTTCTTTTGTGTCCGTCACAGATTTTAGACTTCAGTGTTGACCTGTATGATAAAGAAACCTTAGAAAGAGAACTTGGAAAAGTACATTGACCCATCCAAGGTCAGGCAACTCAGTGGAAGCAGCAGCAGGATAGGAACCCAGATTTCCCCATCCCTGAGTTTGAATACACGTTTTCACAGCCTCCTTGGATTCCAGATATGCAAGAATGAATCTCATTCTCCACGCCCCTCTCATCACCACTACTACCACATCAAGACAGTATAATATTAGAGCACAGTCTTTGAAGTCAGACCTGGATTCAAGTACTGATTCTTGCCCCTTTCTAGCCCTATATGGCTAGGAGTGGAGAACGGATTTGCTAGAAACTTCTTCTGTGTGGCGATGGTTGCATCCATCTCCATCTGTAGGTGGGTCCCCTTGGGTCAGTCTTGGAGTATGACTTCATACAGTTGCTTTAGGTTTGGACTTGTCTTTTTTTTTTTTTTTTTAAATTTAAGTTTATTTATTTTGAGAGAGAGAGAGGGAGAGTGAGTGGGGAAGGTACAGAGAGAAAGACAGAATCCCAAGCCCCGGATGTGGGGCTCAAACCCACAAACTGCAAGATGATGACCTGAGCTAATATCAAGAGTTGGACGCTTACCCAACTAAGCCACCCACGTGTCCCGTGGACTTGCCTTTTATGATGGGCAATGGGCTTGCCCCTCTCCACATTGCCCCTGTCCACATTATCTATAGTAAATGATCAAAATCATCTGAATGCTTTACTAGAATAAAACATTTCACAACTATTTCTTTCTTAATGAAACGACATCTCTTTGTATCATTTCTCTTTTGCATAATGCTGTAAACATCATTTTCCTGCACTGTGTCCTTCTGAAGAGTCCATATTTCTCTACGCGATTCAGCTAGCATTTAATGTTTTGAGTGTTCTTCCATCAGTTTCCCTGTGTATTGCTAGATACGAACCTCCTCTGTGTGATGATAGTTACACGGGCCTTTGTCTCATTTAATAAGATCACTTGGTTCAACACTTGGCTTGAGTTTCTCATCCTGGGTCTGTTTGTACTGCATACATGTGGAAACTGTATGTATTTGATCTCCATGATTGTGTAAGATGATTTTATGCAACGTTAGGTTCCTTATTCTACTTCCTGTTGCCGTTTTTTTGTGTGTGCGGTTTGAAGTAACGTTTTTTTCGTATGTGATACTTACTTTATTTTTGTCAGAAAGGCAAATTATGTTTCTAAAAAAGCATTCGTATGAAATTTGGAAAGGAAAGATGATGTGAATTTCTATTATGTGCTGGTGACACATGACAAAAAAAATCAGATTTGACTAGTCTTCCCATTAATTTAGTGTAAATGTCATGTGTGTTTTTAGTCTGTCATGTAATTTTCCCATTGCTGCAAACTGTCCTTTGAGGCATACAAGATATAGGAATGCTTGTAAAATGAATGGCAGCAATTATTATTCAAATGAGGGGGTGCCAACCAGGGGAAGCATGGCTTGGAGGCTTGTTACTGTGTGAGGTTTAATTGCATTGCATATTTGTGACGATTTCTAACTTTTAACGTAATGCAATAGTAAAGCTCCCTTGGAGGAGAAAAATGGTACTTACAAATTCCAGTTACTGAACTTAGTGAGCCCGCTGATGCACATTTCTTTACAATAGAGGGCATTTATTAACGTTTTGGTTCTGGGATGTGCCCTAAGGGGCTTTTCCACCACATCAGTATTCATGAGCATTGTCAGAAAATAGCAGTCACCTGCCTCTATTAGAGAACTGTCTTCTTGGAAGATGTGGAATTTACTGTTATTTAAAGTGGAGGGTCCAGTGTCTCTATGCCCTGGCAGGAGGGAAAATAAGATCGGTTTAAGACTTAAGGCTGCTCCAGTTGTTTTGATCAGCTTGCCACGTTTTTGTTTTTGGATTTCTGGGTGTGTGTGTGTGTGTGTGTGTGTGTGTGTGTGTGTGTGTGTGTAAGAGGTCCATCAGATAGACACTGTTAGATTATGAAGAACCTCTGAGTTAATCAAGTTTAGTCTTTTATAGCCCCTTTTTCTTTAAAAAAAAAAAATGGCTGATTCAGTTAGGTCTGTTTTGGAAACTGTTAAGCTCTGCCTGTGAATATCTCAGAGAAGCCAAATGTCATAAAAATGGTCTCTCCAGCTTGTCTTTGTGTCTCTCACAGCACTCACCAGCTTCTATCTTGTAAGTGCTAATCAACTTTCCTCTCTTCTTTCCTCTTCTCCCCTCCCACACTCAAGATTCTCCTCCTGACCTTTCACCCCCTGGAGCCCCAGTGCACTGTTTTACACTGGCTTTGTGTAAAGTTGGGGATTTGATGTGGGGCAGTTTAGGGATTTCCCTGAGAGGTCAGAGAGTGAAGCAGGTCTAGGGCAGGAGGGCTGCCAGGCTTTGATGACTCCAGTCAGAAGTCCTGGGTTCACCAGGCAACCCCAAAACTTCAAGACGTGAGGCCACCAGCAAGGCCCATGCCTTTTTTGTGCTCTGCCTCCTCAATTCCAAGGGCACATGCCTGCCTTACCTGGCTCATGTGGATGTTGTGAGATCCAAATGACGAAATGCCCAGGAAAGAAGGAACCTGCAATAATACACCCACTCATCTAGTGTTATCCAGGATCTACATTAATGCAATTTTCTGATAACAGCATCTCTTACCCCATTTAGTAACAGTCTTACATAACCTTTGGGGATTGCAAACATTTTGTTAAAGTTTTGCCCTGTCAAAGAGGATATTAAACAGCATAAGATTATTCTTTTTTTTTTTTTTAAAGTTTATTTATTTTTGAGAGAGAGAGAGAGAGACAGAGCATGAGCAGGGGAAGGGCAGAGAGAGAGGGAGGCACAGAATCCAAAGCAGGCTCCAGGCTCCGAGCTGTCAGCACAGAGCCCAACATGGGGCTTGAAACCACAAACTGCGAGATCATGACCTGAGCCGAAGTCGGACGCCCAGCCGACTGAGCCACCCAGGTGCCCCAGCATAAGATTATTCTTGATCATTTAAAATCTTCTTGGTCTATCAGTTATTTGTCTACATTATAAGAGCAATACTCTCAGCCTTTGTTTTGTGGCACATAGATACTTTTCTCAACACTAAATAAATAACCCCAGCCTATTAGGTTTTTTAGTGTATGTCTTCTCTAACAGTTGGTAGAGTTTTTAAGACAAGGTTTTTTAAGTTTAAAAACTGTATTTTTGTCTGAGGAAAGATAGTTAACGTCTTTACTCAATCCCAAGATGTCAGTAGTTACTTCTCTTAGTACTTCACCTCAGAGTGCTCCTGTGTCTTATTTGCTGCTTCTAATCTATAGTGGTCTGGGAAGCAGGAAAATAAGCTTATAATAAATCAGGTAGAGTGAGAATAAATAGCTCCGGAGCTGGTTCTGTAGCATTTTCTGTGAGCAGAGTGTGTGGGCTTTTCCATGCCTTCCTCAGCTTTGGACATCACTTCTTTGTTTTCCAATTGTCTGCTGCTTGATTGTCTGATAAGCCATCTCCATATAAATGAGGTTTTACTGTCTCAAAGGTCGGTTTGTTTGTATGAGGCTAACTATCCCTTAAATATGGTGTAACAAAGTCTTGGAAGTTGATGAGAATCAACGTCCAGATTGTAGGTATCTTGGTCATTTCTCAGGGTGAGAAATTGAGGTACATAGACTCCTGGTGACCTTCATGGCCCATACTCCCTGAATTGAACTATGTAGGGACAAGATCCAATAACCTCTCTCAAAGCCCAGACCCAGCAGAGACCCAGAGGTGAAGTAGATAGGACTTGAAGTTCTCAAGGCAAGCACTTCCCTTTTCTGTTCAACTCATAACTGTGTCAAGGAGAGGCCAAGGTTTCATTCAAGTCATTCCCATCACTGTCCTAAGAGAGGAGAAACCCCAAGCTGAGGTCCCTAAGCACAGCAAATTGGATCGGCTTCTCTGATGTTGGGCAACTGCCCAGATACTGGCAGGGAGGCAAGATCCCTGCTGTCACCTCCGCCACTGCCACTTGGCTGTCACGGTCACTTTCAGGGCCAGTTGCTTTGCTTGAAAATGTAGCCATTTCTCTGTAAAGCAGGGGAAACAGTCACCCCATATAGCTATTAGAGTATTAACTACCACTTACCAAGTAGTTGATAAGTTACCCTGGAAGTTCTAGACCCCTTATGTAACTCTCATTTTGACTTCCTAATGCCTCTGTGAGGGAGGTGTTACTATAAATAACATAAAAGGCATGCAATGCTTTTCACACAGTGGCTGCCTGGACCCCCTGTGACATTTCCTGAGAACATGCACTCCACGGCGGCAAGGTCTCTGTCACTCTTGTTCACTGCTCTGTCAGCAGAGCTTAGGACATTGCCTGGCCCATAGCAGCTGCTCAGTAAATATTTGCTGAATGAGTCCTAAACTTTAGTTGTTAGAGATCCCCATTTTTCTATATGAACAAACTAAAGCTCAGAGAGGTATAGTAATTTAGCCAGTTCACAGCAGGCAGTAAGTGATTGAGGCAGGGTCGGAACCTGGACCCAGCTGGCTCCAGCACAGAGCCTGTACCCCAACCCTCCTCCTGCCCCCCGCCCTGTGAGGAAGGAATGGTTCCAGTAGGAAGTAGTAAATGCCTGGCCAATGTCCATGGGCAGGAGAGCTCTTGGGTCTGTGTGGTTTTGAACTGGCTGCTTGGGAAGATGGCCTTGCCCCTGGGAACGGGAGCCAGGATGCCACAGTGCCTGAAACCCGTACTCTGACTTTGGGACAACAGCAGGACCTGGCCCTTTCTCCTCCTGCAGGCTCTGCAGTGATTTGTCTGCTGTGAACCCTAATTAGTATCGCTTACATTTCTGCAGTGTCTTCACCTTTTCATTGATTGCACGGCCCTGGCTCTCTAGCAGATGTCCTGCCTCCCTTGGCGGATTTCTGCTCTGGCTCCATAGGGTATACTGATTTTTAGTCTATACCATCTAAAGGGAGATGATTTTGGAAAGTAATTTGGAGTGATCAAAATGGTTGTGGTAGAAAAATCACACCTACTGTGGGACAGTATGGTAAATTGCATAGATAAGACATAGGATTTTTTCCTCCATTGTTTAGATAACTAATGAGGTTTGCTACTTTTCCCAGTATAATTCGCCAAGTGGTTTTTATCTGTCACTCATATTTAAACTTCTAGACAATGTTTTGTAACGGTGTCCAAAGAGACCCTTAGCGGCACAAATTACAAATTTACCAACTTTGAATTTATGTATAGGCTTCTGTGTTAATAGGTGCCACATCATCGAACTAGAATTACCGTGAGAAGGAATACCATCTTTCCCTTCTACCCCACGGTGAGGTCACATAAATTTAAATTATGGAAGAATACACTTGGCCATCAAGAAAACTGTTTTACCCCTTTAACCAAAGTATTTCCCCAATTCTAACTGAATATTTACTTAAATAAAACTCATGTTCTTTCATCCTTCTATCAAGGTAATTGTATTTTTAAGAATTCAAGACAAAGCTTCCCAAGGTTCTTTTATTCTTTGGGTTTGCTATTGATTTCTATTTGTTTATGGAGTCACAGGGGCCTTGGGAGATAAATATTATATACCTGCCTCAGGCAAGACTGTATTCAAGTCACCCTCAGATGATAGCTCACCCTCTTCTAGAATGTCTTCAGGGATGAAAGCATCTTTGGGGCATTGTTACAATGGATCATTTACTTGGGAAGTTTTTCCTAATGTCTAACCTAACATCTTTCTGTTGTGGTCTTGTTCAGAAAAATAAAAGGAGTTGAGTTCAAAACGTATCTTTTTCTGAGTGTATAAAGAGGGTTTTGCTATCTAGCTTTACCCCTCGGGGTTGAATAAATATTGATGTTGATGTTAGGGTTTACGACCCGGGGGTGTCAGAAATGATCAGCCCACTTTTCCCTTCAGTGCTTCAGAGAAATGAAGAAAAGAGAACAAAAGCTGTTTGTGACTCACTTCAAGGCTGTCAGGATGCTAACAAACGGTTCTGGTACCTTGAAGATGGATTTGCGTCCTTAAGGCTGTGGAAACTCTTTTGAACTCATTTTTAATTGTTTATTTTTAGGTGCATTTCGACCAATTTAAAGAAGCATTAATACTTATCTTGTCTAGAACTCTGTCAAATGAAGAACACTTTCAAGAATCAGGTAAGGGCACTCACTAACTTTTCTTCTCTACACTCCCCTTTAAAAATTGCCCAGGGAAGAATTTGGGGACTTTGAAGCATGTCTATGAAAGATTTGGGGCATCTGCGTCTTGCAGATTGAGTTATTTTGAGTGACTTGTCTTCTGATATTATCCTAAAAGCCTGGCAGCTGTTGAACACTGAAATGAGGCTTCCCTACCACAACAGTGTATTATGGAAGAAATAATTGGATTGTTCCTAGGCAATACGTCACATGGCGTGGCAATAACTCATTCCTAGAATGGGCAGAGTGAAGCCGAATGGTACTACCTTCATCCGTATTTCCTGTGTCCACGGAAGAATCTGAGTTGGGGGAGAATTTTGCCTGAAAGAAGAAGAGTGTCTAATTTAGAGATAATTTTACTTAGTAGGTGGATAACTTTTTGCTATAGACATTATCATATATTATAATTGATAACATATATCTCAAGTGATAGTTTTGAGGACCACGTTTTCATTTTTCTGTTTTCAGTGTCTAGTAGAAGGCTTCACACATAGTAAGTATTGAATGAATGTTGAAAAATAAAGAACTTACTATTACACTTCACTTAGTTTTTTAAAAAGCACTGTAGATTATAAGACATCGTTTTATGTATCTCCAAAAGAAAAAGTTTTTACCAGTTAAAATAGCAAAATGCCATTGATTGTAGGACATATCCTACTGTCATAGTGTTCAAATCTAGGGTGTGTGTGTGTGCCTGCCTGCCTTTCAGTCTGTCTGTTTTGGGTCGGTGAAATATGGTAAATATTTAAAGGAAAGTCTAAGCAGTGCTGATATTTGTATTACGGTACAGTCCAGTTTTATCAAATATTGGTTGTCAGGCTAGAAATAGGGGTTGCTGTAAATAAGCATGAGGGGATTTTTGGGGTGATGAAATTGTCTCACATCTTGATTATGGTGGTGGTTACAGATTTTATGAGTTTTTCCAACCCACAGAATTGTGCACTAAAAGGAAATTTACTCGATGTGAATTACACCTAGATTTTTAAAAACCTGATTTTAAAAAAGATAACATAGAAATATAGTCCAGTTTTTGAAACTGAGGAAAAATCATTAACATTTTGTCACTACAAGGAGTCATTCAATGTGACCTATTTAGATAAAACACAGATGGGAACTCATTTCTTATCTTCACTGGTGATCTAGTTCTCCATCATACCTTCTGGAATGCTCAAGATTTGTGTCATATCTGTGAACATTGTGTTTACCGGTGTTTTGGGTTCTGGATCGAACATCCCCTTTCTGCGTATAGTACCACCCCAAGGAAGGTTATCGTCAACTCTGAGGCTTGCCAGAGCTCTCTAGAAGCCTACAGTGAGCCTGTGGGGGAGGTTATTGCCTTCTGGAGATTTTCCAGACTACTAATAGAATTTCAGTAGATGACCACTGCTGGAACATGGGCTTTTGTTCTTACGAGGTCTCACATTTTATTGGTATTTTTATTTATTTGAGGTTGTCGGTCATTTTTTTTTAACATTTATTTATTTTTTGAGAGACATAGAGACACAGAGCACAAGTTGGGGAGGGGCAGAGAGAGAAGGAGACACAGAATCCAAAGCGTCAGCACAGAGCCCGACACGGGGCTCGAACTCACAAACCATGAGATCATGACCTGCGCCGAAGTCGGATGCCCAACCGACTGAGCCACCCAGGCGCCCCATGAGGTTGTCTGTCATCTTGATAACAATAGCGCAAGATCTTGGGACCCGGATTAGAGCTTTGGTGACATCTCCACATTTTAGTTAGTAAGAGCCTCCGTAACATAAACTCGGTAACATAAACATTAAGTTTGTGGTTCTTCTGGGTGCTGGTCATGTGCTTTTATGTCGGTTTGGAATGGGCAACTCTGACACTAGTCCGCATGACCTCTTGGCTGCCCTTTCTTCAAAACCTGCATGGTCACCTGCCAGAAGATTGTCATAATAAATGCACAGACTTACGGTGACCCCAGATGTGAAGGGTACCGCCTAGAGTTGTTCGGTGCTGGGATCTAAATAATAGGATGAGGAGGCGGACAAAGGCTGGCCTAGTTTGCCAGTAGCTGGGAAGTAACGTTGATGAAGCTAGCTCCAGATGCTGGTTTCAGAGTTATGTGTGTGCCCCGCTGCCGTGGAGGTCAAGACCATAATTTGGACGGGTCTTTCAGGACAGCGCCCAGAAGAGATCTCGATGGTTTTGCTGTGTGCCACATGCTTCGGGTAGGCTGTAGCAAACCCTCGTTACAAAGCTGCCCCAGATCGGTGTGAGGGAGTGGCAGAGTACTTATCGATAGCAATGTATCCAGCATTTACGGGACCTCCCTAATGTTTGGCCTGGTGGGATAAAATCTAGGATTGAGCCAGTGCCGTAAAGGGCATTTTATCTCAGAGGAGGCAGTGAGTCAGCGCTTCCTCCCACATTCCCTGCTTTGTTCCTGACATCTCTGCTTTTTCTGTCTTTTGCCCGTCTCTCTCTCTCTGGCCTTTCCAGTTGTTCTCGGGGATCATGCAGTTCTTTGCACTGAAACGTGCTCCCACCCACTCTAAAATGTGATTCAACCCCCACAGGCAGACTGGCTTGGCTGGTGAGAGAGAAAGAAGGTTCCGGACTCAAATGCAGTATCAAGAGGCCGTCTCAGTTCACCCCCACCTTCCCCTTTATGAAGATAACTATCACCTAAATCATAGACCGTATGATTGTAGGGCTGGAGAAAACACTGACAGCTTATCGTGAGCACCTGGAGGCCCAAAGAGGCACATTGCGTAACTGAAGTCTCACAGATGGTGGCCCAGGAGGATGCTGAGGGGCTCACCAAGGGACTCCCCCAATCTAGGAAGCATGTTAACCCCCAGTTGGATGAGCTGGGGGTAAACCCAGTTCTCAGTCAGTGCAGTATGGCCAAAAAGATTCTGACAAGTGGCCAGAGTCAGCAAGAAGGGGAGGAAAAAAAACAAGTTTCACCTGATCATTAGTGACAGAAATACCTGTGTCTGCAGCATTATTTGGCTTTTCAGTACTTGTACATTTGTACGATAAGGGCCAGACCTGTGCTATTTTTGTTTTGTCTTTTGAACTCTATGGACCAACTAGACTTTGAGAGAAAAGATTACCCTTAAACTGTGGAAGGTGACCGAAAGAATAGGGCCACAGTGCACAGCCTTTGAAACAGAATGGGTCATGAGTGGAAATTTTATAATACCTAAGATTTTCTAAGTTATACCAGATGCTGTACCAGACTATCCCATAGAAAATCCAGCTTGATATGGCAGAAAGGCCCCTGAGCCAGCAATGATAAAATACTGGCTCTGCTTTTCTAATTGGGTGGCTTTATATGTCACAACCTTTGGGGTCTTTGGTCACCTCATGTGGGAAAGAAGTTGTACTGGAAAATACTTAAACTCCGTTCAGCTCCAAGATGGAGTCGTGTTGTCTCTGAATATCTAAATGACATCTAAATTTATGGAAAAGGCTAGCTTTGCTTTTCTGTCAGATTTTACCTAACATAAATCGACATTACAAGGTTCTGCTTGCTAAGGGCAAATGCCCAGTGGATTTCATACCTTCATATTCCTCTAATAAAAGGCAGTTATATATAAATAAAAACGAAGCTATCTTAGAATTTGAGGGGAGATGGAATTAAGTCATTATTTCCATACACTTGAGTTCTGCCATTTATAATGTCTCTGAGGTACAGTTTCCTTTTTTTTTAAATTAGCGTGATTTTTCAAATTAGATGATTTGTAGCATCTTTTTCCTCTGATAATTTATGATTCTAAGACTCTTAGGAAAAAGCTTTTTTTTCCCCCTAAGAACACCACCACCACAGTGAAAACTGCTGCCATTCAGATAAGGACAGAAAAATGGATTGGGGATATAGGGAATTGTTTACAAATTCCTAACTGATTAACATCACCAGTGACATAATCCCTTCCTATCTACGTGTACAATTTAATTTTTAAATTATTTTCCTGGAATAAGAGAGGGGCAAAAACCTAATTATTAGTTACTTATTCAATTTGCTGTGGCTTTGGATTATAGGATTTTTGTGATGGAAATGCTGGCACAGGCTCCAAGCTATACGGCATCGGCATACTGTCTGGATCTGCTCTCCGGAGATTTTGTCCTTGTTCAATGCATCGCGCATTAGATTTCTGTTCAGTGGAAGATGTTAGCATCATACAGGAGGAAGCCCTTTCTTTCCCTGATAGGGTTAACGTAAAAATCTTCCCTTTGTTTACTGGCGAGGGAACACTCGGATCTGGAAAAGCCAAATCGTTAAGAAAATAAGACTATGCGTGGTTATGGGGCAGGTGATTTTTTTTAAATAAAATTCTTAATTCCAGGAGCTGCCCTAATGTCATTATTTTTCTTACACTTTGAAGAAGCTATAGATGTGATAAACAGATAACTTTTCATTCACTGAGCAAGTGTGCACTGAAGCAGGTCTTCTGGCCAGGCCCCGGGCTAGACCCTAATTTGCAGCGATTAAAGATATGTGTTTGCAACTGTCTTTAGAGACCTTGGGCCCTGCACTGATGTCTGACTGAGGGCCCTGCTTTTAGGAGATATAGGCACCAGTGACCCACCCATTGTGCTTGGTTGTTCTTTCTCTGGTTGTTACAAAATACTCAAATAACTAAGGATTTAGTTCCCTGTTTCCCTGGTGTCTGTGAGATGCTAACGCTGAGGACCAGAAAATTTTTCCAAAAGTTAAAAGCAAAATAAAACCACTACCATCACCACCATCAAGAAAGGAGTGGAGTCATTTCATAAGTTAAGAGAGAATTGGAAACACTCAGGCCCACTGGTGGTCATACAAAATGATAAGATCTTATTGGAATCATATCAAACAATGAATGGGCACCAAAAGCTGTAAAAATGCCTTTGGCTAATGAATGCAGCTCTCAGATTTTTATGCTGTGGAAATATTTATGTATGTGCACAAAGATGTGTCTATAAGGATAGTCATTTAGAGTAGTGGGAAAAAAATAAAGTAGTGGAAAAATATATATCAAGCATAAATATTTGATAATGTATAGTTAGACAAATCGTGTTGTATCTGTAATCACAGAACAAATAGCAATTCATGTGTGCTGTAGAACACTTGTGATGATTTTATGAAGAGTATGATGATTTTGCATGTACTTTGTTTTTACTAAGGGTAAGAAGGCATTCTTTTTTTAAATTTTTTTTTTTTCAACATTTATTTATTTTTGGGACAGAGAGAGACCGAGCATGAACGGGGGAGGGGCAGAGAGAGAGGGAGACACAGAATCGGAAACAGGCTCCAGGCTCTGAGCCATCAGCCCAGAGCCTGACGCGGGGCTCGAACTCACGGACCGCGAGATCGTGACCTGGCTGAAGTCGGACGCTCAACCGACTGCGCCACCCAGGCGCCCCAAGAAGGCATTCTTTAAAAAAATACATGTGTTGGGGCACCTGGGTGGCTCAGTCGGTTAAGCGTCCAACTTCGGCTCAGGTCATAATCTTACGGTTTGTGGGTTTGAGCCCTGTGTTGGGCTCTGTGCTGACAGCTCAGAGCCTGGAGCCTGCTTCAAATTCTGTCTTCCTCTCTCTCTGCCCCTTCCCCACTTGCGCACGCTCTTTCTCTCTCTCTCAAAAAGAAATAAAAATTAAAAAATTTTTTCTTTAATTAAAAAAAGCATGTGTTGTGCAAAAACCAAAATACTCATGTGAACAAAACAGTTTACTAAGGAGTTGTACCAATGTTTTAAGTTTATTTCCACTCCAGAGTCCGAGAAGATTTCCAAAGCAGGGACGTGAAAATGATACGAAGTATAGCAAATTGGTGTGTCCCTCTCATCTCAATCAGCCCCATTGATAAAGGGGAAGGAGGTGACAAGGAAGAGAAAGTTAGAGCAAGAATGAAATGGAGGTGGTTCCACTTTCTGAGATGACGGATTCGATAACATCATTATGCTTGTGCCACTAATCTTGCCCGATACAAAAAAAATGAGGTCGGAAAAGTTTGCTGTGGGTTTGGGGGCTGCAGTGGTCCTGCCCACCGGCCCCCCAGCCACTGCTGGCTCACAGATGTCTGGGTGGGGGGACTCACTGGGGTGTGTCTTCGTCCAGGGCAGGAGCCACCTGACAAAAGAGTGACCTTGTCCCACCTAGCCCCTGTTTTCTCTTCCTCCAGATAAGTAGACTAAGCCTTCATGACATTAAGTACTCCTCATCTTTTTAACAACTGAGGGTTTGAGTCCAAGTCTGTTTGAATCAAAGCCCAGGTTCTTTCCATGAATGCCCTGGGAAGCATTACAGTCCAGCTGGGTAGGTGATTCTAACATGTAAAATGCTTTTAGAAAAATGTGACCATGACCATTAAGTCAGGAGCTATCGACAGTACGAGTTGTGCTAAATTCGTAGAAGCAAAGGTTCCATGAAGGTTGTGCCAAGCGGTTACTTGATAGAGATAAGTTTTGAGTTGAACCTGGAACAAAGGGGAGGAATCACTTAAGTGAAATGTGAATCTCTGCCTTCTTCCCCAAAATGGCTCAAGATGCATGCATGACCTTCCAATGGGGATCAGCAGGCTGACATCTCTAGGAGAAGCCTAAGGAAACAATCCTGTCATCATTATCAACTCAAAGAGTTTTTCCTGTTGATCTTGAACTGCTTTAGGGCTGAACAGACCATCTAGTCAGACCACTCAGTCCCGGGGGTTGCCAGCCACACCCATCCACCATTCGTGGGCACCCTTGTGGGGTGCAGACCTTAGCCTCAGAGCTTTCCTCCCAGGCAAGGTTAATCAGAGCCATTCCATTAGCTTTGTGTCCTGAAGTGCCTGTGTTCCAGCAAGAAACTTCCACTCAGATTGGTAAGAATTGACTGGAGACTGCTCCTAAAATTCGGTCACTGCATTCACTGAACACCTAGATGAATGTATGCATCTTGTGTGGGGACTGCAGAGGGAGGGGTAGCTGGGAGCATCGTGCGAGTGGCCAGTGAGCAGCTGCCCCAGAAAGGGCTGTGTATGCACAGAAGTGTGGGATGGTGACCCTGCTTGCTGATGACCTCCCACAGAGGCAGGGAGCACCTTGGGAGGCGGGAGTAATGGCAGATAATGTTCAAGGGCTTTCCTGATGTCTTTATGTTGTTCATTCTCTCTTGGATTCTCTTCTCCCCTTCCCTCCTTGGGATATCCCCCGTTTCACCCCTGTCTTCTTTCCACCACTCCAGCTCACCTCTGTCCTCCTCCTTGGACCCCCACTATACTTTGCTCCTACGTCTCAGTTCCCTCCCCCATCTGTTCCTACTGCTGCCCCTCTCTGTCTTTCCATAGGCCCCTAGATCCCTGCCCATCTTGTCCCACCCCCTCTCCCTTTCCCCATCTGCACATACTTCTGTCCCTCCCTCTACCTCTCCCTTTTTCTCTCCCCCTCTCCTTCTCTTGGTATTGGTCTCCCCTTTAATTCTCTCTCTGCCCTTTTCACTTACTTAGTATCAAGTATGGGGTCATACTCTGTGCAGTCTGCATATAATGGTGTTCACAGGAGCAAGGAAGTGGGGAGCTGCCTGACCGCCCTTTCCCAGGGAAGCTTCTTGGGAGTGCTTGTCCTGAGATTTGCACATGCTTCATTTTTGACTCCTTATTTTTAAATGAGTTTCAGGAATCTGTGAGCTCAGCAGAACTGTAATATGGAGGGCCTCAGACTGGCGTTACTCTGTGCTGAGGGCCTTTGACTTTGGAAGGTGCCGGTGTCTGTGGGAACGATTGTCCAGCCTAACAGAATGGGGCAGGAGGGGAAGTAGTAGAAAGCAAGGGTGTTTTCAAGCAATTTTAAAATAAGAATATCTGGGGCGCCTGGGTGGCGCAGTCGGTTAAGCGTCCGACTTCAGCCAGGTCGCGATCTCGCGGTCCGGGAGTTCGAGCCCCGCGTCAGGCTCTGGGCTGATGGCTCAGAGCCTGGAGCCTGTTTCCAATTCTGTGTCTCCCTCTCTCTCTGCCCCTCCCCCGTTCATGCTCTGTCTCTCTCTG
The DNA here is from genome assembly GCF_028749965.1 of Puma concolor. Taxonomy (NCBI): domain Eukaryota; kingdom Metazoa; phylum Chordata; class Mammalia; order Carnivora; family Felidae; genus Puma; species Puma concolor. The sequence continues at coordinate 50,080,099 of NC_141672.1, forward strand.
TCCCAAAAATAAATAAACGTTGAAAAAAAAAAATTAAAAAAAAAAAAATAAGAATATCAGCACCAAAAAGGCAGAGCTCTCTTCTTCATCCTGTAAGTATCCTCGGTCAGTTTTGGGAACAGGGAGGTTTAAATCAAAAAGCGATCAAATATCCGTCTTATCCCTCAACAGATACAACATGATACTTTGCCCATGGCAGGTGTTCAATAATTAGAAGCTATAAGAATCTACCTGATATTGGAGTGTGTCTTTGCAACTCTCCTGTAACTTCTCCGTGTAAGTGCTGAGGAAGGCGCTCCATCCCAGGTCCCAAGCTTGTGTTTTTGTAAAGAAAGCATTGATGGAATACATGGTGTTTAGGCTTTCCTGTCACCCCTTCCTCTTCCTCTTGGGCCCTCATTGTTTTGCCCTTTGGCTCCTGGGGAGAGCTGAGCCTTCCAAGTGGAGACCTACATCAGGAAGGCTGCAGTCAGTCTGAGGACCACAGGAAAGGGTGCTCTGTACTCCTCAGCTGGAGTTGAAGCAGAGAGGGAGTGGAGAGAGGGGAGAATGGGTGAGTGTCAGAGGTTTACCCTGCCTCCAGCCAGCTTATCCCCTGAGTGGTCCTTCCCACTGACACTGTATTTCAATTTTCCTTTCATTATAAGTGCAAGCCCTTCTGGTCACAAGTCATACATGTGTACAGTGATTCACCCTGGTTCTGGAAGGTGGACATTATCACAGGTCTGGAGTGTCTCTTCTTGGGACAGATGAGATCTGGAGTAAAGAATGTGATGTCTGACCATCCAGTTGTTTGATTTCTGAGACTGGAAGGAACGGTATTTCTTTCGTCTTTTGAACTCCCATTGAGATTCCCCTTCCCACCCCATCTGCTCTGTAGAGACTATCAGTTGCTTCCATATTCCTCTAGCAGTGTTTAGGGGATTGAATCAAGATTTCTCTGTTGTCCCCTACTCATAACCATGTGTTTGGTTTATGGAATAAAACCTGAATCATCTAAACCAAGTCAGGTAGGACTGCTTCAAAGCCACTTTACTATGACTGGTGAGTTTCATAATAAATTCTCTGAGGATGGGGTCCAAGGCACCTCTAGGCAGGCTCAGCTTGTCCTCTTTCCTTGAAAGCTTATTTTTATTTTTGTCAAATAGGAGAAATAGAAAACTGAAAGAAGCAAAAATGACTCCGAAGCTTGGCATCTGGGTAAAATCATAAATAAATGTTCAAAGAAAGAAAACACTGCAAGTTTGGCAGTCCTTTATAGTTTGTATCACTGGCATTTCCTAGCCCTCCTTGGAGCACGTGATTGGAGCAGTCATTTACACTTATGTTAAAGAAATCTATATGATGTAAGCAATTTCATTTCTGTTTTTAAGTTTATTTATTTATTTTGAGAGAGAGAATATGCAAGAGGCGGAGGGCAGAGAGAGAGGGGGGTGGAGGGAACCCCAAGCAGGCACCGTCCTGCCGGGGCAGAGCATGATTGGGGGGCTCCATCTCAGGAACCCTGAGATCATGACCTGAGCCGAAACCAAGAGTCGGGAGCTTAACTGACTGAGACACCCAGACGCCCCATATTATCTGGCATAACTAAAATTGTTCTACAGTGAAACCCTGACATGTGTTAAGTTACATCTGGATGTGTTCGTAAAATGCATCAACTTTGCCCCAGGGCTGCAGTTTTCTAAGTCTCTGTTGGGCGTAAGGATGGGGTTGGACCTTCTTTAATTATGGGGTGTAAGAGGGTGGCGCAGTCGGTTAAGCGTCCGACTTCAGCCAGGTCACGATCTCGCGGTCCGTGAGTTCGAGCCCCGCGTCAGGCTCTGGGCTGATGGCTCAGAGCCTGGAGCCTGTTTCCGATTCTGTGTCTCCCTCTCTCTCTGCCCCTCCCCCGTTCATGCTCTGTCTCTCTCTGTCCCAAAAAAAATAAAATCCATTTGGTGGACTGTTGCTGTGGCCTTTTAAAGGCCTGGTTGAGTTGATAAGGAAAATCATAGTTTTCAAATGTTTAACACAGTAATGACTGTTGACCATGAATGTTCTCTCTGGACCTCCTTACTTTTGCTGTCTTTCTTCACTTCTTATCATGTAAGTACAATGATGCTCATGCTCTAAGGAGAGAAATATGTGAGTGTGTAAGTCAAAGAAGTCACTGTAATTGGTTCAGTTAGTCTAATTCTTTATTGGTCACATAGAAGGTTTGGGAAATGCAGTGTGAGGTAACATTAACACTCCATTTTTTCCTTTGTGCTAACCTCTTTATTCCGAAGAAGAGTGTATACTTGACTAGATTTCGCTAGAAATTGACTTTGTGATATATTTACATTCTGCTAAAGATACTAAAAGCTTGTTCACAATTATAATAATAAAATATAAATAGAAAACTTTAAAAACTCTTGGCAATGCAAAAATAAGTAAAATAAACCCAAATCTCCCAGGGTATCTAATGGCCCATAATCCATTAGTTCTCTTCCTTATTCATATCCCTGCAGGGCATGGGATATTTAGTGGTACATAACTGGGAGACCATCTCATCCACAGGCAGGTTTTGGAGTCAATTACAGTAGGTTTTTTAAGATGGCTGCTTTGTCCCTTTACTCTTTTCCTCCGTAAAAGTGCAGCGCGCAGTGAGAGCTCCTTTGCCATTTCCATCCCCAGACCACGACTGTTCTCACACTGGGAACACGTCATGTTCCGTTTTCTGACGTTGTCAGTTTTTCTTTTAATCTTTTCCAACCCCACCCCCACCCCCATCGTCACTAACGGTGTACCTTGTTGTCTGCCAGTAAAACTTAAGAATGTGTAATAAATTAAGGATGGTTCTACATTGCCTCTTTATCTGACTAGCATCTGTGGGTGTCAGCTGCCAACAAGTAGCTCGGGTGTCTGGGCCGCTCCTGAATACTCACAGGCTGACACACTCTCTCCTGATGAAAGGTACCTTCAAATGTGCATGTGATTTTCAATCTAAATTGTGTATGCTTAAACTCTTCCTGTAAGAGAATCGCTCCACCGAATACAATGACTTGGCTGGGACTTTTTAAAAGCTGGATATAAATATCACTAGAAATTATAGAGCAAGCATAAATACTTCACTCTGAGCTGTGCTGAGCATTTTCAGAATGCTTCGGACCACATCCGTGAAATCTGAGCGTATATCAGAGGAAGGGCATGGGGGTGCGGGGAAGGGCAGAGTTAGTCACACAGGATCGCCGACCTTCCCAGGGAGGCTACAAAGTAATGGCTTAACCCCTCATGTGGTTTCAGTGGTGGTAAAGGAGGGGTTTTGTTCTTTCAGTTCTTATCTAATTGACCACCCTGGTTTTGATGATGTGTGTACATAACCTCATCCGAAAATCTCCATGTGTGAGTTGAGACACATCTTGTTAAGACTGTCGTGTTCAAATAGAATACACGTTATGTTCTCAGACACCGTGCCTTTGCGGATAAGAACTGAAATCAACGCCTTGCTGATCTTTTGTATTTTAATAGAATATTTTATGCTCCTAATTCTGTGCAAGGTGCTAAAAAATCTCTGTATCTAAGATGACACGTGCATTGAGTGAAGTATTTATTCTATTGCTTTAAAGCCATCCGTTGTAGAGAAAGGTTAGTGTGGGGTGGCGGCAATGGCAGCGATGGCGGTGGCGGTGGTGGCGGTGGTGGGGATGGCGGTGGCGGCAATGGCGGTGGCAGTGGTAGTGATGGCGGTGGTGGCATTGGTGGTCGTGAACATGGTGAAACATTGAACCTGAGACATGTTACATCAAAATGCTGAGGTCCTTCTTTAAGGTCAAGAAATAACCCTCCTGTGAGGCGCATTCCATTTTGTTTTGTACAACACCAAACTCATGAAGAGAATAAAAACAAAATGTACCATTTTTCAGTATACAGTTTTGCCTTTACTATTTTATTCTACAGCTTTTAATTTTATAATGCGATCTTGATGCCAGGTTTCATGTAAGCGATGAGCTGTCATTCATTTATTAGGATCTACTGTGTCAGTTTCTTTGTTCTGTCATCCCGCTTGTCTGATGGATCAGAAGGTGGGATGGTTAACAAAGGAGTCACTGAGGTACAGGAGGGGTGCGTGAATACTAACAGTGCTGATATGGTGTTCGCTTTATCATTATTTTCCAAGACTTCCTCTAGCGCGTCTCTTTGTCAGTACGATCTCCCCCTCTCCCTTTTCCCCTCCCTGCAAGACACCAGCTTAATAAACAGAAGAACAAATATGACTCCTTGCTTTATCCTGATCTTAATTCTGTACTTCTAAAGTCAGACGCTTCTGCTGGCATTGCATCTCTCCCGTTGTATGCAGAGATGCGCTCCGGCTGCTGTCAGTCATTCAGAATTAGAAGCTGTGCTCTGCGTCTGACCTGGCGCCTCATATACGCCCACATCCCCGCGCAACTGGCAAACGGTGGTTTATTTTGGGGGCTAGTATAAGAGGCTGTGTCTGACAGCTGTGAGTGTCAGCTAAGGGCTGAGACTGTCATGTAATGTGGCCTCAACTCTTGTCTCCCTGCCTAGACTGTTCACTAGAAGCTCAGCCCAAATATGTTAAAGGTGGGAAGCGTTACGGACGAAGGTCCTTGCCTGAGTTTCAAGAATCCGTGGAAGAGTTTGCAGAGATTGAGCCACTAGATGAAGAAGCACGGCCTTCACACACCCCAGCCAGTGACCGCCACGAGGTAAGGAATTGGACGGGCACATCCATCCGGACCAGAGATGCAGTGACGGACGGATACCCCTGCCACGGTGGTGTGGAAACAGGAGAACTGAGGGATTTATGGCTCTTCTCAGTTACCAGCTACTTGCTAATCTTATTACTTGGCCTTTTGGATATAGATGGCTAATTTTTCTTTTGTTTGAATGTTTTCACCTCTGTTTCAACTTCTGGAGAGCTGACATTTCTGTGCAAGCTTTGTGTTTATATATTTAAAAATTCAGGGGGCGCCTGGGTGGCGCAGTCGGTTAAGCGTCCGACTTCAGCCAGGTCACGATCTCGCGGTCCGTGAGTTCGAGCCCGGCGTCGGGCTCTGGGCTGATGGCTCAGAGCCTGGAGCCTGTTTCCAATTCTGTGTCTCCCTCTCTCTCTGCCCCTCCCCCGTTCATGCTCTGTCTCTCTCTGTCCCAAAAATAAATAAACGTTGAAAAAAAAAATTTAAAAAAAAATTCAGTTATTTTCCTATTTTCTGGGGTCTGCCACTTTGAGCATTTCTTAGGAATATGTCTCTCTTCGTGGCACTGTCATTTTTAGTTATGTAAAAAGCTGCCCCCCCCCGCCACCCCCCAGCAAGCTATAAAACAGCATCTATGGCAGGTAGGAAACAAAAGCAGTGCGCTTAGACGTTTTGGAAGCCGCGCCTTCTCTATCATGGCGGGATAAAGCAGCTTTCAAACTCGGTTCTTGTGGTCTCAGCAGCTGTCATGGTTCTCCTTCCTGGCACCCAGGCCTGCCTGGCCTTCCAGCAGTCAGATGTGCCCACTTCCCTCATCTCCCTTCTTCCCCTTGTACTCATCGCCGTACTCTACCAATGAAGGAGAAGCAGTAACATTTTCTTTATTCTTTCCTTACGGCTCATTTACCAGCATGCCATTTATAGAACATGATTGAAAACGCCATGCTGAGCAAGCTCTAAATATTTCTTGCAAATCCCAGCTCAGACTGGGGATGCAAATATTTCAGATATTAACATAAGCTGGGAAAGAGACAAAGTGTCTCAACCTTCTTAAATAGCCCGTAGATGGTGGTTTCCTGGAGGTGTGCGTGCACGTGTGTGTGCGTGCGCGTGGGCATTCGTTGCTAACACCCGTGTTCAGCTCATTAAAATCCACAGGAAGCTTGCTCCAGTAATGACCCCAGCAGTCAGACATCTAGCATTTTCAGCCTTCCAGAATGCCCACAAACCCAAAGGTAACAGATCCTAGGTACTGAGCAAAAATGAAACCAGTCAGAGTACATTTAGAAGACACAGGACTGGTGGTCTACTGATCCCGACAAGTTTGCACCATAGTTTTAAAGGAATACCTGTCCTCACACCAGAGGTGAAGGAGCAGTGGCAGACATGTGAGAGAAGAAAAGAGGAAGAAAAGCTAGAGAAGAGAGAGAAACTTGCCAAATGGTGTAAGGGTGGCATGGGTGAGAGGTGACAGCTGAAGACAGAAAAGGCAGTGAGAAGCAAGGAAGAGGCGCCTGGGGCCAGCCAGGGGCAGAGGCTACCTCTCTTCTTGAGTTCGGTCAGTTTCTGACCCTTTCTCATGTCCCTGTGAGAATTTAGATAGGGCCCTTTCCCCAATAAAACACATATACTCACGTGCACAAAAATTTTGCATATGCAGTTTCAGAGATGTAAGTAATTTGCATGGTTATTGCAGTGCTCATAATATTTATCTTGCTGTCAGGAAGGATAGCATTTTGTTACATAAAATCTGTTTCATAACCCTGAGTAGTATGGAATGTATCTAAGACACTTCCCTATGGACAAAAAAAAATAAATAAATAAATAAAAATTAAAATATGTCTCAACACTTCTGGGGGTATTTGGTCCTTTTGTTATTTGGAAAACACTTTTAAGTCTAATTCTCCTTTCTCCAACTGCTTTCAGTACCCAAGGCATTATGATTTGGTGCTCAGAAATTAAATGATTACTTATTTTTTTGATAACACAGTTTCTAATTACGATCTTGGGATACCTAGAAAGTTCTTAAGCAGAGCTCTTATATCCTTGTTTTATCTTATCTATGGACTTCCAGTGAGATTTAGTGTTTAAAAGTGAGACTTTAGGCTCCTGTATAAATAAGGATAAGCGTTGAGGCCTGAGTTCAGGCGAATTCTTGCTGCTGTGTCTTAGTGAGAGGGCATGTTGGGAGAACACATTTCACCCCCGATATTCAGCTTTCTTTCTTCTTTCAGAACCTCTTAGGTGGGACCTTTTGATACTGTATATAGAAGCTTTAGTGCTCAACTGCCTTTCACTAGAACAGCAAATAGAGGCCTAGAAGGGTCCTTTCTCTCCATGTCTGTCCACCTTGAAGACCCCCTACCAACCCGACCTTGCGAATCTGTTAGATCTGGCCCCCGAAAGCCTATAAGGGCACTGGATAACCCCCTTTTACCCTGTCTTTTTTTAATTGTTGAAAGTGGACTCAAACTGAATGCTCATCCAGATGCTTTTTTGCCGAAAACTTTAGTGTTTCTGAGCTGAATGGAGTTGTCAGTTTTCAAATCAGTTCATCACTTTAAAAAGTCAATAGTCTCACATGTGACATTTTTGAAGTTGCTGTGGGCAGCAAGGAGGGCCTGTCCAAGCTTTGTGTAGCAGTAGACTGCACACTGCCTTCACAGATACTCAGTCTGGTGGCATAGTTTCCACGGGATATCAGCCTTCATGGCATATACTGTTGTGTCAAGATAGTATTCCTGTTTCCTGGCCAGGTTCCATAGAAGCCTTAGCAATTTACGGCCACTCCGTTGGCCAACACAACTTCACACTCTGGACAGCACGTGCTCGCACCAGAAATCCCCCGGTCTCTTCACAATGCCTGGTAATCTTCCTTATTCTAGAGTGGCTCCCAAATGGGAATGATGGGGAGGAGAAAATTCTTAATGACCTGTGGGGTTTATTCATTAACTTATAAGCATTTCAGAACCTGTCAGAAGTTCTTTACTGTTGGCTTCTTTTTTTCTCTTTTGGCTGCCTGAGGCCCTTTTGTCTCCTGCCCTTGGGTGTTAAGAATTTATTTCTTGGGTATATTTGTTACCAGTGGTTCATACTTCATCTCAGTGCCATTGGGCAGTATTGAAGGACGGAGCAGGGATGGGTGTCTCCTGATGGGAATAATTCGTCAGGAGTAGTCAGCTCCTGAGCCGCAGATGGGCCTTCTTGGTTTTGATTGTGAGTTTCCTTTGACTCCTGGATCCTGGCTCAGGGCAAGGTGAGATTCCTAGCTGGCCTTTGAGTGCGGTTTCTCAGACATGCCAGATTTTTCCTAAAGTGAGTTTAGAATTTTTTGATGAAGACAAAAGGACCTTAACCCGTTGTCAAAAGTTACATGGAGAAGAAGCCTGGCTGTTGCTACCCAACAAGGAGACTAATCTTTGCTCCAGGATCAATCAGTTTTATTTACCTGAGCTCTTGGAGAGGGGTGGGCAGTGGAATGGAATGGGGTCACAGATACCTGCAAAAGTCTTGCTTCCTTCTAGGAACTCATCTTGTAGGGGTGAGCAAACAGCCATCTGAAAGGATGAAACAATAATTCCTCCTCAGGGCACCTGGGTGGCTCAGTCAGTTGAGTGTCTGGCTCTTGATTTCGGCTCCGGCCATGATTTCACGGTTTGTGGGTTCAAGCCCCACATCGGGCTCTGTGCTGACAGCGCATGGCCTGCTTGAAATCTCTCTCTCCTTCTCTCTCTTCCCCTTTCTTGCTTGTGCGCTCTCTCAAATAAATATTAAAAAAAAATGTCTCCTTCCCCCCACTTCCCTCTAGGATTATTCTGTAATAAGGGAGTTGCCAAGGATTGACAGTTTGGTCCTCTACTCCTGGGTTCGTGACTCACGTTTTTTCTGCATTCTTATTTTGGGAGGCCTTCTCCCATATGTAAAACCAAAATGATAGGTAATTCTCAGGTAACTCTCTACCTGTAACTCCAACCTTCTGTCCCACCCAACAAAACCTAGAAATACAGACAGGTAAGAGTGACACTGTTAACAAAGTTTGCTTTCAAGCTACTACATTTATTTTTAATGTAAGTCCCATGTGAAGCTTCAGTCTTCATTAGTTACAAGAACCTTGAACCCCTCTCATAACCATTCGTGGCACCCCATTGTGACATGGTGCCTTGGGTGAGAGCCTGCTTGGTGGCAGCGGAGTAACGAATGATCTACCAACTGGGCCTCATCCTCTGAATAGAATGTAGGAGAATAAGCCTTGCTGTGAGGTGCTTTTGATTGTGTTCAACTTTTGTTTCAGTCCATATATGTTAAAGCCCTAATAAAAATTGTGTACATATTAATCCTCTTGATCTTTCCCCGAGCTTTAATTCTGGCAATTGGATTCTTTCCTGCTGAAACAGAAAATATCTAACCTAGCTATGAAGCTTGCTTCCCCTCCCGTGTCTAGTTCATAAGGCCATAAAGCCATCGCGTAGGGAAAGACCACTGTAATCTCCCCCACGTTCTCATTGCTACAACGTGTATTTCAGAATTTCATGTGGAAACCCTGACGCAGAATGTGCTAATTTCACAGGTGCCAGGTAGGTTCCACCACGAGGCTGAAATGTGCCTTCACCTTCCAATTTAGTGTGTTTATCTGGCAAGTGGATTCCCTTGGGAGTCTGACCTCTCATCTCAGGTGGTATTGAAAGGAAAGTGGTGATTTTTTTTCTTTTTTTATGGGATCATTTTCACTCAAGGCAATTCAATTGGACGTTCTATTCTGAATTAATCCAGACTAAGAAAGGGCACATTCTTGATTCCACCGTAAGGTGTGATTAATGAGAACGTTTGGGTGGTTATTTTTGGTTAAGAAACAGAAGTGAGATTTTAGTTTCCAGAGAGTACATTTTTTTCCCTTCTCTTACATGCATACCCACAATGGCTACTGAACTGACCTTGAATTTTGTGGTTTCTTCTAAGGATAGGTGGAAGGCAGGGGTGGGGGGGGAGCAAAACTAATGCCCAGTTCTATTCTGTATTACTGTAGGAAAGGTTGTTCCATGAATGTAATTAGGGCAGGACTACTTTGCTTTCTGCCCTCGTTGAAAACAGGGGACACCTTGTTAACTGTTTTCCTCCACAGGGAATAAATCGGGTCTAGGAAGATTATTATCAAGAGTAGGAGGCTTTAAACCATTATTTCTTCAACTACAGACAATAGTAGTGTAAGCCAAAACCGTGAGGTTTGAGTGAGGACCTGAGAGAAAAGTTGAAGCCACTTGCTTCATTTGCTCAACAATGGGGCTTGCTCAGCAAATCGCGTCTTTGTGTTTGGACTGCAGGGGGTGGGGGGGGAGGGTGCTGGGACAGGAGTGGTAGCAGTAATTTAAGAACTAAGAACAACCCCCCAAACTGATTTTTACTACCCCACATAAAATCAGACTTCTTCAAGAAGTGGGAAACTGACTTCTAGTCCCCTTATGTTCATTTTCATCTATGCATATCTTCACAGTCAACCTTCATGAATGATTCATTTATATTGTGTGGCGTAAATATTGAATTCTGGAGGAAACTTCTTAATAACTGAGAGGTTCTGCTAAGAGCTTTTGTCGTCGAAATGTACCTGTGTTCCCATTCCTCCTGTTAGATGTTTTGTTCTAATCTTTGACAAAGTAAGCACTTTCATTACTGAAGCCATTTATTTCCATCAAACGATAGGACATCATCAGGATAGTTTTTTGTATTAATGGAATTTCCAGTGTTTCCCTTGAGTTTTCTTAAGTCTGTTAGATCCTTTCGCTATTCCCAGAGGTGAAACACTCATTCAAGATGCAATTGTAGAGCACTTGAAAGTGATGGAAAGAAGTCCCTTCAAAGCTGGTAAGATCTCTCTCTTTAACACAGACTGTAGCTCTCAGGCTTGCAGGCTTTGCTGTTCTGGTAAGTCTTCCTGACTTGATCCCAGAGGGAATTGCCTTGGCATCCAGCCCCCGCCCCCATCTCTTTCCAGGTCAACAATTTCTAGTATTTATTTACTAACTAGAAAGAAAAACAGACAACAAATTAAAAATGAACAAAGTTAATTTTAACGATAATAACATTTTCCATCTGTACCATTAAGTGTATCTTCCGAATGGAAAACACTGTTCATTATCCACCAAGAGCAACTCTGATGAAGGAGATACCATGAGCAGATGTATTAAAAAAATCCCTTTAGGGGCACCTGGGTGGCTCAGTCGGTGAAGCGTCTGACCGGCTCAGGTCATGATCTCACGGTTCGTGGGTTCGAGCCCCACATCGGGTTCTGTGCTGACAGCTTAGAGCCTGGAGCGTGTTTCAGATTCTGTGTCTCCCTCTCTCTCTGCCCCTCCCCTACTCACACTCTCTCTCTCTGTTTAAAAAATAAATAAACATTAAAAAAAATGAGGGATTAAAAAAAATAAAAATAAATCCCTTTAGGGACTTTCAAATCCAATGAGCCAAGAACACTCCCCATCTCAGTAGGAGAAGAGGCTTAAGGCTCAAACTCTTAAATTTGCAGCGTGGCAGGACCCATATAAACATGTGTAGTGAAAAATCCTACATTAACTCGTGTTGTCCCCGGTATTGACCTGTAGGTTTTAATTGCTTTAAAAAAATTTTTAATGTTTATTTTTGAGAGAGAGAGGGACAGCATGAGCAGGGGAGGGACAGACAGAGAGGGAGACACAGAATCTGAAGCAGGCTCTGGGCTCTGAGCTGTCTGCACGAAGCCTGATGTGGGGCTCAAACTCACAAGCTGTGCTATCATGACCTGAGCTGAAGTCAGACACTCAACCGACTGAGCCACCCAGGCACCCCAGCCTTTAGTTGCTTTTAAAGATAAAGGAAGGTCCATGGGTTCAGAGCAGAGAGACTGAGAGTTGGGCTGGCAGGCAGTCTCCATTGCCCATTTTGCCTGCAAAGGCAGGATGACAGAAACTAACCCAAGTCCAAGGAAGTGCGTCCCTACAGAAACAGGGGTCCTCCTGGGCTTGCTTGGCTTCTAGTACCTGGCCCAGAGCAAGCAAGGGCTTTATACATATTTAGAATTGTTAGTTAGATATGCCATAGATGGTGTGTTTTTCAAAGTCCTCACGTTTTGGTCATAAACACTCTTCTAAATTGAGTTCTGTTTGTGTTTTTCCAGAGACTTCCTGTGCTTAGCTAATTGTGCCGCTCTTGTAAAATGGACACTATAGCTCTATTTGTTTGGGGAGCTTTGTTATTCCAGCAAATTTCCTTCCTCTTCTTTATGGGCTTGCAAGGCTTTCCCCTTTCAAAAAAAAAAAAGGAAAAGAAAAAAGAAAAAAACATCTGCTTAAGGCTGCTGAGATTGGTTCAGCAACCTCTGCTGGGAAAGAATAGCCCCGTATGTGCCCCCATAATCGTTTTAATTAGCCATACATTCTGCAGGGCACAAGGTCTGCACTGGAGCAGATGGCTGGTGGGGGCTGGGACGGGGCTATTGTGGGCAGGGGCCTCGCCAGGCCCGCAGGCTGCAGATGCCGGCCCGGCCTTGGGGCTGGGAGCCCGGGATCCAAGAGGCTCGGGCCATCTGCTCTGCGGTCCAGCAAAGCAGGTGGCCCTCCAGAGAAAGCAGTCCTGAAAGCGGCATCACTGGTGTAGCCCACACATGTGGGGCACCCTCGTCCGGCTACCGGACAACCAGAGAGTTGACCACAATGGCCAGAGTGACGTTGAGATGCACAGCCTACAGAGCGGGCTTCCTTTGTCCGCCTGAGGGGGCTGGGGGGCTGCCTTCTGTAGCAGCCATTTTGGGGCCAGGCAACCTCTGACCCTCTCCCCTCCGGCTGCTCTCAATGGGGTCGTTGGCCAGCACACTTGGCATGGTCATATGGAAGCACAGGCAGCCCCTGCCAGCTGTGACCAACCAGGGGACACTCTCGACCAGGGGGAGGGTGACTAGGGAGGCCCTGCTCCTAAGCTGAATCAAAAGTTGATTGCTTCGTCACAATTACGTGTTCAAAGCTGTAGTTTCTACAGAGCCTCTTCTGGGTTTGTTCTTCAAGCTGACATTGGTCTATCTGTTGTTTCTTTTCTCTGCCCTTGTCCTAGTTTTGGACACCCAAATAGTAGGAATAGTAATGGTAATATCTATTTACTTCACAGATACTTAGCTCCCGAGTTATAGCAGGCACCGTTTGAAATGCATTCTTTTTTTTTTTTTTAATTTTTTTTTTCAACATTTATTTATTTTGGGGACAGAGAGAGACAGAGCATGAACGGGGGAGGGGCAGAGAGAGAGGGAGACACAGAATCCGAAACAGGCTCCAGGCTCTGAGCTGTCAGCCCAGAGCCCGACGCGGGGCTCGAACTCACGGACCGCGATATCGTGACCTGGCTGAAGTCGGACGCTTAACCGACTGCGCCACCCAGGCGCCCCTGAAATGCATTCTAAATATTAGCACACCTTTGTAGGCAGGTACTGTTATTCACTTACCCAAGAGATAACTGAGGCACACTGGCTATTAAGTAATGTGCCCAAGGTTGGACAGCAGGTAGGTGGTGGAGGTGAAACTGAACCCTGGGGGTCCAGCTCTGGAGCCCAAATCTTTTTTTTTTTTTAATGTTTATTTTTGAGGAAGAGAGAGAGCGGGCAGGGGAGGGGCAGAGAGAGGGAGACACAGAATCTGAAGCAGGCTCCAGGCTCTGAGCTGTCAGCACAGAGCCCAATGCGGGGCTCGAACCCAGAGAACCAGCTCATGACCTGAGCCGAAGTCAGACACTCAACCCAGGCGCCCCTGGAGCCCAAATCCTTAACCACATATTTGTTCTGGCTGAAATCATAATGACAGCTACCACTTCCTAAGTGCCAGGCATACGCTTTCACGTCTGCACTGGGCAGCTCATCTCCACTTTGGGCATGAAGTAAGGTACCGAGGGGTCACACTGAGCGACAGAGCCAGACTGAACCCAGTCTCTCTGTTCAACCCTTGTGCTCATGCCCTCTACCGTTTTGCCTCCTGAATCAAACAGAATGACCGTAAAACGCTTATTAACATCCATTGCGCCAGTGATAGATGACCTAAGATTTCAGGGGAAGAAATTCAAAGTCCTTTTTCATGAATTAGTATTGAGAACACATGCCAGCAATTGTCCCTCCCTTCTTCGCCCACTTTTCCAAAGATTTTAAGATTATTTCCCTTCCAGTGCTCATGGCTGATCTGTGTCTAAAGACCACCTGCCGGGCTTTCACTGTGCTGGGTAAACTGGCAGCAATTAAAAGACCTTGTTCCAGAATGATGCCTCCCTTTATTGATGGTGTTCCAGTAGGCAAATGACCTAATCCCTCCAACCTTCTAACCTGCCATGCCCTCCTGCTCCCCCTGCTTTTTAATTGGAACTACTGGCTCCAGGCAGTGAGAATGAACATGAGCTATGAATGAACTGAATCTCCCCCACCCCACCCCTCGAAATTGCAATTTTTTTTAATGATTTTTTTTTAACGTTTATTTATTTTTGGGACAGAGACAGAGCATGAACAGGGAGGGGCAGAGAGAGAGGGAGACACAGAATATGAAACAGGCTCCAGGTTCTGAGCTGTCAGCACAGAGCCCAACACGGGGCTCGAACTCACGGACCGCAAGATCATGACCTGAGCTGAAGTCGGCAGCCTAACTGACTGAGCCACCCAGGTGCCCCACGAAATTGCAATTTAACAACAAACATTTGGCTTCCGTGTGCTTACCTCCCCCTTGTTAAAGGAACAGACCCTTGGGGGAGACTGGGGAGAAGCACAGCACATGTTTCTGGGTGGCTAACTCCATCTCCAACTGAAGTGGTCTTGGAATGGAAATGTAGCCATTTAGTATACATTTGGTTCTAGGCAGGGCTGTTCCTAGCTGGATCTCTGTTTCTTATACAGGGCCATGGGAGAAATGCTTGGGAAATTGTGACCCCTAGAGAGTTAAAAAAATTCTTTGTTTTTAATGTTTATTTGTTTTTAAGAGAGAGAGAGACACAGAGAATGAGCAGGGGAGGAGCAGAGAGAGAGGGAGACACAGAATCCGAAGCAGGCTCCAGGCTCTGAGCTGTCAGCACAGAGCCTGATACAGGGCTCGAACTCACAAGCTGTGAGATTATGACCTGAGCCGATGTTGGAGCCCAACTGACTGAGCCACCCAGGCACACCTACCCTAGCGATTTTTTTAACAAGTTGTCCCTTACCTGCCCACAAGTGTCCCTTACCACTTGCCCACAGAGTTTGTGTGAAATCATTTAAGCTGCCAGTGCTGCCTGGGGTTTTAGAAGGCCATGCTGTGCCTGGTGCCATTGGGTTAAGCTGCCTGAAGGATGATCATGGTCTCGGTCTCCAATTCGGGTCTCAGACTGGTGTCCCTGATCTGTCCACACTGTAAGAAGCTCAGGAGGCACTGGCATCAGCAGCTTTCACCCTCCTGAACAGCACCCGCCACCCCCCCACTCCCACCACTCCAGGCCTCTTCTGTCTCAGGTCACAGAGCAGGTGGGTTCTGTGAAAGAACTTTCCCTTTCTCCCCACCCCCAGGTCACAGGAAATTCATTTAGTGAGAATTAGAGGGCAGGGGGTTAAAAAGAAATAGTGAAGTTGCACCTGTTTATATTGCACAAACATTTATAATAGCAAAGGAAATATAACCGTTTCCCATAGTCCCTCAACTAAATGCGTCTATTTTTCTTATCTCTGTTTCCTTCCATTCTTTGTCTAATGGTATAAATATTTTTGCCCGTGGTAGTCATAGCGTAGGTGGCATTTTTGTCATGGTCTTTCATTTAACATTTCACGTATTTTTCCATCTCTTACATGGTTTTAGAATTGTACTTAAATTTTTTTTTAATGGTTTTATTTATTCTCGTGAGAGAGAGAGGCAGAGCACAAGCAGCGGAGGGACAGAAAGAGAGGGAGACACAGAATCGGAAGCAGGCTCCAGGCTCTGAACTGTCAGCACAGAGCCTGATGTGGAGCTTGAACCCACGAACCGTGAGATCATAACCTGAGCCAAAGTCAGATGTTTAACTGACTGAGCCACCCAGACACCCCTAAGAATTACACTTTCAGGACTTTTTGTAAAAAGTTCTAAATGTACCTCCGTGCATAAACTTTTTTCCTTTGATTTTATTGTCAGTGGAAATCATATGAAATTATTGGGTCAAAGAATACGAACATTTTCATAGCTTTTGGAACATGAAGCAGTTTTCTTTACCAAAAGAGTAATATCCATTCCCACTGCTACCAGGAACATATAAACAGGCTTATTTTAATTCATAACCTTGATGGTAATAGGACTTAAGTACTGCTAATTTAATGGGAACAAAGGGATTCCCTGGTTTTAATTTATACTTCTTTGCTGTTAAAATGAGTCTTTCCCCATATTTATTTGTGTTGCCTTTTATGTGAATTGTCTCTTTGTATTCTCTGCATATCTATCTACTGGACTTGGCATTTTCTTACAAATTTATATGAATAACTGATAATTCCCCCCAGGCCACCTAAATTAATGCCTTAAGTTTAAACATGGTAATGAAAATAAAATCTTCAAAAATAAATTTAATATGTACTACATAAACACATGTTCAATAAAAATAAGATTTTACAGTGCTTATTGTTTGTCAAGCACAATTTAAATTTTTTTTTTTTTAACATTTATTTATTTTTGAGACAGAGACAGAGCATGAACAGGGGAGGGGCAGAGAGAGAGGGAGACACAGAATCTGAAACAGGCTCCAGGCTCTGAGCTGTCAGCACAGAGCCTGACGCGGGGCTTGAACTCACGGACCGTGAGATCATGACCTGAGCCGAAGTCGGACGCTTAACCGACCAAGCCACCCAGGCGCCCCTGCCAAGCACAATTTTAAGCATTTTACCCAACTTTGTGAAATATGTACTACTTTATTCCCATTTTATAGATGGAGAAACTGAGGCAAAAAGCAATTAATAAATTTGTCCAGGCCAAATTCAGTAGTTAAGGGGCAGTATGGCTTCTATGTATGTGCTGTAACCCCCTTACTCTTATTAGTTTGGGGAAAGAACCAGGGAAGGAGAACAGTTGGGGAAGTACTGTCCTGAGAACTGAATCAGGTATGGGGGCACCTGAGTGACTCACTCGGTTAAGTGTCTGACTTGATTTCTGCTCAGGTCATGATCTCATGGTCTTGAGATGGAGCCCTGCATTGGGCTCTGTGCTGAATGTGAAACCTGCTTGGGATTTTCTCTTTCCCTCTCTCCCTGTCCCTTGCTCGCTCACTCGCTCTCTCAAAATAAATAAGTGAATCCGATATAATCATCCAGTCCCGTAGACTCACGAAATTTTTGAAACAGTATGTTAAATTCTCTTGCTTCTCTGAACTGATTGCTCACTATTTTTAAATGAATGGAGGGGCGCCTGGGTGGCTCAGTCGGTTGAGTGTCTGACTTCAGCTCAGGTCATGATCTCAGAGTTGGTGATTTCATGGCCCCGCATCAGGCTCTGTGCTGACAGCTCAGAGCTTGGAGCCTGCTTCACATTCTGTCTTCCTCTCTCTCTGCCCCTCCCCTGCTTGTGCTGTTTCTGTCTGTCTCTCTCAGAAATAAACAAACATTAAAAATAAATAAATAAATAAAATGAATGGAGAAGTGAGAAAATGTAAGCAATAAACTTTTAAGTAACTATACACACCTCATGACTTTAGGAATTGTTACCAAGGGGGTTTTGAAAGTGTGTTTCTCTTTTAGATCCTCAGACTAGATAATGTGAACTGACTAGTCTTCGAATTTGCTGATTCTTTCTTCCTGCCAGTTCAAATCTTCCATTCAAATTCTCTAGTGAATTTTTGCATTTTTCCATCTGTGTGTCCCAGTCGGGGCTTCTTGGTGGGGCCCATTGATACTCTTCCTGTTTTTGTTCTGTCCATTTGTGCTGTTAAAAATCCTTTCCTCCTTGTGATTTAGTTTTATTTTGACCAGTGGTTCTTAGATCATAGAAACCTATTTTATTTGTTTTAAGCAGATTTAAGGGATTCCATTTTAGGGTGCTTCCAAATTATATGCTGAATAATGAATGAATTTTCACAATTTGGAGATGCGAAAGTAGCATTAGTATAAGAATTTAAGTCTTTGCTCTGTGGGTAAGAAAATAAATATGCTGGGACAGACAGGACGCTTTTATTAGTGGAGCTTTATTGATTTAAATCATTTTATATGAAAACAGTAGAGCTCTGCCCAGAAATAATAATGTAAGAAAATTTACAGAGGGCTGTTTACCCCACCCCTCCTTCCTTACCCCCACCATGCCTCATATATCCACGAGGTTTGAAATACGTCTTTAGGAGGAACTGTGGGCTGCTAAAATTGTAATCACAAACGAACAAGCAAAAATCACACTGTCCCCTAATTCTGTTTCCATAACTACCATGTATATTAGTGACTTTCAGTTGTAATCTGAATGAGTTGTAGTGAACTTGTACATTGTGAGTTATGGCTTTTTGAGGTCTTCTGCATGGCACGAACGATCAACCTCAGCATTGTCAGTCTGGAGTTTTAGTTTAGTGTGACAAAACTGGGGAAACTCTCTGATGCTCTCTTCAGTGTCTTTCCAAGTAAAATATGGAACTGTGAAATTCTGGTATACAATGGTCCTTTAATTAATCGGAGAGGACCAGCATGAGTGAGTATGGGGTGGAAAAAGACATGCTTGGGTTGCTTGAAAGAGGGCCTCCACTCATATCAACTTGAATGGGATACTGAAAGTCAACGTTCAATCTAAGAATTTAGGGTGGTACACTCTTTGCCATAGGGATGCCAGCTCTTGGAGACTGGAGTTAATCAGGCTTATTTTCCTGTTGAGTTTATTGAGGATTCCAGGAAATCAGATCATCTTGTACAGTTCAACCATCACAGAGAAAGGGCTGGGTATTTGTTATCGAAAGCAGTTTCTTTCATCAAGTTGAATCTCTGCTGAGACAGCAGCCAGGTTTTGAAAGGGGGATGCACCTTTTCTCAACAGGGTTTCCTGCCATGGTTGTAAAACCTCCCAACAGGAGTAATTAGGCACCTCGCGGGCTGGCCAAGGGCCACCGCGACCTACTTGTTGCCACTGACCAGAAGCAGACCTGTGCTGCGCTTGGCTGGTGGACAAATGTCCAGAGTTTGGTTCTGATTGTGTCCTGGCTGGGTGCTTTCATGCAGTACACACACTATAAAATGTATGATGTGACCTGAAAAAGACCAGTAGTAACATAGTACAATAGGGGCAAAATGGTCCAGTTCAGGTAAATTTCCCTGCTTCTAATGCAATTTACTGGTAACATGTATTTTCTTTAACTTGAGCTTTCTAGCCCACCTGTTTGGGGTTGCATCTTGGTCTCCTCCCTCACTGTGTCACAGACATACTAGGCTCATTCTTACCTCTGTGCTTCAGCAAATAGCAGCTGCTCCTTTCTTTTCACGTGGCTGTCTCCTGCTCACCCTTCAGGTCTCAGTTTAGATGTTGCTTCTTTCAGGAAGTCTACCCAGATCTCCTAAGTCTGAAGGATCCTGTTTAGATACCCTCATAGTATTTGAACTTCTACATCATAACACTTTTTATAGGCTTTTTGATTTTTTTATTAATTTTTAAATGCTTATTTATTTTTTGAGAGAGAGACAGAATGCCAAGTGGGGGAAGGGCAGAGAGAGAGAAGGAGACACAGAATCCGAAGCAGGCTTCAGGCTCCAAGCTGTCAGCACAGAGCCTGACGCAGGGCTTGAACCCAGGAGACATGAGATCGTGACCTGAGCTGAAGTCGGATGCTGAACCGACTGAGCCACCCAGGCGCCCCTCCATCACACTTAATACACTACAATATTATACTTTGTTTTCTTGTCTGCATGTCTTCATTAGCATTTAAACTTCTTGAGGCAAGAAATGTGTCTGTTCTGTTCATAGTTGTATCCTGAAGTTGTATCATAACACTTGGCACCCAATAAACATTGAAGAACAGATTCATAAATGCATGGTATGAATTTTTGTTGGTTGATGGATTCTGAATATTTGCTTTGGCTTGGTTTTATCGGCTGTGACAGGTTTAGCTGTTGAATAAGTGAATTTGCAAATGTGAAAGGCAAATCCCTAGTGAGATAGTGCGGGTGGCTAAGTGGTGTTTCTTAGGTGTCTCTTCTCGATTTGTTGGTTGACTAAGGATGGCCCACCCGAAAGGTTCTGAATCATGTGACTTACTCAGGTGATGATCCCAGAGTTTTTCCTGGAAAAACTGAATATTTACTAAAGCACACTAATCTTTTCTTCTTGCCTTCTCTAGCACTGGAAGACACAGCGTAGTGAAGAGTATGAAGCGGAAGGTAGGAACTGTGTGTGTGTTGGAGCCTGCCTGGAAAGGAAGGGCTGCCATTCCCAGGGCACTTTCCACGTCCCCATTTCCTGCATCTCTTAGCCTTCTTCCCAACAAACAGCCTTGCATGCTGGAGGCCCGCTAAGAAGTAACGTTAAGAACAACAGCAACAACAAAAAAATCCATTCCCAATGGAAAGTTCATAGTTTTAAAATCCCAGCATTTTAGCCTCACACAAGATATGGCAACTAAGATGTAGAATGTCACTTATGGGTTAATTACTCTCTTAGGCAAACTTTCAAATTAACCTATTTAGTGTTGAACTGCTGGGGCCAGCAGATGGCACTGTGGTTCAGCTGACAGAATTTGAGCCCACCTCACAGCCTACCTACCCTGGCTGTACTCTACTTAAGTGTAATTACTGTGTGTTCTCTATGTCTCTAACCTGGAAAGACACAGCAGTAATGAACTTAGTTTGTTCAATAAATAGTAACGGTAGCACTAAATGCTCTTCTCAACCCTCTAAGGTTCTTCCAGGCACACAAAACTGTCCTAGTAATTATCTCATGATTAAGTACTGACTTTATAAAACTCTCGTATGTAAGTGGAAAGTTTAATTAGAATTTATGATAAAGGATAAGTAAATTTTGATTTTTAAATGAGTTTGATCCTTAGGTTTTCAAATAAACTTTATCCTTAATGTATAGGTAACTAGCAACTTGTAGTTTACAACCATTTATTCTTTCAAGTTGGTTTGTTTGTAGGTCAGAATATTTAAACGTGTAAACAGGCTAATCCTGAGACTTTTATTATTTTATGATATTTATTATGAAATCATTTCCTTCTTAGTAAAAGCAGTTCTAGTGCTTAGACCAGAAAGAAAGTGGTGATTAGATAAAGTCTGGTGGCTGTAGTTGAGGCAGGGCTGATAAATCTCTTTGGAATGGTTCTCAACTAGCCTTCTCTTCCAGTTACATCCAAGCCTTAAGCCTGTGCATGTTTTCAGTTGGAATAAAACAGACTAGAACCTTGGTATGCTTGCACAGGAGATATTTCTCATGTGGTATAGAAAAATGTGCCTGTTTGCTCTTGTTGCAGCCTAAGAACCAGTGGTTCCATTTCATTTGGGCTAGATTCAAATCAAGATGGAATCAGCATTTCTAGTCTCTTTCTTGTAATATTTACTTTCAAAAAGCACAGTTTTCTTTGAGAACAGGCTCTCTCTCTTTGCGATTCCTTTGGGAACAGCAGAATATATGTTTTTATTTCAGGCCAGTTAAGATTTTGGAACCCAGATGACTTGAATGCCTCACAGAGTGGGTCTTCTGCTCCCCAAGACTGGATAGAAGAGAAACTGCAGGAGGTTTGTGAAGATCTGGGGATCACCCGTGATGGTCACCTGAACCGAAAGAAGCTGGTCTCCATCTGTGAGCAGTATGGCCTGCAGAATATCGATGGAGAGGTAAGCCTTGCATCATATTTTTATTCAGGAATTATAATCATGATGAAATCTGAACTGGTCACAGACTAGGAACAGCCATATTTTGCCTTCCTGCAGCATGTTACAGAGATTCCATTCTCTTTTTTTCCTAGGAGATAAGCCTTGAAGATTCTTTCGTAAGAAGCTTGTGTTGGGTTGTGGGAAAAAAACCCAAACCTGACAATAGCTGACACTCATTGAACCCATAGGACGTGACCCTCACTGTGCTAAGCATGTTACCCCACATTATTACTAGACACTAACCAGCTTGGTGCGGCCATCATGTCAGATATATCTGTAGAAGTGGCATTCACAAAACACAATGTGAGAAGGACCTGGAGGAAGGATTATGCAGGGAGTTCAGAAGATTTGAATTGGGAGAATATTTCAAAGGCCAGACTGATGAGTTTAGGTTTTTGGAGAGAAGATCTCAGTATCAACCCTGCATTCTTCAGCAGATTGAGTAACATACAAGAAAAACTTAGATCCTGAGGATGGTCTGAGCTGCTTTTATGGGGTATATTGGTGTGCAGACAGCCTTTGGCTAGGAGACCAGCCAGCCAGGAGCTATCACAGTATTCTGGTCATGAGGAAATGGAAAATGGTGGGCTGGTGGTTTTGAAGATGCAGGAGAATCTTGAAGGACCCCACCCCCGCCAAAAGACTCTTGCTTGGTAAAATTCTGAGCTTTACGTTTTCTGAAAAGTTAAGATGGGAACTGGCAGGACTGGGTGCTTGAAAAGCCATGAAATATAAGAACATAAATAATTCTAAGATATGTCTTTCAAACAGCTGAAAATAAGGACTGGAGGTTAGGGCTACAGTTGTAGTTTGGGGAATCTTTGATTAGAATGCTATTTGAAACCATACTCCCTGCTTGTTCAGGGGATAAATGATATTATTCTCCTAAACCAAAAACAGATTTATCATCAAAAGCTACCAAGTAGCCTCATTTGCAGAAGAGATTTTTTTCCTCCTCCTCTGTAGTATATGTGACTTTTATATACCCATTGACTACCCTTTTAATGGCTCAGTGGTCATTTATTTTCTAGTGTTGTTGAGTTGTAACATTAAATTCATCCTCCTAAATTATAAACCCAGTGCAGTATGCAGAACCTTGGGATGTTTTGCCAAGAAATACTGCACAATACTGCACAAACTTGGATTATTTATCTAAGAACAATTCTTGGAATAAACTGTAGCCATTTGTGGGGAACTGCATTTTCTTCTGTGGTGGAATTTCTAAAACGCAAGGGAAGAAGTAGCTTATTTAGTTATTTTCCTCTCATCCAAGGATGAGTAAAAGATTGCTCATTGAGTATAGCTTTTACTTAATGTTTCCCCCCACCAAAAAAAAAAAAAAAAAGTCATGAAATACTATAGTACTTTGTACTGTTAGCTCTCGACCACAGAGGAGCTGAAAGTTCAAGATGATCTCATCCACAAGCAACTTGGGATCATAGGATTTTATGACTGAAAGCAATTTTAGATTTAGTCCTCTCCTCGTTTTCTAGATAAAGAAAGTGATGTCGCTGCTGCTTGTTGCCGTTACCAGGAAGGGGAACTAGACTCACTGTCTCACGTACTATGCTTTCCAGAAGAAAGGACCGCTGTACGGCAGGGAGGGCACATGCCAAATATGGCCCATAGTTTTGAGTTGCTTTTGCTGTTTGTTCTTTTGCTATGCCCCATGTTTAAAAATTGAACTCTTGCTACACTTTTTTTAAATCAGATTTTTCTAAAAACCCAAAGATTTGACTCCCGTTTTGCTAGCCGGGAGAAGTGGCTGGCTAGCTCCTCTGGACAGGACACGCACTCGTGTGTTCAGTTCCCTGCTTTAAACGGCACTCCTTTGTAGTGTCTCAAAACCATCCTGCCTCATTCATTAATATCACCTTCCTGGCCTCTCTGGGTATTTGGGTTTGTTACCCTATTCTAGTGCATTATGTCCCAATGTATACCTTGGGAAATCAACCATCCAGAGACCTGCCTGGCTGGTGTGTTGTGAGGAGTAAGAATGTCCTCAGGGTTCTGGATCTGGCTCCTGCACAGACTGCGGAGGTGCCCCACTTGCCCATTTGACTTGTGTTCTATTTAGCCCAACCCTGCCTTTTTCTGAATCTACAACCTTCTGTTCACCACTCGCCTACTCCCCCCATGTACAATAACTGGTGGGACTCACCTGCTCCTCCACTTTGAATGAATGAGGTGATGGGTTTTTAGGCAGTCTGGAAGCTGTGCATCAATTTGGCCAGGGTCACAAGGCCAAGCAGTGTGGAGCTAAGGTTAGAGCCAAAATACGATTGTTCACTTCAGTCAGCACACCTGGATTTTACTGTGACTTATGGTTTGATGATCCCGAGAGCCTAGTCCTCTAAGAAAGTGTTCTTTGGTTTGGTAAGAACAAGACAGAACTGCTGAAGGATCTTAGTGACCTCAAAATCTCACCCAAATACCTTTCCATTGGTTTTACCGTATAATTCTCTATTAGAAACTGTTCCTCTTCCAAAGATTTTCACTCTTTAGAATGGTTTCTTGTTTCAGAGTCCTCACCAGAGGAAGTGGTATTAAAAAAAGAATAGAGACAGATGTTTCCTATTGGATGTGAATTGGAAAGAAGCATTTGAGATAAAAGAAATGCCTCAGGCACTTCCATGAAGAATAAAATCAACATTTATGAGATGATGAATCCTAGCAATAGTCCAGACTTACAAAATGGATATTGAAACTTTGAAGATGTGTTACAAAGAGGCCTTTGTTAGAATGGACCCAGTTGCAGACTCTAATGCCTTCAGATTAAATGTGTTGCTTACTCTGTGGGCATCACCTGAGAACTTGTTAGAGATTCAGAATCTCAGACCCCACCCCCAGATTTAACTGTGTCAGAGTCTGCATTTTAACAAGATCCTCAGGCGATTTCTGTTCGGTACAATGGAGGGGTGTCTGTATAGAGAAACTTAAGCCCCCAAAGGAAAGAGGAATCCAACTGCCAGGAAAAAAGAGCTCATTGCCTTTCCTCCCTATTCTGTGGTGTCAGTGACTCATGCCGCTTTATCCGTCCTTTCTATTCCTCTACTGCGCTAGGGAACAAACCATCTTGTAGGCAAGGCTCCGAAGGGACTACAGTCCAGTCTCTCCTTCCCCAATTACATGATGAGGACTACTGGATTACCGTTAAAGGGCACAAAACAGCCAGGCAAAATTCCCTTCTCTTTACATCTCTTGGGGCCCTTCCGTTGGACACACACAAAATCTTTCCTATCCGACCTTCATTTCCCCCATGCTAAAGCATTAAAACAAACCCCAATACATGCAGTCCTGTTCCAAGTAGTGCTCTAAATCCCAAGTCATGAGTTTCAGACCCAAACTCTTAGATCATTGCAGTCTGTCCCAGACCAAATTCTGCTGTGCCAACATACCAATTGCAAAAATTCAATATAAACAAAATATCGTGTTGAGTCACCGCAATATAATAGTTTAATGACTGTCCAAACTTATTTCTATTGTTACAACACTGGAAAGCTATATCTTTATATTTTTTAATCCATAAGAATAATGTGTAGCAACATTAAATATTACCCATTTGGGGCACCTGGGTGGCTCAGTCCGTTAAGCATCCCACTTCAGCTCAGGTCATGATCTCACGGTTCGTGGGTTTGAGCCCCGCATCAGGCTCTGTGCTCACAGCTCAGAGCCTGGAACCTGTTTCAGATTCTGTGACTCCCTCTCTCTCTCTGCACCCTCCCCCGTTTACCCTCTATCTCTCTGTGTCTCTCAAAAATAAATAAATGTTTAAAATTTTTTTTTAATTAAAAAAAGATTACCCATTTTACAAGTGTGAGTAAAAAAGAAAACAGTTAATTGCTAAATTGCCTAGGATTATGAAAATGGATGTTTATACTTAGCTTGTGGAGGAGGAAGGACATATTACTGAAAAGGAAAATAAATTCAGTGAAATGAGAATAAAGGGACATGTTATATTTCTGGAGCCTTGGGGTCAACAGTGGTGCCAGTTTCTATTGGCCACGAATGTACTTTGGGCCTTGTGTTATTTTGAGGGAAATATTTAAAGTAAATGGTTACTCTTTTCCAGATGCTTGAGGAAGTCTTCCATAATCTTGATCCTGATGGTACAATGAGCGTAGAAGATTTTTTCTATGGCTTATTCAAAAATGGAAAATCCCTCACACCATCAGCATCTACTCCATATAGACAGTTGAAAAGGCACCTCTCCATGCAGGTGAGAGAGAAATAGGAAGTGGTTTCTTTGTGAGCAGAAGTTAAAACCCACTTGAATAGTTTCTAATGAATTAATCTGTTGTTTGAAGAAGAATAAGGAGAAAGAGAGAAGCAAAAGAAGAAGAAAGACTAAACCATTGGGAAGGAAAAGTTGGGTTTGAAAAATGACCATAAATTACAGAGTGGGAAGCCACTAATTATGCCCTTTAATGTTAGCTGTGGGTCCAAAGAAACCTGGTGTTAAGTAAAGACACATCTCATCTATGTCAAGGATCTCCCTACCAGAGCAACTGTTTTTGATAAGTTTTGCATTCTTGACTCCCTTGGGAAAGAAAGATCAAAGGGGCTGCGTGACTTTATTTTTTTTTTTTTAATAGTGTTAGAAAGACACGGCTTCTGCTCAGTGTGGTCAGGACGGACCAGTTGGGGTCAATGTCTGGTTGAAAGGCCTGACCTTGCTCAAGTCTCTTTCTTCTCCCAGTCCTTCGATGAGAGTGGACGACGTACCACAACCCCATCAGCAATGACAAGTACCATTGGCTTTCGGGTCTTCTCCTGCCTGGATGATGGGATGGGCTATGCATCAGTGGAGAAAATACTCGACTCCTGGCAGGAAGAGGGCATTGAGAACAGCCAGGAGATCCTGAAGGTGTGGCAGCTAAAATGAGAGAGAAATGACAGACTGGGGAAGGGTTGAAAAATTCCAGAGCTTTTGAAACTGATTTGATTTGATTCGATTTGATTTGATTTCTCCTTAATGATTCTTCTGTTCACAAGCTCTCAGAAATAAGAAGTAACTTTTCTTACCCCCTTTAACCAGGAGTCTGTTGCTAACTACTTTCCATGTTTTTAACACCAAAACTATTGACAAGTGCAATGCTCTTAACTGATCTCTGGCTGGTAAAGATTAGAGTTATACTATTGTATTTATTTACAGTGCTAGAGAATATTTTGTTAAACATGCACGTAAGCATGTATGGTTTCCTTAGAACTTCAATTGAAGGTTGTTCCCAAGCAGTCACTAAAGAAATGTGATCATCCAACTTCTTGACTGTACATTCACTTCTCTGGGTTTGTATACCCTTCACAGCTTCCGCTTTAGAGGACAGAACTTGTAATTATCTTGAACTTGTTCTGATTTCTAGGCCTTGGATTTCAGCCTTGATGGGAATGTCAACCTGACAGAATTGACACTGGCTCTTGAAAATGAACTTTTGGTCACCAAGAATGGCATTCACCAGGCAGCTCTGGCCAGCTTTAAGGCTGAGATCCGGCATTTGCTGTGAGTTGCTTGGAAGGTCCACCCGCCCTATTCCCTTTCCTGCCTGCCCAGCAAGTCCTTTAGAGGCCTGTGACACATTCTGTATGCAAATGGGGCTAATCTCCTATCATCTCACTATTGTGAAAATTAAGTAACGCTTAGGTTTGCATGTAGGCTTCTGAAGGAAGCTGTGGAAGTGTTTATTTTGGAAGGGTTTTGGTTGCCTTGGTTTTGTTTTTGTACTGAAGCCAGCCAGAGGAGAACTTTTTTGGGTCCACCTGTTGCTTAGAGATGGTTTCCCTTTAACTTGGGCTATTTCTCTTTCAAGGGAGCGAGTTGATCAAGTGGTCAGAGAGAAAGAGAAGCTGCGGTCAGATCTGGACAAAGCTGAGAAGCTCAAGTCTCTAATGGCTTCCGAGGTGGATGATCACCATGCGGCCATCGAGCGGCGCAATGAGTACAACCTCAGGTGGGACTGGCGGGGCCAGGGCCCTCTTTCCCACCACACTGGCCAGGGTGGTGGGGCTCAGCCTGCCTGCCTGCTCAGCCACACCTGGACGCTTTAAGGAAAGCAGGACCCAGTAGATATTTCCATCTCTAGGACTCTGTGTTTCCATTTTTGGTGGGTCTGCATAAGGACCTCTGAGGGTCTTACTGGCAGCTTATTGGTCTTTCCTCCTCACAGGAAACTGGATGAAGAGTACAAGGAGCGAATAGCAGCCTTAAAGAATGAACTCCGAAAGGAGAGAGAACAGATCCTGCAACAGGTGGGCAAGCAGCGCTTGGAACTTGAGCAGGAAATTGAAAAGGCAAAAACAGAAGAGAACTACATCCGGGACCGCCTTGCCCTCTCTTTAAAGGTAGTCATCCTCTTAGTTCTCTGGTCCGTGTCCCTGCTGGGAACACCACATGGAAAACCACAGCTCTGGAAAGAGGGCAGGTCTGCCCAGGGTGCAGTCCCAGGATTCCTGTATATTTGTCCTGCTGGGTCGTGACCCAGACGTGACAGAGCCCCTGCTGGGATCTAGATTGCAGGAGTGTCCAGGCTTCTGGTGTGCCCTCGGTGTCAATCAGCAGATCTTGTTCTTCTCACCCCTTGTAGTTGCACTGAGTCATTAGGGCTCTTTGGCACCTGGTTGATGACTTCTCTCTTCCCCATCCCCCACCCGATTCTGAGCAGATGGCATGGTCTCCTGCCACACACAGGTCGTCAGCTTTGTTTCTTTGCTTCCAAATATGTCTTTTGCCTTATACATCCTCTCCTCTTTTCTCGTGTCTCAGTAGAGGAAACGATCCTTCTCTTCACTGGACTCTGATACGGTGCAGCCTACTTCCATTCTGGATACCACTACTTACCGGAAAACCTCGATCACGTTATCCAGACCTGTTTCCTAATGTACAAAATGGGCACCATTGTAATATCTGCCTCATAGCATATTTAATATGGGGACTAAATGAGATGCTGCATATGCAGCCTGTAAAAGGAAATAAGTACGCGTAGTATATTAACTCTTGTTCCTGAAACTCCACACATCAAAAACTGAGCTAACTCTCCCACCCTAACCATCAAATCGCCTCTTTTTCTGAATTTTCTCATTAATCTGTGTCATTACTATGAGGTGTCACAGGAGCTAAAACCCTCAGTCATCCCCGCTCATTAGTCTCTAAGTCCTGTTGGTGCTCTGAAACGTCTCTCAGATTTATCCCCTTCCTCCATTTCTGCAGGCTGTGAACAGGTTCAGAATTTCAGCTGACTTACGTGCATCTTTTCTTCTATCCATCCAGCCTCCATATGGCCACTAGAGTTACATTACTCAAGAACCCTAAAGAACTTAGTGAAGACGTGCTGTTACCCTGTGTAAAAGTACAGCGTGGTAGCACTGAAGGCCCTTGGAAGGGCACTTGTCCTTATACTTTTCCACCCTCAGGTCCTGCCAGCAACCCCCTGAGCCATGCCCTTAATCCGACCGCACCTGCCATCAGATCTCGCAGTTTCTCAGTGGGTCTTTATGCTCCTTCACTGCTTTTGCCAACACTGCAGACCACATGACTCTTTCATTCCCATTATGCTTCCTTTTTTCTTGACGGAAGATAGTGCATCACAGATAATTGTGTCTACATCTGTCTCCCTCCCCACTGTCCAGATTGTGTTTTCCCTATGGTCAGTAACAGAATCTGATTTGTTAGTTTCCAGAGCACCAGAACAGGCCCAATACACCACAGAGATTGCTCCTGTTTTGACATCTAAATTTAGACATGCTTTGAAAGCTTAGAGGTCTAGCACCGGCGTTTTGGGAGAAAGTGTTTTTTTTTTTTTTTTTAGGAAAAAATTCTTCAAGCATACTCTTTTTCATTCCATATTGCTATGTGAAGAGTGTGAACTAGAATGTATTAAAAATATACTGGCTTTATATTCTTCTGGCAAAATACGCTTTGAAAATAATGTTCTTCCAATCAGCCTTTAACACTGGAATGGAACATATGTCAAAATGCATGTCTGTGTAGTTTTATTTTTTTAAACAAATGTGGGTGGAAATCTCTCCAGCAAGTTTTATATATACAGAAAAAAAAACCACCATTTGTGGACTTCTGTTCATGTGTTATTATAATAATTTCAGTATACAAGTTATGAAAAACTTGTATGTGCAGCTTTTACACCATTAAGCCAAAATAAGATTGTAAAGTAAATATCAACAAACTATATCTTTAATAAATGATATTTAGTTTTTTTTTAAGTTTATTTCGAGAGAGAGCAGACATAAATGGGAAAGGGGCATACAGAGAGAGGGAGAGAGAGAATCCCAAGCAGGCCCCACACTGTCAGTGAAGAGCTCGACGTGGAGCTCAAACTCATGAACCATGAGATCATGACCTGAGCTGAAGTCGAGAGTGGCGGGCGATCAACCAACTGAGCCACCCAGGCTCCCCTAGTTATTCTACCTTTTTATGTTTTTTCCTGAGTTCTCTTTTGCTGATAGGTAGCCTGCAGCCAATTGTAATAATGTGTTGAGAATGTTTTTCCATGTCATTAAATACTACATTCCAATGCTATTGGAGAGAAATACGATGCAAACCGTATATGTAACTTCAAATTTTCAAATGGCTGCATAAAAAGAAACAGGTGAATTTAATTGGAATCATTTTATTTAATCTAGTATCTCCAAAACATTATTTAGACTCCTAATCCATATACAAAAATTATTATTGAGCCATTTTATAGTTTTGCACTAACTTTTCAAAATCTACTGAGTATTTTACATACTTAGAGTATATCTCTATTTGT
Organism: Puma concolor; assembly: GCF_028749965.1. Lineage (NCBI taxonomy): Eukaryota > Metazoa > Chordata > Mammalia > Carnivora > Felidae > Puma > Puma concolor. The sequence goes on from NC_141672.1 coordinate 50,110,347, forward strand.
ACTATACATGTTTCAAGTGCTTAATATCTGCATGTGTCTGCTAACAGCTACCGTATTAGCATAGTTCTGTAGGATCAAAGGAAGGGGGCAAACTTTTGGGTTATAAGATAAATACCAATTTTTTAATCTTTACTTTTGTCTTCTGTAATCTACTGAAACTTTCAAGCTGAGCAAATTTTCTCAGTCTAGAGCATGAATTTATGCTTCATATAAAATGGTACAGCAGTTTGCTAATTTTTAATCTGTGCCCATTTACTTTCCCCAAATTGCTTCAGGAAAACAGTCGTCTAGAAAATGAGCTTCTGGAAAATGCAGAGAAGTTGGCAGAGTATGAGAATCTGACAAATAGACTTCAGCGAAATTTGGAAAATGTGTTAGCAGAAAAGGTAAACCTGTTTGAATTTGATCTCCTGATATGCAGCCCAAAGTGTAGTTTACTCAAAAGAGCAGAAGCAATGCCACCAAGTAAATTTCTGTTAGGGAAGTATTTAGATGGCTAAAGTAAGCCGTCAGTTTTACAGGGATCTAATTTCAGAGATTGGATACAAGGGAAACATTGCATATACTGAGAAATGACCCCTGCCTTAGTTGAACACATCACTCTAGAATGTTCTCCCATCATCCAGTTGGTAATGTTCTGCATAAATGTCACATTCCTTTCATACTCAAGAGACCATACTCTGGGTGAACACCAGAAACTGAGGCCTTTGGTGGGTTAAAGGTCCAAGACGGACACTTGGGGCAAATGAAAGCTGTGTCCTTGTCCTTTTCTAGTTTGGTGACCTTGATCCTAGCAGTGCTGAATTCTTTCTGCAAGAGGAGAGGCTGACACAGATGAGAAACGAATATGAGCAGCAGTGCAGGGTAAGTGACTAAAGAGAAATTAAGTCCAGGAGGGCCTGGGTTCAAATCCCACTTCACCATTTACTAGTGACCATAAGCATGTTACTTAATCTGTGGGTTCCTCAGTTCCTCATCTATAACATGGTAAAAATAAGAGTACCTGCTCAGTAGGTTGTGAAGAATTAATGAGTGAATATATGTAGAGTGCTTAGAACAGAGCCTGGAACATAGAAAGCACTTAGCCCAAACGTTAGCTGTTATTATTTAGTACCCAGAATATTAGGGAATCATGCAAACTGCATTTAAGTCTGTTTTAGCTAGGTCAGAAATTGCTAGTGCTTAGGGGAGAATATAGTAGTTTTATTCCAGGTAGAGAAATACGTGGTCATGTTCATGTGCTTATTCCAAAATGAGCATTTTTTTAAAATGTTTGTTTGTTTTTGAGAGAGAGAGGAAGACACAGAATCTGAAGCAGGCTCCAGGCTCTGAGTTGGACATGGGACTTGAACCCAAGAACCATGAGACCATGACCTGAGCCAGAGTCAGACACTTAAACCAACTGAGCCACCCAGGTGCCCCTAAAATGAGCCTTTCTTAATTTTTTTTTTTTTTTTAGAAAAACTCTTTTTTTAACGTTTTATTTATTTTTGAGAGAGGGAGAGACAGAGCATGAACAGGGGAGGGTCAGAGAGAGGGAGACACAGAATCTGAAACAGGCTCCAGGCTCTGAGCTGTCCGCACAGAGCCTGACACGGGGCTCGAACTCACGGACCGCAAGATCACGACCTGAGCCTAAGTCGGCCGCTTAACCGACTGAGCCACCCAGGCGCCCCTCTTAAATTTTTTTTAACATTTATTCATTTTTGAGAGACAGGGGCAGAGAGAGAGGGAGGGAGACAGAGAATCCAAAGCAGGCTCCAGGCTCTGAGCTGTCAGCACAGAGTTGGACGTGGGGCTCAAACTCATGAATCGCGAGATCATGACCTGAGCTAAAGTCGGATGCTCACCCGACACCACACACCCCTGAAGTGAGCCTTTCTTTTTTTTTCTTTTTTTTTTTTTCAACGTTTTTTATTTATTTTTGGGACAGAGAGAGACAGAGCATGAACGGGGGAGGGGCAGAGAGAGAGGGAGACACAGAATCGGAAACAGGCTCCAGGCTCCGAGCCATCAGCCCAGAGCCTGACGCGGGGCTCGAACTCACGGACCGCGAGATCGTGACCTGGCTGAAGTCGGACGCTTAACCGACTGCGCCACCCAGGCGCCCCAAGAAGTGAGCCTTTCTTAATCAAACATTGCAGACCTAATCTGATGTAAATTGCTTTTGGGGTGTGTGTGTGTGTGTGTGTGTGTGTGTGTGTGTGTGTGTGTGTGTGTGTGTGTGTGTGTTTTCCCTGGATACCTTATTTTATTTACAAAATGCAGATGAGGCAGAAACCACTCAGGGCGTTAGCTACTAATAATTACAAATTCATACCAGAAGAGACAAAAACATTTTTATAAATAATGGGCATCTTTGATTTTTTTTTTTTAACTCTCCTAAACTTAGGAATTTGGGATCTTTTTCCCTTCTTGAATCACAAAAACTTGTTGATTTTAACAAGGTAGGTATAACTGAGTTCTGACTACTTTAGACGTAAATTGTATTTGTGCAGAAGTGAGGAAAACAATCACTTTCTTATGAGGTTGCCCACAGCCTGCCTTCCCAGGAAATATATGTGCACATTTTGAGAAAAGAGATGAAACATTAATGCCACTTCTACAATTAAGTTTTGGCTCTCGGCTCTAATCAAGTAGAGGTGTTTTCCTTATAGTTCTTAAAAGTTAGGATTTCATTAGTAAAATCTGTCATCTCTACCTCCCCAAATCCATTCCATTATATTCTTAAACAGATTATACACCATTCACCCACATAGTTCACCATTTAGAGTGTACAATTCAGTGTCTTTTAGTATATTCACAGAATTGTACAATCACTACCATAGTTGATCTTAGAACGTTTTCATCACCCCAGAAAGAAACTCCCACTCCACTTAGCTGTAATCTCCCCCTAGGCAACTAATAATCCACCTTTTTTGTCTCTGGAGACTTGCCTATCCTTTACACTTCATATAAGTGGAATCCTACACTATGTGGTCCTTTGTGGCTGACCTCCTTCACTTCCTGTAGTGTTTTCAAGGTTCATCCATGTTGTAGTGAGTATCAGTGGTTTCTTTCTTTCTTTCTTTCTTTTCTTTCTTTCTTTCTTTCTTTCTTTCTTTCTTTCTTTCTTTTTCTTTCCTTTCTTCTCTTTCTTTTTCTTTCTTTCTTTCTTTCCTTCGTTCCTTCTTTCTTTCTTTCTTTCTTTCTTCAGTCTTTTAGTTTTACTTATTTTGACAGAGAGATAGAAAGCAAGCAGGGGAGGGGCAGAGAGAGGGAGACAGAATCCCAAGCAGGCTCTGCACTGTGTGTGCAGAGCCCGATGCAGGGCTTGAACTCATGAATTGCAAGATCATGACCTGAGCCAAAATCACAAATCTGATGCTTCACCAACTGAGCTACCCAGGCACCGCTGACTTCCTTTCTTTTCACTGCTACATTATATTCCATTTTATGGCCATACCACATTTTATTTATCCATTCATTAGTTGATGAACATTGGGGTTAGTCTGACTGTTATGAATAATGCTGCTGTGAACATTTGTGCACAAGTTTTTATGTGGATATGTTTTCATTTCTCTTTGGTATATGTCTGGGGGTGGAACTGCTGGGTCATATGATCACTGCATGTTTAACTTTTGGAGGAACTGCCAAACTTTTCCCAAGGGGTTTGCTCCATTTTACTTCCTACCAGTACGAGAGTTCAAATTTCTGTACATCATTGACAACAGTTGTTTTTGCTGTCTTCTGGAGTCGACCCATTCCTAGGGGTTATGAAGTGGTACCTCACTGTGTTTTTTATTTGCATTTCCCTGATGACTAATGATTTTGAGTATCTCTTCAAGGGCTTCTCAGAATATATCTCCTTTTTTTTTTTTAAGCTTATTTATTTTGAGAGAGAGAGCATGAATGGGGTAGGGGCAGAGAGAGAGGGAGAGAGAGAATCCCAAGCAGGCTTTGTGTTGTCAGCGCAGAGCCTGATGCAGGGCCTGAACTCATGAACCACAAGATCATGACCTGAACCGAAGTCAAGAGTTGGATGCTTAACCAGCTGACTGAGCCACCCAGGTGCCCCTGCATATCTCCTTTTCCAGGAAGGTCTATTCAGATCCTTTGCCTAATTTTTAAATGGATTGTCTTTTTATTATTGAGTTGTAATAGTTCCTTGTATACTCTAGTTAGAAGTCCCTTATCAGACCATGTAATTTGCAAAAGCTATCGTCCTATTCTGTGGGTTGTCTTCTTACTTTCATGATACCCTTCAAAATAAAAAGGTTTTGGTTTAGTGATGTCCAGTTTATCTTTTTTCTTTTGTTGCTTGTGCTTTTGCTGTCATGTATAAGACTTGTAGTGGTTTTTGGTTTTTATGGAGTGCCTGGGTGGCTCAGTTGGTTAAGGGTCCAACTCTTGATTTCGGCTCAGGTGATGATCTCATGGTTTATGGGATTGAGCCCCACATCAGGCTCTCTGCTGTTAGCACAGAGCCTGCTTCGGATCATCTGTCCCCCTCTCTGCCCCTCTCCCACTCCCTCTCTCTGAAAAATAAACATTTAAAGTAAACGAACTAAGAAAGGAAAAAAAGACTTGTGTTTGTTTCTAAACTCCAGGTATTACAAGACCAAGTGGATGAACTCCAGTCTGAGCTGGAGGAATTTCGCACACAAGGCAAAGTGTTGAGACTTCCCTTAAAGAACTCAGTGTCAGAAGAACTTGAGGTTAACAGTGGTTGCATTGAGCCTGACCAGGGTAAGCCATTCAGACATCATCTTTTCAGAGGCTCTGCCTTTGGTTTTTGCTTTTATGGCCATGGTTGAATATAAAATTGCACAACTTTGGCAACCAACAAAATTTAAAAAACAACCTGGGCAGTACTATTTTCTTGAGCTATTTCGCTTATGGTCTGTTTTCTTCATTTATCCTTAAAGTCTTTATGAGAATATTTCTTTCTGATTTTTATATGTATCAACAAAGGAATGGAAAAATCAAACCCCAAGGATATTTGCTTTGTTTAAAAAAACAAACAAAAGAAATTGGCCACAGGTCTGAGAATCCAGGGCTTGGGAGTGTTACAATTCAGACACTGAGCTATTGCTGAGTGCTCCCTTTCTTAAGGAGTGCCTCACTGGTATGATGATCATTTTGGAGAACAGGCCAACCAGAAACCAGAATTTGGTTTTCTTACACTGGCTGTGTTAAACATCGGCATTGCCTCTGTAAAACAACTAAGAAGTTAAATAAGTGTTGGTTGCCTGTGCCTTTGAGGAGGACTTTGAGTGGGAAAGTTGGAAGGCAGAGTTGTTTGGGAACGCTGCTACTTTTTCATCAGCTTTTTTCCTCCCTCCTGGCATTCTGCCTCTTTCCTCAGTGTGTGGAGTTTGAATTTCACAAAGGGCTCATAATAAATTTTTCTGTTACGGTCTTCCCCACTGCTATGCAAGTACAGGTTCTTACAAGGATTGTTTATTCCTCTCCTTACCTGTTTATTCTAGAATAAATAAGGGATTTGGGAGGGGATGGGGAGAGGGCTTAAGACCTTTCCTGTGATTCTAAGTATGTGGTCAGTAGCCTTACTGTAGTGTGAGGATGGAACCCAACTGGTGGTGTATGATGCATCTCAGAAGCTTCTCTGGACTTTTTCCATAGTTTTGGGGGTTCTCCTCATGGGCATGCGAAGCTGTGCCGTGCTGGGGTGGTCCATATCCCAACTATCACTTCTCAGTTGGGGATATGCCAACTGGAAAAGAAAGAATATACGGAAAGAAAGCCCAAGGCAAGACTTCATCTTGGATGCTAGCCATGCCCTTTCTCCTGTCTGCCTATGGACCCCATGTGAGAAACTTTTTTGAATCCCCTGCCTTAAGAGATTCTCACATAGTATTAGACATGATCGTTTTGTCTGTGTACAAGCTCAGTCTCCAATTTATGCTTCACATTTCAGCGTCCTTCCCCGTCATCATCAGGGATGGTTGCAGAAGTGAACTCATATCAATGACTTGAGAATTTTTCTCCCAAACTGCCTATATCCAGGTTCCTAACCTATGCCCTATTTTTAAAATTTTAGCTGATAATTTAAAATGGGGCTCCACTTGCACTATAGGAAATTAATATTGTAATACTCAATCTTCTGTCATTGAGGGGTGGGTTCGCTGTCTTGACCCATGAAGTTAACGCCTCCAGGCATCTTCTGCCACTTTGCCCCTCTGCTCGTTTGTCACCATAGTATTTGTTGGATGGATAGAAAGCTGATTGGTTTAATCAAACTACCTCACTTCCCAGCATTTTTCATTTTAGAAGGTCACATTTAAACCACTGTTTCCATACCTAACCCCACCTACTCTTCAAAAAGATGAATTCTGTGAAGGTTTGGTAGTCTGTACATGAAAGAATCTTACTGTATTGCCTGTTCACCTTCATTTTTTTCTTGTTTTCCATAATGCTTGAAAGCAAGAAACCTCTTGGCATCGATGGTTTCCTAGTAGATCTCATCAGTGGTAATTGAGGCTGAGATTTATTCCTTTAACTGGACGTTCCTTCCTCAGAAGCCAGTTGTGTTATTGAAAGAGCCTGCTGGAGGGTCACCAGATCCCATGTGTTTTCAGGGCTTGGTTCTGAAGAATGCAATCCATTGACTATGAGCATCGAGGCAGAGCTGGTCATTGAGCAGATGAAAGAACAACATCACAGGGACTTATGTCGCTTAAGACTGGAGCTTGAAGATAAAGTAAGTCCTTCTTATTCTGTTCTCTCATTTTTTCAGCTCTGGCAAGCTTTGGCTTGTAGGACATACTTAATTCTTTTTACTTCATGGAGCATCCCTTTTAAAAAAAAAAATTTTTTTAATGTTTATTTTTGAGAGAGAGAGCACAAGCGGGGCAGGGGCAGAGAGAGACACACACACACACAGGAATGTGAATCAGGCTCCAGGCTCTGAGCTGTCAGCACAGAGCTCGATGCGAGGGTCAAACTCACGAACCGTGAGATCATGACCTGAGCTGAAGGACGCTTAACTGACTGAGCCACCCAAGCGCCCCATAGAGCATCACTTTTTATACATTTCCTCTTGTCTGGTGGCTACCAAACCCCCCTTTGCTCAGGATGGTTTTGTAGGCTGAGCATGAGGCCTTTTCCTCCTAGGAGACAGTTTCTCCAAAATGTATTATCTTCAGCCCTAGCAAGCATGGAACTTGAAGGCCAATGCATTATTTCTAACTTGTTGAGAAACATGTTAATAAGACCGAAGAAAGCCCTTTGATACAGCATTAGGTACAACTTCTGAATCTTGGACTCCAAAACCCTTCACCACAGTGCTTCAGCTTAGATTCCTGGTCTTTGTTACCTTCTCCTCCAGCCAAGCCAGTAGTTCACCGTGCTTCATCAAGCTGTCCTCTTTCGTTCATGCCATCACATGCTGTGTTATTCCTTTCTACCTCTTGAAAGTCTACTCACCCTTCAGAGTTTAGATCAAATGCTACCTCCTGCATGAACCCATTCCTGAATACCCTTGACCAATATATTTGTCTGTTTTCTATAGCTCTTATATTTTTCATTCTGCCTTGTAGCGTACTTGTTTGTGCTTGTCAAAACCATGTCTAGAGCTGTTTCTCCTTGATGGCAGGACTATATCATATGCAACTTTGTGTCCCCACAAAGCCCACCGAGTGCCTATGATAGGTGTTCAATCAATATTTGAATTTAAGTATGTTAAACCCCTACCTTTACAGTTGGACAGGATGCCTGGGAAGACCAACACTATCTATGTGAAAGTCTAGTCATTTTTATCAGAGTTGTTCAGAAACTAATAAAATTCAACCAAGTTAAAAAGGAAAACAAACTATGCCTGCCTCAAACATAGCTTACTTAACATGTTTTCGAGCTGTCAAAATGGGAAAGCTGAGGAATGTCACTTGGGAAAAAAGTAGTTACCGCCCCCATCACCTTCCCACCGCCTTGAGTTGGATAACATTGTGGTGGTTTCGCTTTGTGACTTCAGGTGCACCATTATGAAAAGCAGCTAGATGAAACCAAGGTCGCCTGTGAAAAGGAGCAAGACAGCATGAAGCAAAAGTACGAGAATGAGGTCCGCGTCTTGGAAAAACAACTAAGTGACCTTAAAAACGAAACTGCAGAACTTCGGGGCCAGGCAGTGGTGCTCAAGGAAGCACAACATACAACTCTCTGCAGACACGAGGAGGAGAAAAAAGAACTGCAAACGAGGTGGGATGAGGAAAAGGCTCACCTGCGGGAGAAGCTGAGGCTGGAACACGAGATGGAACTCAAGGCTCGCCTGGAGCAGGCGGAGGACAGCTTTACCCGGGAGAGGGAAGGACTCCTTCGGAATGGCGCCTGGACAGAAGAGAAGGTGAGAGGCTTGACTCAGGAACTCGAGCAGCTTCACCAGGAACAGCTGAAAAGCCTGATGGAGAAGCACACTCTTGAGAAGGAGGAGTTGCAAAAAGAGCTCTTGGAAAAGCACCAAAGGGAACTTCAAGAGGGAAGGTAAGAAAATAGGGGAAGTGGAGAAACCAGAATACTGTCCCTTGGGGGCACCAGAAGTTCCAGGCAGTTAAGGAGACTTTGACTAGATGCTTTAGTTTCTCAACCTGTTTTGCCAGTGTTTGGACATGAGCCTACCCTGAGATTATTCAAACGGTGGTTTTGTTTTTTGTTTTTTTTTTTTAAGACAGTATTTCTTAATGTTTGTTTATTTTTGAGAGAGTGTAAACAGGGAGGGGCAGAGAGAGAGAGAGAAACACAGAATCCGAAGCAGGCTCCAGGCTCCGAGCGGTCAGCACAGAGCCTGACACAGGGCTCAAACTCACAAACTGTGAGATGAAGACCTGAGCCGAAGTCAGACGCTTAACCCACTGAGCCACCCAGGTGCCCCCACAGACAGTATTTCTTGTTTCAATTATCCTTTCAGGTTCCAGATGAGAGTAATTACTGTGTTCTGAGAAAGGCTATTTATGAGCTAAATTCTGGGTAGAGTTCTCCAAATTATGAAGTGCAGCTTTGTGCTTAACTTTCCCCACATGAAATCTCAGGTATATTTGAGGGCTTTGATCCCTTATACTCTGATTACCTTACTGCTGCTTTATTAAATAAGGAAAAGCAATGAATATATTAATATGTGTGGTGTATGTGACTACTACCCTCCAATGTATACCTAATTAAAATGAAGGAATTATTTACATTTTCCGAGTTAGGGGTTAGGTTAATGTGCATTTGGTCGTGAATGTGAAATATCAGTGTACGTTTTTGGTTAAAAATCCATAAACATATACATCCAGGAGGATGCCAAAGAAGGCAGTTTCTAGATTTTCTCTAAACACAGTGAGGTAAGTCTTTTAAGTTAATTGTGGCTGCCAGTCTCAGCCCTCAGGAATGAGACCCCGTCTCTGTATAAATCGATTACACAGGAATACGTGAAGACCGTTTTTATAGAAAGGATATAAATTGTCTGCTTGGCGGCTTCTCCCGTGCGCGGGAAAATGTTTTTTGTTTGCTTCTGGAGGCGGTGGCAGTTTCAGTAATGCTGTATGTTGACTACATTTAGGGAAAAAATGGAAACTGAGTGTAATAGAAGAACCTCTCAGATAGAAGCCCAGTCTCAGGCTGATTGTCAGAAGGTCACCGAGAGGTGTGAAAGCGCTCTGCGGAGCCTGGAGGGGCGCTACCGCCAAGAGCTGCAGGAGCTCGTGGAACAGCAGCTGGAGGAGAGATCCCAGTGGGAGTTTGAGAAGGACGAGCTCGCCCAGGAGTGTGCCGAAGCCCAGGAGCAGCTCAAAGAGACTCTGCAAAGAGAGAAAGCAACGTCTCTGGTCCTGACCCAGGAGAGAGAGATGCTGGAGAAAACGTACAAGGAACATTTGAGTAGTATGGTCGTTGAAAGAGAGCAGCTGCTCAGAGACCTGGAAGATCTAAGAAACGTGTCTGAAAGTCAACAGAGCCTGCTGTCCGACCAGATACTTGAGCTGAAGAGCGGTCGTGACAGAGGTCCGAAGGACGGGGAGCAGGTCCCGTGCCAGGCGGGCGCCTCAGAGCAGCAGGCCAGCCAGCAGCTTGAGAAGCTGGAAATGGAACGTGACCGGGAGAGGCAGGAAATGATGGCCAAGCTTCAGGCCATGGAGAGTGTCCACAGGGTGACCTGTGAGAAGGCAGATCAGGAGAGGGCCCAGATGAGCACAGAAATCTCCAGGCTGCAGAATAAAATCAAGCAAATGCAGCAGGTGGCATCTCCTTTCTCCAGGAGAGAGAGTGGCTGCCGGGCAGCAGGAGGCGAGGACGCAGAAGGAAGTGGAGCCATGTCCCTGCTCCAGCAAGGAAAGCAGTTGTTGGAAGAGAATGGAGATGTTCTCTTGAGCCTGCAGAGAGCTCATGAGCGAGCAGTGAAGGAAAATGTGAAAATGGCCACTGAAATTTCGAGATTGCAACAGAAGCTACAGAAATTAGAGCCAGGGTCGGTGACGTCTTCTTGTTTAGACGAGCCAACTACTGGATTCTTTGGAAATTCTGTGGAACGGACAGAGCCATTTTTACTGCAAAATCAAACGAAGCAAGTAGAAGCTGTAGCCACACGGTGCGCCCTAAGTGACCCACAAGACGATGAGGCCCGGGATCTGGGAAGTACAGGGACGAGCTCAGCTCAGAGACGGGAGGTCAAGACAGAGGAGTCTGAGGCATCAATAGAGAGTTTTTCCGAGCTCGAGAATAGTGAAGAGACCAGGACCGAGACCTGGGACCTGAAGAATCAGATTTGTCAGCTTCAGGAACAGCTAATGATCTTGCGTGCAGACTGCAGTCGAGCTTCTGAAAAGAAACAGGACCTACTTTTTGACGTTTCTGTGCTAAAAAAGAAACTGAAGATGCTTGAGAGAATCCCCGAGGCTTCCCCCAAGTATAAATTGTTATATGAAGATGCCAGCAGAGAAAATGACTGTCTTCAGGAAGAGCTGAGAGTGATGGAGATGCGCTATGACGAAGCCCTAGAAAATAACAAAGACCTCACTTCGGAAGTTTTCAAATTGCAGGATGAGCTAAAGAAAGTTGAAGAGGTGACTGAAACCTTCCTTAGCCTGGAAAAGAGTTACGATGAGGTCAAGAGAGAAAACGAGGAACTGCATGTTCTGGTTTTGAGGCTTCAAGGCAAGATCGAGAGGCTCCAGGAAAGAGCGGTGCTGCGCTGTGACTGCTTCTCCTTATGGGAAGCCCATTTAGATAACCGGGAAGTCCAACCTGACGAGAAGGTGCTCGGACGACATCAGACATGGGAAGAGCGTGTGCCCACGGTGACAAGTGTCCATCATATTCTAGAAGAACATTATCAAGAAAACCAGTACCTTGAGCAGCAGAATGCACAGCTCGTGGGAGAAGTAAAAGCGAGTGAAATTGCCTGGCTTCACAGAACAATCCGGACACGTCGAGAGAAGCCCAGAGTACAGAACCAAGTTCTGCTGGAGGAAGACACCGCTCTGCCGGGCCTTCAAGACGGACATCTTCAGCGTCAGGCCACCATAGCGGAGTTGGAACTGGAGAAGAAGAAGCTGCAGGAGCTGACTAGAAAGCTGAGGGAGAGAGTCACTACTTTAGTTAAGCAGAAAGATGGACCTTCTCAAGGAGAAAACGAGGAAGAACTAAAGGCGATGATGCATGACTTGCAAATCACGTGCAGTGAGATGCAACAGAAAGTTGAACTTCTGAGGTAACGTATATACCTTCTGAACTTCATGGAATCCCAAGAGCATCTCACCAAATCTAACTTCCGCCGCTTGCTGTGCCTAGAGAAACTAACCTGTTAGTCCTCAGGAAGAGAGCAGTACTGTAGGCTTCCTTCTGCTTCTGTGTCGTATTAACAGATAGAATAACCCTGCCTAGGAGGCATCCCCTCCCCCTCTACAGGAAATAAATGTCATTTGTTCAGGGTGTCCTAACGGAGCGTGTTTGCTGTTTAACCATGTGCATCCTCAGTGTGTGTCAAGTCTTTAACTGTTTTCTAGCATTTCATTTGGATTGGTAGTTTTGGTTTTGCTAAATGTTAATTGTTTCCCGCATTTGATGGAACACGTTCTGTGAGAATGCCTTTTGTTTATGATTAACTCACTTGGTAGATGAGAACTCTTATACTAATATAGGAAAAATTCTGTGCTTTGTGACTTACAGTTCTTCACTCCTATCACTTGAAGTACATGCTGATATCGTGTAAACAATGGAAATTTATCTTAGAACATATCATTTGGTTGAAGAGCTATCAGATTCTAATAAATGTGCTTGTACTTAAGACAGAAATGAAACTCATGCGAAACACTGCTCACTTGACTTTATATAACACGATTGCAATAGTCTTCCAGCAAGTTTGGTTTTCAAAGACTTGGAAAATATCACATCACGTTATCTGAATGATCTGAAACAAAATAATTGAATTCCAGATGTAGTTTTTCCCCTTCTTCAGACCATTTTTAGTTCTAAAAATCAGAACATAATGAGTTGAAAAACATCACAAAGTGAACATGAGTGTACATATTTCTTTTATTTATGTAGTGAATTTCCTTTTTCTAGGTGCCCTGAGGTCTGTAACTAAAGCTAATACAGCTTAGCAATATGGCTCATGCCTATATAGAGCAGGTAGGACCTGAGCCCGAGATAAATGCAAGTTTTTTTGCCCAAAGCAGTATGGTTGCCACTGAGAAAACCAGCAAACATAGCGGGCGTAGTCTCGGTTCCTGTCTCTGCGCTCCAGTGTTTCAGCCACACTTCCCTAATGTCTTTTAGTGAAATTCTTATCTCCCCAAAAGAAAGGGGTCAATATGTCAGAGCTTGATTTCCAGTACTAAAAGTCTACTAATTTAGACATCTCATTTTAACTGGCATGGAATACTTGTTTTATTGGAAGTTCCTAGAAAGCATTTTCCAAAGATGCCACATGACTGCCTTGTTATAATGATATTTTTAAATCTCTGTGATTCAGATGTGAATCTGAGAAGCTTCAAGAAGAAAATTCTATTTTGAGAAGTGAAATTACTACTTTAAATGAAGAAGATAGCATTTCTAACCTGAAATTAGGGAAATTAAATGGATCTCAGGAAGAAATGTGGTAAGACATATAAATTTTCTTAGGGCATTTTTGCAAGGACTAAGACTGTTTTGACTTCAACTTTTAAAGCCTAACTCTTATATTTTCACTGTCCCTTTAGGCAAAAAATAGAAACTGTAAAACAGGAAAAAGCTGCAGTTCAGAAGATGGTTGAAAATTTAAAGAAACAGGTGAGGAGATACTTGGTATTTCCCAGTGTTCTTGATTCTGAAATTTTCTTTTTTAATTTGCAATTTATAAAATTATAGGACATACTACTGGAATCACATGTAGCTAATGATGATAAAGTTGTGAATCCCGAGTTTCAGAATGGAAACTCACCCCATGTGGACTCTAAACTAGGTTTATATTTTTTTGTGAATGTAATAATGTATGTATTATTTCTAGATTCTGAGTGTTTGATACAAATTTTATAATCAGTGGGAATGGGGAGACAATACTAGCTCTAAATCCAAATCTATGAAATACTAACTCTGTCCCTCACATTCTTTTCAATTGATGTTAGCTCCTTCCTTCATCACCATGACTGAAACCAAAAAGGGAAGGACAGAATTTCACAGATATAGAGTATCAGTATATCTTTTCGTAGGATTAGAATTGATTCAGATAGCTTGTGCCATTCAAGTGCCCAATTTGTGTAGTCTCATGACATGGGGTTGTGCAGGACAAGGCCATTTAAGAATCTGCCTGAAACAGCCAAAAGACAAGGACATCCTGGGAAAAGAGAATTTTCAGTACTAGAAACAGACAGGGTCTTAACATCCAAAATATATTCTGTGCTCTCACAAATAAGGGGCAAAACCCTGTTGAAAAAAACAGATAATTGGTAGGAGTGGTCAAGTAAAGGGGGAAAATACAACATATAAAAAGATAGTTAACCTTATTAGGGAAGTGCAAATAAATTCTTTTTTCATCTTTCAGGTTAGCAAAAATGAAAGATACCATCTAGTCTTTAAAAAGGGGTAAGGATATGAAGGTACTCATACATTTTCGATAGGACTATAAGTTGGTAGCACCATGAGGAAGACATTTTGGGGGTATTCAAACCAGTAATGTAGGTGCATACCTCCTAACCCAGTAGCCCCATTTTTAAGAAAATGACCCAAAATTCAAAATGCTACCCTGTGTAAATGAGTTTTTCAAAAGATTGGTTTGTTTCTTCATAATTAAAAGAATGATAACAAACTTGTATGTCAGTGTGGGAATGGATAAATACATTATGGAATGTCTCGACACAATATGCTAGAGCCACTAAAAAATATAGCTTTTGGTGGTTTCTGAATGCACTGACTTGGAAAGATAAAAGTCTGCGAACTATTACAAGTGGAAAAAGCAGGCTGCCCAAATATCTGAAATGATTCAAATTTCCTTTTGTTATAAAAAGGAGAAAACCTCCACATACATACGAGTTTTGTATGTACATAGAAAACAATCTGGAGGGATAGGTACCCAGCTGTGAACAATGGCAACCCCTGTGGAGTTAGACCAAATGGAGGGTCTATCACTTCTTCATACACTTCCCAAGTGGTGGAATTTGTAATAATGAATAACGTATTAAATTCTATTATTAAGGATGTGTTCATGTACGTACGTATGTATAAAACTTTGGTTTTTTTCCCCTGGGTAGATAGTCTCTAAATCTGTTTTTTAGTAGAATTAGGGCAACTAGTCTTTAAAACTTACTTCCATTTTATTTAGATTTCAGAATTAAAAACCCAAAACCAACAATTGGATTTGGAAAATACTGAACTTAGCCAAAAGAACTCTCAAAATGAGAAAGAACTGCAAGAACTTAATCAACGTCTGGCAGAAATGCTACGCCAGAAGGATAAAGAGCCAGGGCGCAGTACATTGGAGGAATGGAAACAAGAAAAGTCTAATCTGAAGGAAGAACTGGAACAGTGTAAAGTGCAGGTATGGAGTGTGGCCACCCTCCAGCCTTCTGGGAGAAAATCTCAAAGCATAAAGCAATGCTTATATTCAATTTCTTACATGTAAAGTCTTAAAACAGTATAGTATCAGCAAATGAATAGAGAAGTGGAACAGAAAGTCTAGAATTAGACTCAAATACAAGTGGAAACTTACTATATAACAAATCACTGGGGTAAAGATGGATTTCATAAATAAGTGGTGCCTGGACAACTCAGTAGACGGTTGGGAACAGATAAAATTAGATCCCTATGGGTGCCTGGGTGACTCAGTCGGTTGAGTATCTGACTCTTGATTTTGGCTCAGATCATGATCTCAGGATCATGAGATTGAGCCCTGCCTTGGGCTCTGTGCTGGGTGTGGAGCCTGCTTAAGATTCTCTCTCTCTCTCTCTCTCTCTCTGCCCCTCTCCCATGTGCTCTCTTAAAAAAAAAAAAATTAGATATCTATATCTTATATAGTGCATAAAGATAAAAACTCTAATTGGATTAGGAGCCTAAATATAACAAACAAATCTACGTCTGTACCAGAAGAAAACATGGGCCAATTTGTCTTTAACGTTAGTGTAGAGAAAAGCTATCTATGACCCATAAACCAGAGACCAAAAAAGAAATGATTAAACCAAAAAAGAAATGATTAAATCAAAAAAATTTGTGGCCAAAAAAGAAAAAAAAATGCTACAGACAAAGTCAAGACATTTCACAAACTGGGGAAAAATATTTATATCCTATACCACAGAAAGTAGGGCTAATGAATAAATCACAAAAAAAAAGAGATAAAAATGGCCCTCGAGCCCATGAAAAAACTCAAAATCATAATCAGAAAAATGGAAGTAAAAACAATACTGACAGCATCTTTTCTCACCCATGACTTTTTGTTGGCAAGACTTTGGGGAAAGCAGGCACTTTTATATGTTGCTGGGAGTGTAAACTGATATTAGCCTTCTGGAAGGAAATATGCTAATACTTAACACAATCACATATGAGCTTACCATTTGTCCCACCAAGCCCATTTCTAGGGATTTACCCTAAAGGTACACCTCCAGCAACATGAATACTCATATGCACATATACTCAATGTAGCATTGTTTGTAATTGCAAAATATTAGAGACCATCTAGACGTTCATATATAGGAGAGTGCCTGGATAAACGTGGTGGGTACAGTCACACCTTGGGGTAGTACTGTGTAACCATAAAAAAAGAGAAAGAGAGAGGAAAAAAAGAAAGGGAAGGAAGGAAGAGAGGAAGGGAAAGTTGTCTACCAATGTGAAATTATTTCCAGGACACACTGTTACGTGAAAAAGAGAAGCACAAAAGAGTATAGGATGACTTCCAAGGAGCCCTGGCTTCTTTTAAAAGAAAATGGTATAAATAAAGGAAGAAATAAAGGGATGTTCTAAAATACACATGCTCATATCCTCACTCATTTGTGTGAGAAATATACAAAAATGATAAACCAGAAACTAAAGAGATGATTACCATAGAAGGTGGGTGGGAAAGGGATGGGAGAGAAGAATGGGAAGGTTGTAGAAGGGATGAGGGAAGGGAGTACCACTTCCCTGAGTAGATCTTTTCCCATAGCTCTTCACATACCCCCAGATAAACACCCAATCGAAACCAATCAAGATGGTGAGGAATACCAACCTGGAACACAAACACTAAGAAATGAACCTAACTATATTGTAAATGGATAACATAATTACGATGGGGAAGAAAAGAATTAAGTAAACTGGAAATGATTTTGACTCTATACTGTAGGGCTAAAGAAAAAAAGAAGTGTACACAAACACTAAAATACTCCAGCCAGTGAATGTTTCTCATGGGGGATAAGTCAGTAATTCTGAAACCACTTTGTGTATATTGGAATTGAGCAAATAAGTAAATAGATTATAGGCAACAGACCTGAGGTTCTCACTGTTGGAGAAGGAAGCTGCAAGGAGGAAATGGGGGAAGGCTAAACTGAACCCTCTGGTGTTGGACTGGAATTTGAGGCATTAGTATAAACTCAGGTTTCTTAATATATATATATATATATATAGATTGATACAGAGATATAGATGTGTGTATATGGATGGAGTGCCCAGATCTTGTTTCTAAATACCATTTTCTTTTAAAAGAAGCCAGGGCTCCTTGGAAAAACGATTGATTCTAGGGCTAGGGCAGGGAAAATACAAGATGAAAGAAAAAAGTGCTAAAAATAAATAAAGTAAAATAAAATAGATGGGGTGTGTATCGAGAGGACACAGAACCCCACTTGAAGAGCTCCTCATGGCCAAAGCTGGAATAGTTTGACCAACAAAATAATCATAGTAAAGGATAAAATAAATACAGAATAAAATAAATAGGTATGGATACAAACCGATATTAAAAATTGACTAAATGGGGGAGAATTAACACCTCTCCCTTAAAGCAGAATTCTGATAAATAAATGTAGAAAGAAAGAAGAAAACAGAAAGTTATCATTAGGCAAACATGAGAGTAGTAACTGTTGTAGACAAAATCCGATAGAAACTAAAATTAATAAACAAGTTTAAGGAGAAACACAGTTATCATCGTCTCAACCTGTCTCCCCCAAGAGAAATAACTTTGCGGTGGAGAGACTTGAAAAAACTACCTGAGAAATCATGTTCATGACGTTGAGGTGGACAGTCTTTCAAGAGATAATTTTTTTTTTTAATTTTTTTTTTCAACGTTTATTTATTTTTGGGACAGAGAGAGACAGAGCATGAACGGGGGAGGGGCAGAGAGAGAGGGAGACACAGAATCGGAAACAGGCTCCAGGCTCTGAGCCATCAGCCCAGAGCCCGACGCGGGGCTCGAACTCACGGACCGCGAGATCGTGACCTGGCTGAAGTCGGACGCCAACCGACTGCGCCACCCAGGCGCCCCTCAAGAGATAATTTCAGGGGGCACCTGGGTAGCGCCCAACTCTTGGTTTGAGCTCAGGTCGTGATCTCAAGGTTCATGGATTTGAGCCCGGGGTCGGGCTCTGCACTAACATTGCAGAGCCAGCCTGGGATTCTCTCTCTCTCCCTCTCTCTCTGCCCCTACCCCACTCATGCGCGCGCGCGTGCTCTCTCTCTCTCTCTCTCTCTCTCTCAAAGTAAGTAAAAATAAACTTAAAAAAAAATAGTTTTGGTTCATTCCACTGAGTATAATGGTCATAAAAGAGTGTGTCGTTGAATCGGGGGCTCGAGTTTTTTTAATGCTGCCTTGTGTGAATCCAGTAAGTTTCCCTAGGCTAAATGAGTATGTCCGCTCTTTGATTTTTTAATTTTTCTTCTTAGTCCTCCACTTTAGTGTCTTCTCTGGAGGCAGAACTGTCTGAAGTGAAAATACAGACTCATATTGTGGAACAGGAGAACCTCCTTCTCAAAGATGAACTGGAGAAAATGAAACAAGTAAGACTGCATGCTGCTGGGAGTGGGTGCAGTGGAGAGGCTCACAGTACATCGTGAACCTGATGGTCTGGCGCTGCCAGCCACCGGACATCCTTAATACACTGTCCTGTCAACTAGCTCAATGCTTCGTAAAAGCTGAGGGTTTGCAGTACAAGTCCACGTATAAGGGCTCCTATCCCTAATCCTCTACATGCTGTTTGAGGTGTGTAACTGACATGTTGTAGACTAAAATTCTATAAATCAGTCACAGCCGCTTCAGTTTAAGAAATTTGTCGCTCTGCTTTCCTCTAGCCGGGTGACAAAGTAATAATAAGTTTGTCTAAAATGAAAGTGACTTTCTTGCTTTAATAACTTTAATAACTTTAATAACTACTCATCCAGACTGGTGTGACACACACAGAAAGGTACCTCTTTCTCTTTTTTCTTATGGCAAGTATGTGGCATCTATCTTGGGCTAAGGAGCAAATTCTAGAACATTAGCAGGGATGCAGTCTCACTTATGAATTTGGTTTTAAGAAGCCTATGTCAAAGTTTCAAACAAAGACTTAATTTTAAGTATAAAAGAGGGTTCACCTTAAAGATATATCCTGAGCATTGTCCTATTTTATTCTTAATTCTGCACTTTTCAGTGAGTACAGGATTTGAGCAATCCTAATTTATAAATAGGAGAATTTAGTTCTGTTTTTTAAAATTGCTTCACTTAAGGTTTACTTCGGTATTAGGACATCCTTAGATTATCAGATTCTCTCTTTTGTATCTGTTCAGCCTGTGAGCACAAAGGTGTCCTCTGAATGCTGAAATACTGAGTCTCTAGCACTGAGTTTATGTTTGTGTTGATCTCTAGTTGACTCCTGCAAGTCTTGACTTCCTAATAGGATTGTAAGCCTTCCGGGGAATTTGTGCCTCTCCTAATGCCTAGTACTGGTACCTGAGAGGAGTTCTGTAAGTCAGATGCTGTTCTGCAGAGCAGATCTGTTCTGCCATAACAGAAGCTGTCTGCCTTTATAAACATTCCAAAAGTTGAAGCTCACAGGGCCTTTCTATGGTGCCTAAGTTTTCCAATGCTGTTATTACCAAGTTCATCCTAATTACCGTGGGCATACTTTTCTCCTTTACCTTTTGAAAATCTGTTGTTCGGTCTTTAAGATGATAATGATGGGCTCCAAATCCATAGCATGGGAAATGCATGTTTTGTGACTTTGCTAAGCTAGAGATCAGAAGAAAAGGAGTGGATCTGGGAGTAAGATAGCATGGTGAAGACATCATTTGGCATGTTTTTATTGTGTAGGTTTTACAGAGGCGGTGGGATAAACAGTGAAGTGGAAAAATGGTGAGCTTTGTCTGCCTTGGGTAGAAAGTTGTTTCACGGCATCTGGGCTCTTTTGGATCACGACAGTAGAATAGTATCAGCCCATTGTTGCTGCCATACAGCATGGACCTAGGAAGTATGTGCTGCTCTGTAGGACATAATACAAGTAAAATCACTTTGTGAGTGAGAAATTATCTGTTGCACAGCAAAGAAACACAAGTAGCATCAGCAGAAGCCACATGCCAGCCTGCACACCCGAAATGGTACCAGGCTTTGTGAGGTTCTGGGGATGAGGAAGCAAGGTAGAGAGCAAAGGAGAAAGATCCTTTAGTAAACCAGTGTCTCGGTACTTTAAAATACATTGTCCTATGTCCTTCTGACTTTAGATTTGTAAGGTGTGCTGTATTTGTTCTCAGTTGAAGACAAGATTCAACCCTTAAAGTCTATTTTGTCATATTATTCTAAAGCTAAATGTGTGAAAGAACTTAAGGTATAAAGTAGAGAGATGGCCACAAAATCTTAATGAAGAACTGAAAATATGGAAGTCAAATGAAACAGAGGGAAATTAAAAATACATGGACTATGGGAAAGGGTAAAGACGTGTAAGAAACAATCAGTCTCTTTGAAGCAGTCATTGGGGGGAGGTAGGAATCACTCCCATACCCTAGGACATTTAGCAATATCTAGGGCCATTTTTGTTTTTCACAACTGGTATGTGGAGAGAGGGGTGCTATGGGCATCTAAAAGCCAGAGATGCTGCTAACCATCCTCCAGTACACAGAAAGGCCCCCCAAAATGTCAGTCCTAGTAAGGCTGATACTGAAATGGAATGGAAACAGCCTTTGGTTTGCCTTGATTCCAGTGGAGAGGAGGAAGCCAATGTGTCCGCATTAACATTTTACTGAGCCAGGCAATTTTGGCCTCTTCCAAAGGGAAGGACCCATGAAACAAAGTGAAAAACACTGATTGTTTTAGCTTTAAACTTGTCTTTGTGTTGATACACAGTCCTTGGTTCATGCCAATTCTATACTCTTGACTGAGATTGCTGAAAAAGATTTTTTTCTAGTTAAAAAAGCATGAGGAAAATGTATGGTGCTATGTATGTACACATGTTAAATTGATGACAGAATGGCAGTATGTCACTTATTTTCCCCTGAAGGTGCAACGGAAGCTAGGACCGATACGTAACAGTATCTGTCTGCTTGGATCTATCTGAGCAGACATTTTGGCAGTCAGTTGGAGAATGGAGAGAATCGAGTAGGGAACATTTTGTTAAATTTAATTATAGTTCCTTAGAGTTTATATGTCCTCTGAAATATCTATGTAGATAGGGAAATAGCAGCAGCCATGAAAACGCCCTGTTTATATAAATACCTCTTTATAAATACAGCCATGAGACACGATGGGATTGTTGATCTCTTACAGCTGCACAGATGTCCTGATCTTGGTGACTTCCAGCAAAAACTTGCTAGTGTTCTCAGCTACAATGAAAAACTGCTGGAAGAAAAGGAGGCTCTCAGTGAAGAACTAAAGAGCTGTGTGGATAAGGTAGGAAACAGAAGACTTTTTACCATCACCATACAGTGTATACCATAGTGAGCATTTCTCTATGTCCAGTGGCACTCAGCAGTCCCGTTTTAGCCTGATCGTTCCACCGTCTCCTGGAATAGCATTTCAGCAGGCCTTACGTGCCCTCTGAATTTCTGAGGTCAGGATTTTAACAGGAGGCTAAATTTGTTTAATAATGATATTATTAAGTATAGTAATATACAGTTTGCCTCATTTTAATATATAGCCATGCTACTTAATATATAAATAAGTATTGTGGCATTTAATACTCTGAGATCTATTACATAGACACACGCTTTTTCTTCTATCATATTTTCCCTAGCAAATCCCACAACACTGCTTTCGCCCCACCTGCCTTAGTAGGCATTCCATGTTTTCCTATTATGGTACACTCTTGAGAGTTCTAATTACCTCCCGGCCTACCGCTTCTCACCCGCAATGAGGCAATGAGAGAGAAAAATGGAAACCACCAAAGAAAACAGACTCTTCAAAATTAAAGGTAGAAAAGGGAGTCAGGAAAATGTCTGTGTTTTACTTTGCCCTGCTCCCACATGGCGCTTATCTTTTCAGCCTCTGTGGAGATGCATAAATTGAGGCTAGATATTTGCAAACATGCCTACTATCTCTTTTCTTTTCCTGAAACAGTTGGCAAAATCAAGTCTTTTAGAGCACAGAATTGCCACTATGAAGCAAGAACAGAAATCTTGGGAACACCAGAGGGAAACCTTAAAGTCGCAACTAGAGGCTTCACAGGAAAAGGTATGTGGCCAACTGTTGTTTCACCTGTACAGTTAATATTTTCCTGTGTATTCCAACAGAATTCCTAGTAGGAAGAATATTCCAGATAGAATTGGCCTAAGAGGGTTCATAATGATTCAATTTGATTAATACTTGTCATATGCTTATAGTGTGAGGAAACTTGAACAGTTCCCTCAGAGTTCATTATTATGAGATTACCTCATCATTATGAGATTACTTATAAAAGCTTAAGAATACTGTGTAGAAATGACTGCTTGTTTCTGATTTAGAAAAAGGATTTCTAAGGCACGTTCATGCCCTGTTATGATACCTATCAACATTGCTTTTACAAATTTAGATTATTTTTAACTAAATAGATACTGGGGCACCTGGGTGGCTCATTCAGTTAAGCATCCAACTCTTGATTTTAGCTCAAGTTGTGGCCTCATGGTTCATGGGATTGAGCTAGCTTCTGTCATGCCAGCTGGTACTCACTGGTTCTGTAAGATATCACTTGGTCATATACCAGATGACTGTGTTAGCGACACCTTGCTCCAGGACATAGCTCATCATTGCTCTAAATATAACATCCTGTAAATATACATAATAACTGGGGTCTCCATGAGGCTACTAAAAAGAGCTGGATATAGGGGCGCCTGGGTGGCGCAGTCGGTTAAGCGTCCGACTTCAACCAGGTCACGATCTCACGGTCCGTGAGTTCGAGCCCCGCGTCGGGCTCTGGGCTGATGGCTCAGAGCCTGGAGCCTGTTTCCGATTCTGTGTCTCCCTCTCTCTCTGCCCCTCCCCCGTTCATGCTCTGTCTCTCTCTGTCCCAAAAATAAATAAACGTTGAAAAAAAAAAATTAAAAAAAAAAAAAGCTGGATATAGTAAATATAAGGGACCTTGGAATTCTCTTATCTTAGCTCATTCATTCCTGGACAGGCTGTAGGTGAGACCGTGAGGATCTGCATCACAGTGTAAGATTTTTCTCATGATGCAGGTTCAGAGTTTAGAAGACACCCTACAGAATGTGAACCTGCAAATGTCCCTGATTAAATCTGACCTACGAGTGACTCAGCAGGAAAAGGAGGCTTTGAAACAAGAAGTGACGTCTTTATATAAACAACTTCAGAATGCTGGTGACAAGGTAATTTCTTTTTTATTGAGGTATAACTTTATACAGTTAAGTGCACAGATTTTAAGTCTGTAACTTGAATATTTTTATGGATGTGTGTGTTTACATAAATATATGGTTGATCCCTGAACGACACAGGGGTTAGGAGCCCCGGCCCCCTGTACGGTCAGACATCCACCTAAAACTTCTGACTCCTCCAAAACTTAATTACTAATAGTTAGGCCTACTGTTTACTGGAGGCCTTACCAATAATATAAACAATTAACACATATTTTAGGTATTATATATATTATGTACTGTATCCTTATAATAAAGCTAGAGAAAATACAATACTGTCTCAAAAAAAAAAAAAATCTCCACATAAGTGGATTTGTGCAGTTCAAACCTATGTTGTTCACATGTATATTTTCCATACCTATGTATGTGCATAAATTTATATTTGTGTAAACACCTCCTATCTCAAAATATAGAATATTGCCAGCACCCAGCAGGCTCTCATGTCTCCCCTCCAGTCGATAACCACAAGGGAACCACTTTTTGACCCTCTGCCACCATAGGTTAGGGATGCCTTTTTCTGAACTTCATATAAATGGAAGCATAGTGACAAGGTTACGTTTTGTGTTGCGCAGGTCAGGAGACCACGCTGAGTTATTTTGCGGTAACAAAAACACTCTTGATGTTATATAAAGTGTATCTCATTTTAATATATCAAAATGCTATTTTGTGTGCTTATATAAATTAGAAATGGTATTATAGATGTCAGCCTTGTGGAGATATTAAGATTTTGTCCTACCATAAAAGTAGGACAGTTATTTTAATCCAGTTATATCTTGGTGATACTTTTTATTTTACACACACACACATATTTTTAAGCAGGCTCCACGCCCAACATGGGGCTCAACTCATGACCCTAAGACCAAGAGTCTCACACTCTACCTACTGAGCCAGCCAGGAACCTCCTGTTTATTTTTTTTTAAAAGAAAAATAGTTCTTTCCATTTTAAAAAATTATTTCTGGGCTGACATTTTTCTCAAAATGAGATTGTAACTTTTTCTTTTTCATGGTTTAGCTTAAAACACAAAAGGCTTACCTACTTGTTACCTTTTTTAAAGCATTTTCCAGAATCCAAAAAATCACTTTGGTAGCATAAAGCATATTCCTGAGTTCAGGGCTCAATTACATGGACAGTATGTGCTTTGGATTCTAAAAAAGGATATGATTGCATATGGGAAAAATGAAAGAGTTTAGCTTGTGAAAGCTTTCAAGTTAGCAGTGCATCTTGAAATTCCCTCTGTGTTCTGTTAACCAAAAGAATAGTGATCTGGGTTCAAAGCATTAACTTGATAAGTATGAAGCAATTTTTAAGGCCACCAATCTCTACGCACTTGGGTTCTATATAGAATCGACTTGCCCTACAGTCATCTTTGCTGTTAGACTTGATGGAACTATTTTTTTTTTTTTTTTCTTTTTTCAAATTTTTTTTTCAACGTTTATTTATTTTTGGGACAGAGAGAGGCAGAGCATGAACGGGGGAGGGGCAGAGAGAGAGGGAGACACAGAATCGGAAACAGGCTCCAGGCTCCGAGCCATCAGCCCAGAGCCTGACGCGGGGCTCGAACTCCCGGACCGCGAGATCGTGACCTGGCTGAAGTCGGACGCTTAACCGACTGCGCCACCCAGGTGCCCCTTGATGGGACTATTTTGCCGAAGATCATTTTAAACAAAGAAGTTTCCAAACCTTTTTTTAAGTCACACCCCCCAAATACGGTATGTATGTGTGTATATAGACACATACACACACACACACAACATACACTCACCCCCATTAGAAGATATGAAGAATGAGGGGCGCCTGGGTGGCGCAGTCGGTTAAGCGTCCGACTTCAGCCAGGTCACGATCTCGCGGTCCGTGAGTTCGAGCCCCGCGTCGGGCTCTGGGCTGATGGCTCAGAGCCTGGTGCCTGTTTCCGATTCTGTGTCTCCCTCTCTCTCTCTGCCCCTCCCCCGTTCATGCTCTGTCTCTCTCTGTCCCAAAAATAAATAAACGTTGAAAAAAAAAAATTAAAAAAAAAAAGAAAAAAGAAAATAGTGTGGTATAAAAATGAATGTTTGGTAGGACTGAAATGGGTCTAGGGTATGGATTTGAGTATTCTGCTATGGCAGACTTACTTTAAGAATGCGTAATTTATCATTTACTTGCAAATAATTTTATCCTGATATGTTTATAAAATATTTTGTTTCATTTTGTGTAATCAGTTCTACACTAAAATCAATGATTTTAATCTTGACTTTCAATACAGACTCATGAGAATTATGGTAACTATGTATTCTTCATTTAAATAGACTAGCTGTCAAGACTGATAGTACAAAGTGGCAAAATTGGACTCCATCTTTTTGGGCTAACTCCTTGTAAGAGAAAAAGTACCCCTTTTTAAAGATTCAGCCTTTTAAGGTTAGAATGGTCTCTGAAGATGATCTTTTCCAACCACTAAACTGATGTTTATATATAGTCTTTACTTTTGCTAAGTAGTTGACCAACTATGCTTAACCTATGCTTAAACATTTCTCTTTTTTTTTTTAATTTTTTTTTTTAACATTTATTTATTTTTGAGACAGAGAGGGAGAGAGAGCATGAACAGGGGAGGGTCAGAAAAAGAGGGAAATGCAGGATCTGAAACAGGCTCCAGGCTCTGAGCTGTCAGCACAGAGCCCGACCCGGGACTCGAACCCACGGACCGCGAGATCATGACCTGAGCCGAAGTCGGACGCTTAACCGACAGAGCCACCCAGGCGCCCCTAAACATTTCTCTTAAGGAAGAACTCTCTGAAGAGCCACAGATAGCGATTTAGAACACCTGCTCTGTGCCAGAAACTCTGCTATTGCTAAAGTTATAGCGTTGAACAAGGCAGACCTGGTCGCTGTCCTCATGGAACTTGTTGGTGTGGATACATGGTTTCAGGTGTGGACAGTCCAATATAAAATTGATGGGACTGTCACCTCACTGACTCCTAAAAGCCATGCTCATGTCAGAGAGCAAGTGCCTAGGACTATGTCTGTTTTCCTGATAGCCACGTCACCCTGTGGACGCCCAGTGATTTGGTAGATCCAGACGTCCTCTATTCTCTGGTCTTTATAGTGTTGGGTTTTTAGACCCAACCAGACTAAAAACAGATTTACCCAGAAGGATCTTTTGCAATCCAAAAAAAGCAGACTTCAAGAATTGGCAGACTTGGGGCGTCTGAGTGGCTCAGTCGGTTAAATGTCCAACTTTGGCTCAGGTCATGATCTCGCAGTTTGTGAGTTCGAGCCCCATGTCGGGCTCTGTGCTGACAGCTCGGAGCCTGGAGCCTGCTTGAGATTCTGTGTCTCCCTCTCTCTGCCCCCCGCCCCTCACTCTCTCAAATATAAAGAAACATTAACAAAAGTAAAAAAAAATTGGCAGACTTGACTGGGAAAAAAAAGTGTTTTTAATACAACAGAACCCAAGTACTGAATAAAAACTTTCCTTATGTTCTTTTTTTGTTTTTCTTCCTCACTGGATGACTATCTTAACATTTCTTCCTCTTACATATGTTGTTATTAGGTCCGTCAACTGGAATCAAACCTTCTTCCCCCTAAGCACCAAAAACATCTAAACTCATCAGGTACGGTGAGGCCTACAGAGCAAGAGAAGTTGAGCTTAAAGAGAGAGTGTGAACAGTTTCAAAAGGAACGATCACCTACTAATAGGAAGGTGAGTTTTGAGAGTTTATATGTGTCAACGTCCTTACTGTGATGTGTCCCTAAGTGTATGTTTCTTTCCCTGCATGCTTCCAAGGAAGTGATCACAATGGTATATTTTGGTTCTTCCTTATATGTATGTTTTTGTAATCTGGTCAAATAGTATTATAGTTCTTTATGATTGAGTGGTGGTTGCAAAGGAGCAGTTAACTTTAAGCATTCATAATGAAGATGGTTAATCATCTTTAGCAGTATTACAGCCCTTTTAATTTTTTTCTAGTATTTATTTACCTTTGAGAGACAGAGACCGAGCACACATGGCGAAGGGGCAGAGAGGGAGACATAGAACCCAAAGCAGGCTCCAGGCTCTGAGCTGTCAGCACAGAGCCCAATGTGTGTCAGCACAGAACCCATGAACCGCGAGATCATAACCTGAGCCATAGTCAGACGCTCAACCAACTGAGTGCCCCACAGCCCTTTTAAGTTAGCAAAATAGATATACCTTAAAATATATATATCCTGAATATCAGGAACATCTTCATATGGTCTGTGTTAGTTATCTATTGCTGTGCAACAAATTAAAAGAACAAACATTTGTTGTCTCCTTTTCTGTGGGCCGGGAATTCAGAAGCAGCTTAGCTGAGTGGTTCTGGCTCAGGGTCTCTCATGAGGTTGTGGTCCAGCTATCAGCTGGGACTACATTTATCTGAAGGCTTCACTGGTACTAGAAGATCCACGTCCAAGTTCAGTAATATTACAGGAAGAGGCTCTGTTTCTTGCTGGCTGATTACCAGAGGCCTCAGGTCCTCACCACCGGGGCCTTTTCTCAGGACATGGCAGTGAGTGAGAGGAGAGAGAGAGAGAGAGAAAAATTCCAAAAGATCACTATAAAAAGCTGTAGTGCCTTTTATAAGCTAATCCTTGGAAGGGACACACCATCATTTCTGCTGTCTTCAGTTGGTCACACAGACCAAGGGTGTGAACACCATGGGTGGACATCAGTAGGGACCATGTTGGAGGGGGGCTACCATGTGGTTAAGTCTCTAGAGCAACTTTTGCTTTCTGTACTTGGTTCCCTGAAGTAAGAGATCTAAGACCAGTGCTACCCTGGGAGTTCTTGTCCCTTGTTTTTCTTTCTTCCTTCTTCCCAACCAAAACTCAGAGTGGTCACTGTTACCTTTCTCTTCTGAAAATTATGGTTTGTGTAAAAATCTGGGAAGAATGATGAACAATCATTTGTTTCTGTCACAAAAATGTTATGAAAATTTTAAGTTTGTGAAAGTTATGACCATAGGTGGTAAGAAGACTGGTTTGTGCTCTAAAGCCAAAATGCCATTTAATTTTAGGTACATTCAAGTACATTTTTCAGAAAGATAAAGGGTTTCATCCAGCTGCTCACTGAGAGAAGAGTCTAATGATAGGTTTTACTTGAAAAGATTACTCTTCTGTTCAAAAATTCTTGCTACTCTCCTCAGCTGTTTTTGATAGAAACCAAAATCAGCCTTCTATAGAAGTGTCCTGTATTTCTACTTAGCAATATTCCGAATTCCTGGGTCAGGTAGCTCATTAGATTCTTCCTGCAATGGAGAATTCCAAAAATGGATACTCATAAAGTCTTCAAATTTAGTCTTTAAAATTGAGAAAGGAGTTATATAAAGCAGGTTTTATGTACTCTGTTTTAAACCCGACTTAAACTTTGCCTTAAGACAGTGTTTTCCCCACCGATCCATCGTGGAGGATCATGAAAGTGATGTAGTGAAAACTTCTACCTTTTTTATTAATAAAATGTGCTGGAAAATATCAGAGTACATGGTTCATGGTAAGGATAAGTATTTCATGAAATTTTCTTTCAGTGATATGTACTTATAACTGATGATGCGTATATATGTACTTATGGGTGTGAGTTTATGTCCTGGGTGTGTTTCTTACAGTGAGTGACACTACAGTTTGCAAGCCAGGTGCCTCACGGAATCTGTTCTATGTAAGCAGTGATGATCAAAAAGTAGACTAAATATAATTGATGCACTGAATCATAGTGCTGTTTTCCTTTGCTGAATGATCTTTGCTTTCTTCCAAGGGGTGAGATTTCTGACTAGCATGAATTTGTCAAAATAAAGAAGAGCAACTCAAGTGTTTGTTTGTAAAGGAAATTTTTGGGTTTTTTTTTTTTTTTTTTTTTTTTTTTTTAGCAGGTCAGTCAGATGAATTCCCTTGAAAGAGAGTTAGAAACAATTCATTTGGAAAATGAAGGCCTGAAAAAGAAACAAGTAAAACTGGATGAGCAGCTAATGGAGGTGAGTTTTTAAGCAAAGGGCCTCAGCTCTGAAGAATATTTTAATCCACGAATGTGCCGTTTGTTGAGAGAGAGAAGCATAGCATGAATTCCTATTACAAGAAAAACTGGAAAAGTATGCTGCCAAGCTGAATTCTTTGGTCTGTCTTACCAAGTTTGATAGACATTTTTGCTCATTACAGTCACCGGAATTTACACTGCTTCACAGAGGAAGGAATAATGTGGGTAATCCTAAAATGCAAGGACCCATACCTCAACAAATTCAGGGGGCGGGGACTCTGATACTGGCTCAGAGCTCCCCACCACTGCTGTGATTGTAACGGTTTCCCTATACCTCCCGTGTCATACGTAGTGTTTTATAGATGGATTGCTAACAGCCTCTTGGGTTAGGAATTTGGGAATATCAGCATGTAGAAGTTTAATGTTCACGTGCTGTCATGGTTTATTACAAATTTGTAATTCAGCACTGCCTCGGGAGAGGTACATCTGTTAAATATAAAAATGGAGTTGTAAGACTTGTCAGCTCGGACATTGAGTATCCAGTCTACCAGATTGCTTTCTGATTACTAAGTACAATTACAGGATGTAAGACAACATCCGTACAGATCCTCTATAGTAAGTAAAAACTTCACAGAGATATTTTGCTTTGGGTAGATGAAAATATCACGTAGTGTACTACAAAATTTATCTCAGGTAGAGAGGCATGGGTAAAAAATGTCTTTGTGCTCTTAAAAACTACTACGAGTACAAATATCTTAAAAACAGATATTTTTTTGGATTTTAGGATTTTGGATTTTAGGATGAGAGAGATTTAAATATTTTCTTTTAAGAAATTGGACATGCCAAGGTAATTTTAAATGGATGATTTTTACGAAATCTGGCGAAATATGGGCAAATACGTCACACTGACATTTAAATGACCACTGAGGTTTCTGCCAATCCTATGTTCTCTGATTTATCCACTAATAGGGAGATTAAACTATAAATAGCATATAATAAGTGTGTTCAAAAGCCCAAGCTACAGGCTATGTTTAGATATAGACATGCTTTCTGATGAAATAATTATATATTGTGAGGAGTAAGATAGCTGAAGCTAAGCCCCACCTCTCTAGTACCAAATTGATAAGTAACAGGGTATATACTTAGGCAGTGGCAGATCCTCTCCGAATGTTCTGCTAACAGGCCAATTCTTCTCCCACCTGCTCGAGCCGTCCTCAGAAACCCCCATCTCTTCCTAAACCCCCTTGATATGATTAGCCATCATAAGCAATTTCCCTTCATTATTTTTCAGAATTTTTAAGATCAAGGAATTTCAGGAAAGCTTTCTAATCTGATGTAGGCACTCCCTTGAGGGAAGGCATCTCTCCTCATCTTTCTATGCCAGTTTAAAAGTCGCTGATGTAATACAATACATATCCATGCTCCAGGGCATGCTCCCACATCACTAGACTAGGAAATAGAAGAATCTGAGTCACAGTCTGGGGCTCTTTGAACTGCATGAGGCGGTGTTCTATAAACAGTTCATTTTGAACATTCAAAAAAGGGGTTCCAGTCCATATCAGCACTTCTCAAGTCCACTGGGTACCTCCGGTAGCCAACAGTTTTCAAACACTCAAACGAGAAAATTGCCATTTGGAGATGCAGAATATAAACTGTAAAACCAAGTATTTAACATCAGATCCACCCATGCTGGACCTGGAATCTTCTAAATAATTGTAGTGGGGTAGGTGGAGGAAAATGTGGTAAGTTCCCAAACTCACATTGCAGTTGCAGGATCAGAGTCATAAGATATTTTAAAGTTTATACACGGAGAAATGTAAATGTTGGTGTTTTTGTAAGTTCTTTCTGACTTGAGCACACCTATTCAGGTATATAATATACCCAGTTTTAACTGTTCTCTTTTTGTAACTCATACTTTTCTTCCTCTCTTTATGACTCCTGTAATTTTCTTTTGTTTTTGTTTTGTCTGTGGCTAACCTGTACCTAGAACTCTGTGGTTGGAACTAGCAGAGAAGGGTGCAGTTCTCTGCCTGAGATAGTGTGTGAAGGTAGAACATTCTCTTTCAATCAATTTCATAGCATGGAGACCTCTCATTAGACTCCCTGTTCATGTAATCATTTCTACTGACTGTAACAGTTAATACATATTTAGGTAAGAGCCAGTATTCATTTTCAGTTTGCTTTAACTGTGGCATATGTCTGTTTACATTTAGGCCAGGATTTTCCTCAGTATGTAAAGATATATGTGAAGAAACTCATCCTGCTGATAGAAAATTATGGGATCGTAACTCTCCCTATTCTTTATTCCTGAAAATAAAATGGTGGGTTTTCTAAATCTGTAACTAGAAATATTTCAAAACGGGTAATCTCCCACCTCAGAACTTTAGCTTGAAGGAAATGGATAGTGGCTCTGAAGTTTCATGGTAAATGTTTAGTTATAGTCGTGTCTTAGAGGGTCTATTTCCCCTCTCAGAAGCCTTGAGGTGCTTCTTCTTGAGTTTGGTACTTGGTCGTCTTCATTGCATGCCTTCTGTTGAGTCCTCAGTCCGCTGAATGTATTGACAGATGTGGAGTGCTATGCTTCACTGGCCACATGCAGTGTGCATTCTCCTTCCTTTTCCTCTCCCCAGCTTCGGCATGTGATACACACATCGTCTTACGGTCTTGAACAAGTATTTCTATATCACCCTCTGTCCCCGAATTGCTTATCTTACAGTGCCATTTAAGAGTTGAACATTGACAGAATAGGTTAAAATAATTTTGGATAGGAGTTTCTTTGACTCAGTTGCTAACCTGGAAAATAGTCATTGAACATTTGCTTTTAAGAGTCTTTATGAATGGTAAGTAAAGTGGCAAAACCCTAAAGCTGAACCACTTTCTCCCCTTTGCTTACCCCAACTTGTGTCTTTATTTTTATTTTTTAATGCTTTTATTTTTGAGACAGAGAGAGAACATGAGCAGCGCAGAGAGGGAGACACAGAATCCAAAGCAGGCTCCAGGCTCTGAGCTGTCAGCACAGAGCCTGACGTGGGGCTCAAACTCATGGACTGTGAGATCATGACCTGAGCCAAAGTCGGATGCTTAACCGACTGAGCCACCCAGGTGCCCCGCTGTTTTCTTAAACAGGCATAATTAAAAGTTCTAGTGCCAGAAACAATGAAGTAGAATTCAGACACATGACTTATATCATGTAGCTCCATCGTGAGTGAGGAAGTACATCTTTTAAGTCTAAAACTTTTAAGAAATCCTACTTCTTAACTATATTGTCTCCTAAGGAAAATGACCCTTCCCATTATTCACTTCTTACTCAAGTCACGTACTGTCCTGTGTTCAAGTGATCAGTGGGTCTGAGAGGCCATTAATGAATTCATCAGCTTCGTTCCCTCTGCTTGACATTTGCAAGGGCAGCTCTGTGCTTGAAGGCACTGCGGCTGACCAGGGCTCCGCCTCTGTCCTCCAGATGCAGCACCTGAGGTCCACTGTGATGCTTAGCCCATCCCCTCCCACGTGGGATCTCCAGCTGCGCCAGCAGCAAGCCTGTCCGACGGTGCCCAGGGAGCAGTTTCTGCAGCTTCAACAGCAGCTGCTGCAGGCAGAAAGGATAAACCAGTGCCTGCAGGAGGAACTTGAAAACAGGACCTCCGAAACCAACACGCCGCAGGTACGAGGCTGTTTTCCCTCACAGTAAACTCAGATCACCTAATTTGACCGGTCTGTTGGGAAGTTCTACCCATGCAGAGGTGGAGATTAAGAACTTATGTGTCTGTTGAAGAGTCCCACCTTACCTGTGTTTACAGACCCACGGAACTGCAGTGTTGTTTGGGTTTGGTTTTTTGCAGTGATGCTTTTGAGCTCTCAGCTTCTAAGCTGGGTGCTGAAGTGTTCTGGGTCTCCTTTGCACATTCGTAATCCATGACGAAGGATCAGGATCACTTAAGCACAGTGTACAGCTGACCTAACAGTTTTTGACTTGACATTTGTCCGATGCCAGAAATATTACAGAATTCAAGTGCACCTCTAGGATACGCAGTACTAACACAGCCCCCTAGGTTTTCCTGTACCTGAGGGGTACAACCTGCTGAATTCCATAGAATTCACAAGTGGGGACTTTGTGGAGTCAGTGACATAAAGGAAAAATGTCAACTATGTTTTTTAAAATGATCTAGTTTCAAAAACTCTTTCAGAAAATCAACATCTTTTTCCCCTTCCCTTTGAGTTAGAATCATCCTAGCTTCTTACAGACACAATCTGATACAAGCTGGGTTTTCAAATAGTTCTTTTAAGTGCTTCATTCATAGTCCAGCTTTGCTTGTCGATTTTGTTTATTCAGAACCAATAAAATTAAAATTACTCCTTCATTTGTATAATTTTAAATGAATCCTTTCTGGTTTGGATGCTCATCTTCTGTCTCTCAGTGGACATTTAATAAGGAATTTCCCCAACTCCTTTTCCCTAATTGTCTCAAAGTGGCTTTGCAAAGTCAAATTAGCACTACAATTACACAGTGGAGCAGTTCTGTCTTCCTCTTCTCGTAGTATATATCTATGGTTTGTCATTATATCCTCTGTCATCTGCCCTTTCAAACAAAAGGTTACAATTAGTTTTGTCTTTTGTGCTTTAAAAATCCACGTTTTTGGAAGCTTCCTCTATTCCGCTTCAGTTTCCAAATATTAAAATTGTGTAGATGGGCTGTCGAAGATACTTCAGTAATTCATTACAGAATTGAGTTATAAAACCTTGACCTCAGTTTTTAACAGACATTGTATCCATTGCTTTCTCATTCACCCTGTTTTCAAAACATGTTCTTCCGACCCACCTGCCAACGTTTAAAAATAAAAAAATATCCTTTTACTCCAATTACTTCAGGATAAGATTAAAAAAACCTTAGCACAGTTTTTGCCTAATTTTTTTCTAATGTTTATTTTTGAGAGAGAGAGAGTATGAGCAGGGGAGGTACAGAGACAGAGGGAGACATAGACTCTGAAGCAGGTTCCAGGCTCTGAGCTGTCAGCACAGAGCCTGACGTGGGGCTTGAACTTACAGATTGCAAGATCATGATCTGAGCCAAAGTCGGACGCCCAACCAACTGAGCCACCTAGGCGCTGCAAAGACTGTTGAGGTTTTTGTACTAAAAAAAAAAAAACAAACTTTTTTCTCCAGCCAGATGGCAGAGTGGACTGCTTATTGCTGTCTCTAGAATACCACTGCAGGCTCTCCTGTTTCTGGCCCCTGAGCTGACACTAATTTTAAGATTACAGAACATTATTAGAATCTGCACGTCGCCTCTGTGTGTGATGTGGTTTCTTCTGCCTCTGTGTTGCTTTGCTTGCATTGTAGTGTTAATGTGTGTGCTTTTAAAGATCGTTTGCATTATAGATGTGTGAATTTAGACTCCTCCCCAAACACGATCCTGACATGGGGTGAAGTATACCACTTGCCTTCTTTCTCTAGGCCTTGCTACCGGAGCAGCGAGCAGTGCATGCAGATTCCTACAGAAGGATTGGGCACCTGTGAAAACTGGGCTGCTATTGATGACATTTCTTACCATGGCAGCTACTCAGATGCACATGCTACCCGCCCCCCCCCCCCCCACACACACACACAGAGACATAAGCTGGAAAACATTTTGGAATCAAGTGCTCTTTTAAATTATATTATTATTAAGCCTTTGCAGTATTAGGTCTCTTATTTATTAACGTAGAAATGACAGTTTGTGAATCAAATTCACAAATTTCAGCTTGTTACAAATCATTTTATTTATACCATTTAAAGAATGTGGACTTGAGATTCTTGAAAGGATGTATTCTATATATTTTCTCATTCCATATGCTGTAACTATTTTTAATAAGAGGTACTACTTTTATATATGGAATTGGAAGAAAATTTGGGTTATTTATACTGTTTTGTATAAGATGTATCATGCTTTTTTGACAGGAAAAAAATTTTTTGATGAAACAATAAAATAAATTTTAAATATATGACTGCCTTTGTTTTTCCTCTTTCCTCACTCTGGCCATGCTCCATGTTCTTCGAGTTATATGTTTTGTTTTGTTTTGTTTTTTAAAGCAAGTAGAAATCAGGCATCTTCCATTTACGTTTGACCTTTAAAAAGCCATTCTATCTTTTAAAATACAGGTTTTTTTTTTTAAAGCTAAATGTTCTCAAAGCTTCTTTCTTGAAATTTACTTCCTGCATTAGACTTTGACCTACTACAGTTGTCTTCAAACTAATCACATGGTTTAGTTGTTTATATCTCAATAAATGCTGTTGCTTTATCCAAACATTGGCTTCCAGTTCACGTTTGGTCATTCTCCGTGCTTTTAAAAGGGGTTATACCATCAGCCATTAACACCTGAGTTTTGCTTAATGCTTGAAGAACCTTTCAAAACCTGAAATTCCTTACATGGACATTTTCGTGACCTGCGGGGAGGGCAGCTGGCTGCACTCACACTCTCTTCAAAACCCACATAACTCCTTAACCTATCACTGTTGTGTGAAGAGAAGAGAAGCCCTGGCTGTTTCTTCCCTCTCGTTTTATCTATGAGTTGTTTGTGGGGAGATTCTTAAGTTTTTTTTATGATAAACCCAGCCTCCAATCCAGATGTTTGCTTCACAATGGCAAGTCAAATTGGGAAACAGATGACAACAATAACTGGCAGGAAGAAGCCGGTTATTATAAAGAAAGGAACAGTAACACCCTCACAGTAATCAGCCATTTTACACAGGAAAAATGGACACGCAAATTGCAAGCTGACTGGAAATGCTAAGTGATCCTGAATAAACTCAGTTTTGTTTTGGTCTTGAGAGACCCACAGTATTGCCAAGGCCCAAGTCACAGATGGAAGGTTGATAACCTTATTTTTAATTTACCATTGAAAACTATTTTACTAGAAGAAGTGCACACAGGTACTAAAATACGGGTTTTAAGAATTTTGCTTTATCTCAGGGGAAGATAGTAACACAGGTAAGATTTTTTTTTTTTTTTAATCTTTGATTCTCTGATAGGATTACTTTTCTAATGTGCAACCCATGCAGTGTTCAGAGCCCCCATTTCATCAGAAATCCACCCCTCCCGTTACAAAGGCACATATTTACTGTCCTTTCTCTAGGCATCTTGTGGGAAAAATAAATTACTAGGGCTTTCTTTTCGGTATGGCATATTTTTCAAATGACAACACATTTTTTTCTTCCCTTCAGGGAAACCAGGAACAACTGGTAACTGTCATGGAAGAACGGATGATGGAAGTTGAACAGAAATTGAAACTGGTGAAAAGGCTTCTTCAGGATAAAGTGAATCAGCTCAAAGAACAAGTGAGCCTCCCGGGTCCTCTCCACCCACCCACCCCACATTCCACTTTTAACTCCAGTTTTACATTCCTTTATTGCCATTAACGTGTTAATTTTTGTTGTCAAATAAAGGCAAATTCTACTACAAACGTATAGCAGGACTTAGGATTCACTGTCCCCCATACCACTCCAAAAATATGAAATCTGTATTCTACATTATTTTTCCAGAGCTCTCCTAATGCCTGTTTGTCCACAATTTTAAAAATGTACATTTGCTAAGACTCATCTGGACCTAATGCATTCCTAATGAAGTTCCGTGGCTCAAATTTAACTTTTGTAGATTTTTTTTATTTGCCCAAGACAGTAAACATTCTATTTAAATGACTAGAAAATTTATGTTGGTAAAAAATGGGGAGATAATAAATGGAATTTTAGCTTTGCTGTTTGCGACGGCTATGACGACTTCTAAAAGTCTTCTGGCTATATCCAGACCCCAAAAGGCTGTGCTCTGAATTAGAATAGGGACCCTGACCTGCTGGTGGCAGGTGTGGCCTGGGTTTAGAAAGTGTTTGTGTAACCACTGAAGAGACATGCAAAAAAGGACCACTCTATAGTAAAGATTTATAGCTACTTTGGAAACTGAGATTAAGACCTGGGGAGGTGGGGGCAGAAATCGTCCCACCTGGTTTTCTAGACACATAAAACTTAAGAATAATAATACCAAGAGAAGGTCTTAATGGAGAATTAGCAACTTTTCTTTTCCCAATATCTTAATCACAAAATGGAAAGAAAAAGTCTTACACAATAAGCATTTATTCAACCCTGTGATCATTCACTTATTCAAAACATAGTTACTACATGCCATGTCCTTTTCTCAGTGCTAGAGATATGACAGTGAACAAAATCCTGCCAATGGGGAGCGTAGTTCACATACAAGGTATTAAGCATTTGGCAAGGTGGTAATTTTAAACAAAGAAAATCCGATCCACTCTATTTTCAGCAGAGGGGAACACAGGGAAGAATACTTGATCTAACTCCATGGTTTAAAGAAAGTTTCCTGAAGGCCTCTTCAAGTATTGACAGCTGAGTAAGATTTGAACAGGTGAAGAAGTGTGAGAAGGGCATTCTAGGCTACGGGAACATCATGCAGTTACAACATGTGTGTGGACATCTACAAATATTTTGGCATTAACAGATCATAGTGTCCTGAGAGGAGTAGGAGAAGAAACAGGAGAAATAGGGAGGGGTGGGCAGTAGAGGGTCTTAGGATGAAGAGCCAGGAGTGTTTTGTAAACGGCAGGAAGGAAGGGAGAGAAGAAGGGATGAATGTTTCCTTAGAACAACTCAATAGAGTAGGTTAGTATGTTACACTTGCCCGTCATCTAGATTCCAGGCTTCAGGTGTTACCGTCTTTATCATTGCCCTTTGCAATGCTAATAAATTAGCCACTCTCCGTTGTTCTTTTTCCCCCTGAAACCTCTATACTTTTAGATGCCCTGGTTAAAACTGCCTGTAAAATGAGGTGTAATGAGGGAAGGGAGGGTTGGAATACATGTAATAGGAACCAAAATAAAATTATCGCAAGGCCACTGACAAGTTTTCCCATCCCTTGACTATATATTTTAACCATAAAAATTAAAGTCTATCTTCTGACAAGTTCTATGTAAAAGAGGAAGAGTTAAGGAAAAGGAGCTGCCCAGATC
The DNA here is from genome assembly GCF_028749965.1 of Puma concolor. Classification (NCBI taxonomy): domain Eukaryota; kingdom Metazoa; phylum Chordata; class Mammalia; order Carnivora; family Felidae; genus Puma; species Puma concolor. The sequence continues at coordinate 50,148,502 of NC_141672.1, forward strand.
TTACCTCTGTATTATAATACATGAACCAATTTTTAAAATAATCAGTAGGTTATAGCTATGAATGGGAAGGAAACTCAAGCATCTGTTAAGAACAGAGTTAAAGTTCACACCCTAAACCTCAGAAGTTATGAAAGTATTTTGCTATTTTTAGAGAAAGAAAAAGCAGTAACACCTAATTTACTTCGGTGGGAAAACTTTCATTTTTTGAGCTTTCAAATATCAATCTGTTCTTTTATTAGTGGCTTCTACAAACTTTATGCAAAGAAACAGCTTGGAAAAAGTGGATGTGCTCTGCCTGTATCCCTGATGCCACGTCTGATGTTAAACCTGTATTGTTAAATAAAAGAATATAATATAAGTCATTTGCCTTTATGAACAACTGTCCTAATGTCAGACCTTAAACTTAAGACAGTTACAGAAATGGAGTCAAAATGTTTCTGGTTTCTGTTTCTAGCTGTGCAAGAATACTAAAGCAGATGCGATGGTGAAGGATTTGTATGTTGAAAATGCCCAGTTGTTGAGAGCTCTGGAAATGACTGAACAGCGACAAAAAACAGCAGAAAAGAAAAATTACCTCCTAGAAGAGAAGATTGCCAGCCTCAGTAATATAGTCAGGAATCTGGCACCAGCACCACTGACTTCTACACCTCCCTTGAGGTCATAGCCAAGCCAAAGGATACACTCATTTGTGCACTTTACTGAAATGGATGGAACATTTCAGTAGGTTCTCTCAACCTTGTTTTTTTTTTTTAAACCTTTACTGGTTTAAAGTTCAGCTCAACCTAAAACTGCCAGCAACAGAACTGTACTCTCCATTCACTGTAATTAGTTTTTCTAAAGAGACTCTAATGGAAGCTGCAAATAGTCACATATTTCACTGTTTAAATTATTCCCCAGTTTTGAATTTTAAAGACATACCCTGATAGCCACCAAAAAGGTGGGTATATGAACACAACGCAAGAATCTTAAAACCCCCAGTTGTGAATAAGTTAAAAGACAAAACAATATTACGTACAAATGTTTGTGTAAATTCCAGGTATTTTAAGTTTTAGGTCTGATGAGTTTGTTTTGATCTTTATTTGAAAACCAAATGTCTGTCTTCTTACACATTTAAATATGGAGAAGTCATTCTGTTTCCAATAATTTTGGCTCTTTAGTGAGAGACCCTGAGCTCAATAACCACGGAGGACAGAAGAGCCAGAGCCCATGTACTTGACCTTCTAACACCTATGGCAGTATTACCACTCCTGATGGATTATGGATACTAAAAACTGATTTACTCAACTGCACTGTTAACTAAGGTTAAAACTGTACTTGCTTTAAAAAACCCAACTTTCTTTAAGCATTTTTTTTCCTTCTGACAAGTTTCATTTGGGGAGCTTATCTTCTAAGAAATGGATAAAGCCACATTCTTATAGCATTTGAGCTATAAGGAAAGCACTGAACACAAACCACTTTCAACAGTTACTCTTAGAAGAGAGTTAAGCAAACCATGTGGTTTTCTCTCTCTCTAAAGTCTTGGAGTTCATCAACTTACTTTTAGGGTTGCTTCAAGAACTCAGGGAACAATATTTTAAATGGTCTTCCTGAAACACTGTAGGGCCTCTTTAAGAATCTGAAATGCATAAGCCATGTGACCTTATTTGTCTTAGATTTAGAGCCATAGGATTTTTAGTTTTACATTTTTACTGAATTTACTCTTTTGGGAAAAACATTGATTTTAGCATTAAAAACCTAACTTGAAGTTATTATTTGTTTAACAGAGGAATAGGAAGTATGGAAATTTTAACCTAACACCTCAAATCTGATCATAAGAATTTCTTAACTCTGATAAGCACTGGCATGCATTCTGAGGTGAAGGAGTGCCAAATAGGATTTTCCATTCAGTCGCAAGACCAGAACTTTCTAGAACAGTCAACATTTTAGAATAGGTAACTTTTATTTTCCCCAAGTAAAATCTTTGCTTCTAGCCCACTTCAGCTAGTCAGGCATTGGTGGAGGACTTACTATGTGTAAGACACTAACAAAGCTCATCTTAACTAGCTATTTGTTTTTGTAGGACAGCAATTAGATGAGAAAAATTCACTCTGATACATTCCTGGAAGGCCAAGCCCATCAATTTACAAGACAAATAACAGCAAAATCACATACTGCTTTATGGGCAGCAACAAAAGATGACGCAAACCGCCTAAGAGGTCATATAGAGTGAACAAAAAAAATCTTTGGGCACCTGGGTGGCTCAGTGGGTTAAGCATCCAACTCTTGATCTTGACTCAGGTCATGATCTCACAGTTCACGGGATGGAGCCCCTCGTGGGGCTCTGCCCTGACAGCATGGGCCTGCTTGGGATTCTTCCCCTCTCTCTGCCCTTCCCCGACTTGTGCGCGCAAGCACTCGTGCTCTAATAAACAAAAAAAATTTTTTAACAAAATTTGCATCAAGCAACTTTAGATAGGTTTGTGGCCTAACCATCTATTATTAGTCCCACCTGACAGCCTACTGCCAGCACCGGAGTCCTCACTACCAGAGCTCTGACAAGGCATGGCCATTTGTGGGACTGGAATTGACATTCATGAAACAGACCTTTTCATGTCTGGACAGCTCTTATCAGAAAGTCATGAATACCCCCCTGGAAAAATAACTAATTTTAATTCTTCCCTTTAGTTATCCTTCAAAACATTTGATGTCTGCTATCACGCCTTCCTTAATCTTTCTTCCCCAGTACAGACATTACTAGTAACCCCAACTACTTGTATGGCATAGGCTTTAACAGAGAATCTTTTTCACTTAAAACTGTGGATAGACCTAGGCTACTAAGGTCATAAATAAACTATGCATCTGTGGTATATTTATGTAATATGATTCAAGTTAAGGTTATTGCTATCAAAACTGAACAAGCAAATTACTCAAATTACTGGCTTTAGCATATGATCACATGTGTTGTATTTTTTACATTATGAAAAGCATAGGTTAATTTCTCATCAATGTGTATTTACATGTATATAAAATGCTGTACAATGCATGTAAATAGGACTTTCTGGAAAGTTTTAGAAAACATTCAGAATCCCCTTTATCCAAAAATCAAAATGCTGCTCAAATGAAAGTTGACTCAGTCAATATCTAGGTGCTTATTCATTTCTTGCTTTACTGCACTTATAAAATTGCAAGACCAACATGAGAAATAGTTACCTTAAATTTTCACATTTGTGCAGTTTATTTTTGTAGACTAGAGTGGGAATTTAGCTGGCAATTTATAATAGCACGTTATTTTATAGGCATTTAGCCACTTGTTTATTAAAAGCACTGGTTAAACTTTCTTTGTATTTCTGAACAGTTATTTATGTTAGTTTCAGAAGATGGGATCTTCATTTCAAGGAAAGAAAATCAGGTTTGCCTTTGTGATATGTTAACTGAGACGAAAATGTGTGTAACAAAGCCTACATTGTTCTATTTTTGCTTTCTTATGCTTCTTAGAGCCTGAACTCTTAAGCTCAAATTGTGAGGGGAGAAAAGTAGAGAGGGAGGGGTAGAACTGATCACAGTATTTTATTTTTCTAAAACTCTTTTAAAACCCAGATTTTAAAAACTATTTTAAATGTGAATCCTTCCCAGGAGCTTCAAATGCATTGCTTATGTATTTAATCTCAAGCATATTTTACATAAATAGATCACTAAATCATGAGTTTTTAGGGTATCAAAGGAGGTCTTACAGGTCTAGTGTTTCAATAATGTACAAATACCCAGGTCAGGTATTGTTATGATGAACTTTTTTTTTTTTCTGGAAGAATGAATAAAAAGTCTACTTTATGGTCAACTTTGACATGTAGGAATGATTTTTTGTGGGTTTTTTTCTTGAGTGAAGAAAAAAAAAAAATGTGTTGTTTTTGTCAGCATCTTAAAAGGTATTCCCAATCCAGGCACGACTAAGTGCTTTGTAAGAGTATTGAGCAAGTCTTGTTTTGAATGGATTACCTATGACGACTCAGTGGAATGAGAGACAATTTCGGCCAAAAGCCAAGTCAAAACCTAATAACCAAAGTATTCCATATTTAAAACTTATTCTATCATGTTAGGGCCTATTTGAACATCTCATAGACTAAAACAGAAAACACTGCATGGCATATGGATAGCTGTTTAATAATAAAAGTTAGCTCTTTATTTCTCAGCTTTTTTGAATGATTTAACATTATGAGAAGACACTTTCACACCATGATTTAAGGGAACACTGGTTTTGTGGAGGAAAAAAAAGAGTTCATCAAAAGCCATCCACAGGATAACTTTTTGAAATAAAATTGTGTATGTGTTGATATCAACTTTGTATATTTCATCTTAGCCATTCTATCTTAGGAAGGTTTTAATGTGAGCTTAAGATGTAAATAAATAATTTTGCAAACATGGCTGTTTTGTATACATCCTGAACTTTTAAACAGTGTCCATGTGTTTACCATTGGTCCTTAGAGTAAAAGCATCAAAAATACTGCACTAAACACATTCTACAAATGCAGAGTCTCAGTACCCACTCCAGACCTAACACCATATTCTTCATATTCTGCATTTTAAGAAGATCTGAGCGTTGGGACTCCATTTCTGTCATAGAATTGAGGACTTCTGGACCAGCCAGGTTGGGGTCTCTGTACCCTGTAGTATGGTTCATAATTACTTCTAGAATCCTGACTTAACCTCAGGCGAGGCCCTACTTGAGATTGTGGGTGCTTCCGAAGTGGCTTGGTTTCACTTTTCCATCTTTATGGGTGACTCAAACTTTCTTAGTTGAGCTGCTCGTGACTGGTTAGATATATGCAAGTATAGTCATAAAAGTTAACCTGAACGAACATTGAGGCACTAGCTGAATACTGAAACGTAGAAGCAAAATGGTGGCCAAACCAGACCCATCTCACAAGCCTTGTTTTATTTACTTTTCAAGCTTTTACTTATTTGACAGAGCAAGAGCATGCAGGGGAGAAGACAGAGAAAGGGAGGGAGAATCACAAGCACGCTCCATGCCCAGTGCAGAGCCCAATGTGGGGCTTGATCTCACAATGGTGAGATCACAACCTGAGCTGAAATCAAAAGCTGGATGCTTAACCAGCTGAGTCACCCAGGTGCCCCTCAAAGCTTTCATATCAGCCACATACTGCCTTTATGAGGCAAGAGCTATTATTCTTTACAGATGAGTAAATTGAAACTTGTGACTTACTCAAGGTCACACAGCCAGCTAAATAGGGCACTCGGGACTTAAGGCCCAGATTTGTCTATATTAATATGTTGCAGCAACACTTGTATCAATTTCTACTTCCATCAAATGCATACTATAAAGAAAAATCTAAATCATTCCTGGTTTACTGTATGATCTGATGGGGGTATTTATACACACAAAAAAGTTAGGAAAAATGTATCCATGTAGCAGATGGTTACACTTTGTTGATAGATTCAATACTATGGGCACTAGGATAAGGAAGGTTAACATCTTCAGGTATTTAATTTTTTTTAATGTTTATTTTTGAGAGAAAGCACGAGCCAAGCAGGGGCAGAGAGAGGGGGACACAGCATCTGAAGCAGGCTCCAGGCTCTGAGTGGCCAGCGCAGAGCCTGACGTGGGGCTCAAACTCACAGGCTGTAAGAACATGACCTGAGCCGAAGTCAGACACTTAACAGACTGAGCCACCCAGGCGCCCCAACATCTTCAGGTATTTTAATGTAGACTGGGGAAGGTTCTTCACCTATTCTATTAAAGGTAATTGTGTATGTGCTTCATTGAGATTAGTGTAACCTGTTTGCAGTCTCGTTCATCTTGCATTCAAAAAGTCATGTTTTCTGATATTTACTTGGTGTCCAATAAAATGGTTAGATTTTAGTCAAAGGATCAGAATTTTAACCTAAATTATATAAATTATCTGTTGATTAAAAAGTTAAATTTAAATTAGATAAAATATGACATAAGTCACAAAAGTGGTTTTTATTTAGTGTTTGGTTTTTGCCTCATTTATAAATCCGGGAAAATAACTAATTTAAACAAGTGAACATCTTTAAAAAAAAAAATTAAAACTCCACAAAGGCAAACCATAAAACTGAAACAGTGAAATGCCAACTAAAGAGTAGTCAACTATTGCGGGGTGGTGCCTGGGTGGCCCAGTTAAGCATCTCACCAGCGCAGGTCATGATCTCAAGGTTCGTGGGTTCGAGCCCCAGGTCGGGCTCTGTGCTGACAGCTCAGAGCCTGGAGCCTGCTTCTGATTCTATGTCTCTCTCTCTCTGCCCCTCCCCCACTCATGCCTCTCTTGGTCTCTCGAAAATGAATTAACGTAAAAAAAAGAAAAAAGTAGGCAACTGGGGTGCCTGGCTGACTCAGTCAATAGAGCATTTGACTCTTCATCTCGGGGTCATGAGTTCAAACCCCACATTGGGTGTAGAGCTTACTTAAGGAAAAAAGAAAAAGAGGCAACCACGTAAATTAAAGCTGGATACCCTCATGTTAAAAGTATTTAATTCTAAATGCATGAGATATGCTTTACTAGTGAAGGCAAAGTAAAAATCTGAACAGACCTTATAGCCCAGATGAGCATTTACCAAACATTTTTCTTTCCTGTTTGGAATTTTATCTGTCTTCAAGATCTCAAGCAGGCACCAACCCAGTCCCAGGCACTAAGATGTTATCCAGTATTGCAATGCTATGGACAATAGGGATTATTCTAGAAAAATGTCAATGTTAAAAAAGCAGAAAAAGAAAAAGAAAGAAAGAAAGAGGAGAAAAGCCTGCAGAAATGTTCTACATTAAAGGAGACCAAACACACATGACAACTAAATGCAATACCTACTCCTAGGTTATAATTTTATAATGGAGAAACCAAGGGAAAAAAATGGGATTATGCATGGTGTAGTGTAGTATTTTATCAATGTTAAAAATTTAATGACATTGATAATGTGTTTATGTAAGACTATTGTAAGGAAATATACAATGAAGTTTTTTAGGGATAAAGAACCATAATGTATGCAACTTATTCACAAGTGATTCAGAAACAAAATTACATACATGCACACGTGCGCATACACATACACAATAAAGTTATGAAGCCAAATGTTTTTTAAAAAATCGGGAAAGGTTATGCAAGTATTTGTAATACTCTTGCAACCTTCTTTAAGTTTGCAATTATTTCCAAATAAAATGTTTCCGTGTATAACATACACTAAATGTGAGGGCACCTGGGTGGCTTAGTAGGTTAAGTGTCTGACTTGGGCTCAGGTCACGATCTTGTGGTCCATGAGTTCAAGCCACGCATCAGGCTCCGTGCTGACAGGTCAAAGCCTAGAACCTGCTTCAGACTCTGTGTCACCGTCTCTCTCTCTCTCTCTGTCCCTCCCCTGCTCACACTGTGTCTCTATCTCTGAAAAATAAATAAACATTGAAAAAATGTTTAACAAAAAGAAATCTAAATGTGCAGTAGGCCTTTAAAGTTAACCTCATAGCAACTCTGAACAGTAGATGGTATTCCAATGGTAGAGAAGAGGAAACTGACTAGAAGCCATTTATGGCAGGTAGAAAACACACTTTATCCGTGTCTACAAATGCTTGTACTCTCCTGCTACCCTAGGAAGAATGTGACTCAAGGAACAAACTTGTTGCAGCTAGTTTAATTTAAAGGGGATTTACTATAAGGAATCAAATTTGTTTAATGGAACCCAAGGGCAGAAAATATAGACACACTTCACTAAAGACCTTTGGTATTCTCCCCTACCACCCCGCCCCCATCTCTATCCCTATCCATCTCTCATCACATGGTCTCTCTTTGCTTTTCTCCCTGCACCAGTGTGGTTGGGGGGGGGGGAGTGGGTGGGGAGGCAGCAGCAGTGTTTTCCTGCTTTCCATCACGTCCTTATTCAAATTCCAAGTAGAATCCAATCATTACTTCCAAGTCACAATTTCAAATTCTTTAAAAATCTGATTAGGTCATGGAAAGAACCTTGCCTGGTCAACTATGGATAGCAAGAGTCAGGGTCTTGGGGTACGGTACAAGCTGCAGAGGCTACTGCGTGAGACAGAATACTCTCCTATATCAGGGGTTACAGCAGACAGTAAAGGAAAATTAGGCTAAAGATATGCAGACAGTAGATAAAAACAGCTTTAAAAGGTAGAATTTCAGGGGCACCTGGCTGGCTTACCCAAGGAGAGAGAGGGAAAGAGAGAGAACCCAAGCAGGCTCCTCACGGTCAGGGCAGAACCCCACATGGGGCTCGAACCCACAAACCATGAGATCATGACCTGAGCCTAGAGGAAGAGTTGGATGCTTCAACTGAGCCTACCCACGCACCCAGATAAGTACCATTTTAAATGCCACCTGGTGACAAATGTAATTGCTCACTATTCCTATTATTCCTACCTTTTGTCCTTGTTCCCTGCCCCCACTCCTTTGTCCCAATTCCTACATTTTCTCCAGATATCACATACAGCTCCATCAGAGTGTCCACCCAAGTCACAGTGGGTGTAAGAAATACCACCTACCATAACCTACTTAAACAGGACAATCCTGTAACAACTTATTTAAAATATTGACCAGGAAGGCAAAAGTTAGAAGTCTTTTCAAAAATATAAAAACCAATGAGTCTGGGTGGCTCAATCAGTTCATCTGAAGCTTGATTTCAGCTCATGTCACGATCTCACAGTTTTGAGATCAAGCCTAACATCATTTAGCCCCGCATTTGGCTCTGTGCTGACAGGGCAGAGCCTGCTTGAGATTCTCCTTCTCCCTCTCTTTCTGTCCATCCCCCACAGTCTTTCTCTCAAAATAACAGGAAGAAAATTTACATCATTATATATATATATATACACACACACATATGTACATATATACACATACACACACATTATACATATATATATGAAGGCTTAAATTTTGTATTAAGATACACATACATTATACATATATATATGAAGAAGGCTTAAATTTTGTATTAAGACCATGCATAAAAGAAATTCTGTTGAAGTTTTTCAAAATATTTTCCCTTAGTCTCAAGGACTGGTGTAGGAGCCCCTCCTATGTGCTCATAAGCACCTTCCGCATTCCCAGGTAAAACAGGTAACACTCTGTGTAATTGCCTACTGCCTTGTCTCATCTCCATTAGACTAAGACCTTTTAAGATAAGAACTAGTGCCTTATTTACCATGGTATTCCCAGTTCCCAAGTCAATGCCTGAAAAAAAAAAAAATTGGTGCTCAATTAATATTCATTATATGGGTGGACAAGTGTATAGATTTCTCAGATTGTCATCCTGTAATGGCACTGCACTCACAGGAGACAAAGTATCCCTACTGTTGTATGTATAGGATTTATGGTGCTCTTCTCAGTCTTCTCTTTATTGTTTATTACAGGACCAAAATTTGGAGCACCTGGGTGGCTCAGTCAGTTAAGCATCCAACTTCAGCTCAGGTCATGATCGCATAGTTATTCAGTTTGAGCCCCAGGTCAGGCTCTGTGCTGACCACTCAGAGCCTGGAGCCTGCTTCAGATTCTGTCTCTCCCTCTGTCTCTCTGCCCCTCTCCTGGTTGTGATCTGTCTCTCTCTCTCTCTCTCTCTCTCTCTCTCTCTCTCTCTCTCTCTCAAAATTAAACAAACATTAAAAAAATTTTAAGTACCATAATTTTAAAAAATAGTAAGAAGTTGTAGAAAAATTTCCAGGTAATTTAAGAAAAACTCATCTTCCAGCATGATAAAAATCAAGTGCTATATTCCAGCAGTTGAAAGAATACATTTCCTGTCCAGGCCCATACATCACAATCTATTAATTCTGACAAAAAGTAATACAAACTCATGACACTGACATTAGTGGTTTCTAAGACAGTGTAACAAGTTAAATACCATTCTTTCTTTAAAAAAAGAAAAAGAAAAAGAAAAAAAAGGAAAGGAAAAAAAGGGCAAATTTCTAGTGAATTTTTTTGGATAGAGATGCTGGGCTTAAATTATCACATGTAATGTTACAATTGTTTAATCTTTGCTATTCAACAAATTGCAACATTCTAACTTTTCTGGTAAAAGCAAAAACGCACAAGTTGGTTTCTGCTCTGAGTGCATGCAATGGGGTCAGCCTCTGCCTCAAGGTTTGTGCCTGGATGGGATTTAAAAGTCTTCCTACAATAAATTGTCACCACCTGTTTGAACCTAGCAATCTCATGATACAAGACAGTCTCTTCCCATCCACTCTTTTTTTATTTCTATTCTTCTGCTCATTAGACATGTACTTTAAAATGAAGTTATGCAAGAACCAAGGCCACTTCAGAACAATTCCTTAAAATTTCCTACCAAAATGAAAAATAATTTTGCAACTTCTTAAATTCAAAGATTAAAGACTACACACATTTTTAAAGAATATTCCAAAAAAAAATTTTTTAAAGCACTATGAAGTAAACATTATCCCAAATCCTAACACCCAGTAGAAGCCACTATTAATATTTTGGTGAACTCTCTCATATGTGGAATTTAAAAACAGATGAAAATAGTGGAAGGAAAAATAAGATAAAAACAGAGAGGGGTGCCTGGGTGGCTCAGTTGGTTGGGCTTTTGACTTTGGCTCAGATCATAATCTCGTGGTTTGTGGTTGGTGAGTTCAAGCCCCTGCATCGGGCTCTATGCTGACAGCTCAGAGCCTGGAGCCTGCTTGGGATTCTGTGTCTCCCCTTCTCTCTGCCACTCGCCTATGTATGCTCTGTTTCTCTCACCATCTCAAAAATAAAATAAACATTTAAAAAAAATTTTTAAAAAAGATAAAACACAGAGGGAATGGGGCACGTGAGTGGCTCAGTCAGTTAAGTGTCTAACTCTTGATTTTTGGCTCAGGTCATGATCTCATGGTTTGTGAGATACAGTCCCATGTGCTGACAGCGTGGAGCCTGCTTAGGATTCTCTGGCTCTCTCGCTCTCAAAAATAAACATTAAAAACAAAAAACAGGGAGGAAAACAATTAAGAGACTCTTAAATATAGAGAAGTGAGGTTTTCTGAAGGGGTGTCGGGTGGGGCAATGGGCTAAATGGGTTGTGGGCATTAAAAAAGGGCACTTGGGGGCGCCTGGGTGGCGCAGTCGGTTAAGCGTCCGACTTCAGCCAGGTCACGATCTCGCGGTCCGGGAGTTCGAGCCCCGCGTCAGGCTCTGGGCTGATGGCTCGGAGCCTGGAGCCTGTTTCTGATTCTGTGTCTCCCTCTCTCTCTGCCCCTCCCCCGTTCATGCTCTGTCTCTCTCTGTCCCAAAAATAAATAAACGTTGAAAAAAAAAAATTTAAAAAAAAAAAAAGGGCACTTGTTGGGATGAACACTGGGTGTTATGTGTAAATGATGAACCACTAAATTCTACTCTGAAACCAATAGTATACAATATGTTAACTAACGTGAATTTAAATGAAAATAAATTTTGTTGAACTCTTTCAGACATAATTTTGTGCTTACATATGTACACATACGCACATATTCACACAACTTTATGTAAATGACAGCATACACATACATGTGTGTATACATATACACACACATACATGTGGTTTGCTCCATAATTCTCCTGTATAACAGATGTCACATTATCTTCCTTAACTAATGTAAGTCTAACTTCAAGCTCCTCACTCTGGTGTCAGTGACTTGTTGTAATTTGATGGTTACAACCATCCTTTGTAAGATTGTACAAGAGTCCCAGCTACTAACCATTAGGCTACTACCCTCTTTTACTCCCATTTATTACAGAGTTTAACACCTGGATCAATATTTTGTAGACAGCTATTCCTGTCATTATTCTTGACGACTTCAATTTCCATATAACTGACAAGAGTCCAGGGGAGGTGGTGGAGTTTAATTAGATAGCAATTCTTTTGAGAAGTTGGGTTGTAAAAGGAGGTAGATATGACCCACAGAGAAGACTGGTTTTTAAGATAGAAGACACTTAAGTATCAAACTTGAGTCTAATGGAGATCAGACAAGTGAGTTAAAGTAAAAAAAGGAGGAAATGACGGATAAAGTGGTCATGATAAAGGGACAAAAAGGCAAGGAGATTGAAGGTACGTCCAGGATAGAAGTTTAGGGAGGGAGCACAGAATCTAAGCTAGGTGAAGAGGGCAATGGAGACAGGAGATGGATGTGGGTGAGTGGTTGCCATATGCTGCCAAGTAGTAGCGTCAGTGTTTGGGAGTAAAGCTTTTTTTTTTTTTTTTTTTAAATTGTTAAAGTGTATTGAACTACAGAGGAAAACTCCACATATAACTAAACAGTTTCCATAACAGATCCGGTACAGTTACTGTTTTTTTTAAATCATTTTAAAAATGTAATTTATTATCAAGTTGGCTAACATACAGTGTATACAGTGTGCTCTTGGTTTTGGGGGTAGATTCTTGTGATTCAACACCCAGTCCTCATCCCAACAAAGGCCCTCCTCAATGCCCATCACCCATTTTCCCCTCTCCCCCGCCCTCCCCTCATCTCCACCTCAATCCTCAGTTTGTTACATATTTAAGAGTCTCTTATGATTTGCCTCCCTCCCTCTCTAGGAGTAAAGATTTTTTGAAGGGACAGTGCTACAGTAGATTAGTAGAAGGAAAAAAAAGGATGGTCAAAGAGTGGGATGTTAAAAGGATTCCTGACGTAGTACACATAAGGGACATAAAGTGGGGAGAGGAAAAGATCAGGAGAAATGAAGAGATAAAGGATATGAAAGGCTAAGATTTGGGATTGCTTTCCTGTCAGATGTCTGTCCCCATCATTTCACCAAAACTGCACTTGTCAAGGCCACTAGGAACTTCAAGTTATCCCATTCCAACCTGTACTCCACAGAGCCTCCAAAAGAAGTCCTAAAACAAAATTGTAGGCCACACTAAAACAAAATTGAACATCACATTCTTGTTTAAAGTCTTTCAGTGTCTCCCAATAACCTCAAACTCAAGTCTCCATTCTTTAAGATGGTCTATATACAAGACCTACATGTTCAGAACCTAACTCCCCACTCTTGCTCCATGTACCTCTGCCCCACAACAATTCAGTCATACTAAACTTTGATCAACTTCCCAAAGGGTAAGGCTGTCTTTTCATAGGCTGTGTCTTTTTGGGAAGGAAAGGCAGAACAAATAGTTGCCTTGAATTAGCCCTTTCTCACATCTTCCTTAAAATAAGAACATTGACATTAAGCCATTCAGGGTATCACCCAAATTTCAGACTAGCTTTTTCAGTAGCTGGGTGTGACCATATGGCTAAGTTTTGGCCACTGATATGTGAGAAGTCTGGGATGAGATCTTAAAGGGGACACCTTTTTGGTGACTTCTTTGTTCCTACTATCTGGAGTAAAGATGATGGCTGGAGATCTAGCAGCTATTTTGAACCACAAAGGTGAGGGCCTCATCCTACAGGTGAAAGAGTGGATTGCTGGAAAGAGCTGATCTCTCAGATTGATGTAGTTGTCATGTGAGGCCTGAATTGAATCCATCTGCAGTGGTTATTCAGCCATAAAAGAGGAAATCTTGCCATTTGTAACAATATAGATGGACTTTAAGGGCATTATGCTAAATGAATTAAGTCTGACAGAGAAATACAAACCATATGATTTAATTTATATGTGCAATCCAAAAAAAAAAACAGAAACGAAGCTCATAAATACAGAGAACAGATTGGTGGTTTCTAGAGGCAGGGGTTGGGGAGGAGGATTAAATGGGTAAAGGGGGGGGGTCAAAAGGTACAAACTTCCAGTAATAAAATATGTAACACTTGGAAATGTAATCACAGCAATGTGACTATAGTTAATACATGACTGTGTATTTGAAATTTGCCACAAGAGTAGATCTTAAAACTTCTCATCACAAGAAGCAAAGTTTTTAACTATAAATGGTGATGGACATTACCTGGACTTATAATGGAAATAATTTGAAATGTATACAAATAATGAGCTGTTGTACTATACACCTGAAACTAATGTGATATTCTACCACTTTTACTTCAGTTAAGAAATAAATTATTGAAGACTCCAGAAAGTTTTGTTTATGTGGGTTATATTCATATTAAACATACTGAAAATTAAGATTGAGTAATTTATTTTAAAAATCTCTGGAACATCTTTACATAAAAGGAATACACTTTTAATTTGTTTAAACCATTTTCATTTTGATTTTGTGGTCACATGCAGCCAAACCTAATCCTAATGGAGACCAGGAGGCAGTTAGGTATTGGGATGAGATAGAGCGGTTTTGACATTTTAACTTGAACCCAAAGAGTATAGAAGATGCATGTCACTCTGGGAAAGATGGAGAAGACCAATAAAGGTAGAGTTTAGTTCTATTAGTTGGCTTTCTAGAAAAAACAGGGTAAAGTTTTATTTTAAAGGGAATCTATCTACTAGGAAAGGACAAAAGTGGTATCTTGAGATAGAGAGAGAAGCAGCAGGGCATAGTGTTAGAACCTAATTAAGTGCAGTAGTTTTATTTTGACATCAACTTCCAATGTGAAAGTCTCTAAATTCTGCTTTTCAAGTAGTACTAACTTGGCTGCACTTTGACCCTGAAATAAGATTGTTCTTAGTCTCATTAAACAACAGGCAGAACTAGATAATCACACATATGGTGTGTGTAAATACATGAAGTTAGGGTCTTTAGAAACAAAGCCATCAGGTTTTTTTCCCCACAGATAACAGTATAAGGACATAGACACAGGGCAGTTTTTTAAAGATTTTCTCACCTACCTGGGAATACTCACTCACAATGAGGATCTAAAATGAGGAGTCGTAGGGGCGCCTGGGTGGCGCAGTCAGTTAAGCGGCCGACTTCAGCCAAGTCACGATCTCGCGGTCCGTGAGTTCGAGCCCCGCGTCGGGCTCTGGGCTGATGGCTCAGAGCCTGGAGCCTGTTTCCGATTCTGTGTCTCCCTCTCTCTCTGCCCCTCCCCCATTCATGCTCTGTCTCTCTCTGTCCCAAAAAAATAAATAAACGTTAAAAAAAATAAATAAATAAATAAAATGAGGAGTCGTCAAAACAGGTAGTAAAATACATTGAGAGCATCTTTAAAGATTCCTTTTGAAAGATCACTTAAGCTTTTTTGTATTTTCTAAGAATACAAAGGCTGTCAAAAATAACTAGTGGGAACACAATAGTTCAAAAATTGTAGGATGCAGCAAAAGCAGTTCTAAGGGGGAAATTTATAGCAATATAGGCCTACCTAGAGAAACAAGAAAAGTCTCAAATTTCCTTACACCTAAAGGAACTAGAAAAGAAGAACAAAGCCAAAGTTAGTAGAAAGAAGGAAATAATAAAGGTCTGAAAGGAAATCATTAAGATGAATAAAAATAGAAAACATCAATGAAACCATGTACAAGTTGTTTACAAAAATAAAATTGATAAACCTTTAGCCAGACTCAAGATAAAGATGGATGGGGTGCCTGAGTGGCTCAGTTGGTAGAGCTTCTGACTTCAGCTCAGGTCATGATCTTGTGGTTGGTGAGTTCGAGCCCCACATCTGGCTCTGTGCTAACAGCTTGGAGCCTGGAGCCTGCTTTGAATTCTGCATCTCCCTCTCTCTGCCCCTTCCCTGTTTGTTCGTTCTCTCTCTCTCTCTCTCTCAAGAGTAAGTAAACATTAAAAAAACAAAAAAGAAGAAAAATAAATGGAGGACTTAAATAATACCAAAAATACAAGAGAAGTAGCAACGAACACCACAGAAATACAAAGGTAAGAGACTAGTATGAAAAATTATAGGCCAACAAATTGGGCAACCTAGAAGAAATGGATAAATTTCTAGAAATATACAATCTTACAGAACTAATCAGGAAGAAATAGAAAATATGAACAGACCAATTACTAGTAATGAAATTGAATTGATGATCAAAATACTTCCATCAAACCGAATTCCAGGACCAGATGGATTCACAGGTAAATTCTACCAAACATTTAAACAAGACTTCGTATCTATTCTTTTCAACCTATTCCAAAAGGTAGCATATGGGAAGTTTCCAAATATCCAAGTACATTCTATGAGTCCAGCATTACGTGGATATAAAAAAAAAAAAAAAAAGAGAAAAGAGAAAATCAGACAAAGATGCTACCCCCATCCTCACACCAAAAACAAAAACAAAAAACAAAGAAAAACAACAAAACAAACAAAAGCTACAGGCTAATATCCATGATGAACATAGATGCAAAAATCCTCAACAAAATATTACCAAACAGAATCCACAATATAGTAAAAGGATCATTTACCATGATCAAGTGGGGTTTATCCCAGGG
This sequence comes from Puma concolor, assembly GCF_028749965.1. Classification (NCBI taxonomy): domain Eukaryota; kingdom Metazoa; phylum Chordata; class Mammalia; order Carnivora; family Felidae; genus Puma; species Puma concolor. Next base: position 50,164,729 of record NC_141672.1, read on the forward strand.
ATATAGATATGGCTCAGTATCTGCAAATCAATCAACATAGTACACCACATTAACAAAATGAACAATCATATATCATCATCTCAATAGATGCAGAAAAAGATTTCACAGAATTCATCATCTGTTCATGATAAAAACTCTCAACCAAGTGGGTTTAGAGAGAACATATTTCAACATAATAAAGGCCACATATGACAAACCCACAGTAACATACTCACTGGTGAAAAACAGAGCTTTCTCTCTAAGGTCAAGAGCAAGTCAAAGATGTCCTCTCTCACCACTTTTGTTCAACATAGTACTGGAAATTCTAGGCAGAGCAATCAGACAAGAAATAAAAGGAATCCAATTGGTAAGGCACATGATATTTGCAGATGACATGATACTATACATAGAAAATCCAAGATTCCACCAAAAAACTCTTAGAAGTAACAAATGAATTCAGGAAAATTTTAGGATATCAAATTATAAAAACACAACTGGTTTATATGTATTAAACTAATAATGAAGTAGCAGAACAAGAAATAAGAAAAACAGTTCCACTGACAGTTGTGCCAAGAACAATAAAATACCTAGAAATAAACTTAACCAAGGAGGTAAAAGACCTGTACTCTGAAGACTATAAAACACTGATTAAAAGAAATTGAAGATTACACAAATGGAAAGATATTCTCTGTTCATGGATGGGAAAAACAAGTAATGTTAAAATGTCCATATTACCCAAAGCAATCTACAGATTCAATTCAATCCCATCATATACCAATAGCATGTTTCACAGAACCAGAACAAGTAACACTGAAATTTATATGGAACCACAGAAGATCCCAAACAGCCAAAGCAATCCTGAAAAAGAAGAACAAAACTGGAGGTATCATAATCCAGATTTCAAGATAAAAGCTACAAAAGCTATAATAATCAAAACAGTATGGTACTGGCACAAAAACAGATGCAGAAATCAATGGAACAAACTAGAGAGTCTGGAAATAAGCACATGGTTATATGGTCAATTAATCTGTGCTGGGTGCCTGGGTGGCTCAGTCTGTTAAGCATCCGACTTCTGCTCAGGTCATGATCTTGTGGTTTCCAAGTTCAAGTCCCATGTCAGGCTCTGTGCTGACAGCTCAGATCCTGGAGCCTGCTTTGCATTCTGGGTCTCTCTCTCTCTCTCTGCCCCTTCCCTGCTGTGTGCACATGTGCACACTCTCATAAATAAATAAACCTAAAAAAATTTTAGTTAAAAAAAAATCCATGCCAAAGGAGGCAAGAATATACAATGGGTTAAAAAAGTCTCTTCAATAAATGGTGCTGGAAAACTGGACAGCCACATGCAAAAGAACAAAACTGGACCACTTTCTTACACCATACACAAAAACTCCAAATGGATTAAAGACCTGAATGTGAGACCTGAAACCATAAAAGTCCTAGAAGAAAACACACACAGTAATCTCTTTGGCATCAGCCTTCTCATTTTTCTAGATAGGTCTCCCAAAGCAAGGGAAATGAAAGCAAAAATAAACCATTGGGACTACATCAAAATAAAAAAACTTTTGCACAGTGAAGGCAACTGTCAACACAACTAAAAAGCAACCTACTGAATAGGATAAGGTATTTGCAAATGATGTATCCTGGAAGGGATTAATATCCAAAATATATAAAGAACATAACTCAACATGAAGAAAAACCAAATAATCCAGTTAAAAACAGGCAAAGGACCTGAATAGATTTTTCTCCAAAGACGACATAAGGACGGCAACAGACATATGAAAAGATGCTCAACATCACTAATCATCAGGGAAATGCAAACCAAAAATCACAATGAAATATCACCTTACATCTGCCTGAATGGCTAGTATCAAAAAGACAAAAAAATGGGACACCTGGGTGGCTCAGTCAGTTAAGCATCCAACTTCAGCTCAGGTCATGATCTTGTGATTCGGGAGCTCGAGCCCTGCGGCGGCCTCTGTGCTGAAAGCTCGGAGCCTGGAGCCTGCTTCTACTAATTCTGTGTCTTCCTCTCTCTCTGCCCCTAACCCACTCGCATTCTGTCTCTCTCAAAAATAAACATTAGGGGCGCCTGGGTGGCGCAGTCAGTTAAGCGTCTGACTTCAGCCAGGTCACGATCTCGCGGTCCGGGAGTTCGAGCCCCGCGTCAGGCTCTGGGCTGATGGCTCAGAGCCTGAAGCCTGTTTCCGATTCTGTGTCTCCCTCTCTCTCTGCCCCTCCCCCGTTCATGCTCTGTCCCAAAAATAAATAAACGTTGAAAAAATAAATAAATAAATAAATAAATAAATAAATATTAAAAAAAAATTTTTTTTAATGGCCAAGCACCTGAATAGACATTTTTCCAAAGAAAACATTGAAATGATCAACAAATACATGAAAAAGCACTTAACATTACTAATCATCAGCAAAGTGCAAATCAAAACCACAATGAAATAGACATGTTATTAGTAAGGAGATTGAATCAGTATTCAAAAACCTCCCAACAAAGAACCAGGACCAGACAAGTTCATTGGTGAATTCTACCAAATATTCAAAGAAGAATACCAAGCCTCAAAATTAAAAAAAAAAAAAAAAAAAGGCCAGTATCCCTGCTGAACTTAAATGCAAAAATCCTCAACAAAACATTAGCAAACCAAACTCAGCAATACATTAAAAAGATCAAGTGGGATTTCAGGAATACAGGATGGTTCAACATCCCCAAATCAGTTAATATGGTCAGCACATTAACAAAAGGAGGTATAAACCACATAACTTCAACAGAAGAAAAAGCATGTGACAAAATTTATCCCTTTATGACAAAAACTCTCAATAAAATAAGTACAGAGGGAATGTAGCTCAACATAATGAAGGCCATAGATGACAAGCTCACAGCTAACATCATACTCCATGGCAAAAAGCTGCAAGTTTCTCCTCTAAGATTAGGAAAGTAGGATGCCACTTTCATTCAACATAGTACTCGAAATCCTAGCCAGAGGAATCAGGCAAAAATAAATAAATAAAAGGCATCCAAATTGGAAAGGCAGGAGTAACTTTGTGCAGAGAACATGAGATTATATGTAGAAAACCCTCAATACCCCCCCCCCAAAAAACCTGTTACAACTAATATAGTAGACTTTCAAGATACAAAATACACAAAAATCTATTGGTTTCTCTACACTAATAACAGACTTTCAGAAATAGACATTAAGAAAACAAAAGCAATTATATCAAAAACAATAAACTAGGAATAAATCTAACAGAGAAAGGTCTGTATGTTAAAAACTAGAAGATATTGATTAAAAAAGTTCTATACAAGACAAATGAGCAAAAAGATATTCCACGTCATGGATTGGAAGAATATCATTAAAATGTCTGTACTACCCAAAGCAATCTACAGATTCAATGCAATCTCTATCAAAATCCCAGTGGCATTTTTCACAGAAATAAAACAAACAATCCCAAAATTTGTATGAAACCAAAACACCCCAAATAACCAAAGCAATCTTGAGAAAGAACGAAGCTGGAAGCATCAGGTTCTGATTTCAAGCTATATTACAAAGCTAATTAATACATTATGATATTGGCATAAAAACAGATACAAAGATCAATGGGACAGAAGAGAGAGACCAGAAATAAACCCACACATATATGGTCACTTAATTTATAACAAAAGCAGCCAAGAATATACAATGAGGATATGGTCTCTTCAACAAATGGTGCCAGGAAAATTTGAGAGCCACATGCAAAAGAATGAAATGGGACTACTACCTTACATCATATACAAAAATCAACTCAAAATAGATTAAAAACTTGAAGATCAAAAAATTCCTAGAAGAAAATGGGTGGTAAGCTCTTTGACAGTCTTCATGTTTTCTTTTCTTCAGAAGTTTTTTTAATGTTTAATTTTAATTTTTAATATGAAATTTATTGTCAAATTGGTTTCCATACAACACCCAGTGCTCATCCCAACAGGTGCCCTCCTCAATGCCTATCACACACTTTCCCCTCCCTCCACCCTCCATCAACCCTCAGTTTATTCTCAATTTTTAAGAGTCTCTTATGGTTTGGCTCCCTCCCTAACTTTTTTTTTTGCCCCCTTCCCCTTCCCCATGGTCTTAAGTTTCTCAGGATCGACATAAGAGTGAAAACATATGTATCTGTCTTTCTCTGCATGACTTATGTCACTTAGCATAACACTCTCTGGTGTTTATTTCTGAGAGAGAGAGAGAGAGAGAGAGAGAGAGAGAGAGAGAGAGAGAGAGAGAGAGAGACACCAAGCACAATCAGGGGAGGGGCATAGAGAGAGGGAGACAGAATCCAAAGCAGACTCCAGGCTCTAAGCTGTCAGCACAGAGCCTGACACCAGGCCTTAAATCACAAACCGGGAGATGATGACCTGAGCCAAAGTCGGACGCTTAACTGACTGAGCTACCCAGGTGCCTCTTCATGATGATTTTTTTTAATGTTTATTTAGAGAGACAGAGCACAAGTCGGGGAGGGGCAGTGAGAGAGGGAGAGACCGAATCCAAAGCAGGTTCCAGACTGAGCGGTCAGCACAGAGCCCGACAAGGAGCCTGAACCCACAAACTGTGAGATCATGACCTGAGCCTAAGTCGGATGCTCACCTGACTGAGCCACCCAGGCACCCCTCATGATTTTTTTTTAATAGGATACCAACAGAAAAAGAAAAGCAAAAATAAAGAAGCAGGACTACATCAAACTAAAAATCTTTTGCACAGCAAAGGATATCAACAAATGAAAAGGCAACCTAATAAATGGGAGAAAAATAAACTGCAAAGGATTTATCTGATAAGAGGCTAATCCCCAAAATATATAAAGAATTCCTATCACTCAATAGCAAAACCAAAGTTTAAATTTTAAAAAAATGACAAAAGATCTAGGGCCCCTAGGTAGCCCAGTCAGTTGAGGGTCTTGTTCTTGATTTCAGCTTAGGTCATGATCCCAGGGTCATGGGATTCAGCACTGCATCAGGCTCCTGAGTATGGAGCCTGCTTAAGATTCTCTCTCCCTCTGTTCCTCCCCACTTGCACTCTCTCTCGCTGTCTTTTAACAAATTCTTTATAAATGGCAAAAAATCTGAATAGACATTTTTCTGAAGAAGACATTGGATAGCCAACAGGTACAGGAAAAGATGATGTTTGTATCATTAATTATAAGGGAAATGCAAGTCAAAATCATATCACCTCACACGTTGTTAGAATACACACAACACACACACACACACACACACACACACACACACACACACACACACACACTGATTATTCAGCCATAATAAAGAATGAAATGTTGCCATCTGTGACAACATGGATGGACCTTGAGGGCATTGTGCTAAGTGAAATCAGACAGACAAAGACAAATAACTGTATTATTTCTTGTATGTGAAATTAAAAAAAAAAAAACTCGTATACTGAGAACAGATTGGTGGTTATAAGAGGCAGGGGGTGAGAGTCAGAGAAATGAGTGGTTTCTGTTTTTCTTCTTGTTTTCGCTTAAGTTAAATTTAAAAAATGTTTTAAAACACCATGAGGTATCACCTCACCCCTGTTAGAATGGCTATCATCAAAAAAGACAATAGAAAAGGTTTGTGAATATATGGAGAATAGGGAACCTTGTGCACTCACTTCTGGTGGGAATGTAAATTGGTACAGTCACTCTGAAAAGCGGTACAAGGATCCTCAAAAAATTAAAACTATATGGAAAGGAAAGACCATAAATAGGAATTAGAAAGGTAGGAAGCACAAATACAGTAAAATCAAGTAGATCTATAAAAATCAGTCAAGGGAATCAGAAAACAAAAGGATGTAAACTATGACACTATATACCTAAAACAGAGAGGAGTAAAAAAAAAAAAAAAAAGAATAGTGCTTTTAGAATGGGTTTTAAACTTAACCAACCATTAACTTAATATAGACTGCTATATGCATAAGATATTATATATAAACCTAAGAAAAAAGGAAGAAAGAACTATAAAAACAAAAATAAAACAAAATGGAAGTACATGCCTATCAATAATTATTTTGAATGTAATTGGACTACACATTCAATCAAAAGACATAGGGTGATGGAATGGATAAAGTAGTAAGACCTATCTCTATGTTCTCTACAAGAGACACACTTTAGACATAAAGACATATGCAGATGGAGAGTGAAGAGAAGGAAAAATATTTATCGTGAAAATGGAAGTGAAAAGAAAGGTGGGGTAGCAATAATGACATCAGACAAAACGGACTTTGAAACAAAATCTGTAAAGGTAACAAAATGGCACTAAATTCGTATCTTTCAATAATCATGCTCAAGGTAAATAGACTAAATGCTCCAATCAAAAGATATGGGATATCAGAATGGGTAAAAAAACAAAAAAACAAAAAAACAAAAAAAAAAAAAAAACAAGTTTGATCTATTTGCTGTCTACAAGAGACTCATTTTAGACCTGAGGACACCTGCAGATTGAAAGTGAGGGGATGAAGAACCATCTATCATGTTTATGTATATCAAAAGAAAGCTGGAGTAGCCATACTTATATCAGACAAACTAGACTTTAAATTAAAGGCTGTAACAAGAGATGAAGAGCATTGTATTATAATTAAGAGGTCTATCCATCAAGAACAATTCAAAGTATTTATGTCTCCAACTTGGAAGAACCCAAATATATAAATCAATTAATAACAAGGGGTGCCTGGGTGGCTCAGTTGGTTGAGCGTTCAACTCTTGATTCCAGTTCAGGTCATGATCCCAGAGTCATAGGATTGAGTCCCCACATCAGCCTCTGCACTGAGCATGGAGACTGCCTCAGATTCTCCTCTTCCTCTGCCACTGCCCACCCCACTTGCACTCTCTCTCTCAAAAAAAAAAAAAAAAAAAAAAAAAAAAAAAAAAAAAAAAAAAAACATTATTTATCACCACAAAGAAACTCATTGATAATAATACAGTAATAGTAGAGGACTTTAATACCACATTATTGCAATTGACTGATGATCTAAGCAGAAAAACAAGGAAGCAATGACTTTGAAAGACACACTGGACCAGGTGGGATTTAGCAGATATACTGAGAACATTTCATCCTAAAGCAGCAAAATACACATTCTTTTTGAGTGCACATGGAACATTCTTCAGAACAGATCGCATACTGGGTCATAAATAAGCCCTCAACAATTACATGTTAGGCGTCGGACTTCAGCTCAGGTCATGATCTCGCGGTCCGTGAGTTCGAGCCCCGCGTCGGGCTCTGTGCTGACCGCTCAGAGCCTGGAGACTGTTTCAGATTCTGTGTCTTCCTCTCTCTCTCACCCTGCCCTGTTCATGCTGTCTCTGTCTCAAAAATAAATAAACTTGAAAAAAAAAAAAAAAAAGATGTGGTATATTTATACAATGGAATACTACTCAACAATGAAGAAGAATTAAATCTTACCATTTGCAACAACGTGGATAGAAATGGAGGGTATTATGCTAAGCAAAACAAGTCAGAGAAAGACGGGGATCATGATTTCACTCATGCGAAATTTCAGAAACTCAACAGATGAATGTAGGGGAAGGGAAGGAAAAATAAGAGAGAGAGGAAGGCAAACCATAACAGACTCTTAAATACAGAGAGTACACTGAGGGTTACTTAAAAGGGGGAGTCAAGGGATGGGTAAAATGGGTGACAGGCATTAAGGAGGGCACTTTTCAGGATGAACACTGGGTGTCATAGGTCAGTGATAAATCATTGGGTTCTAATCTTGAACCCAATATTACACTGTATGTTAACTAACTTGAATTTAAATAGATACATTAAAAAAATTAAATCTTGCTGTTTGCAACAACACGGATGGATCTAGAGGGTACAATGCTAAGTCAAATAAGTTATAGACAAATACCGTATGATCTCATTCGTATGTGGAGTTTAAGTAACAAGACAAATTCAAAAAGACAAACCAACAAAACAAAACAAAAACAGACTCTTAAATATAGAGAATCTACTGATGGTTACCAGAGGGGAGATGGGTCAAATAGGTGAAGAAGGTTAAGAGTACACTTATCATGATGAACACTGAGTAATGTACAGAATTGCTGAATCACTATATTGTACACATGAAACTCACGCAACACTAAATGTTAATTATACTGGAATTAGAACTAAAAGTAGACCTACCATATGATCTGGCAATTCCACTTCCAGATATTTATCTGAAGAAAATGAAAACACTAGGTCAAAAATATCTGCACCCTCATGTGCACTGCAACATTATTTAATAGCCAAGACATGAAGCAACCTAGTGTCCATCAAGGGAGGAATGGATAAACAAAATGTGGTATACGTGTGTATGTATCATGGATTGCTCAGCCAGAAAAAAATGAAAACAAAAAACAAACACACAAAAAAGAAAAACTTGCCATTTGTGACAACATGGGTAGATGTTGAGAGCACTGTGCTAAGTGAAATAGATCAACATATATACCATATGGTCTCCTTCATATGTACAATCTAAAAATAAAAGGGGGGGAACCAAACTCATGGAAACCGAGTAGATTGGTGGTTGCCAGGGGTATGGTGGGGGTGGAAGAAATGGGTGAAGGGGGTTAAAGGGGACAGATTTTCAGTTATAAGATGAACTCATTTTGGGGATGTAATACCCAGCTCGGTAACTATAGTTAACAAAACTGTATTGTACGTTTGAAAATTGCTAAGTGACTAAGTCTTAAGAGTTCAGACTACACACACACACACACACACACACACACACACACACACACACACACACACTGTAACTATATAAGGTAATGGATGTGATAACTTATTATGTTAATCATTTCAAAATATATACATATATCAAATCATCAAGTTGTATACCTTAAACTTACAAATTTACATGTCAGTTGTACCTCAATAAAACTGGGGGGAAAAGAATCTGCATACAGACTAGTTATTCTAGACTTTGATATCTGGACAGTTCCTTGAAAATGAGGGAGGTGAGCCTACAAGTTCAAGAACAACAACTGATTATATTTGTTGTCAATGGCGAAATTTAAGCTTTCAAGAGAAAGTTACAATTTTGAAAAATTGTATCTGCCATGGTGACTTTAATAGCTTCCTGGTATTTAAAGACTATTAAATCAGGGGCGCCTGGGTGGCGCAGTCGGTTAAGCGTCCGACTTCAGCCAAGTCACGATCTCGCGGTCTGTGAGTTCAAGCCCCGCATCAGGCTCTGGGCTGATGGCTCAGAGCCTGGAGCCTGTTTCTGATTCTGTGTCTCCCTCTCTCTCTGCTCCTCCCCCGTTCATGCTCTGTGTCTCTCTGTCCCAAAAATAAATAAACGTTGAAAAAAAAAAAATTAAAAAAAAATAAATAAATAAAGACTATTAAATCAGTGGTGATCTTTATGAATGTGATTTTAAGATATTATCTAATGATATGTGTAAGAATTAGAAGATGTGCACAACTTAGTAACCAGTATTTGACCAATGCATGAGGTTATAAAATCTCACCAAGATAAAAGATCCCAAGTCTAGGACAGACGGTAGATACTAATGTAGCAGAGTCCAAAAAGTTCAATGGTATGCTTTCAGATTCCACATTACAACCTACGTGTGAGAAACTACTATTTGTTGAATTAGGCTAATTCATATAATCAGTGACTAATATCTACAGTCATCTGAAAAAGATTATTAAAGTATTTCCCTCCCCCTTTCCAACTACTTAATAAGTGAGGCCAGGCTTTCTTCACCTAACTTCAACCAAAACAATGCATATATATATCAGATTGCAAAAACAGATGAGAGGGGTGCCTGGGTGGCTCTGTCGGTTAAGCGTCCAGCTCTTGGTTTCGGCTGAGGTCATGATCTCACAGTTTCGTGGATTGAAGCCCCACATCCGGCTCTGTGCTGACAGTGTGGAGCCTGCTAGGGATTCGGTCTCCCTCTCTCTCCGCTCCTCTCCCACTTGTGCTGTCTCTTGCTCTCAAAATAAATAAAAACTTAAAACAGATGAGATTATCTATTATGTATTAACCCAGACTTTAAAGAGATTTTTTTATTGTATTTATTTTTTGTAGGCTCCACGCCCAATGTGGGGTTTGAACTCATGACCCACAAGATCAAGAATCATATGTTCTGACTGAGCCAGCCAGGTATCCCTAAAGAAAAAAAATTTTTTTTGGCACGTGTGCACGAGAGAGAGACAGAGAGACAGAGAGACAGAGAGACAGAGAGACAGAGAGACAGAGAGACAGAGAGACAGAGAGACAGAGAGACAGAGAGACAGAGAGAGAATCCCAAGCAGGCTCCATGTTCAGCATGGAGCCTGACAACGAGCTCAATCCCACGACCCTAGGATCACGACCTGAGCTGGAAACCAAGACTCAACTGACTGAACCACCCAGGTACCTTTTAAGAGATTTCTTTGTAACTCTTATAACCACTATTGTTTTGGAAATATGGTCATTTCAAAAAAATGTTATTTGTGTTAAGATATAATGGCCTTATAAAATAACACTTTACAATTTTTCCTCCATTTCAATTCTAACATGGTCATTAATATTGATAGATATAATCCATATAAGCAAAATCTCTTTAAGGCCTTCAATGATTTTTAAGAGTGTAAAGTAGTCCTGAGACCAAAAAGTTTGATAACCATTACTGTACGTTACTTCTAGTTAGCCTACAGACAAATGTAATTTTGTCGACCTTGGTTATTTGATCTATTTCTCACCAAAGAATACATGTTTATAAACCCATGGTTTATAAATCCATATTCCACTCATTTTCCAGAGCCAAAGAAAAAGACCTATTACATAAAGAGGAACACAAGTAAAGACAACAAATTTTTCATCAGAAAAAAAAAATGCAAGCTATGTATTGGAACAGTATCTTTAAAAGTACTAAAAAAAGGTAAAGATTCTAATCTAGAATTCTTTACCCAGTGAAAAAATAAAAACAAAAAATTGTTTAAAAATGTGAAAGGACGTTTCCAGACAGAAACAAGCTATAATACTATATCAACAGTAGACCTACACTATTAGGGATATTAAATGTTTTACATAGGTAAAATGATGATACCAATTGGAAATCTGGATGTAAACAATAACAAGAAGAAGAGCACAACAAATACTAATTACATAGGCCAATGTATTATTTTTCTCTTGCTGCTATAACAAATTACCACAAATCTGGGAGCTTAAACAAAACAAATTTATCTTACAGTACTGTAAGTCAGAAATGTTAACACAGGTCTCATTGGGCTAAAATTAAGCTATCATCAGGGTTACCTTCCTTTCTGCATTATTTAGGAAAATTCATTTCTTTACCTTTCCTAGCTTCTAGAGATCACCCACATTTTTTTTTTGACTCATGGCCCTCCTTGTCTTCAAAGCAAGCAACATTAAATTTCTCTTTTTCCATAGACCCAGATTCTTCTGATTATAGATGGGAAAACTCCTCTGCTCTTAAGGGCCCATATGGTGAAATTGGACTCACCTGAACCATCCAGAATACTCTCCCACCTCAATATTTTTAACCTAATCATGTCAGCAGAGTCCCCTTTGCCATGTAAAGTAACATACTCACCAATCATGGGATTAGGATATAGATACCTTTGGGGTTTTATTAATTTGCCTACCATAGATGTAGAAGACTTAAGCACTATCAGCAAACCTGAATCAACATTTATAGAACATTCCACCTGATAGCAGAATACACATGTTTTTCAAGTGCACATGAAACATTTACCCAAACAGACCATGTTTTGGGCTGTTAAACAAGTCTCAAGACATTTAAACACATGCAAGTCATATGAAGCAAACGCTCTTTTAAAAGACTTTTATTAAGAATGATAAACTCTCAAAACTCAACAAGTAGGCAAAAATAGGCACCAAATAAGATATGAGTGAAGAAATGTCAACATGGTAAGTTATTAGAGAAAGGCTAATTAAAATCACTGGGAGATATCACTACATACTTATTAGAATGGCTAACCGAAAATGAACAGAACAAGTGTAAGGAAGGATGTGGACTAGCTGGAACTTTCACAAACCCTGATGTTCAAACTGCAAAATGGTAAAACCACCTTGGATAACAGTCTGGCAGTTTTTTTTTACAAAGTTAGAAATATATCTATCACATTACCCAGACACTGCTTTCCTACGTATTTAACCAAAAGAAATGAAAGCACATGTTCATATAAAGACATGTACATGAATGTTCACAGCAGCTTTACTTCTAATGGCCAATAACTAAAAACAACCCAAATGTCCATCAATAGATAAATGGATAAACAAATTGTGGTTATGTCTAAACCACGAACTACTAATCCAACGAAGAGGAATGAATTATTGTACACACGACATAGACCAATCTCAAAATATTTATTTTGAGAAAAACATGTACATACTGTAGAACTTCATTTATACAACTTCAAGCCATTGCGATCTGATCTATAGTAACAACGCAGATCAGATGGGAGGTTGTGTGCAGCAGAAAGGGGGAATACAAAGGTGAAAAGGAAACTTTTTGGGGTGATGGCTATCTTCATTATTTTTGTTGTGGTTATGGTTTCTCAGCTTTTATACTTATGTCAAAACTTACCAAATTGTATACTTTAAACACATGCATTTTAATTTATGTTATTTATACCTCAAAGCCATTAAGAAAAAAAATAAAGGTCAACAATAGAAACATGTGTTACAACACAGGTGGAAAAAGAATGAGAAGAATGTTAATCCTGATCTCCATTCAGGTGTCTGCTGTATTTATCTGCATAGTGTGAGATTTCTATTTCTTTCCTTTAATTTTTTCCCATTGCTTCTCTCATTTTGGTAACAAAATAGTATATAATGGGTCTGATAAGTTTGTTCTTTCAGCATGAGATATTAGGGATTCCTGATACATTTACTCCTACTACTTGCTTTTCTTTTTTTCTTTAACTCTAAAACACATGATATGATACTTAACTTAAGGAGGCTCAGAGTGAAACTTATGCATTTCTTTAAAAAAAAAAATCAGGTCAAGTTTTTCCTTAGTGCCTTCTTACTCTACTGAAATTCATCACCATTGTTAATATACACTTTTGTGGGTTTATCGGGTTCAGGAGACTTGTATGAGATGAAAAGAGAAGCAGAGGACATATTCCATGCTCTAGAAAAGTTTACAGCCCACTTATATGAAAAAGGACATGAATATAAAAAAAGTAGAGATTAAAGAGAAACACTCCCATGCAATGCTGACAGGAAATTCAGTGATCAAAACCGTGAGGCTATTTCCAAATTATCTGTATTAGTTTCCTATTGACAAATCAACACAAGTTTAGTGGCAGGAAACAAAACAAATTTATCACTTACAGTTAGACGTTCAAAATCTGTCTCGCTGGGCTAAAGTCAAACTGTCAGCAGGGCTGGTTCCTTCTTCGAAGCTCTGAGGGGAGAATTAATTTCCTTGACTTTTTCAGCTTATCGGATGCTACTTACGTCTCTTTTCCTTAGCTCATAGCTACTTCCTACATCACTCCAACCTCTTGCTTCCATCATGACTTTGCCTCCTACTCTTATAAGGACTTTGTGATTACGTTGAGCCCACCTGGAAAATCCAAGATACTTTCCCCATCTTGAGATCCTTAGCTTAATCACATCTGTAAAGTCCCTTTTACTATATTAACATAGTCACAGGTTCTGGGGATTAGGATGTGGATATCTGTGAAGTGCCATCATCTAAACTACCACACTCTGACCCAGAGATTCTACTTCTAAAAATTTAATCCAAGGAAATGTGTACAGGGATTCAACTATAACGATATTCACATGAGAGACAATCACTGACTTGATTGTGGAAGAATTTCTCCATATCCTTAACAAAAGCTAAAACGCTTGTCCTTTATTTACACTGTCCATCATGGATCTTCATATTGCACTCAGTAGTGTCAGCAGTTCAAATATTAGTTATCAATACTATTACAACCCATTAAGATTTGGGATTTAGATGGGAGTTTTTGTGTGAGGGATGATGTGTGTTTATGGGGTAAGAGAAATGGAGACAATAAAGAAAGTAGCTTGAAATTCCTTTATTCCCCCTGTATTCTCAGTCATTGTATTCTTACCCAAGTAAGAAATATCATCAATGTTGTTACTGGAAAAATTGTTGATACTATAATTAAGATAACTCTCCTGGTTGCCAGAGATGATCATTCAGTTCTATTCATTAATCATGGATAAGATAATCAGGCCCTGGCATCAAGTCTACAAATGCTCTAAATTTGGAGGAGACTATTATGGAAATTCCAAACATCAATTTGTGTAGAGGACTGTGAATCGAACAGTGAAATACATCAGAGAAATACAGTATCTGAATGTTACTACTGAGTGATTTAGAACAGAAGTTCCAAATATAACTTCTCAATAGAAGTTACTGGAATTCAGAGGCCTTGGAGTAATACATTAATCATAAGGAAGAAATGTGGTATTTTTATGCCCTTTATTTACACTACCCTTTCCTCTTCCTCTTCTACTGATTTCCTAGACATTCCCTTCACCCTTTGTCAATGGCTCATAGTTTATTTTTATCACATTGCATGTCTTCTGACATGCTGCCTTCATATTCCTTAGCTTTCTCAATTCCATTACATCCACTCTACTTCATCTACTGGCTAATGCTTCACAACTGGTAACTTATCATTTAAAACTCATAAAATTCCCCTCTGACTACAACCTCCTGCCCATGCCCTCTAGTTTGCTCACTCCACTGAATCTGCTTTGTCTACATTGTTATTTCTAGTGCCTCAGTCCTGCTCTGCATGAGGTAAATAAACAGCATCACCAGCCAAAGGCAAAAGATCCTGATATTTACTGTCCTGTTTAGACTTGTATTGATGCAATGCAAGATCTGTATTAAGTTTTTAAATGTACTAAGCTCTTTAAAGTAAAAAGTTTTAAAGATGTATTGACAGAAGAAAATGCAAGACAAAGTCTGATTTTTTTTAAATCTTAATTCCCAAAATTGTTTAGGTTTTTCTGTATTAAAGTCTATGTAATGCTTAGCATCAATCCATTTTCAACTACTCCTCCAATCCTGATTTTAAATTTTGGCAAATCTTTTGGTTTGTTGGATTTCACCCTCAGGTAGGTCCTTTTCAGAAGAGCCACTAGTGCTGAATTCCTCCAAGTTTTCCATGTTTCTTTGCCTTTCTTTTTTCCCTGAAACTTCAGCCTTTATCATCTTAATTTGTACAGATTTCTTTAATTCCATCTATTCCTAGGTACTTCCTCCTAGAGGTCTCTTAATTCCAATTCCAATCTGGATTGAGTTCCAGTTGTCTAACTGTGATACTTAGACTTAAATTCATTACTCTCCTGGGTTAGATTCACTACTTCTTTAATACCTTATTTTTCTTTTTTTTGTTTTGTTCTTTGTTTGTGAGGGTTTATTCTCTCATTTTGTTAGAACTTACCTTCCAGTAATTTACCAGGATAGGATACATGGGAAGTACATTTTCTGAGTTCTTTCATTTCCCCAAATGTCTTTACTCTCCTTTTGCTTTTGATTGACACTTTGAGTGAATATAGAATTGTACACTAAAACTGATTTTTCCTCATTTATTTGAAGGCATTGTTCCATTGGTTTATAGCAGTCTTTGTTGATGATGAAAAATTTGATGCTAATCTGATTCTCATTCCTTTATAAAAAAGTAAAAACTAAAAGTGGCTGAAGACCCAATTTTGGGGTAGAGAGGCAAAGCTCCAGAAAGACCTATAAAGACAGACAATTGAAGTCAAAGGCTAGCACTGCCAAGCTACAAGACTCATTCTGGCTACCTGTCAAGGTTTCAGAGGACCTCTAAATCTAGTCAATGACAGTATATAGGAATAAGAGCTAAACTTAGGGACACAGCTTGACCCTTTTTGATCAGACTTATGATACTAATTGTCTACATTATTTTGGTGGGGGAAAGGAGTCATCAGACACTAGGAGTTTGGGAACCCAACTTAGATGCTAATATTAAGAGTCATCAGACACTAGGAGTTTGGGAACCCAACTTAGATGCTAATATTAAGTGTTTATATTTTCACTACCGTGTAAACATCACACATCTTTATCCTTCATAGGGAACAAATGAAGCTTCTATCTAAAAAGGTACTCAGGAAATTACCCTCCAGATTTTAAGAATAAAACTCTGGAGGCCTGAAAAGCCCTAGACTCTGGTATAGTTATTTCTTCCTCTTGATTCAGATTTAGTTTCTCTTGTATGACCAAGAAGAGTGAATCAGAGAGTAGACAATCCTCTCCCCTGCCTTTTTTTTTTTTTTTTTTTGAAGTACTATGGGGAAATAAAAAGCTTAGGGTGGAAAGCCGCCACCACAGAGCTAAAGCACCTGAAGTTAGCTAGCAAAGTATTGTAATGGGATCATGAGCAACTTGTTATATCACCTGCAGGAAATTACTTTCTATCTGACACTAATATATACTTTGATCACAAATTCCACTTGCCCCCTAAACCCTTTGCTTCTTACACGTACAAGTTAATGATTACTATCTGATTGTTTTCTCCACATTCACATGTGTAAGATACTGTTTTCTTCACTTTCACCATGTGTGTAAGATCTTGAGAGCTCAATAAATACGGAGAAGAAAACGCCATTCTGGTCTCTTGACTCCTCCCGGATATTAGCCTCTATCATATTCAATTCTGCATCCACTCTCTTGCCGGACAAGAGAAAACTCCAGATTCATAGTCTGCGACAAAGCTCCATATGTAGGGCTTACTTCATTTGGTCCTTACTTGAACTTTTATTAGATAGTTCAATTTTCAAATTTTACACATTTCTAGCAAGAGAAAATAGAAACAGCATAAGAACATTGTCTCTCTTTGAAAATAGCAATCAGGCATGAAATTTTATTTTTATACTAATAATAATTTTATATAATGCTGATATGGTAACTTTTACTTTAACTTTTGTTTTAGTGAAAACAACAATAAAGATAAAGATTTTTAAAGATGAGAAGTCACCTATCTGCCTATTATCCTACTAGGGCAATTGTTTTAGTTTTTGTATATCTTTCTTACAGATGTGGCACAAAACTGTAGGGCTGAAAGACACTTTGGGAATTCAACTTGTCCAATTTCTTCATTTTCAGATGAGAAAACTAAGACCAAGGGAGCTATGAGGTTAGTCCAGAGTCCTACCTTATCACTTCTTTAAAAGAAATTTTAATGCTAAATTAATAAAGACATGGGTAACTCCCTAATTGTCCCTTTTCTCTACTGAGAAAGCAACTGAAAGGGAGATAATATCTCTGTTCTGTAATACAGTATTAGCCTTATCAAAAGCAATGCCTGGGGAACTATAGCTGCAAAGTCTGGATTACTTAATAAAAACTCCCAGAAGTCCAGGAATTTCTAGAAAACAGATGTGAATTCAAAGCCTCTGGATTTAAGAATTTGTATTTAAAGTTCACATACTGTTATGCATTGCAACTGCTGAGACTGTCTGCAGATTGTTAATTCTGGAATTTACACTCCTTGATAAAAAGGCAAATTATAACTCTTAAAAAGAGCACCTAATTGAGACTTTCTCTGTACTGTAATTAAAAGAATTAAAATAGCATCGAAAAGAGGAGTGCTTAGTAGGGAACGTGGATGATTTTCAAAACAACTGTGTTAGAAACAGTCCGGGCTCCCTTAGTGGGATTCTTATTGTGCCACAGCAGAAAGAGGGAAACAGCAGAAATATGGGAACAGAAAACCCCAGTTCTGAGACTAGTCTGCCACTAGGAACACAATCTGAGGCAAAACAACTTAATTTTTCTAGTTTTGTTTCCACATCGATCAAATGAGGTTAGCTTAGCAGATCTCAATTCTTTTCCAACTATAAAATTCTGATTCCTTCCCCCACCAATGTAAAAGGTAGCCTGTGTTTCAGTCTTTGAGAAAACTCCAGGTGTAGGAGAGCTGGTGTTATTAACAAGGTCCTAATATCCTTTTGTTCTCTTCTCCTTCTGAGGTAAGGCATGGGCAGAAACCTGGCTCTTTGAATGCCCCTGTCCCTCCTTCATCTCTCCCAGCCTCATATCCTATCTATAACAAAACCCCAGTGTCTCCTCATTTGTTTCATCACTCCTCCATCCACACGACCAACAGTTTTTAGTACTGGGCCTTACTACCTGAACCACAGGAACAAATCATGGCTTTTCTCATGTTCTTCTCAGTGTCTACTCTCCTATTTATGGAGTTCTGTTCTATCATTAAGATTTACATATGTACAGGAGTGATCCTTGATTTCTTTCTCTCACACTTCATATTCAATTTGTCAACAAATCCTGTTGGATTGGTCCTTTTTTATTTGCGAGAGAGAGAGAGAGAGAGAGAGAGAGAGAATCTTAAGCAGGCTCCATGCTCAGTACAGAGCCCAAAGTGGGCTTGATCCCACGACCCTGGGATCATGACCCAAACTGAAATCAAGAGTCGGATGCTCAACTGAGTAAGCCACCCAGGCGCCTCTTGGCTCCGTCTTTAAGATATGCCCAAAACATGAGTGCTTCTTATCATCTCTACTGTTACCCTGGTCCAAGCCAGCAATAGCTTCTATCTTTTTACTTTTACGTTTGTTCCCTTTCGATCCATGCTCAACACAGCATCCAAAGTGATCTTACTAAAACATTAAGTTAGATCGACGTCACTCCTCTGCTCAAAGTGAAATTCTTTGCAATGCCCTAAAAGGCCCTAGATGCCCTAGCCATTGTTACCTCGCTAACTTAATTCCCACTATTCTCCGCCTCTACTCCAGCGACATAGACTGACTTACCAGTCCTCCAATTTGCCAATTAACTCCAACATCTCTTTCTCATGAGCCTTCTGTGTTATTTTACCACACTGCCTAAAATCACAAAACCTCTTTTTCTTGTTTTATTTTCACTTCCACACTTATTACTATGTAATAATTAGCACAGTACGTTTTACTTATTTTTCTCTATTGTCTCTCTTCCCCATGGGAGTAGGGATTCTTGTCTGTTTTGTCTATTGCTATATTCCAATCATTTAGAACGGTGCCTAGCACAGTGGATGCTCAATAATTATTTGTTGGTTATTAATCGTGAGAAACTGTAGCAAAGGAGCATAACAGCATTCAAAGATGGAGACAGACACTAGATAAAACGTCTTATTTGATTGTTTATGGCAAAACAAAATGTGACCATCTTCCTAATCTTAAGAAGTAAAAAAAAAAAATCCTTGCTTTTTAATTGTTTTACATCTAACACACTTTCAATCTCAGAGAAAGCATTCTCCATCATCCAAGCCTTAATCTGCTCCTTAGGGGATGGATCCCCTTATTTCTCAAATATTATTGCATACATTTGGGAGCGCCTCTAAGTTACACAAAAGAAACTAAGTTCTGTTTTAAATTAAAAATTTTAGGTCTTGACCTTTTAGTGCTTAATACGCTAAACAAATTCTAAGATTGTAATATTTAATTCCAAGAGGAATTATGTGCTATTAAATGTAACAAAGAGAGCGATGATAAATACTATGCGAACATCAAATTTATAGAAGAGGTAGTTTAAACTCCATTTTGCTGTTTTCCTCCGTTTTTCCTTTATCAGAAAGACGCACCCTGGCATACAGGAGACGACTGATTTATATTTAACTAGTAATGGACAGATTAATGTTCCCAATTAAAAGGGGCACCTTGAATTTTTTGTCACCGCACTAGCCGGAGCGTTGTGGTCCTTCAACTCTGTTCGCATTCTGCGTTAGCAGGGACCTGAATTTACCAGTCCAACAAACTCCAAGAGGGACGTCCTCACTCTAGGATGACGACGGGAACGCGTAGGGGGGCGTCGCCCGCTCCCTCAAGGTCCTGGGGGAAAATCTGTGGTGTAGAAGTGGTTCCACAGCAAGAGCGTGAGACGGCCTCTGAGCTCAGTCTGGCGGACTTCGTCCTCAGTCCTCTGCGGTCCGCAGGACCCGCTTCTCCTCCGAGGAGACAGTGGGACGGGCCCGTTAGCTGACAGCGCCTCCCGGCGTCCCGCAGCTTGAGCCGCGCCCCGGACCTGGGGTGGGGGAAGGGCGGTGGCGGCGCTCGCGCAGCGTCGAGTTTCCCAGAATTCCCAGCGGCCGCGGGGAAAGTTTACGGGACGTAGGCGGTGGCGGCGGCGGCGGCGGTAGCGGTTACTAGGCGGCCGGCGGCGGACCATGGCCCTGGCCGGGCGTTTCTGGCCTCTGCTCACAGAGTTCTAGGGCAACATCGCGGAGTGGGCAGATATCCGGGAAGGGACTGACAGGCGACTGAGCTGTGGCCGGCGCGCTTAGCGCCCCGAACATGCGGCAGTCCCTGCGGGCGACCCCGGGCTGCGGAGAGGCGGCGGCGGCGGCGGCGGCGGCTCGGGAGGGAAGGAGGCGGCGGCGCCGGCGGAGGTGGCGGCGGGGCCGACCGGCGCCCTGCGCGGAGCCCTAAAGAGGCTGCTTGGCGCGGCCTGGGGCCTCGTCGACAAGGATGCTGTCCCGAAAGAAGACCAAAAACGAAGTGTCCAAGCCCGCCGAGGTGCAGGGCAAGTACGTGAAGAAGGAGACGTCGCCTCTGCTGCGGAGTGAGTGTCGGGCGGGGCGCACCCACACCTGGCCCGAGCGGCTGCGGGGGGCCAGGCGGGGCTCCCGACGCGGCTTCCCGCGGCTTTTCTTCCCTACTGGTCTCTATGAAATACTGTTCTTTAATGTTTTGTGTGCCCAAAGTGGTGGTCATCGTTTAAAAGCCGATACAGTATAAGAAATTTAGATTAGTCCCTCCTCCGTGGGCCTTCCTAAAAACAACAAACTTTCCTGTCCCCCCATGGCAGAGTGTTGTTTCGTTTTGATTACTGGAAGCAAGAGGTTCTTAATGAAACACTTAGGCTGCCGATTGCCTGATGCTATGGGGGTGAAAGTGATTAGACTGGGGCATACTTTTTCCTCTTCTAGATACTTCAGGATATGCCTTGTGTTTGCAAACATTTCGGGTGTTACTCGCCCGTGCTGGGAGTTGTGCAAACCCGAGTAGAATTCCTTAGCCCTTCTGCTGGATGCAGACATGTGAAGAGGTGACAGTTGACCGTCGCTATTGTAGCCGCTTCCCAAAGCCTCATCAATCCTAGATCTTAGAGAAGCCAAAATCATGTGTATTTGGGTATATTCGTGAGAATTGCTTCAAATAACACCCTCCCCACCCCCACCCCCACCCCCGCCACTCCAAAAAAGGCGAAGTACTGAAAATGATTTCTATCGTATTTTAGGAGAAATTGCCAGGAAGTTTTTTTTTTTTTTTTTTTAATAGTTTGTATTTCTCTCCACCTCCCCATCACTTTTCAATTCAGGTATTTGACTCTCATTTTTCAGCTGAATCTTTTTAATTTTTAATTTTTGCTTGTGTGTTCAGGACATTTGTGAAGTAAGGAACTAATATTTTGATGTTTATACTGCATACTGAGCACTTGTGTAAGTGTACTTTTTGGAAGTTCCTAATAACCTTATGACTTAACCATTAATTACTTCATACTGTAATTGGGAAAGCTGTTCATAGAGGTTCCTAGTATTTATCCAGGATCACGCAGAGAGGTGTGGAGAGCATTTTTTTTTTAAGTTACTTATTTCGAGAGAGAGCGCAAGTCGGGCGCGGGGGTGGGGTGGGAAAGAGAGAGAGAGAGAGAGAAAGAAAGAAAGAAAGAAAGAAAGAAAGAAAGAAAGAAAGAAAGAAAGAAAGAAAGAAAGAATCCCAAGCAGGCTCCGTGCTGACAGCACAGAGCCTGATGTCAGGCTCGAACTCACATAACTGTAAGATCATAATCTGAGCCGAAGTCAAGACAGGACGCTTAACCAACTGAGCCACCAGGCATGGAGCATGTTTTTTAAAAAATAATAACCACATCATCTGCTTTGGAAATTTATTCTTGTATTTGCAGTTCTTTCTTGGTAGAACATCAAAATAGATTAGATGGATGCATCAGTAACCTGAAAATTGATTTTTATTTATTTATTTTTTAAGTTTATTTAATCTGTACACCCAATGTGGGTCTGGAAATCATGACCCCACAAATCAAGAGCTGCTTGCTCTTCCTGCTGAGCCAGCTCGGTGCCCATGAAAGTTGATTTTTAAACCTTTTTTTAGCAGTTTATTTTTCAGTTACATATGCTTTTAGGTTTTTGGTTAAATTTATGATAGGTTGCAGTTTGCTGCAAATAAACTTTATTAAACATTACTTGAAATCATGAAATATGTTTGTCATACTTTTTTTTTTTTTAACATTTATTTATTTTAGAGACAGAGCATGAATGGGGGAGGGTCAGAGATAGAGGGAGACACAGAATCTGAAACAGGCTCTGAGCTGTCAGCACAGAGCCTGACGCGGGGCTCGAACTCATGGACCGTGAGATCATGACCTGAGCTGAAGTCAGACGCTTAACCGACTGAGCCACCCAGGTGCCCCACGTTTGCCATACTTTAAAGCAAATAATGATGTAGTATTTTTTAATTTCATCGAATTTTGAGCTTGCTTATTTGAATATTGATTTTCTAGAGTTAGCTTCTAAAGCTTAATATTAGCGCTCTCTAATTTAATTGTTTACTTAGCTAATAAAAGTTTCCAAATCTAGTTTTCTTTTTGTTATAAAGTTATTTGCTTTCTAACCTGGCGTGTCTAAGCCATGTAAGTTCTGTATTCAGAAGTACTATATCCTGAAGGCCATTGTTCTGTTATCTTTTGTTTTGAATTATAATTACTTGTTCTTAAGGGAGCCATAGTTTGAGGCTTGGCATTTTTGAACTGATTCAACATTTTTGTGCCTCTTTGAAATGAGATCTTTTTATTTTTTAATTTTCATAGCTAACTTTTTGGCTCTCCAGCTTTTGATTAGTGTACTAATGTACTAGTGCCACGTAATCCAAAAGGAAACCAGGTTAATTAAAGTTTTTTTTTTTTTTCTTTTTAAAGGAATTTACCTTTACATGTTTGGGAATGGCATATGTTTTGTTTTATTCTTGAAATTGTGTTTGCTTGAAAAAGGATTTTTGGGAATTTTGAAAATGAACTGAAATCAACAACAAAAAAAATCTTAAATTATACTGGTAATTTTATCTGTTTGTTAGATTGTTTCCTATTTTTACACATTTATTAAATTTTTTTTAATGTTTATTTATTTTTGAGAGAGAGAGAGACAGAGTGCAAGTGGAGGATGTGCAGAGAGAGAAGGAGACACACAACTCAAGGCAAGCTCCAGGCTCTGAGCTGTCAGCACAGAGACTGACTCAGGGCTCGAACTCACAGACTAATGGACTGTGAGATCATGACCTGAGCCAAAGTCAGCCGCCCAACCGAGTGAGCCACCCAGACGCCCCAATTTTTACACATTTATTAATGAGTATTTCATTAACCATAATTAAGCTTACTGACATTTCATCTTGTTTTGTGTGGTGGTATGCAGAATACATTTGATTCTAAGTTTACACATACCCCGTTGATATAAATTATAAGTTCATTTGAGTGGGAAAATATTAATTAGCATTAATTTTTAAATACCCAAGTACTATCTTAAGTCAGAATTTTAAATGTGTGCTTGAGTCCATTGAAATTTTGCATTTTGGGGTAATAGGTGTAAATGAACAGCTTTTGAAAAGTGTATTTAATTCCTTAATGAAGTGGTCATTTTACTCTTTGTTTTATTGTAGATCTCATGCCTTCATTTATTCGACACGGTCCAACAATTCCAAGACGAACTGATATCTGTTTGCCAGAATCAAGCCCAAATGCCTTTTCAGCTTCTGGTGATGGAATAGTTTCAAGAAACCAGAGTTTTCTTAGAACTCCAATTCAAAGAACACCTCATGAAATAATGAGAAGAGAAAGCAACAGATTATCTGCACCTTCTTATCTTGCCAGGAGTCTAGCAGATGTCCCTAGGGAGTATGGATCTTCTCAGTCATTTTTAACAGAAGTTAATTTTGCTGTTGAAAATGGAGACTCTGGTTCCCGATATTATTATTCAGATAATTATTTTGATGGTCAGAGAAGGCGCCCGCTTGGAGATCGTGCACATGAAGACTATAGATATTATGAATACAACCACGATCTCTTCCAAAGAATGCCACAGAATCAGGGGAGGCATGCCTCAGGTAACTTAAAATTACAAATCCTACATTAGATTTATTAATAATTAAAAAGATGCTCTTTTCTGGATTGTTTTGGGAAGCCAACAGACATTCCCAGAAAAATACTTTCCCATTTTGCCAGTTTTGTTAATAATTTGGTAGAATGGGAATGTTAGAGTTTCAAAGAAAGTGGACGCGGACTTAAACTTGAGAAAAGAAAGGTGGATAGGAAGAATTGGGCATGGTAAGGGATAGAACCTACATTGTTTCTCTTAACAAAACTGCTTTCATAGTTCAATAATTATTTCCCAGGTTGGTCAGAAAAACTTCTGTCAAATGGTTGGGTGTTAAGCCTGTGTTTTGTTGATCTTTTTGGAATGAACAAACATATTAGCCATATAATTTTTTTTCAATCTGCTTTCCATGTTTGTTAACTTGGGGATATTTGTACAAGGGGCAGAAGACATAGAAATGCACAATTCTACTTTATTCCTAAAGTACTGGATTACACCAGATAAACTGAAGCAAGAGCTGAAAATTAAACTTTTATCTGATTGTTTTTTTCCTGATAAGTTGTAGGCTTTAAATCTTGACAGTATAAAAATAAATACACGACACATTTACTTTTTAACTCCGGGAACTTCAAACAAGGTGACTTAGAAATAGTTTGGAGCATGAGTGTAGAAAACATTTTATACATTTAGTATTAATCATTTATTTGTTTTCTTTGACCTTCTTGGTATCTGCCCTCTGTGCCCTGTGGTATCTTACTTGGGAAACAAAACCAACATATGCACAATAATCACAGAACGGTTGTTAGACTTTGCAGTACTAAGTACAATAGGGGAGTCAGAAGAGGGGTCAGGGTAGGCTGGAATACTTTTTTTTTTTTTTTGAGAGGGAGAGTTCATATGCCTGTGCATGAGCGGGGGAGGAGCAGAGAGAGTGGGGAACAGAGCATCTGAAGCCAGCTCTGCAGGGACAGCAGAGAGCCCAATGTGGGGCTTGAACTCAAGAACCTGTGAGATTGTGACCTGAGCCAAAGGCAGACGCTTAACCAACTGAGTCACCTATGCACCCCAGGCTGGGATACTTAAAGAATGATTCGTGGAAGAGGTAGGACTTGAACTGCACTTTGAGCTTGGACTTCAGACAGGGGCAGAGGAAGGTCATTTGAGGTGGAAAATTAGGAATAACCTGGTGAAAACAGAGTAGACGTAAATCCAAAGAACTGTGTAGTTCTAGTTTAAAGAAAGATGTGAGGCGGAATGCAGATTTGTGGTTCAACAACAGGCTAAAGGATTTAAACATGAGTCAAATAGAAGCCATCGAAGATTTCAAAAAGACAAGTCATTCAAAAACATGTTTTTAATGTTTATTTTTGAGAGAGAGAGAGAGAGAGTTGAGCAGAAGAGGGGCAGAGAGATGGAGACACAGAATCTGAAGCAGGCTCCAGGCTCTGAGCTGTCATCAGAGAGCCCGATGTAGAGCTCAAAACCATGAACTATGAGATCATGACGTGAGCCAGAATCAGATACTTAACTGACTGAGCCCCCAGACACCCCCAAAAAACAAGTCATTTTATAAGAGCAGTGTGTAAATATTACTAGTTGTACTCAAGATAGATGGCTAGAGAAAAGATAACTGCAGGTACCAGTGGTATGGGAGAGAAAAGGGCAAACCTGTGATGCTTTTGAAGGAAAAATTGAGAATTATGGTTTTAGGAGAAAGTAAATCACTGAAGTTTTGAAAATTGAGGAATAATGGAGAATAGTTGGTAAAAGCAGCTTATTTTGTGAAAGCTGACTTTGGAATCTCATTGGGACATCGAAATTAGAAATTAGAAATTAACATGTAGCATGTTACATTAGCATGTAGAAATTAACATGGTTGAGTGCCTTTTTGATTTTAAGATTTTTTTTTTTTTAAGTAATCTCTACTCTCAACACGGTGCTTGAACTCACAAGCCTGAGACTGAGTCGCATGCTCCACTGACTGAGCCAGCAAGGCGCCCCTGTGCCTTTTTGTTTTTAAAGAGCATCTAGGTCAAAGGATTAGACAGTTGCATGCTTTGGTGTTTATTTTGGATATTTCTAATGTTGAGTAATTTTAAATCTCAGGAATAATTTGTTATCCAACCAAAATAGTAAGCTTTTTAAAAAAACTCATTTTTTTTTTAGAGTTAATAGCTGCTTACTGTAGAAAATTTGCAAGAAGTGGAAAAGTAAAGGGAAAGTACTCATCAGGCCGGAGATTCATAGTGTTTCAGTTAATTTCCTTCATCTTTTTTTTTTATGGAATTCTTTTTTTTTCATATTGTTGTGATTGTACTCTGTATAGTTTCATACCCCTGCTTTTTACTTGAATGAGTTTCTTTTATTTTTTTTCTTTAAAAAAGGTTTTTTTTTTTTAACGTTTGTTGACTTTTGAGAGACAGAGACATTAGCAGGGTAGAGAGAGGGAGACAGCATCTGAAGCAGGCTTCTGGCTCTGAGCTGTCAGCATAACGGACTGAGTCATGGCAGGCCCCCCTACTTGAATGAGTTTCTTAACATTATACACTATTTATGAGTAGTTTTGGTGACTCCACAATCATCCATAATCTTCCATTTGGTGCACGTTTGGAGATTATTATTTTAAATGTTAATGAGGACCTGACCTCAGCTGCAAGCATTTGGGAAGGGAAGAAGTGGGATACATCTGCATTGATGGGACTTGGCCACAAATGGGATATGAGAGATGAGGGAAAGAGAAAAGTCAGATAGGATTAGCATAGCACTTGGCTGCATAGGAGGTGCTGCAACTACAAATGCTTGACTAAATGAATGAGTCCAGAGATTTCACATCTGGAGTCTTAAGACAGTTTTGGTTAGCTGAGGGGTAGCAGGAATAATAGCTTAAAAGAATCTATTTACCATAAATACTTCACACTCATTTTTCTTATATTTATGTGTATTGGAGACATCACTAATAAAATTCCTAACACTTTTCTGTCTAAATATAAGTATTTAGAATTAATAATGCCAAGTTAAAATATTGTTTTAAAATTTTGATTCACAAAATATCATTGAGGAAATACTGCAAGAACTGAATTTCTACTAATCCTCTCTTAGTGGCAGTCTGGCATAGTTTTGGTAAGTTTAAACTTTTTTTTTTTTTTTTTTAATTTTTTTTTTTTTTTCAACGTTTATTTACTTTTGGGACAGAGAGAGACAGAGCATGAACGGGGGAGGGGCAGAGAGAGAGAGGGAGACACAGAATTGGAAACAGGCTCCAGGCTCCGAGTCATCAGCCCAGAGCCCGACGCGGGGCTCGAACTCACGGACCGCGAGATCGTGACCTGGCTGAAGTCGGACGCTTAACC
Organism: Puma concolor; assembly: GCF_028749965.1. Classification (NCBI taxonomy): domain Eukaryota; kingdom Metazoa; phylum Chordata; class Mammalia; order Carnivora; family Felidae; genus Puma; species Puma concolor. Next base: position 50,192,164 of record NC_141672.1, read on the forward strand.
GACTGCGCCACCCAGGCGCCCCAAGTTTAAACTTTTTTTAAAGTTTATTTATTTATTTTGAGAGAGAGGAGAGAGAGAATCCCAAGCAGGCTACACACTGTCAGTGCAGAGCCCAATTCTGGGCTTGAACTCAGAAAACCTCAAGATTATGATCTGAGCCAAAACCAAAAGTCTGACGCTTAACCAACTGAACCACCTAGGTGCCTCTAAAGCATGTCATTTAAACAACAACAAAAATTTTTTTTTAACATTTACTCATTTTTGAGAGCTAGAGACAGTGCAAATAGTGGAGGGGCAGAGGGAGAGGGAGACACAGAATCTGAAGCAGGCTCCAGGCCTTGAGCTGTCAGCACAGAGCCCCATGGGGGGCCCAAACCCATGAACCGTGAGATCATGACCTGAAGTTGGACACTTAACTGACTGAGCCACACCCAGGTGCCCCAAAAATGTCATTAAAAAAATTTTTTTTAATGTTTATTTTTGAGAGGGAGACAGAGCCTGAATGGAGGAGCAGCAGAGAGAGAGAGGAGACACAGAATCTGAAACAGACTCCAGGCTCTGAGCTGTCAGCACAGAGCCTGATATGGGGCTTGAACTCGGGAACAGCAAGATCATGACCTAGGCTGAAGTTGGATGCTTAACCACCGAGCCACCTAGGCGCCCCAAGAATGTCATGAAAAAAAATTTTTTTTGGTGTTTATCTGTTTTTGAGAGAGAGAGCATGAGCAGGGAGGGGCAGAAAGAGAGGGAGACACAGAATCCAAAGCAGGCTCCAGGCTCTGAGCTGTCAGCACTGAGCCCAATGTGGGGCTCGAACCCATGAACCATGAGATTGTGACCTGAGCCAAAGTTGGATGCTCAACTGACTGAGCCACCCAGGTGCCACAAGAATGTCATTTTAAAAAAAGATTTGTGTTTATTAGAGCAGTGATCATATACTTGAGAAATTTCACTTAATAACAGTTTCTATCAGGGCAATAAGATTTAATGCTTTACCTTTTAGGAAAAAAACCAGTTCTTTGAAGGAGTAAGTGTCAGGGAAGGATTAATAATCAATTATTAACCGAGCAGAAAAGCCTAACAGCTGTGTTTTCCAGAAAGAAAAATAATCTGAATAGGAAAAAGTAGCTGGAAGTTTCTTGAATTTATCCTGAAAAGACTTGAAACTTCATTATATTTTCATGATTTATGCTGACAAGAGTTCAAGGAATGTGAATGAATGGAAAGGAGAAAGTTTGTGGGAGGATAAAGATGTGCTATAGACAGATTTATTTCCACAACTTTAAATTTTGATTGTTTTTCTAATGTAGTAAACATTAAAAAGATGTGGAAGAAAATAGTTTTGTAATGACTTAATGAAAGTAGTATATCCTGCCAATTACTTAGACTTTCAGGAAACACCTTATCTCAAGGGTTAACTTTATGTTACTGTATTTGGCAGAAGCCAAAAACAGATTGTATAAGGTCTCAAAGAGGTTTAGGGCCTAGCAAGTTCTCTGTTTAGCTGCGAAATTTGACCTTTAATGTTTTGGCCAATGTACTGGTCAGGCACCCAATCCATGTGCCAAAGGAAGGAATTCTACTGTTAACAGGAAGTCTTTAGTTGGGATACTAATGGCAGACTGAATTCCTTTGTTTTGCATTTAAATAATTTAGTTCTATACAGGTTTAAGTAACAGACTGCTAAAACATTTATTTAGAAAAAGAGCTTGCACACAAGGGAGGGGGGAGGGGTGGGGAGAGGGGGAGACTTTTAAGCAGGCTCCACACTCCCTGCAGAGCCTGACAAAGGGCTCCATCCTATGATCCTGGGATCAAGAGTTGGACGCTCAGTTGACTGAGCCACTCAGGCGCCTCAAAACTTTTATTATTTATTTATGTATTTTAAAATGTTCATTTTTTAATGTTTATTTTTGAGAGAGAGAGAGAGAGAGAGTGTGTGTGTGTGTGTGTGTGAGAGAGAGAGAGAGAGAGAGGGAGGGAGAGTGGGGGAGGGGCAAAGAGATAGGAAGACACAGAATCCAACGCAGGCTCCAGGCTCCAAACTGTCAGCACAGAGCCTGACGTGGGACTCAGACTCACGAAACGTGAGGTCATGATCTGAGCCACGCTTAACTGACTGAGCCACCCAGGTGCCCCAGTGTTCATTGAGAGAGCTCATACGCAAGCGGAAGAGGGACAGAGGATCCCAAGCAGGCTTTGTGCTGACACCAGAGAGCCCGATTCAAGACTTGAACTTATGGACTCAAGTTACCAAAATTGAACTGAAAAGTGTCAGACTTTACAAAAAAACACTGAAGTTAAGTTTACTCCAGGAAATGCATAAATATTTAGTGAACCTAGAATCATCTTTAAGGAGATGTAAATAATCTTTAGGGATACAACTTTATTTGTAATTATTTTGCAGAGGAGGAGAAAAAGTAGTTGGCTTGGTTCAATGCTTACATCTCTTTATCAACGTCTTGATTATAACATGGGCTGTGATGTTTAGTATTTTTTACCCTGAAGCCTGTGGACCTTCCTTAGAGTTCAGATTCCATTTTATTCTCATATCCACTACAAAATTAGCAAACCAGAATTTTTGAGCTTTGTCTATAAGGGCAGATTTCACAGATACCTGCCAGCTGTAAATTCTTTGGCGGCATATCTAATAAATCTTGGTGGAGAGACAAAAATAATATCCTTGTGTTATCCTTTATCCTTATGTATGGGAAATAATGTATTTAGCATATGAGTGTTTTACTTCATATAAATGGAAGGTGTTTATATGAAATGGAAGTTATTTTGAGGATTATGAATGCCACTCATTCTTTTCTGAAACTAATCGAAATAATGGAAAACTAATTTTTTCCTTGTATCTCAGAAACAAGTTATTTTTCCACTGATTGAGTTCAAACTTGGTAGCTGCCTTTTTCTTGTATTAATGGTAGTCATATTTTTTCTTTGAAGAATTACAGTTGATCTTTTGTGTGACACTTTGTTAGTAATAAATTCGTCATTTGACCATGTACCAACTCTGTGGTTTTGGTAAAATAACTTACTTGAATCTTTGTTTCCTCGTCTGTAAATTGGTAGTGATACTACTACCTTAGAGTTATTTTGTGTATGAACTACTTCATTTGGAAAAGGCCAGGGACAGAGGAGACACTAGTAATTGTCAGTGCTCATTCCCTTTGTAAGAGTGTTAATGTGCCCTTGCATGCTTTTTTCAGATTTGGCATGTTTGGTTATTGAAGTTTCAGCATTCTGGCTGAACTTAGAGTGGGGGGTCTCATGTGCTAGAGCTTGATACAGCTTTTTTTCCCTGTCTGCTAGACCTATTTTATTGCTAGGAATGTTTTGTTTTAAATCTGTGGTTTTGAGTTATTTTGTACTGTACATTCTTCTCTCAATGGGTTTTATAAAATTATCCCAAATAGTTTGAAAAAAAAAATTAGTGCACATAATACTTTGAGAAAGTATAGGTGGGGTGTGTCATGAAAAGGTTAGGAATCATGGTTTAATATGGCATTGGTAAAGGTGATGAGCCATTTTGGAACTTTGTGGACATCTTGGCTCCCTTATCAAATTGTTGCATTTAGTTGTCATGTTTCCTTAGTGTTCTTTGGTCTATGACAACTGTTTATTCCTTTCTTGTTTTTCACAACCTTGATAGTTGTGAGGAATACTTGTCAGATATTTTGTGGATCATCCTTCAGTTTAGAGTTTGTCTCCTGTTTTTCTCATGATTAGACTGGGATTTTCGTTTTTGGAAAGAATGCCACAAAAGTGGAATATCCTCTTAGTGTCAAATATAGGGAGGTGTACATGATATGTATATGACATTACTGGTGATAACTGACATTCATACTTGGTTAAGATTTGCCAGGTTTCTCCATTGTAACAAACATTGCATGTTTGTACTTCCATTTTTTTGTCTTCATCTTTCTTTCCTGAGCATAGCTTTTATCTTTGTTGTCTTACCATCCTATCTTTGGGGTCCTTGCTTTTCCTTGTGATCTTCCTTCAGAGAGTTGATTGCTTCCTCCTCTTTTTCTTTTAATTAATGGGAGAATATTTAGTTGCATTATTTTCCCCCTCTGCTTTGGGACATTTTTCTGAATGTTCATTTAAATAAATTTGTACCTTTTTGAAGAACTCTTTAATTTTTCTTAAGAATTGATGTTGTACTGGTCTTATTATACATATTGAATAAATTAAGTTTTTATTTGCCAGTTGTTTGAAATCTCCTCCTATGATTGCTAGAGATGGAAGCATTGTGGAAGGTTGTGGAGGGAAAATGAGAAAATACCAGAGTAGTATTTTGGGCGAACTAGTTTTTCACAGTGCTCTCTTCTTATCTCTATTTCTTTCTTTACTGTTCTTACTCTATCTCAGATATTTTTGGCAGTTACTACATGTATATTGAATCTAAAGGTTATGCCTCTTTGTTTTTTAAAGTTTTTATCAAGATAATTGTAGATTCATATGCAGTTGTAAGAAATAACTTAGATCCTCTGTACACTTTAGTTTCCCCCATTGCTGAACACTTTGCAAAACTATAGTATAGCTAAGATGTTGACCTCGGTACAATGCATCCATCATGTTCAGATTTCCCTAGTTTTACTTTACTTGAACACTTTGTGTGTGTGTGTGTGTGTGTGTGTGTGTGTGTGTGTGTGTGTGTGTAGTGTAGATTGTGTATTTCACCACCATAGTAAAGACACAAGAGTTCTGTCACCACAAGGATCTTTTATGTTTGCCCTTTTATAACGACACTCACCTCTCTTTCCAACCTTGGCAAATAATCACTCTTCTCCATTTCTAAAATTTTATCATTTCACAAATGTTCTATAATTATACAGCATGTAACCTTTTGAGATAGATGGGCATTTTTCACTCAGCAAAATTCCCTAGAGATTGATATAAATTGGTGTATGTATCATAGTTCCTCTTTCTATTGCCAAATAGTATTCTGGGTTATATATGTATCAGAGTTCATTTAACCCATTCACTTATTGAAGAATCTGGGCTGTTTCCAGTTTTTGCCTATTATGAATAAAGCTGCTTTGAACATTTGTATACAGGTTCTTTTATAGGTTACACTTTCAGCATATAAGAACTCTGCCTAATGTAAGGTCACAAAAATTTATCCTCCTTTTTTTTTCTTAAAGGTTTATAGTTTTACGTTTTATGCTTAGGTATATGATCCCTCTTAGGTTTATAGAAGGTAGAATGTATAGATTAATTTTTTTGCATATAGATGTCCAATTCTAACACCATTTGTTGAAAAAACTATCCTTTATCAAATTGTCTTTTCATCTTTGTTAAAACCAATTGATAGTGTATGTGTAGGTATATTTTAGGATTCTTTGTTCCATTGATCTGTTTGTCCTTTGCCAATACCACGCTGTTTTAATTCTTAAGTCAGGTAATATAAGGGGAACCTGGCTGTCTCAGTTGGTAGAGCATGTGACTCTTGATCTTAGGATCATGAGTTTGAGCCCCACCCTGGGCATAGAGATTACTTTAAAAAAGAAATCAGGTAGCTTGAATCCTCCAACGTTGTTCTTATTTTTTTTTTTTTAATTTTTGGCTCTTTGGAGCACCTGGGTGGCTTGTTGGTTAAGTGTCCAACTTCACCTCAGGTCCTGATTTCATGGTTTGTGAGTTTGAGCCCCGGCATTGGGCTTTGTGCTGACAGCTCAGAGCCTGGAACCTACTTCAGATTCTGTGTCTCCCTCTGTCTACCCCTCTCCTGCTCAATTTTGATCTCTCTCTGTCTCTCTCTCTCTCTGAAAAATAAACATTAAAAATAATTAAAACAAAATTTTTTCTTGGCTTCTGTAGTTCTTTTGTCTTTCCATATACATTTTAGAGTCTGCCTATTTCTGTCTGTATCTATAAAACTCCTGCTGGACTTATGAGTGGAATTATCTTAAAGGTCATTTCAGGAAGAATTGGCATCTTTATGTTGAGTCTTCCAGTCCATTAATATGATAGGTCATCTTTCAGTTCTCTCATCAGTGTTTTGTAGTTTTCAGCATACAGATTCTTCATGTAATTTGTTGTCTATATTTTGTTTTATTAATATGTAAATATTTGATTTTTTGGAGCTATAGTAAGTGGTATAATCTGTTTCCAGTTGTTGCTAGTATACAGATATTTAATTGATTTTTGTGTGTTGACCTCATATGATGCTCCCTTGATAAATTTACTTAATGGTTCTAGGGCACAGCTAGATTATATTTAAATAATCATAAACCAGAAACAGTTTTACAAATTTATTTTTGCTGTTTTAGGTGAGATGTCAAATCTTAAATCTTGAATGGGGTGAAATTTTATTTTCCTCACTTTTCCTTTAGCAATATACATACTTAAGTAGCTTTGCTAATAGCTAAATGTTTATATAGCCTGGTGATGGAGGCATCAACCAAAAAAAAACTAATTTCAAAGAGGAAATCTAGTTTCCTCCCTTTTTTGTAATTAAACATTAGTAATACTGGCTAGTTTCATGAAAATTTTTATTTATAATTATGAAATCATGGATTTTGGCCAGAGTATAAGCAGGATAGTTGATTTTGTAACTGTTTCTCATATGGCATATTTTTTAGCTTTGAATAATTGTTCTGTTCTTTTTCTCTCTTTATCCTCAGGAATTGGGAGAGTTGCTGCTACATCTTTAGGAAATTTAACTAACCATGGTTCTGAAGATTTACCTCTTCCTCCTGGCTGGTCTGTGGACTGGACAATGAGAGGGAGAAAATATTATATAGATCACAACACAAATACAACTCATTGGAGCCATCCTCTTGAGCGAGAAGGACTTCCTCCAGGATGGGAGCGAGTTGAGTCATCAGAATTTGGAACCTATTACGTGGATCACACAAATAAGAAGGCTCAATATAGGCATCCTTGTGCTCCTAGGTATAGTTTCACTTCTGTTTTTAAGTTTTTTTATTGAGGTTATCTAATGTTAGATTTTGAATTCCTATTTTCGTTAAAGAGAAAGGCATCCTGAAGTTTGATATTTGAAAGATTTATTTTTAAAAGTTTATGACATTTTTCTTAGGACTTAGATTCAGTAACGGTTTTAATAATTAAAAAAAAAATTTTTTTAGGGGCACCTGGCTGGTTCAGTAGAGTGTGCGACTCTTGATATGGGGGTTGTGAGTTTGACCCCCATGTTGGGAGTAGAGATTACTTTCAAATAAAATCTTTAAAGACAAAAAACAAGGGATGCCTGGTGGCTCAGCCAGTTAACTAGTGCCTGACTCTTGATTTCGGCTCAGGTCATGATCTCACAGTTAGTGAGTTCAAGCCACGCACCAGGCTCTGCACTGACTGTGTGGAGCCTGCTTGGAATTGTCTCTCTCTCTCTCTCTCTCTCTCTCTCTCTCTCTCTCTTTCTTCTTCTTCTTCTTCTTCTTCTTCTTCTCTCTCTTTCTGCCCCTCCCCCAAGCACTCACTCATTCTCTGTCTCTCAAAATAAGCTTTATATATATAAAAAAAACTTTTTAGACAAACTCAAAAACACGATCATTATTCTTATGATCAGATTTTGCTTTAATATGCCAGTGTTTAGATTGTAGATATCCAGAAATATAAATAAATAAATAAATAAATAAATAAATAAATAAATAAATAAAACATTTATCTATTTACATTTCAATTTCTATAAATAATACAGACCTTCCTCCTAGTGTGTCAAAATATTCTTCTGAATTATAACATCTTACTGTTTTACTCAGTTTCTGACACTTGTGTTCTGTTTCTTACTGTTGTGAGGCAAGAAAGTGAAAATTGGAACTGTACAAAACATCCCAGATCTTTTTAATAAATTTAGCCAGTGAGGAGCACCTGGGTGGCTCAGTCAGTTGAGCATCTGACTCTTGATTTCGGCTCAGTTCATGATCTCACAGTTTGTGGGTTGAAGCCCCATGTCAGGCTTTGCATTGAGAGCACAGAGCCTGCTTGGGATTCTCTCTCTCCCTCTCTCTCTGCCCCTCCCCCACTTGCCCTCTCTCTCTCAAAATAAATAGACATTAAAAAAATTTTTCTAATAAAAATAAACAAATGTAGCCAGTGATCCTTTGGGCTTATCCTGTAGATCTCATTTATGGTCAGATTTCTAGTCCTGTGACTACTGTAGCCAGCTGTCACATGTGACTCTTGAGCATTTGAAATGTAATTAATCTAAATTGAGGTATATTGTGTGTAAATGTAAGATACACACTGGATTTCAAAGTACATAAAAAGCTAGTATTAGTTTACTAATGAAATTGAAAATATTTCCTGTTAACTCTCTCTGAACCATAAGATTTAAAATGGGTAGAATATCGTCAGCATGTTGATAGATGTTCCTTAATATCTAGCATAACGCAGATCTTTGGTGATGATAAACTTTGGCATTTTTTAGAACCATTAAAATTGTTGTGAAAATAGATTTTAATATCACCTAAAAAACTAAGCTTTATCATTATTATGTTATTTTAATCATTTTACATATTTGGATTTATTCAACTTTGAAAAGTTTTTTTCCCCAGTGATTCCATTTAGTGACATTCAATCATTGTTTATTGAACAAATGAAATTGTCATCCTTTCAAAAGAGGCAGACTGGCCACTCTGCCTATTTTGGGCTCTGGTCCCTTCACCTACTCTCTATACCATTTCAGGCAAGCTGCTGCCTTCCCTGGACTCCATTTTCAGGCCTATGTCATGGGGGTAATTTTGAGTCTCCCGCTTCTACCTGATCACAGTTCCCACCCAAGAGCAGGGATGAGTTCCACTTATTCCTGCTGTGTCCCAGCGTCCAACACAGAGACAGGCACATAGTGGGAGCACAGTGATGTTTGTTGATGAATAATGATGGGAAATGCGAAAACAAACAAACAAATAAAACCGAAAAACCAAATGTGATGACAGATTGCTATCGCCTGGTGGCAGAAGACTTTGTGGTCCTGACAACCAGATTTGGGAGTATATTGAGCTGTTGTTTTTTATTTTTTTTTTAAGTTTATTTATTTTGAGAGAGAACAAGGGCACATGCATGTGCAAGAGCACAAGTGGGGGAGGGGCAGAGAATCCTAAGCAGGCTTTGTCCTGAGGCTCACGCAGGCTCCATCTCACGACTTTGAGATCATGACCTGAACCAAAATCAAGAGTCGGATGCTTAACCTACCAAGCCACCTTGAGCTGAATTTTCTGTTTGTCATCAGTAACTTTTACTATGGAATTGTTAATTTACAAAGTATTTTCACAATTTGCTTCTCTTAGCAACTCTGTAGACATTAAACAGGAGAGAATAAACACCTTTCTTAAGCTCACATAGATAATATTAATAGCTGTTTATCTCTGTTATGCTAATCTATATACAAAACTCTTGACTTACATTAGCTCATTTACTGTTGAGAACAATCATCTTTGGTATGAATTTATTCCAAATTTACAAGTAAGGAGGCTGAAAGTTAGAAAAGTGAAGCAGTTCTGCCTACATTCATATAACTTGTAAGGTGCCCAACCTGAGGTTAAAACCCTCCAGGCATATTTGACTGCAGAGCCGCAGTTCTTTTCCACCTCCCAGTTGCACTATCAAGGGATATTTTACTTTGTACCTACTTAGAAAGAACAGATAAGGATAAAACACAATACCATTTGGATATTGATCTTTATTTTTTTTTTTAATTCAAGTTAACATACAGTGTAGTATTGGTTTCAGGAGTAGAACTCAGTGGATATTGATCTTTAAATTGTTAATCACACTCTAACATTTATTTTAATCCTAGTTTAGTATTGTAGTGACCTTTTCTGGTATACACATAAATATTGATGTTTGGGGCAGGCTCTTCTGGTTTTGTCTCCAATTCTGAAATAGATCATTTTGACCTCCCAGATTTCTGTCTTTAGCCTTCAGGTGGTTCAGTATTTTTCCTTACCATTTTCCCATATAACAGTTCTCTCCCCACTTTGCTGTTCTCTCTGTCCAACCCGTTAGGCCATTAGAACTAATTAAAAGCATGGTCTTTTTTTTTTTTTTAAGTCTCTGTGATTTAAAATGAGTTCTAATCAATTCTAACTTTGGTAAGTTGATAAATGCAGAAAGGAAATACTACAGTTAATGTGGATATTTCAAGCCCAGTCCTCACTCTTACAGTACTACATATTCCAGACCTTCTTTTCAGCCTGAAGGAGGAAGAACATATCCATTCTCATTTTGAGAGAAACTACCAACCTTTCCAATATAAATGTATAGCTAGTTACTAGTTATTACTGAAAATTATAATTCTAATTTTAAGTTTCTGTTATGAAGGTTATAATTTATCTCCAGATTTTTTATGGCCTCCTTTGACATTCCTTGAAAAGACTAAATACTAGACAGAAGAAATTTCTTAAACATATGTAAAGATTTAGTTTAGATTTCGATCTATCACTAATGACCTGTTATTTTCCTGGAGAAGGTGGATTTTACTCCTCTTCTGGTATAGTAAAAAACAAAAGGCACATCTCTGTTTTTTTATATGGTAGAAGGAGTTCAGTTTAGGCAAGAGGCACATTGAAAAACATCAAATAATATTCTTTATAATTTCTTGTTTAGATTTAGAGCCTTTATCCTGATGAATGTTGATTCTTTTTTCTTAGTGTACCTCGGTATGATCAGCCCCCTCCTGTCACATATCAACCACAGCAAACTGAAAGAAATCAGTCCCTGCTGGTACCTGCAAATCCGTACCATACTGCAGAAATTCCTGACTGGCTTCAGGTATATGCTCGAGCTCCTGTGAAGTAAGTGAATTTATAGCACAGAGTTTTATTGAGGGGTGAGCAGTAGCACCTTTTTTTTTTCTCTTAATAATATTGGGCTTTTAACTAATATTTTACTTGAGGAACAGCTATCACAGGTTATAAAGTTTAAAGATCATTTGCTACAAATACAAGTTCTGCAGACATTTATTAAATCTTTCTTTGTTCGCAGACCTGGGCTATATTAGGGATACACTAAGGAGCTTACATTCTCATAGCGGGTAGATTAACTTGTATATAAGTGATACATACCTTGTGATAAAAGTAAGGACCCAGGTAAGTCCTGGGTACAAGGAAGAAACAGCAGGATACGAGGGTGTTGAGGAAATAATATATGTAGTGGCTGTAAGTTCTGATATGAGATTATTTGAGTTTACTGATACTTTTTAGCTGTGTAACCCTGTGCCAGAGTACTTAACTTAGTTTTATCTTCTGTAAATTGAGGATAGTAATAGTACCTATTCTTAAGGTTATTAAGATTTCAATAAAATAGTGCATCTAAAGTATTTTTTATGAACAGTACCTTGTACATTGAGAGCTTAGTAAAGATGATGATGATGATGCTGCTGCTGCTGCTGATGATTGGGGGCAGAGGTATAGAAGAGTGGTCAAGATTGGTCAGGAAGGAAACTAAGTCTGATTTCTGGCTCCATCACCTACTTACTGAATGACCTTGGACAAGTTCCTGAACTTAGAATTAAGTTTTTTTCTTCTACTGAACTGTGGGGGATAAATGATCACATTTTTTTTTTTTATTCATAAATGATCACACATTTTATTTTATTTTATTTATTTATTTATTATTTTTTTTTTTTTAATTTTTTTTTTTCAGTTTTTATTTATTTTTGGGACAGAGAGAGACAGAGCATGAACGGGGGAGGGGCAGAGAGAGAGGGAGACACAGAATCGGAAACAGGCTCCAGGCTCCGAGCCATCAGCCCAGAGCCTGACGCGGGGCTCGAACTCATGGACCGCGAGATCGTGACCTGGCTGAAGTCGGACGCTTAACCGACTGCGCCACCCAGGCGCCCCAATGATCACACATTTTAAAGCACATGGCATGGTGGCTGCCTTGTGTAAGCACTTAGTATGGTTTCTTACTATGGATTGGAGCTAGTAAAGCTGCACTGAAGAAGAAAATGCTAGGTGGGCCAGTTTTTAAAGATGTCTGTGAATTTGCCAGGCTTAAAGAGCCTTTCTCGTCTGGGAAAATAGAAGTAGGTACTAGGTCAGTAACCCAATGTGATAAGATTAGTAACACTGGTATATACAAAGTGCTATGATTTCAGAAAAGGGGGTGTTTGAAAATAAATAGTTATTAATTATCCAGTGCTTCCCATGTATCTTAGGGTGCTAGTTTTTATGTATGTTATCTCATATAATCTTTCTAAAACCATTTTACAGGTTAAAAAATATTAAAAAATGGAGGCTTTATCGCTGCTAAGGTCATACAACTATTAAGTGGCAGATTTCAGACTTTTATCTCTAGTTACAAAGATCATGCTCTTAATTTTTGTAATTAATAATGCTCTGATTTAATAAATTATTACATACTGAGCAGCTAATAAATTCTTGTTACTTGTCTAGGCATTTCACACGTAATAATTGCATGTACTTCTAACAACTCTGTTAAGATAACATTTAGTTACTTGTTTTTGTAGTCTTATTCTTTATTTCTTTTTTGTATTTCAGAAACCAAAATTATCAATATAAAATAGCCCAAAGAAGAGTTTTAGAGAGTATAAGATGATTGGGCAGTGAATTTGGGGAAAAAAAATTAAATCTTTGAGATTCAAGTGAAAGGAATGTAAAACCTTTCATATATATTTTTTGAAATAGTAACTTTTAACCATACTTTTGAAGGATGATCATTGAAATAAAATTTGCAGGGGGTTAAGCCAACTCTGATCTAAATTTTTGCCATGTTACTCTGTTTTACCAACCGTGTGTGCATCTGCATTCAATCATGCATATGTGTATGCCTTTAGCCTAGAGATTTTAGAAGTTATTTTTCTTGCTTAGAGCTGTTTGTTTTTATTATCTTCTTTTCAGGCTTTTCATTTGAATAATTGCTAGGTTACCTCAAGGATCTCATAATTATTTGATCATGATTCTGCTCATTTAGACCACATTAACATTCTCATAAAGTTATTGGCCTTTTATTATGAACTATTTATTAATTTTTGGCCAACATAAACATTCTTCTCAGTCTGTAAATTCATGGGTGTTAATCTGTGGTCTGATATGGAGACAAAACAATCTTGGAGGGTCTTTTTTTTCCCCCTAAGTCAAATTTAAGCCTTGATAACGTAATTTTTTAAAAGGTTTTAATTATAGATATTATTTTGCAGGATATAAACAATACTTTTCAAAAGTTTGGTTTTAGGTTATTTGAAATTAGGTACCTAATTATCCATAGATGTTTAGCTTGGTTTGGTGCCTGGGCTAACCTACTGAAGCCTCTTTATCTGATTGTATCTATACAGTATAGGAATGGAATAAGGAATAATAGCAGATGGACTTTTCATCCCTTTTTCCCTCTTTTTTTCACTCTTGGTATCAGTTGACCTATCACTGTGTACAGCCTTTGTTCATATGCTAATATTATGTCCTACAGAATATGCATATTTATGTGTTCCTTAAGTCTGGAAGAATATGTGCCTGTTAAATTTTGTTATTTCTGGGAGTTGATAAGATCGAGGAGGGTTATTCTTCCTACTTTATGTTAGTTCTACTTTATAATCATCATTAGGAATAACAAAAAAAGCTCTCCTTTTGGAAGAAAAAGATACGTAAGTGAAATTCCTTGCTTCTTATGAAAAGAAACAGACTCCCAGAGATCATAGCCCTTTCAACTCTGGTTCTGTGAGCTAGCTATAAAACTTTACGAAATTAACAACTTAGTTTTTTTTTTTCCCAAATAGGTCAGAACTCTCAGAATAGGCCAGACTGAAACAAGAGAGCAAGTACTTCTTTATGGCTTAAAAACTTAAGAGTGTTAGGAACCTGTTACTTTTTAGTTGGTCCAAAATTTTTGTCTCTAAAAAGAATGGAAATAGTTGATATTGTTCTATCAACAAAGGATGAGCTGTTCTCTATGAAGTAGATAATGGAGACTCATTTACTTATCAAAGGAGAGGTTTTAGCCAAAAAACTACCATCTTTTCTCCTTTTGTTAACAGTTGCCAATCTGATTTCCAGAAATTTAAAAATTCTGTCTCTAGCAGTAATTTACCAAAACAATTTTGCATATACTTCCAGAATTTGACTTAGATTGTTCCAAATTTTTATTGATGAATTTTAGTGAAGTTGTTTTTTTTTTTTTAATGTTTTTACTTATTTTTGAGAGACACAGAGACAGAATGTGAGTGGGGGAAGGCAGAGAGAGACAGAGACACAGAATCCTAAGCAGGCTCCGTGTTCCGAGCTGTCAGCACAGAGCCCGATATGGGGCTCAAACTCACAAACTGAGATTGTGACCTGAGCTGAAGTCGGATGCCTAACCAACTGAGCCATCCAGGCGCGCCCCAGTGAAGTTGTATTTCTGAGGCTACTCAGAAGTCTGTAATGCATCATATAGCTGTAATCAAGCTGAACTCTAGAATAAGTTATAAGGTTTAATATATAACAGGAAAAAGCCATCAGGAGCATATTTACTTTCCATTGTTCCTCATACACACGTACCTCAACACCAGTCCGAGCATCACCTTCGCATGGACTGTATTTTATTCCTTACGGCTTGGCGGTCCTGCAGTGTTGTCTTGCCCCAGCTCTGGGTGTGGGTAGAAAGGAAGAATGTTACAGGCAGGACAGGCACAATGAAGGGACATAGGCTGCATGTCCCTGGAGCTGGAAGTAGTAGGACTTTTGGCTTCTTAAAGACAGCATTCCCTGGAGTATGAACACAATTTTTTGGTAGGACGACAGCAATTGATATTTGCATGTGTGAGTTATTTATAAGAAATTACTTGAATAGAATACTGCCCTAGGAAAAACAGCAAAAAGAGAAACTAAGTATAGGCTACTGAAGTAGTTTACAGCCTATTTTCTGAATGATTTACCTATATATTATATAAGTGACTAAAAATTAAGCCTGGGGAATCAGATAATTTGGCTAGTTAAGAAGCAAAGAATGGAAAATATTTACTTCTCCTAAAAAACAAAACAGGCATATTGGGAAGTTTTATATGAGAAGGGAAGTAACGCCATAGAAATAGCAAGGGGGCAAGACTTTGGATTGGGAATTGGCAAATTGCATACTTTTCTCATCTCTGCTCTTCTGGAGTGCTTTTTCTTCTTCCCAATGGATTTTCTGTAATTATTCTGATTTTGTTGTTTCTACCCTTAATCCTGTTTTTGATGCTAAATGCGGTGATTGGGAAGTCAGAAAATTGTGTGAAGCTATTTTTTTTCCTTTTTTCAAAATTTGAATGCTTCTAGAGTGATAGTCCTATCTTAAAACAAGTATGATACTTACTAATTTATCCTCTCCCTTCTATTTCCTTGCTAGAAAGTACACAGATGATAAATGAGCTTTAATGTTATTATAGTTCCAACTGTCGTCATCAATTTAAGCATCTTGAATCAATAGACATTGCTGCAATGTCCTTTAGCTATGGAATTCTGACCTGAAGCGTTTTTTTTTTTTTGTTTGTTTGTTTGTTTTTTTTTTTGCTAGGAATCATGAATTTGTCTCAAACAAATAAGATCTTAAGCTACATGCATGGCAGAGGTTCTAGGAAATACCTTGTAACTGTTATTTCATAGAGGCTCATTGAGTATTTCTTATAGTATCTCTCTTATTTATATTGGAGTTTCCCACTAAAGAGAATATAAAGCTTTCTACCAAGTATACCTGTTAGATTTGCAGCACTCAAGTAATTAAATGGGTAAATTTAGGATCCCACAAGATATATTTACCTTGTGGTTCTGCATATTGTGCTCCTGGGGTTCATGGTACATGTACCCAAGTTGTACAGAAATATGTCAGTGTGGCTCATATTGACTGCTCATTATTTGTTTACGGTTTCCCTTTTTAAAAATATATTAGATGATACTTTTGGAATAAGATGGTAAGTGAATTACCAAAGAATCATTGGGTAGGAAATGTAACTATTAATAATAAATTTACTAGAATTTACAATCAAAGCTTCCTATTGTATCTGTTGTGCAATATGATTTGAGAAGAACTTCAAGTTCTTTGTCTAAACTTAACATTAAAAACTATTACTCTCCACCTTTCTGATTTTTTAGTCACTAAACAATCTTGCAAGAGAGATATACCCTCTTTAGGTTTCAGTTTTTTCATCTGTAAAATGGGGAAATTGGGAGTAGAGTGATGGCTTCAGGTCTTTCAATATAGAGTGTAAATTACTCCTTTTTATTACTTACTACTTCCCTCTCAGTATGGGACCAACTTACCATTGAAGGACTAAAAAACCTTCTAAGATATAGTAAATACAATCTTACAGGAGTCCTTCTCCACACACTTCTACAGTATACTTACTCTCATTTTGAAAATAACTTATTCTTCCCTTTCTGATTGAGTTTTTCTGTTTTAATAGTGTATACTCACCTCAGGAAAAAAGCCCACAAATGATGGTTCCTTTTCATTCTCCTTTTAGTTCCTTGTTTACTGTAGTGATAGCATTCTTCAGAAAGCTCTATCAACACTAATGACACAGTGACTTTGCCCAGTTTTGTATATTATTTTCAGGCATAATGTGGTCTACAGCATTCTTAAGTCCTGATGATTAACTTTAGATGAACTTACGAACAGCAATAGCATGTGTGTTTTTCTGAAATTACAGAACCACAGTGGTCTGAAATCTGTGTTAATTGTTGTCTAATGTTACCATTAGAATAATTGATAAAGATTAAAGAAATGGGTATTTTTTAACTTAAATTGAAACGAAGTAGTATCAGCAGTTTTTTCCTCTCCCTAAAAAGATAGTCTGTTTAAATAAGTTAACAACTCACTTATTTTTAATTAAAGCTTATGGTTTGTTAGATATAATAAAGTTGATCTTTATAAAAATAGATTATTTTGTTGCTGTCAATACCTGTTTCTGTATGTGTTGTGAACATATGCATGATTATGTTTTAAAACAGATATGACCACATTCTCAAGTGGGAACTCTTCCAACTGGCTGACCTGGATACATACCAGGGAATGCTAAAGTTGCTTTTCATGAAAGAACTGGAACAGATTGTTAAAATGTATGAAGCCTACAGACAGGCTCTGCTCACAGAGTTGGAAAACCGCAAGCAGAGACAGCAGTGGTATGCTCAACAACATGGCAAGAATTTTTAAGTTAAATTTTTTTTAAATAAAATTTAGGTTTTTGTAAGGGCTTTAAAATATTTTCACAGATAAAAAACTGCAAACAAGTACTTTGGTTAATAAAGGCAACTTTTTTGGAAATGATAAAATTCTAATTTTACATGTATTTTGTTATTAAAAATATTATTTTATTGAGCAAAAAAATGTTTATCATTTAAAAGCCAACACAGCAAACACTTCTAAAACGCTATATATTAGAAACTGCTTTGAATATTCTCAGTGGAGACAAATGCAGCAAGAAATGTGATTACAACCAGAGAGTAAATAGGAAATGATCACTTGGTAAACTCATACAGCAGCAGTACATTTCTTTAAAAAACAACCTATGCAGTATTTGAAAACAGATGTGTACTGCTTTAATGTGGAATATTGTCTGAAATCAGATGGTTTAAATATTATTGCATAGTTTAAAATGCAAAATAGGATTTGGGACCTTAATTGTGATATATTTCTATATATAATGCATAGGGTTCACCTCCTCCCAAAATGGAAAGAAAGAACCCTTTTAAAACATGGTAAGAATGTATTTTTTGGTATGAAAGGGTAAAAGGCCTGTAATCTTTTAGTAATAAATTTAGGCATAAGGCCTTAGCCTGTATGGGAAACTCAGAGTTGCTATCATTTCCTTACTTTTGACCAGGGCCCTTGGAGCATTTAGGAGCATGGCTCTGATGAGACAGTGCAGGGTTCCGGACAGCACATAGCACACTGCCATCTCAACAGACTGGGTTGAGCTGCCAAAAATGACAATCAGGGACTCGTCAAGAAATCTTGGTCATTAAATTGATTTCACGTATCTTCTAAGAGTTTGTCACAGAACTTTAAGATCACCATTTCCCTCCCAGGTTTTTTTCCTTTTAATACTTACTAAGATATTGTTCATAATTAGTGCAGTACATTTGACTACAGATAAATCTATGGCACTTTTAGCCTATAAATCTCTAGAATTCTGTGAATTTCAACATTAGTTGAAGTAGCTCTTCAGTTATATTTACCTGTGTTGTAAATATGTAAATATATGTTTAGGTAATCTTCCAAAATAGAGCACTCCCAGTTACCAGTGAGTTTGAATTGATAAAATGTTGAAAATGTTAAATGTTTGGTTTTATATAACAAGCTTATTAAATATATTTTTGTGGAAATTAAATGTGTCGTGTTTGAATCCATGTCTTTTACATAGTGCTGCAAATACTTGATTTTTCCATTCAGAAGGCCCAAAGGCAAAGGAAGCGGTATAATGAAAGGGACATTGAAAAAGGAAAATATGTAGTGGGATGTTAGCAGTTGGGAAAGTTATCTTTCAGAACATGTAATCAAACTTTTCAAATATCTTATGAACTCTCACACAGTCTTCTATCTTCATTGTTCTTTCCTGTTACTACTTACTTTGTCTGACTATTTATTTAATTATTTAATTAAACTTAACCATTTCTAAGAAAGTTAGAAATTACTGTTTTAGAGCTCCCAGATTATAGAATCGCTGGTTTAAAAGAACTGAAAGTTACCTTAAAAGGGATTAGTGGATTAAAGTGGAAATGTGTGTTTGCAATGGTGTCAACACTGAAGAAGAATGCATTTTAATTTTTAAAAGAGAGCTAAACTTTTATCATTCTATATTAATACCTCCCAAACATTTCCAAATTCAGTAAGCATTTGTTTTTAATCTTAGGAACCAGAGTAAACTTTAATAATAGTTCACATGTTAAAAGAATAAACCTATGAAGAATACATTTCTTTGTGTACCAAATGAAAAAATATACAATGCAGTGAAACTCAAGTACATATACAAAGTGATTTTTTTGTGCATTTTGATCCAGAAGTTTATATTCTATGTTAAATCATAATATAAAAGAAGCAGTATTTAGTCATTGATAAAGCAACTGAAAAGCTCTCTGAAATGTCTTTAAAAATAAAAGCTCATGGTATATAGAAGATGACATAGATTGAATCAAGCCTGCTGAGTTATGAGCCTGCTGAGTTATGATGCTATGATTAAATGGATGACTATGGGAAATAAGTTTTAAATTCTTCTGTGGAAATTAAATGAGCATATCCAAACATGGAGTAATATTACTTCATGGTTTAATTGTAACCCAGTAGTAGAATTTAGTAAATTCAAGCAGAACACATGTACTGTCATCATAAATAGACAAATACTTGAAATTATAACAGCATATTTGAAGACAAAATCAGGAAACTGTACATGTTAACAAAGTGATATAACCATGCATACATACATCTGCTTATTAAACACTGAAGTAAAAGAACTAAACCATTTCGAAGTTTTCAGAGGAGCTCGGTATTTTACTCTGTCCTGATAGAAGCACTTTGAATGTTTGCATGGAGACAGAAAACTGAGTATTTAACTGACAGTTGGTCATGCACCTGTATTTCTAAAAATTTAGATTAAATTTTCTTCTTTTCTGATTGTTCAGTAGATTCTGACTTTGGCGCAGGAAAAGCTTGATGATACAGATGTCTGTGGGTTGCTGCTGCACTGTAAAGCTTGTATAAAGCCTAGAAATATAAGAAGAGTATAAACACAGAGATATAAAATTTTTCCTTTTTAGTGTAATTAGTTTATGGTACTATATAAAATTTAGCATGCTAAATGTGGAATCTTTAGATCTTTAATCTATATAAGATACAAATTCATAACTAATAATCTTAGAACTCCAAAGTATCTTCACCTCTCCACTGTGTATGCGTTTTTGCTTTTGTGGATTGATCTTTGTGGTAAATGTTTTATTCTCAGACTGCATTTCCTTTTACCTTGCACACCTTTTGGAGCAGAGCTTCCTAAACACTGTGCTCCAGTTGAGGAATGTGTTGGGAACTCATAGTGTGCATATTATCGGTTTTGGAGGAATTAGAGGAGCTCATAACCTCTGACTGCCAATAGATGCTTTATTATACACAGGTAGGTCACTTGCTCTCTGGGGTTCCTTACAGGTTTTTCAGAATGGGGCCATTTTTATTTTCCATTATTTCCTGATACGGTCATGTAAATAAGCACATGTTGCCCTCCCCTTGCCACTGGGATCCTTCAGTTAAACATGCTCTTTTGCCTTGTTTCCCTTACTTGGTTTATATCTTACAAAACGTTTTTCAGAAGCATTACCTCAGAAAGCCTTTGCTCATTAAAACTGTGATTGTTCTTTGTGTCAACAGTGTTTGAATCATAGGAATTTTTACATACTGCTTTACATAAGTGTCCATAAATATTTTTGTCCTTTTTCCCCCTCAGCAAATGTCTAAGATTCATTCCCCCCTCGCACTTTCACATATTGAACACCCAGTTAAAATCAACTTACTGATGTAATTCTGGTCTGTAAAGAATCTGAATATTTTTAATACGTATTTTTAATATTCATTTCTTTTTGAGAGAGAGGGTGAGGAGGGGAGAGAGATAGAGAGACAGAATCTGAAGCAGGCTCCAGGCTCTGAGCTGTCAGCACAGAGCCCAACACGGGGCTCAAACCCACAAACCGGTGAGATCATGACCTGGGCCGAAGTTGGACGCTTAACCGAATGAGCCACCCAGGCAACCCTTGAGTCTGAATATTTTTTTTTTTTTTTAATTTGTTTTTTTCAACGTTTATTTGTTTTTGGGACAGAGAGAGACAGAGCATGAACGGGGGAGGGGCAGAGAGAGAGGGAGACACAGAATCGGAAACAGGCTCCAGACTCTGAGCCATCAGCCCAGAGCCTGACGCGGGGCTCGAACTCACGGACCGTGAGATCGTGACCTGGCTGAAGTCGGACGCTTAACCGACTGTGCCACCCAGGCGCCCAGAGTCTGAATATTTTTAAAAGCTGGGTAAAAGCTTGATATCCTCTAAATAGTAACCAATGCCCAGGAAATTCCATTATTATTATTTTTTTTAATCTTTTTGAAGTTTCTATGGCTGTTTTCTTAAGTCTAAGTAATACCATCATCGGTTTTATGAATGCATATGGGTATAAATGCATAAATGGTGTTGCCCTAGATCTATCATATTAGATTCTAACATTCAATTTAATCCCTGTTCTCTTAAAAGCTTAGATTGCTTTTATTTTTTAATGAATTTGTTTTACTGAATTTTATATAAAATGATTCTTTATTGACCTGTATTAAATGTGTCATTGATATTAATTAGAGGACATACTTCAGTTACATGTAACAGCAGCAACTGAGGAAAAGAATTATGTGCTATCTCTCGTTAAGATCAGTTTTGCTTCCTGAAGATAATGACCAGAATAACTCCACAGAGATCGTTTTTCTTATGTAACAAATGATTCCTTCCTGCAAGCTCAGATTCTTTCCTCAGACACAGAGTTTTGCCCATGTGCAGGAGATATGAACAACTTACAGGTCCTGTCTGAGGTATGCTAAGATAGTTACACTGCACACTGGCCCGGAACCTGCTTACAGTGGTAAAGGTAATGGTCACTCAAAAGCCAAAATTAAAAACAACTTCTAAAGGTTGTAGTTCCATTTAAATACTCTCTACTAATTAAGTTTCCTCAAGATTCGTAACTGTATTTTGTTGCACTCCCAGGACAACAAAATACACAATGTTGTAACTGCAGAATTTGGAGATTTGGGGGGGCACCTGGGCGGTTCAGTTGGTTGAGCACCCAATCCTTGATTTCAGTTCAGGTCATGATCTCACAGTTCATGAGAGCCAGCCCCGTGGTATCAGGCTCCGTGCTGACAGCATGGAGCCTGCTTAGGATTCTCTCTCCCTCTCTCTACCCCTCCTTCACTCCCTCATACGTCTGTGTGTGCACATGCTCTCTCTCTAATAAACATTTAAAAAATTCTTTCAAAATTTTCTACACATTCAGGAAACAAAACACATGATATTCCTGATCAAATCACATAAGATGTCTGGAATAGATTATTTAAAACCGTGTTAAAAATTCATAGTTAAAATTGTGAATCTTAGAACACAGCAGTTGTCACCAGAGATTTTCTAATCTATATTGAGATATCCATTAATGGCTAGTTTACAAAATAAGAACATAGTAATTTTTATAAATATATAGCTCTTAATTTAAAAAATTCAACTTACCTCATTTGTACTTCCCTGTGGCAAAGGCAGTTTAAAAGGGAAAAAAGAAAAGTATATATCCTGCTTCATTAATAGCATTATGATAATTCAACTCTTTACAATATTTATGAGCATTTAAGAACAAATACTCCTGCAAATATTTTTAGTTCAGATTATATATTTTATCTGAATTTTTTGACGAACCCAATTCTATATTCCTCATAGGGCTCAGCATCATATTCTAGGAGGTCCTTGGAATTGACCTCAAATAGCCCCTCTTCACTCTTCTGAGGTTGAGGAGCTATTTGAGACCGTGTCAGAGGATCCATTCATTCTTTACCCACAGTGCAACCATTAGTTTATTTTAGCTAGATTCTTCAAAGGCACATGGTAAATTCATTAGTTACAATTCTAAAGAGTGTATGTAAGTATAAATGCTGGAATAATTGTAGCTATTACTACCTGCAGAACATAAATGTTCAAAAGTCTTAACTCCAGAATTCTATGAAGAATCTCTATTTTAGCTTCACTAAATGCCCCTAAATTTTCATGAGGTACTGAAGACCCTTCCAGGATGACAGAGTGAGTTCATTATTATTCTAGGTGTGTTTATTATTGTCTTCCCTACCCATAATCAGTTATTTGAACAATAGGCCACAGTGACCCTGACTCTCTAGGTTATGGTTAATTGAAACATAAAGGACAACCAACCGATCAGCAGCTGATCCAGAGTTTGACCTGGACTCCTGTGGCCCGGTACAAATGTCTAGCTCAAATAGAGACAATCTAAAGCAATCAGATCTTGCTTTCAGGAGATTATACTAAAAGAGACAGTGATACAACAACTTAGGATAGTGGTTCACATACACCCCTAACCAAGCTAACTCTAGCCAAATGATGGGTTTTAAGTATGAAGTAATCTTAACACATAAATAACAATCGGCTCAAAAAAATTCAGCTGTGCTTAACATCTTTAACTTTTAGGACAAAAAGTAAAAAACCACTGCCTAAGCCACGGATATTTGAAAATACTGAAGTACTGACTGGGAAACAGTTGTGTGGGACTTCACATATTGTATTACAGTTTGTATCTGGCCATCCTGACCGATTTTAAAGCCCACGAAGACTGGGGCCCAAGTCATTTTCACCTGTTTATTTCCAACATCTTACATTGTGTCTGGTAAACAGATGGCATTCAAAAATGTGCCGAAATTAGTTGAAAAGGATGAAATGTATTCCTACCTGGTCCCACAAGGCTGCAGCCACCTGGTCTATTACAGCCCCCAACTCTCGGTATTCTCCAGAGTACCGGATGTATGCCCAGGTACACAGGGTGATAAGAGTCAGTCCCATTATCATATTGCATAGGCTAGCTATGATGTCCAAGCCAATGAATCCAGTCACACCAGCAATCACGTAAGTGATAAAGATGACGACAAACAGTGTGGCTGGGGTACGAGCTGCATGGAAGATATTTTTGCTATCATTGTGCTTGATATACTGGATGTAAAGTTCATCTATTTCACTCTCCAGCTGTTGCAGGTAACGCCGGCTAAATTCCTCCCCACCCATCTTCTTCACCCCTCGGAATAGCTTCACAGATTCTTCCTTAAGCTCCAAATGTTTGGTCTGTAGGTCATTAGGTGCCAGAAATGGTTTGTCGCCACCACAAATCTGTATCAGATAGAGAAGTGCCATTTATGCAATGCAGAGTAAAATTCACAACTGTGTCAAAATCTTCCACTTAGCTAGGTGAATTTGTTAGAACACGGAAGGAGTCTACTTTTATGTTTTGTCAACCCACATTTGCACCCTCCATTATCAGGCATCACTGTAAGTGGGACCGGTACTTTATAGGTGACTTATATAAAGCCATTCTTAATTTTTATTCTCTTTTTCACCTGGGAAAGAATATCCAAGACTTAATCCAAGTTCCTCAAGATGAAAACGCATGATACAAAGTGAATTGCAAACTGAGTTCATTCACAGAATGAATCCAAATTCAAATAAACTACTTATATACAAGTTCTTCTAGGAAATTTATTCTAACTACACTGAAGTATTTTTAACCAATGAGGTTTAGCTTAAAACAATGAGTAGTGCTATAAAACTCTAAAGTAAAATTATGAAAAACATGTTCTTTGGCAGTTTTACTGATTTTGTTTGAATGGAGCCCTTTCAGTATTTTCTTCAAGAGACCAAATGAAAGCATATTAAATGTTCTTGGACCACATTTGCAGTTTTTTCAAAAGTTACAAGGGAAATCTCAGTTACCCATACCTTTCACTTTGGTTTTTTGAGATTTAACTACATAAAGCATACTAAGTACATACTCTAAGTACCGTTTAGGTATGGTGTGAACACTATTCCATCTGTATTTCTCTTGACTCTTAAGACTCCAGCAACTTTGGATGTAATCTTTATCATAGAACATTTTCAGAGGGAAAAAACCTATCCAATTAGTAGGTATATACAATAATTATTCAATGCACCCAAATTCGGAATGTTAAAAAGAGGAAATATAGTATGTAGAAATATTGGCCCTTGAGGCTTAATTTCTTTTTTTTCCTAAGAGGTTTTTATAGTTAAGATAGAAATACTAGAATTGTTGCAAGAAGGGAAGTGTAGTGGAGATGGTAGCACATTATATTAGTCACTAGAACTTATAAATAGTGGGAAGAAATGGCCAAAAAAAAAAAAAAAAAAAAAAGAATAAGAAAAGTGTCTCTAATATAGAGAGAACACATCTAAAATATGTTTTAACACTATGTTTTGTAAAAAGTGTTTTAACACTATGCCTACATAGTGTTCCTTTCCTAAAAAATACTTTAGGAATATAATAAATAGAAATGTGATAAACATAGGCTGAGAAAGCAGAAGTTAAAACCACTTCTTTGGAGACAGTATAACTTGGAAGAAAAAAAAAGAATGATCTCATGGAAGAAATACTGATTTTATTTAAAACATAATTTAAAATATTATTTAATTCTTACCTCTTCCATCTTTTTGTTGTATGTATCCTTGGCAGTTGCTACGGCCGCTAAATTGTTAGCTTCTGCTGTGGCCTTTGGACAAAGTACAAAATAGGATGTAAAATGGAATTCATATTAAACTCTCACAGGCAATTCTCATTTCTGAGTATCATGTGCAAGAAATGTACAAGAACACAAGGTCATGAGATAATTTGAAAGTACTGAAGTATTTCCACTACATTTTTAAAAACCGGTAAAATTAAAATTTCAAAATACATAAAACACAGAAATTTACTCAGTAAGTCACAGTTCTAAAACTGAATTTTCATTTGGAAGAATTTTCTTCTTAAAAAATATTTTTAACCCTCTCATCAAATGTGGGGGGGGAATTTATAAACCCAAACACATGGGAAATAATATACAGTGCATTTTATCTGTACTAATATATATATAAATATGTCTTAAGTTTAAAGATTGATACTGATAGAACAATGGATCACTGACAAAAAGGAACTATTAACAACTTAATTTTTTTTTAATAAAGAAAAAGCTAATTTCTCCTAACTTAAATGTTTATTTATAGAGACCACTTGTTTAAAAACCTGGACCTGCTTTTCTACTTGTTAACATGTGTGAATCTAAACCACAGTATGAGTCTATATTCCAAACTAATTTTGTACAAAGAGAATGAGAACTCTTTGGTCTAAAGTATATGTTGGGGTGCCTGGGTGGCTCAGTCAGTTAAGCATCTGACTCTTGGTTTCGGCTCAGGTCATGACCTCACAGTTTCATGACTTTGAGCCCCTTTGGGCTCTGTGCTGGCAGTGTGGAGCCTGTTGGGATTCTCTCTCTCCCCCTCTCTCTGCCCACCCCCACCCCAACTTGCAGTCTGTCTCTCTCAAAATAAATAAACTTAAAAAAAAAAAAGTGTTTGTATAGTCAGCACAAGTGAAGCTCCTCTATGTGTATACAACACTGTTTAGCTGAACACACAAACAGTAGTTAACAGAAAAATAACCTTCCAATAAATCATTCCACCATGTTTATTTGGCAATTACTGATGGCTGGATTGGAGCTTATCTTTAGCTTAGCATAGCCTAAAGCTAAGGAAAGCTTAGCTTTAGTAACAAGTATTTTTAAAAATGTCACGCCTCTTGATGAATAAATACCTGTAACATGGATTTGGGATGTGGTAATTCTTCACCTTGATAGATCTTTATATAAGCCTAACAAAATGAAAAGAAAAAGAGAGACTCATGTTCAAGTAATTCCATTCACTATTTCTCAAACTCTGTGAAATTGTACTCGAAGGTCTAAAGTCTTGACAGTTTGGGGAACTATTATCTTCCTCATGTGTTAATTCCCCCTTTCTTAGTCCCTGTTCCCTTTTCCTGAAGTGGCCCTTTCATCCAACTCTACTTGGCCAATCCTACCCTTCTTAAAGACTTAAGTCACTGCCCCCTTCTCTAAAACCTTCTCAGATCCCTCTGCTAGGAGTAACCTTTCTTTTTCATTTACTCACAGAAATTTGTACCTGCTGCTGTCGTCAGCTTTATGGAATATCTGATTTCTGTAAGGGTCCTTAACCTCCTACTAACTTCTAAGCTCTTCCATAGTGTTATGCACAATAAGAATTCAAATTTTAGATAGATAAATAACATCTCATTAATTGCTAAGAGTGATGAAGGTAAATAATCACACAGGAGATATGTGAAGTATTTTTAATGACAAAAATGTGAATTTTAAAAATAGTTTAGTCCTTGGAGCATCACTCCACAAATGAGATTGATTACTGAAATTCCCCAATAAGTATGTGGTTGGTTAAAAAAAAAAAAAGTGTAGTATTCGGTGCTACCTGAGCTAAAAAATAAACACAAATTTAAAGTTATTCCACTTTACATCGGCCCGTGGTGCAGAGACAGGAAATGTGGAGGAATTTTCTCTAGTAGAAAGGTAAAGGATAGCCCCTTCGGAAGAATCTTCAGAATGAAGGTAAAATTCAGCATAGGTCATGACTGAGGACTACATGGTATGGACCTCGAGAAACACCTCCTCCCCCCACAAAAAACAGACTTTACCAACTCTCATATTTATATTTCAAAATATATTTCTCTCAAGATAAAGTTAACACTAAGAGTTTTAAAATTTATTTTCAGAAAGCAAGCTACTCTTGGGAGTCTAATGATTTTTTCTCATTTTTA
Organism: Puma concolor; assembly: GCF_028749965.1. NCBI lineage: Eukaryota > Metazoa > Chordata > Mammalia > Carnivora > Felidae > Puma > Puma concolor. The sequence goes on from NC_141672.1 coordinate 50,219,497, forward strand.
TAGATTCCTCCTAGGTTTGCACCTATATTACAGAGTCTATACTTTTTTTGTTTGTTTCAAGTAGGAACTGCATTCCAAAACAATGCTCTAGAAATGAGAGTCATACCTTGAAGTACTCCACCAGACCTCGGCAGGTGATTTTGTTCCCATTGATCTCTTTAATATCTAGGCTCTCAGGACTAAGTAGCCAAGGAATGAGTATTTTCAAGTTTTTGATGAATTCATCATCTATTTCTACAAGTAAAAGCACACTCATCATTATTTTAAAAATCCAATCCAAGTCCTCCAAGGCATACAATAAATAAAACATTCTTGATTTTGTCTACTTCTTCCCCAGTGATAAAGCCATCACTCACTTTGCCATCATCTAAGCAATTCCCAAAACCCACTTTTCTTGGATGAGTGACCCTCCTTGCCTAAACTGCTGTTCTTTATTTCAACTACATATTTATCTTCCACCCATAAAGTAGCTTTCTTGATGTTAAACATTAAATATTTTACATCCCATTCACATAACCACATTTCATGTATTCTGATGAGTTTGTTGGTGGTTTTATGTATACAGACTCATAAATGGGAAAAAGGCCAGATACTCACTGGTTTATAAGATGTATTCCTGCCAGAAAATGTATGCAAAAATTGCTCTGTTTTTAGTGTGCCCACCTTATGAAAAGTGTACAGAACTGAATAAGGTCTGTTAACTAGTACTCAAGTTCAGAAAGGCAGTGATGGTGATGCGACATTTGGTGATGAAATTCGCCCATACAAAATAACATGGCAAGAAAAGGCCATGGAGGCAAATCAGGATGTCTGAGTTGTTCACCTATCATGTTTAGGACAACTGATGACACATAATCCATGTTACGGCATTAGGTTCAAGCTTAACATTACATATTTAGCAAAGTAACATAGAAAATACATATTCAGAGAAGTCTTTTGAACATAGTGATAATTTCTAAATCATTTCAAAAGATATAGAAAAATACACCTACATAAAAAGCAAGATATGTCCAGAGATTTGATATCTAAGTAAATGTAATAACTGCCTACAATTTTTAAAAATCTGAATTTAAGCAGAATCACTGAGCTTTCAGGCTTTGGGACTGGGGATTTCTGAGGTCTTAAGAATAAAGATTCAAACCATGTGGTTGTGTTTGCATTTTCCTTGCATGTTACTACAACCCCACTATATAGTGAAATACTAGTTTACATAAGAATTCATGCTTTTCTTCTCTTGCTTGCTGCCTTTACGAGATGCATGAGCATACTGTTGGAAATCCTTCAGACTTCTTTTATTTCAGGTTTTGTATACCTTTGAAATTGTAGTGCCCAATCTTTTATGAGTACTTGCATAGGTGTTTATTCAAATGTATTTTGCTGTTTGCATTGTACCAATTCTTACTCATAATTTTGCTTTGTATTATATATAGATTTATTCAAATGTATTTATTCAGTTATTATTGCGGTTTGCTTTTCAGGTACCAATATTCACTAACAATACTGGTGTCTGTATTATGTTACCACATGCATCTGTATTCACTGATACCAGTAGGTTTTCTTCTCTGCTTATCACCTTGGTTTTTTTGTTGTTGTTTTTTTTTTTTTTTTTTTTTTTTAGCACTTGTAAAATATTCCTATATATCTAGAATGTATGAATTCTTCCCGAATTTCTGTATGAAACAACCTTTCTCATTTTAAAATGACTTTAAAATCACTTCTAACACATGTACTTAAATTCCACTCCCCACCCACTCCCTTATAAAATTGGAATGAAATAAGATACACCTGTATCTCATGCACCAGCAGGTGTGGTAATTATCATTAAAGCAGCCAGCATATAACCACATATTTGGATTAAAAATGCGTTCTGAAGATGGCATTGGCCATAGTCTTTGTTCTCACTGAGACCAATACCAGATATCCCAATTCTGGATTCAGATAACACAAACCAAAGGTTCACAACATACGCAGTGGTGAGCTCTTGCTAACACTATCAGTTCAACACAGTACACACATGACCCAGAATATCGGCAGCCCAGTTCAGGTCAATTTACAGAGGTGTGCTAATTAGCTCTGACCCACTCCAAGTATTCAAACAAATACGTATGGGGAGACCGTTACTGGGGATGCTGTTCTGTCTTTACCATTCCGTCAATAATCTTTGCCACTGGAGTAAAACTCTGCCAGGAATTCAGGGGCTAGGCCAAAGTGGTTATCTGCCACAACTGGGGACATGATAAGATGCTGTAAAAGAACTCTGCGGGGCAGATGCACTGGTGTGGCACTGCTGTGTAAATCAACCAAGAAAGAGATCTCAGGATTACCTGACTGACAATTCATTAGTAACAGCTTCTTAAAAAACCATTACCTTGCAATAGTGTTTGGCTACGCTTCCTGAACTCTAACTGAAGCTGCTAAGAATGCATCTCCACAATTTATGATGTGGTCTGCCTGGCCATTCTACATGTGGTACCATAACCCAGAGGAACCTCAAAAAAACAAAAACAAAACAAAAAAAGTAACTCCTTGTTAATTGAAAGGTTAGACTGACTACGTCAGGAGAGGTATTCGGTGGGCACTTGGAAAGAACTGTCTGAATGCAGCAGGAATGTACCTGATCCTTTTGATTTCCTATGTGGGAAGCCACTAAATTAATAGCAGCTAAATTTAATCATAGTATCATAAATTTCACATAACAGAGGAAATGGTAAGATAACATTTTCAGTAGTGAGGGACCATGAATAGTAATTATAACAATTATTACTGCTGATAATGAACTAGAAAGTACTTCTGTAAGTTTATGAAAGAGTATGTGGGAACTATCATCAGAGAACAATTTTTGCACAACTGTTTATTTAGAGACGTTTCTTCCGTAGAGGAAGAAAGTGGTTATTCAGATGCCAGCCTTCTGGAGAGCAGCATAGCCAGTGGACAAGACATCCCAGATAGAACTCACATCGAATTACAAGATTCAGGATGGGATGGAAAAGCAATGTAGATAGCTGACTTTCAAAACTACCTAAGGAGAGACTGAGGCTAAGAAGAACATTTTGGCCCACAGACAGATTCAGCAGGCGTCCTAGAAAGCCTCATCAAAATGCAATTTTGATGGGCACCTGAAGCTGCTTTTCATTTTTTTTTTTCTCTCAGGCTAGCCACTTTGGTAAACTCATAATTTTGGGGTACCTGTAAAACAATTGTGTAGGTTAGTACATACTTAGACATATATGTACAATTTGATGAGAAACAAATTTGCTTAAAAAAGTGGGGTTCGTGGGGCGCCCGGGTGGCTCGGTCGGTTAGGTGTCCAACTTGACTTTGGCTCAGGTCATGACTTCACAGTTCACGAGTTCAAGCCCCATATCGGGCTCTGTGCTGGCAGCGCACAGCCTGCTGGGGATTCTCTTTCTGCCTCTCTCTTTGCCCCTCCCCTGCTCACGCTGTCTCTGTCTCTCTGAAAATAAACTTAAAAAAAGGGGGATGGGGGTTCTATACCTGTGTGTGTTGTCTTCAACTTTCTCCCTGAGCTCTTTCATTGCAAAATCTATCAGTTAATTTAAGAACTGTGGCTGTACACTGCACGAATGGAACAAGCCAGAGTACTTTTGTGTCCCAATAAAGGACTGTTGTTGAAGGCCTGCCCCTCCCCTGCCTGTTTACGACTCCCCAACTCCAGAGAAGAAAGAGGGGCCTTGTGGGAGCCCACCGTTTATGTAATTTATTCAAAACACAGTGACGGCATTAGGTAAGTGCACAGTATCAAGAGGTCTGTGTGCTCATTACTGGGTTGGAATTCATAAGTGACAGGGACAAGTGACATGATAGGATCCTGGAATCCCTCCATTAATATGTGCCTGGTGCTATCTGTTCTGTTATATAAAGATAATTTAAAACATGTACAGAAATACTGCTGATGAAATGTGAGATTCTATTTATGATACTGCCATAGTTAAATATAAGGTATCTGACTACAAATGCCATGGAAACGGGGGAAAAAAAAAATAGGTTTGCTTTTCAAACCTGCCAGTTCTGTAAAAGTGAATACATGTTATGTTGTCCCTTTTTAAGATTAATTTTGAAGCCCTTTGAGAACAGTTGTGCTGAAAAGCTTGTTAATGTCACTGTCGCACCAACCCTGACATGATGCAGAAAGGCCACAGGAAATTAAGCAAATATCTGAACTCAGTGGGGTGTGTATTCAGTGCGAGCCTTACAAGTAAATAAGTCAGAAATGTTTTTGTATGAATTACAAAGCAAATATCTAAAGACCTGGTGATATCTATTAGGGACTATTAAATTCTATTTCTTCAGACCCCTTCCACCCACCCCACCCCTGTTTTTTAAACAAGTTGAGATTTTTTGGAATCTTAAAATGTTAGGAATGCCTCTCTGTTTGACAGATAATTACATACTATTAGAATATACTATTTCAAAAACACTCTAGTGCTTCTGGATTTTTCAGCAACTGGTCCTCATCCAGAAGAGGATTTCACTTTTAGTGAGGGTTTTAATAGTTTATAATTAAATTCCTTAGTAGCACTTTTAAAGAGCTTGAGTTCAGAACTACACAATGTTTCTTTCAATCTTTAATTCTATAACTTATCATAATATTCTATAACTTATAATACAGCATTCCAATAACATAGACATCTATTTTTCTCCTCTAATGCAAATAAGGCAAATTAAACAGGAAGACATTAAGGAGCATTTCTCAATGTACAGACGTAAGTAGAAACCTCTGCAAAAAGGGCAAGGTCGCTGCCTCCCAGGTGAATGCAAGACTTTGCCTGTTTTCTCCATGTACGTATTTAGTACCCATGGAATCCTACAGTTCCCCAAGAAGGTGCTCCAGCACCAGACCAGGATTCCCAGTTCTCCTGATATTTTTTAGTCATCAGCCTCACACAAGTGGATAACCTAAATCAGCAGCTGTAAGCCCAGTAGATAAAATGACAATTTTACAACCAGACTAAGTAATGTAAGTATATATTCATTAAAAAACACACCTTTCAGTTTTCCATCAAAGTTTGGATTGGTAGCTACTTTTAAGCCAGGATGAGGTAGCAGAAAACAGGAAATTTTGGTGAAACAGGAATGGATGTGTTTTCGAACATTCTGTAGTTCTTCATGCTGGTTCCCTGAGACCTGCAGTAAATCATTCTAAAGTTTAAACTACTTGCAACATAAATTGAACTCCAAAGAATTCTGTAGCATCTTATATTTGCTATGTCTGTCTGGTCCCACAATGATAAAAATGACAATATATAAGCTGATAAAGAAAGAATAAAGTCTTGGGTGAACAGCCATATCTCCATATAGCATATATATGCCATTATTATTACAATTAACAAATGCTTACTCTTATGCTAACTCAGGTGGGCCTTCCCATTTTTTACTACAAATTAGTGGGGTTTTATTCTAGCTAGTTCTTATAAATTCCAATTTTAATTCAAAGTACTCACAGGAGACATGAATGGATCATAAGATATTCCTACCTTCTTTTCAGGAGATACTCAAGACAACCTCTTGTCACTTAGTAGGTATACATTAAAATTCTAGAAAGGCGTCTGAATAGGTGGGTATTTATAAGCTAAATTGCCCCTGTTTTTTCAAATGTATTTGACAGTTAATAGTACGACCACCCTAAAAGCAGTTATAAGCCAAAAAGGACTTTTTCTCAGCAGGTATTTGTTGTCATCTGTGTTCAATATAAACAGTTGATTCAATATTGCACTATCCTGATACAGAAAATAGAGAACCCTCTAATTTCACTTTCTCTGAACTATTTGCTAATAGTTCTCTGAACTATTTGCTAATGTTCTAAGACTGACTTTGGGGATTTCAAAATTATATATTTCTGTTAGACTGTTTTAAACCTCAATGAAAACAGATATTTGTACTGTCAGCCTTGAACTGATTTAATTATTCAAATTAAAAGATTTATCTTTAGGAATCAGTCATTGTTTTGTAGATATCTACAAAAGAATTCTTTATCTGTATCATAATTACTTATAATATTTAAAACTGTAACTCTGAAAGCATTGTATTAAATATCAATCTTAGTTAGTAGAGACACTAGAAGCCTAAGACTGTATCTACTAAATGTCCATTCTGCAACTCATTCAACAGAAATAATTCTAGATTACTACTGGTGAAGTTTCATTCACCTAAATTTCTAACAAACCTTGAGGCGTTTTTCCAAGAATTTGGAGCCGCCTTCGGCTCCGTATGAAAATTCGTATGGGAAACTCCAATCCCGAACAAGAAATATCAGACTCTGAGAAACAAGAAGAAGAAGAAAGGATTGATAAGAGGACTTTAAATTGCCTTCCTCTGCTTCCTATGGAAACCAATGAAGTGCTACTGTTACTACCATATGAGTAGTGTCCTACAACGCACTATGGAATTAGAACAGCAAACATAAAACCTTTGAAAGTTTCCAAGCAATCTCTCCCCCATGAGATCACCCTTCCTGTTCCCACTAAGTGTAAACAGAAAGCTGCCTCCAAACTGATTGTAGTGACATAGAACCATTCAGCCGGTTTGAGGGCACCTCTGTCTCCCATCTCTTGTGGGGGGTGGGGCGCATTCTTCTTGGCAATTTGGGGACAGCTCTTTATGAAGACTCAAGTGTTATTTGAGGAAAGTTTTATCTCTTTAAATGTTTTTCCCCTACTACTTCTGTCCCATTCTCTTTTTCAGGGGCTCTCAGTTTACATACAGGGTATGCAGATGGATGGGAATCCAGGTTTTGAGAGGCCCAAAGCTTATTCAGTCTGTTGGGGAGAGGAGGGCTCAATACAAAAAAGAATACATAATTAGGCTTGATAGTGAATATTTATTTAGAATCAGAAAAATAACAAATTACAAATACAAAAAAGCTGACAAAAACACAAGCACACGCACACAAATCCTGAAAAATAATTAACGTACCTTGTTAATAGATTTTTCCCTACTGTTTTTGGCTGCAAATGATTTGATTGCTTCATCTTCAATGATTATGAAATAATTTCTGTTAAAAAGCTAATTCAGTCTGTCCTCTAACAAGGCCATCTTTTATTATAAAAAAATAGTACTGAAAGTTTAGAAATGTCTCTGCTTCACAACTTATTTGTAATGCCGTGTACATTTTTCCTCATCTGTGAAATGGGGGTAATAATGGAATCCATCTCCCAGGACTACTAAATGAGATATGTATTAGGCATTTGGAACTGTGCTGTGTTAGCGATCTGATTTTTATTTTAATGGCCACATATTTTAGGAAATTGATAGGCCATAGTTTATTTTGCCAGTCTCCCAGATGTCTTCCAGTTTTTCTACTAAGAAATGCATTGAAAAAAATCCTTGAAGCTGAATATTTGTTCACATCCAGGAAGATTTTATCAGAGACTGTGTTTCCAAAATTAGAACAATCATTAGCATCATTTGAGAGGCTTTTAAAAGCACAAAATTCTTGGGCCCCACCCCAGACCACTTGGAACCAAAGTAATTGTAGCTTTCGTTTAAGTGCCTATCATATGGCAACCACAATATCAGGAATTATGCACATATTTCATGCATTCCTGCAACAGCTAAGAGATAGGTTATAATTTGTGACTCTTTTCACAAGAGATATATAAAAATCACCTCCACCTGACATTAAGTGACTTGGCCAAAGGCACACAGAGATAGAACAGGTTAAACTTGGGTTACTTCAAAACCTTGTTGTACTGCCTCAACAGTAAGTATAAAACAAGCACTGTAGTTTACAATCTGAGGTCTGATAAAATCATGCTTTTATAAGTTAGATTAAGAGATACTCTTCAGGGCACCTGGGTAGGCTCAGTCAGTTAAGCGTCCAACTCTTGATTTCAGCTCAGGTCATGATCTCAGGGTTCGTGAGTTCAAGCCCCACCCGGGGCTCTGTGCTGGCACTGCAGAGCCTGCCTGAGATTCTCACTCTCTCCCTCTCTCTCTCAAAATAAACAAATAAACTTAAAAAAAGATGCTTCAAATTTTAGTTTTAGTAAAAATGCAGGAAATTGAGAAAAAATAATTTTTATGAAATTAGCTATCTTTAAATGATCTTTCTAAAAGTTTGTATCTTCTGAGTTTTTAACTGAATTTTTAATCTTGCTTATTAAAATTTGTTGACCTGTCTCTTAATTCTCTTTTAACCGATGGGTTCTTCCTCCTTACTTTATCTGTTAAAGAACCTAGGAATTTAACCATAAATTCTATATGACCATGTAGAGTTTCCCACAACATGGACCCTGCATATTCACCGGCAGTTCAACATGCTCTTTTTTCTTCTGGATTTCTGCAAATTGGCAGCTGGAGACAGAGCCTTGATCTCAGGTTTTATTTCTTTGGCAGAGTGCTCTTCCATCAGGAGGCACATAGTTTATGATTATCTCTCCTTTGGTGAAATTATGTCATCTTTGCTTATCTGAAGTTCATTCTTCAGGAGCTTTCTCATTAAGGGCTCATGAGAACAATATTCTTTGCATTCTTACATATTGATAAGTTTGTGACCCGTTTTAACAGTTGTGCTTTTCTATTTGAAAGTCAATTTTGCTGGATATAAAATCCTTGGCTCACATCTCCTGTCCTGAAACCAGGGACACTTCTCAGTTTGAGTTATGGATAGTCTTGTTTCACAAAGTGGAAACTCTCCTTTCTTTTTTTCATTTTGGGGATTCTTGTGGGGAAGGAGACATTTTTGTGGAGAGGAGAGTTTAAAAATACTTCTGGGGCCCCTGGCTGGCTCAGTCAGTGAGCATGTGACTCCCGATTTCAAAGTTGAGTTCGAGCCCACTTAGGGTATAGACATTACTTAAAAATAAAATATTTTAATGGGTCGCCTGGGTGGCTCAGTCAATTAAGCACCTAACTCTTGATTTCAGCTCAGGTAGTGATCCCAGGGTCATGGGATCGAGCCCCACATTGGGCTTGGAGCCTGCTTGAGATTCTCTCTCTCTTCCTTTGCCCCTCTTTCCTGTTCACTTGCTCTCTCTCTAAAATAAAATAAAATTAAAAAATTAAAATTTTTTAAAAAATAAAAATACCCCTAACCATGATCTTTAAACTGTCTGTAACAGATGCCCATTTTTCTCAAAATGAAATACAGTAATTTGTATTCAGAATATTTCTACCTAAACATGTATTTTGAAAATAGAGATTAGCTAGGAAGCAACTTTTACAAAATAGAGCTTCATAACCCAGGATCAATGAAGTCAAGTATGTGGATTTGGCTATATTTTGCATTTTTCTTGGGAAATTTTAGTTTCATTTTTTGGTCTGTTTCACTGGCCATCTCCCTAAGTCAATATAATGAGGACCATGTGTAGAATAGGATCAAATATGAAGTCTTATTTTCTCAAATCAGGAATCTATTACCTGTCTATAGTATTAAATTCGTAAGTTCCATGCCTAATGCTCCCATCCAGTGATGTCCTGGTAAACTGACTCTCCAAATGACTTGATTTTGTAGCATTTGGCCATTTCTGTGGTGTAAATATGCCCAACATGGCTGATTTTAAGCTATTAGCAGTTTAATAGTCGGCTTATATCATTCCTGAATATTTACTAATTAGTTCGCATGAAGTGATATAAGCTAGCTATAGATACCTACCAGCCCCATCCCCAGGAAAAGACTAGCTGTTCTAGAACCATGTAGTCAGTAAATACCTGAACTGGTTTTTAAGCATGTAATCAACACATTTCAGCTCCAGTTTCACTTTCAGAGAACAATGAAACAAGGTTTAGAACTTGTTTTAAACCCATCTAACTAACAAGTCACTTCAACAGCCCACTGAAAGCCAACCAATCAGTGAAAGCTTCATACTTAATGGAAGAATCACTCCAGAAAATTCACTGAGGCTGATGTGCATCCATTTCTCCCCTCTATAGCCAACACAAAACATGCTTCTGTATTCAACAATGACAAATATTCTAAAACTGACATCAACCTGTTCTTGCCTCTGGAAACCACGCAACTCCAAAACACACTCCTAAACCCTATGTATAATCATTAGTTGACTTTGCTCAGTGAGACTAAGCCTCACCAGCATACCTCTTTTACTTAATAAAGCAATAAATTCAGCTTTGGCTTTTGTACCAGATTTGAGTGATGGTGTCATCCTTTGACAGTTCTGGAAGTCTCGCTGAGACAATTTTGAATACTCTCACTTGGCAGAAGTCTCTGATACCATCAGACTAACAGGTGCATTCTCCTTGTCCCTTGTTCCAAAATTCCATTTGTCCTTCAAATTTACTGCCAGGTGAATGTGTCTCAACAATGGTCTTACTTAGAGTTCTGATTTGTTTCACTGAGCTTCTTGTTGCTGATTAATTTGTTATTCTAGGATTTTTGTTATAAAGACACACTAGGTCTTCATATAAGGTCATCAGTTCAAAGTCTTTGTATAGGGCAATTCAACCTTCAGTTCTGGAAGTGAACTCATTTTATAATTAGACCTAATTTTTGTATAAAGTTATTAGAACTTTTGGCTTGGAGGTATACGATTTAGTAAATATTTTTGTTATTAATATCTTTATGCTTTTGCTGCTTGCTTTGCCTTCTTGCTTGGCAATTCATACAAAGCCCTCGTATCGTGTATTTTTGCTTGAATTGTCTTGTGTTGCTGAATGTATAGGGAAGTGCTTCAGAAAGAACAGATAGAGGCACAGACTTCCTAAGTCTCCAAACCAATCAAGATGCCCCAAGGACAAATGGTTGGAGGTCTGTTAAACTGGCAACCAATTTACACAAAAGTAATTAGTCAAACTTGGCCTTGGGAGTCCTACAAAACTTTTAAGAGGACACTCTTGATCTTGTAATTGTGAGTCACTGTTCTTAGCCCATAATACAGGATCAGTGGCTATCAGATGACTGATCGTACAGCACCATATTGACCTCTGCTTGCTTGAGGAACCAAGCTGCTTTTCTTTTTTTAATGTTTATTTATTTTTGAGAGAGACAGAGACAGAATGCAAGTGGGTTAGGGGCAGAGAGAGAGGGAGACACAGAATCCGAACGAGGCTCCAGGCTCTGAGCTGTCAGCACAGAGCCTGACGCGGGGCTCGAACTCACAAGCTGTGAGATCATGACCTGAGCCAAAGTTGGACGCTCAACCAACTGAGCCACCCAGCCGCCCCTCCAAGCTGCTTTTCAAAGCACACACTTTTGACCAACCTGTTACAGGTTTGTATATATGAAAGCTAGGCCCTCTTCCTAGAAAAACCTCTGCTTTCTATTTGTATTGCACTATAATCCTAATTGTTGCAATTATAAATGACCTTTTAAAAAAATTCAGAGTAACAGGGGTCATTATGGTGATCTTTGTACATGTCAAAATAAATAACTAATACAGTTAAGAAGAGTTCTATAAAATTAAGACATAAAATCTCTCTTAATAACTCATTAATTCACTTCTTTAATTAGTAAACTGAGATCTCAAAATGCTGATTCCAAATAGCATCTCTCAATTTGACTCTTTTACCTTCTGAAACTTACCCTCCTTGTATCCTCTTTCAGTTTTATCTTCACCACTCACTGCACCCCTTCAATTCCTTCTGCTCCCTCCCCTGACCTCCTAACTGATTTCCTAGAAAAGGACTGGCCACACTGCCCCAAACAACTTCAAATTGCTAGACCAGAAGGCTGTTCTACAGATAGCTGAATTTAAATCCTGGTCTAGAGCTGAGTTTAAAGAATTTTTTTTAACCCAAGAAGGCATAAATTTGCTGTGTAATTCAGGATTTTGTTTGATACTTACTGACCCAAACTATCAGTTCTGTTCCAACTAGTTCACTTAATTTTTAGTCTCTCGGATGGGGGAAAAATGGTGAAAAGCAATAGGGTAAGAAAGACCAGGAGAACATCTAAGCAAACCAGCTCTTCAAAATAATAATAATAATAATAATAATAATAATAATAATAATAAATTAAAACATTTTAACAGCCTTTAGAGGGCAAGAAAAATAGATAAAACATCCCTTAACACCATTTCAGAAGACTTTCTCTCAGTGATTAATTGGTCAAAGATTCAAAATTGCAAACAAAATAAAGATCAATCATAAAAAACTTAAATAGACTTCAGGAAATTTTCAATCTTTTTGGTACCTAAATAGCTGAAGTAAAGGAAACCTTGTCTGCTCTTTTTTAAATGGGCTCAGACATAGAATACAGGAATCTGAAGAAAAAAACTTGAAAGAAAAATCATCAATCTAGAAATCTCCAATATATGGCTGACTTTTCAGAGGGGCTTGAATAGTTAACAGGGTAGAAATTAAAACAAATTTGGGGCCCTCCACATGAAAAACAAGACCAAAAATATCCTTTGTTCTCTATGAATCAGGAATCGATCAACAGAGACACCTATAGGTAGAGCAAGCAAAAAATCCACTTGAAGAATGAATTTCCCTTCTTGGCTAAAAATACAGTTGTGGATGACTCCAAAAGTAACCTCAGAATCTCTCTGAGCAAAAATCACCAAGGACATAGGCAGAAAAATTGGTGACAAATCTATGAGTCTAGATTAATATCTTCCAAATTACATAAATCTTTCTTTTTTAGGTATGTAAGAAATTAGGCCATCCAAGTTATTAAATTACAACCTGGCAAACATCAATGGCTTTAATGGCCCATCCCTTGATCCAGCAGCCAAGGCTTCCCTTGCTTCAGAGCAGCTGCTCTAACTTCAGAGCACCTTGTCTAACTACTTGAACTACATCTAACCACTAACTGTCTGACTACTTGAAGCATCTTCAGACTGTACTAGGATCACCTTTAAATGTGATGGTACCACATACAATCACTACTCCAAACTGAAAACATCAAATATTTTTCTGTTAGTCTTAACTAATGAAATATGTTACTTTACTCTTTTTATATTACCACCCAGCAATTAATACTTTCAATTCAGAATCTCTACTACCCTTACCCACCAAAAGAAAATTTCATGATTGTTGTTTCTGCAGTTCAAGAAGGGGCCATGCATATACAAATATTTTGGACACTCTCATACCAGCGTATGACTTAATATTTATGTATCTTATCTTAAAATGTAAAGAGGTAATACTAGGATGGACATGTAATAGTCACACAAGAACTTGAAATCAGGTCTTTCAATTCTGAGTCCCATGGATTATATTCAAACTATACACAATCCCAAATATGTATACAGCACCATAATTAGCAAACATTAATTGAACATCTGCTGTATGAAGTTAGATGTACTAGACTAAAAAGAAAACAAGGAAACTACAATAGTTCATGCTCCTAAGGTATTTATAATTTAGGAAGATGTGCACATTCAAATATAAGACTACACGATATAGCTCAATAAGTACGAGGATTATGAGGGGGAAGAGAGGCAATAAAGGATGGTGGAACTATCAGGGTGTTGAGAGCCTGTGGCCTACCTTGGTTGAAGACCAGCTCTGCAACTTAAAGATATTATGTGACCAGGGGCGCCTGGCTGGTTCAGTCAGGTAAGTGTCCAACTCTTGATTTTGGCTCAGGTCATGATCTCACATTTCCCTGAGTTCGAACCTTGCGTCAGGCTCTGAGCTGATGGCACAGAGGCCAGGTGGGATTCTCCCCCTCTCTGCCCTTTCCCTGCTTGTGCTTACTCTGTCTCTCTCAAAATAATAAACTTAAAAAAATAATAAATCCTTTAAAAAAAAACAGATATGATGTGCCCAGGGACAAGTTTCTTAACTGCTCTATGCTTCAGTGTTCCTTCATCAGTTAAAAAAGAGAAAGAGTAAAGAAACAACATTACTTATTTTTATATAACTATAATGAATATAATCTGACTTATGTAAGAAACATACTTGGCACAGCACCTGGCACAACATAAATGCTCAATAAACTATTACTATTTTATACAGATCTTCTACATAGTTCATGTACCTAAATGTGGACACTGGGAGAAGCCTGGTGCATATCACTGACCTAATTCTATGTAGCCAGGTGAATATTTATTCTGAATCATACAGCTCTCAGATCACCTAAATTGGTCTCTAGACAGAACATGGGATACGGTGGCTTTCTCAGAAAGCTATCCTTTTTCTCGGCCCTACCATCGTATCTTTTTCTTTAATTTACAGCCCATATAGGCACAAACAGCCTCTCATTTTCTCAGTGAAGTCATGCATTTCTCTGGTATGACTTGGCAATTATAGTCATCATAGATATTTGACCAAGAATAGTTTGTTTTAAAGTGGCTGAAATCACTATCAAAGAATTTATTCTGTAGATGAACATTTTTAATTTTTAATTATTATTTTTATTTTTTTATTTTTTTGAGAAAGTTTGAGAGAGAGAGAGAGAGAGAGAGAGAGTGTGTGTGTGTGTGTGTGTGTGTGTGTGTGTGTGAGTTGGGGAGGGGCAAAGAGAGAGAGGGAGAGTGAGAGTCCCAAGCAGGCACCACTCTGTCAGCATGGAGCCTGACACAGGGCTAGATCTCATGAACCCTAGATCACCACCTGAGCTGAAATCAAGAGTCATATGCTTAACTGACTGAGCCACTCAGGCACCCCAAACATTTTTATACATGTATTTTTTTATGTTTGTTTGTTTATCTATTTATTTATGAGAGAAAGAGAGAGAGAGAGAGAGTAAGCGAGCACACATGTACTCTTGGGGTGCCTGGGTGGCTCAGTCAGTTAAGCATCCAACTCTTTATTTTGACTCAAGTCATGATCTCATGTTTCATGGAATCAAGCCCCACATCAGGCTTTGTGCTGACAGCATGGAGCCTGCTTGGGATTCTCTCTATCCCCCTCTTCCCCACTCCCACCCCTCTCCCACTCACTCCTGCTCTCTCAAATTACATAAATAAACTTAAAACAAAGTCAGATGCTTAACCAACTGAGCCACCCAGGAGCCCCTGAACATTTTTAAATCACAGGAATAAAGGGTCCTTAAATATAATTAAGTAAAATATTACTAATTTTCCATATGTAGGCCCAATTTGAATGAGAAATTGTGAGAAACAGGCTTATCCTAATATAGCAATATATTATTAGATGCTTCCTCTACTATTGTTTTCCATCAACATTCAGTTTAACCATAAAAGTGGCATGGACTGATCTAATAATTACATCTCTACCAAAGGAAACATGAAAAGTTGAGTTTCACTTTTTCTCACAAAGAGGATTCAAATCTTTTTTTTCCCTCCAGCTTTACTGAACTATAACTGACATATTACATTGTGTATGTTTAAGGTCTACAACATAATGATGTGACACACGTATACATTGTGAAATGGTTACCACAATAAGGTTAGTTAACATATTCATCACCTCATGTACTTATCGTGTGTGTGTGTGTGTGTGTGTGTGTATCTATTTCTAAGGCCCTTAAGGGCCATTAAGCATATGAAATGATTAATTAAAAATGCTATGGGAGAGGGGCTCTGGGTGGCTCAGCCGGTTAAGCGTCCAACATCAGCTCAGTCATGATCTCGCGGTTTGAGTTCGAGACCTGCTTTGGGCTCTGTGCTGACAGCTCAGAGCCTGGAGCCTGCTTCAGATTCTGTGTCTCCCTCTCTCTCTGCCCCTTCCCTGCTCACACACTCTGTCTCTCTCAAAAATAAATACACATTGAAAAAAAATTTTTTAAATGCTATGGGAGAAAACTGGGGTGAATTAACTAATCTAAAAGGTGAAGTACTTAACACCGAGGAGGTGAAAGAGCAGAGATTAAAGGTAAGTGGTCCTAAAATATATGCTCAGGAATAAAATAAAGCTTCTAAGAGAAGGGAACTAAAGTTTGTGTGCAGGAAGTTTTTTTTAGGGTTTATCCTTATTTTCCTATTACAGGTAAACCTTAATCTACTACCAACTTGTACATTAAAATGTACACAGAAACGGCACCCCACCTCTCTGCTACCAGAACCTCCCCTACCAGAGATGCCTCTGCCAGGACGTGCCCAGTTGTTAATTCAATCTTCAAATGTCATGTATTGTCATGGGTTATACTTCCTGAGTGTGCTAACTAGTGTAAAGCTGGCCCACACAGGCTCACAAGGAGCAGTTGTTCAAGTCTGAGAAATTTTACAAGTCAGTTGACATCATGTTGGCAGCTTGAAATCAGCCATGGTAAAGGTATTCATACCAGAAATCAGCAAATGCTTTAAATCAGAACCACCTCCTCCCTCCTCACCAGCCAGTTGTATACATTTACAGCACACCACTTGGCTAAACTTTACACTTCAATATTGCTTTTAAACTGAATTCACTGCGCTTTTAGTTCTCTGCTTAAAAACAGTTTTTAAATACCACAGATATTTTGTTTTCTTGACATAAACTGGCTTTTCATTTAAGAATCAAATGAATCTGGGGTGTCTGGGTGGCTCAGTTGGTTGAGCATCCGACTTCAGCTCAGGTCATGATCTCATAGTCTGTGAGTTTGATCCCCGTGTCGGGCTCTGTGACGACAGCTCAGAGCCTGGAGCCTGCTTTGGATTCTGTGTCTCCCTCTCTCTCTGCCCCTCCCCCCTCTCATGCTCTGTCTCTGAAAAATGGATAAACCTTTAAAAAAAAAAAAAGGATCAAATGAATCTGTTAATGCAGCTATTTACTTCATTGCCTAATTACCCTTACTTTTCCAGCCTGTGATATATCTTGCTCATTATTTACAATTTCACTGCTTCAGACGTAAGAATTCCTCTATTTTGAATTAATTAAATTTAGTTTGAGTACAAATTACTATGATTTAAATTTCATTACCTCTCACCTTGCCTTCTTGGGCAGTGTTTAAAATTTCTCCACACTTTTATCCAAATAAATAAACCTGCTCTCTCCTGAGATAGAAGAAGAGGATGGAAGTGATAACCTTCTAAAAAAAAGCTTGATGGGGGCACCTTGGCAGCTCAGTCAGTTAAGTGTCTGACTTCGGCCTGGGTCATGATCTCACCATTTGTGAGTTTGAGCCCCGTGTCATCGGACTCTATGCTGACAGTTCAGAGGCTGGAGCCTGCTTCGGATTCTATGTCTCCCTCTCTCTCTGCCCTTCCCCTACTCACGCTCTCTTTCAAAAATAAACATTAAAAAATAAAATAAAAAGTAAAAAAATCTTGATGAATTAATTGAACTTTCATTTAAAAATTATACCATATCAGAACTTTTTCTCTTGAAACTTTTTCTAAGGTAAATGTGAATTATTTTGTAGGTAGTAAAGCTCATTAACATTGGTCTTAATGGTGTTTTGTTTTTAAATGTGAATTATTTGCTGATACCTTAAAAATTCTGAGACCTGAATATATTTGCATATTATTTTTTAATTTCATGATGTGTAGTATTTTTTGTTTTGAATTTGGTTGCTTTCATTTTAAATATTATTAAGTATCTTTGGAAGCCACTTTTGCTACTTAATGACTTTCTCATTTCAATTTCAGATACATAGATTTACAAGTACAAACTTGTTTTGAAGTCATTGTTGACTCTTTCAGTCAAAACTTTTTTCACTGACATTTCAAAATGCCTTCAGTTTACCAACAAGTGCTAAAACTTTTTCCATTGTTTTCATTATTATTTCTTTTACCAAAAGCAGTATCTCTCCCTATCTACCTACCTACCTATCTATCTATCTATCTATCTATCTATCTATCTATCTATCTATCTAATCAGAGCACCAGTTGGTCCCTCTTGGTTTTAATGTATCTTAAAAAGCATAAGAAGTAGTAACATTTCGGGCACCTGGGTGGCTCAGTCGGTTAATCTCCCGACTTTGGCTCAGGTCATGATCTCATGGTTTGTGGGTTTGAGCCCTGTGTTGGGCTCTGTGCTGACAGCTCAGAACCTGGAGCCTGCTTCAGATTCTGTGTTTCCCTACCTCTCTGCCCCTCCCCTGCTTGCTCTCTCTCTCTCTCTCTCTCTCAAAAATAAACAAACATTAAAAACTTTTTTAAAATGTAGTAACATTTGCTGGTTAAGACTTAAAAATCCTTTCCAGAATTTGCAATGGAGTTCCTACCCTATGCCAATGGATCCAGAGAGTAAAAAGTTCAGAGAAAAACCTAAGCTAATAGCCCAATTACTATAGAATACTTCACTTATCAACCTGACAAATTATTATTTTTTAAAGTTAACAGACACTAGTAGGTATTGTAAACAAAACAGAGGATTGTAAGCAGGGACTGTTTTTATTCTACCTGAACTCCTGTCGGCACCCTCTTCCCTCATGTGAACATGGTTCTTCTCTCTCTCTCTCTCTGTGGGATTGTGGGTGATCGTCTCCCATGCTTAGATGCTTGGTCTCAGGCTATGGTGTTTGGCAGAAATCAGTGATTTTCCAGAATGTTAGAAGGTGCCCACAATGGGCACTAGTTTATTTTTTGTTACTTCAAAGCACCTATGGACAGTCCTTTGCTTTTCCATACAAGAGTTAGCTTAGGAATAATTTGCTTCATTCTAGGTCATTGGATAGGTTCCTTGTTGAAGGTGCACAAAAAGAAAAAGATTCCATTGACCCAATGGATAGTAGTGATTCTGTGAGTGATAGTGAAAGTCGTTCTACACAATAACACTCCTGTCTTTTGTCTCCCTCACAACAAAGGTTTTCAAAGGTAAGTGCTGGTTAATTTTTCTTTGTATTTTGTACTTTATTATTTTATATTATATTATAGCATTGTAATCATTTTTATATGAATATTTTTGGGTTGTGAAATGAATCATCTGAGTTTCCATTATCTCTTATGAGGAAATTCGCATTGATATACAGGTGCTTTGGATTACAAACATGTTTCCAGAGTGAACCATGCTCACAAACCAAGGTTTTATGAATTTCAGTTGGAATTTTACAGTATGTAGCATAGTACAGTATGTAGCCTTTTAAAGATTTGCTTCTTTTGTTTCATAATATGCATTTAAGGTTTCTCCATGTCTTTTCATGGCCTGATGGTTCATTTCCTTTAACTCTGAATAATATTCCACTGTCTGGATGTAGCAAAGTTGATTTATCCATTCTCCTATTGAAGGACATTTTTGTTGTTTTCAAGTTTGAGCAATTATGAATAAAGCTCCTAAAAACATCTGTGTGCAGGTATTTGTATGGACAGAAGTTTTTAATTCCTTTGGGTAAATACCAAGGAGTACAACGCCAGATCATATGTAAAGAATATGTTTAATTTTGTAAAAATCAGCCAAACTATCTTCCAAAGTGGCTGTACCATTTTGCACACCCAACAAAATGTATGGGAGTTTCTAAGATTCTACGTCCTCATTTGGGGAACATTTGGTATTGTCAGTGCTCTGGACTTTGGCCATTCTAATAGGTATGTACTAGTTTCTTTGCTTATTTTTTACTATATCTGAGATCCTTTCCTCCTGGTATTCCCACCTTTATTTGGTCCCCTCCCACATTATATCAGGGTAGGGTAGATATAGAATTGTATATCAGATACAATTTTGCAGAACTGACGGTGTCTTCACTTCCAAGATGAGGTTATAAATGATTGCAGCTTGGTCACTCTGGCAGTGGGGTCATTTGCCCTGGGAACCTTGTTGTGAACAGCCCTGTGGAAAGGTCCATATGGCTGGGAATTGAAGTCTCCTGCCAACGGCCATGTGAGTAAGCTTAGAAGTGGACCCTCCAGTCAGGTCTTCTGAGAATGTTTCGTTGGCCAATATCTTGCATAATTTCATTAGAGACCTTGAACCAAAACCACCCAGGCTGAGCTACTCCAGATTCTTGACCCTTAAAAATTGTGTGAAACAATAAATGTTTATCCTTTTAGGATGATTTGTTATGCAACAATAGATAACTAAATAACTCATTTTAAATTACCTGCTGGGGTGCTTTGGTGGCTCAGTCTGTTAAGCATCTGGTTCTTGGTTTCAGCTCAGGTCATGATCTCACGGTTTGTGAGTTCGAGCCCTGTCTCGGGCTCTGCACTGACAGCACAGAGCCTGGCTTCGGATACTCTCTCTCCCTCTCTCTCTGCCCCCCTCCTACCTGCACGTGCTCTCTCTCTCTCAAAATAAATAAATAAACTTATAAAAAAAATAAAAATAAACTACTTGCCATTTAAGCCATAAATTCTACTTTGCCCTTTATCATTCGTTCTCCTTGTACGTTCACATACCTCTCAGGGTATTATCCATCTGGGCTGGTGATACGTACCAGGGAGGGGCTAAATTCTGGGACTTAGCCTGAGCCCCCCTGAGAAGCCAAGGCTGACGCTGTCATGCTTCAAGTGAGCAGTCTTGGGTATTTAAATCTGTACCTCCTCCAGGCTTTCAAGGGCTTTTTGACTTAATTATACTCTCCTGGTTCCTGTTATTTAAAGACTGCTGGGGCAGAAGGGAGCATTAAAGGACCCGATAGTCTGTTTATACCACCCAACACGAGCTCATATATTGCCCTGATGTTATCCTGCTGTTCCAAGAGGCTGAGCTGGTTGCTAGTCTGATACTTAGTGCAATGAAGCAAGTGATGGTTCACATGGGTCACTGTGTAAGAAAGAGAAAGTACCTTCAATAAACTTGCACCCACCTGACCAATATCCTGTCTCTGTGCCTTAGCCAGGTTTTGTGTGACTTGTAACCCTTTCTATAGTCCCAGGAATCTTGTTTGTTTTTCGCTTTTATGTTTGACAAATTCATCAGTTTTCTTTTGGTTTCTGTGACATCTCTAGACTTGAATTCAGGGAAGAAAAGATGATATTCTTGCAGGAATCAAAACATCTAATTCATCTTTTCATTTTCCCATTTCTTTTATTTATTTTTTGTTATTCCCAATAAGTTTTTCCCATTTCTTTAAAAAAATAATTTGTTAAATTTTCATTTCCCCATTTGAATCTCCTACTTGCACCAAATAGCACTAGCAAGGTATTCAAAGTGCTTCTTGAATGAAATAAAGAAAAAGCGAAAGAAATGTGACCTTCTCAATTCATATACCTGGTCATACTCTTAAGAAAAATTTAATAAGAATATACCATAATTTTATTCTTCACTCACCTGAAATGGCTTCAGGAATATTTCTTCCATCGCCAGTCTGCCATATTCAGTGAAAAGCTACAAGGGAAATTACACACACACACACACACACACACGCACGCACGCGCGCGCGCACACACACACACACACACAAACTTCAGTATCTGCAAAGTTTTACTTCTGTGCTTTCTTCCATTCATTTTTCCCCCCTCACTATAACATAATACTATATTATTAAGGTTACAATAAACATTTTAAGGAACTAAGTATTAAAGCAGAACGATAGTAATTGGATATTTAAAAATTAAGGACATAAAGTATATGTTAAAAATAAAGTTTCTACTTCAAAGCCAACAACTTTATATCAAGAATGTAGGGCAGTTTTTTGTAGGGAAGATGGGGGAGAAAGAAACATGTTAAAAAACCTTTCAAAGCAGAACTTGCACAGATTAGACCAGAGAGCCATAAACTATGTTGGATATATTTAACGAAAGTTGTCGCCTGAGGAAATTTAATGGCACAATGGACTGAATTATTACAAAGGCATAGAGGCATCTGGCTTAAAAATACAACCAAATACACTGCCTTCTTCTGTTTTTAATTGCTCCCAATTGAGAGGCACCCTCTCAGTTTTTTGTGTTGTTCAAAAACGTAAGGAAGATGTCAGAGAACAAAGACCCTAGGGGGTGACTGTGATTAGGCTTCCGATGAGTGTGTCATCAGTGGAATGGGTTTCCCCGTCTGTACACAGGAAATGCCACTTCATCCACAAGACTTACAAGGCACAACAGCTTCTCAGAGCTGGGGTGCAAGTGATACAGAGGATTCCCACCCCTTGCCCTTCTCGGATAGCTCCCACAGCAACCCCCATCTCTCCTGCAGGGGGATCGGGGAAGCCCAGAGTAATTACTAGGCATCTGATTAGAGTATTTAAATGAAAAGTCTGGAATACTGTGTCTGGAATATTGCAGCTGCTCCAGGGATTAGGCACTCTCATTGGAATCATCTACTAACATAATTTGAATTCACAATCTTTTTTGAGGAGGCTGAGGTGTTGCCATTTACAGGAAAAGTTTTAAACGGTCTCAGAAAAACATTACTTACTCAATATCAAAGTCCAAAATCAGCCCTTCTTTAAGAAATCCCTAAGCTGGTATTGAACAGTGCCATGCCATTAACTTGGAAAATAATTGGCTAGTTATGACACGTGCCTGAAGAAGTAAATCGTACTGATTACAAGAAACATCGAACAGTCATTCAGCATACTGCCTATTTGTCACAAATGCTCAGTGTGAGATACTAGAAATATATTTGGGAATAATGCCGGGTGTGAACTCCAAATGTTATGTCCAGCATCACAGGTTACCCTGCTCTATCATTCTATGTTGTCTGCTAAAGCTGTACATGGCTCTTATTGCCAAGATAGATTATATATTTAAGGTACATAGGTTTTGCTGTGTAACCAAAATAACATGAATTGAAAAAGAGCAGAAAGTGTTACAGAGATGTAAACTATCTTCAGGAAATATCTAATCTTTTACTTATCTGAAATTTAAACGCTACTTGGAGCGTAGAAGAAGCCCTGAGCCCAGAAGATGCCCAGATCTCTATGCCTACTCTACCACTAATTAGCCACATGAGTTTAGGCAAGTCATTTACTATTTTCAGCCAAATTTACCTCATCTGTAAAATATGAAGGGTAAATTAGGAGTCACCGAAGTCTCTTTCAGATCTAAAACAGAGTTTTATGAATTATCAGGTAGCTCCTCATAGTTCTTAAGTATAAAGTGGTCCACAGGGAAAAAAAAATCTGGCACGCAACTGATATCATACTAGCAATTATTAAATCTCTGACCATAAGACTTCAACTTCACTTTCACTATTGTTCTCTGCATTTGTGCTGTAACAATACCCCTGAGGGCAGCACATAGAACAGAAAGGGTTTTAAAATGTAGTATTAAAGTATAGTTGACATACAATATAATATTAGTCTCAGGTGCACACCATAGCAATTTGATAGTTGTATACACTATGCTACATTCACCACGGCAAGTGCAGTCACCATCTGTCACCAGACGATGTCATTACGGTATTAATGACAGCGTTCTCTGTGGTGTACTCTTTATCTCTGTGAGTTATTTATTTTATAACTGGATCAGCTTCACATCTGGGGTCATTTTTAAACCAAAGGCTCTTTCTCTACTCTAATTTGCCATATATTTTCAAATATATGGAGCCAGTAGCAAGTAGCTTTAGAGTAACAAAGAACTTTGAAAACTGAATGAGAGAGAGAGAACATAACCATGGAGGGCTAAAACAAGAAACCTGGGAATAAGACAATCTCCATTTGATTATGTTTCTAAATCTTTCTGAATTGTTTAGTTTTAGGTAGGAGAAGGCCTAACAAAATCCACACATCTTCAAAACATTACCAGATATATATAAAAAAGAGTATACATATTGTTACCTGGAGGTGCTGAAGATCATCCTCCTGGACATTCTGGGATAAGTTATATACCTTGATTAAGAAATAAAGTCAAAATGAAACAATAATTGGCATCCTTCGAAGTACTTACTATGTCATTATTTTTATAAATATCAATTTTCACAAAATCAAACTTTCTTATATGTATTCTTTTTTTAAAGTGTATTTATTTATTTCGAGAGTGAGCAAGCACAAGTTGGGGAGGGGAAGAGAGCGGAGGGAGAGAGAGGGAGAGGGAGGGAGGGAGGGAGGGAGGGAGAGAGAGAGAGAGAGAGAGAGAGAGAGAGAGAGAGAGAGAGAGAATCCCAACCAGGACCCACACTGTCAGCACAGAGCCTGATGTGGGGCTTGAACTCATGAGCAGAGAAATCATGACCTGAGCCAAAGTCGGACGCTTAACCAACTGAGCCACCCAGGTGCCCCTACATGTATTCTCACGTAATGGTATTTATAAGACCTTGAGAGAGGAGTAAAGAAAGCTTGAGAAACAATAAACCATGTACAATGATCATAAAATTGTTCCAGAAATACAACAGCCACCTGCTCTGGAAACAGAATATTAAAATTATTTATGAAACTGATTTAACGATTAGTCAATAAAAAATCATTCTTACAAGCATAGCAAAATAATAACAATCTAGATCTGAGTAAGCCATACATGAAATTTTGTCTTGAAAAATTATGTTGGCTTTCTCACAATTGATTAATTTAGTTAAGTCTCTGGAAAGTTCTATCACAGTTAGGTTCTGAGTATCAGGCTCATATCCCTATACATATACATAACCACTTCATGAACAGACCACAGTACTAAGATGACATTCTATCTTTTTTTTTTTTCTTTTGAGGAGTAATTTCAAAAAACAGTGAAGGAAGCTTCTATGTTTATGTATTGACACAAAGAGAATGCTTTGTGCACTTATTTAAATGAGAGATTGTTTCTCAGATGATAAAAAGGTCATTACTAAGGACTTAAGATTTTTCAGTGAAAATATTCAATGTCTTCAGGTAAAACAGAAATATAGGTAATAAAGAATTATGTTTTAATTGGTTTGTACAAGTGGTTTTATACTGCTGATTATGAAGAAATTAGACATTAAGTCCGTATTTCACAGGCTCATTCGTTTAAGAAGTCTATTTTTAAAAGCTAATCAATCACAGGTTATAATCATGGCTTCCACTTTAAAGCTTTTTGTAGAAAATATTCAATCTTCCTTCTATCCACCCTCTCACTGTCCTAACCACACATGATACCCTGGTTGCTGGCTCACGAGCCTCTTTCTCTGCTCACTTGTAATTCAGCCTTGACTTGTTCATCCCAACCACTCTGCCTCCCCTACCTTTTTAAACTATCTTACCTTTCTTTTAACTGTTTTCTTGGCTACTACTACTTCTTGCTCTTTCTAATAAATAGAAAATATCTAAAAGTTAATGTAAAACCTTTCATGCTATGTGTTCTATGGTTATAGTAAAACTCTCCAGAGACTTTCCAAGACGATCTGTAAAGCTTACATTAACCTCAAAAACAATACTTAATAAGAGACAAAGAAAAAAAGGAAAGAAAGATAAAAAAAATTTTGTGAGACATTTATTTTCCTAAATGTTAATTAAGTGTTTTTAACAGCTGGGAAAGCATATAAATGCTTTTACCCTTAGCAATGTTTCTACACGCTATAAAAACAACAACAACAACAACAACAAAAAAAAACCATTTATAAATCTTGGTTCAGTAAATGTAACTTATAATGGGTAGTTCCAATATATCTATCTGCATACATTATAAGACAATATTATTAAGTTTATCGTAGGCTTTAAACATAAAAAATTATCAGTGAAATAATGCAAACTTTTCTGGCTATTGGCAGCTTGAAACTGATCAGAAATTAGATTACAATAACCAAGCCAATTCTACTCATAGAAATCATAAGAACTGGGATGCTAATTGAGCCAAATAACATATTCAGCATTTCTGTTGTTGGTCTCACTACCACACGCATGGTAGTAGGAATGTAGGAATACACATATTTACAATTTTTAAAGTAACAGCCATCGAAATGGATTTATTTTATTCCATACCTGTATTGAGCTGATCATTGTGCTAAGTGCAAATACTGTGGCCGAATCTCTCAGAGTTGACTGGCTATCAAAGGTTCCCTGAGTATCCATCAATAGCACTGCAACCTACAGGCAAGTAGACAATATATTATAGGTATTTTATAGAACATATGTAGAATTAGGGCTACTACAAAGTTAACACTATGAGAACTATAGCAACCCATTATCAATGAATACTTAACAGGTAATTTTTTATATATGCCATGAATGCCACAGAAAATGAAAATATTAATTAGCTGAGTACTATAATGATTGATTTTCACTGGTAATCCAAGCTAACAGAAACAGCACTGAAACAACAGACAGCTGTTAGCTTGCTGATCTGCTGTTCTATCGTTCCTATTATTTTATCACCTTGATCAACAGAAAGGGAAACAAGGAATCCCTTTTGAACTTCATGTCAAATGGTCAAAATTAGTTTTCAAAAGATCATTTTCAAGGATCCTGAACAGTGGTAACAGTTGCCAATTGAAAACTCAATTTTCTTTACAAAGTTTGCATCTTACCTTCTTGCCATCAGGTTTATTGATGAGGAAGACTTCACTCCATATTTGGATTCCTGTGGTCTCTCGTTCAGACCCACCTCTCCATGAGAAACCAGTCAATGGTTCATTGTAATCTCCAACCCAATCGACTGATTCCTGCAAATTAAGAAAGTCTGTGATATGGAAGTGGACGGTGGTATACTTTCCTCCCTGCATCCGTTCTGGCGGGTATCTCTCTCCAACTGCCGTCAAAAGGAGATGTATTCACATCTACTGTACTGATACAATTACTTTCTTTGTTATCTGAAACATTATAACAGAGGAGCAACCATGTGCTACATTTTATTCTAGGTCCTGGGAATAGGAAGATATCATTCCAGACCAGAGGAAGCTTACAGCCTAATAGAAAGACAGACCTGTCAAGAAACCATTATGATGCAATACATGCATGCCAAAATGGAGGTGCGTATTACGCAAAGATAGAAGCATAGGAAAAGAAATAACTAACAGTTGGTCAGGTAGGACTTAATAGGAGAGGTGGTGCTTGTGCTAAAACTTGAAGGATGTCTGGGAATTTTTCCAGATGAGCAAACTTGGGGAGGGCATTCTAGAAGCAAAGGAATAAAGATAAGAGAGAACATAATATGTCAGGATATACACAATAATAATACATACAAATGCTTTGGTATTGGAAGAGGAGGGGGTGAATAGCAAGAGGAGAGAGGCACCTAGTAGCAGATGCAGAAAAACAAAAACAAAAACACAAGAGATCGGTTACACTTTAATCTGGCAAGTGCCATTTAATACAAGCAACATGACAAGTGTTACTGAGCATTTGATTTTAATGTTTATTTTACAGTTAAAACTATGAATATGCCTAAAACTGTATAATCCCACAATATGGAAACTAATATGGATACTAATTTTGTTCACTTAATTTGCCCAGCTGTGTTAAGTAGCATATTAATGGTGATATGCTAGAAACAGAGAGTTCTATCTGGTTTCAAAGCATGAAGTATTTTGGTAGTTCTATTCTTGATTTGTTTGAACTGAAGCTAGAGATAGAAGATATTAAAGTTAACTTTACTAAATTGATCAAAAATACCCTAACTATAAAAGATCAATCCAAAATGAATAGTTACGGTATAAATACATGATACAAAGTTTCTTTGGGTAGTGTGTCTATTCTGCCTCAACATCCATATTTGCAGCAGAAATGGCTATGGGTAAAGAGTACAAAAAACTACTTGTACGTTCTCCATTCCCAACCTTCGGTTTTCTGACTCTGATTTCTCATTTATCCTTCTGCTGTTGGTTTATCCTAGGTCCCTTATAGTCTCATTTCTGTGCCACACTGCTGTCTCAAATGTTATAACACTGTTGGTTGTCTCTGGGGATGGGTAAGATGAGAACCGAGTGGGAAAAGATAAGAGAGAACTTTCTGGGGTAACAGCAAGATATAGTTGATAGCATTTGGGGTCATTCAGGCATATGCATTTTCCAAAAAAACAAAATAATAATTAGCAAATGTACACCTACAATTTGTGCATGTAAGTGTATCTGATTTTACAACAAAAGATAAAATCTACTGAAATATATGATGATGATGTATATTGAAATATTTATGAGGAAGTGCAACCAATGTCAGCAATTTACTGTGACATGAATAAAAAAATAAGATGCAGTGACAGATTTACAGTAAAGAGGGAAGAGTATCTGGAGACACATGTGATGAAGCAAGAATATTAACAGTAAAATCTAGGTAGTTTGATACATAGGTGTTCACCATAAAATTCTTTTAACTTTGCTGCCTGTTTGAAAAATGTCATCATAAATGCTGGAGGGAATATGATTATAATATAAAAGTTATGATAAAAATTATTTGACACACTTTACACACTCTAAAGTGTAAAGTTTATAATCATATCACTATGCTGTGTTTCTTTCTAAAAGAATTAAAAAAATAAGTTATGTCCTAAGGGAAATGTTGCAAAGTGGCTTCAGACAAAAGTGGCCTATGGAGTTTGGTGCCCAAAGCACTGAAGTCAGAATGGTTGTACCACAGCATTAGCAAACTAGTTCATATTAAGGTATATGATAATGGAAGCGGAAATACTTAACACTACTAAATAAAAACACAAAGTGACAAAAGCACGGAAACAAGAAGACATTTTAAAACACTTCTTTTGTTTTAGTTTAATTATTTATTTTGAGAGACAGCACGCAAGTGTGTGCATAGTGGGGAAAGGGCAGAGAGAGAGAGAGGGAGAGAGAACCCCAGGCAGGTTGCACACTGTTAGTGCAGAGCCCGACATGGGGCTTGATCCCATGAACCATGAGATCGTGACCTGAGCTGAAATGAAGAATTGGACACTTACCCGACTGAGCCACTCAGGTGCCCCTTAGAACACTTAACATACCTGGTTGTACATGTATCTCAACATGAAGTCCATCAGGAATGATTTTCCTTTCCTAAATGCTCCAGCAACGGACACAGCAACAACCTCCTTGTCCCTGACAGCCTCTGAGAGAAGGATCCGATTAAGTGCAGTTTCATCTAAGTCAAAGGAATGGTCATCTTTGACGATGAGGACTTGGACTGGCCCTGCCTTTTTCACTGGCTCCTCCTCTTCTGAGCTCCATTCATATGTCTTTTCTGAAAACCCACCTGTTGAATAAAACAGCAATTTACTCGGCTAAGCATCTCAAAATACCAAGAAATGTAAGGTACCTCTCAATTCTCAAATATCTGAAACAGGGGCACAGTGGAATTAGAAATGCCTGTTTTAATAACATACATTAATGTCATTCACATCGTGTCTCAGAAAGACATATCTGGTCTTTCTGATCATGTGACCAAACCAAACAGAATTTTATTCTCAAGAATGCTCTAAGTCAGGGCAGAGAACTCTGTTTGCAGAATGAGAAAGAAATTCAAAGCAAAGGATTCTACTTTTGGAGCACAGGAATAAAAGGACTTTAGTTCATACTTTCTTCATCTCCTAGAAATAGGTTTAGTTATTCACATAAAGGATCCTTGCAACACTTTTTAAAGCTGAACATACAAAAGAGGAAATGCATACAGGGACTCAGAATCACATATTTTTGAAAGTAGAATAAAGTTCTAAAGCATCTAGTTCTAAAGCTCTTTTCAATACATTCACACCATCTACAAAATCCCAGATTCTTAAATGTCTAAAATTATACCTCAGAGCAATGGAATTACAGACAACCTTCAAATCCATAGCGAAGGAGTCTAGACACAATTTGATTTTTATTTATTTATTTATTTTTTTAATTTTTTTTTTCAACGTTTATTTATTTTTGGGACAGAGAGAGACAGAGCATGAACGGGGGAGGGGCAGAGAGAGGGAGACACAGAATCGGAAACAGGCTCCAGGCTCTGAGCCATCAGCCCAGAGCCCGACGCGGGGCTCGAACTCATGGACCGCGAGATCGTGACCTGGCTGAAGTCGGACGCCTAACCGACTGCGCCACCCAGGCGCCCCCAATTTGATTTTTAAAAAAAGAAAAATTTGAAATTTATCTGGTGTGGAGATCTTATACAAAAGCTGTGTAACCCTGGGAAATTACTAAACTTCTCAGTTCTTCATCTGTAAAATATAAACTATTAATAGTACCCATTAATAGGGTTGTTGTAACGATTAAGGAAACTACTATACATAAAGTGCTGAGAACAGTGCTTGGCACATAGTAAACTCCTAAAGATTACCTATCATCATCATCATCATCCCCACCACTATCCTGGGGTTATAGACTGAACTAAGTATTCCTGGAAGAAGTTTCTGCCTAGTTTCCAGAAGTGTGTGTGTGTGTGTGTGTGTGTGTGTGTGTGTGTGTGTGTTTTCAGAGTTTTCATATATCTGATAATTATATAAAGAACTGATACAACTCAAAAGTAAAAAAAAAAACAAAAAACAAAAAAACACCCAATCCAATTAAAAAATAGAAGATCCAAACAGACCCTTTTCTACAGAAGACACGCAAATGGCCAACAGACACATGAAAAGATGCTCAACATCATAATCATCAAAAAATGCAAATTAAAACCAAATAGATACCACCTCACACCTGTTAGATTGGCTATTTCCAAAAAGATAAGCAACAAGTGCTAGCTAGGACACAGAGAAAAAGGAATCTGTGTGCACTGTTAGCGAAAATGTAAATTGGTGAAACTACTATAGAAAACAGTATGGAAAAATTAAAAATAAAGCTATATGATCTAGCAATTCAATTTCTGAGTATTCATCTGAAGACAATGACAAGACTAATTAAAAAGGATATATGTTCATTATAGCATTATTTACAATAGCCAAAATATGGCAACAACCTAAGAATAACCTAAGTGTCCAATGATGAATGAAGGGATAAAGAAATTATACTGTGTGTGTCTGTGAGTGTACGTATGTATATATGTATGTGTGCATATACATACATGTTCAGACACACACACACATACACAATGGACTATTAGTCAACCATAAAAAACAATGAAATCTTGGCATCTGTGACAACACAGATGGACCTCAAGGGCACTGCGTTAGGTGAAATAAGTCAGACATCTAAAGACAAATATTGTATGGTGTCTCTTATATGTGGAATTAAAAAAAAACAAGCTTATAGGTACAGAGAACAGATTGGTGGTTGCCAGAAATGGGGGGGTTGCCAGAAATGGGTGGGAGAAATGGGTGAAGAGGGTCAAAGGGTAAAAGCAAAAATATAGCCAAAGAAGTCTTGTTCTCTTGTCAAGTCTTTTTGAAACTCTAGTGCTTAGTTTCTTCATATGTAAGATGGAAAAAAAAAGTTTTTTATTTAATTTTCAGAAATGTCAGTTTTGACATAGGTCAGCTTTTAGAATTAATCCTTAATATGCAAGAATTTTAGAACCCTAGACCGTGGCATTTGTGGTATATTACAAAACAGCTTCAATGTGTCAAGTGACACATTCTTAAATCTACTGCCTTCGTAATGTAACTGCAATGTCTCCCCACTTTGACTCTGGGGTCAGCCATGTGATGTGCTTTATCAGACATGAGACAGCAGAGGCTTGGAAAACCACTTGTGTTTTTCCGTTTTGCTCTTTCACTTCTCCCATTCACCATGAGAATATTCCCAGACTAGTCTGCTGCAGAATGAGAGACACTTGGAGCAGAGGCAAACTGCCCAGTCCCAACCAACCCCACAGCAAACCAACCCCAAGCCACATGGGGCAGCTCAGCCAAGATTAACAGTTGTCTACCAACCATTTCAACATGTGTGATCAATAAATGCTTATTGTTCTATGCCCCTGAGGTTTTGTGGTTGTTTATTATGCAGCATAACAGGCAATAACCTACTGATAAAGTCTACAACCCTTTCCTTTAGAAAGGAGGTACAGTGTAGTGGTTAAAAATAGAGGCCCTGGCACCAGACTGTGGGATTTGAATAAAGGCTTCCCCATTGTTTAGCTGAATAACCTTAAGCAAGTTGTTTGACCTCTCTGTGCCTACCTCATAAGGTTGCTGTGAATTAATATATTCATGTAACACACTTAGAACAGTGGCTGGTACATAACAAATGCTATTAGTATTAGTATAGATTTAGGAAACTAAAGCGAAAGATGTAACTAACCTTGCCCAAGAAAAGGATATGGAATTTCTGTATCAGGCAATCTACCATGGATGCTTTCTTGGGTTACTATTGTTTTAACATTCCAGCAAGGTATTTATTATTATCTGTACTTTTGACACAAGGAAACTAAGAACTGGGTTAAGTAACTTTTCCAAGAGAGTGCCCATTAGTAAGCAATAGATCCAAGTTCACAGGGTTAGTAACTGTCAACCTGAGATTAGATCCCAGGTATCTAAACTCTCATCCCAGGCCTTTCTACTATAACATTCTGCCTCTTTAGTGGAAATCAAATAACTCTTGGACACCACATAAATGGGCTCATTTGTTTTGTATCAAAAGAACAGAAAGCCAAGACATATACCAATTAATTCTTCACATCAGATATATGACCTAACCTCAAACCAACCCTCAATAATGTTAATTTTGAACCAACTGGGCTCTTAAACAACTTTTCATTTAAATCTTTAAAAATATATTTAAAAGACATCCTCCATTATGTCTGCAGGCACACCTTGGAGATATTGTAGACTCAGTTCCAGAATACTACAATAAAGCAAGTCATATAAAAGTTATATTTACACAACACTGTAGTCTATTAAGTGTGCAGCAGCATTATGTCTAAAAAAGTATATATGTATATACTTTAATTTAAAACTATTGCTAAAAAGTGTTAACCATTATCTGAGCTTTCAGCAAGTTGTAATCTTTGTGCTGGTGGAGGGTCCTGCCTCGATGCTGATGGCTACTGACTAATCAGGTCGCTGAAGTCTGGGGTGACTGTGCCAATTTCTTAAAATAGGACAACAATAAAGTTTGCTGCACTGATTGACTTCCTTTCATGAATGGTTTCTCTGTAGCATGTAATGCCGTCTGATAGCATTTTACACATACAGAACTTCTTTCAAAATTGGAGTTAATCCTCTCAAACCCTGCTGCTGCTTTATCATCTAAGTCTGTCATAGTCTAAACCTTCTGTTGTCATATTCCCAATCTTCACAGCATCATCGCCAGGAGTAGATTCCATCTCAAGAACTACTTTCTTTGCTCATATATAAGAAGCAACTCCTCATCCGTTCAAGTTTTATCCTGAGATCACAGCAGTTCAGTCCCACCTGCAGGCTCCACTTCTAATTCTAGTTCTCTCGCTGTTTCCGTCACCTCTGCAGTTACTTCCTCTACTGAAGTCTTGAACCCCTTGAAGTCATCAAACTCAAAAGTCTGAAATATTGCAATAATTACCAAAATGTGACACAGAGACACAAAGTGAGCAAATGCTGTTGGAAAAATGGTGCCTACAGACTTGCTCATCGCAGGGTTGTCACAAACCTTCAATTTGTAAAAACGCAGTATCTGCGAAGTACAATAAAACGAAGTGCAATAAAAAGAGAATACCTATACTTAGTAAGAAGTCTGATAACTAGAGAAAAACAAGCCAATTTTATCTTTTGGTGTTATTTTAAATGAATCTTCAGATTACATATATACATATATATGTATATAAATAATTGTATCACCTTGATAACTGTATCTCTCTTTATATTATATTGTTCATCTATAAGATAGTATCACTGAAATATTGCAAATCTAACATATAATTTTAGTTTTTCATTATTGGAGACAGATATATTCCAATACTTTCTGAACAATAGTACAAAGCATCTGGAGACAACAGGACCACTGCCTATAGCCATGAATCAGAGCTGTTCTCTCAGCAAAGTGAAGAAAAATTGATTTTATATCCAAAGGATGACAGTTTCCATATTGCCTTATCTCAGACGTTGGAGTCAGTCTTTGTTTAAATCCCAGCATCACAACGTACACATATATGAAGCTGTGGAAATTATTTAACCCCCAATGGCTCACTATCAGCTATCTGAAAAACACGACTGAGAATAGTGCTTATATCAGAAAGGTTTTGTGACAATTAAATAATGTTCATTAAATGAAGGCCAAAGAGCCAGACAAATGGTATGTGCTTTATAATGACCTCTACTAAAAATATTATTAATAGCACTATTATTAATAGTGACTTCTATTAATACTATCAGTTATTATTATCTATTCATATTTGATTCCAGTACTACCTGCCAACCTTATTTCAGCCTCAGAACACAGGCCCTTTTTTGAGGATATCAAATATACATTTTCTTTGACGAAGCTCCTTGCCTATCACATGAGTACACAACTGATGTGACTTGAGGATGCTGGATAAACAATATTTTGTATGGAAAAACATCTTCAGAGCTGAAAACTATCTCACAACTTTCTACAGACTGAAATAATTCTCTAAGATTGTTTGCATCAAACTACATATATATAAGAGGTACTCTGAATGGAATTTCTGGGTTGTAATTTTTTTAAATTGCATCAAGATGCAATCTGTTAGAGTGGTTGTACCGAATTTTCACTCCTCACCCACTCCTAAAAGCTTCTTAGAGACCCTATTCATCCATATTCTTTCCAACACTTGGTTTTGTCTGACTTCTTAATTTTTGTCAGTTGCATAGGAATAAAATGAGTGAGTGGTATCTCATTATGGTTTTCATACACATTAAACACTGATAAGGTGAACACATGCCTTTTGTTCATTTTTCTATTAGGGTTGTCTTCTCCTCAATTTACAGTAGTTCTTTATATATTTTGAATGCTAGTCCTTTGTTAGTTACACGTATGGCAAAACTCTCCTAATTTAGAGCTTGCCTTTTCACTTTCCTTAAGCTGTTATTGGTGAAAAGAAATTCTTTTTTTTTTTTTTCAACGTTTTTATTTATTTTTGGGACAGAGAGAGACAGAGCATGAATGGGGGAGGGGCAGAGACAGAGAGAGACACAGAATCGATAACAGGCTCCAGGCTCCGAGCCATCAGCCCAGAGCCTGACGCGGGGCTCGAACTCACGGACCGCGAGATCATGACCTGGCTGAAGTCGGACGCTTAACCGACTGCGCCACCCAGGCGCCCCAAGAAATTCTTAATGTAACAGATTTTATTCATAATTTATTTTATGATTAGCACTTTGTCATGTTTAAGAAATTATTCCTTATACAAAATATAAAGACATCATATACATTCCTCCATTTTATAAAAGTATATTTTTTAATGTTTATTTGATTTTTGAGAGAGAGAGTACAAGTCGGGGAGGGGCAGAGAGAAAGAGGGAGACACAATCTGAAGCAGCTCCAGGCTCCTCACTGTCAGCAAAGCCCGACGTGGGGCTTGAACCCATGAACCGTGAGATCATGGCCTGAGCCAAAGCTGGACACTTAACCCACTGAGCCACCCAGGCGCCCGTACATTCCTCTAGTTTTTAAGTTTTGCTTTTGATATTTAAGTAAGTTCTCAACCCACAAGGAGTTGCTATTGTGTAAGCTGTGAGATAGAAAACCAATTTGATTTTTTTCCATATGAGTAACAAAATTTTCAGAACTCTACCAAAGCCTCCTCTCCTCATGCAGTCTACCATATGATCTTTGTCATAAATAAGAGTTACACATATATGCATGTTGTATATATATGCATAAATATATATATGTATATATTTATACACATACACACACACTGTTTCTGATCTCTCAGTTCTGATTCATTCAACAATTTGTCTGTATCAGCACTAACAGTATACTATCTTAATCAAAAAAGCTTTATAAAAGTCCTATATAGTACGACCATATTTTTTTTTTTTTGATGTTTACCTAATTTGAGGGGGGGGAGGGGCAGAGAGAGAGACAGAGATACAGAATTTCAAGCAGGCTCCATGCTGTCAGCATGGGAGCCCAATGTGGGGGCTTAGTCTCACGACCATGAGATCATGACCTGAGCCAAAATCAAGAGTCAGTCGCTTAACCAACTGAACTACCCAGGCACCCCAGCCACATTCTTTTAAAAATAATTTTTTTTAATGTTTACTTATTTTTGACAGAGAGAGACAGAGTGCGAGTGGGGGAGGGGTAGGGAGAGGGGGAGACACAGAATCCAAAGCAAGCTCCAGGTTCTGAGCTGTGGGCACAGAGCCGGATGTGGGGCTCAAACTCACAAACTGTGAGATCATGACTTGAGTCGAAATCGAACACTTAACCGACTGAGCCACCCAGGCGCCCCTTTATTCTTCTAATTATTATCAGTCTTAGCTATTTTGACCCTTTCTATATAAATATTAGAATCAAAGTGTTAGCTGAATTTTTTGAAGTTATATTAAATTTATGGATCAATTTGAAAGGACTCAATACTGTTATGATAATGTCTTCCAACCTGTAAGCATGAGATATTTCTCTTAATCTCCTTCAATAAACTTTTTATAATTTGGGGTGCTGAGGAAAGTAGTTTTGTGACATTTATTGCTAGATACATTAGTTTTTTTTTTTTTTTTTTAATTTTTTTTTCAACGTTTATTTATTTTTAGGACAGAGAGAGACAGAGCATGAACGGGGGAGGGGCAGAGAGAGAGGGAGACACAGAATCGGAAACAGGCTCCAGGCTCGGAGCCATCAGCCCAGAGCCTGACGCGGGGCTCGAACTCACGGACCGCGAGATCGTGACCTGGCTGAAGTCGGACGCTTAACCGACTGCGCCACTCAGGCGCCCCATTAGTTTTTGTTGCTAACTATAACTGGTTTCATTGTTGTGTTTTTAATTATGTTTTATAGTTGTTGCTTGGGCAAAGAGTAACTGACTTTAATGGATTAGCCTCATATTGAAACATTTATTAAACTACCATTCCCTATAAATTCTTAGACATTTGGGGGTTTTATTAATGTAGAAACAAAAATAAGTTGTAGAAATAATGAGTTTTATTTCTACTTTTTTAATCCTTATGTATTTCTTTTCTTCTTCTTGTATCATTGGACATTCAATACAATGTTGAATAGCAATAGTAGTAGCAGACATGACTTCTGATTTTAGTGAGCATAACTTTCTGATTTTAATGGGAGTGCTTCCAATATTTGAGTTAATATTTGCTATAGTTTGGTTTGGTAGGTACACTTTACCTTATCATATTAAGGAACTTCTCCTCTACTGGTTTACTGTAAGTTTTCAAAAATCATAAATGGAAAATGAATTTTATCATATATCTTTTCTGAACCTATTGAGATGATCATCTGGTTTTCCACCTCTACTCTGTTAATGTAGTAAGTAATATATCTTTAAGTTTTTGTATAAACCTAATATTTTCAAGGTGCAATATCTTATTATATACTATTGATTCAGTTCATGAAAATCTTGTTTAGGAATTGTGCATCTATATTCATTCACAAATGAATTGAATTTACAATTTTCCATTCTCATTTTTGTCTTTGGCAAGTATAATATTCCATGTGACATTAGCTTTATAAAATGAATTAGCAAATGCTTTCTTTTCTATCTTCAAAAAGAGTTTGTAATAAAAATTAGAGGGGCGCCTGGGTGGCTCAGTAGGTTAAGTGCTGGACTTCGGTTCAGGTCATGATCTCATGGTAGTGGGTTCAAGTCCATGTCAGGCTCTGTGCTGACAGCTCAGAGTGCTGGAGCCTGCTTCAGATTCTGTCTCTTCCTCTTTCTCTGCCCATCTCCTGCTCATGCTCTTTCTCTCTCTCAGAAATAAATATTTTTAAAAATTTTTAAAAATTAGAGCAAACAGTTCTTTAAAATTTTGATAGATCTTGCCTATAAAACTGTCTGGGCCTGTTGTTTTTTGTGAGATGACTTTTAACTGTTAAGTCAATTTCATTATACTTATAATGCAATAGTTACATTAGTACTAATAAAGTTTTACATTTCTTCTTGAGAAAAATTTTGGTCCATTTTATCTTTCTAGGAATTTTTCTCAATTGTTTAA
The DNA here is from genome assembly GCF_028749965.1 of Puma concolor. Taxonomy (NCBI): domain Eukaryota; kingdom Metazoa; phylum Chordata; class Mammalia; order Carnivora; family Felidae; genus Puma; species Puma concolor. The sequence continues at coordinate 50,256,951 of NC_141672.1, forward strand.
AACTTAAAAGAAAAAGTCAGTAAAGATGTAGAAGATTTAAATAGTATCATTAGCCAACCTGATCAGTTTGACATCTAATTGCAAAACCATGCATTCTTTTAAAGTTCATATGGGATATTTACCAAATAGATCATGTACTGGTTCATATATCAGATGTTAGCACATTCCAAATTATTAAAATATTGCAAAAAATATGTTCTCTAATAATAAAGAAATTAAACTAGAAATCAATAACTCTATATTTAGAAAATTCCTAAATACATTGAAATTAAGCAGTAAATTTCTAAATACCTCTGGATAAAAGAAAATATAATGGAAATTAGAAAATGTTGTAAACTAAATAATCTAATGAATGTAACCTATTCATCAGCGATATTATACTATCTTAATCAAAATAGCTTTATGAAAAGTCATTACATATAGTAGGGCAAGCTGGTCCTATGTTCTAATTATTAACAGTTGGGGGTGTTTTGACTCTTTCCATATAAGTATTAGAATCAATAAGTTGGAGTGTAGTATTTTAATTATACAAAGATAGTTAAAATATAACATATCAGAAACTTGCTGAGAGGAAATTTACACTTTGAAATGCATTTAATAGAAAATATGCTTGAAGAAGCATAATCTAGTATTAATCCTAAGTAAGAAAAAGAATTGCTTATTAAATTCAAAGAAAAGAAAAAGTAGGAATAAAGATGTGGGAAATCAATGAACCAGAAATAGAGACCAACCAGAATGATTTAATAATTTAAGACAATTCAAAGAAAATAAAAGATAAAATCACATATCAACAATATCAGATATGACAAAGAGATATCACTACAGATCCTACAGATATTTAAAAGATAATATGAGGAGAATGACATCAGCATCATGGTGACATAAGTCCTTCCTCATGAGTTTCTTACCTCTTTGATTTAAAACTAACTGGACATCTATAACGAATGAAAGAAAAAGAGAAAGAAAAAAAGAGCCTCTCCACAACATACTAGAACACCCAAGAGATCCATTCATCTGTGCACCAAAAAGTGGGTGGACTGGACCACAGAGGAGGCTGCAGGGAGAGAGAGGAGGTCATGGAACCTAGGGCTATAGAGCCTCCAGCATCAAGTATATTAGCTGGGAAGCATAAGCCTTTAAAGAGGTACAGTGTAAAGGCAATGAGTGGGGGTCTGCCAGGCTGGTTCTGCATTCTGCAGCTGGAGGGACCTTTGCTCTCTCTGAGGTAAAAATGCAGTAAAGGGGGAGACAGAAAGGAAAAAGAAGTAGGCAAAGAGAACTGAGGAAAAATGTCTCCTGCTGTCTGCCCCAGGGTTCTGACAAAAGGACCACACAGGGACCTCTGAGACCCAAATCCCTCCATTCAAGGAGTCCCTACTAGGCTGGCTTCCAGCTATGGACACACCCCAAATTCCAAGTGCTAAGTACACATTTCCCCCCTCTAAAGCCACCCACCCTTTTTCCCCCCTCTTCTAGCTTTATATATATAAATAAATAAACATAATATATATATATAAATGCTCCTAACTTTACCAGCTGTAAGCTCTTGTCAAGGATACCAAAAACATGTGCTATAGCACCACCTTCTGGAAAACAAAAGGAAGACTTCTAATTACCAAATCTATTGAACTGTTAGAATCAAAGCAAATAAAACCTTGCCTAAATGAGAAAGGTATCTGCAACTTCGAATGTGGTAGCAGAGGCACTTTTCATCAAACAACATGAAAAAGTCATATTAATATGGCATTATAAAAAGAAGATGACAATTTTCCAGCAACCAAATCCAAAGACATGGAAGGGAATACTGTGATCTGACAAAGAATTCAAAATTGCTGTTATGGAGAAATTCAATGAGCTACAAGAAAACTCAGAAAGGCAATACAATGATATCAGAAATAAAATGAATGAACAGAAGGAGTACTTTACCAAAGAGATTGAAATTCTTTTTAAAAACTATTGGGGCGCCTGGGTGGCGCAGTCGGTTAAGCGTCCGACTTCAGCCAGGTCACGATCTCGCGGTCCGTGAGTTCGAGCCCCGCGTCAGGCTCTGGGCTGATGGCTCGGAGCCTGGAGCCTGTTTCCGATTCTGTGTCTCCCTCTCTCTCTGCTCCTCCCCCGTTCATGCTCTGTCTCTCTCTGTCCCAAAAATAAATAAACGTTGAAAAAAAAATTAAAAAAAAAAACTATTTATTTATTTTGGGGAGAGTATAAGCAGGGGAGGGGTAGAGGGGGTGTGTGGACAGAGGATCCAAAGCAGGCTCTGTGCTGACACACTGACAGCAGCAAGCCCAATGTGGTTCTCAAACTCACAAACTGTGAGATCATGACCTGAGCTGAAGTCGGATGCTCAACCAACTGAGCCACCCAGGTGCCCTGAGACTGAAAGCCTTAAAAAAAAAAAAAAAAAAAAAAAAAGCAATTCTGGAGCTGGAGAACTCAGTAAATGAAATGAAGAATGTATTAGAATGCATTGGAAATAGAGATCAGATAGAAGAGAGAATGAGTAAGCTAGAAGATAGGAATCTTGAAGTGACTCCGGTGGGGTGCCTGGCTGTCTCAGTTGATGAAGCATGAGACTCTTGATTTTGGGGTTGTGAGTTCAAGCCCATATTGGGTGTAGGGCTTACTTAAAAAAAAAAAAAAGACTCAGGTGGAAGAGGAGAGAGAATTAAGATTTTTTAAAAGTTAAAAAATACTATGAGAACCACCAGACCCATTAGAAAAGTCAACCTAAGAAGAATGGGTATATCAGAATGAGAAGAGAGAGAGAAGGGGGCAGAGTTTATTTTAAAAAAAATAGCTGAGAACCTTCCACATCTGGGGAAAGAACTGTATATACAAATCCATGAAGCCAACAGAATAACTTATTACACAAAAAGAACTTCTCTAAGATACATATTAAGATTACCAAAAATCAATGAAAATAAAGAATTTTAAAAGTAGCCAGAAAGGGGCACCTGGGTGGCTCAGTCAGTTGAGTATCCAACTCTTGATTTTGGCTCACTTCATGATCTCACAGTTCATGAGTTTGAGCCCTACATAGGGCTCTGTACCATCAGTGCATGGCTTGCTTGAGATTCTCTCCTTCTCCCACTCTCTCTGCCCCTTCCTTGCTTATGTATGCACTCTCTCTCTCAAAATAAATGAATAAGCTTAAAAAAAAATTTTTTTTAAGTATCCAGGGAAAGACGGTAACTTACAAAGGAATCCCATCAGTCAATCAGCAGATTTCTCAGCAGTAAGTCTATAGGCCAGGAGAGAGTGGAATGACGTATTTAAAATAAAACTGCCAGCCAAGAAGACTCTATCTGAAAAAATGATCTTTCAGCTATGAAAGAGAAATAAAATTTTTTCTAGACAAGCAAAAGATAAGAGTTCATTCTACCACCACTAGACCTGCCTTGTAAGAAATGTTGAAAGGAATTCTTCAAGCTAAAACAAAAAGACAAAAGTACACAAAACTGATTACGGTAACAGAAATAGGAAACTTTTTTTACAATTGTACATTAAACTCTTACAGTATAAAAGTTAAATGAAAAGAGCATTAAAAATAACTATAGTTTCAACTTGGTAATAAAATCATAGCATATAAGGAAAAATTTTGACATCAAAAATAAAAAAGAGGAAGAGTTAAAGGATGGTACTTTTATAGGCGAATAAAGATAAATTGCTATGACCAAAGACTTTTTAATCTATGAAATGTTTTATGTAAACTTAATTGAGTTTATTTATTTGTGAGTTAGAGCCCCATGTTGGGCTTTGAGCTGGCAGCTCAAAGCTTTCTTTGGATTCTCTCTCTCTCTCTCTCTCTCTCTTTCTGCCCTCGCCTGCTCATGCTCTCTCAGCCTCTCTTAAAATAAATAAACTTAAGCGCAAAGCAAAACCTAAAGCAGTGATATGAAACATAAAAAAAAAAAAAACAACCAAAAACAGGAGACTGAGCACAGCACCATGGAAAACCCCTAACTTGTAAAGGCGGACAAAAACAAAAGGAAAAATAAACAGTGGAGAGAAAAATAACAAGAAGGCAAAATATAAAATGGCAGCGTAAATCTTTGCATATCTATAATCACCCTAATGTAAATGAATTAAACTCACCAACCAGAAGGCATAGAGTAGCTAGATGGATTTAAAAAAACAAAACAAAAAAAAAAACAGGACCCAACTATATGTTGCCTACAGGACACTCTTTTGTCTATAAAGACACACCTAGGCTCAAAAAGAATGGAAGATGCTATTCCAAGCAAATGGAAACAAAAAGAAGGTGGGCATAGCCATACTTACATCAGACAAAATGCACTTCAAGTCAAAAAATGTAACAAGAAACAAAGAAGGTCAGTAATAATGATAAACAGGTCAGCACATCAGAGCATAAATACATATGCTCCCAACAGACAAGCACCAAAATATATAAAGCAAATAGTAACTGATCTTAAGGGAGAAGTTGATAACAATAAGATCATTTCAGGAGTCTTCAATATTCCACTTTCAGCAATGGATAGATTGTCCAGAGAGAAAATCAATAAGCAGATATTGATATGGACCATACTTCAGAACAAACGGACTTGAACATTTCCTCCAACAGCAGCAGAATATACACTCTTTTCAAATGCACATGGTACATTCTCCAAGATAGCTCATATGATAGGCTACAAAATAAATTTTGTCCAGTTTAAGAACACAGAAATCAAGGGGTACCTGGGTGGTTCAGCCAGGTAAGCATCAGCCTTTTGATGTCAGTTCAGGTAATGACCTCACAGTTTCGTGAGTTAGAGCCCCATGCTGGGCTCTGAGCTGGCAGCTCAAAGCTTTCTTCAGATTCTCTCTCTCTCTCTCTCTCTCTCTCTCTCTCTCTCTCTTTCTGCCCTCCCCTGCTCATGCTCTCAGCCTCTCTTAAAATAAATAAACTTAAAAAAATAAAATAAAAAGAACACTGAAATCATGCTAACTATCTTCTCTGACAATGGTATCAAACTAGAAATCAACAAGAGGAAAATGAGAAGATTGACAAATGTGTGGAAACTAAACAGCACACTTCTTTTCTTTTTAGAAATTTATTTATTTTGAGAAAGACAGAGTGCAAGCAGGGGAGGGGCAGAGAGAGAGGGAAAGACAGAGGATCCAAAGTGGGCTCTGTGCTGACAGCAGAGAGCCGATGCGGGACTTGAACTGCAAAATCATGACCTGAGCCGGGGTTGTATGCTTAACCCACTGAGCCACCAGGTGACCCTAAACAACACCCTTCTAAACAGAATATTGGATCAAAGAAGAAATCAAAAGGGAAATAAAAAATTATCTCAAAAAAAAATGAAAATGGAAATAGAACATATCAAATACTCTGGGAGACAGTAAAAGCGTTCTGAGAGGAAAGTTTATATTTTATATATATAAAAGGTTTCTTATATTAAGAAATCAGAAAGATCTCAAGAAACAACCTAACTTTACACCTTAAGGAACTAGAAAATGAAAAACAAATTAAGCCCAAAGTTAGGAGAAGGAAGGAAATACTACAGATCAGAGCAGAAATAAATGAAATAGAGACCAAAAAAAACCAATAGAAAAACCAATGAAACTAAGAGCTGGTTCTTAAAAAAGCTAAAATGGACAAACCTTTACCTAGACTAAGAAAAACAGAAGAGACTCAAATACAATTAGGAATTAAGAGGAAACATTACAACTGACACTACAAAAACACACAGAATTAGAAGAGACTACTATGAACAATTTTATTATTTAAAAAAAATTTTTTATTACGTTTATTTTTGAGAGGCAGAGACAGAGCATGAGTGGGGGAGGGGAAGAGAGAGAGGGAGACACAGAATCCGAAGCAGGCTCCAGGCTCTGAGCTGTCAGCCCAGAGCCCCACACAGGGCTCAAACCCACGAATCGTGAAATCATGACCTGGGCCGAAGTCGGACATTCAACCGACTGAGCCACCCAGGCACCCCTACTATGAACAATTTTATATCAACAAATTACATAACCTAGAAGAAATGGGATACATTTCTAAAAACGTACATCCTACCAAGACTGAATCAGGAAGAAACAGGAACAAACTGAACAGAGCAATAACAAGTAAAGGGATTGAATCAGTAATCAAAAAACTTCTATCACAGAAAACTCCAGGACCAGATGGCTTCTACCAAACATTTAAAGAATTAACATCAATCCTCTTCAATAATAATGAAATAAATAACCCAATTTAAAAATGGGCAAAAGACGTGAACCAATGCTTCAATAAGGAAAATACATGGACAGAAAATGAGGACATAAATTTTATCATGTGTACATTATACATTCATTTTATTTTTTTTTAATTTTTATTTATTTTCAAGACAGAGAGAGACAGAGCATGAATGGAGAAGGGGTAGAGAGAGACACACACACAGAATCCCAAGCAGGCTCCAGGCTCTGAGCTGTCAGCACAGAGCCTGACGCGAGGCTCGAACTCACGAGCTGTAAGAACATGACCTGAGCCAAAGTGGGACACCCAACCGACTGAGCCACCCAGGCGCCCCTATGCATTCATTTTTAATAATAAAAATATCATTGGGGCGCCTGGGTGGCTCAGTTGGTTAAGCGGTCATGATTTCATGGTTTGTGAGTACGAGCCCTGTATCAGGCTTTCTGCTGTCAGCACAGAGCCTACTCCAGATCCTCTGTCCACCTCTCTCTGTGCTTCTACCCGGCTTGCACTTACTCTCTCTCTAAAATAAATAATCGTTTAAAAATAATAATAAAAATATCATTTATATACCAGTATAAAACCTGACAGATCTAGTAATAAATCTAACTGATGTGCTGATAAATATTTAACAACCATCCCTTAGCAGTAGGTAGGTATGGGAAAATCCTGATTTGTAGTGTTTGCCAGTTTCTGTGATATAAATACTACCACCATGGCTCATTTCTATCTACCAGTGAGACTCACTGAATGTGGAACCAGGAAGATATGCACCTGATCAGCTCTCAGGAGCTAGTATGAGCTGCTCCAATGTATCATTGAATTGCAATGGAAGATATTTAAGACCTCTACAGAAAAATAGAAAACATTATTGAAAGAGGTATATACATGTCCTCAGATTAGAAGACTTTATTATAGGGGCGCCTGGGTGGCTCAGTCGGTTAAGCGTCCGACTTTGGCTCAGGTCATGATCTCACAGTTCGTGAGTTTGAGCCCCGCATCGGGCTCTGTGCTGACAGCTTAGAGCCTGGAGCCTGCTTCCTATTGTGTCTCCCTCTCTCTCTCTCTGCTCCTCCCCCACGCAAGCTCTGTCTTTCTCTCTCCTTCAAAAGTAAATAAAAACATTTAAAAAAAATTTTTAAAAAAGACTGTATTATAAATGTGTCCATGTTCCCCAGTGATCTACAGTTTGGTTATAATACCAAACAAATTCTCAGTAATCTTTCTTCTACAAATTAGCAAGTTTCTTTCTTGTATAAATCCTTCTTATACAAGCTCAAATGGAAAGGCAAAGAGTGGAAAATAAGAAACACAATCTTGAAGAAGAATTTGGGGGATTTACACTAACAGACACCAACAGATTTTTAAAATCTACAGTAGTGAAAACAGAGTGCAACTGTCACAAGGATAGACAAGTAGACAAATAGAAAAGACTAGAGATTTCAGAAACAAATCCACACATATACTATCATCTGACGCAACAAAGGTGCCACTGAAATAAGTGAAGAAAGGATAATCTTTTCCAAAAATGATGCTAAGTCAGTGGATATTCCTATGGAGGAAAAAATGAACCCTCACCCCTTGTTCTCACTATGAATAAAAATCAGTCCCAAACAAATCTTAGACCTAAATGTGAAATAAGAAATGTGGACAAAGGATACAAATAAGAAGTTGAGAAAAACCACAGTATCAAATGGTTCCACACATATGAAAACATATTCATTTAATTAAAATTAAATTTTAATTTATTTCAATTGATTAATATTACTTTAAGTTAAAATCAAAATTTTATTTAAAAGATAGATCAATACTTTTTACATATATCTGATTCACAAACATCAGAAGTATGATAAATCTTTTCATTGGTTGGGATGTAAATTTGTATCCTCATGCATTGCAGGTGGGAATTAAAATATATATAACATCTTTAGACAACAATTTGGCAAATAATTATCAAAAATACAATGAACATACTCCTTGACCCAGCAATACTATTTAAAAGAATTCATCCTGATGAACTCACAAGTGTAGGTAGTGTGCTATAGGAAGGACAAGTCTATCACTAACACCACGAGGGTCTCTGGCCCAATGAGTGGAGTTTGACAGTAAGTTTTGCTACAAGTCAAAAAATAAGTAAATAAGTAAAATTAAAAAAATAAATGAATTCATCCTGCAGATATACTCATACACATGCAAAATACTAGAAGCAATGTAAACGCCCACCAGCAGGAGACTGAATAATAAACTATGGTTTATCCACCTGTGAACCTAAGGTAGTTGTAAAGAATAAGGGAGCTCATTTGAAACAGTTACAACTATATAATGTGAAAAATAACTCAAGGTACAAAACAATGTGTATAGTGTGTAAGAAGAATGTGTTGGCATGCTGGAGGAACAGAAGGAGTACGGTATGGATGGAGCAGGCTGGGAAGGTGGTAAGGGGTGACATCAACAGACTGAGATAAGCACGGATCTGCAACAAAGTAAATATTGGGGATGAGAGAAAAAGACTTCAGTAGATGTTTGTATATGATTATCCTTTTCTACTCTACCTTTGTGTAACTAGGAGTGAATGAGATAGATAACTGAACTTTTGATTTATATGTTTAAGCCCTTTGAAGAGCTACATATGGACTTAATGAAGAAAAGGGAAATTATATATTAAGTGTGATGTAAGTATACTGTAAAATAAAACAAATACCTGCATCATGACTATAAAATAATGAAGTGGTTTATGGGAAGAAGTCTCATCATAATGTAGGCAAAACAGGGACGCCCTGCATGGCTCTGTCGGTTAAGTGACTGACTCGTGATTTCGGCTCAGATCATGATCTCACAGTTTGTGAAGTGAAGCTCTATGCTGATAGTGTGAAGCCCGCTTAGGATTCTCTTTCTCCCTCTCTCTGCCACTCCCCCTCTTCAAAATAAATAAAGAAACATTTTAAAAAATCCAATGTAGGCAAAACACCATATTAAAAATTCCTTTTTGGTAAGAAAACTTCTAAAAACAGAAATAATTTTCATTAAGTAGAATAAATAATAAAATAGAATGCATCTATGGAATATTTATAAATACATAGTCATTAGCTTGCATCTCATCTAAAGTTAAGAAAGGCTTCCTATCTGAAACTATCATAACCATCAATCTATACATATATTTACGCTAATAAATATTGACATATAAAATATGTATTTAGATAAGTTACAACCCAGATATCTATCAACTGATAAACAGATAAACAAAACATGGTATATCCATTCAATGAAATATTATTCAGCAATAAAAAGAAATGCAGAACCAACATATGCTACAACATGGATAAACTTTGAAAACACAATGTTAAATAAGGGGTCACAAAGGGCCACATACTGTATGATCCCATTTATATAAAATGCCAGGAATAGGTAAATTTATAGAGACAGAAAGTAGATGAGTGGTTGCCTAGGAGTGGAGAGCAGGAGGGGATTAGGAGGTGATGCAAGTTTTCTTTTGGGGCCAATGAAATGGTCTAAAACTGAGTGATGAATGCACAACTCTGAGTAAACTAAAAGCCTCTGAATTGTACACTTTAAATGAGTGAATTGTATAGTATGTAATTATAGCTCAATAAAACTGTTAAACTAGAAAAACTTCAGTTCCTATTAAAAAGGTCAAAATTGAAATCACAGCCTAAAAATTTCTGGAGAATGGAAACTGTCTTACTCGTGTTTGTACTTCTTGACCAAAAAAAAAAAAAAAAAAAAAAAAAACCTTTTAAATGGAAGCTCACACAGAAGGTACCCAATACATATTTACATTAATATAAAGTAGTTCTGAAAAAGTATTGAGATGCACAGTACCATTAAGAATAAATGTTATGTGCTTGATTCATTGTTCATAACTACATTTCAACCAAGCAATCAAGATTATCTTTGTTATAAAGAATCTAAAAATCCTTTAGAATGCATGCCAAGTTTCTTTAGCACCAGATTTTTACCCTCTTAAATATGTTTTGCTAAACTAAATTTGTTTCAATTCCCTGAACACTATGCAAATTTTTAAAAGGGAAAGAGGCAGACAACAGGATAGAAGAAAACCAGATGGGAATTAACATTTTACTATGGATGATACAAATGTATGGCTCACAAGGGGAAAACTAAAAAATATATATACTGTTTCATCTTCTCATATAGTGGATTTTATGTTCAATAAAGACTTCTGGGACTTTTCCATTCTACGTGATATTCTAAATCACTGGAAGCTGGCCACCCAGCTATAAATTTATATATGTTGAAAGGGAATCTTCAAAAATTTTAAATATGGAAAATGATCATTTTAATATATTGGAGATGCTGGGAGTACGTATTTCTAATTTTCTTGACTGTAAACTTTGAAAAAATCTATACTTCATCTTTCCAGCAAAAATTAAACCCCACAAGATGATGAACTATGAGGACATTGGAGCCTTTACAGAGAAAAGACATAGCACCTAGGAAACGGTTTCTTAGCAACTGAAATTAAAAGGAAATATATTTTCTTACACTGTAAAATCTCTTTTGAACAAATAAACTTGAAAAATGACTGAAAACATTTGTCTGAATGACCCAGAATGATTTCCAAAATCACAACAAAGGGAGTTCATATAGAAAGGGACAAAATGGGTTAAGGAAACAAAAACAAAACATTAACTCACAAAAATGAATCTCTTAAAAATGTTTAAGCAAGAACAGAGACATGAACTACAATGAGATGATTACACATAGATCTCAGAACACTACCATGCTGACTCTCAGACTGTTCTGCTAGCAATACCCTTAAGGAAGAGGATTTCAAGGAATAATGCAGGTCCTACAACTTCAGAATCTTAGAAGAAATAAGTAAATCACTTAACAGTCTGTTTATTTATTTTAAATACAAAAGCATTCCATAAACTATTCAATGGATGCCTCTAGAAGAAGAATGCCATCATGATTCAGGCACTGTGTGTATGTGTGTGTGTCATATATATTCATACACACGTGAGAAGACTTAAATAGAAAGGTAAGTAACAGATAAAAAGAAGAAATACTGGGGTGCCAGGGTGGCTGCGTCAGTTGAGTGTCCGACTTCAGCTCAGGTCACAATTTCACGGTGTGTGAGTTCCAGCCCAGCATCACGTTCTCTGCTGTCAGCGCAGAGCCAGCTTCAGATACTCTGTCCCTCTCTGTGTCTGCCCCTCCCCACCCCTGCGTGCACTCGCTCTCTCTCTCTCTCTCTCTCTCTCTCTCTCAAAAATGAATAAACATTTAAGAAGAAATACTAATGGGTAAGAGACATAGAGGGAAAAGTTCAGTCTTACTAGTAACTGAATAAATGCTAATTTTTAAAAAATATTTATTTATTTATTTTGAGAGAAAGAGAGCACATGTGCATGAGCAGTGGAGGGGCAGAGAGAGAGAAGCCCAAGCAGGTTCAACCCTCAGCTTGGAGCCTGATGTAGGACTCGATCCCATGACCATGAAATCATGACCCGAACCGAAATCAAGAGTCATATGCTTAACCAACTGAGCTACCCAGGTGCCCCGATAAAATACTAATTAAAGGAGATAAAGTTTTTGGCTATCATAACTTGCAATGGTTAAAAAAATATAAACAGTTGACCCTTGAACAATATTAGGGGTGCCAACCCCCCACATGCTCAAAAGTCCACATATAACTTTTGACTCTCCCAAAATTTAACTACTAATAGCCTACTGTTGGCCAGAAGCCTTACCAATAATAAGTCAACTAACACACATTTTCTATCCCATAGCTATTATATACTGTATTATTACAGTAAAGGTAGAGAAAAGATGATGTAATTAATAAAATCAGAAGGAAGAGAAAACACATTTATATACTGTTATCAAAAACACCTCTGCATCTAAGTGTTACTAGCACAGTTAAAACCCATGTTGTTCAAGGGTCAACTGTACACATAGAGTTGGAAACATTCAGAAACATTAAAAAATGTACATACCCTTTAATAAAACAATTCCATTTTCAGGAATTTATCCTAAGGAAATTATCGAGACTGTACATATGTATTTGTCTACATAAAGGTTCATTATAGCATTATTTATAGAATGACAAATTGGAAACAATCTAAATGCCTAACTGTAGGATAATGGAAATAAATTATGTCATGGCTATGCTATGCAAAATATGGACCCATCTGAAATCATGTGATTGAAAAATACCTAATCATAAGAAAATATGTTCACCTATTTTAAGAAAAAAAGCAGATGGGAAGTATCATTTCCAGTAAGGCAAACAAACAAATACACCTGCATGTATAGTCACTGAAAAAAGTCAATTTTAGAAGTATTTAGTTTCTCAGCAATTGTCTGGGCCTTTAATCATCTTTGAGTCAGCTATTCGGAAAATTTTGGTTACCCTTTCTGCTGAGTATCAACTGTGTCATGTTCAGGACTATCTCCACCGTTCTAATTTGCAGAGACTATAAGTGTGGGAAGTAAAATACTACAGTTCTTATAATTGCATCTTAGATTTCTGATTTAGATTTTGCCCATGAAAGGCACTCATGACCTCTGGAAGAGACAGCAAAGAAGAAACTTACACTGTCTTCTAGTAGAACGGATAGATATGAGAGCAGACAGAGCCCATGAGGCTTGTAGCACATGGCCAAAGGTATGGCATTGTTCTAATTCACAGACAGTAGCTAACATTTTGGGCAGATGGTCAGGTATTTCAAACAAGTATGTGTCTGGACCTTTGGAATGGGCATGGAGTATAAGTATAGTCAGTTCCATGTGAATGCTCACCAGACGGCATTCACTGCAGAGAAGGTACTCAAAAATCAGATGGACAAGATGATTTGTTTTGTGTGATCTAGTCAGCCTCCTACTCCAGCCAATTCTGCTCAGTATGCTCACAAACTAAATCAGCAAAAGAAACATGAAGCATCTATATTAATATCAAACAAAATGGACTTTGGGGCAAAAATCATTCCTTAAGATAAAGAGGATCACTAGATAGGAATAAAAGGCTCAATTCTTCAGGAAAATGTAAGAAGTCCATATTCATGTGCACCTAACAACACAGCTCAAAAGTCAATAAAAGCTTGACAGACCAAGGGGAAATTGACAAATCCACTATCATCTTTTAAGATTTCTATCAGATTTTTAAAGTATCTATCAGATATCAGTATCTGATAGATCAAACAGCCCAGAAATCAGAGTATGGAAAACATGAATATACATTTAATAAGCTTAAACTATATAGAATTATTGAATCACTACAATGTACATCCAAAACTAATATAACACTATATTTTAGCTCTACTGGAATTAAAAATTTTTTAAAGTGATTTGACAGCAAATGCAACCTTTAAATACTTTATTTATATTAACTTATTTGTCTTTAAAATAAACCCATTCATTCACTCTTCTTTAAAAAAAATAAGCTTGAGCTAGCAAACATATATAAGCACAGTCCATCAAAAATTAGAAAACATAAAATGCTTTCCAGGATTTTGTGGAAATCTATAAAAATTAAACATGTACTAGGACGACAAAGTAAGTTTCAACAAAGTTCACAGCATGAGTATAAACATGAACAGCTCAATACTGTAGCAACTAACCACATGAGGCTGTTTAAATTGACTAAAATTAAATAAAAGTAAATATTTGGTCTTCATTCTCACTAGCCATACTTCAACCCTTCAAAAGATATACATGGCTAGTGACTACCATATTGGACAGTACAGACACAGAACATTTTTATGACCACTGAAAGTGGTACTGCTATATAATATTAACTAGAGTAAAATCAAGTATCACATAAGTAACAAAATTTAGAAAAATCCATACTTTCTTTCTTTCTTTTTTTTAAAGATTTTATTTTTAAGTAATCTCTACACACAACATAGGGTTTGAACCCATGATCCTGAGATCAAGAGTTGCATGCTCTACTGAGTGAGCCAGCCAGATGCCCTAAAAATCCATACCAAATTTGTACCATGGTACAAATCATTGTAGACATTTAAAATACTTGAAACTAGGGGCGCCTGGGTGGCGCAGTCGGTTAAGCGTCCGACTTCAGCCAGGTCACGATCTCGCGGTCCGGGAGTTCGAGCCCCGCGTCGGGCTCTGGGCTGATGGCTCAGAGCCTGGAGCCTGTTTCCGATTCTGTGTCTCCCTCTCTCTCTGCCCCTCCCCCGTTCATGCTCTGTCTCTCTCTGTCCCAAAAATAAATAAACGTTGAAAAAAAAAATTTAAAAAAAAAATAAAATACTTGAAACTAAATGAAAATTAATCTACTGCATATCAACATATATATAGGATACAAGAAGACAAGCTGAAAATCAGTGAGCTCAGTATCCAACTTTTTAAGTTAAAAAGAGAATATAGAATAAAATCAAAGAAAGTAAAAAAATAAAATAATAGAGATACATGGAAATTAAGTAAATATAAAGAAAAAAGGAGAGATTAAACAATAAAAGATATAATAAGGAAAACACAACATTAAGCAGAGAAAATAACAGATAATTAAGAACAACCTCATGCTAAGCTGATGTATGGACAGATTCCAAGAAAAATACAAATTACTAAAACTGAATCAAGAAGAAATAAAAAGCTTTAATTGTTCCAAAACCCATACTGAAGCTAAATCAATAGTTCAAAATCTTGGGGCACCTGGGTGGTTCAGTCAGTTAACCATCTGACTCTTGGTTTCGGCTCAGGTCACGATCTCATGGTTTTGTGAGTTTGAGTCCCATGTTGGGCTCTGCATGGACAGTGTGGAGCCTGCTTGGGATTCTCTGTCTCCCTTTCTCTGTCCCTTCCCCACTCATGTGGTCTCTGTCTCTCTATAAAAATAAATAAATAAACTTAAAAAAAAATAGTTCAAAATCTTACTATAAAGTAAACAGCAGTTTTAATAAACTAGTTTTCCCAAACTGGATCAATCTAATTTTATATAAACTCTTCTAGAGAATAGGAAAAAAAAAAAAAAAAGAAAGAAAGAATCATCTTCCACTCATTTCATAAAGTTAATATAGACTTGATATATTGAAATTCAGACAAAGTAAGTATGAAAAGGGAATACTGATTATAAGCATGCTTGAAAATATTTTTTAAAAATTAGAAAATCTAGCAACATATTTAAAAAGGTAATACAGTATGTCTTGGCTTATTCTAGGAAGGCAGGATCACTTCAACACAAAAGATACCTTAATGTAATTAAACACAGGAACAAATTAAAGAATAAGAACCATATGATTATTTCAATAAATACAGAAAATGAATTATAATTCCATATCCAGTGATAATTAAAAAAAAATTTTATTTAGGAAAAAAGGAGAATGTTCTTATTCTAAGATAAGAAAAAGACTTAAAAGATAAAGACTAAAAAGGAATGAATAAAGCTGTCAATATTGTAGGTGGTATGCTTCATTACATAGAAAATTCTACAGAATCAAAGACAGTTCATTAAAATTAATAAGGAGCACCTGGCTGGCTTTTTGGTTAAACATCTGACTCTTGATTTGGGCTCAGGTCATGATCTCATGGTCATAGGATAGAGCCCCATGTTGGGCTCTGTGCTGGGCATGGAGCCCACTTGGGATTCTCTCTCTTTCTCTCTCTGCCCCTTCCCAACTCTCACACATGCACTCTTTCTCTCTGTCCCTTTGTCTCTCTCTCTCTCTCTCTCTCTCTCTCTCTCTCACACACACACACACAAATATTAATAAGAGAGTTTTGCAAGGTTGCTAGATATAAGATAAATATGTAAAACTCAATTGCATTTTTATTAATAGCTAGTAAAAAATATAACAAGGAAAAATCATAGCAACTAAAAAATACAAGGAAAATAATAAATCTAACAAATAAAAGCCATCCCTTCAAGGAGAGCTTTTAAACTATTGAAAGACATAAACAAACAAAATCTAAATAAATGAAGGAATATACTATGTACATGAATAGAAATATTCAGTACAGTTAAAATTCTATCAAATTAATCTACAAACAGGATACAATTTTAATTTAAAAAATCCCAAGTGGGCTTTCCAAATAACTTGAAAACCTGATTCTAAAATTTTATACAAAAGCAAAAGCCAAGAATAAAGAATAGTTCAAAACACCAATAAATAAGAACACAATGAGACAATATGTTCTACCATATATGAAGACACTATGAAACCACAGCAATTAAAACTGTTATTGACACAAGGATAGACAAAGAGCACTGGAGCACAATAAAAAGTGCAGAAACAGACTCACACATATTCAGGAGTAATATCTGACAATACAGTTTGGAGATCAATAGGAAAAAAGTGTATTATTCACTAATGAGTCTGGGACACTTGGTTGTCCATATGGAAAAAAAAGTCCAAGAAATTTCTACATCATACTAGCTATAAAAATAAAATCCAAATAGTTCTAGGGCTTAAAATGAAGTTGGGAAGTCTGCAGAGTAGGAAGCACCAGGAATCTGTCTCCCTACCATGACAACAATTACACTGACAGAATCTACCTGATAGAACTATTGGAACTCTGGAAGGCTTACAACTTCTGGGGGGAGGCATGAACGGTAGATCGTGGTTAATTTTAGTCAATTTCAACTCTTAACTCAGCAGCGGCTACTGATCCTCCTCCCCTCAGCCCTATGGCAGGCAGTTAATGCACATTACACACAGCTTACAGAAGTCAGGGTAGTCAGTAAGGACCCTGTCCTCCAAAATTTGGGGATTTGTGTTCCAATTGCTGATTGCTGCTTCTTATCACAAAGGTACAGACACAGAGTTGTATTCTCCCCCGTTGCTGACTGCCACTTCCTTCTCGGTGAAGTGACTTCCAGGAGATTTAATGGGCCAGTACCTTTTTGGCAGGGGTGGGGGTGGGGTGGGGGGGTGGGAAGGGGGAAAGGGGGAGCGGGGGAGAGGGAGAAGGAAAGACAGAGAGAGAGACAGAGAGAGAGAATCTTAAGCAGGCTCCATGCTTAGTGCAGAGCCTGGCATGGGGCTCAATCCCGTGACCCTGGGATCAAGACCTGAGCCAAAACAAGAATCAGATGCTCAACCAACTGAGCCACCCAGATGTCCCAAGGGCCAGTCCCTTTTTTCCCGTCTTCAGTTTTCACTTTTTCCTCTTTTGGAAGTCAGACATTAAAGATTAGGATATTCAAAGGTAACTGCATATACAGGGAAAATAAAAAACTCACCACACATGCCCACAGAATGGCAGAGGCTCAAAAAAGACCTGAGAATGTCTTAACTTTATACCTCAGGCTGATTGTCAGCATAAAGACATATATTTCATCCTATAATGATGAAAACAAACAAACAAATCCCAAACACAGGAAACCCTGGGGAAGGAAGAGAATCTGACTTTCCTATTTTTTTTTCATAGTGCTTGCTATTTATTGAAAAGAATGTAAATGTTTTTTCCAGGTGGTACTGAGGAGATGGGCAGAGTGCTTGTTTTGTTTGTTTTGTTTTTAGCATTTTTATTCACATGCACACATCTGTGGGAATGCTGCAGTTTTGAAAGAAAAAGGCCAGTTGTGCAAAACTGATGCATAGGAGAAAAGAAATGTCAACAATTTAGCTCCCAGGCACACTAGGCCCCTACAGCAATCTGGTGGGGCAGGGGAGGATTCTGGGAGTAGATAGGGAACTAACCAAGTTGAAAGTAACTTTCTTATTTTTTATCACATTATTGGATTCTCTTTTTTTTTTTTTTTAATTTTTTTTTTCAACGTTTATTTATTTTTGGGACAGAGAGAGACAGAGCATGAACGGGGGAGGGGCAGAGAGAGAGGGAGACACAGAATCGGAAACAGGCTCCAGGCTCTGAGCCATCAGCCCAGAGCCTGACGCGGGGCTCGAACTCCCGGACCGCGAGATCGTGACCTGGCTGAAGTCGGACGCTTAACCGACTGCGCCACCCAGGCGCCCCCACATTATTGGATTCAAATGTCCAGTCTTACAAATCACAAGGCATACAAAGAAACAGGAAGATATCACCCATTCAAAAGAAAAGAAAAAGGTAAATAGAAACCATCCCAGAGAAAGACCAGATGGTGAACCTACTAAACAAACATCTTATTAGAATGACTGTCTTAAAGATGCTCAAAAAAACTAAATGAAAATGCAGAAAGTCAAGAAAACACTGAACAGAAATGGAAATATCAATAAAGAAATAGACATAAAAGAAGCCAAAAAGAAATTCTAGAGCTGAAAAGTACAATAACTGAACTGAAGAACTCACAAGAACAATTCATAGGGATATTTGAGCACACAAAGGAAATGATGAGCTGCTGGAGACAGGGAAATTGAAATTATCAGGGTTGCAGAAAAGACGGAAAAAGGATTGAAGAAAAATGAACAGAGCCTAAGGGAAACACAGGACACCATCAAGCAGACCAACATACACATTGTTAGAGTATGAAAAGGAGAGGAAAGAGGTACAGAGACTTTTTTGAAGAAACAATGCCCTAAACTTCCCAAAATTGCTAAAGGACATGAATATAAACATTTAAAGGCTCAACTAACTCCAAGCAGGAGACCCACACTGAGACATATTATAACCAAATTGCTGAAAGACAAAGACAAAGATAGAATTCTGAAAGCAGCGAAAGAGAACTGATATTACGTACAGGGAATCCTCAATAAGATTGGCAGCAGATTACTCATGAGAAACTTTGGAGGCCAGAATACACTGGGCTGATATATTCAAAGTGCTTTTTAAAAAATCTGTCAACCAAGAATCCTATGTTTGGCAAAAATGTCCTTCAAAAGTGAGAGAGAAATTAAGACATCTCAAATAAACAAAAGCTGAGAAAATTTGTTACCACCAGACTTGCCCTGCAAGAAATGTGAAAGGGACTCCCATGGGTTGAAATGAAAGCACACTGGACAGTAACTCAAAACCATCTGAAGAAATAAAATTCTCAGTAAAGGTAAATACTTGGGCAATTATAAAAGCTAGTATTATTAAAACAACATTCTCTAATGTTGTTTCTTTGTTTTCTACATGATCTAGGTACCAATATATTAAAAAAATACAATTACTAACCTAAAAATTAGTATTATGACTTTTGTTTATAATTTCACATTTTGTTTTCTACACAATTTAAGGCACTAATACATTTTTTAATTGAAGTATAGTTGATACACAATGTTACAATAGTTTCAGGTGTACAATACAGTGATTCCACAAGTTTATACATTATGCTATGTTCACAAGTGTAGCTTCCATCAGTCACTATATAACCCTATTACAATACCATTGACTATATTCCCTGTGCTGTACCTTTATCCCCATGACTTATTTATTCCATAACTGGAAACCTGTATCTCCTACTCCCCTTCACCCATTTTGCTCATTCTCCCACACCGCCCTTTTATCTGGCAAGCATCAGTTTGTTCTCTGTAGTTATGACTCTGTTTCAGCTTTTTGTTTTGTTTTTTTGGATTCCACATAAAAGTGAAACCATATGATATATGTTTTTCAGTCTGACTTATTTCATTTAGCATAATACCTTCTAGGTCCACTCATATTGTCACAAATGACAAGAGCACATCTTTCTTATGGATAATAATATTTCTGTGTGTGTGTGTTTGAAATATACATACAGAATATGCATATTTTGAATTAAGTTTTCATTTTCTTTGGGTAAATACCCAGTAGTGGAATTACTGGATCATGTTCTATTTCTATTTTTAATTTTTTGAGGAACCTCCATACTGTATTCTACAGTGGCTACACCATTTTACATTCCCACCAACTGTGAGGATTCCTTTTTCTGCACATTTTGGCCAACACTTGTTATCTCTTGTCTTCTTTATTCTAGCCATTCTGACAAGTGTAAGGTTACATCTCATTGTGGTTTTGATTTGCATTTCCTAATGATTAATGATGTTGAGCATCTTTCCATGTGATTGTTGGCCATCTGTATGTCTTCTTTGGGGACTAATGCATTTTTAAAAATAACGATTAGTTTATGTTTTGTACACATAATGTATAAAGATGTAATTGTGTGACGTCAGTAACTAAAAGGGGTGCATATAGAGCTAAAAAGGAGCAGAGTTTTTATAGGTTATTGAAATTTAACTGATATAATTTCCAATTAGAGTACAGTAACTTTAGGATAGTAAATGTAATCCTCATGGTAACCACAAAGAAAATAGTTCTAGAATGTCTTAGTTCAGGCTGCTATAACAAAACACCACAGACTGGGTAGTTGATAACGAAATTTAGTTCTTAGTTCCGGAGGCTAGAGGACCAAGATTAGGGTGCCAGAATGGTCAGGTGAGGACCTTCTTCCAAGTCGAAGAGTCCGCATTGAATCCTGGCACGGTGGGAGGGGCTAGGGAACCCTGTGGCGCTTTTTTAAAGAGAGGGCTGTTCATCCCATTCATCTTATTCAGAGCATTTCACTCTCATGACCTAAGCATCTTCCAATGCCCCCACTTCCTGTACTATCACATTTGACATGAATTTTGGCGGGATACCAATATTCAAGCCATAGTGTATGCTATACACAAAACATAAATGATAAGGGAATTAAAATGTTACACTACAGGAGCATGTGGATGGCTCAGTCAGTTAAGCATCCGACTCTTGGTTTCTGCTCTGGTCATGATCTCACAGTTCATTAGATCAAGCCCAACATTGGACTCCACACTGATAGCATGGAGCCTGCTTGGGATTCTCTCTCTCTCTTTCTCTCTCTCCCCCCACCCCCCCCATTCTCACACAGGTGCACATGTACATGCGCGCTCTCTCTCTCTCAAAATAAATAAATTTTTAAAAAGTTACACTACAAAAAAATTATGAGAAAATTAGTAAATTTATGTTTATAAAAAACATCTGTGTTTTACATATTCTTTTGTACAGATATTTTTCATAAAATTTTATGTAAAAGAGGAAAAGCCTCTAAATTTAAAAACACCCCACCTTTCTTTTATGACCAAAATTTTCTCACAGTAGACCATTTTCCTGATGATCACAGGTTCCATTTAGAGTCTAGTCACTGGTTCTAAAGATAGTAAAGACTACAGAGTTTGAAACAGAGCAAAGATACAACCCAGGAGTCATCAAGACAAGGTGTAAGCGGATACAAAGTATAAAAAATACATATCTTTCGGAAAATGTATTTGAGAAAAGATGTCAGGAAGGCAAATTAGCAAAATGAGATGGGAGAGTCTGTAGGGGAAGTATATGTATGACTCATTAGAAATTTTATTTTGTTTCAGAAGGAATAGATACATACAGAATGAGGCGAGTAAAAAGGCACAAATAGTCTCATTTTAAGAAAAATAGAATACAACCAACTGGAAAAGAAAGAAAAGGAAGTAACTATACTCAAGATCATTTATAATCTTGCCTCAAAAAACAAAAACAGAAACCTAATGCTTTTTCAACAGACATTCCCTATACTTACTGCAAATATTATTTCTCTAAAGCATCAGTGTACTGACAGTTTCTGTTACACGGTAGAAAAACCAAATTCCCATGTGAACTCCCAAGTTTTAAGCAACTGTAATTAACAAAAACAAATTTTAAAGAATGCACTTTTGTTTTGCTTCTGGTAGTACTTAAATTCTAAGCTCAACATTGAAAGACTGCTTTCCGAGCTGCTGCCTCTGATAGCCATCTGTATCTTTTATTTTCCACACTAGTACATTCTTCGCCTTCTTTTCTAGTCCAAAGCGATTAAGTTTATACAGCATTGATTTCTTATACCAGCTTAAGCCTAGACGGGCTTGACATGGCACCTTTTTGGCATACTATTTTAGTTCCTGGCCTTCATCAAGTGGACTGGGGAAGCAAACAACCCTGAACTTAAACCTTAGATCTATAATTTATAAATTATGGGACCTCTGGCACATTCCTCATGCTGAGTCTCGGATTCCTTACATATTAAAATGAGAATAATGTCTACCTCTGAAAAATGGACTTTTAAATGCTTACATTTATTGAAACTTCTGGTTCGGTGTAGATTTAGGTATAGGTGTTGGGATTCTCAGTTCTACTCACAGACCTGCTTCTCAGTTGTATCTCTGGATATGATCCTCAAATAACATCCCCAATTCTTGGTTAGTAGAGCTGCTTTTTTTGCTTTGTAACTTCCATAGTCCTATTAGAACCTAACAGGTCACTGATCACTCAGATAAAAAGATTAGCTGTGATATGGTCCTATAGTGTACTTCTCTCAATTTTAGGGATCCTGTACACATTTTGCAAATTCTCTCTTGCCTTTTTCTTGGAAATAACTATATTTTCCAATTCTGGGGAGTCTACCTTTGGCCTTGACCTAGTGCTTTCTAACTTGTCTGAAATATATTTAGCCAGATGATAAGGTCAGTTCATTGTCTTAAGAAAAATAATAAAGCTATCGTCTGAGTTTTTAAAAGCTGAGTTTTAAAAGCTATCACCTGAGCCTGTTTTCTCTCTACCCTCACACCATGCCCCATTATCTTATAAAACATTCCACAGCATTATGCTGTAGAAAATCAATTAGAAGGCAACCCGAGGTTCTAATTTCCTCTAACTTACTAAATATATGATTTTTGCCAAGTCATTTAACTTATCTGAGACTCAGTTTTTTTATTTGCAAAAGAGGGATTATGTCTACTCAGAGGCTAAGGAGCAAAGGCAATAACGCAGGTGATGGGCATTAAGGAGGGCACTTGTGATGAGCACTGGGTGCTGTTAAGTGATGAATCACTGAATGCTATTCCTGAAACCAATATTGCACTGCATGCTAACTAAAATTTTAAAAAATAATGATGCAGGTGACTGTGCCTTAAACACTGTAGTTCTATACAATGCAGCAGATATTTTCAACTCCTAAGAGGCAGTATAGCATGCTGGTGAAGATAAAAAGAATTTGAAGTCAAACCGCCAGAGTTGGAATCCTGGCTTCATCACTTACCTTTAATATGTAAAATGAGGATTACAGTACCTACCTCATATGATATTAGCTCAGTGACATTAACTATTAATGTTATTTTTAAATGCCTACTCAGTGTTAGGTATTACACTAGGTGCTGGTAATAAAATGAAATCAGGACAGACATGGCTAACACCTTCGCCAAAAAACCTCTATTTCTTACTCCACGTTACTACATTTTTCTAAGTCATTTACATCACACATACTTTATTTCTTGAAGTTTATTTATTATTTATTTTGAAAGAGAGAGACAGAGACAGACAGCATGCGCACACAAGTTGGTGGGGGCGGGGGGGCGGGGAGGAGGCAAAGAGAGAAGAGAGAACTCCAAGCAGGCTCCATGCTGTCAATGTGAAGCTGGATGTGGAGCTCAAAGTCACAAACTGTGAGATCATGACCGGAGCCAAAACCAAGAGTCGATGCTTAACCAACTACCATCCAGGCACCCCACGTCATATATACTTCATAGCAAAGAAAAATCTGAGTACTAAAGCATTTCCATAGAGGATCAAGACTGCACAATTCCAATATTTCTTTTCTGTGAAAATTTCCAGTGACCACACTTTAGTATAATACTTTAGTATTTCTTTTCCTAATTCATCACTTGAGTTGAGAGTCTCTTGATGACTTCTGGGTAAACCGTCTGGGACATGTTCCCATCAAATATAAATTATCCAGTGCTTGTCAATCACCTGAAATGCTAATTAAAAGGCAGATTCCTAGACTTCATATCAGCTATTGATTGAAAAACTCTGGCTAATTTGCAATGACATGGATGGAAACAGTATAATGCTAAGAGAAATAAGTCAATCAGAGAAAAACAAATACCATATGATTTCATTCATATGTGGAATTTAAGAAACAAAACAAATGAGGAAAGGGAAAAAAGAGAGGCAAACCAAGAAAGAGACTCTTAACTATAGAGAACAGACTGATGGTTATCAGAGGGAGGTGGGTGGGGGGCATGGGTTAAACAGGTGATGGGGATGAAGGAGTGCATTTGTTGTAATGAGCACTGGGTGATGTATACAAGTGCTGAATCATTATATTGTACACCTGAAACTAATATAACACTGTATGTTAACGAGACTTAAAATTAAAACTTTAAAAAAATAAAAAAAAATAATTAAAAAAGAGAAAAACTCTTGCTAGAAGATGTAGAAATATGCATTTCTAACAATTTCCCAATGTGATTTTTATGCAAATCCCATTTGAGAAACATTTCCAAGAGGAAAAAACCTCCACCATATAAGAAATCTGAAACCAAAGAAAATACTGAAGAATAATGATCCAAAGCTTCACTAAGAAGAACTTTAATGCTCAGAATAAATTTCCACATGCCTGTCTCTTAACATGGTTGAGTCAACAATGCACAGAGATCAAGATCAAAACTGAGTTGAACATCCACACCTGAACCATGAGTGTTCAAGAAATTCCTAGTCTAGCGGCGCCTGGGCGGGTCAGTCGAGGGACCCACTGTTGATTTAGGCTCAGGTCATAATACCACAGTGAGTTCGAGCCCCACATGGGTCTCTGCACTGGCAGCTCAGAGCCTGCTTGGGATTCTCTCTCACTCCCCCTTTCTCTGCCCGCCCCCCCACTCTTTCTCTCTCTCAAAATAAATAAACTTTTAAAAAAAGAAAAAAAGAAAAGAAATTCCTACTCTAGGCCAAGGAAAAGTTAGGGGGACAGTGAAAACGCTTACTCATAATCTCCTAAGAAGCAAAGAAAACAGTGTTATTACAATACTCACACTTACTGAGGTTTGGTAATCTCAGAAAATGCAACTGCTTTCTCTTAAATTCATACAACTAGAGCCAGACCTCCCTGCCCTAGCTCCCCACACCTACCACAAACGTTGCCTACTGGGAGTTAAGTTGGCCCTGTGAACAACCAGGCAAGGAGAAATACGGTCTTTTGATAAAAGTAAGCCCTCCCAAAATTTAAATTTATACCTCCTGGTCCGATGGACAGTTAATAGAAGAGTCCTCACTGAGATACAGAAGAGATCCAGGAGCTCCAAACTCCTAGAGGATGTGTGTAAACTTTCCAAATAACAAAGCTAATGAACAAAATATTTCTCTACCCACCGAGGAACAGTGGCCTGAGATCTGCTCTGGGTCAGAAAACAAAATGCCCTGAAAGGCTTTGGTTCCTAAGATGGTAGTGAGGTTAGCACTGTGACTGGAAGAAAACCCGAGCCGAGGGCACAAAAAGACGCCCAATCTGCCCACACTCTCCGTCCTGAACCAAGTCTGGAGCAGCAGAGCGGGGCGGGGCCGCGATTTCTCCTGCATCACTGCGTTCTCTCTTCCCCGCCTGCGTGAGCGCCGCCCACCCACTCGCGGCGTGAACCCACTGGGCCTAGCCTCTCCTTCCCCCTCCCCTCGGCCTGGTGCTGAATCATGAGCCCAATATCTCCAAAAGGTAAAATCAAAGAACAATGCCACACTTAGGGCTGGCCTGAATGGGGTGCCGGATTGGGGTAGAGCAGAGGCTGGAAACCACAACTTTGCTTCCTTTCTTCCCCAATTCCCCTCCGAGCCCCAAATTAAAACAAGTACTGCAGCGGTGGGGGACTCCCAGGCGGGCGCCCCTTCCTCTGGGTTGCTCAGGTCTGCAACGCTCCCGCCGGGCTGGGCGCGCTCTGCCTCATTGTTCCAGCATGCCGCCCGCTCGGGAGCCCGCGCCCTGCCAGGCGGAAGGGCTCAAAGCTCCCGAGGAAGGGGCCGGGGCTTAGGGATCCTCACCCCCTCGCCCCTCTCGGCCGGGTAACAGCCCCTGCCTACTCTCATCGCCTTTCTGCCAAAGGATCGCTAAAGCGGAACCGACGAGTCCCAGGGAGGCGACGTGCGGGTGCTGTCCAAATGCTGCGAGGAGGAGGACTGGGGGTGGGGGAGAGACAGGGGGCTCCGGCCTGCGGACAGCTGCAGCCCTCGCCCCACAGCGCGATTCTGCTTACACGGGTACCACTCGGCCATGGTCTCTCCGGCCCTACAGGGAGCAGCTCGGTTGTGGCCCGTCTCCCAGCCCTTGGCCCTCTCGTCCCCAGAAGCAGAAACCAGAGGGCCAGTCCCCGCGCAGGCTGCAGAAGTCACCATATGTTACTCACCCCAACTGTTCCTGTCCCTGCGGTTCTTGGCCATGGTGGTCCGGGGACTGGTGGCGGTGAGGCGCTGTCACTGTGCTGGCTCTTCTCCCGGGCCGCAGGTTGCTGGCGGTGGGAGGCTCCGTGCCCGCGCTGGGCGCAGTTCTCTCAGACTCTGAGGATGTTGCTGTGGCGCTGGTGGGAAGGAGCTGGGAGGAGAAGGGAGGAGAAAGCTGGTGAACCGAGCTCAGCATCACAAGCCCGAGTTCACACAAATACCAGCGTCACACCCTCCCTACCTCAGCCCACCCCCGGAGCTCGAAGACAGGGACAGACGATGTACTGCAACATCTTTCACGGAGAACACACACACACACACACACACACACACACACACACACACACAAATAAACAGTACCCCCCTCACACACACTCTCAAAGAATTTAACAGCATTAGCCAGTCACAGAATTACTAATATACTGCATTATTCTGGATGTTCAGATACCCGTTTCCTATAACAGTTACAAATTAGTACCAATATGCAGACAACATTTATATAGCCAAAGAAGTCAAAATAATCTGCACTTATCTACCAGGCACCATTTTTCCCCATTTTAAAAGCAAGGTCATGTTGGTAAAGAGGATATCATGCATTTTTTGACCTGTATACTGAACAGGCCTGACTTTTAAAATTAGGATAGAAAAATTTAGATCAAGATTGAGATAAATGAAAGCTGGAAATTCATCATTATCTGTAAGTAACTCAATGTCTAATGGGCAAAAATGCCCACTAGATTTGCAGAGAAAACCTCTGGAGTTACACTGGCAAATATTTTAGGTAAAATCGTATTACATAGTCTGGGTGAGCCTTGGCATCCACAAAGGTTGCAGACAATTTTGAATACAAAGCAAAAGGCAAAGACACTGATTTCTTCCTCTCTGCCTACAAACTCAGCTTTCAATATTCTAGAAGCAGTCCTTTATGGTACTTGACCCTCAAGATACCATTAACCCATTCCTTACAGTTTTCTTCTGCATTTGGTTGTTGCCCACACTCTACAGATGCGTTCTGCCTATGAGATTATTGCTAGCCTCTTAATTACCACGTCTTTGGTCTCTTCACCATAAGCAACTCTTCACTCTATGTTCACTCAATGTAATTTGCTACAATGGCTTCAGACAGGACCTTCATCCTGATAATTTCCAAATCTGTGCTTCTAGTTTCATGCTCTCTTAAAGAGAGAAAAATCGTCTTACGAGAACCAAATTTATAACTGCCCAAGGTCATCTTCATTTTGTTTTCCTACTAACACTTCAAAATCAACATATCAAAAACCAAATTATCTCACCCACCACTGCCATATCTTATGCATTCTGTATTTCGGTTAATGGCTCTAGTGACCTCAGAGCTAGGAACACTGTAAACCAAGTTTACATTATAGTTTTAAAAGGGACGTCAGGGGGATCTGGGTGGCTCAGTCGATTAAGCATCCAGCTCTTGATTTTGGCTCAAGTCATGATCTCACAGTTAGTGAGATAGAGCCACAATTCAGGCTGTGCTGACTGCTTGGGATTCTCTCGTGCCCTCCCACCCACCTCAAAACAAACAAACTTAAAAAAATAATAAATGAAGGGGGCTGTGTTCAATAGAGTTGCATTTCCCAAACACTAATGAAACAACATAGGAAGACAGGAATTATCTCACGCCTGTATCTACAAACCAAATTCATGGATTAAAAAGAAGTGTGTTCTGCTTTTCTTGTATATCTTAATTCTCAGCTCACACTCCAGCCCGATAATTACTTTCAGGTAAATCTCATTAAAAAGAGTACAGTAGAGTCCACAGTCACACAGACACACAAAGATACACATAAGAGAAGGAGGAGAAAGCAGAGAGTGACTGCATTTGAGTACAAGATTTCTTTTTGGGACAATTAAAATATTTTAAAATGCGAAACTTAACAGAAGACCATGTGGGAGGGAAGGGGAAAAAAGTTACAAACAGAGAGGGAGGGAGGCAAACCATAAGATACTCTTAAATACAGAGAACAAACTGAGGGTTTAAGGGGGGTGGTGGGGAGGGGAAAGTGGGTGATGGGCCTGGAGGAGGGCACTTGTTGGGATGAGCACTGGGTGTTGTATAGAAGCCAATGTGACAAATTATATTAAAAATATTTTAAAATGTTTTAAATCAGTTCTGTACAACTTTGTGGATATACTAAAAATCACTGAATTATACAATTTAAGTTGGTGAATTATATGGTATGGTATTACACATCATTTGGCTGCTTTTAAAAAGTCAAGGTTAAGTTTATTTTAAATTGGAAAAAGATATTTGTACATTTAGTACTCTAGAACCCTTCTCATCCTGACCCCTCTGGGATGTTACTCTGTACACTATTCCCTCCCTCCTATATCCTCAATGATTTTTTTCCTAGTTGTTCCTTCACCATGCTCATTTCCCCCAATCATAAGAAAAGGGCTCTCTCAACCTTGCCATTTGCAACAACATGGATGGACTTAGAGGGTATAATGCTAAGTGAAATAAGCCAGACAGAGAAAGACAAATACCATATGACTCCACTCAGATGTGGAATTTAAGAAAAAGCAAATGAACAAAAAAGATTAAAAACAAAAAAAAACAGACTCAAATACAGAGAACAACTGGTGGTTGCCAGAGGGGAGGTGAGAGGGGGATGGGTGAAATAAATAAAGGGGGATCAAGGGCACCCTTATCTTGTTGAGCACTGAGAAATGCATGAAAGTGTCCAATTATTACATTGTATACCCGAAACTAATATAACAGTGTGTGTTAATTATACTTCAATAAAAAAATAGTAAAATAAAATGTAACCTCCTTAAGAAAGAAAAGGGCTCTCTCAATCAGGAGTTTCTCAATAGCGGATGCTACAACTCACTCCTTCCCTCTACAGCTAGCAATCTTGGAAACATACTTATATCAGTTAGAATGCTTTTGGCTGTAACTCAAAAGAGCTTAAACCAAAAGGACATTTAGTGTCACATAATTTTTTAAGGTAAGTTGGTTCTGTGAGGAAAGTTCAGCAGCTCAACTTTATCATTGACATGTTAGGATATAGATGTGGCTGCTGCAGAAAATTACAGTGGCTTAAGACATATTCATTTCTTTCTCATGATATAATCTTAGCATAAACCCTCCAGGGTTCATATTAATGATGGCTCTGAAATATCAAGAAACCTAAGCTTGGACTTCCATGGTATAATCCAAGATGGTTGCTTGGGCATTTGCATCTTCATTCCAGCCAAATAGAGGAGAAGAAAGGAAAGAAGGGCATATATCCATTCTAAGAGTACAACCCAGAAGTGGCACATATCACCTCTACTCAAGTACCATTGACCAGTACATGTCCTACCTATTTGACAAACACATTATGTATATGTGTATCCAACTAAAATTTAGGAGATCTAATGCTAACGAAAGAAAGGAGGGCACCTGGCTGGCTCAGTTGGAAGAACATGTGACTCTTGCTCTCAGGGTCATGAGTCTGAGCCCCATGTTGCATGTAGAGATTACTTAAATAAAAAAAATTTTTTAAAGAAGGAAATGGATACTGGAGAATACCAGCAGACTTCACCACTAGGACCAAGGTTGCACTTTACCATCCTTAATATGTGGACTTATTTTCTAATGTGGGCTCCTATCATGGTCCCAAAATGGCATCTGCCATTCCAGTCATTAGAAGTGGGTAGCCATGTCTAGAAACAGAAAAAGGTATGTCTGTGCCTTGTGTACCTTGTTAAAAGCACTCCCATAGACTTTTTCTATGTGTTATTATCTAGAATTGTCAAGCCTAAGCCATCCCTTTAGTAACAGAAGTGAGGCTAGGCCAATCAAGATTTATCCCCTAGCATAGGGAGAGTCTCAGTCTCATCTGACAGACATAGCAACACAGGAAAGGTCAACAAAATTGTGGTTCTGATAATGAGAATAGAAGATAGCACAAGTCCCAAGGTGATAATGACAGCTTTCATTTTCCCCTTATCCTCCACTAGTATCTTCTCTGATGGGATGACCCAAAACTTATTTCCATGGGGCCAAATCTTTAGTGGCCTTATCTTTACTGGGGTGTTGCAGTTTATCATTGTTCAGTAATACTGGACATGTGAATACCAAGAGGTATCTTAGTGCACACGTAGGGTCCTAGACACAGTCCTTCTATTCTCTTTGTGGGGCAACAAGCAATTCCCCTTGGTAATGAGGACCAATCACTCCAACCAGTACAATGATCCCCTCTCTAACCTTTGCCTCCATAGTCCAAAGACCTCATATTGGCCAGGTGACAGTATCAGTTTCCTCTTTAATGAAATTGTGACTAAGTTATCTAGGGACAGTATCTCTCCTTTGGGCACCAGAGCCTTCAGATCCACCAAGCCCAATGTTTTAAAGACAAAGTTGTAGAGACAAAAATTCTTCAAGTGAATTGTTAGTAGTAGGAAGAGCCACCACTCCACTCCTTGGTTCCTAGACCCACACATTCTGCACGTGGGTTAGATGGCAACATAAATTGGCTATAGGTTAAGTCCTATCCCATATCCTCACTGGGTTATCTCCCAGTCAGTATCACAACCAATCCTTCAGCAGGCCTTTCCTCTCTTCCCTTAAACTGCTGCTTCTAAGTGATGGGTTTAAGGTAAGATCAATTAATTCAGTGGTTATGACTTCATTGACATACTTCCCTCAAAATAAAATGAGTTTCTTGCTTAAATTTAATGTTGTACTACATGGTGATGAAATAAGGCATTCTATAAATGCTTGGATTATGGTACTTGTAAAAAATCTTTCCAGGCAGGGAAGGTAAACCTGTATTTGGAATATGTACTATTTCCATGAGGATGAATCCCTCTTCTCTCCATAATGGAAAGGATCTAGTATAATAAACTGCCACCAGGTGGTTGACTGGTCTAGGGAATACTACCATACTGGGGTCTCTGCAATGGCCTCTGTTATAAGCAGGTTAAATGCTCCAAAGTGGCAGTAACTGTATTATCCTCCGGCCACCCCAGTACATTATCCTTGGCAAGTAGAAGTCCATGTTGTTGAACCCACGTTTGCCGTCATTCCTTTTTTACATAGGACCACTGAACTACCACTGGGTGACCAGGTAGAGGCTGACATCCATAGGACAGATCTCTTGTAAACCTGATTATTGAAATGAATGCCCTCTTGTGGGCAGTTATGTGGTTCACAGATATTTTCACATTCTGGGCCCACTTTGAGAATCCATCTGTATTACCTCTCCTACTGACTCCCTTATCTCAGATATTCTTCTTTCCAAGTTATTGGCCCACCTACTAGCCACTGTACATAAATACAGATCTATACCTCAGGCCAGCTCTCCTTCCTAACAAAGAGGGCAACCAGATGTTCTATTTAAAGTTATGCCCACAGGGAGAATTTCTCTTCCTCTGTATTTTTCAAGACCACCCCATTACAGATAGGGGCATAATTCAGAGGCTATGTGCTTCCAGTTGGATATAATGCACAACATTAATAAACCAAGCCCAAGTTTTTCCTTCCTCTGTTAAATGACCACAAGCCCATAGATAAAGTTTAAAAAAAAAAAAAGTGGCAAAGAAGTAGGGGCAGGTACAGAGGAAATCTGTCCATGTAATTTACTTGTGCCTTCTATACCAGCTCCGGCCACCCCAGTACATATACCTTTCCATTTGACAATGAATTCTGCTGCCCATGTTCAATTTATGATTCAGTAAATTAGGTAACACCAAGTTCTAAAGAGCAGTTCACATCACACAGTCCCTTAGTATGCCAGAGTGAGGTGTTTAGTTTCTGCCAAGGCCTCATAGCAGGCCAAGAGTTACCTTTCAAATGGAGAATAGTTGCCAAGAGATGAGAGCATGTTCTTATTCCAAACCTTATCCATGCTGCTTGTGCCACAACTTGGACCATCTGTGGGGCATTCTGTTTCTCCAAGTCATATGAAAAACTGGCAGTCATATAGGTTACATGATAAATGGATCAGAGAGCAGTACATGCAGTATGGTGATTCCAAAATCCAAACAGGCCAACTAAGACTGGGCATTGTTTTTTGAGGTGGAGCACAATAATGCCACTGAACTCTTAGAAATTTCACTGTGGCACAGGTCTCTAACCTGGATGTATTTCTTATCCTCTGATAGAAGGGTCTTTTTAAGGTATCTAGGGCAGTTGCTACTTCCAGTTCCTCTATCTGGTTTGCACCATGTCATTAAGGTAATAGACTAGCAGGATGTTCTAATGGATATCAAGGAAACAAAGGTCCCTCTGGAATGATATATTACAACTGACGTGTTTACATAGCTTTGATGTAAGACAATGACAATGCTATCCCGGCTATATGAAGGCAAACTGCTTCTGATTATTTCTTTTGAAGGGAATTGAAAAGCACATTCTAGATTTCAAGTCCATAGCTGCATTCTAGGTGCCAAAGCCTATACTGATTTGCTCTAGTAAAAATTCCACATGTGGAAATACAACTATGAGGCTTCTTCCTCAAGGCTCCCCCCTCAAAGGGACTCCATCCAAGCTTGTGAACTAGATTCAGTTGAAAAATATGGGGGTATCTGGGTGGCTCAGTCAATTAAGCATCCTACTCTTGATCTCAGCTCAGGTCATGATCTCATGGTTCATGAGTTGGAGCCCTGTGTTGGGCTACACACTGACAGTGAGGAGCCTGCTTGGGATTCTCTTTCCCTCTCTCTGTCCTTCCCCCACTCGCACTCTCTCTCTCAAAATAAATAAACTTAAAAAAAAAAAGAATTGGGTGATATGTATTGAATCACCATACCAGTGACTTGAGTTACGTTTCTGCTCATCAGACCTAGAATTTTTCTGCTTACATATGGCAAGCAGTACTTAAGTAGACTGTTAATTTCATTCATTCCTAAACACGGATGATCATACACCACCATCAAAGATCCTTGGTTTCAAACACTCTGATTATCACTTCTTCCTGAGGGTTATCATGATAATTGCGCTGAACAAGTCTTTAACATTTAAGAATCTTCCACCTGGCCTCTACCAGGATCTCAATATTCCCACTGAAATCATGGATCCTGATTTCATTGTGGCATCTCCATTATCATCTCCAGCCAATTAAGACAGCCACCAAAGAATTTTTCAAGGATAGCTGTGACCCTCTACTCAATGCCTTGATAAAGGTAAATTTTATGGGTCCTTGTAGGGATGGTACAGATAGAACATTACTAAGCAGGATGCACATAAGGGCAAGTCCAACATTCCCATCTCCCTAAATCTTCAGATTTATTCCTCTAAAGTATGCCCTGGAAGTTCTGGCATCTCAGCACATAGATTACCAGCTTCAAGTAACCCATTTAGAAAGACCACCAGCTTCTCAGGTCAACCTGAAACATAGATAAGTATTTGCCAAGATCCTGTAACTCTTCAGTGCACAAGTTTTCTCTTCCAAGAACAGGTCTTGTCCTTCTCCACCAGGGCTGTGCTGAAATCTAACTTTTTTTTAAGGCTTTATTTAAATTCCAGTTAACATACAGTGTCATATTACTTTCAGGTGTACAATACAGTGATTCAATACTTCCCATACAACAGCTGGTACTCATCATGACCAGTGTACTCCTTAATGCGCATCACCTATTTGAAATCTAACTCTTGTTCAAGTTCTCAGCCTCATTTATATCTACCCAAATGCCCCCATTCTATGTCGTGGGGTCCCAACAACTTCTCTACCTGGACTCTTCTCTTAGCATAACAGATCTAAGTCTCACATTCAGTTAACATTGCAACTCTACGGCCTTTACTATTAGGCCGTGGGCTGGATTCTCAGCCATGTTTTCCCTGCAGCTACATGAGAAATAAGGTTTCTTCAAGGCTGTCAAAGAAACTTTTTGATTTTCTACTCGTGCCTTAAGTTTGGAATTCAGGCCATTTGTCTTTTTTCCTCACATATTCTCCCGGAGGCAATCAGAAAAAAATGACACAATGATTTCAGCAATCATCACTATCAAAGGAGCTAAGTGCTAGAGACTGGTCTTCCAATGCTACGGCTTCCATCAGCACTCCATCTCATGCCACTATTGATGGTTATTTCAGCAATTGTGATGCCATTGTTTCACTTTTCATGGCAAGAAGTTTATACAGGTAATCATCAGATATGTGAGTAATACCATCCCACAAAGCAAGGGTTTCTTTCCTGAGGCTACTTCCAATTCCTGTAACTATCAATCAGGGTTCTGGCAAGAAAGAGATAGCACAGAAAGAGAATCTAATGAAAGGACTATTTATAAAAATGAGGACAGGGTTAAAGGAATTAAAGGAACCAATAAGAGATAGTGAAACACCCCGAGACTAGCCACAGTGGAATGCCATTATCATCCTTGTCTTAAAGGGGCAAAGAAAAAAAGAGCTTATTAGAATCCTTTAAGAGTGATACAGCTGTAGGATAAGGCCACAGTCAGGCACTGTGGTTTCTTCTATACATTTGGGGTTCTCAGAACACTAGATTATATAAGGTGCAAGCAAACTTTAGGCATCCCTTCTGAATATTACACTTATTATATTGTGAGGAAATCAATAAGGAACAACACAAGATTATTTATAACTTATAGTTTTTTCTTAGCTATTGAATTTGCAGAAATGACCAAGCTGTCCTGAATACAGGAACCTTACTACCAAATCTCGTAAAAACCTAAAATCCACCCTAGGAATCAAGGTTAATTAAAAACATCATTTTAACATATTGGATGATCAATTCAAGCTGTATTAAAAAGAGATGTGCATTGCCTTCTTCTTTTTTGATTTTTAAAATTTTATTTATTTATTTATTTGTATTTTTAAAGATTGTAGGTAATCTCTACACCCATCGTGGGACTTGAACCTACAACCCCAAGATCAAGAGTCGCATACTCCACTGACAGTGCCAGCCAGGAGCCCCCAACTCTTCTTTACTGAAACTCCCATCATGATGACCTGATACTGATTCTGAATGAGATCCATGTTCTACTGCTATCCAGAGCAAGATAGAATTCTTCTGCTTTGAAAACATGGTTTTTGCCTCAATAGACAACTGACCCTAATTAGTAACAAAAAGAATAGTTTAACTATTTGAAAATATAAATCATAACTGTGGCAGATGTCTTCCAAAATTTAATTAATTTATATCTAACAAACCTATGGGGCAATAAGCTCAATCACACAGGGTTACATTTTGCAACTAGTTTATGCTGGAAGGTTCATCAGGAGATCATATAAGTTAAGCCTATATGTTCCATAGACAAAAACTGTCCTTGTGATCTGTTGTCACACTTGAGAGCTTTAATTAGCTTTTGTGTTTTGGATAGTAATTGGGAAACTTACCTATGTAGAAGTTAAAAAATTTTATGTCCAGTTGAAACCAGAAGCCACAGATTACAATCAGCATTTTACTAAAGAAATTTGACAGAATGGAAAAACACTACAAAGCAGACAGCAAACCATCACAGGTTATTATGTAGATAAGAATAAAACCTGGAAGATATTTGCATTTAAGACATTATGGAGACACAAAGAATATATGATAATGAGGCTGGGATGAAGGGCCTACCAAGCCATATTTTTCCTTATTCCATACCTTGTTATAAAGCTGGGTAGCTTGTAAGAAATTCCTGTTAGCTATAATTTTTTATTATTCTTTATTATCATATTATTTTTTATTACTAAAACTATATGCTTATTTAGGAGGTAAGATTAAATTTACATACCACGTGTTTATTTCATGGAAATTGAATTTGAATTTCTCTACCAATCATGTAATATTTAACCCACCAGCTATGATTTCACTGATCTTGTTTAAATGAACTCAACCACTATTTTTAAATCCTTAAGATTCCTTTGGAGTTAGAATAAAGCAAATGTTTTCCTCTTTGCATCAATTGTGGTACAAGTAATGATTATAGCAGACACATTTTTTAACCACCACATAGAATTTCAACTTTTTCCATGCTATGTACCTCTGGGTTGATGGTCAAAGCATATGGATCTGCCATTGCTGGAAACATAAAACATGTGCATTCCAGAGTCTTGTTGAAGCTTATGACCTCAAACTTTTTATTGCCCAATTCATATCAAACACTGTGTTTCTTTTTTTTTTTTTTAATTTTTTTTTCAACGTTTTTTTATTTATTTTTGGGACAGAGAGAGACAGAGCATGAATGGGGGAGGGGCAGACAGAGAGGGAGACACAGAATCGGAAACAGGCTCCAGGCTCTGAGCCATCAGCCCAGAGCCTGACGCGGGGCTCGAACTCACGGACCGCGAGATCGTGACCTGGCTGAAGTCGGACGCCCAACCGACTGCGCCACCCAGGTGCCCCAAACACTGTGTTTCAAGAATAACATGCTTGAAGGATTATCAGACATTTATCCTTGTTTCAAACTGGGAATTCAAATTTTCCACTTTATGAAGGCCCATGAGGTAAACTTTTCTAAAGTCTTAGTATCAGCACAAGAAGTGCCTCTCTTGACCAATTGCTTCGTGGTGATCTCAAAAACACTATAAAACCCTCTACTTTGGCCAATTTGTTGCATTGTTCTGGTATCCTATTTTTCCTCTCTTTAACATCACACCTATTTCTTCCTTTACTTACTTTTATCTTGTGTTATAATACGTATTTTCTGTGTGCTGCCTCAAATTCTCTGGAATAATGTGAGTATAAATAAGAATAAATTTCAGACTAGAGATAGGATCAACCCTTATAGGGTCAAAGGGAAAAAAAAAGAATCTATGACAGCAAACAAGTACTAGGATACCAATAGAACATTTGAAAAGATTTTGAGTCATTGAAGCCAAAAGTATGTGCCCACCAAAACAAGTGCCAAGAAGCTTTGAAAGAAGGAACTGTTCTTCAACAATTTTTTCAATGCAGCAAACACATAGGCTTTGTCCATAGAGCATGTAAGTCTGAGCTTACTTATACTCCCTAAATAAGTGCCCTTTGTGCATGGAGCACAAGAAAATACATATATTCCTTGTCCTGTTAAGGTGTAAATTTAATTTCTACATTATACAACTAATTACAACGATCAACAAGGAGTATATTGCCCAAGAACAGAATTGAATTGGATGTTCAAAACCACAAGCCAACATCTGTAACTTGCTCTTTTGTGATTTTTCAGTTACTAAATGCACTGGCTGAGTGTTCATCTGGCTTTCCTGTTCAAAACCTCTACTGGATTCTAGGAATGTTTTTACCAGTACACATAAACCTGGCAACTTTATTTCTACCTTCCAAACAACGCTGGAACTAGAACTGCAAAATAGCTTGTGAAATACCAGCCAAATTACTTCCTTGAACTCCTGTTCCATATTCTATGCACTGTGAAGTATTTTACAACTTCTTATATTTGAAAATCCTCTTTGTAATCCCGTGAAATGCCTCATAAACACTTGCTTGGCTGTCAGATGCAAAACCTTATCCTCTTCAAGCTGCAGATAATTATATTGAGATATTGTCAATTACGATGTCTTGTCCCAGATCACTTACTGAGGAAGAAGTAGAGCCAGAATCAGGTCGTGGTCTCTTGATTTTGTTTCAGCTTCTGAAGAACTCCTCATCCAATCTAAGGAGCAATCCCCGCGGCAAGGCACTGCGTGTGCCCAACAGGGATAAAGGCCACTGTGACTTCCTAGGAATTCAGGCTTTCAGAAATGTGGAAAAACTCAGTAGGAGACAGGTTGCGCAGCTGTGTAGTGCAGCCTCAAGCTGGTACCACTGGGAATGGTTTGCAAAACAGGAAGGTGCAGTCGGGTGTGCCGCGGCTTAGTTAAGCCTGCACTCCCCCACTTCCTTCCCTGGCGCCCCACTGCCAGGTAACTTCTGGCCCAGTGCCCTCGGTACCTTTCCCGTGCTGAACTGGAAAGGCTGCCCTCGTGCCCACCCTTCTCCCTCTACCCGTCACCCTCCCAAGTTTACCTGACGGATCTGGGGGCGGTTTAGCAGAGGCCCGTCGGCTCACGGGGTGAGCGTGGGGGGTCCTAATCTCAGAGTGGGTAGGAGAGGCTGGGCCCCCGAAAGGACGCGGCCGGCCGTGGGGGGGCTGGGGGGCGCGGTGGCCCGGCCCGGAGGGTGTCGTGTCCCGACCAGGCCTCAGGGCGGCACTCTGGTCCCGCGGCCGGAGCGCTCGGGCGGGCCGCTGGGCGCCGACCCACACTGGCCAGGAACGTTTCACCCGGTGACGCAGCCCCGGGTGGGAGACGTGGTGCGGCGGCGGCGGCGGCGGTACGCGCCTCCGCCGCCTGCGAGAGGACGTGCGGTGCGGCGGGAGGCGGCGGCGCAAGACCGGGAGCGGCCGGCGGGCGCCGGGAAGCAGGACGCGGACGCCGGCGAGGAAGTAGGTCCCGGGTCGGCGCTCAACAAAGAGCGGGGCCGCCCCCCTCGGGTGCCGAGCCAGCCCCAGGCCCCGGCGGTTCGCGGGCGGCCGGGAGGGGGAAGGGCCGCGGCCGGAACGGGACTGCGGGGACGCCGCGGACCCTTCCAGGCCCGCTTCTCCGCGGCCCGCGGCGGGGCGGAAGGGAAGGGGCTGGGCCGCTCGGGGTTGTAGCCTTTGCTTGTCCCTGGTGCAGGCGGAGCTGCGGGCAGAGGCTCCATGTTGGGAAGCGGCGCCGCTCGTTCTCGTTAGCGGGAATCGATCCGGGCGCCGCGGGCAGAACCGGCGGGGCGCGGGCCCTGAGCGAAGATGGAGGCCCCGCTGCGGCCTGTCGCGGACATCCTGAGGCGGAACCCGCAGCAGGACTACGAGCTCGTTCAGAGGGTCGGCAGCGGCACCTACGGAGACGTCTATAAGGTGAGGCAGGCCCGGCCCGGCCGCGGGCTCCTTTCCTGCGGTCGGCTGGCTCCCGGGAGTAGGGCTACTTTCTAGCGAAGTAGGAGGCGTAGGGAGGATGCCTTTATTGTTGCATCTTGGAGATGAAGGGGTCGGGGTTCCTTTTTTACTCAGTTCTGAGCGCCTTTTAGTCATAGCTTGCTCTGATCGCTCACAACATGCAGAACTAACCACACACCTTTGCAAAACCCACTGTCGTACCTTTTTTTTTTTTTTTTTTGTAGTATAAAAGCTTTTTTCGTTTGTGTTGTTGAGGGGAGTTCGAATATAGAGTTGCAGTTGAGGATGCTAGTCTTAGCATGGAAAAATGCTTCCTGCAAGACAGTCGATGGGAAAGCATATTGACATTAGGCATTTGCATTTAAAGAAAACTTTTAAATGGATGAGCTTGATTTAAAAAGTCATGTGAAAGGGGGTCTGTCTGGTTTAACTGTAAGTAGTCTAATGCTGAGCAAAATGACGTGTGCGCAAACATTATCCTATGTAGAATTCTGCTTTTTCTGCTAGATGTTTCATCATTTGTATTTGGTTGATTTTGTTTGTTTGTTTGTTTATTCTTCTACTTTAGTAGTTCCTCTCTCAGGGATTTGTAACATCCCCGACCAAGAGAGGATAAGAGCTGTTGTCTTTTTAATTGTACTCTTTTGCATTAGTTGAAACAGACAGGAGGGTAAGGTACTCTTAATTTGAGATTAAAGAGAAGTCATAGAGAAGCAAGCTGAATTCCGTAAATACATTGAGTTCTTGAAGGATTAAAAGGAAAGAGATCGTTTCACATTCTTATATGCTTTTTGTTTTCTCTTCCAAAAAGGGAGTGTTAATGCAATTCATATGGATATATTGAGGGAAATTTCCTTTGATTTTGTAACAGCTTTGTTTATTGGATTTAATCATGATATTTATCCCATTGTTCCAGACAACACCTCTGCATATAGTTGAAATAGCCTGTGTCATATGGGTGATTTACTGGTAGATTCCTCTGGGGTTTGTCGTTGTTTTGCATGGATGGTAAAATGGAAAGAAAACATCCTTTTTTTTTTTCTCCTTTTCCGCTTTTGTTTAATATTCTATTAATAATAATAATTCATGATGGTATATGATGAATCTATTAATAACAATTCAAAATGGTATATGTCATTTTACTGAAATGGACTGTGATGGGTAGGCTTTTTATTCATTAAAAGGGCATTTGAATTTTCTATACTAGGCGCTGTTCTAGGCATGGGGTATTGAACTGTGAGGAAAGTCCCAATTCTTGCTCTGTGAATACCTTTGAATTCAAAATGGATAATTATAACAGAATCCTCTTCTTTATGTAGAATTAGAGGTAATTAACTCTTCATTGTTTAGCTATGGGTTAGCCATTTTGTGGAATGCTCTTGAAAAATTGAAATTCCTTCTTGCTTTCTCAGTCCCACTTTTTAGTCATTTTCATTTTATGATTCACTATGTATGAGATCAGTTGAATTTAGTTCATATTAATGAAATAGTCTAAATTCCAGTTCTTGTATATTTTTTCTCTACTACAATAAAATTTAAAGTGTTTTCCACAAAAATCTCACGATCCCCACCTTTTTTCTTTATAAGTATAATAACTAAAGCAACTGTCTGGAGCAGGATTTTATTCTTGCAGGAAAAGCAAAGGGTTATATTAAAAGGAAAGCTAATGCTTGTCCTTTAGCCTGGTGCCTCCCTGCCCTGTGTCTCTCTTCCATAGCTCCTAAACAGAGGATCAGTGACTGAATATTTATCATATATCATCTTCACCCCCCTTCGCCCCACCCCATCTCCTTCCCTCCCCACATTCATGCTCCCTCACACTTATACTCATCCATGCTTGGGCAGCCTTTGATTGCTAAACGTGCTCAAAATCCTGGTTCCTTGTCTTTCGTTTCCCTTTGTTCTGATTACCTGGAATCACCTCCCAACACCCTCCCCCGCTTTCACCTGTTGCTATCTTACCTGTCCACAAAAACCTTACTCAAAGGCTCCTCCAGGAATCCCCAGCCCTTCCTGCTTATCTCTCCCCCCTCATCTGTAACTCTTTCCCCTCTTCATTCTGTTCTAGCCACACTGGCCTGTTTGCTCTTCCTTAAACATGCATAATAAGCATCTTCCTACCTTTGGGTCTTTATGTGTTCTTCCTATTTTCTCTGCTCAGAATGTTTTCCTCAGACAGCCACAGCTTGCTCCCTTCCCCCCTTGCTTTTACACCTTCCATCTTTTTTTCCTACTTTTTTTTTTCTTGTACTTAATTATCATGTAACATCTTTTACTTATTTTTTTTCTTGTTTATTATCTGTTTCAATCCACTAATGTACTCAATGAGGGCAGGAGTTTTATGTGTTTTGTTCACTGCTCTGTTTCTAACAACACCTGGAATTATGTCTGGCATAGAGTAAGTGCTTCTAAAAATTTGAAGATTGAATGAATGAATAAATGAATGAATGAATAACTATCAGTAATTCTATCACCTCGTTGTCTGGGCATATTCTTTCAACATCACAACATTAAATTAGCACTTAATACTCTGTGTTTCTCTGTAATTCCTATTATGATATCCTGCCATGTATTTTTAGTACAAACTTCAATTATTTGAGTTCTCTAGGAAAAATATTTCTGAAAGAATATTTCATAGCATATCCTTTTTCAGCTCTCTGAATCCTACAGGATTTTGTCAGTTTGTATTTACTCCTTAATATTCCTAAAAACATGTAACATTTGGGATGTAGTGCTGAAGTTTTGGAGCTCAGAGCAATTTTTTTGTTTATCACTCTGTTTCTGATGAACTGAAAATCCTTGAAAGTTTTAGAAGTATTTTCAGTCAGTGATATAAGTTAGTAAAATAATAACAGTGAAGAGTAATGAAGGTACATTAGTTGCTGTTGTAGTCAGGTATTATTTGTACTTTTCTTTATAAATATTACAGCTCCAGCAACCATCTGGAACAGGATTTTATTCTTGCCAGGAAAAGCAGGTATCTTAGGAAGCAGGAACTTTAGAAGGACTACACCTTTGAGAGTCTTTGTGAATTATATATATGTTCTTCGAAAACACGGATCTGCTCTGAAGCTCCTGTCTTTGCTGAGAATCTCCAGTAGGGGAGAGCTCAATCTGGCGATTCCCTGGTTGAAAGGATAAGTATTCTTTTAGATAAATAGGGCAAGAGCAGGAAATGGTGCAGGGGGAAGAAACACAAAAGAGAAAGGAAATGTGGTGGAAGATGGATAAAGATTAAATTTAAGCTGGGCAAATTTTATTTGTAATTAATGTTAATATTTAAATCTGCCAGCAGGAAGAGGTCTGGAGATACAGTGTGTTCACTATCTTCTGTCCACAGATCTAGACATGTCAAGTGATCTAGAGAGTACAGCATCATGATACAGTTCGTAGTTAACAGTACAAGCCATTGTGGTGGTCTTTATCGAAATTTCTGTATCGAAATTGTTCCCAACCTCCATTCCAGAGAAGGTCTAGAAATCTTTTTTTTTTTTTTTTTTTTTTTACCTTTTGTGGGATATAAATTTAGAGCCCATGTATTTTTCTAACCTGCATTGCTTTTTCTGATTGATTATACAAGTATGACATGTTTAGCTGCAGGAGGGCAGGAATAGATGTCTCTTGTTCATCACTGTGTGATAACAGATGCATGCTCAATAAATTATTGAATGACATTAGTTATAGAAAATTACCCAGAGATAATGCTGTTAATAATTCAACATAGTTTATTTTGGCTTTTTTCCTGTTTTTGTTTGTTTAGTTTTTTTAAGTTTGTTTATTTATTTTGAGAGAGAGAGCTTGAGCTGGGAAGGGGCAAAGAGAGAGGGAGAGAAAGAATCCCAAGCCAGCTCTGTGCTGTCAGTGCAGAACCTGATGTGGGGCTCAGTCTCTAGTGAGATCATGACCTGAGCTGAAACCAAGAGTCAGATGCTTGACTGAGCCCCCTAGGCACCCCTTTCCTGATATTTTTAAACCAATATGTTTCTAAAAATGATTTATATAAAATTAGGACCTCAATGTATCTCTTTTTTCTGCTTGAATTGGGATGGCTAGTATTTTCCCTGGTAATTAAATATTATCCAAAAATACCAGTTTTGAAGGATCTATTTTTAAAGGGTCTGTTGAACAAACACCCATTTAGTGAATCTTTCTAAGATTCATTT
The DNA here is from genome assembly GCF_028749965.1 of Puma concolor. Lineage (NCBI taxonomy): Eukaryota > Metazoa > Chordata > Mammalia > Carnivora > Felidae > Puma > Puma concolor. The sequence continues at coordinate 50,300,181 of NC_141672.1, forward strand.
TTGTTTTCAATTAAAATAATTTTTTTGCAATTATGAATAATGTATAATTTGTGTGGAAATCTTTATCATGTAGTTTTATCACTTCCATGGGTTCTTCTGGGTCCTGGGTGAACTGGGTCCACTGTGGTGAATCCCTCTTTTACATATGCCCTCCTTTTCTCTCCCTTAAGCCAGAAGTCACAATTCTGAAAAGGCATGAGGCACTTTGAAACATATTCCAGGATCCCATTGTATATAGATTCATTTATTCTGGAAATATTTGTTGAATGCCAATTGGATGTTAGGGGATGGGGATCCAAACACAAGAAAGAGAAAGTATACTGTCAACAAGGAACATGTAATTTAGTGGGGAAAACAGACATATAAACAGTTATAATGTGGTAAGTGCAATAGTAGAAGTGAAGTCAAAGAAATACCCAGCTCTGTTTTTACTGGGGATAGGGGAACGGAGGAGAGGAGAGAGAAGTATGACGTGAACCAGGGAGGATTAATGGAAGAAAGGACATTAACTGGATTTTTAAAAGAATTCAGGGTGATTTTCAGGTGGACAAGATGGGAAAGATATTTCAGGCTCTGGGAATAGTGTGTGCAAACACCTGGTATCTTGAGAAGCCACGATGAATTTTGAGGGATTTGGAGTGACCAAATCTGGCAGAGATGTCATAGATGGAGAACACAGGCTATTTTTGGACAGAAAAGGACCAGATAATGGACCTATGTCAAAGAATCTGGACTTCTTCCTATAAATTGAGAAAACACTGTAGAAGGGAATCTCTCACAGTGTAGCGGATAGATTAAAGTTACTGGAAGTATAAAGACCAGTCACTGAATTATCCAAATGAGAGTTCATATAAGCCTAAATTTAGGCATTGGAACTGGAGATAAAAGGAAGGGATGGATGAGTCATATTTAGAAGATGATCAAAATTACCTGGTGATTAGTTGGGGGAAGGACAAGAAATCAGTGGCATTTAAAATTCTGATTTGGGTGACTATATTGCTGCCATCAACAGAATTAGAAAATACTAAATTTGTGGGTTTGGATCTTGTGTGTGGTTTTCAACATATGACATTGATAGGTGGATATGTCTGACAGATGGTAGCACAGTGCAGCTCTGGACTTGAGAGATGAACTGGGGATACAGGTTTGGGAGTCATCATCACTTTATGGGGTGGTACCTGTGAAGTATAGGTGAGGTCACCCAAGAGACTTTATAGGAGAGTTGAGGAAATGCTGTAGTCTTAAGAGAGGTGGCAGAAGAAAATGACATTGAAGGTGTCTGAGAAGAAACAAAGAACAAAAACAAAAGAGAAACTTTTCATAGAAATCAAGAGTTTTGGGGTGCCTGGGTGGCTCAGTCAGTTAAGTGTCCAACCTCAGCTCAGTCATATTATCACAGTTGGTGAGTTCAAGCCCCGTATCAGGCTGTCCACTCCCGGCACAGAGCCCACTTTGTATCCTCTGTCTCCCTCTCTCCCCTGCTCATGTTCTCTCCCTCTCTCTCTTACAAATAAACGTTAAGAAAAAAAAAAAAAAGAAATCAAGAATTTCATAGAAATCAAGATCTCTGTCATCTCCTGCATCTATTCTTGTTCCCCTTTGCTCTGACTGCAATAAGGAAAATATATTGATCTTCAAAAAATATAAATCTGAAGTTTGTGTCATTCCTCCTTCTCTTTGTCTATGGAGTAAAGCCTTAGAATATCATACACTTTAAGACCTTGCCTATCCTGACATTTTAACCATACTGAATTTCATTCAGTTCCTTATATGCACTCTACTGTCTGTCCTTCAGGTTTTTGCAGATAGTATTTCCTTTTCTTAGAATACTTTGCCGCTTCTTCTTTTTCACCTATCTTCTCTTTAAATTTGTTTTTAAAAACTGCATTTTCAGGGAGGCCTTTTCTGTCCCTTAAATAAGGTCATGTTTATTTGCTGAATGATTTCTTACCCTCTTACTCATCATTCATCGCATATCATCGTTGCTGTCAATCTCCTGCTCTATTCAGACTGCATGAGAACAGGGATCTTGCATCTACTGTTGAATCAGCTAGCCTAGCACAGTCCCTCCCAGATAGTATGTGCTCAATATGTTTTGAAGGAGTGAGCAACATAGTGGTCGTGTAAGTAAGGAATCGAAAGGGTTGATTAAGAACAAAAGATTCGGGGGGCGCCTGGGTGGCGCAGTCGGTTAAGCGTCCGACTTCAGCCAGGTCACGATCTCGCGGTCCGTGAGTTCGAGCCCCGCGTCGGGCCCTGGGCTGATGGCTCAGAGCCTGGAGCCTGTTTCCGATTCTGTGTCTCCCTCTCTCTCTGCCCCTCCCCCGTTCATGCTGTCTCTCTCTGTCCCAAAAATAAATAAACGTTGAAAAAAAAAAAAATTAAAAAAAAAAAAAGAACAAAAGATTCGGTATCAGTAATCATCACGGAAATGCAAATCAAAACTACAGTGAGGTATCACCTTACACCAGTCAGAATGGCTGATATCAAAAAAAGAACAGAAATAACAAATGTTGGCAAGGATGTGGAGAAAAAGGAACTTGTTGGTGAGAATGTAAATTGATACAGCCACTGTATAAAACAGTATGGAGATTCCTCAAAAAATTAAAAATACAAATGCCATATGACCCAGTAATTCCTCTACTGGGTATTTACGCAAAGAAAAGGAAAACACTAATTCAAAAAAATATATCCACACCTGTGTTTATTGCAGCATTATATGGAAGTATCCCAAGTGTCCATCGATAGATAAATTGGTAAGTATGATGTGATAGACTATATATACACACACATGTATGTATATATATATGTATATATATCATACCTGCATATAAGTGGAATATTACTCAGCCATAAAAAGGATGAAATCTTAACATTTGCGATGACATGGGTGGACTTAGAGGATATTATGCTAAGTGAAGTAAGTCAGACAGAGAAAGACAAATACCATATGATTTCACTTATATGTGGAATCTGAAAAATAAACAAATTAAAAAAGCAGAAACAGACCCATAAAAACAGAGAACAACTGGTAGTTACCAGAGGGGAGGGGGGAGTGGGGGAAGGGGATGGGCAAAATGGGTAAAGGGAAGTGGGAGGTACAGGCTTCCAGTTATGGAATGAATACATCATAGGAATGAAAGGTACAACATAGAGAACATGGTCAGTGGTATTGTAAAGTGTTATATGGTGACAATAGCTATATTTGTGAGCATAGCATAACTTACAGAGTTGTTGAATCACTGTGTTATACACCTGAAACTAATGTAATGCTGTGTGTCGGCTATATTTGAATTAAAATTAAAATTAATTTTTTAAAAAGAGTAAAATTTGAGGTATGAATGGTAAGTAAGGAAGTTAAGGGAATGTAGAACCCTCCTTGAAGCAGCTTAGCTATGAAAGGAAAAAGAAATGAGACAGACTTCTTCCACTGCTTCTTCCAGCAGTTTCTTCCACTGCTTCTGTTTTTTTCCTCCCATTGAGAATGATTATAGCTTTTCAGTTATTATTCTTCAGGATTGTTTTATCACCCAAGTGACCAGGAGTGTTGCTGAATTTTGAGACACAATTCCACAGGGAATAAAATCAAGACAAAGAATTTGGGAGGTATTGAAAATTTAGAAAGATTAAGGGCAAAAACTTAGGATGGGGTTATCAGGGACATAGATGGGGAATACTTTTAAAGTCTCCTTCCCTCCCTTTCTTCTACCCTCCCCCTTTTTTTCTCTCCCTCTTCTGCTCTAAAGTAGAGCGTCCATAGATTTCCAGCTCTGTTTGTTTTCCTATGAGTATGGTTAGGCTGAGGCACATTGATCAATGGGGAGCTGGGATGGAGCAGGGTGATGACAGGGTGGAAAGGTGTATTTAACATTTAACCAATATTTAGTGAGGGCCTCTTATGTGCCAGATACTGTTTTGAGGCCTTGGGGTCTGTGAAGAGGAAGACCAAGATTCTTGCTCTTATGGAACTTCGATTCTAGTAGGAGAGAGAGACAATAAACATGATAAAAATTATGTAATATGTTAGCAGGTGATTAACGATATGGAAAGAAGGAAAAGATGAGCAGGTTAAGGGGGATCAGGATTGCCAGGATGGTATGGAGGGGTCAGGTTGGGGAATTCTAAGAGGATCTTCAGGGTCCGCCTCATTGAAAAGGTTAGATTTGAGCAAAGACTTGAAGCAAACGAGGACCTAGCCAGGTGAATATCTGTGTAATCAGAGGAAGTCTTAAATATTTCTGCCTTACTGAATCACCTGACCCTATCTATACTGCTAAATTGTAAACTTAAGGGTCAGGAATTAGAACTAAGACATGGCATTGCCATCATACCACTTATTGGCTGGTGCAAGAGTACAGATCATTGTGATTTTAATTAAATCAAGTTCAATAACAATTAAATATTTTGTAAGGTTATGTGAAAATAAAATGTGTTATTAAGGTGAAGTATACTGTTATGGATGTTTACTATTTTATAAATCATCTGGTTAAATCGTATTTAGTATTTGTTTTTCTTACTGTGCAGAAGTAGGCTTATTTTATGACTACCTAAAAAAAAAGAATATGGTTCTGACAGTAGATGTGATGCTCTGGATCATGGCTGAAGACAAATTATTTAAAAACTCTTTTCTGTCTTCATAGAAATGTTTTGAGAACTATAAAAGAAGTCTTTAAAATACTTTCATCTTGGTGAAGATAGACATAAAATAGTGCCATCACTGGTGCAGGTATATAAATTCTGTTTCCAGAATTGACCTGTGGATATAGCCTTCACCTTAGGCTTATAATACATTTTAGTGTTCTTGTTATTTTTATTACATAGGTTTACCATTTTCACTTTATCCATCATTTCCAGTGTTGTTGATAAAATGGGATAGACTGCAGATTGACTTAGATTTCTTTTCTAGTTTTGCTTTCAAAATTTACAAAAGTTTCACTTCTCAGGTTTAAATTGTGGTTTCATACCAAATACACAGGAAGAGAAACATGAAGCTTATTAACAAGTGAAAACATGTATTTTCAGGGCTTTGTTGTCAATTTGAGAACTTAGTCCAAGTTGAGATAAATTGGAGCAGGCACTTTCACTTGGCTGTATTGGACTATTTGTACATTTGAGTGTTATTAGAAGGCTAGTGCTCTCCAGTTATGTGAAGTACTGTTTAAGTTAGTGTAGATAAGTCTCTGTAAAGGGCAAGATGAATTTAGGTCAAACGTATCTCTATTTCTGTTAAATGTCATCATCTCCCACTCAGATTTTGAGAAGATGAATTGGGAAACCAGGCGGATAACCTGATCTATCCTTGGAGGTGTTTGGGCCCATGAATCATACTGGCCCCTACCTTCCAACATTTTTACAAAAACGAAATCAGATTAAAATGACTAAGAGTGACTAATGTTTGTTTAGCTCTCCCATAATCAGTATATTATTTGTTTTTAAAAATAATCCTATGAAGTAGGGACAGGTATGTTATCATTTCTAGTTTACCCAAGAAAAAACTTACTATTTGTCCTATATCTTACTGTTAGTAAGCGGCATTCTGAGGATTTGAATCTAGCTCTTCTGACTCTATAATCTCTGTTGTTTCTTCTATACCAAGCTGCCTCGGCACTGTACCTTTAAATTCATTGCTGCACACACAGCTCTTAACACATTGCCTACCACATAATAAGCTCTGTACAAATTATGGTCAGATGAGACTTCATGGCCTCACTCCTCTGCTTAGAGATGAGGGATTTTTTGGATGGATTTGAATGTACGTGTAAGCTTCAGTTCTCGGCACCAGTTTTAAGAGGCACTTTTTCCTGGTTACCCCTCCTGGTCGTTACTCTTACCATCATATTTTCCAAATCGGAACCCAAGGTTGATTTGTCTTTACTATGAAGATGACTCGGCTCACAGCCACCCTACAATGTAAATAACTAAAAAGAAAGTCTGTCCTTTTTTTGGTTGTTGGGACACTCTTCTTACTGTGCCTTTTCTTGCCCTCATTTTGTCTGACCTTTAGACTCATGGTTATTGTTATCTAGGTTAACTGAGTCCCATAGACTTTATTATATAATGCTATTATAAATTAAAATAAACAAAACACTAATTATTTCAGGCAGATAGCATTAGCTAGTTACTTCTGTGTGCCTCTAATTTAAGGTAAACAGGACTGCCTGAGAAGGATGTGACTTTTAGTGTTGTCTTGTGAACCGGTGTGTTATTTCGCACACACATGTACCTCCTTTTTTAGGTGTCCTGTGCTGTCCTGCCCCACTTTTTTAGTCCTTACCAGTATCAGGGAGAATCCAATGTAAGCGTGTCTTAAATTATTTTAACAGATGTAACTTTCAATAAATTATTTAAGTTTATTTCTTTATTTGAGAGAGAGAGAGTGCGTGCATGCATGCATGCACATGTGCAAGCGGGGGAGGGGCAGAGAGAGGGAGAGAGGGAGAATCCCAAGTCGGCTCTTCATTGTCAGCATAGAGCCGGATGTGGGGCTCAAACTCACAAACTGAACTGTGAGATCATGACCTGAGCCGAAATCAAGAGTCAGCCACTTAACTGAGCCACCCAGGTGCCCCTCAGTAAATTATTAACAACTTTTACATTTTAAGTTTTTCAGCTACTAATTGTATTAGATGATGGAGATGCTTGGGTCTCTTAGCAGTTTTTTTTCCAGGAATAATTTCCTATTATTATTTCTGCATTAGCATAGATCCAAGGGTAGGACGGATTTGCCTTCCTTCCTGTTGTGCCTCTCTCTTCCTTGCCTTGGCAGAAATAGCCTTCTTTCCTACCTTTTATTTTTAAAATACATTTTAAGCAACATACCCATTTTTAGAAAACTATGATATAGGAAGAAATGAAAAATTACCTCTGTCTTCTTTATCAAAAGATAAACATTGCTGTAGATACTTCTGTAGACTTTTAAAAGCTAACTTTAACAGTATATACATAAATCATAGTATATAAAAACACAGAATCACATGCAATATACATTATATATATATAGTGTGTGTGTGTATATATATGTATGATAATTCAGTTTTTTTCATTTAATAATATATCACAGGGGCACCTGGGTGGCTTAGTTGGTTAAGCGTCCGACTCTTGGTTTCGGCTCAGGTCATGAACTCACAGTTTGTGAGTTTGAGTCCCACATCGGCTCTGTGCAGAGTTCTGCTACAGATTCTCTGTCTCCTTCTCTCTCTGTGTCTCCCTTGCACGCACGTGCTGTCTCTCAAAAATAAACATTGGGGCGCCTGGGTGGCTCAGTGGGTAAAGCATCATACTTCGGCTCAGGTCATGATCTCGGGGTTCATGAGTTCGTGCGCCGCATCAGGCTCTATGCTAACAGCTCAGAGCCTGTAGCCTGCTTCAGATTCTGTGTCTCCCTCTCTCTCTGCCCCTCCCATGCTCATGCTCTCTCTCTCTCTGTCTCAAAAATAAATAAACATTAAAAAAAATAAAAAATAAAATAAATGAACATTAAAAAATAATATATCACAAACTTTTTATGTTAGTAAATCTACTCATTTTATATTTATGTATTACTTGTATCATTGTATAATTTTTAATTCATTATTGTTGAACAAGTAGACTGTCTCCAGTATTTCTTTATTATAAGCAGTGCTGTGATCAGTGTCCTTGAACAAATTCTTAACACACAAATAAAGAATATTGTTTCTTTAAGTAAATTTCTAGAATTAAATTTTCTAAGCTTTTTGAAGTTTTAGTGAGTTTCGACCAGTTATTCCTCAAAAACATTGCACCCACCAACAGTGATTCCCTACCTCTTGTAATCTTGACACAAGCCCTTTTTTTTCTTTGCCATTAGGACTTGCAGATAATTAATTCAATTTAGGTAATCTTTTGGATGAAAGTCTCCTTTTAATAAAATCAATCTGTTCTAAGAAAGGGTTAGGAAAACAGTTTTCACAGACAAGTAAGTGTCCTGACAGGCTAAGTCTTTAGTGTGTCCTGAGATCTAAGTCATGTGGCCAGATTTGGAGTGACCTAAACAGGAAGGCCTCAGGCTCTGAATCTGTCTGCCTGGTAATATGTCTTCAGGGAAACCCTGCAATACAGTCTCTTTCTATGGCAGCAGGAGCACCTGTCTAGACCTGTATAACTGTGTGTGGAAGGCAGCTTGGAAATACTTACTCCACAAAAATTAAGGAGTTGGTGAGTTGGCAGAAACCTCTCCCACAGTGCTTGTGTCCCATAACCTATCCTTGACAAATAGTCATTTAACTTATTTATACAGTAAGGACATACTATGTTTAGAAGCAGTCAGTTCCTTTTTAGGTGCTATCTAAAATCTGTCCCATTGAAACTCAAACAGGGCAGGTAAATCTCTGTAATTCTTTGCTCTTGCTCCAGCAATATTACCTGCTTATCTAAAGTACCTGATGCATGAGAGGTGCTCAGTGAAAAAAAAATTTTTAATTGTTTAATGTTTATTTTTGAGAGAGAGAGAGATAGAGCACGAGTGGGGGAGGAGCAAACAGAGAGGGAGACACAGAATCTGAAGCAGGCTCCAGGCTTTGAGCTCTCAGCACAGAGCCTGACACGGGGCTTGAACTCAAGAATCTCAAGATCATGTCCTGAGCCAAAGTTGGACGCTTAACCAACTGAACCACCTGGGTACCCCTCACTGAGAAAAATATTAAAATAATGAATGACTAGTCTTTATTTTAAATTTTCATGTGGAGTTTAGGCTATAAGTGAATCTACCCTTATTATATTTTGTTCCCATAAATTTGATAGTCTTATTGGAACCAGTTTCCTTGAAATTTATATACCAACTTACATAGTGTATAAAATATCTAATATTTATAACCTCCCTTTTTTCCTGAAAGGATTTATGATAGAAATAAAATGAAGCACTTTACTTTGCTCTTGTCAAAGGATAAAGTATTGCATTCTATTTTGAATATAACATTTTCAACATTTATTTTTAAATTCTAAAAGTATCATAAGTTTATAGAAATTCAAAAAAAATCTTCTTTAATGCTATGAATCTAATGTTACAACTGCTGTCATTTTTGTTGGATATCAAACTCTGAGCACTTAGTCAAAGTACATAGTATCTGGAATGATGGGAATGGTGATGAATCTGTATGTTGCATTTTGAAGGGGTTGGATGTTTGTAGTTAGAAGGGAGCTTTTATATATATTTTTTTTCCTGAGGAGGGTTAAAATTAGAACCTAGCCCCTGACTGCCATAGGGACTCAATATTTACTGAATAAATTAGTAATTTAGATATGTGAAATTTGTCACAGCAGGAAAAATATACTAAATCAGTATTCTCTCACAGACCAAAACTGGGACCACTGAGGAGAAACTATAGGAAAGTAGACTTTGCTTATCATAAAAAAGCCTTCATACAACTAAAGTTATCTTAAAAATGAATATCACATTGACCAAATGATTTCTGTATTTAGACTAAGTAGAAGAGAATTATTTTTCAGAGAGAAGTTGAATTGATGATTTCTAGGAGTTTCTCCAAACTGAGCTTCTAATAGAATAGTATCTCTGGAGTGGTTTTAGTTGTAGTTTTTCTGTTTTCACTATCCCTTAATGTGGGTAATTTTTTAGCATTCTATTCTTGACTTTATTTTTTTCTTGTTCTCCATTTTCTTCCTAAGTAATCTCATCTAACTGCTTGGACTCAGTAATGTCGATGATGCCCAAATCTGGCTCAAATCCAGGTTAGCTCTTGTGCTTCAGGAGGTATCTATTAAGTGGCTTACACATTCTCACTAGTTGATAGGTTTCCATTGGAACCTAAAATTTAAATATCTTCAAATATGAGCCCTTCATCTATGCCCCTTCACTGCCTTCCTGTCTCCCCCCATAAGACGTGTTCATCTTCCTATGTTTGTCATTTTAGTGAATGGGAGCACACTGTCTGCTCAGTTGTGCATTCCAGAAAGTAGGGGTTATCCTAGGCTTGCTGTTTCTTTGCATTTCACATTAAATAATTTACCAGTTTCTAATGGAGACAAGCTTGGACTAGAGTATAGCAGAGGAGGTAAAAGGAAGTGGATGGATTTGATTTATATTTTTAAGCCATCAGGATTTGCTGATATATCAGATGTGAAGAATGTGAAGCAAAGAAATGAAGAAGGACCTTGGGTTTTGGATTTAAGGAACTGAGTGGATGCGGTTCATTTTATTTACATTGGGAAGATATAGGGATGAATGGGTTTATGGAGCAGGGATAACCAAGTGTTCTGTGTTAGACATGTTAAGGTTGAGATGCTTGGCAGATTTCCCTGGCTTTAGGAGTCTGGAGCTGAGTAAGGAGAGATTTGTCCTAGAGATGGTTGTTAAAGCCATAGACTACATAGGAGAATTTAGATAAAGAAAAGGTGAAATTCCATCATCACTCATGATAGGTAAGAGAAGAGAGAGTAATAAAGAGGCTGAGGCATTATTGAAGGTTTAAAGAAAGAGGAGTAAAATAGTCCTTATGAAGAGTGGAAAGTCAAACCTACTAGAGAAGTTATAGTTTGAGATCTGTGTTATGATTTGAAAACAAGACCAGCTGACATGATTTTGTAAATTTTTTTCCCCCAACAACATTTAGCTATTCAAAACCAGTATGGAATTAGGGGATAATTGGGTTTAATCTGATGCCTGGATTTTGCCAGGCTACTGTGACAGAGGGGAAGATGGGAAAGAAATTAAGGATATTTGTAAGAGAGTGACTGTCAGTGGAATGATAGGCCATGGAACCCTGACAGTTTAGGGAGAGTGTGGGGAATTAAGACGTAATTGGTAGCCTGGTAGCCCTAGGGGAATTCTTTGATAAGAACAGAAGGACTAGTGGGCTGAAAGGATAGGTCATCATCAGGATGTATAGTATTTGAAATCAAGATGCAGATAGGAGGTCAATGAAAAGTCAGGAAGTAAATCTGATGTTGAAGTCTCTAAGACTTCTCTTGGAGGCAAGAGAAGGGGTAGAGAGGAAGACTGTGAACCAGGGGCTATAAAATCTTAAATGAACAAGGAAGGGGTGACCAAGAAAGTAGTAGATGGTAGCTACAAGAGAATAGTGAGTGAAACAGTCTGTCCTAAGCTTCAGAGGAATCTTATGTCTTACCATTCCCTCTTAGGTTCCCTTAACACCAGATATTTTTACTTCTTTGAGATGCCCATATTTTCTCCTGTCTTTACACCATTGCCTGGAATTCTTCCATAATCACTTATGACCACCACCACCGTCATACCGTGCTCCCCCTAACCCCAATGTTTCTTACCAGGTCTCAGCTTATACTTACTTTCTCTTGGAAGCTTTCTCCAGCCAGCTTTGAGTGGGCTCAGAACCCCCGCTGTGCTGTCTTGTATCACCTTTGAGAGCATTTCTCACACTGTATGGTACTCTTTACTTTCATCTCTCTCCAACTGATAAAAGTCTTGGAAGGCAGGAACTGTTTTTGTTTTTCTTTTTTAATGTTCATTTATTTTGAGAGAGAGAGCATGCACACGCATGCACATGTGCACACACATGTGCACGAGCAGGGGTGGGGCAGAGAGACAGAGAGAGAGAGAGAATCCCAAGCAGGCTCTGTGCTGTCAGCTCAGAGCCTGATGTGGGGTTGCATCCCACGAACAATGGTGTGAGCTGAAATCAGGAGTGGGATGCGAAACCCACTGAGCCACCCAGGTGCCTGGAACTGTTTTCTTTCACTAAATCTCCAGTATCAACAGTACCTGGCACATAGTAGGTATTCAGTAGTATTTGTTCAATGAATTGAACCAGTCAAAAACAATGTTCCATAAAGATTTAGGTAGAAAGGTTTTATAGACTATGACATAATTGCTTACTTCTTTTGTGGATAAACCAGGACTTTGTATTCTTTAAACCTTATAGATGCTGTGTTGCTACTTTTGTATCATAGTTCATATTCTTTTTTTTTTTTTAATGTTTATTTATTTCCATTTGAGAGAGAGACAGAGAGCACAAGCAGGGGAGAAGCAGAGAGAGAGAGGGAGACAGAATCCAAAGCAGGCTCTGAGATGTCAGCACAGAGCCCAACTCATGAGCCATGAGCTCATGACCTGAGCTGAAGTTGGATGCCCAACCGACCGAACCACCCAGGCTCCCCATAGTTCATATTCTTAAATCTAGGATGTTTAATCCTGATTCTGAGGAATAATCACTGGTCCCTAGAGATAGCTTGTTAAATTTTGAGATGTCTGGATTTTCTGTTCTGTTAAAGAATATTTTTGGAGGAAGGGAGCATGTTTAAAACTGGTGCTCCCAATTGGCCTTACAGAAAAGTTTTGTGGCCTAAATATATGCTGGAAGGAAGTTAATTGGAGATAGGATGAGGGGTCTAATATGAAGAACAGTAAAGTTGCATATAAGAGCTGAATGTTCATGGTGACTGTCATTACTTATGTTTCATTTTTTGACTTAATTTAAAAAAATTCTCTTCTAACTTAATGATTACGGAGGGGTAATGTTCATTATTAAGTCATATCTTCCTATTCTTCCTTGAAAACTTGTAGGTTAAATGTCTAGACACAAGACTTCTCCTTTATTTTTAGTCACCTTAAAAATTTCACAGCATATGAAGAAGTTCATAGCTGATAAAACTGGCAGCTGCATGGTGTTGTTGAAATAGAAATGGCTGAATTAGGAAGTTCAGCATCTTTACTTTTTTTCCCCCCGTTTGTGCAAATGGAAATCTCAGGGTAACTTTTACTATGAATTAAAAAATCCAAGACAGGAGAGTTTGCGTTAAAATACTTCACTGGTAGTAAATTGACGTGGAAATGCTGATTAAGAGGTTAAAGGGAAATGCATTGGCAATGAGAATAGAAACTTAATTTAACAGGAAGGGTTCTTTCATGGATTTTATCATGATATTAATCCCATTTATTATTAGTTTATCTTTTCCCACCCAGTAATTTCAATTCCTAATTAAGAGTTAAATAATAGATAAGCTATAGTAATATTAGAGTTCTGGGTGATTAGTATACTTCTAAGACTGAACATAGCAAATATCAGTAACCTACTAAAATAAACAGGAATCAGAAGTATATTTAGGTCCTTTTTGTAGCGGTACCATGGTACTTCCATTACTTCCTTTTATAAACATAATGCAGGATCTTCACATTCTTGTGTATTAAAGTTGAAAACAAAAATACTTGAGAATATCACATTTAACTTGTTGGAGGGAAATGTTGGATTTCAAAAACCAGTATTATGTATGACTCTTCTGGATTATAGTGTGAAATTATATAGTTAAACTTCTGAAAGATCTCTTTAGTAAATTCAATCTGTAAGTCTCTGTTTAGATCTTTTTTTTTTTTTTTTCCCTGAAAGCCTCTTTGCCTTTATTATAAAAGAGCCTGGTACTGCTCTCTGTTTTAAAAATCCAGCTGGAAAATTACAGAGTACAAAAATTTGCCCATCAGTTCTTCATTTGGAGAGAACAGATGTCTTCAAAGTGGAGACGGGCGTTTAAGTATTTATCTTATAAGTGGGAGTTTTAGTATATATTTTTTCTTTACTCTTTACTTCTGTCACTGCGTGTATTTTGGCTTCTGCATTGTATAGCTGAATTTTAAAATACCATCTTTATTTTATTTGGTTCTGCAGTTCATATCTTCCAAGGAGCTGTTTCTTTCTGAGCGCCTCAGAATCTCTAAAAAACAAAAACAAAAACAAAAAAAAAACACAAAACAAGGTGTCCTTTATCCTTGTGTCTTTATTTTGGTTTTATTAAATTGAAACAACATATTTATGTTGATTTTAATCATAAAAATTGACTCCTAAATGTGTCTGAAAGTATATACTTAAAAAGATAGTTTTATATGTATTCTTTAAAAAGTAACTAATAGACTTAATTTTTAGTACAGTTTCAGATTTACAGATAACTGAACAGATAGTATGTAGACTTTCATCTACCCCCAGCTACCCACGTACCCACACAGTTTCTCCTTTTATTAGCATCTTACATCAGTGTGGTACATTTATTATAATTATTGAACCGGTGTTGATATACTACTATCATAGTCCATACTTTACATTAAGATTCACTTGCTGTGTTGTAGTTTTATGGGCTTTGACAGATACATAGTGACATGTATCTACCATTACAGTTTCACATGGAATAGTTTCACCACCCTAAAAACTCCCTGTGCTTTACCTGTTCCTCACTCTCTGCTCCAGCCCCTGGAAACCATTGTTCTTTTTTCTCTCTAGAGTTTTATCTTGACGTTGATCCCTGTATTATTAGTTTATCTTTTCCAGAATGTCATGTAGTTGGAATCATATGGTATTAGACTGGCTTCTTTCACTTAGCAGTATACATTTAAGGTTCATATCTTTTCATGGCTTGACGGCTCATTTTTTTATCACTAAATGATATTCCATTGTATGAATGTACCATAATTTGTTTATTATTATCTGTTGAAGGACATCTAAATTGCTTCTAGTTTGGGCAATTATGAATAAAACCTGCTGTAAACATTCTTGTACAGATTTTTGTGTGGATTAAGTTTTTAACTCAATTGAGTAAATGTCAAAAGTGGGGATTGCTGGATCATATGGAAAGACTATGTTTAGCTTTGTAAGAAACTACTAAACTGTCAGTATATGTGTTCTTGAGAATCAACCTAATTAAAAGTCATGAAGGATATACGCTAAACTGTTAACAGTAGTTACCTCAGGGGGATGAAATGGGGAGGAGAGGGACTGCCATTTTATAATTGACTTTTTTAAAACAAAATATTACTTTGTAGTACTTTTTTACAAATAAAATTTTTCTCCAAAATACTTCATTTAATGCATCATAATAAAAATTGAAAATGAATCAACATAAATAAAAGATCATTTAAAGCAGTATATTGTCAGTTTTGTAGCACTGTCTAGGTGTGGAGGATTTTAATATTTTATCCTTATTTTTTAAGTAAAGAGAGTAATAATCTTCCTACAGTCTTAATTGTCCATTCAACAACTTTTTAGAGCATCTGCCTATGGCACAGTTCTTTATAGCATCATGCCCAGAGCTAAGAAGAGAGCATACTTCATCCAGCCTTGGGATATCAGGCAAGACTTCCTGGAGGAGGTGATACCTAAATTGCTTCATGAAGGAGAAATCTAAATGAACTAGGCTAATGTGGAGAAGGGCAGGGGAAAGAGAATGTACCAGAATGAGGACAGTGTTTTTAAGTAAGAGACCAAGTCCTTTGCTTCTGGTTAATCTGATTAAAATCAGAATTAATTGTTTCACACTCACAGAGAAGCATATTAGATCTTTTCATGCTGTTGGCACTCGTTTGAGAGTCTGTAATTGTGAAGTATGGGCTCATATTTTCTTTTGGTTTCTAGTGACTGGCAGAGTGCATTGCCCTAATGCCTGTTTTGCTTGGAAAACTGGAGTAATGAATACCCTGACAATATTTTGTTGCTGGAGATATGTCAGCATCTATCACTGTCACATGAGTTAAACATTTCATTCCTTACTTGAATTTTAGAACTTTGAATGGTTCAACTGTCATTTTTTGTGAGTGTACATATATGTTACTTTCTTGTGCCATCTATGTCTCTTACACTTAAATCTTTCTTTCCACTGTGTAAACTTTCACCATATGTCCATAGATTTTTTCTGTTTTCTATAAGATTCCAGTGAAATTTAAAAAATTATCACTTAGATATGGAAAGAGGGAAAACCAGGAAATGTATCAACATGCAGGGATGAAAGTGGATTATGTTTGCCAGATTATAATGCAGTAGCCTTACAAGAAGAATTAGTTGAGTCTTGTCAGTTGATATTTTTCCCAATCCTCTAAGATGGATTTTAAACATTTTGGAAGGCTTTTTCCAGATTATTTAAAATAATTAATAATATTTTTCCTTGGGTCAAATTCAAGTCTCAAATTATTTAAGACTTTCAGATATGTAAGAATTCACAACTCTTATATTAGAAACCATTATAGGAAATAATTTAATGTAAAATATGATTCATTTATTTTCATTTATTTTCAACAAAAGTCACCCCTGAAGTCTATTAAATATTATGAAATTAATACTTTCCTCTCGTACCTGTTGGATTTAAAAAGTTCTCATCTGTTGAAAGAAGCAGTGAAACCTTGACATCACAATATAGTTACTAGGTTCTAACTCCTTCTCTTGCCCCTGGCCAGCAGGCATAGCCTTGGGCAAGTTCCCCAACTCTACTGAGCTGTGTCTTTAATAGAATTAATTAATGAATATGAGAGTTCCTCCAAAGTATAATTACAAATTACAAATATAATGCATCATTATCATGGAATTTGTCTTCTAATACACATTTAAAACCCACTGAACAAGATTCCCAAGAGGTCAATTACTACTACTTATTTTATAACTTCTGGCCATGTTTTCTGTACTGGAATCTTGCTGGCATGTGAAAAGTTGAGCAGTGGACAGCCTAAATCTATATGCACATAATTTTCTATAACCCATGGGAGGACTGAAATGCTGAAAGATCTTAGGAACTGGGACAAGACCTGACACTAACAGACAATTCTTTTGTTCAAGGGCAAGAAAGAGGAGAGGGTAGTTACGGTTTGAAGCTTTTGGCTGACCTGTTCCCATTTCTCCAAATGCGTTTGCGTTTGGGGGAGAGGTAAATTATATGGGGGGAGTTAAAATGTCTGTTCACTCTTTGCCAAACCCCTCCTTACACTATTTACCATGAGAGATGAGGAAAATAGGAACTTCTTGTCACAAAATATTTGAGACTTCTGCTGTAGAAAATCCTTTTTTACTTCTTCCTTTCTGTTTGTGATTTTCCTTCTGTACCCCTCTCCCCCATTCTATTCTTTTTCTCATCTTCTATATGTCATATCTAAAAGTATTCCTTTGAAGGCTATATGCCCTACATTCTTCTTTTCCTTTCCCTTTTTTCCTTTTTCCTCTTTCCTCTTATAATGTGACTTATTTAATCCAGCAAATTGGTATAATTTTACATTCCTGTTTTATGATATGCCCCTTCCTTATTTTTAATGCTAAGTATGAAAATGTACATATGAATTCTAACATAGTAAGTGAAAGGTGTCATAAATTATTAAAGTGCATTTCCACAAATGGTATGCCACAGGGTGTAGTGAAAATGAGCACTCATATTCACGGTGACAACATAATGGTACAATGCTTTTGGACTATTTTGACAGTATGCGTTGATAGCCTTAAATGGCCTTTTTTTTTTTTTTTAACATGTATTTATTTTTGAGAGAGAGAGAGAGAGAGAGAGCACAAGTGGGGGAGGGGCAGAGAGAGAATGAGACACAGAATCCGAAGCAGGCTCCAGGCTCTGAGCTGTCAGCATAGAGCCCAACACGGGGCTCAAACCCACAGACCACAAGATCATGACCTGAGCCAAAGTCGGACGCCCAACTGACTGAACCACCCCAGAGCCCCTGGCCTTAAATGCTTATGTTCATACCCTTAGACCTAGTTAATTTCCAGCCCTAGAATCCATTTGAAAAAAATAACCTTAAATAATGAAAAGACTACGTGTGGCGTTCTTAATGTCTAGCAATAAGGGAGAATGATTATATAGACTATTATGTGGCCGTTTAAAGTAATGTATAGCATGGAGAAAGATATTTTAAAGACAGAATACAAATTTGTACCTACAGTAGAACTTGACAGATACAGATTTCACATCCAAGGTTTGTGAGAGTATAAATTCATATATTATAAAAACAATATATGGCAATATATTCATTTAAAATCCACATACCTTTTGAGAAGCCTGCGTGGCTCAGTCGGTTAAGCATCCGACTTCGGCTCAGGTCATGATCTCACGGTTCGTTGGTTCGAGCCCTACATCGGGCTCTGTATTGACAGCATGGAGCCTGGAGCCTGCTTCAGATTCTGTGTCTGTCTCTCTCTCTCTCTCTCTCTCTCTCTCTCTCTCTCTCAAAAGTAAATAAATGTTAAAATCCACATACCTTTGACCGAACAGTTACACTTGTAAGTTGCCTCAATGATAAATTCTGATATGTGCCAAAATATTTGCACACTAATCATTGCAGCACTACTTATAATAAGTCTGGCATGACATTTTGTTAAGTAGTGAATAGTTTCTTTTCTAGCAATTTATCTAAAGGAAATAAGGCTGTGGATAGATACAAAGCTAAGATATATTAATCTCTCTAGTTATAACTACAGAATAATATTAAAATTCTCCATGTTCAGATGGAGATTACTGAAATACAGTCTTTATCCCGTCAGTAGAAGATTATGCAGCATTACAAATCACATTGTAGAAAACTGTGATGGCATCATCTTCTACAGCACATACACATGCATCTACACGGGGCAAAAAAGGAAGCACACTATCTATATGTTAACTTTTTTCTCCTAGGTAGTAAGATATGGATGACTTGCTTTTCTAGATTTTCCCATAATGATCTATTATTATACTTACAGAATATATAAAAACAATGAGTATTTTTTAATTAACAAAAATATTATTTCTAGTATAAAGAAAAGACAGTAGCCATTTTGGGGGCACCTGAGTGGCTCATTTGGTTAAGCATCCAACTCTTGGTTTCCGCTCAGGTCATGATCTCAGTTGGTGACTTTGCTCCACATCAGACTCCACACTGAGAGCATGGAACCTACTTGGGATGGTCTCTCTCCCTTTCTCTCTGCCCCTCCCCAGCTCATGCGTGCACATCCTTTTTTTCTCTCTCAAAATAAATAAATAAAACTTTAAAAAAAGAGAGAAAAGACAATAGCCATTTTTGAGTGGTGGGACTAAAGGTCACTAACTGTGTGTGTGTGTGTGTGTGTGTGTGTGTGTGTGTGTGTGTGTGTGTATCTTTTCTATATTTTTCTTTGATGAAAAAATGAATATACTCATTTTATTGGAAATAAAGATTTTGTTTTTTAGTTCTGTTAAAAGCATGGTTGTTAAGCAATTAGTGAACATAGTGTCACATACTTTTATATAATTAACAAACTTAAAAACATTTTTATTTTCATTTTAGGCTAGAAATATTCATACAGGAGAGTTGGCTGCAGTAAAAATTATCAAATTGGAGCCTGGTATGTATTAAAACTCTTAAGACAATTTTTGAACACTTTTCTAGTGTAGTTTATAAATAAATATAAAAAACATTTTTTATATTTTTTTCCTTATTTCCCTTCTTCCAAGAATGAAATCTTTATGTTGTCAGGGCAGCAGAATATCTCCAATATGGTTACATTAAATCTCATTGGAGGTTGTTAGTTAAAGATGAGTTTGATGTGAAGTTTGTTGTGAAATAAAATTTGAAACGTGTACATTCAAAAATTGGAAGACATATTGACATTGTTAAAGTAATTTTTTAAGGTTGTGAAATATTTGAACTTCAGTTTTAGCTCTTATGAGAGTTTAATTAAGAAAGTATTCATTGATGGGGTGAGATATTTGACAATATATAGGATAATGGTATTTTATATGTCAGCTACACCTTGGCTGGTTGATTTAGGTTTAATAATTCTGGTGTTAGCCTAATGCTTTTCTTTTTTCTTTCTTTTTTTTTTTTTTTCCCAACACTTCTGTGTATCAGAAGGCTGTTTGCTTTAAAACATACTGAATAGGGATGCTTGGCTGGCTTAGTTGGTAGAGTAGGTGACCCTTGATCTCGGAGTTGTCAGTTCCAGCCCCACATTGGGTGTAGAGATTAACTTTAAAAAATTTAAAAATAAAAAAACAGACTTATTTGCTTTGAAAACAAAACTTTGTAAAACATGAAATAATTTTGTTGTTTTGATAACCTAAGAGTTTCTAATGAGAGAAGTAGTAGTTTTTTTTTTAAGTTCATTTATTTATTTTGAGGGAGACAGAGACAGTGTGAGCAGAATAAGAGCAGAGAGGGAGGGAGAGAGAGAATCCCAACCAGCTCTGCAGTGACAGTCTGACATGGGGCTTGAACTCACGAAACCCTGAGATCATGATCTCAGCTAAAACTGAGAGTCAGACGCTTAACTGGCTGAGCCACCCAGGCACCCCTCCAGTTTTTTTATTGTGGTAAAATACACATAACAGAAAATTTAGCATCAAAACCATTTTTAAGTGCACTGAAATGTACCGTGTTATAAAATATGACATTCATGATGTTGTGTTACCATCACCACCATCCATCTTCAGGACTCTTTTCATCTTGTAAAACTTAAACTTTATACCCATTATATAATAACTTCCCATTTCCCTCCTCCTCCTGGCCTCTGGCAACCACCATTTTACTTTATGTCTTGGTGATTTACCTACTCCGAATGCTTCACGTAAATGGAATCATACAGTATTGGAGTGTTTGTGACTGGCCTATTTCACTTACTATAGTGTCAAGGCTCAGGACTAATCCAGTTGTCACATATGTCTGAATTTCCTTCCTTTTCAGGACTAAACATTTCCATTGAATGTATATACCACATTTTATTTATCCAATCATCTATTGATGGATACTTGGGTTGTTTCCACATTTTAGCTGTTGTGAGTAATGCTCCTGTATGAGCACGAGCATATAAATATTTCTTCCATACATGTTTTTTTTCTTTTGAGTGTATACCCAGAAGTGGAATTGCTTGATCATATGGTAATTCTATTTTTAATTTTTTGAGGGACCACCGTGTTGTTTTCTGCAGTGGCTGTTCAATTTTGCATTCCTGTCAACAATGTTCAAGTGTTCCAATTTCTCTACATCCTTACCAACACTTGTTATTTTTATGTTTTGTTTTGTTTGTTATAGCAGTCATCCAAATGGGTATGGGGGTACCTCATTGTAGCTTTTGTTTGCATTTCTGTAGTGATTGGTGATGCTGAGCATCTTTTCATTTGCTTATTTGTATATCGTTTTTGGAGAAATGTCTATTTAAGTCCTTGCCCATGTTTGAATTGGGTTGTCTCTTTGTTGTTGAGTTTTTGGAGTTCTTTGTGTAATCTGGATATTAACCCCATATCAGGTAAATGATATGAAAATATTTTCTCCCATTCTGTGGGTTGCCTTTTCACTGTGTTGATCATGTCTTTTGGTACATAAAATTTAAAAATTTTTGTTAAGTCCAGTTTGTCTATTTTTTCTTTTGTCGTCTGTGCCTTTGGTCATGCCCAAATAATCATTGCCAAATCTAGTGTGAGTAAGCTTTGCTTTATGTTTTATTCTAAGAGCTTTATAGTTTTAAGTCTTACTAAGTCTTTGATCATTTTGTGTTAATTTTGGTATTTGGTATTGGGTGAGGGTTCAGCTTTGGTTTTTTTGCTTGTGGATATCCATTTTCCCGGCACCATTTGTTGACAAGATTGCCCTTTCCCCATTGAATGGTCTTAGCAACCTTGTAAAAAATCTTTTTGGTTGAAGGTCAAAAAATCTTTGATCATATATGCAAGGGCTTACTTCTGGATTCTCCATTCTATTCTGTTGGTCCATATGTCTGTCTTTATGCCAGTATCACAGTATTTTGAGTACCGTAGCTTTGTAGTAAGTTTTGAAATCAGGAAGTGTGAATCATCCAATTTTGATCTTTTTCAAGGTTGTTTTGGCTATCTGGGGTCCCTTGAGATTTCATATAAATTTTAGGATAGGTTTTTCTAATTCTACAAAAAATGTCTTTGGGATGAAGAGTAGTAATTTTTGAGCGGGTAGGTGAATATTTGGTGATCTGTTCATTTGCTGCTTCATAAACTTAAACATGTAGAATAATTGTGTGACTGTAATTACATCAGTTTCTTAATTTGAGCATATAAAATGTTTCTGCATTTCAAATACAATATTTTGATCATTAAGTGTATGATTCATAAGAGAGATATTACTGAGGGTAGCATATGCTGCAACGCTTTGAAAATAAGCTTTCAAATAAGGCACAGTATCCTTTTTTCCCCCTGGGTATTAGAAATTGTTGTGATATTCTTTGAGAGTTCTGCTACTAAGTTTTATCTAATAAGTAATAAATGATTTCCAGTGATGTCACTAACACAAATAGAATAGAACAGAACTAGGCAAGTATTTGCCTCTTCTGGAGGAGTCACTTGAATAAATATTCCAGTTATGTTCAGGGGACGGTGATAGTCCAAATAATGAATGAGTTGAGTTCTTGGAGGAAATAAAGATGTTCATTCCTTCTCTGCCCTCAGTGAGGGCTTGTTTTAGCACAGTTTACTTGAGTTGAGAATATAGCTTCTTTTTTTTTAATTTTTTTAATGTTTATTTATTTTTGAGAGATAGCATGAATGGGAGAGGAGTAGAGAGAGACGGAGACACAGAATCTGAAGCAGGCTCCAGGCTCTGAGTTGTGAGCACAGAGGCTGAAGCAGGGCTTAAACCCACGGACTGTGAGATCATGACCTGAGTTGAAGCCAGACACTCAACCAACTTACTTCTGAGTATTGTTCATATAATGAATTAATGAATGTGTTTTTTAAAATGCTACTATACGGAGTTCTCAATAAGCCATAAAAAAGAAACATATATCATCATATGATGTTATTTAACACACAGGGATTAATTGTTGGAACCATAAATTAATGAAAGGTAGGAAGTTCTCATTCCTTTGTTTGAAAAGCTGCTGACCTTATGTCAGAGTTCATTCATATGTAAGATTGACTAATGTTTAAATTCTTTCCCCAAGAAGAATAATATAGAAGTTCAATAAATGTTTGATAATGTGATTTTAGTACTTGATCATTTTCATATATTTTTTTTTGCCTATAGTTATGTTTTACTGAATTCTACCAAATTGTCTTTTATTATCGATTTTTAAATGCCATTTGCACTTTGAGAATAGTGACTCTTCATATGTTTTTCAGGTTTTCTCCAGTTTGTCTTCTCTCTTCATACTCTGCTCTTGTGATACTTTCCTTTTCTGTGTGGAAGTGGTTTTTTTCCTCCTAGATAAATTTGTCAGTCCTCCTTTCTCTATTCCCCTCTTCCTCCATAGTCCTTTTCTACTACACAGTTCTAAAACTACTTAACTGTAATTTCCTCTAGTTTTTTCCTTTCTTTTCTTCCAACGTTTATATGTTTGACCCATCAGGAACAATTTCGTTCTAAGGGGTGAAGGAGAGCCCTAGCTAGGTTTGTTCTTTTTCAAGTGGCTGGACAGTTTCCCAAAGCTGTTTATTACAGACTCTTGTCCTTTATTTGCAGGTTTGAAATGCCTTGATTGTCATAAACTAAATTTCCAAGTAACCATGGGTTTTGTTTTCTGTTCCAGTGATTGTTTTTTTCCTCCTATTCCTTGTTCACTACTACCCTGTTTTTGATGACTCTTACTTTTCACTGCATTTTATAATCTTCATTGCTTGTTTTCTGTTTACATAATATATTTTTCAGGAGACCTTAAATCATTTCTATCGAAGAGAAAAATGCTTGTGAGATTAATTTAGCATTTAATTTGGCATTTTGACAAAAGGAGGAATTTTTAAAATTCAGGTCTTCAGGAAAGTATTATAACTTGCCACATAATTCATATTTATGATATTTCTTACTGTTATGAATGACATTTTCCCCCACTTACACTTTCTAGTTAGTTACTGTTGATACTTACGCAAGCCATTGATTTTACTGGACTTATTTATTTTTTCTCTGGCAGACAGTTTTTCATACTTTTTGTGATAAAATTGTTATTTTTAGTGCTCTTTGAAACGTTGAACTTGCCAGCTTCCTGTTTTGTTTATATTTGTGTGGCATATAACAAATGGGTAGAGCTACTATACTTGGGCCTATCGTTTTGCTTTAATCCCTTCTGAAACTTCATTGGTTTTTAGATGTTTCTCTTAATTATATTGAGTTTTATTTTATAAACCCTAGATTATCTAAATCTTTTCTCCTTTTAATAGATGAGTCTGTCACTATTATTGTTGAGTGAGATGTTTGATCTTCTAATGTGGTTTTTGTTTTTTAATGTTTTTTGAAGCTTTAAAAATATTATGGCTGGAGGTCTCTTTTATTTTTACTGCTGATAATTTGAAAGGTACAAAGTCTAGTTTTAACAGAGGATGGCTGGGGCACCTGGGTGGTTCAGTCAGTTAATCATCTGATTTCAGCTCAAGTCATGCATGATCTCATGGTTCGTGAGTTCGAGCCCCACCCCCTTTGAGCTCTGTGCTGACAGCTCAGAGCCTGAAGCCTGTTTAGGATTCTGTATCTCCCTCTCTTTCTCTACCCTTCCCCCACTAGCACTCTGCCTGTCTCTTTCTCAAAAATAAACAAACATTAAAAAAAAAAAAACCCTCTTTAACAGAGGATGGCTTGTAAGACTTTGAATAACGTGCTTAAATGTGTGTTTTTGGTTTATTAAGAACTGAAAGTCATTGACTTCAAGGTTTGCAGATGTTGAATTTTACATATTTATATCCTCCTGCCTGTTCAATCTCCCAATTTTCAGATATTTGTTAGTTTATTTAGAGTTTTTAGCCTGAGAATTTTTTTTTATTGTACTGGAGCATGAGTGTGCATTAGTCTGCATATCTTTTAAGAATTATAACATACCAATTATTTGGACTTAGTTTTATATTTAAGTGGATTTGGTGCCCGCTGTATGTTCAGTGGATTCAGCACCCGCTATTGGTCTTTTTATGCCATGTCGTTGCCATTCTTATTGGCTTATTTTGTACCAGATATTAATAGAATGGATCATATCATGATATACATTTTTCTTTACGTATTAGGGATAGTATAATTTGAATTCACAAATTGATTGTTCAACCCAAATATGCTCTTCCCTCAGTCTTTCCCATTTTGATAAGCTGTTAGCTAAGCCAAAAATCTAGCCATTGTCCTTGATTTCTCTCTTTTATTTGTATTCCATTCAGTCTGTTAGCAGGTTTCTTCAACTCTGCCTCTAAAACATATCCTACATCTGTCTACTTTATCATCTTCTCTACCCTCCTGGTCTCCCTGTTTCCTCTCCCACACCTCCCATCTGCCACCATCTAGTTTCCACAAGGCCACCGGAGTGATAGTGATCCTTTAAACACAAATCAGATCATAGTGCTCTCCTGCTTAAAACCTCGCTGAAGCTTTCAAATCCACTTAAAATAATATTCACATTTTTAACATTGCTTATAAAACCCTACATGATTTGCCTTGTCTACTCTGAGCTCATCATGTGTCTTTTTCCTTTCTCTACTCTGCTTCCATTTTCTTTTTATTTAAACAGTCCAAAATTAAACTAAATCCTACCTGAAGTACTATGTTTCATGATCTTTTGAGGAGAAGGCTTCTGGTCATTTACATCTCATCTTAAAAGTCATGTCGTCAGAGGGACCCATTTCTGACTACCTAATCTAAAGGTAGCCCTTGTTATTTTAGTTCTCCGCATAGGACATGTGAGTGCCTGATGCTTTCCATATATATATATATATATATATATATATATATATATATATATATATATATATATATATATATATATGTGTGTGTGTGTGTGTAATAAATATAAATAAATATGTAGTAGTTTCTCTTGATTGTTTTATTTCAGCATCTGAAACAGTATAATATAGCGCATAGTAGGCACTCAGTAAATAGTTTTTGTAGAAATGAATATTATAAATGTCTTTCTTCTGCCTTTGGATAAGAATGGCCAATTGACTAGACTGATCAGAGTTGTCTGATACAATTTGAGCTTGCTATAAGAAGAAAGTCTAAGCTATTCCAGTGTTCTCCATGAGACCAACTGTTGTGTAGACTTACAGTGTAAAAAAAAAAAAAAAAAATAATGACCAGTTGACTAGATACAGAACTATTTATATCACACATTCTTCTTCTACCCTCAAAAGTCTATAGACATTTTCTCTGTGTATGTTAGGGAAAACTGTAAGGCCATCTTGGTACTTTTCCTCTGTAGGTCTTGCCTGATTGTTTGTGGCACTAATACTGCTTATCTTCTATAAGCTGTGATGTTCAGTTTTAGTATATGTGCTGCTGAAGCGAGCACTAAGCTGTGATGTTCAGAAAATAAGGACTTAATATTTATTATATCTTCAGAGATCAATTTATGATTAATAGTAATTTAGTAAATTTAGTAAATAACAACTATAAGTTTTTCTTATACTTTAAATATGCACTTTTCATTTTAGTAAATAGTTTCATTTGTTTTCATCATCTGTGCTTTAGAATTTTAGGAATTAATCTGTGACTGAGATTTTATTCATGGGGGTTGTTTCATTATATTTTATTTGTGAATTGTTTTCTTTTGTATTTTGCTTCTTTTTAAAAAATGTTTTCATGTTGAGCACAGATTTGTATATCCTTTTTTTTTTTTCAAGCATTTTTAGTAAAGCCAAAGTAGATGATGTCTTTCACATTTTTGGAACAGACTTAAGGGAATGATTAGGTAAAAAATATGATGGTATGCTAATGAATTTTCCCAGCATTCAGTTCAGATACGTCAAATAATTCTGGAGACAGCTGTATTTCAGAAATGAATTCTTCACTGAGCAGCTTTTTAAAAAATTGCACTAAAGCCAGTGCTTCCTTGTATTGATATAACAGATGAGCTGGTTTAGAATTGTATTTAGACATGAAAAGATAATTATTTGCCAGTATGACTTAGAAAAACTTACGTCTGTCTGGTAAAACATAAACAACACTTTTTTTCTTAAGTAAATGATATTCCAGCTGTAAACTTAATAATACTTTTTACCCCAGGTGAAAATAGATTATTGAAGTTTATACTAATAGTAGAGTTCTGAATTTTATTACAGATTTACTGGCTTTCCTGGCACAATTTAATTTTATAATATTATGTTTAAAATTTTACTGAAACAGATTGCTTTTGTAACTCTTTCTAATACTCATAAAAATTCTAAAGTGAAACTTAGAGTTAAAAATAATAGATTAGCACAGAAAAAAATTTTTTTGAATTAGCCACAAAATTAGTAGAAAAAGAAAATGTCAGCATTCCTTCCTATGTCTCTATATTTTTGTTGCCCCTTGTGTACACAGGTAAATGATTATTTTTAAGAATGATTAAATCATTTCTATGTATCGTTAGAAATGTATTAAATATTTATTTAATATTTATTATTAAATAGTAGATACTTATTAAATATGGGCACCATCTTACAAATGGTGACATTCAAATAAAGTTGGACTTACTAGTGATTAGTATTGAAAATAAACAATACTGATGATACCATTTTGAGTTTTAGTTTCATTTTCCATCTCTTTGTTCAGACATAAGGACTGCCCTAGAAAAGCAGGCAGATATTATGATGATGCATGTCACCATGTTTTCCTGTCTGTGTCTGAATTTCAGCCTTCCCGCTAACTCATTTTACAGATGCACGTTTTGCTCAACAAGTCTGTAGCTAGTGGCAGCCGACAGCCAGAACAGAAGCAAGATTCCTGGGAAAGCTGGTCATCAGAATCCTACTTTGCCTTCCCCTCATTCTCTTCTCACATTACCTGTCATTTCTGGTGAAACTAAATAGTAGTATTTTAAAGTTATCCACATTATAGTTAAAAAACTTGAACAACTCAGTAGCAAAAACAATCCCAAATGATCTGATTTAAAAATGGGCAAAGGCTATGAATAGACATTTTTCCAAAGAATACATACAGATGGCCAACAGAGACATGAAAACAGGTTCAGCATCACTAATCATCAGGGAAATGCAAATCGAAATCACAATGAGATATCACCTCACACCTGTTAGAATGACTCTTCTCAAAAAGATAAGAAGTATTGGTGAGGATGTGGGGAAAAGAGAACCTTGTGCACTGTTGGTGGAAATTAAACTGGTACAGCCACTCTGGAAAACAGTGTGGAGTTGCCTCAGAAAGTTAAAAATAGAAACCATCATATGATATAGCAGTTCCACTTCTGGATATTCATCCGAAGAAAATGAAGACACTAATTCAAAAAGATACATGCACCTCCATGCTCATTACGGCAGTTTTTACAGTAGCCAAGATGTATATGGAAATAGCCTAAGTATGCATCCATAGATGAATGGGTAAAGAAGGTGTGTGTGTGTGTGTGTGTGTGTGTGTGTGTGTGTGTGTGTGTGTGTGTGTGAGAGAGAGAGAGAGAGAGAGAGAGAAAAGAATGAAGTCTTGTCATTTGAGACAACATGGATGCATCCTAGAGGGTGTTAAGCTAAGTTCAATAAGTCAGAGAAAGACAAATGCCTTATGATCTCACAGGTGAAATCTAAATGAAAACAAAAACCAAGTTCATAGAATACAGAGAACAAATTGGTGGCTGCCAGAGATGGGGGGGTAGGGGTGGGGATAGGTGAAATTGGTAAAGGGAGCCAAAAGGTACAAAATTCCAGTTATAAAATAAGTCATGAGATGTAAGGTACAGCATGGTGGCTGTAGTTAGTAATACTATATTGCATATGTGAAAGTTACTAAGAGAGTAAATCTTAAAAGTTCACATCACAAGAAAAAAATGTTGTAATTATTGACAAACATTAACTAGACTTATTGTGATCATTTTACAATATATACAAATATCAAATCATTATGTTGTACATCTAAAACTAATATAATGTTGTATGTCAGTTACACTTCAATTAAAACAAAGCAAAACTGTGAGCCTTGCTTACAACGATGGGATGTAATAAAATCATTGCCCAAGGTGATTAACGCACAATAATTGTGTTTGTTTATGTGCTTGTTTTTTAAAATGCTGAATTGGAAATGTTCATGAAACAATTCAGTATTTTAAAATAAAATGACAAATGTCTTTCATAAATTAGTTTTCAAAATGAATAGGAATCTTTATCCTTTTTTTAAGTTTAGTTTTGAGAGAGAGAGAGAATGCTAGCAGGGAGGGGCAGAGAGAGAGAGGGAGACACAGAATCCAAAGAAAGCCAGCTCCAGCACAGAGCTGTCAGCACAGAGCCGCTGTGGGGCTTCATCCCATGAACCGTGAGATCATGACCTGAGCTGAAGTCAGATGCTTAACTGACTGAGCCACCCAGACGCCCCAGAATCTTTATCTTTGAATAAATGTTTACCATTTTACTCAGTTTTTAAATAATACTTCATCTTGTTTCCTGGAAGTATAAGCAGAGCAAGTAAATTTTTAAAAAATCAAAAAGTATATAAAGATTTATTTTTTTTATTTTTATTTTTTTTTAAATTTTTTTTCAACATTTTTATTTATTTTTGGGACAGAGAGAGACAGAGCATGAACGGGGGAGGGGCAGAGAGAGAGGAAGACACAGAATCGGAAACAGGCTCCAGGCTCTGAGACATCAGCCCAGAGCCTGACGCGGGGCTCGAACTCACGGACCGCGACATCGTGACCTGGCTGAAGTCGGACGCTTAACCGACTGCGCCACCCAGGCGCCCCTAAAAAGTATATAAAGATTTAAACAACCATCTTAGTTTGCCTTGTCAGTGTTCTCTTTTTAAATTTTGTTTAAGTTTATTCATTTTTGAGAGAGAGACAGAACATGAGCAGGAGAAGGGCAGAGAGCCAGAGCAGGCTCCCGGCTCCGAGCTGTGAGCACAGAGCCCGACGTGGGGCTCGAACTCGCGAACCGCGAGATCATGGCCTGAACTGAAGTAGGACGCTTAACTGACTGAGCCACCCAGGTGTCCCTGCCTTGTTAATGTTCTTTAAAGAAATCCCAAAGTAGGAGCTTTGGCCAAATAGGACACATGTCAGCTATTCTGGTTAAGTGGTATGTCTTTGCTTTTTAGTATTTAACTTCTGTTTTAAAATCTAAGAATTTTGATTTTTCAAAATTATCTGTGAAATTAAATATTAAGTTAATATTACTTAGTAAGTATCTTGTCTTCCCTCTTTGGAAAGTTCAAGTCTGAATTGGTAGAAAAGTTAAGTTGAGGTCCCAAATGCTACCAGTTTTTTTTGGTGGGGGGGAGGGAAGCTTTAAATAATAGATACAGAAAGCTAATAAAGGCTAAATAGACATTTTTTGCCATTTTATAGGTAGAATTCACTTTGTAATGCTAGGGTACTCAATTTCAATTAGATCCCAGTTTGCTTCTTGAACACAAGATGATGTTGAAATGAAGATACTTTTTGTTACTATGTAATTTAAAAGGTGAACGAGGGGCGCCTGGGTGGCGCAGTCAGTTAAGCGTCCGACTTCAGCCAGGTCACGATCTCGCGGTCCGTGAGTTCGAGCCCCGCGTCGGGCTCTGGGCTGGTGGCTCGGAGCCTGGAGCCTGTTTCCGATTCTGTGTCTCCCTCTCTCTCTGCCCCTCCCCCGTTCATGCTCTGTCTCTCTCTGTCCCAAAAATAAATAAAAACGTTGAAAAAAAAAATTAAAAAAAAAAAAAGGTGAACGAACTTCAGTGTCTGATTCCAAATTTGTGAATTTAAAACTTATAGAGATTTTCCCTCTAGATGAGTTTTCAGAGTCTAAGAAAATTTTTTGTTAGAAATGACTGTTGTATTTACATTCTGTGTTCATTTTGCTCAGGGAAAAAACTCCTTATTACCAACAAAAACAAATCAACAAGGTGTTGGAATATTATCTGACAGGATATTTAGCATTGAGTTAATCAGTTTTCTGGAAGTGATACTATTAATGTATTAGCTATACAGTAAAATCAGTTTTCCCTTTGGTATCTGTATTTCACATTGTTTTCATTTCATAAATGCAGGAACATATTTAGTACTTACCTGTGCAAAAAGCTTTTCCATTGCTAAGTATTATAAATATTAAGAGAGCTACTTTTTGTATTGTAATTTTATTATAAATGATACCAAAAGTTTTAGGTTATCAGATTTTTATTTTTAAAACACATAATTGAAAACAATATTTTTAAATATTTGAATATCCAACCATAGTGAAATGGTTAAATAAATGAGGCTATATTCACATAATTTTAAATTATTTTTATTATGATAAAAGTACCTGTTTTAAGCTTTACCATCTTAACCATTTTTAAGCTTATAGTTTAATGATGTTAAGTATATTTACATCGTTGTGAAACAGATCTCTGGAACTTTTTCATCTTGTAGATTAAAAGTCCATATCCATTAAACAACAATTCCCTTGTTCCCCTTCCACTGGCTCCTGCTGACCACCATCTCCATTCTTTATTGATAATTTTGATTGCTTCAGATACCTCCTATAATTGAAATCATACAGTGTTTGTCCTGTTGTGAGCAGCTTATTTCCCTTGGCGTAATATCCTTGAGGTTCATCCATGTTGCAGTATGTGACAGGATTTCCTTCCTTTTTTAAAGGCAGCATAGTATTCTGCTGTATGTATACGCTATGTTTGGTTTATACATTTATCCATCTGTTGATGGACATTTGGGTTCCTTTTGTCTCTCAGCTATCATGATTCGTGCTGCTATGAACATGGGCATGCAAATATCTCTTTGATACTTGCTTTCAGTTTTTTTTTGGGGGGGGGGTATATAGGTAGATGTAGGATTACTAGATGATATGCTGGTAAATTTTTAATTTTTTGAGGAACTGCCATACTGTTTTCTGTAGTGATTGTACCAGTGTGCAGTACCACTGATAGTACAGAATGGTTTCACCTTCTCCGTGTCCCTACTAACACTTGTTACTCTGGTTTTTTTTTAATAATAGCTTTCCTGATGGATGTGAGGTGACATCTCATGGTTTTGATTTGCATTTCTCTGATGGTTAGTGATGTTGAGCTCTTTTTATATGCTTGTTGACCATATATCCTCTTTGGGGAAATATCTATTCAAGTCTTTTGCCCATTTTTTAATTGGGTTATTTATTTTTTGTTGTTGAGTTGTAGGAATTTTTCGTATATTCTGGATATTAACCACTTACCAGATAAATGGTTTACAAATATTTTCACCCATTCCACAGGTAGTGTTTGCACTCTGTTGATTGTGTCCATGGATGAACAAAAATTTTTAAGTTTGACATAGTCCCATTCATCTACTTTTGCCTTTGTTGCTTGTGCTTTTGGTGTCATATCTAAGAAACCCTTGCCAAATCCAATGTTAGGAAGTTTTCCTCTAAGAGTTTTATAATTTTGAGTCTTACATATTGATCTTTAATTCATTTTGAATTGGTTTTTGTACATATATGAGGGTCAAACTCCATTCTTTTAGATGAAGATACTCGGTTTTCCCAATACTATTTGTTGAAATGACTCTCTTTTCCTCTTTGAGTGGTCTTGGCACCCTTGTCAAAGATCATTTGACCATAATTGTGTGGGTTTATTTTTGGGCTCTCCACTCTACCATTGATCTTTATGTCTGCCTTCACAAAGTAGCATGCTGTTGTTATTACTGTGGCTTTGTAATGTGTTTTGGAATCTGGAAGTGTGAGTTTTCCAACTTTGTCAAAATTATTTGTGGTCCCTTGAGATTCCATATGAATTTTAAGATGATTTTTTCCCGTATCTCCCAAGAAAATGCTACTGGGATTTTGATACAGATTACATTGAATCTGTAGATTGCTTTGGGTATTTTATTGACCTCTTCACAGTAGTAAATTATCTTATTCCTGAACATGGGCTGTCTTTCTGTTTGTGTCATCTTTAATTTCTTTCAGCAATGTTTTGTAGTTTTCAGTGTACTTTACCTCCTAGGTCATGTTCATTCCTAAGTATGTTATTCTTTTTGATGCTATTGTGAATAGAATTGTTTTCTTAATTTCTTTTTCTGATTATTCATTATTAATGTATAGAAACACAACTGATTTTTTTGTGTTGAATTTGTATCTTACAGCTTTGCTGAATTTGTTTATTCTAAAAGTTTTTTTGTGGAATCTTTAGAGTTTTCTACATATAAGATCATATCATGTGCAAACCAATAATTTTACTTCTTCCTTTCCAACTTGGATGCCTTTTAAATGATTTTTAGTGACACAATGTTTACAAAATAGGTTGTGAAACTGTAGAGTAGGAGTCCCAATTTGTGTATATGGTGGGAGAAACCTTAAATATTTTATAGGACTGGAAGAAGACATCAAAATGTGAATGGTAAATGTCTTTGGATAGTGAATTTATGGGTAAATTTTATTTTATTCTTTATATTTTTCCACATTGGCTAGACTATTGTAAGATAACAATATTAATGTGATGCAATAATATGAAATAGAAGTTTTATTTACTTTTAAAGTCATTTCCATTATTGATACCCATATAGAACTAGACATGTTTCTGATAGTTTCCTGTGAATATTTATTAATAGAAGATTAAAGTAGGAAATATGAACAGTACTTTTAGTGGAAATACGAAAGATAGAAAAGCATAAACCAATTGTTATTTGCTGAAATAACGATTGGTAAATCTTGTTTCACTTTTTGTGGAAATATTAAAATATGCTAAACTTAGTGAAAGTTCAATATGTAACATTAAAGAATATTTTGATGGTATTAGTCAAGGTTATAGCCCTCTCCAAAACATGGTCACACGAAGGAACAGAGTTTTAGGGGTTTAAGAGACAGAATAGGTTTGGGGCTCTGGAGATAGATTGCTAGGGTTCTAAACATTGTCCACCACTTAATAACTGCATAACTCCAGACAGCTTACTAGGAATTATAATAGTGGTTCTATTAAGGGAAGGAGGGTGGATGAAAATCACCTGTGGAACATTTAAAAAATAAACATTCCTACCTTAAAAAACTCCACCTTCAGAATATATCCAGACTTAATTTTCTCATCACTTTCTTTGCTGCCACTTTGGTCTAAGCCACTTCAACTTTAGCATGAGTTATCTCAATGATCATTCTGCTTTAGGCCTTATGATATCAACACCCCCCCAGCTTTTTCCCTCCCCACCCCCTATTGGGCTATATTGAATCTGTTCTCAACACAGCAACCAGAGCAATCCTTCTGAAACCAAGATACTATACTCTATTGCTCAAAAATCTCAGAGGCTTGCATCTTGCTTGGATTAAAATCCAAGGTCCTTATGATAATGGCTGAAAAGGCTATTTTTGATCTGGCTTTCTAATCCTTCATTCATCTCATCTTCTACCACTGTTGTGGTTCACTTCAGAAACACTGGGCTTCTCTCTGTTTTCTAATGTGCCAGACACACTCCTGCTTTAAAACTTGTATATTTGCTGTTCCTTATGTCTAGAATACTATTCTCATAGGGATCTATTTGACCTACTTCTTCACTACATTCATCTATATCCTCAAATACTATATATATCTTATATATCCTATATATATATGGATATATATATACACACACTAAATGTATATATTGTAGCCTATAAATACTATATATATCCTATATACTCAAATACTATATATGTGTGTGTATATATATATCTACTCTATATTCTCAAATGCTATATATATTCTGTCTAGGATATATAATATGCCATATACATATATATATATATATATATATGCTATGTATATATGTGCCATATGTGTGTGTGTGTGCGTGTATACACACACATATATCCTATACTATATCACAATACTATATATATTCCATATAGGATATATATATAGTATTTGAGGATATATATATTCTATATAGGATATCCTATATACAGGATATATATATATATATATATATATATATATATATATGTATATCCTATACTATATCACAATACTATGTATATTCTATATAGGGTATGTATAGTATTTGAGGCTGTAGAGTATATATAGTATTTGAGTATATAGAATATTATATAGTATTATAGGATAGTATAAGATAGCCTATATCCTATATATATATATATATATATTATATATATATATATATATATCTCCTATATCCTACTATTCTCACAGGGATCCATTTGACCTACTCCCTCACTATATTCATCTGTATTCCTCAAATATCACCCTACTAGAAAGGCCTTTCCAACCATTCAGTCTATGTAAAATGCACTTAACTCCATTCTGTGTTCCTGAGGTTTGGTTAACTTTTTTTCTTAGCACTTATCACTACTTGACACGCATTTATTTGTTTAACTTTCTGACACCCACCCAGAGAGCAAGTGTTTTGTCTGTTTTTGTTTGCTTTTTACTAATACATTCCTAGTGCCTAGCAGGGTCAGCACCCAATAAACGTTACATGCCTGCCTTATGTATAATGCTAGCATTACCTTCGTACCAAAACCAAAGGCAGTACAAAAAACAAAACAAAACAAAAACTACAGACCCGTGTCTCTCATAATCGTAGATGCAAAAACCCTCCACAAGATATTAGAAAATCAAATCTTAAGGACATTTTGAAGAGTATATCTAGGTACTTGCAAAAGCTTTAGTAGTAGCAGGTACATTCTTTGTATATTTGTTGGTCCAGGACTTTGACTTTCCTTTTCTTGAGTAGATGTTACAATAGTAGTTTTTAAATTTACTAGGCATGTTTGGGGTACCTGGATGGCTCAGTCAGTTGAGTGTCCAACTTCGGCTCAGGTCATGATCTCAGAATGTGAGTTCGAGCCCCGCGTCAGGCTCTGTGCTGACAGCTCAGAGCCTTGAGCCTGCTTCGGATTCTCTATCTCCCTCTCTCTCTACCCCTCTCCTGCTCATGCTCTGTCTCTCTCTCTCTCTCTCTCTCTCTCTGTCAAAAATAAAAATAAACATTAAAAAAAATTTTTTTTAATTTACTAGGCATGTTTAGAGATTTTTGTCCATGCAGAAAACAAAAAGAGTAGAGAATGAGATTTTCCTGGAGCAAATAACCAGGAATTAGATGATAGAAATGAGTAAGCAGATTAAGGAAAATAGATGTATTTGTGAGAAAGAAAGATTGCCTGATATGGAATTAACTGTCAGAAGAGGGTGAGACAGAAATTATATATATGCATGTTCATCACCCTCTTTCCTTCCCACCACCCAAAGGAGTGAAGAAAAGTAGTACAAAAGAAATATATATGTGTATATATTTCTATATACGCTTCTATATATATTCTATATATACTTCTATGTGTATATGTTTATATTTATGTAAATGTATTTAATATTAATATATATTAAAAAATCAGATAATTATGTATACCAGCAGCCAAACGTTAAAGTTGTCTGACAGGTTTGCTCTTCTCCAAAAGAATGAGGATGCATCATCTTGGAGTAGAATAGTTGTGTCAATATAAGTGGCTGTTGTTACAAACTTTATAAATCAGGTACTTATAACTCAGAAAATACTTATCCAAACAGCATTACTTAAAACAGTATTTCTGAAACTTGCCTGATGTTAGGAATCTCCTGAAGATTCTGATTCACAAAGTAGAGAGTGAGCCTAGGAATCTATAATTACTAGGTGATTTTATGATTAGTTAAGAATGGAAAAATAGTACTTTAAAACATCCAATTTGGGGGATGCCTGGGTGGCTTGGTCAGTTAAGCATTCAACTTCGGCTCAGGTCATGATCTCACAGTTTGTGAGTTTGAGCCCCGCATCGGGCTCACTGCTATCAGCACAGAGCCTGCTTCAGAGCCTCTGTCCACCCCCCCCCCCCCAATCTTGCATACTCTCTCTCCCTCTCTCAAAAATAAACATTTAAAACTTTAAAAAAAAATTAAAAAAATAAAATATCCAATTTCAAATTTTAATGGGATAAAACTAGTAAGTCTAATACATAGTCCTTATATAATGGTTTGATAATTCTAATAAAAAGTACATTTTAGCTGTCCTCCAGAGTTTGTTTTCATGTTACTTATAAAAAAGCAAAAACAATTGCTTTACTTACTCATTTTCAGAATTGATACATTAAAAGCTATAGAAAAAAATAATTAGATTTTACCTTTTAATTGCTCCATAGCCAATACCTTACCTAATCTTACTACTGCTAAAAAACACAAAACAGGATAGATTAAAAGTTTTCTAATCTTTTAAAATACACCAATCCAGTAGAAATAATAGTAACACACTTCTATGGTACTTAATATGTATGTTAGAAATATCAAGTTAATTCTCAAAATAATCCTCTGTGATTTTATATCCTCATTTATGGGTGAGGAAACAGATACAAAAAGCTTGAGTGTCTTGTAAGAAAGTAAAGAATAATCAAATTCTAAAAACCTAGAGAAATAGGCAAGAGGACACTGGGGCTGGCTTAAATCTTGAGGAAACTTTTTTGAACCAAATAAAATTGTGATTTGCCTTTTACATCCTTCACAGAGGGCAATAGGTATAGGAGACAAAGTCCAACACCCATTCTAGGTGAAGTATCACTACCCTGCAAAAACCTAGCATCCCCAAAGGCTTTTAGTATGGGTAAACTAGAAATAACCTTGCCCATTGCCCAGCCAATGACTATCAAAAAAATATTGCCTGTCTTGAATTGGAGTCGCACTGTGTGTGGCTTTAAAAACCTTAGTTTTTCAGTTTGTCTCCTAGGGTAGCACACTCAGCCACCTAGCAGAAACAACTGTAGTTTCTCAACTTTGACCCAAGCTTCAAAGAATTCCAATAGATAAAGTTCCAAGAAATAAGAGTTCAAAGTCAAAAATCACAGACGACACAAGGAATTAAGGTACCTTGAGCAAGAGCCAGCAGAAACAACAACAGAACATGAAGACATCAGATTTTGGAATTATATACTCAATATATGATATGATTAGATAAATTAAAAAGTCATGAAAATATGAGTAAAAAGTAAACTGTTGGAAGGAGCAGATTTTTATTTTATTTTATTTTATTCTATTTTATTTTATTTTATTTTATTTTATTTTATTTTATTTTATTTTATTTTATTTATGTATTTATTTATCACCCCCCCACACCCCCATCAACCCTCAGTTTGTTCTCAGTTTTTAAGAGTTTCTTATAGTTTGCCTCCCTCCCTCTCTAACTTTTCTTTCCCTTCCCCTCCCCCATGGTCTTCTGTTAAGTTTCTCAGGATCCACTCAAGAGTGAAACATATGGTATCTGTCTTTCTCTATATGACTTATTTCACTTAGCATAACACTCTCCAGTTCCATCCACGTTGCTACAAAAGGCCATATTTCATTCTCATTGCTACGTAGTATTCCATTGTGTATATAAACCACAATTTCTTTATCCATTCATCAGTTGATGGACATTTAGGCTCTTTCCATAATTTGGCTATTGTTGAGAGTGCTGCTATAAACATTGGGGTATAAGTGCCCCTATGCATCAGCACTCCTGTATCCCTTGGGTAAATTCCTAGTGATGCTATTGCTGGGTCGTAGGGTAGATCTATTTTTAATTTTTTGAGGAACCTCCACACTGTTTTCCAGAGCGGCTGCACCAGTTTGCATTCCCACCAACAGTGCAAGAGGGTTCCTTGTCAGGAGCAGATTTTTAAAACAACCAAATTGATCTTCTAGAAATGAAAAATCATTACAAATTTAACATTCGACAGATGTAACAAGTTAGACATAGCTGAAGAGGCAATGAAGAAACTGTGCAAAATATAGCAAGCACAGAGAAGCAGACAAAAAATAAGAAAATGTAAAATACGTGGAAGATAGAGTGAAAAGATTTAACTGAGATCTAATCAGAGTAGGGATACATTTGGGCAAAGGGAATGTTTGAAGCATTTATTGTGAAAAATTTTCCAGAACTGACCGGAAACACCAAATATTTAAGAATTCCAACCAGAAAAAAAATTTTTTTTAAAGTGCACATCTGGGGCGCCTGGGTGGCGCAGTCGGTTGGGCGTCCGACTTCAGCCAGGTCACGATCTCGCGGTCCGTGAGTTCGAGCCCCGCGTCAGGCTCTGGGCTGATGGCTCGGAGCCTGGAGCCTGTTTCCGATTCTGTGTCTCCCTCTCTCTCTGCCCCTCCCCCGTTCAGGCTCTGTCTCTCTCTGTCCCAAAAAATAAATTAAAAAAAGTTGAAAAAAAAAAAATTTAAAGTGCACATTTGCATATGTCATGGTGAAACTGCAAAATACTGAAGACAGAAAATCTTTAAATCAACTAGAGAAGACATTATAGAAGAAGGACTATTAAGACTTAACAGTGACTTACCAAAACAATGAAGGTAGAAGACAGTGGATATCTTCAAAGAACTAAGAGGACTATAAACCTAGAATTGTACATCCAATGAAGATACCTTTTAATAATGAAGGCAGGATAAAGGCATTTTCATACAGAAGCTAACCATGTTTGTCACCAATAGAACCTCACTAAAGGAAATTCTAAAAGATAAACATTAAGCAGAAGGAGTGTGATACCAGATGGTAAGCCTGAGATGCAAAAAGTAAGAAGAGCAAAGAAAGTGATTAAATATGAGTAAATCTCAAAAAACTAAAGCATACCTATGTACAAAAGGATAATGAAGATGATCTTTGTGAGAAAAGAACTAATATTCTGGCCAACAACAGAATGAGTTGGGAAGAAGTAATAGAGTTAAAGCATTCCAATGTTATTGTATTGTTTGAAAGGGGGAGTAAAGATAGGAATTATATGTAGCCTTTACCAAGGAAAATATGCACATTAAAGTTTCTAGGGTAACTTCTGAAGAATAGAAATAGCTTCTTTTCCAAACTGTTAGTGGGCGGTGAGTGGGTGTGGGAGAAAAAAACAAAACCAACCAACCAAACAAAAAACTCTAGCTTTTGAATATATTCCCTAGAAGTCAACAGTTATTCCTGGATTTAATCTCTTCCTTGCTCTGACTTATATAGTTTTTAGCTCATGCTGTGTTGACATTCTAATCATAGGCCACACCTCAATAGGGAGTCCACTCCTTAACAGAGTTGATTGTACTTCTTTTGCTGGAAAGAGGAACATTACAGTAAATATATTTCCAGGGGCCTGGGAATTATCTGATCTCCCAGATATTCCCATTCCACTTGTCAGCCCCCCCCCCTTTTTTTTTAAACCTATTGCAGTTGCAAAGTCAGCTGAGGGTATGATGTCATGATTCAGCAATTCCAAAGATGACTTTCTGATTTGGGCTGTTAGGATTTCATAATGGTGCTTTTTCCCTCTCTGTGCCTTGGGCCAGATGTTCTAGAAATTAGCATTGTCCTTTTATTGCTGTGTTGCTAAAGGAACCATACTATAGCTCAACTCTAAGCCCTTTAAATTGCTGTAGATCAGCAGCTGCTCATG
Organism: Puma concolor; assembly: GCF_028749965.1. Taxonomy (NCBI): domain Eukaryota; kingdom Metazoa; phylum Chordata; class Mammalia; order Carnivora; family Felidae; genus Puma; species Puma concolor. The sequence continues at coordinate 50,340,099 of NC_141672.1, forward strand.
TAATTATAGATACTGGTTTAATTGACGACCTCAGTATTAAATCCATGATTTGCTACCATATTATTTGAGGGAGCATGCAGTGAATCTTATTGCTGCCTTTCATTTTGTCACAACCAGATTTTTAATACCTAATACCTTCCCTTCTTTCTTATTTTTTTAAGGGGGCATTATTAAAAGGGGGCTTTTAATCATTTCCCAAGTTCTATCTTTTAGGACCTATTTGGTTGCAAGAAACCCTTAAAAGAATATTGAATCCAGGTATAATCGAGAGGACTCTTACACGAAGAGTGCAACCAGTTTACTCCTGTTTATTTCCAGAATGTGAATGCCTGTGCTTTTTATGTCAACCAGTGCGTCCTATATAGTTCTAGTGTATTGCCTTCCAAGGCTTCTCTTCTTTCCTTATGTTTTTAGAAATGCCTTAAGTGTGGTGTTAACAGAAGTCCAACCTGATCCTAATCTTAATGGACTGATTATAGCAGAAGTAGCTGGTAGCTGAATAAACACTGACATTGGCTAATTGTATTCAAAACTAAGAAGCTGAAAGCAAAAATCAACCACCTAAGTGACCCCAGGTATTAAGGCTACATTTTTTTTTTATAGAGTAGTCTGTTGGGGGGAATGGGCTGCTCAATCCACTTAAAAACTGTAGTTTAGGGGTACCTGGGTGGCTCAGTCAGTTAAGCGTTCAACTCTTGATTTTTGGCTCGGGTCATGATCTTGCAGTTTGTGAGTTCGAGCCTCAAGTCGGGCTCTGCACTGTCAGTGTAGAACCTGCTTGGGATTCTCTCTTAACCACCCCCTCGCTGCCCCTCCCCCCCTCAAAATAAGTAAATAAACTTTAAAAACAAAACTTAAAAAAAATGGTAGTTTAGGGTTGTAGTATGATGATAGACAGGAGGTGGCTTAGGAACAAGGGACAGCAGTAGAGTTTCTCCCTCTTTAAAACTTGGGTTTTAGGACATTGCAGTGCTTGTTGCCCTTATTACCAAATCTATCTTTGAATATTAGCCTTGCAACACTGGTAGAGGTTGCAATCACTGCGCTGGTGGTCACTGAACATTCTAACTGGGAACCCTAATGCAACACTTAAAAAAATTAAAAATGCAAATCCCAGTGTCAGTACCATCTAGAACCAGAATGAAATAACCAATACCTGCACTGTCCATTTCTTCTTTATAGCTACCTTCCAGGGTTCAGGCCAATCTTAAGAGTACTAAGAAACAGGACTCGTTCCAGTGTCAACCATCCCAGACACACAGCTTCCATCCTTCTCTCGTTGGATCACTTTTTTGGCTGAAGAGGGCCACTCTTTTCCTAGGAGTATCAGGCTGAGTTCCTTAAGACAGCCAGCCAGCCAGACATAATCACCCACCCTTAAAAGAGTCTGAGGTTATAACCCTCTGGTCTCGGTGATCAGCTGTCTGATCCAGCTGTCTCTGCCTGTGCTTTGGCACACATTCAAGCTCTAGTGGATCTTTCCCTTCCTATATAAAGATGTACTCATAAGCCAGGTTTTCAGTACCTCTCTAGTAACCTTAGCCACCGTCATTCATAGACTCTCATATTCCACTTTTAATGTGATTCTGCTGATTACCAATGACTTAGTCTCCATGGTTCAAATTTTACAGAGACCAAATATAATTAGCTCATCTCATTTCTTTTAGGTCAGTTGTCCACCTCTGTGCCTTCAGCAAGTAGAAGATCACATGACACAAATTGTAGTTCTTGATGCATAGAGGTCAGTTTTCTTAGGAGGGCTATGGAGAGGCTGCCAGAGGTTAGTCCCTTAGAAAATAAGTGTCATTAACACAAATAGAAAGGCCAAAGAGAAAATTGATTTTTAAAAGAAGATACTGGTATCTTGGGACATATTTAAATTCAGGGGGCTAGCAAGACCTCCAGAAGGAAATAACAGGTACTTAGTCAAAACTGCAGACATGGGGCTCTGTATTTCTCAGCTAGTCTCATCTTCACATTGCCTAAGTATGAAGAATAAAACTTCTCTTTTTTGAGAAAATAAACTCCTCAAAACCCATTTATACATGAACAGAGCTGGAACCTCTAGGCCTGAAGCGTCTGAATCCAGTGGATTTTATGGTATATTTCAAGGAAAGGAAACAGTAGTCTGGCATCACCCAATCAGAAGAATAAAATAAACCCCAATTTAGATCATTTTGAAGAAGCTGATATAAGCCATCAAAGAATAGCTACTTCTGTAATAAATAACTACATTTAGCTTATCTGCCTTTCAGGATAGACTGCAGAAATATTATCTTTATGTAAGTCTGTTCCATGGTACAGTTTCAATTCAAAGAAGATTCTAACCCCTTTGGATTAAATCTTAAGACAATGGTGAATCGGATATATGAAGAATATATTCAAAAATAGAGTTTATTCACTAAATATATCAAAGAAGCCGCAGTCCTCAAACATCTGAGTTATTAATGACCTATTCTTGTGAACTCTAGTTTCCATCTACAACTGTAAAAAACTGTTGCTTAGCCTCACCAAGGCCCCACCTTTTTTGGCGGAAAGCTCACATAGCTTCTGCTGAGACCACAGTTGTGGGGTGGACCTCACCTAAATTTCCCCAGGAAATAGTGGTTTATTATTAGTATTAGTTCAGCCATATTATTGGCTTTTATAAGTCAGTTTAAGAATTTAGACACCATTAAGAAGTTAGGCATCATACCGGGTGTTATATATAGGGGATGAATCACTGATTATAGTACTATATGCTAACTAGGATGTAAATTAAAAATAATTAAGATTATAAAAGGACTTCACTGGAAAAACACAATTTTTTTTAATGTTTATCATTTTTGACAGAGAGAGGGAGAGACAGAGAGCAAACCGGGAAGGGGCAGAGAGAGAGGGAGACACAAAATCAGAAGCAGGCTCCAGGCTCTGAGCTGTCAACACAGAGCCTGATGCAGGGCTCAAACTCACAGACCGCGAGATCATGACCTGAGGTATATATAACCCAACTGACTGAGCCACCCAGGCGCCCCTGGAAAAAAAAACCTTTATATTATCTGTGGCTCTGCTCCCTTCCAGGGGCACAGGCAGTGGAAATTGCCCATATGCAATTTTGTGTGTTCTGAAAAATGGTACAAATATGGTTTAAAATGATCATAAGAGGGGCACCTAGGCCCCTGGGTGGCTCCGTTGAGCGTCCGACTTCAGCTCAGGTCGTGGTCTCACAGTTCATGAGTTCAAGCCCTACATCGGGCTCACTGCTGTCAGCACAGAGCCTGCTTCAATCCTCTGTCACCCTCTCTCTCTCTGTCCAGCACCCATTTGCACTCTCAAAAATAATAAAGAAAGAAAAACATTTAAAAATAAAAAAATAAAATAAATAAAATCATAAGCATGTTTAGGCTACTGAGATGAAACATATTCTGTTTAAAATTTTATAAAAAAAAAAAAAAAGTTAGGCATCATTTGTGAAGTTACTCCTGTGAGAAAATCTGTTCTAAATTCCAGACTTAACTGAAGCATTTTCAGCACAGTTCACATATGACTTCTGTGCACATTTAAAAGTGAGTAGACTGAGGGGCACCTGGGTGGCTCAGTTAAGCGTCCAACTTCGGCTCAGGTCATGATCTTACAGTTTGTAAGTTCGAGCCCTGCATCAGCCTCTGTGCTGACAGCTCGGAGCCTGGAGCCTGCTTCAGATTCTGTGTTTCCCTTTCTCTCTCTGCTCCTAGCCTGCTCATACTCTCTCTCTCTCTCTCTCTCAAAAATAAACATAAAAAAACAAACAAACAAAAAAAAAGAGTAGACTGAAATCCAAAGAGTAGTATATATTAACAAAGTTAGGTGATTCTTTACTCTTCTTTCATGTGTAATTCAGAGCTTCCTAATAAAGTGAAGGATAAACTAGAATCTAGCCTGCTTGTTGGAGATTAGCTTGTGTAAAGAATGTTTTAATGCTGTAATGGAAAAGGCACAAGTAGAGGAGTGAGATACAAGGAGAAACAATATTCTGGTGCCCAGGAGCAGACAAAGACAGTCTGTGCACCTTGGTGAGCAGGCTTTTTACTGTAATTTGCAGGATTTACTCCCTACTTCTACATAAATTGATAATGGGAAACACAGATCATCATCTGTTTTAGATTATCTCCATTAAGCCCCTTCTACTGGCAGATGATTATGAAATAGGTGTTTTGTTTTTGTTTTAGAGTGAAATCTTGCCTTTTACAACAACATGGATGGATCTAGAGGGTACAATGCTAAGTGAAATAAGTCAGAGAAAGACAAATACCATATAATTTCACTCATATCTGGAATTGAAGAAATAAATGAACAAAGAAACAAAAAAACCAGACTTAACTATAGAGACAAACTGATGGTTACCAGAGGGGAGGTGGGTGACATAGGTGAAAGGGATTAAGAGCACAGTTATCATGATGAGCAGTGAGTAATGTATAGAATTGTTCAATCACTATATTGTATACCTGTGTATAGAATTGTTCAATCACTGTGTTGTATACCTGAAACTAACATAATGCTGTATGTTAACTATAATTAAGATAAAAACTTCAAAAAAGACTACTGTACAAAATGAAGTTTGATGGTACGGTGACAATACCGTTTTAGGTGGTGTTCCCATAATAATTACGAAATTCCCATATCTAACCTGTATTTCATTTTTTTAATTTATTTTTTTTTAATGTTTATTATTTTGAGAGACAGAGCAAGCGAGAGAGAGAGACCACTAGCCGGGAAGGGGCGGAGAGAGAGGGAGACAGAATATGAAGCAGGCTCCAGGCCCTGAGCTCTTAGCACAGAGCCGGATGTGGGGCTTGAACTCACTGAGAGATCATGACCTGAGCCAAACTCAGATGGCTAACCAACTGAGCCACCCAGGCATTCCTAACAAGTATTTCATTTTGTTAACTTTTCCTGTATAACTCAAACAAGTTTGTGATAAATTGGCAAACATGAATAAATTGGTGATAAATTTGTGATAAATGTGATAAACTGGCAAACAAGTTTGTGATAAATTGGCAAATATGAATAAGAAGAAAGCAAAATTACTTTTTTTTTAATGTTTATTTTTTAGAGAGCTTGTGAGCGAGGGAGGGGTGAGAGTGGGGGACAGAGAATCCAAAGTGGGCTCTGTGCTGACAGCAGACAGCCGATGTGGGGCTCAAACTCACCAACTGCGAGATCATGACCTGAGCTGAAGTCAAGACGCTTAACCAATTGAACCACCCAGGTGCCCCTACTTTTTTTTTTTTTTTTTTAATTTAAATTTTAGTTAACATGCAATGCAGTATTGGTTTCAGGAGTGGAATTCACTGATTCACCACTTCCATACAACACCCAGTGCTCGTCACAAGTGCTCTCCTTGATACCCATCTAGCCCATCTCCCACCCACCTCCCTCCATCAACCTTCAGTTCTCTATTGTTAAGAGTCTCTTGTGGTTTGTTTCCCTCTACTCTCCCTCCCCCTTAACTCCCCATATGTACATCTGTTTTGTTTCTTAAATTCTGCGTGTCAGTGAAGTAAAAAAAATACAGGTTCGAAGGGATACATTCACCCCAATGTTTATAGCAGCATTATCAACAATAGCCAAACTATGGAAAGAGCCCAGCTGATGAATGGATAAAGAAAATGTGGTATATATACAATGGAATATTACTTAACCATCAAAAAGAATGAAATCTTGGGCACCTGGGTGGCTCAGTTGTTAAGTGTCCGACTCTTGATTTTGGCTCAGGTCATGATCTCATGGTTCTTGGGATCAAGCCCTGTGTTAGACTCTGTGCTGACAGCACAGAACCTGCTTGGGATTCTCTCTCTCTCTCTCTGGCCCTACCCTGCTCGCATGCTCTCTCTCTCAAAATAAATAAACACTAAAAACAAAAGACAACAACAAAAAAAGAAATCTTGCTATTTTGTGGCATGAACTAGAAAATATGGTAAGTGATAAGTCAAGCAGAGCAAAATTACTTTTAATTTTACCGCCTGGACATAAACATTGTGTAAGTTTTTTAAGATACTTCTTTATACATATGTATTTATATAACGTATATAAAATACCCCTTTTTTAACATAGCATGAACATATTTTCATATCAAAACATGTTTTAACTGCATTATATGTATAACTGTGCCATAAATTATTTACTCATTCTTCCATTAAGTCACATTGTAGAAAACATTTATCTCTGTGCACATCTCCTTCAGAAAAAATTTTTTTAAAGTGAAATTATGAGTTCGAAGATTTTGTGTATTTTTAAGGCTTCTGCTTTTTTAGAAAGAATGTAGCAGTTTATATTCCCTTATATTGAGTATCTAATTCCTCATCTCTAACATTTACTGTAAAGTTTTCTTTTTTCCCATATATGACTCAAAACATAACTTTGTTATTAAGTTTTATCATTTTGTTTTTCAGGAGATGATTTTTCTTTGATTCAACAAGAAATATTTATGGTTAAAGAATGTAAACATTGCAACATTGTTGCCTACTTTGGGAGCTATCTCAGGTAAAAAAAAGACAACAACATCATCTGCTCTCCTTGAATTTTGTATTTCTTTACTACCACTCTCCCTGCCTTTCATGTAAATGCTATTATACATATAAAATTTTAAAGTTATATTGTCTGAAGTTCTAAAATTTCTCAGGTTTTCTTGTAGTCTCCCCTGTTATATTAATAATGACATCTCCATTTATGCGTTTATACCACCCTGTAATCCATTCTAAACCTTGGTGTGCTGAAGAGTGAAAGCCTTCAGGGTATTTCTTTTTTTTTTTTTTAATATAATTTATTGTAAGGGTATTTCAGTGATTGAGAATTACTAGCTAATATAATTTTCTTTCTCTTATTAGTCGAGAAAAACTGTGGATTTGTATGGAATACTGTGGTGGCGGATCACTTCAAGATATTTACCATGGTACTGTTCATTTGACTTTACGTTTTAAAAACAAACTTTGAGTTTAATGATTGTTGTTTTACATTTCTAGTTAACCAGGGATGTTGATGGGTACATATACCGTTTTTACATTGTTCTGTTCTGCTCCTGCAGTATTGCATAAAAGAAATCTAAACTTTATTTATTTATTTATTTTGGTTTTTTAGTAAATTTTCTGAAACCTGATCTGAGAAATCCAGAAGTTCTTATAGAGTCCAAATTTTGCTTTTTAGATGTAGTATCTAGGAAATCTTATGTGTGTCTAGGAAAGTATTTTATCTATATTTGAAACTGCCTCAATTTTTGTAAATAAGAATTGAATTACAAAGGTTAACTCTCACATAAAAGAAATTGTATATCTATCTTAGAAATCACTTAACCTAACTAAGGAAACAACTAGGTTTAGTTGTTGATGTATTTTTGTATTAAAAATGTATAATTTTCAGGGCACCTGGGTGGCTTAGCTGGTTAAGTGTCTAACCTCGGCTCAGGTCATGATCTCATGGTTCATGAGTTCAAGCCCTGCTTAGGGCTCTGTGCTGACAGCTCAGAACCTGGAGCCTGCTTTGGATTCTGTGTCTCCCTCTCTGTGGCCCTCCCCCACTTGTGCGTGTGCGCTCTCTCTCTCTCTCTCTCTCTCTCTCTCTCTCTCTCTCAGAAATAATAAAGGAATAAACTTTTTAAAAATATTGAAAAAATATATTTTCAAAAACTTGAAGTATTTTATTGAACATTCTGTTAATTTAGGCAGTTTTCTGAGTTGAATTAGATATTACCCATAACCATTTAGAAATAGTCTTTGTTTTGGCTCTACAATTTAGCTTCCAATTTGTTTTGTTTTTGACAGTTTCCTGATGTTTTAGTTAATGAGACTAAACACAGATCCTTATAAAACAATTTCTATTTTCTTTATTTAACTAAATATGGAATAGTAAAACGCCCATTGCAACTTTGTACTGTATAGTTTATTAAGAATTATCTGAAATATTTTCAAACATTTCTATGCTAAAAGCTTTATATGACAGCCTTATTAAATTTCAGTCATCCAGTTAACAAATACCACCATAGTAGATGTAAAAATAAGTGCTCTTCAGGTGTAAATAATATTTAAATAATTTCAGGTGTAAATAATATTTAAATAATTTGTAGCTTGTAGAGCTCAAATTGTTAAAATATCAGTCAATTGGGGTGACTCAGTGGGTTGAGTGTCCACCCCTTGATTTTGGCTCAGATCATGATTTTACAGTTGCGAGATTGGGTCCTGCATTGGGCTCTGTACTGAGTGTGGAGCCTGCTCAAGATTCTCTCTCTCCCTCTCCTTCTGCCCCTCCCTGCTTTCTAAATAAAAAAAAATAATAATAATAATTAAAAAATTAGTAGAGCAATGGTTAAATAAACTATGTTGCGCCTACAATATGGAATACTGTGAAGCATTTAAAAAGATAAAGTAGCTCCGTTTATATCCACTAGCTGTATCTCCCCAAGGCCTCTTTTTAAATGGAAAAACTAGATCATGAAAAAATATGTATAGCATAACTGATAACACTTAGACATTTAAAAATGTAATTTTTTATATTCACATTACATATGAATGTTAATGCACAGCAAAATGAAAAGATGTGTCCCAAATTGGTAAGTCATTACTTCTAGGGGAGAAATGGGACTCCTAAGTAAAATTTTGAATTATAATGAAAATGTACTGATGTATTATTTAATTATAAATTAATAAATATAATAATTACCTAATTCTGTCACAACAAATAACCCATGACCAAAAAAAATAGTTGTGATTGATGTCTAAAGTCTGGATATTTTTTATTTAAAATAATTTTTAGCACCACATACATATTACAATTATATAAAATATTACAGAGTTTTTAAAACAAGAACAAATCCATTTTTTTACACACTAGTCATTTTCTTATGTATTATATCATGCTAGAATTATTGTTCTCTTATTTTACCATGTGTCTGATTTAAAAGAATTATTGGGGGGCGCCTGGGTGGCGCAGTCGGTTAAGCGTCCGACTTCAGCCAGGTCACGATCTCGCGGTCCGTGAGTTCGAGCCCCGCGTCGGGCTCTGGGCTGATGGCTCGGAGCCTGGAGCCTGTTTCCGATTCTGTGTCTCCCTCTCTCTCTGCCCCTCCCCCGTTCATGCTCTGTCTCTCTCTGTCCCAACAAAAATAAATAAATGTTGAAAAAAAAAAATTTTTTTTTAAATAAAAAAATAAATAAAAGAATTATTGGTACGGACACCTGGGTGGCTCAGTTGGTTGAGCATCCGACTTCGGCTCAGGTCATGATCTCGCAGTTTGTGGGTTCGAGCCCCGCATCGGGCTCTGTGCTGACAGCTCAGAGCCTAGAGCCTGCTTCAGATTCTGCGTCTCCTTCTCTCTCTGCCCCTCCCCCACCTGTGCTCTGTCTCCCTCTGTCTCTCAAAAATAAATAAATGAAAAAAAAAAGAATTATTGGTAGAAAACAACTCTGTGCCACTCAATTTAAAATTCTTTTCTGTGATTTTAGGAAGAATTATCATTTATATGAAAAGTTTTTATATAATGATTATCATTTTTATTCACACTGACAGAACAAGAACTCAAGAATATGGATAAATAAACCTATATAGCTGGCATTGTTTTTACTACTTCCCCTTTTAAACTTAATGAATAATTTAAGACATTAATCTTACTTCTTGATATTTCTACTTTTCATTACTAAACCTGATATTTTTTTAGTTAAATTGAATCTAAGAAGTGTCCATCCCTGTATATCGTATACTAGATAGCAGTAGAAATCAAGAACATATATACTTAAAATAAACTGTTAATAAGATGATGCCTTCCCTCTTTTATTACTATTCCATCAAGTTACTAGGAACCAAAATTTTATGTTCCTGAGTAGATGTAGAGAGCCAGTCATTAAAATAATACAGTAAAATATCTCTCTTGAGGAACGATTATGTGTAAGTACCTGATTTGGTTTCACTGTCAGCAAACACCAGATTTCAGATATTCTCTCATGGTATTTGGTATTGGAAGGCATAATTCTGAAGTGTCTGGTTAGGTACTTACAGAAAGATCTTATATTTTGTAATAGAGATCTGGTTGTCAGAAGTAACCTGGTTGCTTTTTAAATTCTTAGATAAGGTACTGGATCAAGCTTTCCTGTTTGAAAAATATAGGAAAGGATTATACTAAAGTAATATTTTGATCTTTATGTGTATGATTCCTCTTGGTATATTTCAACAATTGATCTCTTATGGTTCTCCACTCTATATAACAATAATTAATTACATATGTTTATTTCTTTTCTTGGTTTTATTTTAGAGAAAATTTTCAGGATTAAGATCATGTCTGTTGTTTTCTATAGACTGTCCTATGGTGCCTACTACTGCACTTTGCAAGTAATGAATGCTTATATTTTCACAGACCAAAGTTGTTATGGAGTAAATCTTGTTTTTAAAGTACATTTTAAGGTTCTCAACTTTCCTTTTGTTTTGTTTCCTGATTATAAGAATAATGTGTGTTCATGGTGAGAAGCCATCCAATTATATACATAGAAGTTTTGTTAATACTTTGTCATTTTTTTAAAGATTACTTGTTTATTTTTGAGGGAGACAAAGACAGCGTCAGTGGGGGAAAGGACAGAGAGAAAGGGAGATAGAATCCTAAGCAGGCTCTGCGCTGTCAGCACAGAGCCCAACATGGGGCTTGATCCTACAAACACTGAGATCATGAGCTGAAAATCAAGAGTCGAACAGTGAACCAAGTGAGCCACCCAGGCGACCCAATAGTTTGTCATTTTTAAGATGGACTGTTTGTAATGTGTTATTGACATGTGTAACTATGTGATCTCTCTTTTTTCCTAGTTACTGGGCCATTATCAGAATTGCAGATAGCCTACGTATGCAGAGAAACTTTACAGGTACTACATTTGCTTATGTGGATAGAAAGGCAGTTCTAGTTTCACAGTTGAAAACTGCAAAATGATAATCCCAAAAGAAAAGAAAAGAGAAAATGGGCTCCTCATTTAGAAGATCAGCAAGTAGTAATTTTGTTCCTATCTTTTAAGGCATGTTAAATTAGGAATTAATTCGTGATTACATTTTTTATTTTGGTGATTTATAACTCAAATTGTTAATTGATGCTTCTATCCCTACATTTCCTAGATTGTGTAATTTGTTTAGAAATGAATTTGGTGTTCTATATGTTTTTCTTCTGTATTTTAGAAACTGGGAGATTGACTTGATTTAAGACAAAACTAGTCATTTCTAAGTATTGCTTTCCTCATGCGTTAGAAGGCATAGCATACAATGTCAAATCTGAATGTTAAATATATGAAACATATGAAACACACGAAAGTAAATTTTGCCAGTATATGTATGTATATATGAAAGTAAATTTGTCCAATATATATATGTATGTTTCTGTAGTATTCCCATAACATGGAAATGTACTCTTTTGTGTTCACATAAAATACAAAACTAATCAGATACTCATAGCAGAGAATTACTGACAGATTGTTTTTCTTTGTGTTTTAATTTCCGAAGTTCATTGCTTTTTTTAAGTAACATATAGTGGAATATTATTCAATCATAAAAAGGAAGGAAATCCTGTCATTTGTGACAACATATTTGAAGCTGGAGGACATTATACTAAGTAAAATAAGCCAGGGACATAAAGACAAAATACTGCATGAGTCACTTATATATAGAATCTAAAACAGTTGAACTCATAGATGCAGAGAGTGGAATGATGGTTACCAGAGTTTGAGGCCCGGGGGTAGAAATGAGGAGATGTTGGTCAGAGTATAAAATTACAGTCATATAGATTGACTGATTATTAATGTATAGCATGATAACTACAGTTAATGCTGTATTGAATATTGGAAATATGTTAAGAGAGTAAATTTCAGGTGCTCTTGTTATAAAAAAAAACATAGTAACTATGAAGAGATGATATGTTAACTAGCTTGATTCAGATAATCATTTCATTATGTATATGTGTATCAAATCATGTTGTACACCTTAATATATAAAATTTTTATTAAAGTTTTTAAAAAAAATAAAAAGGGCAGAGATTGTCAGAATGGAAAAAAGTAAAACCCCACTAGATGCCGCCTGTAAGAAATGTGCTTTTATAAAAACACAAATAGGTCAGAAGTAAAAGAAAAGAAAAACATACGTCATACTATTGAAAAGAAAGCTGAAGTGGCCATATTAATATCAGACAAAGTAGACTTCAGAGCAAAGACTATTACCTCTTTAAGGCCACTTCATAAAAAGCATAACAACCCTAAATGTTTAAGCCACTGATAACACAGCTTCAAAATAAATGAGCAAAAACTGATAGAACTTCCAGGAAAATAGACAAATCCACAGTTATAGTCACCTATATCCCTCTCACAATAATTTTGAAGAGCAAATAGGCAGAAAATCAGTAAGGATGCAGAAGGCTTGAACAGTACAACCAAACAGTTTGACCTGACATTTTAGTCTGACCAGTAGTGTGATACATATGCTCTTCAAGTGGGCATAGAGCATTTATAAGATAGACCATATTTGGGGTGATAAAATATGTTTCAATACATTGTATAGGATTTAAGTCATACAAAGCATATTCTCTGACCACACTGCAATTAAATTAAAAGTCAACAGAAATATTTCTGGAATATCTCCAAATATGTGGAAACTAAAGCACTAAACTAAGTTAAGTAACCCATGAGTCAAAGAAGAAATCAGAAGAGAAACTAAAAAGTATTTTGAACCAAATGAAATGAAAACAACACATCAAAATTTTGGGGTGTTACTACGGCAATACTTAGAAGGAAGTTTATAGCACTGAACATCTCTATTAGAAAGAAAAAAAGGTCTGAAATCAGTATCTTCAGCCTCCATCTTAAGAAATTTTTAAAAAATGAGCAAATTAAATCCAAAGTAGGCAGAGGAAGGAAATAATAAAGATCAGAATGGAAATCAATGAAATAGCAGAAAAATGAGAAAATCAGTAAAACCAAAATCTGACCCTTTGAGAAGATCACTAAAATTGATAAACCTCTAAGAGAAAACACAGTTACCAGTGTTAGGACTGAATATAAAGATACTACAACAGAATCTATAAATTTTGAAAGAAAAGGACATTCAGTTCCCAGAGAACATTATGAATAGCTTTCTGTCAATAAGGCCTACAACTTGGAAAATATGAACAATTTCCTTCAGAGAAATCAACTGAATAATTCTGTATATATTCTCACAAAGAAAACTCCAAGTCAGATAATGTGGATGGATAAATTCTACCAAACATTTAAGGAAGAAATAATGCCAATTCTACACAAACTCTTCTAGAAAATTGAAGAGTAAAGGGTGCCTGGGTGGCTCAGTTGGTTGAGCGTCCGACTTCAGCTCAGGTCATGATCTCATGGTTTGTGGGTTCGAGCCCCACGTCGGTATCTTTGCTGACAGTTCAGAGCCTGGAGCCTGCTTCAGATTCTGTGTCTCCCTCTCTCTCTGCCCCCCCCCCCCCCCACTTGTGCTCTGCCTCTCAAAAATGAATAAATGTTAAATTTTTAAAGAAAAGAAAATTGAAGAGTAGAGAATACCTCCCAAATCATTTTATGGGCCACCATTGCTCCAAAATAAAACCAGATAATACTGCAAGAGAACAAAACTACAGACTAATAATATCCTTCATAAACACAGATGCAAAACTTTAAAAGGAAAATAAAAGATTAGCAAAGGTAATCCAACAATATATTTTAAAAGATAACACATCATCAAGTGAGGTTTATCCTAAAGTGCAACTATGATTTAGCATTCAAAAATCACTTCAAGTAATTAACCATAGTAGCAAACAGAATGAGAAAACCACATGGTCATCTTAAATAGACACGGAAAAAACATTTGGCAAAATCCAGCATTTGTTCCTGATAAAGATTCTGAGCATACTAGGAACAGAAAATTCAACAGAAAACTTGTTCAACCTGATAAACAACACCTATGAAAAACCTACAACTAAATCATACTTAATGGTAAAGGACTAGATGCTTTCCCACCAAGATCAAACATGCAAAGTTGCCTGCTCTCCTTCTTTTCAACATTGTATTAGAGGTTTCAGTTAGTGCAGTAAGACAAAAATGAAATAAAAGACATCCAGATTAGAAAGTAAGAAGTAAAACTGTCTTTATTCACAGACCACACAATCATGTGTATAAAAAATGGAATAGAATTTACAAAGTAGCTTCTAGAACTAATAAGTGAGGCTAGAAAGCTTGCAGGATTCAAGATCCATGTACAAGATCAATTGGATTTCTATACACTGACTACATTCAGAACTTTAAAAAATAATACTAACATTAACAAAAATATGACATTCTTAAGGGAATGTATGTGACAAAAGATACATAAACCCCTGCATACTAAAAACTGAAACTGCTAAGAAAAATTAAGACCTAAGTAAATGGAGAACTATAACATATTCATGGATGTGGAGACTCACAGTAGTTAAGATGTCAGTTCTCCCCAGGTTGACCCATAGATTCAGTGCAGTCCTGAGGCTCTTGGCTATCTTGGTCAGTTGAGCATCTGACTCTTGATTTCCACTCAGGTCATGATCCCAGGGATGTGGGATCAAGCCCTGTGTCGGGCTCCACACTGAGCATGGAACCTGCTTAAGATTCTCTCTTTCTCCTATTGCCCCTCTTCCCTGCTCATGTTCTCTCTCCCTAAAATAAAAATTAAAAATTAAAAAAAAGACTTATGAAACTATAGTAATCAAAGCATAATGGTATAGGTATAAGAGTAAATAAGTACCTCACTGGAACAGAAGGACCAGAAGTAAATCCTATATGGATGGCTGATTTTTAACAAAATCGAAAAGACAAATCTGTGAAAAAAGTATAGACTTTTCAATAAATAGTATTGGAATAATTGGACATCCCTATGCCAACAAATGAACCTTAAGTCATACTTCATATCATATGTAAAAACCCAAAAGTAATCACAGACCTAAATATAAACCCTAGAACTAGAACTTCTAGAAGGAAACAGAAGAGAATCTTGCAGTCTTGAATTAAGCAAATCACTTTTGGACAGAAGACAAAAGTTTGAATGAAAAACTTGGTAAATTAGACTTTATCAAGATGAAAAACTTCCATTTTTCTAGAGACACTTAAGAGAATGAAGAGAGAAACTGCAGACTAGAAGAAGGTACTTGCAAAGTGTATATCTGATCATGAACTTGTATCCAGAGTCCATAAAGAACTCTCAAAATTCAGTAATAAAAAAAAATAAGAGCCTAATAAACAAATGGACAAAATATTTGAACAGACACTTCACCAAAGAATGGCCAAAATTAAAGACTGACCTTAAGAAGATTGATGAGAATATGGATTAACTGGAACTCTCATATACTCCTGGTTTCAATATAAAATGGTACAGCTGCTTTGGAAAACAGTTTGGCAGTTGCCTAAAAGTTTAAATTTATTAGCACCATACAATTCAGCCATTACACTCCTAGGTACCTGGAAGGAAAAAGTCATACTAGTACTTTTATATGAACCTTAAGAGCAACTTTATTTATAATAGCCGAATGCTTTAAACAACCCAACCATCCAAATGTCTATCAACAGATGGTGTGTAAACAAATTCTTGTATATCTGTACAATGGAAATAATAAAAATGAACTATTGATATACACATTAACAAGGAATCTCAAATTAATTATTGTGAATGAAAGAGACCAGACAAAAAAAGAATATATTGTGAAAGTCAGTTTATGTAAAAGTCTGGAAAATTTAAATCTGTAGTAATAGAAGGTAGAGCAGTATTTGTGTGTAGGAGGGACTTTGGAGTGATGGATATATTCCTTATCTTGATTGTGGTGGTGGTGGTGTTGTAAAATATTTCTGATTTTTACTAGAAAATGAATTCAAAATCTTTAAAATACAGTAAAAAGAAACTGATTAGTAAAAAGAAACTCTTCTAGATTTTTTCCCCCACCTCTGAAGAAGACATTTAGTTTTTCTTATTCAGTGAGAATTTAAATAGAAAATGTAGGCATTAAGTTTGCAGCTTTGCTAATGCATACTTTTTTTTTTTTTTAAACTTCAGGGTCTTGCCTATTTGCATACTAAAGGCAAAATGCATAGAGATATCAAAGTAAGTTCATTTAATATACTTAAATAGATAATTTTTGAAGGAATTTTGTGATACTAATTTAATAGTATTTGTATTTTTGTTTTAGGGTGCAAATATTTTATTGACAGATCATGGTGATGTAAAATTAGGTATGTTATTTCAAGTCTCTCACATTTTTCCTAAAAATTTTAATAAAATTTTAAATGAGAATTAACATTATACAAGTTTAATATTCATATCAAGAACCACAATAATGTTCAAGTTTTGATCCAGTAATTTTACTCCTGAGACTCTGTTTAAAGGAACTTAATCCTAAAGATAAAAAAAAATCTATATTCATAGGAGTATTGATTATACACTGTTTATATAGAAAGAAGTACAAACATAGGACTAGCAATAGAGAAACTGTTAAAACTGTAATAAATCCACTTATGGAACATTATTTAGTCATCAGAATTAACAGTTAAGGAGAATAAGAGTAGAATCCCTGAGGTGTTACTTAAATGACAAAAATGAACTATACGTATAATCAGTTTTTTATAACCATGTGAAATAACAATAAAAAAGTATTTATAGAGAAAAAGCCTTTTTTAATGGCACCAAAATACTACCCTAGTTGTGTTAGAATAAAAGGCATCCATATGGGTGGTTTATTTTTTTTTTTTTACCTTTTTTTCCCTTAATTAAACTTCAGTATGCTTGTAGTAAATTTTTTTATTAAACTATGTTCTTTATAAAGTATGTTCTATTCTAATAAAGTGCCAAAAAAATGATTTTCCTTTAATGAGCATGTTATAAACCAAGCAAGAAGAGATTTCGGGATTCAATTTATATATATTTCCCTGGCATTACTATCTGAATTATTAATAATGTCGTGCCTGAGGGTGAAATTTAGAAATGTTGGTGACTTTATTGAAAGAACTAAAATTTTTGTCCAATTTTTTTCCCTACTAGCTGACTTTGGTGTGGCTGCAAAAATAACAGCTACCATTGCAAAGAGAAAATCTTTCATTGGCACCCCTTACTGGTAAGATACTATGATTGAATTTTGTGCATTTTCATTTCTTCACAGTTAGTGATCTGCATTGATACTTAGTAAGACAAGTGATAATACAAGTCTGGAGATTTGCATGCTCCTTGATACTATCATACTTCTGATTGGGAACTTTGATACTCATTTTTATTCACCTTTCCCTGAGTTAAAGTGCTAATAATAATTCCTACTGTCTCTGGGATTTTGTATTAAGAAGACTCATAGGTATGAGATTTTTCAAAAGAAAGACTTTTATTATGATCTCTTATCATTTTGTTACCCTTTTGGTATCGATTCTGTTTTAATATAGGATTTCAATTTCTGGTTGTTTAAAATTCATGCATCCTACCATTAGTCTTTATCAGCTACCTTCCTTTTAACGCATCTTACCCAGTACTGACAAAACGATCTTTCTAAAATGCTGCTTTCATCAATGAAGACAGATAATTGAAATATAATAAAAAACCTAGTAATAAACCTTAATATATAAAATAATTTAGTGAAATTATAAAAGATAACATTTAAAGTTTGTAAAAAAGCTTGGATTTTTCTAAATAGACAGTGTTTGAATAATATATTATTTGGAAAGAAATTTAAAGTCACTCCGTACCTCATATGTAATGCCAAAATAAATTGTATATGGAAATAGTTCAATATAAAAGTGAAACCAAAAGAACTATCAGTAACTATCAGCTTTAAGAGTTAAGTAAGCCTTTCTTGGCACAAAAGCATAAAACATTAAAGGGTAAAAGTGATAGATTTAACTACATGAAAATTTAAAATGTCTGCGTATCTACCAGCTTGAACAAAAGTGAAAGGCAAGTAACAAGTCAGGAAATATCCTCTAAAATATGTATGACAGACTAGGTTTTAATGTCTTTAATGTATAAGTTCTTTTTTTTTTTTTTTAATTTTTTTTTTCAATGTTTATTTATTTTTGGGACAGAGAGAGACAGAGCATGAACGGGGGAGGGGCAGAGAGAGAGGGAGACACAGAATCGGAAACAGGCTCCAGGCTCTGAGCCATCAGCCCAGAGCCTGACGCGGGGCTCGAACTCACGGACCGCGAGATCGCGACCTGGCTGAAGTCAGATGCCTAACCGACTGCGCCACCCAGGCGCCCCAATGTATAAGTTCTTAATAAAGTACTTCATTAGAAGCAGAGTTATTAAAATAATACATAGAAGTTGTCATAAAATATGAAAATTGTTTCCCCTAACAATGACCAAAAATGTAAATTAAATAAGTAACACCATTATTTTCTTTCAAGTTGGAAAATATTTGGAATCATGGGTAAACCTATTACTATCACTAAATATTTGACAGTGAAATTAGAAATTGATAGCATAATTTTGAAGGATAATTTGGCAATAATGTTTTCCCAGAAACCTTTAACTGTGCTTGTATTCTTTAGTCTTAATTCTGCTTGTAGTAATTTATCAGAGAGGCATAGAAATTATATGAAGAGCTTTATTACAATACTTTAAAGATTGAGGGGAAAGTATGCACGCACATGCAAAAGGAATTAGTTAAGGAAATTGTGTATGTTTATGCAAATCAGTGGAGTAAATTGCTGATATTAAAAATCCTGTTGTAGGGGCACCTGGGTGGCTGAGTCAGTTAAGCATCTGACTCTTGATCTCAGCTCAGGTCATGATCTCATGGTTCCTGAGTTTGAGCCCTGCATCAGGCTCAGCACTGACAGTGCAGAGCCTGCTTGGGATTCTCTCTCCCCTCTCTTTCTGCCCTTACCCACTCACACACACTTTCTCTCTCAAAATAAATAAATAAACCAAAAAAAAAATTTTTTTTAATCCTATTGTAAAAGATGAATAGGCAATGGATAGGCTCATGATATACTGTTATTCAAAAAAGCAAGATTAGGGCACCTGGGGCATCAAGGGACTCTTGATTTTAGCTCAGGTCATGATCTCGCAGTTTGTGAGATCTAGCCCCATGTCACAGGGCCTGCTTGGGATTCTCTCTCCCCCTCTCTCTGCCCCTTTCTTGCTTGTATGTGTGTGTTTCTCTCTCTCTCTCTCTCTCTCTCTCACACACACACACACACACACACAAATAAACTTTCAAAAAAGAAACAAGTAAGATTAAAAGTAGCATAATGTAATACCATGTTATAGAAGATATGTGTGTGAATAAAATTTATGGATGTAAATATGTGAAACAATGGCTCTCTTTGGGTGGGATAATGTTTGACATGTTTTCTTCCATGTAGGCCAAATTCTCTTTGTCAACACGTATCAATTTTAACAACAGGAAAAAAAAAAACAAAATAAATATCAGTTAAATAAAAGTTAAAAGAAAACATGACTAAGTTAGATTACTTATAGAATTTCCTTTATCACATGCCTGTTTCCTTCCTCGGTCTCTTTCTGTGACTTTCCTCCCCTGTGAACAGTCTTCTCTAGTCAAAATTTATGTTTTTTGTACCCTGACTATATCAGTTACTCTTTATTAGGTCCCTAGTATATTCATCTTCTCTGTTTATCTTGAGTCCTGCCCTGTCTTGGGAAAGCCTTTATCTCCCCTTCTATTCTGAATGACAGCCTTGCTGGATAAAGGATCCTTGGCTGCATATTTTTCCTATTCAGCACGTTGAATATTTCCTGCCACTCCCTTCTGGCCTGCCAAGTTTCAGTGGACAGGTCTGCTACTACCCTCATGTGTCTACCCTTGTAGGTGAAGGCCTGTTTGTCGCTAGCTGCTTTCAGAATTCTCTCCTTATCTTTGTATTTTGCCAGTTTCACTATGATAGGCCATGGTGTTGACCTGTTTTTAGTGACTCTGAAGGGAATTCTATGTGCCTCTTGGACTTGGATACCTGTTTCCTTCCCCAGATTAGGGAAGTTCTCAGCTATAATTTGTTCAAAAAAAACCTTCTGCCCCTTTCTCTCTCTTCTTCTGTAACTCCTTTGTTACAGATATTATTTTGTTTCATTGAATCACTTAGCTCTCTAATTCTCCCCTCATGGTCTAGTAATTTCCTTTCCTTCTTTTTTTCAGCTTCATCATTTCCCATAATTTTATCTTCTGTTTCACTTATTCTCTCTTCTGCTTCTTCCGTTCTCACTGTCACTGCATCTAGTTTATTTTGCATCTCATTGACAACATTTCTTAATTCATCATGACTATTTCTTAGGTCTTTGATCTCTATAGCAATAGAGTCTCTCCTGTCTTCTATGCGTTTTTCAAGCCCAGCTATTAGTCTTATGACTGTTATTCTAAATTCTTGTTCAGATATATTGTTTATATCTGTTTTGAGCAATTCTCTGGCTGTCATTTCTTCCTGGATTTTCTTTTGAGGAGAATTCTTCCATTTTGTCATTTTGGCTCGTTTTCTGTCTTTTAGGTATTTTAATAGCTTGTTATGTGTCCTACACCTGCGAGTACTACTATATTAAAAAGGAGCATATACTGTGCAGGGCCTTTCACTTTAGAAAGTGTTTTTGTAGTATGTTGTATGCACTCTGTTGCTGCATATTTGGCTGCTCTGTCCCACTGGACAGTCCTCTGCAAAGCTCCTCCTTGCTCATAAGGGTGGATTGTTTGAAACTTCCACCAAGTGTTCTTTGATTTGTTTGTTGAAGTAACCCTGTAAAAAGGGAAGGGCGGGGAACCTCATCCCATACAAAGAGAAAAATGAAAGGAGCAAAAAAAAAGACCAAGTATAGAATCAAAGAAGCTATAAGGCTTAATCCAGAGAGAGAGAAAGAAAAATAAAGAAGGAGATATAGAAAAGGTATTAAAAAAAATTGAGTAAAAAATAAAAAAGCCTGATTAAACAAACAAAACAGAGAAATATATATATGTATAAAGAATTGACCAAAAATCAAATCAGAAACTATGAGCCTGATTCCAAAGGAAAAAGAGTAAAAAGAAGAGAAAAGAGAAGAAAAAAAAAGAGAGAGAGAGAGAAACAGACTAACATACAAAACTGTAGGTCTGTTGGTGCCTGGGACTGGTGGCAGTGCTGGTCAGGAGGTCTGGTTCCCTCAGTGTCAGTCCCCTTCCAGTACAAAAGCATTTGCCAGGCACGGAGCGGCAGGGTTTGTTGTAATTGGTCCCACCTCCAGTGGAGACTGCCGTGCTGTTTCCTGAAGCCCCACCATGTTGGTGGTGGAGAAAAAAGTGGTGACACCCCAATCTTTCCTCCTCTGTCTGAGTGTCTCAAACTACTCTGTTCAGGCAGCCCTCACAGAATAGTGTGGAAATAGACTTGTCCTGCTCCACAGTCTCCCGGCCTCTTAGGCACTCAGCTGGGATTCAAAACCGATGTCTTAAAGGAGCCTGCACCCCACCTCCCCGGGACCCCATTCTGGTGTACCGTGGTTCCACAGCCTTTCTCTCCCTTTTGTCTCTCCACAGAAGTGGTTCTCTTCCCTCCATGCCTACGCTCTTATCTCCCCCAATTTGCATACTTGCACCTCTGTCCTGCCAAGCTGTCTCCCTCCACCTGTGGAGATCTTCCTGTCACTCCTGCTGTTGATTTCCTGGGTGTTCCAAGTGTTCTGACCTTAATACAGCTGTGTTTGAGGGATGAGAGAAATCCCTGTTCTCTACTTCTCCGCCATCTTAACTCTCCCTCAAGTCCTGCCCTGTCTTAAAAGTGTCACACGCTCTGCCTTTCTTCAGCTGTGGCAGACTGATTGATCACTCTCTGCCTTCCACTGAGCCAGGAAGTGTAACACTCTTGGTCAACTTGGTGCTCCACTTGTCCACCCCTAACTGATTCTAGTGGGCAGAAGAGATAAAACGCATATGCTCTCTCTGGGTTCCAGCTCAACTTTCCTCTCTGAGACTTGCCTTTAGTCGTTTTGTTCCATAGTAATGATCACTTTCTTCTCTTTACTCCTATATCCATTTTTATGTATTTAGTACTTGCTTATAGCAGACATTTTTAGTATACATACTTTATGTTCTTCACCACCTTTAGGTTGAGTGATATTGTGTTATATAACTTTGTGTAATCCAAATACTTATAAAAACAGCTTCTGTGTGGATATTTAATATCAATATAAATTAATTTTAAAATAGTAAACATTAAAAAAAGAATATTTCCCCTTAGTAATATCTACACTTTATAACATCAATTGCCATTATTATAAACCCCTGAATCCCAAACAGGTAACTCCAACTAAGCCACTAAGTTGACCTTTAATCTTAGATATATTCACAGTTGTTTGATAATAGCTCTACTTCAATATCCACAAGCATTTTATACTTATATCAGTCTCTTCAGTCAACCCCTTTCATTCAGTCCCCTCTGCCACTGCCTTTGAAAAGTCATTTATCATTTTTCCCTTCTATTTTTGAAATTGTCTTCCAACTCATTCACCTGACTTTGGTTTTAGCTCCTCTCATACTGTCCTTCCTATTGCCATGAGTTTCAGAACAAGTTTATATCCAAAATTAAATCTTGTATTTTCACAATAAAATTTAACTTCATTGTATAATCAGTAGGGCATTTGTTACCTAGCTCCTATGTCTGAGGTTCATTTTGCAAATACTTTTTAAATCCTCTCAAACTTTTATAAAATAAATTCATCCCAGACTGAATTACTAAAAAGTGATCATGTATTTGGACAAGAGTTAATACTCTCCGTTTCTGTACTTATCATAGACTCCTAACAAGCAGCTTATGGCTCCATACCTGTCTGTAGGTCATACATTGAGTAGCATTGTCCTGTCACCTTTCCAGATGTTCCGTGCTCTTTTCCTGTCTCCCTGTATTTGCACTTGTTTCCTCTAACTAAAATGTTGAGGCTCTTCACTCACCTTACCTCCCTGCTGATTCATTCTCAAGTCTCACCTCCTTTGGGAGCATTTCTGACCTTCATGGGGATTTAGGTATTCTTTCTTTTCCCATATTATATGACAAGATTCACAAAACAGAAACTAAAGTAAGACAACCAAATTTTTCCTCAGAGCACTAGTCTTCAGAGAAGATGGAAGATTTTTAAGTGATGAGTTTGAAAAGAGTATATCTTTATACATGTGGTCTTTATTAAGTCTTTCCTAGTAAATGTCTCTCAGCCTCTTTCCCTCTAGAAGTTGAGTGAATATAACAAAAAAGAGCAGATTTCATATCATTTTTAAAAAATAAAAATGTTATATTCACTGATTCCTTCTAGGATGGCCCCAGAAGTTGCAGCAGTAGAAAAGAATGGCGGCTACAACCAACTCTGTGATATCTGGGCAGTAGGAATAACAGCAATTGAACTTGGAGAGCTTCAACCACCTATGTTTGATCTCCATCCAATGAGGTGTTCTCACTATTTACAATTATGCAGTTATTAATGAAGTCTTTGGGGAGAATTAAATATTGATAACTTGAGTATTTCCAGCTCATTTTCAAGTATGTTGAAATAGTAAAGGTGTTGTAAAGGACTTAGGGGTAATCAGTTGCACCCAATACCTGCTCTCTTGTGTTGTTTCCTAAGACAACGTGGAGTGAATCATCTGTACTATTTAAAGCTGTTTCATTAAGCAAATCTCCCTTAATCATGCTAGATATAGCAGTTATCATTTGTAAAGTTTTTTTAAGTCTTTACATTCTTCCATCAATTGTTTCTTTTTCTGTTCTAAGTGGAATTATGAGCAAATGATAGGATGTAGGTGACATTTTTTTTCTATTCTTTTTTTGATTTTTATTTTGTCTAGGGATAATTAAGAGGTAGTTACACTTAGTATAATTATTATTTACATTTTAGGGTATATTGTCTCTCAAAAAAATATTTGATGGCCTTTGAAAGTGCTTTTATATTTTGAAGTAAAAGATGAATTGAGCTAAAATTTAAGCTTTTAAAGTATAAAGTTGAAAACAGTATAAAGTTGAAAAGAAAATCAACAGAGTGCAGAAAGTATTCTTCTAGCAAGATAGACAATGGATTAGTATACATGTATATATACATAAGGAATTTATTTAGAGACCCTGAAGGCAAAAGATAGACTGTTAATGAGCAAGTACCAAATACAAAGAAACTTGGAAAACTATTGGACTTCTCAAGTAACTGAAGATACAAAAGTTAAAAGATACCTACTTTTTGTTGGAATGCCATTATGTACAGACCTTTAGGATGTTACTTGTTAGGAGCAGTACAAATGTTTCTGTGATTCTACTACTTAGAAAATTATACTTAGGAAATAACCCAAGGGAAAAAAAAGCTAAGAATTATTCATTCCAGGTTAACAGTGGAAAAAAAGCTGAGTGTCCAATAGTTGGTGAATTAATCTTTTTTCTTAATTTTTTAATGAATTGTTAAGCAAAAATTTTCAGCAGTTAAAGGCAGCTGTTACATATGCATAAACCAAAGCAACATGGAAAATTGATTATTAGTGAAAAAACAATCTATTATTACCTAATTATTGGTTAGCATTTAGATAAAGACTAAAGAAGAGCAGATTTAAAAGAATGCCTCACAGTTGTAAGAATATAAACTTTATATATGAATCATTTCATCTTTAAAAAGATAAACATCTTTGGTATTTAAAACTGAGTTTGGGGGCGCCTGGGTGGCTCAGTTGATTAAGCGTCCAATTTGGTCTCAGGTCATAATCTCATAGTTTGTGAGTTCGAGCCCCACATCGGGCTCTGTGCTGACAGCTCGGAGTCTGGAGCCTGCTTCAGATTCTGTGTCTCCCTCTCTCTCTGCCCCTCCCCTGGTCGTGCTCTGTCTCTCTCTCCCTCAAAAATAAATAAAACATAAAAAAATAAAAATTTATTTAAAAAAGACGGGTTTGCTTGGAAACCTATAAAGGGTTTTGTTGGAAAAACTGAAATAGAGCATTTTAGAACTTTTCTTAAATCTTCCATCCTTCTACCCCCAGAGTCCCTAGAAAATGAGTCAAAGGTGAATTCATACTGAAAGAAAGTCCTCTTGCAGGTTGATTTCTGTATTATTCATAATGAGAGAATCTGGAAAGTTATTGTCCAAAAGAGGGGAACAGACTAGGAAGTAGATATAATTTGCTTGTATACCCAAGACAATTATAGAGGCAAATCTTCCACTAAGCATACAACCTAATGTTAGAGTAACACATCATCTCTATGTTATAGAATGGTATTTAATTACTATACATGCTTATATCTAAGATATAATATTAGTTATATATGTTAAAAGTAATAAAATTCTTCTCTAATATTTGGTAGCTTTGCCTTATGAATAAGAGCTTGTTTGAAAATGAAATATCTAGGTGATGGGCATTGAAGAGGGCATCTTTTGGGATGAGCACTGGGTGTTGTATGGAAACCAATTTGACAATAAATTTCATATATTAAAAAAATTAAAAATAAAAAATAAAAAAAAGAAAGAAAATGAAATATCTATTGGCTATCTAAAATATAAAAATTTAGTGTCCAGGGGCTCCTGTCTGGCTCAGTTTGTAGAGCATGAGACTCTTAATCTCGGGGCTGTGAATTTGAGCTTCATGTTGGGCATAGAGATAACATACATACATATGTACATACATAAAACTACATTATCAATAAACTTAATAAATAAGTAAAATCTTAAATTAATTTTCATATTCCATACCAGTGTTCATCAGTGTCTACGTATGTAGTAATTTGTAAATGGATTACAGAATATTCATTCTGATTATTAGATGAGGTAATCAAAGTATTTCAATATTGCCCTTTAACTGAAATTTTTATTCCAGGGCCCTCTTCTTAATGTCAAAAAGTAATTTTCAGCCTCCAAAACTAAAGGACAAAACAAAATGGTAAGTTAATGAATATATAGATTTATAGAATTTTGCCGTTGGAAAGGAGATAGGTTCAGTTCTCTTATAAGTAATGAAACTGAATTGCAGCAATGTGGATGGAACTGGAAGGTATTATGCTAAGTGAAATAAGTCATTCAGAGAAAGACAGATACCATACATTTTCACTCATATGTGGAACTTGAGAAACTTAACAGAAGACCATGGGGGAAGGGAAGGGGAAAAAAAAATAGTTACAGAGAGGGAGGGAGGCAAACCATAAGAGACTTTTTAAGTACAGAGAACAAACTGAGGGTTGATGGGGGAGGGTGGGGTGGAGAAGAGGGGAAAATGGGTGATGGGCATTGAGGAGGGCGCTTGTTGGGATGAGCACTGGGTGTTGTGTGTAAGCGATGAACCTCAGGAATCTACCCCTAAAACCAAGAGCACACTGTACACACTCTATGTTAGCCAATTTGACAATAAATTATATTTTGGAAAAATGATGAAACTGAAGTCCAGAGCCTTTAAATAGTTTACTTGCAGTTACATATCTAATTTACTCACAGAGCTGTGGCCAGGATCTGGGTTATATTCTTGACAGTTCCAGTTGCTTAGGAACTTAGAGTAACAAGGAATAAGAACAAGCCCATGTCCAAAAGATTTTTATAATCTTCTGCTCT
Organism: Puma concolor; assembly: GCF_028749965.1. Lineage (NCBI taxonomy): Eukaryota > Metazoa > Chordata > Mammalia > Carnivora > Felidae > Puma > Puma concolor. Next base: position 50,366,595 of record NC_141672.1, read on the forward strand.
GGTAAAACTCTGATCATTTTCTTAGTGTTTTGGAGGCTTGGGTAAGAGGTGTGGTGAGGAAAGGATTGGAAATGGGTATATTAAAAATTTGGAGATTTATATCTTTGCCTTGCATTCTGTTACTTGTTAATTATATGTTAACTTTTATGGAAGGTGATATGAAAAGGTTTCCCAGATACCATGACACTTAATCACTGTTGATTTTTCTCTACCTTCCTTACCTAATATTCAAAATTTTACTATTTATTTTCATCCTAATCTCTTCTTTCTCTAAGTAAAGCAGTTTGCCTTTTCTTAAAGTCCATTAGGATATCTTTAATTGGATGATAAAAATTGAAAATTATTTTTCTGGTAATGTATTCCCATGCATTTAATAAAAGAAGCCATGCAAATAAAAGTTTCCAATCTTCATCTAGATTTCATGGATCTTTTGATGGGGGAGGTACATGGGTTCCCCAAATTCTGTATGTATATTCTTCTAGGGAGACAGTCCATATCTTGTTTCATATTTTAAGAGACCTGTCCCCCAAACAGGTTCTGAACTACTGTTTTATGTTTTATTGACCTGTCTGTGCAAAGTATTACTTAGGAGCCAGGACATTCTGGAGATGATGCCAGGAGTGAAAGGAAAATCACACTGGAAATAAAGGAGTTTATATCCTACTGTGGCTGTATTCTTTTGTGTTGATAAGAGTTTCCTCCTGATTCTTGTTACCCTAAGTTCCTAAGCAATTGGAACTGGAGGGCTTTATGGCAGGAATGACTCAATATTCATTCAGGAATGAATGACCACAGGCTGTTACCATTGGAGTACTTTTGCCAATCTCAGGTACTCTGGTTCCACGTTATCTCCGCCACAAGCCACCAAATGTAATGCAGTGATTTGATTTCTCTGCAAGAGAGCTGCTGTGTGGATGCCCTTGTTCCTAAGAAATTCAGTGACCTTATAATGATTTAAATAATCTTTTACATTACCAATCCTACCTCCATGCCATTCTTCTGGTATAGGAAAACATTTATATATTTTATAAATTAAGCAGTGGGGAAAAAGCCATTTTGATTCCTAAGTGGCACCTAGAATAAATACTAGATTTTAAATCCTATAATACCCATTTCTAGTTTTTTGTGTATTTTTTAGAGATGGTATGTTACTATTTCTTGTAACTAATTTCATTTTACTTAATAGATGAAACTGACACCTGTTTTCAAGGGGTACACTGTTCTTTGGGTCTTGTTTTTTGGCTTATATAGAGCTAAGAGGCCTAAGAAAAATCATGTGTTTCAGACTTTCTAACTGCTTATAAGTTAGTTTTATTTAGTAACATTAAAAAACTAATATTAGTGAAATATTTTTGTACATGTCTCTTTTTATTTGAAGGTCATCAACATTCCATAATTTTGTCAAAATAGCACTAACCAAAAACCCCAAAAAAAGACCAACTGCTGAAAGACTTCTGACTGTAAGTCATTGAAATTATAGGGGAATTTTCTGTAGTCAATGCAGTAAGTAGGCATATCACTCGAACAAAGTATTTAAGATTTTTAATATAAAAATTTAGTGATCTCTTACTGCAGGGGTCTGCAGACTTTTTGGGAAGAGCCAGGTAGTAAATGTCTTGGGCTTTGGGGCCATACAGTCTCTGTAGCAACTACTCAGTTTTGCCATTGAAGCACAAAAGCTACCAAAGACAGTACAATTGAATAGGCATGGCTTTTATACTCAAAACTTCATTCACAAAAAGAGGCAGTGCCCCAGGTTTTGCCCATGGGCTTTAGTTTGCCAACCCCTGCCTTAGAGAAAACTCTTAAAAATGTTGCTATCACCTAAAATTAATTGCCTTTTTTCGGTTTCTTATGTAAATATAGAATGTTCTGTGTATATATATATTTGTAAAATATTTTTAGAAAAAGTTCATGATTACAACAATTTAAGGAAACTTTATTTAAATATCAAAATTTAACTGTTTGTCTTTTTACATTTACATAATGTTACTAAATTAAATGTATGCATATATGGAATACACATGCTTTTTTCTTATTATGATGTGATATTCACTTGCATATATATCACGATAGTGACATGAGTAATGAATGTCAGCTGTTATAGCCAAGGTTGCAATTTTGCAACCTAATATAGATAACTTAGAAAAATTATTCATGTTGGGGTGCCTGGCTGGCTCAGTGAGTAGAGGATGTGATTCTTAATCTCAGGGTCATGAGTTCAAGCCCTATGTTGGGCATGGAACCTACTTGAAATTAAAAAAAAAAAATGATTCATGTCATAAACTTACTCCACAAGGGTGCTGCAGTTTTATAATATACAATTATGGTTTCTCTGATACTTTTACTAGTACGTTCTCTAATTTATTTGTATTAGTAGGCTTCCATATGCTTGTTTTTGATAGTTACTGAATGAAAAAGTACAAATAACATTTTCTACGAACCATTGATGTAAAAGCATATTCATGAAGTTTTGTTTTGTTTTGTTTTGTTTTGTTTTATTTTGTTTTGTTTTGACTTAGCATACATTTGTAGGGCAGCCAGGTCTCTCTAGGGCCCTCGCAGTTGAACTGCTGGACAAAGTGAATAATCCAGACAACCATGCACACTACACTGAAGGAGATGATGATGACTTTGAGGTAAAGAGGTTTTCAGTGTAATATTTGAAAATAAATATTTAATATGGCCTTAATGTGTATTTTCTAATTTACTCTTTTTTAAGTTAGCTACAACAGATTTAGCTACAAAGATTAATTAGCAATGTAAACTAAACTTACCCTGCATATAATTACCAGGTAATACTTTAAAAAAAATTGTGGTATTACATAAATAACTGGTTGACACTTTTCTGGAAAGAACTAGGATTACTAATCTAATTAAAACCATTTATATCATTTTCTTTTCATAGTTGGTTTGCCAAAAGTTGAGAGGTAGCTAAGATTAGAATCAGATCATTTTCCCCTCCCAGAAATCGGGAGGTGCTTTCCCTTCTCCCCAAACCTCAGATTCTGTAGTGAGAGCTTGATCTTTCTCTAAAGAGAAAGTACATCTATTTCTAAGGAAATAAAAGAGGTTAGGAACATTGCTTTGGACCAAGAGAACAAAAGTTTAGCCAAAGCACATGCACATATTATTTTTCACTGAAGAGACTCTCTAGAAATCTAATTGGCCATTTTTTATTGCTCTATTATACAGATTATTAACAATATAAATATATTTTTTAAAAGTTGAGGTTCCCATAGAAATTTTATCCTTTCCAATACTTGTTCAGGACAATTATATATTATTACATGTAGAGCTATTCCTACATTTTCCTTCTCTGAAAATATTCTGAAGTCTTTTTGAATATATTATATTTAACATCAAAACTTGTAAATCATGAATGAGGGACTTCCTGCCCATTAGCAGGTACCTACTATGCTTGCATAAAGCACAGCTGAACTTTTCCACCAGTGTCTCTTCCTCTCCTTTTAGGATTTCTTTTTATTTCTATGATTGTGTCCTCATTTCCCTTTATGCCTTTATTTCCTTTTATATCTCTACCTTCACTTCTGGCAAGACAATAGGACCATACTTTTTGTGTTATTTATTTGTTGAAGGAAATGTTTTACTTTATGTTCTTAAGTTTTGAATTATACTGTATAAGTATCGTCATAAGTACTAATAACGCATTGGGGAGTCATTGTGTACCAAGTATTAGGCTAGATAATTTTTATGTTAACTCATTAAATACTCAAAACAGTTTACAACAGATTCTGTTACTATCCACATTTTATAAATGAGGATATAGCAGAGAAAGAATAGAAGTAATTTTCCCAAGATCATATGGCTAGTAAGTAGTGGAACCAGCATTTGGATCCAAGGCCCTAACTCCAAAGCCTATTGTTTTAGTTAATATGCTACCATTTCTATGTATGTGTTTAATAGAAATAGTCACTAAATAATCTTTGAAAACTAATCTTTAAAAACTAATCCTTGCCTTCTGTATAGCATAGTCTTGTCCTGTAGTAGGTATCTAATGAATATTTTGTTGAGTGTTAAATGAACTTTAACTGAAAATATTGAATAAACTCACTATTCATAGATTTTTTAATTTAAATTATCATTTGCAGACTTGTAATAATAAGATTTTAATAAAATTATTAAAATTATTGTAACTTCAATATGAAATTGATATTATTTGATTCCCCAGTTTGTCTTTCACTGGTTATATAACTAACCAGATTCTTTTTTTTATTCCCCACATTATTTTGCTGGGCTTCCCAGATCCACTTTACCTTCTGAGTTCTCTATTTCTATTTAATGTGGTATCACTGTACTTCTCAGTTCTTGAAATCCTTGTGCCAGGTAGTTGGGGACACGATGGTGTATGAGATTGACCCAGTCCCTGCCTTGAAAGAACTTATAGTATAGTCTCATAGGAACCTCAGAAATACCACAAGTGTGATGACTGTTATGGAACAGGATATAGAGTATGCTATGGAGGCATATTTTAGGGACAGAGAAGGACTTGCTACAGAAGTGGTCTGTAAGTTGAAAATCTGCAGGATAAATTGGAATTAGAGGAAGAGGGCAGGCAGAATTGTTTTGAGCAGAGAGCATAATTGCATGTTAGAAAGCCTGGTGATAAGAGAGAAGACTGTATACTTGAGGAACTAAAGATAGTCTGGTTCGAACAGAAAACAAGGAGGGGGATAGTGGAAGATAAAGTCACAGAGCTAGACACTAGCCATTTCAAACCATGTTAAAATTTTTGGGCTTTATCAAAGGGCAGTAGAAGCCATTAAAGGGTAAAGGAGTGACATGTAATTATATGTGCATTTTTAAAAGATCTCTATGACCTCAGAATGGTGGTTCCATTTCTGAAAATCTGCTAAGAGGCTTTTAAAGTCATCTGGGATAGAGATGGTGGTGTTTTAGACTAGGAGTATAACAAGGACGGAGAAAAATGGACCAGTAAAAGAATTCTCTGAGAGAGTTGGAGATTGGATGAAGACATGAGTGTGGGGGGTGAAAAGAGATTACTCCTAGATTTTTATTTGAACAGCTGGGTGATCCTAAAAGTGCCGCCCCATTTATTGAGGTAGGAACACTAGAGTAAAATCATACTTGGGAATAAAGATGAATTCAAGTTTTATGTATAGTAATTTTGATGTTGAATAGACTTCCAAATGGAGACGTCTCACTAGAAATTAGATACGTGGTGTTAGCTTGGGGAGAAAAGTTTGGACTATAGATAGAAATTTGGGAGTCATTAAGTACAGAAGTAGTTGATACCTTAAGGAGTAAATCACTCAAGGGAAGCATGTAGAATGAGAAAACAGGAGAGGGCCTCAGACAGCATCCTAGATTTCTCCCAAAATTTAAGAATCAAGTAGGCTAAGAAGAATGGCAAAGGATTGATAAAAACCATTAAAAGAGGGAGGGAAGTTTTCAACAAGAATATTGCCTAGAAGATAAGTTAAAGAAGTCTTTGGATTTAGGTGGTGGTGCTTGAATACTTTCTTAAAAGGATAATATTCAAATTATAGAGGTGAAGCTAGATTAGAGTGGTTTGGAAAATAAGTACAGCAATACATTTATGAAATTTAGTTGTGAAAGGGAGAGGTAGGCTGAGCGGTAGTAGCTGGAGGAAAATGAGTTGGTGGGGATTTATTTAGTTATTTAGTTATTGTTTATCTGGGGGAAGTAAGTTTGAACAGGATTAAATGCTTATGAAAAGGATTCAGTAGATGGAGAGGAAAGATTCAAGAGAAACAAGGTAAATAGGCAAAGTCTCTGAGAAAGGAGGAGAGCCTGAGATCTAGATTATAATGGGAGCCTTGATCTTAGATAATGAAGTGCTTTAATCTTGCACTAGAGAGGAGTATAGTTGAAGGTTGTCGTTCAAAGTTATCTTCTATTTGATGATTCTGGTTTTCCTTGTGAAGTAATGGCAAGATCATGTCTTGAAAGTCCTGACAGAAAATGAGTGGGCTTGAAGAGTGGGAAGAGAAGGTGTGAAATAGTAATTGAGGAGAATGGTTGGGTTAAATGATTATAGTGAAGTGTTTTGGGGCAAAGTTGAAGCCTCAGATGAGATTAATTTTCTGTGTGGTCTGTTGGGTAACTTTCCTCCAGTAGTGATTTGTATCCCCAATATAAACACAAAGGTAGTTAGTTTAATTCATCTAAGGTGTCATTTTGGCATGCCAGAATACTGAAGGACAGTGGGGCAAAGGGAATTTAGGATACTGGCAAGAGATTGCTTGAAATTGTGGACCACTGGATACAAACTGGTTAAGAAGAAAAATGAAGATAAGAGAAATGCTGATGGACAGTAAGAAGGTTAATGGGTTAATGGACTTGGGATTCCATTGTGAACACGAAGCAGTGTAATGGGAGTAAATGAGAGTGAGCTAGAAGGCTGAGAAGTTTGGAAGATAGTGTGAGTTCAAGTGTCAGAGCTGATGGGAGGGTCCATGGTGTGATCTTAGCAATCAAGAGTTCATTGAAATCTGGGAGAGTGTCTTTAGAGATGAGATCAGAAAACTTAAGTCCCAAACAATGGGCTTTTGAAGTCCCTTGGTATGATGATGGGTCTTGAAGTAGAGGAAAAAACATATGAGCTCCTGTCCATCATCAGTGATTGAGAGTGAGTCTTTAGAAATTTGGTAGGTGGCAGTTGAGCTGAAGGCATAGTTTGAAGAGATCAGGAGCTTGTACCAAAGGGTGTAAAGTAGCAAGCTTCTCACTTGATTTACTGCAGTATCCTTACTCAGTCTCCCTGCATCCAGTGTTTCTCCCCTCCATATCTTCTCACACACTTATCCAATTATTCTGAAGTCTGACACCCTTTTTGTAAAATCTCCAAAAATTTTCTTTGCTGAGAAAATAAAATAGAGAGTCCTCACCTTGCATTCAGAGCCTTTCATGATCTGGCTCATCCCCAGTCTGTCTGTCCAGCTTTGTCACCTCATCCCTTAATCTTCACCAAATAATAACCAACTCCAATTCCCCTAAATGCTACCATTTCCTTTTCTTCTTGCATCACTTTGTTAATATTCTCTCTGCTGTCTAGAATGCTTCCCACACTGCTGCACATCCATTACCTACTGTCCTTGAGGCCTAGAGCAGATTACAGCTCTGTCATGAAGAACTTCTATACCCCTTCAGGTGGAAGTCATTTCTTTTTCATCTGGGCATTAATAGTAATCACCTTAATGAATGGCATTGACCATTTTCTAATCTCATTAAGTATTTGTGTGTCTTCTAGATTATAAACTCTTTGGAGATAAGATTTCTGATTTTCTTTGCATCTTTTCAATATTTCATACAGTATAAACAGAATAAGTGAATAACCTAAAATATGTTAGTGTTCATTGTATTGTTTATGTTTATCCCGTAATTTATTAGTAGGTAGTCATGTTTGTCAGTAAATGATCATTTAGTTAAAAAGTTTGACCTTTTAACTTTATCACTGAAATTTTTTAAAGTGTGTATATTATGCTTATATTCACAGCCCCATGCAATCATTCGTCATACCATTAGATCTACAAACAGGAATGCCAGAGCTGAACGGACAGCTTCAGAAATAAATTGTATGTGTTTGGTATACATTTTCAATTGGTGGTCTCGGAGGGTTGAGCTGGGTGTTCTCGTGGGTCTTACTGGAATAATAAAATTTCAGACTAACTGAGGCTACATGCTTTAACATATCAGAATACCTTTAAAATAGAGGTTGTTTCTCTGGTTTATAATGGAATTTTCTTATTTTTTAATTAAATGGTGTTTACTTACTAATTATAGAGGTAATATATGTTCATTTTAGAAAATTTGTAAGAGGAAAAAAATAAAAAATTAACATTGCCCATAATCTCATCACCCAGCACCAACCCACAGGTAATATTTTTGTTAATTGCCTCCATGTTTTTCCATGTGTGTTTTCACATGGCTGAATTTATGCTATGCATAAATTTTTTACTGAACACAGAAGCATTTCCCATACACGAATCTGGCCCTCCTTTTTTCATTGAGTTAATACACTGTAGTTGTATAGTTTCCGATTGTTGGACATTTGGGTTGGTTTCAGTTTTTTTAGGTTACTAGGAGAGGTGTATCTTTTCTAAAATATCTACTTAAAAGGGGAAATTGATTGTTATTCTGTAAATTAGTCATTGACAAATATTTGGTATCAATGATATTTGTCATTTTAGCCACATTAATTTAGAAGAACAGATTTGCAAAGAAGTTTTAGGTATATTGACTTAAATGTATACTTGTTTCAAAAAAGATTTAAAGAAGTTTACAATAAAATAAGATATATAAACCCTAATGAAGGAATATAATTTATTAAATGTATAGACTAATTAGAATTATTGTAGATGAACATTTTGTTGAAGTCTGAGTTTTCTTAAACCAAATATTTCTAGCTTTATACAGCTTTGGAAATATAGGTCAATGGGGAGTTAGAATGTCCTTCCTGTATCAGTTGATTCAATCAGGCTTTTCTTAGTTAAACCAGTAACCGGAGATTTTATCTCTTTGTTAATCCCAGATTGCTGATACTTCTTATGCTATCTTCTTATATAATCCCAAGTCAACTCTCTGGACTTCAAATACCATACAGAAAAGTAGCAAAGTTGCTCTTCCATTATAAAGCCATCTTCTTTATTTTATGCATTTGTATAAATATTCAATTAATATAGTCTAATTTATCTATATTTTCTTCTATAACTTTTGGGTTTTGTGTCATATTTAGCAAGGCCTTCCTGATTTTAAGGTTATAAAAGAATTCTATTATTTTTTTCTTGTATTTTTACACTTTCACTGTTACAATATTTAATAGTTGATATACAGTATTACTTTATTTGGTAAGATGTATAAAGTTTGTATACAATTTTAGTTTCTTTTTACATGACTACCCATTTGTCTAAATACTAATTATTAAAAACTTAATATTTTTACTAATGGATTTGACATGCTACCTTTATGATGTACTAAATGACCATATATTTTTTTGGATTCTTTCCAGAAATTCTCTTATTGCATTATTATGTCTAGTCATGTGCGAATAGCATAATTTGATTATGTCTTTATAATACCTGTTAAAATCGTTAAGACTAATTATCCTCCTACTCCCCTCACTCTACCTCCCCCACTTTTGTTATGATAGTTAGCTATTGTATTCTCCCCACATAAACTTAAGAATCAATGTATCTAGTTAAAAAAATTCTCAGTGTTTTTACTGATTTCTCATAAAAGGTCATGTACTAACTTTGGGAGAGTCGACACCTATAAGGTAGTCTGTCTTCTTAACTTAAAATAGGCTTTTTCAGAGGTAAGTAAGTTCAAGGCTTAGTTCTTTCATGAATGACCAGAGTACTAATGTCTTCGTGGAGTAAGCTCTGTGCTTTAAGTACCAGAAAAAATTTGATAAAGTTGAAGGTCATTTTATTGGTGATTTATCTTTAAATTTTCTTGAGTCTTCTTTTGTGTCCATCAAGAGTATTTTATAGCTTTGTTTTTATTTGTTTAATAGATTTTATATACACCTAGTTAGTTCTATTCTTAGTTTTTTGTTTCATGTTTAAAATTTGAGCTGGTAACTTACATATAGTAAAATGCTTAGGTGTACTGCATGATGAATTTTTATACATGTATACACTCATAAAACTGATTTTTGATCTGGGGATTAAAAATATAGAACATTATCAGAATCTCTGAAGGCTCCTTTCCGTATGCTCCATTACAATCGATGTCCTTTCTTCATATCCTCTTGCCCTTTCCATTGCCCAGGCTAATCTCTGTTCTGATCCTTTATCACTATAGATTGGTTTTTAGCTGATCTGGGTCTTCAGATAAATAGGATATACAAAATGCACCCTTTTTGCTTGGTTTCTTTTGCTCAACATTATGTCTGTGGGAGTAATTCATGTCATGTATAGCAATCATTGTTTTCATAGTAATCATATTTCATTGTATGATCATATCATAATTTATCCATTCTTTGGTTGATGGGCATTTGATTTGTTTCCAGTTTTGGGCTATTATCACTAGTATAAGCATCCTTCCTGTGTATTTTTAGTGGACATAGTAATTATTACGAGCCTGGCCTAGTCTGAAACCAAGGATAAATGTGTAGCCCAGCAAAGTCAGGTTTCTTGACTCCTTGCAATGAAGGAAAACATACACCAGAGGAACTATGGAACATCTCATTAAACAAAGGAAAAGAAGAGTTACAGGGTTTTTTCTTAGGCTTTATTTATTTTGAGATAGAGAGCAGCAAGTGTGAGCTGGGGGAGGGGCAGAGAGAGAGGGAGAGAGAATTGCAAGCCCACACTGTCAGTGCAAAGCCCAACGTGGGGCTCAGTCTCACAGTGAGATCATGACCTGAACGGAAATCAAGAGTCAGACATTCAACCAACTGAGCCACCCAGGTGGCCCCAAGAAGAGTTAGAGGGTTTTGAAAAGGATAAAGTTCAAGTGAAATGTGACACTACAAAAAAGGGATGTGTATGAAAGAGTGAATATCAGGTCTAATACCATGAAAATTGACCCAGAGGCCTGTTTTGGAAACTTGGAATGTTGTATTGGGAACTCCTTTATTTGAAGATTGTATCTGTTTTCCAACTGGTTATGGTTTCTATTCTCCTGCTTCTTGTCTGGTCATTTTTTTATTATATCTTGGACATTGTGGTGCGACACTGAGTGTCTGGATTTGGTCCTCTTTATCCAAAAGGTGTTTAAAGAGTTTCTTAAGTGGTACATCAGCTTGATCCTTTTAAGGCTTGTGACAGGTTTTACCAGATATTCAGCAGGCTCTTTCCTCTGGTTAGAAATTCAACTATCTTTCCTGGTACTGTGCGATCACCAGAATCTGCATTTAGCTCAGCACTCCTCTGCTAGCTGTTTGTGACGTACTTTGTATAATCTCGTGTTTGCTTATGGGCAATTTAGTATTCAACCAAAGACTTAAAGAGATCTCTTGGCATATTTCTGGAGCTCCTCCTTTATGCAGCTTTCTTATTTCTGGCACTCTGCCCTTCAAATTCCAACTACCTAAGCAGCTCCAATCTTCAGTCTTTGTTTCCAACACCCAGTGAGGCTGGTACTCTCTCTTTGGATTCCACTTTCTTGTGTCCTAGTTTGTAAAGTGCCTCCAGGCAGAAAGCCAGAGTGAATGTGGATCTTGCCACCATGTATTTCCTTTCTCTCAAGGACAGTGCTGTGGTATCTGTTAGCCACTGCCTCAAAACAATTGCTTCACATAATTTATGCGCACATACATGTAACACCAGTGTCTTAGTTGTTTAAAGCAGAAGGAGAAATACAATTCCTGTTACCGTATTATGGCTAGAGCCTACATCATCTTAAAGAGATAAATGAGTATGTATAATAGAAGACCTCCCCATCTTTGTATTTTCATACACCAAAGATGCACCCAAAGGTACTGCTGGTATTTTCTCTAAAACAAAACAACTTCAGGTCCCATCTACCACATAAAACAATGATATAGCATTCTGTGCCGTAGTTATGGCTACAGTTTTAGAAGAGTACTTTTCTTATGTGTTAAAACATCTTCAATGTTTATGAAACTCATTTTCTCTAGGAATTTCTTTTTAAGTATTGAAATTTGCTTGTTATATAATTCTTATTATTAAAGAGTGATATTTTCTCTTTCTTTACCATACTTACACACTTGTGATTCATCTCTACACCTGCTTGCCAGTATTTCTGGTTGTGACAAAAAAACTTTAGCTCATCTCTGTCTCAAATGAGTTGAAGTAGTGATTTCAAGTAGTGGTTTTGAGTTAAGATGTTTTTTAATTATGTTAAGAAATAAATCACTAATAAAGAGCTTTTTATTTTAGGTTATTTTTGAAAAGTAGATACTGTGTTTTATGAAATATCTTCAATCTTTTTTTGGAGATTTTTATGACAATGCTTTTATTTAATGAATTATATAAGTACTTTGTATTACTTTACAAATCTTGTTTTAGGGATAAAGACAACTGGATCCTTTTTGAAAATGATTTTTTAATGTATTTTATTTGCCAAGATTGTATTTGGGGATCTTGCATCTCTATGCTGCAAGTGTTTTTTTTTTTTTTCTCTTTGATCATTTAGTCATTAGATTTTACAGTTTTAAAATTCTGTGTACTTTATGAGTAGATAATAAGCTATCCTTTTCTCTGTTTTAGAATATTTCATATAAAAGAGTAGGCCAAATAAAATATACATTGAACAAAATATAATATTAAATTTCTGAATTCCATTATAACATTTAATTTAATGTTTGTTCTTTTTAGATAATTATAGGTAATTTGGGGAGGTTCATTTCTGCCATAAAGTTGTAGCCTTAGAACAGAGTGTGCAGCCTAGACAGGGAAAATCCTTTAGTCACCATTAGTTTTCTTAGTCACCTACTTTGATTAACTTTTTTAAATCTCATACACAAAGAATTTACTAAGTAGATTTGTAGTAAGCTACCAAATTGTTACCTTCTTTTGGTAAATATAAAGAAAGGTACTCTTGCAGTAAAAAAGTGAAAAAATTTTGTCTTCTTTCTTCTTCTTTCCCCCTTCCCCTCTCCCCTATACATATGCTTCTTGCTACATTTCTGAAATTAACCCTTTAAGATAGAGTTTGTGAATATCTGTTACATATTTTGCAGTTGACAAATTACAGTTCGAACCTCCTCTGAGAAAAGAAACAGAAGCACGGGATGAAATGGTAGGAATTATTACTTCAGAAGTACTTTACACATTAAAATTTGAGAAAACTTATAGTCAGGTAAACTTTGATTAAGGATCAAAGTTATATATTCTTTCAAGCATTAATTTTGATACTGTATTTCACATATTAAAGTTTGAAAAAGCTTATAGTTAGGCATATTTTAACTAGAGTACATTTTGTAATATACCATCTTAACCATTCATATTGACCTTTCTGAATCTTTTGAAGGAGTTACATGAAGTTATTAAATATATGGAATTTGATGTTGAGCTTTAAGCTCTAGGATCTTTTTTTCTTACAGACTGTGTTAGGTTTGTAGTATATTTTTGCATTACCTTACTGTTCTTGATATTTATTTGTTAATATAGCTTCTTTTTTAACCATTGCTCTTATATTTCGAAGTTACTGTTTAGTTAAACATTTTCTTATCTAAAAGGAAAAAAGTAATAAATAGAGCAAGGTATTATCAGAGTTGCCTAGATGTTACCTTAACATTTACTTTATTTTTAAGCTTCGGTAAAGTATAATTTTTCGAAGAATTGCCTTCTGTTAATGGATCTTTTCATTCTTAACATTTGGAAGTAGTACTCTTCTTACTGTATATATTGCTATATATATAATTCACAGTTTCTATGCCAGTGGGGAAAAAATAGTAGCACCAATAAGTTAATGATAATTTAATAATATGTTTCATTTTCCACACTAATGGATTAGTGATGCAGATAATTCAGAGTTATGTTTTTCTGTTTATTTGGAATATACTAGCATTGTAAAGAGGGCTTGTCACACTGAAACTATATTCAGTATGTTTATGGAATTTCTTAAGTTTCAGTCAACAGATAATGAGTCATTGACCTAAATATGTCAAATGGCAGCAAATCTAACTGGAGATTAAAAAATTGATTGAAAGCCAAGATGATTAACAATCATGACACTGAATATTTTCTTGAATCAAATAAAATGATTAATATCTGTTATAAGGGAACATTTTAAACTATTTTTACCTTCACAGGGAGTGTCATCAGACCCAAACTTTGTATTACAATGGAATCCTTTTGTTGATGGTGCAAATACTGGCAAGTAAGTTGTTTGCTAACTTAATATTTTACTTATATTTTACTTTATATAGGAACAGTATTGGGTGGGAGCAATTTATTCTAATAAGTTTTAATTTTCATTCTTAAAAAAAAATTGTGCTCTGCCTCATATCAGTGTAAAGCTTCTGACTTTTTAATTGCCAAAAGGCATCATGTGTTGATAATTAAGATTTTCTTCTTTAAATTCAGCTTAGTGCATGTAATGTTAATTTACTGAAAGATGAGGTACATAATGTCATGGGAAAAAGTTCTGTAGGAGTCACAAAGCCCCAAATCCATTCTGCAGTATAGTTACTTTATATTCTAGACCTGTCTTCCCTCAACAGGTAAGTTACAGGGCCTGCCCAGATATTCCAAGCCTGTGCATTGCCTAGAGAGGTCTTTGGAAGTACAGATCTCTGAGGCCCCCACATTCAGCTTATAGATCTGGGGTTGGCAAACTATGACCTATAAGTCACATCTGGTCCACTGCCTATGTTTTGTACAGTCCACAAACTAGAATGGTATTTAGATTTTTTAATAATTGAAAGAAAATCCAAAGGAGAGTGATACTTTGTTATATGTGAAAATTATATAAACATTTTAGTGTCCATAAGGAAGGTTTGTTGGGATACAGCCATGCTTATTAGTTATGTATTACCTATGGCTGCTTTCACATTATAACAAAGAGTTAAGTACTTGTGACCACTGTATACACTAAAGTTTATAATATTTACTACTGTCTGGCCCCTTACAGAAAAAGTTTGCCAACCCTTGCAACAGAATACGGTCTTTGGGACTCGAATCTCCGAATCCTAAAAGCTTCCCAATTGATTACAATAACTCTAGATAAATAAGCGTATGGAACCAGTGAGCTAGATCAGTGATTCTTAAGTTTTGATGTGCCTGGAAGATCACCTGAAGGTTCTGATTCCATAGGTCTAGACGATACATATGGAAGTTTCAAGGTGATGCCAATATTGTTAATCTATGTACCCCACTTGGGCTAGCAAAAAGGGTTTGATGATATGGCCACTTGAATCTATGATTCACAGTGGCTTCCAACTCTAAAATTTGGAATCTGTTTTTTTACTAAGTTTAATTTTTATTACATACTAAATATGCAGAGCATAACCACAAAGTAAAAAGACTTTGTATTCATTTTATACAAATCTATTTTATAGTCCTGCTAATACAGTTTGACATAATGAGGTCTTAGGTCTTTCTATAGGTTTTAAAAATTCTCTTTATCATGATCTAAAGAATGTAAACAATTTTAATGCACATTTATTAGAGTATCTATTTTATGTTACATTTACTACCATCTGAATTGCATTTTTCTCCTTGTGTTAGATCAACCTCAAAACGTGCAATACCACCTCCCCTACCTCCTAAGGTGAGCAACTTAAAATTTTTGAATAAATCCTTTTTTTAATAATAAAATAATTAAAAAGTAATTTCATTGAATTTGTTCAAAATTCTCTTAAATATGCTTTAGATAAATACAGTTTTTTTTCAAGAGGGGATTACAAAGATGTAAAATATATATTAAAAAACTTCCTGAGAAATACAATATTTTAATAGCTGTAAGAAAAAGGTAAAAATCACATACTCATTTGAGAAAATACTCGACTACATGAAGAGGAAACAGAAAGAGTTCATCATTTACAGTCCTCATTTAGTATGGCAATTTCCTATTTCAATGGAGTAATACTTCATTAAGTCCTTGCTTATTCCTGCTTATTAAATATTTTGTGGATTGTTTATATAATTTTATCAGTTTAAAATTATATCAGGTTTGGCTTAGGGATGATTAAAAAATCACATGGCAAGTTCTTAGTTGTGTTGGGACAGTAACTCTTGTTTATTTTTCTTACTTAGCTTAGTGAGTTGAATTACATAGCAAAAAGAAAAAATCACATACCTCCCCACCCCCTAAAGTCTTAGGTGGGTAATGATAATGAAGTGTTACTGTTTCATATCCAAATTTATTAAAGTACTCTTATGTCTTATTATCACAGCCAAGGATAAACAGCTACCCTGAAGACAACCTCCTAGATGAAGAAAAATCATCAACTGTAAAACGTTGCCCTGATTCAGAGAACAGAGCTCCCCAGTTTCTCAGAAGACAGAGTAGCCCAAGTTGTGGTCCTGTAGCTGAGACTTCCTCTATTGGTATGGCTAGCAGTGTCAGCAGTCCTGGAGTGCATACAGCTAGATACTGTGATCTGGGTAAATAAATCAAAGTGAAAACTGAAAAGAAAGCCATTTTCATATTTTAAAGAATGTCTTTGGTCACTCTTTTAACTGTTTAAAGCTTTCTGAAGTTACTTTAAAATTCCACGTGGGCGGACTGTGAATAGATTCAGTCCAAGTGAACCCTGATTTGATTTCTTAAGTAATATGATAGGTCTTAGAATGATGAATGGATGTTCCTGCCCTCCAGAAGTTCAGGATCTGTAGCAGAAGTTACACCCTATGGGTACCTGTAACATTAGACAAGACAGCTTATGTAAGTGTCTCATACAGTAATTAACTATAGTAATAGAAGATGAGAAATTTTCCAGGAAGATAAGGATAGGGAAGAGAGTGGGGGGCGGGGGGGCTTGCAGAGCATTAAAATAGATGGATCCTTCATTAGTGGGAGCCAGTGCTGACAGGCATGCCTGATGAGCAAGAAAGAATGAACAAATGCACTGACAACCTGGATTGTGTTGGAAGTATACTATGGGAGAAGTGTGAGCTTTTGAAAGGTGTATACTAGGAGATAGAACTAAAAAGGTAGACTGGAGTTCAGTTATGAAAGGCCTTGAATATATCAGGCCTGAATATCTGAATATCAGATTTCATTTTTCTCACAACCTGGAAAGACAGTTGTTGTTTACATTGATTAAGACCACTGCTAGAGATGCAATGCTACTTCTATTGAACTTAGAGAACAGCACTGAAGATACTTTAACTCATCTGCCAGTAGAGAATATTTCCCAGTAAAGGATCACCCAAATGGAAAACAAGTATTGGGGGAAAGGGAAAATTATTTTTCAAGGAAGGTACTTATTTGTATGTTCATTCAGCTTTAACCATGATTCTTTTTAGGAGATGGTGATGGTATTTCAAAACTAATTAGTGAAAATACAGAAGGATCAGCACAAGCACCCCAGTTACCACGGAAAAAAGACAAGCGAGATTTCCCGGTAGGTGTAACAGGCATTTGGTGATTAGTTGTAACGATTACCGTGTTTATCATAGAGAGGCAGTGTCTGTTTTGGTGGGCAGGGGGCATTGTCTCTTTAATTCAAGAATTAGATAACTAAATTTCCAAATGTATAGGTGTTTTTTTAAGGCTTAAGAGATCTTAAAGCAATAAAAATTATTTTTCCCACAGAAACCAGCCATCAATGGCCTTCCACCCACTCCAAAAGTGCTGGTAAGGAATATTTTTATGTGAACCACTTGCCAATTTTCATCTCTTTAGAAGCAGCAGATTTTTTGTTTGCCGTCAAGTATCTTGAGCTATTGAATGGAAGGATTCATAAAATACAAAGGCATAAATGCATTTTGATACACCACGAATCAAATCATGTACCCTAATGTGAGTGAGTTGGTTAGAACTTGGAAAGTTTTGCTTTTTGTAAATATGGCAATTGGGTTCTCAGAGTAGCCTTGAAAGGCCAGTTTAACTTTAATGTGATGATATCAGTAGTACTGTGTCCTCTTCATTATATGGGTTAAATTCCTTTCTGCCCCTGAAGCCATTTTCACACTGAACTATACACAGTGAACGGGGAAGCTTATCTTAGTGCTTGTTCTCTGGCTCTCCGAGGTGGTTCAGCCAATCATATGAATGGGATGCTTTATAAATTATACCTTGTTATTCAGTAAAAGTCTAATATGTAATGTAAATATTAGTCTTTTTGTCTGCTTCACTATTACAGAGTTACACTGCAATTACAATCACTGTGATGTTGCTCAGTAATATCATCCATTATTTCACATTATTAAATGTTAGTCCTAAAGATAAGTGGGGACTTAAAATTCCTAAAATAGATCACTGACATATGTAGATGTTTTGGTAAATTTGTTATTTTTGCCCTGAAATAGTGGATTACACAAGGCAACAATAGGAGACTCTATTGTTAGAAGTCATTAAATGATATCAAAATAGGAATTTTGGTAATGAAACCATAAACATATGCAAGTAAGAGTGAATTTAGCATTTTGTAATCTTAGCTGATTTCTAAGAATATATAAAATTACATAATCAAATAAGTCAATATTTCTTTCTTTATAAATAAGATGGGAGCATGTTTTTCCAAAGTTTTTGATGGCTGCCCTTTGAAAATTAATTGTGCAACATCTTGGATACATCCTGATACAAAAGGTAAAATTTCTGAACTTTTTTTTTTAAATGTTTATTTGAGAGAGAGAGAGAGTGTGCGCCTGCCCACACTTGTACATGTACATGTGAGCTGGGGAGGGGCAGGGAGAAAGGGAGAGAGAGAATCCCAAGCAGGCTCCCCACACTGTCAGCGTAGAGCCCGACAGGGGCTCTGTCTCACAAACTGCATGTTCTTGACCTGAGCTGAAGTCAAGAGTCGGGCACTCAATAGACTGAGCCACCCAGGTGCCCCTGAAATTTCTGAACAAAATTATATACACCTCTAATAAAATATTTATTATGAAAAAAGATATTTATGGTCAGTGAACTGAAGTTATTTAAAAATATTACTTTAGAGACTAAATAGTATAGATACCTGCAACAACCTAAATTGGTAGATAAGAGTTTTGGTTTAACCTTTAGAATTTAAGAGTATATGGGAACTGTTCTGATTAAAGGAGACTGAATAGACATGCCACAAGTGATTGCAACCATAATTAGGGATTTTCTGTCATATAAAAGGACAATACTGGGACAGTTGATAATCTCAATCAGTGAAGTCATTACAGTAGATAATAGTATTGTGTCAGTGTTAATTTCCTGATTTCGAACATCATACTGTGGTTATATAACACTTCTGTTTTTCTTTTTTTAAGATGTGCACACTGAAATATTTAGGAATTAAGGGGCATCGTGTTTGTAACTTAAACAGCTCAGAAAAAAAAATGTGTGTGTGTAGAGTGAAAAAAGGATAAAGCATAAGTAGTAAATGGTAATATTTGTGGAATCTGTGTGAAGGATATTCAGGAATTCTTTGTACTATTAAAACTTTTCTATAAATCTGAAATAATGGCAATATAACAATTTATTTTTAAAAATTTATACTGTATGTTTTTAAAGTGAGGAAACCTAATACATAGAGGTAAAAATTTGGAATCAAATAGACCTGGGTTTGAATTCCTGCTCTGTCACTACTATATGACTTGAGAAAGAAACTTTACACCTCTGTTCTCAGTGTGATCATTTTACAACATAAATACTCTTACCACTCACCTCACTGCAAGGAAGGAAAAAGCCTGCCTACCTGAGTGTCTGGCAATTAGCAAACAGAGTAGGCAAAAAAGGGTGTTCAAGAAATGTTTGTTTCCACTTTAACATAATAATGTAAACAAGTCGTATAATTATCTGCTTTAAATGCTACTGTTAGAAATATAACAAAAAAAAAGTATTTTTATCAGTAAAGAAATGTTTTTTGTGTGTTTGTAACTTTTTATTTTGATATAATTTCAGACCTAACAGAAAAGTTAGAAAAATAGTGTAAGAAACTCCTCTATACTCAGAATCATCAGTTATTTCTATTATTTATCTGTATGTGCATTTTTTTCTGAATTACTTGAGAGTGGCTCTGTGTACTTCATTTTGTATTTCCTAGGAACAGAATCATCTCTTACATACCCACAGTACAATTGTGAAGATCAGGAAATTTATCATTGATTTAATACATAGTCCATATTTATTTTTTGATTGAAGTATAGTTGACATCACAGTCCATGTTTAAATTATTGTCTCAATAATATTCTTTATTGTCTTCCCCCTTCTTTTTTCCCCAGTCCAACAACATCTAATTCAGGATCACAGGTTTTATTTAGCTACCACAACTGTTCAGTCTCCTCACGTCTGGAACAGTTCTTCAACCTTTCTTTGTGTCTCTTGATCTTGACATTTTTGGAACTATTTTGTAGAATGTCACTTAATTTGGGTTTGTTGATGAGTCCTCATACTTAGATCAAGGAATGCATTTTTGGTGGGAATATGAAAGAATTGTGCTCTTCTTAGTGCATCGTATCAGAAGGTACATGCTGTCAGCTTGTCCAAACACTAGTGATACTAACGTTGACCATCTGGTTAAGGTGGTGTTCACTAGCTTTCTCCACTGTCAAGTGACTATTTTTCCCTTTTTAATTAATTAGTAATTACTTGATAAGTAATATGGAATACATTGAGACTATATAAATATCCTCTTGTTCATCAGACTTTAACCAACTGGTTTTAGCATTTATTGATTGTTGACAATCCACTGACATCCATGGACAATTTCTCTTCTTTTCCATTTATTTATGTACATATATTAGTTTGAACTTATGAATTTTATTCAGGGAGATATGATCTATTAATATTATTATTTATTTTAGCGCTTAAATTGTCCCAGAATTTTTGAGCAGGGAGAGTTCCTATGTTCTTTAGTTTAATGTTTGATCACTTCCTACCTTTCTGGCACAGGAAGATTTCTAGGCTCATCTTACACTTTTCTTGCCCCAGAATTGGAATCCATCTTTTCTCCAAGCAGCCCTGGTTCTTTCTAGTGCAAAGTAATATATTTAGGAACCAAGATCTGGACACTAGGTATGCTCATTGTTTCTGGTGTGTCATGATTTATAATTTCTATTTAATTCACAGTGTCCTTCAAAGAGTATTTGAGATACCTGGCAAAAATACAGTTACATTGAAAAATCTTAAGACATGACAATTATGTTGAAAGAAAGGATTATATAAGATAAAGCTAGAGTGAATGAGTAACAGAGAATATATCTGCTTTTAAAAATAAGATCAGAATTGGAGAAAAATGTAAAGAAGATGGCATGAACTTTAGAAAATAATTTTTCTTCGGATGGGTGGGTGGCCAGCTAACTCTCAATACCATTAAATCACAGAGCCATTTTATTTAATTATTTCAGAAAATGATAGTAAATTCTGGTGATTTATCTTAACTGTTTTAGATCAGTACATTATTTTTGGAACTGAAGATGGTATTTACACATTGAATCTCAATGAGCTACATGAGGCAACGATGGAACAGGTAATTTAGGAGTTTTAACTCAAGAAATTAGTGTGGGTGTATTGGGTAAAGAAGTCTTGTAATTTTAAATCAATTTTTATGGGCTTCAGTTGAATGTTTATGACTTAAATATTTAAGGAGATGAAATTGTATTCTTTACATGTTCACATTACAAGTTTTTTTTGTAAAGTTTCTGTAATTTACTAAAAGGTAGAAAATAGTTATTTTTATACTATTTCAGACTGTTAGAATTTGGATGTTAAAGCATAAGGGAATGAAAACTGGAGAATTTTAATTTCCTTCTTTTTTTTTCTTTATAGTTATTTCCACGGAAATGTACTTGGCTCTATGTTATCAATAATACTTTAATGTCATTATCAGGTATGTATATAATGAAAATAATGTGAAAAATAAACCGTAGACAAGCAGAGAAATGTAATATTTTTAATTAAAGCATAGTTGACACAAGAGAAAGATAATTTTAATAGACGTTATTTTGTAAGTGTTATTTGTTTTACTATGTATAGTAACTTTGCAACTTGCAGATGTTTTCTACAAACTTAGAATGGGAAGAAACTTTGAGAAAGGACCCTGTGTTCAGTTAAGGTAGCACTTCCCAAACCTGTCCAGGATGTAAACACCTGAGGACTATCCGGTTGATTGTTACCTGAGGCCATCCCCTTCCACTCAGACTCCTCCACCCTCACTGTCGCTATCACCGTGTGCCTTCCATGGAGAATTACCAGTGGAAGAGAAGGAATCAGAGAATCTTGCTGCTCCCTTTCTCTGTGATCTTGAACAAGTGACCTTCTCTTGGCCCCAGTCTTCTTAGTTGTGAAATGTGGACAATGGTAACAATAGCAGCCCATGAGGTTGCTGTGAGGATTAAATGAGACGATCTCCAGAGTGCTTATTAGTAAACAGTGAAGGCTCGCACAGACGTGTGCTGACAAAATTCACGTAGGGTAGGTGGTATTTTAGGCCCTTTTTTTTTTTTTTTTTGCAATTCTTACCTACTAAAACCTATTTCCTTACATTTTAAAATGACTAGAGGTTTGCTGTTCACTTTCATTCTAATAGTAGAGCACAGGAAAGTTAGTTATTTCTCTCTGTCCCTTAATTAATAATCCTAATGCTATCAGCTATTAAAATAGCATTCGCCCCTTTTCTCTATTTAGAATAATTATTTTAGTATTTCTCAAATTTTGTTCAGTTCTCTGTATGTATTATAACTCAGCTCTTATTTACTGTACTGTCAGGCTTTTCAGTATTGAGTGTACCTTTCGCTATTTATACTTTTTTTTTTTTTAAGTTTATTTAAAAAAAATTTTTTTTTCAACGTTTATTTATTTTTGGGACAGAGAGAGAGACAGAGCATGAACGGGGAGGGGCAGAGAGAGAGGGAGACACAGAATCGGAAACAGGCTCCAGGCTCCGAGCCATCAGCCCAGAGCCTGACGCGGGGCTCGAACTCACGGACCGCGAGATCGTGACCTGGCTGAAGTCGGACGCTTAACCGACTGCGCCACCCAGGCGCCCCTTAAGTTTATTTTATTTAGAGAGAGACAGCACACAGGGGGAGGGGCAGAGAGAGAAAGGGAGTGAGAGAATCCCATGCATGTTCTGCACTGTCATTGCAGAGCCTAACGCAGGGCTCAATCCCTTGAACCGTGAGATCATGATCTGAACTGAAGCCAAGAGTCATATAGATGCTCAACCAACTGAGCCACCCAGGCACCACTAGCTACTTATGCTTTAAAGCATCAGTGCTGATACACAGCCTTACTGATAGGCAGATTATTATGAATTGTGGCCTATTTAAGAAATGTAATTTTCATAATTTTAAGTGTGTGTATAATTTGGGGCACCTGGGTGGCTCAGTCGATTGAGCGTCTGACTTCAGCTCAGGTCATGACCTCACAGCTTGTGAGTTCGAGCCCCGCATCAGGCTCTGTGCTGACAGCTTGGAGCCTGGAGCCTGCTTCGGATTCTGTGTCTCCCTCTCTCTCTGCCCCTAACCCACTCACATCCTGTCTCTGTCTCTCTCAAAGATGAATAAACATTAAAAAAAATTTTTTTTTAATAGCTTAAGTGTGTGTATAATTTAAACTCTTCCACTAATCGTTGCTTATTAGAGATTCTTCAGAAATTTGTATATTTGAGCTGATGACAGTGTTTACAAAGACCATATTATTTGGTTGCACATAAGTGACTTCTAAAAAGCTGGGGTCCTTGTAAGAGTACTTAATCTCTTTGATTTTAATTATGCTTCCCCCCAGTTTTTTTTTATTTCTATTACCAAAATATTAATATATTACTATTATGAAAATAAACCCAATTCTGTTTAACAACTCTGAATTGTATACATGTAAAATCACTTTCCTCTAACTCTCTTTTTCTATCCCTATTCCTACCTGTCCTTGGATATAAGCTTACAAGCCACACAGAGACAGGACAGCTGGGTGGTTCAGATGGTTAAGCATCTGACTCTTGATTTTGGTTCAGGTCATGATTTCACGGTTCATGGGATCAAGCCCCGTGTCAGGCTCTGTGCTGATAGCACAGAAATTCTGTCTTGGGATTCTGTCTCTCCCTTTCTCTCTGCCCCTCTCCTGCTCACTCTCTCTCTCAAAATAAATAAATAAACTTAAAAAAAAAAATCACACAGAGTACATCTTACATATTTATAAAATAACTACAGGAAAATGGGGAAAAATTAGCCTGTAAATTAGATCTTTCCATATTCTAGTTGACTTAATGAAGGTAAGTAGCAGAGCTCAGCAGAAGAAAACATGATTCTGCCTATGGGTCTGTGTTTGTGTGGATGTGCACACATAAATATTACATGCGTGTTCTAGTTAGGGTAGCTAGCTATGTATATAAGGGGGCAATGGAGAGTAGAAGGGTGTGGTATGGAGTTAGAATGTTTGCATTCCGAGAAAATACAAAGACTTTTGTTGAGGATAAGACTCAACACTGTAGCATAAGATTATATCATATACATTTGACCCTTGAAAAATGTGGGTGTTCAGGGTCACTGACCCCTGGTGCACTTGAAAATCCCTACATAACTTAGGACTCTCCAGAACTTAACTACAACAGCCTACTGTTGACTGGAAGCATTATGATAACATAAACAGTTGGTTAACACATATTTTGTATGTTATATGTATTATATACTACATTCTTAAAATAAGCTAGAGAAAAAAATGTTGTTAATAAAAATCATAAAGAAAATATATTTATAGTACCATACTGTATTTATTTTAAAAGGTCCATGTGTAAGCAAGCAGACCCACACAGTTTGGACTTGTGTTCAATGGTCAGCTGTGTATGTTTTCTGATAGTAAAATGACAAATACTGTTTTATGTTGTTACAGTACCATACCATATATAATGAGGAATCAGAAGATGCTTCCCTTATCTCCCCCTGCTTAACACAGCTATGGTTTTGATTGTATGGAAATTGTAGCTCCATTATCCTTGTATTATAGCATATAATATTAGTTTCTTTACTTTAAATTTTTTTTTTTTTTCAACGTTTATTTATTTTTGGGACAGAGAGAGACAGAGCATGAACAGGGGAGGGGCAGAGAGAGAGGGAGACACAGAATCAGAAACAGGCTCCAGGCTCTGAGCCATCAGCCCAGAGCCCGACGCGGGGCTCGAACTCACAGACAGTGAGATCGTGACCTGGCTGAAGTCGGACGCTTAACCGACTGCGCCACCCAGGCGCCCCAGTTTCTTTACTTTTCTTAGTATTTTAATCTGTTGTTATATTTATAAGACTTCATTCACAATTAATTTTAATCCAAGGTGTTTTGAAAAATTATCAGTAAATAGGTCTATCCCAGAAAGATAGTGTGTATAGTTTTACAGAATTCTCCATGTTATACTAAAATATTCACATGTGCATCATTGTAACTCAGTCCTCTGTATAACAGTGTTTAACAGTTTTTCTTTCTGTGCTGGCTTCATTAAGGCTTATATATATTCTGCCCAGAACACCTGTTAGTCAGAACATACCCAATT
This sequence comes from Puma concolor, assembly GCF_028749965.1. Taxonomy (NCBI): domain Eukaryota; kingdom Metazoa; phylum Chordata; class Mammalia; order Carnivora; family Felidae; genus Puma; species Puma concolor. The sequence goes on from NC_141672.1 coordinate 50,391,634, forward strand.
TGTGCATTAGAAAATGCAGTTATCTGCTTTCTTAAAATTTTCTTATCCTTCAAAATGGTATTAACTGGGTGTTGTGTTTTTTTGTGTTTGTTTTTTGTTTGTTTTTTTGTATGTGTTTTTCTATTTTGCTTGGCTCTTTGAACATTTCTGGACTCCTTATTTTAGAAGGTAATTATGTTTTCTTTTGCTTGAAAATTCTTGTTTCTCTGCTGTAAAAGATTCTAATAAAAGTAACATGTTTCTCTTTTATAGGAAAAACCTTTCAACTCTACTCTCATAATCTTATAGCTTTGTTTGAACAAGCCAAAAAACCAGGATTAGCTGCCCATATTCAAACTCATAGGTTTCCAGACCGCATACTACCAAGGTACAAAATATTTTAATTCTATTGGGAGTGAAGGGCCTTAGTGTCTATTTTTAAAACAGCCAGTATTCCTTGCCCACTAAAAAACTTCCTTTGTTTTAATTTTGAAAGGTAATTTACACCAAAGTGCATGTCATATAGAATGCAAAAGATGAGTGTTTCCTTAACTTGACCGTGCAGGAGAATCACCTGTAGAAGCATTATAAATACAAATTTCCAGGCCCTGCCTCAGTCCTAGAAAATGAGATAGTTTGGGGTCAGAATCCAAGACTGTTTTTTTTAAAGCTGCTTGACTGATGCAACTAATTCACAGATCATTGTTTGGGAACCACTGCAGTAGAGTACATTTATATTGTCCTATGTTTTCAGAAAGTTTGCTTTAACAACAAAGATTCCTGATACAAAAGGCTGCCACAAATGTTGCATAGGTGAGTAAATGCTATTTTTCAAACTGGATAATTAGAACTTTGAACATTTTTTTAATTCTTTAAGGCTATGGAGAGTCTTATAGTATCAAATAGGAAGGAAAGGAGCCTTTATATTTCTTTTTAAAGAGTAGTTAAGGGGCCATTGGAGCACAAGACTCTATGGCAGGACATGGCATAAAAATGTTTAGAGGTAATAGTCCTAATGCTTTCACAGAACATAGTGTTCCTACAGCGTTCCTGGTTTTTAACCATAGTCCCTGAGGCTGTATCTCTGCTAATGTCCTAGTTTATCATTTATTACTTACCATTTATTTAACACTTTCATTTTATATAACTGTTATTGCGTAGTGCTTTACGATCATTATTACAGGAGTTTAGCTAACTGAAGTTAGAGGGAACAGTCTACACAAGACCACCCTCACTTCTGATACCAGTTGCAAGTTTGGGGGCTTTCCAAAAACACCCTCATGTTAAAAAAAATTCTCTAGAAAGACTCAGGACTCACTGAAAGTAGTTACATTCATAGTTATGGTAGGGATAGAGATTAAGATCAGCCAAGAGAAGACGTTCATAGGGCAGAGTCCAGGAATAGTGCCAAACATAGAGCTTCTGTTGTCCTCTCCCCATGGAGTAATGGGCAGTGTTACTTTTCTGGCAGTGATGTGGGATGGTGCACATGGAGTACTGCCACAGGGAGCATACATCAGCCTCAATACTCAACAGTTTTTATTAGGGCTCCATCACACAGGCATGATTGATTGTCTACATGGCTGATCTCAATATCCAGTACCTCTAGAGGTCAGTTCGTACTGTATGACCCAAAGCCCCTACTCTAAATCACATTGTCAATCTTTTGGCATGACTGTCCTTCACCCTAAGAACGTCCAGCATTGCAAGCCCCCAATCTAAATCATATTGTTGAGGCAATTCATTGACACAAGGCCCCAGGCAAATGAAGACACTCTTATCAGACATGACATTCTCCTGAGGCCTAGAGATTACCTTCCAAAGTGGGGGCGGGGGGGCGGGGTGCGGAGGTGGGCACAGGCTAGACCTCTTTTGGAGCAAGGTTAAATTCTTTACTGTTTAATTATCTTATCTCATTTAACCCTCAGATAACCCCATGATACCTGGGATCAGATACCCAGATACCTGGGATCAGACCCGGTCTAATGACTTCAGATCCTGGGCTCATAACTTCCTGTTTAATTCTGTTTGTTGAAGCAGTGAGTGTATTCATTGGTCTTCATGCTGCATAGTTGCATAGCATATGTTCCTAGTTATAAACAAATTTCATGAGCATTTTCTAGGAAGAATCAGGTTCATATCTATTATCAGATTCCCAAGATCTATGACTCAAGAAAGGTCTAGAAGCTTATATATAATCTAAGATATAAACTCATAAATACATTAAGGTAGAGCTTATTGCAAATAACTACTCTTGTAATTGGTACACATAATTGTTGATGAGAGTCAAATTGGGGAGAAGGACAGACCAATACGAGTTTTTGTAGATTTGAGTCAAGAAAGTAACATCTTTAGTAAAATGTAAAAGTTAGGAAACTAGCAAACTAGTAAGACAAGTTTCCATCTTGACTTAAGTAGACAACTGTAAACTACTCTACCAAGAATGAAATCATAGATTTCGGTTACTTCCTAGACCTTCTCTTTCACTCAATTTACTTAAAAAACAAACAAACAAAACAAAAAACAACAAAACCCAGCTCTTTAGGTTGCAAGTAAGTTTAGGTGTTTTAGTGCTTAAAATATCATCCTCGTAGAAATTTCCTATGTTTAACAACGTAGCCTACTGAAGATGTTTAGAAGTAAATGTATATGATTTAAAATTGAGATAAAGTGAAAAGGAAGGAGTAACAAAGCCAGAAGAGAAGACATCATCTTTCTTTACTTACTGTTACCACCCTGGTGAATAGAAACAATGATTTTCCTTTACCAGCTAAATTATGACTTAAAATAGTTTCTTCTTCCATCCATATTTTGATATTGATGGCAGGCCACATTTCATTGTTTTTCCCATAGATCATCCCTGCCTTTATAAAGAAAGTGAGTTAGCTCTTGTATTAGCATAGCTCAGTTGTTACTTTTAATTAACTAAACTAATTATGTTTTCACATCAAGGTAGTCAGTGTTTTGGTTATGTCTGTTCTGCTTTGTTTCTTTCCAGTCAGAAACCCTTACACAGGACATAAATACCTCTGTGGAGCTTTACAGTCTGGAATTGTTTTACTCCAGTGGTATGAGCCTATGCAGAAGTTCATGTTGATAAAGGTACATGTTACTCTGTAGTTTTCTTCTTTAGAAAATACTAGTGTGTAACTGAAGCTGAAAGTACAAGATCTCAGTACTACTGTCTAGGGTCAGCACATTTATAGTTATTTATGGGTGTTTACTTACTTGGTTTAGGAGTTCTTGCATTCCTGTTAAGATTTCTTCTTTAACTTATGTCAATAAACTTATAGAAGCATTGCAACCATAAAGATGAATATGGCCAATTCTCTAAAACTATTTTATAGAAAACTCATCCTTATCAAGATGTTAGATGTAATCCTTTTTTGAAGTAGATCAATCAAGGAGAAAATGAAAGCCTTTTTTTGGCTTTATTCAATGGTATGAGTGGAGAGATTGTTTCTAAGTTATACTTCTGTTTGTTTTTTCTCAGCACTTTGATTTTCCTTTGCCAAGTCCTTTGAATGTTTTTGAAATGCTGGTAATACCAGAACAGGAATACCCTATGGTCTGTGTAGCTATTAGCAAGGGCACCGAGTCAAATCAGGTCGTTCAGTTTGAGACAATCAATTTGAACTCTGCATCTTCATGGTTTACAGAAATTGGCGCAGGTAAGTGTTTTTTTTTTTTTTTTTTTTTTTTTTTTAATTTTTTTTTTTCAACGTTTATTTATTTTTGGGACAGAGAGAGACAGAGCATGAACGGGGGAGGGGCAGAGAGAGAGGGAGACACAGAATCGGAAACAGGCTCCAGGCTCTGAGCCATCAGCCCAGAGCCCGACGCGGGGCTCGAACTCACGGACCGTGAGATCGTGACCTGGCTGAAGTCGGAAGCTTAACCGACTGCGCCACCCAGGCGCCCCAGGTAAGTGTTTTTAACCTGATGTTAAAACATTGATGCTTTTGCATGTAAAAGAATCAGAATAAGCTCAGTTAGCATGGGCTGGTTCAGAGCGTCAACAAAGTTTCCCAAGTAAGCCCAGAGGAACATGTATGTAATAGTTTATGATCTCTATTTGCCTGAGGCAATTGATACAAATTATTTTACCAAGGCAAAGTTTAATGATTCCTGACATATAAAGACCTTAAAATGTTACCACTTAATTTTTGAACTTAATAAATAAGTTTTCTACGGTATTTTTCAAATGTTATCAGCTTCTCAAGCAAAGAGATTTAGCTTGGTTCCTATCAGTTTCCCCACACACACACTTCCTAGAATCATTATGTTCAAGTGCTTTTCAGACTTGACTAGAAGCTTCTCAGGTGTGACCTCCAAGCTTTACCATTTAAAGATACAGGGAAATAGCTCTTGGACTTTCTTAGAATGATTCGTTTGCCTAGGATTTTATCAAATATGTCTCAGTGAAAGCTCTAAAAAGGTTGGGAAGCTGATTCTTAAATTTTAAAGTTGGAACAAATCAACCAAGAATTTATTTTTTAAATCTGCATAGTAAGTGAAATGAAGGGAATCTTTTACCTTTTTTTGTGCTAATATATTATTTGATCATCCGTAACCCTGTATTTATCATCTTTTTTTTACATGTGAAGTCAAGCAAGCTTCAGTCATAACTATTTCATTACTTACCACATAATATCCTCTATTACCTTGTGAAGAAGTTTGTTACAAGTATCAAGTTTGATTATTCTTATTAAATATCTTTGGCTTTTGCTCATTTGTAAGGCTAAATTGCAAGAATTCTTTATACAACCCAGCTATTGAAGTTATTGTAGAACCACACTAATGTCACTTTGAGAATAAGAATCAACATGAACCAGTGGTGTCCTAATAAATGTTTAACAACAGGCACTTGGGGTGCAGAGAAGCCTGGCTTGTAATAGTTGCCAATTCTGTGGTATAAATACTCCCACCAAGGGAATATTTCAAACTACCAACCTTATGTGGCTCACAAAATTCCTGCAAATTTAACAACCCAGTTCAAGCCAGTTCCAGCATGCACGTGACTATAATCACTTTCTTTATGGACCAAGTCATAATTTATAGTAAAGTAAGATTGTATTCTGTGCTGTCCCACCCCACCTACACTCCACCCCTTCTTTAACTTAATTGTTTAATGCTTTTGGTTGAGTTAGATGCATCCCTTCCTGTACAGCTGACAGATACAAATGACGTTGTTTTGTTATCCTGAAATATAAGCAGCCCAAATAGAAACACGTTTCTATTGCGTAGTTACTGTAAAAGATGGGTTAAAGATCAGTTTATTTAAAAACCAAGATCATTTTTGGCAGATAGCCCTAACTTTTTTTTTTCCTACTGGTTAGTATATGATAATAGTATAGAGCAAGTCATTTCATACAATTATTTAATATGTGTTTGCATCCACTTGCTTCTATTTGATATATTAAGTTGCATTGCTCAGGGGTAGTCATTTAGTTAGTCCTCTTTTGAATTTGTGGGGGGGGGGGTTGAGGGTTTTTGTTGTTGTTGCTGTTTGGTTTTTTAATGCTTGAGGGTACTATTCTACCCACTTTTAACATTGTCTACGCTAAAATTAAGGCATACCCAAAATTACTTTCTGAGAGAGAGCTTGGACTCTGCTTAAGGTTAATCATTCACATCACCCGCTAGCAATGGTTGTCCTTATATTACGGAGGCTTCTCCATTTTTGCAAATGATTGTTAATCTACCTCCCGTCTGTCTTCATTTTTGAGGTCAGGCCTTGAATTGGCAACAGTTGTAACAGTTAAAATGAACTCCTGTTCTAAGACTGTCTTCAGTTTTAGTCTGATTTATTATTGTAGTATCTTTATCTCCAAGGATGGTCTTTAGCCTGTTATCAGCACTAAGTAAATATTTGCTGAATAAAAGCATGTATATAGATTTGTTGAGAAAAACTATTTATTGGAGTGTTGCCTGAGGAACCAACAGTTTATTTTTTAATTTCTTTTAATTTCAGTTTAAATTCTTGTCTTTGAATGGGCTTTGGAAGGTCCAAAACACCCCAAAATAATATATAAAATTTTGTGTTTGTGTCAGATGTGCAGTTTGTAGGGAGAGGATCCATGGGCTTCCCAAAGAGATGTAATTAAAAATGACTGCCCTAAACTATCTAAAATCTTTTCTTCAATTTAGCTAGACCATTCAAGCAATCTGAGTGCCTAAAATGAATGATTTTACCAAAATGTTTTACAAAAATGTCATCACATCTGTTAGCAGAGCGGCCCTGTGAATATCAGCAAAGTTCTGAAAGTTGCTTCCTTCAAAGATGTTGTTGACAGTATTGTTCATTATATTACTGTGTCCTCTTAATAAAGGAGGTCCTACTTATACATGCACACACCCCAACACCAGGAACGTTTCTCTTTGATCATAGTTTCATTAATCTTTTTTGCTTTTTCTGAATTACTGACTTATTTTTATCTCAGATGCTGTGATCACCTAACTGATGAGCTTGTTTCCGTCCTCCCATTGGTTACTATAAAATACACAGCAAAATCTAGTCATTGTATAGCATGCATTTACTTTCTTCCCCATATTTACCGTTGGCTTCAATTTATGTTTGTGTAACATCTTTCTAGAACTAGCTGAGGTATTAGTTAAATGTAAACTTGAGCTTTTCTCAGCTCATTTAGCCATGCTTAGCATTTTAAGTTCTTTTCTAAGTTGACCTACGTAAATTTTTCTTAGAGATAACATAATTACAAAATACAATTTCTGTGTTAAATTTCAAAGACTAGTTTTAAATCACAGAAGAAAATAAGAATTTGTGTTGCTTTTCTAAGCTTTGGTTTTTAAAGCCTGTTGTGTAATGGTAACCCTGTTTTGTTTTGTTTTTTTACCCCTTCTAAGGCAGCCAACAGCTGGATTCCATTCATGTAACACAGTTGGAGAGAGATACCGTTTTAGTGTGTTTAGATAGTAAGTACTATCTTAAAGTTTATTCTGAGTATACTGCTTGATATAACAGATCTTTTCATGGAATTGATTCTATTAAGCTATAATTCAAGATTTTTACTTTTCCACCTTAGGTTTTGTTTTATTGATGAAAATCCTAAATTGGCTACAGATATTGTAATTAATTGGTTTGTTAATACTATTCTCTGTGACTTTTTCTTTATTTTGTTTGGCTACTTGGAAACATACTAGATAGTTTGCCATTACCGCGGAGTAAAATTTTGTGTAAAACTATTATGTGTAAATTCTGTATAAAACTATTCTGAGGGTTTTTTCCTACCTCATTATAATTGGAAAAAATAGAAGGTTATACTAGTATGGTCACTTTGTCATATAGCATGAACTTTTAGAATCATGTAGAAGTGACAGTGTAATGTACAGACAGATTTGACATCCTCACCTGCTAGTTGTGATTCTTTTGATGCAGGGAGAGATGTTATTGATAGATGTGTGTTGTACTATAAGCAATAGAGAAGCAGAAAAAACTTCAACAACAGAAATTATTTCAGTTTTCAAATGAAGCAGTCTGGTTCTTAAAAACTCACCTTATTTTTATGCAGTACATTGTGCAAAGTGAAATTCACCAAGACTTAGAATTATACTTGAAACTTGGCAATCTTTGCTATGTTTTGTCCATCCCAGTGTTTTTTCAATTACTGGACCTGCCCATAGGTGTTCAGGGTAATTTTAAAAATTGCTCTACTACTTAATTTGCCTGTATTTTTGTCCTAACTTCTGTTCTCTAAAGAGTTCCTTAGTGGATTTCCCTTAGGGCATCATAAAGACCATCTCATATTATAGACAAGTGAACAAACCCAAAGTGTTTCATTCACCCATCATCCTTTAAGTATTTTTGATTCTTTGAATAATGGTAAGATTGGAGTGTTCTTCTGTTACCTTAAAGTATATTTAAGAAATTCTTTTTTATCTAACCAAGTGGGAAGTTCAGTACTGATTAAGCAAATAATCAGAATTTAATTTTAATAATATTGATCCTTTAATGTTGAAATCCCTAAAAACCTTCTGAGTCATCTAAGGAAAATAAATTGTGCTTAGTTTTCATTTTGCATTTTATATATTTTATCAAAATATATTTATATTTTATATATCTTATCAAAAATGTTTTTAAAAGCTTTGATTAGCTAGGCCCTCCATATCCCAATTATTCAAGGTAAATGGAAAGTTGACTTTCTTGAGGTTTTTAAAAGGGAGTAGAGTAAGACGTTTATAATGAGTTGCCAACTATACAGTATAAGTCAGTTTCAGTAAGCAACAGTGGAGACAGGCCTATAATCACAAATCATAGTAGACAGATAAGAAAGTAATACACAGAACCGGTGTCTTCCAAGTCAGAGCTAAAGATGGTTAAATTAAAAAACAAATAGATGAAAAATAGATTTGTGTATACTCACCATCTCAGAGTTTACTTATAAGAAATTATGACCCTTGAAAAGTACTATTTTTTGCCCCTGTATGCCTCTGTAGAATACTATTCACATACTAAAGTTATGAATTACTGCAAATATTACATATCATATGTTATATAATGTGTAAGGGAAAAATTCTACTGATTGCTGAGTACTTGAACACCAAGTAGACACTTTGAAACATCATGCTTTTTAAAAATTGAGGGTGTAAGTGTTCCATATATCCTAAATGAAAAAAAAATAGCAGTGAAATTGCCATTTACTAAATGGTACTTTTATATCTTATAAAACATAATGACAGTTTTCACCGGTCATGCTTGAATCATGATAAATAGCTGAACTTAATTAAGACTGTTTGTTCTATATCCATGTAGAATCCACATATCAAGTTACATTTATTTTAGCAGATTTTCATTTCCAGTTTTGACTTGCTTTTTCTTTTTTTTAAGAATTTGTAAAAATAGTAAATCTACAAGGAAAACTAAAATCAAGTAAGAAACTGGCCTCTGAGCTAAGTTTTGATTTTCGCATTGAATCTGTAGGTAAGTCTCCCTTATTATTTTTTTAACTTAAATATAATTGACATACAATATCCTGTTTGAGGTATACATCATAGTCATCTGATATTTTTATATATTATGAAATGATCCCCACAATAAATGTGGTTGCCATCTGTCACCATACAAAGTTATTACAGCATTGTTGACTTTATTCCTTATACTGTACATTACATCCCTGTGACTTCTTTGTTTTATAACTGGAAGTTTATTCCCCTACAACTATCTTGCCCAAGCCTCCTTTTTTAATAATGTGTTCAGAATACTTGACTTTTTGTTCATTCCCTACTTAGGATTGTCTAGACCAGCACTGTCTCATAGAAGTTTCAGTGATAGAGAAATGTTCTGTGTGCTCTTAAATATAGTAGTCATTAGCCGTACCTGTTGAGTACTTGAAACATGGCTAGTGCTACATTTTAATTTTGTAAATTTTAATGTGTTTTTAATGTTAATAGCCACATGTAGCTAGTCGCTATGTTGTATTGGACAGTGCAGGTCTAGATCATAATCTTTTATTGTTATTTCCTGGGTATTTAAAACTTGAAATCACTTTTTTAAATTTCTGTTCATTGTTCCCTTTGCTGCATGAAGTGAATTAAGTACTTCTCCCAGTTTTTTCCAAATCATTAAGGTATTTGTGTGATGTGATTAATGGTGTTAGATATGCTGTAATTCTTTGCCATGTAAGATGGGGTGTGCTGATGGTTATTGCTTTTAGGTCTATTTATATATAAATAACTAGTTTCCCACGGGACTCGGAAACTAATATGCCGTTTTAATTTGCTTCCTTTTCAATGAGTGTTTCACTCTGTGTAATTACTCATTGGTTTTATGATAAAAATTATTATATTTTATTATTGTTTGCATCCTCATTGGGTATTTGTCAGTAAATATTTTCCCCAGGGATGATAGAACTTAGGGGAAAAAAATACCATGGCTGGGAATATTTTGAACAATTTATGATATGACTCTACTGTAGGTCAAAAATAGTTAAAACAAAGTTGGCAATTTGGACCATAAAAAATGCATGTTTCTCATTAAATGTTAAATGTTTCTCATTACTTAGAAAGTTTTTATCCTAAGTATTTTAATGGTTTCTTAACTGGAATTTTGCCCTGTCGCAAAGTATGTTCATCCCACTATGTAAATATCTTACATAAAAGTAATTTGCTTGCAGTTGGAAATTTTAATTTATTGAAGCAGGAAACCTGAACTTTCTGTAGATGGTAGGACAGAAGGGATGTTGGAACTAGTTTCTTCTTTTACTCCTTTATGTGCTGGATACTGCATACCAATTTCTAAGATTTAATATTTTCAGTAGGGATTCTGACATACAGATCTTTAGTTCCTTTTTATTTTTTTTAATTTTTTTTCAACTTTTTTTTTTTTTTTTTTTTTTGGGACAGAGAGAGACAGAGCATGAATGGGGGAGGGGCAGAGAGAGAGGGAGACACAGAATCGGAAACAGGCTCCAGGCTCTGAGCCATCAGCCCAGAGCCCGACGCGGGGCTCGAACCCACGGACCGCGAGATCGTGACCTGGCTGAAGTCGGACGCTTAACCGACTGCACCACCCAGGCGCCCCAGTTCCTTTTTATTTTAACTGAAACATACTGCTACCTAAACTTTTTTATACATGCCACATTTTTTTTAGGGAATTTTAATTGTTACACAAAAGTTTGGTTCTCTTAAGCTATCATCCCTCCTTGCTAGTGAACTTTGAAATAATTACAAGGATCCTGCTGGGTAAAGAAAAAGAGCCCCTTTAAATCACTTTTTAAAAATAAAACCAGTAACTGGGTTTTTTATTTGTCACAGTTAGTGAAACTTGTGTGATTTGTTATGTAAGATACTTTTATTTTCAGTGAGCTAACTTAACCCAGAACATTTTTACATTAACTTTTTACAGACTCCATGTTCTAGTAAGAAATAAAATGCTTCAATCACATTCTCCCCTTACCTTTACTGGTGTAGGGCATATGGCTAACTCTCCAACAATCAAATGGGTTCTCTCCCTCATTCTTCCTTCCTTCCTCCCTCCCTCACTGACTGTAGTTTCATGACTGCAGCCTCCTCCAGGAAGGGCCCAGAGGCCCTGCTCCCCTTCCCCACAATTGTGGAGCCTGCCTCCTCTGTTTCTGAACCTCTAAGTTACCCCATAAGGGTGCCTCAGTGGGCCCAGGCCTGTGCTTGAAACCAGGCAGAACATAGAGATGGATAAGGCACAGCAGGAACAGGTCTCCCCCCAGAGACCTTCAGGCCACACCAGGGGAACATGGGAGATGGGTGAGGAGCAGGAGGGGCTGAAGCATGCCATGTGGCCATACTTTGGGGTCATGGTCACTCCTGAATCCAAAGCCACTGGGAAGGTGGACATGCTTGGCTGTGAAGTGTCATAAGGACAGTGGGGCCTACAAATCCAGGGCAGAGGCACAGGAGCTCCGTGCAACAGCAGTGACTACTCTAACTGGTAGACCCTCCCAGTAAGAGTTGGCTCACAGATCATAAATATTCAGTGTGTGGTTACATTTTGGATTGTAAGGTTTATTTTTTCAAATAAATGTTGTAATAGGGAGAATGTGAGTATAAATAAAAAGATGCTTCCTTTTAGCTATTCTATATATATATAACAGTATTTAAATAACCATGTTTTTGATCCAAAAAAACAATTATGTGTGTTTTATTATTTTATTCACCTAAGACAAAAGATAGTATATGAAAGAGAAATTAATATGTTGATATCCAGCTCATCAGAAGTTAGCCTGTGTCTAAACGAATGCCTGTTACATATGTCTTTGAAAGCTTTCATGACCCTGCCTCAATAAATTATTTGAGCTTAGGCATGGCTTGGCCACAAACATGTTGGGAACAGATGGTCTAGACAGTGGGATCTTGCACCAAGCACTTGGGGAGAGCTTTACATTAGTATTTATTAAAAACAGTTAAAGAAAATGTATAATGAATTACTCTGTGCTTTATTTTAGTTTCAGTTCTCTCTAATCTTTTTTAGTATGCCTTCAAGATAGTGTGTTGGCTTTCTGGAAACATGGAATGCAGGGTAAAAGCTTCAAGTCAGATGAGGTAAGATTTCTTAAATTACCTCCAAAGTTGAAACATTCATTTGATGAATTTTCTTTCTGGACCCACATTACCATGTTTAGTGCCTTTAATGCTATGAACTGGTAGAGCAAAATTGCCAGTATTTTCCTTTCAGATAATGTTCAGTTTCTTACTCATTGTATGATTCTTCTGTGGCCACAAGGAATTGTCAAACATGAGTTTGCACACTTCCAGTCCTCTCATCTGTCATTTGTAAATGTGGTTGCCAAGATTGCTTATACTTCTCTAAATTTAATAAGCCTTTTCCATACTCTATAAATGTGTAGCTTATTTTTAATATTACACTTAAAATTCTAAATTAATATGTATTAGATCACAGGACTAAGGAAAAAAATCTAAGAAAATTCACTCATTTAGTAGATACTTATTGAGTACCAACTACGTACAAGACACTATTGTTATAGCACTATAAGGTATAATGAAGTGTTACAAATAATATCAAACCTTTATAACATCTGTGTTTCAGGCACTTTACAAATATTAGCTTATATTTAAGGCTAATAATTAAATGGGGTTAGGTCCTATTCATATTCCCATTTTTTTTTCTTTTTTATAGGCACAGACTGGTTAAGTAACTTGCCCAGAGTTAAGTGGCTAGTTAAATGGTAGAGTCTGGATTTTAAGGGTCTCCAAAAATCACTTCTAGCTAAGATAATCAGGCTACATTTCATGCAGGAGATGAGACTTGGAATTCACCTTGAGAGATGAATCCTAATAGTTAGCTAACATGTACCATTTCCCACTCGTGTCTTTTACACTATAGTCTCACACATGTGTGGACTTATTTTAAAGCTAAGTCTTCTACTTGAATTATCTCTAGTTTTATCCATGCTCTTGTATATATGTAACTGATTATTTGTACCTTTTCCGTGAACATGGGATTAGAATGCTTCCAAGAGAAAATGACATAAATCAGCTGTCTTTGAATATGTCAGTTCACTTACGTCACTAAATGTCACCAGACCCCTGCATTTAATGAAACCTGTAGCCCTACTTACTGCCATAAAATTAATTGTCCCTAGATCCTTTTTACAGTGTGCCACTCCTGTGGTTGGAAATCTGCAGAAAATACTTGATGTTCACTATATTAAGTACAATTGTATTTCCTTTTTTTAAACTCATTTTGCTTACCTCTTTATGTTCTCATCCTTCAATTTGGGCCTAGCTATTATATTTAATTTAATATTCAACCATTCCAGTCCACAGTGATTGGCACATTTCTGGACTTACTCTCTGAAAATCAGCTCCATGTGGTATAGCACCTCATTAATTTCCCACTTCAAGTTTACTAATTCTGTCTTCCCAGCTAGACTACAAGTTCATTGATAACAGACTATTTTTATACTTATTTTATATCCACACTTTTATAGTTTGGATTCCTCCAAAAGCTTGACCCTAAGACAAGGAATCAAGTGCAGGTAGTTTATTGGTAGTAGATCCCAGAAAACAAGTGATGGAGTGCAGAGTATAAGATGGAGAGGGGGAAAAGCCATTAAAGAGCACATTAATAAACTGGTTCCCACTATGGGCAACCAGGGCTTAATCCCAAAGGGACCACTGAGGAAGGGTATAGAGCACACCTCAAAATAGACTCATTTGAAGGTGGGGAGGCTGGTGCGTTTATACACCAACTGCTGTCCCTCTTGAGTAAGGGTTACTCCCAAGGGTATAAACTCCCCACATTTGGGAATTGTACCTGTGCATGTGTGAGTGTACCTTCTACAGCTTTGGAGAAAACAGAGCAAGGGAATACCATAGGTAATACTGATGTAAGACACTAGCACATGGAAGTGCCCACCACAACTCTGTGGAACTCAGGGGCCTGTGGGGCCACCGTGAGCATCTGCACTGACACAAAGGGAAGAGTGGGGGCTCTGCAGTCCAGCAAACCTGTATTCAAATCTTGGGTCTGCCGGTTAGATGGTCTTAAGCAAGTTATTCAACTTCTCTGAGCCGTAGTGGTTTTTTCCCCAATAATATGGGGATTATAATATATATCACAAAGAGTTATTTAAGGAAAGTACCTGACCCATACCAGATGTTCCATAAATACTGGTTTATTTCTACCATTAAGGCAGTCAAAAAAACTTACGAAAATTTATTTCACTTGAGGAATTGAGCCTATCAAAAATTATCCATCTCTTTAATAATGGCTCTAAGTGGTTTTTAAATTATGATTTAAATAATATGGGGATAAAGGTATTACTGATATTTTCTTTCATAGGTTACCCAGGAAATTTCAGATGAAACAAGAGTTTTCCGCTTATTGGGATCAGACAGGTAATAGTTTGGTTGTTTTAATTTCATTACCAAAGGAATTTAGTGGTTGTGTTCTTAATTCTAATATCAGCCTATAACTGTGTTTCAAACAAAATTCTTAGAAGGCTCAGCAACTCTGAGAAATAACCCTGTATCGGGGCGCCTGGGTGGCTCAGTCGGTTAAGCATCTGACTTCAGCTCAGGTCATGATCGCACGGCTTGTGAGTTCGAGCCCCGCGTCGGGCTCTGTGCTGCCAGCTCAGAGCCTGGAGCCTCTTCAGATTCTGTGTCTTTCTCTCTCTCTCTGCCCCTCCCCTGCTCACTCTCTGTCTCTGTCTGTCTCTCAAAAATAAATAAACATTAAAAAAAAATTTAAAAAAAATATCCCTGTACATTTATTGAGAGAGAGAAGAATTAGTCGATTAAGCGATCTTTTTGTCAATGTGAAGATCGTGTTCCTAGAGATAGTTACATTCAGCCAAGACAAAGTGTGTTTATGTCCCTAGTACCATGACATATTTCAGACCCCTTTTGTTTTCATCATTTGTTCCTGGTTTGTTACCTTCCATTAACTATTACTGCATAAACCCAGCAGGATATGCACCTCCTGACATTTGCTTTTATATCAGAAAACATTCGGCTCCATTTCTGGTCAGTCTAAATTAGAAGGAATTATGTGGTCTCTGCGATCAGAATGAAAGATAAGTTCCAAAACTGCCGTCTTAGGAAAAAATTAGTAGTTTTTGTTCTCCAAAGTCCATATTGTCTACCTGTGCAACTAATAAAGTCCCCTTCCCTTCCTGTCTTCCCACCAAAAGTTGTTAGTGCAGCAAAATTGGCTGTTGTAATATGCATCAGTCCTGAGGCAAGGATTAAGAACCTCTGCTCTTCAAATTCAGGCTAGTCACAGAATCACTATTTGGATGAGCGTCTCGTAGAATCCTGTTTTATTCTCATTCATTCCCTTCTCGTGTATATCATTGACCCTTGAACAACACAGGTTGGAACTGCATGGGTCCACTTGTATGCAGACTTTTTTCAATAGAGTTCAGTACTGTAAATGTATTTTCTCTTATGATTTTCTTAATAACTTTTTTCTCCAGCTTACATTATTGTAAGAATATAGTATATAATGCATATAACATACAAAATATGTGTCAGTCAACTGTTTATGTTATCAGTAAGGTTTCCAGTCACCAGTAGGTTATTAATAGTTAAGTTTGGGGGAAGTTAAAAGTTATGCATGGATTTTCAACTGTGCAGGGCGTCAGTGCCCTGAACCCTCATGTTGTTCTAGAATCAGCTGTATTCTAAAAGCTTTATTTTACCTTCTGTTGGCATATATAAATAAGCAAATTTGATTTTAGTTGGAATAAGATGAGACTATCCTGAAATGTTTTCAATATTTCATATTCATAAATTCATCAATCCTTATTCAGTTTTGTTTTTAAGCTATAAAGTGTAGAGCAGAATTTGACAGTGCACCTGTGATCTTTTTGAACAGTGATATTCTTTCACGGTTTGATATCAGTATTTGAATGAAGCATGCAACCTCTGTCTTCACTCTTAAGTCTTTTGTTTTGGTTTAATTGCAGGGTTGTCGTTTTGGAAAGTAGGCCAACAGAAAATCCTACTGCACACAGCAATCTGTACATCTTGGCTGGACATGAGAATAGTTACTAAACACCAAAACTATCTCCAGTGACAGGAAAATGAGTATACTCCATTGAAAGCAAAACCCTCTTAAGTTCAGTACAAACTACACTAGGATTTACTTTAGCTCTTAATGGGTTCTATCTCAAGTGATCTGTACTTTAAGGTGGAATTCAATATTTCTGTAGCTGGAAACAGCGATTCTATCTTGCCACTGTGTGGTGGTTATATCAAGTTTGCTTAATAAAAGCTATGAGACAAATAGTCCTCTAGTTCCAGGAAACACAGTCTTTTTAAAAAAAATAATGTTTGTAACAAGGGTGCCATGATATTTTTAGATAACAGCTCACGTGATTATCTTCAGAAAGATAAATTTAGTGACAGTTTTCTTGTTTTATACCATGTTTGATTCCTTCTTAATGAACATAATTTGATAAAGAAATTATCAAAGAAGCCTTTCACTTTTACATTGGCCATTCTGTATGTTTTTGTAAAATAGAATATTTAATCCTTATTTATTAATCTCTTGCTGGAGTGGTGTAATGTATGTAACTTTTAGCAGAGGAGGGTTTCAGAGCAGCTTAATTTTTTTTATAATGTATAAAAATTTTGTTTACCTTCCAAGAGTAGTACTTTGAGGGGTTAAAGGCAGAGTGTTTGGGTTCAGTACATACATGCAGTTTTACTTAATACAAGTATTTTATAATACAGTATCATCCAGAATCGCCTTAAAAGGGAGTTTTGTGTTTTCAATTATAGATAGTTGCAGGGGGTCATACAGAAGATACTGATAATGGCTGAAGGATTGTTAAAGGGGTATGTATGTCTAGATGTGACTACCATGTGTATGTATTCTCGACAAGCAGTATAATATACCTGTGATTTTTTTTTACATTAGGGATAATGCATAATAAATTAATATTCATATATATTATCATCCCGAATGTAAGGGGGGATGTATTTAACTGCCCATGATATGTATTTTACTTATACTGTACCACAGGGGAAACTGTAAAGCAGCTACATGTGTAATCTTGGGTTTTTTCACATATGTAGGTATTCATTTTGAGTAGGTTTAAGAAAAAAAATATTTAAATGAAATTGAATTCCTGATGGGATAGTATAAACAAGTATTATAAAAACCAGTATTCTGAAAATAAGAAAGGATAGGGCCATTTTTGAGTTTGCTTCTCTTTTGCTATTGTTAGTACTCAGAGTTGAAGTGTCACGTTGGTACCTGTTGTCCTAGCACATTTACTGAGAACAGCTGGCATTGAGATCATGAACAAGAGGCTGGCAATAGCAAACTATAGATTACTTCAGCAGTTCCTTGAGAAGAAAACAGTAGAACGATCTCATTCAGTCTTTACCAGCTCTGTAAAATAGGGAGTGTTATCATCTCCATTTTCCAGATGAGGAAATAAGCGTTTAGCAAAGTTAAGAGACTTACCCAATTCACACAGCAAGTTGGTGGTTGAGCCAGACCGTGAGTCTTGTGACTCTGTTCTTTTCACTATGCAATACGCAAACAATAAAATGTTATGCAAATAAAATATAAAGTAAATTTTCTTTTAAAATGCACATCGATATGATTTCAGCAAGTGTGTGCCTGTTTATTTTGGGTATGTTACATGGGGCCCCTGGACTGAAGGACACTGGATACAATAGATGGCAGGGGACCCTACTCAAAACGAAATATTTACATACATACTGGATACAAAGACCAATGCCCTCCTCTCACTGAATCCCGGCAGCCAGACCTTCCCACCCTAACAGTATTGGAAGTCTTCTCTGTGCAGTCTGGCCAGTTCAAGTGGAAAGACCTAAATAGATCCTGACATGAAAATCATAGTTAACATGCCCTCCACTCCATGCATCCAGACCTTGCAGTTAGCCTTATAGTCCTATGATATTAATAATTTTTAAACAACCAAGACATATGAAATACCTGAGGAAAACCTGTAACATAAAAGGGAGAAAACAGTTATGGGAAAGAAGCACTTAGAGGCAACAGACTATGCAGGATAATGTCAAAAGAAAAAATATATATTCTGAAAGATGTTGCAAGTATGAGTCAAGAGTAGAATACGAAAAAAGGAGCTTTCAGAAAATAAAAAGCTCTTAGAAAATATGATAGCATAGCTGAATAATTCAGTAGAAGCCTTAGAATATAAAGTTGAAGAAATTTCTCAGAAAAAAAAAGAAATGGAAACATTGGGGGAAGGGGGGGTAGTTAAGACTAATAGCCGGGGAGGCCCGTTATCCAAAAAAAAACAACAAAGAAGAAACCAGTAGAGTATTTCAAGAAGTTTTTCCAGTACTGAAGAACTTCAGATCCCAGATTGAAAAGACACAATAGATTTGAAAAATCTGTACCAAAGCACATCATTGTGAAATTTCAGAGACATGGGAGCCAAAGAGAAGATCTGTGTTTCCAAAGGAAAGGGGAAAGTCATACATCAAGGAATAAGAATCAGGATAGCTTCAAATTTCACCAGAAGCAGTGCCTTCAAAATTCAGAAAGAAATTTCCAACCCAAACTTCTGGATCCAGATACATTATTAATCAAACCTAAGGGTAAAAATTAAGATATTTTTGGTGGTACAAGCTCTCAAAAACTGTACCTCCCATATAGCCTTTCTCAGGAAGCTACTAGAAGATGTGCTTCATAAAAATAAGGGCATAAATTAAGCAAAATGAAGACATTAGATGCAGAAAATGGGTTTCCACACAGGAGGGAGATGGAAATCCCTGGTAGATGGTGACGGGGTATCCAAGGATGACACTACACCAGGCGTAGAGAGCATACCAGCGTACTAGAAACTCCTGGAGAGACTGAGAAAGATTAAACTGATAAAATACTTGATGCATCTCAGTAAGAGTTAGACACCTAGCAAAGAGCAAGAGATTCCTCCTAAAACAGACTGAGAAAAGAACTGAGAGTAAGATCATTTTCTTTGGAGACCCCAGAAAATGGGAGTGAGGGACTTAGAATATTGAGATGGAGAGGTGGGAAATGTTGACATAAGGGTGCATTATTGAAGTCCTTGCTGTGTAGACAATGGCAGCTTGATGCTACCAGGTCTTTAGAGAAGCTGTGCGATAGCTCCCGTGATGGTCTCCTGAAAGACAAGTGCCTGGGGCATTACGGGCATGCTCCCCTGAAGTGTACTGTGTGCATCTGGCCAGGGAGGCTCCTTAAGTGTCAGAGAAGGCCCTGAAGCAGACAGCTGAAAGAGCAGGCAATAAATCTGAGCCTATTTAGAACTATCCACCACCTCTAAAATCAGAGGTGGGTGGAGGGGATGTTTCTCAAGGT
Source organism: Puma concolor (assembly GCF_028749965.1). Classification (NCBI taxonomy): domain Eukaryota; kingdom Metazoa; phylum Chordata; class Mammalia; order Carnivora; family Felidae; genus Puma; species Puma concolor. Next base: position 50,410,919 of record NC_141672.1, read on the forward strand.
CCTCAAGGTCTTTCAATCAGTGATGGTATCGTTTCTAAGCAAAAACTTATGAAAGACTGGAGTGCCTGGGTGGCTCAGTCAGTTAAGTGTTCAACTTTGGCTCAGGTCATGATCTCCAAACTTGTGGGTTCAAGTCCCGCACCGAGCTCTGTGCTGACAGCTTGCAGCCTGGAGCCTGCTTTGGATTCTGTGTCTCCCTCCCCTGCTCGTTCTCTCTCTGTGTCTCAAAAATAAAAGCATTAAAAAAAATTTTTTTAATCTAAAACTGAAATCTGACCTCCCCCAAAAAAACAAAACAAAACAAAAACTGGCAGTTAATTAACTCCAGGAAAGCAAAATGGTGTATAGAAAAGAAAAATAAACGATGTCCTGTGTTTGAATGACATAGCCTTGTTAACAGCAAATATGAATCTAATCAAAATTACATTATACTTGTAGTGGGAGAGGACATGGTGTTATGGATATAAGGTAGAAAAATATCTAGATCCTCATCTTCCATAGTAGGAAATCAATGGATAATACCTAAAAATTAAATATCAAGAAATAGATGGGTCACCTGGATGGCTCAGTCAGTAAAGCATCTGACTCTTGGTTTGCAGCTCAGGTCATGATCTCACAGTTCAACTCGAGTTCAAGCCCTGCATCAGGCTCTGTGCTGACAGCATAGAGCCTGCTTGGGATTCTTTCTCTCCCTGCCCCTCCCCTGCTTGAAGTCTCTCTCTTCTCAAAATAAATAAACACTTAAAAAAAAAAAATCAAGAAATAGCTTATGTGGGGCACCTGGGTGGCTCAGTCGGTTAAGCATCCAACTCTTGGTTTTGTCTCAGGTCATGGTCTCAGAGCCATGAGATCAAGCCCCACGCCCACCCGGAGTCAGGCTCTGCACTGGGCATGGAGCCTGCTTAAGATTCTCCCTCCCTCTCTGTCTACTCCCTCCTCCCTCTCCCTCTCTCTCCCCCCCACCTTTCTCTCAAAAAAAAAAAAAAATCTACCTTGACAAAGGAGCAAGTCAAGTGTTTTCATTCTCACAGCTTGTTATTTATAGAGATCCTAGTCACTTTCCTAAACCTAGAAAACAAATTTTAAAAAAAAGATTAAAAGATTTGGAAAGGAATAAAAATACCATTTGCAAAAAAACTGTTAGAAATCATGAATTTGGAAAAGCAGCTGGATGCACTGCCAGCATTATACACATCTGTATAACTGTAATAAAGAGAAGGTGAAATTTTAGGATTCCATTTACAATACAGAAAACTATCAAATATGTAAGAAAAATGAGATGCAAGCTCTGTATACTTGAAACTAACAAAACCTCAATGAATTAAAGAAGACCTAAGTAAATGGCAGATGACGCCATGTTGATGAATTAGGTTTGATATTGCAAAGCTGCCAGTTGATTTAAAGATTCTGTGTGATTCCAGCAGATACTTTTATGGAGATTGACAAATTGACTCTAAAATTACATAAAATGCAAAGGGTCAGGAATACTCATGACAAGCTTTTTCGGGTTTTTTTGTTTGTTTTGTTTTTTAGAGAGAAAGAGCAGGAGCTGGGGAGACAGGCAGAGGGAGAATCTTAAGCAGACTCCATGCTCAGCGCCAGCCTGACAAGGAGCTCAATCCCACAACCCTGGGATCATGACTTGAGCCAAAATCAAAGAGTCAGACTCAACTGATTGAGCCACCCAGGTACCCCAGCTTAAGATAATCTTGAAGAAAAAAAAACAAACCTGGGAGTCTTAGGCTACCAGATTGCAAGAGATGATAAAGCTACTATAGCAGTTAAGATACGGTGACCTTGGCATGAAGACAGACAATGAAATACAATCGTGAGTCCAGAAACACACCCACACTTACCTTGTTTTCTGACAGATACTGCCCTGGAGTGAAGGATAGCCTTTTCAATAAATTATGTTGAAACAATAACAGAATATCAAGGGAATCTTGACCGCTACCTCACACAACAAAAAGAAATACCAGATAGACTGTAAATAATCTAAAATATATACAACTATAATTCTTTTAAAATAAAACATCTTCACAAACTTGGGATAAGCAAATATTTCCCAAACAGAACAATAAGACTTTGACCATAAAAGGAAAAGTTGGTAAAATAGACTTAATTAAAATATTCTGTTCATCTAAGGACACCTTTACAAGAAGGAAAAGACAAGCCACAAAATGGAAAAGAGACTTGCATTACATGTATCCACAAAAGACCTACCCAGAAGACCCAAAGAACTTCCACAAATCGTTAAGAAAAAGGCAGATAGGGGCGCCTGTCTGGCTGAGTCCATGGAGCACATGACTCTTGATCTCAGGGTTGGGAGTTCAAGCCCCACACTGGGTGTAGAGATTACTTAAAAAATCTTTAAAAACAAAAAAGGCAGACAACACAACAGAATGGACAAAAGATTTTGAACAAGCACTCTACCAAAGGTAACATCCAAGTAGTCAATAAATATACGGAAATGTATCCAACTTCCTTGGTGGTCAGATGAATACAAATTAAAACAACAATGCAGTACTTTTACACAACCATCAAAATGGCTAAAATGAAAAGGACAGACAAAAACAAATATTGGTGAGATTGTGGACAAGCCAAGGCATTTATACTGCTAGTGGCAATGTAAAATGGTGCAGCACTTTGGAAAACAGTTTGGCAATTCCTTAAAAATGTTAAGCAAAGGGGCGCCTGGGTGGCGCAGTCGGTTAAGCGTCCGACTTCAGCCAGGTCACGATCTCGCGGTCCGTGAGTTCGAGCCCCGCGTCGGGCTCTGGGCTGATGGCTCAGAGCCTGGAGCCTGTTTCCGATTCTGTGTCTCCCTCTCTCTCTGCCCCTCCCCCGTTCATGCTCTGTCTCTCTCTGTCCCAAAAATAAATAAACGTTGAAAAAAAAAAATTAAAAAAAAAAAAAAAATGTTAAGCATGGATTTGCCACATGACCCAGCAATTCCACTCTGAGGTATCTTCCCAAGAGAAAACATGTGCACATAAAAACTTGTATGCAAATGCCCAAAACTGAATTCATAACAGCCAAAAAGTGGAAGCAACCCAAATATTCACCAACTGGGAAAAGGGTAAACAAAATATGTTCTATCCATGCAATGAAATACAATTCAGCAATGAAAAGGAACAACATGCTGATACATGCTACAATGCAGATGAACCTCAAGAACATGTTAAGTACAAGAAACTAGTCACAGGGGGTGCCTGGGCAGCTCAGTTGGTTGAGTGTCTGACTTTGGCTCAGGTCATCATCTCGCAGTCCATGAGTTCAAGCCCCGCATCAGTCTCTGTGCTAACAGCTCAGAGCCTGGAGCCTGCTTCAGATTCTGTGTCTCCCTCTCTGTATGCCCTTCCCCCACTCATGCTCTCTCTCCTCTCAAAAAATAAACATTAAAAAAAAAAGAAAAAGAAACGAGTCACAAAAGATCACATATTGTAATGATTCCATTTTTTTTAAATTTTTTTTTAACATGTATTTATTTTTGAGACAGAGAGAGACAGAGCATGAACGGGGGAGGGCAGAGGGAGAGGGAGACACAGAATCGGAAGCAGGCTCCAGGCTCTGAGCCATCAGCCCAGAGCCTGACGCGGGGCTCGAACTCACGGGCTGCGAGGTCGTGACCTGAGCTGAAGTCGGATGCTCAACCGACTGAGCCACCCAGGCGCCCCTGTAATGATTCCATTTCTATGAAATGCCCAGGAAAGATAAATCTATGGAGACAGAAGGTAGATTAGGGGCAGGTGCACAGGGCAGGGGTTCAGAATACAGAGTGATTGTGAGTGAGCATGAGGTTTCTTTCTGAGATGATGGGAATGTTCTAAAATTAGACCCTGATGATAGCTGCACAACTGTAAACTTATTAAAATCATTTATTTGTACACTTCAAATACAATTTGTACACTTTGCACATTTTTTGTACATTTTATTATACTTTAAGTGTACCTAAATAAAGCTAAACAGAAAAAGCGTATCCAAGGGGTCAGGAAACACTTTAAGAGGTATTCAAAGTCATTAGTTACCAGAGAAATAAAAAAGAAAACAATAACGCCACTACCAAATCAGACCACAGCACAATACTATCACACATGAATGACTAAATGCTATCACACACTAGAATGACTAAAATGAAAGAAGACAATATGAAGTGTTGACGAGGGTGTGGAACAACAGGGATTCACGTACTGCTTGTAGGAGTGCAAACTGGTACAATCACTTGGAAAAACTAAAGCTGAACAGGCACATAAGCTCAGAACCCAGCATTTCCAATCCTAGGGGTACACCTCAAAAACGTGTTTACCAAAAAGCTATATGACTGTTCCAAGCAACATTATCCATTGTTGCCCCGAACTGGAAATAACCCAAAAGTCCATTTACAGTTGAAAGGGTAAGTTTCGGTATAGTCACAAGTCAAAATACTGCAAGTCAGAAAGGAGGAACTACCAACAAGAGCGTGCATTTCAATCCATATCTCTGAAGGAAATATAATATTTGGAAATGTAATGATGGGAGGTAAAGAGTATTCTAGTCAGAGGAAACTGCATCTGAAATCAACATAATTGAGAGTTAAGTATCAGGGTTCCTCTGCTCTTCTTTGGTTGTTATGAAGAAAAAACTGTAGAACTGGGCTCAGAGAACACCCGGCTGCAGGAGCCAGTGAACGGCCCCTTGGGGCCTCAGGAGAAATCCACTTCTGCAGTGTCCGTTCAGGCAAGATTGAGGTTCTGAGGGAAGAGAGAACCTGCTTGGCCATGGAGGGTGAGGGGCCTTGAACAACAGTCACGCTGAGACAGTTACCCAAAGCAGAAGAAGGAATAGATACTGGGCTTTTAACGAAAGGGCAAATGGATGCTGAGCTGGTAAAAGCAACAGATGTCCTGTGTAGTTATAAACCATCACGTGGCAAAGCTTAAAAAAAAAAAAACCCAAGCCACTCCCCGTGTGTGAGTGAAATAGTTCATTAAATCATTACGATTCTCACCCACAAGTTCTTCCCTTGGTAATTTTGGTAAGTTTAAGATTTAGCACACTCTGAATCTAAATTAAATCTATCCATGTATATAACATTTAACTTTAGATATATGACTTCATCCTGGTCTTTTTTCTCAAATCTAAATCTTCCCGGATTAGTTACTTCACTATGATTATTTGTGATAACTACGGGACATAGGAATCCAGTGATCTGAGTCCTTGAGCACCTGCCAGAGCAACCCAACCATTTGACGTGTAACTGCTCCATATAAACCACTGACCATATCAAGCTTTCAAATATATATTTCTGTTTATGGTTTCTGAAAACCCACAGTGAATACCAGCATCCACTTAAATTTCTTAAAGCGCGGTACAAAGTCTTCTCCTCCAGGATCCCACAACCTCTTGTGCATCCTTTATTAAAGCTCCTATTACATATAATAAGTAGGAATTCTTTTCTCTCGTTTTTTTAAATTGTTTACAATTTATTTTAGAGAGGGAAAGCAAGAGTGGGAGAGATGGGCAGAGGGGGAGAGGGAGAGAGAGGATCTCAAGCAGGTACCGTGCCCGGCACAGAGCCCAGCGTGGAGCTCGATCCTATGATCCTGGGATCATGACCTGAGCCAAAATCAAGACTTGGACGCTCAACCGACTCAGCCACCCAGGTGCCCGGGAATCCCTTTCTCTCTTAAGGCTAAGGAACAGTAACACTTAGATTTGCATCCCCAGCACCTAACAGTTCCTGACATACAGTATGTAGGTAGTAAACATTTGTTGTATTGAACGACACTAGAACGAACATTATGAGTCAGTGATGCAGTAACTCACTCATGTATAACTAATAAATTTTTCTTTGACTCTTAAGAGTCTTGCTCCTGTAAAATGCAGATACATTGCAAATACCTTCCAATTTTCTGAAAGACAGGACAGTATTGGGAGTAAATCATTTAAAAATATTGAGCCTAAATGTATCAGTCAGAGTCTAGGCAACAAAACAAGAAACAACACTAGGGGCGCCTGGGTGGCTCAGTCAGTTAAGCGTCTGACTTCGGCTCAGGTCATGATCTCACGGTTCATGACTTCAATCCCCACGTTGGGCGCTGTGCTGACAGCTCAGAGCCTGAGCCTGCTTCGGACTCTGTGTCTCCCTCTCTCTCTGCCCCTCCCCTGCTTGTGCTCTGCTTCTCTGTCTCTCTTAAAAATGAATAAACATTTTTAAAAAATAGAAAAAAAAAACAACACTAACCATTTTACTAGAGAATTAATACGTGGACTTGTTGGAGGATTGACAAAGCAGAAATAGGACACGAAGGGAACCAGGAACAACCGCTGCAGCAAGCAATTACTACCAATAAGGGCTGGAGGAACGAAAGGGGCCAGTTTGGGATCACTAGAACCTGGCGACTCAGAGGAGAAGACCCACAAGACTGGCGCTCTGACCTCTGTGGAGGGGCTGCTGCCCGGCTGCCACAGGCTCATCAGGAGCTCAGAGGAAGGGTCCCAGGAAGTTGGGGCTCCTACCTCGAGAAGAGGAGCTGCCGGGCTGATGCTGGTACCTCTGAAAGTGTGGGATAATTCGGGTTCTGGAAGGGGCAAAAGAAGTTGAAGCCAGGGAGATAAGGAAGAGCCAGAGAAATGGAAAGAAAGTTTTTTTTTTTTTTTTCATTTTCCACTCTCCATCCTCCTCCTTGTGTCTCCAGTTGGTCCAACCTTACTGGAATGGATTCTGAAAATATCGTTTGCAGAATTGCGGCCCCCGCATAACAGAACAGAATATATAGAAGGGTTACTTTGGAACCAAAAGACATTAAATAGGCAAATAATACATCTAGGGGCAATATTTGACCTAGACTGTTATGGAGGGAACACTTCACATATAATCCCCCAAAGAGGGACTAACATGCTATCTAAACAATGCAAATACCAAGAGTGTCACCTAACAAATTATATGTGTCACTTTCCCTTAACTAATTTTCTAGTATCTGTAAAGTTGGAATTCTAGAGGCACCAAAAGGAGGTATAATTGCTTTATCTCCATTCTACTGTGGCCCTTTATCTAGGCAGTGCTTTTAGGAAGATTTAATAAAAAAGACTCATGTGATAGTTATCTGCAACTAATGCTAAGTGAATTCTCTCTTCTGCAAATTACTTTTTCCTTGTATTACCATATAATTCTCGGTATTTCTATATGGCTACATTTTAACAAGCGCAACTTAGAACAGAAACTTTCAGTATCTGGTAAAGCAACAATAATATTCTTGACATGTATCTTAAAATTAATAAAAATGTCATCTAATCAATTATGATTAGCCAAAAGACACTAACATTCTACTTTTTCATTGTGGTTCCATAAATTCACATGGTTAGCTTAAACTCTTCCCAGCCTTTGAAAATGCATGTGGATTCTGGTTTCCAGTATTATAGCATACCCTTCTTTGAGAGAGGCTTCCAACATTCAATTTAATTCAACATATGCCTATCAATCACCTACTGTGGGTGTCGCACTGTACTTGGAGGGATACAAACATGAACAAAACAAAGTCCATGCTCTCAGTGGGCGCACAGTCTAATTTGAGATGGTCATAGGCAAAAGAGCTCTAACACCGGGCAGACCGGCAACATGGTGGAGAGAGATTGGTTCCAGCTGGAGGATCTGTTAAAGTTTTTGTGTAGGGGCGCCTGGGTGGCTCAGTTGGTTAAGTGTTTGACTTTGGCTCAGATCATGATCTCGTGGTTCGTGAGTTTGAGCCCCACATCTGGCTCTCTGCTGTCAGCGCAGAGCCTGTTTCAGATCCTCGTGTTCTCTCTCTCTCTCTCTCTCTCTTTTTCTCCCTCTCTTTGTCAAAAAATAAATCGGCATTTAAGACTTTTTGTATAATGTGGCATTTGACCTGGGTCTTAAAGATGTTTCCAATTTTCTTTTTGAGACAAGTTGAAGATTATTTGCTAATGCCATCTTATTAGTCTTCATATTTATCAAGCATACTGTAGTTCCCATTATTTTAAAAGTTAAATCTTATCTTCCCAACTTGAAACTGTGTGTGTGTGTGTGTGTGTGTGTGTGTGTGTGTTAGATTTACACATACACACTCTCCTTTATCAAACTCTCTACTTGATCTTAAGATAGTAATGGTAGGAATCACTAGAACACAGAAAACGAAGACTTTTTTTTTTTAATTGTTGCCTTTTCTACACTTTTCCATATATAATTCTCCAAAATGCAAATACAGTAAAACCTTGGATTGTGAGTAACTTGTTCTGCAGGTGTACTGCAAGACAGGCAAACATTTCTAACACATTTTAAATTGATAAACGAGCGATGTCTTGCCATACAAAATAATATGGGACGCCTTATGTCACGTGATCACAACTGAGCCAATGGGTCTCTCTCTGTCTTGCTGCGGGATTGTGGGTGATCATCTCCCGTGTCGGATGCTAGGTCTCAGGCCATGGTGTTTGTAGAAATCAGTGATTTTTCAGAATGTTGGAAGGTGCCCACAACAGCCATTAGTGTATTTTTGTGACTTCAAAGCACCTATGGACAGTCCTTTGCTTTTCCATACAAGAGTAAGCTTAGGAATGCTTGGCTTCATTCAAGGTCAGCCTGCCTGCAGATATAGGTCCTTTCCTCTGCTGCCTTATTGCCAGTTACATTAAGTACAGAATATGACAGAGTTTATTAATAATTTACTGTAGTCAACATCCGTGCAAGTGTATAAAATGGCCCCCATGCAGAAAAAGATTCCATTGAGCCAATAGATAGCAGTGATTCCATTAGTTATAGTGAAAGGCACCCTACACAATAACCCTCCTCTCTCTTGTCTCCCTCACACCAGCCATGAAGGTTTTCAAAAGTAAGTGCAGGTTAATTTTTTTTCTTTATATTTTGTATTTTATTTATTATTTTGTATTGTATTACAGTACTGTATCGTTTTTATATGAATATCTTTGGGTTGTGGAACAAATCATCTGGGCTTCCATTATTTCTTATGGGGAAACTCACTTTGATATGCTTTGGATTACAAGCATGTTTCCAGAACGAATTATGCTTGCAAACCAAGGTTTTACGGTACTTTAAAATAATATCACACTTCATACTTGCTTTCATTAAGGCTTACTTACCATACTATATTCCAATTATTGGTATTTCTATCTTCACCTCTAGAATTAACTCCTGAGAACAAGGACTGTACATTAACTCAACTTTGCATCTACAGTATGTTATAGGAAACAGTTACTCGATAAGTAATCAACTAATCTCCATTACTGTCATTCCATCATTATCATTGAGTACAAACAGCGACAAAGAATCTTTTTCCCATCCATTTATACCTGACTTGTGGGATTTTTGTTTGAAAGACCAGTGTTCCCAATTAGATTCACATGATGTACCTATTTTTATAATTTCTGAACATCATTCTTCAGACTAAGTTAGGGACATGGAATAGCAGTGACTGACCAATGCACTAAAGCCCATTTCTAAGTGCCAGAAATGGCATTTTTATCCAACAAATTTTAGTTAGGTACCTGCTATGTACCAGAAAGCATATTTTTAGACTATTTCTGTCACACTTAGGCAAAATGAACCTGTGGCACTCATGGTAGACCAAAGATAAGAGTGACGTAGATTATAAAACAAAGGAATGGAATATAGAACCGTCCAGTTAGCAGGGTGGCTCTACGTCTGCCCTGCCCATAAGGACAGAATTTCAAGATACTTAAGTAATCCACAAAATCTTTTTTCTTTTTTTCTTTTTCTTTCTTTCTTTCTTTCTTTCTTTCTTTCTTTCTTTCTTTCTTTCTTTCTTTTCTTTCTTTTTCTTCTTCTTCTTCTTCTTCTTCTTTTTTTTTGACTGAGAAAATAACTTTATTTCTTTCGGGGTGTGGGGCAGATGTCAAGTTTCAAAACTTCTGGAACTTCTTCTTGGTGCCAGTGGCCTTCGTGACTTTGAGCACGTTGAAGCGCACAGTCGTGCTCAGGGGTGGGCACTCGCCCACTGTGACGATGTTGCTGATCTGGACATCCTGAAGCAGGGGGACAGGTGCATGGACATGTTCTTGTGGCGTTTCTCAAAGTGATTGTACTTTCTGATGTAGTGGAGACAGTTTCAGGGGGTGACAGTGGTCCTATGCATCTTCATCCTGGTCACCACACCAGACAGAATCCACCCTCAGATGGAGACATTACCAGGAAAGGGGCATTTCTTGTCAATATAGGTGACCTCAATGGCCTCCTTGGGTATCTTGAAGCCCAGACCAGTTTCTGTAGTATCATGGGAGATTCTCCTTGCCAGGTCCTCCAAGCAGGACCCTTTTCTTATTTTGAAAGACGGTTGGTGACTTTCGGTAGGCAGGCACAGTCTGAATGACCACCATCTCCTCGGCCGCCTGAAGAAAAGGTAATCCACAAAATCTTAACTTTTCTGCCACTTGTTGTGCTAATGTTTCTACTGGGTCCTGCTAGCGGCCGCAGAGGCACTGGAAAGAGCACCCCCTCCCTCATCATTCTGAGGTCCTTTGGTGTCCTTTTTTTCCCCCAGGAGTTCGAATCCTTCAAGAGCACAGATATTTCTGCTTTCTCTTTTTAATTTGTTTTTTAATGTTTATTTATTTCTGAGACAGAGACAGAGCACGAGTGGGGGAGGGGCATAGAGAGACAGGGAGACAGAGAATCAGAAGCAGGCTCCAGGCTCTGAGTAAGCTGTCAGCACAGAGCCCGACGCGGGGCTCAAACTCACAAACCATTCATGGCCTGAGCCGAAGTCGGTCGCTCAACTGACTGAGCCACCCAGGTGCCCCTTAATTTTTTTTTAATGTTTATTTATTTTTGAGAGACAGAGCATGGGCAGGGGAGGGGCAGAGAGAGAGGGAGACACAGAATCCGAAGCAGGCTCTGAGCTGTCAGCACAGAGCCCGACGTGGGGCTCAAACTCACAAACCACAAAATCATGATCTGAGCTGAAGTCGGACGCTTAACCGACTGAGCCACCCAGGCGTCCCATCTGCTTTCTCCTTTCTGCTCCACATCAGAACCTGCTCTCCAAAGCCTCCATTTATAGCTCCAAAGAACTAGATGGTGATTCGGTACCTCACCCTCCTTCTAGTAGAGGAGAAAAGCCGAGAAAGGGTAACCAGTTGCTCAGGATCACACAGTTATTTACAAGGAGATGGGATTTGAGCTCAGACCTCTTGATGCCCAGGTGAGTGTTCTTTCCAACATATGAGGTGATCTTGTATTAATACGTCACTTATAGCCTAATGGCCCTCCTTTTTCAGATATTTGCATTTTCTCAAGAATCACAACTTAAGTAAAATAGTAACATGGAGCTTTATATTAGATAGGACATTAAGGGAGTCATAGAGCTCTTTTGAGGTTCCTAAAAGTATATCCTATAGCTGCCTACATAACACCCTAATGTCACCCAGGAAGTAACTCACAGCTTGCATTTTATTGAGACAAAGGAGAAAGATAACATGATTGGCACCTGCCATGTGCCAGACATGGTGTTACACATTTTACCTCGGGGACCTCAGTTCATCTTTAAAACAAGTCTGTTAGGTAGCTATGACTATCCCTATTTATAAACAGGGTGGGGGAGTAGAGTATATATTTCTTATGCCTTGTGGCTATCTTTGAAAACTTTTCCTATGCTGGAATAATTTCCTTCACTAGGAATCTGGACTCTCGGAGGCAGAAACTCAGACTCCCTTTCCCAGCGTCTTAGCAGCCAGGGTACAGATGCTCCCAGCCAGACTCACACAAGTCTCAGTTGGAAAGAGAGCAGCATGAAGCAGCGGTGCTGTCCCGAATCCCCTTTCTGGCTTGGATGGAAGAGAGGAGTCTGGTCTTCAGTAGCCTGAATGATGGAGAATCTTGCGTGTAGTGTCCCACCACCTGTAGCACCGCCAGCAGCAGCCCCAGGGTCTAGCTACGCAGCCCCGAGCCCTAACTATCTGACTTTCCTGGAGATGCTACAAACTATTTAATATCTCTTAATCAATCCCTTTCTGCTTAAACTAGCTGAAGCGGCTTCTATGGTTGGCAACTAAGATCCCAGTCCACAAATCAAAACCACAGTGAGATGCCACCCCACACCCACTAGAATGACTACCATCAAGAAAATAAAAAAAAAAAAAAAAGAAAGTAACGAATGTTAGTGAGGATGTGGAGAAATTGGAACCCTTGTGTACTGTTGGTGAGAATGTAAAATGGGGCAGCTGCTGTGGCAAACGGTATGGTAGTTCCTCAAAAAATTAAAAATAGAACTACCCTATGATCCAGCAATCCCACTTCTGGGTATACCCACAAGATTGAAGTCAGGGTCTCAAAGAGATATCTGTGCATCTGTATCAATAGCAGCATTGCTCACAATTGCTAAAATATGAAAGGTACCTAGAGTAGTGAAAACCATAGAGACAGGAAGTAGAATGACAATCACCAGGGGCTGGGGTGGGGGGAAGGGGAAGTTATTGTACCCTGGGTACAGTTTCCATTTTACAAGATGAAAAGAGCTCTAAGCTGGTGGTAATGGTGGCAGAACAACAGGAAAGCACTCAGTTCCACTCAACTGTCCACTGAACATGATAAAGACAGTAAATTTTATGTTATGTGCCTCTCAACACAATTTAAAAACAAAGAAAAGACTGATGGCGCCAAACACTTGCAGAGACGTAGAGCACCTGGGACTCTTGCATTTTGCTGGAGAGCGTGCAGAATGGCACAGCCATTTTGAAAAGCCATATGGCAGTGCCTTAGGAGGTTAAACAGACATTTGCTGTGCAGTCCAACCATGTCGTCTCTGGGTATTTATTTACCCACCTATGCCCACAGAACTTATTCCCAAGCAGGGGTCAGAGAGGGGGATGAAGGGCAATATGAGGGATGCTATGGTGATAGAACTGTTCTGTAGGTTGGGGCACCTGGGTGGCTCGGTCGGTTAAGCGTCCGACTTCGGCTCAGGTCATGATCTCACGGTCCGTGAGTTCGAGCCCCGTGTTGGGCTCTGTGCTGACAGCTCAGAGCCTGGAGCCCATTTCAGATTCTGTGTCTCCCTCTCTCTGCCCCTCCCCTGTTCATACTCTCTCTCTGTCTCAAAAATAAAATAAAACATTAAAAAAAAAAAAAAGAACTGTTCTGTAGGTTGACTTCATCAACGTGCATATCCCGCTGTGATGCTGAACCATAATTTGGCAAGATGTTACCACTGGGGGAAACTGGGGAGACAGTTTACAGAATCTCTACAGCTGCATGGGAATCAGCAATTACCTCAAAAAATTTAATTAAAAAAAAGAAACTGAAAGAAGAAAAAAAAAGTCCCAGACTAATACAAGAAGTAATTTTCCTGGTTTCACACAGCAAAAAAAAAAAAAAAGGGTAGAACCCAGGTTTGAACCCGGGTCTGATTGGCCCTCCATCATACCCTGCCTCCTTCCTTGGAGACCTTCCATCCAGCAGCAGCGCCTTGTGGTGGAAACAGGGCTGCTCTCCCAGTGAGAAGCACTGGCTTCCCGAGAAGAACCCTGCAAGTGTTGCTTAGGCCTCTGAGTGACTAAAAGGATATTCTTCCTTGACTGGTAGGTGTTGAATGAATCTATAAATTTACATGTGCTCTCAGTGAGGTATGGAATATGTTTTATTTAAGATTTACTCTTTGTGGGTTTTTTTTTAATGTTTATTTTTGAGAGAGAGAGAGAGCACAAGTGGGGTAGGGGCAGAGAGAGAAAGGGACAGAGGATCCCAAACGGTCTCTGGGCTGACAGCAGTGCCTGATGCGGGGCTGGAACTCACGAACTGTGAGATCATGACCTGAGCCAAAGTTGGACGCTTAACCGACGGAGCCACCCAGGTGCTCCTGGAATACATTTTAGTAGTAAATGAAATTCCCACCTGAACAGAAAATAGTGTGTAGATTATTATTAGCATGGTGATAATAACAGTAAAGGCTAATATGGATATATCATGCCTGTAACCCCCATAACAACTTGGAAGGTAGCTAATTCCTGTGTTGCAGATGACACATATGAAGCATAATGAGGTCAAGGAACTTGCCTGACTCCTGACAGACGGCTCACAGCAGAACTAGAATGGATCCCAGGCTGTCTGGCTCCAGAGTTCACGCTCTTTGTAGGAAAATCAGGTCAGATGATACTGTAGGAAAATAAAGATGTTGCTGTGTGAGGTGCAGGATTTCTATTATGCAGGGGGAAATATTTAAATGTGTATTTTTTATAAGGACCTGCATGTGGATTTGTTTTCGATGCCTCCAGGACCTCACTGCTAATACTTGATGAGCCGTTCCTGTGAAAGCTGCTCACAATGATAGGATTTCCTCCTGTGGTCGTAACTATGACCTTCGCTCAATCCTTGGCAGGTATGCAGCTTCAAGAGGATCTTATGAAACTGTTTAGATCTGTTGGATCAACAGACGCCTGAGAATTCAATGGTTGACATGGGAAATGTATCTAGGGTGCCAGTAGTTTCTGTTTGTTTGTACAAAAAGTTATTTAGAAACCAGTGAATAAGCATCACAGAGTCTCTGTAAGGAGGGAAAGTTGAGAGGACTTAAACTATTAACTCCATTCGAGAAAGGGGTGCATTTTTATAACAATCTATATGAAAAGAAATCTCACGATAAGGAAAAAGTATTTTTAAAGTGCAAATAATTCACACTCTCTGTCCTCTCTTTCCTCCTCCCCCACCTTATCACACACATGAATATTTCTATTTCGATACTGGGTTTTTTCAAAGCAGATTTCTATTTCTTTAGCCACATAATTAGAGTCACCTAGGGGAGCCTGGGTGGCTCAGTCGGTTAAGCGTTCGACTTAGGCTTCGGTCATGATCTCGCAGTTCGTGAGTTCGAGCCCTGCATCGGGCCCCTGTGCTGACAGCTCAGAGTCTGGAGCCTGCTTCAGATTCTGTGTCTCCCTCTCTCTGCCCCTCCCCTACTCATGCTCCATCTCTCACTCTCTCTCTCTTTCTCTCAAAAATAAATAAACATTAAAAAATATTTTTTTAGATAATAGAGTTACCTAATTTGAAGCAGCGTTGTGGCATGGCAGGTGGAAAGAACACAAATCAGAATACAAACCAGAATTTTGGCCTGTTTGCTGCCTAAAACAATTTTTTTTTTTTTTTTACTTTGAATGAGTCCTTTACCTTTTCTCTGTGTCTTCAAATTTCTTCAAATACCCTTGGGAAGTAGTAACACCTTGGATTGTAAGTAACTTGTTCTGTGAGTGTTTCGCAAGACGAACAAACATTTCTAATAACTTTTAACTTGATAAAAATGAGCGATGTCTTGCAATACGAGTAGTACCTGATGCCAAACATCACATGATCACAACTGAGCCAATGGTTTTTGAAATTCCCTTTGATATACATGTGCTTTGGATCACAAGCATGTTTCTGGAATGAATTATGCTCACAAACCAAGGTTCTACTGAAAAGCCCTCCATGTTCTCCTCTCTAGTTTCCTTCTTGCTGTAAGTGGACTTGGAAAGGAAATCATTTCATGGGCACGTACAGAAAATAGTTCATAACCACCACTTAGGGACACTTATGTTTCAGGCTCAGTAACCACATGATCTCCAATCTTTATAATAATCCTACGTGGTTGGACATATTAACTAGTTGGAATTAGTGGCCCCATTTTATAAAAGGAGAAGCTGAGGGTGGAGAGACAGGAGCGCTGGCTACACAACTACACACGCTGACACGGTGCATCAACAGCAGGGAAGGAAACAGGAGAAGCTGAACCTGAGAGTGAGCAGAGCCGGGTGCTGGTTTCAGCTGGCGCCTTGAGTCTCTGGTCATCTTTGAGCAAGTCTCACCCCCTTTCTGAGCCTCTGGTGCCCAGCGTGGTGGCAGGCACATGCCAGCACTCAGGGAAAGCCTGCTTTCCAAACAGCTGTTTGTGTGTAACAGCTTTAAGCTGAAGTTCAGAAAGTCACTAATGTTCTTTCCTATTTCTTCAGTCTCATAAATTTACCTTTGGGAATGTACCTTTTTCCCCTAGAACATACGATTCAAAATCATAAAACAGAAACGTACATAGATTGCCTTATTTAAGATAAGTATGGTTAGCAATCCATTGTCCAAGGTGGCAAAGAGATGTACACCCTGAGGTTTTGACACTTTCTTGAAGACGGATCATGGATCATCGGATACAGTGACTCACCCACTAGTAGCCCAGGGTCAGCCACATAAACTTCCCAAGGTTTTAGTGTTAATGTTGCTGAGCTCTTGTGGCATGTAGGTTCAAGGGCGAAGGTACTGGGTGGTGGTTTTAAAATCTGGAAAGGCAAAAAGGTGTTGAGTTTGTTAAAGGGAGATTCAGAAACAAAGAAAGCCCTTAGAAGAGGAGGTGCTTTAAAAGGATGGTTTGCCAAATGGGAAATGCAAGAAGTACTTAAAGGGAAAACACCCACACAAAATGACTAAGGTTATGTTAATAGGGATGAAAATACTCAATTTTACTGTTGGCTAGGCCCACAGAGAAAGTCAAGGACGATAGGCCCTTATTTTATTTACATTTATTTTCCAGTATTTTGGAATTGATTCACCAGTCTCCAGATAAAGGGAAAAGTTACTTACACATCTGGCTTTGTAACGTTTAGCAGTGATTTGTCAGGATGAACTTGGGTGACACCTGGCTTCTCTTTAGGTTGTTCACAGGGTGTTCTTAGTTGCCACAGTTACGTGTTAGCATCTCCAGAGCATGGGCTTTGGAAATAGGTGGGGCTGAGTTTGAAACCTGCCTTTCTTTAGCCCTGGATACCTGGATGGCCTTGTCTACTTTGACCAACCTCCCAGATCCCCAGCTTCTTCTTTTATAAAATGGGGCAGTTAATAATTCCAACCAGTTAATATATCCAACCATGTAGGAATGTTATAAAGATTAGAGATCATGTGGTTATTGAACCTGAAACATAAGTGTCCCTGAATGGTAGTCATTAACCATTTTCTGAATGTGCCACGAAATGATTTCCTTTCCAAATCCACCTAAAGCAGGGAAAGTAAAGTCAAGGATTTCCTCGAGCAGCTGTATTGTGTCAGTGGAAGATCACCGTGACTCAACTCCCTTTCCTTAAGGAAATATAATTGGAAAACTAACAAGCAGAGAAACTTCCAGCATCGC
Organism: Puma concolor; assembly: GCF_028749965.1. Taxonomy (NCBI): domain Eukaryota; kingdom Metazoa; phylum Chordata; class Mammalia; order Carnivora; family Felidae; genus Puma; species Puma concolor. Next base: position 50,428,036 of record NC_141672.1, read on the forward strand.
CCTGTGTTCAGCACTGGGATGAGGTGTCAGCACTCTGCCCTGACCTTGGGGAGGTTAATTCTCCAAAGTGTCAGAGCCGCACACAGATGAAGTTTCTGGGCTACTGTGAGAAGGAAGCGTAATGACAAGACTCATCTTCCAGGCAGCTGAAAAAAAAAAAAAAAAAAAAAGGAGAGCGCTACACTGTGTGTGGGAAGTACAGTGGATCAACTCCCAGGGTCCTATACCCTCATTCCAAAATCCTGACAGCCACCCCCGAACATTCAGTGATATTAGCAAAAACAGTTAGGAGTAAAGGTTCTGGACTCACTGCCTACAATCCCATGCCTGCTTCACAACTCACTAGCTTTGTGCCCTCAGACAAATCACCCATTCTTTTTTTGTTTTTTATGATTCATTTTATATTTGAGAGAGAAAGAGAGAGACAGAGCGTGAGCAGAGGAGGGGCAAAGAGACAGAGACAGAATCCTAAGTAGGCTCCAGGCTCCAAGCTCCGAGCGCAGAGCCTGACGCCGAGCTTGAACTCAGGAACCGTGAGATCATGACCTGAGCCAAAGTCGGACGCTCAACACACTGAGCCACCCGGGTGCCCCTCACTTACCCATTCTAAAGCTCACCTTCCTCATCCGAAACCTCATCTGAAATTATCTAGTGATAATGTGGATGCCCATCTCCCAGGGTTGTTGTGGGGCTCACACAGAAAATACTCCAAGCACAATGCCTGTCACGAGGTTCACACTAGTTAACTGGCTGTTGTTATTGTTTAGGCAACAGTAACTATCTTGCACAAGATCAAACACTAGTAAGAAGGTAGAAATCCTAGTCTTCCGACTCCAAATCCCAGGCTCTTTGTCTTACCGTGTGTTTCCTTACTGAATGCTTATTGCTTCCTTAAGTGATTAAAATACCACAGCACTGTTTATGTAATACAGGGACATTGACGTATTCTAATTATGCAGAGTTACAAATAAAAAATCACTGTAAGTAGAAAATGATAATGTTCTTTCGCTGTTCTCTGCTCTCGCTTGAGAAAAAGAGCCCACATATCAGACCATTTCTCAGCTTCCCAAGAACTATATTTCCCAGGAGCTGTAATTCTTTTACATCAAAACCAGTTTCAGTCCTGCCAACTGAAAGCACTGCCTGTGATTTGACAGTAGAGAGGCCACAGTATCCTCTCTGTTTGGTGCTAAATGGTGACATCAACTGTCTGTCTCCTTTTCAAAGCTGTCCTCTACTATTTTGCTCCAACTTCCTCCAAACAAAACAACTGGTCCAGCTGCCAGTCACGCTGACTTTCTGGTCCACTGCCTACTTAGGCGCAAATAAATAGTGCACTTGCTCCCTACTTTAACTACCACCGGGCTTGGTACAATTCCAGGCCCCTTGGGTACTGAACCTTGTAGAGTCCATAAAGTTAATTTTCCAGACTAACTGTAGCCTGGTATGAACTTCAGACAAGGCAGCTCTGGAGCAACTCGCACTGACTTTCTCATATCACTTACATATAATTTTTTTTAACTGTCAAAAAAGAAACATTCACCAACATAGACCATATGCTGGGCCATAAAACAAATCTTAACACATTTCGGAGAATTTAAATCATACAAAGAGAGTTCTCTGAAAATGGTGGAGTTGAGCTAGAAAACAGTAATAAAAAGATTATCTAGAAAATCTGCAACTAGTTTGAAATTAAACCACACACCTCAAATAACCCATGGGTCAGATAGGAAATCACAAAAGAAACTGGAAAATACTTTGAGCTGAATGAAAATGAAAACACAACATATAAATATTTCTGGGGTGTATTTAAAGTAGTGCTTTGAGAAAAATGTATGGCAGCAAAGGATTATATTATAAAGAAGAAATACATAATGATCTAGGAGCACCTGCACGGCTCAGTCAGTTAAGCGTCTGACTCTTGATTTTCAGCTCAGGTCACGATCTCATGGCTTGTGACATAGAGCCCATACTGGGCTCTGTGATGAGTGTGGAGGCTGCTTGGGATTTCTCTCTCCCTCTCTCTCTGCCTCTTCCCTGCTAGTGCATGATCTCTCTCTCTCTCTCTCTCTCTCTCTCTCTCAAAATAAATAAACATAAAAAATAAAAATAAAATTAGTGACCTCTAGGTGTCCATCTTAAAAAACTAGAAAAGGCAGCTAAAAGCAAAGCAAGCAGAAAAAAGAGGTGAAATCATTGCAATGAAAAAGAGAAAAAAATAGAAAATAAATTAAATCAAAAGCTGTTTCTTTTAAAAGATGAATAAAATCAATAAGACTTAGTCACACTGATCAAGAAAAAGGAGAAAAAAACAATTACTAATATCAAGAATGACATAGGGAACACCACTATGTGTACTATAGATATTAAAAGGGTAATAATGTAATAGTATTATGTATGAACAACATTAAAAAGATAATAGTGTAATATTAGCATATATGAACAACCTTATGCCCATGAATTCAAACATCTAGACAAAATAGACAAATTCCTTGAAGACACAAACTACCAAAATTCACTCAAGAAGAAACAGATATCCTGAATAGCCCTATACTTTATTGAAGAAATAGAATTTATGATTTAAAACATTTCAACAAGGAAAACTCCATACTCAGGTGGCTCTGCTGAAAAATCACAACAGACATTTAAGAAGTAAATAAATACAATTTAATGTAAGCTTCTCCAGAAAACAGAGGAGAAGGAAACACTTCCCACTCAGTTTATGAGATTAGTATTACCCTGGCTCCAAAGCTAGACAAAGACATTATAGGAAAACTACAGATCAATATCTCTCAGATATATTAATGCAAAAACCCTCAATAAAATATGACTAATTGACTCCAGCATGTATCAAAATGATGGAACATCATGCAAGTTGGGTTTATTCCAGGAATGCAAGGTTGGTTTAACATTTTTAAATCTATGAATGTAATTCACTATATCGACAAACTAAATAGGAAAATCATGTGCTCATCTCAATAGATGTAGAAAAATATTTGGCAAATTCAACATCCATTCAATATATTTTTAAAAATTCTCAGTAAAAGGAGATTACAGAAAACATTCTCGATCTAATAAAGGGCTTCTGTGTTAAATTTATATTGCAGCATAACAACCCCAAAACATAAACATTAAACCTTTGTTATCTCATGGTTCCTGGAGATTAGGGATCCAGATATGACTAGCTAAATGCCTCTGATTCAAGGTCGCTCATAAGATTGAAATTTCGTTGTCACTTGGAGCTACAGTCTCATATGAGGGCTCACTGGAGCGGGAGCTCACTCACATGGTTGTTGGCAAGATTCAGTGCCTCACAGAATATGAAACTGAGTGCCTAATTTCTTGGCTGTTTGCCTCTTCAGAACCTTGCTATAGGGCAGCTCACAACACGGCATCTTGATTCCATCAGGGAAAGTGAGCAAGAGAGTTCCCAAGGCAGAAATCTGTCTCTTTGTAAACTAATCTTGGAAGTGATATTCCATTACTTATGCCTTATTTTATTCCTTAGAAGAAGGTTATTAGGTCAGGCCTACACTGAAGGGAAGGGGAACACATAAGGGCATGAATACCAGGAGGCAGGGCTCATTAAGGGCCATCTTGGAGGCTGCCTGCCACAGCATCTACAAAGTGATCTAACTAACATCCTACCTAATGGTACAAGACTGAATGCTTTCCTCCTAAGATCAGTAATAAAAATGGCTGCTCTCACTGTTCCTATTTAATGCACCTACCAAGTGCAATAAGTCAAGAAAAAGAAATAAAATGTATGCCAGTTAGGAAGCACTAAACCTGTCCCTATTTGCAGATGACAGGACTGTCTACTTAGAAAACCCCACCAAGGAATTTACAAAAAGCTAGAACTTATAAGTGAGAAAACATCCAGAGAGTAAAAAGTGCATGGAAAAACTATTCAACATTAGTCATTAGGGAAAAGCAAATTAAAACCACAAGAGACAATTACCTACCTATTAGAATGGATAAAAATCAAAAGAACTGACTGCCAAGTGCTGGCAAAGATGCAGAGTAATTGAACATTGTTGGCAGGAATGTGAAATGGAATGGTCACTTTGGAAAACATTTTGGCAATTACTTACAATAACATATACTTATCCGATGACCTAATAGTAGTCCTAGTATTTTCCCAAGAGAAAGAAAAACGTATGTTCACACAAAAGACCATGCATGAATGTTTATAATGGCCTAAAAACTAGAAACAACTAAAATGTTCTTCAACTGGGATAAAGTGTGGTTTATCTATACAATGGAATACTACTCAATAATGAAAAAAAAATGAACTAGTGATAAATGTAACAACACGGATCAATCTCAAATGCATTATGTTAAATAAAGGAAGCGTAGTTAGCCTCAAAAGCTGACATAATGTAAAAATCCATTTATATGACAATCTGGAAAACACAAAACTATAGAGACAGGAAATGCATCAGTGGTTGCCATCTGCAAACAGTTTCTAGGAGGTTCACAGACCACCTCTAGCTCATCCCTGGACCCTATCTACATGTGACTTCAGCCAAGGCAGCCCTAATTCCTCTCCTCCCAGCTTCAGCTCCTTCCTGAACCCTATCCAGATTTACTTTTAATGGCACGCTGCTTGGTGTGGAATTGGTCCCTGTTTCATAGACAGTATGACACTTTCCTCTCCTCAGATATCACTTCCCCAGCAAACAGCCATCTCAGTGCTGGGCATATGGAATGGGAGAGATGATAAAGTACTGGGGCAGTCTGCCTAGTAGCAAATTATTTCATGAATTCCCCAGGTCCATTAACTTCCCACTATTGTGCTTAGACCTGGGTGAGTAGGACTCAGTTGGGACAAGGATGGGAATAAATAACCTAAGACAGGGGCATCTGGCTGGCTCAGTCGGTACAGCATAAGACTCCTCATTTCAGGGTCCTGAGTTTGAGCCCCACACTGGGTGTAGAGATCACTTAAGAAAAGTCAGAAAGGGAGGGGAGGAAAGAAAAAAGAAAGAGGAAGAAAGAAAGAAAGAAAGAAAGAAAGAAAGAAAGAAAGAAAGAGAAAGAAAAAGAGAGAAAGAAAGAAAGAAAAAGAGAAAGAAAGAAAGAAAGAAAGAAAGAAAGAAAGAAAGAAAGAAAGAAAGAAAGAAAGAAAGAAAGAAAGAAAGAAAGAAAGAAAGAAAGAAAGAAAGAAAAAACCCTCCTAAACCAAGGCGGGCTCTGTAAGTCTCCCATGTCAGAAAGCCCAGCTATAGAGGAAGTTAATGGTGATGGATCCCAAACTAGTGGAAGGAAGTGCTGACTGCAACCAGTTTCAGTCATCATACCTTCCTCTCCCTCTTTTCCTCACTCTGCTTTCATTCATTCATCATTCACTGGACTGGATGCTACAGCACTGATGAGCACAGACACAGCAGCTGCCCTCAAGCCGTTTACATCCTAGCGGAGGGCACAGGGGAGTAATCCCGCGTAGTACCGGTAGAATCTGACCTGCCGGTGAAGTACAGATTGCACGAGGGTTGGGGAGGGGTGCTCCCGGCGCAGGCGTCTTCCCAGCCGACTCTGCTATAGCTGCGTTCTACACGACCTGCTGGAGTTTGCAGTCCCGCAGGCCTCCTCTCCCGGCAGAGGGTCGCGCGGGCAACCGGGCCCTAGGGCCCCCCCACCCCCACCCCCCAGGGCCCTTCCCCGCAGCCTGGCTGGCGGCCCGCTCCAGAAGGGCAGCCGGGGCGCGGCGGCCCCGCCCAGGCCAGTCCGGGGCGGGGGCCGGTTCCCATAGGGATTGCGGCCGGGGCGGCGGCGAGCGGAGCCGGGAGAGAGGCGGCGAGGCGGGAGCAGGGCCAGGCCGGGCCGCGCGGCGCCGTGAGTCCCGGGCGGGGAAGGCGCGCGGACCCGGACGGCGGGCCTGGCCGCCACGTGGTGCCGCTCGAGGCTGCGCTGCGCGGACCGGGCGCGGGTGGGCAACCGGGTGGCGCTGGCGGCAGGGCCCCGCGGGGGCGGCGGGAAGGCGCGGCCCCGCTCCCCGCCGAGGCCCGCCCGCGCCTGGGGTCGCCGGGCTCCCCCTTCGGGCGCCTGCTTCGCCCGCGCGGGGACCCGGGCGGTGTCTCCTTGCCCAAAGGAAATGAGACCCGAAATTAGAACCGGGGAATCCCTGAGTCTTCCTTCTCCGTCCTCTAGCAGGCTCATGTGTCTCAGATCGGATGAACTATAACATTAAACAAGATAGATTATCTTACAACTCCGTTCGATTTAGGATAACGGGTTGCATTTTAACTTGCAGGGTGTGTACCAGACGATTAGAATTGGATTACTGGAGACGAGCTCTAGGCTGTCATCCCGGATCTCGTTGCGGTTGCTGAGGGGCGAGGCTTTAAGGACAGGGGTCGATTCCTAATTCTTTAACAAGTGCCCTTCTGTTCTAGGTGCTTGACAAAGACCCATCGTTGAGTGGGGCTCTAGTACAGTCGGTCTGTTCGTGCCAGTATTTCATAAGCGACATTTTCAAACTATGTGAAGATCCATTTTAAGATTTATTCCTCCTCTATGATGGAGAAGTATGAAAAAATTGGGAAAATTGGCGAAGGATCCTATGGAGTTGTTTTCAAATGCAGAAACAGGGACACGGGCCAGATTGTAGCCATCAAGAGATTTCTGGAATCAGAAGATGACCCTGTCATAAAGAAAATCGCCCTTCGAGAAATCCGCATGCTCAAGGTAATGGATTATTTAAAGTGAATTATCAGGGACTAAAAAACTTAAGTGAGTCGTGTTATGTTTAGTAAATGTGTTAAGATGTACAGGTCACCAAATGCATAATGAACCAGAAAACAGAGACATCAGTGCAGAGAAAGATGCTATTCCTTTTCAGAGATGCTGTGGGGTATTTTATTTTTCTTCCCCATCGTTTCTTTAAAAAGGTAATTTTTTTTTAATTTTTTTTCAACGTTTATTTATTTTTGGGACAGAGAGAGACAGAGCATGAACGGGGGAGGGGCAGAGAGAGAGGGAGACACAGAATCGGAAACAGGCTCCAGACTCTGAGCCATCAGCCCAGAGCCCGACGCGGGGCTCGAACTCACGGACCGCGAGATCATGACCTGGCTGAAGTAGGACGCTTAACCGACTGCGCCACCCAGGCGCCCCATCTTCCCCATCGTTTCTTGATGTCAGCTCTAGATCTGATTCTTCAAGAGCCCTCAACTTTGATAGTACGGGAACAACTCCAATTTTCTGGCGTTCATGAGCTTTAAACTTTCAGGCCATCTTCTGTTGATATTCTCAGTCCATTAAGATAATTAATCATTCACCTGTTTTCAAACTGTTGGAAGCTGACAGGTTTTCTTTGCACCTCACGTTTTATCTGCTGCTGAACACCCTAATGTCCTTTCTCTAGAAAAAGGGTTCTTCTTAAAAAAGTGAAATGATCACTTTTAAAATGTTTATTAGTTAACTATAGGAGACCATAAAATCAGAGCAGTGGAAACAGTTGTTACTTACAAGCTGAAAGTATTTTTTTTTCCATAATAGAAAGAGGCCACTTTTCTGAATTTCTGTGAAGATGAAACCCAAATCCCAACACAGGACGTGCCATGTAATGAACACAGTGGGGTTAACTTGGTTTCAAACAGGGCCTCTGTGTTCGAGCATGTATAACCAAATAAATGATCAGGAAAGAGCAACCTAGTGGGAGATGAGTGGAACATTCAGGGGATTTTCTCTTATCGCTGCCTCTCTGTTTTCTCCAGGCCTCTCTAATAGTCTTCTCTTCCCCATGGCTGGAGTGTATGGGGTTATCTGAATGTGAAGTAGCAGGCTTTGGGTAAATTTAAATGGGTGGAAAATAGGAAAACTCTCTCTTTAGGTTTAGGATGGTCTTTACCAGCAAGATGCTATCTATTGTGAGAGGACACTTCCAGGGTTTTCCCACCCCCACCCTGTTAGGCCCTCCCCTAGGAAGGAGTGAGACCAGCAGGGCCTATCTCAGGGCCTGGACTACTCTGCCCTTTCCCACTGTCTACACACAGGGACAGGTTCTCACCCTTTCTTTTGGGCTGATGGGGGTTTTTCACTTTCTCAGGTTTCCCCTAGGGCAGAAGGCAATAATCGTATTTAAAGGATTCATTTACTTACTCTAAAGAAAAGACAATCTGGTTCTAGTGGAGAGGTACTCTTTTTCTGATGCTGAAGGTCACCTGTGAATGCCTCGGAACCCTCTCAGCACCCTTTAGCAATACTGGGTTTGCAGGTGTAGCTCCCTGAGTTAATTGAGTTCCTCCAGGATGGAAACCTCTGTTTTTCTGTGTGGACTTCTAAGCAAGTGTGCAGCGGGCTGGGCCCCCAATAAATAAATGTTACTGTTGGACTGAAAAATAATGTTAACAAAATAAGCTCTTAGGTAGGGTGGTTGTTCACAATATATTAGGAAGTCAGAATGCATTCTCCTGAATAACTGAGTATTGATACGCCTTAAAGGAAAGAGTTGTGGGCACAGGAGCCCGTTTTCAAAGCACAGAGCTCCCCATTCTTCAAAATCAAGTGCACAAATGTAGACTCCCCTAATCTATATGAGACAAGACTAGATTATTGATAGAGTCTGCTCTCTAACGCCCTAACTTTTTAGCTTTCTGTGATATCCCTAACACATAATAGGTCCTTAAATATTTGCTGAAAAAGTGAATTGAGAGTTTAAATGAAGTCACATTTTCTCCATATATTTATTCAGTAAGTATGTATAGAGCCTCATTGTGCCTAAAACAATGTTTATAAGAAGTTGTACATCCTGTGTTTCAGATGCTTAATTCACAGAAGGGAAGGAAGATAAATTTCCCCTTGGCTCTCACTCCTGATAAACTGGGTTCCTATTGGGGCAGGGTTTGTGTCATTTACCTTGTATCCCCATGTCTGCCTGACAAGAACCCTCTAAATAAAGTGATTAGAGGTATGTTTAAGCTACATTTTGAGGTATTTAAGGATGCATGGAATGAGAAATAAGGCATTAGGGCAGACAGTCTGTCCCAGGAAAAGGTGTATGTGTGGAAAGCAGTATATTGAGGGAACACAGGTTATAACCCTAAAGTCTTAGCCAGGATTGCCTGCTGGATGACAACAGGCCAGGGAGAGAAGGAAAGCAAAGGAAGCCAGGGTTCAGTAGAAGAGGGTGTGAGGAATTTCCTGGAAGATAGGTCTGGCCTGGGTTAAGTGATGCTTAGCCCAAAGCGGCACCTTGGTCCCAGGTGGCCTTTGGGGTTTGGCGCCTGACTCCAGAGGACATGTTGTAGTCCCAGAGAACAGGAAACTGGTGACATCTAGGCAAACGGTTTAGGGCCCCCATCTGAGCTGGAATTCAAGGGAGAGCTCCAGTGGGCCGTGGGAAGAAGAATACTAAACTGTGAGCAAAGCACAGCTCTGTGGGCCCAGGGGAAAGTTGCAGCTCAGTGAGTTTGAGTTCCTGGTGTTTTCCTTGCACACCTCTTGCAGAGCTGGGGCTTTTAATGACCCTTACTAAGGTCAGGAACTAGGAACCAGGGAGGTTGAGGCTGAAGGTTACCTCAGAAGCCTTAGCCAGAGTAGGTGAGGACTGGCAGGGGCTGACCCCCTGACTGCTCCTATTATAAGGAAATCAAGACAAATAGATTAAGACCACATGTAGAAGACTTTGAATGCCTGGCTAAGGAGTTTGGCTTTCTTCTGAAAAGAAAGAAGCTAACCAAGATGCCTTTAATTAGAAAGTTGTCATTTGTAGACTTTTGGATTTTTTTCTCTCCCCCCCATTTATTAAGATATAATTGACATGTAACGTTGTGTAAATTTAAGGCATACAATGTGATATTTGTTACACGTATGTATTATGAAATGATTACCACAATAAGGTAGTTAACCCCTCCATCACCTCGCATAATTACCATTGTTTTGGTAGTTAGAACATTTAAGATTTACTCTCTTAGCAGCTTTCATTTATATAATGTGTATTGTTAACTGTAGTTACCACATGTATATTTAATCACTTGGAACTTACTTATCTTATAACTGGAAGTTTGTACCCATCTCCCCACCCTCCAGCTCCTGCCAACCACCATTCTACCTTCTATTTTTATGAATTCAGCTTTTTTAGATTCCATGCATAAATGAAAACATTCAGTATTTGTCTTTCTCTGTCTGACTTATTTCACTTAGCATAATTGCCTCAAAGTCTATCCATGTTGTTGTAAGTGGCAGGATTTTCTTCTTTTTATGGCTGAACTATATTCCATCACACACACATACACATGCACACATTTCACGTGTGGATTTTTGGATTTCATGTACCTGTAAAATTAAAAAAAAATTTTTTTTTTCCACAGATTGGGATAGTGTTGTCCGCATTTTAAAAAACCAACTACCAACTACTTTCACCATCATTTCATAAAAGACAGGACATTTTAGTATTTAAAAAAAAACATAGGGGCCCTTGGGTGGCTCAGTCAGTTAAGTGTCCAACTCCTGATTTCAGCTCAGGTCACGATCTCACAGTTGTGAGATTGAGCCCCACAATGGGCTCTGTGCTGAGTGTGGAGCCTGCTTGGGATTCTTTCTCTCCTCCCTCTGCCCCTCTCCCCTGCTCACTCACTCTCTCTAAAATAAAAATTAAAAACAAAAAAAACCTAGGAAAAACACAATTTTCAAAAAAAGCACAGTCTTCCTGAGAGAGTAGTTGGCAACTACAAATAACATCTATACAGATACCTTCCTGCCGTATATGAATAATGGATTGTGTAAGTATGTGTGTGTGTGTGTGTGTGTGTGTGTGTGTGTGTGTGTGCCATTGCCCTTATTTTCTCACTTCACTATCCACTGATGAAAATGGTGACGTCATTTGTTTTGTGCGGCTTAATGTCAGGAAAGTTAGCGCTATGTCTGAGAAGGAGAAGCTTCCCCAGATCAGGTGATGCCCTGCTTAGAGGATCCATAGCTGATACAATGAAATACTAGCACACGACAGAAGAACTGCATGGTCCTTGGATTTTGTAATAAAATTTGGCCTCCCTCCATCCTCAGAGAATTCCTTGTGTGTGTGTTTTTAAAACTTTACAGTTTAGAGTAACTCCCGATAGTTGCTGTTGGACTGTTCTGAAAATTATGGTTGTTTTCTTGGAAGCAGATGAGATCATGGGAGTGTGTTGTCCAGCGTTTAGCTGCATAATTTCAAGGCAGCACACCTGCAATGCTTTCTGTTCTTGGTGTGGAAGCTTATATAAGGACATAACCATCCATTGGTAAATGCTCTTGAGGATAATAATTATCAAAAAACTGGTTTGCTAGTATTTTTAGAAAACATTTTTTCCTGAAAACTTGAAACACTTTTTTTTTTTTAATTTTTTTTTTCAACGTTTATTTATTTTTGGGACAGAGAGAGACAGAGCATGAATGGGGGAGGGGCAGAGAGAGAGGGAGACACAGAATCGGAAACAGGCTCCAGGCTCTGAGCCATCAGCCCAGAGCCTGACGTGGGGCTCGAACTCACGGACCGCGAGATCGTGACCTGGCTGAAGTCGGACACCTAACCGACTGCGCCACCCAGGTGCCCCGAAACACTTTTTAAATAACATTCTTTTGCTCCATTTGAAAAAAAAGTGACACATTTTTATGAGATAAATGTAGTGTTTGTACTAGCAAACTGCTTTCAAAAATTTTTTTAAGTGTTTATTTTTTTATTTTTTATTTTTTAACATTTATTTATTTTTGAGACAGAGAGAGACAGAGCATGAACGGGGGAGGGTCAGAGAGAGAGGGAGACACAGAATCCGAAAAAGGCTCCAGGCTCTGAGTGGTCAGCACAGAGCCTGATGCGGGGCTCGAACTTACTCACAGACTGCGAGATCATGACCTCAGCTGAAGTCGGACGCTTAACCGACTGAGCCACCCAGGCGCCCCTAAGTGTTTATTTTTGAGAGGAAGAGACAGAGTACAAGCAGAGGAGGGGCAGAGAGAGAGAGACACACACACAGAGACACAGATTCCAAAGCAGGCTCTAGGCTCTGAGCTGTCAGCACAGAGCCTGCCTGACATGGGGCCCAGACTCATGAACCATGAGATCATGACCTAAGCCAAAGTCGGATGCTTAACCAACTGAGCCACCCAGGCGCCCCTAACAAACTGCTTTTTAAACTAAATATAATTAACTGTTCACCAAGAGGTCCTATTGCAGCCAAGCCTTTAATGTTTAATTCTGAATCTTATTTTTTCCCAGTTACATAGTTAGGCTTTTAAAAATATAAACACTTGGAACAGTTATAATCAGCCCACTCATACTCTAAAGACATACTCTAAATTAAGTACTATTTAGTAACAGTAATAAAATTATACTGCAGTACCTGAGCTCAAAGCAGCTCTCCTACCCTTTCTTAAACTACTTACCAATGTGGAAAAAAAAAAAGGAATTCAACATTTTCATTGTTTTTGATGAGACACTTGTGCATAAGAGACTTGCCACATGTTAATCTGGGAGCTTTTTACAGAACTTCTGTATGTAGCAGGCATTGTTCTTAGCCCTTGCCCTCCAAGTAAGGAGAGACTGACAGTAAAGAAATAATTATATGTCAAGTGGTAAAATACAAAGCGTGGTAAAGGGGTAAAAGGTGATGAAAGGGCTGGCTTGCTTTTTTTATAGAGAGGGGTTAGGAAGAGCCTTTCTGACGAATGACATTTGAAGAGATAACAGAAGGAAATAGGAAGGAGTGAGTGATGCAGGCTTTCCAGGCAGAGGGAATAGTAAGTACAAAGGCCACAGGCAGGATCAAGTGATGTGTATTAGGTGTGGTGTGTTCTGGTGTGTTCTAGGAGGAGTAAAGAGATCAGTAGGTCTGAGGCACAGTAAACAAAAGGGCAAAGGTCATAGAAGATGAAGTTAGAGTGGTAAGGGGTCAGAAGTTAGAGGGGTAAGGGCTTGTGGGTCTTGGTAGGAACTGTGGATTTTACTTTGAATGAGATGGGAGCCATGAAAGGATTTTGAGCAGAGAGGTGCCTTGGCATGACATACATTCCAGAAGAATTCCTCCAGCTACTGATTGCTCCAGAAGACTGTTAGAGCAATCCAGGTGTGAGGTGATGGGGTTTGGGTCACAGTGGTAGTGGTGGAGGTGGTTAGATTCAAGATTAATTCTGAGAGAAGGGTACATAGGAATCTGGTAGTTGGATGAGGAATCAAGAACGAATCCAATGGGGCACCTGGGTGGCTCAGCCGGTTGGGTGTCCAACTTTGGCTCAGGTCATGATCTCGAGGTTCATGGGTTCAAATCCCGCCTCAGGCTCTGTACTGACAGCTCAGAGACTGGAGCCTGCTTCAGATTCTGTGTCTCCTTCCCTCTCTCTGCCCCTCCCCACTCACGCTCTTTCTCTCAAAAACAAATAAACATTAAAAATTTTTTAAAAGAACAAATCCAAAGTTCCTGACTTGAGTAACTACAAGAATGAAAAGATCGGGTCATTCATTGTGATAGGGAGACCCAGGTGCAAATCTAGGGGAAAGGAAATCAAGAATTCTATTTTGGATATGGTAAATTCGAGATGCAAATCTAAGGAGACTATTAGGTAGGCATTTAAATATACAAGTCTGGCATTTGGGGGAAATCCAGGTTGGAGATATAAAATTGGGAGACATCAGCATAACAAAAGCATTTAAGGGCCTGAGCCTGGGTTGCCATGGGGAATGGCGAGACAAACACCAAAGACTGAACCCTGGAGCTCCAGCATTTGGAGGTCAGGAAGATGAGGAGGAACCAGCAAAGGAGGAATAAAAGGGGGTGATCATTAACGTAGGAAAATCTCAAGAGCAATGTTCTTAAATGTCACAGACTATGAGTCTGGAGTTCTCTCTTGTCCAGTAAGAGAGCAGACACAGAATTGAGGCTAATGTCTGGGACAGAATTGAGGCTAATGTCTGGGACAGATAAGAGCCCCAAACAAGGGTTTTGCTTCCATATTTATTGAGCTCTCAAGATCTTACATATGTGGTGAATGTGAAGAAAACTATCAGACAGTGGTGTGTGTAAGAAGCAAAGGGTCTGGGGAGCAAGTGCAGTGTGTGATCAAAATATATTGGTGCCAGATGGAAAGTAGTTTCCTGCAGGTGATATAACTTGTGTAACTTGTGTTACTCTTGATCCTATTATAATATCTCACTAACTAACCTTGGGCACTTCAGCCCTGTGGCGGCAGCTTTCTGCCCTAAGCTGGTTTAACCCATTTATGTAAATATAAGGAATTCTTACACCTATTTCCCCACACTTAAATGCTTAGTGAAGAAAAGTTTCAAGAATGAGGGGATGGTCAGAATGAAATCTTGCCCTTTGCAGTGACGTGGATGGAGCTAGAGGAGATCATGCTAAGTGAAATAAGTCAGAGAAAGACAAATACCATAAATACCATATGATATCACTCCGACATGGAATTTAAGAAACAAACAAACAAAAATGATCATGGGAGAAAAAAGAAAGAGGCAAGCCAAGAAACAGAGTCTTAACTATAGAGAACAAATTGATGGTTACCAAAGGGGAGGTAGGTGGGGGGATGATTGAAATAGGTGATGGGGATTAAGGAGAGCACTTGTGATGAGCACTGGGTGTGGAGGGGTTGAATCACTACAGTTTACACCTGAAACTAATATTATACTGTGTTAACTAACTGGAATTCAAATAAAAGCTCTTATAAAGAAGAACAAGGGAATGGTCTAAAGTGTCAAAGGTCATGATTAGTATAGACTTAGAATTAGTCAGTGGCTTTGAAGATATGAGGGTCATTTGAGATCTTGACAGGAGCTGTTAGGTGGAGTGGCAGGAATGAAGGCTTCATCAGAGAGGATTCGACCGAGGATGGGGAGAGCAAAGTGGAGACGGTGATATAGGCAACTCTTTTGGCGAGTTTGATTATTTAAAAAAAACTGAGAAATAGGATCAAGAGAGTTTTAGTAGTTGTTTTTAATATGGGAGAATAAGTATATTTGTATGCTAATGGTATCAGTCCAGCAGACAAAGAAACTTGATGTTTTTTTGGAGGGAGAGAATTCCTGGAGCCATGACCTTGAGTTACTAACCTGCACTAAGGCCAAAAATAGCTGTAATAGTGTAATAAAAGACCGATTCATGGACCAGCTAGATGAGGCTACTTGGAATGTTGCTAGGTTCTTAACATATCCTTAATCTTTACAGGACCTACAGTTATCTCCAAGCTATGTGTGTAGAACTTCTTCCACCTAGGTATGTGACATGTCCTGATTTGCATGTGACCCATGAACCCTATAGGAAAAATTCAACCCCCTTCCATGACTAGGGTTTCAAGCATATAAAGATATTTTAGATGGGAAGTGGGGCAGTCATGACAGAAGCTAGATTACGCAGAGACACAAGGATCCTGCAAGAAAATCACCTTACATCAAGAAGTCTGGCACGATAGGCTAGAGTCATCACAGGCCTTGTGTTGGGAAGTAAGTACTGGCTCTGCATAAAACAGGTAGCTTAACTGAACCCAACCCAACTCCTGGGGACTATCTATTTGTCCAGGAAAGAAAGGACCTTGTGGTTCAAAACAATGTGAGCCAGCCAACCCAGAAGAATTGTATTACTGAAGCCCCCCAGCCTTTATGATGTTAAACCTTCTTTCTGTGGCATGAAAATGGTAGAACAATTGGAAGAGGAAGCAGAGATTTCCAACAGGAGTGGTAGGAAGAGTAGATGTTCCCAGAGGAGTTGAGGTAAAGGACAGGACAGAACCACTATGCGGTGCCTGGGCAGACCTTTAGCAGTGTGGAACATGGTATGGGGGCCTGAGAGTAGATCAGACCGACATCAGTCAAGGGCTGAAAGCAGCAGCTAGGACATTGTCTGTGGTAACCTGCCTCCAGAAGACAAAACAAGATAGAAGCAAGCAGAAGGAATGACGTATCACCATTTGGTGACCCAGTAGACTTAGCCAAAGTGCCAAGTATCATTACCTAGGAGGCACAAATCATATTTATAATGACCTTAGGAGGTGGGTATTGTTATCTCATTTTACATATGGATTCAGGCTGGTTAATGATATGCCATGGCCTCCTGGTTAGTAAGCTGGAATGCAGACACAGTTCTGTCTGTCCCCAAGTCCATGCCTTGCTGCTCCCACACATCAGAACCATCACGTTACACCAAACACCACACTCTGAAGTCTCTCAGTGACCGTCCTCAGGATTTGTCCTATCTGGCAGGGCGTTAGCTGTGGGACTTATGGCTTCCATGGAGCCTGGGTGCAGATTCTTGCTGGAATGGCAGTTTTTCCAACTCTCATTCCATGACCCTGTAGATTATTTTAAAGGGCAAAATTTATGGTTTGCGACCAACAAAGACAAGAATAAGCACGGGGGAAAATGTCCATTTACAGCTTTGCTATAAACATTACAGTACCTGCTTTCTTTAATTTTTTTTTTTTTTAATTTTTTTTTTCAACGTTTATTTATTTTTGGGACAGAGAGAGACAGAGCATGAACGGGGGAGGGGCAGAGAGAGAGGGAGACACAGAATCGGAAACAGGCTCCAGGCTCCGAGCCATCAGCCCAGAGCCCGACGCGGGGCTCGAACTCACGGACCGCGAGATCGTGACCTGGCTGAAGTCGGACGCTTAACCGACTGCGCCACCCAGGCGCCCCGAGTACCTGCTTTCTTAATGAGAACAACATCACCCCCAAGAGGATGAAAATTGGTCTCAGGGAATGGGTAGGGGTAGTGTAACTTTTACTGTATAAAGCACAGATTCCATACAGCACATATACAGTAGATGTGTGGAGTTAAAATTTCATTGGGAAATGATAAGGGGAAAAAAGACTCATTTGGGGATAAATATGGGGGGAAAGCTCCTTTGGGGTTGGTGAGAATATTGAGTGTGTTCTGTGTGCCAGAAACATGCTCTCATTTGATTTTAATTAATCATGAATAGTAAGAACCTACGGAATGTTCAGAACATTCCCTTTTTTTTTTTTCCTGTTGTCTCCTCATTTTCAGTAACCTTCCAATGAGGCTGTCAGGCTGTGTGACTGCATGGGGACAGGAGCCACAGTTGACACTTGCAGTTTCTGAAATAGCTCAGAGCTGTGGGGTGACCTTGAGCAAGCTCTGGTGCGGCTTGGAACCTGGCCCACCAATTCACCTTGATTTATGTCTGTGTTTGGCACTGTTATGCTGACTTTTTCCTGAGGGGAGCAAGAGTGCTCTTGGGCCAAACATTGAACAGTGGTCAAACAGCCTTAAGGATGCAAGGGCAGAAAAATAGAGGGTCAAACAAACAAAACAGTTGCATAGGGAAAGACGCATACGTGGAAAGGCAGAGAGGTGGGACTTAATACCAAAGATAGGCACTGTAGGTGAAGGACTTCACACGGTCTGTCCTGAGAGGTTCACTGCAGTAAACTGGGCAAATTACCATCCCAGGGATGAGAAGGCACTGGGGCAAATACATCTGACGTGGTTCCCTGTTATGCAAAGAACTTATGAAGTGCTTAATTCCATGTGCTCTTGTGCCAGGGCCCCCATTCCACCGAATGCTAACAGAGTACCGTGTAAATGCTCCCTAGTGTTAGGATCTAATTAGAGACTTTATAATTTTAAATTTTCTTTATGTTTATTTATTTTTGAGAGAGAGAGAGAGAGAGCACATGCATGAGCCAGGAAGGGACAAAGAGATGGGGGGACAGAGGGTCTGAGGCAGGCTCTATGCTGACAGTACAGAGCCCAACAATGGAGCTCAAACCCAGGAACTGTGAGCTCATGACCTGAGCCAAAGTCGGACACTCAGCCGACTGAGCCACCCAGGTGCCCTAGATATTTCATAATTTTTAAAGGCTTCTGTTCCCCTAGTATTAGTTGAAGGAATATTTTCCCAGTATTAGTTGAATAATATTCCACAACTCAATAGAAGTCTCAATGGGAAGTTCTGTGACATTTAGTGCTGCCATTGCTAGTGTAGATGTCATTTCTAGGTTCCTTCTCTTCAGATTGTTTAATTGGCTTGTTGAAATGGATTTGTAACACATTTCTAGAAATTGCTTTAGCCATGTTCAAAATTCTCTGTTATGGTTTATGTGAGATTGCAAACTCAAATGTTTGTGGGGATCACACTGGAGACAAAGGATTGAAGCAGGCTGAATGTACGACAAGATAGAAAGTGGACTTGGGCAGACCAGAGACTTCATGGCTTGTAGGGTGTGTAGGTGGGTGGCTACCCCTCCACCCACAGAATGCAAGCCCAGGGTGCTAGATTTTCAGAGTCTTTTTCTAAAAACCCCCAAATAATTTTATGTAAAATCTCTGGGTTTTTTTCCCCCCACAATTCTTTGTTTTGAAAAAAAATTACAAAATACATATATAGAAGTGGAAAGAATAGTATAATGAATTCCTGCATTCCCTTAACTGGATTCATTAATCAGTTGTGAAAATTCTGCTTCATTTCCTTTCTGTCTCTGTCACACACACACACACACACACACACACACACACACCCCACACTTTTTTGGCTGAATCATTTCCTTAAGTATGCAGCATGAATCTGCTAGAATTCTTCTGTGTAACCACAATATGATTTCCACAATATGATTTATCATTGACTCAATACCATTATCTGGCATACAGGCTGTGCTCAAATTTCTCATATTGTTCCAATAATAGTTACGTAGCTATAACTATATAACTGTAACTATAACTATCCCTATATATTTAAATCCAGGATCTAATCAATGACCACACATTGCATTTAGTTATCATGTCTCTTTAGTCTCTCTTAATATTGGCATTTTTGAAGAGTGCAGACCAGTTTGTTAGAATGTGCTTCAACATAGATTGTCTGGCTATTTCCACTATAGGAGTGAGGATGGGTCTGTCACACTAGTTCTCAGCAGGAGAACACTAGTTCTCTACACAGTATCAGTGTGTCCCATAACTGGTGCTCTCAGCTTTGATCTCTTGGTCCTGATGGGTCTTCCATATTTCCTAACTGTAAAGAAACATCTTCTCCTTTACAGTTAATGTGTAATCTGTGGGGAGATACGCTGAGACTCTTTGACCATCTTGTGCACCAACAACTTTCACCCAGTAATCTTTGCTTGAATAGATTATAATAAGAGTTATTGTAACAGGTGATTTTCTCTTTTTTAATATTTCTTTATTTTGAGAGAGAGAGAGAGAGAGAATGAGCAGGGCACAGGCAGAGAGAGAGCAAGAGAGAATCCCAAGCAAGCTCTGTGCTGACAGAGCAGAGCCTGATGTGGGGCTCAATTTCATGAACTGTGAGATTATGACCTGAGCCTAAATCAAGAGTTGGACGCCTAACAAACTGAGCCATCCAGGTGCCCCATAAAATGATGATTTTTAACAGTTCTTTCTACATTCATTATTTAACAGTTTTTCTGCTCACAACAACAACAACAACAAAACAACCTTTCCTTCACATACTAACCCTCCCACCACCTCATACACTCTTCAGTATCACTGTGAATTTGTGGATTTTTTTTTTCTTCAGTTTGTTCCAAACCATCACTGTCATTCTTCTTTTTGATTCTCAAATTGTCACACGTTTGGCCCTGTGGGACTTTTTTTTTTTTTTTTAATTTTTTTTTCAACGTTTATTTATTTTTGGGACAGAGAGAGACAGAGCATGAACGGGGGAGGGGCAGAGAGAGAGGGAGACACAGAATCGGAAACAGGCTCCAGGCTCCGAGCCATCAGCCCAGAGCCCGACGCGGGGCTCGAACTCACGGACCGCGAGATTGTGACCTGGCTGAAGTCGGACGCTTAACCGACTGCGCCACCCAGGCGCCCCTCCCTGTGGGACTCTTTAGATCCCACTCCTCTGTCCTGAGAGATGCTACCATTCTTTGAATACTTTTTTAAAGTTTATTTATTTATTTTTTGAGAGAGGTGCCAGCACAAGTAGGGGGAGGGGCAGAGAGAGAAGAACCCCAAGAAGGCCCCATGCTGTCAGCGCAGAGCCCGACGTGGGGCTCGAACTCACGATACCATGAGATCATGACCTGAGCCAAAACCAAGAGTCGGACGCTTAACCAACTGAGCCTCTCAGCCTCCCCTCCTTGAATATTTTTTTATTGTGTGTCATAACAAAATGTACCAGGCTCATCCTGCCCCAGGTGTGGAACCAGCCATTTTTCCAAGGAGCCGTGATTCATTTCAGTATGAAATCTGACTTTAAAAATGTTGACAAGCAATTTTTTAAAATGTCGAACACCATTCAGGCCAAACAGAACACATCTGCAGGTAATGTTTGACCCACAGATTCAGTTTTGGGCCTTTGGAATGTACAGCTTTCATTATATGCAGATGTTCTCAGTAGAGACTGGCAGATCTGGCCCTTCGATGTTCATTGCTAATACATAGATAGGTATTGGGGGTTCATGGAAACTGGTTGTCAATAGTGCGGAGGACAAAGCAGGGCATTCCCTTGCCCACAGTGATAGAAACCAAACAAATTCCCCTTATCATCATCTTTCCCTATTTGTTCAACAAGTGGAGACCTGTTTAATTTGAGTTTTACAAGATAACATACTACCTGCAAATAGTAACAGGCTGTTTTGTTTGTTTATTATAAGATGTTTTGGCTTAGCTCACAATTTGTTTATACAGAAAGATTGTATTTCTGCTGTGTAGTGAACTCCTAAGTAATAAAGCTGCCGTACAAATACTTCAAGAACAAAAGTAGCAGAAATCAACAGGCTGGCTCATTACCGTCATAGAGACAGTTTATATGGAGATTAAGCACATGCCACTGTGTATCAGTCCCCTAAACGCTCCTACACACATCCTGCCTACACCTTACACTGTAGAAAATTAAAAAATATCACAGAGCGATAGGAGAAAATAAGCGATTTTAGAGTGCACATTGCTAAAAAAAAAAATGTAATTAAGCTATTACTTTCTTAGCTACTCAAATTGCTTTTATTTTCAGCAAATAAAAAATTTATAAGTAGACAGTCTGTGTTACATACAGTCATTATAGAACAGTGAAACCATACTAGGAGGTAGTACTTTTTATACAGAATGGAAAATTTTTTTAATGGGCTAGGCTTGTCTTTCATTTCATTTAAATTTTTTTACTGTTTTACTTCACCGTTTTATTTGGCAGGATTGATGTCTTAGCCACAAATTTGCTTTCACAGGCATATGTTCTTGCTAATTATTAGCCTTCTTGATTACTTAGTAACTTTAAAAGCACTGTAGTAAAAACGCTATTGGATAGAATTGCCTGGTTGAAAACTTTGAACTCGATTCCTCTTTTTGTTTAGAAAGGTGACTTTCTAAACCAGTGGAAGCTATCAACCTGTGTATAAACCAAACAAATAATTTGTTTTTAACTATCAGTACATTGCTGCTTTAATTTTTGGCTATGCCATTGTTAACTTTCATTTTGACCCCATTTGTACTATTGCTTCTTTTCTGGAACTTTTCATATACTTTATTAGTCAACAAACCAAATCGAACATCCACTGTGCACATCCTTAGACTGTGCTGGGAAGAATCCAGAAGAGATTTCATGACCAGCCTGGCATACCCTGTTCTGTCCACGTTGTCTACAGGAAACTTAAAATAAATACACATCAAGCCCCTCCCCACCTCTCCACTTGTGATCCCAGCTTTTTCAATACTTTCCTGCTTCATATGTCACACCCTTTCCTTCTCTACTCATCCCCAAAACAAAACATTAGCTAGGGTATCTACCGTGGCATTTGGAAGAAATACGAGATGAAGACAGCTTTCCTTTAGCAAAAGCATTAAAGAATGATTCCTCAGCCACACCGTGAGGGGTAAAGAATATTTTCCTCTTGGCTGGAGATGGTGGTAGTAATTAAATAGCCTTTTATTTTATTTTATTTAAAAAAAATTTTTTTATTTATTTTTGAGACAGAGAGAGACAGAGCATGAATGGGGGAGGGCAGAGAGAGAGGGAGACACAGAATCGGAAGTAGGCTTCAGGCTCTGAGCCATCAGCCCAGAGCCTGATGCGGGGCTCGAACTCATGGACTGTGAGATCGTGACCTGAGCTGAAGTCGGCCGCTTAACCGACTGAGCCACCCAGGTGCCCCTAAATAGCCTTTTAAAGAATGAAAATAGCTTTTTTTCCCCCAAAGGTGATGTATTAACTCTCTGAAACTAACTTCAAAATATTTATTTTGGTTTTATAATACAGTGAAGACACATAAATCTTTTTATTTTTTAAAATTTAATTTAATTTTACTTTTTAAAGTTTATTTTACTTATTTTGAGAGAAAGAGAAAGAGAAGGAACATGGGTAGCACAGAGAGAGGGAGAGAGACAATCCTAGGCAGGCTGTGCACAGTCAGCGCAGAGCTTGATGTGGGGCTCGAACTCACAAACCATGAGATCATGACCTGAACCAAAATCAAGAGCCAGATGCTTAACCAACTGAGACACCCAGGCACCCCTAAATCTTTTTAAAACCATTTGTATGATGAAGTAATATATGCTCATGTAAGAAAAAAACTGAAGGTATAGAAGAATGTAAAGTGAAAAGGAAATTGACTTTACCCTCTCTCTCTGGCATTACCCCAGAGGATTTCTGTGCTTGCACAAAGACATATATTTCTTTTTAAAAAATACATACAAATACTATCACATAGTATATACATTCTGTAATTTCTGTTTTACACTTAACACTGTATCTTGGACATCTTTCCAAGTCAACACATATGGATATGCTTTATTCTTTTTAACAACTGCATATTGTTTTATCATTTGAATGCAATATAAAGTCCTATAGTTTATTTAACTAATCACCTCTTAATAGACATTCAGTCAATAATGTAAACATAGAGCTCTGCAAATTTGAGAGAATATTGGGAATAGGAAGCATGATTTCCACAAGTAGTTCATTAGGAGTGATGATAGAGAGTCCAGTCCTATTTCTGCTCCTGGTTCCCAGACCCACTGGGAATTAGCCAGAGTGGATTAGCCACTGAAGACACAGCACCATGTGGGTCAGTGCAGATACCCCTGAAGGGCTGAGGTACGAATTCCATCTTCCATTAGACTGGTTAGTTGTAGTTGATGAGGTATATAGTAGAACTAGTGGATCCCATGGCCATGTGCTAACTGTCATGTCTCCTTTGCTATAAAAATGGGCCTCTTGGTCTGATGTTATGTGAATTTCCATGCCAGTAAGACAGGCATTCTCTAAGCCCTTGGATTGTGGTGTAGGAAGGAAAGGCAAAACTCGTCTCTAAAGTTAGTATTGGGGGGGAGGGGGCCTGGTTGGCTCAGTCAGTTGAATGTCCAACTTCGGCTCAGGACATGATCTTACATTTTTGGGTTCAAACCCTGCATCAGGCTCTGTGCTCACAGCTCAGAGCCTGGAGCCTGCTTTGGATTCTGTGTCTCCCTCTCTCTCTGATCCTACCTCACTTGCACTCTGTCTCTCTTTGTCTCTCAAAAAATAAAATAAAACATTAAAAACATTTTTTTTTTAAGTTAGTATCAGGGCACCTGGGTGGCTAAGTCAGTTAAGCATCGGACTTCAGCTCAGGTCATGATCTCATGGTTTGTGAGTTTGAGCCCCACTGTCAGCAAGGAGTCTGTAGCCTGCTTCAGATTCTGTCTCCCCTTCTGTCTCTGGCCCTCCCCCACTCACGCTCTGTCTCTCTCTGTCTCAAAAATAAAATAAACAAAAATAAATAAAACATTAAAGCTAGTATCAATTCCAGTGAGGACAAATCACTATCCCCTCCACATAGCAGCCGCTGTCCTTAAAGGACAGCGCACCTCTGCGCCTCAGTATCAGTCGTTGCTGCTGTCAGGTTGGGTAACTCAGTAGCAGCAGTAGCCAGATCAGCCTTGCAGAGAGGGGGCCGTGCTTTGGGGCCATGCATAACCACCATTTCTGCAGCCATGACCACTGTGTTCATGGGTCAGTTACACAGGCACTGGGGTGGCCAAGAAAGGAGCAGGCTCACCCCCACCAGAAAGACATCTGCCAGGTTTCTCAGTGAGTTTTCTGTAGTAGATGCTCTCTGGTGGGCATTAGTGTGAAGCCCAAAGATCCTCAAGCTCTGTGCTCACTCCCACAAGTGCAATTTATGCCTCTTCTCCAAATGACCTTTCAGCCTTGTCCCTTCCAGACTCTTAGTCAACTAGAAAGCTATTTGCCTCTACCCACGGGTCCATGTATATCTCAGGTCCTTTCTACCTTCATACAAAGTGAGCCATCGAGTGCACCACTTGAAGCTATGTTCAGTGGAAGGATACCCTTTCACCATTGTCCTTCAAGGCCCCTCCTGGTGGCAGTTCATTTTCAGGTAGGGCCAGCATAATGAGCTGAGCCATCTGTGAGTTGGACTTGAGGTTTTTCTCCTCCATTGCCTGGAAACTCCCATTAAACCATATGTGTACGTTGAAGGAGAGGTGACAGTACAATAAAATAGATGGCATGGGAGAATTGACCACCTCTTTTTGTCTTGCCCGTTCCCTCCAGACCTGCTTGAGCCTGATCACACATGTATCGTTGTCACAGCATAGAGTACTGCTGCTGCCTCCGTGCAATCTTATGACATGGGTCTCTGTTACCCACTTCACAGCTGGCAGCTCTGGCAGCTTTTGGGCACATAATCACTCGATGTCTCGTGGTCAGGTACTCAGTCTCCATTAGGGCTCGTGACACACCAGAGGCTAGACAGCACTAGCGTGACTGGATATACTGACTCATGTCTATGGCCACAGTGCCCTGAACACACCCGATCTTGTCTGAATGTACTGACTCATATGACCTGAGTGGTACGGTAGCTTTGATGTGCTGTAAAGTTCTATCTTGGGTCCTACTCAGTATTGGCAGCCTTCCTGATTACCTGGTAAATGAGAGCAGTATTCCCAAGAGCTAGTCCGTGGTGCACATGTTTAAGATATGCTGCCTCCCGAATCTAAAGAGATCCCCCAAGTGCAATGCCTTGTTTTAGTGGTGGGCAATACAAGGTGCAACAATTTGTCCTTTAGAGTGGATGTCTCAGCATGCCCCAGGCCTTTGGACCCCTAGAACGTTAACCCATGACATACCCGTGAACGTTTCTGCCACCCTCTGGCATTAATTGGGCATTCAGAATACTTGTCATTTCCTGCTCACCAGAAGGTCCATTTAACTTGAAGTCATGAATACGGTAGACCAGCATGATATTCTGTGGAATGTCAAGATGATCAAAGTCCCTTTAGACTCTATTGTAACACAGAGCAGAAGAGTTAACCTAGGCCTTGGGCAAAATAGTGAATGTGGACTGCTGTCTGTTCCACAATAAATGAACTGCTTTTGATCCTCCTTACTGATAGGGATTGGGAAGAATACACTTATCAGATCAATGATGAATGCATGATCTGATGAATTGCATGTCAGGTGCCAGAGACTGTGTAGATCTCTTCCAGGAGAGATACCACGTCTGGCCCAGCACCTGCATTTGGAGGTATGACTTGGTTGAGTTTATAGTAGTCTACCAGGTGAATTGAGTGGGATTATGATGCGGACTGCCACCCCTGCATCCTTTACGTCTTTGATGGTGCTAATCCATCATTTCCTTTTGGGATGTGGTTTGTTCCGATTTCCTCTTTTGGCCAGGATTGTGTTGGGGAGTGTGTGCAATTTCAAGGCCTTCTCTTTGGCCCTTTCTGCCGTATTGCCTCTTACTCCCAACTGGTTGTGAAACCAGTGTGAACGTTTGTGAACTACTAGTGTATCCATCCTTATTATGCACTTGGAAGTGGAGGAAATAACCTCAAGGGCAGAACTGTGGACCCAATAGGCCCCACTGTGAGCCATTACTCGAAGCTGGGGCCATGATAGCATTTTGGATCCACAGATGTCAGTGCCAACTCAGACTTTGCAGCTAGCCACAGCCCTTGAAAGGTCTGAGTATTTCCCTTTCCCCTGTTACTCTGGTAAACAGCCACAGATCCCTTTGGGAAAGGATTGAGAAGTACTTGTGGTGGCATTGCAGGATCCCTAGGCACGGGACTCAATCAACAGCACTTTGGTACACACCGACTTAGATCTAGAAACTGGGTGAGAAACTGTAGTCTTCCATTCTGACGGGCAACCTTCTATTTGTCATTTCTCAATTGTTTCTGGTAACACAAGTCAAGTAACACACCTGCCAGCCGCTCTTCTATTTCACGTATAAGAACACCATGGTTGGGGCGCCTGGGTGGCGCAGTCGGTTAGGCGTCCGACTTCAGCCAGGTCACGATCTCGCGGTCCGTGAGTTCGAGCCCCACGTCGGGCTCTGGGCTGATGGCTCGGAGCCTGGAGCCTGTTTCCGATTCTGTGTCTCCCTCTCTCTCTGCCCCTCGCCCGTTCATGCTCTGTCTCTCTCTGTCCCAAAAATAAATAAACGTTGAAAAAAAAAAAATTTAAAAAAAAAAAAAAAAGAACACCATGGTGAGTTTTTATCTGGGCATCAGCACAGATTTCTGGGAAACACGGCATCGGGCCTCGCTTCCCATAATGGTACCAGAGGGCCTAGTTCCATGGGAGCATCTCCAGCCATGAGAGGACGGCTGCCACTGAGCTTCTCAAAGATACCAGTGACCTCCTTCCCTGTGCCTTCTATACTGCGTTAGTGGAGGAAGGAAAGACTGTCTCCAGGTGTCCTTGTCAGGAAATAAGTCCCAAGTCACAGGACAGTGCTCCCATATCAGTGAATTTCCCTCTCCAGCCTTATATGTCACCACTGCCATGGTCGAAGGCCCCAAGATTTCTGCCGTACTTACCAGCCAGGTCTTGTAACCCTTTCAGTTATTTCCTCCTGGATCAAGAGCCACCTTGCCCTGCTTGAGCTCTGCTCCAACTGCATCCTAGTTACACAGGTCTGTGGCCCTGGGAAGAGTGGGGATAGAGTCTAAGGAGGACATGCATCATCCTCCCAAGAAGACACCTGCCTCAGTGATATTTCTGGTATTCCCACAGTCTCTGTATGAGAGGAAGTGTTTCACCTTTGGCAAAAGAGCAGAAGCTGTTTCTCCCAGCCCAGAGGGTTCAGGGCAATTTGAGAATTTAAGATTCTCAGGCTCATTACCCTAAGTGTCTCTATTCCAGATCTCAGGGCCCCTCTCTTTTCTCACCAGAGCCTTGCCTTTGGCATAAGAGGCCCGTTGAAGCTGTACATCGTCTCCTTCGTATCTCTGCTGTTCTTAAGTCCTAAGCCTGATTTTAGCACCATCTGTCCTGTGTCCGCAGGAGATAAATGTCTCTTTAAATACTACATAGAGGCCTTCTGATTCTCACAGTTTGCTGGTGGCTAGCCCAAACCTGTCATTTTCTCTTTTTTTTCCTTCAACGACCTGAAGGTGTTAACAAAAGCCAGCTCTCTCAATAACCCTGTAATTACCGTTAGCCCATACCACTCACCAGCCGCTGCTATTGTATGAGCCAACCGCACTGCCTTCAAAACCACTCCTGACAACAGCCTTACTAATTATGTTGAGGCAGTTCCCCAGGGCTTCCTCTCACCTCACTTACCACCAGCAGTGGGGTCCCTGTTGCCATCTGCCTGGTGGATGGATCCAGTTCCAGAATCCCATTCTGAAGATCCGCTAGCTACGGCCACTTCTAGTACCAACCATCTCAGCCTGTGCACCTCCTATAAAGTCAAGTCTGAGATCAGGGATTGCACGTTCGTAGTTTATTTGGGGGAAGTAATACCAGGGAGCAGGAGTAAGGGACAGGGGAGAGGGAAATGGGGAAGGAGGGAAAGCAATGAAAGAGACAACAGGGACTCAACCTGCCAGGTCTCTGTAAGGAGCCGGAGGACAGAAGAGATAAGCATATACCTACCACTTCCTGTCCCCCTTGGTCAAGGGTTCCCCCATGGAGGACTGAAGAGATAAGCATATACCTACCACTTCCTGTCCCCCTTGGTCAAGGGTTCCCCCATGGAATGTTAACTGCTGCAAGTTTGAGTCACCCACCAGCATCCTGTACCTCAGCACCCCAGAAGCCCTGGGGCAGAAGGCAAAAGATACAGAATGTAGCTGAGATGAGGGCCTATTGGATACATCCACATGAAGCTGGTTGCTGCAGCAACAGTTAAATTAAAAGGTGGGCTGACACTGACCTTGCTGTTCGAAATACTCCAGGCAGGAGTGAGACCCTTTGGAATAGTAGATCCTTCTGCCTGGAACATTTTTCTGGCCGTCTCCATGGCTTGTACCTTCTTCAGATCTTTTTTAATTTGTCACCTTTGCCCTGAAGTCTTCCCTGATCACCCTGTTTTAAATTGTACCCCCCACCATGCTACTACTGTGCCCCATACCTTCTTTCTTTCTTTCCGTAAAATTCATCACCATCCAGGGTACTCAACTATAAGCTCCCTGAGAGCAGAGATTTTTCTTAGCCATGTTAAGTATGGTAATCTCAGAGCTTACAGTAATGTCCAGCACAAAGTAGGGCTCAGCATAGGTTTTTGAGTAATAATATATAAAAATGAATATATGAAAATAGAACTTTTTCATATTTTTGGATTACTTCCTATTTTCATACATATTTTTAAAATTTTTATTACTGAAGTATAGTTGAAATACCATGTTATATTAGTTTCAGGTGCACAATGTAGTGATTCAACAATTCCATACATGACTCAGTGCTCACCATGATAAGTATAGTCACCATCTGTCACCATATAATGTTTTTACAGTCTTATTGACTGTCTTCCTTCTGCTGTAATTTTCATCCTGTGACTTATGTATTTTATAACTGGAAGTTTGTACCTCCTAATCCCCTTCACCTATTTCTCGCATCTCCCCCACCCTATTTGTATACATACATATATATATGTAAAAATATACACTAATATATAATATACAATATTATACATAAATATATATATTTAAATTATGAGTGGGGGAGGGGCAGAGGAAGAGGAAAAGAGAATCCCAAGCTCCACATGGACAGAGCAAAGCCCAATGTGGGACTTGAATGCACAAACTGTGAGATCATGACCTGAGCCACCTAGCTGTCCCAATTTTTTTTTTCAGTTTATTTATTTTTGAGAGAGAGAGCGCAGGAAAGGGGCAGAGAGAGACGGAGAAAGAGAATCCAAAGCAGGCTGTGCACTGGGATTGTAGAGCCTGACACAGGGTTTGAACCCACAAACCTGAGCAGAAACCAAGAGTCAGACATTCAACCGACTGAACCACCCAGGTGCACGTAGGTGCCCCTATTTTTATATATTTTTAATAAAATTATTCAATAGTTTCTATTTTCATATGTTTTTATAAAATCACTCAGTGACTTGCCTTCTTTATTCAACAGTACATCATTGTCATTGGGCCAATAGATAGACCCATGTTAATTTTGTTCTTTTTAACCATTACAAAGTATTCAGTATTTCATGCTTTGAATGTACCACAATTTATTTTACCATCCTCTTTAATAAAAGATGTTGGCATTGTTTTAATTTTTTGCTTTTACAAATAATGCTGCAATAAATACCCCTGTACATATATTTTTATACAATGGGCTTTTATTTATGTAAGGTATATTTCTGGAAGTGGTGTGCTGGGTAAGATAGGTGATGTGCGTGTATTTCCATAAACTTTATTTTTTAGAACAGTTTTAGATTTCCAGAAAAATTGAGATGATTATGCAGAGAGTATCTACATAAATTACTTGGAATTCCTATACATAGACTTACTTATTCTCCCCTAATCATTCATTCATTCACTCACTCATTCAATCAGTCATTTATTTATGTTAGTAGAGACTCATGGATATTTGCGTCGCTATGACATATCCCCATCAATGCAGTGTTAGTGTTTGTTTTGTCCTAGCACTTTCCTTGATGGCACTATAAGATGCCCCAGCCTCATCTTGTATTTCTCCTGCCTTACCTAGAATCATCCATTTTCTCTGAGGAACTCTGGTTCCTTCTGCTGGAGAATGAATGGTATTAGAAACCAAGACCTGGGCTCCATGTGTACTTCTTGCTGCTAGGGTGTGGTTGCTTCTAGGCTCTCTCAGCTGACAGAGCAAGGAAATATGTGTGTGTATACTAACCTGTGCGTATAGATACCTATAGTTATTCCTGTATGTAACCACCTGTATCTATACTAACCTAAAAATGAGTTCCTGCTGATGTCTCCAACTCTAACCCATGGATGGAGCAGATCATGGATTACACTAGCCTCTTCTCCTTGCTTATCATTAACCCTGTGCTAACAGGGGAAACTGGTTTTCATTATCCAGCATTCATTTACTTGTTTAATTCAGTGTATAATGTTATTAGAATTGTCAATTCCGGGGTGCCTGGGTGGCTCAGTGGGTTCAGCGCCTGACTCTTGATTTCGGCTCAGGTCATGATCTCACAGTTCATGACATGGAGCTCTGCGGTTGGCCTTTTGGCTTTGCCCTGACAGTGTGGAGCCTGCTTGGGATTCTCTCTCTCTCTCACTCCCTCTGCCCCTCCCCTACTGGCTCGCACATATGCACTCTCTCTCTCAATATAAATAAACATTAAAAAAAAACCCCAGAATTGTCGATTCCTATTCCCCTGAGAAACAACTTTATCACTAAGAGTACCTTATTGATACTTTTATGTGTAGTTCCTTTTGCCTTTAGTCTTATAGACTCTAACCACTTCCAAAGTTACTCCCCTCGCCCCCACCCCCACTGCCACTGAAGTTGTTTCATACATTAGTAATACGGGTAGATTTTTTTGTTATTAGATTCTGCATTCTAACATAGGATTCCCCAACCTCCTAAATGATTTTTTAAAATTTGCATACATTAAGGTTCACTCTTGGTGCCGTAACATTCTGTGGGTTTGGACAAATGCATAATGTCACATATCTTCCAATACAGTATCATGCAGAATAATTTTACTGACCTAAAAATCCTGTTTCACCTTGTATTTCCTCCCATGTCCCCTGAACTCCTGGCAATCACTGATCTTTTTACTGTCTCCATAGTTTTGCTTTTGCTGGAATGTCATATAATTGGAATCATACAATATGTAGTCTTTCCAGACTGGCTTATTTCACTTAATATGCATTTAAATTTTATACATGTCTTGTCATGACTTGATAGCTCATTTCTTTTTATCTCTGATGAATATCCCACTCCACTGTGGATAGAGCACAATCTTTTATCCTTTTGCCTATAGGAAGACCATTTGCTTCCAATTTATGGTGATTATAAATAAAGCCATTATAAACATTTGTGTGTTTTTAAAAAAATTTTTATTTTAGAGAAAAAGAGAGAGTGCACACACATGCATGAACTGAGGTGGGGAGGGGCAGAGGGAGAGAAAGGGAGAATCCTAAACAGGCTTCCACTCTGCATGGAGCCCCACATGGAGCTCAATCCCACGACCCTGGGATCATGACCTGAGCTGAAATGAAGAGATGGATGCTCAACCGACTGAGGCACCCGGGTCCCCCTGTGTGCAGCTTTTTATGTGACAAAAATTTTCAAATGATTTGGGTAAATACCTAGGGGTGTGACTGCTGGATCATATAGTACAACTATGTTTAGCTTTGTGAGAAATTACCAAACTGGCTTCCAAAGTGGCTGCCCCATCTTGCATTCCCACCAGCAGTGAATGAGAGTTCTCTTGCTCAGTATTGTCATCAGTATTTGGTGTCCTCAGCTGTTTTTGGATTTTAACCATTCTAATAGGTGTGTAATGGTAGCTCATTATTTTTTTATTTATTTTTAAATTTTTAAAAATATTTAAAAAAATGTTTTACATTCATTTATTTTTGAGAGAGACAGATCATGAGTGGGGGAGGGGCAGTGAGAGAGAGAGAGAAAGAGAAAGAGAGAGAGACACACACACACAGAATCCGAAGCAGTCTCCAGGTTCTGAGCAGTCAGTACAGAGCCTGACGTGGGGCTCAAACCCACAAACCGTGAGATCATGACCTGAGCCAAAGTCAGACGCTCAATGGACTGAGCCACCCAGGCGCCCCAATGTTTATTTATTTTTGAGAGAGAGAGAGAGAGAGAGAGACAGAGTGTGAGTGGGGGGAGGGGCAGAGAGAGAGGGAGACACAGAATCTGAAGCAGCCTCCAGGCTCCAAGCTGTCAGCACAGAACCCAACACAGGGCTCAATCTCATGGACCTTGAGATCATGACCTGAGCTGAAGTTGGATGCTTAACCCACTGAGCCACCCAGGCACTCTGGTGTCTCATTATTTTTGTAATTTGCAATTCCCCAGTGAAAAAATATGTTGATCATCTTTTCATATGCTTATTTCCCATCTGTATCTCTTCTTTGGTGAGGTATCTGCTCAGATCTTTTGCCCATGTGTTTTGGGTATATTGTTTTTTTTTTGTTTGTTTTTTTTTTTTTTAATTTTTTTTTTTCAACGTTTATTTATTTTTGGGACAGAGAGAGACAGAGCATGAACGGGGGAGGGACAGAGAGAGAGGGAGACACAGAATCGGAAACAGGCTCCAGGCTCTGAGCCATCAGCCCAGAGCCTGACGCGGGGCTCGAACTCACGGACTGCGAGATCGTGACCTGGCTGAAGTCGGACGCTTAACCGACTGCGCCACCCAGGCACCCCAGGGGTATATTGTTTTAATAAATACTGCTAGTAACTTTTCCAAAAAGTCTAACCAACCAAGTATGAGAAGATCTGTTTCCCTATATCCTTGGAAGCACTGGATGTTAGGAGTTTGTGAAATGTTTACCTGTTAGGAAACTGAGTTGTCTTACCTTGTTGTTCTGATTTGCCTTTCTCTGACTACTAGTGAGATTGAGTATCTTTCCATGTCTCTTGGATCATTTGTATTTCCTCTTCTGTGTATTACCTACTTATATCTTTTGCCCATTTCCCCGCATAGGTTTCTTTTTCTTCATAATACACGAAGTATCTTTGTAATAGAAGGGCTATCACCCTTTATTTGTCATGACACACATTTCCCTGCCAATTATGTGTCTTTTGACATCGTCTCGAGTGTTTTTGTTTTTTGTTTTTGTTTTTGTTTATTGTGGTAAGTTACACAGAACATAAATTTTACCATTTTAACCATTTTTAAGTGTCTAGTCCAGTGATGTTAGGGCGTTCACAGTGGCATGCAGCCATCACCACTGTCATCTCCAGAACTTTTGCCATCTTCCTAACATTATTTTATTCTCCTGTAGCCAAACTTACCTATTTTTCATTTTTTCTTCTAGATTGTTTTTTCAGGATGCTTTCTTCCATTCTAAAGTCATAGGAAGTTTCTCCTAAAATTTTTTCTAGTATTTCTAGTATCTCATACCAAAATTTTTAACATATCCGAAAGTTATTCTTATATATAGGGTGGTAAGGTATGATTTTAATTTTCCTAAGGAGTAGCCAGTTTTCCCAGAATCATTTTTAAATAAAGTACATTTTTTTCAACTGTAGTGAAGTACTGCCTTGGTCATATGTTAATTTCCCTTCAATACTTGGATCTAATTCTAGATCCTGTACTTCTTCTGTTTGTTCATTTCTTAGTCAATAGCCTACTGGCCTGTTAATGCTGCTGCTGCTGCTGGTAATGATTATAGGCACTTTTTAAAAGTTTTTTTTTTTTTTTTAAGTTTGATTTATTTTGAGAGAGAAAGAGGGAGTGCGAGTGAGCACATGTGGGAGGGACAGAGAGGGAATCCCAAGCACACTCCCCACTGTCGGCGCAGAGCCTTGTGTGAGGCTCGAACTCACAAAACACGAGATCATGACCTGAGCCAAAATCAAGATTCGGACACTCAACTGACTGAGATACCCAAGTGCCCCTATAGGCACTACATTGAAAATTTTGCCATCTGGTAGAGCAAGTTGCCCCATTTTTCCTTTGTGGTTAAAAAAATTTTTTTTGTTAATGTTTATTTTTGAGAGAAAGAGAGAGAGAGAGAGACATCATGAGTTGGGGAGGGGCAGAGAGAGAGGGAGACACAGAATCTGAGGCAGGCTCCAGGCTCTGAGCTGTCAGCAGAGAGCCTGACATGGGGCTTGAACCCATGAATCATGAGATCATGACCTGAGCCAAAGTCAGATGCTTAACCAACTGAGCCATCCTGGTTCCCCTCCTTGGTGGTTTTAAAAGTTACAGTTCTGTATGAAGGTAAAAGGCATTTTATCTAGTTCAAAAACATTTTTTTTTAATTCTGATTTGAACTGCCTTATATCTACATATTAGTTTTAGAACACCTTTTTATGATACCCATTCTTGAGTGGTATCATTTTATTAGGACCATACCTGTGCTTCCAAAGTTCTTAAATGGGGTTAAGGTGAAGTTTAAAGCTTTCTTTTTGAATCAAAAGCAAATTGAGTACTGCTGCTATTAACTCTTGCCTTGTGATTTATTTGAGAGCATTCATCTCAGAAAGAAGAACGGGAGGAAATATGAAGAATTTGATTTTTCTCAGCTTCTTAGTTGGACAAGCTCTAAACCTTGCTGGATCTCAAGTGGTTGACAGTGTTATAATATGCTGATCTGGGAATCCTTGGGAAGTACTCAAGGCTAATTATTATAAAGGAGAGGGGGGCATCACTTTTCTCCATTCTGTGTGAACATTAACTGATGGAAGATCCCTGCAAAGACTTAGAGTCAAGTTCAAGAAGTGTAAAGGCCTATAAAAACATATTACTAAGATAGCTCCCACTTTCTCCAATTTAATCTCTCATTATTTACCACAGTTGTGGGAGAAGAATGCTTTAGAAAGGAAAACAGGATATGATCCTTGAGAAAATGACAAAATCCTTTTTGTCTAAAGCAAAGACAGGATAAATATTCCCCCTCTCCCCACAAAGAATGAGAATCCTTGACAGTTGAAGGAAAGGAGAACCCACAGATGTAACATGTACTGGTCAGTCCAGAAACATGCAGCCATTATTGAGGGCTCCCTAGGGTGGAGGTCATACACTGACTACCTGCCGGGGCCAGACACGTGTGAGAGCAACGCTTGACTTCTGCAAATAAATACATTTTTCCTTATTTGCCTTGAAATATGCAGCCATTTCTGTTGCTTGTCCGTTTTCCCACTTTTGATAGAAACATGGGTACATTAAATATCTCCCTTTTAACTCATGTAAGAAAATCAATGATGTAAGAGTGATGAGAAAGGACTACTTTCACTTGGTCTTAGTGTCGGGGAGTGGTAGGGATGGGTGGGGACTGTGGGGAACTGAAGCCCACAGGCCTTATCTACAGTGAACAGCTGCCTCCCGGCCCCAGCTCACTGATGCCACGGATACTGCAGGCCCAGTTGTGCTAGATCAGCATCATTTTCCAGAGGATCCTGGTAACCAGGGTTTTGAAGTAACATCTCCTGATCTGAAATGTTGGCAACTAGCACAAAATGCTTCACAGTGCTGGGGCACCTGGGTGGCTTAGTTGGTTCAGTGTCCAACTTCAGCTCAGGTCATGATCTTATCGTTCGTGGGTTCGAGCCCCATATTGAGTTCTGCGCTGGCAGTGTGGAGCCTGCTTGGGATTCTCCCTCTGTCTCCCTCTCTCTCTCTGCCCCTCCCCTGCTTGCATGCATGTGCATGCATTCTCTCTCAAAATAAATAAATAAAACTTAAAAAAAAAAAAAAAGACCACCCCTGAGGTTTTGACTTCATACACTCATAAATAGGAAGCAATTAGAACTAAAAGAGCCCTGAACTACATCTTGGTAGTAGATATGGCAGTTGAACCTGTTTTATTAAGATTATTTGTATGTATAAATAACCATGCCGAATAAGCCTATGAACAGTCCATCCGTCATGTTGCCTACTTCTCATCTAATTCCTCTGCATGTCTCTGAAGAAGCGCATTCAGTATTGAAGCAGAAGTACTCGAACCTTTGTGAACACAAACATTCACAATATTGGGGCTGTCATTGAACCCTCCAGGTTACCAACTGCAAACGGGTTTCAGGATTAGAGAGGTCCCCCTGAGTTCTGCTCCTGGGGTCAGGGGAAGTCAGCAAAGAGGGGTAAGGTTCTTTGAGAAGCTAAATCCATACAACCTTGCTTCTGGTCTCAGCCCAGCACTGACACAGCTTCCGGGGAGGTCACACGGCCCAGCCTGCCTGGGGAAGCCTGCAGGAAGCCTCTCAGGCCTCTCCCCACTCCACCTTACAACAGCCTCCATCACCGCCGACCACTTCTTCCTTCCATGATATGCCCATCCCTCTGCTGTCTTCTCTCTTATCTTGGGAGGTCTTCTTCCCTTTCTTCTTGCTTCCTCCTCAGCCACCACACATCTAGTGCTGAGGTTCTGTGGGCCTCTTCCTTTCTCACCTGCTCTTCTAAGAAATTGCATCTACCCATGGCTTCCCTTACCTTCCTGCTGACTCCCTAGCTTTTATCTTCAGCTCCAACTCCAGCCAACCTGACAACTCTACTTTGATATCTCAGAGTCCCCACCAACCTGCCCAAAACAGCAGTTTCTTCCCCTTAAAACCTGCTCCTCCTCTCTGTGACAGCACCACCATCTGCCCCGTTATACAAAACTTTGGTCCTTCTTAACAGCTCCCTCTCCCTTGTCCCTCACCTCCAGCCCATCACCTCATCCTGAATATTCTAATACCAAACAGTGCCTTTCTCACCATCTCCCTGCCTCTGCCCGGTCCAAGCTGTCATCATCTCTCAGCTGACAACAGGCTCGTCACTGGTCTCCTTTCACCATATTGCCTCCTCCAAGCCATTCTGTATCTAACCACTATAGTGAGCTTTAAAAAACCCACATGGTATTATTATATTACATCTTGCTAAAACTCCTTCCAGTAACTTTCCATCACACTTAGGATAAAGTATAAATTTCTTGGCATGGCCCTCAAGGTCGTACAGGACTCCGCTTCTGACTGTCAAACTGGCCTTGGTTCCATGCACTTGACCCTCAAGCCACACTGTCTTTCAGTTCTGTAAGTGGCCTAATCCCCTTCTGGCCAGGGCCAGTCCTCTGCCTGGAAACCTGCCTCTACCACCCCTCCTGACTTTGGTCTGGTCAGACCTTTCCCTCCCTCCAGGACTCAGCTCAAGGCCACTTACTCAGGGACAGTTTCTCTGAGGTAGCCTAATCCCTTGTATATGTGGAGCTCTTTGTGACACTTCTTTGTTTAATGCCTGAGTCTCCTGTCCCCTTTGACCTGTGTGTCTCTAGTGCTTAGAACAGTGTCTGAGACGAAGCAGGTGCTCTGTGGATCTTTGTTGAATAAATGAACACAGCCAGGACAGGGAATGATTTTAAAATACCTGCTGCTGGGGCACCTGGGTGGCTCAGTCGGTTAAGCGGCCAACTTCGGCTCAGGTCATGATCTCGCGGTCCGTGAGTTTGAGCCCCGCGTCGGGCTCTGTGCTGACAGTTCAGAGCCTGGAGCCTGTTTCGGATTCTGTGTCTCCCTCTCTCTCTGACCCTCCCCTGTTCATGCTCTGTCTCTCTGTCTCAAATATAAATAAACGTTAAAAAAAATTTTTAAAAAATAAAAATAAAAAAATAAAATACCTGCTGCTCTGGAAATGTTTTCTGATCACCCAGAATCCTGGCAACCTAGAGACCATTAATAATTTAGTTTAAAGTATTTAATATTTAAAAGTCCCAGTCAGAATTTAGTCTTAGCGATCAATTTTTCTAAATTAAACTTGTTCTTAAAATAAGTGGAGAAACAATTTATTACCCATTTTCAGTTATATGCAGATTATCTCGTGGGGGGAGTTAGGAGAGACAGGTGGTTTAAAAGCCATATGACCTGTCTTGCTAGAAGCAATTTGATGATATATATCACAAATCTTAAATGTCTAAGTCCCTATCTGTTTGTCTATCTATATCTATAGATAAATTTATATGTAGCTATCTATATATAACTATAGATCTATATATATAGCTGGCCAACGTATGGTAAAAAGTACTCCCATGCTCCTGACCTAGGTGTAAATATCTGTGATCCTTTTGGAAAGCAATTTGGCCGTCTCTAGAGCCATAAAGCTGTATTTTTGGTGCTCTAGATAGTGTCTACCTAACTTCCTCAAGATCTTCCCTGGACCACCCACCATCCGCAAACTAGGCACCCTTGCCTTGCTTTTGGTCGCATTTATCATAGCTGTAATTACTTGTTCAGTATCTCCCTTCCCTCTTAGATTCTAGGCTCTTGGAGGGTAGGGGCATGACTCACTTTGTCTCTATGTCCTTAAGACTTTATCTCATGCACACTAAAATCAATAAGTAGATGTTGAATACTCTGAGTAGAGAAAATCATCCTACGTAAAAATAGATTTAACTCCAAATAATAATATCAGCAGTTACCCTTCATGAAGAGGCTACTGTACTCAACTGACACTGTTGAGTGCTCCTTGTGTGGCATTATCACAGCAACCCTTGAGCTTCCTGCTCTCACTGATGGAGGTTGAGGCCTGAAGTGAATGTATTCAAAGTTAAGGTCAACCAGTGAGTAATTTGTTCACCAAAACCTTACTCACAACAGCCACAAGTTGGAAAGAATCTACGTGTTATCTGAAGAGACTATCTTACAGTTACTAGGGTTTTGGCTTTGCAAAGGTGTATAGTAATAGAAAGACGGGTGTAGTCTATGTTTGGTCCCCCTTGGTTCAGTGGATACTGTTGTAACAGTGCCCTTCACCTCTCACGGGGTACCCACGCTTGGGCTCCAGCACTACAGTGCCTGGTTGGTGCCCACTAGGTGCATCACAGGGTTTGGGGGGAGGAAGCCAGACAGAGAAAGTGACATCCGGATGAAGGGAGTGTTCCAGAGAGAGAGCCAGGTGAGCAGGTCCTGAGAGGAAAGGGAGCACCAGCCTTCAAGGAAGTGAGTGATGTTCAGGGCCTTTGGGGGGAAGTTATGAGAGATGAGGCTGGAGACATAAGAGAAGCCAAACTGAGAGGACCTTTGGGGTTTATCCTGAGGTAGCAGCACCCTGCCACAATCCCTGCAGATGTGCACATGACAAGGTGGGGGCACCAGTCTTGGTATCCAGAGAAGGTCTGGGTATTCATTTGGGTACAATTGATCTATCTGTACTTGTGCTTCAAAGGCTGGCTGGAGATATAAATGAGGACTGTATATCGAACATGGAAAATTAAAAGAATCTAAGATTTGAAGTCTGGACCTGTGGACAGCGATTTTTCAGAGCCTGAAAGAAAACCCCTGCTTTATGCTAATTATGTCGTAATGCTACTGTTTCGGCCCTTTGAGCTGATTGTTTGCTGTTTGAGACATCTAAGTCCGTGCAGTTGTTTTTTTTTTTAGTTCAAGACAGTAGTCAGATCTGCCCTACTCTGTCTGGAAAATGTTAGTTCAGGCTAAACATTTCCAGGTATGTTAACATAAATAAGAGATTTTATAGTTTGTAGGGCCCCCTGTTCTAAGGCCCACCTGGGACTAATGGCCCTTAGAGTATCGTGGCTTTGTTTTACCAAGTGTAATATCTACGGGAAGAATTTCATATCTTGAAGATGGTTACAGAGGGATTTTACAAAGAAAGCGAGAAAATACCTGTCTTGTTTAGTATTTCCCTTGCTGGCTGCTTCTCTTCTCACTGCGCGTACAAATATCGCATGCAGTTCAAGATCTTCACTTTTTCTCCTTCTACCTTTTTTACCTTTTATGAAGTATCTGCTCATCCGTGATTAATACCTCTGGCTACCTCTTGAATCACCTGGAGAATTTTGAGAGAAAACAAGATGCTTGGCCCCTAAGACCAATTCAGTGTCTCTGGGCATGGGGCCTACACATCTGTGGTTTCAAAAGTCCCCCTGTGAGCTGGTACAGGTTCTCCATTGCGGCATAAACTTAGTAGTTTCAAGCAAGAGTGATGTTTTATTTCTCACAATTCTGTGGCTTGGGGAAGGGTTCCTTCAGTCGGTCTTGCCCGGTTCACTCAGGCAGCTGAATTTAAGTTGGCGGCGGCTGGGGAATGAGCTCAGCGAGGACACCTGGGCCTCTCTGCCTGAGGTACTTCATCCCGGGCTTCTTCAGGGCTGAGCCTTGTGCTTTGTTTTCTTGGACTTCTAGAATGAAGCGGCAGTAGTGTCCCCTGGCTTCTAGGACAGGCCTTAGGAAGCCTTATGGCTCCTTCTTTTGTTTCTTAGACCAGTGCCTGGAGGCCTTCATGTCCTGAAGAAAGTTAATCACTGTGTTTCCCTTCACAATTATTAGTTTGCCTAGCTGTAGTGCTTCAGATAGGATTATGGACAGAAGCGTCCAGGAAGCTAAGTGCAAGGTTTATCTTTGGCAACACAACATTGATTCCCCATTTTTTTTTTCCTCTACATGCGCACCTTCAGGCACATCATTTTTCTGTCTTAAAATGTTTCATCAAGCTAGGAAACATGATTTACTCCTTCTTTCACAAATAATTATCAAATGTCTATTATGCTTAACCGACTGAGCCACCCAGGCACCCCCCATCTATTATGTGCGAAGCCCTGGGCTGGGAGTACAGCCACATCGTTTTGAGGCAACAGGAGAATCCTGAGGTCATGATTCTTCTTTTCATGGAATATTGTATCTATTGACAGCAGAGGATGTTAAACAATCAAATGAATGATCTTAGTAATTCCAAAGGATTGCCAAGGAGACATAGTTCAGGGGGGCTAGGAGACATACAGGGACACTGAACCAGCCTGGGGAGGTCCAAAGACACCTCTTTAGGAAGGGACATTTGATCCTCATCTGAAGATGAACTTGCATTAACTAAATATCGCCCCCTCTTTTTCATTCTCCGTTCTTTTCTGGCCTTCCCATCTCTCTCTTTGCCTTCACCAACCACCTAGGTTATGCTGTAATCATTTTTTTTATAACTTTGTTTTTATTTTTAATTTCTTTTTAATGTTTATTTTTGAGAGAGAGAGTGCACAAGTGGAGGAGGAGCTGAGAGAGAGCTGGGGATAGAGGATCTGAAGCAGGCTCCTCACGGACAGCACAGAGCCTGACGTGGGGCTTGAACTCACGAACCCTGAGATCATGACCTGAGCCAAAGTCAGAGGCTTA
The DNA here is from genome assembly GCF_028749965.1 of Puma concolor. Classification (NCBI taxonomy): domain Eukaryota; kingdom Metazoa; phylum Chordata; class Mammalia; order Carnivora; family Felidae; genus Puma; species Puma concolor. The sequence goes on from NC_141672.1 coordinate 50,468,971, forward strand.
ACCGACTGAGCCACCCAGGTGCCCTTATGCTGTAATTATTTACAAGCCGCTGACAAACAGCTCCTCGAGAGAAGTAAGATCATACTGTTTACAGCCTCCTTCAGTCCAAGACAAGAAAGTTCCCAAAGGACAAACGGCTCTCTTTTAATTGGATCCAAGTTGGAGAAAGCGGTCTTTCACGGCCCCAGCTTAGCACCTTGCTTTTTGTGTTTTCAGCAACTCAAGCATCCCAACCTGGTTAACCTTATCGAAGTCTTCAGAAGGAAGCGGAAGCTTCACCTGGTGTTTGAGTACTGCGACCACACCGTTCTCCATGAGTTGGACAGACACCAAAGAGGGTGAGTGATCCATCCCTTACAAATGAAACACGGCACCACACGCCAGGATTCGTGAAGGAAAATTAGCAATGGCCTCTTTTGCAGATCGGGCAAGAACAGGTTTACTCCGCTGCTGGGCCTGACAGCAGAAGAGTTACTGAAAAGGCTGGGAAGCGGGTCATAACTAATTGTTTTCATGAAGAAAGCAGCAGCATTATTAGGTTGAACTTCATTTCTTTGTTATACTATCTGTGCATAGAAGCCCTCTTGGTCTCTAAGAAAGAAAAGGAAGATTACTGGTTAGTCGTGCCTGACTAGAGAGGTGTAAGGACTCAGAGATTGAAGGCAAGAGTCCAAAGACGACGGCCAATAGGAGGCTTAAGGCGAAAACAAACGTAACACTTCAGCTGAAGCGATCTGGGAGTCTGGTCTGCTGTCTTGGTCAGGAATTCTTTGGTTACAGGTGGCAAGAACCCACTTAAGGCAAGTGTAGGTGAAAAAGGAATGTTGGGGTGGCTGTGGCCGGGAAGGATGGCATGACTTGGGGGCTCTGGTGACCTTATCACACACCCCTTTCTGGCATGGGCAGCTGCTTTGTGTGCACTACAGGAAGGCTTGGTGAGCAGACAGAGCTTTTGTTTGAAAAAAGAAAACAAACACACACAAAAGTGTGTGTGTCCCTTCCTCTGGTTGACAGTAGCCTCTTGCCAGAGTAAGCGGAGTGCAGGCTGGACTTGGGCACCCACCCACTCCTCAACTGGATGCTTAAAGCACCGTCAGTGGTACATTTTCTCTCTCTCCCAACTCTTCTCTGTGCTGGCTTCACTCTGCCTTGCAGAGGAGTCTTATAAGGTGGCTTTGGGAGAGTATGTGTCAATGGTATGCGATAGAAGGGGAAAATACGAAATAGGAAGCATTGCCACGGGCTTTTATCAACCTATGTAGCTATTCTAGAGGAAAGAAAGTTCTAGAAGAAGGTAGCATCTGCATATAAAGTCATTGGAAGACTCTGCTTCGGTTCAAGTGATGGAGCTAACCTGGAGGCTAATCACTGTGGCCAGATGGAGAGGGTAGAATGTTTAGCAGGCCTGGAAGATAGGATTCAACGTGGATCCAAGAAGACTTCCTGGAGGAGGTGGCCTTTGAGTTGAATAGTGAGAGACTTAAAACATGTGAGCAGGGAAGGATAGCCCATCCCCTCCTTTTGCTGTGCTCCCGGGAGCCCAGCTTTGGCTGAGGACAATATGCAGAGTGGCCTCATGTATCAGAATGGTGGACTGGTGCCCCATCCCTGCTCACAATCACACCCGTGACTGGAGCCTGTGGCTCTCTCAACAATGCTTTCAAACCCCGGCCAAGTGTTTGCTCTTTGCCACGTGGTGGTAGTTATGTGATCAGCCATGATATCCAGACAAATAGGATTAAAGCAGCTTGTGGTTTGTGAGTGACCATGGCATAGGCTTTTCGTGTTAATTTACACAGCCAGAGAGAGCCCAGAGAACAGACACTTCTCTTCAGAAAGTCATTGATACAGAGAAATTATGTGTTCAAGGGAGGAAAACTGTTAGTATGTTGATATTTGCTCTTTTGATAGCTTGCAACTGACATTTCAGTTAAACCTATTGGTATAAATTACTCCTGGCTATGTGCTACTAGGGAGATGTTGCAGGGAGCTTGATGAATCATGTTAGGTTGAGTCACTTAGAAACACTGATCAGTGGGGGGCTGAAAGCAGTTGGGAGTCAATTCTTTTTTTGGCATATAGTTTGAGCAGAAGAAAAAAGGACAGGACAAGGAGCGATTAGAGTTTGGAAGCAGATTTTTTTTTTTTAACTCCACTGGCTAAAATATGTTATGTATGTTCCAGGAAATAGAAAGTGCTTTAATATGGAGGTGGGTAAGGGAAGGACCAGTAGATACATGTGAGTTTAAGTACAAGCAACATTTCCAAATGATGATGTGCTGTGGTTTGTTAAATAGAAGATTGACCGAAGGAATGCTGATAAATGAGCAAACTTGAAAAATAAGATTTATTCTAAACCAAATTATATTCATTTATTTTGAAGTTTAAGGATTTTTTTTTTTGTTTTTAAAAATAGAAGTTACTTTCCATTGTACTGAATAGTTGACAATTCTCCAATCTATTTTAAATGCTATTTCAAATTTTTGCTTGTCATCATTAAGGAGTAAATGTCGTTAAACTGCATCAACCAAAGATTTTGAAATTCATAGGAAACCTTTTGTTTTTCAACTTAGAAATTTGTCATATTATAAAATAGCACTTTATAAGTACATCCCCCGTAAAAGTGGGTCAACATCACATGCGTGACCTTTGGCAAGTTGCTTCCAGGTGTTCTCACCTGTGAAAATGAGAGTTTAGGACCAGGTGAAGTTTAAGGGGACTCTCAGGTCTAAAGTGCTATGAATTGTTGATCTAATACCGTAGAGGTCAGAAGACCGCAGGTCTCCTTCAACATCATGTTTAATCTGTTGGATAATATCAACAAAGGATAGCATGCGAATGCCGGTATTTTCCTGGTGTCAGGTGGGGCCCTCCTTCGGTTTGTACGCTCACTCCAGAATGTCCCGTGATCACCATTTTGTATTTCTAAGTACAAATTTCTGAAATACAAAGTGGATCTTACCAGTCCTCTTTATAAAACCCTGTAATAGCTCCCCAAAGCTTACTGATGTGGTCCTAGCACAGGACACCAGGTTTCACAGCCCCATTTCTCCCCAGATTGCCACATAAAACGTGACACTGCCCCACGGAATCATTTCCATTCTGAGCCTCGTTCAGTAGGACAGTTGCTTTCTCAGTCTGCACTGCCCTACCTTCTCTACTCTGCCTACACACCCCTGCCTGTCCTTCAGATATGGCTCAAATATGACCTCCTGTGTGGTAACTATTTTAGCTGACGGTGAGAAGAGTCAGGAGTTCCTTTCTTTGGTATCCATAGTATCTTCTGGGATTATTTCTATTACAGACTCCATTTGCACAGTAAATTGTAACAATATTCAAGGGCAAGAGCTGTGCCTTCCTCCCCTGTGTATCCCCAGTATCTTGTACCTTAATTCTTGGCACTTGGTATATCCCTAATACTTGTTGTGGGATGACCAAGTTAGCAGACCAATAAACTGATACTTACAAAATGATTTTGAAGAAGGGTAATAATAACAGTGTTTCAATTATTTTTCACTTTAAGATAGTTACTTTGACTAAAACTTCTAAAATCTGGGGAGCCTGGCTCGCTTAGTTGGTAGAGCATGTGACTCTTGATCTCAGGGTAACGAGTTCAAGTCCCACTTTGGGCGTGGCGCCTACCTAAAAAAATAAATAAAATTCTAAAACCTAATGTTGTGAAAGGAAATGATCAGTACACTGCTGGAGCAGCCTGTCCAGAGGGCAGTTTGGCGCATTGTGTATTAACAGCTTTAGAGACAAATCTTAGACCAAGCAATTCTACTTCTAATAATTTATCATAAGAAAATAATTGAGTATATGCACAAAGGTTTAGTTATACAAGTGTTTATTATTAAAGGATTTTCTGTGTTTTTTTTTAATTTAAAAAAAATTTTTAAGTAAGCTCTACACCTACTGTGGGGCTTGAACTCATGACCCTGAGATCAAGAGTTGCACTCTTTACCACCTGAGCCAGCCAAGTGCCCCGTTAAAGGATTTTTTTATAGTGTAAACATTGGAAACAACTGAAATGTCCAATAATAGATGGCTGGTTAAGTAAACTATGGTATGTCTTTACAATGAAATACAGTGGGGCCACTAAGAATCATGCTTATAGATAAAACATACATTGAAATAGGGGCGCCTGGGTGGCTCAGTCGTTTGAGTGTCTGACTTCAGCTCAGGTCATGATCTCACCATTCATGGGTTCGAGCCTCATATTGGGCTCTGTGCTGACAGCTCAGAGCCTGGAACCTGCTTTGTATTCTGTGTCTCCCTCTGTCTCTGTCCGTCCCCCACTTGCACTCTGTCTCTGTCTCTCAGAAATAAATAAATGTTAAAAAAAAAAAAAACCCAAACACTGAAATAGAAAAATGTTCATGAGTAATTGCAAAATGAAGAAAAATGCTATAATAAAAATACATAATTTCTTTTCATAGAATTCATATATAGATAGAAAAAAAGAAAAATAATTAATACACTTAATATTTTAATAGTGATACCTTGAATTATGATTGTTATAGTTTTCATTTTATTTTTTAATGTTTATTTATTTTTGAGAGAGAGAGTACAAGTGGGGGAGGTGCAGAGAGAGAGGGGGACAGAGGATCCCAAGCTGGCTCTGCGCTGATAGCAGAGAGCCTGACATGGGGCTCGAACCCACAAACCATGAGATCATGACCTGAGCTGAAATCAGATGCTCAACTGACTGAGCCACCCAGGCGCCCCTATTTATGTTTTTTAAAATACTTCCCCCATGTTGCATGTATCACTGTGGTTACATTTTAATCATTAAAAATAATTCCTGACAAATAAAACTCAAAAGACCTGTCTCTACTTTGAATCTGAAATGGACACTAATCCATTGCCTCATTATCATGTTTGTAACTTCTTGTACTCCTTTGGAAAGCTTTTGGAAAAGATTCAAATTCATGTTGCTACTAACAAGCAAGTTTGTGCACAAGACATGTATCCTGCTACAGTGACATAAATATGTATCCATTATAATTTCCAGTGTGGTGCTTATGTTTTTTATATTTGCCCTCAAACAAACATATTACCATTCCTTATCTTCTGAAGAACTTAATATACTTATTCTTAAACTGTTGGTCTGTCCTTGGTCAAAGTTTGGTAAGTGACTAGTTTCTGGATTCCCTCCTCATTTTTCTATCCCTCTGTAAGTGCAGCCAGACATAATACTTCTTTCCCATTACCACTGGTTCTGCCTCTGACTCTGATGGAGTTTGTTCAAAGAACATCTGGTGGGGGAAGGTTATTACTGCAAGTTTTCAGTTTCTGGCAATGGAATTCCACAACTTTTATAAAACACTAAAACTCTTTATTTTTAGATTAAAAGTGATACATTGTTTGTTGAAATAATGTTTCAAGCAACACAGAAACATAGAAATAAAATTAACAGGTTGAGAAATAGTTTTCTAATTATTTTTCTATGTATATCCATATTTAAATAGATTGTAGGGGCGCCTGGGTGGCGCAGTCAGTTAAGCGTCCGACTTCAGCCAGGTCACGATCTCGCGGTCCGTGAGTTCGAGCCCCGCGTCGGGCTCTGGGCTGATGGCTCGGAGCCTGGAGCCTGTTTCCGATTCTGTGTCTCCCTCTCTCTCTGTCCCTCCCCCGTTCATGCTCTGTCTCTCTCTGTCCCAAAAATAAATAAACGTTGAAAAAAAAATAGATAAAATGGACTGATTATATATGTTTTATAACTTGCATTGTTTTATAATTGCATCCCCTAATTTGGAGATGGATGCAAAGAAGCTAGCCCAGGCTAGTAGTCATACTGCCTACTTTCCCTCATCCCAATCCTTAGCCTGCCAAACACCATTCTGATTATAACTTGACTTTGTTTATGGAATTGCATACAAGAAAAGTATAGCCTGGTACTCAAAATTTGAACATGGATGTAGACTCTTCCAAAGCATCTGTTTGTTAAATATGTTCATATTTATTTGAGATGGTATAAGGCAGAGGGCATGGTGGTGACAACCCTCAACATGCCTGGCTCTTGAGTCAGCTATTCCAATCTGGACAAGTTGTTTTCCATGCCTGGAATGCCGTTATCATAGAACATCTCCCTTCACTATCCTCCAGGAGATTCCTGTTGCTTCCTTCTTGTGTGTCAGGCATCCAGTTTTCTCTGTTTCAAGTAATCTTTTATAGTCTACTTCTTTGGGTGGGGTGCTTCCTCCAGGGACTCCCTGAGAAACGGTGTATGAGAGGTCTAAAAAAGAGATTTGGGGGGCGCCTGGGTGGCTCAGTCAGTTGGGTGTCCAACTTCGGCTCAGGTCATGGTCTCACCACTTGTGAGTTCAAGCCCTCTGTCAGGCTGTGTGCTGACAGCTCAGAGCCTGGAGCCTGCTTCCCTTTTTGTGTCTCCCTCTCTCTTTCTGCCCTTCTCCTGCTCACACTCTGTCTTTTTCTCTCAAAAATAAACAAACATTAAAAAAATAATAAAAATAAAAAAGAGATTGAAGTCTTGCCTTTGTACTTTAAAAATTCTTTCACACAGTTGATTGGTATTTTGTGTGAATATAGATTTGTATGTTTGTTTTTTTAGAAAATAATAGTCCTTCAAAAAATTTTTTTGATATTTATTTATTTTTGAGACAGAGTATGAGCAGGGAGGGGGAGAGAGAGAGGGAGAGAGAGAATCCCAGGCAGTTTCCACGCTCAACGCAGGGCCTGATGCAGGGCTGACCTCACAAGGTTATGACCTGAACTGAGATCAAGAGTCGGACACTTAACTGCCTGAGCCACCCAGGCTGCCCTTGAAAGCATTTTTGAAGTGCCCTCTATCTTCCAGTGTTAAGAAGTCTGTTGCCATTCTATTTTCTGCTCCTTTGTGAAGTCCGTTTCTTTTTTTATTTCCAGAAGCTTCCTCTCTTTGTTCACAGAATTCTGCATTATGAAAATCATGGGCCTTGCTTTTTACCCCTTATGCTGGCACTTGGTGGGCTCCTTTTGTCTGAGAAAGAAAATTTGAATTGTTTTATTACTGATTTACTATCCTTTGTTTTCTGTATTTTCTTGTTCTGGGCCTTTTGTTATTTGGATTCTGGACTCTAATTGGTCCTTTTGCTTTTTTTATAGTGTCTTTTTCTTGTTTCGTGGATGCAACAGCTTTCCTTTTGTCTATTAATGTTTTTCTTTTTTCTTTTTCTTTTCTTTAAAAATTTTTAATGTTTTATTTATTTTTGAGAGAGAGAGAGGGCATGTGTGCGAGCAGGGGAGGGGCAGAGGGAGAAGGAGACACAGAATCCGAAGCAGGCTCCAGGCTCTGAGCTGACAGCACAGAGCCTGACGCTGGGTTCAAACTCATGACCCATGAGATCATGGCCTGAGCAGAAGTCAGATGCTTAACTGACTCAGCCACCCAGGTGCCCCTTTTTTTCTTTTTTTTAAAGTTCTCGTCACTCTCCACGGTTTCTGTTTCTTTTAAGTTGTTTTCTTTCTGTTTGTTTTGATCTCTACCCTTCTCATTTCAGGCTTTCCTTGGACATTAGATAATGCCCATGGTTAAGAGTCGGGTGCTATTGGAAGCTCTGGGCTTCACTGTGGGGTTATCTGGCTGGTTCATTTGCTGGGGAACCCTAATGTCAGAATTTTCAGAGCTTTCCTCCTGAGCTTCCTCCATAAAAGTCTTCCAGTATTTTCCTTGGAGTGTGAAGTCTGGCCGCCAGCTTTGTTAGAGCCAGTGAGGGAAGAAGCCTGGGGAGTCTCAGCATTCGCCAGTTAGTATGTACATAATCATTTAATCCTCTGTTTTGGGAACAGTATCCACCATCTCAACTGTACCAAACATCCTCTGTTTTACACTCTCCAGAAAACAAAACTCCAGCCTTCTACTAGGTTGGGGGAAGAGTGCTCCCTACTGGGATACAATAGGGGGAGGGATCTAGAGATTTCATTGTTTCCAAAACAGATTTTCCACAGTCCTCTGCCCCTCCCACTTCCAGAGGGATCTTGGCTGCCAGGTCTTGCACCCTTGGAGGTGCACCCCCACCTCTGGAGGATTCTTTGGGACAAATTGGTTGGTCTTCCACTCTCTCCTCTTCTGGCTTAGGTTTTGGCTTTCCTGGATCTGCTGTCGGTTTTCATTCATCCGCCTGCTTTCCAAATTCCAGAATGTGTTCCTATTATCTCTTCTCCTGTTCTGACCATGTAGGTTTTGGTCTTGGAAAAAACCTCTCAGTGTGGCTCTAGTCAGGTTTGGAGAGGGAGTGAAATTAGATGGGCTTGTTCAACCTACTGTCTTAATCCACAAGTCCTTTGAAACACTCCCTTCACTTGGCTTTGGCGACACTGCTTTTCTGAGTGTCACCTTATTTTCCCCCATACTCAACCCCAGTCTCTTGCTGAATCCCTCTCTGCTCTCTGACCTCCACCTGTTGTAGGGCCTCAGGACTTTGACCTTCTCTTCTTTTTCTGTATTCACTTCCGTGGCTTCCATCTAGCCCTAGGGCTCCAAATATCATCCATATGTATATACTTCCCAAATTTATATTTCCAGCCTGACCTCCCTTGTGAATTCAGAACTGCCAACCCAGAGGCTTTCTTTTGCTGTCCAATAAGCATCTCAATATATTCACCTTTCCTCCCCCAAACCAGATCTTCCCTCAGCATTCTCCTCAGTAAAGAGCTAGTCAAGCTGAAACCTTGGTATCATTCCTTGGTTCCTTTCTGTCTCTCCTATCCAATCTTTCAGAAAATCCTGAAGATTCTATTTTGAAAATATTGCCCAAATCTGGCCACTTCTCACTCCCGTAACCACTACTTCAAATGTTAACTTAAGCAGAGAAGCTCTCTGGACCACGCTACAGAAGATAGTGCCCCTTCCGGCACAGAACCCTGTGTACCTACGCGTATATCCAGTTCCAACCCAACACAACAGAACAGATTCTATTTATTTCCCTCTTATCTTTGTAACTCCCTTCTTCAGCAGTGAAAAACTTGCCTCCTATCATCATCAGCTAAGAAGGATCTTAGAGATGGACTCTGAGGCCCTGGCATTTTAGAGAAGAAACAGAGTAATAAAGTGAAGTGAGTAGCTAGCTCAAGATGACCACTGGATGGTTTTGACGTTTGAGGACTGTGTAATAATGGGCCCAGCTTTAGAGGAGTATTAATAAATATGCTGTTATGATTTACTTTTAAGTGCTCCTTTTGCATAATTTCTTTAGGGAAATGTTTTTAGAGACTAAAGTGGCCTGGCACTGATAACCTTATATTAATATTTAATTCATTAAATAATCAAAGTATGGTCCATATTTTTTCTGGACAAGAAGGTGAGGCTGGGGGAAGCATTTTCTCTAAAGTGCCCTCCTCTTAGTTGTATTTTTCTAGGCCTTCTTTCTGAACAGGTGAGCTTTCCTGGCATTGTTAACAGTGTAGCACTAGGACAAGGAAGAGAATTTAGAGAGAAGATACTTCAATCCCAGGGACATGGTTCTGGTCCAGAAATGTCCCAGCTCTTCCTGGCGGTGGCCTCTTCATTTCCTCCACATTGTCCCATCCTCTGTTCAAGCATCCTCTGATCTACTTGAAAGGATTTCCTGAACATCTGGTCTGGTGACAACAGTGGCCTCGTGGCCCATCCCAGAGCCTAGAAGTGACTTGTTTTGGTCACCTAAACACAACTACTAGAGAGAGTTTCCTCCCCGGTTTACTTATTAGTTCTGGCTGAGGACCATAACACCATTGTTTAACGTCTGATTCATAAAAACAGTAAGTCCGGATGGTGGGTGGGAGGCTCTAAAAATAAATGTACTCTCTCTGTAGTCATTTCACTCATTGCCCGATATATATTTTAAAGGCTCCCAGAAGAGGAGTCTCTTCCTAATTCGCACGAAGCATCTGACAGGGCTACTGGTTGCCCTGGTTATGTAAGCTGAGAGGGAAGAAGTGGGAGGCTGGGGGCAGTGGCACCAAGTGTAGACGACGGTGATAGAGGACAGGGCAGAGAGATGTGGAGTGGGATGCGGCTAGCTGCCAGAGAGAAGCAGTGTGGGAAAGAACCACTTATTCACTTTTGTTACATGCTGTGCAATGTAAACCTCTTCCCTCTTGGCAGTAAAATCTTCATTACTTAAAAAAAAAAAAAAAAAAAAAATGCTGCCTGGGGAGTCTGGAGAAACCATGTGCCTGTGCATGAAAGATGAATTCTGTCTCAAGGCATCAGTTTGAAGCCACTTGAAAAAAGCAAACAAACAACAATACCTTTTATGCTATGTATTAACTAACTTTTCATCAACAAAAAGCTCCTGGTAGAAATGGAGCTCAAATTACCAGGCAGGTTTCCAGTGGTGTCACAGATGTTTGAGGTAGGTGATCCTAAGTATTTGTGGAAACCCCTCAGTCTTCATGGTCCCTTTCTGTAGAAGTCGATGTTAGTATTGCTATTACCTTGCTGTCCCTAGAATCCCACTGTGTGTTGATCACATGCTCTTTACACTTTGGATTTGCTCTGTGAGGTGGATGGCGGTATGTGTCACTACGTAAGCCTGTCTTAGTTTACTCTTTCCTTCCTTCCTTTCCTTCCTTCCTTCTTCCTTCCTTTCCTTCCTTCCTTTCCTTCCTTTCTTTCCTTCCTTCCTTCCCTTCCTTTCCTTCCTTTCCTTCATTCCTTCTTCCTTCCTTTCCTTCCTTCCTTCCTTCCTTCCTTCCTTCCTTCCTTCCTTCCTTCTTCCTTTCCTTTCCTTTCCTTTCCTTTCCTTTCCTTTCCTTTCCTTTCCTTTCCTTTCCTTCCTTCAGCTGAGTTCCATGGCTACACTAAAGAATGTGTTTATGTTGCTTCTTTATTTTTATTAGGGTACCAGAACATCTTGTGAAGAGCATAACTTGGCAGACATTGCAAGCTGTAAATTTTTGCCATAAACACAACGTAAGTCTCATGATCGCCCTTGAAAAATCAGAAAGCTGCCCTTAAGCTGAGGTAGAGCCTTTGTACAAAATTTACATCCTACTTTTGTGGATATGATTTTCACCCAAATCTTCTGAAGCCTGGTTGGGGTTAACAGAGGCTAAAAATGCCAACCTGGCTATTCTTACTTGTTCAGGTTACATAAAAGATGTATTGTTACAATGTTAAGAAAGTAGTTATAGGTTTATATTGGTGAGAAACTGCTTAAAGTAGAATCTGGAGTCTGCATTGATCTGGCACCCTCAAAAAGCTCCGAAACTGGAGAGAGGAGCCCCAGGTGGCTCATGCCTGTTTAGTTGCGGGAGGCGGAGTCCCACGCGCCATGCACAAATGCTGGTGTCTGTGTTGGTGAGATAAGAATGCCAACGCTGGAGCACAGCAGCCCAGCGGACGTCTCTGAGAGTCCTGGCCAGAGCTAGGCTGCGTGGGAGGCACAGGGGGCTGCTGCCCAGGTGGTAAGACGCCACGAACACTGGGCAAGTGACTGCTCCCTCCAGTACGGCACTGCCCCCTCCCTGCACACAGAAGCCAGATTCCAATATTTGAGCTTCATTTTGGCCATCAGAGCACCTTGACTGCAATATGTCATATCCTATCTACTGCCAGGCTCAATTTAGCCGGTGGGCTGAATCCCCTACCTTAGGAGGTCCTAAATGATTTTTCTTGAAACTGCCTTTCTGGAAGGAGAAAATACAGAAGTCGCCAGCACTTCCCCCTTTGGAGCCTCCACTCAGCTGAAGGCAACAATCAAATGTCAAAATGCATGTATCCCAGAGAGCATGGACACCTTATGCTGCTATTTATTGCAAGTGGGGGTGAGCACTTTCCTGAAGGCAGGTGTTAAGATGGGGGAGCAAGAGACACCTCCTAAAGGCCCTGGTGGGGAAAATCAGAAACAGTAAAGAGGAATACAACACATACCACTGTTCCCTGGAGAGTCCCTGAAGCTCTGGGCGGCCACATGTACTGATGTGGGGAGGGTGTAGAACCTTGTAAAAGAATTTCCAGAACAGAATAGGAACACATTCTTGCTTGTGAGTCCTTCTGACCATCTGTCATCATGATATTCATGGGTGTACCCATTTATAGTAATATGTGAAGCCAGTGGGAAAAGAATGGCGGTCTCAGGAACATTAATTGCTGAGAACCAGATAGATAGTAACAAAATAATTGAGAAATTGTCTCCCCCCGCCCCCAGATTTTCAAGAATAATAAATACCCATGGGGAAACATGTACACTGATCTCTCACCCTGAAGGTCCTTTGGAGGGAGAACTAGGCCAGGCCCAAGAAGAACCTCTGTCCTCTCTCCAAATTCTAGAAAGTCAAGAATACCCCAGGGTTTCAGCTGTAAGCTAAAGAGGGTCTCTCAGATTGCAGCAGGATCCAACATTCTTCTCCAGAGAGGAAAATGCTTGGGAGAAGGGAAGATTATTGGAAATTGGGATTTTGACCCAAATGTTGTTTTTATGTAATCCTTAATTAGGTTGTTGATTTGTTCTTTGCCAAGAGAATTGTTATTTAATAAGAAAATCATGTGAAGATTCTTCAACTTTCTTCTAACATTAGCCTGTTAAACAATGTCAGCTGTGGTTTGGAAACCACAGGTGATTTGAGTCTAAGTTATGGAGTGGGGGCTATGTCCCATGGGGGTGGATGTCGCTCTAAGAACGCTTGTGTGTGGGACAGAGCTGACATCTAGCGACTCTCCCCAGAGGCTAAGCTCTGTCTACCCTTGTTTATCTTGTCAGGATGAATTCCAAGAGCTGGAAGGGAGGTCTCTTGGCAAGCTCTGGTTCCCGCCCTTCTCTTCCCCAGCTTATCTCAGCAGGCCCAGGGCTTGTCCTGTTTACCAGGCGGACTGTGTTCTGTTCTCAGCTAAACAACTGAACTGTGAATTCTGCTTATGTATCAACTTGCAGCTTCTGCAGCCCCGATGCAGGCCTCACCCAGAGGCTTTTAACATTTGCCCTTCCACCTAGGCTTACCAGAATAAATATAGGGCACCCAGTTAAATTTGAATTTCAGAGAAACAGTCTTAACTTTTTAGTATAAGTATGTCCCAAATATTTCATGGGATGTACTTACACTGAAAACTTATTTGTTGTTTATTCTGCCTACCCTATTTTCATTTTTTCTTTCTTCCTTTTTGGTCTTCTTGGGTCCTTTAGGAATTTGGAGTGATTCAGGCTATAATAAGTATGGTACTAGATTTATTTTAGGCTGCTATTTTGTAGCCTATTATCCAAACAGCCAGTACAAGGTTTTAATGATTTTTCAGATATTTGCTAAATATTCATGAGTTCTGTTTATCCCATACGTTATAGTTCTCCTTGATAATCTGTTTTTGTTTTGATTTTTGTGACTAGTGCATACATAGAGATGTGAAGCCAGAAAATATCCTCATCACAAAACATTCAGTGATTAAGCTTTGTGACTTTGGATTTGCTCGGCTTTTGAGTGAGTGTTGATATTTTCTTAAATAATTGTAAAAGAGAGAGAGATTTATTTATGTGAGAAAGGCTCTTGATGCTATAAAAAGCTAGTTCTTATATGTTTAGGGCATAAGCATGCCCTAAATTACAATTCTGCAATTACTGAAAACATGTAGATACATACAGTGGCTTAGAAATGTATGCTATATAAATTATACCACAGTAGTTATTATTAAAGAGTATGTTATTCTCCTGGTTTCTACCTTTTTTTTTTTTTTTTTTTTTTTTCTTAAATAGTGATCTCAGAAGTACTATTTTAGAAGAGTGGTCGTTTTCAGCTTTGGCTGCAGATTAGAATCATCTGGGGAACTATTAACTATAACTATAAAAACTACACTGAGAGAACTCACCAGGCTCTCCCCCAGGAGTTCTGGTCTCACTGGACTGAGATGGGGCCCAAGCATTAGTAATTTAACAAATACTACATTAATGATTTTAATATGCAACCAGTATGGAGAACCATTGATTTACAAAAGCCACAAGATGGGGCACAAGCTTGATTTCTTAGGTCTTCCCCCTGCCTGTTTTGATTCCAGTCTTCCACTGCTCTCTCTCTGTTTTCCATGTACCATCACTGGCCAGCTGGACCAAGTGACTACTACACAGACTATGTGGCTACCAGGTGGTACCGCTCCCCGGAACTGTTGGTGGGGGACACCCAGTACGGCCCCCCAGTAGATGTGTGGGCTGTTGGCTGTGTCTTTGCTGAGCTGCTGTCAGGGGTGCCTCTGTGGCCCGGGAAATCAGATGTGGATCAGCTCTATCTGATTAGGAAAACCTTGGGTAAGTGGTGTTTTTGTTATGCCTTTTGGGAAACTGAATAGTTTGACCCGTGTCAATACAGGATGGAGCCAAGTTCCCAGTCTCATTCGATGCCCTTTACAATCACAAAGGAGGGGTACTCTAGAAGCCTCACTTAAATAATTCCATTAAAGGTGTCCACATTTGGGGGTACCTGGCTGACTCAGTCTGTAGAGCATGCAACTCTTGATCTCGGGGTTGTGAGTTTGAGCCCACCTTGGGCATACAGATTATTTAAAAAAAAAGGAAAAAGTTGTCCACGTTTGTTTTTAATAAAAAGAATTAACTAGAGTGAATACATACCGATTGTTCAAAAGGACACAAGGTTCTCTCTTCAGCATAGTTTGGATCAAGTTAAACTCTGAATAATGATCATAGCAACAGTAAAAGCTACGTTTCTGTATGGGCCTAACAGTTTACAGAATGCTACTGTGTTTTATTTCATTTATTAGGATTTCATTTATTAGGATTTATTCTTTATTATTGTAATTTATTCTTTGGGTATCCTTCACTCTAGTCTGCCAGGCTAGATGGGATCACTGAGATGCTATAGAAGATTCTAAACCTTCTAAGTGTCAGGAAGAAAGGCTGGATCTTCTGGTGTCACTTTCGTTGTCTTTCTCTCTACTCTTGGGGTGGGATGGGGGAGGGAAGGGGAGGAGAAGAGAGACTTGGAGAGGAATGGATGAAAAGATCTATAAGCAGTGACTGCCTTCTTCAAAAGTCGGGGAATTGCTACTACTCCCCAATTGAAAGCAAACTTCCTCCTCTAAACTCTTGGAGCATCTACCATCACCCTGTCTTGTCTTGTACTTTTATCTCCCCAAAGATACTGTAAGCTACCTGAGGGTGAGATCATGTCTTACATTTCTAGATTTCCTCCACTGATATCTGCACATAGTAGGCAGTAGGTATTTGCTGATGGGTCTTTTTGAGTAGTATGTAAGGCACCTTGGAGCGATTCCAGGGGCACTCAGCCTTCCTTTGTTTCAGGGCACCCTCTTGTGTCTCCACTTCCAGCACCCTGATGGAAGAAAGTTGTTAAGATACAAGCAGTGTGCTCATGATGAAGTTCACTGAGATCCGGGGCAAGGTAGTAGAGAGTTGTTTTGGCTGCTTGTACAAAATGGGGCAAGACAACAGTTTTTGGATTTGCATGAGAGGTAAAGTTCCAAAACAAATCTGTAAAATTAGACAACTTGATACCCTGGGGTGGAAACTCCAGTCCAGTTTCTGGGTTAGCAGTATTTCTGGGTCCCTGATTGGGAGGTTTTTGTCATTCACTCTGCTTTGGGAAGTGGGCCTGGGTGTACCCCAGGGGCACCCTGCTGAGTATCTCCTGGTATTCTCGGAACAAAATTCCTCTGCACATGTAATATCCCTAGATTTTACACAAGGGTGATTTTAGCTGATTTGGCTGAAATGTGGGTAGGATGAACCTCACCTTATCCTCCAGAATATAGAAATGCTTCTTTTGTTTCATTGATTCATATTGTAAATGCTTTCTAAGCAGTAGGTAAAATGGGATTTCCAAGTGATCACTATTTGATGAAACAAGAAAAGGTGGTTCCAATTGGAAATGAATTCCTTCTAGCTAGATCTTCCATGATTTCTTCTTGCCTTCTTACCTTCTTTTCCTCCTCCTACCCCTCCTCCTTCCTTCCCTCCTTTCATCCCTCTTTCTTCCTTCCTCTCTCCCTTTTTCCCTTGCTTTTATCCTCAGATATTTATTGACTGCTTGTATGTGTCGGGCACTGTTCTAAGTGGTAGGCCAGTACCCTTTTATATCCACCCATCAGAATTCAGTTGATATGATTTTGCTTTGTATTTGTTGCACGTTGGCTATTTTTTTAAAAGGCATTATTTTGTGTGTGTGTGTGTGTGTGTGTGTGTGTGTGTGTGTGTGTGTGTGTGTGTATGCTTCTGAGTTGTTTGGATTCCTCAAATACATTGTGAGTCTTTGAGGGGCAAGAACCTCATAGCCTTCAGTTTCTGTGCATGCCTTCTCTACACCTAACATGGTGCTTCATCCACTGAGGTCTTAGTACATGTTGTTGAGGGTTGCCTCAACATCTCCCTCTGATTGAAAGAGCAGACTACAGCCTTCACTGGTGGTAGGCACAGACCCAGCACTGATGGAGACAAACCATAGATCAGCCCTTGCTAACCAATCTCTTTCTTCTTGTCCAAAGGAGATCTCATTCCTAGACACCAGCAAGTATTTAGTACGAATCAGTACTTCAGCGGGGTGAAAATTCCAGACCCTGAGGATATGGTGAGTGACCCATTTTGGAAAGAGCTCTGAATATGGAGGCTAAGGGTACCAGGGTGTTTAGGTGGTAATCATTCTCTTTATATGGGGAGTTGCAGACTAACGAGGTTTTGGTAGTTACTCGCCTGCCTTAGGGCCGTGGCCCACACTGCACTGGAAAGTCCATTTAAGAGTGAAAAAGAAAATTGGGGCAAATTGGCTAGCAAGACCCTGGCCTTCAATACCAATTTAGAAGTTGCTGATAGCAGAGGTTAGCCAGCATGTTGGACAGAAATGCAGAATTGCCTGCCTTCTCCTGTCCTGCCTTGTTTTCAGCAGCTGAAGCTAGGTACCTCACACAGTGACTTATCCAGGAGGAAAATCCAGCATTGCCCAAGTCCCCTACTCTACTATACTCTTACTGCCCAGACCATGGTGGGAAACCATAATGAACTTGCTTGGCAAGCCTCATTCTGGTATCTCTCCTCTACAGACAATGTGGAGAAAATACTCATTTTTTAAAATTGAAAAATTTTAAATGTGCATACTCTTAACACACTTTCAAGAATTTATTGCAGTGAAACCATCAGACAGAGGCATCAATATGTGACATTAGAAATTATTTCCTTTAGGGGCGCCTGGGTGGCGCAGTCGGTTAAGCGTCCGACTTCAGCCAGGTCACGATCTCGCGGTCCGTGAGTTCGAGCCCCGCGTCGGGCTCTGTGCTGATGGCTCAGAGCCTGGAGCCTGTTTCCGATTCTGTGTCTCCCTCTCTCTCTGCCCCTCCCCCGTTCATGCTCTGTCTGTCTCTGTCCCAAAAATAAATAAACGTTGAAAAAAAAAAAAAAAAAAAAAAGAAATTATTTCCTTTAGTGTTCCATCCATAGGGGATTCATCATGTAAGTTATGATATATCTCTACAATAGAAATGCCACATAGCCAGTAAAAATAATTAGATTTATTATTCACCTGAATAAAAAGTCCACAATGTATTGTTAAATGAAAAAGGCTATAAATAGTACTAATAATTTGACATAATTTTAATAAATGTTTAATAAATGCACAATTTATGTATGTATGTACACATACATTTACATATATAAATAAAATGTGACCGGGGCGCCTGGGTGGCGCAGTCGGTTAAGCGTCCGACTTCAGCCAGGTCACGATCTCGCGGTCCGTGAGTTCGAGCCCCGCGTCGGGCTCTGGGCTGATGGCTCAGAGCCTGGAGCCTGTTTCCGATTCTGAGTCTCCCTCTCTCTCTGCCCCTCTCCCGTTCATGCTCTGTCTCTCTCTGTCCCAAAAATAAATAAACGTTGAAAAAAAAAAAAAAAACTTTAAAAAAATAAAAAAATAAAATGTGACCGCTTCTGGAAAATCACGCAAAGTTTTTTACATTTGTGAAATAAATGGCTGCAAGGTTATATACCAAAATATTAACAGTGGGTATCTCTTTGCGGTGGCATGATTTCTTTCTTTCTTTATGGTTTTTTAAAAAAATACTTTTGGGTGTCTTCCAATGAGCCTGTATTATAATCAAAAACATCTCAGAGCACAATTAACGTTTGTGAAATCCTGAGTTTCTACCGTCTAAGGAAGGTACTTTCAAACTGAAACTAAGCCTCTAATTGCTCAGTTTCCAGATGGAAGTTCTGTCAAGCTCCATTTGAGCTCTGTGTTCACTCATCCTCCTGGCCTGTCCCACGGTGAAGGCTTTCACCTTCCCCTGCTGCCTCCTTCTCCGGCACCACTACAAATAGGAAAAGTGGGTCATGCTGGGAGCATGCTGGGACCGAGAGGCAGGAATGACACCTGGCATATGGGAGGTGACCCAGCTGGCTCCCTTGTGACCTGGACATTCCCAGTTCCACACTAAATATCCCTTAGTGATTTCCTCTTCGCTTGTCTTACAGTGAAGACTCATGAACAACCCGGGGTTTCATAAATGCAAAAGGCTTCCCAGGGTCTCCCAGAGGTTGTCCTGCAGGGGATTTCCTGTTGACAGAAACACAGGAAGAAGTAATGCGGGGGCTGCATTGGTTGAACATCTGTGCCCGAGTCCCTCTGCCGGTCAGTCATCCTGCTGGAGGGAGGCCTGCTTGCCTCTGGCACTGGGAAACCAGCTAAGCAGGCAGAATGGGCTCTCCTATCACAGCCAACCAGCGGGCCTCGTCCCAGGCCAGGCGTTGTTGCTGAGACAGCAGAGCTCAGTGTCAGCAATGTCATGTCAATCCCTAGCAGTGCCCAGATTTAACACACACAAAAGGCAAGAGAAATATTTAAGATATAGTTGGGGGTGGGGGAGGCTACTCTCAAGGTTCTAATACAAATCTGCTGTAGGATTTTTTTTTCCCTGGTGATCTTAGGGAACTCCAAAACTGAGGCTCTTATCTCTTACCCTTACGGTGATTAGTAAGTGCACACTCGGAATTTGAGTGTTGGGGGCTGATTCCCTGTGCAAAAATAACATCGTGCTGTGCTCTTAAGCTTGACCACAGCACTTAGGAGTGGTATTGCATTAGATGAGCCTGGCCAGTCCCTCCAGCGCACATCTGCCATCTCTTTATACATGCGATGCACTCCATCCAGCTGCCCTCCTTAATTAGCCTCTGTTAGTGGTGTATCTCTTTAACTGGCCTGTCTGGCCCCCTGACATTCAGCATTCCTCTTGCTTTATAGTGCTTGTTATTCCTGATTGCCTCCAGCATGTGACTGGAGCAAAATAGCCTTATATGGCCAGAGGGAGATTGATGAATGTCTGCCCCAGAGACTCTTTAAACAGCAGGATGATCAGGGAAACAGCAGGCTCTTGTGGGAGGAGAAACCAGTGTTTATTCCAGAAAACCAAGAAGCATCTGTTCACCTAGGTAGGGAGGAAAAATCTATTTTGAAGCTTCCTTTATGTAAATGTTAATAGATGCAAAAATTAGGGCCTCTTTTAAATGCCAATGTAAGTGCCAAAAATTACTCTAAGGAAAGGCAAGTTATAGAAATTGAGGCAGAAAAAAAAAAGAAATAACAGTTGCTTCACAAGTGCGTTTCTTTCTTTCCATGAATGCTCCCTCATAATTTGCTACCTGCACCATTTCTTTGGGAAGTGAAGGGAGTGGTGAGGAGGAAAATTTGGAAAAGAAATTTGGAGGCGGAGAGAGAAGGAGCTTGTGAAACAGGCCTTGTTTCAGCTGGGGAGGTGGGTGGGGGAGGCAAGAAAGGTGCCAGGAAGATGCTTCTGTTACTCAGAAGACATTCAACCTGAGGTCACCTTAGCTTTGAATACATACTGTAAATAAAACCCCCTTTTCTTCTTTTTTTTCTTCTTTTTTTTTTTTTTTTTTAAAAACAGGAACCACTTGAATTAAAATTTCCAAACATCTCTTCTCCGGCCCTGGGGCTCTTAAAGGTAAAATCATAGCTTCTAACAGACCGGAAGCACACAGTAGCTGGTGTCATTGGGGAGTCTAAATGATTTATATCAATCCATGAATTGAAAAGTGTTCCTTTTAGAATTCTCCTTCTCCTTTGGGAAGTATAAATACGTTGAATTTTTATTTACATTGTTACAATGAAAACATCTGTAGGTGTTTGTCACTTTAAACTAAACCCAACATACTGTATTTAAAATCTAAGTTACAGAAATTTCAGATGGATAGTACTTGTTTTATGCAGGGATCCTTTTCTTCAAAAAATGTTGGGCCATAGGATTCATTTAAATAGTCAACTCCCTAGTATATCAGAAGTAGGTTTTGATTTTAAAACTTGATTTGTATATACATTTTCAGATCTATAGCTCTTATGTAAAATCGAGTACCAACTAAAACATTTTCAAGTTATAGTCCATGCCCTACCCATTTCAAAGTATTTAATGCATTTACTGATGCATTTGTAATATAACCAAAAAAAAAAAAACAAAAAAAAAAACAAAAAAAAAATGGAGACAGTTCCTTGGGGTATATAATTGTGAGATTTCATCTACTCAAGTATGAACCCTATGGCCTACTTAATGGCAAAGCAAATAGTTCAGAATGATGCAATCTAAGGGCATGTATACTATGCTTCTCCTTCCATACATGCATATATATACTGTAATGCATGGACTATTTCTGGAAGAATATACCAGAAAAAAAGGAACAGCTGAATCTGGAAGGGGGAATGGAAGAACTAGAGTGGTAAGGAGACTTTGCTGTGTTCTGTATACATTTTATTTTTACCATGTGTGGGTATGAATTTTTTTAATAAAAACCCAAATTTTTACAAAGTATACACAAAGGACCAAACTGGTTATGTGGATTATTCCCGTTGGATACTGAGGCAAACTCAAAAATCCTATCTTACTCCCTCAGGGCAGAGCACCAACTGCCTCCAGAACAGGGCAAGGTGGAGAAAATGATTTTTTTGTTACTATTCCTAGAACCTATCTATTTACTTATTATGTGGTTACCCATTTAGGAATAATTGTGGAAGGAACCAAAAGCATGTTTGGTGTGTTTCTCCTGCTTTTCCTCCTTCCTGTTCCCAAATGAAGGGTTTGATCTGTCAAAGAAAAAAAAAAACTGATTTCAGTAAGTTAATACAATTTTAAAGAAGAATGGAGACTTGTCTGTTCTTTTAGGGCTGTCTCCACATGAATCCTGCTGAGAGAATGACATGTGAACAGCTGTTGCAGCACCCGTATTTTGACAGCATCAGAGAAACAGGGGATTCAGCAAAAGAGCGTGACAGACCAATAAGGAAGACGCTGAGACAGAGCCGAAAGCACCTGCCTGGGGTAAGAATGGGGCACTGCTTTAAACAAGTGTCCTGGGGTTGTAGTTTCCAATGACCTCATGCCTGCCACCTGGTGCAGGGAGTCTGTATCTATTCTCGGGGCGGTAACAGCGGCTTGCAGCTCCAGCACCTTCCTTGCAGAGCACGGTGACGGGCATATGATCTGTCAACCAGGGCACTGAGACATCTGCCTCCAAGAACCCCCTTCTCCCTGAACCCTGAAGGCGTCCTTGCCCTGCAGTTCCCTGCTGCCACAGAGGGGTTTTGTTGTGCATGAGCATGGGTCTCAGGTACACGAGTGTGAGCCCCACTGAGCGTGCTTTTTGTGCTTTGGAGAATGAAATCAGATTTATCCCAGGCAGCTCTCTGTCATCATGTTTACTTTCAGTATTGATTGACGTTCCAGGTTTATCCAAAAATGGACCTGTTTTCCCCTCTGTTCCTTTAATCATCAGAGTTGGCTCCGGTAGATACAGTGCCGAGTGCTCTCAGTGATATCAGAACAGCTTATTTAACCAGAGAACAGCATCCAAGCTGCACACAGGGAGCCTGTGAAGAAAAAGACTGGTATAAAGTGGCAAAATAGCCTTGCCTTAAGTGTAAGCCTGTTACAAGCCAAAAGCTGTAGTAACTTAGAATGGACTGTGGTTAGAACCACAACTAAGATGAGCTGGCTACTCCTGGTCATTTCTGGATCTGCCTAGGTAGCCCTTAATCTATAAATTATTATGCCTTAGTCTTTCCCTTTGCAGACCCCACTGCCCAGCATGCTGAATGGCATCCGGGTTGTATATGTGAGGTTTAGAGGAGAGAAGGGGATGGACAACCCATTAGAAACAGGTAGAGCATGAACTGTGGGGTCCAAAGATAGACCAGAGTTACAAAATTAAGAAAGCTTTATTTTATTCTGTCATATATGACCCAGGTAGCAAAACATGCCAGAATTAGACTCCCCACCCCCACCCACCCCGAGTTACCACTTAACTTGCTGTTAATCTGTGTTCAAGAGTAGAGGGTCTTGATGCAAATCTTTTTACTTGAAAGAATAGGGAAGCCCACTAATTAATTAGTGTATTGCATATAGGCCCTGAAGGATTCAACTGTTTGAAGTATTAAAAAGTAACCTCTGTTCAGGGACTCCTGGGTGGCTCAGTCCATTAAGCATCCTGCTCTCGATTTCAGCTCGGTTATGACCTCATAGTGCGTGAGTTTGAGCCCTGAGTTAGGTTCTGACAGTGAGGTAGCCTGCTTGGGATTCTCTCTCTCCCTCTCTCTCTCTGCCCCTCCCCCGCTCACCCATTGTCTCTCTATCTCTCTCTCAAAATAAATAAATAGACATAAAAAAAAGTAACCACTGTTCAGATACCTAAGGCCATGTAGTACATCTATTTTTTGTATGTTCTCCTTACTTTCATTTGACATTGACAATAAATTCAAACATTTTCCGGGAGCATGAAGGGAATAGTTTTGCCTTTTTAACTAAGGAGTAAGGGGGCAAATTGTTTAAGTGCTCCAGACACCAGTTTTCTTGGCTCTAAGATCACGCATTGGCTTAAATGATCCCAAAGGTCCCAGCAAGCTCTTAACTCCTGTAAATCTATGTGGTTTTTTCCTAATGTTAATATGTAGACTTTTCCTTCTTTTTCATATTCTCTAAATTTTCTCAAACGTGCAATGTTTTGCTTTTTAATATAAAAGAAATCTTTAGGGGCGCCTGGGTGGCTCAGTCGGTTAAGTGTTAGACTTCAGCTCGGGTCATGATCTCACTGCCCAAGAGTTTGAGCCCCGCATCGGGCTCTGTGCTGACAGCTCAGAGTCTGGAGCCTGTTTTGGATTCTGTGTCTCCCCCTCTCTCTGCCCCTCCCATGCTCATGCTCTGTCTCTGTCTCTCAATAATAAATAAATGTTAAAAAAAATTTTTTTAAAGAAATCTTTAAAAGGAAAAAGAACAAATTGAAACATTTTGTCTTCACTCAGAACCTGGGATTCTGTGCAGAAAAAGCATTTCCATGCTGAAAAATGGACTTCTTTACCTCTTTTGTGATATGTTATCAATAACAAAGAGTGTGTGGTGTTGAACCTGATCCTGTGTTTTGTATTTTCAGCTGCAGTACCTACCCCAGCTGACTAGCAGCAGCTTCCTTCCAGCTTTGGATAATAAGAAGTACTACTGTAACTTGAAGAAACTCAACTCCCGTTTTCCAAACATTTAAGGAGCTTGAAGATGGATGATGAAAAAGGAACCGAACTTACAAACTTGATTGAAAATAATCATAATGCTTTAAGAACATCAGGAGAAAACCTAAGTAATAACCTGGGGGAGGCCAGCTGGCAGAATCGGAAGGGGAATTAGAGAGGCAGCCTTCTTCCATGCTTCCTGATGGTGACTAGAACAGAAAGGAAAAAACTTGTTTGGATTTTCACTTGCATTTTTGTTGTATCTAAGTAGCTGAGTTTATTGACAGAAATACAAATTGTAGCTGCTGCCCATATATCTGGCAAGATTAGAGATGTGATAAAGATTTATGCTTCAACTGTACTATATGCAACAAGAAAAATGGATTACAAAACACCCATACGTATTTCTTGTATCTCTTTCACATGGAGTCCTATCCCCTGCCTTTTAGTTCCTGAAATCAAAATGTTTAAAATCCCATTTCCTGCTTGCTCTATTTCTTGATTTTCCTATTTTAAAACGTTTTTGGAATATTGAAGAGTTGCTTAATATTTTTAAAAATCATGGATTATCATAACAAAATTACAAATTTAATGATATTTCTAGACATTTCTTACATATGCTTTGGTCTTTACCTTTAGTAAAGGATGCATCTTAGTCATTTTTGCAGGCAAGATGGGTTTATATAACCCATCCACAGGTTACCCAATTCCCCATGCAAACAGTGGTGTGAAGGCTGGCGGCAGACCAAGGCGATCAAGAGGTAGAATGAGCCCTGCAGGCTTCCTGGGAACTGAGCCTATCAGCCTGAGAGTAATTATTCTTCATTCTCTCCAGCTCAGCCTCAGACTTGGAGACAGATCTATGGGCAGGACTATCTACAGTAATCTGGGATTTGGAAGAAATTGCTTGAGTTTTTACTTGGATCATGAAAGACGTGAGGTTGTAAACTCCTATTTTTCCTGAAATACTTTTTTATGCTATCTGTATGTATATGTGTATACATATGCATATGTGTCTGTACACATATAAGTGTGTGTATACATATACTATGCTAAGAACTGATAAAAATAATAACAGAGTAGTCCAAATTGATACTGAAGATTCCTAGCTTTGTATTGTGAGACTTGAAATGATGACCTATAATTAGCTTTGACGCGGGCTACCACTCTTCAAAAAGCTTCATCACTCCTGTCCCCTGAACACAGGGTAAAATGAAGCTCACGTCTGTTTCTTATAGCTGACTGCCAGTTTTGGCTGATGGGCTGCTGCTGTGTCCTAGTCATTCTCAGCCATAGTTTTAGATGTTGTATTTTACGGTATCTTCAGAACATTTCTTCTGTACTCTTACTAGTTTACTGCTATAGTAACTTCCTTCATGACAGCATATGACTTTATTCTTTACTGCTAAGTAACTCACCAAATTTAGGCATCTGTTCAATAATTTTGGCCACTCCAGCCAGGTTAATGATATTCTAAGGCTTCCTGATGTATGTGGCTTCTTGCAAGGAGCTGACAGTGGGTTAAATACTAGTCTCGGCATTATCTGATTCTTCTTATGTGGCTTTGATTCAAATGGCAAAGAAGGACAGCCCACTTCTGTGAAGAGTTTACATTTTGTGTTTTTCTTTTTAACCCAAAACAATGTACTTGACGAGGCAGATGATTATAACTGCCTAATTTATCCAGTAGTTTTATAGAAAACCATTTAGAATACAAAAGTAGTTGCAGACTAAATTGTGGTGAATCAGTTGCCTCACCACACAATAAGCAAACAAATCTGAGATGGAAGCATTCATTTTTTTCTAATGAGTTCTAAATGTGCACTAATGCTTAATTCAACCATATCTGTAATCATTCATTCAGCATGGAGTCACTATTGTTTCACATAAGACTGTTTTACAACCTAGTCTTTTTAATTTGTTATTTTCTGATTTTGTAAATGACAGTGGCAATTATTCGTAAATAGTATGTCATTTGTGGTATGTGCTATTTACATAAGCTGGTTTCTAAACACAATTAAAATCCACTTTTTCTACCCCAATGCTGCATCATACAGTGTTTATTTTAAAATTATTTCCAGCTAAGGTTCTATTCAAGACCGTATAGTTTATGTTCAAGAACCAGACATACAGAAATCTACAGACAAGTTGGCCTATAATTAACAATAATAGAACCAGGGCCATTTCAAGCAGGTAAAATTAAAGATCTGTTTTTACCTATTTGTGATATTCTTTATCACTGCTTTCTAGATATAAATTGAATTTTGTGTTTATACTTCTTTTTGATGTCCCTTGAAGTCATAGGAAGCAGTACCCAACATATATGGGGAAATTTAAATTAGTTTCTAGTTGGCATGTCAAAATTTTTGGTTTAAAGCAGTATTTTAATTTAAGCAAAAAGTATGGTCTTCATGATTATTTCCTTTGTTCTACTGCAGTTGCAAAACTATTTGAATTCAGCCAAATATTTATGTCTAGTTTTAATAAAACACCCGACTAAGCTTACAAAATAGACAAATTAGCCAGAAACTATTCATTCAGAGAAAGGTGTAGGTTATAAAGAACAAAGGAATGTAGGGTCATGAGAAATGAATGCAAATCCTGGGAAGCAATATGGATGCCTCAACAACCAATGACTGCCTTTCATAATTCATCAGTGAATCTGAAACTTAGCTTTCAGTTTTTCATAACTATACATTTATAGTAACATGCTTCAATAGCTTTAAAGTAAAATGTAACATTAACATAAATTACTGATAAAATACAATAAAGAATATCTGTGTTGCACATTTAAATCACTTTAAAGAACTCTGTCAGTATCTACATACTGTACAGATTTCTATATAAAATGAGGAACATATTAGAATTAAACTGCTACCTTGTTTCCATTTTTCCTAAAAGGATTTAATGTACATATATTTTTACTTCCAACTTAGTAACTTCAGTGAGTCATGTCTGAATATTTTCTACATGATGGGCTCTGCTTCTGAAATGTCATGACTGAATATCCTTAGGGTCTGTTGATTATTATATAATATTTATGATGTTTAGGATCAACAATTTCAAATGATACTTTATATTGAAATACGATACTTCTTAAGTATGATTATTTTACTTCAAGTCTAATTTTAGTTCCAGAGAAGGCAGTGCTGTCTTAAAGGCTCGGGTAAGGTTTTCTTTTTCTCTTACTCCAGGAAGATCACTTAAAAATAAATATTTCAGGTTTCTGCAAAAAGAGAAGGAAAAAAAAGCTACTTTGGTTTTGCCTTTACTCTTATAGCATAAACAATAAACTGTATTCACTGGCCTAAAAAACATTGCACATACAATGTGTTTATATTACACTATACTTTCAAAATGACTTTTAGAACAGTAGTGTTAAGAGTGCTATTTTAAATGAAATTCATTCTAGGAGCTAAGCCAGACTTTGGAAAGTTGAGTTGTTCTGAATTATATCAGTAATTCTAGCTGAATCTTTCCAAATACAGTATATGTATTATGCCATAGAACTCCTTTGCATGTGAAACACTAAATATGAATCTTAATCCAGACAAGAAAAAAAAATGGGAAAGTTCTTAAAAGAACTTCATTAAAAGATGAAGCTTCAAACCTTCAACTAATATAAGAGACAGTCTACTACTTTTGGTTCTGATGCTTAAAATTTCTCTACTAAAAAAAAAATAAACTTAAAAGTGGGGGTGGGGGAACCTGGCTGACTCAGTCAGTAGAGCGTTGAGACTCTTGATCTTGGGGTCGTGGGTCTGAGCCTCAGGGTGGGTACAGAGATTACTAAAAAAAATTAACTTAAAATTTCTCAAACTTTCTGTGATACTGAGGTTATTGTCAGAACATCAGGAAAAATTCTTCGAAAGATGGACAGGAAGGATAATGGCAAATGCCCATTGATGGCCTATTGTAGCGGTCACCATGCTAGATGCTTGATGTACATTTACTTTTTAAAGAAGATGCCCCCTTAAAAATGCAATAAAACAATGTATTAAGGTTGATAATTTTAACTGTTTTATTTTGGAAGAAAGTTAAGTCATTTTCTTATATTTTTCTGAATTTAAAAAAAAGGCTCCACCTCTTAATTGTTTTAAATTCTAATTATTCAGGGAACCTGTCTGGCTCAGTTGGTAGAGCATGCAACTCTTGACCTTGGGGTTGTGAGTTGGAGCCCCATGTTGTGGGTAGAGTTTACTTAAAGTTTTTTAAAATTTAAATTCTAATTATTCACTTTTAACATTATCAAGTTTCCATTTTGGCACTGACCACCTACCTTAAGTGATATAAAGCAATGATGCCTTTGTCTGTGACATTCCCACATGAAATTATTTCCATTTCCAATACGCTCTTTTGTAAATTTTCAAGTTTACCAAGTTTCTCCAAACAGTCATCCTCGATATAATGACACTTGCATAGCCTTATTTTTTCAACATGCTGTAGGCCCTCTAGGAGATAAAAGATACATTTTAAGAATCTGCTTTACCATTAAGATAACCAACTATCCTAGTTTGCCTAGGACTATTCTGGTTTTAGGATTGGAAATCCTATGTCCTCAGAAACCTCTCAGTCCCTAGGAAAACTTGGATAATTAGTCACCCTATTAACCATACAAACTATTCACTATATAATATAGGTCCATTCTGTAATCAGATGCCCATGTACTGGAGGAAAGAAGGGCCCACACCAGCAAAAGCTGTATGTGTACAATTATTCTCACATTATTGAGGGTTTCTCAAATGACAGAAATTTGACAGGTTGATAAACCAGGCCTTGAATTTTAAACCAATAAGCACAAAATAAAGGCATGTAGAGATAAGCTTAGTGGAAGGAGAAAGGAGAGGAAGGTGTTTGTAATATCTAAGTTTTTTTTTTCAACGTTTATTTATTTTTGGGACAGAGAGAGACAGAGCATGAACGGGGGAGGAGCAGAGAGAGAGGGAGACACAGAATCGGAAACAGGCTCCAGGCTCTGAGCCATCAGCCCAGAGCCTGACGCGGGGCTCGAACTCACGGACCGCGAGATCGTGACCTGGCTGAAGTCGGACGCTTAACCGACTGTGCCACCCAGGCGCCCCAGTAATATCTATTTAATTAAAAAAATCATACACAGGAAAAAACAAGCTGGATTGTACTGACAAGGGCAAAAAAGGACACACCTCTGACTGTAACAGTGAATCAACTGCAACAAAATGTCACTGCAAAGCACCTCCGTTTCCCATAAGCAAATGACAGGGTAGTTACCCATGTAATCAAATCCAATGCTCATGATACAAGAGTCGGTGGCATCAATTGCCTGAATCTTGTACTTGTCCAGAGGTCCTGTGGGGAGGTGGTTGTAGTCCTTCTGCCACCTCTCCTGGCCGTGGTAGCGCACCATGGCCCCACAGCGCAGCAGCCACTCCGATGCTGCCCTATCGGGTCCCACATCCCTGATGCGTTCATAATCCACTCTGTCGGCAAAGAACAAAAATAGTTCGTTTTTAGTATAATCGCTAGCTGCTTAATGGCAGTCCGTCAACATAAATACAGTACAGCAACAACTTTTCCTTTCAAATGACTGAGAGGGAGGGAAGTATACTCGTGAGAGTCGTGTAAAAAAACATGAGGGCTCTTCCGGCTCCCTTTTTTGTTTTTCTTTTGTTCCCAAGTGAACTCTGTCTAGGCCTATTGTTTGTATATGAGTTTATCAGGCAGACATGTACCTTCATTGATTCACATGTAGCACAGTGCTTGACACCAGGAAGTACTCGGTAACTACGTGTTGAATGAACGACTATACTGGGTTATTGTTTTTTTTTTTTTTAATGATAAAAGATAGGGGCGCCTGGGTGGCGCAGTCGGTTAAGCGTCCGACTTCAGCCAGGTCACGATCTCGCGGTCCGGGAGTTCGAGCCCCGCGTCAGGCTCCGGGCTGATGGCTCAGAGCCTGGAGCCTGTTTCCGATTCTGTGTCTCCCTCTCTCTCTGCTCCTCCCCCGTTCATGCTCTGTCTCTCTCTCTCCCAAAAATAAAAATAAAATAAAAACGTTGAAAAAAAAATTTAAAAAAAAAAAGATAAAATGGAATAATTTCAAATCTGTTCAAATTAATGTCACTAATTTTTAATTATTTAATTTTTACATTTGCTTTCTCGCTAGTTGGTGGTATTAAAGCTGTATTAAGCAACAAGCAGATGAGTTTCATTAGTTTCAAAATGATATTTCGTTTTTTTAAATCTTTAAATGTTTATTTTAATACAGGGAGAGAGAGAGAAAGAGACAGCAAGTGGGGTAGGGACAGAGAGCAGGGGAGAGACAGAATCCCAAGCAGGCTCCACACTGACAGTGGAGCCCGACACAGGCTTGAACTCACAAACAATGAGATCATGACCTGAGCTGATATCAAGAGTCAGACGCTTAGCTGACTGAGCCACTCAGGCACCCCTCAAAATGACATTTCAAAGCATGCCACCCACTTTTTAAAAAACTTGAGTCCCCATGGTAGTATTTAAAAGGCTAACTACATCCCTTAAGATTCCTTTCATTTTAGAAAACTTGAATGGTATGGAAAGGACAAATAACAAAAATCACTGAAATCTTGACTGGAACCCAATTAGTTAATATTTTATATTAGTAATGTTAATATTTTCTGGTCTTTATTCAATGTTTGTATGTATGTTTTGTTATTAAACAAAATTAGGATCATATTGCACAAACTGTACAAAAAAAAGATATTTGACATACAAGAAATAACCAAATTAGCTACTGGAATCTCATCAGCTATAATAATTACCATGTTTCTTCACCTTAGAGTAACTTACTTATTAAACACTGCATTCAACCAGCCCCAGAAGTATCTGCAGTCACATGACCATGGGAGTTTCTTTAAGCCACACAACTGCTGGGAAATTTTTCCAAACAGCATCATTTGATCTAGACACACAAAACAGTATTCGTATTAGGTTATCAGCTGGCAATCAGAGTCCCAAACACACAGTAACTTGCTTTACAACTTCAAAGTCAATGCTCTTGTGCCAATGAAGTTGATGAGTCATTTGCCACCCAAAGTTATTGAACAAGTCACTCCTGTCTCTGTTTCCTGGTTTCTTTGCTGCAAAAAAAAAACAATAGAGAGGCTGGATTGGATGGTCTGGAAGGTTCCTTCCAGCCTTGATATTAAGTTTCATTCTTCAACTTTGGGTTGGAGTCTGCCTGCAGTGTCGCCACCTGATGACCATTCAGGCAGTCCACCTACACATTTGCTGAAACCAGCTACTCCCAATCTACATTTCCAGTATCAAAATGACAAACGAAAATCACCTAGGGAGCAATGTGTCGAGGTTAAGACGCTTATATTCAGGAAGGGAGAGGCGCCGTGAAAACAGACCTTTCTAAGACAAGGTTGCAAGTAGTATCACCAGAATAGTGCAAACAAAGGCAAGGGCAGCTAGGACAGATTGGGCAAGTAACTTCACCTCTGTGACCCTTGTTTTTCTCACTTGTAAAATCAGATGATTTGCTCAGGTGATTTCCACCTGTAAAAATCTATGAGCATGAGTTGAGAAAGTGATTTCTGAACTGAGTCTCAATCTGATTTAATTCAGTTCAAGTTTCTCTAGGAGTGTGCTAAGTCAGAGGAAAACAAAGATAAATGAAGTGTGGTTTCTGCCTTTGGATTGCTGAAAACTTACTGTGGGGTGAAGTGAGCTAAAACAAGTTATCAAGTCGTTAAAGTAAATGATAGAACCTGAAAATTCCTTAAAGAGGTAAAATAAGGATAGACCAGGATTTCAACAGGCAAAATGCCAGGAGAAGGTATGTCAGGTGATTAGCTGAGGCAGAAATAGTTAAGGCATGCTGTAGCTCAGTTTGGTTAGCACATGGGGATCATGAGAAGAGGAGGCAGACAGTTTACACAGTCACATCAGGAAGGGTCTCGCCTGATCAGCCAGGGGATTTGGATTATCTTCCACAGGCAGTTGGGAGTCACTGAGGTTTTAGCAAAGAGCACTGGCATGTTAGAGCTATGCTTCAGAATGTTATTTGGACAACATCAAGACTGAGGGTCAATAGAAAAAAACAAAGAAACAGCTAACAAGGGCTTCAACTGCGCACAGCCATGGGAAAGGACCAAATGGGGAAAGAATGGGAACGACATTACAGAGTGGATTCCACATCTCAGTGAGATGTTCTGGCAAAGGCCAGAATAGTTGAAGATGACATTAAGTTTTGGTCTTGGGTCACTGGTTGGATGGTGATGCCATGAATAGAAATCAGTGTCAGGAGAACCAGCTGTAGGTTTCTCCCACCCCCATCCCCAGCTTTTCATATCCTAACTATGAACTGTTAGCAGAACTTCTAAGTGGAGATAACCAACAAATTATTAGAGTGATTCACAAAATGGGAGAACTGTAATGAACTTAGACCACCTAGACCATTTAGAGATGAGGAAACAGGCCCTCATATTAAGTAACTTGCCGACACCCTAAATCCCTTCTGGAACAAGGTGGAGATTTAATAACTGCATATGTTTAAAAGAACTTACTCAATGTTTCATGGCTAATTGGTGGTAGCATGGAGACCTGAACCGAGTGCTCTCTCCTACCAGTCCAGAGCTTTTCCCTCAATGGATGGTACTAGAACTTGGGAATAAGAAGACTAGAAAGAGGCCTGAGTGGGAACCACCCTAGAACTGAGAAGTGACTGCAGATGTTGAGGCTATAGAACAGTGAGAGATGAGGTCTGAGGACAGAATCCGGGATCACCTCTATTCTTCATTTCTTTTCTACCATCATCTGCCTTCATCACTGCAAACCTCCCACCTGCTATCACTATCTCATTCTCAGCCCTTTCCAACTTTTTGTTAAAGCTCTCTCCACCTGTGCCCACCTCTGATAACTCAACTGGCTGCCAATCTCATTTATCTGGGCTTTCCGGCTTCAACTTAGGCTGTCCTATTTCCTGTCCCTCCCCGCTCTCCATCCCGATCCTGTCTGTGGAAATCTTACCCAGCCTCATATCTACCCATCCATTCATTCATTCACTCAGTAAGTATTTATTGAATGTCTGCTATACTTAGTGCCAGAGATACAATGGTAAGATTAAAAAACAACAAAGGAGAGACAGAGAAAGACAAGGTTCTTTATCCTCATAGAATATATACTCTAAAGAAGACAACATAAAAACAAATAAATAACATGCAATATGTCTAAACAGAGATATTAACAAGTTCTGTGAAACACAAGAGGAGGGAGGGAAGGGAAGACACTAGAGGTGTCTTTTGAGAGGGTCTTAAAGGATAATTAAGAGTTTCCAGTTAGGCAGACAAAAAGAAAAGTGTGCAGAGGAAAAAGGAGAGCAAGGATTACATCTTATTTATTTCCATTTTTCTTAGGACCTAGCACATTCCCATCCACCAAATGCAAGAGTTTAATAGATATTTACTAATTAGTGGTCTTCAATGGTTGATAGATTTCCATAGAGAAAGGCAAACCAGAGAGACTGTTATTAAGTAAATTAGAGTAGTCTGTGAAAATTGAGTACCTTCACTTGATTCATTTTGGTTCACCTTATAATTCAGCTTAAAGGAAAGGCTAAATTTACTCCAGCTAGGATCTCTAAAAATACTAGATTATTATATTTAAAATACTTTAAACATGAACATAAAAATTTTACTTGGCAATAAAGGTAAAAAAAAATAATAAATTGGTAGGGTTTTACATTCTCAACTGCACCCCTGCTGATTTTAGAATTCAAGCAGTTACTTCCGGAAATGTTTTCTATAGGGAAAGAGGAGACCTCTAGTGGTGAGTTGGTGAATTTAGCTCTAATGATCGGGGGGAAAAAAACAAACCAGTTAACAGCTAAAAAAAAAATAGCCACTACTAAATTATTGCTTCAATAAATAATTCAGAAATTAAAAAATCATTTAAAAAAGCTCCTTCTTACTCTCATAACCTGGCTTAAAGCACATGTTTCTAAAAATTACAATTATGCTTGTTACTTACAGAAGGCTAGATCTCTAATGTTTGATTCAAAATAGGATACACACAAAATGTTTCTGAGCAGGTTTGGTTGAGAGTTCCCCTGTTTGCATAAAAAAAGTAAGTTTTTTTAAAGTGGAAGTTCTGGGGTGCTTGGCTGGTTCAGTTTGTAGAACATGCAACTCTCGATCTCAGGGTTGTGAGTTCAATCAAGTCCCACATTGGGCATGGAGCCTACCTAAAATTAAAAAAATTTTTTAAATAAAAATAACAGTGGAAGTTTTGTTTTTACTTAGCTGGGCTATCCAAAGCGATGGCTGACTAAGTGGCCCAAAAGACTGAACTAAAGAACTATTTCTTGAGGGTGATAAAAATGTGAAGGGGCAGATTTGGGGAGATTTTCCCCCAAATTACAACCCCACCTCACTGCAAATCACCCAATATTGATGCCAACTCTTATTCCTGAGGTGTATAGAGTCTAGTGAAAAGGAAGAGAAAAATTCATTAGGAATTGGAAACAAAGTTCCCCAACGCCATTCCTCAGCCAACATCACATGGGATCCAGTGAAGTAATGTCTTACTCGTTCTGACATAGATGGAAGATGAACTTGAACTCTCAGCTGATGGTGCTGTCATGAATACAAAATGTCACACCCAAGACATTACAGGGTGTATGAATGGAAGGTAAGCTCTTGACTTGAAATTACTTAACTGAAACAAATTAAGGTACAGTCAAACCTAGGGGAAGGTAAGCAGAAAAAAAAGTTATACAAAGAGCAGATGTATTGTGAGTTTTTTCATCTTGCTAAACAAAGAAGCATGTACTCAAAATTACATGGTAAACAAGTCACTACTTTGGGCTCAAGTGTCCCATGAAAGTTGACCATAGACATGTGTAATTCTGTATTCAACCTAGTAATAAAAATCCACTACCTCCAGTGCAAACTAAAAAATAACCATCTCCACTAAACACCTATCAGAATGGCAAAAATTAAAAACAGTGACAACACCAATTGCTGGTGATAAGAACGAGATCACTCAAAACATTGCTGGTGGGAATGTATAAAGGAACAGCCACTTTGTTTTTTGTTTTTTATTTTAGAGAGAGACCGAGGGACTGGGGGAGAGGGGCAGAGGGAAGAGAAAGAGAGAGAATCTTAAGCAGGCTCCATGCTCAGCGTGGTGGCTGACGCAGGGCTCTGTCCCACAAACCTGGGATCATGACTTGAGCCGAAACCAAGAGCCGGACGATCAACTGAGCCACACAGGTGCCCTGGTACAGCCATTTTGGAAACAGTTTGCCTGTTTTTTACAACACTAAACATTTGTTTATATGACCCAGCAATTGGACTCTTAGGCATTTATCCCAGAGAAACAAAAACAGGTTCACACAAAAAGCAGCACATTAATGTTCACAGCAGCTTTATTCCAAATAGCTAATTAGAACTCAGATGTGTTTCAATGGGTGAACAGTTAAACCTATTGTGGTATACCCATATCATGAAATACTACTCCCCAATAAGAAGGAATGAACCTTTCATACATACAATGATCCCAAGGGATTACACTAAGTAAAAAATAGCTAATTCCAAAAAATTACAGATTGGGGAAGGGGTGCCCCGAAGGAGTGAAGTTATAAAAGGGTACCCGTAGATCCCTTGTGGTGACTGAACTGTGTTGTAGCTGGACCGTGGTGGTGACACAACAATCTACACATGTGATAAAAACTAAACAGAACTAAATAGACACACAAATGTAAAGCTAGGGAAATCTGAGGAAGATCAACGGATTATGTCAATGCCAATTTCCTGGTTATGACACTGTCCTACAGATTTGCAAGATGTTTTCATGGGGGGAGAAGGGGTAAAAGGTACACAGGATCTCTACTGTTCCTTACAACTGTATGGGACTCTACAATTATCTCAAAACAAAAAACTGAATTTAAGGAATAACCATCTCATTATTATTATTTTTTCATTTGTGATGGAAAAAGCAGGTAACATTCTATGTTGTTTTCACAAACAAAGGCATTCAACTGTCCAGGAGGTAAAACCATTTGAACATAATAAAAAGTCATTTATCCAGTGCAGCTGACCCTTCCACAACATAAGGGTTAAGGGCAGTTGAAAGTCTGCATAGGATTTTTGACTCCCCTCAAATTTAACTGCTAACAGCCTACTGTTTGATTAGAAGCCTTACCAATAACATAGGTGATTAACACATATTTTGCATGTTATATGTAGTATACACTATGTTCTTATAATAAACTAGAGAAAAGAAAATCATAAGGAAAATACATTTAGAGTACTGTATTGGATTTACTGAAAAACATCTGCCTCCAAGTGGACAGGAGTTGTTCAAACCTGTGCTCTTCAAGGGTCAACTGTATTTCACTCCGCTAAACACCCTTGGGCTTTATTTCATGTAATCCACACAACAGCCCTGTGTGAGAGACACAGCTATTACTCCTAGTTCACAGAAGAGATCTGAGGCAGAGACGAAGTGACTTCCCCAGGCCACCAGACTAAACAGTTGGAACCAAATCAAAGTCCTTCCAGCAATAAAGTTTTTAACATTCTAATTTTGTTCTGTTCAGCTGTTCTGACCCTAAAAATGAAAAACTGCCGATAAGCACTGAGCACAGGCGTTAAACGGCCACGGTGAGGGCGAATCACCAAACTTCAGTCGGAAGGTCGCTTAGGGATTCCATAGCCCACCTCCTTCACTTTACAGATAAGGACACGGGGTGAAGAGACCTGTACGGAAGAGCCCCGTATTGCCAGGTCCGCACAGTGGGTTTAAATCTGTATCTCCACCCAGGATTTAAGACAAGGAAACAGACTGCCTAATGATGGCAGAGACAGAGCCATCTGGTTCTTCTAGGCGCTCGATATTTACACCACCAAGAAATGACACCGTCAGGAGCCCTACAAAAAGAAGTCCAGAAGACCGCAGGCTACCAGGCGTTGCCGCGACAAGGCCTCCGTCCGGAGCGAGAGCTAGGGCCGGATGGGCAGCGCCCCTCAGTGGGCAATTCGCCTGCGGGTGGCCAGCAATGGGCCTCCCGCAGACAGAGGCCGAGCCGGAGGCAGGGAGGCCGCTGGGCCCGCCCAAATGAGAGCTTTCACCCCAGTCACGCCCGCACTCTCTCCCAAGGCCCCGAGGACGCAGGGCCTGAGATGACAGGACGCGCGGCTCGGCGGGCTACCTTTTCAGTGAGCCCCGCAGCGGGAGAAGGAAAAGGGCAGAGCGTAACCACCACCATACTCCCGCCTCGCGCGGGGCCTAGCTCCTCTACTCACGGCATTGGAGAAAGGGAGGGAGCGAGCGAGCGTGCCCCGCGTCTACGGCGCCGCCGGCCTGCCCTTCGCCCTCCGCCGTGCGTGTCCATTGGCTACTGGCGTCGCTCCCACGTGGGGCGAAGACACGTGCTCCATTGGCCCCTGAGTGGGAGGCGGGATTAGACAGAGCCGAGAGCCCCTCAGGGTCCGGCTCGAGGGACCACCTCTGGGGGCTGAGGGAGGAAGGGGAAGGGGCGCAGGCGATGGTCCCCGCACTGCGCTATATCCGCGGTGCCTGCGGCCCGGCCCTCGGAGGTTTCCCCGGGGGGTTCTCCTCCGCAGGCCGGCCGGCGCCGGGGAGGTCCTGGCCGCTGTGCCAAGGTGGCCGCCCAGCTAGCACCCGGTGAGTAGCCGCTGGCCTGCCCTCGCCGCCTGTGCGACCGCTTCTCTCGGAGGTGCCTCTTGCTGGACCTCTGCCCCTACTCTACTTCCCTGCCCCGGGCGTGAGTGAAGGTGAGGTCCTGTGGAGCCCTGGCTGCAACCTCGGATCCCAGGAGTTACCTGTAGGATTCACTGGTTGTGTTTGT
Organism: Puma concolor; assembly: GCF_028749965.1. NCBI lineage: Eukaryota > Metazoa > Chordata > Mammalia > Carnivora > Felidae > Puma > Puma concolor. The sequence goes on from NC_141672.1 coordinate 50,506,229, forward strand.
GTGACGGATGAAAAGAATAAGGCGGTGTTGAGTGGAGCTCTAGAGCAGTTCTGGTTTTCAGTACTACCCTCCACTTCCCTTTCAATTCTTGGGTGGGTTACTTAAGCTTCTTAAAGGCTCAGTTGTGAGTAGGAGCCTAGTCTCTCCCGTAGGTGGTCGTTTTAAGGGTTAAAGGACCTATCACACTAAGCAATCAAAGAAACTGTTTATTAGCTGGCATCCCTGATGTTGCTTGGATGATTTGAAACCATTCTTAAATCAGTCAGTTCCTGGCAAACACTGCATAGAGTTGCCCTGCGAGAAGCAGTTCAGTTACTAGTCAAAACCTGCACAAGTAAGTGTCCTGCGATTTGAAGTTTGGAGGTCACGTTAGAAACCACGGTCTTTCTCTGCTCTCTGTGAAGGAAATGGCTTATGCTAAGGCATTAAAGCTGGAAAGCTCTTGGATATTTTGGGAAGTAGAAGGTGGGCAAATTGAATGTGGCTGGAGCTTAGTGGAATAGAGATGGTGTGGAATGATACTGGAGACAGGCTACATCACAGCAGAGATTTGATTTGATTTTAACTACACATTGAACTTTAAAGGAATTGGGAGACTTAGAGGATTTTTAAGAAGAGGGAGTGCTTAAATGTTGAGGTTTCAAAAGTTGACTGGCTGCTGTGTGTTAATTTGGAGGATTAGAGTGGTATAGGATTTGTGATTCATAGTGGGGGTATGTAGACAGTTATTTTGGGAATGCTTTTCTTAAGGAAACAAGGTAGAGTTAGTGAGGGTTTTGTGTATACTTTTTATTTTGAAATAATTCTAGACCCACAGGAAATTGCAAAAATACAGATTTTAGGTAACCTTCAGCCAGTTTACCCCAATGATAGCGTCTTCCCTAACTATAGTACAATATCAAAACTAGGAAATTGACATTGGTATGACACAGACCGTGTTCAGATTTCATCAGTTTTTAGATGCACTCATTTGTGTGTGTGTTTCTATGCAATTTAATCATGCTGCTTTGTGTAACTGTCATCACAAAATACACCACAAAGATATCTCTTATGTTACCAATCCCTTTATATTCACATACCATCTCTTCACCCTTCCTAACCCTTGGCAATCACTAATCTAGTCTCTAGCTGTAAAATTTTGTCATTTTGAGAAGGTTTTATAAGTAGAATTACACAGTATATAACCTTTTGAGATTGGCTTTTTTCACACAGCATAACGTCTTGGAGATTCATCCACGGTGTTGCCTATATTGACAGCAGTTTCCTTTTAGTTGTTGAGTAATATTTCATCATATGGTTGTATTACAGTTTGTTTAACCATTCACCAGTTGAAGGACATCTGAACTGTTTGTAATTTGGGGCTCTTATGAATACAGCTGCTGTGACATTTATATACAGGTTTTTGTATGAACATCAGTTTTTATTTTTCTGAGATAAATGCCCAAGGGTGTAGTTGCTAAGACATATTTAGTTAGCACATGCTTAGTTTTTTATTTTCATTGTAGGCATGGCTTTTAATATAGGGCCATAAAAGGAATATCCATTGAGAAATACTGAGTATTGATTTATAAAAGAAGAGTACACCAGAGGTTCCCAAGGAAGTATAAAACATGAAGTCATGCACCTGGGATCCAGGTTCTGAATATTAGAATTTCCCTTACAGAAAGACTTGAGATGAGTGGAGTCCATGTTTGGGACTCAAAAAGAGACCATTATATCCTTTAAGTGGGAGATCTTCAACAATCCAAAGAATGACCTGAGGAAGAGTGGGAGATCAATGATGTGGCCCAAATTGGGTAAGATATAAGCCCAAAGATCTGTTTTTCCTATGTACGAGTGAGAACAGAACAAAGGAGGTTGTGCCAACGTCAAGGCCTAAACCAATTATCTGACTTGAGTGGAGTGTGTTATACAACGGCAAAGATAAATGTTTAGTTTTTTAAGAAACTGCTATACTCTTTTTCCAGGGTGGCTGTACTATTTCACATTCCTACCAGCAGTGTGTGAGTGATCCAGTTCTTCCTCATTCTCACCAGCATTTGGTGTTACCACTTTTTAAATTTTAGCCATTCTAAGAGGAGTGTAGTGACATCTTATTGTAGTTTTAATTTGCATTTCCCTAGTCATTAATGGTAGTGAACATCTTTTCATGTGCTTATTTTCCATCTGTAGATCTATCCTCTTTGATGAAATTTGTTCTTATCTTTTGCGCATTTTCAAAATGGCTTATGTGGGAGTTCTTTATGTATTCTAGATAGGAGTCTTTTGTCAGATATGTGGCTTGCAACCAACTTGTTGGTTGTCTTCTTACCCCCTTAACAAAATGTTTTGCAGAACAAAATTTTTAATTTTGATGAAGTCCAGTTTATCAGTTTTCCTTATATGGATCATGCTTTTGGTGTCTTCTCTTCACTTAGCCCTAGATCCCAAAGGTTTTTTCCTTTGTTTTCTTCTAAAAGTTTTATGGTGAATATTTGATGATATAATACATTTATTGTAAATTTTTAAAAATTAGAATACTGGTATTGTGTGCATGTTTTAAAGAAGCCTTTTAGAAATAACATATTGAAATATTTACAGATGCTGTTTAGGATTTGCATCAAAATAATTTAATGCAGGAGGAGATGAAATAGATGGGATATAGAAAAAGCAAAATTAGCCATATGCTTACAAAAGTAGATATGTTGGGCATGAGGTAGGTGCTAAAGGTAATCTTTTTCTGCTTCTCATTACTGAATTAGATAGACTATACATGCCCTTCCTAATCTTTGAAATGGTTGTATAATCCGGATTTATCATGGCTAAAATTGTGGCTGTAAGCCTATTTCTGGATCAGTTATTTCCCTAAGGTTTGAAATTCTCACTGGCTGTTTCCTTCTCAGTAGAAAAAAGTTCTTGCACACTGAAGACTTGAGTGTCTTGAAGGGCCTAAGTCTTAAAGACCTAATGTGTTGGTTTATCCTCAAGAATACTGCACTTGAGTTTTAAATGAATAGTTGGTAGAGAAGAGTGTGATGCTTAACACAGAGTAAACACTCTGCCCAGGCAGAGTGCTGTGGAGGGTGAGATTGAGAGAGGCTTGGGAACTAGTTACCCTGCCTGCTGGGTGTGGCAGCTTATATTACTGACCCAGCAATGCATATAATTCTTAAAGGCTTTTTCCTTTAAGAAGACAATATCATAAAGCCCAATAAATATTTGATTGTAATGATTACAAATTAATAGTTTGATGAAAATTATGCACACGAAATTTGATGAGATCTACTGTAAACATGGAATACTTCAAAGGTGACTTTCTCTTAAAGCTCATTTGATGTAGTCGTTATTGGTGGCGGAATTGTGGGCCTTGCCTCTGCCAGAGCACTCATCCTGCGACATCCAGCACTTTCCATTGGTGTTCTGGAAAAGGAGAAAGATTTGGGTATGTATATTACCAGTGTTGCTCTTTGGGCTTAACCTGAATACCTGCTCATTATTTCAGTTCTGCATCTTTCATGTTGAATGTCATTATTAGTACCTTAGTTTGGGTTCTTCATAAAGCAGAGCCTGGGACCAGAACTTGAGTAGAGGTGATTTATTTGAGATGTTGTTTAGGAGGCAGAAGTGAGGAGTGTGGAGAGTAAGCCTGAAAGGAAGAAAAGCCACAGGAGGGTACATAATCAAGGTTGCAATTGTGAGCTTGATTCCTCTGGGACCTCTGAGGAGCAACATAAACATTTCCAAGGATTGTGCTCATTTTTCCATCAGCTAGTGTTTCTACTGGCTGAGGATTGCCCCTGGGGACATTGAGTTGTAATCTTCTCCCTCTCCCCTCCTGTCACATTAGAAAAGGCCGTGGGGCGGAATACCCAGAACTATAGTGGGTTTGCCAGCAGGGAGAGTTGGGTTTGTGCACCAAAGTTTGCTAGTAGTGAGGAGTGGGTTTGTGCATCAAAGTTGTAACTGAAGTGAAAGATGGCCTGAGGGGATGTGGCATGGACACCAGGGATGGCTACCAGAAGAAGTTACCAGTGTCCTGCCTATAAGAACAAACTCAGGCAGAATTTTCAATAATGTGGTCTCTACTAACTTCAACTTTGTTTGTTCCTCCACTTTGTAGCTTTTGAATACTTTGTATAGTTTCTCTTAACCTGTTTCTCTTGTCCGGTAGCTATTCACCAGACTGGACATAACAGTGGTGTCATACATAGTGGAATTTATTATAAACCTGAATCTCTAAAAGCTAAATTATGTGTACAAGGTGCAGCCCTCATCTATGAGTATTGTAAGCAAAAAGGAATTTCCTACAAGCAATGTGGTAAGGTAAGGCATTTTACTACAGCCTTGACTTACTTATAACTAGCATTTTCTTAGCAATGTTTAATGTTGAATTTAAAAAAATGGCTTTTCTATCTTTATGTAATTTTCAAAGTCTAATGTCAGAAAATAACTTTAGAAAAAGTGGTATGACTAACTCCACGTAATTTAAAAAATAACAGTTTTATTGACATATAATTTATATACAGTATGTGATACAATTCACCCTTTATTGAAGTGTTCAATTTGGTTTTTAGTATATTCATAAAATCATGCAGCTGTCACCACTGTCTGATTTTAGAACATGTACATTACCTCAAAAAGAAACCTTTATGCATTAACAGTCATTGCCTATACCTCTCACTTCCTATTCCTACCTTTCCCCGGCTCCTGGCAACCACTAATATACTTTCTGTCTCTGTGGATTTGCCTATTCTGGAAGTTTCCTATAAATAGAATCCTACAATATGTTGTCTTTTGTGACTGGCTTCTTTTACTTAGCATAATGTTCTCAAGCTTCATTTATCTTATGGCGTGAATCAGTACTTTATTCCTTTTTATAATCCATTGCGCAGCTATACCACATTTTATTTACCTATTTATCAGTTGACGGACGTTTAGGTTGTTCCCATGTTTGACTATTATGAACACTGCTATTAGACTATTATGTATAATGCTGCTATGGACATTTATGTACACTTTTTTTGTATGGACCTGTATTTTCTTTAATATATAATTTATTGTCAAATTGGTTTCCATACAACACCCAGTGCTCATCTCAACAGGTGCACTCCTGAATGCCCATCACCCACTTTCCCCTCTCCCCCAACCCCCCATCAACCCTCAGTTTGTTCTCAGTATTTAAGAGGCTCTTATGGTTTGCCTCCTTCCCTCTCTGTAACTTTTTTTTGGTCCCCCTTCACCTCCCCCCTGGTCTTCTGTGAAGTTTCTCAGGATCCACCTATGAGTGAAAACATATGGTATCTGTCTTTTCTCTGCCTGACTTATTTCACTTAGCATAACACTCTCCAGTTCCATCCACGTTGCTACAAAAGGGCAGATTTCATTCTTTCTCAGTGCCAAGTAGTATTCCATTGTATATATAAACCACAACTTCTTTTTTTTTTTTTTTTTTTTTTATATATGAAATTTATTGTCAAATTGGTTTCCATACAACACCCAGTGCTCATCCCAAAAGGTGCCCTCCTCAGTACCCATCACCCACCCTCTCCTCCCTCCCACCCCCCATCAACCCTTAGTTTGTTCTCAGTTCTCAACAGTCTCTTATGCTTTGGCTCTCTCCCACTCTAACCTCTTTTTTTTTTTTTTTTGTTCCCCTCCCCCATGGGTTTCTCTTAAGTTTCTCAGGATCCACATAAGAGTGAAACCATATGGTATCTGTCTTTCTCTGTATGGCTTATTTGACTTAGCATCACACTCTCCAGTTCCATCCACGTTGCTACAAAAGGCCATATTTCATTTTTTCTCATTGCCACGTAGTACTCCATTGTGTATATAAACCACAATTTCTTTATCCATTCATCAGTTGATGGACATTTAGGCTCTTTCCATAATTTGGCTATTGTTGAGAGTGCTGCTATGAACATTGGGGTACAAGTGCCCCTATGCATCAGTACTCCTGTGTCCCTTGGATAAATTCCTAGCAGTGCTATTGCTGGGTCATAGGGTAGGTCAATTTTTAATTTTCTGAGGAACCTCCACACTGCTTTCCAGAGCGGCTGCACCAATTTGCATTCCCACCAACAGTGCAAGAGGGTTCCCGTTTCTCCACATCCTCTCCAGCATCTATAGTCTCCTGATTTGTTCATTTTGGCCACTCTGACTGGCGTGAGGTGATACCTGAGTGTGGTTTTGATTTGTATTTCCCTGATAAGGAGCGACGCTGAACATCTTTTCATGTGCCTGTTGGCCATCCGGATGTCTTCTTTAGAGAAGTGTCTATTCATGTTTTCTGCCCATTTCTTCACTGGGTTATTTGCTTTTCGGGTGTGGAGTTTGGTGAGCTCTTTATAGATTTTGGATACTAGCCCTTTGTCCGATATGTCATTTGCAAATATCTTTTCCCATTCCGTTGGTTGCCTTTTAGTTTTGTTGGTTGTTTCCTTTGCTGTGCAGAAGCTTTTTATCTTCATAAGGTCCCAGCAATTCACTTTTGCTTTTAATTCCCTTGCCTTTGGGGATGTGTCGAGTAAGAGATTGCTACGGCTGAGGTCAGAGAGGTCTTTTCCTGCTTTCTCCTCTAAGGTTTGGATGGTTTCCTGTCTCACATTCAGGTCCTTTATCCATTTTGAGTTTATTTTTGTGAATGGTGTGAGAAAGTGGTCTAGTTTCAACCTTCTGCATGTTGCTGTCCAGTTCTCCCAGCACCATTTGTTAAAGAGACTGTCTTTTTTCCATTGGATGTTCTTTCCTGCTTTGTCAAAGATGAGTTGGCCATACGTTTGTGGGTCTAGTTCTGGGGTTTCTATTCTATTCCATTGGTCTATGTGTCTGTTTTTCTGCCAATACCATGCTGTCTTGATGATGACAGCTTTGTAGTAGAGGCTAAAGTCTGGGATTGTGATGCCTCCTGCTTTGGTCTTCTTCTTCAAAATTACTTTGGCTATTCGGGGCCTTTTGTGGTTCCATATGAATTTTAGGATTGCTTGTTCTAGTTTCGAGAAGAATGCTGGTGCAATTTTGATTGGGATTGCATTGAATGTGTAGATAGCTTTGGGTAGTATTGACATTTTTTTTTTTTTTTTAATTTTTTTTTTTCAACGTTTATTTATTTTTGGGACAGAGAGAGACAGAGCATGAACGGGGGAGGGGCAGAGAGAGAGGGAGACACAGAATCGGAAACAGGCTCCAGGCTCTGAGCCACCAGCCCAGAGCCCGACGCGGGGCTCGAACTCACGGACCGCGAGATCCTGACCTGGCTGAAGTCGGACGCTCAACCGACTGCGCCACCCAGGCGCCCCAGTATTGACATTTTGATAATATTTATTCTTCCAATCCATGAGCAGGGAATGTCTTTCCATTTCTTTAAATCTTCTTCAATTACCTTCATAAGCTTTCTATAGTTTTCAGCATACAGATCCTTTACATCTTTGGTTAGATTTATTCCTAGGTATTTTATGCTTCTTGGTGCAATTGTGAATGGGATCAGTTTCTTTATTTGTCTTTCTGTTGCTTCATTGTTAGTGTATAAGAATGCAACTGATTTCTGTACATTGATTTTGTATCCTGCAACTTTGCTGAATTCATGTATCAGTTCTAGCAGACTTTTGGTGGAGTCTATCGGATTTTCCATGTATAATATCATGTCATCTGCAAAGAGCGAAAGCTTGACTTCATCTTTGCCAATTTTGACGCCTTTGATTTCCTTTTGTTGTCTGATTGCTGTTGCTAGAACTTCCAGCACTATGTTAAACAACAGCGGTGAGAGTGGGCATCCCTGTCGTGTTCCTGATCTCAGGGAAAAAGCTCTCAGTTTTTCCCCGTTGAGGATGATGTTAGCTGTGGGCTTTTCATAAATGGCTTTTATGATCTTTAAGTATGTTCCTTCTATCCCGTAAACCACAACTTCTTAATCCATTCATCAGTTGATGGACATTTAGGCTCTTTCCATAATTTGGCTATTGTTGAAAGTGCTGCTATAAACATTGGGGTACAAGAGCCCCTATGCATCAGCACTCTTGTATCCTTTGGGTAAATTTCTAGCAGTGCTATTGCTGGGTCATAGGGTAGGTCTATTTTTAATTTTTTGAGGAACCTCCACACTGTCTTCCAGAGCAGCTGTACCAGTTTGCATTCCCACTAACAGTGCAAGAGGGTTCCCGTTCCTCCACATCCTTGCCAGCATCTATAGTCTCCTGGTTTGTTCATTTTAGCCACTCTGACCAACGTGAGGTAGTATTTCAGTGTGGTTTTGATTTGTATTTCCCTGATGAGGAGTGACGTTGAGCATCTTTTCATGTGCCTGTTGGCTGTACGGACCTGTATTTTCATTTCTCTCAGATACATACCTAGGAGTGAAATTCTCAGGTCATATGGTAACTCCAAGTTTAACATGTCGAGGAACTGCCAAACTTTTTTTTAAAGTTCCACACTATTTTATTTTATTTTTAAACATTTTTAAAAATGATTTTTATTTATTTTTGAGAGACAGAGAGTATAAGTCGGGGAGAGACAGAGTACGAGCTGGGGAGAGGCAGAGAGAGAAGGAGACACAGAATCTGAGGCAGACTCCAGGTGCTGAGCTGTCAGCACAGAGCCTGATGTGGGGCTCAAACTCGTGAACCACAAGATCATGACCAGAGCTGAAGTCAGACACTTAACCAATTGAGCCACTCACATGCCCCAAAGTTCCACACTATTTTAAATTGCCATCAATAATGAGGATTTCCGTATCTCCACATCCTTGCCAACACCTGTTATCGTGTTTTTTAGCCATCCTAGTAGGTGTGAAGTGGTATGTCAATATGGTTTTGATTTGCATTTCCCTAGTAATTAATGGTGTTGAACATCTTTTCAACATGCTTATTGGCCATTCAGTTATCTTCTTTGGAGAAATGTCTATTCAGATCTTTTGCCCATTTAAAAATTGAGTTATTTGTCTTTATTCTTGAGCTATATGTGTTCTTTATATATTCTTGATACAGTCCCTTATCAGCTATATGATATTTGCTAAAATACTACCAAAATACTGAAATATTTTTATGTATAAAATAAAATAGTAATAATAGTAATGGTAATAATAATAGTAATGGTAATAATTTAACTGTTAACTAAGTATTTTTTCCTATTCTGTAGTTTGTTTGTTTTTTTTTACTTTCTTGATGATATACTTTGAAGCACAGAAGCTTTTAATTTTGATGAAGTCCAGTTACCTTTTTTCTTTTGTTGCTTATGCTTTTTGTGTCATATCTAAGAAATCATTGCCTACCCTTAGATCATGAAAAATTACTCCTACGTTTCTAAGAGTTTTATTATATCCTTAGCTTTGACATTTAGATCTATGATCACTTTTTCCCCCCAATTGAGTTGATTTAACTCCAGGTGGGACAGAATTTGAGGTAGATCAAAGATTGAAGAACAGACTTTGGCAAGATCCTGGGCTGGGTTTACTCTGACTTCAGAGCTAAGGTAGGAATGGCTGAGTGAGAAGAACTAAAGAGAAGAAGAGCCACTGTAAGATTTTTTATTTTTTTTTTAAATATTTTTTTAATGTTTTATTCATTTTTGAGACAGAGGAGACAGAGCGTGAACAGGGGAGGGACAGAGAGAGAGAGCCAGACACAGAATCCGAAGCAGGCTCCAGGCTCTGAGCTGTCATCACAGAGCCCGACGCAGAGACACAAACCGCGAGATCATGACCTGAGCCGAAATCGGCCGCTTAGCCGACTGAGACACCCAGGCGCCCCAGGATTTTTTATTTTTACAAAAATGTATTCTTAAACATACAGCAGGGTCCAAGATGACACTTTATTCTAGCTGTAGGTGGCAACAGATACTATGGCAGGTAATCCAAATGTTTAAACAAGAATGGAATTAAAGATCACCACTGCCTCAGGCCTCAGGCACAAGGAACAACTTTTTTTTTTTTTTGCCAGATTTCTTAATTCCAACTGTGGCCAGAAGATTGTTTCCCACAGCCTTCACTTTTAGCCCCCTGAGTTTCTTCTCTTTTTGTTTCTGCTTGAATGCCTTATCTTCCTAGTTCATTTCCTTGGCCTGCTTCTTTGGCTATTTCAGGGGCTTACCACCTTCACAGCTGGCCTCCTGCTCCTTCCCCAGACTCTGCCACCAGAAGCAGAGCCCCTTACCCCAGCCCTGTACCTATACTTACAGTATATGATCACTTTAAATTGATTTTGGCACATAGTGTGAGGAAGGGGCTCAAATTCATTCTTTTGCATGTAGCTACGCAGTTGTCTCAGTACCATTTATTGAAAAGACCGTTCTTTCTGTTGATTCTAACAATCAAAAGATTGTTTTGACACCTTTATCAAAAGTTAGTTGAGCATAAATGTAGGATGGTATATTTAGGATTCTCAATTCTATTTCATTGATGTACATCGATCTTTATGCCAATACCGTAGTATCTTGATTATTGTGGCTCTTGATTATATTTTGAAATCAGGAAGTGTGAGTCCTCTAACTTTGTCCTTTTTTCAGGATTATTTTGACTCTTCTGGGTCCTCTGCATTTCCATATGAGTTTTAGGGTTAGTCAGTTTCTCCAAAAAAGCAGCTAGAATTTTGATAGAGATTGTGTTGAATCTATAGATCAATTTGGGGAGTATTGCCATCTTAACAATATTAAATCTTGCAAACCATGAGCATGGGAATGTCTTCCCAGTTTTTTTTTAGATCTTCTTTAATTTCTTTCAACAATGTTTTGTATTTTTCAGTGTACAGGTCTTGCATTTTTTTTGCAAAATTTATTCCTTAGTATTTTATTCTTTTTGATGCTTTTGTGAGGAGAAATGTTTTCTTAATTTCATTTTGAATTATTCATTGCTAATGTATAGAATATGATTTTTTATATATTGTTCTTTTTTCTTGAAGCCTTGCTAAACTCATTATAGTTTCTTTGTGTGTGGATTCCTTAGGATTTTCTATATGCAGGATCATGCCATCTGCAAATAAGATAATTTTACTTCTTTTTCAGTTTGGATACCTTATATATATATATATTTTTTTTTTCTTGCCTAATTTCACCAGGTAGGATCACAAATACAGTGTTGAATAGAAGTAGTGAAAATGGACATCCTTGTATTGTTGCTGATTAGAGAGAAAGCATTCAATCTTTCACTATTAAGTATGATGCTAGCTGTAGGTTTTCTGCAAATGCCCCTTATAAGATTGAGGGAGTTCTTTTTTATTGATAGTTTTGTTTTGTTTTGTTGTTTAAGATTTTTATTTAAAAAAAAATTTTTTTTAACGTTTTTTTTTGAGACAGAGAGAGACAGAGCGTGAACGGGGGAGGGTCAGAGAGAGGGAGACACAGAATCTGAAACATGCTTCAGGCTCTGAGCTGTCAGCACAGAGCCCGACGCAGGGCTTGAACTCACCGCGAGATCATGACCTGAGCCAAAGTCGGCCGCTTAACCGACTGAGCCACCCAGGCGCCCCTAAGATTTTTATTAAGTAGTCTCTACATCCAACATGGAGCTCAAACCCACAACCCTGGGAACAAGAGTCGCATGCTTTACCAACTGAGCCAGCCAGGTGCCCCAAGTTTGTTAAGTGTTGTTTTGTTTTTTTTATCATGGAATGGTGTGGATTTTCTGTCTCATCTTTTCCACTTTTGTTGAGGCAATCATGTTGTTTTTATATTCTATTAATATGGTATATTACATTAATTGACTTTTGGATGTTAAATTGATTTTACCTCCTGTAATAAATCCCACTTGGTCACAGTGTATAGTTTTTTTATGTTACTTCACTCAGTTTACTATTGTTGTGTTCAGGATTTTTGCATCAATAGTATATGGGTCACTGGTCTGCAGTTTTATTTTCTTTTGATATCTGTGTTTGGTTTGGGTATCCGGCTAATACTGGCCTCATAGAATTAGTTAGGACGTATTCCCTCCTCTTCTGTGTTTTGTTGGTTTTTTTTTTTTTTTTTTTTTGGGGGGGGGGGAGACAGAGTGTAAGCAGGGGAGGGGCAGAGAGTAGGAGACCCAGAATCTGAAGTAGGCTCCAGGCCGACGCTGAACTCATGGGCTGTGAGATCATGACCTGAGCTGAAGTCGGAAGCTTAACTGACTGAGCCACCCAGGCGCCCCTCCTCTCCTGTTTTTTGAAAGAGTTTATGCAGAATTGGTATTAATTTTTCTTTAAACATAGGGTATCATTCATGTGTAAAGCCCTTGGGCCTGAGCTTTTCTTTATGGGAAGTTTTAAAGTTACTAATTCAATCTCTTTACTTGTTACAGGTGTATTCAGATTCTTTTTCTTCTTGAGTTAGTTTTAGAAGTTTGTGTTTTTCTATGAACGTTTCCATTTCATTTGGATTATCTAATTTGTTGCCATACAGCTATGTAATTTGTGAATATTTTCAGTCATTCTATGGGTTGTCTTTTTCTTGATAGTGTCCTTTGATTCCACTTTTATTTTTGAGGTTAATTATTTGTTGATTTAAATAACCTTTATGCCTTGATTAAAAGTATAATCTCATGAAATTATGGTGACTTCTTGCTGTGAAATAGCAATTTGTGAATCTTAACGTACCTGTGAATATGCATCTCTGCTTTTCTTTTCTAGTAGCTGTTAATTAAGGAAGAAACTACTTCAAAAAGATACTTTGCCTAGAAATAAAATGAAAAAGAATCCTAAGTAAAGTTGATTAATTTACTGTTTTTTTCCCCTTTGCAGTAGAATGCATTAGTAAATATTTTTAATATACTTTATTCTAGGAAATAAAGTGAATAGTTTTTCTGTTAGTGATATCCATTATACTGAATACTACTGTCTTTCTGATATATGGGTATTTTACATTCTCTTATAAAAAGAAGGTCGTTCTGTTTTTCTGTTTGTTCTGTTTTTTGTTTTTGTTTTTGTATTTTAATTGTAAAGACAAAGCCACCTGTGCTTCTCACTCTTTGGGATTGAGGGAATGATATTGATAACAGTTGCTGTGGCCAAGATTCATGTAGCAACCATGATAGCAGAAGGGGAGATTGAGGCTACATCTAACTTTTGGGGAAAATTTGTTTTAATGCAGTTTTCTTAAGATAACTTTTTTCAGTGGAGGAGGAAATTGAGGTCATGAAGAAAGAGAGAAGTAGATAAAAATCAACTGAATTTGAATCATGCAATAATGTATGATTTTCTGTTGACTTTATCTTTTATAGCTAATAAAAGCTATATGTTTAACTCTATCCATATTCTTTATCTTTTTTGTTTTTTTGGGGTTTTTTTTTTGTTTTTTTTGTTTTTTTTTGTTTTTTTTTTTTTGAAGCTTATAGTAGCTGTTGAACAAGAAGAAATTCCCAGACTTCAGGCCTTATATGAGAGAGGCCGGCAGAATGGTGTCCAGGGCTTAAGGCTAATCCAACAGGAGGATATAAAAAAGAAGGAGCCATATTGTAGGGTAAGTGATTCACTAACTCTATGTACATGCTCACGGGGACATTTTTGTTTAGGGTTCAGTACTGTGACATGGAGGCTGAGGGTGAATTTATAGGAGGCATGAATTACTGCTTCTGTGACAGTGAGGTGACAGACACAAGAGGGCTTGCCATAAACTGAACACCTGATTTCTTCTTTCTTTGTGAGAAAATACCAAATCTGAAGAACATAAACAAAGGCAAGAGGAGGTCTGAGACCATATGGCATATTGGGAAAGCATTGAACAGTGAGGTATGGTTGAATCCTAGGATATGTAGGGAGAGATAATAGATGTGACTAGAAAGGCAGGATTAGGTGTGTGTAAAAGGCCTGATATTCCTGCTAATAGCTTTGAAATTAGTAGGCATGGGGAGCCACTGAAAATTTTTGAGGAGGGTAGCTACATTATCCATGAGTGTGAAGGGTAGGTTGTAGAGTATCTTGCTTAGAACATGCTATGGGGAGAACAGATCTTTTCTTTAGGAAAGAGACATGAATAATATTTTAATAGTTACTCTGCATATTGACTTTCTTTGATAGTCTTTCAGAGGCTATCAGTCCAACCCCCAGTTCCACTAACTGTTCTAACGAATGGCTGTTATCTCCTGTTCTGCCCACCCCCTCCATTTTATTGACCATGTACAATAGCAGGACTCTAGGTACCGGTCCTAGAGAATGTGACTTTGAACTCACTGCCGGGCAATGCTTATCAAAAGCTTGGTGTATGGGAAATAAAAACACAATTTATGAGCAGTATCCTGAAGGATAGGTAGACCACTTATTCCCATACACAGTGGCACACCTTCACTGCACTGTTTGTCTCTCCCCATGCTACTCCTCTATCCCAAATTACTCTCCTTGAATTGTTCTTTGGTTTTATGGCGTCAGCCTAAGGAGAAGGTCATTGTGACACCGTGGCCTCTACTGTTAGGATGGGGTCAAGGACATAGGTTGTTCATTTTGTTACCCAACATCTCTCTCTCTGAAAACCCTCAGGAGAAATTTTCCTCAAACTTCATTTCTAAGAATAATTGTGTTCTTTCTGAGCACAGTTGGCTTGTTTTTATCTTACAAACACTGAATCATTTCATTGATTGTGGTGTTGTGTATGTCTTGACTGCCAGGAAGCTGAGAGACACATTTGTGCCCCACTCCTGCCAGATATTTAGGTCCTTAAGCATACGTTTTTATTTTTATGTCTTAACTTCCTTCTTCATTTCCTTATATCTTTCTACTCTCATTTCCTCTCTGCCTTGATTTTTTTGGACTTTTTTTCATAACATATAACATATAACATATAACATATAACATATAACATATGTTATATAACATATAACAATCATAACATATAACATATAACATAACATATAACATATAACAATCATAACATATAACATAACATATAACAATCATAACATATAACATATAACAATCATAACATATAACATCATAACATATAACAATCATAAATGTACAGCTTGGTGAACTTTCATAAACAGCAGAACATTACCAGCCTCGCGGTATTCTCCTCAAGCCCCCTCTATCACTACCTTTCTCTTAAGAGTAAACACTATCCTCGCTTTTTACATCACAGGTTTGAATTGTATTTAAGTGGAATCATGTAGTATGTGCTCATTTTTGACTGAACTTAGTTATAAGTTTATAACTGTAGTTATAAGTTTCCTTGCTGTACTATTAATAGTCCATTGTATGAAGGTAGAGGTCAAGATACATTTTTTTTTCCATATGTATACCCAAATGACCCAGTACAGTTTATCAGAAAGACCATTATTTCCGCATTGCACTGCAGTCTTACCTTTGTGATATCTGGTGACTGTATGTGTGGGCTCTATGTCTGGACTCTGTTCTGTTACATTGTCTCTTGTTTTACCACTACCATAATATCTTAATTACCATAGCTTTTTAGTAGGCTGAAATACCTGGTACAGTAATTTCTTTAGTTTTGTTCTTCAACATTGTCATGGCTGTTCTTGGATCTTTGTATTTCTATATACATTTTAGAATTAATTTGCTAAACTCCACAAGGTAACCTTTTGTGATTTTAATTGAGATGGCATTGAATCTGTAGGGCCATTGGAGACAATTTATATCTTCACAGTATTTAATCTTCCAATCCATCAACATAGTAGATCTACCTATTTATCTGTATCTTCTTTAATTCATTGCAAAAATGTGTTATAATTTTCAGTGCAGAGGTCTTTCATATCTCTTAGTTTCATTTCTAAGTATTTGATGTTTTTGATACTCTCATAAATCGTATTGTTACATAAAGTTCATGTTCTACTTGTATGTTGCAAATGTATGAAAATATAATTGATTTTTGACCTTGCATACATCTTAGTTGTTAAATTCACATATTCTCGTAGTTTGTCTATACTGTATTTTATTCTTTTTTGGATTTTCTATTGACAGTAATGCTGTCTGCAAATAATTCTTTCTTTCCAATTCATGTACTTAGCTGGCTCAATATGTAATGCTAGTGTCAATTGTTTTTAAAAAATTGTTTTTAAACGTTTACCCATTTTTGAGAAAGAGAGAGTGAACAAGTGGGGGAGGGGCAGAGAGAGAAGGGCACAGAGGATCTGAAGCAGGCTCTGTGCTGACAGCAGAGAGCCTGATGTGGGGCTTGAACTCACAAATCCTGAGATCATGACCTGAGTCAAAGTCAGACACTTAACTCACTGAGCCACCCAGTCGCCCCTGTTTTTTTTTGTTTTTATTTTAGAGAGAGCACGCATGAGTGGGGGAGAAGGGCAGGGGGGAGAGAGAGAATCTTAAGCAAGCTCCATTGAGGTGCCCGATGCAGTGGGATCATGACCTGAGTTGAAATCAAGAGCTGGGTGGATGCTCAACCAACTGAACCACCCAGGCACCTCTAGTATATATTGTTTTGTGTTCCTTGTTTGTTTTTACAAGCTGCTTCAAATCTTTTCTGCAAAAAAGACAAGGTAGAAATAGACTTTTTTCCCCTGAAGTTATCTTTACTTGTATAGTTGAAGTTGGGTTTAAATACATGGTTCTCTTGGGGCTCCTGGATGGCTCAGTCAGTTAAGTGTTGGAATTCCACTCAGGTCATGATCTCATGGTTCTTGAGTTTGAGCCTCGCATTGGGCTCTGTGCTGACAGCTCAGAGCCTGGAGGCTGCTTCAGATTCTGTGTCTCCCTCTCTCTCTCTCTCTGCTTCTCCCCTGTTCACGCTCTGTCTCTCAAAACTAAATAAATGTTAAAAAAAAAAATTAAATAAAGAGTTCTGTCTAAAAAAAAAAAAAAGAGGGGCGCCTGGGTGGCGCAGTCGGTTAAGCGTCCGACTTCAGCCAGGTCACGATCTCGCGGTCCGTGAGTTCGAGCCCTGCATCAGGCTCTGGGCTGATGGCTCAGAGCCTGGAGCCTGTTTCCGATTCTGTGTCTCCCTCTCTCTCTGCCCCTCCCCCGTTCATTCTCTGTCTCTCTCTGTCCCAAAAATAAATAAAAAACGTTGAAAAAAAAAAACTTAAAAAAAAAAAAAGAAAGAAAGAAACCAGCTTTTCACACATCATAAGGTTAAAGATGAGTCTGGATATTGTGCTATGCCCCTGATCATGTGATCTTTACGGGTCTCAGAATGAGGTAGATGAGCTATGTGTACATAGATCATCAAATTACATATCTACATGTATTTTTTGTCTTAAAAATGAATAAAGTGATTTAATTACTTTGCCAAGGTGACACAGCTTCTAAAGAGTCCCCTGCCCCCAGATCTGATTCAGAATTGGTATTTCTTCTATTCAGTTCCACCAACATTTTCTTCTTTACTAAATGCCAAATACTATGGTAGGTACTACAGATAAGAAGATGAGGAAGAAATGGTGGTCAACCTAAAGAAAGTTACAGTGTAGCAGAAGATGTAATTTTAATACAGTGATAAGTATTTTGATAGAACTGATACTCGGTTTATATCGATGTACAGAAAAGCTTTTAGCTTCATCCAGGAGTTTAAGAAAGCATTCTTTAGGTGAACCTTCACTTGAAAGATAAGTAAGGAGTGTAACTTATAAAGGAGGTACATCTTGCTTTTCTCTGCGGCCTCTGCAGAACTGATCTACTTTATATAATGCCACATTAGCATTATCTGACACTTTATATAATGGCACATTGTAATTATCTGTGCCTAGATATATTTCATGGTGGCAATGTATAGTGGAAAATACAGTCTGGTTATTTCAGAAAGATCTCTTGAGTGAATTTCTCCCTTGTCCTTCAACCCTATGCTACTACCAGGACTGGTGGGCAAGATTTCTATGGTATGGGGTCATATCTGTTTCTTCCAGCCTCTCCACAAAGAAAAAATTTATCAGGGCAGCTCTAATAGGTCTCTTTTTGGACCAGGTCTCTTTAAGAAGGAGATTAAATAGGGGCACCTGGGTGGCTTCATTGGTTAAGTGTCTGACTTTGGCTCAGGTTGTGATCTCTCGATTTGTGGGTTTGAGCCCCACATCGAGCTCTGCACTGGCAGTGTGGAGCCTGCATGGGATTCTCTCTGCCCCTGGCCCACGCTCTCCCAAAAAAAAAAAAAGAAAAAAAAAAAAAAAAGAAGATTAAATACCAAATACCCCCAAGGGGAGCATCTCGAAAAATTTTTTTAATGCTTATTTATTTTTGAGAGACAGGGGATGGGAAGGGCAGAGAGAGAGGAAGTCACAGAATCCTAAGCAGGTTCGAGGCTCTGAGCTGTCAGCACAGAGCCTGATATGGGGTCCAAACTCAAAAACCACGAAATCATGACCTGAGCCGAAGTGGGATACTTAACTGACTGAGCCACCCAGGCGCCTCCACCTTAGAAAATTTTTAAATGCCTTTGTAAACTTTGACTTTAGAGGATAAGTCTTGCCAATTCTCTGTCTGGGCAAATCCTGATTGCTCACTCTGACCTTAGCTTTCCTGATCTTGCTGCCCTTTCTTAAACACTGTTGGTCAACCACACATTCATCTGTTCCTCTCTCCTCCTGACTGACTTCCAACTCCCAAATTTCTGTGTCCTGCTTGCCTGGTTCTTTTCCAGCCACCTGACCTGCAGTGGCCTCAGATTTCAAGCTCTGACCTGCTAACCTGTATGGTGCATGCCCAGCCCCCTAGCTGACAGCCAGCCTGTCCACCAGTCCCTTCCTGCGCCAGGGTATTGGATTGCTTAGCAGCAGTGACTCACTCCACCTTACCTTCCCCCAACATTTACGTAGAGTGGGGCACACCAACATCTCATGAGGAGGAGCAAAACCGAGACTAGAAAGAGAAAGAAAAGAAGGGAGACCTTTAAGGGAAGGTAGAGAAGGGGGAATATCTAGTATGTTTAAAGACAGTCCTCAGAAGTTCATTCAGTAAATGTTTGAGTGCCTTCTGTGTGTCAGGCATTGTATTGGGTAATAGGAAAATAAGATGAATATGGAAGATATTTGGGTTTCTAAAAAACTACTAATATGAAGCACTTTTACAGCATGTTTTTGTCCCTCTGTTATCTTATTTGTCATGTTGTTTATGCAAATTGAGTTTTTGTGACTAAACTCTTGGTATTATCCTAAGGTAATTTTTCCAAGGGTATTGTACCCTAAATATTGTTTATAGTTTGAAGTTGGATTATAACTATTGACTTGTGAATTTGGAAGTGGTCAGGCAATATAAGGTCTAATATAAAAATCTTAAACTTGTATCTACTACATTGAGACAGAAGGAATGATTTTTGTGTTTGGCAAATGATCTCATATTCTGGAAGCAAGAATAAAGTTTGCCAAATGTTGCTTTCAATTTGTGACAAGAGACTGTTGTTTGTTTTATGTGCCTTTTACCCCTGGTGTGATCTGGACATTTGGAATTAATGGTCAGGGATGGGTAGCAAAGTTAAAAGCTTTTAAAGGCTAAGCAAGTAAATGTATTGGAGTTGCAGTGGGACTGACTATAAGAATAAGATATTTAAAGTAATACTATCAGATGTTATTGTAAAACTGCAACAACACCAGTTCCCTGCTGGCCAGACAAGAGAATGGTAGCATTTACCAGTCACACTCAGCTTCTTGGCATTAGTTGTACCAGGAACCAGGCTACCACCCTCTTAGGAAAGTTGATTAGCAGAACTGATACACTCACATACACAGTAAGGCAACAGAAAATGATGCTATTCCCAAGGATCCACCAAATTCTAGTCAATACTTGGTATGTGAAATTCTGTTCTTATTCTTTTTCTTTTTAAGTTTATTTTAGAGAGAGAGAGGGTGTGCAAGTCAGGGAGAGGGGCAGAGGGAGGGAGCGAGAATCCTAAGCAGGCTCCACGCTCAGCATGGAGCCCAGTGCAGGGCTCGATCCCATGAACCCAGGATCATGACCAGAGCCAAAATCAAAAGTCAGACACTCAACCAACCGAGCCATTCAGGCGCCCTCTATTCTTATTCTTAAGAATTAGAAAAGGCCAATACACATTCAGCATTTGTTGAAAAAGTTAAACAAGTATGATTGTAGACCATTCATCTGTAGGGTTTAAGCATGTTTTGAGTGGCAAAACAAAAACAAACCCCACAAAACAACAACAAAAAAACTCAGGCTATTAATTTCTTATATTACCTGAAGTGAAAGTTTGCATTAACTATATAAAATCTCCATTCAGCATTTGTAGTCTTGAAGATAAGAGTCTGCAGCAAATTAGATCATTGCTCTGCAAATGTTGTAAAAAGCTAGAACAACTCTGAGTCTTCACTGAATGTGCATGGGAAAATCTCAGTGGAGTTTGTTTAAAACAATCATATGGTGATACAGAATTTGACTCCGAATTTGACTCACTATCAGATATGGTGAGGGATGAATAAAACTGAAAAACTCATTGTAGCAGCCAGAAGAGCCCAGCAAAATTAACTTCCCTAGAGGAGAATTATTTCCTAAGTATAGAGATTTTCTTACTTAGCTAGTATTATTTCTTTATTTACTAGACACTTTATTCAACATCAAATTTAGGCACTGAATTTTTGGCAAGAAATGATAATACATGTGATCCATCAAAGTTAACAGTAAAAAAGTTCAGCCGCAAATAAAATTTATTGAGCAACTATCCTCAATGATTTTTAATTGTATTATCTTGACTTTTTCATAAACCTATCTCAGGGTCTAATGGCTATTGATTGTCCATACACTGGCATTGTGGACTATCGGCAGGTGGCTTTGTCATTTGCCAAGGATTTCCAAGAAGCAGGTGGCTTTGTCTTGACCAATTTTGAAGTAAAAGATATTGAATTGGCTAAAGAAAGTCCTTCAAGAAGTAAAGATGGTAAGCCATCCTTGTCTTTTCTTCTGAATACTAGTATTGACTTCTGAACCAACTTGGAACTAGTTTTGGCTGGCGTGGTGCTGGTGGGAGGGCCTCCAGGAACTAGGCTAAAGTAGGGTGCAAAGCTGGATGCATGTGCAGAAGGGATGAGTGTGAGATTGGACGTGGGAGAACTGGGGCTTCTGGTGAGTCTTGTGCTGATAGAATTTGTCACTGATTGGACACTTCTGATTGGCGCTAAAACCTGAACTGCCAAGGCTGTTAATGGAAAACCAGCCCCCAGACACTTGCTTATTTGTAGGTTACAGTCAAAATTCCTTGGGGATGCTTATTAAAAATGCAGATTTGGGGGCACTTGGCTGACTCAGTTGGAAGAGCATGCAACTCTTGATCTCAGGGTCGTGGGTTTGAGTCCCATGTTAGGTATAGATATTACTTAAAAATGAAATCTTTAAAAAAAAAAAAAAATGCAGGGACACCTGGGTGGCTCAGTTGCTTGAGTATCTGGCTTTTGATTTCAGCTCAAACTTTCTCTCCAGGTAATATGAGAAATTAATAGCCTGAGTTTTTTCTTGTTGTTTTGTGGGGTTTTTTGTTTTTGTTTTTACACTCAAAACATGCTCAAACTCTACAGATGAATGATCTACAATCATACTTATTTGACATTTTGGAATAAATGTTGAATGTGCAATTGGCCTTTTCTAATTCTTAAGAATAAGAATAGAGGGGTGCCTGAATGGGTCAGTTGGTTGAGTGTCTGACTTTTGATTTTGGCTCTGGTCATGATCCCAGGGTCATGGTATCAAGCCCTGTGTTGGGTTCAGTGCCGAGCGTGGAGCCTGCCTAGGAATCTCTCTCTCTGCCCCTCTACCCCTTTCCCTCATGCTCTCTCCTTTTCTTTCTAAAATAAAAAATAATAATAATAAAAGTTAAAAATTTTTAGCATACTCAGTCTTAGTGGATCAGACTATCTGGAGACAGGGCACAACTGTTGTAGACTACTTAGAGCTTGTTTTGTTTTGCTTTGTTGTGGGGACATTTTATTCCTTTTTTTTTTTTTAAGTAGGCTTCATGCCCAGCATGGAGCCCAAGGTGGGGCACAAACACACGATCCTGAGATCAAGATCTGAGCTGAGATCAAGAGTTGAACATTCAACTGATTGAGCTACCCAAGTGCCCTGCTGACAATTTTTTTAAAAACCCAATGAATAGATTTGTAACCTTGAATTTTTTAACATTTTTGCTATTGGGAAATTTGAAGGAGAAAAAGTGTAGTGCTCAGTTCTTCCTTGACAGGTTTTTAAGGAGATCTGAGCCATCTGAATCATTTTCCCAGTGTCCTTCTGAATTGTAATATGATGAACAAAACTGTTAAATAATTAATATTGGTATAGGTAGGTAGCATAAAATCAAATTTATGATACAAATAGATTGTTTCTTTACTTGGTGTACATATGCTTTTTAAGACTTTGAGACCCCATGTGTCTGATTGGGAAATAATTTTATAAATAGTTTATGATTGGAACTTTTTGTGTTGCTTCTCTACACAACCCAGAATCAACGAAGACTCAGGTTACCTACACTTAGACAAAAAAGCATTCATTAGTCCTTTGTGAAAATACATACTGATTAATGATCTTTTACAAAATTGTTTCTAGGATTGTAGTTCAGAGAAAAGCCAGAACTGCTTGTGTTGGATCTGAAGTGGGGAGTGGTCTATTAGCATAGATTCAGTGAATTAAAACAAGTTTAAAAATATGCCAAGAGTTTTATATATTATCAAATATGAACTAGTTTAATCTTGTTGCTTCATAAAAAGCTTTAGAATGAAAGTGGGAAGCAGAAGAAAATTGTTTAAATTTGATACGAGTATAATATTTCTAATAATGTAGGCCTTATTTTACTAAAAATCTTTCACTAATTCTTTTTTTTTCAGGGATGAAATATCCAATTGTTATAAGGAATACAAAGGTAAAGATTCTTAAGCAAAACTACTTTATCTAATTTAACCCCCCTCCTCCCTCAAAAAGTTTAATCACAGCGCTGTTTTCTATGTGTGTGAATGAATTTTGTATAATGTAGAAGTTGTTCTGAGAGAAATTCTTTGAGGGCAATTCAAAAGCTTGCTTTCTAAGAAGGGTTTCAACTTGGAAATGTATTCACAAAGTGATTGTTCCAGCCAAGAATAGGATTATAAGCACTTGGAGTGTTTAAGGCAACACTGATAAATACTTTATTGCTCCGCCTACTTATCTGCATTTACTTATTAGCTTTCTACCAATTAGAGGACTTTGGTGGCAGGTAGATTGCTGAGAGGGAAATGAACTGGTTTCCTTCACCTCCACGTAGTCTAAAACAAGAGCTATTGGATGGCAGAGAAGCATTACATTTGCTGTGTGTTCTCTGAATGATCAGAGTTCAGTCAGGCAAGTTGAATCATTAATGAGGTTGTAGGATTCATTATAGGAATTAGGCATTACACAATTGTGAGGGCTTCTGGGGAAGCAAAGGCTCAGAAGGGGAGTTGGTAGATCAGAGGCATTTCCAGCCGGTGTGAGAAGCCAAGTGTGTCCAACTGCTAAAGTGGGACTGCAAATGGGAAGCTCATGAGGCTTTCTGGGGGAGCTCTTGCCTCTTACCCAGGCAGTGGGCTAGGGCAACAGTTAGTCAGTAGGATCAGTATTTGGGAAGCAGAGCTAGATATGGAACTGTCATTCCCTGAGCAGTGAGTTTTGTCACCACATTGGACTAGAATGACCTTCAGAGAGTAGTGGCTGCTGCTTTACTTCTGCCTGCCAAATCATATGCAGTTCCTATTTTGATCAATTTTAAGTTGGAACCATTACAGGGAAGGGAATTCTGTCAGTTACAGTTCCCACCTTAACCAAATCGACAAAGATAAATAAATGCCTGCAGTCCATTCCTTTTCAACTTGGCATTCATTCACACCCCTTTTAACCACATGTAACTTCCAAGTACAGACAGTAGTAAAATTACTGTTCCACCTACAAGATGAAATTATCTTTTATACAACTGAAGACATGGTAACTCTTCGAAAAAGATAGGAAGTCCACTCAATCCATCTTTGGGTGATGTTCATTTCTTTTTAGCTGAGTCACATTCCCTCTTTGAGATCCTTTAACTTAAATATTGAGATACAAGGTTAACCACTATTTAAACTTATTAGATCAATAGTTCTCAATTGGAGGTGATTTTGCTCCTAAGGGGATGATATTTAGCAGTGTCTGGAAACATTTTTGTTGGTACAACTGATGGAAGGGGTCAGCACTACTGGCATTTAGCAGGTAGTGGCCAGGAATGCTGCTAAACATCCTGCAATGTGAGGAATAGGCCCCTATAACAAAGAGGTATCTGGCCTCAAATGTCTGTGGTACTGAAGTTGAGAAACGCTGTGTTAGATAATGGAGAAATGGTAGAGATGGTATTAATCTCTTTGGGTACCATAACAGAATACCACAGATGAGGTGGCTTAAACAGAAATGTATTTTCTCATAGTTGGAGTCTAAGCAGTCTAAGATCAAGGTGCCATCAGGATTGGTTTCTGATGAGCTCTCTCTTCTTGTCTTGTAGATGGTTGCCTTCTTGCCGTGTCCTCACATGGCTTCTTCTCTGTGCATGCACATGTGCAGAGAGAGAGCAGTCTCTGGTATTTCTTACTCTTATAAGCACACCAGTCCTGTTGGACAGATTAGGTGAGCTCAGTTAATCTTCATTACCTCCCCAAAGGCTCTTGTCTCCGAATGGCCACATTGGGAGCAGAAGCTTCAGTGTATGCCCTTGTGGGGGCAGACACAATTCAGTCCATAACAGTGAGGATAAAGAAAGAATTAATAATATATAGATAGTAATATAGATTACTAATATAGTATATAGATAGTATGTAGACTACTGATATAGATATTAGTAATATATAGATAAATATATTTATTTCAAAGTCAGGAAGAAATATTCATAACTACTACAGTTCGTAACCACTACGATCATGTGGTTGTAGCTGATATTTATAATTTCCTTCTTTCACTCCGTATTCCATAGTTCCTTTGCTCTTGGCAAGCATCTCAGCTGTTCATGTTCCAGTGTGGTGGGATAACTCAAACTTTCATTCCCAAAGTGTCCGTGCAATTAGCAGCCCTGCCTGTTTTGGGTTGTGGTAGTTTCCATTAACTTTTATATCAATCATAGGAGTACTAAGACATGCCCTAGGAGATCTATATTTGGGACGTATTTCTCTTTATCACCCACAAGCTCTCTGTGTGGTAGCAACTCTCATTCTCCTTGAGAGTTATTTTCAGTTTCCCATTAAGTACAGTAATCCCCTCTGCCTGTTCACTGATACAAGGAACTCAAAGTGGCCAGGTATGGCGGTGTCAACTTATAGGTTAATGGAATCAATTTTTTATTCTCTAATGGCAGCATTTCTCCCTTGGGAACTAAGACTTCTAGACATCAGAGCCCAAAGTTGTGAAGATAGAAAGCAAAAATTTCATTAGTGGATTATTCTAATAGTAAGGAGCTACTCCCATTTCTACCTCTTGATTTCTGACTCTGGAGAAACAACACCATATATTAATCATATAGAACGTCCTGGAAGACATTGCCCCAGACCTGCAAGGTGTTGCCAGTCAGCTAGTTTTGTTTTGCATCTTCAAAAAACCTGTTTTTCTTTCTGTCCCCTAGCAGCTTCAGGATGATGGGGAACGTGGTCAAATCAGTGATCTCCACAAGCATGAGCTTATTGTTACACTTCATTTGTTGTAAAATAAGCTCACTGATCAGAAGTAATGCTTCTGGGCAAAATATCCTAATGGTGAATAAGGCATCCTGTAGGTTCACAGATAGTGGTTTCTTCAGAAGCATTGTGGGCAGGGAAGACAGATTTATATTCAGAACAAGTATCTATTTCAGTGAGGACTAAGTATTGCCCCCCCCCCTTTTTTTTAAAATAGAAGTGGTTCAGGGACCATATCTTTGGCTCTATTGATCTCTACTATTGGCAGATTGAGCATTCAGCCATGGCTATGGACAGACCAGCCTTAGGGAGTAAGTCCATGTTGCTGAACCTATCACCACCTCCATCCTTTTTGCTATAACCATTTAGTTCATGAGGCTATTGGGTAAGGACAGGGATGCCTGGAGAAAGAGGCTAACATCCACAGAGCAGGTCATCTTGTCTACTGATTATCAAAATCTTCATCTGCCATGGTTCCTCTTCAGTGAGCATTCCTATGGAGCTCATATATCTTTTACTCTCTGAGCCTGTTTGGAAAGGTCCATTCATGTACTTTTTTTTTTTTTTTCCAGAGCTCCTTTTCCTAACTAACCAGCCATAGCATTAGTCATTGCACATGAAGCAATATAGATGCATACTTTTAGTCATGTCTCCTTCTAGGTAAGATATATAACAGGTATGGTGTTCAGAGTTCTGCCTACCAGGAAGATTTCCTTTCACTGCAGTCTTTTAGGGTCACTCCTGAGTGGGACTCTGGTTTGTAGCTGTTTACTTTCCAGTGCCAGAATGTTGTGTGCAGAACTATTTGTAAATCAAGCCTGTAGTTTTTCTTCTTTGATCAACTGATCATGGAGAACTTCTCATAGGGCCACAGGAGCAGCTTGAGAAGGAGGAAGTAATTTAGCAGGACTAGGGGCCATGGGAATTTGAGCCACCTGCCTCCACAATCTATGTGTGCCTGCAGGACCTGCACAACCCTAACCTTGTATATTCTGCTACCCCTTGATGACAGGGTACTACTGTACACACCCAATTTTGTGGCTTGGTGAGTCAGACAACATACAGTTAATAATGAGTAGTTCACATGGTAACTTAGTGACCTGTGGTCAAGTGTTGAGTCAAAGCCAGAAGTACTTTCTCAAAAGGAAGACAGTTATCTGCAGAGGATGGTATAACTCCTCCAAAATCCTAAAGTTCTGTGCTGTGATTTGGCTATAGGGACCTAGCAAAGTCTCCATAAGACATCACTATTTGCCATAGACACCCTGATTACCATCAGATCCACTGGGTCATGTGGCCCAGGTGACAGTGCATCTAAGATTTCCATTCAAAGAAGGATTAAAAGTCTGTTTCTACTCTTGCCCTCATCGAAGGGCCATCTTCACTAGAGTATGGCATCATGTGATGGAGGATATGCAGGGGCCTCTGGGATGCCAGTGAGTATGTATTTCAACCACAGATGCTATAACTGTTGCCTTTTATTTGGGCATTTACTTTTAGTATAGTTAGATATAATGTAAAAATTTTGAGTCGGCTTATCAAATTGAACTTCTATGCTTTTATGAAAGGTTAAAGAGATTAAATTAATAAATTTGGGGGGAGAGGTTTTGCAAACTAAAGATTTATACATATTAGGAAAAAGTTTGTTTTACTTCTGAAATAGCAATAGAGATGCATAGTTTGTTTTTTTAAAAGAGATTTTTGTTTGAACAAATACATCATTCACTGTTTATCTAAATCTCCATTTTGGATGTGAAATTAATGTATTACTGAATTTAGTTATTATTTCATGTGTAGCATAAAATGATCTCAGGGACCTATGATAGGTTTTAGTCATTTCTTCCTTTGGAATTGTTCCTTGAGTTTTTTAAAGAGAACTTCTAGGTTGTTGCATACTGGTACCATTCTACAAATTCTCTTATCTTTACATTTATCCAGAGTTGTATTTACATTTTATGTTGCAAGAACAAAAGAATTGCTGACCTTTCAAGTAGGAACTAGTAAATTTATATCACATAAAAATCTTTCTTGTACTTCTGGTATAACTCTAGATGAACAGGAAAGATATGAACCTATTTAGAAGAAAGCATTTTTTGTTTTTGTTGACATAGCTCTTTGACTTCAAGGGTTTTTAAACTATTATGGTTTAGTCTAGCCAATTTGACTTCATTACAAAAAAGTTTCATCTGACTTTTGTCTGAAGTGTGAGTTGTATAACTCGAAAAGAAGCTAGGGGTGGGTGGATGACTCAGTCAATTAAGCCTCCCGACTCTTGATTTCTGCTCGGGTCATGATCTCACAGTTGTGGGTTCGAGCTCTGCATAGGGCTCTGTGTTGTCAACGCGGAGCCTGCTTGGAATTCTCTTTCCCTTTCTGCCTCTCCCCCGCTTTCTCTCTCTCAAAATAAATAGCTAAACTTAAAAAAAAAAAGAGGCTTACCTTTGCAGCTAGGCAAAAATAGGATGTAAAGATAGAATAAGGCTGAATCAATAGGGGCTGGAAAGAAATGTTGTTGAGACAGGTAAGAACTCTGAGGCTTCAGAAACAGGTTGTCTGGGAAAGAAGTCTAGGGACAGCAAATTACTTGGAGCAAGGAGGTGCTAGTTGTTTACTCTGTAAAAATTAAAGAGATGGGAATTAAAGTATAGTGGGGAATTGGGGTTAAAGGAAACCATTTAGGAAATAGGGTGGCAAATTGACTAACCCTGGCAGGATAAGGCAGAAAAATATGCAGATGATCGCAAAATAAAATGTATGGGAAAATGCAAACAGCCTAAGATTAGTGGTCTCCTAGTCACTAAAGCAAACCTTGACGATAGTATGTGTTCTCAGTAAATGTGGACTGAAAGGATAACATTTCAAATGTAGCCTCAATTTGCAAAGTAGATATTGATCAGGAAGGAGAAATCGGTTGATGGGTAGGATACAGTTGGAATTGAGCTAGATTATTGAGTGTGAGCAACCTGAGAGCAACCGGGTTAACTCCTAGATAAGATGGGAGAAGCTGTCTGAAATACAGAAGAGGCCAAATTGGGGGGAACCATCCAGCTAAATGAAGTTTGTTTCTTAATATAGCAAATAGTTAAGTTTGATGCTAGGTCTTAGTAAAATAGGAGTGTGTGTTTGTCTAATTTAAGTATCCTTGCAGGGTCATTGATTGTATCTCTAAAGTATAAAATTTAAGGTGACATCCTCTTACATGCCACTACCGTAAGTTTCTAGCTGCTACCTAAATGCTGCAGAACTTCTTTTGCTGATACTTGTATTTGATTTCCTCTTTTAAAAGAAATACAGAAAAGTTCATTTCTGTACCCTTATTATCTTTTCTGTCATCTTTCCCCCCCTTGACCTATTTTTCTCCTCATTGCTTTCTACTCATATTTTCTTTTGCACTAGGGAGAGGAAGTTCAGTGTCAGTATGTGGTGACATGTGCAGGACTTTACTCTGACCGTATTTCAGAGCTGAGTGGCTGTAATCCTGATCCTCAAATTGTGCCATTCCGAGGAGATTACCTGATTTTGAAGCCAGAAAAATGCTATCTTGTAAAAGGAAATATTTATCCGGTAGGTAATGATGTTTCTGCCTTCTTACCCTTCTCAAGATGACTATGGGCAAAAAGGAAATGAAACAAAAACTTTTACTTGGGTCAGAAGTAAGAGCTATTTTGAAGGGCCTTTTGGGCAAGTCTTTCACCTGTTTCTTTTGTCATTAAATCTTTAAATCTTTATCCTAAAATCAGAGTTATGAAATTATAATTAACTGCCCACAAGTGCATGTCTCTAGAAAGCATGAGTGCACCTCAGGAAGGGCTATCAAGAAGGAACCTAATTCTTCCTCCTTTCTGATGAAAGGGGCACTCATAAGGGAACTTTCCCTTACAAGATGCCCAGATACCCACCTGTCTTTCTTAGTTCATTATCGATAGGTGCAGGAAAGGGGATGTGGTTACTATAGTTTCATGGTATAGACAGAACCATTTAAATGAAGAATTCATTCTTCTCTCTGGAACTACTGGGTTGAACCAGGTGAAATTGCCACTATTCAGCTATTTAATGTTTTTGATGGTGCCAAAACATACATTTCATCTGCCTTAACCTATTGCATTTCCACTTTCCAAAAGCCTGTACTGTAAATGTGTGTTCTTTTTCTGACAGCTCTGAGATTTTACTTGCCAGACACATAATTGCTAGTTGGTGGGTGAGGGGCTGGGAAGTGGGGAGTAACCTGAACTAGGACGGTTCTCTCTCTTTCTCTCTCTTTTTATTTCAACCTAGAAAGAGGAACACATGGGACAGTGTATATTGGTATCAATAGTATCAGTGTTTCCTGTGTGGCATTTCTAGGCAGAAGCGTGTATACATAGAAAGAAATATCTGAGTAGCAGATCAAAAGTAATGCAAATTAAATGCATGGGAAGAAAGTGTTTTATATTACCAGTTGCATGTTTGCACGTTTAATAGAATGCAGTTTGAAGTGGGGCTAATAACTCTTTACCATGATTAAATCCATAGGTCCCAGATAGCCGGTTTCCTTTCCTAGGGGTTCATTTCACACCAAGGATGGATGGCAGTATTTGGCTAGGGCCTAATGCAGTTCTTGCCTTTAAACGAGAGGGCTACAGACCCTTTGACTTCAGTGCCAGAGATATTATGGATGTAATTATCAAGAGGTAACTTTATTTACTTAAAAAAGATTTTATATGCTTATATTTTTAAGATGGGAAATTTTGTCTTTCTTGATAATTCTGTTTATTGCGTAAATCCTCTTATTTGTGATTGGTATGTTGATTTTTTTTTAAATTAATCTGGATTCAGAGTTTCATGTAATACACGTAATGTTTTAACTACTTAAAGAAAATTCTGATGAGCCAGGGTGGTGTCTTGGTCAAAAAAACAAGACCAGGAGCCAAACACATATCTGACAACCCAAATCTTGTTTGGCTAATCTTCTAGTTGAGTTTGGAAAAAAAAAAAAAAAGTTTCTTTCAAAATCAGTAGATGGCTTACTTTGATAAGATCATTTCCAACCAGTCACCATCATTTTGAAAACCACTGGAGAAATTGCTGATAACTAGTGTTGTTTCCTTTTGTGGAAAACTGACGATAAATTGTGTTGACCTGTATGGTAGATTCTTTATGGTTGTAAGAACTACTCAGTGAGATATTTTGTTTGGTCCTTTTAATAATATTGCGCTCTGCAGTTTCACATCAAAATCAGTAGAAAGCTTATTAAGCTATACTAGAGTCTCACCCTTCACTGATTCTGAAACAAGTTTTAGGGTGGGGCTTCCCAGCATGTGTGCTTGTAAAAATACATATACATTTACATAGGCTCTGTAGAGTCTGGCTAGAGGATCTGGAATATTTTACCTCTGGCTGACCAAAGAAAAGTAGGGTAAATATTCCAGTTGCTTAATGGCTCTGATTTAAAGATCTGTTAATGCCTTTTAGGTGTGGCTTCGAAAGCACCTAACATTTGCATTAGTAAACCTGTTACAACATGGATGGAGCTAGAGTGTATTATGCTAAGCAAAATAAGTCAGTCAGAGAAAGAAAAATATCATATGATTTCACTCAGATGTGAAATTTAAGAAACAAAACAGATGAACATAGGAGAAAGGAAGGAAAAATAAGATAAAAAGAGAGAGGGAGGCAAACCATAAGAAACTCTTAAATACAGAGACAAACTGAGGGTTAATGGCGGTGTGTTGGGTGGGAGGATGGTCTAAATGGGTGATGGGCATTAAGGAGGGCACTTGTTGGGATGAGCACTGGGTGTTAATATGTAAGTGATGAATCATCGCTAAATTCTGTTCCTGAAACCAATACCACACTATATATTGACTAACTTGAATTTTAATTAAAAAAGAAAAGAAAAGAAAAGAAAACCTTGCTGTTGGCAGGCTTCATAGAATCTAGCTTGAAACCAGCATTCCCTGGGAATTTAAGTTTGGAAGGTATTCCTTTGATGAAGTTTCCTTCTTATATTGGCCAAAAGTTGATTTTCTTTTAATATGTGTTTTTTTCTGACTTTGCCTACATTTCTGTGATGCCACCCCCTAAAAATCTCATAGTTGTAAAGATGTTTTATAGTAATAAAGAATTCCTTTCTCTCATAAAGATTTAAAATTTTTTCCTTTCAGTGGCTTGATTAAACTGGTGTTCCAGAATTTTTCCTACGGAGTTAATGAAATGTATAAAGCCTGTTTTCTCAGTGCAACAGTGAAGCACCTTCAAAAGTTTATCCCTGAAATTACTGTCAGTGATATACTTAGGTAAGGAAAAGCTATAAGGATTGCAAATATGGTCATGACCTATGTGAATTTGGCAGGTGGTTCTGACTTGGTGATTCGGTAAGCATACTTTCAGAGTCAGCGTACCCAGTGAATCTTTGTGTGTCCTCTCTTTCCCAGCAAGTTGTCGAATTCCCTTTTCATCGCATGCATTGGGCCTTGCTGCTTCGTGCCCCTTGGTGCCTGAACTAGGTTCATTTATAATTTTCTAGACCACTTTACAGCATTAAACTCAAATCTCCACTGCAGCTGTATTGTGATGCCACTTTTGCCTTCATGTCTAGGTATCACGATAAAAATATCTTGCCTGAAATTTTTTAATCTTCCTGGCTACTTACTCTTGTCATTGCAAAGCCATTTGATTTAAACTCTGTATGAGATCATTGATTGCTATATTAACTGATTAGGTAATAAACACATAAAAAATTACATTTTGATTACATTTTACAACCTGTTAGATATACTCCCATACATGACATCTTACCTGCTTCCTCTCTTCCTCTTTTGTTCTTTCTTGGGCCCTACTCCACTCAGGGACTCTAGTTGGAGGACAAAAGTGGGAAGAATGTGGTAACAGTCTGAGTCTTAGTGCTGTAGCGATGTGGGGCCAAGGAAGGATAACTTAAAAAGGAAGGATAACTTTTTTCTCAAGGATAAAAGGCTCTCTGGACTTGAGCTGCACATTGTCCTAAATACCACCCAAGCCAATTTTCTTTTTCCATTTGGTGATATTTTAGGATGTTTACCTTTTTCCCTGGCCAAGCTACTGTTAGGCCTAATCAGCAGTGTACTTTGAAGTACTCTCTCTCTGTGAATCCATCCCTCCGTGAAACTCTAGGGCACTGAATGTCTGTATTCTGAGGAACAGCTGCTGAACTTGCCTGGGAAGAGAGCAATAATCATGTCAGCTGTCTCCCTTAGGGGAGCTAAGTGTCCTGGTCTAAGTCTGACACTAATGTATCATTCTCAGACCAGCCTCTTTGAATCCTTAGAAGAACTATTAAAACCCAGCTAATGTTTTTACTCTTATCTCTCTCATCCCTTCTACTCACCTCTTGAAATGGCAGGGATAAAAATATCTAGGCTTTCCTTTCTTTCACTCACCTATAAAGAAAAGCCTTTTGTGTTTTCAGTGGTCTGCTTTAGTAGAATTGTTATGTTTTATATCTGAAAATATATTAATCAAATCTGGCATCTGTTACTGCTGTTAATATTCCTTGAATAACACAATAGGTGGACATTGTGAATTCTGTATATAAACAGTTGCAGTGAATTCAGTACCCATATTCTATTACCACCCTTTCATAGAAGCCTGGGGAAAACTCTTTCAACCAGTGGGTTTCATATGGTAGAACTGGGTTTTAGTGAATATTGCTGTCTCTGAGTGTAAGGGTGTGAATTTCATTTTCCAGTTTCATTAGCATGTAGTAGAAAAGGACACACAGCACTGTAGACAGGTTACATTTAGGGACAAATTTAACCCAATCAGAGAGTTTCTCTTTGGAGACAGAGAAGCTGAACACATTCAGCAATTCCATCTTTCCCTTAATTCCTGTAGCTATTAAAAGGAAGAAATTTGGGGCGCCTGAGTGGCTCAGTCGGTAAATGTCCGACTTCGACTCAGGTCATGATCTCATGGCTGGTGAGTTCGAGGCCCCGCATTGGGCTCTGTGCTGACAGCTCAGAGCCTGGAGCCTGCTTCGGATTCTGTGTCCCCTCTATCTCTGTCCCTCCCAGCTTGTACTCTGTGTCTTTCTCTCTCTCAAAAACAAACTAACAAAAAATTTTTAAAAGAAGGAAATTATCAGTAACAAAATGGAAGTTGTAGAAAATATATTTGATAGCATTTATATCAGTTTAAACAATATCATATATAGGTTAGGGATTCTGTATACCATGTGAAAATAGTAATAAGCATGGGAGTCACCTAATGCAGTAGAGTGGTTACCTCTCGGGAGAGGAAGGGATGGGATCAGAGAGCTCCACAGGGGGTTTCTGTCATATCTATAAGCTTTATTTCTTAAGCTCTTTGGTAAGAAAATAGGTGTTTGTTATGTTATTCTCTATACCTTGGTATATGCCTGCAGTATTAAGTCATCATAATAAAATCAGATCGATAGACTTTCCCGCATTATGAAGCTTAAGTCCTACCTGTCTTGCAGCTCAGTGCAGTGGAACCATAAATGCTCTATCATTAATATTGAGGCAGAAGCATATTAAGCAGTTTTAGATAGTAAGAGAACTGAAGCCACACTTTCAGCAAGATGTTTAGCTCAAGAGAGTGTCCTTAAATTGCCACCAAAGGGCATCCAAAAAAATTCCAAAAAGCAAAACCAAAGGGCATCCAGCGTGACTTCTTTCTGCTTAGCCAGAGTATTTGGGGCGATAATTGACCAGTGAACATTGGATTGGAGTGTAAAGTTATAATCTGTCAAGTACATGTGTTAGGTATATAAATTTGTCATTGTTAAATGATGATCTCTAAGGTTCTTAATTTTATCTACGAAGTCCTTTAATTTGTTCTGTGATAAATTTGACGTGGTAATCTAACAGCAGTAAGAGCATAAAAGATGAAGGCACACATGCCAAGATCTCCTTTTTCTTCCCATTTTTAAAAAATGTCTTATTTGGGGAATTGTAAATTTTTAAGCAAGATGTTTTTATGGTGAGTGATAGCTAAAACTATACTATGTCATTGTGAAATGCAAAGGTGAAAGCCAAACAGTTCTATAATTAAAGTGATCTAGATCAAGGTTTCTCAATCTTGGCACTACTAAAATTTTGGCCCAAATAATTCTTTGCTGTAGGAGACTGTTCAGTTCATTGTGGAATGTTTAGCAGCACCTCTAGCCTCTACCCACTAAATGCCAGCAGTACTCTCCTAGTTACAACCAAAAATGTCTCCAGACATTGCCAAATGTCCCCCAGGGGGCAAAATCTCCCTTGGTTGGGAACATCTAGTCTAGAGTTGGGCAACCCTCATACTACAAAATACCAGATTCTGGAGAAAATATAAAAATCCCTTGAAATACATATAGCTGTGAATGCAACAAAACAAGGGGCATCCCAGGAGCAAAAACAAAAAGGAAATTGAAAACCCATGTACTAAGAGGAATTGGTGCTGATGCTATTCTGGGTGGAAGGGGGTTAGATTTGCTGATTTTGATATAAATATAACAGTTTTATTTTTAATTGATACATGATTTACATACAGTAAAATATGCAGATCTTAAGTGCTCAACGGATTTTGGCAATTGTATAAGTTCATGTATCTGCCACGTAGAGCAAGATATAAAACATTAGGGACATATGTTTTAACTGCAACTCAAGTGCTGGGAAGGAGGCTTATATATAAAAGGTACAAACTTGGAACTGAGACCCCTGTATAAAGCCAGGGACTCTTGAAGGGCTATACCCTCAGTGAAAAGGAAGTCTAGAAAAAAAAAAAAAAATCCCCTTAGCACCAGAAAGTGTTAAGGAATATTGTCTGTCCTGGCCTTGGGGGTAGAAGCAATGTTGGATAGGTGTAATCTCCTCTAAAAATTTAGAACCCTGGGCCCGCCCTCACAAGTGCTTAGAGTTTGACTTTGTACCACCACTTGATCTAGGAACCTTAAACTAAGAAGTTAACTTAAAAAGTAGATCCAGGGGGCGCCTGGGTGGCTCAGTCAGTTAAGCGTCAGACTTCGGCTCAGGTCATGATCTCACAGTCTGTGAGTTCGAGCCCCGCGTCGGGCTCTGTGCTGACAGCTCAGAGCCTGGAGCCTGTTTCAGATTCTGTGTCTCCCTCTCTCTCTGACCCTCCCCTGTTCGTGCTCTGTCTCTCTCTGTCTCAAAAATAAATAAACGTTAAAAAAAATTTTTTTTTAAAAAGTAGATCCAGGGGCACCTGGCTGGCTCAGTTTGTAGAGCATGTGACTTTTTTTGTTTTATTTTTTTTAAGTTTATTTATTTTAAGAGAATCAGAGACAGCACATTGGGGACGGACAGAGAGAGAGGGAGAGAGAGAATCCCAAGCAGGCTCTGCCCTGTCAGCGCAGAGCCCAACCTGGGGCTTGAACCCACAAACCGTGAGATCATGACCTGAGCTGAAACCAAAAGTTGGATGCTTAACTGACTGAGCTACCCAGGCACCCTGAGCATGTGACTCTTAATCCCCAGGTCATGAGTTCCAGCCTCACGTTGGGTGTAAAGATTACTTTAAAAAAAAAAAAGTAAATCCGGCTTGTTCAGGTCCTGCTTCAAACTAACCATTTCTCTCTCTCTCACTTTAAACAAATTAGAGACAGTGACAATCAGGGTAATTTGACCTCAGACTAAGTATTACTGATACAAAGCAATTATTAGTTTTGAATTATTATTTTTAAGAATCCTTTTATTTTTATGATTTTTTAATGTTTATTTATTTATTTTGAAAGAGAGAGAGAATGTGCACATGCATGTGTGAGCAGAGGAGGGGCAGAGGAAGAATCCCAAGCAGATTCTGAGCTGTCAGCACGGAGCCCAACACAGGGGCCCAAACTCATGAACTGTGAGATTATGACCTGAGCCGAAATCAAGTCAGACGCTTAACCAACTGAGCCACCCAGGCACCCCTTTAAGAATCCTTTAAAAAGAAATGAAGTAAAATGATATGCTCTCTAAGATTTGCTTTAAAATAATCCAGTGAAGAGAGGTGGACAGTGAGTGGAGATGTAGATGAAACAGAATTAGCTGGGTGTTGATTATTGTTGATACTAGGTAATATATACATAGCAGTTCATTATGCTATTCATTTTACTTTTGTATGTGTTTAAAAATATCCATAAAAAAAAAAGTGCTCCAAGGATGGTAATACTTCTGGAACACTGGATAGAAGCAAATGTAAAACCTCCATGGAGGACATAACCTCAACCCATCCTGTATAGTATTCCCCCAGATAAAGTCCTGCTGAACAGGACGCCATCAAATATTACAAAGCACCATGAGTGAGAATAAGCACATAGAATAAATACCAGAATTAGACCCCTAATAACTTTGGGTAATAGTAATATTAGAAACCATAAAGTAACCTAGTGAATTTAAATGGTTAATAGTAATATCAGAAACCATAAAATAACCCAGTGAATTAAAAACAAAAAGGAACAGAAAACATGAAAAAGAATAAGACACCCCCTTCACCCCAAAATCTGAGCAAATTTGGAAACCAACTAATTAGAATTTCTAGAATAGAAAAATATACTTCTTAAATTTTAAAACTCAAATGACTAAGTTGGTAAGACCTACCTTAAAAGAAAATAAGTTGAAAGATAAATCTGAAGAATTTAGAGAACATTGCAAGATAAAGGTGCATGACATAGAAATTAAAAGAGAAGAAAATGAGAAGATTCCAGACTATATCTCATAGGATTTCCAGAGAAATTGAAAAGAGGCAATACTTTGCAGAGGAGTATTTGAGAAATTCCTAGAATTGGCAAAATGACATAAGATTCACAGGATGCACGGTGAATCCCATCTCATAAGTAAACGAAATACAAGAATGGAAATAGATTATATAACTTACAATTTAGTACAGGAGGAAAGAAAAATAGAGAATATTCAATAAGCCAAGAAATGAGATGAGAAAAACTCAGAAAAATCAGGTTAAATAGCATAATATAATAGAAATCTTATTGGTGATTACAATAAATGTAAGTGTACTTAATAGTTAAGGCAGAAATTGTCACATTGGATTAAAAAATGCATCTATGTGCTAGGCAAATGGCTTATTGGAAGAAAGATAAACACTGGGCCATTTCAGATAAAATACAGTCTAAGGCAAAAATTGTTAGAGATAAAGAAGGTCGCTATAAACTTGCTGCATATAACAGAGATATGAAAAAAGAGAACAAAAATGGACATAACTGCAAGCAGAAATCAACAAATCCACAATTGTGGTGGGTGATTTTAAGACATGTCTGTTGATAGAAGGTAGATCAAGCAGATAAAATATTAGAAGATTTGAATAACACAATTAAAACGCTTGATTGAATGGATGTATAGAACTCCCCAAACCCCATTACAAACTGCTTGTATTGTTCAAGCCCTCAGAAAATATTTACAGAGACTCAAAAAGCTCTAATCCCTAAATCAGGTTCTCAACAAAATTCAAAAACTGGGCATAGAAAAACCATATTCTCTTGTCACAGTCCAGCTAAGGTGAAGATAAGTAACAAAAATACTCTTCCTTCATGTTTGGAAATTAAGATGGAGTAGTTTACTTTCCCCATACAATATGCTCATGTGAACTTTCTATTTTTAGATTAACAGTAGATCCCATGGTGAGTTTTATAAAATACTAAGTTGTCCTATTTGGAACTGGTCAAAGACATCAGTTTTAGCTTTTCATAGTTCTTTTCTAGCTCACAGGTTAATGCCTGCCACAGAACAATAAAGCAATAAATACAGCACTTTTCAGATGAAGGAATGCCATTAGTTACATATTCATTTTTTTATTAAAAAAAAATTTAAGGTTTATTTATTTTGAGAGAGAGAGAGATTGAGAGCAGGAGAGGGGCAGGGAGAGAAGGAGAGAGAGAACACCAAGCAGGCTCTGGGCTGCCAGCGCTGAGCCCAATGTGGGGCTTGATTTCACAAACCACGAGATCCTTACCTGAGCCGAAATAGAGTTGGATGCTTAACTGACTGAGCTACTGAGGCGCCCCTATGTTGTTTTTCATTTTAGAGAGAGAGGGGGCGCCTGGGTGCCTCAGTCAGTTAAGCGTCCCACTTCACCTCAGGTTATGATCTCATGGTTCATGAGTTCAAGTCCCGTGTCAGGTTCTGTGTGGACAGCTCAGAGCCTGGAGCCTGTTTCATATTCTGTGTCTCCCTCTCTCTGCTCCTCCCCTACTCGTGTTCTGTCTCTCTCTAACTCAAAAAATAAATAAACATTAAAAAAAATTTTTTTTAGAGAGACAGTATGCACAAATGGGAGAGGGATGGAGGGAGAGAGAGAGAATCTTAAGCAGACTTGACACAGCACAGAGCCCAACGTAGCGCTCAATCCCTCGTCCCTTGGATCATGACTGGAGCCGAAATCAAGAGTGGGACACTCAACCAACTGAACCACCAAGGTGCCCCTCATATTCACCTTTTGTTTCTAGACATATTTAAGCATCTAGAACTTATATTCCCATTAAATTTAGCCACAGATAGGGCAAAATACATAGCTACAGATAGCTCTAAACAATTAAATGTAGCTGAATTAACAAATACTAAATTTACTAAATTGTTCTTTCAGCTATTAGAATGGAGTTTTAAAGAATTAGAAGTTAAAAAATTAAGTTTCTAGTCTTACTGAGTACTTACTATACACAAGGCACAAATCTAGACATGAGGGTGAGGTAGGGGTGTTGTAGAAGATGCTGACCCTTAAGAAATTTATGGCTTATCTTACCTGAAATTTCAAGTGATAATACTCATCTCAAGCTGAGGTGTTCTGAGGGGGAATGCCTGTATGTAATTGTGCAAAGAAAAACCCTGAAGTTGCATTAAGTGCTGAAGAGGAAACCTGAAGAATTTGGTAAACATTTCATGTTAGGGGCACCTGGATGGCTCAGTCGGTTGAGCCTCCAACTTTGGTTCAGGTCGTGATCTCACAGTCATGGGTTCCAGCCTCTCATCAGGCTCTGTGCCCCTAGCTCACAGACTGGAGCCTGCTTTGGATTCTGTGTCTCCTTCTCCCTCTGCCCCTTCCCAGCTCGCGCTTTGTCTCTCTCAAAAATAAATAAACATTAAAAAAAATTTTAAACATTTCATGTGAAATAGTTAACTTTAGCTTGAGCTAAAGTGAGATCCTTAGAAGAACAATATTGTATATTGTTTTTTACAGTTTGGATTATAGGTTTTGAACATTTGGGCAGGAGGGGACACTGATGATAATTGGTGTTTGTAAGAGAAATAAATATGAGACACATTTGTAACTGTAGTTAATCAGTATTAACTTATTTTTGCTTAGAAGGGAAAGTTAGGGGAATGTACTAACTAAACCTCTGTAAAAAAAAAAAAGTTTTGTTTTCTTCACTAAACATCAACGGCTGGTCATGCCACTCTGTGCCCCCTCCATGTTGGCCTTCTACCAGATAAAAGGAGTGGAACAAGAAAACTCTTGGAGGTGCTCTTAACAGCAACAGCAGCATTGTTCAGGAAAAGAAGGGCAAATGCTGCTTTGATGGGTTGCGATAAGCTACAAAAACAGAATGTACAAAGTGGAGTGCATGCTGACTGATAACATGGTGTGTCTGTTGATACGTATCTTTAAGACATCTTAGCATCAGTCCAGTTCTTTTTATGTTCTATGTGTTGTATCTGATTCTTACTTGGAAATACTTACACCTCAAAACTCTACTGTCCAGATTCCTTGCAGCCTTCTGTAAGAATATTTACCTTTATTATAGAATCTTTCACCCTTGTTGTAATTCTTATTTACTTCTCTACAAATGAATAGGATAGCTCTGTGACTTCAGGCAGCTTATTTAATCTATTTTTTTGCTGTTAAATATATACTTGTATCAGCCTCTTACAGTTGTTTTCAGAATTAGAATTCCTAATACAGAGAAAGCACTTAGTAAATAGCATATTATTATTATTATTATTATTATTATTATCATCATTATCTTATTATCATTAGAGGGCAGTGATCTCCTATTCTGTCTTCCTCAAGTACTTCTCTTCATTGGCCCAGAATCATTAAAAATGTTTAATATTTGTTTAATATTTGCCTTATTTGTTGAGTCTTGTGGTGTGTATAAGACAGCTATTTTTTTTTCTCTTTTTTAAAAATTATTATTTTCTTTAAAGTAAGCTCTGTGCCCAACATGGGGCTTGAACTCACAACTCTAAGATCAAGAGTTGCATGCTCTGCTAATTGGGCCAGCTAGGCACCCCTAAGGCAGCTGTTTTCAAACTGTGTTTTCTGAACAGTTTCAAGGGAGGTACTCTTTTTTTTTTTTTTTAAGTTAAGTAGGATTTATTTTCATTTGTAAGTGAACCCTCTTGCAACAGGTTTATTCAATTCTCCTAAAAATGGTAGCATTCTTTTAAACTCTTCTTTTAATTTTTTTTTTTTTTTGCAACGTTTATTTATTTTTGGGACAGAGAGAGACAGAGCATGAACGGGGGAGGGGCAGAGAGAGAGGGAGACACAGAATCGGAAACAGGCTCCAGGCTCTGAGCCATCAGCCCAGAGCCCGACGCGGGGCTCGAACTCACGGACCACGAGATCGTGACCTGGCTGAAGTCGGACGCTTAACCGACTGCGCCACCCAGGCGCCCCTAAACTCTTCTTTTAGAAGCAGCAGTTACATAGATGGAATATTGGATTCAACCTAAAAATGTGGTCCCTAGTTAACTTTGTTATTCTGCATATAAGCATGATAAAAGATTAGGATAGTCTTCACATTTCCAAGCAGAATACAATTTAAAAAGCTTGTCCTTACCAAACCCCTAAAAACAGCCATTTTTAAAAATGTTTGTTTATTTTTAGGAGACAGAGCATGAACAGGGGACGGGCAGAGAGAGAAGGGGACAGAGGATCTGAAGCAGGCTCTGTGCTGACAGTAGAGAGCCCAATGTGGGGCTTGAACTCACGAACCTGAGCTGAAGTCAGATGCTTAACCCATTGAGCCACCCATGTGCCCCAAAATAGCCATTTGAGAGTAAGCCAGCAGAGCATTACATCACCCCAGTGAAGTGTGGGCTTCGTTATATGCACCAGTAAACCTACATGGCTAGCTTCTGCATCCCACTTTTACAGATTTTACACCTATTATGCCAAACAGCATTTTAAACACTGACGTATAAACTCCCCAATAAGATAAAGCAAGGACAGAAATGAGAAGTGTTTATCAGAAACAGGATACACCATCACTTAATAGTCTTCAAACAGTATTGCACTGTAATAGTTTTGACAATGTGCTCTTGGAACAATCTGCAAACAACTCATTTTAACAGACAAAGAGCACTTTTAAGCTGACATGACTGTCCTAAATTGTTATTAGGTAAGAATGTTACAAACATTGCTTACATTAGTGGTACCAGCGGAGCTGGAGAGGATTGCACCTTCTCCATGCTAGGTGGCCAGAACCACTAACAGTGTGGTGGAACTTGTGACCCTCTCCAAAGGCTGCGTTCTTGCAGCCTGCAGATGTCAGTCCTTGCATCCCCCTGTGCTTGTGGACTGGTTTGGTGATCCAGTGGGTGTCAGGATTTCTACTGATGGCTTTATGGAATGGATCAAAGAAGATAACCTCAAG
Organism: Puma concolor; assembly: GCF_028749965.1. Classification (NCBI taxonomy): domain Eukaryota; kingdom Metazoa; phylum Chordata; class Mammalia; order Carnivora; family Felidae; genus Puma; species Puma concolor. Next base: position 50,548,264 of record NC_141672.1, read on the forward strand.
AATTTGTATGTGGAATCTTCACCAACCCAATAAGAATTCAGGATTCTCAGAGCCCCACAGTGGCATCCAGCTCACTCATGTGCAACAGACTGAAGGCTTCCAGTAAACTTTAGGCTGGTTAGCACCATGATGGACAGGCTTGCCCTAGGTCACACCCTTAGGAACTGGGAGTTTGCAGCCACCACCTGACACACAAATCCAATCTATGACCTAACCTTGCTTGGCTTTGTATAAGGGAGGTAGTTTTGGATTCAAAAATACTCTATTTAGATTTCATTTGTAAATTTTAACTATCTTTAAAAAAACTAATTTTTTGAACTCAAGTGTTATAAAGCAGAACTTTCAGTAGTAAAGCCTCTTACTGTATGAACATGCTGCCAGGTTGTGCTTTTTCTATCATCTCTGTTTAGCTAATTGAAAGTTATCCTGATAGTGAAGGCTAAACTGTTGAAAATAGAAACAAATCACAAAAAAGAACTTGTTGCCATTTGTAAATATTTTTCTCTATAAATGTTAATTTATACTCAACAAAATGAAAAAATAAATAGAATCCTGTCTCACATATTTAGGAATGCAACTGACATACATAACTCCCACTTCTATTGCTTTTTATTAGTCAGAAGAGACTTATTTATTCCCATTGGTTGATTTTGTAATAAATTCATCTTATAAATCCAAATTAAAAATGCATCTATTTTAATTAAATGTGGGTTTATCTGCTACTTTGGGAAAAACAAATATTTATAAGTAACTTGCCACTTGTGTATTCATTTGGTAAGCATTTATTGACACTGTAATGTGGCAGGCATTATGCTCTAGGCTAAGGATATGTTTGACAGGCTACCCTACCAAACTGATAGCCTTTGGCTAAACACAAACCTATTGGGTTTCCACATAATGGTGCATTTAGAAGAATACTTTATTGCTTTAAGAATACTCTGAAACCACTGATCTGTAAAGTGTCCTGTCTCTTCTAGTCGGTTGACTACCATCATGTTTTTGCAGAGGTCCAGCTGGAGTAAGAGCCCAAGCCCTGGATAGAGATGGAAATCTGATAGAAGATTTTGTATTTGATGGAGGAGTTGGGGATATTGGAAATCGCATTCTTCATGTGAGAAATGCACCTTCCCCTGCTGCTACTTCTTCTCTTGCAATTTCTGGAATGATTGCAGATGAAGTGCAACAAAGATTTAAATTGTAAATAATGTAAGGAGCTAAGTATGCATTTTAATTTCCACATTCAGCAACAAGAATATACTAATTGTATTCTTTAAGGAAAATGATTTGAAAATCTTGTTAGGTATCTCATTTAGATAACAACTGAATTGTTAGAATGCTATAACATAGAAAAATAATTTTTTAAAGTCCATGCTCCTTTGTGAATAAAGAAGCAAGGTACAGTTGTGTCTGTACTGAATCCTTGACTGTTATGGGCCTCTCCTCACCAGCCATGATCTGGAGATTTGACTCTTAGAATTTCTGGAAACGATGGCACAAAAAATTGATTATTCCCTTAACTTTTTGTCTTTATAGTAGCTAAGCTTTTTTTTTTTTTCTCTCCTAGATCAGAAAATAAAGTATATTGTAGGTTGCAAACCTCCTTTTAACTTTGAAGGATCAAATGAAAGCTCACATTATTTAGAGCAACAGTATTTGTATTTGGGAATTTAAAATTCTTGATTTAAAGAAAATTTATGAAATTTCACATTTTTAAGTAGTTTGAATAAGATTCTATCTTAGCTATAATATTTGTAAGAAATAACTTTGCAAAGGAAATGCAAACCCTTTATTATTCCCAGTCTTTTTATAACTGACTTGGTGTAGGGTTCCCATTAAATCCAAACAGCAGTACACTATGAATGGTTGTTGCCTACTCTTTAGTCTTCTGTGGTTGCAAAACTAAAAGAACTTAGAACTGATAGGTTTTTATGTGAACAGTTTTAGAATTCTGCCACTGATATATAGAACTCTGTAATTTTAAAAATTTACCTCTATATCTCTGTTTTTCAGTCATACCAAGTTTCTCAAACGTTGCCAAGATCACTATTTTATTCATGCCTACTTGGTTTTCAGGGATCCTATGAACTTTTATGAGGATATTTCTTCATTTTGAGGAAATACCTAACTTTGAGGCATTCACTTTTGTAAACCGCAAAAGTGCCTTACATTCACGTGTACTTCATGAGTATTTAAATTATTGCCCAGTGCCAATACTGTATACTGTATATATGTGTGTGGTATGTGTTGAAATGATTCTTGCAATTCAGAAAGTTGGAAAATAGAAATATAAATGAATTTATGCTAGCCCATTGATTGGGGAAACTTTATTACAGCACCACCAGTTAGGCGAGACATTTTCATCCCTTCCCTCATATATACTCTCTCAGGATTAATCTTCCACTCTTCATTCTTTCCTCTTATCTCTCCAAATCTGTGTGATAGATGAGTAAGAAGGATGTGCATTTTGACTGAAAGGAAAAACTTCTGTTTTCTTCTTTTTCACTTCAAGCCTCAGTGATTACATTGTCTGAGCTACCTCAAGCATTAATTTGAAAGGCTACACCATCAACTCATGTTCAAGAAGTAGCACATCCCAGGTAGAGACTAGGCAATTATTTGACACTTGGGATGAACATATTGAAAGCATTTAGAAATCATTCACAGAAGAAATTAGCCCTAATGGTTCTTCATAACAACTGATTCCTCCAAGAAATGTGACACACAGGATATTTTTCTGTTCCATCGCAAGACTATTAAGAGATGGAAAATTTTACAATTCTCTATTTCATAAACAGTGAGATTACATATATACTAAGCTGTGAAAGACTGAAATTATAAAAATAACTGTCCTCATTAAAGCAACCCTCATTCCATTTGAGTCTATATTATACCCCCAAAAATATAAGTGAAAAAAGTTACTGAAAGTGTTTTGAATGTGCAGGTTATTCTGTTTGTAAAACATTTTATATTTATATCAATAGGGTTTTGTTGTGTAATACTGATATAATATTTAAAAGTTTTGTGTATTTCTGAGATAAGAAAATGTAAATTAATATTAAAATATTTTAATGAGTTTTTGTGTTGTAAACATAATTTTTAGTTTCATAAAACTGATTCAAGTGAATTTTTTGTGTGTAAAACATGAACTATCATAGCTTTAAATAGCAGCCAACCTTAGAAAAATGAAAAAAACTATTTGCATTTAATATAAAAATGAGGTTTATATTTTAGGTAAAAACTAGAGCACTTCCCCATTTACAAAAATGGCTTTCCACTTGGTAGTGGTGGCAATACCTGGTTCACCTCAGTGTCATCTTCATACCTCCAGAGCACCAGGGAACATGGTTTGTTTCATAGCAGAATATATATATAACACATAAACACACAGTGCTTTGCAGGCAGTGGAGGGGACAGTAAATCAATCAAATCGGAATTTCATAAATCATTATAGTTTCTCTTAGGAAGACATTCTGGTATGCTATCTTTTACACGGGGGGTTGGATTTCTGGGCATAAGCCTCATATAAGGGTGATAGGGCACATGATCTGTCTGAGAGCCTGCTCCAACTTCTTGCCAGCAGGTGGACTGTAAAAGGACCAGAGTTAGCTACAGCAACAAACCATGAAAGTGAGTGACAATGACATTTATTGTTTCCTGTGGCCTTGCTTTGGTTTGCTTCTGACTGGCAGCACTTGTAGCTTTAAATACATCGAGGAAGTAGGAGAGAGTAAATGGGAGAAATGTTGAGTAAGTCCTTCTTGAAAATGCTTTTCAGTGCAAGAATATTACTGTTAAAATTTTCACTGCCTTTTAAAATTTGAGATGTGCTTAGATTATTCAAGTTATCTCCCAAAAGCCATTCTAAATTCTAAAAAGACAAAAATTAGTACTTGTCAAATAACTAGCATATTAATTTTAACTCAAATTTATGACCTAGTATCAGTATGTTTAATACTCCAATTTTTAAAAAAGATTTTGTTTTTAAGTAATCTCTACACTTAATGTGGGGCTCGAATTCACAACCCCGAGATCAAGAGTAGCATGCTTTACTCACTAAGCCAGCCAGGTATCCCTAATACTTCCATTTTTTAACACTTGAAGCAAGTGTTTATTATTTAAAAAAAATTTTTTTAAATATTTATTTTTGAGATAGAGACAGAGCATGAGGAGGGAGGGGCAGAGAGAGCGGGAGACACAATCAGATCATGCGAGATCACGACCTGAGCCAAAGTTGGACGCTTAACCTGCTGTGCCACCCAGGTGCCCTGTATTATTTTTAAAATGTTTTTTAATTAATCAGTGTTTTGAAAAGTACAACATTCATATGGTTGAAAATTCAAAATGCCCCAAATGTACTCCATGAAAGAATCTCCTCTCCTCCAAGCCACCCAGTTCACTAATTCACGAGGCAACAAAAATTGTCAGTATCTCTTGTGCAGCCTTGCAGAGATATTATACATAAAAAAATATTGCCTCCATTTCTTTTCACACAAGTGGTAGCATACTCTGCATACTAGATTATACACCCTGCTCTTTTCACTTTGCACTGTCTCTTTGATAATGTTCAAGTGACCTGAACACAGTGGCCTGGTTCTTTTCAAATGATTTTATAGCTTCCATTCTGCGAATTTACTATTATTTGTTGAACCAGTCCCTGATACCTACTGACAATTATTTAAATTGTTTATTTCTCGGGCATTTTTGTTTTGCTTTTGGTGTGACAGTACTGCAATCAATAACTTTGTGTTAAATCATTTCACATTCGAGCAAGTGTGCCAAAAGGACATATTCTTCGAATTTGCTGGGTCAAAGGGTATGTGCCTTTGCAACTTTGATAGTGTCAAGTTGCCTTTGGTAGAGGTTGAACCAATTTAAGCTCTCACCAATAATATATTAGAGTATCTGTTTCTTCATATTCTCACCAACATAGTATATCATCAAACTTTTGGATCTATGCAGCTATTCTAATAGGTAAAAAATAACGGTATAATTTAAATTTAAATTTCTTGTAATATGAGTAAAGTTGAGCATCTGTACTATGTTTAAGAGACATATTTCATTTTCTGTGAACTGTGTTTTTTCGTATTTGCTATCCTTTTTTTCCCCTAAAGTTTGGTCCTATTAATTTGTAGAAACTCTTTTAGATATTGGGGAAATAAACTATTTAGAAAATGAGTTACAAACATTTTTTCCAGTTTGTCATCTGCTTTTTGCCTTACCTTGTGATGGTTTTTGTTTTTGCCACACATTAAAAAAAAATGGATTTACCAATCTTCTAGATTTTATATCATAGTAGGTCTTTTGTACTCTGAAATTATAAACAAATTATTTTATGTTTTTAACTTTTTACATTTAAGTCTTTGATACATAATGGAATTTATCCTAGCGTATCATGTGGGGTATGGATCCAACATTTTTTTCTAGATGGCCCTTTTGTCTGGTTGGGATTTTTACAGGAGTAATTCTTGGATTATCCCCCTCATGCAGGTGGATCACATTTCTGTTTGCCTAGCTCAGAGATCACAACTCAGATGCCTGTAGAGACTAGGCAGGTTACATAAAAGCGTGAAGAGTGCCAGGTAGGGAGTATAGCCAACTGGAAATGGGATGGCATACTTTTCTAAAGAGGGCAGCCACTACCGACTGCCTGCTTGCTGACTATTCCTTTGCAGGAATGCAGCAGCACCCAGTGTTGCTGGATTTTTGTCCAGAAGCTGGAAATCCATTTTTATATGAAATCTCTTGATTTAAAAATATTAACAATTTTAAAATTTAAATATAGATTTGGGTAAACAGAATGTGTCTTCAGCCAAATTTGACTCAGAAGGCTTCCAATATCCTCCTTGGCCAAGAATGAAACTTCCTACTGACCACTTTACTCTCTTGTAAGAAAATATAATGACAGTCTCGTTTGACAGCCTAGTAGTTTACAGCTGGAGTTCCGGACGAGGAGAGAAAAGTAAAAAACCGTCTGTATAAGTCAAAGTCTGCCGTCACTGAAAAAGTAATTGGAGAAATACAAGCATTTTACTATCCTACCCTTTATCCCAAGTACATGGGAATGTGGATGTGACTTTATTAGAAGAAATTCGTGATTCCGTGGGTACTTGGATTAGAAAAATAAATTTTCCAACTCTGTCTTTCCGATTTTTGCCAAATGACAAATTGAGGTGTGTTTGAGAGGAGGATAATTGTTGAGTTACTGATCCTGGAACTGAAGTATACAGCATGTACTCCCCCGCCCCGCCGCCCGTTCTTTCTTTCCCTTCCTCACTGGTGGCTGAGGGCTTTCCGCGTCTCACCTTTCAATCCCCAAAACATCACACTATGAAATAGTTAACTACCTCCTATGTATACACATACGTTAAACATCGTGTCCAGCCCGAATGTCCCTTTCTCTCCCCGTCCTGAATTGCTTCCCATGACTGTCGTCCTCGAAGAGTGGCACCGAGTCAGGATTGTCTTGGGAAGGTCGAGAGAAGGGAGCGTTCGTGTTAGACACAGTAAGTTGAAGAGTCGATCTGGGACAGGCCCCCAGCAAGTCCCTAGCACAGGCCGACACCCACGGCCGGGCCCCCGCGCCTCTGAAAGTCCGCGACCGGCCGGCGCCTCTGCCTGCTCCGCGGCGCGCATGCTCCGTGCGGGGCTTCTCCGGCGACCCGGGATAATGAGCGCCGGGCCGAGGGGGCGGGCCGAGAGGCGACTGCTGGGGCCCGGAGCTCGGCGGCGGCCCCGGGGCGCTGTGCGCGGCGTCTGAAGGGGCGGCGGCGGCGGTGGCCAGCACTGTGCGCGCCAGAGTGTGGCTCGCTCGCCCGATCCCCAGGGCCCTCTGGAGGTGACTCGAGCGGGCCGGGCGGCGTTGCCTGTTGGGAGGGCGGGAATGAGGCGATGAAGAGACGAGCTGCCGCCGCCGCTCTCCGCCTGCCGCGGCCGTAGCGGTAGTTGGGGCGGCGGCGAGGGCGAGGTCAGCTGTACCCCGCGCGGGACTGCGAACCCAGACAAAGGAGGAGGAGCCGCCCGAGGAGCGGGCCAACGCCGCCGGGAAAGGAGGCCGACGTCTCGGTCGCAGCTGGGGGTAGCCCGGGTTCTCGGGCCGCCGCGCTTCCTCTGCGGACTCTGCGCGAGGCGAGGCCGCCCGGGCCGAGGAAACCGCCCCCGGAGCCCCCGCCCGCCCGCCGGCGCCGCCCCCGAGCCGCCTCGGCCGTAGCTGCGGCCCGGGCGGCGGCGGCCGGCGAGGCGAGGCGGCCCGCGCCCTGCCTGTCAGGCCACCCGCCCGGCCCGGCTCGGTCCGCGGGCCGCCTCTGATGCAGAGGCGCTGCCGCCGGGGCCATGCAGCAGGCGCCGCAGCCGTACGAGTTCTTCAGCGAAGAGAACAGTCCGAAATGGCGGGGACTGCTGGTCTCGGCCCTGCGGAAGGTCAGTGCCGCTCCTGGGCGGCCGCGGGGGCCCAGGGAGGTGCCGGGGCGGCCGCGAGCTGCGTCTGCGGAGCCCAGCAGCAGGCGGGCGGGGGGGTGCCGGGCCCGGGGCCCCCTGCGAGCTTCTAACGGAGAGCCGCACATCCTCCCAGTGCCCGGGTCCCGCGGGTCCAGCTGTTGCTCAATGGCTGGCTGTGGGGGGGGCTCCACAATCGCCTGTTGCATCCAGAAGGACGTTTTCTCAAGTTTTTGCCTGGCCCCGGAAGGAAGGTTTTGTTATGATCATAAAAATGGATTTCATGTTGCAGTCATTTTGTCAGGCGACTTCCGCCGTTGGCCAATTTGTTGTCCTCAGGCTGGATTCGGGCAGGAGAAAGTCTCGCTGGTGTTTACATAGTTTCTAAAACAAAAGTTCATTTCCAGACCTGGTAATTACTTTTAATCAGGTTCTTTGGGGGTGTTCCCCTAGGCAGTTTGCTTGTCAAGGGTGTCCACTCACTTAAGGGGCAGTACTGTTTTGTAATATGAATGTGTTTCACGTGTGAAATGTCAGTGAGCCGTAAGACTCCTTTTACAATTCTTGAGGTAAATTTAAAGTGCCTTCTTAACTTCCTGCCAGAAGTGTCTTATCTGTTTACAAGAGATTTCCCCTATAAAATTTGGTGTTTCTTCACTGGGTGCAGTTTAGAACTTGGAATCATTTTAAGGGGGCAAAAAAGGGGCAGCTCATAAAAATCAGTCTTTCAAGTTTGGGTGTATATCGCCTGAGTGCATCTCTCCTGTAGGTGATGTCGGTCTTCGTTTGTGCATTTAGATAGTAATCACACTGTCATTTTTAAAATAAACCTTTTTGTAAAGTCAAGACAGAGACTGCAGGATTAGACATGACACCTGCTGAACATGGGCTTCCATTGCCATTGATGCAGGTTTAGCCCCATCCGCATTTTGTGCAAAATAACCAAGAATAAACTTCAAAATAATAAAGAAAAATAAACATTAACTTAAAAGACTGCACTTGGAAAATAAAGTTCATACAATACACTTCTGTAAGTGAAAGGAAGAGGTATATTTTAAAAGTAAAAACATTTTCCACCTGCATTCAGTTTTAGATTTTCCATTGTTTTCATAATTCTTACAAGGAGATACTGCCTCCCTTGGGCCAAACACCAAGTCATGTCTTTTTAGAGAACTTAGTGGAGGTAACCAGTGGCAGTTATCATTTCATTGGCATGCTGGGTGTTGAAGTATTAAATTGACTTTACTTCCATGGGCAGCCTGATTCTAAACGGAGGGGGAAAGAAACGGGTATGTGCTGAGTAGTGATAATGAACTCTGGCCTGAGTTGAAAGTAAAGGGGGATATGCTTAGATAGTAATTGACTTGTCCGTGAACAGTTGCACTCAGCAGAAGTGTGAGTGCAGTTATCAGGTAGGCATGTATTGTTGGCAGTGTGACGCACGTATCTACCTACAGGTACTTTCTGGTAGCAAATAGTCTTTGAATGTATGTTGCATAACTTATTCAGTAGGTAGCTTTTACCCTAATGATCCTGCATGCACAGATTTACTTCTTCAGGTTAGGCTAGAAACAAAGCCAGAACAAGCCTGCTAGTCCATTGCTTTGAGACTGTTATTTTGCATTTATTTTCTGTGCTTGTATACCTGGAGCTCAGTTGTCTTGTAGATTTGTATTGTCTTATACCACAGTTCTCGTATATCCCATGCTTATGGAATCAATACATCTAAGAAAATGTGGTCTTAGGAGGTGAATTGAATTCAAAAAGCAATTTTTATTTAATTCATTAATTTACTGTTATTATAGAATTGAGATATATTCCTAAGGAAGACATTTTTCATATTTTGGGAAAATTTTTGGTGTTAGTAATTTGAATTACGTTCAGTTTTGTGGCATTTGGGTATTTGTGGTATTGCAACATGTAGGTTTGTAGTGCCTGCTAAGAGTTACAGTTCATAAAGAGTTCAAGGTTCACTCTTTCTTTGTAGGATGTGTTACATTCTGGTATGTGTCTGCCACCCATACCTTTGTACAATGAGAAATCCTGCCATTTCCTGGGACGCTCTGTCTTTACTTTGAAAGCCTCTAGAATTTGGCTTCCTTCAGCTGACAGATAGTTATAAAGACGACCAGGATTAGTAATTGACTTGTAGCAGTAGTTTAGACCACTAGGATTTTTCTCCTCCAGTTGGTTTTTCCTCCATCGAACATGTGGTATACTTCATTTTTTTTCTTTTTTTACTGCGCTTTATTTTTATCCCTGCATTTTTAAAAATTGAAGTATAATTGCAATTAACATTAATTGAACACATTTTAGGTATTTGGCACCATGCTGGAACTAAAATTACACAGATGAATAAAAGCAGGGGCCCCACTCTAAAAGTGTTTACCATCTACACTGAGAATTCTAAACTTTCTCGTTTTGGTTTATATAAATAAGATAGCATTTAGGAACTCAAAGTTATGTAAAGAATATCTGTGTGCGTGTGTGTGTGTGTGTGTGTGTGTGTGTGTGTGTGTGTGTGTGAGAGTGTGTGAAAAGAGCAATGTAGTTCAATTGGCTCTATCAGATTCTACTTGGTGGAACCTCGAAAACTTGAAGTATAATTTTCAGAAAAGTAAAATCATAACTGTCATGCAAATATAAATGAACATGTGTTAGTGAGTTTGATTTAATGCATTCCTTAATGAGGGAACTCACAAGATGTTAAGCTTCTTCATATGAAAATTTTAGGAGGTAGGTATTTATAGATCATTTAAAAGTAGTATTAAGATTGTTGGGTAAGATACAAAATTAGTTAATATCCTATAGGAATATAAACACTGAGTTGTGGATTGTCTTTTCTGTTGATTTGAAATTATCTGTTTCTGTACCAGACAAAACATCTCTATGTTAATCTTACAGATTTCTAAAATAATGCAGTCATTACGGAGTAATCAGAGCTTTGAGTACAGCATTGTACTGAAAGACACCTAGTAATCTCTTTTGCTTATTTTCAAGTTTTGGCTAATTTTTATGAAAATCAAATAATATGGTAAAGTCACCATTGTTGGCCCTGGAAACTACAGGGGTTTTTTTGTTTTGTTTTGTTTTGTTTTTTTTTAAGAGAAAGCGCACACGTGAGCTAGGGAGAGGGGCAAAGGGAGAGAGAGAGAGAGAGAGAAAGAGAGAGGGAGAAAATCTCAAGCAGGCTCCACATCCACGTCAGAGTCCAGCTCAGGGCTTGATCCCACAACCCTGGGATCATAAACCGAGCCAAAATCAAGGGTTGGATGCTCAACTGAGCCACTGAGGCACCCCAAAACCACATTTTTAAAACCAACTTTAAATATGTATTTCGCTACATAGAAACACTAACATTGAAAAATAGATTTATGGAAAAATGATTTTGAAAATAAAAATGTGTTCTGTCACTTTTTGTTTTGTTTTTGTTCTTTCACTTTTTGTTGTTGTTATTTAACTTTTATAACAGAACTTCATGTAGAGCATTTACATACGTAAAGAACTAGAGAGGGTAAAGCAGAGGGAAATGACATTACTAATGGATGATACATGATTGTTAACATTACTGCTAAATTATGTATCTTCCCTAAAAGAGCAAGAAACATAAATGCCTTCACCACTACTCCCTAAGAAAATTGAAGCTATCATATTACTTGGGAGGAAAAAAGAGCACAGGAGTATACTTGTAAGTGCAGCTTATTACCTATGTCTTTGAAATGCCTTTGGTACTTTGTGTATGTGCTATTGATTGTATGCTGCGAAAAATCAGTGTAAGCATTCTACGTATGGGAAACATACCTTAAAATCATTTTAACAGTGTTTTAGTCCCTGATGTTTCCCTTGTGGATGTCTTTTCCTTCAGGTGTTCTTCACCAGGCTAATTATGGAAAAGAAAATATCTGATGTCTTACTATCTGTAGCTACAAATGTCATAGAGAGAAAGAATTGGTTGAATTACATTGTTCCTGATTCTAACTTAATTAGGTTAAATATGAACTCCCCACCCCAGATGTTACAGTTTGCTCTTAGATAGCTGTCTAAAATATAAGAGGTATGAGAGAACGTCTGAGTTAATTAAATAGCAGTCTGTGGCAAGGAAAAAGAGGGTCGGGGGTTTTGGTTTAGAAATGCTTTTGTGAATTCTGTAAGATCTAGTGTTTCTGCCTTTGTACTAATGTCTCCTGGAGCCATTTTAGAAAACTGCTCTGGATCTTTCTGGGGCCCAGAAAAAAATCATTGGGTGCTTTGAGAAAATAAACTTGGTGTCACTAACATAAGAAGGTGAAGGAAGGCTTTTCTAGGGAAGTAACATCTGTGCCGAGTTGTGGAGGATATATTCAAATATTTATTGAGTGCCTCATAGGTTCCCGGCACTACTCTTGATAGGTTGTAGTAAGGCCCCTGCTCTCATAAAGCTTCCCTTCTAAATGGCTGTGTGGGAGAGGACTGAGAAAGACAATAAAGAAGTAAACAATTATCTGAAAGATCAATAGGAGTTGACAAAGAAAGGGAGTGGGGGTGGAGAAAGAGTTTGAGACTGAGGGAAAGGTAGGAAACACGACTTGTTTTAAAGAACCAAGATGAAGTGAAAAGAAGAGGCTAGTTGGTAAGACCAGGTTAACGTTTCTACCTGAAAATACGAAGTCCTGTAGTGTTATTTATGTAACAAAATAATTAGATTAACTTGATCAAATTGCTTTTTTAAAAGATAACTGCAACTGAAAACTAGCAACAAATAGGATATCCTATGATTTTTTGTGACGTCAGTCCTGTTCTGGATTTCCTAAAGCCAGTGAATATAAAAGTAGAACTCCAGGGAGTCGTTTGGAATTATTCCAAACTAGTAATGACCCAAACTGACCCAAGGGGTTCAGCCAGAACTGGATGAGCATTAGGAATGCATTTTAACTTGCTGCATTTAGTTCCCTGTCAGCCATGATTTAGTAGTCGTCCTCCATTTTCAGTTTAATTTTGGTATGGTATATTTGGAGCGATAATATTCCATTAAAGTGTTTTATGCTGACTATCCAAAGCATTACCTGTGTTACCACTTGACATAAATCCACTATGTGTCTTTTATATTAACCATGGCCTCTCTTTGAAGGGAACGGTAGTTTGATTATATCCTCTGTTAGCCTGTATGTTTGAATCAGGAAGGAATTTTAATGGAACTAATGGACTTAGCATTATCTCATGTAGTCACGTTAAAAATTAACAACCTGAAACTTTTCTTCTTTTATGTAAGAACATATGATAGTAGAAAGCCTTTGTAATGTATGAAGTGTTGTGCACTTCACATTTTAATGTGTGGAGATGAAGCAATACAATGAAAATAACATCAAGATGTAGATATGAGCACTAGTATTGTCTCTTCCAAGGAAAGTTTTCAGTCTCCCTGTTTTCTTAAGTCCCTTTGTAAACTCAAACATTACCTCTTACTTACATAGCACTTTGCTTTCTTAAGTAACCCATTAGCAGCATTTGGCGGTTAAACTTCTCTTTCTTGAAATCCTTTTCCTTGTTTGGCTTCCAGGATGCCAACCTCTGTAGGTTTTCTCCCTCTGGCTATTCCTTCTAGGTCTTCTCCCTTTGTTGATTCCTCCTCATCTTCCCTAACTACTTCATCCTGACTTCCCCAGAGCTTAGTTTTGGGACTTTTGTTTCTATTTACAGTCACTTCTTGTGGATCCCATCCAGCCTCATGGCTTCGCATGTCATCCGTATCTGATGATTTCCATATTTTTATTTCTGACTCAGACCTCTCTCCTGAGCCTAAGCAACTTCTTGCTTGATACTTCCACATGTATTTGTGATAGGCATCTCAACCAATACTGAGCTCCTTCTCTTCCCCTGCAAAACCTGCTCCTTTTGTAGTATTTCTTATATCAGTAAATGGCTACTCCATCCTTTTAGTTGCTCCAAATAAAAATCTGGAGTTATTCCTAAATCTTGTCTCTCTAATCTGTCAGAAAATCCATTTAGCTGTACTTCGAAAACAGTAGCTATATTCATTCAGTCACCATTTCTTACTCTTCCACTTCTACCACCTGAGACCAAGTCATCATCAATCTCCTGGAGTATTAAAATACCCTATAACTGGCCTCCTCTCTTCTGCCCTTGCCCCATTCAGTCTTTTCTTAACATAGTAGAGGTAAGTAAGATCATGTCATTCCTTTGTTCAAAACTCTCATTGCTTCTCAGAATAAAAGTCTAAGTCCCCTCAATAGGTTATTGCACTCTATGCTGCCCCTTTACCTTTACGCCTCTGACTTCATTTACTACTGTCCCTTTTTTGCTTTGCTCCTGCCCATAGTGGCTATCTTGTACCCACAGATAGAGACATTCTAATCTGTAGACGTATTCTAATCTCTGGGCTTTTGTATTTGCTATTTTGTCTGCCTAGAACAACCTTCCTGCAGATTAAAAACATGACTGGTCCTCGTATCTCCTTTAAGTCAAACATCATCTTGAAGAGGACTTCTCCTGAAGCCTATTTAAAACTGCTACATCCCCTGCTTCCTGGACATTCCTATGTAGATGTTCACAACATAACCCAATCCAAGTTTATTATCATCTTCCAAAACCTCCAGTATAAATGATATACTCAGTTTTCAAGCCAGAAACCTGGTCATCATCCTTCCCTTCTGTGTCACACTAGGCTCAAATCTAATCAGCATGGAGCCCTGATTCTCCTAAATTAGAGGGTTTGTTTTTTGTTTTGTTTTGCTTTGCTTTTTTTTTTTTTTTTACTTTTATTGCTATGTATCCCCAAAAGAAATTTTTTTATATGTATAATTTATTGTCAGGGTGGCTAACATGCAGTGTATGCGTGTGCTCTTGGTTTTAGGGGAAGATTCCCATGATTCCTCACTTACATACAACACCCAGTGCTCATCCCAACAAGTGCCCTCCTCAGTGCCCATCACCCATTTTCCCCTCTTCCCCCACCCCCATCAACCCTCAGTTTGTTCTCTGTATTTAAGAGTCTCTTATGGTTTGCCCCAAAAGAAATTTTTTAATTGCATGTTTTTATGTTGACATTTAAAATTTTTCACGTTCAAATAGTTGCAGAAGATATAATTTTATATATGTTCTAGGGGGCGCCTGGGTGGCTCAGTCAGTTGGGCGTCTGACTTCGGCTCGGGTCTGATCTCCCCGTTTGTGAGTTTGAGCCCCACGTCAGGCTCTGTGCTGACAGCTCAGAACCTGGAGCCCACTTCAGATTCTGTGTCTCCCTCTCTCTCTGACCCTCCCCCACTCACACCCTGTGTCTCTCTCTCAAAAATAAATAAACATTAAAAAAATGTATATGTGTTCTAAATACTGACTTTTTTTGTTTTCGTTTTAGAGAGAGCATGAGTAGGGGAGAAGGGCAGAGGGAGATAGAGAGAATCATAAACAGGCTCCACACTCAGCACGGGGCCCTGTGTTGACAGGGCTCGATCCCATGACTCTGAGATCATGACCTGAGCTGAAGTCAAGAATTGGACACTCAACTAACTGTGCCACCCAGGCACCCCTAAATACTGATGTTTTAAAATAAACAGTTCTATCAGTCTTTTAAATAAATCCAGTGAAATCTAAATACCGTAACAAGTTGATATCCACCATTCATCTTTTTATAATATACATGACAAAGTTCTTTTTAAAAAATGTTTTTATTTTGGGGTGCCTGGGTGTCTCGGTTGGTTGAGCGTCCGACTTCAGCTCAGGTCATGATCTCGCAGTTTGTGAGTTCGAGCCCCACGTCGGGCTCTGTGCTGACTGCTCAGAGCCTGGAGCCTGCTTCAGATTCTGTATCTCCCAGTCTCTCTCTGTGCCCCTCCCCCACTCGTGCTCTGTCTCTCAAGAACAAATAAACATTAAAAAATATATATATATATTTAAAAAAAGTTTTTATTTTAATTCCAGTTAGTTAACATACAGTGTTATATTAGTTTCAAGTGTACAATATAGTGATTCATCATTTCCATACAGTAACTGGTGCTCATCATGACAAGTGCACTCCTTAATCCCCATCAACGATTTGACCCATCCCCCCATTTCTCTCCCCTCTGGTAACCATCATTTTGTTCTTTATAGTTAAGAGTCTGTTTGTTCATCTCTCTTTCTTTTTTCTCTTTGCTCATTTGTTTCTTAAATTCCATATGTGAGTGAAATCACACGGTATTTGTCTTTCCCTGACTTAGTTCACTTATCATTATACTTTCTAGCTTTATCCATGTCATTGCAAATGGGACAAAGTGCTTTTTTGAACAGCTGGAAATTTTATATCATTCTTTTTTCACTCTGAATTTTTCCTTCCACTTCCTCCACATAATTATAGTCTAATATATTATTTTTATGCTTGAAAGTCTTTTATCTCTTCTTTATAGTTACATTTTCCTCAACAAAAGTGTCTACATATTGAATTTTTAAAACTCTTCAGTGACTATAAAGTGTTAAGATCTTTCTTTTAGGGTGAATTACTAGCAGGACATGGTTGATCAAAAGAACATGTATGTCATGGATTTTGAACAATTAGTACTTATAAAGTTTTATTGAATGTGCATTATTCAGTGACACCTATGTAGTTGTTTGCATTGTTTTTAAATTAGTTCATGTTTTGTGGATGACTTAACTGCTAGAATAAGATAGGGTCTTGCAGAGGTGAATCATAGTTCAGTGTTCTATTCCTATTTCCCATTTCTATAGATGTAAGCCCTGAGACCCCTTGTTAACATAAATAGAAGAATTTAAAACAATCAAACTCATTTTTAAACTTCTTTCAAAATTATATGCCAAAAATTATATTGTGATCTATCAAAGAGTCTTAATGACGTGTCACCCAGCAACTCATTTACTTTAAACTCCTTTTGTTTAAAGTAAAAAGTTGGAAACCACCTGACTTGCAGAATGATTTGTTGCCTGGTATTTAGAGCTATTCACTTTTTTATTTTCTAGCTTTTCTAGAACGTGTCAAATGACTAATAATTATAACTGTTACTTTTTCACTTTTTTGCTTCCAAGTACTTTGTTTAGTCCAGTATATCTAAGAAAAATTGGGAAAATGAGAACAGTATTAACTGTAGTACACTTTAGCTATTACAGTATTTACTAATAAAATATATTTTACCTTATCATATTCTTTTAACATTTTCTTTTTTTTATGTTTATTTATTTGTGGAAGAGAGAGAGTGCATGAGCAGGAGAGGGGTAGAGAGAGAGGAAGAGAGAGACTCCAAGCAGTCTCTGAGCCGTCAGCATGGAGCCCTACAAGGGGCTTAATCCCATGACCATGAAATCATGACCTGAGTTGAAATCACGAGTTGGATGCTTAACTAACAACTGAGCCACCCAGATGCCTCATCTTTAAACATACTTTCATTGAATTCTTGGAGCTGTAGATCTAGTTCATTGTATTCATGTTCTGCTGTGTAACAAATTATTACAAGCTTCGTGGCTTAATACAACACAAATTTATTGTCTCAATTTCCTTAGGTCAAAAGTCTAGGCACAGCTCTTACCTGGGTTTTCTGCTTAGGGTCTCAGTCAAGGTTTTGGCTGGGCATGCAGTCTCATCTGAAGCTTGGTAATCCTCTTCCAAGCTCATGTAGTTATTGGCAGAATTCATTTCCTTGCAGCTACATGTCTGAGGCCCTCAGCTCCTGGAGGCTGCTGCCATTCCTTGCCACACGACCCTCTCTATAACATGTCAGTTTGTTTCTTTAAGGCCAACAGGAATGTATCTGGTGCTGTTTCTTATCTCATACTCTAGACCTTCTTTTAAAGGATTCACCTGATTTAGTGATAATCTTTTGATTAACTCAAAGTCAACTGATTAGGGATCATATTCACTTTTGCCTTATATGGTAACTTGATCATAGGAGTGATATCCTCATCACATTCACAGGTCCTGCCCACACTCAAGAGGAGTACACAGAGCACGTATATCACGGGGTAGGAATCCTAGGGGCCACCTTAGAATTCTGAGTACCATGCTCATTTGTTTAATGCAAAATATCCACCACATAACCAAATTGCTAAGGTTAGTTTTAATTGTCAAGCCAACCAGCCTCATCATATTTATCTTCTTTGAGACAAAGTCTGACTTAATTTTTCAGTTCAAATGAATGCGTTCAAATGAATGTGTTAATACATGTCACATGCCAGCCATCTCACTTCTGAATTCTAATTGTAAGATAGGAAAGTAGATAAAGTGTGAAAACTTGCTTTGAATTTTTTTCTCCTGAACGAGATAAGGTAATACTGCCTTTTAATATTTCTTAAAGATGCTTTCTTTTCTTTGTTTTCATGAGTTTTTCTCCTTAGGCTGTGTTTTTTGATAGTAGGCTAGCAAATGGAAGAAGCAAGGTACTTTTTAAATTATTTATTTATTTTTGAGAGAGAGAGAGAGAGAGAGAGAAGAGAATGAGCGGGGGAGGGGCAGAAAGAGAGGGAGACACAGAATCCAAAGCAGGCTGCAGGCTCCGAACTGTCAGCACAGAGCCCGATGCGGGGCTCAAACTCACAAACCGCAAGATCATGACCTGAACCAAAGCCGGACGCTTAACTGACTGAGCCACCCAGGCACCCCAAGAAGCAGGGTACTTTAATGAAAAGTATTTGTAGTTGTCTCTTTGTTTAGTGTCCTAGAATTTAGTTATTAGTTTTTTATTGCACCCCAGGGCAACACACCATAGTGACATTCAGAGTAAGTTAGAGATCTGCCTCTTCAGCAAAGTGGGAGGGCAGCTGAGAAGAGGTGGGAAAGGAGAGCCTGTTTACTCTTTGAGTGCAGGTACCTTGTCAGGCAGATCTTCTTTAAGAAAGAGTACATACTAAAAGTTTTGGTAGTATGCTGAAGGAAGTGGGTATTTGGCACTAGGAGTAAATATCCTTTGAATAAAAGCATATTGAGAATAGTGATCTTTTCCTAGTTCAGAGGGGGAAAAAAGCCAATATTAATTTTTTTCAATTTTATTTTTCTCTCATAAGTTTTTCTTAAGTCTATGGTGTGTCTGCTACAGTTTACTTGCTAGTGAGTAGTGAAAGATAGTAACACAAATGAACAAGAGATACAGAGATTTTGCAGGAAAAAGTTTGGCACTTTTTGTTTTTTCTTACAAACATGTGCCTATAGTTTTCAGTTTTGTAGTCATTTTTACTAATATTACACCTACTCTCTATGATGAAATATAAATGACTTAATATTTCATATTCTGCTAAGAGCAGTGTAACTTCGAAATGCTTTGTCCCTGAAACATCGCAGAACCATTGATCTAGCCTGCACTTTCTTGGCTTTATAGGCTAATAGCCTGCCTGTATGGGAATGTACTTAATATTCACATGACAGATCATATGCCATTGCATTCCATTTAAGGAAAATTTTAATGACAAAAATGTTAGCTTCCACCAATAGTTTTCTCTACATGTTTTGATTATTTTATGGTAAGCCCTCACATAATATTAAGCTGAATAGAATAAAATTCTTGTCCTGTACTTATCTCCATTTAAAAAAAAACTTACATTGAAAACCCCTCAAGATTTCAGCTCAAGTCGTGATCCAGGGTCATGGGATCAAACCTCATGTCAGGCTCTGTGCTGAGTGTGGAGCCTGCCTGAGATTCTCTCTCTCTTTCTCTCTCCCTCTCCCCTGCTTATGGGTGTGCACGCGCTCCCTCTCTCTCTTGCTCTCTCTCTCTCTCTCTCTCTCTCTCTCTCTAAAAGAAAAAAAAAAAAAGGAAAGAAAACCCTTCAAGAAAGCACCTAAGAGCACTGAATCTGAGAAGTGAATATTGATAGTGAGAACGGAGGAACATAGATTGGAAATCTCATTTGTAATGTTATATGGGATAATTGAATCTCCAGTGCATATCCAGTGAAATAAAAACTAATTTTATGGAGTTCTCAATTTTCGCCAGTGCCAGATGGCCAGATTTCAGTGAGGCTAAGAAATCTCTTTGCTACAGTGAATTTATTTGTTTAACAGGTATATACTGAGTGCTTTCCTTAGGCAAAGCATGGCACTAGATTACCTGTATATTAGAAATAAAAGGGTGGGGAAATAAGAGGAAACCAAAAACATAAGAAATGGTTCTGACCTTAAAGATTTGATAGTGTACAGCTGCGGTTTCAATTCTTCATTATATACCCTAGTTAAAGAAAATGCTACCTTAAAATATTATATTTTTATTTTCTAAAACTGTTGGGAGTATAATTGACATATAATAAACTGCATATATTTAAAGTGTACAGTTTGATAAGTTTTTGTGTATGTATATATCAGTGAAGCCATCACAAAAAAATATTGAATATATCCTCAGCCCCATAATTTCCTCTTGACTCTCATAATTCTCCCTCCCAACCCTCCCCACTTCTTGTACCCAAGCAGTTACTGTTCTGCTTTCCATCACTATAGATTGCATTTTCTAGAGTTTTATAGTAATGGAATCATACAATATATACTCTTTTTGTCTGGCTTCTTTTACTCAGCATAATTGTCTTGAGATTCATCCATTTTGCTTCATATATTAATAGTTCACTCCTTTTTTATTGCTCAGTGGCATTCCATTGTGTGTATACCACTGTTTATCTCGTTACCTATATGTGTACATTTGGTTTTCCAGTCTTGGCTATTACAAATAAAACTGGTATGAATATTTGTGTACAAGTCTTTATATGAACATATATTTCCTTTTTTCTTGAGTAATTACCAAAGGGTGGCTGGATCAGACAATAGATATATGTTTAACTTTTTAAGTAACTATCAAACTTTTCCATTCAAACTGTCTTACAGTTTTACATTCCCACCAGCAAAGTAGGAGAGTTCCAGTTCCTCCTGCCAATATTTGGTGTTTAATTTTAGCCACTGTAATAGGTCTGTCTTGGTATCTCCTTGTGGTTTTTATTTGTATTTCCCTAGTGATTAATGATGTTGAACATCTTTCATGTTATTAAGTTTTGTCCTTTCCTTTATGCCTGTATTAAAAATCACTCATCACTCAGCACCTGGCTGGCTAGGTCAGTAGAGTATGTGACTCTTAATCTCAGGGTTGTGAATTTGAGCCCCATATTGGATATAGAGATTACTTAAAAATAAGATCTTTTAAAAAAATTCTTCATCTGTATATTTATGGCTTTCTTTCTGGATTCTTTATTCTGTTCCATTGACCTTTTTGCCTGTCTTTACAACAATACTACACTGTTTTGATTGTTGTAGCTTTATAAAAATTCTTGAAATGAGGTAATTTTAGCCCTCCAACTTTGTTCTCTTTCAGAGTTGTTTTGGTTATTCTTGGGCCTTTGTAGTTCCATAAGAATTTTAAAATCAGGGTATCAATTACTATGCAAAAACCTGGAATTTTTATTGGGATTGTGTTGAATTGATAGATCATTTGAGAAGAATTGACATCTTAATGATATTGAGTCTTCCAGCTGATAAAGTTTATCTTTTCATTTACATAGGTCTTTTAAAATTTCTGTCAGCAATATTTTACAGTTTTTTGCATATATTTTTAGAATGAAATTTGCTTTTCCTTTTTAAATTGAATTTTTTTTAATGTTTATTTTTGAGAGAGAGAGAGACAGAGCGTGAGCAGGGGAAGGGCAGAGAGAGAGGGAGACACAGAATCCGAAGTAGGCTCCAGGCTCTGAGCTGTTAACAAAGAGCGGTCGCGGGGCTTGAACCCACGAACTGCGAGATCACGACCTGAGCTGAAGTCGGATGCTTAACCAACTGAACCACCCAGGTGCCCCTAAATTGAATTTTAACTCTTTTATAACAACAACAAAAACTTCCAGTATTCTTTTTTATGTTTATTTACTTTGAGAGAGACAGAGAGACAGAGAGCCCATGAGCAAGTGGGGGAGGGGCAGAGAGTGATGGAGAGACACAGAATCCCAACAGGCTTCAGGCTCTGAGCTATCAGCATAGAGCCCGATGCAGAGCTGGAACTCACAAAACATGAGATCATGACCTGAGCCAAAGGCAGATGCTTAACTGACTGAGCCACCCAGGTGCCCCTTAAACTTCCAGTATTCTTAATATTGATGTTTGAGATATTTGCATCCTTGCAAAAATCTTGGCAATGGAGTGAAGAATTTGGCATCAATAAATGTCATACTGTGTGGCCAAAGGGATTTATTTCTACATTGTACAAAAACTCAAATGTTAATTGATTAAATAAATGCACTAGCAAGAGTTTTTTATTTGATTGTGAATATGCAGAACTGAAAGATACAAATTAGGAAATGACATTTCTGAAGTTTGTATAGTGTTTATCTCAGTAGGAAAAAAATGTAAAGTTTAATGTTTTTGTGCATGAATCTATATATAGAATCATGACTATTCTTTTTACAGTGTATGTATAGGGAAATAACTTTCTGGCAATTTGAAAAAATGGTGTAACTAAAATGTAGGTCTGACTTGTTGATCTACTGTTAAGGACTGAAAATTATTTTAATTGCTCTTTTTCTGACTAGTCTTTCAGGAAAATATGATAGGTGAGTTTGTTCTGATGTGGTAATTTTATTTTTACTGTCTCTTACGGTGCTGACATAGTAAACACTGTGGAAGTGCAAAGTAGGGTTATCTTTTATTGTCATCTTGATGTCCTATTAGTATTTATGTGTGGGATTTTAACATGTATTTTTATGACTTTTCATATCTGCACTTACTTTAAGAAGTTTGGCATAATAAATTTTGATGCTAAATGTTAAAGTTGCTTTGCAGGTTATTTACCAAAATCATAATCACAGGGAAAAAAAATCTATCCCAGTTGGACATTATTTTAATTCTCATGCACAGTCACTTTTACTGAGTAGGGCACTTGGCTTTTATGGAAGGATGTTATAAGAAACAGTCTTATGAATGCCATTGCTAAACTTCCAGTGTAAATTCTTATTTTTTTTTAATGTTTATGTATTTATTTTGAGAGAGAGAGAGAGAGAGAGAGAGAGAGAGAGAGAATGGGCATAGGGGAGGGGCAGAGAGGGAGGGAGAGAATGCCAAGCAGGCTCTGTCAGCTCAGAGCCTGACACAGGGCTGGAACTCATGAATCATGAGATCATGACCTGAGCCAAAATCAAGAGTCAGATGCTTAACCAACTGAGCCACCAAGGCACCCCAATCCTTATTTTTTATTAAAAAAGGAAAATTTTAATTCTGTTGATCTAATAGAAACATATGGTAAGATGTAATTAAGTTTCTTCTTGTTATGTTAAAGAAGTGCATTATGTAAGAGAAAATATTTCCCTGAAATCTATTTTGAATTTATAAAAATATTATAAAGCCTGTCATTTTGGATGTTGGTCCTGTGTAAATATCTAACTGCCTTACTTTAAACTCTTCTTATCCAAAGTTCTTGAAAAAGTAGTGTTTATCATTTCTAGTTTTATGTATCCTTCTTTTTTCCTACTTCCCCAGTTCAGATTATATTTCTTTATAAGTTAGTTTATATTTTATCAAAATTATTCCTGCAAATAAAAAGGTAACTAACTTATAAGAAAAATAACTTGTAAGAAAAATAGCAGTATCTCTTCTCCATTCACAAAATTTTCTGCTTTCCAGAGATAATTACTTTTAACTTTCAAAGTGATTTGTTTCAGTATTCTGTATCTCTCAGGAAAAAAATTACTATTTCTTGATTTTTCTGTTTTGGCCATTATCTGTTAACTTCCTACCATGGAAGATAAAGATTTAATATTCTTTAATACACATATACATCTCCCTCCTTCCCCCATACACATCTACCTTACCATACATATTTCCTGTTTCACCCCACACCATGGTTATATCTTAGTTTTGTTGGGCTCAGTATTTACAGTTTACATTATTATGACTGTAAATGTTGTTTATAGTTAAACTGCTTTTCCTTTTCTACCTAACCTTTTACTGGAGTTAATAATTGTCTTGTTTTCATATTTGTGTAGTTGTTTATGTACTTACTAATTCAAGATTAAAGTCTCTACCAGTTGTCTAGCCTCTTAAGATTTTTAGATCCATCAGATACTCTTATCAATTTCATCTTTTTTTTTCAGTTTTTATTTATTTTAGTAATCTCTACACCCACCATGGGGTTTGAACTTACAACCCTGAGATCAAGAGTCACATGTTCTTCGACTGAGTCAGCCAGGTGCTCCGTGATTTCATCTTCTTGAGATAGTTTCTCCCAGAGTATTCTGATCTGCAGTCTGGACTGGTGACCTTATGCCTGTTGTACAACTCTCACATTTTTCCTTCACTTCATGCTGGTTACTCCTTTGGCCTTTGTTCTGTATTAGTTCCTTCATTTCCTGTATGCCATTTTTTTCTCTTCCTTGATTCATACTCTTGTTTTACTGTTACAAACTATAAAAGCTTAATGAGAAAGTGTGCGTGGGAGACAGAATTTTTGACCTTGTTATGTTTAAGCATGTCTTCATTTTACTATGACATTTGATTGATAGTTTATTAGGATATTATTCTAGGATGAAAATCATTGCCTTCTAGCTTCTAGTATTACAGTTGAAGTCTGGAACTAGTCTAATACCTACTTTGTATAGGACCTGCTTCTTTCCTTCACCCTCAGCTTGTAGGATATTCTCTTTGTCTCCAGGGTTCTGACATTTTTTTTTTTTAATGTTTGTTTATTTTTGAGAGAGAGAAGAGACGGAGCATAAGGAGGGGAGGGGCAGAGAGAGGGGGAGACACAGAATCTGAAGCAGGCTCCAGGCTCCAAGCTATCAGCACCGAGCCTGATTGTGGGGCTTGAACTCACAAACTGTGAGATTGTGACTTGAGCCTAAGTCAGATGTTTAACCAACTGAGCCACCCAGGCACCCTTGACATTTTAATTTCATTTATTAGCTCGTGACTAGGAGGGTCCTTTTGACTTATTTTTTTTTGTAATTTCACCCCTTGATTTTCTGTTTGCTGGATGATTCTCCAACATTTTAAAACCTTATTTATGGTGAAGTGGTAAAACAATAAAAAAATGCATAAAACATAAATATACAATTTAAGGAACACTTATTTAGCGCTTTTCTCAATAGAATTCTCCAGAAGGTAACCACTTTTATGGTAATAACTGCCCTTTTCTTTTATATTTTTACCTTTTAAAGGTGTCCCTAAACATTATAGTTTAATTTTGTTGATCTTGAGGTGGAATTCCATGGTATATATTCTCCTTATCTGACTTCTTTCTGCCAACATTATTTTGAAGATATATCCATAGCTGTAGTTACTCATGTTTCCTCCTATATTCACTTGTATGACTATGCTATAATTTATTCCACTTTAGATAGATATTTGAGTTTCTTTTTTTTTTTATTTTTTTTTTTAATGTTTATTTTTGAGACTGAGAGAGACCGAGCATGAACAGGGAAGGGGCAGAGAGAGGGAGACACAGAATGAGAAGCAGGCTCCAAGCTCTGAGCTGTCAGCACAGAGCCCGACGCGGGGCTCGAACTCGCGAACCGTGAGATCATGACCTGAGCCCAAGTCAGAGGCTTAACTGACTGAGCCACCCAGACGCCCCTAGATATTTGAGTTTCTAGTTTGGTGGTATCACTAGTAATGCTGCTTATGAGCCTTCTTGTACATGTCTTCTAGTAAACCCATGTGCTAATTTCTCCAGAACAGTGCTGTCCAATAGAAATATAATGTAAAAACATAGGTAATTTTCAGTTTTCTCATAGTTGTATTAAAAAAGTAAGAAGAAACAGATGAAATTGATTTTAATAATATATTTTATTTAACCCAATAAATCTAATCATTTTAGCATATAAACAGTAAAAACATTGAGATATTCGACTTTCTTTTTTTATACTATATCTTTGATATCTGGCATATATTCTATACTTAAAGCCCATTTCAATTCATTGGAGCTACATTTTAGGTACTCAGTAGCCACAGGTGCCTAGTGTCTGCTATGTTGGTCTACATAGCTTTAAACATAGGGTATGCATATCCTTTTAAACACTTTATTTATTTATTTATCTACATATATAAGATTGTATTTTTAAGTAAATTCTACACCAAATGCCAGACTCAAACTCATGACCCCAAGATCAAGAGTCATATGCTGTACTGAATGAGCCAACCAGGTGTCCTTAATTTTTAATTTTTTTAATTGAGTATAATTGATGTACGGTATTGTATTAGTTTCAGGTATATATACTTTACGAAATGATCACCACAATAAGTCCAGGTACCATCTGTTAATATACAAAGTTTTTACAGTATTATTGACTACAGGGTATTGCATATTTTGCATTTTTGTAGATAATGGCTAAGTTTTCATAAGTGATTGAGCCAAAAAAAATAAAATGATTGAGGCATTTTGCACTCCGTTTGCAGTGTCTGAAGTTCGCATTGTTTTTTTTTCCCCATTGTTCTACATGATTACTGGTATTATCAGACATTTTAGTTTTGCAGTTTGATGTGAGTAGGTAATAGTTTTCATTGTGGTATAATTTGCATTTCTCTGATTACTAAAGAGCCAAAGCTCTTACTGGTCATTTGAATTTCTTCTATTATGAAGTGCTGATTTTTTTTTACCTGTTTTTTCTATTGTTTTTTTGTTTTTTGTTTTTTGTTTTTTTTTTAAGTAGACTCCATACCTAACATGGGGTTTGAACCATGACCCTGAGATCAGGAGTCACATGCTCTACTAACTGAGCCAGCCAGGCACCCCTGTACTGGAATTTTTATACTTTTTTTCTTACTGAATTTCTTTTTTTCTTTTTTTTAAGTTTATTTATTTTGAGAGAGACAGAGACAGCGTGAGCAGGGGAGGGGTAAAGAGAGAGGGTGAGAGAGAGAGAATCCCAAGCAGGCTCCCTGCTGTCAGCACAGAGCCCTACTTGGGGCCCAAACTCCCAAAACCCTGAGATCATGACCTGAGCCAAAACCGAGAGTCAGATGCTTACCCAGCTAAGCCATCCAGGTGCCTGTCTACTGAATTTCTAGGAGTTATTTATGTGTTCTGGATATGAGCCCTTTTATTTTATGTGTTATATTATTCTTCTCCAGTGCTAACTTTGATGAATGTTAAGTTTTAAATTTTAATATAGTTATGTTTATGAATCCTTTCCTTTACGGATAGTAATTTTTGTGAAATCCTTTCCTATCCTGAGGTCATGAAGATAATATCTTGTTTTATGTTATCAGAAGTTTATTAGGTTTTTATGTGTAATCTAAAAAAATCCAACTAGAATTGTTTTTTGTGTAAAGTGTGAACTGGAGTTAAGTTTCGTTCTTCTCCATATAGGTATCTAGTTGTTTACTGTTTCTGGGCTTCCCCACCTTCCCATGACCCCATCCTCATACTCTGTAGAACTACCTTTGTTGTAAATCAAGGGTCCATATATATATGTGGACTTGCTTCTGTATTCTGTTCCATTCATTTGTTTGTCATTATAACAGTATCACATTCTTACTGTAGCTTTGTAATAAATCCCAATAATGATTAGAGCAAGTACTTACACTTCTTTGATTAAGTGGCTGGTTTTGTTAGCCTTTTGCATTTCATATAAGTTTTGAAATCATGTTGTCAGTTTCAGCAAACAACCTTTTCGGTTTTGACTGTGATTTTATCTCCATAAAATCAGTTTGAGAATTGATACATTTCCAATATTAAGTCTGATAATTCACGAACATGATTTTACATTTCATGTATTTGGATCTTTAATTCCTCTCAGAGTCTATAGTTTTTTCCTTAGGGATCCTGTACTTCTTTTGTTAAGATAAATTCCAAGGTACATGATACATATTTTTATTCATTGTAAATTATATTATTGAAAATTTTTATTTTCCAACTTTGTTGCTGCTACACAGGAATAAAATTTTATTTTTTATAAATTAAAATAATGTATTTATACAATATTTGATTTTCCTTCATGGGTGTATTAGTCTGGGGTCTCCAAAGGAACAGGAACACACACACACACACACTCTCTCTCTCTCTCTCTCTCTCTCTCTCTGTCTCTGTCTCTCTGTCTCTCTCTCTCTCTCTCTCTGTCTGTCTCTCTCTCTCTCTCTCTCTCTCTCTCTGTCTCTCTGTCTCTCTCTCTCTCTCTCTGTCTCTCTCTCTCTCTCTCTCTAATAGATGTAGAGGAATCCAAGATAAGCAGTTAGTAAGTTGGAGAACCCATGAGAGTTGGTGTTATAGTTCTAGTTCAAGTTGTAGTTCATGTCCTAATTCAAAAGCAGAAGACCAAAATACTCACTCAAAGACAGGCAGAGAGAAGGAATTTTCTTACTCACCCTTTTATTCAGGCAGGTCCACTCACATTAGGGAGGGCAGTCTGCTTTACTCAGACTTCTACCAATTCAGATGTTAATTTTACCCAGAAACCCTCATAGACACACTCAGAAGTAATGTTTAACCACATGTCTGGGCATCCTGTGGCCCAGGCTATTTGACACATAAAATTAGCTATCACAATGAGCAATCAAATCATCTGTAAATCTATTTTCCTACACTTTTATTTCTTTTTATTGATGGTCTGCACTATCCAGGACCTCCAGTACAATGTGGAATAGAAATGACGTAGCAATTGTCCCTGCCTTTTTCTTGATCTCAAACAGAAAGCTTTCGGTATTTCACCATGTTGACTATGATGTTTATTGTAGGGTTTTTTTGTAGTTATCCGTTTACTAAATTAACTTCACTAGAGACTTTTTAAAAAATGTTTATTTATGTATTTTGAGAAAAGAACACAAGCAGGGTAGGGGCAGAGAGAGAGAGAGAGAGAGAGAGAGAGAGAGAGGGAAAATCCCAAGCAGGCTCCACACTATCAGTGCAGAGCCCGATGAAAGACTTGATCTGTGAACTGCAAAACCATGACCTGAGCCAAAATCAAGAGCTGGACATTGAACTGACTGAGCCACCCAGGCGCCCCAATTTCACTAGAAAATTTATTATGAATGAATGTTGAGTTTTTTAGATGCTCTTTGTACATTTATTGATATTATCGTATTTTCCTTTTTAATCTGGTAGGATGGTAAATTGCTTGATTTTACAACTTTAAACCAACTTTACATTGCTGGGATAAACTCACTTGGTTGGTCACGTATATTTTTTATATATATTATGGAATTTAGTTGATATTTTATTTAGGCTTTTATTTCTAGGCTGATGAGTAAACATGGCTTATAATTTTCATCTTTTTTAAATTTTTATATCAAGGTAGTCTCAAAGTAAGTTGGGAAGTCTCTTGTTCTTTTTCTATCTTCTTCCTTAAATGTTTAATAAGTTTGTCAGTGAAGCCATCTAGGCCCATATAATGAGCTATAAAAGCAAGTCTCAACAAATTTCAAAAAATTGAACTCCTGGAAAGTATGTTTTCTGACTACAGTGTGATTATTCTAGAAATCAATAAAAAAGAGAACTTAAAAAAATACTGTAAGTTTAAAAATTAAGAAATAAACTTCTAAATTCTAAAAGTCAAAGGGGAAAACCATAATGGAAATTAGAAGCTATTTTGAACTGGATTATTAAAAATATTCCATATTAAAATCTGTGAGTTATTTTTTCAATTTTTTTGTTTTTGTAAAAGTAGATCTTAGACTACTTACGTTTTCTATTTTTATGTCAGTGGCATTGATACCTTCTAATATGGCATAAAAAGAGCAATGCTTACTTCCCTCAACTATTTATTTATTTATTTATTTATTTATTTATTTATTTATTTATTGAGAGAAAGAGCATGAGCAAGGGAGGCACAGAGAGGGAGACACAGAATCCAAAGCAGGCTTCAGACTCTGAGCTGTCAGCATAGAGCTCGACACGGGGCTCGAACTTACAAACCGTGAGATCATGACCTGAGCCAAAGCTGTATGCTTAATCAACTGAGCCATCCAGGCACCCCTTTCCTCATCTATTCTTTAAACAAATATTTACATGACACCTACCATGTGCTAAACACCATTTTTTACCTTATTCTTCATATCCAGTTCTATTGGATTCTTTTTTAGGATAGTTTACTAGGTTCTAATTAAAAATTAACAACCAAAAAGGCTCACCACAGCTATATAGCAGCAATAAGGAATGTATACGGGCACACCTTCTTTTGTGCTTGGCTTTATTGGGCTTTGCAAATAGTGTATTTTTTATAAATTAAAAGTTTGTGACAACCCTGTGTGGAACCAAGTCTACTGGTGCCATTTTTCTAACAATATTTGCTTACATCATGTCTCTGTGTCACATTTTGATAATTTTTGCAATATTACATACTTTATTATTATGGTGATCAGTGATGATGACTTGTTGGAAGCTTAGATGATAATTAGCATTTTTTAGCAATATTTTAAAATTAAGGTATATATATTGTTTCTTATACATAGTGCTATTACACACTTACTGGACTACAGTATAGTGTAAATATAACGTTCATATGCATTAGGAAACCAGAAAATTTATTTGACTTGTTTTATTGTGATACTCATTTTATTGTAGTGGTCTGGAACTGAAACCAGAATATCTTTGAGGTTTGTCTGTGCCATGCTAGAAGAAAGCTGACTAGCACCTACCTCACAGAGCAGCTCTGTAAAGTAGTCTGGTTTTTCAGAGATATCTCCATTGTTGGGATTCATGACCTAGTGTTCAAAGACTTCTAATAGATATATTAGTTACCTTAAGGGTATGGGTATCTACTATTCCTCTGAAATTATATAGAATATTTTATCTGTATATGCTTTTTTTGGCAGTAAGGAGTAGAGAGGGGCCAGTGGCTTTCAATAGATTTTCATAGAGTATAAAAAAGCTTAAGGAACCCTACTCTATACGTTCAGAAAAGTTTATAGAGAGTAACAAATAGAGGTGAGTTTTTCTTCCCACTTTTTGTGTTTTATGTCTGTATTTGAATGACTAGTCTAGTAAAATATTAATTATAAAGAAGATTCTCTGGTGTTTGTCATTAATAATTTGGCCTGTACTTTAACTAAGAACTTTTTTTTTAAAGGTTCAGGAGCAAGTACATCCCAATCTCTCAGCTAATGAAGAGTCTCTCTATTATATTGAAGAGCTGATTTTTCAGCTGCTTAATAAATTATGCATGGCTCAGCCAAGGACTGTTCAAGATGTGGAGGTAAAAACTATTTTGATATTTCAAAGTCACTGAACCATTGTACAAATGAATTTTTAAATCTATATCTATATCTATATCTAGATATATATCTGTATCTATATATAGATATATACCTATATCTATATCTATATTTTAAATCTATATCATTCTGAATTATTGTGGAAACTAAAACCATTGAAATCATGTGGGATAGGTGTGTGCTAAGTTCATTTTCAACAAAGATACCAAGGCAAATCAGTGGGGAAGGAAAGTTTTTCAGCAAAAAAGAGTGCTAAAACTACTGAATAAATTTATGGGGAAAAACCCTTGAAACCTATTTCACTTAAAAATTAATTCAAGACAGATCATAGTCTTTTTTTTGTAATTTTTTTCAATATTTATTTTTGAGAGACAGAGACCGAATATGAGTGGGGGAGGGGCAGAGAGAGAGAGGGAGACACAGAATCTGAAGCAGGCTCCAGGCCCTGAGCTGTCAGCCCAGAGTCTGTGGCGGGGCTCGAACCCATGAATTGTGAGCTGAAGTCAGACACTTAACCGACTGAGCCACCCAGGCACCCCACGACAGATCAGAGTGTTGAACATAAAGCTGAAACTATAAAGTTTTAGAAGAGAATGCAGGAGAATATTTGTTTAACCTGGCGTTAAGCAATTTTTTTTTTTTTTACAGAGGACTCAAAACACAGTTAAGTATTAAAGAATAAAATTATCGAGAAAATGAAAAAGGTGTGAGTCACAACCAGGAGAAAATGTTTGCGATATATATTCCTTACAAATGACTTGTATCTAGAAGATGTTTACTCCTACAAATCAATAATAAAAAGACCCCCTCCTTCCCCAGATGGGTAAAAGTCTTGAACAGACACTTCATAAAAAGAAGATATGCTAATGGCCAATAAGCACATGAAAAAGGTGCTCAAGCTCTTAAATCACAGGGAAATAGAAATTAAAACCACAATGAGATACCATTTCACACCCCTTTCAAGGGATAAAATTAAAGACTAATAACACCAAATGAGATGTAGCCTAACTGGAATTCTCAGCACATTGCTATAGGAATATAAAACAGTATAACCACTTAGAAAAGTTTCTTATAAAGTTTAATGTTTATTTTTTCTTACAAAGTTTCTTATAAAGTTAAATATACAGTATATCTAGCCTGTGCCCCAACAGTTTTACTCCTGAGTGTTGAATCTAGAGAAATGAAAATACATGTTCACAAAGAGACTTATACATGAATATTCAAGCAGTTTTATTCATAATAGCCAAAAATTGGAAACAACTCAAATTTCCATCACAAGAAGATGAATAAACAGATTGTGGTTGATTTATAAGATGGAATACTACTCAGTAATAAAATGAAAGAATGGGCTATTGATAATGTACAATAACATAGCTATAATTCAAAGATATTATATACAACAAAAAAAGCCAGGCCTCAGAGAGTACATATAGTAGGATACGTTTCTGTGAAGTTCAGAAACGCTAAAATTAATGGTGATAAGAAGTCAGGATGTGCCTATGAGGGGGGGGGGAGTGAGATGTTAGAATCTTTATTAGGGTGATGGTTACACAGGTGTAACCATTTTTCAAAATTCGTTGAATTGCACACTTAAGATCTGTGCATTTTACTGCATATAAATACTGCTTCAATAAAGGACTAATAAAAATCTTTTGGATATTTACTGTTTGATTAATACACAGACACACGTCTAAAAGATGTGTAAATTAGTGCTAAAATATTTGTATTGGCTCAGTTACATGGGAGTATTTTTAGATTTTTAGAAATACCTATCAGCACAGCTTTCAAAAATTAACTTTTTTACTATACTGTTTACATCCTTTCTTTTGAATATTGTTTCTGTAATAAGGCAACAACTTCCAGTATGAAGGAAAATCTTAATTTGGAGTAATTGAGCTATTAATATTTTCAGGGACTCTTGGAATTAGAGTATTTCTTCCCTAGTCTCAGCTCTAAGAATTAGACATTAAGTATAAAAAAAAAAGCAAACTTCTCAATAGCTAAATATGCTAAAAGATGAGAGTATAATTTTTAAAATAGTAAGTCCTAAAAATTGGAGTTTGATTCAGTTATCATTAGTTCTCATTATTCATGCCAACCACTGATTAAATTTTGATTAGATGAGCCATAGTAGTAACCTATAAGACTTAGATTATTTTTGCCAAGAGATGTATTTCCTTAAGACATTCTGAGCTTTGTCACCTACTTGATCCTCTAACAGGTACATGACATCTCTTATTTTTAAAATTCTTTATATTAAAGCTCTAAGGTTAGCAAAGGGAAAGTGACTGCATAATAATTATTAATAATGAGTTAACAACTTCTGCCAGGTAAATAGTTTTAATCCTAGGAGCCTTATTGTAAAATCACTGATGAGTATTTCATGCTGGCTTTAATCTCTCCTAATGTTACTGCTTTTTTCTAGTTCCAGTTCCATTTTAATTATGCTTATGCTTAAAGCTTTCTGTTTAAAATTCACTTTATCTTTATTCATGGGAATTATGTAGGAAAAAATTTTGAAAGTCTTGTTGATCCTTTTAAAAAAGTAGTTCTTACAGGAATCAAAACATGTTGTGGCACTGTTATCTGCTAGCATTAAAGATGATAATAAAATTTAGTTTTGCATGAATTTTCTAGTTATGAACACTTCAATTAACAATAGTACTGCTATGATATTAACAGGAACGTGTTCAGAAGACCTTTCCTCATCCAATTGACAAGTGGGCTATTGCTGATGCACAATCTGCCATAGAAAAACGAAAACGAAGAAATCCTCTCTTACTGCCTGTGGACAAAATCCATCCTTCATTGAAGGTAGTAAAAAC
The DNA here is from genome assembly GCF_028749965.1 of Puma concolor. Lineage (NCBI taxonomy): Eukaryota > Metazoa > Chordata > Mammalia > Carnivora > Felidae > Puma > Puma concolor. The sequence continues at coordinate 50,581,594 of NC_141672.1, forward strand.
AAACATTGGGGGAGTTCTTTATAACAAATAACACTTTTTAAAGTATTGGTGTATTTATTTAGTATTTATATAGCACGGCCTATATTAGTCTGTGCATGTGTATGTGTGTATACTTGTACATATACATATGTATATATATATTTCTTAATGTGTGTACAAATAAAAATAAACACACTCTAATAAAATAATATTGCCTTTCAAATAATATTAAAAGTTAATGATAAGCAATAATGCATCTTTGTGTCATCTTCTGATGAGTACTACCCCTGACTGACTCTCAACCTTTTGTTGATTAAGAAAATATATATTGTCAAAAGCTATGGTGAGTTCAGAACTGTTTTCAAATATATCACAGATACATACATTGGGAAAAGTAGACTAGGGAATATTATTTAGTCAATAGAAAATACTTGGTGTATATGGATTTGAATGCCCCTGGGTAGCAATTTTGAGAGCCCCTAACTACCCCCCCTCACATGCACACATCTTCCCCTGAATGAAAACCACTGGCATTTGGAAATATTGGTTACAGGTCCTTGAAAATAGTAGATACTTGTCCAATGGGTTTGGGTAATGTATTAATTTAAGAGGTTTTCCATGAAGTCCTGACCAAGATTTCTATATTGGAATCAATAATCTCTTCTTACTTGATACTAAAGGCAGATTTGTTAGATTAGATATCTCTTTAAAAAAAAAACTTCTGACACTGGGACCTATGGCTCATTCTATGTCCTTTGATATCTGTAAGTTTAGACATTTGGTCTATAGAAAGTTCTTTATAAGCAAGAATATTGGATAATTTTTTAAGTGTTTAACTGATACTTGGCAGTCCCATTTTTTGGAATTAAATTGTTTATTTTTTCCACAGGAGGTTTTAGGGTACAAAGTGGACTATCATGTATCCCTGTATATTGTGGCTGTACTAGAGTATATCTCAGCTGATATTTTGAAGTTGGCTGGTAATTATGTTTTTAATATCCGACATTATGAAATATCTCAGCAGGACATTAAAGTGTCAATGTGTGCAGATAAGGTAAGTGTTAAAAGGTATTTTTAACACTTGTATTTTTAACTTAACTTGAATAATAGTGACTATATGTCACTTCTCTCTCTTTTTTATACATTAGTAATTTTTATAATTCCTTGTATTAGAATACATAAAAATGCTAGCTTTTTAGATAAAACATGATATTTCCAGGTTTTCAGCATATGACAGGATGGGAATCCCCCCCTTTTTTTTTCCCCGGCAAGAGTCTTTTACCTACAGGAAAAAAACATCAAAAGCCTCAAACCAGTTTAGGAAAAATAGTTTGAATTTTATCTTTTTAGAAAGAGAATATAAAGAGAATCTACACAGAGCATTCAGGTACTTTTAAACAGAAGTAATTTTGAAAAACATACTTTGGGGTACAAGTAGAGAGCAAAAGACTTCAGTACTAATGTTTCTTCCTTCTGATAAATTTTTTTGTTAGTTACCTTTTTCCTTCCTGGCTGTAAGCTACTGGGGGAAGAAATTGAGTCTCTTATTTATTTTCCTCTCTCCTCCTTTTTACTTTTTCTTTTTTTACATTTTAAATGAAAATTTTTGAGTATTATATGCCAGTCACTGTCCCAAGTGATGATAAAATACTGAATAAGACAGCAGTCCCTTGTGTTAGAAAGAGTTTATTTTAGTGGGAAATAAAAATATTAAAAAAATTGCAGCACAGTGTGATTAAAACTATTAGAAGTCAAAGGTGCAGTATAGAAAGTGTTGAACTCTGGCATGGGGTAGACCAGGAACACTTCATTGAGAAGATGCCTAAATTAGACCATTAAGGGTTAATGACTCCTACAACTTGGCACATGCCTGTGTTTCTCTCCTTTGTACATCAGAATTACAAGAAAGCTTTTAAAGATTCTGAGGACTGTATCTTACTCCCAAGAGGTTCTGATTTTCTTGGCCTGGGTTAGGACTCTAAGCCTGGAAATAGCTTGAAAGCATCCCAGGTGATTCTGATTTACAGTTATGGTTGAGATCTACTGTACTCTGAAATAGTCTCAAAAATGATTTTTCACTTTAATAGTAGAAATTCCTTGATATTTCTATTTTGGCTTCTAAAATTATGATTGCAGCCTGTTTTTTACTTTTGTATCTCAGACTTTTAGATAAGTTACAAGTACTTCCCTGTGCCCTGAACCACTTGAGAGTAAGTTGCCAACGTAGTTTAGTGTGTCCTATAAATGAAAACATTCTTCTGCATAACCACAGTCTGGCAATCAAAATCCAGGAAATTAATTTTGATACATTATACTATCTAATTTTCAGACCCCATTTAGGTTTTGCCAGTTGTCCCATTGGTGTCCTTTATAACAAAATGATCCAGTCCAGAATCAGTCATGTATCCTTCAGTCTGGAATAATTCCTCATTCTTCTTTAACTTTTGTGACCTTGGTACTTTTGAGGATTACTCTAGTTATTGTTTAAAATGTCCCTTACTTTAGTTTTTTTCTGAAATTTTCTCTTTATTAGATTTGGGTTATAGATCTTTGGCAGGAATATCATAGAAGTAATGCTGTACTCTTTTCATTGCATTATTCACATGCCACACAATTTTGATGTGTCCAATTACTGATGTTGTTCATTTTGATCACTTGATTAAGGGGTTGTCTTCCAGGCTTCTCTATCTTGAAGTACTATTTTCCCTTTTGTAATTAATAAATATTTTGTCAATATTTTGAGATTGTGAATATCTTATTCCTCATTGTACTTGAAATGTATTCATTTATTTTAATATAGACCCATGTATTCTTACTTAATGTGCTGTCATCTGTTATTTCATTACTTGTTTTGATATTCAAATTGTCCCAGATCTGGCCAGTGGGAATTCCTTCAAGTTGGTTTCTCTGTCTGTATCCCTCTTTGAATACTTTGTTTTGACAGATATTCCAGGTTCAACTTTTCTTTATATGCTGCTCAAACCTGGAATTAGGCATTTTCTAAAAACTCCTGGTTCCTTTTAGTGGAGAATGGTACTTGGAAACCAAAATCTGGGTGCTACATAAGCTGTTAGAGTGTAAATGCTCTGGTCTCTTAGAGGCCAGAGTTGGGGCGTGTGTGTGTGTGTGTGTGTATACATTATATACATGCATACACATACGTATTTATTTCTTCTCCATCTTTTTGTTATTATGGTAGCCCAAGAAAACTAATACAAGTTGTTTATTTTCCGACATAGGTGATACGTTAGCACTAATCTACATTTAGGTGGAGGTGGACCTATAAAGGGGTAATTTAGCTCTGCTTAAAAGATAGTATTTTATTTACCTATTTTTGAATGGTAGAACAGTTTTGAGGTAGAACATTTTTGGAAATCTGCTTTACCCTTCTCTTAGGCTTAGGCTTCTTTTTTTTTTTTTTTTTTTTTTTTTAAAGTTTACTTATTTGTTTTGAGAGAGAGAGCCGGAGCCAGGTAGGGGCAGAGAGAAAGGGAGGGAGCATACCAAGTAGGTTCCATACTGTCAGCACAGAACCCGATGCAGGTCTTGAACCCACAAACCATGAGATCATGACCTGAGCCGAAATCAAGAGTTAGACACTTAACCAACTAAGCCACCAAGGTGCCCCTCTCTTGGGCTTATGCTTGTAACTCAAGGACTACCTTGTGTCTACCGAAAAAGCATTATCTGTCTTTATATGAATTCACAGATCTCTCCAATCCAAAACTACTACCACAGGGTTCATTTTAGCTTCCCCTTTTTCATGTTTGTAACTGCCTTCTCTGACACTGAGAAATCTGGCTCCCATTTTTTTAATATATTTTATTTGATCACTTCTCCTGTACATAACCAATCTGACAGTCCTATCTAATAGCACTGGTGTAGGCACCTTTCTTAACTCCTTAGTACCAGTTACCGGTATAGTAAATATGCATTAGAAAAGCATCATACTATGCTCTATCATGTGCTTCTACAATAGTGTCCTTTCATTTTTCTCCAAGTGCATACAGCTTTCCTTACAATAGGACAAAGAACTACTACCATTTTGAACACCTATTTGCCAGACATAATAGTATGCATTTTATGTACATTACCTCATTGAATTTTTTCATCAGTTACATTTTACATGTAAGGAATCTGCTTTCAAAAGAATAAATAACTTGTCTGTAATCACAGGTGAGTAAGTGGTTGAACCGGGATTTTGGCTCAGATTGTTGTTCTTCAAAGGTATGCTCTTTTTTGCTTTTATATATGTGTGTTTATGTGTGTGTATGTATGTATATACACACATATATATGTATACACACACACATATATTTCACTACTAGGTTTATCTTTTTTTCCATAAATGTTTATTTACTTTTGCATATCCAGTTTTATTTGAACATTTTTTCCCTTCAACTTTTCATATTTCTCTTATTTGAATTTTCTTATATAAATTAGCCTGTAAAACACAAAACTCATTGTTTAATAATGTTTTAATTCCAAGTGCCTTGAGACCATTTTATAAAAGTGAGAAAAACAAGTTTATACGTTATTGATTTATATTTCTCAGGTTTTGATGGACATGTTTGATCAGGATGACATAGGTTTGGTTTCTCTCTGTGAAGATGAACCGAGTTCTTCAGGTGAATTAAACTACTATGACCTTGTCAGAACTGAAATTGCAGAAGAAAGGCAGTATCTACGGGAATTAAATATGATTATAAAAGTGTTTCGAGAAGCTTTCCTTTCTGACAGGAAGCTATTTAAACCTTCTGTAAGTACCTTTTTTGTTTGAAATACTATGTACCCCAAAAGTTAAATAGCAGCTTAAAATCATAAATAGTAACTTTTTATACTTTATGAGTATGTAAACCAGTATTCTTTTATGTGGTATTTATAGTTTTTAAAATATGTGAATTGTTATACTACGTTAAGGCCAGTGACAATGATAGTTAGACACAAGTGCATACAGCTACCCTTATTAGAAAGGGAGACTACACTGGAATGAAATCTTTTTCTGCTATGAGCTATTTGAGGTTTATAGTCCTTCATTTGAAGATAGTGAAAAAGATGTATGGTCTACAAAAGATAGACTTAATACTTTTTCATATCTTTTGGTAAATACTTTAAGGCAGAGGCTTAAAGTTTCAACAGTGGAACTTTTTTTATTATTATTATTATTTTAATGTTTTATTTATTTTTGAGAGAGAGAGACAGAGTATGAGCTGGGCAGGGGCAGAGAAAGAGGGAGACAGAATCCACAAAGCAGACTCCAGGCTCTGAGCTGTCAGTGCAGAGCCTGATGTGGCACTCGAACCCATGAACCACGAAATCATGACCTGAGCTGAAGTCGGACACCCAACTGACTGAGCCCCCCCAGGCGCCCCAACAGTGGAACTTTTTAAGAAAAAAGTTTATGCAGAATGCCACATAAACACAGGTAGAGCTGCTGTTGGAAAACGGGGTAGGAGTGGTGTGAATAGGATGGGAACCTTGTCATCTTTTTCTTACTTATGTAGCTTCTAAAGTCAACTTAAGGAATCCAGCTAGACAAATCCTGTCTCTCTTTTTTTTAAATATGAAATTTATTGTCAAATTGGTTTCCATACAACACCCAGTGCTCATCCCAACAGGTGCCCTCCTCAATACCCGTCATCCACTTTCCCCTCCCTCCCACTCCCCATCAACCCACAGTTAATTCTCAGTTTTACTACTTGGCAATGAGAAAGAATGAAATATGGCCTTTTGTAGCAACATAGATGGAACTGGAGAGTGTTATGCTAAGTGAAATAAGTCACACAGAGAAAGACATGCCATATGTTTTCACTCTTATGTGGATCCTGAGAAACTTAACAGAAGACCATGGGGGAGGGGAAGGGGGAAAAAAAAATTAGAGAGGGTGGGAGCCAAACCATAAGAGACTCTTAAAATCCTGTCTTTTTAAAGATTTTTTTTTCTTTCCTTCCTTTATCCCATGATTCATGTTTCCTTAGATGTCTGTGTGTCTGCCCTTCACTTTAAATACTCAGACTTTTTTCTACCTCCTGATTTCCTCCCCCAAATGACTATTATGTGAACGAATGTGCAGTGACTTAGTGTTTAAGACTAAGATGTGATTTTGCCTCTTTGATTATTTTCCAAAATCATGAGTTTCAGTGATAATTTAAGGTTTTTTAGTTGACATCTGTCCTTTTTTTTTTTGTACGTATGTTTAGTTTAATGTTTGATAATATGATAACTCCCACTGGACTTAAGTAATCAGCATTTTGTAATTTTCAAAATACTGTCCTATTTTATGTGCCCTTATAATACTCCTCTGAGTATTATCATCCCTAACTTACTGGTAAAGAAATTGGCACAGGATGGTTATGACTTGGTAAGTTAGTTACAGAGGCTGAACTTGAATTTGAATTCTTTTATACCACAGTGTCATTGAGTTCTACTTAAGAATAAAAACCTAACAGATGCTGATAGCTAATATTATTTTCTTTGCCTTTTCTGTGTCCCATTAGTTTTCATTCCTCAGGAATTAATTTTTATGGGATCTCTTTTTATTGAGTTAGTGCTGATTTGATAGAAAATTTCTATTATACTGAAAGCTCAAGAGAAAGAGACAGTCCCTTTTTCTCTTTTTCTAGATCTACTGTACCTTTTTTAGCATTTAGATATAAATTATCTATATTTACTGTATTTTTTCCACCGTATTTTTTTTAATCTCAAAAGACTAAACTTTTGAGATAAAGACCACCTGAGATCAGAGCATAGTACTCAGCAAATATTTGAGGAGGATTAATATTAAAAGAATGAATGACTTAAAACTAATCTTAATTTACTCCTTTGGGCTCTACCCCTGTGTCTTCAAAAAGCTCAAGTTTGTGGAGGACCTAATATATGCCAGGAGCAGTTTGTAGAAATCATCTATTTAATCCTACTAAGAACCTTATTAAGAACCTTATGAGGGTAGATGGTAGTATACCAGCTGTGTGATCCTGAGCAAATTACTTACCTGCTCTGAGCTGGTTTCCTCATTTGTAAAAATGAGAATAATGATAGTACCTATCTAATAAGGCTGTTGTGAGATTACATGTCAAGTACTTATAATAGTGCCTGAAACATACTCAGTGACCTAATCCAGAGTCATTTATCTAGCAAGTGCGGGGCTAAGATCCATGCTGAGGTCTGTCAGGTTCTATAGCCTGTGATGTTTCCATTACGAGATGGAAGAGCGGGGGGTACTGGGCTGGCTTAGTTAGTGGAGCATGAGACTCTTTCTTGATCTTGGCGTTTTAAGTTCGAACCCCACGTTGGATGTGGAGATTACTTAAAAATAAAATCTTAAAAAAAAAAAAAGATGGAAGAGTGAATGATAGTTGGCCATAACCTGCACAGTCAGTATAGGGTCTGTGTCCAAAGGACTTAACATTTCTTAATCCTGATGTAATTCACATATGAAAGCTTGAATGAAGTCTTTAATTCCTCCTCAAATTCAGGAGATAGGCTGATCGCAAATTGTGAAACTGGGTTGTATCTGGGTTAGGAATCAGACCTTCATTTTGATCCCAGCTTTTGTCATTAACCAGCTCTATAAGACTTTAATCAAGATTTTTAGCCTCTTAACTAATTTTAAAATACTCAAATGCCAGGATTCTTTTTTTTTTTTTTAATTTTTTTTTTCCAACGTTTATTTATTTTTTTGGGACAGAGAGAGACAGAGCATGAACGGGTGAGGGGCAGAGAGAGAGGGAGACACAGAATCGGAAACAGGCTCCAGGCTCTGAGCCATCAGCCCAGAGCCTGACGCGGGGCTCGAACTCCCAGACCGCAAGATCATGACCTGGCTGAAGTCGGACGCTTAACCGACTGCGCCGCCCAGGCGCCCCATCAAATGCCAGGATTCTTTATGAATGCATAGATTCATCCACAGTATGAGTTTTAGAATTATTAAACAAAACTATCTACAGTCTGTATTTTACAGTGAATTTACTATGTGTAATCCAAGAAGTTTTTTATTTCACTTCTGTGTTCATGATTAACTTTTGCTTTGTTATAGAATATATCATGTCTTGTAATATATAAGTATGCATTGAGTGAAAATACACCCTTAACACTTATAGTACTTATATTTTATAATTTTTAAACAGAATTTCAACCTCCTATATCTTAACCTTTTTCTTTTTTTCAGGATATTGAAAGGATTTTCAGTAACATTTCAGATATACATGAATTGACCGTGAAACTTCTAGGTCTTATTGAAGACACAGTTGAAATGACTGATGAAAGCAGCCCTCATCCATTAGCTGGCAGCTGTTTTGAAGATTTGGCAGAAGTAAGTTTACAAAACTACTTGATAATTCTCATTAAAGTCCTAAATGGTGTATTAAGAAATTTAGTAAGATATTCTTTGTGAAAATTAGAGGATATTGCTGACTACTGTAAAACAATACTTAAGGTTTAGCCAGTAGCAAACTAAATTGTCTATATTTTTTAGTGACACTTTTTATAGTGTATTTATGATGCTATTTATAGTGAAAGTTGGTTGAGTAGTAGCATTTAGGATTTTTTTTAATGGCACGTGCATTAAAGGTGAAAGAAAATAAATTTTATTGACCATAGCTGTTTAGCTTTTGTAGATCTTGGTCTTAATTTCCAAAAATTGAAAAGAAAGTTTATGTTTCAATTTTTTTTTCCCCAAAGTGAAAATCATTTTGTCTTTTAAATGATTATAAAAGTAATGTAGTTCATTGTAAAAATATTCAGGAAAATAAAGGCAAATAAAATGAAAATCACTCCATTTTGTAACACCCAGAGATAACTTATCCTTACAACATACATTACTTAATCCTTAAAAATGTTTTTCTATATGTACATACAAACTCATTTATTTACAAAACTAGGCTGTTACTATTATAAAATCTGCTGTTCTCAATACATCATGAACATTTTCCATGTTAATAGACTTACACATAATTTTTTTATATATTAGTTGAAGATTAGTTGACATATGTTACATTAGATTATGTGTAAACTCAACAATTCTATACATTACACAGTGTTCACTCCTATATGTGTAGTTAACCATCTGTCACCATACAACATTATTGTAATATTATTGACTATATTCCCTATGCTATACTTTTCATCTCTGTGATTTGCTCCCATTATAACTGGATGTTTGTGCCTCACATCCCCTTCACCTGTTTCTCCAGTCCCACTACCCTTCCTTCAATAATGTTTTTGAAGTCTGAATTAGTAACATGTTATATGGAGACACAATAACATACTTTAATTCCTTACTATTAATAAGCATGTAAGTTGTTTCCATTTTTTGTTATTGTGAACAGTACTGTAACAAACGTATCTACATTGTCTTCATAGTCTAATAATTATTTTAGGATGTATTCCTAGAAATGAAATTGTAGTACTAAAGATTAGGAAATTTTTAGAACTTGGAAACATTTTGCCAAATTTACTTACAGGTAAGTTCTAGTATATGTGGCTCTTTTTTCCCCACACCTTCACTAAGTCCAGGTGTTATTCCATTCATTTTGGTCAGTCTAATGAGAAAAAAAAAAAGAGCCTCATTCTTCAATTTGTTTTAATTTTTAAACTAATCATGTTGAACATCTTTGTATACTCATTGGCCATTTTTATTGCTTTTGGAAAATAGGGTTTTAAAAGCGCTTTCTTTAGTTTTCATGTAAAAAGATTTTCTTACTTTATAATCTCTGCCTCTATTTTTGAAAATATACGTTACTTTTATTATATCCATTTTGTAGATAATGAAACTGATAGTATAGAAAGATTCAGTTACTAATACCTAACCCAAATATTCAGTCTTGGTTCTTATTAGAAAGTTTTTATATTATAATATCTTAGCATATTAATCTGTAGTCTGGTTGCTTGCTGTTCTCTTAAAGATATCATGATTCAAAAACATGTATTTTCTAATTTTTATTTTGTTTTTTATTGTAGTAAAAAATCTATATATAACATAAAATTTGCCATTTTAACCGTTTTTAAGTGTACAATTCAGTGGCATTAATCAAATTCACAATATTATACAACCATTACCACTATCTTTTTCCGAAACTTTTTTATTAGCCCAGACTGAAACTCTGAACTCATTAAGCAGTAGTTCCCTATATCTTCCCTCCCTCCTGAGCCCTGGTAACCTCTAATCTACTTTGTGTCTGTGTGAATTTGCTGATTCTAGATACTCAATCATAACAATATTTGTTCTTTTGTGGCTGCTCATTTCACTTAACATGTTTTCAGGGTTCAACCATATCATGACATGTATCAGAACTCATCCCTTTCTATGACTAAATAATATTCCATTGTATGTATATATCATGTATTGTTTAAATTTATTTGATGATGGACACTTTTGGTATTTCCATCTTTTGATTATAGTGGATATTGCTGCAGTGAACATTGGCATACAAGTATCTGTTTGAGTCTTTTTTCAGTTCTTTTGGGTACATATCCAGTAGTAGAATTGCTGGGTCATAGGGTAATTTTTGTTTAGCTTTTTGAGGAACTGGCTGTTTTCCACAGGGGCTACACCATTTTATATTCCCACTGGTAGTGGATGCGGATTTCAGTTTCTATGCATCCTCGCCAATATTTGTTATTTTCTGAAAAACATACTATATTTTTAAAATACAAAAATGAAACATCTCTGAGTTCTATACTTTGAGGATACTGATTATTATCAAATAATAGGAATGTATTTAAATATAAACAGTGTACAACATATGGGGAGTTTCTGCTGTGTTATTTTACCGTATATTAGTCTTTGCTTTCTTTTTCTAATTTTGAAAAGTGTGGAGTGGATAAAACAGTGGTACATTTTGCTTCCTTGGAAGTATCCTAAGTATAAATTCATTTCAATCTAGGTAAGCCTAACTGAAATTTCAAATCCCAACCTTCTTTTTACTAATAAATCCTCTCTATTTACTGGGGATAAATGTGCATAAGCACTAAGTTTGATAACTTCTGACCACAGATTCAGTCACCTATTTTAAGACCTCAGCATCTATCACTCAAGATCATTACTTACATTTAAAAAAATTTCCTGGCTATTGTTTGCCCCTTAAAAGTAGAAAGCAAAAAGTTCTGAAACTTAGTTGAAGACTTGATAAAAATTTGCCATTAAGTAATCTGTGCCATATTAGTAGAAAAGATGTTCTTTTAAACCTAACACATTCTCCTTTTTAAACAAAACAGGAGCAAGCATTTGATCCTTATGAAACATTATCACAGGATATTCTGTCTCCAAAATTTAATGAACATTTCAGTAAGTTGATGGCCAGACCTGCAGTGGCTCTACACTTTCAGGTAAACTTAAATTGAATGTTATTTTTTTTTATAAAGCAACTAAAGAAATATTTCACCATCTTATCCTTCAAATATTTGTAGTTCTAGAATCTTTTCATAAAGCACATAAGGAAATAATTTGCAAGTACTTCAAAATATGTTCACTGTTGGCTTATTTTAGATTGTCTTCTATTTTTGTCTTGAGTTCTTTCAGTCTGTCCTTAATGTAGAAATCTTTTCTAGAATATTATTATACATTCTGATTGCTACAAGAATATGGCACATTCTAGGTCTGGGATATAGAGATTAATATGCAGAGCAATTTCAGGATCTTACTCCCCACAGGAATAAGAAATCATAAAGAGTAGAGAATTCCCTAGAACAGAAATCATAAAGAGTGGAGAATATCCTCATGTAATATCCATACAATATCCAAGTCCGGTGGATATTTTTATTTCATATTTATGCCTGTAGTATTTGTTAGTCCCCTCCTTGTCCTTTTGGCTCCCTCGATACTTTGTCCTCATTTTTATCTTACTTCGTTGATTTCTTCTTAGTCTCCTTAATTGTAGATGTTTTCCAATTTCTGTTATCAGCCCCTGCTTTTCTGCCCCTCTGTGCTTTCCTTGGGTAAGTTTATCTGTACATTTTGCTTCAGCTGTTGCCTATATGCTAATGACTTCCTATCTGTATTTTCAAACTGCTCTCTTTGGAGCAGTGTGTGTGTGTGTGTGTGTGTGTGTGTGCACGTGCGACTGTACACTTTCATATAACCAGCTGCCCTTTGAGCTAATTCACTTGGATGTCTCACAAGCAATTCAAATATAATGTGTTCAAAACTGAACTTACCATCCCTCTGCCTTCATCAGTGTGAATTCCCTTTATTGTCTCCTACTTCTACTCTACACTGAGTAATTTGTCAACTTGGAATAAAAATGACACCTAATTCTCAAAATTTACTTCAATGAAGGAATAGTTTTCTTAAGCTAAATATTCTATATTCATATAAGCCATAAAGTAAACATTATGTAAATGGGACAGTCTGCCTGTAAGATCTTTGCATTTCTTGTTTCATTCCTATTTTATTAGGAGTTCTTACTGTGCGATTTGAATGTTTAGGACCCAGTTATTTAAGCTATTGCTGCAGATATGAAATGAAATTCAAAGACTTAGATAAAACCCTTTTCAGGCCAAACTCACTTGTACTGTATTAACTTTAAAAAGACTCATTCAGTGTAAAGTGAAGAAGGTAATGCTTCGTTAAGAAAAACAGAAAACAAAAAAACTTGTTTAGAAGATGTATAGCACACTTTAAGAACATGAGCTCTGGAGTTAGAACTTCTGGCTTTGGGCCAGTCAGTAATTGTGTTATCTTGAGCAAGTCACTTAATCTCTGAGACTTTGTTTGCTCATTTGTGAAATGATCATAATGTAGATCTCTTATGGTTTTAAACTGTAAAAACCAAATGGGAATACACTAAGCACATTTGGCACATGTTAAATAGTCAGACATTTGCTTGTGTGATTTATGGTTCTTACACTATAAATATACATTGCATTAGCACTTGAGAATATGCTTTAGTAGCCATTTCAGTGCTAATTAACAATATAGATGATCTTTGTAGACTTAATTTTAAGTTTCATCTTAGTTCCAGTTAAAGCATTATATATAAAATATATGAAAATATATCGAGTGATTGACATCACTTTCATTAATTGAATGGTGAAAGAAATTAATCTTTAGGAAAGTAAGTTGACTGTGCATCTTATGTTAACAAGTCCATTGAACAAATTGTAATTTAACTTCAGTGAACGATTTATGAGAATTATGGCAGTGTTTGTCTATGAGGATATTTTCACTTTTTTTTTTTGTAAAGTTTATTTTTATTTTTCGAGAGAGTGAGTAGGGAAGGAGCAGAAAGAGAGAGAATCCCAAGCAGGCTCCACGCTTTCAGCACAGAGCCCTAGATGGAGCTCGATCTCACGAACCGTGAGATCATGACTTGAGCCAAAGTCAAGAGTTGGACACTTAACCAACTGAACCACCCAGGCACCCCTTGCCTATGAGAATACTTTCAAAAGCATCATATAAGATTTTTTTCCTCCTTTATTGCTGTTTTCTATATTTATCTAATGAGGAGAAATACTAGTTTAAGTCAACCTTAATGACATTTAAAATCAATATGAGTGACTTTTAAATCCCTTCTAAATTTTAAAAAATCATTTATTCTGTGGACGATTAGTTTTCAAAACTGGGATATACCTAACCCTAGCTATTCACTAAGATTTTTCAGGTGATATAAGGGCACAGACAGCTTTCAGGGAATCAGTTTCTAGCCTACCTGCTACCTTGTTTGTGTTTTTGCATTTTCTCTTCCAACTTTCCTTACACATTACCCTTGCCAGCAATATTTAATTTCCCATTATGCATTGATCCAAAGTATAAAAACCTGAAGGGTCCCAGCCAGGGAGAACACAAAACTTTTGCTTTTGAAGGAGAATTCATTGAGTACAAAGCAAAAGGGTTTCAAATAGCAGGAGGTGGGTTTAATTGTGTTAAAAATTCTCAGTAGCTAAAATGTCATGTCATATCTCTGTCTTGTCGTATCTAACTATCCGAGGATTAAGAAGTAAGATGTTTGTTACAAGGGTGAATATTAACTTCCTAAAAGAAAAGTACCTCATCTTTTTTTTAAAAGTTTTTAATGTTTATTTATTTTTGAGAGAGAGAGAGAGACAGCATGAACAGGGAGAGGGGCAGAGAGAGAGGGAGACACAGAATTTGAAACACACTCCAGAGTCTGAGCTGTCAGCAGATCCCAACGCGGGGCTCGAACTCACAAACTGCGAGAGCATGACCTGAGCCGATGTTGGACACTTAACCGACTGAGCCACCCAGGCACCCCGAAGAGTACCTCATCTTTCATTGGACATTGAAATAATGGAGAGGGAAGGCTTGTGATGTTCTCATACCTGGATGCACTATGTTAGAAGCAGTTATAGATTCTTTCAGATGGTTTCTGTACTTCAGATTGTGACATTAACTTGTATTTGAACTTAAGAATGCAGCCAAGACTTTTTGAAGACATTGTCTGATCTAGCTGTTTATTTTGACAATGAAGATCGGCTTTGTCAATGTTGTTATATGAGAGATGTTTTCATAAAATAAGCTAAATTTGAAGTTTATTTAATCATTGTTTGGTGAAACATATTTAAATCACGTTTATAGTATGCAACATTCCAAAAAATACATCCTTTGTAATCACTTAAAATATTTCAAATGATGATACAAAAATGTGCAAGAGGATACATAGCTTTCAAAAATCTTTTAGGGTATGGGAAAGCCAAAACTTTTGAAAAAAAGTTGTATAGGACTATTGTGAAAGTTATTTTGGCTGTATAAGAGATGAAGAAATGTATATATCTAATAACTTAAAGGAGGAAAAAACCCTTGATTTTATAGCGCTTCTCTTTCCATATAGAACATGATTTCCATTATTGTTTTGGTTAAGTCTGTTATCTTATATCTTTAAAAGTTTTTTGTGTTAAGGGGCACCTTGGTGGCTCATTCGGTTAAGCATCTGACTTCAGCTCAGGTCATGATCTCATGGTTCCTGAGTTTGAGCCCCATGTTGGGCTCTGCGCTGACCACATGGATCTGTTTGGAACTCTCTCTCCCTCTCTCTCTCTGCCCCGTCCCCACTTGCACACGCGCTCTCACTCTCTCTCTCTCTCAAAACAAATAACCTTTAAATAAAAAGTTACTTGTGTTAGGCACTGCTGTTGTACATTCTTGATACCAGAGATATACTGTTACATCTTTTTACTTTACAGTCCATTGCTGATGGTTTTAAAGAGGCAGTTCGTTATGTCCTTCCACGCCTTATGCTGGTGCCTGTATATCATTGTTGGCACTATTTTGAATTATTAAAGGTAAGATGAAGTCTTCCTGAACCGAAAGTACTTGCATTTATGAGGCTTAAGAACTAGTTTTAATCTGGTCATATTATTTTTCATACTTTCTATTCATAAAAATAAAGTACCTTAAATGTCTACCTTCTTTTCCATGGATAAAACCCTATGTTTCTTGTCTTCATATCATTTCCAAGTGGTAGAGAGAGGAAAATATGTCTTTATCTGTCATTTTGTAATACAGAATTTCAAAGTACTAATATAGAGATTACTTTTTCATTAATTTTTGAAGGCACACAGTAACAGTGATTTGCCTCTTACGTTAATTAGTAAAATGCAAAACATTGGTCTAAATTTCCATTATTTTAACTTATTAAGAAAAGCACTTCTTTTTTCCATACAGTATAGTATTCTTCCTCTCGTAGCTAGAACCCAAGCAACATATAAAAAGAATTACAGTAAAACTTGAACTCTTTTTAAAGATCAGTAAACATAAAAATATATTGAATTGTTAAAGGTTCTAATAAAAAAGTATAAACTTATTAAACTTAGTAAATTATATTACATATAGAAAAATGTAAAATATAAACATGTTATATAATAAATGAATGTATAAACACACCAGAGGTAAACCACAATGCCGACTTGAATGGCACTTACTTACATGCTTTTCTTTACAGTTTAACCATATACGTATATGTATCTATCTATATATATATATATATAGATAGATATATATATATATCACTAAAAATATATATAGTCTGTATCTGAACTTGATATAAATTAGTTCATATTATATATTATTTTGTGTCTTGTATCTTCTCTTAAAGTAATATTTGTAAAATTTATTGATACTGTATGTTTTTCTAGTTTTTCTTCCATTGTTTGAATACATTGCAACTTTATTTATCCTTTCCTAGCTGATGAATAGTGTTTTGCTATTGCTGATAACGCTTGATATGTACATTCTTGTACATATCTCTTGGTACATATGTGCATGCATTTTATTTCTCTAGAGTATATACTAAAAGATGAAATTGCTTGGTTATAAGATGTGCATATTTTCAAATGTAATAGGTAATGCCAAGCAGTTTTCCAAAGTGGGTTGTACAGTTTACACTCTTAAGAGAATGCATGAGTGTTTATGTTGCTCTTTATGCATATTTTCAGACTTTTAAATTAATGGTCATCTGGTATATTTATAATGGTATCTGGTGTTTTTAATTTATATTTCCTTGATTATTAATGAGCTTGAGTATATGTTTATTGGCCTTCTAGATAACTGTTGTAGTTTTATTGAAGTCTTTTGCCATTTTAAATATCTTCTCTCCTGTGGCTTGTCTTTGCATTCCATATTTCTATTTGTTATTATTGTGCATTAATTAAAAGTGAGTATATTCTATATTTAATCTAAGGGTTATAGTTTCACTGATGAGATACGGGTGGTTTCTCATTATTTATTCCTTGAAGCCTTTAAAGCACTACTACTTAGTTACAAAAGAATATCTGCTGCCTTTAGACAGGCATCACAATTCGTGAGTGTATGTTTCTTTTTCTACTCCACGTTCCTTTTGCACTTTAACTTGATCTTTAGGACTGTTACCCAAGTCAGCATGTGGGGAGATAGATATTTTCAGGGTACCATACATCCTAATTTCTCTATGTCATAGCTACTGATCTTCATTGACTCCAGCTAACATCTAGGACTTTTGTCTACTTTCAGATTAGTTCCCTTTTTCATTTGTAATTTCAAAATATCTTGCTTAGTAAAATTTTCTTCTGCAACATTTTTTTAAAAGGTTTTTGAATTTTACTTATTTACTTTGAGAGAGAGTGTGTGAGCAGGGGAGGAGCAGAGAGAGAGGGAATCCCAAGCAGGCTCCGGCTGTCGCAGAGCCCAGTGTGAGGCTCAGTCTCACAAACCTTGAGACCATGACCTGAGCTGAAATCAGGAATCGGACGTTTTGCCCACTGAGCCATCCAGGCACCCCCTTCCACATTTTAAATTACTTTTTAGAAGCTAGGCATCTTTCTGCATAAGTATTTTGTACATCTCCTTTAGGATACCAAGTTGTTATTTTAGATAACCTGTTCAGACTTTTTCCATCTAACTCTTTAGTAATAACATTAAAGCCAGAATAACTCTGTATCTTGTAGGCACCTAGGCAAGGAATTCATTTGGTGATTTCTAATGAGAAGCTATCTCAAGAATTCTTTTTGGGGGCACCTGGGTGGCTCAGTAGGTTAGGCATCTGACTTCGGCTTGGGTCATGATCTCGCAGTTCACCAGTTCGAGCTCTGCATCGGGCTCTGTGCTGACAGCTCGGAGCCTGGAGCCTGCTTCGGATTCTGTGTCTCCCTCTCTCTCTGTTCCTCCCCCACTCGTACTCTGTCTCTCTTTCTCTCAAAAATAAGTAAAGATTAAAAAAAAATTCTTTTTTTTTTAAAGTTTATTGATTTATTTTGAAAGTGACAGAGACCATGCAAGCAAAGGAGGTGCAGAGAGAGGGAGAGAGAATCCCATGTGGGATCCCATGTGGGGCTCTATCCCACGAACAGCGAGATCATGACCTGAGCTATAACCAAGAGTCTGATGCTCAACTAACCAAGCCACCCAGGTGCCCCTCAGGAATTCTTCTTTATGAAGTCTTATTACCCATAATGTGTGATGCTAAAGTTTTTGAGCACAAATAGGTGAACATCTTGATTCTGAATGTCTCTGTGGAGACAAATGGATCTCTAAAGAGCTCATAAAAATAATTGCAGCCTTCATTATGAATAATATATTGTCTGCCCTAGGTGTATACTTAGATTTCTAAAATTTTTGTAGAATGTTCATGTCTAATTGGAAGTCCTATCATTAGTCTTATAATTGCCTTCTAGTATGTGCCAATATTTAAAATCCTTCTTTGACTTTATAATTGAAGCTTACTTTTTTTTCCCTATGTGGATGATTGGTTTTTAAAATCTTCAAGGTTAGGGCACCTGGGTGGCTCAGTCATTTGAGCGTCTGACTTTGGCTCAGGTCACGATCTCACAGTTTGTGGGTTCAAACCCTGTGTTGCGCTCACTGCTGTCACCACAGACTCCAGTTTGGATTCTCTGTCCCTTCTCCCTCTGTCCCTCCTCCATTTGTACTCACTCTCACTCTCTCTCAAAAATAAATAAAACATTAAAAAAATTAAAATGTTCAGGGGTGCCTGGGTGGCTCAGTCGGTTGGGCGTCCGACTTCGGCTCAGGTCATGATCTCACAGTCCGTGAGTTCGAGCCCCGCGTTGGGCTCTGTGCTGACAGCTAAGAGCCTGGAGCCTGCTTCGGATTCTGTGTCTCCCTCTCTCTCTGCTCCTCCCCTGATCATGCTCTGTCTGTTTCTGTCTCAAAAATAAGTAAAAACATTAAAAAAATTTTTAAAAATTAAAATCTTCAGGGTTAATTTTACAGCTATGTCTGCATCATTAATAATGATGGCCTGACTTATCTTGAGACTGATCCTGGTAGCTGTTTTGCCACCAGTTAATCACTGGACTCCATGTCCTCGTAATTGGGACTGAAGTTGGTCAGCTAATTAAACAGTCATTTTGAATATTATATACATTTCATTCTCATAAACACACACAAAACCCCTATAGATCAACATTTGTATGTATTTATGTGCTAATCTGTTGACTTAGGATAAAATCTTTTCTTTGACTGTGAATCTTTCTTATATCACAAAAATTATCTTCTGTAATATCTATTTTCCATTTATTTATTTTTTATAATGCGTGTTTAAGTTTATTTATTTTGAGAAAAAAAGAGAAAGGTGGAGGGGTGGGCAGAGAGAGGGAGGCAGAGAATCCCAAGCAGCCTCTGCACTGTCAGCACAGTCAAAACAGAGTGTAGGACTTGAACTCACAAACTGTGAGATTATTACCTAAGCTGAAACAAAGAGTCCGTCATTTAACCAACTGAACCACCCAGGCGCCCCTCTATTTTCCATTTCTTTTAGATGGTACATGAACTTGAAGATGTTTGTAAAACAATCTGAGTGCAAAAACCTAGGTTTTCATAATTTTTCCAAAATTTTTATGTCATTTTCCTTATACCTTTTCAAAGGAGCTTGCCTTTAAAATTATTTGAGTTTTCATATAAATATCTCCTTTTATACTCCTATTTCTTTGACTTATGTAGTGAGTAATTGAATTACATAATTGCGGTATAGGCACAACTTGCATAAACATATTTGGAAACATACACTGATTCTTGCTAAGCATACGATTCAATTAGTGGGATCACAAGGGCCCAAATATTGTAGAATGTGGTCCAGTTATTAGCATTTATTGTCCTGTGAGAATCATTCTTTATGTTACATAGTGGGAGTGATCCACAATGAGAAATGCATTTAACATCAGATCAGTGTATATGTACGTATGTGTACACACACACACACACACAAACATATGAAACAAAAACTTTCATGAAATGCTACTTAACATTTCGTGCTGTGTCTGTTTATATTCTGTTCTGTTTCTTTTAAAAAATGGTGGTGATCCACTAATGGATTATGACAGGCAGTTTGAAAAACACTGAAATAAGGAGTAATTCTAAACACAAGCTAAATGGATTATCACATGAGCAGATGAGAAACTACTTTTTACTCTTAAATCTTTTCTGACTGTGATACTATTGTGTTTTTTTTTTTCTTTTTTTGCTGTTTATTTTGAGACAGAGAAGATGACATGAGTTGGGGAGAGGCAGAGAGAGAGGAGGAGAGAAAGAATACCGAGTAGGTTCTGCACTGTCAGCACAGAGCCCAATGTGGGGCTCAGTCGACATGGGGCTCAGTCTCATGAACTGTGAGATCAGGACCCGAACTGAAATCAAGAGTCATTCAACTAAGTCACTTAGGTGCCCCTGATACTGTTGGTTCTTTAAAACATAAAATTGTTTGTAATTACGGTAAAATATACATAACATGAAACTTACCATCTTAACCATTTTAAGTATGCTAAGTATGTTGTTATGGAGCCATTGTGTGACTGGACATTTGGGTAACTTCTATTCTTTGGCTATTGTAAATAATGCTGCTGTGAATATGGGTACACAGATATCTCCTCAAGAGTCTGCTTTCAGTTCTTTGAGATATATACCCAGAAATGGAATTGCTGAATCAGATGGTAATTCTATTTTTAATTTTTTGAAGAATCACTGTACTTTATCCCATAGCACTATACCATTTTACATCTCCATCAGCCATGCACAAGCATTCCAGTTTCTCCACATCCTCATCAACACTTGATATTGTCTGTATTTTTTAAATGTTTATTAGTTTTTGAGAGAGAACATGACGGGGAGGGGCACAGAGAGACAGAGACACAGAATCTGAAGCAGGCTCCAGGCTCTGAGCTATGAGCACAGAGCTTGACGTGGGGCTTGAACTCACTAACCATGAGATCATGACCTGAGCTGAAGTCAGACATTTAACCGACTGAGGCACCCAGGTGCCCCTGTAATTTTGGTTTTTTATAATAGCTGTCCTAATGAATGTGAGGTGGTAGCTCATTGTGGTTTTGATTTGCATTTCCCTAATGATTAGTAATGGTGAGCACCTATCTCTTCATATGCTTGTTAGTCATTTGTGTATCTTCTTGTGATAAATACCTATTTAAATCCTTTGCTATTTGGGGGGGGGGGGTTACATTTTTGTTGTTGTGTTATAGGAGTTCTTTATATATTATGGATATTAGTACTTTATCATATATATCAGATGCAAATATTTTCTTCCATTCTGTAGATTGCCTTTTTGTGATATTGTTTGGCTCAAGTACTCATCCAAATGAAATTTCATTTCATGTTAAGCTTACTTTGGGAAGAGAACCATAAGAAAGAAAGCTAGGCCAGTGTAACTTAAGGCTATCACATTCCTTAGGGAATAGAAAGCACAATCCTGGAGCAGTTTTAAACCTGTTTTAATCTGAAGTATTTGCTTCAGTCATATACCAAGGAATATTTATTTGTGGACATAGCATTTAAATATTATTCAACTTTTGGGGCGACTGGGTGGCTCAGTCGGTTAAGCATCCGACTTCGGCTTGGGTCATGATCTCCTAGTTCGTGAGTTCAAGCCCCGTGTCGGGCTCTGTGCTGACAGCTCAGAGCCTGGAGCCTGCTTCATATTCTGTGTCTCCCTCTCTCTCTGCCCTTCCCCTGCTCATGCTCTGTCTCTCTCTCTGTCTCAAAAATAAACATTAAAAAAGTTTAAAAAATAAATAAATATTATTGAACTTTTATTTCCCAGAACCAGAATTTATGATAAACAAAATAGAAAAATGACTACATAAGGAGAAATTACGGTATATCACATATAGTTTACTTGAAATTACTTTACAGTAAATTGTTATATTATTGTTATTCATAGCAGTACTTTAAAGTTCATCTTATAGGTAATATATTTCTTTTTGGTTCTTTTCAAATTTAATCTTTCTGAGGTTGATGACAAACTACTTTCATTTTTTAATTTTTTTCCTCAGATAAATTATAGATTTTTTTCTTAATACATAATTCAATCCTTATGTAAGAGGAACAAGAAAAAAATAATTCATTTCCTGGTTTATAAGTAACTTTGTTATTTTGTAGCATATTCTATGTTTATTCTTCTGTTGGTAAGAACTTGTCTCACTTCAGAATTGATGTGTTCAAGGCCAAGTAACATTCTTTGCTTCTCTGGTCATTCCTTGGAAATTTAGTCATGGAAAGAATAAAAAGTCTCCTGTCAAGAGAACGTAATCCTTCTTAATTTAATTTAAAGCTTAACAGGAAGACCTATTAGTAATAATTCTAATGAGGCTCATTGGGAAAGAGAAGACAATATTCCGATATGAGACAATTGAGTTTCTTTAGGAAATACCTGTTTACTTTGAAAAACAGAGAAGAGGTGCAAAAATAGTATAGTGTGCTCCCTTCACCTAGGTTCACTAATTCTTAAGATTATGTAACATTTGCTTTGTCACTGGCTTTGTGTTCCTGTGTGTGAGTGTATTATAACATTAAGACCTTGAGATAATCTCTATTAAGAGAAATGTTCTATCTATTGAAAAAGACTACAAGAAATATTTTGCTACATAATTAGTATTCTTTCAGTGCTGCCACATGATTCAAGGACATCCTAAGGAAGATAATGCATTTTTTTTCAAAGCATATAAAGAAAAGTGATAGGTTTCAATGAGTTGAATTCTCACCAAATTACTAAAACACTGTTTTTATGAAAATGTTGAGAGAACTTTATTATTACAAAAAAAGAATTGATCACATATATTATTTCACACCAAGACTGAATTCCCAGTATAATGAATTAGAAACAAATTTATAATTTATTGTAATTTACCTTCAGGCACACAGACATCCATAGTAGATACAGCATTTTTATAGGAATTCAAGAGAATCATGATAAGTATTTCAAGAAGTCTCATAAAGAAAAAACTTACATGGTGTGTAAAATCTCGGGATATACTTATAGACAAGTAAGGAGAATAATGATTATCAAGTAAGCAAGGAATATATTCTTTAGTCAAGTTCATAAGATATTACATCTTTTTAAAAAATTTTATTTTTTATTTTTTAAAATTTACATCCAAATTAGTTAGCACTTAGTGAAACAGTGATTTCAGGAGTAGATTCCTTAATGCCTCTTACCCATTTAGCCCATCCCCCCTCCCACAACCCCTCCAGTAACCATCAGTTTGTTCTCCATATTTATGAGTCTCTTCTGTTTTGTCCCCCTCCCTGTTTTTGTCGTCATATGAAGTCATATGATTTTTGTCTTTCTCTGACTAATTTCACTTAGCGTAATACTCTCCAGTTCCTTCCATGTAGTTGCAAATGGCAAGATTTCATTCTTTTTGATTGCCGAGTAATACTCCATTGTATATATATGCCACATTTTCTTTATCCATTCATCCATCGATGGACATTTTTGGGCTCTTTCCATTCTTTGGCTATTGTTGATAGTGCTGCTATTAACATGGGGGTGCATGTGTCCCTTTGAAACAGCACACCTGTATCCCATGGATAACTGCCTAGTAGTGCAATTGCTGGGTTGTAGGGTAGTTCTATTTTTAGTTTTTTGAGGAACCTCCATACTGTTTTCCAGAGTGGCTGTGCCAGCTTGTATTCCCAATAAGATACTACATCTTAATGAAAGATCATTTCCACTTTATTGCTTAGTTTAGGCATATATTGAAAGGGCATTTCTCTCCTTGACCTCTTTTCCAAAGCACACCAACTTCATTTTATTTCTTAAACTGTGTAATTATCCAGTTTGTTTTAACATTGAGGGGGTCCCCTTCAACTCATGGTCACCAGATTTAGGCAGAAACCAGTGTTTTGCATAGTGTTGCATCATTGTAGATAGGCAGTGAGTGTAGTGCACAGCAAAAAACATGAACCCTGGAATCGGAATTTCTGGGTTTGAATGCACTCTGCTGTTCATCTTGGGTGAATTACTTAACCTTTCTGTACCTTGGTTTCTTCATTTGTAATATGTATAATCATAGAGCCTGTCTTACAGAGTTGTACCAAAGATTAAGTAAGGTAATGCATAAAAGAGCATGCATAGAGTAAGAACTAAGTAAATGTGTATTGCTGTTATTTGTCTAAACATTTAACAAAATTATAAGTATTTATACAGTAGTCATTCATTCTAATTACCTTTGGATATCTACCATGTAGTATACTAAAAATGAATAGGGGCTCCTGGGTGGCCCAGTTGGTTGAGTGTCTGACTGTTGGTTTCAGCTCTGGCCATGATCTCACTGTTCATGAGTTTGAGCCCTGTGTCAAGCTCTGCACTGTCAGCACAGAGCCTGCTTGGGACTTCTTTCTCCCTCTCCTTCTGCCCCTCCCCTGCTTGAGCACACACACTCTGTCTTTCACTCGCTCTCTCAAAACATAAATAAACATAGGGGCGCCTGGGTGGCGCAGTCGGTTAAGCGTCCGACTTCAGCCAGGTCACGATCTCGCGGTCCGTGAGTTCGAGCCCCGTGTTGGGCTCTGGGCTGATGGCTCAGAGCCTGGAGCCTGTTTCCGATTCTGTGTCTCCCTCTCTCTCTGCCCCTCCCCCGTTCATGCTCTGTCTCTCTCTGTCCCAAAAAATAAATAAACGTTGAAAAAAAAAAATTAAAAAAAAAAACATAAATAAACATAAAAGTAAATAAAACATATCCCAGGGTTTAAGGAATTCATGGCTTAGTGAAGAAAATAAACATTAAACAAATAATTACAACAAGTAAATGTAATTAAGTGTCTAAGAAGTAGTACTGTGGAATTGCTGAGGCAGGAGTAGCAATGTCTAGGGAAGTAAGAAAAAAATTAATATGGGCTTTGGGGATATAGGGATTTTTATCCTACTTTGGTGTGTAATTTATTTTGGGGAGCAATGAAAGGTAAATGCTGAGGAGCTTTTGCAAATTAAGAGTGGCAGTAAATCACAGTATGTGTAAATCAAATCATGTTGTGCATGGTAAACTTAGGTAGTGCTGTATGTCAATTATATCTTAATAAAACTGGAAAAAAGAGAGAGCCAGTAGAAACCTGACTGCATCCTGTATTGGAGGTCAAATTACTCTAAGGATTATCAGGACATTGACAAAATTGGATATGCACAAAATTAGATAATAGAACTTCATGAATGTTACATCTCCTGAAGTCAGTCACTACCATAGAAGAGTATCTTTGCCATAAGATGCACTGCTGGCATATTAAAGGAATGAAGGGGAATGATAGTATTTGAGAGTAATTTGTGTATCTCTTAAGTTTTCCTTGCATTCCAAAAACCATCTCAAAACTAGCAGCGGTTCTCCTTCCTCAGCAAGGAACTGAAAGGATAGCATCACACACTACTCTCAAATAGTTCAGGGGTAAAATGGTGCACATACCCTCACACAGAATAAGGAAGCATATGTAGCAAAATGTTAAAAGTTGGTTACTCCTATTATACAGGAATTATTTGTATTGTTTTCATAAATTTTTTTTAAATTTGATATTATTTTAAGAGAATATAAGGAGGGAGAAAAAGGAAGAGTTTCATAGAGAAGAGGCATTTGAGCTGTCCAGAGGCTAATTTGCCAGGTGGATAAGGAGGAGCAGAGAAACCCTATAGAAAGCCATAGAGATGTGAAAGAGCTTGGCTTATTTGTAAGTAGTTCAGTATGGTAATTTCTGTGTTGCCGTAAGATGTTTAGAATACATTCTTTCAAATGTCTGTAGACAGCTTGGGTATTTATTTGATGTTTATTAAATCTCACTGATCTTAATTAAAGTTCAGGAAATGTTTAGCAAATTGGTGAACTAAGATCATGGCAAACAGAGCCACTGCTTTATGTACTTTGATCACTAGGAAATCCTATGCTTTAAATACCCTGAAATATCCTCGAAATATCCTTTTTTTCCTGTTCCTTGACAGCCTTTAATTATAACATGGATATTTAGAAATGACATGGCCATTTATGTAGATGAGTTTGAGCAGCCTGAAGACTAAGTAGACTGTAGAAATAGTATCCTCATACACCTAAATAGAAGAGCAGCTCTCATTTTGGTAGACTGTCATTGTTAGAGATAATTTGAAATTTGGATTGACAGAAGCAGTAAGAAAAAAACTGTAATTAAGCATTTTATATCATCAATACCCATATTTACTAAGGAAATGTTTTAGAGTAGAGCTGAGAAAAATCTTTTTGCAAGAAATCTTTAAAGCAGCAAAATAAGTGATTTGGCTAGTAATGTTTCACCTTTAGAAGTCCGAATGACCAAGCCCTGATCCTTTTCCAATTTCTTTGGTATTTTGCCTCTTTTACTTTCATCCTCTCAATTTCTTATTTCTTAATCTAGAAATTAAGGCTTTATTTCTAATGATAGTCTCTTCAAGTATTTATATTGCTGATCTTTTGGTAATAAGACTTCTACATGTATCTCAAAACATGCCACAGATGGCTCTGTGTTCTGGAGAATAATTTTTAGGATATATAAATGAAAGGTAATGGACCTAGGAAAGCCTGGCTGGCTCAGTCAGAAGAACATGCAGCTCTTGACCTCAGGGTCATGAGTTTGAGCCCCATGTTGGGTATAGAGATTACTAAAAAATAAATAAACTTAAAAAAGGTAATGACCTAGCACTCAAACAATATTTATTCAGTTCCTTGCTGAGGAAAGGGGATCATTATTGAATGGTTTTCAGACTGTTCTTGGAATATCAGGAAAATTTATCACAAAATTTCTAGTAAGGTAGTTTAAAATCATGAAATAGGTTTAAATTTTTAAAAATTTTCTGAAAGAAGTGATTATAAGTTTTCCATATTTGTTCTTGCATAAGTGTATTTTTGTATCTATATAATCTGTATATAATATCTACATAATGCTCCACTTTGACTTCTTTTGTCAAACAAATTGAAATGTTGGAGGGGTGCCTGGGTGGCTCAGTCAGGTGAATGTCTGACGCTTGATTTCAGCTGAGTTCATGATCCCACGATTGTGGGATTGAGCCCCATGTCGGGCTCCATACTGAGTGTGGAGCTTGCTTAGGATATTCTCTCTCTCTCTCTCTCTCTCTCTCTCTCTCTCTCTCTCTCTCTTTCTCTCCCTCTCTTTCTCTCCCTCTCCCTCTCCCTCTCCTTCTCCCTCTCCCTCTCCCTCTCCTTCTCCTTCTCCTTCTCTCTCTCTCTCTCTCTCTCTCTCTGTGTCTCCTCTGCTTGTGCTCTTTCTTCAAAAAACAAAAACATTGGATCATCATCCAAACTGAATTATTTATTACAAGGTAAATTTTCTTTCATTTTGAGAGTGAGATACAAGAGAAATGTTGGATAAGTCCAATAAAGCCAGAGTTGTTAAAAATTTATAAACCTTATTTCTAAGTGTTAATGAGATAGAATATTGGCTTTCATGGTTTTTGATATTTACTACAGTGGTTGAATTTTATGTTGTAAAAGATACCAGTTGAATCTCAAAGATGCTGTTTGCAGAAAAGTTTATGATGGATTGGGTTGCTTAATTTTGTATACTTGATTATGTTATATAACAAAGATATGCAAGCTTTTAGACATTTCTGAAACATAAGAACTTAATCATTCAAGAATATGAAATAACTTATGTGGTTATCTTATAGTCACTAACAAAAGCAACCTGTAAGCTTCATGTTTTGCATATTTCAAACTATTTTTATGTATCTGGAAAATGTCCAAATGTTTTTCACACTTCTTTTTCTGATTGCTCTGGCAGTAGTACTTTATATGTGTATTATATTTACATATGTAGAAAGAGAGTTGGTTTTGAGAGATCAGGTATGTAATGAAATAAAAGTATAGCTGGTTATATTAAGCATATTATTAAGCATATTTAAAATTCATTTAGAGTTAATAATTTTTGTTGCTCTTTAACTATAAGAAAAAAAAGAATTGAACAATGCAGGTTTAATATTTGTTTTTTTTTAGCAATTGAAAGCATGTAGTGAAGAGCAGGAAGACAGAGAATGTTTGAACCAAGCTATTACTGCTCTTATGAATCTCCAAGGTAGTATGGACCGAATTTACAAGCAGTATTCACCTAGACGCCGACCTGGGTAATTCCAAACTGTTGAAAATATGAATGCTTCTGCATACTTCATATATAGATCTGATGCCTAATTTTTTAAAAGAAGTCTTATTCGTAGTGATAATTGCATTCTTGAAAGTTATACTTTTGTTTTACATTTTTCTTTTGGTCTTTGAGTTTAAAATTGGCATTGTCAGGAGCGCCTGGGTACCTCAGTCACTTGAGCGTCCGGCTCTTGATTTTGGCTCAGGTCATGGTCTCAGGGTCCTGGAATCAAGCCCTGTGATGGGCTCTGCCCTGGGTATGGAACCTGTTTGAGATTCTCTCTCTCTCTCTCTCTCTCTCTCTCCCTCTCCCTCTCTCCCCCACCTTCTGTCCCCACTCAAACTCTCTCTCCCTGTCTCTCTCTAAAATTAAAAAAAAATTTAATTGGTATTGTCATATTGTTGAGATAGTATATCTTTTAAAATTTTATTAAATATAGTCACTTTTGTATGTTATATAAGAAATTTAGGATTCTTTGTAACTTTAGTTCTTATGGCATTTGGAATGAAATACAGTTTGTATAGTACTTTTCTTTCACAATAATGAAATTGAGGCGTGTGTCTTTTGTGGCAAAGTTAGTAGGAGGAAGTAATGCTGAGCGCAAAATCTAGTGTTTGATTATTTAATATTTTTATCACTTGATTTGAGGTAGCTTAAAGAAATTTAGATTGCTTAGTCATTGAAAAAGCTAAATTTATCTTTTTTTTTTTTTTAGGGATCCTATTTGCCCTTTTTATAATCGTCACTTAAGAAGCAAGCATCTGGCTATTAAAAAAATGAATGAAATTCAGAAAAACATAGATGGATGGGAAGGCAAAGATATTGGACAGTGTTGTAATGAATTCATTATGGAAGGTCCATTGACACGAATTGGTGCTAAACATGAACGGCATATTTTTCTCTTTGATGGCTTAATGATTAGCTGTAAGCCCAATCATAGCCAGTCACGCCTTCCAGGTTACAGTAGTGCAGAATACAGATTAAAAGAAAAATTTGTCATGAGGAAAATACAAATATGTGATAAAGAAGATACCTGTGAGTGTAAACATGCTTTTGAAATAGTATCCAAAGATGAAAACAGCATAATATTTGCTGCTAAGTCTGCTGAGGAGAAAAATAATTGGATGGCCGCACTTATTTCTCTTCACTATCGTAGTACACTAGATCGAATGCTAGATTCAGTGTTATTGAAAGAAGAAAATGAGCAGCCATTGAGATTACCAAGTCCTGAAGTGTATCGTTTTGTGGTAAAAGACTCTGAGGAAAACATTGTTTTTGAAGACAACTTGCAAAGTAGAAGTGGAATTCCCATCATTAAAGGAGGAACTGTGGTGAAATTAATTGAAAGGTTAACATATCATATGTATGCAGGTATGTGAAACTCATTACAAATGCTTGCTTACCTGGGTTGTGCCATTTTTGGGGCGCTCGAGTGGCTCAGTCTGTTAAGCGTCTGACTCTTGATTTTGACTCAGGTCATGATCTCACAGTTTGTGAGTTCGAGCCCCACATCTGGCTGTGTGCTGACAGAACAGGGCCTGCTTGGGATTCTGTCTCTCCCCACCGCCTCTCTGTTCCTTCCCTGCTTGTGCTGTCTCTCTCCAAATAAATAAATAAACTTAAAAAAAAAGTTTGCCACTTGTGATGAGCACCAGTTTTTGTACATAAGTGATGAATCACTAAATTCTACTCCTGAAGCCAATATTACCCTGTATGTTAACTAACTAGAATTTTTTTTAAAAACTTGAAGCAAAAAGAAAAAAATGCTTGAGGCATGGAAAAAAAGGGATTGCTTCTAAAATATAAAAAGAATTCCATAGGATCAAAGGGAATAAATAACTAATTAAATGTCTCTAAAATACAGTATTGTTGGTGCACATGGGGTGGCTTAGTTGGTGAAGCGTCTGACTTGGCTCAGGTCATGATCTCACGGTTCATGGGTTTGAGCCCCACGTCGGGCTCTGCACTGACAGTGTGGAGCCTGCTTGGGATTTTCTCTTTTTCCCTCTCTCTCTCTGCCCATCCCCCACTGTGCTCTCTCTCTTTCTCTCTCTCTCTCTCTCTCTCTCTCTGTCTCTCTCTGAAAATAAACTTAAAAATATATATGTATAATATTGTTAACTTCATTAATTATTAAATATTCATAAAAATTGTATGACTCTTAAATTGGAAAACAGTCCTCATTTATCAAGAAATACCATGGGGTGCCTGAGGGGCTCAGTTGGTTAAGCATCCAACTTTGGCTGAGGTCACGATCTTACGGTTTGTGGGTTTCGAGCCCTGCGTCGGGCTCTGTTCAGACAGAGCCTGGAGCCTGCTGTGGATTCTGTGTTTCCCTCTCTTTCTGCCCCTCCCCTGCTCGTGCTCTGTCTCTCTCTGTCCCTCAAAAATAATAAACATTAAAAATTGTTTTTAATTTAAAAAAAAAGAAATCCCATAATCGCAGGAAGACCATGGTGGGAGGAACCAGAATAAAAAGAAAAAGGAAAAGGGGCACCTGGGTGGCTCAGTAGGTTAAGCTTCTGACTTCTGCTGAGGTCACGATCTTATTGTTCAGAGTTCAAGCCCTACATTGGGCTCTTTGCTGACACCTCAGAGCCTGGAACCTGTTTCAGATTCTGTATCTCCCTCTCTGTCTCTGCCCCTCTCCTGCTCTCACGCGTGCACGCTCACTCTCACTCTCTCTCTCTCTCTCTCTCTCAAAAATAAATTAACATTGAAAAAAAAAGGAGGAAGTCCTCCAAAATATGCTACTTTGAATTAATGAAACTGAATAAATTGAACATACGTCCCATTTTATACTCTTTATCTTTTCAGATCCCAATTTTGTCCGTACTTTTCTTACTACATACCGTTCATTTTGTAAACCACAGGAATTACTAAGCTTACTGATTGAACGGTAAGAAAAATATTTATTTTACTTAACACTTGATAAAAAGTTAACTACTTTGTTCCTTGCAAAGTGATGGGGACCTAGTATGTGCTCAGCTAGTTTTTGAACATAATATATTTGGCATTAAATTAGTAGTATTACTGTTCTCTTCAAACAGTATGCTCATTGAAATATCTTTTATAACAGAGGTCTCTTCAGATCATAGCAATATTTATAGTGGTAATCAAAAAGACCCAATTTTGAGTATGTATTTAAATGAGTTTTTGGGGGGCAATAAAAACTTCCTTAAAAGAGACTTTTTTACTTGTCACTTTAAAATAGACTTTTTACTAAAGAAAATTTCAAACCATATAAAAGAGTAAATGGAAGAGTACAGTAAACCCCATTTATTCATCATCCAGCTTCAGTAATTATCAACCCATTTTTCATCTCTTTCCCTACTGACTTCAATACTCTAACCCAGGATTATTTAGAAGTAAATCCTACACAACATATTTCATCTGTAAATATTTTCATTTTCATTTTCCAAAAGATAAATATTTTTATTAAAAACATAATTAAAGTCTTATATGTAAAAAAATTAACAGTTCCTTCATTGTGATTAGTTTTTTAAAAACTCTAAGTTTTGGATTGAATTTTTCTTCTTTAGATAGTGTCTGGGCTCCAAAATAATTTTTGTTTCACATATAAAAACCTAATACCAGAATTACATCTTCACCTGTATCATTATGTTGTACTGTGAAACTAGGTTTACCAGACTGAATCAGTGTAATGTGCTATGAAGATCTAGTTAGTTGTATTTCCATGTCCAAAATAAGGAAAGCACATTTCTTAGACTCCTATTTTAGCTATATTTCCTATGATTGGGCAAGGTTTCCTTTTATTTGTTTTAGCTTTGATTGTTACCTTATCCACTTAAGTGTGTTCTTCAAATATTGTTTAAAATTCAGTTTGGGCCTTCTCTTGTATGTATAGTCATTTAAGGAAGTTTATGTCTACTTTAATTTTAACAAAATAAATATTAAGGACAGATTATTAGATGTACCAATTCTGTTACATCATTTAAGAAAGTTTTTCTCCTTATAGATTATTTTTATATAGCTTGATCTTTTTAATTGACCTTTTCTGTATTGATCAGTGCTAGTTACCAACTTGTTTTGATAAAAGTAAGAATATTAAACCTTCCTACTGTATAGCTAAAGAACAATTTCTTACAGTATGTAATACTTCGGGGAAAGTTTATCAGTAATTGCACTTTTCACATAAATGATAAGAAAGAAAGTTGCTTAAATAAAATATTTTTTCTGTTGTATTTTAAATCCTTTTCATTTGTATATGAAACAAAAAATTTCTCTTATTTTGCTTCTTTTTTTTCTTAGATTTGAAATTCCAGAGCCAGAACCTACTGAAGCAGATAAATTGGCAGTAGAGAAAGGCGAACAGCCAATCAGTGCAGACCTTAAAAGGTTTCGCAAGGAATATGTCCAACCAGTACAACTTAGGTTTGGCCTGAATATTTTATTTTTTATGTGCTGTTCAATTTTCAATATACAGTTAGCATACCAGGATACCTATTAAGTAAAAATTATAAAATTTTATGTGAGTGTGCCTACTGTCAACTTTGCTCCTCCTCCTTTGTGATCATCTAGTAATTCTGGGCTATTTTATAGTTTATGATATTTATGGAATCTATAGCTCTTTCCCCATTATTCTCACACAAAACATAGACATTTATTACTTCATCTAAAAAATCATTTCAGCAATTTCTAAAAATGTTAATTGATAATAGCAGCTGCTAGCTGTTAGGTACTCACTGTGTACCTAAATGCCTTATCGTTTTTATCTCATCCTCATAATACAGTTACTACTTTATATATGAAAGAAATTGAAACTTATATGAGGAAATTGAAACTTAGCAAGATAAAGTAATTTGAGATAGGTCATATAAAGAGAACAGCAGGACAGGTTTCAGACTCCATTCTGACTTCTTAAGCCTGTATTCGTTTTTTATACCACTGAGATTGGAAATTGGAAGCTCCTTTGACTAGCTTTCTTTACAGTCCCTAATTGTACATGATCTAAATATTTTTTTCTTTGTAAATATTAAGATTCCTTGATTATTGCTAACTAATAAATTACAACTTTGGAACTGAGTATATGATTTATTTTCCAGGATAATTGTCACAAATGAATGTACTTTCAGAGAAATGATAGAGTTCCCAGCTACATGACTCTCAGCCAAAACTTTAAAAAATTTAAGGGGTACCTAGCTGGCTCAGTCAGAGCATGCGACTCTTGATTTTGGGGTTGTGAATTTGAGCTCTGTGTTCGGTAATAATAGTTATGTATTCTATTTTAAATGTTTAAGTGGCTTTAAAAAATATATCCCTATATAATTTGAGC
The DNA here is from genome assembly GCF_028749965.1 of Puma concolor. Classification (NCBI taxonomy): domain Eukaryota; kingdom Metazoa; phylum Chordata; class Mammalia; order Carnivora; family Felidae; genus Puma; species Puma concolor. The sequence goes on from NC_141672.1 coordinate 50,614,692, forward strand.
AATAGCTAAGATTAGCTAGGGGAAGCCATCTTGGAAGAGGTAAATCTGAGTGCCCCTAAAGGGTGTATAGGATTTAGGTAGGCAGAAAATGACCATAGGTATTCAAGGTCCTGGGAAATAGTATGAACAAAGGCAAGAAGACAAAAGTGAGAATGGTGTGCAGACGAAATAAGTACGGAAACTGACTCAACAGAAATGAAGACCATGTATTGCAAGAAGTAGTAGGTGGTATTAACTATATGGAATGAATGGGGTGGAATTCAAGATGGCCTTGAAATACAAGCCAGGTTGTTAAAACAGTCCTACAAACATTAAAAAATTTTTAGCGGGGCGCCTGGGTGGCGCAGTCGGTTAAGCGTCCGACTTCAACCAGGTCACGATCTCGCGGTCCGGGAGTTCGAGCCCCGCATCAGGCTCTGGGCTGATGGCTGATGGCTCAGAGCCTGGAGCCTGTTTCTGATTCTGTGTCTCCCTCTCTCTCTCTGCCCCTCCCCCGTTCATGCTCTGTCTCTGTCCCAAAAATAAATAAACGTTGAAAAAAAAATTTTTTTAATAAATAAATAAAAAATAAAAAAAATTTTTAGCAATGATGGTAATTTTCATAACGATTGTAACATTTTCTATTGTTGTATTGCAAAATTTTTAACATAAATGAAATTTGAGAGAATTTTACAGTGAGAGTTCATACATCCACCACCTAGATCTACTGCTAATTTTGCTATATTTATTTTATCACACATATATTCATTTATTATTCTTCTTTTGGTCCATTAATCGTCAAATTTAGGGGATGTATTTCAAAGTACACTTCTTAAATACTTCAATTTGTATATCATTAAAAGTGCATTATTTGTTTATTGTACTTTTGCATCTTTTTTTTAAGTTTATTTAAAGAGTGAGTACATGTGCATACACATGCACACACATGAGTGGAAGAGGGGTAGGAGAGAAGAGGAGAGAGAATCCCAAGCAGGCTCTGAGCTGTCAGCACAGAGCCTGATGTGGGGCTTGATTTCATAAACTAAGATTCTGACCTGAGTCAAAATCAAGTTGGTTGCTCAACCAGTTGCCCCCCAGTAGCCCCAAAACAATCACATCTTAAATGTACTTTGGTTGAATTTTAACAAATACATACATCTCTATAATCCAAACTCCTTTCAAGATATAAATGTTCCCATCACCTCAGAAAGTTTCCTCATGCCCATTCTAATCAATTTTTGTCCTCATTGCCCAAAGCAGTATTCATCTTCCTCCATAGATTGGTTTTACCTGTTTTAGAATTTCATATAAACGGATTCTTATGTACTCTTTTGTGTCTGACATTTTTCACTCATCATGCTTCTGAGCATGTTTTTGCTTGTGTCAGTAGTTTCTTCTGTTTTATTGCTAAGGTAGCAATATGAATATACCACAATTTTTTTTTCCCACTGAAGGACACCTGGGTTCTTTTCAGTTTTTTATTACTATTAATAAAGCTGCTATGAACTTTATTTTATAAATCTTTTGTGAATATATTTTTTCATAGGTCTTGGATAAATAACTCAGAGTGGAGTGGCTAGCTTTGTAGAGTATTTATGTTTTTGGTTTTAAAAGAAACTGTCGAATCTTTCCCCAAAGTGGTTGTTCTTTATTACACTCTTACCACCAATGTATGAGAGTTCCAGTTGCTCCATATCCTCACCAACATTTAGTTATGTCAGTCTTTATATTTTAGCTGAACTGGTGGGGTATAGTGGTATGTCTTTGTAGTTTTAATTTGCATTTTTCTTTTTTTAAATTTTTTTTTACATTTATTTATATTTGAAAGACAGAGCACTAGTGGGGGAGGGGCAGACAGAGAGGGAGATACAGAATCTGAAGCAGGCTCCAGGCTCTAAGCTTTCAGCACAGAGCCTGATGCAGGGCTCGAACTCACGAGCTGTGAGATCATGACCCAATTGGAAGTCAGACGCTTAACTGAGTGAGCCACCCAGGTGCCCCATCTGTTTACATTTTCTTAATAATGTCTTTTGGTCAATGGAAGTTTTTAATTTTGATGAAGTCTAATTATAAGATTTTTTTTCCTGTACATGATACTAATTTTAAAATTACATTAGCTGCTGTAGAAATTATGAAGGACAGAAATTGGCAACAGATTGACCTAAGTGTGAACTAGAAGTTAACAGTTTTGTTTCTTTGAAATATTTTCTAAGCCACCGAGTCTACCAGGCACACAGTAACTTAAGATTGTTTTATTATAGATAACATGACAGAGATTGGGAATTTAAAGTTTTTTCTTAGCCTGGGAGAAAAACTAAAGTCGGGTGGGGTTGGGGGGGGAGAGAAGCTAACCTACAAATGGTCATTTTTTAAAATAATGAAGAAAAAATTCTAAAGTAATTAATTTACACTATCATTATGTAGTGTTATATTTGTTATATATAATGTTATATTTATACAGATAGATTAAATCTCTGTTTGCAAGGTTGTAAGAGTCATTTTTGAGGTACTACAAAACAGCTCTGTCAGAAATATTTTTATCTTGACATAAAATAAGGAAATGTGGGCATAACTGTAGATAACAAAAGTCTGATGATAGCACTTGAGTTTGGAAACAAATACACTAATCTTATTTGATTTGCCATTTTATGTGAAAAATATATCAATTTAGATCTTTAAAAAAAATCCTTTTCAATTTAAGAATTTAAGATAGCGTTTGTACTGTACAGAAGATGAATTTTCTACATATCTATAAAGAAAAGTTACTTTTCCTAAGCATAAAGGGGTAGTTAAATATGGAAACTACAATTTTTATGCTTATAAATATTTTTAAAGTATAATTTTAAAACAATAAATTAGTCTTGAGACCGGTTTTCACATCATTGAAGTACTTAAGGTTTTAACTAAATACAAAATAGAAACTCTGAGTGTTATATTGGCCCTTGTATATAAAGTTGTCACTATGATATTAGAGAAGTAGAAGAAGCTTAGGTTTTGCTAAAATGTGTTTCTTTCCATTTTTTTTTAGGATCTTAAATGTGTTTCGGCACTGGGTTGAACATCATTTTTATGACTTTGAAAGAGATTTGGAGTTGCTTGAGAGACTAGAATCCTTCATTTCAAGTGTAAGAGGTATATTATTTAAAGGTTTGATTGAATCTTATGTTGCACATGAGTTGATTTTTAAATTTGACTTTTAAATAAGCTAAACTATTTTATGTATTTTAACAGTTGAAATAACATTTGGTATGGTTTATAGACTCTAAGGGACTCACATGTTAGAGCCACTGGAAGTCTGAGAACCTTACCTTTTCAAGTTTTTTAGGAGAATCTTTCTTTAAAAGAAGTTATAAGTCTTCTTTAATAAACATTTAAAATTTTATCTCAAGGTTTCCATTCTTTCAACTAATTTTATCTATTTTTGAGTTCTTAATCTTATTCTTTAGTTTTGAATGGTTAACAGCTTTTCAAAATGATATTTACTTCTGGAAAAGTCTTTGTATACTTTTAGCACCTGAAAGATAAGACTTTCCTATCTGAAGTTTCAGAGCACAGCCCATGAAATTAAATTCTGCACCACGAACATTTAAGCAAATGTATATTATTGAATCAAGATCATTTATCTAACAGTATAAGGCATTAATTAAGAATAGTTTAAACCTAACTTCTCTCCTACTTGTTTTTACTTAAGGGGGATTTTATTTAAAATAGAGACTGTGATTCCTTTGTTTCAACTTTGAGATGTTTAAGATACATTATCATCATGTGTGCCTTGATACTTGTTTTTGGTAGTAAATTAATTTTTTTATATTATTTTCTTAATAAGGACACTAAATTATATATGATCTAAGAAACTCCTAAAATAATATATGTAGGGGCACCTGGGTGGCTCAGTGGATTGAGCATCTGACTTTTGATTTTGGCTCGGGTCATGATCCCAGGGTCGTGGGATCCAGTCCAATGTTGGGCTCTGCATTAAGTGTGCAACCTGCTTAAGATTGTCTCTTTCTCCCTCTGTCCCTGTCCCCCACTCACACTCACTCTTTCTCTCTCTCTAAAATAAAAAAATAAAATACATATATGTATTAGAATAAAGCAAGTAAAGGCTTATGTTAATGTCTAAAGTTGATGTCGTAAGGCCTTTCTGAAGTAAGTTATACCACAGCATAACCAAATAGTGATGAGGGAATGTTTCTTTTTATAAAAATATTTTAACTAATAAATGGAGAAGGAATGATAGAATTAGAATATTACTATTTTTCAACTCCCTAATAATATTGTAACAAGAGAAGTAACTGGACATTATATGCTGGCTGTTGGAACTATTCGTGCAAGTATTCATGTCAAAAAATTGATCCTATATCGTATCACATCTCTGTGTGTATGATTTACAGAAAAAACAGGGAACAGAGATACCACAAAAACAATTGGAAAAATTCAGACTTGGGAAATACCACAAGGCACATGATTCCATTTTAACAAGTGAATTGCAAGCAAAAATGAGAGAGAAAAGGAGAGACTGTAAATTGATGAAAAGAGATTTGAGACACTGACTCAGTGCAATTTATAGTTCATGTTCAAACCCTATTTCAAAGAAACCAACTATTAGAAAGCATTTAGGAGAGAATCAGGGAAATCTGAGCACTAATTAGATATTTGATGATATTAAGTTATTGTCATTTTTATATATGATAATGGTATTGTGGTCATTTAAAAAAGTGTTTAATTTTTTAGATACATACTTAAATACAAATGAAATAATATGATATACTTGTTTCACAATAACATGGGGGGTGGAGGGAGGGCATGAGTGGGGTTAGATGAAACCAAAATTGGCCATGAGTTGATAATTATTGAAGCTGGGTGAAGATCAGAGATTATATAAAGATTTGCAGTCAGTCTGTCAAGTAAAAGGTATTTTTTTATTTGTACTCTGCAACACAAACATAGGGAAAGCTATGAAGAAGTGGGTAGAGTCAATTGCTAAGATCATCAAGAGGAAGAAACAAGCTCAGGCAAATGGAATAAGCCATAATATTACCTTTGAGAGTCCACCTCCACCAATTGAATGGCATATTAGCAGACCAGGACAGTTTGAAACATTTGATCTTATGACACTTCATCCAATAGAAATTGCACGTCAGCTGACACTTTTGGAATCTGATCTCTACAGGTAAACAATTAATGTTCATTTGCTGCTCTGTTTTCAAGAATCTTAAACATACCTCTGTCTATTTTCAGAACATTTTGCAAATTATTTATGAATGCTTAAAAATGCCTCATGTCGGGGTGCCTGGGTGGCTCCGTCGGTTGAGCATCCGACTTCGGCTTAGGTCATGATCTCACGGTTCATGGGTTCGAGCCCCGCGTCAGGCTCTGTGCTGATGGCTCAGGGCCTGAAGCCTGCTTCGGATTCTGTGTCTACCTCTCTCTCTGCCCCTCCCCTGCTCACACTCTGTCTCTCTCTCAAAAATAAATAAAGATTAAAAGAAATTTTTTTTAAAAAATGCCTCATGTCTTCTTGTGGGCTTGGAGGAAAGCTCACAGCACAGTTTTTAACTACAATTTTTTTTCTATAGGTAAAAGTCTTATATTGCTGTTTAGGCCTAGAGTAGGTCCTAGAAATCCTTCACTAGAGTAGAGGTGGAGAGAAACTATGCAGCAGAATAGCAACACTTTCAAGGCAGTCACCAGCTTCTGCTCCTAATACTTTCTCAGATTGCTTTAGTTGGAGTTGGTTCAGCTAAATCAGTCAGTATGGACCGGTAGACTCTTAAAGGCAGCTGAGTAAATAGAATATTGAGTGAGACAAGCTTTATTTTCTTTTTTCAGGTTCTACATAATCAAAATTTTAATTTGGAGTTTGAGTTAGGTTTGCTAGGCAATTGAATAACAAAATTTTTAGAAGAATAAAGATTCCATTATTTTTTGAAAGGAGTCTTAAGTACTTCAGCTGTTTGAAGTCAGTATTAACTTTAGGGGCGTCTGGGTGGTTCAGTTGGTTAAACATCTGACTTCAGCTCAGGTTATGATCTCACGCACAGCTTGTGAGTTCGAGCCCCATGTTGGGCTCTGCTGTCAACACAGAGCCCACTTCAGATCCTCTGTCCTCCCTCTGCCCCTCTATTTAAGTTAAAAATTCATATTAACTTTAAAGAAAAGTTATTAAGTGTGATGATGACCCATGCTTAAAACTTCTGAACCACTTTCTTTCATTTGTGAAATTCATTAGAAATGTGCTTGGCTGTTTACTTTGATCTGTATCCCATCATCTGTCTTTACTTGTAAAACACTTCCTGCCATTACCCTGTATCCTTGCAGATCACCCATTCACAACCTAACCTTTACAGTTTCATGGTTTCATCACTTCCAATGTCATTCTCCACTCCAAATCAAAACACCTCTCGTGGTCATATTCCATATCTTGTTACCACTCCAAATCATTTTTATTTCAAAATTACTAATTCAAGCAGCTTCTAACTATAGTCTTCTCTCCTTTCAGCTTGCTTTTATCAGCTTCTTCCTCTACCATCTTTTTTTAAACCACTGTCCCTTTCCCATTACATTAGCCCTATTCTGTCTTCTTCCTAATTTAAGCTTTCTTCTTTCATTTACAACCCAGGCTCCTATGAAGAGTACAGGCCTTGCAGGTAACTGCCTCCTCCCCCAACTCTGTCAAAAAATGACCTCCCACCACTATCATTCCATCAAAAACTTTTCTGCATTTAGGAATCCCTTCCAAAATACAAATACCTTTAAGAAGTTATCCTGATTGGCAGCCATTTTTTTTTTAAAGGGAAAAGCAAGAATATACAAAATTGAGTGCTAATGGAGAATGTAGGAAGGCAGCAGAGATAAAAACTTTTCCTTCTTTAGAATTGGGCTTCTGGTTCGCCCTGGCCGTGCCATTCAGAATTTAGCACACACATCAGAAGTTGTCAACATCTGATTCAGAGTGTTGTGTTATATTTTAAGTAATTTGGAGTTCAGGTTGTTTTTTGCTTTTGTAAAGGTAGGAATGAGGGACTTGTTACATGAGATTAAAAAGCAAATAGTACTGTATCAAGTTTTTCCTCATAAAGTAACTGTTACATGAGTGGACATCAGAAACAAAACAAAAACACTTAGCTCTATGTGGACCTGCCTTCAGAACACAGAAAATAGATTTGTTAAGTGATATGTGTATTATGGATTAAGACTAACATGTAAAACGTTGACACTGAAAACTGAATTTCTGGTGAAATAATAGAACCACATAAGAAAACTTATTTTAAAAACTGTTAGCAAGTATCCATGTATACTTGAATCTACTGATTAAAAACCTTTTTTTAATTAATTAATAGCCACGTCTGTAGGACATTGATGGGTATGCCACTGGTCAATTTTTTAAATATGTAATCCTGACTGACTATACAATGATTTAATCTGCTTTTATGTCTGGTTTTTTAATGAAGTAATTCAGGTATTTAAAAAAATGTAGAAAATTACATAAGGAGGGCTCATGAACAACAAAAGCATTACAAAAATGAAATCCTTACACTAATTCCTCTCAATTCCATTCCTCTTCTTTCTCCCAATAACCACTACCCTTTATTTGGTGTTTATTGTTCTTATGTATGTCTTTATAATTTATATACATACACACATTGATCAACAGTATATAATATTGTTTTGCAGATTTAAAATAGTTTATACTTATGTATCATTCTGCAACATATTTTGCACTTAAATTGTTTCTGGTATTCAAGTTGATGAATATAGCTCTAGTTTGCTTATTCTAATTACTGTGTGATATTCCATTATATGAATGCTCCATAATTTATCTAGTCTCTTGATGATGAACCTCTAGGTTGTTTGTGATTTTTCACTCTTGGAAATAATGACTGCTTCACTGAATATTCTTACTCATGTTTTCTTATAACCTGGTGTATCTAGAATATATACCTAGATAGAATTGTGGGGTAATTGAATATGTATATCTTCAGTATTTTGAGAAATTGCTAAATTTATTTACAAGGTGATTGTTATAGTTTTCACTTGCACATTAGTGTTGGAAAGGTGCTGTTTTTTTCACATCTTTACCCATTTGGTATCATTAGACTTTTGTTAGTCTGACAGGAGTGAAATGGCATTTTGTTGTGGTTTAATGTTCTTCTCCCTGAATAAGAGATAAAATATTTTTTCATGTTTATGTGACTATTTGGGTCCAGTCCTCTGTGATTTAAACCTGTTTATATGTTTGTCCATCTATTTTTTGGGTTGTCTTTTCCTTACTAAGTTTTAGGAGATCTTTAAATAATTTTGATACTAATCATTTGTAAGTTAAGTTGGATTGATTTTTGGTTCCACAGGAAAGTCCAGCCTTCTGAACTTGTAGGGAGTGTGTGGACCAAAGAAGATAAAGAAATAAATTCTCCAAATTTATTAAAAATGATTCGCCATACCACAAATCTCACCCTCTGGTTTGAAAAGTGAGTGTTGACTTATTCTGTCTTATTACTTCTTAATAAGTATAATAGAAGTCATCTATAAGCTTAAATTCTGGCTAAAAATACATTTCTTCTTTTCTACATGAGGTGAGGAAATTGCATAATTGCATTTTAAGCCATGATTTTTTTTTTTTTTTTTTTTTTTGGTTAGGTGCATTGTGGAAGCAGAAAATTTTGAGGAACGGGTGGCAGTGCTAAGTAGAATTATAGAAATTCTGCAAGTTTTTCAAGATTTGAATAATTTCAATGGTGTATTGGAGATAGTCAGTGCAGTAAATTCAGTGTCAGTGTACAGACTAGACCATACTTTTGAGGTAAGTTTTAGGCTTAAATATTTTATCTTTTTTGGGGGGGAGATACAATTGATGTAAAAGACACTGGTTCTACCACCAGTAGTTTTGAATGAATCCTTTATAAATCATCTTATTCCCTTAAATATATCAGTATACACTGGTAAGCCTAGGATTCTTCAAGGAATGTGAGATTTGAGACTCTGTTTAATATGCTACTTAAATGTAATGAAGTTCCAAATGGATTTTTCCAGTGACACATTGATTGTTTCAAATAAATGACAAGCATTTTAAATATAAGTATACAAATTACTTCAATTACCTTTAGTTTAATGTATACAGTCAAAGAAAGAGGAACATGGAGAGAAGTCTTTCTAAAACTTAAAATTCGTTTTTTTTAATTATATATAAGAGTACACGTTTAGTGTTTGTTATAGAAAATTCAGAAGATACAGAAAGTATATGTTAAAAAACACATACTCTTGGATCCAGAAATAAAAGTGCCAGACTGTATGGTTAATGTACAAAGATGTAGTTTCTGCAGCGTTAATTATAGTAGCAGAAAACCACTAGTAGTAGTAGTACTACTAGTAGTAGAAACAACCTGTATGTCCATAAATAGAATGACTTGAATACATTGTTCTACACCAACAGTGTAGAATACTATTCAGCTATAGAAAAAAAGTGAGTAGGATCTGTGTATTGTATTAAAATAATATTTGTAATATTATAGGGGAAAAACTTTAGAACAATGAGTATAATGCGATTTCATTTTTATGTAACAAAACAGAGCAAACCCTAAACATGTTAATGGAATTGCATGAGCATTGAGAAGAGTATGGAAAGATACATACTCTTTTCTTAACATTGGTTCTTTTGGTCGGTTATGATTAGAGGGGAGTGGAAGGCAAACTGCTTTCATGTATGTATTTTTCTATTTGGGTGTTTGCATTTTATTTATTTGTATGAATTTTTCATATATGAAGGATATTAACAGTTGATTATTGCCAAATATTAATCTATTTAATAGATTAATAATTTTAATTCTGACTTTGAAAAACTCTAAAGTGTAATGTATTTATTTTGAGAGGTTTAAGTTTTAGTCTCTTAATATTAGGTATAGAACAATATTTATAAAATATGTCTAAAGCCGAAAGAATAAAAATACAAACAACACCTGTATACCTGGTATCCAATTTAAGAACTCCCAATTCCATCTCCTTTTTCATCAGTTCAGAGCCAATTACCATTCTGAATTTTGTTGCTTATTATTTTCCTATAGTTTTATTATTTGTATCTCTAAACAATGTACTATTTCATTTTGCATGTTTCTTAATTATATACGAATATAGTTTTTCAAATGCTTTTTTTATGCAACATTATCTTCCTAAAATTCATCCAGGTTGGGGCACCTGAGTGGCACAGTCATTTATGCATCCAACTCTTGATCTTGGCTCAGGTCAAGATCTCACGGTTCGTGAGATAGAGCCCCGCATCAGGCTCTGTGTTGATAGCGTGAAACCTGCTTGGGATTCTTTCTCTCCCTCTCTCTCTGCCCCTACCCTGCTCACGCTCTCTTTTTCTCTCTTTCCAAATAAATAAACTTAAAAAAAAAAATTCATCCAGGTTGTTTCTTGCTGCTATAGTTCATTCTTTTTCATAGCTGTATCATATTATAAGAATAAATTTACCAAACTTTATTTATTTATTCATTAGTTAATGGCCATTTGCATGTTTCCAGTGTGAGGCTATTATCAGTTATAGTGCCATGAACATTCTCTAAATAAATCCTAGTGCATGCATGCACAAATTTCTCTGTTATTTACCTAGAACTACTAGATGATAGGATATGGGTATCATTAGCTATACTAGAATATGCCAAATTGTTTTCCCAAGTAATTGTACCAGTTTATACTCCCACCAGAAATGTGTGAGTTCTGGTTGTTTTACATTCTCACCAGTACTGACATTGTCAGTCCTTTTCATTTTCTAGTCTTGTGGTTTTGGTTGATAAGCCCCTGATTTCTAATGAGTTTGAACCTCTTTTTAAACATTTATTGGTTCTTTGTATTTCTTCTTATGGAAATTTTTTGACTTTTTAATTGTTGAGTTTTTCTTTTGAATCTGTATGAGTTCTCTTATATACTGGAACTTAGCCTTTTGTCAGTTAGTGTGTGATAATATCTTTTTTTTTTTTTAATTTTTTTTTTAAAAAATTTTTTTTTCAACGTTTATTTATTTTTGGGACAGAGAGAGACAGAGCATGAACGGGCGAGGGGCAGAGAGAGAGGGAGACACAGAATCGGAAACAGGCTCCAGGCTCTGAGCCATCAGCCCAGAGCCCGACGCGGGGCTCGAACTCACAACCGTGAGATCATGACCTGGTTGAAGTCGGACGCTTAACCGACTGCGCCACCCAGGCGCCCCGTGTGATAATATCTCTTGTCAGATCTTCCCTTTTCACCTTTTTTTAAATGTCTTTTGATGAACAAAAGTTCTTAATGTAGTCAAATTTATTTATTTTGTCTTTTATAATTTGTGCTTTTGGGTGTCTTGTTTAATTGATCTTCCTCTAAGATGTTAATGTTTTGTCTTTCACATTAAGTCCTTAATCTAGCTGAAGATAAGTTTTTCTTACATTTTTTAAAATGTTTATTTATTTTGGGGAGGGGGAGAGAGAGAGAGAGAGAGAGAGAGAGAGAGAGCCTGAGTGGGGGAGGGGAAGAGATAGAGGGAGACATAGAAGCAAGCTCCAGGCTCTGAGCTGTCAGCATAGAGCCCCTTGTGGGGCTCAAACCCACCAGCAGCGAGATCATGACCTGAGCCAAAGTTGGACGCCTAACTGACTGAGCCACCCAGGTACGCCATAGCTGGAAATAAGTTTTCAGTATGGAGTGTGGTTGAAGTTAAATTTCATGTTTTGTTCCATATGTCTGGCTAGCCAGTTGCTTCCATACGTTTATTGACAGTTTGATGGGAGTTGCATTGGTTATATAAATTGCAGTTGGTTCAATTGATGAAGAACTGACAATTTTACAGTGAGTTTTCCAAACCATGATCATGTGTATCTCTCCATTTATTTATTCATTTAATAAAGTTTTATGGTTTTCTTCATGAAGATCTCATACCTTTTTGTTAGATTTATATTAGAATATTTTTTAATATCTTGTTTTCTTTATTGATGGTATCTAAAAATGCAATTGATTTTTGCCTATTAGTTTTATATCGAGAAACTTTGCTAAATTCTCTGATGAATACTCTATATGTAGATTTATTTCTTCACAGACAGTTATTTCCTCTGTGAATACTGACAATTTTTCTTTTCATTTTCTAGAACTTTATTTTTTTTGTTCATGCTAGTTAGGACTTCTGTATAGTACTGAATAAAAGTTAACAATGCAGTCACCTTTGCTTTTTCCTTAAGTTAAAGGAAATGCATTGAATAGTTTCTGTCAAGTATAAAGTTTGCTGTGTGTGTGTGTGTGTGTGTGTGTACTTACAAGGTTAAAAATAAAGTAATTAATTTGTAACAAATGTAATAATGAAATATAAAAGAAATGACTCTGCTTACTTGCTTTACTAAATTTTCATCCAATTCTTCTCTCCCTCCCACACCCTTCTCCTCCTTAGCAAAATCTTACCCTTAACCCCAAAAGACCTTTCAGTATAAAGTACAGAAATATTTGAATGCTTTGGGACTATATTTCTCTCCTATAGCTATAACTTGAAACTCTGGCTAATCAGAAATATAACTAATAAGGTCTTGGGAAGAATTTTTTATTGCTTAATCATCTAATTTACATCAAAAAAACTGAAAAGTTTTATATTTATAGATAAATCATTTCAGGCAAGTACAGAAAGAAATACTACACATCCTTAATTTAAAAAGTTATTTTTCAGATATTTGCAGAATTTTATAAAATTCCAAACTCTGTGTTCATAAAATATGATTGAATTGTAAAAAACAAATTATATTCACTTCATATATTTTAAAGGCATTGCAGGAAAGAAAAAGGAGAATTTTGGATGAAGCTGTGGAATTAAGTCAAGATCACTTTAAAAAATACCTAGTAAAACTTAAGTCAATCAATCCACCTTGTGTGCCTTTTTTTGGTAAGTTACTAAATATAGATTTATGCTTACATTTTAGGTACAGTTTTTTGTAGCCAAGAGATACCAGCCTTTAAAGGCAGATTGTCCCAATTTTTATATTTGAGCATATCTCAGGTAGTAGCTGTTCATATTGATAAATAAAACTTAAAGTCTCTACTTCCCTGTCTTTAACATAAGGTTATAAAAATTATCTCATAGAGTTGTTGTAAGGAGCTCTGTAGAGTCTTTCTATAGAAGCACTAATCCCATTCAATAGGGCTCCATCTTCATGATTTAAGCATTTCCTGAAGACCCCATCTCCTAATACTATCACATTGGGCATTAGGATTTCAACATAGGAATTTTGAACAAACATGTATGCCTGTGTATACACACACATACACAACCAGTTATGTTAACCAAAAACATCTCTAGCCAATCCCAAATATCCCCTATAGGACAAAATTGTCCCCCCCATTGAGAGCTACTGATTTAAATGAACCCATAATTATGTATGAAAAAGGAGCTAAAAACTTTCTTACTATCCCAGAGTGAGGAATAATTCTTTTTCTATCTAAATTATGGGCTTTGGGAAAACAGAGGATTAGTTTATAAATCTGTAGCCTTATCACCAGAATTGGCTTAAAATTTATTTATTGATCATTATTTAAGATCATTGGCATTAAATATTTATAATCAAATATTAAAATGGTTAGAACATATATAACACTTATAATTTAGACTTGGTGAGTGAATCCTTTTATTTTAAGCTATTAGTCTAAGAAAGAAATTAAGCCTTTTCTAAACTCTGATTTTCTTTTTATTTTTAATTCTTCCCATGTTAAAAAAATTCCTAATGTAAAATTGATTAATACGGCTATCAGAGACTTAACATTTTAGGGGTAGAATTGCTGGATTATAGGATGTCTTTCAACTTTATTAGAACAGTTGTTTTTTCAAATGGTTGATTAAGTAACAAATTTTATAACTTCAAATACTTTTTTTTACTAGGAATATATTTAACAAATATTCTGAAAACTGAAGAAGGGAATAATGATTTTTTAAAAAAGAAAGGGAAAGATTTAATCAATTTCAGTAAGAGGAGGAAAGTAGCTGAAATTACTGGAGAAATTCAGCAGTATCAGAATCAACCTTACTGTTTACGGATAGAACCAGAAATGAGGGTAAATATTTTCTTTGCTTATCCTTAAAAGAGAACATAATAAATCCTCTGCAATCTGTAAGAAATATCATAACCACGCGTTATGCCACCTATTTTACTATAAAAATAATATAGTAAGTTAATAATTAATAGATAGAAGTAAATATTAGATGTTCTGTGCTAACAATATGCAGTAATTATTATTAGGTACTGGAGGCCTGGCTGGCTCAGTTGGTAGAGCATGTGGCTTTTGATCTCAGGGTTGTAAGTTCGAGCCCCATAGTTGGGTGTAGAAATTACTTAAAAATAAAATCTTAAAAATACATATATTAGATAGTTTCTCAGAGTATTGCTTCTTTGTGCAATTGTTTCAAATAATACGTTCAAAAAATGAATGACGAAATGGAATGTAACTCTGATGTCCATGTAGTAAAAAGAAAGTCCGCTACTAGTGCTATCATTGATTGATAGCCATTTTAGATATTTTACATGTGCCAACGTAACATTAAGTAATTAATTTCTTCATAAGAACGCTGGGTTTAAAATAGGGGAAGAGGTTGGTTGTATGTATGCATAGCAAAAAATTATTTTTTTTTAACATTCTACCAATTGATATTCTATTTTGAGCAGTGGTTCATAACATTGATTCTGTAGTACTATAAGATGTGGGATAGTGTCTAAATCATAGTAAATTATGATACTATGTTTATGTTAAATGAATTTTATTGTGTTACACTTATTTGAAATTCAGAACAAATAATAGCTATTGGAATAAGTTCACCTGTCACATTAAAAATTGTGTTAAACTTTCAGACTTAATCTGCAGGTTAGGCAATATTAAGTGAAAATGGCCACCATGACTCCCACCCTCCTAAATTATAAGATGGTAACTATTCTTTGTTCTGAGTTCAAAACAAAATACCCTAGTCCTAAGAAAGAATGACCTAGGGTACGCCATTATGAAAACATAGACAGATACCTGCTGTAAAGAAAATGTTGCTGGTGGTCCCATATTTCATTCTCTTCCCTCAACATTAGGCCAGCCCTCTGTGATGTGCAACTTCATAGGTCTAAAGAAATATGTTCTTGAAGCCCAGATTAGAGTTTATAATACATTTTCCCAGAGAAATAATGTTAAATTGTAGTTGGGTATATTTCAAATAGAACTTTTAACATTCATATCTCAGTAACTCCTAATAGTTTTTTGTGATCTGGTCTAGACTTCCTACCATCATTTATAGCATTCTTCTTGGGGATGTGGGAGCAAAGAATGCTTTCTTTATGATTGAGTCAAAATAAATTTAAACATAGACAAAGTAGCTATTCACTTTTCAAGCCATAGTTAAGTGGTGTTTAAAAATAGAGCAAAGGGTGAGAAAATCAAGAATACTGCTATTATAACTTTATTAAAGTCTTTAAATTACTGTTGGTTCATATGATTTAATTTGGCTAACCTGAATAGAAGAACAAGTTGATTCAATATTGTTAGAATAATATAATTTTCTTGACATTGGCAGAAAGCCTGAAAAATGGAGAATTTTATATCAGAAATTCTAAAGCTCATTTTGCGTACCCTTAAAGTTAAAAACAATACTTATTTTTACATATGCTTCTAAACCACTTCAAAATTAAATAAAGTTAAATCTAATGATTTGCTTCTAAGGAATTTTTCTGAGGAAATCATCAGAAATGTACAGAAAACTATGCACAAGAAGTTAATAATAATACTAATTATTGTAATAACAAAGAATTAGACAGCACTGTTGTGGATAACTGCCTATGTGGAGATAAGTGAAATATATTTTGGAACATCCATATGATTAAATACACCAGAGCTAAAATTTGTGTTTTATAAATAAGCCACCAATAACTGTGGTGTGGTCCCAATTTTGCAAAATAACCCCCCAAAACTAATATATGTATATATGCATATATTCACACAGTAAAAACATTGGAACTATATTCTATTAGTAAAATATTAACAGATCTCTGGTTAGTGAGATTGCTATTTATATTCCTTTTTGCCCTTTGCTAAATCATCTAAATTTCCTACCTAAAAACTTAAATTTAAGCTTAGAAAATATTTTTCCTTAAAGACAAGAAAAGTTATTTTACTAGAGGTTAGCACAGATAAGTTTATAGTTATTCTTGAAATTACTTTTGAATTTGAATAGAACTTAATCCAACTTATCTTTTTTTTTTCTCCCCAACTATCAAAAGTTTCATTGTGGGCACCTGGCTGGCTCAACATGCAACTCTTATTCTTGGAGGTGTGAGTTTGAGCCCCATATTGGGTGCAGAGATTACTTAAAATCTTTCTTTAAAAAAAGTTTTATTTTTAATTTTAACTATAATTCTGTTCTAAATACTTTTATTTTATTTTATTATTTAAAAAAAAATTTTAATGTTTATATCTGAGAGAGAGAGAGAGACAGTGCAAGTCGGAGAGGGGCAGAGAGAGGGAGACAGAATCTGAAGCAAACTCCAGGCTCTGTGCTGTCAGCACAGAGCCCGACGCAGGGCTCCAACTCAGGAGCCATGAAATCATGACCTGAGCTGAAGTCAAATGCTTACCTGACTGAGCTGCCCAGGTGCCCTTACATACTTTTATTTTGGAGAGAGAAAATGAGTGTGAGCGGGGGAGAGGCACAGAGTGGGAGAAACAGAGAAAGAGAGAGAGAATCCCAAGCAGGCTTCATGCTCAGTGCAGAGACCCTTGTGGTTCAGGGCTCCATCCCACAACCCTGGGATCATGACCTGGCTGGAATCAAGAGTCAGACATTCAACTGACTGAGCCACCCAGGAGTCCCCTAAACACTTTTGATAGCTTATTGGTGATAATCATCTTGTTGTTATACTGAATAGAAGTAATGTTAACTGAGGGATACTGAGCCATTAAGATGGTAATAAATGAAAATCTGTTCATCTTTATAGAAAATGAAGACTAGAATATACAGCTCCCATAGAAATTATACAATTTTATTTGCAAGGAGGGAGATTGAAACAATCTTGTGAACTCTAAGACATGATCCCTTAGTATGTTGATAATTTTTTTTTTGTTTTAAACTGGTGAAATGCATATTCCAAAAAGATCTAAAACATACTTACAGAAATTTGTTTAATTCCAGAGATTCTTTGAAAACCTTAACCCCATGGGAAGTGCTTCTGAAAAGGAGTTTACAGATTATTTGTTCAATAAGTCACTAGAAATTGAACCCCGAAACTGCAAACAGCCACCTCGATTTGTAAGTTCATTACAATTCTGTAAAAATTGTGGTTTTTAAAATTTTTTTTGGAAAAATTGTTTTTTTACAACAGTTTTCAATATTTAATATAACATTACCATTAAAATTCTAATTTACTTGAATAACTATTTTTCAGTCTTTTGTTTTACACTACTATACTATTTCTAAAGTTATATATATTGTGGGGGGGCAATGTTATTAGCCTTTTGATGAAGTCTGGTTTATCATTTATCTTAGTAGGACTTATTTATCTGTCAGCTTTTAATCCTTCATAGTATAAGGGGGAAAGTTGTGAGAAAGTGAAAACCTAAAATGATAGGTAAGCTGAATGGAACAGGAAATGAAAAGACCTGGGAAAAGGAGTGAGCAAGTGTATCCCGGTTTTTCTGGCTTAACCATGACTCCTGTCGTTAGAGCACCATAGTCCGTTGTTGCCAGTGGAACGAACTTCGTGCTAAAAGTTGCTGCTACAGTTCCTAGTTATTCCTGGGTTTATAGTGGCAACAGAAGTAGTGGAAGACCAATTCTAAGTAGTTGAACTGGAAGCAAAATGTGGGAGAAAGCAAAATCATTTATAACACACCTACTTTAGGCCAAGAAGTAAGCATGGTAGTTTCATGTTATCTCCTCTTGACAGCAATTGTAAACATAGATCTTATTCTCATTTTACAAATCTCAAAACTGAGGCTCAAAGAAGTTAAATAACTTTTTCAAGGCTGCAAAGCTAGATATTGGCACAGTTGAGATTTTAATTGAAGTTACTGGAATCTGAGTTACATGTTTTTTTATTAGGTTACCACTGTGAGAGTTTAAAAAGAGGGGTGGAAGTTGAGGGTAGGAGACAATGATAGCATTTTTGCCAAAGACTTTAAAGTGCCATCATAGAGGTTGGCGATTTACTGTTAGGAAGAAAAAAAAAAGACCTTTTTTTTTCCTGATGCACCTAACATATATTGCATATATTGTGCCTACAGTAAATATGTGTAAAATTGATATCAATGAATTGAAGAATTGAATTGTTTGGGGAGCAACAAGTTTTCACACAGATTTTCAACATTTTTATTTCTGCAGTATGAAGAGAGGTTTACTTGTATTCAAGTCCATCTTAAAATTAAGGCAATCAAATTCTGAAGTGTTCTACTAGAATGTTACAGGGTGTTTTGCAGATTGGGATTTGATTGTAGTGTCTTAACTATATGATAAGAATTAATAAGGTTGTGCTAAGCCTTAAAAATAAAGTATATGCAAATTAGTAATGGTAGTTATTTTGCTTTTCCTAGCCTAGGAAATCAACTTTCTCTTTAAAATCTCCTGGAATAAGGCCTAATACAGGCCGACATGGCTCTACCTCAGGCACTTTACGAGGTCATCCAACACCATTAGAAAGAGAACCATATAAGATAAGCTTTAGTCGGATTGCTGAAACTGATCTTGAATCAACTGTGTCAGCACCAACCTCTCCAAATACGCCATCTACTCCACCGGTATCTGCTTCTTCAGACCTTAGTGTGTTTTTAGATGTGGATCTCAACAGTTCCTGTGGTATGTATTTGATAAAACCATTTGTTAAAAAAGGAATCTTATGTTTCAGATAATTCTTCTCATCATTTTAATTAGGGAACTTTAGAATCCTTTGCACACTATATTAGTGTGGAAAGTGGCATTTAAATGTGAAAATAATGATTAACACAAGGGACTAAAGCATCATTTGTGTATTGTTTATGCATTTATTTTCTAATTTATTCATTAAACAAATACTTATTTAGTACCTTTTGGGCCCCACTACTACTCTAAAGGGAGCAATAGACAGTAAGAAAACAAGAGATAAGTTTTGTGAAAGAAGTTTAAAAAGAGTCTGTGCTAGAGAGAGAACTACTCATGCTAAGAAAGGAAAAACATCCAACCTACAAAGGTAACTATGCAGGTTCATTTCTTTTAAAATATGGCAATAGAGGATGATAAAATTCTGTACTCTGTCTGTTACTACATTTGTTACTTTATGCAAACATATTTTTAAAGTAAAACCATAAATTTTACCTCTCTTTTCAAATTAACTTTTCTCATTCCAATAGGCAGCAATAGCATCTTTGCTCCAGTCCTCTTGCCACATTCAAGTAAGTGAGTTGATTCTACTGAAGTGACTGTACAGATAATAATCGAGTTGACTAAATTTGTATATGGGTATTTGGGTTTTGGCAACATTAAAATTTTTTTAAGAAATGAATAAAATTCTTATAAATAAGTGTAATTATTTGCTTAAAACTCAGAATTTTGGAGGCACTTGAGTGGCTCAGTCAGTTAAGCGTCCAGTTTTGGGTCAGGTCATGATCTCACAGTTCACAAATTCGAGCCTCACATTGGGCTGTCAGCATAGAGCCCGCTTCAGATCCTCTGTCCCTTCTCTCTCTGCCTCTCTCCTGTTTGTGCTCTCTCTCTCTCAAAAATAAATAAAATGTTAAAAAAAAATTTTTTAATAAAAAAATCTCAGAATTTTGAAGGCATTTTCCCATTGTCCTCTTGGTTTCGTGCTTGCTTTTTAGAAGTACAATGTCATTCACTCATAAATTATTCATGCATAGTTTTAATTTTTATTTATATTTTTAAGTTTATTTTGAGAAGGAGGAGAAGGGGGAAGGCCAGAGGGAGGGAGAGAAAAAAAATCCCAAGCAGGCTCTACACTGCCAGCACAGAGCCTAATGTGCAGCTCAGACTCACAAACCATAAGATCATGACCTGAGCCAAAATCAGTAACTGAGTGAGCCACCCAGGCACCGCTCATGCACAGTTTTTACATGCCTATGTGCAGGCACTATTCTAGGGTGCAAGAGATAGAACACTGAACAAAATAAATAGAAATTCTCTGTCAGTGACCCTATAGTTTTAGTCCTTTTTTTTTTAAACTAGAGTATACTTGCGGTAGCAAAGGGACCCCAAAATACAGTGCCTTAAATGGAATGGAAATCTGTTTCTCACAATTGCAGGCCAAGTAGACAACTCTGCTCCACAAGCTAGCAAGGCAATTCAGGATTCTCAAAGTGGGGCTTCCATCTTTGAGTTTTGACCAACTGGTTCATTTTCCAGCCAGCAGGAAGGTGAAGGTCAAGGAGTTTTGTTAGAAAAACGTGATCTGGGAGTTGTTCTCTCACATTACTCTGCTTTCTTCCCAAAATTTAGTTACACAGACATTCCTAGCTACAAGGGAGGCTAAGAGATGTTGTCTGTAACTGGGAAGCCTTTTGTCTTGCTAAAATACATAGGATCCTATTACTGAAAGGAAGAAAAGGAAAGGTGCACTGGGGGACAGTTAGCAGTGTTTACCACAATATATTCAAGAAACTTCTAGGATCTTCTGTTTTTATTTCTAATGTTCTACACATATACAATGATCTGCTTTGATATGGGTCATTTTTTTCTTTAATTTTACTGTCTACTTATTAAGCCCTTTAAATTTAGAGATTCATGTCTTTGATGTCTATAAAATGTTCCTTGTATCATTGCTAATAATTTCCTCTCAAACACATTCTCTGACTTCCTTTTTCGAGCTCCTTTTCCATATTGTACATCCTAGATTGAGCCTCCAACTTTATTTTGTCTCCTATTGTCCATATCTTTGTTTTCTTGTTGTGTTTTTCACAAGATTTCCTCATTTCATCTTCCAACTCTTCTATTTTTTTTCATCTACAATGATTTTGAATTTCCAAGAAATTCTTTCTAGTTACCTCTGATCATGCCAATTTTATGTCACCCTGTTGTCCTGGTTTTGTGGATTCACTGTCTTATCTCCTGTAGGATTTGGTGTTTTTTGGAAAAAATTTTTGCTTTGTTTCTTATATTATTTCCTTTCTGAGTTCCTTCTATTAGTTGTAGTCTCTTGTCTTTCATATTAGAGGTTTTCTTTTCTTGTTTGGTATCCTTAGCTTTTCATATGTTAGAGTGAGGCAAGATAAAGTGATGGGAAATACTATATCCATGGGCAAAGCTTGTTGACTTCTAGGTTTCACTGTGAATAGAGTGATGAGAAATTTTTACTTAGGAAATCCCCAAATGTCAGAATCTGTGAGGCCTCTTCTCTAGGAATGTTTAGTTTTTCCAAAGAAAGATCTTCAAGTCTTCTGCCTGAGTGGTCTCAGCATTTAATATAAAATCTGTGTTATCAGCACAGTCCAATGTTTAGATTCACCAGAAAATAAAATCCCCAATCTCCTATCGAGTTTTAATTGTTCTTTACATAGATTTAATCAAGTTTTTTGTTTTCATGTCCATGCCTTCCATTATACCAAGTGCCTTTAAGTCCTGATCCCTCCTTTAATTCTGTGGACACATTAACTGTTGTTTGACAGTATCACTAACTATAGACATTTGGGTTTCATCTTCCTCCATTTGTCTCCTTCATGTACATTGTAGTCCACCTTCATGTACTGAAACTTCAAGATTCAGTTGTTTCTTGGCTTCAGTGAAGTTTGTATGTTTCTTTTTTTCCTTGTTGTTCTGTGGTGGAAATGTTTTTACTATGTATATTTGTTTCTTCTAGTGCTGCTATAACAAAGTACCACAGACTGAGTGACTTAAAAGAACACAGTTCTAGAGAATATAAGTCCAAAAATCAAGGTGTTGACAGGGCCTTGCTCCCTCTGAAACCTTTGAGAATCTTTCCTTGCCTCTTCTAGCTTCTGGTATTTGCTAATTATCCTTGGCATCCTTTGGTGTATAGGTGCATCACTTCAGTCCCTGCCTCTGTTGTCACATGGCCATCTTCTCCCTGTTTGTTTCTTTGTCCCTACTCCTCTTCTTATAAAGACACCAATCATACTGGTTAGGGCCCACTTTGATCCTAACTTGATTACATAGCTGTGAAGACCCCATTTCTAAATAAGGTCATATTCACAGGTACTGAGGGTTAGGACTTCAGCATATCTTTTGAGGGGACACAATTCAACCCATAACACCATGCCATTTTAGAACCAGCAGTTCTAGACATTATTTTGGATGGCAATAAAATATGCTTTCTATATGATAAAGAAAATTTCATCTTGAAATTTAATGGAGGATGTTAAGAATAGCTGCATAAAATTCTGACTCCCTAAAACAAATCCTGAAAGAAAGAACATTGTACATATGAAAAGTGCTCACATACAGTGAGTAAAACAGCAAGACTCCATTAACAGTGGACATGAATAGACAGTTCACATGAAAGTAGGAGCAAGCCTATGTTAAAAGGTACTCTCATATGTTATTTATCCCTTGTAAATTGGTGTATTAGTATGACCCTTTTGGAAAGAAATCTGTAAACAATATGTCAAACCATAAAAATGTTCATACCCTTTGGCTTACTCATGCAATTAGGGAATTGAGTACTTTGTAACAGCTACCCTGGTAGATGCTACAGATTCAGTGGCAAACCAGAAAGATCAAGTTTCTGCCTTCATTAATACAAAATACCAACTTTGGGAAGAAGTCACATACATGATCACATTGTTCCTCCCACTCTCTTGGTTCTTCTATTTTACTTTCAGCTCACTAGTCTGTCTTGCTTGTTTCTCTTCATATTTCCAGTCAGCAAAGATTGGAAGGTTACAAGATTCAGTCCCTGGACCTCTTCTCACTCACTTGTTTGGCCCATTCAGTCTTATATTATCTCTATATTGATAATTCCCCATTTTTTTTTAATCTACCTGGAACCACTTGACTTTTTGACTCATACACTCAGTGACCTTTGACATCTCTATTTGGACATTGAATAAGAATCTCAAACTTCTCCAAAACTGAACTTGTTTTCATCCCCTGCAAAGTAGTTCTTCCCATAGCCCTTTATCCCAGCTTTAACTGTATCTAATTGTGTAGGCCAAAAATATTAGAGTTATCTTTTATTTCTCTTTCTCATACCCCCAATGTGATTCATCAATAAGTCTTGTTTACCCTCAGAATATATCCAGAATGTAACTGTTTCTCACCATCTCTACTGCTGTCACCTTGATCCAAGCCACCACTGTAGTAGCATTTTAACTTCCCACCTTCCCCACAGTCTGTTTTCAATATAGCAGCCAGGTCCTTTTAGAATGTAAGTTAGACTTGTCTCATAGCCCCCCGTGGCTTTCCATCTCAAAGTAAATGCCAAAGTTCTTTCAAAGGGCCCAGAACGTCCTATGCATTTTAGCCTCTTTCGATATATCAGACTTCACCACCTACTGTTTTCTCCCATCACTCACTCTGCTCCAGCTACTCTGCCTGATGCACACAATAGATGCATCCCCACATTAGGACTTCTGCCTTTGCCATTCCCTCTGCTTAGAATGCTCTTTACCCAGTTGGCCTCATGGCAGGCTCCCTTGCCTCCTTCAGGCTTTTGTCCAGTGTTACCTGAGTGAGGCCTTCCCTAGTCACCCTATTTAAAATTGCTCCCCTCCTATCTTTTCCTATCTTCCTTCCCTACCTAATATATCTTCTTCTAATTTATGACCATAATACTTTTACTTATTTACCATGTCCACTTTCTCTCCCCAATGCAGAATATAAGCTCTGTAAAGACATGAATTTTTGCCTGTTGTGGTTCACTACTATATTGCCATAGTGCCTAGAACAGCGCCTGGCACTATAGCAGGTGCACAAGTATTTGTTGAATAAATGGATGGACGGATGGCAAAAAAAAATTGGAAGTAACTTACATAGCTAACTAATATTACAGAAATTGTTTAGTAAATTATCCTACATTCTAGTTTTAAACACTAAAGCTATTTAAAATGCTCACAAACACTAATCTTGTAGGGAAGTGGGGTTTTTTTTATCGTTTTTAAATTTTTTGAGATAGAGGTAGAGCAAGCTCATGAGTGGGGGAGGGGCAGAGAGAAAGGGAGACACAGAATCTGAGCAGGCTCCAGGCTCTGAGCTGTCAGTACAGAGCCAGGCATGGAGCTTGAACTCATAACCTGTGAGATCATGACCTGAGCCGAAGTCCAAGATTTAACCAACTGAGCCACCCAGGTGCCCCAAGGAAGTGTTCTTGATAGAAAAATAAAATTGTGTTGATGCTTCAGCAAGGATTGTTGACTGCCTGCTATGGAGAAGTATAACATAGTGGTTTTGTGGTCTGACTGTAGAGTCAGACCTATATTCAGAAGCTCTCACAGCTTTTCTACCATCATTTAGATATTTTCCACTTCCATGAGTGTGTGTTTCTGTAAGGAAGGGAAGACCCACTTAAGTCTGACTTAAACAGTAAAAAAACATTCTGATTCACATAACTGGAAGTCTAGAGGAAAGCTACTTTAAGATTTGTTGAATCAGTGGCTGAGTGATGTTATCAAAGACCAGGTTTCAACTCTTCATTGTTTTGGCTAAATTACCAGCTTTATCTAAGACTGTTTTTCTTCAGGGTCATAAGAGTGGTAGCGGGAGCATAACAGTTTGTGTGCTTTGCTTCTTTATTCCATCAGGTAAGAAGAAAAGAGAGGTACAGAAAAGAGAGACAGACTGGCAGAGTACTTTTCCAGAAGGGCAAGGAACTTTGTTTTCAGTAGCTGCTAGCACATCTTCCAAATGTAAACTAGGTAACATGCCTTCAGCTAAACCAGTCACTGTGGCTGAAGGATTGGATTACTCTATTGATTTGGTCTAATCAGGCCCCATCTCCAGACTTAAGGGATAAGGTCAGCTTTCCCTGAAGCACAGGACTACATGTATAAAAGGAAGGTAGATTAGAAATCTGATCATGTTAAAAGAGTGAGTCCTGTGCCCCCTTCTTTGTTTTCCTTTTTACTTTTAAAAACATATTTATTATTGGGGCGGCTGGCTGGCTCAGTCATTAGAGCATGCAGCTCATGATCTTGGGTCATGGTTTCAAGCCCCATGTTGGGCACAGAGCTTACTTTAAAAAAGTATTTATTGGGGCGCCTGGGTGGCGCAGTCGGTTGAGCGTCCGACTTCAGCCAGGTCACGATCTCGCGGTCCGTGAGTTCGAGCCCCGCGTCGGGCTCTGGGCTGATGGCTCGGAACCTGGAGCCTGTTTCCGATTCTGTGTCTCCCTCTCTCTCTGCCCCTCCCCCGTTCATGCTCTGTCTCTCTCTGTCCCCAAAATAAATAAACGTTGAAAAAAAAAAAAATTTTAAAAAAGTATTTATTATGGAAGTATAGTTGACATGCAGTATTATATTAGTTTCAGATATTCAACATAGTGATTTGACAGTTCTCTATATTGCTCCATGTTCACCATAAGTGTTGTTATAATATTGACTATATTCCCTATGCTGTTTTTTTCATCTCTTGGACTTATTTATGTTATAACTGGAAGTTTGTGCCTCTTAATCCCTTTCACCTATTTTGTCCATTCCCTTACCCTCCTCCCCTCTGGCAGCCACCAGTCTGTTCTTTGTGTTTATGAGTCTGTTTCTGGCTTTTTTTTTTCCAGAACTCACATAAAAGTGAAATCATATAGTATTTGCTTTTTCTTTGTCTGACTTATCACTTAGCATACCCTCTTGGTCCATCCATATTGTCACAAATGGCAAGATCTCATTCTTTTTTGTGGCTGAGTAATATTCCAGTGTGTGTGTGTGTGTGTGTGTGTGTGTGTGTGTGTGTGTGTGCGCGCACATGCACCCCATATCTTCTTTATCCATTCATCTACTTTTTAAAATGTTTATTCATTTTTGAGAGAGACAGAGCATGAGTGGGGGAGGGGCAGAGAGAGGGAGACACAAAATCCAAAGCAGGCTCCAGGCTCTGAGCTGTCAGCACAGAGCCCCACGCATGGCTTGAATCCATGAACTGTGAGATCATGACCTGAGCCAAAGTTGGACGCCCAACCAACTGAGCCACCCAGGCGTCCCTATCCATTCATCTATTGATGGATACTTGAGTTGCTTCTATATATTGGTTATTGTAAATAATGCTTCACTGAACACAGGGGTACATATATCTTTTTCAATTAGTGTTTTTGTTTTCTTAGGGTAAATGCTCAGTAGCGGAATTACTGGATCATATGGTATTTCTATTTTTAATGTTTTGAGGAAACTCCATACTGTTTTCCATGGTGGATGCATCAGTTTACATTCCCACCAACAGTGCACAAGGATTCCCTTTTCTCCACATCCTCACCAACACTTGTTATTTCTCTGATTGGAGTTGGGTGCACTAGGCCAAATTGGCCAACTAAACCACATGAGATAGACTCACTATCACCAAGAGTAGTTTGCATCCAAAGACAGGGCAAAGGATGTTGGGCAGGCCAAAGGAATATATCCACAGCACATAGTGCTCTGCCTAACATCCCACAGCATCTGCCAAGACCCCATAGGCATACTTTTTCCACTACTGACACCCTGAGGTAACAAGACCCATGAGGTGACTGCAGAGTCACATGATCAGGTCAGCAGTTTTTTACGTGGAGTAATGAGATTGACATCTTTACTTGGATATTGCATAAGCAGTTCACACACAATGTGTTTAAAATTAAACTCGTCAATTTTCCCAACTAGTTCCTGTGAACTCAATCTTAGTATAATGATAAATGAGACATGGTCACTGCTTTTATAACAACTGTTTATGGAGAGAGATCAAATAGACTTGGTCCTTAACTATAGGCATTTTTGTCATATGAAAAACAAAAGAAATAAATGAAAATAGTACTTTTTTAATGTTTGTTTATTTTGAGAGAGAGAGAGAGTGGAGGAGGGGCAGAGAGAGAGGGGGAGAGGGAATCCCAAGCAGGCTCCACACTGTCAGTGCAGAGCCTGATGCGGGGCTCAATCTCACATACCGTGAGATCATGACTTGAGCCAAAAATCAAGAGTCAGACACTTAACCGACTGAGCTGCCCTGGTGCCCCAGAAAACAGTTCATACTCTATGTCTATTTGGCATAGAATTTTCTCCTGAATACTTTATCATCTTGTAAATTCTCTTTAATGTGGTTATATAACATGTCCTTTATCAGTGAGAAACTTAATAAAGAGAAAGGGTTATTTGATACAACCTTACCTTTTGCTCTCCTATTTGGAGGTTTTATTACCTGTGTAGAAATGTATCTGATACTAGCTGCTTCAGAATTATGTATGATTATGTATGCTCTTTCTCTGGAAGTTACTACAGTATATACAAATACGTTTGTTTGTTTTAGATTTTAAAAAGCCTTTTGAGATACAGAATCTCATTATTAATTTTAATTAAATTGTATGTCTTCATGTAGCCATGGTACCTGCCATATATCAAGCACTACCACTGTACTAGTGCTTAGGGATACAAAAATAAATACACACTACCCTCAAAAAGCTTACGGTTTTTAGTGGAGAGGATAGGTAAACCAACCATCAGCTACAATACATTCTGACATTTGCTGTAGCAGAGTTGATCACGTATTGAAATAAAGTCTTGTCTTATGATTGCACTGTGAATTGTGGTTAAACTAATCTTTTTTACCCCTAGAGTCTTTCTTCAGTTCATGTGGTAGTTTACATAAACTAAATGAAGAGCCACTGATTCCTCCTCCACTTCCTCCTCGAAAAAAGTTTGATCATGATGCTTCAAATTCCAAGGTAGTCAACAGGACTTAGGTTTGCCTTAACTTACTCAACTTATTCAAAGTTGTGAATCTTCAGAACAGTGCTTGTTCTTATAAGAAGTCTGTCGATTATAAGTTGGCTACCCTTTAAGGTTTTAAAACACTTTGGTTTTATTTGAAAAATACTTTAAATAATTGCTTAATTCTTGGAATATTTTTTTCTAAAAAGAGGCTGGGCAGATTCACATATACTTAGAAGTATGTTTTCTTTCTGGTAGAAATGGAAAAAACTTTAGTATTCAAAGCATTCTTGAAACTTTAAACCAGCACTTCTCCAACTTTACTGCTTCAGAATCACCTGGGAGGCTTGTTAAAACCAGATTGCCAGAGTTTCTGATTGAGTAGGTCTAGGGTGGGGCACAACAATTTGCATTTTTTAACAAGTTCCCTACTGATGCTGGTGCTGTTGTTCCTGGATCACACTTTGAGAACCTCACTGGGGAAAGCAGAAGTAGATGACCAGAAAGCAGAAGCTAGGCATTAAGTCCCCTTGGAATTATGTATTTTAATGTTCACAGAACTATACATCCTTTTTACTCACTTGCCTATTATAATTACAAGATAACCTGAGGCTTTATGTTCTAAGATTTCAATTAAAACATCTCATATATAAAAATATTAAACTGGGCCCCAAGTTATACTGGAAGTAAATTATTGATAAATCTGATCATTAAATTAGGTTAACCTATTTTGAACCTCTCGATTTAACTGAACACATAAGAATTTTTCAGTCTTTTGAAAGCTTTCTTAACAGATTTTTCAGGAGAATGGAGGTATAAGTTAATTTTTTTTTTTTTTTTTAGGGAAATACGAAATC
This sequence comes from Puma concolor, assembly GCF_028749965.1. Taxonomy (NCBI): domain Eukaryota; kingdom Metazoa; phylum Chordata; class Mammalia; order Carnivora; family Felidae; genus Puma; species Puma concolor. Next base: position 50,643,317 of record NC_141672.1, read on the forward strand.
TGATGATGACCCCCCTGCTATTCCACCAAGACAACCTCCTCCTCCAAAGGTAAAACCCAGAGTTCCTGCTCCTACTGGTGCATTTGACGGGCCTCTGCATAGTCCACCTCCACCACCGCCGAGAGATCCTCTTCCTGATACCCCTCCACCAGTTCCCCTTCGGCCTCCAGAACACTTTATAAACTGTCCATTTAATCTTCAGCCACCTCCACTAGGACATCTTCACAGAGATCCAGAGTGGCTCAGAGACATTAGTACCTGTCCAAATTCACCAAATACTCCTCCTAGCACACCCTCTCCAAGAGTACCACGTCGATGCTATGCGCTCAGTTCCAGTCACAATAACCTTGCTCATCCTCAAGCTCCCCCTGTTCCACCAAGGCAGAATTCAAGCCCTCACCTACCAAAACTGCCACCAAAGACTTATAAACGGGAGCTTTCACACCCCCCATCGTACAGACTGCCTTTGCTAGAAAATGCAGAAACTCCTCAATGACCTTAGCCATATGTAGTCATTGACACTGGAATGGTATTTGTAAAGGTTTTTTTTTTTTTTAATTTATTCAGAAAAAGGCATAGTATTTTAGTACTTTTTACAAATAATGCTCTTACAAAAATGCTACTGATCAAATAAGCTTTTAAAAATCCGAAAAATAAAAATACAGAAGTCCTTTACCATGATCCTCAGGTGATCAGTAGCATTGCCTTGTTTTGGATCCTCAGTGCTGCCAAAAGGCCAGTATAAAGAATTTATATTTGCACTGTAGACTCTGCTAAAATATGGTTTAAAGTGACATTGATTGCACTGAAAAAGGGGATAGTGCATTTGTGGAATTTTTCAAATTTGAGTAATAGATGCCTTTTTAAGGCAATGAATTTACACAGATTTAGGGGGTGTGTGGTATTACTGATTTTTAAAACTCTTTGACCATCTTCTAGTTTTTACTTCTAGTTTTTACATGTAGGAGAATTGTGAAAAACACCCACTGTTCTTAAACTCTTAAATGCCATGTCTTAAATGCCAGAATTTGCTGCTGAAGACAAAAATGAAAAATAGAATGAAAATAGTAGAATGCACTGTAAGTGTTTATTATTTTGTCACAATGTATACAGAGACTACCTAACCCAATCATAGAGGGAGAAAGGGCATGTATCTCATTCAGATGTGCCTTTTGTTTTTGCAGACTATGGTGTCTTTAGCTAATGAGTTGTCTATTGTTTTGGAAAACAAAGTTAATATGCCATGTATGTACAGTTTTGTTTATATTGTATATTTAAAGAGAATGCTAATAACCTATATAAATTTAAGTGACTCGAGGCCTATAATACAATCTGCTACTTTACTAATTCAGAAATTCAGAGGAAAAATTCTTATGGCATAGGAACCAACTGCTTTGCCCTCAAAACCTAGTAACTTTATAAATTTCATGTTAACTAAAAATTTTTTAAATATTTTTTTTTTACATTGGTAACATTTAAACCAGCAAATACTTAAAGCTTTATTGAACTTTTTATTCAGAGAAGTGAATAAAACTTTTATTTGCCATTTGGACTCCTGGGTTCAAAGTGATGAAAAAGCGTGTTTTGCTAATAGTGTTGTAGCAGCAGTTGTAAAGTAGCCAAAAGCCACGTTGTTTATTTACTGGTCTGTGGCCTTTTACTGTGCTTTGTATCAGAGTTCTTAACAAGATTAATAAATTACCCCAGTCTTAATTTTTAAAAGATTTTTAAAGTATGTGTTTTCATTTTAAGAAACAAGGGGAGAGATTGTTGAGTTCTGTGGAAATAAATACACCTACATTATTTACAATATTTTGTGCAATTTACCTTACATAATCCCAAAGAATTTAAGTGATGTAAATTTTAGAAGGATTACTTTTGTCTTAACCTTCAAAATGCAGTCAGCAAGCTTCCAGCAACTATTTTTATGCATTCAGATGAAAAATTAGAAACATGCTAGGGAACTCTTGATAAGGATTATAGCCTTCCTTGGTAGGATCTTGGAACCTGCCTGGGTTTAAGGCCAATAACTACCATGCGAATTAGTCTCCAGGTAAAAACACTCTGAGGTTGCCTTTGTTTTTTAAAGAGCAGTTTATAATCTTAGCTTTGGAAGAGTGATTTAAACTACCTGTTTGTTAGGCCTGACTTGTAATTGAGCGGAGTGAGGCAGACCAGCACGCTGGGGAAGCGGGTGGCCTCGTGTTCGACCACGCCCAGGTAACGCTGCCTTCCCGGCTTTGTGCCTTTGCGCACGCGCTGTGGAGCCCAACTTCGCCGCTAGGAGGCGCCGGGCCCTCTTCAGGTCGGCCCTTGGGGCGGTGCGTGTGGATGTGACGTCACCGCGCACGCCGCCTCTTGTTGCCGGGCAGCGATGGCGGCTACCCTGGAGTCCTCCGTGGAGGACCCACTGCGGAACTTTGTTCGAGTTTTGGAGAAGCGAGATGGCACAGTGTTACGACTGCAGCAGTATGGCTCTGGCGGCGTGGGCTGCGTTGTTTGGGATGCTGCCATTGTTCTTTCTAAGTACCTGGAAACGCCCGAGTTTTCCGGCGATGGGGCCCACGCTCTGAGCCGGCGGTCGGTGCTGGAACTGGGCTCTGGCACAGGGGCCGTGGGGCTCATGGCCGCTACCCTCGGGTAAGAGCTGGCAGGAGGGGGCGCCGCTTTGTTCGGGAAACCCACATTACTGGTTTACCATACTTGTGCCTACACCTCAATCCACCTTATTTTACAGGGCTGATGTTGTAGTCACAGATCTTGAAGAATTGCAAGATTTGCTGAAGATGAATATTAATATGAACGAGCATCTTGTCACTGGTTCTATTCAAGCCAAGGTACTGAAATGGTTTGTATGGCCTTTCAGCTTGTTTTAAGTAATGATTTGTAGTTTGCTTTAAATTGCATTTCACTAAAAGCATAGTTAATACGAAGGGGACTTTTCAGGCCTTGCTTATAAAAACTGTATTTTAAATTATTAAAGCAACAAATAAAATATTTGGTTGACATTTTTAAGGGGGGAAGAAATAGAAGACTTGTCTTCTCCACCAGACTACATACTGATGGCCGACTGCATATACTACGAAGAGGTAAGTACTCAGTGGAGCGAAGTGCCCTTCCTTTAGAAGTGGTACCATGACTGGTGGATTTCATAGTGCACATTTCTTCCCATTTTAACATCTCTAAATGCAGGATATTTGTCCTAAAGTTGATGACACAGTAAAGAGAAAATAAGTTTTAAGGAACTGTATATGTACACTCATGATAAACATATATACCTCTGAAACAGTTGAGAAAAGTGTCATGTGCATTTTACTAGAAGCTTCTGTAAGATTTTAAAAGGATTTTGCCATTTGGATGTTATGAAAAGCCAAGTTTTTTAAAGCTCTTCCTCGTGAACATGTTGACCATGACATTGAGAATTAAGTTGCTTTGTAAAGAATTCATTTTTCTGTGGCAAAATTATTCAGAATGATTTTTAAAAATCCGTTTGTATAGCATTGTGGGCATCACTCATTTTTAAAATAACGAGGGTTGAGCTAACTTATGTTCAAGGTATTGTCAGACTTGCCTTTGTGGGCAAAATCCTAAATTAAAATAGATTAAATAAAATTAATTTTTTAAGGGTGAAGTCAGTTCCATTTGTTTTCCCATGGGCATTCCAAAATGCAGTCACTTAACTCCTCTCTTTGGAAATTGAAATCAGTGTAATGGTTGATTAGTTAAGAGAAGTTTACCAGTCATTAGTTACAGAGCTTTAACCACGTGTACTTTGTTGGATTGATTCAAAGATGGATAAGTTGGAGGGGAATTATAATTACTCTCCACTTCCCCTGCCCCCTTTGTATAGTAAAAATATAAATTTTTAAAAATCATAAATAAAAACTATATCCTTTTTTGAACAGTCTTTGGAGCCATTGTTGAAAACTCTAAAAGATCTTAGTGGATTTGAGACTTGTATTATATGTTGTTATGAACAACGAACTATGGGAAAAAATCCAGAAATTGAGAAAAAGTATTTTGAGGTAAGTACTGTACTAGATATGTTTTTGTACTGATTACCCTTCTGTGAGGCTGTATGTGACTGTGTGTTCAAGTATATTATGGTACTCTTGAGTGGGGAAAACATTCTGGTTGTATGAACCCAAGGAGAGGATCTTTCATTGCCCACCGTTCTATTAAGCCTTCCACTTTTTTCATCTTTTCTAATCCTTTATTTCTTTTTCTTTCTAATTAGGTGATCTAGTATTTAGAGAACAATCTAAAATAATGTTTCTTGATTAAACACTGTGCTAGCTTTGGGGAACATATTGATGTATGTATTACTTTTGGAGTATACATCATGGAAACATTGATATATGTTTTTACCTCTGTGGTTTTCTCTATGTTTTTATGAAAGCTTTGACCAAGATATCGTATCTGCTTTTTTTTTTTTTTTAAGTTTACTTATTTATTTTGAGAGAGAGTGAGCAGGGGAGAGGCAGAGAGAGAGTAAGAGAGAGAATCCCAAGCAGGCTCCCTGCTGTCAGGGCAGAGCCCAGCAAGGGGCTCAATCCCAAGAACCCGTGAACTGTGAAATCATGACCTGAGCTGAAATCAGGAGTCAGACACTTAACTGACTGAGCCACCCACGTGTCCTGGAAGAAAACCTATCTACTTTCAGTTTCTTCCTCTCTCCCTGTCCCTCCCCCTCTCCCCCTCTCCCCCTCTCCCCCTCACCCCCTCACCCCCTCTCCCCCTCTCCCCCTCCCCCTCTCTCTCTCCCCCCCTCCCCCTCTCCCTCTCCCCCCCCTCCCCCTCTCCCTTTTTACTTTTTACTTTTAAATAAAGATTCACACAAAGTTGCAAGAGTAGTATATAGAGTCCCATGTATCTTTCACCCATCTCCCCCTGGTTGTCACCCAAACGCTTTTGATGGGCAAAAATCCATCACTTTACAAGTGACTCCTCTTGAGGGTACATCTACACAGCCCTGAAAGGACTACTTTACTTAAATGAGAAAACAAATATATGACTCTGCCTCAGATATGTGCTAAAATGGTTTATATTTTTCTTGACAATTAAAGTTAATGACCTTTTGAGAGTATAATTGAAAATTTTATATTGCTAAACTGTTTCAGTTGATTTAAAACACATGTACAATGCACATATATCCAGTGCTCGGCTCACTTTTTCATGTGTATACACCCAAGCAACCACCACCCTACATAAAGCTGTAGAACACTTTTACGACCTCAGAAGGCTCCTACATGCCCTTCCCTAGTCAGTACTCTAAAATTAACCATCATTCTGACTTCTGTCACCACAGGACACTTCATATTACTGAATTTAAAGTATATCTCTTTTAAATTTATAGCTACTCCAACTAGACTTTGACTTTGAAAAAATTCCTTTGGAGAAACATGATGAAGAATATCGAAGCGAAGATATTCATATTTTATACATCAGAAAGAAAAAACCGGTAAATATATTCCTAGCTCCTTTATCCTCTGAGGAGATTTCATTAGCTGGGCATGGTCTCTGAGCTAATGTGTGGTGTAGATGTTGATTGTGATGTGGGGAAACTGCTCTGATAACTCACTGAACTAAGGCACTTTCAGTGTTAAGATAATCTCCCTGGATTCTTCCTTTAAAATTAGGCAGGCTGCTTTTATAAAGGTCCTTTCCATCTGTAAATAATAGAGATTTATAATTGGGCATCAGCTTAAGCAAGGAACTCAGCTCAGCTGTTTATAAGTTTGTATTGTCTCTTATTAGTTCTGACTTTTGTGAACTTTCTCCAATCATTCAAAATTTGTTTTAAATTTATTTATTTTGAGTGAGGGAGGGAGGGGCAGAGAGAGAGGGAGAGAGAAAATTCCAAGCAGGCTCTGCACTGTTGTCAGCACAGAGCCCAACTCGCGGCTCAGACTCACGAACTGTGAGATCATGACCTGAGCCGAAGTTGGATGCTTAACTGACTGAGCCACCCAGGCGCCCCAAATTCTTTTAAATTGTCAGAGTAAAATATAATAAGGTAGGTCTGTACAGTAAATAAAAATGCACTCTGTTAAATAGAATTTATGTATGTTTCCCTTTTTTGTTGCTTTCTTTACCTGTTACAGTAATTATATTTTATGCAAGTTGCCTCTGTGATGCCTAGAGTTTGAACCTGCAGAAAGGAAGAATTGTGTCTCATCCATTTTTGTATCACCTTCTGTATATGTGACTAGTATAAAGCAAAGACATGGTCAAGTTTATGCATTAAAGATGCTTAATTTAGTAAATCCCACTTGTTTCTGTTCTCTTTGCTTTGATTGAATTTGTTGATGAAGTTTTCCCATTATGTGAATTCTAGCCAAAAGCAAATAACTTGCAATTTGGGAGATCAAGGCTAGGTGTTAGGACTATAAAGAAAGAGGACTAGTGGGGTTAGTAATTCAGATCCACTAACTTTTATTTGGCATGGTGCTGGAGATATAAAGATAATTTAAAAATGTTTTAGGTCTTAAGGAATGTGGTTTTAGCTCAGGCTGTTGTACAGGGTTTTTGTTTGTTTAAAGGTTTATTTTTAGGGGTACCTGGGTGGCTCAGTGGTTAAGCATCCAACTGTTGATTTCAGCTCGTGTCACAATCTCATGGTTTGTGAAATTGAGCCCTGAATCAGGCTCTGTGCTGATAGCACGGAGCCCGCTTGGGATTCTCTCTCTCCCTCTCTCTCTGCCCCTCCCCAGCTCACGTTCTCCCTGTCTCTCTCAGAATAAATAAACATTTAAAAGGAGAAGAAAAAAAAAAGATTTATTTTTGAGTAATCTCTGCACCCACCATGGGGCTCAAACTTACAATACCGAGATCAGGAGTCACATGCTCTACCAACTGAGCCAGTCAGGTGCCCTCGTAGTGTAGTTTTGAAAGTAGGATTTTTTTGAGGCATAAAGATTTTGTGTTTCCTAAATGTACAGGCTTCCTTTTTTTTCCCCCAAAGAATCACTTTTTTTTTTTTTTTAATTGTTAATTGTTACAGAGCACAAGCAGGGGTCGGGGAAGAGAAATCCCACAAGCATGAGCAGGGGAGGGGCAAAGCAAGAGGGAAAGTGAATCCCTAGTGGGCTCCACACTGGGGCCCAACAGGCTTGATCTCACAGCTGTGAGATCATGACCTAAGCTGAAATCAAGAGTCAGAAGCTCAACCAACTGAGCCACCCAGGGGCCCTGAGAGAGAGAGAGAGAATCTTAAGCTCCACAGTGCAGAGCCTGATGAAGGATTCAATCCCACAACCCTGGGATCATGACCTGAGTAGCTCAAGAGTCCAGTGCTCAACCCACTGAACCACCCACATGCCCCAGAATCAGTTTCTTTTGAAAAAGTTGGTAACATTCACACACCATAAAATTCACCCTTTTAAAATGTACAATGCACTGGTTTTATAGTATACTCACAGAGTTGCACAGCTGTCACCACTTTTTAATTCTAAACATTTTTATCACCTCACAAAGAAACCCCATACCTATTAGCAGTCACTTCCTATTCCTGCCTCTCCCTAGCCCTTGGCAACCACCAGTCTGTTCTCTATGGATTTTCCTATTCTGAACATTTCATATAAATGGAACCACACACTGTGTGGCTTCCTGTATCTGGCTTCTAACAGCACAGTGTTTTTAAGGTTTACCCATGTTGGAGCCTACATCATCAGCACTTAACTCCTTACAGTTTTTTTAGGTATGTTTTTTTTAATATAGTTTTAATATTTCTTTGCATGCATATACTACACCTTATCCATTCATCACTTGATAGGCATTTCAGTCGTTTTCACTTTTTGGCTATAATGAATAATACTATTAGGAGTATTCATGTGAGAATTTTTGTGTGATCTGTGTTTTCAGATCTCTTGGGTATGTACCTTAGAGTAGAATTGCTGGGTTATATGGGAATTCTGTTTAACTTTTTGAGGAATTAATAAACTGTATTCCAAAGCTGCTGTATCACTTTACGTTCCCACCAGCAATAGCTGAGGGTTCTAATTTCTTTGTATCCTCACCAACACTTGTCATTGTCAATTTTTTGATTCTAGCCATCTTAGTAGGTATGAAGTAGTATCTCATTGTGGTTTTTATTTTCATTTCCCAAGTAACTAATGATGTTGAATATCTTTTCATGTACTTACTGGCCATTTGTATATCTTTACAAAAGTACTTTGCCTGTTTTTAAATTGGGTCGTCTTTTTATCGTTGAGTTGTAACAGTTCTTTATATATTTTGGATACTAGACCCTTACCAGAACGTGACTTGCAAATACTTTCTCTCATTCTGTGAGTTGTCTTTTTGTTTTCTTGATAGTATGTCCTTTGAAGCACAGAGCTTTTTAATTTTGATGATGTCCAGTGTATGTCATTTTTCTTTGGTTGCTTGCATTTAGGTATCAGCAACGAACCATCTCCAAAAATTATGCATGGCTATTCCTTTGAATTGCATTTAGCCATTACTAGGCATATTACCTAGTATTAAGTACCCAGTAAGTACTTAAAGTTTCTTTTTAGAAAGCGTCTTTAAAGTTTTAAAGTTTCTTTTTTTTTTTTCTTATAGAAATCTCCATCGTGAAATCTTTAGTCATCTTACCCAAGTCTCTAACAACCTGGGTAAGCTAAAGATGTGAGTGGAGCATGTGAATACAGCATGGGAAGATTGTGTTCACAGATTATTCCAGCATGTCCGTAGAGATTTGATATATAAATGAAAACTACCATGGGCTGCCTGCAATTCGAAAAATGATTACTGACTGCCTGCCTGCCATTGGGCCTGAAATCCAACTTAGTTTACTTTTAGCTCAGGATCAGGTTCTGCTTAAAAGAAAATTGCACATCAGTCACTCCTCAAATGAAAATAGGTATTGCGATTTGCCAAAGTCTGCCAGAAATAAACAGTGAAGCAGCATAACCATGACTTGGTGTATCTTCAGGAAACCAGGGATAAATTGATCCAATTTCTAAAGAGAGACATCTATTACTATGTAATTATGTTTAAATTGAAACTAGTAAAATTTAGTTGTCTTCAAGATAGATAAATCTAAAAAAAGATTTTTATTTTAACATAATTCTGCAGTAGTTTTATATATACCTTCCACTTCATTGCTGTTACTAAGATAGCTTTAGTATTTAAATTTTCTTTTATTTAAAAAAACAAAAATACTGTTTTCTATATTTAAATTAGCCAAAGTTTTATTCTTTTCCTCCACCATACATGTCTATGTGAGTTGGATAGTAAATTATACTGTAATGAGTTGGTAAGAATGAAAGTAAGAAATCAGGAGTGGGGAAAGGTATCTTTACAGAATCTTCCATTTGAGAATGGAGTGAGAATAAAAAGCCCACTTTCAGGCTTGTGCACTTATGTGGCTCTTGCACTTCTCCTTGTGTGTATCTTCTAGGAAAATGACTAAAATCACTGGTGTTTTTACATGGAACAGAGAAAGTTTTTAAGTAACTACACATGTAGTTCTGTATACATTTAGCAAATGATTTTGGTTCTGTGTCATCTGTTTTATGTTAGTGATGGTAATCATCTGCTCAGACTCGGATCTGTCAAGGACTTCAGTCATACCAGTTGTGAAGAATAATACTAACTGGATGGGATTCTGGTACTTACAGGCATTGGTGCTTGGTGGCACATTTTATGTATTAAAATAAACATTGTTTTTGAGACCCTGTGATTTTGTGAATGTTTCAGAGATAGTTTTGAAGAAAATTAATGTCTAAAGCAGGCTTTCCAGCAAAAGAACCATTCTTTCCTCCAGGCTTCCTTCAGTCTTTAAAATTTGTTTTGCTGTTCTTTCTCAAAATACATTGTTCATACTGCCCTTAGCATTTTATTAAGCAGTTTACTAAACAGTGTAAACTAAATATATGGTACTTTGTTAGTTACAGATAGCACCAGTTATTATCAGTGAAGTCTATTTAGCCTTTTTGGTAACGTTGTAGAACTTGTAAAAGTAAGTCTGACATTGACCAGCTATAGTGATCCACCCAGATTCCTCAGATCCCTGTTCACCCTCCTCCCCTGTTCACTATGCTTCTAATACTCAGTACCTCCAGGTCTTCGGCCTGAAGTGCTCCTTGACATTTCTGTATGAAAGCCCAGCTCCTTTACCTCACATAGGTGTACGTTTACACTCCGGAACTCTCTGGAGGAGCTGGGTTGAGGTCAGCCTCTACCGCTTGGTCAGAATCACCCCTTTGCTTGGGCGTGCTTCCTTCCCTGTCCTATTCCCACTCCTTCTTACTTCCTTAATAAGTCATTCGCATACATTCATTGACATCTGTTCCAGAGAACTGACGTAAGTTACTGACTGCAGATTTAAGTAATTTGTAACATTAAATCATGGGATTTTTCTTTTCCTATTCTGGAGTAAGACCAAAACAGAGACTAAAAGGTACCAAGGTAGCAAGTCTCCACGTTGTAAGATCAGGGCACCACTGGTGGTTAGGACCCATGAGCACTGCAGGGCTTACAGAGGGCTGCCGGTTTGTGGAACGCCCTGTCCCGAACCACCATTCCACAGACAGCTGGGAGGCTAGGGAGAGGCAGTGTTGGGGAATGGGATTTAGTCCTTTGGGCTGTCATGAGAGAAGGGACACGGAGCATCTGTACTCAGAAACCACGAGAGGGAGGCCTAAGGGAACAATTCAGGATGCCTTTAAGAAGGGAACCCAGCATTTTCTCCACCTGGTTGGATTTGTGTTTACTCAGCAGGTTAGCATATCTGCGTTGCTATTCCAGAGCACAGGAATAGAATTGGAGGGCGGGGGCTGCCAGGCAGAGAGGTATTAAAGATGGGTCTGTCAGCCTAAGAGTTGGAGGCTGAAGGACGTGTGCAGTCACATGAGGAAGTTCAGGGGCAGGTGCTATAAATGAGAGAGGTGTGATGCCAGGGACTGGGGATCAGCCAGAATGCAGCCAACTCTCAAACCTCCAGGGACTGCCAGGGCTGGGTTGCAGGGGAGGGGAAGGAGGGGTTGCCACTGTGCACCGTGAAACCCATAGGCCCGTTATCAGCATGCAGTTGTCGCCAATTAGGGAGCCCCTTTTGTAAAGCAGTGATTCTCAAACTAGGCTGCATGTGGAATCACCTAGAAAATTAAAAGCAAACAAAAACCATGTTCAGGTACCAGTTCAATTAAGTAAGAGGCATGGCATTTTTGTCAAAGGGCTCCAGATGGTTTGGGTGTTTGGTCTAAATTGGGAACCACTGCGTTCCAGCATCTACTTCCCAAGAGAAAGAGAGCAGAGAAAAAGGAGGAGAAATAAGAAAACAACCCATCCATGATTAGAGTGGGCCTGTACTGCATAGGGAAGGAAAGAGCTTTGAATGCAATGTGGACTGGTCTGTGAACTAGGGTTTAAACAGGACTGAACTTTAGAAACTACTTACCTGAAAATTTAGAGAATCCGACAAGGGGAAGGTGATGCTACTCAAGAGGAAGGGGGAGGGGAGTTCAATAGTTGGAAAAAGGAAATTGTTGCAGGTCAGTCTCCAATGACTTGAGTCTCCCCTGCATACCAGTTAAAACTAAAGTTTCTTGAGGTTGCATAACTTGAATCTCAATCAGGTATGGTTCATAACTAAAGTGTGATAAACTTGGGAGTGAAGTTAGGTTATTTTTAATTATTTTAGGAAATATTAACCCAGAATGATTGTTACTGGGATTTTTTTTACACAGCTGCTGTTTTTTTCTTGCCAGATGATACCAAATGCAATATTATAACTCAGACTATAAATGCTCTATTAATTTAAAGAAGCGTGGGTTATAGAAATAGGACTGTTGTTCTAAAGTTTCCCTGTAGATGGCATTGCTTGACTTTGTCTTTAAACAGTTTATAAAAAGAAAGTTGCTAAAATAGAATATTTTGAATTAGAATCACACTTGCATTTTAAAGGAGAACCAAATTAGATTTTAAAGAATAAACATACCTGGGTGGCTCAGTCGGTAGAACGTCCAACCCTTGATCTCAGGGTCATGAGTTCAAACTCTACATTGGGTGTGGAGCCTACTTAAAAATAAATAAATAAAATAAACCTACCTATCATGAGTTGTTTTCCAGTATAACATGGTTGTCTTAGTGTGTTTGGGCTGCTGGAACAAAATATCCCAGACTGGAAGGCTTATAAACAACAGAAATTTATTTCTCATGGTTCTGGAGGCTGGAAGTCCAAGATCAAGGCAGCTTCCAGGTCCAAGATCAACTTCCTCATAGGCAGCTGTCTTCTCATGGTAACTGCACATGGCAGAAGGGACAAAGGATCCCCCTGGGGTCTCTTTTATAGGGCACTGATCCCACTTTTGAGAGCTTCATCCTCACGACCTACTCATCTCTCAAATGCCCACCTCCAAATACCATCACATTGGGGGAATAAGTTTTAACATCAGATTTTGGGCTGGGCGAGGGGAGCACAAACATTCAGACCATAACAACAGTGTAAGTGAAGTGGAATTTTTTCTTATAAAATTATATTTGATTTATCGTGATGTCTATCGCATTCTTTTTCTTTAAAGTTTATTCATTTTGAGAGAGCACTTGCGCACAGTGAGGGAGGGGAAGAGAGAAGGAGAGAGAGAAAATCCCAAGCAGGCTTCACACTGTCGGTGCACAGCTTGATGCAGGGCTCAAGCCCACTAACCATGAGATTATGACCTGAGACGAAGTCGGAAGCTTAGCTGATTGAGCCACCCAGGTGCCCCGATTGCATTCTGATATACCTTTTGAATTTCTGAGTGTTATTCCTAAAGCTACAGAAATTGCAATTCATAAACCATTTTCCTGCTATTGATATCTTCTGTGAGAGACACTTAAGAAACTAAATTAGTTGGTCAAGTTCTGAAAAATTGACCTTGAAAGTACCTTTTATATAACACATGATTTTATGTTTGAGGTACTTGAACCTTCTAATTAATTTTAATTAGCTTTTCAAACCAGTGTACTTTACTCACTAGAGTAATAAGTAGCTTTTGCATCACAAGACTGAAGCTCTGTCTGGCTGTACCATCGTCCTGTAGGCTTAGGCCAGCTTCTTGACATTCAGTTTCTCTTTCTCCTCAAGGAACATCAGGGTTTGAAAGAGTTTTTGATTCGTTGATAATAAACATTGTAAAAGTAGAATATTCAGTTCTCATACCATGGAGACCTTCAAGCTAATTCAAATACAGAAAAAAAAAATGTGGCAACAAAATCTGACTGAAAAGTAATGGAAAAGCAAAGTTTTCACTTTACATAGTTTTGAGTAAGAAAGCAGTGAATTCTCAAACCATTTACACCAGTTAGGTAGGTTAAAACTGTTACATACTTGGAGTCATTTAAGACATTGTCTTAGGTTCTTAAGTATTAGTTGGAGTTTTGTGAAGATCTAATGAGCCCATCAATTGTGAGATAGATTTTATGTAAATTTTTATTAACAAGATAGTTTCCAAACAATAGACTTAAAAATGTGTTAGAGCAAATTATCTCCATGATAATGTTTTTTTCATGCATTCTGAAAACCATGTGTCAGCACAGGCCTAGAGACCAGATTATCTTGGCTTGAATTCCAGTTCTGCCATTTACTAGCTGTGTGACCTTGAGGAAGTTATTTAAACTCCGTGTGCTTGATTTCTCATATGTAAGATGGGGATCATAATAGTATCCACTGAATAGTTTGCCATGGGGATTAAGTCAGTTTAATATGTGAAATGCACTCATGTGCCTGGCACGTAGTAAGTGTTCAATAATATATATTGTGATTATAGTAGAGGTGGAATTACTTTACATGTAGGGACTAGGAAAATGTGTATGGTAGAAATCTGTTTTTATCTATATGACAGTATAAAATCTGGACATCTGTTTGAGAGTATAGGATCCGTGTAAACATCACTCCCCCATCATGGTGGGAATGGTGGTTGGGGTAGGAGGAGGTTGAGAGCACTGTTTCACAGCACTGTTATTTGAACACGTAAGCAATTTTAGAAAAAGGAAGAAAATGGACTGGAAGAAAAACATTTGTTTGCTGTTTGTGTGGGGTTTTTTTTAATATTTTATTTATTTTTGAGAGAGTGTGTGAGTGGGAGAGCAGCAGAGAGGGAGACAGAGAATCCCAAGCAGGCTCCCTCTTGTCAGGGCAAAGCCCAACGTGGGGCTCGAACCCACAAACCATGTGGTATGACCTGAGCCGAAGTAGGATGCTCCTACCAACTCAGCCACCCAGGCACCCCTGTTTGCTATTCATTTTAAGGTATTATTTTATTTTTTTATTTTTTGAGTATTTGTTTATTTTTGAGAGAGATGCAGAGAGACAGAGCATGAGCAGGGGAGGAGCAGAGAGAGGGAGACACAGAATCTGAAGCAGGCTCCAGGCTCTGAGCTGTCAGCACAGAGCCCAACATGGGGCTCAAACCCACAGCCTGGGCGATCATGACCTGATCCGAAGTCGGAAGCTTAACTGACAGAACCATCCAGACGCCCCTCATTCTTATGGTTTTAAAGTATGTGCCATGGGCATTCAAAGGAATCCTCATTTCAAATAGAATTCCTCATTTCTAAATACAGGAGCCTGATCTTGCTGTCTGGTGCTCCAGGATTAACATTCCACCTCCCTGGACTTTTAGCCACTTCTTCGCTCTGTGATTCTTATTATCACATCTGTTAAACTGAGACCAGTTAGGTAATAGGTAATTAAACGTATAGCAGCAGACCATTTTTCTGAAGTCTAGGACTTGATGTATCCACATGACTATTTTCAAAGTTTAGATGTATTAACTCTAAAAGCAAGGTGAGTCTAAAACACTTCTGTAGCAGTTACCTCCCAGATGAACAATTTTTTACCATGTCATGTGAATGATGGGTTCCAGGAGTTTAGCTTAACTAATCCCTCAAACTACCTATGTACCAACAGACAAGAATGAGAGAACGCAAAGGAATTGTATCTGCTTCCTCATCAGCCAGTGTAAAGAGGCACATGGACCTACCTACATTTATTAAATTTCCAAGGTCTTTTTATTTTTAAGTGATGGAAAAGATTGTCATGAACCCTAAATAGCTGGTTTTAATTTTTAGGAGCATTTATTACTTACCTATAATGCACTAACTTATTTTGATGAAGAGTAATTTGCACTTCTTAATATTCACAAGGTTGAAAACTGACATTTGTTCCTTGCAGAGCAAAATTAAGACTTTTGGAAAAGAACTATTATAGATGTAGAGCTTACAGGCTTAAATGTTTGAATAGTTATCAGATTTCCTTCATGTTATTAGCTCTAATAAAGTATTACTGGCAGTCTATTAAACCCTTGATGGATCAGTGCTTTTAAACACTTTTGAGTAATTTTTTTTTAAGTTAACTTTTATTCCATTTTGTTAATTTACTGAAATCCAGGCATCAACAGGGTGAGTTTCAGGTCTACCTGTTGGCTCATCATTGCTTTAATAAATTAATAAATGATTGCTGGAGTTAAGAGTGTACAGTACAAACTTCCCATGTGTCCACATTCAGTACCTGACTTTGTTCTTTAGGAATCTGTCCTGAAAACCCGCTTGTACTGCAATGCACGGTACAGCTGAGTATTGGAGTGGTCCAAATACAAATAGCATATTTTATCCAAAACTTAGATGAGAAGCTTTATCCTTACATTTAGAATGAGTGTAAAGAATAATCTCGTGGCATATAATTCACATCAAATGTAGGCCTGGTTTCTTGAAACTTAAAAACAGGAAAAACAAGTCATACTCTCATGTGAGTGTGTTCATTGTTTAACCAGAGCATATCTTTGGATTTCTGTGACGTTTATGAACGTAGGCACAAAAAATATGCTTTTAAAATAGCTATCTTCTTTCTAAATATTGTCACAAAGATTTTAAAAAATTTTTTGTTGTTCCAAAACTCTCTTTGCACTCTCAAGTGTGTATGTAACATCCACGTTCGTCTGTTACTCTGTCCAAAGTAAGTGGATGTTAACCTGAGATCCCAGGGCAGAGGAGAGCCCAGTAGCAGCCTAGTATGGCCAGTAGGAACAGAATTCCCCATTAGCCCTGGAAGACAGCCCCAGTTCCATTCTGTGTCCAGTCACTTTCCCTTTATGCACCCACGCTTGAACATTATTTTTCTCTTGAGAAAATCATTCACTTGATTACTACCTAATCTGGCTGTATGTCCTTGGGCAACTTGACCTCTCTTATTGTTAATGTCCCTTTCCATAAAATGAGAATGCTGCACACTGGCCGGCACTGTGGTGATGGTTAAACTAGATAATATATGGGCACGAGAGCAGGGAGGAAGGCTTCTCCTGAAAATTGAGACTGGTCAACTCTTGCAAACTGGAGAAGTGTGAAAGAAGTCGTCCCAAGTAAACAACACATAACGTGGTCCAGGGGAAAACCAAGCCTCAGTTGTCAAAAAGAAGCGATTCTGTTTTGCAGTATGTCTATCCATTACTTTTATGTCCCACTCTGACTTTTTCACCTCCTCTCTAACTCCACCTTCATCACAGGAAGGGAGTAGGAGGTCATGGGGGAGAAGAAAAGAGGTTGCTCTTACCAAAACAAAAAACAAAAAACCCTGTAAGGCTTTAATAAGCTATTAGGCATTACTGGTTTGGTACTTCCCAGGAGAATGTAAAACCAAAACGAAACAGAGAAATAGCCTCTTGAAGCCATGAAGATCCCATTGCTGCAGACTAGCAGAAGCAGAATTTAGCAGAGAAGTTACTGGAGACTCTTCAAAATACTCTAAAGGGAACAGCAAGTGAAATATGGCCTGTTGCTGTGCTTCCACATTTAACTGAAAGCTGAGGTCCCATATGTAAAGTATCTAGAATAACACCTGATGTAAAAGGATCCTCAAAACACTTAAGTTCTCTTCCCTTCTCCTATTATCAAATCCACCCTCCGTGGTTTCTATGAAACATTTGACACATTTTATTCAACTCTTTCAATTAGGTCCAGAAGCAGGAGCAAAACAGGTATCCCTTAGGTATCCAGTATACACATCAATACTCTGTTAGGTACCAGGGGCAAATAAATTGATAAAATGCGATCTATACCCTTAAGATGCTTCCTCATCCATAATGTGATAGGCATGCAAAAATAATTGCAACTCTGGGAGAAGTGCAATAATAAAGGTATGAATTAGCTACAGTGACTGTGCAAAGGAGGGTATGGTTAATTCTGCCTGGGTTGATCAGGGAAGATTTCATGAGGGACCATTGAGCTGATTCTTGAAGGATGAATTGGAATGCAGTGAGCAACCCATCAGGTGCTCCAAACCAGCACCTTCAACTGCATCAAATGAGGTTTGGTGTTGTTGGAGCATAAGGTGTATAGATGACTGACTGGTAGGCAGGAGGGCAGGGGAAGGACATGGGGAGTCTTATATAGCACATTCAGGAGTGTGAGTTGAATTCTCTAAGCAATGAGAAGATATTAAACGGGAAATTACTCAAGTGAAATCATTTTAGAAGGATCGTTCTGACACTAACCTCTAGGACAAAACATGAGGCCAAGAGATCAAGAAGGAGGCATTAAAATGGCCCAGCAGAGAGATGTTGGGGTGGAAGTAAAGGGCCTCAACTCAGGCAGTAGCAGTGAGAATGGACAGGATGGGATGGATTTGAGAGCCATTGTGGATGCAGGCAAAGCAAGAAAAGACAAAGGTGACCATGGCGCATCCTGGTAGAGTCGGGGCCTCCACAGCCCACATAGTGCCCTTGTGCACATCAGATAGGATTCTTTTTCCTTAAAATACTTTGTATTGGGGCACCTGGGTGGCTCAGTCAGTTAAGCGTCGACTTCGGCTCAGGTCATGATCTTGCAGTTTGTGAGTTCGAGCCCCACATCAGGCTCTGTGCTGACAGCTCAGAGCCTGGAGCCTGCTTCGGATTCTGTGTCTCCCTCTCTCTCTGCCCCTCCCCTGTTCATGCTCTGTCTCTCTCTTTCTCTCAAAACTAAATAAATGTTAAAAAAATGTTTTTAATACTTTCTATTTGAAAAGTGTTGTAATATGTTAATTTTATCAGAACTAGAGATTTTACTGCCATCTACCAGAAAATTGTCATGTATACAAATTGTATAAATTTGGAATCAAATTATTAAATTTTTTTTTTATTCAAAACAATATCCACAATGTGAATGGTGTCCCCTTTCAATGGTGCTTTTTGCAGTACACAACCTAAACAACCACACATTGCAGCCCTGGTAAGGTATAATGTAATAGGCAGCTAAATATATAGGTTTGGGGGCAGAGGAGAGGGTAGATAGTGAAAGGCAAGGTCTTATAGATCACTCCAAATGTATAGATTGAAGAAAACATCCAAGATAATATCCTGGGAAATATCTGAATTCAAAGAATAATTGGAAAGAAGGGAGCCAATAAAAGAGAAATCTTGGAAATGTCTTTTCCCTTGGCCTCAGGAACAAGCAGTTCTCAATTTAAATGATTTGATGGTCATATAACTCCTATTTGTGTATTTCAAACACCAAGATCTCTAACCTGCCTTTCATGTGCCAAGTTCAGATTCTGTACCTCTGTCCCCAAATCAACATAGTAATTAATGCTTACTGGTCAATAGTTTCATTGCAGCACAGCGAATAATTATTTTAATACTTGGTCCACATGCTATAAAAATGAGAGAAAACCCAAAAGAGAATATGGTGTTACTAATGATAGGATGCTTAGGTCTCAAATTAATGCAACTTAGACCAGAGTGGAAATACTGGTTCTCAGAAAGCTGTAAATCTTTAGCGTCCATGGCTGCTCATTGGACTGAGTTTGGTTGTGAGTTCACTGTAAAAAGGATCAAGGAAAATGTGAAATAAAGAGTACAGAGCCAACACTGGAAATCTTGATGTTGACCATGGAGATCTAATTCATTTTCTCTTTGGGAATGGAACTCCCTTCCTGTTTGACTTCAGTGGGTTCTACCTTCTCCTTCTGCCCAGCGTCTGGCGGCTCCTTCTCAATCGCCATCCTGAGTCCCTGTTCCTTCTCTGTTGCCTGCCTCGCGATTGCCCAGACTTCTGTCCTTCGACAGCTCACTTCTACATACTCTCCTTCATGGATGGTGCAGTTCTCGTGATTCCAACCACAAGCTCATTGGAGATTCTCTCTCTGTCTTGACCTCTGGCTCTGCCCCTTCTCCTAAGCTCCGGCCTCGCCTCTTAGCTGCTTGCCTGATCTCCTCCTCTGCTTGCTTAAGCAGCAGTAGGTCCATTTCAAGCAAAATCTCTGCCATTTAGACTCTCCTGCCTTGTTTTCTAGTTTTACTAATAGTATCATTCTCACATGGTCTTTAATTCTTTCTGCCTCTACATAAAACTGGAGTATCTTAGGATGCCCTATCAGAGAGACTCACCGTCTTTGTCCCCTTTCTGTTTTTACTGCCACCACCTCAGGTCGGGCCTCATTACCTCTAATTTATGCTCCCACTTGGAGTATCTTTCCACACACATCTGTGCAAACAATGGTGGGAGAGCACTGTCCTAATTTGGGAATTCCAAACCGTTCATCCTCCTGCTCGGAAACCTCCCCAGAGCCTGCTAGGTTAAGTAGAAACTCCCTGCCAGGTGTTCAGTACCCTTTACAATACATCTTCTGCTTGCCTCTTGCTCTCTTACCAAAGTTTCTGGATATACAGTGTGTTTTCCTGCTTCTGTCTTTACTCATCATCTTTCCACGTAGTGGCCGATTGTAGCAATACCTTCTGTCCTCCAGCAGACCTTCTCCCAACTGTCTGATAAAGACCAAATGGCTAAGAAGAACCCACTGCACTGACCCCTCTGCCCACCCTGTAACCAAACCCTGCCCAATCGCAGTGTAGGGATGGGTGTCACATGACCCAGGCTAACCCCAAAAAGCCCTCCTGGATCAGAAGCACTTCTTTTCTAGGATAGCTAATGCTAATGATAAAGTAAGCCTTGAGCTACCCAAGAATAAAGGCCAACACAGAGGGAAGCAGAGTCCAGAAGCAGAAAGAGAAATTGGGATTCACTTTGAGCCTCTGGAACTAGTCACACCTAAAGCCAGCTATACTTTCTGGACTCTCCAGTTATATGACCTTGTTAGCTTTGGTTGGGGATCAGGTTTCTCTTCCCTGTAGTGGAGCAGGTCCTAACTGGTGGAGTGTTCAAATCTTTCTGCTCTTTAAACCCTACTCCTGTCTTAAGATCCTTTTCAATGACTACGTTTCTCAGGAAGTGATCTGCTTTTTAAGTCTTTGTTTTGTCCATAATACCAGCCAAATCATGTCAGCAGTTGACTTAGAAGCCTTCTAGAATGGTGTTCGTTGCTGGTAATAGTATGGAAATCTAAACCTATCAAACTACAGAAGTAAACATCACAAAACTAGTCAAAAAGCAAAAGCGAGGAAACAAAAACCCGTTGTGGGAATGGTTGGATTTAATGTGTTAACAAAAGAGCAAATCCAGCACTTTGTATCCAGAAAATGTTCAAGCCTCCACCTCTATCCCGATCCTGGGATTATGATTTAGAGGGATTAACTCAAGAAGATGAATTGCTCAGGAGAGAGGGTAGATTCTGAAGCTGGACTAACCCTCAAGGTTAGGGAATGCCTGGAAAGTGGAGGGAAAGTTACAACATGCATCGGGAGAGGTCCTTAGGCAGTAAGGAGATCCAGAGAGCAAGATTAGGAACGGGAAGTGTCATCTCAGAAAGATTTAAAATTCCTTACTGCTTTTCTCCTGGGTTACAGGAAAAGCCCACATTTAGCATGGAGTTTTCACTTTTATCTTTTTTTAAGTTTATTTATTAATTTTGAGAGAGAGAGAGAGAGCATGAGCAGGGGAGGGGCAGAGAGAGAGGAGGAGAGAGAGAATCCCAAGCAGGCTCCCAGCTGTCAGTGCAGAGCCCAAGGCAGGGCTTGAACTCACAAACCATGAGATCATGACCTGAGCCAAGATCAAGAGTCAGATGTTTAACCGACTGAGTCACCCAGGCGCCCCCAATTTTTATCTCTTTTATTGTAATTCCCTTTAGTTATGCAGGGTTCAGGAAAGCAACACCTGGGTATAGCCTACCTGTGGTGGCAGAAAGTGAATAAGCCAGTGTAAGGACCATATTTGCCCACATTTCCCTCTGGGGATGTCCACGGGAAGGAAGCAGCATTCTCTGCATGGGGACAGGTCTGGAAAGGCCAGGCAGAGCTTACAGGATGGACAGGGCAGAGCTGGAAGGATCAGGGAAAGCACCTGCACTGGTGGGTCACTCAGAGATAAAATCCCTTTCCCAGTGTATGCCAGAGGGGGGCCCTATAATAGATGCAGAGCTGATCCTTGGGATGCAGATGTTAAAGATAAAATACATATTTTACTGGACTTCAGATGTACTAGTTCAGAGCAAAGTATTTGAAAAGATTGCAATGAGCCTAATTTTTTTTTCTATCACCAGATTTGAATCTGTCAATACAATTTATACTCACATCATATTATTCCAAATAAATGGGTAAGGTAGTTTTAAAAATAGTGAGTTCTTTTATGGGCTGTCTAAAATTTGTCTGTTGCGACTACATAGCATCCTAAAACCAAATTGAGGGAAAAAAAAAACTAAAATAAAAGCATGATTTTAAAAGTTTCCAGAATGATCCCTGAGTCTCATAAGGGGTAATTTATGAAAGACCAAAGAACCATTCACTTACTATTCCCACAATACAGCCCTAGATTGATTTTAAATACAGCTTTGATGATTGGCAGATGATTGACTGCAGTTATAGGAGAATTAAATTACCAACCAGGAGGAAACCAGATTAAATGTTGGGGCTGCATATGGATGGGTTCAGGACTGTCAAAAATGATATAAGTGCCACTTGATGTGATCCTGCTTAATGTGATCAGGGCTAACATAAGACTCAAGCTAATATTGCCACTTAGCAATTCAGAGTTTTGCGTTTAGATAAAGATCTCTCCCCAGACCTGTGTCATGTGAGCAGAGAGAATGATGGTGTGTGTGTATAAGGAAGGGTGGAGGTTATAAGCAGGTTTTTAATTAGTTGATAAAAGGCTGGAAGAATTCTACAGCTTTATTTTTCTTACCAGTGTCTGGAGCACAGTCACATCTTGCCAGATAGCCTTGAAAAATGTGACTGTTACTCCAGAGCAAAAAGAATGGCATTGTTTGCTGTCCTTCCATGAGGACCTGGCAAGGAGGGTGGAATTCTTTCTAAAGAGAGACCCAAAGATGCTGGCCTGCCCACCCTCCTGTGCTCAGGAGGAGAACAAAATGGCTCCAGCTTATGTATCTCCTGAGAAATGTTTCTCCAGCCACAGGACAGTTCACATGACTCTCCGGCTGATCCATAGTTCCCAGAGCGTTTTGCTACCACGCATTGACTGTGATTTGCAGAGTCCCCTCAGGTCACACTGTCCTCTCCTGATTAAAGGTTTTCCTCAGCACCTTTTGGGGAAAACTCTGGGCTAGACGAAGACCAGACGGTGAAGGCTGAGCTCCTACTTCTGCTGTGGACGGGCTGTGAGTCCTTGGGCAGGTCCCTCAGTCTGACTTTGTTTCTTCATCTGTAAGATAGGGATGATGATGATGGTGGTGGTGGTGGTGATGGTGGTGGTGACATTTGTTCTGTCCACCCACGGAGTTCTTAAGATGCTCAGATAGGAAAATGGGTGTGAGAGACAAATGTCAACCTCAAAGCCCAATGGAAATGTGAGTTACTGCCTTTGGTGCTCACCTTTGACAAAAGGCGTGATTCCTTCTTCCCCCTACTCAGCCCAGCACGCTCCATTCGGGAAGAAACAGTCATTTCTCCAGGAGCGCTAGCTTTCTTGGTTCGCAGCAGCTGTTTGTGGATCTGCTGCGTCACTGAATGAGCAGGGCTTTTAGCCGAAGGTCTGCAGAGGCGAGTGGAAGTAGACTATGGATCAGTTCCCCTCGGTTTCTCAGGCTTTCTTCCTCTCAGACTCTAGTTGATCTTGGGCCAGATCTTATCAATCTTCTCCCTCACTTTTCCTCTTCACAGGATGAATGAAGAGACAGAGTCACCATCTCTCTTCATTTGTGTTCAGTGGGCCAGGCCTCATGGTGGGGGCCGGGGAGGCCAGCGAGCTATAGTTGCTTGCTGGCATGTAAAGGAGCCAGCTCCCGAAAGGAGTTAGATGCTGTAGGACAGAGCCCAAGCTATGCCAGCCATTTTTATAAATACTAGTAGTAGTAATCGTAGTATTGGAGCATAGAGGATTGGCCTGCTTTTACAAATGTTTCCTTTGACTTCTCCAGCTTATCAAATGAGAGGACTCCTCAATTCAACACTGTTTCTTACTCCATCGTTTCTGGAAAAAATTTAGGGTTGCAGGTCACCAAGGCAGGCTATCAAACGCTGCTTTGGCTTATGGGAGCTCCCAGCGCATTGGAAACCCTGCTGGGGAGACTGAGGCATTCGACCCTGGGCTTGCAGGGCTGCCAGGGCCCCTCAGGGCCTGGCTCATTGGACAGGGCTCTCCCTGGGGCTGAAGCTCACAGGAGAGCTCAGCTGCAGGAACCCACTGGGTCAGCTCTCAGCTGCCAACTTTGCTCAGAGAGGAAGTTCTGCGGCTGCCTGGAAGGGCGGGTCCTGCAGGGGGTGGAGGACGTTGTGCAGAGTGCAAATCGTTCTGAGGTTGCCTTGCACGCTCCAGTCTTCAAAGCATCACTCCGCCCTTGGCAGCTGGCAAGGCTGTGGCACCCCACCAGGGAGAGCCAGGACCAGCCGGCTCCTGGTTCCCGCTTTAGTCCTCCAGACACTGAGCAAGTGCGGCGGATGCTGATTCATGCTCTGAGTTGACCACTGCTCAGAGCCCATTTGTCCACTGGCGCCTTCCTCCTTCCTAGGACACCGTTCTTTTCGACCAAAGAGAACCCAAAATACGTATTATATTCATTTTATGTAAACCCCCGGTTGTGGTACAGTGGCTGGGGTTCCCCTTTGGTCCTTGCACTTCTCTATGACTTTGTTGATTTGCATTTACGTAAGTGCTGGGTGGAAACAGGAAGGTGTTTGTCTAGCCCAGAGGCCTCTCTAGATGCCTCCTCCATTTTAAAGATTGTGTTCTGTTTGTTCACAGTGTGGCTTTGGTGACAGTTTTTCATGTGTCTTGTTTCATGTGTCTTGCTAACTCCACAGCCCCCTCCTTGAAGACAAGAACAATATCGTGCATCCTCTAGGATCCTTGCACTTATTGCTAGAGGAATATTCCATTATCCAATTCAGAAATTACTCCAGCTATCTTTCCTTGAGCTCCTACGGTGTGTTGAATAGGTCCTGAGAGAACACAGACATGAACAGATGTCAATGAAAAGTGAGGCAATGGAGTGGAAAAAGAGTAGTAGCTTTAGAGTTTGGTGTGAGTGAGAATGTTAGGGTTGAGAGAAGGCGGATAAGAAAGGGTGAAAGGGGAGGGGTGTTGGCTGAAGACAAAAGAGGGTTACCGGGGTCCGGAGAGGCTACTAATCTATGAAGTGAGATGCGGAGGATCCCAGACAGAAGGAATGAGATCCAGAGCACAGACAGATGAATTGATTCTGGAAAGAAGAGGGTCACCCTTTCAGTAGACTAAGGAAGGAAAGAGGATGGAGCTACATTTGGACATGGATGTGGAGGGGAAAGGGGATCACCACTAATGTCCTTGGGTTTTCACTGCTAAATGAATCAAAGGCACATGAGTCCTGACATTAAGGAGCTTATGCTGCTAAGGACCCGTGGCTGGGGTGAGTTGGCAGTGGCATCTGTGACACAGAAATGGCCGTGTGGCCTGATTGGGGGAGATCCGGAAAAAGGGAAGAGAAAGAAAAGCAAAGCTGGGAAACAGAGTTATCCCTAGGATCATCTTTCCCTCCCTCCCCTGCCCTCACCCCACGTACCAGGATCCAGAAGCTCCCAGGGAACACTCCACTGAACTGGCCTTCCCCAGGCTCCCAAGTACCCCAGGCCCAACCTCCCCTCTTCCCTCAGAATGCCCCTTGCCTTCTACCTGTCAACTAAGTGTTGCTGTTGTTTCAGTAGTTCATGGAATTGGGTACTTTTCTCTCTCAGATAATCGTGTGATATTCTTGGTGGGTCGGGAGGTCCCATTAGATTTTGGCTCGCACAGACTTTACATCAGCTCTGGATCAATATACCCAATTGTTAATTCTCAGAGAGACAGTTCAACGAAGTATCAATTTACCATATGGCCAACTTGTCAAATTTACCAAAATAACCAACTTCCCAAAGCTTGTTTCAAGGAGTATTCTCTGTATGAATATATTCATGCATATATTTTTTCTCAAATAGAGTCAGTGAATATAAATACATTCTTCATGCATAGTCAATGATTCTGAAGATGTTCAACAAATAGGAATGTATTTTTATTGTGACTATAGTTAATAAACATGTATTTATTATGGGCTGGATCGTGCCCCTCCAAAATTCATATGCTAAAGTCCTAATGCCCAATACCTCAGAATGTGACTGTTTGGAGATAGGGTGTTAAATGAGGTCATTAAAGTAGACCCTGACCCCATAGGACTGGTGTCTTTAAAATAAAAAGAGGGGCACCTGGGTGGCTCAGTTTGTTCAGCATCCAACTTTGGCTCAGGTCATGATCTCATTGTTCATGAGTTCAAGCCCTGCATCGGGCTCTGTGCTGACAGCTCAGAGCCTGGAGCCTGCTTCGGATTCTGTGTCTCTCTCTCTCTCTCTGCCCCTCCCTGCTCATGCGCTTGCTCTCTCTCTCTCTCTCAAAAATAAATAAAAACATTTAAAATTGTTAAAAAAGAGTCTCTATACTTTATTTTAAAAAAAAAGAACAAGAAGAGATTAGGACACAGGCACAGAAGGAAGACAATGTGAGGACACAGGGAGAAGACGGCCATCTACAAGTCAAGGGCAGAGGCCTCAGAAGAAACCAAGACTGCCAACACATTGATCTTGGACTCCTAGTCTCCAGAACTGTAAGAATATACATTTCTGTTGTATAAGCCACCCAGTCTGTGGTCCTTTGTTAAGGTGGCCCCAGCAAACTAACACAATAATCTTATAACTATATTTTAAAATAGAAGATATATTTCCTCAGTATTTAAAGGAATGTTTGAATTTGTCAAAAGGCTTGAGTTTTATAGTAGTCTTCTCAAATATATTCAAGAAGAAGATATTCATTTAACATTTTTAAAGTCTTCACATAAATCTGTTCAAAATCATTGATTCTTTGCAGGAAGAATATTTCTTAAACCAAGATTTTCATAAATGTGGCAGATTGGTCATTGATCTACAGCAAATCTGGCTGCTTCCCCTGTGCGTACGTGGGATTAGACGGTCCTCTGTACAGAGGGGCTGACAGTGTGGGGGGTGGGGGGTCTACATGGAAATTCTCATTGCCCTTCCTGAGTGCACACCCCAAACGTGATTCCCTGAATTCTCACAACAGGCTTAAGAGATAGACGGTATCCCGTGGTACGTGCAAGAATATAAGAACTTAAAGCAGTGAAATAACTCCCCATGGTCACAGAGCTAATCATTAGGGAGAACATTCCCTAGTTCTTATAGTTCTAGATAGGTTAAGTCCCAACTGTGTGACCTAAGACAAGTGGATTAGCTTCTCTGTACCTCAGTTTCTTCATGTATAAAATGGGAACAATACTACTATTCACCAGATTGACTTGTCGAATGGATCAAGTGAAACAGTACATGTGCTTGGCTCCAAGCCTGGCACGTACAAAGTCCTCTAATGTTAGCTATCGCTATCAATTTAGGAAATATGATAAATATAACATAAGACATTATATAGCAATGTTTCTGAAGTGCTTTCAGTTTTTGAGATGAGGAAATCAAGGCCGAGAGAAGTTGAGTGAGGGACTCAGTTGGGGCTCTCCAGTCTTTTGTTCTACTTAGGCCTTCAGCTGATTGGCAAAGGCCACCCATATTAAGGAGGGCAATCTGCTTTACTCAGAGTCCACCAATTTAATCTCCAAAAATCTTCCTTCACAGAAACATCCAGAATGGTGTTTCACCAAATATCTGGGCACTGTGGCCTAGCCAAGTTGACAAATAAAAGACTAACTAACCATCACAATGTCTTTGCTCAGCTCCATCAAGAATTTCCTGAGAGCTTACATGTGTCACTGAACCTCACCCTATGTCCCTGATGCCCTGGGAAGGGGAGGAGGGGTTGCGGGAGAAGTCTGAGTCTTGAGTCCGGCTCTCCATCTTTTCTGGACAGAAGAAAAATGCTGGAATGAAACCATTTACTGTGTTGTATCAGGCTGGTAGGGTTGTAGGTGAACATTTTTTTTTCTGTCATCATTTCTTTTGATATGGTTGTAATGTTTTCATTATTTATTAACTATAAGCTAACATCCAACTTAATGAACCAGAGGGAAAATGTGTTTATAATCTTCTCTTTAATTATGGTACTTGCTTAAGGTTTGCTTAAGCAATTGCCCATTTTTTAAAAATCAATATTATTGAGGTAGAACTGCTGACTTCAAAAAAAGATTTTTTAAACATGCTGTATCTATGTAGAAAGGGTATGAAACTCAAAGCTAAAGTCTGCATCAACTAAAATCTCACCATCTTGAATGTCAGGGGAAGATGCACCTTGGGAAACTGGCCTACAGTGCAAGGGGCAAAAATCAGCTTTTTAAGTGTTAAAACTATAAAACAGAAATCATAAGGCAACAGCTGTGTGGCGGTATTAAGATTATTATAATTATTAGGTAAGCTTGCTAAGGTCGGTAGGTAGAAACTGTCATCTAGTAAACAATGCAAATAATAATGCTATAGGAATACTCAGCTGGCCAGATATCTAAAACATGCCAGAGGAAGGACTCTAATAAAAACAAAACCCTTAGGGGCGCCTGGGTGGCGCAGTCGGTTAAGCGTCCGACTTCAGCCAGGTCACGATCTCACGGTCCGTGAGTTCGAGCCCCGCGTCAGGCTCTGGGCTGATGGCTCAGAGCCTGGAGCCTGTTTCCGATTCTGTGTCTTCCTCTTTCTCTGCCCCTCCCCCGTTCATGCTCTGTCTCTCTCTGTCCCAAAAATAAATAAATGTTGAAAAAAAAATTTTTTTTTAAAAACAAAACCCTTATATTTAATCACCCCCATGATGCAGGAAGGCCAAGACACCATTTTTCTTCTTGAGACTGAGAGAGGTTCCGGGTCGTATGGCTGCACAATGGCAGGGAAGAGATGAGACCCACGTAGTCTTTCTGTAACATCACATTCAATCCAGCATCTTTGTTGGGTGCCTGGGACACACAGCCAGGGTACAGGGGCGAGTGGGAGGAGAATAATGGACAAAAAGTAAATTAAGGCCATTTTTGCTAACAGGCCCACCTCGAAGGAGGTCCGTTCAAAAATGGCACTATTTCGAACTAGAGACTTCGCATCCTGTAAATGTGCAGGGCTGCCCAGAAGCGGTAAAGGCAGAAGAAAAGAAGAGAGGATGAGCATGTTAACACAATTTGCAGATTACTGCTTTTCTCACCGACAAAAAAATCTCCCAAACCTTGAGGAGTTGAGGTGGAGGAGGGTGGTGGAAGGAGCAGCACTGCTGACAGGTTTTCTCCCTGAGAGGCGGGAGTCACACCAGCAGAGCTGCGAAAATGAATCATGTCTTTTCTACCAAGGCTTCGCAAGGATTTTCTGGGAAACTTGTCATTGAGGATACAATAGACATGACTGTCCTTTTTGGTAGCTGAGCGTTTTCCGGAGGAGACAGTAAATCAATCGGGGGACTCAATTGCAAATTAAAGCAAAAATTAAGGTGTGTAATGTGGCTTTTGTGGGCTGTGTTTACCTTTTCAGGGAGTCAGCAGAGCCAGCCTAGTTGAACGAGAAAATGTCAGATTTGGTTGCAACGGTGTAAAGGGGTGACCTTTTTGGTCCCCCCCCCCTTTCATGCTAGGAGTGGCTTTTTTCAGAATAGCACTCAAGAGCATCATCTGTATGGCACCTCTCAGTTTACAAGGCAATCCCATGTGCATCATTATATTCAAGCTTCGCTAAAGCAGACTTACGGTCCCTATCTTCTGGATGAGATAATGTAAGGCCACGACTAAGGACACACATTGTTTGTTTGTTTGTTTATGTATTTTGAGAGAGAGTGGGGAAGGGGTAGAGAGAGAGGGAGAGAGAATGCCTCTGCACAGTCAGCACAGAGCCCAACGTGGGGCTTAAACTCATGAACTGTGAGATCACGCCCTGAGCTGAAATCAAGAGTCAGATGCTTAACCCACTGAGCCACCCAGGTGCCCCTGGGGCACACATTCTAACTTAAAGCCCATGCTCTCTCTACTTCAGCACAAGGTTGACCCACTCAGTCTCTAGAGAGGGGTAGAGTGGCTGATGGGATTCCTTGTTGACTCCTTGTCAAGGAGACCAACCATCTCATTTTGCCCAGGACTGAAGGGTTTCCAGGACATGGGAGACTCCTGGGCCAATTGAGACAGCTGGTCACCTTACTTGTTATGTTACCAGAAGTCCTCATAGGATATTCTTCAAAAGCCATATTGAATGGTAAAATTTTTAAGAGGACAGTTATATATGCATGCGATTTGCATGTAATTTACTTATACTCAAACAATATTTGCAAGCATTTTAAAATTTAATATTTTGCTATTCTAAGATTGTCATTTTGACTATTTTTTCTTCTTCATTTCTTCTCCATTGTTACCCCAAATCTCCAACGGGTGGATGTGGAGGAAGGATAGAAACAGGAAAAAAATAGGTGAAGAAAGACATTTGCTCCCATTTTTAACATGTAATCTCGGTTGCAGTATGTTGAGGACTGATCTGTAGTAATCATCAAACTTGAACATTGTGGTAGATGGCCCCTGAGGTGGCCCCCCAATGACTCCTGCCTCTTGGTATTCATTACCTTGTGTAATTCTCTTCCTCTGAGTGTAGTCGAGATTTGGATTTGTCTTGGGGAAGTCCTCCTCCCCCGCTCCCAGATCCTTAGCTCTGGGGAAAGCCAGAGACCCATGTGGTGAGGAACTGAAGTTTCCAGCTGGTAGCCAGAGAAGACCTGAAGCCCTACGAAAGGCCATGCCAGTGAGCCTAAGAGTAGATCCTCTAGCACCAGTGGACTCTGGAGATGTTTACAGCCTGAACCAACACCTGGATCACAGCATCACGAGAGACCCTGAGCCAGAATCACAGAGCTCACTCACTCCCTATTTTTGACCTATAAAAACTCTGAGATAATAAATGTTGGTTGTTTTCAGCCTCTGCGTTTGAGGGTAATTTGCCCAGAAGCGATGATAACTAAGACAAATGTGCATCAGAATCACCTGAATAACAACTTGATAAAATGTGTATTTCTGGGACCCACCCATGGAGATTTTATTCAGTAGATGTGTCCTGAAGCCTTTCCTTTCCATCAGGAATCCGCAGAAAACCAGAACTGAACAAATCTTTGTTTAAGAGCACATCTCTAGAGTAAACACTGCCTGGGAAGGCCTGGAGGGAGGGAAGACTACAAAGAAGGTGTGGCTGCCAGATAAAACACAGGACACGCAGTTATATGTGAATTTCAGATAAATAACAAGGTGTTTTAGCATAAGTTTGCCCCGTGCAGTATTCAGGGCATAGTCATACTGAAACATTATTTGTTATCCGAAACTCAAATTCAGCTGGGTGTTCTCTATTTCTGTGGCTCAACGCGATCCAGAGGTAAGGCCCCGCAGAAGTGGAGGCCCAGTGGGAAGTGAAGTGGTGTATTCATGTGGCAAATGGTAGGATTTCCTTCCTGAGTGGCTGACGAGAGGGCTGCAGGCTGCCTGGCTGGGCTCTGCCCCTCTCCCATCCCACGGGCAGGCCGCATCTAAGGGCCCTTGGAAGGTCTCATCAGAGGGTTTAGGGGAGCGGCTCAGGAAGCCCTTCCTCACAGTCCACCCCACTTCTGAGGGGCTGGAGGCCTGAGAGGAGGATGCAGGGTTGGTGACTGACCCGGGGTAGCCGAGTGGTGGGGGCGAGGAGGCCCAGGGCACCAAGGCCCAGGGAGAGGCTGGCCCCGCCCGTGTGGATGCTGCTCCCGATGGGCGCCACCCACGGTGCCGGGAACTTGTTCCTTTGGGTGCTGTTGGTATCAGCCTTTTCCAGAGCAGTGAATGAATGCCAGACTTCTCCCACATCCCTCCAGGAACTCAGCTGAATGCAGCTGCTCATAATAAATGTGTGCATGTCTTATTCTGAGTATGTCTCAGTCTCTGAGTTCTATTTATTGCAGTTCTCCACCCTGTAAAGAGGAGGATGGTTCCAGAGACATTCCTTAATGACTGAGGTTTTAAGAACTCTGGCTTGTAATTCTTTCGGATACGCTTTCTTGTCACAGGCAACAGTCTTAATTTTGATGTGTTTATTTTCAGCTATGAAACATCCTCAAAGAGAGAATGAATGAGGATATGAGTGTGTGTGTGTGTGTGTGTGTGTGAGAGAGAGAGAGAGAGAGAGAGAGAGAGAGAGAGAGGGAGAGAGAGAGAGAGAGAGAGAGAGAGAGGGATTGGCTGGTAGACTGAAATGCTTAAGGCTGGGAAGGAGGATAAACGTTCAGAAAATGTGCAGCTGCGGTAAAATCAAAGACTCAAATCTGTGCACTGTAGCCAGACACGGAAAGTGAGGTCTTCTCCCTCCACACTCTGGGTCAGCCTTGCCCAGAGGTCTGCCGCAAGTCTGGAACTCACAGGAGGGGAACTCGGCTGCATCTCCCTCCTGAGTGGAACTGGTTTGGAATCAAATGTGCAGAATCTCTCTTCTGCCGCGGAGACTCTTGGGAGGGCTCTCGGAGAACTCCTCGGACGCTGCTTCCTAACACCAGCATGGCTGAAACAAAACAAACTCGAAAAGTAGAAATCCCAGGGTGACAGTGCCATTTCAGACCTTGAATGCCAGGGCAGTCCCATGGGATCCGTTCCAGGACCCCCCACCGCACACATGGCTGACTTGGAAGGCCTGAGGGTACCACTGATCTAGATACAGAGAATGATACAGAGCTGGGAGGACCTGGAATCCCGGCTCCCTCTTTGGCTTTCACCTTGGCCTCTCTGGGTATCTGAAAAATCAATAACTGCCTCAGAGGTTTATCGTGGGCATTAAGCGCAATGACGTATATAAAGCACTTGGCACTCAGCACTCAGTAAATGGGAGCTGTTATTATTTTACTCTGTGTGTGTGTGTGTGTGTGTGTGTGTGTGTGTGTGTGTGTGTGTGTGTTGTGTGCGTGTGTGTTCAGGTGTGTGGTGGCAATGTTGGGATCAGAGGGGAGTGCTTCAGTGTAGTTTAAAAAAAAAAAAAAAAAAGCCCAGCTGAGACAGGATTCATATATCTACCTGGAGTCTTTTGGGCTGGAAAGAACCACCAGAGCATTTAATGCAATCCCTCTGTTTTAGAGATGATGAAACTCAGATGCAGACAGGTGAGGGCTTGCTCAGGATCTTACAGCTACCTCCTTTTCTGGAATCCCAGATCTTGCCTACACAGTAAGGAAACTGCCATCCTTTTAGCCTAGAAGCTCCAGTGAGATGGTGTCTGTTTCTGCAGCAGCAGCTGGAAGTCGCTAACACACCACCCCCAAGCATTCCGCTGGATCCTTTCAGACATCACGACCACCACCATGAGCACCTGAACTTTTCGTGGAGGAATGAAAGTGCTACGTTCTCAACTCCTGAGAGAAGAACTAATAATTAAGTACAAAGGCAAGTCTGGGTTTGAAATTAATGACTATGGAATTCCAAAATGATCTTGAGATAAAATGAATACTTTACATTAATTTGCACGGCACTAGACAACATTGCTTAAGAAAAACTGCTCTAGGAGACAAAGATCATGTCTGTTATTTTAATTCATGGCCTTGGGGAGCTTGGAGAGGGGAGAGGCAGTGAGGGGTTTGAAGCTTTTAATGCTTACTGTGCAGAAATACGACTGTTTTCTGAAGCAGATTAGCTTTTAAGGATGTAGCATTGATTGAGTACTTGGTATATGTTTCACTTCTATTTACTTGTGTAATCTTCATGATAGTCTTAGGAGATAGGTGCCAGAGTTACCCCATTTTACAGATGAGAAAGCTAAGAGCAGAGAGTAACTTATTCAAGATCAAATAGCTAATAAATGGCATCACCAGGACTGAATCTTGGAATTTGGCTACAGAGTCTTACCCACTCTGCTCTGCCACCTTGAGAGAAGCAAGGTATGGAAACTAAGAGACTAGGAACTATTGAGATGTTCATTCCTCATGAACAGATACTTTTCATTGTTATTACTATTCCAAGGTCAAGTATATGGGGCTGAATCCCATGGTCCCTAATGCCATCCAGCTTCCCCTACCATAGCTGGTCTGGAAATTCCCTGGAAACGTAGGTGGGATCTTTGATAATCTCCAATATTCACCCCTGACTTTGTGCTGCTGGGTGAAAATCAGGACCCGGCTCTACTCTTCAGTGTACAAATGGCATAAGGAGCCACACCAGGCTCAGTATTATAGATTTTTGTAAAAGATACTTCCATGTACCCACCCCCAAGACCCACCAATGTCAGCTTAAAGGGAGCAGGATGTCTCTGTGAGGAGAACAAGGTAGGGATGCCGTGGCAGCAAATCTATTCCATTTTTTTTCCTGAGGTTATAAAGAGGCAACAGTTTCTTAGTCCCTTTTTTCCTTTTTGTTTTGATTCGGAGATGATGGTATCATTGCTTCTCAGGACAAGTTAGTCCTCAGAAATCTACAGTAAACTCAGTAGCAAGTAAATACATGGAGAAGAGGCACTTGCTGGTACTTTAGTTTAAATAAATGAATAGGGGCACCTGGGTGGCTCGGTTGGTTGGGCGGCTGACTTCGGTTCAGGTCATGATCTCATGGGTTCATGAGTTCGAGCCCCGCGTTGGGCTCTGTGCTGACAGCTCGGAGCCTGGAGCTTGCTTCAGAGTCTGTTACTCCCCCTCTTTCTGTCCCCTCCCCAGCTCATGCTCTGTCTCTGTCTCTCAAAAGATAAATAAACATTAAAAAAAATCAAATAAATGAATAAATGCTCCAATACCTTTTTTATATGCAAGGAAGCATCCTGGACGTACACATACATTCTATCCACACCGTGCCCACTCCACTGCCCCTTTGTGTTTTTTCACTTAATGTATCCTGTAGCACATTCCATATTCAATATTATCACCTAAAGATTTACCTCATTTTCTCATGACGTCACAGAGCTGCATTGTTTGGATGTATCAGAATTTATTTAACCATCATCTGTATTAAAAGACATTTTTGGGCGCCTGAGTGAGTGGCTCAGTCAGGTGAGCATCAGACTTCACCTCAGGTCATGATCTCATGGTTCATGGGTTCGGGTCCTGCATCAGGCTCTGTGAAGACACCTCAGAGCCTGGAGCCTGCTTCAGATTCTGTCTTCCTCTCTCTCTGCCCCTCCCCCACTTGCACTCTGTGTCTCTCAAAAATGAATAAATATTAAAATTTTTTTTAAAAAAGAGACATTTTAATTGTGTCTATTCTCATACTCTCACAAACAATGCTGAAATTAATGTTTCCACACACGTGTATTTTTGTTTTGCCTCGGTTTTGCTATTTTGGGAAGAAAATTCCTAGAAGTGGAACTGTTAGGTCAGAGGATATTTGTATTTAAATTTTTAATCAATATTTCCTAGTCATCCTACAAAGAGTTTACACCAATTTGCTCTCAATGAGAAGGAGTTTTATTTAAAATATTTTTTTAATATTTGTTTTTGAGAGAGAGAGAGAGCACGCGTGCGCACATGTGGGGGAGGGGCAGAAGGGGGTGGGGGGGACACAGAATTCAAAGCAGGCTCCAGGCTTTGAGCACAGAGCCCGAGGCGGGACTCGAACTCACCAACCTTGAGATCATGACCTGAGCCGAAATCGGACGCTTAACTGACTGAGCCACCCAGGCACCAGGAGAAGGAATTTTAAACACTGAGTCTGGCACCCTTGTTATCTGAGTAGATTCTCAGATGAAATGCAGCTTTGCTGTGTGGTTTAACAGGTAAGGCTGATGATGAATGTATTAAAGGGAATGGATGCATTTGTGAAGATATTTTGAGTTGGTGAGGGGAAGGGGAAGAGCCTGCTGGAGCCCTGGCGGTGACAGTTTCATGGCAAAGGAGAAAAATTGGGTGCGGTTTTCATGCCTGGCAACTGGCAAGTGGTCACTTGCATGGGATATTTTCCATATTTCACTGGGACCTCCTAACACTGTAACTCTTCTGATCTACACCTAGGTTGGTAAAGGGAATATTTGTGATTCAAACTTGTACACTTTACTGATTACATCAGATAAGCACATGGAATTCAGATCTGTAAAATCCACCTTTCCCTCTGAAATATACATCTTAAAGTGTGCATTCCTGGGTCAGGTTAAGCTGAAGTGATTTGACTGTCTTCATCCAAGTCTCCTGAGATTCCAGCAACTCCTTTGACGTGTGGCTTCTACAAACTCCCACCTGGTCTGGAGGGTTCTGTATGTAGGTAATGATGCCTTGGGACTTTTTCTCCTCACCTGAAGTTGTACAGCGGTAGAGAAACAAGACTGGCTATGAGTTGTCAGCAGAGAAGATAAAAGCTGTCAGCCACAGTAAGCATTGTAGATTAGCTATGAACTTCTGGGTAAATTCCATTGTCATCCTTCATGACCAAGGGTGGTAACAAGTCAACCACATTACTAACCTATTCTACATCTGGTATGAGTTACTACAGTGTCTCAAGGCACCTGCAGGTGACACCTAGCCTAATCTAAAATCATACTTAGATGGTAGAAAATAAATTTCCTGCTGTGCCACACCCATATTCTGTTAACAAAATGTGCTGAGTGTCTACCCCATGTCTAGTCCTGGGTCAGGCATTATGAGAGATATGAAAGAAATATTAAGCAGTTGGACACACGCAAATTGGAGCAGAAAAGAGTACATGCAGAGAAGAGAATACTGGGAAGCTGGTTGAGCGATTCAGGAAGGAGAGGTGAAGGCTGGACTAGGGTTAATGCTAGCAGAGGCAGGAGAGAAGCAGCACATTTGGGAGTCACCAAAGGAAGAATGAATCAGACAGCACATCACAGTAGAGTGCAGAGGGCACAGGCTGGGTTCTGCTCTCTGCTTTACAGCTGTGTGGCCGAGGCCCCGAATCGTTCTGAGCCTCTGTTTTCCACCTGTAAAATTAGGACACAAATACTGTCCCCACCAAGCTGGATTATTGAGATCAGTGAGTTGGCATACAGCACGGGGTCTGTCTCATCGCAGTGAGTGCTCAGAAATGTTTGCTCCGCTCCTCATCTACCCATCTCTGTGCCCCACCCCCATCTTGTGGGAAAGGGTTGCCTTCAGAGGAAGATGGGGGAGAAGAGGGCTGAACAATGACGTCTGTTTTCCAGGTGGTGCCATTAAGCAGATGGGGAATGTTCAAAAGGGGCAACTATTCAGAAGGGGACGATAGGATTGACTTTTGATATTTGGAGTCTGAAGCGATGGTAGGCTAGTCATGATGGTGGCTGGAAACCCGAGGGCTGAGAGCTGGCACCGGAGGCCGAGGAGGCGGGAGTCCTGAGCAGGGAGACCAAGGTTATTCAAGCCACATGTGTCCCTGAATTCCTAGAAGGGGAAACAGCAGCCGTGGCTAAGGTAAGCAAGCAAACCTGAGACCTTGGGGCTCAGGAATAAAGACCCTAAAGGTAAGCCAACATAGTGTCACTGACCAGACCACATAGAAGAGTAGTCACGCCCCTGAGATAGATTAGACACCTACATTAGGGTTACAGGCTTTCATCCATTTTTGAGTTGAAGAGAGTAAGGAGACTGATGTCAGAACCCACCGTTTATGCTTTCATTATGCATCCAAGTATGTCTGAGGGTCGTCTGGATTAACTCCTGGAATAGGTGCATATTAATCTGTGGCTATCAAACAGATTTCCTGCTGAGCTAGGGCCAGAAACAAACAAAATCATTCTGTCTACATTTACTGAGTTCCCCCCTGAGGTCAAGTGCCCAGCATATACAAGACTCTCTCTGTTTGTAGGACTGGAGTTGAGAAAGGGCATGGGAAACTGAGAAAGCGAACAGAATCGCTGGCGATCCACTGGCTGGCGCAATGCTGAATCTCGATGAGACCGCTGTCTTAGGTAAGAGATCTGCCTGCCCCCCACTTTCTTGAAGACAATAGGGTGAAATTGTGACTCCTGACAGTAGCTGACAGCTACTGTGAGCTTTGGCGAGCCACTCAGCCTCCCTGTGCCTCAGTTTCCTCCTATGCAATAGCAGAAAAACATCCCTGCTCTGTGGCAAGGCTTTGTGAGCACACATGAAAGCACTCTGTATATTGTCGAACTCTGTGAAGCCAGTAATTAGTGCTGTATTCCAGGCCCTTCATGATTGTCTTGAGTTACCTCAGGAAATTCCTCTGCTTAGAATCAGCATCTGAAGGGCAGCTGTAAGAAAGTGAAGTTTATTTCCCATCTGTAGTGGGTTGAGTTGTGGCCCTAAAAAAAAATAAGGTCCAAGAGCACCTGGGTCGCCCAGTCGGTTAAGCATCTGACTCTTGATTTTGGCTCAGGTCATGATCTCACGGTTCATGAGTTCAAGCCCCAAGTCAGGCTCTGTGCTGACAACTCGGAGGCTGCTTGGAATTCTCTCTCTCCCTCTCTGCCTCTGCCCCTCCCCCACTCATGCCTTTGCTCGTGCGCACGTGCTCTCCTTCTCTCTCAAAATAAATAAACTTATATAAAAAAAAAGGTCTAAGTCCTAATAGCCCCCTCCTCTCCCACCCCACCCCTGCCCTGCAATCTGTGAATGTGACCTTATTTGGAAATAGAATCTTTGCAGATGTGATTAAGTGAAGGATCGCGAGATAAGATCATCCTCCATTGAGGGCTGGCCCTACATCCAATGATTGTCCTTATACGGAAAGGAGACAAATTTTGGATACAGAGACTGGGAAGGCCTGCAGAGATTTGGAGCAATGTGTCTACACAATGAGGAGCTCTGAGGGTTGTTAGCGGCCACCAGAAGCCAGGAGAGAGGGATGGAACAGATTCTGTTTCAGACCTTCCAGAAGGAACCAACACTGCTGATGTCTTGATTTTGGACTTGTGTCCTCCAGAACTGTGAAAGAACAGATTTCCACTGTTTTAGGTCATTAAATCTACAGTCATTTGTTATGACAGTTCTGGGAGAGTAACACCCCATTCCCATTGAGGAGCCTTGTTATGACGACTTGCCAGGCTGCTGGTTCCCCTGGGCTGTTCACCCTGGTTCATCTGTCCTGGAGGACCATGTTTTCCCTTGGCTGTCGATGCTCCCTTTGGCAAATTTTGGTATGTTACCACTTTGATAACGCTGCTCCCTTTCTGAAGCTGCAGTGAGTTCCAGATGATTCCAAGTGACATTTAAATACGTTCTCACATCTTAACGTTTTGTTGTTGGGGGAATGGCCTGGACAGTCTCATTGCCTAGGTCTGTCAAATTTGTCTTACTTTGCAACAAACATAGCAGTTGGGGGGTAGTTGACAAAGGAAACCAAGCATGTGGTGATCTGTCTCTAGTTTGTTGCTTAGAGCAGTGGTTCTCAATCTTTTAGGGTGCGTTAGAACCATGTGGAAGGCTAATGAAAATACAGATCATTGGCTCCTTCCCTTCACTCCTCCCTCCCCACAAGTTTCTGATTTAGTAGTTCTGGGGTGGGGCCCAAGATTTCTCATTTCTAACTCGCTCTCAGGTGAATGCCAATCGTTCTGGCCCTGACTACACATGGAAACCGCAACAGCTCAGATCTGTGGTTCGCAAACTTTGCTACATATTAGGATTACCTGGGAAGCTTCTCCAAACCCCAGGCCTAGGCTGCAACCCATATCTATTAAATCAGAATCTCTGGGGATAAGACCTGAGCATCAGTATTTTTTAAAGATCCTCAGTGGTTTTAATATGCAATCAGATTGAAAGCCAATGGCCTAGAGGCACTCCCCTGTCCCCCAGCCAGATGGGGACAGGTTAGGAGGCTGGGAGATACCGTGGCTAAGCTTGGGGCCCAACCCTTGCAGCCCGGCCTAGTGCCCCACTCTATGGATGGATAAAGGAAGGAGACAGCGGGGTTCTAAGGTATCATCTCCCTGTGGCTACTGCCGAAGGTCTCCATCTGGGGACCCACCAAGAGAGTGAGGCTGTATATAGCTGATCTCAAAGCCTTGGTTGCAAAGTCCTATTTTCTGACACTGCTTGCTTTATGAATTTGATCAAGTTGTTTAACTCCTCTTTCCTTTCCTTTCCTTATCTACAAAACGAGGACAATAAAAATACCTCCCTGAAATCAAACCTGGAGAAGATTAGAGAAGATGTATTTGAAGCACCTGGCCTAGGTGTTATAAAGGGCAGACGCTCAGTAAAGGTTCATTTCCCTTCCACACCTCCGGGGCTTTCTGTTCCCTCCTCATTCTCAAGTCTGAACCGCTGGAAAAAACAGGCCTGCCCGCTTGTCCCTTTCTCTTTTCTGTCTTGTTTCACTACAGGAGCTTGGAACCTGATCTCTTAGTCACACTCCTACCGTTAAAAAAAAATCTTTGGGTGGGGGAGGTGCTGGGTGGCTCAATCGGTTAAGCATCTGACTTTGGTGACTTTGGCTCAGGTCATGATCTCGTGACATTGGGCTCACTGCTCTCAGTGAGCCTGCTTCAGATCTTTTGTCTCCCAATTTCTCTGCGCCTCTCCCCCGCTTGCTCTCTCTCTCTCTCTCTCTCTCTCTCCCAAAGATATATAAACATTAAGGAAAAAAGGTGGGGAGGCACCTGGGTGGCTCAGCCGGTTATGCCTCTGGCTTTGGATTCTGTCTCCCTCTCTCCCTGCCCCCTCCCCACTCATGCTCTGTTTCTCTCCCTCTCAAAAATAAACAACAACAAAATTTTTTAAGAAAAAAAAAGTGGGGGGGGCACCTGGGTAGTTCAGTTGGTTGAGAGTCCGACTTTGGCTCAGGTCATGATCTCACGGTTCGTGAGTTTGAGCCCCGTGTAGGGCTCTGTGCCGACAGCTGAGAGTCTGGAGCCTGCTTTGGATTCGGTCTCCCTCTCTCTCTCTGCCCCTCCCCCGCTAATGCTCTGTCTCTCTCTCAAAAATGAGTAAACATTAAAAAAAAATTTTTTTTTAATCTTTGGGGCTACCTCTTGTTTTTGTTCTTAGATTTCTTTAAAAAAACATACATACCGATCTCCCCTTTCTTTTTTTTTTTTTTTTTTTAATTTTTTTTTTTTTCAACGTTTATTTATTTTTGGGACAGAGAGAGACAGAGCATGAACGGGGGAGGGGCAGAGAGAGAGGGAGACACAGAATCGGAAACAGGCTCCAGGCTCTGAGCCATCAGCCCAGAGCCCGACGCCGATCTCCCCTTTCTAAACGGTAATCTACTTTATACCTTTTTCTCCACTTTGCTTTTTTTCACTTAACTGTATATCTTAAAGGTTAACTCCATAGTGGTATATGGAAACATTGTCTTTATTTCGTTATAGAGCGGCAGAACATTCGGGGGGGGGGGGGGGGGCGGGGGGATACGCCATAGTTTATTTTTGCAGTTTGCCATGAAAGGACATTAGGGTTGTTACCAGTCGCATACTACAACAGTGCAGCAAAGAACATGCTTGTGCCTGTGTTTCCTGTTTTCCCCGTGTATCTTTGGGAAGGACTCCCCAGGTGCTCCCCTGCTGCTGCGCCCCCACCTCAGCCTGGTTACAGACACTGGAATGATAACTGCAGCCCCCTCGCTTCCTTTCCGTGTGAAGGGAAGGCCTCCACAGCAGAAACCACAGAAAGACGGCCTCGACTTCATTTTGTCCCTGTCTCCTACCAGGGCATCTCCTCGGAGCTACCTAAGTCACAGCCAGAACCCTAGCTGTAAAGGAATCTGGGAAGTGTAGTTTGGGGGTTTCCCATCTCTGCCACACAGGAAAGCTCCCAGAAAGGGGGTTGAGTGCCAGTCCCCACATCCCTCTCACCGACCCAATTTCTTTGTTTTACAAATGAGGAAACCGGCCTGGGAGGGGTATGTGAACTGCCTATGAGCACGCACAGAACACAGAACCGGTTCACGGCTAACAACCCTGGCATCTGCCCCCTCTCTGTCCATGCCGATAGGAATGCTTGTGAATTGAAGTTTCATGGAGTCGAACACTTTAGAAAGGCAGAAGCCACTCCACACAACAGGAACTTTTAATTTTCTGTGTAAAAAGAAACAAAAACCCTCACCGGCTCCTTTTTGGTCTATTATAATCAGTTACTGTTATGGGCTGAATTGTGCACACCCCCCAACCCCTGCCAATCCGTATGTTGAAATCCTAAACCCCAGCACCTCACAGTGTACCTGATTTGGAGACCGGGTCTTTAAAGAGGTCATTAAGTTAAAAAGAGGTCATTAGGGTGGACTCTAATGCAATATGACTGGTGTCTCCTAAGAGGAGGAAATTTGGGCGCAGACTGGCTGGGTGGGGGGGAAGGGTGATGTCAAGACATGGGGAGAAGGTGGCCATCTGTAAGCCAAGGAGAGGGAGACAGAAGAAACCAAGCCTGCCAACACCTTCATCTCAGACTTGTAGCCTCCAGAACCGCAGGGAAAATATATTTCTGTTGTTTAAGCTGCCCATCGGGGGTACTTTGT
This sequence comes from Puma concolor, assembly GCF_028749965.1. Classification (NCBI taxonomy): domain Eukaryota; kingdom Metazoa; phylum Chordata; class Mammalia; order Carnivora; family Felidae; genus Puma; species Puma concolor. Next base: position 50,684,928 of record NC_141672.1, read on the forward strand.
TAGGGTAGCCCTAGCAAACTAATCCAGAAACCAAGGTCTGGTAAGAAAAAATAAATAAATAAACATGCACTGGTAGGAGATTCATTTGGTCTCTTGGGTAAGTTGCTTCCCTCAGTGTTTCTTGCCACATACATTTCTCCTAATGCTTTCCTTCTGGATGTATGTCTGCTAAGCCAGACTCTTTTTGGCATCATTCTCTATGTCGGGATCTCTCTCAGAAATATGCTTTCTGAATCTTGCACATTTCGGAAGTCTCTGGAATGGTGAATTGGCTGTAGATTTAAAAAAAATTTTTTTTAAGTTCATTTATTTTCAGACAGACTGAAACAGCATGAGCAGGGGAGGGGCAGAGAGAGAGGGAGAGAGAGAGAGAGAGAGAGAGAGGGAGAGGATCCCAAGTAGGCTCCACACTGTCAGTGCAGAGCCCAATGTGGGGCTTGAACTCACGAACCATGAGCCAACATCAAGAGTTGGGCACTTAACTGACGGAGCCACCCAGGCACCCCAGACTGGCTATAGCTTTAAATGGCCGTAGGGTCGCCAGTCCCCACAGAAAGACAACCTGAGCACCTGAGAGCTTTCACCTCACTGGTCACTCTTTGAAGACTGTCCCTTGCTTTCTTCTTGGGAAGCTGTGGCAGTCTTGCCCTGAATGTATTTTCCCCCATTTTCACAGGAGGTAAACGTGGCGTGCAAAATGCATTTTTAACGACTGAGAGCTGCATTCGAAGGTATTTTCCATCTTTGCTGGGTCATTAAGTCTTTAAATCCTTCAATATTTTAATGACTTTTGTAGTGCAGTGATGTGTAGGTTTGTTCAAATTTTCATTGTCTCCATGCTCCCTTGCCCATAAGATGTTCCAGTAAGAGCCCATCAAAGGCTTATTGAACACATGGCACTGTTCTGAATGGGTCCTTTCTGGGCAGCCTGTCTCCTGCACTGGCAATGATTAGAGCAGAGGCACATCGTACCCAGGCTTAGGTTCTAAAGACCGTGAGGATGGTCCAAACGACCCTTGGAAATCCTGTCAGAAGTTGCCGTCTCGGAGACCATGCCACCATTTCTCACTAAGTCCGGCAGGCCCAGCTTTCCCTCCAGTGTTGGAACAGAATAATGTCACTTCAGCGCAGCCCCAAGTGAAGGGTAGCCTGGGTCCAGGGCTGTGCTAGCTAGCTCTTACACAAAGAGAAGAAGGCAGGAACCAAGGTCTCTTGGGAACAGCAGACTCCTATCCATTCATTGAATGGAATTGCAGGCAGAATTCTGTCTCATTTAAATAGCACTCTCCCTCTCCCTCTCTCTGTTAATTTTAGTTTTGCTGAACACATTTACAACATGGCTCAGTACGATATGGCAGAGCATTGGACTGGGATCCAGGATACCCAGGTTGCAAAGTCAGTTCAGCCACAAACATTTTGGAGAATACTAAGGCCAAGGGACTTAAGGGGCCATAGACTTTTATTAGACTTTTATTTTTTATAATTTTTAAAGTTTACTTATTTTGAGAGAGAGAGAAAGAGAGAGAAGCAGGGAGGGGCAGGAAAGAGGATAGAGAGAGAATCCCAAACAGGCTCTACACTGTCAACACAGAGCCTGACCCGGGGCTCGAACTCCTGACCTGAGCCAAAATCGAGAGTCCGATGCTCCACCGACTGAGCCACCCAGGTGCCCCAAGGGGCCATTGAGTCTTAAAGCAAAAAGAAGTCCTTACTTTCTCTCGGGTTCAGTTTCTTCACCTGTAAGATGCGTGTTCGGGGATCGGAAGATCTCGAGGCTCCCTTGGTAAATTCAAGTTCAGGCTCTCAGCTGAGGAAGATTGGCCATCTAGGACAACCTTAATAACCCAGTGTTCTAGAAAAGCGCCAGCCCTTTCCCCACTCTGCCTGGGAGCGCCATAAGACCGAGTTTGGTAAAAGGAAGAACAAAGATGAGCAGTGGGTTCTGGAAGAGAAGGCCTGCTTCAGTTCAGCAAATCTTACTTTGGCACCCGGTAAAGACAAGCCAGGGTGCTCCGCATCAGCAAGGTAAAGACAGAGAAACTGTCCCTGGCAGTGTGGAACTCCCACTCTCGGTATCATTTTGAGTGTTTTATTTCAAGTGAGAAAGCTGAGCATTTTTTGTTTGGGGGTGAAATCCCCTGGGGAAAAACTACGGTGTATCCCAGCACCTTTTTGCCCTTAATTTCTAAATGTATATCTCTTGACGGCTGTGGTAATCATGTGGTGTTCATCAAATATTTCCGTTGTCTTCCTACTACGCACATAGTAGGATTATCTATTTCTGAGCTACTGCAGCCACGTGTAGCTGTGCGACTTGGTTTGTCAGCGAAATGTGAACGGCGCATTTTACTTCCAGGCAAAAGCCTTATAAACCATCCCAGGGCTCCCCTGTGGCTCTTCCCCTGCTGTGCCACGGGACCAGCAATGCGCCGTCGTGGAAGCTCACTAGGGTCTCTCTGCAAGGACAAAGTGGGAATACCTCGCTGATCCGTGATGGGCATGTTACATGGCCAAGATAGAAATGTTTGTGGGGCGCCTGGGTGGCTCGGTGGGTTAGGTTAAGTGTCTGGCTCTTGATTTCTGCTCCGGTCACGATCTCTATTCCTGAGTTCGAGCCCCGTATCAGGCTCTGCGCTGATGGTGCCTGCTTATAGGATTCTCTCTCTTCCTCGCTCTCTGCCCCTCCCCTGCTCGTGCTTTCCCTCTCAAAATAAATAAAACAAATATTTAAAAAAATACATTTTTGTTCTAAGTCAGGGCGACTTAAAAAACCTTTATCATGGAAATTTTCAAACCTATAAAAGCAGAAGCAATAGTATATCCAACCCACTGTACCCATTCTTTAACTGCCAAGATTATCAAGACCTAAACCTCTGTGTTTGGGGGCTACTTTGCTACTTAGCACAACCTAGACTAGGGGGAAAAAACTGGGGGAGGAGCCTGATTTTATACAAATACTAAATGAATGACCGATAAGTAAAGAGCATGGAAACAAAATTCATGAGACTTGATTTTATTTTTAAATGTTTATTTTTGAGGGGGAGAGAGAGAGAGAGAAGGGAGCACGAGCAGGGGAGGGGCAGAGAGAAAGGGAGACACAGAATCCGAAGCAGGCTCCAGGCTCCGAGCTGTCAGCACAGAACCGATGAGGGGGCTCGAACTCCCAAACCGTGAGATCCTGACCTAAACTGAAGTCAGATGCTTAACTAACTGAGCCACCCAGGGGCCCTGAGACTTGATTATTATGTCCTATTTTTCTTAAGGTTTTTAAATGCTTTTTAGGAATCCAGGAGAGCTGAACGTCTGGATGAATTCGCTGAAGGAAAAGTCGCTGGGCACCCCGAAGGGAACTCAGCCTAAATCCACCTCCTTTGACTCCGCCTCCAGCTCTTCCGGCAGCTGGCGCTCATCAGCTAACTGGCTACACAAGGGTTTTCATGGGGGGAGATGCATGCCCCGTGGCCTTGTGCACCAGCCTGCCTCAGCATTCTCTGCTTGGCTTCCTGCATCTTGTGCCGCGCGCCGCTGCTGCTGACATCGGCAGAGAGTTCCAGAAGGTTGGGCCTGTGGAGCATTCAATGCTGTGCTCGCCACAGAGCCAGTTTTAGGTAGTTCACTTTGAGTCACGCTGGGACCTCAACATACCTATTTTGTTATTCCTTAGGTATGCTTGTTACAATGATGGTGGCGTAGTAGAATGTCTCAACTAAACCTTAACCTGTGGCCTCACCCACAGAGAAGGCGTGTTTTTATGTCAAGTTTCTATACACATGCAGCACATGGGTGTGTTACAGAGCTTTCTCTTCTGTTCTGCTGGCCCAGCTGACTGTTCCTGAGCCAGTGCTATGCTGTTGTTACTATGGTTTATCCTGTGTTGCACTGAGCAAGACTCCCTTCTTTGCTTTGTCAAAAAGTTAACTTATTTCTTGAGCTCCCCCAAAAGAAATCCAACTGGAATTTTGAGCAGGATTGCCCTGACTTTGTAGGTTAATCATTAATGTAATTAGGTCTTTATAGAGTCATCCAAGATAGGTCACCCTATATTAGGTCACCTAGTCCAAAAGCATGGAATGTACTCCTTATTCAGATCATTTCATTTTATTAAAATTTCAAAAACCTGTATGGAAGTTTTGTGTATTCTTGATTAATACCTAGATGTTTTGTAGTTCTTGTTGCTATTGTAAAGGGTATCTTTTTAGTAGTATCTTCTAGTAGCTATTGTGAGCAAAGAGAGACGCTGCTGAGTTGTGCAGGTTGATCTCGTACCTGGCAAACTTCCTAAACCTTATTAGTTTCTGATTTGTTCGAGTCTTTGTTTTTTCTAAGTTGACACTGTTTCTTCATTGCTGCAGGAAGAAACCTCCCCCATTTAATTTCTGTGGCAGGTAGCGGTGGTAATTAAAGGGGCCGACTCACTGGGGAGCAGTGGAAAGTGTTTCCTCCTCCCCCCACTACAGGAAGAGGGTGTCTCTGCTGACATTTGGGTTCTCCGAAGCTTCAGAGTCTTACCTCCACCCCCCCCCCCCCCCCCACACACACCCCTGCTTGTAATGGGAGAGAAGGAGGCCTCAAGTTCTCTGGCAACAAGGAAAGGGGACGGGAGGGATTGTCACCCAAAAGTGAGAGGGAGAGATTTAGAGAGGAGGAAGAAGACCGAGAAAAGGGAAAAACTCTTTTGAGGGGGACTTTGACAGGCTGGAGGCTCAGTCTGGGAGCCTGGGAAGTATCAGACAATAGATGGTAAAAAAAAAAAAAAAAAGTCTCTGGTTCCAGAAGAGTAGCTGGACCAGAGACCCACCATCTAGCAGTTCCACCAAAAATGCCCTGGAGGCGGCAGGGGCGGGTGTTGGTCACCTAATGTGGGGGTGAGGAGATCAAGCAGCTGGAGATAGGCGGGCACCTCCAAACCCCTCCCGCCTCCAGCCATGCCGACTGACTGATAGAGGCCCTGCCCTGTGACTGCTATCCCCATGCGCTGCTATGACCCAAATACCCAAAGCCACAGGGCCTAGGAACTTCCCAGGGTCTGAACTCTGTACTTCCCCAGAGCTCCTGCAAGTCAGAGCTGGATCCACAATGCACGGCCACGTTGAGAACCCTACACTTGGTTCTGAAAAGAAGTTTCCTGAGGGGAGGTCAGGAGTTGAGAAGGTTTTAACTAGGCAGCTTGTCTGCCTCGTTTAATGAGGAACCGTAGCTGAATTATTAAGGTTGCTTTGGTTTGAAAACCTCTCGGCGCATCTGAGAGAGGGCACAACAGGGCTGCCCTCTGCCCTGCACAGTATTTGACAGGACTGCTGGGGGCCAGGATGGGGTGGCCTTTGCCTTTGCCTCTTTTGCTCTTTTACTGACTTTCATGAATTCAGCAACCCAGGTTCCCAGAGCCCTGAATGTATGAATACTGTCCTTGGAGAATCTGCTGCCTTTAACAGATGGGAGGAGCAGAGGCATCCAGGAAGTCTGTTCCTGTGGAGAAGCAGACAGATGCCTTCAAATCCAACTCAGACGCCAGACCCCTTGGGTCTCGGGGGCAGACAGGCCTGGCTGTGTTTGTAAGCAAGCCATGAAGAAGGCAAAGTGTGTTTTGTAAATTTATAACCTCAACACAGAGGAGGCTATTCTGGAGGAAAGAAGCCAGGAAAAGGAGAGCTGGTAAGCCTGGTGAGGTAGCAAATGCCCTGACCTGTCAAGGTGCTTCTGAGAGCTGAAGGGCCAGGCCAGACCCAGGGGGTCCCCGAAAGCCTGAGTGAGACGGATGTTTCTGGGTGTGCTCCTCACTTCCTGTTGCAGCCTGTCTCCACACGCTGAGTGGCGGCGAAGCAACGGCTGGCAGTGACTCAGCTTTATAAATAGGACATCCACAGCGAAGATTATAGGAAATTCCCAGTCTTCTGCCTGGCCTTGTTTTAGGTGTGCAGTTCATATGAGCGAAGTCCCAGCCACCCTCCTCCGGCCTTCCTCCACACCGCCCCCCTGGGGCATTTGAGGCCCATCTCCTCTGCTTTGTGACTGGAAATCTCCCCAGGGGAGGTGTGAGCGGCACAAGGAATGGAGGTGTTCACCTCTGGCCTTGTTCAGACCCTCCTGGGGGAGAACAGCTCATGCTTGTCTCGCACCCCCCCCCCGCCCCCCGTGGGCCAAGGGCTCCTAACCTGCGTTGTCTCACTGACTTTCACTTTCTCCCAGGGGGAACTCGCATTATTATTCCCAGGGGGTAGATCAAGAAACCGGACTCCAGACCCATATCTGACTAATTCTGGATCTCCAGGATTAACGACAGATGCAAACTCTCCTAAACACAAAATAAGAGGGCAAAGGGACGATAGTGAAAAAGGGGGAGCTGTTTTCTGGAGAGAAAAATAGGAGACGGGTGCCAGTTCCCTGGCCCTCGGGTGATCCTGCTTTTTCCTTCTTTCCCCCAGTGACGCCTTCCTTGGCAGTGAGCTGTTTCTGGAAAGCCAGGCTTGAGCACTGAGGGGCTCAACAGCCCCTGCTGTAGCTGGGTTTGAAGAATCTGAGAGGGCTGTCTACACCGAGGAAGGAAGCTCTGCCACTGGCAGGGTTAGGACCCAAATACTATTCAATATTTGCCTAACAGCTCCCAGTTCCTTTGGAACAAGTAGCAGGAGGGGCCGTGCTGAGTCACTGGATGCTGAGGCATTAAACAGAAATGTGATGGGGCGCCTGGGTGGCGCAGTCGGTTAAGCGTCCGACTTCAGCCAGGTCACGATCACGCGCTCCGTGAGTTCGAGCCCCGCGTCGGGCTCTGGGCTGACGGCTCAGAGCCTGGAGCCTGTTTCCGATTCTGTGTCTCCCTCTCTCTCTGCCCCTCCCCCGTTCATGCTCTGTCTCTCTCTGTCCCAAAAATAAATAAACGTTGAAAAAAAAAATTAAAAAAAAAAAATGTGATACCCTGCCTTTTGATGGCTCTCCTCCTCTCCTCTCCTCCCTCATAATTAGTGGGGGCGGGGGGGGGGTGGCCTCTCTCACCAAGGGGCTGCAGGACCAGGCGGCACCTTCCAGGTTCTGGTGCTGGAGCTGGCACACCCACGCCTTCCTGGAGCGGCTGGGACCCCCAGGCTTTCCTGAGCTACAGGGCTGCATTTCCAACAATCTATGAAATTTCTCCTCTTAGATGCCCATGGAACTTCCGCTTTCAGGTTGATAATAGAGCGCTCCAAACTTCTTGTATTCTCTCCTGCAGTTGATGGCCTCCCCTTCTGAGAGTCACCGTAGTTAGCAAATGTTGAATCATCTTTATTTCCTCTGCTCCTCTCCTCCTCCTACTCTCCACGTGTAACTGATTCTCTTTGCCTTCGTGAAGGCCCGCAGTCTCCTCTCACTGCCTGGAGTGCATAGGCGGTCCTGGGGCCTGGCCCCCCTGCTCAGCTTCCCCTGACCTTTTCTGACCTGGGCAGGTGCATGACCCAAGCTGAGTCCATCAGAACCCTCTTCCCAGGGTTTTTCAAGCTGCATCAGGAAGTTGGACACCCCTTTCCTCCCTGGCTACCAGCTGGGAGGCCTGTGGCCATGCGACCTGCTGCCTGGAAAAAGCCTGTCTGCAGCAGGGCAGAGGGAGACCTTGCCGACGAGTGACAGGGAGAGAATTCCTGAAGGGATGGAGTTCCTAATCCAGCCTCCCTTAGCCCAATCCTATCCTCCACAGGGTCACCAGGATGCGGTACCGTTGTTTCCAACTTTTTGTTTTAAAAAAGATCAAACTACAGAGAAGATTACAGAATAATTCAATGAACACCCAGCTCTTCTTCACCCGAGTTCACCAACTGTTAGCAATTTAGCCACCTGTGTGCTCTCTATATGCATGTACACATTCTTTTCCTGAACCATTTGCAAATAAGTTGTTGGGGGCGCCTGGGTGGCTCAGTCGGTCAAGTGTCCAGCTCTTGGTTTTGGCTCAGGTCATGATCTCACAGTTCGTGGGATCAAGCCCTGTGTCAGGCTCTGCGCTAACAGCTCAGAGTCTGCTTGGCATTCTGTCTTTCTCCCTCTGCCCCTCCCCTGTGCTCTCACTCTCTAAATAAATAAATAAACATTTAAAAAAAGAAAAGAAGTTGTTGATATCATGACACTTCTGTTCTAAGTATTTCATTGTGTCTCTCCTAAGAACTTGAACACTTTGTGAATATGGATATGTGTTGGGTAATATTATTACAGTTTTTTTCCTTTTTCAATTCAAGATCCAATCAAGGTGACAAATTGTATTTAGTTGTCCTGTTTAGTCCCTTGTAGTTTAAATTTTTTTAATGTTTATTTTGACAGAGAGAGAGAGTGCAAGTGGGGAAGGGGCAGAGAGAGAGGGAGACACAGAATCTGAAGCAGGCTCCAGGCTCTGAGCTGTCAGCACAGAGCCTGATGCGGGGCTCGAACTCACAAACTGCGAGGTCATGACCTAAGCTGAAGTCAGATGCTCAACTGACTGAGCCACCCAGGCCCCTCTAGTCCCTTGTAGTTTAGAATCTCTAGTTCTTCTTTCCTTTTTTGATTTCATGATGTTAATATTTTTACAGCATAGCTGTCAGCTTGGATTTGTTTTTCCTTATGATTAGAATCATGCTATATATTTTTAAGGACAATACAACAGAAATGATGTGGGACCTTCTCAGGGCATTACATTAAGCGGCACATGATGTCAGTTTGTCCCTTTATTGGTGGTAGTGTTTGATCACTTTCTAAAGGTGGTATCTACCAGATTTCTTTGTGATAAAGGTACTGGTTTTCTTTAATATCTGGGAATAATTAAATATATATTCTTATGCCAGTTTCCTTAGCCCCAACTCCCACAGGTCAGTGCAAAGAGGGCCAGGTGATGCCTGGGCACATGGTGGGTTACATTCCAGGGGAGGAACCCCATGCTTAGGGAACCAAGCATTGTGTTATGGGCCATTATGCAGAGGAGGCATGATCTTTATCATACTGGACATTCAGCTTACCTGCACTTTGCTCCATGGGGAGACACTATCTCTGTCTTCCAAGACTACTTGCCGTACAACCTTCCCTGGAATGATAGCCCAGGAGAAAGGCAGCAAGTTCCACTGCTCATAGGACATCCACAAATGTGAGAGACCCGCAGAGAACTGCTTCTCAACAGGTCCATGAAAGTTCTCTTTCTACGACACAGTCCAATCATGCTCTCTCCCTATGGTGGCTGATTGTTCCCCAATATCCATTTTCTACATTGTCAAGAATGGAACCCTACTTCCCCACGGTGGCTGTGCCTGTGGTTCCTCAGAATTAAGTCTGCATTTCCCATCTTCCCTTGCGGCAAGGTGTGGCTGTGGGAGGAAGTTTTGAGGAATAGGCTTGAAGTGTTGTGTGCAACTTCCACTAAGTGCCCTTAAAGGATAGAAAACATGCCATTTTCCTTTCCTTTCCTCCTTCTTGTGACATAAAATAGCAACCTCTCTCCTCATGGCACTTCCTAATTCTCTCCTCTGCCTTTTGTTTCTCCATAGCATGTAACACCATTAACATACTATTCGTGTTGCTTATTTTGTGTATTGTCTGTCTCCTCTCACTAGAATGTAAACTCTATGAACAGTGCTGGTATGCCACAGTATATATGAACCAGTTGTTAAAATATTGAAACACTTCTGTACCAATTAGCGACTAGCCACTGCCCCATGTCCCTCCCATGGTACCCAACAGTCAGATTGGGCTGCCATAACAAAATACCACAAACTGGGTGGCTTCCACAACAGAAATGTATTTTCTCACAACACTGGAGGCTGGGATTCCAATATCAAGGTGCTGGCCAATTCAATTCCTGGAGAGATTACTGGCAAGGGCTCTGTTCCTGGCATGCAGATGGCTGCCTTCTTGTGTACATACACACACACCCCTACACACACATTCACAGAGAGAACAAGAGCGAGAACTCTCCCAACTTTCTTCTTAGAAGAGCTCTAATCTCACTGAACCAAGGCTCCAACCCCATGACATCATTTAACCCCAATTACCTCCCAAAGACCCCATCTCCAAAACCATCACATTGGGAATTAAGGCTTCAACATATGAATGGGGGGGGGGGCGAGGTTCACAGCACATTCAATCCATGACCCCAACTACGTAGACATTGACTCACACAGTAAAGGGCTTCCAGGAACCCACTTCTACAGTAGGGCCAGTAATTAACCAGTGCCCATTCTGTGCCCCTGAGGTGCTCAGTGAGGACTTGTTGGGTAAACAAACACATGCTAGATTCTGGCATGGCTCCATACCATTCCATCTTCCATTTTGAACTCGAGGAGCTAGAATCAGATTTTTCAATAAATAAAAGTCAGGAAAAATGCCAAGGGGGCAATTCTCTTCTATTTTTAAACAAAGGACTTTTCTCAAGTCCTTCCTGTTCCCTTCCCACCCCATGGAGAAGAGGAAGTGACTCTGAGCAGAAATATAGAGAGGGAATCATTTTTTTCCCCTAGAGATAAGTAATTACCAGGATCTTTCCCATATCAACCATAAGGGATTGGGGAGGCAGAGGCAACAGCAGTAGTGTGTGAGGCTGGGAAGGGAGCTGGGGGTCCTCAGTGCCACACACCTCTTCTCACTTACTTTGCCTTCCAGGAGGTCCTTCTGTGCTAAGGAGACCAGTGGTTTAAAGGCATGTATTTATTACATTCAAACGTGGGTGGGGGGGTGCATCTGGGGGGCTCAGTCGGTTCAGCATCCAACTTCGGCTAAGGTGATGATCTCACAGTTCGTGGGTTCCAGCCCCATGTCAGGCTCTGTGCTGACAGCTCAGGGCCTGGAGCCTGCTTCAGATTCTGTCTCTCTCTCTTTCTGCCCTCTCCTGCTCTTGTTCTGTCTCTCTCTTTCTCTCAAAAATAAATAAACATTAAAAAAATTAAACAAAAAACATGCACAAGCTCTATAAACCAAGCAATTCCTTGTTGTGCTATCTAGCTTAGAGCAATGCTCACACGCATGTAGGGAAGCCTTGCTTATAACAGCAAAAAGGCTGTTTAAATAGCCTAGTTGTCTAGCAATAGGGAAACAGCTAAATAAAGTGTGCCCTTGCTACAACACACGGAAAAGCATTTAACAGTTTAAAAGTGATGAATCGATCTATGTGGACTGATGAGAAAGAGGCCCCCCCAGTTTTGTTGTGCAGAGGAAAGTAGCAAGTTGAAAATAATACCTACAGGATTTGTAGAATTTGTATCTGAACACCCCCAAATACTTTGTTTTCTTTTAAAACTTCCTTAAATGTTATCATTTTAAGCATACAGGAAAGTTAGAATAAAATAACAAACGTTTACTTGTAGACCCACCGTGCAGTTTCCTAGCCATGTTTACTTTATTTTATTTTATTTAAAAAAATTTTTTTTCAACGTTTATTTATTTTTGGGACAGAAAGAGACAGAGCATGAACGGGGGAGGAGCAGAGAGAGAGGGAGACACAGAATCGGAAACAGGCTCCAGGCTCTGAGCCATCAGCCCAGAGCCCGACGCGGGGCTCGAACCCACGGACCGCGAGATCGTGACCTGGCTGAAGTCGGACGCTCAACCGACTGCGCCACCCAGGCGTCCCAGCCATGTTTACTTTAAAGGATTTTTTGTTTGTTTGAGCGAGAGAAAGAGAGAGAGAGAGAGAGAGAGAGAGAATGAATCCCAAGCACCAAGCAGGCTCCGGGCTGTCAGTGCTGATGAGCCCATCGTGGGGCTCGAACTCACGAACCGTAAGACGGTGACATGAGCCAAAGTCAAAAGTAGGACATTTAACCGACTGAGCCACCCAGGCACCCGTAGCCACATTTGCTTTAAATAGGAACCATCTTTGCCACGCAGCATCTAGAAAAATACATGTTGAGCATACACTATATGCCAGGCATTGCACTGAAGGTGGTGTCAGTTGATATTGGCATAATTGTGAACAAGACAGATGAGCAACCTGCCCTCATGGAGCTTAACAAACCCTGGGCAGACAGAACACAGCAGTATTTCATTATTACACATCCTAATGAATGCTAGGAAAAAAACAAGCAGGGATAACAGGGGCGACCTAGTTTGGGTAGGAAGAGCAGAGCCGAACCTTCAGAGGGGGTGAGCTGCAAACGGACGTCTGAGAGCTGAGCGAGAACAACCTGGAAAGACCAGACGCGGCAGAGGCCCCCAGAGTTGCAGAAGCAGGACTGGCTGTGTAATTAGCTACACTATTGCAAAGGAAAATACATGCAGGCCCCCAGTCAGGCGTGGGAAAGTCAATCTCCTCTTCCCAGGGGCTTGCTGCTCCAACCCCCGGCAGATGGGAGACCCCCAAAGGATTTCAGCCTCAGTCACAGGACATGTGTGATACCTGGATCCTGACTGAGTAAGAGCCTAATGTGTTGTGGGGCCACCAGCCTGAGCAGAGATCACTGCTGCTGTGCCCTGCCTAGAGATGTCATGTCAGGTGCCTGACTCTGACCCTCCCTACAATCCTGTACAGCCTGCTGCCGGGGGTGAAGGGTGACAGCAGAATGTGGGCCTCCCGCTGCCAACGTGCCTAGTTACTGCTTCAGGCTCAGGGTGGCAGTGGTCATAAGGAGGGCATAGAGAAAGGAAAGGTAGGCCAGGTGGGACCTGGGGCCCCTGGGAACAGGAAAGTGGCAGGAGGTGTGACCACAGTTGAGCCGAGGTTCCAAGCCTAGTGCAACTGGCCTGCTCCATTGTCCCATCAGGCGTCACTTGCAAAACACAAATTCAAAGATGATTAATAAATTCAAGAAGGTGGGGGCACCTGGGTGGCTCAGTTGGTTAAGCATCCAACTTAGGCTCAGGTCATGACCTCGCAGTTGGTGAGTTCAAGCCCCGTGTCAGGCTCTGTGCTGACAGCTTGGAGCCTGGAGCCTGCTTTTGATTCTGTGTCTTCCTCTCTCTCTGTTCCTCCCCTGCTTGTACTCTCTCTCTCTCTCTCTCTCTCTCTCTCTCTCTTTCTCTCTTTCTCTCTTTCTCTCTCTCTCTCTCTCTCTCTCAAAAAGAAATAATGATTAAAAACAAAAAAATTCAAGATGGTGGGGCCTCTGGATGGCTCAGTTGATTAAGTATCCAACTTTTGATTTCAGTTCAGGTCATGATCTCATGGTTCATGAGTTTTAGCCCCACATCAGGCTCTGCTCTGACAGCATGGAGCCTGCTGAAGATTCTCTCTGTCCCTCTCTCTGTCCCTCATCCCACCGTCTCTAAAAATAAATAAACATTTAAAAAGAAAAAAAAATTCAAGATGGGGGTGACCACAGGGTATTAAACCCCAACTACAGGCTCCCCTTCTGAGAATAAGGTCTGATGTGGCTACATTGGTCTCAGGCCCATGAAACTGACCCTGCTGAGAACTGAGCAGAGGCCATATGACAGATCACAGTGAGCAGTGGGCAGCAGATAAGGGCCAGGGGCCAGATGATGCCAGGATCTGTGGGTCCCTGCAAATATTTTATTCTTTGCATTTTCTTCTTCGTCCAGTGGGAAACCATCAAAGGGTTTCAAGCAGATGAGTGACATTTTAGGTCACACTGGTTGTGGTGTAGAGAGTGGATTGGGCCATGAAGGAGTGAAAATGTAGCCGACCGGTCCAGGTAAGAGATGGTAGTGAATTAGTCTGTTAGAGGCCATGGGAGAGAAGCAGGTGGATGAGAGACCTTTTATGAACATAGGGCAAAAGAAATGGTTGATGAACAGATCAAGGAAGGAAGTGCCCGGGGAATGGGAAGATTCAACCAGGCAGATGTTGAAGTCCAAGAGTAGGAAGATGCTTACAGCAGAGTGGAGGGGGAAGACCACAAGGTGGAGAATAAAAGCCCACTCAGGGTCCATCACAGACTGGCCTATATCCCAGGTCTGGGAACCTCAGTTTTGCAAATGGCACTTGGTTGCATTGTCCTGTGTCTGGATAAGCCAGGTAGAGTGAGCTGAGCTCCCCTCTGGCATCCTGGCAAGTTGTGCCTCACCGGTCGGATCTTTCCTTCAGATCCTAGCCTGGAGGGCTCATCTTGTCACCTTGCAGAACAACGTGTGAAGGCTGAGGATACCTGTCCTTCCCTGACATGCCTCCCTGCATGGCTTGGCCTCTTAACACACACACATACAAATGGGAGCACAGGCCAGACCACAGGAGGACAGCAGAGAGAACAATGGTTATATCTGTGAAATCAACCTGAATCTTGGTTATCTTGAATGCAAAGTGTGACCTTCCTGTCTGCCCAAACCCCTTCCCCTTTTCAGTCAGTTCTGAGGACCTGACTGTGGAGATAAGGGGCCTGGCTGTCCTCCTAGGCAGAGGATTACAACTGGGATTCTATTTTCATTCAGATACCAATGTCAAAGAAACCTCATGGGTTTCTTTTTTGTAAACCGGTAACAAATGTCCAACAAGGGAAGGGGCACAGAGGAGAAGGGAGATCGGGGAGGGAGGAAGGAGGGTTATTAAGGGAGGAGGAGGGAAGGGGAGGGGTTTGCTGAGCTGAGAGCTTTGTGAGAGCTGCCTGTCTGCCATCCAGCTTCTGGTGAGCTGTTGGCTTTGGAGAAGTGGCCACGGGAAGTAATGAGTAAGGAGAGCATTCTCACAGGCTTTGCTAATGCTGATGCGCACACAGAATGGGAGGAAATGCAGTCCTGGTTTGACCTAACCGTTGGTCCCTCTTTCATCATTATTAAAAGCCATCATTTTCTCCCTCCCTGGTGGCAAGGCTAGTTGGAAAGAAATTCAACTAAAAGTAATGTCTTGAACCTATTAATTTTGAATGGCCGAAAGGAAAAGGAGCCTGCAGAAAAAAGAAAACTGCTCGTATTTCCTGTTAACTGAGCCAAAGCAAACTCTCCTCCAAATTACTGAGCTGTTCTCAGAGCTCTGTGTTTGCACGGGGCACTGTCTGGCTCTGGGGCTATGCTCGAGAGCTCTCAGGACAGTCGTGTAACTGGGGACAAGCCGCATGGTGGGATCTAGCTTTTCTCAGTGTGCCTGCAGGAAGTTAATAAGAACTCCAAGGAAAAACTAGTTTGGGAAGCATTGGGTTCAAAGAAGTAAAATGGGTTTCTTTAGTATGTACAGCCTTAAATATACTAATGTGCAATGTCAGTCTTCAAGAAGTGTGCAGAAAACCCTGTGGATTTCCTACTCCACACCATTCCCTGCCTCACTTCTTTGCTCAGAAAACCTGGCTTTTGCTTATGATACCCGTGTGTTTCGTGGGCTCCTCCCCTGTTCCTCAGAGGCATGGTGGAAAGTCTGGGCCACCGCCCTTGACAGTGATTGCTTTAGGTGTGGGCATGAGATGCAGTTCTGCCCATGGGACGTAAGGCACGTCAGCCCTGGGGACTTCTAGGAAGGTTTTCCTCACTTTTAAACACAGGATGAGCACTTGCCTTTTCCTGTCTTTGGACACTATCGTGTGAAGACATGAGCTTGGAGCCGCTGCAGTCACGTTAGAGTCATGAAAACCAAGAACACCTCAGAGAAGCTGATCTCAATCCCCGATGCTGCTACGCTGTTGCATTAACTCTTTGAGCTTGTTTCTTTGTTGTTCAGGCCACAGGGCGTTCTGTGTTTTTTAAGATCATAGTATCCTGAAACTGAAAGGGACATGATGTGCAGACACTCCCAAACTGGTCTATAAAGAAAGAATGATAAAACCTGCCTTGTCTACCTCACTTCTTCCATAAGGTGTTTCTACTGAGCCAGGACTATGCCTGGATGTGATGCTCCCGTGCACAAACACACACACACGCAGACACACACATACACATTCACACTCATAGGACACTCCTTCTGTCCTTCCCACAGAAGGTCCTTCCCGACTGGCACTCTACTGAGAACCCTTGGGGACAAGCCAAGGAGTGAGGAATATGGAGTTGGAAGTTGGAGTCTCCAAGTTCTGTTTTAAGTTCTAAAACTCACATGAGCTTCTGGGCCTCATTTCTAACTTTGCGAAAAAAGTGTGTAAATGAAGATAGCACGTCAAGTGCATGATGCTATGCGTGGCACATAGTAGATGTGTCCTAAATCGTTGCTGCTAACAAAATGGGGGCAGGGGGAGGAGGACAGAAATAGACCAGTTTCAAATCTCATTTCTGCCTAAGAGTTATAACCATTCCCAATGTAAAACCTGTTCTCTGGCCCTGTATCAGTTTATAGCATCCACTTGTCCTCCACTCAGCAGGTAAAAGATAAAATAAAGGCATCATAGATGTCCTATGCGAGCACCCTGGCTGAAGGGGCTATAGTCCCTTTCTCTTCTGCTGAAGCAAGCCTGGGGTTCGGCTGGCTGGGGCTCCCTGGATGGCCAGTGACCTTCTGTGCACGCTGATGGCTCCAGGTTGCTTCTCGGTGAGAATTACACATGTACCAGCTACCCAGCTTTCCCCAGGACAATCTCCAGTCTAGACACTCATGTGGATGCCAAGGGATTGAGTTCCTCCTCATCCAGAACTCTGGCTAGGACTCAGCAGCAGCTGGCAGACAGCTGACCCAGAGCTTTGTGAGTGCTCTCTGTCTCTCTCTCTCTTGCCCTTTGAGACATTTTATTGTAATACATACAATAATCTCAGGATTGTCTCTCCTGTGTGTTTTCACCCATAATGCCAACTGAGATCATCAGTACAATGAAGCCAACTGAAGGGATGGTAGTGGGTTGTCCTGCCATTTTTCTAGATCTTTGAGTTGCACGTCAGATCTGGGGCTCCACACTTGTTTAACCTTCCTGTGAGGCTCACAAATATTTTCCTAGCTGTGAGCAACAATGATTTCAAATTCACCAATGTAACCATGCTTCATATCACAGTTAGGAACCGGACCGTGACCACAGAACATGACCTAATAAGAACCTGATATTTGCCTTTCTTTTGGGTGGCATTGGTGCTCTTGAGAGCATCTGTCAGGACATTCATGAGCACCATTATGGTGGCATGGAAAGACTGGGGGTTTGCTCTGTTTTATTTGGGCTGACAAACAGCACAGACAGCAAGTGGCTATGAGTAGGAGTGTGTGTGTGTGTGTGTGTGTGTGTGTGTGTGTGTGCATGTGTTATCGTGCAGGGGAGCATCACATCCAGGCATAGTCCTGGCTCAGTAGAAGTACCTTATGGAAGAAATGAGGTAAACAAGACAGGCTTATTATTCTTTCTTTATAGACTAAGAACCAGAGATTCAAAGAGGCACAGTGGCCTGCCCAGGGTGACATTACCAGTCAATGGCAGAGCCACTTGTGAGAACAGGCCTCTGGCTCCCAGGCCATTGCTCTTACTACCCTGGGAAGAATACTTTGGGTGTTCATAAACTAATTGGATGCTCACTGTTTGAATATGGGGGAGGCAGATACACAAAGAAACATTTCTACTGCAGCCTGGGACTGGGTTACAGGAGCCCTAACTTGTGAAACGTTACAAGTGCAGCAGTTGTGATGCCCAGTGTCAGTTTGGAAGAATACTTGGTGGGTACGTGTCATTCCGGGAAGGTTTTCCACAAGACGCGCTTTTTGAACTGAGTTATAAAGTTGTGCTTCTCATTCTCTAACATGTATAGGAATCAGCTGGGATCTGATTCTCTAGGGCTGGGGTGGGGGTCTGTCCTGCATTTCTAACAAACTCCCAGGTGATGCTGATGGTTTGAGTTACAAAGGCTGATTAAGAGTTGCCCCCATTGAAAGGGATTTTCAGAGAGGATATGGTTGTAGGCAAGCCAAAGCACAGGTCAAAAGTGAGAAGTCCCTAGGGGCGCCTGGGTGGCGCAGTCGGTTAAGCATCCGACTTCAGCCAGGTCACGATCTCGCGGTCCGTGAGTTCGAGCCCCGCGTCAGGCTCTGGGCTGATGGCTCAGAGCCTGGAGCCTGTTTCCGATTCTGTGTCTCCCTCTCTCTCTGCCCCTCCCCCGTTCATGCTCTGTCTCTCTCTGTCCCAAAAATAAATAAAAAACGTTAAAAAAAAAAAAAAAAAAAAAAGTGAGAAGTCCCATGGAGAGCAGGGTGTGTGGGGTGAGGTGGATGACAGTGGAGAGGTGCATAGGACCTCTCCTAAAAGAGCAAGGGACAAGAGGGGCCTGCTAAGCGAATGAGGAGATCGAATTCAGCCCATGGCTCACAGTGTTTCTCAGGTGGGACTGTCTCAGCTCTACCAGAATCCTTCAGGCCCCACCTACCCGATTCTAGGGCTGGGCTGGGGAATCTGCAAGGCTAAGAAGCTCTCAAGGTGATTCAGATGCAAACCGGTTTGGCAACCTGTGTTGGGCAATTAGAGGGTTTCGGACAGGGAGTGCCAAGATCAGATTTGCATTTCAGATAGATCCCCTGGGAACTGGGGGAAGGCCACGCTAGAAGCTGGGCGCCTGTGAAGGGGTTGATGCGGTTGTCCAGGCCAGATAAGCTGAGAACTCGGGTCAGGATCCTGGCAATAGGAACGAAGTGGGGGGTGAACTTGAGAAATATTCATCAGTGACTCACTGGTGAGTTGCTGGTAGACTCCCAGCAAGAGAAATGATGAGTTCAGTTTGAGACCTGCCAAGTTTAGGGAACATTGGGTAGAGAAGTCCACTGGGCAACTAGATTTAAGAGTCTGAAGTTCAGTGCAAGGACCTGGGTATAGATTTGAAACTTGGCAGCTTATAGCGTATTTACCATGACACCTCGCAATGAACTTCATGTTGGCAAGTAGGAGGCTTTTCAGATTTTCCCAAAGACTCTGGCAGGAGAGGCATTTTGAGTACTACTTCTCTAATACTCTTATTAACAATGATGTTGATAACTTTGTGGGTGCATAGACCCTTCCTGGAGAATCTTGAGCAGAGAGGAACATAAGTTCTATCCCTTGGAGGTTTTCTGGCCTTTTAAGAAATGGATTTCGCTGCTCAGAATCAGTCTGGAAGAAGAGAGGAACTTGAGAAAGGGCTCTAGCAAATCCCTGTTCGGTGGCGATTTGACCTTGTAATGCACATTTTCAGACTCCAACGGCAAATCATACCAAACACGATAGCATCTTCTATTCCTCTCCCTCTTCCCTTACAAAGCACTGTGCTAGGTTCTAGTCTTGAAGAAACTCACAGTCGGTTGAAAAAAGAAAGACATCTGTGGTGCTGTCTGTTGAGTGCATCTAAATAAAACTGGGGTTTCAGGAAAGGCTTTGTGGGAGAGGTGACACCTGTTGGATTTAGAAGGAGGAATAGAAGTTTGTGGATGATGATTGGAGGTGGAGGAAGAACCTTCTCGGAAGAAGAAACCTCACGTGCCAGGCACGGGTTCATGAACAAGGACATGGTCAGAGAACACTGAATAATTTGATATGCCGGTAGCAAAGGGCACGTGTGGAAGAGTGTTTTGTTTCAGGAGCCAAATTAATGCTCAGAGACTGTTTGTCTTTGGTAATTTCTTTAACACCGGTTGACTGTGGGAATTTCACAAGCCAGTAGTGTACAGGATAATGTCTTTTAACAAGCCAATAAAGAAATAACACTCTAGGGGGCACCTGGGTGGCTCAGTCGGTTAAGCCTCTGGCTGTTGGTTTCGCTGGGTCATGAGCTTACCTTTGGCGAGTTCGGGCCCTGCATTGGGCAGCACAGAGCCTGTGGAGCGTGTGGGATTCTCTCTGACCCTCTCTCTCTGCTCCTCCCCTGCTCTCTCTCTCTCTCTCTCTCTCTCTCTCAAAATAAATTAACTCATGTATATATATATGTATGTGTGTGTGTATGTAATTAAAAAGAATTTTTTTTAATGTTTATTTTTGAGACAATGCGAGAGACAGAATGCGAGCAGCGGAGGGGCAGACAGAGGGAGACACAGAATCTGAAGTGGGCTCCAGGCTCTGAGCTGTCAGCCCATAGCCGGAGGCGGGGCTCGAACTCACGAACGAACCTTGAGATCATGCCCTGAGCCGAAGTCGGGCGCTTAACCGACTGAGCCACTCAGGCGCCTCGTGTATAATTTTTTTGAAAGAAGCAACATACTCCAAACCGGTGGCAGATGAATCACACTATTGTGCCAAGCAAGGGTAGATGGAGGGAATGGATTTCAAATTTAGCGGAGGTCTGTGCTTTTATCAGGTTGCTGCTCAGGCCAGGCGCTTTAGCCAACCCGGAGGGACTCCAGATGCAGGTGCAGAAGTAAGAGTCCCCTCCCTGTTGCTAGAGCACGTTGCTAGGGAACGAGGGTACGGTTCAAAGAGGATATCCTCTTTCTGGGTTGCTGCACAGGTTTTTACCCGCTGTCAGTAAGAGAACTAGTTTTACTGGCAGAAGCTAATGGTCCCCGAGGTCTTCAGAGAGCTGTTTAAAACGGCGAAGAGTCTCAGTGCCCAGATTGAACACTCTCCGTGCTCGCAAACTCTGTGTTTATAATCAAATGCCCCCTTGCCACAGTAGCTGCTTCATTATGTTTTTATTGATCAGCCCCCCCCCCCCGCCCCCGCGGGAAGGGCCCCTCCGTAGCCAGAGCTACTGAGTTATCAACAACAGATGAGTGGATGACATCCTGTCACAGCTGACTTCATTCTTAATCAAAACAACTTTACTCGTGGAAACAACTTCATTTTTGTCATAAACAAGTGGATTTGAAATCCTATCAAATCAATATACACCAGACAGGGACAGGAAATGAGCCCGAGTAGGGACGGGAGCAGAGCCCATCGAGAAGAGCCACATTGTATGCAAAGATAGGAATTTGAAACACTCTTGAACACTCTAAGGATCCTTTGAAGGAGGGGCATTGACTGTGATAGCTGGGTGTGGGGTGCAGACCAGAGGCTGCTCACAGGGGACTGGAACCTAGACAGAACAGGCACAATCCTCAGCACAACCACTCTTGTTTGGCCCAACCCCCAAGCATATCTCCTGAATCAAGGCGAACGGCGAGGTCAGGTAAGAATCTGGGATTGAGACATGTTTCAAATTAACCACGGAGCGCCGATACCACCTTCGCGAATCACGCTGTTTATTGCACAACTTTATCACACAGCTTAGTCACACAGGAAGGTTAGAGGAAGGATTCATGAACCACTCGAAGATCTGGGGAGGACCTGATCTGGTCTTACTTCCCGTGACAAGGGTTGGCCTGGGCCACGGTCAGGTCATCTTCTGTGCAGGCAGAGCCTCTGTCAGGAGCAGCCTCCCAACGTGTACGGTGCAGGTGGTTGATCGCCCTGGAGCTACTGCTTTAGGGTCCGCTTAGGTGGGTCTAACAATTAGTCCATTGATCTTTGCCATATCGGTGCAGTCTTGGTCTCACCCAAGTCTTTCCACAGATATCTCCAAACAAGTTTTACTTATCTATCCATCACACAGCTTATCTATATAGGGACACACTCCAAGTCCTACATTGGTCGTTGACACACAATACAGGAGTTCACATTGGCCACCATGACTCCATCTTGTCTTACTCTAACTTAGCTTATTCTGTCTTCTGTGACTAGGAATCACATGCAAAGTATCACAGCATGACATCGTTCTTTGCCCCATATCCAGCTGCCAAACAAGCCACCATCTCCCGGGGCCCTCGGCTCCCACAGGAGGCCCTGAATAGTTTTGCTCCTTCCATGTTTGTACTTCACAGCCTGTTCCCCACAGGGCAGCAGGAGTGACCTTGCAATGGTATAACTTGCTTTCTGTCCCTTCGCTACTAAGGCCCTTCAATGGCTTTCCGTTGACTACTCTTGGAAAACAAGCCAGCCTCCTCACTCAGGGGCACTTGATCTGGCTGTTCCCACTTAGCTGACCTCGTTTCCACTTGCACTCTCTGTCCTTGTCTACACTCCTAACACGTGGTTCTTCTTTTATGCTAGTTCTTCCTCCTGCCTGGGTCCTCACACAGCTGGCAAATTTTTTCCTTTCATGCCATAATTTAAATACCACTTTCCCAGAGAGACTTTCCCTGATAGTCCCCTCCATCTACAGGAGCTACTCAGTGGTTCTCTGACAAATCACCGTGTTTCAATTCTCTGAGCAGCTCTTATTACTATCTAGTGTTTTCCTGTTTATTCGCCTCTATGCTTATTGGCTTCCTCCTCTATAGTCCATAGTCTCAAAAACTGGCAGCCGCCAATTCCTTCTCTCATATGCACCTGCTGCCCCACCCATCAAGATGTGAGTTCTGATTCTCTGTCCATTGAATCTGGACTGGGCTTTGGACTTCTTATTTCTTGTCTTGACTGACAGAATGTGGCAGAAAGGATGCAGTCTCAGTTCTGGACCTAACTTTTTTCAGAGGCTTGTCTGCTTCCATTTTCACTCTTGGAAGCCAGCTGCCACGTAATGGGTTCAACTACACCCATGGTGAGACCACCATGCCTTGAGGAAGCTCAAGCTTCCTCATGGAGGAGCACTGAAGTGACAGGTTGTGATGCCTAAATGTAGATGAGTGAGTGAGCCCAGCTGACACCCACAGCGGCAGAAGAGCTGTCTAACCAAACCCTGACCCGATTCCTGGCCAGAGAATTGTGAGACATAATAAATCTTATTTTTTGAAGTCAGTAGGTGTTGGAGGTTTGTTAGGCAGCATAGGTAACTGATACATGCTCCCGTGAGAATGAAGTTTCTCCGGCTTTGCCTGGCAGAACCTGTGGATTCAGTAGATACTTATTGAATGTGGGAATTGGGGGATAATGGAGTTGACCACTGACCAGAAGTCCCAATAAAGCAAAGACGCCAATATTTGACATTGTGAATGCTGGTAACCAAGGAATGGAATTTAGAAAGTGGGATATTGGAGGGCATTTGTTTGTTTGTTTGTTTTAACAAGTTTAGGGTTGTTGGAGGTTAACATTTCAGTTCTGAGTTTGGAGAACACAGACGAGATGGATGTGGCTGAAGTGGACAGAGGACAAAGCTCCCTGAAATTGAGGAAGGGGACAAACCTGAGGCAGAATATTGGCTGAGACACCCATAAATAATCAAACTTTTCCAGGGTGATGATGGACCAAGGTAAAAAGGATTCAGTGAGGAGACTACAGCACAGAGAGAGTTTACAGTGGAACAGAGGAGGGAGGTCAACCCAAAGGAAGGACTTGTCTGCAGTGGGGGAGGCAATTCTGGGGAGCATCTGAGAGCAATGCTGGGCTCTCTGAGAGTCCTGCTGAGCACAGATGAAGCACTCTGGGCAGAAGTAAAGGATGGCCTGGATGAGATCATGAGGGGAGGTGACTGGCCTTCAGATTTTGGCCAGCCTGGAGGTAAAAGTTTAGTTTTCCTGTGAACATATCCAGAGAAGAGATCATGTTTCCTGGTGGCAGTAGGGTCAGCAACCTGAGACCTTTGTTCAGGATTCCAAAAGAAACGTGAAAGGATGCCAGTGGGGGCATGGTTAGGCCCAAGCTGGTAAATACCCGGTGGGCCTATTGGCCTGGCACAGCCCTCCTGAGCAGAGAGGGGAGGAGGAGGCAGGCTGGATCCTGGGGTGAGGGAGAGTGGGGCTCACCTGGACTGGGGTCTCCACAAAGTTTGGCTTTAGATGAAGGGTTGGTCTGTCGGTCAGCATTAACTACATGGGACTGGTGCCCTAGCAGGGCTGTGGAAAGGTAAACTGGCTTGAGTCACATTTTTTCAAGTCCTTTTAGCAATAAACTACATTCTTTCATATTATAAAAGTAAAACCTTTTATGTGTAACATAAAAACTTTGTTTTCAAGTCTCCAAAGCCAAAAAAAAAAAAAAAAAAGCCTTCAAACCCATGTTCTTCAGCCCTGTCTCCCTCTAAACACAAAACAATAAGCACGAGTAAGAGAGAAGTCCTTAATGTACTATTAAATTCTCATTTTAATAACAGTTACAGTGTCTCTGGGCTATCCTATTCCTTGTCCTGATTCTCAAGTCAAATGGAACCAAGCAAAGGACAAGTGATAGAGGAAAACAATGGATTCCTTCAAGCTAGTCTATTCAAACTGAAAGGTATTTATTAAGCTCCAACCCATTAGATCTGTTTTGATTACAAGGGACTGAAACGCAAGGCCAGGTAACAGGTAGCTGAAGCCAAGGAAATGTATCAGTTTCTACAAATTTTAGAGAAAGACAAGTCCGGAGGGCGGGCTCAATCAGCTACTGAAATGACGCTGAAAAGAATCTCTCCCCTACCTGCTACACCCTCACAGCTCTGATGTTCAGGATCAGCTTTATCTCAGGCAGAATGTCCCCAAGTGGTGACTCCCAGGGGCTCTAGGCTTGCTTCCTGCCAACTTAGTAGCACCAGCAAAAGGGACCTTTTTTCCTGCAGCAAAATTGAGGTCTGGTTCTCATTGGTTGTACTTGAGTCACATGCACATCTGTGAACTGCCGGTGGCCAGGGTGCTGTGATGCTCGCATTGGCCAGACCAGGATCACCCCTGGGGTAGCAGTGGTGGCATCAGTCACATCCAAGCCACATGGAAAGGGAAAGGTCGTTTCCCACATTAAAACCACGATTACCAAGAAGGGCATGGCATGCAGGAGTGAGGCAATGGGCAGCTGCTCCATGGGCTGGTACTGTGGCCACAGGAGGCCCAGTACTTAGAAGGACACTGTGTTTGGTTTAATGCTATGGACACTGTGTTTGGTTTATTATAATTCTTAATAATTTTTTATAGAGATTTTTTTAAAATGATATTTATTATTGAAAGAGAAAGACCCTTAATCCGAAGAAGGCTCCGTGCTGACAGCAGCAAGCCCAATATGGGGCTCGACCTCATGAACCGCGAGATCATGACCTGAGTAGAAGTTGGATGCTCAATCGGCTGAGTCACCCAGGCACCCCCAAATTATTAGTAAGTTTTGAAGACAGAGACTTTGACCAGGAATCTTCCTCTTTCACTGGGTCTGACAAATTTTGCAGCTGATCTTGCTGCTACACTCCTATGTGTACGGGGAAAGCTTCCTGGAACATGGAAAACACAGTTCTCTCAGAGACAAAGAAGCATTAGGGCATATCTGGGGAAAAGCAGGTAGTCTGTGCCAGTTGAAACTTTAAGGAAATGATGGAAACTTCATTCATTCATTCGCTTGTTCATTTAAAACTTGATTGAAGGAGGGTCCTGCTACTTCCAGGGAACAGGAAGAGGAAAACAAATGACCGTCCGAGACCCACAAGTAGCTCATAGTCTATTGGAAGAGGGGTAGAGACACAGCACAGCAGAGTAATGACTGAGATAAAAATAAGCGCCGAAAGCCTGGGGCACAGAGAAGATGCCACCACCCAGCCTGGAGGTGGGTACGGTGCAGTGTTGTCCTAATGGGAAAGGCATGTGATTGACTGATAGAAGCCAATGGACACAGAGCATGTTAAGCCACTTGGTTGGCAGTTGATAGGGAAAGGTATGGAGATGGTTCCTCAGAGCAGGAGATGTACACATGCTTCCAGATAGTGGCTTGTGGATGAGCCATTGGGTAGAGTGCATGACACTCCCCAACAGCACCATTGTCCCCAAGACCCCCAACCTCACCACTGAATATCCTTCATGCCTGAATATTCATGCAATCCAGCCCTAGACCCAAGTGTTAAGATTTTTGCAACTATTGGGGCGCCTGAGTGGCTCCGTCGGGTAAGCGTCCGACGTCGGCTCGGATCATGGTCTCGCGGTTTGTGAGTTCGAGCCCCGCGTTGGGCTCTGTGCTGACAGCTCAGAGCCTGGAGCCTGCTTCGGATTCTGTGTCTCCCCGTCTCTTGGCCCATCCTGTGCTCAGGCTCTGTCTCTCCCTGTCTCTCAATAATAAATAAATGTTAAAAAAATTAAAAAAAAAAAAAAGATTTTTTCAACTATCAACTCAGCAGGTAAAATCATTCTTAAATCTTGAGCCGACCGCAGTAACTACTTGAATGACCCAATAAGGAGTCCACAGTGAAACAATCTGAAACAGTTGAAACCCTCCAACCCCTGGACTTTTCATTTACACGAACCATCTTCACCCTGAAATAACAAAAGAATGATTTCTCCCCATGTTTTTCTCTTTCATTGAGAGTTTGGGCACCAATAAACTCTTGTTGGCAGTGTGGCTTTTCTCTAGCACACTTTTGACAATTTGTCCCTTTTGAGTATCATCATGGACTTCATGCTTTTCACAGACTCAACTGGTTCCAATTAGCTGTGATAACGGGCTTCTCAAATATCGCAACTTGCTCAAAAAATAAAATTCAGACAGGGTCCCTATCCTTAAGGAAACTTACATTCTTTTTGAAAAAATGAGATCTAACATCCATGGAAAATGTCGTGAACAGAACAAGGTAGCACATGGTTTTAAGGGGCTGTTCTGTCGCAGAATTGGGCAGCGCCCTTCCTCCCAAACAGTTCTTTGGATGGACCGATTTTCATGGGAGCTAAGAAATTTCCTCTGGGGAGAAAACCCGCATCCGTCCACAGATGGATTCAGATTCCTGTAAGCATGTTGGCAGGGAAGGGCACTACCGACTCTACAAAACTGGGAGGGCCAGGGTCACATGCACCAGTGCAAGACTTCCTTCAAGCAACAAGTAAAGGCTGCTGGTATCTATGGCTGAGTATCAGGTCACTGGAAACCTTAGTGACTTAAACAACAATCAATTTACCCTCATGGCTCGTGGTTCTGGGAGTTGACTGGAATCATCAGCAAGGCAGTTCTCGCCCAGGGCTTCTGATCTCCGATTTCCATGGTTACAGTCAGAAGGTGGCTGCAGCTGGAGTCCTCTCAAAAGCTACTTTGCTTTTATGCTGGCTGTTGGCTTATGCCTTAGCTGGGGCTTTCTGCCAGAACATGCCTCTCTGTGTGGCCAGGCTCCTCAGAGTATGGTGTCTGGGTTCCAAGAGGGAGGCAGGGTGTGGAGGCTGCCAGTTTCTGAGGGCTTGGGGCCAGAAACTGGTGTGGCATCTCTTACCTATATTCTATTGGTCAGGCAGTTGCAGAGACCAGATTCAAGGAGGGGTGACCCAGAGCACCATTGGTTGGGAGGTGTGTCCAAGAATTTGGGGGCCACTTTTAAAAACAAAAACACTAAGTTTTTTTGAGTGTGAAGCGTATGACACAAATTCTCTCATTTAACTCTCACAGCCATCAAAGCATTTCAATAGTTTGGGTGCAAACGAAGAACCAGTCACAGAGGAAACTAAAATTCAGAGAAAAGCTAGTGATCACACAGCACTCTAGCTCCAAAGCCTATGTGCTTAGCTACTACTGTCTGTTGGGTTCCCAATACCTGGGGAAAAGAGGAATCTTCAAGGGGTTGAGGCCCTGAGTGGGTGGGAACCCCAAGAAACCCTAAAACTGTGCATTGATGTGAACCTGATGGTACTGGAACAGAAGGTGTCCACCTAGAGCCCACAGCATCCAGGCTACAATGCTCAAGACAGCCTTTTCACCAGAAAGGGATTTGAGACGGGAAAGGCATTGGTGTGGGCTGACTTGCCCACAGAGGCCTACATGGGCCCTTTCTTCAGCTGGGCCTTGAAGGGCAGGTAGGATTTGAGTCATGGAGGCGAATGGAAAAGAATTACTAAGGTTTTCTTGTAGGTCCTTAGGCTTTGCTCTTCATTTGCTCCAGGGGAAGCCCCTCTCCTGATGCAGTACATCGGGATCTCATGTCAAAAATAAGTCTTCGTTTCCTCACATGTCTTCATTTTGGGGACATGTGGTTTGCCAAAAGGCCATTAAGTTCAACTAAAATAGCTTGGTCTTACTATACATAAAACTTATGCATGGGTTGTGTTAATATATGGTCCCCTCACAGAACACAAAGAACCTTCCTCAACAGGAAACCTCAGTGGCTTATTCTCTCTGTGTGAGGGTCTGCCGAAAAGGGCAGGGAATAATTTGGCAGAAGAAAAAAAGCTGGAGTTACAGCTTAATTCTGGCATGATCATGTGGTTGGAAGGTCAAAACAAAAACCTGCCACATTGCCTTTTGTTCGAAGTTCACTTGGAGAGATTGCGTGAGACTCTTTGATCTTGTAGGTCAAGGCACCAAGGCTTCAGGGCTCTTGAATTTATTTTGTGGTGAGGCTTCTGGGTTTCTGAATAAAGACCTATAGTTAGAGTGTAATTTCCTGCCCTGCTCCCCACAGCATGGGCACCGACTACATCACCCAGCTCCTCTCAGGGGGGAAGGAGATCCGAGGCCGCAATTTTCCCAAATCCTCTAAACTAGGATCTAAAAAGGGTCCTCTCTGAGGAGATCTTGGAAAACCTTGTGATGAAAAGGCGTTTCCTTGCTTAAAGCCAGGGCGGTCTTTCCGGTGGACTAAGCCTAGTGCCATGTGAAGGGCTTGAGAGCTGCTCCCACTGATGGAGATGAAATAGATGTTTACCCTTATGAATGGTGGGGCTTTAGTCCCTGACCCGTAGAGCATCCAACGGACCTGGATTTCCCTTGCACACAGTACACTTATACTCAGCAAGAGCAAGGCCAGCCTTCAAGTTGGAAGGAGAGCTACCCGTTTCCAGGAGGCTACTTTAAAATTTTTTTCAACTCAGGGTGCCTGGGTGGCTCAGTCAGTTGCGCATCCGACTTCGGCTCAGGTCATGATATCACGGTCCGTGAGTTTGAGCCTCGTGTCAGGCTCCGTGCTGACAGCTCAGAGCCTGGAGCCTGTTTGGAATTCTGTGTCTCCCTCTATCCCTCTGCCCCTCCCCTGTTCACGCTCTGTCTCTGTCTCAAGAATAAACATTAAAAAAAATTTTTAAATTTTTTCAACTCGAAAAATATATGCTCATTGTAGAAAAAGCATACAACTGCAGAAAAGGGACAATTAAAAAAAAAAAAGCCAGCCATCTGTAATCCTATTACCAGAAATAATCACTGTTATTGTGGTATATTTCCAGAACTTTTTCTATGCATATGTGCCTGTATAAGTGGTTATGTGTTCACACCCTCCATGTTTTTGTTACTTGTTCTTTCTCATGTACTACCGTATCCTAAACACTTTTCATGTCAATAGATACATTTCAATGATATTACGTGTCTAAAGTTTCTTTGAAGAGTTGTATTATTTAATGAATCTCATTGGAAGTTAATGTTGACAACTTTTTTTTTTTTACTATTATAATCAATACTATAGTAACTCTTCTTCATATTTTCCTTTTGGATATGCTCTGAAGAATGTAATTGCTAGATCAAAGCTTATGGACACTTTTAAGGATTTTCATATCCCATCAGTCAGGATAGGCTAAAGGTTGTAACAAACACCCAGATCTCATTGGCTTAACACAGTAAAGATTTATTTCTCTTTTATTACAGTTCAGTATAGGTCATCTGGTTGGTGGGGGTGGAAGGAGCTCTACCCAGTCCTCTGGAAACAGAATTTATTCATATGATGGCTTTCCATTTGGCAGCGACTTGGAGTTCTTCAGCGGATCCTCTGATTTCAGCTGATAAGCAAAAGGAGGAGAAAATGAGAGAGAGGGAGAAAGGATGAGAGAGAGAAAGACAGAGGGAGAGAGAGAATGGAGAATTGCACAGGTGGTTTTTGGGCCAGGCTTGAAATTGACTCACATCACTTCTTCTGCCCACTTTCCAGTTGTCTGAAACTCAGTCACATGACCACTCCTAACTCAACAGAGGCAGGAGATGCAGTTTCCCTGTGTGTGCAGGAAGAAAACACAGAGTTTGGTGAGTGCAGAGCATCGTTTCTGCCTCAAACATACATTACCAAGTTGCCAACCTATGAAATGTCTCCAGTTTAATATTCCCACCAGTAGAGTATGAAAATTCCTATGTCCCTACACCCTCAATAATTAAAAGGAAGACATTTTTCGTGTTGTTTTCTGTAGATCTACATAAGGCATTGATGCTTCTCTACACGACTAGACTCCAAATATCTGTTTTTCTCTTGTGAGATATCTCCCTGCGCTCAGGACCAAGCTCTCTGGAGAGTCAGGACGGCATTTCTGACTGCTTTCCGGATAGCAACCCTCATCTCTATTTCACAGGCTGGCCTGAGTTTCTGGGCCTTTCTCTCCCTGTTCTTCTGTCTCCCCCTTCTCTTCCCTGCTGTAGAGGAAGAGGTAATGTTCAGAAGTCTGCAACATGGGCGACCCTTACAGGAGCCCTGCCCTACTCCCCTGGCCCCACATATCCCTGACTCCGTGGCTCACGCAGAGGCATGAGGAAAAGATTCGCACTCTGCATTTTCTGGGCCATCTCAGGTGGGTTCCAGCTTACGATACATTTTCACAGAAAAAAAGTTCAGAGAACGGAATTGGGAAGACAGAATAGCAGTCCATACAGACTTGGCACATTGACCTTGACCAAACCGTCTAGTGTCTTGTCCTTAGCACTCAGTGTTCCTCCAAAATAATCCTTCCCGATTAAATCAGGAGGAGTAAACTGCTTAGCAATCATAAGGGGAAGGCGATAGAATTGTGCAAAACCTATTTTTGACCATCTTCATGTGAACTCAGGTTACTGAACAACCACTTACATCTAAGCTGTGGTTTCTTCCTTGTTTTGAAATTTAGTTTCTAGAAGATAATGCTTTCAAATGGCTTCTTGTTCATGTCTTCCTCAGGGACTACCAGCTGCTGCCTGAAGATTGCCTGGCAGGCCTGACCCCTTGGCAAAGCAAAGCGTCCAGTGAGGTCTTTGCAAAAAGTCTCTCCAAGGAGCTGAGGAGCTGGGCATCAGTACAGCAGAAAAATGCAAACCAATCAAGTCACAGATTTTTCAGGCATGCCAACCTTCTGGTCCTAGGCATGAAGCATTCCAAAAAGCCTAGGAAAATTCATATGTTTTCCTAAGAATGAACCGATATCTTGTCCTTCCAAGTTGTATTCTCTGATCCCTCCTTGAGAGGCAGCCATGATCTCTGAGGGGTGATAATAGCTGGGCCTCCTGGCTGAGTGAATCATACCAACTGTAAGCTTGGCTTATGACCCAGAAATGGAAACAGGAAGTGGCTTACAGAATATAAAGAGCACAGTCAAGGAAGGAGTGCAGTAGAATTCTCTTCGGATGACATGGTGTACAATAGACAGAGGTGAAGACTGGCATTTTTCCTTTTTTCTTTTTTCTCTTTTCTTTCTCTTACCATGATGCCCTCTGGCAGGGCTGGGCCATCTGAATGGGGAGTGGGATGTCTTCCCCGGGGTGGCAGAGGGGGAACCACTGTGGATAAGTAGCTTCTCTCAATAGGGAGCCCATCTGTGGGATGCTATGGCCCCTTTTCACCTCATCTTTGCAAATTAATTTGGGTTCTTCAGAATGTATTTTGCCAGGCTTTATAAATGTAAACTCTCAAGAGGTGCTTCCAACAAGAAAAACCGACTTCTGGCAGCTTTGAATAGTTCCCAGAAGGTTCTCTGAGCCCATGGGGGGAGGGCTTCCTTGCACTCATGCTGAGACACAAAAATCCACTGTCATCCCTAGATACCTGGAGGGGGCTGGATGGGGAGGGAGCCTGTCCTGCTCTGGGCATGGCCCTGGGGCATGGTGGCTGCAGGCGGGGTGGCCAGTGTGGGTGGACAGGAGTTTGGAGGGGTGACCTCCCTCTAGATGAAGGGCACCTCCCAGAGCTTCCCCACACTCCCCTTTATGCCTCTCCCAGGGCTGGAGAGCAGCTAGT
The DNA here is from genome assembly GCF_028749965.1 of Puma concolor. NCBI lineage: Eukaryota > Metazoa > Chordata > Mammalia > Carnivora > Felidae > Puma > Puma concolor. The sequence continues at coordinate 50,716,383 of NC_141672.1, forward strand.
GGAGGCTGAGGCCTGGCGCATTGACTCAAACCAAATCATCCAGTGCTTTGTCCTTAGTGTTCGCTGTTCCACCACAGTTACCGTCCCCAATGAAATCAGGATGAGTAAACTCCTAAACTGGGTACTGGGCCCACCTATGCCAGTGGATGAATCTTGAAGACCTGAGGCAGAGCAGGGCCTGGGCCCTGAGGAGGGCCCACCCAGGAACCAGTCTACCATCAACAAATGCCTCCTGAGGACCCTCTCTAGACCAGTTTCTCAGACTGGAGTCCTGAGGCAGTGGCAGAATGATGGGTGGGAGTGGAGCTTTTAAAAAGGCTGATTTTCAGGGTGCCTGGGTGGCTCAGTCAGTTAAGCGTCTGACTTCCACTCGGGTCATGATCTCGCAGTTCGTGGGTTCGAGCCCAGCATCAGGTTCTGTGCTGACAGCTCAGCTGTGGATTCTGTGTCTCCCTCTTTCTCTGACCTTCCCCTGCTCACACGCTGTCTCTCTCTCTCTCTCAAAAATAAACATTAAAAACAAATAAAAATTAATTAATTAATTTTAAAAAGGTTGATTTTTGGTCTCCTCTATAGGCCTCCAGAATCCAAAATTTTCAAAGAAAGTCCTGGAAATCTGTGTTTTTGCATGCATTCTCTTCCCTAGGCCGGCCAGTGCAGTAAAATTTAAGAATCTTTCTCTATACCAATCCTGGTCTCATTTATTATCCTTTTCATGAAAATATTTCGTTTTCAACCTTTTGTGACTTCTGAAAATGGAATCTGAAGCAGAGGGATCCACTTCCATAATACCGCCTGTGGCCATCACTGGCACACTTGGCTTGCCGATTTTATCAGAGGATGCGAAGGAAGCCAACCTTTGATTATCAGGATGCCCATATCTACTTTTCCGTTGACTTGTCGCCATTAAAGGCGCCTCTCCGGCTTTTCCTTTTCTCCTCTTTCTGCGAGAAAATGGGCCTGGTGCTCTTGGAAGCTGTGCTCTTGGAGCCCTTGAGCGCAGGGGCGAGTGAAAGTAAACTTGTTCAAGTTCCCTGAAGAAGCGGGAGTGGAATCCATCGGTGTTCCCACGGAGAAAGCACCGACTCCAAGAGAATGCAGGATGAATGGAGAAGGATGACGTCACAAAGATGTCCGGGGAAACACCGTCACTCCGCTCACTCCTTGGTCTCGTCCCACCACTTCCTCCAGCCCTCCCGGAACTCCTTCTGCCTCAGGAGTAATGCGAGCAATGCAGTGTGTGCTGGTAAACCAGCTAGCTCTCTGGAAAAAAAAAAAAAAAAAAAAAAAAAGAAAAGAAAAACAAAAATCCGAATTTGTACTGTTTGCCAGTTTCCACGGTGTAAACACTCCCACCACGGCAGATTTCAACTTACCGGTGGTTTAACAGCAGACTCACAACACTTTCGAATATTTAATAATCGGCTCTTGCAAACCAGGAGGGGACAACTCCAGCATGTCCTCAACAGTCCTGCCCCAGAAAATCCCCAAATCACACCCCGGGTGAGTATCACTTTCAGCTTCTCAGTCAGAAGGAGAAGTGGTTACTGTATGACCGGATTGTTATGACTAATATCAAAGTGCCGAACGTGGAAGGGCACGACGCAGGGGGTGAGGTTTTGTTTGCCAAATTGGAGGAGTCTTCATTTCTCAATCTTGGTCTCCTCTCCTTCCCTGGGCTGGGGCGTCGGAGGGAGCCCCGTCCACAGAGCTTCTCATTGGCCTCATAACAGAGACGCACGTAAGACTTCTCTGCCCGCCTCCACCCCCCCGCCCCCCCCCCCCCAGAGCTCCCCCAAACTTGCTCTCTCCTTTAAAACCCCAGGACCCTATGCTAGAGAACAGAATGCTCCTTCTTTCATTAGATAAGTTAAAAATGGAGGGTTTGGAAGCCATTCTGGATTCTGGGTTCTGCCTTTTGGTTTGGAAGGTGCTTAAAAGCTTTTTCTTAAAAAGCTGGACACAGAAGGCGTGCCTGGGTGGCTCAGTCAGTTGAGTGTGAGACTTCAGCTCAGGTCACGATCTCAAGTTTTGTGACGTTTGTGAGTTCAAGCCCCGTGTAGAGCTCTGTGCTGACAGCTGGGAGCCTGGAGCTTGCTTCAAATTCTGTGTCTCCCTCTCTCTCTCTCTCTGCCCCTCCGCCACTTGTGCTCTCTCCCTCTCTCTGTCTCTCTCTCAACAACGAATAAAAATGTTAAAAAAAAAAAAAAAAAAAGCTGGACTCGGAAGGATTCTGTAACCAAGACCTAAAAGCTGAACAGCCTGGACTGATCTTTCCTTGATTTTTAAGGAGCCTGGAGAATGACAGGCTGTGGGGGCAGGTAGTTTTCATAAAGTTGAGCATGACCAAATTTGCCCACCATCGATGATCACACAACTCTTCCCCTTTAGGCCCTGGGGATGCCATTGGACTGAGCGCAGGATGGTGACCTACTTTTCTTCCCAAAACATTGGGCGGCCAGTTGCATTTTCCGATCTAAAACTCACCCACACTGCTACAGTTTCTGTTCCCCTCTGCTCCTGCTCCTGGGTGTGCTTCTGGCTGGAGCTGCTTTTGTAAAGTGGAGTTTATCATGGGAGTCCTCCTCCAAGAGGCTGGTCTGAAAGCCCCAACCCACATCCCTCCCAGACATCAGCATGGGCACTCCAGCCGCACAAATCCTGGCAGGTGTATGAGAATCCAGGTTTGCCCCGTCTCAGCCAGGGAAGTCAGTTAAAGAAAAGTCTCATTGGAAATGGCCTTGAATCTGGAGCCTCTCTAGTATTCTAATCACTCACAGTTAGTCAGCTAATGAATATTTATCAAAGGTCTCTGGAGGGGTTCAGAAGGTGCCACCCCAAAATATGCCACTTTTAGTGATTATTTTGAACTGAAGTCACTTGAGAAACAGCAGATGCAGGAAGGGCTCTCTGACTCCCCATCCCCCTCTTTTTACTTTCTTCTTCTTTTTTTTTTTTTTTTTTTTAACCTAAAGCAGGTCATAAAATTTCTCTGAGAAAGGTGACTTTCACCCCTGTCTCACCAGAGACTGGAAGAAGATGCCAAAAAGAACCCATACAAACAAACCTGCTATAAGATAACACTTATCTTTTATTGGTTTCCCCCATACATTTCCTAGTCACCGGCCCACAATATACAGCCCCTGGACCCAAGCCCCTTTATCTTATCACATCCCCACAGTGTACTGGGGCCTAACAGCTTTTTGAGGTCCTCATTTTCCTTTTGAAAACTCCTGTGTACATGTAAAAATATGAAATAAAATTTGTGTGCTCTTCTCTTGTTAATCTGTTTTATGTCAGTTTAATTCTTAGGTCCAGCCACAGAACCTAAAAGGGTAGAGGGAAGTTTTTCCTCTCCTCCATCAACTATGGAGATAATGGTGAACAAGGCAGAGTCTCTGCCCTCATGAAGCTTACTGTCCAGTTTACAAGGAAATCACTCTGTACACAAGTAACTTGAGATAATCCGATAATGACGACAAGGGTGCTGAGTGCTTTAAAGAAGAAGCCCAAGGTGCAATGAAAGCATAAGACAGGGAGGCTAATGCAGGCTACAGGACCCAGGAGATTTCTGGGGAACTGAGGCTGAAGCTGAGATCTGAGGGATGGTTCAGATCCAGGAGGACATGAGATCCTCCGGGACAAAGAATTTATGCTTCAGAAACATTCTCTTGCTGAGGATGAACTTGGGAATTTAGATAGGAACTTCTTTCCTTCATAGATAGTGTGGTGGTAGAGACCACTGTTTGCCCTCAACATTCTTTCTTCTTTTCTTAATAACAAATCCCCAGGTTTTACTAGGTACATAACTACCCAGAGAAAGGATTACATGGCCACCTGCCCAATAAGATGTAGGCAGAAGTAACGTATGGGGTCTCTGAGACCTTTTTTCTGCTACCTGGTATCTGGAGGTGATGGCTGGCGGCTGAGCAGCCATCAGGGACCACGAGGAGACACGGCTAAAAGTTGGCAAACAGTGTATTAAGTGGAGCTTTGTTCCCTGATGACCATGAGACTGTCATACACCATATCAGCCCTGGATCGCCTACCTCCAGGCTTCTTTTATGTAAGGGAGAAATAAAGGTCAATCAAATAAATAAAGCCTCTATTATTTTCAGATTTTCTGTTACACAAAGTCAAACACAATCCCAACGACTACACACAATTTCCTTTCAGCCTAATGAAGAGAACATTTATCTGCACAACTCACAAATTACCTAGCTTACAGAAAAGCCTGTAATAATAACAAATCTCTTTTGTCCCCTCCTGGTCTCCTGGTCCTTCCCTTGCCCCTGCACCTCCTCTGTCTCCTAACTCCCACACCAGAGCTAGGCCTGACCTCAGAATTTCCACCTCCGTGAATGACAGCTTCACAGCCCAAAGCTTCTTGAGCTCCTGTTACCTTCCCTTAGTGGCCGCCTGGTGAGAGTCCTGCTGTAGAGAGTCACATCAAGTCCAGGGAGGCCTCCAGCCTTCAGGCTCTTCTCCCCACCCTTCCCATAGAGGTATAAAGAGTTAGAATAAGAGGGAAAAGCTGATAACATGCACCAACTTGGAAAAATCACAAAAATGATCGGAGGTGCTTTAATGGAACCTCCCTGCATTGGGCTTTTCAAGCAGTGTGGGCTTTAATCAGTCTGTTGCCCCAGCCTCTGGCTAACTAAGTCCATGAGGTCAAGACTCAAAGGGAGAAAGTCAGTGTGTCTGCTTATAAACTCAGGTCTGGCAGGGTGAGTGCACACCTCACATGTTGGGTCAGATGAGATGAGGGCTTGTGTGAGTTAAATTGTGAACCCGGCGTGTGCACACACACACACACACACACACACACACACAAATATGTTGAAGTCTTAAATCCCGCTATCTCAGAATGTGGCCTTATTTGGAGATAGAGTCTTAACAGAGGTCATCACGTTAAAATGAAGTCATTAAGGTAAATCCTAATCCAACAAGTTTTGTGTCCTTATAAAAAGGGGAAATTTGGAGACAGACAAGCACCCAGGGAGAACACCAAGGCAGAGACAGGGTGACGCTTCTACAAGCCACGGGTGCCAAAGATCACCAGCAAACCACCAGAAGCGAGAGGAGGGACATGGGATGGATTACCCCTCACAGCCCTTGGAAGGAACCGACCCTGCTGACAGCCCTTTATGGAACTTCTAGCTTCCAGAACTGTGACACAACACGTTTCTGTTGTTTAAGCCACACAGTCTGTGCTCCTTTGTTAGGACAGCCCAAGCAAACTAATATAAGGTCCCTTAAGTGCCAACTAGCAGGGGAGTTTGGGGATAGCCACTGGTCTCAAATGATTTCCCTGCTGTCTCACGTTGGGATATGAAGAATGAGAACAGCTGAAGTTTCTCTTGGCCATTCTTCTGAACAGTGAAACCCAGGTGGTCTCTCCACCTGCAGACAACCAGGGGAATAGTGAGTGGGGCCAACTCCTTCATAGGAAAAGCCTTTCTGCTCACCTCCTGGAAATCATGTTAAACACAGACACTTCCCAGGAATGAAAGGCTGCTGTTAACTGGAGAGGTCTGTCGGTGAATCTATCTATCTTTCGTCTATCTCTATAATCTATTTTTTTTTCCTTTTCTTGGCAGAAAATCAATGTCTAGATGGGTGGGAAAAGTAGTGCAGTCTCTTCAGATCCCAACTAAAGACTGTCTGTGTTGAACAATTCTTGGGTATGCACAAACACACACATGAAAAAACTGTATGTGGTCTCGGCTGCCCCTGTTCCCCAAACTTTGCCATCCACGTGGGAGCTTGGAAGGCAGAAGGGATGGGGGAAGAGAGACAAAGGCTATCTGAAGGCTCTGTGGAAGCAGACCAGTGGCCCAAGTGGCCAGCAGCTGGCTCCTCCCATCTACTCACTTTATGCATCTCATATCAGGCTGATTTGAGCACATGGGGCATTTTGTTAAGCAGGGTGAGGACTTGCTGCTACTAAGCATTTCTTATTCTGCCAATTTCTTATTCTGCCAATTTCTTATTCTGCCAATTTCTTATTCTGCTGACTTCTTATTCTGCCGATTTCTTATTCTGCCAATAGTTCTATACTTTTATTATTTTCTCTCACCATAACCAGATGTTAACCCCATTTTCAAGAGGCTGAATCTGAGACCCAGCAATTTACCCAGGGGGGTGGCTCTGTGCCCAATGTCCACAGCGTGTTGACTATGAAGGTCCCAGAAATTTGTGCTCGGTGGGCATAGAGACTGTCTCCCGGGGGAGGAAATGCGTATTTCCTTTCTGATTTGTTCAGCAGTAAGGCCTTGGGTTGATTTTCTAGAGTTGGCCATAAAGAAGATGATGATGATGACAATGAGGCAAAGGCATGTGGACGTGGATGGCAAGCCATTTGCAGAATGTGTACAGAAGCCTATGCTGCATGGTAGGCTCATGGAGAACACAAATGCATGCCTTGCTTTAGGGACCTGATGTCTAAATGGGCAGGTCAAACAGAACTCATGTGAAACAAGTTGATGATCGATATTTCTCCAAGCTCGAGGTGACTTTATTTAGGATTTGCTGATACTAAAAACAGAGACCCCTCAAACCACTCAAGAAAATAGGGACTTATTATAAGACTCCATGTGTGTGGCACTGGAAGTAAGATAGAGGTGAGGCATGGCAAGTTCCCTCTACCTCTCTCTCAGCAGGCCCCGCCCTCTCTCATGGTGTCCCTGTTCTGTGCGTCTGCTCCTCTCTCTAAGGCCACCTCCTCTGTTCCTGTGGCTTCAGCTCTCTCCTAACCTCAGCTTACTCAGCCAGAGCTTCCAGCTGCTCTGACTCTACCTTGAGCCATCCTTTCAGCCTTAACTACCCCCTCGAGTGGTATATTCCTTCTTGTTTGATAGTTCCTTCTGTATTAGATTGGCCCAACCCCTAGGCCTCTGTGAGCCTATATTTTGACTATCCTTCTGTCACTTGCCATCCCTGAAGATCCAGTCAGCTGTGGCCAGGAGTAGGGGATCACAAGACCACCTAAAGGGCCATGGGCAGATAGACACCTAAAACCAATCCATTATGGGGGCTGTTGACGATAAAGTCTATAAAAGGTCATGGAAAAGAGAAATCCCTCTGAGCCAGCGAGAATAAGCAGGACAGTGAGATGGCTGAGGTTCCAACACATGAGATTTGGGTCCTGGAGAGAAGAGGAAAGCTCAGGTACAGGAATGCATACCACAGAAGACTGCAGCGGTGGTCACGATCATTTGTCCTTTCCCTGTGAAAGGATTATACCTCCCTACCTAGATGACATCAGATTTGTGTGACGCTTTTGCCAATGACATGTAAAAGGGATGTATGCCATTTCTAGGCAAAAGCTTTGATCATCATAGCATGGTCCACTGTGCTCTCTTTTCCCTTTGCCCTGAAAACAACAGAGTCCCAAACAGGGAATGTTCCATTCACTTAAGTCCCAGGATGACAGCAACTGGGAGAGGTGCCAGAACGAGTCCATGATGGATCTATAATGTAAATGAGACGTAGCCTTTATCGTGTGAAGCTTGAGATTTTGGAATCATTTGTCACTGCAGTGTAGCCTAGCCTATCTTGACTGATACAAAGCTCACAGTGTGTTCAAATAAATGGGAGAGAGAGCATTGGAAGTGAAGAGGTGATGAGAAGCGGGGACAGGAATCCAGATGTCAGAGAAGGAAGACTTGCAGTGGGATAGCATGCGAAGATCTGGAAAGAATAAGAGGACTTCAAGAGACATTTTGAAAGAACATGTACCAGGTGTGGGGAGCAGTTTGGAACAGGGAACGAAAGAAAGTAAAGGGTAAAAAAAAAAAAAAAAATTTTTTTTTTAAGTTTATTTATTTATTTTTGAGAGAGAAAGAAAGAGAGTGTGAGCAGGGGAGGTGTAGAGAGAAGGAGAGAGAGAATCCCAAGCAGGTTCCACACTGTCAGTGCAGAGCCTGACGCAGGGCCAGAACTCACAAACCATGAGTTCATGATCTGAGTTAAAATCAGGAGTCGGTCGCTTAACAAACTGAGCCACCTATGCACCCCAAAATTTTAAAAAAATTAATGTTTATTTATTTTTTAGAGAGACAGAGAGGGAGACACAGAATCTGAAACAGGCTCCAGGCTCTGAGCTGTCAGCACAGAGCGGGATGCAAGGCTTGAACTCAGAATGGCGAGATCATGACCTAAGCCAAAGTCAGACGCTTAACCAACTGAGCCACCCAGGCATCCCCCCCCCAATTTTTTTAATAGATAAAAAAAATGTATCCCTTATTTACTAGCTAACAATGGGAGTTGGAACCATTTTGAGAGAAAGATGTCCTTTTGAAAAATTGAACTTAAGGTAGGATGGACATCTAGCTAGTGATTTCCAGCAGGTACCTGGGAATGGGGTCAGGGCTGGAGATAGACATTTGAGAGTCATCAGCAGAGGTAAGAGAGTTGGGTCACTGAGTTTTTGGCAACTGGTCTTTTGATCTATAAATGTAGCAGGTTGTGAGAAATGGAACACAGACGCCATGTTGAAGAGAGAAAGTGGCTCTAAACAGAAGAAAGAGGGGGGCACAAAAACCCTTCCAACAGCATCAATTCCCCTGCCTTCATTTTGAAGAAAGCACATATTTGCATTTTCTCGTGCTTCTAGAGGTCACCCAAGAACTGGCCACTCTCTGACTTTCTTATAGAATCTCTCTTTGACTAGAATGGTCTTCCCAGAACCCGAAGATTCTGAAAAAGTACATCCAGAAGTTCCCATGGTGAGACTCTCATGATGGTAACAGCATGGACATAATTTCATTTAATCCTCCTTGAGACCAGTTGCCACTGTGTGAGAGGCACAATTGTACCCATTGTTCCTGTTGGCGGAAACTGACTTCTGGCTCCAACTTCTTCATTTTTTTCTACTTCCTGGTCTCCTTTAAGAGACTACGGAACAGCTGGAGAGACAAGGTTGTTGGCTCAGAAACAATAGTTCTGAAAATGCCTCCAGCCCTCCCCCAGCTGCACCAAATGAACTTGGCATTATTATGTACAGTAAGACACCATGGCATTGCACAGGCTCTGTGCCAGCTCTCATTGTCTCTGACTGACCTGGGAGAGCCGGTCAGGCCCACCTCTCTGGCTTGCCTGCTTGAAATGCTTCTTGAAACGAAGTGAACAGCTGTATTCTTGTTGTATAAGAAGCTAGAAAGTTTCCCAGAGGCTCTGAATCTACATTTCAAGGGAGGAAAAAAAAAAAAAGAGAAAGAAAAGAAAGATAAGGAAAAAAAAGGCATTAACCTAGTTTAGCTATCTATATTTTAGGAAACAAATTCTGGGCACAGGAAAGCCCGTTGTGCTTCCAGCTATAGGTTTTCTGGATAGAAAACAAGACAGAGCTCACTTTTGAGCATATAGGGTAGAGTGCGTAGGCTAGAGCCTCTTGCATAAGGACCTTACAGTTTTGGACCTTCCAGCAAGAAAGTCTGTCCGAAGGAGCACCGTTTGCTCAGGCACCTTTCAAAGAGCTTCTTCTCTTAGTTGTGTACATTCGGCAGACAGGGGTGTGAATAGGGGGGGTGTGGGGAGTGAATAGGGGTGGGGAGGGCGAATTGAGTTTAGGCTCTGCCTTTGCCGAAGCCTCTTAAAACACCACACAGAAATTCCATCCCAACAGAGAAGCCAGAATCACAGGAAATCGCCTTTAACTTAAGGGAGTACCCTTCAGTCACAAAATAGCCGCCAAAGACTAACTCCATTTCTAAAGCTTTGTAAGGTCTATACATTATGCATCTTATGTGGTTACCACTTGCATGAGCCACACATGCTCACAGCTTCTATAAAGGGAGCTGGTGCATGCTAGCAGCCCAGCAACTAGAATTCTTTCACTTAGTCCTGGAAAGACACTTAATCCTGTGCTAATGAGGCTCTTGCCCCAGGCCTCTAGGGAAGCTTCGGTTTTTTTTTTTTTTGTTTTTTTTTTTCCTGATTTGCCACAGTTTCATCTCTTATAATAGTGTAGGACAAGGTCTTATTGACTGGTAAACTAGGATTTGCCTTCATCTCTCCCTCTCCCTCTCCCTCTCCCCTTCTCCCTCTCCCTCTCCCCTTCTCCCTCTCCCTCTCCCCTTCTCCCTCTCCCTCTCCCCTTCTCCCTCTCCCTCTCCCCTTCTCCCTCTCCCTCTCCCCTTCTCCCTCTCCCCCTCCCTCTCCCCCTCCCTCTCCCCCTCCCTCTCCCCCCCTCTCCCCCTCTCCCCCTCCCTCTCCCCCCCTCTCCCCCCCTCTCCCCCTCCCTCTCCCCCCCTCTCCCCCCCTCTCCCCCCTCTCCCCCCCTCTCCCCCCCCTCCCCCCCTCTCCCCCTTCTCCCTCTCCCCAAATGGGAAAAAAACAGCCAGGAAAAAACTCTAGTGGTTTTAATCTACTCCTATATAACAAAATACTCTTAAATTTAGCAGCTTAAAACAACAGACATTTATCATCTCACAGTTTCTGTGAATTAGGAATCCAGGAGTAGCTCAGATGGTGTTTCCGATTCATGGTCCCTCATGAGGTTGCAATTAAGCTGCTGGCTAGGGCTGCAGCCATCTGAGGGCTCAACTGGGGAAGGATCTGCTTAGGACCTCTGTCATGTAGGCCTTAGTTCCTCACTGGTTGTTGGCCAGAGACTTCAGTCCCTCACCATGTGAGCCTGTCATAGCCTGACTGTCTTCATGATGTGGCAATTGGTTTCTCCCAGAGTAAATGATCTAAGTAAGAGAGAGCGAGGGAGAGAGCCCAAGGCAAAAGCCACAGTTCTTATAACCTAATCTCAGAAGTGACATCCCATTCCATCTGCCCTATTCTATTGGTCATACAGACCTCCCCTGATGTGATGGGAGAAGGGCTATGCCAGGGTGTGACTGCCATCTTGGAGGCTGGCTACCATACCTTGTTTGGGAAAGAGAGAAGTGGGGAAGAGGGTCATGTACTGAAAAGGTTAGTGGTATAAACTGGCTAATGAGCTACTCTTCTATAACTAGTTGAGTGTCCTTCAAAAGTCAGCATCTCTGCTCCTCATCTCTGGGCTTTTTCTGTAACATCAGGTGCTCAAACTAGCATGATCTTTAAGTTCACTAAAGTGTGTGATGCTAGTGATTTGAAGTTGGTGAGGGGTAGAGTGGAGAAGGGAAGTAGAGAGAGAAGGGAAGTTGGGTGTCATGAAGCAGCCCCAATACCTGAGCCCTGAGCTGGCTTCAGGCCCCAGGCCCAGGGGTCCCACAGTCCCATGATCAGGCTGGATGCCCAAGTCCTGCCATTTACTGAGTGAGGAGATGGGAATGGGAAGCTCTACTTTAATACCTGATGCCCTGTTTCACTGAAGTTTTTAGACCTATTTCTGTGCAGGAGCAAAACAAAAATAGCTGAGGGCACTCTGAGCCTGAGGAAAGGGTTCCTCTGGTTTTTTAGGCTGGTACCGGTTTGTCTGTACTTTGATGATGGTTCCTTATTGTCTAAAGGTTTTTCAGAGTGTCTCCAGGGAAGTGGCTTGGGGACCATCATTGCTTCTTATTTCACATCCTGTCCAGACGTTCCAGACCCTTCTACATATGGGTGATGGACCCACTGGACTTGGAGGAGCATATCACTCTGTGGAAACCTGGGAACCTCCATGTGAAAGCGTCCTTGAAAGTCTCTGATGGGGGGTGGTCCCACTTGGGGGAGCTGCCTGCTGAAGGAGCGGGAACCAGGCTTTGCTTGGTCAACTCGCCTTCCTTTCTTTGGGTTTAGCACACAGAAATAGCAGCTCCTTACAACCAGAGATGCATGGACTCGTACAGTTTTTGAGCTGAAGGACTTTCTCTCAGAGATGAGTTATCTACTTCAGTAACGGTCTTGGGCGCTCCCTGGAAGCTCCCAGGCTTTATGATTACCCATGTAATTTCTTGGCAGGGCTGGTGACGCCTGAGTCATCCCAGGAAGCATCCCAGGTGTTTATTCCCAAATGCCGAGATTTATTCCTCAAGTTTTGAGCTGTTTCTTTGGGAAAGCTTCCAGTTTTGCCATTCTCATTATAAAACTAGAATCTTTAACTGCTTCAGGAAGCCCTCAGGGCTGAGGGGGAAGTGCCCAAGACTGCCAGACCCCCAAGCAAAAGTGGGCAGCACAGCCAGAGGCGGGAGCAGTGGGTTCTGGTTGAGCCAGCAACTAAATGCTAAATCCTCAGCAAGTTTCCTTCTGAGAAAAATTAAAGAAGCCCAGTTAGAAAGCAAGCATTATCTAAAGAGCCAGGCAATATCAACAGTTGCATTCTGCCACACAAAGAACATTCTAACATTTCAAACACAAGGTCTTGGGCTATCTCTGTCATTTGAGTTGAATACAATAAAAGTTGTGCTTCCATGTCATGAGTCATATGTCTCTGTCGCTCGGACCAGAGCTACCCTACTGAAGACCCATTTTCCAACCTGAATGTATTCAGGAGACTTCTCTCGCTAGGACTGTCACGTCTCTTGTGGCCAAGCTCCTCCCAGGATTAACCATTCATCTTCTCTTTTCCCTCCCTTCTTTTCTCTTCTTTTTCCTGGCCCTCTTTGGTCTTAAAAGGACACTGAGTGATTCTAGATTTTGGAGTTCAGAACATTCTTACAATCAGAATCTAAGACCTAGATGTTGGTTCTCTAGTTCAACCTTCAACCTCTCCCCTAATTGAGAAATCTTCAAAGGTCCAGACTCTGACAGACACTTTATGATAGGGACAACACTACGTCATGAAGCGATGCATTTTCTTTGGGTGGCTCTGTTATTGCAGAATCCGTTTTCATACTGAATTTCTTACACCAAAATCTGTCTTTCTGAAATTTACTCACAATGACTCTTACTTTGCCTTCTGGGGAAAGCTAGACTATTGCTACCCCTTGCCTATAGCAGCCTTCAGATGTTTGAAGAAAATCACTATGAGGCAGGGTGATGTTATCACCAAAGCATACAGTTTGGATCTGGGTTGGGTACCAGATCTGCCACTATTGGTTATGTGTGATTTTGAGAAAGTCCCATCACCTCACTACATACAGTCGTGTGTTGGAGCCAGATGACAACTGTCCCTCCTCTCACCTCTGCTTTCAGTGATCTCGTGTTGCTTGCTAAAGATGAACCACGGTGGGAGTATTTACACCGAGGAAAGTAAGCGGCAAATGCTATAAATCAGAGCTTTTTGTTGATTTATTTTTTGTTTTGCCAGCATACCACTTACCATAATCTCAACTTAGTTGTAAGGATCAAATAACACAGTGCAAGAAAGCATCCTTTGTGAACTATAAAGACCTTAGAAAAACTAGATATCAGTTATTTGGAAAGACAGCTGCAAAATAGCCCCCAGTGAATCTCACTCCTGAATTCACACTCTTTTTTTTTTTTTTTTAAGTTTTATTTATTTATTTTGAGCGAGAGAGCACGCGCACACATGGGAGGGACAGAGAGTGAGGGAGAGCGAATCCCAAGCAGTCTCTGCACTGTCAGCGCAGAGCCTGATGCAGGGCTCAAACTCACAAACCATGAAGTCATGACCTGAGCTGAAACCAAGAATGGGACACTTAACCGACCGAGCCACCCAGGCACCCCTGAATTCACACTTTTGTGTGGTCCCTTTCCACACAATATATGGACTGGCCATATGACTTGCATGGTACAAGAGAATGTGACAAAAGTTCTAGTCTTGAGCACTGGTAGCCTTGTAGCATCCACTTTCACTGTCTTGCTGTCCTAAGAAACCATGAAGCCTGAGCTAGCCTTCTGCAGGATGAGAGCCACGTGGAGAAGTAGGCTGAAAGGGCCCAACGAGCAGAGAAGTGCTGCTAGTCCACAGATATTCCAGCCATCTCAGCTGAGGTGACCGACAAGCCAGTGAAGCAATCATGGCTCCTTCAGCCCCAGTCAACCTGTCAGCTGACTGCAAATGTGTCAGTGAGCCCAATCCACCCCATGACACCACGTGGGGCAGAGAAAAATCTCTCCAGCCCAGACTCCAGAATCCTGAGCAAATGAATGGTTATTGTTGGTTTAAGGCGCTCAGTTTTAGGTGTGGTTTGGATGCAGTGATAGATGACTTATTACAGTTATTATCCTTTCAGGCCCCTCCATGTCTTCTCTTGTCCAAGTTAAACTTTCCCAGATCCTGGATGGCATCCTGGTCTTTCTCTGGCTGGGCTCCATTTGCCAGTCCTAGGATGGGCACGGCGCTCTGACCATGCAGAGGCTGAGGGACATCTGCTCTCTGTGTTCTGGATCCTAGATAATCATCACAGTCAGAGGGTGAGCCAGAGCGTTTGGCGCTCATAGCTCACTCTGTGAGCTCATTCTAAGCCTTTGCAGTCAACTCCAACCCTCAGGCGGTGAAACTAAGCTCTCCCTTGCTGACATCTTTTTAAAAAATCTAAGTACAAGAGCTTATAGTCATTACCATTGAATGTATATTTTCACCTCCAACTTATTTCAGCCTTTCAAACACTGGACTTCAATCTGATTTTAAAGTTTGCAAAAACTACTGTATTTCCTTGTACACAAACATTCATCCCTATGCTTATGTGTGCTTGCGTGTATTTGGATGTGCCAAACCACGTATATCTAGACTCAGGCACATCCAAATACACACGAGTGCACACATAAGCATAACGAAAGGCAGAAACTCATTTCAGTGTTTGCAGCAACTATGGTGTCTTCCTAAGTCATGGCCCTTGATGGTCAGCCTTCTGCTCTCCTTCCCAGTCTCACCTCACTGTCACTGCTGTTTCAATAGCAGAAACCACAGCTCTAACTGACTTAACCAAGTAGAGTTTATTTCTTTCAGACAACAAGAATGTCAGAAGCAGGGAGTGCATGACTAGAGAAGAGGTCCCGTGATACCATTGGCGATCGGGCTGCTTCTTGCATCTATGTATGTAGTCTCATGGTTTCAAAATGGCTGCTCTACCCCTAAGTGTTACAAATGGGATCCAGGCAGGAATGAGGCAGGAAGGGAGCAGGGAAAATGCAAAAGGCAAGTGCCATGGAGCTTTCTCCCTTTGACCAAGAAAACAACAGCTTTCCCGGAAGCCCCACCCAGAAGACTTCTAGTGACGTTCATTGGCCAGAACTGGGTCACGTGGCCACTCCAGCAATTAGGAAATCTGGGAAGGTGACTATTTGGAACTGGGCACATGGCCACCCTGAAAAAAAGAACTGAGGTTTTGTAAATAGAAAAGAAATGGAGAATGAATAATGAGAGGGTTTATATAATAGCAGAATTTGCCACGTTCATCCATATATACTACAAGTTGTCATTTTTGGGTACCAAATATATGCCAAGCTTATTGAAAAAAGGTTACGGAAAATGTGGAGATGTGGTAGGTTCCAAAAAATAAAATGAGTAACCCCAAATGCCTCCCATTCCTGTGCAAACAGCTCCTTTCAATGTGACTTTGACATTCCTCCCATCAAGAGTCTATTTCTCCACACCTTCAATTTGAATCTGAGCTGCTCTTGTGACTTGCTTGGACCAGTAGGATACCGCAAAAGTGATATTATGGGACTTCTTACCTCATACCTCAGGAGAACTTTCAACTTCTAATCCTGTCCTCTTAGAAGTCAGTGCTATGTATAAAGAGTCTCAGAGCAGCTCTCTGAGGGGGAGAGAGGCTCAGCAGGGAGCCAGCACCGACTACCAGACATGTGAGTGAGGCCATCTTAGTCTATCCAGCCCCTTTCATGCCTCTAAGATGATGCAGCTGCAGAAATAACCCCAGGAGACCCCCTGCTGAGCTCAGCCCAAATGACTGACCCACAGACTCAGGAGCAAATAAAATCGTTGTTGTTTTAAGACGCTAAGTTTGGGGGTGGATATTGAGAGAGGTAATTCATTTGTGGAGTGCAAGCAGAGTGGATATTTGTGGTGGTGTTGGATTCTTGGATTGACCCAGATCTGGTGTTCAAACTTTGTTCCTAGGAGCAAGCCCAGCATGGAGGCCAAACTGACGGCTCCCCAAGCCCTCATTCTATCCAGGCGGCTTGCCCTGTATCTGTTTTGCAGATTTAGAGTCTGCATAAGATTTTATTTTTTAAAAAATGGTTGAATAACCACTCAACTGGATCCTCTCTAAGTTTCCTTTAACTCTAAAATGCAATGATGACAGAGTTTTACTTATTTCAAAGTTGCGTTCCCCACCCCCCTTTCCTGCTCCTTCTCGTTCATAGCATCTCCTTTATCACCACCCCGTTTCATTATGAGAGCTCTTGGCATTCCTTCAGTCACTTGTACCAAGTGCCCCTCGGCCCCCTCCCCACACCCCTCTGACCGCCCTTTGCAAGGGTCCTTAGCAGGGAGTGGGGCTTGTGTTTTATCCTGAGAAACTGAGGCTAAACTAGGAGAGCTGGCAGAGTTGTGCAATTCTCTGAGAAACACACTACATTAGGTTGAAAGTGAGAGCAGAGTGTTCTGAATGACGCTTAGATTCTCTCTTTAATGACTAACATTCTCTCGAGACTTCCATGTGCCATGAGCCATGGCTGCTTATCTCATCAAATCCTAAGAACATGGATAGGCCTTATTCCCCACTTTATAGATGAAGAAACTGAGATTCAGAAAGGTTAGGTAACCTGTGTGGGGTCTCTCATTTAAAAAGTGGAGTTATAAGAGGCTCAGAGCATGTGAATAGTGATTACGAGTTTTCTTTAAAGCCTTTTTTGTGTTATCGACATTGAGCTATTTATCTTTTATAGTTTGGATGAATAAATTATGGTCTCTTTTTTCCCTCTCCTCTCCTCTCCTCTCCTCTCTTCTCTGAGACCCTGGACCAGTATATCATTCCCAGAGACCATTTCATATCTAGACATCTTTAGGGAGCAGGAAGATAGGCAGATACTGAAGCCATGACTGCCCCTAGATGCTCCTGAGATGGTCATACGTGATCACTGTGTGCCTGGGCTTCTTTCTCTGGGGAACTACTCCTCCCCCAGTAAATGTGGGACAGGTGGGGCTGTCAGTCACAGTACCTACCCCCACCCCCCACAGCTACCAAATATGAGCCACCATTAGTCTCCTGTCCACTCTGACAACAGTGTTAGTCCCTTCCCCCCGTGTTGCCTACGAGGTCACGCTGTTTAGGTCCAGGGTTTGCTCCCCTAGAGTTACGCCATGCAATCCCACACAACCATAGCATGAGGGTACAACTGTAACATGGGGGCACAAATACAGACTCTGGAGCCAGACTGCTGGGGCCCAAATTCCAGTTCTATCAAGCAATAGCTCTGTGACCTTGTGAAGGCCACTTACATGTTTGTTCATTTGCAATGAAGATAGTAACTGGACTAACTTATAGGTTTTTTTAAAAGACAGGGATTAAATAAGTTACTACTTGTGACCTACTGAGACCGGTGACCAGCTACTTACGTATTGGACTTAAAAAGAAAACATCCTGCCACTCTGAGGCATATGACCCAAGTGAAGCCGGCATCCTTTCCTGGGATTGTTTTTCAGACATGGAGAAAGGAAGCTCTTTTTTTCTACCGGGATTTCTAAATTGGGGCTTCTAGTGGCCACGATCCTCACCACATGACCAAGGCGTCTCTGCTGAAAGAGAATGAGGGCAGCATGCAAAGACAAGCAGAGATCAGCGGATGGGAGAGCTGGAGACAGAATCCTGGCGGGGTTGCATGGCCCTTTTCTGTGATTCCCCCAGTCCCCCCGCTCACTTCGGTAGCTGCCCGGCTACTCCTCCCAGCTGCACGAGACAGCCAACCCCTCTTTTCATTTTTGTTTCAATTATTTGGGTTTATTTTCTGTCCCTCGTGACTGGAACCGTCTCGGCCATTCTAGGTGCCTTGCTGATATCAGGGCTTGCAAATTCAAATGCCAGTAGGAACCTGTCGGTCAAGTGTGGAAAAATCACTTTTGATGGCTAAGGGTACATAGAGAAATCTGTCTCTACTATAAGAAAAACAGCAGCACAAGTCCAGGGTCAGTAGCACCTAGCCCCCGAGTGAGGGGTATCACAGGGAATGGGGGTGTGTGGAGAACTGTCAGACACACGCTCTATCTAACTAGCACCGTCTATTTTGCCATGAGAGTCCAGGTTATCAGTGTCTTCTGATCTGTTTTTCCTCCAAAAGAAGCCACAAATCTAGAACTCTTCCAGCCTCTAAATGTTGGATTAGATCAAATTTCTGACAATATTGTGCAATATTGGGCTGCCGGTTATCACCCCAGCTGGTCTAGCTCCAGGGTCTCCCTCTGGGGTGGACTACCCTAGGAGTCTAACGAGGACCAGAGTCCTGGGACTCTGACAGAGGGTTTCTGGGTTCCCCCGCTCCACCCCCATATCAAGGCTGACCTCCATGTAAAGGGATTCCCCAGTGGCTGGTGGACCAGCCCCCTCCTCACCAGGGTCCTAAGCTGCTTTCTTTGGCTTCTTCCCCGCCGGCTGTATTTGTCCCTGTGTTTGAGGGGGAGAGGGACAGAGTGCTGACAGAGGAGGCCTGCCAAAAGCATACCCACAGCATTTGGATGCTCCAGTTTTCCTTGGGATTTTACAGCTCATGTCGCTGGAGCCCGGGTGCCCAGGGCCTGCAGCAGGAACATTAGTGGCCACCAAGGCAAGTAACAGAGTGGGAAGCTTTTTTGGAAGTCTCTGAGGGCAGAGCCATGGTGGCAGCCGTCCAAGTCTATGCTGCTGTCTTGCTGAATCCCTAGCCCTGCTCCAGTGAAGCCTCACTGCTCGGCAGAGCGAGGGAACTGCGACTTTACGCAAGTGGGGATTTGGAGCTCTCCTTGGAAGGCTCATTTCCTGTACTCTTCTTCTTTCTAAAAAAAAAAAAATTTTTTTAACATTTATTTATTTTTGAGAGACAGAGAGCGCAAGCAGGGGAGGGGCAGAGAGAGGGAGACACAGAATCTGAAGCAGGCTCCAGGCTCTGAGCTGTCAGCGTAGAGCCTGACTCGGGGCTTGAATGCACGAACCGTGAGATCATGACCTGAGCCACCCAGGCACCCCTCCCGCCCTCTCCTTCTGGGGAATAGGAGGAGAGACCTCTTGTATGCTCCAGCTCCTGTTGGTGCACATGGCAATAGCCTAGAGATAGTTCTCAGAGAAATAGTCCAAGAGTTTTGGAGACAGGGATTGTTTCTACAGAAAATGAAAAGAGATCCTCAGACTCCTTTCTGAATAAAATGAGATAAGAGATGACGCAGAGGGGATCAGCAGTAAGTGACCCCTCAACACACACCCAATTTGGAGGACAGGAAGAGGGAATCCAGAGGGGCTCTTTTGAGTGCAGCCTGCAGGGTCTTCCCTTGAGGACCCAGCAGCAGCTCTGTCCGAGGCACACACATGTTGATTCTGGTCACCTGAGACAGGCCAAATATTCTGGGATGGTCTTCTTACCTGCGTCATCTTCCTGTCTTTTATCAAGCTAAAGAGTGTCTGCAGTTCCTTTTTTTTTTTTTTTTTAACGTTTATTTATTTTTGAGACAGAGAGAGACAGAGCATGAACGGGGGAGGGTCAGAGAGAGAGAGGGAGACACAGAATCGGAAACAGGCTCCAGGCTCTGAGCTGTCAGTACAGAGGCCGATGCGGGGCTTGAACTCACGAACCACGAGATCATGACCTGAGCCAAAGTCGGACGCTTAACCGACTGAGCCACCCAGGCGCCCCGAGTGTCTGCAGTTCTAAAGGAAATTTGCAAATGCCGAGCCCAGAAGAGAGAGCTTAAGGCTTTGTCTGGAAGCCTCTAAAGTTTTGCCCTAATTTAGAATCAGCGACTATAGTTGCACCTGGCCAGTAGGCTTGTGTCCCTGCTCCCTTTTCCCATTTGATCTGTCCCAGCCCCTCACACATAGCCTGACGTTAGTAGGTGCTCAAAGAATGCTGCTGGGCTGAACTGGAATAAGACACACAAGAAATGAATTCATCCGTCATCGGCTCATTCAATAAGTGCTTATGTGTCCAGGCGCTGTGCTATTGGAACGGCTTCCTTGTGGAGGGCACCCCTGGAGTTATGCCGCTCAGCACGGCACTGGGTTGGTGGCCTTGTTTAACTGGAGCAGGAATGCTGAACTCTGGCAAGCCCAAGGGGTACAACATCTTGTTGCTGCTGAGGACACGGCTTCACACAGGAGGCAGGCATGAGTCAGGAAAGTTAAACCCAAGGCCTGCCGTGACTTGAGGGCGTTTCTGAGTCTAGTGGATGAGCCAGCCAATGACCTAGACCCTTAACTCCTTGACATCGGTAATCCCAGCAATGTTCATCCGCTCTGTATCACGGTCATCATTTCCTAGGGTATCAGCCTGCTTTCTCCTTGAACTTCACCATCTCATCCCCTAAGCACTGCCTTTTGGTCTGTCAGCTTTCTCTGATTTTTGAGACTATGCCAATCCTTATTCCCGGTCCTTTTGTTTCTGCCCTGTAATTCTGCCCCAAGCCCTATAACTCCCCCCAAGGTGAGTGCAAGGACAGCTGGATCACTGGGACTGTACCCTCCAGCGTGCTCAGTTTTGTACACCCCATCTCATACCCCTACACATACCAGGGAAATCTCACTCACAGGTCCCTGGTTTCCAACTTCAGCTGAGTCCTCAGATCCTTTGAAATGGCTAGTGACACTTGGAAGGAGGGACCTACATGGGGATGAAAGTTGAGAGGTAAAGTGGCAAGAGTGGGTGAGCCCAGCCACACACACGGGAGGAAGGGGAGCATGGTCAGCAGTGCCAGGTGCTACAGAAGGGCCAGATAGAGTGACCCCTGAGGGGAGGCTGCTGGATTCACCATCGGGTCACTGATGACCTTTGGGGGAACTGCCTCTGCAGAGAGCAGACCGCAGCAGGCAGAGGGGCGGGTGAGAGATAAAGCAATAGACACAAGAGAGGCTCTGTTAAGGGAATTTGGCTGGAAAGGGAAGGCAGCGCTTACCAGCCCGAATGCAAGTGCAGTTCAGAGTATTCGAGACTGACGTACCTGGACTGTGCAACCTTGGGAACATCACAGAACTCCTCCAAGTCTCGGTTTCCCAATCTGTAAATGGACAAGACATCACCTACTTCCTTGGACTGGTGTGAGGATTAGTCAAGGCACATAAATCTCTATGCACCTGGCATATAATGAGGACCCAAATTATCATCTTCTTCATATTTGCAGGCTTTGGGGAAGAAGCCAGTGGAGAAGGGAAAATTAAAGACTCCGGACAGGGTGGTAATTGGAAGGGTGTGCCCTAGAGATGGGAGACGGGAGAGGATGAGCTGTATCTCCTAAAGGAGGAGGGACTATCCTCCCTCTGAGGCAGCAGGAGATGAAAACATGGAGGAAGATGCAAATCAAAGTCTGAGGTGAAGGGGCTGGAAGCTGTGGAAAGTCCACACCAGAAGGTCTCTGCTGTGACCTGAGACTGATGTAGCCCTTTTCAACCTGCAGTTCCTCAGGCTTCCTTTTCCATCTGACCAGTGAACCACTGGAAGAAAGTTGTCATGTCCACAAATTGTTTTTATAAACTGAACATCAATGGTTTTTCAGGTGGTGTGGTTTCTACACAGATGCCATCTTCCTAGGCGATCCTGCCAGTATGTTAAAGTGTTAAAATGTGGACCTAGAACTAAGCCTAAACATTTCAGATATGGCCTGCCCTGTGACCAGCCCAGGGGGCTCCCATATCCCTCTCTAGACACTTGTGACTCTGCCAACGCAGGCAAAGGTTGTTTGGGTTTCTAGCTGCCAATTCAGCTCTTGGTTCACACTGATCTTGCAGTGAAACGAAATCTCTAAGTCAATTTCACATATAATAGCATCAAGATGGGATTTCTTCCTCCTCTTCCTCCTCTTCTTCTTCCCCTTCTCCTCCTCGTCCTCCTCCTTCTTGTCCTTCTCCTTCTCCTTTTAAATCTTTGCTCTTTTAATCACAAAGCACACAACTCTACTTTTATTCCTTTAAGTTTTATCTTCATTTTGACCCATCCTTCTAATCTTTCAGCTTCAGTTCCCCTGGCCCAGAGGAGGAAGTTACATTTCAGACCTGTCCGGTGACTTAGTGCCATCTGTACAAAGAGTCTTTGTTGGTTGCAGCCAGGTGTCTCTGACTACCCTGGGGACAACCCAGGACTGTTCAAAGGTGCCCCTAGTTTTGAATGGCTGTGAGGATGCACAGGAAGATGGGTGCTCTCCTGGGCCAAGGATGTGGAAGACTTCTTTGGAGAAGTGGGCGTCTCCCGGAGAACTCGAGATGCAACTTTCATAAAAGGTCCTCAGCAATATCTACTTTCCAGTCCAAAACCACTCTTGGGAAATGAAACTAACTGTACAGAGCATTGATGCAAATACACAACCTTCCTGATAGCAAATGGGAGTAAGACTTCCAGATGGCACCTATGATGCTCAATATACGTTGGATGAATATAGAATGAATAAATGAGTCGCCAAATGAGTAGACAAAATGTAGATGATTTTGAAGCCCCCATTGATATAGGCCATAGCAAACTTGCTGCACTGGGGAGGAGAGTGGCGCTGGGGTAGGGATTGTGGCTGCCCAAGTCTCAGGGTGTCCAGAGGACATGAGTGTCCAGAGATCAAACAGCTGCCTTCAAATCTTTGATCTTCTCCCAGTCCTCTGCCATCTTGTTTTACTCTTCCTTGGGCATTTAATCCTTCCTTCTGTCCCTTCCTCCATCATTTTTCCTGGGAGGAGCTTGTGTAAAGATGAATTCAAAACAAAATAGCCAGTTGGAAAGGACAGCTCTTTCACTCCCCCATTCCCGAGAAAGATTTGACGTAAAACCATCAAGTGGTTCTCAGGAAGCTCCATGTGATTTACAGATACCATTGCTTCCATCACCACAGAGATGGGGAGCTGGGAAGAAACAAATGTGGCTGCTCTCACCTTGGAGAGGAGTAAACTGAGGCAGAAGCTCAGGTAGGGCATGGGAGGTGACAGGAACAAACAGAAGGCTGCTGTTTCCAAGGCCGGTGTTCTGCCTGCAATTACCCAAGCCCCAGCCCAGGTTAACTACACTGATTCCTTACCATCTCTTCTAGGAGAAGGTAAGGGGATTTAGAAACCATCCTCTCCAAAGACACAATGGCAAGTGCAGGAAGCAGGACCCCAAGCGTCTCTGGATTATTTTTTGTTTTGTTTTGATAACTGACATGAAATAAACAGCCTTTTGAAACAACTTTTATTAGAACTATAAACTCCTCATGGGCAAGGGTGGTGTCTTTTTCACCTCTGCGACCCTCCATGGTACTTAGATCAGTCTCTTGTATGTGGTAGATGTGTAATAAATATTTCATAAAATAATAATGATAATAAGTGCTTTTCTCACCCAGAATACTCAGGCCCATATCCCACTACCAAGTGCCCCTACCACGTGCCAACCAGCATTCTAAGTGCTTTGCAAATGTGATGCAGTGAGTGGGGATTTGGGGTCCTCCCCCACAGATGATTTGTCGCATGGTTGTGGATGGCCTGCCAATGTGGCTCCAGTTCTCCTGAGCTGCTCTGGGATTCACCAACCTTGTGTGGGATCCCACAGTTCACTTATTCAGAAACCGACCCTCAACATCAAATGGTAGTGAAATATATCAAGAAACACACCCTGCTTTATTTTTTCCCTGAGAAAGCTCCTATTGTCTAATCTCAGCTGAGACGCGGTCAAGTAGGAACATGGCTCCTTTGCCTGCTCTCTGGCTCCCTGGAAGTTTCCTAAGATGTTTCTGTGGCTCTCATGTCATTGGTAGTCCAGCTGTCCTTGAGGAATGGAGGTGGGTTTGGAGGCCTTACTCCCTCAGGGCGGTGACCCCTCAATGTCAAAGACAGATAAGGATGGGGAAGGTTTCTCCACGTGGGCCCCGGTCCTTCTCTTAGCCCTTATAACAGGAGGGTGTCTGTACTGAGGTGTCTGGAGGTAATTATTCTTTTCCCCAGTGGCCCTCATGGGCATCACCAGCAGTGGGGCTGTTTCTGTGAGGGGTTTCACTGTGACATGTCCTGGGGTAACCCATATAGGAGAGACTTCTAGTGTTCCCCAGTCTCCGATTTACCTTTCTTCCTTAGGAGTGGACCCCTGCCCCCAATATTTAGCTGACACACAGAGTAAAGGGTGCCTTTCCAGCTTCCCTTGCTGGTCGCATCTCTACGCCCACCTAGTGACTGCTCAATGATGGAAGTGAAAGTGGTATAGGGGGTGGGAGAGGATGACGGATTAGGAAAGGGAGTAGCAGAACGCACATGCCCACTGCTGAGGATGGTGAGAAGGCAAGATGAGGAGATCCTGGGTCGGGACAACTTCATGAAGCCTACATCCAGATTTCATTCACATAAGAAAGAAACATATTTCTGTCTTGTTTAAACCATTTTAGGGGTAGACAGTGGGGTTGTCGAAAGCCGCATCTCATTCTCTGGCATCTGGATAGGGCATGGGGCTGCTTGTCCCATTGATGGTCTGAAGGTTTGTGGAAGTGAAACACTTCCTCTAAGAACTATTTACCAAGTCATGGGCAGGGGATCCACGTCACAGGGCTGACGCAGATCTGTTCAGGGTGGGAGGGGTGTTCAGAACGGTCTCTGGAGGGAGTCTCAAGGAAAGGATCCTTGGGGAGAAAACCTCACTACAGTCTAAAAATTCTGCAGGACCAGCCTCCCTTTCAAGGGTGTGTTCCAAAAAGTGCAGTAGAGACAGATTACATGGTTATGAGGGAGGGAGGGGAATGGTTTTAATAAGCAACGAGAAAACAGAAGGCAGAGTTTTCCAGACCCAAGCCTTTGCACCCAGCTCTGTTATTCTTTCCTCCTTGCCTCTCTTTTCTTTACCCCGAGAAACACATCATCCTTCATTGCTAGAAATCTGTTTACACTTCGGCCAGCAAGCAGTCAGGTGTTTTTAAATTGAAAGCAATATAAATTCCAAATCAATGGACTTAAGGAAGAAGAAATGTATCGGCTCATATAGCTGGAAAGTCCAGGGGCTTCACATGCAGCAGGGTTCAGGGGATTCCACAAGGTCATCAGGTTCATCTCTGGGCTTTACATTCCTCTGGGGGGTGGGCCTCTCCCCTCCAAGCAGTGACAAGATGGCCACCAGGGGCCTTAAGACCACCTTATTCTGGCTTAGCAAGCCCTGTGGAAAGCCAGAATCGCTTTCTCAATACTCTCAGCAAAAGTCTTGAAATGATGCCCCTTCGACTGACTTAAGCCTGTGCCTGCCTCTGAACGCCCTGCTGATGGGCAGGTGGATAGAGATTGACTGGCCAAGCCTAGGTCACGTGTCATTCCTGAGCCTGGGTGGGGCCCCCTTGCCAGAACCTCTCGGACAGTGAGTAGGGGAGGGGCAGCTCTCCAAGAAAGATTAGGACAATGCAGAGCAGCCCAAACAAAGTGTTTAAATCTGTTACATCCAGGGGCACCTGGCTTTTCATAAAGCCTGCCCAGGAGGCAAACCTTGCTTACTAATTTCAGTGTTCTTCATTAGGGAGACAACCCATGGGAGAGACCCAGGAAGGGAAACCAGAAGGGGGCGGGAAAGATGGAATTCCTTTCTTTCCAAGCTGAAAGCTAGAAGGGCTAAGCAAGGGAGGTGCTAAGGGTGTGGCCCCTAGCTGTACTGTGCAGCACGGACCTTGGTGCTGATGTTCAAGCAGGCCTTTTGAAATAGTAATGGCTTAAATCTGCCTGGACACAAGACCTGGATGTTAAGAGCTGGGGGATGAGGAACCTACACTAGGTGGGCCCAAGGGGAACCCCAGCTCCCTGCAGATCCAACCCAGTAAGATGCGCAGGTAGAGCTCACTGTGCTCAAGGGGATGGGAAGCATAGCTGTCTACACCCCTCCCCCCTCCCCCCTCCCCCCTCCCCCCTGGAAGGATTGGAGGCCTTAGAGAAATGCCTAGATGACCCACCTCAATGAAAATACCCAACCTCGCAGCCGGGAGTGTCCTGTGTGTGTCTGCAAGCTGTTCCAGCTCACATTTATGGATATGAGGATCAGAAGGACGATCTCTGGCCCCTTCCCCAAAATTATCCCCATAGATACCACTAGTGAGTACCTTGGGCTCTTTACACACGCGTGCACGCACACACAGACACACATACACGCACACCTGCCTCCATGCCAGGTCACTGTCACCTTCTGAAGCAGGTGCTCTTGCCTGCACTGCAGAGGAAGCTGAGGCTTTGACCTGCAGTTTCGGGGACTTGCACAAGTTATAGGGACCCTTCATCACTGTGACCACCCTTCCCCAAAGAAAAATGACCAAAGCTGCCATGATGTCACCAGCACTGGTGTTGGGCCCTGGAGGAGAGTGGGAAATGGCCAGAGCAGCAGCACCATGGCCTGCAGTCCAGGGAACACAGTGAGGTTTACTCTCATGCACGCTTGCCCGCCAAGTGCTGCTGGTCTCTTGGGCCTGCCCAGGGCTGGGTCAAGCCTCGGATGCCCATTCCCAGGAAGAGCACCTCCTCTTCCCTTCTCCCTGCCATCTTGGGTGCTTGGACATCCATGGTTAGAAACTGGATTGGGAATTTAATTTTTTCAGCACTTTGGTGCTAAGAACCAAGGATCAGGACTTTGAATTTACAGCACAGCCTTTTCTTAACAGTGTTTCGTAGAATCCGTTAAGATTACAGTCATCTCCCAGAAAAATCAGGACTGCGAACCTCTCAAGCCCAACCTAGAGAAGACACGACATGTTCTCATGGAATAAGCCAAAAATAATCCTTATTTTAAAAATTCAAGACCAGAAGTCTCTCCCCATGTAAACTTTACAGACTAATAGAATCTGGGCCGCAGGGTTAAACATAACAAACAACACACAGCAACAAATGTTAAAGATATTGTAGCGTGAAAGCATCAGAAGCAGGACCAGAAATTTGCTGAGGCCTCCATTTAATTAATCCAAGTTGAACATATGGCTTTGGTTACATGTGGTTCCAGGCCAGAGGCATGAAAGCCAGCATTCGTAGGAGAGCCAAGAGGGAAAGCTTCCAATGCAGGCCATGGAGAGAAGGGGTGCCCTTCCCCACCCCCACCTTGGGGGAGCATGTAGCCCCTATTGTCTCATTTCACTCCAGCACTGACCCCAGTCACTTAACCCTGTACTTGCAAGATTGGGCTCTTCTTCAAAGCATGGATGCTGCCTTATTCATTTTAGAATCAATGGTGTGCTTGTGGAGAGAATGAATGAATGATCGAACATAAATGAACAGAGGGAAGCAGAAGGGAAGGACAGCTCTAACCAAGAAAACTTGCTCTTTCCTAGAAAATTCTTGATGTCCCTCAACAGAGTTGTCTAAATAAAAGGTAATAAAGACCCCTGTGCTAGTATTTAAATTATTAAGTTATTAGAAAAGGCGAGGGGTGCCTGGGTGGCTCAGTTGGTTAAGCGTCCTTCAGCTCAGGTCATGATCTCACCGTCCGTGAGTTTGAGCCCCGCGTTGGGCTCTGTGCTGACAGCTCAGAGCCTGGAGCCTGCTTCGGATTCTGTGTCTCCCTCTCTCTCTCTGCCCCTCACCTGCTCACGTTCTGTCTCTCTCTCTCTCAAAAGAAAAAAAAAATTAATTTAAAGAAAATGTGAGAGAATGAATCAAGGTCTTTTGATTGGAAGGAGCAGAGACCCACTAGGTTCCCTCCAGCACTGTGGGCTTTATTTTAAGGCCACACATTGATAAGAAAGTAAGGGCCATAGACCAAATGGCAGGTCTAATGGCAACCCAGGACAAGCTGCATGGCT
This sequence comes from Puma concolor, assembly GCF_028749965.1. NCBI lineage: Eukaryota > Metazoa > Chordata > Mammalia > Carnivora > Felidae > Puma > Puma concolor. The sequence goes on from NC_141672.1 coordinate 50,744,050, forward strand.
CACCTGTTGGGAGGAACAGGGCGACAGAACTCTGTGGAGCCTGACAGAGTGCTAGATGTAGGTCAGGAACCAAGAGGTCTTTCGAAATCAAACACAGCTTTAAACACAGACGCCCCATCTCCCAGCCAGCCCAGCAATAGGTTTTGCCCATCCTTGCCCTCATCCTCTGCCAGTGGGGCATTTCAGATAGTCATTTCTTCCCCTGCCCTTCTTGCTGCTTATTTAAGTGTCTGCTGCTTCAGGACCTCAAATGTCTGCCTTATCTGTTCCTTTACCACTAAGTGTTCCACGTAGAATTTGCCTGTCAAATTTGCCAAGATAGAAGACTTCATTAGCATAGCTGGGCTGAGCCTTCACTGGCTGACCAATCAGTAAGTGGACTGCTGCTTGGACCAGGTGCCTGACCCCGCGGGGTGGGGCCACCGGTATGGCTCTGTGTGTGAGCATAGGTTTTTTTGTGGGCCTGAGAGCAGAGCAGGTGTCTCGCAGGCCAGAGCCCCCAGCCCCTGCTCATAGACATGGCATGATTAAAATATGAGAGGGGAGGGGAACAGATTATTTGGAGTAACATGTAGAGTTTGTACACTTTTGACAGTCCTAGTGTGTTTCTGACAATCACAGGGATTTCTTTTACTCTGCAAAGTTGGGGAGCATGTATCCCAGGTGCTCCCTGATGTCATGTGAAAATCGGCAATGGGTGTTTAGTGTGTACTTCAGCTGATAGGGGATTGAGGGGGACTCTAGAGGAAAAGGAACATGAAGCCTTGACAAGGGATGATGAGTATGTGTCGATGATTTAATTAATCCATTACTGAGAGAATCCTCAGGGTAACAAAGCTGGTTTACAACATGGGAACAAAGATTTTTGTGCACGTAAAGAACAAAAAGGAATGCTGAAGACCACAAAGTTAGATTCAAAACTGGTTAATGTCCTATGGGGCAGCAAACAAAACTATAACCTTTGGGGTTATTTTTTATACCAGATAGAAATCATTTGCCTCTCTACTGAGCAGAAAAGTCATTTACATTTTAACAGTTACTACACAACGTCATCTAATTTTACAGAGTTATGCATGCCTGGACTCCAATTGATAGTAAATATGAAGTCAAATTTACCTTCTGGTGGAGAGCCAGAAGACCCCCAAATTTGCTTAAGACATTGCTTTAATATTGAAAGGCCTTTTGGCTCACTCCCTAACCCCAGCTGTCAAGTTTTAACAATTCTTCGAAACTGAGAAACAAATCAACATGTTGCCTCAATGGGTGTTAAAGAAGGGAAAACAATAGTGAATGTGGGCACGAGGGTCCTCTACCTGGCTTGGCAGCTCCCCAGCAGCAAGACTTCAAATCTGATCTCCCTGGACCTCAGTGTCCTCATCTATAAAATGGGGGCTATTGGGCTGCACACTTGGCACGATGTTGCCCTAAAAGTTATTTTCAAAAATTTTTATATGGCAACTCCTCCTTCCGCCCCTCACCACACTAATCCTGAGAAAGAGGAAGGGGGAAACAGCACAGAGGCAATTCACGCGAGCAACCCCCCCCCACCCCGCCCCCCGCCCCCCGCCCCCCACCTCCCGGGCTGGGAGAGGATCATTTTTGACTGCTCCAGAAAACACGCCCAGTCCTGCGGGGCAGCGGGCGGTGAGAAGAGAGATGGACCTCCTCCCGCTCAGTGAGGGCCAGGAGGCTGCGCACCTGCGGGTCAGAAGTCCAAGGCAGCATCGCCCGGGGCGGGGGCGGAGGGGGGGCTGCAGGCGTGCTGGCGGCAGCGGCTCCTCCCCGCAGGCAAACCCAGCCAGCTCAGCTCCAGCCCGAGCCGCCCCCCCAGGACCTGCTGCCTCGCGGGCGCCAGGCCAGACGCTCGCTGGGGCGACTCTATCAATGAGCCACCCTTGTTTTGTTAAACACACACTCTGCAGTTTCAGGCCACACTTGCCGGTTGCCATGGGCGTTTTCTGTTTTGACAGGAGCAGGGGCACCGCTGATCCTTGGAGTTGGAGTTGCGGATCTTGGGTGTGGGGTCTCCTCCGCTTTACCCCTGAAGGACGGAGGGCTGTGCCCGGCGTTTTCACTGTCTTTCTCAAGCCACCTGACTGGCTAAGCGCCAGGAGTTTTCACTTTAGGCTTGAGCCAGGAGGCATTCTTTTCCCTGCGGGGTGAGGCGAGAGGACTGTCAGGTAGGTGAGCGGCTTCCTCTTCACCCACCAAGGGTCACCTGAACACAACCTTTTTCATGTCCAGAATAGATGGAACCAAGGAGCCCTGCCCTCTGGTAGCCTCTGTCACCTCCAGCTCAGACCAGACTCACTGAAGGCCAAGAATGAACCATGCAGGCGCCCCAACAAGAGGAAGCAAGGAATCTGAAGGCGGAGAAGATAGCAGGGTGTTTGGACCTGCAGAGACTGTTTCTAACAAAATGCTGAGCACTTGTCCAACCACTGCTTCTCAGTGGGGGATGGGAGCACCGTGGCCATTTGGGGCAGGACAGCTCTTCCTGGCTTAGTGAGGACAGGCTGGGCTGCAGGAGGTGTAGATCACTAGCTGCCCCCCACCAACCCCGCTGCAGCAAATGCCCAAAGCACCTCCCCATCTTGGTGACAGGTAAAAATGCCACCATCTAAATCCAAATACCCTGGAGATTGAGGTGCCTCCTTAGACCGAAAACCACTTTTAGATCATTTCCTAAAATGCATTACAAAAAACCATGAATTGGTTCATCGAGATGTAAGTCGTTGTGATAAGAAGAGTTTCATGGTCAATATTATGCTGGGTTGGGGAAATGGTAGGCTAAAAAGGGGGAACAGAATTTCTTTATGACAGGACTTCTCAGAACCTTTGATATATAAATATGTGTTTTGAATTGTCGAAATTCCCCAATCTAATTGGCAACTGAACTCTCTCTCTTTGGGACTCAAGTTGGGCGACCCACCTTGGGTGACTCTTGACTACACCCTATCCCCCAGATACCCCCCTGTGATTTTCATATCTCCCACCATGCACAGCACAAGGGTGAGCCCTCAGAAGGCCCTTATGTTTTTACTGAACTGAACTCTGGCAAACCAGCATGTGTGAAGCTATCAGGAAGGAGGCCAGAGTGCCCGGAAACCACTGCAAAGATGACCTCACAAAGAAACCAGTGTGGTGGGGCTCCTGGAGCGCTCAAGGGGATGCGTCCTGCTCATGAGAGGGAGCAGGCTGACAGGCGCCTTTGGCTTGCACGGTTCAGGGAAACTAAAATAGCCCGGGGGGTTGGAAGAGAAGTATGTGTGGATGAAATTATTCACATGCTGACAGATGGATCGGAGGTCTCCTCTCCTGCTGGCCCGGCAGCCTCTGTGGAGAAAGCCTTGCCTGGGAGATGGATTCTAGCAGCCCTGGTGAGATGCTGCAAATGTAAACCCAGGCAGATATAATGGCAGTGAGGTCACAGTAAACCGACAGCCACCAGGTGGTCAGGAGGGAAGCTGGAAGCCAGAACATGCGCTGAGCTGAGCTAGGAGCGGGACCGTCCTGTTGTGCAAAAGACAAAGAGCCGTGTGTTAGGTCGGACGGATCAGGCTTCTCAAAATGGAAGCGTGACCTGTGCACACTGAGCTTCACGCTTCGCTCCAAGGTCAGGGGGACAAAACCCTGCCTATCCCCCTTCAGGAGGATGCCACCCAAACGCGCTCATTCCTCCCAGGGCATGGGCAGGGGGCCAGGGCCAACAGGGGATCTGCCGCTTCCCGTGCAAAACTGGGTGAGGAGCCCAGTGACTGTCAGCATCCCAGCGCCTCACCCACACCCTCCCTGGCTTGTCAATCAGGTTCTGCTTTCCAAGGCTGCTCTGTGCTAGTGAAACTTCTCTCTGAGCAGTTAGTTATAAGCTGTTGCTTCTTAAATTTCTTCAGTTTAACTGGCCTGGTCAGTGCCTGGGGCCCTGTGTTCAAGATCACAAGCTGCAAAGAAAGAAAAGAAAAGGCAGGCGGTCCCCACTTCCCCAGGGCTAGTGGGCTCTGTGGATCCTGCCTCAGCCTGCGGACAGCCCAGAGTGGTGCTTCCCACCCCTCCCATCCCCCCACCCCCCGCCCCCAGCCTGGCCAACTTTTTGGCTCACAGGTCACAGTCAAGCTTATTAAACTTGGATGACAGTAAACCAATGACTAACTGGATAATTAAAGCCACAAGCGAGGAGGCCTGGGTGGATCCCTCCTCTGGAATCTCCAGTGGCCTGTTCCAGAGGCAGTTGCCACTCGTTTTCCCCACAGCAGAAATGCCTTTGTGAATGTAAAACCCTCTGTGTGACCCCCACCTCCTCTCGAAATCACTTCTCCCCTTATCCATTGCTTCACCCCCCCCCCCCCCACAAACGCCCCAAGGAACAGGAAATCTAACCACACTCCCCTAGGCTGCTTGCTGCCTCATGGACAAGAACATGACACAAGGTTTCCAACTGAAACCAAAGTTGCTCAGCAGGGCTTCCTGCCTGGCTGACTAGCCGGAGGACATAATGTGGTGCCCTCTGCTCTTTCTCTTCCAAGCAACTTCTCTGCTTCAGTCACTTGAGGGCCTCCCCACTGCCCTTGGAGAGCGGAGGAGAGCTTCAAAGCAGACAAGCCCGCAACCGAGAGGACCCTGGGGTGCTTCAAAGACTGTCTTCCCCAGTTTGAAGTGCTTAGTGAGTGCCCCTCCCCCACTTGTGACACATGAAGAGCTACTGAAGTTTGCGTTGTCCCCCAAAAGCATTTCTGTGTTTCTCCTTCTAACCTGGGCAGTGGACCTCCCCCTGGCAGGGGGTTACACCTCTTTAGCGCCTCCGCCCTCTGTCTGACTCACAGTTCCAGCTGCCCCTTCTCCCTCCAGCGCCTCCACCACTGCATCCTTTCCACTAGGAGACATGGATGGAGGAGGGGCTGCAAGGGAGGAGGGGGGTGGAGTGGGCTCTATGATCTTTGCATGTGATTCCACAGTAGTGTTGTGGTTATTTTAATAAAAAACAAATTAGTGTTCCCTCCAAGTCTTTGAGGACCTTTGATTCCAGGAAAGTATAGACCATGTCCAGCCCATGGCTCCATGTTGCTTGCCTCCCACTTTGCAGGCTCCTTCTCACCCCTGCTTATAAGCACCCTCACATGAGAAGAGAGAGTAATTCGGATTTGTACTTGTTAGCAAGAATGTCTTTTCGCGAAACTGTAAAACTTCAGAAGGCAGGGACTTTCTGATGTTGAATTTTGTGGTCTTACAAAAGTGCCTGGAAAACAGTAAGTGTTCTTAGGCAGTTTGTATTTGCTGCATTGCTATCATTCCCTAAAAAAAGAAATTAAAATCACTCTGTTCTGAAGACGCTGTATGTGCAAGTGTTGAGGCTTGTTAAAAAGGAACAACAGGGGCACCTGGGTGGCGCAGTAGGTTAAGCGTCCAACTTCAGCTCAGGTCACGATCTCGCAGTCCGTGAGTTCGAGCCCCGTGTCGGGCTCTGGGCTGATGGCTCAGAGCCTGGAGCCTGTTTCCGATTCTGTGTCTCCCTCTCTCTCTGCCCCTTCCCCGTTCATGCTCTGTCTCTCTCTGTCTCAAAAATAAATAAACGTTACTCTGTCTCAAAAATAAATAAACGTTAAAAAAAAAATTAAAAAAAAAAAAAAAAGGAACAACAAACCCAAAATGGAGTCACTTATGTTAGGCCCAACCCAAGATTTAGCACCTAATCTAATTGCAGTTTCAGTCTCTCCCAGGAGTGGGTTTTAAACCAGTCAGTCTAAAATTTCCTGGTCAGCACTAGTGGGTCATCTGCCTAAGACCCCTGCCCTGACTCCTAAGGGAAGGTGACCTTGCCTGAAACAATCCTTTCTTTTCTTTTGCTAGTAACTTTTTTGCCCCGCCCCTTTTCTGCCTATAAAAGCCTTCCATTTTGTATAGCTCCTCAGAACGCCCTTCCATTTGCCTGATTCACGAATTGTTGAATAAAGCCGATTAGACCTTTAAATTTACTTAGTCGAATTCTGGTTCTTTTTTTTTTTTTTTAAATTTTTTTTTTTAATGTTTTATTTATTTTTGAGACAGGGAGAGACAGAGCATGAACAGGGGAGGGTCAGAGAGAGGGAGACACAGAATCCGAAACAGGCTCCAGGCTCTGAGCGGTCAGCACAGAGCCTGACGCGGGGCTCGAATTCACGGACCGCGAGATCGTGACCTGGCTGAAGTCGGCCGCCCAACCCACTGAGCCACCCAGGCGCCCCAGATTCTGGTTCTTTAACAAGCTGAATGCGTGTGGAAAAATCGCACACATATCATCTACATCTCGTGTTACCAGGAACTAATGTTACCAAAACTCGTGTCTCATCTGTCATCTTATCATCTGTGTTTAGCAGACTAACACAGAGCAAACTGGGAGAGCTGCAGACTGATGAAGGCATTTGAGACAAAGAAATCCAACAAAGCTCTAAACCGAAATGAAAAGTCGAAAGGTGGTCACCCTGCGAAGTGGCCCCAAGCCTCAGTCCTGCCCTGGATGTCACCATGTGACTTAGCCCGCATTTTGGGAGGAGGGCAAGGGCCTTGAAGATGCTCAGCTGGGAGCCTCTGCTGGGGCTGGGTTTCCTGGCCAGCCTGGCCCAAGGGAGGAAGTGCTGTGGTGAGCTCAGTGAGGCAGATGGAAGCAACGGTGCCTGTGAGCACAGCAGGAACCGCCCCCCCCCACCCACCCACACTGCAGGGGCGTGGCTTAGGACAGAGGAAGCTGCAGTGTGGACCAGCCCTGCTGCACAAGTGGCTTTCTTGTCCCCCTGAACCCCCAAACACACTCCAACTGAAAAACACTAATGGTACATGACTCTGAAGGCAGGTTCACACCTGTGTGTCTGTCCATACCTGTGTGTATGTCCTGCCAGATTCCTTTGTTCCCTGAGAGAAGCATAAGCTACAAACATCGCATTCCTTTCAGTGTTGAATTACTACGGTGTTTAAAAAGTGAAAGGGAAAAAAGTAATGTCAAACCATCGATTATTAGATAAATTTAAGCAAGAACAGTGTGATTTCCAGCCAGTTGCTGATGACCGGTTTTCCAGAAGGGAACAATGTGCTGGTGAGGCAGTTATTAAGTGTGATGAAACCACCAATTTAGTGAAGGGTCAATGGCTTACTTGTTTATTTTAAAGTAAATAACCCTCTGGGTTATACATGGATCACTTACTTGAAATAATACCAAATAGTAGCATTATGGTGATGGGGGAGAATTCGACCACTTCCTGACAAGTAAGGAGTATTACATTTTATGATACTTTTCTAGGGTTTAGAGGTTAATCCAAAGTAAACTCTAAGTAAATCTTCCCTGGGGTCCCTTGAGTTTGCTGATTCCAAGAAGGGGGACCATGAGCAGAATCCCCTGGGCTACAGTCTGAGCAATGGGGTTAAGTCCCTGTCCCCTAGGCCATCTGTTGCCAATGAGCCAGGGCACCAGGCCGGGATAGCTGCGTGTTGGTCATAATGGGCCATCTGGCTGCTTGGGGGAAGGAGCTCATGGGAGCAGGTGTCTGGGACATTCTGACATTACCACTGACCTTTGCCAAGGAGCAGGTTTGGTTTTTTCCAGAATGGCTCAGCCTGGTGGTCAAGAATGCATCCTCTTCATCCAGGACACTTTCAGGAACGAGGCTTAAAATTCTCAACATCCAAATTGAATGTTTTCTTGAGCTATGGGGCTTATGTTACACCTGGATTGTTCTGGGACCCCATCCTGCCCATCCCCCTCCCCATTTAGAAGGGGGGTGATGTCTCTGCCTATCTTTTTGTCCTTGCATGTGTCCTGACCAATCACAATGACAGGGCCAAGGTTTGGCTCCTAGAGGTTTTCTTTGGTTTTTAGATAAGTGTGCAATTTAAGAAAAAAAGAGCATTTAATATACTATGTAGCTTTAGGAAAAGTCATTTAGCAATTCCTTGCTGCCAAACAAAATGCTACCCCCAAGATTTTCCTATATAGAAATTCTAGAACTACTACTACCAATCCTCTGGGACATGTGTCATGAGTAAATTGTTTTTGATAGAGTACCAAAGTACACAAATTATTTACCTCTAAAACTAAGTTGATAGCTCGAGGTTGTCCATGTCCTAAGGTGTCATCTGTTATTTGGGTTTGAATGTTGTCTAGCATAAGAACAGAGACAGTGGTACAGCTTATATACTGGACATCACACCTGACATGGTCCAGGGAGTGGGCTGTCTGTTACTGGGGGTTACTGGGAGCAAGGGCAGACAGAGGGAGAGGGAAGGTGGGGACCATAGATCCATGATGTTGCGTCAGAGAAAGGGGACTTCTAGGATTTCAGAAAGCCAGGGCCTTCTTTCCCTCCAACAAAGGAAATTGCCAAGTAGAAGGTGGATTTCGCTCTTAAGACTTGAGAACCTCCTTTGGGGGCTCTGCTCATTTGGAAGCAGAATATTAGAGTCCCCTAGATCAGTGCTAGAGGCCAGGCTCTCTACTCAGAGTCCCAGTCTGTGGCTGGATGTTATGATTTGCTTGATCTGAGGAATTTTCTAAACTAAATGTTTCAGCATTTTAAAATTAGAAGAATTCAGATAAGATTGAGATTTCTGACTCCTTTCAAGAACTGGGAGTGTCAGCAACACTAGACTTTGATTGGCGCATGGCAGCAGAGTGCATGAACAAGTGGTGGCTGCCCCCACTGGCCAAGGCATACCCTCTCCCGCCCCCACCAACGCACCCGTGCAGCCCCTCTCCTGCTTGGGTGCCTTGTAGGCACAAGGGGCCCCAGTGAAGCTCCCGCCATGGAACCCCGCTCCCCTGTTCTCTCTGCCACCCAGAGGGAGTCTAGACACACATTTCCTGGATCAAATTCAGGCCAAGAGCCATGATTGATTCCTGCCTCGGCCCCCACACAAACACAAAAACCTCCTGCGCATTTACTAAAGCCAAAGAATGTCAGGATTAACCCATAAGTGAAACTTTTCAAAGAGCGAAAGGCAGCTTTAGCCTTAGCATTCCACAGCTCCTCGTTAAAAGAGGAACTTTTTGTAACTCTAGGATAGCTGGAGACACATGACTGAACTCAAAAGCACACGTGATGGATGCCAGCCTCGAGGATGCAAGGCCAGCTTGTTGGGATTCTTGATGTGTTTTTCAGTTTCAGGACAGGTGTATTTGGTGTTCTAGACCACAGCCCAGTGGTGAGAAGTCCCCAGACCCTCAGGAGCAAGGCAGTGGATGGTCACAGTCAGGGTCAAAGCACTACTGGACCCAGGCGAGCCCAGTTTGCAGGCTCCAAAGCCCAGCTGGCCAAGAAACAGGCAGGGACCTTGAGCCCCAGAACATGCGGCCGCCCTCTCCCATGCACCACCCTAGCCAGATGCCCTGCCATGTTGGCTCCTCCCTGGGATTACACACTGACTTTCTCATGGGGTTTCACTATGAGGACTGCCATCTCTGGCCTGAACTGTGTGGAATTGTGTGGAATGTGGTAAAAGGGGCTTTGGCTTTGGAAAACACTGGAGCTAGGGGCACTTAGGATAGCATCTATCCAGAGTTGCCAATGGTGACTGCTGTTTAGAATCACCGAGAACACTTGCAAAATACAGATTTCCATGCTTCAGAGCTCTGCCCACCCCACCCCACCCCCAACCCCACCCCCTGACACACACAGTGTGCAGTCATGAGCTGTCAGGCTTGGGAAACACTGATGTCATTTAAGCCCTTCATTTCTGTTTCTGAAGTACAATCTGAGGTAAAGTAACTTTTCCAAGGTCACACAGCTGGTTTGGCAGGACTAGGGTCAGAGTATAGGTTTCTTGAATATCATCGGGGCTTTCTCTATAATACACCACCTGCTGGATGTACCCACAAAGGGGGTAGCACACAACCGCAGAGATTCTGGGTGTAGAAGACAATAAGAGGCATAGTCTTTGTGCCTGTAACCCCACATAATTTCCCCAATATCAGCTTCCGTTGTGGTTGATGACCCAGATGCCTCAGTCTCAAGTCATTTGGGCAGGAGCTTCTGCTTCTAGCTCTGTAATTACCACGGCTTCACTTGTCCATTGAGAGGCGGGAAAGAACTGCGGTTCGTATGTAGACTGCTCTGTGCCTCAGTTTACCTCTATTTAAAATGGAGAGAATGACTGACCCGGCACTCTTACATCTGCTTCTTGGAGCTCTGCAGACCAATTGAATGGCCACACAAAGGCATTCTGTGATCCCCACGTGGCAAAGGGAGAAGTTTTCTGTACCCACAACAGAGCTGTTCCTAAAGTCAAGGCTACTCTTGCCTCATTTTTAATCATTCTAGTGTCAAAATACCACTGTGGCTTCTCTGGCCACCCCGCATGCCCTCCAGGAAGGGCTGCCTGTCTTCTCTGGGTTTCTGGAGGGCTGGTGAAATATTTTCTGTAGGTAATCCTTGGAGGAGCCCCAATTTTGAAGGACTGAACAAGATAAAAAAAAATTAAGTATTACTACTAGGAAATAGCTAGCACAGAGTTCTTATTAAGTGCTGGACATTCTGCCAAATGTTTTACATGCATTATCTCATTTAATCCTCAATTACAGTCCTGTAAATGAAATGTTATGAGCACTCCCATTTTACAGATGTGGAAAATGAGGTTCAGGAAGGTTAAAGAACTTGCCCAAGATCACATAGTTGCTGAATGAGAGAGCCAGGATTCAAGCCCACATACTCCAGTCTCCAGGGGCAAAGCTCTGATAAATGGGGCTTTATTACAGATCGCTGTCGTCATGAACTTGACCTTTCACACAGTGTTGCCTGGTACTCCTAGTGGGATATCACACCCTGACGCAGTTCAGGCCAAGGACAGCTCGGGCGCTGAGGCTGCGCCTGTCAGCTGGGAGGCTAGGAGCTCCATCAGTTCAGGGACTGCCTGACCCAGCCTGACCAAATTAGAGCAAGTAATGGGTGTGACATAATTTGACATGTAAATTGTTAATTGAACCCCATGGGAGATGATTTTAAATAGAGACAAATACCATACTGTGAACTATTTGGGTTACGAAGCCCTTATTCTCTGACTCCTGCAGGAAGAAAAGAATTGTGTCATGATAAACTGAAAACCCCCAAGCTGTTCCAGGGTCAGGAGAGCAGCAAGCTAGTTGGATTGGGAAAGATTCTCCCTGGGAGTTTCAGGGATTTACTCTCACTTCCTGGCATTTTACCTCTGAAACTCTCCCAAGCCCACATTAGGAACCACTCATCCTACCCATCCTCCCCTGCAGAGACTTTCTAACCCGGGAAATTCAGAACCCTAATCGCAAAGCCAGCCCTGGTCAGACTGCTAAAAGGGCACAACGTGAAGTCCCCACATGCACCCCCACTCCACTCTGTCTTTCTCAGATTTACGGAACTCAACCTACGCAGGGGCCTTGCTGAGGCCCCTACATAGATGTGCTCTTTCTGGGCATGCCCCTATGCACAATGGCTAGTCCCATTCCTTTATCCCTAGAAAGACTTACCTGTCCTTTTCCCCAGGCCCTCCTGCTTGTTTTCTGACTTTCTGAAAGAGTCTGGGTACCCCCATCTGCTAGTGCCGACCGATCCTAATGGCTTAATATGTGCCTATCCTCTCAGGCACAACCTGCCGGCTGCATGACCCATAACTAGCACCCAGGAAATATTTACTGTTGAATCAATGAATGAAAGTAAGAGTAGGAAAGGTTCTCTGGAAATCCTATGCCTTACCTCAAACCAGTAAGCCTATTACTGGCTTCCAGGCTAGTAAAAAGTCATTTGACAGCAACAGACCTTTGCCTTTTTAAAAACTGGAGCTCCTTTACATAACGCTAGCTGGTGAACATGGCCAGGAGAGGTGACCTCCCCACATGCATTCGCCTCCTTTCCTCCCTCCTAGCAGGGTCCCATGCTTCCCAACAATGCCTTTGGGAGGAAAAGCCTCATTACAAGTCTCTGAGTGGTCCATCTAGTGGGCTCCATTGTCCTAGCCATCCTAGCCACAGGATTAGTTTGGGGACCTGGACTAGATGCAAGAAGACTTTGCCAAGAGCTTCAGGACTCTCGTGGTCATTAGGTGAGACTGATGTCTTCACTGACATCCAAGGATACTGGGTCTTCATTGAATTTTCTAGCTACTGTATCGGGCCTTATCTGAAGCCTACCTGACCTCTGGACTTGTCAGTTACGTGAGAGATTAAAGCCTGTTTTTATTAAGCCAAATAAACACATAACACAATAATACATAACCCCTTAGTTTCTTTTTATGACTGAGCTCAGAGAGACAGACAATCTTTTGTCATTTTTAATCACCTTTATCTTATAGCTTACTTAAACAAATACATACACCAAAATGAAAAACAAATAAAAACCCCAATTTTTCAGTCTTCAAAGCCTTCTCAAGATCACTAGGCTTGTGATGTCCTAGGTGAATGAAGAAATAACAGTGGCTTCAACAAGAATGAGCTTATTTCTCTCTCACATAAAAGAAGGCTGGAGTGAGGCTGGTATGGGAACTAGTGTCATCAAGGGGCCCGGGTTTTGCTATTCTTAGCATATGGCTTTCATCTTCACATTCACTTCATGGTCCAATGTGACAGCTAGAGCTCCAGCCATCACAATGATCTTCCTATTCCAAGAAGACACATGAGGAACAGAGAAGGGGAAAAAATGAGTGTGTCAGGAGACTAACGCCTCTTAAAGAATCTTCACAGAAGCCCCACCCAACGACTTAAGCATATGCCTCAATGGCCATCACAGCTATAAACGTGGCTGATGAATGTAGCGCTTGGCTGGGCACACTGCCACCCAGATTAAAATCTCAGTTGTGTTATTAAGGAAAAAAGGGGAGAGTAGATGCTGGGTAGGCAACTAGCAGTTTCTGCCCCACCCTACTTAAACAAGTCTGGCTTTTGTATTCAGTTCTGCTGCTTGGTGCCTGTTCCTCCCAGGAAACCCCCTGGTTTAATCTTCAATAACTCTTTCCACAGACCCTTAACAACCCAAGCTGGTTCCCTAACGCACCCCCACCCAGGATCCTCTGACCAGCATCTTTCCATTTATCTGGTTAAGAAGCATTCATTGAGCACCTACTGTCTGGTATTAGACCACATTAGTCTTTCATTGGAATCCTGGCAATGGTTTAACTCCCAGCACCCTTGGACTTCTTCTCTGTCATGCCCCAGTCAGACTCCACTCACACCTACCCTTCCTCATTCACCAGTCTTCCCTAGAGCTATGTTCTTTCCAACACAAGCCTACTCTTCAGCCATTGGTTTTTCTTTCTTTCTTTCTTTCTTTCTTTCTTTCTTTCTTTCTTTCTTTCTTTCAAGTTTATTTATTTTGAGAGAGAGCGAGAGAGAGAGCAGGGGAGGAGCAGAGAGAGAGGATCCCAAGCAGTCTCTGCACTGTCAGCACAGAGCCCGACGTGGGACTCGATCCCATGAATTGTGAGATCATCACCTGGGCCATTGGTTTCTAACATCTTTCTGGCATTAGTGTTCTCAGTCCCATGGATAAGGCCTTTGTGGGCTCAGGACAATGAGGGCTGTGGTCAGAAACAGCAGCTCAGTCAAGGTTGAGTTTCTCTGAATCTTCATGGATGACAGGGTATGATTTTGCCTGGGAACAGATGACTGAGTGAGGCCAGAGCAATGATTTCTTTTTCAGTTCCCCCAAGGCCCGCTGGCTCCCCACAGCACATTTCAGGCCCCACTGACAGCATCGTGGGCCTCTTAGCAATGAACAGCACAAACAAGGTGAAGCCATCTAGTCGTACTGAAGTGAACTATTGTCTTGCCAAACACAAAACATCTGCTCCTCCCTACCTCACCTGCACGAAAGTAGAAAAAATCAGAATAAAAAAAAAAAAAAATCAACCTCTGACATTGCTAACAAAACGTGTTGCCTTGAACCCTCACATAAAGAATACCTTTCCGGGGGCGCCTGGGTGGCGCAGTTGGTTAAGCGTCCGACTTCAGCCAGGTCACGATCTCGCGGTCTGTGAGTTCGAGCCCCGCGTCGGGCTCTGGGCTGATGGCTCAGAGCCTGGAGCCTGTTTCCGATTCTGTGTCTCCCTCTCTCTCTGCCCCTCCCCCGTTCATGCTCTGTCTCTCTCTGTCCCAAAAATAAATAAAAAACGTTTAAAAAAAAAAAAAAAAGAATACCTTTCGGAAGTATCTAGCTCTTTCATTGAATTTTTACCCTTTTGATTTCAGTTATAAACCGAGAGCTATCACAACTCAAAATTTTACATTGTATTATGTCTCTTCAAATAGAAACATCATTAGGCAGATGTGAACAATTATCCCCAGTTGGATTCTTTTTTTTTTTTTTTTTTTTGAAGTTAAAGTCTTCAGAGGAGTAGCTAGCAGCTAAATTGTGCTTTAAATCACAGTTTTAAAACTAAACCTATGAGCGGGTCCCGGATGACAACAGGAGGGGAGGAGCCCAGGAGGCAGTGAAGGAGAAGGGGGACAGAGATGGGGGTGAGGCTGGGTCCTCTGGTGCCCTGAAGAAGAGCGTCTGTCCTCACCAGTGTCCAGCTGTCACCCAACCCCACCTTGCCCTCACCACGCTGCCCTGAGATACCCCCTGAAATACTGACGTGAGGCCAATTATATCGAAAAGCTCCTGACCACTCTCTGGCATTACCCAAACCTTGTGGCTGAGGCCCAACTGATAAGCCCACCTCAGTGAACCCATTAGATCTCTCGAAGCCATGAAAGACCCTTGACCCCCCTGTCAAGTTCATTTTGACACCTGGCGGAGAATGAAAGCATCAGACCAACATTGCTGCTGATACGGGAATCGTGGAGGAAGAAAATTCAATATTTGAACATTTGTGAATATTCTCATAGGACAACAAACAGTTTTGCTTTGTTTTAAGGTGTTCAGAGCTCTGTGGAAATTCTGCATAGTCTTCAGACTCAAAGCCTTTGTCTTCACTCCTGGGGAAAGCCCAGGGATAGTTGTATGGTGTGTGATTTCCTTACCCATGTGAGTGCAAATGCCCAGATTCCCCCAGCAGAGAAGGGCCTGAAGTCAGAAAAGTTAGGCCTGCCGCGGGGCTGACCAAGCTGTCTTTGTGGTGTGGTGAGTGCTGCCTGCAGCCCCCAGTGTCTCTGCTTGGAGAAGAAGCACCAGCTGCAGGAGCACCTGAGAAACCCTGAGTGGGTAAGACTCCAACCTGGCCACCCCCTTAGTGATCCCCAGCGAGGGCCCCCAAGGGCCATTCACCAGGCGAAGGGCAGAGGGCGGCCGTGAGGTGCCCGGCCTGTAAAATCAACATGTTCCTGGGGCTCCAGAACAGGACTCGCCTTGGGGGACTCGCAACAGGAGACACTTCCTCACTGTGTACTGTGTCACCAAGGTCCGGGGGCTACTGAAGGAGGAAGAGCAGGAGGAGGCCAAGAGGAAGAAGATGACCGGCCCAGAAGTGAGTTTCCTTCTGGTGGAGAAAAGCAAAGACATTCTGGGACCCAGTGAAGAGGAAATTGGACGGCAAACCTGGGCGGCACCTGAGGGTGGTTTCCATCTCCGGAAATACTGGTGATGGGAAGTCTCACACCTCAACCACACTTTCCTTTATGGCCTTGATGCCTTCAGACCCTCCCCTGCCCGGGAGCCCTGCACCATGGAAATGGGAGAGGTGTGTGACCCAGGCCACAAAGTAGCAGTAACAGACGCCGAGGGGCTCCTAGGGGCTAGGGTGAGTCTCAGCCAGAGAATACCCCTGCTGCTTAAGGTCTTGGCCATCTCAGACCTCGTCATCCTTCGAACTCCTACAGATGGGCTGCATAATGACCTCTTTGAGTCCCTTGGGACACGTCAGTAGCTTATCTGAAGCGCTTCACCGAGGAGCTCCCACCGCCCACCGTGGCCTGTGGGATGTGGTTGTCATTTTCCATGACACTGTGCACGCTCACCTGCTGGGCTCTGATCACCCCTCAGACAGGCCGGAGAAGCTTGTCCAGAACCGGCTCTGGAAGCTGGGTTGCTGCTCTGAAGTCTGCAGTTCCATTCGCTGCAAGGGAACAAGGACATCCAACCACCCGGCAGGCATCTCTGGGCCTCAGCGTGCGTTGTGCCACCACTCTCTGTGCCTGGCACCCCCGGGTCCTCCTCAAAGCCCTGAAGGCATTGAGCAACTGACCGACCACCCCAGCAGTGAGATCCCAGCGACCAGACGGCACACAAGTCCTTTTTTTCTGGATGAATACTTCACCTGCTCCTTCCTGTGTCTCTGCCGTGGGGCTGGCTGTAAGAACCGCACAAATCACAGGAAACTAGTAGCTCATCAAGTCAGGGGCCACTGCAGATATACACACCAGCATGACAACTGAGTTTATTCCCTCAAGGCCTGCTGGGAAAAAGGCAAGGAAGTCAGTGTAGTGCCCAGGATATCAGCTGCCACCAACTCCCCCCTGGATGGGTTTCGAAAACTGCCTGGTCTGGGCATGTGATCGAATGTCTGTGGTAGCTACAGTATGGTTTGGGAACCAAGGTCCTGTGGGTACTTTGGTGCGGGCCGAGACTGTGCACGTATGGCCTGCAGCTGACGGATTTCTGAAGGACAGAAACAGTGCTGCCTAGGGCCTCTTTGTTGGAATGAAGGTCCTGGCTCAATCCGTGTCTGAGCTTAGCCATGGGCCCACCAGTGCTGTGGCTTTCTGGCTCATGGGCAGATCCCCCCCGCCACTGGAGCTGCAACCATCGGCTAGACACCAAGGAGCACCTGGGTGGCTCAGTCGGTTAAGCGTCAGACTTTTGGTTTTGGCTCAGAGCACGATCTCGCGGTTTGTGGGTTCGAGCCCTGCATCGGGCTCCGAGCTGACAGGGCAAAGCCTGCTTGGGATTCTCTCTCCCTCTCTCCCTCTCTCTCTCTGCCCCTCTCCCACTCACTCTCTCTGTCTCTCTGTCAAAAATAAATAAACTTAAAAAAAAAATAGATAACAACACCAAGCACCACTGTGGGGAGGGCTTCTGTGACACCTGTTCATCCAAGGCCCGGTCAGTGCCTGAGCAGGTGCGTGACAACTGCTGACGGAGCCAGTGAGATGTTGCTGAGGCGGGTGGGCAAGGAAGGCCGGATGCTTGGGAGATGGGGGAGGATGTGCAGAATGCCGTGGGGGCATGGTGACAGCCACTGATGTATCACTAGGTTTGGTGAAGGAGGCGGCCAGGTTGTCATGGTTGGGGCCCAAGTACGAGATCCAGCACTGCCACAGCTGCTGGGAGGAGTTCAGCATCCAGCTTACCACTGCCCGGCCTGCGGACAGGGCTTCTGTGACAAGTGCTGTCATGACCACCAGTTGTCCTTTGTGGAGACTGAGACCATCCTGAGTCTGCTTTAACTGCAGTTAAAACCAGTGAGCTTTGGGATGCCTGGTTGGCTCAGTCGGTCAAGCATCCGACTTTGGCTCAGGCCATGATCTCACAGTTCATGAGTTCGAGCCCCCTGTGGGGTCACTGCTTTCAGCCTGTCAATGTGGAGCCTGCTTCGGATCCTCTGTCCCCCCCCCCCCTTTCTCTCTGCCCCTCCCCTGCTTGTGCACTCTCTCTCTCAAAAAATAAATAAAACATTACAAAATATATATTAAAAAAAAAAAAAAACACTCAGTGGCGTTTGGGGCACCTGGGTGGCTCAGCCATTTAAGCATCCAACTTTGGCTCAGGTCATTATCTCATGGTTTGTAAGTTCAAGCCCCACATCAGGCTCCATGCTGACAGTGTGGAGGCTGCTTGGGATTCTCTCTCTCCCTCTCTCTCTGACCCTCCCCCTCTTCTCTCTCTCTCTCTCTCTCTCTAAATAAATAAATAAATAAACTTAAAAAAAGAAAGCCGTGACATTTAAGCTCAGCTCCCTCTTTGAGTCCTTCACAGTAACTTAGGTTCTCAGAATTAGAAGTCTCATTGAGGTAGGCCCTCCTTCCAGTCACCTCTGGCACTGTGTGTCCTCTCTGCTTGACCTGCGGCCACTTTCCCATGGTGGGAGCAGGGCAGATGGCAAGCCAGGGTGAGCCTGATGGCAGGCCTGAAGGCATGAACTCTTCAGGGCAGGGAAGTGAACAGTTGTAGCAAAAGGGAATGAACCGAATCAGTTGCATTTACGTCGGGTAAACATGATACCAATTATTATTTGTAATAATACATACATACGAAAGCAGCATGGAATATCCTTAGGCTGCTAGTGTCTGTGAAGACTCATCATAGTCTGTCCCCAGCACAAGGATAACGTGGCCGTGGCAGCGGGTCTTACCCACAAAACAGAGCTGGGTCAAGAGCTACTGTGTTGCTACTCACTTTTTTTTTAATGTTTATTTTTGAAAGAGCGTGTGTGCCAGCGGGGGTGGTGGGAGAGATCCAAAGTGGGTTCTGCACTGAGAGCAGGGAGCCCAATACGGGGTTCGAACTCATGAACTGTGAGATCATGACCCGAGCTGAAGTCAGACTCTCAAGTGACTGAGCCCCCTGGGCGCCCCACTAATCACTTTTGTCTTCCCAGCTTCTCCTTTCCTTGCCTTTTCCCTTTATGCCTCCCAGCTACTTGAAGTGAGTGTCCCAGGTACTTCCTGCTTGGAATAGCCTGAAGGAAATCTACCTGGGTCCTCCAGAGTTAGATCCCAATTCTTGGCCTGAGCCTGATTCAGTCAGAGACCACCCAATTTATCATACAGGTCACGAGAGTGGAGAGTGAGGGATAGGGTCCTCAGTCCCTGAGAAGTCAGGCTGCGGGAAAGGCGATGCCTCCATACCTGGGGGGAGCACAGAAGGAAGCAGGCCTTCCCTGGCTGTGTTTCTTGCTTGGCGATGCTTCTGTCTGTGTGTCCACTCAGCTTTCCCAAAGGCCGCACCCTGCTACCAAGTGGGGCACCTGCTTCTCTCCCCTCC
Organism: Puma concolor; assembly: GCF_028749965.1. Lineage (NCBI taxonomy): Eukaryota > Metazoa > Chordata > Mammalia > Carnivora > Felidae > Puma > Puma concolor. The sequence continues at coordinate 50,762,895 of NC_141672.1, forward strand.
GACCCCAGCAAGCCCACCATCTGCTTCTAAGAATTGCACTAGAATTTTTATTGCTTATTTTGAAGTATATTAATTGGCTCCCAGATCATGAGAAATCTTCCAGGGAGACAGAGCACAGAATAAATATACTGTGAGTTGCCTTTTTTTTTTTTTTTAAGTACATACAAATATTGAAACAGATCATTAAGAAAAAAATTCTCTCTCCAGTCCTTTGAAGAGAAGTCAAATGAAATTTTGTTTCTCATCAAGAGCTGGGATGTCCCTATCTATCATGACTGGAAAGAGTGTTGTGCTGAAATCTTGCCACTACGGTGGATTTTATCTTCAATGAGCAAAATGATGAATTAAGGGGCACCTGGGTGGCTCAGCCAGTTGAGCATCTGACTTTCGATTTCGGCTCAGGTCATGATCTCACAGTTCATAAGTTCGAGGCCTGCATCCAGCTATGCGCTGACAGTACAGAGCCTGCTTGGGACTCTCTCTCTCTCCATCTCTCTGCCTCTCCCCGCTCTTTCAAAATAAATAAACTTAAAAAATGACAAATTAAAAGCAACATAGCTCTTGACTGAACCAGTAGGTGGGCGAAGCTTCAGGGAGGTCGTTCCTGGCAGTCGATGGCAGTCGATGGCAGTCGTTCCTGGTGTGGATGTCGGTGTGATGTGAGCCCTGGAAAGTCGGTTCTTCTCACTGCTCCCTCCTGCCTCCTGTGGACCAGTGACTGAAGCCATCATTACTCTAGTATTGTGTGTTATCAAATTCACCATTATAAAGGAATCTTCTTGTTGAAAAAACAAACAAGTAAACCTAAGAGACCTTATAAGTCTATTGTATGATAGATTTAACCAGGAAGGCTTGACTTTGGATTCAGAAAGTTTGTTAATTGGTCTAGTCATTCCTTTTATTGAAACTATCCATATATTTTTAAACCAAATGATTGCAACAATGCATGTTTTAGGACTCGAGGTGTTCATCATCTTGGCAACCAATAACGAATGGTGAATGGTCTGACATCTAAGAGGCTCTGCTCCTATACTGAAAGTCAGGTAAAGAAATCCCAGAGGAAGGTGTTGGCATACATCCTCTCTGCTTTTCAGTTTCCAACCAGAGACATCACAGTTACAAATATTTCCGTATTATTCCATATTCCATATTATTTGGATTAGACAGAGCTTTATTCTTCACGGAAAACAGGCAGCATAAGTTAAAAAGAGGTACATTTTGCTGATAAGCCGATCAGTCCTAGGCATCACACCGCCGTCAGTAGGACAGGATCGCTGCAGAAAAACCCTAGTGGGAATTACCGCCACCACCACCCCTCCCCCCAAGAGCATAGTCACCAGTACTCAAGCACATCAGGGAAACTGGTTGGATAGCAGAGGATGTGTCTGTTTGTTTTGTTTGTTTCATTTTTTTCATGTTTATTTAATTTTGAGACAGAGAGAGAGAGAGAGAGAGAGAGACAGGGCGTGAGTGGGGGAGGGGCAGAGAGAGAGGGAGACACAGAATCCCCAGCAGGCTCCAGGCTCTGAGCTGTCAGCACAGAGCCCAATGCGGGGCTCAAACTCACCGACTGCCAGATCATGACCCGAGCCAGTCAGACGCTCCAACATCTAAGCCACCCAGACACCCCAGGACATGTCTTTTTGGAACCAGAGAAGATGCACTAAGGAGAGCAGACCCTGAAACAGACAAGGTTTATCTCAGAAAGGTCATTTGAAGGAGAATTTACCCTGGAATGACGTTCTCCTCTGTCTTTGAGTAGAAGACCGGCCGGGTCCTGGCAGCCCTACAGCCTGGGCTTCCTTCCAGGGCTGCAGCACCCCTACAGGCAGTTGAGCAATGTGACCCTGGCAGCAAAGAAACCCTGGACGGGCCTCTGAGGCTGGGGAGCTTGACCAATACTTTACTAATGAGAAATTGCACTGTCCTTGGAGACATTGTCCTTGCCTTGACTTTAAGTGCCTCCCTTTGCTTTTCCCCTCCAGTATACCACAGCCTGATCTCCTCTCCCCTTCCTGCTGTAGCATTTTGCTTAGGTCACCCTGAGCCACGAAGCTGGGGGGAAAGGCGGGGAGGATGTCTATAATCTTGCACAAGAGGTATAGGTCCTGTACTAGTTGTGTGATGTTGGGAGAGTCACTTAACTTCTCTGTGCCTCAATTGCCACAACTGTAAAATGGATATTATAATCACCATTACCTGATAGGACTGTTAACGAGCAGTCAACGAAATCCTATCAAAGAGAAATTCCTGGCCCGTAGTCAGAGCTCCGTTAAGGCTAGCTATTGCTGCATGAAACAGGTGAGCAATTTCTTCCATTACATCTTCTCCCTGGATTTCCACTTCCACCCTTTGGCCTCTCCAAACACAGAACAAGGATGGTTAAGAAAGTGAAATGTCTCACTTGGTCCTGGAACCCTTTAATTCTGTCAGTAGTCCAAAGATGTCTGTGCGGTGTCTGTGTATGCAGATTCTTTGAATGACACAAAGTCTATGCTGATTTGGTTAGGTTTTAATGTATGATGAAAGGCTAAAGCACATTGGTTCAACTGTTAGGGCTCAGGCTTCAGGAACATGTGGATAAAATGTAACTAACGTTATCTTGGTTCAAATTCCTTTTTCATGACTGACTGCTGTCTCAGTGAACCTTTGGAGGGTTTCTGTTTGTTTTTTTCTTGGTTACAGCAGCCAGTAAAATAAGCACATCCAGATCTTCTCACGTGGAGATAAACTGATGCCAAATTAGGTCTGTGGAGGCCTCATTTTGGCTTCTCTGGTCACCGTGCTGAACATATTTTCATGCACGTTGAAGACAGTCCATTAGTTCTTGGCAAAGAGAATTAAGTTTCAAAGCTGCCCTTTCCAACAAGCCTCCCTTTCTCATGCACAAACCCTTGCTGAGGGGAGGGGCACTTCCCTATTTATGGAGAAGAGGGGCAAACTCCATCTGCAACCGCCCTGCTAGAACCGTCACCTCCAGGACACCCCTGGACTCTGAATTGGATCGATCTTTAAATCTCCAGTGCCTTGCCCAGATTAAAACCTCTCCCTCCCTTTCAGGAGAGAAACATTTTTATTTCAAAATCATATAGTACGGGCTTTGAAAAGTAGTTGAGGAACCTCTTTCCCTCTTGGAAAGTCATGTCCGTTCACATCTGAAATTTTCCCTCAATGCCTGGTATGTTGCACTGACTGAGCTTTGAAACTGTAACAACACAGCTGATGGGGCACCTGGGTGGCTCAGTAGGTTAAGGGTCGGACTTTGGCTCAGGTCGTGATCTCATGGTACATGGGTTCAAGCCCTGCGTCGGGCTCTGTGCTGACAGCTCAGAGTCTGGAGCCTGCTTCGGATTCTGTGTCTCCCTCTCTCTCTGCCCCTCCCCCACTCACGACCCGTCTTTCTCGCTCTCAAAAATAAACATTAAAAGAAATAAAAAAGGAACTGTAACAACGCAGCTGAAGAGAAAACAAAGAAGTTTTGCCTCTATCTGTTGCCGTGAAAATATAAGCCGTGATGATGTGGGTTGGGTCTGGATTCTCATTGGAATCCTTAGACTGGTTCCAGTCGATTTTGGTGATAGTACCTAACCACCACCGGGCGTGGACTCCTTGACCTAAATGTGCTCTGAGCAAAGCCTCCTTCACGTAAGGGAGTGAGCACTGTAGTGAAAGGTGCTGAGGGGCTAAGGATCAATATTCACTGGCAACCAGCATTTTGGAGCATGGTTACCATGGTAACATTGTCAGCCCCAAATGACTGTCATGAGGTGAAAAAAAAAATCCTCTTAAAATAAATGAAACCAGAAAAAGTATATTTATAAACCTCTTACTAAACACCTATCTGGTCACAAAGTAGAATGTGTTCTTTAAGCAATAGATACCCCAAGATTGGGGGAAATTTCATGGCATAAATGTTCTCTTAAATTAAAAGCACTTTTATTCTCACCCCCTGCCAATGGTCTGTCAAAATAACGAATACAGATTTATTTAATGGGGAAAGTTCTAAGAATTACAGACTTGTACACTTAGATATTAAACAATTGTGACATTAAAATTCGGCGCTAAACTCCCAGTAGCTTGAGATTTGTAAAATGGTACTTGACTGGGAATTCTCTTATATCTCAGTTGCACAAATTATTTCTGGCAGGCACAGTAAATACAGTGTCGTAATATCTATTTATGCAGTGGGGAGAAGAGATTGGCCGCACAGATCAAAACACCTGGGCACAGTTTTTGCCTTGCTCTTATGAAGTTCCATCCCTTGCTTGCCTTTTCTTACTCATAGAACACCAATTTTATTCAGAGAAGCAATGTGCCCAACCCCAAATTCTCAATTTCATAGTCTCCCTTGCAATTAGACGTGGCCAGTAATAGGCAGAAGTCCTCAAGGAGGATATTGTTGGGAGACAATTCTCCATGGTCTTTCACTGTGTATCTTGCAAGCAGGGGCACTGAGTGTCTTTTGTTTCAGACTATCTTCTCAAGCATGTTGGAAAGGCATACACCCTTGGAAAACAGACATACTATCTCTCCAGAGCAAAGGGAAGGCTTGCTTGGAAGCTTGGAAGACAGAAATAATGTTTCACTCCAAAGCAAAGGGCAGGCCTGCCTACTGCCTATTACATAAGATTGGGGGTCCCTAAGCCCAGGGTTCCTCTTCAATAAGGCCAATGTGTGTGCAGGCCTGGGTGTCTATCTCGATTGCCCAGATGAAGATAGGATAAAGCTCTTGCCCCTTGGCCCTTTTCCTTTCTTTCTGCCTTGAGGTGCAGCAACCATTTGGGGAACATATGGTCATGAGGCATAAGAAAGCAAAGGTGTACATCTATAGATGGCAGAGCAGACAGGCGCCTGGGTGGCTCAGTCAGCTAAGCGTCCGACTTCAGCTCAGGTCAGCTCAGGTCATGATCTCACGGTTTATGAGTTTGAGCCCCGCGTTGGGCTCTGTGCTGACAGCTCAGAGCCTGGAGCCTGCTTCGGATTCTGTGTCTCCCTCTCTCTCTGCCCCTCCCCTGCTCATACTCTGTCTCTGTGTCTCTCTCTCAAAAATAAATAAACATTAAAATAAAAATTAAATATGGCAGAGCAGAAGGGCCAAGAACCTGGGTCACCGATAGAGAGTTACTATGCTAGCCCCGGGTTGCACAATTTCAGGCTTTTTTTTATATGAGATAAATGAGCCTTTACCTGTTCAATCAATGTTAATTTTTTCCCCAAGCGAACACATCCCTAGAGCTTGTGTCAAAGCAGTAACATAGTAATTGCATAATGGCAATCGTGTCAAACATGTGAAACTTAGGGTTCTAGTATGTTACCACCTTCCTTCTTGATCTTGATTCTAGCTCTCTGTGTATTAACATTAGTGTATGTATCTCTCATAAGCTAACTCAATTCTTTGGGAAAGACATGTAAAATCAGCTTAATAAGTATAATTTGGTCCTGAGCCAAATTTATCCCTAATTTTTTTCAAGTTATCCCTTAAGCTGTTAGTCAAGAAGGCAATAAAAACAATAGGACTCTCTTTCTTCAAACTTCTATCACATGCCACAGTATCTGTTTAGTTACCAGTGTGTATCCAACCCCCAGTACCATAGCTGGTTCATAGTAGGTCAAGTGTTCATTGACCAAGTGTTCACGAATGCTCTTTGTCAAAGATGTTGGCCCAAAGAAAATTAAGATTTAACAAGTATTTCAATACATTAGATCAATCATTTGACTACAGTAAGTGTTCTGAGAAAAGACCACAGCTCAACTTCAGAGAAACAACTTATTTTTTATTCCTAATGACTATAAAATGCTGCATAACATAACCATGGAATTAAAAGAATCTACTCAAGGGGCACCTGGGTGGCTCAGTTGGTTAAGCAACTGACTTCGGCTCAGGTCATGATCTCACAGTTTGTGGGTTCGAGCCCCGCATTGGGCTCTGTACTGACAGCTCACAGCCTGGAGCCTGCTTTGGATTCTGTGTGTCCCTCTCTCTCTGTTCCTCCCCTGCTCATTCTCTGTCTCTCAAAAATAAATAAATGTTAAAAAAAAATTTTTTTTTAAATAAAAGAATCTACTCAACCTCAAAGGCTGGTTCAATTAGATACCAGAAGTCATCAGAGATGAAAATCTTTAATGTCATGTACAAACATTATTTCTGGAAGATTAGATAAAAGTTGAAACATGTGGGGGACCTGGGTGGCTCAGTCAGTTAACAGTCTGACTTCAGCTCAGGTCATGGTCTCACGGTTTATGAGTTCGAGCCCCACATCAGTCTCAGCACTGATAGCATGGAGCCTGCTTGGGATTCTCTGTCTCCCTCTCTCTTTCTGCCCCTCCCTACCTCTCTCGATCTCTGTCTCAAAATAAATAAATAAACTTAAAACATGTCTTAAAAAACATTGAAACTTGTATCAAGAGAAAAATTAATATACAAGATGAGAATATAGGAGGGCAATTTAGAAATTTACACCAAATTACGATAAACAAAAAGATACTGTGCATAATAAGATGAATTACAAACAGTAATGATTTAGTATTATTTTCTGTACATGTTATGATTCACAGCTTGCCTTTTAAACCTAAACTATGTGAAATTACCTATAATATGTGTCTTGGGTATAATTCCTGTTTAAAAATCTATCAAAACTGGGATACCTGGGTGGCTCAGTAGGTTGAGCATCCAACTCTTGATTTCAGCTCAGGTCATGATCCCAGGGTTGTGGGATCCAGCCCCATTGCGGGCTCTGTGCCAAGCGTGGAGCCTGCTTGAGATTCTCTCTCTTTCCCATCTCTCACCCCCTGCTCTTGCTCTCTCTCTCTCTAAAATAAATAAAATGAAAAAAAAAATTTCCATCTATCAAAACCACAATGAGCTAGCATTTCACACCCATTAGGATCTGTTTTGTTTTGTTTTTTCTTTAAAGCCTACTTTAAAAAAAAAAGCTTTTTTTTCGTAGTGTTTATTTATTTTTGAGAGAGAGAGACAGAGAGACAGAGTGCAAGAGGGGGAGGGGCAGAGAGAGAAGGAGACTCAGAATCCAAAACAGGCTCCAGGCTCTAGGCTCTGAGCTGTCAGCACAGAGCCCAACTCGGGGCTCAATCCCACAAACTACAAGATCATGACCTGAGCAGAAGTTGGTCGTTCAACTGACTGAGCCACCCAGGCGTTCCAGCCTACTTTTTTTTTTTTTTTTTTAATGTTTATTTATTTTTGAGAGAGAGAAGCAGAGAGAGGTGGAGACAGAGGATCTGAAGTGGCCTCTGCACTGACAGTAGAAAGCTCGATGCAGGGCTCAAATTCATGAAATGTGAGATCATGACCTGAGCCGAAGTCCAGCACTTAACCAACTGAGCCACCCCAGGCACCCCAGGATCTGTTTTTGTTTGTTTTTAATTTTTTAAAAAAATATTTATTTATTTTTAATTTTTTTTAATGTTTATTTATTGTTGAGAGAGAGAGAGTGGGGGAGGCGCACAGAGAGAGGGAGACCCAGAATCTGAAGCAGGCTCCAGGCTCTGAGTCGTCAGCAAAAAGCCCGATGCAGGGCATGAACCCACTAACCGTGAGATTATGACCTGAGCTGAAGTTGGACACTTAACCAACTAAGCCACCCAGGCACCCTTTAAATATTTATTTTTATTTTTTTTCAACGTTTATTTATTTTTGGGACAGAGAGAGACAGAGCATGAACGGGGGAGGGGCAGAGAGAGGGAGACACAGAATCGGAAACAGGCTCCAGGCTCTGAGCCATCAGCCCAGAGCCCGACGCGGGGCTCGAACTCACGGACCGCGAGATCGTGACCTGGCTGAAGTCGGACGCTTAACCGACTGCGCCACCCAGGCGCCCCTAAATATTTATTTTTAAATTGAGAGAGAGAAAGAGGTGTGGCTCCTGCAGGCAGGGGAGGGGCAGAGAGAGAAGGAGAGAGAGAATCCCAAGCAGGTTCTGCCCTGTCAGCACAGAGCCCCAACACAGGACTTGATCTTATGAATGATGAGATCTTGACCTGAGCAGATATCAAGAGTTGGACACTTAACCTACCTAGCCACCCAGGTGCCCTTGATTTTTGTTCTTGTTTTTGTCTTTTTTTTTTTTTTTTTTTAAGGAAAATATCACGTGCTGGTGAGGATGGAGAGGAGCTGGCATGGTAGGACTGCAAAATGGTGCAGCCACTATGGATCCTCAGAAGTTAGACATAGAATTACCATATGAGTCGGCAATTCCACTCCTAGGCATATACTGAAAGAATTGAAGCTAAGGACTGAACCAGAAACTTGCACCCCCGTTGCAACATTATTAACAATAGCTGAAGGTGGGAACAACCCAGGTGTCCAGCAGCATATGAAGGAATGAGCAGAATGTACACACAATAGAATATTATTCAGCCGTAAAGAAGAACGAAATTCTGATGCATGCCACAACATGCATGAACCTTGAAAACAGTGTGCTAGGTGAAATAAGACAAATGTTGCATTATTTTTGTCTAAAAAAAAATAAATATTGTTATTGCATTTATATAAGTATGTAGAATAGGCAAATTCATAGAGACAGAAAGGAGAATGCCGGTTGCCATGGACTGGGGGGAGGGCAGAATGGGAAGTTCCTATCGACTGGGTACACAGTTTCGGTTTGGGATGATGAAAAAGTTCTGGAAATAGTGGGGCCGGTTGCACAACACTGTGAACGTACTTAATGCCACTGAGTTGTACATTTAAATGCGGTCATTAAAATGGTCACTTTTATGCTGTGGAAGAACGAAAAATCTATGAAACAAATTAAATCCAAAAAGGTGGATTTTGTTTGTTTTAGGAAGAGCGAATAGAGCAGACGTTAAAATTGTGTGGGATTTGGTTTTGTTTGCCTTTGCTTTCTCTACGCCCTGCCCACCTCTGCTGTGAAGCAGACCAAGATGCCCCCGTGACCTTGCCAAAGCCTTTCGAGCTGTGGGGTTGAGTGGTCATGTGCCTCAGGAGGTCCTACGTCATTTGGAACAATTTCCAGTTCTGCAATTTTATTCCAATCCTTCAACTCTCAACAGTGTGTATCATCAGAGCTCCCCTACCCTCATCCTCCAGGCATACGTGGGGCCAGAACTGTTTGTGAAAACATTATTTTAGGATTCCTTCCCCTCCTATCATCTGCTTATTTTCCTTCCTGCATATTTCATAATACAGCATAGAGATATCTGATTCAGCAGTGAAAATAGTCTGTGCATTAGTTATCACTTCCTTGTGACCCACTTTATATACAATTACTCATGCTGGCATTGAAAGTTTAGGTTTCAAAAAAAAAAATTCCTGGGACTAAAGCATGCATCTGTGAGGGGGAAAAAGGAGGGGAAAAGATGTTGACTGAATATCTGTTGAGAGTCCTCAAGGGACCCCAAGAGTGGGCTTCCCAAATCAGCCCTGAGATTTCCCATCTCATTGACTCTCCTGAAGAAGCGCCTCAAATTACACCCTCTGCGATGATCCCGCACCCTTCTTCCCCCTTTTCCACCTCCTTCACTCTCATTTTCTTCCCAAGAAATACACCTCTACATCGAATTCACCGCTTACATCCGCTGTTCACCGCTGTGCTAAAGCCACGGGGAGCACCAGGGCGACGCAATCGAGTCCCTGCTCTCAAGAGGCATAAGTGCCAGGGCAGTTTCTCTCCTACTTGAGTGCTCCACCAGGACCACTGCACGCTTGCGAGATGCCAGTTCCTGGGCCCCACCACCGGAGACTCCGATTTAATTGGTCGGCACTTTTAACAGCTCCCCAGAGAATTCTGATTGGGATCTTAGGAATGTATTTTGAGAAACACTGTGATGAGCTGGAAGGCGATAGAATATCTTCTGGGCTATACTGAGGTAGGACAGAGAAAGGAGGACAGAACTGGTCGGAGAAAGCAAAGGAAGGCTTGCATGGAAGAGGAGCTCAAAGAGGAGCTGAAACTAGGCAGGGAGGGAGTCCAGCAGGCACCACTACCTGCTGCCACCTGCCCGTGAAGATGAAGGCGGGACATTGGATCGCATTCCTCCCACCCAGGGCCCCTGGGGCATCCGGGGAGGACAGGAGACTCTGGGACCAAGGGTACGCTCATCTCTGAGAGTACCCAGGTGGGTGAGACCTTTTCCTGGGGTACCCTCCCCGACACTGAGCCCCAGCTCCAGACCCCTGGCTAGCAGACAGCCCTGGACAAAACCTTTCACTTCTCCAGCCACAGGTAAGGTATGATGTTATCTGCTTTGCAGGCTTGGGGCGAGACTTAAATGAACAATGTGTGTAAAACTCCTGGTACACGATTAAAACTCAATACATGATAGCTAATGTTAGTCTTACTATTCTAGACTTTTCTGTAGGATGAATTCCTGGAAGTGAGATTACGGGAACAAGGAGAGTGTTATTAAAAGGTACACATAGAAACCATGCGTGCAACTTTTGAGTGTTATAAAAGTGTCTCAATTTGACTGCTAGAGATAAGGATGTTCATTCATATTTATGACATTAGGTGCTTGGGAGGATATATACCAAGATATTAGCAGTAGTCATCTCTGGACAGGAGTGACAAAGGGTGTTCTCTATGTTCTTTTTGCTACATTAATAAATGGCAGCCACTATCTTCCTCCTCCTCCTCCTCCTCCTCTTCCTCCTCCTCCTCCTGCCTTTCCTCTTCCTCCTTCCCTTCCTCTTCTCTCTTCCTCCCATAGCATGTACATGTGCACAGGACCCCAGTTAGTTCCTGCCTGGAAATCTCTTTAACACTCCCCACCCCACCGTGGGGACTCCTATTAAAATGCAAATATATTACCTGGGAAAAGTACCCCACTGAACTTCCTGACCTCACTAGCACACCCTTTCCCCAGGTTATGGATCCAATCAGCTGTTTGTTAACACCTGGCCCAGAATAAGGACAGATAGAAAGGCTGGGGCAGGGCTATAATCCCAGAAGGGCAAGCCCAGAATAAGCATGGTGGCAGTGAAGGAAGGTCCTGAGAGCTAGAAGGCACATCAAAAATCATCAGACCCCTGGGGGCACCTGGGTGGCTCAGTTGATGAAGCGACCCACTCTTGATTCCGGCTCGGGTCATGATCTCACGGCTTGTGGGATCTGCATCAATGACAATGCGGAGCCTGCTTGGGGTTATCCCTCCCTCTCCCTCTCTGCCCATTCTCTGCCCTGCTCGTTCTCTCTCTGACTCTCAAAAACAAATAAACTATAAATAAAGTAAAAAAGCGAAATCTTAAAAAAAAAAGAAACTAATCAGGTGCTTAAGATAAGGAAACCAAAAGCCAAAACAGTGGGCAGATTTCCAGTGTAGTCCTTGAAAGAGAGCAGTTGCCCTACTATCTGAGATGGCTTATAGTCACAGTGTGGAGGCGGAGGAATGAACCAAAGGACCTTTTGCGATCTCCTCCTGCACCACCATTCCATAAAAACCCGGCAGTGGGGTAAAAATGAAGGTCCTGAGAATGAAGAGTGCTTATCTGCACATGCCTATTCTTCTTGGCATATATTTTATACCAGAAGGTTACAGTTTACACAGGTGAGTTCCAACGTGCTAGCAAGTAAATCCCTCTAAAAGCCATTCTAGGGGTGCCTGGGTGGCTCAGTCGGTTAAGCGTCCGACTTCGGCTCAGGTCACGATCTCACTGTCCGTGGTTTCGAGCCCCGCATCAGGCTCTGTCTCTCTCTGTCTCAAAAATAAATACATGTTAAAAAAAATTAAAAGCCATTCTAAGCTCTCTGAGTAGATGCCACAAGGGTTTGGAACGATTCGTTAACATGTTTTCTATATGAAAACAACTTTCTCAATTATCTTATGCTGTAGCTGTATTACTTTTGACTCTAGGGTTGGTCTTGGGAAACCAAACCCTCTAACATCACTACAAATACACTGAAATCTACTTTTTTTTTAGACAAATGCCTTGGTATTCCTGAAGTGCAACTTTCTTGTTTTTGATTTTCCCAAATTCTCTCTCTTTTTTTAATTTTTTCCAACATGTATTTATTTTTGAGAGACAGAGTGCAAGCGGGGGAGAGGGAGAGAGAGAGGGAGACACAGAATCCCAAGCAGGCTCCAGGCTCCGAGCTGTCAGCACGGAGCCCGATGTGGGGCTCAAAGTCAGGAACTGTGAGATCACGACCTGAGCCGAAGTTGGATGCTTAACTGACTGAGCCACCCAGGCGCTCCCCAAATTCTCTTAATCCAATTTAGGGCAGAAACACTTTTTCTCTAGAGCTTAGAGCAGTTCCCCGTCCAACCCGGAATGTAAATTCATGTCAGAATCCAACTTTTAAAAAGCAAAGAGATTTCCAAGGTCTGGGTGGAAGAGGGGATGTCAACAGGGACAAAGACTGAGTCTGTCTTGCATTTATTATAACAAAAAGTAAAGGGAGATGGGAAGCTGGAGGGAAGGGGCCGGCCAGGCTGTAGGCCCTCTTATACCCACTTCCTCCAAGCTTGCCTTCTACCCAAACTGCTCTGACCAGCTTCCACGTGTTCTGCTATTGCCAACGAACCCATCATGAAGGAAATGTCCTATCCCTCTTTTGAAAGAGAAGGGATCGAGAGGAGAAAAATACCATCAAGTGTCAGCTACTCAGGCCTGGGAGTTTTCCACAGAGACCAGCGTTTAGAAATTCAGTTCGAAGGCACTGTGGCAGCCCAACAGGAATACCGAAAGGCTGGAGATGAGGGGGCTGGGGGGGTCGGTCAACTAGGAAAGGCCTGGCACACAGAGATGGGTACACACCCCCGGTGGCCATGGAAGCTGACAGAAGCAAAGGCACCCAGGGGTCTCCAAGCCGCACTCAGCAGGCCCACGTCTTCTCACTTTCGGTCATTCTCCACAGAACAGATTCTCCAGGAGGAAGCTGCCCTCTGATCTGGGAGACCGAGGTCCAGACTTCAGAGGAGGCTCCCACATCTGAGGTCTCACCAGGCTCTACAGGGTTGCTGGGCCTTTAAGGACCTCGTCTGGTTGTGGAGGGAAGCCTTCCTCTCTGCCCCCTTAAAAAAAAAATTGGGAGGTGGGTGGCTCAGTCGGTTAAATGTGCGACTTCAACTCAGGTCATGATCTCACGGTTTGTGAGTTCGAGCCCCACGTCGGGCTCTGTGCTGACAGCTCAGAGCCTGGAGCCTGCTTTGGATTCTGTCTCATTCTCTCTCTGCCCCTCCCCCACTCGTGCTCTGTCTCTCTCTGTCTCTCAAAAATAAGTAAATGTAAAAAAAAAATTTTTTTTTTAACTTTTTAAAATGTTTATTTTTCAGAGAGAGAGAGAGAGAGGGAGAGAGCCAGAGACAGAAAGAATCCAAAGCAGGCTCCAGGCTCTGAGCTGTCAGAACCCAATGCAGGGCTCAAACCTACAAACTGTGAGATCATGACTTGAGCTGAAGTCTGCCGCTTAACCGACTGAGCCACCCAGGCGCTCCCTCTCTGCCCCTTTTAAAGGGGAGGAAGGAAAGCAAGGTCCTAGGTGGGCAGGCATACCTGGAGGGCAAATTACAATGGACTAGGCAGGGGCAGGGAGGGATGGGCCACCGGAGGGGGAGGCCAGAGGGGGAACTCCCAGCAGGGGTGGTAGTGGGTGTGGGTGGGGTTTCTTTCTGCTTACAGGAAGGGTTGGCAAGTGGGTGTGTGTAGAGCTGGGGACAGCTAGAGCTTCCCTTTCTGTGACTGAGGGCTTGCTGCCTCCAGTCTGTCCTGGGTCCTCCTTTCTGCTCTCCTACTCACTTTCCCTTGGGGCATCGCCCCTACTTCTACACGGCTCCAATTTGCATCCATGCTGGAGCTTCTCACATCTCTACTATGGGGTCCAGACGCATGCACCCACCCTAGGACATCCCACAGGTCCTCCAAACCCAACCTGTCCTAAATGAACGCTTTGCGGTTCCAACTAAATACACCCCTCACTTGGATTCTCTCACCTCAGTCAATAGTGGGGGGAGGGGGGCCCACAGCCACCCACCCACTCAAATGGGTAACCTTGCCCACTCCCCATCCCCATTTTGCCAATTACCAAGTCCTGGCAACTTAACTCCCAAGCTACCCCGACCACCACCTGGGAGCTCGGGCTACCGTCACCTGTCACGGGATTAGTATGACAGCCTCCTCCCTTTCTCTACTCTTGCCTTTCTCAAATCCAGCCAGGGTGATTGGGGCTCAGGATTCTATTCAGAAGTGTAGCTTTTTTTTTTTTTTTTTAATTTTTTTTTTTTAACATTTATTTATTTTTGAGACAGAGAGAGACAGAGCATGAACAGGGGAGGAGCAGAGAGAGAGGGAGACACAGAATCTGAAACAGGCTCCAGGCTCTGAGCTGTCAGCACAGAGCCCAATGCGGGTCTCGAACTCACGGACCGTGAGATCATGACCTGAGCCGAAGTCCCACGCCTAACCGACCAAGCCACCCAGGCACCCCCAGAAGTTTAGCTTTTAACAAAGTTACATTATGAACTATTTAAAGCCCACAAAAGGGAAGAAAGACTATAGCAACACACATATACCCATCCTCTAATTTACCAGAACAGCTAAAGCTTCCTATGGACTCCCACATCCCCCTCCTCTCCCACAGAAGTAACTGCTATCCTGTATTTGTCATTATTCCTATTGTTTCTTTGTAACTTCACTTAACATGGTTTCTTTATTTCCTTAGAACTTATTCTTCCTTGTGAGCCTCTCTTGCCAGGTAAATTGTGGTTTCTGCAGAGTCCAGGAAATGCTATGAAGAGCTCATTTAAGTAAGGAGTCCTGGAGGGCATTTGGGGGGCTCAGTCAGTTAAACTTCCAACTCTTGGTTTTGCCTCACATCATGATCTCACGGGTCAGGAGTTCGAGCCCTGCATTGGGCTCCACGCTGACAGTGCTGAGCCCGCTTGGGATTCTCTTGTTCCCTCTTTCTCTGCCCCTCCTCTGCTTGCTCTGTCTCTCTCAAAATAAATTAAAAAAAAGATTTTTTTAAGTTTAATACATAAGGAGTCCCTTCACAGGCACATTCTCAGGTTCTCAGGTGGTCTCTTCTTCCCTTTGTTGTTCTCTGACATGGTGTCTGGGTAACTCACTGGGTAGGAGGGGTGCTGTCTTCTGTGACCTTAGGACTGGAGGTAGAGAGGGTAAGAGACAAAGTGTTCAAAACCATAACGTGTCCTCCAGATCCTCACTGATTTCTGCTACAGGGTGGCTGGGAACTCCTCCTCTGGTCTCTCTGCTTAGCCAGGGCTCAGTCATCCTGCTCAGCTTTCCCTACCATTCTGACTCCAAGGGTTCTCTTCGAGTCTCCCCTCCAGCCTTTGCTGTGGGCGCTCCTTGCCCTCCACTATTGCAGACTACAGAGTAAGCTCTCTGACTCTCCACTATCTCCCATGACATTTGGGAACCTCTGAGTCCCACCCACACCACATGGAAACCGAAGAGGGTTCAGAGATGCCGAACTCCAGCCCTTTCTCTGCCTAATCACATGACTTGGTTTGTTTTACTCTGATCCATCAGGTTAGCCTGGGAGGCATTCTCCTTTCAGATCCCAAACATGCAGCAGGGCAAACCCCCCAGGTCTGGTGTTCATATCCACCTACCTGAGAAGCAGACAAGGTTGTCTTTCACCTGCCTCCTTCTTACGTCTGTGGTAGCTAGTCTCTAAAGATTAGCACTGTTAATTCATCTCTCCCTCTATGTGCATGGTGTTCCTCCCATCAAAAAGTAGCAGCTGTTTCCTCTCCCTGACTCAGGACTGGCCTTGTGACTTGCTTGGATCAACAAAGTGCAGTAGAAGTGATGTTCTGGTACTTCTGAGCCTAGACCTTAAATGCACTGGCAGAGTCCTCTTCTTAATTGGAAGCCATCAGCCATGGAAGAGGTCCAACTACCCTGAGAAGTCCTAGCTACCCAAATGGAAAGAAAAGAAGAGAGAAGGAAGGAGGGAGGGAGGCAGAGAGAGAAAAAGAGACAGAGAGGTGGGGGTGGGGGGTGGTGTGGGGAAGAGAAATGCCTAGCCAGCTCCAGCTATTCCGTGTGTCCCAGCTGAGGCACCAAACGTAGGACTTAAGAAGTTTTCTTGGGGGGGCACCTGGGGGCTCAGTCACTTAAGCATGTGACTTCAGCTCAGGTCATGATCTCCCAGTTTGTGGGTCAGAGTCCCTCATCGGGCTCTATGCTGACAGCTCAGAGCCTGGAGCCTGCTTGGGATTCTGTGTCTCCCTCTCTCTCTGCCCCTCCCCCACTCACCCTCTGTCTCTCTCGGTCTCTCAAAAATGGGTAAACATTAAAAAACATTAAAAAAAAAAAAAAAGAAAGAAAGAAGCTTTCTTGGATGTTCCAACCCCAACAGATATTCCATGAACAGACAACCAACCATGCAGCTGAACTCAGCTCAGATTGTAGAATTATGAGTAAGGATAAAACGTGCTAGTTTTCAGCCACTAAGTTTTGGAACTGGCTTATTTTACTACACGAGCTAAATGAAACTCGTCTCCCGCTGCATTGCTCACCCCTGCCTGCCCGATACGTTATGCTCCAACAACTCAGATCAGCCTGTGGCTCTCTGCACATACTATACTGTGTCTCACTTCCAAGCCTTTATTCAAGCTGTAATCTCTCTTCCCAACCCTGTCCTCTGCCAGACGAACTGTTGTTCCACTTTTGTCTCATTTTCTTTTTTCCTAGGCACCCATGATACCCTAGGCAAATCGCTATCATTGCATTAAAGACATTACGTTGCAGTTGTCTCTTTATGCATCTACCTTTCAACCTAGACTCCAACTCTTTAAGGGTAGCCTCTATGTCTTATTCGGCTTTGAGGCATACTTTATATGGAAATGCAAGTAAGTCCCTTAAACTCCTTTTAGCTCAGTTTCCCTGTGTCAGTTAGGGAGTGCATTCAGTTGTCTGTAACAGAAACCCAACCTCACTGAGTGAACCAAATAATGGTTTGGTTTTTTTCCTACAACAAGTGTGAAAGTAGGCCTTCCAGGACAGAAACGTTAGTTTCATCATGCCAGAATATTCTAGTTTCCTTCTATCTTCTTGCTCTGCTACCCTCAAACTATGGCTGTCCTCCCCATGGTTGCCTCGAGGTCACAACATGGCTACTTCACCGCCAGCTTCCTACCCACATTCCAGGCAGGGAGACAGAAGGAACAAGAAGGAAGGGGCAATGCCCAAATCAGAAAAGCAACACTTTTACAGAAATCCTCATGAGACTTCTATTCAAAACTCACTGGCCAGAACCATAGCACATGGCTATCCACAGCTGCAGGGCAGAAATGCAAAAAAAAAAAAAAAAAAAAAAAAAAGTTTGCAAAATGACAAATGTCTGTAGTAATTGCCCAGAGAGCCTGAACTTTGAACAAGAGGCAGTAACTGCTGCTTGGAGTTGTCTCTGTAGAAACCAAGGCAAGAGTAGATGTTGGGTAACCACTGGTATTGGCTGCCTCATTCCATTCCCCTACCTCGAAAAGCAGGATTAGGACCCACCTCGCAGAGTTGATGAAATTAAGAGAGAATGTAGGCAAAATAGGATTCTTAGTACCAAGGACATAATAAGCATTCAATAAAAATAATTATCTTTCTTGGATTCGCAGATGTGGCACTTGACTCAAACAGCCAACGGTTTTCCCTGAAGGAGCAGAAACTGAGTTGGCTCAAGGCAGTTCCCCCACTGTCTGTGATTCTTCCACAGTGAATTTACTTCTGATGATGAACGAGTCTTTTCTCAATAGTCTATTCAACTGTTCATGAATCCAAACAGCATTATCGTTATGATTCTTCACTTACAACGTGTGACCCAGAAAACACAAGGCTTGGAGAAATACAAAAGGCAAATGAACTGTTTTCATTCCTTTGTGGTAACAGTGCTGCATATTTCACTTCTGATTCATGGAAAAATATTCAGCACACAGGAGTCAGCTAGACTGGGGAGAAGCCTCAGACCAGGGGGTTTAAGAACAAAGTTTCCAATGTCTTCATTACCGGAAACTAGGAAGATGACCTGAAAAATGTGAGCAACAGGTGTGCCTGGGTGACTCAGTCGGTTGAGCATCTGACTTCGGCTCAGGTCCTGATCTCGCTGTTCACAAATTCGAACCCATCATCAGGCTCTGTGCTGACAGCTCAGAGCCTAGAGCCTGCTTTGGATTCTGTGTCTCCCTCTCTCTCTGCCCCTCCCGTGCTCACTCTCTCTCTCTCTCTCAAAAATAAATAAACATATTTACAAATTAAAAAAAAAAAAAAAGTAACGTGAGCACCAGAAAAGATTTCTCTTTGCTAGGAACTTGCCTTGTGAATCTGCAAACCTCCTACCCTTAAGGTTTTTTGGTCTGTTTAAGCAGATTATTTAAACCGTCTGTGTTGGTTAGGGCTTTTTTCGTTTGCAAGGGAAAAGCACAAAATGGCTTATAACAAAGTGAATGTATTGGCTTGACTGACTAAAACCACCGACAGCAGAGTTTCAGGCATGACTGGACCCAGGTGTTCAGGAATCTCCCCATCTCTCAGGTTCTCCTCTGCCGTTACAAAACAGGCCCCTTGCAGCCCCGAAACTACTACCTACCAGTTTTAACAACGCCAGCAGAAAGACGATTCCTCTTGGGCAATGGTTCCAGAAAAAGCTCCAGAACTGGTCCAACTTGGGTCACACACCCGCCCCTGAACCAACCAATGTAGTAAACCAATGTAGTTCCTTCTCTTATTGGCTAGTCTGGGTCACGTGTCTACACCTGGAGCCACGGGGTGGGGTCAGTCCCATTCAATCC
The DNA here is from genome assembly GCF_028749965.1 of Puma concolor. Taxonomy (NCBI): domain Eukaryota; kingdom Metazoa; phylum Chordata; class Mammalia; order Carnivora; family Felidae; genus Puma; species Puma concolor. The sequence continues at coordinate 50,781,621 of NC_141672.1, forward strand.
ACTTAGGTTGAGAGTGGGGGGATGGTGGTCCTCCAAAGGATATCTGGGGTGTTCCTGCCAGCAGAACATCAGGTGGAGGCCAGGCCTCGCAGAAGCTCCAGATGTCCTAAACACATACAGATTCATTTAGCTATTATTGGACATGAATACTATAATAATGCTAGTAACACTCTTTTCCATCTGTCAAAATCCTACTAGTTTTTCGGGCTCATTTCAAATGTCACCACAAATAAATCTCCCTAATAAGATTAATTTTCCATCAGCACTTTATTTATTTTTCTCTCATGGTCGGGATCATATTTTGCCACGGATTATGTTGAGTTACACACCCATTTGTCTCCACTCTTGTTTGGAAGAAACTTAAGGCAGAGCCGGAGCGAGGCACGCCTCCCATTCATCAGGGAGAGCCTGAGGATGAGGGCTTCTGTCCTGATGTGACCAGGCCTGGGAATGGAAAGAATGCGGGATGGTGAGGAGAGAGATCACGTGGCTCCCTTCCGGAAGAAAACGCATCCACTATGCAAAATTGGATCACAGAAGGCAGGCTGGCTTTTCTTTTTAAATCATCCTGGAATCGTCTTTCTTTAATATGTGTGATGAAACCCAGAGTGAGGCTGAAAACAGATTCAACCCCGAGGATGGCAGTTGACTTGGAAAATTCATGTCCCGAATGAAGTGGAGAGAGAAGGAGAGGGGGAGAGAGAGAGGGAGAGGGAGAGAGAGACTTGTGAAGTGCCTTTCTCCCTTCAATAAACAAAAATGCAAATACCCCAGATGCCTTTTACACTCTCCCCAGGGCGAGCAGATTATTAATAAGTTTAGAACATTTCCACACTGCTCCTATTTTTTTACCAGCCGTCTGTTTCCTCCCGTGTCGTTGGTGGCTTCGTTCCAGGGACACTCCCCTTGGGGGAGAGGGAGCTGACAAACCACGATGTTTCTAGTGGCACCCTTGCTTGCAGGTACCTGCAGATTTCCCTTGAATGTTTCCTGTTCCACTCAACAGGTTTTAATTATGTGAACTAATATTTGCTCACTATTAAACCATGTTTACCCTCGTAAAAGGCAAACTCCAAAGGACTGGGATTAGGCAAACCCAGAAAAAATCTCAACCCTTATGCAAACTGTGCCATTGTTTCATGCCACCTAGCACTTCCTTATTGCTGTCATTCTGGGTGTTCTGCTTTTTGGACATCTATCTCCTGGTCTTATTGAGAGCAAAAATCCACACATTTTTTTCCTTTCAACTTCCACTTACCCCTGGTAGAAGTGGGACTACGTTCCCCTCCTGCAGACACCTGATGTTTCTGTGAAGAAATATCCTCTGTGGTTCCCTAAGAAAGATTAACTGTTAATGACCCCAGTGGGGCTTCAATGGGGCTTCCCTGTCTCTGGTTTCTTTTCTTAAAATTTTTTAAATGTTTATTTTTATTTTAGAGAAAGGGAGATACAGTGTGAATGGGGGAGGGGCAGAGAGAGGGGGAGACACAGAATCTGAAGCAGGCTCCAAGCTGTCAGCACAGAGCCCGACACGGGGCTCGAACTTGTGAACCGCAAGATCATGACCTGAGCAGAAGTCGGACGCTTAACTGACTGAGCCACCCAGGAACCCCTCCTGTCTGTGGTTAGAGCTCTGTGGTGTGTTGGGGTGTGGGGGAGATCTTTAGAACTCAGAATACATAAAAATAGAAGCTAGTTCTGTGAGACTTCATTTATTTTAATAGCAAACACAATACATTAGGGAATGTATTGTTTTTGTTGGTTCTTAGAGTCCAATGCCTTCATCTTGAGCTTAGAGTTGCAAGGTCTCTCCCCTCCCCTAAACACACACACCAGGCTGCTCACATCTTGGGAAAAGGGGCAAGAATCAAGTCCACACATCTATCAGCCAGTCAGAAATGGGCCACTTTATCCACAAAGTAGGCTGAAGGAAGACAGTGTAGGCTCCTTCTGTCCACAATAGAGCACAATAGAGCCTGGGTACAAGTTACCAGAAATCTGAACCATGCCAGAAGCTCTTAGCACAGTAGATACCTTAACAAGGCAAAATGCACACCCTTCCTCTTCTCTAAACTAGTTCCGTGACAGTGGCAGAATGAAAGTCTTTGGCTTTCAATACACATCACTCTGATATAAATAACAGCCTCCGATGGCCTGAAACTTGACTTCCTCAAAGCTCAGGTCTTCACTTCCCCCAACGTGTGGCCAAATACACCTGTTCCTCCAAAAATGGCACAGCGAAGTCTCCTAAGTAAATTATCCTCAGATATTTCTGAGGCAAGGTCCTGTACCTAGTGGATCGGTTGTGCGCTTATGTGAGATTCTCCATCGCATTTCTCCAAAGACAAACTGCAAATCCAGATACGTGATGCTTGAAATCAAAGCAAATCTGCCACACACTGTGTTCTTTAATCACCGCCTGCCTGTAGGTATAAACAGTTTCGCTGTAAAACATGCCTGTGCGGACAAGCCCGCGTGCACATGCACATACACATACACACACGCAAACATCATGTGTTACAAACAGTAGAAAATTCCTTTTAGGACAGGCACCAGCCAAATCCTTAAATTGGAAAACTCAGAATGCAAGCAAAAAGACCTTGGGATTTCAGGCCACTTTTGATTACATTTCTGGAGCGTGCCCAGCAGAGCCATTTCCAAGCAAACGAGCTCAGACAGTTCATAGCTGCACATTCAGCTCGCCAGCCTAAAACCAAGGTCCTTGTCAGGCTAAGGAGGATGTTGCTTCTCTTTACCCTAGCTCAAGCTCCAGTCCTGTAACATGTTAGCTAAGTCACAAGTAACTGGCCTTCCCAAAAATATTTAAGGAAGAAAGAAAAAGGAGGTACAAGCACACTGAGCATCTGGAAATACAGCCTACCACCAAACGTTTCCACGCTGAGCACCGAACACTGCTAGTTAACAGGCTCTAGAAGCTGGTTCTCATTTCACACAAAGGAGGAGGACAGACTGAGTTCAAACACCCTTCTCCTGTTACGTGACCCTATACCGTCACCCAGCCAGCCAAGAAAATAGTTTTCATTAAGTGGGCAACTTGGCTGGCGAAGTCATGTCTATAACCAGAAGCTGACCCTGGAGATTTGCAGTAAAGTTTGGGCTGGACCTCTGTCTATACTGGGGAGGGGTTCAGAGCACATGATCCATTTTGGAGCATCTACTCAGTCTCGGAGAGGGCCTTAGGAGGAAGAAAAATAGCCGTGGTTTTCTTGACCCAAGAATCTAAATCCAATGTGCAGTCGGGCTACCTTGAGGATGCCAGAATGGGGTCTTCTTCCTCGTTGGACCCTAAGTCCATGAAAACCACCCTTTAACATTCCATAAATACACAATAAATGAATAGTCATTGACCATTTATATATCTGGCAATGTGGGTGGCAACCATCAACTTAGAACATTTGCTCCATTTAGAATATAACTCAGGCTTAACTTAGAGGAGACTATTCCAAAGTAAAAAAAAATAAATTAATGAAATAAATCTTTGACAGTTTCTTAGCTCTTTGATGTTATCACCTATTTTGAAAAATAAATATTAAAAAATCTAGGGGTGCCTGGGTGGCGCAGTCGGTTAAGCGTCCGACTTCAGCCAGGTCACGATCTCGCAGTCCGTGAGTTCGAGCCCCGCGTCAGGCTCTGGGCTGATGGCTCAGAGCCTGGAGCCTGTTTCCGATTCTGTGTCTCCCTCTCTCTCTGCCCCTCCCCTGTTCATGCTCTGTCTCTCTCTGTCCCAAAAATAAATAAACGTTGAAAAAAAAAAAATTAAAAAAAAAAAAATCTAGGCAGCAAATAGTATAACTTTGTTCACTTACAAAGGGTGATTTCAGACTGATTAAAATTTCAGACTGATTAAAAAGCCTATGTAAAAATTAAAATGAGTTTAAGAAGGAAGCACAGAAGAGAATATTTATAATCTTGAGATAGGGAAGGATTTTCTAAGCAAGATATAAAACTCAAAAGCCATAAACAGATTTATAGATTCAACTGCATAAAAATTTTAAACTTTGTGAAATAAAAAGCAATATAAATAAAGACTAAGAGAAAATATTTACAACAGAATAACACAGAATTAACATCCAGTATAAAATAGAATGCATACAAATCAATAACCTACAAACCATGCAGTAATTAATGTGAAAGGCATATTAATAGGAAACTTACAAATATAATTGGCCAGCCTGATAGAACATTGTTTGTGACCCCAAAATTTTATTCCTAGATATATACCCAACAGAAATATATGCACATGAATTCTAAAAAACATGCATAGGAATGTTCATAACGTCATTATTTGCTAACGGCTGAAAGTTGGAAAAAACCCAAATGCCATCGATAAATAAATTGTGGTAAATTCATATAATGGAATATAATAAGCAATGTAAATGAATATATCACAGCTACAGACAAGTACATAAATGGCTCAGATACATAAATGTCGAATAAAGGAAGCCTGATGAAAGAGTGCATGTTATATGATTCCATTTGTATGAAATCCAAAACCAGGCACAACTAATCTATAGGGGTTAGCTATCTGGATAGTGATTACTTTTGAGGTGGTGGGAAAAGGTCTGATAACATTCTATTTCTTGACTCGGGTGGGGGATACAAGAAGAGTTCACCTTGTGTTTGTTAATTCATTCAGCAGTGCACTTACGACCTGCGTACCTTTTCTGTAATTTTATACTTCAAGAAAAAAGTTAAAAAAAAAAAACCCCAAAAAACAAAAACAAATGGTCAATAGGCATGTGAAAAGTTGCATAACCTAACTGGTAAACCAGAGAAAGGCAATTTTAAGTGACCTTGCTTTCTCTGCTGGCAATTTTTTAACAAATAGGTAACGTCCAGTGTTGATGAGTATCATGGTAGCTATATAAATTACAACAGAATTTTCAGAGAGCATTACCAAAAACTGAAATGTGCATGCCCTTTGGTCCAGAAATTCCACTTCCAGGAATACATCCTTCAGAGGCATTTACACATAAGCACACAGATTTTTGTACAGGAATGTTTGTTGTAATACTGTTTGTAATGGTGAAAACCAGTAAACCACCTAGGTGTTCTACAGTAGGTAAAGAAATAGTAATACAGCTATATAGTCTGGAAGCAATGTAGCCGTTAAAAGATAACAGGGAAGCCTAAATGTACTAACACGGAAAGATCTCCCAGGAACATTGCTAGATTTTAAAAAGTAAGTCACAGAACAGGACACGTTAGATGATCTTGTTTATGTAACAAATGACTTGAATGTAAACAAAAAAATTTAAACATGAAAACAAAACAGATCTGATGTGGTCCGTTTATCTAAATATCTTACAAAGCCTGCCACAAAATGAACCTCTCCCTTGAGATAGGATGCACTGCATGAGAATTTTCTGGAACTGTCTCTGCATCCTGAGACAGACCCTGAAAGGACTGCAGCACAACAGGAAAGAACTGTTTCTTGTCCCACAGCCTCCTAGAAAAGACTCAGCATCTCAGAAATGCCAGCTCCCACACAGGCCTGAGCAAGGGCACATGGAGTCTCTCCAGCACTTTTCAATAACTAACTAATCTGCCTAAAGGGCGGGGCAGGCGTGGCTCCCACAGACCTGGCACTCCCTGCTGCCAGCTGCCCTCCTCTGGAATGCAAAGGCATCCTCTAGAAATGAATGTTCCTCAGCCCCAGTCCTACTTCAGCCCCCAAACTCAGGAAGGCGAGGAGAACCTTCAAGGCACCACCCGGGACAGGACAACTTCCCCTGACAGTATGTTCTCCAGGAAGAGTGATACCATTCTCTGCTCTCCTGGCCCCACCTCTACCTACCTACCTCCTCCCTCATCTGAGGAAGAGCATTGCAACGGTCAGCAGGAGAAAGAACATGTTAATACCGTCAATTTCAGCTCAGCCATTTTTCTATTCAAGGATCCTATGAACAACAGGAAAAGTATTTGTACAACAATCTCTTATTGTACAAATAAGTTAATACCAGGAGCAGTCTCCGTTACAATATTTTCAAAATGGTTGCAAAGGTTCCCAGACTTTGGAATTTAATGAACCATTAAAAATTTCCAGAAATTTTGAGAAGACTAACTCAGGATTTTTTTTTTTTTTTTTTTTTTTAAGTAGGCTCCAGGCTCAAACTGGGGCTTGAAGTCAGGAGTCCAAGATTAAGAGTCTCAAGCTCTACTGACTGAGCCATCCAAGTACCCCTGGATTATTCATTTTTATTTTGCCAAGTATAGGCATTTAAAAAATAACCTGAACTATGGGGCGCCTGGGTGGCTCAGTCGGTTGAGCGTCCGACTTCGGCTCAGGTCATGATCTCACAGGACACGAGTTTGAGCCCTGCGTCAGGCTCTGCGCTGACAGCCCGGAGCCTGGAGCCTGCTTTGGATTCTGTGTCTCCCTCTCTATCTGCCCCTAATCCACTTGCATTCTGTCTCTGTCTCTCTCTAATAAATAAATAATCATTAAAAAAATAATAATAACCTGAACTATTGTTACCATCACTTCAGAAATGAGTAGACACCCTAACACAATGTGGTCATGGCAATCTCAGATTTCAAAACAGCACTTTAAAGGTAATACACTTAGATTTACGAATAATACACACATATTTCAAATAGATTGGTGAACATTTCTTCACAGACTGGCACCAGTCCCCTTGGAAAGAACAGGCAGATATTAAATCATAAATTTCTAAGCCTGGCTATGCCTGTGAAATACAGGAGGGCATTAAAAAAAAAATCCAGATTCTAGGTCCCCAATTCATATTTACTATATCAGCCTCTCAGCCTCTTTAACAGTAGTGCCCTGGTATGTGTATTATTATTATTTTTTTACTGTGGCATAGTATAGTATTTCTGATTTTAACCATTTTTAAGCATATAATTCAGTAGCATTAAGTACATTCACAATCATGAGCCATCATCATCACCATCCATTTCTGGAACTTTTTCATCACCCCAGACAGAGTCTTTGTACCCATTAACAAATAATTCCCCATTTTCCCTCCCCACCCCCAGCTTCCAGTAACCTCTATGCTACTTTCTAAGGACCTCATAAAAATAGAATCATCAATATTTGCCCTTTTGTGTTTGGCTCATTTCACTCAGTGTAATGTTTTCAAGATTCATACATGCCATAACATGTATTGGATTTTATTCCTTCTATGGCTAAATAATATTCCATTGTATGTATATACCACATTTTGTTTATCCATTCATCTGTTGGTGGACAGTTGGGTTGTTTCTACCTTTGGGTGTTATGAATGATGCTGCTATGAACACTGGTGTACAAATATCAGTTTCAGTGCCTGCTTTCAATTCTTTTGGGTGAAATTGCTGGATCATATGGTAATTCTATATTTAGCTTTTTGAGGAAACACCAAACACCAAGCTATTGTGTTTACCACAACAGCTGTACCATTTTACATTCCCACCAGCAATTCACAAGAGTTCCAGTATCTCCACCTCTTCACTAATACTTGTTATTTTCTGTCTGGCACTGGGTGAGGTTGGGGGTTGTTTGGTTGGTTTTTTGGTTTTGGGGATAGCCATCTTAAGGGTTGTGAAGCGATACCGCGTTGTGGTTTCGAATTGTGTTTCCCTAACAACTAACAATGTTGAGCATCTTTTCATGTGCTTATTGGCTATACGTATATCTTCTTTGGAGAAATGTCTACTCAAGTCCATTGTCCACTTTTTAATTAGGTTGTCTTGGTTGTTGAGATATAGGAGTTTTTAATGTACTCTGGATATTTATCCCTTGTCAGATATAAGATTTGCAAATATTTTCTCCCATTCTGTGGATTGTCTTCTCACTCTCTCAATAGTGTCTTTCCGTGCACTAAAGTTTTTAATTTTGTTGAAACCCAGTTATTTTTTTTTTCTTTTCTTTCCTGTACTTTTGGTGTCATGTGTAAGAAATCACTATCAAATCCAATGTCATGAAGATTTTCTATGCTCTCTTCTTCAGGTTTTTTAGTTTGGCTCTTAGGTTTAGGTCTTTGATCCATTTTGAGTTAATTTTTATATACGGTATAAGGTAAAGGTCCAATTTCATTCTTTTGCATGTGGATGTCCAGTTTTCCTAGCATCATTTGTTGAAAAGATTGTCCTTTCCCCCACTGAATGGTCTTGGCGCCTTGTCAAAAATCATTTGACCATATATGCAAGGATTTGCTTTTCGGCTCTCTCCTCCATTCCATCAGTCTATATTGTCTGACTTTACGCCAGTACCATGCTGCTTTGATTACTATAGCTTCAGAGTCAGCTTTGGAATCAGGAAGTATAAGACTTGCAAATCTGTTTATTTTTTGCAAGATTTTTTTGACTTTTGAGAGTCCTTTGAGATTCCATATGAATTTTAGAATGGGTTTTTCTATTCTGAAAAAAAAAAAGTGCTGTTGGGATAGAGATTGCATGGACTATGTAGAGCAATTTGGGTAGTATTTTCATCTTAAGAACATTAAGCCTTCCAATACACGAGCACAGGATGTCTTTTCATTTATTTATGTCTTCTTTATTTCAGCAATGATTTATAATTTTCAGTGTATGATTGTTAGCCTCTTTGGTTAGAAATTTATTCCTAAGTATTTTATTCTTTTTGATACCATGGTAAATGGAATTATTGTCTTAATTTCCACTTTAGAGTTTTCATTGCTAGTGTATAGAAATGTAACAGGTTTAATGGGGCACCTGGGTGGCTCAGTTGGTTGAGCTTCTGACTTTGGCTTAGGTCATGATCTCATGGTTTGTGTGTTCGGGCCCCATGTCAGGCTCTGTGCTGACAGCTCAGAGCCTGGAGCCTGCTTCAGATTCTGTGTCTCTCTCTCTGCCTTTCTCCCACTTGTCCTCTGTCTTTCTCGCTCAAAAAGAAATACACATTTAAAAAAAAAGTTTTTAAATCTTAAAAAAAAAGAAATGTAACTGGTTTTAAAAAAAGAAATATAGCTTCTACATTTTAAAAAGATTATAATCCTTTTAATATGTTGCTGAATTTGATTTGCTAATATTTTGTTGAAGACTCTGAATCTGTATTCATAACGGACCTTGTTCTGTAGTTGTCTTTCCTTATGGTGTCTTTTTATGGCTTTGGTATTAGGGTAATGTTGGCCTATAGAATGAACTAGGAAATGTCCCCTCCTCTTCAATTTTTGGGAAGAATTTGAGAACAATTAGTGTTAATTATTCTTTAAATTTTTGGTAGAATGCACCACTAAAGCCACCTGGCCCTAGAATGTGTATTTCTAAGCCATCTTCTCTCCCTGCCCCCTGTTCTCCATGATATACAGTTGCATTTGGGACCAACTGCTCAAAATACCTAATTTGAACACCTTTGGGTATTACTCTTGATAAAGTAGTAACATCGGGCTTTAAAAAGAGAGGGATGTAACCAAGCTAGGTAGCTCCAGAAGCGCCTGTAGGAGGGAGACAGGACGCAGGGTGAGTGAACATCTGAGTATGAGGAGAGAGTCCACAGCCTGGAGAGGAACCCCAGCTGCCCGGTGTCCACCTCCACCTTCAGCTGACCGCACAGCTTCTCTTCAGCCGGCGACTCCCCACACTCGCGCCAAGCCTGCGGCCACTAGAATCCTGAGCAAGTCCTTAGTCTGAAAGAGGGTGAAAGGAGGAGGTGTTATGTGCAAAATGTGACTCATGGGAGACAGACAGCCAGGGGTCAGGTCCCTCTCCGAGCTCTAATGGACCCAGCAGATGGTGCCAACAGGAAAGAGGAAGCTTCTTGACACAAGCTGATTAACGTGAGGTTATTCTCACTGAACCATTTTCTTAGTCTACTCGTGCACAAAGATCACGGACAATGGAAATGTGTCTTAAAACTTGTAACTAGACAGAAAAGCAATTTTCCGTAGGTTCCTTTGCCTTTTAAACTCAGTCTCTTCCCTCCCTGCCCCCATTTTTCCTCAGGCTCTCGTCTCTGTTTCCAGTAAAAACTTGCTTGACCACTTGCACAGAAAGAGGAATTAATTTAATATTGGAATACTCAACTGACTGGTTCTCCTTGGGAACCAGTAGCCAAGCAGATATCCAAGAGAGAACAAGGGAAGGAGCAAGGTGGCCCGAAGCCCGGACGAGAAGTTCCTCAACCATCCTGCAACACCCTGGACGTGCACAGAGAACGTTATCTTCTCTCCTGGTGACTCACGGCCTCCCACACCCAGCAGAGTGTAGAAACACTTGACTGAAACCTGAATAAAATAGGAAGAACAAGTCAAGCAGGTAAAACATTCCCCTGCTGTCAATTTAATAAAATGCTCAACACTCCTTCAAGATGGAAGGAAGACAGTCGGGGGGGGGGGGGGGGTAGCAACACAAAGCTTTTACATAATCCCACAGAAACTAGGAATCTGCAATAAGGCAGACATCTTGGAGATTTTTAGTACCACAAATATTTCCGTCTGTAAACATGAAAGCGCATGGAAGCTCTGAACAGAGATTTTGTTTCTTTTGTGTTAAGGGGAGGGGCATTTCTATAGAGCTCTGGACCTTGAATAGATGATAGAAGACAATTTGGAAGGTCTGAGTTACTTACCTCTTCAAAATCCAAGATGTAGGTAAAGAAGCATGTACACTGTTCCCATGTCTATTCCCCCTCCCCTTCCACCTTCCACCCCTGAACTGGAGAAGAGGAAGTGATAATAGCATCCCAGCAGATCAGAACTGGCTCAGAGACGAAAGGCCTAAAGGAGATTGTAACATTAGTAAGAAAGGCTATGATTAAAAATCTAAATGGTGGAGGTACCTGGCTGGCTCAGTCGATTAAGCATCTGACTTTAGCTCAGGTCATGATCTCACAGTTCATGACTTTGTGCCCTGTGTCAGGCTCTGTGCTGACAGCTCAGAGCCTGGAGACTGCTTCAGATTCTGTGTCGCCCTCTCCCTCTGCCCCTTCCCTGCTTGTACTCTCTCTCTCTCAAAAATAAATAATAAACATGGGGGCGCCTGGGTGGCGCAGTCGGTTAAGCGTCCGACTTCAGCCAGGTCACGATCTCGCGGTCCGGGAGTTCGAGCCCCGCGTCGGGCTCTGGGCTGGTGGCTCAGAGCCTGGAGCCTGCTTCCGATTCTGTGTCTCCCTCTCTCTCTGCCCCTCCCCCGTTCATGCTCTGTCTCTCTCTGTCCCAAAAATAAATAAAAAACGTTGAAAAAAAAATTAAAAAAAAAAAATAATAAATAATAAACATTAAAAAAAATCTAAATTGTAATACCCACTGTTCAAATACAGCAAAACCTTGGTTTGTGAGCATAATTCATTCTGGAAACATGCTTGTAATCTAAAGCACTTGTATATCAAACCGAATTTCCCATAAGAAATAATGGAAGCTCAGATGATTTGTTCCACAACCCCAAAATATTCATATAAAAATGATTACAATATTATAATATAATACAAAATAATAAAGAATGTGCAAAATATAAAGAAAATAAAGAAATTAACCTGCACTTACCTTTGAAAACTTTCGTGGCTGGTGTGAGGGAGACAAGCGATAGGGGGGTTATTGTGTAGGACAACTTTCACTATCACTAACGGAACCACTGCTCTCTATTGGCTCAATGGAATCTTTTTCTTTTCGTTCAGCTTTATTTTTTTTTTTTCTTTTTCAACGTTTTTTTATTTATTTTTGGGACAGAGAGAGACAGAGCATGAACGGGGGAGGGGCAGAGAGAGAGGGAGACACAGAATCGGAAACAGGCTCCAGGCTCCGAGCCATCAGCCCAGAGCCTGACGCGGGGCTCGAACTCACGGACTGCGAGATCGTGACCTGGCTGAAGTCGGACGCTTAACCAACTGCGCCACCCAGGCGCCCCCCTTTTCGTTCAGCTTTAACAAGGAACCTATCCAATGACCTAGAATGAAGCAAATCTTTTCCTAAGGTTACTCTTGTATGGAAAAGCAAAGGACTATCCGTAGGTGCTTTGAACAAAAAATACGCTAGTGCCCATTGTGGGCACCTTCCAACATTCTGAAAATCACTGATTACTGCCAAACACTGCAGCCTGAGACTGAGCATTTGAGCTCAGATGATCACCCACAATCCTGCAACAAGAGAGACAGAAAGACCGAGAGAGAGGGAAGAATCACTGGCTCAGTTGTGATCACGTGATATTCAACATCACGTACTACTCATATTGCAAGACTACGCTCACTTATCAAGTTAAAATTTATTAGAAATGTTTGCTCATCTTTCGGAACACTCGCAGAACAAGTTACTTGCAATCCAAGATTTTACTGTATTCTAAGCCATGGTTACATCAAACACATTATTTCTCAAGACAGAGATGGGCTGGTGAAAAACCATATAGGTCTGCAAAGGTGTGAATTTACCCACAAGGCTGGTGCAGCCCAAGCTCTGATCTTGATGACTGCGGGGTTTCCTCTGCCTCTTCATATAAATAGAAAATGTCCCAAATAAGCTTGCACTAGGTCATTGCATCATTATTGTGATGGTTATTATCAATAAACACTAATGAGGCATCCACTAGGCTAGCACTGACCTGACCAGACCTATTTCAACTTCCCTGAACCACTACTTGGATGGCGAACATATCCAAGAGGATTGCTTCATCACTGTTCTGGAATTACACCCTTTGAAATTTCTATATAGGTATGTGTTGCTTTTGACACACACTTTCATTTGTAAGTAGGCACTAAAATAGAGGCTTATAATTAGCTCTCTGGGGAGGCAAATGTGTGGTAGAGTAGAATTCTGCAGAAGTCAAGGCAGGTATTGGAGAAACACTGCATAAAAGATGCTTGATACAAAGGGGTTGCAAAGTGTGGGCAATACCACTGAAGTCGGGGAAGCAAAGGGAGTCCTGTGAGGGCAGACCTTTCTAGTTATAATTTCCATACGGATTAGTATGTGGTTCCGTAAGCATACTTGCGATTCTTCTGATACCATTCAATCCTGGAAACCTGTAGTGAGCTAGAGTATAAGACACATGATCCTGGACACATCGTAGCTCTGTAAGGGTAGCATTATGTCTAATCAAGTCTGTGTCTCCAGCCCTGGGGTCAGGTAACTGAGCTCTCAATTCATGTTCCTTGAATCACATCCTTCCAGACCTCCAGATTTGTTACTTTTTTTTTTTTTTTTTTTTTTTTTTTAGAGAGAGAGGGCACAAATGAGCAAGGGGCAGAGAGAGAGAAAGAAAGAAAAGAATCCCAGGAAGGTCAGAGTGAGAGAGAGAGAGAGAGAGAGAGAAGCAGGCTCACCAGATGTGGGGCTCGTGCTCACCTGAATTGGGGCTTGAGCTCATGAACCGTTGAGATCATGACCTGAGCCGAAGTCAGATGCTTAATGACTGAGCCACCCAGGCACCCCCCATTTGTTACTTTCTTAATCTTTTGACATCTAAATCTAAGACTAGTGGTCAAATTTAAGCCCTTATGTCTTTAAATGTCAAGCACTCTACTACTGTACTTAGAACCAACCTTGATACAGAAGGAGTAGGTGCTTCTTGACTTCTGCTGTGTCCTCATCTGAGCTTGGCTTACCTCCCATGGAGTTCTGGCTGCCTTATTTTCAAAACATTCCTGCTTTCCCTGAGAACTCAGAGACGAGACATTCAGCACCAGAATTTAGGCACTGGACCCTGCCACTGTCCACCCTTTGCAACTTTTCTCCTCACTTTGCACAACTTTTTTATTACCCTCCTTCCTACATTTGGAGACTGTCTCTCTCCAGTTTAATTCAGATGGACCTAATTGACCATTTTCTCTTCTCAGATTATTAAAATAGAAGTTACAATGAAGTTGAGTCTTGGTTAAGCTTTAAGCTTTTTCCCACCCCATTGACAATCTACAGTGGTCTAGGTGATGAATATGGATGTGCCTGCAGTGTAGCTAAGGATTGCACCAGAAAATAATGCGCTCTCCAGGAGTGTTTCTTCTTCCCCCCCAAATACGTGGCTGCATTTGCACCAGGAATGGAGAAAGGTTTTCAGGCTACAAATCTGATGGGGTGATGTTCAGCAAAGCTGTATGTCGAGCAAACTAACAATTCTAACTAGTGTCCCTTACACCCCATTTCTTCATAATGAGACACACCCTACACAAATTTTAATAGCTGCATTTGGGATGATTACACAATGCTTCATCCTGCCTCCTATAGTGATATGATTTTGGAGTTAGACTGAGTGCAGTATTTTATTCCCTGCAGAACCCAGGAGCATAAGGGAGCATCCATATGATTCCCAAATTTCAAGCAAGTGACAGTTTGTCTGGCTCTATTCTCTTTTGTAAAATGAGTAAATAAACTAGTAAGTATAGAATACTCCAAAATAAAACTCAAGAGAAGCTAAAACCTGCTCAGAGGATTTTAACATGCAGACAAACAAATCAAAGGGATTTGTATACTTTTTAAATCAAGCCCAGAACTGGATCGGCAAGAAGGGGTTAGGAAGTTTTGACAACAGCTTTGCCCGGCAGGAGACACCCTCCAGAAGTCACCTGCCATAAATGTTCTCTAGTGCTACTCATTTTCTTTATTTTTTTTTTAAATTTAATATTTATTTATTTGTGAGAGAGAGAGAAAACGCAAGTGGGAGAAGGGCAGAGAGAGGAAGACAGAGGATCTGAAGCAGACTCCACGCTAACTGCAGAGAGGCCGATGCAGGGCTCGAACTCATGGAACTGTGAGATCATGACCTGAGCTGAAGTTGGATACTTAACTGACTGAGCCAGCCAGGTGCCTCTCATTTCATTTATATTGTCTTCAAGACTCCCACCCTGAAGAGAGCTCTCAAAGATTGCTGCATTCATCATTGATCCCATCCCCTAAAACAGTCACATTTCTAGTAGTTCAGTGGCAGTAGACAAAATTCTCACGCCCCTCCTGTCATTTCCAGAAGTAGTGCTAGAGAAAATATAACCAACCAGGCATGACATTACTAAACTGAGGTGGATGCACCCACAGGTGAGGAGGATTTCACAGCCGGGTGTAGGAGGTGAGGAGCCGAGTTCCCAGTTTGTAGCGAAGCATAAATCACAGAAGGGTTTTATTTCAGAAACTCCCAGCTTGTAACCAAAGAGCTGATAATTATGTCAATGAACATTCTACCTTCCCTTTATTACAGTGATCTGTTGGCTTACAAAACTAAAATCTCTAGGATTTCTTCCCAGAGGCCATAGATTTCCACAAAATGTGAAGAGTTTCGCCAAAAAGAGAACACGGGGTTGAATAAAGCATTTTATTTTCATAACGTTTTTATTCATATGTGTTCATTCATCATCTTTATGTGAGATAGGTTATTCAGTTAATTATTTTTGTAAAATTAAAATGCAAAATTAACGCAAAACTACAAATTGGGGTAAAAGCAGCTGGTGATGATGGTAAATTTCAGGACACTAAAAAAGTCTCTTTTGATTCCCTTTGTCTAAAATGGTTGGCTAACCATTATCAAACACCCTTATGTGCCAAATAAACACCATGCTAGATGCTTTGGGGATACAAGAAGGCAGCATAAAACTGGCCTGTGCTCTTAAGGCATTTTTTTGGTTTCAGGGGAAAAAATAGTGATAAATAGATGTAGATATAAAAATTATAAAAATCAACAGTTCTAGGACACGAGTAGTGTAATGGTCAAGAGTACTGACCTGCAAGGGCATCTGGGTGGCTCAGATAGTTAAGTGTACAACCTGGGCTCAGGTCATGATTTCACGGCTCGTGGGTTTGAGCCCCGAGTCGGGCTCTGTGCTGACAGCTCGGAGCCTATAGCCTACTTTGGATTCTGTGTCTCCCTCTCTCTCTGTCCCTCCCCCACTCACGTTCTGTGTCTCTCTTTCTCTCTTAAAAATATTTAAAAAAAGAAAAAAGGAGTACAGACTTGCAACCAGATTGCCTTGGTTTGAATCCCAGCTCTGCCATTCAAGGCCAGGATTAGAGTGAGGCACTCACCTGGGGCACAGAGGATGCCAAAAAAAACCCCTCTGTAATAAAGATAAATAATATTTTAATGCAATAATTTAAAAATTCATGATGCACAAAATAGCAGAAGTTTAAATAAAAACAGTCTTCTAAAATGCTATGCCAAGCCATGTTGGAGCCCAAGGCAAAAGAAAAAATGTGCATCCCCATATACGTGTTTCAGTGTATTATTTATTTATGTATTAAAAAAAATTTTTTTAATGTTTATTTATTTTTGAGAGAGACAGAGACAGAGTGTGAGCAAGGAAGGGTCAGAGAGAGAGGGAGACACAGAATCTGAAGCAGGCTCCAGGCTCTGAGCTGTCAGCACAGAGCCCTACGCAGGGCTGGAACTCACAAACCACGAGATCATGACCTGAGCCAAAGTCAGAAGCTTAATCAACGGAGCCCCCGGGTGCCCCTCAGTGTATTTTTTACCAGTTAATTTTTTTTCCCAGGACATTAATGTAGTTGAGAAAATATTGAAAATTGGAAAATAGGTGTGTTAAAACTCATATTATTTTAAGTTAAAATATTTTATTTGTGCCCCCCAACAAAATGGGATAAAAATGTTATTTCCCCTCCGGTAGCAGATTTTCTTCAACGTGGGCCTTTGTTATTGCTGTACCTTCATTATGTAAGCAGTGAAAGTTTTAGAAGTCCAAAGACAAGAGGTCAGCTCAGCTGAGGTGACTCCTCACTCGTACCTGATACATCACCCTCAAGGACACATCCTCCATGTCCCTGAGGGTGTCCCAGGGACATGACCCAGCAGAGCTAGAACTCCACTGCTTGTTCACCATTGTACGCCCTGGTCTATAGGAGGTCAAGCCCCATAACAGGCACTTGATACATATTGTTTTATGGAATAAATGAAAAGCAGAAAGTGGTTATGGGTTTATGAAGATCTGACCTTCCCTCATCTGGTGATTCATTTACCAATTTTGCCAGAATCCAGCCTTCATCTGTGCAGAATGAATAAGACTTGCAAATTCACAAAATGTGGATTCTTTGCTTCTTGGAATCAGCATCTATAATGAATTTTTTTTGTTTACGTCGTTTCTCTTTTTTTTTTAATGTTTATTTATTTTTGAGAGAGAGTGCACAAACAGGGGAGGGGTGGAGAGAGAGGGAGACACAGAGGATCCGAAGCAGGCTCTGGTGGACAGTATCAAGCCCATTGCAGGGCTCGAACTCATGAACCATGAGATCATGACCTGAGCCAAAGTCAGATGCCTAATCAACTGATCCACCAAGGTGCCCCTATAATGATTTTTTTTTAATTAGCATATGATGGGGCGCCTGGGTGGCTCAGTCAGTTAAGTATCCGGCTTCAGCTCAGGTCATGACCTCACGGTTTGTGAGTTTGAGCCCACATCGGGCTCCCTGCTGTTAGCACAGAGCCTGCTTCAGATCCTCTGTCTCCCTTTCTCTCTGTCCCTCCCCGCTTGTGTGTGCTCTCTCAAAAATAAACAATAAACATTAAAAAAAGAACACATTTAGTATATGCTTATTTTATTTATTTTTTATTTTTTTAGTATAGTCAACACACAGCATTACATTATTTTCAATGTACAGCACAATGATTCAACTTATCTATATGTTATGCTATCTTACCACAAGTGCAGCTGTGGCCTGTCACCATACAGCGCTGTTACAATACTATCAATTTTATTCCCTATGCTGTGCTTTTTGTTTCTATGACTTACTTATTCTATAACCGGAAGCCTGTATCTTCCACCCCCTTTCACTCATTTTTCCCATCCTCTCACCCACCTTCCCCCTGGCAACCATCAGTTTGTTCTCTGTATGTATAACACTTGTTCTGCTTTTTGTTATTAGTCATTTTGTTTTGCTTTTAGATTCCACATAGGAGGAAATCATACGGTATTTGTCTTTCTCAATCTGACTTACGTCACTTAGCATAATACCCTCTATGTCCATCCATGTTGTCACAAATGGCACGATCTCATTCTTTTTATGGCTGTGTAATATTCTATCATATCTACATTTTCCTTATCCATTCATCTATCATCAGGCACTTAGGCTGCTTCCATGTCTTGGCTATTGTAAATAATGCTGCAATAAACACAATGGAGCAATATCCTTTCAAATTAGTGTTTTTTTGGGGGCCCCTGGTGGCTCAGTGGGTTGAGCGTCCAACTTCAGCTCAGGTCATGATCCCACAATTTGTGAGTTCCAGCCCCACATCGGGCTCAATGCTCTCAGTACGGAGCCCACTTCAGATCCTCTGTCCCCCTCTCTCTCTCCCCCTTCCCTGCTTGTGCGCTCTCCCTCTCTCTCTCTCTCTTTCTCTCTCTCTCTCTCAAAAATAAATAAAACATTTTTTAAAAATTAGTGTTTTCATTTTCTTTGGGTATACACCCCAGTAGTAGAATTATTGGATCATATGGTACTTCTGTTATTAATTCTTAGCATATGTTTATTTTAAATGTATCAGTGAATTACTAGGCTTACCTGCCTGGAGAGATACTTCACCTAAGGTACCTTGTTACCCAAGATTAGAAAGTCTATAGTAAGTGGATTCTATTCAAAGAAGCAGCTGGAACATGAGACTCAATAAGAAACTTGATTATGGATTACACGCTATTTCATTTGTAACACAAATATTTGTTTTCAGCTAGAGTAGAAAGCTCATTTTAATTAGAGCTGGGATTGCTGACTTGGTTTACAGAATACAGACAAGAAACACTCCTCATTCCTGACTCTAAAAAGTTGGGATGTGAAAGGAGGGAGTGACATTATTCCTGCCAGAATAGCTCAGAGATGAGATTGCATCTCTTATGAAACTCTAAGAAATCACAGAAGACAGTGACACCGAATACAAATCCAATTAACCCTTCTACTTGGCAGCTGATAGCATTCCAGCACTTCTATGTTATTTTTCCTCCTTATTAATTTTAAATGTTATTGACCAGACTTTTTAAAAAATGTTTTTGTTTTTTTATTTATTTTCAGAGGAGAGAGAGAGCACGCACGCAAGTGGGGGAGGGGCAGAGAGAGAAGGGGAGAGAGAGAATCCCAAGCAGGCTCCAAGTTGTCAGTGCGAAGCCTGACATGGGGCTCGAACCCACAATCTGTGAGATCATGACCTGAACTGAAACGAAGAGTCAGACACTTAACCAACCGAGCCACCAGGCACCCTGACCAGACCGTTTTTAATCTATGAATTTGTTTTTATTCCCCTCCCACACCATGTAGTGACCTCTCCCTTCTATTTGAGCAAAGACCAGGTTCTATACCTCCTTGTCTCAAAGGAGGCTTGTTGCAGAGCAGAAAGGACAAGATGCCTGTGAGATTGTTCTCTTCTTGACTTTTGCTTTCAAAAGCTTAACCCATTGAGGGGCGTCTGGGTGGCGCAGTCGGTTAAGCGTCCGACTTCAGCCAGGTCACGATCTCGCGGTCCGTGAGTTCGAGCCCCGCGTCAGGATCTGGGCTGATGGCTCAGAGCCTGGAGCCTGTTTCCAATTCTGTGTCTCCCTCTCTCTCTGCCCCTCCCCCGTTCATGCTCTGTCTCTCTCTATCCCAAAAATAAATAAACGTTGAAAAAAAAATTAAAAAAAAAAAAAAAGCTTAACCCATTGATTAATGTATTGGGGCAGGGGGTTCCTGCAAGGGAAACATGAAAAAAGTGGTATGTTCGTCAGACCAAAGGATTCTGGGAGATAAGATAAGAGAGAGGGACAGAGGTCTATGGGTTCCTCAAGCATCAGGAACCAGAGCCATCTCCATACTACTGCCCCAAGGAGGCAACCAAATCTTCAAAGGCTTATCTTTGTGGTACACGTGAAGAGACAGAACTCTAGGCAGCCGCCTTGCCAAAGATCCCCACGCTTCCAGTGCCGCAGGGGAGAAAACAGAGCCAGCACGATTGACGGGACTATAGGCCAGGACAATGGGTGTCTCAGTAGTCACTGATACAGTTCAATGACTGATTCCCAGAGGGCCTCCCCATGGTATCTTGTCTCCACGAGACCGTGGGCTTCCAAATGACCCTTAGAATGAAGGGGCTCTGGAGAAAGCCAACAGTGCCTAAGTCAACAATTCCTTCTTGCTGCTTAGGAAAATGTAAAGTTGAAATTAAGTTGATTTGAATACATGAGAAAACTCAGTATCTCTTGCCACCTAAATTTGTGGCCTGGGATTCACACCTGCAAACATTGATCATTTAGAGCCCATACTTGATGACATTTCTCTCTACATTAAGTGAGCTGTGTCTACTCCGGGAACATACCCCAAACTTTTGATCCTAGATTTATCTTAGAAATCCCTTAATACAGCTGCTCTTATGTGAAGGGGTATAGCAAGCTTGCTTCCAGACCATTCTAAACAGAGACCAACTAGGAACAGAGAGAGCATCTCTTTGGATTTGAGGACAGGAACATCAGATGGTCCAATCTAACTCTTGGTTGCAGGCAATAGAAGCAAACCCTGGCTAACTTTATCTAAGCTGGAATGTAGTGGAAGGCTATTGAATAGATCCCAGGATGAATGGGAGGTTCAAGAGAACAAGGTTCAGGAAATGGCTGAAGGTCAAGAGAAAAGGGGCAGCAAGGACTACAGTCAAGGTCATGCCACAGGACATTGTGCATGCCCACTGCTGCCCACGGGATGACACTGTCACCACAAGTGGCTCCTAAACTATCCTTGAATCTTTGCTTCACTCCCTTGATAGTCAATCCCAGAGAGGAGGATGTGACTGGCTGAGCCTGGGTGCTGCACCATACCCTGGATGTTGGAGCCAGGGAGAGGGGATCACCCTTGACACAATGTAGGACCCTGCACCTCCCCATGACTACATGCAAGGGGGCATTCCCTCCAGAGCAGAGATACTGTGGGTGAGTGTCCACCACATTCCCAACCACTTAGGGAAAACAAAAGAGTGTTAAAGTTCTGAGAGCTCTGGCCTTAAATTAACTACCTTGGCAATGCATTCCCTTTATTTCCTGGAATCGAGCCCCGTAAAAGCTTTATGCAGGCTCATAATTTCACTCCCAGATCAATTTGTAACTCATGACCCTGATTCCTGCCATGCGCTTGGCCCTACTCATTGGCCCTGGATTGCTTCTTCTGTTGATTTTAGATTACTGTAGCAATCCCCTGGGCTCAGGGACTGAAATGTTAAGCAGACACCTAAGTTCAGAGCAATCTTTTCACTTTACCTGTCACCTCCTACCTCCACCCTGAAGCACATGGGTCTTATTGGCTTCCTGGAGAAGCTAAAGAGGACAGATATACTTAAGGACTATAGATTTAGAAAGTATTTTTATCTCCCTACTTATAGACAGAACTAAGTTCTCAGAAAAATAGGAACATGGTCTATTTTTTAAGCTCCTCAGACGCAGGAAAACACTATCCGTGATACATAGTAAGACACAAGCTGTGTTTGAAGATTCAGTAGAAAACCGAGAACACTTTATAAAAACAGGGAAGAAGATGCTCACAGGCTGTCTCCAAATCCATTCACGTGCACAGGAGGAAGATGTCCAACGGGTCAAGACGATGGCCAGGGACATATCCACATCTGTGATGGCTCCTTGATGCTTCTCTAGCTTTGAGAAGTTGGCATTCTGAGCAGACAGAGCCCGTGTTATAGGTTGAGGCAGGAAGGGGGTCCTCTCTTACATCTGACAGCGCTGCAGGGGAAAACCCTCAGGATCTGTGTCTGACAGAACAATCTCCTTTTTTTCCTAGTAGTTCATCAGGATCCAGGACAGGACAGAGGAGACAAAATGCTCTGGAAAGGGACACTCTGGGTGAGGTCTAAGGGTACATTCAAACTTACAGCTGTGCCACAGTGAGTGTCACAAAGTCTTAGAGAGCATTTATAAGCCATAAACGACCAGCATGCTATAAGTGCTTGTTAGCTAATTTTCTTTAAAAAAGGAAAAGTTTGGGAATTTTAAACAGAGGCAAAAATCTTTCCAATGCTTCTTGTTTTAATTTTCCTTAACTTTGTCACTTTGTTCACTCTATTTTCAAGGGTCTCGTGTTGTTAGTTTGGCCAGAGGGAGAGCAAAGTGCTCCCTAGGCTGTGCCTCCCTCCACTGTCCCCAACCAGTGTGTAACTGACTGTGCCAATTAGCAGGACCTTGAGAGTCACAGCACCAGTGGCTTCAGCGTTGGCCACTGGCCAACAATAAACAGGTTCTGGCTGGCTGTACCTGAGGTTTTGAAAGCTACTTTGTACCCACCCCTGAGGTGCTATGTGAAGGCTGGACAAGAACAGGCAAGCTTCTGCTGAGTTCTGTGGATGTGTGGGGTGAACCTGCTCTGGGCTTACTCCAAGTTAGGCTCTGAAGCAGGAAACCCGGGGCAAAGGTAAGAAGTCCCAAAGGGAAATGAGCAAATTCTAAAATTCAAAGAGCTCCAATAAGCCACAGGAGCCTGTGTCTCCTCCCAGTCCCTTCCCTCACGGCTGATCACCCTGCTAAAGAAGAAGCTTCTGCCTCATGCTGCAGCAAGAATGCTAACACAGAGGGAGAAAGTGAAATACAGAATTGTCTCACTCTCCCTCAGAAGTGAAGTTTATGTATGTAGCATTTATAAATATTATATAAAACATAAAATATTTTCCTAAATATGATTGACAACGGCCAAAGGTCATGAATGAGGCTTCTGTATGACTCACATTTCTTTCTTTCTGTTTCTTAGCTGTCACACTCATCCATAATAAAAGGCCTTCCAGCCTGTTATTAACTCAGGAACACTAACATTTCTCAGAGGACCTCCCTACCCCAAGGAGTTTTTACTCTATCTCCAAAGAAGATATAACATTCTCAGAGAGTGAGTCAATTTATCAGGTTAGTTGAGGTATAAATTGCTCAGCCATCCATCTTTACATCTCAAATCTGCATAGCTCTGCATAGATTTGCTGTATTACGCCAGGCTGTATATACGAAGACAAGCCTTTGGTCAGAAATTCCCAGGATGGCTTTTACAAACCATGATGGAGGCCCTCATACTTCCATGGCTTTGGTGTATGTTGTTTACTCTTGATCATGACGTTCTAGGGCTCAGAAAGAAGTGAAAAATGACTTAGATTCCAAAATGGAAAGGTAATCTATCAGTTTTGCAAAATCTAGATGCATCATATATTTTAATTTCTCAAGATGCTCCTGAACTCCACCAACGCTCCTTTTGTGCTCAGCTTATGCTCCTTCTGCCTCATTGAGAAGCGAAAGGGGTCTAGGACTGATAACTCTCTCTATTCCTCTACTTTCTACTTCCTAACTTCCCTTCTCACTCACCTCCCTCCTTCCAGCTACAGGAGCGTGTGACCCCCCCTCCAGGCCCTACCGTGGTGTTCCTGATACTGTCCCCACTGTCCTGAAATGTCAAGCCATCAACAGGCCCCATTCTCCTCGCTCTTCAGTTTCTCCCTTGCCACTAGTACCCCCTGTTCCTCTTCTCCTGAAGAAACATGGTCAAGGTCAACACTCTCCATCCTGAAGAACCTCTCAGTTTTCTCTCCTTGCCTTCTTACCCCCAGTTTCCTTGAATGCACTGGCCTCTCTCTCTTCCCCAGTTATTCACAACTCATCTCATTGTCCTTAATACCAGCCTTTTCCCCCAATGGATGTTTACATCTGTTCTCACGGTTTCACATGTTGCTTATAAACTGATAATTCCAAAGATCTATTTTTTGCCCCTGAACTCTTCTGAATTCCAACCCATTTCGAAGTGCATATTGACTGGGTGTACCGGAAGTACCTAAATAAACATGTCTAAATCCAAATTCATCAACTTAAACGTATACCTCCACCCCCACTCCCAGAATGCCTTCTTATCAACCTAAGAGTTAGCTTCAAATATCAGAAATCTATAAGCAAGAAAGGCTACAGTTATTGTAAAGAACCACAAAAATGCAGAGTAATATGAGGGAAATCTGTGACACCTATAAAACAAACAAGCAAAAAAGACGAAGATTAACCTAAAGGATTATTGAACAGAGAAACCCCAAAGGAGTAGAAAAATATATTAAAATAGTGAATTAAAGTGATGTTTTAGAGACAACTGGTAAAGATCAGACTCGTCTAACAATTAAGAAGTCATTAACTGATTGTACTTACTTGGATTTAATTTGCTTAGGCCTACCATTTGCAATTGAAAAGATCAAAAGACATCATTACCTAGACTGTGGTATCATACTGCTGGCAAAGTGGATTTGCCTGTATAGTCTGTCCAACACAGCAGGAAAGCTTGCTTCTAGAAGAAGAGTAAATATGATTTACAGCTTTGCATTCTCACTGATGGTAAGAGCAGACATCACAGTAAGCAAGCCCCAGAAGTACCAGGGGGAAAAGCCAGAAGATGGATGTCAAAAATTTTCACTGATTTCATGTGCTAAACGAAGTTATACACATCACAAATCACAATCACTTTCTACAAGTGACTCTGAGATATAAGAGAACTGGATTCCAATCAGTATTCATCAGTTCCCAGCTCTAATCTGTGTATTATTATTCAGTGACCTTTGGCAAATAGCTTAAATTTTCTGAGATGATTTCCAGATCTAAAAAAAGGACTGTCTCATGCTTAAAAATCACTCAACAAAATCAAGCTCAAACTCAAGAGTGATAGTTAAGTGCTCGAAATTCCCAGTCCTGCCAACTGACTGGTAGAATGTTCAAATATAACGTTACAGTTGCCAAAAAGTGGAATAACGTTAGCTTATATTTCTAGGAAATGTCAGATGAGGCAATTTGGAAGATCCACCTGCTGTGCCTAAGCCTGAATCTAAAACAATAAATGGTCCGTTTTTCTCTGGAAGTTGAGTTCTACTGAATTAATCGTGTTACAAGACGAACGCCTGAAAGTAAATATGATGAATCACTCCTCCTACCATGTTTTCCTCTCCATGGTGCTAGCAGCGGCTCTCTGCTCTCTCTCCAACAGTGCTCTAGCGAGGAGCCAAACGTCTGAAGCAAAGTGTGATCAACAGATGCTCGTTTCCATAATTGGCACTTTTCCAATAGCCAACCCCAAATTTAATTAGCCACTTATCTGAAGCAGAAAAGGATTTCTAAAGCATTCTAGTAATCTGCGCTTGTTCTCCCCACCTGTACATGCCCTAGCCCCATGTGCCTCGCCACCCAGGAGTCTTTGAAGCATGCATATCCAGCACAGGATGTGTGCTGATGCCTACTGTAAGTAAACAATTCTCTAAAAGTGTTCATGAGATTTTTCTACGAGGGAGGAAGAATAATATTCTATTGAATGGAAGACCACATATGGCACATGGGAAGGACACTGGAAATGAAGCCATACAAGTAACTCAATACTAGCAGGTCAGCATGTTACCTGGGTTCAGTCACAACTCTTCCATGGCGACCTGCCTGGCACTAGACTCCATCCAACCTACAGGCAGATCCCAAATGTCCCGGTGGCTGCATTCATTTAATACTGCCTGAAAAATACCCTTACTCCGTCCTTCACTCTGCTGACCTTGTTCTGTGAATTCTGTCATAGCTCCAAATCTCTTGGAACAAAAGGAACTGTCTACACTTAGTTCTCTTGGCAACTATCTGCTCTAAGATTGGGTTTCCAGGAACTCATATGATCACATGACTCCATGATCACCTCAGGGGGTCCTGTTGGCTCAGGGGTCCCATGTCAAGCTAAACAGAAGATAGGTGTGCCCATGAGGCAATGGCAGATGGTGTGGGAGGTTAGGCAGAGCACTGCCTGCTGGGGCTGGCTGTAGTCCTCTTGGCTGCCCAGCATCCTTTGCCCTGTCTGCTGAGAGCAAAACTCCTCCTGGTGGTGGTGAACCCATCCATGTGGTTCAGTCAGCTGACCCTCTCCCCCCACCCGCCCAGTACACCCCTGTTCCTCCAGGATCACAGTGATTGGGAGAAAGTTGGACCTGTGAGCCACACCAAGCCAGACACCTCTCTGAAATGTGGGTTTTCAGAAAAGGCTTTCTCTTGAGTCAGCTTAAAGAATGTGAGTCTTGCTCACCGCTTGGAGAGAATCTGTCTACCAGGTGGAGGCCCTCCCATTCCACACCCTTCGAGCCCTGGATCCAGCCCTGCCTGGAGCCAAGCAAGATTAGCAAGATTTCACTTCCGTGAGCTAATCTAATCAAGTCCCTCTTGCTTAAGCTTCACAGGATGTGGTTCTTTCCCTGGAAGCTAATGAACACCTAAACTCATCCCCTTCTCAGCTGCTACTTAACTTATTTAGATGATTATCTTCCTTTCTTTCGTGGCCTTTGCCTAAAATTCTCCGTATTCTCCCCTCCAGCCCTTTAAACTCAGGTCAAAATCTAACTCTTAAAGGGACCTTGCCTGTATCGCCCATAGCTTCCAAAGACTTAGAGTCTTCATTGTATGCGTGTGTGGATAGCTTCCATCCCATAATCATATCCTAAGTGCTATTCCACAAGACCTATTCTTGCTGTAACACTGCTTTTTTACCAAGAAGTTTTAATTATTGGGGAAAATAAGAAGGATTCTTATTTTAAATGTCCTACCTATTAAAAAATGGGCTCCCATGGGGCGCCTGGGTGGCTCAGTTGGTTAAGTGTCTGACTTTGGCTCAGGTCATGATCTTATGGCTCATGAGTTCAAGCCCAGCGTCGGGCTCTATGCTGACAGCTCAGAGCCTGGAGCCTGCTTTAGATTCTGTGTCTCTCTCTCCTTCTCTCTCTCTGCCCCTCCCCCACTAGTGCTCTATCTCTCTCTCTCTCTCTCTCAAAACTAAATGAACTTAAAAACAAAATAAAAATGGGCTCCCATGGGAAAATACAGTGTGCATGTATGTGTCTTTTAATAAATGCTAATATTTGAAAGCTTATTATATGCCAGGAAATGTGCTGAGTACCTTACACACAGTTTTTCATTAATTCTTACAACCTTACGTGCCAGGTACTTTTATCACCCATTTGAAAGAAGTGGTATTAAGGCTTCAAGAGGTTAAATAATCTGCTCAAGGTCACACAGCTGGTATGCTGAAGCAGCTGTACAGACTGAATTCAAAGGCCCTTCTTACCATCCCTTACCCCCACCCACACACTAGGGACCAGGCATTTACCCTCTTGGAAATGCCCCACTGAGGCTTCCTTTGCAGTTGCTCTGCACACGTGACTCAGAACCAGCAGGTCACTGTTTCCTCTGGGTTAATGCACACCTCTTTCACTCCGACTTACCCAGCACTGGACTCCCTCCAGCCTCCAGCCCGGATCCCAGTGGCTGCCTTCATCTAATACTGACTGAGCAGCATTAAATGTTTCATTTTATTAATAGTAGTAATATCCATTTTTAGACTTCAATGAAATACCATTGGTTATTTTGCTTCCTGGCCCACAGCAATTCTAAAGGAATAAAAACTTAGAAGAGACTGTGAGGGGGAAGCTGACCCCAGGAGATGGTGACAGATGACTGGTAGAGTTAGAAGGAGCCTGGAAAACAAAGGAAGACACAGGCACTCTAGATGTGCCCAGAGTCTGCCCTTGCCATGGCTCTTCATTGGCTGAGGCACAGACAGCCCTCAGCGTAAGGAGCTCTCCTTCTGTGGACCCATCACCATGAGGTGGGGGCACCGTAGGCAGCACAAAGCCCTGTGGAGTCGGCAGATATAAATCTACTAAAAAGCTTACATAGATTAAGCACGTGTACTTTTAACAAATATGCAATCATCCAGCTGTCTTTACAAATATGTAAATTCATCTTGGCTCTTCCGTAGGCCATGGCAGTGAGGCCAGGAATCACCTCTAATAAAGCTAACTTCATCATGTGTCACATTAGTTCTTGACAGCCAAATGTCTTTATTACATAGATGATGAATTCTATTTCTTTCTGTGATGAATGAGTCGCACATCCTTATTTTAAGCACAAGTCCAATTTGTAACTGTTTTGTTTTGAATATCATTCCAGAGAAATCATTCTCTGAAATGTAAATATTTTTACTCAAAGAAGGGCATCTCAGGCCCTTCCTCAGCACCCCATACTTTTATTTACCTGCAAATCCAAGTAGACTAGAATAGGAATGAGAAAAGCAGGGAGACCATCTTAGAAATAGGTACACGGAGTGGAGCAGGCGATGAAAAATGAAAGTGCAAGAGAGAGAAAATCTATATCAAAAGTAAGCATACCAAAAGAATCAGCTAAAAATTAAAAATTTCTATCTTGGGAAAAAAAGAAATCTACCCCGACATACCCGCTCCACCAACCCCACCTCTACTCCACAGGTGTGACAGAGAGATTTGGATGCGTGTATATCAAACTTTGCAGAACTCTAGTAGCCAGCCTCCAAGGTGACCCTGAGAAGTCTGGTCTGGTGTCGTCCCCTTCCACAGTGAATAGGCCTGCCTTGTGTAACCAATAGGACCTCGTATGAAATGTGACTTCCGAGGTTAGATCATAAAAGACATTGAGGCTTCCACACGGATCTGAGGGAGGCCGGTTGTCATGTGTAAAGACACACAAGCAGCCCTATGGAGAAGTCCACATGGTGAAGAACTGAAGCTTCCTGCCAACATCCAGCACCAACTTACCAATCATGACAATGAGCCACTTTGGAAGTGTATTGTCCGGCCCCAGACAAGCCTACAGATGTCTTCGGCCATGGCCAACACCTTGACTACAACCTCACGAAAGGCCCTGAAAGACCCCAGAACGACCAGAACTAAGCTTGTCCCAAATTCTTGGCCCACAGATAATGAGATAATAAATGTTTATCATTGTTTCAAGCCCTTGGATTTTAGGGTACTTTGTTATGTAGCAATAGATAACCAGGGCAAGAACTACTTAACTCTGTACTATATACTCACATAACTTTGATTTAAAAAAATTTTTTTTAACATTTATTCATTTTTTTTGAGACAGAGAGAGAGCATGAATGGGGGAGGGTCAGAGAGAGAGGGAGACACAGAATCTGAAAC
This sequence comes from Puma concolor, assembly GCF_028749965.1. Classification (NCBI taxonomy): domain Eukaryota; kingdom Metazoa; phylum Chordata; class Mammalia; order Carnivora; family Felidae; genus Puma; species Puma concolor. The sequence continues at coordinate 50,810,451 of NC_141672.1, forward strand.
AGGCTCCAGGCTCTGAGCTGTCAGCAAAGAGCCCGACGCGGGGCTCGAACTCACGGACCGCAAGATCATGACCTGAGCCGAAGTCGGACGCCCAACCGACTGAGCCACCCAGGCGCCCCGCATAACTTTGATTTTAAAAATCCAAATCTGTTGTATGATAATATTTTCTGGAATCCTCAACCAATATCAAAATTGAAGTTCATGGACAAAATGATGGGTTGTAGATTCAGCTGGTGTATACAAGAACCAAAGCTATTTAGGCCTGGAACATCAGTACTTAAATCTCAAGAAAACAATAAAGTAAGGACACTTTCATTCAATCCTTAGTTCTATATTTAATGTTTGGTTTAGCTTCAGCCTAGCCAAGAATGCATCTGTAAGAGGGAGTATGAGTATTGGGTGGGTGGAGGGAGCGGTGGAGGGTAGGACATGTCCATACCTATATGTCCCTGATTGGAGGGAAAAAATCAGGGTTTAAAAGTATTAAGGGAATATGTTCACTAAATTAAAACATAGGTAGAAAACTTAACCTGAAGTCCGTCTGCTAATAGAACCACAGTTCATATTGTTTACTTCCTTCCCATCTTTTTGCCTACCCTGGCTTTCTTGCTTTGTACAGCACCAGGGGTCCTAGACTATGAGAAAGGATAAATCAGTGTTCAACCCTAACCTTAGCAGTCCGTGCAAAAGCTTTGCTTGACTACAGTTTTTCTTTTAAGATTCATTCTCAAAGGTACAGAAATGAGTTCTCGAAATGTATGTGTGTATGAATATGTATAAGGTGCACTTTAAATTTTTTTTTTTTTTTTCAACGTTTTTTTTATTTTATTTTTGGGACAGAGAGAGACAGAGCATGAACGGGCGAGGGGCAGAGAGAGAGGGAGACACAGAATCGGAAACAGGCTCCAGGCTCTGAGCCATCAGCCCAGAGCCCGACGCGGGGCTCGAACTCACAGACCATGAGATCGTGACCTGGTTGAAGTCGGACGCTTAACCGACTGCGCCACCCAGGCGCCCCAAGGTGCACTTTAATAAAATACTTAACAAGCATTTTCGGTACTTCCTGTGTACCCCACACCAGGGCAGCTGTTTCCGGGAATCCTGAAGAGGACAGTTTCTGCCCTCAGAGTCTAAATCTTACTTTATACCACTACACAGCTAATATCAGAACTCACTTGTTTCATTGTGAGCAAGTGGCCGTGTTGTTCTAATCGTGTGCTATAGTGAATAATTTTCCAAAAATGTAGATTCTCCATTATTCTATAATGCATAGAGATCTTGAATAGGATCTCTGTGTGTATATATTTAAAAATCCTGATTTCTAGCTTTCACCTTACTGCTGGAGGCAGGAAATACCAAGCTGGTTTAAATATAATCAGGTCAGATGCTTCTGTCTTCAGTTACTAATGAGAAACACTCTCTTAGTTGAGGGCCTACTTTGTGCCTTTCATTTTACATAGATTATCTTTCTTCTTTACCACAGCCTCAGAAGATAATATTAACCCCATTTTACAGATAGGGAAAATATGGTTCGAAAGGTTAAATAACTTCAGGGGCACCTGGCTGGCTCAGTCAGTAGAGAATGTGACTCTTGATCTCAGGGTCATGAGTTCAAGCCCCACATTGGCTGTAGAGCTTACTTAAAATATATATATGTATATATACTCATATATTTAATATATAATAAATTTAATATATAATAAAATATATTATATATTAATTATAATTAATTTATAATCACAATGTTTATAATTACATTATAATTAATGTATATTAATATATTTTCTTATATACTAAATTTATTATATATTTAATATGTATTTAAATATTAAACATTAAATATATATATATATATTTGGAGGCATTAAATAACTTTCCTGAAATCAGCAGCCTGTAAATCCTAAAGCCTGGATTGGAAGCTCTCATGGCTTCTCATAGCACCACCTGACCTATTAAACAGGGCTTTTATTTTCTATCTTATCCCTAGGCCTCCTATTATTTGCACCAACATAGCTTTTTTTTTTTTAAGTTTATTTATTTATATTGAGAGAGAGTGGGGGGGGGAGGGGCAGAGAGAGAGGGAGAGAGAGAGAATCCCAAGCAGGTTCCACACTGTCAGTGCAGAACCTGATTCAGGACTGGAACTCACAAACCATGAGATCATGACCTGACCCATAGTCCAATGCTTAACCCGTGCAGGCGCCCCTGCACCAACATAGATTTACAGGTCTTTGTCATCCCACAAGAAAACTGAAATATCACATGAGGAGCCATGAGTTGAGGTCTGTTGGGGATATAGAGGGTTGGGGATACAGAGGAGATGGACGGTCATGAGCACCGTACTGCAGCCTTTTCCACACAGATGCGAGTGGAAGCCAAACATCTTGCCCAGAACTTTACCGATTAAAAATTCATAAGTTCTTGAAATAAAAATGGAAAGGTTTTACTGACTTAAAATATTCACAAACAGAGCAGATAGAGTAACTTAATTTTATTACTTAATCTCTTTCATCTTATCTGGTTGCTTATTTTCTGGGCCAACAATTTCTATCTGTTTACCATTAGGAACTATTCATTCCTTGGTGTTCAGTACCTTACCCTTCCTTCCTTGTGGCTGGAATGAGGGGCTTAAATATTCCCACTCTGAAATAGGGCCATTAACTCTTCAGATGCCACTGAGAGCTACAGAGCACCCATGGGCCAGACAGTCTTCTTGGAGATTTGAGGTGCTTTCTTTCTTTTTTTTTTTTTTTTAATTTTTTTTTTAATGTTTAATTATTTTTGAGGAAGAGACAGGGTGTGAGACGGGAGGGACAGAGAGAGAGAGAGAGAGACAGACTCTGAACCAGGCTCCAGGCTTTGAGGTATCAAGCACAGAGCCCGACACGGGGCTCGAGTCCACAAACCATGAGATCATGACCTGAGCTGAAGTCCGACACTTAACTGACTGAGCCACCCAGGCACTCTGAGGTGCTTTATTTCTTGAAAGCAACTTCCTGTCTGGCAGATATTGAGATAAGGGTTCGAGCTTGGTGTCCTTCCTTCACACAAAACTTCTCCAGTCAGTGACTTGTTTCATCAGTGGTTTTTGAGCACCTCCTAATCACTAGGCTAGCACTTCTCGGTGTAGCTAGTCATTGGCTGCTACTCTCCTGGTTTGGCTGTAGGTCCAGGGAGTAAATGAAGACGGTAACTAATGCTTGTCTTGATAGCTAACGCTCGTACAGTGCTCAAGGTGGGCCAGTCACCGTTCAAAGTGCTTTACTTATGTTAACCCATTTAACCCAACCCCAACCCTCCTTTTACAGATGAAGAAACTGAGGCACAGAGAGATTAAGAAGCTTGTCCAAGTTCACACAGCTTTTAGAGCCAAGATCTGAACCCAGGCAGCTGGGCTCCAAGGCTACATCCTTGAACACTGTGCTACATTGGCTCTCACATGATTAGGTTAGTGGTAGGCCAGGAGTGTTGTTTTTCAAAAAGCAGACGTCTTCCCCAAATTCCTGCCTATTGTGGCAAAAATCACTTGGGTAACTACATTATATACCTCTCCTAGTCCTGAGCAGACAAATGGTTAAAATGAGCTGCTTTGTATTCTGTAATTCTGAGCAGTTCTGTATGTTGAGTGCCTCCATTACTTAGCTGACTCTGCCATTCAGGAGAATCACACGAAGCTGAAGTGGCAATAATTCAAAATTGACAAGCTTGGAGAGACTTGAAAAGTCAGGCCTGTTATTAGCATTAAATGGAATCAAGTATTTAGTAGACTTAGTAGAAAGTATTACAAGAATAAATCTCAATAAATCAGCAGATTCCAGGAATATTTGGGGACTAAGAATTTTTAAAGTATTCTATATATAAGAAGTGAATGGCTATTCCTGGAAATGAATCCCTTAAGTTGACAGAATAGTTTTAGGTTTCTTAAAATGTTTATTTTTAGAAAGGCTCAACTAGAGTAAAAATCATTTAGACCTTAAAAAGACTTTTCAACACTACGTAGTTCTAAAGATACAACACAGACTCGTTATACACTGAGAAAAATAAATAAATATTAGCTTTCTAATTATCATATAATGAAAGAAGTGTTAACACTGTTATATAAAAGTAAAAAATAATTGCAATTGTGTATCAGCTCAATATGATCCTTATGAAATATTTTTAAGTCTTGATATAAGTAAATTTTATGAATTCCTACCTGTGAGGAATTGGTAGATAGAACTGGTGTCTGCTAGACTGAGACTAGGATATTACAAGGCTATTTTGATGAAATAAGCATTAAAAATAGTGTACATTCCTTTCTTGTTCAATTCAATGTGTCAATGACCCCTCAAGAATGGGGAACACCCAAGGCTTCTCTAATTTGAAGATGTCACGTAAAATTGGCATTTCCTTCATCTCTTAGAAACCGCCCAAACAAAAACAAAGGAAACAAGAGACAGGAATAAAAATCTCATCGTCAATAAAAAATGTAGAAGAGGTGAGGCTCCTAACCACAAAATAGGTTGAAGGGATACCAAAAGCAATGGAGTTTAAGCAAAGGCAATTGAACGGAACTGAGGGAGGGCACCCAAGGCTTCACATCTCATGAGATGCATATACTGAGGTGAAAAATGAAGTGTTTGTAAAGCACTGTCGGTAAAACAATGAGGATGAGGTGGTATTATAAGTTGAACTGTGTCCCCTCGAAAGATGTGTTGAAGTCCTAACCCCTCTGACTGTGACCTTGTTTGGAAATAGTGTTTGCAGATGGACTCAACATAACATGAGGTCATCCTGGATTGAGGTGGGCCCTAATCAAATGACTAGAGTCTTTTATAAGAAGATAGAAATGTGGACAGGGTGATACAGAGAGGAGAACACCATGTGAAGATGAGAGACTGAAGTGATGCATTTACCAGACAAGAAACACCAGGAGCTAGGATGGAGGCGTGGAACAGATTCTCCCTCAGAGCCTCTAAAGAAACCAATACCTTGAGTTTGCACTGCTGGCCTCCAGAGCTATGAGAGAATATATTTCTGTTTGAAGTCACCTAGTCTGTGGTACTTTATTCTGGCAGTCCTAGCTATCTAGAATGGGTCTCCCTGGTTTTGAATAGCAGAGAAGGTGGGACTACACTGGAATCCCACAAATAAGCCATATTCACAGGAAGTCATATGTTCATGAGGAGAAAAAAGAGACTACCTTGAAAAGCTCTGTAGCTGCTTCTGTTCATTGGCTGAGGAGAAAAGGCTAAAATGTCTCACGTGCAAAATCCTGGGCCAAAAAGAAAAATTTGGGGGAGCCTGGGTGGCTCAGTTGGTTAAATGTCTGACTCTTGATTTCAGCTCAGGTCATGGTCTCACGGTTCATGAGTTCAAGCCCCGAATCAGGCTCACTGCTGTAAACATAGAGCCCACTTCAGAAGCTCTGTCCCTCTCTCTCTGTGTCCCTCCCTCCACTCATGCTCTCTCTCTCTCAAAACATGAGTAAACATTTATATAAAAAAACAAAAAACTTTCCTGGAATAAAAGGCAACTTGAATTTACAGACTGAAATGGCCCACCCTATCCCACAAAAATCTTGACTTGGAATGGTTGTAGAAGATTTACTTGACTTTGAAGATAAAAGGTCATTTTTTTAAATTTGTCTTTTATTTTTTTTAATGTTTATTTACTTATTAGAGAGAGAGAGAGGCAGAGAGAGAAGGAAACAGAGAATTCCAATCAGGTTCTGCACTGTCAACACAGAGCCCGAAGAAGGGCTTGAACTAACGAATCGTGAGATCATGACCTGAGCGGAAATCAGTAATCAGACACTTAACCGACTGAGTCACCCAGGAGCCCCTAAAAGGTTACTTTAAAATAGAGATGCTTTCATTAGCCAAGGTGGAAGGAGTGGGGGGAGGGAAGAATCAAGTCACTTATAAAGGTGAAAAATCAGATTAGCCTCAGATTTCCCCATGATGACATTCACTGTTAGGATAGCAGTATCTCCCAGAAAGAAAATATGTACTCCAAACTGTCATTCACTTCTAAAGGCAATCAACAATTTTGAACATGCAAACACTCAGGGAATATTGTTCCCATGAGGTCCATCTGAAGAAACTCTCAAAGGACAAATTTCAGTCAACCAAGACATAAGTGGAAAACCTACAGCAAAGAGCTGCCCGTGAGCACTGAATCTATTTAATAGTTGTACTTGAACTAAAACAAAATGGAGAATTGCAGTTACAGAACCGAGTTCTAATGCTGTGAACTCTGACAAAGTGGAAACTGAATAAGAAAGTTGAGAGGGGAATGGGGAAACGGTAGGAAGTAGTTAAAGAGTACTGATTTCTCTATTTTTTTAATACCTGGGGCTAAAAGTTTTCTTTACACCGAGAAATCAATTAATGAGTATATAAGCATAATTAACAGTTACCAAAAAATACAACACAATCTTTTTTTATAATAATAGGATATAGGTAATAGATACTATAGTTAAAATTAGGTGATAAAAGAACGGGAAGGGAGATAAAGAGAAAATAAATTAATGTCATCATTTTTGCTAGTAGAGAATTAATAGACATCATCTAAAGAAATGGAAGATTAAGAATAGTATCAACTAGGGGCACCTGGGTGGCTGTCGGTCAAGTCTCAAACTTCAGCTCAGGTCATGATGTCACAGTTCGTGGGTTCAAGCCCCATGTTGTCCTGTGCTGACAGTGTGGAGCCTGCTTGGGATTTTCTCTCTCCCTTTCTCTCTGCCCCTCCCCCACTCACGCTTTTTCTCTGTCTCTCAAAATAGACTTTAAAAAAAAAAAAAAAAGAATAGTATCACCTATCCTGGCTGCTCCTGTGGAAGCATGGAGGGCGAATGCATGTCGGTGCTCTCCAGCTTTGTGGCTTTGTGCTCCGATCTCTCACTTTCCAGCAACTCCACATGGACTAGGACACGGAAGGATTTCTTCTTGAAAGGTTTCACTTCTTGAAGTGAAAGGTACAAAGATGCAGAGATGTCTACAGCCTTCAGATGTTTACTTGAAGAGATTCTTCAACAGCAGTTTAATGTAGGGGTTCCTTATCTGCTTAAAGATTCACAAATTCTCTGTAATCAAACTGGTATCTTTGATTTAAGTAACTAGAAAAAAGTTGCAGTAATCTGGCTAGGATGTGCCCAAGGGAGAGACACACAAATAGGACATGTCACAGGAACTATCTGAAATAGGTGATTGCTGGGCTGCCAGGGTGGCTCAGTCGGTAAAGCAGCCAACTTCAGCTCAGGTCATGATCTCACAGTTTGTGAGTTTGAGCCCTGTATTGGGATCTGTGCTGGCAACTCAGAGCCTGGAGCCTGCTTTGGATTCTGTGTCTCCCTTTCTCTCTGTCTCTCTCTCTCAAAAATAAATAAACATTGAAATAGGTGATTGCTGTTACAAGTGATCCAATAAATGCTCTCTGGTAAAATTCGATTCTTGACACAAGGGACACTTAAAAATGGAAAGCCTTGAAGAACTTGTATTCTCTTTTTTTGTTGTTTTAAAAGTAATCTCTGGGGACACCTTGGTGGCTCAGTCGGTTAAGTGTCCGATTCTTGACTTCAGTTCAGGTCATGATCTCAGGGTTCGTGAGTTTGAGCCCCAAATCAGGCTCTGTGCTGACAACACGGAACCTGCTTGGGATTCTACCTCCCTCTCTCTCTGCTCCTCCCCTGCTGTCTCTCTATCTCTTTCTCAAAATCAATGACAATAAACTTAAAAAAAAAAAAAAAAGTAAAAGTAATCTTTACACCCGATGTGGGGCTCAAATTCATGGCCCGGAGATCAAGAGTCACATGCTCTACTAACTGAGCCTGCCAGGAGCCCCAGAACTTGTATTCTCTTGATAAGTTTCTGTGTTATCATATGTAGGATGTTTCATTCCTACTGTTCTTCAACAATTTTGAGAGATCTGAAAGTTTGGAATGATAGAACACCATATTCATTTTGATATTTCTTGCAAGATTTATAATGGTGTCTGATGGAACAGAATTTATTTATTTATTTATTTTTCCACAGCATCAGCAGCTAACAGAATTTGGATGTATTTAGAAGTATTTCTATTGATAAGAGAATAAAACTCACTTCCAAAAAAAAAAAAAGAAAGAAAGAAAGAAAAGAACAGAAAAGAATAGTATCGAATATTCTTTTTAAACTTTGTTTATGAGGCGCCTTGGTGACTCAGTCAGTTAAGTGTCCGACTTCAGCTCAGGTCATAATCTCACAATTCGTGAGTTCAAGCCCTGCATCAAGGTCTGTGCTGACAGCTCAGAGCCTGGAGCCTGCTTCGGATTCTGTGTCTCCCTGTCTCTCTGCCCCTCCCCCACTCATAGTCTGTCTCTCTCCCTCTCAAAAATAAATAAACATTGAAAGTAATTTTTTTAAGTTTATTTATTTTAAGTAATCTCTACACCCAATGTGGGGTTCAAACTAACGACCCCAAGATCAAGAGTCACATGTGCTTTTGACTGAGCCAGCCAGTCAAAGTCAACTACCCTTAATAGACAACTCTTGGATCAAAGATGAGAATATCTAAACTATAGCAGCAATGAAGCACTACAAGATTTTAGGGGTAAAACTAAAACAATAGTTCCAGAGAATCTCATAGCCTTAGATAATACTTATGTCCACATAAAAAGGAAAGAAAAAAACTTTAAGTTCTAATAACTCAAATGGTTAGGTTTATTTATTCTTGTTTGTTTCTTTTCTAAGGAAAATAAAATAAAGCAATAAAGATAAAGGCAGAGACTAATTAATTAAAAAACAGAGAAAATCGGGGTGCCTGGGTGGCTTGGTCGGTTAAGCGTCCGACTTCGGCTCAGGTCATGATCTCACGGTCCGTGGGTTCGAGCCCCACGTCGGGCTCTGTGCTGACAGCTCAGAGCCTGGAGCCTGTTTCGGATTCTGTGTCTCCCTCTCTCTCTGCCCCTCCCCTGTTCATGCTCTGTCTCTCTCTGTCTCAAAAATAAATAAACGTTAAAAAAAAATTTAAAAAAAAAAACAGAAAAATAGAAATAAATCCCAAGAGCTGGTGCTTTAAAAACAAAAAGGCAAATAAAATCTTATCTAGCAAATCAAGGAGAAAAAAAGACAAATCCTGAGTATAGATAATAAATGAAACATAAGGAAAAATAGTCAGACACAGAAAAAATTAAAACATTCATGAAAGTTGACTTTTATCAATCTTTCAAAGAAATTTGAAAAAGCTTAATAATACAAATATTTATCTAAGGAAGTGTAATTTAATGAAACTTCCCCAAAAGAGACAAAATCTAAGCAGGTCAACTATAGAGAAGAAACAGAAAAAGTGGTCCCATAGCTCTCCCACACCAAAAGAACATGACCCAGATAATTTCACTGGGAGACTTCAGCTAAACCAATGGCTCTCAACTTTGGCCGTACATCGCAATCACCTCAGAATCTTTGGAAACATCTAGGAGTCCAGACTGTGCCCCCAACCAATTAAATTGGCATCTCTGGGAGGTAGTGGTAGATTTTAAGCTCCCCAGGTGATTCCAATATGCAGCCAAGGTTGAGAACTACAATGTTAAATTGTTCAAGACATTTGCGATGTTATTTAAACTGTTCCTTTGTGTAGGGGAGCCTGGGTGGCTCAGTTGGTTAAGCAGCCAACTTCAGCTCAGGTCATGATCTCACAGTTTGTGGGTTCGGGCCCTGTGTAGGGCTCTGTGCTGACAGTGCGCAGAGCCTGGAGCCTGCTTTGGATGTTGTGTCTCCCTCTCTCTCTGCCCCTCCCCAACTCGTGTCTCTCTCAAAAAATAAACATTAAAAAATATATTTAAAAGATAATAAACTGCTCTTTTGTGTAGAAAATAAAGGAAATTATTAATAATCTACAAAATAAATTTTTACTTTGTAATATTATTAACGGTATTGCTTTGTATGTTAACTTATAAAATTTTTTTAATGTATTGGGCTCTGTGCTGACAGCTCAGAGCCTGAAGCCTGCTTCAGATTCTGCATCTCCTTCTCTCTCTGCCCCTTCCCCACTCACACACGCTGTCTCTCTCTCAAAAATAAATAAATATTAAATTTTTAAAAATTTTTATTTGTTTGGGGGCGCAGTCGGTTAAGCGTCCGACTTCATCCAGGTCACGATCTCGCGGTCCGTGAGTTCGAGCCCCGCGTCAGGCTCTGGGCTGATGGCTGGGAGCCTGGAGCCTGTTTCCCATTCTGTGTCTCCCTCTCTCTCTGCCCCTCCCCCGTTCATGCTCTGTCTCTCTCTGTCCCAAAAATAAATAAACGTTGAAAAAAATTTTTGTTAATTTTTATTTGTTTTTAAGAAAGAGAGAGTGTGCGCTAGTGGGGAAAGGGCAGAGAGAGAGGGAGACACAGAATCCGATGCAGGCTCCAGGCTCTGAGCTGTCAGCCCAGAGCCTGACGTGAGGCTCAGACTCACAAACCTCGAGATCATAACCTGACTGGAAGTCAGATGCTTAGCCGACTGAGTCATAAGGCATATGTTAACTTATAATAGTTACAATTAAATATACTTAATAATTATAATAATGTTATTAATAGTGTTACTTTGTAACAATATCAATGACTACACCGCTGACACCAATATGATAAAGACAGCACCAAAAAATAAAACTACAGACCAATAGCACTAATGATTATTAATGCCAAAAAGCCTATATTGACTGTCAGCAAACAGAATCCAACAGCATGTTAAAATAATAATACACCAAGTAGGTTTCCTTCTAGGAACAGTGGTTTACTTTAATGTTGGAAAATCTATTAATGTAATTCACCATAATAGATCTAGAAAGAAAAATCATATATTTAGTTATCTCTGTAGATGCTATTAAAGGATTTGATAAAAATACAATATCACCTTTTGATTAAAAACTCTCACTAAGAGGTGCCTGGGTGGCTCAGTTGGTTAAACGTCCGACTCTTCATTTCAGGTTAGGTCATGATCTCATGGTTACATGGGATCTAGCCCTGCATCAGTCTCTGTGGGGAGCCTGCTTGAGATTCTCTCTCCCTTTCTCTCTGCCCCTCCCCTGCTCATGCTCTCTTTCTCTCTCAAAGTAAATAAACATTAAAAAAAAAAACAAAAAACCTCTCACCCCATCAATAGATGGATACTTCCTGAATATAACACAAATGATCTCTCACCCAAACCCAAAGCTGCATATTGGGGACATGCTGTCTCTTCTCCCCACTCAGGATCTTTATTCTTGCCATGCTCTCATTAAACACTTTGTTCCCAGATCTTCCCAAGGCTGGTCCCTTGTCTATGTTTGGGTCTCAGTTCAAATAGTACCTCCTCTGAAAGACTCTCGTGACCATTCAGTGGAAGCATTTCACTCTTCCAAAATAGCCATTTGTTCATTTCCTTATTCACCGTCTTCCTCATTAGATTATAAACTCTAGATAAGCGGGATCTGGCCTGCTTTGGCACTCAATAGAGGAGGGCAAAAGAGAGAGAGAGAGGGAAAAAAAAATTCCTTCTGGGATACTATATCCAAAGCATAGTCTACAGTGAGCAACACAAAGGCCTATTTATGAAAAATAAAATACCTGTGGTGGGTGAGTTGTTTTTTTTTTAATTTAAAATCAGATAATGCAATATCTGCAACTTAAAGCATTTCTTTATTATGCATTAACTCTCCATCACTCAAGGGTGCCTTCTTTGACCAGTCCACCTGCTTTGAAGCATATGATTTTCACCAGCTACTTTTCTTCTTCTTGGAAGTAGACATGACAGGAGTTTTAATTTGATTTAGGAAAGAGTCTGCCTTACTCATACCATTTTCATCTGGTTTCTCTTTTCCACCCTCCATAGCCTTCCAGACCCAGTCAGTGGATACCTCGACTATCCCAACTGACTGACCTTTCTCTGTTTACTGACCTTGGTGGTCAGTATGTGCCAAACTGAAACAAAACTTTGGAGGGGAAACAAACTGGAATGGTCCTGGCTTAACTTGGCCTTTTCTGGGACAAAGATGTCCATACACTGGACCTATAACTGGAAAGAGGACAGCTAGCTGGTGAAATGTGTGTTGACACCAATATTATTGATGTACCAGGTCTTCTAGAAGCTGACATAACTGTAACTTTTCTCAATCTTTAAAAAAAAAAAAAATTGCTAAGGCTGATTTTGTTTCAAGATTATAAGAGATGCCAAAAATCTTGAATCCTGGGTAGTGCTTGCCTCTGGCTCCATACCCAATACCCCTCAGCACTGGACTAGACGGCTTCTATAGCTTCCTTTGACTCCTAAGTTCTGACTCTATGAGCTTTATGAATTCTTTGGTGTTGTTTTTTAGGGCTTTTGATCATCTTTAAAGAGAAAAATATGCCTATCAAATTAGCATAATAATATTCAGTACTGGAAAAAAATGCAGAGAGGTTGGCACTCCCATACTACTGCGGGGCATACATTGGTTTAATACTCTTTGAAAGCAATTTGGTATTGTCAGTGGTCTTTTTCTTTTAAGTTAATATTCTAACAGAAAATAATGACATCATAATCTTGAAAGTGGAACATCTAGTACAATCACAAATTGCTTTGAAGACTTTATGACATGGGGAAATACATTTTCATGCTAAGAGAAAATTGAAAGAGAATAGTCATATCTAAGCTAGTAGTTGGGTCGAGGAATTACAAACTATTCTCCTCTCCCCTCCCAGTTGTGTTTCCATTTTCCAGATTTTTCATACAGAACATGGCTCACTTTCATAATTTTAAAACCTTAATGAAAGACTACAGAAGGTAAAATTCCAAGAGGAAAGCTTTAAAAGAATGAAGAAAATTAAGAAAAAAATTCAAGTGGGTGACTTTGAATAAGCTAAATAAGCCAGGATCTCTTATGAGCAGGTTGAGCTTGATCAAGAGCCAATGTTGGTGATAAGATAGGCTATTGAAAGAGAAGGAGTTTGGTGAGGCTATGACTTGGATTGAGAAATAATCAAACAGGGGAGCCTGGCTCAACTGGTTAGGAATCCAACTCTTGGTTTCAGCTCGGATCATGATCTCATGGTTTGTGAGTTTAAGCCCCACGTCGGGCTCTGCACTGCTTGGCATTCTTTCTCCACGCCCCCCCCCACCCCTCCCCAGCTGTGTGCACGCTCTCTCTCTTTCAAACTAAATAAATAAATAAACTTTGGGGGAAAAAAAAAAAGAAAGAATCAAACATAATATGGCACAAACCCAAGAAGAATAGTTTAGAGAGTCCTAGGAGTCAAGGCCAATAGGAAGTAAAAAACGAAACATTGAACAGAATATATGAACATAGTGATCCCCTAAATAACAAGTGGAATGGGAAGACTAATGTAAAAATTCTGTGTAGGCAATAGTATGTATATTTGGGACAATCAATAGACCACAAAATATATACAGTGGAGTTTAAGCACTAGGTTATAAACAATTGGAAATTAATATTTAGAGCATAATTGTTGCTAGTTTTGCCTCTAATTAGATTTTATATGATAATACCACTTCTGTGGTTGGTGAGCGTGAGAAGGGATTGAACATCATGTTTCGTACTCGCTTTCACTCTGTGGGAGCTGAGTATAGTCAGGAGACCAATAGTGAGCACAAGCAATAACATTCCTAGAAAGTATAATTTCCAAATGTGACAAAGGAACATTGTCAACTTGGTAAGTGTCTAGGAAGGAACTTACCTCTGGGATTTTAGATTCAGACATTTTCCCTCTGTACTTCTTCTCACCAATTTAAAATTTGTATTTCAGTTACAAAAACCTATAAGTTGAGTACCTTTACGAAAATATGACAGTACTTGTAAGAGCTGTTTAGAAACTACAAATCAAAGTAACAGAGAAAGGTCTGGCTTTAGACGACTGGATGTAACCGGAGACAAAGCTAAACCAAAATAAATATCTCATTAGCTGAACACACCAACATATTTCCTTATAGTCAGTACAGTGTCCTACAACATGCTAAGTGAATGATTCTTGCCTAATCTCACTGGTTGATCCATTGGGTTTTTCTCTCCATCCTCTAATTACGAGCATCCCTTTGGATCAGCTTTGCTCCCCTGTCCTAGTCTTTCTCCTGGGGACAACTTATCCACGTTCTGTCAGTGCACTGAACCAATATGGATGGAGCATCAACGATGAGCCAGGAACTGTACAAGACACCAGGACACTCCAAGACCACATTGTCCATGAGCCAGAGGAAAACACTTGAGCAAGAATTATATAATTTGATGAGCAGTTAGTGAAAATTACAATGGGAGAAAAAAGAAGGGTGTGACTGATATCTATGAAGTCTCAAAGGAGGAGATATTAGTAAAAGATGGCCAAAATGTTCAAAGATGGACATGACGATTTCAGCCTAAGGGAATAATAAGCGGAAAGGCATGGAATTATGACACAGCACAGCACTTCTGGAAAAGGACAAAAAGTCTGGTATGGAGGAACTTAGAGGGGCTTGGGTGGGTGTAAGGAAGTGAAGCGGGAGATAAAGTGAGTGTTGTGGAGGATTCTTCTAGGCCCTGGTAATAAATTCAGACCTTATTCGTTGTGTATTGAAAGCCATTAAAAGGGGTTAAGCAAGAAAGAGACAAGGTGGTATTTGTATCTTAAACGATCCCTTGGGTAGCAGTTTGGACGATCCCCTAAGAGAAGACCTAAGCAAGTAAAAAGCATTTTCATAATCCAGAAGAGAAGTCTTGGGAGCCTGAACTAAGAGAATGGCAGTGGGAGATGGAAAGTAAGAATGGATTCAAGAAGCAGAAATGATCAGGTCTATGGGCAAAGGGATGGAGGGAGTAAAAAGAAGGAACAATCTAAGACAAGTTCAAAGTTTTTAGCATAGTCAGCAAGTCGGATGTTGATATCATTAAATGAGACAAAAAATAAGAGCCGTATATGAAAGAGATGAAACAAAGCGAAGGAAGACAAATGATACCTATTTTGACATGATGAGTTGGAAGGGTCCATTGGAATATCTGAAGGCAGATGTCCTGTGAGCAGTTGAATATAAGAGTGTGGAGCTTAGAAATAAATGTGGGGGTTAAAGCCGTTAGCAAGTGACAGCTTCAGTGTTGAAAGGAAATGAAATCACCCAGGAACTATAGAATGGAAAGTACCTACTTTTATCTAGATACTCACATTTTCTCCAATACTTTAGTCTCAGAAAGTCTGTGTCCTCTGTCTTCATTTACTTACCAGACTTCTCCATATGGACATCCTACCATCCCCTCCAACATGAAATGAATCTAATGATGTTGTAGGTCAAAATTAGTTGAATATTAGAATCACACGTGATTCAGTCTTAATAGTTGGCATTTCACAACTGCATTATTATAGCAGCGTCTTAGCTTCCTCACCTTCCAGTTCACCTTCTTATAATTCATCTTAGCAAATATTTCTCACCCCCTTCTTCACACATTATTCCCCTGCTCAAAACCATTCAGGGATGTCCTATTAACTATTACAGTCAATCTCAGCCTCATACCCAATTCTATCACTTCTCAACATTATTCTCCACCTGATAGGGCTGGGCTCCTCCGTGTCCTGTGAACTAACCCACAGTGTTCAATCAATTCTTGATTCTTTTTTTTTTTTTTTTTTAATTTTTTTTTTCAATGTTTATTTATTTTGGGACAGAGAGAGACAGAGCATGAACGGGGGAGGGGCAGAGAGAGAGGGAGACACAGAATCGGAAACAGGCTCCAGGCTCCCAGCCATCAGCCCAGAGCCTGACGCGGGGCTCGAACTCACGGACCGCGAGATCGTGACCTGGCTGAAGTCGGACGCTTAACCGACTGCGCCACCCAGGCGCCCCTCAATTCTTGATTCTTATTGTACCCCTAATTTTTAATTCCCCCCTGTAAACTTATCCAATTCCTGTTGAGCATTTAAAGCAGTATTTGTCAACTTTTTTACCATGATTCCCTTTATTAAAGCTAACTCAAGACCCATTCTCAACCCTTTTCATCCTTGTCCTCTTCCACTTGAGAGGCTGGAGAGAGTCAATGCCTTTTTTCTGAGCATCCTTTCAAACCAGGAGAGGCCATGTGACCCAATTCTGGCCAATTGTTTTGCTCTCTTTTTCTTCCTGCCTTAAAAATGGGCACAGATATCTTGAGCTGCAGTAGCCATTGTGGTATCATCAATCAACACGTCAGCACACTAAGGATTACAAGGGTGAAACACAGATTCCTGGGTCCTCGATTATTTCTCTGGGCTATGCCAGGCCAGGACTGCCTACTGCTGGACTTAAACTGTGTGAGAAAGTAAGCCCCTCCTTGTTTAGGCTACCGTTGCCTGTCTTGTTTGTTTTTTATTTGTTGTTGCAGAAGATATTACAAATTGATAAACACGGCCTGCTCACATTATATATTTTTCACACAGTAACATACTCTAGTAGCCAATAAATGTATGCGAGTCTTCTATGCACAAAAATTAACATTCACTTGATAGTTCAAACATATATCTAACAAAAAGCCAGCTAAGATATGTAGACACACATATATTCCGCCCATTATGGGTTTTTTTGCAGCAGCTACTCTCTCTGAAGTTCACAGAATCTAGGAGAGCCAACTATTAAACCCTTAATTTGTGTTAAAGAGAGAGTTTCAGTTCTTTAACTGCAATATGTTTAAATTATTCTATAAGCATTTAGTTCTCCTAAGGGACTGAAAAGGGACTTCTAAATTCTCTTATTTTTATATTTTAACCTTTGCTTTCCCTCTAAAAAGAAAGATCGGCAACCCCTCAGAGTAGGGTACCGAAGTATCTTCTGTCCTGATTTGGTAGACATCCATTCCATGCCATGAAAGACATCCTTGAAGATGGCCCCCGGTGTTCCCCACCTCTCGATATTAACAGTGTTTAATCTGATCCCAGAGCATGGGCTGGATTAGTTGCCAGGTCACTGGGCAGCTCTATGTTTACCATTTTGAGGAACTGTTAAACTAGTTTTCTAAAGTGGCCGCAGGGAATTAGAATCCAGGTAAACTACTTTTGACTTATGGAAAAAAATGAAAATTATTTAACCTGAGTTTTCCATCATTTGTAGGATGGGATGATTCCAAAAATAAAGACTAACATTTATTGAGCACTTACACGCACCAGCACTGTTCTAGATAATGTCTAAGATTTCAGTAATGTAATCCCCTGTGATAAGGTTGTCAGATAAAATAAAGGACACTCAGTTAAATTTAAATTTCAGATAAAAAAAGAATAATTATGTCCTATGCAATCTTTGCCCAAGGTCTCATAGTAGTATATGCTATTATGTATCTGAATGGGGAACTAGGCCATCTGACTTTGGAACAACTGCTCTTAATTTCAAGTAATGTCAAGCAGTTCTTATAAGATAAATAACGTACTAAAAGGATTTTCTACCCACAGTAGTAAATTTTCAATAAATGTTAGTTCCCTTCCAGGTCTCTTCCTTCCCTCTCTTCCTTCTTCCCTTACTACTTCTCAACCCTATTAAAAATTAAATCAACCTCTTGGGTGCCTACAGGCACTTTGGGTGCCCATACCTCTTTCATAGTAATATTCCGCAGGTGAGTGTCATTGTTGAATGATTACAATTTCTGAATTGAGACTTTAATGAAAAGTTATCTAAATATTAATTTACTACACTGGGTTATGGTGTGGATACCAACACCCTTGGGGAAAGCTTTAAGAAATAAACAATTAGTCTTGGGGAGCCTGGGTGGCTCAGTCAGTTGAGCAGCTGACTTCAGCTCAGGTCATGATCTCATGGTCTGTGGGTTCGAGCCCCGCATCGGGCTCTGTGCTGACAGCTCAGAGCCTGGAGCCTGCTTCAGATTCTGTGTCTCCCTCTCTCTCTGCCCCTCCCCCACTTGTACTCTCTCAAAAATGAATCAACGTTAAAAGAAATTTTTTTTAAAGAAACGATTACTCTATAAATGGAGGTCAGGAAAGTGAAAGTTCCTGTTCTCTCTAAATTGACACTTCTAATTTTCTTCTTCAAAAATAAGTAATTAATGATCAAGAACATCAAGTCTGATTGAAATATTAAGTTCATTAACTATATACTATATTATGAATCCAATTGTTTAGATATGTCAATGGCAATTCTATTTTCCAGGAATGGTTATCAAATACATTGGTCTCTAGAATTCTTCCAACAAGATTTGCAGCCATTTTTAAAAAAGTAGACCTTTAGATTTCTGCAGTAAGCAATGTGCCTTTAATCAATCATTAAACACAAGAAAGTCTTTTGTTCCTTCTATATTTCAATGCTGTATAGAATAGTCATATCCCTATGAGTAAGTAGTCCACATTTGTTTGCTCTCTGGATTTATTCGAATGTTTGTAACTCAGTATACAGTCATTCTTAGAAAATTAATATGGTTCAGAAGAAGAAACGCCAGTAGCTCTTCATTATTATCCTAAGATAACAAAGAAAATGTCAGTACATAAAGCTGGTTCCCGTATCATAGTAGTCATTTTGGTTACTGTGTTTCTTGGCCTAACTGCTCTCTTTTTTCAGCTGAAAATTATGTTGGCTGTGAGCCATGCCACAGCACCTCCACCCTGAGGAGTGACTCAGATAATTAGACAAAAGCATTTAAACTGACTTCTTCAGGATTTTTTTCAGGCTTCCCACTTGACATTTTTTCTTCTTAGTCAAAGAACTATTCATTTTGTGTAGTTGAGGGGGAAAAACTACCACCATTCATAAATCAATAATGCCTGTTCTCAATCATCGTCTTTAAAAAGGCGCAATTAGGGGCGCCTGGGTGACTCAGTCCGTTAAGTGTACAACTCTTGAGGCTTTCAGGTCATGATCTCAAGGTTCATGAGATCAAGCCCAGCGTCAGGCTCTGCACTGACATTGTGGAGCCTGCTTGGGATACTTTCTCTCCCTCTCTCTCTGCACCTTTCTCTCTCCCTCTTTCTCAAAAAAATAAACATTTTTGTAAAAGATACAACCAACGAATAGATGGTTCCTCATCACCTTGAGAAAGTCTTTGTTCACTAAATATTTTTTTACATACAGTATAAGTTTTAAAACTTTTTATTATGGGGACTCCTGAGTGGCTCAATTGGTTAAGCATCTGACTTCGGCTCAGGGCATGATCTCACGGTTCATGAGTTCAAGGCCTGCGTGAGGCTTTGCTGACAGCTCAGAGTCTGGAGCCTGCTCTGGATTCTGCCTCCTGCTCTCTCTGCCCCTCCCCTGCTTGCACTCTCTCTCTCTCTCTCTCAAAATAAATAAACATTAAAAAAAACCTTTTTATTATGGATACTTTCAAACATACAATGAATGCCCATGTACATATTCACTCAACTCGAACAATTGTATAGATTTTCATGTGTAATCCTACTCCCGGATTAATTGAATGCAAATCCAAGTCGTATAATTTCATCTTTAAATATTTCAATGATGCTAGCATAAATTTTGGATTTTACTTCTACTTTAAATTTTTTAAATTATTAAACTAGAGCAGGAAAAGGAGACTAGAACTAACTTCTATTGAGTGCTTACCATGCCAGGTATTATGCTAGAGACTTTCTCCTAAGTTACAACTTTTAGTGATAAAACCCTACAGGGTGAACATTACCATTCCCATTTTTAGAAAAGATAGATGAAGAGATAAACTTTCCAATGTCACTTAGCTATTGAGTAGCAGGGCTAGGATGCAAACCTAAGTCTATCTTACTCAAAGCCCTGTGCTCTTTCCCCAAATCAACACTGTCAGGCAGGGAACTAAAATACCTGTGAAAAGATAGAAAATGTCTTCTATGACACTTTGAGGAAAGAGGGATCTCCTCTACTGTCAGTCTTCCCTCTGTGCTATGAATGGCATTCACATCATACACAGGATGTTTCCAGATCCTAAGTCCTCTAGTGTTACTAATATTGTAATTCAGAATCCAAAAGTCACACAGTTTCCTAACTCACTGATTTGAGGCTCAGCAAGGCAAAAATTATTAGGCGTACCCATAGGCAACATATTTAGGTTTTATTAGGATGGGATATGCAGAAAGAAAAAGTAAAGAAAAGAAAAGTCTAGATATCACCAAACTTATGAACGGAGAAAAATGAACATGTCTAAGTATACAGAAAAAATAGCCCTGCCAACCTTACTAATTTGGAAGATTAGGCCCAGGATGTAATTTAGTTTTGTCATGCTAGTCTAAAATCTCCATTCAATGACATATCCAACAAATAATAAAAGAAGAGTACCTATTAACGTTTATTTAAATATTTTCTCCAAGACGCCTCTAGCATATTATTACATTAACTGCGGGAAAAAAGGAATACAAATTTAATGTTTTGTTCTATATTTCACGTTTGTGTAGATGACAAAAATAGGACTTAAGATTCCTCAAGTAGGGTGCCTGGGTGGCTCAGTTGGTTAAGCATCCTACTTCCACTCAGGTCACTGTTCATTTAGTTTGACCCCTGCATCGGGTGGGTTCGAGCCCTGCTTCTGGCTCCACAATGACAGCGTGGAGCCTGTATGGTATTCTCTCTCTCTCTCTCTCTCTCTCTCTCCCTCTCTCTCTCTACCCCTCGCTCACTTGTACCTCCCTCTCTCAAAAGTTAATTAACTGATTGATTAAAATAAAATATTAAAAGAAGTTTCCTCAAGTAGTTTTCTAAATACTAGATTCTTATGTGAAATGCATTCACTATCTTAAGTATTAGTCATGAATTGAAAAGAATAAGAAATGCAATCCAATCATGTAAAAAGTTTAACTCATAAAGATAAGCAACCACAAAAAGCTGAAACTTTTCATTTAATAGCACTAGTGTTCACTCTGAGATACCTACCTGTCCTTACTCTCAAACCTGATGATTATAGCTCAGACCTTTAAAGCTTAAAAAAATAAGCCATAATGCAATGTGTTCATTTCAGTTACGGGCTCAAGGTTCCTACGGGCTCAAGGTTCCCACGGGCTCAGTGTTCCTAAGAAACAGTTCATGGCTTAGGAAAAAACTCAAGTGTATCGAATAGAAATATGATTGTCAATAGCTACCAGCACCCCAGGTTTTTCCTCTTAAATCCATAAATGAGTTACCAGTTATTAACCTCAAAAATCTTGTTTTAAAAGCTGATTGTAATCACTACTGGGGGACAGCCGGGTGGTTCAGTCAGTTAAGCAACTGGCTCTGGTTTCGGCTCAGGTCATAATCTCAGTTTGTGAGTTTGAGCCCCATGTCGGACTCTGTGCTGACAGTGTGGAGCCTGCTTGGGATTCTCTCTCTCTCCCTCTTTCTCTACCCCCAACTTGCGCTGTCTCTGTCTCTCTCAAAATAAATAAATAAACCTTAAAAAAAAAAAAAAAAAGAATCACTATTGGTTACCTAGAGCCAAATATATATACAAAGATACTGACATAATCCCTTATTACCAAATCACTACATATTTACTTAGTCTGAAGTATGTAACTACTGCTTTTTAAAACATAACTACTGGTTTTAATACCCCTGTGTTTCTGCTAAATATTTGTTGAAAGAAAAAAAATGAATCCCAAATACTAATTTTCTTTAAATTCCTAAAAAAAAAAAAAAAAAATTGTTTTCAATTAACTGATAGCAAGCAAGGAGATTTTTTAAAAATAATTCAACGTTAAGCCCTCAAAGTCAAAGCCTCAGAAAAAGGAAAGTTATGGTTCATAGCCACTGACTCATTTCCTTAGATGATTCAACCTCCTGGCTTTAACACAGCCCTGCCTTCCTCTCCCCCTTCAAATTTTAATTCTGTACGAGGGCGGGGTGGGGGGGGATAAAGCGCTGATACTATAAAGCTAGCTTTCCTGTACTACCACATCATAATCTTTTAAACAAACTGTCTTTCTATAAGCTTTTATACACTTTTGATGTTGCAGTCCTATCATATAATCCAATTAACAGTGGATCAAACTTACACATGCTACATGGATTTTCTGAAAGTTACTGAAAACATCCAGGGGTTTTTCTTCCACCTCTTAAAAATGAACAGTTAACTTGTCACTGCTACAAAGATGATTTCATTAAAATGTGTATTTCCCTGCTACCCGACGTAAACCTTTGAAAGTAAGTCTGTGCTTCACCTTGTTTTTCTGTGTATTCTTTAAATATTTATATACCTCAAATGTTGAGTTCTTTGCGAATAAATTCATGAATTTACCTAATACAAAGTCCAGATTGACAGAGACAAATTAAAATAATTAAACACAAATACATCAAAGGCATGTCTGTACAAGCCCGTAATTCCTGGCCAAATGCACAACAGAAACAGAATCCATTTGGCTCCTCCTCCCCAAGTATAAGCAAGACAACATCCAGGCAACTATAAGGGGTTCAGAAGTCACGTGTCCTGATGCTGCTGTTGAAAAACAGTAACTTGAAAACCATCCCCTAGTTAAGGACATAGAGAGATACAGTTCAAACTAACCTGATGTCACCTCTTCTAACATAGGATAGGAGAGAGGAAGGCCTCTTCCTCCTCACCATCTGTGCCCCACCCCATTCCCTGTGCCTTTCTTATCAGCCATGCCCTCAGGTTCTAGCATCTAGTAAGGAAGAATGTTTAGGGAGTTATTTAAAATTGCCAATTCTCAGGGTGCCTGGGTGGCACAGTTGGTTGGGTGTCCCTTCGGCTCAGGTCATGATCTCTCAGTCTGTGAGTTCAAGCCCCACATCAGGCTCTGTGCTGACAGCTCAGAGCCTGGAGCCTGCTTCAGATTCTGTCTCCCTCTCTCTCTACCCCTCCCCCACTCACACGCTGTCTCTCTCTCTCTCTCAAAAATAAAATAAAAACATTAAAAAAAAATTTTTTTAATTGCCAACTCTCTCTCACTCATTGGACAGAAGTACCTTCTTCATACATTCAAATAAGCCTCGGTCCCTCCAAAATATTGCTTTGTCTCCGGCATCAGACACAAGTATTCCTGATAAACTGGACTGATGACAGACAGATTATTGGATCACAGCCACCATGACTTACTGAATTCAGTGTTAAAAAATTATAATTTATTACAGTTTCCTTTCCTAAAGGCTATTGCTTTGGATTCAACAAGACTTGAGTTTGAATACAGGCTCTCCCATGGAATGGCTGTGGTATCATAAAGAAATTACTGGGGTGCCTGGGTGACTCGGTTACGCGTCCAACTTTGGCTCAGGTCATGATCTCACGATTCATGGGTTGGAGCCCCGCATCAGGCTCTGTGGTGACAGCTCAGACCCTGGAACCTGCTTCAGCTTCTGTGTCTCCCTCTCTCTCTGCCCCTCCCCCACTCATGGTCTGTCTCTCTCAAAAATAAATAAACAAAAAGAAAGAACGAAAAAAAATTACTTACATTTGTGCTTTAAGTTTCCTATCTGTAAAACAGAAGAGAATACCACCTATTTTGCTAGTCTGTTGTGAATATTACATTTAAAGCCAGTGGCAGGCACACTGGCAGGCACACATAAATTATTTAATAATGTGTACCGTTATTTAATTCTATACTCCATTTGGTCATCCTATAGATTTTTTCCCTCTAACCCTAAATCATGGAAGAAAATATCCTAAAATTCAAAACTGATGGTGACAGAAAGTATTAAACTTCGGTTTGCAAATCTTAAGAGAAGTTTCATAGTAAATTGGAAACTCTATATTTTACCTAAATAGGGGTTAAGTTAATCAGCACGATGCTTACATATTAGAAATTCTTGGAGCGCCTAGGTGGCTCCATCGGCTGAGCACCCAACCTCGGCTCAGGTCATGATCTTGCAGTTCATGGGTTCAAACCCCGCATCAGGCTCTCTGCTGTCAGCACAGAGCCCGCTTCAGATCCTCTGTCCCCCTCTCTCTGCCCCACCCCAGTTCATGCTCTTTCAAAAATAAATATACATTTTTAAAAAAAGAAAATCTTTTAAATTTCGCTCCATGACTATATGAGTAATAATACAAAGGAATTTTGAGTTTCAGTTATATCACTAACTTCTATGAGTTCTTGGACATACCATGGCCACCATGGCTTACTTTCTACATTTGAGAGATAGGGATGGCACCATCTACATCCGTAGTTGCCGTGGGACTAGAATTACTTGGGCATGTTCGTTATAGGCATTTTCAGGAGGAGAACCCTACCTATGGAAAAAGAGCAGCTCAAAGGAATTGAGATTAACATTTTTCAAATGGCTTCTTTTTCCAATTTTTCCTTACCTCTAGGAAACTGGTGGTAGGAAGCACATATTCCTCATTTCCTATTCCACCCTCAACAATCAATATGTACAACGCTTACCTGAAATAATGTCTTGAAAATTAAATGACCCTTCTATATTTAAGTGTATACTAAAGTGTATATTAACGTGTAAAATATTTAATTAATTATTTATTAATTTATTTATTTATATAAACTTTTGCACCTATCTCCCTCTGACTATCACATCCTTAACATCTATTATCAACCCTTAATCCCCAGCTTTTTTGGAACACTTCTGTTAGCAACTTCTCTACTGCCTCCTGTCTCTTTCATTGCAAACTAGTTTCTGGCCACTTCATTCAAATATCCCTAAGGAAGGTCCTGATGGCTTTCTAATGTCAGTTCTAAAGAATTCATTTTGAACTTCAACCTTCTTGATCTCCCTGTAGGATATGAAGTCATTGATATTCTCTCCCATTTCTTCTGGGTCTTCTTTGTTAATACCCTCTTCTTCCACCCACCCCTTCTTAAACATCAGCGTTCCTCCGGGAAGTCTTCCATATCTCTGCTCTTCATTCTTCTCACTCCCAGGAAATCTCACTACCATCTGTGGTTTCAAGAACCCATTTACAAGCTACCACGTAAACCTCTATCTGTAGACTAGATGTCTCCTGACCTCTCTACTGCATATCTCCATGTAGATGTCCATGCCATAGGCACCCAAAACTTGCTGACAAAACTGGGCCTCCTGCTTTTAAACTTGCTCTTTTCCCTCTAATTTTTGTCTTTATAAATGTTAATTTTCATTCACAGTCACTCATGTAGACTTTTTCCCTTGTTCCCTTTCATTCAATTGGCCAAAACTTGGTGATTCTGCCTAAAATTGGGTTTCCTAAACTATAGTTCTTGGAATGAATCTTTGTTCCACAGCATAGTTTTTTAAAAAAATTATTAGGGGGGCGCCTGGGTGGCGCAGTCGGTTAAGCGTCCGACTTTAGCCAGGTCACGATCTTGCGGTCCGTGAGTTCGAGCCCCGCATCGGGCTCTGGGCTGATGGCTCAGAGCCTGGAGCCTGTTTCCGATTCTGTGTCTCCCTCTCTCTCTGCCCCTCACCCGTTCATGCTCTGTCTCTCTCTGTCCCAAAAATAAATAAACGTTGAAAAAAAAAATTAAAAAAATTATTAGGGTTCTGTGATCAAATGAGCTTGGGAAATGCTGGGTTAAAGCAAGACTTCTAAGACCCTTCAATATACTGCTAACGTGACTTGTGACTCTCAAATGCAGATATAATATGAAGCATTTCCCAAAGAGTTTGGAAGCCTTTTTCCAAAGGATTATCTTTGGTGATCAGTGTTCTACAGAA
This sequence comes from Puma concolor, assembly GCF_028749965.1. Lineage (NCBI taxonomy): Eukaryota > Metazoa > Chordata > Mammalia > Carnivora > Felidae > Puma > Puma concolor. Next base: position 50,835,915 of record NC_141672.1, read on the forward strand.
TATACTTTGCAAAATGTAATTCAAATATTTCTCAAATATGTTCTCTCCTCTCCACCCGTATACCCATTGCTTCAACTAGGGAAATCTCTCTCAACTAGTCGACAATAGGTTTCCTGCCTAGGACCTTTATTCATCCTTTACAGTAGTTGGTAAGCACCCTAAAATGTAAGTCTCATGCAATTTTGTGCTTAAAAATCCCACAAGGTTTTCTCAGGACCCAAATTATAAAATCCAAAATTCCTATAAAAAACGAAGGCACTTCATAATCCAGCCCCTGACCATTTTTCCATCTTCATCTAATACAAGTCCATCCTATGCTCCAGGCATAAGAAGCTGTCAATTCGTGATGGTGCTGTGCTAACACCTGACTTTTGCATATAACTGTTCTGCTGACTAAAATGTCATCACCTTCTCTCTGAATAATTCTTATTCATCCTTTAAAATTCACCTCAGACAGACCTCTTCTTCTGCAGCTTTCCATTCCTCTACCTCCCATTCCCTAGCCAGAGAAAGGTGTCTCACTGGTGTACGCTCAATGCACCATGTGTTATAGGACATCTTTGTAATTATCTATGGATGCATCCCTATTTTCAACAAAACTATGACCGTCTTAAAGATTAATGACATTTATTTATTCCTGTTTATTGGGCCTACTGCAGTGCCTAGAACATAGTAAATACATTCTTGGTGAATAAATGGATAAATATATATATACATTACCTTTTAACTATTTCAATACTATTTCTGAAAACTCATTTAAATGTTATAGTATGTGTTTTATCCCTGAAACTTTAGTTTGGGATCTAGAAAGGTATTGGCAAATTTCTATAAAGGGCCAGATAGTAAATGTTTTGTGCTTTGTGGGCCGTATGGTCTTGTGTTGTGTGAAAGAGCAGACTTGGACAATACACAAATAAATGACCATGGTTATGTTCCAATAAAACTTTATTTACAAAAACAGGCAGTGGGCCAGATTTGGCTCATAGACCATATTTTGGGAATCCCTGGCCTAGAAGGTTCATCATATTGCAGTGATCTTAACTGGTACTCTCTAGTACAGTTTCCGAAATTGTAGGCATGGTGTTAGAAACAACCACCCTCTAAGAATGAACTGTTCAATATGATGGCCACCTGCCATATATAACTATTGAGCTCTGGAATGCGGCTAGTCTGAAATTAGATGTGCTTCGAGTATAAAACATACACTTACATCTTGAAGATTTTGCATGAAATAAGGAATGTATCTTATTATTTTATACTAGTGACATTGAAATAATATACTTGATATGTTGGGTTAAATAAAACATTATTTTTTTTAATATTTATTTATTTTTGAGAGAGACAGAGACAGAACATGAGTGGGTTAGGGGCAGAGAGAGAGAGGGAGACAAAGACTCTGAAGCAGGTTCCAGGCTCCGAGCTGTCAGCACAGAGCCCGACGCGAGGCTCCAAGTCACAAGCTGGGAGATCATGACTTGTGCTCAAGTCTGACACTCAACTGACTGAGCCACCCAGGCGCCCCTAAATAAAACATTATTAAAATATATATTACCTGTTTATATTTACCTTTTTTAATTTTATCAAATGTTTATTTATTTATCTTGAGAAAGAGAGTGAGCATGAACTGGAGGGGCAGAAAGGGAGAGAGAATCCCAAGCAGGGTCCATGTTTTCAGCACAGAGCCCGATGTAGGGCTAGATCCCATGAATTGTGAGATCATGACTTGCACCAAACTCAAGAGACAGACATTTAACCGACTGAGCCAGCCAGGCGTCCCTCTTTTTACTTTTTAGAGTGTGATGCTAAAGCATTTTAAATTACATTGGCAGCTTGCATTATATTTATATTGTACAAAAATGCTCTAAGACAGAATAATTACAAAACAGAGTATGCCTAACAGACTTAATATCAAGATTGCAAATGAAGCATTTTACCCAATTATTAAAGTCTCTGTTCAAAGGTGCTCTATATCTTGGTTTCTTTCTATCAATGATGTCATCATTATCTTTTGCATAGAAATTAAGGATCAAAATCATTAATTATTTCTCCCTCCACAATGTATGTCTACCAATTTATTTCATCTCACTTTTTTCTCATCTTCTGTATCCTATACTTTGTCTGCATTTTCTCTTGAATTATTAAGTCTCTTGAAAGGATTTGTTTCTTCCAGTTTCTATTCATGACCCTGATTGAGGATTCTACACAAAGCTACTAGATTTAATAGTCCTAAACATTGTGAGTCTCTCCTACTATGGGAATATTTTAAAACTTTAGTGGCTCACATCACACACACAAAAATGTCCAAACTACTTGCTCTAGCTCTTGAGGCCTTCTAAAAACCGCGTTTTCAACTTCTATTTTGAACCATATCTCCTCCTCTACCACTCAAGTCAAACAAAGGATTGCAGATAACATATAGGCCACCCAGTTAAATTTCAATTTCAGATAAACAATAATTTTTATATATAATTTTAGGATATTGCATGGAATATACTTGTACTAAAGATCGTGAAATTGAACTTTCACTGGGCACCTTTTACTTTTTTATTGGAGTTGAACACAATGTTCTATTAGTTTCAGGTGTACAACATAGTGATTTTACGACTCTATATGCTATGTTATGCTCACCACAACCGTAGCTACCATCTGTCGCCATGCAATGCTATTATAATATCATTGACTATGTTCCCTATATTGCACCTTTTATCCCCATGACCTAGTCGTTCCAAAACTGGAAGCCTGTGTCTCCCACTCTCCTTCACCCAAGGCACTCTGTATTTTTAATTGCTAAATCTGACAACCCTAGCCAGACAAGTCTATTCTCCATCTCCTAAATACTATATGATATACCACCAATGCACTTTTACTTACACATTTTAAGTGAGATAGTGCAAATAATGCACTTCGAACAGTGCCTAGCACACAGTGAGCTTACAATCAATAATGCTGTAATTCCCCTTTGTGGGTCCAACTCAGTTCCCACTGGCCTTCCCTAGCCCATTCCAGCCCACAATATAATACTTCTTTGCACTGTCTAGTATTTGATAGAGCACTTGATAACTGACTGAACATTTCGAGCGTATGTCTTCCCTAGCCTTAAATTTCTACCTCAAATAGAAATTACTGACAAAACAGGATTTTTCAGTATGGCATCTTGCATTTTAGCAAAATTATCAGATTTTACTCTTAAGTCCTGGCTTAAACACCAAAGTACATTATTAAAGCACTCTAGGTAACCTTAGGCTCCAGGTTCTTGCTGATAGGAGGATATAATGTTCTTTAAGTAAATCTCACATACAAAAAGTGAGCTACAATAGGATCTAAAAAGCAAGAAATTCACTTATTAAACAATACCTAAATGTCTGTAGTCGTGAATTTATTAGGTAGAAACACAATGTAAATCGTACACTCTAAATTTTCTAAAACCTTTTTCTTAAATCAAAAGGAGCCTCTGTATAAACAAGCATGCAAATAATCAACTCGGCGAAAACTAACTTCTGTTTTTTCATGACGATCTGTAAAATTTGCAATCTACCAAGTAGTCACATGTGATTTTTACAGAAAAAAGTAATTCTCAAACAGAGCCAATACTACATTCTCCATTATACAGAAGGCTCAAATTATATAGGGACTCAAAACTGGGTGATGGACAAACATGAAATTATATTACTCAGACTAACCTTTTCATAAGCAACACACACACACAAAATATTAAGCACATTGTTAACCACTGGTTCACCTCAGCCATACTCATAGTATAGCACAGACTGCTGGAGTCCAAAGTCTGGCTCTGCCACTTATTAACATATACCTTCCTAAGCCTCAGTTTTCTCAACTATAAAATGGGAGCCTTTTCTCCCAAGTTTTGGTGAGGATGAATAGAATATGCATGAAATGCTTAGAACAATGTCTGGCACGTGGCACACATTCAAAAGATGCTAACTCAATATTTTTAGAATGTTTCCCAATTTGGTATCTTTAGGCCTAGCGCCAACCTAGGACTTATTTACAAAACTGACTTAGAAATAAAGATATAGAGAAAAAGCACTTTAGTTTGCCAAATTAGAACAAACATCAAAGATCTAAATCCCTGCTTCTGTAACTCCTTTAATGGTTCCCCCCCCCCCCCCCCCATAATGCTATGACCTTCTCAGGACAGTCTATTTAGTTATAATGGGAAAGAGTTTTTATGGTCATGAATATCCAGTTTCACATAGATCTTTCTATGAACTACAAGTGCTTTTATTTTTTAAAGCCCATTTGTAAATGTCCTCCATAAAATTTACTCCCATAACTCCTGTTAAATTATTGTTTAGTTTCTCTTTTAAGACAGTTACAGATTCTTACATTCTACCATGTAAGCAGTATAGAGCAACTCTCTAGGCAAGAAATAATTCATGTGTGAATTTCCTAGTTTATATCACTTGGAGGAATTAACACCAGAAGAAACCAAATATCCTGTGACATGTTAGTTTCCAAGTCAACAAAACACTTCCTCTTACAAAGTTTCATAATATAAAATACTGGACTCAGGACTTGATTACAGTAATACCAACTGAATAAAAGTCCGTTCTATGATGTTATCTGAACCTATTCCAAACTAATCTAGGTTATCTGGAGGAAAGGGCCCTTCAACAGGGAAACACATTTAATTTATATCCAAAAACCAGTACAACTACCATAAAAATAAGGGAAACAATTTTAATGAAATGATTCACAAGATCTTAAAGAATGTTAAAATTGAACTTGAAAAACTACTGATTCCACACATTTAAATTTCAGAGAAAAAAACCTCCAGGTTAGACTACTCAATCACAACTCTCAAGGATCACTAAATGTTCAAGTGTGGTAAATTGTATGTGCTGTTCCTTAAAGTTTTGATAAGACTCATTCATTCATTAACCATGGTCTTTTACTTTGGATTGTTGGATTTCCTATATATTTTGGTAATATTTTAAAAACTGGGGTTTAGACTTGGGGTCAACCAACTTTTTTAATAAGGGCCAGATAAATATTTCAGGCTTTTCAGGCTAACTACTGTCACCTAGTCACCCTTGTTCTTTCAGTCTGTAAAAATCCTTTAAAAATGTAAAAACCATTCCTTTACTCCCTATAAAACAGGTCACAGCCACATTTGCCCTAGGCTCAGTTCCCCACCCCTGCTCTATATACCATACAGTATTATCTTTCTGTTACTATGTCAATTCCACTGATATTTTTCAAGTATTTGCTCAAATGTCACTTTCTCAATAAGGCCTCTGAAGACATTCCTACCTGTCCTCCTATATATATAACATACTATGTAATACATAGTACATCACCTTACATAGCTTAATTCATTATTTGATCTTTGTTATTTCCCCCCACCCCACCCCACCCCCACCAGCATAAATTACATGAAAGCAGATATTGTATTTTTTTCACTGATGGATCTCCTGTACCTAGACCAGTAGCAGGTAGATCAGTAGGCTCTCAATAAATAAATCTACTCTTGCAACTATAGAACAAATACTACGGAGGAGATATATATCCAAATGAAATAATTTAACTAGTAGAAAAGTTTTCAAGGACAAGATTGACAAATACTTTGCTTTTAAAATTGTTTCAAGTAGCCATAAAACATTTTAGAGGAAAAAAAATATTCAAAATTAAAGCATTTTCTTACTGTCCCACAAAATGGTTTTTCTTACAGACTAATTACCAGGAAGGTTACCATTACTTTAGCTTACTTATAACATATTTCAGTTGTCATTCCTAAACCTCTCTACAGACTTGTTCTGCCTCTTTGATCTCACTTGTATGTATTCCTTGCCCACTGAACTCACTAATCTAGTTTGGCAAGTTTAAAGTTTAGCAAATCAGGGAAAAGTTACTTTACCTCTTCTACAGTTCTATGTCCCACCATTCTCTTTTTTTCATAAACTTCCTAATATTGCAATCTTTCCTACTTTGTCTTCAGCATTCAATACAAACAAAACAAAAAATTAATTCTATTGAAGGTTATATTCCAAATACATTATGCTCAGTGATTAGGCAGACTTAAAAGTTTCTAATTGTTGTATGTGGTTTTACAATTTTTCCCTACAAGCAACAAGATTTGTCTTACCATACCCTGATAGATACTTGGCAAGATACTGACGGTTAACTGGGAATTTAGTAAGCTCCACCACCATTCAGATTATGGCTACTATGTTTCTTTTCTTTTCTTTTTTTTTTTTAACATTTATTTTTTGGAGACAGTGAGCGGGGAAGGGGCAGAGAGAGAGTCACAGAATCCAAAACAGGGTCCAAGCTCTGACCTGTCAGCACAGAGGCGGACACAGGGCTTGAACTCACAAACTGCAAGATCACGACCTGAGCCAAAGTCAGATGCTTAACCGACTGAGCCACCCATGTCCCCCATGGCTACTATATTTCTAAACATATGAAAAACATAAAAACCCACTAAAGAGAAAAATATTTTCTACTTCTAGCACTGATAAATTGATACTTGGCAGCCATTAGTAAATCACAGTAGTAAATATATTAACATTAATGTGGGGAGTAAATCACACTAGAGAATACACTAAGACATTCTAAAATCAAGCTACAAAAATTGCTGATATAAGAGGGAATGCTTATAGAAAAGGAAATGTGTTTTAAAAAAATCCTTTATCCAACAAGTTATTCTTCATCTACTCTTACTTTCTAAATGGCTACAATTCAGGCATTCTTAGGAGACAAGCAACTTTGGGTTTAGAAGACAAACTTTAAAATCTAAAAGTCATTTGTCAAGGGTTAGGACAACTCTGTAGGCCAATTCTTTAGAGATACAATTCTCTACTCCTAAAAACACTCAGGTTGTGATTGTGGAAAAATTGTAGAATAGAAACTGCTTAGCAGCTTAATTTTTCAAAATTATTTTCAAGTGCTTTTGTGTCCTAAATAATCACAAAATCAGAGTAAGTTTGGTGGAATTAAATCAGTACAAAACTTTTTTATACACTCAGCATTGTAAGAACCAAACTGAATCTTTTTTGTTCTTATAACAGCTAGGTGACTCCCAAATTGAGTCATTTATACCATATTTCCCTGGAGAATAACATGGCCCAACACACCACATGTCCCACTTAATCTAGTCCAAACGAGTAACATAACGTGAGAAACTGCACTGTGTAATTCCTTTATTTTCTGCATATTAGTGCTTTACCAACACTACAACCATAAAGAACACAATTCCAAGTACTGTACTTTTTAGTTTGGGGAGATCACAGTCTACAGACTCATTTACTTATATTAGACAAGATTAACCTCATTCAAAAACTTACTGCAGTTTATAAATTCACATAAATACAGAAATTGATGCAATTAAACAAAAACTTCAGGATCTTTTTTAAATTCTAGATTGTAACTTTTTCTGCAGGCTACAATTACCTGCCCCGTGATTACCAATAGTTATGGTTCAATTTAACTACATCAATTATCCACCTTTTATATCCTTCAAGAAAATGTAAATGAAAATTACAAGTTCTTACCAAAAAGTTTAGGGTTTTCCAAATTTCAAATATTTGCTTCCCCCCTCCCCCCTTCAGTTAGACAGTTCAAATAAACTAAAAATAACCACCACATCTCACCTGCAACATTCAATAGCAATCACTTGATGTATAAAATTTTAACTATGCTCCCAGGTATTTTAAAACACACAAAAAAATGGCTGCCTATCAATCTGTCTGTCACAAGTTAGAAATACTACATTTAAGAATTAAGATGAGGGTTTCAAGTTTCCTCCAGTTTAGGCATTTATACCTTTGTGCTTGTCTTGTCTAAGGATGTTACTATAGCATTGATATTTGTATAACCCATGTTTATATACCTTAAAATGCAATCACTTAAAACACTTAAGAATTAAATTTATGGTGGAGCTTTGGGAATTTTAAAAGCAACTAAAATGTTCTCGGATGTGTCTGTCAGCTTGATTTCTAGAGATCTTTCTAAAGCAAAACTGAGAACTCTACCTTAGTTGCATTTTGAATTCAAAAATCCCTCTGCACCATCAGGAGCTTACAACATAGCACCTTTTCTCATCTGCTTTAAGTAAAATGTTTGTCAAGAGTTTTACTTTGAATAGTTAACTTTTTGTAGCCTTATGCTTCTCATACATCTTTGGTAAAAGCTCCGTTATACAATATGGCCAAAGCACGAAGGACCAATACTGTCCAACTATGTACCATGATATCCCGCTCCATTTTAGTTTTCAGACACCCTCATGAACAAAACCCACTCTACCTTCTCCTGTATACTGCCTTTGCAGTCTACATTTCTTAAATTCCCTATGTTTAATTCCTTGAGGATCTCTAAAATTAATCCTTAAGGCTATATGAGAACCAGATGCTGCTCACAATTCTGTATCAAGCATTAACATTTGGTTCAAAGTATCAATCATAGTGGTCTCAATAACCTAGTTACCGGTCCTAACAAGCTAAGCAAGTAATCTTGCTAAGACCTGGATATCACCAGTGAGCACAATGCTTACCCTTGAAGAAAAATAAGTTTACATTCATTGTCATCTGTAGGTTCGTTTTCTTCATCCTACTTCCCCTTTGTCATTCCTCAAGTCTACACATAATTCATTCATCACATTTCCTTCCTTAAAGGAGATAGTGTATTAATGAACCAACAGGATATCTGACTTACTCTTTGTATGAGTTAATCCTACAAACAGAATTAAATACTTTTTTCATAAAACATCTTTTCCAGTGTTCTAATTAATGGAGATGTGGATCACTCATCTATAAAAAAAGACTTCTATCTTCAGCTTAATCACTTGCTCTAACGTGAAAACAGGAATGTGTTTTTCCAACTAGGTAGAAGGTGTATTTAATTTGAATTGTTAGATGCTTTATTAATGGACAAAGTAAACATTCTAATAATTTTTTTAACTATTGGTCTTAGATATTCGAAACGTGGTAAAGTATATATTCCAGTTTTGCCCCAAAGTCACGTAAGATATCTACAGAGATCTCATGTGTGTGTGGCATACACGATTATTGCTCCACTTTCTGGAAAATGTCTACTTTTAAAGTTAAAAAAGAGGGAAAACAGCAAAGTTGCTAACTTTGCAGTGAAAAAAAACCTGTGTTCTTGACGGGTTACACTTTCGTATCTTTATGCAGTGTAAGTTGGCTATGTAATAAGGAACTTGAGCTTTATCCCTACTCATGCATGATGTATGTTTCAGAACTTAATAGCTGACATTTCAAAAAACTTCTTACATTACCTGTTTAACATACTGATGTGCAACTGGAACATATTACAATGATATTACTCATGATTTGCCACTGTAGGCTAAGTTTACTACACTGGTCTTAGATATAAAAGGTCACATTTGAAATTACTAAGTTAAAGGTAAAACTCAGAAGGGAGGGGTAAAGGCCTTAAATATAAAAGACAAACGGCAGTTTGATTAAGCAATAATTTTCAGTTTACTAGATGAAACAGACTTGCAACATAGTCTGCATGAATGCAAAATAAGCCATCTACAGCAAGTGATAAGGAAACTGGGCAAAAAGGAAAAAAGCATACATTGCAAAAAAGATTCTCTCGAAACAAAAAATCAAACCATTATTATAAAGGACTTTACCAAAAACTGCTATATTTCCCCCATCCCATTTGCTGGAAGTCATTAAGAGCATCTAGCACTTTGTGTTCATGGCAAATGTCAGATCAGAGCTTCCTAACGCAAAGCAAAACAAAACAAAAAAAAAGAACGAAAAAAAAACAAAAAAAAAGAAACAAAAAAAGGAAACCCCTAACCCCCCCCTCCCCAACCGTAGAACAGTAACTCCAGAGTTCAAATTCAAAAGAAGAGAAAGTGGCAATTGAAAGAGGTGATGGTGGCGATAATCCTATGAATGGGTTTTTGATTTCTCTCCTTCCGGGGGATAGGTGGAGAATGCTCATTAGGATTTGTAGTTAGAGGTTAACCATGTGAGCCCCTCATAGAGTCCATCCCCTGAGGTGGCACAGGAGGGCTGCACATACCAGTTCCTGTCCCGAATCCGGGTCAGGCCCAGTTTCTCCTGGATCTCGTGGGGTTTCATGGCATCAGGCAGGTCCTGTTTGTTGGCGAAGATGAGGATTATGGCGTCCCTCATCTCCCGGTCATTGATAATGCGGTGCAGCTCCTGGCGGGCCTCGTCGATGCGGTCGCGGTCGGCGCAGTCCACTACGAAGATCAGACCCTGGGTCCCGGTGTAGTAATGCCGCCAGAGCGGCCGGATCTTGTCCTGGCCGCCCACATCCCATACGTTGAACTTGACGTTTTTGTAAGTCACCGTCTCCACGTTGAAACCCACTGTGGGGATAGTGGTCACCGACTGGCCCAGCTTCAACTTGTACAGGATTGTTGTCTTGCCGGCCGCGTCCAGGCCCAACATGAGGATCCGCATTTCCTTGTTCCCGAAGATCTTGGATAGCACCTTCCCCATCGCGTCGGAGGAGCCGGGGCCGGGGGCATTCAGGTGTCCCGGGTCCCCTCAGCCAACAACGCCGCAGCCGCCGCGAAACCGAAACGAAGCCTTCCGGCCGCGAGGGCGCCCGTGCGGCCTGCGTGGGAGTCGCCTCCTCCTCGGGGCAGAGGCCCGGGCTCGCGACTCACTCGGGCATCACCGACCGCACAACTTGATTCCTCCAGACGCCGCTGCCGCCGGGGCCCTGAGTCTGCGCTGGGAGAGCCGCCGCCCTGCTGAGGCGCGGCCCGGCCCGGAACTGCCCTTCCCCCCGCGAGCGCCGCGCGAGCGCCGCCGCGGTTCCCGCTCCTCCGCCTTCTCCTCACTCCACCGCGGGAGACCGAGGCCCTCCGGCCCGCCCGCCGGTCCACCAGCACCGGGCTCACCGACCCAGGCCACCCGAGAGTCAGCGCGGCTCCGGCGCCTCGTCAGGTCATTGATCCTCGCGGGAACTTGGTGCGCCGCCTGCAGAGACACAGAGAGGAAGAAGGGAGTTACTGGCGGAGCACCAGAGGGGAGCGGAGGCCGAGGTGGCCCGTTTTCCCAGCTCAGTCCAGGAGGTTACCTCCAGCCGCCGCCCTGAGCGCGGGCTCCCTCTGGCCTCCACCTCCTCCTCCTCCCAGTTCTGCCGCTGCTGCCGCCGCCGCCGGAAAAGGCGCCGAAGAAACCGCCTCACTTCCCCTCCCGATCACGCAGGCGCAACAAGGCCGACCGTTCAATGAGAGCGACCTCTGTAAGGAGAGCGGCCCGCGCGCCAAGCGTCAGGGGCGCCACGCGCGGAGGGGGCGGGGCTACGGCGGCTCGGAGGCCTCGCGGGTGCGGCCAGACCCTAGACCCGCGAAACTCGGACTTTGACCCGCGCCCACCTGTCGCTACAATAGCGGCCCCAGTACTTTCTGCGTTTCTCTTCCGCGTGCTCTCCTCATCCATCCCCCTCGAACCAGAGGAGCAAATCCACTGGGGAGCTCTACAGGGTGGGGCCGCGGGCAGCCCGCTCCCGCGGTCAAGGCCTCCCCACGCTTGCTACTTCCAGACCTGTTCTCAGACGTCGGTGCCCGCCGTGTGCACCGCGAGTTCCCTCCGTCCCGCCCCAGCCGTCGCGCGTCCTCAGTCTCCCAGGAAAGCCCTACAACAGCCTGCTGTTACAGTCCTGCTGTTTCTGCGTCTCCCCCAACTCCTCCTTGGCCTCCCTTATCCCTCGTGTTCTGTTCATTTCTTGAAAGACAAGTGGGAGGCCCGTGTTTTGTGTGGAATCTGCTAGACAGCGCGGCGCTTTTACTAGGCTTGGGTTACCAATGAAACCCTTCTTGTGAGTGTTTGAGCCCTGTCTTTTATATATCTCTTCATGACCCGTCCACGTTACTTAAAAGTAACAGTGTTACCAAGAGTTCCCGTGCCTTGGCGCATTTTCAGCTTTTTAAGGTGAAAACTTTTCCTGTTCAAGTATTTACGTCCTTTTAGTGTGATAAGCGGTAACTTCTCACCCACACTCTCTTGACTTTAAGAAGCCTAGTGATAATAATCTTAGCATACGGTTTAGAATCAGAAAGACTAACTAGATCTAGGCCTGGATCTAGGCATTTAACCTTGCTAAGTTTGTTATCTCATGTGTAAACCAAGTGTAATGCCGACCTTGCTCTTTGTACTCTGTTGGAGGGTAAATAACAAAATGTTTGTGGAAGACTTCAGGAAACCTTTTTTGTATCAAATGGTTAGAGATAAAGTTAGAGTTAAAGCTAGGCGAAAGCTTAAAATAAATGAACCAAGGGGAGGAAAAACAGGAAATAGCTTTTTTTAAAAAGGAAGATGCTATAACAGCGTAGGATAACATACTTATTTCACAATATAAGAAAACTTGATAATGGTAGATTGGTTGAATGATAACTTTATAAGCTCCAGCTAAAATAAACTTACTGGAGTTACTAATATTCTGACAATGGTCTAATTTACTTCCCATCTGCCTTAATAGGCGCTGTCATAAAACTGAAAGAAGGATTTTGGAGTGAGAAGATTAGAGTTCAAAGGGTTGCCTTGCGTTTTATAGCTGTGAATCCTCAACCTTCATAAACTTCATTTGCTTTATAAAATCAGACAAAGAATGATCGCTAACAAAAACAGTCACCATTTACTGAGTGTTAGTTATGGCAAACACTGTACTAAATACTGTACTTTAAATATATATTTTTAATCTGCACAGCAACCATGTGAAGTAACTTTGAATATTATTAGTATTCTACCTATGAGGAAGCTCAGGGACAAAGAGGATAAATTGTTTTTTGGAGATCATAGCTGAGATTAAATCATGAATCTACAGAACCCTCTCTTAACCCCCACATTATGCTATCTCCCTGACTACCTCACACAATTCTTTAGAATCTCAATTACAGTATTTTTAAAGTACTTTATAAAGTGCTACAGTACTGTTATATTTGATATGTATATAGTTACATATATATTGTTATATATTTATATTTATATGTGGCAAATAGAGGGATTGTATTTTGTTGCATTCCAACATAATAGTTTTTGACAGCAGATTCCAGTTTTTCCAAGTTGATGGGAGATTGATCTGCTGGGCTTGGATTTATTTTTCAATGGAAGGAGTGTTGTAATGAAAAACAGAAGCAGCTTGAAGACTTAGCATCTACCTGGCACTGGCACTGTGTTAGGGCTAAAAAGTTTATTTTTGAAAGCCATCTTCCATTTATATTCCACCAGAATGCAAGCTTCATTGAGGCAGAGACCTTGTTTTGTCAACATAATGTCCCCAGGGATATCATCATTTGAATGAATGAATGTCATTTATACCACACAAATAAGACCAAACAAAGAAGGAAAGGGATATACTATTTTTGTCTGGGGTTAGAGTATTGGATATCTAGAGTGGGTCATCATACAATAAATTATTTTAAGTAATAATCGTAAACAATATAATGGCCAGAAAATACAGTGAACATTTTAACTTTGTATATACAATCATGGCAGTTGAAAAGTAAGTGAATTTCAATAAAACAAAAATATCTGTAAAAAGTAACAATTTAGGCAACTATTAAATCATACCATTGATGAAACATTTTCTTGATTTCTTCTTGAAAGAGCAATTCAAAAATAGTAAATTTAAAAAATATTATTTCCATTCTTTGAAATATTTTACACATAAACTAAAATATGCATTTATGAAACAAAGTATTACATTTCTCAATATGTACCTTGTTTCACTCTTTTAAGTTTTAAACACAAATGAATGCTCCAACACTACAGAAAAATTGATCTTTGCTTTTTAACTCAAAGCCTATAAATGAAAAGATTTCTCCAGGTTACTTAGAAACAAGGCTCCCCTTTCAGAAAACACCATAATTTCTAATCTGTTGAACAACCACATACGTTGTCTTATGATATTCCTGACTAACATACCATGTTATACGAAAAAGATTTACTTATAAAAATGGCTTAGGTTTTTGCTTTTCAAATAAGATGAACAAGTCTGTAACAATAGCGCCCATGCTATTTACCCTATTTCTGAATTCCTAAAGCTCTTAATCATTCATTCTGTATGACTAAGTCATATATTTCTTTTTATCCCGTGCAGTGCTAATGACAATTCTGATCATACAGTGAGAATGGTCAGACTACATACCTGTTTGAGGAAAACAGCATCCCTTGTTTATGGCTTCATTTTGAGCCCTTAGTCTAGACATACCCATCATTGAGCTCTATCTAGTTTAAAGAAGACTAGAGCCCCAGGAATACTATTTGCGGTAGAAATAAAGAATAAATAAGCTATTATAAAGCATATCTTTAGAAAAATTTCTAATCCTTTCCAACCAAAACACTGAGGCAGGAGAATTAGCCCTCCCTTGGTATTATACATATCTGTTTATAAGCTCTCTAAGAGAGGTTTCATGTCCTTTTCATTTTTGAACCCTAAGTCCCTACCATAGTACTGGGCATGTAGTAAAATAAAGTCTCAAATATTTAAAAAAATTTTTTAACATTTATTTTTGAGAGACAGAGCACAAGTGAGGGAGGGGCAGAGAAAGAGGGAGACACAGAATCTGAAGCAGGATCCAGGCTCTGAGCTGTCAGCACAGAGCCCAATGCGGGGCTTAAACTCACAGACCATAAGATCGTGACCTGAATCGAAGTCGGACGCCCAACCAAGCCACCCAGGCACCCCAAGTCTCAAATATTTTTTGATGATAACGTAGTGAAGATCAAGACTCTCAAAAATAAAACTAAAAAATCCAATTAAGACAATGAAAACAATTTTAATTTGTAAGTATTCTTGGTAACTTTAATGGATACAAATATTTAAAAATATTTGAAGAGACACTGGGAACCAAAATAATAGTTCACTCGTTTGTCCTCTTTCTGTGTTCGCTAAGAAATCACTTTCTAGTTCTTCCTCTTTAACCAGAAAAAAAGTTATATTCCAATCAAAACCTTGAGCTATGCCTGAGTACGAAGACTTCATCTCATTTTTAGCAATATTAAAGGTGAAAATGATAAAGCTAAAAACACATTGAATTATAGTTGATATTTTAGCAAATTGCTTAATAGTCACTGCTTCAGGCCACAAAAAGAAACACTGAGGCAACATGTTCTAGTGGCACAAGTGAATAGAAAAGGCTGAATGACATCCTTAAATTACTCCCAACACTCCTTGATTAGGTTTAACCTGGGTAAGTTATTCATCCTCACTGATCACCATTTTGTTCTATTTCTGCAATGGAGACATCTCTTAATTGATTAGGGCAGTATTTATTTTTTCCCTTTAGAGTTGAAAGAGCTGAGCCACTGAGAAGGGTAAGCTACTTTCTTAAGATGAATAAAATGGTACAGAGGAGATTCAAATTAAGATTTTTTTGATCCAAGTCTGGTGTTCTTTTTTCTACTGTACCAAATAATTGTGTGAACTCAGTAAGCTGGACTAGATCAATAGTTTTCAGCCCTGGCTGCATATTAAAATCACCTGGAGCATTTTAAAACTGCATAAATGCTTGGGTCCCACCCCACATCAATGAAGCCAAAATATCTATGCTGGAAGTTCTACCCACCAGTATTTTTTTAAGGCCTCCTTGAGTGATTCTAATGTATCGCTAAAATTGGAAACGACTGAACTAATTGCTAACTTCCCTTCACATTAAAAAGTCTATGAATCCTGAACTCTACTTATTTTGTTATTCCTCATCCCCAAGATACATATCTCCACCCACAATTTTTTGCATAGTATAGTGCAGTAATACTTTAATCACTGGTATAACTTACCAAGATATTAGACCTGTCAGAAAAAGGCATAAATATTTCTGAGATTCTTGTTAAAAAAGTATTCTGAAAATATGCTAACATCATAGCCAAAGTTATTGAATTATTAATGGAACCACTCTCAACTAGTCAGCGCCAATGAAAAGAAAGTAAGATGGAATACTTGGCAACCATAGGATGATCAAATTCATAAGCTCTAGATTAACTTGTCTGTGGATACTTGCCATTTGGCTGCTCAGTATGCAAATACCTCTCCTATTTGATTTAATCCCAAACTAGGTAGAAGGGAAGAAGAAGGCGGGCAAATAGATGCATTCCTTTTCCTATCTCCCTGGTAGCTAGGGTTTGGGTAAGTGGGCTCAACCACTTAATTAATCAATGTCCTACTACAGACTTTGAATTTTGAGAGATTCAGAATTACAGAGTTGCTGTGACAAGAGCCCAGAGTGACTGAGTCCAATAAGATGGTGGCAGAAGTGCCAATGGCAACAAGTGTTATAGTAAAAGCACCAGAAAACTGTTCTGTGGCATAGTCTCAACAGAGCCTTTTCTCTGTCTCTACAATCTTCCTGACAATTCTTTGGTCTCCTAATATAGTTCCAATAAAATTATTTTCAGTTCAAGTTAACCATGGTCAGTTTGATTGTAAATAAGAATGCTGAATGGCAAACATTTTAATTTAAAGAATGAAAAGTAAAATCTTTGACTAGGACATTTGGGTAGCTCAGCTGATTAAGCGTCTGACTTGATTTTGGCTCAGGTCATGATCTTACAGTTTGTGGGATCGAGCCCCAGGTCAGGATCTGAGCTGATACCATAGAGTCTGCTTGGGATTCACTCTCTCCCTCCCTCTCTGCCCCTCCCCCGCTTGTGCTTGTGCTTTATCTCTCAAAACAAATAAACATGAAAAAAATAATAAACAAATGAGTAAAAAATTTTTAACATTGTGCAAACTAGAGATCTGATTATGCTAGTAATTTTAGCATTATGTGGCCATTTGGAGATGGAGTCAGACGAGTAGAATTCTAGAATCATCATTTCCAACCAGTTAAAGTTGTGTTTTTTTCCATGGAAGTACATGACTATCATTTTTATATCAACCCTTTGAATTAAGATTGTTGGAGTGGGAAACATTTCATTTCCTGGAGATAATCATGACATTTCCTGTTAAGAAGAAGCATATAGAGGAGCCTGGGTAGCTCAGCTGTTAAAGCGTCTGACTCTTGATTTTGGCTTAGATGATGATCTCACAGTTGTGAGATCCAGCCCCACGTGGAGCCCCACATCTCTGCCCACACCTCTGCACTGGAAATGGAACCTGCTTGAGATTCTCTCTCTCCTTCTCCCCCTGCTCCTCCCTCATTTGTGCCCACCCCCCTCTCTCTCTGGGGGAAAAAAAAGAAGCATATCATGTCAGAAATTTGGTTTTAGGTATCAGGAAAGTATTTTTAAGCTAAAACAAGATTATTATTTCTGTCTAAACTGACAAAGAGTGCAATATTGATTTTCTGAAAAAATTTTTTTTTTTTTTTTTTTTTTTAAGAACAGAGCAGCTAAGTCGTTCAGATTGCTTAACTGAATCCTCCAAGCTTTGTAATTAAGTAATAAAACAACAGTTTGTGTGTAGTGTTTACAGTAAGAGTTGTCAGGCTCTGTACTATCAGTTACTCAGATGTGTTGTTATTATACAGTAACATACTGTATGGCTGTGTGTTGGTATGGATAGTGTGCTCTTCAGGAAGATATTCAAGGGACACCAAATAGCTGAGGGCTAAAACTAACCTTGTTCTATCTTTATGGTGGTTCCAGCTTTAAATTTCTTAATTTATAGGCTTTGTTTTTTGCTTTATCTTGTTTTGTTTCTGTTTTGTTAGTTTTCTCCTGTTGTTAGAGATATATGAAGGAAACGGCATGTAAGTAAAATACTGACCTCTGATTGATGAATGAGTCGCAATGGTACTAAACAAATAGCTTTACTGATTTAAAACAACATGCAATATTAGCTCTTTATATTAGTTTTTTTTTTCCTTTAGCATAGTATTCTGCATTTGATCTGCCTTACTTCCTGACTTGCTGGTAAGGGATTCAGCTTCTCAAGGAGATCTTTCTAATGGCCAAGTTGGTGGTGAAAGCAAAGATGGAAGAACTTTCCATGTTACAGGACCCAGAGAAAAAATGAATCGTCCAAATCTCAAGAAAAGGTGGTAAGCCACTAAATTTAAAACTGTTTATGGATTAGAAACCAAATAAATAAGATGATTTTAAATGCCACACAGTGCCGCTTCAGAGAGAGAACAAATGAATGAATATAAAAATGAGTGAGAAAAAAGAAGAAAGGAAGAAGAAAAAGAAGGGAGGAATAAAGGAGAAAAGGAGATATTTGTGTTGAAAAAGGGAGCTTGGCAATCTTGTAAACTGATACCTTAACCTAATCCAAACCTAGCTCTGGGTTAGAAAGGAAAGATTCCTTAGAAAAACATAACCAGGTAGACTAAGATGAGATTTCCTCCTCCATAACCTTCTTTTATTTTGCTTCATGTACACGTCATAGGCATACCAAGAACAAACAAGGGAGCAGTTTTTGCTGTTGAGTACCTTTGGACTTTCAGTATACAACTGTCTGTAGTAGGTCCTATTCTAAGATACAGTTTTGAGCATAGTGTCCAAAATTTATGTGTGGAAATGGTTGTAAAATCCTAGGTAAATGTTGCACTATAACCAATTTAACAATGATTTATCTGGGCAAAATTTATGGGTTTGTTTCCTTTCTGTGTTAAGAAAGATTTATGTTTCAATAGGCTTAGAAAGACACCTACTGGATTGTGTGTCCACAGTAATAGATAATATAAACCTACTAAGCCAAAATCTGGCTTCAGGGTAACATTACAATTTCACAGACTGGAGTCTAGAGTGCTATGACCCTCTCTGGTGAACTAGGACAACAGTGCTCGTGGTCTCTTCACTGTGGAAGGAAGGTCAGCTACCCAGTGTGCCACCTTCCCAAACTAACTAGATTATTGCTGGAAAAGGAAAGTTCTAGAATTCTTGAAGCAGTTTCTGATATTGGGACTTCATTTTTTTCTTTTATTTCTTTTTATTAAAAAATTTTTTTTAATGTTTATTCATTCCTGAGACAGGGAGACAGAGCGCGAGCAGGGGAGGGACACAGAGAGAGAGGGAGACACAGAATCCGAAACAGGCTCCAGGCTCTGAGCTGTCAGCACAGAGCCCAATGCGGGGCTCGAACCCATGAACTGTGAGATCATGACCTGAGCCAAAGTCGGACGCTCAACCGAGTGAGCCACCCAGGCACCCCGGGACTTCATTTTTAAATGTAAACACAGGTCTTTCCGCTGCTTATATCTTTTTGACATTATAAGTCATGAATTCAAAGTGCTTACCCAGTAATAACCTTGTTTATATAAGGTTAACCTGAGACTTTATAACAATTTGATATGGACACATCCTTAACAGTATATCAAAGATTCTAGGAGTAGAACAAGTTTCCCGATGCATATGGGTGGAATAGAGGCATAAGCCTATGCCCAGTGCATAGGATGTCTTTGGAAACAGCCACCTGCCCCCCTTCCACAGGAATATAGGAGTAGATTCCTGACAGTCCTGGTTTTTCCGTGAGACTCTTCAACACATACATTTCTGGTCATACCAGTTGGACCACAGGTAGATTCATTATTCTAATTGGCCAATCAGATTCTCATTCCTGAGAATTTAAAATCAGATGTGAAGAAGGGCCATATTAGTCTGTCTCTTCCCAGTGGATCCATATCCTACTAACTAGGGACTGGGTCACGGCCATATTCAGCTTTGAGTATTGGGTGGCAGACAGAAGTTAGTCTTCAGGGACAAAGAAGAAAAAAACAGATGTACAGAAAGGAGCAGAGACAAAACAGATTATTTCCTAGGTTCCAGTGCACAGTTCCAGGCCCTTCTTGGTGTCTGTCTGCATACCAACCTTTGAGTTTTATGAGACATCCTGTATCTTTGTATAAAATTACCTTTCTTCTTGCTAAAGGGAGCTCCAGTAGGATGCTGCTACTTACAAATAAAAGTACGAACTTTACAAAATATGACAATGTAGTGCATAAGCAAAAAAATTTTTAAAAATAAAGTAAATATCAAAGTTGCAGACTTTCATGCCTTATGAAGAATTATATACAATATACAAATATCTAATGCATAATAACTGCCATCACTGTTGTATAATAAAACCACATTAGAATCAGGGTGGGAACGAGTAGCCTACTGGTAAATCTAATTCATTATATAAAAAGCTCTAAACAAGTCTGTAACCTGGTCTTTTGACCTCTCCCTGAATTGCTTTATAGAGCTCTTCGAATACTTTTTTTAAGTTTTTATTTATTTTTATTTTTGAGAGAGCATGAGCAGGGGAGGTGCAGAGAGAGAGGTAGACAGAGGATCTGAAGGGGTCTCTGTGCGGACAGCAGAGATCCCAATGTGGGCCTTGAACTCACGAACCATTAGATCATGACCTGAGCTGAAGACAGAAAATGCTTAACTGAGTCACCCAGGCACCCCCAGAGCTCTTAGAATAATTTAATGTATTCTGATACATTATAGCAATAGTTATCTTAATGTGGGAGGAGAAAAGGACATCACAGAATCACTGGAGGAGTTTTTCCATTAGCATCACTTGCCCTAAACAGAAGGCAATTATAAAAATTAATACAATAGACTTCCACTTCTGGGAAGATGGGGTAGACATACTTTTTCCAGTTCCACTCTCTAAGTACAGCAAAAATCCCTGGACATTACATATTCAACAAGCATAAGAAAACTCTGAAAGACGGAGAGAAGAAAGCAGACTGCAGCTGGACTAGAGACCAAGCAGTGACATGGTAGTGAGTTCCCTGGGTTTGCTTTTTGCTCATATATCCCAGACTTGGAGCTTAAGAAATCAGAAATGCCAAAAACAAAACAAAAAACTCTAACCAAAGAATGCTCTCTTTAGCCAAAGGATTAGGAAAGGGGCAACCTAGCAAGACAGAAAACTTTTGGAAAATAACCACTGTACTCCAGCCAAACAACAAAGAAAAGACTGTGGCCCTACCTTCACCCATGGTAGCAAAGGCCAGGTGAGTAGCTTAGATTTCCACCTTTGCTGGAATTTCTTTTTCTTTTTTTTCTTTTTCTTTTTTTCTTTCTTTCTTTTTCTTTTTTTTTTTTTTTTTTTTTTTGAGAGAGAGACAGAGAGGGTGCACACTGTCCGCACAGAGCCCGACACTAGGCTCGAACTCACAAACTGTGAGATCATGCCCTGAGCCAAAGTCAAGAGTCAGAAGCTTAACTGACTGAGCCACCCAGGCACTGCTACCCTTGCTGGACTCTTCATGAGGTGCACCACCACTAGGTGGAGTAGAGAATAGGGGCTTTTATCCCCACCAGGGGGTAACAAGCCCCATGCAAACACTTGGTGTCAGTGGAGACCACGTGGAAAACTAGACTTCCACCTCCATTGACAGGAGGCACCCCTTTCTGTCTGCTGGGGTAGAATCAGAAAAGTCCTAGTGGAGAGTCAGTATTTTCATAGTAACAAGGCCACCCCTTCTTCCCAACACCTCACTCATCCCCAACACCCCTCACCACTTGTGGTGTAGTGTTAATGAAAAAAGATGTGGGAGCAGTAATGAGGTATTCGTATCCCTTCCAACCAGGGACGTATCACTGGAAGCCTGGTGGGAAGCCAGTACTCCCACCCCTACCCAGCAGTAACAAGGAGCCTCCCATTAGGGTGTCAACAAAGTCGGAGTGAAGAACCTGGACTTCTGAACCAGGACTACCTAACCTGGTGGTAATTAGATGGTGCTCCACTTTTCCTGTTGGAGAGGTGTGAGAGGAAGCCAGCTAAAACAGAAAGTTAAATAAGGTCCAGATTGTTATAATATTCAAAATATTCAGATCTCAACCAAAATTCACTTATCATACCAAGATCTCAGACTGAGTGAGAAAGGACAATCAATAAATGCCAACACTACAACGATAAAGATGTTAGAGTTATCTGACAGAGATTTTACGGCAGCCATCATAACATTGCTTCAGTGAGCAATTGTGAACACAGTTGAATCAACTGAAAAAATAGTTTCAGCAAAGAAATAGGAAGTCTCAGCAAATATTTAGAAGATACAAGGAAAAACAAATGGAAATTTCAGAACTGAAAAAATATAATAACAAACAGCTCAGTTGATGGGCTCAACAGCAGAATGATAGGGACAGAGGGAAAAGTTTGTGGACTGGAAGATACAGCCACTGAAATTACCCAATCTGAACAACAGAGAGAACATAGAGTAAAAAACATCAAGAAGAGCCTCAGAGACCTGTGGGACTATAACAAAACTGCTAATGTTCATATCACTGGAGCCCCAGGAGAGGAGAGAGAGTAGGGCTTAAAAAGTTCCCTAAGATGTAATATCTAAACACTTCCCCAATTCAGCAAAAACCATAAACCTACAGATTTAGGAAGTTGAAAGAACTTCCAAATAGGATAAATCTGATACACCAAAGCACATTATAATCAAACTTCTAAAACCTGAAGACAAAAAAATCTTGAAAGCAACCAGAGAAAAAAAGCACCTTACCCACAAGGGAAAAAAAAATTTTAAACAATAGTGAATTTCTTACCAGAAAATATAGAGGCCAGGGGGAAGCAACATAACATTTTTTAAGTGATGAAAGAAAAAAACTGTCAACTCAGAACCCTATATCCAGTAAAATATTGTTAGGGAAATCAAAACATTCTCAGATGAAGGAAAACTAAGAGAATTTCACCAGCAGACCTAGCCTTAAAAAAACGTCCAACAGAAGTTAGAAGTTCTCTAAATGGAAAGAAAAGGAATTTTTTTAAAGGAATCTTAGAACATCAGGAAGGAATAAAGAACATAGTAAGCAAAAATATAGGTAAGTGCAATAGATTTTCCTTCTTCAGTTTTCTAAATTACATTTGATGATTGCATCAAAAATTTATACCACTATCTGATATGGTTCTAAATGTATATAGGGGAAATGTATTAAAGGCAATTACAATATAAACAGAAGGAACATAAATATGTGCAGCAAAAACTGATAGAACTGGAAGGAGAAATAGATAAATCTACACTTACAGTTGGAGACTTCAGTGCCTCTCTCTTAACAATTTATAGAACAAACTAGACAGAAAATCAGCAAGGCTATAGAACTGAACAGTGGCATCAACTAATAGGATATAATCAACATTTGTAGAATATTTCACCTAACACACATTCTTACCCAAGGAACATACACCAAAATAGACCATATCCTGGGCAATAAAACAAATCTCAGAAAATTTTAAGGAATGAAATAATACTGAGTATATTCTCCAACTACAATGGAATCAAACTGGAAAATTAGAAAGGTAACAGGAAAGTCTCTAAATGGAAACTAAATAACACACTTCCAAGTAACCTATGAGTCAAAGAGTAAGTCTCAAGGGAAAGAAAAATACATTGAAATGAATGAAAATGCAACATATCAAATTTTGTGGGACCAGCTTCTGCAGTGCTGAGAGGGAAATTTATAGCAATAGAATGCACACATGAGAATGAGAGGAAAAGTCACAAATCAGTAATCTAAGTTCCCATCTTAGAAAACTAGAAAAAGAAGAACAAAATAAATCCAAGGTAACCAAAGGAGGAAATATTAAAAAACAGAAATTAATAAAATTGAGAATGGAAAAACAATAGAGAACATCAATGAAACAAAAAAGCTGGTTCATTGGAAAAATCAATTAAGGTGACAACCTCTATATAGCAAGACTGACAAAAAAAAGACACAAATTACTAATATCAGAAATGAAACATGAGATATCAATAGACCCTGCAGATAACAATATGATAATAATAGAATGCTACAAACAACTCTGCACATGTACATTTGACAAATTAAAGACCAATTCTTAAAAAGTTCAAACTACCTCAACACACCTAATGTGAAATAGATAATTTGAGTAGCCCTATAATTATTAAGGAAATTGAATAATTTTAAAACTCTACAAAAGAAATCTGGTGGCTCAGATGATTTCACTAGAGAATGCTACCAAACATTTGAAGACTTTTAGGAAATAGAAGAGGAGGGACCACATCCCAATTCATTTTATAAAAGTAGTATTAGCCTGATATGAAAAACAAATAATTACAAAGCTGCAGGCCAATATTACTCATTTATAAAAATGCAAAAAATATTTTTTAATTTATTTTGAGAGAAAGAAAGCGTGAGTTGGGAAGGGGCAGAGAGAGAGGAAGAGGGAGAGAATCCCAAGTAGGCTACATACTATCAGTGTGGAGCCCGATGCAGGGCTCAAACCCATCAACCGTGAGATCATGACCTGAGCCAAAATCAGACGTTTAACTGACTGAGCTGCCCAGGGGCCCCAAGATGCAAAATGATTAAACAATGTTAACAGATAAAATTCAGCAATATACAGTAAAACCTTGGTTTGTGAGTATAGTTTCTTCCAGAAACATGCTTGTAATCCAAGGCACTTATATATCAAAGCAAATTTTCCCCTAAGAAATAATGGAAACTCAGATTATTTGTTCTACAACCCCAAAATATTCATATAAAAATGATTACAGTACTGTAATATAATACAAAATAATAAAGAAAACACAAAATATAAAGAAAAATAAATTAGCCTGCACTTACTTTTGAAAACCTTCATGGCTGGTGTGAGGGAGACAGAGAGGAGGGTTACTGTGTAGGACAACTTTCACTATCACTAATGGAATCACTGCTATCTATTGGCTCAATGGAATCTTTTCTACATGGGGGCCATTGTATGTGTTTGCTCGGATGTTGACTGTAGTACAGTATTAATAAACTCTTGTCATATACTGTATTTAGTGTAGCTGGCAATAAGGCAGAAAAGGAAAGGTTCTATACTTAAAGGCAGCCTGACCTAGAATGAAGCCAAGCATTCCTAAGCTTACTCTTGTATGGAAAAGCAAAGGACCGTCCATAGGTGCTTTGAAGTGACAAAAATACACTAGTGCTAGTTGTGGGCACTTTCCAGTGTTCTGAAAAATCACTCATTTCTCCCAAACACCTTGGCCTGAGACCAAGCATCTGAGCATAGGAGAGACGATCACCCACAATCCCATAGCGAGTGAGAGAGAAAGAGAGAGAAGAACCATTGGCTTAGTTGTGATCATGTGATGTTTGGCATCACATACTACTCATATTGTAAGACATCGCTCATTTATCAAGTTAGAATTTATGAGAAATGTTTTCTCATCTTGTGGAACACTCGCAGAACAAGTTACTCGCAATCCAAGGTTTTACTCTCTATATATTTTTTAAATCCTACTCCAGGGTTACCTGGGTGGCTCAGTTGGTTAAACATCCAACTCTTGATTTCGGCTCAGGTCACCCTCTCAGGGCTCTGAGATCGAGTCCCGCATTGGGTTCTGCTCTGGGTGTGACACCTGCTTGAGTCTCTCTCTCCCTTTTCCTTTGCCTCTTCCTCTCTCTCTCTCTCTCTCTTTCTCTAAAAAAAAAAAAAATCATACACCAATCATGCACCATACACCATGACCAAGTGGAATTTGTTTCAGAGATGTAAGGTTGTCTCAGTATTTGAAAAATCAATGTACTCCACCATATTAGCAGGCTAAAGAAGAAAGCACACAATCATATTTATCAATGCAGAAAAGACATTTGACAAAATTCAGCACCTATTTATGTTTTTTTATTAGTTTGTTTATTATTAGAGAGAGAGAGAAGGGGAGGGGCACAGAAAGAGAGAGAGAGGGAGAGAGAGAGAGAGAGAGAGAGAGAGAGAATTCCAAGCAGGCTCCACACCGTCAGCACAGAGCCCAATGTGGGGCTCAAACTCACAAACCATGAGATCATGACCTGAGCTGAAATCAAGAGTCGGACATTTAACCGACTGAGCCACCCAGGTGCCCCAAGACCTATTTATGGTGAATGCTCTAAAAAAAAAAAAAAAAAGGAACTAACTTTCCCAAGTTGCTTTTTTAAATTTTAATCTACCAAAAAACACTACAACTAGCCTTATATTCAGTGGTGAAAGACTGAATGCTGTCTTCCTAAGATCAGGAACAAGACAAAGATATCTACCCTCACTCCTCTTATTCAGGATCGTGCTGGAAGTTCTAGCCAGTGTGTTAAGGCAAGAAAAGGAAATAAAAGTCATATAGAATGGAAAGGAAGAGATAGAACTGCCTCTATTTGTAAAAGACATGATTGCTTAAATAGAAAAGTCCTAAGAAACCTACAAAAACAAAACAAAACAAAAAAACCCTTCTACAACTAATTAGTGAGTTCAGAAGACTGCAGGATTACAAGATAAACACAAAAATGCATTGTATTTCTATATGGTAGTAATGAACATATGGACAGTGAAATTAAAAATACAATAATGTTTATAATTACTCAAAAAATTGAAATATTTAAGAATAAATCTAACAAAACATGAACAGGATGTGTATGCTAAAAACTGGAAAACACTGGCTAAATAAATCTAAGAATATCTAAATATGTGGAAAGATGTATTGCATTCATGGATTGGAAGATTCAACATGGTAAATTTTCTCCAGTCAATTTTTCTCCAGTCAATTTTCTCCAGTTTAATGCAATTCCTACAAAATCCCAGCAAGACTTTTTGTCATTATAGACAAAATTACTGTACAATATATATGGAAAAGCAAAGGAACTAGAAAAGCCAAACAATTAAAAAAAAATGCGGGAGAAATCAGTCTATTCAATTTCAAGACTTGTTATTATATAGTTACAGTAAAAGACTCTGATCGTGATGGAGGGATAGACATATAGATTAATGGAGCACAATAGAGAATCTAGATACAGACTCACACAAATATGCCCAACTGATTTGTGTATATGTATATATACACATGCATATGTATACACATACATACACTATTGTAAAATATGTAAAACATACAATTTGCCATTTTAACCATTTTTAAGTATACAATTCAGAAGCACTGATTATGTTCACAATGTTGTACAACCAGTACCATCTATTTCCAAAACTTTTCCATCACCCTAAACATAAACTCTATTTCCATTAAGCAATAATATCCTGCTCCCCTCAACTTGTACTTTCTGTCTCTATGTATTTGCTTGTTCTAGGTACTTCATATAGGTGGAGTCATACACTATTTGTCCTTTTGTGTCTAGCTTATTTCACTTAGCACAATGTTTTTTCAAGGCGCATCTGTGGCATAGCATGTGTCAGAACTTCATTTCTTTTTGTGGCTGAATAATATTCCATTCCACATTTAGTCCACCCCTTCTTCAGCTGATGGACACTTGGGTTGTTTCTACCTTGTGGCTATTGTAAATAACACTGTAATAAACATTGGAAATAAGTAAGTGAGTCCCAGTTTTTTATTCTTTCAGGCATTTACCTAGGAGTGGCATTTGTGGACCATGAAGTAGTTGTATACTTAACTTTTTGAGGAATTGCCAACCTGGTTTTTCCAGAAGCTGCACCATTTTATATTTCCACCACCAATGTACAAGAGTTCCAATTTCTCCAAATTCTTGTCAACACTTGTTATTATCTGGTTTTGTTTGGTTTTTTAAATTATAGCAATTCCTAGTAGGTGTGAAGTGGTATCTTATTTTTTAAATTTTATTTATTTTTATTTTAGAGAGAGAGCATGAGTGGGGAAGTGGCAGAGGGTGGGAGAGAGAGAGAGAGAGAGAGAGAGAGAGAGAGAATCGTAAGCGGACTCTGCACTCTGAGGTGGGGCTCCGTCTCACAACAGTGAGATCAAAACCTGAACCAAAATCAAGAGTGGGACACCTAACAGACTGAGCCACCCAGGCAGTCCTCGTTGTGGTTTTGATTCCATTTCCTTGGTGGGGAATGATATAGAATTCATGGGTAGAGTTCATGAATGAATGAATGAATGCACAAAGGGAATTACTATTTTTTTTATTTTTTTTAAAGTTTATTTAATTTTGAGAAAGAGCAGGGGAGGGGTAGAGAGAGAGGAAGAGAGAGAATCCCAGGCAGGCTCCATACCATCAGCTTGAACCCAGAAACTGTGAGATCATGACCTGAGCCAAAACCAAGAGTCAGACACTTAACCAACTGAGGGCTCCAGGGACTTACTATTTTAATAAAATTATCATAAAAGGGTAAATCTCTCTTACAGTTTATATTATTATTATGTTAATGCATAAAAGCATTACTGTTAGTTTTGATAATGATAAATCATACCTCAGCATTTGTATATATTTGCCTTGGTTATACAAATACACTTTTGGTAATATATAATATTGTTTATCCATACATCATGGTGACTCTAGATTGTCTCCATTAAGAGAATATTGCAACTAATGTGTAATGGTTTTGTCTTTATTTCTTGCCACATGCCAGACTTTGCCCTCCTTGGAAAATAAGGTATGCCATACAATGAATTACAGCTCTTTCATTTAGTGAGGGGGTTCATTTGAACAGACACAAGCAGCCTGTTCCTTCAGTACACACAGAGAAAAGCTTAAAAGCTCCCCCCTCCAAAATAAAAGTGAAAGTAGGTTGCTATTTGAACTTGGGAAGGTCTCAGTGTTCTTCCCCCCATTCATGACAAGGGGAGGAAGTCTAGGGGAAGATATTTCCCTCCTCACCAACTCCACATAGGAAAAACCTCAGGATTTTTATATTAGCCATACTCGGGGCCAGCAGTCATGCAAGATTAGATACTTTTCCAGTCATTCCTCTCAGAAATTATGCCCTTTCTCAGGGTCCAAGGTGAATAGACATAAACCAATTCACATTATTTGTTTCATATCAAGCAGATTCATTGTTTCCCTGTTTACACTTTTATTCTCAAAATTAACCTTTATCCCCAATATTAACCAACAGTTAAGAAGACTTCAGGGCACCTTGCACGTGCTCGATAACTAGTTGTTGGATGAGAGTGATTTAAGCAAAGAGTGTTATCTTGATCGTCTCTCACCTTAGTCAGTGAAAGCAGTATGCAACTTAAAGTACTTGTTTTCCTACCAAAAGCCAGGCTGTTCTGATATATTAACCTGGGAAAATAATTAGCCTTGAGAATAGAAAGTCACGAAAAAGTAAATCAATTTGCCAGTTATTCTGGCTGGCCGCGACATTAGCGGAAGTCTACGGAGGCCCCAAACAAAGGAAGCACTCTTTCAAACGCTATCTGATGAAAATGAAACATTCTAATTCATTCTAATACTTTCAAGATGAATAAATTAAATACAGCAGAAAGCTTTTGCCACGCTGGCGTAAAGAATCAATATCTGCGATCAAGTGTTAAATATCAGGATTTGAAGTTTTGGTGTGGGCATGTGATTTATTCCACCAGATCAGAATCAATGTAATAAATAGCCAGGCTCGGATGGAGTTCTACTAAGTTCTAAAACGTTAAAACATTTCCGCAGAACCGTTGGATGAAAGTCAAAACGTATTCAAATTGAAGAAAATAGCACTCCCAAATTTAACTTTTATATTTATCGGTCCAGCGGAGTGACAGGGTGAATAATTTTGCCCACTACTAGGATTTGTTCTTAAGTTTTAAAACCTGCCACAAGAAAAGAGTTTCTGGATATATGAGATATCATTAACCATATTAAAGGCTCCTCCTCCATGTAGGGTGTGCCCAAGAAGTAAACGTTTATTATGTCAAAGTGTTCGTTCTCGTTAATGCATTGTTCGTTTATTAAATGTAATAGAATCAAGGTTAGCCCACAGGGGCTTGTCTCTGAAATGCAAATAACCTAGCCTGAGGAAAATCCTGCCGCCTGCAAGTGATCCTCCTGTGGTCAGCAGCGGCGAAACGGCAGCCTGTCAAAGGGCAGGGACAGGTGAGCCTTTGGGGGGATGATGCAGCCCAGTACCGGACCGCCAGATCCTGGGACCCAGGTGGTAGTGAGCACTTTGTCCGCCTCGCCCCCTGGCGGCCGCCCTCCCTTCCCCTGCAGGCCCAGCCTCTCGCTCGCTGGGTAACCCCGCCTCTCGCCTCCTCTCCCCCTCTCCCCCTTCGCCTCCAGCGTTCCCAACCACTTCAGGTCCTTGACCGCCCCCTTCTCCTCCCAGGGTAGTCTCGCCTCTCTCTTCCCTCTGGAGGCCCCACCTTTCCATGAAGTGGCCTCGCCCCTCCCTCCCCTGGTGGCCCACCTTCGTTCCCGGAGGCCCCGCCTTCCCCCTCCAGGTTCCTCTCCCCTTCTGCAGCCCGGGAGTAAACTTGCGCGATCCTGGCTGGCAATCGTACCCAGGTTGCACCAGTTTTTTTTCTCTGTGACCTCTGAGCCTGCTTTTCTTCTGCCACAGGGAGCCTCCTCCTCGGCTGTTCTCTCGGGCCTAGCAACTGAGGCCTCTTCGGCCCTGGCCAGCCTCAGCCTTGTCGGGTACTCTTGCCTGATGGCTGCTGAGGACGTAAGCTCGGACCTCGCTTGCCCTAAAGCCCTTTCTCCCGACCTGGGCAGAAAGCTCTTCGTCTGACTCCACGCTCTTCGTCGTTTAGTGTCCCAGAAGGACTAATGTATAAAAGTTTTGAGCTCCATGGAGTGGATTTTTGTGGACGTATGAAGACAAACCATTTGGGATGAGTGCTAATGTTTAATAAGCACCTAAAAATTAACTCATTCAGGTTACGTTTTGAAGAAGCAAAACCTCAAATAGCCAGACAAGACCTAGTTTGTTGAACTATTTACAAGTAAACAACCTTGGGGTGCCTGCCTGGCTCAGATGGACGAACATGTGACTCTTGATCTCTGGGTGCTGAATTGGAGCCCCACATCGGGTGCAGAGATTACTTAAATAAATAAAAGTTAACTTTAAAAAAACGTGCACATAGGTTAAAACAACAAGGCACAACCTAGATAATAAATGGTGGCCAGGATGTGGAGAAAAGGGAACCCATGTGCACTGTTGGTGGAAATGTAAACTGGTTCAACCATTATGGAAAAGAGTATAGAAGTCCCTCAAGAAATGAAAAATAGAGCTACCATGTGATCCAGCAATCCCACTTCTGGGTGTATATCCAAAGGAAGCCATTATCTGGAAGAGACACTTGTACTTCTGTGTTTACTGCAGCATTATTTACAATAGTGAAGGTATGCAAACAACCTAAGTATCCATCAATGGATTAATGGATTAAAGAAAATGCTTATCTATATATACATAATGATGGAATATTATTCAGTCTTTAAAAACAAAGAAATCTTGGGGCGCTTGGGTGGCTCAGTCGGTTAAGTGTCTGACTTTTGCTCTGGTCGTGAACTCACGGTTTGTGCGTTCGAGTCCCACGTCCGGCTGTGTGCTGACAGCTCAGAGCCTGGAGCCTGCTTCAGATTCTGTGTCTCCCTCTCTCTCTCTCTCTCTGCCCTTCCCCAACTTGCACTCTGTCTGTCTCTCTCAAAAATAAATAAGCATTAAAAAAGAGAGAGGGGGAAGGAAATCTTGTCATTTGTGACATGGATAAAACTGGAGGGCATATGCTAAGTGAAATAAGTCAGGCAGAAAAAGAAAAATACTGCATGGTATCACTTAAATGTGGAATTTTTTTTTTTAATGTCAAGCTCATAAAAACAAGAGTAGAAAAGGGGTTGAGCAGGGGTTGGGGAGGGAGGAAATAGGGAGAAGTTGGTAAAAGGGTACAAACTTTCAGTTATAAGATGAAAAAAGTCTGAGGATCTAATGTATAATATGGTGACTATAACACTTTAACACTGTATTGCATAATTGAAATTTGCTAAGAGAGTAGAACTTAAATGTTCTTACCAAAGGGGGAAGAAAGGAAATATGTGAGGTAATGGTTGTATTAACTTGATGGAAGGAATCCTTTTAATATATATAATATATATATTCATGTTGTATGCTTTAAATAGCTTACAATTCTATTTGTAAATTACATCTCAATAAAGCTGGAAGAAAAAGTTACAAAACCTTAAAAAAAAAAAGTAAACACCAATTCAGGCTTGTGAATACTTGACTTAACACTGGATGTTATACATATTACTAATCTATAAAACAATGCAGGTAAAATGTATAGAATGATTGAAAACTGGTTAGTGTAATTGACCGTCGTTAGATTTAAATCATTATAAGCTATGCATCAAATTGAGAGGCTTATACTGCCACTAAAAGTATATTGACAAATGAGAAAAACAGAACATAAAAGTTTTATTTACAACATAATTATAATAAAAGTGGATATGAATATAGAGGTTGTAGGAGGGCACAGGACTCAAACTAGAAAACCAGACCCTTCTTACAGGAGGTTGAGGCTGATTTGTCCAATCAGGGTAAGCTGCAGATGCCTATAGCTCTTTTTGTTCCTGTCCTTTCTGAGTTCTGGTTAGTCAGGGTTGTCATCTGTGAGCTTCCCTATATCCATTAGAGTATTGAGTATGCTACAATAATAGGAGACTCCCCCCTCAAATACAGTAATTTAAATGAGACAGAAGCTTAATTCTCATGTAACAGTCCAGAGGTAGAAGTGACCAAGGCTGGCAGGGTGGCTCAGCTCCATTAGGTCGTTAATGGACCCTGGTTTCTTTCCTCTTGATGCTCTGCTATATACCCTAGGATACTATTTCATTTGCATAAAGCTGGGGCACTGCTGTGGGTTTGCACTGGCGCCATCTAGCTCTGGGGAAGGGCAAAATAGCAGAAGTAGAGGACAAAAGATTTATTTGTAAGCAAATGATGCAGAGGCTGCAACTATCACTTGCACACATATTCCATTGGTGAGAACTTGAACACGCTTGGTTGTGGGAGAAACTGGGAAATGTGGTTTCTGATGTGGAGAACAAAGGCAAAAAAAGTGTAGATAAAATTAAATTTCCTTACAACTTGCAGCCCACTGACAAATACTTACGACAGACTGAGTATGACATTCCTCTAGGAACTCCCAACTGTCTTAATGTTAATACTTTACTAGTGGCAAAGAGGAACCTTAGCTTGACAGAAGCTAGGCCTCCAGGATCCTGTAAGTCTTAACATAATGAAAATCCTTTTGGAAACTTTCTTTGTCTCTACTGCCCCAACAAACTTAAAAGTATATAACTGGTTGTTCCTCACAATCCCAGTGCAGCTCTTTCGGCCCACAGGTTCTGTACCCATGCTTTAATAAAACCACCTTTTTTTTGCACCAAAAATGTCTCAACAATTGTTTCTTGACCTTTCACTCTTGGACCTTACATCAAATCCCATCAGTCTCTAAGTGGGGTTTCATCTACCCAACTAAATATTAGTAAAAGGTGAGAACAGACGGGGACAACTACCATTCTGCCACATTTCCCCCATTTCCTTTAAATCAGTTCCTTCTTCAGAGGAGTTCCTTTACTTTGGTTTACACATAACCCTTATTGCTGGCAATCGAAGTACCTTAACTGATAGCTCATTCTTCAGGTCTCAGTTTAAATGACACTTTCTCAAGGAGGCTTACCTGACTACTTTCTCTAAAGTATGTCCCTTCCCCATTCTTGCCATCATTGCTTTTCTGTCAGCACTTTGTTTCCTGAATGATACTTATCACAGCGTATACACTGGGATAAGTACCCAAGTGTGTGTGTGTGTGTGTGTGTGTGTGTTGCTGTTTTTTTTTTGTTTCCCCCAAGTGTCTGTTTTCATCACATCTCATCTCTATCATCTAGCACAGTACCTGTCATTGGATAGGCAAGAAAAAAATATCTGCTGTTAAATGAATGAAACAGTGGTCAAGGATGACTGAAAGAGTTCTGAAATGACCAAATAAATATTTTGGCAAAGAGTGAGAATACAGGAAATTGGCCAGGCAAGTTTGGAGGTAGGAATCAGAAGATGGTCAGTTTTGCTTGCACAAGTTGAATTTGAAGTGTTGAATGATTTCAAGATGACATCCAGTAGGCCACTAAAAATACAGATCTGGAGCTCTGGGAAGAGCATCATATTGGAGCTATAGATTTGAGAGCCTTGACAATTGGTGAGATCATTCATGAAGAGCATAGCAAGAAAATAAAGATTTAGAAGGGAGCTACAAGGAACAGCAACATTTATAGAGTTGGCAGAGGAGAGACTGCCAAAGCTTTGGAGGACCTGTCAGAGGCTGTCAACAAGAACCAGGGAAAAGAACATTTCAAGGAGGAGGTAGTGGTCATAAATGACACAAACTGGGGGTGGGGGTGATAAATTATGTGGACAGAGGTCTTACAGGGTCCCTTAGATCTGCCAGTTGGGAGCTTAGGCATGGGAGCATCAGAATAGTTTTCGTGTATCGGTGGACTGTGGACTAAAGATGGAATGTTAGGAAGTGAATGTAGTAATTGTATAACATGCTTTCAAAAAAGTGCAGCCATGAAAACAACACCGATTCCATTTGGAAAGAGAGGCAAGGCCAAAGGAGAGCTTTTAAGATGAAAGAAAGCTCAGTATCTCAAGTAAAAGAGAGAGAGATAGGATGGGTGTGGAAATGACTGATGGAGGCATTTTTACCTACTGGATTTGAGATAGGAAGCGACAACAAAGTTGTCCTTCCTTGAAGATGTATTAGAGGAGGGAGTGGCAAGAAGTTGACCAAGTTTTTCTGATGGCCTTTAATTTATCTATGAAGGAGGGAGCAGTTAGGTGATGCAACGGAGGGGGAAGTCGGGACTACCTTCCAGAAGAAAACAGGAATGGGGAAGATCGTGACCGGACAGAGAAGTCTGGTGGTTGGAGATCTACTATGGTTGGAAATCCTTTTTTCCTTCTTCTCCTTACCCCTTCCTAACCTAGACCTGTTCCGAAAAACCCTCCAGGCTGCCAAATCCTAATCCTTGCGCCCATCCACCCAGATACGATTTTTCTCCAACAATAACGGGAAACGAACATGCGGGGACGACAAAAGCAGATCGTTCCCTTAGGCTTCCTGCATTTCAGTAGTGAAAAGTGAGCGGGCCCCGGCACTTTTGCGGACCCCCACCCCTTGCTACTACAGGTTACACTTCCTCTTACAGCTGTACGGAGAAAGGACCTGCTTGCTGTGGACAATGAGACATTTAGGGACAGATGGTTCCCTGGTAAGTAACTTCCTCGAAAAGGTGCAGTATGTATTAAAGCCTGGCTTAAGTACAGGAACACAGCGTTCGGAGCAACACGCCCAGCGCCTAAGCCCGAACAGCGAAAGCGGCTTCACGCGCTCGGAGCCTCGTAAAGCAGGACAGCCACCCATCCCAGAAGACGTCACACGACCTCAGCCTCCGGACCGCCTCGCACTGGGCGTATCCATTCCCGCAGCCCCGCCCCTGCTCCGCCTCCAGATAACGTCATCCTACCACAGCCTCTAGTACTTCTTTGCAGGCTCTCTGAGCGCCGGGCGCGGTGGCGCGCGCCTGTAGTCCCAGCTACTCGGGAGGCTGAGGCAGGAGGATCGCTTGAGCCCAGGAGTTCTGGGCTGTAGTGCGCTATGCCGATCGGGTGTCCGCACTAAGTTCGGCATCAATATGGTGACCTCCCGGGAGCGGGGGACCACCAGGTTGCCTAAGGAGGGGTGAACCGGCCCAGGTCGGAAACGGAGCAGGTCAAAACTCCCGTGCTGATCAGTAGTGGGATCGCGCCTGTGAATAGCCACTGCACTCCAGCCTGGGCAACATAGCGAGACCCCGTCTCTTTTGTTTGCTTTGGCTCTCTGGATTTGAGAAGCCTGTGTCTCCTAAATAAACGGCAGAAGCTTCCCCCCATCTTTTATGTGCTCAGGAGCCGACTAATAGGCGCATTAAAAATAAGTGAAATGTAAGTGGCCTATATTACTGACTCTCCCCACTATTTTACGTTTGTCTCCTATTTTGTGTCTCCTTACGGTTAAAACTCACCCGATGACACAGGATATTTGGCGTTTAGTAGCCACCTCATTGCTGACCCCTATCGGACCATCGCCAAAACTTCTCTGCTAAAGACTGTTAATCACCCTCGCCGCCAACAGGGGCTGCTCGTTCACTCACAGCCTGTTGGAGAAAATGGCTGCCGGGCCACAGCACAAAAAACGCGCCTCTCACCCCAGATTGCCCAAGTTCTCCTGGCGGCGGTCCAGCTTGCTGCTCTGTTACCACCGTTTCCCCGGACCTTTCCTCCCCACGTCCTGCCAGGAAAGGTTACCTTCTTTCACCACTGTTAGGTCAAAGTTTTTGCTTTCAAATATTGCAGACGGAAGATCTGACAGATCAGCAGCCTTTCAGCCGAATCCTTACATTCAACTGTTTATGGATAGGGCTGAGCTTCCGACGGGGTACGCTGCTACTCCTTCCTTGGGTGGTGGGGACAACTTAGGAGGCGCCCAGGCGCCCTTGTGAGAGCAGAGGTAAGGGTCCAGCGTGGCCGAATGCCGTCACCCGGTCTCCCCTCGATTCTTGGATTGCCAAAAGCCAACGTTAGAGATGGAAGGAAGCGCCGGTAACTTCGAGCCCCCCGCGCGCGGCTGCATGCGAACTCAGTGTTGCGGAGAGCAAAACCTCAGCGCCCGCCACCGAGCTGCCTCGAGCAAGGCTGGTGTCCCTATCTCATTTTAAAAAGGAAATACATGAGCAAAGTTTGAAGGAATAGAATTTTCAAGTTGTCAGAAGTTCTTGGTTGCGATTGTAATTTCACCTCTATGAAAGAACTGTCTTTTAAAGGATTCCCTTTTAAATTCAGACATTTTAGGGGCTGCGGAAGTTGATCAAATATCCACATCAGTCTTAACATTAATCTGATAATCTATTGGGAATTTAAAGACTAAGCAGTAAACACAGATTTACACCACTTGTAAAATAACAAGGAAAAGGACAGTGTAGTAAGCTTTTCATAAAGCTAATGGTATTCCATTTTTTTGAGGTGATTCTTTTTTTTAAACAAAAATAACTGCTAGAAAAGGCCCTCCTTGAACAAATATCTTCTTCTGGTGCTTCTGGGTCTACCCTCTACAACTTCATGGACTAAGTCCTACTCCAATTCTTCAGGACATTTGAAGACTTTAAAAGTCACCTCCAAATCAATGCACTGTCACTAAATGGAAATATACAGAAATGCATTTTTACTTTTTAAATCTTTACCCCACTCCACCCAGAAAATAGGAGAAAAATACTTTGAACATTTTCTTACCCCCCCACCCCCCTACCCCCCCGACCCCCCCCCAATGGATCCCTAAATTCAGCCCAGAATGACTTAACTGTGACTATAAGGACTGCATTTGAGTTGCCACCTCTGCTGGCTTTGGAGTTTCTATTCCCCTTCAGTCTTTTCCACAACCTCTAGGAGAACTTCTCAACTTTCTGTAACTGAAGTGTGGTAGGCAGAATAATGAATGACCTCTCCCCCCCCCCCCCAAGATGTCTACATCCTCATAGTGGAACCTACGATATATTACTTTACATGGTAAAAGATATGAGTAAATTAAGGATCTTGAGATGGGGAGATTATCCTGGAATATCCCAGGGGGCCCAGTGTAATTACAAGAATCCTTATGAAGAAGGGAGGCAAGACGATCAGAGTCAGAGAAGAAGATAAATACAGCCTGGAAGTAGAGATTGGAGTCCTGCAAAGCCACCAACCAAAGACTGTGGACAGCTTCTGGAAGCTGGAAAAAGCAAGGAAACCAATTCTCTCCTAGAGCCTCCAGAAAGAATGCAGCCCTGCTGACCCATCCGGACTTCTGACCTTCAGAACTGTATGATAAATGTGTGTTGCTTAACCCACTGAATTTGTGGTACTTTGCTACGGTAGCAATAGAAAACACATGGAAATACATGAGAGGGGTCAAGGTTAGTCTGTACCTGAAAAAAACCCCTATGAGGTCAGGAAGAACTCATTACAGTAACTGTCTTCTGTAATATACTTGT
Source organism: Puma concolor (assembly GCF_028749965.1). Taxonomy (NCBI): domain Eukaryota; kingdom Metazoa; phylum Chordata; class Mammalia; order Carnivora; family Felidae; genus Puma; species Puma concolor. The sequence goes on from NC_141672.1 coordinate 50,873,516, forward strand.
GCTTTTTTTTTCTTTAAGAACTTTTCATGTTGAACCAGTTTTTAGGGTTGATACCTTTTCTCATGGTTTATATTTCTTTAAACTATAAGAATTTAGAACTCATCCATCCATTCATCTAGCCATCTACCCATTCAAAAAATTGTTTAAGTAAGTGCCGAATATTTACCAGATCATATATTTATACTAGATAAGCAGAAACAGTATAGACAAATTATTGTCCTTGTAGAGCTTCTGTCTCGTTGAGGGTGAGGAGGAGACCATCTTTTATTTTATTTTTTTCAACGTTTATTTATTTTTGGGACAGAGAGAGACAGAGCATGAACGGGGGAGGGGCAGAGAGAGAGGGAGACACAGAATCGGAAGCAGGCTCCAGGCTCTGAGCCATCAGCCCAGAGCCCGACGCGGGGCTCGAACTCACGGACCGCGAGATCGTGACCTGGCTGAAGTCGGACGCTTAACCGACTGTGCCACCCAGGCGCCTCGGAGACCATCTTTTAAAAATGATCCATGTAAGGTGAGTTTTAGCATTCTTGTTATGCTCTGCTGAGTATATTTAATTCATTAGCCTGCTTGCATGCCTGAAATCGCCAATACGAAAAACTCTGTCCTGGGTTAAGGCATGGTTTTCAGTTACAAATACACTTGTACATTTGTACAAAACATGTACAAAAACACCATTAGAGAATGTCTATTTCAGCCACCCTCCTGATACTTGGTTATACTTTACTACAATTTCCTACAATATCCATGAAAGAAGTTCAGTATATCATGATGTTGACATTTTTTTTTTTTAAAGAGTTTGTGTTAATGGTGTAATATTTTTGATATACACTAACTTAAAAGTTGTATGTATTCACAACTATTCTATTAGTCTTAACCTTTATGGTTTATACTTTGGGTGTTTACTTTGAAGGGCCTCATCCATCTCAAGAGCATATAAATAGTCATATTAATGTTTATAACTCTGTTATCTTTAGAGTACACATGTCATTGATTTAAAAATACCACTGTCTTTCCAAAACAAGGCCTTTCTTGTTCTTTACTTTTTTGGGGGTTCACATTCTTGGTGCAAAGTGCTGACAGCAGATGAAGTATTACAGATATAATTATCAAGAAATTGTTGTCCATTTTGACCTGCCTGGTGGCTCCCGAAAGGATCACCTCGAAAGTTTTCCTTTGTTTTAACTACATAGGGGCTTTTCCAGGGCCAGAAAGGCTTCACAAGCAGTATTTGTTGAAAGCATTTAAAGGCAAATGTATTAGCTCCTGCCAGCCATGGCAAGAGTTAATAGGGCAAAAAATAGATCAAAAAGGCTAAGAAGAAAGAAGCTGAGGAAGGAGGCACTTGGAGGAATATAGACTGACAACTCTGGTATATTCCAGGGAATCCAGAAGGTCAAATACATGCCCAAGGCAGAATGCATGCTCAGAAGAGACCTCTCACTAAGCTCTCACTTTGGGCTGGACTTCAGGCTCAGAACAAGAAAGAAATGAAGGCTAAGGCAGAGCTATAAACTGACATGCTAAATGTTGAAGTACCCCAATATAGTCCATTCTGCAAAATCAGAGAGAATTCTTTTGTTTGTCTGTTTGGTTGGTTGGTTCAAACATTTAAGGAAATCTCTGTCAAACCATTAGTGGCACATTATTCTAATGGAACAGAACTTCAGTGGCCACAAACAACAAGGAATAAATAAAGACTTACCAAAATTAGTTCAAAAGAGAGGATTCTGGGAAAATAGTAGAGTAGGAAGCACCAGGAATCTGTCTCTCCACCTAGACAACAACTGAAGGATGGCAGACAACAACTGGCAGAGTCTGTCTAGGGTACCTATGTCAGAACTGAGTGGCTGCAACTTCCAGAAAAAGTCTTGGATGGTAAACTGTGGTTAATTTTTATCAATTTCAGCACCTAGCCCCACAGCAGGCAGATGTATACATATTCCTGGAGCAGCTTGCATAGCGTTTGGCAGCCAGAATGCACAAAAGGACCCAGTTTTCCAAATATTGAGCATCTATGCTCTGACTGAACATTGCAGTTTCTGGTCACAGAGGTGCAGGAAAAGAGGTAGGTGGCCATTGTTGTTGCATCTCCCACCATTGTTGGAAGCCCCTGCTAACTTCCAGGGGATTGCAAGGGTCAGCACCCTTTTTCTCCTCTCTTATATTTTTCCTTTTTCTTTTCCCCCTTTGGGGAGCCAGATGACAAAGACTATGACATTCAAAAGCAACTGCATATATGGGGAAAATTAGAAATTTCTGCTTCAAGGCGTGCCTGGGTGGCTTAGTTGGTTAAATGTCTGACTCTTGATTTTGGCTCAGGTCATGATCTCACGGTTCTGAGTTTGAGCCCCATGTCAGGCTGTATGCTGGCAGGTGGAGCCTTCTTGGGATTCTCTCTCTCTTTCTCTCTCTCTGCACCTCCCCCACTCGTGCATGTTTGTGCTCTCTCAAAATAAATAAATAAACTTTGGTTTTTTTTTAAAGAAATATCTTGGATAGAACTAGAGGGTATTATGCTAAGTGAAATTGGTCAGAGAAAGACACATATCATATGACTTCACTCATATGAGGACTTAAGAGACAAAACAGATGAGCATAGGGAAGAGGAGCAAAAATAACATAAAAACAGGGAGAGGGACAAAACATAAGAGACTCTTAAATATGGAGAACAAACAGAAGGTTGGTTACTTGGAGGGGTTGTGGGAGGGGGGATGGGCTAAATTGGTCAAGGGCATTAAGGAATCACTCCTGAAATCATTGTTGCACTATATGCTAACTAACTTGGATGTAAATTAAAAAAAATAAATTAAAATAAATTAGCTTTAATTCTAAAAAAAATTTCAAAAGAAATTTCTGCTTTAAAGGACTTGAATAGACATTTATCCAAAGAAGATATTCAGATGGCCAATAAGCATATGAAAAGCTGCTCAACATCATTGATCACTGGGGAAATAGAAATTAATATTACAAGATATCACTTCACACCCATTAGAATGGCAAATACATAAATATTAGAATGGCAAATATAAAAAATTTGAAAAAAAACACAGAAAATAAGAAGCATTAGTAAGAATGTAGAGAAATTGGAATACTTGTGCACTGTTGGTAGAAATGTGAGACGGTATTGCCATTGTGGAAAACAGTATGATGGTTCTTCAAAAAATTAAAAATAGAACTACCATCTGATCTAGCAATTCTACTTCTGGGTACGTACTGAAAAGGATTTAAAACAGGTCTTGAAGAGATAGTTGCACACCCATGTTCATAGCAACATTATTCACAATAGCTAACATGTTGTAGCAACTCAAGTGTCCACTGATAGATGAACGGATAAGCAAAATGTGGTATATACATGCAATGGAATATTATTCATCCATAAAATGGAAGGAAATTGTAGGGGCGCCTGGGTGGTTCAATCAGTTGAGCGTCCTACTTCAGCTCAGGTCATGATCTCGCATTTCATGAGTTCGAGCCCACATCGGGCTTTGTGTTGGCAGCTCAGAGCGTGGAGCCTGCTTCAGATTCTGTGTCTCCCTCTCTCTCTGCCCCTCCTCCATTCGTGCGTGCGCGAGAGATGTGTGTCTCTCTCTCTCTTAAAAATAATAAACATTGGGGCGCATGGGTGGCTCAGTCGGTTGAGCGTCCGACCTCGGCTCAGGTCATGATCTCACAGTCCGTGAGTTCGAGCCCCACGTTGCACTCTGGGCTGACCGTTCAGAGCCTGGAACCTGCTTTGAATTCTGTGTCTCCCTCTCTCTCTGCCCCTGCCCTGCTTGTGCTCTTTCTCTCTCTCAAAAATAAATACACATTAAAAAAAGTTTCCAAACTTGACTCTCTTTAAAAAAAATTAAAAAATAAACATTAAAAAAATGTTTTTAAAGGAGGGAAATTCTAGCATGCTACAGCATGGATGAACCTTGAGAACATTATGCTAAGTGAAATAAGCCCATCACAGAAAGACAAATGTATGATTTCAGTTATATGAGGTATTTAAAGTAGTCAAAGTTGTAGAGCTGTTAGCTAGCAGGTTTCTAGGGGCTGGGAGCAGTGGAAATTGGGAGTTGTTGTTTAATGGGTATAGAGTTTCAGATTTACAAGACAAAGAGAGCTATGAAGAAAAATAGTGGTGATGGTTTACAACATTATATATTTGGGGCACCTGGGTGGCTCAGTAGGTTAAGCTATGATCTCACAGCTTTTGGGTTTGAGCCCTATGTCAGGCTCTGGTTGACAGCTCAGAGCCTGGAGCCTGCTTCAGATTCTATGTCTCCTTCTCTCTCTGCCCCTCCCCACTCACACTCTGTCTCTCAAAAATAAATAAAGAGATTTAAAAAATGTATTTTAGGGGCGCCTGGGTGGCGCAGTCGGTTAAGCGTCCGACTTTAGCCAGGTCACGATCTCGCGGTCCGTGAGTTCGAGCCCCGCGTCGGGCTCTGGGCTGATGGCTCAGAGCCTGGAGCCTGTTTCCGATTCTGTGTCTCCCTCTCTCTCTGCCCCTCGCCCGTTCATGCTCTGTCTCTCTCTGTCCCAAAAATAAATAAACGTTGAAAAAAAATTAAAAAAAAATGTATTTAAAAAAAAAGTTTAGATGGTAAATTTTCTTTAGAGTGTATTTAAACACAATAAAAAGTGGAAAAAATTAGTTCAGTAAAAAAAAAAAAACAACTGAAGTGTTTGGTTTACTATACAAACAAACAACAACTACAACAAACAATATAAATGTTTGACCAAATATCTAGGCATGGTGGCCCAGCCAAGCTAACACATAAAATTAACTATCACAAGTCCACTCCTTGTCAACTAGATATTCATTTATGTCTTCCTAAACCATACTTATTTTTAAGTTTATTTATTTATTTTGAGGGGAGAGGCAGAGAGAGAGGGAGAGGGAGAATCCCAAGCAAGTTCCACTCTGTCAGCGCAGAGCCCAAAAAGGGGTTCGATCTCACAAACTGTGGATTATGACCTGAGTCAAGATCAAGAGCCAGATGCTTAGGGACACCCAGGTGACTCAGTAAGTTAAGTGTCCACATCAACTCAGGTCATGATCTTGCAGTCTATGAGTTTTAGCCCCGTGTCGGGTTTTCATCGGGCTCTGTGCTGACAGCTTGGAGCCTGGCGCCTGGGGCCTGCTTTGGATTCTCTCTCTCTCTCTCTCTGCCCCTCCCTGCTCATGCTCTGTCTCTCTTGCTCTCAAAAATAAATGAAACATAAAAAAATTTTTTTAAATAAAAGAGATGCTTAACCACCTGAGCTACCTAGGTGCCCCCATAATAAATTTCTACTGTATTGCTGACATAATCTTCCTTACCTCCACTGTGGAGTAGCAGATTTCCCCTTGGTAGTCAGGAACAATCAATCACCCCAGTAAGCACCATAACTCCTTCTTTGCCATTGATTCAGAGGTACGAGGAGCCCAAAGTGGAAAAGGCAGCTGTCTAAACTCCCAGTTCAATGGAATCATTATTGTACCTCAAAACCAGCAGGTTTTTGGGTCCCTCAGTAAATGGAGCTGAGTAGCATACGCAAATGAGGGATATGTTGTCTCCAAAATTCAAAAGGCCCACTGGGCATTGTACCTCTTTTTTGTTGTACCATGTGCAACATACTAGTTCAACCAGCATAATGTCATCAGTGTAACGAACCAGTGTGTTATCTTGTGGAAGGGAAAGGAGATCAAAACCCTGTGAACCTAAATTATGATATAGGGCTGGAGAGTTGATACCCCTAAAGTAGAAGAGTGATTGCTGCCTTCCCAGGTGAAAGCAAATTGCTCTAGGTGGTCTTTATTAACAAAGGTGGAAAAAAAGACGTTGCCAGATCAATAGCTGCCTACCAGGTACTAGGGGATGTGTTGATTTGCTCAAGCAATGAGACTATGGTGTAACAACTCCAGTTGAAGTCATTATCTGGTTGAGTTTATAGTAATCCACTGTCATTCTCCAAGATCCATTGGTCTTCTGCAAAGACCAAATGGGTGAGTTCAATGGAATGTGGGGAATCACCACCACTGCATCTTTCAAGTCCTTGATGGTGGCACTAATCTTTGCAACCCTTCCAGGAATGTGGTATTGTGTTTGGTTTATTATTTCCCTAGGTAGAAGCAGTTTTAGTGGTTTCCACTTGAGCTTTCCCACCATAATAGCCCTCACTCCACAGGCCAGAGAAGCTGTGTAGGTATTCTGACAGTTGCTGAGTATGTCTATTCCAATCATACATTCTAGTATTGGGGAATAACCACAAGGTAGATTTGGAGATCCACTGGGGCCACTGTGAGGCAGACCTGAGCTAAAATTTGATTTATCACCTGACCTCTATAAGCCCCTACTTTGATTGGTGGACCAAGGTGACATTTTGGGTGTGTCAGAATTAGGGTCAGGTCAGAGTCAGTGTCCAGCAATCCCCAAAAGGGATTTTTTTTAAAAAAAAATTATGATTCAGGGGTGCCTGGGTGGCTCAGTTGGTTGAATCCGACTTCCGCTCAGCTCATGATCTCACTGTTCATGAGTTTGAGTCCCTCATCTGGCTCACTGCTGTCAGCGCAGAACCTGCTTTGAATACTCTGTCCCCCCCCCCCCGCTCCAGTCCCCCCCATCTCTGTACCTCCCCACTCATATACTCTCTCAAAAATAAAATAAAAACACTCAGTTTTATGATTTACTGACCATTTCTTTTTATCCCAAAGCATAGTTACCCTGTTAAACATTCATAGGTCCCCTTGGGGAAGACTAAGAGAGAGATTAACAGTATAAACTTTTGGAAGTTTACTAGGGTCCTTCCTTAAGGGGACCTGGACTCCCCTTCTTTCAAGGGGCGCTGGGCCTGTAAACTTGATCAAGTCTGGAAATTGATTGAAGGGCTATGACTTTTTATGATTCAGGCTAGATTTTGGTTCACTTGAGCTAGAACTCTTATATGGATCAAGTGAGAATTTAGTAGGCTTCCCATATATTTTTCTGCTAGGAACACCATGATCAAACAGCCAGCATAACAGGTCTCCAGTCAGACAAATCTGATTGCTGTTTTGACTTTGCTGCCCACTATGGTAATTACACCCAGTTTGCCTTTGGTGATGGAATGCTGCCATTTGGACCCTGACAGTTCACCATCCAGTTATTCCCATTGCATTTAGGATTCCCAAGCTAGTAGCAACAGTTCCCCACAGTAGGTTCTGGCCTACAGAGAAATGTGATCACGGAGCTCTTCAAGGATGCTGAGGCTCCCCTCACAAATTTATTTCTCACTTTTGTGGTGAAAAGTGTCCACTGGAAACTTCCAAAGTGGGTGGGTAGGTCTTAAGTGACAAATGCACCCTAATTTTATGGAACTAGATAGCAGAGATGGTTGCACAACATTGTAAATATTTTCAGAACTACTGAATTGTGCACTTTAAAATGATGAATTAAAATGGTGAATTTTATGTTAGTGAATTTACCTCAAATTTAAAAAAATCTCAAAGACTACGTATAGAATATTTCCATGAATTGAGTAGAAAGTAAGATTAAATATCTTATTTTAAGTGAAACTACATTGGTTCCTAGTGATCACCACTTCATCTTCTAGAGATCAATGAACTTTCAAGTATGGGCCAGAGGCCCCTTTCATCTCGGCAGCGAAAAATGCAGATACCTTGAGTCAAAGTTAATGAATAACTCTGGGTGTGGTGCCCAGGAATTAGCTTTAATTATCTCCACAGTAATTACTGAATGCACACTAAAGTTCCAGAATCATGATTCTAGGTGCTCATAAGTCACCCATTAATAATTTTCTCTAAATTTTTGGTTGGGCCAAATGTTAATAGCACCTGTTTGTGGTTTCAAATAGTCACTTTTATCTGCCCTTTGAAAATCAGATGATTTACCCACCTCCTGTTTCCTCTTTTCCCCCCAACAAGTCCTCAAGTATTCCTGGTTCAGAATTTTCTCAAAGAAATTCAAAAACTAGAATGATAGAATTCAATAGTAATTGATGCAGTTCTCTGGTCATTTTTACTCTTATCTTGATCTACTTCTTTCCCTTAAGTATTTTCTTGCATGCTCTTTCTGATGCCCACTTTCCTTGACAGACAAAGCAGAAGAAATGAATGAATTAGTTGATAGGCAGACGTTCCCTGTATTACTTAGTGTTCCTGCTCCTATCTTATCCGTCTAGTGCCCTAAGGAGGGAGTTTGGCTGAGTACTTCAGCTTTTGTTTTTAAAGAAACACCTGAGTGTCGTCCCTTTCACTGTGGAGTTTTACTCGTATGTTTTAATGCAAGATATCTAGGCGATCTTTTGGGGATGCCTTCAGAGCCAACATAATAACTTTAGTATTGTTTATGTCTAGCCGGACCTCTCATTTTTGCAGTTTGGAGCACAAACTTGGCTTCCACTCTTTCCTAAACTCTCCAAATGGTTTATTTCACATTTTGAGTTCTTCAGCATGGTTTACTGTGCCCTACGATGCAGTAATGCCCTGTACCGTATGTCTTATGGCAGCACCCCTTAGCATCTACAATTCCCGGTTTCTTCTGAAACGGCATCGGCGCCCTTCGAATTTACAGTCGCCTTCTGCTGTTGGAAATTGTGACGACTTGCAGCCGGCAGGCTGGAGAATCCTCCCTAGGCTCAGGATCCTTGCCGGACGCGGTGGCGCGCGCCTGTAGTCCCAGCTACTCGGGAGGCTGAGGCAGGAGGATCGCTTGAGCCCAGGAGTTCTGGGCTGTAGTGCGCTATGCCGATCGGGTGCCCGCACTAAGTTCGGCATCAATATGGTGACCTCCCGGTAGCGGGGGACCACCAGGTTGCCTAAGGAGGGGTGAACCGGCCCAGGTCGGAAACGGAGCAGGTCAAAACTCCCGTGCTGATCAGTAGTGGGATCGCGCCTGTGAATAGCCACTGCACTCCAGCCTGGGCAACATAGCGAGACCCTGTCTCTTTTGCGTTCTTTCCTTGTATCTATCGTAACACAACGAGAAGTGGCATACTTGCATTCTTGCCCGGCAGTTTTCCTACTACCCCACGAGTCCCCCATGGTGGGGCAATCTTCTATTATTTTGTATCTCATTTCAAAACATTATGTAGCAAAACACCTGAATATTCAGGTTGCCAAGCGTTTACGGAGTTCCTATTGTATACCAGGTACTATGCTGAGGCAAGGGGATGCCAAGACCGAGGTTAGACGAGAATCCCACAAGACATCGCAAAACGCTCTTCAGAGAGCGTCCATCAAAATAGGAACTCTTTTTTGAACGTTTCTTCGCCTTTATTGTTGAGGGTAATTGTAGGTAATTGTAGGGTAGTTCGTTTCGTTATATTTCAAAATTCTACTCGTCCAGTTAACCGAATGGAAAGGGCTCATTGCTCTTGCACACCGAACCCTACCGCCCATTTGGGGGAAATCCTCCCAGTACTCTCATCATAAATTGTTATGACCAGCAGAGGTCGCTAGGGAGGTCAGCTTGAGTCCTGAAACACAAGAGGGAAAGGTGACCGGACTAGTCCGTCAGCTTTCCAGGAAGGAATGCAGTTTCAAGACACTAGTTCGGATCTATGTCTAATTGTTTTGGTATAACGAAAAGCTAGTTGACGGCGACTTGATATTCCAATTCTTCAGAAAAGCGACGCAAACACGTTCGCTTCAAGGAATATTGGGTCTTCTGCGCGGCCGTAGATTTCGGCCAAGTGCGCCTGCGCATAAGAGTAGCGGCGTTGAGTCAGGTAGTCAGTGGAGAAAACTGCGGTAGCGACCCTCGGACCTCGCCATGAAGACTCGCTTCAGCACCATTGACCTCCGCGCGGTACTCGCGGAGCTGAATGCCAGGTACTGAGCGATAGGTGACTAGGCTCTTGCGGGGAATGCAGAAGGCAGAGGCCGGTGCCCCGTGGTGGAAAAAAAGACCAGCCTGATGTTTCCACTTAATCCCCCAGTGCTCCTCTGCGGACCTGGCTAGGCCTGGGTGGGCGAGCGCGTGACATCTTTCCCGCGGCCCTCGGGATATCTGGGGACCCCAGCGGCCGCATGCCCCACACCCCGCACTCCCGGGCTGCTTGTCTCGCCGGATCTTGTGTCAGGCTTTGGCGGGGCCCTCGCCGAGCTCTCGCCTTGTTGGCCTGAGTTGCCCCGGTCTGGCAGCGAACGTTTATTAAGACAGGAGACACCAAGTAGACGCCGGGGTGCCCAGCAGTCTTTTGCCTCAGGGGTTTCCAGACCGGCGGCCTGGTTTCTTTGACACTCCTCCTCATTCCTAGGAGACGGAATATTGGCGTTTTAGCTGAAAGTAACATTCTGATCTGGTTTCTGTTATGCAGCTGTTTGAGTTTTGTCATTTTTTTTTTTTCCAGAGTTTTGTTACCTTTTTTTTCTTTTGTAATAAAGGGGGTTAGATGTTTCCTTAGAAATAATCGGGTCATTTCAAGGACGCAGGGCATTGCATGGTGTTCCTAGGACTGCTCTTTTTGTCTTAACTTTTGTTCTTAAGAAGTTACACTTCTTTTGGGCTCAATGCCTGGTGGCCTTCGCTCTGCTCCCTGGTTGACTCCATATCCTTTGAGTTGAAGATCCCCTCTTTGAAGGCCCTGCTTCCTCCTGCGGCTTTAATTTGAGTGAAGTTTTGTATTTCAAATGTTGTTACGTGTTTCCTTTCTCTTGCAGCTTACTAGGAATGAGAGTAAACAATGTTTATGATGTGGATAATAAGACCTATCTTATTCGTCTTCAAAAGTAAGAGCATTTTACAGGCTTGTTTGATCTTTGGTAATTAAATATGAGATTATTGATTTTTTTTTAACCTGCACTTTTAGTCTGTTTTATTGAGTTAGCGTTGACAAATGCCTTAAAGAAAAATTTAACTTTTTTCTTCCACAGACCAGATTTTAAAGCTACACTTTTACTTGAATCTGGCATACGAATTCACACAACAGAATTTGAGTGGCCTAAGAATATGATGCCATCTAGTTTTGCCATGAAGGTAAACTTTAAGTTATACTTGAAGCTAAATTTTAAGGCCCTGAGATTGGTCACTAACAATTTAAGTTTTAAAATGTTTGGTTTTCCTTCACTATTATGAATAAAATATAGATAAAATAGTTGATAGATACTGGGATGAATAAAGTAGACATTTATTGACTTCTCCCTGTTACACTTCACACCCCAGTATGCTCTAGATCTTTCAGTTCCCACAGTCATTATTCTAGTTTAAACTTGTGTAACGTTCCCATAAAGTCCTTTGAATTACAGTATACTTCTTGCTATCAAAACAGTTCTTTGTTAGACCAGAGTTAATTTTTCTAAAGCATCATTTTCATTAGTTTCTTACCTTTTATGATTCCCAAATTTCTGAATTCATATCCTATCTTCTAGTATTCTTGGTTTTCTGTGATATGCCCCCCCCTTAACCTTTTCCTAGTTTTCTGCAGCTCACTTTTGAGCTGCCAATCTGTATTTTATTGAAATACTCAATGACATTAGTATGTTACCAATCATATCTTTTTACTTTTCACTTCTCTCTTTGCTTTTGTCTTGTTTTGTTTTTTCTATTAAAACAGAGAGTCTGCATTTGTGGACGTTACCTGTCCGTTTATTGGCATAACAAAGATATTGAAAGTTTATGTGGTACAGAAGAAAGACATTAGAATCAAATATACCTAACTTTGAATTAATGATTTTGCCGCTAAATAATTTTATAACCCAGAAAAGTAACTTAACCTCTTGAAACTTAGTTTCTTTAAATGTAGAATGCGGATAATAACTCCCTCATGGGGTTATTGGTGAGGATTATTTGAAGTAACATGTAAAGCACCTAACACAATGCCTGACACATATTAGGGCTCCATATGTATTAATTTCCTTCTTCCTCTCCTCCTCACTTTCCTTCAGAAATTTATTTGTTTTGGCATTGTGTTATTTCATTAGAGGCTTTACAGAGAAGAATCTTATCCCCAGCAACTTAGAATCTGTTTTGGATTACAAGTTAGGTAAGTGTTTCCCAAATCACAAGGCCTGTCACAAAATTATCAAACTCTTAAAAAGTTTAATTTATAGTAACCCCAAATGGTTCTTTTGGGAATTGTCCATAATAATGGTGACACTTGGTATTTGTATAGCATTTTTCAAAATAAATTAATAACGTATATTTTGAGCTGTTTAATATGTCAGTGGATATGAAGAACGGTTATTTTAGCTTTACAGATGATAAGATACATGCTACTGGGATTGTGTAAAAATCCCCAAATCAGGCTATACCAATAGGAGGCCAAACACTCAAAAAAAAAAAAAAAAAAAAAAGTTAGAATTTTATGAGTTAGGTGTACATGTTAATCTAAATGTATATAGAGAGATACCCTCCAGTGGAGCAGACACAGTGTTAAGCACATGATAAATAATTTAAAATAAAGAGCTGCTACCTTTGTATAGCACAGTCATGCTCAGTTGTGGCAAATCACAGTGATTGTTCTTCATTCTCACATTTGGGGATGCCAGTGATAGCTTTGTGGCACTGTTGTTTTCACCAAGCTGCTAATAGGGAAATAAATAAAACAAACATTATGTATGTACTGTATGCCCATCTATACTCATGATAAGTAATCTTCCCTTTTCTCCATTCCATGGTGTGGATTTCTGTTCCTTTCAAGGATGCCTTTTATCTCCATTTTAACTTTGTTTTTCTTGAATAAAAATACTACTGGGGGCCTCTGGGAGGATTGTGATTTTCCCCTGGGAGTTTAAAAATAGCCCAAATGTAGGTCACTGTTTAAATCAAAACCATTATAGACCACTCTTAGAACTATTGAATATAGGAGGGAGAGATTGTTAGAAGTTTGAAAAGGATTATTATATCTGCCTGAATGTATAAGTACATAAAATGAGAATTTTCGTCAATTTGAACTATTAGGTCTGGAGAAGAAGTCTTCTTGGTTATGAAAGAGTTGGCATTGGTTCTAAAAATGATTGTATATATTTTTAAAGGTGAATTTATATTAGCTTCTCTGTAAAATTTATCTTGAATTTGAGTCTTGAAAGCATTCTTTCTTACTGGTCTTGAGTAAGCAACCTTCCAAATTAAAGAATTAGAAACAGTGGTAAGAATTTTTAGGCACTACAGAGTAGTCTTGTTTCTGGTTCATGTTATACTTAAATATTTGTACTAAAGGATGGTACATATAATCTAAAGCAATAGGTGTTGACCAAGTAATTTATATTTGGGTTTAAAACGTTAATTGTATTTTAATTGCTAATAAGAAAAGAACATCATGACTAGGGATAGGAAGAATGGGATTTGATAAGGAATAAGAGTTATTATATTTGGATTTGAGCTAAGTTGGTCAAAAGCTTTGGAGACAGTACCAGAAAGATTCTGTCTGGGCTATATTAATACATTTGTGGGAATAGAAGGTAATTGGATGTACGTTGAAGACTAACTTACAGAATACCAATAAGCTCATGGTTCAGAATTTGTATTTGAAATGGAAGTTTGGTGGAAACCACTAATTAATATTGAACACAAAGGAAATTTGGGATCCTTAAAAGATGAGACTGGAAAGAGGCCTTATGAAAAAAGGTTATGGCTTTGAGTGAGGTCATCAGGGTAAGAAAAAGAGATTTAGCAGTGATATAAACAACAGAGTACATTTCTCTATAGGGCAAAGTACAAAATACTGTTTCAGAGTTAGCAGTCAGAGTCCTGACAGACAGTGTTTTTCCTTTGATTATCACCTGCAGGCTTTTGTTTACTATTTTTTAAGTGTTATTCTTGATGGAAATGAAAAGAGGAAGCTTATTTACAAGCCAATACCAAATGGTTAGGAATTCACTTCTACTATACGAATGCCCTTTTCTTCTGTTTCCCACTAGTGCCGAAAACATTTGAAGAGTCGGCGATTAGTCAGTGCAAAACAACTTGGTGTGGATAGAATTGTAGATTTTCAATTTGGAAGTGATGAAGCTGCTTATCACTTAATCATTGAGCTCTATGATAGGGTAAGTTAAATTTGGGTGGTGAGATGAAGGATAATTCATTGTTGTATTGTTAATTATCTGTGTAATACTATTATACTGTAAAATATGGGCAGGGAACAGCAGCTGTAGCCCATCTGAAATTGATTTTTGTGTGTGGTCTCAGGTAGTGAGTGGTCAATTGAAATTTGTGTGATACCCTCTTTAAAAAATTTTTCTCAAAACTTTATTGTTTTCAAATGACTGTGGATTCACAGGAAGTTGCAGAGATAGAGATGTCCGTTTCCCTTAGTTGTTACCTTTTATGTTATTATAGTACAATATCAAAGTCAGGAAATTGATGCTGGTACAATGTATGCATCTAGTTCTGTTCATTTTACCACCTTTGTAGATTCATGTAATCACTACTGCAATCAAGATACAGAATTTTTCCATTACCACAGAGATCTTCCTGGTGATACCCCTTTATGGTCATACCCACCCACTCCTCTTCCTCCCACCATCCCTCCCTCCTGACAACTACCAATCTGTTCTGTCCCTATAATTTTGTCATTATAAATTGGGTCTTCAACAAAGAAGTCAGGTTCAGAACCTTGGTAGAAGGACATACCAGATACTCTTAAATGGGAGTTGGTAAACTACAGCCTGTGGCCCCTTTTTATAAAGCTTGTGAGCTTAAGAATGGTAATGTTTTAAAAAGGGCTCTTAAAAAACAAAAAAGAATATGCAACTGAGACCATATGTGGCCATATGTGAGTTGGTAAACTACAGCCTGTGGCCCCTTTTTATAAAGCTTGTGAGCTTAAGAATGGTAATGTTTTAAAAAGGGCTCTTAAAAAACAAAAAAGAATATGCAACTGAGACCATATGTGGCCACAAATGCTAAAATGTTTACTGTCTTGCCTTTTACAGAGTTTGCTTTGTAAAAAAGTTTGCTGGCCTCTGCTCTTATAGACTCATGTTGTATGAGCCAATAGTGTGTAGACAAATACCAAAATATATCAGAGGGCCAAGGTAGGATATATAAGACTCATTTTAATCTAGAAGCAAGTGCTTCCATGAAAATAGAGTGCTAACCTGTGTTCTAGGGTGATCAGAATAAATTACACAGGACTGAATAAACTGGAGACAATCTAATTGTGGTTAGTTATTTTCTAGAATATTTTTGGTGTTATGATGAGTATTTTATGGTGATGTATGATAGAGCCCTTTACCTTTCTCTTCATCCTTAGTAGTCTGTACTTCTGCAAATTGGAGTGATATATAATTCAATGGTGGTTTGCTCTCATTGATCCTTTAGAATTTAGGAACAAATGAGATTTTTTACTGAGATTTTTTTTTTTTTTTTTTTTTTTTTTTACTGCTAATGGCAATGTGTATGTTTACATAGGTTCAATAAGAATTTGTAATTCTTTTTACCAAGATATAGTAAGGCAAATTGTGCAAACTAGGTCAAACTTAGGGTTTCATATTTGTGAATAAGTCTCACTTAACTAGGTATGACAAAGGTTATATTTTATATGTAGAAGCAGCGTCCACAAAACATCCTGAGAAACTGATCTTTTACCTATTCTGTGGCATATATGATCCTAGCCTATTGGTGGTAAAGAATTTGAATAGATTTGAATAACTGTAGATCTGAATAACTTTAAAGAGGAATTTACCTGAATTTATAGGTCTACCACTGACACAATCAGTAGTGATTTTTGTTTGGTTTCAAATACTAATTTTTAAGTCTCTGGGATAATAGAAAACTTTTGAAAATAAAATCCCAGATTTCTTATGAATTCTCCAGGCAGCAGTGATTATTATGGCTTTAGTCATTGCTTCATACCTTGTGACTGTAGATTTGCTGACTATATCTGAGGAGATAATATTTATGTTACTTAACATTTCTTGCTGGACCTATGTAAATCAGGCCAAGGTGCAATGAGAGTAGCTTGTGTTTATGTATATTTGTCATCAAAATAATTTTAGATGTTATGATGAGAAAGGACTGTAAAAAAGTATCTAAAATTTGAAAAGAGGCAAAAAGGACCAAACTGTCATTTAAGTATCCTGCTGGGTGTTGTCTAGTAGGCACTTATGGGGGTTAGTTTTTCCTCTAGAGTTGTGTATCTTGAATTTGCTATTTACTATTGATTAGGGTTTTTTGTTTTGTTTTGTTTTTTTACAGTTCTTTAAGTGTAGACTTTAACTTGTAGAAAACTGATAGCAATGCAAATGATTCTTGCCTGATAGCAATGAAAGTTATTTGATCCAGTAGAGATTCAAATTGTATCTGTCTAGAGAAAAGATATCCTCAGTGGT
This sequence comes from Puma concolor, assembly GCF_028749965.1. Taxonomy (NCBI): domain Eukaryota; kingdom Metazoa; phylum Chordata; class Mammalia; order Carnivora; family Felidae; genus Puma; species Puma concolor. The sequence continues at coordinate 50,889,762 of NC_141672.1, forward strand.
TACAGTCTTACTGCCTTGAATTGACAATCTTACACAATTATTCTCATTGTAAATAGTTCATTTATTTCATTTCTCTTACAACCAGTTTTACCATCTAGTGGTTTTATTATTCATTAGTTAAATAAATTTTGACAGTTACAATAAGTTTATTGTCTTCTGGCAACTGTTATTTCTACTGAAATCTGTTAGCTCCTTTGAAGGTAATCTGGCCTTTTTATCTGGATGCTTTAAATTTTTTTCTCTTTGTCTTTGGTTTTCAGTATTTTTGCTGTGCTGTGCCTAGTTGAGTTCTTATTTGTAATTATCTTTTGGGGGTTCATAGAGTTTCTAGAATCCGAGTTGATGTTTTTCATCAGTTTTGGGAAATTCAGCCCGATTTTCTTTGATCTGTCTTCCAATTCACTAATTTTATTGCTACCAGACAAGAATCACTTGGAATTGCTATTTTTATTGTCTGTTGTTTCTTTTGATTTTAATTACATTGTCTTGTCTCCTCACATGCCTGGTTATTTCATTTTGTGCCAGGAACTGAGTAGAAAAAACAGTAGTTGTAGTCTGAGATCCAGAATGACTTGTCTTTCTCTAGAGAAGATAATTGCTTTTGACAAGTGGCTAAGGGTACAGCTAATTCCAGATTACCTTACTCCAATCAAGAATTGAATTGATTAGAAGTTGGGCCTGGAAAATCTGGTATATTTCTGGTTCACACCTTGCCTTGAGAAGCAGCCTTTATGAGTCACTATTCAGAACTGGATTTCTCAGGATATCTGCCCCCACCACTGCCCCAGTCATCTTTCACTTGGGCTCTGAACTCCAGTTTTTATTCTCCTTAGTTGTTCCGTGAGTCTATCAAAATTTATGCTCAGCTTCTTAGCCTATCAGTTGTTTCTTAACTGTTAGACAAACGATCCTAGGGGAAAAGTAGCCCCCCATGTGTGACTCATCTTTCTGAGTTTTCTTCTAGGTTTTGGTCCTGTGAAGGTTTACTGTCTTGCTTGCATTTTTGATTTCTTAAAATACAAGCTTTGTGTATTTTGTCCAGTTTTTCTGTTTCTCAGTAGGACATTGGTTGGAATTATCTAGACTACCATTTAAATTAGATATGTTTATACAAGTAGTTCATGAATACATTCTCAGTATATAGAGAAGTACATAAAATTAAAATGGAAAGTCTTACCCTTCCTAGCCCAAACCATTTCCTCATTCCAAGGTAACCACTATTATGTATGGTGTCTTATTTATGATCTCCTTCCCCTCTTCCCACCACTGTCAAAACAAACAAACAAACAAAAAACCCAAACACCTTTTTTTTTTTTTCATCTGTGGGGGGAAAAAAATCTCTAGAATGTAACTGAAGGCATGCTTAGGTTTCGGTCAATATGCTTACATTCTAAATTTAAACTTATGTACCAGGCACGGACCTTTCCATTTTTTTTTTTTTTTTCCTTTTTCAATTTAAACTTAGACCTTAACGATATGTAAAAATTCTTTGCATACAATGATTTTGTGTAATCTTTGCTATTATTAAAAAAAATCTAGGGGCACCTGGGTGGCTCAGTTGGTTAAGCATAGGACTCTTGGTTTCGGCTCACAGGTCATGATCTTACGGTTTCATGAGTTCACGCCCTGCGTCTGGCTCTGCACTGGCAGTGTGGAGGCTGCTTGGGATTCTCTCTCTCTCTCTCTCTCTCTCTCTGCGCCCCTCCCCTGCTCATGCTCCCTCCCTCTCTCAGAAGAAATAAACTTAAAAAAATTGTTTTTAATTAAAAAAAATCTAAACAACCTTTTCATTTTGTAATAATTTAGGATTTATAGAAAAGTTGTAAAGATAATATGAAAAGTTCTTGTATATCCTTCATTTTTCTTAACGTTAACCTCTTACATAATCACAGTACATGTGTTAAAACTAAGAAGTTAACACTGACACATTACTGTTAATTAAACTGCAGACTTTTTCTTAGATTTCACCAGTTTTTGTAGTACATACCCTTTTTGTGTTCTGGAATCCAATCCAGGATACCCCATTGCATTTAGGGCCTTTCTATTTTGAGGGGTTTGAGCTGTTAGTACGCATACTGCCTAGGTTTCAGAGGTCCAGTTATTGATGAGTTGGAAATACAGATTAAGGATTTTATACATGAAAGTATGTGCTTGGGAATTTTCAGCAGTTATTGTGATACTTAAGAGAGGTAGGTTGGTTGACTCTTACAGTAGATCTTGAAGATTGCTCTTCCCTCTCTTTATACCAGGGTTTGATCTCCTAGGCTTCATGTCTGGAATTTTGATGTATGGTTTATCTAGAGTTGATCAGACCTTGGTTAAAGAGGTGATTGCTGCTCAAATTCATTTAACAAAGTCAGTTTATTAATTTGCAATAAAATTCCAATAAGAAAGATGCTGGAGAAAGTAAGTTAAGGTCAGAAAGTAGTTTATTGAGTACATCAGAGTCAAGCACAGTATTTCCCAAAGTATGTTTCTTAGATACTACTTTCCCTAGATAATAGGTGTACCTAGAAAAATAGGTCCCATAGCCATTAAAATTTGAGGGCCTTTGAGAATAAAGGGGGAAAAAATTTTTTTTTAACTCTAGGACTTATCAGTGCCTTTAATGCAATAATGTGATGTGTATATCCCCTAGAGAAGGATATGTTACACAGAATTGCCAACTTTATTTGCTCAGAGTTCTTTTTTTATGGAGGTGGGGGGGAACCATCTTACAGAATAGTTTTGGGAAACCCTGGTTTAAGGCAAAAAACGCTTTCAGGAAAGTAACTGCCTTGCTGGAATCTGCCAGATATTCTTGATAACTGCACACTTTGATTCAACAAACATTTTTTGAGCACCTTCTCTGTGCCAGGCTCTATGGCTGGGTCTGTTTTGCAAGTCACGTTAAATTACATCTTCTTCAGTCAGACACTATGTGGACTTCTTTCCAAGCCCTCACCCAAACTTTGCTTTTTCAGTTAACTTTTTCTTTTCTGAGAGAGAGACTGCAAGTCAGGGAGAGGGATGGGATGGGGGAGGAGAGAGAGAGAGAGAGAGAGAAAGAGAGAATCCCAGGTAGGCTCCATGCTTAGCACAGAGTCCAAGGTGGAGCTCGAACTTGCAGACCAGTGAGATCATGACCTGAGCTGGAACCAAGAGTCAGACGCTTAACTGACTGAGTCACCCAGACACCCCTAATCTTAACTTTTTAATAGATACTTTCATTTTTCCATATATTTGCTTTCCACTTCCTAGGATACAGATTTTTTTCTGTGTCTTGCTATTTTTTACTTAAGATTATAAACATTTTCCTACTTTTTCAAAACAGTCTTCATAAGTTAACAGCTTTTAAATAGTTTGTTAGGTTGATTTATCATAATTCAGCAATTTCCTCAATTTTTACATTTAGGCTGTTTCCATTTTTTTCTATTGGAAATAAACTGCAGTGAATATCTTTAAGCATATAGCTTTTGGTTTTATGGAGTTCTTACATTAGGCTACATTACAAGTGTGGAACCACGTGGGTATAAAGTGTAACTATCTGTATTGATTTTGCCACATAACTATTGCTATCCAAAGACAAATTGCAGATGAAAGTGTAAATATCTCTTTATTTGGTTTCTGAAATATCTGTCTGTTCTGAATTGTTTTTAATAAGCCACGGTATTTGTAGACCTACCTCCTGCAAGGACAACAGTAAGTTTAGCTGGTGATCATCAAGGTGTTAACTGACTACAGGTTTCTCCTGCTCTCCGAAAGTAGAGCGTTCATATGGAAACTTTTGTAAGCTGAAATGGCATAAAGCAAAGAAGCAGTTGTCACCAATTTATATAGAAAAACTTTTGAACATCCCCAGAAAACACCTTCTCTTAGGCTTTTCTGATACTTTAAGGACATATCTTACTAATAGATGCACAAAATAAGTAGAGGTAAAGCACAGATGCTCACAGTTCAAACCTATGATGGCTTGATGCTGAAATGCTGAGTTAAGTTCCCAGGGAATGGGGTTTGACTCACTGCTTGAGTTGCCTGCTGACTCTATAACAGGTCACTGCCAAACAAACTAAGTGCTTTTTTTGTTTTTTGCCTTATTTTCATAAAAGTGAAAATTAATTTCAGATTTCTTTCGGTCAGTGAAGACCGGTATTAATGTAGGTCTTTTGTAAAAGCAAGGCGGTGTAAAGCAAAGTTGTGAAAAGTAGGTGATAACTGTTGTACTTCCATTAGTGACTTCAGTAGAATGATCAGTGAGTTTAAAGTTGCTTTATATTCCTTCATTATGTTTCAAACTTGGGGTCCTTTATTTGTTTATCTTATTTCAGTCTATGGTGGACAAGTGCAAGGAGCACTGTTTAGATGTGACTCAAGTGCTTTTTGTTTGTAACTTCATTGTAGCTTTGATTCAGGTTTTTAAGAGACCCCATTTTCTTTCTCACTTTTTAAGAAGTTTCAAGAATGATTGGGAAAAGCAATAAATTATATTTTATTTTATTACAGGGAAACATTGTTCTTACAGATTATGAGTACCTAATTTTGAATATACTAAGATTTCGAACTGATGAGTCAGATGATGTTAAATTTGCTGTTCGTGAACGCTACCCAGTTGATCATGCTAGAGCTGCTGAACCTTTGCTTACTTTGGAAAGGTAACATGTTTTGTTTCTAAACTCATTTCATGTTGTATTAAAAGGTAAAATAGATCATATGTCAGAATATTAAAGAACTGTCACAAAATATTTTGTTCATTTGCATAAAATAACTAAATTTGGACTGCTTGAACTATTTAAATGTGCATGTAAGCAATTAAACCTCATTTGCAAGTAGCAGCTGTGTGTCTTTTTAATCTAAGTCTGGTGTTACTTCAGGTGTTGATGATTTCTTGGTAAAGTGAGGGAACTTACTAGCTATTCTGTGGGAAGACAGATGGCTATCTTGCACAGAGTACAAATGGAAATGGTTTAGCTAAGAAAAAGGGAGTACCGTAGGATAAGGTGCTGATTTTAGGTACTCTTCTGGCTGGAAGGTTTCGCTAATAGCTGTAGCAGAGGTTCTCAAAGTTTAGCATGCGTCACATTCACCTGGAGGGCTTGATAAAACATATCCTGCCCCTGCTTCCAGTTTCTGATTCAGTGGGTCTGGTGTAGAGCCCAGGAATTTTCAGTTCTTACAAGTTCTCAGGTGATGTTTGTGCTGCTGATCTAGGGATCAGAGTGGCCAAACAGTATCCTTAAGAGCTCTTACTAAATGCATAATTAGGTAAAGCCATTCCAGGTATTAAGATCTATCACCAAGCTCTACAAACATTTACCTGTTATATAGGAACATCTCTTTCTTAACACATATGGGCACATTTTCAATAAACAATATGACTAAGTTGAAAAGTATTGATTTTTCTTAGAAGACTTGGTTTCAGGTCCTACTCTGCTGCTCAGGAACCTACTACCCTTGGGTAAATTACTTTTATGACCCATTTTCTTACCTACAAAGTGAACTAATTCTTCTTGTATGTTAGAGTATTGTGATGATTAGGCAATTTGATGGAAATGAAAGTATTGTAAATATGAATATTGCTGTAAGTTTTATTAAATAAAAGATAATGAGAGGCGTGTCAATTTTGTTTTCACAGACTGACTGAAATAATAGCCAGTGCACCTAAAGGTGAACTACTGAAGAGAGTTCTTAATCCATTACTTCGTGAGTAAGCCTAAATAGAGCAATGAAATGTTTGCAAGAAAATGTACTTTTCAGGAATATATTTAAATCTTTTATAACTCGAGAGTATTACAACAACTTGATAATGTAGAAGGGAACTTAAAATTATCTTTTGAATAAATAAGAATTTATTTTTAAGGAAAGAGGAATTTGTTATACCACATGAAGTTTGACCTTTATGTGTTAGCTTTTATTTAAAAGCAATACAGCTAAATAAACTGATAGTATGTTATCTAGCATTTTAGTGCTAGTGTACTATTCTGAGAAATTGTGTTTTTTTTCTTTTCATTGTGAATCTTTGATTTAATAATCACTTGAGTTTTTGTTTTTGTTTTTGTTTTTAATTGGTGTGTCTCAGGGTACCCCAGAATCTGTCAGGTACTTTCAATCAGGATAAAGATAATCCAATAAACTTATACTTGAAAAATCATTACTCATCCCTATACTGATGAGTCTGGAGAGGACTTGGGCAGGCAGGTATCCTCAGTTACTGGGCATTAGGGAGTCACTTGTCCTCTCTTCTGAAATTAGAATGCATTAATAAGTTACCTTTACAGCTTTCCAACTGTTAGTATAGCATACATAAAATTGTTAAGTTTGGATTTTTAAAATTAATTTATTAATATGGGGTATTGTATTAACCAGTTTTTGGATACTAAAGCAGTCTTTCATTCCTGATTTGAAATCCTTTATATGTGGCTCAATTCCATTAAATTCTTATAAAATTTATGCACTGACTTCTGCAGTTGTAGTCTCAAATTTTTGTAAGTACTTGAATTATCATTTCTAATTACATTTCAAAATAAGTAAAGTAAAAAAAATCATAAAAAGCAAAATAAGTAAATTGTTATTTTCATTGACTTCTGAGTAGATATTTATATTGGGATGTAAATTTCATATTATATTTTGAATATTATATAGGGGAATACTAAAAATAATATCTTCTGCTTTTATAGCCTATGGACCAGCTCTCATTGAACACTGTCTTATAGAAAATGGATTCTCTGGCAATGTCAAAGTGGATGAAAAATTTGAAAGTAAAGGTATGCCTGCATGCTACAATTTTTGCCCATTTTCATGTATTTCCTTTTTAAAAAACTATGAAAATTCTTTCTGGGAAAGTAATAAAAGCGAGCAGGTAGTAAATCTGTAAAAACTATAAAATATTTGATCTATTAACTTTTTTTATGTTTGTTTGTTTGTTTGTTTGTTTATTTTGAGAGAGAAATAATGCGAGCAGGGGAGGGGCAGAGAGGGACATGGGGCTTGATCCATGAACTGTGAGATCATGACTTGAGTCAGACGCTTAACCAACTGAGCCACCCAGGCGCCCCAGGTCTATGAATGTTCTATCCATATGGTATTTCTGGCTTCCTGCTCTAATGTGGCACTTTATCCCTGGTAACTCACAGTTCAGTCTCTTGACCTACCTTAGTACTTTTCAACTTTACAATATTCTCCTTCCCTGAATAATTGAAGTGGTTACCATACTTGAGGTAGGATCTGGTATAACACTTGATGTACTTGAGTTATTCACCTTCTGACTAGGAAGTTGGAGTGCTTTTAGTAATAGCTTTATTCATGCATTTTAATTCTATAAGAACTGTAGTGTGTCTATGTGATGAATTAGGCTTTTGTAACTACTTAAGGGAATCTAACTAAATTGCCAGATTAGGACAGTAAAAAATTAGAGGAAATATAAGGGAAAAGGAAGACTTGGCTTTTGACAAATTTATTTGCAGATTCTCATGTAAAATTACAAAAATATATTCTTCGTGTTTATATTTTGGGATTATATATCAGTTAAGATTTGGGGATATTAATTTTTATGCTGTAAATGTTTTTATGTTTAAAAATACAAATTAATGTTTTAGTGAGTGATTTTGTGTTTGACATACTAATTCAGTGCAATCCTGATCAAAATGCCAACAGGTGGTATTGTTTTTGCAATTGCAGTGTTCTGGTTTTTTAAATAAATACTGTGGAATAAAAGCATGTGAAAATGTTCAGGAAAACTCTGGAAAATAATAGTAGTGATGGAGAATAACCCTTTTACAGATAAAGGTATATTAAGAACCTAATAGTTTTTGAAAAAGTACAAAATGAAAAATTCAGAAACAGGCCCACGTATATATGGGAATTTAGTATATAAACAAAGTATCTTTAACATCATGAAGGTAAAGATGGATTCAGTAAAAAACTATTGGGATCACAACCTGGCCAAAACATATTCTTATTTACATATACTGATTATAAACACGAAGTAACTATATTTAATTTTCTTGAACACTTTTATTATTTCCTAAGCACTTTTCTGTTTTCAGTATGGTTTTGTAATAGTTAATTGACACTTGATTGGCATTCCTTTTTTCCATTTTGTTCTGTTAGACCTTGAAAAAGTACTTGTTTGTCTGCAGAAAGCAGAAGACTATATGAAAACAACATCCAACTTCAGTGGAAAGGTAGTACTACATATTATTATTGTATATTGTACTATTGTATATTGTGGTTTTATTTCCTTAGATTTTCAGAATTCACAGTTAATTAGGTATCACTACATGTAAGCTTTTTGTTAATTTGGAAATTCAACATCTGTAATATGCTTATTCTAGGGTTTTTTGGTTTTTTTTTTTCTAATTGCTGTTGGGTTATAATTTTTCTTTTCCTTTTTTTTTTTTTTAATTTATTTTGAGAGAGGGAGAGAATGCACATGCAAGAGCATGCAAACAAGGGGAGGGTCAGAGAGAGAGAGAGAGGAGGAAAGAGAATCCCAAGCAGACTTCTGCCCTGTCAGCACAGAGCCTGACATGGGGCTTGATCTCATGAACCCTGAGGTCATGACCTGAGCTGAAATCAAGAGTGACATGCTTAGCTGACTGAGCCTCCCAGGCGCCCTTCTTCTCTTCTTTTTATAGAAAGTACTAGGTCAGGTCACAATTGGCATACCAGGAAAGTTGAGGAATTTGAAAATAATTCCTCTTAGGTTGATTTTATTTAGAGAAATACTTTTTAATTGCTAGCACTTAATTAAAAAATTAGCAATTTACATCACTCTAATAGGTAAACATCCTCTGAATCATCTCATATCTTGTTTTTGTTCCCTATTCAAAGTATAACTTTATACTAGAAGTTCAGAGGAAGTTCTGATTAATTCCAGCTAAATTCAGTGCAGATACACCTGCCCAGTTTTTAAAATGAATTAAAATTTCTTACCAACAAAGTAAACCTAAGACTTTTTCTCCTGAAAGTAAAGTGCTATTGACTTTTTAAAGTTGCAGAATATCTAAAATTAGGAAGAAAAAAGCAAAATGTACACGGATAATCCCATCATTTTATCAAATCACTAGTTTTAATTTTCTTTATTCCTTATTTTTCTTGTCCATATGAAAAAAAGTATTATTTAATAATACTTATTGAGCCTAGAAACATCATTTTGAGAATTGATACAATCAATAGACAAATGCAGCAGATTATTTAAAACTAGAATAATTTTGTAAGTTTAATAAAATCGGGATCAGTCATGGAAGATACATCTAACTATGAAGAGAAATGAATTTTAATATTGGATTTTTGTAGGGGTACATCATTCAGAAAAGAGAAATAAAACCAAGCTTGGAAGTAGATAAACCAACTGAAGACATACTCACGTAAGCATATAGGCATGAGTCAGTTTACTTTGGATATTTATTAATGTTCTTGAATGATATAATAAATATGTTTTGCAGGTATGAGGAATTTCATCCTTTCTTGTTTTCTCAACATTCACAATGTCCATATATAGAATTTGAATCATTTGACAAGGTGGGTTCTCCAATTCTGTTTTTTTGACCAGTTAGTATGATATGAGTTATTAAATTAATACCAACTTGATTTGATTGATAAATTAAAAATATTTTTGGTTTACAATCACTGTATCTGAGCATTAAAGATCATTGCAGTCACAAATAAAAACTGTTGGAAATTTTTATTGTCACTTTATTTCAAGATGAAGGACCAAAGGTTTGAACTTAATTTGATTTTTGGCCCTTTGAACTATATAATACATTTCCTGGGAATCTGTTCAAGTTCTTTGGGTAGTGTTATGAAACAAAATGGACTCTAAAATTCTGTGTATCTAAGTTGAAGTAGAAACCCTGTTTTTTGTTTTTTTTAACCAGTTACTGTCTTTTTCTGTTTTTTAAATAAGGCCGTGGATGAATTTTATTCCAAGATAGAAGGTCAGAAAATAGACTTAAAAGCTTTACAACAGGTATGGTATTGTTAAAAACATTAAACTAACTAGGCTTGGTGTGATTTGCTGTGTAGACGATGCTTTCATATAGGAATTGGTGACGTTTCAGCGGTAGTATGGGAATGCCCTGATCCCTTGGCTCACTGATAATGGTCCAGGGGAGATCTCATTGTTGAAAAGCATTCCCTCGTTTGTTCCATCTGTACGTAAGATATTCTCTAAAATGGAAAATACAATGGGAAGGTGAGTCCTGTTATTTATTCCCTAGTATAATATGGGTTATTACAGCAACCCAAAGCTTTTCAACCTTTGCTGTTAAGGGAACATTGTTCCAAGGAGATTTTTAAGTAGGCCAAAAGAAAGGGAAACGTTCTTTCTATACAAATAAGTGTATTTTTCATTAAACTGGGTTTTATTCTAAGTGGGCTTTCAAACTTCACAGGAAGTTTTAATATGCTCTGTTTCTCGGTACATTTGACCATGATTTTGGAGCATTGCCACAGAGTTGTTTTAGAAATTAGCCACAGTCACTCTTGATTTGAAGAGGATTTAATTTTTCAAAAATATTAATAAATTCTTGAAGTACGTGTGCAAAAGTTTGGAATTATATGAATCTCTGTGCCCTCCCCTCTGTTTAAAAAATTAACAGCACAATTTCAAAGCTGGTGGATTGAGTGAATTAAATAGTGTGCCTGCCACACGGTGGCAGCACTTTAGCTAGTAAACATATTTAGCAGTAACATTGGATTGCATGTTTTTATGTGCATCAGAATATTCATGAATTATTTTAGTAATCACTGTGTGTTCTTTTAATAGTCACCATTCTTATGATTCAAATCTTTTAAATACTACATCCCATGATTCAAACCTTCATTAACTGATGATTCTGTTACTAGTGTTAGAAAATTTGCCTCAAATCAATAACCTTGAAATGCAAATGATAAATGCTAAAATGCTATATAGAAGGTAAATTGACTACTGTGAGACTTTGTGGCATTAATTTAAGAAAAAGAGTATTCTCTAGAAATAATACTGAGAAAATTAAAAGCAGCAATAACTTAAAAAGAAGCTCTTTTGGTAATTTGTGTTCTTTAAGAATGCATTTCCCTAAAACTTTACAGTTATGTGATAAAAAGAAAATGTCTTGTAGTCAGAATACACTCCTATATAGGGAATGGGAAGTAGGTAGTGGGGAGAGGTAATTTGGGAGCTTGAAACACTTTGGGGTAGGGTAGACCTGGGTGTTGGACTGCAGGAACGTCAGACAGCATTGTGGGGTTGAAGTGGAGGAGGGAGAGTTTCAGGATGTCAGAGAGGAAAGGTGCAGAAGGCAGAAGAAAACTAATTTTTAAAAAATATGTTTTGCCCACAAAAGGAAAAACAAGCATTGAAGAAATTAGATAACGTCCGGAAGGATCATGAAAACAGATTAGAAGCTCTTCAACAGGCTCAGGTATTCTGTTTAGCTTTTTCCCAGATTTCAAAAATGGTAACTTTAAATAAAACATTGTATGTTAACTAAGTGGAATTAAAATAAAAACTAAAAACATAACTTTAACATGGTATTACAGTAACTGTTTTTGTTTCTTAAGGAAATAGACAAACTTAAAGGAGAGCTCATAGAAATGAACCTACAGATAGTTGACAGAGCTATTCAGGTTGTTCGAAGTGCTTTAGCCAACCAGATAGATTGGACAGAAATTGGGTTAATTGTGAAAGAAGCCCAAGCTCAAGGAGACCCTGTTGCAAGTGCAATTAAAGAATTAAAACTACAAACAAACCATGTTACAATGCTACTAAGGTGAGTTTGATTCTTAGTTAAGCAGTTAATGCTTGTTTTTATTTTGCTGTTTAATTGTTCACTGTATTCATTTAAAATTTTTTCTCTTGTATTTGGAAGTTTATCCTTGAAGATACAGAAAAAACATTATTTACATTAAAATAATGCAACTATTTAAATACTGCAAATAACTTTATAATTTCATTGAGGAAAAAAATTGAAAATAAAAAAGTGATGTCATTGACATTAGTGAAATACTATTGAATATTTTTAATAGAAATCCATACTTGTTATCAGAGGAGGAAGATGACGATGTTGATGCTGACATCACTGTTGAAAAAAATGAAACCGAAGCACCAAAAGGAAAAAAGAAAAAGCAAAAGAATAAACAGCTGCAGAAGCCTCAAAAAAATAGGCCATTACTTGTTGATGTTGATCTCAGCTTGTCAGCATATGCCAATGCCAAAAAGTAAGTGTTAAGTATGAATTGTAAGTAAAATATCTGCAATAAATCAGGATAATAAGGATAATATATGTATATATATTACATATGTATGTGCTTTGGGGTGAAAACACTTTTTAACATCTTACTTTGTGCATTATACAACTTTGTTTTCAAAACATACAAAACAAAGTTGCATAATGCACAAAATTTGTTCCATATGATTTGAATGTGTAAAATTAGAAGTAACATAAATAGAAAGCTAAAGAATAGCTTAATTTTACTTAAAATTTTAATAGCTTAATTTTACTTAAAATTAAGAGAAATGCATTTTTCTAGATACTATGATCACAAGAGGTATGCTGCTAAGAAAACACAAAAGACCGTTGAAGCTGCTGAGAAGGTACTTACTATTTCTTAGAGTGAATGTGAATTGTTTTTTCTCTGCTTTAAATGAGTGGCTTTAATTATTTCGTTTAAATGAGGTTTTCTAATTCAGAAATAACTTTCAAACTTAATTTTGCTGTAATTATATGTATTTCCAGTGTTTATTTTCTTCCCCAAACCTGCTCCTTCCCCAGTCTTCCCCATGCTATAAATAGCACCTTCCTTTTTCCCTTTGCTTGAGTTAAAAGTATTGGAGTCATCCTAGGCTTTTCTCTCATAAATTATATCCAGTCCATCAGCAAATCCTTGTAGGTCTTTTGTAGAGTATAACCAGAATCTGACCACTTCTCAATAATCCCGGCCCCCATCATTTCTGTTCACATAGACTGTAACAGTAGCCTCTTCTTGGGTCTCTGCCTTCTACCCTTCCCCCCCTACAGTCTGTTCTTCAAACAGTAGCCATAGTGATCCTTTTAAATAAAAAATGAAGTTATTTCTCTTTGTTCAAAATCCATTTGCTTCCCATCTTATCAAGACACATCAAAGCCCTTCTCCTGCCCTGTAAGGTCCTACCTGATCCACTCCCCTCCAATTTAATCACCTGCATTCCTCTTGCTACGCTCTTTTCAGCGACACTGGGATCTTAGGTGTTCCTGTAACAGTGATGCATGCTGCCTTCTCGGGGCATTTGTGTTTGTTGCTCTTTCTACAGAGAATGTTTTTCCCTTAAAGTTTCCATGGTTTGATCCTTCCATTCATTGGCATGTCTACTAAAATGAGACTTTATCAGAGAGGCCTTTCTTTAAAAAAATTTTTTTTTGATGTTTAAAAAAATTTTTTTTAATGTTTATTTATTTTTGAGAGAGAGAGAGAGAGAGAGCGAGCTTGAGTGGGAGAGGGGCAGAGGGAGAGGGAGACACAGAATCTAAAGCAGGCTCCAGGCTCTGAGCTATCAGCACAGAGCCTGATGCAGGCTCGAATGCACAAATGGTGAGAGCATGACCTGAGCTGAAGTCAGACACTTAACCGACTGAGCCACCCAGGTGCCCCTTTTTTTGATGTTATTATTTATTTTTGAGACAGAGAAAGTACGAGCTGAGGAGGGGCAGAGAGAGTAGGAGACAGGAACCAAAGCCGGTTCAGAGCTGATAGCAGAGAGCCCAATGTGGGGCTTGGACTCACGAGCCGCAGGATCGTGACTTGCGCCAAAGTCAGACACTTAGCCAACTGAGCCACCCAGATGCCCCAGACAGGCCTTTTTGACCATATTTACTAAAAGTAGTACTACTTAGTAAGCTTAGTTGGTTAAGGGGCCAACTCTTGATTCCACTTAGGTCATGATTTCATGGTTCATGAGTTTGAGCCCTGCATCAGGCTCTGCACTGGCAGCATGGAACCTGCTTGGGATTCTCTCTCTCCCTCTCTCTGCCCCTCCCCTGCTGGTATCCTCTCTCTCTCTCTCTCTCTCTCTCTCTCTCTCTCAAATAAACATTAAAAAAGAATAGTAGTACCCTCAACCACTCCCTCTTATTCTGCTTTATTTTTCTTCTTAAAAAACACCCCTCCCAACATATGTTGATCTGTCTTTCCTCTAGAATGTAGATTGTATGAAAGTAAGATCTTTGTTTTGTTCATTGCTTTGTCCCAGCCCCTAGAATATTACCTTGAACATAGTAACATTAATATCTGTTAAATGAGGGGTGCCTGAGAGTCTCAGTTGATTAATCATCCGACTTTGGTCCAACTTCGTGTCAGTTCATGATCTCATAGTTGGTGAGTTTGAGCCTGGCATGGGGCTCTCTGCTGTCAGCACAGAGCCTGCTTTAGATCCTCTGTCCACCACCACCTCCCCCCCCAACCCCTCCTTCACTTGCTCACGCACGCTCTCTCTCAAAAATAAATAAACATTAAAAATATATGTATCTGTTAAATGAGTAGCCCTCATGACTTGTCTTCTATCTCTCTCTCCAACCTCATTTCTTGACATTTTACTGTGTAATCACTACTTTCTTGGTGAAGTTGGCCTTTTCTTTTTGCTTATAGTGCTCTTCCTATTCTTTGCCCTGATAATTCCATTTACCCTTCCGACTTCAGCCTAAATGCCATTTCCTTAGAAATACCTTCTTTGACCATAAGCATTTATAAGTTAGGTTCTCTTGTTATATTCTCATAGCATCCTTAGAAGCACTTAACATGTTTATTTGAATGATTATGTGTTTGATATTCATGTCTTCTCCTCGACCCTCTAGTAGGGTGAGAGTGAGAACTTCCTCTTATTCACTATTATGTCCCAGCATCTAGCCCAGAATCTATCGTATGATAGATACTCAGTATCTGTTAACAAATGAAACTTTTTAAAATTTGTAGGTCTTGAGCAAATATTTGTATACGTTAACCTTTGACTTAAATTATTTTAATATTTAAGGCACAAATCTTTATTTTGTGTGTATATGGTGTATGTATGTAAATAGTTGCCATTTTGTGACGCTTAAAAATAATTTCTTGTCTTATTTACTTAGTGTTATTTAAATACATTGTCAACAAATTATTTAAAAACTTTTTTCTTATAAATAGGCATTTAAATCAGCAGAAAAAAAAACAAAGCAAACGTTAAAAGAAGTCCAAACAGTTACCTCTATTCAGAAAGCAAGAAAAGTATACTGGTGAGTGTTCTACCTTTTAAAAATATAGTTTTTTTGTTTTTTAATTAAAATTATACATGTACATTGTTTAGAAAAATCAAACAGTTCTACAAAGCTTGTTGCAAAAACCAGTAGACTTGCAGTATTTTACCCCTAGTCCTGTTGCCTCTTCTCTTAAGGAAACTATTTTTAGCTCTTTTAGCTAATTGTTTTGGTATTTACCTCCTTTCCTCTTAGTAATGTGCTTATATTGCTGCTTCTTGGTATTTCTGTTTTATACTCTGTCAATGACTTCCCACTATGGAAGATGAAGATTTTATTCTTTCCATTTGGTGCTCCATTACACAGATATACACCAGCCAGCCTCCCAGTAAAGGGACATAATTTTGTCAAGGTAGATATCCAGCATTAATATACAGTAATATTTTATTGTAGTCACAGCTGAGTCATAAAACACTGTTTCTTTTCCTTCCCTGCTCAGCTTTTTGTCTTCGTGAAGGTGGTAATTGTCTTGTTTCATTTACCTTCCTCTTCCAGGTGTGTTCAGACACATTGGAATTCTATCCGTATCTTGCAGAAGTCTCTCCTGAGATTTTGACCTACTTTGTTCTAAATTGGTTACCCTAAAGATCTTAAGATTTCATTTTATTTTATTCTGGAAGTTCTCTTTACCTTTCTCTGTGTTGGATTCTCTGTCCTGAATCTCCTACTTCTTTTCTTAGTTGATGGAATGTGTACTCTAGAAGCTACATAAGAAGGCGTGTATAGGATGTAAAGCTTTTGAAGTTTTTGATATGTAAAAAAAAATTGTTTTATTTAATTGTGCGGCTGATAGAATTCTGATTTGAAAGGTTTAAAGTCATTGTTCATTGCATTAGCTTTCAAATTTGATCTTCAGAAGTCTGATGTCATTTTGATAGTTTATATTTTATTGAAAATTTGTTTTTGCCTTTCTGTAAACTTGTAGATCTTAATTTTTTTCCTCTCAGTTTTCCAAATTTTCACAATGATGTAGGTTGGCGAGGATGTTTTAATCTATTAGGCTGAATACTCTGAGTCTCTTAATTTGGAATTTTTCAGTTCTGATAAATTTTCTTGAAATATTTCTTACGGATTTTTTTTTTTGGTTTGTTTTCTTCTGGAAGTCTTATTTATTAAATATGGAACTCCTTGGGGGCGCCTGGGTGGCTCAGTCGAATTAAGCATCCAAATTTGGCTCACAGTGTGATCTCGCGGTTTGTGAGTTCGAGCCCTTCGCCGGGCTCTGTGCTGATAGCTCAGAGCCTGGAGCCTGCTTCAGATTCTGTCTCCCTCTCTCTCTACCCCAACTCCACTTGGCTCTCACTGTCTCTCTCTCAAAAATAAATAAACATAAAAAAAAATTTTTAATATGGGACTCCTTGGATATGGTCCTCCAATTTTTTTGCATTTTCTGTTTTTCAACTTTTAATCCTTTTGTTCTATATTCTGAGAGATTTCCTTTATCTTTCAGTCCTTCCACTGAATTTTTAAGTGTTTTTGTTTTTTTGTTACTTTTTAAAAACTTTTGCTCAAGTTCTTTATAATCAGAGTAGTTTTGATGTATTTTTATTTAAAAGTATTCTTTTCTTGCTGGTTTTTGGTTTGTTTTTTATGTTTATTTATTTTTGAGAGAGAGAGTGAAAGAGTGCAAGCAGGGGAGGGGCAGAGAGAGAGAGGGAGGCACAGAATCTGAAGCAGGCTGCAGGCTCTGAGCTGTCAGCACAGAGCCTGATGCAGGGCTCGAACCCATGAACCGCGAGATCATGACCTCACCTGAAGTCGGACGCTAAACCAACTGAGCCACCAGGCACCCCTTGGTTTTTTGTTTGTTTTTTTTAATATTCTTTTATTTGTTGGGTTTGTCTTCAGCTTTTGTTAAGGACGTTTATTACTGTCTTGTGATCCTTAATTGTCTGTTCGTATTGTCTGTTCACATTTTATAGTAGAGCATGAAAATGCCGATTGGAAGTTCTCTGTGGGAGGTTAGGCTTATAAAATGATGTATGGGGGCTATTTTGTGTGGAATTCTCACTGTGTTTAGCTTTTTTCCTTCTCAGCTGGTCTCATTTTTCAGGAAAGGTGTTTTTTGTTTTTTGTTTTTCCCCTGCTTGGAAAGTGAAGAGCTGGTTGTCAGCATTTTGGAAGCCCAATGGGAATAATAGGTTGCAGAGGCTTAGTACCCAGTAATTCATACATTTACTAAATTGCTGTTTTACATATGTTTCTCCTACTTACAACTGTGCCACATTTCCCCTAATTTGAAGATCCTTTTCGTACACTTTATAGAACATTAACTTCTGGCTTTCTGTTAGGATGTGGAAGGAGCAGCTACTACCATGTTCACAGCTGGAACTTTTTTCCTTTTTTTAACCCCAGCTTAACCTATTTCTAGCAGTACCTTGTGCTGTTTTTAAGTTTTTTATGGGTTACACAGTGTAGACTGATTTGTTTCTTGGCTTTTTCCATTGTCAGCCTGGGATTGAGCTTCTTGAGCCTGATCACTTGTCCCTTGGTTTTTCCATTTTTAAAAATTCTGTTGCTCTTCTCTCTCTTTCCTTTCTTTTTCTCACATCTCTATTGACGAATAGGATTGACTTGTAATTTTCATGTCTCAGAAGTTCTTGGGACACCTGGGTGGCTTAGTCAGTTAATAAGCATCCAACTCTTGATTTGGGCTCGGGTCATGATCTCATGGTTGTGAGACCCAGCTCTGTGTCAGGCTCTGCACTGGTAGCATGGAGCCTGCTTGGGATTCTGTCTCTCCCTGTCTCTCTGCCCCTCCCCTGCTTATGCTCTTCTTGCGCACGAGTGCGTTCTCTCTCAGAAATAAATAAACTTAAAAAAAAGAACCAGTTTTAACTGTTGATCTCCTCTATTATATCTGTGCTCTCTGTTTTATTATTTTTCTCTTTCTGTTTTTCTTTGAGATTCATTTGTATATCCCTTTATGATTTCTTGAGATGGAAATTTGGTATATTGCTTTTTTTCTCCCAGCTTCTCTTCTTTTCTGATAAGTATTTAAGGCAGTAAATTTCCCTTTAAATCTGGCTTTAACTGTATCTAAAAAGTTTTGTTATATACTATTTTCATTATCTTTCATGTCAAAATGTGTTCTAATTTACATTGTGATTTCTTCACCCATGCCTTATTTAAAAGTAATGTTTATTAATTTCCAAACCTATGAAGATTTTTGGTTATATTTTTGTCATTGCTTTCTAGCTTAATTTGCATAATGTTCAGAGATAGCATTCTGAATTATCTCAACCCTTTGACATATGTTGTCGAAACTTGCTTCATGGTCCAGCATATTTATGGTCCACTTTATTTACAAATGTTTCATATATAGTTTAAAAGAGTGTTTGTTGTATAGTTGTTGAGTGCATCCCTCTAAATATTAATTAGATCACATCCATCAATCATGTTTTTCAAATCTTTAGCATCTTTACTAATTTTTTTAAAAAGTGTTTATTTATTTTGAGAGAGAGAGTGTGAGAGCTGAGAGAGGGAAAGAGAATCCCAAGCAGGCTGCATGATGTCAGCACAGAGCCAAAAATCAAGAGTTAGACATTTAACTAACTGAGCCATCCAGCCGCCCCCACTAATTCTTTTTTAAGTGATTGTTTTCTTAATTACTGAGAGTTTTGTTAAAAATCACATAATTGTGGGGCGCCTCGTGGCTCAATTGGTTAAGTGTCCAGCTTTGGCTCAGGTCATGATCTCACGGTTCATGAGTTTACGACCTATTTGAACTGTGCTAATAGCTCAGAGCCTGGAGCCTGCTTCAGATTCTGTGTCTCCCACTCTTTCTGCCCCTCCCCCGCTCATACTTGGTCTCTCTCTCTCTCTCAAAAAAAAAAATTAAAAAAAAATTTTTTTTAAATAAATAAGGGCACCTGGGTGGCTCAGTCAGTTAAATGTCTGACTTCAGCTCAGGTCATGATGTCATGGTTCATGAGTTCCAGCCCCGTGTAGGGCTCTGTGCTGACAGCTCAGAGCCTGGAGCTTGCCTCGGATTCTGTGTCTCCCTCTCTCTCTGCCCCTCCCCTACTCATGCTGTCTCTCTCCCTCTCTCAAAAAAAAATAAACATTTAAAAAATTATTTTTTAATAAATAAAAGATCACATACTTGTGCACTTGTGTCATTCTCCTTTTATTTCGGCCATTTTTTGCTTTATATATATGAGGCAGTATAAATACAAAGCTGTATGTCTTCCTGCAGAATTGAGCCTTTTATTAACTGTAATCAGATGTTCCTTTAACTTCTAACTTCTTTTTCCCTTCTCTGTGAGATATTAAAACTACATCCACTTTCTTTTGGTTAGTGCTTGCATGATAAATCTTTTTCCATCATTCTATTTCAATCCTTTTATATCCTTATATTTTAATATTTTAAAGGAGTGTATATATCATTTTCCAGTCTGACAGTCTTTACATTTAATCTGGAGAATTGACTACATTTAATGCAATTTATGATATATTTGGGTTTAAATCTATCCATTTTATTATTTGCTGTCTTTTTCTTTTTTTTTTTTTTTTTTGAGATTATTTATTTTGAGAGAGAGAGAGAGAGAGAGAGAGAGAGGTGGGGGGAGGGGCAGAGAGAGAGAGGGAGAGAGAATCCCAAGCAGGCTCCTTGCAGTAAGCATGTAACCAATGCAGGGCTCAAACTCCTGAACCATGAGATCATGACCTGAGCTGAAACCAAGAGTCTGACCCTTAATCGACTAAGCCACCCAGGCGCCCCTACTGTTTGCTTTCTATTTTGTTCTTTATTCTTTGTCTTTTTGCCTCCTCCTGATTTTTTTTTTTCCTGTTATGTTCCTTTACTAAAATAATTAGAAATACATCCTTATGTTTCTCATTGTCTTTGTACTTATGCATTTATGTTGTTTTAGAAACCTCTCTACCATCAATAGAAGAATTGTTAAATAAGTATAGTACATCCATTCAACAATGAAGATGACTTTTTTAAGATTTTAAGTAACGTTGGGGCGCCTGGGTGGCTGAGTCGGTTGAGCATCCGACTTCGGCTCAGGTCATGATCTTACAGTTTGTGGGTTCAAGCCCTGCATCAGGCTCTGTGCTGACAGCTTACTTAGAGCCTGCAGCCTGCTTCGGATTCTGTGTCTCCTCTCTCTCTCTCTGCCCCTCCCCGGCTCATGCTCTGTCTCTTGAAAATAAATAAATGTTAAAAAAAAAAATTTTAAGAAAATAAAAAAAAAAAGATTTTAAGTAATGTCTATACCCGGTGTGGAACTCGAACCCACAACCCCGAGATTAAGAGTCGCATGCTTCATCAACTGAGCCAGCTAGGTGCTCCAAGAAAACATTTTTAAGTGAAAAAAAGAAAGCAGTTTGCAGAATAGTGTGTGTTGTGTTTAAAAGAAAAGGTTTAGAATAAGCATTTTTTAAAGCTTTTATATGTATAAAGAAACTCTGGAGAGGGATATACAGAAAGCTAGTAACAGTGGACTTCTGTTTGATATTGGTAATGAGAACTGAAAGGGGATGCAGGATCTTAAACTATACCTTTTTTGTCTGATTTAAAACATTTCTGAACCATGTATATGTATTAATAAAAAATCAGATGAGAAAACAGGAACACAATACTTGTGCTATTATATATTTTGGGTGTTAAAAGGGAGTTTAATGCCAGTGCTTAATCTTTTTTTTTTTTTTTTTCTCCAACGTTTTTATTTATTTTTGGGACAGAGAGAGACAGAGCATGAACGGGGGAGGGGCAGAGAGAGAGGGAGACACAGAATCGGAAACAGGCTCCAGGCTCTGAGCCATCAGCCCAGAGCCCGATGCGGGGCTCGAACCCACGGACCGTGAGATCGTGACCTGGCTGAAGTCGGATGCTTAACCGACTGCGCCACCCAGGCACCCTTAATCTATCATTTTTAATCAGAAGTTTTTAAATTGTAGATTAAGTCAAAGAAATAGTCATATGTAATATAGAAAACATTTCTGTTCATCTCTATTTTGTCGTTTTCTAAATGTTATACAAATATATACTCTTTACTTTTTATCATGATGGTATATATTAATCATGAAAACCAAATTACTTTTTCTTTTGAGAAAAGTTAGTTTTATAGAGCAAAAATTACCTTTAGAAGTATAAAAGTATAAAGAATACCATATATGTAAGTATTCAGTTGATTCAGGACAGAGTGAGAAAACTTCTTTCTTACTTGTGGCCTCAAAAGTTAGCCAGTGCCCCACTGAAAGAAAACTAAACCTAGGGACCATGTGACATTGTATGTTGTTGCTTTGTGTAATTCATTGTTATGTTATCCTTGAGTTTAAGAAGGGACTATATGAGAGGGAGATAAGGAGAGAACATATTTTCAAACATAGAATTTAATTACTTCTAAGACTCATAAGAATATCCTTGGCCAATTTGTATGATAAGATTTCAATAAAATTCAGTTTGATGCTTTAATAAATTAAACCATCAAGTTGTCTTAACCTACAATGTAGGATAGCGTCTTGGAATTTTGTTTGCAAAAAGGATGTGAATTCAGGTGACTATAAAGCAAAAGAATGTTAACTTTTTTTCTTTCAATTTGGTAGGTTTGAGAAATTTCTGTGGTTCGTTAGCTCAGAGAACTATTTAATTATAGGTGGAAGAGATCAGCAACAGAATGAAATGATTGTGAAAAGATACTTGACAACAGGTAGGTAAGATTTAAAAAAAATTTTTTTTAGGTAAGATAAAAATTTTAAAGAATTTTGTCATATACTTGGATCAATTATTTCAATATTAGATGTAGATTTTCATCTTCTATGACAGGTTTAATTGGTAGAAGGAGTTTATCTTGATGGTTTATGGTTTGTTGAATATGCATTTTGACACTTAATCTTCACTTTAAGTGAATATTCCTAAAGTAGTAATGGTGAGCTAATCTTGCAGTGTTGGACTTTTGATTCTCTTCTACATTATAACAAAATAGCTTTCAGTCCTCCAAAGTTAGTGTGGATCAAATTTTTAAAGGCTTGTTTTTTTAGTGCGGAAGTTTGTAACTTTTTTTTCCATATTTAGAAAAAGAACTTAAGCCCTGTGGTGTATGTAAGTCTTCTCATTTATTTTTCTTTGCTGATAACAGCCACCTCGCTGTGGCTGAACATTCAGTGTTGGTATCAGAAACCAATAATCAGAACTAATCTGATATCCACTGCAGATCCCAGACCAGAAAAGAAAGCAGCAGGGATCATGGTATTCCATGGTGCTTAGGGCATGGTCTCTCTCTTCTGTAGCTTTGTTCTCTGTGAGCTCAGCTTGTGTTGGGGCAGTATGAGTTTTTCTCTTCTTTGAGTTTCAAATCCCAGACGAACTGTTGGGGCAAGCAATGGCTGCTCATTTTATTTGTTAGGAACTTTCCTTTTTCCTTAACAAAAGAGGAAAGATCTCACTCCTGCATTTGTTTGTTCATTTGTTTATTCATTGGTAGCACACACATAGAATACAACTCACAGTTCTCACTGTGGCTTACAAGCCTCCTGGCTTCTTTCCTTCTTCATTTCTTACCATTCTTCCCTTAGTCTGACCTCTTGACTGCTCATCATACATGTCAAATATCCATGGTCCTTAGGACCTTTACATTTGCTAGATGACTCATCTCTCACCCTCCAGCAAGCTGGCCTAGACTTGCTTACATGGTAACTCAGCAAGTTTCTGAGAGAAAGGGAGGAAGCACATAAGGCCTGTTAAGACCTAGGTTGAGAACTGGCACTTGGTCACAGCTGCTATATTCTGGCTAAGGCAGATCACAGGGCAGGTCCAGATTCAAGAGATTGGGAAGTGACTCCACTTGATGGGAGAAGCTTCAGGGTCACAGAGCAAAGAGGTGTGGCTAACAAGGGAGAGAGGAACTGACCATTTTAGTAATCTGCCATATTACCATTGCTGTTTCCTATAAGGAGGACTATGAGAGATCTCCTAGGGGTGGGAAATGGACTTTATATGCCTTCTTATCCCCTTTGGATTTTGAACCCATTAAAACCATTAAAAAGAAAAAAAAAGGAACAGGACTTAAAGTATTATTTCTCATTTGTCTTTAAGGGGATATTTATGTACATGCTGATCTTCATGGAGCTACTAGCTGTGTAATTAAGAATCCAACAGGTAATATATTTCTCTTTATTATTCAAAACTTTATTTATTCTCTTTATTATTCCAGACTTTAATTCAAAACTTATTATATGACAAAATTTGTTAATAGAATTAAAGGACACTTTATTATGATAAAAGGGTCAATTCATCAACATATTTATAACTATTATAAATATACGCGCACCCAACAACGGAGCCCTAGAATACCCTTGAAGTAAAGTCTGACAGAATCAAAGAGAGAAATAGTTCAGCAATAATATTTCAGGACTTTAATACCTAACTTTAAGTCATGGATATAATAATTAGATACAAGATTGACTAGGAAATAGAAGATATGAACAAATAATTTAACTAGACCTAATATAAATCTCTGATATCCTCACCTAACAACAGTAGGCTAATTCTCAAGTGCACCTAGTATGTTCTCCAGGCTAAACCATATGATAGTCTAGAAGACAAGTCTTAATAAATTTAAAACTACTAAAATCATACAAAGTAAGTTTTCTTACCATAATGGAGTGAAATTAGAAATCACTACTAGAGGAAAATTTGGAAAATTCACAAATGTGTGGAAATTAAACAGCACAGTCATAAATAACGAGTGTCAAAGAGAAAATCATAGGGGAGTGTTAGAAAATACTTTTGAGATGAGTGAAATGAAACACAGTATATCAAAATGATAGGAGATGCAATTAAAGCAGTGCTTAGAAGTTTATAGCTGTAATGTTTATAAAAAGAGGAAACATTTCAAATCATTAACAAAACTGTAACATTAAGATCTAGAAAAAGAAAAGCATAGAACCCATAGTAAGGAACAGAAGGAATTAAAAAGATTAGAGTGGAAACAAATGCAACAGAATAGAAGAACAATAGAGAAGATCAGTGAAACCAAACTTTTTTTAAAAAAGGTCAACACAATTAATAAAACTTCATAAAACACAATTAATAAAACTTCATAAAATTAATAAAACATCATACTTGATGGTGAAAGACTGAAAAATTTCCCCTTAACATCCAGAACAAGACAAACATGTCTGTTGTTGTCCCTTTTTTTTTTATTTTTAAAAATAATCTTTTGATGCTTATTATTTATTTTTGAGAGAGAGAGAGAGACAGCAAAAGTGGGGGAGGGGCAGAGAGAGCGAGACACAGAATCTGAAGCAGGCTCCAGGCTCTGAGCTGTCAGCACAGAGCCCGATGCGGGGCTCGAACTCAAGAACCATGAGATCTTGACCTGAGCTGAAGTCAAACACTTAACCTCCTGAGCCACCAGGTGCTCCTATCCTTGTTATTTCTATTCAACCTTGTATGGATGTTCTAAGTAGACAGGCAATAAAAAGAAATAAAAAATATCCACATTAGTAAAGACCAAGTAAAACTATTTCCATTTGCAGATGACATGATCTTATATGTTTAAAACCTCAAGGAATTCCCCCAAAATTATTAGTTAATAATTTTACTAAATGTTCAGGATACATTTGTATGATATATAAAAGTCAGTTGTATTTCTATGCACTCACAATGAACGGTACTAAAGTAAACTAATAAAACATCCATTTGTAATAGCATTAAAAAAATATGAATAAATTCACCAAAAAGAAGTTGCAAGATATACACCCCAAATATAAAAAACATCATTGAAAGAAATTAAAGAAGACTTAAGTGGAAAGACTTTCAGTGTTTATGGATTGGAAGTCTTAATATTTTTCTGATGGCAGTACTTCCCATATTAGTCTCCAGATTTGATGTAATCTGTCAAAATTCCAGCTTCCTTTTTTTTTTTTTTTAACAAAGATTGATGAGTTGATCCTAAAATTCACATGAAAATGCAAAGGACCCAGGTCAGCCAAATCATGTTTAAAATGAAGAACAGGGGCGCCTGGGTGGCGCAGTCGGTTCAGCGTCCGACTTCAGCCAGGTCATGATCTCGCGGTCCGTGAGTTCGAGCCCCGCGTCAGGCTCTGGGCTGATGGCTCAGAGCCTGGAGCCTGTTTCTGATTCTGTGTCTCCCTCTCTCTCTGCCCCTCCCCCGTTCATGCTCTGTCTCTCTCTGTCCCCAAAAAAATAAATAAACGTTAAAAAAAAAAATTTTAAAAAAAGAAAATAAATAAACATTAAAAAAAAAAAAAAGAAGATGAAAAGACAACCCACAGAGTAAGAGAAAATACTGGCAAGTCATTTATCTGTCTGCTAAGGAACCAGTATCCAAAGAACTCTTAAGACTGAACAACAGAAAGGGAAAAAAGTTTTTAAATGACAAACGATTCAAATAGATATTTTCCCAAATATACACGAATGGCCAGTGAGCACATAAGATCCTCAGTATCATTCATCATTAGGGAAATGCAAATCAAGACCACAAAGAGGTACCACTTCACACCCAGGAGAATAGTCGTAATAAAAAAAAAATAGACAAAACGTGTGGGAAGGATGTAGAGATTGGAACCCTTATATGCTGCTGATGGGAATGGAAAATGATGTAGCCACTATGGAATAGAGTTGGCAGTTCCTCAGAAAATTGACCATAGGGGACACCTGGGTGACTCAGTTTGTTAAGCTTCCGACTTCAGCTCAGGTCATGATCTCACGGTCAGTGAGCTCAAGCACTGCATCGGGCTCTGTGCTGACAGCTCGGAGCCTGGAGCCTGCTTTGGATTCTGTGTCTCCCTCTCTCTCTGCTCCTCCCCCACTCATGCTGTGTCTCTCAAAAATGAATAAACGTTAAAAAAAAAATTGTTTTTAATTAACCATAAAATTTGTCACCCAGCAGTTCGACTCCTAGTTATATAGACAAACTGACCACACTAAACTTGTTTGCAGATATTCCTAACAGCATTATTTATAATAGCCAAGAAATAGAAACAACCCATATGTTCATCAGTTGATAATAAACAAGTTGTATATCCATTCAATGGAATATTATTCAGTCTTAAAAAGAGATGAAGTACTGATAGTTGCTGTAACAGGGATGAGCCTTGAAAACATTATGCTAGGTGAAAGAAGCCAGATATATATGATTCCATTGATATGAAATTCCAAAATTGGCAAATCCATAAACACAAAGTGTGTTAATGATTGTCAGGGGCTGGGAAAATGGAGAATGACTATTTATGGATATAGGATTTCTTTGAGGGATAATGAAAATGTTCTGGAATTAGTGGTAATGGTTATGTAGCTTTATGAATATACTAAAGACCATTGGATTATATACTTTAAAAGGGTGAATTTTATGGTACATGAATTACATCCCAATTAAAAAGTATCTGAAATCTAATTGTAGGGATATATTATTAATATGCTCTTCATTTTGACAATTTAGGTGATTTATAGTAATTCTGGAAGAATTCAAACTTTGACTAGGCTTTTCTAGGTGATTCCTTCTGGAATGAAGTTAGAGTTATTGACATAAATGAGAAGGCATTTCTTCTCTGATTTGTTTTATTTACTTAGACTGTTTAAAAACCTGCTTTGTAAATATATATTTGTAATTGTTATTTTTTTATCTGGCATAAAATATGCCAGTATAGTTAACATACAGTGTTCTGTAAGTTTCAGGTATACAATAGTGATTCACCAATTCTGTGTATTACTCAGTGCTCATTAAGATAAATGTGTATTCTTAATCCCCTTCACCTATTTCACCCATCCCCCCACCCAGCTCCCCTCTGGTAACCATCTGTTTGTTCTCTTTAGTTAAGAGTCTGTTTTTTGATGGACTCTTTTTTTTTTCTTTTGTTCATTTGTTTCTTAAATTCCACATATGAGTAAAATTATATTGTATTTGTCTTTCTCTGACTTATTTTGCTTAGCACTGTACTCTATAGATCGATCCATCTGTGTTGCAAATGGCAAGATTTTATTCTTGTTTATGACTGAATAATATTTCATTGTGTGTGTGTGTGTGTGTGTACACAACATCTTTATCTGTTCATTGATTGATGGATGCTGGGGTTGCTTCCATAATTTGGCTGTTGTAAATAATATTGAGATAAACATAGGGGTGCATATATCCTTTTGAATTAGTGTTTTCGTATTCTTTGGGTAAATACGCAGTAGTACAATTATTGGATCATATGGTAGTTGTGTTTTTAATTTTTTGAGCAACCTCCATACTTTTTTTCCACAGTGGCTGCACCAGTTTACATTCCCACCGACAGTATACAAGGGTTCCTTTTTTTCCACATCCTTGCCAACACTTGTCACTTCTTGTGTTTTTGATTTTAGCCATTCTGACAGGTGTGAGGTGATAGTCCATTGTGGTTTTTGATTTGCATTTCCCTGAATGTGAGTGATGTTGTAAATATATTGTTAATAAAAATCATAACTTCATGTAATATTGAAATTAAAATGTGGTATCAGTATTTAAGATGTAAGAGGATCAAATCCATCATGTTGCATGTGATTTTCAGGTCTTGCTGTATAGAAACTCTGTACTTGGGTACTGAAGCATTGTGGTGTTTATATCACAGGAGAACCCATTCCACCTCGGACCTTGACTGAAGCCGGCACAATGGCACTTTGCTACAGTGCTGCCTGGGATGCACGAGTTATCACTAGTGCTTGGTGGGTGTACCATCATCAGGTAATAAGGGCTGTGGTCCTTTTTCTTAATTATTAAGAGCTATTGTGTACCAAATTTTGAGGGTATAGAAGTCAACAAGGCAAAGTACCTACTTTGATTGAGGTGACATTTTGGTGGTGGAGAAAAACACATACATAATGTCTGGTAACAAGTGCTATAACGTTTTTTCTTTAAAGCAGAGTAGGCACTAAAGAGTGATTGGGGCTACCATTTTGAAAGTAGTGTCAGGGAAGGCCTTTCTAGGAAAGTAAGATTTGAGCAGACACCTAAAGGAAGAGAATGATTTATGCAGTTATATAAGATGAAGAGTGTTCCTCTTCATCTTTGTTGGAATTTTCTGATCTCTCTTTGGCCCTTCCTGAAAAATAGTTATATCCAGTGTTTTTTATTCATTTGGCTTTAGTAATTGTCCTTCTTTGTCGTTACTGCTGTTACTTGATACTTCACTCCATATTTGACTTCATTTTCTGTTTCACATTTTCAATAATTGCAATTGATAGTGATATATTACAGGGTCTTACAGCTATACAGCAAGATAAAGAGTTCATTACTATTATCCTCCCTTAGGTTCATCTTGTATCTATTTATAGTCATTATTTTCTGCTTATACTATGATACTGTGTTTTCAGGAAATTAATATCATTTCTGGTATTATATTTTCTACCTGTTATAAAAGTGGTTTTAATTCTTTCATTGAACAGGTTTTTTAATGGTGAAATTAGTGTGCTTTTAATCCCTCCAAAAACTATGACAAAGGTACTCTCAGATTTGGGGGTTTCGCAGATAACATACAATTTTTAAATACATCATTTTATTTCCTAAAATGAAAGGTTATTTTACTACCCCCAAAACAGTATCTTAGGAAAGGACTTTATTTAGTAAATCTAGTTTGTTTTTTAATTTTTTTGTTTATTTTTGAGAGAGAAAGAGAGAGTGCATGCACACACATGTGGGGGAGGGGCAGAGAAAGAGACAGAATCTGAGGCAGGTTCCAGACTCTGAGCTGTCAGCACAGAACCTGATGCAGGATTCAAACTCACAAACCATGAGATCATGACCTGAGCCGAAGTCAAGTGCTTAATCGACTGAGCCACCCAGGCGGGCCCCCAGTATAGTTTTATTTTAGTAAATATAGTTTTATTAAACTTTTCTTATTTTTCCTATTATATCTCAAATCAGAGGAAATGTGTGAACAAGTTCTGCCTCTAATCCATGGCATTTGAAAATTATTGATGTAGTATATCCTTCATTATTTCTTTTCTTTGTTACTGCCAATGGTATTTCTGTCTTTGAAGAGATATTTCAGTATTGAGAATTTTTACTAAATCATAAACTTTTCAGGAGATGGTGCTATTTACTTAAATATGACTTTACTTTCTTGAGTGAAAAATTTAAAAACACGTGTCTTGAGACAACAGTATGATGTGGTATTGTGTTCCTCAGGTGTCTAAAACAGCACCAACTGGAGAATATTTGACAACAGGAAGCTTCATGATACGAGGTAATGATTATGGAGACCGGTTTGAGGACCATTACTTACTAATATTTTCAGAACAGAAATTATTATGATTTCATATATGAAATCTATTATTAAATAAGGAAAATTTTGTGCTGCTGTGGCAGATTTAGCATTTGTTATGTCATCTCCATAGATATTTTTCTTGACGAGGATGTGCTTTCATATAACATGACCTTTTTTTCTAAAAGATTATTCACGGATTGACTAACCCAAAGATGAGAGCAAGCATTCATATTTTTTCTTTCTTAATTCCTGTTCCTATACATAATGCCAAATTCTGTGTTCCTTCATGACAGAGAAAAGACCAAATAAATGTGACCATTGGTGTCAGATAATTTGTAAGCATAAAATGGAAAAAAACAATTTTTAACATTTATGTTTATTATCTTTTATAGGAAAGAAGAATTTCCTTCCTCCCTCGTATCTAATGATGGGGTTTAGTTTCCTCTTTAAGGTATCCTTCAGCTTCTTTGTTAATGTTTTTTTAAATTTTCTTTAGTCTTACCTAAAGTTTCATCAGTGAAAAATAACTATTTCCATAGGTAGATGAGTCTTGTATTTGGAGACATCGGGGTGAAAGAAAAGTCAGAGTGCAGGATGAAGACATGGAAACATTGGCAAGTTGCACACGTGAACTCATATCAGAAGAAATGGAACAACTAGGTAGTTTACAGATTTTAATAAAGTAGCTTATAGTGTTACCTTTTGTCTAGTTTTGCTTCTGAATTCTTAGAAGATCGTATCTACTTTGGGATAATTGAAATTTCAAAAATACAGTTGCTGTCAATTTTACTGAATTTTGTTTTTGGAAATGTTAAACATACTTGTTCTAATGAATTATGAAGTATTTAATTGGACCATAACTACTATATAAACAAATGTAGTAAAACTTCGGTATTTAATGGGTCATATGTAAATGTGTTCAGCAAAGATAGACTCAGGTATTTGTGAATGAGCATTTACTTTTGGATTTAATAATTAGAACTTATACAGAGATGAATTTATAATAAGTAGAATTTCTCATGTGGGACTTTGGCTTGATGTAATAATACATTTGCTTCAAGTAGAGAGCAACTGTGGTTGCTGGAATAAATTTACTCACGTACCTGAAGGAATAGGGAAAGTATGCCCACTGTTTTACTTTTACAGTTATTCTTTTTCCCAGAGTCATTCTTCTTTAGGAGTAATATTGTGGCTTCATTTTATGACTACTGTTGTATCACAAGATTTTATTTTTTTTGTTGTTGTTTAACATTTATTCATTTTTGAAAGGCAGAGACAGAGTGCGAATGGGGGAGGGGCAGAGAGAGAGGGAGACGCAGAAACAGAAGCAGGCTCCAGGCTTCGAGCTATCAGCACAGAGCCCAACACGGGGCTCGAACTCATGGACTGCAAGATCATGACCTGAGCCGAAGTCGGCCACTTAACCGATTGAGCCACCCAGGCGCCCCTATTTACATTATTTTTAACTGAATTCTCACAACCGTCTTTGTCAGATGGTGATGGCATCTCCTTTTATTAGGGAGCCAATTAGGTAATATTATTACTAGACAGTGTTTCTTTTGCAAAGGTATGAATACCTTCTGTGTGCCAATTGTATTGCATGTATTGTCTCATTTCACTTCTCATGTGCAAATTACAATAACAGCAGTAGAATTTATGGAATTACTTTTCCTGTCCTCCTCTTTGGAAATACCTAACCAAGACAAGTTAAAGTTTTCGTTATAGAAATGGTTGCATTGTCCAAGATATTTATTATGGTAAAGTATCTCGGAGAGCATTTATTCCAACCAGTTCATGATACAAGAGAATCCTTTTTTGTCTGAGTACCCTTTGGGGATGTGATCAGGCTTTTTTTTTTTTTTTTTTTTTTGGTGATGTCTTGGAGACACAGAGAGTCAACAGAATATTATTGTTTTTGAAGTTTTCAAGGTAATCCTCTAGGTTTGTTATGGTGATAGCACTCTGACTTTTCTTAATGATGATTCTACAGACGGAGGTGACAGTAGCAGTGACGAAGATAAAGAGGAATCACACGAAACTCCTCTGGAAGTGGAGCTTATGAGTCAGGTTGACCAGGAGGATATCACTATTCACAGTGGTGGAGATGAGCTAAATGATGAAATAATTCAGGAAGAGAGCTCGGAAGATGAAGGAGAATCTGAAGAAGTGGTAAAAGATCAGGAACCTGTTGCTGAAATGATGGATGAAGGCAAAGACACATTAAATTATCCTGACACTACCATTGATTTGTCCCACCTTCAATCTCAAAGGTAATTAAAACCTATTATAGCTGGGAATGATGGAAGAGTTAATCCTTACAAAGATAATAACATGATTGACTTCAGTACTTTTACCCTCCATTGTCCGACAGTCTTACTATCTTTTTACTGTTTGATTGGGGGGTGGATCTCTGTCAAGAAATTTCGAGGACCCAGTGTAGAAAAATACAGTAAATATGAAAATGGCCAAAGTAGGTCAAAATAGAAACAAGTAAATGAATATAAATGCTAATAATGTAAGAGAGGCAGTTCCATTAAAAAAATATATATAGGTGTTTTAATCTTTAATGTCTTATTGATCACCAGGTAAACAATAACATAGTTCTGAAAGCTCTATCACTGGAGTAATTAGGAACACCATAGGAGTCTGACCAGAACTGGGTCTTAGGGGGTGTCATAGGGTAACTTACTCTGTGTCTCAGCTTAAGTTTCATTCTCTGTGAAAATGGAATGTTACTCCTTTCATTGGGTTTTGGTGAAGATTATTTGTATATAAAGCATCTGGCAGTGCCTGGGACATAGTAAGTGTTCAATACATGTCTGCTATTTAAGAATATATTTAGAAGTGTGAGATGAGCAATTTGATTATGTTTTTTAAAATTTTGTCAATGTTTGAAAGTTTGTAGGATTGCCAGTAATTAAGCGTATGATATGGGAATGTTTGCAGACTTTAAATGAATGCCTTTTACAACCTAGTAGATGCCTCGTTCTGTTTTCATAGGTCCCTCCAGAAATTGGCTTCAAAAGAAGAATCTTCTAGTATGGTAAGCTGTTTTCAAAGTTCTGTGAAGAACATCATGTTCTCAATGAGTAATTTTGTACTTTTTAATTTTACTTTCTGAAAAATTAATAGTAGTGATGTTATTGTTTGTATTTGCTTGTGTTTTTTTTTTGTTTTAATTTTAATAGAGTGACAGTAAATTACAGAGCCGGAGACATTTGTCAGCCAAGGAAAGAAGGTAAACATATTTGTGTTATCTAACTGAAAAGCATATAATTTTTTTTCTTACCGACAGTTCAGTTGTGACAGATCACTTGGCTATTCCAAAGACTTCCCTTATTAAAATTACCAAGATTTAGCATAAACCTTGTTTAGTTCTTAATATTCAGCTCTCATAGGTTTTTCTGTTTTAGAGCCCTGATCTGTCACTACAATCAGTTATATAGGTAAAGTAACGTGAGTGAGACCCTTTGTTACGTAAATATATGCAATAGCGAATGCAGTGCATTAAATTGACTGGTTCTAGGATAATATTGACAGGAATACTTGAAAATAACTAGGAAAGTTTTATTTAATAAAAAGACTTTTTTTCTTTCTTTCTTTTTTTTTTTAACATAGCAGGCCTCAGAAGGCAAATAGAAAGGGGGAAGCAGAAGGAAAGAAACAACTATAGGGTAAAAGAAAAAAACCCACTATAGGGCTTAAAAAAAAAAAAAAAAAAGAAAAGAAAAAGGCTATACAGCTAGTAAAGCACTCTAGAGACCCTAGGGTGGAGTGGACGATAGGCCTTTTTGTTTTACGAAGGTAGTCATGAAACAGTTTCAGTGATCTCTCTGAGGACATGGCACTATGCTAGATAGTGAGTATACAAAGAGGTAAAATATAAAATGTGTGCCTTCGAGAAGTTTTTGAGTCCTGGATCAGGAAAGAGCCATATGGTAGGGATACAGTAGTTCAGGGGTAAGAAACTGCTATGAGTTCAGGTGTTTTGGGAAATACCATCATAAGTATACGTTAAAGATGTGTTAGAACTTATTTAGGTAAATGAAGGTAAGATGGTCAGAGATTCAGAAGAAAATAAGCATGAATAGAACAGGGCACAGAATTGGAAATATTACACATAGTGCTTTGGGGAAATGATAGACTGAGGTGAAAGGAGCAAAAAGTTCATGTTTGTGAACTGGTAGATGGTAAGATTGGCAAAGTGAATTTGGACCAAAAGTGGAGAAGTTATTAGAATGATAAATTAAGGATTTTTGGACTTTCTCCTGAAAGTGATGAGCACTTTTGGGAGACTTTAAATGGGAATGTGATATAGGTAGGAAGACTAGAAGTTCACATAGAGCAGATTACGGGGAAACACTGGAGGAAGGTCTAGGTAGGAAGTGATGAGGACCTGGACTAGACAGTGGCAGTGGGGATAAAAAGATTGCACATGAAAAATAGCATAGTAATAGAATTTCCCCTTCCTCCTTAATCTGCATATTTTTATCCATTATTTATTCAACTAACCTGGCAACGGATATTTTATTGAATATTTAAGATCGGTCAAGGCCATGCTAACTTAAGACTGCAGATCCCAGTGCCTGGTCATTAAGGTGTGGAGGGACTGAATGTGGCTACTGAGTAAGGATAAGTAAAGGGTGTAACAGTGTATTAAGCCTGGCTGACAGAATGATAAATCCATGAACAAAAAATTTTCAACTTTTTCCAGTGTGATGATTTGTGCTTGTTTTATAGTGTAGCCTGGTGGTTATGAAGTTAAGCAGGAGCCATGATCTTTTACATATTGTACATGTTCTCCTTCCCCTGTACTATTTTAAGGCACTAAAGATTTGAAATTCAAAGAATTAGATGTTCCCATTTCATTTATGTTTAGGGAAATGAAGAAGAAAAAGCTTCCAAGTGACTCAGGGGATTTAGAAGTGATAGAGGTAAAGGACAAAGAAAAAGAAAATGCTCTACACATTGAAACTCATCAGAACACAAGCAAAAGTGTCCCAGCTGTGCAGCCAATGAAGCGAGGACAAAAGGTAATAAAACTTGGGAGTGAACTGTTAAACTTAGTACTCCTTGGCTCACAAATGAAGTTATGAGGCTCTTAATTTTTTTAAAGTTTAAGCGAAACAAAAGATGTAGGCAAAAAAATAATCCTATGTGAGTTTCTTTGAAAATTAGTTAAAAAGAGACAAGGTTTGGGGAACATGGAGATCACTGTTCTATGTTCCTTGAAGATCATCTAGATACAAGCTCTCATTTTATGTAGAAGAAGAATTAGAAGATTGTGATTTGCTAGTGACACTCTGCTAGTAACAGCTGGTGCTGGTTGTTAGTGATATTTAGTGATATTTGTTTTTTTCAAATATTAATGAGATTTTGGTTAGAGGTCCTATATTTCTTATTAAAGGTGGATAATGAAGGAAGAGGTAGTAGATACAGAATATACTTTAAAAAATGCCGTAGCAGTGTAAAAAAAGGAAATTGTGAGCTAATATGTATCCATTTATCACTATAAAAATTAAATTCCTTTGAAATCTTAATAAAGGTCATGTTTTATGATTTTCCCTCCATCCATAGTGGTCACAATTTCCTGGATTTTTTTTCCAGTGGACCTCAAAAAAATAAAGGGACATGCTGAGCATATGGAAGAGAAGAATATAATTCTCCTCATATTAATAGGTACATTCAGGGGCACCTGGGTGGCTCAGTCGGTTAAGCCACCGACTCTCAATTTGGCTCAGGTCATGATCTCATGGTTTGTGAGTTCGAGCTCACATTGGGTTCTGCGCTATGACAGTGTGGAGCCTGCTTGGGATACTCTCTCCCTCTCTTTCTCTTTGCCTACCGTGCATGCTCTCTCAAAGTAAATAAACTTGTACATTCGACATGACTTTAATCACAATTGAGATTTTAACTTACTTGATAAAATAATTCTAAAGTTCATTTCAAAGAGTAAATATTAGAGAGTTGCTAAGGAAATCTTGAAAAAGAAGATTGAGGAGGGATTTCCTTACTAGGTAGTAAAACATTTCATGTTAGGACTATTAAAACAGTATGGTATTAACATAGAAAAAGCCAAATACAAAAAGTGAAACTGAATAAAATCTAGACATAAGACATTAACTGTAATATTTAAACATTTAGTATGTGATAAAATACTATTACAGATTATTGGGGAAAGTATCAAATACTCAAAATTAGTGGTTAGTCATGTTAAAAAAAAAATAATTCCAGGTGACAAAAAGAACCATTTATAAAATGGAAAGACCAATGGCAAATGTGAAAAAAAAAAAGTGATAAAAGGAAATTCCACCCATCAAATTAATAGAAAATGTGTATTCAGTCATTCAGTAAATGTTTCAGTGCACACCATGGGAATTCCCATCAAGAGTCCTAACAATGTATTGACCCTTTGACTCAGCAATTCTACCTTTAGGAATTTATCCTAAAAAAATCATGTGCATGCACTAGCATAAGAATATTCATCAGGTTGATATTTGTAATTGCAAAAAACAAACCGAAAATTGAAAAAAATCTTAAATGCCCAACAACATAAAAAACATGGTGCTTTCATACAATGAAATATTCTGCAGATAAAGTTCCAAGGCAAATCCTGAGGATCTTTATTAAAAGACATTGAAGTTTTAGATAATTTTGTGGAAACCTTTCATCTTTACCACATTGAGTTTACCTGTCCTTGAATGTGACTATAGTCTTGTAAGAATATTTTATAGTCTTCAGTAAAGATATATTTTCCCATAGAGTTTTATACATCTTATCTGTTCCTGCTTATAATTTTTCTTACTTTTTGTTAATGGTATATTTTTAAAACTTTCACTTCCTATCATTACTGGTTTGTGGGGAGATGATTTTCTTACATTGATTTAGTATTAGGTAATCTTACTGTACATTTTAGTATTCCATTTGTAGGCAGCATTAGTGTCTCCAAATAATGGCTTTTCTTCTAATCCTAATATCTATTCTGTTTTTTGCATTGGCTCAAACATTAGTACAGTGTTGCATAGAAGTAATAATAGTGTGTATCTTTGTTAATTATACATTAAAGGGACTGTTGCTAAGATTTTTATCATTGTGGGATGTTTCCTGGGAGTTGTTGGTTGGTAGATAGCCTTTATGAAGGGTTATTTTTAATATTAAATTTATTGAATGCCTTTTCTGCATTTTTCTTTTACTTCCTTATGCTTTTTCTTCCCTTAGTTAATGTGGTAAATTACTTAAGAAAATCGATTAAATTCGCCTCTGGTTTTTCATACTGCCCTTGGGGTTTTGCTATCTAGGTTATACCAGTTTCATAAAAGAAGTTTGGAAGGTTTTCCTTTTTCTGCTCTCTAGAACTTTGTATAAAATGGAGATCGTTCCTTGAAATGTGATAGATAGCGTTTGCTTATAATTGGACCTGGTATTTTGGCAGTTTGTGGGTCGGTTTTTAAGTATAGTAAAACTTTGGTTTGTGAGCATTATCGGTTCTGGAAACATGCTTGTTATCCAAAGCACTTTGTAATCAGGAAATTTGTGATCATGTGACATTCGGTGTCACGTAATACTCGTGTTGCAAGACATCGCTCATTTATCAAGTTAAAATTTATTAGAAATGTTTGCTTGTCTTGTGGAACACATGCAGAACAGGTTACTTGCAATGCAAGGTTTTATTTTTACTTTGTACCAGCTACCCTGCTAGGTACTGCACATTCAGTGGTGAACAAGAAAGACCAAATTTCTGCCTTCGTTATACAAAATACCAATTTTAGGAAGAAGTCACGTACACGAAGATCATATTGTTCATCCCCCTCTCTTGGTTTCTGTACTTTACTTTTGGCTCTTTACTTTTTTAATTTACATCCAAATTAGTTAGCATATAGTGCGACAGTGATTTCAGGAGTAGATTCCTTAGTGCCCCTTATCCATTTAGCCCACCCCCCCCCCCACAACCCGTCCAGTAACCCTCAGTTTGTTCTCTATATTTATGAGTCTCTTCTGTTTTGTCCCCCCTCCTTGTTTTTATATTTGTTTCCCTTCCCATATGTTCATCTGTTTTGTCTCTTAAAGTCCTCAGATGAGTGAAGTCATATGATTTTTGTCTTTCTCTGACTAATTTCACTTAGCATAATACCCTCCAGTTCCATCCACGTAGTTGCAAATGGCAAGACTTCATTCTTTTTGATTGCTGAGTAATACTCCATTGTGTGTGTGTGTATGTGTATATTAAGGTGTCATTAAGGTGTGGAGGGAGTGGTAAAAGGTGTGAAGGTACCTTTATCCATTCATCCATCGATGGACATTTGGGCTCTTTCCATACTTTGGCTATTGTTGATAGTGCTGCTATAAACATGGGGGTGCATGTGTCCCTTTGAAACAGCATACCTGTATCCCTTGGATAAATGCCTACTAGTGCAATTGCTGGGTCGTAGGGTAGTTCTATTTTTAGTTTTTTGAGGAACCTCCATACTGTTTTCCAGAGAGGCTGCACCAGTAACTTGTTCTGTGAGTGTTTCACAAGAGCAGCACACATTTCTAATAAATTTTAGCTAATGATAAACGAGCAGTATCTTGGAATACGAGTAGTATGTGATGCTGGATCACAATGGAGCCAATGGTTCTTGAAATTCACTTTGATATACAAGTGCTTAGACATTAAAAAAAAGGAGGGGGGGTGCACCTGGGTGGCTCAGTTGGCCAAGCGGCCTTCTTCAGCTCAGGTCACGATCCCATGGTCTGAGTTCAAGCCCTGTGTCGGGCTCCGTGATGACAGCTCAGACCCTGGAGCCTGCTTTGGATTCTGTGTCTCTCTCTCTGCCCCTCCCTGCTTGCACTCTCTCTCTCAAAAATAAATAAAACATTAAAACAAAAAATATACAAGTGCTTAGGACTATAAGCATGTATATGGAACAGATTATGCTCTGAAACCAAAGTTGTACTGTATATGCTAATTAAATTTTCTCCAGTGATGATAGGTCCATTCAGTTTTGTTTCTTCAAAGTTGAGTTTCCTAACTTCTGTTTTCCAAACTGTTCTTTTCATTGGGTTTTCCATTTCTTGGTTCAGTTTCATGATAATATTGTTCATTTTACTGTCAGGTTAAAAAGAAATTTTTTTTTAATGCTTTTACTTTTTTTGAGAGAGAGTGCAAGTGGGGAAGGGGCAGAGAGAGAGGGAGACACAGAATCTGAAGCAGGCTCCAGGCTCCAAGCTGTCAGCACAGAGCCACGAACCGTGAGATCATGACCTGAGCTGAAGTCGATCAATAGACTGAGCCATCCAGGTGCCCCTTTCAGGGTTGTTTTTGTTTTTGTTTTTGAGGCATAATGTACATATAGTAAAATGCACAAATCTAGACTGTTTAGATCAGTGAATTTTTAAACACACATGTATCTGTGAAGCCACCATCATGTGATACTTAAATGTTTCCAGTACTCACTCTTCCAGAAAGCCCACACTTGCGCCTAATTAGTATTCCCACCAAAAAAAAAAAAAAAATCTTAATCGCTGTTGTGTATAGCTAAGAGTTGAATGCTGATTTATAGCATTCATGTTGTGTTTGGCTTTAGTAGATAACTACCAGTTTTCTGGAGTACTTCACCAATTTCCTCTCAAGCAGAATATCCGAATTATAATTGTTCTGCATTGTAACATTTGGTGTCGTCAGGGGTCTTTTGGTCATTCAAGCATGTATATACCACAGTCTTATTCTGGCTTTAATTTGTATGACCCTGAATACTAATGATATTGAACACTTTTTCATGTTTATTAGACATCTGTCCTCTTTTTGAAGTGCCCAGTTGTAAAAATTAGGTTGTCCAGCTTTGTCATTAATGTATATGAGTTCTTTGAAATTCTGAATATAGGTCTTTTCTTGGATGTATAGGTTAGAAATACTTTTCAGGCTTCCTTTTTTTATTTTTTTATTTTAGGCAGAGAGGGAGCTCTTGAGCTGGAGAGAGAGGGGCAGAGAGAGAAACAGAATCCCAAGCAGGCTCCATGCTCATCAAGGGCCCCAACACAGGGCTTGATTCCATGACCCTGGGATCATGACCCAAGCCAAAATTGAGTGTCAGATGCTCAGCTCACTGAGCCACCAGGCACCCTCAGTCTTGCTTTTTTTTCATGTGTTTTTGATGAGCAGCATCTGTTAATTTTAATGAAATCTGAATCATCAATCTTTTATAGTTTTTTTTGTGTCCTGTTTAAAGAAATCTTTAAAATTTGTAAAGATTTTACAAGATTTATAAGATCTTGTAAAATTTGTATTGGGCCCCAGCTAAGATTAATAAAGCAAAAATAAAATCTTTGGAGGTGAGGCCTAGATGTCTGTTTTTAAAAATTACTAGACGAAAAAAAAATTACTAGGTGATTTGGAAGTGTAGCCCAGGTAAAAGGTAAAGATTAAAGCCAGTTGGTTGAGAAAATTCAAAGCCTTAAGTGCCTTGCCTTTATCCAGACTAGCTTTGCTGCCTTGTTTCCTGTTCTTCCTCTATATGTATATCCTGACTCCAACCAAATGTAATAATTTGCTGTTAGTATACTGTCCTGTTTTTACCTTATAATCCCGCTTTTTATATAATCCCTGATACTATAAAATTTACTTAAGACTTTCAAGTTTTACTTTATTTCTTCCCCACAGTTCTTGCTTAAGCTGAAAGAAATTTCTTTCTCTGAAGTATCTTAGGAATAATGTTTGCATTTAGAATATGTTGCATTAATTTAT
This sequence comes from Puma concolor, assembly GCF_028749965.1. Lineage (NCBI taxonomy): Eukaryota > Metazoa > Chordata > Mammalia > Carnivora > Felidae > Puma > Puma concolor. The sequence goes on from NC_141672.1 coordinate 50,929,905, forward strand.
CCTTGCTCTTATATGTATTTTTTTTCTACCAGATGGTAAACTCCTTGAGGCTGAGGACTATGGTTTATCCATCTTCTTAGCCTCCATGTTGTTTATTATAATGGTACCTTGCTTGGTAACCATTTCTGACAGAGAATAGGAGCACCTTTTTTTTTTTTTTTTAATTTTTTTTTTTTAATGTTTGTTTATTTTTGAGAGAGAGAGAGAGAGACAGCTCAAGAAGGGAAGGGCCAGAGAGAGAGGGAGACACAGAATCCGAAGCAGGCTCCAGGCTCCGAGCTGTCAGCACAGAGCCCGATGTGGGGCTCGAACTCACAGACTCCAAGATCATGACCTGAGCCGAAGTCAGACACTCAACCGACTGAGCCACCCAGGCGCCCCAGGAGCACCTTTTCTTTACAAACATTTGTTGACATTTTTTAACTGAAGTTTTCCAAGTAAAATCTTTTGATTTTGTAGAGTAAAATGAAAAAAATGAAGGAAAAATACAAAGACCAAGATGAAGAAGAACGTGAACTCATCATGAAATTGTTGGGGGTAAGTAACATCTAAAAGTCTTTTCTTCCTTTGTTTTTTAAGGAGCATCCAGACCACGGCCTATCATATGGTAGGATTCAATACATTTTTGTTAAAATATAGACAGCATTGGCACAAAAACAGACACTCGGATCAGTGGAACAGAATGGAGAACCCAGAAATGGATCCACAAACGTATGGCCAACTAATCTTTGACAAAGCAGGAAAGAATATCCAGTGGAATAAAGACAGTCTCTTCAGCAAGTGGTGCTGGGAAAACTGGACAGCGACATGCAGAAGAATGAACCTGGACCACTTTCTTACACCAGACACAAAAATAAACTCAAAATGGATGGAATACCTAAGTGTAAAGCAGGAAGCCATCAATCCTCGAGGAGAAAGCAGGCAAAAACCTCTTTGATCTTGGCTGCAGCAACTTCTTACTCAACATGTCTCCAGAGGCAAGAGAAACAAAAGCAAAAATGAAATACTGGGACCTCATCAAAATAAAAAGCTTTTGCACAGAGAAGGAAACAATCAGCAAAACTAAAGGCAACCGACGGAATGGGAGAAGATATTTGCAAATGACATATCAGATAAAGGGTTAGGATCCAAAATCTGTAAAGAACTTTTCAAACTCAACACCCAAAAAACAAATAATCCAGTGAAGAAATGGGCAAAAGACATGAATAGACACTTCTCCAAAGAAGACATCCAGATGGCCAACTGACACATGAAAACATGCTCAACATCACTCATCTTAAGGGAAATACAAATCAAAACCACAATGAGATACCACCTTACACCTGTCAGAATGGCTAAAATGAACAACTCAGGGAACAACAGATGTTGGCAAGAATGAGGAGAAAGAGGATTTATTTCGCACTGCTGGTGGGAATGCAAGCTGGTGCAGCCACTCTGGAAAACAGTATGGAGGTTCCTCAAAAAATTAAAAATAGAACTACCCTAGGACCCAGCAATTGCACTACTAGGCATTTATCCATGGGATACAGGTATGGTTTTTCGAAGGGACGCATGCACCCCAATGTTTACAGCAGCACTATCAACAATAGCCAAAGTATGGAAAGAGCCCAAATGTCCATCAATGGATGAATGGATAAAGATGTGGTGTATATATATATACAATGGAGTCTTACCTGGCAATCAAAAGAATGAAATCTTGCTATTTGCAACTATGGATGGAACTAAAGGGTATTAGGCTAAGTGAAATTACAGAAAGACCTATCATATGATGACTTCAGTCGTATGAGGACTTTAAGATACAAAACATATTAACAGGAGGGAAGCAAAAATAATATAAAAACAGGGAGGGGGACAAAACATAATAGACTCAAATCTGGAGAACAGAGGGTTACTGGAGTGGTTGGGGGGGGGGGGGTGGGCTAAATGGGTAAGGGGCATTAAGGAATCTACTCCTGAAATCATTGTTGCACTGTATGCTAACCTGGGTGTAAATTAAACAAATAAATAAAAAACTTTTAAAATATTGACAATATTGAACATACTTACATTATTTTACCTCTATGAATTAAAGTCTGCAGGTTCAAACAAAGAAGAAAAGGGGAAGAAGGGGAAGAAAGGAAAAACAAAGGATGAACCTGTGAAGAAACAGACCCAGAGACCTAGAGGTGGACAAAGGGCTTCAGACAGCATAAAGAAAGAAACTCCCTCCCTTGAGGTTGTAACTCCAGAGTTACAAGACTTGGCTGTAGATGATCCACATGATGACAAGGTAAGGCTACCACACATATGTGGGCTTTTGCTTCATTAATTAGGGCCACTAATCACCTCAGGTTCCCAAAATATGAGGCTTACAAGTGCTAAAACCAGGACAAGTGGTAACTTTATCCTTAATGGAAAAGTCATTTTAGAAATACAACCTAAAAGACTACATTTCCAGGATGTAAGCATAAAAATGGTCATGTTCATAGGTAAGTAATTTATCACAAGCCTTTAGAAAAGAATTGTATGGAGAGGCTTTGATTCTAGTGGGAACTTCGTTAAAATAAGACAAATAATTGGGATTATCTTGAAGAGGAGTAGGAATAAATTTGTGCTACTCTAGATTTTTCTATGAGAATATATGCTGTATTATCTTACATAATGTTGAAATTGCCAAGTGCTCTGGTTGAAAAACCAGTTAGAAGTTAACTTTTTTCCAGTTAAGATGGTTGCCTGAGATCTTGAAATCTTGAGCAAATGATTATTTTATAAAATTGGAAAAAATTTCACTTAGCCTGTATTTTATTTATTGCAGTTAAAGCTTTGGTTAGAATGGTTTGCTCTGTTCAGTGCAGATAATGCTTACAGGGATTCTAAATGTGTTACTGTTTTTTTCCTCTGGACAATGTTACTGTTTAGTGATGTTATAACTCAGTTTGATCCTCAGATTTTTTTACACTGTTCTCTTATTTGTAATTCTGTAAACTGTAAACTCATAAATATTGGGGTGTAATGAATCATACATAAAAAATCTATTTGGAGATAATCTAAGCAAAGCAAAACAAAATTAAACTTACCTTTTTCTTTTATATTTACCTATTGTGTGTGTGTGAGAGTCTCAAGCAGGCTCCATACAGCACAGAGCCCGATGTGGGGCTCAAGCTCACAGTTGGTGAGATCATGACCTGAGCCAAAATCAAGAGTCAGACGCTTAACCAACTTGAGACACACAGGCGCCCCTAAGCTTACCTTAATAGTGAAAAATTCTTAGAACTGTTGAAAGACTAAAAAATAAAAGTTCTGTTCCCTAGGATTCTCCATTTTCTTTTGGCAAACATCAGATTTAGTTGTAATTTTAAATAGGCATTTTACATTTTACTGTTTTAGCATGTACTCCAAATGAAAGTCCTTAAAAAAAAAACACTTCAGAGAACAATCCTTTTTCTCTTTGAATTGCACTGTTCTCTAAAATATTAGATGCACAGGGGCGCCTGGGTGGCTTAGTCAGTTAAGCGTCCGACTTCATGTCATGATCTCACGGTTCGTGAGTTGGAGCCCCACATTGGGCTCTGTGCTGACAGTTCACAGCCTGGAGCCTGTTTCAGATTCTGTGTCTCCCTCTCTCTGACCCTCCCCCGTTCATGCTCTGTCTCTGTCTCAGTCTCAAAAATAAAAATAAATGTTAAAAAAAATAAAATATTAGATGCACAAATTAATTCACTAGAGTTTTGTGACACTGAAGAATACATTCTTGGGGTCCATAACCTGTTGGTTCAATGTGACAATCTTGCTATATTAATATTTTTTTCTCCTCATAGTTTTTAATCATGTGGAATTTCAATTTAAGTTATAGCTGACTTTTAAAATTTTATGTTTGGAGCAGGAAGAGCAAGATCTGGATCAACAGGGTAATGAGGTATGATTTTTGTGTTGGGGTCTCTACAGTGACACACAATGACTACAGTTTAGTTTCCAAAACATTTGACACACAGTTTCTAATTAAAACTTTAGTGTATGTGCTGCCGAAGCAAGCACTACTTAAAACTTTAAAAGCTAAGACAAGATCACAGGCTCTGGAGTCCAACATTCTGGGTTTAAATCCTAACTTTGCTACATGTAATTGCAACCTTGAGCCATTGTTTTTTGTGCTTCTGTTTCCTCATCTGAAGAGTGGGGATAATTGTCCTTAAGAGGAGAGAGTTGTTTTGAAAATACACATGAAGCATTTAGAGAAGTCCATGGAACATAGTAAACACTACTTGAACACCAAGCATCTTGTCTAAGGTTATTCATGTTGCTAAATAAATACGGCTCATCTTATAGGCAGCCCACCAAAGAGCAACTCTAAGAAGGCTAGAAGATTCTTCCTTAAGAACAGGCAAAAGTGTCCAGGGGCGGAGGGGAGTGGGGAATGGGGACAGAAAAATCCCCGTGGTCAGGAACTACTGGTCTAGCCAAAATATCAGTCTCATTTCCATGCAATGGATTTAAATCTATTTGTGGTCATTATTATACATTATTTTTAATCCATAGCAGTTTTCTGCAATGTACTGTTATCCAACAAGTTTTTTCTTTTTCCCTTGTATGTATTTACAAGTGCCATTTTGAAAATCATGTGAGAATTATGCTATGGAAAAAATTTTTAGTAAAGAATAGAAGTATAAATACCATTTGGTCTTAAGACTGAAGGTCTATCGAGGGAAGGGTGGGGGAAAAAGATCAGAAAAAGATAAAAATGATAAAAATATGAGTTGAAATATTAGAGTTTTCCTTTTTCTAGGACTGGTATGCATTTTATAATGGTTTTTCTTTTCCCTTTTAGGAAAATCTCTTTGACTCTTTGACAGGGCAGCCACATCCTGAAGATGTATTACTATTTGCCATCCCAATTTGTGCCCCTTACTCCACCATGACAAACTATAAGTAAGTCGTCTTTAGTTTACTCAAAATAGCTGACATAATGGTTATGAATTGTTTTGAAATTTCTATTTAGTAATACATGTAATTCCTTCTTAAAAGATACAAAGTGAAACTTACTCCTGGAGTTCAGAAAAAGGGAAAAGGTATTTAAAATCTTTTTATGAATGATTTTGATCGCTTCTTCTCTGCACAGAAGTAGAGTCTTCTATTTTCTATTTACAGCTGCAAAAACAGCCTTGAATAGTTTCATGCATTCCAAAGAAGCCACAGCAAGAGAAAAAGACTTATTTCGCAGTGTAAAGGTAAAGTATTCCTCCAGAAGTCTGGAGATGGGTGGTGCAATTAAAAATGTTAGCAGTTATACTTTTCTACTTTTGGTTCTTTATTTAATACATGCCAAGCTGCAGCTCTTGTTTTGGTAGAAAATGCTGTCTTACTAGAAGGAGTAAAATAAGATCATTTCAGTTGGAAATTTTGGAAATGCCTTTCTTTTGACAGCAGAGGGCACATAATTATCATAAAAGAAACATGACTACCATATAGCATGTGAAGATATTCAGCAATTCTCTTTTTTTAGGACACGGATTTATCAAGAAATATTCCTGGCAAAGTCAAAGTGTCTGCACCCAATCTTCTGAATGTAAAAAGAAAATAGCTGAAATGAAACCCTAAAATATTTGAGAAGAGCCAATTTTATAGCCTTTTGGAAGTTCAGAGATGAAAACACACCATGTAACAAGACTTCCGCATTTAAAAATGAACTAAACATTGCCTTGCTATATTCGCCAAAAGGACTTACTGTTTTTTTTCCAGTTTTATAGAGAGGAAACGCGGATAGGATTTCCTAAAATATTTGTGGACAGTTACATGCTAATTGTATACATCTGTAGTTATTCTCCTACGTTTTCTTAAAATTTGGGAGGTTAATACTAAGTTTTCATTTCATGTTGTACAGAAACTGGAGTGAAGTGGCTCAGTTGCTCGGACGCTGACTTGGTCGTCTACCGTGTATAGTGTCAGAGCTCTGTTACAGGCCAATCACAGGTGGTTTTTCGTGTTCTGGTGCGGTGGTGGGGCTTGGGGGCAGTTAAACATTTAGGATTAAGTCTTGGAAGCCTTCTGCCGTTACCTGTACTTGTCAAAAAATATATTAGACCAGATTTAAAATAGACATAATTCAGCCTAAGAAATAACACCTAGAAAAAATGGTATTGATCATTTCCATTCATTTATACAGCTTCACTTTTCATCCTCACTTCTTCCTTGTAATCTCATTCAGTTCTGTACCATTTTATTTTCTACCTCTAGTAATTATCAGCATGTTACAGAGTATCTTAACCTAGGATATCATAAGTGCACTTTTAGGCTTACCACTAAAGACTCCTGACACAGCTTTCTTCTTCTGTCTCCTAACAAATGGAGAATAAAGTCCTACGTCATTTCCATTCTTTTATGAGCTAAAAAGCTGTCACTTTTTAAATGATGAGACAATGGCTACCTACAGTCAATATGACCATTTGCCCCAGCCCCTATACCAAAGCATTAAGGTCAAAGCACTAAACAGCTGTTGGTCCTTCCAAAATTTCTTTTACCAGCTTAGTCCTGTTGATAATGTTTTTCCATTTGAAATTAATGTAAAAAAAAAAAAAACTTTGTAATTATACATATAGCCAGTGTTGTAAATACAACAGACTACTCTTGCTATTTAAAAAAAAATATATATATATATAAATTTAAAAAAATAACATCACCATTTTGATAGTGATAAGAATAATTAGTATGTTTCTATAGCTATATATCCTGAAGTTACCAAAAAGGAAATATAATAACCATTCCTCGGGGTAAAAAGCCAAGTATCATTTTCTTTTGTTTTAATAGAAGACAGTTACTGGTGTTAAATACATTTATTGTAAACTTTAGACACAAAAATAGGTTCTCTAGGCCATTCACATGCACATTAAAACCAAAAAGCTGCAAACTACAACAATGCATATAATTATACAAACGATGCCACTCTCTGATGTTTACAGAATTGCTGTCCATGCAAGGTGATCAGAGGCATTATCTATGAAGCCTTAAGATCCAGAAGTGTTGTTACTACCAAACCTCTGATTAACACTGTGAAGTAAGTGTTTTGGAAGGCAGTTCCACGAGTTGGCTAACATTTCTTTAAAGCAAATGACTGCTTCTAAGCTTAGCCTGAAAGTGGACAAGAGAAAAATAAATTTACTGTTTGAAGAATTACCAAAAAAACAAAAGCCCACTTTGTTTAAAGAACTAGTTTTATCAATGGAAACTTGTCATTGCCTTTAAATTATCTGTAAGCCTGGTTTTTCAAGAGCACTAATTTAAAATAATCTGAGTACCAAGTAAAAAGTTACTTACCTTACAAGAGATTTTGGTTGAACTGAAAATATAAGTATTTCATTACTGTGTGCCTGAAAAATAGAAAATGAAGAACATATTAAAAAGTAAGTACTCCACAAGTTTCAGAAATATGATGAAGTGTCCTTTAATACAGGGTAGTATACTTAGTACAACTTACAGCTCTGTGATGGACAAGGAGGTTATTGGCACATCCACCAAAAACAATGACTTCTCCTTCATCACTGGCACAAGCTGTGTGCCATAATCTAATTTAAAACAAGAGTTTTAAGTTACCCAGACACCAAGTTGACAATTTACACTACGAACACAATGATGAAATAAAGACTAGAGATCTTCAGTACAGACCAAAACCTAATGATGAGCAGCAATTATCTTAAGTAGCAAAAGCTAGAAAAATCTATTAATGTCTGTTTTATCTGGATGTTACCATTTTATCTATCTGGTCCAGTCCTAACTTATGCAATGACGGGTTTGAACTGAATGATCTGTTCTCTAGGTCTTTGTTAGCAATAAAAATCTTACGGGAGATGTGTGCTACATGCCCTCTCAATCTTCTTCTTTTCATAGGCAGGGTCAGTTGACATTAAAGAAAAAATCTGAAGGATGCTGTGAATCTGCCTGACCTACTCAAAGTCTCAGGCCTGGTAATTCTATGGGAGAATTTTTCTGCCAGATGAAGCCTTTATGGCATAAGTGTACTGAAATTAGAGACTTGTGGGGAAATGCAGGCTGACCTACCTAAATATGCTTTGAATACCAGTTGTGACTATATCATTTGCTTTGGCAGTTTTTGTAAGAATTCTTCTTGAGATTAACAAAAATAACTCTTCTTTTTGGGTGATTTGATTTAGTATTTGTTATACAGTGCTCCTACCAATCTAATAGAAAGTTCTGGATTTCCCCCCCATATACATTCTTCAAGGTTTTGAAATTCTCTCCAGTTTTTTTTTTTAAGTGACAAACCTAGAAGCAGTTCAATTCACTGGAGTAAAGACCTTGATTATAAATTTTAACTACATCAATTTTATGATAAAAACAGCAGAAGTCAATATCCAGCCCTGTTTTTCATGCACCATGACAGAAAAGAAAGCATTTAATACAAGGATAGCATTGGTTTTCTTTTCTTTCAAAAGGTTTGATGTTAGGGGCGCATGGGTGGCTCAGTCTGTTAAGCATCTGACTGTTGATACGGGCTCAGGTCACAATCTCACGGTTCCTGAGACTGGGTCCTGCATCTGCACACTGCCAGCACAGAGCCTGCTTGGAATTCTCTGTCCCTACCCCACTCATGCTCACACGTGTGCACTCTCTCTCTCTCTCTCAAACATTAAAAAAAAAAAAGGTAGGATGTTAAATCTTAGTGAATGCTAGGGTGTTTATCATAAGAATAGTGGATGTAATGCAGCCACAATTTCCTCAATCATTACCAGTCTTGTACATCTTTTTTAAGGTTTTAAGTAATCTCTATACCCAACGTGGGACTCAGGGTTGTTTGAGATTAAGAGTCACATGCTCTACTGACTGGCAGCCAGGTGTCCCCAGTCTTGTACTGAATAATTGAAGTCCATAAAGATGTACAAGAATTACTTTTTAAATACTTCATACCTTGGCTTTTCAGTATAGGGATGATTAAACTGTATCCATTCGTTTTTACTGATGCAGTAAGTCCAAGCATCACCTGATTGAAGCAAAGAAAGAAGAGCCATGAAATACGTTATTTTGTCAATGAGACATTCATGTTTAAAGGGCACAGCTTTAGCAAGAAAGGTAATAAACTGTAAGTAGAAAGAGAAAGTAAATATCCTGGTTTTTCCCTGCAGTTAATCAAGTAAGCCCTTTGCATGTCACAACCCTTAGGTGGAGCTTTTAAGGGCTGCACTGGACAGAATAGATGGATGTTATAGTACAAAAACAATTATAGATTTATTATAGGATCAAAAATAATAGCAAACGTCCAACCAACCCTATAGCCTTCTGATACATCTAAAATAGACTGAATTATTTTCTTCTATTTATATATTACATATGAATGATAATGATTTCTTATATTTTTAAAGGACTTACTTAGTGGCTGTTTATCAGTGGTAAATCCTCCAAAGAGAAAGAGATGATCTGAAGAAACTGGTGTTAGTGAATGCCAAGATCGGCCAACTGGGCATATGCCTTGTGGAATTCTGAAAATAATAGCTAAGTTACAATATCTGTGTTTAAAAGTAGCTACTGTTTAATATGGAAAAATATTTAAATTTTCTGTGAAAATTTATACAGAATATTTGACAGAAGAGACTTTAGATTTAAAAAGCTTCTTGGTATTTTTTTTTTTTATTTTTAAATTTTTTTTTTAAATGTTTTATTTATTTTTGAGAGAGAGAGAGAGACAGAGTACAAGTCGGGGAGGGGCAGAGAGCGAGGGAAACACAGAATCCAGGAAGCAGGCTCCAGACTCCGAGCCGTCAACACAAAGCCTGACACGGGACTTGAACCCATGAACCATGAGATCATGACCTGACCCGAAGTCACATGCTTAACCGACTGAGTCACCCAGGTGCCCCAAAAGCTTCTTGGTATTAATAGCTGCATGCTTGGTATTAACTATGTTTTTAGAAGGCAGAGTGAACTTTAGACCTTTTCAACAAACATTGAGCACATGTTGTGGAACAGGAAATCAAAAAATAAAATTCCTTATTTAAGGATCTAGACATCATGTTTATTTAAATTCAGTTATTTACCTGCTTAAATTTTTATGCTAACAGAATAAAAATATTAAAAAATTTTAGAAATTATCTAAAGTGATACATACAATTCATTCCACTCCCACGTATCCAGATTAAGACAGTGAAGATCATTCATTCTAGCATCCTGAAAAAGGATAATTAAGTAATTATCATTTTGAATGACTAATAAGCAAATCATTGAAACTGTTCACAAACTTACTCGATATCTGCCTCCAAACACAAAGCCTTTGTTTCCAACAGTTGCACAGGCATGGGCAGCGCGAGGTGAAGGTGCTTTACCCTATAAAAGTCACAAAAGCAATTTTTTAAAATAAACAGTCTTCTCTGGAGGTGGGATGAGGGTATGCAAGACGCTTGAGCTTTTAAGCTCAAGTGCAGATGTCTAGTCAACAGCAGTACTAACCCTGGGAGCTGTAATTTTAGATTTTGGAGATATATTACTGAATGCACTAGTTAATGGAATGCTTGTTTTTTTTTTTAAAATAAAAAGGTAGCACATTGTAAGACACCTGCGTCAGAGGAAAAAGAAATCTAATTAACTTAACAGTCTACTGCCAGGTCATTTATTTAGTTATAAGCAATACCCCTTAACATCTATTAGATAGTAGATGCCAGGTTAGTCCACACATTCATTAAACTTTTCTGAGGTATGGACTTCTTGGAGAATAATGAAAGCAATGGATTTTCTCCAGAAAAACAAGAATGAACTGTCAATTTTACACCACCTCCCAATTCCCTTTCTCTTCTAGGTAGCCTTACTTTAATAATTCATTATTCTTCAGTAACTCACAGTAGTTATAGGCTGACTCCAGATAAATGTTTCAGTGTCTAAAATATGTACATGATCATTCCATCCTCTTGGGTGACTTGAATTCTACAGAAAATGAGTAAGAATCTGAGTTATTTTTCAAATAATATTTGTAAAATTACATATCCTTGTCTGGTTTATGAACAAGGCAAAATGAACAAGACTAGCACACATAAGATGTATTATTTCAACATACTAAGTACACCATATACAAATATGAAACTTCACTTACCCAAAAAGATGTTTCATCAAATTCAAAAGTTCCCAATACTTTATCTTCAGGTAAATATCCGTAACCTCCAAAAAATATTAACCTGTTTGATAAAAAACCAAGACACTAAAAATTCTAACATCCACAGGTTAGGAAGTTACAAGAAGTTTTTCTTTTGTCATGCTAGGAACTGAGAAGGCATGCTTGACTATATGAAAATTCTTATTCATAGAATAATGCCTACTGTGCCTAATTATGTCTTAGGTGTTGAGTGCTTTGATGTATTAATTCACATAATCCTCATATGGGCCCTAGAAGTTATGTTCTAGGGTTACAGTGTTTATGGGCTATGGATACTTGAATGGCAAACCCCTTTGCACATAAAAACCCAAACCTACGGGGCTGCTAACTCACTTGTTTTTATATACCCAGACACCAAGTTTATCCTTTGATGATGGAGGAATTCCTTGGCAATCAATTCTTTCCCACTGTAGTACTCTGTCTGTAGACCTTGAATCCAGCATGTAGAACTGTCAGAAGCAATGATTTCAGTTAGATTTGGTTATGCAAAAGAAACTCAACCTTGGCATTTAGTTTTGTTGTGATTTATGACTATAGGAATGTCATCTAATTCAGTGCTTCTACAATTGTGACTACAGACTGTTACTGTTCCAAATATACATAAGGAACTTATGCCAGAATATAAATTACCTAAGTCGCTAAGCACCCTGTTGAGCTCATTTTTTTTCCCTAATAGCCACTTTTTTTTAAAATATATGAAATTTATTGTCAAATTGGTTTCCATACAACACCCAGTGCTCATCCCAACAGGTGCCCTCCTCAATACCCATCACCCACCCTCCCCTTCCTCCCACCCCCCATCAGCCCTCAGTTCGTTCTCAGTTTAACAGCCTCATTTTTTTGATGAAGGAACAGAAGTATATTGTGCCTTACATAGGCACTTTGAGTTATGCTAATCTAATTTATGGGTTTGAAGACGGTATCACCAAAAGAATTCAACTTAGCAATTTCACCTTCAAATTCAATTTAACAAACATGTCTTAAGCGCCTACTTAACTCTAGGAGCAAAGGATAAATCTTAAAAGATTAAGTACTGGTCTTTCCAAGGTTTCACATCCAGATACTTGAAGAGACCTGGCCATTATATGTATATCTTTTTATTTCTCCCAAGACTCCTAAGCTTCCTTTTGATCAGACTTAAAAATACCCAACTCTAGCCATTTCTGTCTACCCCTAAAGCCACGGCTTCTTTTTTTCCCCAAGCTGCTTCATGTGGTGTTAAGGTTCTTTTTCTCTTCCTTGCCCTAAAACACACACACCTCCACTATAGCCTGTAGCAGTGCCTCACAAAATCTTTTAGGCACAGAACCCTTACTTCACACAAAATCTTAAGCAAAAGCCTAACTGAAGTAGAGCTACACCTGTTAAGATGGAGGGGTAGGGGGGTGATCTGAAGCCTGCCTAACACCATGATACTCCTCCCACAGGGGTCCCAAGGCATCTCAAAGAAATCCCTAGAGCTCCTAGGAATAGTCTGAAACTTTGTCAGCCATATGCTCCAGTCACACCAAACCACTTAGCATTTCCGTGAACAAAACATTTGCTTATATTTCCGCCTCCTGATACTTGCATCTTGGCTACCTCTCCCAGTTATGATTCTATTCAACCCTCTTGGTTAAAGACTTTACTTATTCTCTTCCTCCATCCTGCCAAACACAATGTCAAGGATTCTTTTTCAGATTTAACAATATTTACTGAGCTATTTTATGAGCCAGGCTCTATGTATCTTCTTATCATATGCTACTGGAACCATCTACTTATTATGTGTATCCCCTCTAGGATGTGAGCACCTAGAGATGGGAACTGTATCATTCGTCTCTGTGTCTCCAATGTCTAACCAAGTCTCAGTATATAAGGTGCTACGTTGCTAAATAAATTTATTAAGAGACTCCCTAAATCATATGCATCTTTCTGATTGATATTTGTGTTTTGCTGGCCTGAGAAAACAACTGTTAATCTTTTTCCTATTTGGAAAAAACACAAAGTCTGAACAACAGTACCTTATGGTACCATATTACAGGAATTTTAGTATATAAAATTCTGTATTAATTTATCCTCATAGCCGAGTGGTGGTCTGTTCATTTTACCCTGCTCCTCATCATTGCATCTTGTTTTCATTTGGTTTGCTAATATTTATCTAACACCCCAGGGTTCTAAGAGAACCACAGCTGCAAAGAGAACAAAGAAAACCCACTCAGGAAATTACTGCAAACAAGTTATCAAAGTTGACTTTACAAAAGGCATAGAGAAATACGGACTTGTAGACAAAATACTAAAATGCACATTCATACCGTTATCAAGGACATGCATGTTTTAACTGGGACAGGAATAAGTATGGGCTAACCTTAGAAATTGGAGGTTGTCTGAAAAAGAGTAAAAACCAACAGGGCCACCCAGGCACCCCATGTTTAGTTGAGCTCTTAAACCACAATCCTTAGAAACACTCACCTTATTCGTATTGCCTCTTGAATGGTGTCCTCCAAACAAGTAGAGCACCCTGTCCACACACACCGCACAGCTTCCTGACATCGAAGGAGGAACATCCCCTTCTGTGTTAATTTTCTTCCTGAGGGCAAAAAGACTGAATGTAAATGTTTCCCAAAAGAGAAGAAATGCAAAAGTTACCTGTTTTTCTTCTATCCCCACAATAAAGGGAAAAAATAAAATGGGCTGGCCGGCTAGATAGCGTCTGGGGGTCTCGTCTACATCTAAAATTAATTCAAAGAAATGAGTTCCTTCCTCTTTGTTCACCCATTCCACAGGCTGCGCCAGCTGACCCCACACACAGGGACGGTGAGAAGCTCTGGAAGCCCAGGAGCACACCATTTTATGTTTCTCAAACTAACCTGCTCTTTATTGATATAACCATAAGTGGCTATTTTGTTTTTGGTTTTGAGTCACCCAGGTACCTAAAAGGAAAACATCCCACTCCTGACCGGTTAATTCCACAAGTGTGTTTTATTTAGTCACCTTTTAGCCATTCAAATGAATCTGATTCAAACCTAATGTACTACTACAGGCACGTGGGTAATACTTTCTCTAGGCCAGGCACTCCTGGGAGTGCTTTGCATGCTTTAAATCCTTCTGAATCTAAAAATGAATCTGAATCAAAAAGGCCTAAGACTCACAGTATTAATAGGACTGTTAAAGTCTTCTGCTCACTCTATCACTTTATGCTAAGCTTTAACTTTGGCAGGCTTAGTTTTACAAATTCCTTATGGGGCTCAATTTTTTAAAAATTCGTAGAATTCCCCTATTAAAGGAATACCATTATCAATTTCTCTCTTGAAAAAAAAAAAACACAACAAAACACAGATGAGCCAACAGCTCAGATCAACACTGATTTGCTATGTACAGAAATAATCCTGACTTAGTTTTAGTTGAACTTTTTAAGAAAATTTTTTCAACATTTATTTATTTTTGAGAGACAGAGGGCAAGTGGAGGAGGGGCAGAGAGACTGGGAGACACAGAATCTGAAGCAGGCTTCAGGCTCCGAGCTGTCAGCACAGAGCCCAAAGTGGGACTCAAGCTCACAAACGTGAGATGGTGACCTGAGCCGAAGTGGGATGCTTCACCGACAGGGCCATCCAGGCGCCCCATTTTTAGTTGAACTCTTAAGATTCTGCCAAGAGCCTCTTTGAGGACCACTGTCACAAGACTGGCAAAAGATCCTTTTCAGAATATCGCCAGTTGTATGGAAGGCAAATTTAACTTCTTTCTTTAAACAAAACACACTATTTTAAAGAGATTTGTATAGAAACTTTAATGGCAGAGCTCATTAAAATAAAACACCACCTTTATTTCTAGCAGATACAATCTAGAAATTATTTTCTCATTTTCCACGTAACAGAAGATCTAACATCTTGAAAAAACATCATATGGAACTTTTATAATATTTTCATTCCAGGATTGGAAGCCTCTATCTACCTCTTTATTTTAGTATTACAATGATACTACATAGAGCTCTGAATACAAGTTTCTTCGAAGGTCATAAAAGCACCAAGTAGGGGCGCCTGGGTGACTCAGTCGGTTAAGTATATTGACTCTTGATTTTGGCTCAGGTCATGATCCCATGGTTCGTAGGTTCCAGGCCTGTGTCAGAACAGAGCCTGCTTGAGATTCTCTCTCTCAAAATAAATAAACTTAAAAAATAAAATCACCAACTAATTACTGAAGAGTTGCTAATGTATCTAAGCTTAGCAGCTGAACCAAACTAGTACAAGGTTGGTTTTAGAACACAGAGATAACTCTGCGTCTTCAAATAAAATAGTTTTATTAGAATGGGCTTCACAGAGTTTTTATTTGCAACCTTACTTGAATTTTTTAGTCCCCCTCATAATATCCACAGTTACCATCTTCCAGTCTCCATGTTGTAGATCCATAGTTCTTCTCTAGGCAGATAAAAGTCATACAATCCTCTGACTTGATTACTCTAAGAAGAATAAAAAAAAATAGCAAATATAAAAAATAATTGGTATTCTAAAGAAGCACTACTGTATATTTTTTCATATCTACCTTGAGATAGTAATAAGAGTTATGAGATGTTAAATGGGTCTTAACAATACAATACTATCAAATGGACAGTCTTCCTTGCTCCAGGCCACATACTCAAAGTAGTGCTTAATATAGATAACCCTTAACTCATGTTTTTGATGCAGCAGGTGCAATGATGCAGGAAGTTACGAAATCTCTAGGAAATCTCTAATGTCACTTTATGCTGAACAGACCATTCACCAGGTTTCAGCTGCATGACTTCAGGAGAGGTAAGCTATGCCACCGTTTGCACACTGAAGACTGTTCTACCGTGTGAGTGCCTGACTCACACTAACACGTGTCGTTTTCTAGCCATTTTTTACTCTCATCCATCCATTCTCTACCAAGAAACAGATGGCACAATTGCCAGTGTGCAATTATTCAGTCAATATGCAAAATTTTCTGTTCGTTGTTCTGCTCCATTTCCCTTCAGATAGTAATTCTTAACAGAATGAGTTTACCATATGCCAGAACTATCTGAACATTATCAACGGATTACTTTCTTTAAAAAAAAAAAAAAAAATTTTTTTAATGTTCATTTTTAAGTGAGAGAGCCAGAGCACAAGTGGGGCAGAGGCAGAGGGAGACACAATCCGAAGCAGGCTCCAGGCTCCAAACTGTCAGCACAGAGGCTGATGCGGGGCTCGAACTCAAGAACCGTGAGATCATGACCTGAGCTGAAGTCGGACGCTTAACAGACTGAACCACCCAGGTGCCCCAATGGATTACTTTCTTTAATCTTCATAACAACCCTAAAAAGTAGTTGAGATTACAAGAAAACAGGTTTTTTAGAGGTAAGTAATTTGCCCAAGATTACTTGGCAAGTAACTGTGGAATCAGCATTCTACCCCCCTTTCCCTGAATTGGCAACTTTAATCACTGCCTGACCTTCCTAGCCTTTGAACCTCCCCACTTTTTGAACAATGTCAACATACGGTGAACAATAACAGTTCATGGAGAATGGGTGTCAGAGTCTAATAAGCTTGAGTACCATACAGAATTAGTGCACGTGGCCTTGTAGACATTTCTCTTTCTATTCCACCACTTAACAAAAAGAAGGCTGGAAGCATGACAGCAGGCTCACCCGGAATAGCTCAGCCTGGTCTGAAGAGGGAAAGGGACTACTGTGTGGGAAGCTAAGGTTTATTGCCCTCAAAAACAATATCCAAGGGCTTTTCAGAGTTCTAGCCAAAATACTGAGGACAGCCGGTTTTGGAACCACTCCACTTCACTGGTCATCACTGGTCATCCTGCCTAAATCCTACACTTCTGGGCCCTCAAACACTCACCATCAGAAACCTTCGTTCCTGAGGTGCCTGGGTGGCTCAGTCTGTTAAGCATCCAACTTCGGCTCAGGTCATGATCTCACAGTTCATGGGTTCAAGTACCACATCCGGCTCTCTGCTGTCAGCACAGACCCTTCACAGACCACTTCGGGTCCTCTGCCCCCGCCCCCCTTCTCTGCCCTTACCTTGATCTCTCTCAAAAACAAACATTAAAAAAAAAAAAATCGTCCTTCCTGACAACCCTTGCTCTCCCCACTCCCCAAAGAAAAGTCCCGTTCCTTCAATGCTGCTGATTTTTACAAACAGAATTATGAATATGTAGTTTAGACCACAGTGTGATTGACTAACAGGTTAACTTTTCTCCAATGGATTGACATTTTAATAAGGGTCACTACATAACTGCCTCTTCCTCCTACCAAGTACCGTCCTCTAACCAGCTATTCACTGGGGGCCGAGGAAAGCATTACAGATTAATTAGGACTGGCAAAATAAGATTTTAAAAAAATGCTTTTGTGGTTAAACTAAATTAGTCAGGACAGCTACAGTGGTTTACTCCATCTGTCTTTTTTGACAGTCATCTCAAAAGTGTTCAGTTATGACCAGGTCAACGTGCAAGAAGCTAAAACCTATGACCAGAGTCATAAAGTCAGTCATCAAGCACACAGGTGTAGTGGACCAGATCTCAAGCAAATGGGGGCAGGGAGATCAATGTTAAGACCAAACGGGACTAAAAAGAGTTAACTTTTGGTAGGAATGTCTCAGAGCAACCCCAGCGAATGAAATGAGCCAGTGCTAGGATATGGATCGTTACTGAGAAGCTCTAATAGCAAAAGGGCAGGAGAACTAGAGAACAAAGTTTAAACAGGAGACACCTGGTAACAAGAAGCCAGTGGTAACAAGAAATGCAACTGGCTCTAAACATTGTTTATGAGCAGGGGTCAGAGAGCTGAACTTGGTAGTTACAATTGTTGCTACTGATTTTTTGGTTGCTGCTGGCGCCTTCTCCATTAGTTTTCTTAATAGGGGTTTCCTCTGAAAATTGTCAACTCTTTCTCAGCTGAAAGCATAACAGCCCTGGAATGTTCAAACAGCAGGGTGATGGCCATCTGCACAGGTGTAGCTAGGCCTCCCGAACTGGCGGGAAGGTTGAATAAGGCCATCCCTGCGGCCTTCGGGAATTCTAGAGAGTTTTCCTACACCCCGATTACTGCCCAAGCGAGCAACGGTATCCTTGGGCCAAAGGACCCCAGCTGCAGAGAATGAAGTGCTCTAAGCGGGCCGACAAACGGTAAGAGTGACCTCACACAACGTCACCTCTCTTACCTCCCACCCGCGCCCCACCTTTTAAAACATAACACGTATCGTAGTCGTGCGCCGCCCAACGTGCCCTCCCCCAAACAACGCTCCAACGTCCACAGCGCCCAGGGCCGCCGCGGGCCCCGTAAGCAGAGGGCTGGAGTGACAGCAGCCCAGGAGCGTCGGTGCGGATTAGGGGACCGGTGAGGAGAAGCCCGCTCGCAAGAAAATGCACCGACGGGCACAGTCGCGACGCGGGGAGGGGGGTCCGGGCGGCCGCTCTGCCCCCACCCCCACCCCCGCCGACCCGGACTTGGGGTCCAGCCGAGCGACGCCCGCCGCGGCCGGCCGCCCACTGACCTTGTAGCCGCCCCAGACGAACATGTGGCGCCCGTCGCCGACGGCTACGTGGCCGCTGCGCTCGGCGGGGCAGGCGAGCTCCATGGACTCATAGCTCTCGTAGGCTGGCCCTGGCAAGTCGTCCGCTCGCAGATCCTCGTTGCCATCAGCCATCTTGAGGCTGCACGTTTGTTCACCAACAATCCCCACACCCGCGCGGGGGAAAGAGACAAAAGAAAAGGCAGAAATGCACGGCGGCGACAGGCGAGCAGATAGGGACGGGGTTAAGGCCGCCCGCTGGCCGCCCGCGCCCTCTCAGCCCTCCTCGGCGAGGACAGCCCCTCCGCTGCCTGGGCTGCGCTGCGGCGACGCGGGCCGGGGGCGCGGCGGCGGCGGCGGCGGCGGCGGGGCCCCGCCGGGCGCAGGGCGGAAAGGGGGTCCGCTTGGGGCCGGGACTAGAATCCAGCCAGCCCGCCCCGCCTCCAGCTCGCCACTCGCCGTCCGCCGCAGCCGGCCCTTGTTTACGCCGCGGCCAGAACCGCCCGTTCCGCTGACGCCTCCTACGGGGCTCCGGAAGCGCGGCGGGCGCTCAGCGCCCCCAGCGCCGGGTCCTCCCGCCGCCGCCGCCGCCGCCGCCGCCGCCGCTGCTGCAGCCGCGGCCGGCCTGGGCCCCGAGATGGTGTGTTGACTGAGCTCCAAACACTCTGAGCCTCCTTTCGCTGCGGGCACTACAAAGATGGGAAGAATAGTAGCCACCTTCTCGCAAAAAAAAAAAAAAATTTTTTTTTTTACTGAGAAATCTTCCTTGTGTGATTGAGGAATGTTTTCCAAGGGTTCACAGTCTGAAAAGGGGTAGTGACATTGTGACATTGCTCAGTGAGTTAGCGGTCTCAGCTTCAAAAGAGAGTCAATGCCCCGCTTTCCTGTGTCCGGGAGGCGTGGCACCTGGCCCTCCCGCGCGGATGCGCGCGGGGCTCCCGACTTCGTGCCACCCCGGCGGTGCCCGCACAGCGGTTCCAGGCACCTCTGCTCGCTAAGCTCTTCTGCTTCGGCAGAGATCTTACTTTCCAAGCCCCGTCTGGAAAATTGTGCTCAAAAAGTATTTCAGAAACCATCATCGCCGAGTCCTTAAGGGAGGATGGCAAATTCTGTTCACACACACAGATACTGCTTTGTTACATTTTGATACATTTCAATTAGGTCAAGAAAAGAATTACTGCAATCTAAACTTAGTCACCTGTAAAATAGGGTTGTACCTGAATGCATCTTAAATCCTTAATGTAATGGTGCCACTTTACTTGGATGTGTTTGGTGAGAGGAGTGTGCTTTATTATCCTGTCTCTTCCCCATCTTCACGCTGCTACCACTGCTTGGAAGGGATACTTTGAACAATTAACACAGGCTTTCCTCACTCAGATTTTCATAGCCTAAAAGTCCTTCCCTAGTCACTGCCACTATGTTTACAATTTATCAGAATTTCTGAAAGCAGTGCTTAGGGGGACACTGATAGCATTGAATGCGTATACATATTTGACAAGAATAAAGATGTAACATCAACCCTCCTAGTTTTCATGTTAGGAAACCAGAAAAAGAAGAGCAAGTTAAACCCAAATGGAAGAAAAAAAAATTTTTAAGCTGTATCAATGAAATTGAAAACAAGAAATAGAGAAAACTAAAAGCTGGTTCTTTGAAAAGATCAATAACATCAGTAAGCCTCTAAGCCAGGCTCTGTAAGGAAAAAACAGAGAAGACGTAAGTTACAAATATCAGAAGTGAAACAGGGGACAACACTACAGATCCCATGAACATTAAAGGAATAATAGAGATCTTATGAACAACTCTGCTCATATATTTGATAACCCGGATGAAATGGACCAATTCCTTGAAAGACACAATCTGCCAAAACTCACGTAAGAAAAAAGCAGACATTCTGAATAAGCCTATATCTATTAAAGAAATAAAACCAGCAGTGCCTGGGTGGCTCAGTCTGTTAAGCGGCCGACTTTGGCTCAGGTCATGATCTTGCATGGGTTCGGGAGGTATCTGTGCTGACAGCTCAGAGCCTGGAGCCTGCTTCAGATTCTGTGTCTCCTTCTCTCTCTCTGGCCCTCCCTGCTCATGCTGTTTGTCTCTCAAAAAATGAATAAAAATGTTCTAAAAAATTTTAAAGAAGTTGAATCAATAATAACCTACCCAAACAGAAAACAACAGGCTCAGATGGGTTCACTGGTAAATTCTAACAAACATTTAAAGAAATATCAATATTCCATAATCTCTTTCATAAGATAGAGCAAAGAATACTTCCTCACTCATTCTGAGGCCAGCATTATCCTAATACCAAAACCAGACAAAGACATCACAAGAAAAGAAAATGACAGACCAATATTGTTCATGAACACAGATGCAAAAATCCTCACCAAAATATTAGTAAATCAAATCCAAAAAAATAAAGTATTATACACCATGACCAAGAGAGATACACCATGACCAAGTGAGACTTAGCCCCAGTATTCAAGGCTGGTTCAACACTCAAAAATCAACTAATGGAATCCACCATCAACAGGCTAAAGAAAAATCAAATGAACATATCAGTAGAAGCAGAAAAATTTAACACCTATTCAGGATAAAAACTCAGCAAACTAAGAAACTTCAACTTAATAAAGAACATCTACAAAAACCTACAGTTCACATCATACTTAGTGCTATGAGAAACTCAAAGCTTTCCCACTAAGATCAAGAATGAGGCAGGGATGTCCCCTCTCACAACTACTTTTCAACATCGTACTGGAGGTCATCACCAATGCAGTAAGGAAAGGAAATAAAATGTTAAGAAGGAAGAAACAAAACTTTGTTCATAGATGACATGATTGTCTATGCAGAAGATCCTAAAAAATTTCTCTGGTTCAATCCAAACAATGGAATATTATTATTCAGTGGTGCAAAGACATGAGCGATCTTTTCAAGCATGAAAGCATACAGAGGACATTTAAATGCTTGTTACTACGGAAATACACCAACCTGAAAAGGCTACATACTATGGGATTCTAACTATATAACATATGGAAAAGGCAAAACTATGGAGAAAGCAAAAAGATCAGTGGTTGCAGGGGTTAGTGGGGAGGGAGAAATGAATGGGCAGAGCACAGAGAATTTTTAGGGCAGTGAAACTATTTTATATGCTACTATAATGGTAGATACATGTTGTTTTACTTCTGTCTAAACCTGTAGGATGTATACCACCAAGAGTGAATGAACCCTAATGTAAGTTTTGGACCGCAGGTGCATCTTAGCTTGGCTGATACAACAAAATACCACAAACCAGATGGTGTGAACAACAGACATTTATTTCTCACAGTTCTAGAGGCTGGGAAGTCCAAGATCAAGGTGCTGGCGGATTCGACCCTAGGTGGGAGCCCTTTTCATGGGCTTGCATCCTGACATGGCAGGAGAAGAGTGAGCTCTGGTTTCTGCCCCTTATAAGGACAACAGTCCCATCATGGGGTCATCACCCTCATGACCTCATCTAAACCTAATTACCTCCAAAGACTCCACCTCCAAATACTACTACATTGATTGAGGAGCAGGGTTTCAATATATGAATTTGGGGGAAACACATTCAGTCTGTAACAGGGTGATAAAGAATGATCTTGCTGTACCCACATGCTGGACTGGATGGTAACCTCATCAAACCAGAAATTCCAGTAGAATCACATTAATACAATGAAAAAACAGCTGTGCGCATATGCATGTGCGCGCACACACATACACACACACATACACAAGGTGGACAGGGAGCATTATGTTTCTTAAAATTGCTTCTTTTCTTTTGAAATTTTCTGAAGTCAAAATTTTTTCGTCAGACAGTACATACTACCCCGAAAATTCGTGACTTTATATTATTTCTCTCTCACATACACGTACGATATAAGTAAGGTATTAGTGAAAGCACCACTTCATCCTGGACTGAAAGTAAAAAGTTCTAAAGAATACTTTTAAGCTTTTATCCAAAGGCTAATCGTTTTTTAAGGGTATGTGTGCAAAGACACTGTTTGGAAAAAAAAATGTACACTAACTTAGATGGGCTATTTACTGTATCACACTAAAGATGATTAATACTCAAAAGAATCCTTCCTGACAACTGGAAAAATATCCTGAAAGACAAAATAAAGATGGCCAGAAATCCTTTTTCCTTGAGGACGAGATTGGAAACCTATTTTGTGAACCACCTGAAAAAAACTATCAACCCCTGCAGAATTGTTTTCCGAACAGAGAGCCCACAAGGGGAGTTCCGAGAGAAAGTTCTGAGGCTGTCAGTGTCTTTGGCTCCTCTACACCATGGAGGTCAGCAGCACAAGAGTTGATAGGAAACCATCAGCTAGTGAGAAGTGAAGGATTAATAATGCTTGGCTTTGAGGTTTTGAAACGAGCTTTGCAGGCTCCCAGAATTTCTACAGCTCCTAACAGAAGAGAAGCAAAACCTGGCTGAAGTCAACTTGTGGAACCTGCAGGTAAGGATCAGAATTTCCTGCCACTCCTACTATTGAAGCAGCACAGTATATTAAGTCAAAAAAGAGCAGCACCGGTTTTGTGTGCCACAGGCAACAGATTTCTCTTGAAGCCTAAACGCCAGTGTGTTTCGAGGGGGCGAATCCAACTTTTAACATTCCAAGTAAACCATTTAAAACCAGAAGTGTTTTTCTAAGAGGCTAGAGAGGTGTCTGCCTAATCTAGAATTTAAATTCCCATAATCTACACTTTAAAAGATGTCCATTCAACTCAATGTCATGTATCCCTATCCAATAGGTGTTCATATTTTTTCCCCTTAAAAAATGCTGATAACAGAAGTTCATGGTAATAATTACTTCTAGGATGTATATTGCCTGTGAGATCCTTTTTCTAAATATGTTTTCAGCCTAAAAATAGTAAAAAAAAAGAAAAAGAAAAGAAAAAGAAAACTTATACTGAAATCTTGTTTGCACAATCAACTCTAATGACTGGTTTACACTAACAAAACTAGGAAAATAGTATATCTATAGAGTTTGTATAATAAATAAAATGTAAGCACAAAGTATTTCAATACATAAATAGAAGCCTTTACACATCCAAAATATGGTACATATATATAAAATATATCTAAAATTTAATGATACTACAAACTACTATAATTATCATTATAAATTACATATATATATCAATATAGAAATATATTCTCTCTAGTGTTTTAAATTTTAGAGATAACTTGAATGGTGGTGTTAAGGAGAATAATTTTATATACTGAGCTTCTTAATAATTCATTGTTATTAGTAATTCAATGAAAGCGTATAACTGTGATAATATGAGTAACTTCTTAATTATGGCAAAAGTACTGGCTAAAGGAATATAAATATAGGATGCTATTTCTGTATAGGCAGGTAATACTGAAAATAAATAGGAAGACAACATATTTCCCTATGGGCCAAATAGCAGGGTTTCTATAAAGGCAAATTACTAAGTTACCATCCCATTTCATTACTTGCAGAAACTACTTTAGAAGCATTCTTCCAGGGCAAAAATATATTTTGATGGGTCTCAAAAGCTAATATATCTACTGTTTCCCCATATTTCAAAGTCTGTATGATAAGTTAATCTCCACTTTAGACACTTTAAAACATGGTCTTTATAAAGTTGGATTAGCTAGTAACTTAGGGGTAATGAAAGACAACTGAAGGCATTTATTCTGCTATTCAAATAAAGGTGGGGACAAGTTACAATGAAGCTCAATAAGACTTTACTAGGTAAGGGCTAAAGGGTAGGAGTCCACTATTTAATCCATATCAGCGCTTGCCTATTTTATCATTTTGCCCAGCTGCATCAGTTATTGAAGGAGAAGTTTTTAAATTACTGGGTTACTTAATGAGAAACTTTAGATAATGTTTAAGTGGCTTGAGAAAATCCATTCTTTCTGAAAGTTGATGTATAGTATTTTTATCTATTATTATGTTGGGGGATTTCTTAAGTCTTTGGGCTAATTTCTCATTCTCCTCAAATTCATATAAACTTTTCAGTAAAGAGTACACAGTGAGTTAAAATCTCTTACAATTGTACGTACTTTCAGAAAGTATATTTCTTCCTGCAGCTAATTAGGAAATTAGTTTACAAATATAAAATATAATCTTCCATTAACATCTTATTCCCATATATTCCATGGCCTATAATCACCAGGACATAGCATTTTTGTTTCAAATTTTATCTTCTAAATCCTCCAATTTTGGGGGGGGGGGGGTGTAAATATACAGTCTGATTAAAATGTGTACACATATTAAATATAGAGAGTATATGACAACTTAATTGCTACTGATCCACTGATACTTATTTTCAGTTTCTTCTTTTTGGATTCTTTGTTCTTCTCGGTGATTAGCTGCAGTCCAGAATGTTATTTTTTTGAGCACTTGTTGCAGAAGTTTAGGAGGTAATAAAGATATCTGACTTTCTAAAACTATAGCATTTTTACCAATGCAGTCTAGGCATGACCTGTAAATAAAATATTAAAGAATTATTAGTTTTTGAATCTGAACTTATAAAATATTTATAGGTAAGTATTCTTAAAAAAATTATTATAAAATTGTTACATGATAACATATTTCCTCTGTATTGTTTGGAACATGATAGGATACATGTTCTTCCCAGAGCACCACAATAATTGTATATTTTTATAGCCTCAAGGCCAATCTGACCAAAAGCCCATGGAAACAGAAATTTCAACTTACTATGCACCATGCATAATGTTATTTAAACAGAAAAGATTCAGATTTAATTTCAAAGCATGTTAGTCTGTAGCAGATCATTTTTCATTTATCCTCCTAGTCCAATAACCACTTACTCTTCTCTGAGAACTGTCTTTTTCTTCCATTGCCCCAAGATGAAGCATCTAACATCCATTTTTACGCCAAGTGACCTGGTCCCCCCCCCCCCCCCACCACTGTAACTCACTTCACTGGCACATGTGACTTAGTGACTGACACCGACCCTGAGAGAGCAGGTCTGAAGAGAGGAATGGAACAGCAATGCAGAAAGAGCCAATGAGAGCCCACCTGAGGTTCTCCCGTCCTGGGAGTCTGGGTGGTCATTTTTCCCCTCTGATTCCACTACCTTGTAGAATCCTTCCTATTTGGAAGGATTCCAACTCCCTTTTTATCTTAAGTTACTTTGAAGAAGGTGTTGCATTTTAAAACCGAAAGAAACTTGATGAGCTATCAAAAAAGCATCTATTTCAACTGATAAGCTTTAAATCAAACAGGGAAGCAAATCTTTGTTAAAAATTTTAAAAATAAATTCACTTGATTCTGCTGTACTTAACCTCAGTTGTCATTTTTACAAGGATTTAGATATTTATATCTTCCATACTTTCAGGAAGACTTTTCTCTCTGTGAAAACTCTAAGCAAGGAGAGTGAAAACGCTGTACACAGACATGGGAGATGTGCAGGTGAATGACACAAATCTTACACTTGATATAAGTTTAACTCTGCGGCTATGTTAACACAATAGCTCCTGTGTCCCTTCCACCAGGGAGAAGAGACAAGTCAGATGAGGAGATGGACTCTGTCATTGCTATTCATTCACTGATTCAACAAATATTTATTCATGTGCACTATTTAGGAGCTTATTTAGGAGCAGGAAATCCAATACTGAGAAAAACCCTATTTCGGCTTTCAGGCAGATTACGATTTAGTGAGGATAAACAATGTTGAGACTGGGATAACATGAAATGGCCTTGACAGGTACAGGGTTCTAGGGGAACGAGACAGGGAGAATAGCGAAGACAACCACAGCAAGCCAGGGAAACCTTCCAGATGGGATGTCCAAGCCGAGACCTTGAGAGTCTCAACAAATTATTCATGATAGAGGACACACACCTGCAAAGCCCTAGAAATGAGATATAAGATTTATTCCAGAAACTGGAACTGAGTGGTTCAAATATAGCTAGAGAATGGCGAGAGCGGGACATGGCGGGAAATGAGGTAGAGAGACAGGTGGAGCCCTGAACACCACAGTAAGGAATGTGCGGTTTGCCTAAGGCAGTGGGAGCCACTGCGTGATCATCACAGTGTAAAATGTGCACGTGCCTTGATCCACCAACAGCCCTTCTAGGAGTTTCTCCTGAGGAGACATGCACGTTTTCCAAAAGCATATACAGGAATATGACAACACAAAATTTCTAATAATAGCCCCCAATTGAGATATCCTAAATAAATACCAATACACTAGTAAAGAAATTGTACTTCTATGAAACAGAACACTGGACAGCCATTACGAACATAAATATAGGTCTATAAATCACTGAATGATTATATGTTTACATGACAGATACCCACAGTACGAGTCTCAAAAGCAGATTATAAACAGGATGCATACTTTGACCCTTTAGACACACATGCACACGTGAGCATACACATGCATATGTATACTGCTCTCAAGGTTCCAGTGGCCTCTTCGCATGGTTAAAACCACAACAGTTTTCATTTTAAAGTGTGGAAGGATAAACAGCAAACTCTTAACAAAGATCATTGTGGACGATGGCTCAAAGGTGATTTTTTTTTTTTTACCATACACCTTTCATACTGTGTGAGTTTTCTTGGTAAATACATCTTATTTTTTTATCAGAATAAGCACCAGTGGTATTTCATCTTAAACCTATATAGGTATCCAAATGTACGATGAGCATGATCCCACAAATACATTAGATCAGACAAGTATCTTGAGATGAGGAGCCTCTGCGGCAAATTCCTATTTGTTTCCACTGCCTCAACACAGTAGGTGCCAAACGCCTTCTGACTTAAATTTAAAATTTAAGTAGAATTTAAAATAATTTAAAATAAAAGGAATCCTTTATTATTAAATAATTTAAAACAAAAAGATTGCTCTGGCTACACTGTGGGCCACTGGTTGTGGTGAATACACCTCAACGCAAGAATACCACTAAGTTCCTGCTATAGTCAACGGGTTTTTTGGTTTTTGTTTTTAATTCAAGTTCTGATGCATCAAAATGAGCCCAGCATGAAAAGGGTGTGAAAGGGTGTGTGCGCATTCGCAGAAGCACTGTGCTAGGGGCAAAGGGTGACACCAAGAAGCCTGACTGATAGTCACACTCAGTCCCAGCCCCAAACACAAGCCCATCCAGTCTGTGCTGTGCCTTTCTCTCATTTCTATGCTGGTCCACCTTCCCCATCATTGTTTATCTTTCCTTCCAAACTCTGTGCTTTTTAGAACACCAGCTGTGTCCGCAAACACCTCCGCTTCCTCTGACTTCCTGCCCTTGCTTTAACTGAAATCTAAGAAAAGTGCGTAGCCTGCAGTCTTCTTGAGAAAAGAGTGCCGCTTCTCCTGTGTCTCCGTTAACACAGTCCAGGAGCTACTCGAGTATTTGTTGTCGCTCCAGGCTGCTGTCATTTCACCTGCAGGTGGTGCACCCTCCCCCCCCACCCCACCCCCAACCCCCCGCCCCTGTTGTTGAGAACTTTGTGTGGAAAACTCTTTTCAGTCTTTATAACCTCACTCAGGACAGTTCTGCCTCTAAAACCTTCCACTTCCAGATTCTCCTCTAGGAGGGACCAGAAGCCTTACATCCTTTTCCCATGCGCACTCCCTTCGCTCTTCCCAGTTCTCTAGACAGTAAGTCCCCTCTGTTCTCAGCTTCCTTTCCTTCCCAGCCCGGCCCATCTGCACTTCATTCTCTTGCCAGAAACTTTCATCCCCGTCTCTGCTGTCCCTCTGTTACATCACCCTGGCTAAACTCCAACCATGGGAGAATTCAGTCAGCCAGCTCCTTTCTGCAGCAGCCACCTGCTCAGTGCGGCTGGAGAAAACCAGCTTCTGCAGACAGAGCCCATCCCTTCAATTCTCCGAGGTCTCAGCTGAGCCCCCTGAGTGTTCTGCAGTGCTGTGTTATACAGCCCCAGTCGGTATCTTCTCAAAGCCACTGCAGCAGTGATTTCAAATCTTCTCCACTCCTAAGTCCATGTCCTCACCTCTCCTCTTTCTTACCTTGCTACCAACTACGCTTTCTCAGTGCTTTGCCCCCCAGCCAACAAATTCATCTGCCTCTACATCCCTACTTTCTTCATTATTTAAAAAGTATTTTTGCTCTACTCAACGACTAATTCAATTACCTTTTCACTAAAACCCACCTCCTCGAGACCCCGCTGCACCAATTTTTCCTTCATTTTCTTGTGTTTTTTTTTTTCTAAGTTTATTTTTATTTATTTTGAGAGAGATAGACAGCAAGCTAGGGAGGAGCAGAGAGGGGGGAGTAGGAATCCCAAGCAGGCTCAGTGCTGTGAGCGCAGATCTCAGTACGGGGCTTGAACTCACCAACTCTGAGATCATGACTTGAGCCAAAGTCAAGAGTCAGAGGTTAAACCTACTGAGCCACCCAGGCGCCCCATTTTCTTGTGTTTCCAACAGCTGGTTCTTCTCCTCAGCGTATAAATAAATATAGTTTCAACAGTGAGAGGGTTGGGGTAGCAAGGTCCCATGCAGTAGAAAGTCCACATATAACTTTTGACTCTCCCCAAATTTAATTGCTAATAGCCTACTGTTGATAGGAAACCTTACAGATGACATAGTCAATTAACATCTATTTTTGTATGTATAACATCTAATTTGTAATATTAACATCTCATTCCTCTGCTCCAAATTAGTCAATGCTTCTTGATCTACTAGATAATGTAAACTTATCTTCATGAAACACAAGG
Source organism: Puma concolor (assembly GCF_028749965.1). NCBI lineage: Eukaryota > Metazoa > Chordata > Mammalia > Carnivora > Felidae > Puma > Puma concolor. Next base: position 50,959,213 of record NC_141672.1, read on the forward strand.
CTCTGGATGATATATGGTTGCTGATTTCTTGTCCAACTCCCTACCTCATATGTTTGTCTCAGGAATATTCAGGAATTCAGTTTCCAGAACATACTGCACTCGCATATCTTGTACCAACCCCCATGCACTGCTTGTTCATAGCAAATTGTCTCGAACCCTCCCTCTTACACAAAGACTCCCCTAACCTTCACCACCTTAACCACGTGGACAGAGGGCCTTCTCTTCCACGAGTCTCATTAACTTCGTATATGTTACTCTTAAAGCAACATTATTTTTCTTTTATAGTTGTTGAAACCCTACCTTTTGTATTATTAGCAATTCAAGGGAAAGATCATGACTTTTCATTTTATAGCACAGTGCCTGCCCATGGTAGGCACTCCAATACTGTATTTTTTGATCCTTGTATATAAGGAACTTGCAATCTACTTTGGGAAAGTAGTTCTGTTCACAGTAAAAGGTAAGTAACAATACAAGGCAGTATAATCATTACATCAGCAACTTCCAAACTCTGCCTGCACATTAGAATTATCCTGGGGTCTTTCAACAATTCCTAAGTTCAGGCCACACCCCAGATCAATTAAATCATAACATGTGGGCATGGAACACAGACACCAATACTTTTTGAGGTTCCCTATGAGATTCTAATGTGCAGTAACAGAAGGAACCACTGAAATAAGAGAAGGAGCAGTTATGAAAGATATTAGGATGGTCCAGTTTGAGCTGGTCCAATGGTTTTGAAGTGGTCCAAGTTGTAGAACGTCTAGAAGTTACAGCCTACTCCTTGACATACAACACATATGTCTCTCTCATGTGCCTTCACCCGTGTTATTCCTCCTGCATAAAACACCACACTTGTTCACTGGGCCACTTCTACTTCGCTCAGAACCTTCCTCCTGACTCTCAGACAGAGACAGGGGCTTCTTCCCCAATCTTCCAACTATCCCTCTTATATACTCCTTTTAAAGCAAGAATAGGGGCGCCTGGGTGGCTCAGTCGGTTGAGCATCCGACTTCAGCTCAGGTCATGATCTCACAGTCTGTGAGTTCAAGCCCCGCGTCAGGCTCTGTGCTGACAGCTCAGAGCCTGGAGCCTGCTTTGGATTCTGTGTCTGCCCCAACCCTGCTCATGTTCTGTCTCTCTCTGTCTCAAAAATAAATACAAACATTAAAAAAAAAATTTAAAGCAAGAATATTCGAGGGGTGCCTGGGTGGGTCAGTCAGTTAAGGATCAACCCTTGATTTTGGCTCAGGTCATGATACCACAATTCACGGGTTCAAACCTCGAGTCAGGCTCTGCTCTGAGTGTGGATTCTCTCTCTCTCTCTCCCTCTCTCTCTGCCCCTCCCACAGCTCACATACTCTCTTTCTCTCTCAAAATAAATTTAAATAAATAAATAAATAAATAAGCAAGCAAGCGTGTGTGAATTAAGACACCACGTCACACCATCAACTTAATAACAGATTTGGTGTTAAAAAAGAAATTCTACTTAAGTAAATGCATATATATGTATGTGTGTCTATTATTAGACACACTGATTTCCTAAGAGTTAAAATATGAAAAACTTCAGACTTAAATCAAGGAAATACAGTGTGTTTAATACTTCTATATGAACTAAATGCAATTTTATGCACAAAATAAAAATGATTATATTGCATATTTTAATTTTTAAAAATCACATTGGTGTATGGTTCACTATTACAAATTTGACTATACTTTTCGGAAGATGTAAATATTTTATTAAGTTCAAATCCTAATCTACCTGAAAAATTATAATGCTTCCCAAAAAGGAAGACGAAAGAAATTATCCTATATTAATAGCGTTATAAATATGTATATATAATTAAAATACTTACCTGAGTAGTGAATAGGGCTGTGTTTGAAAAATCAGTAAATCATTACAGTGGCCCTAATCAACATAAAAAAAGAATTATAAAGGTGTTCAAAATAATAAAATTGCATTAATAAATATTTTCTTTTTGTAAATGTAACAGAGATTACGTAAAGCAGCAAAAAAATCTCCCTCTAGCTATTTACTCACACACACACACACACACACACACACACACACACACACCCCATACATATACATATAAACACCTGCTATCCACACAAACTTTGGGTACATTGCTACCTTTTTTCAGCGACCAAATTTCTACCTAACCACAACCTATACAACTGCAAATTTAAAACTCAGAAACATGTTTTTCTCTTAGAACAGTGAGTTCAAAATGAGAAAAGTAGTGGTTTTCAAGTTTTGTTTTTTAAGCAGAACTTTTCTCTTCCAAATGACTCTTATTTTAAGATCTCTTTCTCTTGTCTCTCTTTCGCCAAGGGTCCCATCTGGAAATCTCAGATCCAGAAGATTTTTTGAATAATGATTCTTTCATCTGAAAGTAATGTGGAAGAGTCGGCAGAAAATGTCCCTAATCCTTTCAAATAAGTCTTTAGAATTCCATAATTTATGATGATTTTAATCAGAATTCCTGTTTTAATGATAAACTCTGTATCCTACCGATTTCTAGTGCCAAGAAAAAGAAGACAAACCACAAAGTTTATTTTTTAATTAAATGCCAAGTCGTGGTTTTGATCTTTTGTTGAAGCACTGAATTCTTAGCCAAAAAGTTCTAAAACTTCCAATATACATAACGTTCAAATTGGAGGCCCCAAAACTGCAAACTCAGCCAACCCCCCTGGAGAGAAACCAGCTCATTTCAGAGTTTGCCACTGGGCAGGTGCAGCTCCAGAGAGAACTAGTCTGAAGAGATATCCACCAGAGAGCTGGCACCAACTTGGCTGATTCTGGCCGGAGCACACTCTCCCTGATGGCTCCAAGTCCCTCGATTCCCAAATGTCCTATATAAACCAGAGCAACCAATGCCCAACTCCTGTCCCAACACAGCACAGTATGAGCATGGCCACCTCGCTCTGAACTTCCCGAGGTGCTAGGAGTGAAAGAACAACACTCTCCAAATGCTATTCATTTATTTCTTTGGCCTTAGTTTTATCAGATTTTAAAATGACAATGCTTTAATCTTAAAATTAAAATGAGTGAAGCAGTGGCAAAAGACACATAAAGTAGAGAGAAAATACACTTAAAAATTTCAAACTAGTTTCCTCTTTTTTTTTTTTTTTAATTTTTTTTTCAACGTTTTTATTTATTTTTGGGACAGAGAGAGACAGAGCATGAACGGGGGAGGGACAGAGAGAGAGGGAGACACAGAATCGGAAACAGGCTCCAGGCTCTGAGCCATCAGCCCAGAGCCCGACGCGGGGCTCGAACCCACGGACCGCGAGATCGTGACCTGGATGAAGTCGGACGCTTAACCGACTGCGCCACCCAGGCGCCCCCAAACTAGTTTCCTCTTGACAGGAGAAACTAGCATTGATGTTCTAGTTACCGAGGGAGGTAGTAAATTTCATGGGTACTTATTACTCTACTTAGTTTACGTATACGTTATATACATTCTTATAAAATATCAACTATACCTTACAAATCTTTTAATTCGATAAAATTATAAACATCCGTACTATGGTAAGCCTCAAAGAGAAAGGGAAGAGTCATCCTTTAAAAGATTTTCTTAATAATTTGACCAATGAGATTCTCTCTCTCCTTCAGAAATAAATTAACATTAAAAATTTTTTTAAAAAAACAAAGGGGTGCATGGGTGGCTCAGTCTGTTAAGCGTCCAACTTCGGCTCAGGTCACTATCTCACAGTTCATGGGTTCAAGCCCTGCATCAGGCTCTGTGCTGACAGCTCAGAGCCTGGACCCTGCTTCAGATTCTGTGTCTCCCTCTCTCTCTCTCTCTCTCTCTCTCTCTCTCTCTCTTTCTCTGACCCTCCCCCATTCACACACTGTCTCTCCCGCCTTCAAAAATAAATTAACATTAAAAAAATTTTTTTAATTAAAAAAATACGTGTCGGGCTCTGTGCTGAGCCTGCTTCAGATTCTGTCTTTCTCTCTGCCTCTCCCCTGCTTGTACTCTGTCTTCCTCTCTCTCTCAAAAATAAATAAACATTAAAAATTTTTAAAAAATAAAAAAATAAAAAATAACTTGGCTAATGAGGTTAATAGACCTATTTTGATTTGTAGACTCAAAACATCCTTAAATGCTGCACAAAAGCCACTCATTCTGAAGATTAGTCATACCACAGAGTAACATTTCATGTTCTTCCATATTTTGCAATGTGGGAACATCAACAATCTTGTTAAATAGCCTTTTAGTTTAAATAACAAAACTACTCAGAGGAAATATTTAGATAGGAAATTTTCTTACTGTATCCAAGGAAAGTAAATCATCTTTGCTCCCACCAAATACCATTATTTCATTTTCTTTCCCCAAACAGGCTGTATGCCATAACCTATAGTTGAAAATTATAAGGAGAGTAAAATACTATGAAGAACGAAACCATATATTACATATAAATCAATTTTAAATTGCACACTTTCACATTTAATCTATTTCAAAATGGGCAGGACTGAACTTGAACTTTGGCATATCCTAAAAGAGGTTAGATTTTGAAGATTCCTCGAGAATCACTAAAAGATTAGATCCTCATTAAATCATGTCAATTAAAATGACCCCCCACCCAATAATTCTTTTCTGTTATACCCCCCCAACCTTTTTCTAGCCTCTTTATCTCATAGATATTCTCACTGAAATAAATTAGTTAGAAAGGAACTGATCATCCTGTTGCTAAATGGACACTTTCCCTAATTTTCTTAGGACTCTCTGCCATGTTACTGTTTTCATCATTTTTTACTTTTCTTTCCTGTTCTCTGTTCCCATCATCTGACAAACCCAACTTGGCATTCCCTTCACATTTAGACTGTCATACTACTTATCACTCTGAGTACAAAATACCATAACATGTTCTTCATTTTTCTGTCTCTAATCTCTCTCAGCTACATTTAGCTGATTAATAACATTTTTCAAATGTTTTTAACCATGGACATGTCCTGATCAGGAAGCATCTGTGCCATTTTTCTTAGCCTAATATTCATAACCAATAGCTCTTTTTTTCCACAAGTTTTAATTATTGGTCCCTCCCCCCCTGCAGTGAACCCTCTAATTCATCCAAGTTCATTTATTTTCATCCCCTAAGAGAAAAGTTTATCTATCTCTAGGCTTTTGCTCACCCCATTTCTTATGCTTAGGATGATAAATCATTCTTGCAGTGCCTTAAACACAGGCTCAATATCCCCAGGAAGTGTTCCAAATACCCAAACTAACTGGCTGTTACCTTCTCTGGTCAGCACCTTTCAACATATATGTACACATTTTATAATCTTCTGACTTATATTTGAAGATAAACTGCCCTATACACTCCTTTAATTCTTTGATGTGTGGGTCTTCTAAAGGTCCACACATGAGGTCCTTAGGTCAAATCTTGGCAGTGGTGTGCTGGAAGTGGCTTAGCAGCTAGTTGAAACCAACTGTGCCTATCCCTCTTCCAATCGATGTTCAGTGCCATCATGCTGGTAGCTTGAAACTGGCCATGATGGAAACCAGAAAATGCTACAAAGCTGGGCTCTTTGGTTTTACTTTTCCTGGAGAGCAGCTGTTAACCCTTTACCAGCACACCGCTGGAACCTGGGTAATCTAATTTTATGCTTCTCTTTAAAAATACCTAAACACTGTGTTCTGCACACAGAAGGTGCTCCAAAACTCTTGATTAACAAAAGCAAATACAAAAACCAGCATTACATATTCAATTATTAAATAAACAAGTTATTTCATAAGAGTAGAGCATCTAATGTTCTTTTTGAAATGGTCTGATAGCTCATAGTCATCTCCAATTTCACAGTATTTACAAAGAATAATCTTAAGTTTTGTAAAATTCAAGATTTCTGGGAGCTCTAACTCTCAGGAAAAAAAGTACACATAAATTTCTCAATTTTAGAAGCTAAATCAAGAAATTTACAAAGTCATCGCTTTGACTCTTAGAGAATTTTGATGACTTTTCTTAATAGACCAAATTGCTGCAGCAAAAGACATCCCAAACAATTACATATTACCCTTTATTACCACATAACTTATTTTTAGTACATTAATACTTTTCACTTAACTTTAGCAAGTGCAAACAGTAGGGTTATGCACAATTTGTTAAATCAAATACTTTCCTCACACAATCACTCACACATTCAAGGACAGTTGCACTCGGGACCCAGGATAGAACTGAGCCATAAGAGATTTTATTTAGGAAACACTCTGCCCAATTCTCCAACTTATATGTTAGAACATAAATTGACATAAATCTTCATCAACACCCAGATTATATTGTGGGGTCGGGGATGGGGACTGGATAAAGGAAATGGAATATAAGGAATGCTTAATTTCCAGGAGAGAAGGCCATGTATAACCTCGGCAACAGTCATGGGACCCAACAGTAAGTACCGAAGGCTCTATAAGCCAATACTTTATTGGACTTCTTTCACAGACACATTTAAAAAGGGGTCCTTGTTGACAGCCACTGACACAGGCAATTAGATACGGCTTTGTACTTGGCCTTTCACTCAAGCGTTGCTCTAACCACAGTGAGACCTGGAGGAGAGGGTGGTACACTGTGGAACAGTGGTTCTCAACCAAGGGTGATTTTTGCCCCCACAGGACATTTGATAATATCTGCAATGTTTTTGACTGTCACAACTCCAGGTGGGTGGGTGGGTGGGGGAATACTATTGGCATCTAGTGGGTAAAGGCCAAAAATGCTGCTAGACATCTTACACTGCAAAGGACTAATGACAAAGAATAACTTGGTCCAAAATGTCAATGGTGCCGAGGTTGAGAAATCCTGCATAGAATTACAAGAGGAGAATTGGGCCATTCACATTTTAAAGTATAACTTGGAACAGTTTGCACAAAACGTATTCAGATGTTAAGTAAACTCTCACTCATAAAAATTAGTATACATCCACATATATATGTTCTCCTTACACTAAACTGTATCCTCCTCACCTCATACCTGAAGATAGATCTGCCTCTGTCTTATCTGCCTTAGGGAAACTCTGGCCTGGACTTCATCATCGAAGAACACTGGAAAGCCTTTCCTGCCTTGATTTTGGTGACATCTAGCTTGCGACCTGATGTTTTGTCTACAGACTGATAGTTTATGTCCTCTCACAGCTGTTCTAAACTTATCACCTAAACATTCTAGTAAAGCATATTATTTACATGACACATCAGCTGAATTCAAAGAAATGTCTTTACATAGCTCAGTTCTAACTCATATATTATTGATAATAGTTGTGTTGCTCTAATTACTTATTAAGGATAGAATTATAAAATAGGAGCAATTTAAAAATTAAACATATTCTTAATACCACTTTGGCCCAATATTAATGCAATCAAACAACTGTAAGAGAACTAAGAACGTCTCTAGTCCAGCTTCCTCATTTCATGGGATGAAGAAATTAATGCTCAGTTTCTTTAAGTAACTTTCCCAAAGCCAAAAAGCTAGGTAGTAGCTGAGCAAGGACTAGAACTCTGGGCTCCCATATCTTAATATAAAACTCTTTAAGTTAAAAAATACATTTCAAAAGATCCAAATTGCTAAAATAATACATTACAATGAATTTCTACACATGAAAATATAAGAATCACTTATGTAATTATGATAAACTCTAAATTTTTGGGGCATATTAATATAGATGTACACATTGAAATATATACAATTTTTTTCAGGCTTTTTTCTCAAGTAAGTTACTTCATTGTCACTTATTAAACTTCTGAAATGCATGTCATTAAGTTGACTTCACACTAGTATACATAATCTGTAGCAAAAAAATCCTTAAATACATGGCATGAAAACAGTAAAATCTATTACTAACTATAATGATTATAAATGTTCTATCAATTTCCTATGAATATATCTTTATTATACTACTCACTCAAATTAGGGAAAAAAAAGAATTACAATACTAATGTTGTTTTCTCTGTACAGTTTACCCTTGAACAACACGAGGTTTGGGGCACTGATACCCCACAGAGCTGAAAATCTGCATGTAACTTTTGGATCCTGAAAACTTAACCACTAATAGCCTACTGTTGACCAGAAGCCTTACAAATAACATAGTCAATTAATACATATTTTGTATGTTATATGGTTTATACACTGTATTTTCACAATAAGTAAGCTAAAGAAAATGTTACTTAACAAAACAAAACAAATGAATAAACAAACTAATAAAAACCAAAATCAGACCTATGAATACAGAGAACCAACTGATGACTGACAGAGGAAAAGGGAATGGAGGGATGGGCAAAATGGGTGAAGGGATGGGGTGCCTAGCTGGCTCAGTTGGTTCAGCCTCTGACTTTTGATTTCAGCTCAGGTCGGGATCTCATGGGTTTGTGGGATCAAGCCCTGCATCAGGCTCTGTGCTGACAGCATGGAGCCTGCTTAGGATTCTCTCTTCCTCTCTCTCTGCCCCTTCCCCACTCTCTCTCTCTCTCTCTCGAAATAAATAAATAAATATTTTTCAAAAATGGGTGAAGGGAAGTGGGAGATATAGGCTTCCAGTAATAGATGAATAACTCATGGGAATAAGAGGTACAGCATAGGGAATATAGTCAATGGCACTGTAGTAGCATTGTATGGTGACAGACGGTAGCTATTCTTGTGGTGAGCGTAACACAATGTATACACTTCCCAAATCACTATGTTGTACACTGAAACTAATGTAACATCATGTGTCCACTACACTCAAATTACAAAAAAGAAAATGTAATTAAGAAAATCATATGGGATGGGGCACCTGGGTGGCTCAGTCAGCTTAGCATCTGACTCTTGATTTCAGCTCAGGTCATGATCTCACAGTTGTGTGACTGAGCCCAGCGTCAGGCTCCCTGCTGAGCATGGAGCCTGATTGAGATTCTCTCTCTCAACTTCTATCCCTCCCCACGCACCTCTCCCTCTCCCTCTCCCTCTCTCTCTCTCTTAGAAAAAAAAAAAAGAGAGAAAATCATATGGGAAAAAAAGAAAATTGTATGGAAAATATATTTATAGTATTGTATTTATTTTAAAAATCCATATAATAAGTGGACCCATGCAGTTCAAACTCGTGTTGTTCAAGGATCAACTGTAGTCTAATAATAATATGCTGTTTCTACATTTTTTTCTCTATAATATGTCACAAATAACTAACATGTTTCTTTTTTAAAAATTCATATAAGTGAATATATCAGTTAATAAAAATAAATATCTGCCATCTATTTTATTAACATGAAACTTATTTTCTCATTAAATTGCAATAAACCTCTTCCAAAACCAAATAACTACTAAAGCCAAATCCATTCTTGTCTACTTATTAAAAATATTAACATTATATGATACTTCCAATTTCTTAGGCTTTTCGTATTTATGAGGCAAGATTATACAGTTACCTAAAAGAGTAACATTTTCAAATATGCAAATATGGATGAAAACAGAATAGACCATTTTTAACAATCAGATATAATTTGAAATGATTATTAAATTATTTGGGTAACATCAAGCTTATTTGAAAGATATCTTTCTTGATTTACAATTTTAAAGGCAAACACTATAAAATCAGTGCTATATTTAATACTTGATTAATTCTTAACTATTTTACTATTCTTTAAGTTCTATATTTACCTGGGTCTTGTTTTAGGTAAGTGTGTAAGTTGTTTCCAACAATTTGTTATGACATTATAAATCCAACCATCACCTGCAATATTATGACAGTTAAGAAATTAAGATTAGGTCTTTGTACATTTCCCCCCAAATTTATCATGCTATATTTATGCAACTATCTTTTGTGTGTATGCATATTTTCTCACAAAAATTTTCAAAGATATAGAGAGGTAGAGTGAACATGATAATGACCCCTCACATATCTCAGGTTCAACAACTATCAAGATTTTGCTACATGTTCTCCATTTCTCTCTTTTTTGTTACTCTTGTGGCTCAGTTATTCTAAACCAAATCCTAGATCTCCTGTCATTTTCCCCATATATACTTCACTAAACATGGCTTTTAAAAGGAGACATATTTTTCCAGAATGACAACGGCATTATCACATACATAATCACAATGCCATTATCATAGTCAACAAGATTAAAATAACTTCTAAGTATCATGTAATACCAGTATGTTACACTAAATCTATACAGGAGGAAACTGACTGCACTAAGAGTTAGGACATAGAATTTCCCACAGGTCAATGACCAAAGTCAGCAAATAGGAATTAGAAACAGTAGAGCTCAAAAAGATGTTCTATTAAACAACCCCTAATGAAAAAATAGATGTTAGTTATTAGATTCCAAATCTCTTTTAATTACGAACCTTCAGATTGGAGAAGCATAATAATCTGCAATAACTAACATCCCCTGCTAGAAACCCCTGTTTCTCTAACCAGCCTCTGGAGTTTGTCTGTTGTCCAGCAGACTGCTGGATACAAAGCTGATGCTTGATGCATTTTTGTTGAAAAATAAATACGTGTTTCCAGATCCCATATGGAATTATATAAATGAGTTTAATGGTATATAAGGTTTCTTATGAAAACACTCCTAGCCATGGAAAACTTCTGGGTTAAGAAAACATGAAACATCAACTATGTCAAACTAGGAAGTGGATACTTAGTCATTTGTCTTTCCTGATGCCACAGTTTCACTGCTGGAAAAAAAAAAAAAAAACCTGCATTACAAAACCATAGCTATTGGGATCAGCAGTGACAGGAGTTTAAAAATTCTGGCTAAGCACTTTCTTTACAGTTCTGGAACAGAAAGAGAAGCAACTGCCTTCCCACCTTATATTTCCAGAGCCTTCTGGGGAAGACTGTTCTAATCCCCATTCCAGCCTACACTGTACTGGGATCAAAAATCAGGAAGGCACAGAATCACAGAATATTATAGTTGAAAGGGGTTTTAATTCATCTAGGTTCAACTACCCTTTCTTTTCTATGTATCTAGGAAACAGGAGAACATGGAGAGCCAAAGATACTAAAGCAAAGGGTTTTCTAATTCTTAATGCAATCATACAGTTGGGGATAAAGGTAAACCAGAAAATCTGAAAAAGAGACACCTTAAATATCAAATACAATTAAGAAAAAAGAATGAGGGGCGCCTGGGTGGCGCAGTCGGTTGGCGTCCGACTTCAGCCAGGTCACGATCTCGCGGTCCGGGAGTTCGAGCCCCGCGTCAGGCCGTCAGGCTCTGGGCTGATGGCTCAGAGCCTGGAGCCTGTTTCCGATTCTGTGTCTCCCTCTCTCTCTGCCCCTCCCCCGTTCATGCTCTGTCTCTCTCTGTCCCAAAAATAAATAAACGTTGAAAAAAAAATTTAAAAAAAAAAAAAAAAGAATGAGATAATAATTGTAGGCTACACTTTAGTTGACTTACTTAATGGAATATTGTCTGCACTTAGTCCACCAAATAGAAAAAGTTTATCATCAGCTATTGGTGTTAAAGTATGCCATGACCGATGTTTGGGGGTTTCTCCATTAACAGGAATCCTGTGGCAAGGGAAAAAAAGTAGAAAAATCTAGGTTAGTCAAATAAAAAGTCAAAATAAAAAGGTTTTTGATCATCTCAGATTAAAGGGGAAAAAACTGCCTTCACTACTTTTACAACAGCTGATTTAATGAACTCCACCTGCATTTAGATTTTAAAAGTATTCTTAAATTCTTAGATGGATTTAAATAATCTTTCCACTTAGTGTCTATTCCACCTGGTTACAGAACACAGACTGAAAATTAAAAAGTCCTAGTTAATTCACAATGCATACTCAACATCATTCTTGTTTAATCAATATAACTTCCCCAGTTTTTCAACATAACCATTTTCATGTCTGTAACTTTTTACTGTTGGCCCATGTTTAGTTTTATATTTTCAGCTGATTTCCTTGAGGATATTATGGGATTTTGTTGTTGTTCCTTTTACTCTGGTTTACTTGCTGTACGATTTCCCAAAGTTTCTTTGCCTTAAAATGCTAGTTATTCTAGCTTCAAAATAAAAGCATGCGAGCCATTCCAGATCCAGGACAAACCTCTGAAGATTTTTTAAAAATACTGTCCTATTCTTAGAAAATTACAAACATAAGTACAAAAGTTTAACTCATAATTCAGGAGGTGAGAAGGCATCATTCTTCAGCATTCTGGAATGTTCCAGAATAATATGGGCCATTTGTGGAAGATATTTTTTTCTAAAATGGAAATATTTTTATTTTTTGTATTGATTATAAGAATCGTTTTGGTTACAAAACATTCAACAACCACATTTTTTTTTAGGGGTACCTGGGTTGCTCAGTTGGTTAAGTGACTGACTTCAGCTCAGGTCATGATCTCGTGGTTTGTGGGTTCGAGCCCCCCATTGGGCTCTGTGCTGACAGCTCAGAGCCTGGAGCTTGCTTCGGAGTCTGTGTCTCCCTCTTTCTCTGCCCCTCCCATGCTCGTGCTCTGTCTCTCTCTGTCTCTCAATAATAAATATTAAATTTTTTAAAAAAATATGTATATATTTAAAAAAATTTTTTTAATGTTTATTTTTGAGAAAGAGAAAGACAGAGGTGGGCAGGGGAGGGGCAGAGAGAGAGGAAGACACAGAATCTGAAATAGGATCCAGGCTCTAAGCTATCAGCACAGAGCCTGACGTGGGGCTCAAACTCATGAACTGTGAGATCATGACCTGAGCTGAAGTCAGACGCTAACTGACTGACCACCCAGGCACCCCAACAAAAATATTTTTATTTTTATTATTATTTTTTTTCTATGTTTACTTTTGAGGGAGAGACAGAGGTGAGTGGGAGAGAGGTAGAGAGACAGGGAGACACAGAATCCAAAGCAGGCTTCAGGCTCTGAGGTGTCAGCACAGAGCCCAATGCGGGGCTCGAGCCCATGAACTGTGAGATCATGACCTGAGCCGAAGTCGAACACTCAACCGAGGCACCCAGGTGCTCCAAAAGTATTTTTAAAAAGGAGAGTTCTCTTATAATCCTGTCCTCTAGCAATAAGAAATAATAATAATTTGGTATAATCTTTCTTGGCTTTAATACACATATAAACATGTTTATTAAAAATACATAAATAGGATCATACATTCTATTCTGCAACTTTTTTTTCATTCAACTAATATGTTGTAGAATATTTCTTTTTTTTTTTTTTTTTTTTTTTAGGAACATGTTAATTTATTTATTTATTTATTTATTTTTTATTTTTTATTTTTATTTTTTTTATTTATATATGAAATTTATTGTCAAATTGGTTTCCATACAACACCCAGTGCTCATCCCAAAAGGTGCCCTCCTCAGTACCCATCACCCACCCTCTCCTCCCTCCCACCCCCCATCAACCCTTAGTTTGTTCTCAGTTCTCAACAGTCTCTTATGCTTTGGCTCTCTCCCACTCTAACCTCTTTTTTTTTTTTTTTTTTTTGTTCCCTTCCCCCATGGGTTTCTCTTAAGTTTCTCAGGATCCACATAAGAGTGAAACCATATGGTATCTGTCTTTCTCTGTATGGCTTATTTCACTTAGCATCACACTCTCCAGTTCCATCCACGTTGCTACAAAAGGCCATATTTCATTTTTTCTCATTGCCACGTAGTACTCCATTGTGTATATAAACCACAATTTCTTTATCCATTCATCAGTTGATGGACATTTAGGCTCTTTCCATAATTTGGCTATTGTTGAGAGTGCTGCTATGAACATTGGGGTACAAGTGCCCCTATGCATCAGTACTCCTGTGTCCCTTGGATAAATTCCTAGCAGTGCTATTGCTGGGTCATAGGGTAGGTCTATTTTTAATTTTCTGAGGAACCTCCACACTGCTTTCCAGAGCGGCTGCACCAATTTGCATTCCCACCAACAGTGCAAGAGGGTTCCCGTTTCTCCACATCCTCTCCAGCATCTATAGTCTCCTGATTTGTTCATTTTGGCCACTCTGACTGGCTTGAGGTGATATCTGAGTGTGGTTTTGATTTGTATTTCCCTGATGAGGAGCGACGCTGAACATCTTTTCATGTGCCTGTTGGCGATCCGGATGTCTTCTTTAGAGAAGTGTCTATTCATGTTTTCTGCCCATTTCTTCACTGGGTTATTTGCTTTTCGGGTGTGGAGTTTGGTGAGCTCTTTATAGATTTTGGATACTAGCCCTTTGTCCGATATGTCATTTGCAAATATCTTTTCCCATTCCGTTGGTTGCCTTTTAGTTTTGTTGGTTGTTTCCTTTGCTGTGCAGAAGCTTTTTATCTTCATAAGGTCCCAGTAATTCACTTTTGCTTTTAATTCCCTTGCCTTTGGGGATGTGTCGAGTAAGAGATTGCTACGGCTGAGGTCAGAGAGGTCTTTTCCTGCTTTCTCCTCTAAGGTTTTGATGGTTTCCTGTCTCACATTCAGGTCCTTGATCCATTTTGAGTTTATTTTTGTGAATGGTGTGAGAAAGTGGTCTAGTTTCAACCTTCTGCATGTTGCTGTCCAGTTCTCCCAGCACCATTTGTTAAAGAGACTGTCTTTTTTCCATTGGATGTTCTTTCCTGCTTTGTCAAAGATGAGTTGGCCATACGTTTGTGGGTCTAGTTCTGGGGTTTCTATTCTATTCCATTGGTCTATGTGTCTGTTTTTCTGCCAATACCATGCTGTCTTGATGATGACAGCTTTGTAGTAGAGGCTAAAGTCTGGGATTGTGATGCCTCCTGCTTTGGTCTTCTTCTTCAAAATTACTTTGGCTATTCGGGGCCTTTTGTGGTTCCATATGAATTTTAGGATTGCTTGTTCTATGTTGTAGAATATTTCTATGAAGTGTAACTTTCTTTGGTAAAGGAAGCATGATGGCCCACTGGACAAATGTACCATGATTTAAATAATCCCCAAATGTGAACATGAAGGTTGACCTCTAGTTTTTGCTTTTATAATAATGTTGTAACACACACACACTTACTGTCTTTGGGGAAACTCTGAATCAAAGCAGAAATTCCATTTTACATTTTAAATATATTGCCAAACTACCTTCCAGAAAAACTGTACCAATTTATGCTCTCACTAATTATGTTGTTACAACTTCAGCACACATTGGGCATTTGTAATTATTTTTAGCTCCATTTCTTTGTCTCTGAAGTTGAACGTCTCTTTAAAATAATTTTTGCCCATTTGTATTTCTTCTGTGAGTTGTTCATTTATGTTCTTTGTCCATTTTTCTGCTGGATTATTTGTCCTTTTGTTACTGATTTTCTGAGTTCTTGTGGATTTAGGCCCTGTTAAAAATACTGCAATATGACTTCCAGTTTGTTTTTTGTTTGTATTTTCCAATTTCTCTTTTAGCTTGGGTATAGTTTTCTATACAGAAAACTACATACAGAATATTTTTAAAAATATTCATTTATTTATTTTGATAGAGAGAGAGAGAGCAGAAAGAGGGAGAGTGAAAATCCCAAGCAGGCTCTGAGCTGCTAGTGCAGAGCCCTATGCGGAGCTCAAACTCACAAACCTGTGAGATTATGACCTAAGCTGAAACCTATAGTCAGATCCTTAACCAACTGAGCCACCCAGGGGCCCCCAGAAAAATTGAATTCTTAAGTGATCTTATAAGTCAGTCTTTTTATTTAATAATTTTGGGTTTATAACCATTTTTAGGAAAACTTTCTCCATGCCAAGATTTTTAAATTATTATTATTATTTTCTTAATTTACATCCGAACTAGTTAACATATAGGGTAATAATGATTTCAAGAACAGAATTTAGTGATTTATCACTTACATATAACACCCAGGGCTCATAGCAACAAGTGCCCTGCTTAATACCCATTGCCCATGTAGGCCATCACCCCACCCAACACCCCTCCTTCAGCAACCCTCGGTTTCTTCTCTGTATTTAGGAGTATCTTATGGTGTGTCTCCTTCCCAGTTTTTATATTATTTTTGCTTCCCTTTCCTTATGTTCATCTGTTTTGTATCTTAAATTCCACATATGAGTGAAGCCATATGATATTTGTCTTTCTCTGACTTATTTCCCTTAGCATAATACACTCTAGTTCCATACACGTTGTTGCAAATGGCAAGATTTCATTCTTTTTGATCGCCATGTAATACTCCATTGTATATATGTACCATATCTTCTTTATCCATTCATCTGTCGATGGACATTTGGGTTCTTTCCATACTTTGGCTATTATCGATAGCACTGCTATAAACATTGGGGTGCATGTACCCCTTTGAAACAGCACTTCTGTATCCTTTGGACAAATACCTAGTAGTGCAATTTCTGGGTCATAGGGTAGTTCTATTTTTAGTTTTTTGAGAAACCTCCATACTATTTTCCAGGGTGGCTGCACCTGTTTGCATTCCCACCAGCAGTGCAAAAGGGTTCTTCTTTCTCCGCATCCTCGCCAACATCTGTTGTTGCCTGAATTGTTCATTTTAGCCATTCTGACAGGTATGAGGTGGTATCTCATTGTGGTTTTGATTTGTATTTCCCTGATGATGAGTGATGTTGAGCATTTTTTCATATGTCTGTTAGCCATCTGGGTATCTTCTTTAGAAAAGTGTCTACTCATGTCTTTTGCCCATTTCTTCACTGGATTATTTGTTTTTGGGGTGTTGAGTTTGGTAAGTTCTTTATAGATTTTGGATACTAACCCTTTAGCTGATATGTCATTTGCAAATATCTTCTCCCATTCTGTTGGTTGCCTTTTAGTTTTGCTGATTATTTCCTTCTCTGTGCAGAAGGTTTTTATCTTGATGAGGTCCTAATAGTTCATGTTTGCTTTTGTTTCCCTTGTCTCTGGAGACAGGTCAAGTAAGAAGTTGCTGAGGCCAAGGTCAAAGAGGTTTTTGCCTGCTTTCCCCTCGAGGATTTTGATGGCTTCCTGTCTTATGTTTAGGTCTTCCGTCCATTTTGAGTTTATTTTTGTGTATGGTGTAAGAAAGTGGTCCAGGTTCATTCTTCTGCAGGTCGCTGTCCCACCACCATTTGCTGAAGACACTGTCTTTTTTCCATTGGATATTCCTTACTGCTTTAAAGAATAGTTGGCCATATGTTTGTGGGTCCACTTCTGGGTTTTCTATTCTGTTCCATTGATCTGGGTGTCTGTTTTTGTGTCTGTACCATACTGTCTTGATGATTACAGCTTTATAAAACAGCTTGAATCCAGAATTGTGATGCCTCCAGCTTTGGTTTTCTTTTTCAGGATTGCTTTGGCTATTTGGGGTCTTTGTGCTTCCATACAAATTTTAGGATTGTTTGCTCTAGCTCCGTGAAAAATGTTGGTGTTCTTTTGATAGGGATTGCTCCATGCCAAGATTTTAAAGACAATCTGCTATATTTTTTTCCTGGCACTTTTGGAGTTTCATTTTTAATGGTATTTCTATTTTGGAATAATATATGGCTCTGATTCCATATCATTGCATGAACAGCTGAAGTGATACCTAAATATATTTATTCTATTGTTAAATATATATTTTGAACCACAAAAAAAAAATCTTTTACATACTTCATTATCTGTTTACTTGTGATGACACCAACAAACTGTTCCTTCGTTTCCTCTACTGGCCAGTTCTCAAGAATACTTAGAATAAAACCAGTACTTTTACATAATCAAGTTTCAACCTCTGGTATTCTCATGTTTTATATAATTTGGTTAAGAACAAACTCTGCATTTAAATCTGTATATTCCTTGCTTAGACATATAATCTGAAGGAAAAAGATACGAATTCAGTTTTAGAAACTCAAATTTGGATTATGATCCCAAACACACACACACACACACACACACACACACACACACACACACACAAATACCTTTCGATTAAAACATACTTAAATTTCAAACGTACCTTCCAGACCAAGTCCAGGTATCTAAGTTCAGACAGTGCAAATCATTCATCCTAGTTTGCTAAAATAAAAGTGTGTTAAATTAGTCCCTGTTTCACATTTTTCATGGACTAAAATTTTGGTTTTAAAATTACTTCAGGTTAAAGATAGACTATCTCCATCTTACTTATTTTTACTTATTTTTACTTATTAGCATCAGAAGTTTACATATGAAGAAACAATGCTAAGCATTAATCAAATTACTATAGAGCTACCCAATTAATGTGTCAAGGGAGAAAGGAAGAAAAGGCCTTAAACTAATAGGATTTAAATGTTAAGACATTAAGCTTTTCTGGTTATGCACAGAAGTGAAGGATTCTCCTCATTAAAATATGATTTATAAATCATGTGTGATTACTCATGTATAGTCTGTTTAGGGGATGGAAGATAAATAAAATTTATTATTGAATGGTATTTTATTTACCTAGATACTTTGAATGTTCAGTTGTTCCCCCAAATCAGAAAATAATCTTTGTGAGCAGAAGCACACATAAAAATATCATTTTCATGAAAAACACTAACCAAAACACGTCCGCCAAAGATATAGCCCTTATTTCCAAGAACTGCACACGTGTGCGCGGCTCGCGGCTGCGGTGGGACTCCACCCTGCAGGCAGAGAGGAGGAAACAGAGTGCAAAACTTGAAACATCTCTAAGGAGTTCACACTCATGCTCAGTATGAGAAATACCTGACTACCTAGTCACCATTACCCCTATAATTCGATAAACACCCTGATGCAAAAGTTCATTGTAGGGACGCCTGGGTGACTTAGTTGGTTCAGCACCTGACTTTTGGTTTCAGCTCAAGTCATGATCTCACAGTTGGTGATAACGAACCCCACGTATGGCTCTGTGTTGACAGCATGAAGTCTGCTTGGTATTCTCTCTCTCTCTCCCTCTCTCTCTGACCCTTCCCTACTAATTGCTCTCTCTCTCTCTCTCAAAATAAATAAATATTTAAAAAAAAGTTAATTGTAAATAGTAATGATTATAGATAAATACTGCTCTTCAAGAATGAAATTTACTCACCCTGATCTTTACTTTTTCTTTTACTTTTATTTTTTATTTTTTAAAATATACATCCAAATTAGTTAGCATATAGTGAAACAATGATTTCAGGAGTAGATTCCTTAATGCCCCTTACCCATTTAGCCCATCCCACCTCCCACAACCCCTCCAGCAACCCTCAGTTTGTTCTCCATATTTATGAGTCTCTTCTGTTTTGTCCCCCTCCCTGTTTTTATATTATTTTTGTTTCCCTTTACTTTTTAAAGTGTTTTTCTTAGGGGTACCTGGGTGGCTCCCTCGGTTGAGATTTGACTCCGGTTCAGGTTAGGATCTCATGGTTTATGAGTTAGAGCCCCATATTGAGCTCTGTGCTGCCAGATCAGAGCCTGGAGCCTGCTTCAGATTCTGTGTCTCCCCTCTCTCTCTGTCCCTCCCCCGCTCTCTCTCTCTCTCTCTCTCTCAAACATTAAAAAATGAATAAAATGATGGAACAGAATAGAGAACCCAGAAATGGACCTACAAATGTATGGCCAACTAATCATTGACAAAGCAGGAAAGAATATCCAGTGGAACAAAGACAGTCTCTTCAGCAAGTGGTGCTGGGAAAACTGGACAGCGACATGCAGAAGAATGAACCTGGACCACTTTCTTACACCATACACAAAAATAAACTCAAAATGGATGAAAGACCTAAATACAAGACAGGAAGCCATCAAAATCCTCAAGGGGAAAGCAGGCAAAAACCTCTTTGACCTTGGCTTCAGCAACTTCTTACTCAACATGTCTCCAGAGGCAAAAGAAACAAAAGCAAAAATGAACTACTGGGACCTCATCAAAATAAAAAAGCTTCTGCACAGAGAAGGAAACAATCAGCAAAACTAAAAGGCAACCAACAGAATGGGAGAAGATATTTGCAAATGACATATCAGCTAAAGGGTTAGTATCAAAATCTATAAAGAACTTACCAAACTCAACACCCAAAAGACAAATAATCCAGTGAAGAAATGGGCAAAAGACATGAATAGACACTTCTCCAAAGAAGACATCCAGATGGCCAACCGACACATGAAAAAATGCTCAACATCACTCATCATCAGGGAAATACAAATCAAAACCACAATGAGATACCACCTCATACCTGTCAGAATGGCTAAAATGAACAACTCAGGCAACAACAGATGTTGGCGAGGATGCGGAGAAAGGATCTCTTTTGCATTGTTGGTGGCAGTGCAAGCTGGTGCAGCCACTCTGGAAAACAGTACGGAGGTTTCTCAAAAAACTAAAAATAGAACTACCCTACGACCCAGCGATTGCACCACTAGGCATTTATCCAAGGGATACAGATATGCTGTTTTGAAGGGACACATGCACCCCCCTGTTTATAGCAGCACTATAATTCAATAATTCACAAAAGTCCAAAGTATGGAAAGAGCCCAAATGTCCATCGATGGATGAATGGATAAAGATGTGGTATGTATGTATATGTGTGTGTGTGTGTGTGTGTGTGTGTGTGTATATATATATATATATAATATATATATTACTTGGAAATCAAAAAGAATGAAATCTTGCCATTTGCAACTACGTGGATGGAGCTAGAGGGTATTATGCTAAGTGAAATTAGTCAGTCAGAGAAAGACAAAAATCATATGACTTCACTCATCTGAGGACTTTAAGATACAAAACAGATGAACATAAGGGAAGGGAAACAAAAATAATATAAAAACATGGAGGGGGACAAAACAGAAGAGACTCATAAATATGGAGAACAAACTGAGGGTTGCTGGAGGGGTTGTGGGAGGGGGGATGGGCTAAATGGGTAAGGGGCACTAAGGAATCTACTCCTGAAATCACTGTTGCACTACATGCTAACTAATTTGGATGTAAAATTTAAAAAATAAAAAATAAAATTAAAAAAAATGAATAAAGTGTTTTTCTTAAATGCCTGACACTATTTGGCAAAATAAAATTTCATGTAAATTTCACCTTGAAATATAAATATTTAAAAATCAAATTTAAACTATTCTTTCCTCACTTCCCTTTTCCCGCCCCCCGCACCCCTGAGGTAATATTGTGAGCAAGCAGTGCACAGTGTGATAATCTCAGAGACTCTGAAAAATTAAATCTGCCCCCCTAAAACTCTTGATATCTCAAATTCCACAGTAAAACTTTCACTCTTACTTTAAGCCAAACAGTCCTTTGTAGCTTGCTAAAACTCTTCCCATTAACTAATAACACTTTTCTACACTTTACTTTGAACAAATACAGCAGATATTTTCTCTGGAGAAGTTTTGTATTCGTGGGTAAAGACAGAGTATAATGGGTAGATGAATTAATGAGATTCTAAGGGAAATTTTTCTGCATAATTTCCACGTGTTCATGGTAGGAGTCTTTCTTTATGCATTTCATTCCAAGTTCTAAAAGAACCTTTTCAACATTTTCAGCACATTGGCTACTGAATGTGGGCACAGGAAGTTTAAACTCTACATTCAATATCAGAATTTCCTCAACTTTTCAGGCTTACTTGAATCACTGTCCCGAAACCAATACAGTAAGAAATTATTCAGATATTACCAATTTAACACTTAAATAAATGAGAGAGAACCTTCTGAAATGTGGTCCCCAGTCATTCCAGCAAAACATAGTTTTTATTATTACCCCACCCCTGATCTGAAATTTTGGAAAAATTATTCTACTATAAACATATCTATTATGCAACAAATATTGAATTTTTATCAAATACATCTCATAACCACCTAAAGCTTCTGAACGAGTTCACATAATTCTAAACAAAAACAAAGAAATGGCATCTGCATTAATCTGTAACTGCATAAATAATGCACAATGCTTATTAAGTTGCTTGAAATACTGAAAATAACTCAAAGATCCCAATTACTAACATACTGTTCTTAAGGGATAAAAATCCCATGTAGGAAAAACACCTTCAACCCTTCTATTTTACAGATCACACACTACATGGCTTATCTGAAGGACATAGCTCTTTTATGACAGAATTAGAATGCAATTCCAATTTTTTTCAACTTTTACACCAATAATTGGTACACTCTACCATGCTGCCTTGTCTTTTGATGTTGATATTTGGAAATAATAAAGTAATTTAAGAGTGTCCCTAAAAAATGAAGAGAGTGGATTCCAGCTACAACCATGTCAGAAAAAATTTCAGATAAAATATAAATAATATAAAAACTTATTTGAAGAAATCATCAGAGAAATTACAGTGAAAATATTGGTAAATATGAACTAAATTAGGGACATGTGCATGTAAGACTACTACAGCAGGAAGGGAGGGCTATGAACTGAGGTAAGAAGGGAAAGAAGGAGCCCGAGAAAGACTTGAAGTTCAAATATAAGTACCTCAGCTCCCTCATCCCCAGGAGCACATCCTTTTTTTTGTTTTTTTAAGTAGGCTCCAGCCCAGCATGGAACTTGATCTCATGATCCTGAGACCAAGAGTTGCATGCTCCATCAACTGGGCCAGCCAGGTGCCCCTACAGGAGCATGTTCTAGAAATTCGCCTTCAATAGCTATAGATCCCTGATTTTTCTCTAAATAGAGGGTACAGATGCCTGAAAAAGATCTAGGATGAGTTTCAGTAGATCCATTCTCAACAATTTTCTCTGCACTTGCTTGTTCCAATATAATTATGTGAACAGAGATAAAATGCTTTTATTTCATTAACAAAAGACATAAATCTTAAAATTCAAATGTATGTATGTCATATATGCATATTAGTGGACAATTTTGGTTTTGCCTGTTCAGCATTCCATTCTGCACAGTTCTGGTGAGTTCATCAGCCACAAAATCCTGCTCCCTTAGGGTAGGCCTGAGACTTGGGCTTAAACCAATTATCCCCTTGGCAACAGGGACCAATGTAGAGAGTGGGAACATGCCCAAATACAACCAGAGTCCTTTTCTAAGACTTATTTGTAGACATTGAAAGAATACAGCACCAGTAGAAAAGACTGTTTGGATAGCCAGGACCATATTCCCTCCTAAAAGAGCTGGCTGGTCTGCAGTAGACAGAATGGAGCTAGCATATAAAAGAGAAGCAGAGAGAAACTAACAGAGATGGAAAACATTGTTGCTGTTGAGTAACTTGGGCAAGTTCCTGAGGCTCAAGCCCTTGCAGCTCTTCCACTGTGTGAGCCACTCCAAAACAGACTTCTCCCCATGTGAAAATTCGTTATATCTTAAACCAACTTGAATTTGTGTTTGTTCACCAGCACTTGAAAGAGTGTTAATAATGTATTTTTTGTCATGCTATAACCGCATGTAGATTTCAAGAGTTTATGAAATATGGGCTTTTTAAAATTGTGGACTTCATTATGAAAGGACATTTTAAAAGTGCCATTATTAAATAAGGACATCACACTTGTGGCTAAAGAATGATGATGGAACCCTCTTTAGAAGATTTTTCTAGAAAACCTTAGCTAACCTGGAGAAAAATAGGTGATTAAAAAAAAACTACTAGTGACAGTACTTAGGGACCCCCTTAATATATAAATATAAACTCAATTGCTAAAATCCAAATAACTTAGCAAAACTGTATCCTTTTAAACTATCAATGGATATATCAATATAAAGAAAGGTAACTTTTTACAATACTTACTTTAATTTCTGGTTGGAACCAACTCCGTGTCTTTGTATCAAATATATGAACATCATTATGCCACCCCCAGAATATCTGTTCTTCCTAAAACAGAAGTTTTTTTAAATATTTAAAAGCTTTTATAATTTTTAGATTAATGTTATAAATTTAATTGCATATTTACCAGTGAAATAATAGGCACCATTACAAAAATAGAGTTAAGCATTAGCATAGTCATAAAGCTAACGCGTACAGCAGTGGCTCACAAAGTGTCGCCTCCAGGCCAGTAACAGCCACCACCTGGCAACTTGTCCTCTCATAGCATTGCTTCCAGTGAATCATAACTTTACTCATTGATAACCTGCCAATCCTCTCAAGGATTGTCCTTTTAAACTTGCAAAGAACAGAATGACATTTATATTTTGCAATCTGTTTTCCTAGAGTACATGCTCAGAATTCCTAATCTTTGCAATTAGGAACTTTAGGGGACCATGGTTCTTGTTTCCAAAGAGTTCCAACCACTTCTATTTAACCAAGCAGTTTGTTCGCATAGGTCAAACTTGTGCTCACTCTCTTCTTTGTCTTCTAGGAAACAAAACTGTCAGCGAGGTACCCATTTAGCAGTTATACTATATTTAGCATCTCTGGATTGTTGAAATCCTCTGTTACTACTCTAGCTTACCACTGTGTTGGTTTTATGTTCTGTGCCAGAAATACATCATTCATTTTTGGCAGGACTTGTGAAACAAATTAAACAAACTAAATGATTTACTTAATTTAAAATCTAAGAGAAAAAAATCTACTGGTACACCAGAAACTTCAGGACATGATCCTTAGCCTAACCTGTACTAGAGGAGAAAAAAAAATGAGCAAAAAAATTAGATAGAAGTAATGGGGATGTATAGTTCTGAAAATTATCAGTAATACTATAAGTAGCAAAGCTTTACACATATTTTATTTTAAAACTCAAAAACCATGGAAATACACAGAGAACTTTTTAAATACCCATATACAAAAACATATACATGAAGTGTACATATATATTTATATTATAATGTACAAAAATACTATATGCTAGTAGAAGGTAAAACCAAAGAGTTACTATGTATCTTGGTGCTGGGATCAATGTTGTGTTTGTTTGGTTTGGTTTAGTTTAAGATTTTATTTTTAAGTAATCTGTATACCCAACATGGGGCTTGAACTTTCAAACCCAAGATTAAGAGTCACATGCTTCACCGACTGAGCCAGCCAGGCACCCCTGGGATCAATGGTTTTTACAGTTATCTTTTAGGGGCGCCTGAGTGGCTTAGTTGGTTGAGAGTCCCATTTCAGCTCAGGTCATGATCTCTCAGTTCAAGAGTGCAAGCCCCGCATTGGGCTCTGTGCTGACAGATCGGAGCCTGGACCTGCTTCAGATTCTATTTCCCTCTCTCTCTCTGCCCCTACCCCTCTGTCTCTCTCTGTCTCTGTCTCTCTCTCAAAAATAAATAAACATTAAAAAAAAATTAAGTTATCTCTTAAAAGGTTTCATTTTTATGTCATGTCTTATTTCATTAGTAATAGATTATTCTCTAACCAGTAAGATGTAGGAAAGGTAATGTCACTATCAACTTACTGCATTACAGAGGCCAGTCTGAGCTATGAATAGTTCTGGTGGACATACCTAAAAGGAGGTGTGTATCAGCAACAGCCATTCTGGTTATCTATGAACAAAGTTTTTCCAAGTTGTGCTAAAGTTACCACTTGTCTAACAGAAGCAGGTGTGAGTGATGAATGAAAGAAATTACTCTGCCAGTAGCCATGAAGGCTAATACCACTAGGTGAGAGAACTTCCTTCAACTGAATCTAAATCCAAAAGAAAGAAAACACATTTTTTTTCCACAGTGTCAATTATGGCAATTTAAACTGAGAAAGATTGGGCTCATTGTGTCTAGAGACTTTAAGGGGATACTAAATTTGAGGAAAATGTAAACAGTGGTTACTGTCTTACCCAAGATGCATCATGAACATCAAAACAGTCCTGGAGTTCACTGTGTCTCCTACACCCATAGCCACCAAAATATATTAATCTGAAAAACAAGTACAAGAGAACACATTTCAGATGTTCTATTCCCAGTCTGTTTGCAAAGGAGCTCATCTCTCTCTCCCCCTAGTAATCTAAAAAGCCAAATAAACTACAAAACCACAGT
This sequence comes from Puma concolor, assembly GCF_028749965.1. Lineage (NCBI taxonomy): Eukaryota > Metazoa > Chordata > Mammalia > Carnivora > Felidae > Puma > Puma concolor. Next base: position 50,984,836 of record NC_141672.1, read on the forward strand.
TTAAAAAAAATCAAGGAGAGAAGGGAAGAATCCTAAATGAACTAATGCCAGAAAGTGATGAGTTCTCAATAGGAGAGAAGAAACACGTGCACAGCTGCTTTCATTCCTGGTGCAATAGCAAGAGGAGGAAGAATCCGGGACAGATAGGCTTTATAAAAGACACCCAAAATTTTAATAGCTGCATGTAGGCTGGCATGGCAAATTAGAATCTTAAGAAAATCAGCACAGTGGGAGACTGAATCCACTCGACAAGTCTTTCCCATAGTCTTCAGAGAGCTCATGGTTGGTCACCAATAGGCAATAATCTACTAAACTGAGTCTTCTAACATTTGAGATCAGGACAGAAGAGCTGACGGAAATACCTCAGAAGCATACCAAGCCATTACAGCACACAGGATGCCTGCTCTCAAAAGCCCAGAGGAGGACATACAAGGCTGAAAATGATCTCCTAAGGTATGGAAAGCGAAAGCGGGGACTGGAGAGCAAAGAGAACTCCCTAGTAATCCAAAGACCTACCAATGAGGCTATAAAACAGGAAGAGATCTTCCACGGTTCTGAGGCTTGGAACTCTGTGAAGCACAGCAGAACATCTTTGGAAAATCTGCAATGCTCAAACATGGGGTCCTAGCAAAGGAAAGTCCTGATCTTGCCTCAAAACATCTGAAGCCAGTTGTACAATGGAATCAAACTAAAATTATAACAGCCTCAAACACAAATCAACTACAAATGAGACTGACTGAACTCCCACTCTAGCAGCTTGAGAAAAACATAAAGGACATGTCCTTTTCTGAAGATAAATATCATTTTTTCCAATCCTTACCATTCTTTCACACAGAATGTCTAGCATGTGTGTAAAAAAAAAATACAAGATACATGAAAAGGTTAAATAAATAAATAAATAACCTATGATCAAGAGAGCAAAGAGTCAATATAAGCTGACCACAAGGTGGTCAGCATGGCATTTACAATAACTATGATAAACTATGTTAAAGATGATAACAGACCTAGTTTGTAAAATGTGGACAAAATGCAGGAAGAACAGAACAATTCCAGCAGAGACACAGAATGATGAAAAATAACCACTAAGTGGAAATGCTGAAAATGGGGGAAAATGTAAGAAATAAAGACTTGAATAAACAGGCTTCACAGGAGACTGGACATAGCAATGGAAAATGCCAGTGAACTTCAAGATAGGTCAAGAGGTTAATAAAAAGTATTCAAATTAAAACAAAGAGAAGAAAAGAGAGCCGGGGGGGGGGGGGGGGGAACCCAGAGAGCCCAAGCTCTGTGGAACAATATCAAATGGCCTAATGTGCACTAAACAGGAGCCCTTGAAGATGGAGAGACAAATAAATATGTAGAAGAAATATTTGAAAATTACTAAGAGGTTTCTAAAACTGATGAAAGATATAAACCCACCAACCCAAGCTCAGCACACTCCAATCTGGATAAATACAAAGGAAACTACAAGCAGGAACATTTGTAAAAAAAAAAAAAAAAAAAAAAAAAAAAAAAAAAAAAAAAAAGTTTATTTATTTATTGAGAGAGAGAGAGCATGTGCACAAGTATGAGTGGGGGAGGGGCAGAGAGAGGAAGAGAGAAAGAATTCCAAGCAGGCCCCACACTCAGTGCCAACAACAACATGGGGCTAGGAGATCATGACCTGAGCTGAAATCAAGAGTTGGAAGCTTAGCCAGCTGAGCTATCCATGCTCCCCCAGGTAGGAACATTTTAATCAAATCAATGAAGAGCAAAAATAAAGAAATAAAGAAAAGCTGGAGTAAAAAGACATATACTGGGGAACAAAAACACGAATGAGAGTGAATTTCTCACCAGAAAAATGGAGGCCAAAAGCAATGTCATAAAATCTTTAAAGTGCTGAAAGGAAAAAACAAACAAACAAACAAATAACCTGTCAACCTAATGGGTAGAGAAAAAAGTCACAAAGGAAATTAAAAATTACCTTGAGATGAATGAAAACACAATAAAACAAACAAAAAAGACAATGCAATAAAACAAAACTTATGATGTACAATGAAGATGGCACTCAGAGGGAATTTTATAGCTGTAAATGCCTACAATTTATTTAAAAGATCTCAAATCAATAACAGAACTGTACACATTAAGGAACAAAAAAGAGAAGAGCAAACTAAACCCAAAGATAACAGAAGGAAGGGTTTAGTTTAATTGAAGGGTATAAGCAAAATAGTAAATAGAAAAAAAAACAACAAACTAAAAGTTGGTTCTCTGAAAAGATCAACACAATTGACAAATCTTTAGCTAGGTTGACAAAGAAAAAAAGAGAAAACTCCAAGCACTAAAATTGGAAATGACAGAGGGGATATTATTATCAACATTACAGAAATTAAAAGGATTTTAAGAGAATACTACAAAAAACTATGCCAACATACTGGATAATTTAGATGAAATAGAAAAATTTCTGGAAAGACACTATCAGAAATGGCTTGTAAGAAATAGAAAAACTGAATAAAACTATAATAAGGAGATTGAATCAGTAATCAAAAAACCCACCAACAAAGAAAAGCCCAGGACCAGATGGCTTCAGTGATAAATGATATCAAACATTTATAGAATAATTAACACCAACCTTCTCAAAGTCTTTTTAAAAAGAAATGAAGAGGAAAGAACATTTCCTAACTCATTCTATGAGGCAAGCCAGCCAAAAACATTACAACAAAAGAAAACTACATATATCCAATAAGAGATTAATATCCAGAATAAGTAAAGAACTCCTATAACTCAACAACAAAAAGACAACCCAATTTTTAAAAATGAGCAAAGGGCTTGAGTGGACATTTCTCCAAAGAAGATCTACAAATGGCCAACGGGCATATGAAAAATGGTCAACATCATTAGTCTCTGGGGAAATACAAATTAAAACCACAATGAACACTACTTCACACCCACTATGATGCCTATTATTTTTAATTTTTATTTTATTTTTTGAGAGAGAGACAGACAGACAGAACATGAGCAGGGAAGGGGCAGCGAGAGAAGGAGACACAGAATCTAAAGCAGGCTCCAGGTCTGAGCTGTCAGCAAAGAGCCCGATGCGGGGCTGAAACCCACAAACCGTGATATCATGACCTGAGCTGAAGACAGATGCTTAACCAACTGAGACACCCAGGTACCCCTGCCTATTATTTTTTAAAAAGAAGAAGAAAAAGAAAAAAGAAATAAAGGAAGAAATGGCAAGTGTTGGCAAGGATATGGAGAAGTTAGAACCCATGTACAATGCCAGTGGGAATATAAAATGGCATAGTCACTGTAAAAAACAGTTTGGTGCTTCCTCAAAAAATTAAACATAGAATTACCATATGACCTGAAAATTCTGTTAGAATTGAAAACAGGGACTCAAACAATACTTGTAAGCCAATGTTCACAGCAGCATTATTCACAATAACCAAAAGGTGGAAACAAATGTTCATCAACAGATGAACAGATAAACAAATATGTAACAGGGCATACAATGGAATGTTATTCAGCCTTAAAAAGGAAGAAGCCCCGATACACACAACATAGTGAACTTTGAAAACATTTTAAGTGAAATAAGCCAGACACTAAAAAACAAATATTGAATGATTCTACTTCCATGAAATATCTGTAACAGGCAAATTCATGCAGGTAGAAAGTAGATTAGAGGTTACCAGAAGTTGGGGCGAAAAGGGAACGGGGAGGTATTGCTTAATGTCTACAGAGTCTCTGTTTGGAGTGATGATAAATTTTTTAACTAAATACAGAAAACCTTGGTTTGACAGCATAATTCATTCCAGAAACATGCTTGTAATCCAAAGCACTTGTATATCAAAGCAAATTTCAAGAACCATTGGCTTAGTTGTGATCATGGGACAATCGCCATCATGTACTACTCGTATTGCAAGACACTGCTTGTTTATCAAGTTAAAATTTATTAGAGGGGCACCTGGGTGGCTCAGTCAGTCAAGCGTCCGACTTTGGCTCAGGTCATGATTTCGCAGTTCGTGAATTCGAGCCCTGCATTGGGCTCTGTGCTGGCAGCTCAGAGCCTGGAGCCTGCTTCAGATTCTGTGTCTCCCTCTCTCTCTGCCCCTCCCCAACGTGCTCTCTCTCTCTCTCTTTCTCTCTCTCTCTCAAAAATCAATGAACATTAAAAAAATTTTTTTTTTTAATTATTAGAAACGTGTGTTTGTGTTGCAGAACACATTACTGGCAATCCAAGGTTTTATGTACTGGTGATGGTTGTACAATCCTGTGAATGTAATTGTCCACTGCACTGGACGCTTACGTATGGTTAAAATGGCAAATTTTATGTTACATGTATTTTATCATGACTTTTTAAAAAGGTGTAGTAAAAAGTAAGTCCCTCTCCTACTCTCAGTCACTCAATTTCCCTGCCTGGGGCAACCACTGTTACCAGTTCCTTGTATATGTGAACAAGAAAAACTTCAAAGGACCAAAACATACTTTGTAAGGTTAGGATCAATTAAGTCTAGGACACAAAAGCACTAACCATGAGGGAAAAAAATGATAAATTAGACTATATTGAAATCAGATTATACCATTGAGAGAATAAAGAGATACATGCCCAACAGAAATGTTAACGCTTATGTACCAAAATACATAGAAGAATGCTCATGGCTATATTATTCCGAAGAGTCAAAAAATAGAAATGACCCAAATGTCTATCAACAACAGAATGAATAAATACATTGCAGTATTTCATTTAATATAATAACATACAGGAAAGAAAACAAACCATAGCTACATACAACATCATGAATGAATCTCAAAACTATAATTTTGGTTAAAGTATAAATTCTATAGGATGCCATATACAACATAAAAAAACAAAAATACATAAAATATAAAAAATAATAACTAATATAGGATACCAGAAGTCAGGATAATGGTTTCCTTTAGGAAGGGGGCTGAGCATACTCATTAGGAGTGGACATAATGAAGGATTCTACAGTGTTGATGATGTTCTTTCTTTACTTGAGTGGTGGTTACATAAGTATGTCATTTTGTGATAACTACTTAAGGTATACACTTATGATTTATAATAGTCCTATAAGAATGCTCTGTAGAGCTTCAATATCTAAACTAGTGAAGTATTTATATATTAACAGATCAATGGAACAGAATAGAAAACTCAGATCCAAATACCAATGAAAATTAGGTAAATACATGATAAAGGTAGCATCTGAAATAACTGAGTTACAGACAGGTAGCCATTCAGAAAAAGATAAACCTGGATCCATATCTCATACCATTCTCAGAATAATCCCCAAATGAATCAACAATTCAAATGTAAAAAATAAAATGACAAAAGTACTAGAGAAAAATACATTGGTGAATTAATGTATAACTTTGCAATCAAGATTCAAGATCAACAAGCCATAAAAGAAATTATTGGTAAAAAAAGAAATTATTGATAAATTTATCTAAATAAGTTTTAAAAATCTGCTTAATGCATGTAGAACACATAGTAATAAGCAAACTCAAAAGACAAATGACAAATTGGAAAAAATATATTCATACCATATCATATCATAGTCAAACACTAATTTCCTTAATACATAAATAACTCCTAGAAACTGAGTTTATAAAAGCAAAACTCAAATAGAAAATAATTAGCAAAGGACACAAATAGTTCAGAGAAAAAGAAATCAAAATTTCCCTTAAATATATGAAAATACATTCAAACTCACAAAAATTGTTTCAGTGAAAATGAAAATAAGACTGAGACATTTCTCATCTATCAGTACGGCAAACAAACAAACAAACAATCTGAGTTTGCTAACAAACTCTTGGCAAGACTACGGAGAAATAAGCATTCCATTGTTGAGAATGCAAAATGGCCCCACTTATATGGAGGAAAAATTGGCAAAATCTATTGCTATGTGTTTCATTGTGTTCTTCCAAAATTCATGTTCAAGTCCTAATGCCTGCCCCCTGCCCCTGTATCTCAGAATATGACCTTATTTGGAGATAGGTTCTTTACAGAGGCAATCAAGTCAAAATGAGGTCATTAGGGAAGGCCCTAACCCAGCATGACTGGTGTCTATAGAAAGGGAAAATCTGGAGACAGATCAGAATAGATAGAGAGAATCCTATGTGAACATGAAAGCAGAGATCAGAGTGATGTCTCTACATGCCCAAGAACATCAAAGATTGCCAGCAGAAATGGGGCGCCTGGGTGGCTCAGTTGGTTAAGCCTCCAACTTCAGCTCAGGTCATGATCTTGTGGTTCACAGTTTCAAGGCTTGCATCGTCTCTGGGCTGACAGCTCAGAGCCTGGAATCTGCTTCATGGATTCTGTGTCTCCCTCTTTCTCTGCCCCTCCCCTGCTCACACTCCATCTCTGTCACTCAAAAATAAATAAAACATTAAAAAAAATTTTTTTTTAAGTTTGCCAGCAAATCACCATAAGTTAGGGGAGAGGCATGGAATAAATTTTTTCTCAAAACCTAGAGAAGGAACCAATCGTGCTGACCCTTTGATCTCGTACTTCCAGTTTCTAGAAACATGAGAAAGCACATTTCTGTTGTTTAAGCCCCTTAGTTTATGGTACTTTGTTAAAACAGCTTTGGCAAACTAAACATTTGTCAGAATTATAAAGGCAATCTAATTTTATCCAATGGATATATTTCATTTAAATTCATCAAAGCATAATTTGTAACAGTAAAGGAACAGAAATAATCTAAGTGGTATTTCATTTTCAGGGGAAAGGTTATATAAACCATGGTATGTCCTCAAAGGGGAACGCTATGCAGCTACGAAAGAAAAAAAGGAAGGAAGGAAGAAAAAAGGGAGGGAGGAAGAAAATCAGCTTTCCAACTAGGGATTCAGAAAGATGAAAGATCTCCATGGTACACTGCTAACTAATGGAAGCAGCAGGGTGCACAAGAGTGTACAGAATACACTGCTATTTGTGTAAGGAAGAGAGAGAAAAAAGGAATACGTGCACACACTCCTACGTATTTGCTTCTATTTGCATAAAGTAACACTGATGGCAGTGGCTTCCAAACCTGTCTGCATCTTGGAATCACCTGAGGAGTTTCAAGACATCATAACCCTAGAGATGATCATTTAATTAGTGTAAAATATCACCTGGGCTTTGAAATTAAAAAAAAAAAATCCCCAGGTGATTACAATTGCAGACAAGTTTGAGAACCACTGATGTAAGAATACAAAAGATATTAATTGAAGCAGCTATTTGTGCATGGTGGGGGGGAACAGAGTGGATAGGGACAGGGGTGGGAGCCAGACCTTTCACTGTAGACTTTTTAATATGGTCTTGAGTTTTGAACCATGTGAATGTGTTAACTATTTAGAAATTTTAATTAAATAATAAATTTATTACAAAAAATAGTTGCATCCACAATGCTTATTTTTATGACATGGCTCTTACCCAGGATGCAGAACTGCCATTACCAACAGAGTCAAAACGAGTTTGTAATTACATCTAGAAAAAATTCAGACTTTCAAGTTTTCTCTATTTCAGCCACCACCCTTGCTAAAGTGTACTTAATGAGATGATTCTGCCGTATTACCTGTCTTTATATACCCAGCAAGAAAGTTTATCACGTGGTGTGGGTGGTTGTCCTTCAAAATTGGTGATTTTTTCCCAAACGTAGGTTCCATCTCTTGTTCGCAAATTAACAAAATAAAGCTTTTAAAAGAGAAGAACACCATTAGCAGACAGGGCATTTAAAAATCAAGTCTGTGTCTGAGGGATATGTGATCCAAAACTTAATAATATAACTTTTTTTTTCTTTTTGCAAGGTAAAATTTTTCATTGTAAAGTTAATAAAAAAGAAAGCTGTGTTTTAGAAGCAAAAATGACATATAAAACATACTGAAATGGATCTTTTCTCATCATGCTCTGCCCTATAGACACGAACTAAGCAGGGAGTGAACTCTGAAGCAGAAAGACATGGAAGAGACGAACACAATGGCTGCATTTTCACTCTATTTTTAAAACCTTGTAAGCTTAATATTTTCTACATATATCTTCTCCTTTAAATATTTGTACGCGAGATTAAGTGATACACTGAATATTACATTTTGCTGCACTCCTGAATTGAAAGAAAATATTACTCGATTGCTGTATCCTTTGTCATCATATCCTCCAAAAACGTACAGCTTTCCATTAATGCAAACACCACAACTTCCTGACATGGAGGTAGGGAGTTCTCCTTCCATGAGGTGCATGGTCCTGCAGCAAGAATAACATGGAATTCCATGACTTTCTAGAAAGGCAAATTAAAATTCCCTTTGAACTCCATGAGTACTCTTTCAGTGAAAATTGCCATTGACAACTGTAATTGAAATGCAATGGTAGCCAATACGGTAAAAACTCTAATCCATGGTAAAGATTTTTCAACCTACTGGGGAAAAAAATCGCAAAATCTTCAGGTGGCACTAGAATTGGGAATTAACTGGTACAACAAAGCAAAGTCTTCTGGGGTTGCCTGAACCTTGAGAGGAATGGTAAACAATGAAGAACGAGCAGAGAGAGGAAGGGAGTAGGGGAAAGAAAGAGCCAGAGAGAATAAAGCATTCAAAGAAAAGGAAAGGGTCATGCTAAATGTTGCAGTATGTTCTAAGTTTGGTCTTAAATTCCCTGTAGTCTATGAAAATATTTAAATCAGATTTTAAGATTGGACATTCTGCAATTTGAAATTACTTACCACAACCCACTATCAATATCATAGGTCCAAATTTCATCATTAGGCAAATATACTTCATTGTCTTCAATTGACTAAAAACAGAATACATAAAATTATGTTTATCAATTACACAGTAACAATTAAATGGTTCCTCACGATGGGAAATCTGTGATTAAAATGCTGCAAGACACAAAATCATAAACAGGCTCCGAGAGGGTTTCTTTAATTTAAACTAAGATAGGTCAAAAAAAAGGAGAAAAAAAGACATTTTCTAAGAGAAAGTGGGCAAACAAGAAAGGTTTAGAATACAAAATAGCAAGTATATGAGTCTCAAGAAAAAGACTCAGGGCAATTAAACCTTAAAAAGGGATTTGGAGTAAGGGAAAATGGCAAAATAATAACATTCAGAGCAGAATACTGAAGACTACCAAGTCAGGAAGAAGAGGAATATCAAAAGAGGGCAATATATTTTGGATGAAAGGAAGGAAATAAGGAAGTAAACTTTTATAACCTATAATTAAGATGACTCTATCAGATATTTTGATTTACTGAGCGTATTTTTTGAGTGCCTACTATGTGCAAGGCATAGTGTTAGGTGTTCATTAAATATAGAATCTAAGGAGCAAGATAAATTTAGTCAAGATGACAACTCAGAATCCAAATAACCTCTAAAGAAGCAGATAACATCAACAGAATAGTACATTCTGACATTTGTGATGAAAAGTGAAATAAGAATAGAGAAATCTTACTTATTTTAAGTGTAAAAATTTAGGGATTAAAACAAATTCTTACATAAATCCACCATAACTTATTAGTCTGTAAAATAATTCAAAAATAACTAGTTTAAAAGATAGCAGTTTAAGAATTTCTAAGACTGTATGATGAGTAAATTATTAACATGCTAAAAAAGAGTTGGTTAGTTTTCTCATTGGCTTGTTAAATTAAAAAAAAAAAAAAAAGTATCTTGACTACCAAGTATCTGACCCCTGCCACCACCTTTCTCTCTCTCCCCTTCCTCCCCCTACCTCACACACACACACACACACACACACACACACACACACACACACACACACTCTCACATGCACAAAGAAGAAAACCATTGTATTAATTCCAAGGAAACTTTCACTCATGTCTGGCTGTGGAAGCCCTATTAGATAGATAAGTAAACAAATAATTGTAAGGAGTGTGGTAACTGTATGATCCTAAGATTTAATGGCATCAGGGTCCAGTAGCCTCATGTATACACCTTTACAACAGAAACAGTATGAAAATAGATTGTCACTATTCTCCTTAAGTCCCTCAATGCTTTCCCATTGCTCGCAGGATTGTCTAAAATTTCTATGATTCTGCATTATATGGCACATGCTGTCCCTCCAAAGGTTATCTTGCCTTTTACTCACTATGCTCTAGTCTTCTTTCAGTTCCTAAATCTCTGCAAATTCCTTGCTTCAACAGGGCCTTCATCTGTGCTCATCTTTCTTCTTGGAATGCTCTTCTGGAATTTGCCTGGATAGCTGCTCATTCTTTGGAAATCAGTTTAAATGTTGCTTCTCTAATCTCCCAGAATAAGGTTACGGGATTAAGGTCCCAATTAATTGCTCTCCTGCAGTACTGTACTTCACTTCCAAGTCCTTTGTATCACACCCACCAACCACTACCACTAACCTATAAGCTTCATGAGCGTGAGTGCATGGGCCATGTTTATCTTGTTATAATTCTGTTCTGAGAGTGGAGCACAGTACCTCGCACATAAAAGGCAAATGTAATGTTTGTTGATTGAGGAGTGAATGGATAAGTGAATAATACTTGTTAAACTGACTACAGACTCACCTTAGCCTGATTGAAAAAAAAAATCTCTTTGAGGGCACCTGGGTGGCTCAATTAGTTAAATGTCCGATTCTTGATTCCGGTTTAGGGCATGTTCTCACAGTTCATGAGTCAAGCCCTGCACTGCCAGTACAGAACCTGTTTGGGAATATCTCTCTCTCCCCCTCTCTCTCCCCCTCCCTTGCTCACACTCTTTCTCTCTCAAAAAATAAGTAAACCTAAAAATATATCCCTTTCACTAATCTTTAAATGGGGTGGTGCAAAAACACAAATGAATCACAGAAGTGAAAAACTTGGACTTCGTTCCCTCTCATTTTCTCAGAGATTGCATTCCTAAATTATCCCCTCTTTTCTACATCATTAAGTTTTCCTTCTCTACCAGATCATTCCTATTGATGTCCAAACATGCCTTGATATCCCTCATCTTTAAAAACAAACAAACTCTCCCTTAACCCCATCTCCTATTTCTTGGCTCCCTCCACAATAAAACTTCCATGTTAACTACAGTGAATGTCCCTCCTGTTTCACCTCACATTCTCTCATCAATCCAGATTAATCTGGCTTCTGAGCCCATCTTTTCACTAAAATTGCTCTGTGAAGATGACCCTAAAAAAGAGAATTTGTTAACTGATTTATCCAGAAATATGACCCAGAGAGATGGAATATATTTTTTTAAAAACAGACATGGAAAAAGAGAGAGAAGAACTAAGTCTAACCAGAATTTCATTAGCATGTAATAGAGAGAATAAGAGGCAATATTTGAAGAGACAAAGGCTGGGAATTTTACAAAATCGTTGAACATCATCAATCCTTGAGATCTAGGAAGTCCTAACAAGTTGCAAGCAGGATAAATAGAAATCCATACCATGATACATCACAGTAAAACTGCAGAATATCAAAGAAAAACATATTTTCTTAACAAGAGCCAGATAAAAAACAAACCACCTTCAAACAAAATGGCAATTAATGACTGAATTCCCATTAACAACCAAGACTAAGTATAGCCAATATTTTTAATGAAAGTAACTGTCAACCTAGAATTCTACACCCAGTGAAAATATGTTTTAAGAACCAAGGTAAAATAAAGAAATTTTCAGACAAACATAAGTTGAGACAGCTGGCCAATAACTGACCCTCATTTAAAGAAATTCTAGGGGCGCCTGGTTGGCTCAGTCAGTAGAGCATCCAACTTTTTTTTTTTTTTTTTTAGTTTATTTATTTTGAGAGAGAGAGAGAGAGAGAATAGGGGAGGGGCAGAGAGATTGGAAGAGAGAAAGAATCCCAAGCAGGCTCTGTAGAGCCAGATACAGGGCTTGAACTAATAAACCATGAGATCACGACCTAAGCCAAGTCTGACGCTTAACTGACAGAGCCACTCAGGTGCCCAGAGCACCAGACTCTTTTTAAAAAAAAATTTTTTTTTTAACATTTATTTATTTTTGAGACAGAGAGAGACAGAGCATGAACAGGGGAGGGTAAGAGAGAGGGAGACACAGAATCTGAAACAGGCTCCAGGCTCTGAGCTGTCGGCACAGAGCCCGACGCAGGGCTTGAACTCATGGGCGAAAGCATGACCTGAGCCCAAGTCGGCCGCTTAACCGACTGAGCCACCCAGGCGCCCCTAGAGCACCAGAGTCTTAATCCCAGAGCAGTGAGTTCAAGCCCCACAGTAGGTGTGGAGCCTACTTAAAAAAAATAAAAGAAATTTAAAAAATTTTCCTTAAGTTTTTTTATTTTGCAAGAGAGAGAGGGAGAGCACAAGAAGGCTCAGAGAGGAGGAGAGAGAATCCCAAGCAGGCTCCACACCATCAGTGCAGAGCCCAGTAAGGGGCTCGAACTCACAAACCATGAGATCATGACCTGAGCTGAAACCAAGAGTCAGATACTCAACTGACTGTGCCACCTAAGCACCCTAAGAAAAGAAATTCTAACAGCTATTTCAAGCAAAAGAAAAATGATATGCAATTAAAGATCTGAAATGTCATAAGAAATAGTATGATGAGATACTAGTAAATGTATGGGTAAATTTAAACCCACAAAAATGGGCTAAACTTTTTTTTATGCTTAAGGAGAGGGAAACAGGAAAGGACTACCTAGGGAAAAGGGTGACTGGACTTAAAACCTTCTAGGGGCGCCTGGGTGGCGCAGTCGGTTAAGCGTCCGACTTCAGCCAGGTCACGATCTCGCGGTCCGTGAGTTCGAGCCCCGCGTCGGGCTCTGGGCTGATGGCTCAGAGCCTGGAGCCTGTTTCCGATTCTGTGTCTCCCTCTCTCTCTGCCCCTCCCCCGTTCATGCTCTGTCTCTCTCTGTCCCAAAAATAAATAAACGTTGAAAAAAAAAAAATTTAAAAAAAAAAAAACAAACCTTCTCAAGTAACTGAACTCTCTGGGAAGAAGGAAAACTATTAACTCTGAACTTTGTGGAGTATTCATGTTGAAAGAGAGTAGTTCCCACATGGTTAGAAATAAATCATATAATTTCTACACAAGCAAAGACCAAAAAAAAAAAAAAAAAAAAAAAAAAAAAAAAAAAAAAAAAAAAAGGGAAAGAGAACGAAAAACTCCTTAAACAATCCTCAAAATGAAAAAGTTAAGAAGCAGGAGGAAAAGAGAGAGGTGGGGAAAATAAAACACATAAACACATTTGATGAAAATAGTATATCAGAATCACATTAAGTGAAAATAGGCTAAACTCTTCAGATAAAATATACAAAATGTTAGACTAGACAAAAACAAGATCCAGCTATTTTCAGGTTGTAAGACACACATCTAAAATATAAAGATATATACAAAGTTTCCATGAGAAGGTAGAAAAAGGTATGCCATGCAAATACTAACCAAAAGAAAATTGGTATAGATGTACTGAGAAAATACATTTTAAGGAAAGTAATATTACTACAGATAAAGAGGATCACTACAAAATAATAAAATGTTCAATTATCCAGAAAGATATAATAATTCTAAGTTCATATACATATAAAGAGGCAGCCTAAAATACATTAAAGTAAAAACTGACAGGATCACAGGGAGAAATTAACAAATCTATAGTCAGAGTATGAGTTTTAAAGACCTGTTATAGTAACTGATGGAACAGGAAATAAAATAATAAAAAAGATAAAGGAGCTTTGAACAACACAATCAGCAGACTGATAAAATAGACATAAATAAAACACTTTACCTGATAATTAGAATATATATATATTTTTAAGACCTAATGGTATATTTATGAAAACTTGTCATATGCTAGTCCTTAAAGCAAGTCTCAACATATTTGAAAGGACTGGCAACAGATAGACATAGATTACACTGTATGACACAATTAAGTTAGAAATTAGTAACAGAAACCTAATTACAAAAATAGCACAGAAATTTAAAATATTTTCCCAAACAACTTATGGGCCAAATAAGAAATGATAGTGAAAAGTATAAAATATTAAGACTGTAAAATAACAACATACTGCTTATCAAAAGGAGGAGGAGAGCTAAAGAGGTACTTACAAGAAAATATATAGTCTAACACACTTAAAGAATTTAAAAGTCTCAAAAGAAAATGAATTAAGCATCCAACTTCAGAAGTTCAAGAAATTATAGCATAATAAACCCATAGAAAGTAGGAGGAAAGGGGCGCCTGGGTGGTTCCATCAGCTGAGCAACCAACTCTTGATTTCAGCTCAGGTCATGATCTCACGTGTTTGTGGGATAGAGCCTCGCATCAGCTCTGCGCTGACAGGGTGGAGCCTGCTTGGATTCTCTCTCTCTCTCTCTCTCTCTCTCTCTCTCTGCCTCTCTCTCTCAGAATAAATAAACATTTAAAAAAAGCAGGAGGCAATAAAAAGCAAACATTAATGAAATAAAAAAATACAACAGAGAAGATTAAGTAAACCAAAAGCTGTTGTTTCAGAAGGCTGGTAAACCTCTGGCAAAATTATTCAAAAAAGGAAAGAAAGGAAGGACCTACTAAATAAATTTAGGGATGAAAAAAGGGACATACCTATAGCTACTACAGAGATTAAATAGAGGGTATTATGAACAACTTTAGTTTATGCCATTAAATTTTTAAACCTAAAGGAAATGGATAGAGGTTGGAGGTGGGGTGAGGGAACCTTACCAAACTTGACATCAGAAAAAATGGAAAATCTTAACAATCCATAGCTTTAAAAAGATTGAATCAGAGATTTAAAACCTCCTCTACAAAGGTCCAGATGGCTTTACAGATGTGGTCTTCCAAACATTCAAAGAACAATTAATTCAATCTTACAAAAACCACTTCAGAATATAAAAGAAAGAACAATACCCAATCCATTTATAAACACAGATGTAAAAATGCCCCTCCCAAGAATTAGCAAACAGGATCCAGTAATGTATAAAACAGATAACCTATTATACTAACTTGCATTTAACCTAGAAAATGCATCATTGGTTAATATTTATATAATAGTATAAATTATCCCATTAAGAGATTAAAGGAGAAAAAATATGATTGTCTCAATCTGATGCAGAAAAATCACTCTCCAAAGTTCAACAGCCATTCACTGAAAATCAGATAGAAGAAAACTTCCTCAAGTTGAAAAAAGTTATCTACAAACAAATAAACGAAAACCAAAGCAAACATCAAACTTAATGGTTAATAGTCGAAAACTGTCCTTCTAAGATTAGGAACAAGACCAAAAAAAAGGCTTCTATTTAACATTGTACTTTGGGTCCACCAATGCAGTAAAGAAAAGAAAAATAAAAAGTAGGAGGAAAAGAAACAAAAGTATTCAAAAATTGTATTTCAGAACACCAGCAACAATCAGGAAATTTAGTTTGTAAAAAATTAGCAATAGAAATTAAAAAATATAAAGAAACTAAGAATACAACAAAAGATGTACAAGATTCCTATGAAGACACTATAAAAATTTTATCAAAAGACATTTTTAAAAACCCTCCTAAATAGATATACTGTATAACTGGAGAAGAATACTCAATTTCATAACATGTCTATCACCCTCGAAAGATCTGAAGATTTGAATACAGTGACAAAAAATCCCAACAGAAACTTTATTTGACAATCTGACTCTAAAGTTTATACAAATGAGGAAGCACCGTGGAAAAACCATTACACAGTTCGTCTAAAAGCTAAATGTAGAATAACCATATGACCCAGCATTGCAACTCCTACATACCCAAAAGAATTGGAAATAGGGGCTCAGATATTTGTGCCAATTTCACAGCAGTATTATTCACAATACACAAAAGATGGTAACAACCCCAGTACCCCATCACAGACGATGGATAAGCAAAATATGGTATTTACACACAATGTCATCTTGTTCAGCCATAAAAAGGAATGAGGTTCTGGTTGACACTATGACATAGATGAACCTTGAAAACATTGTGGTAAGTGAAATAAACCAGACTCAAAAAGACAAACATTGTATGATTCCAATTACTTAGAATATCTGTAAAAAGACAAATGCATAAAAAGATTAGAAGTTACCAGTGACTGAGGAAAGAACTAAGAGAGAGTTATTGCATAATGGGTATAGAGTTTCCATTTGGAGAAACAGAGTTTGGGAACCAGAGAGTGGTAACATTGTAGAACATTGTGATGTAATTAATGCCACTGAATCGTGCACTAAACTATGGCAAAAATGGCAAATTATAAGTTTTACATATTTTACTACAAAATAAAAATAGTAAAGAAAATTTATACAAAAGCACAAAAGGCTCTAAAAAAAACACAAAATATTCTTGAAGAACAAGATAGAGTGGGGATTTAAATTTATATGTTAACATTTACAAACTTCTACTAAAGCAGTTGCAATTTACACGGTGTGGTTGTCAAAATAAACAGACCAACTGAACCTAATAAAGGACCTGGAAACATATCATACACACATGAAACCTTCATGTGTGACAGACTGAGTTTGCGTGTTCACAGGGAAAGGGACCATTTAATACATGACACAAGACAATTGGTTATCCATATTGAAAAAATAATGAAATTGGATCCCTATTCTAAACCATTTAAACAAACAAAAAATTCAGATAACAAAAGATTTAAACATGGAAGGCAAAACTGAACGTTGTTTGCAAGATAACATAGGACATTTTATGATCTCCATATTGAGAAAGATTAAAGATGCAGAAAGCATAAAGCTTTAAGGAAAAGACTGAAATTACATTAAAATGAAGAAATGCTGTTGAACAAAAGACAATCATCAAGAAAGCACAAAGACAAGCTATAAACTGAGAAGACATATTCAATTCATACAGCCATATACTTAAAGAATTCCTATAAATCAGTTAGAAAAAAACAAATAATCCAACAGACAAATGAGCAAAAGACATGAACCAGCATTTTTACCGAAGAAGAAACACAAATAGTTCATAATTGTTGAAATGAAAAGGCATTTAACGTCATTAGTAATCACGGAAAAGCAAACAAAACCACAATGAAATATCACGTCACATTCACAGGATTGGGAAAATAAGGCCAGATAGTACTGAATGTTATTAAGGATGTGCAGCAAGGAGGAAGCTGGTGGGAGTGTAAATTGATACAAATATTTTGGGAGCAGTGACATTTCCAAGTAAATTTGGAGATGTGTATACCAAGTGACCGAGCAGTCCACCTCTTGGTATATGCCCTAGAGAGAGTGCATGCCCTTGTGCAGGTATAATAGGAGATGTGTTATAAGAATATTCCATGTAGCATTGCTTAACAATACCAGAAAAAGAAAAGAAAAGAAAAGAAAAGAAAAGAAAAGAAAAGAAAAGAAAAGAAAAGAAAACCATTCAAACATTCAACATCAGAATAAATAAATTGCAGTAAATTCACACAACAGAATATTAGAGAGGACATATATCAAATGAATGAATCCAGGGATGATTTTCAAAATATTTAATAACCAGATAGCACAGAAACTGACAAATCAGAATGGACATCAGCTAAAAACAGGTACAGCCATGCAAGGGCACACTAGCTGAATAAAAGCAATGTGTGAATCTAAAAAACATGCATTACTAAAAGAATTAAGTCACAAAAGAAAACATACGCTATGACTCCAAAACCAAATAATATATTGTTTAGAGACAGATGCATGTGTGGTAAGATCATAGTGAAAAGAGTGATTAACAAGAAATCAAGATCCTGGTACCCTGTGGGGTGGAAGGAGCACTGTAATCAGTGAAAGACAAACAGAAAGCTGCTAAGGTACTGGTTCCAGTTGATTTCTCAAGCTGGCAATTAAAGATGTTTACCTTGAAATGATACTTATTTTACACATTCTTTCTGTATATACATTTCAAACTTTAAAATTAAGAAAATAAAATTTTCAGAAATGACTAGTTACTCACAAAGTCATCAAAGAAGCTGGAGAACCAGCCTCTGATCCACACGAGTTAGGACAAGCTCTGAAAGCATGTCATAGGACAGGTCTGGTGAGCTAATTGCCGCTGTCACTGGAGAATGACACCACAACTTGTAGCACCACCTTTTATGCCAGGGACCTTGCTCTTCCTACAGATTCTATTGCTGGGTAAGAATCCTCTTCAGGTCCTCATTTTTGCATCTTACTACGTATTACTTAGTATTACTGTGAGTCCAAATCTAGCACAGATTCATCTAACTGGGTCCAAGCCACCTGCCCACAATCTAGCTGCAAGGGAGGCTGCAAAAGTGAGTACAGTACACGGCACTCAGGTTCTTTTTATTGGTCACTTACCATAAGTTATGCTCCTTCTAGATACTGGGGATACAACAGGGAACAAAATCTCAATCTTTATAGAATTTACATTCTATGGGCTAGGTAGAAGGTAGACAACTACAATAAATACCCCAAACAGACTCATTTGGTGGGTGATATTACAATAAAAGAAGGAGGTTCAAATTTGGGGCATCTAAAAAGAACAAATGTCTTCATGTGACATGGATGGCCTATGTGACAATTTATGAATATGTAAAACAAAACTATTAGGTTAAAGAGACTATGCACTTAAGGCTTTTGATTCACATCACTACAGTTCTCCTTAAAAAGGTTACACAGATTTGCATTCCCATTACCAGACTAATTCATTTCCCCATGCTCTTTTCAAAAATTCTTTTTAATATTTGCAAATAGGAGAAGAAAAATCTCATTGTTTTTTTCAGTTGGGTTTTTCTTATGACTCATATTGTATTTCTTCTTTTGTAAATTTCTTGTACATACTCATTGCTCATTTTTCTATGGAAATACTTTTACTTTTACAGATATTAATCTTTATTTTTGCCTAGATGTTGCAAATGTTTCCCCCAGTCTTTCATCTGCCTTCTCACTTTATGGTATTTAAAAAACACAGTTTTAAATTTTTAAAAAGGTTTTATCTACCTATCTTTTCCTTCATAGTTTTACCCAATTCATTTTTATTTTCCCAACTCAAAATTTTAAAAGAGTCACTGTTTTTCTTCTGGCATGATATAGCTTAATTTTTCTACATTTAACTCTTCAATCCTAAGGCTCTACTATCATTTTCCTCTAGCTATCCCTGGACCATTTATTGAATGAGTAATTGCTTTTCCAGAATTAAAATGCTACCTTTTGAATGTTTGGTTTGCTTGGCTGTTTATGTAACTTCATTTCCATTCCATCATGCTATCTATGTTGCATCAGGAGCACTGACTTAAGTATTGTAATATTGTGGTATGTTTTAATATCTGGCACTGTAAACCTCCCACCTTGCTTCTTTGAAAACATATTCTAAATTGAGTCTTCTTCCCTTTAAGTCTATGTCCAAAACAGAAATATGTAGTTAAGCATACTTGTGCAGATATTTTCTATAAGGAAAAGTTTAGGGAAAAAAATGTATCAACATCCACTGTATTAACATAACTGTGTTATAAAAATAAAACTGTTCATATGATTAAGCCCTAAGAAGAAAGCATACCAGCTACAAACATGCTAAAACACCGCGCTTTTCCTCCAAAATTTGGGGAAACTGCTCATAACTTTTCAATGTTCCCAGTAGCAGCACTAAAGATTGCATGAAGTTCAGTAATACAGAAAGAATATGGAAGAAGAGGCAAAAGAATATTCTGGTATTGGGGCACCTGGGTGGCTCAGTTGGTTGAGCGTCTGTCTTCAGCTCAGGTCATGATCTCACAGTTTGGTTTGTGGGTTTGAGTTCCACAACAGGCTCTGCTGTCAACATAGAACCCACTTTGGATCCTCTGTCCCCTCTCTTTCTGCCCCTCCCCCACTCATGCTCGCTCTCTCTCTCTCTAAAATAAACATTAAAAAAAAGAATATTCTGGCACCAATTAAAATTTGCCACTTACTTTTTTCAGCACTGCCACTCTCACCTCTAGAGAGAGGTAGAATTGTTTTCAGATGTAATGTCCTATAGAATATGTTGGATAATAATGAGTTAATCTAGATGGTTATCTGTGGACTATTCACGTTTTAGGATGTATGTTCATGAATTTTAACATATTGTTTTTTGGTGATAAGGAAGAAAACTGGGGCACCTGTGTGGCTCAGTCAGCTAAGCATCTGACTTCGGCTCAGGTCATGATCTCGTGGTTCCTAAGTTTGAGCCCCACATGGGACTCTGTGCTGTCAGTGTGGAGCCTCTTGGGATTTTCTCTCTCCCTCTCTCTCTGCCCCTTTCCCACTTGTGCTCTCTTTCTCTCAAAATAAACTTAAAGAAAAGAAAAAAAATAAGGAAGAAAACTGTGATTAGAACATACAATCTGAAATTATTGGATTATTCTTAACTACTGACTACTGGATTACCTCCAGATTCCAAGGGCTCTCAGCTATCTTCTTTTCAGAAGGGTCTCAATAAAACACTTGTTGGAAGGATTCTACTTTTCCTTGAGATATGCTAGGTCTTCTTTTTTGCCTCCCACTCTCTTTCCTTCCACTCATGCCTTAGACATTCGTTAGCTGCTGATAATTCCTGGAATTTAAAAAGTACAGGCATACCTTGTTTTATTGCACTTTGCTTTACTGCGCTTCACAGATACTGTGTTGTTGTTGTTTTACGTTTATTTTATTATTGAGAGACAGAGACAGAGCATGAACATGGGAGGGACAGAGAGAGGAGGAGACACAGAATCCAAAGCAGTTTCCAGGCTCTGAGCGATCAGCACAGAATTCGACGTGGGGCTCGAACTCACAAACCGCCACATCATGACCTAAGCCAAAGTCGGACGCCCAATCGACAGAGCCACCCAAGTCCCCCTTGATACTGTGTTGTTTTTTGTTTGTTTGTTTGTTTTACAAATTGAAGATTCAATCAAGACTTCACTGGAGGCAGTAACTGCAGATGTGGTGGAAATAGCAAGAGAACTAGAATTAGAAGTTGAGACTGAAGATGGGACTGAATTGCTGCAGTCTCATGATCAAACTTGAGCAGATGGAGGAGTTGTTTCTTATGCATGAGCAAAGAAAGTGGTTTCTTGAGGTGGAATCTACTGCTGGTGAGGCCTCTGTGAAGATTGTGGAAATGACAACAAAGGATTTAGAATATGACATTTTCTATTCTTGGTAAGGCAGCAGGAGGGTCTGAGTATTGACCCCAGTTGTGAAAGAAGTTCTACTGTGGGCAAAATGCTATCCAACAGCATCACATACTATAAAAAAAATCATTAATGAAAGCAAGAGTCAATTGATGTTGCAAACTTCATCAGCTTCTTTTTAAGAAATTGCCACAGCCACTCAACCTTCAGCAACCACCACCCTGATCAGTCAGCAACCATCAACATCAAGGCAAGACCCTCTACCAGCAAAAAGATTAGGACCTGCTGAAAGCTCAGATGATAATTAGCACTTTTTCGCAAGCAAGTATTTTTAAATTAGGGTATGTACATTTTTTAGACATAATGCCATTGCACACATAAGAGACCACAATATAGCATACACATAACTTTTATATACACTGGGAAACCAAAAAATTCATTTGACTTGCTTTATTGTGGTGGTCTGGAACCAAACCTGCAATATCCAAGGTATGCCTGTAGCAAACTCTTTCTAAATCTGCATGGCACTTTTCAGAGTGGTTCTTAACAGCATCGTATCATTGAATCGGTAAGTAGTAGAAAACAAAGTGATTCTATTCACTGATTGCCACCTGAACACCTGGAATCTAATTAATTACATAATTTTCAAGATTAAAATGAGATAAAAATATTCATACATTTCATTTATAGGCCCAAAAGAAATGTATACTGTCACCAGATACGAGATATTGCAGTTACTATGTTAAATTAGATTTTTTCACTTAACTTTTACAATATTAAGAATCAATATAGCAGATGAAGTTTGATACCTCTACATCTTCAAGTGGCAGAGCTAAAAAAAACAATCAAAATATTTCTTCTACATAAAACCATCAATAGATCTAGGCTCCTTTTTCATAAAGAACAAATGGTGTAAAGATTAGACATGAAGAAAACATAGTCATCTAGTTTACCTTAGTTTATCACAGAAAAAATAGCCTTTGGAAATCCAATATACCTAGGTTGGAATCTCCTACCCTTGAGGTCAAATGGCCATCATTCATTCCCATTGACTCATCATCCTTACTTTTAACGGGGTTATTACTTACCTTACAAGGCACGATAAAGATTATATAAGATTAGGAATATGAAAGTTCCTAGCACATGCCAGGTATAGTAGGCACTCAAAGGTCAGTTCTAATTTTCCCGTCCTGATACTGCACCAAATTAAAAATAAACACACAAACAAAACAACAAAAACCAACTTGGATCTGAGAATCATTTAACATAGATAGTATGTACTTTATTTCAGTGAGTGAGTCAGTAATGTTACATCTGTCATGTAATAGTATCGAGACAGTCAGAAAATGTGGGTTCTACTTGCAAAAGAACTTCCAGATGGCTCGCTTTAAAAAGACAAAAAACCAAAAACTGTAAACTGATGGGGTTGGCATATACTCCTGAACTCTTTTCTGGCTTTAGAATCTTTGCTTCTATAATCTTATGATTATAGAAACAAAACAAATACACACATTCAAACCTCCATCGTAATAAGCGTATTTAAGCAATTTTCACTAAATTGTTGCTAATACGAGTCTATTCTGAGACTCGAAAAAAACTTCGTAA
The DNA here is from genome assembly GCF_028749965.1 of Puma concolor. Classification (NCBI taxonomy): domain Eukaryota; kingdom Metazoa; phylum Chordata; class Mammalia; order Carnivora; family Felidae; genus Puma; species Puma concolor. Next base: position 51,007,428 of record NC_141672.1, read on the forward strand.
TTACCCACGGATAAAGGAATGCCACTAAAAATCGCTTAGAAATAGTCAAATGCTTCAGAGATTTCAATACTCCGAATCGCAACCTTGCAATAAGGAAATATTTACAAAACAATACAGAGCGGCGTCCTCGTGGTGCCTTTAAGTCTGCGCAAGCATTTAAAGATAATTAATCGCGCAGAGACTTAGTGCCGGTCAGCCCGGGGGTTACTGGACAGCTGCGGGGGGTCGGGAGGGAGGGAGGGGAGCGGACAGTGGGAAGAGCCCCAGAACGCGGGTTTGAAGCCTTTCAAAGTGGAAGCAACGGCGGGGCGGCGTCAAGCCCGGGCGCGGCTGGGAGAGCGGCCGACGGCGGAGGGGCGGGCGGGCGGGCGAGGGGGTCGCCGGACGCGCCGGGCCCGGGCCGCGGACCGACCCCCGTCTCGGGGCCGGTGTGGGCGGGCGCTCGGCGTCCGCTCGGGCCCAGAGGCCGGGCGGGCTCCCAGCGCGAGTCCGCCCCGTCCCGCCTCTTCCCCTTACCACGTAGCCCCCCCACACGTAGAGGAAGTTTCCGTCCACCACGGCGCAGTGGCCGCTGCGCTCCTCCGCCACGCAGAACGGCTGCGAGTCCGCCATCCCCGCCGTCGCCCGGTCCAGCCGCTGGGCGCGCCTCGGCCCCTGCCCACGGAGCGGCCTCTCCTGCCGCCGGGCTCTTCCACGCACGAACGGAACGCGTCGAGGGCCGAGATTGGTGGGAAGGCGGAACGAGTGCGTCTGCGCCGTCCCGCAGCCCGCCCGGGAAGCCTGGCCCGGGGTGGCGTCGCCCGTTAGGGATGCTCTAGGCTGAGCTGTGAGGGAGGTGCCGTGGCTTCGGAACCCTGCCACCTGCTGATTTCTTCCCACTCGGATCGCGTGATTTTGGCAGTACAACCTAACTCTGTCTCTTATTCCCTGGATAAATAGGCTTCTGGCCTATTGATGCTGCTGTGACATAAATCAATATATTAATTAATGCTTCGTGTGGGTTTCCTTTTCCACTCAACCTCCAGCAAAGATGGTTATCCATAAGAATGGGGGTGTGTGTAATATATATTTTTTAATTAGGGATTTTCTGAAACATTCTAGCAAACTGCCGCCTGGGGTCCAAAGTAAGTCTGCGCCTGTTTTTGTATAGCTCACAGCCAAGAATGGTTTTACATTTTTATTATTTTTTTCATGTTATTTTATTTATTTTATTTTATTTTATTTTTTAATTTACATCCAAATTAGCATATAGTGCAACAATGATTTCAGGAGTAGATTCCTTAATGCCGCTTACCCTTTTAGCCCATCCCCCCTCCTACAACCCCTCCAGCAACCAACCTTCTGTTTGTTCTCCATATTTAAGAGTCTCTTCTGTTTTGTCCCCCTCCCTGTTTTTATATTATTTTTGTTTCCCTTCCCTTATGTTCATCTGTTTTGTCTCTTAAAGTCCTCAGATGAGTGAAGTCATATGATTTTTGTCTTTCTCTGACTAATTTTACAAATACCCTCCAGCGCCTGGGTGGCGCAGTCGGTTAAGCGTCCGACTTCAGCCAGGTCACGATCTCGCGGTCCGTGAGTTCCAGCCCCGCGTCGGGCTCTGGGCTGATGGCTTAGAGCCTGGAGCCTGTTTCCGATTCTGTGTCTCCCTCTCTCTCTGCCCCTCCCCCGTTCATGCTCTGTCTCTCTCTGTCCCAAAAATAAATAAACGTTGAAAAAGAAAATTTTTAAAAAAACAAATACCCCCCAGTTCCATCCACGTAGTTGCAATGGCAAGATTTCATTCTTTTTGATTGCCGAGTAATACTCCATTGTGTGTGTGTGTGTGTGTGTGTGTGTGTGTGTGTGTGTGTGTATACCACATCTCCTTTATCCATTCATCCATCGATGGACATTTGGGCTCTTTCCATACTTTGGCTATTGTTGATAGTGCTGCTATAAACATGGGGGTGCATGTGTCCCTTCAAAACAGCACACCTGTAGCCCTTGAATGAATACCAAGTAGTGCAATTCCTGGGTCCTAGTGTAGTTCTACTTTTAGTTTTTTTGAGGACCCTCCATACTGTTTTCCAGAGTGGCTGCACCAGCTTGCATTCCCATGGTCTTACATTTTTAAATGGTTGGAAAAAAGGGGTGCCTGGGTGGCTCAGTCAGTTAAGCCTGGGACACTTGATTTGGGCTTGCGTCATGACTTCCCAATTGGTGAGTTTGAGCCTGGCCTTGGGCTCATCATTGACAGCATGGAGCCTGCTTGGGATTCTCTCTTCCTTTCTCTCTCTGTCCCTTCCCCGCTCTCATGCACTCTAAATAAATAAATAAACAAACAAAATGGTTGAGAAAAATCAAAAGAAGAATGCCCTTTTGTGACTTGTGAAGATGATAAGAATTCAAATTTCATCATTTGTACATAAAGTTTTATTGGCACACAGGCACCCTAATTCATTTAAGCGTTGACTATGGCTGTTTTTACACCATAATTGCGGGGTTGAGTAGCCTGAGTTGAGCAGTTGCAACAAAGAGCATATAGTCCATACTGCTGAAAATATTTACTGTCTGACCTCCTACAGACAAAGCTGGCTAACCCTTGTTAGTAAATGATGCTACTGAAGTAAAACTGCAGTCAGGAGGGAAGATGATAATTCTACCAGTGTCTATAAATGCGCTTGAAGAACTTGTGAATGCCCATTACTCAGAGCAAGTTCCGTTCACTTATTCATTTATTCAGTACACATTTATTAAGTACCTGCTTAATGTAGATAGTTCGTTCTCAGGTTCTATTAGATGGGAAACTCTGAAGGAATCTTATTATTACTGACTCCCCAGACCCTGATACCAAGTAGGTACTAAATAAATATTTGTGGATTAAATGAGCAAAAAGACAAAGTGAATTTTAAGATGAATAAGACATAGTTCTACCACAGGGGCTTCAAAATCCAATCAGAGGGAAAGATACATAAAGAAATGAATGCCGTGTGGGAGGAGAAGTGGTATAGCAGAAATGTGGACAAAATACAGCAGAAAAGTGGGAAGGAAATTTGCGATCTATTGATGAAGGGAGTGCACAAAGAGAGACACTTGCATTTTCTTACAAGTTGTGTAAATAGTTGAGGATGACTAGAATACTTCTAGAGAGTAGAGACTAGCCAAGGATAAAGGTGGGACAGGCGATCACACAGCCTTGCTGATGCTAAGGAGTCTCAACTTTAAGGCCCAAAGGGTCTTAAGCAGGGAGTAAACAATGTAACTTAATTATTAGAACATTTACTTTGGCTTGTGGGGCAAACGGGGAAGTCAGGACTGAAGACAGAAAGATGGACGGCACATCGCACAGGTCTGGTGTAAAGTAGGCCCTCAGTAAATGGTGTTAGCAGTAGTAGCTTGTTGTTATTACCATATTACCCACATGCCTACCGGTGGTCTTTGTCCCAGCAACCCTCTTTCCACCGGCAGCGGAATTCCAAAGCCCTCTCGAGGATTTCCGTGAATTCTTACAAGGATTATAATCTCATAGTCACTTCTGGCTTTAAACTCCTACTGCTACTGGAATAATTCCACTCACAGATACATGGATCTTCTATCGCTGGAGCATGCTACATCTCTTCTCTGACGCATCACTCCAGACATGAAAATCAGAAGCATGCCTTAATTTCTTGAAAAGCCTACTCTTAAAAAGTAAAAACATGCATAAACCCATCTCCTTCAAAAAAACTTAAATAAGATAAAAGCCCACTCTTAAAAGTCATTTCAAGAGCAATACAAAGCCATTTGCATTTCTACTAAATTTTACTGACATAAAAGGTAAAAGTAAAAAGATGATGGGGTTTATAGCATAGAAAGAAATCATTTCAAATGGAACATTGTATACCCTTGTTTCTAAAACTCCACTAGCCACGCCATCATTGCAGCCTTTGTCAAAGATGAAGTCAGACACTAGTTAAGAGGTGAAGATAGATTATTTTTCCCCTAGTAGTAAACTACTGCAATAAGGAAGAGGGTCCAGTGTGACCTGAAATCAACTTGTGGAAACAGAAGGCAGGAGACTTTTGAAAGACTGGGGTTTGCTAAGGGAAGGCACGGAGTGCTAAGTGCTAAGCCATGTGACTAAGCCATCTGGGCTTGTTAATTGGAGCCTACCCAGAGAAGAAACAAACTTCTATCTTGGTGCAAGTTAAAGCAAGACACCCACCAAAGATAAGCCTTTATTTTCCCCACTCAGGAACTGGGATTGAGAGGGACAGTTATCTCCCTGAATGTTTGCATTTCAAAAAGACAGCTCTCTGGTCTTCAGAGAAACATTTTTTGGGTGGTAGGTTTGCATCTTAAAGGCAGAGAAAGTATTTATAATCACAAACTTTCCAAAGTAACTGCTCCAAGAGGGGGCTTTTATGAGGGGATCTGTCTGCCTATCACCAGCTTTGGGGCTGGAACAAACAAAATTCTCCTGACAGCCTTGAGCTATCCCCGCCCCCCCACCCCCAGAAGGCACTCTAAGGGGTCCTGGGGTCATTCTAGGTGGTATGGCCTTGAGCTCTTGGAAACCATGCTAGTGTTCAAGTCTCTAAGTGTATGTATGTGGGGGTGGGGAATGAAATCATTTCTGCACAGAGTAAGCAGTTTCCATCGGCCAAGGTTGAAGCTTAGCTGAGAATAGTGCTCAGGAGAACTTGCCTAGAGTTTGGTCAAGAAGAGGGTCTTAGAGGGAAGAGTATCCAATGGAATAAAGACAGTCTCTTCAGCAAATGGTGTTGGCAAAACTGGACAGCGACATGCAGAAAACCAAATTTGGACCACTTTCTTACACCATACACAAAAATAAAATGGATTACATCAAAATGGATGAAAGACCTAAATGTATGACAGGATGCCATCAAAATTCTAGAGGAGAAAGCAGGCAAAAACCTCTTTGACCCCCGCCGCAGCAACTTCTTACTTGACCTGTCTCCAGAGACAAGGGAAACAAAAGCAAACATGAACTATTAGGACCTCATCAAGATAAAAACCTTCTGCACAGAGAAGGAAACAATCAGCAAAACTAAAAGGCAACCGACGGAATGGGAGAAGATATTTACAAATGACATATCAGCTAAAGGGTTAGTATCCAAAATCTGTAAAGAGCTTCTCAAACTCGACACCCCAAAAACAAATAATCCAGTGAAGAAATGGTCAAAGACATGAATAGACACTTCTCCAAAGAAGACATCCAGATGGCCAATAGACACATGAAAAGATGCTCAATATCACTCATCATCAGGGAAGTGCAAATCAAAACCACAGGGAGATATCACCTCACACCTGTCAGAATAGCTAAAATGAACAACTCAGGCAACAACAGATGTTGGCAAGGATACGGAGAAAGAGGATCTCTTTTACACTGCTGGTGGGAATGCAAACTGGTGCAGCCACCCTGGAAAACAGTATGGAGGGTCCTCAAAAAGTTAAAAATAGAACTACCTCACAACCCAGCAACTGCACTACTAGGTATTTATCCAAAGGATACAGGAGTGCTGTTTCAAAGGGGTACATGCACCCCAATGTTTATAGCAGTGCTATTGACAATAGCCAAAGTATGGAAAGAGCCCAACTGTCCATCGATGGATGAATGGATAAAGAATATGTGGTATATATATATATTTGTGTGTGTGTGTGTGTATGTCTATATGTATGTATGTATACGTATACATATATATGTATATGTATGTGTGTATGTATGTATTTGTGTATATATGTATATATACAATTTGTACATATATATACAATATAAATACTATATATGTGTATATATGTATGTGTATATATATATATATGTATGTATACACACACACAATGGAGTATTATTTGGCAATCAAAAAGAATGAAATCTTGCCACTTGCAACTATGTGGATGGAACTAGAGGGTATTATCCTAAGTGAAATTAGTCAGAGAAAGAGAAATATCATATGACTTCATTCATATATGGAATTTAAGACATAAAATAGATGAACATAAGGGAAAGGAAGCAAAAATAATATAAAAACAGGGAAAGGGACAAAACATAAAAGACTCTTAAATATAGAGAACAAACTGAGGGTTGCTGGAGGGGTTGTGGGTGGGGGATGAGCTAAATGGGTAAGGAACATTAATGAAGACACTTGTTGGGATGAGCACTGGATGTTATACATAGGGGACAAATCACTGGAATCTGCTCCTGAAATCATTTTTGCACTATGCTAACTAACTTGGATATATATTTAAAAATAAAAATAAATAAATAAATAAATAAATAAATAAATAAATAAATAAGAACTTTGTTTCTTCCTAAATTTTGGTAACTCTTCAAAGTAATGCTGCTTTTTTGGGGGGGTATTGTGATTATCTATGAAATAAAATAATTTAAATAAATATTTCAAAGAAAAAGAAAAAGAGAGAATTGGGGTGCCTGGGTGGCTCAGTCAATTAAGTGACTGACCCTTGATTTTGGTTCAGGTGATGATTTCACAGTTTGTGGGTCAAGTCCTGTGTCTCTCTCCCTCTCTCTCTGTCCCTCTCCCACCTTTAAAAAATAAAAAAAAAGAAGAGAGACTTGATCACCTTTGCCCTGGCCTTCTCTTAGTCCCCAGCCTCAGAACCTTTTGCTGACTCCTCTCTACATTCTTTGCCTCCAAGATTGTCCCCAAGGAATGCTAAATTCTTCTCTATTATTTAGATGAACTCAGGCTTCCAAACTCCTCTCCCAAACTCCCAAACTTGGGTCTAAGAGCATCTTTCCTTGTCTAACTAACCCCATCAATATTGGACAACAAAAAGGCATGAACAAGACCCAACTTCCCTTCAGAGCTGTTGCAATTTTTAATGGCTTGTATTTAATAATGAAGAACGGCAAACAATATTTTAAAGCAAAAAAAAAAAATAATGACAAAAATGAGCATCTCTGTATTCACCACTTTCTTTCAAAAAGAAGAAGAAGAAGAAGAAGAAGAAGATGATAACCCCTTTGCTGTCTCTTCCTCTCAGCCCCTCGCCCCCACCACCCCAGCATAATCACTAGGCTGAATTTCACATTACTTATTCCCTAGCTTTTCTTTATAGTTTACCACATAGATTATTTTTTGAACTTTGTATAAATGGAATCATGCTGTATATATTGTTCTATGGTTTGGTTTTATTCACCCAACATACGCCTGAGGCTACTTCATGCGTGTAGGGGTGTAATTCTGTTTTTCCATTGTTATCACATTTTATGGTATGAACATTTCAGAATATATTTGTCCTTTGTACTGTTGAAGGTCACCTAAGTTCGTCCTCATTTTTACTATAACAACAAGGCTATTAGTAAATATTCTAGGGTTTGTGCACCACAAAGTATCTGTCAGAACTATTCAACTCCTTCTTTGTAACAAAGTAGCTATTTTTTCAACTTTATTGGTTAATACTAATTTGCTTTCTAAAGTAATTGTAACAGTCTATATGCCCATCAGCAGCAGATAACAAGTCCAATTGCTTTTAATCCTTGATATCATCTACCTTATTAATTTTTTGCCGATCTGATAACTATAAAAAAGTATATCTTCCTGATTTCAAACTATATTACAAAGCTATAGTAATGAAAACAATATGGTATTAGCATAAAAATAGATATGTAGATCAATGGAACAAAATAGAGGTTGGAAATAAACCCATGCATATATGGCTAATTAATTTATGACAAAGGAGCCAAGGATATACAATGGGGAAAGTATATCTCTTCAATAAACAGTGTTGGGAAAATGGAACAGCACATACAGAAGAATCAAAGTAGACCCATAACTTACACCATATACAAAAATCAACTCAAAATGGATTAAACTTAAACACACAACCCCGAACCATAAATACCTAGGGAAAAAAATAGAGGAAAAGCTCTCTGACATTGGTCTTGGCAGTGATTTTTTGGAGATGACACCAGAAGCACAGGCAGAAAAAGCAAAAATAAACAAGGAGGACTGCATCAAACTAAAAAGATTGTACACACTAAAGGAAACAATCAGCAAGATGAAAAGGCAACCTACAGAATAGGAGAAAATATTTGCAAATTATATACCCAATATAAAGGTTAATATGCAAAATCTGTGAGGAATTCATACAACTCAATAGCAAAAATGAGCAAGAAACAAAAAAACCTATTATCAAATGGGCAAAGGACCTTAATAAACGTTTTTCCAAAGAAGACATACAAATAGCCATCAGGTATATGAAACGGTGCTCAATATCACGAATCAGGGAAATGCAGATCAAAATGTCAATGAGACATCACCTCATATCTAATACGTTGGCTGTTTTCAAAACATCAAAAGATAAGTGCTGACGAGGATGTGGAGAAATGGAAACCCTTGTGCACTGCTTTTGGGAATGCAAATTGGTATAGCTATAATGGAAAACAGTATATGTATGTGCTTCAGAAAATTAAAAATAGAACTACCTTATGATCCAACAGTCTCACTTCTACCCACAGGAAATGAAATCACTATCTTGAAGAGCTATATCTGCTCTCTTGCACCCATTGCAGCAGTATTAGACAATAGCTGAGATATGTGAACAGTGTTAAGTGTCTGTCAATGGATGAATGGATAAAAAAACTGTGATATATAAATATATATGCAATGGAATATATTTCAGCTTTAAAAAAAAAAAAGAAGGAAATCCTGCACTGTAACAATAAGGGTGAACCTGGAGAACGTTATGCTAATTTAAATAAGCCAGATACAGAAAGACAAGTATTGCATAATCTCACTTATATGTGGAACTTGAAAATATCTAATTTATAGAGACAGAGAGTAGAATGTGGTTACCAGTAGCTAAGGGGTGTGGGAAAAGAGGGGATGTTGGTCAAGGGTACAAACTTTCAGTTAGACGAATAGACTCTGGAGACCTAATATACAGCATTGTGACTAAAGATAATAATAATGTAATACATACTTGAAATCTGCTAAGAGAGTAGGTCTTAACCATTCTCACCACACACATAAAATGGTAACTATGTGAGGTGATGGATATGTTAATTAACTTGATTGTGGTGATCATTTCACAACGTATGCATATATCAAAACATCACGTTGTACACCTTAAATATGTACAGTTTTTATTTGTCAGTAATTCCTCATAAATCTGGAGGGAAAGAAAGAAGCAAGACACAAAAAAATATGTTATGTGATTTCATCTCCATGAAGTTTAAGATATACGAAACTAATCTATGTCAATAGAAAGCAGGAAAGTGGGTGTTTGCGGGTAAGGAGAGGGGATTTGTAAAAAGGAGTATAAGGAAACATTCTGGGGTGATGGAGATGTTCTATATCTTGGTTGGGATCATGGTTACATGGGTTTACGCATTCATCAAAACTCATTGAATAGCATTCTTCCCATATGTGCAATGTATGTAAAAAAAAAAGTTTCTAAAAGTCCTCACTCTATCATTTTCTTATTGCTAGTAATATTGATATTGTATTTTTGAAATGTCCCACTTGTCTTTCTGGACCTTAAAGTCCAGTGGGGGCTATAGAGCAGCAAACAGACAACTATCATACTATGTAGAAAGTGTGATGATGGGGCGCCTGGGTGGCGCAGTCGGTTAAGCGTCCGACTTCAGCCAGGTCACGATCTCGCGGTCCGCGAGTTCGAGCCCCGCGTCGGGCTCTGGGCTGATGGCTCAGAGCCTGGAGCCTGTTTCCGATTCTGTGTCTCCCTCTCTCTCTGCCCCTCCCCCGTTCATGCTCTGTCTCTCTCTGTCCCAAAAATAAAAAAAAAAAAAAAAAAAAAAAAGTGTGATGATAGCCAAAGTCAAGGGCACCTTGGAGGTGCATAGGAAAGCCACTAACTCAGGTTTGGGAGAGTCAGGGAAGATTCCTGAGAGAACATACAGTCTAAGCTAGAAGCTGAAGGATGAGCAGAAGTTGTTCAGGCAAACGGAGGAGAAGAGGGAGAGAAGTGTTCCTGGAAGATGGAACATGAGAGGAGAAAGAAAGATGTCCTGTTCATTTTATCCTAACATCAAGAGTTTGATGTGTTTTAACTTGGGAAGTGAAATAATTATTTTTAGAAAGTTTATTCTGATGGCAAGATTGGAGACAAAGAGACCAGTTGGCAGGTCAGGCGCTGCTGGCTAGAGAGGCTGGTGTCCTGAATGAGGCCTCATGGAGATACAGGTGGACAGGTTTGAGAAATACTTAAAAAGTATAACCTGGGGTGCCTGGCTGTCTCAGTTGGTGGAGTATACAACTCTTGATATCAGAGTGAGATCTGTGAGTTCAAGCCCCATGTTGGGTATAGAGATTACTTAAAAAAAAAAAAGTAGAACTCAAGGGACTTGGTGGCTGATTGGTTTATGGGTGATGAAGCAGAGGAGGGAGGAAAGGATGCTGCCTAGTTTTCTAGCTTGGTCAGTGGATGAAAAGGTAATGAATTCGGGTGGTGAACAAGAGAAGAGGAACAGATTTGAAAGGGATAATGGTGAGTTCACGTGCGGGCATATTGAGTTGGTTTTAAAGCAGAGAGGAATAAGAAATACGGATTTTGGAGTCATCAGCATAGAGTTGTTCACTGAAGTATCAGGACTTTATGAGGTAGCCAGGTGAAGGAGATATGGTTAGCAAGTTGGTGCTGGCTGTGGCAGGAGACCTTGATATCTTAACACGTGGACTTTTCATAAAGGTTCTTGAGGGCAGTTGGCTTCCCCAAGAGCTAGTGACCCAAGAGAAAGCAAGATGGAAATAGCAGTATCTTTTATGACCTGGTTTTGGAAGCTATAACCTGTCCTTTCTACAATATCCTTTTAGTGTTATGGGTCAGTCCTCTTCAGTGTGGGAGGCAAGTATATAAGTTATGAACACCCAGAAGCAAAAATCACTGGGGGGCTATCCACAATCCGAATGGTTGCTTTCATCTGTTTTCCTCCATTGACACTAACAGAATAGGCCAGTTGGCTTTTAGATTGTCCCACATTCTGGATTTGTCTGATTGTCCTCATGGTGTAATTTGGCTTAGTTCCCTCTCTGTATTTCCTTAAGCCAGAAATTAGATCTAGGTTTGATTAAATTTAGCTTAACCTTTTTGGCAAGCATGCTTCATAGGTGACACTGTATATGTCATATTGCATTATAACAATAACAAAACTTCAAAGTAGCCCACTATTAATGATGCTAAGTGTGATACTTGGTTAAAGTGGTAACCTCTGAATGATCCATTGTAAAAGGTAAGTTCTATCCTTTGTATTATTAGCTAGTAACCTGTAGGGTAACACTTTGGGACCGCACAAATATCTGTTCCCTAAAACTCTTATCTGATGTTTTTAACATTTTATATCCCTATTCCCTCCACTTTACTACCCATAGATAACCATTTGTTTTCTGTTTATCTATCTAGTGGTTAAGCAGATACAGTCATCATTATTTGCACATTTCATATTTGTGAATTTACCTAATTGATAAAATTTATTTGTAACTCCTAAATCATACTGGGGGCTTTCACAGTCATTCGAAGACATGCACAGAGCAGTGCAAAATTTTCATTGCCCATCACACACGTTTGTGGCTGAGACTGAACAAGACGACACTTTGGTTTCTTTTTTCATCTCTCACATATAAACAGGTGTCTTTTTCGAGGTATATTTAGCGCTACATTTTCTGCATTTTTGTGATTTTTGTTGGTGATTTTGCTGTTTAAAATGGACTCCAAGCATAGTGCTAAAGTGCTTTCTGGTGTTTCAAGGCACAACATGGCGCCTGAGCGGCTAATACATGTGTTAGATAAGTTTCCTTCAGGCATGAATAATAGTGCTGTTGGTCTTGAGTTCAATGTCAATACATCAATAATATGTATTAAAAGTGTCTTGAAATGGAAGCATCCATCAAACAAGGTTATGTATCTAACCATTGATGAAAATATGACCAGAGGCTTTATATTCCCTCTGGTAGCAATGATTAACTATTTGCTAATTCAGTGTTGGTGGTGACTTTATGCAACATAACTACCTCAAATAATGAGAATCAGGCTGTATGTTTATCTATTTTTATTTCCTCTCCCTTCTTACATAAGAGCTCAATTTTTCTTTGCAATTTTTTTTGCCTTCAGAATATATTTTATTGAAAATATACAGGAAACTGTGCTTAATAACCAGTGTTCTCCAAGATGTTATACTTCCAATTTAATGCACAGTTAAGTGTATTGATTTGGGTGTGCTTTCAATTTTAAGTTTACGTGTTTCCTTTATATTTTTTTAAATATGTAAGACATATAAATGGGTCTACAGTTGAAAGTCTTACCAAAAAGAAAGTCTCATTCTATCCTTATACCCTCCTGTCCTTTACAGTTAACCATTTTTTTCAGTGTCTAGTGTAACATTCAAGAGTTTTAAAATACAAACCCAAGTAAATACATATACATGTATATATTCTTATTTTCTCTCCTTTTACCATACTTAAATTTTTTTTAATGTTTATTTTTGAGAGAGACACACACACAGAGTGTGAACAGGGGAGAATCAGAGAGAGAGAAACACAGAATCTGAAACAGGCTCCAGGCTCTGAGCTGTCAGCACAGAGCTCCACGTGAGGCTCAAGCTCACAAACTGTGAGATCATGACCTGAACCAAAGTGGGCCACTTAACCGACTGAGCCACCCGGGCGCCCCTCCTTTACCATACCTTTAAAGAAGTAAATCATGTACGTTGGAAGTCACTGTATATCAGTACTCAGAAATTGTTCTCGTGTTTTATAAGGCTGCGTGTTCACTTATAAGCACTCTATGGTTTTGTTCAACTCACTGAAACAAGTGTTTTTTTTTTTAATTTTTTTTTTAACGTTTATTTATTTTTGAGACAGAGAGAGACAGAGCATGAACAGGGGAGGGGCAGAGAGAGGGAGACACAGAATCGGAAGCAGGCTCCAGGCTCCGAGCCATCAGCCCAGGGCCCGACGCGGGGCTCAAACTCACGGACCGTGAGATCGTGACCTGAGCTGAAGTCGGCCGCTTAACGACTGAGCCACCCAGGCGCCCCGAAACAAGTGTTTTTAAAGTGTGGCAAATTCGCTTGCTGGAATCAGACTAAGTTCATATCCTGGCATCATCACTTAGTGAAGGTTTCATCTTGAGGGAAGCATCTCCCATTTTTGCGTCTCAGTTTTCTCATCTGTAAAATGAGGGTGTTGAAAAAATAGCACACAGCTCATTCGGTTTAGGAGCAATACGACAGTTAATATACTTCATGCTTATGACATTGCATGGAACAAAGGAAGTTCTCTAATACAAAGCGGGGTGGGTGGCAATGGTGGTGATTTTTGTAGCAGCTTCGAGTGAATGATGGGGAAAACCCTATAATGTTTCCAGAACCCGTGTGAAGTAGAGAGCAGGAGTACACAGGGCTCCCGGGTCTGGGATGAGCCGGGTGGGAGTCCCGGAAGATGACAGCGATGAGGGCAGCGATGTGACGGTAGGTCAATACCGCGCGTGGGGGAGGGAAGCACGCTACCAACCAGACACCAGGAAAGGACGCCTTCTCCTTTCAGTCTCTGGGCAACAAAAGCGTGCGGGGTCGTCTCTTCTTTTAGCCTACAGGGTCACGGGCTGCGACGCGCCAGGCACCCGGGGGCGCCCAGCTCTCGGCTCGGGGGCTGGGGCCCAGGCTGGGCTTGCGGCACCCAAGCCTGGGCAGCGGCCGCGCGGGGGCGGGGCGATCCCGGGAAGGGGCGTGGCAGGGGCGGGCCAGCGGCCGTGGCGCCAAAACGCGAACATGGCGCCTGAGCGGCTGAGGAACCGGGCAGTAACCGCCTTCAAGCTGCGTGGCTTGCTGCTCCGGGGGTGAGTCTCCCTGGGGGCAGTTTACGGGAAGGACCAGGAGGGCCCGGGTCAGGCGACCGCGCCGGGCAGAGGGACGCGCCGCGCGCCGATCGTAGGCTTGGCCTTAAATTACAGAGACCCTTGAAAAAGTCTAGAGTGAAATCGATCTGGCAGGGTCTTACAGGCTTCGAGGACTTCGATTTCCCGACGTTCGCGTGGAATCGAAACGTTACTCCCGGGTGGGACATGGTCTCCTCCTGCAAAGTGCCACAATGAGCCGGAGAAGCGGCTGTGTCGCAGCAGCGGTTTTTTGGCATTGTGACTTGAGCGCCTCTCGGTATCCGTCTCCCTCCCCTCTCCACCACCCCCCCCCCCCCCCCCCCACGCGTCCCGCCTAGTCTCTGCCTCCGCTGAATGGGAATGATAGAGCGACTACACGTAGTTACCGAGTCATCATTGAGCAATCTGGGAAAGCCCACATGCGTGTCTGTAGTTATCAACCTACAGTTTTGAGAAAATTGTGAGCCCTCCCCTTTCTAAATTTTGGATTAGGCATTACTCCTGAGTGACAATTCCTAGAGAGTTAAGAAGTGGCTAAATTTGAAGCATGTTACTAGATCTTTTCCTAGGTCTTCCTCCTCCAACCCCCTTGAACATTTCCTTTGGAACTTCTCGGATAGTCAGGTTTCCTGGCCATAATCATGTTTTCTAGTCCCTACAGAATGCACTCTTGTTAAGATTTTCCTCACTAAATCTGTTTGTTGTTGTTGTTGTCTTTTAGAATACAATGTTTTTTACAGACATATTTAAATACCTGCTGGATAGAATGTACTTTTTTTGTACCAGGCTTTGATCGCTCTTGCTGTATGTGGAAAGTTTTTGGTTTTGGAATAATGAGTTTTATGAAACTTAAAAAAAATTTTTTTAATGTTTATTCATTTTTAAGAGAGACAGAGGAAGAGCAGGGGAGGGGCAGAGAGAGAAGGGGACAGAGGATCCGAAGAAGGCTCCACGCGGTATCAGAGAGCCCAGTGTGGGGCTTGAACTCACAAACCGTGGTGAGATCATGACCTGAGACGGAAGTCCAACGCTTAACCTACTGAACCACCCAGGCGCCCCTTATGAGACTTTTTCTTAAATTAATTAATTTTTTTTAAGTGGGCTCTGTATCCAACATGGAGGAACTTCAACTCAAGACCCAAGGATAAGAGTCACATGTGCTACTGACCGAGCCACCCAGACACCTCGACTTTTATGAGACTTTAACTTTGCTTTTGGATTAGTGGTGAACAAGGGCAAGGGTGGAGAGAAAATAATGAATTTTGTTCAGTTCGTCTCTGACATTTTGAAAATATGAGCAATTGATCAATAAACTGTTCTCTTTTCCCTTAGAATTTGACCCCTTAGAATTTATTCCCTTAGAATATTAAGCTGCCATTCATTAATGAATTTAGTCGGAAATACACTGAAATGTATCTATACAGGATCTGGGCCAGAGCTGTATAGCTTTACAGGCTTTAGTCTATCATGTCTATCATAAGATCACTGTGCTGGAGCAAGGAGTACAAGAGAGAGTAAGACACTGCGGAAATTGGGGGATAGATAGTGTATTAGTTATTTATTGCCGTGTAACAAATTACCCCAAAACTTAGAGGTTTAAAACAGCACACACTGGGGCGCCTGGGTGGCTCAGTCGGTTAAGCGTCTGACTTCAGCTCAGGTCACGATCTCGCAGTCCGTGAGTTCAAGCCCTGCGTCAGGCTCTGGGCTGATGGCTCAGAGCCTGGAGCCTGCTTCCGATTCTGTGTCTCCCTCTCTCTCTGCCCCTCCCCCGTTCATGCTCTGTCTCTCTCTGTCTCAAAAATAAACAAACATTAAAAAAAAAATTAAAAAAAAAATAAAACAGCACACACTTACTAACTCACGTTTTCTGTGGGTCAGGAATTCAGGTAGGCGTAGCTGGGTCCTCAGCTTCAGAGCCTCTCAGTCTCTCATCTCAAAGGTCATTTGGGTGAGATTTGCTTCCAAGCTCATTCGGTGGTTGGCAAGATTCAGTTCCTCCAGAACTATTAGACTTGGGGCCTCAGTCCTTGCTGCCTGTTGGCCGAAGGCTACCCTCAGTTCTTTGCCATGTGGTCCTCTCCAGTATAGCAGCTTTCATCAAAGCCAGCAAGAGAGAGTTTTGTGACGTCTTGTTGCTTTAAAATTTTTTCTTTTAAAACTGCAATACAGTAAAATGTTCCATTACTTTTACCATATTCTGTTGTTAGAAGCAAGTTACGAGGTCCAGCCCATACTCAAGGGGAAGGGTTGCACATGGATGTGAATACCAGGAGGCCTGGATTATTAGGGGTTGTCTTAGAAGTCTTTCTACCATGGATATTAAATAATTCAGTTATTTAATTTCAACTTTAAAAAGATCCCAGGAAAGTAGCGCTCTGATAATGTACAACAAGGTAACTACTCTAGAGTTAAAGAAGTCCCTCATTAAGAAGTGGTTTGAGCTGACTGTTCAAGATGACTTCACTAGATGAAGAAAAGAGTGGGGAGAAATGACCATTTAAAGTCTCTGAGGCAGGACAGCACTGAGGGAGCCTAACAAGATTTGGCAGGGGCCAGGTCCTCTATAGGTCTATAGGCTTTGAGCTATCCTAAGAGCTGTCCCAATTCACCCAAAATGTGTGTGACTTTAGGGACTTAGTCATTAAATATCTAATGGATCACCTTCAAATTTGTTTGGCATTCTGCCAAAGGATGGCATGGTTCCAGTTTTCAAGGACCAATTTATCTATGATAAATTGGAGAGGTAATACCCACACATGAAACAATCAATAAGCAACCCAAGATAAAAACAATTACTGGGGTGACTATAACAATAACATTGATGTGAAGTGTGAAGTTGTGTGCTACAAACACAGAATGGCATGCAATTAGCTAATTGTTTAGACAGTGTTCATTCTGAGCCCTCTTGGCATTTAAATCAGGGATTCATGCAGAATTTTTCTTTTTAAAGTTCAGCTTTATTGAGTTCTTTTGGAGTCATGGGGGGATTCATGTGATTTCAATATGAACATTGCTTCTATGACTAGTCATATATCATAATTTTTTCTAGTCTAATTTTTAAATTTTAAAATGGAAAACAATGATGAAATTACTAGAATTTAAGCAAATGCATTATCAAGTTAATAAATATATGCTTAAGTGTCTGCTGTGTTCAGGACGTTGAAGCAAATGAAGTCTTCCTTAAATCTAAGGAGATAGGGGCGCCTGGGTGGCGCAGTCGGTTAAGCGTCCGACCTCAGCCAGGTCACGATCTCGCGGTCCGGGAGTTCGAGCCCCGCGTCGGGCTCTGGGCTGATGGCTCAGAGCCTGGAGCCTGTTTCCGATTCTGTGTCTCCCTCTCTCTCTGCCCCTCCCCCGTTCATGCTCTGTCTCTCTCTGTCCCAAAAATAAATAAACGTTGAAAAAAAAAATTTAAAAAAAAAATCTAAGGAGATAAAAAAAATGTAAGGTGATAAATAGTACAAAGCTAATGGGATGTATCAGACCTGAGATGTATAGGAATTTTAACAATTCAGAAGGAAGGGGAGATTGCAGCAGAGAGAGCTGGCCTAGGAAGCCGCCTTTTTTTTTTTTTTTTTTTTTTAAGTTTATTTATTTTTGAGAGAGAGAGAAAGAGAGTAGGGGAGGAACAGAAAGACAGGGAGAGAGAGAATCCCAAGCAGGCTCCGTGCTGTCAGCACAGAGCCTGATCTGGGGGTCAGTTTCACAAACTGTGAGATCATGACCTGAGCCAGAATCAAGAGCTGGACCCTTAACCAACTGAGCCACTCAGGCACCCCAAGCCTAGGAAGCATTCTTAAAAGAAGGATGTGATTTGGGGCTTTAAGAATGGTTTTGTTGGCAGGGGATAGAAGGAAGAATTTGTTCAGAAAGGGCAGGAGAGATGAGCACCGCTTGCAGAGAGGAGTGAGTAGATCTTAATTTCAGTGCTAGATTGATAAGTGCCAGTTTTTGGCATCAAACTTGTAGCCTCAATTACCAATGACATGCCTCATCTTTTCTTTCCTTCTCAGTGAAGCTGTTAAGTACCTCACAGAAGCTCTTACACCTGTCAGTGAAATAGAACTTGAAGATGTGCTGGAAAAGATCATTGATGCAGTTGAAAAGCAACCCTGTAAGTAGCATTTTCCGATAGCTCTTAAATCATTTCTTTTTTTTTTTTTTTTAATTTTTTTTCAACGTTTTTTTATTTAATTTTGGGACAGAGAGAGACAGAGCATGAATGGGGGAGGGGCAGAGAGAGAGGGAGACACAGAATCGGAAACAGGCTCCAGGCTCCGAGCCATCAGCCCAGAGCCTGACGCGGGGCTCGAACTCACGGACCGCGAGATTGTGACCTGGCTGAAGTCGGACGCTTAACCGACTGCGCCACCCAGGCGCCCCTCTTAAATCATTTCTAGAGTTCTATGTCCTCAGTTAGATTTATGGATTTAAGTGGAAGCTGAAGATTCCCTATTAAAATTTTCCTGCGTTATGAGACACATGCATGGTAGGTAGCACTTTTTCCCAAGGGGTAACCTCTAGTTCTGTTGGAACTCAGGACATTTCCCCCCCAGGCTGTTAAAATTCTTCCCACTCACGGAGCTGTGTCACTGCCAGCTTTCCAGCACTTGACTCCTGATTTTGATCTAGTCTTTATGGTCACTTTTGTCTCTCTGTGTGCTTTCTACTTTGTCTTACTTAGATTCAGTACTCCTAAAAGTTTGGGGGAAACAAAGAGTTGAAGCTGAAGTCGGACGCTTAACCAACTGAGCCACCCAGGCACCCATTCCCCCTTTTAAGATACGAGCATATAAACAACAATCTATCCATAAGGACATCTAATCTAATGAAATAATGCTTGTAAAGTCCTGAGCATAGTGTCACGTTTTACTAAGGGCTTAATAAGTAGTTGCTGTTGGGGCGCCTGGGTGGCGCAGTCGGTTAAGCGTCCGACTTCAGCCAGGTCACGATCTCGCGGTCCGTGAGTTCGAGCCCCGCGTCGGGCTCTGGGCTGATGGCTCAGAGCCTGGAGCCTGTTTCCGATTCTGTGTCTCCCTCTCTCTCTGCCCCTCCCCCGTTCATGCTCTGTCTCTCTCTGTCCCGAAAATAAATAAACGTTGAAAAAAAAAAAAAATTTTAAAAATAAGTAGTTGCTGTTATAATTGTTACTATCATGCCTATGGAAACATAGCAATTGTGATAGAAAGTTATACTAATGTAACCTTCTTAATCCTAGGAGTTTACAGAAGTGTTTGCATAACTGAATTAGTTATTAAACAGTATTTAGAAAAGTAAGGCATTTGACTTGTATTATGATACCACAAGTGTCTTTGGGTGTAGAAGATTAAGGTTTTTGAGATACGGCTTTTGTTATTGTTCTGACCTAACCCTTTTTTTTGTCATAAGAACTAGGTAATGAGAATCTCAGGGTTGGTGTTTGCAGATTATTTTTAAGAAAAAAGCTAACTGTGGAAATAAGTAATTTTTTTGTCTGTTTCTAAAATTTGACTTTAAATTCTCTTTTCAGTGTCATCAAACATGATTGAACGATCTGTAGTGGAAGCAGCAGTCCAGGAATGCAGTCAGTCTGTAGATGAAACTATGTATGTGGATAAAATGAACTCTTCCCCCCTGCTGGAGATGCTATGAATCTTGTTTTAAATTATTTTCTTGAGGAAATAATTAGTGGTCAGCATTTGTACAGTGGTTATTTCTTGGTATTTCTTTTTAACTGATAGTTTGCATTATAAACCTCATTAAATGACTCATCTTTACTATTTTTTCCCTAAGATTTGAGATTAGAGTCTTGTTTATGCCATTACCAACTTTTGCCACTACCCATCTGATCTGACTTTATATTCTACATGCTACTCCTGGATTGAATTGAATATTTAGACATATACTTTGCTTTTGCTCTTAGGAAAGTGCTGCATCCAGAAGAGTTCAGCGACTTATGTTGGGTCACATGGTGAATAGCAAAGAGGGTGGAACCTTAGTTTTTTTATTCTTGCCACTAAGTCATGCTATTAGAGCTGATAAATTCATATGGCAGTAATTTTTCTGGGTTTTATTTCCAAGCGTCCATCTTTCCTTTCCTCTTTTGATGTTTATTGAGAGAGAAGGAGAGTGAGAGTGGGGGAGGGGAAGAGAGATGGGGACAGAGTTCCTGAAGTGGGCTCTGTGCTGACAGTAGAGAGTCCAATGAGGGGCTCGAACTCACGAACTTCAAGATCACAACCAGAGCCAAAGTCAGTCGCTTAACTGACTGAACCACGAACGAGCCCGTGCCCTCCCTTTCCTCTTTTGAATATGACTTCTTTCTAGATTCACAGGGTTTAACTGGGAGGAAAACAACTGGGGAAATGGACAGAGTAATAACTTTAACAGTTTTTTCCTCTTTGGGGCAATGGAGATCATTGAAAGGAGTCGTTACCGTAGTAGAGCTGCTAAGAACAAAGAAACTGAAGAATTTTAATTTTAACTTTGCAAACTCATTATTTAAGATACCAGGGTACAGCCATCAACAGAAATCCAAAATGACTGTATGCAAGTGTAAGGATTATAATCATAAAATAAGCACTGAGTTAACGGTTGTTTCTGTCTAGCCCTTTATATGCCACAGTTAGCCAATGTGGAGGTCCAGTGGGACTAAAAGGTAAACAGTCTTTGCAATTTCAGTTGTCAGAAAGTTACTAATTATCACAGAAGAGAGGCTTTCGTCTTTATAGATGAAGAGGTGGCGTGACAAGTCCAGTAACCTGTCAAGATCGATCTGCTAGAAAATAGCAGCACTGTACCTGGAATCTAGGTTTTCTTCACGGCCACCCGTTCTAGGCTGCTCTACGCTAGGTACTGCCACCAATGCAGCAAGAACGTTTTTGACCATATTCAATCTGGTAGATTAACATAAAATTTTAGGGAAGGTTTTTTTAGGTTGGACTGTTTCTACAATAGTGCTGTCAGTTTTTTTGAAACCTCTTTCAACTGTGGTTATGTTATTAACACTGAAAGGAAGTTATTTTGTTGAATTTCCTTCTCTAACACTGTGTCAACAATATGCCAGTATTTGGGGGGGGGGGTCTTTTTCTACGTTATACCTGGCTCCTGGGACACTTTTGCATAACATTGCATAATTTTGGATTAGAAAATTGTTGGAAATGATATTCTTTAATATTATAGCTCATAAAAGTAGTACCCATGGGGAGAGACTTCTTTTAAGACATAACTATTTTATACGTACATGTTCTTTTTCAACAGATGACATTCTTAATTACAAGTTAACTTGATTAGCCATTTACAACAACGTGGATGGAACTGGAGGGTATTATGCTAAGTGAAATTAGTCAAAGAAAGACAAATATATGACTTCATTTATATGTGAGATTTAAGACATAAAATAGATGAACATGAGGGAAGGGAAGCAAAAATAATGTAAAAACAGGGAGGGGGACAAAACATAAGAGACGCTTAAATATAGAGAACAAACTGAGGGTTGCTGGAGGGGCTGTAGGTGGGGGGTGGGCTAAATGGGTAAGGGGCACTAAGGAAGACACTTGTTGGGATGAGCACTGGGTGTTATACATAGGGGATGAATCACTGGATTCTACTCCTGAAATCATTATTTTACCATATGCTAACTAACTTGCATGTAAATTAAAAAATAAATAAAAATGTTTTGAAAAAGAACGAAAGCAAAAGAAAGAGATTTGGAAATCAAAGAAAACTAAAAAAAAAAAAGAAAGAAAGAAAAAGAAGTTAACTTGATTAGGGGCGCCTGGATAGGTCAGTTGGTTCAGCATTCTGACTCTAGATTTTGGCTCAGGTCATGGTCCTGGGGTTGTGGAATTGAGCCCGAGTGGGGCTCTGCACTAAGCTTGGAGCCTGCTTAAGATTCATATTCTCTTTTTTTCTCTCTCTCTCTCTCACTCACTGTCCCCCTCTCCCCCACTCTGCCTCTGTATCCCTCCCCCACTTGTGTGTGCTCTTGTGCTCTCTCTCAAAATTAAAAAAAAAGTTAGCTTGATTTTTTTTTTGAGAGTATTGGCAAGGCTTTCTTGTCTCTGAAAGGGAAATTTTACCCCCATATTATGACACTATAAGAAATTGTGGGGGTGCCTGGGTGTCTCAGTTGGTTGAGCATCCAGCTCTTGGTGCCAGCTCAGGTCATGATCTCATAGTTCGTGGGATCGAGCCCCATGTCGGGCTCTGCACTGACACTGTGGAGCCTGCTTGGGATTCTCTCTCTCCCTCTCTCTCTCTGCTCCTCTCTCACTCGCTTTCTCTCTCAAACTTAATAAATAAACTTAAAAAAAAAAAAGAAATTGTGTATATGACCTGTGGAAAGTATATTTAATTTATATGCCATAAGATTGTAATACAAGTTTTTGTGCTCACCTAGAATTCGTATGTGTTAGTAAATCAGATCTGTGTTTTTGTGGGATGTTTTTCAGGGAACATATTTTCAATATCATAGGAGCATTTGATATTCCACGCTTTGTATACAGTTCAGAAAGAAAAAAATTTCTTCCGTAAGTATATTGATTTTAAGCTAATTTTTCAGATGGACATTTCTTTCAGAAGGCATACAGCCCATGATTCATTTTTGGCCTACCTTTGTGTACTGTGATAGTTATAAATAAGCATTCCTTTTTTTTTCTAGTCTATTAATGACCAACCACCCTGCACCAAATTTATTTGGAACAGCAAGAGATAAAGCAGAGCTGTTTCGTGAACGATATACTATTTTGCACCAGGTAAGCTGAGGGTAGAAAATGAGACTGTTTAAGATTAGGTAACACTCAGAGTTAATTTAAAGGATGGAATTTTGTGGTCCAAAGCTTGTTCAATAGACTATTATTGGCCTGTGTTTGAGACCAGATGGAGGATACAATTAACAATTAACAACTGTGATGATAAAAATAGCTAACATTTCTTACCGGTTTTTAACATGCTGAGCACTGTGTCCAGTATGTTACACACCTTACTTACCTCATTTAATCATCACAACATCAGTGTAGGTATAAAAGCTATTATCCTCATTTTACAGATGAGGAAACTGATACCTAGATAAATTTAGGAAATTTACCAAAGATCACATATAGTAAGTACAGACAGGATTTGAACCCAGTTCGTCTGACTCTGGAGTCCGGCCTTTACCTAATACACTATGCTAGCTTTGTGCAGTTTACAGTCTATGAAGTTAAAGACATTTGCACAAACAAGATATAAAGTAGAGTTTTATGTGCTGTGAAAGAGACATAAACAGAATGTATTCATTGGGAAAATCAGGGCCTTGGTTGCTTTGATCTTGTGAAATGGGGAAAAGGTAGTGGTAACAGTGTGAACAAAGACACAGCAAAGGGAAAGAGTGAACCCTGCAGGAAATGATAAGCAGTGGGTCCATTTTTGTGTGTAGAGGAAGGCTCGTGAAGAAGAGTAGCATGGGATTGGTTTGGAAAGGCAAGCGGGAGCCAGGTGGTCAGAGTGCTGTGGATGCCACTCTTGGCGTTTGGGACTCTGTTTTCTTGGTACAAGGAGCCTTGGAATACCAGAGAGACTCCATCACAGCTGGGTTTTTTGAGCCCTTCTCTACCAGCAGATTTGGGGATGGGTTAAAAATATGAGAGAAGGGGCGCCTGGGTGGCTCAGTCGGTTAAGCATCCGACTTCAGCTCGGGTCATGATCTCCCAGTTCGTGAGTTTGAGCCGTGTGTCAGGCTCTGTGCTGACAGCTCAGAACCTGGAGCCTGCTTCACATCCTGTGTTTCCTTCTCTCTCTCTGCCCCTCCCTTGCTCATGCTCTGTCTCTCTCTCA
The DNA here is from genome assembly GCF_028749965.1 of Puma concolor. Lineage (NCBI taxonomy): Eukaryota > Metazoa > Chordata > Mammalia > Carnivora > Felidae > Puma > Puma concolor. The sequence goes on from NC_141672.1 coordinate 51,031,065, forward strand.
AAAAGAAATAAACATTAAAAATGAAACAACAACAAAGAATGGAAGAGAAGCCTTAGAGGAGTCTGTTATTAGTCCTGCCATAAATGATAGCTGGGGGGAAGGAAGTGGCAACGGTTGTAGACAGGGGACCGCACTGGACCAGTGGAAGCCATCATTCATGGTGACAGAGTGGATGTGAAGGGGAAGGCAGAGAGTAAAGACTCAGAGATGATTAAGGTTTTGAGTCAGAGAGTAGGACAGTAGAATAACATGGTAACAAATAAGAAAAAGGGAATGTTTGGGGAAGATGATTCAGATGACACAGGTACTGTCTTAAACATTTTTGAATTAAGGTTGTCAGTGGGAAATCAGGTGAAAAGTACATATAGAGCTAAAGAAAGAGGTGTGGGAAGACAGATTTAGGGGGCATCTGCCCAGAGGAGTGGATGGAACTGCAGGGATGGGTGAGACCCTATGGGGCGGTGGGGAGAGAAGGGAAGAAAGGAGAATGTGGGGGCCAGGCCAGGGTGGTGGTATACGGGAGAAGGTTTTAAGGACAGGATGGTCAGTGCGAGTGTGCTCTGAAAAAGGATGAAGAGAGTGAACCCTGAGGATGCCTGTCCTCTCCTTCCATCACCTGCATAATGTTGCCAGATCAGTCTTCCTTGATGTGTAGCTCTGATATTGGTATGATTTTGCACAGTCTTTCAAGGAGGTTTACTGCCTATTGAATTGAATACAAACTATATATACTTAGTGTTTGAGATCTTCCATCGCACCTTTTTGGCCAAAATCTCTACTTTTCCTCTAATTGTACCATACTAGAGCCAAAAATGAAACATAACTATTGTTCATTTCTTCTCCTTCTTCTGTAACTTTGCTTTTATTCTTCACTCTCTGGGCTGCTCTTCCCTTCCCACTTTTCTCTGCTATTGAAACCCTCCTAACCTTCTCAAATTCCTCCTCTTTTCTGAAACTCTTCTTGATGAGTTGGATGCAATCTCCTTCTGCCTTAAAGCACTGACTATGTCAGTCTGTCTTGTGCATCATTTACTGGAGTTGGCCCTGCCTTGCCTTCGGGGTGCTTATCCCCGTTATGAGATGCTCCTTGTGTATTTCCCCTGCCACACTTGCTTGGCACAATGCTGTTCACAGAGAAGATGCCCAAGTAAATACCACATTTCTTTTTTCTTTCTTTTTAAAAATTAGATTTTAAAGCCTATCATATTATTTTGGGTGTGTCACGTAACCCTTCTGAGCCTCATTTTTTCTTATCTGTGAAATGAAAGCGTTGCATTTTCGTCCATTCACATTTTATCACAGTTATCTTCCTATAAGCAAATCTGATGTTATTTTTATCCTATTTCAATATCTTTGTTTTCTATTGTCTACCAGATAAATTTCCTGACTTAGCATGTAAAGTCGGTATCGTCAGGGCTCTTTTATTGGAGGTTACAGAAATTCAAACTGACTAAAACAGAAAGAGGCATTTATTGACTTGTGGAGAGGTCTGGAGGTCCACCAGTTTCAAGCATGGCTGGATCCAGGATATCCCACGTCTTGAGGCATCTACCTGTCTCCATCTTGGCAATTTTATAAAAATTGATTTTACTTTCAAACAGGTTCTCCCTACGAGATGACAGAGGCCCCTAGTAGCCTCAGCTGCACTTGGAGAAAGTTCCTCTCTTCTGGTAGTTCTAGCAAAGGTCTCTTAGTGGCTCTTAGCTTGAGCCTGGACCATTCACTGGCCAAGAGGTGGGGTACTTATTCACTAGGCCTATTTATAGAAGGGGGAAGAGACACCAGCCTTGCCTAAACCACATGGACCACAGTGGGGCAGGGGATATGGTTCCCCAAATAGAGGCTCCAGCTAATCTCTTGCCCTGTCTGACATTCTGCTTTGTGTACCTCAGATTCCAACTATACTACACTTTGCGTCACTTCCCAAACACTCCTTTACTCTTGTAAGTCTTTCTTGTGACACATCCCGTCCTCTGCCTGAAATGTCTTGTCTCAGCCTCATATGGTTTCTCACTAGCAAAGTCTTATTTATCACTTAGGATCTCGTTAAATGCCCCCTTTTGCCTGGGGTCCTTCGTAGTAGGGTGGCCCTCTACTTTCCTGTCTCACAAACCCCTGTGCTTTGAGGGTGACCCTTGGTTTGTTGTCTTCATACATACTTCATGACACTCAGTCCAGAGTGTGCTGCTGGCAGCTATACGATAGAGCTTTTTCTTTCTTTCTTTATTTTTTTATTTAAAAAAAAAATTTTTTTTTCAACGTTTATTTATTTTTGGGATAGAGAGAGACAGAGCATGAACGGGGGAGGGGCAGAGAGAGAGGGAGACACAGAATGGGAAACAGGCTCCAGGCTCTGAGCCATCAGCCCAGAGCCTGACGCGGGGCTCGAACTCACGGACCTGGCTGAAGTCGGACGCTTAACCGACTGCGCCACCCAGGCGCCCCGAGCTTTTTCTTTAAAAAAAGTTCTTTGAAATAATTTTTTTATTTTCCAAATTACACTTCTGGGTATTTGTATATTAAAACATGTGGGCTTTCAAATTTATTGAGAATAGGCAATATTAACATTCATTTAAGGACAAGATTTTGTCAGAGTACTGTTTTAATGAATTTTAGTTTAAAATGTCTGATTCAGTAATTCATGTGAATCTGTCTTTTTTATAGAGGACACACAGACATGAATTATTTACTCCTCCAGTGATAGGTTCTCATCCTGATGAAACCGGAAGCAAATTCCAGGTTAGTTATTTAGGAGGCGTAAGTGTACAAGTTAAATATTTATTGCTTAATTCTTACTTATTGAAATTTAAATGAGAATGGACCGCTGGTAACTGTTTAGCTAGCTAATTGACCTGTGCATTCTCACTGTTGAGAAAGACCATTGTCTGTGTCCTGGGCCCTGCAAATCTCTAATAGAAGCTACCACTTCCTTCTTTGGGACAGGCCCTGAGACACCTGGCTGGCTTGGTCAGTTAAGTGTTCGACTCTTGATCTCAGCTCAGGTCTTGATCTCAGGGTCATGAGTTCAGGCCCTGCATTGGGCTCTGCACTGGGTATGAAGCTTACTTAAAAAAAAAAAAAGCAGCAGGGAAGGAAGGCCCTGAGACTACGGTAGCCCCCAGACCATCACTGGCCACCAACACAGATCCCTGGTCCTTCTGGTCCATTTGCTGGATACGACACTGGCTTTCTGACCAACTCTCAACATTACCCTTCCTGCTCTCACTCAAACTCCAAAATCCTGGTCCTTGTCTAGCCCACACACTTACTCATCTAAAATGTGCTTTGTCCGTTGGAGTAAAAAGTTTACTTAAGGCACTAAGGAAATAACATTTATAGGATAAATGAGACAGCACAGACAGGCCACAGGGTTGCTGGGGCCTGAGGAAGAGGTGGGAGGGAGACTGTTTTCTGTCACATGGGCTCCTTCCACTTTTGTACTCCTATGCCCTTTGTTTACTTGTTCTAGCCACACACCTAGTCACTGTCAGCCCGGCTGTGGCTTTATTCCTCTCTTAGCACACAGAGTCCTGCCGGGAGACAGTCCTTTGCTACTTCTAGGCCCTGCCAGTTCTCTGAGGTTCCGTATAGATTCTGAAGAGGCCCAGCCTCTTTTAAGGTTCATTACATTCTCTGCCATGACAGATCAGAAGTCATGATGAGTAGTCTGATACTAAAATATAATACTACACAATGCACAAATTAAGGTTTGATGGTAGCAACATAGGAGAAAACATTTATAGTGTTTGACAGTTTCTGCTTTTAACTTTTATGAGAGAAAAAATTATATTCACTTTTGGAAATTGACATTACTTATATTTCCCTACCAAAGACCATCTATATGTTTTCTTATATATATTAGGTTTCCTGTGGCAACTTAGTTGCCCACAGCCCAGAAGCATTATTTCTCCTCTCCTTTTTCCCAAACTAACTTTAAGACTTAGCTAAATTATTTGGGAGACCTGGGTGGCTCAGTTGGTTAAGTGTCTGACTTTGGCTCAGGTCATGATCTCACAGTTCGTGAGTTTGAGCCCTGCATCGGGCTCTGTCCTGATAGCTTACAGCCTGGAGCCTGCTTCAGATTCTGTGTCCCCCTTTCTCTCTGCCCCTCCCTCACTCACACTCTGTCTCTCTCTCTCTCAAAAATAAATAGACATTAAAAAAAATGTTATGGGTTAATGTGATTATATCTGACTTTATTTTTCCTTCTCTATATTTTTAAAATTTTTGAGTAGTAAACAGGCAGTATTTGTAATAAAAAAAATTTTACAGACAAAAAGAAGCTTCACTTGGTAATTCCTATAAGAATGAAACATTATACACCCTTTCATTCAGCAATTCTGTTTCTGGAATTTGTAGAAGTATGTGCAACAGTTATACCCATGCACTAGGCCAAGAGAGGTGCAAGAAACATTAAGCACTGTTTTTACCAACAGAAAACTGAGCACCTTATGTGTCCTTTAATAGGAACTTGGTAACATAAGTTTTTGTATATGTACTGTACATATCTATATCCATTAAAAAGAATGAAGTATATCTATGCATAGTTAAATAAAACGATTTCTAAGAGATATTAAATTTAAAAAGTTAAGTTGTATAATATTAGTAATAATATGGTTTAATCTTTGCAAATAAAACAAAAACTGTATGTGTTTAGAAATGGTATATGTATTAACATATATGTAAGATTGTGTATAGAAAAGCATCAGAAAGGATTTTTTAAAATGGTGCCCCAATTGTTACTAACTTTAACTTAAAGATAAAAATATAATGGTCAGATTGAGGATGTAAATAAATAATAATGACAACCTTTTGAAATGCTAGTATAACTTTTTAAATAGCCTACTAATTTGCAAGATGTATTGACCAAATAAATAAAATTTATATTCTTTTCTATATTTTAAAGGTAAATGTACTTATCATTATTCAGAATACAGTAGTCCCTCTTTATCCAAGGGTGATATGTTCCAAGACCCCCAGTGGATGCTTCAAAGCACAGATAGTACCAAAACCTGTATATACTATGTTTTTTCCTCTACGTACATACCTGTGATAAAGCTTAATTTATAAATTAGGCACAGTGAGAGATTAACAACAATAATAATAAAATAAAACAATTATAACAATGTACTATAATAAAAGTTATGTGAATGTGGTCTCTCTGTCAAAATATCTTACTGTACTATACTCACCTTTCTTATGATGATGTGAGATGATAAAATGGCTACATGATGAGATGGGAGGTGAATGATGTAAACATGACATAGCTTTAGACTACTATTGACCTTCTGGTGATTCATCAGAAGGAAGACCATCTGCTTCCAGACCATGGTTGACAGAGGGTAACTGAAATTATGAAAAGCAAAACTGGATAAGGCGGGACCTCCTGTAATATGAGATGAGACTTCATTGCTAAGAGCCTGAGTTGGTATTTTAGCTTTTTATAGGATAAATTATATCTGAGTTTTATCTGATTTTCTACTCTAAAGTAGGTGAAAATACTGAAATGCACACTAAAAATTCACTTATTTATAAAAAGAGTAGTTTCTTCAAAGGACAAATTTTCAACCTTTAAGAATTTATTTTGTCTCATTTTAAGCTTAAAACGGTAGAAACCCTATTGGGCAGTACAACCAAAATTGGAGATGTGATTGTTCTTGGAATGATAACCCAGTTAAAAGAGGTAAGTTAAACTTAATAAGCATCAAACTGTTTTCAGCCTTTGGACTGATGAAATGTCAGTTCTGTATAGCATTTCTGCAGAGGGTACAGGGATGTATTCTTCATTGAAGGCTCCTGTCTCAGTTACCAAGTAGCCTTTGCATCTGCATTTGGTTTCCTGAGTAGACATCAGGGAGTGTCTTTGACAGGCCGCCAGTTTGCATAGCCTGAAATTAGTCCTCAGTGACCTCTGAGAGTACTGAGTTTCTAACAAGCAAGGCTGCAGACCACATCCTGCTCCCTCAGAGAAGGACACTGTTGGCTCTCTTAGGTGGAGGCACCTGGTGAGGCCCATACGGCCACCACCAAGCATCCCTCTTGCCGTCTCTTGATCTGCAGAGGTCATTCTCCATGTCCCTCTTAGGAGTCTCAGTCTCCATCAAGTGATTAATCTGAGGCTACCAGACTAGCAAATGGAAACACGTGGGCCAGGAATTGCTAGTTCTGAGAAATCTACTGTACTCTACTGTATTCTGTTGTCAAAGTTGTCAGTATTTTAATTATTTTGTCAGAGTATCCATTTTTACATAAATGTGGACATATTTCTTTTAACTTTTTTAGGGAAAATTTTTTCTGGAAGATCCTACGGGAACCGTACAACTGGATATTAGTAAAGCTATATCCTTTATATATTTTTTTAAATTATGTTATATGAGTTGGGGATATTGATTACACATCATTCTTAAGTTAACCTATTTGGTTTCCTATTGTAACTTACGTATGATGATGATGCAGGAATCGAGACATAATTCTAGCCAGAAACAAAAGAAACTGTAATTCTCCCTTATTTGGAGAATCCAAACAAGTCAGTGAGGAAGTTTATACCATGCTAAGAATGATCTATACTGACATTATTACCAAGCTACATCTTAGAATGGGGAAATTTAGGGGCGCCTGGGTGGCGCAGTCGGTTAAGCATCCGACTTTAGCCAGGTCACGATCTCGCGGTCCGTGAGTTCGAGCCCCACGTCAGGCTCTGGGCTGATGGCTCAGAGCCTGGAGCCTGTTTCCGATTCTGTGTCTCCCTCTCTCTATGCCCCTCCCCCGTTCATGTTCTGTCTCTCTCTGTCCCAAAAATAAATAAACGTTGAAAAAAAAAATTAAAAAAAAAAAAGAATGGGGAAATTTAAACCTAAAATGTTTTAAGCTATGATCTACTCACAGTTTCAAATGTGAAGTCTTTGAATTTATTAGTCAGAAGTCCTTTGAGCCCAGAATTTATGTTGACTTTATCACCACCTCAAGCATAGAAGTAGAATTATTTTCCTCAACTGCTGTATACCAGTTCCATAGTGGTTTATACACAGAGTCATGCTTTGTCTTAGCAGAAGGTAAGTCAGTATACCTTTTGCTGTCCTCCTCAACGTTCTATGGTAAAACCATCTCTACATTGGTTAAAATGTATTAACATGATATCATTTGGGAGAACATTGTTTATAAGAGCATACTTTTGACAACATTAAAAAACTCAGACTGGTGATGGGCCTGGGGTTTCTTTTTGGGGTGATAAAAATATTCTGAAATTAGTGGTGATGGTTATACAACTTGCGAATATACTAAAAACCACTGAATTGTATACCTTAAAGGGTGAAGTGTAAGGATATGTGAATGATGTCTTAATAAAATTGAAAAAAAACCCAAACAAACCAGATTTTACTTAGGGTCATAAAGTGAGACATTTCCTAATCTTTGTACCTCATGTCTCCGTACTCTAACATGTATTGTGAAATTAAAAAGTGAAAAGTTTTACTTTTGAGTCTGTTTCTATTTCATGACTTTTTAAAAATGTAGAACTGAGACTACCTTTGGATCTGTAGCTAGGTGGGACTGGCAACCTCTGTAGTTAGTTGACAGAAGATGAGACAGCAACTTAGCATTACTGCTTTGTCTTCCATAACTTTCTTCCTTTCAGACAAGAAGAATTGGACAAATGAAAGTGACTTGTTACTTATCTTTTTTCAGGCTGGTTTGAAGATCAGGTGTTTCATGTCAATGCCTTCGGATTTCCACCCACTGAACCCTCTAGTACTACTAGGTATAAAATGTTTGGCTGAAGCCCTACAGGAATTTCATAATACTGGCAGTAGTGGTTTTAAGAGTGTGTATCATTTGTCGGTTACTCAGGCTTTGTGTCAGAATGCAAAGAGTAATAGAAAGAGTTGGAAGACTGGGTTATATGTGCATCTGAAAACTAGCACGTTGATTCCTGGTTAGTTGTATTCGTATCTCCCTACCTTGGCTTTTATGAGCACATGTTCCAGTCTTCCTGTCTCGCTTATCTATGGGGTTGATTAGAAGTTCATCTGAGGTAAAAGATAGGAAAACACTTAGAAGAATATAATTTTCATGTTAATATAAAGCCTTATTTTTCTACTAATGATTAAAAGTTACAAGAGGCAGGGGCACCTGGGTGGTTCAGTCAACTAAGTGGCTGATTTCAGCTCAGATTATGGTCTCGCAGTTTTGGGTTCGAGCCCCATGTTGGGTTCTGCTGACAGCTCAGAGCCTGGAGCCTGCTTCAGATTCTGTGTCTCCCTCTCTCTCTGCCCCTCCCCCGCTCATACTCTGTCTCTCTGTCTCTCTCAAAAATAAATAAACATAAAAAAAAAAGGTTACAAGAGGCAGATGAAAAAGCTCTTTAATGTAAGCAAAAGCATCATAATGTTAGAGCCATTCCAAAAGGACCTTCTCTGAGAAGAGAGAGTTCCCTGTCACTCGGGGTTTTGTTTTTTGTTTTTTTTAATTTTTTTTTAATGTTTATTTATTTTTGAAGGAAAGCGGGACAGAGTGTGAGCAGGGGAGTGGCAGAGAGAGAGGGAGACACAGAATCCAAAGTGGGCTCCAGGCTCTTAGCTGTCAGTACAGAACCTGATACGGGGCTCAAACTCACGAGCTGTGAGATCATGGCCTGAGCTGAAGTCGGATGCTTAACTGACTTGAGCCACTCAGGCACCCCTGTCACTCAGGTTTTTGAGCAGAGGCTAAATGATGGTGTAAAAGTTGTAGCTGGTGGCCTGTGGGTTGAATGTAGTCTGAAGAGCTTTCTTTCTTTTTTTCCCCTTTGAGGTATTCCCCTTTGAGGTATCTTTTGTTTCCGTTGTTTAAAAATTAAGAGATTTCTCATAAAAGTCTAGATTTCTGAGTCGTCTTGAACAACCAGATCTGGCAACATGGTCCCTGAATTCTCCCCCAGCTATCACTCTACTGCAGTGATGGCACTTTGGGCAGGACATGTCAGTGCACCCTAGCTCATACCTAGGAGGCCTCAGCTGGTTGCTGCTTCCTTATTCAGTGTTCCCTTCCTGAAGCCTGTGAACATTTGAGTATGCCACCTTTGGGGGAATTAAAGTTGCCTCCTAATCTTGAGATTCTGTCTGTGGTTAAAGTGATTTCAAGAAGTGTAAGAATTAAGATTCTAGTCCTAGTATACCTGTACAAAATCAAGGTATACAGGCCACGTTTGCTGGCTGGAAGTTACTGTCAGGGCAACTTCTCTTCCTGTTGAGGTAACCTAGGGGAAAGTGCCGTTCATGCAAACGAGGACACAAGCCCTCATCAAACCAACTCACTTTTAAGTGAATGCATTTAGTGCCAGTTTGTGGCTTTTTACAACATGGTAGGTTTTCTTTGGGATATACTTAGAGCAAAATTTCTGTCGCTTTTGACGTTTTATTTCCATACAGGCGTCAAAACTACTACTTTGGAATGAGAGGTATAATCAAAGCTGGCCGTCAGCAGTAACCCTTCGGTTTCAGCCTCATACAGAGCCTGCCAGGAAGTGGAGACGATAGGGGGCAGTGCAGAGTAGTGCACGAAGCTCTGGCCCTGGCTCTCAGACAGGGTCTGAAACTGAGCACTTGATCTGTTAACTGGGACGGGCCGCAGGCAAATCACTTAACCCTCCTGAACCTTGTTTTTTTCTCTTTTGTAAAATAAAGAAAATAAAATCTCCTCAAATGAGGTTTATTAAGGATTTAAGATTGTAATCTGAGATATGTTTATATATGTACATAATTTACTTAGGAACCACATCATCCATCCATCCATCCATCCATCCATCCATCCATCCAAGGAGAGAGTTTCTTTTTATGTGTGACTATGCATGTTTATATCCTTTTTTTTTTTTGACATTAATAATGGACACATACATTGCTTTGTAACATCCAAATTTTTATAATTCTGCCATGTATGTTAGTCTCTGTAGACCTCCTTAATCCCTTAGAACAAATTTCTAAACATGGAATTGTTCGGTTAAATGGTTAGTACTTATTTTGAGCACTTTTATTAGATATTGTTTAAATCAAATGTGCATTCCTCCTACTTTCAATTACGTAGGAAGTTTAATGTTTGCTTTAGTCGGTTTTAAAAGACACAGAAACAGCCTATTAAGTATTTATTCACTGCTTCTGTTTTTCTTATTTTAGGGCATTTAAATAAACTTATTTGCTTTTTAAGTGCTACAAGTAGTACATTTTCATGGCACTATTTACACTGATGGGAAAATAACCTCATTAGGTAGAAAGAAACTAAATTTGTAAAATTATTAGAAAAACATCTCCAAGGGGCGCCTGGGTGGCGCAGTCGGTTAAGCGTCCGACTTCAGCCAGGTCACGATCTCGCGGTCCGTGAGTTCGAGCCCCGCGTCGGGCTCTGGGCTGATGGCTCGGAGCCTGGAGCCTGTTTCCGATTCCGTGTCTCCCTCTCTCTCTGCCCCTCCCCTGCTCATGCTCTGTCTCTCTCTGTCCCCCCAAAAAAATAAATAAACGTTGAAAAAAAAAAATTAAAAAAAAAAAACAAAACATCTCCAACATGGGGCTGGCTCAGTCAGTAGAGCACCTGACTCTTGATCTCAAGGTTGTGGGTTTGAGCTCCATGCTGGGTGTAGAGATTACTTAAAATCTTTAAGAAAAAGAAAGAAAGAAAAACATCTCCAACAGAATATAGGATAGAAGCTAATAATTATGTCATAATTACCTAGGGCATACTATGGAAATATTAATTTTTTTGGAGGGCCTTCTAATACATCTGTGAAGACTTCTGCAAAACTAAAACAACTAGAAGAAGAGAATAAAGATGCCATGTTTGTGTTTATATCTGACGTTTGGTTAGACCAAGGAGAAGTGTTGGGAAAACTTCACACCATGTTTTCTGGTGGGTGCCGTTCTTTTCTACCCTTTTAAACTCGAACGAGGGTTCATGTCTTAAAACTAAATTGTTACAAATGTATCTTTTTGAGTAGTCTATTTTCCTGTAAATGTTGATTCAGCAGTGAGATATTTTAAATGAGCCATCTTAAAAAACTTAAATTTTTACATTTGAAAAATAATTGTGCATGCATATGTGTGTTCACGAGAGCTAAGAATTAGTCCTAAGTATAGCATAAGAATGGATAAGAGCTTGGGTTTGGAGTCTGACAGAACTGGGTTTATTTATTTATTTTTTAATGTTTATTTATTTATTTATTTTGAGGATGGGGGGTAGAGAATCCCAAGCAGGCTCCACGCTGTCAGTGCAGAGCCCAAGTCAGGGCTCTATCTCATGAACCTGGAGATCATAATCTGAGCTGAAACCAAGAATCATATGTTCAACTGATTGAGCCACTCAGAACTGGGTTTAAATTGCAGCCTGATACCTTGGGCAGGTTACTTAATCTCTCTCTCAGTTTATAGGGATGTTGTGAGAATCAAGCTATTACAGGGTCTGGCATATAGTAAGTGTTCAATAAATGGGCAGTATTGTTACTATTGTTTAAAAATACTGGTTATTAAAATAAGGTATTATTAAACTAGTAAGTTTTTGTTATTAAAAACTCATGGTTAGGGGCTCCTGGCTGGCTCAGTCAGTGGAGCATGTGACTCTTGATCTCAGGGTTTTGAGTTCAAGTCCCATGTTGGGCCCAAAGTTTACTTAGGAAACAAAACAAACAAAAGAAAAACCTCATGGTTAAAGGGTTTTTAATCTGATTTCTAGACTAGAAAAGTGATATTCATTTTATTCTCTTATTTTTAGGTTATTCACCAGCACCTCCAACCTGCTTTATTCTGTGTGGTAATTTTTCATCTGCACCATATGGAAAAAATCAAGTTCAAGCTTTGAAAGGTATTGAAGGTCTATTGAATAAATGTTTCTACATTTAGATAAATGGAATTGATAAGAAATGATCTATAATATTTTAATTTCATTTAAAAGATGTAGAGTTGTAGCTAAGCAAATATAATTTGACTTTTATGTGCATTAAATGCAAATTAAACTTAATGTCCCTTTAAAATTTTAGATTCCTTAAAAACTTTGGCAGACATAATATGTGAATATCCAAATATCCACCAAAGGTAATGATTTCTATTGCTATATTTTTAAAAGTTTTTTAAAAGACAAATAAAAAGTGAATTCTAAATTTTATATCCATGATTATTAAGAAATGAATGGAACAAAAGTTTGAGAAAATTAGTATGCTAAGAAAAAATTATCCTCACATCATGATAATGTATGTTATACTGTACTAGAGATTTATAGTGAAAATATTGAAAAGGAAAGAGTGATACTTTCAACTATATTTTTAATTTCTTGGTGACAGTACTTTATCTAGAGCTGTACTCTTCAATATGATGGTCACTAGCCACATGTGTCTCTTTAAATTTAAATTATTTAGAGGTTCCTGGGTGGCTCAGTCAGTTAAGTGTCCAGACTCTTGATTTCGGCTCAGGTCACGATCTCACCACTGCGAGATTGAGCCCTGTGGCTCTGCGCTGGGGTGGAGCCTACTTAAGTTTCTCTTTCCCTCTACCCCTCCCCCACTTTCTCTCTAGCACTCTCTCACTCTGTCTCTCAAAAAAAATTAAATTATTTAAAGTTAAATATAATTAAAAATTCACTCACAATAGCCACAGTTCAAGCAGTCAATAACTGGACAGTGCATATAGAAACATTTCCATCACTGCAGAAAGGTCTGCTGGACAGTGGTAGTCTGGAGACTTAGTTCATTTATGAAAATGCATTGAAATTTTAAAAATATTAAAAATTATTATTTAATTCAAGGCAGTAACTCGTCTTTAGACTACTGGATAGTGTTGCAATAATTTTTTTTTTTAATGAATTATATTGAATTTTGCTACAGTAGTCGTTTTGTGTTTGTTCCTGGTCCAGAGGATCCTGGATTTGGTTCCATCTTACCAAGGTAAGTTGTGTTTAGATTTTTCTAACAGTTAAAAATATTTTGTCAAATTTAAAAATATATCCTACACCACATAAATTGTTTCTATAGGCCACCACTTGCTGAAAGCATCACTGATGAATTCAGACAAAGAGTACCATTTTCAATTTTTACTACCAATCCTTGCAGGTAAATATTACCATTTTGTGTTATGCTTTTTTTCGTTTCATTTCAAAACTAACTTGCTTCTTAAACTTTGTCTCCGAACTTTGACTACTATGAGGTAAATATAAAGCGAAAATTTCTCTTTATTTTAGGTTTCTCAAAACTTTAGAAATATTTTATCACTGGGCACGTGGGTGGCTCAGTCAGTTGAGCTTCTGACTTTGGCTTAGGTCATGATCTCACGGTTTGTGGGTTCGAGCCCCACATCGGGCTCTCTGCTGTCAGGGACAAGCCTGCTCGGGATTCTCTCTGCTTTTCTCTCTCTGCCCCTCCCTGACTCATGCTTTCTCTCTCAAAATAAATAAATAAACTTAAAAAAAATAAAATTAAAAATATTTTATCACTATTGAATTCACTGATAATGAATTTAGAAGCTGAAAAACAGATGGAGATTTAAAAATCGATATTCTCATTACACATCCTTTAAGAAAAGCTACAATGGAAGAGGGAAACAGATTATGTGTTACTGCACATGCCACTTACTATAGTCAGAGGTTACAGTCCTTGGTTCTCTCTTTTCTGCCTGCATTCACTCCTTTGGTGACCTTAGCTACTCCCAAAGCTCTCAGTGCCATCTGTGTATTGACAACTCCCACATTTAACCTTTCTCCCAAACTCCAGACTTATGCATCCAGATGCCTGCTCATCATCCCCCGTGTATGTCTAGCAGACAATCTCACACTGAGCTTCTCATCTACTTCCCACCCGTCAGCTCCCAACCTGTTCTGTACCCTTCGTCATTAGAGTTCATGGCACCTTAGTCCTTCCAGTCACTCGGGCCAAAACTTTTTGGGTTTCTCTCACATGTAGTGTTTCAGGCAGTCCTTCAAAAATGTGAAGGAAGACCAAAATATATGCAGAATCTGGCCACCTGTCACCGCCTCTGTGACCTTCTACCATCTGCTCTAGCCTGGATTACTGTAATAGCCTCCTCGTTGGTCTCGAGCGTCTACCCCTGCCCCTCGGTAGTCTGTTCTTAACGCTGTGTTAGAGTGATCCTCTGACACATAAGCATGTCACCTCCGCCTTACTGATCCTGAAATTTGGGCGCTCCTCGTGCCATTCAGTAACAGCCCATATCCTTGCCGTGGTAGTCAGGGCCCAGCATGATCTGGCCTCCTATTCCTGCTCCTCTCTTCCTCATTTATTCCAGTCACCACAGCCTCCTTGCTGTTCCTCAGACATGCCAGCCATGCTCTGTCTCGGGGCCTCTGCTGTAGCCGCTCCCTCTGCCTGTCCTGTGTTCCTCCTTTGCCTGCAGTGTTCTTCCTCTGCATATCTGCTTGACACTCTCACCTCCTTCACGTCTGTGCTCAAATCAGACTCCGTTATCAGCCCTACCTATTTTCATCATCCTGTTTAATCCTCCAGCCATCTAGCCCTTCTTACCTCACAAATGATCCCTGATAGCCTGTTTTTCTTTTTCCCATACACTTAGTCATCTCCCAACATCCCATATAATTATCATGTTTATTGATATTTTTTCTGACTGCCCTCCCTCCATTAGAATATAAACTGCATCAGGGCTGGGATCTTTTTGTTTTGTTCACTCATCCCTACGATAGTGCTGGACACATACGGAGAGCTCAGTAAATTACTATTGAATGAATGGAAGGATAGAGTCCAGCTGAATTTTTGCTGTGGTAAACGATGGGCAGTGGGAATAGCTTTGTATCATAAAACATTTTGCCTTTTAAACTATCTTTTTTTTTTTTTTTTTTTTTTTGCTGAGGAAGTCAAATTCAACTACTGCTTTCATTTCAGAATTCAGTACTGTACACAAGAAATTATTGTCTTCCGTGAGGACTTAGTGAATAAAATGTGCAGAAACTGTGTCCGCTTCCCTAGTAGCAATTTGGATATTCCTAATCATGTAAGTTAAGAGTCTTCTTTATTAAGCTATCATAAGTGTTGCATTATATAAAATACTGTTAAGTCACTTAATAATTTGACCTTTTATGTTTGTGGTTCAAACTACTTTTGCCAGTAAGTTAATTTTTGTTACTAAGTCAGTGTTTCTCAACTTTGTCACTGAAGTATCCCCTAATGGGCAGAGGGAAGCCTAGAAAGAACCAGAAATTTCTTTGAGTCTTCCTGTTTTGCCTTAAAACTCATAAATCTTACGTTGTACTTCAAAATATATATGTATTTGTTTTAAAAAGTATTTACCTCGGGGCACCTGGTTGTCTCAGTTGGTTAAGCGTCCGACTTCGGCTCAGCCCGTGATCTCACAGTTCATGAGTTCAAGCCCCACGTCGGGCTCTGTGCTGACAGCTTGGAGCCTGGAGCCTGTGTCTCCTCTCTCTGACCCTGCCCCACTCCTTCTCTGTCTCTTAAAAATAAAATAAACATTAGGGGCGCCTGGGTGGCGCAGTCGGTTGGGCGTCCGACTTCAGCCAGGTCACGATCTCGCGGTCCGTGAGTTCGAGCCCCGTGTCGGGCTCTGGGCTGATGGCTCAGAGCCTGGAGCCTGTTTCCGATTCTGTGTCTCCCTCTCTCTCTGCCCCTCCCCCGTTCACGCTCTGTCTCTCTCTGTCCCAAAAATAAATAAACGTTGAAAAAAAAAAAATTTAAAAA
Organism: Puma concolor; assembly: GCF_028749965.1. Classification (NCBI taxonomy): domain Eukaryota; kingdom Metazoa; phylum Chordata; class Mammalia; order Carnivora; family Felidae; genus Puma; species Puma concolor. The sequence continues at coordinate 51,046,738 of NC_141672.1, forward strand.
AATAAAAAATAAAAAAATAAAATAAAATAAAATAAACATTAAAAAAAATATTTTTTTTAATGTTTACCTCATCATGTTCATTATTTTATATGATCTGTCCATATCGGGAGGGTATGTAATGTTTATCTTGTAGCTTCAGGGTTCCCTGAAGTGGTACATGGATCCCCATATACCATTTTGGGAAATGTGGAGGTACATCTTACAGAGCATTTTTAGTATTTATTTTATAATATTTAAAGTTTATGTAGGCTACGTATCTATTCTTGGCATTACTCAAGCTGTGGAATTATTTTTAGATGAACATAATTAATAACTGAGTTTATTATACAGTTAAAAGTACAACTGTTCCAGTGTGACTACTTTGGGGGAGTAGCTTTTATGATAAGTGGTGTTAAATGAAAACTTACAGATTTTTTCCTAAAATACAGGATAGCTTATTTCATTTCATATCAGTGTTTCTCAAAGTTCTGTGATTTAAACTTCTCCTAATTGTTTCTCAAATTTTCTAAGTCCTTCTGGTAATTGGTATTTAATGTAAAGTTATTTGTTAGCAATTTTAACTTTTACAAATGAGCTGAAGTTTGTTTTATATCATTCTTTTGTAGTTTGTAAAGACGATCTTATCCCAAGGACACCTGACCCCTCTCCCCCTCTATGTCTGCCCAGTGTACTGGGCATATGACTATGCTCTGAGAGTGTACCCTGTGCCTGATCTCCTGGTCATTGCAGACAAATACGATCCTTTCACTGTGACCAATACAGAATGCCTCTGTATGAACCCGGTAAGAATGTCATCAACCTTATATGGGCATAGTTCATCAAGATTGGAGTGTTATTTCTTTAAATTAAAAAATTTAGTAAAATCACTGTTAGGAGTAAAAATATGCTATTAAGGAAACATTGAATTAATGTGGTACACACAGAAAGTTCTTCAACTTTCAGGATAGCATGTGACTGTAAAGTAATGTAACTTAAAAAAAAGAATACACCAAAGCTTATAAATCCAAATGAGTATTTTTCCCCTTCAAGGTAACTTACCTTAGGATTCCTTTCTGGGAATTGCTTTCAGAGCCTGTATCTCATTCTCTTTAAATATTTTAATGTCCTTTGTGGATGATTTTGACTTTTGGAAATTTGTGCAAGTCCCAGAAACCTAAGCTGGATGAATGTGGGAATTCTTACTTGGACACAATTTCTACAGAAGTAGAATTGCCTTTTCATATTTGGGGAATTACTGCATAAACATCGTTGATGTGATACAAACTATCTTCAGTAGTGATTTTTATTTTGTATTCTTCATTGATTCTTATGAATGTTAGACCTATTTTAATACTTTTTTGTTTTGTCTAGGCCATTTCTAGAAACATCATGACTTACTATTGCTTACTGCTTTCCTCAAACACTCATTTATTTTGTCCAGCTTCCTCTAAGACAGGGTTTCTTAACCATGCAACTGTTGACATTTTGAACCAAAGAATTTTTTCTTGGGGAGCACTGTCCTGTGCGTCAGAAGGGTACTTAGCAGCATCCTTGACCTCTCCCCACTAGATGCCAGTAGCAGCCCCCAGTTATTAACAGTGGGAAATGCCTCAGGATATTTGCCAAATGTCCCCTTGGGGGACACAATTTTCTGTGGTTGAGAACTGCTCTGAGGAGGGGCACAGTCAACAATTTGGTTTCATTGTTTGAAATTTGTGGCCTGATTTTTTTAGAACCTTTATTCACTTTTCCAATATTCTTTCACAATGAGGCTATTTCTTATTTAAATTTTACTCTTTGGGTGTTCTCATAGTTAATGCTTTATTTGATAACACCTTATTTCTGAATTTTTCCACTTTCTCATCCAGTAGGCCAGTAAACAGCCCTCTCTACACCATCATTCTGTCCTTTTTTACCTTATTTATACCTTTTGGGCAAGCCCCAGACTTGCCTTTGACATTGCTCCATCCCTTCTTGACACTTCCACTAACGGATGCCTGCAACGGGCCAGACACTGAGTTGGTGGCAGGCACACGGAGACTGAAACAAAAAGACCATCTCTGCCCTAGAGTTGAGTAGTGGACGCATTGTGGGATTACTGCTCAGTTGCTTTGGGGGCACCTGAGAGGGGCATCAACCTAGATTTTTCACTGGAGGGAGAGAGGGGCAGGAAAACTTTCTTCAACATGGTGTTTACGTGTCTTATAGGTGTATGTAGCATTGCACAGTACAGCATTTCTTAGGCTAGGTAGAGCCACCCTAAGCATTTCCAGATACATGTTAGTAGACGACAGTCTAGCCAACTTGAAAGACTTTTGCTTCAGGTGGAGCCATTTTATAGTAATATCTTCTCTCAGCAAAGATGGGGGGGGGGGAAACATCTGCCTTATTACTTTATAGTCACATCTTACAACTTTCTTTTTAAGTCATGAGCAAGGAGTTTGATTTTAAAAGTAGGAATTCTTTTTAGGACAGTTGAGTGTTCACTTACAGGCATTTTTTTCTCCCAAAGGGATCTTTTCCAAGAAGTGGATTTTCATTCAAAGTTTTTTATCCATCCAGTAAGATAGTAGAAGACAGGTAAGTGTACCCCCAGAAACAGCAAGAAGGAGGTGTCTTTTAGTAGTGTATTGCTGAAAATCACAAGTCCTGTAGGTGTGCTGAGGTTTTTAAAAATATCTGTAATTGTCTTTTGGAATGTTCTAGGCTGAATTTCTGGTCATGCTGTGGGACATAGAATTGTATGTACTTGATGGCACATTTGTGATAAAACAGATTAAGAACTGTTTTCTGAGGAATATCTCAGAACAGCTCTGGAGCTGGGTTAGTTCTTTTATAGGCTGACTTCTGATGACATCATTATTCAGAGAGGTCAGTCCCACCCTCCACATGGTTGATTCTCAAAACCTAGGTAATCTGCCTTAAATTGGCAGCAAACAAGTGTTGGCGGGGGGGGGGGGGGGGGGGGGCAGGGACTGGATGTGTGTGTGGTGATGGTGAGGGGTTGGGGTTGGGAGGCTGTCTTGGGAAAAAAGAATAATGACCTGGGAGGGCAGTGGTTTTCAAAGGGTGATCTATAGACCACTCTCATCCAAATCTTCTGGAATCCTTGTTAAAAATGTTATGTTTCTGGGGTGCGGAGCATAGGTGGCCCAGTTGGTTTAAGTGACCAATTCTTGATTTCAGCTCAGGTCATGATCTGAGGGTTCGGGGGTTTGAGCCCTGCATTGGGCTCTGTGCTGACATCGCAGAGCCTGATTGGGATTCTCTGTCTCCCAAAATAAATTAACACTTAAAAACAAAACAAAAAAGTTTCTTACCCTGGCCCAGGAGATACCATGGTCATGAAAGTGGTTTTCCCAGGGCAAGGCTTATCCATTGCACTCCGGGTGTGCCAACCCCTGCGATGTCCCTGAATGTGGGAAGCCCGGCTGCATAATTTGTGGCAGTGGGGAACTGCTTTTGTGTTCCCTGCTGGAGGCGGGAACTTAATCCAGGATTAAGCTGGAATTTAGTCCTGTTAAGTTCCAGGATTCTGCTCCAGACCTATCAAATGTCTCTAGTTTAGGGCCCAAGAATATGCATTATTGACCCTATTTCTCTTGGATTCGGGCATCCTAACATGCGATTTCTCAGTTAATCATATTTTGAAAATGCTCCCACATTCAGATAAGGACAAGTGAGCAAGTAACTGCCTTCTGGGTTCTTGTCAGAGAATATAATCTTGAACACACAGCCCAGTTGTCTTTCATTTTTGGGGGGCAATTAACATATTTACTCAAATAAAAACAAACATGAGTACATTATAAAAATTTCGATGTTTAAAAGTATAAAATTGGAAAGGAAAAATACATATGCTTCCTAACCCTGAAACCGTGATTAAGTTTCTTACATATTTCTTGAAAAAAGAAGTGCATTGTTCTTGCTGCTCAATAACTCATGGAGGATTTAAGTCCATTCTCTTTGAGATACTGTAAATTTTATTCTCGGATTCACTCACTTGACACATATTTGACTCTTACGGCATTCCAGACACTGCTTAATTTGCGGGATGAATACAGCCAGACAGATACTCATTAAGGTCGCAGATATTTTAGTCTATTCTATAAGCCCAACAAATGTTTGACTCTACCTAGCCCGCACTGAATCCTAAACTGCGCCCCCCCCCCACCTGATTTGGAATGCCCTTAGGTAAGAGGAAGCACCTGTCTCCAGTCTCATGACTCCCTGTTGTCACACCTGGGTGCCCCTGAAGGCATCTGATTTTGTGATCCCAGGATTAAGTCACCTCTGAGGGGTGTCTGCCAGGAGCATATTTTGTCCACTTTCAGGATGACTTTTACTGAACTGCGATTTGATATGAAACTTACTCTGCTGTGAAAACCAGTACCGGGAACTTTCAGTAGGTCTCAGGGCAAGAGAATTCTGTGTCTGTCCCAAGCAACTGTTCATCTTAGGGGAGACTGTGAATCTTCTGAGAAGCTCTCTTTGCTTTAGCTGCTAGGAAGTACAAGCCAGATGTGTAGCCCACTTTGATAGCAGCAGAGGAATTACTAGCATAAATTTTGGGTGCAGCTCTGGCTTCATCTTCTCTCCCCTGTATTTTGCCCTTGAATTTCCTCATTTACTTTTATCTTTTTATGACATCTCTGCAAGCCATTTTATTTTTTTTTTCAAAGTTTATTTATTTTTGGGACAGAGAGAGACAGAGCATGAACAGGGGAGGGGCAGAGAGAGGGAGACATAGAATCGGAAACAGGCTCCAGGCTCTGAGCCATCAGCCCAGAGCCTGACGCGGGCCTCGAACTCACGGACCGCGAGATCGTGACCTGGCTGAAGCCGGACGCTTAAACGACTGCGCCACCCAGGCGCCCCTCTGCAGGCCATTTTATACTCTTTTCTTAAAAAATGAGTCAGGATACAAGTAAGTAAATCACAACAGGAAATGAACTGATGTATTAATTATGATGGCAAAGACTTCAGCTGTTTCTGGTAACGTTGCCCGATTGACATGCAGAATTGTTTGCGTTCTAAGCACTTTTTGCAGAACTCTTTGACAGTTCCTGACATTATTGTGTTAGAAGTCACGTGTGTACCCGTCTTCCTTAAAAGCTTCTAGCATAGCCTTTGACTTGCAGTTAACGCTCACTGTTGGTTGAGTTGAAATAGTTGGCTCCTTTATCTTCTATGGACTCAGCTGCTGAAAAGTTTTGACATGATTTCCAAACTACAATTTAGTAGTAATAATTGAAGGAATCTTTTCAGTGCTGGCTCAAACGGGTTGATGTACATTTATTTTCAAGAGAACAGAAGACAATTTGAAGATACAGAGAATAATTTGGTCTTCCTGCTATTTAGTTTCTCCTTAGAAGAAATCGTTTAGTAGATTATTTGTGAAATCATACTGTAGACTTAATCACAGAAACTGTAGTCAAAGTAGATAAGGTTAACCCTGTTTCCATATGTACTCTCAAATACAGTTGTTTATTTTAAAACACAGTATTGGTGGGGCGCCTGGGTGGCGCAGTCGGTTAAGCGTCCGACTTCAGCCAGGTCATGATCTCGCGGTCCGGGAGTTCGAGCCCCGCGTCGGGCTCTGGGCTGATGGCTCGGAGCCTGGAGCCTGTTTCCGATTCTGTGTCTCCCTCTCTCTCTGCCCCTCCCCCGTTCATGCTCTGTCTCTCTCTGTCCCAAAAATAAATAAACGTTGGAAAAAAAAAAAAAATTAAAACACAGTATTGGTGATGTAGTGGAGAAATAAATACCCGTTTTCACACATAGTTGGCCACAATAAAAAGTGGTAAAAACTTTTATGGAAGGGAATTTGACAGGATTTCTTAACACCTAGACTATATATACCAGCGATTCCATTTTTAGGAATTTATCCTCCAGGTATACTTAGGTTTATGTTTAAAAGTAGGTACTGGTGTGGTGCCTGGGTGGCTCAGTCAGTTAAGCGTCCGACTTTAGCTCAGGTCATGATCTCACTGTTCGTGAGTTCGAGCCTCATATCAGGCTCTGAGCCTGGAGGCTGCTTCAGATACTGTGTCTCCCTCTCTCTCCTCCCCTCCCCTGCTCATGCTGTCTCTCTCTCTCAAAAATAAACATTAAGGGGCGCCTGGGTGGCTCAGTCGGTTGGGCGTCCGACTTCGGCTCAGGTCATGATCTTGAGGTCCATGAGTTCGAGCCCCGCATCGGGCTCTGGGCTGACAGCTCAGAGCCTGGAGCCTGTTTCGGATTCTGTGTCTCCCTCTCTCCCTGACCCTCCCCTGCTCATGCTCTGTCTCTGTCTCAAAAATAAATAAATGTTTAAAAAAAAAAATAAATAAATAAATATTAAAAAAATAAAATAAAAGTAGGTACTGGCACTTTACTGTAGGTTTTGTAATAGCAAAACAGTGTAAACGTGTATCCATTTAAATGTGCGTGCTTCTTCAGAACTTTTTGAATTTAAATTCCAAAGCCTTAAAGGAAGGGATTAGGTTAAAAATTATAAATATACTTGTTACTAATTGAAAAAAGGTGTAGAATAGTGCTTATTGTATTCTACCACTTAAGTGTTTTTAAAGCATATACCCTCACAATACATGCTTACATATAATTACATTATCTTTATAAGGACAAATAATTGCTTCTGGGAGCAGAGACGGAGTGTGAGACTGACTGATTTTTCACTGTGTCCCCTTCTAAATTTGGAACAATGTTCATGTAATGACCTATTTTTAAAATGAACTACAATTAAATATTAAGAAATGTATAATAAATTAGGTTTCCAAACTACTTAATTTTATGAATTTCTATTTTCAGCAAACTTCAAGGTTTCTGAGATTCTAAGACCATCTAAAGACAGAAAATTCATCAGTTTCTCCTTAATTTTGTATCTATGTAATTTTGATAAGTTACAATAAAATTATGATAAACTTAGAATGTTCTTAAATTTGTATTTTATGGAATTTTGTTACTAAGTTATAATAAACATGGTACACTTTCCAAGGTTTTATAGCAAAAATATTTTCTGCATAGTCTTAAGAAACATGTGAAAGTATGTATGAAGATATAATCTGATTATACATTTATGGTTAAAAACTGAAGTTTTGGGGCACCGGGGTGGCCCAGGTGGTTGAGCGTCTGACTTCGGCTCAGGTCATGATCTCGCAGTTCCTGAGTTCAGGCCCCGCTTTGGGCTCTGTGCTGAAAGCTTGGAGCCTGCTTCAGATTCTGTGTCTCCCTCTCTCAAAAATAAACATGAAAAAAAATTTTTTTTTAAGGTTTAATTATTTATTGTCTAGCCATATACCAATATTCATTTTAAGAAAAGTACAAATATTTAAAATTTTCTGAACCCTTGTTTTAGTCTAACTTAGGTTTTTATCACCATAAGAGTCCTAATGGTATATTCAGCAATTTTCAAACTGTTTAAATTTCAAGTCACAGAATTTATTCTAATAGTGAAAACCTTTGTGTCAGGATATTACTATGATAATTTCATAATTATCTTCTGGCACTGGAAATTTAAAAACACATAGTCCCCCTAGATTTTACATTTAGAAGACACAGTGTTTATTTTAATACCATCCCCTCACTTACCTTTTAGTTTATGGCATTGCAATAATAGCCTAGAAATGAATCTGAATGACAGGAAGTTGTTAGAGGCACAAAGAATTTCTCAAATGTAAGAGTATCTTGATATTACAAAGAGCCTGGAATGGAAGACATTTCTTTGAAAGAAAATTAGCTTTTGGGAGAATAGAGACTGATAAAAAATAAAAATGACATACTGAAAGGAAAATTCCTCAAGGAAATTTAATCTGAACATAGTGATAAGTGAATTAGTAGTTAAGAGTGAAGTGGCAACTTAAGAAGTGGTTTGAAGATGGAAAATTTGGGGAGAGCATTAGTAGAGGCCTGATGTTAGAAGAGCAAGATTTTAGCTTTAATTTCAAGAATAACCTAGAGAGGGGTGCCTAGGTGGCTCAGTCAGTTAACTGTCCAACTTCGGCTCAGGTCATGATCTCATGGCCCTTGAGTTCCAGCCCAGCATCGGGCTCCTTGCTGTCAACACAGCTCTCTGCAGATCCCCTGTCTCCCTCTCTGCCCCTCCCCTGCCCACACTCTATTTCTCAAAAAATAAACATTAAAAAAAAAAAAAAAAAAAAGAATAACCTAGAAAAAGTTAAAGAAGAAATCAAGGCATAAGGTCAAATGCTATATATATATTGCTTGGAAAATGTACAATTTGGGCCTTAAAAGTGGTAGCGAAATATACACTGTAAGGTTGTTGGTCCAGTTATGAGAACAAGAGCTACCTATGAAAGATGATGGGTCGAAAGTTATAAATGGAAATTGATACAACGTGTTCCCTCATTCATTAACTCCTTCATTTAACAGAGAATTGTTTCTATAAAAAGGACTTTTTGAGATTTTTACATTTAACGGCTAGAAAGACAAGGTGCATTTAGGAGTTAGCAAAGTGAAGTGAAATGAAGCAGGGTAGTTAACTATGAGCAGAGAAGTTGCCAAAACCAGGCAACAAGAATAAGATAGTAACTAGAACCAGGTGGGAATCAGTGTTGTCCAGAAACATAAAGCAGAAGTCTGAAAGATGGAGCAGTAGAGGAGGAGCACTCAAAGGGCATCCTGGGCTGCTTTGGGGCAAATCAGAGGGGTGTTGTGCTCCCCGACTTGGTGCTTACTCAGCTGGAGCATGGCCCACCTCACTGCAGAAATCTGGGTGTAAGGCCCTGTCATAGGAAGGTGTGCCTTCGAGCAGGGGCCAGGTAGTTCACGAGACGGGAGTGGGTAAGATTTCTCTTCTTTGAGAAAAGCGAACACTTGGTCGTGAGTGGGGAAACCACAGGAAGTGCAGACTGGAGCGCGCAGGCCCACCTAAGGATGGCACCTGCTGTTGTTCTGCCATCAGCCAGTCATGGCCACACGGGAAGCCTAGACCAGTCTGCCATTTTGGAGAAATCCGTACTGTCAGGAAAAGCATCCCGAGTGTTCAAGCACTGGTGACTAATTGAAATCACCAAAGTTTGCACCAAAGACGACATGATTACAGACTGGCTTATGCCCGTGAATTGCTTTCTCTGCCTTACAAGCACAGAAATTGTAATCTTGTGTTCTATAAAATACACCTATTAAGTAAGATGAGTTGGGTCCCCATCATTCAATCACTAAAATCTATTGTGGAATCTGCTGTGCTTTCGTAGAGTGAGGGGGCCACAGGCAGGGTAAAATTAAAATGGAATGTTTCAGTTCTGACCCTGTGCACATTCGTGTGTTTTCCATGGAGCGTAGGCCCCCTCCTACCATATTCAACCAGTAAAGCTTTATTGTTCTTATACTTGGGGCTTTATTTTTAGACAAGCCTGAATAAAAAAGGTGGGCGGGCTTGGAAAGGGGTAGGAAACTGCCACTCTAATTCTTTAATACATTGTTAAATGTTTACCATGCTAGACACTAAGCTAAGTGCTTACTGTGCTATTTAGGCTCCGTAAGGTCACCATTACCTTTAATTTGTAAGTGAACAGACAGGAACAGGGAGATTAAATAAGTTGCCAAGGTCACACAGCTGGTAAAGGTCAGAGACAAGTTCACTCCATCGTGTATTGTTTCCCTTCTACTCCCTTACTAAACAGTAATTTTTACTCCACACTTCAGAAGTTATACAGGATCATCTATCTAGAGCTGTGTTTTAAATTGAAGGTTGAGCTCATCAGTGGGTTAAAATAAATAGGTCACAGCAGAATAGAGAATTCTAAGGTGTTAAGTATTGTTGCATGATACTATTGTTTCAATCATGTGCCAGTCAGGAGTTGGCATGTTGTCAGAGCTGTCTCACTTGCTTTAGTGGATATCAGGCCAACACCCTACTCCTCCCAAAAGGACAATCACTAGCTTGATTTCTAACAGGAAGATTTATCTTGCCAAGCTCTGCCTATTGTACAACGGGATCATATGATATGTATTATTTTGCATCTGGTTCTTTCACACAACCTTGTTAATAACATTTATCCACATTATTCATTCATGTCCATTGTGTGGATATACACATTTTATTTGTCCATTCTAGTACTGATGAGAATTTGGGTAGTTTCTACTGTTTGTCTATTATGAATATTGCTATTATAAATATGCACATTCTAGTGTATGTCTTTTGATAGAGATATGTTTCTGTTGGATATATACATGGAAGTAGAACTTCCTAGTCATGAGATATACATTACAGTCAACAGAAATTTTCCAAAGTGATTAATCCAAAAGATACTTCCAGCATACTAGAGTGTCAGTTGCTTCACATCCTTGGAGCACAATGATTTTGTTTTGTTCCAGTGCCTAAGCCATCTAAGCAGTAGGTGCAGCAACTGTGCACTAAATATCTGTTCAAACAATGAATCTGAACTTACATGGCATTTAAAGCTGTGGCCTTGATTAAGATCATCTGTGAAGAGGGACACTTGGATGGCTGCCAGTTAAGTGACCAACTCCTGGTTTCAGTTCAGGTCATGACCTCACAGTTCAGGAGTATGAGCCCTGCCTCGGGATCCACGCTGACAGTGCAGAGCCTGATTGGGATTCTCTCTCTTTCTGCTGCTCTCTGGCCCTCTTTCTCTCAAAAAAAAAAAAAAAAAAAAAATCATCTGGAAAGGAATACAATTTTTTTTTAATGTTTATTTATTTTTGAGGGGGGGCGGGGAGATCATGAGCCAGGGAGAGGCAGAGAGAATCCCAAGCAGGCTCCATGCTGTCAGTGCAGAGCCTGACATGGAGATCGATCTCATGAACTGGGAGACGATGACCTGAGCCGAGACCAAGGGTCGGACACTTAACTGACTGAGCCATCCAGGCGTCCCCTAAAAATTCAATTAGATAACAGGGCTGATGAACAAACTTTGGGTGACTCCTACAGTTAGAGACCGGGCAGGAGAGAACAAGCAGAGGAGGAAAATGGGAGAGCATGAAGTTCTTCAAGAGTAAAGTAGGTTTCAAGGAGGGGGCAGTCCACTGTTTTTGAATGCTGCCAAGAGATTGTAAGATGGGGGCAGTGGCTGGGAAAGGAGTTAGATTTTTGGTCATTTCAAACCTGAGGGACTTAAACATTAAATCATTCACATTGAGGCCTCATATAGATAACCGGATATAGGAGTCCGGTGTTTAGAACCTGATATATAAGCCTGGTATTTGTGAGTGTAAATGTATTTGTGAAGGAGAGAATGTAAATGGAGAAGAGACGGTTCCAGCCCAGAGGCATTTCTACTTGCAAAGCGGAACAGAGGCAAACATTTACAAAACATGATACAGAGTCAAGTGTCTCACGAGGTAGGAGAGAGACTTGGAAAGTGTGTTGCCACTGAGGTAATGCCAACATTAACTGTGTTAAATGCTGAGGACAGTTTCAACAAAATGAGAACAGAAACTAACAATCACTGGATTTAATAACTACCAATTAATAACTACCTTAGTAAATATTCTTCTAAAACATCACTGTGAATGACTGCACAGAATCCCATTGTATGGCAGTAGCTAAATCTGCTCACCCAGTCTCATTGTTGGAATTCTTAGATTCTTCCCAAACCTCGACAATTATGGGTAATGTTGCCTTGACCACACTCTTAGATTTGAAATTGCTAGATGAAAAGAGTATGTATCTTCTCAAGGCTTTTGATATAGCTACCAAACTACTCTCTAGAAAGGTTTTATTAAATTCTATACCACCCCAAGGAAACACAGTAATTGCAAAAACTGCCTTTGCCATTTTGATCAGTGATATATGGGATCTTACAGTTGCATTTTTGTTATTAAGGTCCTGGGGCACCTGGCTGGCTCAGCTGGAGGAGCAGGTGACTCTTGATCTTGGGGTTGTGAGTTCCAGCCCCACCCTGGGTGTGTAGAGATTACAATCAATCAATCAATCAATCAATCAATCAACTTAAACTGTCCTGCATGTTTATTGCTCATTGGTCATATGCGAATAGCCTGCACATATCTCTTGCCCCAAATGTGAGTTGTTTATAGGGCAAACTGGTGACATATCCAGAAATCTGAAATGTTGGTGTAAAGTAAAAAAAAAAAAAAAAATGTAGATAAGCTTAAGGGTACCTGGGTGGCTCAGTCTGTTATAGTGGGACTCTTGGTTCGGCTCAGATCATGATCTCAGGGTTGGTGGGTTCCAGCCCCCCAGTGGGGTCCACGCTGACAGCACAGAGCCTGCTTGGGATTCTCTCCCTCCCTTTCTGCACTTCCCCCACTTGCTCTATCTCTCAAAATAAATAAATAAACTTTAAAAAATGTAGATAAGCTTAAACTGAATTACAGCTTGCCAGTATACTAGCTAAGTGACCTTGGTCAGGTAACTTCTCAGGTCCCATAGTCTTTGTGAAATGGTGATCAGGTCTACCTTGAAGTGTTGTGAACAATAACTTACATAAATACTGGAAATTACAACAATTATTATGACAGTTATTCTGCATAAGCAATTGCACCATGGCACAGGAATCTAAAAATGCAGTATGTAGAGTAATTGACTGATTTGAAGAAACTTAGAGGCTATTTGCGGCATTTCCACCATCCCACTCCAATTTCTGCCCCTCCTCCCGGGTGCTGGTAGTGTCACTATGGCAACGACCACGCGCTGCCGCTGCCGTAGGCTCCGTTCTCTGGCGGTTACCGAACTCCGCCACCACCCCACTCTCCGCAGACCAGCGACTGCACCGCGCGTCCCGACCACCTGGTCTCGGGTAAATCTCCCCTGGCTCGAAGGCCAGGAGCCACGGGGCAGGATGGCCAAGGCGGGAACCTCTTCGTCGCTGGAGGACTTGGACCTGAGCGGAGAAGAGGTCCAGCGGCTCACCTCCGCCTTCCAGGACCCGGAGTTCCGGCGAATGTTCTCCGAGTACGCAGAAGAGCTCACAGACCCCGAGAACCGGCGGCGCTACGAGGAGGAAATCACCGCGCTAGAGCGTGAACGTGGAGTGGATGTGCGGTTCGTACACCCGCAACCTGGCCACGTGCTGCGCACTAGCCTCGACGGGGCGCAGCGCTGCTTCGTGAACGTGTGCAGCAACGCACTGGTGGGCGCGCCCAGCAGCCAACCCGTCCCTGGGGGCGCGGCGACCGGCAGCCAGTGGTCCCTGCCCTACAGCCTGGCTCCCGGCCGCGAGTACGCGGGGGGCCGAGGCACCCGCTACACTGTCTACGACGTAGTCTTCCACCCAAACGCGCTCACGCTAGCACGGCGCCACGAGAGCTTCCGCCAGATGCTGGACACCACGGCCCTGGAGGCCATCGAGAAGCAGTTCGGCGTGAAGTTAGACCGCAGGAATGCCAAGACTCTGAAGATCAGGTACAAGGGGACTCCGGAGGCCGCCGTCCTGCGCACACCCCTGCCCGGGGGTGTCCCGGCCCGGCCCGAAGGGGAGCCGGAGAGCCCTCTCCCCGATTTCCCCTACCCCTACCGGTGCCCGGCGGTGGCCGGGAACTCTGTGGTCCCCCAGACCCAGGCGCCCTCCCCTCCGGAGGCGGTCCTGCAGCCCGCCCCCACAGAACCTCGCTACAGCGTGGTGCAGCGCCACCACGTGGACCTCCAGGATTACCGCTGTTCCCGGGATTCGGCCCCCAGTCCGGTGCCCCGGGAGCTGGTGGTCACCATCGAGCTGCCGCTGTTGCGCTCGGCCGAGCAGGCGGCGCTGGAGGTGACGGGAAAGCGGCTGTGCCTTGATTCAAGGAAGCCCGACTACCGGCTGCGGCTCTCGCTCCCGTACCCGGTGGACGACAGCCGCGGCAAGGCGCAGTTCAACAAGGCCCGGCGACAGCTGGTGGTCACGCTTCCCGTGGCACTACCCCCAGCGCGCCAGAAACCCACGGCGGAGCCGGAAGAGTCCGTCTACACACCCGGAACTGACGGCGCGGCGTGCCCTTCCGCTCGCGAGGGGGAGGTGGGCCCGGCAGGGGGTTGTGCCGGGATTGGCGGCCCGGAACCCAGGCTCCCTGGCGCTGCGGATTTACAGAGCACTAGTCCGGCCGCCGCTGTGGAGGAGCTTGTCTCCCAGCCCGAGGAGCGGGACTTGGACGGGCAAGCTGTGTGGACAACGGGCATCGAGGAGGAGCCGGCTTCCGTAGCAGGGAGCTCACCTGGGGACGGTGGAGGAGGCTCCCCTTGTACTTCATCTGGGGACCTTGACAGGGGGTCTTCTGCAGGAAGAGGGAGTGCGCGGGGAGATCTCAGTGTTGAGACGCGCGTGATCGGGGAAGGTGTTCCATCTGATCGAGCCATGGGTCGTCCCGGGACGGGCAGCAGGGAACCATTGTGTCCTCCTTTGCAGTGTAATCAGGATGAAGAATCCCTGACTCTGCTAATTCAAGTGCCTCGGATCCAACCGCAAAGCCTTCAAGGGGATGTGAGCCCCTTCCGGTACAAATTGTGCTTCTCCACCCAAGACTTAGTTTATTATTCTTTCTTTTTGCAATTCGCTCCAGAGAATAAATTGAATACCAAAGAACCTGTGGTTAGTATTTCTTCAAACAATGCAGTGATAGAACTGGCCAAATCTCCAGAATGCCATGGACATTGGAGAGAGTGGTATTATGGTTTAAACAAAGATTCTTTGGAGGTAACAGTTCTTTCTAGATTCTTAATATTTGAAATATTCCATCCCACTTTTAAACTTTACTATTAAAACTGGCCCTTGAACAACAGAAGTTGGAACTGCCTGGATCCACTTACAAGCAGATCTTTTTTGAAAAGCTTTAAGTGTATTTTGTTAAGGTTTTATTTTCAAGTGATCTCTATACCCCACCTGGGGCTCGAAATCACCACCAGAGATCAACATCAGGCTCCATTGACTGAGCCAGCCAGGTGCCCCTAAATGTATTTTCTTTTATGATTTTATTAATAACATTTTGTTTTCTCTAGTTTACATTATAAGGACATAGTATAAATGCAAAATATGTGTTAATGGACTGTTCATGTTATCAGTAAGGTTTCCAATCTGCAGTAGGCTATTAGTAGTTAAGCATTAGGGCAGTCAAAAGTTGTAGGTGGAGTTTTCAACCGTGGGATGGGGGGCGCCCCAACACCCCCACCCCGCCACCCTTGTTGAAGAATTAACTGAATAAATATTGTTAAACTGAACATCAAGATCAACTACACCTCTTATGGGCGGGTACTCTAGAACTTGGGGCTGAGCATTATCTAGTTAACTCAGGATACAGTTTTCATGAATAGTATGTTCTATTGTAGTTGCTACTACACTTTCAAGGTTATTGAGGTTCTTGAATTTCAGATTCTAACCCTTGAATTTGTTAAAAGCTAAAAAAAAATTACATGTAACAGATGAATACCTCAATGCAAACCACCAGTTGTTAACTTACGAGTTTAAAAAGTTCCTTAGAACTTCAAATTTTAGTTTTTTTTTTAAAAATTAATAGTACCAAAGTACTAATTCCCAGAAATAAAACTTGTTGCAGAGTATATATTGAAAATTAACTTGCTGGTCTTGGGCTTTAACTTGCCAGAAATTTTCACTTCTTCCTGTTATTTTCCTAGATATTTGCTAATAAGTTATATTTTATGAGGGGCATCTTCTGG
This sequence comes from Puma concolor, assembly GCF_028749965.1. NCBI lineage: Eukaryota > Metazoa > Chordata > Mammalia > Carnivora > Felidae > Puma > Puma concolor. Next base: position 51,062,306 of record NC_141672.1, read on the forward strand.
GAGAAGTGGTTAATTTGAAACCATCCCAAAATAGTAAATAAGCCAGGACTAGGTAAAATACTTTGTGAAAATATAATATGAAATTGACTATCTGTTTATATCATCAGAAGGGGGACATTTAGGAAAGGGCAGTTGTTTCCTGTAATTGTTTTATTTCTTTACTTATTTTTAAAGTTTATTTAAGTAATCTCTACACCTAGCGTGGGCCTTGAACTCACAATCTGAGATCATGAGTCGTATGCCCTTCTGAATGAGCCAGCCAGGTGCCCCTGTAATTGTTTTAATAAATGTAAAAATAACTTAAAACTGGGAAGAAGGCTTTATGGATAAGCAGTTGAGAGAATACTAAAGAATATATTATAAACTAATTTTCTAGAAAGCTAACATTATTTTAGCAAGGAAATTAGACCAAAATGGGATTAGGGCAACTGTGTGTTACATCTTTGATGCCTGAAATAGATTTATAATTACTTCATTAGTCATCACATTTGCTAAGGCTGATGGAACCATAATACTCAATTATTCTTCTTTACACTTCACTGGACTAGGCTCTAAGTATTAAAGTGAAATTATTTTAAAATCACAAGAGTAATAGGTGGGTAGACATAGAATATATAATGATTACATTATATGCATTATATGGAAATAATTATAAAGAGACTGGATTGTGATGGTGACGGTCAGAATTGTTACTTTACACATAAGTACAATATTATTTATAAAAGCCTTAAATATCCACTGGAAATTTTCCTAGAGATATAGGACCACTAAATTGAATATCTTTTATTAGAGTAAAATCAGCCATTAGAATAAGGCAAGCTTATGCAAATCCTCTATATTTTAATCATAACCATTTCCATTATAAATATTACTTTTCCTTGGGTTTAGTAAAGACTAAAGTATTTGGTGTATTTTTGTGCAATTAATGTGTTTTTCCAGAGACAGGAACCTTAGAAATGCTTTTAATTGGGGAATGTTTCTATCATCAGTTATTCTGGAACTTAAAATAATAGGAATGAAATTACTCCAAATTTTTGGGTAAGATTTTTCTGTACCCAAGGTTCACTTTGGTAGGCGTTCACAAATGTAGATACTGTGTAAAATAAGGGAACTTGAAACTTGTCTCTTTCTGATTTTGCCCTCCTATTTGGACCAAATAATGAACTGTATTTATTTGGAAATTTGTTTTTATGTAAGTATTTTATTTCAGGCAACAATAAACTGATTTTATGAATTTTAAATATGTTTATCCCTTCAACACCCTAACTATATACCTATATTCATTTCACATGAATATGCACAAACTGCTTTGTGTTTGAGAGTCTGCTAAAAGTGATTTATGCATTTCCTAACAGTAGTTTGGAAATCTTTCCTATGTCTCTTGAAATCTGTTTCGTTCTTATAAATAGCTATATGCTAGTGTCACACTGGATTATCTCAATGTGTAAAATTAGAATCTACTTCTCAAGTAAAATATTATATTTGGCTGTTACCTGGCCAAGAACTAAAACACAAACTGGTCACACAAAATTTGAATAAATCCTGTCATGTATTTTTCTTAGCTGACTCATTAGGAAGTATTCTAAAATTAAATTACATTTTATAGCTGTGACTGCATTTATAGACCTAGTGGTGATGTTATTCTTATACAATATTGAGAAAAAAGAAATAAAAATATCATTTATAAGTAAGATTATCTCAGATTGTTAACAGAGACTTAGAAAAGGAACTAGGATTTTTTAAAGACTTTTCTTTTAGCGCCTTTGCCGTTATATGTATATACTCTTGCTACTCTTAACTACTCAATACTGTTTTCTTCTGCCAAAACAGCATAGGAGTAACATTAAACATTTAAAAGTATAATCCTGAACTGTGTTAAGAACTTTTACGAGCTGTTCTTAGATCAAATGTGTCAACAATAACTTATGAGGCAGAATTTTTTTTCTCTTATTTTAGGAAAAGCTGTTTGTCAATGAAGAAAATGTCAATGAGGTACTTGAAGAGGTCCTGAGCTCTCCATTTAAACAGACAATGTCCTTAACCCCACCATTAATTGAAGTTCTTCAGGTTACTGATAGTAAGATTCAGATTCACGCAAAGGTAAGGATTTGGTGGCCTTTGTAGAGTACTGATTTAGGACCAGGTTAAAGCCTGACCAGTACCTTAATTTTTGATTTCTTGATGTCATAACTTTAAATCAAATGTACATAGTATCTGGGAAGACTTAGGAGTAAAGACCTCTTTGTATGTATTTTACTGTGTGCCATGCACTTTGTGATTTATTTTCACACAGATCTCATTTCATCCCAAAGTAACTCTCCATTGAGGAATAGAGTGAGACTAACATTTAGGAAGTTTGAGTACCAGTCCAGGGACAAACAAGTCTTTTTGACTCTCAAACCGTGGGAAGGAGCTGTGTCATTCTGTTTGTTCGTTATTTCTAGTTGAACCATAAGTTTGGTTATTTTGTAAAATTAATTAGTTAATTATATTTTAGAAAGGGAGAGAGCGAACATGGGGGAGAGGGGCAAGGGAGAAAGCATCTTTTTTTTTTTTTTTTAAGTTTCTTTATTTTGAGAGAGATTGCATGCACATGCCTGCACAGTTGGGGGAGGGGCAGAGAGAGAGAGGAAGAGCCGGAATCCCAAGCAGGCACCACACTGTCAGTGTAGAGCCCAATGCGAGGCTTGATCTCACGAACTGTGAGATCATGACCTAAGCCCAAATCAAGAGTTGGATGCTCAACCGACTGAGCCACCCAGCTGTCCTGGGAGAGACAATCTTAAGCAGGCCGTCTGCTCAGGGTGGAGCCTGATGTGTGGCTTTATCCCATGACTCTAGGCTGTGGAATCATGACCTGAGCCCACGTTTAACCCACTGAGCCACCCACGTACCCCTAGTTTGGTTATTTTTAGTCTTCAATATTGGACACAGAGATAATTTAGTAACTAGCACAGTTAATTTATATATGAATGTGGGGAGGGAGTGGATCTAAAGAATCACAGAAATTCAAGAAAACTCAAGAAATTCAAGAATGACCTTATTAGAAAGACTACTAAAGGGTTGGTAGGCCAGGATTATTTTATCTTGAAGGAGATGAGGAGTCACTGGAAGGAATTAATCAAGAATTAATGCCAGGTTTGCATTGTCTGCATTATTAAAAAATAACTGGCAGCATTCGGAAGATGACTTTGAGGGGGAAGCCTGGAAATCCGCAGTTCTGCAAGGGTTGTTCCCTCACAATTAAAAAAAAAAATCTATACCCAGAGAGTACTACAATTTAATTTTCTATTTGTTTCAAAGAATTCTTAATTTATTGTTTCTCTTGACCTAGTTGCAAGAATGTAGTAACTCTGAGCAGCTTCATGAAAAGGAAGAAAAAGTCAATGAAGGAAGTCCTGTAACTGAAAAAGAAAATATAGAACATCCTACCGCCTCAACAACTGATTCTGATTCATCTGTGGCAGTTAAAGTACTAGAAACAGACGGTTGTGGTTCAGTTGTACGCTTGCAACAAGAGTCTCTTGATGTTTCTCACATGCTATTTGGAAAGTCTCAGCAACCTGAGTCAAAAATGGAACCTGAATTTATAAAAGAAGAAAGTCCCGTTTACTCAAATGAGGAAAAAGATAATTTAAAAGAACCAGTGATAACAGAAGAGAAAGAATTACATGGAGACCATCAATCATTACTAAACAAAACAACAGTTCACAATTTACCTGGTCTTGACAACATAAAAGAGACCAATATGCAGGATGGTAGTGTGCAGTTTATTAAAGATCATGTGACTCAATGTGCATTCAGTTTTCATAATTCTTTGCTGTATGACTTGGATTAATTCTATATAATTTTAGAATTTAAAAGTTAAGAGTAAAGTTTTTTGGACTTAGATTATTTTTCTGTTAACTATTATTGTAAAACAAAGTACTTAAGAAAGTATAAAATTAAAATTTTCAATTTTGATTCTAATGGGGAAACTGGCCATATTTTTTGCATGTATAATTTATACAGAGTTTCCTTAATTATGGTGATTTTTGTGATTCCTCTGATAGATGTGTACTTTTTCTAATGGAGGGTTATTAAACATATAGTTTTAATACAACCTGTATATATTTGCTTCTGTTTGTTTTTGGCTTCTTTTCTTTACCATAATTTTAATAAAGTTTTAAAGTAAATATTCACTAAGTTGTGTCTGTTAAAAAATTCTCAAGAATGCAATTAACTGGAAATTAATCAGTATGTGTGTGTGGTGGGATAGAATCTCAAAACTATGCATTTAGAAGTTTCACTAAATAGAACATATTTATGTTTGAAACAGAGATTCTTAGAAGTTTACCAACCAATATTAACGATCCAAACAATTACAATACAAATACACTGAATGAAATTTAGTATTTTTGCTTCAACTCTGTATTTTACTCTTCTCATGTCTGTCACACACAAAATACAGGTGATATAGTGATACTTTTGAAAACTGAACTTCTTAAAAGGTGTTTTTGGAAGTTACTATTGCAGTATTAAGACATTTCTTGGTCTTACAGAATACATTTATGAATATTTTTAAAAGCTTTTAGGTAATCCCTACACCCAAACGTGGGGCTTGAATTGATAACCCCGATATTGAGAGTCACATACTCCAACTGATGCAGCCAACCAGCCAGCCTACATTTACTAATATTAGAATAATAAAAAATCTGGGAATTTGTTCCCATAAGAAAACTGTCTTTGCTGTATTACGTGGAAACAAAACAGCCAGTGGTTTCTAGTTAGTTTTTCTTGCAATATCTCAAAAAGGGTAGCAGATAATGTATCTTAAATTATTAGTTTTGTGGAATAATATTTTTATTGGAGGCCAGGAGAAAATCCGAATAAATTTTTTCTCACAAAAATTTTTAATACAGCATGAATGTAGAAAGGATTTGTTGATCTAATTGCTGACACCAAGGCCATGAGCTGATTTATCTATGTTTCAAAAAAAGATACTAATTCAAAGGTCTGGCCCTACCTTAGTCCTGGAAATTACCTAATCTCTTTAGTCCTTTGAACTAGGGAAAGTCAGATCAGAGCACCAAAAGGTAGTACAAAACCTGGCAATTCATCCTGATTTTTATTTATAACCCCTCTAAAATCTGGAACCAGATTGGACTATGAGGGTAATATAAAGGTAGCACATAAAGTAAGAGAACTATTTGGTCCACCTAAAATGACCGTACACATTTTTCCACCATAATGACTTAATTTGATGAAATCATTTCAAAACTGTCCATTTAATACATAATTTCCCTGGGGTTGAAATGATGTCATATCTACACAGAAATTAATCTTTGAGTAATTTCTGGTTGAATGCAATTATATACTGTTAAGAGAAACTTTGACATTAAATATAGAATAAATTTTAAGCCTGTTTCCTATTATTGTGTGTGCCTTTTTAAAAAGTATGATTTCAGTTAAAGCCGGCACTAGAACATGTTTCACTGTAGCATGACTGAACTTTATCATTGCTGGTTCTCGAAAACAATTTAGGCTGTATTTCACTTACAAGGCAGCTTTTTATTGTTCATTGGCTATGCTTGGCTAATTTGAAAGCCAGTTTCTTCCAAAGGGAATGCATTGTCAAGAGTGGGGTTTTCTTTAATTCAAATTCAGTTGTATGATGTACAAAGGGTTCATACGAAGATATAATGCAAACTATAAAACTTCTAGAATGCCTTTACTGAATTTTGGTGTAAAGAGTAAACAAAATTTCTTCTACAAAATGATTAGGAACTTTTTTATGCAAAAATGAGTTATTTTATTTTGGCAGCACTAAAAGAAAAAAAAAACCCACTGTATTTCTACATTGAGGTGAAAACAGTGTTTCAACTTTCTTATCAAATACATTCCAAAAGAAAGTGTGTTCTATGAAGGTTCCAAAGCACAGGCAAATCTTAACACAATAATACAGGAATCTGTAATACTGAAAATGTCTGTTCTGATAGGGTGTTTAACAAACATAACTTTTGAATTATAAAATCAGCAAAGCAAACCCTTCCTAGTAACCGTGTCGAGTGAAATTGGGCTTGCTCCATTAATACTCTAATGATTCTATTGTAATACTTTTTACTGTTATGACAATTTTAAATAAAGTTTGCTGTACTTAAAATAAGTTTTGAAAGTGGAAAAGTGTACAAAGTTCCAGATAAAAAGATTAAGAGATGCAATTTAAATAAAATTTCTCTTTTCTTTTACCGGTTAACAATGATTACCTTTAGCTGATACAGATTGAACTTTAAAACCCAACTCCTGAAATGAAAACTTCTGTTTAAATTTTTGTCAGACAGAGAAGGAAAAGATTACTATATTTGGACATCTTTTACAAGAATTGTTTTTTTGTTTTTGTTTTTTTGTATTAAAGCAGAAACCAGTTCCTAAACCCTTTTTATTCAATTGTTTATCCTGTTTGGACAAATATCAAAAATAGAAGACTGTCACTTTTGCTTTTGTAATTGTGATTTTTCACTGCAGTCTTCTATAACTTTTACAGAGTTCATGGTCCCTAATATCTCCCCACCCTCCATTTTTCCTAGGTGGGGAAATGGCTGCCACAAACTTCTCACTGATAGTTAGAGTGTCTGGAAACAAGTACTGTTTGTTATTGTTTAAGAGTGACTCAATTTGGGCACTCTGGGTGGATGGTCTACAGGTTTTCTTGTGGTGCATACCACAGTCTCCAGCATGAAATATCCTAGGAACTTGAGGAACCAGCACTTTCCAGAATTTTGGAAGACAGGATACAGTTAAATATTGAAGAGTCCAGTCCCAGTTATAATCATCGTAAGTACAGAAAGTGTCTGTGCACTCAATCAACTTCTGATACGCATCCCGGGTCAAGGCTAGACCCATATTGTGCTCTGTGGATTTCCAAGTTTTCACGTCTACCTTGTCAGCAATGCCATGGAAACTGCGACTGGCCGTATAGGTCCCCAGGGAGAGAACATCACACTCAGGACACTCTTGCTGCTTTAACTTCCACATCTTTTTGAAGACATGGTAAAAGTCTGGGGCTAAGTAGTGATCCTCCTCTAGGAAAAGTATGAGGCCAGCATAGTCTCGAAGAACTTTGACCCTTTCCCATACAAAATGCAGCTTCCACCACCAATGGTGTTTGGTTTGGGAGAACTTGGCCTCTCTATAATGGCCAAAGGAGTCGGGATACTCAGCATTAATGCATCCCATCTTCAAAGCTGCATTCTTCTCCAGGTCTCGGGGGCAATCTCTGGGGTCGCTGCCTGGAAACTCGTTGGGGTACAACTGAATGCTGAAAGGAAAGAACACCTGCAGAACCGGACAGAAATCCACCCCAGCAATCAGTTGATTGATTTCTGTCGACCAGAAGTCATGGCTAAAGATGACGAGGACGCTGTCGATGCCCTGGGCTTTCCGGAGGGAGTCCAGCAGCAGTCTGAGGTAATCGGGCCGGTTATGCACCTGGACCACCAGCACCAGCTCTCGAGGGGTCCAGGAGCCGGCCTTATCTACATTCCTCAGCGTCTGGTCGAAGTTCAGCTGGTACACCAGGGACCTGTACCGCAGCGTCAGGTTGTCCGCCTCGGGCTGCGGGGCCGCGGGGACCAGCGGAGCCGCCGACTCGTTGGAGACCCGGCGGATGCCCACGGACACAGCCGAATGGTCCCCGCCCCGGCCGCCCGCACCTCGCGCGGGCTCGGCGTCCAGCAGCGGCGGGGCGAGGGCCTCGTTTTTCCTTTGTCGCCCATTGCTGCTCCAGAGGACGAAGCCGCAGGCGGCCACCACGAGCGTCAGGATCAGCACCTTCCGCTTGTAGATGCGGAACCTCATGGTCTCCAGGGCCGGGAGCGCTGGCGGGCGGGCGCGAAAAGGAGCTAGCGGCTTCTGCACAGAAGGGGCGGGCGGGTGGCGGCCGTCGCCTTGGCCTGAGGCAGTCGGAACTGGACCCCGCGGCTGCCCTAGCTAACTCATCCCGGGCCCCGGGGGTCCTGGGGCCCGAAGGGTCTCAGCTCCCCCGCGCCGCCCGGGCTCCACACATCCTCGCCTGGCAGCTGCAGCTCGGGCAGCGGCCCCGCGGCTAGGAGCCGCGGCTCGGCATCGCCTCGGTCCTCTCCATTCAGCAAGGGTCCCGGAAGAAGCCCCGCAGCGGCCCCACCGCACTCCCGTTTGGTTACCTGCGCCTCCAGCGGCCCTGCGTCCTCTGCGCTCTCATCCTTACACGGGCCCTACACCGCCAAGACCGAGCGACGCAGCCTCGCCCCACTCCGGCGGCGACCGTTCTGACAACCCGCGACTGGCCCGCGGAGCGCCGCGGCCCTCCGGCCCACACCCCTCCGGCCCGCCCCTTGGGCCCCTGGTTGGAGCTTCCCGGACGCGTCGGGGACGCCAGGCCGCCGCTGCCTGCTGCCTATTGGCCTTTAGTACTGTCGCTCACGCACAGTTCCTGCTTCCGCCTCGTTCCTCCCTTTCCTGTTAGGCGCGAGCGAGGCGAGGCGAGGCGAGGATCGCGGACGCCGAATTTGCCGGTGAGCTAAGACGGTAGTGTACCGTCTCAGCAGGAGCCTCCAGTGCTGGGAACCCGGGGATGGACGAGGCCCTTGTGGAAACTGGAGGGCGAGACCCGCTGCCTGGTTTGCTAGAGCTAAAGAACTGGCTTCTCCCTTTGGAAAGGGTCTCAGGAATGGCGGCTAGTGGGCCGGGAGGCACATATTAAGGACACGTCAGCCTTCAGGGCTGCTCTGACGGGTGGCTGTGCTTCTGAGAGGAAAAGTGAAACCAGACTGATTTGGTTCCCGGAGAAGGAGCGTAGGCGGGCCGTAGCCGTAGCCACTGTATCGCGCGCTGAACCGGGAATGCCCGAGCGCTAGAACGTGGGGGAAGAGGGTGCGAGGAAGAGCCGGAGGCTCTAGCTTTGGCCCTCTCTGCGAAAGAAAATTAGATAGACACCACTTCTTTTCTTTTGGGGTAGCCACAGTAAATTAAACTCCAAAGGAACTCGCTTTGTACGGGGAAACTGGCTCCTGAGCCCCCTGTGCTGCTGCATTGCATGCTAATTTTTATTGAGGCTCATTCTATACATGCTCTGATAATTTAAGCATTCCAAAAGGTGTGCACTTTTCTGTGTAATTTATTCTTATATGAAATGAGTACTTGGTGGGTCTATACCTTAGTGATACATGTAATGCTGTAATGTTTTCCTGAATTTTTAAAACGTTTTATTCAAAATGTTTAACGTCTGCCACTGTAATTTTAAATGTTTTACCAGTTTGAATCGTGCTGACAGCCCTGCTGCAAAGATGGTCAATGTTCCGAAAACCCGAAGGACTTTCTGTAAGAAGTGTGGAAAGCATCAGCCTCACAAAGTGACCCAGTATAAGAAGGGCAAGGATTCCCTGTATGCCCAGGGAAAGAGGCGCTACGATCGGAAGCAGAGTGGCTATGGTGGGCAGACGAAGCCAATTTTCCGGAAGAAGGCTAAAACCACAAAGAAGATTGTGCTGAGGCTTGAATGTGTCGAACCTAACTGCAGGTCCAAGAGGATGCTGGCCATTAAAAGATGCAAGCATTTTGAACTGGGAGGAGATAAGAAGAGAAAGGGCCAAGTGATCCAGTTCTAAGCTTTGGGATTCTTCTTTTCGTTGACGCTTGTAGCAACGTTATCTGTATGAAAATAAATGCAGTAATATTTTTGCTCAAATATTCTGTTTTTTGAAATACAAATAGAATGACATATTTAATGTGATTCAAAATTAAGGAAATAACAGCAAATTTGTTGAACTAAGATTTATCCTCTTCTCAAATTTATTTAAATTTAGTTTCATAAGAATTGGAATATTGTTTATGTGTCTCTCACACACACACATATAAAAAGACAGGAGTACCACATCCAACTTTACAACTAGGTTATGGAACTCTATCAGGGAAAAAAACTCAGACCTTCTTTACCTTTTCTGGTCAATTTCAAATATGTTAGGCAAATTCATAATCATGATTGAAGAGCTCCTGGGAAAAGTCAAATCAGATTTTCAAAAAAAGTAAATGAGGAGGGTAAATTAAGCCTGTGTATAGCAGACTCAGTGGGGCAGAGTATCAAAGATGAGGGATAAAAAGAGCCGACTTTTTGCAAATTAGTGTCCAGTAAGGACCACTAGTCATATAGATATTTAAATTAAAAAGCAGTTCCTCAGTTAACACTAGCAGCTACATTTAGTGCTCAATAGCCACATGTGCTGAGTGACTACTCTATTGGACAACAAAGATACAGAACATTTCCATTACGGTTTTTTTGGATGGCATGGTTTTTAGACTGGTCCTGAATGTAAGGCAGGAGTTAAAAACTGACTTCTAACTGCAAAATGTTCTGAAGCTAGTGAAGAACCATGAGTCCATAATAGCATGGACTGCTTTTTGAATCTTTTAGAAGCTACTCTGGGAGGTACTCAAGTGTTACAACTTGGTTATTGGGAGGTATGAGGAAGCAAGCAATTACTACTGAAAATAGAATGGAAGGCTGAAACAAACAAGTGAACCTTATAACCCATGAAAAGCAAAAAAAAAAAAAAAAAAAGTATCAAAAGGAGAAATAAACTGACAAAGGGTATGGGTTATGAGAAGACAAATTCTGCATTCTGTACAAGAATTTTAAGTTGGCCAAGATAGTTGCATGGGATGGCTTTTAGATGAGTAAAGATGCAAAGACAAAGGGCTAGGGTGTAGGAGTAACAGATGGCTAGCACTTGGTCCCAACACAGACACATCTGCATTTGTTATTGAAGGAACTTTTTCTTCAAGAACATGTAAAAGTCAGATACAAGTTAAATATGTCACAATACATTTTTTAAAGAACTATGTTTTAAAGTAGTTACATAACCTGGGTAATTCCTCGCCGTTTTGTTCAGAAAAAACTAAGATCTTATACTTAAAGAATTCTTGGTTTTGGGGCGCCTGGGTGGCGCAGTCGGTTAAGCGTCCGACTTCAGCCAGGTCACGATCTCGCGGTCCGTGAGTTCGAGCCCCGCGTCGGGCTCTGGGCTGATGGCTCGGAGCCTGGAGCCTGTTTCTGATTCTGTGTCTCCCTCTCTCTCTGCCCCTCCCCCGTTCATGCTCTGTCTCTCTCTGTCCCAAAAATAAATAAACGTTGAAAAAAAAAATTAAAAAAAAAAAAAAAAAAAGAATTCTTGGTTTTAAAGAGCAAAAGTGAATTAACTTTAGAAGGCAGTATAAAGCCTGGACTTAAAATCTGATCTGGGTTTATGATACTGACCTCCTAGGGTAATTTGTGAGGATTAAATAAAATTATGTAAAACACTTGTGACAAATACTCTGCTAAATGGCAGCTCTTTTTATGTAAGCCATGTTTGCATTATATATATGATTTTTTAAAATCAAAAACCAGAATACAGAAATTTTTGCAGGAAGAATTTAATTGACCACAAGCAATACAAATTTAAGGTCACCCAAAGAATTATGGCTCTGGACCAAAGAATCTGCTCTGAGAAGAAACCATATTTTGGAGATCATATACATAAAGCTTTAATAAAAATCTAATATTTAGGGGTGCCTGGGTAGCTCAGTCAGTTAAGGATCTGACTTTGGCTCAGGTCATATCTCACGGTCCATGAGTTTGGTCCCGGTATGAGGCTCTCTGCTGACAGCTTGGAGCCTGGAGCTGCTTTGGATTGTGTCCCCCTCTCTCTCAAAGGTAAACATTTTTAAAAAATTCCTTAAAAATATTGTAACATTTAAAACAGTATTTACTCAATGCTTGTATTTTCAAAAAAGAGTAAGATGCTCCAAATAAATATTTTAGGAAGACAGAGGAAATAGTTACCTAAAGCCGTAAGAAACAGTCTTACACAGACTCAACCTGTAACTCCAGGCCTAGAACAAAAATGATATGCTAACACTAGGGAGGGTCTTCTCCAGTAACTTTTACTCTTTCACCTCTTTTGTTCCCAGAAACCAGTTATGAGGCTGATTTGAAAAAGGGCAGTGCAAATGTATAGAATGGAGTTCTACTAATTCCATTTTCCACATCTCTTTCAAGCAGCTACATTTTATATTTCCTCTAACCTAGTTAAAATTCTGATCATAGTTCAGCTGGTGTATCGCCACCACTTTTTAAAGTAAAAACTTGAAAATATTGGGGCACCTGGGTGGCTCAGTCGGTTAAGCATCTGACTTCGGCTCAGGTCCTAATCTCACGGTTTATGGGTTCGAGCCCTGCATCTGTGCTGACAGCTCAGATCCTGGACCCTGCTTTGGATTCTGTGTCTCCCTCTCTCTGCTCCTCCCCCACTTATGCTCTGTCTCTCTCTCTCTCTCTCAAAAATAAACAAACATTAAAAAAATATTTTTTTAACTTGAAAATATTAAGTAAAATAATAATCAGAAAACGAACAACCCTCAAATATAGGATGTAATCAGTAAAAAGCAATTTTATGTTCTTCCTACCCAACCCTAAAATCCTGTTCCAACTGTAAAAGTTACAAAAGTCACAACAAAGATTATGTGATTAACATTATAAAACTTATAAAAGCTGAAGCCTGCTTATCCCAAAGCAACTCCAACTTTATGCTTGGTGAATATAGAATTCCAGATGTAGAATAATACACCTGAAAAACAAAGTTTCACAGCAAACAAGTTTTCACTAAAACTTAGACTCTATTAGTCCTCCAACATATATTTTCTGTATACAGAAAGTCAATTTCTTTAATTGAAATTCAAGAAGGAAACTGGTAAGAAAATTCTATGACCAGAGTGATAGGGATCAATATCTGTTTAACATTAAAAGATAGCCCTACAACCCATTCTGGAAACACTAGGCTGATATCAACACAAGTGAAATAAACTGAAAAAAGTCTACTTTCACAGTAAGATTATAGGTTTTAATGAAATTAAGGTTTTACAGTCAAATGATTGAAAATGTTAGAGTAACACATTCCTGCCCTCAAGTAAGTATACAAAAAGCTTCCCTTTCTCTAATTTGATACTATTAAACCACAAATGAATCCCAAGGTGATCTGTAACTAAATGGAATTTGTTTTTGTGTTATCACCAGTTACTTTAACATATCACAGGAATTTACGTAACAGGCTAGAGAACAGAAGTAAGAGATAATAGGTGCTTCAGTACCACCCATATTATCCACTAAGACCACAGTGTGAGCAACAGAGTGTAGATTCATGGTAGTAGTTCCCTGAATAAAACAGCTTAGACAGAATCTTCCACAGACACAGGTTTTAGCAGTATCCAAATCTTGGCAAAGATGAAAAGGAATGATATGAGAGCCATATGGAATCCTATTAGAAAAAAAAAAAAAGTTGAAAAAATATTTAGCATGTTACTAGATTCAGAACTTCATGTATTGGGTGATGAATTACCGGATACTGAATTATAACCATGGAAAAATAAGATTACTCTATTAAGTGACTCAGTATATTGTTCTTTCTTCCAAACTGTTAAGAATGGGGAAAACACCATATGGCATATTGTAAACCTAAGAGTATCTATACTACTCCATAAAGTATCTTTTAGCACTGTCACCCAATACCATAACCCATGGAATAGAAGAAATCTACATTGTATTATCAGTATAACATGATCATTTAAAGCTACAGCTCTAGTATACAATTCTCATAATGGCAATGGGAGAATTACTGAGTTCTATCTGTGAAGAAACATTTATTTAAATAAATCCAAATACTCTCCTAGGCATCAACTGTTTAAAAGGGAATTTTAAACTGTGAAACAGATTTAAAACATATATTGTTTCAGGTATTTTTACTTTACTGGTTGAGCAAGTGCTGACCTCACCTTGCTTAAATCACTTACTTGCTATTAAAATCAAGTCAAACTCAAAAACCCGAAAAAGTCAAACTCTTTTACCCTCATCTCCAAGACACTGTTTTGCCTGCCCACTGCCCAACTCCTGACTCAACCATGCCCCAAGTCACTTTGTCTGTCTTCCAGTCTTTTCTTTGTTCTCTAGTCCCTAGCCTAGGCTGGCACATAATAGGTGTTCATATTTTTTCAACAAATAAATAAAACCTACTCTATAATTTAAACTGGAGTTCAAAACCCTATCAGGAAAAGTCTGAAAAGATACATATCAAATAAAAAAGTTTGCATTTCATAGGGATTTGGGACTGGTCTTGTTGGCAAATCATTTTTTTTCACATGTACCAGTTTGTTCCTTCTATAAATAACAATTTTTTAAAAAACTAAGAAGTGTCTACCACATGTGTATATTAACCTGTTTCAAGCTACTAGTTATACCCTAAGGAAAGAGGTAATAGTGTAATACTGTTAAGAACTGTATTTTCTATCTAACATAATTTAAATTCCCACATATTTTTCTAATAGACCATAAGTTTATGTTTGTAACCAGTAGTGAAGACAAGTTACCAAAGGCTAGATAATAGGCATTATTCTCATAGCTTTGGATCTGTATCCTTTTTATAACAAGTGGGCTGAAAACACTTGATAAATACAAGTGACGGGATAGATAGAAAGAAGTAAAGGGGCGCCTGGGTGGCTCAGTCGGTTAAGTGCTCGACTTTGGCTCAGGTCATGATCTCACGGTTCATGGGTTCGAGCCCCATGTCAGGCTCTGTCTGTGCTGACAACTCAGAGCCTCCAGCCTGTTTCAGATCCTGTGTCTCCCTCTCTCTGCCCCTCCTCCACTCACACTCTGTCTGTCTCAAAAATAAACATTAAAAAAAAATTAATGCCAGATAATAAATCCTATAACCAAAAAGTCAAGCAATGAAAGGGGGTGGAGATAAAACTTTAGATAGGGCGGTCAGGAAAGGCCTTTCTAGGTGTCACTTGGTTAAAGAACTAAATGAAGTGAGAAAGTGAGCTATGGAACTTTCTGGAAGAAAGGCATTCCAAGTAGAGGTAAGAAGCAGCAAGAAGGCCACTGGAGCAAGATGTCAGACTGTGCACAGCACTGTATAAAGTATGTTAAAGCCTATGACTATTACAATGAGGATGATGAGAATACCAGACTCTTATCAGAGGTACTGCATTTTATGACTATTAAAAAGTCTTACCTATTATATAACATGGCTCGTGCAGAGGATTCCAATAAAGTTAATGGCGTTTGCAGCATTATAACTGGAAGGGCTTTTGGTTGTTCAAAAGTATTTCCAAAAAGATCCAAGTACTCAAGGGATAAAGTTTGAAATTCACTAGGCAAAAATGGAAGCTTATTTCGAGCAGCTGACAAAAAACGCAGGTTTGTCAATTGTCCCATCTTGAAAGGAAATCGAATCAATTCATTATCATCAAGTTTTAAATCTGTAAGTTCTCGGAGCTGACAAAACTGCACAGGGAGTGCCTTAATTTTGTTCTTGCTGAGATCCAAACTCCGAAGTGACTTCTGGAGTGTAGACTGACACAAAGCTACACTAAATGATTCCAAGTGATTGTCACTCAAGTTAAGTTCTTGAAGATGGATGAGGTCTCCAATTGTAGCTGGAAGCTTTTTTATATGGTTGTGACTCAAGTCTAATTTCCTAAGGTTTTTTAAGCAAAGCATACGCATATCAACTCGGACAAGCCCACAGTAAGAAGTCTGAAGATGTTCCAGAGAATATGGGAAGTTCTTGCTTAGAGGATAGTCCTTTTTGGATGTGATAACCATTTTAGTTTTAAATTTTTCGAATTCTGAAGTCTTCACTGGTGTGAAGGTTGAAAGTGGTACCTCAATATTACAACCTCTGTGAGCGAGTCTCACAGCTGACAGGAAACTCTTTAAGCTGCTGGAATTGGCCTGAATAAATAAAAATAAGTTGTACAATTATAAATTCCATTTTAGATAATACATGCATGCTAATTTACCCTATAACAAATTCTATAAAGTTATACATGCAAATGATGGACTCATTTCTTGAAAATGGCCGTAAAAATAAATTTTTTACTAGTTTGATAAATTTCAATATAGACACAAAACAATTTGAAAGTTTTTGAAAAAATATGTTGAGAGACATACTCTAAATTTAAACCATTCAAAAGGGAATCAAAAGAGTATAAAATAAGACAGGAATACATGAAAAGATTCCACTTAAGACTTGGGTTTATCATGAACTGAGGCAAATCTCCAGTGCCTCTGACATAGATTGAGATGGTGCTGTGCACTGCAAAATACCCAAGGCTGCCATTCACAAAGACTTGGAATTATGAAAAGCAATGGTCCTCTCAAGAGCAGGGCCAAATGGCACTGTAAGAAGTGCTGGAAAACATCAAGAGCAAGACAGATTGCTTCCAGCTGGACAGAAAAATCACTATTAAAGTGGTATGGGAACTAAGTTCTCAACAGAAATATCTAATGCTTGCAGGACATTTCAGAAGTTTCCTAAAGTTTACATGTGAAGGACTGGTAACTTGCAGCAAGTTTGAGGAATATACATGATCCTATTTAGTTGGAATGTGGGAGCTTTGTAGAGGTGTAAAAGACTAGAAATGCAGTGTGGAGATGGTATAGATGAACCTGATACCATGATGAGGAGGATGGAATGATCAGGCTGTGGAAATCTTTTAAGAACTTGGAACAGGAGAATTACATGAGAAAAGCTAAATATTATTTCAGCAGCAATATACACAGTGAAGTAGTGTGAGTGAAGTCTGGAGACCTGGGTCAAGTAGGTCTGGTACAGGGTACCAGCTTAAAGATTTGGGAGTTTATATAAATAAAGACTGAGTTACGAGAATGGAAAACAGGTATGGTAAAGAATAGGCAGAAGATTAGAATAAAGCCTTTAATTGGGGATAGAAAAAAAAGATACCAGAGATAGGAAACAAAGGAGTGGCTAAGAAAACCAAGAGTAAACCAGGATAGTGTCCTGCCAGATGCCAAGAAAGGAAAGTTTTATAAAGGGAGTGGTCATCAGTGTCGAAATCTACAGACCTCAAAATAATGGCAATGTGATTGAAAAAAAGGAAGGAGACCAGTGATCTCTGAGACAGTTTTGATAAACCACTGAAAACAAAGGTCAAAAGGCAGTATGTGGAGGCAATGGATTTAACCTTGTCTTTGGGAAATTTGTCTATTCTATTTTGATTGGTTAGACCTCAGCTTTTTTTAGGTAGAAGGAAAAGTTAGTAGGAGAAGCTGAATATCAAGAGAAAATGAAAAACTATAAGAACAGGAGGAAGTAGAACAAAATGTTTCCATTCAATACAAATACCTTAAATAGTCATTAAACTCTATTGTTTACAAACCACTTTGCTTTGGATTAAGGATAATGAAAGGCTGAATAAGACATTGCTTCTACTCTCTGTGAGGGGGTGGGGAGAGGAAAAGGGGATAGGGCACAGTAAAGTTTTATTTTAATGGTTTAAGTATTTTTAAAAATTATAATAAATAAAATACCCCCGGAATGGAGGGGCCTGAATGGCTTAGTCAGTTGTGCGTCTGATTGGCTCAGGTCGCACGCAGTCTCATGGTTTTGAGTTCGAGCCCCACCTCATGCTCTGCACTGACAGCAAAGAGCCTGCTTCAGATTGTTTGTCTCTCTCAAAATAAATAAACATTAAAAAAAAAAAATACCCCTCAAATGGTTCTAATTGCATTTTTTTTTTTTTACACCAAATTTGATCTGTAATGGGTGACTTTGCTGGCAAATGTAGCCGTGTGCCACTGGCTTTATAGAATTCTATTCTAGGAACACCCTAAGTGTCCATCTGGAGCACGGAAGTAAGCCATTTTCCTTCCTCCTAATCCTGTCGCCTTAGCAGGCTGACTCTACACT
Source organism: Puma concolor (assembly GCF_028749965.1). NCBI lineage: Eukaryota > Metazoa > Chordata > Mammalia > Carnivora > Felidae > Puma > Puma concolor. The sequence goes on from NC_141672.1 coordinate 51,080,068, forward strand.
GTTAGAGCCATGCCAGCATACCAGAGAAACTGTGTATGTGTCTGGTGAGTTTTTGAATTCCACCACAGACCTGCCATGGCTTCTTCAAACACACCTGCCAAGTGTACATCCCTATTCAGTTGTGTGGGATATTGAGGATCCTCAAATAGTCTCTTCTTTAAAGAAAATACAGCCAACCAACCTAATTGCTATGTTTTTTAAACAATCTTTTAAGTTTATTTTCATTTATTATTTATACATATTTACATTTATTTATTTAGAGAGAGATAGAGAGCAATTAGGGGAGGGACAGAGAGAGAGGGAGACAGAATCCCAAGTAGCCTCTTCACTTTCAGCACAGAGCCCAATCAGGGGCTCAAACTCACAAACTGTGAGATCAAGACTGAACCGAAATCAAGAGTCAGATGCTTAACTGAGCTGCCCAGTTGCCCCTTTAATCGTGTTTGTAATACCATACCTTACTTAAACAGATATCCACAGGAGGCTCCTTTAACCGAACAGTAGCTTTCCCCTCATCCATAAATTTGGTGAAGAATTGCTCAATGTTCTCCTTTAGCTGCTTAAAACCAATGAGAAAAAAGGACAAAATCTGGTATTGTTATTCAGTAATACTTATTACAATTAGACTATGCCAGTCACTTTCCCAGGCTTTTACTCCTTAAGTCTGCATGTTTTGTTGTTTTAAGTTTTAGTTTTTATTTCTGTGGGCTTTTTTAGCATTTGGGTAGCTACATTTCTTATCTAGCTTCTGGTAGATATTGCTGTTAGATCAGTCCAGTAACTCTTTCCTGTGACTCCCATTTGGGAGAATACTCCTCTTCTCCCATTCTAACTATGTGGCTGTAGAAGTTGTCAATAGTAGTTACTTGCCTTCTTAACTTCAGTCCATTAGTCTTAGGTGGACACACCTCCCACAAGACTATAAACGCCAGGAAAGCAGGAATCATGTCTCCTTTGTTCACTATTGTAATCACGGAGCTACAACAGTGACTGACACATAATAGGTGCTCAAAAATTTTTAATGACTGATGTTTCTGTTTTAGACTTCAACAACAATGTATTATTGAGAAGCCACTCTGTACCATGTACTATGACAGGGGGCTTGAAACAATAGTTTTGAATAAGACCAACATAGTAATTATGTTTATAAAGTTGTCAGTCTAATGAGAGACAATTATTAAGTAGGTAGTTACAAGCATAACAAATATTAAGATAAGGGAAGTATAGACTGCTCTAAGATCTTATGTAGCAAAGGAATATGAAAGTGACCTTAAAGATGAGAACTGAAGGATTAGGAGATGTGGGCAAATGAAGATAGTGGGAGAAGAGAGAGAGAATAGCATACCAATAAAGAAAAATGTGTGCAAAGCCTTCAAGGCAAGAGGGCTTGGCAGCTCCAAGGAGGTGAAAGAAGTATGGCTGAAGGATCCAGGAAAAAGAGGCAGGTGAGTCAGGAAAGGCAAACAGGGATTGCATGGTGAAAAATTTTGCAGACCATGTCAAGAATTTTGGATTTTATTCTGAAAATGATATCTACTGAGTGACCGGAAGCTGGGAACATAGTTACACCTACATTAAAAAAAAAAAAAAAAAATCTTTATTTACTTTGAGAGAGAGGGGTGGGGGGAAATCCCAAGCTGGCTCTGTGCTATCAGCTTGGTGGGGCTTGGTCTCACAAACCATGAGATCATCCCCTGAGCCAAAATCAAGAGTTGGATGCTTAACCTACTGGGCCACCCAGGCATCCTAGATCTGGGATTTGGGAAGTTCCCTTTAACCACAGTGTAAGAATGAACTTTGGGAGAGGGGAGAATGGGATGAGGTTGGTAGAGACATAGGGATATCTTTTAAGAGACCTAGCCAGACAAGGGATTCTGGTGGTTTCGACTGCAGCTGGGATGGAAGGAGGTATGAAAATCTGAAAGAATCCTAGGAAGTAGAATTGTAAGGATTCAATAATATATTACATGTGAGGATGCATCTTTTAAGAGACTAGCCAGACAAGGGATTCTGGTGGTTTAGACTGCAGCTGGGATGGAAGGAGGTATGAAAATCTGAAAGGGTCCTAGGAGGTAGAATTTTAAGGATTCAAAAATATATTACATGGGGATGCAAAAACCTTAAGGTTTCTGGATAGAGCAGAATATTTAATGAGTTGCAGAACATGATCAGAAAAGTAGGTTTCGGGGTGGCAAAGAAAATTAACTTTTAGATATTTTGAGTTTGAAATGCTACAACACATCCAAGTGAAGATTTCCAAGTAAGATTCAAGTTGCAAGTTAAGGGAGAGGACTAGCTAAAGATACAGATTTGCAAATCACAGTGAGATAGGCAGCAGCTGAATCATGGGGCAGAAAAGCTGGTATAAGAAAGATCCCCAACGTACTTCCCACACTTAGCACTAATACCTAGTCTTCAAGGCCCAGGACCAACACCACTTTAATTCATCCAAGAAATGTTTATTGGGCACCTACTATGTCCCAAACCCTGTGGCACCACCTCTTCTACAAAACTTTCTCAAGCCCCTATAATCAGAATTCATTTCGTTTTTTGATTCTGCTCTACTTCTACCTTTATTATAGCACTTACATAGTCCACCTTGTAATATAAGCACTGGTTTCTGTTTCCTTTCTAGTGTTGGAAGGACAGTGACCAAATCAAGTCTTCAACTCACTGTTCACAATAAAATTCTGATTAAGGTTACCACCTGCAATTATTAATGCAGAAGTTTTAAGGGCCATCATTACAGACTTAAAATAGAACCTGAACTGATCATGAAAAAGGGTTTGGGGAAGACAATGGAAGAAAAAAAAAGGGAGACCCAATTCTTGCTATGAGCTTGCTTGTCACCTTACAGTTTTCTAACCTATAGAATATTGGGTAATTGCTAAAGTCCTTTCAAGTTGAAAATTTTATAGGAGTTGATTCCACGAAGAGGGGGAAATTACACTTACAACTGCTTATATCAAATGTTAAGTGTCTCTGAATGAGATGGTAATGCCCCCTCTCCTCAACCTCTGAGTATACACTGTGGAATACGACACTAAGGGAAATAATTCTAGAAACTGTATAAAGTCCAGTGAAGAGTCAGATGCAAGGGTGGGAGATGACTTGCCCCCTCGACTTTATTTACAGTAGACACAAGGGTATTTCAGTCATTCTGACAAAATAACATAGTACCTGGTGAAACGAGGGAAAAAGGATTTTATAAAACCTGTGCTTTGGAAATTCTATTTCAACTTTCAACAGCTTCTAGAGTTTACTACTACTAGACAGATGAGAAAAAGCCCTGGTCCTAGAAAGTCAAGTCTTAGGAAATAAAACATTTGAAGGAAGGAAGGAAAAGGAAAGGAAAAGAAAGATGCAGTGAGCAATAACATTAGTATAAATATCAAGATGCAACCCAAAGCACTACTGCTTTACTACTGTACTAATCTGGTCTAGCGATCCTGGATACTATCCTTCATCACTTAAAGCCTTAAAAAAACAAACAAACAAAAAAAGGTAGCGAATATACCATGGGAGAAAATAATTTATTGAACAAAAGTGCAATTATTTTACTGTTCCCCTAAAGTGGACTGCTATTCCATTTAAAGATTAGTTTCGGGGCGCCTGGGTGGCGCAGTCGGTTAAGCGTCCGACTTCAGCCAGGTCACGATCTCGCGGTCCGTGAGTTCGAGCCCCGCGTCGGGCTCTGGGCTGATGGCTCAGAGCCTGGAGCCTGTTTCCGATTCTGTGTCTCCCTCTCTCTCTGCCCCTCGCCCGTTCATGCTCTGTCTCTCTCTGTCCCAAAAATAAATAAACGTTGAAAAAAAAATTTAATTAAAGATTAGTTTCATGCAGGCCGAATTTCCAGAGGCTTTACGACAGCAGGGATGCCACGTACTGCTAAACAGAAACGCTGTCAATTTGAAGCCAAAGGAACGGGAAAGAAAAATAAGGAGAAGGTGCGCTCTCAAAAGCTTTCCTCTTTCGGGTCCACAGGGAGACGCCCAGGACTGGGGGTGGTGATGGGGCGCTGGTACCCCACAGACAGGCTCCAGCCTCTGGAACGCGCGAGGCTCGAAGGGGAAGAGCTCGGGGCTGACTCCCGAGGCAGGGCCTGTTCGGTCCACGCACCTCATAGCGGGTCCCGCGCTTGTCCCTCAGGGTGCAGATGACCAGGCAGGTAGGGAGCGGGCCGCCTCGCTCGCCGCCAGCCCGAGGCCGCGGCCGACTCCCGGGCGTCTGCTGACAGAGGCTCAACACCGCCCGGATGCCCTTGCCCCGGTTCCTCATTCCCAAAGCCGGCAAGTGCCGACTGACTACTTCGACCTCGCAGTGCAGCTTCATTTTGAGCCAGCCGCGGCAAGAGCTCCACAACTCGGCTTTGAAACTGCCCCCTTCCCGCCGCGCAGCGCCGCCGCCGGGGTCCTCGAGCATGCGGGCTGTCCCCGGATATGCCTGCCTGCTCGGAGTGCCAACAGCTCGGGTTTTCTCAGTACAGTGGCTCTATGGGTCTGCGGGGAGGACGGCCTCCCCTTTCACTTGCAGGGCCGAGTCCTCACTGTGGTTGCGGGTCGGTGGAGCGCGGATACCGGCCCCTTGAGGACTTGGCTCGCATCTCCCGAGCCGGCGACTGGCGAGGCCGCAACGTCCTTTCCCGGGAACGCTTGCGGCTGGAGGCACAGGTGGTTATTGTTGGGGGCGGAGCTCTGTTTTCCGCGGTTCAACTTAACGCGTTTCCTGCACCTGTTGGGTCGCTAAACCGGTATCCCTGTGTTAAAAGGGAAAGTCCGCTTACCTATATAGCTTCGGAACTGGGGAGTTGCCCAATGCCAGCCGGGGCCAGCATGTCCCGGTGCTGAGGGGCTGGTGTTTGTTTTGGTTTGGGTGGCTCCCCCCGGAGGCAACACATGCCACGTCAGAACGGAATTTGATAGGACAATATTTGACTTGGCAATTTCTGTTGAACAGGTTCCCGCTTTGTAACCGCTATTAGGTTGGATAGAGTGACTGGTTTAACATCTGACATTGGGAGAGACTATCCAGACCCTATAAACACCTCCGGCTCTACATTTCTTGGTGGAGGGAGGCGCCCGGGGCGCACATCTTATTTAAGGAGGCGCTCTCAAAAATGGCGTGTGCTTCCCTGAGAGCACAGTCCTTTCTCCTTAAATTTTGTGCCCTCGACGCCTCTCTCGCCTCATCCTAATCCCAGTCTTTTATCAAACATTGATTTTGTTTGAGCGGTACTTTTGCAAATGTGAAATGGCTTACAGAAATACGGATTTTCAATTCAATTATGACAATATAATGATTTATCCCTAATTAGCTGTGAGTCCCTGTTTACAAGGTGCTGAACCTGAAGTGCTATCTGTTGATTCTCATTCTGAAAAACGTAACTGGTTCCTAAAAATTAGTAATGAATAAAACATTACGTTTCTTTTTTTTCTATTTAGTATTCTTGCATGGAGAGCATGAAAACACGGCTCCTCATTTAGCAACAGTTAATCATGTGGCCAGTGAAAACATACAATAAGCCAAACACACCTTAGAGTTTTCAAAGACAGACTTCAAGAATTACCCACTTTTGTTCTTTGAGCGGATAATAATATAGAAGAAAATAATAAAACGCCAGCCTAAAGCATTACACGTACGATAAATATACTCTGAACTTCCAAGAACAGTTGGGAGGTGGGGAAATCTTACATGTATAAACCAATGTAATTTTGATTAGAATAGAAATGTACAAAAAACAAGACTACAACAACAAAGCCTCAACCCTCTATTTGGTGTTACCTGGGTTGTTGAAACACGGATTCAGTGAATTCAGTAAATGTTAAATAATCTAAATATATGAAAGTTACTTAACAGTTCCAAGGTGATTTCAAAGTAGGACAATGGTTTGTATTGCCAAAAACGTATCTTCCTATTTGCCAGATTCTCAAATGTGGCATGTGCTTCCCTAAATATTTAAATAAGATTATCTTATTAAATAAGATTACATAAAATAATAGTGGCTTGAAAGTAAAATAAACATATATCAGTTTTTGGGATCTTAACTCCCACCTCCACCTCCCCCCAACATCTTCACCTTAGTTCCCTCATTTTTAATAGCTGAAATACTCGGATCTGGTGTTTATTTTGGTCTTCTTGGACTGTTTACCAAGCAAAATATTCTTTAGGGGTGCCTGGCCGGCTCGGTTCGTGGAGCAAGTGACTCTTGATCTCAGCGTTGTAAGTTTGAACTCTATGTTGGGTGTAGAGATTACTTAAAGTCTTAAAAAAAATAGGAAAGATTCTTTGATTACCCATCCACACTTCTGTCTTTACCACCATACAAATAGAATCTGCCTGTTGACCTCCTCTACCTTTAATTAGCTCAAGCTAGTTTGAATTGCAGACTGACTGAACATGGAAATACAAGGCATTTTAAAGTGGGCTACAGTTTTTGACAAAAGGAATCAGAGAAATAACATCTAGATCAATTTTCTTCTGTGAAATTGATTCCTTTTCTGCCTGGCCTACATACTACACTCATTCTCTCCTTTTTGTTTTGTTCATACTAATTAACCCTATTAATCTTTCAAAACCCTGTTCAGTTTCCACTGGCTGTCTCTAACATCTTGCTCTCCTTTTTTGGAGTCTGAAAATTCAATTGCACTTAAACTTACGTTTCATTTCTTTTATTTCACTGAGTTTCCAGTGCATAACAAGCATTCAACAGTTAATTAATTGAATCTCGGACTTTCCCCTTCATTTGTACCCGTAGTAAACTTTACTCCCTTAGGTTTATGGCTCAGTTAGGTTCAAACTGGTAAATCATAGTCGTATCATACTATTAAACAATGAGGTCACCATCTGTGGACAGTGTAGACTTGGCTGTCCTGGCACATTGGGACCACATCTTCGAGTTGGTTTTTTAACCATAAACTTCAACTAAATTAAATAAAGCTAAATAGTTAACAAATATACACTTAAGCATTAGACCTGTATAGTGCTACCTTGTCCCTGTTGATGCTCTGTAATTACATCTTATAAGTTGTGTTTCCACTATGATTTCCTAATTACTACCCATTTTTCCCTTGTTAGTGGTACCATGTCAGTTGAAAGCTGCATTACTTCCCTCCAGAGATATTCCTAAACTTACCAGGTCTTCTGGCTTCAAACTGTATTCCTTTATTTCATATTTATGGTGTTCTTGCTGTATGCCAGTACCTATGTTAGATGTTTAGAAGGCAGAGATGATTTTACAGTGTTTAGGAGAGACAAGCAAACCAACAATTGTACCACAATTGGATACATGTAAGACATTAGAGGAGTATAAAGTAGCCAGATGATGAAAACAATTTGTTTGCTAAACCAAGACCTTTGAACTTTAGCCTGAAGGTTCTGGGAAACTTGAACATTTTCAACAGGGGATAAAATTCACACCGTTTAGAAAAGGTTACTGTGGTCACTAAAGAGATTACTTAGGAGGTAGAGCAAGCCTAGAGGCAGGGATCAGTTGAAAGGCTAATGCAATAATCCACCATCTACACTACTGCCAAATTAAATTATTTTAGGGGGTCTCCTATCACAGAATCCTAAACTTTTACAGCTGAGACATACTTTACACATATTCTAATTCAATTCTCTTATTTTACACAAAAGGAATAGAGGCTGAAAAGAGTAAAGGGATTTGCTCACTACCTCTAGAGAGTGTTAGTGCTAGGACTTGTCGCCTATCCTGTACTTAATTCTCCCCGCAAACCTTAATGGATTTCCACTCTTTGCAATTTAATTAAATACAGTTGTGCAAAGGCTTGTTTCTTGTTCCCTTTGGAATCTAGTCCCTATTACTTAGCTGGACAAATCTCCCCAGGGCAGTTTCTGTGGTTTTCAGTTCCTGCTTAGCACCAGCTCTTTGGGATTCCTGGAAGCTCAACTCAGCATTTTGGAATACATGATATTTCATCTAGCACTTTTGGGTGTTCAGTTCAAGAAGAATCTTAGATTATCTTGTCCAAAATATTGCTATATGATTACTTATTTAATGCCCATCCTCACCTCTAGACTACAAGCTCCTTGGGTTCTGAGTCATTACTGTTACATGCAAGACCTAGCATAGTGTTCACATATAGTAAGTACTCAGTGCATATTTGTAGAAAGAATGAATATGTAAATGAATATATGCTATTCACTTATTCATGTAACAAATATTTATCAGAGCTGGCATTGTGCTAAAATAGAGCAAGCTCACAGACTAATGTGCATTCAATTACCATTGTTTGTGTTAGAGAAAGGAACTAGCCATTTGGAAGGGAAGGAAGCTTGCTTTCTCTTTCACTCCTAGAGAACAGTGAAATAAATTTTAGGTGGATCCAAGACTTAAACACTGAAAATGTAAAAGTACTACATGAAAACACAGAAGTTTTTTAGAATTTTGACACTACCTAAAAAAAGTAATGTAACAAGTTGACAAATTAAAACAGTTTTTTTAACGTTTATTTATTTTTCAGAGACAGAGCGTGAAAGGGGGAGGGGCAGAGAGAGAGGGAGACACAGAATCTGAAACCGGCTTCAGGCTCTGAGCTGTCAGCACAGGGCCCGATGCGGGCTTTCACAAACCACGAAATCATGACCTCAGCTGAAGTCAGACACTCAACTGACTGAGCCACCCACATAACCCCAAGTTGACAAATTTTAATACATAAAATGTAAATGTTCTGCATGGAAGGATATACCAGAAACAAAGTAATTACTAAGAATCTGGGGTTATGGTCAATATAAAATAACTTTGCAACTAATACGAAGGTCAAAGTGCTCATTTTCTTCTGCATAAGCTTTACTAATATATATAAACTACAGATCAGCAATACTTTAAGAAAGTGGCCTGTGGGCTCAAAGGAGAAATTCCCAAATACACATAACTGGCTTATAAACATAGGAAAACATGCTCTGCCTCATCAAAATTCAGACTGAAGCAATACTTACCATTTTTAGGCTAGCAGAAGGACAAACATAAAGAAGTTTGCTAATATACATTGTAGGAAGATTGTGGGGAAACAGATAGAGGTATTCCTTGTTAATATTGAGGGTTAAGTTCCAGACCACTGACATAAAGCGAATACCACAATAAAGAGAGTCAAAGGAATTTTTTGGTTTCCCAGTGCATATAAAAGTCATGTTTACACTATCCTGTAGTCTATTAAGTGTGCAATGGCATTATGTCCAAAAAATGTACATAATTAAAAAAATACTTTATAGCAAAGAAAAACTGCTACCCATCACCTGAGCTTTCAGTGAGTTGTAATCTTTTTGCTTTTGGAAGTTCCTTTTTAAAAAAATTTCTTTTTTTACATTTATTTATTTTTGACAGACAGAGCACAATTGGGGGAGAGGCAGAGAGAGAAGGAGACACAGACTCCAAAGCAGGCTCCAAGTTATCAGCACAGAGCCTGATGCAGGGCTCAAACCTACAAACTGTGAGATCATAACCCAAGCCAAGGTCAGGCACTTAACAGACTGAGCCACTCAGGGACGCTTGCTTTTGGAAGTTTTTACCTCAGTGTTGGTGGTTGCTGACTGATCAGGGTGGTTGGTGGCTGCTAAAGGTTGGGGTGACTGTGGCAATTTTTAAAAATAAGACCACAGTGAAATCTACCACATCATTTGATTCTTTTTTTCATGAAAAATTTCTCTGTGGCATGTGATACCGTTTGATAGAGTCTTACCCACGGTAGAACTTCTTCCAAAACTGGAGTCAATCCTCTCAAACCCTCCTGCTGCTTTATTAACTTAGGTTATATAACATTCTAAATCCTTTGTTGTCATTTACACAATCTTCACAGTATCTTTTAAAAATTTTTTTAAATTTAAATTTTGCTTAACATATAGTGCAATATTGGTTTAAGTGACTCATCATTTACATACAACACCCAGTGCTCATCAAAAGTGCCCTCCTTAATATCCAACACATATCTAGCCCATCTCCCACCCACCTCCCTCCATCAATCTATAGTTTGTTTTCTATCATTAAGAGTCTCTTGTGGTTTATTTCCCTCTCTTCTCTACCCCCTCCCTTTGCCATATATTCTCTTGTTTTGTTTCTTCACAGCATTTCTAATAGGAGTAGATTCCATCCTAAGGAACCACTTTCTTTGCTCATCTATAAGAAGCAATTCCTTATCTGTTCAAGTTTTCTCATGAGATTGCAGCAATTCAGTCCCATATTCAGGCTCCACTTCTAATTCTAGCTCTCTTGTTATTTCAAGCACATCTGCAGTAACATCCTCCACTCAAGTCTTGGACCCTCAAAATCATCCATGAAGGTTGGAATCAACTTCTTCCAAACTCCTGTTCATGTTGATATTTTGACCTTTTCCCATGAATCACAAATGTTCTTAATGGCGTCTAGAATGGCGAACCTTTCCAAGAGGTTTCAATTCACTTTCTCCAGATCCAATGGAGGAATCATTATGTATGGTAGCCATACCTTACAAAATGGATTTCTTAAATAAAAAGACTTGAAATTTGGAATGATTCCTTGATCCACGGCTGCAGGATGAATGCTGTGTTATCAGCCATGAAAACAACTATTAATCTCATTGTACATCTCCATCAGAGCTCTTGGATGAACAGGGGCATTGTCAATGAGCAGTCATGTTCTGAAAGGAATCCTTTTTTCTGAGCAGAGGTCTCAATTGTGGGCTTAAAATATTCAGTAAGCCATGTTATAAATTGTTGTGCTGTCATACAGGCTTTGTCATGCCATTTGTAGAGCGCAGGCAGGGTAGATTTAGCATAATTCTTGAGGGCTCTATGATTTTTGGAGTGGCCAGTGAGCACCGGCTTCAACATTAAGAACTACTTGAATATCAAGATAGTATAGCAGACTGTTCAAGTGTAACTAATTGTTTCTTGCTTATTTATCCTTTCCTTTTTGCTTTTAAATGAGTTCACACTTCTTTAGGCCCAAAGGATTCTATACCAAAGTGTTGAATATTTATGGAATTGATCTCTGAGGCATTTTAATCATTTAAAAATTATGTAGACCAGCTAGGAAATGTCTGGGAAAGCTATAGTTGGGGCAATGTTCGATTAATTTTCGAGAAGCCTGTGATTTTGGAAACTACACATCAGTGATTGATATAAACTCTAGGAAAATCATAGAAGTTTGACATTGGGCCCTTTTCAATCAGGCTTTATGACAAAATACCTTTTCTATGTTACCTATCACTAGGTTTTTTGTGCATCCTCAACTCCAGTTACACAAGGTTGTTTACCTTCCCCAACTCCATTCTTTGGCTCAAACTCTTCTCACTAGGCATTCCCTTCCATCTAGTGCTGCCTGTATAAATCCCACTCTTCAAGGCTTACATCAAAGGCCTCTTAAATATACTTCAAGCTAGAATTAATTTCTCTCTTCTTTGCTCCTCTTGTACACCACAAGCATACCCACCATTGGATACAGAAAGTTCTGCTTACTTAGTTGTACACAGGTCACTGAGTCACACAATCTGAAAATGTAAGGAAGGGCTCTTTGAGATAATCCTGTTTTCCTCCCTACATCTGCAAGTTTTAAGGGCAGGAATCAAGTCACATCTGGTTTTTAAATTTTGGATTTGTCTCTTCCTTCATCATGTACCAAAGTACCTAATTTAATGATTGGGTGGGGTGCCCTACCAGAATCTTGACATACCATGCCTTGGAGAAGCATTGTATTTTTCACTTTCAGTATAAAAGTTCATGTGTAAAATGTTGTTAGATTATTTCACCCTGTGGTACATTTTATAAATCAAAGCTTTCAGAGCCATATACAGTTAAGTTTTAGCTAGAGACATTATAAATGTCCCTGTGGAATTTAGACATCTTCCAGCAGATTTTCAGAGGGCATTTTTTTTTTTTTTTTGTAGTTGTAACCAAATCATCTGGTCAAAGTAACATACATTGTGCATTTACTTCTCACTTTAAATTTAACTACATTTAAATATCAAACACACCAAGGCTTTCATCATTTTTCTGAGCTGGTGTAGATGTGTCCATTAAAAAACTAGGGTGTGTCAATTAAAAAATAAGAAATCGCTTTGAAAACGTATTCTGTTCAACAAAACAGAAACTCCTACTGTTGACTCTTAATTATTACAGCTGACTTTAAGTTATTTTATTAATTTGTGCCAGCAGGTGTCAGTGCTGAGTTGAGGCAAAAATCGTGTTTCCAAGGGTAAAATTTTAATTTTTGAGATGTAAGTGGCTCGGGCGATGAAAAGATGTTTAGATTATGAAACTGTCCACATTTTTAGAGTTTAAAATTCATTCCTCAGGGGCCTCAAAAGAGACGGGGTCTCGCTATGTTGCCCAGGCTGGAGTGCAGTGGCTATTCACAGGCGCGATCCCACTACTGATCAGCACGGGAGTTTTGACCTGCTCCGTTTCCGACCTGGGCCGGTTCACCCCTCCTTAGGCAACCTGGTGGTCCCCCGCTCCCGGGAGGTCACCATATTGATGCCGAACTTAGTGCGGACACCCGATCGGCATAGCGCACTACAGCCCAGAACTCCTGGGCTCAAGCGATCCTCCTGCCTCAGCCTCCCGAGTAGCTGGGACTACAGGCGCGCGCCACCGCGCCCGGCGCTCAGAGGCAGCGCAAAATGATACTAGAGGTTGAGGTGCGGTGACGTCATCAGCTGTGCCGGCTTGGATTGTTTCCAAGACCTTTCTGTTAACAGCGTGGCCGCATAGCATTCGCGTCATTTGTCAGCACTGCATTCTGGGTAAACTGTCTCAAACATTTGAAGAGCGCATGCGTTTGCGAGCTCTTTCCTTTTGCCTCGTTGCGTCCGGGAGAGTAAGATGGGTCACCAGCAGCTCTACTGGAGCCATCCGAGGAAATTTGGCCAGGGTTCTCGTTCTTGGTGAGAAACAGAATGTGATGTTAGGAAGGGTTGCGCTGGCATGTGACGCGGCCAGAACTCTAATGTAGAGGAGCCTGCAGGCGGCGCGTGAGGGCAGAGCGACTCTAGAGCTGTGCCTGCCGCCATTACGGGCCTCTGACGGGTCGGGGAAGACGGGCGGTGCGGGTGGTGGCCCCAGAGTGCGGAATCCTTTTATTTCTGTGGCCTCCAGTAGCGCCATCTCTTTTCTTACAGCCGCGTCTGCTCAAACCGGCACGGTCTGATCCGGAAATACGGCCTCAACATGTGCCGCCAGTGTTTCCGTCAATACGCGAAGGATATAGGCTTCATTAAGGTACGCGGCCGCGGATGCCATACTGGTGTTTTGTGAGCGGAGAACGTTCACATATTTCCTTACAGTGAGCTTGCGATCAACACCGTTTTCCTCTTTGTCTTGGCTGTGAGCCGGGCTTTTTTTGGTGACGGATGACCCTGCTAAAATAGTTGTAGTAGTTAGGTCAATGGGATAGGACCATGTAGACTTTATAAACGGTCTGACTCCGATTGACCAGTGCCATGCATTATAGTGGATGAAATTACTTGCTTTTTCAGAAACCACTGAAAGTGGTTTTAGTTCTCTTTAGTTTTAGATCTCTTTAGTCTTACCCAGACATTTTTTTCCCAGCAAAATACATGTGTTGCCTCCTGCCCTGAAATGCTGAATAGTATCATGTAGTGGAATGAGCTTGAGGATTGGGGCCAGATAAATTTTGTTAGGATTCAGACAGAAGGCTGCTTTTTAATAGTCCTATGACATTGGTCCAGGGTCATGAAGTTCAGTGTCTGCCTGAGAAAAATAAACGGCAAGGTTGTTGCAAAATTTGTATATGTTTATATGGAGCTGTCTTGATTGTTCGTGCTAGTGTCCCCCTCCCCTCCCATGGGGAAAACTACTTCATTGTCTCTGGGATACGTTAACAGTCATTGGCATTAATGTGTGATCTCTGGCAGACACAAAGTATCTTAAGCTTAGACTTTTAATTTTGACCAAAGAGCAAGTATATGCTTGCTGTTACAGTTTGGAAGTTTGTATGTCTTACTTAGTGGGAGGTGGTGAGTGTGTCCCTGGTGAGAATGGACTCAGACCTTGAAGCTAACTCTGTGTCCTCAGTTTCTCAGGTTAAGATTAAATGAGTGTATGAATGCCTCCTACAGTAGTTTCTGGCACACAGTACCAAAACGTTAGCTGTGTAATTAGTTCTCTACTTAATAACCATCGAGAGGTTTTGGTAAAGATCATTTTATGTATTAGTATTTTCCTAGTGGGAAACTGAGGGAAGAAGTGAGAATACCAATACTGAAGTTTACAGTCTAAAATATATAATTGTTGTGGTTTGTGGAACGGCTTGTGGGCATTCAGTAAATACTGCGATCTTGGTAACTAGTTTGGGTGGGTCATATCCAGCTTAAACCTCATTTTTCTAAAATGAGCTGGTGTTTGCGAGAATAAAATAGGATACTTAAACATTTTGAATTAATTTCCTTTTTTTTTTTTTTCAGTTGGATTAAGTGAACTTCCTTGAATGGGTCATCCAAGATCCCTACCTTAACTGAAGATATCCAAGATAACCTATCTTAATGCCAACTCATTGTACATAAAATAAAAATACTTCAATTATGAGTGTTTTAATGTGAACGGAATGGTCAATTGATTATAGAAGTCTTTTTAAAGTGTGCTATTTAAAATGCCCTATTTTAAAATGTATCTCAATGTGTTCATCTTCAAAATATGTGGCTTAATTTCCCTCAGTTATGTAAAAGTACCCATGCTGAAATCTGGGAAAAAATTCCAGTGTTGTTTTTACACTTCAGAAAACTTTTTGTTACATAAAGCGACTTCTATATGTAGGAGCATTCAACATGTAACCTGGGCAACTGTCTCAGAAGTAATTGATTTGCTATAGTGAGCTAGGGCAGTAGAAGTAAAAGTGTTGAAATATGTTTTTGAGGAAAACCCTGTTCTAGGAATTTCCTGGAGGTGGAGAGGTGGCAGTCTTAGCTTTTGGAGAAATTTCATGGATAAAAGTTTGTAAATTTCTCAAATATTTGTATGTGGAAGGGACCAGTGTTTAAAAGTTCACCGAATGGGTCTTGTGAGCAAAATACTTTAGTGGGGCAAGGGTGGAAGGAGGGAAGCCTGTCTGTTGGAATAGTTTAGGCAAGGATCTTAGCTAGGGCTAGGATAAAAGGGAGTGTGGTTGAGGTAGTCTACAAACAAATGGCCTCTGAAGAGGAAGATGACAGGATTTGTTGAAGGAATGGATGTGGGGGATACAAAATAAAGAATGACTCCAAGAGCTTCGGCCTGAGCAACTGGAAGGTTATAGTTGCTACTAGGCGAGGACTGAAAAAACAAGTTTGGGAAAGTTAAGTTTGGGGCATGGTAAGTTGAGTGCTTCTTAGATATCCATATGGAGCTCCCAAGGAGGTAGGCATTTATTTGTACACATTCCTCTGGAATCCATGACTACTTGGGACTGGTAATACAGCTTCTGTTGTCCCCAGGGTGTGAATAATAGCTACTATTTTGGGATCTTTGTTAGTGAAAGATCAATTCCTAAAGTCTAGGGAATAAATATGTGAAGAGGACTGTTATGGGTTACTCTAGGGACAGGTGGGAAGATGAGTAAAGCAGACTGAAGGAGAACCTACATAGTGGCATACTAGAAGGAAGACAAGGAGGGAGTGATCAGCTAAGTGCTTCTGATTAACCAGTTAACATCATCTCACAGGAGGGGAAATGTGACTAGAAATGAGTGGAAAAAGCATCTTAATTGATTTTCAAAGTATGACAACCATGCTGTTGTAGGGGGTCATGGAAGTTGGGGACAACTGAAGCTTAACTTTCATGAGCTTTATAGGAAATCCATCTCTACCCCTAACCTTTGAGGCCTAGAAGTATGAGCTAAACTGCGGTTATTGCCGATCAAATGTCTAGGGAAGAGCCAGATGTTAAACATCAAGGAGGTAGAATATTGGGAGAAGAGCTTGAAGATGTAGGAAAGTTTCTGGTAATGGAATGGAGCTGGTGTTAACGACGGTGGGTGAGGACCTGTGTTAGCTGAGCAAATGTAAAAATTTGAGGTGAAGATGAGATAGGCTCCTACATCTAGTGATTTAGGCAAATGAGGTGGTGAGAAGAGTTTGATTATGAGACTCCTGAGTGAACTAAAACTCCAGTCTAGTAGGATGGCGCTGTGTAAATTCTCATGTACGTAGCATTGGCTAAGGGAACATACCCTAGACGTTCCTGGCCATGTGTATGTGGTGGGAGTGAGTGGGAAGGCTTGGTGTGAACAGGTAGTCCGGTTCCTCTGCTAGAGGTTGGATAACTTCCTGTTTTAAGATTTAAATGTATGTGCCAGACGTGTGAAGTGCCTTATGTGTGCTATTTTTCTCAAGTGTCTACTTTTTCATGCACGTGCCCATTACACAGCTGAGGAAACCGGCTTAGGAAAGTAATTTTCCCTAAGTCTCCCGAAGTAAGAAAGGGATGAGAACTGGACTACAACTTGAGGCTGTTTGATGTCAAAGCTAATTCTCTCAATGCCCACTACATACTCTTCCCCAGAGACCATTACAGAAAGGCAGGGACTATTTCCATATTTACCACAGCATGTAACCGGTGCCTTATATATTAATAGTAGGTCTTTAACTGAAGAAATAACCTAGTAAAAGCTCAATAATGTCAATGGCAAAATACAGATCCTATGAGAGAGGTCCAAACAACCAATGGAGCGTACAGAATGTATTTTTAGGTTTGAGTCCCTTGACTTACTAATTTAGATCTAAATGGGACCTGTCAAAGAACCTGTCAAGGATTTTACTTAGCTCATTACTGAAACCAGTAAACTGTTTCAGCACATTCAAAGAATTCAAAACATCACTAGTGGGTGTTGAAATAAACTTACAAAAAAATGTAAAACTGGCTTTTTTAATGAGAGGAAGTCAACTATCCATCAAACAATATTAGAACTTGTCTATGGGCAAGTATAATTTATATACAACTTTCAAAGTTGTGGAATAGCTTGAACACAAAGGCTCAGAATCCCTCACTCCAAGACTGTGCTAGACAAAAGCTTTAATTTCCTTGAAAGACACCCAACAAACTTTTGGTCCATGTCAAAATCTTTCACAGTTTTTCTCTACAGATTTTTACCTATAATTGGTAAAATTTTCAAGTTCATGTTTTGTGCCAGGCTCTGTTCTTAGTGCTTTACTGGAATTAGCTGCTTTAATACAATGTGAGGTATAATCCCTATTTTGCAAATAAGGCAACTGAGGCAAAAAGAATAAGTAAATTTACCAAGATAGTATAGTCAGTAAGTGAGGTTCAAACCAAGTAGAGTATCTCCAGAACTGCTCTAATCATTAAATTCTAAATGTCCAACAATTATGAAAAGCTTTGGTAAATTTTAGTTTACCAAAATAGCCCAGAGAAATAATTTTCAATACAAAGTGGGAAATTATATATGTGGTACGATTTCAATATGTTAAAAAATGCCCAGAAAAAAAGGAAGGAAACATACCAGCATATTAGCAGTGATTGCCTTTGGGTGATTTGATTTGAAGCATTCAGATTTAAGATTTATTTAAGGGGGGAGAATCCAGTGACTACTGCAGTATATAGTGCCCCAGGTACCAATATTGCCAGTGAGGCTCCTGCCCCTTCCCAAACAGTTCATTCTATTTTTAGATTGCTGTGGTGGCAAGTTCTTTCTTAGCTTTGCTATGATTGGTTCCATTGATTTCCACCCATTGATATTAATTCTATGTGGTGCTGTGCAAAACAAGTCTAATCTCTTTTCTGCAAGAAAAAAAAAAGTTCAGCATGGGAGCTCTTATGTTCTCCCAGAATCTTTTTATTTTAGGTTAATTTGTGATTATTTCAACTGTCCCTCATAGGGCATAATTTAAGCCATCTCTGGTTTTCTCTGAATTAATTCCACTCCCTCTAGATCCTGACAGTGCCTGACATGGCACATTTCACAGGGCAGGCATGCAGTAAAAATTTGTTGAATGAATCAGTGAATGAGCAGGTTTGGTAACGATTGTAATTTGGTTGGGTATCAGTGTGTCTTTACTTTTTATGGGCGCTTTTTTTTTTTACCATTACAGAGAGACCAGAGACCATATGCTTGGACAACTACCTGCATGGCTAATGCCCCTGACAGTTTTAAAATGGTCTGCTTTGCATAACTTCTGCCTAGGACATAGTTCGTTTTGAAAACTATCCTTAAGCCTTAGCGCCTTAGAGATTTGGACTTTTAGGTGGGCAAAACAAAGCTCTTCTAGTGGTATAATTAAATTTTTTTTTTTAACATTTATTTATTTTTGAGACAGAGAGAGACAGAGCATGAATGGGGGAGGGGCAGAGAGAGAGGGAGACACAGAATCGGAAACAGGCTCCAGGCTCTGAGCCATCAGCCCAGAGCCCAAAGCAGGGCTCAAACTCATAGACCACGAGATCGTGACCTGAGCTGAAGTCGGACGGTCAACCAACTGAGCCACCCCGTCGCCCCTCTAGTGGTATAATTAAGAAGGGCTTAACAAGGTGTTTAAATTTCTTTAATATCCACAGAAGTTGAAAACAGGAAAAAGGAAGAGAAGGCTGAGCTACTAGGTGTTTCTCAAGGGTTAATTTAGAAAATTAAAGGCTCAATTTGTTGATATCACTGAATATATGTGTATACGGGAATCAAAGCTACGTAGGAGCCAAAGATTGGACTAGATTATTACCTGTGCTAGTGCTAGGTGTCCTTTGTCTTTCAAAGCTTTAAAAGAATTCAGATTGGAAGTGACAAGCTTAATCTAGATGGGCTAACTATCATTTGGTATCTCAATTTAGAGTCATTTGGTTAATTAGAAAACAATTTAAAGAAACCAGGACTGACTTTTGTGTTTACTGAAAATCCTTTGTTAAATTTAGCCCATTATGTATGTCAATGGTGACCATTCCCTTGAGCTGCTTCCAGACTGGACCTTCTGATTCCTATAAACAAATGCTGGATTCCCTGACAGACGTATTGAAGGCCTGTAGGACCACAGTGCCCTCCTTTTCTGTTCATCACTGCCCCCCCACCCTCACAGCCCCCATTGTTCTCATTAGTCCCCTTAGCCTCTGAACACCTTTTTTTTTTTTTCCCCAATATATGAAATTTATTGTCAAATTGGTTTCCATACAACACCCAGTCCTCATCCCAAAAGGTGCCCTCCTCAATACCCATCACCCACCCTCCCCTCCCTCCCACCCCCCATCAACCCTCAGTTTGTTCTCAGTTTTTAAGAGTCTCTTATGCTTTGGCTCTCTCCTACTCTAACCTCTTTTTTTTTTTTTTTCCTTCCCCTCCCCCATGGGTTTCTGTTAAGTTTCTCAGGATCCACATAAGAGTGAAAACATATGGTATGTGTCTTTCTCTGTATGGCTTATTTCACTTAGCATCACACTCTCCAGTTCCATCCACGTTGCTACAAAGGGCCATATTTCATTCTTTCTCATTGCCATGTAGTACTCCATTGTGTATATAAACCACAATTTCTTTATCCATTCATCAGTTGATGGATATTTAGGCTCTTTCCATAATTTGGCTATTGTTGAGAGTGCTGATATAAACATTGGGGTACAAGTGCCCCTATGCATCAGTACTCCTGTATCCCTTGGATAAATTCCTAGCAGTGCTATTGCTGGGTCATAGGGTAGGTCTATTTTTAATTTTCTGAGGAACCTCCACACTGTTTTCCATAGTGGCTGCACCAATTTGCATTCCCACCAACAGTGCAAGAGGGTTCCCATTTCTCCACATCCTCTCCGGCGTCTATAGTCTCCTGATTTGTTCATTTTGGCCACTCTGACTGGCGTGAGGTGATATCTGAGTGTGGTTTTAATTTGTATTTCCCTGATAAGGAGCGACGTTGAGCATCTTTTCATGTGCCTGTTGGCCATCCAGATGTCTTCTTTAGAGAAGTGTCTATTCATGTTTTCTGCCCATTTCTTCACTGGGTTATTTGTTTTTCGGTGTGGAGTTTGGTGAGCTCTTTATAGATTTTGGATACTAGCCCTTTGCTCTGGATACCTTTCTATCTACTTAGAAAGAGATCCCTGCCTGCCTGTATGTTTGAGAACCACTGACCTTGGAGCAAGGACTAAAACATCGCTGGCCTTGGAAGTGGCTTGTGTGGACATCAAGTGGACTCCAGCCCTAGAGTTCAAAGGACACATTTAAGGAAGCTGTGCTCTGGGCCAAAATGACCAACATTGCCTTCACTTTTGGATGTATGTCATTGGTGACTTCCCTGGACTCCTTTCCTCGGACCCTCACTGTCCCATCTCTCTCTGGGTGACTCCTCCTGACCAGTGCTTTTGATATCCTTGATCAGCTCTCTTGGACAGGCAGCAGGTTGCCACTCAGCTGTTTTATTGTAAAATCTTTGTTAATTCAGACAATCTTAGAAAAATCATGCCTACTTTCTGCTTGTATATTACCATGGTTCTGGGCCCAGTAATACAGGGCCTCATTGGTTTCTCTGAACACAGTTTAGGACAGGTCCAAATTCAGGAGCTAACTTTGTAACCTCTTACTCTGTATCATCTGGGTTTCAGAAAAGGATCCCTGTAGGTGTGTTTATGGTTTCAGATGTTGTAGCAATGAAAGGAAAGAACCATTTTGTTTAATACAGTTGTAAGAATGTAAGTACCAGTAGCCTCATGCACATTATACAACCCGATAATAATTACGCTGATCGTGTAAACAGCTCCCCTGTGTAGATTAGCTGAGCCTCCATCACCAAACATCAAACATTAACAGCAGGCGCTACAAAAATCAATAAGCCTTCACCCAGGGAACCAAAGATATGTAGGTTACTAAAACTCCTAACAGTTACCTATAAATAATAAGATTTCATTACATTAATGCTGAAGGAGGTTTTGTTTTATTTCCTAAATAATAAAGAAATTACACACCAAAGGACTAGTTGACAAAGTGATAAACATTCATGGTGGTATAGACAAATCAATCAAAGCACAAAATAAGAAATGGAACCTGTTTCTTGGCAATCTCATTAGCTGAATTTCATAGACTGGGTCTGGTTTACCTTGTGTTCTCTTTTTACATACCCACAATTCCATTTTATGATGACAATTGTGCATCTGTTCTTCCTTGGATGCTAATTAACTTCTATGACTATTCATGAAGATTAAGTGTGGACATCTAGCACTGATGACGTATTCAGCCAATCACCACAGGAAAGGGTTTGTGAAAATGAATTCATACACAGAACTGTTTTTGTAGATAATCTCCTTAAACACAATTTCCTTGAAAGTTTTCTACATAGTCGGGAGTGTTTGTTATCTGATTTCAGAGTATTCTAGCTTCTTTATTACCAAGGGAGCAAATCATGACAATGAGTGCTTCTCATTTGGGTCCTTCATTATGGGTTTTCTAAATAATCTTATCCCTTGTTAATGACTTTAATTTGTTCCTAAAAACCCTCCCACTAAGTTAAAAGCTGTTAGATTTTTTACAATTCCATTAATTTTATTGGAAAAAAATTATGATGTGTTCCATTGCACCACAAGATACTCAAGTAATTTTCACAAATAGAAAAGTATACCAATTAAGCAATAAAAGGAAGCTTATAAAAGTAATAACAATTTGAAAGTATGCTGACACCAACTGGTATACTGAAATTCAATTCTGGCACAGATTCCCCAAGTTAAAGAGCATGGTCCTGAATGAGACTGCCCTCATTTCAGATACTAGCCACACCTTGGGAGTCCTCAGGTCACCTGCAGGGTAATGTTTACTTCCTACCTCTCTCAATGCAATGCTAAAGTGGGAAAACGAGACAATGTAAAATTTCTTGAGAGAAATGGGCTTTTAAGTTCATAGCCTCTGTCTTGCTATAATTGCACAGATCCGTGGGTTTTGAGGCTTCATTGAAGCCTGATTGTACCGTGTGGATACCTGGGCCAAGAGAAAAGTTAGTGGGTAATGTAATTCCTCTCCTTTTGGGCAAGACTGAAGCTAAACCCTCCCTGGAAATGAGGGAGAGAGAGATGGAGATGGAGGAGTTGGGAGGTATAATTTGTGAAGCTTGTTTCTTGAGAGCCTAAAAAGTAGGATAGCTCAGCATCTAATCTAGCAGTGGCAACCGCCAGGCAAGGATATTCCTCAATGGGAATGCAAGCTGGTGCAGCCACTCTGGAAAACTGTATGGAGGTTCCTCAAAAAACTAAAAATAGAACTACCCTATGACCCAGCAATTGCACAACTAGGCATTTATCCAAGGGATACAGGTGTGCTGTTTCGAAGGGACACCTGCACCCCCATGTTTATAGCAGCACTATCAACAATAGCCAAAGTATGGAAAGAGCCCAAATGTCCATCAATGGATGAATGGGTAAAGAAGATGGGGTATATATACACAATGGAGTACTACTCGGCAATCAAAAAGAATGAAATCTTGCCATTTGCAACTACGTGGATGGAACTGGAGTGTATTATGCCCCAGAGAAAGGCAAAAATCGTATGACTTCACTCATCTGAGGACTTTAAGAGACAAAACAGATGAACATAAGGGAAGGGAAACAAAAATAATATAAAAAACAGGGAGGGGGACAAAACAGAAGAGATTCATGAATAGGAAGAACAAACTGAGGGTTGCTGGAGGGGTTTGGGGAGGGGGGATGGGCTAAATGGGTAAGGGGCATTAAGGAATCTACTCCTGAAATCATTGTTGCACTAGATGCTAACTAATTTGGATGTAAATTTTAAAAAATTAAAATAAAAAATAGAAAAAAATAAAAATAAAAAGAAAAAAATAAAAAGAAAACTAAAAAAAAAAAAAATACCCCTCAAAATTTCTCCTTTTTTGGTATTCAAGGTTAAACTTCTCTTTCTTTAATTTATATGTACACGGAAAATAATTGATTTACACTGTGTTCTAAATCCTTACTCTTCTAGTGAAAAATCCCCACTCTTAGATTTAAACACAATAATTGGATATTTGTCTTCCTAATCAAATGTTATTGAAATGTGGGTCATTCTAGAAGGGAATAACTTCATCTATAAAATAAGTGTATTGATTTTATGTACCCACTGAAGGGCTGAAAGTCTCCAATAAGTTAATGGGTAAAAGTGCACAGATAGTTGACTATGGATGGTTTTGGGTGGTGCAAGGCCTTAAAGGGTGGGGACCTGATGCTAGAATCATCCTTCAGGCATCTGAGGATCCAAGAGGAGGCTGGACACACTAGGAGCACACACTGATTTTTGTTGGTCCATCTAACCATCAAATAGTAACCCAGACTTGGAATGATGATGGCCCCAAGGGCCTGAAGAGTGTATTGGCCCTTCTGGGTACTGCTGTTCTAGGAAGTGGAATCTCAAAGCATTATGGAATGAATGCCTTGAGCATCCCAAGGGGTCTCACTTTTTCTGGAGACCAGTGTCTTATTTTCATTGCTGCTTTCCTTGCTCCAGTGTCCTTGCAACATTCAGGCTCTAAACAAAGGTGCTGGGTCTGTAGGTAAAGGTTTGTGGCATTGCTTAGACAAAAACACTGAGATGGCTGAACTTTGAATCTCAGGACATCACACTGAGGAAGGAAAAAAGTGAGTAAAACCAAATTATCAAGGGGTCAGCATTGAGAAACTGTCAACAAGAATATCTTTTGTGTATGTGTTTGTCACATATTACCTTTTATTGACATCCTTTTAATTCATTCTAAACTTTTTCAAAATGGTATGTCTCTCTTTAAGATAAAAAAAAATTTTGAGTATAGTTGACACACAATGTTACATTATTTTCAGGTGTACAATATAGTGATTCAACTTCTCTAAACATTGTGCTATGTTTACCACAGGGTAGCTACCATCGGCTACCATACAGCACTCTTACAATATCATTGGCCATATTCTCTATGCTGTGACTTTATTATTGTGACTTACTTATTTTATAACTGGAAGCCCGTATCTTCTACTTCCCTTTACCTATTTTTCTCCATCCCTCCCCACCCCTCCCTTCACATTTATCTGACAACCGTAAGTTTATTCTCTGTATTTACAGGCCTTATTCTGCTTTTTGCTTGTTCATTCATTTCTTTTGTTAGATTCCATATACAAGTGATATCATATGGTATTTATCTCAGTCTGACTTATTTCACTTAGTATAATACCCTCTAGGTCCATCCATGTTGTCGCAAATGGCAAGATCTCATCCTTTTTTATGGATGAGTAATATTCCATTGTGTGTGTGTGTGTGTGTGTGTGTGTGTGTGTGTGTGTGTGCGCGCGCGCGCATGCATGCATCTTCCTTATCCATTTGTCTATCAATAGACACTTAGATTGCTTCCATATCTCGGCTATTGTAAATAAAGCTGCAATAAACATAGGAGGTGAATATATCTTTTCAACTTAGTGTTTTCCTTTCTTTGGGTAAATACCTAGAAGTTGAATTATTGTATCATACATAGTTCTATTTTTAATACTTTGAGGAACCTCCATACTGTTTTCCACAGTGGCTGCACCAATTTACATTCCCACCAACAGAGCATGAGAGTTCCTTTTTCTCCACGCCAACACTTGCTATTTCTTGTCTTTCTGATACTAGCCATTCTGATAGGTGTAAGTTAATATCTCACTGTGGTTTTGATTTTCATTTCCCTGATGGTGAATAATGTTGAATATATTTTCATGTGTTTGTTGGCCATCAGTATGTATTCTTTGGGTAAATGTCTATTCAGGTCCTCTGTCCATTTTTGTTTATTTTTTTTTAAATTTTTTTTAACGTTTATTTATTTTTGAGACAGAGAGAGACAGAGCATGAACAGGGGAGGGGTAGAGAGAGAGGGAGACACAGAATCGGAAGCAGGAAGCAGACTCCAGGCTCCGAGCCATCAGCCCAGAGCCATCAGCCCAGAGCCAGACGCGGGGCTCGAACTCACGGACCGCGAGATCGTGACCTGAGTTGAAGTCGGACGCTTAACCGACTGAGCCACCCAGGCTCCCCCTCTGTCCATTTGTAAAGCAGATTGGTGTGTGTGTGTGTGTGTGTGTGTGTGTGTGTGTGTGTGTGTGTGTGTTGAGTTGTTTAAATTCTTTCTATATTTTGGATATTAACCCCTTAGCAGATATATTATTGCAGATTTCTTCTCCCATTCACTAGGTTGCCTCTCTGTTTTTTTTTTTTTTTTTATGGTTTCCTTTGCTGTATGAAAGCCTTTTATTTTGATGTAGTCACAATAGTTTATTTTTGCTTTTGTTTCTTTGCCTCAGGAGATATATCTAGAAGAATGCTGCTATGGCCAATGTCAGAGAAATTACTGCCTGTGTTTTCTTCTAGAATTTTTATGGCTTCAGGTATTGCTTTAGGTGTTTAATCTATTTGAAGTTTATTTTTGCGTATAGTGTAAGAAAGTGGTTCAGTTTCATTCCTGTACATGTAGCTGTCCAGTTTTCCCAGCACCATTTACTGAAAAGACTATATTTTCTCCATTGAGTATTCTTGCCTTCCTTGTCATAGATTAATTGACCATGTAAGTGTGGGCTTATTTCTGGGCTTTCTATTTTGTTTAATTGATCTGTGTGTTAAAAAAAATTTTTTTAATTGATATACAACTGACATATAATACTGTGTAAGCTTAAGGTGTACCACATGTTAATTGATACATTTATATATTACAATATGATTACCATAGCATTAGCTAACAGCTCCAGCATTTCCCATAATTATCATTTCACTCTGTGGGGAGAACATTTATGATCTAGTTTCTTAACAACTTTGAAATATATAATATAGTACTGTTGTAATCACAATGCCGCGCATGAGGTCCTCAGAACTTATTCATCTTCTGACTGCAAGTTTGTACCCTTTGGCCAACTTCTCCTCAATCCTCCTATCCCTAGCTCCTGGTAACCACCGTTCTATTCTCTATCAGGTTGGCTTTTCAATTTTCACTTAGGTTGTTTCTATATTCTGGCTATTGTGAATAATGATGCAAAACATTGGGATGCAGATCTATTCTGATATCTTTTCACTTCCATTGGATATATATCTAGAAGTGGGATGTCTGCATCATAGGGTACTTCTATTTTTAATTTTTTGAGTAGCCTTCATACTGCTTGCCATAGCGGCTGCACTAGTTTGCATTCTCACCAACAGTGCACAACGGTTCCTTTTTTCCACATCTTTGCCAACACTTGTCACCTCTTGTCTTTGATGATAGCCATTTTAACAGGGGTGAGGTGATATCTCATTGTGGTTTTGATTTTCACTTATGATTAGTAATGTTGAGCACCTTTTCATGTATTTGCTGGCCATTTTATGTCTTTTTTTGAAAAATGTCTATTTAGTTCGTCCTCTCATTTTTAATTGGGTTTTGTTTTGTTTTGTTACTGAGTTGTAGGAGTTCTTTATATATTTTAGATATTGCTCCTTGTCAAATATATGAATTGCAAATATTTTCTCCCATTCTTTAGGTTGCCTTTTTATTTTGTTGATATTTTTTTTGCTGTGGTGAAGCTTTTTGATATACTCCTACTAGCGGATTTTTGCTTTTATTTATTGTGTGTTTTTTCTTAAAGTTTATTTATTTTGAGAGAGAGAGAGAGAGAGAGAATATGCACATATGAGCAGAGGAGGGGGCAGAGACAGAGATGGAGAGAGAGAATTTCAAGCAGGCTCTGTGCTGTCAGCGCAGAGCTTTACGTGGGGCTGGATCTCATGAACCATGAGATCATGACCTGAGCTGAAATCAAGAGTCAGATGCTTAACCAGAACCACATAGGTGACCCTTTGATTGTGTTTTTTTTTGGTGTCATATCTGAAAAATCATTACCAAGACCAATACCAATATCAAGGAACTCTTCCTCTGTGTTTTCTTCCAGGAATTTGATGGTTTCAAATCTTATATTTGTCTTTAATCCACTTGAGTTAATTTTTGTGAGTGGTGTAAGACAGAGGTCCAATTTTATTTCTCTGCAGGTAGTTATCCAGTTTTCCCAGCACCATTTATTTTAGAAACTACCCTTTCCCCATTCAATATTCTTGGCTCCCTTGTTAAATATACAGTAAACATATACAGTTTACTGTACATGCAGGAGCTTATTTTTGTGCTCTTGATTCTGGTCCATTGGTCTATGTGTCTCTTTTTATGTCAGTACCATACTGTTTTGATTACTCTCACTTTTTAGCTTGAAATCAGGAAATGTAATGTTTCCAGCTTTATTCTTTTGCAGGATTGCTTTCACTATTTGGGGTCTTTTGTGGTTTCATACAAATTTTAGGATTGTTTCTTCTATTTCTATGAAAAACGTCATTGGAATTTTGATAGGGATTGTGGTGATCTATAGAACACTTTGGGTAGTATAGGCATTTTAACAATATTAATTCTTCTAGTCCATGAATATGGGATATCATTCCATTTATTTGTGTCTAATTTCTTCCACTAATATTTTATAGTTTTCAATGTATAATCTATTTCCTCCTTGGTTAAATCTATACATAAGTGTTTTATCTTATCGATGCTATTGCAAATGGGATTGTTTACTTAATATTTTTTTCAATTTGTTGTTAGTGTATAGAAACACAAGTGACTTTTTATGTTGATTTTGTATCCTGCAACTTTACTGAATTCATTTATTAGTTCTAGTTCTAACAGGTTTGTGTGTGTTTGCATGTGTGGTCTTTAGGGCTTTCCATATATAATATCCTATTATTTACAAACAGACAACTTCTTCCTTTCTGATTCCTTCCTTTTATTTCTTTTTCTTGCCTAATTGCTCTGGCTAGGACTTCCAGCAATATGTTGAACATAAGTGAGAGAGTGTATACATTTGTCTTGCTCTTGGTCTTAGAGAAAAGTTTTCAGCTTTTTACCATTGCATATGAGACCTGTGGGTTTGTCATACATGGCCTTTATTATGTTGAGGTATGTTCCTTCTATATCTAATTTGTTGGGAGTTCTAATCATGAAAGAATGTTTAATTTTATCAAGTGCTTTTTCTGCATCTATTGAGATGATCTTATGATTTTTTTATCCTTCATTCTGTCAATGTGGTGTAGCATATTGATTGATTTGCATATGTTGAACCATTCTTGAAACCCAGGAATAAACTCCATTGATAATGATGTATGATCTTCTTAATGCACTGTTGCATTTGGTTTGCTAGTATGTTGTTGAAGATTTTTGCATTTCTGTTTACCATGGATATTGCCTATAATTTTCTTTTCTTGTAGCGTCCTTATTTGAGTTTGGTGTGAGGGTATTGCTGGCTTTACAAAGTGTGTTTGGGAGTGTTCCCTCCTCAATTTTTTGAAGGAGTTTGAAAAGGATTGGCATTAATTTTCTTTAAATGTAGAATTTACCTGGGAAGACATCTGGTCCTGGACTTTTCTTCATTGGGGGTTTTTGATTACTGCTTAAATCTTTTTTATTGGTTTGTTCAGATTTTCTATTTCTTTACGACTCAGTCTTGGTAAGTATATGTTTCTAGGAATTTGTCCATTTTTTCATGGTTATCCAGTTTGTTGGTATATAATTGTTCACAGAAGTCTTTCATGATCCTTTGTATTTAAATTCTGTGGCACCATTGGATGGAACTGGAGGGTATTATGCTAAGTGAAATTAGTCAGTCAGAGAAAGACAAAAGTCATATGACTTCACTCATCTGAGGACTTGAAGAAACAAAACAGATGAACATAGGGAAGGGAAACAAAAATAATATAAAAACAGGGAGGGGACAAAACAGAAGAGACTCATGAATATGGAGAACAAACTGAGGGTTGCTGGAGGGGTTTTGGGAGGGGGGGATGGGCTAAATGGGTAAGGGGCACTAAGGAATCTACTCCTGAAATCATTGTTGCACTGTATGCTAACTAATTTGGATGTAAATTTTAAAAAATAAAAAATAAAGTTAAAAAAGAATACATTCTGTGGTACTAGTTGTAATTTCTCCTCTTTCATTTCTGATTTTATGTATTTGAGTCTTCTCTCTTTTTTTCTTAGTTCAGCTAAGGATTGGTCAATTTTTAGAAAATCTTTCCAAAACATCAGCTCTTAGTTTTCTTGATCTATTGTTTTTCTGGTATGATCTTTATTATTTTGTTTCTCCTAACTTTGGGCTTAGTTTATTCTTCTTTTTTTTTTTTTCTAATTCCAGATAAAGGTAGGTTTATCTGTTTATTTAAGATCCTTCTTGTTTCTTGATGTAAGTGTTTATCACTAATAACTTCCCTCTTAGAACTATTTTTACAGCATCCCATAGGTTTAGGTATATTATGTTTCCATTTTTGTTTATTTCAGGATATTCTTTCATTTCTTATCTGCTGCATTGGTTTTTCTTTTTTTTTTTTTAATTTTTTTTTAACGTTTATTTATTTTTGAGACAGAGAGAGACAGAGCATGAACAGGGGAGGGGCAGAGACAGAGGGAGACACAGAATCTGAAGCAGGCTCCAGGCTCCGAGCTGTCAGCACAGAGCCCGACGCGGGGCTCGAACTCACGGACCATGAGATCATGACCTGAGCCGAAGTCGGACGCTTAACTGACCAAGCCACCCAGGCACCCCTGCATTGGTTTTTCAAGAGTGTGTTAATTTCCACATATTTGTGAAATTTATAACTTTCCTCCTATTGATTTCTAATTTCATATCACCATAGTTAAAAAGATACTTGATATGGTTTCAATGTTCTTAAATTTATTAAGACTTGTTTTGTGCCCTAACATAAAATAATCTTAATTTCATGGAGGCAGGTATGGAATATCCCAAGGCTATGGGGAGAGATAAATAAGAATAGCACTCAAAGGGGACTAGAATATGCTACCCCAGAATATATGTCTTTGGCAAAGGATTGCTTAGAGCTGATTATCTTTAAAAAAAAAAATTTTTTTTAACGTTTATTTATTTTTGAGACAGAGAGAGAAAGAGCATGAACGGGGGAGGGTCAGAGAGAGGGAGACACAGAATCTGAAACAGGCTCCAGGCTCCGAGCTGTCAGCACAGAGCCCGACGCGGGGCTTGAACTCACTGACCGTGAGATCATGACCTGAGCCGAAGTCGGCCGCTCAACCGACTGAGCCACCCAGGCGCCCCTAGAGCTGATTATCTTGAGAAACAACAGATACTTGAGAAGCTGTGAAAGGAGAGCATGAGTTTCCTTTTCATAAGGGAAGTTTACATTTATAAAGGAAATTTCTATTTGTAAAAAAGTTTCCATTTCTCTTGTATAAGAGGAAGACTCTTAATAACTCCTACAAATGGAGAAGGCACTGACTTAAATCTGCATAACAAACCTTACTAAAAAACCTTGTTTAATGTTAAATATATTTCCTTGTCACTTTCCTACAACATTTCTTCATCCCAACTTCTCCTCAAGTCAAAAGACACCTTTCCTTTGTTTGGATGAAGATGGTTTATTTCTTGAGCCACACTTTTCTTTGTGAGCTCCTGTGTGTATGTATGTCATGAACACTGTTTTTTCCTCTTGTTTATACATCCTTTATCAGTTTGATTTGCGGTCTCCAGCCACTGAACCTTGGAGAGTAAGAAAGAGTTGTTTTGCCCTCTCCTACAAAACTCCAACATCTCCTCTCTTTATTCTTCCTTCAGCTGAATGGGACTAATTCCTGCCTCAGGATAAGCTGTTCCTGCCCATCCCCCCATCCTCCGTTCAAACCCTCCCCAAGGGTTTCTCAAAATATTATCTGTGTTTTGATGTTTTCCTTTTGTAGTTCCTCCAGAGTTGCTTTGGGATCCAGTAGTCCTCATGAGTTCAGTATCGGTGGGAAATGGAGCTGGAACACTGGTATTCTTAATTTGTTCTTTCTGTGGAGACAATAAGGTTGAGTGCTCTTGAGAATATCAACAATAAGAAGTGATGCTTAGACTTTGGAGGAGAACTTAGGAATGGGGGAGAGGTGGGTCTCAAATGTAACAAAAGCGTTTTCCTTTTGTTTTTGATCACAAAGTCTTTAGGTTCAATTCCTACCCTATTTATTATTGTGACATAGTCTAGTTATATGTTTCATATAAAAGAAAAGTTTAGAATAATAATATCATCATCATCATTTGTTGAGGATTTTGTAGCCATCTGTCTCTGCCAGAGACTTTTAAGTCTTCACAAATGCTCTGAGAGGGAAGAACTTAAATTCTCATTTTACACACAAGCAAATTTGAGGCTCAGAGAAGACAGGTCAATTGCTCAAAAGTAGAGCTGGGATTTGAATTCAGGCTGTCTGACTTCAAAGTGTAAGGTCTTAATTACGCTGCCCTGCTGACTAAGCACATGGGGATGTTAAATAAATTGTGGTGTTCCCCACTCCCACTCCCAGTGATGTCTTAGTTTTAGGGAAACTCTGGGTATGGTTTGATTGTATGAGTTTCTACATGCATGGTATGGAAGAGTATGTTTTTGGAATATCTTTATTTAAGGAAAAGAGAAGTTATCACTGTGCTAAGCAATTTGTCTATAATGTGGTGAAAGGGAAAAACCTGTCATAAGATGGCCAACAGGACTGACAGGGAAATTCCAGTCCCGGACCGAAGACCGAAGACTCTCCTTCCGGGTTCTTCTTCCTGCCCTGCTTGCCGTGCAGGCCAAATTACTATTAATGCGGAATGCGGAAGTAACACTATAAATCGTTCCCTCTGCTTATGCTCTTGGGGCTCAGACCTCTGGAGGGTGATCTCTTCTGACCCTGCCAGTGTGAAATAAACCTCCTGCCTTCCAAGATCTCCAAGCGCCGCTTGGTTTTCCGCCGGCTGATCCAGACCAGGTTCCGTAACATTTGATTCCCTGACCCAGAACCCAACCATGCTGGCCCGTTGTTGCCACCCGTTTGGGAAAATGGTGAGGCGGTGATGAAGGAGGAATCCTGAAGGAAAAGGTGTGACCTACCTGAATGTCGGCAGTCTCCTGCCCGGTCGCCTCAGGCTGGCCCTGCTCCGCCTTTCCCGCCGGACTCGAGGAGACTTGGAAGGTGAGGACCTGGACTCGACCTCGGATACCAGTAAAGTACGGGGCCCCAATTCAGTCCGGCCCACCCATAGGGATGGAAGGGGGACCTGATCATTCCCCGGAGACCTCAGAAGTCTCACAGGTAGGAATTCTGTGGGAGGGAATGTAATAACCTCTGGTGTGTATGTGAGTGTGAATGTGTGACTCAGTCTAGCTTGCCTGCTGAGTTCGATTCTGTGGCTCCATGGGCGGGCACTCTTAAGGTCCCCCAAAGCTCATGGAGTCTGAGTGGGCCCCTCTGCGATTCCATGCTGAACTGCATATAGTCTACGGCGGCATTGGGATAGTTTCTGATCATAAGTTACAAAGCTGAGACTGCTACAGCTAAGTGTCACCTAAGTTCCTTTGGGACATGGCCAGATGGGCATCTGTCTGCTCTCCTCATTAGAGGTGGCACCCCTACCTCTCTTTGTGACTCCATCTCACGGGAACATTATGGGATCAGGACAGAGCAAAAAAGGGGTTTTGGGGAGACTATGGAATTAAGATGACCCCCCCCCCCGCAAGTTAAGGACACTATGTGAGCTAGAATGGCCCACTTTTGGTGTAGGATGGCCCTTGGAGGGAACCTTAGATGTCCCAATGGTCTGCCGCATCTGGCATGTTGTTACGGGGGACCCAGGTCACCCTGATCAGTTCTCATATATCGACTCCTGGTTACAGATTGCCCAAACCTTTCCCCCTTGGGTACGATTTACCTGCAACAAACAGGGACAGGCTAGGGTCTTAGTCGCCTCAACACAGCGTCCCAAGGAAGGGCAACAGAAGTTCTGACCTCCACAAATTCTCCCGGTGATCTGGAGGAAGAACCAGTCTGACCCGGCCATGTGAACCCCCAGGTTTCTGATACTCTGCCACCTTCGGTTTCCCCACTACCTCCGGACTTGGCAGATCCTCTCTCTACCAGACCAGTGGCCAGATTGTGCCCTTGGCCAGGCACAGGCGCTCTCCAGATGCTGGTCCACATCCGCCAGTACCAAGAGGCTCTCCTCTGGGGGATCCGAGCAGGGGCTAAGAAGCCCATGAATTTGCCCGGCAGCCAGGGGAATCCCCCCGGGATTATTATGAGAGGCTATGCAAGGCTTACCGCATTTACACCCTGTTTGATCCTGAGGCACAAGAGAGACACGACAAAAGGATGGGTAAGTTCCAGCTCCCAAAAAGGGGGAGACCCAGAACCACCTTAGCAAGGGATCAATGCACCTACTGCAAGGAAGCAGGACATTGGAAGAATAAATGTCCCGGGGAAAGTTCCAGAAACACAGCCGATATGCAGAAGAACCCTGCAGAAAAGACCTCATAGGCCTAGCAGGAATAGATTCAGATTGAGGGGGACTGGGCTCACTTCTTTTTGGCCCCCATGAACCCATGGTCAAAATAAAAGTAGGGGGCCAAACCATGACTTTTATGGTTGGCACTGGGGCTGAACATTCTGTCGTCACCTTTCCCATGGCCCCCTTTAGCGAAAAGACTGCAACCATCCTCAGGGCCACAGGGAAACGGGCAATGCAACAGCCCTTCTGCCAGGCCTGTCAATGTGAACTCGGGGGCTACACGGTATGGCATGAATTCCTCTACCTACCTAAGTGCCCTATCCCTCTCCTTGACTGGGATATACTCTCAAAGCTGGGGGCCCAAATAACCTTTGATCCAACGTGATGCACCAGCCTCTGATTGGATAAAGAATGGAGGCTATTCTGTGCCCAGGCCCAACTGAGCGGACTGCCTGATTTCAGGACTGCCTTCCCCACTGTATGGGATGAGGACAACCCCACTCTGGACTTGCTCACAACTGGGTCTCTGTCATTGTAGAGTTAATCCTAGGGGCTCAACTGCAGAGACAGTGGCAATACCCACTCACAAGAGGCAAGGGCAGGCATCTAAGAACACCTGACCAGACTCAAAGAAGCAGGCATTCTGGTTGAATACCAGTCACCCTGGAACACCCTGCTCTTGCCAGTCAAGAAGCTGGGAGGAGGGTACCAACCAGTTCAAGACCTACGAGCTATCAACAAAGTGACTGCCTCCTTGTAGGCAGTCTCCTCCTTGCAAAGTGACTGCCTCCTTGCAGGACTGCCTCCGGCGGTCCTGGACCAGTACGCCCTCCTCAGCCAGATCCCAGGCTCTGCCAGCTGGTTTACCTGCTTAGACTTCTGCCTCCACTTGGCTCCCCAGAGCCAACCTTTGTTTGCCTTCGAATGGACCAAACTGGACACAGGGCGTTGGAAGCAACTGACTTGCACGCACCTCCCACAGGGGTTTAAAAACTCCCCTGCCCTCTTTGGGGAGGCACTGGCTGAGACCTCGCCAGCTTTCCCAGGGAGGCTACATGCTACACCCTCCTCCAGTATGTGGATGACCTCCTCCTTGCCAGCAATACCCGAGAGAATAGTACAGAGGGTGCAAGGGCCCTCCTCCAACTCCTGTTGGACTCAGGGTAGAAAGACACAGATCTGCCAAGAGTAAGTCCTATACTCAGGCTTCCTTCTCACCCAAGGAAAAAGAGCACTATAGGGCCGGAGAGAAGAAAGGTCATCACCTCCCTATCCCAGCCCCAAACTAATAGGGGGTTATGAAAATTCCTTGGGCTGCAGTATTCTGCCGAATCTGGATTCCTGGATTCTTGGCAACAGCAAGGCCCCTCTATAATCTCTTGGTAGGGCTGGATCGAGAACCCTCTGTCAGACAGAGGAGGCCAAAGCCACCTTTCTAGAGATAAAGGCTACTTTGGGGCAGGCACCAGCTCTTGACCTGCCAAATATAGAAAAGCCTTTTAATCTTTTTGTGCATGAGAAGGAAAAGGTCACCCTCAGGGTTCTCACACAGACCGTTGGCCCTTGGCAATGGCCAGTAGCATACCTGTGGAAGAAGCTGGACCCAGTTGTGACAGGATGGCCGCCATGTCTTAGGTCATCAGAGACAACAATTCTACTCATTAAAGAGGCAGATAAGCTCACCCTGGGACAAAAACTGCATGTTAAAGTCCCCTATGCCATTGTATCTCTCATGAACACTCAGGAACAACACTTCCTCTCCAACTCTCGCTTAGCTCAATACCAGGGGCTCCTCTGCGAGAATCCATGGGTCATGCTGAACCCCACAACTTTCCTACCTTCTGAGGAAGGAAAACAAGATCATGAGTGTTCTGAGGTGACCGATAAAGTACTTGCAAGCTGCCCAGATCTGCGTGATCAGGCCCTACAGAACCCAGACCTCACCTTGTTCAGTGATAGTAGCAGTTTCATCACAGAGGGTGTTCAAAAGGCAGGGTATGCAGTTACAACCACAGATGAAGTCCTAGAGGCCAATGTCCTACCTGTGGGATAGATGGTCAGCACACTGGGCTAAATTACATGTTCTAGTGCAGGCCCTCACCACCAGTGAGGGCAAACGATCTCAATCTACAAGGAGAGGGGTCTCTTCACTGAGGCGGGGAAGACCATCCAAAACAAGGAGGAAATACTGAAGCTCCTCGAGAACGTCTGGCTTCCAAAAGAGGTTGCAGTTCTACACTGCAAAGGACACCAGAAGGGAGATGACCCTATAGCACGAGGGAATCCTCTCACAGACAAAGTGGCCAAGATAGCAGCCAATTAGGAGATAGACCTAGCTCCCTCCTTTATCTGTGCCACGTACCCCACCACGAGTTCAAAGAAATTGTCCCCCGGTTCGGCTTACCGGCCACAATCCACAGAGATAACGGGACTGCGTTTGTAGTGGCCTGCTTACCGGCCTCAAAGCTCGGGGAAAGAGTGGATGAATTGCACCTCCAAGAGAACCTTAGCCAAGTTCTGTCAGGAAACAGACCACCTGTAGCTGGACCTGTTGCCCCTGGCCCTCCTGCATATCTGTTGCACACCAGGAACTCAAGGTTTCTCCCCTTTTAAACTAATATATGGGAGGTTGTTTTGTTGTTATTGGTTGCCTCTAATCTGGGCCCCATTTGTAAACCTTCAGCCCTAAGGCCCAGGCTAAATGAGCGGTGTTGCTGCCCATTCCTCCCAGGGGCAGGAATAGCCACGGGGACAGGGACTGGCATAGGAGGCATAGGTTCTTCTGTGGGACTAACGAGTGGCCGACTCCCTAGTGTCCCTGCAGAGCCAAATAAGTTCCCGGGCAGGAGCTGCTCTCCAGAACAGACCGGCACTAAACCTCCTCACTGCCGAGAAAGGGCGCACCTGCATCTTCCTCGGAAAAGAATGCTGTTACCTTGTAAACCAGTCAGGAATAGTCACAACCAAAGTCAGGGAACGAAGGGAAAGAACCAACCCATAATAAATGAAGATGATGCCCTCTAATACAGCTTAGATCTGTTTAAAGGGGCATCAAAGGGGGGAATGATAGGGAAAAATCTGTTATAAGATGCCGACAAGACTGATAGGGAAATTCCAGTCCCTGACCGAAGACCAAAGACTCCCCTTCTGAGTTCTTCTTCCTGCCCCGCTTGCCACGGGTGCCAAATTACTACTATTGCAGAATGCAGAAGTAACAGATGATAAGTTGTCCCCCATGCTTGTGCTCGGGGCTCAGATCTCTGGAGAAATATCTCCTCTGAGCCTGCCGGTGTAAAGTAAACCTTCAATTCACTAAGATCTCCAAGCACTGCTTGGTTCTTCCACCAGGTGATCCAGACCAGGTTCCGTAACAATGGTATCTATGGTTCCTGACCATACTGGGGGAAAAAGTATGATTCATTCAAGCTGGCTTAATCAGGGAACTGGAAGATCACAGGGCTCTCTGGGCCTACAGGTGACCCCTTCAATGACACTCAGGCTTTGGGGCTCCTGCCTGAGGTTGAAACTCTGGCTGGATAGCTGTGTTGCTCTTTGTCTTATAGACTGAGGACTTTAGAGAAATTCAAAGGGACATATATCTCTTTTTCTCCCTGCTACCTGACTTCCACTCTTCTCCCAAACTGCCTGGAAAGAAAATAAGTTCTCTTAGAGGGTTAAAAAAAGATAATTGATAAGTAGTTGTATGGATATAACTAATTAATGAGAGAAAAGTAAGATGTTGAAACCAGTTCAAAGGGGGAGTTCAAAGAACAGAGGCAAAAATAAGCCATGAAATAAACTTACAAATGGATGCATATCTGTTTTTTCTGAGGGTGGAAGGAAATCAAGTGCACCTCCTGTAGGCAAAATCCATTTGCATGTCTGTAGACAAGAATTCCTTATATTGCTATTAGTTATTCACAGATTTATAAATAGATCAAAGACAATAAACCCAATAGAGTCAGATAACCCAGAACAGGAGTGCTGTAAACAGCACATATTTTCCACTGGAAGCACCCAGAAATCCTTTTGTTCTATTTCAGGGTTTTTCCACAATTTTTCTTGATAGGCCACATTGCGTATCTGATCACTTTATACTTACCTATCTCTTCTAATTATAGTTGATCATCAAAAGTCAACTATGGAATGAGAAGCGCACTTTTTATTTTTCCTGTATTCATTCTCAACTGAAAGCATTTTAGAACTAAATGCCTTAGTAGAGAGAAATTTGTTAAATGCACAGGTGTGTGTGTGTGTGTGTGTGTGTGTGTGTGTGTGTGTGTGTGGTAGGGCCACTCTGGCAAAACACAGATCGTTAGGACCTTCATTGTAACCAAGCACAAATCCATGCATAACAAAGGAGCAAATTCATAGGAATATATTCAGGTCCCATTCTGGGCGAGAATAGTCTTGTCTTCATTCATGTGTTCACAGTCTGCTGGCCACAGGGTCCTCTAGCCTGAAGGAAATGAGGACATTTATTTCCTGAGGTTGGTGACTTTACTAAAGCACACTGTTTTAATATGATCTCAAACCTGGGTTCAGTCCCAGATTTCTCCTCATTTCCTGAGGTGTAGGCCAGCATTTTCTAGGAACAATAATATTTCTACAATAAATACTATTCTTGGTGAGTGAGGGGCAGCAGGGTTAAAGAAACTGCTGTTACAAAACATGCACAGACTATTAGAAAAAGCTTTCTCTTCAACTAAATTTATAACATTTAATCAAACAACAGATGGATGCTCAGTGTTTTTGGTCTTTCATGTTAACCTTACTCACTTTAAGTCTAAAATCTGCATTCCAGATTCTTGAAAAAAATGAACGCTACTCCATTGATTTTTTTTTTTTTTTAAACAAGCAGAAATCTCAACTGGCTCAGGGGTCTCTCACAAAATTGTAGGTTGACCTGTCATACAAGGACTTCTTCCTCTTGAGGAGGAGACATCATGCCTCATGGTATTCCTGTAGGGGGTGTGTGTGAGCAAACATGTATGTGCATGTGCATGTGCGTGTAGCATCATTGAACATTTGTTAAGTGACTGAAAACAATGCATTTTAAGCCAAAGCAGTGCATAGCCCTAATATACCCCAGAAGAGTCTCATGAACAGTTATATAGGCTTAAGAAGCTAGATGGCAGAGTGAACACACAGTTAAAAGGCTTTATATGGAGTTGCAGAGAGAAGCTAAATCTTGTCTTCAATTAAAAAAAAATGAATTCCTGCTTACCTATGTGAATGGTGGTAGAAAACAGGTAATCTAATGTAATGGTTTCAGAAGAACAAGTTCTTTTCCAGCTTTATTGAGATATAATTAACATATGACACATGTGTGTTTAAGGTTTGCAATGGGTTGATGTGATACATTCATATATTGCAAAAGGATTATCAGCATAGCATTAGCTAACACCTCCATTCCGTCACATAATTACCATTTCTTTTTTGTGGTGAGACAATTTAAGATCTATTCTCTTAGCAACATTCAATATATGATACAGTATTATTAACTATAATCACCATGCCCTACATTAGATCCCCAAAATTTGTTAATCTTATAACAAAGATTATATATTATGTATCCTTTGACCAGTATCTCTCCATTTCCCACCTCCCCTGCCCCACACCCTGGTATCTGCCACTCTACTCACTGTTTCCAAGAGGAACAGTTAAAAAAAATTTTTTTTAATGTTTATTTCTTTTTGAGAGAGAAAGAGAGTGCATGAGGAGGGAAGGGGCAGAGAGAGAGAGAGGGAATCGCAGATTCTGAAGCAGGCTCCAGGCTTTGGGCTTTCAGCACAGAGCCTGATGCAGGGCTTGAACTCACGAACCATGAGATCATGACCTGAGACAAAGTTGGTCGCTTAACTGACTGAGTCACCCAGGCGCTCCAAGAGGAACAGTTTTTAAGGTTAAAAAAAGTCAGGAGGGGCACCTGGGTGGCTCAGTTGGTTGAACATCTGACTCTTGATTTGGCTTGGGTCATGACCTCACGGTTCGTGGGTTTAAGCCCCACATCAGGCTCTGTGCTGACAGTGCAGAGCCTGCTTGGGATTCTCTCTCTGCCTCTCTCTCTCTGCCCCTCCTCCATCCCCTGTTCTCTCTTTCAAAAAATAAATACAGAAACTTAAAAAAGATTTTAAAAAAATCAGGAAAATCTCCCCTACGCCAGAGGTTTGATCATTGAAACCAACATCATGCACTGGGGTTCTTTAAAGAGTGGTAGGGGGTATATTGGAGGCAAGGAGCTGGCAGAAACCTGGATGAAGAGAGTCTTGCAAGCCCTTTTAATGATTAGCCTGTTAGTTAAGCTTTTATCCTCTGTATTTCTTTCTCCTCCTTCTGACTCTCTTCTGTAA
Organism: Puma concolor; assembly: GCF_028749965.1. NCBI lineage: Eukaryota > Metazoa > Chordata > Mammalia > Carnivora > Felidae > Puma > Puma concolor. The sequence continues at coordinate 51,119,628 of NC_141672.1, forward strand.
AGTGTGCATTATACTTCTTTAAGTTATGATGCTAAGTAACAAGTTCAAATGACTTGAACGTACATAAGACAGTTGGTCAAAAGGTTATGCTACCATGGGAGAAGATAGTAGAGTAAGAGATTCCCAGAACTCTGTGCAGTTACCAACCTTCAAATCCTCACTCCTATGATCTTGGCCAACTTGCACAGCTTCTTGAAGTCTCATTTTTCTTGTTGGTAAGAATGGAGATTATAACAGTACCCACATCCCAGACTTGCAATGATGGTCGTTGTGAGGATTGAGCACAGTCTCTGGTGCGCAGCAAACAGTTCATACATGGTGGTTATTATTACTACCGCCTTTTCTTTATATAGCTTTGCCCTTAAATGCACACACTTCCTTAAATCCTTATGACATTCTGTGAAGTAGACATTACTGTCTCCATTTCTTTACTTACAGTGGTGACTGGGCCAGACAGGGTCAGCAGTTTGAAGTGGGGAGCCTGGAACTGACCCAGACCTGATTCCGTGTTCAGGGCTCTTCTCAGTCACCATTTTGTTTTCTAAAAATTAAAGCAACTACAAAGGAGGAGTCTTGGGATCCCTTTGAAATGTAGGCAAATCTAAACACTCCCGGAGGGTAAAACATCTTCAGGGTGGGAGAGACAGAAGAGCTACTCAGGCCCAATGCATCCAGAGAGCTGGGGGCCGATAGGACTAGGGCACACCCAGAATTCAGGTGTCTAGTGAATATCCTCCTGGTGGGGGCAGGGGGCAGAAGTTGACTAGGAAAGAGCGGCTAGTTCCAGTGCCCTCAGTCCTGGGGGTTGGTGAGGTTGCTTTGAGATCCTTGAAGGCAAACATCTTCTTCATTTTTGTACCCCCTTTCCTAGTGTGTGGTGCAGTAGGTGCATAATAAGTGTTTGTTGACCTTGTATGTACCAAACCCTAGGAAGAAATCTTCTTTCTACTATAATTTCTATGTTGGGATGGGATAAAAGTTATCAATGTGAGGGTATTCATGGACTTCTGTTTAGCCTGGAGCCCATCTAAAGAATTAGCCTGAGTTCTCTATCCCCCTCTCTACTGGGAGATGTTCTCTTTCTCTGTCTCTCTCTCTTTCTCACTTTCTGTCTCTAAATTATACTCCTATATCAGTCTGCTTGGGTGCAGTCTCTCTTCCAGGCTTGCAGACACCTGCCTTTTTACTGTGTCCTCACATGGCCTCTTCTCTGTGCGTGCATACCTGCTCTCCCTCTTCCTATGAGGATATGAGTCCTTTTGGATTGGAGTCCCACCTTTAAGACCTTATTCAACCTTAATTGTGTCTTTAAAGGCCCTGTCTCCAAATTCAGTCACACTGAGCATTAGGGCTTCAACATATTTCTTTTGGGGTCAGGGGATACACTTCAGTTCATAACAGCCTTCTTTAATATTAATTGAGGAATGCAGAAGAAATCCCTTTAAAAACAGATTTACTACTATACGTTGTACTTCTTTGCCTGTGGCGTAGTTCCAGGACTGGTCCACAGGGGTCCACAACTTTAGTAGAGTCACAAAGTATCCTAACTACCTGTAGACAGTCTAACATAGCTGGAGGAAGCTATCCTGGATCACAAATTCTCTTTGGCTTTGTTTGAAGTTCAAAGTTAGTTGACTCACTTCTGGGGTCTTATTGCTCACTTATCTTTTTTTTTAAGTTATTATTTTAATTCTAGTTCGTTAACATACATACATTAACATATACATATGTTAGTTAACATAATAATTCTAGTTAGTTCACATAACATATGTTAACATATACATATGTTAACATATATGTATATGTTATACATATACATTCCAGGTGTACAATATAGTGATCCAATAATTCCATATAATGCCAGATGCTCCTCGCAAGTGCATTCCTTAATCCCCATCACCTATTTTACCCATACCCTGATGTACCTCCTGTCTGGTAACCATTTGTTGTTTATAGTTAAGAGTCTGTTTCTTGGTTTGTCTTTCTCTTGTTTCTTTCCGTTGATCATTTGTTTTGTTTCTTAAAGTCCACATGAGTGAAATCATATAGTATTTGCCTTTCTCTGACTGACTTATTTCACTTAGCATTATACTTTCTAGCTCCATCCATGTTGTTACAAATGGCAAGATTTCATTGCTTTTTCTTTTTTTTTTTTTTGGTGGCTGAATAATGTTCCATTGTATATACATACCACCTCTTCTTTATCCATTTATCATCCGATGGCCCTTTGGGCTACTTCCATATCTTGGCTATTGTAAATAATACTGCTATAAACATAAAGATGCATGTATCCCTTTGAATTAGTGGTTTTGTATTCTTTGGGTAAATACTCAGTAGTGTGATTGCTGTATCATAGAGTAGCTCTATTTTTAACTTTTTGAGGAACTTCCATACTGTTTCCAGAGTGGCTGCACAAGTTTGCATTCCTACCAACAGGGTAAGAGAGTTCTTTCCCCACCTCCTCACCAACACCTGTTGTTTCTTCTGTTGTTGATTCAGCCATTCTGACAGGCGTGCAGTGATACCTTATTATAGTTGTGATTTTCATTTCCCTGATGATCGGTGATGTTGAGCATCTTTTCATGTGTCTGTTGGCCATCTGTGTGTCTTCATGAAGAAATGTCTGTTCATGTCTTCTGCTCATTTTAAAAGTAGATTATTTGTTTTTTGGGTGTTGAACTTTATACGTTCTTTATATGTTTTGGTTACTAACCCTTTATCAGATATGTCATTTGCAAATATAATCTCCCGTTCCGTAGGTTGCCTTTTAGTTTTGTTGATTATTTCCTTTGCTGTGCGGAAGGTTTTTATTTTGATGGAATCCCAATAGTTGATTTTTGCTTTGGTCTCCCATGCCTCAGAAACCTATCTAGAAAACAGTTGCCATGGCCTATGTCACAGAGGTTACTGCTTGTGTTCTCTTCTAGGATTTTTATAGTTTCAGGTCTCACATTTTGATTTTTTTTTTTTAATTTTTTTTTTCAACGTTTATTTATTTTTGGGACAGAGAGAGACAGAGCATGAACGGGGGAGGGGCAGAGAGAGAGGGAGACACAGAATCGGAAACAGGCTCCAGGCTCTGAGCCATCAGCCCAGAGCCCGACGCGGGGCTCGAACTCACGGACCGCGAGATCGTGACCTGGCTGAAGTCGGACGCTTAACCGACTGCGCCACCCAGGCGCCCCTTTTTTTTTTTTTTTTTAAATTTTTTTTTCAACGTTTATTTATTTTTGGGACAGAGAGAGACAGAGCATGAACGGGGGAGGGGCAGAGAGAGAGGGAGACACAGAATCGGAAACAATCACATTTTGATTTTTAATACTCAGTCATCTTTCTTATTCCTTCCTACCCAATAAAACCCAGAAAGGATGGCTTAGGCCTGTTTGCATTTCTGGATCGTTTACTCAATGTATGGAACTGTGTTCATATCTTAAGCCTCAATTTCTAATTACAGAAAAAAGACTTGTTAGGAATCATCAGGCTAGTGGGAAGAGAATTCTTCATATAGGAGACCTGAAGTCACCCTACACCTCCTTTTAATATTGGCCTTGAGAATACCCCTTTTTAGTCTCTTCAGACAGAGCCAGGAAGAGAGGCCAAGGGATGTGTGTCCCCTCTGGGGGTGCTCCAGTTTGTGAGAGCTGATAGAGATTCGTTCCGGGATCCTGGGGAGCCCTACCCTGGCACTGATTAAGTGGCAGAGCCTATCACTCTCTCTTGGCTATGCCTCCTTGCTGTCTATAACCAGCTCTCTTTTACACTTTTGCTAAACCTTACCCCAACCTTTCTCTCTGCTTTTAAAGATCAGGACTCCCCGGTGCACATTTTGCAATTTCCAGCCAGTTGTTCCAGAAGAGTTCATAATTAGAAGCAAATGACTGTTATCTAATGACTGTTTCACTGTAAAATCCTCTCCTCTTGCCACCTGTCCAGAACACAAGGCTGTATCTCTTATGTTATTTCCATTTCTGATAATTATACTGATAAAACTGTGTTGGAACTTTATCCTCTTCAGTAATAGGGACACCTCTAGAATGTATAAGAGAAGTTGCAAGGAAAATCAGGCTCACCCTAGCTGGACCCTAAATGTGGCCAGCATTTTCCTATTCAATATTTTTTATTGGCATCTGTTTGCATTATTTTAAAATTCAGCATCCCCACTACTGGGCCTGGATGTAGGTCTGTTGGTAAAATACTTATTATAGCAAATCACAATGTCAGCAAATAAAGCCTGCTTGGGCTAAATGATACCACACACAGAGAGATAATAACACAGGAAGCATAGGACAGCCTCTCAGTGAGTGGCAGAGACTGGGCTGGGAGAGCTCTCATGGGGAAGACAGCATTGTAGACCAATGTAGCCAGGAGGGTCTGCTGGGACTTACAGGGATCAGTAGGAAGGAAGGGAATAGGGGTGAAAAGAGGAAGGTGGTATAGGGACAGAAGGCCACGGTAGCTTGGCAGATGGATTAAAACTTTGTGAGGAGTAGTGATAGCTTAGTAGTTTACATTTATGGAGCCTTTCTCTGTGTCTGGTACATTTTAAAGCCCTCCGTGTATATTGTCTCATTTAATGACTATCAGTGACCTTGGGAGGCAGTTAACCTTATCCTTGTGAGACATAAAGTTCAGAGAGGTTAAGCCACTTGCTCAGGGTGACTCGACTGTTTTGGAAGCCTGTATTCTTAACCACCAGTTGTGTCCCTGTGGAAAAAGGGTGTGGGCCAGGTTGGCGGGAGAAAAGGCATCCTGAAATTGAGAACACTGGGGAATTTGATGGCGTAGGAAAATGATGTGTTGTTCAGGATTGAAGCATCCCTGATTCATAGGGAGTCCTGGACTGCACTAGCCCTGATACTTCAGAGCCAACATTTTGGGCTGTGGTACAGTGAAGAGTGAGCCCTCAATCACAGGTAGCTTTTTTTTCTGGAAAATGAAAACAGAATGATTCCACTGTGGTTTCCTCAAGGGCGGGGCTGAGCATATATGTGGGCGTGGGGCAGAGTGGGAGTGGGATATCAGGTAAAGGGAGGCAGAGAGGGAGTAAAAGGAAAATCTGAAAGCAGCCCCCGAGAAGGCAGAAATAATAATGCAAACTACAGGAGAGGAAAGGAGGGAGGTGGGCGGAGCGTTCAAAGCCCAGGGATACTGTTGCTGTAAGTGAAGACAGAGCAAATGTTGGAGAGAAGCATTTCCCACTAATAAAAGATCTGAAATGACTGAAGAGTTGACAGTAGTCAACTTGAAAACAGTACTTGAAGACAGGGGTCTTCCTTGAAAAGCATGGCTGCTGAAAGGAATTCCTCTTTTCTATTTGGGCAGTACTTTACAGTTTGCAACTGCTTTTTCATGTATAATCTAGTTGCCATCGGTGCTGTGAAATATGTCATTATCAACACGGTGTGACAAGTACGGAAGTATGTTTCAAAAGGGAAAGGTCTTATTAGATGTCCTCTGACTGGTTAGACAAGCCAAGATCAGGACTCAACAGTTAGCACTGCTGGCTTTTGGCCTCATCAAAATGCCGGGAGGGCATGCAGGGTCACGACAAAGTAATGAAAACTTTGGGAAACAGGCTGCAGAGCTGCCTTGGAAAAGATGAACTCCCTGGGGAATTTCTGGGGAGTCTATTAGTGTATAATGACTTTGGAAAGTTTCTTGAAATCCTTCCAGTTAAGACTGAATTCACAGGAGCATCTTATTGATTTATATTCAGGTGACCAGAAGAAGCAACTCTGAATACAAAGAGTTTGAATTATCTAATACCCCTTGTTGTAGCAGCAGAAGAGTAAAGCATTCATTCTTGATTTAAAAATAAGGAGTCGGATGATTTGCCTTTGCTCTTTTTCCCCAGGGAAAAGACTTTTCTGTTTTTTCTCTCTCTTTAATAATAGCATTTTGCATTTGTTCAAAGTGACTGAGTTCCTCCTGGAAGGGCTCCCGGCAGTAACAGAGCCACCTCAGTCAGTTTAAGGGTCCAGTTTCACTATTGATCTCCTTGTAGTTAATTATTTATTTCTGGGGGCACCTGGGTGGCTCAGTCCGTTACGCATCTGACTTCGGCTCAGGTCACGATCTCACAGTTCATGAGTTTGAGTGCTGCTTCGGGTGAGCCCTGCTTCTCTCTCTTTCTCCCTCCCTCCCTCTCTCTCTCTCTCTCTCTCTCTGCCCTCACTTGTGGCCTCTCTCTCTTAAAAACATAATTAAAAAATATATTTATTTCTGCTTTTTTCCATATTGGCCATATGGTCTCCAATTTCTTTCTCTTGACTCTCCTTATACACATAGTGACTCCATTGCCTGTCAGTTCATCTTTCTCATTCACGGTCTTTGTGTTTCTCCCTTGTTCTTCAACCAAACCACTGACGTCTAGAATTTTATTGTTTCCCCATTGTTAGTTATTTGCTGCTGTGTAACAAATTACCCCAGATTTGACAGCTTGAAACAACAAATGTCTATTATCTTACAGCTTTTGTGGATCAGGAATCCAGACATTGGCTCAGTCTCTCATGAGCTTGTGGTTAAGTGGTTGCCCAGAGCTGCAGCCATCTGAAGGGCTCCTCCATTTTCAAGCTGTTTCTCATGGGGCTGTTGGCAGGAGGCTTCAGTTCTTTGTCATGTGAGCCTTTTCATAGGGCTTCCCCCATAGTAAGTGATCCAGGAGAGAGAAGGTGGTGTTTTCCCCAGAGAGAAACCCTAGTCTTTTTATAACCTACTCTTGGAAGTGACATCCTATAATTTTGGTTCTATTCTATTCAATAGATGTGATTCAGTAAGTCCAATCCCACACTGATCCAGAGGGAAATTAAGTTCTACTTCTCAAAGGAGGAAATACTAAAGAATTTGTGGACATATCTTTCAAGCCATCACACTAGATAATTGTTGATGGTGTTACAACTATGTGCCAGACACCATGCTTGGCTTTGGGGTTTTAATAAGGTCCCCGACTGCATAATTTTAGCCTAGAGTCCAAGCTCTTTCCTTCTATGCCCTTTCTACTCCCTTTTGTCCAAGAGTGCACCACTGAGACTGAATCTCAGAAACTCACCTCTTTTCTAATTCTCTGCTAATGGCAGATGGCAGCCTGACACAGTGCCTGACAATTTTCATTCAATCTGGAGCACCAGGGCTGGAGGAAAATGGAAATCCTTATTTGAAATAAAAAAACCTGTCTACATCCTTGGAAACCAGGGATTTTGTAGTTGTCCCTTAGTTCTTGGATATTCTGTTCTGTTCTTTTTTTTTTTTTTTTCAAGTTTTTTTTTTCTCTCTTTACTTTTCAGTTTTAGAAATTTCTATTGACACACTCTCAAATGCAGAGAGTATTTCCTCTGCTGTGTCCAATCTCCTAATGACCCCATCAAAGGCATTTTTCATTTCTGTTAGTGTTTTTGATCTCTAGTATTTCTTTTTTGGCTCTTTCTTAGATTTTTCCATCCCTCTGTTAACATTGCCCATTTGTTTTTTCACACTGTCTACTTTCTTCCATTAAAGCTTTTACTCTATCAACCATAGTTTGATAAATGCAACATTTTTGCCATATCTTGAGTTTCATTCTGTTGCTTGCTCTGTCTCTTCAAACTGTGTTTTTGCCTTTTAGTATGCCTTGTAATTTTTTTGTTGCAAGGAGGGTATGATGTACTGGGTGAAAGGAACTCCAGTAAATAATCCTTAGGTGATGTGGTGGTAAGGTGTGAGGGAGGGGGAGTGTTCTATAGTCTTATGATGAGGTATCAGTCTTTTTTTTTTTTTTAAGTTTATGTATTTATTTTGAGAAAGACAGAGACAGTGCAAGTTGGGTAGGGGCAGAGAGAAAGAAGACAGAGAATCCCAAGCAGGCTCCATACTGCCAGTGCAGAGCCTGACACAGGGCTTGAACTCATGAAACTATGAGATCATGACCTGAGCTGAAACTTAGAGTCAGATGCTTAACAGATGGAGCCACACAGGTGCCCTGAGATATCAGTCTTCCAGTGAGTCTGTGCATGGGACAGTGAACTTCACCAGTACTTCTCAGAGCCTCCTGACCGTAGGTGGGACAAGATGGGTAGAGGGGGCTGGAGTTGGTTATTTCTCTTCCTCTAGGTCACTTAGGCTCTGAAAATGTCCCAATAGGCTAGGCTCTAGTGAAGTAATTTTTTGTGAGGGCAGGAAGAACAGAATGCTCTGGCATTTTTTCAAAATGGTTTCTTTTCTTCCTCTCCCTGCCAAAAGCACCAGGGCATTTTTCTCTTATGTTTATTGTGAAAACCTGGTAGAGCTCCTGGGTGTAAAACTCACAAAATTTCTCTCCCCATCCTAACCCCAACACATGTTAGTGACTGGGTTACCCTGGAGTTTTTTTCTTTCAGACTTATCCACACCAAGCCTATAGCAATTCATCAATTGCAGTTTCTTACCCCAGCACTGCTTCCCACAGAGGTTTCTGCTTGTGGGTCTCTGCTGTGATAAGTGATAATTCTCTGAATCTGCTTTGGGGGCAGTGTTTTTCCTGTGACCTTGCTTCTCACAAATATAAGAAGAGTTGTTGGTTTTTCAGTTTGTTTACCTTTTTACCTTTTTACTTGTTGTTAGGATGTGACAACTTCCAATCTCCTTATGTGCTGACTGTGAGCCAGTGGTTTTATAACATTATCATATCACCATTTTTTCTGGCCCATTTTCTGCTCAGACTTACTGAGCAATTACTATATACCATGCTCTGATCTCATTTGATCTTCCAAATGCTCTTGAGGGTTTTTATCTAAGAAAGGATGTGGAGAAACAGGAACCCTCTTGCACTGTTGGTGGGAATGCAAACTGGTGCACTCTGGAAAACAGTGTGGAGGTTCCTCAAAAAATTAAAAATAGATCTACCCTATGACCCAGCAATAGCACTGCTAGGAATTTATCCAAGGGATACAGGAGTGCTGATGCATAGGAGCACTTGTACCCCAATGTTTATAGCAGCACTTTCAACAATAGTCAATTATGGAAAGAGCCTAAATGTCCATCAACTGATGAATGCATAAAGAAATTGTGGTTTATATATACAATGGAATACTACTTGGCAATGAGAAAGAATGAAATATGGCCTTTTGTAGCAACCTGGATGGAACTGGAGAGTGTTATGCAAAGTGAAATAAGTCATACAGAGAAAGACAGATACCATATGTTTTCACTCATAGGTGGATCCTGAGAAACTTAACAGAAGACCAGGGGGGAGATGAAGGGGGCCAAAAAAAAAAGAAAGTTACAGAGAGGGAAGGAGGCAAACCATAAGAGACCCTTAAAAACTGAGAATAAACTGAGGGTTGATGGGGGGAGAGGGGAAATGGGTGATGGGCATTGAGGAGGGCACCTTTTGGGATGAGCACTGGGTGTTGTATGAAAACCAATTTGCCAATAAATTTCATATAAAAAAAAGAAAAAAAGTGATCTTCCAAGTGCTCTATAAGGTATTCTGATTTTTTCAGATGAGGAAATTGTAGGTCAGATCTAGTTTGTCATTCTTTCTTTCTCTCTTTCTTTCATCCAGGTCCTGGTCTTGTTCTTTCTCCCTGTAAAGCTTTTCTGTCTTAAATCAACCAGAGTTTGTTTTTCTGACCGTATGATTAAACAGTAGTTTTAATCACCTGATTTAGGAGAATATAAACTGGAGAGTACAGAGTATCTTTACCTTAAGCTTTGATTGGAGTGGAAAACCTTATCTAGTCAGTAGGGGAGTAGCCCTCACTTTAACTTAGATGTTATTTTAAATCACAGCCTGGCTATATGTCAACGGAATGGTTTTACTGCTTTGTAATTGCAAAGTAACAACAAGAGTAGCGTCCTGCTACTGAACTCCTGATTGCATAAGAATTAAAAATTGTATAAAAAGAAATTACACATGGAAGGAACTTAGGATATTATTGGGGAGAATCATGCAATTATTTATTATCTTCATCAGTATTCTGGGAGAAAAGGAATTATAAGTTAGCAAGGAGATTATAAATTTCAGCAGAAAAGGAGAAAGGAATAACTTGGGAAAAAGCTATTTCATTTGAAGAAAAATAGCATGGAATGGAACTTTTTAACAGTCAGCTTTTTGGAATTAGCTTCCTCAAAATCTCAGGACTATAAGAATGCCAACAGGACAAAGTTTGCACTGAAACACCAAAACAACATGAATGACAGCACATTTACTGTTTCCGTTTTTTCTTGGTTAATGTTTATTTATTTACTTTGAGAGAGAGAGACAGAGAGAGAAAGTGCAAGCGGGGGAGGGGCAGAGAGTGAGAAGGAGAGAATCCCAAGCAGGCTCCATGCTCAGCACCGAGCTTGATGACAGTCTCCGTCTCACGAACCATGAGATCCTGACCTGAGCTGAGATCAAGAGGCGGGTGCTTAACAGACTGAGCCACCCAGGCTCCCCTTTATTGTTTCTGTTTCTTATGCCTCAATTCCTTTTAAATCCTCTAAAATTTGATTTCCAACCAGTTATTTGTGGTTGCTCCCAGATTCTTTCTCTACTCTTTCCCTGTTCTGTCTGTACCAAACTCACATTTTTGAGTAGGTTTGGTCAATGGGAGGAACTAGCAGAAGACTCCAAATGGTTTCTCCTGTAGTGGTTCAGTTTCCTCTGTCATTTCCAGCTTCTGTAGACTGTGCCCTTTTCCTGTGGTGCCAGCTCATGGTCAGTCCCCACCCTAGTTCTGGTTCTGACCAGCAGTCCTGATTTCTGGGCTCTGGTATCACCATTTCCTTCTTGTGTTCCATTAGCCTTAGGAGTATCAAAAACTTCCTGGTATTGTTAATCCCTGTGTGGCCCCATTGTCCATTTTGCATCTCAGCACTTTCATCACTTGGGTAACCAACTTCCTGTATTAAATTTCCTCCACTTGAGTTGCCTCTCCTTAATTTTTACTTGTGCCTCCTATAGCTCTGTTCTTGCCCTTTGCATTTTTCTCTCCACACTCCCTTAACTAAGTGAACTCATCTACTCCCACATCTTCAACCATTACCTCTGCCTCATGCATCCTTTTCTCTAGTACCATTTTTCAACCTGACTAGAGGATGTCCACATCTGGCAATGCTGTACAACCTTTGAGATCTACACGCTCCAAGTTACTTAAAGGACAAAGGTGATGGTTGGGAGCTGCTTCATTCAGATATATTTGGAGATTTAAAATCAGTTGTAGGGAATGGCAAAAAGCATAAAGAATATTGTGGCTAGGTGACTTGAAATTTGGATGATTTTCCCACTTTCCACCTGCGGTGTTCTAGTCCAGGATCTTGAACTGCAATGCCTACAGAGTTCCATGCAGGTAACATAATTGATTAAAGTGGGTTAGGTAAAAGACAAATGGTCTCTTGATTTATGGTCTTTTGATACAGAAATGCTTTGTGTGCATATTAAAACATGTTAGGAATACTCTTCCCTTCCTTCCATAAGGAAAATGTCCTCTTCCATTTTTCAGGAAAAATTCTGCCTTCTTGGTCTATCTTCTGTGTTCCCACTTTGGTAGAGACATAAACATAGAAAAATGCTTTTCTACTATGAGAAAGTACCCCTGCAAGCCTGATGCTGATTGACAACTTCAAGGTGAAAACTGACCCTTGACCTCAATGTTAGGCATGTGAGAGAAGGTGGTCGGGCCTGAGGAAAGTTGGAGAAGGCATAGCCTCTCTAAAGGGGCTGTAGTTAGGTCAAGATGGTTGTTGCCCTATAGGAAATGGATCTGGTGTTTCTAGATGATCCAATTATTAAAGAAAAGTAAGAAATCTTTTCGTGTGATATCTCCTGATTTGAAAACACTTGAAAATATGTGCAATCTTTTATTTGAAAAAATATATACACATATGTTCTATGGATCAAACAAAACCTACATGCTACATGTCTACATGCTGAATTTCCTGTGGATTTGTTTTGTGGCTTCTCATTTAGTCCTAGTCTGCATGCTAAGCCTCATGTATTTCTTTTTTTTTTTTTTTTTAACGTTTTATTTTTGAGACAGGGAGAGACAGAGCATGAACAGGCGAAGGTCAGAGAGAGGGAGACACAGATTCTGAAACAGGCTCTAGGCTCTGAGCTGTCAACACAGAGCCTGATGCGGGGCTCGAACTCACGGACCGCGAGATCATGACCTGAGCCGAAGTGGGCCGCTTAACCGACTGAGCCACCCAGGCGCCCCCTCATGTATTTCTTTAAACCAGTGTCTCTGAGCTAAAGATACATCTTAGGGTTTTGCCACAGTTTTTCTCAATCCTTGTTAACTCTGCTGGATATTTGTTGTTTCTTCCTCCTCATCCACTATTCACCCTTCTTTTTCCTAGTCTTTGTCCTGGGGGGCTGACTGGTATGTCCTGCATCAGTGGCCTTTCTATCTGGCTTCCCACTGGGTTCAGCCAGTGAGAGGCAAAGGTAGGAGATGGGAAGAAGGGAAGAGTGTGGGGTCACAAAGTAGATGACACTCATGGCTGGGCAGTGAAGATCACTTCTCTTGGAACATGACTTTGGCTATCACTAGGAGATTATGAATTCAACCTGCTATCCCAAAATGCTAGATTTACACTTCTGCAGCCACGGTCCTTGATCAGCCTTGGTATAGAATATTTTAGTTGCAACTATTGTCAGGAACAGGTGTTTGCTTTTCATTGATCTGTCTTCTCTTGATTGTGACATCAGGAGCAGGACCTTATTTCCCATTGGTTTCACCGCCTCCAGCTTTTTATATAGCAATCCTCATAATTGGCACATTTTCTACAGTTAGACATTTTAGATGACTAGAAGCCTGCTTTTTCTTTCAAAAGTAATATTTGCGGGGCGCCTGGGTGGCTCAGTCAGTTAAGCGTCCGACTTCAGCTCAGGTCACGATCTCACGGACCGTGAGTTGGAGCCCCGTGTCAGGCTCTGGGCTGATGGCTCAGAGCATGGAGCCTGCTTCTGGTTCTGTGTCTCCCTCTCTCTCTGCCCCTCCCCCTTCATGCTCTGTCTCTCTCTGTCTCAAAAATAAACATTAAAAAAAATAAAAGTAATATTTGCAATTAATAAACACACTTAGCTCCTCATGTCCCAATGTAGGATAATCACAATGAGATAGCTTTGGTAATATCCCATTATTATTAAACATAAGATCCACCCTTTAATATTTCCTTTAATATGGATTTGAAATCTCCACCTACTTTCCATCTTTGTGCTAATCTCCAGTCTCCCCTATTCTTCTCTCTCACTCTTTTTTAAAGTAGGCTTCACTCCTAACATGGAGTCTAGTGTGGAGCCCAGTGCTTGAACTCATGACCCCGAGATCAAGACCTGGGCTGAAGATAAGAGTCAGATGCTCAACTAACTAAGCCACCCAGGCTCTTTTCCCTTATTCTTCTCTTGAGTCTATCAGGTCCCTTCTTTTCATTTCTTTATTGTTCCAGATGACATTTTATGGTGTACTCATCCTTCAATCTCTCTCTTGTTGGCATCTTTAATTTGTTTGTCCCCATGTCCATCTTCTACACCTGTCCTGGAAGCCCCTAAATCATATCTTCTTCACATGAGAGGTGCTCGTTCTCCGCCATGTACTGGTGTAGATGTAGGTTTATGGTGCCCCATGTCAACAGAGTAAACAACTCTGTGTGGTGATCCTTTAACGTTTCCTCCAACCCTCTCCCATTCTTCCCAGGCTCTCATCTCCACACCAGCTTCCTCACTTTCTGTGGAAAATCTTATTTAATATTTCCAAGGAAGAAGACAAGCAGTAATTGCTCCCCTATACACATTTGTCTATGTCAGCACCAACCTATATGTCTAGTTGTCGTTGGCTTTCTCTTTCTTTCCATTGGCTCCTTCCCCACAGAACAAAAACACTTTTAAAATTTTCCCACTCAAAAAAACAGATAACTCTTCAAGATAGTCAGTCCCCTCCCCATCCCCAGCTCTCTCCTTCCCATCACAGTCAAGGCTTATGAAGAGCTGTCTACACCGCCTCTCCTTCATTTACTCTTCAACCCTCAGTAATCTGCTTTCTGTTCCCATCTTGAAAAGGTTACCAATGATTTCACAGTTGTTAAATCCAATAGACACGTTTCGGTTGACATTTTATTTGAACTTTATGGGACATTTGGCCTTTTGGACCACTCCATTCTTGAAATTCTTCCCTTAATTTCTTTGGCACTATTCTCCTGGTTAATCTAGCTGTCTTGTTCCTTCCCTTCTCAATACCCTCTGTTTTGTACTTAAAAATTGGTTTTCCCCAGGGTCCTCTTCTCAGCCTCCTTGTGTTTCTTATTCTATACCTTCTTCTTGGGCAGCCTCTCATCTATGCTTATGACTTAGGCCACCACTTCTGTGCAGTTATTTCCACATTCTTCGTGCCCACACTAGACTACTCTCCAGAGCTCTAGGTTTGCATATTCAACATATTTTTGTTGTGTATTCCAAAGCTACACAAGAAACGCTACTTCCAAAGCAGAACTGAACTCATGCTGTCCTTCCAGCAACACACATCCCCACCTCACCTGTGTGGAATTCCCACCACTCCTTATTTCAGTGGAGCAGCCTATCAGAGCCCACGTTCCCTGGGGGAAGAAACCTGGGCATTATTCTAACTTCTTCCTTTTATCTTGCTTCTACACTTCCAATTCATCAGTCTTGTTTATTTGATTTTCTAGAGACTTTGGTACTTATTGCCTCCTCTCTACACCCATTGCTTCTCTTCTGTAAGTTTAGACACTTTTGCTTTCTTTTTAAGAAGGAAATTCCTGAGCTCTGTGATCTGCTTCACCAGCAACTGCCAGGCCTGCTCCCAGTTCTGGGATTCCCTGCTGGGCAATCACACACCTGCCCAAGCACAGCACTCAAGTCTCCCAAGAATTTAGTCCTGAAAGTCTTCCTACTTAAGAAAAAATTCCTTGGTTAACTTATTCAGAGGCCAACACAATGGCAGACCAGAGGAGAAAGTCTAGCTTTTTTTTTTTTTTTTTTTTTTTTTGCTGCTAAAACCCAATTCAAAGACCCAGGCTCCTTGAGCTTCCTGCAGGGTGATTTTCCTATTTCCTCAGAGGTAAATCCAACCTAGATCCTATCTGGGTGTGCTAGTCCAGATTTCCACATTTTGTTATTTTCCTCTATCTTATCAGTAGGAGAAACAGATTGGAATTTAGGCTCATGAATGCAGCTTCCTGTTTCTCTCTACTAGTGTCTCTAATCTTTTCCTGTTTCCCACCCTCCCTTCAGCTGTCAGTGTGATCTTTCTTATATTTAATCGGACTCCTTTCCTCCCATCTCCCATAGGCAACACTCAGACAAGAACAAAAGAGGAGATGTGGGCTGTTGGGTCCATGGAAGTGTAATACGGAGTTCTCCCTTTTGAAGCTTTAAGGCTCTGTGACACCAGCCTTCTATCCCACTAGGTAAAACTCAAAGCTTTCCTCAAATTTCAACTCAAGCACTTGATTCCAGGGCCAGAGTGTGCCCTCCAGCAACCAGTGTATTGTGTTTGTTCTTTGCCTGTTTCCCCAGTGCAGTGTGAGCTTTGTGAGAGCAGGGTTCTGACTTTTCTTGTTGATGTTTCTGGGGTCAAGCACATCCTAGACATTTCATTCAAGCTTGTTGAATGAACAAATCAGACTTCACATCCCTTTTTACCAGCCATGGAAAAAAACAAGTCAACAAAAAAACTGACATCTCTTATTTGGATGTATCACCTACATGAGGTGCTGATTGCTTAAGATTCTATTCCAGAGATTTTGAACCTAGAGTTCAGGGATGCCCCCAGACACTTCTATGGGTCTGTCAACCCTCAGAAACATAATGCAAATTGTTTGGTATGATGTGTATTTTTTTTTTTTTTGGGCCAAAGTCTTATCTTTCCACTGACTTTCAAAGTGTCTGCGCTTTCCTAGCTAAGTGATCTTCTCACCTCCAAGCTCTTCTCATCTCAACATAAGTGTACCCCAACCAGGGTCTCCTCCTGAAGTTCCAGTCTCATCCTGCCAGTTCCAGTTTAGACTTTTCAGACTTCTTCCAAAGCCTTCCTTAATCAGGCCCCATCCTACACTTCCAGCATAATTTTACATTGCCCTCTTATTCTGAACCCTTGTTCTGGTCAGCCCACTCTCTTCTGTCATAGTCCTAGTTCTCCTCCTGCACTTTGCAGGGATTCTGGGGGCCTGGGCTTGGGATTTGGACCACTGGGGAGGTATGAGGGAAACTCCCTAGGACACTCATGGAGCACTGCAGAGATGGTAGAGGTTGGAAGAACCTGAGCACATGATGATAAATGTACAGTGAATCCCTGTTGTCTGTCTCCGGAGTGGTAGAGTTTTTGAGCAACAGAATCATGGAGGATGTATTCTGGGGAGAAGCCCTCAGGGATTTGATTATTTGGTTTAGTTAGCGAAAAAAGATAGAACAAGGTAGTGGTTTGGTTGATATTTTGGGCCTATCTTCACATGGAGGATGATGGGAGGGCTCAGAGGTGGGCAGTGAGCAAGCAGTCACTGAGTATGGGTGGAGAGTGCAGGCAGAGGGGGCACTGTTCCAGGTCAGCATCAGGGAGACCAGCAGAAGGGAGCTTGTCAGTCAGTCAACTAATATTAATTGAATAGCTACTTCATACCTGGCAGAACTCCATTCATGTGTCTGGATTTCAGGAGCTGGATTTTAGTCACAAGAAGGAGACTAATTGTGTGGAGTTGGTAGAAGAGAGATTGGACATTGGGCAGATTACCAAGGCTCTAATTGGGTATGGGATGCAGTTCCAGGGGCCCAAGGTAGGAATCCTGCTCCTCACAGAATAAAGCAGAAGTATGACTGAACTTTTTAAATTGGAAATGTGGATAGAATAGGACTAGCAACAAGGCTAGATTCCCTAACTTAATCCCAAGGAATAAGTCTGTAGTGGTAGAATGTAAGGCACTATGAAGATAGTAGATAATAGCTCGCTTTTATCGAGTACTTCCTATGTGAAAGATAGTAATGCTTTTCAACTTACTGTTGAACGCATTTCATGCATACTGTTTCACTTAATCCTCACAACAACCCTATCATCCTCACTTTTTGGAGGAGGAAACTGAGAAGTGGGTGGTTAAGGAATACCTTGTCCAAGGTCACACTCACACACACATTGGTTGGTGATGGAGCTGGGATTTGAACCCAGGCTAGCCATTTCTGAGCAAGCTCTCAAACCCACCTCATAGGCAGCTGTCCATTCTGCAAATCTGACTTGAAGGTGTCTTGCAACATTCAGTGAGTGCTCAGTATATATTGCTGCCTTATTAAGTGTTATTTGTCTCTAGTGTCTACTCCTTCCATTGCTTCCGAGGTCCCTGTACTTCCTACTCTGTGGATGGTTCTGACATTAAGTATTGGAAAGGCAGAGACAGAGTGGGGAAATTTCAGAGAAAAGCAACAAAAATGATTCAAGAAAGAAAAGGATTGACATATGAGGAAAGATAAAAAGAGACATATTTATCTGACTGGGCTGGGCTATAGCTAAGAAAGGATGTGAACACCCAAGAGGGCAGAGAATGGGCTAGATCTGTCTTCTTTTAGGTACTTTACAGCTCCATCATCAATACTGCTCTCTCCGTGGTCTCATGCTGAAATCCAACAAGGATTTATTGAGTGTAGGAAGCTTTGCTTTTAGATTCACTGTGTTTCTAGAGGCTGCATCTTAAGCGGATTACCTGTAAGGTAAAAACTGGAGGGCACCTGTGTTAGTGCCTTCATCTTAGCTGAGGTATTTTGGCATTGTTGTTTCAAGTCATCATATGAGTGGAAGAAGATGGCAAGATACGATTTTTATACCTGAAAGAGACCTTAAAGATCATCGAATCCTCATTTTGTAGGTGTGAAGACGGAAGCTCTAAGTAGTTAAGTGACCTTCCCAGTCATATGGTGAAATTGGTGACCAGGGAGGCAGGGAGGCAGAGAGGCATCCCGTTAGAAAGCATAGCTTGAACAAAAGCTGTGACAAAGAGCCAGGCCGACCACATGTAGATATACTGAGGAACCACTTTGTATCAGGGCCAGTTCCAATCTCTGAGATCTAGCCAGAAAACGGATAGGCCAGGTCCCTGCCCTCACAGTACTTACATTTTCATAGAAATTATTGTGGTTGGCAAATCCATGTCAAACCCAGCTGCCCTCCCTTCTGGATCTGTACCCATGCCGCCAACAGTCAATGGACAAAAATATACAACCCTACCTACTGTTCTTTAAATTCACGACCACTTATATCATATGGACACTCAACACAGCCCTGAGATTTTATTCTTTAACACTTTTTCTTTTCTGCTTGTAGTGGTTTAGAAATATGTTTGCTAATTTTTTGACGTTTCTTTCATTAAGAGAGAGAGTCCATGTCCCTGCCCTTGGATCTGGGCAAGACATTGTGACTGCTTCCATGACTGGAACACAGCAGAAGGGACATCCTATGACCATGATGATTCTGCCAATTTCTTTTGGGACACTGGGAGCCTTTGGCTGCTGTGTGAAAGGTCCAGCTCTGAGGCCTCCATGTGGAGAGACCACATGGATGGACTGTATGTATGTATATATAAACAGTTGACCCTTGAACAATGTGGGGGTTAAGGGTGCCAGCCCCTGAGCCATTGAAAATCCGCATGTGATTTTTAACTACCCCTAAAACTTAACTACTAATAGCCTACTGTTTCCCAGACGCCTTACCAATAGCATAAACAGTCAATTAACATATTTTGTATATTATATATATTATATACTGTATTATTGCAGTAAAGCTAGAGGAAAGAAATGTTACAATCCCAGGGGAGAAAAAATACACTTATAGTACTGTATTTATCAAAAACACAACCCATGTATAAGTGAACCCATGCAGTTCAAACCCATGTTATTCAAGAGTCAACTGTATGATAAATATATGTAGGTGTATATACATATATGTATATATGCATTGGGGTGTATTTGAGGTATATGTGTGCATCTGGGAGAGAGAGAGAGAGAGAGAAAGAGAGAGAGAGACAGACACACACACACAGAGAGATCCAAGGAGATGGAGATTTCTCAGCTCAGGAGCCAGACTTGTGTGTGAACAAACCTTCAAGATGACCCAGGCCCCACCCACAATCTGACTGCAATTTTATAAGGGACCTTGGACAAGAACTGCCTAGCTGGGCACACTCAATCTCTAGACCAATGAACAAAATATAGGATTGTTATTTTTATAGTCACTGTTTTGGGGTGACTTAAACATGTAACTACTATATAACTAATGTATAGATATGGTTAGAAGAATCCAAACAGTGCCAGTAGGTATACACTGAAAAGGCTGTCTTCTCTTCTAGTCCCTAAGGGAAGCCACATTAATATCATTGCATACAGACGTATCATATATACTTTTAAAGCACACTATTTGTATGAGTCACTCACTCATTCATTCTTTTTTGGGCCCAGACTCTGTTTTAGGGATACAGTGGTGAGCAAAAACAGATGTGATTCCTGTCTTCATGGAATTTTACATTTGTGGCACATGGGGTGGCCTTCATGAGGACCTTCAAAAAGATCCTTTTCCTTGCCCAAATTCTGATCAAGTTGAAATATAAAAGAAAAGACTGACATCAAAAGTCCTTGACCAAAGAGTATTTACCTCTATTTTTGCTAAGGGCTAAGTTGAAAGATATAAGACAGTGTGCAAACCGCATGGTCTTCCTGATGCTGATGTCAGGGCTGGTCAGCTGTACCCACCCAGTCACAGTCAGGGCTGATCTGGAATGGGCTTTCCCAGGTGAGGGACTGCTCGGTAAGGTGCTGGGGAGGAGTAGAAAAGAGTTCCTGTCCCCTGTGGTAAGAGGGAGGTGCTGAGCAGGGCATGGCCAGTTATTTCTTCCAATTTTACCAAGTGCCTGAGTTACTCTACCTCCTGTGGGTTGAATGCATAAAGGGGCAAAGAGGGCTCATAGTGAATACTACTGGAGGCTCTCTCCATATGGAAGGGGACAAGTGTTCTTTCTTCACAGGGGAGAGAGGATATCAAACATACAGAGGTAAAATTTACATTGTTGACACATCTCTTAAGTCGAGGTTCATGGCAATTTACTAATTTATTGATGGACATTTCAATTGTTCCCTTATTTTGTTCTTACAATAATGAAGCAGGGAACATCCTGAGACATAGATCTTGTAATATATTTTCTGGCTAATTAGTGATAAGTACATTCAGGAACAGAGTTGCTGGATCAAAGGAAAGGTGCATTTTGATGGCTAGTGGCGAATTGCTATCCAAGAATGTTGCACCAGTCTGCATTCCCATCAACAGTGTATGAAAGTAGTTACAGGCTACAACAATAGAAGCATAAGGTCTGTTTCAAATGATTCAGATAGAATATTCCATTTATACAAAATCATACAAGGTGATCGCAGATAAGTTTATAGAGCATTTGCTAGGCACTTTACTTACATAATCTTACTTAATCCTCCGTCCTATGAAGAGGGTATTATGAGTTCCATTTAAAAAAATGATGATATTGAGGCTACACAAGATTAAACTGCCCAAGGTCACAAAGTTGTAAATGGCAGAGAGGGTTTGGATCCAGGCAGTCTGGTTCCTGCGGTTGTGTGCCCAGCCCTGGACACCGCAAAGCCACACAGCACACCAGCTGTGACATACAGCGTCTCTACAAAGAAGAAAAGATTGTAATAAGATGTGGTGCTGTAAAAAGATGAATTCTTTCAGGAAAAGGTGCTACTTTCATGCAAATGTTCCTGATAATAAAGAGTATGAAAGAATCATCGACAATGTGTGGTGTATATAAGAACTGCTAAATAAAATGTTTTCCAAAGATTTGCATGAAACATCAGCTGGGTTTGGATGCTTGTTGGTTGTTTAAAATGTTTATTCATGTTGAACAATGTTTATTTATTGAAAGTGCCATCTATTTAAATCAAATTATCTCCATAACTGAATATTTATATGGATGCTTTATTGAATATTCCCAAACATTTGCCCGAACCACAAATGATTTATTCACAGTTATAAATGTTTACTTCTTTAGAGTAAAAAATTGCTTAAAAGGAACTTAAAAGCAAATTGACATTTCTGTAGTTTGTGAACATCTGCAATGCTTTTCTGCACATTAGCTGCTAGATATTTCTGCCTTAGAAAATGGCTAGATACTCTAATTATTTATGTTCAATAAAATATTTAAAATTTACACAGTATCTCTTTTATTGTGTTGTATAACAGCCCCAGCTCTTGGCTCTGGGACAGGCTGGTAATAGATAGATTTTGAGATTTTTCAAACACCTCAGCTTTGCGCCAGCATTTAATTAGCTGAAACCCCATTTATTTTACTGTACACTCCAACGCCATGAACATTAGGCCTTAAATAATCCTGGGCTGAACAGATGCCAGTACGGGCTGTGAAAAAAAGCAATAAACAAAGTGATGTAGTGCCTCACAGTTTTGTTCACTGTATTGATGGTTCCAAGGGACTAGATTTGGAAACTTTACTCATATCTGTAAAGGATCACGGACTCCCTGATTGATGGAGCTATTGTGCGCTTATGTGGCTTAGGGGAAGATGAGCACTCTGGAAGTCTGGAGGCCTGGGTGGGAAGCCTTGATGTCCTCACACGTAAAGTGGGGGTCTGATCCTCTCTTTCTGGGGTGCCAGTGCCTTGTTATTGCTGTCTTAATGAGCGCCATTTCATTGTTTTTCAATTAGGTGGGGGCCTCAGTTTTCCCGGGTTAACTTCAACACCTTCTCTCCCCAAACACATGTACCCATCTAGTGTCAACCTTAAAAGAATCCTGTCTTGGTCCCACTAGTGAAGCAGCAAACACATTGGAGAGACTGAAGGTGGGCCAGTCTGGAGCAAAAAGGCACACATTTGCCAGGAAGGTGGCTTGGATGGCTGATTCTACATGTCCACACTAGCCAGCTTGTTCTCCACTACCACATCCCATAAGCCTTAAATTCTCGGGTGTAAGGAGATACTCACCCCCAGGGCAAGGTCTGTGGCAATGGGAAAATAAACCAGAAAATAGGAATAGGCTAACTCCAACCCTGTAAATCTCTACTCTTCTCTCCACCATCCTTTCCTCAAAGTCCTCTTTCTCTTCCTCAATACTTCTTCAAGGTGCAAGAACAATATGGGAGAAAATGAGGGGAAAATCAGAAGAATGTGGAACAAAGAGCAAGAAGAAATAGATTAGGTGACTTGGATTACACCCAGCCAAGAAGGCAAATGGGATAGGCAGCTGCGAATAGATACAGAGGGGACGGACTGCCCCTTGCTCCCCAGCACTCACCTATTAGTTGATGGCTAGCGATGAACAAAATGGGGAAAGAGTGCCTCTCTCCAGGGGCAGGGGGGTCTACTGTGATACTGGTCGAAGGGCAAACCAATTATTGTATATCCTTTGGTTCTTTGGTGATGGGGGAGGTGGCAGGAGTGATCGTGCATGCGTGTGAATGGAAGGCAGGCTATGCTATCACTCTCCTTTGCTTCAGCTTGGCTTTTCTCTGCTTCTGTCCACAGTCCATGATTGTTGTAAACTAAAACGCCTGCACCCTTAACTCTCCTCTGTCCTGCCTGACCACGTCAGGTTAAGGTGGTGATGACACAGGTCTAGCTGACTTTGCTGGAGCTCACTCTGCCTGGGTGTGCTGATCTGCTAACCCTTGCCTTTCATTTCTGGGACTGACCAGGTGAAGTCTGGAGGATAGGTTGACTAGCTCTCTTAAGAGGAAACTTTAACAAAATATTGCCTTAGATGTTTGTTTTTTTATGGCTACAAGGGAGCCGTGTACTGTATGCGCAGAGAGGACATTTTAAAAAATGTTTATTTATTTATTTTGGGGGAGTGGGGGGCAGAGAGAGAATCCCAATGTGGGGCTCAAGCTCGTCAATCATGAGATCATGACCTGAGCCGAAATCAAGAGTCAGACGCTTTCATTGACTGAGCCACCTGGGGACCCCAGGGAGAGGAAATTTTTTTACTGAAGTACGGTTGACACACAATGTTACATTAGTTTCACGTGTACAATATAGTGATTCGACATCTCTGTATGTTGTGCTGTGCCACAGGTGTAGTTACCCTCTGTCACCACAGATGCTATCACAGTTCCACGGACTGTATTCTCTGTTCTGTGTCTTTCATCCCTGTGATTTGTTCTATAGTTAGAAGCCTGGACCTCCCACACCCTTTCACCCATTTTGCCCATCCTCTCCCCCTGGCAACCACCAGTTTGTTCTCTGTATTTATGGGTTTGTTTCTCCTTTTTGTTTGTTACTTTTGTTTTTTAGATTCCACACATGAGTGAAATCATATGGTATTTATCTTTCTCTGTCTGACTTATTTCACTTAGTGTAATACCCTCTAGGTCCAATCATGTTCTTGCTAACGGCAAAGTTTCGTTCCTTTTTATGGCTAAGTAATATTCCATTGTGTGAGTGTATTATATATATATGTTAACATGTTGATCTTATAATACATTATATAAAAATATAAATATATAAAACATGTAATATATGATGTATAATGTAATATATATCAGATTATATAATATAATAATTTATATATATATTTAACATCTTTATCCATTCATCTATTGATAGATATTTAGGTTGCTTCCATATCTTGGCTATTGTAAATGATGCTGCAATAAACATAGGGGTGCATATATCCTTTTAAATTAGTGTTTTTGTTTTCTTTGGGCAGATACTCAGTAGTGGAATTACTGGATTGTATGGTATTTCTATTTTTAATATTTTTGAGGAATCTCCATACTGTTTTTCACAGTGGCTGCACTAGTTTGCCTTCCCAGCAACAGTGCATGAGGGTTCCCTTTTCTCCACATCCTTGCCACCACTTGTTATTTCTTGTCTTTTTGATACTAGCCATTCTGATAGGTGTAAGGTAATAGCTCATTGTGGTTTTGATTTTCATTTCCTTGATTATTAGTGATGTTGAGCATCTTTTCTCCAAGGTCAGTGTGGAGCCTGATGTGGGTCTCGATCCCATGACCCTAGAATCATGACCTGAGCTAGAGTCAGGAATCTGATGCTCACCTGACTGAGCCACCCAGGTGCCGCTCTAGCAGAGTATTCTTACTTGCTGATGATTTTATACTTATTGATCTTTAATGTAATTATTTATTTGTTTATTACTTTAAAAATGTTTATTTTTGAGAGAGAGAGAGAGAGAGAGAAAGAGGATCAGCATGAGTGGGGGAGGGACAGAGAGAGAGAGGGAGACACAGAATCCAAAGCAGCCTCCAGGCTCTGAGCTGTCAACACAGAGCCCCACACAGGGCTCGAGCTCACAAGCTGTGAGATCATGACCTGAGCTGAAGTCAGATGCTTAACCAACTGAGCCACCCAGGTGTCCCTGTTATTTATTTTTTAAATGTTTATCTATTTTTGAGAAAGAGATAGAGACAGCTCAAGCAGGGGAGGGGCAGAGAGAGGGGGATAGAGGATCTGAAGCAGGCTCCACACTGACAGCACAGAGCCCGATGTGAGGCTCGAACTCACCAACTGGGAGATCACGACCTGAGCCAAAGTTAGATGCTTAACCAACTGAGCCACCCAGATGCCCCTAATGTAATTATTTTTTGAACCATTTTGCAAAAATTTAAAAAGACCTTGAGGATCAGGAAAAACATGTGTTTGCTTAGTAAATTTTTTTTGTTCTTTGTCTTTGGCATTGGCTGTGTGTTTTATGAGAAACTGAATTTAAAACTTCTAATATGTGGGATACCTTTTTCTGAGGCGCCCAGGAGACAGTGTCACATCAAGCACTGTTGTCAGCTTGTTGTCTTCAGAGCATCCAGCATCGATTATTTCCTCCTGGAGCCAGGTTTGAAGGGAGGCCTGTCAAACAGCAATAAGGTAATGTTGTTTAAAATAAATATTTCATCAAAGTAAAAGCATGTGGGAGAAACATCTTTTTCACTTCATTGACAGGTTGAGTTTGCTTTCATTAAAAAAAAAGTTTGAAAGTTCTCGATAGCATGTGTTGAAGGTTACCACTACCTTCCTGAGTCATTGAGGGAGGGATGTGACTACATTCCCACCCCACTACATCAGGGTGGGGTGGGAATCACTGGATGATGGCGTGGCAGCTAAAATGAATATTTTGAAGAAGTTTGGCATGTATTACACATCTGGAAAAGAAAGGTGTATTAGTTTCCTAGGGCTGTTATGACAACAGACGGGGCAGCTTAAAACACCAGACATTTATTGTCTCACAGTTCTGGAGTCTAGAAGTCCGAAATCAAGGAATAGGCGGGGCCATGCCACTGAGACCCCTAGGGGAGAATCTTCCTCACCACTTCCTGATTCCTGCTGGTTTGCCAAACAATCCTTGGCATTCCTAAGCTTGCAGACCTACCACTCCACTCTGCTGTCTTCACACAGCATTCTCTGTGTGTGTGTGCACGTTGTCAGTCTCTGTGTCCAAATTCCCACTTTTGTAAGGACACTGGGCATATTGGATTAGAGCCCACCTGTGATCTCATTTTGACTTGATTACCTCTGTAAAGACTCTACTTCCGGGGCTCCTGGGTGGCTCGGTTGGTTGAGTGCCTGACTTCAGCTCAGGTCAAGATCTCATGGTTTGTGAGTTTGAGCCCCACATTGGGCTTTGTGCTGACAGCTAGGAGCCTGGATCCTGCTTTACATTCTGTGTCTCCCTCACTCTCTGCCCCTCCCGTGCTCGTGCTCTGTCTCACTCTCTCTCAAAAAATGAATAAACATTAAAAAAAAAAAAAAGACTCTACTTCCAAAAAAGGTCACATGTCGGTACTTGGGGGTGAGGACGTCAATGCATCTCTTTTGGGATGATAAATTTAACCCATAACAAAAAGCTTCCCATATCGAACCTGAAATAATCAGGAAGGCGTTTCTCATACATATCCTCCGTTACTAGAATTTTGGAGCAGGGAAGCAAAATGGTGACTTTGATGCCATTTATTGTAAGAACTTTACCTTTTTTTTTTGAGGGTTCTTTTTTTTTGACAGCTCCTAGCTGTCATGTTCCTTTTTGACACCCAATAGGATCATTGCCTGGTACTAATCAAGGTCCATTTGGGCCTCTCCTAGTGGTGCCCCATGTTCTTGGTCTTTCCTGACTCCTTCCCTCCTATCAAAAGTGCTAGGTTTGAACAAGTCATTTTTCATGGCCATCTCCCCTCACTGGGGTTGGAGTAGGTACCATGGGGTTAAGTCCATCAGGGTCATCATTGAAATGTTCACTGTTCATTCTCATAATGCTGTCTTGCCATCTCTGGGGACTTACTCCTAAGCAGGATGGTTGGTCTCCATCTGCAACTTCTGTTTTTTTTTTTTTTTTTTCTTAAGTTTATTTATTTTTTTTGAGAGAGAGAGAGAGAGAGAGAGAGAAGAGAAAGAGAGTGAGGGAGAGCAGAGGAAGGGCAGAGACAGAGAGGGAGAGGGAGAATCTGAAGCAGGCTATGCACTGACAGCGTGGAGTTTGACATGGGGCTCCATCTCATGAACTTGGAGATCATGACCTGAGCTAAAATCCAGAGTCAGATGCTTAACTGACTGAGCCACCCAGGGGCCCCTCCATCTGCACCTTCTGATTTCTTCTCCTCTTCCTAGGAGAATGACCCTTTTCCTTATTCACTGCCTTCTCTTCCAGTCTAGCAAAATGTTTGCCATCCCACCCCTTGGGCCCTCCCCCCCAGTTTCTTTCAGAGTGGGGCTACTGGCTTATCAGGAGGCTCGGGAGTTTTCTTCTAGCTAGGCAGAGACTCTACGACCACAAAAGAGAATGTCTACTTTTCCTGGCAGAAAGTCTTAGCTTTTACAAATGCTGTAGGCCATAGAATAAGGGAAGAGAGGCTTGCAGTCCATTCTTGGAAAGCTTGCTTTATCCCCCAGAGTGGGCAGAATGACTTTGTGTGAATGTAGCAAAAAGGAAGACAAAGTGAGGTTTCATGTTAAAAACAAGTTGCATCCTATTATAGGCAGATTCCCTGGGCCGGTCTTGTCTGACTAGATGCATGTGTAAACTCCCTGGGGGACACACAGGAGTGAGTGGGGGTACAGGGTGTTTGTCAGGGATGTGGTCTCAGTCTTTCCCTTTTGTAGATACATAGTAGTTGCTCATTAAGTGTACTTTTCTTTTTAAAAATATTTTTGAAGTTTATTTATTTTGAGATGGAGAGAGAGAGGGAAAGAGTACAGGCATGAGCAAGGGAGGGGCAGAGAGAGGGCGAGAGAGAATCCCAAGCAGGCTCCGCTCTGTCAGTGCAGAGCCTGACACAGGGCTGGATCTCAAAAGCCGCAAGATCACGACCTGAGCCAAAATCTAGAGTCGGACGCTTAACTGACTCAGCCACCCAGGCGCCCAAGAAGGGTACTTTTCAAACCTGAAATAATCTTTAGGTAATTTAATTTAATTTCAGAAAGTTTAATTTGAGAAAGCTCCTGTTGGATAATTTGGGTACTTGTTATATGCTGCCCCTATAACAAATTACCACAAATGTGGTGGCTTAAAACATCAGAACTTAGTTCTTTGTCAGTTCTGGAGGCCTGAAGTCTGAAATCAGCATCACTTGGCTGAAATCTGGGTGTTGGTGGGCTGCAACCCCCCTCACAGGCTCTCTCTTCCAGCTTCTGGTGGCAGCTGGCATTGGTTGGCTTGTGGCTGCATCCCTCTGATTTCCACTTCTGTGGTCACGGTATCTTCTCCTCTTCTGTCTGTGTCAGATCTTCCTCTGCCTTTCTTTTACAAGGGTACTTGTGATTATGTTTAGGGCCCACTTGGATAATCCAGGATAATGTTCCCATCTCAGGATCCTGGACTGAATTGCATGTGCAAAGTCTTTGCCAGGTAAGGTGACATTTACAGGTTCCAGGGATAAGAGGCTGGTTTCTTTGGGTACCATAGTTCAGCCCACCACAGGTATTACGTGTGACAGACAGATCTGCTCTGGACTCAGGAGTAGCAGAGCACTGACTATTTCTTTACAAAGAGGCTCACAGAAATCTCATCCTAACTGAAGTCCCTCTTACCTCTCAACAATGGAGAGAAGCATTCTTTTCTCAGGGTCCTTGTACCCCTGGAACCCAGCTACCTAGAAGCCACAGGAGGTAGGAGGGAGCCTCAGATGGGGCTCAGGATTCTTGCTCGAGCTTAGTAGAGTAACTGTTAGTTTGGTGCTGGTCTGTGTAGGGCATGAGGAAAGTTTGGCTTGACTTTGAAGTCTTCCTTGAGGCTTGTTATAGCTTGTTGAAAGCCCCAGGGGATGTGTTTTCCCCTAAACTCATCCCTAGGATTTGGCTACGCTGTTTGCTATTGATAAGGTTTTGGGAAAATGGTGTAATTTAACAAACGTTATTGGTTTTACTCTTCTGGTGCTTCTCTAATTAGGCTGCCGACACCAAGCAAGGCAGAGTTTTGACATTCAGAACAAGGGTTAGAGCTGTAGCTAGATCCAAACTTGGAACCGCTAAGGACCTAGGAGGTAACTTTCCTGTACCCAATTAGCATTTAAACGTGAGTTCATTAATTTGGCTCTTTGTATGCAGAATTTTCCCTTCATTTACCTTTTTAAAACAGGAACTGCTGGCATGGAAGGTTATCAGTATATTAACAAAAAATGTAGTTAGTAATAAAATACATTCCCCTTCTTGCCTTGTGTTAGTTCTTGTTCTTAATCCCCACTTACATTTTTCTGAGCCAAGGGATTCTCCATCTCATCTCCATCTCAGGAAAGTCACTTAATCCCTTACTCTAAGCTGTATTTCTGGGCTACCTCTGGATACCTCTGGATTCATTATTCAGAGGACAGATGTAATTGTCTTCTGGGGAAATGGCTACATCTACCCAGGTGTATTCTTTTTGGGTTAATTATGCTTTACCGACTGAGCCACCCCGGTGCCCCTTTTTGGGTTAATTATGGTCATTGCTTCGCTGCATCTTGGATGATGTTTTCATCTGGGAAATGTAACCAGTGAAGACGCTAGGAATGGCATATTTGAGAGTCAGCTGTTCTCAGGCTGTGCTGCGTGGAACACTGGTGGTTTACCTCTGGAAAAAGACAAGGGTGAAATACGTAAGTGAAAGGAAGAGATTATTGGCATCTACTGTTGCAGGCACACTTGAGCACATAGCAAATGACTGACCAAGGAGCAGGTGAATGTTAGTGGGGAGACTCTGAAACTGCTCATCTGGCTTTGGTTGAGTTATTTTTCCTGTGGACCCGGGCACTGACAGCCGTAGTGTTGCTAAATCGCATACACCTGCTATAATATAACACAATCATTTTTTCCCTGTGAATACAAACGTTTCTAAGCTGTGTGATAGAATAAATGCATTTCACGGTGTCAAAAGAAAAGCATTTTGGTGACTCAAATAGAGCTGAAAGCCTTTACTCAGCTGGGGTGCATCAGGGTGCACCTGCAGGTTGGGTGATTCCTCCATTAAGCAGGGTCAGGGCTTTGGGTAGGGAAAGCTATTTCATCTGCATGGTTTTGGTTTAGGCAGTGGTTTTGGATGTTAATTGAAACTTGCAGTTGGATGTTGTTCTTCTGAGGTCCAGATAGCCATAACAACAGTCTTTTCTGGGGACACCTGGGCAGTTTTCATAAGCCTTGTAGCTGATTGGCCAGTTGGTGTCAGGGGGGTAGGGAAGTAGTTACCAAAAAAATAGAAAAGGGGACAAAGGTAGAAGACATGGCAGAAACTGAGGACCCTTTATCATGTTTGCCTCAGTCCTTTGTATGTTTTACCAAGAGCACCAGGACTTCCAGTTCTTTTCTCCTTTAGCATTTTGAGAATTTCAAGGATAAATGATTGGCTTCAAGTGAATTACATTTGTAGAAATCTATAAATAATCTATACATACAAATTATATATGTATATATTTATATTTTTAAAAACATAATTATATAACATAAATATGTATTATGATATATTAGAAAAATTACATAAATATCACACATATTTAAAATATAAATATATAAAATATAAATATATACTATAAAACATATTTATTATAGAAATTACAAATTATATATAATATAAAGATATATAAAATATATATTATACATTTGTAATAGCTAAGATGTGGAGGCAACCCAAGTGTCCATGAATAGATTAATGAATAAAGAAGATGTAGTGCGCACACACACACACACACACACACACACACACACACACTGGAATATTACTCAGCCATAAAAAAGAATGAGATCTTGCCGTTTAAACAACATGGATGGGCCTAGAAGATATAAGGCTAAGTGAAATAAGTCAGTCAGAGAAAGACAAATAACTTATGATTTCACTCTTATTTGGAATTTAAGAAACAGAAGAAATGAACAAATAAATAAAATAAGGGACAGACAGAAAAGCAGACATAAGTACAGAGAACAAACTGGTGGTTGCCAGAGGGAAGGTGAGTGGGGGATGGGTGAAATAGATAAAGGGGATTAGGAATACACTTCTTGTGATATGAGCACTGAGTAACAGAATTGTTGAATCATGTACACCCAAAACTACTATAACACTGTATATTAATTATACATCAATAAAAATAAAAATTATATTATAAAAACACACATATAATGAAATATTATACTTATTTAAATATATTATAAATGTGTATTATATTATAAATATGTATCATAAATAAGTTATATAAGTAAGTATATATTAATTAAAGTAAATATGCTATACAAATTGTAATGTAAAAATAAATTACATATAAATATGTAAAATTTGTGAAACTCCACTGTTAGGATTTAGTAATTTGGTTATCTTAGACATAGTCTCTCTCTACTTAAGAACAGAAATAATTGGGGCGCCTGGGTGGCGCAGTCGGTTGAACGTCCGACTTCAGCCAGGTCACGATCTCGGGGTCCGTGAGTTCGAGCCCCGTGTCGGGCTCTGGGCTGATGGCTCAGAGCCTGGAGCCTGTTTCTGATTCTGTGTCTCCCTCTCTCTCTGCCCCTCCCCCGTTCATGCTCTGTCTCTCTCTGTCCCAAAAAAATAAATAAACGTTAAAAAAAAAAAAAAGAACAGAAATAGTAATTCATCCCAGCCCTGCATGGGTGATAGGAAGCTTAATAACAACAGCTACCATTTTTTGAACACTTTCCTTATTCCAGCCACTTTACATATATCGTAAAAATGACTTACATATGCAAGGCAAAACTTGCATTTTTGAAAAAAAACACTCAGAAGTAGATGGAGAAATGATTTTGGAGTGGTTGTGAATGGGAGTTTAGTCCTCAGCGTGGCGCTCATGGTACTCATAGACCTTGCTTTAATTCTCTGTGTTGAATAAAAATTTATAGTGCTTAAACTATTTCACAATCTATGCAGTTATTTCCATGTAACTCTGAAGATTCTACTATATGTCTTATAGTTCCAAAAGTTTTGCCTCCTCCTGGGCTTGCAGGGTGTTACTTTGTGGGTGGGCTGGGGATGCAAGCTGAGAGCCCTGGTTTCTTCATTTTATGCCCTGTACCCCTGATGTTATGCATTCTCTAGAAATTATGTACCCAAGCAATTGTTGTCTTCTTAACAGATCCCCATGGAATTGGTAGTACACATGTATTCCATTGCAGTTGTTGTCTAAAACATAACAGGAATTATTAGTCTGCCTTCAAATTGGTATTATAAGCCATGTACATTTCAAAATTCAGTCTCGTTGCTTTATAGTCATTTTGGATAAAAAAGTAGTTTTTTTTTTTTTTAAAATTTTTTTTTTCCAACGTTTTTATTTATTTTTGGGACAGAGAGAGACAGAGCATGAATGGGGGAGGGGCAGAGAGAGAGGGAGACACAGAATTGGAAACAGGCTCCAGGCTCTGACGCAGGGCTCGAACTCACGGGCTGTGAGATCGTGACCTGGCTGAAGTCGGACGCTTAACCGACTGCGCCACTCA
Organism: Puma concolor; assembly: GCF_028749965.1. NCBI lineage: Eukaryota > Metazoa > Chordata > Mammalia > Carnivora > Felidae > Puma > Puma concolor. The sequence goes on from NC_141672.1 coordinate 51,151,489, forward strand.
GGCACCCCTAAAAAAGTAGTTTTAACAAGCTATATTCTCCACATTATTTACCAACTTTAACTGTAAGTTCCATTTAGCTGTTCTCAGTCATCAAATTCTTTCTTTAAAGAATTAAAAAAATCCCACTGGTTAAGGTAGACCAGAGAATATATGAATGAAGAGGCATGATTACTTAACAGATAAATCACATCCAAAATGTGAAGGGCAGGAAGCAAGTACAAAGGGGGGAATGACTGTCCTTTGGTTTTAGTTTTGAGACGGGGGACACAGAGAGAGAAGATGGAGCAGAAAAACACAGCTACCTTTTTAATGAGGAATGTCTAGGTATGGCTGTGCTGGTTTGCCACCATATATGTGCAGTGTTCCTGTTTGGATTTGGTAAAATTGGTTGAATGACTTGAATGAAACTTAAGTCCAGGACGATGGCTATAAAAAAGATGGCCAAATTGGCTGACCCAGTGACCTGCCTGATGACTTTTATAAGAGAAAGCTAGGATTTGTTAGATTTGTGAGGTATTTTATAAGAAATAGATAATGCCATGAAGTTTCATCTCCTATATGTTCCAAATCAAGGGAGGGGTTTCTCCAAGAGGACCCCTTAGAAAGGCCCAGGATGGAGACCAGCATCTCATGCATGACTGGGTGCTTACCAAGCAACTGAGCCACAGACTCAGAGCCTGAGGGACTGGAGCAGAGTGTGGGAGAAGGTTCTTGGGAGAGTCTGGTTGTGTGTCCCTGGAGTTTGGGAGGCCTGGAAACTATGCCTGAGTCTTTCTTGAAGAGGTGTAAAGGTTGGAGGCTGGCTGGGGCAGCAGTGGGAATAGGCCTCAGAAGAAATCAATCCTGCCAACACCTGGATCTCAGACTTGTAGCCTCCAGAACTGTGAGAAGTTAAATTTCTGCTGGTTCATCTACCTGATCTGTGGTACTTTGTTAGCATAGCCCTGGCAGACTACTACAGGAATTGTTTATAGAGAGGCAATCCAGTGTGGTACGCAGCCTCTGGGTCCACTATACCTGGGCTGAATCCTAGTATAATCTCTTCAGCATAATTGGGGTGTTCATTTATTTAACATTACTTACATATCATTCACTATATGCCAGGTGATGCTTTAAGCACTTTGTACATATTAAGTGAGGGTTAAGTGGGAATAATGTAGGTGATGTGTTTAGCACAATGTCAAGCCCATAGTAACTGTACAACAAATATCTGTCATTATTATTTTTCATTATTATCATATGTACTGTATAAGAAATACTTTTTTTCCCCCAGAACAATCCACAAATATTTCACTAGGGAATAGAGACTGTTATTTAGCAACTACCACTGTCTCTGATAGTTAAAGCACAGTGTGTTAATGACTGAAAATTAATGTCCGTATTTTGATGGAAACTAATTCTCTACTCAATGTGTACTTTTGAAAGTTTTGTTGTGGGGCGCCTGGGTGGCGCAGTCGGTTAAGCATCCGACTTCAGCCAGGTCACGATCTCGCAGTCCGTGAGTTCGAGCCCCGCGTCGGGCTCTGGGCTGATGGCTCAGAGCCTGGAGCCTGTTTCCGATTCTGTGTCTCCCTCTCTCTCTGCCCCTCCCCCGTTCATGCTCTGTCTCTCTCTGTCCCAAAAATAAATAAACGTTAAAAAAAAAAAAAAGTTTTGTTGTATTTTAAGATCTGATCTTAATGATGCCTCAGAGGGACCATTTCAATGTGAACACATAATTGAAATACTCGTAAATCAATAAGAACATAATTTGATTTGCAAAAAATATGCCTATTCTATGCTTTAGCACTGCCTCTCTTCTGTACCGCAACAAAAATTATGTGGGTTCTTGGTATCAAAGAAAAATTTGGTACCATTCCGCAAATAGACACTAGGCGGCGCTCTTGTAAGGCAAACTCAAGTTTCCCTACTAAAAAACACTTGGGTTTTGCTGGTAAAGTGTAGCCACTCCTAAGTTGATTCTCTTGTTTAGTCGAAAGATATTCAACTTGCTAAGCATGAGAGATGGAGAAGAAATGATTTATTCAGATACTCTAAGAAAGACACTACAGGGAGCAATCTTAAAAACCCTAGGAACGTAGGACTTAATGGGGCACCATATTTTGTGGAAGGGCCCAGAACAAGAAATCAAGTACTTTGGTGAAAGTGGGCAGTGCTCAATCCTATTTTGAACATTGTAAGCTCATTGTAAGCTTATAGAAAGACACGTCTTTAAATTGATTTTTCCTGTTTTCAGTTTGTACTTCCACATTTGACAGATGCTGTTTGGATAGAACAGGTAAAGAAATGGTGGCGGAGAGACTACATAGGAATGTAGTTTGGGAATCTTCATTTTCACCTACATGCAATTTAGCAACAATTTCTCTTTCCAGAATAATTTAGTGCTGTATTTTGAAGAGTATGTGTTCAGGAGACCTGGATCTGTGCTCCCGTTTTCCCACTGAGTTGTGAGGTATCTAAAGAATCTTGAGTCTGCATAGATGAGACAGGTGTCTCACCTTCACCTTCCTTTTTTCTCCCACTGATTCTTCACCCGTGATACTCTTTTCTCTCACTCTCTTCTGCCTCTCAGATGTGCTTCAGACTCTGTAGAAAGGAATGGACTTTCTGTTTTGTTGATTTTTATTAATGGCCATGGAAAAATTGTTATATATTCTATTTCTTAAAAACGTTTATTTATTTTTGAGAAAGAGAGAGAGAGAGAGAGAGAGAGAGAGAGCGAGCTTGAGCATAAGTGGAGGAGGGGCACAAAGAGATGGAGAGAGAGAATCCCAAGCAGGCTTGGCACTGTTAGTCCAGAGCCTGACACGGGGCTCGATCATACAAACCATGAGATCATGACCTGAACGGAAATCATGAGTTGGATGCTTAACCAACTGAGCCACTCAGGTGCCTCAGATTGCTACATATTCTAAAGGTGTGAGAGGGGAAGAGGGAAATCATAGTTATCAAACTAGGTCTCGGTCTTTTAACAATGTTGCTTTGATAGGATCTCATTTAGTATGGGAAAGACTTAGATCCTTTAGTTATAGGTAATTTTGATATTAAAAAAGAATTAATCTTTATGGTAGGAAGATATATTCTGTCCTGTCTCCTTTCCCTGTCTCTACATCCTATGTAGTCTGCTGGGGCTGCTGGGTCTATTTTTACCCTCATTGTTTATTTTCCATCTTTCCATCTATACATCCATCCATCCACTTCCTCACTCTGGCTTCGTTCCCTCAGTGGTAAACATACCTCAGTGTACCTTATACAACCACTGCTCCAGCTGAGATCTTTTTGAATCAAAGATGGGTATTCTGACTTTCTCGTTTTAGCACTACGTTTTTAGTTTCTGATTGTTATAGGGAAATGTTTCTTCCTTAACAAGTTAACCACCAAGAGACAGAGAATGCTGATCTTTCCACAATCAAAAAAAAAAAAAAAAAAAAAGGAAAAAATATAGGTCCATATGCATCATAAAGAATAATTTCAGAAAAAAAGAATCTGAGTTTAAAATTAGCATTGGAATACATTGGCCAAATTTCTGCTCTATTGTAGCTGGGGAGGGTTGAAGTGGTTATGAGTACCTTACTCTGTCTCTCTGGCCTATAGTCCTGTGCTGGATTTGAGTCTGTGGGGGATTTTCATGCTTTCCAAGTAAGTGCGACTTGGAAGGTAGGGCTTGCATTAAGCAATTGGGGTAGTTTCATTGCTTCTGAACTGCACCACCTCTCACTCAGTCCTAGCTTGTAAAGCTTTATTTGCAAGATTCCATGAAGTTTGCTGGTATTTAGCTACTAAGAGGAGATGATGGGGCTCAGTCACGTCCAGGTGACCTAAAGGTATGACACTAACCCATGGGCTTTGGTTACAGGAGGTGACTGTGCCAATTCTCTCTCCTCTTACTCTTCTGAACATTTGAACCACAGTTTTTGGTGCAGGCATTGATTCTGGAAGACTTGTTAATATGCAAATGTCTAACATGAAGAAGTTTTCCTCGTTATCACCTGTTAACTGAGGTTAGCTGATCAGAAAAACTTGCTGGCTGAGAACAAGGTCCTGGGAAAAATACAATTCCAGAGAATGTGTTCTGACAGAGAAGGAAGAATCTTCTGGGCTGGGAGTCTTGCTTAGGAAGAAGTCTATCTCCCTGTCAGCCTTTACTTTGTCCTCTCCACGCCCCTTGCCCTCAGTGTCTTTGTGCAGTTTCCTTCTGAGCCTGTCTTCTTCCCTGTTCAAACACAAATCTTGTCTGCCCCCTGCCCTGTCTGGTTCAGTCCCAGGGAGTCTCGGCCAGGTTCTGGGCCAAGGCGTGGCTTGGCAAGTGCTGAGCCTGCACCACAGGCCTCTGGATTTCCTTCCTGGTCCACATTCCCGGGAAAGCTCATATTCTTTTGGTCCCTCCCATTAATTCCCGCAGTAACACTGTGTGTTAGTACTTTCAGATGCTTTCGTACACCGCCTCAGGATTTGGACACTGTCACAAAGCTGACGCTGTGAGAGGCAGGCCCTGGATCTCTGGAAGTGCCCTTGGGCGCACGTGTTTCTCTCACAGGCTACCCACTACAACCTCATCTCAGGCCTATCCAGCAGGAGGCATTTCACAGCATGATTTTCTCCAAGGAGCCAAAGCTGCCATTCATGCTGTTACTTTCCTTTGCAATTCTATGTCTCACAGCTGTGTGACTCACTTGGTCCTGGGGCTCTTGGCTGGGCGGTGCTTCTCCCTGGGTAGGGGCCCGTGGTGGTAAAGAGAGTTTAATTAGAGAAAGATCCTCTTGCTTATGGTGGCGATTATCATACTTAATCAAGGGGCACAGTCTTGACCCCAGTCTGCTCCCCATTTTTAGTGCTTGACCAGAGAAGCCAGTAATCTAATTCTCATTGCTGATAGAGGCTTCTCTCCCATACTGCTCTCCCATGGTTTGGAATGGAAATCTGTTCTCTTTCCACCTCCATCCCTTTAGCTAAGCTAAATGGCTCTGTGAAAGGCTTTGCAGAAGGCTTTAAAACCACTCCACAATGCTTCAGGTAAGGCCAGAGAGAGAGTTTTTAGTGAGGATTTTATTAGCCCAAACTTTGAGGCTTTCATTGCATTTATCAGGAAATAGGGCCCTGGGTGCCTCTAAGGTCACTGCTGTTGAAGTGCATGCAGCCAGGGGCTTAGAATTCCTTCTTTGGATTAAATGTGGTCAGCTAAAGGCTAAACACTGTTAGGAAATGCAGCTTGTATGTTTAAAGGGTAGGGTTGGGCTGACCAGGATCAAGCATAAGGGGCTGTGGGCCTGGGAGCTGAAAGTCACAGGTCCTCCCTCAATTTTGCTTTGGTGACTTAGAAGTCATGTGCTTTGGCATTGATCTTTTAAAATTTTTTTCAGATTATGGACACTATCATTGCAAAGGAAACTGCCTGGCTGTTTGTGGGCCCAAGCTGAATTCCAGAAAGGGCAGTTTAACTTCCACAGATGATTTCGTTCTGTCTGCACCAGAGGTAGGGGAGGGGCCTATGGGGCTCCTAGGGGAGAAAGCTGCAGAGACATCTCTCTTTCTCCCTCTGAGCTTCCCAAGCTGCATGATGCCACCTCTGTAACACTTTTCCATGGTTCTAGTGTGTTCCCTTAACATCTAGTCCTTTACGAAACAGCGAGAAGCGGTTGGGAACATGTGTTTTCCTGATGTTCTGGATATTTGGATATCTGGACAAGAACTTCAATTAAAAAAATTCAAAGCTTTTGTTATCCTGTGCTGTAATTAGGGGCTGCTTTTTCAAGGAAAGAACTGGCAAGTTGTCACTGTAGCATGTTTTCAGAAGGAGAGGACTCCCTGACTGAAAATAACTGCTTATCCTTCTCCCCATTATGGAATCTTTCATTTGGGTGAAGGAATTACTCATTCAAGATCCTCTTTTTAAAAATTCTTAAACCTCTGGGGCACCTGGGTGGCTCAGTTGGTTGAGCGTCCGACTTTGGCTCAGGTCGTGATCTCACGGTTTGTAGGTTCGAGCCCCGTATCAGGCTCTGTGCTGACAGCTCAGAGCCTGCAGCCTGCTTCAGATTCTGTGTCTCCCCCTCTCTCTGCCCCTCCCATGCTCATGCTCTGTCTCTCTCTGTCTCTCAATAATAAATACACGTTAAAAAAAATTAAAAAAAAAAATTCTTAAACCTCTGAGAGGTAAAAGACCTGCAGCTCTTGTTATTCATTAATACTTTAATCTGAATTAGTTTGGCTAATAACTTTCTAATGGTAGTTGGGTGAGGGCTTATATGGAGAGGGAGAAGTTGTAGGTTAGTTGGCATATATGTGTATGTGTGTGTGTTGGGAGAGTGGGAGTAGATGAGGAGGGTCTTGAGTCCTGGGTTCCAGGGGTGGAATGCTTCAAAGGCAATTTCTTCCTCTGTTGTAGTTTTCCTCAGGGCATTATTTCTGTAGCATTCCCACCTGCCAGGGGGTCACAAGCCACTGTGGTCTCCCTATCCTTAATGCTAACCCAATTCTTTTTTAATTAAAAAAAATTTTTTTAATATTTATTTTTGAAAAAGGGAAAGAGAGAGAGCAGGGGAGGGGCAAAGAGAGAGCGAGGCAGAGAATCTGAAAGCTGGCATCGCGCTGTCAGTGCAAAGCTCGATGTGGGGCTCAGGCCCACGAACCATGAGATTATGACCTGAGCCAAAGTCAGAGGCTCAACCTACTGAGCCACCCAGGTGCCCAGTGCTAACCCAATTCTTGAGCAGTGTAGACAAGCAATTAGAGCCAATTGGAAGCATTTCACTGCACCTACTCTCTTTTCCTACTTTAAAATGACCCTGAAACTGACTAATTATGTTGCCTTCTAATGTCTTTTAATCTTTTTTTGCTTATAAAAGAATCAGTTATTTTCATTTGGAGCTTTTTTTTTTTTTTTTTTTTGGTGGGTGGTGGTTAGAAAAAATAATCTCCCAGATGTGAAAGACTTTAATTTTTTTTCTGAGTCTTTTCCTTGGAGGGGTATCTTAATGCAAGAATCCAGACTCTGTACAGGCTGTTATTAACTGCTTTCTACCCACATGGCCCTACCAATTGTTAAAATATTGGTGAACTTGTCATACTGGTTGGAGTTAGCTGCTACCTTGGAGCTCCTGACAGTTCCTCCAGCTTCTCATCTGGAAAGCCCCCCTTTTTCTATAACCCAATAATAAAAGGGGGTTAATACCTGGTCCCATAGGAGGCCTCCCAACCCACACCAGCTCCGCTGTTGGCAGGAGCTTCTGGGGGAATACTGTTTTGTGACAGCTCCCCTCCTTCCCTGCCCTGCACCCTTTCCTTGCTAAACACTATTTTAAAAATACCAGTCACATCGTAATCCAGGGGTCTGCAACTCTGACCTGTGGGACAAGTCTGGTCACCTCTCTCGTTTTTTGCAAAGGAGTTTTATTTGACGAAGCCACACCCATTCATGTATAGTGTCATGGCTGCCTTCATACGACAAGTGCAGAGTTGAGTGGTTGCAGCAGAGACCTCGTTCATTGCCCACAAAGCCTAAAATATTTATTATTTTTGCACAAAAGAATTTGCTGAACTCTGTTTATCCATTCCTTGGACCAGCAGCAGGTCTGTGCTTGCGACTCGGCACTGTTACCTGGCCAAGAGACCTCTTGTTTTCCTGACTTTGGCTTTACCTCGCACCCCCCCTCCCCTCCCCCCTTGCCATGCATCTTGCATTACTCTACTGCCATTAATAAATGAAAAAGGCAATGAATAAAGGGGGGGTGCTGATAATTTTCTTAAACAAATGTCAAAAAACCCTATGAGTATTCCCGACATTTAAAAAAAATGTTGGTGGTTCTTTATTTGCATGAAGTTTTATGTGGTTCAGAAAGCCCATCTGTAATCCATTTGAGTTAAAGTCCCATTTGTCACAGCTGTCAGGATGGTAAAATATATTTGAAACCTTTTTGCTTTAAGGAAAATAGAAGGCTTCGCTGCACTTGACATTGAGCTGAAGACTTTGCCACTCTCAGGGAAATGTCAATTCTGAGAAAGACTTGTACAAAATGAAAGTTGGACAAAATAATTATCCTTGGAAGAGGGTTTTGCTTTTTGCTTAAACAGGATCCATTTTCCCAAAAGCCCATAGGTTCCTAAAACAACAAGGAGTCTTGAGAGGGTTAGGGTTGGGGTCACCATTGCAAGTGGCCTTAACTTCACTTATCCACTTATTGGAGGAATCAGCAGCATGAACAATCCCAAATGGCAGGGAACCCAGGAGGCAGTTCCATTTAGCTCTGGAATGTGTTTTGTAGTCACTTTACAAGAAAGTTTTTATTTATTTAGGCAAAAATGCTAAGTCACCATAAAAAAATTCATCAATATGGAAAAGAACAATGAGGAAACTTAAAAAAAACATCTAAATCTCTATTTTCACTTTTGAGAAAGTGTGTCTGATGTTCTTGTGCTCCCTTATATTAGAGCGCTTTTGAAGATCTATGTTAGGAGGAGCAGGGAATCTGGCCATGGTACCCAAAGTCTCCCAAAGGCACCAGACACGCCTCGGCTGCCTTCCATTCTGAGGAATGACCGTCACAGAGGCAACCTCAACAGAAATGTGCATCCCTTTACCTTCTTGCAGCAAAGGAATGGTTGCTTTGGTCTCAAAGGTCATTTTTCAGCTTCTGTGCTCTATCAATTAAGGAAAGAGCCTGTTAGGTCCATCTGTGAGTTTAGGGGCTCAAATTCAGAAGATGGCTAGGAAGTGGCTAGGTGGCTTATGAGACCCAATTCTGGGGACAGATAGCTCTCTCAGAAGGATGGGACCATTGTGTGGCAGCATCTCCCACAGGGTCTGCAGTGGTGACCAGCTTGGGCTGTCCAGGCTCAAGTGCCAAGTTGATAGAGCCTCAGGTAAACCTGCATTCACTTTACAGATATCTGACTCTGCCAGAAGAGTCTGAAGTCTCTTTTCAGGCGATTTTCATATTATTATATTATTGCTTGTTTCATAGTCTATGTCATCTTCTTTTTCTACTTGTTCTCACCCACCCCCTCTTTTTCACCCAGATTTTCTGCACATGTGGCAGAAAGAATCTGGAAGAAAGGATCAAGGAGAGAAGGGTGGAGGGAATGGGGGATTGGAAGGGTAAGAGAATGGCAGTGACCATTCAGAACTTTGAGTCAGAAAGAAAGAAAGAAAAAGAAAAGAAAAGGAAAAAGATATACCCACCATCATATTACAAGACAGAAGGAATATTAGAAACCCGTTTAATAGGCTCATGTCCTATCCTGAGATAGCTCTGCGAGAGCTACTTCAGAGGGGATTATTGAAGGGTCTGCAGAACCTCTAGGGAAATCTTAAGAAACAGGCAAGTTTTTACAAGTCATTTACTTCCTGAATAATGAGTTTTTTTAATATGGAAAAGAGTTGGCTTTTTTTCTTTTTAAAGAGTGAGAGTACTAAAAGAGAATATGGGAATTTTGTGTGTGTGTGTGTGTGTGTGTGTGTGTGTGTGCTATTTCCTTCCTGTTTCTACTTAGGGTCATTCCCTTCCCTCCCTCCCTTCTTGCTTGCTTGCTTTTCTTCCTTTCAACATGTGGCAGGGAGCAGACTGGCTCAGATCTCATACCTGTAGGCCAAATACAACGTCTTATTGGATAAATAAAGAAAATGTTCCTTATTTAGAAGAGATGCCTACAGAGGAATAGGCATTCTCCTTTTGATGAGAAACCAGGAATAAGCCCTGAGCACATAATTAGCAGCTGTGGATGAAAAACCTCAGATCACCCAAGTGTGAGAAGAAAGCAAAGTTTCAGTCAACAGGTTTTGAGTTGAGTTTAGTTACACATTTAGTACTCAGAGTCTAGTTATGTTCAGGGTCATTTCTCGTTCCCCTGGGGCTCCACTCTCTGGCAATGTGAGTTAGGGAAGAGGCAGGGCCAGGTCTCAGTCCAGTCTAGTCCTGGTGAGTGGGAGGGGATGGGAAGGGTGAGCCCCAGGCATTACAGGGCCACTATAGACCATTCCCATTTGCTGGCCCCATACTAGGGGACTTCTCAGGTCTTTAAACCCTTAGGAAGAAATGACTTTGGAAAGAAGAGGTAGGTTGGTTGGTTGGTTGATTTATTTATTTATGTATGTATTTATTTAAATGTTTTATTGTCAAGTTAGCTAACATATAGTGTAGTCCTGACTTAAGGAATAGATTCCTGTGATTCATTACTTACATACAACACGCAGTGCTTGTACCAACAAGTGCCCTCCTCAATGCCCATCACCCATTTTCCCAGCCCCCCTCCCACCTCCCGTACCCCTATCAACCCTCAGTTTGTTCCCTGTATATAAGAGTTTCTTATGGTTTGCCTCTCTCTCTGTTTGTAACTTACTTTTCCTTCCCTTTCCTTATGGTCTTCTGCTAAGCTTCTCAAATTCTACATGAGTGAAAACAAGAAGGAAGAAATCTGTTTAGTTATGATTCATCACCTCTGGTGTTTGGGGTTGTGGGGGGCAGATGGAGGAATGAATGCTTGAGGCAGCTTATTACTTGTTTTCCTCACACATGCAGACAATATGAATTTGTTTTTAGAAACTGTTATAAAGTATTGTTAAGATTGCTCCATGATCCCTCTGCAAAGTGTGCTCTTTTGCAGCGCAGCCTTTAGGTTGAGTGGAACTTGCTCTTCTGATGGAAAACCTGGTACCTCACAAAATGAGGAACACCGAAGAGGCAAGGAATTGTATCAGCTAACAATGTGCTGTTCGATGGCAAGAATAAAACCTGACTTACGGTGGTTTGAACAAACGGGAGTTAATTTTTCTCACAGAAGAGGTTTAGAGGCTGAGGGCTGCTGCTCTTGATTCATGGGCTCAGTGATGTCAGGCCAGCATGTCTTTGTCTCTTAGCCTTTCTTTCATTCTTATTGCCTCTTGGGAGCAAGATTAGCTGCTCCACCTCCAGAAGTCATGCTGGCAATCCAGGCACAAAGTCAAGGAAAGGGAGAGTGCCAGCTAGAGCTGTCTTTTTACCAGGAGTGCAGATTTTCCAGAATTCTGGGAATTTTCCAGAATTTCCAGTCAGGCTTCTACTTGACTGGAGCTCTGTTATATGGCTCTCTCTAACTACAAAAGAGGCTTGGACATAAAGTAAGGGGTGGTGTCAGTGTATACTTTTTGAAGAAATTAAACTATGACTCTCATACAAAATAAGAATGAGTATGTGTCAAATATTTGTTTAATCTATTAATGAGGTTCTCAGCAGGGATAGGTAAATGTGGTTCAAAAGGGAATTTTGAAGAATTTGCCGAAATCGGTTTGCTATGTTAGAGACAAAACTGGCTAATAATAAATAAACCATAACCTTTGGTGTTGTCTTCTTGAATAGACAAAATCATTGGTATCTCTTCTATACCTTTACAAAAATATATAATGTGTAACATCATAGAACGTGGGCCCTAGTTAATAGTATGGCGAGTTGAAAATCTATTCTCCTAGAGAATCTGTGTGTGAGCCTGTTAGGCAATGCATCAATAGGACATTGAAAGAACATGCAGTCACCTTTTTGTTTTATTGCCAAGTTTTGGAGAAGTCTTCCTAGGACAAGAAAGGGTCTGGGCATCTGCTACGGGAATATGTGTGCAGGTAACATGGTGAAGATTAAAGTCTGCTATTGAGTTTGTACAGTTACTTTTGGGTCGTCTAAAGTTTTTGATAAGACAGGATAGATATGCCAAGTACTTTCAAAATCCATGTGTAAGTGTGCCCCACTTTTAGAAAATTCAGCACCAAAATCCAAATTTAAAACCGTTAAGTTGAGAGGTATATATTTTCTTTAGAAACAGATCCTGCACTTCACAGAAGGATTTGCCACAGGATTATTTCTATTAATAACCACTTTCCTGAATTTATTTAAAATACTTGATTTATAAAAAACTCGATTTACTCCACTTTTCCATAAATAACATCTCTTGCATGAAGCAAAGTATGCTTGTGATCTAAATTTTATTCTTGTCTGAAGATATCTTTCTGTTTAATTATAGAATGCTTTCTTTAAATCGCATTTGTATGGCGTGCTTTGAAACCTCTCCAAATCTTGCAACCAGAAAGATCTTACCTAAAGGTTTCCCAGCGAAAGGAAAAAAAAAAGTATATTCATCTGATGTCTACTGGACTTTACACATTGTTAAAATTCAGTCAGAATTGGAAAGGTCTCCTCATATCTAGAGGGAATAAAATAAATTGATTTATGATTTTTAACAAGCATGACTGAGTAAGGAATCATGCCTATATAATTTCAAAGTCATGAAAAGATATTAATCATAATTAAATTTCCTCTAAGAAGACGTTTGAAACAGAGATCAGATGCCAGGCTAATTGATTACACAACTATAGGATAGTCATCCTGACAGCAGCAAGGGTAAAGACAGTTTAGACTCAGTGTCTAAATATTTAATACCCAGTGGGAAGCAGGGAATTGGAACAAAGGCTGTAATGAGGAATAATAGAAATCAGCTAGAAGGGCAATGGACACGTCCCTATTGATTATGTAGTACATAAAGAGAAAAAGTGATTAATAGAAAAGAGAAGAAGAAGCAGGAATGACATTTTTTTTCAAGCGGCAGACGGAAACCACACGCTTGTAAAGGTCATGTCCAGCCGTTTAGAAATAAAATATCCATCTTAAAGAGAAGTGATGTTGATTTAATATGGAAATGCTTGGAAACGGAAGGACTTCTGTTCTGCCAGATTCTTGTGTTCGTTGCAGTTGTAAAATAGTATAGTTTTCAGCCAGCCGAACTTCTCAGTAGCAAACCGGTGGACCAAATAGTTTTTAGTAGATCTGGCTTGGAATTGCTGAAAAAGAATAGTACTTTTGGTTTTCTGGGTTCTTACATTTTAAGGCTTTTTCTTCTTGTGTGGGAATTCAATACCCACAGTCTGGAGAAAGAGAGGTGAAAAAAGAAAAGTGCTTTCCACTTGGTGACGTGTTCCCTGGAATGGTCTGTAATGGGTGTTGCGATGACTGAGAATTAACACTGATTACCTCAGCTGCCTACAGGGTCTTTTCACCGAGTGTTCATGTGCTGCCCGCGAGGTTGTCATTTCCTTCTCTGATCTTTGTCCCGTGACATTGCACATGGCGTTATAAATGTGGGCGGCAAGGGCAGGGGAGACACGGCCCTGGCAGACCCATCTGTTCTTGTTACACAAACCATCCATTTCTGCAGCTCGCCGAATACTGCATTCATCTTTGGCAGTGACCTCTCTCGCACTCCATTACTGGCTGGTGTGTTCAAAAGCTCTGGTACTTTGGACGGATGTTTCTGGAGAGATACACTTCTTAAACTAGCTCCCAGGGAGGGGCTTTTGTTCCTGCCCAGTGCCCTGTTTCACTTTCTCATTTACTTTTCCTCTTTCCTCTTTCTCTCTGGAGAGCTCAGAGCACATTTTTCTCCTAAGGGCTTAATTATACTGTCTTTACTCCGTGAGTGCTCCATAGGTGGCTGTTGATTGTAGGACACCCCATTTGTCTTGAGAGCCTCTCTTTTCAGTAGGCAAGGAGGCTGCCATTATTTGCTCCATTACAGCTTAGGACACTGAAATGTAGGGAAAGGACACTTGCTTGAGGTTATGTGTAAAGTTGAAGCCTGAGACCCACCAAGAACTCCAGTCTTTTGACTTGGTTGGCCGCTCTTGTGTTTCTATTGCTTCTGCAACTAACTAACTAACTAACTAACTAACTAACTAACTAACTAACTAACTAACTCACCTGTTGGTAATGCTCTCTTCTAATGACCTCCCTGCCTATCCATAGAAAGAATATCCAAAGACAAATCAGGTACTCAGTGTGGATGCATGGATGGCTCACTCTTGTGTGAGGAAGGAATCACAGTGAGAGCCCAGCAGTCAGGTGCTAGTGAGGTGCGTAGCACACAGTGGATGCTATTGTGGTTTAGAGTTTGGTATTAGAAAAAATTTTTTTTAATGTTTATTTATTTTTGAGGGAGGGAAGGAGAGAGAGAGAGAGAGAGAGAGAGAGAGAGAGAGAGAGAGAGAGACTGAGACTCTGAGCTGTCTGCCAGTCAGCACAGAGCCTGATGTAGGGCTCAAACTCACGAACCATGAAATCATGACCTGAGGTGAAGTCGGACGCTCAACTGACTGAGCCACCCAGGCGCCCCTAGAATTTGGTATTTTAAAATGGCATTCTCTGTGATTCCTTCCAAAGAGAGGAGTGGCCTCTATACACATCACACACTGAGACCACTAGAAGCACATACTGCTTTTCCTAGGTGATAGATTTAAGGATTTATGAGTGTTAGCATTGGAGGGGATTTCAAATGTGACCTGAATAATGTGGAATATACTGAAAGCGTCGTCTTCCTCAACTCAGGCACTTCACTTCAGTTACAATATTTTATTTATTTATTTTCAAATGTTTATTTATTTTTGAGAGAGAGAGTGCACCAGCAGGGAGAGGAAGAGAGAGAGGGAGAGAGAGAATCCCAAGCAGGCTCCACACTGTCAGCACAGAGACTGATGTGGGGCTTGAACTCACAAACTGTGAGATCATGACCTGAGCTTAAATCAAGAGTTGGACGCTTCACTGACTGAGCCACCCAGGTACCCCCAGTTGCTATATTTTAAATTTTTTTTTTCAACGTTTATTTATTTTTGGGACAGAGAGAGACAGAGCATGAACAGGGGAGGGGCAGAGAGAGAGGGAGACACAGAATCGGAAACAGGCTCCAGGCTCCGAGCCATCAGCCCAGAGCCTGATGCGGGGCTCGAACTCCCAGACCGCGAGATCGTGACCTGGCTGAAGTCGGACGCTTAACCGACTGCTCCACCCAGGCGCCCCAGCCAGTTGCTATATTTTAAATTGTAGGCTCTTTTGATGGAAAGGTGAACCTAAGTTCCACTAAGACCCCTACCTCATTTTCTTACAGACCACTCTAAAGCCAGTTTTCCCTTAGCCTACATTTTTGCAGTTAAATTTTTAGAGCTGTGTTTATATATCCTTAATTACATTTCATTTTTTTCTGAACAAAGTAATTTTGAATTCCTATTCGGTCATTTATGAGAAATCTTGGAGTCATTCTTGCCTCCTCACTTCTCAAACCTCCTACCTGTTCCATAGGCAAAGTTCATTACCTCAGCCTTTAAAATAGATTGAATGCAGGGGCGCCTGGGTGGCTCAGTCCATTAAGCATCCGACTTCGGCTCAGGTCATGATCTTGCAGTGATTTCGAGCCTCATGTTAGGCTCTGTGCCGACAGCTCAGAGCCTGGAACCTGCTCCAGATTCTGTATCTCCCTCTCTCTCTGCCTCTCCCCTGCTCATGCTTCCTCCCTCTCTCTCTCTCTCTCTCTCTCTCTCTCTCTCTCAAAAGTAAATAAACATTAAAAAAAATAAAATAGATGAATGCAGTTGCTGCTATGCATTTGCCATTATCACTCTAGTCTAAGCCACTGTCATCTCTTCCTGTACTAATGTCTAGGCAGAGCCAAGCTTCTCTGTTCTACCCTACAATGTATGCCTGTAGCCTCTCCTGCTCTATTGTTAAAGGTTAACCACCTTCCTTCTGAGGGGAGGGGAAGGAGTACAGACAGACACAGAACAGCAGCCTCCATCTTGAGTCAATTGGAAATATGAAGCCCATTTTGTTGAGTGTCAGCAAGAACTCACCAGTCAGTCACAGGGGCTTCATGTCAAGAAGGGGAGGGACACCTTTCACCTTCAGTCAAAGATGCCCTCATTGTGGTGTTCCTTGATCCAGGCATGGCTCTGTTTCAGGGGGGCACGGACTTTTCTCTTTTTTTTATTTTGAGTAATTTGAGCTCCTAGTTAACAGGCCAAACAGCACGAGGGTTTTACCGACAGTTGCAAATAAAAATGTATAATCAGTGATTCAGGATGTTACATGAATGAATTCTCAACACAGTGGTTGAGACCATCCAGTAACTAACTAAACCATAGTTTTGTGACTTGGTGGCAAAGAGACAGGTGTTCGTATGTCAGGACACATCAGAATTTCTCAAACAACTGAAAACTAAAAAGGAAATACACAAGGAAAACACCAGGTTCCCTGTTGTCTGCCACCCAATGGAAGCCAGATGGTCAGAGCACAGACTAGAAGCCTGTCTCCTGGCATCACTGCCACTTACAGAGGGAATAATACAGAAGTCATGTGTGAAACAGAATCAGACCTGGCCAAGAACCAGACTTAATCCAGATAATGAAAGACAAATGGTTAGGAATAGACGCTGAATCATGAATAGTAACGGCTACATCTTACAGCTTTTTACTCCAGGAGCTGCGAACAACAGACCTGGGGGAAAGAGTTCTGACTTGTGTATTTCTTGGGCGGCAGAGGTTATTCAGCCTCAGTGGATGAGAGAAAAACTCAGAGACGAAAGCATTAAGAAAACAGAAGGATCTTTACTTATAATGTTTGGAAGGAAGACCAGCCTTCAGATTTGGCTCTCTAAGTAAAAGACCCAGCAAATATTTAAGGAAAAAAATCCTTCAAGGTTAACATTAGTTAGCCATGCATGATGGGAAACAATGGCATTTTTCTCACATAATTACTACATCTGTAGGATCTTCAAACATCTGTAGGTGGTGGTATTGCGAAAGCTGGGGGTAAACATGTTCACCCTTAAATTAGCAATTTTTGATTAAGGGTCTCATTTGTTTAATATTATTGTTATTACTTTTAAATGTGTATTTATTTTTGAGAGAGAGAGAGAGAGAGCGAGAGAGAGAGAGCGAGCACACACCAGTGGGGGAGGGGCAGAGAGAGAGGGAGTCAGAGGATCTGTGCTGTGAGTGCAGAGCCCGTGCGGGGCTGGAACTCATGAATTGTGAGATCATGACTTGAGTGAAAGTCGGATGCCTGACCGGCCGAGCCACCCAGGCGCCCCTCATTTATTTTGAGGAAAGGGTTAGACAGGGTATTCTTATTTTTGAACTTTATCTCGGGATGTGAAGTGCTTCCCCCACTCCCGACTGTAGTATGCTGTATGTTGGTCTCAATGGTGGCAGGGCAAGGTGTTAGTTTGCTTACTTATTATATGTATTAACTTATCTGCCCAATGTCTACTTTCTGCCTTTAGAATGAAAGCTCTAAGAAAGAAAAGATTTTGTATTTTTTGTTCCTTGCCGATTCTGATCCCTAGAACAGTGCCCTGGCACACAGTAGGTTAGGTATGCAAAAAATAGTTGCTGAAGGAATGATTGGACTTGAAGTAGTAGGCCTTCATCCTAACATTAAGTCATCCATGGGTGTGACAAACCTACTCTGTGTTTTTCTACTAGTTGCTGATATGACATTGAGCATCAAGGGCAGAGTTACTGAGCTGATTAATGTTAACCCACTAATTGACAACTCCTGGGGAAAATTAATGTAGTAATTTCTTTCATATTGATGTCTCCTCATTCTTGAATATCAAAAGTTTCACAGTAGATGGGTTGATAGAGGAGACTTCCCTTAGGGCTGTGAGTGGGACCGTATAGCACTCTTGATTGTATTGGCTGTAATCAACACCTCATTAGTCAGATTGGTGAACTAAAGTTTTTTCAGAAACAGTGTAATTTTTTTATGGTCAAAAAATTTCATTAATTAACCACCTCTTATTAATAGGATGGGTGTTAGATATAAAAAAATGAAGGGTATATGGTTTTTGCCATGACATAGCTAAAAGTCCGATGGAAGAACGCTGTGTAAATAATTGTGATCCTGTGTCAAAGTATTTCCAATGTGCTATGGGAGTACTGGACAAGACTAGAGGCTAGGGAACAAAAAAAGCTTCTGTTTAAATTTTCCAGGTTAGTCATGATGAGGACTGTCCTGAATGCAGAGACAGTAGGTACAGAATAGAGGGGCAGAAATGAGAGACATCAAAGCATTCAATGTTTGTTTACTCAATATTTATTGAGCATCTCCTTTATGTAGTTTCTGGGGTAAATGGATGCAAAAATAAGTGCTATGATGGAGTTTGTACGTATGCTATGGGCTCAAAAGGAAGCGCGAGTGGTAGAGGATGGGAGGGGAGATTATGGAGGTAATATTGAGCTGTCTGAATATGAGTTTCCCAGGTGAACAGAGTGGGGTGGGACAAGTCATCCCAGAAAAAAGAATTGAATGTGCTTAGGCAAAGAAAGCTCTGGAAAGGCTGAGTCATCACTACTGAGACAAAAAAGAAGGTAATAAGTAAGCATATGAAAATATTTAGATGAGTTTATGATTTAGCTTTTGTTATTTAACACCCCCTCCACCCAAACTTAGTGGCTTAAAACAACCATTTATTTATCTCTTGATTCTGCGGGGCCAGCACTCTGAGCTGGGCTCAGGTGGGTGGTTCTTCTGGTTTTTGCTGGACTCACGTGTATATCTGTCCTTGCTCCCTGTGTGGCTGGGAGATGTCTGCTCTAGGATGGCCTGGGCTGCGATGACTCTCTCTGTTCCATGTCGTACCCTCCCATAGACCAGCCAAGAGAGGGGCCAGAGTGGGCTCAATTCTACTGAGGCCTAAGATCAGAAATTGCACAGCATCACATCTGCTGCATTTTATTAGACAAAACAAGTCCCGAGGTTAGCCCAGATTTATGGAGTAGTGATTAAGGGGTATCCCAATTTACTCTTGATGGGAGGAGCTTGAAATTCAAATTGCATAGTGTGGATACAGGGAGGTGTGAACAGCTGTGACCCATTTTGCTATTTACTTTAATACACTTGAAAATGGAAAAGAAAGATACTGATGGCTTCTCTTCTCTGCAAATGAGGATTGGGGTAGAAAGCTTGAGGCACGTGATAAGTGCTTGGAACGACAGGCTATAAGGAATAGAATAGGGACATGATTGGCAAAATAAATGGCTTCCGGAGTAAGATGGAAAGTTCAGCTGAGAAAGGAAACCACCATACATTGAAAAGCAATCATTATGTTTGAGCTGTTTTTCTCTTCTGTCAACTACAATTAACAGCAAAATTCATCTGCATCACTATGCCTGTAATGGTGTTTCTCATGACACACTTGTAGATTGCTAGCAAAGATGAGTTGACTCTTAGAACATTATTTACTGATGAATATATTAAAATAATGATTTGTTGGTAGATTTGTAGTTAAATTCAAGAAATTCCATTTCCAGGTATGATGGCAACAGTTTTTACATTCATTCATCCAACAAATATTGCATAACCATTCGGTACCAGTTACTGTTCTAAAGGTGGAGAATACATTAGTGATCCAAACAGAAAAGAGAACTCTGGGGAAGCTTACATTTTAGTGAGAGGGGGTAGAAAATGAACAACATAAATTAGAAAACAGAGCTTATATGTAAGCAATGAATCACGGGAGTCTACCCCGAAAACCAAGAGCACACTGTGTGCACTGTATGTTAGCTAACTTGACAATAAATTATATTAAAAAAAAAAAGAAATAATAATACTATCTATGTGGGTGGTTTTACATGTATCACAGGAAGAGAACTAGACTGTTAAGCACGATATGTTTTTTTCTTACATATAAAAGAGGAATAATAATATTAAACATGTTGCAATGGCTCTAAAAAAAAAGAAAACATAGAGCTTATTAATGAGAGGTATTAAGGAGAAAAACAAAGCAGGGAAGGGGCATGTGAAAAAAATTAAATTGTTGCCATTAAAATTTTTTTTAAAAATATTTATTTTTGAGAGAGAGAGAGACAGAGAGACAGAGTGTGGGCGGGGGGAGGGGCAGAGGGAGGGAGACACAGAATCTGAAGCAGGCTCCAGGCTCTGAGCTGTCAGCACAGAGAGAGCCCTATGCAGGGCTCAAACTCACGAACTGGGAGATCATGACCTGAGCCAGAGTCGGATGCTTAACCAACTGAGCCACCCAGGCGCCCCTGTTGTCATTTTAGATAGGATGACTGGGGATGACCTCACCAAGATGGTGCCATTTGAGTGAAGACCAAAAGGAAGTATGGGGTTTTAGCTGTGCAGGTCCTAAGACCT
Source organism: Puma concolor (assembly GCF_028749965.1). Lineage (NCBI taxonomy): Eukaryota > Metazoa > Chordata > Mammalia > Carnivora > Felidae > Puma > Puma concolor. The sequence goes on from NC_141672.1 coordinate 51,171,432, forward strand.
TCAGTCATGTGAGTATGTGGTCTTTCCTCTGGGTGAATTGGGAAGTCCATTGGAGAGTTTTGAGCAGAAAGGTGAGATGATCTAATAACATTTTGGAATGACAAAGTGGTGGCTGTCTTGAAATCAGACCTTCCCTTGAGATGTGGAGCAAGGACAGAAGTGAGCAGGTGTTACGAGGCTGTCACAGGCATGCAGGAGAGATGGTGGAGTTGGTAAGAAATGGTCAGATTCTTGACATATTTTGATGGCAAAGCCCACAGTCTCTACCTTTAAGGCTTTGACCAAAATTATTTTTAGGACATATCACATAAATGGAATCACTTTCATCCTTGGTTCTCTCATGGAACTTTCTTATAAGATTTTTAGGAGAGTATCTTGAACCATTTGTGGTCTATGAATGATACTTAAAATGTACACATGACAAAAAAGGATCTGAAGAAGGGAGTGAGGAGGTGTGGATGGAGTGAAGGGGAAAAAAGGGAAAGAAGCATGTGACTCAATGTCTGTGCCAGGCCTGGAGAGCCAGACCCAGGCTTACCTGTGCTATTAGTCAAGGAAAATAGAACTTCTTGCCAAAAGTACTGCTTTGCTCATCCAGTTTATTTGGTTTTATCCTGGATAACAAAACAGGAGTAGTTTGGCTGACTCTCTTCTAGAATTTTGATGACTAGGCCAGGAGAGTTGGGGTGTACCATTCATTGATGAATAGTTGTTGAACACCTACTATGTACCAGGTATACTGTGGGTGCTGGGGATATAAGGACTGTAAGACACAGTAACAGTCCCCATGATGCCTGCAGTCTTGTGGGGCATACAGATGAACAGACAGGCAATTTTAATAAAGGACTCTGGGGCACGCTGGAGGAATATCCAATTTTGCCTTAGAGTATCAAGGGGGACTTCCTGGAGAAAAAAGACCAGTGAGATAAGTAGGAATTATTTAGGCAAAAGCAAAGGAGTAGGAAGACGATATTTCAGGCTGAGAGAGTGGTATGTGCAAAGGACAAGAAATGAGAAAGGTAAATTCAGAGTGCCTTAAGTGAAGGAAGTGAAGGATGCCGGGAAGACATAGAAGATGAGACCAGATTATAGAACAGGCCCTCGTAAGCCATGAGACTTCCAAATAGAAGACTTCCATCATGTTTCTGTCCTCTGACCTGTTTTGTTTTATTTTGTTTGAGAGGGTTTTCCTCTCTTCTATCAACAAGCTTGTTAGAAATGAATCAAGGATGAATCAGGGTGCACTATCAGCCACTGCAGATTGATCACTGGTCTTAACACTCTCCGCTCTTAATTTAGTCTAGTTTAGTGTTTGCTTCTTTTGTTTATTCTCCATGAGTGTGTGAAAATATCACAGCAGCAAAGGTTCTGCCACAGCAGCTTCCAACCGGTAGTAGATAACATGAAAGCAAGACACATTTACACATTTTATTGGTGAGTCTATTTTCTTTCTGGTCTTTTATGTTTATCCTTTTATTAAAACTTTTTTTATGTTATTTTTGAGAGAGAGAGAGAGAGAGACAGAGCACAGTTCGGGGAGGGGCAGAGAGAGGGGGAGACACAGAATCTGAAGTAGGCTCCAGGTTCTGAGCTGTCAGCACAGAGCCTGACATGGGGCTTGAACCCACGAACTAAATCGTGAGATCATGACCTGAGCTGAAGTCAGATGCTTAACTGACCGAGCCACCCAGGCACCCCTATCTTTTTATTCTTATTTTTCTGGAATCAGCCTCCTCCGATTACCAGGGCAGGAAGTGCTCCTCATTTGGGTCCTGCAAGGGCAGAGTCTGAATGTAAAGACTTGATAAAGTGATAGGGACTTCAGGTGAAGGAGAAATTGCACACTTGAGTTCAGTGAAAACTTTTCTTGAAGAGGAATACTTACAGCAGCCACAAAACTATATTCTCTGTCCCCATGCCCCAGAAATTCTCCAGTTTGTGCTGAGTCAGCCTCATTCTGTTCCACCAATTCATTCTCTTGCTGCCCTGAATGAAAGTAGATGATAAATCACTCATTTATTCCTTAGGAGGCTTTACATCTAGAAGCGGTTTTTGAGATTTTCTGGAATATTGTTCCCCACCCCAAACGCCATCTACTAAATAAGGAAACAGCCTCAGAGAGGTAAAGAACTTGCCTGAGAGCACACGCCCAGTCCACTTGCAGAACCCAGATGAGCCATGATGGGAAGCCAGCTCTCCTGACCTGGAGCTGAGCGTCTGTTTCCTTCATCTGTTGACTCTCGCCAGAGGAAGAAATTAAAACAAATAGGAAAAACAACAGTCTCAAGGTCCCAGTGGGTTTTCACTTGATATGACTACTTGCTCAGAAGGCTTAGGCAGGCAGGTGTTTTGTTAAAGCAGTTGATCTCTAGACATTTATGTGAAATTATAAAATAGGGCAAATCATATACATTCTAAGATTCATATAGAGATATTGGGAAATGATTAGTCATTGTGCAAAGTATTTTACTATAAGTATTCCTTTGGTTTGCTAGTAAAAATTATATACATAGGAGTCTTTAGAAATATATATATATACAAACATCTCTCTGTATTTATATATGGGTGTGAATCTATCTATCTATGTGTCTATCTACATACCTGTTAAGATTTATGTACGTTTCCAGGAACCTACTGCATCAAGTGAAGCCTGTTCACAGACCAGGATTTTATAACTTGCTCTAGCGGTGTTGAAAGGCTCAATGAAAGTTTTTGATTTTCATGCTGAACTCCACAGAAATTTACGGCAGGTCAGTTATGGTTTATCTCACAGAGTTCCAGCTGAGTGTGTGACTGAGCTGGCAAACATGAGACTTGGGTAGGAAATAGGAGACGCTACTGGTTGGTGGGCTGAGAGAAGATATGACTTACCCTGTCTTTATAGCACTCTGGTGAGCTTTTCTTATGAAAGGTTACTTTGAATCTTCAGGCTGGGACCTGTTCTGTGATCATGCTAGCCTTTCAAGTCCTGATATGTACTTATCTCTTTAGTAGGCTTCTCTATGTTTTAGAATTTTAACTCTTTATGACGTTGTGATAAGTCAGTAAGCAGTGGGAAGCCACCATAACTATTTATTCCTGGAGAGTAAAAAAAAAAAAAAAAAAAAGATAAAGGTTCTTAGTCCTTCCAGGCAACTTAGGCCCACATTAACAGGAATGGATAATCTTAATGCCTAAACAACATTAAGTATTTATACTTAATGTTTATTGAATATGCCTAGGAATTTGTCAAGTCTGTAAAAGCCAAGAGAGTTTAAAAAGCAAGTTTTAATAGTATTTACCATCAAAGAAACAGAAATCCCTTACAATTAGAATAGATGAGAAGCAGCTTCTTACTGAAGAGTAAGATTACAATGATACGGTCAACCATATTTGTTCTTTTATTTTTTTAACGTTTATTTATTTTTGAGACAGAGAGAGAGCATGAACAGGGGAGGGGCAGAGAGAGAGGGAGACACAGAAGCTGAAATGGGCTCCAGGCTCTGAGCTGTCAGCCCAGAGCCTGACGCGGGGCTTGAACTCACGGACCGTGAGATCATGACCTGAGCCGAAGTTGGACGCTTAACCGACCAAGCCACCCAGGCGCCCCCATATTTGTTCTTTTAGACATCCAGTAGTTGAGCTGAATAGTCGCCATTCTGTGAGGTTAGTGAGGTGAGTTGTCTGTAGCATTAACTCCATTTTCTGTGTAAGTTATCCGTTATCCTGTCAGCTGGGCTAGGTTAGGAGAAGCTTCAGTAACAAACAGCTCTTAAGGTTTTATGACTTACGATAACAGGTTATATCTTGCCCATGCCACATGACCAGCGAGAACTGGTAGGAGAGATCTGTGTACAGTCACTCAGAAACCTAGGCTGATGAAGATTTCAACTCAATATGAGCTCCCGTGATGCCTAGAACTGGTGAACGAAGTTTTGCAGACCTCACCCTGGTAATTAAATGCTTCTGCCTGGAAGAGACATACATCATTTCTACTCACATTTCATTAGCTGAAGTGAGACACATGCCCACACCCAGTTCAAGGGGTCACAGAAACAAGGTCCCACCAAGGGGCTGGAAAGAGGAAAAGGGATGACGATATGATTATACTTACAGGAACACACTGAACTGGTAAGGTAGTGTCTGTAATGCTGTCCTCTTTGCATTTTTAATAAATGAAACAGGAGAACGATATTTCCAGGGACAGATGATTTATTTTTATTTAAAAGGCCAGGTAGGTTGTTTTAAAACACTTTCCTTTACTGCTTCTACACTTTACTGCTGCAATTAAAGTTTACAGCCCTTGAGCCCATACCTATTTATTTATTAAATGCTCAGAAAATGTACTTAAGTATTGAAATAAATGGTTAGCTTTCTAATTTCTAGAGTATAAATATCCCTTTGCCTATAAGGTTTCTTCTAGAATTAAAAAAAATATTTTTAATGTTTATTTATTTTGAGAGAGAGAGAGAGTGTGTGTGTGTAAACAGGGGAGGGGTTGAGAGAGAGAGAGAGAGAGAGAGAGAATCCCAAGCAGGCTCCATATTGTCAGTGCAGAATCTGATGCGGGGCTCAAACTCACGAACTTCAAGATCATGACCTGAGCTGAAATCAAGAGTCAGATGTTTAACTGACTGAGCCACCTAGGCACCGCTCTACTGGAATTTTGTTGTTGTTGTTTTTCATTACTTGTGAGTCTCTCACAGAAAAATAAAAAAAATCACCTGTGCACAGCAAGACAATTAGAAACTTAAATCTAAAGGCTGTAGCTTATTGAACATGTACTATGTGGGAAGCACATTATAGGTATTTCACCTAACTTATCTCCTTTAATCTCCCCAGTACTTCTGTGCAATCGGTACTGTGATCCCTGTTTAGAGATGTGGAAACAGAGACTCATAATAGTTAATCAACTAACTCAGAGACACACAATTTTTGGAGCTGGGATTTGATCCAAGTCAATTTGACTACTCATCCCAGCCTCTGCCCACTGTAATTTGTAGCTTCCATGTACCCATAATAATTCTGTAGCAAAACAACTTTTATCATCTATCCGGGCCTCTGGATTTGCTATTAATATTATATGCACAGAAAGACCTTCTATAATGTCACCACTCTGGCTGCGGGCCGTGAGCTGCATGAGGGGGCCGCATGATTGGGTAGTTCAGAGCAGAGACTTTGAAACCAGCCTGTCTGGCAATTAACCTCTCCCAGACTCAATTTCTTCCTCTGTAAAATGGGTAATAATAGTATCTTATCTACCTAATCATTTACAAGAATCAGATGAGTTATTATTTGTAAAATGCTTCAAATGTTACCTAGAACAGAGTAAATGTTATATAATTGCTTAACATAAATACCATCAATGGCTCTTTGTCACAAGGGGGCTCACAGTTTATGGTTCTTTTGGTTGATGACGAGGTTCAATGTGGCTACAAAGGCATGTGATATGTTTTCCTTAGACTGGAGAAATGGTTTTCAGAGGAGTCATGGAATCATGGAGAGGAGGCAGGTGGTCAAGGCCATTTCTGTTGAAGCAATTAAGTTTTGGTTTGGGGGCTTCTTCACGTCTATTTGCTGAGGGCAAAATATGCAAACTTTCAGAGAATGGGCAAGGCAAAAGCTTCTTTCTTTTGTTGGATGTCCTACAATGTAGGTACTAGAACAGTGGGTGTTACTACATCAGAGTTCTTCCATAAATACGTGGCCACTGTTGTTTGACTGTTTTGTCCTTAGGGTAGCCTACATAAAGCTAAGAATATAGGGAGACTGTGAACTTCTCTTATGCCAACCTGCAATTTTTTATTTTTTTAAGATTTTATTTTTAAGTAATCTCTACACCCAACGTGGGGCTTGATCTCACAACCCTGATATCAAGAGTCGCATGCCGTACTGACCGAGTCAACCAGATGCCCCAACCTGAAATTCTTAAAACAGTGAATTCTGGGATGATTTTGATGCCAGGGCTCATAGACTGGGCATTTTGGAAGCTGGATTATGGTTCAGGCCAAGCTGCTAAGAGCTTTGCATCACCAGGGAAGGGAACTGACATTTATGAAGAGCCAACTTTGAGCTAGACACTGTGTTGGATTTACATACATTATCTTCTTTTTTTTTTTTTTTTTTTTTTTTTTTTTTTTTTTTTTTTTTTTTTTTTTTTTTTTTTTAAATTTTTTTTTTCCAAACGTTTATTTATTTTTGGGACAGAGAGAGACAGAGCATGAACGGGGGAGGGGCAGAGAGAGAGGGAGACACAGAATCGGAAACAGGCTCCAGGCTCTGAGCCATCAGCCCAGAGCCTGACGCGGGGCTCGAACTCACGGAGCGCGAGATCGTGACCTGGCTGAAGTCGGACGCTTAACCAACTGCGCCACCCAGGCGCCCCCATACATTATCTTCTTTAAAAAAATCATCACAGTGGTCCTGTGAAATATGTTTATTTCCCTCATTTTTTAGATAAGGAAACTGAGACTTACAATGGCTAAAATACATGCTCAAGGCCACCTAGCTGGTAAAGAGAATGGGATATGGTTTGAGCTGTTGTTCACTCCTTTCATATGGGTATGTGGGAGTCAAGGTGGAGGAGTCTGCTGAACCATTTCTGTAAGTAGACTAGTTTTAAGGGATTTGAAAGTTGAAAACCACCCTGGCAGCATGTGGTTGTTACATTATTATTTTTTAAATTGTTTAACTTCTAAATTAATATTTATTTATTTTATTATTATTTTTTTTATTAAAATTTTTTTCAACGTTTTTTATTTATTTTTGGGACAGAGAGAGACAGAGCATGAAGGGGGGAGGGGCAGAGAGAGAGGGAGACACAGAATCGGAAACAGGCTCCAGGCTCCGAGCCATCAGCCCAGAGCCTGACGCGGGGCTCGAACTCACGGACCGCGAGATCATGACCTGGCTGAAGTCGGACGCTTAACCGACTGCGCCACCCAGGCGCCCCAATATTTATTTATTTTAAAGGATTTTATTTTTAAGTAGTCTCTGCACCCAATGTGGGGCTCAGACTTACAACGTTGAGATCAAGGGTCACACCCTCTACCAACTGAGCCAGCCAGGCTTCCCTACCTTATTATTATTTTTTATTTTTAAACCAAAGAGATAGAAAAAGTGAGTGTATCTGTCATTCAAAAAAAAACTTGAAACACAGAACAATAAAGAATTCCCAAGAGAGTAGAGGTAGAAAACCAGAAATATCTCTTTCAGGCAGGTGGAAACTGTCCAGTTTTTGACAAGAATAGAATAAAACTGTAATCTTCAATTACATTTTGTAGAAGAATATATAGAGATGATTTATGGTAAGTCTCCATCTATTTTTGGCTGTCCTTTCCCTCACTCATTTCCTTAGATAAACTATGCTCCAGAACAGATGCTGCTGAGTTACTTAATTAAAACGAAGATCAGTACCCAATTTAGGCACCTAGGGAGGACACTTCATACTTGGAAGATGGTTAAGGATTGAGTTTCTTGAGTACAGGAACTCTTTGGGTCTCACTCTTTCACATAGTGCCTTTATGTTATGGGTCCTTAATGAATATTTGAAACTCAGGTGAGCCACAGTAGCAGTTCTTGATGGTTTCACCACATGAGATAGAATCAAATAGAAAAAAAAATTAAACTATGTTTAAATTTGTAGATTCTGTTTTTTGGAATTATGGACAGGATAACTATTAGGTAAAACTCATAGTCAAGGATATGCAGCTGTGCAATTTTAAAGGTGCTTTATTATTTAGCAGAAATATTCTGATTTATGTTTTTATCTTTTTATAGTGACATTGTGATAATTTCCTATATGTGACCTACATTTGGTATATTTGGAGGTTTTTTTTTTTTTTGTACTTTTGTTTGTACAATGACCACCTGGATTTGTGCTATTTTATTATGGTGATTGAAACTAAAATGTGGCTAAAGCAAACTTTACATTACTGAAACCACGAACATAGCAGCATTTCATTTTTAACTGTTTTATCTCTGTGTGAACAGAAACATAATAGTTCTTAAAAAATTTTTTTTCAGGTTAGGAATAACATTTTAGGACAGTCAGTGAAATTTAAAGTCAATCACTAGATAACCAAGTCCCTTTTATGTATATTAAAGGTTTTCATTTTCAAAAAATATTTTTTTTGTTTATTTATTTATTTAGAGAGAACACAGCACCAGTGTGAATGGGGGAGGGCAGAGAGAGGGAGAGAGAGAATCGTAAGCAGGCTCCACACTGTCAGTGCAGAGCCGGGTGTGGGGCTTGAACTTCTGAACCACAAGATCGTGACCTGAGATGAAGCAAAGAGTTGGAGGCTTAACTAGACGAAGCAGAGAGTTGGAGGCTTAACTGACTAAGCCACCTGGACGCCCCCAAATTTTTCATTTCTGAATTTAAACCTTACATATTTTTGGATCATCATGATGTTTTTTTCCTATTCACTTTTAAACATTTAAAAAATTGTTGTAGGGTAATCTGGGTGGCTTAGTCAGTTAAGTGTCTGACTCTTGATCTTGGCTCAGGTGGTGATCTCAAGGTTTGTGAGTTGGAGGCCCATGTCGAACTCTGTGTTGACAGGGTGGAGCCTGCTTGGGATTCTCTCTGTCCATCCCCCACTCACTCGTGTGTTCTCTCTCTCAAAATAAACATTTAAAAAATAAAAAAATGTTGTGAAATACATATAACATAAGATTTACCTTCTTAACCATTTTAAATGTACACTTTAGTTGTGTTAGGTATATTTACATTGTTGCAAAACTGGTCTCTAAAACTCTTTTCATTTTGCAAAACTGAAAATTTTCTTAAAGAAGAATTCCCATTCCACCCTACCTCCAGACCTCTTCTACTTTCTGTCTCTATGAATTTGAGGTACTCTAGGTACCTCATATATAAGTGAAATCATATAAGTATTTGTCTTTTTGTGATTGGCTTATTTCATGTAGCATAATGTCTTTAACTTTCATATATGTGGTGTCAGAATTTCCTTCCTTTCTAAGCCTGAATAATGTTCCAATGCATGAACATTCCACATTTTGTTTATCCATTTATCCATCGATGAACACTTGGTTTGCTTCTACCTTTTGGCTATTGCAGGTAAGGCTACTATGCATATGAGTGTATAAATACCTCTTTGAAACTCTGATTCCAATTCTTTAGGGTATATACCCACCAGTGGGATTGATGGATCATGTGGAATTCCATTTGTCGAGGAACTGACAAACAATTTTCCATAGCTTTTTATAAAGTTTATTTATTTAATTTGAGAGAGAGAATGAGAGAGAGAGAGAGAGACAGAGAGAGAGAGAGATACAGTGTGAGCAGGGGGAGAGAGAGAGAGAGAGGGAGAGAGAGAATCCCAAGCAGGCTCCACACTGTCAGTGCAGAGCCTGATGCAGGACTTGAACTCATGAACTGTGAGATCATGACCTGAGCAGAAACCAAGAGTTGAACACTTAACCTACTGAGCCACCCAGGTGCCCCTCCATAGCTTTTCTTACTCACTTTAAATTAATTTTTACTTTTATCAAAGTAACATATGCACATAAACAAAGTATTTAGCTACCCATTTCTATATCACAAATTTTGGTTAAGTAACTGGTGCTTATGTTATTGTGACTGTTGTAAATATTTTACACTGCTGAGCCCGTATTGGCAAAATATAAAATGATAGGCTTCCATTCTTGTACTATTTTTTTTTCAGATTGACTATACCATTCCAGGGTAATCCATGAAATTTAAAGTCAATAATTAAGTAATGAGGCCCCTTCCAAGTTTCTTTTTATTATTTCTGGAATTGTTAATATCTCATGTTTTATTGGCTTTGTCTCTGTGCCTGTTGTTATATTTCCTAAGCGCTTTAACAGAGCTGATGAATGCCACTCACTAGCTTTTTCCAAATGCTCAAGCACACAGCTCATCCTATCAGCTCCACTGGTTTCTTGATTGCCCTACCTTCTTTTCACTGATTGAGGGCATTTAATATGGATTTTAAAAAGTTTCTCTTTTCCTTTCTTTGCAGTTTATCCCTTTCCTCCAAGTGCTTCTTTCCTACTTGTTTTTATGATCTCTCTCTTTCATACTGAAGTCTTTCTTCCAATTTGTAATGATCCTTTGCTGTCTGTTCCCATTTAAATTTGAGGCACAGGGGTGCCTGAATGGCTCAGTCGGTTGAGCGCCCAACTCTTGGTTTCCATTTAGGTCATGATCTCATAGTTTTGTAAGTTTGAGCCCCATGTTGGGCTCTGCATTGGCATCTTGGAGCCTGCTTGGGATTCTCTCTCTTCACCCTGCCCCCCCCCGCCCCGCTTTCCTCCCCCACTTCTGCTGTCTCTGTCTCTCTCAAAAAATAAAAAAATAAACTTAAAAAAATAAATTTGAGGCACAAAAGGGCTGATAGAAAATTGTAACTATAAGGTTGGCTTCTCTGTAAGGTGATCAGGTTGTAAGTGAACCTTGCTTTCAAGGAAGCCTTAAGAGATTAGGATCATTAGATCTTATTTTTCTCTGGGTCATTCAGTTTCACCCCAGAAAGATTCCCTGGTCTCCTCACAAGAGATGTGTGCCTGGCTGTTAGCATCCTGGACATAGGACGGAGCCTTTAGTGATCAGGCTTACATTAGTGTCTGTTTTTAGTGTGCTGTCTGGCTCCTGCCCTCTATTCACAGCGCCTCTTAGCCTGGTGATTATAATGCCAATTCAGCTGCCTTGCCAAAGCTTTTAAGTTGATATTTCTCAGTTCTATTATAATTTGCTTTCCTGGTGATATTTGAGGCTCTGTGACTAAGTTAATAGAATTAAAAAAATCAAACACATTGAACATTCTGGAAAGACAGCAAATGCTTTTAAAAATGTTACATGCAGAATGAAAAATTAATCACAGGGAAAGGAGGAAGAGTTTTCTCTAGGCATGGATATTTTTAAGAAATTTATTTTTTATTTTTATTTTTAAAAATTAAAAAATTTTTTGAGAGAGAGAGAGAGAGAGAGAGTGTGCACATGCACACGAGCAGAGGAGGGGCAGAGGGAGAGAGAGAATCTTAAGCAGGCTCCATGTTGTCAGCATAGAACCCGACACAGGCTTTGATCTCATGGCCCTGAGTTTGTGACCTGAGCCGAGATCAGTAGTTGGATGCTTAACGGAGTGAACCACCCAAGCGCCCCAGGACTGTGTTGCTTCTATTCTAAACTATAGTCTTGTGAGGGCCTATTGTAAGAGACTTCTGTGGTCCCTTGGGTCTGGCTGTGAGGCTCATTCAATGGCTTACATCCATTGGGCGAGCAAGCCTTTCTGCTTTGCCATTAAGAGCAAAAATAAGGCCTTTTTCACTAGAGTGTCAGAAATATTTCTGCTCTTCTGAGCGTTAGCACTTCTGACAGGCTTGCTGTCTTTTCTGGGCTTTGTAGCTATCCTGAAGGGTTCTTTTCCCCCCTTTACTTCTCCTGCAAGTTAACTCATTCTTCTTCCTTCCTTTGGAGAAGGATGGCCCAGGCTCTGGGGGTTAGTCCTACTTTAAGGTTTTCCTTTCCCAGCCCACTTCTTAGGCTCTTCAGGGTCAGACCCAGTCTGGGGCAGGGTGGGTGAGAAAAGCTTGCTCCGCTTTTGTGGGACACCCTGATTCTCTGGAGCAGGTTCTGTGGTGTGTGGGCTGCAGGCAGCAGTGGGCCTGTGCTCCCCTGGGCAATCTGTGGGGTGGTCCAAGAGGCTTCCACAAGCACAACCTTTCTTTGAAGTCTGCTGCAGTTTTCTGCAAAAATTCATGCAATTAAAAATTTAAAAATCCCCAAATCCATACTATTTTTGTATTGTTCTAATATTTAAACACTAAATTAATAAAACACGACTTCCCCTCCAATCTTCAAGCACATTTGATACTTGAACTTTATCCTGTGACTGCAGGCCCTTTGTGGCTCTCTTCTGTGAACCCCTGGGAGTTATAAATAAAATAGTTTGAGAAGTAAAGAATTGGAGAGAAAATTGAACTAGACATCAGAGAATGCGGCTCTGGTCCCGGTTCTCCACTTACAGGTGTATCTTGGGGTCAACTGCCTGCTCTTTCTGGACCTTTGTTTCCTCATCTGTAAAATGGGGAGGTTGGAATAGAGGTTCTCCTTATTGCCTCATTAGCATTTTTCTCTCCTGAATTATCCACGCTTTCTCTCACCGCTTCACACAAAGTCATAGCCACACTGCAATCTCTATGGACCTCTTTCTATTTACAATATTCATGTCTAAAAAGTATTAGTCTTCGCTGTGGGAGGGAAATAAATAAAAGTTCTTGGAAAACTCTTTGCATTAGGTAGAGAATACAATAAAGTCATGTTAGTTAATTTTATGCCTATTTGGTTCCAGCTCCAACCTGGCCTTTTCGTTTGAACATACATATGTATTTATATACGAAATGTGTATATGAACATGTGTGCAGTTAGGTTAGTCAAATTATGTTCTTGGCTTAAAGTCTGCTCTAGCCATAATGCTTATAGAAATCACAACAATTAATTACAAAGTAGAATTGTTTTGACTATTACAATTAGAAGAGAAATGTTAAAACCCATGAAGGTGGGAGGTATTTTGAAGATGCATGCATGAACATCTGAAACTCTGCTCTGGGTCTCTTATGGGACAGAAGTTGATACAGTTTTTTGAAAAGATTGTGTTGGGATTTAGGGATTTACTTTCATCCTTGGTATAGAGTTCAGTCATTTTTCAAAGGGACAGAAGTCCTGAGGTAGTCACTCCTTTTATAAGGTATTACTCCGTCTGGCATGGGGATAATCTGCAATTTACTCACAAGGTTTGGATGCCAGGTCCACAGAGAAGGAACTTGGGGGATGTTGTATTTTCAAAATTGGGCCCTACAGTAAAGACTCAGGATCTGGAGAGAAAGATTTTAGTAAAGGTGCCAAGGAAACACTGTAACAATCCACAGAGACAACTGGGCCATTGCTCTCAGGGTGTTTTTATCTGTTACATGAGTAGAACATGTGCTTTCTGAGAACCTGGCTGTTCTGTGCATATCAGGGACAGTCCTGCTCAGGCAAACCTGAAATATCCCACCTCTCCAGCCCCATAGCCTGCCATTTCCCCCAGCGATCCCTAGTCACTAGCCAAGATGAACAATTTGCTATTTTTCAAACAAAACCATTATGTGCTCTTGTGTTCCTTCCTTCTTTGCCAGCTGGTCAAATCCCGCCTCCCCTTAGTGTAAGTTCTAGCATCATCCTCTGCAGGAATTCTTTGCTGGTGGCATCTCTGCCCTAGAGGGAATGAGATGTCCTTCCACTGGGCGCTAACATCCTCTCTCTTTGCTCCTCTTACATGGATTGTGATTTTGGGTTATTGCCTGTTCTTTTGCTAGACTGAGCACTGCAGGCTGGGAGGGACAGATTAGGCCATACTCATGGTTGTATCCCCATACTGGCCCAGACTAAATAAATGTTTGTAAGTGCATGTCATGCCTTCTTAGACCACTTTGTCTTTAGCTTCCCCAGAATCAATCATTTTGCATGGGGTAGTGGTTTGAGTGCATGGGCTATGAAGCCAGTCTACTGGTTGGAATCCTGCATTACTACTTACTAGTTGTATGATTGTTCTCAGCCTCAGTATCCTCATCTGTAAAATGAGAATCATAACAGTACTTACTTCATAGAATTGTTATAAGGATTAAATGAGTTAATATTTGTCAAGTCCTTAGAATAGTGTTTGACATATACTGAAGGTGCATTTTATTGATTTTTATTTTTTAAAAGTTTTTTTTTTTAAGTTTATTTTGTGTGTGTGTGTGTGTGTGTGTGTGTGTGTGTGAGAGAGTGAGTGAGAAGGGGAGGGGCAGAGAGAGAGAGAATCCCAAGGAGGCTCCATACTGTCATCGTGGAGCCTGATGTGGGGCTCAAACTCACAAACCCTGTGATTATGATCTAAGCTGAAACCAAGAGTTGGACGCTTAACTGACTGTGCCATCCAGGTGCCCCTATTTAAAAAAAATTTTTTTTTATTTAAGTGATCTGTACATCTCATGTGGGGCTCAAACTCATGACCCTGAGATCAAGAGTCACATGAGCCAGCCAGATGCTCCTGAAGATGCATTTTAAATAATTAAATAATTTTGAGGAATCTGAGTAAACACAATAGACAGAAGGGTGATACTTGTGGGTTCAGTCCTCAGAGTATATGCAGAATGACCTTTGTTGATGGGCACCATACAAATTTATATCTTATATAAAGATGGTTAGAGATGACTCCAGAATAGATCACTGTAGGAGTGACATCTTTATCAAGTGAAAAATACCACAGGTATTCGGCTCAGGAAAATAATAAAACATAATTTTAATGCCATCTTCACCTACTTTTATAAACTTTATTTTTATTATTTTTTGTTGTTGGTCAGAGGTGTTTTATTGCAGGGTAGGGGCTCCGGTACCCCGCTGAGGCTATATCGCGAGGAACGCCCACTTCTCTGTGAGTTTCACCTTGTATTTGCACTTGAACTTGGCTCTCTCCCAAGGTTCGACCATGTTTCTCCTCTGGAAGCTCTTGAACCGGTCGCGGAGGATGTTGCCTTCAGGCTTTAGGGTCCTTATTATTTTTTTTTTAACTTTACAATGTGCAGTTCTCATTTGATCATATTACTACCCTCTTCAACACTCAGATTGTCTTCTTCTTGCCCCCAGTTTCTCAGCACCGCTTCCAAGCCCCACGTGACTGGACTCCGCCTGCCCTCCACAGCCCCATCGCGTGCCACCGCTCCCCTTATTTTTCCTTTTCCTGAGTGAAGTTCCAGACGTGACCTCCTTTCCATTCCCAAACGTTGCAGGGCTCCTTGCAGACTCTCCTCAGTGCTTTCTCAATTTATCTGCATAAACGTACCTCCTCAGAAGCTTCACCTCTTCTGGGTTAGCTTAGGGTCCTTTGCCATCTGGTCCCTGGCACCTGGACTTCCCTTATCAAATCGTTTGTCACAATCCAGTGCATGTTATTGCTTAATTGTCAGACTTCCCCACTATAGTATAAGCTCCAAGTGGTCAGGGACCAAGTCTGTTTTGCTCACTGTTGTATGCCTATTGTCTTAAACAAAGCCTGGCACTCAGTGGCCACTCCATAGATACTGACTGAATTAGTGTTTAATTTTAGAAATTAGAAGTTTTCAGTCTAACTCAATCTAGATTTCAGGTGTCTTGGTGTCCCCAAGTCCTCCATTTGTTGCAGTGAGATTATCCATTGAGCCTGAATGAAGGGAAGCCTGGGTGGCTCAGCTGGTTAAGCCCTCGACTCTTGATTTCGCCTCAGATCATGATCTCATGCTTCCTGAATTCGAGCCCTGTGTCAGGCTGCACGGACAGTGCAGAGCCTGCTTGGGATTTTCTCTCTCCCTCTTGCTCTCTGCCCCTCCCCCTCTCACGTGTTCACGTTCTCTCTCTCAAAATAAATAAATAAATAAAGTTAAAAGACTGAATGAAATTGGCTTGACTCTCCATCCTATTTATGGTGGGTAATCTCATCTCTGTAGGTCACTGGAGGATGGTTCCATTTATCCCAGCCATCTCTGCAGACTTTTTGCGATTTATCTCCTCTGCCTGCTGGTGTTTTTCTACGCCATAGACACCATTCCATTAGTACTGAAAGTGCCCTCTCTCAAGGCTCTGTGTGTCGTGAGGTGGTTACTTAGCAAGCTGCTTAAAATAAATTATAACACATCTCCTTTTTGAATGGTCCTATGTCATTTCCCACCTCTGAAAATTTTCTTGTGCATCTTTTGAACTTGGGTGGCAGGTCCCTGTGATGATTCTGGGTCCCTCTTTGTCTTCTCCCTTATTCCTAAATTCCTGTTAGTGTCTTATGCCGACCCAACTTAGCTGTTCCATTGTCTGGCTTTTGCTTCTCCAGGTGCTGTCCTTAGGATTTTATTTTCATAAGCAAATATGTCCATAATCACTAAGAGGAGGCAGCATAGGGTCAGCTTAAGAAGGTGGACTTTAGGGCCAAACAACCTAGTTCCAAATTGAGTCTCCACTTTTACTACTGTGTGGCCTTCCCCATGTTACCTAGCTTCTATCTTCCTCAGTTTCCTCAGCTGTAAGATGGTAATTTTTAAAAAATGTTTATTTATTATTGAAAGTGGGGGAGCAGAGAGAGAGAGAGAGAGGGAAGGAAGATCTGAAGTGGACTCTGCTGACAGTAGAGAGCCTGATGATGCAGGACTCACTCGAACTTGCCAGCTGTGAGATCATGACTTGAGCCGAAGTTGGATGCTCAACCGACTGAGCCACCCAGGTGCCCTTGTAAGATGGTCATTGTAATGATGTAAAGTGGTAATTGTAGTAAGTATTAAGCAAGTTAATACCTGTAAAATACTTAGAAAAAAATGCCTGGCACATACTAAACACCTAGTAAATCTTAACTTAAAACCAAATTAAGATGTATGCATAATCAGAACAGCTTTCTTTTTGAGAGAAATCTTTAGAAAGCTGTCTAAGCAACACTGCTTTTTCTTCATTACATGAATTCCAAGTCATCTGTTGATTTTCCAAGATGTCTTTGGACTATTGTCAAGCATATAGGACTGGCTAAGAGTGCCAGCTCAGGATCAGAATGGGCTTAGAACTCAGTTCTACCTGATTTCCTGATGTGATCTTCAGAAATTAATTAAATTGTTAAGACTCGGGGAGCCTGGGTGGCTTAGTCGGTTAAGATCCGACTTTGGCTCAGATCACGATCTCACGGTTTTTTGAGTTTGAGCCCTGCGTTGGACTCTCTGTTGTCAGTGCAAAGCCTGCTTCGGATCCTCTGCCTCCCTCTCTCTCTGCTCCCACCCCCCCACCCCCTGCTCTCTCTCTCTCTCTCTCTCTCTCTCTCAAAAATAAATAAAAACATTAAAAAAATTATTAAGACTCAATTTCCTCATCTATCACATTGGGGCAATACTGTCCCATTGAGTTTGTGTACGGATGTATGTGAAGATTAAGTGAGCTCAAGTATCTAAAGAATTAGCTCAGTGCCCAGTATGTAATAGGTTCTTTAGGACTATGATTATTACTGTTATATTAGTTTCATTGTTACATTTTTAAAAATAATCAAGAGCTACAACATGTGCTTCTGGAAGGCTGAAGAATTAAGTACTACCTCACTTCATCACACCCGTGGTATGAAATATCTTCTCATTTATTTAGAAGAGGGTGTTAGTGTTGATGATTCATGGAGCTCTTACAGAAGGGGCAAGGGAAGAGACATGAAATATATTTTGTGAAAAGAGACAGAATTTTCCCATTTGGCATTCCTACCATTGGTGAACTAGAAACTGTTTGACAGAAAGCTCCTCTTTTCTCAAGGGGCCCATGGCTCTACAAAAGTAGAGCTTTCTCCTCTTCTTTGACTGGTTACTGCATGGATGAATGTAAACTTGCTATCCAGCAGAGAGGCTGATTGAGTGATACCCTAATGGAGCCACTGGCAAAGGATAAACCAAGATAGAAACAAAGCTGCATTCCAAATAATGCTCAGTGCCTTTCTTGATACTTTCCATTATAATTCATTCCCATTAGAGGCACTTTGGACTGTTTTAAAGCTATTACATTGTAATTTCAGAGCTGACTATAAATTTAAAAGAACACACACACACACACACACACACACACACACACACACACAGCTTCTTAGCAATTCAAAGAAAATGGAAAGAAATGTAAGAATTGTCAGCCAGAACCCAAATTTCAAAACCAGTGAGATGTTGAAGTACTGCTCTGCATTTCATTTGAACTCAATAGACAATACATTTCAGGAAAAATTCAAACTTTAAATAATCATTCCTGTGCTGATTGTATAAACACATATATCAAAGAAAGTAGAGAATCAAAGATCCAAAGGAGGAAAGGACCTTTCAAGAATCAAATGATCCTGAATTTAGTTTGAATCTTCAGCTAAGAGGTATAAAAAAATGTGAACAGTTGCTTCCTTGTTCAGGTGGCAGTTAAGTTATATGACAAAGCATTAGAACGGTACAAAGAACAGTGTATCTACTACAAAAAGCAAGTGCCTAATATAATATGTTATTCGGTGGCACTAATTCTTCTATATCTGGGCCAGCCAAGGGAAAAAAAGTCTGAGTCAGTTAAAGGAGGGCTCTTGCCAAGAGTTTCAAGACACAAATTTTTACTAGGTAATAAAGTTTATATGGCTATACCACATGGGCCACTTTGCAGACAATCTGTGGTTCAGGCACATGGCAGAATTAATTTTTTTCTCTTAATAAACATTCCTCACACTTAGACTTGTGGACAGTTTTAACTGAAATAACTTGGGCTTCTAATACTTTCTTACTAAGTCAGTAACTACTTCAGGCAGCTTTGGAGAAGAATGGGGAGTACAAGGAAGAAATTGAACCACATTCTTCATTCTGATGCCAGATGGTATCCCCACCCTGCCCTAAGCTAGAGGAAAATATCATCCTCCTTACCCCTTACCCCCTGGTCCCACCTTGAGGGGCTCCATGATCAACTCTGGACCATTTCTGGGCATAGAGCCAATTTCCCCTGACTTTCACTGTGGTCCCCAATGTAGTGACGAATCTTGTTATAGCAGGAAATAGTGGCTGAAGCTTCAAACCCCAAACCCCTGATTTATAGGTGGAAAGTGCTAGGAAGAACTCTGATGATTATTTAGTTCCCATACTTCATTTTACAGATGAGGAAACAGGCCCAGAGAAGGGCCCTCCCCAAGTCACATGATATGTTAGAGTGGAGCAGAGTCTGTATCTCCCTCACCCTCAGCTTCCTGCCGTTTTGGAGGCACATGGCCTGCTGTTGTATTTGTCTACTTAGGTTCATCCTTTGGTGAAGGGCGGCTACATTGTTTGGCACACCATGGGCTGTGTGCACTCAATATGGCTGTTTGACGTTCTTCTGCTCTTCATAGAGACACTTGGGTTTATTCATCAGTACTTGCTCATATGGATGGCATCGCAACCCCATTCTTGAATGCTATCAACTTTTTGGGATATTAAGTAAGAACAGTTTAATTTTGGGAGGGATTTTGGGCATGTGGAGCATGAAGGGAGTGAGGTCTTCACCTTCTTTCCTACACTCTTCCCCAGTGAGAGTATTTGTGGAATGGGTACAAGCTGGTGCTTCCCAAGTAGGAGCTTGTCTCCCAAAAGGTCTATAGTTCCAGCAGACCAGGCTCTGTGGTAGGTGGGGCTTGAATATTGTCCGTTATCTGTTTCTTAAAATGCCTCAGGTGCATCTATCCCCTGAGAGCCTCATGGTCCCGGTGGCCCTCCTTATATGGACCGACTCTGGAATTCTGCCCCAGACCTCAGCACCTCCTCATATCAGTCACAGCTCAGGGATCTCCGGGACAGTAGGATTAGACAGTGGAGCTCTATTGCTGTAGTTAACAGCTTTTTACTTCTCTTGTTAACCTCTTGAACATGGAGAGGGAGTGAGCCACATGTTTGCAATCCCCTTTTTAGTTCTCTGTTTCTATATTTGGCCTAGTGGCATTTGGATTGGATTAAAATGGTGGTCATTCTTCTAGGTCTTCTAACATTACTGTTCTGCTTACATTCAGCTTCTTGTGATCATCCTCAAAGTTTCCCACCAGAGGCACCCCACTTGGTCTCCCCTTCAGCCTGCTAGGGATCCCTCATCATGCTGAAATTTCTTCACTCAGCTCTTTTCCTTCATTCCATGTCTCACATAAACCATGTTTTACACGAACTCCACTTTAACTTTCTAGTATATGTGGAGGACTTATATGCATGTATGATGCATTCATCTTCATAACAGTCCTATGAGATATTGTATTGTCTTGTATTATCTCCATTCCATAGACGAGGAAAGTGAGGTTTAAGAGATTGAGTCATTGCCAGTAAGTGGCAGATGTGGGATTTAGACCCTAGGCTTTCAACCTATAGTACACTACATAGTACGCTATACCAGTCCCACCCACCTTGAACTGGTTTCGGGATCTTGCATCTTGCTGTGGAAGTTAAGCACTTCAGTGACTGTTAGTACCAAAGCCACCCCAAGAGCAGCCAAGGAACCACAATTACTCCTGAACTTAAATTTTCATATCTTCAAAATCTCGTATTTAATTTGCTCCTTGCTTTTGCATTCCCACTTTTTATAAACACCTTTGGTACTGAACTATACTAGATCTGTTATTGTTCTTTTGGCTCCCCTGATTCCACTGTTTGTTGGGTTTATGGCCCTTCACATGTAAGATGGGATGGGTGGAGAATGAATCCAGCAGAAGTATAGACCTTCATATTCCCCATTACTTTGGCTACCTTCATGTATCACGGGAAAACTCACATATTCAAGTTTTCAAGTTTAAGTGACAATCTAGGGAGAATGGTTTTCTTTAGTTTCTTTTGAAAAATCTTCAAGAATTGCTTTTGTGTAATTTGAGAGCAGGCTTTCTAGCACAGAAGTAGAGAATTTGTTTCATTTGTATCTATTGTTTTGATTTTTAGTGAACCTGGATATCCGATGGATCATCTTTGATTTGACCATCTGTTTTGAAGAGACTTCACATATTGAAGGAGGTAAGTTGATGAGGAATATGATATGATGATGCCATATTCTTCAGCTCCTGTAGCAAGACTTTTGTGTTGCTTTGGGAGTGCAAAGGTATAAGGTGTTTTGAGATACAGAAATATTATAGATTGGGGGGCATTTTACTGGGTTTGGAGATGGCAAAATAGAAAGTTTGGGACTCGGAATCATCTGAGTGCCTGAGTCTTTTAGTAGTTATAATCAGAAAACTTTCTTTCAGTTTGGTTTGAGAGAAGTCAGATAGGTTGAGTAGAAGTTTCCTCTGATGTTGGTTTCTTAATAAAAATTTGGCTTCTTGAGACAATACAATCACCACCAAGCTACTACTTTATCCTAAATGAATAGAACAAGTGTGCAATCAAATAGTACTGACTCTGAAGTCTCCAGATGTACATATGTTCTGATTTCTCTGGTGCATGTTCTGATTATATTTAGCCAAAACTCCCCAGAAGGTGCCTTTCTGTTTTGTGCAAGTTTAATGAGAATACTTGGCTGTACTTGCTGCAGGAAGGCTAAGGGTAGGAATGTATTAATTTACTTCAAAGGGCAATTAGGAGACCTATCACTATTATCACCATGGGCTCTGTCATCTGTCAGTTTATCAAATATGAAAAAATACAATGTGATTGGTACACAGTCCCTAATGGAAAAAATGGAATTCTCCTCAAATTTGTAATATTTTTATCTGTATCGTGAACCTCCAGGGGACCTGCTACTCACAGTTCTGTGAATTCAGTTGGTTTTGGAGGAAGAGTGAATGCAACCAGGAATTTTCACATTACATAGCCAATTATGCAGAAACCTCACTGAATCTAAAATCTAATGGTGGCTGCTTCTGTTTACTCTTTTACCATTGCAGGTACATAATTTTTAGAAATCATAATATATGCTGATACTTTGATTATGGAATTTTCTGGAAAGGAAGATCTATTGCAATAGCAGTGTTAAAAAGAATAATCCTCAAGCCTATATAAATTGTGCAGTGCTGGGCTTGAGTTTGTATCATTTTGAAGAAATACCCGTAGCTCTGTCTAATCGATGGTGACTGCCTCTGTGGGGTTGGACTTCAGTATTCTCAACTTAGCCTGTTAGTGTTTCCTATCCATCTCAGCACCCTCCTTTCCCCATCTGAAGGTGGGGAAGATCTGAGACTAATCACTTATGTTTGTTCACTATATTTTCATTATAGGGCTATCTCAACAGGGTGTTTATATGTTAAGCATTTTCTTTTCTGCTTAGGGGAATCCTCTGTCTCTTAATTTTAACTAAGTTTCTGACAAAGAATTGTGCCTAGGAATTTACTCTCTTCATTAACAGAAGCAATACTATTCTACCACAGTAAACATCAAATTATGTAATTGTTCAACGTCCTTCACAAAATAATACCATCCCACATATTGACTTCCTAATTGTGGTTATACTTATTCCAAATTAAGGGATAGAGACTCTCTTTTGGCAGATTGGTTTGGTAGTGGCTTAATATTCCTTAATAATCATATAGTTCTTAACTTGTATAATCTATAAACCACTACACTATTTTTTTTCTCTCTTTTGTGCGTCTACCCAGTCACTAGACCGACATACCTACCTTCCTTCCTCCCTTCCTTCCTTCCTCTCCATACCAGTAACTGAATACCATATGCAAAGAGCTGTAACTGGTACCCAGTCTATTTCTAACAGAAACTCTAGAATGCTAGAAGAACCTCACATTCTTCTTGGCTTTGAAATCAAAGGGTTAGTTCTGAGTCAATATTATTTATTTTCTATTACTGTTGTAATACATTATCACTAAGTTAGTGGACTAAACAATACCATCTCATTATTTTACAGTGCTGTAGTTCAAAAGTCTAACATGGGTCAAGAATAAGGTCTCACTGGGCCAAGATCAAGGAACTGGTGGGGTAACCTTCCTTTCTGGAGCTTCTAGAGGAGAATATGTTTCTTTGCCTTAACTAGCTTCTAGAGGCTGCCTACATTCCTTGGCTAGTGTTTCTTCCGCCATCTTGAAAGCTAGCAAAGGTGGGTAGAGTTCTCATGCATGTCTCTGACCCTTCTTCTGTCATTGTATCTGTGTCTCTCTCTTACTGCAGCTAGGAAAACATCTCCACCATTAAAACTCATATGATTCAATTGAGCCCATCCAAATAATTTAGTATAATCTCCTCATCTGGCACTTAGTGCCAGTCATTGCCATATAAGGCATATTACAGGTTCTGGGGAATAAGATGTGGATACTTTTGGGGACATTATTCTGCCTATCACAGTAGGGTATGGAGAGATAATTCAAGCCATATAATCTTTTCAGGTGTATGTTAAATAAAGAAAAATGCTACTTATGAAAGCAGTCTCATTATTTAATAAGTAAAAGATAAAGCTACATTGTTTGCTAATTTATGAAAAGGCATGTTAACAGAGCTATTCGATGTAGTATTTGTCTCCTAGAGAGCAAAATGCTTTTCCCATAACTACACGAGATACATACTGAAAGTCTGAAATATTAGTAACAAAATATTCAGTAAATGGAGAATAAAACAAGATCCCCAAGCATACAAAATTCCAGGAAAATCCAGACAAATGTTCTGTACTGTATTTTACTTTTTAAAAGAGAAGATAAGCTTCCCAGGCAGCTTCACTGAATACAGAGCATTTCTCATGAACAAAGACAAGTTTCCATTTTTTCAGCATACATACATATACTTTCCCTTTTTCTAAATAATTTACTTTCTGGGTGAGTCTTGGTCAAAATAGAAGATACTAGAATGCTTCATTATCTTGCAACAAGCTGAATGAGAAAACTTTTTATTATGGTTTCCTAAGGTGGTCCGCAAGAAAAATCTCTAAAACAGCACCCTGTTTTCTGAGAAGTTAGAGGGTTTCCAGCGTGGAGATGGTAATGACGGAATGCTGATGAAGGGCTGTTGTGAGCATGAGCTAGGACAGGTGATACAGCCGCAGTGTGGTGAACACGACTGTGTGTTGAGTCTAATGCAGAGGCATTTCTTCCTTTTGTTTCAGATGTAAGTTTGGAACAAGCCCTTGTGTCTTCCCGGTTGTAGGTAGGGATAGGCGTGGGGGAAGGGGAAACAAAAGAGAAAATTGGAGGATGCGAGTGGGCAAGGAGGAAGGGAAAAGCGAATGGATTCTTGCAGAGACACCTGGTATGTGGCCAGTTAGGATGGGAGAGAAAAAGTCCAAATTTGGATTTCAGTGATAACAGTTAATGATAGTAATCATGATCCGTGATGGAGTGACAAGCACTGTGTTAACCATGTCACTTGTCTGGATCACTGAATTCTCCACATTCAGTGAAGTAGGTGTTATTAGGATCCCCATTTTATAGATGAGGAAGTTAGAGAGAGAGAGAGAGAGAGGGGACGTTAAGCAAATAAGCAAATTGCCAGAGGTCACACAGCTATTAGAACCAGGATTTTAAATCCCATTCCATTTATCTATTGTCCCTTGTCATTCCCGGAATGACTTGGACTGGGGAAAGTCAACACTTCAGCTGTCAATGTCTGTTTCCTGGCTGGTCCCCCAGAGTTGTCCCGAGAGCTGGTGTTCTGAAGTTTCCCTGATGTGACCACTTTAGGGAATTGCTGTCTCCACAGTGGACTGTTGGTGTGTGTCAGTGTTGGGTGTGAACAAAGCACAAGTCTGAGAGTGGGGAGCTGGAGGTGAGCCTCAGCCTATCTGCTTCACCTAAGAGACTGGGCCACCACCACCTGGTTTCCGCTGTGCAGGTTCTGGGGCATTGCTGGGAAGTCAGGGCCTTCAGGGGCTAAGTGGGTATGGAGCTGTGCTTCCTTCATGCCAGGTTCCCAGACTGACTCTGCATCCCATTAAATGCAAAGGGTCCCAGAGAGTCAGAGGCTTATTCCTTCTCTGCTGTGGGATGACTTACTTGGTGTTGGTTGGACTATTTTCCCTGCCGTGGTAGGGAGTGTCAAGTTCAGTGCTTAAAATGATGTCATCCCTGCTCATGCAGAGATAGCATCCTATGTGTTAAAAATATGTGCAGAGTGGGGGGTGCCTGGGTGGCTTGGTCGGTTGAGCGTCTGACTTTGCTGGTGGGGTAACCTCCTTTCTCAGGCTCAGGTCATGATCTCGTGGTTCATGAGCTTGAGCCCTGCGTCAGGCTCTGTGCTGACAGCTCTGGAGCCTGAAGCCTGGAGCCTGCATCAGATTCTGTGTTTCCTTCTCTCTCTGCCCCTCCCCTGCTTGTACTCTCTCTCTCTCAAAAATAAACATTAAAAAATATCAAAAAAATATGTCCAGAGTGGATGTGTACACATTTATTAAGCTTTTTGTCCCTCTAAGATAAGAAGGAACTATGGAATCCGATGACCTTGCTGGGTTCTGAGTTTTTTTTTTTATTTATTTATCTATTCTGAGTTTATTGTTTATTTTTATTGAATTGTTTAAAATTTTTTTTTTGAAATTTCTGTAGAATTAACACACAATGCTATATTAGTTTCAAGCGTACAATATAGTGATTCAACAATTCTATACATTACTCAGTGCTCATCATAAGTGTACTCTTTTTTTCTTAAGTTTATTTATTTATTTTGAGAGAGACAGTGCAAGCGGGGGAGGGGCAGAGAGAGGGAGACAGAGGATCCCAAGCAGGCTCCATAATGTCAGTGCAGAACCTGACATGGGGCTTGAACTCACCATGAGATCATGACCTGAGCCAAAATCGGGAGTCCTTTGCTTAGCTGAGTGAGCCACCCAGGCGCCCCAATAAGTGTACTCATTTAAAACATTTTTTTAAATGTTTATTTATTTATTTTTGAGAGAGAGGGAGAGTACAAGTGGGGGATGGGCAGAGAGAGAGACGGAGACACAGAATCTGAAGCAGTCTCCAGGCTCTGAGCTGTCATCACAGAGCCCGATGTGGGGCTCAAACCCACGAACCATGAGATCATGACCTGAGCCGAAGTGGGATGCTCAACTGACTGAGCCACCCAGGTGCCCCTAATAAGTGTACTCTTAATCCATTTCACCCATCCCCCATCCACCTCCTGTCTGGTAACCATCAGTTTGTTTGTTACAGTTAAAAGTCTGGGGTTTTTTGTTTGTCTCTGTTTTTCTTTCTTTCTTTGCCTTGTTTCTTAAATTCCAGAGTCTGTTTATTAAGCCATCAAATGTTTATTCATTTATTCAGTGTATACTCTATAGTAAGTACCATTTTTGATCCTTTGAGAGACAGCATGACTGGCACATAGTAGGCCTCAGAGGGATGTGAGATGAATCCACAACGAGAACTAAAAGACCTGGCTTCCACTTTTGCAAATTCCAAATCCCAGTTGGAAGAAACTATACATATATGAAAGAAAAGAGGAAAATTGGATATTTAAGTGGCGCAAATATCAGTAGGGACAGAGCATTCCAGAATAACAGCCTTCAGCAAGAACTTGGTGAATGTTGGATAAATCGGCAGGAACCCTTGGAAGGAAATGTAGGAATAAATTGAAAGCAAGTAGGAGGAGGGGGCCCGTCTGGGCAGAGTTTCCAGGAAGATGTAGGCCTGGGCACAAATATGATGCATCACAGGAAGAACAGAAGGAACTCTGTGGAAGACCTGTGTGGCAGTTCCGAAGCTGGTGGAGAGCTGATGAGAGGGAGCCAGCACAAGGCAAACTTGGGAAGGTAGGAGATGCAGTGGGACGAAGAAGAGGGTTGGCTCACTGATGGCCCGGGTCACCGGGCTTGCTCTTCATCTGAATGGTCTTGGAAAGGTATGGGTACATGAAGACACTGAACACACACTTGTTGACAGAACTGAAAACAAATTCAAAAGTAATACATGAAACAAATCAGAAGAGGTTTTAAATCTGTAGTTCTTATTTGAAAATATAACTCGGACATTGTTCCCAAGCATTAGAGGTAGCCTTTTATGGGACTAGGATTGCTGGGAGAGGTATAACATAAGAACTCATTCTAAACTCATTCTCAAAAGGTGACACTCCTCTAAAGGGCCCTGCAATCTCTTTTTTGGTGGGGGTAAGGGAGGTAAGGTGGCAGTAGGAAAATAATTAGCTTTGGGATTCCAGTGTTTTCTGGCCCTACCATGGGCCTGTGTGGAGGCCTCTTGTGTGGCTTTTGTGAACAAGGAACCACATGTGTGGCCTCATGGAACAAGGGGGCAAACAGGCTGTCAGAACCTGCACAAGTCCTGGGCAGAAGCCTCCACATCTCCTCTGGTGCAGACAAGCTTTTGTTCTCCCAAGAGCACTGGGCCCTGCGTTTACTTCGTCTGGCATACCCCTAAGCCCAGTTATTACAGACGCCCTGCAAGGATGCCACTCTAAAGACCTGTGTGGGGCCCATTAGCGCCTCAGCAGCGGCTCCCAGTGTGCCCGGGAACAGCAAGACATCATTTCAGTGTATCCACAGCGTGAGAGCCATTTTAATCTTGACTTTGCCTCCTCACGCTTCATTGTATTTAGAGCTGGGTGTGTTTCTGCCATTATTTGGCGATTTTCTTGCGAGGAAGCCATTTTATGAAAAATGCCTGATTATTGCTGCCAGAAAAATAATATCCGACAATTTGCTTTAAATGATACAGTCTTAAAAGTTAGTGTTATTCATACAAATGCAAATAATTTCAACAATTACTCTGCATTTAATCACCACAAAATTGGGTCCTCCCCATGTCCCTTCTCTCACTCAGTGTGCGATAATGGAGGGTTTTAGTGAAGTAAACACTGAACAGTCTTAGAGGGAAGGTATTTACCTTTTTCCAGCATGTCTTGTAAGAAGCCTGATCCATTTCAGGAGAAACTTGTTGACTATTAGAGTGACCCTGGACAAATATTTATGCTGTTAGGTCTCAACAGCTAACCAATGGACATCACACATTCCTTCTAAGTGGCGAGGCTGAGGCTGTCAAACCTTGGGATGTGATGAATGCTGAAGCAGATGAGTTAAGCATAGAGGTGGGCTGCAGAAGGTGGTTCCTGGCATCGAGAGCTGAATCTTCCCTTTTAATTTATATATATACATATATGTATAAATGTATATACATTTATACACACATGTATATATGTATATACATACATGTATATATGTATATATACATACATGTATAAATGTATATACATATATATATGTATGTATATATATACATATATATATGTATTTTAAATGTTTATTTATTTTGAGAGAGAGAGAGTGAGAGAGAGAGAAAGCACATCCACATGTGTGTGCATGTGAGTGGGGGAGGGACAGAGAGAGACAATCCCAAGCAGGCTCCATGCTGCCAGTGCAGAGCCTGACTGGGGCTTGATCTCACAAACCATGAGATCATGACCTGTCTGGAAATCAAGAGTCAGATGCTTCAACCCATGCACCCTCTGAATCCTCCCTTTTTAAAGATGAAAAGTTTGACTATCACTGAAAACCTTCCAATGGGGGCAGGCCTCAGAGAGCTCAGGAGTGGGTCACGTATTGTTCACTCAGAGGCTGTTTGGTGCCTCTGAGAGAGATCCTGTGCTCACTGGTGTGTGTGACATAATGGTTCTCAACAGCTCTCTGAAGGGCTAAATGCATATTTCTGATCTGCTGATAACCAAGAGCGTAAATCCAAACCTTCCCAGCTACTCAGCTCAGAATCTCAGGGCTGAGCACAAAGATCTGGGCAATGTCTTCCTACCTCAGCCAGTAGTAGGTGGAAACTCTGCCAGAAGCCTAGAAAGATCTTGTCCTCATACAACTTCAAAGAAGAACTTTCAAAACCCCTTTATAAAGCAAGGGTGAATACCCATTATAGGGGATTGCTGTTTCACCTGCATTATGCTGGCGAAATGGTGTCTTTGCTGACCGAAATGCAGCTAGGTGTTTGTTACTATAGAATTTCTGAATTACTGAAATGAGGGTCTTAGATTTCCTCTTTCAGAGAGGAGATGCTGTTCACAGTCATCACCGAGTACCTAGTAAGGCCAGGCATCGCGACTGGCACTTTCCATAGGTAAGTGTTTCCAGGTATGGGCCATGTATGTGGTTGTCTTGAGTGGTGGGGACTGTTTCTGGCTCTTATCTTCTGGTGTAAGGGCAGAGTGTCTTTGGATGGGATTGTAACACTCAGGAATCACTATGGATCTGGCCAAATGGGGCTCTGGGTTCCCGTGTGCACATTATCTTCTGTGCGATGGGTATAAAGACGGTTCCTTTGTCAGCAAACCATTTAGTTTGCTAGCAGCCTTTCCTTTGCTTTCAGCAGAGTTTTGTTGTCTTTATTTAATTGTTTTAAAGTGTGGTCTGGTCTCTCTCTGCCCCTCTCCTGCTCATGCTGTCTCTCTCTGTTTCTCAAAAATAAATAAATGTAGAAAAAAATTAAAAAAAAAAAGGGGGCGCCTGGGTGGCTCAGTCGGTTAAGCGGTCGACTTCGGCTCAGGTCATGATCTCGCAGTCTGTGGGTTCGAGCCCCACGTCGGGCTCTGTGCTGACAGCTCGGAGCCTGGAGCCTGCTTCTGATTCTGTGTCTCCGTCTCTCTCTGCCCCTCTCCTGCTCATGATGTCTCTCTCTGTTTCTCAAAAATAAATAAATGTAGAAAAAAGTTTTTTTTTTAAAAAAAAGTGTGGTCTGAAGACCACTTGCATTTGGATCACCTCCTTATCAAATGTGCACCTATTATTCAGGAGTTCTGGGAGCAGGCCCAGGGACTTGCAACAAATACTCAGGTAGCTTTTATGGACACTAAAATTTGAGAACCAGTAGCTTAAAGATTTTTTGGCCCAAGGTGTGTGTCCTTGCATGGCCTGGCCCCAGCCTATCCTTCTGGCCTTCTCTCTAAGACTCAGAACTTCTCATGGTCTCCTCTCTTCTCATGCTCTTGCTCCTGACCTTCCTTCCACTTGGCACACCCTTTCTCCTTTCTCTACTGACCACTTCTTATTGATCCTGTGAGACCGTGCTCAAATGTCAGTGTCCTCGTGACGTCTTCCCTGAGTCTGGTGGGAGGGGTTTCTCATCCCATCCTGCCTTCTACGTGGCACTCTCAGTCTGTGGGCACTTCTGGGAAGTTCCTGGATTTTGGCACAGTGGACATCACCCTCAAAGCCCCTTATGGTGGGAGCTATGGGCTCTACTTGCATGAGTATGCTGGATATGTTAGTAAACTGCCAATATAATTACTACTTTTCTCAAAGAAAACATAATTGGTCTATTAGTTTTGTGCCTGTTCCACCTGGAAATTCTGAAAGCAAAAATTTTCTGAGAGAAAGGAGGACATGATGAGAACTGAGTTGTTCAGAGGATCTGGGGACCAGAGGAGTTCCACAGCAGGCTGGCATTTATAGAACCCTTTCCCTCCCTCTAGGCCTCCCTCCCTTCCTTCCATTTGCCACAAACAGTAATAATAACTGCTCTTGGGTAGAGGGGGCGCCGAAAAGAAGCATTAAATGAGTGCTAATTGAACAAATTAGAACTACAAGGATAACATATAATTGCAAACACAAAACCTTAGCACAGAATTGGAGAGCAAAAAGGAGGGCCATGGTCTTAAGTTCTCGATAAGAAGGGGGCTGGTGCACGTGTCCTTTGTCTCACTGCACCTTAAGAATGATGGTTTGTGACTTATGAGAGATCTATTGCATCTGCGAGTGTCCAAAATCAACTCCATGTGTCAATTTCATTACTGGCTTAATCTAGAATAAGGCTCTGCAGAAGGGTCCAAGGATGCACCTCAAGGAATCTTTGTATCTTCAGATTATTTACGAAATTTGGTATGAGCTTACATTTTCCTGAGGAAATGTCTGCTATTGTCATCAATGTGACAAGGACCTCTACACCTGAGAAGTTAGAAGCCTGGGTCAAGAACACCCCATCGGTGGAGCACCGTTCGTTGGCAGCCATGAGGAAAAAGGGCTTCAGAGCAGGTTTTAGGGTTTCAAGTCTCTCTTTGACCATTTTTTCACTCTGAGCCTTAGTTCTTTCAACTGTAAAATGGGTTGGTAACTTCACCTACTTCACAGCATGGTTGTGAGGAATGAATGGATTAATGCCTGTGATGCAGCAAGCATTCAATGTTAGTGGTGTTCATGTCACAGCTGTTGTTTTTATTGTTTTATTGTTATTATCCAGTGACCTTTGAGTCCCTTACTCCTCTTGTAAATCTCTACTTCCTTTTACCCCTCCAGGTTATTATTACCTTAGCGTTTGGTCCATGAGCTCAGGGACAGTAACTCCTGACTCTTGCAGCGAAATATCCATGATATTCTTGTATTAACAAGATTTTTTATTTTTTTAAATTATTATTATATTTTATGTTTATCTATTTTTGAGAGAGAGAGAGAGAGAGAGAGAGAGAGAGAGAGAGAGAGAGACAGCACACCGGGGCAGGGGGAGGGGCAGAGAGAGAGGGAGACAGAAATGAAAGCTGTCAGAAGTCTCAGCCCAGAGCCCGATGGGGGGCTCGAACTCACAAACCCTGAGATCATGACCTGAGCCGAAGTCGGACGCTTAACTGACTGAGCCACCCAGGTGCCCCACAAGATTCTTTTTTTTTTTTTTATTTATATATGAAATTTATTGTCAAATTGGTTTCCATACAACACCCAGTGCTCATCCCAAAAGGTGCCCTCCTCAATACCCATCACCCACCCTCTCCTCCCTCCCACCCCCCATCAACCCTCAGTTTGCTCTCAGTTCTCAACAGTCTCTTATGCTTTGGCTCTCTCCCACTCTAACCTCTTTTTTTTTTTTTTCCTTCCCCTCCCCCATGGGTTCCTGTTAAGTTTCTCAGGAACCACATAAGAGTGAAACCATATGGTATCTGTCTTTCTCTGTATGGCTTATTTCACTTAGCATCACACTCTCCAGTTCCATCCACGTTGTTACAAAAGGCCATATTTCATTTTTTCTCATTGCCACGTAGTATTCCATAGTGTATATAAACCACAATTTCTTTATCCATTCATCAGTTGATGGACATTTAGGCTCTTTCCATAATTTGGCTATTGTTGAGAGTGCTGCTATGAACATTGGGGTACAAGTGCCCCTATGCATTAGTACTCCTGTGTCCCTTGGATAAATTCCTAGCAGTGCTATTGCTGGGTCATAGGGTTGGTCTATTTTTAGTTTTCTGAGGAACCTCCACACTGCTTTCCAGAGTGGCTGCACCAATTTGCATTCCCACCAACAGTGCAAGAGGGTTCCCGTTTCTCCACATCCTCTCCAGCATCTATAGTCTCCTGATTTGTTCATTTTGGCCACTCTGACTGGCGTGAGGTGATACCTGAGTGTGGTTTTGATTTGTATTTCCCTGATAAGGAGCGACGCTGAACATCTTTTCATGTGCCTGTTGGCCATCTGGATGTCTTCTTTAGAGAAGTGTCTATTCATGTTTTCTGCCCATTTCTTCACTGGGTTATTTGCTTTTTGGGTGTGGAGTTTGGTGAGCTCTTTATAGATTTTGGATACTAGCCCTTTGTCCGATATGTCATTTGCAAATATCTTTTCCCATTCCGTTGGTTGCCTTTTAGTTTTGTTGGTTGTTTCCTTTGCTGTGCAGAAGCTTTTTATCTTCATAAGGTCCCAGGAATTCACTTTTGCTTTTAATTCCCTTGCCTTTGGGGATGTGTCGAGTAAGAGATTGCTACGGCTGAGGTCAGAGAGGTCTTTTCCTGCTTTCTCCTCTAAGGTTTTGATGGTTTCCTGTCTCACATTCAGGTCCTTGATCCATTTTGAGTTTATTTTTGTGAATGGTGTGAGAAAGTGGTCTAGTTTCAACCTTCTGCATGTTGCTGTCCAGTTCTCCCAGCACCATTTGTTAAAGAGACTGTCTTTTTTCCATTGGATGTTCTTTCCTGCTTTGTCAAAGATGAGTTGGCCATACGTTTGTGGGTCTAGTTCTGGGGTTTCTATTCTATTCCATTGGTCTATGTGTCTGTTTTTGTGCCACACAAGATTCTTTAGTAGACGGTAATATTCAGATCTATTCCTACTTTCTTACTGCTAATCAATGATGCCCTGAATTGTTCAGGGATGTGCTCAGCATAAATAATGTTTTGCATAATTTTGCATTTTCTGCATAATTCTATTTTGCTGCATAACAATGTGTCCGTTCATTTTTCCCCTTGCTGTGCCCTGGAAAGAAAGAAAGTCATTTTGAAATGGCTGGCAATCTCACAAGTGTTTGCTCGTTAACATTACATCTTTGAAACATTCCCCAGAGGTATGCTAATAGGCAACAAGCAAAACAACAATAAAGAAAATCAAGGGAGGAAAAAATATACACTACTGCAGAACAGATTTGTAGCTTTTAGTGCTTACCAGTCACTCTGCTGCTCAGCCTCGAGCTGCTAATTGTATGTAATTATGAAGTGCCGAACTATGAATGGCCCTGACTGGAAGCTGGGAACACAGAATGAGGCTATATTCAAATGACGCATTGATCTGTGAAGAGTGATATGCTGTTTACAATCTCAGTGAGTTGTTTCCCCCATAGTTTTATGATTCTTCAGATAATATTTCTGGTTGCGGAGAAAACTGAAGAAAAATGGTGCGGACGAGAGCATCTTCTGCATCAGGAGTTTAGGGAATTGAATAAAAATAAGATCTGTTTTCATTAGCTTGTACCTCAGGACACAGGATTTTCATTTTGATAATTTGGACCTAAATCTTACCACGAATATTATGCAAACACTCTTTAAAGCAAAGGAGGATGCTTGGGATTTGCAAGGGGAGCCAGCAAAGAACCAACAGCTCTAAGTGAGAGAGGCTGTGGGGTCTCAGAGGAAGACAGGGCATTTTGAATTGTCCTTTAAACCTGTCTGAGATGGTTTTGTAATATGGAAGTTTTAAAAATGGCCATGGTGGTATTCCTTGAACTGTAGGTAAACTGAGTACAATTTAGGATAAGCTAAGATTCGGGAAAAATGATAATTGCTCTCCTTTTCATGTAGCTGTTGCTTATTGTATTCTGTAAGCCCTGAAACAGTGTTCTTTAGACTGAGTACACTAGAGAACATTTCCAATCATAAAATAACTAACTATAGGGACTGTAGTCTCTAGGAGACTCTGTGCTTTTATGTTTTTAACAAGGATTGAGATACTGGATTCTAGAGGAAGAAGTTCAAGCTCTACCCCTTACTAACCGCGTAACTTTGCAGCCTTGATCAGCCTGCAGTTGCCTCGGTCTATAAAAGGGATATA
Source organism: Puma concolor (assembly GCF_028749965.1). Lineage (NCBI taxonomy): Eukaryota > Metazoa > Chordata > Mammalia > Carnivora > Felidae > Puma > Puma concolor. Next base: position 51,205,103 of record NC_141672.1, read on the forward strand.
TTAGCACTGTTTTCTTCCCATCTCACTGAAATAAATGTTCAGAGGATCAAATAAGATGTTTCTGTGAAAGTGGTTTATAAACTATGGTGTTCCATAATTATTAGCTGTTGCTGTAGACCGATCTCTCCTCCTTCTCCTCAGTTGCACAAATTCTCATCCCGCTGACGTAACAACCGCCATTCTTTTTTGTTGATGCCAGAAATTGTGTTAGACGCTGACTATATACAGTCTAAGTCAATTCCTGAAATGATTCTCTGAGGCGGGTACCTTAATTTTCCCCCTACAAATGAGGAGATCGAGGTGCAATAAATTAAGACACTTATTAAGGCCACACAGCTAGAAATGGGGGCAGGGGTGGGGGCAAAGTCTCTATATTTACCTATGTTGATCAGTTAACAAATTACTGGGAGATCCATGTTTAACAGAAATAATAACACTTTAGTAGGTATTTACTATAGTTCTGACAAAGAATTTCTATTTTTGGTTTAATTATTCTTTGTGAGACCGATTACAAACCATGAGCTCTGGCAAACAAGACATAATTGAGCATTGTGATTCTTAGATAATCACTCAAGAAGCTTGTGAAATAGGCAGATTCCAAGGTTCAGTCGTCTGAGATTCTATTTAGGGGGTGTGAGGAAGGGCCTTGGGGTCTCCTTTTTGAATGGAATCTCCCAGGGTTCTCTCAGAGTATTGGGGTGTCTGGGGGCCACAGTAAAGAAACATTGAGAGTCTGGATGTTTGAGTGTCTTGGGAGCAGAATTTGTTCATTTGTGCAATGCTTTTTACTGTTTCCATATAGTTATTTCACTTAAAGAACAGATGATGAGCCTTCTTGAGACATAAGAATATAAGTATAAGCTGATTCATGTGTGGCTCATGCCGAAAGTCATTAAAAAAAAAATCAAACCTGTGCAATTTTTTTTATTGGCCTTGTAGGAAAGTGATAATTGCTATAAGAAAAAAGTCAAGTAATAAAAAATGAGGAATTATTTGAATTTTTAAGCCTCAAAGATACAGCAAGAAAATTTCCAGTAGCTTTAAGAATCGTTAACTACGTTGTGTCATAATGAGCATTATTAGGGGGAGATTTTTGAAAGTTTTCCTTTTATGAGTAAGGGACATAAACAGATACTTCACAAAAGAAATACATATGGAAGTGTCTTCAGCTCCAATAATAATCAAAGAAATATAACTTAAAGCAACAATTTGTTACTTTTTAACCTAACAAATTGACAAATATTTTTCAAAATGACAAGAGTGTAGGCACTATTTTAAATATTCTACTTATACTGACTGATTTAATAAGCACAATGACCTTATTAGGTACATTATTGTTATCCCCATTTTACAGATGAGGAAACTGAGGCACAGAGATGACATAGGGGCTCTTTGTTCTGACTATGGGAGTAAAAATTGGCATTATCTTTTTATTAGGTAATTTGACACTTTGTCCAAGAGCCTTGAGACACTCACCTACTTTGACCTTATAATTCCAATTCTAGGAATTTATTCTTTGGAAACAATTAGAGATTCACACAAAAATGTATGCATAAGAATTTCTGGTGGTTTTATATTTAATAGAAAAAATGGAAACAATCCAATGATCTAACAAGAGAGGAATTACTAAGTAACTGATGCCTTGCTTATCCTTATGATGGAACATTAACAGCCATTAAAAATTATGGTTTTCAAAATTACTTGAAGGCATGGGAAAATGTTCATAGTAGACTGTTAAGTTAAAAAAAAAAAAGGACTCAAAACCACACGCACAAAACTATGCCAACATAACAAAATGTTAATATAAAACAAATGCCTGGTGGTTACTCTAAGACCTTTGTAGGCCATAAGCACCTTTAAAAATTATATAAAAGAGCCATAAAACCATCATTGTTATTACATAATGGCATTTCATTAATTGCTACTCAGTCTTTTCAGGTTAAGGAAACCTGGCATCTTTGGAGGGGCTGGACCTGCTAATGAGTTATTTTGAACTTCTTTCCTCACCTCTGCTCTTCTGCTGGCCCTGGGTGGGGATGGAGTGTCCATTTTGTCTAGATGACCTGGAGGGGAGGGGCCAGAGGCACAGGGCCTAGGCGCTGCCTTCCTGAAGTTGTGGGGGAAGGCTTGTGCTTGCTTATCTCGGGAGGCTTTGGAGTCAGCTTGCTGAAGAGATGTGGGTAAAAGGCAGACTCACAAGGTCCTGGGTTTATGCCTCTCATGACTCCCACCTCCCACTTGAGCTTTGTGGTCCCAGAATTGTGGAATTGTTAGGGCGCCTGGGTGGCTCAGTCAGTTGAACTTCCGACTTTGGCTCAGGTCATGATCTCATGGTTCGTAAGTTTGAGCCTGACATGGGGCTTGCTACTGTCAGTGAAGAGCTCACTTCCATCAGCATGGAGCCCACTTTTGTCAGTGTGGAGCCTGCTTGGAATCCTCAGTCCCCCTCTCTCTCTGCCCCTTCCCCGCTGGAGCTCTCTCTCTCAAAAATAAATAAACATTAAAAAAAAAGGAATTATGGGATTGGTAGAGCTGACTCTGCTCAAAGTATAAGAGAAAAAACTGAGCCCAAGCTCATAGCTAGGAGGACCTAGGGCTGGACTCAGCTTCTTGACTCCTAGATCAGGATACTTCGTGTAATACCAAATGGCATCCCTCATTCTAAGATGGGAGGAAGGAACTCAGTGTCTCTGCTGGGAAAGCACTACTGTCTACCTGGGGAAGCTGTCTCAGAAGGTTCTGTGCCTAATGTAGTATTAGTAGATGGGACCTTTGGGAGGCGATTAGTTCATGAGTGTGGAGCCTTCATGAGCGGGATTAGTGTACTTGAAAAAGAGACCCCATAGAGATCCCTCCACCTTCCACCATGAGAGGACAAAGTGAGAAGCGGGCAGTCTGCAACCTGGAGAATGGCTTTCATGTTTCTTTGAATGTATGTCTCTTCTCTGCTAAAATAGGCTTTATAATACTTGTAATACATTATAGTGTTCCTGGGTTTGCTAAATAAAACAACAACCACTTGTGTGTAGTGCTTGCTATGTGCTAGGCACTGTTTTAAGCGCTTTACTTATATTAACTAATTTAATCATCACAATGACTTTATTAGGTACATATTATTATTATCATCCCCATTTTGCAGATGAGGAAACCGAGGCATGCTGTAGTTCATTGTTCAGGGTTATATCTCTGGAGAATGGTAGTACATGGATTGGAATCCAGGCATTATGGCTCCGATATATATTTATGACACTTTGCTGCCTCAAATCAAATCAAATCAAATCAAATGAAATCAAATCCTTAATGTGAAGTATCTAGTACCTGCATTCTCAATGGGGGTGATGTCTCCCCACATTGGGATAAAGGGGGTAAAAACTGGTTCTGGGTGGGAGAAAAAACTTTTATTCTTTTTTTGTATAGGTATTTAGAAAGACATTCATACAGTACATAAAGAGATATAGAATATATTTGTAGTAATAAAAATTAATGAGGGAAGGGAATGATTAGAAAAGAAATGTCTAAAAAGGCTCCTTGCAGGGTAATAATGTAACAAAGGTTGAGAAACATTGATCCAGTGTGATGCTAGGCTCACGGTAGACTTTTTGTAAATCCTCCTTCCTTTTCCGGTATCCTTTGGTTTGAGAGGAGGAAAGAGTCCGAGTTGATGTGTTCCCCCTCCTGGTGAAGAGTTTTAGTCAGAGTTTAACACAAAGGAGCCAGGAGGTAGAGAGCTAATCTAGCCACTTGACTTACGTTGGAAGAGGAAGCAGTGTAGGAGCCAAGGATCTACTGCTCCTCAGATACTGTTTTGAATGCACATTAAGCTTAGTTATTAAGCGGAATCTTTAAAAAAATTATGCAAGATTTCAATGTCACAATCAGTCTGCTATTCAAGAATAGATGAATATTCAAACTTAACAAATACATGGGATAAATAATTTCTGCAATAAGCATAACATATCTCTCGGGTCCCAGGAATAAATGCAAAACAAGCACTGCTCTATAGAGTGTGGAAAAAACCAACCCAGACAAGTTCCTGTGTATGTTTGCAAAAGAAATTATTTTATTTACATATAATGTCTATTTATTTATGTATAAAATCTTATCTTTAAAATAAAAAAAATTAATGCAAAAAATAGCACAATTAAGTACCTCCCACCTTCCTTCTCTGTTTTGGGTAATAAAATTTTAATTATTTTACTCTTTAGGGAGAGTTATTTATTTTAGTTTTGCTTGTCTGGCCACATTAATCCCCTAAATGTTCCATATGATCTGGATAAAATTTATGAATATACTTCCTGTTATGATTTAGAAACCTTATAGAGCATATAGCAACCTTCTTCAAGGATGTTTGAAAATTAAATAAGACCTGCAGAGATGCTCTTTGTCGAAGTGGGTCTTATAGGACTATCTACTTCCCCTTTCTTTCGGTTCTGTTAATGTGCCTCTTGAGTCAAGCATCTCACAAGGTACCTGTGGAATCTCACGATGGCTATTAGGGAGCTGAAAACAGTTATTTGCCAATAAAAAGCTTTCTTAGTCAACTTTGTCAAAGAGAGCCTGGGCCCCTTTTCAGAGCAAGTGAGCCTCAATTCAGGGTCAAAGAGAGACAGACCCTCTCTACCCCCTGTCCCCTGAGGGGCTGAGAGCTAGGAGAAACTCCAAAACTGGTTCTCACTGCAAAGTGAAATCTTAGTGAATGCTCCCATAGATGGTGTAATTCCCTCCTCTCCCATGTCTAGATAGATACGTGGCAAAGTTATGAAGTAGAAAAATATTGTTTTTGGCTTCCCAGATTCACCCTCCCCCCTGACCATCCCACGTTGCCCACCCAAGGCTTGATCTCCCTGCTGCAACAGCCTCAGAGACCATGCCCTCTTTCTCTTCCCAGGGGTTATGATTGCTGCAGTGGGAGAGGGGAGAAAGGAGAGAATAGGGGCTGCCCTCGTGGAAACTTTCTTGTTCTAGATTACATTCTCTAGAGGCTCTGGGTGGGAATCCCAAAACATATGCCGAACAAAAAACGCCTAAGGATTGAGGAAGATTGCTTGGCCCAGTGGGTCCTCATGGATTTTGTGTGGAATCAGAAGGAAGTCATGGCTCTTTGTGAACTGGTGAGGGGTGCTAAAAACATTATCTGATGTTTATGGCAGCTGGTTCTAGCACCGCAGGAGTTATTGCTGGTTTTTATCAACTCCAGCCTCCTTTTATTTGGGAACCAGGGCACGAGCCTCTCAAATCTCTAGAAAACACAATGGATGGAGGGCCCCTGCTGCTGTGCTCTGAAACCCATCCCATGTTTCTTTCTTTCTTTTTTAAAAAATTTTAATTTCAAGTTTATTTTATTTTATCTGTTTTTTGGATTTATGGAGATATAATTGATATGTAACATTGTGTAAACTTAAGGTGTACAGCATGGTGATTTGACATAAGTACAGATTGCAAAATGATTACCAAACTAAGGTTAGTTAACACTTCTGTCACCTTTGTATTTATATAATGACCTTATAATTATCTTTTTTTATGGTGAGAAAATTTTTCTTTTTATTATTATTATTTTTATCCTCAAGTTAGTTAATATACAGTGTAATCTTGGCTTCAAGAGTGGAATCCAGTGATTCATCACTTACATATAACACCCAATTCTTATCCCAACAAGTTGAGCAACTTACAAGTACATGATAGAGTCTTGTTAACTATATCCTGCCAAGGCCGTGCTTTACCTCAGCTGCTCCCAACCAGTGACTGTTTCTGGGCATCTCTGTGGCAGGGGCTGCCCTAGGGCCTCGGTGAACTCCGAACTGCATTACATCCTAAGTTGCTTCCATTAGATCTTTCCTTCCCTCACTCGGACTCACACTGGCATGGTTCTCTGATGACTCCCAAAGTCTCTTCTGGCTCCCTCCCCATTTTCTCTCGTAGGATTTTCCTCTGAGTAATTTAGTGCATGTTCATCCTGTTTTGGCTTCTGTTTCCTAGAAGATGTACCTCATGATGTGCACTCCGCCGTTTTCCACCTTCTGCCTTTTCTCCACTCCCCTTTCCATCCGCTTCCTGAAAACTCACTCTCAGGAGAGATGTTCTGATATCAGCTATTCTATTTTGAGTTACTTCGTCTAGTCACTCGGAGTAAAAGTCTTTGTCCTTGATAAAGAAACTTGACTCTCCAAAGTCTTTTGGGTGCTGGGGAGATTAGGTCCTGCAGGTGGCGCTCTAACGGCTTGTAAGTAAGGCTGACCCTGGAGGTGATGCCTCCTGAAGGGCTGGTTTTAAGAACTTGCTCCTTGCAAAGTGCGGGAAAGAGAGAATGTTATTCTCTGTACTGAACCCCCCATGTGCTTTAGAACCAGAATTGAGGGAATTTTCTCATTTCCATCCAGGTGTTTAGACTCACCTGGCATAGTTCTGGCTATAGGTTTTCCATGCCCAGAGCTTTCCTCTAATTGTGATCTGCCTCAACCTAGACCCTGTGCGACTCCTGGGTGTTGTTCAGCAAAGTCGTGTGATTGCATCTGTAGATGATTATAGGGGAATGCAAAGCAGGAAAGTAGGATATGTGCCCTAGTTCTCAGATGGGTGCTTGTTCTTTACCAGAAGGCTAACTGAGAGACAGCTTCTACTGGCCCTGCAATCATGCACTTAAGATAAAAATAATAATAGCTAACATCTCTTGAGCATAGGCTATAAGCCTGGTATTGTTTAGTGCTTTACCCATACAGCCTCATTTTAAATCTCCTCATAACCTGGAGAGATGGGGGCTAGTCTATTATCCCATTTTATAGCTGAAAACCTGTAGCTTATAGAGAATGAGTAATTTGTTGAGGGTCACAAACCTAAGAAATGGCTAAACCAGAATTCAGAGCCAGGATGACTAATGGTTGAACTTTACTGCTTCTACTTCTTGCCAAAAACATTAAGCATTGCTGTGTGTCACTTTCTGCATGGCGTTTGCTAATGTTAAACAAGAGCAGCTGAAGATTTTTTTATCTCTTTGTATCTATTTCCTTCCCCTTCCTTCCTTCCTTCCTTCCTTCCTTCCTTCCTTCCTTCCTTCCCTCTTTCCTCCTTCCCTCCCTCCCTCCCTCCCTCCCTTCCTCCCTCCCTTCCTTCTTTCCTTCCTATTTCCTTTTTTTTTTTTTTCAAAGTCTGAAATGCACTGAAATGCAGTTTCCCAGCACAGCAACATCAAGGGGGCTGCTTCCCCTCAGGAGCTGGTACCTAGGCTGGAGCCCAAGTGCTAGGGTCCTTGACCTGTGGCTGCTCTGACTGGTGATCTGGAGAGAGGTGCTGGCTGGGTGTGCAATGGCCCAGTCTCTGGGAGAGGAAGGACACTGGCCCATGGAGTCTCTCAGAGAATGAGTACAGAAGAAGAAAAGAACATTTGTTGAGAGACAGGCAGACATTTCTCAGGCCCTCTTAAAAGTGAAACAGCCATGAAGGGTAAATCAGATGAAAGGACTGTTCTATTCACTGCTTGAGAGTTAGTTCCTGAGATGAGCTCTTCTAAATAGTTGCCTGATCGTCTGTGTCATCCACAGGCACTGTCATTCTGTTGGCATTGGTGTTCCTTCCCCATTCGTGAGACTAGGGTGTTGATCTGTATTGTTAATGACAAGCCAGGGAGACATAACATTCAGAATGAGCAGGCATCAGGAATATTTATGTGTGTCCTGTTAGCTAAAACTCAGTTTTGTGCTGCCAATAAAATCGGGTGACAGCTTTCTTCCAAGAATTTGTTTTCTTCGCCTGTTATTTGAAAATGTTGAGGTGTCTCAGCTGCACTTGGAAGGCAACAAATAGGACAAAACATAAATATGGCATGGTGTCAGATTCTGAAGACACCCATGATAGCAGCATGACTTGTTTTAAAATGACAAACAAAATCCTTTCTAGAGTAAAGAAAAGAGTGGGTGGGGAAAACCTGTTTCTCTAAATGAGATCAGAAAGTAGACTCCTGTTTGAAAACTTTCCCCCCAAATCCAGGAATGCCTTTGAAGAAAAAAACATGACCTCCTCAGAAAGGGTGCTATCCACACTTATATGGGTCACATGTATATGTCTTGCACAAGGTAGGCACTGAATAAAGTTTTATTGATAATGGTGACTGTATTAGTTTTCTATTCTGTAACAAATTACCTAGAACCTGGTGGTTTAAAACAATAAACATTTATTATCTCACATAGTTTCTGTGGTTCAGGAATCCAGGAGGGGATTTGCTAGGGGATTCTGGCTCAGGGTCTCTCCTGAGGTAATAGTCAGGGTGTTGGACAGGGCCACAGTCCTCTGAAGGTGTGAATGGAACTGGAGGGTCTACTTCTAAGGTGGCTTACTCATATGCCTGGCAAATTTGTGCAGGTTGTTGGAAGGAGACTTCAGTTTCTTGTCATGTGGACCTCTCTACAGGGCTGGGTGAGCCTCCTCACAACATGGCAGCTGGCTTCCCCACAGTGAGTGTTGCAAGAGAGACCGCAAGGTGGAAGCTGCAAGATATTTCGTGATTGACCCTAGGAGGTCACACTCGATCATTTCTCCCATATTTTGTTGGTTAAAAAAAGAGAGAGAGATTAAACCTCACCAAAGGGAGGAATATAAAAGAATTTGCAGACATATTTGAAAACAACTCCAGCGGCTTTTAAGATTTGTTCAAAACAGGTTCCTTAATATAAATCCCTCACAAGAGCAACTGTCTTCATCTGAGGATAAAATGTCTCTGACATCAGTCCAGAAAGGCTGTCACTGTCATAGAACAAGTTGATAAGAATGATAATGGACAGTAAATTATCTTTTCATGGAAACAGATGAGAAGAGAAACCAACGTTTTAATGTTAAGTGTAGGAAGGATTCACTCTTCAAATTTTTGATGGTGATGAATTTTATTTGCAGTTGAGTAGAACACACAAGTTTGAGGTGTTTCATTCATAAAGAATGTTTGGGTATGGGGTTTTTAGACCTCTTTATTATACTCGCTGCCTTAAAATCAGGATTCCAGGGGAGTCTGGGTGGCTCAGTTGGTTGAGCTTCCAACTCTTGATTTTGGCTCAGGTCCAGATCCCAGGATCTTGGGATCAAGCCCCAAGTTGGGCTCCATGCTGAGTGTGGAGACTACTTGGGATTCTCTCTCTTCCTCTCTCTCTCTTTCTTTCCTGCCCCTCTCACCCACTCATGCTCTCTCTTTCTCTCTCTCTAAAAAAAAAAAATCAGGATCCTAATTTAAATCCTCTTTCCCCCTTGACTTATCTCACAACTACTTTTTCTTTTATTTTTAAATGCCTCTGCTTTTACTATTGGGAGGCCTATCAATTCCCCAGAATTGATGCGGGGATACAAATGTGATTAGAAATAGGACATGAGGTTGGATGAAAGAAACACCCTACTTTGTTTCCTCAGTGATTGGGATCTTTTATTTTAAAACCTATTTTTTTTTCTCCCACCAAAATGTCATATCTGATTTTGATCAAAGGCTAATTCTGAACTTTGGGAACATGAGAACTTTGCTTCAATGACTTAGGACTCCATTTTCTCAGCTCCACAGAGAGCTCTGATAACACTTAGGGCACTTTAGCATGCTAGGTAAAAATAATTAGCACATTTTAAAACCAAGCAAAAGATGGTAATTATTATAGAGAGTATTTTATGGGTGGTGAATTAGTCATGGTGATAGATTTCTGGACAAGAGAGTATCTTGATGGTACAGTGAGAGTAAATGAATCAGTGTGTATGACAGAATCTTGTAAATGTAAAGGGCTATTACGTACCACTCCAAGATACCTTAAAAAAGATTTTCCGACAAAATAGCTTTCATTGACATAACTTGATCAAAATTTAACTCTTCTCCAAAAAATGGGAGAGGATGATGCTGATCCTTCATCTAACCTGAATCTCATTTTGGGCCTGTTTTCATTGAGGGACACCGGAACTTGGTGGTGCCAGGATAATGCTTATCCAGCTGTGTGACTCATCTTTATTTGAGCTTTAGGGCTGGAAACTGGTAATGGCCGTTCACTTAATCCCAGTTGGTAGTAATATCCTCTTCATATTGGTGTTTCTAATGATCTGTGGAGTGTTCATGCCCAGGCCTATCAGTGACTCCCCCAGGGTGGAGAAGATACTCTTTTGACGTTGGCTGTGGTTTCCTGTTGTCTCCATCAGTCAGTCTTCAGTGACGCTGCATGTGCACGATCATAGTGACAAGTCAGAGTTTCTAACATCTCAGGAAAGTGTCTTAAGGAGCCTGAGTGCAAACTTCATCATGGAAAAATCCTATGCTAATAAGAATTTTCTAATGGGATTTTCTCTGCTGTATGTTACCAGGGCATCTGAGTAATTCTTATATACGTCACACATGCCCTTAGATTTATTACCCTCAGGCATTTTCCCCTGGCACTTCTAGGACTGACCCATGGAATAGAATGAATGACGATATTGCTGTGGATACTGATGAACTAAATTCAAGGTCGGCATTAGACTTTAATAGATACCCCTGCTGCATAATTAGACTAATCAAGACAGAGATTTAGGGGACTTAGCTAGAACTTGAAAGAACAGCTGTTCAATGATAAAACAAAATTTTCACAGTTTTTTGACGTAATCTGTGGTTTACTTTTTTTTTTTAAAGCAAAGCACCTGTGAACCAGAGTGGAGGGAGAATTTCGGTTTTTATATTTATGATAATGCTTTTCACTCTGATCTGCAGCCCGAGCTGAAGTCTTTTTCTTCTTGCCATCTTCTGCCTCCCTCTCTCTTAATCTCTGCTCAGTGCTTGTTGATTTGCATGTATGAATAGTAACACCTACTGATGGGCAGGGCTCAGGAGACGCAATTTGGTTGCCAGCTTCTCCTACTGCTGAGCCCTGTCAGCATCTTGCATTGATTTGGAGTGTAATCAATGTTTCTTGGTACTGCTGCGCCTGCTCCTCCCCAGCTCTGGCTTTCCTCCTCCAGCATCCTTCTCTGGCATTGGCCTTCCAGTGTGCTGCTTGGAAAAGCTCGATTTCACCCTACGTGGCTACCAGAGGGATCAGTTGGAGGGCTGTTAATAAGTTCTAGAGAGAAATAGCTCACACTGTCTTTTTTAATCGAATAATTTCTTGCCTGTTTTGTCACTCATCATAGCCTTTGTTTGCTCCAGCTAGGAATTACGGGCCTCTGTAACAGTACCCTTTGAACATCAGCTTGGTATTAGGAGAGCAATGATATGAGCTTCTAATCAAAATTCACTGCATGAAGTTCTGTCTTTTCAATAGGGGACATTTAAAAAACCCAGGAGAGGGGGAAAGCAATAAACATTACCACAATGGGAAAGTCCATGATAATGGTGAAGGAGTCTACTGGAGGAATATTTATTTTCTTTGAGAAAGCAGCCCATTTTTCCAATGCAAGCCCCCTCCCTGCCGTAGCCTTTAATGACTGAAGACACTGCCATTCTATATTAACTTTCAAAGGGGAAATGCATTTCAGCAGTTCCCAGTGACTGATCACAAAGCTAGTGGCAGCATCTTCCTCCCTGAAAATCTGCCTCCCAGACGTCTCTTCCTCTGACATTTCCTTTCCAGCCCTCCTGCAGCCAGCCAGAATCGCATAATGGGATGATTTGTCAGGAGATTCTATGTAGTCTCAGGGCAAACTTCCTATGAACTTAAAATCCTTTTCCACCTTTGGACACAGGGGAGTGTGGGTTGGGTGGTGAAAGCCCTGTGTGAGATCTGGGGAAAGGGCACGAATATCATTTCTTCCCATTACCACGGCTTTTCATGTTTTACTCGCTTATTTTGCTTCTCACATAATGTTTTCAAAATAGCTCTAGGAGCATTGTTTGAAGTTGCAACAGCCACAGGATAATTCACATAAAGTACTTTTTTTTCCTTCCCAGATGTTCAAGCCTGTGTTTGTGTATTTTTAAACCTGTCCATAGTTATTTCAGATGAATGGCTGTGTCTATTTAGCCCCCCTCCTGCCTGCCTTTGGCTGGGTCTGTGTATATGAGAACCTCTTTAAAGATATAAAAGTGTCCTGTGAGTGTTGTCAGCTGTGAAAGCTTTTGTGCAGGCTTCAGTTCCTTTGTTGTATGAACACCACAAGCTTAATATTCCTATAAAATAGGTCTAGGACTTAAAAAAGGCTAGTTTGTCAATCTATTGATTGCCCCAGGCTAAGTAAGCTAATTCCTCAGCACTACCACTGAATGTATTGAACAGGCTGATCCTTCTAGGTCAAATAATTCACATCGCTAAAATAATATTAAGGTTTGTTGCGGCATAAGCCAAATAGCTGAGAAAATCCATCATTATCACCTGATGCCTCTGCCTTTTAATTTATATCATTATAGAAAGATGGAGGAAGGAGAAAAGAAAAGTACGGGGAAATGTATTCAAAATGATCTACAGTGTTCTTAATAAAAATGCCCTTCCTTTATGAGCACCTGAATGGGCATATAAATATAACCAGCAGTGGGAATTTTAATCAAAGCTTTACAGCTTTTTCTTTTTCAAGACTTTGCCTTCATGACCAAGTTAACTTCCAGCTCCGGAGAGTTTCTGGCTTCCTTATTCATCTTGGGAGGACCCTTGCTCGATTTTCGTGTTGGTCTTTTACCAGTTTAAGTTGGATTCCTTTTGTACTCTTCCCCAAACTATTTTTTTCTTATAAAAATGGCCATTGTGAAAATTTCTTAAAACTTTTGAGAATTACTCAGAAAATGAAAGCAACAGATTGGAGATTATCTTATGGATAGAAGTTCAGGGGCAATCCCCATATATGATACTGGTGGGGTGTCTGTGAGCCTTGAACTGCAGACGGACAGAGCAGATTTTTCCCAGCTTTATTGGCTGTGCTGGGTCATCCTCAGATTTTGTCCTTTCTTTAAACAATTCAGAATTCAACCAGATGGCATCTCTATGGCATTCACAGCTTCAGTCAATAAAAAGAGCTGGGAGATGTGAATTTGAAAATGGGACACAGTGTCAGAGGATCCAAGTGTGTTATTTCTTCTTTGAATAACTCTGACTGGCCATGAGTAAACAGAAGGAAACAAACATGAAACTTTCAGGGTAAAGAAAATGTCTGGGCAAATTTGGACATTTACATAATCACTGAGCCCAATACTAGGCACTTTATAAAGGTGTCCAAGAAATAGTTATGAAAGGAATACATGTAGGAAGGAATGAAAAAATATACACATTGAAAGGAAGGAGAAAAATAAGAGAAAGGCAATAGGGACATGGAAGATAGAGGCAAGTTGTTGGGGGTTGATTTTCTCATGAGTTGTTTTCTCATTGTTCCTTCTTAACATGATGGGATCTCTGCTTGAGACATTGAGCTGTGTTTATCCCTGGATCTTTTTGTTCCTTCTGGGCAGGTAATTGGCTCACACTGCCGTTACTCAAGGACCCAGCCTGCTCTGACTTCAGAACCTGCCTAGCATAAGATGTCACAACAGCAAACACACCTTTAAATAGGTTATAACAGTATTACACTTTAAAAAAGAATGAAATAAATCCTGTAAGCAAGCAGGAACTTTTTCCCATTCTGATAGGTGGAATGATTGAAATGTGTAGGCATCTGCATTTAGACTTTCCTTCTAGCTTAGTGGTTCTCAAAATTAAATCTCAAAATAAGAATTCTGACCCCAGAATTGAATATAATAAATCATAAACACTACTTTGTGGGTGATGTTAATGATAATTTTATTTAGATATAATTTATATATAATTTTTTTACATATTAGTTATATATAATTTACATAATTATTTGCATATATTATACATATGTTTTTTAAAGGTAATTTTATTTATTTTATTTTGCCATAGTTACTGGTTTTAGAACCTAAGTCTCTAACTAAGTGCAACTCCACTGTAGGTTCTCACAGGCTCCAGGAGACAATTTGTATGAAGGGTGGGAGAGTGTTCTGGGGACAGCACATCTGTTGTCCGTGCGGAAGGGGCAATACTGAATACAGCACACTGTTCTTCACACAGCTCATTGTTGCGGGGCTTAGCCCTATAGCACTTAAGGGAACAAAATGAGGGGAAATGAAGGGTCCTTGAAGGATCCACGAAGGGTCCTTTCCCCTTGGAATCTGTGTGAACCGGAATGGATGATAAGACCAAGGCTTGGCACGCATCATCTCACCTCTGCAAGTGGACAGGAAGCAGATGAAGGTGTCATGATTGGGTGGTATTGGAAGCTTTGGTGGTATGCGTTGTAATACGAGATTACAACATCATGGGGATCCGTGAGAGGGCATGAGGAATTTGGTAACTGTTACGTTATAGGACGGTGTATCTTTGAGGGGACTTCTGAGGTTAGAGGCAATTTACCAAAGTGGTTAAGGGTTCTGATTCCAGTGACCAACATATTGGGTTTATATCCTAGCTTTGCCATTTAATAATTCTGAATTCTTGGGCAATATACTGATCCAAGTCTCAGCTTCCTGTATGTAGAGTAGATCATAATTTTATCAGCATTGTAAGGTGGTGGAGATAATATACTTAGAGCACCTGCACATATGGTAGTTATTACTATTATTTCTCTTGTTTGGGACACCTTTCATAAGAAGACACAAGATTTTGAAGTGTTCATCTATCCACCCATAATTTATTGTGTATGTACCACGAGTTGAGCACTAGACCTGGCTCTGAGGATATAAGAAGGCAGTGAGCCGGAAAGTAGGTATGGCTGAAGAAAAGCTATTTCATAGAAGATGTGGTATCAGAATACTTGGATTGGATTGGATTGTGACTGTGATTTGGAATAAAAAATTGGCACTATAAAATTGGACCTTAGTGTTCAAGTGAATATTACACTTGAGCAAGATTCAGCGACATTAAACCTTCTGTCATAAAGACAGAGGTAATGGCTCTTTGTGAGCAGAGTAGTAGAAATGCTTCAATTGTTAAGTATTTATATAACCCTTTATATTTGCAATGTATGCACTTTATCATTTCCCAGAAGTTAATGTCTAGAAATATTTCCTAGTGGGAAGAGAATGTTCCCAGTAGGTTCTGGGCCATGCCTAGTGGTTCCTGAGTTTTTGGCCAATATTAAAGGACACTCAAGAAGTCTGTATTAAATAAAGGAGGCAAAGGGCTTTAATATAAAGTAAGGAGAGGTGACAATCTCCCCTTGCTTTTTGAGTTATTTTCCTACAGCCCCAAATCTGAGGGTGTCATGGAGAGTAACACAGTCCTTTGAAGATGCATTCAAATCCTCTTGACACATTGGACCAGAAACTTGTTCTTAGAGCAGGCATGGCTCAGCTCCATTCCTCCTCTTTTCCATGTGATAACTCTTTCAGGGCTTTCTGTGTTGTGGGGCATAGGGCATGGGGCCATGAAGTGGCCTATAGGACTCATAATATGCATGAACAGAGATCAGGGATTAGGACTCATGATACTATGCAGGTATGCAGAGGTTAAACATAATGAAACTGCTTATTTTTTTTTTAAATGTTTACTTATTTTTGAGAGACAGAGAGAGACAGAGTGTGAGTGGGGGAGGGGCAGAGAGAGAGAGAGAGAGAAAGACACAGACTCTGAGGAGGCTCCAGGCTCTGAGCTGTCAGCGCAAAGCCTGACACGGGGCTTGAACTCACAAGCCGTGAGATCATGACCTGAGCTGAAGTCGGACGCTTAATCGACTGAGCCACCCAAGATGCCCCAAAACTGCTTATTTTTTCATGTGAAATTTCTATTTAATGAAAACCACTATTGTATTTTCAACTAAGAATAGAGTTAATTATATTAGTCCTCCAGTTGAATCGTAATTTCTCCCCAGGAGTATGGTTTTGCTGTCTGGGTGTTACTTCTCTCCACTTCTCTACATACACAAATAGTAATTAATATTGTGGGGCCTCTACTTTCCAGCTCAGAGAGCTCAGATGTGCCCAGTTTAGCCCTCTTGGCCAGGTAAGAGTGTGGTAGTGCCTCTAGATTTCTAAATCTAGAATAAACAAAATAAATCACACACAGATGATTCCCAGGTATGTTTTTCAGTGCTACATGATGTGACCTCCTGTAATGCAATGAGACTTTAAACAAATGTGCCAAAGTATATACATCCAAATAAGGGTCATGTCCTTCTGATCCTCACCTTGGAAGGTCACACAGTTACTTCAATAAAGCAGCCACTGCTTGAAACATTTCTGAAACTTCTTTTAGGGAGTCCTTTTGAATGTTGACAAATCTTTATTCTTTAAAGGTGGATTTGGTCTTTGGAAATATCTACAAGTCACTTAGAATCGAGCCTGATAAATAAGATGCGTCATGAAATTGGATGGTTCTAATTTTTTATCTAAATAAATGTGATTATAAAGCTTTGCATGAACTTAATTCCCCTGTGTAATTTATACACTGCTCTGAAGGCAGTTCTAGGAATATTTTGGGCGATGGAAGCATGACTGAATATATATGTCCTTTGAGGTGATTACTTTGAAGGATGTCATCAGGAAGTCCACAGAATTTTATTTCTTGATACTCACACTTTGCATATTACACATTTACACATGTACAGACTGAGTTGGTGGGCATGTTAAATCATCTTTAAACATTTTTGTGGTTTAAAAAAGTGATCTTTTCAAGAGCAATGTGTTGTCTCAACAGCTATTTAAGCAGATTCCTTGCAAAATGTCCCATCTATCAAGATGTCCTGGATTGCTATGTATTAAATTCCCTTTTGACTCCTTTGTTCACATTACTTGTAACTTTTTCATTATGTAAATACAGAAAAATGATCTTGTACATGCTTGCTGCTCTCTGCCCATTTCATATTTATGAGATAGAGAAAAAGTTAGAAAGGAAGTGCTGAATGAGTGAACATTAATAGACTCACATATCAACCTATGTAAAAAATATATTTTTATGAAAATTGAAGTTACATGCTTTGAAGCACAGTACATTGGGGATAATGAAGCTTAAAGCAAAGTTTGAGTTCAGAAATATATGAAATAAGAACACAATAATCCATGGTAGTACAGAAGTCAGAGGTGTAGTATGTTGAAGCCCAGGGGAGTTGAGTTCTTTCCTTCAGGTAAAAATTTCATGCTGTAACACATCCAGATGGTACTATGATTGCCATGCGGTGGTGTGCTTTGCCAGCAGCAGAGCCTATTGCTGAATTCTCAGGAATTCTGTGAGCCAGTTGATATCATGTAGGTGACCTGAAGTTGGCCATGGCAGGAGTTTACGCCACAGTTATTGGCAAATGCTACAAGAGTGACTTTTCCCTCTCTGAGAGTTGGTTGTGAAACATTACTACAACAATCCTAGTTGTATGTATGCTTCAGTTTTACTAGTCTTCACCCTCCATTTGGAGGAATTTTAGTTAATTATAATGCCATTAGCATGTGCATAATCCTCAGCACTTTCTACTTTTGTACGAAGGACCCTTGGAAACCAGGGTTTCTTACGTCAACAGGAAAGCAAACTGGTTACTGTGTTCTTTGGCATTGTAAGAGAGGGCTATTGTGAACAAGTCCCTGAGATTTTCTAGAATTCTTAGGTTCAGCAAAGATAAGATGCCGCTTGCTTTCTTCAGCTCAAGGAAGTTGTGAGGATTTATAAGGATAAAAGATTGAAAATTGGCTATAAAGTAATGATGCTCATTTGCATAAATCAGACACCAAGAAGCCCCATGACTTGATCTTTATCCCTCGCTTGTAGCATGACTATGACGCAATACGAATTGTTAAATCCATAGACCAGAGCTTTGACTGCTGACTGAACGTTGTCTCCTTCGACCATATCCCTTTGGGAGGCAGTGCACGTGTTTGAGTGATGGTACTGTTGCCCAGAATATGTTTTGATCTTCTTTTGGAGCCAACTTCAGAATCACTTTACAGACCAAACAAGGGAAGTCATTTAATTATTTTAGAGTCACAACTCCTCTTGTACTCAGAACGGTGTTACCTGACAAGATGATGCTTTTATTTATCAGGGTAGGCCTCAAATGACTTGGGTGCAGTTTTGAGAAGTTAAACCTGTTAAAAGATACAAATTTACCATCACTAGAGATAGCTAAAAAGGGGGAAGAGGTAGAAAAGAGGGACCAGATACTCTCATGTATTGTTTAAGAGGGTATAAATATACACACCTCTTTGGAGGGCAATTTGGAAATGCTTATCAAGTATAAATGAACTTGACTTCTGACCCACAATTACACTTCTTGGAATTTATTCGACAGACACACTCCTAAAAGCACAGAAAGAATCTTGTACAGAACATTTACTGCAACAGGAAAAGATTAGAGGAAACAAATATCCAACAATAGGAGACAGGTTAAGTAATTATAGAGCATTCATAAACTGGAACACTGTTCCATCATTAGTGAGAATGAGGCAGAGCTGTATGTATTGATAATGAACAATCTCTAAGATATTAAGTGTAAAAAGTAGGTACAGAAGAGTGTGCTTCAATCTTTGTTAAAAAAGGATATGCATATGTATTAATTTATAAGCTTGTAAGCATTCTGTATCTACATGTCTGTATTATCTCATCTTTAGAAGAATTTGAAGAAACAAGGTAGAGTACTGATTCTAGGGAAGGGAACTAGGAAACCAAGAGAAAGGTTGAGAAGTAAATAATTTTTCATTGTGTAATCTTTGAATTTTGAAACACACATTTTCATAAAACAACAAAAACAGAATAAGTGTCAGGCTAAAGGTGATTCTCAATTTCTACAAATTTTAAACGGTGGCAGTACTACTGTTTAAACAAATAAATTATAAGTGTGCTGTGAACAGAGATTTGCCACTTGCAGGGGCCTAAGATGCTGGAATCTAAATATACTGACATGTTTGTTAAAGAAATGTTTCGTTACTGGGGCGTGTTGGTGGCTCAGTCAAGTAAGCTTACAACTCTTGGTTTCTGCTCAGGTGGTGATCTCAGTTTGTGAATTTGAGCCCTATGTTGGGCTCTGCACTGACAGTGTGGAGACTGTTTGGGGTTCTCTCTCTGCCTTTGCCCCTCCCCCACTCATGCTTGCTTTCTCTCTCTCTCTCTCAGAATAAATAAATAAAACTTTAAAAAAAGTTTAAAAAAAACTTTAAAAAAAAAAAAACCCAGACACATAGACCAGTGGAATAGAATAGAAACCCCAGAATTAGACCCACAAAAGTATGGCCAACTAATCTTTGACAAAGCAGGAAAGAACATCCAATGGAAAAAAGACAGTCTCTTTAACAAATGGTGCTAGGAGAACTGGACAGCAACATGCAGAATTCGACCACTTTCTTACACCATTCACAAAAATAAACTCAAAATGGATAAAGGACCTGAATGCGAGACAGGAAACCATCAAAACCCTACAGGAGAAAGAAGGAAAAAAACCTCTCTGACCTCAGCCACAGCAATTTCTTACTTGACACATCCCCAAAGACAAGGGAATTAAAAGCAAAGATGAACTATTGGGACCTCATGAAGATGAAAAGCTTCTGCACTGCAAAGGAAACAATAAACAAAACTAAAAGGCAACCAACGGAATGGGAAAAGATATTTGCAAATGACATATTGGACAAAGGGCTAGTATCCAAAATCTATAAAGAACTCACCAAACTCCACACCCAAAAAACAAATAATCCAGTGAAGAAATGGGCAGGAGACATGAATAGACACTTCCTTAAAGAAGACATCCAGATGGCCAACAGGCACATGAAAAGATGCTCAATGTCACTCCTCATCAGGGAACTACAGGTCAAAACCGCACTCAGATACCACCTCATGCCAGTCAGAGTGGCTAAAATGAATAAATCAGGAGACTATAGATGCTGGCGAGGATGTGGAGAAAAGGGAACCCTCTTGCACTGTTGGTGGGAATGCAAACTGGTGCAGCCACTCTGGAAAACAGTGTGGAGGTTCCTCAAAAAATTACAAGTAGGTCTACCCTATGACCCAACAATAGCACTGGTAGGAATTTACCCAAGGGATACAGGAGTGCTGATGCATAGGAGCACTTGTACCCCAATGTTTATAGCAGCACTTTCAACAATAGCCAAATTATGGAAAGAGCCTAAATGTCCATCAACTGATGAATGGATAATGAAATTGTAGTTTATACACACAATGGAATACTACATGGCAAAGAGAAAGAATGAAATATGGCCTTTTGTAGTAACCTGGATGGAACTGGAGAGTGTTATGCTAAGTGAAATAAGTCATACAGAGAAAGACAGATACCATATGTTTTCACTTTTATATGGTTCCTGAGAAACTTAACAGAAGACCGTCGGGGAGGGGAAGGAAAAAAAAAAAAAAAAGGCTAGAGAGGGAAGGAGCCAAAACATAAGAGACTCTTAAAAACTGAGAACAAACTGAGGGTTGATGGGGGGTGGGAGAGAGGGGAGGGTGGGTGATAGGTATTGAGGAGGGCACCTGTTGGGATGAGCACTGGGTGTTATATGGAAACCAATTTGACAATAAATTTCATATTAAAAAAATAAAACCTTGAAATACACTGTGGAATTTAAAAACCTGTAACTGAGCTTGAGAATTTCATATTAAATACACATAAATAAGGAAAAAAAGGAAATGTTTTATTACTTTAATCTCGTTTTCAGATTAATCTCATTCGCAGGGATTCCAGTTGGCAGGAAGGTGCTAAAGAAAAAAACTCATCCTTGGACCTTGATGACTCCTCAAGGGCAGGGACCACACATGTTCATTCACATGGAAGCCTAGAACGGTGTCTGAATCTCAGTCAGAGTTCTTGGCTGCAAGCACTATAAACCAACTCTAGCTAATTTAAGTAGGAAAAGAGCTTATAAAAAGGATGTCAGACAGCTAACAGTATTTTGGGAGAGGCTAGAGAACCAGGCTTAGCAGTAGGTAGCCAGGACAATGCCCCAATCATTCTAGAGTGAAACACCACTACTGATACTGCTGAACTCAAAATGTCTGAGTTGGGACCACTGACACACTCACACTGGACCCTCAGTGAAGCTGAAGGCCCACATCACTTTACTCCCATCCTACTGGTGAGAGACTAGTCACATAATTAACAGAGAACTGTCTTACTTATGCTGAATGGCCATGTACTTAGCTAAAACTTTGATGCTCTGTTACAATAAGAATGGAGGGGAGAATGGGTACTGTGGGACAATGAACAGTCTATCCCACAGAAAAATGACACCATACTGAACTCAAATAAAAGCTGACAAAAAGGTAGGTGAGAGCCATCTTCATTTGGATTTTGAAGTGAAGTCATTAGGCTTGAGTCAGCTTGGATCTATGTTCCTAAGAACTATTTTTTTTTTCTGAAAATATACAAAGCCAATGAAAAATAAGAAAACCATTATTTTTTTTTAAGATTTTGTTTTTAAGTGATCTGTATACCCAACATGGTGCTCAAACTCACAATCTTGGGATCAAGAGTCACACGCTCCACTGATTGAGCCAGGCAGGGATCCCAGAAAACAATTATTATTTATATATTTTCATGTTGATTATTTTCTTGTTGTTTTTGCTAAATTGCTGGGCATGGATCCATGGATAGGCATCTTTGAGTCTGCTGATAGTTGGAGTAAGGGAAGTACTATTATAGTTTTGTCCTATTGAAATGAGTATTTTTAGGTTTGACGATTGATCAGATTCGAGCATGTGAGTTTTCCTTTTTGGAGAGGATTGGAACTCATCAGAGAGAGTGTCCCATTCTGCAAGACTGTTAGTGGGTTGGAGGGGCTCCAATTGTCAAACTTCTTTACCTGAGAAGGTTGCTCTTCTTCATTAACAGGGAACTGCCATCTTCTGGACTCTGATAAACAGCCAGGTGATGTTCTGGCTCATGGGAAACTCCAAGTAGCTGTGTGAACGTGTTTTCTCTTCTAAGTAATTGCATTGTCCCCTTTTCTTTTTCCTTGAACAAAATGATGGCTGGATAATCTCCAGGTTATTCAATAATTTAATAATATTTTTATTGTTTGAGTGTGAGATGTTTTCCATGTGTGAAATCCCATGTAAATTGAGAAATGGGGAGTAGTGAACCCAAGAGGATGCTTGAACCCCAGTAGAGACTCCAGTCTTTCTGATGCTGAACAGTTTATTTGTAGAAGCAGTCTGTGCCTGAAGGATGGGCATGGATATATCAAGGACCAAATAGGAAGGTGTCTTTAGATTAGATAGTCCATCTGTAGAAGAAACTAAAAATAAAGGTTGTAACCTCTCTCAAATTCAGTGGAATGCCTGTTTTGCTGGGTTTCAAGAAGTTCTTAACCATTTATGCAAATCTGAAAGTGGGGGGTCTCAAAAATTCCTATAAGAAAATAACTAGGAAATGAAGCTAACAGTTTTAATATTTTAATGTGCTAGCTCTTTAAGAGACGCTAAGTATTTCCAAGGAGAGCTAAACTGTCAATCATAGTCTTTAGCTTGCAAAAGTATATTGAATAGGCTAAAGAAAATGATCTGTTTGATAATTTCTAGTGGAATCTGAGATTTGAAAGCATTCACGTTTTCTTTCAAATATTCACATCCCAAAAGGTCTTATCTGACTTCTGCTTGTTTTCCTTTTTTTCTATCAATTTTTTTTAAATGTTTGTTTATTTTTGAGAGAGAGAGAGAGACAGAGCATGAGTGAGGAGGGGCAGAAAGAGAGGGAGACACAGAATACGAAGAAGGCTCCAGGCTCTGAGCTGTCAGCACAGAGCCTGACGCAGGGCTCGAACCCACCAGCTGTGAGATCATGACCTGAACTGAAGTCAGACACTTAAGCGACTGAGCCACCCAGGTACCTTTGTTTTTATTTCTTAATTTTTCCCCAAGTACTCAGAAAAATGAGTTTTGAAAAGTTTTCAAATGTTACTGTTCAAAGAACAGTACTAGTCACTTGGTTTTTTCCTTCTTTGCCATTTTGTCTTATCGTCGTTCTCCTCTTTGTTTACTGGGAATGCCATATTTTATGTCTTTTCTCCAAAAAGACTCACTTCTTGCCATTTCTTCTGCTTATTCTCTGAGACTGTGGGTGCTTAAGGAATTTGCTTCTCTACCCTGTCATCCAGTCTCTCCTTCCAGGGATGTCACTATGATGATAATTGTGCTACCAGGTTCAGGTAAATGGATTTTTCTTTGGGGGGAAGGCAATGCAGTTACTTTTTCAATCTCGTCTGTGTATATCTTTGTGTAGGGAACCGTGATTAAAACAATGGAATATGCATTGTAATTGAACCTCTCTCTTGGTAAGAGTGACCTTGTGCCGTACCTACAGTTAACTATAGCAACAATACAAGTGTGTCTGTAAATGACCAGGCTGAAGGTTAATTAATACACAAACAGCTGAAAATGGAGCAGTTTGTCTTTTAGGTAAGCCAAGGCATTTTACGATTCATAGATGGTTCTAAAAATAAAGATGTGCAGTAGATAGATATCAACTGCAAAACCATCCCTTCTCTGTATATCATTTGAAGTTTGGCATCACTGTAGACAAGTTTGTCACCTGTCCATATTCACATGTTCCTTTCTCATTTAAAAAAATTTTGTAATTTTTCTACTACTACCCAACTTACCTAGCCTTAAGATCTCTGAGACACTTTGGATCCTCTATTGTTTTTCCTATAATTCTGGTCACGTGCCAGGTCTTGTCCATCCTTCTGTTTAAAATCTATCTCATCTTGGCAGAGGACCTGTACTCCTTTCTGTTTAAACTCCACACCCCTGGGTCAAGACCCAGTGGGTTATTGCAATTATCTTCTGCTCATCTCCTTTCTTTGGTTCCTATTGCTTCAATCTATCCTGTGCTTGACATTATTAATAAGTTCAGTCCTCCCAGTATATTGTTTTCATCAAATTCTATGATCCAAGCTAAAAAAGAAAACCCAAACCAAAACAGTCTATTGGTTTCCTCAGAGGAAAAGTTCCAAACTTCTTGACCTAGTTTTTAAGTTTCCTTTAATCTGACTCCAATTTATCTCTTTTCACTCCTCATTTTACTTCTTTCACTTCTGTTTACATTGCCTCCCCAGTCCCCACTCTCCTGCCCCACCCTCCAGGCTGCTGTAATTCAAGTCCTACCTGTTCTTCAAGACACAACTCAAGTCTCATCCCAAGATAAAGACTTCCTTGTCAATTTCAGCCCATACTGACCGGGCTCTTCTCTGAGCTCAGAGGATGTAGGATGTTGGATATTGGCATTGCCAGAGGCCTGAGTTGTCACTGTCCATTGGCTCTCTCTATAGTCATATGGTTCATACCCCTATCATGGTCTCCTCCACTATATGTGGGGACAGTATCACATTTTCTATTCTTAGCATGGTGCCTGGCACACAGTGCTTGGCATAATGATGAAATGAAAATGAAGCCCACATCATTGGCAGCAGACCTGGACCAAGGCTTCGAGAGTTTTCCAGTTCATGTTGCTGTCTCAGTACAGCTCTTGTCTAGAGAACTGTGTAGGTCTCTCCCTTGTGTGGTTATTTAATAATTCTTATGTTTAATCCTTCACTGATCTTGAAATGTCTTTTAAATGCCCCTTCTTCTCCATTTCCATTCTTCAAATATAAAGCTCACTTTTTCCTTTTCATTTGTATCCCCTCAAATCCTAAGTCGTAACAGACCAACTGTTGTGAGCTAAATTAATAGGAAAAATTCTGGAGGCATCTGTTTATGGTTTGTCTCTGAGTGAGAGCACAATCTTTGGAGGGAGCAAACCTGTACTGAATGCTGACCATAGCTGAGAGCTGGCATAGTTTTTTTTCCTTCCAGATCCCATTTCTGGTATAGTTTAATCTCAAATTTCCAGCTAAAACTGATTTTTGGGTGTTGTATGCTTTATACATTTCTACTGGGGGGATTGGCTCTTTCCCTTTTCCTCTCCACAAAGATGTTGAATTTCATCTGCTGTCTGCCTTCTAGTTTGGATACATATTCAAGGTGGCAATTAGACTAGTATCCCACACTCCTCACTCTGACATTTGAATTTTTGGGATTAAAAGTCACCTAAGGTTTTGGAAATGTGTCATATTTCAGGTGGCATGGTTTAGAGAATGTATTTTATGTCTTTTCCTGTAGAAAAGTCATTGTTTTTTTCGTGTTGAGCCAGGAGGCAAAACTGTGGGACTCAAATGTAAAACTTTTAATAGGCAATCGCTATCATTCCATATTCAATGCACAACCACAGGGTGCCTCGCACTTCCAGCGCTGCTGTAAATAACGGGCCCTTTACAACTGTACCTAAAATATACTTAGCTAATTTAGTGGAGTGACAACTGCCATCTGTGCGGTATTAGAGCACTTTAAAGTGGCCAACGTTCTGATTGTTTGACTTGTTAAAAAGCACAGAACAGTTTTCACCCTGAGGAGGTGAAGGGGGCAGGATTTGAGTCACTCACAAATTGTTTCAAGACTCTATTTCAGAAGGGAGGCCAGTTTTGATCTCACACCCTAAATTAACACTCCCAAACCTGTACATTTCCACTGTCACCTTGGAAGTGTTTTTTAAATGCCCCATCCAAGCCTCCCCACCAAAATGACCGCAAAATCCCTCTGGTTGCCTTTTCTGATGCTAGCTCCCCACCTTCCATTTTGTGTAGCATCTCCCTGCCATATTCATGGCTCTTAAACACCTCATTCATCATGTCAGTGACAGTGCTTTCTTACAGAAAGTCAGAATTTTTGGCTGCTTTCCCCATTCTTACAATCAGGTCTTTGTGAGTGTGGTGGGTCTCCCGTCCTTCCCAACATCCCTTGCAGCCTGGGGCTTGGGAAACCTAGGAATTGGGAAGGGAAAAAAGCAAGAGGTTGAGTCAATGACCTTCCCCTAAAGTCTACTAGACCCTTATGCATTGCCTCTATAAAAGAATTAGCAATCATCTGTTACTGCATTCTCTTATCCACATCTTTCCATTTTATAAATGAGTGAACTCCACTTCAGAGCCTGTAGACAGTTGCCCAGGTTCACCTAGCTATTAACTGCAAGATGGCTCCACCCCAATCTATCATTTCTTCTCTTATTACTCTTCTGGGCTATAAAGGCCCTCCATGACTTTATCTCTCCTGCTAATCTTGAGTTCTTACAACTTGATAACTCAGCCTGCTCTTCTGATTAGGGCAGGTATTTACTGTCATGTGAAAATGAAAGTTCTGCCTCTGTGACTATGTTCTTAGCTTTTCTCTTGCCTGTAATACCATCCTCTCTTCCTTTGAACTATCTTAAGTTTTACTCCTTGTGTCATGTACTGGAAAGAATGTGGATTTTAGAATCAGGTATTTAATACTGTTTGAATGATGACAGACAAGTTAATGAGTTTGTTTTTTCAGAGTATGGTTGAGTTAACTGAGGAAACATGAGAGGCAGAGTTCAGTTCCTGGAACATGGTAGGACATCAGATGAGGTCTGTTTCCTTTCTTTTTTCCCACTTCGATGTCCATATAGTCTGTGGTGCTTTTCCTGACCATTCTATCATTCACTTTCTCAGGATTCCAACAGTGTCTCATTTCAGGCCATCGTTATAGTATGTTTTCTGATGTTTGTTCTCTGTGGTAATTATTGATATTGTCTGCAATTTGTTCCCTCTTCCCTGTAAGAGGTTATCCATCTCTATTTCATTGAGGTTGGGCTTGATCATGTGACTTGCCTTGGCCAATGGAGTGTGAACAAATGTGACATAGCCTATGTTCTTCTTAGAGAAACTGTTTCTGTCAGCTCTCTCTCTCATCCTTTCAGCGACAAAAATGGTGTGTTGCACACAGGAGCTGCTCCTTTAGCTTGAGTCCTAAAATGAGAAAACATGTGGTGCGGCAGTAGTTGAGGTAAAACATGAGCACTACATAGATGTTTACTATTGTAAGTCTCTGAGATTGTGGGCATTGTTAACACTGAAGATTCACTAATCAACTCCTGTTTTCTTTGTGTTAGTCTTGTTTCCCAAAGTAGTGTTAAATTTTTTAGTTCATAAGCTCAGGTGTTCAAAAAATTTAACAGGTTTTATTTCTATAGCAACTCTGCCTCCAAGCCCCTATTCTGCTGGATAAGTAAAAAGAAGAAGCAACTTCAGTTTTCCTTGGAACTCTTCCCCACGAATAACTCCCTAGGATTTGGCTACAGTTATGAGGGCCTGACACCCTGGGATCATGGGTTTTGTTCAGATGGCTACCATCCCTGTGGACATGACCTCTTCAGGTCTGGTAGCTTTCCACAGCCATACTTGGGGCATAGGAGTCTTCAGCAGGGCTTCCCATGATCCAGCTGCAACCCATGACCACTACTCTCTTTCTGATTCAGAGTGCTGCCAATAAGTGACGCCCCTGTACTTGAGACACACAGACCCTCTTCCTGTCTTCTCTCTTCCCCTAGGCAAGAGGCAACCCTTTCCAAACTTGGGGAGATCTCTCCTCTTTCAAGTTTCTACTAGAAATTCCATCTGTGCTCTTAAATCCTCTTCCCATAAAAATTGGAAAGCCTTGTAAGCTTCTCTTTTCCTGCCCTGCATCTATTTGCCCTGAGGCAAGGCACATAGAGCTGACTTAACCTATTTAATTTCGGTAGAAGAGAAAGGAAAAAAAATGGGGAACAAAAGTAAGTTAGTATTTCAAATTATTATCTAACCACATTTCCGATTTGGGATAGGGTTTCTCAACCTCAGCACTATTGAAATTTGGAGCTGAATAAATATTTGTTGTGTGGAGTCTTCTGTACATTGTAGGATGTTTAGCAGCATCCCTGGCTTCTACCCAGTATATGCCAGTAACCTACCCCCATACCCTCCCTCCCCCCCCTTCCTGCCCCACCCCTTCCAGGGGGAGAGGCAAAATCATACCCAGTTGAGAACCACTCAATTGGGTGCATGGATTTGGTGCATGGTTTGAGTTATATATAACCTTTGCTTTCCCCAAGATTTAACAGAGGATTTAATTAATAAGGAGGCACTTAATAGATATTTTCTGATAGAAGGAATGAAGTAATAAATTTTATTTATATTTTGGTGGGGTGGGGGGGCTGCAGTTCCTCTTAAATAGGGAAGTGAAGGGAAACAAATGAGTTTGTCTTAAAAATATTTCTTTTCCGTCTTTTTGCAGGTATGCAATCTATATGGGTGAATGCTCAAACTAATTATTGTTACTGAGGAATTTTAATGAAATTCTGAATTCAGTCACTCAACCAGTGTGGTAATTAACAAAGAGTTGGTTGGGGAAGAACATTTATGAAAAGGAACAACAAAATAAATAATTTACATGCCAAAGAATATAATTCCTGGGAGGGCATGAGTCAGTTGTATAGTTCTGCCAATGTCATAGTCCCAGAGTTTGCTGTGTGAGGGATTTGCAACAGTGAAGGATGAAAATGTGAATTGAAATCCCTTATGTTAATAAAGCTGCATATGTCATTGTGGTTCTAGTGTCTCTGAAGACTTTTCTACAATGAAAGGAGCTTTTCTTTGAACAGTGAGGTCTTTTGACATGAAGTTTCCTTAGCAGGGTAAGGATTTGACATTGGGCAAGAAAAGAGTTTATATGTTCTTTGAGTAGGAGAGGTGAGTCCTATATGTGGGTATATTAGGGTTGAGGGAGGCATTAAAGAAAAATTGTTATTTATGTTTTATGGGAAATTAATCCTACCTGCTTTCTGGGAAACAACAGTCACCCAATTATGAAGGCAAAAAGACTAGCCAGGGATTAGCATCACTTGTGTTGCATATGCCGCTTATTGCCTGTTTATAACAAAGTAGGTGCTTTTATCATAAGACACACAACAGATAGTCTGTTATCTCAAGCTTTTAGAAATTGATATATGCAAACACTTGGCAGAGCAGGTATCTTTGCAACCTTTCTTAATAATAACAGACTGCTGTTCAGCACCTGGGGTACAATTTAGCGGGTACATCTCATTTTGGCATATGTGTGAAAAGGAAAACCTTGTGTGGTAGGATTACTTTACCGATATGATATTTCGGAAATAGCTGAGATTTAAATTACCATGGGGCTGTATTATTAAAGTGAGAGATTTATTCAGTTTACACTACAAATCCCTGGAGAGATAAATGTGCTTATATTATGGTACAATCAGAAAGGTAAATAACAAGTCTGGACACCATTTTCTTTCAAGTAGTATTTTAGTTGTACAATGGTTTTTTAAGGATGAAAGCAGATAGAGGAGTGTTTAATCAGAATGTGAAATATTAAGCTCAGAAGGAACAAAGAATTGAAAAAGAAGCTTATTTTTTGGATAATGAGGTGTAATTTCTGACTTTAGAATAGTCTACTTTTAAATCTAAAACGTTACAAGAACCCCATACCAGATGTGGTATGTTGCTCATTTGGTGATTTACTGGTTCCTCTCCTTCCTGGTCATTCCCGCTGTCAGCAGGATCTCAGTACTGAGAGTATTTACCTTAAAAATGTTGTTATCCATACAACATGTCTCACACAGTCTCTTCTGACTTTCACTGCAGTCTAAGAGTTTTCAGACTTACCTTTCCTGGAGATCACTAATCTGAAAGCACCCCTTGCTTTCTTTCTCTGTGTTGTACCCATTACTTTCTTGAGATCAAGCCCTAACCCTCTTTATTCTCAAAGTCTTCCTTAACATACATTGGTCAGTCTACTGATGACTTCCTTGCTGGTGTGGCCTCCACACATCATTTCAAAATTTGTTCCCACAGTGGGTTATATCAACATATTCCAAAATGTGTTGCAAGAGATAAAGCTCAGTGGAATATTAATAATAGACATCACATGACAAAAAGGGCCCATGTTAAAATAAGTTTGAAAATCCTAAATAGACAAAATTTTGCCCCCTTACCTGCTGTACATCACCAGAACTTCTCAATGATGTGAATTTCTAACACTTTACAGTGATGTGATTTTTTTTTCTTATAATATTTATCAACATCTCACAGAATTAGCATTACATAGACCAGGACAGACATTGGGAATGCTAAATTAGACTACATGACTAGATAGTCTATATGACTAGCTGGCTGTACACATGCTGAGAATGAAGGGGACAACTGAGTTCAGAGGTAAAGAATAAAAGCTTTAGTGGAAAGTTAGTGAGGGAACATTTATACAAAGATACCAGCCACTGGAGATGAAGACCAAATGGGCAGTAAGTCTGATCCATTTCCAGGTAGGCATTGAGAGTTTAGTGGATAGGTTGGCAGATCCAGTGGCTTGTGGAATAGAGAAATGGCTTTGAAAGTGCTGTGCTAAAATTGTCAGAAAACCAAAATTGGAAAGAGATGGAAACCAGCATAATTATTCATAAGTGTAACATATCCTTATTGGTCACGGATTGCATCTGGATCATAGGCAGCCCTGATGCAGACTACCATGCCTCAAGCATGGCCATAGAGAGTCACCAGAACTGAAGGGGTCATGTCCATAGGGATGGTAGCCATCTGAACAAAACCTATGACCCTGGAGTGTTGGGCCTTCATAATAACTGTAGCCAAATCCTGGGAAGTTATCTGGCAGGGAGGGGATTCCAAGAAAAACTGAAGTTTCTTCTTTTTTTGCTTATCCAACAGAATAGAGGCTTGGAGGCAGAGTTGTTATAGAAATAAAATCTGTTAATTTTTTTTTTATCACCTGAGTTTAAGAACTAAAAATGTTTAATGAGGTTACCAAGTAGTACCCGGCCAGCTAGCTCATGTTCAGAGTTTGGAGTGGAGAGGAAGAGGAATGGAGAAAACCAGATCCTCAAGACATTTGTGCAGATGTTGAAAAGCCTGGGTAAGAGGTGGCCTTCCAGAGTGGTACTGTTCAGGAGTAGCCTGGGACCGGGGATATTCTCCTAATTTCCAAACCCCATTGCTAAGAGCAGGATGTGGGCTATTGACATATGGCCTGGTGACTTAGTAAGAGTACAAACATCTGGGGTTGGTTAGGAATTGACAGTACTGTCCATGCCATGATGGAAACAAAGAGCAAATTCTTTCCTGCTTAATGACTTCTTGGGTTTCAGGAACAGAGAGCTCTGTTATAGTAGATAAACTCCACTTCCAACTTCTTTTCATTTGAGAAACACCTATCACATTTCTACAATCATTTATCTCCTTTATCTCCCTCTTGAATTAACTCCCACTCACATTCTTTTATTTCCAATCACTGTTCAAAGACAGGCAAATTGAAGTAGTTAAAAAAAAAAATAAGGCAATTTGAGCCCTTTGGAACAGTTCCTTATTCTTCCTGCCAAGAATGCCCTATGTCCACAGCAGGAAGTTCAATTAGCAAATCCATGAATCAGGATTTTAATTATACATTTATATGAAAGGAAAATGCTAGCTTCACTTCTACCCTATACCATACTTGTGGGAATCACAGCATGACATTGACTGAACCTGAGTCCCTGTGGTGAAATGTGAGATGGTGAAACGCAAACACGTTGGTGGAAATTCATTCACATTTGTACATGGGTGTTTCTGTATTTAGCAAGTAGCAAGAATTCTTGGTTGTATGAAAAAAATTAAAGTTGACTCTAGAAGGTTAAGAAATATCCTAATTAAGAAATTTGCTAATTATTATTCCCTGCTATGTCCATAGACTGTATTTGGTTTTAAGTCACGACTAAGCATCTGAATGGTTTCTTTTACTTCAACCTTATCTCTACTGTTATCTTGCTTAGATGATATGTTCTTTAGGGCTGGGGAATTCCTCCTTCTCCTCTTTCTCCCTCACTTCATTTTCCTCCTCCTTTACCCTCCTCCCTTGTGCTGCTTCTTTCCAGTGCAGCTCTTGAAACTAGAGGCTCCCAAATGCTCATTTCGTATTTTCCATTAATATTTTTAAGGGGAAATTTTCTTTCAGTGCCTCTACCCTAACCTGAGTGGGAAGACTGGTAAAAGGATTGGCTATTGGGATATGTAAGCCCATCCTTTCAGAAGGTTGTACCCCCCACTGTCCTGGATGAGGAAAGAGAAACACTATTTGTCTGCTAGTATCTTAGGAGATTTTTTTGACCACATGAACTCAACCAACTATCAATGGCTGGAGGTAATTGAGAGAGAGAGAGAGAGAGAGAGAGAGAGAGAGAGAGAGAGAGAGATTGCTGCTTTGAAAAAGATCTAAGCACCAGACTTACAATAATTCCCCAAATCCTCTCCAAAAGCCAACAGATCCATCCTTCTCATGAGATTGCTGAAGTATGCTTGCTGTCCACAACTCTGTGGTTGTATATATGGCAACCTTGACCTTTGATCTTCCGGGGGCTAATCTTGTTTTTAAAGAGTTTGAAACCATAACCAGACTCCTTGGCCCCCTATATGAAATCTATAAAGTATTACATTTTTTATTTTATATTTCAGGGGGAAACTGACATTCTTTTCCTTTCCCTCCTATACCTGTTCACAGAGGAAATTTAACTGGGCTCAAGGTTTACAGGCATATTTGTTTGATTCAGGGAAGAAAAGAAAGAAAGGAAAGCCACCCTGCTTTAAGTTGTTCCCTAGCAGTAAAGCAGTAAAGGGGGACCAAAGAGTGAATGTTTTCTGCTCCCGCTGGTTTCACTGCTAATTTTATCCTAATATGACACATAACATCATACTTCCACACTGGTTAAACTTACCTATGATAGAAAAGAACTTGTGGGGCAAGGAGGAATTAGAACTCTCTTAAAAAGAGACTGACCTCACTGACTGACCTCAGTGAGCTAAACAGCACCACCAAGTGGAGACCAGAGGCACTTACCCCAAGACCCTGCTCCCCCGTGCCGTGGAGATGCATCTCTATAGGACAAGTTTGCCTGAGAATCAACACAACTGACCCCTCCCCCAGAAAACCAGCACAGAGCCTTGCAGAGCACCAAGTCTACTGATCATAGAGTGCTGCAAAGAGTCACCTCTAGAGGAAATAAGATCTGGCTTCATTTTAATTTTAATTTTTAATTTTTAAATTAAAAAATTTTTTTTAAATTTAAATTTTATTCATTTATTATTTTTTGAATCTAGCTTCTTTTAACAAGCAGACCAAAAACACACCTAGGATCTAGCTTTTTTTTTTTCCTGGAAAAAATGAAAAGATGGAGGAATTCACCCTAAAACAAAGAACAGGAAGAAGTTATGGCCAGGTATTTAATCAATACAGATATAAGTAAGATGTCTGAACTAGAATTTAAAACAACAATTATAAGAATACTAGCTGGGCTTGAGAAAAGCATAGAAGACACTAGATAACAGAACTAAAATCTAAGGGCACTTGGGTGGCTCAGTCGGTTGAGCATCCGATTTCGGCTCAGGTCATGATCTCATGGTTTGTGAGTTTGAGCCCCACGTCAGGCTTTGTGCTGACAGCTGGGAGCCTGGAGCCTACTTCTGATACTGTGTCTCCCTCTCTCTCTGCCCCTCCCCCACTCATGCTCTGTCTCTCTCTGTCAAAAATAAAATAAACATTAGAAAAAAAAAAAAAAAAAAAAACTAAAATCTAGTCAGGCTGAAATAAAAAAAAAAAATGCTATAACTGAGATGCAAACCCAAAGTGATGCCATGAAAATGAGGATGGATGAATCAGAGGAATGAGTCAGTGATATAGAAGATAAAATTATGGAAAATAATGAAGGTGAAAAGAAGAGGGAAAGGAAGGTATTGGATCATGAAGGTAGACCTAGGGAACCAGTCACTCCTTAAAACTTAATAACATTCATATTATAGGAGTTCCAGAAGATGAAGAAAGAGAAAAAGGGACAGAAAGTTTCTTTGAGCAAATTATAGCTGAAAACTTATTTAATCTGGGGAAGAACACAGACATCAAAATCCAAAAAGCACAGAGAACTCCTATTAGATTCAACAAAAGCTGGTCATCACCAAGACATATCATAATCAAATTCACAAAATATACAGACAAGGAAAGAATCCTGAAAGCATCAAGGGGAAAAAAAGTTCTTAACCTACAAGGGAAGATAGATCAAGTTCACAGTGGATCTGTCCACAAAAACTTGGCAAGCTAGAAGGGAATGGCAGGATATATTCGACATGCTGAATGGGAAAAATATGCAGCCAAGAATACTTTATCCAGCAAGATTGTCATTCAGAGTAGAAGAAGGAGAGATAAAGAGTTTCCCAGACAAACAAAAACTAAAGGAAGTTTGTGATAAGCCCTGCAAGAAATATTAAAGTGAACTCTTTGAGTGGGGAAAAACAGACCAAAAGCAAAAAAGACTAGAAGGAACAGAGAACATCACCAGAAGCACCAACTCTGTAGGTAGCACAGTGACACTAAATTCATATCTTTTAATAATTACTATGAAATAAATTGGGTAAATGTTCCAATCAAAAGACATAGGGTATCAGAATGGATAAAAAAACAAGATCCATCCAAATGCTGCTTTAAGAGACTCAGTTTTGACCTATAGACATCTGCAGATTGAAAGTGAGAGGATGGAGAACCATCTATCATGCCAATAAACTTCAAAAGAAAGCTGGAATAGCCATACTTCTATCAGATAAACTAGGTTTTAAACCAAAGACCATAACAAGAGATGAAGAAGGGTATTATATCATAATTAAGGGGCCTATCCATCAAGAAGACCTAACAGCGGTGCCTGGGTATCTCAGTCAGTTAAGTGTCTGACTTTGGCTCAGGTCATAAGCTCGTGGTTCATGGGTTCAAGTCCTGTGTTGGTCTCTGTGCTGACAGCCCAGAGCCTGGAGCCTGTTTCAGATTCTGTGTCTCTCCTTTTCTCTGCCCCTCCCCTACTCATGCTCTGTTTCTCTCCCTCAAAAATAATAAACATTAAACAATTTTTTAAAAAGAAAAGATCTAACATTTATAAATATTTATGCCCCTGATTGGAACAACCCAAATATATAAAATAACAAATGTAAAGAAACTCATTGATAATAATATAGTAATAGTGGGGGACTTTAATACCCCACTTACAACAATGGAAAGATCATCTAAGCAGAAAATCCAGAAGGAAGCAATGGCTTGGAATGACACACCGGAGCAGATGGACTTAACAGATATATTCAGAACATTTCATCCTAAAGCAGCAGAATACACATTGTTCTCAAGTACACATGGAACATTCTCCAGAGTAGATCTCATACTGGGTCACAAATCAGTCCTCAACATGTACAAAAAGATTGAGATCATACCATGCATATTTTCAGACCACATGCTGTGAAACTTGAAGTCAAGCACAAGAGAAAATTTGAAAAGACCACAAATACATGGAGGTTAAATAATAACCTACTAAACAATGAATGGATTAACCAGGAAATTAAAAAAGAAATAAAGTACATGGAAGCAAACGAAAATGAAAACACAACAGTCCAAAACTTTTGGGATGCAGCAAAGGTAGTCTTAAGGGGGAAGTTATATTGTTATATAGACCTACCTCAAGAAGTAAGACAAGTATCAAATATACAACCTAACATTACACCTAAAGGAGCTAGAAAAGGAACAGCAAATAAAGCCTATCTCCAGCAGAAGAAGGGAAATAATAAGATTAGAGCAGAAATAAATAATACAGAAACAAACAAAACCCCCCAGTAGAACAGATCAATGAAACTAAGAGCTGATTCTTTGAAAGAATTAATAAAACTGATACCCGCCCCCCCCAGCCTAGACTTATCAAAAAGAAAGGAGGGGGTGCCTGGGTGGCTCAGTTGGTTAAGTATTCGACTTCACGTCATGATCTCGCAGTTTGTGACTTTGAGCCTCACCTTGGGCTCTGTGCTAACAGCTTAGAGCCCAGAGCTTGCTTTGTATTCTGTGTCTCCCTCTCTCTCTGCTCCTTCCCTGCTTTCTCTCTCTCTCTCTCAAAAATAAACAAACATTAAAAAAAGTAAAAAAAAAAGAGAAAGGACTGAAATAAAAGAGGAGAGATCAGAACCAACACCACAGAAATACAAATAATTATAAGAGAATGTTATGAAAAATTATATGCCAACAAACTGGGCAATCTGGAAGCAATGGACAAATTCCTAGAAATATACTAACTACCAAAACTGAAATAGGAAGAAATACAAAGTTTGAGCAGACCCATAACCCACAAAGAAATTGAATCAGCAATAAAAAATCTCCCAGCAAACAAGTCCAGGGCCAGATGGCTGTCCAGAGGAATTCTACCAGACACTTAAGAAAGGATTAATACCTATTTCTCAAATTGTTGCAAAAAATAGAAATGGAAGGAAAACTTCCAAACTCCTTAAATGCAGATAGCATTATCTTGATTCTAAAACCAGACAAACACCCCACTAAAGAGGAGAATTACAGGCCAATATCCCTGATAAATGTGGATACAAAAATTCTCAACAATATACTAGCAAATTGAATCCAACAGTACATTAAAAGAATTTGGGGCATCTGGGTGGCTCAGTCAGTTAAACTTCTGACTTTGGCTCATGATCTCACAATTTGTGAGTTTGAGTACTGCGTCAGGCTCTGTGCTGAAAGCTCAGAGCCTGGAGCCTCCTTCAGATTCTGTGTCTCTCTCTCTCTCTCTGCCCCTTCACTGCTCTCGCTCTATCTCTTGCTTTCAAAAATAAATAAACATTAAAAGAAATGAAAGAATTATTCACCATGATCAAGTAGGATTTATCCCCGAGCTTCAGGGGTGGTTAATATTCACAAATCAATCAACATGATACACCACATTAATAGAAGAAAGGATCAGAACCATATGATCCTCTCAACAGATACAGAAAAAGCATTTGACAAAGTATAGCTTCCATTCTTGATAAAAATCCTTATCAAAGTAGGGATAGATGGAAAATACCTCAACATCATAACGGCCATATACAAAAGACCCACAGCTAATATCCTCAATGGGGAAAAACTGAGAGCTTTTCCTCTATGATCAGGAAAAATACAGGGATGTCTACTCTCACCATTAGTATTTGACATAATATTGGAAGTCCTGGCCTCAGCAATCAGACAACAAAAAGAAATAAAAGGCATCCAAATGGGCAAGGAAGAAGTCAAACGTTCACTATTTGTACATGACATGATAGTCTATGTAGCAAACCCTGAAGACTCCACCAAAAAATTGCTAGAACTAATACGTGAATTCAGCCAAGTCACTAGATATAAAATCAACATACAGAAGTCTGTTGATTTCTATACACAAATAATGAAGCCGTGAAAAAAGAAATCAAGGAACCGACCCCATTTACCACTGCACCTGAATGCATAAGATACCTAGGCATAAGCTTAATCAAAGAAGTCAAAGATTGGGGCACCTGGGTGGCTCAGTCGGTTGAGTGTCTGACTTCAGCTCAGGTCATGATCTCATAGTTCATGAGTTCAAGCCCTGAATTGGACTTTCTGCTGTCAGCACAGAATCTGCTTCTGATACTCTATCCCCCTTTCTCTGCCCCTCCCCTGATCATGCTCTCTCTCTCTCTTAAAAATAAATAAACATTAAAAAAAGAAGTAAAAGATCTGTACTCTGAAAACTATAGAATACTTATGAAAGAAATTGAAGAAGACACAAAGAAATGGGAAAACATTCCATTGGAAGAACAAGCATTGTTAAAATGTCTATTCTATCCAAAGCAATGTATACATTTAATGAAATCCCTATCAAAGTACCACCAGCATTTTTCACAGAGCTAGAACAAACAATCCTAAAATTTGTATGGAAGCACAAAAGATCCCCAACAGCCAAAACAATCCTGGAAAAGAAAAACAAAGCTGGAGGCATCACAATTCTGGACTTCAAACTATATTACAAAGCAGACACACTGATCAATGGAACAGAAAGAAAACCCAGAAATGGACCCACAACTGTATGGTCAACTAATCTTCAAATAAAGCAGGAAAGAACATCCAATGGAAAGAAGACAGTCTCTTTAACAAATCATTTTGGGAAAACTGGGCGACAACATGCAGAAGAATGAAGCTGAACCACTTTCTTACACCATACACAAAAATAAATTCAAAATGGATAAAAGACCTAAATGTGAGACAGGAAACCATCAAAATCCTTGAGGAGAACACAGGCAGCAATTTCTTTGACCTTGGCCATAGCAACTTCTTACTAGATACATCTCTGGAGGCAAGGGAAACAAAAGCATAAATGAATTATTGGGACTTTATCAAGATAAAGCGCTTCTGCACAGAGAAGGAAACAATCAACAAAACTAAAAGGCAGCCTATAGAAGGGGAGAAGATATTTGCAAATGATCTATCTGATGAAGGGTTAGTATACAAAATCTATAAAGAACTTACCAAATTCAATGCTCCAAAAACAAATAACCCAGTTAAGAAATGGGCAGAAGACATGAACAGACATTTTTGCAAAGAAGGCATCCAGATGGCTAACAGACACATGAAAAGATGCTCAACATCACTCATCATGGAAATATGAATAAAAACCATGAAGAGATACTGTCATGGTATCAGAATGGCTAAAATTAACAACATAAGAAACAACAGGTGTTGGCAAGGATACAGAGAAAGGGGAACCCTCTTGCACTGTTGGTGGGCATGCAAACTGGTACAGCCATTCTGGAAAACAATATGGAAGTTCCTCAAAAAGTTAAAAATAGAACTACTCTATAATACAGCAATTGCACTACTAGGTATCTACCCAAGGGATACAAAAATAGAGACCTGAAGGGGTACATGCACCTCGGTGTTAATAGCAGCATTATCTACAATAGTCAAACTTTGGAGAGAGCCAAATGTCCATCGACTGATGAATGGGTAAAGAAGAGGTGGTATATATACACCATGGAATATTAGCTATCAGAAAGAACAAAATCTTGTTATTTGCAAGGATGTGGTGGAGATAGAGTGTATTATGCTAACTGAAATAAGTCAGTCAGAGAAAGACAAATACCATATGATTTCACTCATATGTGGAATTTAAGAAACAAAACAGATGAACATATAGGAGGGGAAAAAAAGAGAGAGGGAAGCAAACCATAAGACACTCTTCATGAAAGAGAACAAACTGGGTTGATGGAGGGAGGTGGGTGCGGAATGTGCTAGATGGGTGATGGCATTAAGGAGGGCACTTGTTGTGATGGACACTGGGTTTTGTTTGTAAGTGATGAATCACTGATTTCTACTCCTGAAACCTATGTTTCCCTGTATATTACTTAGCTAGCATTTAAATAAAAATTGAAAAGAAAAAAAACAGTATATAATTAAGACCTATATTTTGAATTGAGCTAGTAAAATATGATCCTGTTCTGAGAAGAAAAAAAGTATGAGTCTGAGATTTTTATACTGGGAAAAAAAATATAGGAATCACAAAGTAATTCTAGATGCAGCTCTGGGCTAAGATTTATTCAAGACATTGTGAATTTTTAGGCCATTTCTACTAAGACCATTCAATCTAGGCTGTAAGAATAAATACTGAGAAGGAGAAAAAGAGTTTTGGAGTTGGGTCATAGACATTACCTTCTAATTTTTTTCCTTGTGTACCTCTAAAGGATTTTGAAAAATGGAGTATTCCTTCCCACATTTTAAAGCTAACTCCTAAAATTTTTAATGTAAATTTAAGTAAATGCAAAGAGGTACCTTACCACCTGTATATATGGAAATTTCAAAATAAAACTGTTGCATTCCTTGTAGTTTATTGCATTTCTGTTAAATGTATTCAGTACATTAAAGGGTCTAAAGGCCACAGCAATTTACAATGAAGTTGGATTTATCCTAATGTATTTCTCTCACCGTAAGTCTCAAAGTGTTACTGTTTTTTCTGTGTAGAGTTATTATTACAGCTTGGGTAATTATTAAATATAAAAAGTAGAATTTATTAGAAATGTATCACATAATGAGACAGACATTTTAAAAATTGGTTTTTATGTTTGTGGATTACTTTTGCTAAAATGAAACAGAGTTAGCATCAATATTAAATCTATTTTTCCCTTTTTATATTTGTAAGTATTTGAAACCTTGTTCATAAATGAATAAATGGAAAGTTGGTTATTGCAGTGTCAGTCAATTTTTGGAATACTTTCAAGTTAAATGCCAAGAAATCAACTAGTGGTCTTTCATTAGAATAGGGAAAGAAAAGTTTTTATCATGAACTGTTTCACTTAGTTTTTATTTAACTAGATTGAAAGCAGTGAATTGGAAGCCATCTGATTTATAGAAGGATACGTAGCCCAGTAGAGAGTCACTCACGTTCTCAGCAGCATTTTGAATTGTCTCTTTGTAGCCTGTGGTTTCTACATTGCAAGGTCATGCACTGATGGGAGATCTAGCTTGGGTGAGGTCTGCCTTTCACAGAATAGGAAAAAGTAAAGGGGCTTCTGTGAAAGGGGAGGAGGGAACAGAGAATCCTCATGGTGCCCTAAGTGTATTTGTTCTCAGGAAGATCACTTTTAGGAAAGAGCTCTATGGTATTTGAGGATCTTGAAATTGACTCCTCCAGGACTGCCTGAGAGCCCAAGAGAGAGTTTTTGCTCACATACACCCCAATTAGAAGAACCACACATTTAGGAATGATGTGTAAATATGCTTACACTATTAGAAATGGACCCTTTGAATAAAGCCTCAAGCATTTAGAATTATTTAACCTGTGAGAAAACAAAAGAAGGGAAAGAAAAGTAAAAGGATAGAGCCTAGGTGGGTAGTTGGTAAGCAGTTCCTCTGTATTTCATTGAAAACATGATAAGAATCAACATAATGAATTTAGACCAGGGTCTAAAAGGGTTCTATTGGGATGTACCATCAATCTTTTTTAAGAAAGCTGTAACCTGGTTTAATAATAAAATTTTCAAGCTTTGGGAGAATGCTAGTAATATATTTTCTCTGCTTGATCAAAGATGGGGCAGGAAAAAAGCACAAATAGAGTGAAAATTATTTGCAATAAATGTTACTTGATTTGACTATTTGAGAGAGGAGTTACTGATTGATTGTAGAAATATAGTGAGCTCTGTTGTTAGGTAAAATTTTGCTTTGGCCACTTACTGGCTGTGTAACCCTAGGAGGTTATTAACAGGCTCCAAGTCTCAGTTTCTTTATCTGTAAAGCAAGACCTACTTCATAGGAGAATGAGAACTAAATGAGATAATATAATATAATTGAATGTAAACTGTTTTGTAAGCTGCTGGCACGTAATAACTGCTCAATCAATAGTAACAATTTGCCAAAAACTGGAGGGTTTAGTGAAAAATCTTCACTCATTAAAGCTTACATGAAGATGTCTGACTCTTTTTTTTAAAGTTTATTTATTTCGAGAGAGAGAGTATGAGTGGGGGCGGGGGAGAGAGAGAGAGAGAGAGAGAGGGAGAGAGAGAGAGAGAGAGAGAATCCCAAGCAGGTTCTGTGCTGTCAGCATGGAGCCTGATGCAGGGATTACGATGAGATTACGATCTGAACCAAAACTAAGAGTGGGATGCTTAACCCACTGAGCCACTCAGGCGCCCCAAGAAGTCTGACTTTTCACAGCCTTTGATAGCCTCTAAATTTTCCACTTCTTATTCAGCTGTCAATTATCTGACAATTTCTTTGTGTGTAGGGGTGGATGTCAGGTCCCTGATATAAGAGGCAGTATTGAAATGCATAGTAACAATTCAGTGAACCTTTCAGTCCCTTTATTGTGGCAAATGATTTAGTATAGTGGAAACAATTGGTGATTGAGAGTTTCTGGTTCTTGTCTTTGGTACTGCCACTAACCAGCAAAGGGTCATGGACAGATTATCGGACTTCAGTGCCATTTGTTAAGAAATAAGGCTGCTGATAAAGGGATAATATCCAAAATATATAAAGAACTTATAAAAACCAACACAAAAAACACCAAACAATCTGATTTAAAGATGGGCAGAAGACGTGAATAGACAGTTCTCCAAAGAAGACATACAGATGGCCAACAGACACATGAAAAGATGCTCAACATCACTTACCATCACAAATCAAAACCATAATGAGTATCACCTCACACCTGTCAGAGTAGCTAATGTAAAAAAATATAAGAAACAACAAATGTTGGAGAGGATGTAGTGAAAAAAAAAAACCCTTGTGCACTGCTGGTGGGAATGTAAACAAGTGCAGCCACTGTGGAAAACAGTATGAAAGTTTCGAAAAAATTAAAAACAGAATTACTATATGGTATATTAGGTATCTATCCAAAAAAATGAAAACACTAATTTGAAAAAATAAATGTACCTCTATATTTATTGCAGCATTATTTACAATAGTAAAATTATGGAAGCAGCCCAAATATCCACTGATAGATAAGTGGATAAAGAAGAAGTGGTATATATGTTTTAAGGGAACATTACTCAGTCATAAAAAAGAATAAAATCTTGCCATTTGCAACAATATGGATGGATCTAGAGGGTATAATGCGAAGCAAAATAGGTCAGTCAGAGAAAGACAAATACCATATGATTTAACTCGTACATGATATTTAAGAAACAAAACAAATGAACGAAGGAAAAAAGGAGACAAACCAAAAAATAGGCCTTTAACTATAGAGAAAAAAACTGATGTTACCAGAGGGGAGATGGGTGGGGGGAATGGGTGAAATAGGTGAAAGGGATTAAGAGTACACTTGTCGGGGCGCCTGGGTGGCGCAGTCGGTTAAGCGTCCGACTTCAGCCAGGTCACGATCTCGCGGCCCGTGGGTTCGAGCCCCGCATCAGGCTCTGGGCTGATGGCTCAGAGCCTGGAGCCTGTTTCCGATTCTGTGTCTCCCTCTCTCTCTGCCCCTCCCCCGTTCATGCTCTGTCTCTCTCTGTCCCAAAAATTAAAAAAAAAAAAAAAAAAAAGAGTACACTTGTCATGATGAGCACTGAGTAATGTACAGAACTGTCAAATCACTATTTGTACACCTGCAACTCATTAACTCTGTATGTTAGCTTTACTGGATTAAAAACAAAGAAATGAGGCTATTGGACAAACCCACCTGTGTGCCAGGGGCATGTGGTCACAGTAAATGAGAGAGATTATAGAAGTATAACACAATAGGTGCAAAGTTGCCTGGATTGTGGTCAGGGATGACATCTGCCCTATAACACAGCCTTTAAAAAGTTTGTGCTGGCTTTGCAGAGTGGCCAAACAAGAGTCCCTGTGGGAGATGTGTACTGAGTAGGACTTCTAATATGTGCTGTCAGAGGTAGAAGAATCTTATAGTTCCTTTTCAGCTCTATAAATCTTATTCCTTGGATACATTTCATCATTAAAAAAAATAAAACCAATCGAATTTGATATCCTCCTGAATTTTCCGTTATCAGTACTTGAAAGAAGACCAAATAGACCAAATAATGCAAAAAAAGGAAAAATGCAAATATAAGAACATAAAAAGACATGTCAGAAAAAGAATTAAAATTATGTTGGCAGCTTTCTTTCCCCTTTTAGGAACAGATGAAACATTTATAAAAGATGCAAATGGTTGGTGATATGAAGTCAACATTTAATAAAATGAATATAGGCAGCAGGCACTTACAGTCTCGTCAGAGTCTGGTGAAAATATATTTAAGAATAGATGTGGTTTTTCAGCCTGCAAATTTGCATTTGTCAAAGAAGTAGTTCTGTAAGGATCCCAGAAGTACTCTGGTCCTGTTGGCCTCCTTTGTCTTCTCATAGTGCAGTCCCTCAAACTGAAGTAGGAACTGCTAATTAGCACAGACACAAATCTTCACCTTGTAACTCTGCTAAAATCTTCAGAAGAGTAAACTCGAGTTTGTGAAGGCTGCAGAGCAAAGGTAATTGCCCATTTTTCTTAAATAAAAATAAAAAAAAGAAAAGTCACTTAGGTTAACGTTCTGTATCCTGGGGAAACCCCCAGTAGGGAGACTTGAGGCAGGCATGTTCCCTTTGAACTGAGAGTTGGAGAAGATTGATGGTCTGGTCATTATCAGGATGTTCCAGCTGATAATTTAGAATGCTGCAAAAGGATTGTTGTTCATCTAAATACCACTTTAGAAATTTCCAGTTTCCCTCATGAGGGCAAGAGAGGCAAAGATGTGCTCATTATCACTACACATGGCTTCTGAAAATTAGCCATATTCCAGAAGGATCACTAGAAGTCAGGGTAAGCCTTTCTGCAGGGTGAGTTGGAGGTTCCCCATGCCTAATTAGCCAGGATTAAATTATTCAGCATCACATGGGAAACCAGTCAGGACTTGCAATTATAATTCAAAAATGTTTTCTGTTTTACATTGCAATAAAAATAACACTCTGGAGTAGAAAGAATCAGATAAGGCATAGTTACAGGAAATGCTGGGGGACAATTACTAAGAAGTGAAATTAGAAAGCTTTAAACGGATGGGTGAAACCTGACTGGAATAAACATAGCCTTCCTTTCAATAAATTGCTGGGGAAATGGTCCTCGTGAAAACAA
Organism: Puma concolor; assembly: GCF_028749965.1. NCBI lineage: Eukaryota > Metazoa > Chordata > Mammalia > Carnivora > Felidae > Puma > Puma concolor. The sequence continues at coordinate 51,249,257 of NC_141672.1, forward strand.
TGACATCTTTAGCCTTATGGGTCATGAACACTCCAGGGAATGGCTCAGTTTTTATAAGATTGGTTATAATCATGAATGGAATGGGGTTGGGCATTAAATTATCACTTGATATTACAGTTTGAATTGTCAGTGAAACAGCCAGGTATGCAGGGCATAAGGCTGTTTCTGGCAGGGTGTATTGTATTTTAATGAATGGCAGTGATGAGTTTATTAAACTAAGAGGATTTCAGTTTAAGCCAATGATGATAGTTGATACTGAAAGTATGTTCTTCCTTAATTGGTGAAAATATTAATGAATCTCTTTGCCTTTGCTCACATTATTCATTAGTGACAGAAATGCTTAACAGTGAATGTAAAAATCCTTCCTTTCAAGGGGGTGAGGAGGAGGAGGTGAGGAATCTCATGACAATTGAGTTTCGGAACTGGCATCTGAAATTATTGGTCTTTCATCTTCAGAGTCAATTCACTTGTTTCCTATCCAAATAAAGCATGTTGGTGGGAGAGAAATAATATTGAGACTTAGAAAATACTTAAGAATGTTGTCTGTATCCTAAGTTACAATGTCTAAAATCGTATATTGAAAGCTTCTATTTACATAATTATATTTGAATATATTCTTCATAATTTATCTAACCATATAATGAAGTAGTGCTATCCAGAGTGGATTGTACAGCCAAGGGCATTGAACTAGTCAGGCATCTTTCTCATACAGGATGAGAGAAGACACTATATGAACCTAGTCTGTATCAAGCATATTTTTTTTTTTTTTACCTTTTTTTTTTTAATTTTTAAATTTTTTTTTTCAACGTTTATTTATTTTTGGGACAGAGAGAGACAGAGCATGAACGGGGGAGGGGCAGAGAGAGAGGGAGACACAGAATCGGAAACAGGCTCCAGGCTCTGAGCCATCAGCCCAGAGCCCAACGTGGGGCTCGAACTCACGGACCGCGAGATCGTGACCTGGCTGAAGTCGGACGCTTAACCGACTGCGCCACCCAGGCGCCCCTATCAAGCATATTTTTACACGTACTGACTCATTTAATCCTTACAGCACCTGTATGGGATAATAGTGCATTACCTTAATATTTCCGCTACAACAGATTGCTACAAATTTAGTGACTTAAAATAACACGCATTTATTAACTTATAGTTCTGGACCTTGTAAGTCCAAAATGAGTCTCCCAGGGTTACAAATCAAGGTGTCGGCAGGGCTATATTCTTCTGGAGGCTCTAGGGGAGAATCCAGTTCCTTGCCTTTTCCAGTTTCTAGAGCCTGCCTGCATTCCTTGGCTCATGGTCCTTTTCTGTTTGTTTTTTAATTAAAAATTTTTTTTAATGTTTTACATATTTTATTCTGACATATCTTTTAAAAACAAAAGGATGCAAACATTTACACTTATCAATGCCTTTTTCTTTAGATGTGGTTTGATTTTTTTTTTTAATTTTTTTTAACGTTTATTCATTTTTGAGACAGAGAGAGAGACAGACCATGAATGGGGGAAGGTCAGAGAGAGAGGGAGACACAGAATCTGAAACAGGCTCCAGGCTCTGAGCTGTCAGCACAGAGCCCGACGCGGGGCTCGAACTCACGGACCGCGAGATCATGACCTGAGCCGAAGTTGGACGCCCAACCGACTGAGCCACCCAGGCGCCCCGATGTGGTTTGATTTTTAATGTGTATTTATCTTTGAGAGAGAAAGAGAGTGAGAGAGAGAGAGAGCAGAGAGAGAGGGAGACAGAGAATCTGAAGCATGCTCCGTGCTCTCAGTGCAAAGCCTGACATGGGGCTTGAACCTACGAATTCTGAGATCATGACCTGAGCTGAAATCAAGAGTCTGACTGAGTGTGAAATTAAGAGTCTGACTTAAATGACTGAGCTACCCAGGCACCCCGAAGGTGCATTCTTTTAATCACTATACTGTACTACCTCTTCTGATATTTTGCAGCAGGGTATTGGATCATCCAAGCACAACAGTATGAACAGATTCCTTGGCTAGAATCTACCATGCTCCCCATAGTGGTCGTGGGGCCTTTGATCTAGAGGAGTAAGTAGGATGACTCCCTCTCTCTCAGGATATTACCTGCTGGCTTTGATCTTTCACAATCCTAACCTGGGTAAGACTACACAGAACTGACAGTTTTTCCCTGCAGAGGTAGTTGCTTCTTTCCCACCTCATTAACATGTGTTTATGGAATCCTTACTAAAAATTTGTCAGACAGTAGGGTTGGCTGTGAGGAAGCACAGACTAGTGAGCATTGCTCCTGCATTCAAAAAGGTCACAATAATTGGCAGAAAAATGCAAAAGAAGAGTTATAAGAAAATGTAAGAAGTGCTATCACAGACTTGTGTAGAGCATTGACTTCTATTAATTCTACTTTCAAAGCATAGCTTAACTCTATTTCTTCTCCATGGCCATCCCATATGTAGTGCAAAGCCATCACTGTCTCTGTTACCTAGACGATACTTTCCTCATTTGTTTCCCTGCCTCCCCTCTTAAATCCCTGTAATCTACTCTCCAAAAGTCAATTTGAGTGATTTTTTAGAAAATGCAAATCAGGTCTTATCACTTCTGCTCAAAACCCTTTAGGACCTTCCAGTGTACTTAACAGACACTCAAGCTCTGTAACAAGTTCTGAAACCTCCTACAGTGTCTGGCTCTTACTCATCTCTGCAAACTTACCTCATGCTCTCCCCTTCCTATCACTCACTGTTCTCTCACCAACCAAACTTTTCAAACTGCAGATATACCAAGTTCCTTCTGTCCTCGGGCCCCGGCACATGCTGTGTGTTCTGCTTGGTATGCTCTTCCTTCTGTCTCTTCATATGGCTGGTTCTTTCTCATCTTTCAGGTGTCAGGTGACCTGACCACTCAAATAGGTTTTCCCTCTCTCATTTCTGCCACAGCTCTTTTTTCCCCTTCATAATTTGTACTTGATGGAAGTGTCCTGAAGGCAGTAACCATATCTAAAGCCCAACACAGTGCCTGGCACACAGGAGATACACTAGTACTATAGTCTAGGGTTGTAGTTGGGACTACAAGGGAACTGGACTAGGGGAGAGAATTTACAACACACTTAGTATGGCATCTGGTGTAGACGAAGTGCTAGCTATTGTGACTTTCATAAGTGGATCAGGTAGGGTTTAAATACAAAATTCCATGCTTATTTATCTCTTTCAAGTACATTTTAATTTTTTAAAAGGGAGAGAAAATGGAAAGGTTGTCTCAAAGCTGCCTTTAATCTCATTTTCAGGTCTTTGTGTTGAACAGCTCTGCCAGAGGACCTTGTCTTCCTCCATATTTTCAGGGCAGCTTTCACTCTGGCTCTCTCTCTTCCCCCTGGGAGTGGTCTGCCCTAATTGGACACAGACCACTGCTTACTTAGCTTTGATAACAATTCTGCTTCTCAATAAACAGAATTAATCTTGATTAAGCCAATTTATTCAAATAATATTCTATTCTGATTCCTTGGCGGTCTGTTTCCTTAGGCCTTTATACTTCTGTTCTAAATTCACATTTTTTCCCCCTCTCAGAGGACATTTCCTTCCTTACTTCATCTTCAAAGTAAACATGTTTAAAATATAAAAAAGAGCTTATGGATGGGAATAAATGGGAAGCAAAATTCCCCTGACTTTGTTCCCTTGAATCTAGCTGGTTGTATTTCCTTTTGCTTGTTATTTTAACTAAGAGATGTATTAATGGCTAAGGCAGACTTGTTTCCTTGGTCGGAGATGGTTTGTCAGTTCAGAACAGGCCCAGTTGGTTGGTTTTATTGCCAGATGGCCCTGACTTACCAATGTACAGTCAAAACAGGGCTTGTAAGTCATCATTTCCTGGCTGGAGTCAATGGGGATCAATTTCCCAGCCTCTAGAAACATCCTCCACAAATCTCTGAAAGCACTTTGAGAAAAAGCTCTCCAGCCTGATTCAGTCAGCCTGCTTCCAAAGTTTATCATCCATCTTGACACCTGAAGTTACTCTTATTCATAGACTGAGGTTTTCTGGCTGGCCCACTGCCTGGAGAACATTCTCCAGAGATGTTCTCTCACCTGGGATGGCTGGAAGGCACTAATATGTTCACATTCTATTCCATAGTTCCCATATAATAAAACATATAGCTTCAATTGGCATATAGTCTGAGGTTAGTAGTAGATTTTTCTTTTGCTACATTAAGTCCTTACAAGACTTAACCTTAAGGCACTGCCCCATTAAGAATGACTCCTAAAAGGAATCTTTTATTCAGGTCTAATATTTTGTTTTAATGCCTAATAGGAAACACTTATTTCAGATGCAGTTTGTTCTACATTGTAGGTCTAATGAAAACTCTCTTATACTCATTTAGCTCTTTTTAACCAAGATCCCACAAAAGAATTAAGTCTTAAGGCATCCAGTGAATATAACGAATTAACTTCTTGACAATGCATCTAGATTGGTACTAGCTTTGTACCATTCCTGGAAGAATTGAGAAAGAAGTCACGCCAATCATTTTCTGTGGGATTCAGTTCTCTGGTGGAACCCTGACTGAGAAAGACTCTAGGGCATCCAATTTCTACTTTAGGATTAAGGTTTTATGGAATTAACTCTTTGTGAGATACTCAAAGGACTGTGTTAGAGGTGAAGCTTCTGAAGTTCGTACTCAAGGTGATTCCTCTGTTAAGAAGTCCATCCATCATGTGAACCAGGTGAAACTGGGTGCTTGCCTTCAGTTTGTTTCTTTTGGGTCCAGATCTTCCTCTTGTTGGTGTCAATATAGTATATTCATACTGTAAATCCTTGTTCTAGTCTCAGTTCTGGTAGTCACCACCTCTCTGACCTTTTCTGATTTCTCCTAGTCCACATTACGAATAATAACATGAACCCTCCTATCTCACAGGAGAACCAAGTAAGAAAATGTTCTTGAAAGAACTTTGGAAAATATAAAGCCATATAACTATTGTAATGACTCAGGTGAATATAATTGTAGGAATGGGCAATGGATCTAGATAGATCCACATAAGCATAGGGTTCAAGTCCAGATGGACACAGCAGATCACATACCCAGTTCAGGCAGCCAGGAAAGTTGGCTTGAGGTGTCAGTGATCAGGGTGCTTGGTACTGAAGAATGAAGCTTCATCAGCCACCTCAAAGAGGGAGTGTCAGAGCAGGGTGACTGCATCTGAGAGAAGGAGGGTGACAGCACTCAGCTGGAAAGGAGGGTTGGAGAGCTGCAGTTGGGGGAGATCCTGTCAGCCTGAGAAAAACATGAAGAATGCCTCTCAGCCATTTTGCGTTATGTTAGTAAGATTCACTAGTGGAGCAAGTGAAAAAGGAGAGCACTGAGACTATTTGCCTAAGTATACCAGGCATACTGATATATAGTATAATCAAGCTATGTGCTTAATTCAACTTATATTTATGGGACATTTGTGGAAACCATCTCAAAGAGATGAACCTGTCTTGGATTTGGGCATATAGGAATTCACTGTCAAGGAGGACAAATATATATAAAAAACTATATGAGTTGGAAATAATAATAATAATAATAATCATAAATGGCTTAAAATGATTGCATATATCTTATGTGCAAGGCAGCATTTTAGGCACTTTCCTTTTTTAATCCCTGCAACAACTCCATAAGAGAGCTACTATTATTGTCTTCTCCACATTACAGTAAGGAAAGTGTAAGTGACTTGCCCAAGGTGATGCAAGCAGTGATTGGCATAGCTGCATTTTGACTCCAGAGTGAATATACCTATCCTCTGTAAGGCTGCTTTAAGGCAGATACTGATAAAGTGCTTGTCAGTAGAATGACCTTAAAAGCTGGGATGGCAAAGCCAGATAAGGCCATGAGAAATAATCAGAATTTAATTGAATATAATTTTAATATATTTATGAGTTATAAGGTCCTATCAGAATGAAGAATATGAAAAAATGCAGGATTCTGTCATATTCAAAGATATTAGAGCTAGATGAAAGGATATTTAAAATCTTAAGAGCCAAAGAAATTCAAAATTCAAACAGGTAATGTAGCAGCCTGAGTGAACTTAAAATTCACTTCTCTTTTGCTATGAAGCTCCCATTATGGATTGTAAATAGGATTCAGTAGGCCTCATCAGGAATTCAATAGGGACTGGAAAAAAAAAATAAAATTGAAGATAAAGGGGAAGGAAGGAGATAGAAAACTAGAGACAAGGTGAATAAACGTTGAAAAGATTATGAGTTTGAGATATCTGGTGACATTTTATTTCAGGAAACAGAGTGTAATTAAATGAAATACTTTGAGGGATATGAATAGTTTGTGCTAATCTTAATTTAACCACATATACCTTCTGGATGATACAAGGGACCACTGTATACGTTAATGATTGTATTAAATTCTATAGACTAAATGTGTGGTAAATATTCAGGTCAGATGATATTAATAGAGCTTACTGTTTATTGAACACATACATAGTAGATATTTTGGTGAACAGTTGCTGTGCATTTCTCATTTAATATAGCAACTCTGTGTCCTATGCCTTATATCCTACTAGTATTTTTATTTTACACATGACAAAATGGGGCTTACAGAGATTAATTCATTTGCTCAAGGTTACATGCCACTTGCTAGTAAGTTTGGGTTGAACTAAAGTCCACCTGGTGCCAAGGCCATCACGGGCATGTCTAACCTTTAGTAGTGGCATACCAAGGTGGGAGGGGGGGTAGTGTGTATGGGGGTGGTTTGCACAATGAGTAGGGGATTTTTAACTGACATTGTTTAGAATTTTCAGTGGTATTAATAGAAAGCAGATTGACTTTAAGTTGGTTTTATTATTGTTTTAAAATCCTCTGCTTACAACATACCATTTTATTGTCTGTACCAAGGACAGTGAGGAAGGGAAAAGTGAAAAAAGGAAGAAAAAGAAGCTGATAAATGGTTATTGCTCTGGGCACCTGGGGTTTATTCCCAGTAGGGACATTCTGAGAAACTGCATGGGCAAACCTCAGAACTGTCCCAGAAGAGGACAGGGAGCCTGAGATGATTATCTACCAATTCCTGTCCCCCACTGGTTTGGGATTTGAGGGTCTATTCCATGTATTTACAAGTTGAGCCTGCTTTATGTCAAGCAAGTTCCCCTCTGGAGAAAGCCCTCAGAGAGGTAGAGACACACAGGTTCATGAGAGTGGGAAGCTGTCAGCTTGCTATGAACCACTAACTTCATTAACTTAAGGAGGATCTGTGGTTAGGCATTAAAAATATTCATCACACCATAATTTGGTTTAAGGAACATGCTGTGGATATTTGTCCAGCCAAGGTATCATATTAAATGGTTAAATGGCTGGGGCGCCTGGGTGGCGCAGTCGGTTAAGCGTCCGACTTCAGCCAGGTCACGATCTCGCGGTCCGTGAGTTCGAGCCCCGCGTCAGGCTCTGGGCTGATGGCTCAGAGCCTGGAGCCTGTTTCCGATTCTGAGTCTCCCTCTCTCTCTGCCCCTCTCCCGTTCATGCTCTGTCTCTCTCTGTCCCAAAAATAAATAAACGTTGAAAAAAAAAAAAAACAACTTTAAATGGTTAAATGGCTTGGTTGTATTTTGATTAGGGGAACAGAATGCCCAGATTCATCTTGGTATCCTGGTATAGCCATTTTGAAACTGATTTAAGCAGGTCAGTCTTTTGTGTTTGGGTTATTGATGGAAAAGAAGATAGATTCTTTGAACAGTGCTCTTTATCTCTTATATTGAAATTTTTTTCAAATAACAGCAGTGACTTCTTGATTATTGGTATCAGTGGCATTTTCTCAGTTCTTAATCTCTTTTAGCTCCTTATGGATGCTTGCATTATTGCCCATGCCATCTCTTTCTCTTCATCTTTCCCCCCATCCTCCTCCTCTAGATTCTCCTTCTCCTTCCCCTTCTACTCCTTTTCTTCCTCTTCCTCATCCTTCAATAACTTTTACTATCTATTTTCTGGGTAAAGGATGACGGATGAAGTGAGATGGGATTTCAGCCAGAACACAAGCTTCTGGGTGGATCTTGTAGTCTATCTTGACTTCATTTTGTTTAGTACATATGGCAAACCTGGGATAATGTTAGACAGAAAAAAGGGTCATTTTATTAACATCTGACTCCTTTCCCTGAGAAAGTGCATTGCAGATAATGCAGCTTGGATGAACATTGCTTTCTGCGGAGTGTGGTGGGTCATATTCATGGGACTGATATGGAATTTTACCTGATACTGCAGCTAGTCAGAGCTTACCTCCAAAGCAGTGCGACCTCATTTGGCAGTGGAGAGTAGACACCAGCTGAAGGAAGAAGTCTTCCATGGCTATCTTGGAAAGATCATAGGTATATGGCAAGAATGGCTACACTCAAAGGAGTGGAAGCTTTTATACAGAAACTTAGCAATGGATTTGAGTATCAAATCAGATGCTATAAAAATCTTATTACAGGAAATCTGAATTTGCACAAAATTGTATTTCTCAAGAAATGAAACTTTTTAAAAGGAAACTTGAACTTTATAGTTTGACAGGTTATTTGCTACCAGAAATTCTGTAGAATTTCAGATGCAACATTAATTTTAGCTGATTATTTTTTTCTTTTTCACATTGAGCTTTGGCATTTAGTTTATTTGATTTTTGAAAAGGGAATACAGAACACCATGAAAAAAATGTATTTTAAGTCTATATTATATTAGATGGGCTGCTTGGTGGAACAGACCATACACACAGATGCCTACTGAAGTTTCTGATTTATTTAGCCAAGGGTTCAGAAAATTCATGGAAGCATCATGGGCACATTGAATAGAGCAGATGCCATCTATTCTGGGCAACTTTCCTGGGACTCTAAAGTCCCAAAGTGAGAGATAGTGGTTGGTTTGGCTGGGATGGCAGCAGCAGGGAAGGAGAGAAAACTAGTTTGGGGACATAATTTGGAGGCAGAATAAATGGAACTTGTTGATGGATTAGATGTGAAGGCAAAGGGAAAGAGAAATCAAAGATGGCTTTTGGTTTTTGACTTGGGCTGCAGAGACAGGGCAGACTAGAAGGGGAGGAATTTCCCTACCAGGGAATTTATTGCCTGATCAGTTTTACACTCACTATCTAGACATTCAAGTATTTCCATGATATACGCCCAACCCATTTTTCCATCTGAATGCCTAGTCCCAGACAAACAGGGTTTTTCTTATTGAACTTTCAGCATACTTCAGGGTCTTTATTTGTACCTCATTTTTTCAGCTTAGAATGCCTTCTTTTGTCATTCTTATTAAAATCCTACCTGTCCTTCAAATGATGTGTCATGGGCTAAATACCATTGTAACCAGGAAAGTGTTCTACAAATCTTAACTATTATAGCTGGTAATTCAGTTCATAGACAATTTCCTTTATTAAGTCATCTTTTATTATACTCAGCTGGAATATTTATTCCCTGCTTTAAGCACTAAGCACTTTGTTAGGATCATACATCTGACAGTTATTTTTAGTCTATTTGTGTACATAGTCTTACTCTGTTCAAGTTCCTTAAAGATGTGACTTCATGTCTTAAAAAAAAAGTAAAAAAAAAATGAGATGTAACAAAAAAGGGTGTATAGTATAAATGACCCATAGATCAAGACGTAGATGAATGCAATTAATAATATAATCAGGTGGTTTTTACAGATCATTTCAAGTAGTGTATTTCCTCAAAAGTTTACATTTTTTTTTCAACGTTTATTTATTTTTGGGACAGAGAGAGACAGAGCATGAATGGGGGAGGGGCAGAGAGAGAGGGAGACACAGAATCGGAAACAGGCTCCAGGCTCTGAGCCATCAGCCCAGAGCCCGACGCAGGGCTCGAACTCACAGACCGCGAGATTGTGACCTGGCTGAAGTCGGACACCCAACCAACTGCGCCACCCAGGCGCCCCAAAAGTTTACATTTTTTAAAGATTTCTTTATTAAAAATTTTTTCCTTTATTTAAATCCATTTACTTAAATTCTTCATGTTTTATATCCTAAAGGTATTCCTTCATACTGAACTTCTGTTCTTCAAAATTTCTGTACTGAATAATTTTTATCACACAATTTAATTAAAAAAATTGGATTATAGTTAAATGAAAGTTAAATTAAATTCTGCTTCTGACCAAGATAGAGTTATAGGAACTAGATGTACCTGCCAACTGAAACAACTAAAATCAAACTCCAAACAGATCAAGTAGAAGAAAAAGATATCATAACAGTTACTATAACTATACTTCATATGTTCAAGAAGTTAGAGGTAAGATTGAGTATCTTAGGTGGAGACATGGAAGATATTAAAAAAATACTTAAGTTGGACTTTAAGAAATAAAAACTCAATGAGACATACAGTAGAATAAAAACTGTAGAAGAAAAGATTAGTGAACTTGAAGATACAGTAATGTAAACTATCCAAAATAAAATCATAGATAAAAAAAATCTAAAAAAAAAAATAAACAGCATATTAGTGAACTAGTGGGACAACTTCAACTGGCCAAATATATGTATAATTGAAGTTCTTGCAAAACAAACGGACAGAAAAATATTTGAAGAACTAATGAGAAAATTTGGCAGCCAATTCCCTGTAGGAAACAGCATAAGCCAGAGGACAGAGGAGCAACATCTTTAAACTGTGGAAAGGCAAGCAATCAGAACAAGAAAAAAACAAAGTAAAACAAAAACCATTCAAATTAAAATTCCATAATAACAAAATATCTTTTAAAAAATCAAGATGAAATAAAGATTTTTTCAGACACACAAAAGATGAAAGAGTTATTCACCAGCAGACCTGCACTAAAAGAGACATTAAAGGAAGTTCTTCAGACAGAAAGAAAATGATTCCAGATGGACACTTGGATCTACATAAAGATATGAACATCAGAAATTTTAACTATGTGATTAGAAATAAAAGACATTTACAAATATTATTTAATTCTTCTTAAAAGATAATTGATTGTTAAAGCAAAACATCATAGTGTATTCTGGGAATTATAACACATGTAAAGATAAATGTGTGATATCAGTAACAAAAAGCTTGCCTCATCTGCTAGTTTCTGCATTTCCACATGGAGTTTAGAGAAATAATACAACATGACTATTTCAACTTTTTGGAAATACTTTTGAATAACTGAACACTACACAACATTTTATGTAACTGAAAAATGCCATTTAGTTTTGAAATGATTTGCTGTAAGCAGTAACAGATAACAGGTAAGAATTTTGTCATCATGAAATATGTTGTATTTGAAAATAGCAAGGGGGGGCGCCTGGGTGGTGCAGTCAGTTAAGCTTCCGACTTCAGCCAGGTCACGATCTCGCGGTCTTGAGTTCGAGCCCTGCATCGGGCTCTGGGCTGATGGCTCAGAGCCTGGAGCCTGTTTCCGATTCTGTGTCTCCCTCTCTCTCTGCCCCTCCCCTGTTCATGCTCTGTCTCTCTCTGTCCCAAAAATAAATAAACGTTAAAAAAAAAATAATTTGAAAATAGCAAGAAATGGAAATAGCATGGGTTTTGGAGTTAGCTTTGGAACGGGAGTTTCAAATGCCACCATTGATTGTACAATTTGTGTCAATAGTTTAATAAGTTATGTTCTGAGAAAAGACTTGTTTGACATATTATATAATTATATATTTATTCCTAAAAAAATAGAGGTTTCCTTGAGGGCAAGCAGGGACTTGGTTTCGTTTATTGATATTCTCAAACTTTGAAAGTATATTTGGCATGTAGTAGGTGCTCAAATATTTGGTGAATGAATGAATAAATGTGGGTGAGTAAATAAATGATATGATGACAGGAGAATTTTATTCTAAGCAGTAGTTCTTAAACTACTTTTGTGTCAGAAATCTTTTTAAGGAAATGATGAAAGGTATGATGGAACCTCTTCCCAGGAAAATTCTCTCTCTCTCTTTCCCTCTCCCTCTCCCTCTCCCTCTCCCTCTCCCTCTCCCTCTCCCTCTGTGTGTGTGTGTGTGTGTGTGTGTGTGTGTGTGTGAGAGAGAGAGAGAGAGAGAGAGAGAGAGACAGAGACAGAGACAGACAGAGAGAGAGGGAGAGAAGCAATGTTGCCTACAACAGGAAGAGACTGATGGACTCCTAAGCTTGACCATGGACTCCAAGTCTAATAATCTTTATTGCAAAGGTAATTTAGGGCCTCTAGCTTGTTAAGGAAGTAGTTCTTAAGTAGAACTAATCATCAAAATCATGTTGAAACATTTAGTGCAGTGCTTGGCACTTGATAAACCAATGATTCTAATTATTATCATTACCTGTGGAGCTTCTGAAGTTAAATGTCCAGGTTGCACCTTGTCTAGATTCAGAATCCACAGGGCAGTGTCCCAGGCATGTGTTTATTTTTAGAAAGATCCACAGGTGATTGTGATATGTGACTCTGAAACACTGGTCCAAGTGAACACTGAATGGGGTCATTTGGCAGTTGTTCTCAAAGGTCATCTTGAAGGAGGAAAAACAATTACTGTACTTATTTAAATTTAAATTTGAATATGTAACTGAGAGCCATTGCTAATGCTTTTGGAGTAGTTGATGTGATTTTAACAACAGTTAAGGTAGATTGATAAACATTTAGATAAAAAAGCTGAATTTCAATGGATAAAGTGGAGAGGAAGAAAAAGTAGGGGACCAAAATGAAATCTGAATAAAGGACAAGCCATAGGAGCAACCAAGCAATAACAGTAATGCTAAATGTCTTATCATTGTAGTGATTTTCTTTTTAAAGACTGATTTCTACTATTAGCATGACGATTGACGAGCAATCTTGCATATATTTGGACCTTTAATTTTGAGAAGACTAAAAATTAGTAAATAGCCTGACATATTGGTTGTTCTGAAAGCTAGGGCCTGTAAGGAAATGTGTGGACATTTGAATTATTTAAGATGAAAAATAGTTTGTTACCTCTTTTCTAAGTCTATAACAAAATTGCCATAAGAGAAATTTAGGGTAGTCAAAGGAAGAAACTTCTGATAGTTTTAAAACACTTGATTAATATTTAGGAGTGAATTAGATAAAGTTCACGTACTCTGCCAGTAAAATAAAAGTAGTATCCCCCACAGCCAACGGTTTTGATTTTGCTTTAGACAGGTTACAATTCCCCTATGAGATTCTAAGATAGGTAGGTGAAGCTATTTGGCTGACTGCTTATTTTACAGGTAGAGTGAGAAGGTTTTTGGCCTGTAATCTTCCCATGACAGAGCTGGTGACAGGGCTTGCCTTCAATGATCAGAGTTGCTGTGTCTGAGAACATACACATAGTTTCTTAGGGAGGTTACCATAGCTATAAGTTTAAATGCTCATGTTATAGTGGCCATATAGTATGATTATAGAAAGGGCATATCACCCTAATGGTTTATTCACAAGGTCATGCTTTGAATAAACCACTTAGAAAAATAATTTAAGTGGATATACCCTCTTCGACTCAGTTTAGAGTATGCTGTTTCTTATTTAAACATTTAATGTGTTCTGTTTTTACTAGTTAGGAAAAAATACAATGTAAACTGTGAGAGAGTAGTGAGTGAATTTTATTTTTTGTAGAATCAATTCATTGTGGTGGTTCTAGACTGGGTTCCCCAGAAGCAGACCTGGAGATAGGGCCTTAGTAAATCAAATGATTTATTGGGGGGAAGGTGCTCTCTATGGAAAGGGAGGGAGAAAAGTAGCATAAGGCAGGGGAAAAAAGGTAAGCAAGAAGGTGATCTCAGGTATATACCATCTCACTCTGAACCCACAGGGAAGCCCTGGAGTATAAATTGTATTGTAGTGTTGATCCCATCTTGAGGCACGTTCTATCCAGTCATTGGCCAAGATCTGCCTCCTGGTAGTGGTGAGTGAGGCCTCTTGGGTAGATATTCCCATTTGAAAGAGGGCAATTCTCCCAGAAGGGAGCAGAGTTGTCATCACTCACTCCTAGCTAGGGATAGGTGTGCTGGTTTGTAAAGGGCACTGGGGAGGAGTACCAATAGCATCGACTAAACTACACCCCTTGCACTACCCAAGTCATTTTGCTTCTTATATTAAGTTCACTACCTTCAGACACAATTCAAGATTTTGGGTGTTCACAATTTCTGGGATAACTTACGAGAGGAAGGTTAGAGGGATGAACAGCCCTCTACTGCTGTAGTTTTCCCCAATGTTGTAACTGATCATAATTCTCCTCCCCTTTCACCCTTACCAGACTCCCCTTCTCTTTGATGAACACCTCTGCTGGTCTAAATGACTTGCTTGGTGAATGAACCCAGGCTCCATTCCTTGAGAGTCTGAGCTCTTGGCTCTATGCCCTTATTAGTCCATGTTGCTGTGATCTGTCCATTTATAGTTAAGATTGGGCATGGGAATAGCTGGATATGTCCACTAGTCTATTTTAATGCCTAACACACTTTTTTAAGCCTTTATTATTGCAACAGCCCTGCCTCCTGATGATGATTATTGCAATTTCCCTGAAAGTATGATAACTCTTTTGCTTGCTGCTGGTCTACTCTATGAGGAACAAAAAGTGATCAGGCAGTAACTGTAGCTTTTAGTTTAGTGGGACTCTCTCTGTTCCCCATGATGGAAGGGTTTCAACCCTCTGAAGACCAGGACCTCTTGACCCACAAAGCCTAAAATCATGGGAGTAGAGAAGCAAACATTCCCTAAGTGGGTCACTAGGAGTGTTTATGAACAGGGTCTTTCCTTTTCTATTGTTAGGTTACTGAACCTACATATTCTGGCTACTGAGGCACAACACTGTTGGTTGAAGGTATGCTCTGTCTTGAAGAATAATATTCCGTCTCTCCAGGGTGTTATCTCCAAGCTGGTAAGTCAGACTAAATAATGAATTTTGCTACAAAGTTACTGAGGTGGTATAGGCCCTATCATATCTTATGCCATTCAGAGGTTGTAAACCTGATAGAGTGATGAAACTGCCTTTTGAAGGCATAGCTGATGTGCCAGCTCGGAAACACATAGAATCCCATGCTTTAAGAGTGGTGTGGCTGAGGCACTGTGAGTAGTAAAGGCAAACCCATACCTGAAGTATGTATCATTTCCACTCAGCATGAAACATTACCATTTCCAGGATGGAAGGGGTCTGATGTAATCAACTTGCCACCAAGTGATTTGGTGAGAAGGTTGGTACTGTCTTAGGGTCTCAGTGTTCGTTTCTATGGCTGGTAGGTCAGATATTTCTCAGCAGCAGTAGCTAGATAAGCTTTGGTGAGAAGGATCTCAGCCTGCAGGCCCAACAGTAGCTTCCAGCACTGCCAAAGTGATTACTAGGCTCATGAGAACCTTGTGTACATGTTAGGTTGGCTGAGGACAGAATCTGACTGGCATCCATTGGCTGAGTTATCTTGTCTACTTGAGTTGTTTGGTACCTTTTCTGAAGTGTGTTCTCTTCTGAAGTGTGGTGGACATTAATGTGCGATTCAAAGATCCTCATGTTTGTGTCCCCTCCAATGGGTCTATTGATTCACTTCTTCCCCAGATCTCCTTGTCCCCTCTTCCACTCTTGCTCACCCTAGGCCCCTGACCAACCACCTTTGTGGCGGCGTATATTCTTATCTCAGGCCCCCCTTTCTCTCTGGAGAAAGTAGACGACTTGGTGTTGTATCCACCGGGAGATTTTCCCCTTCCTCCTGTCTTTCAGGTCCACCTGAGTGGGGCTACGGTGTTGTGCCTGTCTGCTTGCACTCCCCTACTGAGCTGACTTTCTTGTGACTCAGGCATGGGAATTTTAATCCTCCATCGGCTGGTCATGAGGGAGCCCCCATGAGGTGAGGGGAAGACATCAGAGCAACAGAGGTAGGTAACATGGGGTTCTGGGACACTTGTTAGTGCAGCTTACTTGTGACCTATGGGTCAGCTTGGGCCTGATCTTAAATATACCACTTCCTTTTATTATGAATTGTTGCTGTGCCTGCTGGCCCTTATGTTAAGTTGAATAACGATTTGAAAGAAGTGGTGGAATAAACTATGTGGATATCTGGGAGATAATAATTGCTGCTGTTAAAAAGCAATGAAGAGACTCTTTATATTGATATTAGAAAGATCTACAAGATACTTAGTTAAGTAACAAAAAAAGCAAGCAGCAAATAGAAACAGTTTCAAACTGATAAATGAGGAAATAGGCATAATTTACCACTTAGATATGTGGTGATAACCACCAAAGGAACTAAAAGCAGAAACTTATAAAATGTTAGAAAAGGGCCAGGAGCTGCTACTTTTCATTTTGTAACTTTCTGTACTGTTTTAGGTTTTTGTTTTTTTCCTTTTTCTTTTTAACTGTAGACATGGGGCAAGAAGAAAGTATAATAGGGACTGAGAGACAGGAGTAGGAGATGAGATAGTTTTGGAGAATGTTCCAGTTCACAAGCCTGTTGGGCTTTTCTGATCCTCATGCTGGACTTACTCGGCTTGACCCTTTTTTTTTTTTTTTTTTTCAGATTGGCTATTCTTCCAATGTCCCATTTTGGCAGCTAGGATCCACAGTAGCCCCTGGTGTCTCCTTCCTAATCCACTCCCCACACGGTAGCATTGACATTAGCGGATTTAAGTCTCAGTGCAAATGCTTCCACTGATTTTACTCTGTTGGGCAAAAAAGTAATCATGCATTTATGGATGCTTTTATGGTACCTAGGGAAGTGCAGAAGTATAGTGTGCTGGAGGAATGTGGAAGAGGCATCTCCAGTTATTCAAATGTAAAGCATTGTCCGCGTGAAGGTATTTGAGCCTGCTTCTCCCTGCGATGTATTTTCCTGTAGCCTTGCTGGGCTAGCTCCATCTTGTCCTTTAGGCCTTGGCCTTCCATGACCTTAAGCAAAAGCTGGCTTGACACTTCCCTTCCTCCTCCTTGCTAGGTTCTCAGCTCCTTACTGCTTTTTCATTGCATCTCTATTCATACTTTCTGTTTCTTATTTTTTTGTCCTTCTCCCCTAGTAGAATCGAAGCTTCACTTCCCATTTATCATTTACTTAATATTTGTTGAATGTTGAATGTGAACTTGAACAAATTACTTATTATCATTGTTATTGTTTTTTGGTCGTTCCTTTGCTCATCAGTGAAATGTAAGACTTTAAAAGCATTGGAAACATTTGTATTAAGTGATTAACTGCTGAACTCTTTCTGTGTTACCTGTATATATATTTGGTACAATTCACTCATAATAGTTAATGCTTTAAACAATCCACAATGAATGTGTTCTAAAAAAATTTGAAATAGTGAAACTCAAGCAATGTAAAGAGTTGGTAGAAGGAACACATTTCATGCGTGGTTGAAAGTGTGTTCATGTATACATTAGGATTAGGTCTGGCTGAGAGTGACAGTAAACCACAAATAACAGCAGCTTCAACAAGATGGAGATGTATTTAATTTTCAAGTGAAAGTCTAAAGGTAAGTGCTTCAGGGCCTTTGCTACATGGTTTCAGATATCCAGCCTCCTTACATCTTGTTTCTCTGCTATGCATTTGGCTTCTCTTCTGCAGACCATCTCATGCTCTAAGACAGTGCTCCTATTCCAGCCATCACTTTTGTTCTCCAGCCAGCAGGAGGGAGGAAGGGAAAGTGGAAGGTTATGCTTCATTCCTTTAAGGGCTCTTCCTGGAGGTTGCATCTAATATTTTCCCTTACATTCTATTGTTCAGAATTTAAGTGGTATTGGTACCTCTACCTTCAATGGTGGCTGGGAAATGTAGTCCTTTTTCTGGGCTGAGCCAAAAAATGTGAGATCATGACCTGAGCCGAAGTCGGACGCTCAACTGAGCCACCCATGCGCCTCTAACTTTAAATTCTTTTTATTATTTATTTATTTATTTATTTATTTATTTATTTATATATTTATTTATTTTAAACGCTTATTTATTTTTGAGACAGAGACAGAGCATGAACAGGGGAGGGGCAGAGAGAGAGGGAGACACAGAATCGGAAGCAGGCTCCAGGCTCTGAGCCATCAGCCCAGAGCCCGACAAGGGGCTCGAACTCACGGACCGCGAGATCGTGACCTGAGCTGAAGTCAGATGCTTAACCACCCAGGCGCCCCTTTAAATTCTTTTTAAAGAGAAACATTCTATTATTACTACAAGTAAAAGCCAGTTTCATTAGTCACAAATAGGAGATAATAATAATAATAAATAAAATGAAAAATAAAACCCTCCTCACTCTGCACTGTCATTAAATAAAGAATAAGGACCGGGGAACCTGGGTGGCTTAGTCGGTTGAGCGCCCGACTTTGGCTCAGGTCAGGATCGTGCAGTTTGTGAGTTCTGGCCCTGCATCGGGCTCTGTGCTGACAGCTCAGAGCGTGCAGCCTGCTTCAAATTCTGTGTCTCCCTCTCTCTGCCCCTCCCCTGCCTATACTCTGCCTCTCTGTCTCTCAAAAATACATAAATGTTAAAAAAAAAAAAAAAGAGTAAGGACAAACAATAACATCACGTTAAAAATGGAATTGGTAAGGTATTGGTAATGGAATTGGTAAGGAATTAGTAAGGTAAGTTCCTTGAGGAGAAGAATGGAATTTTCTGAGCAGTCAATAGTAAGGGAATAGTAGGTTTCGTGTCACCTAGTTTAAAACAAAGTGGAAGTTTAGTTGATTAATTTGGATTTTGGGATATCACTTATCCCTGAGATTGTCACTCACAGGTGTATATGGTTAGAAAGAGCCGAGGATAATTAGTTGCATTTTCTGATAAAATTACACATGCTTACAAGTACAAGAGCTCAGTGACATGTATGGAGATATGGCATGGGAAGATCCATGTTAGAGATCTAGACCATCATCATCAGTAATGCTTCTAAGCAGTTAAGAAAGTCAGTTACTAAAGATGTGAAGCATTCATACCCATGCCAGGGCATAGAGCCTTTTTTGATCGACATAAGATAGGTTACTGCAGTCATAACTTTTCTCATTCTAAGCCACAAGATCCTTGGGTGTGTTGTACAGTTATAGATTTTTTCCTAAGGTGCATTAACATAGATACACAATTATAAAAAATATTTTCTGGTGTAACTCATAACTCAACAGTTGCCCACCTCATCTTATCACCCATGAGGGAAGAGGTCCATGTATATTTGGCTTCTCTTTGTAGAAGAGGGTTGATTTAAGGAACAGTTAAAACATTTTTCATTGGCACCAAGGTCTCTATGTCCATTTTTTTTGGGTGAGGAATTTCAGAGAATAGTATGTGTTTTAGAATATTTCAGAAAAAATTCTGGACCCTATCCCTAATATATTTCTTCTAAACTTCATTTATCCTAAATGTAGAGTCAGATACCACATTGATATTTGATAAGTCAGTAGAAGTAATTCATGGAAGTGTCTGGGAGATTCTCTCATTGGATATTAATTTTTTATACAAATCAACAATTACTAACCTAAAATTAGGAATCTAGCAGATTTCCTAGGGTGGTATCAGTCCTCTGAGGCACAAAAAAGCCTTCAAACCTCTCCAATTTGTAGTTCATAGTAGCTCTTAGCATAAAACCAGGGGTTTTGAAACTACTATAAAGGTTAGAAATGAGAAATCCTTCTTGAACTCTCTTAAGATCTTGTAAGAAATCACTTGCTATTTCTGTCAATAAATGACTTTCCAGTGAACATGTTTAAAATACAGAATCAAAATTGAAAAGCTAGAAAGCACTGGCTTAATAGATTTCATTGTTTGGAAGTATTTTTGTCTGGAAAGTGTCTCATTTTTTTTTTTTTTTCTTAACCAGCAAAATGTATATGGGACCAGTCTCCAAAGATTTCTTTGTGGTCCACAATTCTTATAATGTTAAGACTTAGAAGCTGTGTCTATTGCCAATTCCTCCAATGGATGAGGGGAACAGAAAATTTTAAAGATGCTTGTCTTATATTTACCAGTTAGGGATTTAAAAATGCTTTCCCAAATGAATTCACCAATCACTTATAGGGGGGGAGATTCTTACTAGTATCACCTGGCCTTTGCCCTAGAGATGGTTACTGCCATGAGGGAGGCAGGCATTTACATAATATAGACCAAATTATGGTGATCGATCCATAGCTATTTAAAATGGGAAATGTGTGAAAGAGGAGGGAGTGATGCATGCTGGGGGGGGGGGGGCAGCTTTAGAGAAGTAATACTTTAGTGGAGCTTTTAAAAATAAAGAGTGCCTGATGGAAAACGAGAGTAAGTCATTTTAGGTAGAGGGAGCTGCTCAAACGAAAGCCTGGTGGCTTGACCCGAGATGGATGAGCCACCCTATGTGGTTGGAGGTGGGTGGTATCAGGAGTGAGTGGAAGAGGAATCTGGTATGTGTTGGAGTCACTTGGGAAGGCCTATGAATTCCACACTGGGGAGTTTAGATATTATTTTGTAGGTGATGAGCCATCAGGAACTTGAATGGTGGAATGATATTTAAAAAGTAACTGAGAGCAGTTTGGAGGGTAGTGGGATTGGAAGCAGAAAAAGTACTAAGGAGCTTATGCCGTCTTCTGAGTGAGAGACGATAATGAGCTAGTGTGGGGAAATGAGGAGGAGAGACAGATGTAAGAGACAGATTGAATATGGGTGAATAGGACTTAGCTATTGATGGACATGTAAAGAAGTGATTGTATGTAGTTCAGTGCTCTGAGTCCTGTAATAAAGGCATATACAGGGTACTGTAAAAGGTCAGAGAAAGCTTCACAGATGAGAGGACTTTTTAGAAAAGTGGAGATTCACCAGGCATTAAGACCTTTCAAGCAGAAGAAACAGAATAACATGATATAGTTGATCTGGCAATTATATGCCAGGGGTTCTCCGTTGGGTTCCACATTAGAGTTACTTGGGAAGCTTTTAAAAAAATCTATGAATGCTTAAGGCCCACCCCCAAAGAGTCAGTTTTGGTTAGTCTGTTATTAAGCCTAACCATATATGGTGATTTTAATGCGCAGCCAACATTGAGATCCTTTGGCATAAGCAGTTTGTTACGGTCGGAATTGAGTGTGTGTAGAAGAGCGGAGGTAGATGAAGTCAGAGGTTGGCTCCTAGATTCCATACTAAGGTGTCATTGTCTTCTTACCTGGGACTCTTTTGAGAGTAAAAGGAGGCTGTTAATAGTAATTAATCTGGGGCAATAAGCATAAACCAGGACTGTCTCAGGGAAATGTGGCTGTATATGTTTAAGTAGGAATACTGTATGATTAAATGTCATATTTTGAACTGATTTGGCTGCAACCATGCAGGGAAGGGACTGGAAAGAGAGAGACTGCAATCAGGGAGACTGATCAGGAAAAGAGTGTAATCATCCAGAGGAGTGAGCTGGCCGACCTAATGAAAGATTGGGGCCTTGGCATGAGGGAGGAAGTTAAACATGCAAGGAAGACTTTATTCAAAGCTATTGCAGAAGGGGGAGAGAGGACAGAACTCACTTTGAAGTGGATTCCCCAAAACAAAGTGTGAGAGGATTCCTAAGAGCTGGGGTGAGAGGGAGAACACAGATCATCAGTGTTGACTGTCTTTACCCAAAGGAAAAGCAAGATGCCCTGTATCTTTGTGCCAGATAATAGTTTTACAACTTGAAGCTGAAGTTAGGCTCCTATCCTCCCACAGAGACTGGGAGACAGGGTCTCTTCTTTGATGATTACATTTCAAAGAGATGGTTCCCAGGTCCTCCAGAAAGTCGGTCCTGGATTCTAAAACTGGCAAGAAGTTTTTAGAAAGATTTATATACATTTCAAAGGGGCACAGAAAGAATGCACAATGATAAGTTTTCTAAAGGAAGTGTTCTATGAAAGGGGAATCAAGGCCTAGAGTGAGGAAGAAAACTGACTAAGGGTTAGACCAACAGAGGGGAGTGTTAAAGCAGTCTTAGAGGTGAAGGGGAAGGGAAGAGTTTAGGATGATTCTTTGGTTTCTTCTGGTTTTGGTCTTGGGTGGATGTTGATGCCATTTACTACTACAGAGAACAGAGGAAGAATAGAAGGTTGGTAAAAAAAAGGTAAAGTAAGTTTTGGAGAAACTGAGTTTGGGGTGCTTGTAGGATATCCCAGTTGAATTGAATGTTTGGGTCTTTGACCCAGGAGAGGTATGGATTCGAAAATAGGTTTGAGGTGGTGGACATAGAGGATTAGTGGTAGCTTTTGTCTTAGCTCAAAACTCGCACTGCACTTCCCCCACTTGAAGGAGAATCTATGTGGATTAAATGGAATTTTTGTGAGACAGTAAGATGCACCTAGTAAGGGCCCTGTACACTTGGTTAGTTCAATTATCATAGTTAGCCAGAAGCTAAAGTAAGTCAGAATAGAAGATTGGTCAACTGGTGAGAGTTCCTAAAAAACTTGAATTGTTGTTTTTTGGGGCTGTGACCTCTCAGGGACTAGAGGTTATTTACCAGAAATTCAATTACCAAACAAACAAAAACAAATAAATACAGCACAAAGAATTAGAGTTCTCTAGGGTTCATTTTCTGGATTGTCTACAAGATCATGTAGTTGGCAGAGGATTCAGAATCTATCTCCTCCAAAGGGCAAGAGAAAAGAAAAACCCCAAATAAAACCCAGCCTAAAAGTGGTTGGTATTTGGACTAAATAGCCAAAAAATGGAAAATCACCCCAGTCAGTCTATTCTTTTTGACCCAGTTCTTAGCCACGTCTCCTAGGGCTTTAAGGTCTGTTTCTTTGATGGAAAGTATTTAAAAATGCAAATGGGAAAAAAGGATGCAAGCCTTGATGACATCGTCCCCTGTGTGTTCACAGAGCTACACACATGCATGTGGGGAACCTGGGTCTATGACTTCACGGTAGGAGTTTTCTTGAAAAGTGGGGACCATGGATATTTTTACACTTCTTGTGTTATGATTCAACAACAGCAGAAGAGAGCTGACTTCAACCATGACAGTCTACCAGTATCCTTCCTCCAGTACTGACATTTAAATGGTGCGGGAGGAAAGTGTGCCAAAGGTCAAACTCTTACCTGTCCTTGATTGGCTTCAGGGGCTGACGACTTGGAGGACAAGAGTTCTTGCTATTTGGAATTCTGGCTTTGCAGTTTGTTTACAGGTAATGAAACTTTCCTGTTATTTAGACCCACATTTAGATGGGTGTTCCAAGAATTCTCCAAAGGCTGTTCACATGCATTTTGAAGAGCCTGCTAACGTCAAATGGCTCTCACAAAAGCAGGCTTTTTATCAACTGAATGAGAAGGGGAACATGATTCAAAGGGGAAAAAAAATCCCACTACAGGCTTTTTCTGAGGTAAGCCATGGAAAGAGAACTCCGGGCCGGAAAATTGCTTTCACAGAAGCTTTATTATGGGACAAAGACTGTAGGGTCCTTATCTTCCCTGTATGTACTGGGGTCGTTGAAAAAGGTAGCCTTTTTTCCCCTGGCCCTGAAAAATTCTTAATTCTTTTGTACTTTGGGTGCATTTTAGTGGTTTGCACCCTTTCTGAAACAAGTGGTTATTGACCAGAAGTTTGGTTTCTTTAGAATTCTTGAACAAACAAAAGCAAAGAGGTAGAGTTCTCCAAAGAGGCCATTTCCTGAACTTTGCCAGCCAATGCCGTGTCAGCCGGGAATAGAGAATCTCCTGGAAAAACCAAGAACAGGCAAAACCCAAACTAAAATCCCCCGGAGAGAAAAAATTTTTCCAGGTGGAACATGCTGCCCATTTCCAGTACAGGAGGAGTCACAGCTGCAGCTTAGCGGAGGGGGAAAGCAGGCTGAGCTGGAGGTGTGCTGCTGGGGTCTGTCGAAGGAGGCTGTCAGGTATCAACATGATATATATCCTTTGCAGACAAAACAATCCATTTTAAATAAATAGCAGTCAATGTGAAGATTCCTTAACGTAAGCTGACTCCTGCAAGTGCAAACCTCACAAAGGGTTCAGTTGGTGATGGTGGGAACCAGGGGAATACAGGCGGGGGAGGGAGAGGGGGAGGAGCGTGGGGAGAGGAGAGAGGATCAGAAGAGAGTGTGCTGCTGTCTAATCAGGCTAGGTGCTCTCCAGGCTGTGGTAGGTGAAAAAACGAATAAATATCAGGCCTTTTTGGAAGCTAGAGTCTATTTTTAAACCACTGACTCCGGGGGGAGATGGCTCTGATGTTGAGCTAGAGCACCTGAGACTGACAGGGAGCTTCAAGAGTTGTTTTCTTTAAAAAAAATTTTTTTTAATTTTTACATTTATTTATTTATTTTTTTATTTAAAAAATTTTTTTAAACGTTTTTTTATTTATTTTTGAGACAGAGAGAGACAGAGCATGAACGGGGGAGGGGCAGAGAGAGAGAGGGAGACACAGAATCGGAAGCAGGCTCCAGGCTCTGAGCCATCAGCCCAGAGCCTGATGCGGGGCTCGAACTCAGGGACCGTGAGATCGTGACCTGAGCTGAAGTCGGATGCTTAACAGACTGAGCCACCCAGGCGCCCCTACATTTATTTATTTTTGATAGAGACAGAGCACAAGTGGGGGAGGGGCAGAGAGAGAAGGAGACACAGAATCCGAAGCAGGCCCCAGGCTCCCAGCTGTCAGCACAGAGCCCCACGGGGGGCTGGAGCTCAGAAAACGCGAGATCATGACCTGAGCTAAGCTCTGTCGCTTAACCGACTGAGCCACCCAGGTGCCCCAAGAGTTGTTTTCTTTTAAAGTAAAGTGATGCTGTTTATTTTTACCATCACACTGAGTGGAAGTCCTGTTAAATGAGGTCTAAGTAAAATTGTTCAAAAAAGGAAAGCCATTTTCAGGTACTCTGTCACTTTGCCCCTTGGCTGACCCCCATTGATTTTGAGTTCAGTATCATTTTGTTATTAGACTCCAAAATCTGACCTCAAGGGACCCTTTAATGTGTGGATTTTCTAGATACACCTTATTGAGAATGGTTGGGTCAATCTCCTAAGAGCCAGTTCTTTGTTCTTTGAGTTTCTAAATACCAGAAATCTGTCTTCTTTAAGACAGGTTGACTATGTAATTCAGAAATTCACTACAAATGATCAATAATACAGAATGGATTTCTAAGATAATTTTTTTTCTGTTCTTGACTATTTTACATTTTCTAATTTGTGTCTGAAAGAATATGAGCATGTATGGGATAGTAATAGATACTCCATAAAAGAGAGTTCTATGGACAAATCAGTTTGAAACTCTGGCTAAACAAAGTCACCTGGTTTTGTGTGTGTGTGTGTGTGTGTGTGTGTGTGTGCGCGCGTGCGTGCGCGCGGGCTCATGCTCACACAGGATAGGTCAGAGCCTTAAACTGCAAGACAGGTCAGAGCCTTGTCTTGTTAATATGCATTGGAGTCTTGAGGAGTATAGGGATGCAGTACTTTCCAAATTTATTTGACCATGAAACTGCCAAGGAACCCAGTTTGGAAAATACTATTTTGGATGGATGGATCTATTTTTCTTATGTTTTTTGCAGAAAAATTGCTATAATACAACTTCCCATAACCTTAGGTTGTTTGCAATTGTAATATTGTCAATGTTTTGAACAGAAGGAAAGAATCTGTAAAAACGTCAGAGATTTTTTTTCCCAGGTCACTCCAAGGACAGGAAAGAAGTACACTACTTTTCCGACACTATGTGTAAATGTTTTGGTTCATATTGCCACTAATGGATTGGTTTGTACTTTATCTCTAGCCTAAATTCTTAAATTCTAACTTTCCGCTTATTCTCAGTGGCAATGATAACAATTGAACTTAAAAATTCAACCAAGATTTTTTTCATTAAAAATAATTTCTCATTGTAGAAAATATGGAAAGAGCATAAAAAACAAAAGAAATAAAACTTACCTGATGAATGCTCTGTTGACATTCTGCCGAAGTCAGAGACGCTAATGGTAGTTTGCAGATGTGTTTTATTTGGCTGTGTAATATTTACTTTTTTTTGAATTAAAATTTCTACATATAAAAATTGGGCAATTTCTCACAAACACGTATATATCTAGCTAATTCTGATATATTCAACATTGGCATCATGTGACTTGCACTCTGGCATGTCAAGGGTCAGAGCTGAGTAGGAGCTGCTATCTTTAGGAAAGGAACCCCTGTCTTGCTTTTTCTGCCTGTACCCCAAGATATTTGGGTTTGAAACCCCAGCTATGAGTCCTTCTCATCTTTTCCCTCTTCAATAATGTTTGCTTTTTAAAAATTTTTTTTTTTCAAACGTTTATTTATTTTTGGGACAGAGAGAGACAGAGCATGAACGGGGGAGGGGCAGAGAGAAAGGGAGACACAGAATCGGAAACAGGCTCCAGGCTCTGAGCCATCAGCCCAGAGCCTGACGCGGGGCTCGAACTCACGGACCGCGAGATCGTGACCTGGCTGAAGTCAGACGCTTAACCGACTGCGCCACCCAGGCGCCCCAATAATGTTTGCTTTTTATTTTTTTTTATTTTTTTTATTTTTATTTTTTTTTTTAATTTTTTTTCAACGTTTACTTTATTTTTGGGACAGAGAGAGACAGAGCATGAACGGGGGAGGGGCAGAGAGAGAGGGAGACACAGAATCCGAAACAGGCTCCAGGCTCTGAGCCATCAGCCCAGAGCCCGACGCGGGGCTCGAACTCATGGAGCGCGAGATCGTGACCTGGCTGAAGTCGGACGCTCAACCGACTGCGCCACCCAGGCGCCCCAATGTTTGCTTTTTAAAAGGGAGTTATCCTTTCATATTCAGGTATAACCTTTTTCCTCTTAATATTTTATTAACATTTTTCCATGTCATTAAATGTTCTGTATCATTGCTTTTGTCTGTATTATTTTCTATTATAGGGATATGCCATGCTTTATATAACCAATCCTCTGCTCTACTAGGCTTTTAAATAATCCCTTGTTTATTCTATTAAATATACAACACGGGGGATAAACATCCTTGTGGCAAAATCTGTGCACAGGTCCATGGTTGTTTCTTTAGGACACATTCCTATACTTGAAATTGTGGAGTCAATTGTGGAGTTAAAAATATAAGTATTTTAAACACTTTTGAGACTCATTGCTGAATATATACAACTATACTTTCACATATTTCGCAATGGAGTGATCTCTTCAGAGAGCTAATAGATTAATATATCTTTCCAGGAGTATGACTGTGGGCAGTATTTCCCACACTTTAGTACAGACCCTTTTTTCATGTACGTACTAATAGCTCATGACACAGTAATATTATGTGGAGAATCTGAGAAATTTGAGCTGAATGGTGGCTATGAGGAAGTGCTAAAAAGCAGAGGGCATTTGGATAAGCTGTGTTTACATCACAATTCTGTTTAGCTATCAACTAGGCTTACTGCTTAACTCTATTATATTATGAACCCCTATCCAAAGATTAGCCTTTTTGAAAAGCCCACAGATTTCTTAGGGCAGGGACTGTTCTTATCCATTCTCACACATACTGTTGCAGGATTCTTTTTTTTTTTTTTAATTTATTTTTTTTAATATGAAATTTATTGTCAAATTGGTTTTCATACAATACCCATTGCTCATCCCAACAGGTGCCCTCCTCAATGCTCATCACCCACTTTTCTCTTCCCCCCACCACCCATCAACCCTCAGTTTGTTCTCAGTATTTAAAAGTCTCTTATGGTGTGCTTCCTTCCCTCTCTGTAACTTTTTTTTCCCCTTCTCCTCCCCCATGGTCTTCTGTTAAGTTTCTCAGGATCCATATAAGAGTGAAAACATGGTATCTGTCTTTCTCTGTATGACTTATTTCACTTAGCATAACACTCTCCAGTTCCATCCATGTTGCTACAAAAGGCCATATTTCTTTTTTTCCCTCAATTTATTCTTTATTTTATTTTATTTTAATATGAAATTTATTGTCAAATTGGTTTCCATACACACCCAGTGATCATCCCAACAGGTGCCCTCCTCAATACCCATCACCCACTTTCCCCTGCCTCCCACCCCCATCAACCCTCAGTTTGTTCTCAGTTTTTAAGAGTCTCTTATGTTTTGGCTCCTTCCCTCTTTAGCCTTTTTTTTTTTCCCTTCCCCTCCCCCATGGTCTTCTGTTAAGTTTCTCAGGATCCACATAACAGTGAAAACATATGGTATCTGTCTTTCTCTGTATGACTTATTTCACTTAGCATAACACTCTCCAATTCCATCCACATTGCTACAAAAGGCCATATTTCATTCTTTCTCTTTGCCATGTAGTATTCCATTTTGTGTATAAACCACAATTTCTTTATCCATTCATCACTTGATGGACATTTAGGCTCTTTCCATAATTTGGCTATTGTTGAAAGTGCTGCTATAAACATTGGGGTACAAGTGCCCCTATGCATCAGCACTCCCATATCCCTTGGGTAAATTCCTAGCAGTGCTATTGCTGGGTCATAGGGTAGTTCTATTTTTAATTTTTTGAGGAACCTCCACACTGTCTTCCAGAGCGGCTGCACCAGTTTGCATTCCCACCAACAGTGCAAGAGGATTCCCGTTTCTCCACATCCTCTCCAGCATCTATAGATTCCTGATTTGTTCATTTTAGACACTCTGACGGGCATGAGGTGATATCTGAGTGTGGTTTTGATCTGTATTTCCCTGATGAGGAGTGACATTGAGCATCTTTTCATGTGCCTGTTGGCCATCTGGATGTCTTCTTTAGAGAAGTGTCTATTCATGTCTCCTGTCCATTTCTTCACTGGATTATTTGTTTTTTGGGTGTGGAGTTTGGTGAGTTCTTTATAGATTTTGGATACTAGCCCTTTGTCCCATATGCCATTTGCAAATATCTTTTCCCATTCCGTTGGTTGCCTTTTAGTTTTGTTGATTGTTTCCTTTGCAGTGCAGAAGCTTTTCATCTTCATGAGGTCCCAATAGTTCATTTTTGCTTTTAATTCCCTTGCCTTTAGAGATGTGTCAAGTAAGAAATTGCTGTGGCTGAGGTCAGAAAGGTTTTTTCCTTCTTTCTCCTCTAGGGTTTTGATGGTTTCCTGTCTCCCATTCATGTCCTTCATCCATTTTGAGTTTATTTTTGTGAATGGTGTAAGAAAGTGGTCGAGTTCTGCATGTTGCTGTCCAGTTCTCCTAGCACCATTTGTTAAAGAGACTGCTTTGTCAAAGATTAGTTGGCCATACTTTTGTGGATCTAATTCTGGGGTTTCTATTCTATTCCATTGGTCTATGTGTCTGTTTTTGTGCCAATACCATGCTGTCTTGATGATTACAGCTTTGCAGTAGAGGCTAAAGTCTGGGAGTGTGATGCCTCCCACTTTGGTCTTCTTTTTCAATATCACTTTGGCTATTCAGGGTCTTTTGTGGTTCCATACAAATTTTAGGATTGCTTCTTCTAGATTTGAGAAGAATGCTGGTGCAATTTTGATTGGGATTGCATTGAATGTGTAAATTGCTTTGGGTAGTATTGATATTCTAACAATATTTATTCATCCAATCCATGAGCATGGAATGTCTTTCGATTTCTTTGTATCTTCTTCAATTTCCTTCATAAGCTTTCTATAGTTTTCAGCATACACATTTTTACATCTTTGGTTAGGTTTATTCCTCGGTATTTTATGATTCTTGGTGCAATTGTGAATGGGATCATTTTCTTTATTTGTCTTTCTGTTGCTTCATTATTAGTGTATAAGAACACAACTGATTTCTGTACATTGATTTTGTATCCTACGGCTTTGCTGAATTCATGTATCAGTTCTAGCAGACTTTTGGTGGAGTCTATCGGGTTTTCCATGTATAGTATCATGTCATCTGCAAAAAGTGAAAGCTTGACTTCATCTTTGCCAATTTTGATGCCTTTGATTTCCTTTTGTTGTCTGATTGCTGATGCTAGCACTTCCAACACTATGTTAAACAACAGCGGTGAGAGTGGACATCCCTGTTGTGTTCCTGATCTCAGGGGAAAACTCTCAGTTTTTCCCCATTGAGGATGATATTAGCTGTGGGCTTTTCATAAATGGCTTTTATGATGTTTAAGTATGTTCCTTCTATCCCGACTCTCTCGAGGGTTTTTATTAAGAAAGAATGCTGAATTTTGTCAAATGCTTTTTCTGCATTGATTGACAGGATCATATGGTTCTTATCTTTTCTTTTATTAATGTGATGTATCACACTGATTGATTTGCGAATGTTGAACCAGCCCTGCAGCCCAGGAATGAATCCCACTTGATCATGGTGTATAATTCTTTTTATATGCTGTTGAATTCGATTTGCTGGTATCTTGTTGAGAATTTTTGCATCCATATTTATCAGAGATATTGGTCTATAGTTCTCTTTTTTTGCTGGGTCTCTGTCTGGTTTGGGAATCAAAGTAATGCTGGCTTCATAGAATGAGTCTAGAAGTTTTCCTTCCCTTTCTATTTTTTGGAACAGCTTGAGAAGGATAGGTATTATCTCTTCTTTACATGTCTGGTAGAATTCCCCAGGGAAGCCATCTGGTCCTGGACTCTTATTTTTTGGGAGATTTTTGATAACTGATTCAATTTATTTGCTGGTTATGGGTCTGTTCAAGTTTTCTATTTCTTCCTGTTTCAGTTTTGGAAGTGTGTGGGTGCTTAGGAATTCATTCATTTCTTCCAGGTTGTCCAGTTTGTTGGCATATAATTTTTCATAGTATTCCCTGATAATTGCTGTATTTCTGAGGGATTGGTTATAATAATTCCATTTTCATTCATGATTTTATCTATTTGGGTCATCTCCCTTTTCTTTTTGAGAAGTCTGGCTAGAGGTTTATCCATTTTGTTTATTTTTTCAAAAAAACAACTCTTGGTTTCATTGATCTGCTCAACAGTTTTTTTAGATTCTATATTGTTTATTTCTTCTCTGATCTTTATTATTTCTTTTCTTCTGCTGGGTTTGGGGTATCTTTGCTGTTCTGCTTCTAGTTCCTTTAGGTGTGCTGTTAGATTTTGTATTTGGGATTTTTCTTGTTTCTTGAGATAGGCCTGGATTGCAATGTGCTTTCCTCTCAGGACTGCCTTTGCTGCCGCCCAAAGTGTTTGGATTGTTGTACTTTCATTTTCATTTGTTTCCATACATTTTTTTTAAATTTTTTTTTTCAACATTTATTTATTTTGGGGACAGAGAGAGACAGAGCATGAACGGGGGAGGGGCAGAGAGAGAGGGAGACACAGAATCGGAAACAGGCTCCAGGCTCTGAGCCATCAGCCCAGAGCCTGACGCGGGGCTCGAACTCACGGACCGCGAGATCGTGACCTGGCTGAAGTCGGACGCTTAACCGACTGTGCCACCCAGGTGCCCCTGTTTCCATATATTTTTAAATCTATTCTTTAATTGCCTGGTTGACCCATTCATTCTTTAGTAGGGTGTTCTTTAACCTCCATGCTTCTGGAGGTTTTCCAGACTTTTTCCTGTGGTTGATTTCAAGTTTCATCGCATTGTGGTCTGAAAGTGTGCATGGCATGACCTCAATTCTTTTATTCTTATGAAGGGCTGTTTTGTGACCCAGTACGTGATCTATCTTGGAGAATTTTCCATGTGTACTCGAGAAGAAAGTATATTCTGTTGCTTTGGGATGCAGAGTTCTAAATATATGTGTCAAGTCCATCTGATCCAAGGTATCATTCATGGCCCTTGTTTCTTTATTTATTCTCTGTCTAGATGTTCTATCCATTGCTATAAGTGGAGTATTAAAGTCTCCTGCAATTACCACATTGTTATCAATAAGTTTGCTTATGTTTGTGATTAATTGTGTTATATATTTGGTGGCTCCCGTATTCGGTGCATAGACATTTATAATTGTTAGCTCTTTCTGATGTATAGACCCTGTAATTATTATATAATGCCCTCTTCATCTCTTGTTACAGCCTTTACCTTAAAGTCTAGTTTGTCTGATATATGTATGGCTACTCCAGCTTTCTTTTGTCTTCTCTAGTAACATGATAGATAGTTTTCCATCCCTTCACTTTCAATCTGAAGGTGTCCTCAGGTCTAAAATGAGTCTCTTGTAGACAACAAATAGATGGGTCTTTTTTTTTTTTTTTTTAATCTATTCTGATACCCTATGTCTTTTTGTTGGAGCATTTAGTCCGTTTACATTCAGTGTTATTATTGAAAGATACTGGTTTAGAGTCATTCTGATATCTGTAGTTTTCATGTTTGTAGTGGTGTCTCTGGTTCTTTGTGGTCCTTGCCACGTTTCACTCACAGAGTCCCCCTTAGGATCTCCTGTAGGGCTGGTTTAGTGGTGATGAATTCCTTCAGTTTTTGTTTGTTTGGGAAAACCTTTATCTTCCCTTGTATTTTGAATGGCAGACTTGCTGGGTAAAGGATTCTTGGCTGCATATTTTCTCTGTTCATCACATTGAAGATTTCCTGCCATTCCTTTCTGGCCTGCCAAGTTTCAGTAGATAGGTCTGCTACTACCTTTATGTGTCTATCTTTGTATGTTAAGGCCCGTTTATCCCTAGCTGCTTTCAGAATTCTCTTTATCCTTGTATTTTTCCAGTTTCACTATGATATGTCCTGCAGAAGATCAATTCAAGTTACGTCTGAAGGGAGTTCTCTGTGCCTCTTGGATTTCAATGCCTGATTCCTTCCCCAGATCGGGGAAGTTCTCAGCTATGATTTGTTCAAGTACACCTTCAGCCCCTTTCTCTTTCTCTTCTTCTTCTAGAATTCCTATGATATGAATATTGTTCTGTTTGATTGTATCCCTTAGTTTTCTAATTCTCCCCTCATATTCCTGGATTTTTTTAATCTCTCTTTTTCTCAGCTTCCTCTTTTTCCATAATTTTGTCTTCTAATTCACCTATTCTCTCCTCTGCCTCTTCAATCCATGCTATTGCCACCTCCATTTTATTTTGCACCTCATTTATAGCATTTTTTAATTCATCATGACTATTTTTTAGTCCCTTGATCTCTTTAGCAGTAGATTCTCTGCTGTCCTCTATGCTTTTATCAAGCCCAGCGATTAATTTTATGACTATTATTGTACATTCTTGTTCCATTATATTGCTTAAATCGATTTTGATCAATTCATTAGCTGTCACTACTTTCTGGAGTTTCTTTTGAGGAGAATTCTTCTGTTTCATCATTTTGGCTAGTTTTCTGTCCCTTATGCATGTTAAAAGCTTGTGTGCTCTGTACCTGCAAGAACTGCTATATTAAAGGAGGGTCATACTCTGTCCAGGGCCTGGCCCTTCAGGAGTTTTTTTTGTGGATTGTTACTTGCTCTCTGTTGTTGTGACTTTGGTTATTTTATTACCCTACTCTTAGTGATATTTTGGACCCCCCACCAGATGTGCTTTGATTTGTTCTTTGGAGTAGCCCTGTGTAGGAAAACAGATAGACAAACAGGAGACAAAAACACGCAAACACACAGACAAATAACACAAACAAACAAACAAACAAAAACAAAAATCTAAAGACTAAAAACAAGAAACCCAGGGGCGCCTGGGTGGCGCAGTCGGTTAAGCGTCCGACTTCAGCCAGGTCACGATCTCGCGGTCCGTGAGTTCGAGCCCCGCATCGGGCTCTGGGCGGATGGCTCAGAGCCTGGAGCCTGTTTCCGATTCTGTGTCTCCCTCTCTCTCTCTGCCCCTCCCCCGTTCATACTCCGTCTCTCTCTGTCCCAAAAATAAATAAAAACGTTGAAAAAAAAAATTAAAAAAAAAAACAAAAAAAAAACCCAAGAAACCCAAAAGCACCTACTATAAGTAATGAAGAAGGTGGAGGCTGTGCTGATGGAAGAGCACATACAAAGAGAGAAATGACAGCGGGGGGGGGGGGGGAGGTCAGGAAATAAACATTGACTAGGCAGACAGACTAAAAGCCTTAATCCAGAGAAAGAGAAAGCAAAATAAAGAAGGAGGCAGGGAAAATGAGATGAAATGAATATAAAATTACCCAGAGAAACTATATGGCTTGATTATTTCAGAGAGAGAGAAAGGAGTGTAAAGAAGGAGGTGTAGAACATGTATGAAGACAATGGATTAAATATGTCTGCTTAAACAGACAAATAACCAGAGTAACCAGCCTAGGGAGAAATGCAAGGGTGGGGGGTTAGAATATATTTATATACCCAGAGTTGACCTAGAGTTAATCCAGGCAATGCTGCATCGCTTGTCAGGAGCAGCTGTCCTCAGGGTCTATGCCACTCCAGTGGATACGCAGTTACCCAGTGCAAGGGGGCGTGGTTTGGCGTATTCGAACCTACCTCCACTATGGGCCCCGGGAGTGATCCCTGAGGCCCTGCCTTGGCGGTGGTGTGTGTGTGTGTGTGTGTGTGTGTGTGTGTGTGTGTGTGTTGGGGGTGGGGGATGGTAATCTCCCAGTCTCTTCTCCACAGAGCTGACCCGGTTGACTCCGTTTGAGTAATCCTCACTGTGTCACGGGCGCAGTGGGGCGGTCGCCTACTCCCCTGACTGTGGGCTGGGGAAGCGCCTCTCAGTGTGGCTGATATGTGGTCCCCGCTGGATTTGTTTGCGCTGCCACACTACAGGGAGGACTGCTTTCTCCTACTGGGACTGAGCCCCCCCCCCCCACCCCTCCCCCACCCCTCCCCCCGGTCGTGAGCTCCTGGGGAGTGAACGCAGGCAGACACAGGCAGGCGTTGTCTTTTCCCACAGCACTCCAGGGAAATGGACGCCTTATCCTCCTGCAGACTGTGCCCTCGGCCCAGCCACTGTGCCCCGGGGTGGTGGACGCAGGCATCTTTGTACTGTCGCACAGCCCTCCAGGGAGGGAACCCCTTTCTCCAGCTGTGAACTAAGCCCCCGACCTACCACCGCCCCCAGCGCTGGTTCCCCTCCTCCCCAGGTGTGCGAATAGGGAGCTGGCTCCAGTCCGAAGAAAGCCCCGAAGTCAGAGATTGGATGGCTCTCAGTCTCAGTCCGAGGTCTTTCTCCTGTCCAGATACAGTCCTGCACTTCCCTAGCTGCTCTTTCTCTTCCCTCTGCAGAAGGGGGTCCCTCCCGTCTGTGTCCACGCAGCCTTTTATCTATTTTTTTAATCTCCCCCAGTTGGCAGTTACCCACCTATCTTTCTTTCCAGCTTTCCCATTTTCTTCCTAGTAGATTCAGTCCCTTTTCCTCCCAGGCTCTGGTGTTCAAAGTCCTTTGGCTTCTACACATCTTTGTTTGAGAGAGGCGGGACTTATGGATCCCCCTTCTTCTCCGCCATGTTGGCCCCTCTCTCTGTTGCAGGATTGTTTACCTCAGTCCTGGAGTTTGTTCCAACTGCTTTGAAGAATGAAGAGGTGGACACAGAATAAAGTGAGTGGCAAGCAAGAATTTTATTAGGGCATAAGATCAGAAACTAAGAAAGTATGGAAGTTCTCTTTACAGACAGGGAACATTGTAGGGTTTTTGTTTCCTTCCCCTTTATTTCTTCTCAGGTTGTACCCTTATTGGCTAGGTAACTCTAAATGCCTAGTCATTCCTTTTTGATTGGCTTGTTTCCATTGTAAGAGGGGTGGTCTATGGCCATACCTTTCCTGTGGGTCAGATGTTTTATGATATACTTATTTTTGGTCAGGTCTTTTGTTTGTCAAATTCCTGAAGGAAACCTGAGGGGGAGTTGATGCCGTCTGTTATATTCTTAAGAGGAGCTTTATGCCTGAGGGAGTTTGCTCGAGGTTAGATGTTCTCAGAAGAAATGTTTTAAAAATCTGTTTTTCCTCCACGAGGGGCCTTCAAGACCTAGCCTCTCCCTTTCTGCCTAGGAATCTTATCTTTCCCTATCTTAGTACTAGCATCCTCTGTCCTTCCTCCTTTTGAATTCCCTCTTTCCCCTCAGGGCTGCCCTCATCACTACTGACTGATTTTCTGCTGACATATGAAGAAAAAAGTAGCCACCTAATTTCATTTTAGAACTAACTGACACAGACTGACAAATAAGTGGACTCCCTGTAGAAATTTGAGAGAGATGGCATGTTTTGCAGTGGGGAGCCAGAAGCAGCTTAGTGTCTGGAGAGCCTTGAGGGCAATGTTGGAGAGGAAGATGGGAGGTAACCTGAGAAGCCTCCGAAGGGGCCTGACCTATGGCGTTGTGGAGAATAGATCGAGGGGGATGAGCCTAAAGAAGAGAGGACTTGGAGGGCACTGGAGTGGCCCAGGTGAAAGACAGTGCAAGTCTGAGTGGGGAGGCCTTGAACTTGAGCTGTGGCAATGGAAATGGAGAAGGATGTGTGGCAAAACTGAAGAGGGAAGAGAGAGCACTGAGGATTCAAGGACCTCAGTCATCAGTAAGATATGAATTTAAGTCTATGTATAACTTTCTAGACCTTTTATATCCAAATACATTTTATGTAAAGAGTCAAACAATTTGGAGTAAATAAACATATTTAGGATTAAGAGGCTCTTATGTATATAGTGGCTGTAAAATTTTTTCAAAGTTAAAATGGCTTTTCTTTCTTTCTTTCTTTCTTTCTTTCTTTCTTTCTTTCTTTCTTTCTTTCTTTTATGAGGTATGATGTGGGGAAGAAAGGCAGAAAGAAATGTAGATACAATTAAATCTCCTTATAACCTGCAGCCCATTGACAAATACTTGAGACAGGCAGAGTAAGACATCCCCCTAGGAACTTCCAACTGTCTTAATGTTAATGCTTTGCTAGAGAGAAAAACAACCTTAGCTTGACAATAGCTAGGCCTCCAGGATCCTGTGAGTCTTCTTTAACATATGAAAGTCCTTTTGGAAACTTCCCTTAATCTTTACTTCCCCCAACTCCCAACTGCATAATCAGTCACTCCTTACAATCCCAGGGCAGCTCTTTCTGCCCATGGGTCCTGTCCCTGTGCTTTAATAAAAATCACCTTTTTGCACTGAAGAGGTCTCAAGAATTCTTTCCTGGCCATCGGATTCAAACCCCAACACTTCAAAACACTGTGGGACCCAAGGAATTTAACAAAAATCCCCTACCCCTGGACAAGCAGAGCAAGACTAACTCCATTTTGTGCTATACCCACCATCTCATGTATAACCCCCACATGACCTACTTATTGCCTAAGACACTCCCCCACCCTAGTCAAGCCGCTGAGCACACCCTTACTGGAAACCAGCTCATATAGGAATGCGGAACCCCTAACCGCCAATTCTTAAACCCTGCCTTTTGCCCGCCAAACTGGCGCGCCAATTCTTAAACCCCGCCTTTTGCCCACCAAACCTGCGCGCCAATTCTGACCAGAGTGATAGGCTAGTTCAAACAGTTACTATAGGGTAAATTGTAATTCCATTGGCCACCTGCGTGTGGACTGACATGACTATGCAACTTTCTGTGTGTGTTACAATCTCATTGGCCACTGGCCCCTATAAAACTGCTACGCCTTTTAACCTAGGGGTCCAAGTCCCTGCTCCGCTGTGTCGGGTATACTTGGGCCCAAGCTCGAGCTTGCAGATAAACCCTCGTGCGTTTGCATCAGTATCGGCTCCTTGGTGGTCTCTCGGATTCGAAATCGGGGGCATTACAGGGGCGCCTGGGTGGCGCAGTCGGTTAAGCGTCCGACTTCAGCCAGGTCACGATCTCGCGGTCCGTGAGTTTGAGCCCCGCGTCAGGCTCTGGGCTGATGGCTCAGAGCCTGGAGCCTGTTTCCGATTCTGTGTCTCCCTCTCTCTCTGCCCCTCCCCCGTTCATGCTCTGTCTCTCTCTGTCCCAAAAAAAATAAATAAACGTTAAAAAAAAAAAATAAAAAAAAAAAAGAAATCGGGGGCATTACAACACAAGGTATAATCGACATATTTATATTAGTTTCAGGTGTACCGCATAACGATTCAGTATTTGTATATATTGAGAATGATCACTACACTACATCTCGTTAACATCTGCCACCATGCATGGTTACGGAATTTTTTCCCTTGTAATGAGAACTTTTAAGACTTACTCTCTTAGCAACTCTCTAATATGCATTCTGGTGTTAATAACTATAACTGCCTTGCCTTACATTACATCCCTAGGACTTACGTATTTTGTAACTGGAAGTTTGTACCTTTTGATCACCTTCACCCATTTTATCAACCCCCACCCCCTACCTCTGGCAACCACCAATCTAAAACAGCTTCATGTTTCCTTAAAAAAAGCCAATATGGAAAAACATGAAAAAAAGCTTTTAAAAAATCAACTTTAGTCTCCACATGCAAACTAAAAAAATTTTTTCTTTAATGTGTATTCATTTTTGAGAGTCAGAAAGAGACAGAGTATTAGCGGGGGAGGGGCAGAGAGAGAGGCAGACACAGAATGTGAAGCAGGCTCCAGGCTCTGAGCTGTCAGCACAGAGCGCAACACGGGGCTTGAACTCATGTACTGTGAGATCATGACCTGAGCTGAAGTTGGATGCCCAACTGACTGAGCCACCTATGTGCCTCACAGCATGCAAATTATTTTTAACATTTTGTGTATATTCTTGTAGGACTTCTGAGCTAATTTCTCATTAAATTTGTTTTTTAAAATTTTTTTTTTCAACGTTTTTATTTATTTTTGGGACAGAGAGAGACAGAGCATGAATGGGGGAGGGGCAGAGAGAGAGGGAGACACAGAATCGGAAACAGGCTCCAGGCTCCGAGCCATCAGCCCAGAGCCTGATGCGGGGCTCAAACTCATGGACCGCGAGATCGTGACCTGGCTGAAGTCGGACGCTTAACCGACTGCGCCACCCAGGCGCCCCTAAATTTGTTTTTTTAAATTTAAATTCAAGTTAGTTAACATATATGGTAAAACTGGTTTCAGTAGTAGAATTTAGTGATTCATCACTGTGAGAAATATACCCACTGACCCAATCACAGGAGGGGATGAGGGGACTCAGAGCGCAGTGAAGTGAGGCTTTAACCAATGGTCTTAGGGTGGGTGAGGGACAGGCACACTTGGGGCAGTTACAGCAGACAGTTTATTTCCTAGCGTGCAAGTCTCTCCCTTGGTTCCTCAGGTTGAGTACTACAGAGGTTACAGACTTTCCTGGATGTCACCTATGCCCATGTAAGGCAAAAAGTAGTCTGATTGGAACAAATGTACCCTCCCTGAACTGATGCAGAGACCTTCCGTACCTCCTCCCTGTTCTTTGGCGCATGCTTAATGGAAAGCCAGTGAAAATAAGTTGGGGAAATGGAGAGGGGAAGAAGAACCAGGAAATGAAGTGTCTAAAAGTTTGGGATTCCATTGTGTGTGTGTGTGGAGGGGGGAGGGGGGTCGAGGTGCGGTTTGTACATATTTCCAATAGATTATAAACTTACTGTTAACTAGACAGCACAGGTTTTTTTTTTTTTTTTCTTTTTTAATTTTTTTTTTTTCAACGTTTATTTATTTTTGGGACAGAGAGAGACAGAGCATGAATGGGCAAGGGGCAGAGAGAGAGTGAGACACAGAATCGGAAACAGGCTCCAGGCTCTGAGCCATCAGCCCAGAGCCCGACGCGGGGCTCGAACTCACGGACCGCGAGATCGTGACCTGGCTGAAGTCGGACGCTTAACCGACTGCGCCAGCCAGGCGCCCCTAGACAGCACAGGTTTTATTTGGTATTAGTAGAAAAGAGCCTAAATGTCCATCAACTGATGAATGGATAAAGAAATTGTGGTTTATATACACGATGGAATACTACGTGGCAATGAGAAAGAATGAAATATGGCCTTTTGTAGCAATGTGGATGGAACTGGAGAGTGAGCTTTATGCTAAGTGAAATAAGTCATAGAGAGAAAGACAGATACCATATGTTTTCACTCTTGTGTGGATTTTGAGAAACTTAACAGAAGTCCATGGGAGAGGGGAAGGAAAAACAAAGTTAGAGAGGGAGGGAGCCAAAACATAAGAGACTCTTAAAAACTGAGAACAAACTGAGGGTTGATGGGAGGTGGGAGGGAAGGGAGGGTGGGTGATGGATATTGAGGAAGGCATCTGTTGGAATGAGCACTGGGTGTTGTATGGAAACCAATTTGACAATAAATTTCATATTTTAAAAAAAAGAAAGGAAGCAAGAAATGAACCATCTCCCTTACCTCTTACAATCACTTACCTGTAACACCCAGTGCTCATCATAAGTGCCCTCCTTAATACCCATTTCCCGTTTAGCCCATACCCTGCCCACCTCCCCTCCAGCAACCCTCACTGTGTTCTCTAGAGTTAGGAGTCTCTTTTATGGTTTGTTTCTCTTTTTCTTTGCCCCATATGTTCATCCGTTTTGTTTCTTAAACTCCTCATATGAGTGAAATCATATGGTATTTGTCTTTCTCTTACTATTTCACTTAGCGTAACACAATCTAGCTAACACATACATTGAAAAGTTGCTCAACATCACTCATTATGAGGGGAATACAAATCTCATTAAACTGTTAATGAGTCTAGGAGTCACAGCTTTGGGAGTCATTCCTTGTGATCTCCTTATTTGCTGCAAATAAACTTTCCTTTGTGTGACTACTCAAACAGACAAAACAAAACAAAACCTAGTAATAAGTCCTTATTTAATTTTCACTTTTATTTCCTTTTTTTTAAAAATATATATACACTTAGAAATGTCTTTGCCTTCTCACTCTTTTCTCCTGAGCTTAAAAGTTCCACAGCAGGAGGAAGATGATTGGCTGACTCTTGTTTTTGAGTGTTACATGCACAGTGCTAACCAGGGCCTCTTAAGTTTTAACTAGGCTGGCTACTAACCTATTCACTAAAAACAAACGCAGTAACAGCATCTGTTTCTTCAGGTTTTAGTCTTATTTAAAGTAATCAAAGGGGCGCCTGGGTGGTGCAGTCGGTTAAGCGTCCGACTTCAGCCAGGTCGCGATCTCGCAGTCCGTGAGTTCGAGCCCCGCATCGGGCTCTGGGCTGATGGCTCAGAGCCTGGAGCCTGTTTCTGATTCTGTGTCTCCCTCTCTCTCTGCCCCTCGCCCGTTCATGCTCTGTCTCTCTCTGTCCCTCTCAATAAATAAACGTTGAAAAAAAAAATTTAAAGTAATCAAAGATGATTGCCATTTCTTCCTGTAGTTTATTCATTACAACCCACATTTAAGAGTTAGATTTTGCAACTTTGAATCTACTAAAGAAGTGAGTTGGTGTTTTTGGAGGTGGGGGGGGGGTGGGAGAAGAGCAGGGGAGGTTCCCCAGGAAATGAATGTTGAAATGGAGATTTGCAAGCTGAGCTGTTTATTGAGGAGTGGGCCTGGGGATCGCCCTGGTGAGGGAGTGAAGAAACCAGTCTTGGCAGAAGGAGAAGTTGAAGTATGCAATTGCAACCAAAGCTTAAGAGGAAATAACCTGGGATCCAGGCAGCTCCTTTTAGCCAAGGGCAGTTCCTGAAGACTGAGCTGTGAGCAACCAGAATGCCTGTCTCCTGGGACAAGATGAGTGTTTTGGTCCAGGAGGGGAGATATGGGTGGTGCACCAGAGTGCCCATCACGTTCCACATCTGATGCCACCAGGATCCACTTGCTTGTTATAATAAATGTACCCCTTCTGAGATCAGCTCTTTTAAGATTCTCTGGTTCCTTTTTTTCCTGGGAAAACTTACAAGTGATAGGCCAGTGACGTAAACTACAACCTCTATTGCTGCTGTGGGTCTCAGTGTTGCTACTGGTACCATGATCTCCCTGCCCTAGGTTCCTCTCATGCTCAGTGCTTTTGCTGGTATAGGTGCTTACCTGGTGGGCTGACCCAGACCTTCATCCCAAGGGGTCTGAGCCCCTGGTCACCATGACCTTCTCAGATCTTGATGGCTGTACTTGTTCATTTACTGTCAAAAATGAGCAAATACCAAAACGTCCCAGTGGATCACCTCTCAGATCCTTATCTACAGAGTCATCTGATCCCTGTCCCTATTGTCTTCATACCTCTCATCCTGCTCATCTGGGTCAATCACCCCTGTCAGGATGATGATTTTTTTCCTTGCCAGCTTGTCTTTTGGCAGGAGGAACCTGAAGAAACTGAGTGGCAGCTATAGCTTACAGGTTAACGTAACTTTTGCTGTGTTTTCTGGTGGAAATACTCTCCCTCAAACCTGTGGGCCCCAGTGTTCCAGGGATGGGAAGCACAAATTTCACAAATGGCTACTGGAAGTTATGGTGAGAGGAGTCACTCCCACTTCTTCCCCTTGAGTCCCAAACTCTTATTTTCTACCTGTTGGGGACACAGCATCATGTAATTGTGCTTGATTTAGGGCAACAGTGCTTCCTTGAGGATGCCACCCATCTTTACCAGGTATCATCTCAAAGCTGGCACCTCAACTGTGTTATCAAAGGCCATTTCATTGCTGTGTAATGCCAGCAGCTTCTAAGACACTGCAGTATATAATATACTGTAAAGTGGGGTGCCTGGGTGGCGCAGTCGGTTAAGCGTCCGACTTCAACCAGGTCACGATCTCGCGGTCCGTGAGTTCGAGCCCCGCATCGGGCTCTGGGCTGATGGCTCAGAGCCTGGAGCCTGTTTCTGATTCTGTGTCTCCCTCTCTCTCTGCCCCTCGCCCGTTCATGCTCTGTCTCTCTCTGTCCCAAAAAAATAAATAAACGTTAAAAAAAAATTAAAAAAAAATAATATACTGTAAAGTAAGCTCTTTGGCCCATGAGAGAGAAAGTGGGATCCCGTGTCAGTGACTCAAATACTCTGTGAGTCCCTTATATATGGTCCAACACTAGTGCTGGTTAAGGTCTTGTGGGTGTTAGGGGAAAACCCATACTTAGAATAAGTATTAATTCCAGTCATGACGGTTCACTGCCCCTTCTAGCACGGATGAGCCCAATGTCATCAACTACTACTTTTTGCCTATCTGATAAAATTAACATGCTATCACTGATATAGTGGATTAGTGGATTAATGTGATGTTTTGAAGCATGCCTAAATGGTAAAGCCTCTTTGAGTCTATCATGACTGAGAGTGGGAGTTACCTTAGCTCTGAGGCAAGATGGTAAATGTATACTATTGTCAATCCCATGTAAATACAAAATTTTTCTGATCCGTTTTAGTAGGGATGGAAAAAAATTTGCATTGGCCAGAAGGCACCTGAAGTCTTGTTAATCTGCTCTAATAATGATACCATGTCTGACACAATAAACTGCAATTAGGACCATTACTCGGTTGAGTTTACAGTAGTCCACTGTCATCCTCCATGATTCATTTGGTTTCTGTGAAGGCCACCTAATGAATAAATGGGCATATGATAAAAGGGACTATACCTGCTTCTTTTAGGGCTTTAATGTGCACTAGATTTTCATCGTTTCCTCCACAGTATGCTACTTCTTTTTCTTTTTTCTTTTTTTAAAAATTTTTAATGTTTATTCAGTTTTGAGAGACCGAGAGCAAGCAGGGATGGGGCAGAGAGAGAGGGAGACACAGAATCCGAAGCAGGCTCCAGGCTCTGAGCTGTCAGCACAGAACCCGACCTAGGGCTCAAACTCACCAACTGTGAGATCATGACCTGAGCTGAAGTTAGATGCCCAACTGACTGAGCCACCCAGGCGCCCCTGCTACTTATTTTTCATTTCACTATCTTAGCCAGTTTGGAGGGTGGTGTTCAGAGGATCCCACTTGGCCTCCTACATTATGACAGTTCTTACCTCAGAGG
Organism: Puma concolor; assembly: GCF_028749965.1. Classification (NCBI taxonomy): domain Eukaryota; kingdom Metazoa; phylum Chordata; class Mammalia; order Carnivora; family Felidae; genus Puma; species Puma concolor. Next base: position 51,292,558 of record NC_141672.1, read on the forward strand.
CCAACCCCCCACCCTCAAAACAACCAACAATATCTAAGGGATTCTGTCAATTACTATTTTTATATTTTGGGGGGATCAGGGAAATGACCACTGGGTAGCTCCCTGGATCCAATGAATTCATTGTGTGGTAGACTTGGATAAAAACTATTTCTTATCTGACCGCTTTCTATTGCTATTCTAGTAGTGGGGCCATTGTGATGTTTCTGGTCTCTAAGTATCAAGGTCAGCTTGCAGTCTGGGTCCAGCAGTCCTCAAAATGTCTTGGGATTTCTTTTTACCCAATGTATGGTTACCTGACTAATTATCCTAGGTCCATTTGGCAAGGGACTGGGGTAGTCATTGTCATTTACATTTATGTTTGTATTTCAGGGTGTTTTCTCCTGGGGACCTAGTCTCTCCTTCAGTCAATGACTTCTAGGTTTGAAAAACAGGATCATCTCCAGAAATTGGACCAGGGATCATAACTTTTGAATAGGGAAGTTTCTCTCATCCTCTAGATTAAAACAAAGTTTTGATTAAAACAAAGTTCATAAAGAAGAAATATCCTTGTTGGCTGTTATCCGTTATTATTATTATTATTATTATTTTTTTTTAATTTTATTTTTTAAATTGACATCCAAGTTAGTTAGCATATAGTACAACAATGATTTCAGGATAGATTCTTTAATGCCCCTTACCCATTTAGCCCATCCCCCCATTCCACAACCCCTCCAGTAACCCTCTGTTTTTTTCTCCATATTTAAGAGTCTTTATGTTTTGTCCTCCTCTCTGTTTTTATACTATTTTTGCTTCCCTTCCCTTATGTTCATCTTCCCTGTGTCTTAAAGTCCTTATATGAGTGAAGCCATCTGTTATCTGTTTTGTGCCTGTGGATGTTGTGTTCTAGTAACCATCATTCTTTGTTTATCTTAATAGTGTATCCACTCCTCTGAGTCCTTTGATTCGTTTCCTATCATCTCCTATAGTTGTTCTGGCATTTCTGTGTCACTTAGTTTGGGCCATCAATTTTTCTAGCATCCAAGAGCTAGATCAGCAGCATGTTTGTCTCAACTCTGGGGTCCCTTGCAAGGATATTAAATCCTATATCCCATTTGCAAATTCGTGTTTCATCTGCCATTCTCTCCCAGTCAAGCTCCCTCTGGATCTGGCCCCATACATATGCTCCCAGCTCCTGCTGGTAGATGTTGACTAGTTCCTGTAGCTTCTTCAGGGTATGATGCTTTTCCTTCTAACAGGCCCAGTACTTTCTGGCTAGATTATATTTTGACTTGTTCTTAGGTGTGGTCTTAGTTACTGATGAAGAATGGAGGTGCTGCAGGTAGATGGTGGAGGGGAGGGGCTCATGCTGCCCTGCAAGGTAGAGGTCTCTCTATTAATTGCAAGCAAGGGGGAAGTTCTAGTCTTCGACACAGGAGAATGGGACACTTCTGTAGAGGGGTTTAGGTTATAAGGTTTTAAAGTGTATTAGCATAGTTGTCTACATCTCAATTTTTAGGAACCTTTGTAGCCAGAACTCTGATCTTGGCACAGTAGACTTGTCATGGTTGAGATTTCAACCCTATCTTGACCTCTTCTTTCCTTGTAATTAGGTCCTGAGGCTAATTCTTGGCTTTTTATATCTTTTGGCTGAAGGAGATGAAAATATTTTAAAATATTTTGTATGTTATCAACTAGGACCTTTAGTTTTCATAATTCACTTTCAATTAGTGATTAATCACCCTCAGATTTCATTGTCTTTCTCCAGTACATTGACCACACCCAGCAATAACATATGATTCCATTGCCCTTAAAATTACTACTTCTCAAATGCCTGAGATAATACACCTGTTAGTGCATTTCTTTCCACCAGTATCCCATCTTCGTTTACTACCAGTGAAGATTTTAACAGTTGTACTCCTACCAAATGCCAGGGGCAGTGATGGGGTCTTTATTGGCAGTCACTCTGCATGTGGACAAGCTTCAAAATCCCATTTTATTTTATTATTTTATTTTTCTTTCTTTTTTCTTAAAACTTTTTTTTAATGTTTATTTTTGAGAGAGAGAGAGAGAGAGAGAGGGAGCGGGGTGGGGGGGGGGGCGGTGGGCAGAGAGAGGGAGATATAGAATCTGCAGCAGGCTCCAGGCTCTGAGCTATCCCAGAGTCTGAGGTGGGGCTCAAACCCACAAACCATGAGATCATGACCTGAGCCAAAGTTGGACGCTTAACCGACTGAGCCACCCAGATGCCCCTTTCTTTCTTTTTTCTTAAAGAGAGAAAGTGTGTGAGAAAGGGAGAGGGGGAGAGGGAGAGAGAGAGAATCTCATGCAGGCTCCACACTCAGCTATGAGCTATCAGCAGCCGTCACTCCTGGCAGCTGAGGGAATTGGTACCTTGATCTTGACAAGAGAATGGGGCAGCATGCCACAGTGTCTACTACAGTGCCATCTGAGATTGCTACTTGGATGTCTAATAGACATCACAGGCTTAACATAGCTAAAGCACAGCCCTTATTTTTTTTTTTCTCCCTGAGCCGATTTTTCAGAGTCTTGTCTTTATAAATGTTTTTAAAAATGGATCTGTGAGGTTCAGACCACAGCGTTTGGTTTATTTCTTTCTTGCCTTGACCCATTTCTATATGCCAGCAAGTCCTCCCAGCAACAACTCCAAAAATATGTTTTGAGTCCGTTCACCTCTCTTCATCTCTATTGTTGCTATCCTAGTCAGGCCACTATTACCTCTTGCCTGTTTTACTGCAAGTAAACTGTCCTTGTTTATATTCTTGGCTTCTGCAATTTATTTTTCATATGGAAGCCACAGCGATTTCTTAAAGATGTAAATAAGATCATATCACATTTTTCCTTACATATTTCAGGACTTTATGTTGCATTTACAAACAAACTCTCTGCCATGATTTACAAGGCCCATTGTTATTTGGCTGCTTCCAATGACAGTCACTATTATTGTCTACCTAATTGTCACTTCTTCTCCTTCTTATCAACAGAATTTTGATTTTTTGAGAAGTGTCAGTATCCCCAAGTGATAGAACAAGACTAATCCAAGCCAATTACATTGCTGGATTCGTGGGTAGGGGGTATTGTGAACCACTTCAGGCCAATAATACACAATAAACTTTTGTTAGTTTCTGAGAATATATATATAGGTTTTTGTTTCTTGTTGAAAGGAGATGATGAAGTTAGCACACTGGCCCTTCCCCATTCTTTCTGCCATGATTGTAGACATAATGTCTGGAACCATCATAGCCATCTTGTGACCATGAGGAAAAGACCTAGAGAATCACAGAGGTGTTGACGTACTTATTGGTCCCTTAACCAGTCTCTTACTGCTATCGCTCGAACCCTAAGCTCTTTCCTACCTCCTGGCCAGGCCTATGCACTTGTTCTCCCTATGCCTGAAACTCTTTTCTCCCATATCTTTACATGGTTTGCTTATCTCCATCCTGGTCTCAGCTTGCCACCTCACTACCACCCAATCTCAAGTAGCACAATTCCTGCAACTCCTGCCCAAGCACTCTACTGTGGTATATATATTTTGAAGTAGCACTTAGGATGTGAAAATATCTTGTTGATTAATTGACTACTTTTAAATAATCTGTCTCTTAGTTATAATGTAGGTGTCATGAGAGTTGGGATGTTTTCTGGCTTGTTGAATGCTGTTACCACCAGCACTTAGACTAGGACTTGGCATACAGTAGGTACTAATGCACATTTGTTGGATAAATGCTTCAAAATACTGGTTGTATTTGGCCCTTCTCTTAGCCTCTTTGAGTTTCATATTTTTTCTTTTGAAAAATTTTTTAATGTTTATTTATTTTTGAGAGAGACAGAGACAGAATGTGAGTGGGTTAGGGGCGGAGAGAGAGGGAGACACAGAATCTGAAGCAGGCTCCAGGCTCTGAGCTGTCAGCACAGAGCCTGACGCAGGGCTCGAACTCACAAACTGTGAGATCATGACGTGAGCAAAGTTGGACACTCAACCGACTGAGCCACCCAGGCGCCCCATATTTTTTCTTTTGAAATAGAGATTACAAGTGGTACTATTTATTAACTTTTTTAAAATGTTTATTTATTTTTGAGAGACAGAGCACAAGTGGGGGAGGAAGAGAGAGAGGGAGACAAGGAATCCAAAGCAGGCTCCAGGCTCTGAGCTGTCAGTGCAGAACCTGATGCAGGGCTCTGACCCACAAGCCATGAGATAATGACCTGAGCTGCAGTTGGTCAGCTTAGCCTACAGAACCACCCAGGCGCCCCTAAATGGTACCATTTTGATGCACTACGCAGTGCTGTGAAAGTCAAATGACATAATGTGTGTACCGGTACTGGGGAATAGAAAGCACCAGACAGTGCACACTGTGAGATTGTTGAGTGATACCTGGCCAGTCTCATTTCTGAATGTCTCTGCCATATGCATCGCAAATTTCTCTCTTTTATTAGACTCTTGTATATGCAGAAAAGAGTTATGAGCTTAGGAATCTGGGAAAGTAAAATCAAATGACTTGATTGCAGTGTTTATTGCCGAGACACCTGGGAGCACTCTGGTTGCTATGTTTGAATGTGGCATTACTTGGTCTGGGGACTACGGAGTGAATGAATTTGAATTTAGTGTACCAAGGGTAAAGTCAACATACAGGCAGTTGCTAGCAGAGTAAAATGATAAAGGTGTGATTATCTGAGGAAAGTAACTGGGGATTTAAAAATCAGACTAATCATGAGAATAAAGTCAGCAATTGGGCTTTATCAAAAGAAGGGAAAAAGCAGAAGGAGGCATTAGGGAAAGATGTCATTGAGTTGGTGGAAATAAGCATAGGAAGGTATTTTTGGCTGCTGTTTACAGAGTTCATGATAGGGGAAAATTAAGAAAATGAGGGAGACTATTTGTTGATAATTTAAAAACGTTAAGTAGACCGGGCAACATCTCTCTCTCCATTGTTTGCAACAAAATATAAAAGCTTAATAAAGAGGACAAAATTTAATTATTAGCCAGAGAGGAACTGACGGAAATTTTAAGATGGAAGAAGTAAATATAAAACAGAGTTCTTTGATACCAGTCCTCACTTATTGGAGAGATGACATGTTGCAGGGGAAGGAATCAGAACTGCATTTGAGTAATTATTAGTTCATTGGTGAAATAACATTGATTAGTTATTTTCTATGTCTAGACATTGCTCAGTGCTGAGAGTACACCATGGTCACTACCAGAGGGCATAACTCCAGAGCCTGTAGACAAGTTGGCACACAGTTTTAGTAGAGGGTGCAAATGATGTCATCAGGGAGGACAGGGTGCTTTGAAAGCACATAGAACGTGTGGGAAGTATGTACTGGAGGAAATGATGTCTCGGCTAAGACAGCAGACGTGCCAAGCTGGTTTGTGCCACAGGGCCTCCGTTCCACCCGTTTCCTCTGCCTGGAATGCTATCCCCTGACCTTGACTCCTTGATATTCAGTTAAAAGATCACTTCCTCAGAAAGGTCTTCCGTGACTAGCCAATTTAAAGAAGTCTCACAGATATTTTCTACCAAATCACTCTTTATTTCATTCAGAGCATTTATCATTATACGGTGTTTTCTGGTATTTTTATTGCTCTTCTTCATATCAGAATATGGGCTCCATGAGGGCCTGAACCTTGTCGGCCTTGTTCATCGTTGTATTGTCAGTGCTTAGAGGAGGGCCCGCCTCAGAAGAGGTAGCTTAACAAATATTTGTCGAATAAACAAATAAATAAGTGATAATGGCAGTTGGTGGACAGAAGGGGCGAGCCAAAGAGAGAGGAAGAAAGTGTTCTGGTAGAGGACCCAATGGTTGTTATGAGTTCTACTTGACTCCCAAGTCCCTACAGGGTTTGTTGAAGAAATTGGCTCATTGCTCAATGAGCTCATGGCTCAAAGGCCCTCCTTTGCCTGGGTAGGGGTTGACTCTCCTGTATTGGTGGAATTTCCTTTCAGTCTGATCCTATTCTACTGCATATTTCAGAAATTCTATTTAAACTCTGTTGGCACACTTCCCTGTATTCCAGCTCCATTACAGAGGTTTTCATTTTCAGATTTCCTTGGCCCCTTCAATGGGATTTAGGGAATGAAAGGTGCTTCTATGGGTTCAAGTCACTAGCTTGAATTTGCAAGTCTGAAGGGGAAATTTTACTCTTAGGTTAATTTGAACCCAGTTTATTTTCCCCCATAGACTTTCTGATATGTGTTCAGAAAAGGAAACATGCTTCAAACTACCCTGAAAAATGCAGAATTAGGAGGAAGAAGTTGGTGTAAAAGCAGTTAAAATTCATCTCACACATGTTGCATCTAACACACCCAAATGTTTGGGATTAAGCCCATTAGCACCGTCTTCTGTGACTGTGGGTAATCAAGTCCAAAATGTATGTTGCCACCATGGAGCTGGCTTGGTACAAAGCTCCCTTTTAGACCTCATGGTCCCTGAGTAGTTTATAGTTCAAAATACCAGGAACTGCAGTAAAATAAGGTAAGGGAGAAGCTGTTCATGAAAGATCTCTTGGAGCAGCTGCATGCTGGTAGACTCACCAGGCTCTAGAATTGGATTTTCAGGTTCAGAAAAGTAATTCTATTGCTCTTTTGTTGGGTGGCAGCCAAGATTTCATGGTTCTGATTTATTCACCTGAATGTCCTGCTTTATAAACATTGTTCTGCCCAGCCTATTGCCTTCTGGAGAGAAGGTTTACTTAAGAAACCACATGCTTAGGGGCACCTGGTTGGCTCAGTCAGTTAAGTGTCTGACTTCAGCCCAGGTCACGATCTCACAGCTCATGAGTTCGAGCCCCGCGTCAGGCTCTGTGCTGACAGCTCAGAGTCTGGAGCCTGCTTCAGATTCTGTGTCTCCCCCTTTCTCTGCCCTTCCCATGCTCATGCTCATGCTCTGTCTCTCAATAAATAAATGTTAAAAGAAAAAAGAAACCACATGCTTAATAGACAGTGATTTTAGAATAAATTCATATGGAAGAATGAATAAAGGTCCAAGAAAAGCTAAAGTCTACTTTGAAAAGGGGAGACAAATTGGAAAGGGATTCGCCCCACTAGAAATTAAAGCATATTGGAATACCAGAATAATAGAAACAATAGGATTCTTGTACAAGAACAGAGAAGTAGACCTAATGGAACAGGACAGAGAATTTTAAGAAGATCCAGGTATATACAGAGACTTGGTTTCTGATGAAGATGCCACTGCAAATAAATGGCAGAAGGAAGGTGTAAAGAGGTTTAATGTTCTTCCCTCCATTTTCTTCCTTCCTTTCTTCCTTCTGTCCATTTTCTATGTGAATTGCTTTACCTTGCTCTTTTTACTCTTCCTTCCGATGTGGTAAGAAAGGTGGGCCCCTGCTCTGGAGGGGCCTCACCCCACTTTTCTACCTTAGGAGGCCAGTGGCAATGAAGCAAAGGAGGTGGTGTTCAGATGACTGGGACCTATTTCTGATCTAACCTGGAGTCACAGGAGACTAGGGAAGGATTTATGGGTAAAATTCTACTTAGAATAACTCAAAATGTAACTGAGCCTCTTTGGGGGAGCCCAGGCCCTGCTCCATATCCATTTTTAGGCATTTCAACGAAAAAAATCCAAATTCAACACTCAAAACATTAGGCAGTAAGGTGGGTTTACTGAAGGCTTTACAGAGAGATGGGGAGAAGATTTACCTGGACTTAAAATTCCTCATTAGCATCTCTGCCTTGTTTCAACTCTCCTGATTCCCACTCCATATCCAGAATCTTTCCATCCCTGTAAACTCCTTTGGCTCCACCTCTTGCATACTTTTCTCAGAAAATCCAAAGGAAGCTCCCTCCTTAGATGGCAGAAGGAAATATATCCCATAACTAGTAATTTATTTTCCCTTTGCCTAGAGTTTACTCTGTAGGTATACCATCCTTTCTTGCTTCAGGAAAATTGTAGGTGGCTATCCCAGATTTATAGGCTCCAGATCCTGGCTAGCACTTTCTGGGGTGGTTATAACTAATTTTGGTTATAAAGACTGATGTGGGTTCCTTCCTAGATTTTGCAGTATGGCTCCTATTTTGGGCTTTTATCTTACCCTGCACATTCCTCACGGACTATTTCTGGTGTTAATGATCTTCAGTAGTGGGTCTTCTGTCACTTTTGTGCAGAATGGGCTTATTGTTCGAAATCCACGTATGAGAAAAGACTAGAATAATGACTTTTTCTTGCTGCATGAATCTTTAAATATTCATTTCCTATTTATTTGATGGAGATGACAGGTACTCTCCCTTTTGTGTGGTTAAGATAGAAAACAAAGTTTCAGCAGAGGACAGAAAAAAACTTTATTTGGGAAGTACAGGAATGTGTAGGAGTGTGTTTTTGATTCCAAGTCTTATTACCTGGCAAGAACAATGCTTATATCTTTTATGTACACTAAGTGGGTATTCTTCTGTATAGGAAGTCTCCACTCTAATCCTGTCTTTTCTTATCTGTCACTGACATGGAAGTCATAGTCAATACACCAGTGTTTGAAAATAATCTGAGAGTGGAGAACTGGGGGTGAACTGTGAGATCATGACCTGAGCTGAAGTCGGACACCCAACCGACCGAGCCACCCGGGAGCCCCTGGAAGTCTCATCCTAATTATGGCACCAAGCTTGAAGTCTAGGATCTTGTGATCTGCATGAGGTCCAGATGAGGCTACTTATGTGGGGAGCTTCTTCATCTAAGGACCTATGAACTGAAAAGACAAAGTTATATAGCTCCCTAGGGAGAGTGGCTCCCTAGTCCACAATACAGTCTATTCTATAAGGAATGGCTGGCATTTGCAGGTGAGTAACTTTTTCAGTCTGCTTCCTTCTTGTAGAAAGCTGGAGGCCCAGAGGCTTTTCTTCATTTTTAAGTGTCTCAGTCTATTTTAGTCCAAGCTGGCATTACTTTCACAAAATCTAAAATACCTGTGGGTTTCTTGAAGAATCTGATTCAGATCTACTCCATTCAGTAGAAGTCCCATCTACGATTCTGAGAGAGGCCTCTTTCTTCTACAGGATCCTTACCAGGCTGCAGTGAGACAATAACTTTAATGAAAGTAGTTTCTATAGCTGAGAAGGCCTGCCAGTCACTGCCTGAAATCTTTCAGAGATATTAACAAATGGGCATGCAAGATCCCCTTAACTTGATCTTTGTCCTGAGGTTGTTTCTTACTTTGGGAATCTTTGAGGGATTAGAAAGGAAAATCCATTTTGTTGTCTGATCAGCAAGTTTTGACTTCTCTCTGTAGCCTCTGAATTCGGCTTGCAAATGGAACCGCTCTTAGTTTAGCTCCTTTCTTTCTTCCCTCATCTTATCATAATCCGATAAAATAGGCTGATTGACACTTTTAACATTCTACCCAGACATCATCTTGCTAAGGTCTACACTTTCATTATGCTTATTTGTTTATCTTCTAAGTTACCACGCATGATAGTTTTGCCAATTGTTTCTTTATTACATAATGTAGGGTGCCACTTTTCCAGCCTGCGATGACACGTTCTTCATTGCTCTGTCAGCCTTGGCTAACGGTTTTCTCACCATTTTTTAGAGTTGCCTAAACTTTTTTTTTTTTGCTGATTTTCCAGGCTCTACCTGCTACCTGGTTGAAAAGCAAGACTTTAGATTTTGTTATATTAACATTCTAATTCTGGAACCAATTTTTCTCCAGTTACATTTTGCTTTGTAACAAATCACCCCAAACTTAGTGGCTTAAGACAAGAAACACTGATTGTTTCTTGTAATCTGTGGGTAAGTTGGGTGGTTCTGATTTGGGCTGGCTAGGCCAGGCTGGGAGGTTTAGGATGATGGCCTTGCTTGTTTGTCTGGCAGTTGCCAAGATGTGTATGGGGCAATGGAGCTGAGTTGGCTAAGTGTCCTTCATCATCCACAGACTGGCTTAACCTACTTATACTGCGGTGGTTGCAGTTTCCTAAAAGTAGCAAAGAAAGGAAGCTCCTTTTGAGTCTGCTTGAATCAAGTTTGCTATTATTATCCTGTTGGCCAAAGCAAGTCATATGGCCAAGCCAAGTCAGTATGGAATGGGAATACCTAAGGGAGTAGATAGGGATGGGAACTATTGCAGCCATTTTTGCAAGCCATGTACTGTATTTGGTATGGCCAGTATCCCGTTAGGATTTTAATTTTTATTCATGTTTGTTCTGTTCCACAGTCAGAGGCTCCCCAGAAGCAGCATATGATATTTGTATTTATATTTTCCTCTACTGCCCAAATCAATGTATACATACAGTATTCATGACAATAGAAGGAAATTTCTTATCTGCATAGGTGATGAAATGAACATTATGAGATTAAATATTTCTTTCCTCATTTTTCATAAAGATCTTTCTTGTGAGGATTTTCACATATTTAAAAAATTATTTCTTTTCAAAATCCAAGTATTGTTAACGTGAAGTGTTATTAGTTTCAGGTATACAATATAGTGATCCAAGAATTATAAACATTACTCAGTGCTCATTGCGATAAGTGTACTCTTAATTCCCTTCATTTTTTTCACCCATCCCTCTCCCACCTCCCATTTGGTTCTCTATATTTAAGGGTCTGTTTTTTTTTTTGTCTCTTTTCTCTTTGTCTGTTTGTTTTTTTTTCTTAAACTCCACATGAAGGAAATCATATGGTATTTGTTTTTCTCTGATTTATTTCAGTTAGCATAATATACCCTAGCTCCATTCATATTGTTATAAATGGCAAGATTTCATTCTCTTTTATGGTTGAACAACATTCCAGTGTGTGTGTGTGTGTGTGTGTGTGTGTGTGTGTGTGTGGTGTTTTATATATATCAGATCCTTTCCCATATCTTGGCTATTGTAAATAATATAGCAATAAAAACATAGGAGAGCACATATCTTTTTGAATTAGTGTTTTTGTTTTCTTTGGGTAAATACCCAGTAGTGGAATTACTGGATCTTATGGTAATTCTATTTTTAATTTTTTGAGGGACCTCCATACCATTTTCCACAGTGGCTGCACTAGCTTGCATTCCCACCAAAGATGCATGAAAGTTCCTTTCCACATCCTCACCAAAAATTGTTTTTGTGTTTTTGATTTTGGTCATTGTGACAGGTAATTTACTGCTTTGTGGTATTAACAATTGTAGCTATGACTATTTAAAAAACCAAAAGTTTTTTTTTTTTTTTTTTTTGAGAGAGAGAGAAAGAGAGTGTGAATGTGGCAAAGGGGTAGACATAGAGGGAGAGAATATTTTTTTAAAAGTTTATTCATTTATTTTGAGAGAGAGAGACAGTGAGTGAGCATAAGTGAGGGAGGGACAGAGAGAGAGAGAATCCCAAGCAGGATCCTCTCTCAGTGCAGGGCCTGACATGGGGCTTAATACCACAAAACTGTTGAGATCATGACCTGAGCCAAAATCAAGAATCAGATGCTTAATGGCCTGAGCCACCCAGGTGCTCTGGAGTCTTCCAACTTTTATATTGACAGTGCTCCATTAAGAATCTGCAAAGGAGAAACTCATAGTGGTGATATCTAAAGTGAAAAAAAAGCAACAGCTCAAGGTGGTTGAGGAGAAATGGAAAGCAATAAGAAAGCAGATATGCAAAAAATACATTCTGGTGAGAAGAAGTAAATCAAAAGAGTTATTTAAAAAAATCAGCCTTGGTCTATGTGATGGGTATTTTTATGTGTCAATTTAATTGGCAACAAGGTGCTTACATAGGCCAAGCATTATTTGGGGTGTGTCTGTGAGAGTGTTTCTGGATGAGATTAACATTTGAATCAGTAAACGGAGTGAAGCCCACCTCCTTATGTGGGTGGACCTCATCTAATCAACCAAAGGCCTGAAAAGAACAAAAAGCCTGACCCCCCCCCCGCCCCCTCCCCCTCCCCCCAGGAGTAAGAGGCAACTCCTTCTGCCTGTTTGAGCTGGGGCATTAGTTCTTTCCTGCCTTTGGTCTTTCTCTGAAACATTGGCTGTTTCCGTGTCTCAAGTCTGCCAGCATTCAGACTGGAATACACCACTGGGTCTCCTGGGTCTCCAGCTTGCTGACTGTTGATTTTGGGGCTTGTTAGCCTCCATAACTAAGTGTGTCAATCCTTACAATAAATTTCTTCAGCACACACACACACACACACACACACACACACACACACATACTTCCTCTTGGTTCCCTTTCTCTGGAGAACCCTATTAGGGGCTAGAAGGTTAACTGCAAAGAAAATACAAAATAGATTTAGAAAGAGATGTATGTATGATGAAGATGGATTTTATTTATTTATTTATTTGGGAGAGAGAGAGAGAGAGAGAGAGAGAAAAGGGAGAGAGAGTGAATCTTAAGCAGGCTCCACACAGAGCATGGAGCCCCGCGTGGGGCTTGGTTCCATGACTCTGGCATCATGACCTGAGCTGAAATCAAGAGTCAGATGCTCAACTGACTGAGCCACCCAGGCGCCCCATGAAGATGTATTTTAGAGGAGAAATTGGCACATGCCAGACAGAAAGGGTCTACACCACCTCTTCCGAGGCTCTTCCACTCCAGAACTGTTGAAAGGAAGACAAGAATAAAAGTGTAGTAGCCACCATTAGGTTCGCAGTTTTCTGTGAAAGAAATCATACAGGTCGCTGCAGTAGAACACACAACAGGTTGATTGGAAGATGTAGCAGCACCCAAACCAATGGGCGGAAGGCCGGCAGTAATAGTCATAGGTAGCTGCAGAATACAGCAGGGTGGGTGGCAGGGAGGTGGCTGCAGGGCAGAGAATACATTATATTTAGCATCAGCTTCTGCATACATGGGAGTTGGCAGAATGGCAAAATCCCCTAAATATTTCAAACAAAATATTAACTGCTCTGGAAGCCAGGCTAACTCTTGGGCTTGAGGAAATTAGTAGATGAAGTGAGAGCAGAATTAGGAGTTCTCTTTTGAAGGTGCTTTAGGGGTGGATATTAGCTGAAAAATAGTACCTTAAATGTTTCAGTGTCACTAATGTTCAAATTAGACAGTGCCTTGAAAAATAGGAAATAATTACAAAGCCCATTAGAGTTTTACAGTGGTTGTGGGAAAAATAGTAGAAATAACCTTTCCACATTTAATGAGGGAGTCCATTTAAAGGCAAGTTTTGATGCAGTGAGTATGCATTTATGACAGAGGGATATTTTGTTTAATTATCCTGTTCACAGAGAGTATTTGTGCCTCGTATATAAGATGAATACAGGTGGGCTGTATGGATTACTTCCTTTTATAAGATGTTCAAATAAAGAAAGTTGAAGGACAATGATAATGAGAATTTGAAAACAATTTATATAGCAGAATGGAGTTTGGAATTCTTATAATTAAAAATTACATAAGGCATTTGTTAATATTTTTTTAGAAGACTTGGAAATTAGAGGAAAAATCACTGACTGTTCCAAAGCCTCAACCACAATCGCTATTATGATTTTGGTGTGTTTTCTTTCTTGAACTAAAATGTATTTTAAACATAGGTTTAGTTGCAGTCGATGCACATTTTTAAACTGGCTTTTGTCATTCAACATTCTGTTACATGCAACAAAAACTGTAAATTTAAGAATGTTTATACAATGGAATACTACTTGGCACTGAGAAAGAATGAAATCATGCCATCTACAGCAACATGGATGGAACTGGAAGGTATTATGCTGAGTGAAATAAGTCAGTCAGAGAAGGACAGATATCATATGTTTTCACTTATATGTGGACCTTGATAAACTTAACAAAAGACCATGGGGGAAGGAAAGGGGAAAAAAATAGTTACAGAGAGGGAGGGAGGCAAACCACAAGAATGGGTGATGAGCATTGAGGAGGGCACTTATTGGGATGAGCACTGGGTGTTGTATGTAAGCCAATTTGACAATAAATTATATTAAAAAATAAATAGAGGTATTTGGATTAAAAAATGTTTAACATCCTTCTCTCTCTCTCTCTCTCTCTCTTTTTTGCTTTAATGGGTACCTGACTTTTGTGCCTACCTTTCCCAGGTACACAGAAGTCTAGGGTTGCTTTAGAACAAGTGTCAAGCGCCAAGTCAAAGGCCAGATACTGGCTGGCTGCTTACTCCATGTCTATTTTACTGGCCTTCTTTGCTAACAGAACCCTGGTTTTATCCAGGTGTTTTCATCCCCTTCATGATTCAGGAGATAGCTACCTGATCCGTGGCTTACAAGTCAATCTTTGGTCTGGCTGATAAGGTGTGAAGGTGGGGAAACTTGCCTTGCTCTTAGGAAGACACCAGAAGAGATGTTCTTTTACGCTATGTCCAGGGTTGTGCCTGTGGATGGGAGAACCAAGTTATGAAAGGAACCTAGGATAATATTGATGAGACTCTAAATCAACTAGCTCTGCAACCTTTAAGCTTCTTTACTGTTTATGTACATTTGACTTGGGTTTTCTATATTCAAGGATAAAGGATGCTAATTGAAAGACCAAGGTCATATTTTGTTTTAACATTCAAAATGGGATCATGCAATTAGGTCAAGAATGTTACAAGTCAGATTTGAGAGATTTACTAATTCTCTAGTTCCTCTCACTCTCTCTGGCCTCTCCTCGCCTCCCCCCACCTCCACCCACCAACAGCATACTGGAAAGATTTAACTTGCAGTGTTCCCCAGTTGTGTACTGGAGATATGCCTGCCAATCCCTAAGATTTAACTGGGAATTAGAGAAAGAAGGTATGTCTTAGGGACAGTAAAGGAAAATCTCAACCTTTCTGGCCTCAGGGCTGAGGAGGGGAGAAAAGGCTAAAGAGAGAGCAGGAGGGAAGGAGGGAGGGAGGAAGAGAGAGAGAGAGAGAGAGAGAGAGAACTAAACATTCAGATGTGAGTTTCTTGAACTTCTTTATCTAGTTTATACTCAGAGTGGCGGAGATACATTCTTCAGGATAATTCTGAACAGAAAGAAGGGGATTATTGCCTCATTTCTCCTTGACCACAGCCAGAGAGAAAAGTAGTTCAAGATGTTCAAGCAAACGGCAGGGAGCTGAGATTAGTTTTTCAGGGTGAGTTTTTTCTGTGCAACAACAGATGCTAAAACAAGAGCCAGTGGGTTTGCTACAGGACTATTTAAGGCAGAGATAGGGACCAGTGGTCTGGGTGGGGATCTGGCTGAGGCTCAGAGTTCTTCAGGAGGCCGAGTCATCCAGGGAATCCTAACACACCTGAACAAGAGACCAGACTATATGTTATCACAGCTGTGGATCTCATCTGTGAATGCAAATGGAGCACTCTGTAGATCAGAGGATGCTAGCCAGAAAATAGTTAAGGTTCAGCCAAAGCTAGGGGCCCTGCTTTCTCCCCTCAATATCACCATATACCTTTGTACATTCTCTTATAAAAGGTAACAGTCTTGCTGAGAGAATAAACAATTTTATCCAAGAAAGCCTGAATAACACTTGAAGAGATTATCATTACTATTATTACATTGGACAAAATCTCAAATTGGGCAGAACTGAAAAAGTTTATTCCCTGCCCCTTCCCATTTAGCCAATGAAGGGGTTCAGGATGACCAAATTAATTACACACAAAATAAGGATGTTGCATTATCTTTATATTTCAAAACTAAAGTGTGAGTTAAATTATATATATTTTTTGTGTTCCAACATAGTCTTTATAATTACAGCTTATAACAGTGGACAGTTTTTCATTGATTTACAGATTGTGATTTAGTTTAATGACTCCCAAGCATTGTACATTTAGGTTAATATAAATAATGCTATGACAGACATCTTTGACCATACAGAATTCTCTGCATTTTGGATTATTTCTTGAATGACATTTCTGCACTGGGTTTTCTAATTCCAAAAAAATGATAATTTTATTTTAATGACAAATTATTCTCCAAAAAAGCAATTCTTTTTTTAAATTAATTTTTACAAATGTTTATTCATTTTTGAGAGAGAGAGAGAGGCAGAGCACGAGTGGGGAACAGGTAGAGAGAGAGGGAGACACAGAATCCGAAGCAGGCTCCAGGCTCTGAGCTGTCAGCACAGAACCCGACGTGGGGCTCAAACTCACCAACTGTGAGATCATGACCTGAGCTGAAGTTAGATGCCTCACTGACTGAGCCACCCAGGTGCCCCTCTAAAAAAGCATTTTTGACTTATATGGCCACTAGTACCAGAATATCAGTTACAATTTCGCTCTGGCATTTAATATGGTTTTTTTTTTTTCTACTACAGTAAGTGAAAAACATTTGTATTGTTTTCCATTTGCATTTCTTTGGTTATTAGGTCAATGGAGTATTTTTAAAAATTCATTTGAATCCAAAATGATTATTTAGTGTTTGTAATTTATTCCCTCATATACCATCACGACAATGAAAATATTTGTTTACTACGAAGTAAGCAGTTTAGTAGATTCAATACTCCGTACTCTGTGCCCGTAGGAGGACATTAAGAAGAATGGCAAATGGGTGGAGCTCTTCAGAAGCTCATGGTGCAGCTGTTTTAGCTAGGAGTGCTCCCTTGGTGCAAAGCCCCGTCCACAAGCCTTAGAAAATTTCCACCTTGCGCTGTACTTGGAGCCTGGCACCATATTTTCCTTTACAAGTTTCTGGCTACAACCTGTAAGAAGGAAGTTTTGTAAAACAAACAAGCAGGATAGCCTCCCACTCTTGAAAATCATCCAACAGCCAATATTGTAAAGTTTCGTGGCTTTGATCTCTTTTCCTTTGCTTGTTCGCCCTCAGTGAATGGGTCCCAGCAGGCATGCATTGGTTATTTGACCCGCCCCGCGGGTGTGCAGATTCCTGTTCTTCTCATCACACCGCGCTGCACTGTGTGTGAGCCTGCTCTGACATCTTCCAGAGTCTCACCGCCCTGCTTTGGAAGTCAGCATCTGAGGAGACTACAGAGGGTCAGAAGGATGACTGAGACCTCTCCCTAACCCCACCATCCTTCTCAACTTTCCACAAATAGTGTAATGTGACCTGTCCCCACTTATCTCAGTGATCCTTAGTTCACTCTCATTGGACATTTTGGAGAAAAGTAAAATTGCTGTCAGTGCTCGCCATCTGAAGAGCCTGCCTCCAGCTGCTCCTGGAGTAGACCTGCCTTAGGAAGGGGCATCTATTTCCCCAGGTAGTCGGTCCTGAAGGCTGAGATCAGAGGTCGAAGTTTTTTGTCTAGTCAAGCTGAGCTACACATATGAATATGAACGTTTATCTAATTTTTTTATTTAGGTGTAACTGACAATAACGTTATATTAGTTTTAGGTGTACAATATAATGATTTGACATTTGTATGTATTGTGAAATGATCACCACAATAAATCTAGTTACATACATAGTTATAAACTTTTTTTTCTTGTGATGAGAAATTTTAAGATCTACTCCCTTTGCAGCTTTCAAATATGCAACACAGTATTATTAACTATGGTCTCCATGGTGTGTATTACATCCCTGTGACTTATTTATTTTATGACTGGAAGTTTGTACCTTTTGACCTCCTTCACCCCTTCACACATATTGCTCCCTACCTCCATGCCTCACCTCTGGGCAACCACTAATCTGTTCTCTGTATCTATAAGCTTGTTTGTTTGCTTGTTTAGGATCCACATATGGGTGAGAGCATATGGCATTTATCTTTCTCTGTTCAACAATATTAAGGAAGAATTCAACCACAGAAGGAAAAAGAGCTTTTATCGCACCAAACAAAGCCATTTTAATTAGTGTATATTCCAGATTTTTTTTTTTTTTGGCCATTGCTTACCAAGTTGAACTGTAATGTACACACAGCTTTGTAGTTTGCATGTTTGCTTACATGTCTATAGAAAAGGCTTCCAGGTTGTTATACAGTGTTATGTAGATGTGGTTTACTTCACAAGATGAGACATGGTGACTCCATGTGCCTTGCCAATGATTGGCCTGGAGGTGCTCAGGTGACCTAGCTGTGGCAAATGTGATGTGTGAGGATCTTCTGGGTGTGCTTCTAGGGAAGGTAAAGTGCAGAGAAAGAACCATTCCTTCCGCTGGACACTGTTGTGTTTGTAAGTGTTGTTACCATGAGCCTAACTACAAAACTGGTAAACACACTGAGGATGGCAGGTATTTATTAAGCACTGCTATGTGCAAGATTTGTTGCTATGAGTTAAATGAGCACCCCATAGTCCTTGCTTTCCAGAATGCTATGATTGACTGGGGAAGACAAAGAGTCCCAAATAATTATAATACAAAGTCAATGTGATGCTTCCTCTAACACTATAATTATTGACCTGTGCATGTAAATAAAATCTCCAATGATTTACCAGTTAGCAGTTCTAGGTTTGAGCCACCTCTCCATGACCGGATCTGGTTACCAGAGACCAGCAGCAGGGTTTTGGTTGGAACTCATCATCAAACATCCTCCATGGGAAGTCTTCCAAAAGTCAGTCATCAACTCCCTTCCGTCAGCTTTCCACCCAAGAAAGACACTTTAGTGTAGGGCAGTATGCGATGAGGAGGTTGGACTATGTGGGCTCTAAATCTCTTCTAATTATTAACCAGGTAACATTTTATACGTCTCCCAGACCAAGTAATAATAACCTGGCATGTGAACAATTGAATGAATGGCTCTCTACAAGCGTTTGTTTTTTAGTTTTTTTTTTTGAGAGTGTCAAAAATTATATGAATGTAAAAAAATACAATGAGAGAAAAAGCATAAAGCACATGGATGTTTGGTAATCAGGAGAAAGGTGGAAACGAATAGCAGCAAGTTAGATATACTTTGCAGATTGATAAAACAAAACCCAGCCAATTCTATTTTGGATTGTAAAAATAAAATAGAAAAATTACAGGACAGAAAAATTAGGTATCCGAGAATAGATATGAATTGGAGGGTGACCTGACTGAAAACTTTAGGACTCCGAAAGGCACAGAGCTAATTGATCTTCTTCGTGTTGTGTTGTGTTTCCTCCTATCGGTTTAGCAGGTCACTGGCACTGATTGGATGGTGAGTCAGAACAAATAAAAGGCAACTTCTTTTTACTTGGTGCTCTCAGCACATAGATTTATTGCCCCTTGTATTTCAGCAACAAATATAGAACTAAGACTGAAAATGACAAGTTTACAAGCAAAGCGGGATCTGTGGTTGAACACATACTCCAGAATAATGAAATTTCCTTCTTGGAAACCAACTGTTACCCTGGAGGTTAAGATAGAGAATGTTCCCTGTGCACCATGTTCAATTGGCTAGATCCACATGTTAGATGTATAAACACAACTCATATTGACTTTGACATACCATAGCTTCAGATCTCTTGATGTATTAGTTGCTGTAGGTACTGCCACAGATTGCCTGACCTTGCTTTGAAAACATTGCTTTCCTCCAATTACTTATTGGTAATTTGTTAGGAAAAAAAACCTGAACTAATCAAATACTCACTATAAAAGTAGACACAGAAGGAAGATAATTTAAACACGTTAGAAGACAGTCTTCCATCTGTGGAACTTTTCAAGTCAGATACTGCTTGGCACTAAAGTGTATTTCTTGGGTGGAAGGTTTGGAAGTTGATGACTAACTTTTGGAAGATTTCCCTTGGAGGATGTTTCATGATGAGCCCCAACCAAAACCCTGCAGCTGGTTTCTGGCAAACTGGAGGTTCTTTCCCTCTGCAGAGCATTAGAATTAGAATGTCTAAGCCCTTTTAGCTCAAATTTTATCAACCAATTATATTTGAGCTTCTGCTATGATTGGGTTAAGGGCAAGTTTGAACATTCATCTGGATTGAAAACATTAAGACAGATGGAATTTAAGTCATTGGATGTAATTAGAGATGAACAAAATGACAACATTTGAAGTACCCAGGCAGAAAGTATCTCGATATATTGCAACTGCCGTACATTTTCAAACTGCCTTGAAAAAGTAATTCTTTTTTCATTTAAAGAAATAAATTGCAAAGCAATGTGAAAGAAAACAAAAAGAAGTTAAAATAATGGCTAATCAGAAAAAATAATTGTTCAAGGGCTCCCCCCTAAATAGCTTTCTAAATTGTGGCTACTTTTTCTGATGCAGTATTTTGTTTTGTCTTTGTGTTCATGAAAAACCAAGACATTGCATGGGGCACCTTGGTGGCTCAGTTGGTTAAGCATCCGATTTGGCTCAGGTTATGATCTTGTGGTTTGTGGGGTCAAGCCCCACATTGGGCTCCTCACTAACAGTGTGGAATATGCCTGGGATTCTCTCTCTGCCCCTTCCCCAACTTGTGCGAGGGTTCTCTCTCTCTCAAAATAAATAAACTTAAAAAAAAACTCAGAACGATGCAAAACAGAATGCAGTTTTTCTAATTATAAAAATAATTCATGCCTGTATAAAATTTGTGTTACACAAATATATAACAGAAAAATGAAAAAGCTTCACAGTTGTACCCTCAGAGATAATCACTATTATTATTCTGCTGTGTATTCCTTCATGACTTATTATTACATATTCCTTTAACATATTGTTTTTCGACATATATGTTTATTTAGTTTGTTTTATCTTTTTTTCAACCCTCAACTTGTTTACATTTAACTATTCTTTTTGAGGGTTGAAACTATTTCATGGTAGGTGGTCTGCATATTTTTGTAACACATGAAAGTGTGTGTGTGTGTGTGTGTGCGCGCGCGCGCGTGCTTTAGGATAAAACAGGTGGGAGAATTCATGGAAATAATGAAGGTAAATTCATACTTCTTGAAAGAATAGTGTACAAGCAATATCCATTTTCTTACTGCCCTTTGTGTTCTAGTCTTATTTTTGCTGGAATTACCTGTCCAAGTCAACAATGACTGTTGGCAAAGCCAATGAGAATTTTTCTATCTTCTCACTTGCCCTCCACCTGAGTTGTTTGCTCCTTCCTTCCTGCAATATTCTTTTCTCTTGGTCTTGGTGATACCATCATCCTTTCCTGATTTTCTTCCTTCCTAACTAGTCTCTCTGTTCTCGCCAGCCTCTATTGGAATTCCTCAGGGTTAAATCCTGACTCTCCTCATGTCTATGCTCTCTCTCTCAGTGATATGATCCTTCCCCTGAATTTAAGTAGCATCTCTATGCTGATGATTCTAAGTTTTTGTCTATAGTTGGACATTTCTTCTGGGCTCAGGACTTCTATCTAACTGCCTTCTTGATATCTCCCATTGGATGTTTCACATGTATCTTAAATTTAGCATCAAAGCTGATTTCTTGAGTTTCCTCTCCAAACTTGGCCCTGTTTAGTCTTTTCCATCCTGGCATTTGTTTCCCTATCCATCTAGTGACTAGAGCAGAAGCCTGGTAGTCAGCTTTGACTCCTCTTTCAAAAATGTCTTGGATCCACCTTATTTTCTCTTCCTGTGACAGCCATCATCATCATCTCTCTCCTGGACTATTACCATGACACTCTATTTGTCCTTTTTCTTCTACTCTGACTCTTTTCTATTCTAACCAGAGTAGTCAGAGTTAAAGCATAAGTCATATCAATGTGCTTCTAACAATCCATCAGAATCTTCTCAGTGTTACAAAGAATATAGTCAAACTTCTTACCATGGCATACACGTGCTGGGATGCCTTGGCCTTGTTTTCATTCTCATCCTGTATCTCAGGATGAATTCTTTTTCCCTTTCTCACTCTGCTTGGTGTAAAGGAAACTCCCAAGCTCTTTCATTCAGAGGGCCTTTGCAATCGCACATTCACTTACTCATTCACTCAGATCATCCATTTATTTAGTAAATATTTACTAAGTCCCACCTACGAGTACCAACCACTGCTTTCGGTGTGGTCACCTAGGGTTATTACGCATGTGAGCTGGCATCTGGCATCTCTGTATACACCGAGATGAATTTGCCTATGAAGATTGCACACATGTCTTTGTAGCGCTCCAAGTTAAAATACATTCATTTTAAGACAAGAAAAGATTGCTGCTGTATTCTTTCACGCTTGAATTGTGGTGTTAGAGTTATAAATTTACATTGTCTGAAAAACTGCTTGAGCCCAAACTGTGATGTCAGGAGGTAACCTATTTGCATGTCAGCTTTCTGTGCTTCACATATACATGTATCATAATGGCTTGTGGTTTTGATTTTTTGCATTTTAAAGAAGTTTGCATTGGGGGGGAGTGCATTTTCTATTCATCAGCAAGGGGACATCTTGATCCTGTGCTTCACAATCACCAACTTAAAGTCATTATCACACTGGAAGAGCAAATGAACCAGGGCCTAAAGAGCAGGTTAAAAATCATATGGAAAATGACCATATTTTGCAACGTAGAACTTTGGCACAATATAAATACAATAATTATACATTCAGATCTCATCACTTCTGAGATATCATCTAATAATGTCCGACAATTGGCTCCCCAGCAGGTGCACTCCAAATGTAATAATGTTCTTGAAGCTTTCTTTACAGAATCACTTTTCAAATGTGTACAAATTACCTTGTGCCAGCCTGGAGAGTTCTTTTAGCATCTCAACTCAGGTTTCAGAGGAATATTCATTAATTAGGACTTTTTCAGACGGATTCCCTTGCTGACAAGGAAAACTTCTGACACATTGCTGAGATGATACTAAAGTTCAAACCTTGTGTGAATGTGTGTGTGTGTGTGTGTGTGTGTGTGTGTGAGAGAGAGAGAGAGAGAGAGATTCCTTTGAAGGCAAATTTTTCATTCCCAAGTTTATAATGTTTCCCAAGATTGAAAAAAATCCCAAGATTGAAAAAAATCTTGAGGACAGGACAATATCATGGTGTTATTATTTTTCTCTCCTTCCCTGACCTACTTCATTCATTGTCTTCCTTGAGATCCACCTTGTGATAAGGAGAACTCAAGGGATGTGGATGGGGATCTCTTCTTGACAAAGGACCATGCTCTTGTAGGGCATGTTGAAAATGTGAAGGTGGTGTTCATTTCCATGAAGCACTGTTACAGAACAATCACACACATAAGAAACAATCATAAAATTGATGTATGATTCCATGTGTATAGATACACATGGCTTATTTTGTATGTTATTTCCATTCTGTAATGTTATTTGTTACACTAATGAAATGTACTTTATTATAGTTTACCTATTCTGGATAAATAATATAATTTATCATTCATCCTTATTGTGAAAGATACATCAGTATTCCACTCACTTTCAGAAGATGGTAGTGAGATAACTTTTTGCATGAGAAAAACTTCTGTAAGGATTACAGCTGTGAATCTCCTCACTTGAAGGACCATACAGTTACCCAAATCCTCAAACCAACTTTCTTTTTCATGAACCAGATTTGGAACATGAACAAGAAGCCATTACTACAATAGTGTGGAAACAGGAGAGAATTCTAACTTTAAGTATCACTGACTTCTCACACACTTTTCATTTTCATAGCAATTTCTCCAAAGTCCACAGGGGAAAAAAAGTCAAAATATGAATGCTCTGAATGAGTCATGTTGTACTCAAGGGAATTAAGTTATTTTATTTTTGTGGGTTATTGAACCTGACCATTTGATTTATTTCCTGTCATCTGTTTTGTAGATTGTATATTGGAGTGAAGAAGGGGTGAGCGAATTTTCATAACAGCCCAGACTAGGTAAGAACAGTAGAGATCATCTGCAATACAAGAAGCCCCACTATGCTATTCCTGACAGGTGAACCTGAGTTGCATTTTTCATATTTTCAATAATGAATTGACTCATCATGTTGGCCTATTCTGTTTTCAGAAAGTTTGAATTGTTAGAAGTTCTTTTCCTTCTTTTCTTCCTTCTCTTCTTGTCTTTTCCTCCTTCTTCTGTTGGAAATGAAAATCTCACTTATTTATACTTTCATCCAGTGTTCCTCCAAAGCTATGTAGAGGGATCCAAATCTTTCTTCCCCACATTGGCCCTTTTTGTGATTGACACCAGCTCTCTTGCTAGCCTCGGGGAGTCTGGCACCAAAGGTAATCACTCCAGTTTCACCAGCCATTCCTCAAAGACAGATTTCTTGGCCCCTCATTCTTGCAGGAACCCTTCTCTGAATGAGCTTTAGTTTATAAGTGTCTCTCTCAACTCTTAGAATCCAAACTGCAAGGTCATGCTGTAGATAATGGGCCAGACCTTCCAAGTCCTAAGCACTATGTTCTATTAACTAGTAATTGAACTGTTGGACACTCTACTTCCACCAAATTTACTTTTTGTGTCACTCACACCATATTATGGATTCATATGGTGATGGCAATGGAAACCCATGGATCTTTTCCTTAAAAATAACTTTATTCTCACAACAGATACAGAATATTGTTATTGTAGACACTAAAAACATACAGATAAGGAAACAGGAGAAAAATCATCTAAGTATATCCTTCATACTTTAAAAATGTATGTATTTAAGTACATGCACAAACACAAATTTGTACATGATATAAAAATGAATACTAGATATATCACTTTATAATCTTTTCAGCTTTTTTATATCATAAAAAACCTTTTTAAGTGTTTATTTATTTTGAGAGAGAGAGAGAGAGAGAGAGAGAGAGAGTGCATGAGTGGGGAAGGGGCAGAGAGAGAGGGAGAAAGAATCGCAAGAAGGCTCTGTGCTGTTAGCATAAAGCCCAACTCACAAACTGTGAGATCATGATCTGAACTGAAATCAAGAGTCTGACACTTAACCAACTAAGCCACCCAGGTGCCCCTTATATCATAAAAAATCTTAACATGCTAGTAAATATGAAATTACTTGATTATATTTTGTGACTTTAGAGTATTACATTGTGCAGATATACCACAGTTTATTGAACCATTTCCTTATTGATGAACCATTTCCCTATTATTTAAGTTGTTAAAAATTTTTTTCCCATAATAAACAATGCTGCAATGAACATTCTTGTATACATTTGCATATTTATTTGATAGATTTCTGGTGGGGGAATTGCTAAATCAGAATATGCACCATTCCAGAAAATGTTGACCAATTTGCACTTCTAGTAGCACCCAGATCAGGCTCCTTCTGATTGATTCTGATGATCAATAACCTTGTTATACAAGGGTGGTTGGGAGCCAAGTGTACTACAGGAGCTTGAAGATATGGAAATGGGAACAGTATGCTGGACAGATGCTTAGGTAAGTTGTTGGATGTGTGTGCATGTATTGTCTGGAAATTGGCAAACACCCAACTACGTGTGTGCAAATGAGGGAAGGTTATGTACCAGAGCTTAGGAGAGGATGGGAGGAGGACAGAATTGGTGATGGCATGGTGAGCTACATGGATAAAAATCACTTTGAGGGTATTCTGTTAGGTGCAGGCAAGAGTCCTGCAGGATTTAGTTCATGCGATTGGATTCCTTGGTCAGTTTTATACCCCTAACAGGGAAAAAGAGAATTTCTGATGCTGACATCTCTGCTCAGTTCCTTATGTTGTTCCCATGGCTCTGGTAGCCACTCCTCACTGGGACATTTGCCAGCCTGCCTAGCTGGGCTTCCTGCTGAAACCTGGTATCCTATCTTCATGTTCTAGTCTCCTGGAGTCTGCAGATAACCTTACCTTCTTCATGTGAAGTTTTACTCCCATGTCCTTTTTATACTTAGATTTCTGTCTCTGGGAACAAGAGCCATCTTTCTATTGCCATTTTCTAGAAATTAACATGGTTTCTGTATTATAAATTTCCTGGGAATCCTGATGATTTGAGAAACAAATAATTTGATATGACTTATTAACAATTTTTTGGTAAATATTTTTGTATCAACTGATTAAAAAAAAGGAAAAACCCTTTATCAAGTTTTCCAACAGGCAATCCTTTGTCAGCCTAAATAAGATACAGTCAGAGATTCTCATTCTTTAGCCTGACACCCCTCAGTAACATGTTATCGCTCTCAGGGCAAAGTGCACACTGCTCAGTGCCGTCTTTGGTACCTACATCCCAGCAAACCCTGCCTTGTTCTTTATGCCCAGTCACTCTACACTCTTTCTTTTTTTAATTTATCTTGAGAGAGATAGAGACAGCATGAGCAGGGGAGGGGCAGAGAGAGAGGGAGAGAATCCCAAACAGGCTCCACCTTGTCAGAGCAGAGCCTGATGTGGGGCTCAAATTCATGACACCATGAGACCATGACCTGAGCCAGAACCAAGAGTTGGAAGCTTAACCGACTGAGCCCCCCAGGTGCCCCTACAGCCTCTTTATCTCAGATACACACCTTGTCATTCTTCCTTCTGCGCCTCTGCTCCTTTCCTCTGTCTGGATGTTCTGCTCTTTCTCTACCTGTGAACTATTACTTGACCTTCAAGTAATGATGGGTTCTTGACCCATATCAAGTACCAATGATAGGTACTTGACCTATCAAGTATGATGGGTTCAAGCATCATTTCCTACAGGAAGCCTTTCCTGGTTTTTTCCTTACTCCATGCCCAAATGGACCAAATGGACCAGGGCATCTGGTGAGATGGAATTGAGTGCACACTCCTCTGGTTTGCCTTGGTTGTGTGATATGCCTCTCTCCACAATAACAATAAAACCATGGGAAGAAAAGCCACAAGTAAGTAAAGTGAATATTGATTAGAAGAAGAGTAACCTATGGTTTGCTAGTTCCATCCAGAGGTAAGGTCTGGGAAGGAGTTTTGGAGGGTCTTGAGCAGTAGACAAATGAAATCCTGAGGTAAGGAGTATTGATTTTATGTAGAAAAAGGGTAAAATGATGATGCCAGATTTAGCTGTGGTTGGTGTAGCAATAAACTGAGTATGTGTCTATGTTGCCTCCCATGCCCTTCTGATGCCCCTGTGCCTGGTGAGAATTCTGAAGGGAGAGGGCCAGTGGGTCAGCCACATAGAGACCAGCCCCTCCTAGAGGACTGAGGATCCTGGAGGGCCAGCTCAGAACAGAATGGACCTCCGCCCATGGATTCCAAATGTATCTGTTCCTACATCTGTCACTGTTGCTCCTCATACAGGCGTTGGACATTGTGAGTCCTTTCCTGGGCTTTGCCAGTTTGTTGGGCCCCATGCCGATTCTCTCTTTTTATTCTCTATGTCTGGACGTTCATATCTTCACACCTTTCTTACCCCTTTGAGCTTGCCAGTGAAACACTCAAAATTCTGTTTCCTTTGAGTAAATACCCAGTAGTGGAATTACTGGATCATATGGTATTTTTAATTTTTTGAGGACCTTCCCATACTGTTTTCCATACTGGCTGCACCGATTTACATTCCCACCACAGTGGTGAGCACTGGATAATGTATGAAATTGTTGAATCACTCAATCGTACACCTGAAACTAATATAACACTGTATGTTAATTACATGGGAATTAAAAAATTGAAAATTAAAAAATAAAGGCTCAAAATTTCTCTCAATCTGTACTGCAGACTAGTGTCCTACCTTTGCATCACTGGAAAAGATCATTAAAAAGCTTTCCCAAACAAAGGAGTTGGTTTTACTGTTAACCTATACAGTCATTTCAGAAGCAACTATACTAATTTATTTCTGAAAGCAAATTTTCTTTCCTGGGCCCACTATGGAGAGAAATGGAAGAGGAGTCTGGAGAAAGAACCTTGGTCTCTGAGTCAGAAGACATTGGTTTAAATACCTGTTTAACCATGTGCACCCGGGACCTGAGGCATGACCCTAAATTGTTCTAAGCTTTAGTTTTCTTATGCTGGTTATAAGAGTATTAATAACTGTTGTTACAAGGACTAAAGAAGATAATGCATGTTAAGATGACGAGGACAGGGACTGGCTCAGAGCAAGTACTCAAAAATGTAGTTTTTGTTTTTTTTAAAGATAATCCTAATTTCTAATTTTTAGTCACTAATGTGACAATGGTCTTATTTTTTTAAATGTTTATTTACTAATTTTTGAGAGACAGAGAAAGAGAATGTGTGCATATAAGTAGGGGAGGGGCAAAGAGAAAGAGAGAGGGAGAGGGAGAGAATCCCAAGCAGGCTCCTCACTGTCAGCACAGAGTCCCATGTGGGTCTTGAACTCATGAACTGTAAGATCATGACCTGAGTCAAAGTTGGCTGCTTGACCAACTGAGCCACCCAGGTGCCCCAGAAATGGTCTTAATTATCCTTGTTTTCCTTTGGGTCTCATAGTTTCATACTCCAGCCAACCTTGGCATTATCAACCTTTCCAAATTTTGGCAGTCTGGGTTTTTTTTTGTTTTGTTTTGTTTAAAAAAATTTTTTTAAAGCTTATTCATTATTGAGAGACAGAGAGACATAAAGTGTGAGCAGGGGAGGAGCAGAGAGAGGGGGAGACACAGAATCTGAAGCAGGCTCCAGGCTCTGAACTGTCAGCACAGAGCCCAACATGGGGCTTGAACCCATGAACCATGAGATCATGACCTGAGCTGAAGTTGGTTGCCCAACCAACTGAGCCACCCAGGCACCCCAGCAGTCTAACTGTTGTAAAGCTACATTTCATTGTTGTTTAAATTTTCATTTGTCTGATTATTCATGGATTTGAGTGCCTATTCATGTGGTTGTCAGTCATCTAGGGTTTCCTTTAATGTAAATTGCATTTTGTAATCTTTTGCCTGTTTTTACCCTGAGATTTCTGTCTTTTTATTTTGGATATAGGAATTATTAATCCAGAACTGGTAAGGCTCTGTAAATATCTTCTCCCACTCTGTTAATCTTGTACATGGTATCTGTTGTTAAACTGAAAAGCTTGATTTTGACGAAGCCTAATTAATAAATATTTTGTCTCTTGGTTTGTGCTTTTGTAGTTTAAGAAGTCATTTTCCCATCCTTAGGCCACAAAGTTACTCTACATTTTCTTCTAGCCTTCATAGTATTTAGGTAATTGTTGTGGAATGAATGCTTGTGTCCCCCTCTCCCCTATTCATAAATTGAAACCCTAACCCCCAGTGTGATCACATTTGGAGGTGGGGCCTTTGGGAGGTAATGAGACCATGATGTGGAATCCTGGTGAATGGGATTAGTGCCTTTATAGGAAGAGACAGGAGAGAACTTGCTCTCTGTTCTTCACTACTCGAGGATACAATGAGAAGGTGGCCATCTGCAAACCAGGAAGCAGGTCCTTACCAGACACCAGATCTACCGCCATATCTAATAGCTGGTAGTGTATCTGTAGTGAATCTATATATAGATTCAGTTAATTAAAAAAAAAATTCCCTTTGACTTTCCTGAAAAATACTCTGCCTCTCAGAGTGAACTGATATCAGGGTCAACCAGTACCAAAGGATGTTACCTGTTCTTTGACCTTGTTGAAGTTTTAGTTTTGGAAAGTTTAAGGGTACTTTTTCCTGTTTACAGCTAGATTTAGGGAAACTGGTTCCAGTAGATGGAGCTCTTTCTCAATATTTGTTCATTTTACCAAGGTGGGGACATGCTTTTCACCTTTCTTTTCTGCAGTGGCTTAGTCATAACTTACAACAGCATCTGAAATCAGCATCAAATGTAGGTTATGTCATTCTGTAAAATGAGCTTTGTCCTAAGATGTTTACTGGAACAGCCATGGTTAATTTCTTTCTCAGATCTGATCAAACGCTATAGCTTTCTCCCTTTGGATTATCTTTATCAAAGACCTCAAATACCTACCTTTTACTATGAAGCCGTGTCCAGTTCCAAGATCAAATACCGCATCTTTTGATCTGAATTCTAGTCATGCATATCAATGACCTGGCTTTTGTATTGTATGGTCTTTGTTGCTGTACATCTTCTGTACATTAACAATTTTAAAGGTGGGCCTTAAAAGCTACAGACGTATTTCATCATAAATATGCAGATAACAAGAGAGTTCTTTTTGGTCTGGATAATCCACTTAGTGCCATGTTTACAGGTCTTGCTATCAACTTGGAATTATGCATGGGAAACAGAATTACAAAAGAAGTATCTAGAGATTGTCATTTTAAAGGCAATAGGCTGAATTGTAAAACAGACATCCATGAAATAATGAACCAATTCTAGAGCTTAGCAGGGTTTTAGTTTTTTGAAAAAAAAAAATAGCAATATATTTACTTTAGGAAATATCATCTGATCTCTTTACTATGGAGTATACATAGCTTGGACTAATTTGTTAGTAAACATTAAAAAAATTCAAAACCTACAAATGGAAACCTATAGAAAATTTATGATATTGTTCATTCAGTGAGGCTTCAGAAGTTTTGTGCAGGAATAAAATAAAAATATAGCTGAAGTGTTCGGCAGCTGTACCCATTGGTATAAGAGCAGAAAACACAACACATTCAGCTTTCATTTGTCTTATTTTCTTTCCCTTCCTCTTCTGTTGTTTGTCTTATGGGCAATACAGACAGCACATCTAAAGTATGTGCTATTTTTCTACTATTAGTCTTGAAGCATGATGAGTAGAGAGTAGCAATGCAGTGGTGGGGTGTAGTGGACCAGGTATATCATGTTGTTTTCTAAGATGTCAAAGAGATGTTTAAGGAGATTGGAGATAAGGTAGAGCAGGTCCTGTTATAATCCACTGAAGTTCCAAGGTGTTAGGCAGGAAGACAAAGACCACCCCAATAATTTCATTGCTACTGTCCACTCTTCATCTTTCAAGGCTAATAGTAGGAAACGTAAGTAAACTTAGTTAAACAGATAGTTACTAAGCTCCCAAAAAGCAACATTAGTAGCAGGATACAGGCATCTGAATAAACATGGATATTGCTTTTATGAAGGATACATACAGATGAATAATTATAATTGTGACATTGTGATATGTATATTCATTTTTCTAACTCTTGTTTTTCTCATAAGCTTTCCCGCACTTAACAAGCATGTACCATGTTCCAACCAATGCACCAGAGACTTTTCAAATATTTTTCAAATAATTTAATCTCCACAATAAACTATGAGGAAGATATTGTTATCCATAGTTTACAGATGAAGTTTGGACCAATTAGAAAAGCAATGTCCTGTTGGCCACATTTTATTACCTGGAGTGTTCTTTTCCAGGGTCACATATTGGGACCTAGAGAGTCAGAAGCTAGAGACTTGAGTTAATATACTCAAGCTATAACAGGAACTGCCTCCAATTTTGGGTCTCTAATCCCCATGAAATTATTTAATGTAAAATTGTCCTTTTCCTTCAGTAAATTTATCAGAAGGTCTTCAGTACACATATTAGAAGGCCAGTGATCTCCCATTTCCTTTTTGGGTATTGCAAGGATGCCATTGCATTGGGGTGGCAGAGAGGACTGCAAAACTCCATCGGGAAAGTTTCCCCTCCTTTTCTGCTTAGCATGAAACTGCTGCATCCAGGTAACACTGTCTGTGGGCATCCCAGATGAGAGTCCTGCACTTGTTCTCAATGACAGCAGCCTCAGTGGTGAGTGCTGGTGGCACTCCTTGATCATGGCTCCTTTGGAAACCTCTGTGGATGATAACAGCAGCTACTCCTCATTATCCCCTATTTCTTTCAGCATCACATTGATGGCTTGTCAGGCAGCCTTTGTGTTTTAGTGGAGGGCACATTTCACGAGTGGAGGACAGCTCACAGCATCTTCATGTTCAGTTCCTCAAGAACAGATCTGTGAAGGTAGATGGGTTCACCTGAGAGGTGAGTCTGGGTAACAGATCCAACCTGAAGTTTCCTTCCAGCAGTTTTGAACCTCTGAGGCAAGGCATAGACTCCTTGGTTCAGAGTGAGCTCATATGCTCCTTGTGGACTGCTATGAAGTACTTATAATTTCCTCCAGGCAATGTCTGAACTGCAAATTCTCTTCATACGCCTCCTCAGCAGGTCATAAAACCTGAAGGCAGTTCTAGAAAATCTCATTTCCCAAACTGGGTACTTAGAACTAAGCTTCAGTGGAGTTGCTGAGTCACTGGGTGGATAGAGGTGGTCACTCTCTGATTCTTGGTATGTGACTTCTGAGGTGTCTGCTCTGACTGACTTAGGGAACAAGGATGGAGACTAGCTTTCTTCTGGCGCAAGTCTGGTTTTGCTTCCATCTCTTCTCTCCCTCACTCACTGGCTCAATGGCTTTTTCTTAGGGATGTATCTGTAGTGTTCTTGTTCAGTCCTCCCCCTCTTCATTCCTCAGGAGGATCTTCCTTTTCTAAAAGTCTCCCTTTAGCTGAGGAAGTTAATTTTTGTGTCACTGTTTCCTTACCTAGTGTGGCTAGAACCAAATGAGTGGATAGTAGGTAACTATTTAACCATTCCACATTAAAATCTATTTAACTATGTAACTATTTCATGTGAGGAAGCCCCACAAAGTGAAAACTGGCAGTTTCACACAGTGTTATCTATAATCCCTATCTATGTATTTAGATTTTGTATATCCCAAATGAACAGGTAGTTGTGTGTGGTGTTGCTAAAGAATAGCATTTACCCTGAGGCAATACTGCTGTTCAACTTCTAAAGGCCATTGAAGCCTGGGACTACATATGAGACAGAGAGGGTCCTCAGACACACAATCTTTCAACGAGCCTCATGAGTCTAAGGCTTTGTGGCTCCAGAACCTGCTATTCAAATTTAGTTTTAAATCAATATTCAAATCAAAGAGGAATGTGCATCTGTTACTAGGCAGGAGACAGACCATACAAGATGAAGGGTTGTTTATTTGAATTCCATTTGAGAAAAAGTGACTCCAGTGGGTTCAGCTGTATTCCTACATTTGGTCAATCTTATAGTTAAGTTCTTTTATTGGTAGGTAGAGAAAATTAGTACCCTCAGGGAGCTTTGGGAAGAACCCAAAGCAGACCTCCCCTCTGTTGGTGTCACAGTTTTTAAAGCCTCTTATTTTATTAAAAATCAACGAGACTTTTGAATTCTGATGCATAGTATATCTTGGGTTGTTTTAAAATAAGAATAGTGTTTAAGTTACCCACTTAGGACAATTGATGCTTCACATGCTGCATTTATCCTTGAGTTCCATTTTATGATGTTGAGGGCATTAGGTTAGTGAAATAAATCAGACAGAGACAAATACTGTATGATCTCACTTATATGTGGAATAAAGACAAACATTTGAGCCCAGAGATACAGAGAACAGATTGGTGGTTGCCGGAGGGCGGGGGGCGGTGAGGGATGAACAAAATCGGTGCGGGGCGTCTAAAGGTAGAATCTTCCAGTTAAAATATAAATAAGTCGTCGGGATGTAATGTACAGCATGGTGAGTGTAGTTAATAATACTGTATTACATATTTCAAAGTTGCTAAGAGAGTAGATTTAAAAGTTGTTATCCCAAGAAAAACTTTTTTAACTATGTATGGTGATAGATGTTAACTAGACTTATTTGGTGATTGTTTCATAATACATACAAACATTGAATCGTTGCATTATATATCTGAAACATGCAATGTTATACATCAGTTCTACCTCTATTTGAAAAAATGGCCAGGGCTGAGCAGAGAGGTGGAGCTAGGTGGCATTTTGAGCTCCCTTTGTGTTTGTCTTGTATTCATTCACATAATTTGCAGGTAACACTAACCTATACCCGACACAATACAGCTACAAATATAGTTAACTTTGTGTGCAAGATCCTAGAACAGTGGGCTTGGGGATTAGTTTCTACTTGGTACCTTTTCTAGGGCTAAAATCAGAAACATAATTAATAAATGTTTTCTGGTAACTGCTGAGACAGATTGTACCTCACACTGAACGTGTTTTATAAGAAACGGGTGCTTATCATGCAGTCAGTCTTCACCAAGTAACACTTGGTCACTTGCTCTATGGGCTCACGCTCCCTAATTGTGGTAAAAATAATTCTATCATCTGATGCAAATCAAAGATGAAGATGAGCATATTTCCACAATTAAATCATTAATGGGCATCCAAAGTCTTTAATAAAATAAACATTCCATTGTTGTTTTTAAAAGTCAGTGAAAAAAATTAATGGGAGTTTTGAATTCTGCTGCATAAGACATCCTGAATTATTTTAAAATAAAAAATTGTATTTAAGTTCCCACTTATGACAATCTATACTTCACATGTTCATGTTATCTTTGGGGTTTTGCACATTCCTTAGTACACCAGGCACACAAACTCAATTTGAGAGTGTAACTTGGGGCCAGTCGTGGGCTGCACTTTTTGGTCTAAGCCTCTGGATGAGTATTTTTCATGGTTCCTAGGACCCCGTGAGCTCACCTTCTACTCACAGTTGACTATATGAAAACAGCACTTCTGTGGTTCCTGAGCTTAGTTATGAATCATCGACTCTAGGCCCTTCTCAGACCTTACTTACTAATTGACTTGATCTCATTGCTGTTGCCTTTTTGTTTAGTTATTTGTCCTCCTGGTTAGGTCCTTGCCTATGTGTATCCTCCTAGGGTTAGGATGGCTTCCCAAGCTTAGTCTTTCCACCTCTCTCCTTGACCTGTCTCAGTCTTTCTTTGCATACCATTCCTTGGCCACCTGAGCAATCCATCCGTGCCCCCAGGATGCTTTATATGTAACATACCTTACTCCCAGTAACATCTCCAGATTGGCTAATGCCCCATGAAGAAGGCCAAGGGTGGGTCCTGCTCTCTCAACAAGAAAGTGGACCCAGAGGACAAGAATGTATAATTGAGCGATGCTTTTTAGCCATAGTTTCTTTCACTATGTCCTGCAGCACTGAACTAGACTAACTTTTCTATCATTTTTCCAATTAGAATACTGTTCTCACCTAAACATTGGTCTGCAATAGTTTTAAATTACCATGCATGATTCACAGTGATTTAATATTCACAAAATTCCTGCCATATTAATATGATCTGGAATGGGAGGTTGATTGGGAGTCATTTCATAAGTGGAGAAGAGCAATTTAAACTTGTTAGAACATTTCACATAGCTTAACACTTAGTTTGGAATGGTTTGGTGCCCACTTAATAAAGAAGAATCTGAAATTGCTGGGCAATGAAATTTCAATCAGGGGCTCTGTATCTGAAGAGAACTCTCCAACAGATAGGCAGTGAGTTTCCTCACCACTCTCTCCCTTTGGGAAATCTCTGGCCTTCCCTTTCACTTTGTTTGGGTGTTTTGTGCACATTTCCAGTTCACATTTAACTAGGCTTAGAGATGCAAAAAAACTCCGCTGTGCTCCAGTCTCCCAATTTCATACCTCAATTCCCTCTATGTTTTCACTTCTTCCAGAAACAGAAAAGGTTGCAGCCTGCAACAGTTGATGAAAACAAGCTCCATTTCCCAAACTACTGAATAATTATTTATTTCTCTGAAAATATAAGCCTTCTTTTGGTAGTATGTCAAGGATCAGTAGTATGAGGTTGTTTACATGACACCTGGGAATCCAAGTGTGGGCAAGTAGGTGAGATTTTCTTCAGCTTGCACATTACTAAATATTTTGATTTCTGTTTAAGTTCATCTCAGTGAGTTGAAGATTTCCACTTAGCTCTAAGCTGTGTGAAAGGTAGATTCCTATAGACTTGAAAGCTGAGGGGCTTGTACCTCGGTTGCTTTTGAGAAATGAATCCCTGGGGGCACCTGGGTAGCTCAGTCAGTTGAGTGGTTGACTCTTGATTTCGGATTAGGTCATGATCCCAGGGTTGTGGGATGGAGCCTGCATCAGGCTTCATGCTGAGCATGGAGCCTGCTTGAGATTCTTTCTCTCTCTCCCTCTGCCCCTCTCCACAGTTCGTACTCTCTCTCTCTCTCTCAAATAATACTAATAAAAAAAGAGAAATAACCCCCCAACTTAAAACACAGTTATGGGGCACTTGGGTGGCTCAGTTGGTTGAGCATCTGACTCTTGGTTTGGGCTCATGTCATGATCTCACAATTTGTGGGATCGAGCCCCATGTTGGGCTCTGTGCTGACAGCATGGAGTCTGCTTGGGACTTTCTCTCTCCTTCTCTCTCTGCCCCTCCCTCCTTTCTCTGTCTCAAAATAAATTAATAAACATTAAAAAAAGTTATCCAGTTGGCAGCTTATCTCTATCTGGTGTGTTAAGACATATGTAAGTCACTGGTAGTAGTAAAATAGGTAAGGATACTTTTAAGGTGTCTCTATCCCCTCTTCTTTTTCTTCCTTTCCAATTTTGATGATCCCTTTCAAACAGTTCCCAGCACTCCAAAGTATCATCTTTGTTCTCCAAGTGACACCTTTTCCATCTTCTCTGTCCTTTGAAATGTCATCTCAGTCTTTCTTTTTAAACACAGGGTAGTCCTCTTTCATCTCTGTTGAAATATTTGGTTCAACACTCACCTTCTGGGTATTTTGAGTCCTGTTAATGTATTGATAGTACTAATGGATTAATGAATAGCCTGTTCCAGCCCACATGTTTATTTTGCTTTTTGAAAAATATTTTATTTATTTATTTATTTATTTATTTATTTATTTATTTATAATGTTTATTTATTTTTGAGAAAAAGAACGAGGGGAGGGGCATGTGGGAGGGGCATGCGGGAGGGGCAGAGAGAGAGGCAAGACAGAGGATCTGAAGTGGGCTCTGTGCTGAAAAGCAGAGAACCAGATGCAGGGCTTGAACTCATGAACTGTGAGATCCTGACCTGAGCTGAAGTCGGACACCTAACTGACTGAGCCACCCAGGCACCCCTAAAATTTATTTTAAGAGGTGTACACTTGACTGATTTAATATACTTATATATTATGAAATAATTAGCATAATCGAGGTAATTAACACACTCATCACCTCACGTAATTACCATTTTTTGTGTAGGGGAAATACTTAAGATCTTCTGTCTTAGTGAATTTCAAGTATATAATACAGTATTATTAAGTATGATTACTATGCTGTACATTAGATCCCTAGAACATATTGATCTCATAACTGAAAGTTTGTACCCTTTGACGAACATCTCTTAATCCCTCCTCACCCCAGTCCCTGGCAACTACTGTTCTGCTTTCAGGTTTGAGTTCGACTTCTTTAGATTTCACTTATAAGTGAGATCATACAGTATTTGCCTTTCTGTGGCTGCTTTATTTCACTTAGCATGATGCCCTCCAGCTTCCTCTGTGTTGGTATAGCCATTATGAGAAACAGTTTGGAGGTTCCTCAAGAAATTAATATGGCCCAGCAATCCTACTTCTGGGTATGTAGCCAAAGGAAATGAAATCAGCATCCCAAAGAGATTTTGAGATACCTTCATTCCCACGTTCCTTGCAACATTATTTACAATAGCCAAGATGTGGAAGCGACCTCAATGTCCATCAACAGATGAATGCATAATGAAAATGTGCTATATATAAAGTGGAATATTATTCAGCCATGAAACAGAAAATCCTGTTGCTTGTCACATGTTTATTTTTCAACTGTTCTTTGCAGATAAGGGGTTGATGCTTACAAGTGACGCTGATTCTGGTAGTGAATATTTCTGCCTCAGAGTAATTAGACAGAGGGATGTTTTTGAGTCAGTGGTCCTTTCCTGTGCCTTCCAAGGCCTTTGAGAATACTTTTATCCTTTACTGTTGACCTCAGATAAAGCCTGCAGGGGCCACCGGTGTTTCTTCCATGTTTACTGGAGGACAAATCTAAGGGTACATTTTACTTGTAAGAAATGCATAATAGGGCAGGCATGCATTGTTTATTAACTTGTTTCAAAGGCAATTTAAGAAAGCTTAAGTCTGGTTAAATGATACAGAAATGATGTTCTGGAGGAAAAAATCACAGCTCATTAATTTTTAAAATCTTTGCCCCCTCCCCCATCTTTTAAGCTGCACTGGTTTTTGTTATTCTATTATTTATTTATTTTCCCAAAAAGCTGTTTTGAAGTCTCTGAATTTTCCTCCTGGGTACATTTCATTCCTATTTCATTCCCTCAACACTATTATTCAAATGTTCAGCATTTAGAAGCGCTAAATGTCTTTCCTGGGATTATAACTTTTATTCCTAGTTATCTGATAAATGCAAATCAAATATTTATCATATGATTGTGATTAAAATATATAACCCCCCAAAGATGTTTCTATTAAAGTAACTCTTCCTGAAAAAAATATCCTTGTTTTTTAACTGTTACTGGACAATTGTGAAGTACTTTATTTTTTTGCTCTCTCTCGTAGTTATTTTAGTGATTTCCCATTAAATCTCAGGAAGCTATCTATGTACATGTACATCAAGATTTCCTCATTTTAGTGCTAAAGAGATTTTTAAATGACTCGAGGCAAAGTAAACTGACTGGGTCTCACTGTGAATTAGGAAGGGTGCTGTGTCCCTGATGATACTTCTCATTCTGAGCCACATGCAGAAACTACATTTAATGGTCCTCCAGATGAGCTCACATGGGCGCAAGCAGAGGCTACACAGTTAAACTGAAGGGAAATGTTTGTATTATTCAAGTTAAAAGACATTCCGTCCATGGAAAATAATTCCAGGGATGTATCTGTCTAGATGAGTCACAGCACGTTTATCTGGTATTCGAGAAGCTGCTCTGGGAGGGTGGGGAGACCCAGAGGTTCAGATGTTTTGAGGGTGTGATGCCAGGAGGTGCCTTGGCTTTTATGTGGGAGAGGTAGGCTTCTGGGGGCTCTTTGAGAAAGCAAAGGTGAGTGCATTCAAGTTTAGGGGAAGCTGTGGGGAAGACCAAGGACAAAAATGGATGTTAAGAGGAAGGGATTTAAGGGAATGTGTGGTGCACATTTGCTTGAAAGAACACAAGAGAAGTGTGTTTGAGGGGGAGGTTGAGGCCTAGAGGCACAGGGAGACCCTATTTCTGGGCACCATGCTAGGCATTCCACATCAAGCCACCACTTAATCTCCCAGCAACTCTATGAGGCAGGTGTTATCACCCCAATTTATGTGTGGGGAAACTGAGATACAGGGAAAGATTATAGGCTGCTTGAGGTCGCACAGCTAGGATATTTCAGAGCTAGAATTCTGACCCAGATTTTTTTTTTTAAGTTGATTTATTTATTTTGAGAGAGAGAGAGTGTGTGTGTGAAAGGGGAGGGCAGAAAAAGAGGGAGAGAGAGAGAGAATCCCAAACAGGCTCTGCACTGTCAACACAAAGCCTGACATGGGGCTCGAACTCACAAACCGTGACATTATGACCTGAGCAGAAACCACGAGTCAGATGCCTAACTGACTGAGCCACCCAGGCACCCCTCTGACCCAGCTATTAAAGGCTGTACTCTGTAGCCCATGATTTTAAATTCGTGATTCTGCTGACTCATAGCACAGAGGTATTGGAGAGGTTTCCTTTCTTTAATTTGATGACTTCTCTGAAGGATGCTTTTCTCCCTTACCTAATTATCCCTTGGGATGTTCACACATAGTGGCCAGGTCTCCTTATCTATAGGCTGCTTATGGGGCTCTTTCCTGATTTCTTTTCATTATGATGCAGGTTGTAGCCCTCCTGACTCGTGTTGTTCCTCATTTAGCCTCCAGGGAGAAGAGTCACCAGGATTTTGGCAGCCTCAGTTTGGCAGATCCTCTGGGTGGCTTCCAGAGACAGAAGGCCTCAGCAGCAACAGCCGCCATTTTCCCAGAGGTGCAGAGAAGGTGGAATGAGAAGGTCCAGAATGTGCCATCCTGTGAGCAGCTGTGACTTCTCCTGCGGCTGCTGCTTCCTGCTTGGGGTGGGAGTCATAGAAAGCCAGCTAGCACCTGCAGCCCTTGGCGTGGTGAGGCTCCCTGTGAGGTGGGGGCGGCCAGGGAAAAGTCTGCCAATCTGGCTCCAGATCCGGCAGGCTGCAGATAGCTCTGGGCTCTCCACTGCCACGGGTGTCCTGCTGTCAGAGCTCCCCAGAGAGGGAAGGATCGAGAGAGAGCAACTGATATCCTGACTGACTCTGGTATTGCAGTTTCTTTTCTTGGGATACCATTTGGAAAGGCTCACTGGGGGATGGGCATGTTGAGGGCTGTATGTATGCTCTCAGGCGGGATGGTTTCAGGGCCGTGGATGCTACCACGTTACCATGGGCATCTGCTCTCTCCACGTGCTAACTTGGTGGACTTTGGTCTCTTTGATTGTAGGACTCTCAGGGGGACTGAGGGCTCAGAGACTGACTCTTCCTGTATCCATAGTGTCTGAGTCATTGTCAGGCACATGCAGGAATCGGGGAGACCAGTAAATATTTGCTGAATGAATGAATCCATAGTGAATGTCAAATACCATTCATTTGGATTTATTAGGAAGTGTTCTTGAAAAAAAAATCAGGTAAGAGAATGGTGGGGAAGTTGGACAAGGAAGGGGAGCACACCAATTTTACAGAATGTCAAATACCATTCATTTGGATTTATTAGGAAGTGTTCTTGAAAAAAAAATCAGGTAAGAGAATGGTGGGGAAGTTGGACAAGGAAGGGGAGCACACCAATTTTACAGAATGTCAAATACCATTCATTTGGATTTATTAGGAAGTGTTCTTGAAAAAAAAATCAGGTAAGAGAATGGTGGGGAAGTTGGACAAGGAAGGGGAGCACACCAATTTTACAGAAGTAAGCAAGGTCCCACAGAGGCTGACTTTGACTCAATCGCCCAGATGAGCTCTCAGAGCTGCCCAGATCGGGGGTGAGGTCACTAGGGTATTTACACCTTGTATCATCCATCATGGATTGAGAGATGCCCCCAGGGCATAAATCCCCATGCTCCCCAGCTGTGGAATTGTGGGTATGTGATGGTAGTACTATTCCTGCAGCCCAAGGATAGCCTGCCACTGCAAAGACACAGGTGCTGGTTGCTGAGAGTGAGTACACTAGGTTTTGGTGTGCAAGAAAGCCTCTGTACTTATAGTGTGGCTCATGGACTGAGCGGCACCAGCACCACTCAGGAGTGTGTTCGAAATGCAGAACTTCAAGCCCCACCCTGGAAATACGAAATTACGGGATGCAACATAAGAAGGGCCCCCACCCCGGCAATTTTTAAAAACTCAATGAAATTTGAGAAATGCCGTAAGACAGAGGTCTGAGACCTTGCGTGGAGGGCTGACATTGTCATAGTGCAAGACAGCAATTCTCTAAACTTTGAGAAACTCCTTACCACTTTCTTCCTAAGGGGAGAAAGTGTGTTCCACGTGTACCTCTGACCAGGGGAACTAGCTGTAGAAAAGGAGTTGATAGCTTAAAAACAGCCAAATAAGCAAAGAAGTAAAGGAACAGCAATAACCACAACATTCTCCTCCTTGAATTGTATCAGGATATCAGTGTTTGGGTTTTTAGGAAACAGAGTGCTGATATAGCACCTTTTACTTGTGCAGTGACCATGAACTCTCCAAAGGCTAACC
This sequence comes from Puma concolor, assembly GCF_028749965.1. NCBI lineage: Eukaryota > Metazoa > Chordata > Mammalia > Carnivora > Felidae > Puma > Puma concolor. The sequence goes on from NC_141672.1 coordinate 51,333,496, forward strand.
CATTCAACCTTTACAATAACCTTGAGGTGGGTACTTTTACGACTACTTCCATTTTACAGATAAGAAAATAAAAATACAGAGAAATAACTTGGTCTCGTTACTTAGCATTTGGTGGAACTTGGATTCAAATTTAGGTCTTCTGGCCCTAAAGTCGGGTTCTTGGCCACTATTCCATACCGCCTCTTGGAGAAGAGTGGGGGCTGACAGGGACTTGTCCTAGAATCCTTAAAGTCATATACAGTAGTAACCTTGACTATCTGTGCACAAAATCAGTCTTGAATTTTACCATGTATTCCCTTCAAATGGCTGCATTTTGGGAGGTACTCCTGCACCTTTAAATATTCTCAAAGTTTCTGAAATGGAAAATCATTCGAGGCCAAGGTGACACTAGTGTAGTTGCTGCTGCACACTCTTTGTGCTGGACCTGGGGGTCAGGTTTATGTTAAATGGGGTCAGATGCTTGCAGTGGTTGATGTAGGCAGAAATGACCTGGCTCCAAGCCTTGGAGGCTTCCAGGGGCAGCTGTCAGTGGAGGTGTGCAAGTGCTTGCAGAGAGCTGGCCTCCCTCACCCTTACCCTTCCTTTGAGGACTTAGACACAGCTCCCCGACTTTGTTCCCCAGAGGCATAGCATGCCATGCAGATGTTCTTCAAAACACCATGGGAAAGACTCCCTGAGTGTGTTGGCGTGAGCGATTTCCACATGGGCCAAACTGGTTTGCAGCTGGCCTGTGTGGCTGTGAGCCCAGCATGGGAAATAAAAGTAAGGAGGTGAGACCCTCACTCTTGCTGCACATGCTAGGGGCAGTGAGGGGGCCTCTGCTGTCACCTTGGTTTAATTAAGGATTGCTAAAGGAAGACTTTCTTCAAAAACATGCCGTGAGAGTCTCTAAGGGATTTTTGAAGTAGGCAGTTCTTTTGCAGCATGAGGAAGAATGATTTCATTCTATTGAGCAAATAGGCAGGGAGATAAAGAGCATTGGTGACTTTTAATTTCACTTTTAGAAGATTATGGAAAGCAGTATGGAAATGATTCCTGAGAGGTTTCAGGAACGAGCAGACTCATTGTTAACGTCAGAGACTTTTGCTTATATTTAAATCTTATTATTTGTCTCTGTTCTTCTATTGATGGGTTGTGCAGTCTTGATCCATTGCTTCCAATTCTTCCATGAGGATGATGGAATTATTTCATTTCTTGGTGTTCTGGTGATTCATGGGGCTCATCTAGGGAAGACACTGAACAGCATTCCTTCATAAACATTTTCTGAGCCCTTGCAAGGATGGCAGGATGCAGCTGTTGGTCTTGAGGAATTCTCAGCTCAGGCTTGCCTGCCTCTTTGAAGACAGAGAGAAGACTCACTTTTTTTTTTTTTTTTTTTCAAGGAACATACCGACCCAGTCCAGAGGTTTCTTTAGTGACAAACACTGGGAAAGTGGACTGGAGACTGTAACAATTACCGTCTTTCACACCTAAGAGAAGATATATATCCTCAGATTTCATCGTCAGACCATTCTTTCTTATCCAAGAATCCTTACAGACTCCTAGAGCCCCATACCTAGTTCTCAGTACTGTTTTCTAGAGGTGAAGTCAACAATAGCACATCAGTGATGTGTCTTGATTTCCACATGGCAAAATAGTTAGATCTTTCAGAATTCAAAGATGCATCATGTCTATACCTCAAACTTCTTACATTGTCAAACAGCTTGATTTGTGATTCGTGATTTCTTTTTAAAGTTATTTATTTACTTATTTATTTATTTCCTTATATAAGCATTTATTATTTTTTAAAATTTATTTATTTAAATTCAAGTTAGTGGGGCGCCTGGGTGGCGCAGTCGGTTAAGCGTCCGACTTCAGCCAGGTCATGATCTCGCGGTCCGTGAGTTCGAGCCCCGCGTCAGGCTCTGGGCTGATGGCTCGGAGCCTGGAGCCTGTTTCCGATTCTGTGTCTCCCTCTCTCTCTGCCCCTCCCCCGTTCATGCTCTGTCTCTCTCTGTCCCAAAAAAAATAAATAAAACGTTGAAAAAAAAAATAAATTCAAGTTAGTTAACATACAGTGTAGTATTAGTTTCAGGAGTAGAACTCAGTGATTCATCTCTTACATATGACACCCAGTGCTCATTCCTAAAAGTGTCCTCCTTAATGCCCATCCCCCATTTAACCCATCTCCCCACCCACCTCCCCTCCAACAAGTGCCCTCCTTGATGCCCATCACCTATTTAGCCCATCCCTCTACCCACCTTCCCTCCAGCAACCCTCAGTTTGTTCTCTGTATTTAAGAGTCTCTTATGGTTTGCCTCCCTCTCTGTTTTTATCTTATTTTTCCTTACCTTCCCCTCCCTGTTTGTTTATTTATTTTTTCATCACAGCAAGTGTACTCTTTAATCCCCATCACCTCTTTAAAAATTTTTTTTTTTTCAACGTTTATTTATTTTTGGGACAGAGAGAGACAGAGCATGAACGGGGGAGGGTCAGAGAGAGAGGGAGACACAGAATCGGAAACAGGCTCCAGGCTCTGAGCCATCAGCCCAGAGCCTGACGCGGGGCTCGAACTCATGGACTGCGAGATCGTGACCTGGCTGAAGTCGGGCGCTTAACCGACTGCGCCACCCAGGCGCCCCCCCATCACCTCTTTAACCTGTCCTCCGCCACCCTCCCCTCTGGTAACCATCAGTTTGTTCTTTATAGTTAAGAGTCTATTTCTCGGTTTCTCCCTCCCTCTTTCTCTCGCTTTTCCTTTGAGAACAAACTGATTTTAATTGTTTACTTAAGAAAATATTTTCTTTCAATTAGATTTTTGCTGCTTGGCTGAAGGGTTCACACTTGCTTTTTGAAATCTGCTTTCTTTTTTCACAGTGCTGCACTGTGTACATCTCCTTTAGATTCTATGAAAATCCCTGTGATACTTCTAACTCCTCTCCTTGAATAGGGAGGGGAGCTTCTACTGCTCACTTGTCTTTCTGTCAGTTGGACAGCTCTCTCTCAATCATTTTTTCCAGTCTCTTCTGGAGGGGAGGGGAAGAGTAAGGGCTTTGATTTTATAGCTGTTTTCTTTCCCAAGGACTTGCCTGAGAAAGGTATTGCTCCTAGTTTTCCTATATTCCCAGTCTGATTGATGGAGAATAATGCTTTGAATTCATATATGCTTGGGTGCTTGTCTCTGCAGGCGTTTTCTCATAATGAACGATGCCCCCCTCCCCCTAATTTGTTGGTAAGAGTGAATGGGCCTGTTCCTGAGGTCTTTAGGCCATGGCCTCTCCATCTCTTATTTCTTGTGTCGCTCAAAGTCCAACAAGGAAAACAGAAACCATTCTGAACATTTAAAATAAAGTGAATTTAATACTAGGAATTGATTATTATGGGCTATGGGGGAGATGGGTAGTCAAGTACAGGATTGTATTCAAGTGGGTATTGTAGAGATGAAAACAACAAGAAGCTGCATGACCCCCACCTAGAGAGACAGAGGGAGAGGTGGTGTTATTGGAGCCTATGGGTTAGGGTCACCCACAGCTGTATGTAGCTGCATGTGCAGCATGAGCTGGGACCAAGGAGGAAGCACAGACTCTGCTGGAGATGCTGCTTAATATAGACAGAGAGCAGGAGAAATACTCTGGCTTCTCCATCCCTCTTGTCTTCTAGTCTCTTATTAGTGCTCCTGTTGGTCCAATCCAGTTGGAAGCTTGTTGATGAGGCAGCATGGGAAACAGCCTGCAGGGCTAGTCCTTCTGCATGAAAGTAGAGCAGGGGAAGGCTGAGAAGGATTTGGGAGCAAAGGGGCCAAGGACTGGCACTCTTTATGGTAAATACTAACATGGGTCTTATCATAGTGTCTCTCCAAAGTCACTAAGGAGTTCTAGCCCTTTGGATTACGTGCACACTTGGTTGTATATGCTTGGGGACCCAACATCAATGTCTGTGTTAGATCTTCCTGGTTACCTGTTTTGAGGAGTTTCAGAGTCTGTCACCCCTGCCTCCTCTACCCACCTCCATGCCCCCCCCCCCATTACCTTTCATTACCTTCATGTTCTAGTTCCTATTTAATATTTTTTTCCAATGCCACTTCCACACTCTCCTGATAACTCTGGTCACACATTTCCTACTAACTAGCTCAGATATGATCTGCCAATATACAGAGGGTTCAATTTCATCCCAACTAATTTGGCCCTGATTTCTCTCTGTACTCCTGTATCCCCTCCTTGGTCATTAGGAATCATTTTCTTTGATAAGGTAATTAAGAGGCTGAGCATAATTTATCAGCTAACATGGCTATATAAGGATTTCTTATTAATGAAGACACAGTGGTAAGGCTGTGATTCCAATTCCTGTTAAATACAAACTCATCCACTGCATTGACACTGACTGGCAGTAAACTACCATTCATTAAACTCACTACGCTTATATTATTCTCTGTAGAGACAGCTGGAAAATTATCCTTGGGTGCCACAACACTAATTTTAATTTTAAAGAAATGAGCCATGAACTGCTGAAAATAATAATTCTCAATGATGACACCTGAGAGGCTGTTGTGGGTATCAACCAATATATTAATTTTATCTCTGGTTTCCAAGCTGCAGAAATCCTCTCGCTAGTTATACAAGAATTGTGTTAAGGCATGGCCCATACAGCTCTCAATACAAAGAGATTTTTCTAAAAAAATGGATCTCTACTCTATTGAACAGGTCCTGCTCATCCTTTACAGGGTCTTCCCATTTAGAATGGTAGGAGTTGACCAGATATCTGTCTTTCTGATAAGCATGTCACAATAACAGTGTGAATGTTCTTGTTTTAGGAGAACCATATTTTAAAATGATGCCTTTCCTATCTAGAAAACTGTGGGGTTTCTTTTGGGGGGGGTTGATTTAAGCAGTTATGTTCTTTGAGACTGAAAGAAACTGTTTTGCAACCAAAGCAAATATTCTACAATACACTACTACTAAGTGATATCCACTGCTTGAGTGTCTGAAATAGTTTGAGATACAAAAGCTAAAAAGAAAATCACTTCTGAATTCTGAAGGCAGATGAGTCACCATTACATTTTAATTCTAACTCATCATCACCATCGCCATCAAAACCCGTTTGCCTCTCTGTTTATAAATGTTATCAGAATTTCCCTTTTCGCAGGCTCACTTAACATGTTGGAGAGGTTTCTTCAAATATCTTCACAGTAATAAACCCTTGTCCCAATTCCTCTTGTTCCTTGTTCAATGGCATTATGAACTACCATGCCAGGTCTTATTAGGGAGCCAGTGGAAGCCCTGAGCAGAAAGAGTCTGGCCCTGAATTGTTGCAGTTTTGGTGTGCACCATTTGGCTGCTTCAGAGTCAGAGAGGTTGAAAATCTAATAACCCAATTCCCTCGTGCTGGAGAAGAGTCTGCAGTTACTTATTCTCCTAATTATTTAAATTTCTTTCCTTTCACATCTTGAAAGCACTCTCCATGGGATGAACAGTCGAACCACCAAGGAGAAGATTTATTTCTCTTCACAAAGATCAGGTGGTTTGCTCAGAAGCAAGTGGCCACTGGAGATTTGGATGAGTTTGGTAAGAAGCTCTCCTTTGAAATCAGTGCTTTGCTCCCTCAGCCTCCCTGCAAGGTTGCACTGCTTTCCTTGAGGAGATGAGGTTTTGCATAGGAAGAGTGATTTGCTTCAGAAATTATGACTTTGCAGCTGTAGATAATCTTATAAGAGTTCCTTTGATTGCCCTTTAGCCAGCCCTGCAAATAGTTGTAGAAGCATCATTAGATTTCCCAGATCAGAAGGCCAAAATCTGAGGCAATGTGCAGGATAACCATTCTTGAAAAAATTTCCGAGAATATAATTTCTACGTATTTGTTTGAAAACCCACCTTTTAAAGGAAATAAACCAGGCAAAAAAATGAAATATATTATTAATGCGCTCAGTTCAAATCTCTCAACTCTGTTTTTTCTAGATTCTATCAGTCAGTTTTTAAAAAAAATTATTATTATATTAAAGTGTTTATTTATTTAGAGAGAGAGAGAGAGAGGGAGAGAGAGAGAGAGAGAGAGAGAAAATGAGTGGGGAAGAGGGGCAGAGGGAGAGAGAGAGAAAATGGCAAATAGGCTCTGTGCTGTCAGCACAGAGCCCAATGCGGGGCAATCCCATGAACCTTGAGATTGTGATCTGAGCTGAAATCAAGAGTGGGATGGTTAGCCAACTGAGCCATCCAGATGTCCCATTAAAAAATATTTTATATATTTTCTGAGGACACAGGAAGTCTCACAATTATTGATATTACTTACAGCACTCAAGACAGGTCTGGAAATAAAGTGGACACTTGAAATAAGTCGATGAACTAGTTGGATGTGATTTCATTGTGATGATGCTGATTAGTGAGAGTGCCTCATTCTTGGAGATCAGGATTCTACTGGTTTAGGGTGCTGTATTACACAAGCAAGAAAAGACCCAACACAGGTTGGCCTAAAGAATAATGAGGCTTTTATTAGCTTGTGAGTCTGAAAAGGCCAGAGTCAATCAGGGGCTCTAGTTCTGAGATTCTCTCAGCTCTGTTTCCAGTTGATTTTGTAAGATGGCTGCCAGCCACTATGGGGACTACAGAAGGAGAAACAGAGAACTGCTTCTCATAATCTAGATAGAGTCCTGAGTTCACCCAAGTCTTCACCTCCAGAGATTCAGTTTCTCTTGATCTTAAATGAGGCTCAGGAGTTGGTGTGCTTTAAAAACTTCCTGGGTAACTCTTATGTGCAGCCAGAGCTGAGGCTCACTGTGCTGGGAGGGGTATATACCTGAGTCACAGTGGCCTAATAAGATTTTTGTCCCCTTGAAATTCAAAATCTTTAATGGGAATGCCATTAAACATTCAGTTTCTGCGACTGAGTCATGTTGATGATAGTGGTCTGTATACAGGATCTCTAAATTATCTTGCTGAGGTCTCTGTATTTACCCTGGTCCCTATACTTCCAAATGAATGGCCATTCAATTCTCCCTGTGATTCTATGACGTACCCTAGTTTTCTTGTATCCATCCAACCATCCATCCATCCACTCATCCACTCACCAAATATTTATTCAATACCTACCTAGTTGCTCTTTCTTTCCTGGATTTCATGTAAGGAATCTGTGGAAGTGGTTTAAAAGTTTGGCTTGGGTAAACTTTTACAGCCTGCTATCTCAGCACTTGTGTTGGTTAATCCAAACCTTTCTCATTCTTTGGTCCTACTTTCTTCAGTTTTTTTTAAAAGACCGTCTTTGTTGTGTTTTCACAATGTCCTACTCTTACTCAGTTTCTTGCCTGTCAGAGCATTAGCATCCCCAAATCCAGAGACAGTTTGGAGAAGGAATTATTAGCATGGGCTCTCAAGCCTGTCTGTCTGGGTTTGACTTCTGGATCCTCTTGTAAAATACCTAGTTCCTCCCCTCACCCCTTCCTTCCTTTCTTCCTTCCTTCTTTTTTTCCTTCCTTCCTTCCTTCCTTCCTTCCTTCCTTCCTTCCTTCCTTCCAATCAGCTTTATTGTGATATAATTCACATATAAAATTGTAAGATATTTAAAGTATACATTGTGGTGACTTGATATCTGTATTGTGCTTAGTTTCTTTCTTAAAATGGTGACAATAAAAATGGTGAATACTTAGGTTGTGATAATTAAATGAGCTAATCCATGTAAGGCATGCAGCATTTTCTCATGGTAAATTGGGAGCGATGGCAATTATTGGCATGATGATTGTTGTTAGGTGTTCTGTTGCTTAAAGCAGGTACTCAGCTCTGCCACTGCCATGCAAAAGCAGCCCCAGGTACTATGTGAGCAAGTGGGCATGGCTGTGTCCCGATAACACTTTTATAAAAACAGGTGATATGTTGGATATGGCCCACGAGTCATAATTTGCCAGTCCCTGGTTTGGTGAAATAATATAGTTATAGAAGGAGGCTCTTATTCTTGATAGTGGTGGCTTATTGAAACCTGTAAGAAAACTTATATTATTTTCGAGAACTACTAAAATTCTGGGAAGAGAGAAGATGGGTCAAGACTCCAGTCTTGGCAGACTTTAGGCTGTAAAACATAGGCCTCATCATTAACCAGTACACATTTACTGCTTATACTGTGCCAGCCAGTGGGGAAAGAAAGGTCTATAGGACTCTTTGCTCACTGGGAAGAGCTTTTCATTTCTCCTTGACAGGCTTCTTATCCTGGGTGTGGGTTCTAATGGTGGTCAGGTAACTGAGATTCCTGGGGAAGGTAGTTGTAGCATCCAAATTTTCTTGTGGGAAATCATTTTATAGGGATACATATTTTTCCTTTGAAGTGCTTATTTAGCCATGTGGAAGCTACTCCAGGGTTATACCTAGAAAGGAATTCTTTAAGGACCCTTCCTGCACGTAGTTATAGTTTCATTTTTCAGTGCAGTGGAGCAAGGCTGTGAGAGTGTACTCTGCATTTAGAGGGGAAAAATGTGACACCTCGCTGTCCCATTTATCAGGAGCCTGGCACTTTTGTGGGCAGCAAGGAGACTTGTAAAGAAGACAAATAAAACCGCTGGGAACAATAGTGATTCACTCCCAGAGAACTCCTCGCCCAGCTGTATTCTCTCATTTCCTGGAGTGTAAAATCAGTACTGTTCCCTGCAAAACAAGAAAACCAGATTGAAGTACCAAAGTGAGACCGGGAGTGAGGGGAAGAGACTTGATGGATAGAGATACGGGAAGAAAGGCAGAAGGAGAAAGATAGGAGTGTTCCCCGTCGCCTCAGGCTTCTTCCTACACTGATGGAGATGGGATAGGAGGCAGATGCACAGAGAAAGGTTACCCAGAAATAAAGGAAATTAAAAAAACACGGGGAAAAAAAAGGCTGGTGATCTGCAGGAGCGGGATAAAACAGGGCATAGTTCACTGTGACACCTGAAACTAAGTTTCATCATTTTAAGGCCTCATCTTGCAGGGGCTACAATTTATTTTGCTACCTGTTGGTCTCAGAGGAAGGTGCACAGCCAGTCAATGGTTATCGGATGGCATCTCTAATGTGCCCACACACTCATCTATCCTGTTTAAAAAGCTAGCTCATTGGGAAAATGATGGTCCCCCTTGGACCCTAAAGTTCATGAGATAATATTTATTGGCTATTGATAGCTAATTCTTCTCACTGGTCACTGGGTATCATTTCTTAAGGAAAATGCATAGGATTGAAGCTTAAAATACCTTTTGCTTTTTTGGCAGCAGGTGGGAAGCATGGGTACATACTGCTTATAAATCGTGGACTTTCAACAAAAACCTTGACTGAGTGAGGGAAGGGCTATTTTGCTGGGTTCAAAAAATTTTTTTTTCTGTAACTCCATTTATGGAAGAAAATTTTTGTGCTGTTTGGCTTTAACCAATAGAAATGTATTGTGTTTTTTCCCCCTTATAGACTTTAAAATTTAATATGAACTAGTCTTTTGTCTTTTGCATATGGAAAGGGCAGGGCACGGGATAGTGAGAAAAGAGAATCTTCTCCAAGGCAATTGTAGAGAAACCTAAGATAATAAGCATTGCATTGTTTCTCAAATATACCTTCCGAGTTTCCAAAAGCTGTTGATGAAAACTTTTGGATGGCTAATTTTGAAGATCAGAAATTTTTGTTTTCCTATGGAGTAGATCAGCCTTAATAGTGGTGCAGGTTCATAGGCCATAGCAATTGAAAGGCATTCATCTAAACCTAAAAGAAGCTAGACTTTAGTCAATAAAGGACTTCAATAAAAATTGATGGTGGTGTTTCCTTGGGCTATAGACTTTACTTTTATTAGAGCTATGTCCCACATTTGATTCTAAACTGTGGCTGAGGTCTGCTTTTCAGAATGGAATGAATTATATAAGCACGACTAAGTCACTTTGGTCAGTGGGCTGCAGTCCCTGTGGCCTGGGCCCTGGCGGGGGGTGTGTGTTAAGCCCATTTCTATGAGGTGGCATGAGGATAGAGAGCATAAGGGTGGAAACAAGTTTTCACGGACACTGTTTGTGGACAGAAGCCAAATTTAGTTGCTTGTTCCGGGGTTAGAATGGCCGTGCTATCACTGAGTAATATATACAGTCGAAAAAGAGAGGCAGGGGAGGCACAAGGAACATTTTCCTACTTGGAGAAATGGCATCAAAGGTCTTGGAGATGAGAAAATAAACAAAAGCAGGTTTGAATCTCTTCTATAGCAACTCAGAATATTTCAAATTTCCGCTGTGAGCTGCGTTGTCTCATTAGACTGTCACAGAATATCCATTCAGGATATTCACTTCATCAATGGTGAAATGAAGATCAGATCTTTCTTCTGCCTTCCATTATCCCCGTGGACTAGTGGGGAGATGTCTATCTCCCCTTGGAAATGAAACGTACACTACCTGATTCATAATTAACCTCTTGAGTATCATGTAAAAGATAGGAATTAACTCCTTGGCTCTGGAAATCAGAGTTTATTCAAAGGATATCCTGAACCCAGCAACAAACTGTTCATTGATTCTGAATCAACAAGAAAATACAAACATCAGCATAATTACAAAAAGGGGTTGGCAAACCAAGTGAATTGTTTTTGAGCTCTGTAGTGGTCTGTATAGCATCTATCCCCACTCTGCTTCTGAAAGACATTGTATATAAGTGACATTCATGACCGCTGATAAAGATCCTTGTCATATAATCAAAGTATTATCCCTAAGATATTTTCCTTCACTGATTTGCATATTCTAATTACTTAAGAAAATGATTCAGACAGGAGATATGATTTAATACTTGATTAAAAGCTGTGGATGTTTATTTATAATGGGAAACATTTCCTACCCTTAACAGTTCTGTGTTCATATCCATTTCAAACTTTTATTTATGAATAAAATATTCATATGGGGTCTAATATTCATCCTAATCTCTTTAGTCAGCACGGAAATAATGCTGGAGTTCACTATTCTTAAAACCCACTCATCTTCAGACAGCTGCTTGTACTATTGAAAAGAAAACGACCCCTGAAGTCCTTTTTTGATGCTGTGTTTGGTATAAACCATCAGCAATGAGGAACACACTCCAATTATAACCTCAAAGTGTCTATGGGTTGCCATCTCTCTTCTACTGGCCCACCATCACCCTGTTGCTGGAAGGTTATGCATTTTTTATAGCATGGGAGGGTATTTTTGCTCTTCTCTTTTAAACAGAAGTCTCTTCTGTCCAGACACCTATTTTAGTTCAGCAACTAAATAGTGGCAAGAGCTCTTGAACCTGGTCGTTTGGTGCTTCTGAGCCAGCAGGTGCTATGATCACAGGTATAGAATAGTAGAATGAGATAAAAATGCCAGCAAGTATAAATCTGGTAATCCTGGATTCGTACCTTTTCTTCCCAGTTGGCATAAAAGGATTTGAGTACTTGTGTGTGGAGGAATGTTGATCTGATGTCTTGATCTTTGAGATGATGTTTGAATTAAGGATTAATAGAGATTCACGGGACTTTGAATTTTCCTTGTGATCCTCTTTAAGTGGAAAAAACACATAATAAGAAACATAAACCTTCCATGCATGTTGCATTTGCTGGAAGAAACTATTGGTGTTAAAATCCAACAAACACACCATCTTCCCTCATGAAGACCAGTGTGCATCCCAGTCATTTTAGCCCACACTTACTCTCCTTTGATGTGATAATGTCCCATGCTGTGGTGGATCAAATTTCTCTATTTCTGAATTTAAAAACCTTTGTTAAAATTCTAATAATTTTCAGACTTATAAGAAGCTCTAGGCTTCTCCAGGGCAAATGCATTTATAAGTTCATTTTATTTACCTCTCTTTGTAGTGGAGAGAGGGAAAAACTGAAAATAATCTTAGAGAAAAATGAATCCTATTATATAATGTGTGACTGGTTTAACGTGAGAAACAAAATTTTATCTTTGAGAGTTAGTTCGAATATTTTCTTCTTTTAGGCCCTTACTGGTAGTTCACGTCCCTTTCTCTTTCCAGTCAGTCAGAAGTGGGTTCTCTTTTCCCCACACGCTTTCACGTCAACAACAACTTTTTGGTGGTGCTCACATCTGTAGCCTGTCAGGTATTATAATTACTTGTGTTATTACTTGTGTTACAAGTTATAATTACTTGAGTCATAAACTTATTGAGGGAGTTTTGTTTTGTTCATCTTTGTATTCCCTCCAACAAATCAAAAAGAGTGACTTATATGTAGTAAATGCACAATAAGTGTCAAATAAATTAATGGTTTCTGTTTGTCCTTTTGAGGCTTTTGAAACGAGTCTTCAATTTTCTTCTGAAGATGAATACTTATTCAAAGGTGTTTACTATGCTACGTGCCTGGTAGTGTCCTGAGTTGCCAGGGGTGCAGCAGTGAATAAAACACAAAAGTTTTCCTTGTGACTAAATAAGGAAAAGCAAGTCAATATATATATATCTAATTTGAGATAGGTGATAAGAGGGAATGAAAAGAGTAAAAATCAGGGGAGGGGAACAGAGGTGGAGGTGGCAGGACGGCTCCCCGGTAAGGTGAGAATCAAGGAGAGGTTGGAGGTTGGTGATGGGAATGCCAATGGGGAGAAAAGTCTTCTAGGCTGAGGGAACAGCAAGTGTAGCCTGAGATGGGAGTGGGTCTGGAATGTTCAAGAAAGAACAGGGGACCAGTGTGTAGTGACAGCCTGGGGACTGAGGGCAGAAAGATTAGGAGCTGAGGGCAGAGAAGTAGCAAGGGGTGACATCAGTGCCTTGTATGCGCTTCTAAGAACTTGAGATTTTACTCTGAGATGAAAAGCCCACTGGAGTTGAATATTGGAGTAGCATGATTTGACATATAAAATTAAGAAAAATTTGTCCACAATGAAAGTTGTGTTTTGATGATTAGAAATTTCACTCTAAGGTGGAAGGCAGTTCAGTGGGTTTAGCAACCTTTGAATTGAAAGTGTGAATATTAGTTAGGGGAAACCTCACTAGAATGGAATCAGAGGGCTTGGCAGGGAGAGTTCTTATCCCCTACCACTGGAGGTCAGTTGCAAATGCACTAGGAAGAGGTGTATCTTGCACATGGATACTATGGATACTACTTTAATATCCCAGTAGGAGGAAGGAGGTCTTTCTCTTCCTCTGGCAACAGCTCAGCCAAGGAGAGACAGTCATAATTGTGGCCAATGAAAAGCCACTATACTTGAAACTCCTAGTTTACTCCAATGGACTTTTTGTTTATAACAACCTTCCCAATGTTCCACTTGCCTCTTGCAATTCTCTGCTATTCTGGAATAAATCCATCTTTTGCTGGTGAAATAACTGGTGGTTTTATTTCTAAGGTTAACAAAAGCATGCTCTAATTATATCCAGTCTTCTAAATACATTTAAATCAAGGTACTGGAACCACCTTGGGCATCCAGTTGTGATTCTAAGGTGACATGAATGCTTACAGCCTACATTTTGTGACCTACATTTTAGTGCATCTTATTTTTCTTAGTGAAAGCTTTATTGGTGCACTATCCTGAGTATGTTTTTATTGCTCCCTTACTTATCTACCAAGGAGCTTCTGCTACTTGATGTACACAGTAGGCACTATAATAGTTGGAAATAAATTCTCACCAGGCCAGAAGTCACTGTTGACCAGGGGTCACAAAACTTTTCAGATCTTGTGCCTCTACCAGTAAAATATTTTTGAATATTCACCCACAATGTACATATATTTATCATTTATATACATGTACTTCAATAGCCATATTTGTTTATTATAAAACATATACTTAAAGGGATTCAAAAGGATGACATAAATATAAATACCTAAGTTGATACTTTATTTGTTGATAGTTACAAAGTATTTTTGCTCTCATTAAAATATTATCACATTTTTTAAATGAGAGCGAGGTACTTGCCTGTGCTTTATTACTTATTAGGCTATTAGTTTTAAGCTTTGTAATGAAGCAATTAGCAGGTCTGTTTCAAATTCAAGTTTATTTTGAGACTTGGTTTTCAATTATTGTTGTAGTTGAAAAATATTCCTCAAGAATATCCAAGTGGAAGAAATCCATCATGGACTTCACTTTACTTAATCATGTAAGTCAATTTTTCAACCCCAAATTCATCTTGCAATGGTTTCTGTTGAAATAGGGTTAGCAAATTTCCATATTCTGTGATCTTAATCAGATGTTTTTGCAAAGCTAATTTGAAGGTGATGCATTTTAATGTTTTGAACAAAGGCCTTCAGAACCTACTGAAACTCTCCATTTCGAAGATTTAAAAAGTCTTCAGCTAGGAGAATGTTTATAGTGATATACTTACAGTGTTTTCTTCAAAAAAGTCATATAATGATGGAGAGATTTCCAAATGTTCATTTTCACAATGATCTTTCCATACACAAATTCTTTTGTAAAGCAGCTGCTTTCTCGCTTAGTGTTGAAACATCTAACTCACCTTGAAGGAATGGATTTAGTGTGTAGCTGACAAAGAGCTTCTCCTGGAAGTAGAAGGTCAGCTTTACCCTTGCTGGCTTCTTGTCTTTCTACTTGCAGCATTATTTGCATGTTGGTTTTTTATTTTTTCCAGAAATATCTTAAAGCCATCAGAACATCTAGTGAGAAATAGTTTGACGAAAAGTAGATACTACCAACTATGCATTCACTTAATCGGGCCCCGTAAACTCCAACATAGAGCAAGAAGGTATCAAGGACCAAAGAAGGAAGGGTGGGGCTGTCAGCTTCTCCCACCTGGCTTTCAGACACATCTCCTAGGTAGGTGATATCTGACTACGTGGTGATGGGACTTCTGTGCTAAGTGAGCGTGCCAGAGCTGTTCCATAGATTAGATATCAGTAGACCTTGATTTCTCTTTTTAAGGATTAAAATATATTGAAAAATAAAAGTCTTAATATATTTTTCAGGATTCCTGAGGATTGTGTTGCATGACATTGCCTGGGGTTTGTGCACCTCACTTGAGTGACTACTGTACTGGATAGATGCTGGCATTTTCAGTTGGGGGTCTTGAAGATTCCTGATGAGGCATGAAACGTTAAAAAAAATCTTGCTGCTATCATTTGTAAGATGCCGTCAACAAAAGATTAACCAAAAAAAAAAAAAAAATAATGGTTTGGGGGACAGATAATTAATTACATCACAGTAGTAATTGAAAGCAAAGTTAATTAAACTTCCTTTAGGCTGGTCATTGCTTATGTTCAAATGCAAATGAGTGTCTACTGCTGTCCCCAAGGTACCCTGTTACTGATGCTTTCTAACAGCTAGCCGATAGGGGCAGCTTCTTCCTTTTATAAATTCCATTTTTCCAGGTAGTTTCTATCTTGTCTCTCCTTTTACTTTTCCCAGATTGGATATGCCATTGCTGGGCATTCATTTATTCCTTCCTTGCTTTTTTTTTTTCTTTAGTTTATTTATTTATTTTGAGAGAGAGAGAGGGAAAGCACAGCAGAGGAAGGGCAGAGAGAAGGAGAGACAGAATCCCAATCAGGCTCTTTGCTGTCAGCACAGAACCCAGTGCGGGACTTGAACTTAAGAACCTTGAGACGATGACATGAGCTGAGATCAAGAGTCTGACACTTAACCGACTGAGCCACCCAGCCACCCCTACTTTCTTGCTTTTGATATCAAGTTATCAGTGTGATCTCGGGAAGGAAAGTGATTGGAGCCCAATGTACTACCCATCTTGAATTAATGAAATATTTTTAGTGACATCTATTTTATGATACCTTTGTTTTTGCCTTTTCTTTTAAAGTTATTATTTTCTAAAATGGGCTCTGGGAAAACAAAGCTTTTCTTGTTTGTTTGCTAGCTTAATGGTGTGAATGCACCTCTCAGAGTTTAAAATTCCCAGGGCTGTTGTGAAGCAAAATTTTTTCTTAAACTTTTCTTTTTTTTCCCCTTTCCTGCAAAATATCTTGAGAAAAGAGTAAACTGTTAAGAGGAATGCAAAAGGTGTGTGGCTGCAGTGTTGACGGGTGTTGCCACAGCTCAATAATGTTGGCAATTCAGGAACATGAAAAGACGGTAGAAGGAAAAAGTTTAGTTTTATGAGCATGCAGAGAGAGGTGTGTGGGCAGAAAATGTCCCTGAACGTTTCTTTCTTTCCTCCCTCCCTCCCTTCTTCCCTTCCTTCCTTCCTTCCTTCCTTCCTTCCTTCTTCTCTCCCTTCCTCCCCTTTTTCTTTCTATAGACAATGGGAACATTTACAGCAAATTCTGTTGGGGGCAAAAAGATAGAGATAAAACTGCTTATTCCAGATATGAGTTTAAAGGAATGCAAGAACCCAAGAGATTTCAGAGCCTGAGTGAAGTAAGAAGGGTGATCCTATGAGGGACCAGAGAAGGTTTAGCTGGGCATCCATTCAGATGGGAGACACTGGTAGCCTGACACTGGGTATCAGAGCCTGACTGGGGACTACTGCATGTGAACAGTTAGCATAAGGTATCAGTGCCCAAGCAGGCTAAGGAAAGTATGGACAGAGTGTGACAGCCTTTTGTAAAACTCGATTTTCTACCTTTATGCCTCATAAGGGACAGAAAACATTTCTCCACCTCTCTAAGCCAAGGGAGGCATTGCTAAATCAATAAAAGGTTGACCTGCTGTACCTTCACTTTAGACTGTCACAAAAAAGGATGTGAAAGATTAGGAGAGAAGCTCTGGACACATAAAGCATATTCCTAGGAAAGAAATAGGAAACTGGTATTTCAACAAGTTTGGATAAAAACGCTTATAAACAGTCAGGACTCCCAGTAATTCTGTGTTCATGCTTACAAAGCATAAACAAAAATAAAAAATCTCTTACCTTGAATATCACCTTCAGAATGGGAAACCCGCCCCTTTTTTCCCCTCCTCAGCATGACTTTGGTATGACAGAGAGGAAAGGCTTTGAAATCAAATCTTGTGTAATTTCATGAAGGGCATCATTGTGGGGCTGTGGAAAGGGAAGACATTCTGGCTCATGACACTGAGTAGATCTGATATTGAGAGTTTCTGATCCTTCTTAGGAACATCATGCATAGTCTTCCCAATTGCATATGGCATGATGCAGGGATAGTGCAGTTAGCGAGGCGAGAGGCTTTTGTGCCTCTGTGTACTTACCTTTTTCCATACGATAGTTTTATTTGTGCAGGTGTTCTTTAAATGTTTATTTTTGAGAGAGAGAGAGGGAGAGGGAGAAAGAGGAGGGGCAGAGAGAGAGGGAGACAGAGGATGCGAAGCGGGCTCTGTGCTGACAGCAAGATCCTGATGTGGCGCTGGAACTCAGAAACCATGAGATTGTGACCTGAGCCAAAGTTGGACACTTAACCAGCTTAGCCACTCAGGTGCCCCATGTGCACCTACTCTTTACAGGGGATCTATTTTGAGCTGAGATACAGAGAGGTTACAATTTTTTTCCTTGATATTCCTTCACTGAGATAGGAAAAAAATTTCATTCTCTGTGTTTTTCGGCCATTTCACTAATGGTTATCCTTGAGACTCTTACTTTTCTGGTCCAGAATTCACTTAAAAACTGTTATCTGTCTCTTAACACATCCAAGATAAGTTAGCTAGAATAAGTGGTGTGCTGGTAAATGTTTAACAACAGGCTTTCAAAAAAAGAGAAAAAGCACTGATTTCTAGCTCTTGCCCATCATTGTGGTGTAAGTACTCCCATCATGCCTAATTTCAAGCTACCAATGTGACACAACCAGCTCATAAAACTCAACAGTCATTGCAAGCTAGAACAAACCAGCTCCAGCATACCCCTGAAGCCCTAATCCAGAAATGGTTCCTGTTTAAACTGAGCTAATTTCAGAAAAGACCCAATCATGTAGGAACTACAACCTATGAGTTTGGTTATTTGGAGTTGTAATATAAAGTGGTAACAACTCTCACTACCTTTTTTTTTCTTAAATCTATTTCTCAGTAAGAAGTAAAAGGAGAACTAGAACTTAAATATTCTTAGATATTTTTAAGCCTTATGTAGTGATGTTATTCTGTTTTTTTTTTTTCTTTCCCATTGAGTGAAACAAAAATAGGGAGGGCTGTTTGGATTAGTCTTTCTGATTAGATTTAAAAATAAAGTGAAAGCTGAATGAGCCTATGATTACCTTTTCTGGCAAATTATAAACATAATAAATTTAAAGATATTCAAAATTGACTGTGTCAGGTCTATCTGTTGGCCTAGAATGTTCCAGAATGAGTTTTTGAACTTTCTTCCAGGTCTTTTTTGATGTTTGGTTTTATCGGAAGAGAAGACTGCAGTTTCTTTTCTTATAAAATTCTGAGATTTGTTTTTCTTTTCAGTGTTTGTTTCCATGTCTTATTCAATACCCTTGACCTGTCAGTCCACCATATGTTACTATTTTTGTTTTTTTGCTTTTCTTAAGTGAATTACACAAGAGAGGGTTATTTGTGGTGCAATGAGCATAAATTCCAAAATGAAGGCAAATTAATAGTCAAGTAACTTCCCTTCCTCAGATGTACTTTGTACTGAATTGACCTTGGATTATCTAGGATCTTTAAGTGGTTCCGAATCAGCTGATCTGCCCCAATTTTTCAGATTCAGAAATAAAACATTTTCTGAAGTGATACATGAAGAGATATGCTTTTTATAATCATGTGTGGAAGCTTCTGTCTTTGTTCTCCTAGCACTACATTAAAAAAAATTTTTTTTTATGTTTATTTTTGAAGGAGAGACAGAGCGCGAGTGGGGGAGTGGCAGAGAGAGAGGGAGACACAGAATCTGAAGCAGGCTCCAGGCTCAGAGCTGTCAGCACAGAGCCCTGAACCATCAGCACATAGCCCGATGCAGGGCTCGAACCCACGAACCGTGAGATCATGACCTGGGCTGAAGTTGGATGCCTAATTGACTGAGCCACCCACGTGTCCCACCTAGCACTTCATTTGTATTTGGAGAGGTAAGTATCATATTTTCCTAGAAAGGTTGAAGTTTAAAGTTAAAGTATAATATATAGTAAAAAATCTACTTCTTCTCCTGTACTACTTTTAAATCTATTCCTTCATTTTCTTGCTGTTTCCCTTGGTCCTCTCCTCTTTCTGCTTACGCTGACTATAAACACTTTGAATGAAAGCTTCTCTTCCTATTCATCTTTGATCCACGGCATTTAAAACTATGCTTGGTGGGGCGCCTGGGTGGCGCAGTCGGTTAAGCGTCCGACTTCAGCCAGGTCACGATCTCGCGGTCCGTGAGTTCGAGCCCCGCGTCAGGCTCTGGGCTGATGGCTCGGAGCCTGGAGCCTGTTTCCGATTCTGTCTCTCTCTCTCTCTCTCTGCCCCTCCCCCGTTCATGCTCTGTCTCTCTTTGTCCCAAAAATAAATAAACGTTGAAAAAAAAATTTTTTTTAAAACTATGCTTGGCATATGGTAGGTTTTTTAATAAGTGTTCATTGAAATCCATTTTGAACTTTTTTAGGTAATTCCCTGCTTATGGGTCAATTTCCCTTGGGTCTTAGACATTTTCCCCTGAGCCCTTTGGATGGGGAATGAGATGCAAAATAAACAGCATATGTGGAGTAGGTGAGAAATAGTGGATTTTGATTTGAGATGGTTCATCAATGGCAAGTGTAAGAAAAATAAAAAAAAAAAATCCATTTTGATAGGGCTGAAACCTAATTAATGAAAAAATTGAGTTCAGCACCAGACTGATCAACTGTCTGGGTTTGTTTGGGACTGAAAACATTCTGGGATGTGGGACTTTCAGTGCTCAAACTGCAAAAGTCACGGGCAAACCTGGATGAGTTGGTCATCTAGAACTGAATTCTTATAGTAGGATGGAAAGATACTCTATGGTAATGGTTCTCAACCTTGAGTACACTTTGGAATCACCTAGGGAAAACTTGAAAAGCAGTGACATAGCTCCAGAATTCTGGCCTGGTCAAGATGCTACCTGGACATCTGGATTTTATGATTTCCCCAGGTGATCCTAACATGCAGCCATGGTGGAAAATCACTCATGTCAGGCAGCACTTGGGAAGGACGAAGTTGTTCTCATGGCTCTGGCAGTGTACATATTGTCTTGACTTACTGAGCTAGACTGGATGAAACAGTTTTATTTGAGTTTGGAGATTGATGAGAATGATAGCTAGGATTATATTAAGGCTTGCTTTGGTTTTTGCTACTGTTTACTACAGAAATAGCACACAAGCAATGAAAAACTATACTCCAGAGTGGGAAACAGGAGAGTGATATAATTTACCAACTCCTCACATGCCTCTCTTGGAAAGCATCTTGACATGGTCCCTGTGGCCCTGGTGGATTGGGAAAGTCTCCTGATC
Organism: Puma concolor; assembly: GCF_028749965.1. Taxonomy (NCBI): domain Eukaryota; kingdom Metazoa; phylum Chordata; class Mammalia; order Carnivora; family Felidae; genus Puma; species Puma concolor. The sequence continues at coordinate 51,353,687 of NC_141672.1, forward strand.
AGAGCTCAGAGCTGTGGATTAGCAGCTTGCATGTCATGAGGGCGGATGAACAGCCACCTCAACACTAAAAGTCCACCTACCATATGATGATATCACTGATAACTCTCAGTAACAAACTTGTGCATTCTTTTTCTTACTGAATCGTTATCTTTCCCAGGATTTGCCAGGGTCATAGAACAACAGAAAAGTACGGCTGTGGATTCCATTAAGTGCATTTTTCTTACAGTACACACCGTCATTAACTCTGACAAAGACTCTGTCAGAGATAGGTTGGTTGTTAGGGAGGGTTTTTCTTTTTTACATCTTCAGAAATGGAAGTGTGTTAAGGTTAAATTTACCAAACCCAGCCCATGAAGATGAGGTTGGAATCTGCTTTCCCTAAGGCTCTGGTAAATTCTACCCAGCTCTTTCTTCATAAAAGCTTTATATAAAGTTTAGCCACTCGGCACTATGTTTATAAAGGGACCAATCCCTTCCTAATGAGAGATGGATGGAGATAACAAACTCATTATCCATAGGCTACCAGAGAGTCATTATGTGGAAATGACTTTCGCTCACTTTTGATCTGGGTGGTAGGGGGATATATAAATCTAGTAATAAAAGGCCTTAGCTCTTGCGGATAAGCCCTGAGGTGTTCAGTCCCCTAACGGCTTACCCTTTTAAATTAAATTAGAATTATCCCTTTATCATTTAGGCAGCAACATTGCATTCTGTTCAAGCTCTGTGAATTTTTCTAGAGGTGTGGGGCACAAAAGCCTGTGCAAACTCTGCCCTCTTTCAATGCCCTCTTTCAATTTATTGAAGAATAATGGAAGAGCAGAAGAGTTCAAAGGGGGTGGTGGTGCTTCGCGACGCTTTCAATTGTCCTGCTTTAAGGGTATCGTCATGAAAAGTGGCAGGGGAGGAGGGACACGGTCATGTGTGAACAGTTCTCCTTCTTTCCAGCAGTTTGACTTATATCTGGTGTGGTTTTGCAGCTTTGGCATTGGTAAATGGGGCTGTTGCAACACAGCTATGTGGATACTGCTGCTTTACTGTAAACACAGTCATCTTGGCTTCAGAACATCTTTAAAATCTGAACCTGAAAGCTCCTGATGCTTTGTCAATATTTTATGTCCTTTTAAGGACCTAGCCTTTTCAGTCTGCCATCTATTTTTTTTTTTTTTTCTATTTGGAAACACAGATTTTCCAAATTGTAGAATTTAGCTGAAAATCAACCTGCTGTTCCTGAACTTTGACTTCTCCAGAGCTGGCCACCTTTCCCTAGAATGTGCCCAGCAGCAGCAGCAGCAGCAGCAGCAGCAGCAGCAGCAACAGCTGTGTTTTTCCACAGCAAAGCTCCTTAGTAGAGACCTAGTCTCTCTCTCTCAATCTCTCTCTCTCTCTGCTTGTCATTTGCTTTTACACAAGCCAGTTGGGGTTCTGCCTCTGATGTGAAGGGTGAGCTGTCAGAAAAATCCTGATCTGATTGGCCTATTTATTTTAGAGAGATGTACAGAGTCCTCTTCTCTCTTAAATGCATGAACCTGCCCACCGCCCCCCCCACCAAAAAAAAAGATGTGCAAGGAGAGCATTTTGCTTAGTAATCTTCAAAAGTGATGGAGGAAAGTGTCTTAGGAAGAAAAATCTCTTACATGGTGAAAGCAACATAGGTTCAAACTGAGGAATGATTATAAATCATGTCAGTCTTCAAGTTATTAAACTCCTGCCCTCATCAGGGAGTGGTTTTTCAGGAGCTCTTCTTTAAATAGGGTCACAGAAAGCACCCACCATCCCAATAATGAATTGTCTTTCTGATGAGATGGCAGGTAGGACGCAGGCAACAGGCTCCGTGATTTCTGTATCTGTTACATAGGAGGAAGGAGGTTTTCTCCTATGATGAAAATGTTTATTATATTGTCACAATAGAAATGTCAAAAACTAAAGGATCAGCCTACAGGCTGAAAAACAAATTTCCATTCCAATCTGTGTAATGAATACACTCAGATGATTTGAAGTAAGTGGTAAGTGGTGCAAAGTTTGGAAACTGATTAAAAGGACCTTGGCTTCACCCATCATTTCATGTAGTCCTTGATTGTTAGGCAAATTGGAAACGGAGAAATATGTGATTAGTGATACAGAGCATTTGCGAAGACTTTTTAAACAAAGATTATTATGTATTTAAACACTTACTGTTTGTATGGCACTTATTTGTAAAGAATTATTGTAACATTCAAGCATGATTTTGTTATCAAGAAACTTATAGACCAGTAGGACAGATGGATTCTATCTCCACATAAGGATAGTTAAATTCAGTATGTGCAAAGCACCATGGGGTGGGTATAGTCTGAGTAGCTGTGGTTGTTCAGTGGAGAGAGAACTCATTTCTGACTGTGTTGATTTGGAAATTTCATGGACAAGGGGGCATTTGAACTGAGACTTGAATAGGTGGAAATGGAAGAAAACCAGGCCAGACAAAGGTGGCAGCATTTGTAAAGTACAAGATGAGAGAGAATGATGGGTATTTTGGGAAATGGCTAGTAGCTAAAGTCAATGATATTGTAAAGTTTATATAAGGTAGATGTGGAAGATCAGGTAGGCCAGACTGAGAAACCTTGACTTCAACATGTAAGACTTTGTTCTTAATTCAGTAGTCATCTCTGGGGTTTCCAACTGGTGTGGATTTTGACAAAAGTGGCCCTTCAGAAGGGCACGTCTCTACTTGCTCTTCATTCTGAGTGTAATTGGTTGTGAGGAGAGTCAAAGGTAATTTGTAAAGTATATTGAGCTACTAGCCAATTTATTCTAAAAAATTAAATTAGAATTGATAAGCATTTAACTCTGAAACAGTGTCGTTCTCATTCACAGGGGAAGAGTAGAAGGGTTTCAAGATCTTAGATAAGCCCAGTGACTATCACTGACTGTGTACATGGAGAACACGGAAGATGAGCATTGTCTTAGAAAATGCCTCCTCTAAAGATATCTTGCAGACCATTCCAGTTGGCCCTGAGATTTAGAGAAATGATACGAAGTTTAAAATCTAGGATAATGGACAAGAAAGAAGAATATAGGCCCACTAATCTCCCAACCATTGAATGAAATTAAAAAAAATTCCCATATTGTTAAATACTTTTTTCTTTAATCAGTCGTTTAACTGTGGTTCTAAAATCAGGCATGCAGGAGTGCGAAAATTGCCTTGGTTCTTCCTGTGTCAAGAAGGATATTGGAGTGCCTGGGTAGCACAGTTGGTTAAGTGTCTGACTCTTGATCTTGGATCAGGTCATGATCTCATAGTTTGTGAGTTCGAGCCCTGTGTTGGGCTCTGTGCTGATAATGCAGAGCCTGTTTGGGATTCCCTGTCCCTGCTCTACTCGTGCTCTGTCTCTCTCAAAATAAATAAATACAATAAAAAAAAAGGATATTAATGATGAAATCTCCTTGTGTGGGGAGGGACCTATAATAGAGGGTAAGGCACCTCACTCTTCTCTGGAAAGACTGAAATGATAGTGTCATGCGCTGTCTGTTTTATTTACCCATCTGTCAGAAAATAATCACTGGTGTGACGTAAGGATTTCCTTAACTTCTTCAGAACATGTTGACATGCTGACTTGTTTTGTTATTGCATGTCTTCTAATTTTCACATTGTTTTCCTGAGATGTTAAGTGCTAGCACACACATTTTATTCATGCCATTTAATGCACATTTAAAGGGAATTTTGAGCAGAGTCAGAAGAATCAAAAGTCTCTTGTGTGAAGAAATGAACATTTATTAACTATCTTAACTATTAAATGCCAGATAGTCCATTGAACATTTTGCATCCTAAGCATTATCCCATTAAATTTTCCCACAAAACCAAGGGAGATTTTAGACTTTTATTTTTTTAAATAAATAAACTGAGGCTTAGCCTGTGAAAGTGATTTGCTGAAGCACTAAGTAAGAACAGCAGGGTTTAAATCAAAGAAGATCTGAGATCCAGCATCTTTTTTCCCCACCATGCTGTCTTTTGAGACAATCCATGAAAACGATAGCTTTTCTGACCATAGACAGTCTGCTAAGAATCTTGGAAATGAGTTGACAGGTTGCTCTTTGGTTCTCAAATATGGTGATTATTTTATTCCATGTCTGTTTCTCCATCATCTGTGGCCTGCCCATGGACATTTTTCTCCCCAGTGGTTCTGAATGTAGGAAAATAAGAAGTAATGAACATCACCACAGGCCGTAGCAGAAGGATGTTTTAGGAAAGTCTTTTGGCTGCAGTGCCAATTGTTTTTCACTTGGGAGTTCCTCAAGACGGAAGTATTTTTTAAGTTTATTTATTGATTTTGAGAGAGAGAGAGAGAGAGAAGGGAGAGAGAGAGAAAGCAGGTGAGGGGCAGAGAGACCGAGAGAGAGAGAGAGAGAGAATCTCAAGCGAGCTCCATGCTTTCAGCACAGAGACCAACATAGGGCTCTATCCCATGAACTGTGAGACCATGACCTGAGCCAAGATTAATAGTTGGTCGCTTAACCAACTGAGCCACCCTAGTGCGTGGAAGCATCTTTTGATGATAAATAATTGCCACATGATATTTAGTCTCCTTCCCCACTATGGGTATTATGTTTGTTTGGTTTTAGCTACACACCTTTCATGTGTAACTATAACTATGCATGTGTCAGAGTTGATTTTCTGGGTCAAACATTGATAGAAGTAGGATAAAGGAGAATGGAGGAGAGAGGTGACGTTACAGCCTGTCTCTCACCTTCCTGTCTTACCCAGATTGTCGAAGTTGTTCATATGTGCTGTTTCCACTTCCAGATCCAATTGCCCCCACCCCCACCACTCTGTTGAAATTGTTCTTACAAAGTTGTCTTGTTAAAAGTGCAATGGACAATTCTTACTTGACCTTTTATGAACTTTCCACATATTCACCACTCACTCCTTTCTAGAAAATAGTCTCTTCTTGGCTTTACTGCCTTGTCACTCTTAGATATTTTTGTCCTCTGTCTTCCCTGGCCACTTCTCAGCCTTCTTGGGGTCCCCTTTCCCCCTCTACTTAATGTTTACATGATAAAGATTCTCAGGATTCAGTCCTCTATTCTTTCCACTTGACATTTGGGCACTGGGTGATTTCATCTGTTTCTGGGGCTTCAGATATTTCTGCCAATGGACTTTTAAACTGTTGGCTATAGCCTCTCTCCAGGTCCAGGTCCATGTCTCTGATTGTCCTTCTTGGATATAGTATAGGCTCCTCAAAATGAGCATGTTCAAAATAGAACTCATGTTCTTATACCTCAGACTTGCTCTTTCATAATATCTCTAGCCCATCAAGTGGCTTTACCATTTTCCTGGTTGTTCATGTCAGAAACCTATTTGGCATCCCTCTCCCTCATTGCTCACACTCAACTGAGTCATTGGTATCAGGTCCTATTGGGTCTACATCCTATTTCTTGTATCTCTTTCTACGGTCCTATTTTGAACCAGTACCATCTTTCTCCTGGGCTGCTGTTGAAGCTTCGTACATGGTTTCCAAACAGTCACTGTCTATAACCTCAAATGCATTTTCCATTTGGCAGCCGGATTTATCTTCTCAGCATGCAATCTGATCATGTTACACTTCTCTCTAACATTATCTCCAAGCTGCCATTTTCTGTTATTATAAAAGCTCACATTCTTGATTGGGCTTGATTTCTGTTTACCTCTATGATCTCATTTTTTTCCTACTCTCTCCCTTATGCACTGTGCTCTCAGCTTGTGGGCTTTCTTTCATTTTTTCTATCCCCCTGAGGTCCTCAAATGTTTCTGGACCACTTTTCTCCCCATCTCTCACTTCTTCTAGCCCCCAAGCTTGATCTCATCCTTCTAACCTCAGAGTAGATGTCCCTTTCTTCACGAATATTCCCTTGATTACTCCTACCTCACTGTTAGACCCGCATGATTATATACTTTTGCAGCACTTTATACATTTCCTTCATCACACTTTATAAATATTTGGATAATTATTTGCTTAATATCTGTATTCCTGCCAAGATGACAAACTCCAAGCTCTGTTAAAGAAGAGATATGTTATTTCTTTTCACTTCTGTATCCTTAATGCCTTGACAGTGTTTGGCAAAGAGTAGGCACTCATTATATATATTAGTTGGATGAATGGGTGAATGACTATTTCTAGGGTGCCTATAGAGCTATAATGTTTAATAGATTAGCCCCTAGCCACACATGGCTTTTGAGCCCTTGGCATGTGACTAGCCCAAATTGAGATGTGCTGTAAAGGTAAAATACAAACTAGATTTAAAAGACTTACTCTGAAAAAAAAGTGAAATACCTCATTAATATTTTTTTTCTATTTATTGAACACTTAAATGATAATATGTTGGACATACTGGGTTAAATAAAATGTAATATTAACATTAATTTATTCTGTTTCTTTTACCTCTTTAAATGTAGCTCCTGGAAAATTTAAATTACATGTGTTGCTTGCATTATATTTCTGTCCGACAGTGCTGTTATAGAGTATAACTTTGAACTGAAATTGAACGTCAAAGCTTTTAAACTCCCTTATATTAAAATGTTAAAAGCCTCCATTTTAAAACTTTTTGTATTGTTCATATTGCAACCTCATTCTTTCCCTTTCCAGTGTGCTTGGTTACTAGGCCTGTGGGGTCATCAATCTCCTTGTCTTGTACCTCCCCACTCAGTTGCTAATTTCTTTGCGGTCACCAGGGTGCCTGAGAAAGATCTGTAATTGGCAATCCCCTTAACTGTGACCGTGGGGAAAATTTGCCCTTGGTGCAGTGATAGTGCCCACTTGTCAAGGGATCTCTCCACTCACAAGTCTAAAAACTATGTAATTGGTATGTGAGTGAGAAAGAAGAATGGTGTTTGTCCTTGAAAACATTTCTTCCTCTGAGTTTGACTAGCCATGTGGGAATGGTTTTGTCATCTGAAAATGAACACTACCTCCTTACCCATCTACCCCATGGCTTAGATTTTACAAGGATTTATTTAGAAATATCTGTTTAATTTTCACTACTTTCCCTTAAAAATGTGAAAGAACCTTTGTTGGGATGTTTTAAATGTATTAAACCCATCATACTGTTTTTGCCTTTGCTGCATTTATGCTAGTGACCTATTCTGAGTATTTGCCATTTTTTTTCTTAATGAAACAGTCCAGTGAATTGACTTGATTTGAACATTGCAGGGAAAAAGTACAGTTGTTACCTCAGTGTTATTTAATATATTTGAATACTATGTATATTAGCTAGGGTTCTCCAGAGAAACAGAACAAATATATACAGATATATAGATATAGATGAGGACATTTATGATGGGAATTGGCTTGCATGATTATGGAGGCTGAGAATCTTCTGTTTGCAAGCTGGGGACCCAGGGGAACAGATGGTATAATTCAATCTGAGTCTGAAGGCCTAAGAACCAAGGGAGCTGATGGTATACGTCCTGTTCTGTATATGAAGGCCTGAGAACCAGGGATGTGCCATCTCAAGCAAAGAGATCAAAATTTCCCTTCTTTTCTAATTTGTTCTATTTAGGCCCTTAACAGATTAGATGATGTCCACCCACATCTGTGACAGTGATCTCAGTCTACTGAGGTACACTCTGTCTACCCACTCAAATGCTAATCTCTTCCAGGAACACCTTCACAGACACACCCAGAAATGTTTTACCAGCTATCTAGGCATCTCTTAGCCCAGTCAAGTTGACACGTTAAGTTAGCCACCTCACTTTTGATGCTACATACCATTTTCAAAATAGAAAAGAAATTCTTTGGCTTCTGTATTCAGGAATTTAAACCCAGATTCATTATATTATCAGTCTTGGACATCACTGTAGTCCTGCACTGGCTCTGCCTGGGAGGGGAGACATTACATGAGAGAAATAAACCCTACTACAGTGATCTGGGTTTCATCTTGATTTCTGCTTGTGTCCAGGAATTTCTGATCAGGCTCACCATTAATGCTTGTATTTTAACTCTGACGATGTTCAGGAAAAGTCATCCTTACTCCCTGTTAATTGCCCGGTTTTTCAGTCTTCAAGAGATCAATATCCAGGGCATAGTCAAGCTGTCTCCTTTCCATGACTATTATTAGCATGAGGCTATCAGAATGGACTATGGTTACTGTGGCATCTGAGCCACAAATGATGTAAAAGAGCCTCCTTTACAGGTCCTCTAAGTTTCTGTGTAGTATGTTCATGAGAATTATTTGAGTTGTTTTTAACTTTGTGGGTGTCATTCTGGCTGGGTGAGTTGTTTCCCCTTTGAGTCTCATTGTCCATGTCTTCTGAGCAGAGCACAGGTGAGGCATAGGCCAGTGCTTCAGGCTTATTGGCCTTTCTTGTTATTTCTCAGACCCATTGGCCTATCTAGGTTGTCCCAGTGTAAAGATACAACTGAAGAGGGGTCTTATAAGTCTCACTCAACACATCCCACTTGTTATGGGGATGTCAAGAAAAAAAAATGGCATTGGGTATTTAGACACTTCAGGGGTTAGTGGCACTTGTACAGGATTCACTGGGCCACTGTATTCCAAATGGTGGGTAGAGAAGAACCCTAAAGCGACCTTTTGTGGCTTGAGGTGTTGGTAGCTAAGTAGCACCCTCCTCTTAAGGAAATAAGAATAACCCCAGAGAAAAGAATTTCTTTTAACAAAAGTAAAGATGTTTGTCTTGCTATGAATTTCTAAAATACTTCAAAGGCACAGTATTCTAACCCATACACACACACACACACACACACACACACACACACACACACATATATATATACACATTTTAAGCTTTGAAATGTATATTTCTTCTTCAAAGATCTATGTAGTATTACGTGAGGTTGGGGAGAATGTATTACTATCATTAGTGATGGAGAATTGATTTAAAAAATATGGAAGTGTATGTAATGAATGATTAGAAGTGAAGGCATAGAAAACCAATATAGGTATATTTAACAAGTGAATGAGGAGAGATTTTATCTATCCAAATGTATTCTCTGAATATTATTATTTTAATAGAGAATATATAAAGAGATTCTAGTTGCAGAGATTTTTCTGGTGTATTTATTTAGCCTGCTTTAGGAGAGACAGAGAGGGAGAGAGAGAGAGAGGGAGAATTTATTCCAGGTTGTGGCCAAGTTGTTCCAGTTGGCTATAGCCCTGCAGATCCTGATATTTGGTCAGATGATATTTTTGGATTTCATGAGCTGGTCTACCAGCTAGTTTGATTACTTTTTTTCTTTTGCAACCAAGAGAACTTTGAATCACACACAATCTTTAAGGCTATTTTCAGAAGACAGTAAGGATTTGACAACATGTCTTTCAAATTGCTTATAAATCAATATGAGAGGCTTGCTAATTTAGCTTTGGGAATAATTTCCAGTTATAAGCACTACTGTGTCTCACTTTAACTTACCCCTTTCAGCAAATATTCTCTTGTGTATGTTTTGTTAGTGTTTAGTACACAGTGCCCACTAGTGTAGATTGAAAATCTCTTTCTTGGGGCGCCTGGGTGGCGCAGTCGGTTAAGCGTCCGACTTCAGCCAGGTCACGATCTCGCGGTCCGTGAGTTCGAGCCCCGCGTCAGGCTCTGGGCTGATGGCTCAGAGCCTGGAGCCTGTTTCCGATTCTGTGTCTCCTTCTCTCTCTGCCCCTCGCCCGTTCATGCTCTGTCTCTCTCTGTCCCAAAAATAAATAAACGTTGAAAAAAAAAATTAAAAAAAAAAAAAAAAAAAAGAAAATCTCTTTCTTATAAAGTCCAATTTTATGACTGGCCTTAGACATTACATTTAAACATTAAGTCATTAAGCCATTAAATCACTAAATCACGAAGTCACATTGATTCCATCTTTGGGGAGTCTTTATTTCCTGAAGCTTTCTGTTGCAAGCTGGTGCAGTTGGGTGAAGAATGCTCTAGCATTGAGGTAGCTGAGGGTAGCTGGTGGAGAATGATGCCCAAGTAAAGCATCAGAGAAGAACAAAGTGCCAGAAGAGGTCGTGTTTCTGGTTCCAAAGTCTTGGGAACCGTCCATTATTTGTTGGTGGTCTAACAGATAACATTGGTCCCACTGTCCTGATAGGGTCTCCCAGTTTAGATCGATAATGACCTGTAGTAGCTAGTGGAGAGTCAATGTCTAGTTTGTTTCTCGATTTTATTTCTTCTGAAAGTAAATGGCTCTGATTCTAGATTTAAAAAGCTGTCTTTATTTCAGTTGAAGCAAAAAAGATCAGTTTGACTGGGATCAAGATGAGCAATATATAATTTATAATATCTGAAGCAAATTTTTTTCCTGCCACTTCCTAAGAGTGGACAATTGCTATTTCAAGAAACATTTTTCATGAGCATGTTTTACCAGAATGTGAGTATAAGCATAGTTCTGTCATATGTCACCAACCCATTAAGCCAGTGTCAAAAGACTCTTCTCAATGTTAAATACTTCTGTACTGGGTTTTCATCCACACCTAGTTTATCTGCTGAAAGTTATTTTTCTAATGCAAGTGGTAACACACTTCGATGAAATTCATCCTGCCTAAGACTGTGTTCATTAAGGGTTCTCCCTGACCAGGTTTGCCCAGCTTTGAGATACAGTAGTGCACAGGCTGATCCATTATATGACTCTGTGGATCATCCTGTCTGGAAGAGTTCTTCACATCAGATAATAAAACATTTGTCGAGATTGATTGAATGAACATGCTCTATATACGGTCTACCACGGACATTTATTTATGACACAGTATAAGGTTAGAAACAAATTTCCAGCTGCTTCCTCATAAAGACAATTTAAAACCATAGAGTTAAAAATACAGTTTCTTCTATGTTGTTCATATTCTTTTCTTTGTGCCCCAATGCTGTGTCCTGGGATTTCCTTATATACTCATGAATCACTTATTAATCAAGTGATTCCTGTAGAAGATCTTACTTCCTTTAAACAGGCTATGGAAAAAGTGAACTGCTTTACTTGTTAATGATGATGCCTCAGTGAGACTTTGTGACTATATTCTTTCTGAGATCTTTATTCTCTTTGTGGAAAATAGGAGTTTTCTGTGCTGAGGGACTGAGAGGGGCAATTGAAAATCTTCATTGGTAAGAAGAGTCATTTTCTTTCTTGAGTCCATGCCAGAAACAGATTTTGTCCCTCTTTGCACACCACTCTGATATGTTTTATAAAGCCCAGAAAGCCTTCTTCAAACAACAATACCTCAAAATCATTGCTTAATTACTTCATGATCCATATTGTGTGTGCTTTAAAGGTCAACTTTCCCCCACCTTATGGAAAAAAGCAGTACCCAGCATTTTTTCTAGGTAGTATATGATGATATTTGGTTTATGCCAGTTATTTTCAGTTATTTGAAGAAACTTAAACTTTCTATTTCTTACTCATTAGGAGTCAAATATGCCTTTTGATAGAGTTTTGCTGTATTTATCCATACAGCAGTTGATGCAGCCCTTATGGAAAGTTGATGCAGCCCTTATGGAAAACAATATGAAGTTTTGTCAAAAAGTTAAAAATGCCACAACCATAAGATCCAGCAATCTCATTTCTGGGTATATATCCAAAGAAAAATAAATCAATACTTTGAAGATATATTTGCACTCTCATGTTCATTGCAGCGTTATTCATAATAGCTAGGATATCTGGTCATTTGTGACAAGATGGATGAACCTGGAGGACATTATGCTAAGTGAAAAGAGGCAGACACAGCAAGACAAATACTATATGATCTCACTTCTGTGGAGAATCTAAAAAGGTTGAACTCATAGAAGCAGAGGGTAGAATGGTGGTGACCAGAAGTTGAGGTGTGGGGGCTGGTCAAATGCTACAAATTTGTAGTTATAAGATAAATAAATTCAGGTGATCTAATGTACAGCATGGTGAGTATAGTTAACAATACCGTATTCTATACCTGCAGTCTACTAACAGAGTAGATCCTAAGTGTTCTTACCACAAAGAAAAAAAAAGGTAATTATGTGAGGTGATGGATGTGTTCATCAACTCGATTGTGGTAATCATTACCTTACACATATACAATTTTTATTTGCCCATCATACCTCAGTAAAGCCTGGAAAAAACCCGCAAATCTGGTGATTGCACCAAAATTCAGGTGTTTCAAAGTTAGCAACAGAAGACACTGGCAGCACTCTAAGTACAAGATGTGTGCAGACAGTGATGTGGGATAAACGGTCCTTTCTGAGGCCAGTGGCATGTGGTGATGCCCTTAGGGCCCTGAAAAGGGATGTGAAAGTAAGGCTGAGTGGCTTTCTGCGTCTTTTTGAATTTGTTTAAGCAGTAAAATAGCCTGTCTGAGATGTCTTGTAAACTGAAGAGTATGACAGATGGAGGACTGAGGAAAATGGGAAAATTCAGAGGAGTGTGATGGGCCTAAATTAGATGGTAATAGGTGACCAGTTTGGACAGTGTCCTTGTATGAGAGCAGATGACCAAGGACTTTGTGGGTAGGTTGATGGGGACTTCAGATGGACAGTCTATTAGAGTGATCTCGGAAAGTGTCCCAAAGTGTACTAAGTTGGGATTCTGTTAGTTGAGAAATGGACTTTTAAAATATTAATTGTTTAGGAAGAAGATGGTACCAATGGGGCGGATAGAAAGTTATGAAGATGAATAAGAAATACTGAAATGTAACTGAGGATAATATCATGGAGGGTCATTACTACATTTCCTGTAGAATGGTTCTGGAAAGTATAACAATTAGATTCCAGGATGATGGGTCGATTGGACTGACCTCATATAGAGGCTTGTTCTTCAGTACTTGAGTGTTTTTGTCTTGTTGTTTGGTCTCAGGTAACCTGGTGACCTGCCCTTTCCTTATAATACTTACATGGGTTCTCTTACATGGAACTCAATATTAATCTGTTAATATTGATTATTAGTGTATTGGTTATTTTGAGTCTCATGTTGAGAGTTACTCTTGCATACATTGTGGGACAGGAGTAATTAAACAAGACCATTTGTTAGGATTCATGTAAAAAACACTAGAACTTCCATTTAAACTTATTATGTATAACATATATGAGAAAGAAATTAAGCTTTACTAATATTTAATATGCAGATTGGCACTGGCTCCTTTCCTTAATGTATGTATCAGATGTCATATGTTACATAGATAAGGTGGGAGGCATTGGGCCTCCACGGTTCAGTATCCTCACTCTGTGCTCTCTCTAGCATGTTGTGGTATTTTGCAGTTCAGATACACCTGGTTAAGTGGATCTATAGATTAAATGGATTAATTAAATGTAAAGAAGGACTCTCACAAAATGAACAAGTGGCTTAATAGGATTCTAAGCCAAGAATTTTGGATTGAAGATAAACTAGTAATGCCAGGGAACAGCAAAGAAACTGCAGTTGATCTAGTTTTAATTCTAACTCTTTATCAGTCATATCATCAAACAATCACAGTTTGAAACCATCAAGAAGAGCTTAAAAAACAATTGTTAATGATCAATCTCATCGAAAGTACATATTATGCCAAATAATAGTAGTGAAGCACAGTAGTATGTATATATTTATAAACAAACAAACAAACAAACAAACAAACATGTATTGGAAGCGAGTGCTCAAATTTTTTTTTCCCCGAGGGGATGGATATGTGATCATAAAGTTTGGACACTGCTGCTCTTGATTATTTCTGTAGTATTAATTCTATAAGCGTGCTTTTCAGTCTTCTAACACCTATCTAGAGTTATGATGATACTTAGATATACAACTCTCAGTTTTTTTAGAGAAAGTTCCACGTATGTTCTGAAGCCTTGACTACAATGAGGCTAGTGTGATTTTGCTCCTCTGAGCTTCTAGGCACTGGATCACTTCCATTTTACTTCTTTACAAGCTTATACTGTTTTGGTCTTCCTAAGAGGCTTCCTTGCTAGCAACAGCCTTCTCTTTTATGCTATCATTAGGAAGACTGTATTTTTCAGTCTAAAAAGCAGGACAAGGTATGTAATAGTGGAACACGGAAAATCAAACATGTCTTGAAAATCTGGGATGTATGATTGCCATGCCTAAGAATGTTAGGTATAATGAATGCCAGGCAAATAAAAACTCCAGATTATTCTGTTGATTGTCTGAGATAAGACTCTTTTCAAACACTAGGTTATGTGGAAGGATTGGCTCTCTGTGTTGCCTATGTTAAACACTTTATGCACTTAAACTTCAGTGCAGTAACCACCCAGTTTTTCAGTCTTGAGTTCAGTTGGAATATGACTCACAATATGTAAATGAGGTAGTAATCATGTCTGCACTTTAAAAGGTGCTGGATCTGAGATCAAGACAAATTTGGCATGTTTTATGTCCTATGTTCTTAATTATTTGATTAGAGTTGATTACTCTTCAGTTCCACCAGGAAATGTAATTGGGTAGGCATCAGCAATTTGGTTTTTTGTGTTTGTTTTGGTGCGTGTGTTTTTACGTAGATGTTTGTGTGTTTTCAGTTTTCCTCCCAACACTTATCATGTAAGCAGACACTAAAAAGGAAGATAACTTCCATTCTACCATGGCGGCTTAGGGTGAGGATGTAAGTACTTTTTCCACTTCGGATTCCTGCCCTTTTTCAGCTGATTTATTGTAGTTCTTTCAATAGCTTTTTGGTTGTTTGTTTTACAACCAGTCTTTTCTGTTTGCTTTTTAAATCATACTTAGCTTTTAGGATGTCTTAGAAAGAATATTATCTTAAGAAACATTTTCTCCAGAGATTGTTTTGTACAGTGGAAGTTTCTTTGTTAAACAAATTTTGTATAATTTAATCAATTCTATAGTAGAAAAGTATAATGAATTATACCAGATAGGAAATAAGCCTGAGGCATATCTTTGAAAGAACTCGGAATCCATTGTTCAAAGAGAAGTGTCAATTTTAATTTAATGAAGACTCCCTGACTTATAACCAGCGGGTTGTCTTTTTCATTTTATTTGTTATGAATGATGTTGTGGATTCACTAAATAGGTTTCCTTTTCTTTTTTTTTTTTTTTTTACAAATAGAAACTAACTGAATTAATAAATGCCAATTGTAGTAGGTTCAGATTGACCAGGCACAGATCACGTTTGAATAAATCAAACAAGGTTTATTTATCTAGAGGTTAAACAAAGAGGGCATAGCAGGATTATCCCGATCACCTAAAAAGGACCTCCTCAGCAGGCACACTATTGTGGATGAGAAGTTCTAGTGACTGTTGGTTGCATGAAAACCATGGAAGCTCAGTGCTTCCTTCCATGCCCAGCCTTTTATATCTGAGGATGGAGGAATTCTGCATATACATTGTGGTTATATACTGGGAACGCTCATCTGAGCCAAGTGCATCTCACCCATGCTGGTGTTAAAAAATATACAGAAAGTCTCCTGCGTGTGGCTCAGTAAAGCACACTTAGCCTTGAATATGATGTTCATTTACCATCTTCGGGCTCCCTAGGCCCTCGCAGCCTGGGCTTCTGGTTTTACTGAACCAAGGCCTGCAAAACAATGATGGGATCTGTTACCCAGACAACCCCAGACCCAAGCTAACAGCCCTTGGGACAAGTAGTAGGGCAATCCTGCACATGTCCCTCAGCCAAGAGGAAACTTCAAACTACCTATAATCACTCTGCCAAGAGACCCAGCATTTACATTGTGGGAGGTATTTTTCTAGGCATTTCCATAACAAAATCATACTAGGATACTATTTAGTAATTTGTTTCTACCCTAGCAAAATTCTATAGATACCTTTCCATGTTAATAAATATTGATCTATGATTATATAATTATTTTGATATTATATAATGTTCTATGATATAGTTTTATAGTACCATTTAGCCAATCAGCTATTGATGGACATTTATGTTGTTTTTATCTTTTTGTTATAAAAATGCTACTTTGAATCTCCTTGTTACACCGTTTAGCTAGCTATGTTGTCAAATTAATTTCTTTCTTCACTCCTATCAAATTCTCTTACACATTTTGTGTGAAGTCAACTCAAGATGTAATGTCATTGTAAGATGCTTCATGAAGGATAAATTGTAACTCTAGATAGTTTTTTTTTTTTTTTTAAGCAACTAGTGATTAGAAATTGGCTGAGGAGGTGTCTGGGTGGCTCATCCAGTTAAGTGTCCAGCTCTAGATTTTGGCTCAGGACATGATCTCATGGTTCATGAGATTGAGCCCCGCTGTCAGTGCAGAGCCTGCTTGGGATTCTTGCTCTCTCCCAATCTCTCTCTGCTCCTGCCCTGCCTTGTTCTCTCTCTGTCTCTCTCTCAAAATAAATAAGTAAACATTAAAAAAAATTGGTTAAGGGAAGAGAGTAGTCTAAAAATAGTTTAACCAATGATGTTTAGAGCAGGGAGGGTTCCTTTTTTTTTCTTTTAGGTCAAGTTCAGATTAAGTACAGATTAAGTACAATTAAATACAGAAAAACTTACTTCACTTAGGTGGGTGGTTCTATGAATATAAATAAGTGCATGTAGTCACGTAACTTTCTTATTGAACCTCTTCCTCACCCCAAAATGTTCCCTTATGCCTCTTTGTAGTGACTCCGCTCTCCTAACCCTGGTCCCTGGCAACCACTAAGGAATTCTCTTGTTACATGGTTTTGTCTTTTCTGAAATGTGATTAAAGGGGATCCTATAGCATGTAACTTTTTCAGTCTGGCTTCTTTTCGCAGCCCAATGCACACTGGAGGTTCATCTACATCATGGCATGTGCCAATAGCTTGCTCCTTTTTACCTGCAGTTGATAGATACTGGATTGTTTCTGGTTCTTGTAACCATGAATAAAGCTGTTAAAAACATTTACGTACAGGTTTTTATATGGACATATATTTTTATTTTCTTTAGATAAAGCCTTAGGAGTAGGATTGCTGGATTGTATGCTCAGGGCATTTTAATTTTTTTTTTATTTATTTTTTATTTTTTTTTATTTTTTTTTTATTTATTTTTTTTATTTATATATGAAATTTATTGTCAAATTGGTTTCCATACAACACCCAGTGCTCATCCCAAAAGGTGCCCTCCTCAATACCCATCACCCACCCTCTCCTCCCTCCCACCCCCCATCAACCCTCAGTTTGCTCTCAGTTCTCAACAGTCTCTTATGCTTTGGCTCTCTCCCACTCTAACCTCTTTTTTTTCCTTCCCCTCCCCCGTGGGTTCCTGTTAATTTTCTCAGGATCCACATAAGAGTGAAACCATATGGTATCTGTCTTTCTCTGTATGGCTTATTTCACTTAGCATCACACTCTCCAGTTCCATCCACGTTGCTACAAAAGGCCATATTTCATTTTTTCTCATTGCCACGTAGTATTCCATAGTGTATATAAACCACAATTTCTTTATCCATTCATCAGTTGATGGACATTTAGGCTCTTTCCATAATTTGGCTATTGTTGAGAGTGCTGCTATGAACATTGGGGTACAAGTGCCCCTATGCATCAGTACTCCTGTGTCCCTTGGATAAATTCCTAACAGTGCTATTGCTGGGTCATAGGGTAGGTCTATTTTTAATTTTCTGAGGAACCTCCACACTGCTTTCCAGAGCGGCTGCACCAATTTGCATTCCCACCAACAGTGCAAGAGGGTTCCCGTTTCTCCACATCCTCTCCAGCATCTATAGTCTCCTGATTTGTTCATTTTGGCAACTCTGACTGGCGTGAGGTGATACCTGAGTGTGGTTTTGATTTGTATTTCCCTGATAAGGAGCGACGCTGAACATCTTTTCATGTGCCTGTTGGCCATCCGGATGTCTTCTTTAGAGAAGTGTCTATTCATGTTTTCTGCCCATTTCTTCACTGGGTTATTTGCTTTTCGGGTGTGGAGTTTGGTGAGCTCTTTATAGGTTTTGGATACTAGCCCTTTGTCCGATATGTCATTTGCAAATATCTTTTCCCATTCCGTTGGTTGCCTTTTAGTTTTGTTGGTTGTTTCCTTTGCTGTGCAGAAGCTTTTTATCTTCATAAGGTCCCAGTAATTCACTTTTGCTTTTAATTCCCTTGCCTTTGGGGATGTGTCGAGGAAGAGATTGCTACGGCTGAGGTCAGAGAGGTCTTTTCCTGCTTTCTCCTCTAAGGTTTTGATGGTTTTCTGTCTCACATTCAGGTCCTTTATCCATTTTGAGTTTATTTTTGTGAATGGTGTGAGAAAGTGGTCTAGTTTCAACCTTCTGCATGTTGCTGTCCAGTTCTCCCAGCACCATTTGTTAAAGAGACTGTCTTTTTTCCATTGGATGTTCTTTCCTGCTTTGTCAAAGATGAGTTGGCCATACGTTTGTGGGTCTAGTTCTGGGGTTTCTATTCTATTCCATTGGTCTATGTGTCTGTTTTTGTGCCAATACCATGCTGTCTTGATGATGACAGCTTTGTAGTAGAGGCTAAAGTCTGGGATTGTGATGCCTCCTGCTTTGGTCTTCTTCTTCAAAATTCCTTTGGCTATTCGGGGCCTTTTGTGGTTCCATATGAATTTTAGGATTGCTTGTTCTAGTTTCGAGAAGAATGCTGGTGCAATTTTGATTGGGATTGCATTGAATGTGTAGATAGCTTTGGGTAGTATTGACATTTTGACAATATTTATTCTTCCAATCCATGAGCAGGGAATGTCTTTCCATTTCTTTAAATCTTCTTCAATTACCTTCATAAGCTTTCTATAGTTTTCAGCATACAGATCCTTTACATCTTTGGTTAGATTTATTCCTAGGTATTTTATGCTTCTTGGTGCAATTGTGAATGGGATCAGTTTCTTTACTTGTCTTTCTGTTGCTTCATTGTTAGTGTATAAGAATGCAACTGATTTCTGTACATTGATTTTGTATCCTGCAACTTTGCTGAATTCATGTATCAGTTCTAGCAGACTTTTGGTGGAGTCTATCGGATTTTCCATGTATAATATCATGTCATCTGCAAAAAGCGAAAGCTTGACTTCATCTTTGCCAATTTTGACGCCTTTGATTTCCTTTTGTTGTCTGATTGCTGATGCTAGAACTTCCAGCACTATGTTAAACAACAGCGGTGAGAGTGGGCATCCCTGTCGTGTTCCTGATCTCAGGGAAAAAGCTCTCAGTTTTTCCCCGTTGAGGATGATGTTAGCTGTGGGCTTTTCATAAATGGCTTTTATGATCTTTAAGTATGTTCCTTCTATCCCGACTTTCTCAAGGGTTTTTATTAAGAAAGGGTGCTGGATTTTGTCAAAGGCCTTTTCTGCATCGATTGACAGGATCATATGGTTTTTGTCTTTTTTTTTGTTAATGTGATGTATCACGTTGATTGATTTGCGAATGTTGAACCAGCCCTGCATCCCAGGAATGAATCCCACTTGATCATGGTGAATAATTCCTTTTATATGCCGTTGAATTCGATTTGCTAGTATCTTATTGAGAATTTTTGCATCCATATTCATCAGGGATATTGGCCTGTAGTTCTCTTTTTTTACTGGGTCTCTGTCTGGTTTAGGAATCAAAGTAATACTGGCTTCATAGAATGAGTCTGGAAGTTTTCCTTCCCTTTCTATTTCTTGGAATAGCTTGAGAAGGATAGGTATTATCTCTGCTTTAAACGTCTGGTAGAACTCCCCTGGGAAGCCATCTGGTCCTGGACTCTTATTTGTTGGGAGATTTTTGATAACCGATTCAATTTCTTCGCTGGTGATGGGTCTGTTCAAGCTTTCTATTTCCTCCTGATTGAGTTTTGGAAGAGTGTGGGTGTTCAGGAATTTGTCCATTTCTTCCAGGTTGTCCAATTTGTTGGCATATAATTTTTCATAGTATTCCCTGATAATTGTTTGTATCTCTGAGGGATTGGTTGTAATAATTCCATTTTCATTCATGATTTTATCTATTTGGGTCATCTCCCTTTTCTTTTTGAGAAGCCTGGCTAGAGGTTTGTCAATTTTGTTTATTTTTTCAAAAAACCAACTCTTGGTTTCGTTGATCTGCTCTACAGTTTTTTTAGATTCTATATTGTTTATTTCTGCTCTGATCTTTATTATTTCTCTTCTTCTGCTGGGTTTAGGCTGCCTTTGCTGTTCTGCTTCTAGTTCCTTTAGGTGTGCTGTTAGATTTTGTATTTGGGATTTTTCTTGTTTCTTGAGATAGGCCTGGATTGCAATGTATTTTCCTCTCAGGACTGCCTTCGCTGCGTCCCAAAGCGTTTGGATTGTTGTATTTTCATTTTCGTTTGTTTCCATATATTTTTTAATTTCTTCTCGAATTGCCTGGTTGACCCACTCATTCGTTAGTAGGGTGTTCTTTAACCTCCATGCTTTTGGAGGTTTTCCAGACTTTTTTCTGTGGTTGATTTCAAGCTTCATAGCATTGTGGTCTGAAAGTATGCATGGTATGATTTCAATTCTTGTAAACTTATGAAGGGCTGTTTTGTGACCCAGTATATGATCTATCTTGGAGAATGTTCCATGTGCACTCGAGAAGAAAGTATATTCTGTTGCTTTGGGATGCAGAGTTCTAAATATATCTGTCAAGTCCATCTGATCCAATGTCTCATTCAGGGCCCTTGTTTCTTTATTGACCGTGTGTCTAGATGATCTATCCATTTCTGTAAGTGGGGTGTTAAAGTCCCCTGCAATTACCACATTCTTATCAATAAGGTTGGTTATGTCTATGAGTAATTGTTTTATATATTTGGGCGCTCCGGTATTCGGCGCATAGACATTTATAATTGTTAGCTCTTCCTGATGGATAGACCCTGTCACTATTATATAATGTCCTTCTTCATCTCTTGTTACAGCCTTTAATTTAAAGTCTAGTTTGTCTGATATAAGTATGGCTACTCCAGCTTTCTTTTGGCTTCCAGTAGCATGATAAATAGTTCTCCATCCCCTCACTCTCAATCTAAAGGTGTCCTCAGGTCTAAAATGAGTCTCTTGTAGACAGCAAATAGATGGGTCTTGTTTTTTTATCCATTCTGATACCCTATGTCTTTTGGTTGGCGCATTTAGTCCATTTACATTCAGTGTTATTATAGAAAGATATGGGTTTAGAGTCATTGTGATGTCTGTATGTTTTATGCTTGTAGTGATGTCTCTGGTACTTTGTCTCACAGGGTCCCCCTTAGGATCTCTTGTAGGGCTGGTTTAGTGGTGACAAATTCCTTCAGTTTTTGTTTGTTTGGGAAGACCTTTATCTCTCCTTCTATTCTAAATGACAGACTTGCTGGATAAAGGATTCTCGGCTGCATATTTTTTCTGTCTAGCACACTGAAAATCTCGTGCCAATTCTTTCTGGCCTGCCAAGTTTCAAAAGAGAGATCAGTCACGAGTCTTATAGATCTCCCTTTATATGTGAGGGCACGTTTACCCCTTGCTGCTTTCAGAATTTTCTCTTTATCCTTGTATTTTGCCAGTTTCACTATGATATGTCGTGCAGAAGATCGATTCAAGTTACGTCTGAAGGGAGTTCTCTGTGCCTCTTGGATTTCAATGCCTTTTTCCTTCCCCAGTTCAGGGAAGTTCTCAGCTATTATTTCTTCAAGTACCCCTTCAGCACCTTTCCCTCTCTCTTCCTCCTCTGGGATACCAATTATGCGTAGATTATTTCTTTTTAGTGTATCACTTAGTTCTCTAATTTTCCGCTCATACTCCTGGATTGTTTTATCTCTCTTTTTCTCAGCTTCCTCTTTTTCCATAACTTTATCTTCTAGTTCACCTATTCTCTCCTCTGCCTCTTCAATCCGAGCCGTGGTGGTTTCCATTTTGTTATGCATTTTGTTTAAAGCGTTTTTCAGCTCCTCGTGACTGTTCCTTAGTCCCTTGATCTCTGTAGCAAGAGATTCTCTGCTGTCAGCTATACTGTTTTCAAGCTGCTCAGGGCATTTTTAACCTGCTAAGAGACTGCCCAACTTTTTCACGGTGATTGGACCATTCTGCACAACCACCAGCAATGTATGAGTGTTCCAGTTTCTCTGCATCTTCACCAGCACTTAGCATTGTCAGTCTTCTTCTTCCTTCCTTTTAAAATTGCAGATATTGTGGTAAGTGTGTAGTTATATTTCACTGCAGTTTAAATTTACATCTCCCCAGTGACTAAAGATTTTGAGCATCTTTTCATTTATTTTTTTTGCCCTGAGTATAGCTTTCTTTTTTTATAAATTTTTTTTTTCAACGTTTTTTATTTATTTTTGGGACAGAGAGAGACAGAGCATGAACGGGGGAGGGGCAGAGAGAGAGGGAGACACAGAATCGGAAACAGGCTCCAGGCTCCGAGCCATCAGCCCAGAGCCTGACGCGGGGCTCGAACTCACGGACCGTGAGATCGTGACCTGGCTGAAGTCAGACGCTAAACTGACTGCGCCACCCAGGCGCCCCCAAGTATAGCTTTCTTGATGGAGTGTTTGCTCACATTTTTTTCCCATTTTTAAAAATGAGATGTTTTTTTTTTATTATTGAGTTTGGAGAGTTATTCAAGATACAAATGTTTTCAAACACCACTCTTTGCAAAGGCTGTTAGAAAAAGCACTTTGGACATGGTGTAGTAAGACCTCCAAAAATCTCCTCTTCCATAGAAGCAGCAAAACACTGTTACCGATTGTGAAAATCAACCTTTTTAGAACTCTGAAAATCAACCCAAAACTTGCAACCATAGGAGGGTTATGTATTTAAGAAAAATGGTTGGATCTCTGTAAGAATAGTGAGCTCTGTGACATTTTAACTTGCTCTATTCCCATCCCCTTTCCAATCTTTGCAGGAGCCTTGAAAACCAGCAGCTTCACAAGCATGCTGGTTAGGGAAATGCAGCCTCACATACTGAAGAGGAAGAATAAAAGCCCATCCCCAGAGAATTGTCAATATTTGACCTGTTTGGCAGCTCCTTGGAAAAAACCACTTCACAGACATTGTGTCTATTTGACTTAACTCTGAGCTTACTTACTGGAAAAAATCCTTTCTCTAGGATGTTTCTCAAAAACAGAATAATCAGCAGCAATTGTTTAATGCTCAGTGGCCTGAGATAATAATACCAGTTGGGGCAAACAAGAGGCTGGACAAAAACCTTAATAGTAAACTATGGGAAATGAGAAGTATAGGGGGGCTTGGGAAAGCTCTGACATTCCCGGGGTTGTAGAAACCTGTGCATACATGCAGGACTGTGCAGCGTCCAGAAAAAGTGCGGGAACATCCTAATTTCTCACCTCTGGCTGACCTTGACCCTCTTCACAAGCAGGAAGTAAAGGCTGAGATAGATTTCAAACTGCCAGTGTTGAAGTCATGCCCAACACACACACACACACACACACACACACACACACACACACACACATCCCTCTGCAAAGGCTGTGAGACTTATTGGTCCAGAGCATTCAATGAAATTTCTGTTCAGTCCTAAGCTGACTGCCCACTAACTTAACTGAGCAGAGACTTCAGGAGCTGCATGTGACAAAGAATTCAGGATTTACAGAATTTACAGTGCAAGGAAGTCACTAAACAAACAGCAGCAGCAATAATAACAGCAAGCAACAAAACCAAACTCCTTGTGTGTGTGTGTTGGGAGGAGATCTTATTTTCAGAGCTGCCACATTATATTATTTAAAATGCCCAGTTTTTGGGGTGCCTGGGTGACTCAGCTGGTTAAGCATCAGACTTGATTTTGGCTCCATGATCTCACGGTTCATGAGTTTTAGCCCTGCATCGGGCTCTACACTGACAGTGCGGAGACTGCTTGGAGTTCTCTCTTTCTCCCTTTCCATCTCCCCTCCCCTATGTTCTCTCTCTCTCTCCTCTCAAAATAAATAAACTTTAAAATGTCCAGTTGTCAACAAAAAATTGTGAGACACGTAAGAAACAGGAAACTATGGCCCATTCATAGGAAAATAGGAACCATTAGAAACTCTTACTGAGGAAGACTTTAACAATACTACTTACAAACCAACTAGACCTAGCAGATGCAAACAGAACACTCTACCCCAAAATAGCAGAATACAGATTCTTCTCAAGTGCACAGGAACATTTCCAGATAGACCATATGTTAGGCCATAAAACATGTCTTAATAAGACCCAGAAGTTTTCACTGGTGAATTCTATGAATGTTAAGGAATTAATACAAATTCCTCTTCCAAAAAAAGAAATAGAAGAGGATCACTTGCCAACTCATGCTATGAGGCCAGTGTTACCTTGCCACCAAAATTGGACAGAGACATAAAAAGAAAAGAAAACAGATCAATATTCCTTATGAATAAAGATGTAAAAATCTTCAACAAAATACTAGCAAACCAAATCTAATAACATATAAAAAGAATAATATACAATGACCAACTGGGACTTATCCCAGGATTGCAAAGTTGCTCAATGTATGAAAACCAGTCAAAGGAAACAATAGAGTGAAGAGGCAACCTAGGAAGTGGGGGAAAATATTTGCAAGCCATATCTTTCATGAGGAGATAATATCCAAAATATATAAGGAAGTCTTACAAGTCAATAGCAACAAACAAACAAACAAACAAACAAACAAATAAACTCACTAAAAAATGGGCAAAGGACTTGAAGAGACACTTCTCCGAAGAAGACATACAAAGGGTCAACAAATATATGAAAGGTGCTCAACATCACTAATCATCAAGGAAATGGAAATCAAAACTATGAGAAACTATCTTACACCTGTTAAGATGACTATTATTAAAAAAAAAAAAAAAACCCGAAGAGAAGAAGTATTGGCAAAATTGTGGTGCAGTTGAAACACTTCCACTCTTGTTGATGGGAATGTACAATGGTATGATCCAGAAATCACACTTTTGGATATCTATCTGTCTATCTATCTACATACCACAGAATTGAAATTAGGATCTTAAAGAGTCATATACACTCCAATGTTCATTGCAACATTATTCACAATAGCTACAACTCAAGTGTCTATCAACAGATAAACGGGTAAAGAAAATGTTGTGTGTGTGTGTTAGTGTGTGTGTGTGTATACATATATATATGTATATATATATAAAATGAAATGTTATTAAGCCTTAAAAAATGAAATATATATTTTTTTACTTTACATCCAAATTAGTTAGCATATAGTTCAACAATGATTTCAGGGGTAGATTCCTTAATGCTGCTTACCCATTTAGCCCATCTCCCCTCCCATGACCCCTCCAGTAACCCTCAGTTTATTCTCCATATTTGTGAGTCTCTTATGCTTTGTTCCCTCTCTGTTTTTATATTATTTTTGTTTCCCTTCCCTTATGTTCATCTGTTTTGTCTCTTAAAGTCCTCATATGAGTGAAGTCATATGATATGTCTTTCTCTAATTTCGCTTAGCATAATACCCTCCAGTTCCATCCACATAGTTGAAAATGGCAAGATTTCTTTCTTTTTGATTGCTGAGTAATACTCCATTATATATGTATGTATGTATGTATGTGTGTATATATATATGTGTGTGTGTGTGTGTGTGTACCACATCTTCTTTATCTATTCATCCATCGATAGACATTTGGGCTCTTTCCATACTTTGGCTATTTTTGATAGTGTTGCTATAAACATTGGGGTGCATGTGCCCCTTCAAAACAGCATGCCTGTTTCCCTTGAATAAATACCTAGTAGTGCAATTGCTGGGTCGTAGGGTAGTTCTATTTTTAATTTTTTGAGGAACCTCCATACTGTTTTCCAGAGTGGCTGCGCCAGCTTGCATCCCCACCAACAATGCAAAAGAGATCCTCTTTCTCCACATCCTTCCCAACATCTGTTGTTGCCTGAGTTGTTAATGTTAGCCATTCTGACAGATGCAAGGTGGTTTTGATTTGTATTTCCTTGATGATGAGTGAAGTTGAGCATTTTTTTATGTCGATTGGCCATCTGGATGTCTTCTTTGGAGAAGTGTTTATTCATGTCTTTTGCCCATTTCTTCACTGGATTATTTGTCTTTTGGATGTTGAGTTTCATAAGTTCTTAATAGATTTTGGATACTAATCCTTTTACTGATATGTCATTTGCAAATATCTTCTCCCATTCTGTTGGTTGCCTTTTAGTTTTGCTGATTATTTCCTTTTCTGTGCAGAAGCTTTTTATTTTTATGAGGTCTGAGTAGTTCATTTTTGCTTTTGTTTCCCTTGCCTCCGGAGATGTGTTGAGTAAGAAGTTGTTGCAGGCAAGATCAAAGAGGTTTTTGTCTGCTTTCTCCTTGAGGATTTTGATGTCTTCCTGTCTTACATTGAGGTCTTTCATC
The DNA here is from genome assembly GCF_028749965.1 of Puma concolor. Lineage (NCBI taxonomy): Eukaryota > Metazoa > Chordata > Mammalia > Carnivora > Felidae > Puma > Puma concolor. Next base: position 51,379,776 of record NC_141672.1, read on the forward strand.
CATTTTGAGCTTATTTTTGTGTATGGTGTAAGAGAGTGGTCCAGGTTCATTCTTCTGTATGTCGCTGTCCAGTTTTCCCAGCACCACTTTCTGAAGAGACTGTCTTTATTCCATTGGATATTCTTTCCTGCTTTGTCAAAGATTAGTTGGCCATACGTTTTTGCGTCCATTTCTGGGTTCTATATTCTGTTCCATTGATCTGAGTGTCTGTTCTTGTGCCAAAAAAAAAGAAATATTATCATTTGCAACAAAATGAATGGCCCCAGAAGACATTATGCTAAGTCAAATAAATCAGTCATAAAAGACTGCAAGTACATACGCTTACATGAGGTATTAAAAATATTCAAACTTACAGAGGCAGAAAATAGAATAGTAGTAGTAGTAAGGGGGGAGAGAGAAATTGGAAGTTGTTCACTGGGTATAAAGTTATAGTTACACAACATGAATGAGTTCTAGAGGTATGTTGTACACTATAGTGTCTCTAGTTAACAATACGGTATTGTGCACTTAAAACTTTATTCAGAGGGTAGATCTCATGTTAAGTTTGTTACCACAGACAACAATAGCAACTTCCCAAAAGGTAATCTATGAAAAACCCATAGCCAACATCATAGTCAATGGTGAAAAACTAAAAACTTTCCCTCTAAGATCAAGAACGATTCAAGAATGTCGACTCTCGGGGCGCCTGGGTGGCGCAGTCGGTTAAGCGTCCGACTTCAGCCAGGTCACGATCTCGCGGTCCGAGAGTTCGAGTCCCGCGTCAGGCTCTGGGCTGATGGCTCAGAGCCTGGAGCCTGTTTCCGATTCTGTGTCTCCCTCTCTCTCTGCCCCTCCCCCGTTCATGCTCTGTCTCTCTGTGTCCCAAAAATAAATAAACGTTGAAAAAAAAAATTTTAAGAATGTCGACTCTCATCACTTATTTTCCAATTGTACTGGAGGTTCTAGCCAGGTCAATTAGAAGAGTAGAAGAAATAAAAGATTTTCAGATTGGAAACGAAGAAGTAAAACTATCTCTATTTGCAGATGACATAGATGAGATGATCTCACATACAGAAAATTTCAAGGAATAAACACACACACACACACACACACACATTTAGCTCTAATAATGAGTTCAGCAAGATTGCACGACATAGGAACAATATATGCAAATGAATCGTTCTTCTGTGTATTCACTAGCAAAGAACAACCCAAAAATGAAATTGAGAAAACAATTTCATTTATAATGGCATCAAAACGGAATACAATAATTTGTAATAAATCAAACAAAATCAGTGTAAACCTTATGCACACAAAACCAGAAAACTAAAAGAAATGAAAGAAAACCTAAGTAAATGGCATGGCATCCTATGTTCATTGATTGGAAGAGTATTGTTTTTTTTTATAAATTTTTTTTTTCAACGTTTTTTAATTTATTTTTGGGACAGGGAGAGACAGAGCATGAACGGGGGAGGGGCAGAGAGAGAGGGAGACACAGAATCGGAAACAGGCTCCAGGCTCCGAGCCATCAGCCCAGACCCCGATGCGGGGCTCGAACTCACGGACGGCGAGATCGTGACCTGGCTGAAGTCGGACGCTCAACCGACTGCGCCACCCAGGCGCCCCAGGAAGAGTATTGTTAAGATAGAAATACTCTTCAGATTTACCTATAGATTTAATACAATCCTTGACAAATCCAGCTACCTTTATAGTAGAAACTGATAGGCTGATCTGGAAAGTTCTACAGAAATGTAAGCAGCCCAGAATAGCCAAACTAATCTTGAAAAAGCAGAACAAATTTGAAGGAGTCAGAGCCTGGAAATTAACCCTTACTTTTATGGTGAATTGATTTTTGACAAGTATGTCAAAAGGATTCAATGAGTACAGAATAGTCATTTGTGTATATGATGCTGGAACAACTGGGTATTTACAAGCACCATAATGAGGTTAGACCCCCTAACTGACAGTCATTGCCAAAAATTAACTCAAAATGAATCATCAACCTAAATGTAAGAGATAAAAATATAAAACTCTTAAAAGAAACATGGAGCAAATCTTTGTGACCATGAGTTAGGCAATGATTACTTAGATATGACAAATGATGAAAGAAAACAAATACAAATTGGACTTCATAAAAATTAGAAGCTTCTTAGATACCATCAAGAAAATAAAAAGAAACCCACAGAACTGATAAAATATGTGTATATCATATGTCTTATTAGGGATTTATATCAAGAATATCCAAAGGACTCTTAAAACTACAAAATAAAAATGGCAAAGAGCCCTATTAAAATATGAACAAAGATTTGAATAGACATTTTCCCAAGTGTTGTCTACAAATGGCCAATAGACACATGAAGAGATGTTTAACTTCATTAGTTTTTAGGCATGTGCAGATCAAAACCACAATGTGATGTTACATCCATGAAGATGGCTATAAAAAAAGAAAGGAAGAAAAATAAGTGCTGGTGAGGATGTAGAGAAATTGGAACCTTCATTGCTGGTATGACTGTTAAACTGGTGCACTCACTTTGGAAAATGATTTTGCAGTTTCTCAGGATGTTAAACCTTATGAATCAGCAATTCTACTGCTAGCCATATAGCCAAGAGAAATAAAAACATAACCATACAAAACCCTGCATATGCATAGTCATAGCAGTCTTATTTACAATATCTATAAAGTGGAAGCTACCCAAATGTCCAACTGATGAATGGATAATCGAAATATGCTCTCTTCATACAATGAAATCTTATCCAATGATAGAAGGAATGACACACTGAAACGTCCTATAATGTGGGTGAACTTTGAAAACATGCTAAGTGAAAGAAGTCATCCCATAGGACAATATACTGTATATTCCCAATTGTATGAAATGTCCAGAACAGGTGAATTCATGTGGTTTCTAGAGGCTGAGGTAGGGGGCATGGAAAGTGATGTAAGTGAGTACATTCTTTTTGGAGTGATGAAAATGTTTTAAAATTAGATTGTGATCCTTGCACAACTCTGAATATATTAAAAAATGCTGAATTGCACACTTTACAAGGGTGAGTTTTATTATATGTGAATTATATCTCAATAAAGGTATTAGAAAAAAGGCTACTAGAACTGGGAAGAACTTAAGAAATACCTCTCAGGGACACTTGGGTGGCTCCTCCAATTCTTGATTTTGGCTCAGGTCATGATTTCACAGTTGTGGGATTAAGTCCTCACTGGGCTCTTTGCTGACAAAGACTGCTTGGGATTCTTTCTCTCTCCCTCTCTATCTTCCTTTCCCCGTTCTGTCTCTCTCTCTCTCTCTCTCTCTCTAAATAAATTAACTTAAAAATAATACCTTGCAACGGGGCGCCTGGGTGGCGCAGTCGGTTAAGCGTCCGACTTCAACCAGGTCACGATCTCGCGGTCCGTGAGTTCGAGCCCCGCGTCGGGCTCTGGGCTGACGGCTCGGAGCCTGGAGCCTGTTTCCGATTCTGTGTCTCCCTCTCTCTCTGCCCCTCCCCCGTTCATGCTCTGTCTCTCTCTGTCCCAAAAATAATAAATAAACGTTAAAAAAAAAAAAAAAAAAAAACTTTAAAAAAAAAAAAAAATAATACCTTGCAGGGAAGAAAATTTGCCCTTTAAATGTATAGATACACAGGGTGTCTGGGTGGCTCATTGGTTAAGTATTCAACTTTGGCTCACGTAATGATCTCATGGTTTGTGAGTTCAAGCCCCTCATGGGGCTCCATATTCTCAGTGCAGAGCCTGCTTCAGAGCCTCTGTTTTCCTCTCTCTCTCTGTCCTTACCCTGCTCATGGCCCCCCCCTCAAAAATAAACATTAAAAAAATATAGATGTACAGAAACACAGACATTGAGCCTCTGAGAAAGAACTACCAGACAACATACTCCCTTGGTTTTGGGTTGACTTTCAGTATAGGGAATTGTGAGAGTTACACACAACAAACACTTGCCCCCAGAGAATCTTTGTCAGTACATAAGCTGTGGCCTAAAATAAAGGACTAGACAAAGATGTTGAATCCAGAAATCATGTTTCAGACAGAAAACACTTGACAAATGATTATAGAAAATCATAGAGCCTTACGCCCTTGTAAGAGAGTAATAGAATTTACTCTACCTCTTTCATCTTTCCACAGGAAGATAAAAAAGTGTACTGGGAAAGGTAACTCCCACCGGACTGTTTCATGAATGGCCATGAAAGGACATGTTAAATCTTTCAGAGAATATATCTTCTTGAACATTTGCTTCAGTAGAGGGATAGTTGAAATGATTAATGGAGAAACAATGGACCAGGGTGGGAAGTAAGGTTGTCTAGACCCACAAAAAGAAGCATTGGTCAAATTGCCTTAGTATTGTCACCAGGGACTTGCTAACAAGCTCCATAACAGCCACAATAGCCCACTTTGTAGCCCTGTTTACAGTTGCTGCTTGCCACTAGAAACTAAAGCCGGATGCCAGAAGCTTGCTCGGAGAAAGCCCCTCTGGCCCAAGTTTTCGATAGGTTTGATGCAGTTCTCATGCTGTGCTAACCTCTCCACATGACCTTGGGATCATTATTATCTGATTGTAATAGCAAAAACCACACCAACCAACTCCAGGACAGATTGGACTGTGCCCACTGAAAGGAAGAAAAGAATTGCACTTGGATTCTGAAAAGCCTCCTTTCCCTTCTTGGAAAAACCCTGGAGCAGGCTTGCTTACCAGTGCCCTTGATTACCCTAACCCCATAAAACCCTGACCATGAGACCTAACAGGGAGAAATGTGCCTTTAGAGCATAAGCTCCCCTTGTCCATTCTCTGGTCACTAAATAAATTACTTGCCATCAAATACTGTTTAGTTATTTGACAAATGGTATTGAGTAGAAAAAAACATTACCACTTGGTAACAGTACAGAAATCACAAGCTGGGATGTTACTGTTCCTCCATTGGGGCAATGACAAGGCCCACTATGAGATTGGCTGGTGAAGTCTCTCAACAGAGGTAGAGTCTCAGTTCTGGACATTTGTCATGCGTTAGATAGGAATTTCCCTATACTGTTTAGATCTAGAACCATCAGGTAGAATGTGCTTCCTGAAATAAGGCCTTGAATATAAGAATTGTGTATGATGTTTCAGTACTGGAATCTTCTAAATTTGAAACCCTTTCCTCTGTGTCTAACAGTGTTTTGTCTGTTATTCCATGTACGGTATAGCTGTATACTGAGAGGAAAGAAGATAGAAAAGACAAAGAGCCCGAATGAGTTGACGGTTAGTCTTGTTTAGTTTTGTGTCCTATTTGCCCAAGTAGAACAAAAGGGCTTTTTGGACAGTGATAATTGTGAAGTAGTAATAATGATTAACATTTCTTGAGGTACTTGTACTTTCCATGAATTTTCCCATGAATACTTACAACAGCCCAATGATATAGGTAGATAGCATCATGGTTCCATTTTATAACATAATCTATATCCCTCCATGCCTCCACTCTTGATTTTGGCTCAGTTCATGATCTCATGGTTTGTGGGTTGAGCCCTATGTTGGGCTCGGCACTAACAGCGTGGAGCCTGCTTGGGATTCTCTCTCCCTCTCTCTTTGCCCCTGCCCCCCCACTCACCCTCTCTCTTTCTCTCAAAGTAAATAAATAAAATAAAAAAAAAAACACGTATGATGGAAAAATGCAGAAAAAGTTTGGGCATGACAAAGTGTGGTTTTGGCATGAAGTACGTGATAAGTGATAAGGGGGAAGATGATTGGAAGGATGTGTGTAAAGAAGACTGTAGAAAGCCTTGAATGGAAAGGCAAGAATTTGGACTTAATTTTACCAGCATTGGGAGCCATGGGAAATTTTAGTCAAGGGCAGTGAATTCAGTCCATCAGTAGTAGAGAGTAAACTGTATTTATCTGATTAGATATCTTATTAGGAAAAATGTAAGCTCTCGAACCCCTCTGTGGTAGATTCTGATTGAGTAGATCTTAGGCAAGGCCTGGGAACCTTTATTTACAAACGACAACAACAACAAAAACCCTCATGATTCTCATAATCAGGAGTGTCTGGGCAACATTGAACCCAAGAAAGCCTGTCAGCAGGTAGAGAAGTTGGGAGCCCATTGCTGTAGTTTGGATGAAAAGTAGAATACAGAGTTGGTGGTGCCATATTGATTGTCCTGGAGAAGATAGACTCAGTAGCTACTGCAGAGGTAGAATTCATAGGACTTAGTGCCTGGAAATGAGAAAGAATGAAGAGACAAGGACTAAAAAGATTCTTTGCCTGAATTTCTGGAAGATGCTGGTGCCATTAACCTCATTAGGGAAACAATCTTTAAGCTCAAATTTAGAAGTGCTGATTTTGAGATGCTATTAGATATGCAAGAGGAGACCTCTTCACACAGTTGGAATATGGGTCTGCATCTCTGGAGAGGTTTTGGGAGTAGACATGTAGATTTGGGAGTCATCAGGTAAGAGGTAACCATTGAGGACATGTAATAGATACCAAAGGGATGAGAACCATCCACAAAACCTTGGAGAAACCAGGAGAAGGAGGGGAGCAATCTGGGGTCAGGGGAGATTGTAAAGGAGTGCAGTGTTCAGAAATCAAGAGAGAGGAAGTTTTAAGGGAGAGAATAGTGAACAGTGTTCAATGTTGAAGGCAAACACTTCTGTTTCATGATGTTAGCCTTGTAATTTCACTGACTTAATTCTGAGAGTTGTGATAGACGTGGAAAATTTTAACATGAAAGCAGCTGGATCAGTCTGACAGGTAACTTTACAGAGGCACCAGAATTGTAATTCTCCCTCTTTCTTATAGTCTCTTGAGGATTAAAATTGTATATGTGTCTTTAATTGCCTGATTAATTCAAGGTGGTTTATTTGTGTGATATACTTCATTCTTTCAATTGGCCAGTCATTTTTATATATGTAGTTTCCAATGGTTTCTTGTAATACTTCAAATTTATGTAATTTTGAAAGCTTGTCCTATGAATTGCTGTGCCATTTTATATCTTGCTGTTGTCATAGCAACTGGTTATAGTCACCTCCTTTTCACCTGAATCTCTCAGTCTGGTCACTGAAAATTACATGCAAATGTGAGCTTCCACATCTTATAGGAAGGCTAGGATGAATGGGGGACTTCTGATTTGCTTCTTCTCTGATAAGAGGGTTAAAATTCAGAAGAAGATGTGAGACCAGCTTCTGTTTTGCAGAAGGTTAGAGAAAAGAGAAACGTTGACTGGAAGTGACAAACAGGGGCAGTAGAAAGGAAGGAGGAGATAGGCCTGGGGCCTGAGGAGGAAAGTAAGAGGGTGACAGGGGACCATCCCAGACTGAGGAGTGACCTGGGGCTTTAATGTGGCAGGATTACCCACTCAGAGCCCTGAAAGTGTCCATCACTTACTCTGCCTCAGCTTGTGAAAACAACCAGCACACACTTGGAGCTGAAGGAGTCCTCTTTCTGGCCTGGAGGTAGGAAACCATGATGGGCTGGGAGAGGCTCTGCCCTTACCACCACCCCCCTGTCAGGGCTGCAGAAGGGAGCCGAGGGTGTCTGCCCCAGGTGCAACTTGGAATACATTTTCCTATCGTACTATTTCTGAAAGCTGGTGGTACAATGACAATATTGTATTCGGCTACATTCGGAGTTGAATAGGCTTTTGGAGACCAGTCCGACAGGTATAGTACAAAGATTTCAGGCATGGCCTTTGGAACCTGGTGGCTCTGAGTTTAAATTCCTGTAGGACCGCTTACTTTTTGTGTGACCTAGGCAAATTACTTAACCTTTCAATGCTGCCGTTTTCTTACGTTAAAATGGGCATAATTATATGTTCCTTTTAGTGTTTTAGTGATTTGCTGAGATTATATATATAAAACACTGAGCATAGTGTTTAGCATATAGTAAATGGTTGATATGGTAGTTAACGTGGTAAAATGTATTCTAAATTCCAACAGACGGCTGACAAGGACTTCTGTTGTAAGCAGCATCCACGTGCAGTGGCGAAGGGCCAGTTTGAGACATGTATATGTGTTGGAATGTCTTACACTGTGACAACAATTTAAATGGGCATTTTTTATTATTCAACATGTATTTAGTAGTGACAAGGAAAACCTGACTTTCTTTTAGCAGAAGCTGACTTCCTCTTAGCAAAAATTTCATACCTTGTTCTTTCTGTTCAAAATAAGAGGATTATTTGTACTGAACATTGCACAACATTTAAGTTTATTTAAAATGGTCTCATTTCTTGGTGTTCCAACATTTATAAGTGGATAGCATTATCCATATTCACCAAGGACGGAGGTGACTTACATGGGCTTTGTTTCAAAATCTTCCTAAAAGTATGTGCAGCCTGTCAAAATGATTTTTCATTACACATCTCTCTGGGATATGTGGACAAAAGGGTGTGCCCTTTATTTTGTCTCTAAGTCATCTGGTCCTTCATAGTTAAAAAATTAACTGCTAACTCTATCTGATTTTCAGTTCTGTCTTCATGATGTACATAGTTCGTTTAGGTAAAGCTTAATTTCTAGAGGTGAAAATGGTCAATATCTCAGATTTTCAGTCCCTTTTCCCTTCCTTGTCTCCTTTTGAGATTGTTTCTGGATATTTGCAGAGAGGAAAGGGAGGTATGATTCCGTGTGGTGGGGGTGTCTATGGCCTTCATGGCCTCTGGGGCGATGACCACCATCATCACCCTGCTTGCTGTCTGATCCGCATGACTCACAGTTTGCTTTTCCCTCTCTGCTGGGTGGAGGGAGTTCCATCCTAGTTTTCCTGGTATGAAGAACAGGTCCTAGGGTGACCCCCGATACACTTGATGTTAGTCAAAAGGCCGAGAAGTGATAAGGGTGACCCCCGATAATTCCAGTGTTCACATCTTTATGTGCTCTCCTTTTGTGGGGCTGAGACCTGTAAATTACTTCAAGTCAACAGAACGTAGCAAAGGTGATGGGCTGTCACATCTGTGACCAAGTTACATTATATGGCAAAGATGAATGGATTTTATGGATATAATCAAATCAGTTGATTTTGAGTAAATCAGAAGAAAGACTATCCTGGGTGAGCCTGATTTAATCAGGTGAAGGTATGTAAAAGGACTGGCCCTCCCAAGGTCAAGGATCCATGCAGTAGAAACTCTCTTTGCAGATTTGATGAGGTAAGCAGTTATGTTAAGAATGCCTAGGTGGCAAGGAACTGTGGGTGGTCTCTAGACATGAAGGGGCCTTAACCCAACAGCCAGTACAAAATTATTCGGTGGCTACCATGATGTGTTCTGCCAACAATTTAAGTGAGGTCGGAAGCTGATTCTTTGAGCCTTCAAATGAGAAAGTAGCCTGCCAACATCTTGACTGTCACTTTGTGAAACCCTAAGCAGGGGACCCCGTTCAGCTATGCCCTACCACAGAAGCTGTGAGATAAAAAAAACGTGTGTTGCTTTCATCTGTTGAATTTGTGGTAATTTGTTACATAGCAGTGGGGAACTAATACACCTGGAAGGATCTACCCTGTCATCAGTAGTTTCATGCCTCTGAAGTTAGCTGTCTTTTTCCCTGAGACCTAACCTTCTGTGCTGCAGCCCTTGCTTGCTTTAGGACCACTTTACCCTCCGCACGATGCCACAAGAGAAGTGGGTAGAGTTGCTCAGAAATGCTAAACATCCGCAACTGTCTGTATCTGACCAAACCACACTGGCACATTGAGGTGGCAGCTCCCCACGTTGGTTTCAGAGCCACACAGGGACGATCTTCTTCAGGAGTCCTAAACAGAAAGCTGGGTACATTTTTTCTTCTGCCTTCAGTGTTACTCTTATTCGTCTAATGCATAGAAATCAGGGCACACACTTCTGGTTCTCTTTCTCTCTCTTTTCTTCTTCCATGATCTCCTTGGGGAGGTGATGGTAAAACTCCCCTCCTGCCCTCCAGGGTTACATTCTCTTCCTTTGATAGAGGAGTGAGCTACATGCCTTCATTATTAAACAAAGTTTTATTTTCTACCCGATGGGAAAATTCCGTGAGTTTTCCAGCTCTAGGCTAAATTGGAAACTCCAGGTTTGCTGGCTGATATATTAAAGGCAGAGATAAAAGAATTTATGAACTCTCTCATTCATTCATTCATTCATTCACTAAATATTTATTGGATGTCTAAAATGTACCAGACTCTGGTCATAAGAGATGCAGCAGTGGACAAAACAGAAAATACTTTATGGGATCAGAATGAAATCCTGATGTTCAAGGTTATTTCTTGCAGCATAATCTTATTATGCATATTAGAAGCTAGGTATTACTTTGTTCTTTCTCTTTGCATTCTTTCAGTGAAAACAATCCTTCTCTGTCCCCAGTCACATGCCCATTAAAGTGATGGTCACATACTCAAAAAGGCAGAAGAAAAACCATATTAATAATTTTTAAAATATTACCATAATTGAAAATGTTTAAAAATGAATATATATTTTTTTCTGGATTCAGTGTTAGAGTTTTTTTTTCTGTAATTCGTTTTTTTTTTTTTTTTTTTTTTTTTTTTTTACCTTTCAGGTATTCTGGTAATTTTTCAAACAAGGCAATGTATTGGGAGACATTAAAAAAAAAAATTTTTTTTTGAAATTTATTGTCAAATTGGTTTCCATACAACACCCAGTGCTCATCCCAAAAGGTGCCCTCCTCAATACCCATCACCCACCCTCCCCTCCCTCCCACCCCCAATCAACCCTCAGTTTGTTCTCAGTTTTTAAGAGTCACTTATGCTTTGGCTCTCTTGGGAGACATATTAAAATGTTTAGAATTTGGATAATAAAATGAGTAATGTGTTTCCAGGAAACTTCACTATGCCATTGAATGTTTGCTCCAAGTTTCAGCTGATTGAGAGCATTGACTCTTAGCAACTATCAGCTGACAGTTGCTGGTGTAGCTTGTGGTTGTACTGGGAATCTTGTACACGTATGCTACAAAAATACCCAATAGGCATCAGTTGGTACTGTTTACAAGTGTTTTTTTTAAACATTAATTTTATTTAAAAAATTTCACTTAAGATCATTATTTTGGCAGGAGTAAGGCCAATTTCCACTTCACTATTAACATAAGAAGTTATATGAGAAATAGAGATTATTGGTACAATATTTTTAATTCACTCCAGTGATGTTTTATTGTCTACTATGGACAGCATTTTTGTCTCCCCAGATTCATATGTTGAAATCCTTCTCTGTCCCCAGTCACATGCCCATGAAAGTGTAGGTCACATACTCAAAAAGGCAGAAGAAACACCATATTCCCAGCTCCCCAGTTTCATATGTTGAAACCCTAATTGCTAATGTGATGGTATTTAGAGATAGGGCTTTTGGGATGTAGTTCGGTTATGAGGGTCGAGCTCCCCTTCATGGGATTACTGTCCTCATAAGAAGAGACATTATGGAGCTTGCTTTCTGAAGCGCTCTCTCTACCATAGAAGGACCAGTAGGGAGGCAGCCAGCTGGCTGCAAGTCTGGAAGAGAGCTTTCATCAGAACCTGACCATGTTGGCACCTGATCTCAGATTTCCCATTCTCTAGAACTAGGAGAAATAAAATTTTTGTCATTTAAGCTCCCAATCTGTGGTAACTTATTGTAGCAGCCTGAGCTGACTAGGGCATACTCCTCAAACACTGGTGCTTGACTGAGCCATCCTTGAATTTTCCTTTATGTGGAGTGTGTGGTTAGATGTCATCATAAAAGCATGTGAGAGAGCTCTGGGTAGAGGTGTTTGGGATCCCGTATGGTGATTTCATTACTCTGTTTCCTCTAGTCAGGGGTTAAACTAGGACATGGGGTCCATATGTATTTATAGTTTTATTCCTAGTGCTACTGGATACTGTGTTATTTTAAGCAAAATAATAGCCCTTATAATCAGTCTAGTATAATAAGTTATAAGATTAGGATATACTTAATGAAAGAGAGAGATTCCAAAAGTAAAAATTGATGAAGATTCTAGGAAATGAACCTCCTTTCTTTACACCACAAGTTATATTATTTTTCTTGTAAAGACATTAGTATGGCAGAATCAGGCCAGAGTAGTAATAAATAAATAAAAGAAGAAAGAAGCAAAGCACAACCTAGTGCCACTCAGAAGATTTGGAACCCTCTAATTCAATTATATTGTCCGCTCTCGGTGGAAAGTTCCAATTTTCATGTTCCTCACTGGCACAGCCACTGTGAACAGAAGGTAACCAAGAAGGCTTATGTGATATGCCAATGTGTATTTCCATCTGGAGTAATATGGCAGATAAAAAAGAGACCTAGTTGGTTTTCTAAATATATTATATCAATATCCCACCACGTGGGTGCTGTTAAATAGAAATAAACATCTAGGGCACAGATGGAATGGGGGGAAAATAACTGAATAAATAAAACAAACGAGAGGGTTTGGTCTTTTAGGTCTTTATTTTATTTTTAATTAATTTTTCACTTTTAACCCAATAGTTAAAATCTATAGTCACAACTAACTAGTCTCCTCCCAATCTGAATCTTTTCTAAGCTCATAGTTTATGAAATCCAAGAATTGTTAGAAGTCTAAATGGTGGTACATGCTGGAAATAGGTAATAACACCACACCTCAAAGTTATGTGATATAAAGTTCCTTTGTGTTATTTGGTGTCTAGGGGAGGTTTGTCTCTGGTTTTTATTGTACGTTGTTCAGAGAGGTGTTGGGATACTGACTGGGTAGGGGAAACTTCGAAGATCTGGTGATGAGGAGGTGGATCCTGGGCCAAGATAGATAAACTGGTAGTGAGACTATAAGAGCCAAGGTGGCAACCAACAGAAAGAACAGTTTCCCTATTCCTGATAGAGGAGAGGGTTTGGTTATTGATGTACCTCAGGTGGAGAGCAGACACTTGTTCCAGTACAGCCTGTGGTTTTCCAGAAGGGGAGGCATTCCAGGCCAAGTTTTCATGGAGGAGAGCCAGCAACAAAAGAAAGAAGAAATGGCTGTTTGAGGAGAAGCTAAGAGAGAATTTCTGGCTGTTTTTTAAGACTTGGAATATACAGCAGAGGCCTGGCAAAGCCGGGAGAAAGAACACAGAAGCAAGTCTTGCATAAATGTTAGGGGAAAAAAAAGCATTTGGTCAAGGACAAAGATAATGGTTTTTGCAGATTGAGGTCACTCGAATTCTCAAGACTGAGAAACGGTGTATGCTCTAAACGTATGATATGTTGGTATAGAGCATTTTCACTATTTAAGTACTCATAACTTTCTAATTCCTTAGCCTATTTTATTGTATCTTTTAAACGTGGCATTTATTACCACCATATTATTATGCATATCTGCTTACTGTTGGTCTCCTTCTACTAGGTTCTTAAGGGAAGGGATGTTTTTGGCTTCATTTATTTATGTATGTAGAATGATCCACACATAAAGTGGAAACTGAAATAAATGCATTTATGTATAATTGTGGTTAATGCTGGTCCTGGAAGTCCAATATTTGGAAGGGTCTGGGAAGGACTGGGGGAGGGGCAGAAAAAATGTGAGTGTTAGGAGTGTGGTTTAAAAAGATGCCCACAGGGGCGCCTGGGTGGCGCAGTCGGTTAAGCGTCCGACTTCAGCCAGATCACGATCTCGCGGTCCATGAGTTTGAGCCCCGCGTCGGGCTCTGGGCTGATGGCTCAGAGCCTGGAGCCTGTTTCCGATTCTGTGTCTCCCTCTCTCTCTGCCCCTCCCCCGTTCATGCTCTGTCTCTCTCTGTCCCAAAAAAAATAAATAAACGTTGAAAAAAAAAATTTAAGAAGATGCCCACAAACTATCTGATATTCCTCTCTTTGGAATGTGGACCCTAATTCTCCTCCCTTGACTGTGGGCTGTGCTTAGTGACTCTTAATAAATTAACTATGGCAGAACTGATGAGTGTAACTTCTGAGGCTATGCCATAAAAGCCATAGTGGCTTTTTTCTTGTTCTCTCTCTAGTTCACTTACTCCCTGTTTGCTCATCCTGGTGAATGCCACCTGCCATGTCCTGAATATAGTCAAGCAGCCCTGTGGAGGGGCTGCAGCCAGTGTGAACTCAGGATCTGTCAGCAACCCCGCGAGTGAGCTTAGAAGCAGGACTTCCAGCTCCACCCAAGCCTTCCTCGGACAGCAGCCCCTGCGAGTATCTTTTGAAGCTTTGTGAAAGACCCTGAGTCAGAACCACCCAGCTGAGGGGCTTCTGAATTCCTGACCCACAAAACGGAGATAATAAATGTTTGTTGCTTTAAGCCAGCACATGTGGGGATAATTCATTATGCAGCAAGAGGAGGAATCTGCCATTCAGAAAGAGTTCATAAAACTGTTACCTGGGAGATTAAAAAAATACTGCATGAGTGGAAATGTATACATCTATTCCTGCATATTTTTAATTCTGTTTCCCTTTGGTCTCTCTCTCTCTCTCTTTCTTTCTTTATTTTTTTGAGAAGGCCATATTTTCACATTTTGACAACATCTTGCAATGCTTAATATTCTGCATGTTATCAATGGTTAATAAATGATGACAGGTTTTACATTTTTATGATAAAGTTCTCAAATAGGATAGAGGGCAGTTTCTACATCAAGATGTCCTTCCCTTTTTCTGCTCAGTTCCATTTGTATAGATCCAGATTTGTCATACCTGGGGAATGAAGAAACATGGCTCTGTGTGTGTGTGTGACAGAAAACAACCTCTAACAACCATGTTGTAGTGTCTTTTCAAACTCACAGAAGAGCTTGGAAACATGTACAAAAGCAGTTTTATTGCTTCGTGATCAATTAATATTTTTTCTTAAAAATTTGGTGAAAACACGGTCCTTCCATAAGGGAGATTTAATTAACTTCTGGCCAGAAGTGTTTGGTGCAGAAATATGTTTTCTTTTAACTAACAAATAAGCCATTTCTAAATTTGAGTGAGGAATATTAAGTGATATTAAATCCAGATTTCTCTTGGATTTTTAAAGGAAAAGTGTATAATTTCTTTTTGAGGGCTTGTTGTGCTGTGATCTCTTTCTTAGCATTCAGAAATGGAAAACACTGATGAATTCAGTGTTTAAACCTGGGCAGTGATGTTGGCTTTGAGGTCAGAGTAGGGTCCATTCATATGTTGTGTGACTTTGGGCAACGATTTAGCCTTACTGATGCTTGGCGTTTCCAGTTGTGCAAATCTCTCATTCATCCATTCTAACATTCCAGTGGATGAAGATTATAGTGATGATACATGTACTGTATTTGAAACCACACAGGGATGGGCTGTTAGCTTGATACTTAAAATGATCTCCAAGTTGGAAACATGATTCCATTTCTAACCCCTGCTCCCTGCTGTGAAGTAATCTGTAGGAGGAAAAAGAGCATGGCTTCATTATAGGCTAATAATTCAATAATACAAACATAGTATGGAGAAGGACTAAGTGGGCCAGCTGTGTCTTTGGGTTAGCGTTATCTGAATGTGTCAGCAGTGGTGTGGCATAAAAGGGCACGGCGGTGTTCCTTCCAGCACTCTGCATGTATCAGGCACGTTGTAGGGTGTGAAGCTGATCTACGTTTAGTCGTATTATTTTGAAGCTGTGGATAAATGTGAATGATCCAGAAAAGGTGTGTGTGTGTGTGTGTGTGTGTGTGTGTGTGTGTGTGTGTACCAGGATGGTGTGGCCTAGCAGAGGTTAGATGGGTGACAATTATATCCAGACAAGCCTGGAAAATCTAGATTTTCCAGACAGAATGCTTGAGGTGTCTGTCCTTATTACTGTCCTTATTACTGAGGAGATGATGCCTTCCCTGCCATCTGCAGGCCCATCCCTCTGACCAGATGGTAGTGTGATGTGGACTCAGGAATGATGAACCTGTCTTGGTCTGCAGTGGCTCTGGACCAGAGCAATGTGAAAATATAAAAAATAACACTAACTAACAATTACTTGTTACTTACTCTGTATCAGGCAGTGTTATTGGTTTTTTTTTTATATTGGTCATGTAGCTTGACACCCTGTACCTCTCTCCCCTCTGCTTTGTGGTCATGTTCAGAGGGACGTGGTGTCTGTAGCTACCATGGGAATGATGGTAATTACCTTGTGGTAATTGTGGTAATCACCGACCACAATTACCTCACTTTCTACTAATTGTTAGCATTCTAGAAACCCTCTTTGCTTTGAATTTTCATCACTAGTCACTGGAATATTTCTATCATTTGTTTTTTTCTTCTGCTTCCTCCCCGCCCACCCTACAATAACTCCCTGCCGATGAAGAAAGTCATTTAACTCTGATGACTCTATCTCATACATGAGCAGTCATTGATTCAACGTGCTTTGTTCTAGGCAGTGGAGAGAGAGAGTAGAGAGTTGGCAGACAAAAATTCCTGCCCTAGTTTACATTCTGGTGGTGGTGGGGGATAGATAATAAGACAATAAAGTAAAATATAGCACAACAGAGAGGCACCCGGGTGGCTCAGTCAGTTGAGCATCTGACTTTAGCTCAAGTCATGATCTCGTGGTTCATGAATTCTAGCCCCGTACAAACTCAGTGCTGACAGCTTGGAGCCTGGAGCTTGTTTCAAATTATGTACCTCCCCCTCTTTCTCCTTCTTCTCTGCTCATGCTCTCTCTCTCTCTCTCTCTCAAAAATAAATAAACATTAAAAAAATAAAAAATATATAGCACACCAGAGAGTATCAGTACTAAGGAGAAGAGTAAAGCAGGGAGCAAGAATAACAGGTAGAGAAGGACCTGGAGCCTTAGCTAGACCGTCCAGGGAAGACCTTAATGATTCCTCTGAATAAATTTTAGGGGAGATGAAGATCAGATTATCACTGTGACTACATTTGGGCCCCATTAGCAGCTATTATTTTATTCATCTCATTTTGATTCTGTCTCATACTACAGAACTTTTCCAAATCCCTCTTTAAGCTCCTGCCAAGTCTTTTATGAGTTCAAGATGGCTCCTTCTTTACCTGTTAGGTCTGAGAGCACAGAATTTATTCTGCTGATATTTATTGAAAGCCAGTCAAACAGAATGATCAAATGATCCTGGTCTCCTGGAGCTTACATTTTAGTGGCCTTATATTCTAGCATCATTATCTCCTCCCCACTCCTTTCTTCTTGAAAATGTCTCCATCTTTATCTATTCTGCCCCCAACCCTGCTCTGATTTATTGAGGTATAATTGATAAATACAGTTGTCAGGTGTTAAAAGCGTACAATGTGGTGATATAATATACATATTCATTGGTAAAGTGTTACCCCATCAAGTTAATTAACACATCCATCACCTAACATTTTTATCTCTTCTTTTACCTACTACTACTTAAAAGAACAAAATCACCTTTTTCTATCCATCTGTGCTATTGATCTGAACTTCTTCTGGCTTCCTCTGAAATTTAGTCTCAATAGTTGCCATTTTGTTTGTCAAATCTTGTTTCCTGCCTCACTAGCTACTCACTTTCCTACTATTTACAAATGTGTTGAGGACTCCCTCACTCCTAAAACACCTTGATTTTCCTTCCAATTATAAGTACTTACTGCTCACTTTCCTTTCATTGACAAGCATCTTGAAAGTTTTAACTGCATTGTTTCTCTTTACCACAATGTTACCATAATTTGAAATGGAAAATCAAAACACATGGGTTATAACAAGAGAGAATAAATTGAAATTGGTAATGTTCCAGAAAATCTAGGGTTTGGAGTTGCCACATGATTCACATCTATGAATTAAGCCCACCCACAATTGTACTGAAAATGATTCCTTAATAGTCCTTGTAGGCCTTCTAGCATCAAATCCAAAATAATTTTCTTGTCTCACTGCCCTTGAACTCTTTGCAGAAATTTACCATTGTTGATATTCTGTTTCTAAACTTTTTCGCTCAGTCTATGGCAGAGAACTCTCTTAATTATCCCTCTTTTCCTCTTTCTTGTGGCTTCTTCATCTTTCACTGGCTTCTTCTACTCTTATTCCACAAGAATGCACATTCTTTAGTGTTCTATTCATGGACCCTTTCTCTCTACTTTTGTGGTTGATGAAAAAAAAATCTACTTTCTAACTACTTGTTTGACACTCATATTTGCATCCACAGTTTCCAAATTTATATCCAAAGCCCCAACTCTTCTCTAGACTCAGCACAGTATTTCTAACTGAACGTTTGTACAATTTAAGTATCTTCAACCTAACGCCTCTGAGGTTAAAGCACTCCCTCAGTTGTATTCTCCATCAAATCAGCTCATCTTAGTTTCTGTTAATGATGCCTCCCTTTTTTCAGTCATCCAGGCTTGAATCCTCCATGGAATTTTTGATCTATTCTTTGTCTTTCTCTCTACAACCTACCCATTGCCCTGATCATCTTACCGCCCCTTCCTGGTGATCTTTCAGTATCTTGTTGGTTTTCTTCACAGTTTGTAAATATCTTATTTGTTTGCTTTTATGCTTATGTATTTCCTTGCTGGAGTGTGAATTTTGTGATTAGGGACAGTATCTACCTCACTCAACATTGTATCTCTAACTCCTTGTACAATGCCTGACATTTAGTAGTTCTTACTGAATATCTTTTGAATGAATGAATGAATGAAATCTTGTTGATTATTTCCCTAGGATGTTTCCAGTTCTGCCATTCCTCTGATTTGCCAGCCCTACAACTTCAGTTCAGCTCTTGTTACTACTGATGGCTGCAATTTTTGCAACAGCATCCTAAGTGGTCTCTGTTCTTTTTCCATTTCCTGAGCTATCGCTGCTATGGATAACTACTAGAATTCCTTTCCTATTTTTTTTTTAAATGAAAGCTTTTCAAAAGACAATCCTGTGGGGAGACACATTAGTCCATCCCCTTAGCTGATCAGTAAAAGTTTTCCCTATGTAGTCCCAAATTACTTTTATATCACTGTCCAATTAGTCCCCACTCATACCTCTGTAGATCAAGAGCTTCAGGCATAGGACCTGTTACAAAACTTGTAGCTCCCCTTGATAAACACTGGGAAAGGGCCTTTGACAAATATAGTCCCAAGGCTAACTGTTACCAACCCTGTAGTTACGAGGAATTAGTAATGTAAGTTAGAACTTCACCTTAATATTCAGACCCTTCTCCAGAATCTATCTTAACAAGAATGGGAAAGGGAAGTATTGGAGGAGTACATTGTGGATATGAAGGGAGGGGTTAGAAACCAAACTGCTGAACTGCTAGAGAAGGACGTGAACATGTACTTAACTCCATAAGCAACAGGTGAAAGGGAGAATCTGTGCATTTGGGGATGTTGGTTGCAACAAGTAGACTCTGGGATAAACTTGTACACTTAGCTGATTCTTTTCCTTTATAAAATTATAGTTGTAAATTCCCATTTAATTTTGTTTATAGTAAAGTCACCTGAATCTGGTTGGAATTCATGACTTGGCATATTGCTGATCAGAGAGGGTCCCAGTGGACAAAGAATAAACATTTGCTGAATGAATAAATAAATTGCCTGTCTAGGCACAATGTTTTACATAACAAGTGAAGAAAGATAATGTAACTGGTGAGTAATTAACTTGTAATTTTAGGAGGGGTAGATGAAAAACTTCCAAGTAATGTGGAGACTTTGTAACTGATATTTAGAGACTATTTATTGAATGAAGTAAATGCAGGCAAGGACTGGTTGGTAGTAAGACTCTGAAAACATATAGTACTGGTTGGAATTATGATCTGCTATTTACTTTCTCCACGGTCTTAGATTTTTGTTCCTCTGCTTTCTCATCTGCAACATGGGGAATATCTGTCCTGCAGGATTATTGTAACCTTGAGAAGATAAAAGTAAAGCACTCAATTTAGTGCCTAGTACTGTTCATGTCACCATATATCTGGTCAAAAAATGGTAATTATCATCACTAGTATTTAGTGGATTCTAGAGAACATTCCCCTGGAAGTATTCAAGAATATAAGTAATTTATGATATGAGTAGTTTAGATTTCCTCACTTCCCTAGACACAATCCTGTTAATCTAGGTAATCTTTTATGGTCCCTCAAAATTATGAAATAGCATTTACATGAAATACACAAACCAGTTACAAATAACATGGCATAATTATTGTTTTGGTGACTTTTGTCTTAAATTTGGACACATGGAATTAAATTGTGAGTAAAAATGTTGCTTGCTCATTGCACATAACTGAGTGAAACAGCATTGTCAGGATGCAAAAGGTCAGGTTGCTATTTCTGTTGTCACAGAAAAGCAGTGGGATGTGGGATAAGATAAAGTGGGATAAAGTGGCTGTCCTGATGACATCCTATGGGATGACTTCCAATGGCTGTGGTTCATTTGTCAAAAGTTCTGATATTAATGACTGATTTTCTTTATTTCTCTCTCTATCCTAATAGATTGTTGTAAGTACTCGCTTTGCCTTCATTCCAAAGAGTAATTGCTGAGTAAAGCTAAGTAATCTTGTGATACACAATTTGAGCTGTTTTGGAGACATGTTGAAATATCTTTATTGAATGTTTATTTCTACAGCGTCTAATGTGCTTTAATGGTTAATAAATCACATTCGCCTTAAAGTATGAACAAAGCCAAAATTCCCTCTACAAAGGCTCAAAATTTGCTTTACTTGTCTATATCAACCACTTTTCACTAAAAATTTAATGGTATTTCATTGACTTCCCAGTGAAGGTACTCTCTATAGATCATGCCTACACCAACAATATAATTTTATGTGTCTTACAGCTGAAATATATCAAGACTAATAGTTTTTTCTTTTACAGAAACATATTTGAAATCACAGAGCATTTTAAAATTCATGTACTATGAGGAATATTTAATATTATGCAAGGAAACATGTATTTCCATAGCATTCAGGATGTATGGAAGGGTATCTACCTTATTTGTTTCTTAAATATATATTTCTCTTCCGGTACGTATCTGTTCCTTTTGTACAATTGTTTGAGTTTGGAAAACATATTCTGATTTATGATTATTATTTTGGTCAAGAAATTATGATTTAAAAAATATGAATTCATAAGCTAAGTACATTTTTTTTTAACCAAAGAATTCACCATAAATTATATGATGTGATTTGGGGAGTCATAAGTTCTTGATTCTGGTCCTGTTTCTATTATATATTAGTTGCCTTAATTAAAGAAAATTACCTAATTTATTTGTGTTTCAGTTTTCTAATCCATTCTATTGGGATAATGATAAATTTGGTTATTTACCTTATAAAGCTAGTATGAAGATCATATTGGAAATAACTTGGAAATGCTTTGTACAATTTAGGTATAGCTAAACTAATGGCATCATTATTGTCTTTAATTAAATGTCTCCCCAGCTACCTGAGATATAATTGACATTTAAGATTGTGTAAATTTAAGGTGTACAATGTGATGATGTATGCATATAGTTGTAAAATGATTACCACAATAAGGCTAGTTAACAAATCATCACCTCAGGTAACTGCCTTTTTTTTTTTTCATGATGAGAACATTTACAATCTACTCTCTTAGCAACTTTCAAGTACACAGTATAGTATCATTTACTACAGTCGTAATGCTGCACATTAGGTCCCCAAACTTATTTTTCTTCTAACTGGAAATTTGTGCCTTTTCTTTAAAAAAATTTTTTTTAAGGGGTGGGGGATGGAACAAAGGAAGAGGAAGAGAGAACCTCAAGCAGTTTCTATGCCCAGAGCAGAGCCCGACGTGGGGCTTGACCCATGAGATCATGACCTGAGCCAAAATCAAGAGTTGCATGTTTAACCAACTGAGCCACCCAGGCACCCCAAAGTTTGTACACTTTGACTACCATTTCCCTACTCCCCCCCACAGATCTGCCCCTGTCAACCACTCTCTGTTAATATGAGCTTGGCTTTTTTAGATTCCACATATAAATGATCATACAGTTTTTTTGTCTGGCTTATTTCACTTAGCATAATGCCCTGAATAATATTCATATATTGTATATGAATATTATATATATATCTATTTCTCTATCTACATATATATCTCATTTATATGTCTCATTCATACATCTCACATATATCTATAACTATCGTAAATTTTCTTCGTTCATTCATCTGTTGATAGTTACTTACAAGTTTTCACATCTTGACTATCGTGAGTAATGCAACAGTGAGCAAGAGTGCAGATATCTCTTTGAGATAATGATTTCATTTCCTTTTTCCATTTTCCAAAAATGGGATTGCTGGATCATATGGTAGTTCTAGTTTTAATTTTTTCAGAGAAACTTCCATGCTTTCCCACAACAGTGAAAAAGTGTTCCCTTATCTCCACATCCTCACGAGCATTTGTTATCTCTTGTTTTTGCTTTGTTTAAGTTTTTTTTTTTTTTGATTCTAGCCATTCTGATAGGTGTAAGGTAACACCTCATTGTGGTTTTGATTTGCATTTCCCTGATAATTAGTGATGTTGAGTACCTTTTCCTGTACCTGTTAGCCATCTGTATGTCTTCTTTGGAAAAATGTCTATTCAGTTTCTCTGCCCATTTTTAAATTGAATTATTATTATTTTTATTATCATTATTGTTTTTGCTATTGAGTTGTATGAGTTCCTTAAATATTTTAGAAATTAATACTTTATCTGATAGTTTGTAAATATTTTCTCCTCTTCTGTAGGTTGACTTTTCATTTTGTTGATGGTTGCCTTTGTTGTGCAGAAGCTTTTCAGTTTGATGTCATCCCGCTAGTTTAGTTTTGCTTTTGTTGCTTGTGCTTTTTGTGTAATATCCCCCAAAAAATCATTGCCAAAATTAATGCTAATGAGATATTCCCCCGTGTTTTATGCTAGGGGTGTTATGTTTTCAGGTCTTATGTTTAAGTCTTTAATCCATTTGGAGTTAATTTTAATTAAAAGGGGTTCAGTTTCATTCTTTTGCATGTGATTATCCAGTTTTTCCAACACCATTTATTGAAGAAATTATCCTTTCTCCATTGAGTATTCTTGGTGCCCTTGTCAAATGTTAGTTGACTGTCTATGCCTGGATTAATGTCTGAGCTCATTATTCTGTTCCATTTGTCTATATATCTATTTTTATGCTAGTATCATACTGTTCTAATTACTGTAGCTTTGAGTACAGTGTGAAATGAGGAAGTATGATGCTTCCAGCTTTGTTTTTACTCAGTATAGTTTTAGGTAATCAGAGTCTTTTGTGGTTCCATATGAATTTTAGGATTGTTTTTTTATTTCTGTGAAAAATGTCATTGGAATTTTGATAGAGCTTGAATTCAATCTGGAGAAGGCCTTGTGCAGTATGGACATTTGAACTAATTTATTTCTTCTAATCCCTGAGTGCAGACCTTTTTCTGTTGACTTGTATCTATTTCAATTTCTTTCATCAATGTCTTAACAGTTTCCAGTGTAGAGATACTTTACTTCCTTTGTTAAGTGTATTCCTAAGTATTTTATTGTCTTTGATGTTATTGTAAATGGAATTATTTTCTTTATTTTTTAAAGATACTTCATTGTTATTGTACAGAAATGCATCTGAGGGGCACATGGGTGGCTCTACTCTAGATTTTGGCCCAGGTCATGATCAGGTTCTTGGGTTCAAGCCCCATGTCGGAATCCGTCCTGACAGGAGTCTAATTAAGATTCTCTCTCTCCTGCTCTCTCTCTGCCCCTCACTTGTTCATGCTCTCTCTCCTTCTCTAAAAAATAAATAAACTTAAAGAAAGAAGTGCATCTGATTTTTGTATTTTGATTTTATATCCTGAAACTGTACTGAATTAATTAGTTTTCACAGTTTTTTTTTTTCTCAAAATCTTTAGGGTTTTCTATATATAAGATCTGCAAATAGAGACAATTTTACTTCTTCCTTTGCAGTTTGGGCAACTTTTATTTCTTTTCCTTGACTAATTTCTTCAGCTAGGATTCCAGTACTATGCTGAATAGGAGTAGTAAAAGTGAGTATCTTTGCCTTGTTCCTGATCCTAAAGGAAAAACTTTCAACCTTTCACAATTGAGTATGTTAGCTGTAGGCTTGTTATAATGGATTTTATTATGTTGAAGTATGTTCCTTCAGTGCCCAATTTGTTTAGATTTTTATTATGAAAGTATATTGAATTTATCAAATGTATTTTCTGCATCTATTGAGATGATTATCTGATTTTCATATTTCATTCTGTTAATGGGATATAATACATTTATTCATTTATGTATGTTGAACTTGTCTTGCATCTCTGGGATAAATTCCATTTGACCGTGGCATATAAACTTTTCAAGGTGCTATTCAGTTTGCTAGTGTTTTGCCGAGGATTTTTGCATCTATATTCATCAGGGATATTGTCCTGTAGTTTTCTTTTCTTGTTGTGTCCTCAATCTGGCTTTAAAGGGTAATGTTGGCTTTATAAAACAAGTTTGGATGTTCTCTCCCTTTCTATTTTTTTTGGAGTTCGAGAAGGATTGGTGTTAATTTTTCCTCAAATGGTTGATAGAATTCCCCGTTGGAAGCATTTGTTGGGGAGTTTTTGGTTACTAAATCAGTTCTCTTATTTTTTAATGATCTCTATAAATTTTTTATATCTTTATGATTCAGTCTTGGTAGGTTGTATGTTTCTAGGAATTTATACATTTTTCCAGGTTATCCAATTTATTGGTGTATAATTGGTCATAGTATGTTTTTATGATTGTATTTTTGAGGAATCAGTTGTAATGTCTCATCTTTCATTAGTGATTTCATTTATTGGAGCCTTCTCTCTTTTCTTCATTTCTCTAGCTAAAGGTTTATTTATCTTTTCAAAAAGCCAGCTTAGTTTCATTGATATTTTCTAATGTTTTTCTCATCTCTATGTCATTTATTTCTGCTCTGATTTTTGTTATTTCCTTCCTTCTGCTAAATTTGGGCTTAATTTGTTTCTCTTTTTTCTAATACTTGAGGTGTAAAATTAAATTGTTTATTTGAGATTTTTCTTTTTTCTTAATTTAGGTATTTATCACCATAAACTTTCCTATTGTAACTGCTTTTGCACATTCCATAACTTTTAGTATGTTATGCTTTCGTTTGTCTCAAGACACTTTGTAATTTCTCTTCTAATTTCTTCTTTGACGAAATGGGGTTATTCAGGAGTATGTTGTTTAATTCCTACATTAGTTTTCCTCTTGTTACTGATTTCTAGTTCCATACCATTGTGGTCTGAGAAATACTTGCTATGAATTTAGTCTTCTTAAATTTGCTAAGACTTGTTTTGAAAGGTCAAATATGATCTCTTCTTCCTTTGTGAATTGATGATTTTCTGCACTGGTATGTTTTGATTCTTTTTTTCTTTATTCTTTGCATATCTTCTGTTGGTATTTACTTTGTGGTCACCATAATGCTTTCATAAAACATCTTTAGATTCAACAGCGTATCTGAATTTGACTATATACTATCTTTATCATTGTGTTTTATACTCTTATGTTACTAATTAATGTCCTTTCATTTCAACTTGAAGAACTCCTTTTAGCATTTCTTGTAAGGAAGATCTAGTGGTGATGAACTCCTTCACCATTTGTTTCGGAAATACTTATATCTCTTTCATTTCTTTTTTTTTTTTATCTCTTTCATTTCTGAGAGACAACTTCTCTTGGCCATTTGTATTTCTTCTTTGGAGAAGTGTCTGTTTGTATCTTCTGCCCATTTTTTAAAAATCTTATTTAAATCCCAGCTAGCTAACATATAGTGTAGTAATGGTTTCAGGAGTAGGATTTAGTGATGTATCACTTGCATATAACACCTGGTGCTCATCTCTACAAGTGCCCTCCCTTTTGCCCATCACCAGTTTAACCCATCCCCCCACCCAACACCCCTCCAGCAACCCTCAGTTTTTTCTCTGTAATTAAGAGTCTTTGTTTTTCTGAGAGCTTTTCCTCTAAGGTCAGGAACAAGACAGGGATGTCCACTCTTACCACTGTTATTCAACATAGTATTGGAAGTCTTAGCCTTAGCAATCTGACAACACAAAGTGATAAAAGGTATCCAAATCGGCCAGGAGGAGGTCAAACTTCCACTCTTCGCAGATGACATGATACTCTATATGGAAACCCAAAAGATTATACCAAGAAGCTGCTAGAACTGATCCATGAATTGAGCAAAGTTGCAGGATATAAAATCAGTGCACAGAAATTGGTTGCATTCCTATACACCAATAATGAAGAGACAGAAAGAGAAATGAAGGAATCAATCCCATTTATAATTGCACTAAAAACCATAAAATACCTAGGAATAAATCTAACCAAAGAGGTGAAAAATCTATACACTGAAAACCATAGAAAGCTTATGAAAGAAATTGAAGAAGACACACACAAAAAATGGAAAAATATTCCATGCTCCTTCATAGGAAGAACAAATATTGTTAAAATGCCAATACTACCCAAAGCATCTACATATTTAATGCAATAACTATCGAAATAACACCAGCATTCTTCACAGAGCTAGAACAATCCCAAAATTTGTATGGAACCAGAAAAAAATCCCAAATAGCCAAAGCAATCTTGAAAAAGAAAACCAAAGCTGGAGGCATCATAATCCCATACTTCAAGCTGTATTACAAAGCTGTAATTATCAAGACAGTATGGTACTGGCATAAAAACAGACACTCAGATCAATAGAACAGAATAGAGAACCCAGAAACGGACCCACAAACGTATGGCCAACTAATCTTTGACAAAGCAGGAAAGAATATCCCATGGAATAAAGACAGTCTCTTCAGCAAGTGGTGCTGGGAAAACTGGACAACGACATGCCGAAAAATGAACCTGGACCACTTTCTTACACCAGACACAAAAATAAACTCAAAATGGATGAAAGACATCAATGTAAGATAGAAAGCCATCAAAATCCTTGAGGAGAAAGTAGGTGAAAACTTCTTTGACCTTGGCCTCAGCAACGTCTTACTCAACACGTCTCTGGAGGCAAGAAAAATAAAAGCAAAAATGAACTATTGGGACCTCATCAAAATAAAAAGCTTCTTCACAGCGAAGGAAACAGGAAAACTAAAAGGCAACTGACAGAATGGGAGAAGATATTTGCAAACAACATATCAGATAAAGGGTTAGTATCCAAAATCTATAAAGAACTTATCAAACTCAACATCCAAAAGACAAATAATCCAGTGAAGAAATGGGCAAAGGACATGAATAGACACTTCTCCAAAGAAGACATTCAGATGGCCAACCAACACATGAAAAAATGCTCCACATCACTCATCATCAGGGAAATACAAATCAAAACCTCTGTGAGATATCACTTCACACCTGCCAGAATGGCTAACATTAACAACTCAGGCAACAACAGATGTTGGTGAGGATGCAGAGAAAGAGGATCTCTTTTGCACTGCTGGTGGGAATGCAAACTGGTGCAGCCACTCTGCAAAACAGTATGGAGGTTCCTCAAAAAATTAAAAATAGAACTACCTTACCACCCAGCAATTGCACTACTAGGTATTTATCCAAGGGAAACATGTATGCTGTTTCGAAGGGGCACATGCACCCCAATGTTTATAGCAGTACTATCAACAATAGCCAAAGTATGAAAAGACCCCAAATGTCTACTGACAGATGAATGGATAAAGCAGATGTGGTATATATATACAATGGAGTATTACTCGGCAATCAAAAGGAATGGAATCTTTCCATTTGCAGCTATGTGGATGGAACTAGAGGTTATTATGCTAAGCGAAATTAGTCAGTCAGAGAAAGACAAATATCATATGACTTCACTCATATGAGTACTTTAAGAGACAAAACAGATGAATATAAGGCAAGGGAAGCAAAAATAATATAAAACACGGAGGGGGACAAAGCACAAGAGACTCTTAAATATAGAGAACAAACAGAGGGTTGCTCGATGGGTTGTGGGAAGGGGGATGGGCTAAATAGGTAAGGGGAATTAAGCCTACTCCTGAAATCATTGTTGCACCATGTACTAACTAACTAACTTGATGTAAATTATAAAAAATAAATAAATTATAGAAAGAAAAAAAAGTCTGTTTTAATCTTACTTTTCCTTCCCTTCCCCTATGTTCCTCTGTCTTGTGTCTTAAATTCCACATATGAGTGAAATCATATGATAATTATCTTTGACTGGCTTATTTCACTAAGCATAATACACTCTAGTTCCATCCATATTGTTGCAAATGGCAAAATTTCACTCTTTTTGAACACCAAGTAACATTCCATTGTATATGTGTACCACATCGTTTTTGGCCATTCATCAAACAGTGGACATTTGGGCTCTTTCCATAATTTGGCTATGGTTGATAGTGCTGCTATAAATATTGGAGTGCATGTGCCCCTTTGAATCAGCATTTTTGTATCCTTTGGATAAATACCTAGTAGTTCAATTGCTTGGTCTTGGGTAGCTCTATTTTTAATTTTTGAGGAAATTCCATACTGTTTTTTGCAGAGTGGCTGCACCAGCAGTACAAAAGTGTTTGCCCATTTTTAAATTGGACTATTTGTTTTTTGGGTGTATAAGTTCTTTGAATATTTGGATACTAACCCTTTATCAGATATGTTACTTGTAATTATTTTCTCCCATTCAGTAGGTTGCTTTTTAGTTTTGTTGATTGTTTCATTTTTTTGTGCAGAAGCTTTTTTTTTGATGTAGTCCCAGTAGTTTATTTTTGCTTTTATTTCCCTTGCCTCAGAGGAGACATATCTAGAAAAATGTTGCTATGGCTGATGTCAGAGAAATTACTGCCTATGCTCTCTTATAGGTTTTTTATGTTTTCAGGTCTCATATTTAGATCTTTAATCCATTTTAATGTTATTTTTATGGATTGTGTAGGAAAGTGATCTAGTTCTTTTGTTTGCATGTAGCTCTCCAGTTTTCCCAGCACCATTTGTTGAAGATACTGTCTTTTTCCCATTGCATAGTCTTTCCTCCTTTGTGAAAGATTAATTAAGCATATAATTGTGGGTTTGTTTCTGGGTCTTCTAATCTCTTCCATTGATATATGTGTCTATTTTTGTGCCGGTACCATACTGTTTTTATCACTACAGCTTTGTACTATCACTTGAAGTCTGGAATTGTGATATCTCCAGTTTTGTTTTTCTTTTTCAGGATTGCTTTGGCTGTTCGGGGTCTTTTGTGGTTCCATACCAATTTTAAGATTGTTTATTCTAGCTCTGTGAAAAATTCTATTGGTATTTTGATAGGGATTGCAGTAAGTCTGTACATTGCTTTGAGTAACTTAGGCATTTGAATAATATTTGCTGTTCTAATCTATGAGCATAGAATGTCTTTCCCTTTCTTTGTATTGCTTTCAATTTCTTTCATCAGTGTTTTATAGTTTTCAGAGTATAGATCTTTCACCTTTTTGGTTGAGTTTATTCCTAGGTATTTTATTATTTTTAGGTATATTTATTAGGTATAATTATTTATTACATTATAATATATTATATATTAGGTATATTTATGATTTTACAATTAGAAATGAGATTGTTTTCTTAATTTTTCTTTCTGCTGCTTCATTATAGAAATGCAGCAGATTTCTGTTCATTGATTTCATATCCTGTGACATTACTGAATTCATTTATCAGATTGAGTAGATTTTTGATGGAGTCTTTAGGGTTTTCTATATATAGTATCATGTCATCTGCAAATAGTGAAAGTTTTACTTCTTCCTTACCAATTTGGATTATTCCTTTTTGTTGTCTAATTGCTGTGACCACGACTTCCAGTACTATGTTGGGTAAAGGTGGTGAGAGTAGACATCCCTGTATTGTTCCTGATCATAGCAGAAAAGCTCTCAGTTTTTCCCCATTGAGTATGTGGGGTTTTTATATAAGGCCTTTATTATGTTGGGATATGTTTCCTCTAAACCTACTCTGTTGAGGGTTTTTATCATGAATCGCTGTTGTATTTTGTCAAATGCTTTTTCTGCATGTATTGAAATGTTCATATGGTTTTTATTCTTTCTCTTATTGATTTGATATATCATGCTGATTGATTTGCAATGATGAACCACCTTTGCCTCCTGGGAATAAATGCCACTTGATCATTGTGAATGATTTTTTTTAAGTTTATTTGTTTATTTTGAGAAAGAGAGCATGTGCATGCAAGTGGGGGAGGGACAGAAAAAGAAGGAGAGAGAGACAATCTCAAGCAGGCTCTGCACTGTTAGTACAGAGCCTGATGCAGGCCTTGAACTTACGAGCCATGAGATCATGACCTGAGCTGAAATCAAGAGCCTGACACTTAACTGACTGAGCCACTCAGGTGGCCCTGAATGATTTTTTAAAAAAATTTATTGTTGGATTCTGTTTGCTAGTATTTTGTTGAAGATTTTTGCATATTGGACTGTAGGTTTTTTGTTTGTTTTGTTTTGTTTTGTTTTGTTTTGTTTTTGGTGCCTTTATCTAGTTTTGGTATCAGGGGGGTACTGTCAGCCATTATGTTTTTAACAAAGTTTTCTGCCCCTCTCCTTCCCCTTTGTTACTGGTACTCCCATAATGTATAGACTTTTTCTTTTAATGGAACACTATAGTTCACATAGATTTCTTCTCTCGTTTTCATTATTTTTTCTTCTCCTGTGATGAATATTTCAAAGATCTGTCTTCCACTTCTCAGATTCTTTCCTCTGCCTGATCCAGCTCATATTAATGCTCTCTATTGCATTATTCACTTAATTCATTTTATTCTTCAGCTACAGAATTTCTGTTTGGTTCTTTTTAATGATTTCTATCTCTGTTAAATTTCTCGTTTTGTTTGTATATTGTTTTCCCAATTTCAATGAATTGTCTTTCTGTGTTTTCTTCTAGCTCTCTGAGCTTCCATAAAACAATTATTTTGAAATCTATATTGGGCAAATTGCAGATGCACATTTCTTTGGATTCAGTTACTAAAAATTATGATATTCCTTTGGTAGTGTCATGTTTCCTTGATTTTTCATGTTTCTTGCAAGCCTTGTGTTGCTTTCTTTGCATTTGAACAGTCACTTCCTCCAGTCTTCACTGATTGGGTTTAGGAGATAAATACCTTTCATTAGCCCTGCTAGGGAATCTGAGGCTTTCTCAGACTTTTTCTTTGAATATGCCTGCTCTGTACTTCTTGTTCTTTCTTTGGCAGAATTCTTAAGCTTGTATACCTTCTCTTGATTCTATAAAGCCAGGATGGGTGCTGGAAGCCTCTCTTTTGCTTTCCCTAGAGTGGTGCTGAATGCTGAAATTTGTGTGATTTTTTTTCCAGATGTGTAGGGTTAGGCTTTTTTCACATGATTACTAACTGCAGAAGTTTGCTCTCACCACTACTGGGAGTGCACACAGGGAGTCGGCCACAAGGTTGACAGTTGTATGGGTTTGGTGCATGGAGCACTAGGGGTCCCCAAGGGCCAGATGGGGGAATCTGCTGGTAAGGCATTCTTCAGTGGTTTTTGGGTGGGCTTCCTGATAAAAGTCTGTGAAGCACTCAGTAGGGTCTGTGCATCTTTGATACTTTCTGGTCTGACCCCTGGATGCTATTCTCCCAGTTGCTCCCTGCCCCTCATCTTGCAGTTCATACTCAGTATTCTGAATGGGGTGAGAAATAAGTTGATCTGTTGGACAGTGTCCTGCACAGCTGGGGAAGCTGGGTGCTTATTTACATGTTCTCATTTTCCCTGATGGGAGAAGTTATGGACCAAGAAGGTCCCTCTTGGCACTAAGCTATGCTGCTTTGGGAAGAAGGTAGTGCAGGTAAAGTGAAACTGTTCCTCTTATCCTCTTCAATATTTCTAGTCTCAGATTTTTTGGATCCAGTGGTGTGCTGGAACTTCTCTGCTGGACCCCTGGACTTCCACAAAGACCTCTTGTCTGTGGGCGATTGTCTAAATCAGTGTTCTTTTGGGAGGAAGAGAGTAGAAAATCCTTATTCTGCCACAATGATGACATCACTCCTTTAAGTCTTAATTTAAATGCAACTTCTAGCTTTCTGCATATTAAAGAATGAGGAATATTATAATATTATGAGTTAACAAAGCCATTTTAATTCCAATTGAAAGTGACATGGGACTTTGACTCTAAACTCTAATTTAGTTTTTATTTCCATTAATAGTGAGTGATATGAAATTACATGAAATTACAGAGTCTTGGATTTATTGGAATCAGATTTAGTTTTGCAAAATTACATAGGGACTAAGGATACTCCTTTTGAGATTTAAAATTATTAAAATATCTTTGATGGATGGGAGTAGCCCAACTAAAGTCAGCTGTAAGAAGATATCAGCTCCTAAGAAAACTTCACTATAATGCAAAGGCCATTCCAAACTAGTGACTTGGGATCTCTTTTAGGTCCTTGGGGGTTAAGGAAGAGGAACGGTTTTAGGTATGATGAGGCTAAGAATGTGAAACTATTTTCCCATCAATCTCTCTTACTGTGAGTATGCCCTGAGAAAGCTGGCTGTATTTCAAGGAAAGATTATAACAGCTAAGGAAGGAACAGCCTCCATCTGCAACCTGGGGAAACTTGCTATCTGGGCGGAGACTGGACCAGGAGCAGGTTGTAATGACTAGGGCAAGAATGTTAGTTCCAGGTGCAGCTCTTCAGCTTGCCAAGCTTTGTTAAGTGAAGATGCTAGAACAATTGGTATTAGTAGGGAGAAATGGAGGGATTTCTTCTGACTATCCAAATTTTGACTGTCTCTAACTTGTTTAATGATAGCAACAGCATTTGACTGTTCTAGACCTGTAGATGTCTAGTGCTTCTCAGACTTCAATGTATATATGAATCATCTGAGGATCTTGTTAAAGTGCAGGTTCTGATTCATTGGATATGAGTAAATCTTGATATTCTACATTTCTCACAAGATCCCTGGTGAATTTAACACTGCTTGTCCAAGGACCATATTTTGTGTAGCAGAGTGTGGTAGGCAGATTTATAGCCCTCAAGAAGAGTTTATGCTCTAATCCCTGGGACTATGAGTCTGTTAACTTCTTAGAAAAAGGGACTTTTCTGATGTAATTAAGTTTCCTAGTCCATTGGACTTAAAATAGGGAGGTTATCCTGCATTATCTGAGTGGGTGCAATATATTTACATGAACTCTTAACAGCAGAAAGCAGAGAAGAGGAGGTAAGGGAGATTCCATATGTGAGAAAGATTTGGCATATCATTGCTGCCTTGGAGATGGAAAAGCCATGTGGAAAGTATAAGAAGGAATTGAATTCTGCTAACATCCTGAATGTGCTTGAAAGTGGATTTTTTCCCAGAGCATCTAGTAAGGAATGCAGCACTGCCAATCCATTAATTTTAGTCTTGTGAGCCCTAAGCAGAGAGTCCAATTGAGCAATTCTGTGCCCAGAATTATAAACCACCGTAACTATGAGGTAAAAAATGGGTATTAGTTTAACTGCTAAATTTGGATAATTTGTTATATTAGAAATAGAAAACTAATATGTAAGGTAATCTAGACCATCTAGCATCTAGGGAGAGCATGAAGTCATTCAACATTAGTAGGGTGAATCTGAGTTCCAGATCCAGGGATGATGTGAGAACAACCTCAATGGGCCTTTGCACTGAATAGACTCCTAGGGTTCTCATAACTATTAAAAGAGGCATGACCCTAGGAGACCAAAGATGTTCTCACAACCAGAGTCATATTAAAATAGAATATTTAAAGAGACGTAAGGATCTATAAATATATATAACACAAGCTATCTATCTATATAGATAGGTAGATAGGTAGATATAACAAATAGCATCCATCTATTAGGAGACAGTTCTTCATGGGCCTGTTGTATTTCTTCACTGTCACAGGCAGTAACACTGACAATCTTTCAGACAGTCCATTCAAGGATGCTTGTGTAGTGAATAAACTTGGAATCTGGAGACAATGATGTTTTCTGGAGAAGGGTTAGGTTTATTTACTGTTCAGTATAATAAAGGTAATATTTTCCTCCGGGGCAAAAATAGGACAAGTTTGCTTGCATCCTATTTTAAAATATTGGGTTTCTTTTAGCTTGGTGTTTCTCAGCTGTGTTGCAAACCCACTGTGTGCACAGCATCTGCCTCGGCCGCTCAGGATTATTCCCATGGGACTTGGGGGTTGGGTAAAGGAAATGTAAAAGTGAAACTCATGCTTGTTGTGCTGTAATAACATCCCTTGTCTCTGACCTAGGAGTCTTTTCTCTTCTGTCACCAGTCATGCAGCTGTAGCTGGCTAATTTGTTAGCTTGTAAGTAGGTTAAAACCTCAGATTTTCACAATTCTTAACTATGTGAATAAATCTGGGTGTTTGTGTTTGTGTCTATGGGTGTGTGTTTATGTAGGTCTCAAGTTTCAAATGTTTTTATCTCTTGACAAGAAGCAGGTTGAAGAAGATTTACCTATTATGGAGTGGTCTGAATT
Source organism: Puma concolor (assembly GCF_028749965.1). Taxonomy (NCBI): domain Eukaryota; kingdom Metazoa; phylum Chordata; class Mammalia; order Carnivora; family Felidae; genus Puma; species Puma concolor. The sequence goes on from NC_141672.1 coordinate 51,413,939, forward strand.
TTCTCAACACCATTAATTCAATAGGTTTTCAGTTCTAGTGCTTTCTTCTTAAGCCATGAAGTTCATACTGAATATCCTGCCATTAAAGAAATATTACCTTCAGTCCCTAAGAACTCCCAAAGTTTTACTGAAATAAGCAGCTATGCTTAACTTTTTTGATATTATTTTATTACCAAGGTCAACACTGTTAAGTTACATATATCCTTCCCCTATATTATTTTATATTATATGGAATTTTGGTTTTCTTATATCCTACCCATTGAGTGTATTTTTGTCGGAAATATCTGCTTCATTTAGGTAATAATGGAGGTAATGACGTTGAGCTATGTTCCTGACTTAAAAATTTTCTTAAATACTATATTCTAAGTTTTGGGACTTGAAGTGAGCCTTTGGTAAACATTTTAAGAGGTAATTATTATTCTCAACCATTTTTAGGAAGATATAATTTTGTAAGAGGGTCTCAGTATAAAAGTATCTCACTAGTAAAAATATCAAAACTTAGCAGATATTTATTGTTTTTTCTAGGTAGACTGGAAAATTCTGTAAGTTATCTTTTCTCTGTTTTCATCTTTTAGATCCATAAGGAAGAATATAGATGTGAGTGTACCCAAACAAAACTCGAGTTTCATTTTTCAAAAAAATAGGTTACTTGAGGGCCTGGGAAGACTCGGGCATTCAAAGTATATAGCTTGTTTGGTATCGGATGTCACTTGATATTCTTCTGTATCAAGGGTATCTTTTTCTTCAATATGTCTATTGAATATTTATTTTGTCTACCAAGACAGATTAAATATTTGTATGCAGAACTGTTCCAATTTTAGAAAAAGACTATAAAAGATTATATGCGAATTGTTTTTGTGTTTTTAACCACCACTATTTCTCCATCTGTTTTCATAGGTTTCTGCCAAGAGGAAGAACATGAAAAATAGTCTAGGCTCAGTACTACCATTTTTTGAAAATTTTTGGAAAAGCAATAACAAGTCATTGTATAATAAGGCATTGTTCCTGTTTACTGAGTAGAAGATTGCCTGGCAGACCTGCCTGAAATTAGGGGTGGAAGGACTGAGGGAGATGATGAAGGAAAATAATTCCGTCTAGAGAAGATCTGTCTTCATTGTATAGGCCCGGCTGACCTGATTAATCAGTTTCTTTTTACTGAAAAATTCACTCATTCATTTACTCATTCACTCATGAGTTAAAAATTCACTCATTTACTGTTTGCTTTTTTGGAGCACCTTCTGTGTACAAAGAACTTTTAGCTAAACAATGCATTTCTTTTCTTTTAAAAACAACAAATCTTGCTAAGCCATCTCTTTATTCAACACAGAAAAAAAAAAATCCATGCTTTCTTTGTTGCAGTGGTACAGACTTGTTTTCAGTATTTTGAGTCCGACCTCTGAATAAGATATTTTTTTTCTTTTCTAACAGATCACTGTCAACATGTAGCTTGTTTTGGCTATTATATACTATTTTCCTGGAGAATTATTCATTCACTATTTCCAGGTTAGTAAAGATCAGTTTAGGAGACTAATAAAACGTCACCAAAATGATCTGAAAGGGAAAAAAAAAAGCAACTCTAAGGGGAGAGTAATTCTTGTTTCAATAGAGTGTTAGAATCGTTAAACTTATCTTCAGTGATTCTCTTACCCTGTTCTGATTCTCCTTGGGTTAGTAAAGTGCCATGATTTGAGACTGGACATTTTTCAGCTGGTAATGTGACACCATTTTAATATTACAAATCCTGCTTTCTCTTCTTTTTGTGTGTGTGATGTTTATGCTTGATTTCTTTTTTCTTTTTTTTTTTAATGTTTATTTATTTTGAGAGACAAAGTGAGAGCACAAGTGGGGGAGGGGCAGAGAGAGAGAGGGAAAGAGAGAATCCCAAGCAGGCTTTGCACTGTCAGGACAGAGTTTGACGAGAGCCTTGATCTCACGAACCGCGAGATCAAGACCTGAGCTGAAATCAAGAGTCAGATGCTCAACAGACTGAGGCACCCAGGCGCCCCTTGATTTGTTTTTCCTAAACTATTTCTTAATGTCAAGTATAAATTGGACGCACATTACTGAAAGTGTAGCAGTGACACCCACAAGAATCTGACAGGGATGTTTTTATTCTGTGAACTATAAAGATTATGTTATATTTGTGGAAAGGGTAAGTCTTATGAAATATGAAAATGAGTCTTGAACAATCTGAGACATGGAGTTTTGTGCCTTTCTTGGTTTCTGATGTCTCTTACTGGCTTCACTCAGTACAAGCCTGGCTGTCTTATTTGTATTTTTGTTTCCACATGTAAGGTAATTTGTAAATACCAGTTAAAGGAGCATCTTTTTTTTTTCATATGGAAAAGAATGTTCTCTTTTTATGATAATTTACGGAAGGATAGTAGATTAAGTCCCAAGTGCTTCTGCTTTTTAGAATGGTAGAATGAGAGTTGATAATGTTTATATTCTCCCCTTTAAGGAAAGTAATATTTCCATTCTAAGAGTTGCCCCATGAATAATTTTTCATGTACCCTCCCTCCCTGGGCTATTTTCTGTATTTTCTTAGTTTGAAGAAAGTATCTTTAACAGTTTCTTTGATTAAAGTGGTAAATATTCTAGACAGACTTCAAAATGCTGTGTAAATTTTCAACTGAGCATCCAGCTCATGTGTTTTCTCTTCTTGTGATGCAATCCAAAACTTAACTGTACTAGATAGCACACTCAGATCAGGTGACAGGTCTTCTGGACTTTCTACATCTTGTCTGATTTAGCCTACATTGAAGTCCACCTTCTCCTTTTGTAAACCCTTATCTGCTTTGAAAGAAGTCCTTCACTGGCTCTTTTTTTCTAGTTCTTTCTTGTTTATATGTTTTGATTTTCTTACTGCTGTGTAGACTCTGTGGGAGTAGGAACCATGTGTTAATACTCCTGGTAAATTTGTGATTCTGGGAACAGAGTAGATATTCAGGACATTATCTTTATTGATTGGGAGTTACATCCCAAGAATGAGCCAGTCCAGGACCCCTGTATGAGCAGTGGTATTGGGTTTCTTACACCTTTGGCTTCAGTCTTAGCTTGGCTGCTACAACAAAAATACTATAAACTGAAAAGAAGAATATTATAGTCTGGGTGGCTTATAAAGAACAGAAATTTATTTCTCACAGTTCTGGAAGCTGGGAAGTCCAAGATCAAAGTGCTGGCACATTTGGTGTCTGGTGGGGACCTGCTTCCTGGGCAGCCATCTTTTCACTTTGTCCTCACATGGTGGATGGGGCAGGATCTCTCTGAAGTTTCTTTTACAAAGGCACTAATCCCATTCATGATCTAGTTATCTCCCAAAGGCCCCCATCTTCAATATCATTATATTGGAGGTTAAGTTTCAACATATGAATTTTAGGGGACACAAACATTCAGTCTACAGCAGCTTCCTTTCTGGGAAGGCCCAGAGCCTATATGCAGAAGGTTAAAATTGCATAAATGAATGTGATAATGAATGAATGAATGAATGAATGGATGGATGTGATTAGTCTTTGGTTATTTTTTGGATTGGGTGAGACAGTCTCTTAATGAAAGCTAAAAGCCATAGAAATGGCATATATCTTGTCTGAAATGGAGTCGACCTTGCGGATGAACATGTCCAGTGTGGTGGGAGACAGGTGTATGGGGCACTGGAAACTAGGGGAAAAAGTGAGATGGTAACTGGTTTCTGCTTACAAGGACCAGATAACCTGTTTGGACCCACGTGGTGTGGGAGAGAGAAGCTCTGATTGAGAATCCTGGCTTGCTAAGCTCCTACCTGAAACTTGACCATGTTTTTAAAAATCAGGTTTTAAGAGTCTGACCCGATTGGGTGAAAACAAACCTTTGTAAACATTGTTGGAGAAAGTGACTGGGGATGGAAACGAAGCAAAGGAACCTGAGGCTGCTTACCCAACAGTTTCAGCCAGAGGCAGTGCTGCTTTGTTTCTTTTTTTTTTTTTTTTTTTAATTTTTTTTTTCAACATTTATTTATTTTTGGGACAGAGAGAGACAGAGCATGAACGGGGGAGGGGCAGAGAGAGAGGGAGACACAGAATCGGAAACAGGCTCCAGGCTCTGAGCTATCAGCCCAGAGCCCGACGCGGGGCTCGAACTCACGGACCGCGAGATCGTGACCTGGCTGAAGTCGGACGCTTAACCGACTGCGCCACCCAGGCGCCCCAGTGCTGCTTTGTTTCTAAGGGAGAACAGCTCCCTCTGAAATGTGGTGTCAAGAGGTGCTTCTGTGGGAGCTTTCAGAGCATGTGCCTTGTCATGTGAGTGTGTTGCCTACTTGGAACACATTTTTCTGCCAGGTGGCCTTGCCATCAAAATCTGTCAACATTAAAGGCTTTTCTTGACTCCAAAAGTAGGTTGGTGAGTGTCAGAGGTACTCGTACACCATTATTGTTTGAGGCAGGTGTCTGTTTAAAGGTTCCCCAATATTCCTTTATTTGTGCAGCATTTTGGTTGTCATCTTGTCACCACTGATTTCAGTAGGGATGGAATTTTCTGTAAAGTTCAGTGTGTTTTGCTTGTGAAAAATACATTTAAGAGAATATAACTGAGGTACTCTGACCTAGACATCAAGGGACAGGAACTCTGGTTTTCACTTGGCCCAGCAGAGATTTGTTATGGGCTGTGTTAGCAGAACTTGAATTGGTTGGAAATAAACTTTCTTTTTCCTCTCTTTTTGGTGGAAGGAAGCACCTGGAAGTAGTACTCAGATGCTTTCTTGACTTGGAAAAGAATCTGATGACCTCAGAAATTCCCAAGAGCTAATAGCTATTTGATCTATTCATAAAATTATGCTAAGAGATTTGGGAGGAAGATAATATAGGGAACTACATAAACATAATGCCTCAACATAAATTCAAGTCCTTAACCTTGTGAAAGGACACATTTTTATTTCTTGCATCTGTATATTAATCTTTTAATAAATTAATATCTGTGTATTACTCCTTGGCTTTTTTTCTTACTTGGAGGAAAAAAAATCTTTCCTCCTTTCCAAGGAGAGTTCCTCTCTTTTTGTCAATGATCTCATTTATTTGGACTACTTTCAGGCTAGTAAAATAAATTTCTCTTCCCTTTTATATTTGCATATTTAATCCCTCTTTCATTAGTGGCTCCTTTGCCGTTTATTTTCAATAAATTAAGATTTTCTCATCATGTGGAATCCCCTCCTTTTAACCTTGCTTTCATTTTGGTCTACTGTTCAATTTTTACTTTGGCTATCAATGGTATTTTATGAGTTAGGCACTGTGTTAGGTACTGGGCATGCACAAATGAATTAGCACAGTGTCTGTTTTCAAGTAGCTGATGGTCTAGCAGAAGGTGCAGACAAGCAGCCAACATGGTAGATTATGATAAATACAAAGCCACATTATGTACCGGAGACTGGAAGGACACAGACTGTAAAGACATGTATTCTATCTCAACAACCAGGAGTCTCTCAGAGCAGGTGCTGTTTTAGTGGACTTATGAAGGACAAATAGAGAAGGCAGAAAGACCTGAATGAACATGGAGAAACAGAAATATGAGAAAATAAATACTTGGTTTGGCTAAAGAGTGGCAACCTTGGAAAGCATGCTCATAGATGGCGATTCTATTAAGATAGAAAATAAGGAGGTAGGATAGGTTGACAAAAGATTTGACTTCAGTTTTGGCTGTGTTGAGTTTGGAGAGCTATTTAACTAGTGGGAGGTAGGGCACTGTTTGTGAATGGCTCTGTACACCATACACAGGAGTATTGGTTTCCTATTGCTTTTGTAACAAATTACCACAGACTTAGGGGCTTAAAACAATGCCCCAGATGGGTTTTATGGGGCTAAAATTTAAGCATTGGCAGAATTGTGTTCCTTCTGGAGGCTCTGGGGGAAAAAATCTATTCCTTGACTCTTTCAGCTTCTAGAGGCTGCTTGCATTCCTTGGCTTGTGGCTGTATTACTAGTTCTGGGGATTATGCCATGGCCATCTTTGGAAGGTCACTATTTTGCTTCCTACATAAGGTGTTTGAACTCATCCTGGAAGCAAGGAGAAGCTATTGCCACATGTGTAGCCAAAGGATATGGTGGTGCTTTAGAGATTTATGCTTTAGAAAAGTCACTTTATTTGAAATGTAGATATTTGAGTCAAGGTGAAAAAACTAGGATATTGCAATTGCCCAGGTGAGAATTATGGGATCCTGAAACATAACAGTGGCAATGTGGTTGTAAGGGGAGAAGGCTGACTTAGCTAGAAAATGGATGTGAGGGCTGATTGGGATGTTTAGAATAAGTCATTCTGGATGACTTTCAAGCTTCACACTCAGGGAGCCTAGACAGATGATATTTCTATTAGCCAAGCTAGACAGGAGGTGCCAGCAGAGTTCGGGTGACAGAAGATTTGACTTCAGTTGTGGTTGTGTTGACTTTGAGCTTAGAGGCATGGCACCCAGCTAAAGGAGACGTGGAGCCCAGAAGAGAGGACTGTTTTGGGGATCATCAGACAGCTGCATGGAAGATGGCCCAAGGGTAGTGTATAAAATGAGAAGACTTGAGACTACTTCTGTGAATAATTTCAAAGTCTGTATTGATGACTGGTCTTACAGAGCCCTTGATACACCTTTACAGGTGCTACAGGACATAAACGCATGTATGTCCTGTATTTTGTTCAAACTCATGAAAAATAATGGAGTTTCCTTGAGAATGGGGTTAAACCTTTGCTTATCTTTGAATCTCTTCTTGTATCCTCCCATTGCTTGAATAAATACCATATACACCCAGACACAAATCTAGTTTGGAATTGTATTGTATCTCTTTGTGTTAAAATAGAAATCCCAGGGGCGCCTGGGTGGCTCAGTCGGTTAAGCGTCTGACTTTAGCTCAGGTCATGATGTCACAGTTTCTGAGTTCAAGCCACACGTCAGGCTCTGTGCTGAAAGTTCAGAGCATGGAGCCTGCTTTGGATTCTGTGTCTCCCTCTCTCTGTCCCTCCACTGCTTGTGCTTTGTCTCTCTTTCTCTCTCAAAAATAAATAAACTTTAAAAAAAAGTTTAAAATATAAATCCCAAATCATTAGAATAAATTTTTTGTCTTTGCTTTGTTGACACCTGATACTGCTTACGAGGAGAAACATTTGACATTTCTCCCACTTGAGAATTATCTTTCAAAATCACAATAATTATCTGTGTTATGAATTAGGTTACATATAGGTATTTCCCCGGGAAGTATTTGAAATGTGTGCATTGTTGGTACTGAGCACTTAAGAAAAAAGTTTCTTTTCTTTACCTTAAGTTAGCACATAGGGTTTTTAATTTTTTTTTAAATATTTATTTTTTAGAGAGAAAGAGACAGAGTGAGAGTGGAGGAGGAACAGAGAGAGGGAGACACAGAATCTGAAACAGGCTACAGGCTCTGAGCTGTCAGCACAGAGCCCAATGTGGGGCTCAAACTCACAAACTGTGAGATCATGACCTGAGCCAAAGTCAGATGCTTAACCGACTGAGCCACCCAGGTGCCCCATAGCACATAGGGTTTTTATCACAAGGTTTTATGCCCATTCCATACAACTTCATGATCCTGTTAGTGTCAGAAAGATGCTATGAGAGATAAATGGTAAGTTCTTCAAGAATTACCCACCCTCCCTGAGCTTATTGTCTCAGTTAATAACATCACTCTGTATGCCTTTTATTTGACCTTGGGGCTTCAGGGTCATCTTTGGCCTCACTTTCCTTCCCTTTGTTCATCTGGCCACCAAGATTTGTTAGTTCTCCTTCTGAAATGACTCATCAGTACCTCTTATTTCTTCTGAACTCCTGAAATACCCCTTTTAATAAGTCTGCCTGTGTCTACCCTATCTCCAGCTATAGTTTATTTTGAACACTATCACTAAGTAAGTTCTTGGAAACACACAACTGATCATATCCCATACAAACCACCAGTAGCTCTCCACTGCCCATTAAAAAAAGCCCCAAACTACTGACCTCCAAGGCGGGGGTCTGCTCTCGTCCAGACATTTCCCACTGGGGACCTCCTACTCTATGCTTGATGATTTTTTTCCTTGTGTTCTGATTGGAAAGGACTTTCTTCGTCTGCCTTCCTGGCCTCTGCATTGGCTTGGAGAACACTGGCTAATTTTCCAAGGTCCAGCTAAAAGGGCATTTCCTTTGTGTGCCTTTTATTCTCATTACTGGTACTACAAGTGTTCTCACCATACTAACTTTCTCTCCTTGAATTCTTCAGGTGACTCTCTCCCCACTCTTTGCCCTCCTCACCGCTCTCACCTCTGTATCCTTAGCACATAACTGGTATTTAATAATGATTGAGTGGTTTGGTGGAAAATCTAGTTAGAGTCTAGTTTCAGTCTCTTCTCTGATTAACTATAGGTCTCTGGGCCTCTTTTCTTTGCCTATAAAAAGAGGAGAAATTCAAGTGTGGGTATATCAGATCAAGTCATATATCCTGAGACCTCTGCTATGAGTGTTCTTAATATACATCATGAGGTTTTAAGATGAAGAATGTGAATCTGACTTGAGTTTCAGATGCAGTCATTCTTGTTATTTCCTTCCAGGCATGCTTGGTAAAATAAATCCACAGGAGTCTTTAATTTGGCCTTCTACAGTTTTCTGGGTTTCTCAGGAGATTTGCTTATGTTTTTTAGGTATCAAATATACTGTTACTCAGGGTTAAAAAGCAGGTGGGGCTGCAAATAATCCTTGTTAGTCAAAACTGGCTTAAGCTTAAAAACATGAAAGCTAGCCTGTTCTAGAAATTAAGAGGCCCTGGTTACACATTTTTTTTTTTTTAACCATTGTTTCTCAAATCCACACCCCTCCCCACCCCAGCTTGTAAAGGCTGAACTTTCATTTGGGTTGTGAGGATGTACGCAGAGAACTGCAGAACAATCTTGCTTCTATCTTTCCCAAATTTAAGGAAACCCATGCTTATGTTTTATGAAAAGGCCAGGAATGGACACTACCTCATGGAGAGGTACAGTCAGAAGTGGTATATTATTTTGCTAGGATTGTCATAGCTAAGTATCACAAACTGGGGTGTCTTAAGCAACACACATTTATTGTCTCGTGGTTCTGGAGGCTAGGAGTCTGGGATCAAGGCGTCAAGATCAAGGTTCTTTCTGAGGGATGTGAGGGGGAATCTGGCCCAATGCCTCTCTTCTAGATTCTGGTGGTTTTCTGGCACTCTTTGGAGTTCCTTGGCTTGTAGATGCATCATCTCAATCAGTGCCTTCATCTTCACATCCTTTTCCCCTTATGTGTGTCTGTCTTTGTGTCATAATTTCCCCTTTTTAGGAGGACACTGGTCGTATCGGATTAAGGTCCTCCATAATGTCCTCATTGCAAAATGATTACCTCTGGAAAGACCCTATTTCCAAATATGGTCACGATCTGATGTACTGCTGGTGAGGTCTTCAAACATATTGTTTTTGGGGGATTCAGTTCAGCCCACAAAAAGGGGTATGTTCTAGAGTGCATGCTGGCTGCTGCCTTTGAGTAAGGGTTTGTAGGTTTCTGGTTGAGCTTATGTCAGGGCTAAGCCCTTTGGTGCTGGATCATGGGGATGGCTGGGAAGCCCTTTAGTGAGGTGGCTAGAGGGGGGCTGGGAACATGTGTGAGGTAGAGGCTATTTACCAATTGGTGGGAAAGTATTTTAGTATTTTAATATCTTTCCCAGCCAATTATCACCCCTGCATAGAGACTGATTCACTCTGCACTGTATTTTAGACGTTCTGGGAGGGCCGTTGTCCCTTAAAATTTCTATCTGTTGGTTGATACCTGAATTTATAGTTCTAGTAACTCATGCTAACTTAAAATATTTGAGCACTGATTAAATGTGAACTCCTCTGTGGTTGTTCTAACTTGAAGCTTCAATTCTCAAGTCTCTGCTCATCTGTTTGAGCCCCCAGTGCTTGTTGTCATTCCTAGGTTTGCGATTATGTTGTAAAAGTCAAAATGGCTATTAGCCTGCCTGAGTACTGTTTAGTGTTCTTTAAATTATAGAAGTTGTTACTTACCAAGTGTTCATTTTGCACCAGGCACTATTCCTCATGACAACTCTGTGAGGAAGATGTTTTATCATCTCCTAAAAGATGAGACAACAGAGCTCCAGCAACTTGTCCAAAGACACAACTCACAAAACTAGTAAGACCTCCAGAGTCTGTGCTGCTAACCAGGGAACCAGTGTGCCTCTATGGAAATAACTTCTCTATTAAATAATAAATAAAAGACTTTTTTCATTGTTCTTGAGTTGGCTTTGTGACGTGTTTTAAAATAATTTTAGCATAATCTATTTTAGATTCATTTGGTGGTAATGAGCAGCATAACAAAATATATAAAAATAAAATGTATAGAAAGAAAGAACTTTTCTTTTTCTCAAGCAGGGGTCATAGTGCTTGGCTCCAGATATGGCTATGTTAGGGGCAGATGGTGTGTCATCTGAGGGATCTGCCTGGCCTCAGCTTTTGATGATGCCTGACAACTTAATCTTGGAAATTCATTGTATTCATGGAAGCTCTCAGGTCAAAAGTTATTGATTGATTTATCTATCTTGGAATATTCAAATTTGAGTGCCTTCTCTGTGTTGTGCACATTTTTATTGAATCTGAGATGTCTTTTTCAGGATAACTAGTATGATAAGGTGTTCAAGGACAGAGGCCATGTTTCATTGGTGGTATAGAACTTGGCTGATAGTGGGCCAAGGACTCCAGGAATATGATCAACTAATTAATTAATCAGTTAGTTGATGCTACAAATATTCATCGAGTACCTCCTCTGGGCCAGACGGTGCACTATGTGCTGGGATAGAGTCAATCACTACTATGGATAAAAAGACAAGCTCAAAGAATCAGGTAGGGCTCTGAAAATAAAACCATTACCTTGGGAGTTTTGCCTCAGGTTAGTTTGGTCTTATTGAATACAATATTTACCATCAGTGGATAAAGTTCAAGACAAGACTTTTCCAGAGAGAGACTTTTCCATAGCCTGTTATCCTCTGCAGCAAAAGCCAAAGAGGGAAGGAAAGGTGAGAACTCTCACCAATGTTGGCAGGTCTGGAAAAGAAAATTCATCAGTGATTAGGCTGAATCTTTGCCTAAAATGAGGTTTGAATTTTCTGTGTTCTCATTCATTGTTTCCTCTTAACACCGTGTGACGTAGTAAGCTCCAGTGAAATGTTATCTGATTTACAGTTGGGTTAAAGATCACTTCTGGACATAGGAAAACTACCATAACACTGGTCTTTGGAAGGGAGACTGGGTGATGGAGAGGAGACCTAATTTTTTATTCTACCTCTTTTTGTATTTTGTGCCATTTGTGGTAATTAAAAAATTAACGTTAACAATGTACAATTCTATATAAATTCACTGTTCCCTAGGTTTCCCAGTGTTTCCTCTTCATGGAATTGGGGTCCCACCCATCCTCACTTGCTTCCTTTTGGAGGGATTCTTAAAAAAGCAAGAGACAAATTTGACTCTTTTTTTTTTTTTTGAAACATCGCACGTCGATTTGCCAGGTGAGAGAACTGTAGCCCCGACACACAAGTATAAACCTGATGAAGAGGCAGGAGTGTCCCTCCACTGCCTTAGGGCCCCAAGCCCTCCAGTATGGCTCCCCAGCAGGACACAGCCACCGTCTCTGCCAGGATCTGTGGTGGTGAGCACATTCCAATGTCCCAACATTGCTCCACCGTCCCTTCTTCTGGTGACTCACCCAAGAGATATACACACAAACACACAAATGCACACTAACAAATGCACACATACACAGAAATATACACATGTGGCAAATTTATACACAATACATGTATACAAAACACACCGACATGGGCACCTGGGGGGCTGAGTCGGTTAAGCCTCTGGCTCTTGATTTCAGCTCAGGTCAAGATCTCATGGTTCGTGAGTTCGAGCCTCATGTCAGGTTCTGCACTGACAGTACAGAACCTGCTTGGGATTTTCTCTCTCTCTCTGCCCCTTCCCTGCTTGCTCTCTTTCTCATAAACAAACAAACAAACAAACAAACATTTAAAAACAAAACACACAGACACACACACACAGACAGAAATATCACTTCTGTATGGGCAGGTAGTAATTGCTTTTCCTTTTCAAGGATTCCTGAGTTTTGATTATGGGACTTGAAGATCTATAATAATCAGAGAAGTTAAAAAACACAAATTAATGGGAAAGGCATATATTTTAACACTCACAGAATGGGTGGAGTAGAGATAGGGCCACAGTGAGTAACAATTTACTGAGCTGAGGCTCTCAGACAAGACTCTTCCAGAAGACTGACTGACTTTCTGAATTTCAGTGTGGGAAAATGCAACAGTAATCGACTTTGATTCTTTCCTGCTAATACCTTTATGAATTAGCTGCTTGAAGTTTCTTTCCCAGTTTTATCTTTTAAAAATTTTCTGCTAAGAGAGCTGTGGAGGCACACTCTGGTTAAACACAACCAGAAGCAGAGTAGATGTCAGAACCTGGATGATGAATTTGGCTTCTTCTGCACTGCTGAGTTGATGAATGGGAACTGCTGATAAATCCATACAAATGAGAACTTTCTGTAAGGTGGGGGGCAGTGATGAAAGACAGCTGTTTTTGTTTTTGTTTTGCCTCATAGTCCAAATTGTCCTTTGTTTGCTACACTATTGCTACACTATTGGTGTGTTCTTAGCTCTTCCTGTGCTGCTAATGGTTGATTTCTTTCTGATTGTGCTGGTTTCTAGAAGGATGTTCCAGAAGGGAATTTTGGGCTTAAATAATTGTAACTCAGAGCTAGCCTAGATATTTTCGGCTCACTTAGTGCTTTTCCTTATATGATGTTTAAAAAATATTCCTTCAAACATACATTTTTAATGAGTAGGTGGCCATGCCGATTTAAAGAAAACCCTTTATATGCTGTGCTAACTGTAGAATAGTTATTATTCTGTCTAGCAGTTAATTCTGTCAAATGTTCACTAATGGAAATTTTATATTATTGGTTTTTACTTTTACCAGGAATCTCTAGTTTTCTTTATGAATATTTGAATATTTGAAATGTAATTGTAGTGATTGCTTTATTTCTCTTCCTTGAGAGAGTTGTTTTGTCTCCCTTGATTGTCCTATTTCTATGGTATTTTATAGTGCTAAGCTGCCTCTTAGGCTATCTTATTACCAACCCTTAGGCGCATTAATAATTCATGCTCCAGTTGTGTGAATTGGTAGCTTTAATTAGCTATTACTATTTTCCAGGAAAGACAGTTTCATTTATGAGTGTTATTTCATGGAACAAACTCTTTAAGAAATGCATGCACTTGAAAATGAAATACTTTATTTGAACTGTGTTTTAGGCTCCAAATTTATTCTTCACTGCATTTCCATTTTATTTTAGGTTTGAAAGCTTATTTATAATATATTATATTTGTATATTAGCATATCTTATGCTTTCAGTGCTTACAATATTTTGGGATGCATCTGCATTGCCTTTCGCCAACATCCCATTCCCATTACCATGTCAACCCTCGAGTGGTTAGCTTTATATTCTCTTATGGACTATAAATTTGTGAGTCCTATAAAGAGCTGTTTATGTTCTTGTCTAATATTTCTTAAGCTTTTGTACTTAGTCTCAACACAATTAAGTAGCTTTTAAAGACTTGAAATGATTACTTTCAGCCATCATATTTGAATTAGTCGACTCCAAGGGTATTGGATTTTCAGTCAAGCAGAACCTGGCCTCGAGACTGGGATAGCACACATGTCTCTATGGAAGCAGTTAGGGTTGCTCTGAGAGGCCTCTGCATATGCTGATCTTCTGATCAGAGGGCATGACTGCCCAATTATCCTAAAAGCTGTCATAAAAAAAGTTTGCAAATGAAGTTACTCTGAATTCAATTTGAATGCTTCAGAATTCACAGGAAATGGGAAGAGCGAAGATGTTGCAAAATATAATACCACAATTTGCCAAATCTTTGGGCATACAGCCATTGGGCCTGACCAATATTCTTCTGAGCCAGTCATGTTATTTTATTATTTATTTAAAATTTATTTATTTATTTAATTTGAGAGAGAGAGAGAGAGAGAGAGACAGAGAGACAGAGAGGCCGAGAGAGGGAGACAGAGAACCCCAAGCAGGCTCCTCACCGTCAGCATGGAGCCCAATGTGGGGCTCAAACCCATGAACTATGAAATCATGACCTGAGCTGAAATCAAGAGCCAGATGCTTAACCAACTGAGTCACCCAGGTGCTCCTGAGACAGTCATTTAAAAGGAATAGTGAGATGATTTCGTGTGGCAAAAGTTCTGCAATTAAGGGTAGCATAAAAGAAAACCTTTAGAAATGGAGAAATTTAGAAAACTATTTGAGTTTAATTTACTTGGGTGAATTAACTTTTTATTTCATCTGAATAAGCATCTCTAGAGAAAGTTGAGAAGACCCAAGAACCATTCAATGGATATATTTTTATTTCTTTCTACAATGACAGTATATAAATCAATCTGGGAAAATGCTCCAACTAAGACACATTCTTAGACATTTAGAGGTTTACATATATTTACTTCTTGCACATTATTATGTTCAGGCTGAAGACATCTTGGGAATATTGTCTGCTGTAAATAGCCTTCAAGTCTTCTGGGAACAAAATTTGGTTTTTGGTCACTTGCTAATTGCCATTTGAATTATAATTTCACAAATTATAAACAGAGGATTAGGTCTCAGGGTATAAAATCCATTTTTTTTCCTCATGAAAAAATTGATTTATTTCTGTGAAAAAGGTGTCATTACCTTTCACACTGATTTTAGCTTCTTGGGATAAACGAAACTGGAAGGAGGTCTGTTTCCTCATTATGCTATAATACCCCCTGTTCAAAAACCGTGGCCATATTACATTTTACATTCCTTTTGCCGCTTTGCCTTGTTAAGGTTTCTGTGAAATGATTTCAAGAGCTGATTGCATTTCAGAGCATGGTTTAAATGGAAATACGGATCCTTAAGGGAATTTGTGTTATCTTGGAGGTACTTTAGAAGAAGGGAGAGCAAACAAAGAGCCAAGTGAGGAGGAAGCAGGTAAAAGGACCCTTTCACATTTGGGTGTGCTTGGAGAAAGCCGTATTAATTGATAGAGGTTTGTTTTATGGGGACTCTAAATGACAACTGTCAACCTGCAATTTTGCATTTTCACTTACTATTTTAGTCATAATTTTTTTTTGATTACAAGTGACAGGAAACCCAGCCCAAAGTGGTTTGCATTTGTTTAAAAGAGGGAGTTTAGGGGCGCCTGGGTGGCTTAGTCGGTTAAGCGGCCGACTTCAGCTCAGGTCACGATCTCGCGGTCCGTGAGTTCGAGCCCCGCGTCGGGCTCTGGGCTGACGGCTCAGAGCCTGGAGCCTGCTTCCGATTCTGTGTCTCCCTCTCTCTCTGTCCCTCCCCCGTTCATGCTCTGTCTCTCTCTGTCTCAAAAATAAATAACACGTTAAAAAAAAAAATTTTAAAAGAGGGAGTTTATTGGTACAGATGACCAAGATGTGATATAGCTTCAAGGGTGCTTTGATTCACGGCACAAACCACATTACTAAAAACTGAGCTTCTAGTATCCATTTCTTGGATCTGCTTCTTTAGCATTGGCTTTATTTTGAGACCTCACATAGTTATGAGGTGCCCATCAGCAACTCAGAGATTTACATCTAGGGTGAAAAAGCAAGGGTCTTTGGCCCATGGTTCCCAGGAAATGTCCAGAACGTCACCAAGACTAAGCTGGATTAGGTTACCTGCCTCGCCTACACCAATCATTGTGCCTGGGCAAGGTCTTACTCTGACTAAAGGAGCATCACCCTGTAGTCCCTGAACTGTATGCACCAGAGCCACAAAGGAGGCCCACCCAGGTCACAGTATTCAAGAGTGGGAAGGGCAAATCCCCCCCCCCCAAAAAAAAAAATTGAGGCAGTGGCCAGAAGTAGGGAAGGAGTTTGAGGAGGCCAAGGGCAAATGTCCACTATACATACTATACAGATCCCAACTTGGTCTGGACTTAATATATAGGCATTGTATCATGCTTGCATTCCTGGGACTACTCCATAAAACTTTAAAACTTGAATACCACCTGAAGTATAATCATTGAGTAGGAGGAATATTTATTATTTTACTTGCAGTCCCTCAAAAAAGCAAGAATACTAGTTATAACTTTTAACCTTTAATCGTTTAATACCAAGTAAGAAAGTGCGTATTTCCAAATACCTAAGTATTTGATATTAAATGTGCAGCTAAACTTTGAAGATATTTTGATGATTATCTAAAACTGTGGTGTGCAACCTTGTAGAACCTGATAAAAGCTGTTAACTCTCTCTCCAGATAAAAGTACATGGGCATGTATGCACAAAATATGATATATAACTTGGGGGTTTAGCAATTCAACTGAACACTGAAGCAGTCCCACTACTTATCCAAGAGCTTGAATACCTCCTGGGATACCCTAGCAAGAAGTTGTCCTTTTTAGATTAGAAAGCTTCCTCAAGGCTTTGCTTCTCATCCTTCACTTGACATCTTGGCTTTTTTTTTTTTTTTTTTACCCTTTGTCTTTGAATAAGGGTGCTCTCCTCCGTGTTTCTTTTGGAAACTAAATGTGTTTGTCTTTCTTCTCTTCTTCTTTGGACAAGTTAAGGAGCTTCTGATTGTGATTCCTGTTGTTACCTCCAAACATACTTCCTTTGGAGAAGTGATGCTAGATGTTTGCACCCCATCCAGCTTGCTCGAGAACTTTGAGGTTCTTCACTCACAAGTGATTGGACATCCACTGACAGAGCTCATGGCCACTAGAGGGCGCCAACACCATCTTTAGGCTGCTCTATGAGTTCTGCTTCTATTGAACCAAAATGTTTCTTTGGTAGCTTCCGACCTTTTATGTTACTCTTCCCTTTTGGGGCCATATGGAGTAACCACCAGACTAAAGACCGATGTGAAGAGTGGACACATTTCCTTATCCTGGCACATATGTTATCCTGGCAGTGTCTCCTCCAGAAATGAGCAGTAGCCCCACCAAGTCGTACCTGAGAATCATCCCACAGAATGATTTTTTCTGATGAAAATACTCTAGCCCCTGGTACAGGAGAAACAGGATTCTTTTTAGCTGCTGCATCTGCGGTTCCCTTTTTTGTCGATCCAAGCCAATGCTTCTGGAATGGGAGGTCGGTTTTCAGGTGGCCTTAATTCCTCGTAATCTAGCTACAAGTTGTTTTGGTGGGTGCAGGAAACTGGTGCTGGTATCTTATGGGGTCCTTACTCCATTGCTGCCCAACATGAAGGGGTTTCATTTTCGCTTTCACGGGTGGATCAAATCGACTTTTCGGTGTGTGTTCTTCTCTTCTGAGCCCTCATTTGTTCTGCAGTCAGTAGATAAGTGAAGGGCCATGGTGCTTTTGCAGGCTTTTGCTCTTTGTTTCCCAGAGAGATTGTCTTTGTGCCAGTGGCTTGAGCCTCTTTGAGCATCTAAAATGTGGTGCTGCTTAGCCACACTGGCAGGGAAGCCACTGGCAGTAGCTTTTCAAGTGGTCCTCTGTACTGGGCAGGAGAAAGCGCTCAGGGGCAGCTGATGCCAGAGTGTGACTCAGACATTCTTTTCAGTCTGTGCTACACACAGGATTGCAGCGTTTGGGCTGTAACTAATCTGCCGTAGGAATCCTCTGAGCACATAAGCAGGATTGACAGGATGCGAACGTGGCAGCCGGAGGCTTGTTATGCTCTGTCCGTGAGTCAGTGGTTCTGAAATCACCACCAGGTGCCAACATCACAGAGGCAGAGGTGTAAGCTAGGAAGCAATCAGGGGGAGGTAGAAGAGAAGCTAGATGAGGTCCGCTCATAGCAGGCTCCACAGGAAATAAGGGAAGAGGAAAAGAAATACTGCAGGGAGAAATTCTAAGGCAGCAGTGAAACATTGTGTAACAAACCGGGTGACGCACAAACACAGAAAATGTTAAATGTTGAACAGCTAAATGGGAAAACGCAACAGAGCACTGACCGGACCAGGTACTTTGTAGTAACCTTGCCAGGATGGATGGGTAATGCTTATGTAAATGGGGTCAGAGTTTTAGGTCAACGTGAGGTATTAATGTTTTCTCAGATCCTAGCTACTCCCTGATTTTGCCTCGAATAAAAGTAGGACAAATGCTGGAAGAAATCCCATCGGGGAGATTCTGGCTTACAAAGGCAGTCTTAGAGGTGGCTAAGCAAGTCGATTTCCAGGGAGGGTGGAGCAGTTTTGTTGGCAGCCTTCCTCAACACCAGTTCCTCACCCTCTTAGCAGCTGGGCTGGCTAAGCCCACCCCAGTTCCCAAGCCAGTCCCCAGCCCTAGGATGCATGTTAGTGGTCTTTACCACATTCCTTCCTTCCTGCCTCCTTCCCTTCTGTTGTTCTTTCCTTCTGTCATCTGCAAATATTTACTAAGTACCTACTAGGTGTCAACGTTGTGTGTAATGTTAGGGATTCAGAGGAGAGAATGTGGATGCAGTCCCTGCCCTTACAGAGCTTACAACTGAGTGAAAGAATCAAATAATCATATACAGGCACGTAAAATATAAAATGTGGTAAGTGTTATGAAGAGAAGGTACAAGATACTGTGTGAGTGTCTTACAAGAGGGGATGTCTGAGTTTGGGGGCATTTAGACTGAGATTTGAAGGATGAATAGGAGTTACTAGTGAGTTGTTTTGGGTGATGCCCTGTGCCTGTAAAAGTATCACGAAAGGAGGAAGGATTTTTGAATATTTGAAGACTATTTGAAGAACTGCAAGTAAGATTATAAGTAGCTGGAACACACAGAGAGAAGGAGAATAATCTGATATGAACCTGGACAGACGAGTAGGCAGAGATAGTCCATGTACGGCCATGCTAAGGTCTTGATCTCTGTCTTGTTTATTAACAATGGGATGCCATTGGTATGTTTTAAGAGCTAGGAAAGGAGTAGTGGAGTGGGGATGTGCTCATGGATACATTTCAAGAAGAATATTCTGGCTACAATATACAGAGTGGAAGGGGCTGGGTGAGGTTATGGTTGATCTGGGGTGGGGGCGGGAAGCTGCAGTTATCCAGGGGAGGTGATAGTAGCCTGGCTTAGAGTGGTAGCAGGCAGAGAAGTGATACTTCTGACAGATGTTTAGAAAGCAACATGGGCAGTGTTTGGTGATGACTGGGTATGTTCTGCATGTGTGTGTGTCTTGGTGGGGGTGACGGAAAGGTCCAAAACAACTTCCATATCCTTGACCGGCAGAACTAGGTGAGTGTTAGTACCGCTTGCTGAGAAAGGAAACAGGAGCAGGAACAGATTGTGTTGGAAGTAGAAAGTCATGAGTTGTTCTTGGACATCTTGAACTTAAGAGACTGTTTTCAGGATTCTTCTTCTTCCTTTTTTTTTTAAGATGGGATTTGAAATTATTTTATAGTGCATATGAGAATCTTTTGATTTAGCTACAGTATTTGGATCCTGTGGTGTCCCCACGCTGGATGCTCAGCTTCTGTTCAGGTCTGAGAGGTGCTGTTTTAGCGTTTAGGTTGGCCACACCTACTTTCCAAGGCTCTTTATAATATGGACAGTTTACCTTTGCAAACCTTAGTTTTTTCTCCTATAAAGTGAAAGGCTCATTGAGGTAAAATATGTATTAATTCCTATGGCAGGAATCCTGCCTCACCTATGAAATAGTGATCCCTTAGGCAGAACAATTTGGATGCCTGGCTTGGGAAAGATTTTGGGGATTTGTATGTACTCACTTAGGTCAGGGTTGCGAAGAAGAAACATGCCTGGTGGCTATTTCTCTATCCCTTTCCCTAGTACACAGGAGTATATGACTCTATGCTGCTCAGGAAAATTCCATGCCAGGATATAGCAGAACTTGTCGGCCTGCTCATCCAGTACCTTCTCTAAGACGGACAAGAGTGTAGTCCCAAAGGGACTGTTAGGGAACATCAACTGAACTGATTATATTCTATTTCTTAAGTTGGGTGGTAAATTCATGAGTATTCATTATCATGCTCTCTAACTTACTTAGCTATTATATGGATTATTTTGCATGGATCAAATATGTCAAAATAAAAAATGCAAAAGGAAAATAAAAGGGAGGAAAAAAAAGTTTAGTTCCCATAGGGCCCCTCTTCATCTTATTTTTCGTCAGTTTTTCTTTCTTTCTCCCAAAACTGTGTTGCAAAAATATATTCTTTGGTTTTTCCATTCATTTTACCTTCATTTTATTTTTTCAGTTCCAATATTCATCTCTTCTAGTCATTACCCACAGTGTGTGGATGACCTAGCACAATGCCCAGCAAGTAGAAGCTATTCAACAATCATCCGTTCCTTTCTCAGCAGAAGCCTGGTGTCCTGTGTTGACAATGGCTTTCTCTGAAGCAATAATTGCTCAAATCTAAATAAGCAGTTAAGTCACCCAGGGAAGCAGAGCTTTCCTCCCACAGTTGGTCTGTCATTCATGTGAGATGCTTTACAAGTGGTCGAAGATCTTGAGCCATAGTGAGATTCTGCTTAGAAATTGGGATCCTCCATATGCTTGGCCAACTAGGCCAAGAGATGTCATTGGATCTCAAGGCTTCCAGGGATACAACATGGCTAGCTTTGGGGGGAATTCTAATGTGCTCCCCTTGGAAGGTGGCTTTGGTCATATGAAGCACAGGGTTCAGATTAGTCTTTTGCACTAGAAAACTTCTCTTAAGTCTTTAGGTAACTAGCTTTTAGAGGAATTCTAATGTACTCCCCTTGGAAGATGGCTTTGGCCATCTTGTATGAAGCATGGGGTCCAGGATCAGTCTTCTGAACCCGAAAATTTCTAAGTCTTTACATAACTATTAACATTGAATGCTGAGCTCACCTCTTTTCACTCAGTGAATGCTGCTGATGCAACAGGAAAATCCTATGCTTGTCAAACTGAGTTCTGCTCTTTACATATCCTATTAGTATAGGAAATTGGACATGGCTGCAGCTTTCTTATTCTTATCAATGGGAAGGCACTAAATTATAAATTTGTATGTATGTAGTGCTAATTGGACACCTCGCACATAGAATTTGCATGTTTTCTCAGGTATTGGAGTTTGTTCTTGGTTCTTAATTTTGAAGAGTAGGGGGTCAACGGGGAAATATAAGATACGTAATTCAAATACATTTAGCAGATGATTTACTGAAGATTAGTTTCTTGACACTACCCTTGCCCTTTTTCGTTAATGTGAGAAAATGTGTCATTCTGTGGAAATTTTAATGTGATACCTGTCATTCAGTCTCAAAGCAAATAGGAAATGTGCTTGTAGTTTTGTGCTCCTCACTAGAATTATTTTTCAACCAGAAGGGTATTCTGAAATCAGAGTTTGGCCTTTTTCATACTGTGCGATGTGCAGGGAGAAGACCTTGCTTTGTGTTTTCTCAAATCCTTCCCCGATGGCTGATTCTCACACTGCACCCATCTGCCAACATATTTCTGAGCGAGTGCTTTACAAAAATGTGGCTGCAAAAGTTTTCTCTTTCTACCAATCTAAATGCCAGGTTCTACTAAATGCAAATGTGATACACATGATTGGAGTGATATCATTTTATTAAAACTCTTCTCATAACCTAGCTCTAAAAGGCCTTCTGTTTCTATTATAGCTAGGTTATTGATGCTAAATAGTTCAGCAAATTGGGTTGTTGAAGCGCGTCTGCCATGCATTATTCATTAAGTGCATCTTTCACAAATCAAACTGTCTGTTGCCTAATCCTGGAGCCCCAGTAGCACCACTTCTCAGGGACTGTGCTTCCTTTGTGAGCCAAGAAATGGAGGCCCAGGCACATCCGTCAGGCCAACACTTGGTTACACTGTTGTCCTCGAAATGTAGTGCATAATGGGGAAAAGCCTTAATTAATGTTCTACAGTAATGTGTCTGTTTATAAAGAAATAATGTACTATAAAATTAAGCAACGTATAGTGAATGTACCTCCTAATGGCAAGGCTGGCATTTTAAGTGATCAGTAAATCACTTAAATATTAAGACTTTCTTGAACAAGGGTAATAAAAGGAGACATTTGGAAATGGTAGATACCGGTACGTACAATTATCCACTAAATAAAACATTTTTATTGTGATCACAGTGTTAATCACATTGTAGAACAGCCTGATCAGGAAACATGAGAAATTATAACAGAATTTTCTTCATTTCTGACATGACTAACTTCCACATTAGGATGTAAGTCCCAAATATTTAAACCAGTGTATGACTTTCCACAGAGGACGGCGTGTTTTAGTTTCCTGAGGTTGAGAGATCACTTGTAAAACTGCTCACATTGCTGCTTCCCACGTTTAAACCCTTATTTATTTGGATCAAGGTGTCTAGGCTTGTGACATTTTTCAGCTCCTTCCTTCTGGGTTGTCTTTCTAGCTCCTGGGGCAGAAATACATTCTCAGGTGCTTCTTGCTCCCCTCACGGTAAAGGGGGCTCTCCCACTTTCAGCCTCTACAGGCATGATCAGTCCTACAGGGTCTTGTTGGCTCAGTTCTTTGGAAGGTGATGTCCCATTGCTTATAAGGAAGAAGTCTGAGGACTGACCCATACAGCTTGATGTTGCCTGGCTATCCCCTGAAACGATTTCATATTCCCTCTTGATGAGCTTCCTTTGATCATGGAGGACACATCCAGAGGAAACTGAATCAACTATAGGGTTTCCCTCCATGGGTTTCTCTCCAAGGATTCAGGCCTTTCCACTTAACTCCTTTCTGGCATAATATGATTTGATCCTCAAAATCTTCTACTGTAAAGACTTTTAAGCAATGTGCTCCCAAAGTATCATGTGTTTCCCTTTCTCACTAATTAAAATAAAAATGAAAAAAAAATACCAAGGTTAACTAATGATTATTTTAAGTAGTTATAATTAAAAATAAACAAGAACTTGGAGTCTCTGCTCTTTGCATATTGTATATGATTAAGAATATTCTGCAAAATGGATATAGTTTGTAAAGTGTTAGGCCAATAATAATGCATTCAAAATGCTTTAGAAAATGTCCATTTATATTTAATCTTTTGCTAGGCTGATATATATGAGGTAGACTGTCTGTAGAGGGCTTTGTGAAACAAAATTGTAAATTCCAAGATGTTGTGCTTAATGGGTTGTGGTATCTGAATCCCAGATCTCCACTGATGAAAATTTGGCAGGTTGGGAAGTGAGATGAGGGTTTAATGAACAAAATCTAATCTAAGAGATGGAAATGCTGTTCCTCTTAAATACAGAGGAATTAATGGGCTGGAAAAGGCACAAACAGTTTCCACATTGGCACAGAGTGATTTCCATGCTGGGGAGGACAGAGGCTGGCTGGTTGGGGTGTGTAGCTATCAGTCAATGACTGCATGTGGCCAGACCTGGCCAGAAGGAATTCTGCATGCTTGGTCATTCCCACGCCAGATCCTTTGCTTTAGTTCCTATTGGTGTTCATACTGGTGTTCCAGGACCCTGCAAGGATGGGCTTTTGACTGGTTAAGAGGCCAATGGATGTTTGTTTCTCTAATTTGATAGAACATCATGTAATCAGGGCCTTCCTTACCCTAACCTGGAGTGATGAAGACACAACCATGGAAGATGGGGATTTAGAGATTTAGAGATTTTAATCAATGGGAGAAGTTTTCTCTTATAACCAGTTAGTTTTCCTCTCTAAATTCTGATCAAATTTCTCTTCTAGTATAAGTTAACAGCATCTCTAAGAAATACCTCTATTTGGGATTTAGTTATGTGCCAAGCCAGTAGGTAAGGGCAACCAGGGCAGAGGGAGTTAATTAACCTCTCTCTTTGTGGACAGATTAAGCCGCTGAATCCTGGCTTGAAAGCAGATGGGCAGGTGGGAGTGTTTACTGCTCTTGGGAGTGGCCTTGACCCTGTACCCACATTTCTCCACCTCCATTTCTAGGCAGGAGGCTAGTAATTTGTCTAGGAAGCAGGAAAGGAGGAGGATGAAGAGGCAGGCTACCAACTCAGGACACTTGTGGAGGAAAGATCCTTCAAAGGGAATAAAACAAATCCATGAGACTGAAATATTGGTTAGTATGTAGTAGGCCCTATTGACTGTGTGTGTGTGTGTGTGTGTGTGTGTGTGTGTGTGTGTGTGTGGTAGGGGGAGGGGAGCTGTGAAATCTCTGGATGGTTAAGAGTGACGTCCAGCTTTGGCGGTGAAGATCACACAGCACTATGGGGTCCAGGTGACTGGGAGATAGTGGTGGTCCTGTGTCTGCAGTGCTAATTGCCATCAGAAACATATCGCAGGAAGGCAGGTGAATTTGCTCCTGTTAGGAACAAAATAGAAACACTAGGGGCTTTGAAGACTTAAACCAAGGAATAAGCTAGAGCAGAGAGTAATGGCTTGCTTCCAAGTTAAAATTTAGAATTAATTAATATGAATTACAAACAAGATGATGACCAGCAGTCCTGGGAGCTGTTGGAAATGGTCTGTATCTTCGATTTCAGATTTACTTTTTACAATGTTTCTTCAGAAGAGAGTTATTTTTGTATTTGAAGTCTGCTGTCATTTGCTTAAGGGCTTCTTGTTTTAACAAAAATAGAAGTTCTTGATTATTTAAATGTATTTTGATGTCATTACAGTCAAAATACAACTGTTGGATTGCATTGGCTCCCTATGAACTATGAGACTCAGGATCAGCTCTGTTTGGGACAAAGTGGGAGGCAGGCAATTTTATTTCCCACAGAATCCAGTCTTGCTTTTTTCTACTGACTAGAAAATAATTAAAAAATTGCTGGAGGATTAGGAAAGGGGTGAGAGATGGAAGTGGGTTGTGTGTGTGTGTGTGTGTCCAATAGAAGTAAACCCCTGTATAGCAGGGAACGGAGTGGTCTGGTTTACTGCCATATCCTCAGTGCCTGGTTTATAGCAGATAACTTGACAAGTCATTCTTTACACCTGCAAGGCCCTGCCCGATCTGCTCCAGCCCTCTGCTTGCTACCTCTTTGTACTCATTTCCCACTATTGTTCTGTCTGCTCATTCAGCATCAGCCACATTTTCTTTTATATTCCTTATATACCCCAAGCCTACTCTAACCTCAGGCCCTTTGCACTTGCCATTATTTTAGACTGGAATCTTCCTCTTGGATTTAGAAACGGCTGTTTTTTCACTTTGAGTTTTTTATTCAGCTTTTACCTCATCAGAGAAGCTTCCCTGACCCTCTATTTAGAATTGCTAAATAGCTCCATTCCTATGGCCTACCCTGTTTCTCATCTCAGCTCTCTTTCTCTCCTTCACATTTATTCCCTCTGGCATAAGCATACGTATGTCTAGCTTGTTGATTGGTTTGTATTTCCTCACTAGCATGTAAACTTCAACAGGTGAAGGGTTTCATCTGTTTTGTTCATTACTATTTCTTGGGACCTAGAACAATGCCTGGTACAGAATAGGCACCCCCTAAAATTTGTGGAATGAATGAATCTCACATATTGCTTTGACTATACCTATGCATATTAATAATACAGAAATTGTTGCTCATTATTTTTCTCCTTCGTGTACATATATAAATGAAAACAAATTATTTCACTGGCGTTTCTTCCACAAACACTTGACAAGCTAGAATGGTTATTTAAGTGAATATTGCAAAGTGGATAATTAGAGAACTAAGAAAAGGTAATGTGACTTAAAACGTAAGTATGGGATCAGACTCAATCAAAAAGCATGGCCACCTCTGTCCCAATGACTTTTTTTTTAATGTATGAAATTTATTGTGAAATTGGTTTCCATACAACACCCAGTGCTCATCCCAAAAGATGCCCTCTTCAATACCCATCACCCACCCTCCCCTCCCTCCCACCCCCCCCATCAACCCTCAGTTTGTTCTCAGCTTTTAAGAGTCTCTTATGCTTTGGCTGTCTCTCACTCTAACCTCTTTTTTTTTTCCCCCAATGACTTTGAATGCAGTAGGGTTCACAGCAGACCTTCCTTGTGACTGCACTGGTTTTAACCCTCAGACTTGGACATGGAATCAGAGACATGCTATTTGGACTCTCCAAAACATACTGCTTTTTAGATTTCAGGTGTGAGAGACTTTCCATTACTACCTAATGATATCACACTCAAATGTCAGACGATAACGCCGTGAGAGCTGAAATTGAAAAAAAAAAAATCGAGAAGTGATTCTTCTGTGATATAAAATTTCCTGAAAATATTCAGAATTGAGCAAAACTACTATTTACCATTCTTTTTTTTAAACAAAATCTGCTTGTTAAAAAATGTGGGAGATTGCTTTTGTTTGCTTAATTTTGGGAAGTTTTCCCTATATAATTCTTTCAGGAAGCCCATGGATTAAAAAATGTGGTAAAATGTTCTTCCACAAAAATAATCTGCCTCCCAGTACCTCACTCCTAGGGACAGTGGAAAGTAATGGAATCAACCTTTGAGGGCAGGGTGATGGACTGGCAGGCACTCTGAGGATAGACACCAAGATGCTTTTAGCTCTAAGCAGTGATTTTGAAGTAAACTTCTCTGTATCTCATCTGATATTCTGCTCTTGGCAGCATTAGCTGAGCTAAAGAAGTGACTGACCCTCCCCACCCCCCACAAAGCTGACAAAGGAACCTTTCAGAGAGGGAAAACTAATTTATTCTGACTGCTTGTCAAGCATCAGCCTAACTAGCCTCATCTTTTCACCCTAAAAGGTGCAAGATTCTAACCTTTGCCTCCACAGCATCAGCATTAAATAACAAAATGGCAAAGTAGTTCCTCTCCGGAGGAATATGCATTAGCACAGCACCATTAAGAGCAGGGAGTACTTAAAAGCAGTGATCTTTTGAAATGGGGGTCGAGATGGTCAGATATGTTGACCTTCATTTCTCTCCTATTAGCAAAAGACATTTTTCTTTTTCTTTTTATTTTAAAAAAAAATTTTTTTTTTTCAACGTTTATTTTTGGGACAGAGAGAGACAGAGCATGAACGGGGGAGGGGCAGAGAGAGAGGGAGACACAGAATCGGAAACAGGCTCCAGGCTCCCAGCCATCAGCCCAGAGCCTGACGCAGGGCTCGAACTCCCGGACTGCGAGATCGTGACCTGGCTGAAGTCGGACGCCCAACCGACTGTGCCACCCAGGCGCCCCGACATTTTTCTTTTTAATTCAAAATGACTTATCAGGAAAGTGACAGAATTCTCTACACTTTTATATATGTGATGCAGCACTCTTGAGCACATTACTGCTTGAAGCATGTTTGGGAGCAATAATGCTCCAGTCGTACTTCCCATGACTTTCTTCACAAAGTGCTTGATGAATGCATTAAAAAAAAAATTTTTTTTAATGTTTATTTTTGAGACAGAGAGAGACAGAGCATGAATGGGGGAGGGTCAGAGAGAGGGAGACACAGAATCTGAAACAGGCTCCAGGCTCTGAGCTGTCAGCACAGAGCCCGACGCGGGGCTCGAACTCCCGGACGGCGAGATCATGACCTGAGCCGAAGTCGGCCGCTTAACCGACTGAGCCACCCAGGAGCCCCGATGAATGCATTTTTAATGTTAGGCATATGTAGAGGGCTACAGATTTGGGAAGTTCTCTGTTAGCTATAGGAAGATTCTTGAATCATTAAAAAATTTCTTTTTAAATATTTATTTTGAGAGACAGAGACAGAGTACAAGCGGGGGAGGAGCAAAGAGAGAGGGAGACAAAGAATCTGAAGTAGGCTCCAGGCTCTGAGCTGTCAGCACAGAGCCTGATACAGGGCTAGAACTCATGGACTCTAAGATCATGACCTGAGCCGAAGTTGGACGCTTAACTGACTGAGCCACCCAGGTACCCCTTGAATCGTGTTTAAAACTTTTTGCTGAAGTTTACTCTTGGTATATTTCTGATGCTCTCCAACTCTGCCATCTCAAGGGGCTGGTTATGTGTACTGTATGGTGTTGGGATGGAGGGCCCGGGATCTAACAGCACTCAGAATGACCTTTCAAAAAAGGATACTTTAATGAGCAGGCAACTGCTATAGGGAGTTGTGGCTCATGGCCACAGGGAACCTGAGTGACAGTGTAGAAGTACGTGCTTCAAAGCTGTCCCACCTGAGAGGTGAGGAAGCTGGTGTGATTATCCACTAACTGTCACCTGTCATTGGTTGAGGGCTGTTGCTGGTGTGAACAAGTTCCCAGAGCTTTGGTCCTCCGTGAGGACCAGGCAAGGTGGAAAAAGTCTCAGCTGGAAGGCACACGTAATTCCTGGAGGCAGCTGTTGGGCTGGCATGCACAGAATAGTGAGTGCACAGGCAGAGCCCTCTTGTTTGTCATGTGTGTTCCAGTTTATTGACAGTTCCTCACCTCTAGAAGTAAGCTCCATGGCGGCGAGGATGTGCACTGTTTGGTGTTGCCCACAGGGTGCCTGGAGCAAAGACATGGCGTTCCACTGGAAAACAGATGGCCTTTTACATTTATTTCATTTTAAAGTACCTAACACTGATGTGGCAGGTCCAGAAAAGGAGAGACTTGGGATTGGCCAAAGAAATCGAGGATGTCTGGGTAGGGAGGGAAGGATTTAGAAGGCAGATTCAGGGTCAGGATCTGCATGGTGCACTAGAAAGTTTATCAGGGTGTAGTCTAGATCAAGATTTACACTTAGTAGGAACAGTATCTTTGTAAGGGGTCATGGTCGAATCCTTCATTCTGTTCCTGGGATTCTGTTCAACTATTCTACCTGCTTCGCAGAGATGTTAAAATAACATACAAATAATAAAATTCGCAGATAATAAAAGGGGATAATAGGTTTGAAAGCACTTCTAAGGAGAAGTACTCGTATGGAGAAAGCTACTATTTAACTGTTGAAAATATGTTATGTTCAAGTTAGAATTGTTCATAAGTGCTTAGTCCCTTTAAAAAAGTGATCGCTGCGGGCAATAGCTATTTTGACGGACAGTTATTGCCTCCCAGCTGAAGTGAGCAGAATAATCAATTTCTATGGTATGTCGGATGACCTGTGGCTGAAAAGAGAACCTCTGGGTGATTGGGTGACTCTTATCTCATAGAAAGCTGGCAGCCTGGGAATAAGGGGACAAGAGAGAAATGTGCTCAGGCAGCAATGGGAATTCATATCTCTGCCTGATCTGGAAATCCATTTTGATAAAGTGAATAGGGCAGGGGAGCTGGGAGAGGAGAATTGCAGGGCGAAACAGCTTCTTGTTGTAGTTAGAATCAGGTGGAGATGAGAGTTCTCATTTGCTTTTGGCAGGAAAGTTTTAGTATTCTCGTTGATCATTTGAAGGCTTTGACACTTAGCCATCGGGCATTGGAAGGACTGAAGCTGGGTGTGGATAGGGTACTGGTCCCAGCCCGCTGCCTCTTAGTCCACTCACATCTCAGGGCACCTCCAGGTGATGCATGTGGCCCCCCTGCCCCGGATAGAAAGACCAAGATCTACCCTTTTTGTAAACAGATGCCACCAGGCCATCCTTCACCTAGGGGTTTCCACAACAGGGGAGCATGGCCTGGCTAGGGAAAGTGAACCAGGAGAAGAGGGCTGCACAGGACCTGGGGATGAGAGTCACCTTTTGGGCAGACTGTTCCTGGGCACTAGAGTGTTGTCTAGAAAGAGGGAGGCAGGTCTGGGTGGGAAAGTCCCTTGACTTTTTGGACTCCTTACCCTATGGGGAGAGGCATAACCAGGAGAGGGCCAAACCAGGGGAGGATCGCTAATGTATGGGACCCAGGACAAGGGTCAAACTGATTTGATTTGCTATGCAACTGACTTTGTCCTTGGTAGTTAAAGCTTTAAAAAAATCACAAGCAGGTGGGTTAACTGCAAAAGCCCCTAACTGTCCAGTGAGGGATGGGATAGCAACTCTAGGAAGCTGCTTATGGGAAGAGAAAGGTAAGTCAAGGCAAACTTTCCAAGGTGTCACCATGTGACTCAGAGTAAAGTTGTCGCCTTTGCAGTGGCTACAAGGCCATGCATGACCTGCCACCCCTCTGTCCCATGACCTCCCTGACTTCATCTACCCCTTCCCCACTCTTTCCAGCACACTGTGCTTCATCCACGCTTCTTGCTGCTCTTCAAGGGTGCCAGGCACGTCTGCATCAGCTTTCCCTTCTGTGTGGAATGCTTCCTGATAACTGCCTGTGTACTCTGTTCACATGTGACCATCTCAGTCACCTAACCTGACCAGCCTATTTATTTATTTTATTTTATTTTTTATTTATTTTTGGGACAGAGGGAGACAGAGCATGAACGGGGGAGGGGCAGAGAGAGAGGGAGACACAGAATCGGAAACAGGCTCCAGGCTCTGAGCCATCAGCCCAGAGCCCGACATGGGGCTCGAACTCATGGACCGCGAGATCGTGACCTAGCTGAAGTCGGACGCTTAACCGACTGTGCCACCCAGGCGCCCTGTGACCAGCCTATTTAAAATGGAACCAGGCACTCTGATTCCCACATCCCTCTGTCTTCCCCCTACCTATCTATTAGCTAATAATTTACTTATTGATTTTTTTTGGCTCTGTCTCTGCCTTTCTTAATGTAAGCTTCATGAAGTCAGGCTCCAGCCCACAGCAGAATGCTTGGCACATAATAGGTGTTCAGTAAATCTTTGTCAAATGAATGAAGTAAACTGGGTTAGTGTAAGTAGCAAACAATGATGGGATTCATGAAAAAAAGATCATCAGAGTTTCTTAAAATGTATGGGATTTATAATTTCTTAAATTCTTGCTGAATGTAAAGGGATAAGGTCTAGATATTTAAAAATTTTTTTTTCAACGTTTATTTTTGGGACAGAGAGAGACAGAGCATGAACGAGGGAGGGGCAGAGAGAGAGGGAGACACAGAATCGGAAACAGGCTCCAGGCTCTGAGCCATCAGCCCAGAGCCCGACGCGGGGCTCGAACTCACGGACCGCGAGATCGTGACCTGGCTGAAGTCGGACGCTCAACCGACTGCGCCACCCAGGCGCCCCAAGGTCTAGATATTTAAATGAAGGCTTTTCTTTCTCACCATTTTTTCTTGTGGCTTCGTGGGTCTCACTTTTTGGGCAGGTGTCACTGTCTTTGACAATGCAGATTCATACCAGAGCAAAAAGCTGAAGAATTCCAGAGGAAGGTCTTGAAATCAAACCCAAGCTCATCTGGGAAGAGAACTTAGAACTGTTTAATGGAGATTCGATGGTGCGCATTCTGTCTCTTTTCTTTCTATCCCTTTTATTTGTTCCTTTCTTCTGTTCTCCGTTCTCTTTTCTCTTTCTTTTCTTCCTTCTTCAAGCTTGGAGCAAGGCCCTGTGTTAGGGCTGTGGGACTCAGACAGGGCTAAGGTCAGTTCTCAGGAGTTGATGGTTGGGGGAAGATTTCTGTGGGAGGAAGTATGTGGAAAGCACTATCATAGAAGAATGTATAGACACTAGAGTGACCAACTCTGGAAGGGTAACTAGATTGGCCTGATGGGGAAGTAATGGGTTGCCTGGGGAGCACTGGGGTACACAGGTAGAATTCTATACAGTGGAGCTCTGCAAGGATATACAGTTATTGTTTAGAAATTCTGAAGTGATTTTGCGTCTGAAAGACAGTCTTCAGTTATTTCAAAAATTCACCGTCTTTTGGCCTCAATTTCCTACCCATTCTGCATAAATCCTCTCTTTCCCTGTCTCTTTCTGTCTCTCTATACACACATACATTGATACATATCATATACTATTGGTAAAGATATTAGCAACATATCAACAGCACCGGTAGTAGTAATTATAGTGACTAGCATGCTAGGCATGGTGCCAAACCCTTGGCATGGGTTATCTCATTTACTCCTATAACATACCCATACAGAAGATTCTGGCATTATCCTCATTAGTTGGGGAAACCAAAGCATCATGAATGAAATAGCACACAGTGACATCATTATTTGATTCTTTCTGATTTTGATTGTCTGCGAGTCCTTCCTAGATCACCAGTATGTGTCATAAATAAATTCATATTCTAAGATGTAGGAGAGACATATGTGCCAAAATATGCTGCTGGAAAAGTGAAATCAACAAGCAGCAAAATGTATACATTCAAGAGAAATGATAGCTTTTTTAAAAAAAAAATTTTTTATGTTTATTCATTTTTGAAAGACAGAGACAGAGCACAAGCAGGGGTGGGGCAGAGAGAGAGAGGGGGACACAGAATCTGAAGCAGACTCCAGGCTCTGAGCTGTCAGCACAGAGCCTGACGTGGGGCTCGAACTCAAGAACCGTGAGATCATGACCTGAGACAAAGTCGGATGCTCAAGCAACTGAGCCACCCAGGCGCCCCAAGAAATGATAGCTTTAAGAAACTCCGAGATTGAAGAGGATTTAGTGACTACTGCTTGTATCTTAAGTGCCATGTAGAACTTTCCTATGACCTTCTTTCACGAACAGAAGCATCTGCTTTATAGTAATGCTCATTTTCCTTACAGTATTTAATAGAATTATCAAAATTTTATTTGATGGTTTTAGAGAATTTTAGTGATCAGAGAGTTAAAGAAATAGAGGCATGTCTTCGTGCTGGCCTGGTATGGTGGGAATTTCTTTGTGGCACTTTATCAGTAAGATTTAATTCTGTTATCTGAGTACATCAGCTTTGTGGTTCTTACATCTTATTCCTATTGAACTGTGGTAATGGGTAGTGGTTTCAAATACTTTCCAGTTATTCCCATGGTACTTTGTGCTAGCCAGGAAAGCTCTAAGAGACACATACTCTTTTCAGGTAATATTTCCCCAAGCCTTGTAATTCACGTGACACTAATAACCAGATAGTGATTTCTAATCATGGAGTTTTGAGACATTTTAGATGATCTCCAGTTACCTGCAGGGATGCCAAGAATTTAAATTTCTCTAATGAAATGTATTAGAATTTGTTTATTATTATTTAATTTTTTAATGTTTATTTATTTTTGAGAGAGAGAGAGAGAGAGAGCAAGAGAGCACAAGAGAACACAAGTGGGGGAGGGGCAGAGAGACAGGGAGACACAGAATCCGAAGCAGGCTCCAGGCTCTGAGCTGTCAGCACAGAGACTGACACAGGGCTCAAATTCACAAACTGTTGAGATGATGACCTGAGCTGAAGTTGGACACTTAACTGACTGAGCCATCCAGGTGCCCTTGTTTTTTATTATTTTTATTATTTTTAAAATTTAATTAATTTTAAAAATTTACATCCAAGTTAGTTAGCATATAGTGGAATAATGATTTCAGGAGTAGATTCCTTAATGCCTCTTACCCATTTAGCCCATCCCCACTCCCACAACCACTCCATTAACCCTCTGTTCTCCATATTTAAGAGTCTCTTATGTTTTGTCCCCCTTCCTGTTTTTCTATTATTTTTGTTTCCCTTATGTTCATCTGTTCTGTGTCGTAAAGTCCTCATATGAGTGAAGTCATATGATATTTGTCTTTCTCTGACTGACTAATTTCACTTAGCATAATACCCTCTAGTTCCATCCACGTAGTTGCAAATGGCAAGATTTCATTCTTTTTGATTGCCGAGTAATACTCCATTGTGTGTGTGTGTGTGTGTGTGTGTGTGTGTGTATGTATACATATATATATGTGTATATATGTATACACTTATATATACATATATACACATATATATGTGTATACATGTATACACATATATATGTGTATACATGTATACACATATACATATGTATACGTATATACACATATATATACATAGATATACGTATATATATACGTATATCTGTGTGTGTGTGTGTGTGTGTATACACACACATACACACCACATCTTCTTTATCCATCCATCAATTGATGGAAATTTGGGCTCTTTCCATACTTTGGCTATTGTTGATAGTGCTGCTATAAACATTGGGGTGCATGTGCCCCTTTGAAACAGCATACCTGTATCCCGTGGATAAATACGTAGTAGTGCAATTGCTGGGTCGTAGGGTAGTTCTATTTTTAATTTTTTGAGGAACCTCCATACTGTTTTGCAGAGTGGCTGCACCAGTTTGCATTCCTGCCAGCAGTGCAAAAGAGATCCTTTTTATCTGCATCCTTGCCAACATCTGTTGTTGCCTGAGTTGTTAATGTTAGCCATTCTGGCAGGTGTGAGGTGGTATCTCATTGTGTTTTTGATTTGTATTTCCCTGATGATGAGTGATGTTGAGCATTTTTTCATGTGTCGGTTGGCCATCTGGATGTCTTCTTTGGAGAAGTATCTATTCATGTCTTTTGCCCATTTCTTCACTGGATTATTTGTCTTTTGGGTGTTGAGTTTGATAAGTTCTTTATAGATTTTTGATACTAACCCTTTAACTGATTTGCAAATGTTGTTTGCAAATATCTTCTCCCATTCTGTTGGTTGCCTTTTAGTTTTGCTGATTGTACCCTTCACTGTGAAGAAGCTTTTTATTTTGATGAAATAGGTCCCAATAGTTTATTTTTGCTTTTGTTTTCTTTGCCTCCAGAAACATGTTGAGTAAAAGCTGCTGCAGCCAAGCTAAAGGGGTTTTTGCCTGCTTTCTCCTTGAGGATTTTGATGGCTTCCTGTCTTATGTTTAGGTCTTTCATCCGTTTTGAGTTTATTTTTGTGTCTGGTGTAAGAAAGTGGTCCAGGTTCATTCTTCTGCATGTCTCTGTCCAGTCTTCCCAGCACGACTTGCTGAAGAGACTGTCTTTATTCCACTGGATATTCTTTCCTGCTTTTTCAAAGATTAGTTGGCCATACGTTTGTGGGTCCATTTCTGGGTTCTCTATTCTGTTCCATTGATCTGAGTGTCTGTTTTTGTGCCAGTACCCTACTGTCTTGATGATTATGGCTTTGTAATACATCTTGAAGTCTGGGATTATGATGCTGCCATCTTTGGTTTCCTTTTCAAGATTGCTTTGGCTATTTGGGATTTTTTTCTGGTTCCATACAAATTTTAGGATTGTTCTAGCTCTGTGAAGAATGCTGGTGTTATTTTGATAGGTATTGCATTGAGTATGTAGATGCTTTGGGTAGTATAGACATTTTAACAATATTTGTTCTTCCTATCCAGGAGCATGGAATATTTTTCCATTTTTTTGTGTCTACTTTAATTTCTTTCATAAGCTGTCCTTAGTTTTCAGTGTATAGATTTCTCACCTCTTTGGTTAGATTTATTCCTAGGTATTTTATAGGTTTGGGTGCAATTGTAAATGGGATCGATTCCTTGATTTCTCTCTGTTGCTTCATTATTGGTGTATAGGAATGCAACTGATTTCTTTGTGTTGATTTTATATCCTGCAACTTTTCTGAATACATGGATCAGTTCTAGCAGCTTTTTGGTGGAATCTTTTGGGTTTTCCATATAGAGTATCATGTCATCTGTGAAGAGTGAAAGTTTGACCTCCTCCTGGCTGGTTTAGATGCCTTTTATTTATTTGTGTTGTCTGATTGCTGAGGCTCAGACTTCCAATAATGTGTTGAATAACAGTGGCAAGAATGGAAATCCCTCTTGTTCCTGACCTTAGGGGGAAAGGTCTCAGTTTTTCCCCATTGAGGGTAATATTAGTGTTGGGTCATTCATATATGGCTTTTATGATCTTGAGGTAGGATCCTTCTATCCCTACTTTCTTTTATCAAGGAAAGATGCTGTATTTTGTCAAATGCCTTCTCTGCATCTATTGAGAGGATCATGTGGTCCTTGTCCTTTCTTTTATTGATACGATTATTGATTGTCTTGCACATATTGAACTAGCCCTGCATCCCAGGTATAAATTCCACTTGGTTGTGGTGAATAATTTTTTAATGTATTGTTGGATCCAGTTGGCTAATATCTTGTTGAGGATTCTGCATCCATGTTCATCAGGTAAATTGGTCTATAGTTCTCCTTAAAAGGGAGGTCTTTGTCTGATTTTGGAATCAAGGTAATGCTGGCTTCATAGAAAGAGTTTAGAAGTTTTCCTTCCATTTCTATTTTTTTGGAACAGCTTCAAGAGAATAGATGTTAACTCTTCCTTAAATATTTGGTGGAATTCCCCTGGAAAGCCATCTGGCCCTGGACTCTTGTTTTTTGGGAGATTAAAAAAAAATTTTTTTTAATGTTTATTTACTTTTGAAGGAGAGAGAGACAGAGTGTGAGACAGGGCAGAGAGAGGGAGACACAAGAATTGAAGCAGGCTTCAGGCTCTGAGCTGTCAGCACAGAGCTGGATGTGGAACTTGAACTCACAGGACATGAGATCGTGACCTGAGCCAAAGTTGGATGCTCAACGAACTGAGCCACCCAGGTGCCCCTGGGAGATTTTTGATTACTAATTCGATTTTTTTTTACTGGTTATGGGTCTGTTCAAATTTTCTATTTCTTTTTTGTTTCAGTTTTCATGTATCTAGGAATTTGTGCATACACCATTTTATTGGTGTATAATTGCTCATAATATTCTCTTCTTCTTATTTTTATTTCTGCTGTTAGTTGTGATATTTCCTCTTTCATTCTTAATTTTATTATTTGGGGCCTTTCCTTTTTCTTTTTTATCAAGGTGGCTGTTGGTTTATCAATTTTGTTAATTCTTTCAAAGAACCAACTTCTGGTTTCATTGATCTGTTCTACCGTTTTTTTTTTTTTTTCTTTTTTGGTTTTGATAGCATTTATTTCTGCTCTAATCTTTATTATTTCCTGTCTTCTGCTGTTTTTGGGTTTTATTTGCTGTTCTTTTTCTAGCTTTTTAAGGTGTAAGGTTAGGTTGTGTATCTGAGATCTTTCTTCCTTCTTTAGGAAGGCCTGGATTTCTATATACTTCCTTCTTATGACCACCTTTTCTGTGTCCCAGAGGTTTTGGGCTGTGGTGTTATTATTTTCATTGGCTTCCATGTACTTTTTAATTTCCTCTTTAATTTCTTGGTTTACCCATTCATTCCTTAGTAGGCTGTTCTTTAGTCTCCAAGTATTTGTTATCTTTCCAATTTTTTTCTTGTGGTTGATTTAGAATTTCACAATTCGAATCACATTTTCATATGTCTGAAAATATGCACACTATGATTTTGATCTTTTTGTACTTGTTGAGGGCTAATTTGCATCCCAGTATTTGATCTATTCTGGAGAATGTTCCATGTGCACTGGAGAAGAATGTATATTCTGCTGCTTTAGGATGAAATATTCTGAATATATCTGTTAAGTCCATCTGGTCCAGTGTGTGATTCAAAGCCATTGTTTCCTCATTGATTTTTTGATTAGATGATCTGTCCATTGCTGGAAGTGGAATGTTGAAGTTCTCTACTATATGGTATTATTATTAATGAGTTTCTCTATGTTCGTGATTAATTGATTTATATATTTGGGTTCTCACACATTTGGAGCATAAATGTTTACAATTATTAGGTCTTCTTGGTGGATAGACCCCTTAATCATGATATAATACCTTTCTTTATCTCTTGTTACAGTCTTTAAAGTCTAGATTGTGTGATTTAAGTATGGCTACTGCAGCTTTCTCTTGTCGACTATTAGCATGATTGATGGTTCTCCATCGCCTTACTTTAAATATGAAGGTGTCTTTAGGTCTAGAGTGGGTCTCTTGTAAACAGCATATAGATGGATCTTGTTTTCTTATCCATTCTGTTGCCCTATGTCTTTTGATTGCAGCATTTTTCCATTGATGTTTAAAGTGAGTACTGAAAGACATGAATTTATTGCCATCATGTTGCTTGTAGAGTTGGCGTTTCTGGTGGTGTTCTGGTCCTTTCTAGACTTTGTTGCCTTTGGTCTTTCTTTTTTTTTTTTTCTCCTTCTTTTCTCCTCTCATAGAGTCCCCCCTTAAAATTTCTTGCAGGGCTGTTTTAGTAGTCATGAACTCCTTTAATTTTTGTTTGTCTGGGAAAGTTTTAATCTCTCCTTCTATTTTGAATGATAGCCTTGCTGGATAAAGAATTCTTGGCTGCATATTTTTCCGATTCAGCACATTGAATATATCCTGCCACACCTTTCTGGCCTGCCAAAATTCTGTGGACAGGTGGTCCAAATCTGCTGTCTTCCCTTGCAGGTTAAGGACTTTTTTTTTCACGATTCTTTCCTTGCCTGAGTATTTTGTGAATTTGACTATGATATGCCATGTCGATGGTTGGTTTTTGTTGGATAATGGGAGTCCTCTGTGCTTCCTGGATTTTGATGTTGGTGTCTTTCCCCAGGTTAAGAAAGTTTTCCATTATGATTTGCTCACATAACCCTTCCACCCCTTTTTCTCTCTCTTCATCTTCAGGGACCCCTAAGATTCTGACCCTTTTAATGAGTCACTGATTTCTCTAATTCTTAAATCATGCTCTTTTGCCTTAGTCTCCCTGTTTTTTTCCCCTGCTTCATTATTCTCCCTAAGTTTGTCCTCTCTATCACTGATTCACTGCTCTGCCTCATCCATCCTTGCTGCCATGGCATCCATTCAAGATTGCAGCTCAGTTATGCAGTTTTTATTTGATTGTGAATAGCTTTTACTTCTTTTATCTCTGCAGAAATGGATTCTAATCTATTTTTGACCCCAGCTAGTATTCTTATTATCATGATTGTAAATTCTGGTTCAGAAATCTTGCTTATATCTGTGTTGATTAAATCCCTGTATGTCATCTCTTCCTGCTCTTTCTTTTGGGGTGAATTCCTTCATTTCATCATTTTGAAGAAAAAAATTAATAAGGTAAAAAAGATCAAAATTAAAAATTAAGAACAACACACACACACACACACACACACACACACACACACACACAAAATCAAATAAATGATGCTAGATCCTAGATGTGCTTTGGTCTGATTGTTGAAAGGAGATTGATAGCTTAGAGAAAAAAGGGAGAAAAGAAAAGAAAAGAAAAAAAGAAAAAGAAGAAAGAGAAAAAAAGGAAAACGTTTGAAAAAAGTGAATGCAATGTAATAGAATAAAATGAAATAATGGAAGTCAAATAGAATTTGAAAAATTTACAACAAAGTAAAAAATATAGTAGAAAAAAATTAAGGAAAAACATTTTTAATAAAAATTGAAAATAAAAATAAATTTTTTCCTCTTTCTGTAATCAAAAAAAAGAAAAGAAATGAAAAAGAGAAAAAAAGAACATTGAATAGATGGACCAGCAAATAGACTGAAATACGATTGAAATTACATTGTTTTCCCCTAGAATTCAAACTATGAAGCACTTTATAGACCGTAAACTAGGTAGGTGGAGAGAATTGTGGTGTTCCTGAAGAGCGAGGCTGGCCTAGTTGGGTGGGGCTTAGTGTAACAGCTCCATTCTCCACTAGATGGTGCTGCTTAGCTTACTGGGGTGGATTGTTGTGGCACTTGTAGGTGTGCATGAATATGCATGGGAGGGGTGAAAATCGCATCACCTAGCTACCCAGTCTCTGGTATTGGAACTCTGTTCTCCCCTGTCATGCATTGTGTGCACCCGTCTTTTGTCTCTGGCTTCTGCCCACTCCCCGCTGTTACGCTGTTACACTTGGTCTGTGACCAAGCTGTCAGGTTGCCAGGCAGCACCTCCCTCCTGAGTTTTATCTCAGATGCGTCTGTTTTTCCCAACCCCTCACTTCTGAGATATTGCAGCTTTGACATGCTCAGACCTTCTGGGGGAGGGTGTCTCTGAGCAATGGCCAGGTGCTAGCTGCACCCAGGAATGTTCACGGGACTGGGCTGCTGCTGATGCCCAGAGACTGTGGCTGGGTGCTAGTCTGCCCCAGAAAAAGTTCATGAGATCATGTAGCAGCAGTGTTTCAGGGATTATGGAAAATCATAACACACATCTGGCACCAGGCTTCACCTTTAGCGACCTTGTTCCAGCACCAGCGAATATGGTTGTTCTCCAGAGTCTGCTGGCACCATTGCCTGTGGGGAGGCCACACAGCCTCTACCACATGTCCTCCCAGAGGGGAACCACCTCTCCCAATGTGGGCCAAGGACCCCTGGACTTCACTCTGCTCCGGGGGATTTGCCCTATCCCCCAGAGCACTGCCAGGTATTGAGCTGCAGAGTTTCAGATTCTGCTCTCCCCCTGTTTATAGAGTCTTAATGGAATTTAAACCCTCTCCTTTCTTACTTTATAGTTCAGTCCCTGTGGCTGTTTCCACTTTTCCACTTTCTCTCCAGCTGCTTTTGGGGGGTGTGCTTTTCCCATATTCCCCCCCCCCCATCTCCATCCTCTCTCTGCAAGCAAAAAGAGCTTCCTGCCTTCCATGACTTCTCTCTCCCCTAGTTCACCTCTCCACACTACGTACCTGCTGAATTCTGTGGTTCAGGTTGTGCAGATTGTTGTGTTCATCCTCAAATCATTTTTCTAGGTGTGCAGGATGGTTTAATGTTGATCTGGCTGTATTTAATGGATGCAAGATGCAAAAAAAATCTTCCATGCTGTTCTGCCATCTTGGCTCCTCTATTATTATTTTTAACATAGGATGAATTATCTGTATCTGGCTAAAAATGTTAATGGGGGACCAGTAGATATTTTTGCCTTTATTATAAGTAATTTTTGCCACTATTCAATGTGTCCATCGCCACTTGCACTACTATATATCTGTAGCTATGTAATATTTTCAATGAGAACCTGAAATACAGGACTTTACTCAGTGGGTTTCATTGTATGTGTATTTGTACTTGTGGTTTCTATTATTCATAGTGTTGTTTATTAAATAGTAATTTGTAACTTGCTGATGGAATTGAGACATGTACATTAGCCCCATTATAGAACTTTCTTGATTTCATCTCATTCCATTCAATTCTCTGCTTTGATCCGCATATATGAGTGTGTTTAATTGGACTAACTAAAAGTTTCTGTTCCCAATATTATTTTACCTGTAACAATGATATGCTCATTAAAGACTGTGTTGTAGAGAGGCTTCATAGTGGCAACATGGATGTGTCCAATGGTTATTATCCTGGAGAAAATAAAAGAATTTTAAGAATTAAGCGTGACTATCTAAACAGCAGGTATAGACATAAAGCAGAAGCTCCTTGAGAAAAAGGGTGATTTCTGTCTCTTCCAAAACTGGATTCTAGAATGTGACATGTGTTGTGTACTCAACGTGTTTGAGTGACTAACTCACTTACAAAAGCAATGTTTAGCATGATTTCAGAAGCTCTTACTGATCTAGATGTGAACCTGGACCCTCAAATGGGGAAAGGAACCTAGTGAAGCTAGAATGACTTCCTAACGCACGGATGTAGATGGAGGCCTTCTATCTCTCACATAGTCTTTTCTTCCTCTCTTTCTTCCCATTTACTCCATTTATTAACATTCTGCTATTGCAGCAGACTAATCCAGAATCATTTGTGATTCAATACTTTAGGCAAATATGTTTCAAGTCTCTCCTTACAGTAAAACCTTGAACTTCCTGCCATATATTTTCAATTTATATCTCAAAACTCACTGTGAAGTGACTGTGTCCATTCTGGACTCTTCCCAGTGCCTAAAATAGTGTAAAAGAGTGTGAGTGCTAAAAATACCTGCACTCTGCCAAAGAGAGTTTACAACATTCTCAGTAGAAGCTTTAAACTTTTGCTGAAAGGTTAGAGAAAGTTGGCTCCATGGCAAAAGCAAATTTATTTAAATACCATTTTTACACTCGTTTCATAATAGTAACATTTTATCTTTTTTACAATGATTTATAGGCACTGGAGCAGAACAGGGGAGTCAGGGAAAAAAGCAATTAACGAATAAAGAAAAAAGTACCAATAGTGAAGGGGAAAAAAATCTTTGGAAAGCTAAAGAAGAGAGAATAATTGATGGTTCCATTTTAGCTTAATGTTATTTCTGGATCTCTTTTATAATGTGTTATTTACTGCATAGTTTATAGTTGACAGAAAATAAACAGCATTTGCAACATAATGTCTTTGGCTTTGCCATGTACTTGCTCATCCCCGTTGCCTGTCACGTTATAACTTCAACCAACATCAGTCAAAGTCTTCTGTGATGGAGTCTGTTTTTAATAAGCCCAGCACTATAATTACCTTATTGCAAAGTTAAAGCCAAATGACACTTATGATGAAGGTTTCATGGCTAAACAGTAAAGTCAGTGAAGCATATGCATACCAACTGTCAGACAGGAAATAGCTGTTCGAGGATTTGTTCTTTATTGCTTGACGAGGGTCACTTCGTTTGTACTTGGAAACTTTGCCACAGCTATAACAGGTCGCAGAGAAGGGAAAAGGAATGAGTAACATGGAGGATAACTTAGAAAGATACCATTATTCATAGATTTTTTTACTGAGCATTTGTGCTCAGGATCATTTGTGCCAGGTGTTTCTACAAATACTTTCCAAGTTAAAACTCCCTAACAAACCAAAGAGTTAAAACATTGTCCAAATTTAATATGCAGAGAAACTGAGGCTGTGAGAGTTTTTAAATTATGTGCTTGATGTCACCCAGCTGGTAAGTGACAAAACCAGGCTGTGAACCCAGTCTCCATTATTCAGAGTCCCACGTGGTTTTTCCTAGTGTGAGAGCTGCCAGAAGGTAAAGTATCTGGCCTAATGTGATCCATATTGTGGTCTGGATGGAAATGGAATGTGGTTTAGACATGTCCACATACTGAGTTACTGAAAATGGGAAGGCAGAGACACACTCAGATGAATGATCATCCTCTGTATTTTATGGCAAAGATCTCTCTCCATTTTACATTGTTTGAACTTTCACATTTTTGTGACAGTCACAATCAATTGTGAATCGATGCATCAGGAAATACCACATATACGTCACAGCATCTTTCCTCAAAGAAGCTCTGGAAATAAATGGGGTCTTGCTCTCATCTTAGCCTGTGTGGATGATGATAACAGAATGGCACTGTCTCTGAAAGCTTAAGAGCATCATTTTAATTTAACGGATGATGCAAAATGAATTTTTGAATCATTTGGCTCATTCAGGGCTACCACACTACTAAATCTGGAATATTTTTGCCCATCCAAAACCTCAAAGCAGAAATTTGGGGCTTTTTTCCTACTCTTGAATTACTTCTGGGTAATGGTAAAAACATCAGACTCTTTTTCCAGTTCACTTGAGGGTTAACATTGCATCCACCTCCAGAGTCGCTCTGCTGGCACATCTGGGACAAAGAGTGACCTGCAGTGTCTCGCTTTCTCAATGGAGTGCTTAACCTTGGTGGCACCAGACCTGAAATTAATTTACTAAGTAAGTAGGGTATTTTGATTCTCAGGACTAACCCCTGCCAAGACAGGGTTTGTTTTTGTTTTTTAAGAATCAATAAAGAGTAAAAATAACTTTTAAATGTCCAACTCACAGCCACCGCATTACAAAATCTGTGTAAAAGAAAGATCTATTTCAGGCTATGGGAGCGAACATCCAGTCACTGCCACACTCTACTGGCAACTATGGAAACTTGGTTGAAATTGATCTGTTGGCTCTTGGGTGGCATTTTTGTACGATGCCTGGAGATGTCCTCTACTGAGCTAGCAAGTACCATGCAGCATACAAAGGGAAATTTGAAGTATATTAACAAGTGGGTTGTGTGAAAGCTGGAGCCCTTCGTCACCGGGCATGACACTTACTGTTGTCTACTTCTCTTTCTCTCCTTAGTGTATTGCTTCTAAGGTGGTTTGGGGAGAGGGTCTGGGGATTGCAGTGATGGCTGGCTGGGGGGTAGAGTTTTAGGACTGGTTTGTCTTCTAGTTATCCATGGAGGGGAAGTCTGGCCCTCAATTTTCTGCAGGTTTCTTTAAAAGGTGGAGTATTTGATATCTCTGTCACCATCTTTGTCTTTGTGCTACCATTTCTGAGGCAACGTGTAAGTTTTCCATCAACATTTTGTTACATTCATATGTCCTACCTAGAAGTTGTGAGGATTCCTATAATTTCTATGAAGAGTATTAGTATTGTACCTACAATTGCAGACCTGGTTGTTTTTCATGTTCTACTACTTACTCTCATCACATATGATCCCTTCTTGGTGTTAAGTTTGCTCATGTCCAAACCAAACACACACCTGATGTGAATAGGATCTATTTAGTTAGAAGAGACAGAGGCATCACTGAGGAGATCACGGAAATGCACTCTGGC
This sequence comes from Puma concolor, assembly GCF_028749965.1. NCBI lineage: Eukaryota > Metazoa > Chordata > Mammalia > Carnivora > Felidae > Puma > Puma concolor. Next base: position 51,457,833 of record NC_141672.1, read on the forward strand.
CCAGTGTCAGAGGGAGAGTGGATTCACTTCTGTTTGTGCCCAGCCATCCCTTGGATTTAGAAATTATCAAATGATATTGCACATTATTTCTAATATCCACACAAGGTACAAAAATAAAGCAACAATAAAATAACATTTATGAAAATGGGTATTATGTGGAGTAACCCACGTGGCTATGCTAAAGACCAGAGTTAAGCAGGATAAGGAAAAGCCATCAATGAATGATCATGAAGGTGGACTATTTGGGACAGGCTTCTTGGAAGAGTTAAGTGTACTTAGGATGCAGAGCACAGGGCAGGCCAGATAGTCATGGTCTTTGTTGCCTTGGGGCAAGGGAGGCCTGGGAAAGCAGTGGGACTAAGCAGACCCTATCCTGCAATGCTGTGTGTTGAATTTTAAAACTGTAATAGTAATGAGTATGTAGTTACTATTAAAAATAAGATTGTGGAGGTCACTTAATACTTCTGCATTAATCATATACCTTAAATTTATGGAAACTATTTTTATTGTCAATATTAAAGAATGTTTCTTAAGGTACAGTCTTGGGGGGCGCCTGGGTGGCGCAGTCGGTTAAGTGTCCGGCTTCAGCCAGGTCACGATCTCGCGGTCCGTGAGTTCGAGCCCTGCGTCAGGCTCTGGGCTGATGGCTCGGAGCCTGGAGCCTGTTTCCGATTCTGTGTCTCCCTCTCTCTCTGCCCCTCCCCCGTTCATGCTCTGTCTCTCTCTGTCCCAAAAATAAATAAAAAAAACAACAACAGCAACAAAAAAAAAAAACGTTGAAAAAAGAAAGGTACAGTCTTGGATACAACCACATCAGAATCTCCTCAAGTGCTTGAAAAGAAAAAATATAATTCTGGGCTCTCTCTCAGACTCTGGATCTGAATCTTTTAGGATGGGTCCCAGGAATTGGCATTTAAAAGAAATCTCCCCAGGGGATTCCTATACCCACCAAAGTCTGAGCATCGCTGCTATAGAATAAGCTGAAAGTCCATGTACATTTATAATGAACATAGTTTAGGGAGATGTTATTGTGGAATAGAAGTCCTGGCTTGCAGGGCTGAGTGTTGCTAATAAATGGTTTTTTCTATATCTAAGAGTTGTCAAAAAGATATCAACTGGCTGCTTCAGACAGAGCCTTATGAGATAGAGTCTTCAGGAGTTTGGGGCCTGGACCTCAACTTTGCTTTTACAGAAATTAAATTGGATATGTCTGCCTACAGAGAGCTAGACTCGTGCTAATAAACTCACAAGAAACTACTGACAAACCAGAATACTGCCTTATTAATTTGTGGCAGAAGTTACACCTGACTCAAGAACCAGGGCCACATTGCTAGGCTCTTCGGAAAGGGCGCATACATCAACAAGGAACTCAGTGAACAAAGAGTGCTCCATCCATTTTGTAATTGTCTGCATACTAGCCTCCTCCTGTCTCTAGACTGGCCTCTTCTCGAGCATCTTATTCTTGGTACCTGCTTCATGCACTGCAGTACCTGCCACAAAGTCAACACCTAACAGAGAGCTGTTGAATGAATGGGTGATCCTAGACCAAGAGGATCAGATGATGGTAAGGCATATCTACAGTGATTTGATCCAGTATGGTAGATTGCTCTTCTGCACACCAGGGATATTTCTGCCTATTAATAGAGTGCTCTCTGTCCTGAGTATCACTAGAAACTGACAAATTCTTACTTCAGGGATCTCCTTCCCTCCTCCCCATGCAGACTCCTGCTCTATGTTTTACACAGTTCTATCTCATATCATCAAGACCAAGGCCAAGTGAGTAGATAATCCTTCACTGATTTGTTTAATAAGTTACACATCAGTTTTCCTGATGTCAACCTTCACCACCTTATTAAATACAAGAAATGTCCTAATTGAATTTAAATAACTATTCTTTTTAGGGCGGCTTTAAAAATTTCTCATTTCAGAGAATAAAAAATTTCTGGCCTTGCTTTCCTATTCTAGGATATGTTTTATTTGCAGTTTTATATTCACTTGTAGCAGATGGTCTTTAGTGCTTTTGATGAGCAATTATTTATGCAGAAGTTCTTTAACAAGATTTACAAAGTAGATGCACAGAGACGGTGTTATAGGAATTTTAAGGTAGAGCAAAAGGACAATGCATGTTCTCTATCAAATATATGTATGTGTATTTACACATAGGTAGGGGCCAAGGGAAGAGAGATTTCAAGAAGAATGTTTATGAGATAGTAAGTAAATGAAGACTGAGAAGCAGCCTTTGGATTTAACAATGTAAGGATTACATTGCTTAACTTACCCTTAAGCAAGTATTGTTTCAGTAAAGCAATGGAGGCAGGAGCCTAAATTAATGGGTCAAGAGGAAAGATATAAAGCAAATACTGATAACTCTAGAAATTTGCCTGAGAAATGAATATGACATAAAGGTCTATAGGGGTGTAAGCGAGGATTTTTTTTTTAATCAGAGCAACTTGAGGAGGTTTAAATTTTTATGGAGGAAGATTCGAGAGAGCTAGAGAGAGAAAGAGAAGTTGAATATACTGCAGAGAGAAGCCTTCCCTTATGTCAGCATTCACCAAAAGTCATTGCTTCCTGAAAATGTTCTGTTCTCCAGAAAAACTCTGAGGGTAAGAATTTGAGAACTTTGAAGCAATAGCAATAGTGACTGGGATTTTGCTGGAGCAGAAAAGATCATCAAGGAGAAGGAGGGACAGCTCTGATCATTGAAGGACTGATTTAGAACTCAAACCTCTATTGTTTGCAACTGCAGCAGAACTTGTGATTATGTTGAGTGGGGCTGTGACTTGTACAGACCAATTTCATGGAGACTTTCCATTCCCTGGGGTCCCCGGAACAGTGTTACTGTAAGTATCTGTGTGGTTTCTGACTTACTCCATTGAAACCACAGGAAGAATGTTATTTGATTTATGAAAGGAGTTAGCCAGCCATTCACCTAATTTTGAAACAGTGACAGGAATAGGAGGTAAGAAAGGATATTGAACCAGAACTGTACAACTTGCAAGTTCTCGAGATGCCCAAGGAAGACAAAGATTTTTAATAGTTAGAGTCATAATGCATTCAAACGAAGTTAAGAAATCAGTTTTCAAGACAATACAAACTCATCAATGCAGACCAAGTTAAAGAAGTGGATATCTTTTAAAATGTTTGAACTATACACTCTATGGAAAGCTGTGTTAACTACTTTAAATCTTTTCTGGAATGACAAAGGGTATAAAAAAGAGAAAGGATTTGTTTCTTTTAAGTTGAAATTATTCCAACTGTTAAAGCAAAGTATTAGCATTTCTATTTAGTAAACCAGTGTAACATATTTGTGTGATAATGGTATAAATACCCAATTATCTTACATTTTCTGTAGGATAGACACCTGTGTATGAGTTAGCTAGGTCTATTGCTCAGGGTTTCACAAAACTGGAATTAAGGTGTTGGCTATCTGGAGTTTGGAATCCTCCTCCAAGCTTCCTCCAGTTGTGGGTTGTAGGACTGAAGTCCCCATTTTCTTGTTGACTGTTAGCTGGGGCCACTCTCAGCTCCCCAAGGCGTCTGCCATTTCCTGTCATGTGAGCTTCTCTACAATATGGCAGTTTGCTTTCTAGGGGGAACTTCAGGAGAGTATCTGCTGCAACTTTGAACTTCTCTGACTTCTTTTGTCTCTGACCTCTAAACTCTCTTTTTAAAGGGCACATCTGATTAGGCTAGACTCACCCACACCCAGGAGGAGGAGCACCTGAGAGGGCCATCTCAGAAGTATGCGTACCACAAATGGTTCAAATGAATAGATGTAAATAAAGAGGCTGTGTATGGAGGTGTGGGCAGGATAGAGGGAGCAAAGGAGGAGAAGCATCCAGAGACTAGCAACTGTAGGATGTCATTACCAGAACCTGGTGAGAGTTTGGAATGTGGAGGAAAGCTATGGACCTGGAATAAGGCAGCCACTGACAGAATCTTACACTGAGGCAGGAGGGGAACAGAGAAGAAATCCCCTATCTCTCTCCTTCTGCCTCTGACCTGTAGATGGCTCTTAGGGGGCCAGGTTGAACCAGAAACCAAAGGCTGAGTCACACAGTTATAGAAATCAACCATGAAGGGCCTAGAGGGGTAGAGAGGGTCAGTGAATTTACCATTGAAGTGCTCAAGAAATGGCCATTGTTATTATTAAGAGATCTCTTGTTTATGAACATACTCACAAATCTAGAAGTGTGAAGGGCTTGGCTTCTCTGTCAACATTCCAAGTGGTTCTGATAGGTGGGTGATAATATAAATGTGGGATAAAGGAATTGGCCAATGTATTGTGAGTAGAACTACAATAGTGATCTACCTCTAGTACATTTCCTTGTAGGCAGGAGGTAATTGACATATAGTTATAGCAACTGGCAATATAATAATGAGATTATAAATATCCATAATGAATAAGAACTTATTCCATAAATATGTACTAAAGGAGGAAAGCAGAATGCTAACTTACATTGGTGCTTAAAAAAACATCACATAGGGGCGCCTGGGTGGCGCAGTCGGTTAAGCGTCCGACTTCAGCCAGGTCACGATCTCGCGGTCCGTGAGTTCGAGCCCCGCGTCAGGCTCTGGGCTGATGGCTCAGAGCCTGGAGCCTGTTTCCGATTCTGTGTCTCCCTCTCTCTCTGCCCTTCCCCCGTTCATGCTCTGTCTCTCTCTGTCCCAAAAATAAATAAACGTTGAAAAAAAAAAAAAAACACCACATAGATATGAAAAAAAAGAGAAAAATTCTGTGGGCTCTATTGAAAAATTTTGTGCTACAGAAGGGTGTGAACTTGTTCAAAGGAGGGAGGTGGGAGAGTGTGTTTCCTTTTTGGATGTCACTGACAAAAATAAATGATTGTAATTACTATATCCTTAAACAATAGCATACGAAAACTTTTGAGCAAATTTTGGAATCATAATTATAACCTCTATAGTAATCACACTGAACCCACAGCTATCCAGTGAAAACACTCAAAGTTAAGATTCAGGTCTTTTATGAACTCTTTTAGTTGCAATAGTGAAAGAAGCAGCATCCATAATAAAACTCTGTGGAACTAGAACTTTAAAATTTATACTAATCCTTCCTCTGGCAGAATTTATTTTTCATCTTAATGTATAAAGAACAAAGCAATTTCTGTTTTCTTTTGAAAGTCTAATTTTTAAGTTCTGAATTTGTATGTGGGGAGAGAGCAGGGGGTTCACACTTGTCAGCTTCTACCACACTGACAGCTGAACCTGGAAATTTAATCATTCACATTGGACAGGTCAGAGGAATACTCCGATTCTGATTTTTGTGGGTAGCATCTCTTCCTATGCATATTAGACATTGAGGATAGAAATTAGAAAACTTTTGTTGTGGGACTGCTTCTTACTCAGTATTTCCAGTGGTTTTCAATTATTCACTGGAAATCAATGAATTTAGATTTTTTACCCAAATTGATAATGCAACCAGTATAGTTAGAAATCAATGAAATAACACATAGTTCACATTTCTTTCCAAGTGTGCGATGCCATTTAAGAACTTCCTTGTTTCAGCACCTATAATGCTTATTTTTATGTTCATTTTGCATTGAATAAATTGCCTTAATGTTCTAATTAGCATTTCCATCATATTTGCTAACACACTTTCACACTTATCTTATGCAGTAGAAAACTATAGTCAAACATTCCCCTAGGAAAATTAAAATATTCTTCATCTGGATACATTTTTCTGATAAGTCTTACAGCAAGGACCTCAGAAGGAACCCTGGTTAGGTATTCAGACAGAATACGAAGTCTAAAGCTTAGAGACAGTCTAATATTATACTAATTTCATTTTTAATATTGGGCCTGGAAATTTTCCGATCTACTTTCTGCTTTGACTACATATATTCATTTATGTGTTTTAAATTGGCCCAGTGAATAAAAAAATTCCTCTCTGAAATGTATGTACAAGATAGGTTTGTACCAATGAAGGCCATCTGGTATTGTTTGAGTACCAGTGGAAAGGTTGCCCTATTTTTATTAAAAAGAATTATTTTACTTCCTTAAATTTTATGAATAGTTCAAATTAATCTAAACCTTTCCTTTTCTTGTCAAATTTTCATTATTCTTGGATATCTAGTGTGAATAACAAGAACATAATTTTATTTCATGTTTTATGCTATTCTACCTCAAACTTTCCCTCAGCTTAACTCTAGGTATTCTAGAAACAATGATCATACCTAGATAGCTAAAGTAATCCAGCATTTTATGGTACTATAACCTGCCACTTCATAACTTAAAAGCCTTATTATTTTAGCATATTTTTGAGGATAAAAACTTTAAAAGTGTTAAAGTTAACGACTTTTGTTAACGACTTGAAAATAATCCAATACAAGAAACTCTGTGCTTTTTAATTTGTTTTCTATTTCCTTCATCAGATTTCACATTCTCACGGGAAAAACCTTCATCACAGTAGGTTAGACTATCTCCAGAAGGAAGTATTACATTAGTATCATTGGGCAGTTCTCCTTTGTGACTTGGAAGGGAGGGCAATAGAAAGTAGTGTAATTTTGTGACCTTAGAAACATTGCTTAACTTGCTGCTAGTTTGGGAAATTTCTGGCCTACTTTGTGCAAGTTGTTTGGCCACCTAGTTAGGGGGCGTCTTCTTCTGCATGCTTGCTTCCATCACAAAATGGGAAGGTTCAGAACTCTTCTGGAGGTGGGATTTATAATCCTCCTGTCCTGAGATCCCACCCCCATTATTTACAATATAACTTATCTTTTGCCCTTCAGTGAGAGAAATGTGGTCATGTCATAAAATGGGAGTTGTAATCTTTCAGAAATTGAAGGGAAACTGGGTAGCTGGATTATAGAAAAATCCATTTTTTTTCATGCTGTTTAACTTCAATAGAAGTAATCTCTCTGTGGGGGTTAATAAATTATAGTCAGCCAGGATTTAACACTGATATGTATTGTACAGATTTAGATTCCCTTAATGTTTGCCTGACTTGTTCTCTGTATCAGAATTTCAGCATTCAGGGTGTTTTAAAAGTGTGAACATTCCCATAAAGTACAAATGCAGATGGACTGTTTAGTAACTGTTATGACAAGTACTTGACAGTGAACTTCAGTGTTTTCCTATAATTCAAATTATAGGAAATTTAAGTTATCTGGAGAAACAAGAAGCTTAATTGTTTTAGGACTAGCATTAGGTACATGATATTTTTGTTCTTGTAACTGTGAAGTTTGGGTAGACAATTGAATTGACTAGCCCCATATTTATTCAGTAAATTTGTCTAGGATAAGTTTATTTTGATTAGTGGGCTAAAACTGTTTTATCTTCACGCCCTTGTTGTTTCTGGCATAAATTCTTCGTCAAGGTAACTCTCAAACTGCTAAATGAGTATTTCTCAGTGGAGTCTTGTAAGTTGGGGACAGTGCTCTTAAATCTTCTTGGCTGAGTTGCCATCCATTGAATTACTTGGCTGAGATAGGATCAAAGTCATTTTTTACACCTAAAAAAAGTTAAGTTTTTATTTAAAAAAAAAAAAAAAAGAGATTCAGTCCAGAGAGTATTTTCAGTCACTGAAAGAGAAGGTCACTATGTATTTTTCATTCTTATAAATTATTAGCATTGAAGCATTTGGAACAATTCTAGAGAAGAAGAAATTCACATTTCTTACTATGAGAGATTATAGCTCTTGCTAAAACATTCTCATGATTTGTGTTTTTAATCAGTTTATTGTTATTGTAGCTAATCCTCCAACTATCTCTGAGAAGTAGGTTAAAATTATTAACCCTGTTTTACAGATTGGGAAATGGAGACACAGTGAGGTTAAGTGAGGCAACAAGCCTCCCACAGTAAGTCACTGACATGGGGAGGATTAGTGTGATATTCATGTGTTTTGTTCAGTCCACAATGTCTTTGATTTTCTTGTAATGAATCACACTATTGCCACTCAGCTCTTACTTGGAATGGAAGCACTGACATTTGACCATCTTTCTTTTCCCTCTTCAGTGATCATTGTGAGCCATTGAAGATAAATTTTTGTGGTTGTTGAAGGACTATAGCTTCTCTTAATCCTTTGTAAAATGTGCATATATTACACTCATAACCAACATTCATTTTCAAATTAAAATTAAAGATCTTAGACAAGTCTGGAAATTAAATTACATTTTAACCCATAGGTATATTTTCACTGCTAGTCTTTTCTTTTCTATGCATATGGAGACAAGGAACCAACGAACCAACCAAGTATTTATTGAGCATCTACAGACTAAAATTCACTTGTGCTGGATGATTTTTGGCTACAGACTTTCCCAGGTAACTGTTGTGATATCTTTCTCTCAGGTAAGATACTGACTTATACATGAGGCAAATCTGGGTGGTAGCCCAGCCTTCCTCTGTTGGTACTGGATGACTTAACTAAGATAGGATCATGTTATAAAATCTCAGGATTGTGGGGCTTAAAAGCCATTAGCTCTCACACCATATAGCTAGCTGTCCTCCCCGCTCCCCAGTTGGAGGCACAGGTTATCACTCATAAAATTTGCTCCACTTGACCCTTCACACTTCAAGCTCCAGCCATCTGGGAGAAGAGCCTTGAGGATGCTATGCTCTTTCTTCTCACTGCCAACTTCTGTACATGAGTCTCTTAATGGAGCCACCTCCCTGCTCTCCCTTCACCACTCTCCATCCTTTGTCCCAGGCTTGTACCTTAACTCTTAACACCTATTCAGTGTTTAAGTCTCAGCCTGCATGCTACCTCTTGAGGTGTTTTCTCCCCATCTATCCTAGATGAAGTCCCTTTGCCATATGAGCGCCGATAGCAAACATACTTTTCTGTTGGTGAAATTCCCTGTGTTTCACCCTGCTTGCTGCCGGATAGTAAATTTCATGGAAGCCAGGATCATGTTTTTCTCATTTCCTACCGAGTGACAAATCCTCAGCACAGTCCCTGAGACATAGTAAGTGCTCAACATGTACTACTCAATTGGTGGGTTGGTTGATTGCCTTCAGCCACAGAGTAGTGAAAAAACTAGCAATTAATAAACACTTTGGTGGCACTTCCAAAAAGAAAAAGGAAGGAGAACGTCTCTCCCAGCCTAAGAAAGAGGTTAAAGAAAACATAAAACTGTTATAGAAGTGAAGACAAAAGCAGAGATTGTGATTTTAATAAAGTAAAATCTATGCCAAATAATATTATATGAAGTAAAGCTAGTTCTTTTTAATGTTAAAAGTTGGAATTCACAAGGGGCATATTTATGAATAATGATTGCACTAAGTATCAGAAATGTGTCCATTTAGTGAAAAATTGTGACCCTGCTATGGAATGCAAACTGGGGGAATACCATCATAATAAGAGATACATGTGATAGAAGATAAAACAAGTATGGAAATTCATGCTATTTTCATTATGTATTATGAATACATAATAAGTATTCTTGAAGAAAAATACAGATAAATTAATATGGAGCAAATAATCAAAGAAGTAGGAGAGTCATATGAACTAGAAAAAATGAGGTTGGGAATAAAGTTTTATCATAATCTATGTGTAATTAAAGAAAAGAAAGCTATATTTAGATTTATTCCAGTAACAAGGAAATAATTTTCTTCACATATATAAGCACGTAAACCAAAGGAATAAAAATGAGTTTGGCATCACATTTTTCCCCCCAAAACACCAAATATCATGTGACGATATTCATTTTGAAGATCAAAATGTGGCATCAGAATTGTGTCTAAGTTGGAGTTCAGGGATAAGGGAAGGCAGAAGACTTTCTCTGATATGCAAAGTTTCAGAACATCTAGTACTTTGGACAAATTCTAGTAGGAAAAACATTTATAATGCTCCTAAGAAAATTATCATTTTCTGTCTTTTATTCACCATACAGCCATAGTGGTTTTTCTTTTTATGTTGATTGTAAAGATATGAAGAAACAAATATATTTGAGGCCCACCAATAAGGCCTTAGTGATAAGGTAAAAACAGCTAGTTGTTCATTTTATCTGTTTTCCCCTTCACTTCTCATGCTATGATAGAAATTTTAGCTGAGTATGGGACTGCCTAGGTAAAGGTTACGTTTCCCAATCTTCCTTGCAACTAGGTGTGGCCATGTGAATACATTCTGGCCAATGAGACAGACTGAACTTGAGGTGTGCAATAGGAGTACAGGTGCAATGAAGAGCCAGCCATCTTGAACCATGTGAATGCGGACTATGTATTAAGGGCAGCAGAACCACAAGACAGACAAAGCAGCTTAGGTTTCTGAAGACTGAGTAGGGCAGACCCCCCCTACCTGTCTGAAATTTTATGTGGCAGGGAAATAATTTTCAGTCTCATAAATCCATTGCTATTTTATTCTTTAGCACATCAGCTGCATTTTAATTAATACAGATAAAAAGTATATATTACAATGCATTTAAATATCTCAAGGCTAGCTTCAACTTATATCTTAATAATTATTTTTCCGGGGCGCCTGGGTGGCGCAGTCGGTTAAGCGTCCGACTTCAGCCAGGTCACGATCTCGCGGTCCGTGAGTTCGAGCCCCGCGTCAGGCTCTGGGCTGGTGGCTCAGAGCCTGGAGCCTGTTTCCGATTCTGTGTCTCCCTCTCTCTCTGCCCCTCCCCCGTTCATGCTCTGTCTCTCTCTGTCCCAAAAATAAAAAATAAAAAACGTTGAAAAAAAAATTAAAAAAAAAATTATTTTTCCTCCTCTATTTTTACTTTTAATATTTCATCCTTCTTTTGTGTGTGTTTTTGTATACTTGCTTAAATATTTTAAATAAATATGCTCACTATCTAGGTATCCTTCCTAATAAAGTTACATGAAGACATATTGTAGTTAACCAAGAGATGAATCTTAAATTTAGACTCAGAAGTGGGGAGTTATAGTAGGATAGGACCAGTATTGAACGTGGAAATAGAATAAGTAACAATTGTAAATATAGCCAGATTATATTTTTCTTTAACCTCCCCTCTCCTTCTTGGGCATGGAACATACGAGGTTAAAGCAAGAGAAGAAGGAATTTGCTAAAACAGCTCAAGACTCCCTCTGTGCCCGGCCTTGTCATACAAAGAATAAAACACAGATGGCCTTCAAAACATCTACTTGTAGGGAAGAGAGCAGTTCTCCCATAAAAATCCTTCACTTTCAGAAACTCATGACCTTGAAGCCCAGCTTGGATCTCATCATCTTCAATTCCTAGAGAAATCTATAAACCAGCTTGAGTGTGTGTGTGTGTGTGTGTGTGTGTGTGTGTGTGTAACATATCCCTTGTGAAAATAAACTATTTAATCATATAAAACAAAGACCAGATTTTAAAATAAGACCCTGGACAGTGTAAACAAAAATTTAAATTGTGCTTTATCTAATTATCCCAAAACTGAATCTTTACTTTTCTTTCTAAACAGTCCACTATCATATTGTTTTTAGAAGCAATTAATCCCAAACCTCAAAATCCTTTCTCTGGCAGTTGATGTTAAAAAACTAGAACTCTATATCCCATGTGCAAGAAAAATGTGCAAATGAAATGCTTCATTGTCCACTTTGTCTGATATTAATTTTATCCCTTTACATTCTTTGTTTGCATTTGCTTGATTTACCTTGCCTATCTGTTTATTTTAATTTTGTTCTAAGGAGATTGGCTTTGGCTTTTTATTTTGAGAAATGTTGTTTTTTAATTGGATTAACGGCTTAAAACTAATAGCCAATATCACATTTAATGGGAAAAGATGAGTGACTGTCCTAAAATCAGAAATAAAAGAGTACTCTGAAATCACCATTATTATTTGACCATGTTCTTGAGTTTTTGGACTACACAATGGATTATAAAATAGAAATGAGAAATATAAATATTTATAAATAAAAGATTAAAATATAATCATATCCAGATGATATGAATTTTTGTTAAAAAAAAAAAAAACAACCTAAGAGAACCAGTTGGAACTATTATGACTTGTAAGTAAATCCAGTAAACTAGTTAGAAACAAGATAGGAATATGATATAAAGTTAAGAGTCTTCATATGAACCAGTTAATAGCTAATTGAAATATAATTGGTAAAAAGTGCAGTAAAATTGTCACTAAGAATAGCAATATTCATTATACCAAAAAACCTTTTTGAGAGCTTCCTTTGAACCTACCCTGAGCTATTAATGTCCCTCGAGGGCTTAAATTCTAGTGGGCAAGACAAAAATGCAAACCTGCAATCACAATAGGATGTGTTCAGTGTGAGGATAGAGGTAACATGGAGGATGAGGATGCTCCAGCTGAATTCTAAAGGAAAAGTGTGAATTTGATGAATTTTAATAGGGAAATGTTGTTCAGATATAGAGAGTGATGATGGGTGACAGTATCACGGTGTGAGAGGGAACCTCATTCGTCCCGTAAGGCAGGGTCCTAGGGTGCAGGGGAGGGACTGAGTGTCTTGAAGCTGGTGAAGTAATGTGTGGTCAGTTCGCTAGAAGCTCTGTAGGCTGTGTTGAAGGCTTTAGGGAAGTCCCACCTGTGACCCTTAGAATCTCCTCTCACCTTCTCTAGGCATTTTGAGGATGGTCATCACTTGGATATTGTTTCAGGTTCTGTCATTCTATTCTGAAGATGTTTGGTGTGAGGCTGGTTGCAGAGTTACCAATGCTTGTTGACTCGGCATGTCTAACCAGGGTAATGTACTAAATTACCTTCTGATCGACTGGGGTGCTGAGCAGGGGAGTTCTACGGCATCAAGATGTCAAGGTGGTCTTTATAGTCAAGGGAATAACCCATCGTGGTGGCTCTGAGACCACCCGAAGTCCACCAAAAACCTAGAAGAGGACTTTATGCAGACCATGTGGTCCCACTGGGGTGAACAGACTGTGAGTATCTGGGTCTGCCTGATGGCTGCAGTCTGGAGAAATGTGTGTGTAGAAGATTTTTTATTAGAGAGGTCTTATTCAGGTCTGACACTGGGTTTTCACAAAGAATAGTGAGGTTCTGTTTAGAAACTGACACAGTTCCTTGCTCCTGCCAGTTGAGAATAATGAGTCTGGCTGGATAGGAAGATCATGATTTGATGTGCATGATTATTCAGTGGTCAGATATGCCATTGAGGACTTGTGGCTTGTGAGATTTATAAGTTAAATTTCACAAGGGAGATTATCCATCTTACTTGGCATTGAATGAGCCACTTGATGATGATATTAATAGCAGGTAACATTTATAGAACACTTAGTATTATTCAGAACCCCACTCTAAGTGCTTTTTTTGCATCTTCACACCCCCACGATATAGATATTGCTTATAATCTCCATTCTACCCATTAAGTGGATTTAGGCTAGGGAGATAGTGTCTTGCTCATGGTTATATAGGTAACGCTTTGTGGGAGTGTTTCAAACCCATTTCTGCCAGATTCCCAAAGGCGTCCTATTCATCAGATAACCTCAACTGCTGCAAGGGGGAATTTCGGAATTTTCAGTTTGAGTGTTTGGTCAGCTTGCTATTTTCTTTTCTACAGATCAGTACCAGTATGCAACTTGAACACAACTTTCTTGACTAGGGGCTTTTTCTCTACCCAAGAAATTTTGTTTTCGTCCACTTTTTAATTAAAAAAAAATGCACATGGAGACCTTGGGATAAGAGAGAACTGATGATTAATTTGGATGCATTTACCTCTATTCCGAATGGCTTATGTCAATTGGTCTGGGATAGAAATGTGGAATGGCAGGTACAGATAGATACAGACAAGCAAGAGGTGCAGATATGCAGAATAGAATCTAAGATGTAGACTAAGTGTGGCTGGTAAGAGTCAGAAAGGGGAGCTTCTGGGAGAGCTCACAGCCTGTCTCAGAAGCAAGGACATATGTTCCTGTGAGCAAACGTTCTCCCTGTGAAACCCATGTCCGTGTAGCCCTGCTTGAATCTTGCCATTTTTATCAGGCAGAAGGAATCAAAGAATGGACTTATTCAATAGAACCCCAGTGGCATCTGAAGGTCTAAAAACCTGTGAACAAAGTGTGGTACACTATAATCTTGGTGAGAGTTGAACTTGGAAGCTGGGGAATGCAGTAAAGTAATATACTAGATACAGAATCATGACTTGGTAGATCACTGAGTGGTTTGGCAATTTTACCCCGTGCACAGTTTTATTAGGTCACCTGTGTCTGTTGTAGTTTTTGCCTTGTCATGACTGGAAGCCTGCTGATAGCTTTATCAGGATGAACCCTAAAAATGGAGGAAGACTATTTTATGACATATCACCTCTTTATTTTAGGCACAATATTGTTTTGGGCACAGTGTCTTGCTAGCTTTCAAATGCTTATCTTTTGAAAGAGAATAATAAGAAACAAAATTTAAGTTCGGTTATTAAGGGAAAGTGAATGCCACTTTATTGTACTTGGCATTCATAAAAACAAAAGTATTGTATTAAAAATGTTACTGCATCAATACTATTTATTTGCCTATTTTAAATGGAATTGTAAAATCATTTTGATATATATATATTTTTTTCTAAAGGGTAATACTTTAAATATACTACTTGATGAGGGTAAGCTAGGCTTATCGTGTCTTGTGTTTTTATGATCTGAAAAACATGTTTCCAGGTCTGCAGGCAGATTTCCTGATAATAACAACCCATGCTTTCTGAGCTATGACGAGAATACGTATTGGCCGGAATACTTGGAAATGATGGTGGTTTAACTCCCACTATTAAGTTTAAGACGTCGTCCAGGGTTAGATTTCACTCCTAATGGTGGCAATATCTCACATTTACAAGGCACTTTCATCAGAAAGGGTCCCAGAGTGCCTTCTGAGCATATGTCTACAGAAATGACTATTCTCTGGGATGAAGCCATTTCTTGGGAAATCAACAACAGCCATACGGTCACAGCTGTGTGGTACCCACCAAGGACAAGGTTGATGATAGCAGTCAATCAGACCTTAATTTTAAATCAACATAATCTATTCACCCAATTTGACTGGCATACCAATATTAATGTCCTTCAAAATGTTTTAGGAAGCCTGTGACGATTATGAAGTCAGTGCTTGACTTTTATACGGCCCTTGATGGAACACTGTCTCTTAACGTCTTGCCAACTTAGTATTTTTACTTTCAGAAGTAATAGGTGTCTCTTCTGACTTAATAAAAAGAGATGTTATATGTCCCCTCTAGTACCCATATGTTCTTTGGAAATTTCTAATTCCTGTATTGCCTTTGTTTATTATGTTTGTATGGGTTTCCTCATTAGGAAAGAATTGACACGTCTGGGAAGGAAACCAGAGAGATTTTTTAATTCCTCCCAGATATCTGCCTTTGTAAAGGCAAAGGCAAATTAAAAACAAGAGGCTTAATTCTTGTTGATAATAAAGGAACAGACTCTTCTTTTTCTTAGAGGATTTATTTTGGAAAACTTGGAGTTTTAAGTTTCTTCTCTGCCTCTTTGAAATGCATGTAAACCTTTTTTTTTTTTTTAAATTTTTTTTTCAACGTTTTTTATTTATTTTTGGGACAGAGAGAGGCAGAGCATGAACGGGGGAGGGGCAGAGAGAGAGGGAGACACAGAATCGGAAACAGGCTCCAGGCTCTGAGCCATCAGCCCAGAGCCTGACGCGGGGCTCGAACTCACGGACCGCGAGATCGTGACCTGGCTGAAGTCGGACGCTTAACCGACTGCGCCACCCAGGCGCCCCATGTAAACCTTTTTAAAAGCCAGGGGCATCTGGGTGGCTCAGTCAGTTGAGTGGCTGACCAGCTCAGGCCATGAGCTCATGGTTTGTGAGTTCGAGCCCTGTGTTGGGCTCTGCACTGACAGTGTGGAGCCTGTTGGGCTCCTCTCTCTCTCTCTCTCTCTCTCTGTCCCTCCCTGACTCACTCCCTTAAAGTAAATGAACTTAAAAAAAACCTTTTTAAAAGATAAAGAAATCTCTTGTCAGTTTTATGACCCAAGACCATCTTTCTCAAGGATTTGGGAATCAATTCTTGGGAATATAATCATCAAAGAAGACAGCACCCCATCTCCCAATTGCTATGGGAAGGTAGAGGCTCACTTCAGAGGGCGCCTGCCTCCAAAACTACCTCCTATCATAAAAATATGAGAAATTTATTCTTCCTTTGGATAAAGCCTTCTAGCTAACACAAACGGTTACCAGGTGAAACCAGGATGAACTATGTGTGACAAATGGTGTTCTCAAGTCTTCTTGCTTGAAGACACGTTCTTGTTTATTTTGAGAACATGTATGCTATATGTAGTTGGCTATGTAAAAAGGTGAGATTTCTCTTGGTAATCTTTTAGTAAATTATTTGTGATGCACATCTTTTTATGGCTTAATGCTTATTTAGTAATAAAAATGTTTTCTTTGTTTTCTACCTTTGTGGAGAGGATTTTTTAGGTTGGCAGGAGGTTTTGTTTTCAGTTATATTTCCCCCGCATCTTCCTTTGTGTTAGTTGCCATTGGGTGATTAGTAAATTTTTATTAAAAAAGCCTTGGTACAGCTGTTAGAACCACTTGGGTCACAGAAAATTAGAACAGCAAACCTGTGCTGGGGATTCCTGATGAGCTGGGCACGGTTCTATGTGCTTTAATACATTTTTCTTCAAATCCTCTGAGAAAACCTGAGAGAGGTCAGTTTAATTTTCTCGAACATTTCAAAAGATTAAAAGGTAACTCTTTAAACAATAATATATTAGTTATCATTATATTCAACTTAAATTTTATAATATACCATGTAAGGCTAATGTCAATACTTCCTATATTTTGCTTCTGAGAATCTTTGATTGAGCCTTTGGCTTTTTCTCCAGTCTGCCTCCAAGCCTTAACACCTGCTCAGAATTCTTCATTCCTGCCCTTCTTCTTATTGTTCTTGGGGGAAGTGTGCCTAGATGGGGGGTGGGGTGGGGAGGTAGGGGCAGAAGCTCCTTGCCCACAGGCTCTACCATTGCTTGATGGCAACACACTATATCATTAAACTAGAGAGAGGTGAAAGGCTACCTAAGGGAGATATCTTATGGTCTTATTCTATCAACATTTGGCCAGAGTGAGTATACCTCTTTTTATTTAATTCTTTTCCTTTTGCCATATTAAGATTCTTACTTAAACTTATTTTTCAAAATTTTTTTCAATAACTTTCAGTTCCCATTTTTTGTTAACTAGAATTAAATATAATGATCTATACAATACAGTCAGCACAGAGCACATGGATGGGGCTCCATAATTGTTAGCTATTATTAGATATTATAGGCCACACAATGGGGACATGGTGGCAGGGAAGCAAAATGGACAGGCATGCAGTGTAACCGTGAATGCTGCTACTATTATATAGCTTTTATGTGAACTTAGGAAAATTCTACAACCCTTCTCTGAATCTACCCTTCATTTTCTGGGTGAAAATAATGCTAGATGATATATTAAAATCGAAAACAGTTTTGAGGAAGAAGTCAAAAGGTAGGATGGAAGAGTGGATGTCCTGAAGGGGGCTTCAAGGGCTCTTCTCCAATATTTGGGATAAATCTCAGGTACAAAGGCCCAGGGAAGTCCATGATTCAAGCTTCCTCCAGAGCCAACTCCACTGGCTCATGCATAGGGTCTCCCTAACCAGTGCCCAAGAGGCACTGAATATTGCACCTCAGCACTGGTCCACAAATGAACTTCATCAGAAGGGTGCAAATGTCCAGTTCTAGATGAATATGTTCTGGGGATCTAATGTACAGCAAGGTGACTATAGTTAACTGTATGGTACTGTGTACTTGAAAGATGCTAAGAGATAATAAATATTCTACACACACACACACACACACACACGCGCGCGCGTGCGTGCACGCACACACACACACAGTAACTATGTAGCATAATGGATTTGTTAATTGGCTTGACTCAATTCTCAGCATTTAGGTATATCAAATTATTAAAGATACACAATGTTGTATGTTGAGTATGTCTCAATAAAGCTGAGAAAAATACTACCCTGGGGGAGGTTGCCAACCCAATAGAATCAGAATCATCAAGACTGGGCCTTGGATATTTGCACTTGAAAACTGTCCAGGTGATTCTGATGTACATTGTATTTAAAAAATCCCTTTTTTTTTTCAGGTGAAGAAGCGACTAAGGTGAGCCAGCTCTCCACGTTGATCCCAGTCTGATTTCCTTCTGCTGTTCAATATACCTTTTCTTGCCAGTAATTGGCATTTGTATGTTAAAAATGGGAACTAATTCTGAAATTAGCTTAAGGTAATTTGACAATTGTGCTGCTAAAAATCATATGGGACTCCTTGTTAGATCAAAAGCCTTTCTTACGTTTGGATTATGCATTTCTTTCTGCTGGTCTGCAGATTTGAACATTGCTGGTGATAGTTCCACCCTTCTTCGCGCAAGGAGGGGACTCTGCGGGCTCTTTTCCACACCAGACAGTGGACAGTCAGCCCTACTCGAGGCTGAATCGGCGCCCTGGAGGCCACCTTCCGCCTTCACTGCTGTGTCATCACCCTCACCAGGCACTTCCCACCCTCTGCCTGGGGTCAGGAACAGGAAACTGCATTTCCGAAATCTGCCCTTCCAAGTATATTTGTTGCTCTGTGGTGGTAGCAGTAAGTAGCAGGAGGCTAGACATTAAAAATGGAATTTTCTCGGTGAACTAAGCAGAGAATTTTTCATTTTCTCCATCACTTGCCTCTGCGGCAGCAGTTTCTCACGGTCCTTCCCTAATTTTTAACACAAAAGATGGAGACTGGGAAGCTGCACAGTATCAATGCCGTGGTTAAAGAGTTCAATACAGTGAACAGAGCAGAGAGAGTTTCTTTTCCCCTCTGCAGCAGGAACTAGCCCTGACCACACAGCCACACTTAATCGGTGGTGATAGAGAGTCCGCCTCGTTCCTGAGGTGACTTCAAGAGGGGGAAGCTGGAGAAGACATTGGCACAGCCTGTGTGTGTTCTGTCACGCTGAGAAAACATTATTCCACACTGGAAGTTCATTTCTGATGTCAGTTGTTTTGCTCGGGCTTGTTCCTTTGCTCCACGCTTGGAAACAGAGGAATGTGATGGGGGATGGTAATAATAATCACTATCCCCTTTTGTGCCAGGGCCTGCACCAAGAGTTCTGTGACATGGCATGGCAGTGATTCTGGCAGGACCTACCTCATGGAGCTGTTTTCAAAATGAAATGCGGTAAGGCAAGTGAAGTGCTTAACACAGTCCCTGACACAAAGGCGGGGCTTGACAAATGCTAGTTGTTACTGATTTTATTACTGATGCTGTGGGAGGCAGCCCAGTGCGGTCCATGTTGAGGGCACAAGCTATGACTCAGACTGCTTGGGCTTCAATCCTGCTCCGTGACTATGGGCAAGTGAACGTCTCTGGGCCTCAGTTCCCTCACCTGCAAGGTGGGAATGATAATATTGTCTACACCACGTGGATTAAATGGATTGAAATGTGTTTAAAACAATGCCTCGCATATAATACAACATAAATAGTTGTGATTTTTAAAATGCTTTACAGGCTCTATTGCCAATTCCCAGAAAAAAAGCAGGTGAGTATTATCTACATTTTATAAGGGAGAGTAAAGTTTGCGAGTGCCAGAACCACAGCTTGAACTATAATCCTCCTGCTTCCAAAGCCCACACTCTTCCCATAGCAGGGCTATCATTCAGGAAAACAATATATTTTGAATTCCATTAGTGTCATTTTTTCCCCCTTTTATTCCACATTTGGTTTCTTTGACTTACCAGACTAAAAAATTAGTGTATTATCTTCATGAGAGAGGTTTTGTCCTTAACATCTTTATTGGCCTATCATTTGATCTTTTTGGGGCTGAGGCTGAGTTTTTGTCATTATTGTTGTAGTTATCGTTATATTTTTATAACTTGGTTGTATTGGCCCTGGAAGAAAAAAATTAAAAATTTTACTGCTAAACAATCTTTTGAGGGTGCAGACTGAACATTAATAAGGTAAGTTTAGTGATATTTTCTTTTTATTTTCATAATTTACTTTTATCTTTTATAAGCATATTTTATGATAACAGTACGTTATTTAATGCTTTGTATTTCTATCCCAGAATATTAGGACTAAGAGAGAAGGTTCTCTTCTTTTGTCAGTTTCCACTCAATGGAGGGATTGGAGAGGAAGCATTTATGGCTTTGAGGACAAGTTAGGTCATAATAGACTCACATGGTAAGTTAGAAAATTGGAAAGAGTAATTTGTTCATACACCAGAGGTTGGGGCACCCTCGAAGTTGCAAGTGCTAAGCCAAGTGAGGGCCAAGTGATCAAGGCATGGTCCTGTCCTCAGGGAAGCTGAGGGAGGTGAGGTTACATGAAGCAGTACACATACAATGGGGATTATTAGCACCACCCAGAACTGAGTCGAAGTACTCACTGGTTCCTTTACCCTAACTAAGCACCTAAAACCTGGGCATCAGAAGTGAAAGTTTTTTTCTCATCATATTAGGGTCAAGAGGTGGCTTTAGCTATTAACTTGCTCTAGAATATCCAATTCTTTAAAATGAATAATTTTTCTTAATTTTTAGGTAAAGTCTAGGCAAACATGATTTAAGGCAAGTCTCTTACCTCCTTCCCAACCAATCATTCTCTTCCCTATGTCCCCTCTAAAAAGGAATTCCTTGTAGAGCTGCTGCTGTTTCTTACTGTCAGAACCTCTCTGTAGGAATCCACCTTGCAGAAGGGACCTAACTTTGGTCTCTGTTGTTTGACACTGTAATCTGATGTCTTCTGGTTTTATCTTAGTGTGTATTTTGTAAGCTAAATTTTCCCTTCCCCAGTCCTGGAGAACAAGTAGGTGTTGAGGAGTTTGTAGCTGATGTTTGAAACATTGTTGCTTTATTGCAAAGCTTCTGGGTTTCTCTGCTTTTGTCAGCGCCTGAGTGAGCCCAGGTGATACAGTCATGTTAATAGAATGAACTGCTCTGACTCCGCTAATGAGCAAAGTAAATTTCAGTGATAGATCAGTTAAAAGATGATTGAGAATTTTACTTTAGTCTTTTCCCCCTCACATTAAGAATTTGTATAGATTCTCGGGGTGCCTGGTTGGCGCAGTCGGTTAAGCGTCCGACTTCAGCCGGGTCACGATCTCGCGGTCCGTGAGTTTGAGCCCCGCGTCGGGCTCTGGGCTGATGGCTCAGAGCTTGGAGCCTGTTTCCGATTCTGTGTCTCCCTCTCTCTCTGCCCCTCGCCCGTTCATGCTCTGTCTCTCTCTGTCCCAAAAATAAATAAACGTTGAAAAAAAATAAAAAAAAAAGAATTTGTATAGATTCTAAAATATATAGGTTATCAAAATTTTACCTTCCACTTTCCATACATTTTTATTTCCATCCCCTGCCATTCCTGTCCTAGGCCGTATTTGGTCTTCTAACTTAAAATTCACATATAGCCTATTTACTCGCAGAATTAGAGACAAGATATCCATATATTTTTCTATCTCTACTGCCAATCTTTTTTTGAGACTGAAATTCAGCCTCGTTTATCACCGGTAAAGGCACTTTGAATAAAGTTACGTATAGTATAAATGCCAAAAGCGTGTCACTTTGTACAACTCTAATGAAGCTATTGTTAATGGTTCTATCTACCTACCTACCTACCTGTCATCTATGATCTATCTAGCCAGCCTGAAAAAGACAGCAAAAAATTTATAAGAAGCCATCTTTTTTTTTTTTCTCTCAGAATTCTTTCTTATGATAAAGCCTTATAAGAGGTTGATACAACTTGAAGCAAGTGAAACATCAGTGAAGGATGCTATATTAACGAATGTATGGACAATGAAAATGTGTCTGAGTGAGGAATAAATTGGTTCGTTTTGGTGGTGCATAAATTCTATCAGGCCGTTTGGGCTCAGTTTAACAAATTTTGTTTCATTGCATGGAATGATTTCCCACTAGCTGGAAAGAGTGATGGTATCTCTCTGGGAAGAAAGAAAGAGCTACAAGAGTGAATTACAAAATGTTCAGCCAAATTAATCCATCAAATCCAAAAATTGGTAAGATTTTTTTAAAAAAATTTTATGTTTATTTATTTTTGAGAGAGAGACAGAGGGGGGGGGGGAGAGAGAGAGAGAGAGAGAGAGAGAGCGAGTGCATGAGCTGGAGAAGGGCAGAGAGACAGAATCTGAAGCAAGTTCCAGGCTCTGAGCCTGGATCCAGCACAGAGCCTGACATGGGGCTCAAACTCCCGGACCATGAGATCATGACGTGAGCTGGTCAGATGCTTAACCGACTGAGCCACCCAGGTGCCCCATCTGGTAAGATTTTTGAGGAAGAAGAAACATGGAATAGAAAGCAAGGTATTTCTGGTGAAATGTGTTGCAGAACTGGTATGACTAACCTGGTTTGGCACCTCTACCACCTGAGGTCCTATTATTCCAGGTTTGGTTCGTGTTATCAGTTTTTTATTGCCATGTTCCAAATTTAGTGGCTTAAAACAGCACACACTCATCTTTCAGTTTCTGTGGGTTGGGAGTCCAGGCAAGACTTAGCAGGGTCCTCAGAAACCATACAGTCAAGATGCTGGCTGGGGCCGTGGATCAGCTTCCAAGCCCACTGAGGTTATTGACAAATCTCATTTCCTTGTAACTGGAAGACTGAGAGCCCGGCCGGACATCTTGCTGGCTACTGTTGGGAGCTGACCACAGCTCCTAGAAGTTGCCGGCAGCTCTTAGCACAGATTCCTCTTTATGGGGCTTCTCACCACATGGCCGTTTGCATCTCTTCATAGCAAGAGCGAAAGAAAGCATGTCTGTAGAGCAAGTCTGTTAGCAAGATGCAGCTTCATATAACATATTCCCAGGAGTGGTATCCCATCACCTCTGCCATAGTCTGTTGATTAGAAGCAAGTCACAGGAGAGGAATCGCATAAGCACAAGCAAATCATGAGGCAGGAGCATGGGGCCACCTTAGAGTCTGTTTGCCACATTTAGTCAGGACACTTGAGTCATACAGAGAAATAGAAATCACCCCCACATAGGGCATGAAAGTGTCTCCAAGAGAGTGATCTATCTGTAAAGTTACCTAGGTGGATTTTTAGTGAGCCCTCTTTGGGTGGTGGAGCAGGCATTTACTCTTTAGTAAAATTGTGTGTGTGTGTGTGTGTGTGTGAAAAATTGGACTTTGTCCATCGCTGTGTTTGTCTTTAGAGGTTTTGTTGGGTGAGGAGGTTGTAATGAACTAAGAACTGCCATAGATTGCTTCCATCTATTTGAGGTTTTTCTTACAGGAAGGAGAATAGGTCTTTTCTTAATGCTCTATCAGAGTGACTTTGGTATTCTCTACATGCAGTGTAATCCTTAGTTGCTGAGAAGAACTGTGTACAGTGATTTCCTCAGACGTATCTGCTGCCACACTGGCGAACATCTTGTGTAAAACCTACTATATTTTGTATTCTATTTACTTAAAAAGAGGTAATTAGTTGCAATCAAATGTACTAAATTCATTGACCCTGGGAACAAGGAGGCTTTTACTGAAAGCTGTTTAGCACCAGTGTTGATTTATAGTCAAGATGATGATGATTTAGCTACTTGAGGATCTGAGAGTGGCTTATTGAACACTGAGGGGGCTGGCTTATGGAATGCTGCTCTTAACTTTATTTTGATGGTTTTTCTCCCATAACAAACTAATTTTTCTCCTCATTCTTAGTCGCCCCATTCTCAGTCATTTGTTCTCCAAATTGCTTTTGGGCACTCCTTAATGCTTGCGTTACTGCATCTACAGACCTAATATGAATAGCACACTCTGCCTTGAAAGCGAGCACTAATTGAATTTGCTTGCATTCAGTGATTTTTAATAGGGCTCTGGAGTGTTGTTTAGTGACAACTTTTATATGGAAGACACTGAAAAAATTAACATGTTACATTTAGTAAATTAGCAATTACTTAGCTCCATTATATCAAAACCAGTCACCTACATTTATAAATATTACATTCACAAAGCATAGTGTGTATGCCAGGCTTTAGGTCTCCTTTTTTCCACTGGACTGTGTTTATGTCAGCATCATATTTTCTTGAAACAACAACAACAACAACAACAACATAAAATTTAGTGAATGGATTTTAAGGTGAGAAAACCCTAAATTGTAGCAACTACCATTATTCATTTACCTTTCTTCCTTTCTGACAGAACCCTCTAAAATGGTCTCCATGAAAGCTGATCTGTCCCCAGCTATAAAACTAAACATTTCAGCTTGTATTTGGGCCACATTCTTCTCACCAGAATGCTTAGGCAAAGGCAGGGGGGTTTGAGATGAAGTCTGCATGTGGGGTTTTGGGAAAATATATATTTGCCATTGTAAAGAAGCATAAGAAGAAACACTCCCCCTTTTTCTTTTTGAGGTTGTTGTGTTTATATGTGACATCTGGAACTCTGGCAGTTTCCTTGAGGCCATGAGGGGAGTTGCCAGAGTAGAAAGAGAGAAGGAAACTGCATCTCTGTTAGATCATTTAGTTTCTAAATTAGCTTATCCTGGAGATGCCCACCTTGGTATTTCTTAATATCTAAGATAACAACATGTCCTTATTATTTGTTAGCCCAGTCGTTATTTTCTTTCCTCCCTCCCTTCTTTCCTTCTTCCCTTCCTTTCTTCCTTCCTTTTCCCCCTCCCCTCTTCAGTTTTTTCCTTCCTTCTTTCCTCTCTCTCTCTCTCTCTCTCTCTTGTTCCTTCTGTCACTTGCAACCAAAGGCATTGTGACTGATTGACAAAGATATCAGGGAATCAGACCATCAAAGTATGTATCTTATCAAATTTTCTACCTTCCTTCTGCCACCTAGGAGCTGGAAACTCCTGCTCATTTCTTACTTTAGTTCAATTGCTGAAGGCCCTCAAACACTTCCTAGTGTGTGAATAAGATTAAGAGGTAAAGGGCATACCAATCCACTGCCTATGTCTGCCAGGTGGTGTTCATCTACTACATGGAATTAGAATCCAGCTCTTTAAAAACCAAAACCAAAACCAAAACACGTGTTCCACAGAAATTTTAAAACTCTGGTATATAATTGCTTAGTTACGAAAGCCCAGTTTAGAGCCAGCAAGACTGGGATCCTGACCCAATTCTGCTCTTGCTTACAGATCAAAGTCAGGTCACTGTCTATACTCTGGGTCTTAGATTCCTGTCTAGAAAATGAAGAAAGCTACATCAGTGTTTCCATACGTCACTTATGTTAAAAGTTACTTTTTCAGTATGAGGCAGAGGTGGAAATGTGGTATCCAGCTTTTCTACTTACAAACTATGTGATCCTGGGCGTGTCAGCTAGCCTCTCTGAACTTCGGAGTCCTTATTTCTAAAATGGAAATTATGTCTCACAACACTGTGATGAATATCAGATGTAATGTGTATGTGAAAATGGTTTGGTAAATAACAACGTGCTATATTAATGCGAGGTAAGAGTGTATTGTCATGCTTCTCATCACAGATCATCTTTTGTGGCTTCTTGTGAAGCCCGTATTGTCTTTTTAGTTCATTTTGTTAGTACCCTCGGTTTACTCTAGCAGGGTCCCCAAGATGCTTTCAGATGGTCAGCAAGATCAAACCTATTTTCGTAACATAGCAATGTGTTGTTTGCTATTTTTACCCATTCTCTCACAGCTGGAGTTTTCCAGAGGCTATATGATTTGCAATATCACAACAGATTGAATATATAGAAGCAAATATGACACTTCTGATAAGCCACAGCTGCAAAAATATAAAGCAGTGCCATTCTTCCCACTACATTTTTCGAGAAAAAGTATAATTGTTTTTCATAAAATATGTCATTTATGTTAACATGTAATGGATGCACTTTAATTATTATTATTTTTATTTTCTTTATCTTAGAGAGCATGTGAGCAGGGGAGAGAGACAGAGGGACAGAGAGAGAGAATCTTAAGCAGGCTCCTTGCTCAGTATGGAGCTCGATGCAGGGCTCAGTCCCTCAGTCCTGAGATCATGACCTGAGCCGAAACCCAGAGTCTGTCGCTTAACTGACTGAGCCATCCAGGTGCCCTATTTTAATTATTTTTAAATGAATTAATACGGTTTTCAAAATTTCTTTGTTTAATTTCCAACATGGCAAGTTAAACACATAATAAACACATAACAAAAGTTCTTTAAAGTTTTCAATAATCTTTTCTTTTTGAAGTTTATTCATTTATTTTGAGAGAAAGAGAGAGAATGTGCATGAGTGGTGGAGAGGCAGAGAGAGGAGAGGGAGAGAGTGGGAGAGAGGGAGAGGGAGAGATAGAGACAGAGAGACTCTCAAGCAGGCTCTATGCTGTCAGCACAGAGCCCAATGTGGGGCTCCATCCCACAAACTGTGAGATCATGACCTGAGCTGAAACCAGGAATTGGTTGCTGAACCCACTGAGCCACCCAGGTGCCCCTCAATAATCTTATTTTTTTATTTTTTATTTTTTTAATGTTTATTTATTTTTGAGACAGAGAGAGACAGAGCATGAAAGGGGGGAGGGTCAGAGAGAGGGAGATACAGAATCTGAAACAGGCTCCAGGCTCTGAGCTGTCAGCACAGAGCCCGACGCAGGGCTCGAACTCACGGACCGCGAGATCATGACCTGAGCCGAAGTCGGCCGCTTGACCGACTGAGCCACCGAGGCGCCCAAATAATCTTTAAAATTGAAAAAAGAGGGGCGCCTGGGTGGCGCAGTCGGTTAAGCGTCCGACTTCAGCCAGGTCACGATCTCGCGGTCCGGGAGTTCGAGCCCCGCGTCAGGCTCTGGGCTGATGGCTCGGAGCCTGGAGGCTGTTTCCGATTCTGTGTCTCCCTCTCTCTCTGCCCCTCCCCCGTTCATGCTCTGTCTCTCTCTGTCCCAAAAATAAATAAACGTTGAAAAAAAAAAAATTTAAAATTGAAAAAAGAATTCTAAGACCAACACGTTCAAGAACACTATCTAGACTAGACTCCTCTCCTCTGGCTCTCCTCTGTGCTTCCCGTTTTTACTACCTTCTAGGCTGCAATTCTTTGCTACACTGATAGTTATTTATTATTTAATGGCCTGCTTCTGGTTTCCTTCTCTATTTCTCTGACTTTCCTCTTGTGACTTGTGACTTGGGTTGATCTGTATTTTCCGAATCTCACTCATTCTTCTTTTTCTTCCTTGATGGGTCAGGAGTCATTTTTTAAAGTTTATTTATTTATTTATTTGGAGGGGGGTGGGAGGGACACAGAGAGATGGAGAGATAGAATCCCAAGAAAGCTCTGCACTGTCAGCATGGAGCCTGATGTGGGGCTCAAACTCACAAACCGTGAGATCATGACCTGAGCCAAAATCAAGAGTTGGATGCTTAACTGACTGAGCCACCCAGGCACACCATGGGTCAGGAGTCTTGGGTAAGTTCTCTTCTGGGTGACTTAACATGGTAGTAGCCTACTGTTTTCTTGTTTTTTTGCCCCAAATCCCGGCTCCTTTCCTGTTTTGCAAGGTTCTATATTGTTGAATCTTGGAGGAGGAGAGAGTTGTACCTCTCAGTTCAGGGGATGTAGAGATACTCCTTCTCCCCACTTGTGGTTGGTAGGATATGGCTTATGACCTATCCTTGATCACCGAATGCCCTGCCTGGGGCTTTGACTCTAACAGGTGATGGAAAGAATAGCCTAGGACTTATTGGAGGCACCATCAGTTGTCCCGTTGTAGTGGGCACCAGGAATAGTACCAGTGGGAACAGTGGCCCCTGGTGACAGGGACAGCGCTGGTGGCAATGTTGTGCTGCACAGCCTGAGGGATCCTGCTGCAGAGATGCCTTTGTTCCTGCCCATTCTATGTGCTTCCTCTAGCTTTCCCGTCAATTCTGCAAGGTACCTTATTTCCTTTCAGTATATTAGCCAAAGAGCATTTCTATTTACAACCAATAATAGGTACTGCTTGAATAGTGCGTACTGTGTGCCAGCCACTGTTCTAAGTACTTTGAATATATTAACTCACTTAATTGTCACAACAACACTGTGAGAAAGATGCTATTATAATCCTCTTTTTACTTATGGGGAAAATATGATAGAGTGAGGTTAAATGATGTCCCCAAATCACACAGAGAGTAAGTGGCCATGCCAGGATGCTAACCCGAGCAGACTGGCCCCAAGCCCAGGCTTTTAAGCTCTCTGTACCACTTCTGACCAATGCACATATACGTGACTGAGATGAAGCTATAAGTCTAAATTACCGCTGTGCAAGAAAGAGGGCCTAATGCTGCATGAAATCTGGGCCTTTCCTCGACTCTCACAACTATCATCCTTTGACACACAGGCATGTGCCTTAATTTGCATACAAAGTCAAGTTAAACAAATAGAGAAATTAATGGCAGCCTGTTAACAGTATTTTAAAAAATACTTGCTTCTAATTTTCCTTTGTAGCTGTTATTTTATATGGAGTATGAGAGTCTATGTAGGATCTCTGAAATCAGAGTGATAAGAGCCACTCTACCTTTAAATATATATACGTGTTCATACATACATATATATTGATTGCATTTAACATGCAGTTGCACTTAGTACTTATGGCCTGCAGGCAGTAGAAATGGAGAAATGACCAATATGTAATGTGTTAGCATTTCAGTGTGTGCTGTCCTAGAGCTCAGAATGATCTACAGTCACTTAGGTTTTCTCTACCTCCATTCCTGCACTTCTCTCCTCTCCAAGGGCTAAGCCAGTGAGTAGGGATGCTGGAGTTTATTTTATTGAAACCACACAATGCACATCAGGCAGTGGAATTAATTAGAAAGAAGAAAAAAAAGTCAAACAATAAATAGATTGCAGGGCATTAGCTCAGTTCCGTACACTGCATTGTGTAATTACCAACCACATGGCTTCTCAGCAATTACATCATCAGGAGCATTGAAATTACATTTCAGTGATAATTTTAAAACTACAGCAGGGGCAATCCAGTATTAATAACTCTGAACATGATTACGGAAAGCAAGTGCCCACGGTTCAGTAAATACTAGTACTTGGAGTTAAATTTTCATTTGCTGTAGATCTAACGTGTTGCCTCTTTAACCTTCATCAGTGTGTTGCTTATTCTCCAAAAGTTTCATAATCCCATTAAGACAAAGGCAAAAAATAGTGCCCCGGACCCCTGACAGGTAACCGCTTGACTTTGAGAGCAATGGAAACGTGCGGGGGCCCTGTTTTGCAGTGTCCCAGGGAGATCATGGTGCAATTGTGCCATAGTGAGAACTGAGAACTTGGTGAGGAAGAGGCAAGAGCAGTGATGAATTGTGATATGTTGGAAAGATCTGTGTTTTGAATACAGGCAGAGCACTGAATTAGCTGGCCAGTCTCCTCCTGCTCCAGTGAAGATGACAGCATATCACATCTTCTCTTGGAAGGCAGAGAAACAGGACTTCCATTCGAGTCTGATTATTTTCCCTGGAATTAGCAGACATTATTTAGCAGCCTAAGATTCATATTCTGAACCTCAAGAGTGGCCAAAGTAAGGACTTCCGGCAACATTTTGCTCTAGGGCTGTCGAACCACGGGAGGGTTCAGTTTAGATTTTTATGTTTGGTCCAGTTTGACCAGAGGGCCACCCTTTGATCAGCACTGTGGTCAAGGCTGTGTAACTCTGAGCCTTTTAAGTACTGCCTGTGAAATACCGTAGCTTTACTAGGAAAACTGGGTCAAGCATAGCTTATGTTCCTTATGGAAAGAACTTCATGGAAGTGTTTTTTCCTTTCTCTCATGACTATGAAAAATCAGGAATAGTGATTGAAACAATATAATATCTTTGGCACTGGCACTTCTGGATAATGCAAACCAATCATATTTGTCTGTTCGCCACAGAGCAATTACATGTTCCATCTCTTCCTTCCTGTACTCGACTACTACTCCCCACAGTGTGCACACACATCTTCCTTAAGGGTTTTCTCATTTTATGGTTCTTGTTCTATCTCTGACCCTGTGTTAAGTACATCTTCAGTATTTTAAGAGGGACGGAAGATTGATATTGTCTGCTCCATCTTATTCCCTGCTGCTGTGTTTTGGAAAGTGTCTTGGGATTTCTGGGTGTCCTTCAAGTGTTTCTCCTGTTGACTTTTCAAGAAGTTGGGTCACCAGGATGTTCCAGGCTAGATAAGAGGACACTGAATTGGCTCTCTGGAGAAAGAATCAGGGTGATAAATTGGACTATCAACACCTACAGGACTGGAAATTGCTTTCAATTTGTCTTATGTGGCTTGTTTATCTGAGCATCCCTTTTATACCAAGAGCACGCTTTGCAACAGACACTTACATAAGGCATATGCAGTGTTGAAATATAAGGGAAGAGACCGGATGAAGTTCAAACATTTTGAAATGGAACTGATGGAAATCCCAGAAGATCCAGACCAATATAAGCTATAAAATGAGAAAAAGCTCACGACACAGGTTTAAGAGAATTAACGTCTTAAGTTTAAGAATCTGTGGGGCTTGGAACTTGATAGTAATGACAAAGTACCGCAACCCATCTTAACCATGCCCAGGGACCATGGCTTGATCAGAGCTCTTGAACTTATGAAGTTGAATGAACGGAAAGGTAGAAAAAGTGGAACAATTCTCCAGTCATGTCCATGGCACACTTTGACAGAGGGAGTTGCTGTCTACTGGCTGTTGGAAGGAAATGTCGGACCGGTGGTAAATGATGAACATTTTTCCAGCAATTAACAGTCCGGCCTACCTGGCCTCTACTAAATGCAAAGAGAGAAAGTATTCAGAAGTAGAGATTCTGAGCACAAAGGAATAAATACAGGCAGTTTGTCCTAGAAGACATCAATGGGAGCTAGCAAATAAATTGACATTCATTCAGTCAACAAATATTTAGCGAGTACCTAAAAATAGGGCACACACTCTTCTAGACATTAGGGTCTAGGAAGGAACAAAATGGTGAAAATCTTTACCCTCACGGAGCCTACATTCAAGTAGGGAGACAGAAAATAAGCAATGTGAGTAAAATATTCAATAAGTTAGATAATTACTATAAAAAATAAGGCAGGGAAGATGGATAAGGATCATTGGGGGTGGAGTTGTAATTATAATTGTAATTATAATTATAGTTGTATAATTATATGATAGTAAATAAGGTGGTTATAGAACACAGCCTTAACCAAGAGCAACAGAAAATACAGGAAGCCTACTAAACTATTGGGTTTTCTGGCTTGAGGAGAAAGTGAAAAATACTCGACAATAAGTTCTCTACTTTCTGGCTTATCATGTAGAATAAAGGTAACTTAGGAAATCAGTTTTTAAAAATCCAGGAAATTGAAGATTTTGAGGCTAGGGAGGAGAATCAGAACCAGGACTAACAAGGAAAGAAGGGACTGAGTCAGAAAAAAACCATGTACCAGGAGTTTCAAACATGGTGTGATGTTCTCTGACAGCAGAGAAATCAGAATCTTCTGGAAGAGATGCAGATTTAGAATTTTGGATTTAACACGTAAAGGGGAGAGGATCTTGCCTCTTTTCCTCTCCATCCCATCAGTGCACCTGCCCCAGCAGCATCTCCAGCGCAACCTCAGATGCATGAAAATAATGTACAGATTAGAAGAGCAGTCTGTGCTTTTCTTATCATTTTGGTCACACTGCATCTGCATTATTTTATCCAATTCTGGGTGTTACATTCATTTCAAGAGAGACAACAGCAAACTGGTCTGTATTCAAAATAGCATGGTCACTGTGATGTGAAGAACTGAAACCAGATCACAAGGAGAATAGTCGAAAGAATTGAAGGCAGTTAATCTACTGAGTAGAGTAAGGGGACTGACCTGTTTGATGTGTTCAGGTATTTCAGTTTTTGCATGGTAAATTGTTTTAATTTGTTTTATGTGAACTCAGAGGGGGAAAAAAAAAGAACTACCAGGATCAAACAGTAAAGATTTCCGAGTTCTAGATTTCCATTGAACACCAGGAAATACCCTAACAGCTAGATCTCTCAAAGTTCGAACAAAGTACCTTAGGAGAGATTTTTTGCTACCAGAGGTGGCATCGTGTGAGAGGTGGCATCATGTGAGAGGTGGCATGCCCACTTGAGGGGCTCTTCTGGGGAAGGGGAAGCAGTAACCTCTACTGAAAGATTCAGTTTCAAACCCATGGTTGGAAGATGTGATGGTGGCATGGGTCAGGATGATTTTTATAGATGGAAGATCAGAAGGAGAGAGGGTCTTCTCCCCCTCCGTGTTGTAAGGGTTGGATTTACTATGTGGCTTTGTCATAGCCACTGTGTAGGGCTGGTGTTCCAAACTGCTGTGCATCAGAATCACCTGGGTGGGACCTGGGTGTGGGAGTTTTCGAGAAATTCCTCAGATGATTCTAATGTGCAGACTCAGGTGAGAATCCTGGGTGAGGAAAGCCCACCCCTGGCATTCAAAGCCTTTCACAACCAAGTCCCATCCTGTTCTCACTTTCTCTCCCACTTGTCCATGAGGAAATCTTAGACCACCATCAGTTCTGCATGTTTGCTCTTTCCAGGCTTGGTTGGGTTTTCTGTGCTTAGTCTGTGATCATGCTCCAACCTCTGCCACGAATAAGGTCCTCTTGAATTCTTAGCCTGCTCCCCACTGCCAGTCCTACCCCCTCATGGGAACACTTCTCAAAATCCTCCCTAAACGTACAGTACATATATGTGTTCTCACTCTAATATGTGGACAGGGACCATGACCAAGCATTTTTCCCCTCCCAGTTATTAGCACAAACCCTTTTTTAAAAAAATTTGTTTTAATGTTTATTTGTTTCTGAGACAGAGCATGAGTGGGGGAGGGGCAGAGAGAGAGGGAGACACAGAATTGGAAGCAGGCTCCAGGCTCTGAGCTGTCAGCACAGAGCCCGACACGGGGCTTGAACTCAAACTGTGAGATCATGACCTGAGCTGAAGTCGGTCACTCAACTGACTGAGCCACCCAGGTGCCCCAGCACAAACCCTTTAAAGTCGTAGAAGATATATATTTTTGGAAAGCATCTATAACAGTGGTTCTAAACTGGGTGAGCTTTTTTTTTCCCTCAGGAAGTGTTTGGCAATTTCTGGGCACATTTTTGGTTGTCACAACTAGAGTTGGGGGATGTTACTGCATCTAGTGACTAGAGTCCAGGGATGTTGCCAAATATCCCGTAATGCACAGGACCATCCTCAGAACACAGCATCACCTGGTCCCGAATGTCATAGTGCTAGCTTGATAAAACCGTGATCTATAATAATCAATCTAGTTCATTTTTCCTACCCTGGAATTGTAGCCATAGGTTTAAGTAATAGAACTGGGACTTCCAGTTAAAAATTTAGGTTTAATATTTTTATGTTAGAAAACTTAAGAGATAAAGGAAGAGCAAAAAAATCACTTATAATTCTACTATCACAGCATAATCTGTTGATCTTTTTTCTATATATTTGCTAAAATCATTTTCATATGTAAAGTTTATATATAATTTTAATGCAATCATGGAATATAGATATTTTTTCACTTAAAATCGTGCTATAATCACGTCATCATATTTATTTGTTACATGCCATTATTATTTGGATAATGACATAACTTTTTGCCTGACCATTCATTATCATTGGACAGTTTGATTGTTTTTATTTTTTCACCAGCATATACTGAAGTTTAAAGATAGATTTCTGCTAATCACAAAACTTAAGCAATATAGGATATTAGCAGTTCTAATCCATTGCATTTCCATATAAATTTTAGAATAATTTTATTCTTAGTTTGTTCCCCAAAAACATGAAATTATTTATTTATTTAATTTAAAAATATATGTTTTATTATCTTTGGACCAAATATCAAATATTTACCTGTTTGTTTCCAGGTTTATTGAAATATAACTGAAATTTAACATTGTATAAGTGTGAAGTGTACAATGTGTTGACTGGGCATCCTTATATATATGCACAATTATTACTACAGTAGTGTTGGCTAACAGGTCTATTATGTCAAAGGATTACCATTTGTTTTTTGTAATGAGAACATTTAAGATCTACTCTCTTAATACCTTTCAAATATAAAATACAGTGTTGTTACTAATTTTGTGGATTATTAAAAAATTTTTATTGCAGCCTAATTAACACAACATTGTATTAGTTTCAGGTGTACAACATGATGATTCAATGTTTGTACATGTTGCAAAATGATCACCACAATAAATCTAATTAACAACCATCGTCATACATAGTTAGAGCTCTTTTCCTGTGATGAGAACTTTTGAGATTTACTCTCAACAACTTTAAAATATGGAATACAGTACTATTAACTATAATCACCGTGCTGTACCTTATGTCTCCATGACTTATTTATTTTATAATTGGAAGTATGCACCTTTTGACCCTCTTTACGCCTTTCACCTACTCCCACCTCCTGCCTCTTGTACCAACAATCTGTTCTCTGTATCCACTAGCTTACTTTTGTGGTTTGTTTTTATTGCTGTTGTTTTTTATGATTTCACATATAAGTGAGATCATGTGGTATTTGTTTTTCTCTGACTCATTTTACTTAGCATAATACCCTCTAGGTCCATCCCTGTTGTTGCAAATGGCAAGATCTCATCCTATTTTTTAATGGCTGAGTAATACTCCATTGTGTATGTGTGTATCTATATCCAAATCTGCATGTCTAAATCACATCTTCTTTATCCATTTATCCACTGACAGACACTAGGTTGTTTCCATATTGTAGATACTGTGAATACTGCTGGAAATATGGAGTACCGATATCTTTTCAAGTTAGTGTCTTTGTTTTCTTTAGATAAATACCCAGAAGTGGAATTGCTGGATCATATGAGAGTTCTAGTTTAATTTTTTGTAGAACCTCCATACTGTTTTCCATAGTGGCTGAACCAATTTACATTTCACCACTGGTGCACGTGGGTTCCCTTTTCTCCATATCCTTGCCAACACTTGTCATTTCATTTGATATCAGCCATTTTTAAAAAAAAATTATTTTTCAACGTTTATTTATTTTTGGGACAGAGAGAGACAGAGCATGAACAGGGGAGGGGCAGAGAGAGAGGGAGACACAGAATCGGAAACAGGCTCCAGGCTCTGAGCCATCAGCCCAGAGCCGACGCGGGGCTCGAACTCACGGACCGCGAGATCGTGACCTGGCTGAAGTCGGACGCTTAACCGACTGCGCCACCCAGGCGCCCCTCCTTGTGGTTTTGATTTGCATTTCCCTGATGATGAGTGATGTTGAGAATCTTTTCATGTACTTGCTGGCTGGCCATTTGTATGTCTTCTTTGGAGAAATATCTATTCAGTTCTGCCCATTTTTAATTGAATTTTTTGTTATTGGATTATAGTTATATTTATTGAGTTCTTTGTATATTTTAGATATTAATTCCTTATAATATATATGATTTGCAAATATTTTCTCCCATTCTGTGTGTTGCCTTTCCATTTGATCATTTCCTTTGCTGTGCAGAAGCTTTTTAGTTTGATGTAGTCACACTTTTGATTTTTGCTTTTGCTGCTTGTGTTTTTGGTGTCACATCCAAAAATTCATTGCCAAGACCCATGAAGGAGCCTTTCTCCTATGTTTTCTTCTAACAGTTTTATGGTTTCCGGGCTTATGTTTAAGTCTTTAATCCATTCTGAGTTAATTTTTGTGAGTGGTATAAGATAGGGGTCTAATTTCATTTTTCTGCACGTGGCTATCCAGTTTTCTTAGCACCATTTATTTAAGAAACTGTTCTTTCCTATTGAGTGTTTTTGGACCTCTTGTCAAATATTTGTTGACTATATATGTATGGGCTTTTTTTCTGGGCTTATGATTATATTTTATTGCAGTATTTATCTATATTTATGCCAGTACTATAAAAAATACTGTTTTAATTACTATAGCTCTGTAGTAGAGTTTAAAATCATGAAGTGTGTTGTTTCTAGCTTTGTTCTTCTTTCTTAATATTTCTTTGACTATACTGGGTCTTTTGTGTTTATGTACAAATATTAGGACTTTTTTTTCTATTTCTTTCCGTGAGAAACATTGGAATTTTCATAGGAACAGCATTCAATCTATAGATGGCTTTGGGTAGTATGACACTTTAACAATATTTGTTCTTCCATTCCATGGTCACAGGATAGCTTTCCATTTGTTTGTATCTTCTTTGTTTATTTCATCAGAGTCTTATAGTTTTCAGTGTATACATCTTTCTCCTCCTTAGCTAAATTCATTCTTATTATTTTATTGTTTTTAATGCTACTGTGAATGGGATAGTTTCACTTATTTCTTTTTCAGCTATTTCACTGGTAGTGTATGAAAACGCAACTGATTTCTGTATGTTGATTTTGTATCCTGCACTTTACTAAATTAGTTGATTAGTTCTAACAGTTTTTTGGTGGAGTCTTTAGGATTTTCTATATATTAAATCATACAATCTGCAAAGAGATACAATTTTACTTCTTATTTTCTGATTTGGATGTCTTTCTTTATGGATGATTTTTATTTATTTATTTTTTAAATTTCTAAATTTAAAATTTTTTAATTTCTTTTTTAAATTTTAGAGAGAGAGAGAGTGGGGGAGAGGGGCAGAGGGGCAGAGGGAGAGGGGTTGGGGGCAAGAGAGAGAGAGAATTAGAGAGAATGAATCTTAAGCAGGCTCCAATGCTCAGCTTGATCATATGACCCTGGGATCATGACCTGAGCTGAAATCAAGAGTTGGATGCTCAACTGACTGAGCCACACAGGCACCCCTGGATACCTTTTATTTCTTTGTTTTGCTTGATTACAATGACTAGGATTTCCAATACTATGTTGAATACAAGTGGTGATGTGGTCTTTCTTCTATTCCTGATCTTAAAGGAAAATCTTCTTACCTTTCACTCTTGAGTACGATGTTAGCTTTGGGCTTGTTATTTATGGTCTTAATTATGTTGAAGTGTCTTCCCTCTATATCTAATTTGTTAGATGTTTTTGTCATGAAGTTATGCTGTATTTTGTCTGATGCTTTTTCTGAATCTATTGAGATGATTATATGATTTTCATCTTTTATTCTATTAATATCCTGTATCACATTTATTGACTTTTAGCTGTTGAACCATCTTTGCATAATAGGGATAAATACCACTTAGTCATGGTGTATGATCCTTATTATGTGCTGTTGAATTCAGTTTGCTAGTATTTTGCTGAGAATTTTTTCATCTATATTCATTAGGAATATTGGCCTACAGTTTTCCTGTAGTTTCCTTATCTGGCTTTGGGATCAGAGTAATACTGCCCTGGTAAAATGAATTTGGGGGTTTTCCTTCATCTTCAACTCTTCAAACTCTTGTAAGAGTTTGAAAAGGGTTGACATTGATTTTTCCTTTTTTTTTTTTAATTTTTTTTTTCAAAGTTTTTATTTATTTTTGGGACAGAGAGAGACAGAGCATGAACAAGGGAGGGGCAGAGAGAGAGGGAGACACAGAATCGGAAACAGGCTCCAGGCTCTGAGCCATCAGCCCAGAGCCTGACGCGGGGCTCGAACTCACGGACCGCGAGATCGTGACCTGGCTGAAGTCGGACGCTTAACCGACTGCACCACCCAGGTGCCCCGACATTGATTTTTCTTTAAATATTTGGTAGAATTCACCAGTGAAACCATCTGATCCTGGATTTTTCTGTGTTGGGATGTTTTTTGTTTCCACTGTAACATTAAGTTTATTGCATAAAATTTGAAAGAAACAAAATGCCCAACCATAGGTGAAAAATTACTGAATTGGTATCATAAATTGTTTGAAAGCAATTATTATTCCTTTTTCAAGTTTTTATTTAAAGTTAATTAACATACAGTGTAATGTTAGTTTAGGTTTAGAATTTAGTGATTCATCACTTACATACAACACCCAGTGCTCATCACAAGTGCCCTCCTTGATACCCATCACCCATTTAGCCCATCCCCTGCCCACCTCCCCTCTAGCCAACCTCAGTTCTCTATAGTTAAGAGTCTGTTTTCTGGTTTGCCTGCCTTTCTCCCTGACTCCCTCATGGTTATCTGTTTTGTTTCTTAAATTCCACATATGAGTGAAATCTTATCATATTTGTCTTTCTTTGACTGACTTATTTCTCTTAGCATAATACTCTCTAGTTCATCCATGTTGTTGCAAAGGGTAAGGGTTCAATCTTTTTTATGGCTGAGTAGTATTCCATTGTATATACATACCACCTCTTCTTTATCCATTCATCAGTTGATGGACATTTGGGTTCTTTCCATAATTTGGTTATTCTTGATAATGCTGCCATAAACATTGGGGTGCATGTATCCCTCTGAAACAGTATTTTTGTGTCCTTTGGGTAAATACCTAGTAGTGCAATTGCTGGATTGTAGAGTAGTTCTATTTTAACTTTTTGAGGAAGCTATATACTATTTTTCAGAGTGGCTGCACCAGTTTGTGTTCCCACCAACAGTGTAAGAGAGTTCCCTTTTCTCCACATCGTTGCCAACACCTGTTGTTTCCTGTGTTGTTAGTTTTAGCCTGTGTTAATATTTTCCTGTGTTGTTAATTTCAATTTGGGAGGTTTTTGATTAATGATTCAATCTCCTTACTCATTATTGGTATGTTCATATTTTCTCTCTAATCATGATTCAGTCTTGATAAGTTGTAGGTTTCTAGGAATTTTTCCATTTCTTTTGGGTTATCCAATTTGTTGGCGTACAGTGATTCGTAGGAACATTTTTGAGCTATATATTTCTGTAACGCCAATTGTAATGTTTCTTCTTTTGTTTTTGATTTTATTTGAGTCTTTTCTATTTTTTTCCCTTAGGTAGACTAGCTAAAGTTTGTCAATTTTGCTCATCTTTTCAAAAAATCAGCTCTTAGTTTCCTGATACTTTCTATTATTTTTTCTGGTCTTTATTTTATTTATTTATTCCTCGATTTTTGTTATTTCTTTTCTTCTGATAACACTGGGCTTAGTTTATTCTTTTTCTAGTTTCTTGAGGTGTGAAGTTTGATTGTTGAAGATCTTTCTTTTTTCTTAATATAAGCATTTATTGCTGTAAACTTCCCTTTTAGAACTGCTTTTGCTGCATCCCATAGGTGTTGGTATGTTGTGTTTCCATTTTTATTTATTTCAAGATATTTTTTATTTCCTTTATGATTTCTTCTTGGACCCATTGACTGTTCAGGAGTGTATTAATTTCTTCTTATTTGTAAAATTTACCACTTTCCTCTTGTTACAAACTTCTGGTTTCTATACCATTGTTTCTAGCAAAGATACTGGATATGACCTCAATCTTTTTGGATTTCATTTTGTTGGATGGACTGTTCTGTAGAGGCATACCTCATTCCAATGTGCTTCACTTTATTACACTTTGCAGATCCTGTGGTTTTTACAAATGGAAGGTTTGTGGCAACCTGCATTGATCATCTATCAGTACCATTTTCCCAACAGCATTTGTTCATTTCATGTCTCTTGTCACATTTTGGTAATTCTTTCAATATCTCAAGGTTTTCGTTATTTATTATATTTGTTGTGATGATCTGTGATCAGTGGTTATGACTCACTGGAAGCTCAGATGATGGTTAGCATTTTTAGCAGTAATGTATTTTTTAATTAAAGTAGTTACTTTTTATTTTTTATTTATTTTTTTAACGTTTATTCATTTTTGAGAGACAGAGAGAGACAGAGCATGAGTGGGGAAGGGGCAGAGAGAGGGAGCCACAGAATCCAAAGCAGGCCCCAGGCTCCAAGCTGTCAGCACAGAGCCCACTGCAGGGCTCCAACTCACGAACTGCAAGATTGTGACCTGAGCCGAAGTCGGACGCTCAACCGACTGAGCCACCCAGGCACCCCAAAGTAGTTACTTTTGAAAGATATAATGCTATTATACACTTAATAGATTATAGTATAACATAAACATAACTTTTATGTGCACTGGGTAACCAAAAAATTCATTTGACTCACTTATTGCATTATTTGCTTTATTGTAGCAGCCTGGAGCCAAATCTACAATATCTCTGATGTATGCCTCTATATATCTATTAGGTCCATTTCATCTGAAGTATGGTTCAAGTCCAATGTTTCCTTGTTGAATTTCTATTGGGATAATCTACTCATTGTTGAAGATAAGTCCTCTACTATTATTATATATTTTCTCTACTTCTCTCTTCAGACCTATTAATATTTTCTATATAAATTTAGGTGCTCTGATCTTGTGTGTGTGTATATCTATCTACAAATGTTCTATCTTTTTGATAACTTGGTCTCTTCATTATAATATAATGACCTTCATTGTCTCTTGTTACCTTTTTTGGCTTAAAGTCTAGTTTGCCTTATATAAGTGTAGCTACCTCTGCTTTCTATTGGTTTCTACTTGTATAGAATATCTTTTTCCATCTCTTCACTTTGAGCCTATATGTGTCCTTCAGGCTGAAGTATGTCTCTTGTATGCATCCATCCAGCATTTATTTATCCATCTTATTTATCTTATTTATTTACCCATCCAGCATTCTATGGTTTTTAATTGGGGGATTTAATTCATTTACATTTAGAGTAATTACTGATAGGTCAGGACTTCCTAATTCTAACTTGATAACTGTTTTCTGTTGTGTGCTTCCTTTGCTTCTTTCTTTCTCTTTAGCTGCCTTCTTTTGTGAACTGGTGATTTTTTGTGGTGGTATGCTCTGATTACCTTCTTTTTATCTTTTGTGAATCTACTTTGGTGTTTGCTTTGTGCTTACCATGTCGCTTCTATAAAACATTCTATAGATAAAATCATCTATTTTTTTATAGATAACAACTTAACTTTTACCACATACAAAAACTCACCCTCTTACTCTTCCCTTTTGTTTTTAATGTCAGAATATTCCTCTTTTTATATGGGTATTTTTGACAAATTA
The DNA here is from genome assembly GCF_028749965.1 of Puma concolor. Taxonomy (NCBI): domain Eukaryota; kingdom Metazoa; phylum Chordata; class Mammalia; order Carnivora; family Felidae; genus Puma; species Puma concolor. Next base: position 51,498,517 of record NC_141672.1, read on the forward strand.
TAGTAGCTATCGTTAATTTAATACTCATATCTTAACCTTTATACTATAATTAAGCAGTTAATACACCACCATATTACACTATTAGAGTAATTTGAGTTTGACTATATATTTATCTTTAGCAGTATGTTGGATATATTCATATTATGTTCATGTCACTAATTAGCATCCTTTTACTCCAGCATTTCTTGTAAGGCAGGTGTAGTGGTGAATACCTTTAACTTTTGTTTGTCTGGGAAAGTCTTCATTTCTCCTTCATTTCTTAAGGATAACTTAACCAGATAGAATATTTTTGGCTGGCATTTTTTTTTTTCATTCAACACTTTGAATATGTTATCCTGCTCCTTCCTGGTAAAGTTTCTGCTGAGAGATGCACTGATAGCCCAGAGGATATTTCTTTATAGATTACAGTCTTCTTTCCTCTTACTGCCTTTAGGACTCTGTCTTTGATTTTTGACAGTTTTATTATAATGGTTCTTCCAGAAGATTGTTTGGTATTGAAATTATTGATGACCTATTATCTTCATGAACTTGAATGTTCAAGTATTTCCCCACGTTTGGGAAGATCTCAGCCATCATTTCTTTAATAGACTTTCTGCCCCCATTTTCCCTCTCTTCTAGAACTCCAGTAATTCATGCATTGCTCTTTTGACAGTATCCTATAGATCAAGCAAGTTTTCTACACTATTTTTCATTTGCTTTTCTTTCTTCTCTGACTGGGAAATTTCAAAGTGCCTATCTTCCAACTCACGTACTCATTCTTCCGTTTAGTCTATTTGATGTGCATACTCTCTTTTGCAGTTTTCAGTTCATTCATTTTTCCTTCAGCTCCAGAATTTCTGTTTTTTTTTTTTTTAAATGATTTCTTGGTCTTTGGTAGTTTTCTCATTTGTTTCTGTTTGGTTTTCCTGATTCGTTGAATCAGCTTTCAGTAACTTTCTTGTAACTCTTTTATTTTCCTTAAAACAGCTATTTTGAATTCTTTATTGGGAAAATCATAGCTCTCCATGTGTTTGGGTTTGGATACTTTAAGGTTATTGTGATGCTTTAATGATGTCATGATTCCTTGATTTTTCATGTTCCTTAGAGTTTTTGCATTGCTGTCTTTGCATTTAAAGTAGCAGTCACTTCCTCCAATCTTTCCTAACTTCCTTGAGGGTAGAAATACCCCTGTCAGTTCCATTACAGATTCTGAAGCTTTTTCAGACCTTGTATAGATATACCTGCTCCATGCTTTTTGTTCCCTCTTGTGGCTGAATTCTTAAGATTGTACGTCTTCTCTCAATCCTATCATGCACCAAGCCAGCCGCTGATAGCCTCTCTTTTGTGTCCTGAAGGTGGTACTGCAGTTCACGTGTACTGTAGTTTCTTTCTGGCCCACAGACTGGATTGCTTTCTGTGCATGCTACCTAGCCATCTACCAAAACTTGCTCTTACTACCACCCTCAGGAGTGTGCCCAGGGAGTTGGCCACAGAGTGGAGGGAAGTGTGAGTGAGGCCCATGGGAGACTGGGAGAACCTGTGGGCCAGTTAGAGGAAATTTCTGGGTAATGCTTTTCCTATGGTTTGTGGGGAGTCTTCCTGATGGAGTCCATAATGCAGTCAGTAACAACTGTGTCCTTTCAGTGCCCTCTGAATATTTTTTCTGCCTTCTCTTAATCTCCCTTCCCCCAGGCATGGAGCTTCTGATTTAGTACTCTGGATGTTATGTGAGAGAAATGAGTCTCTCTGGCTGCATCCAGTACAGCTGGGGAAGCTGAGTGCTCACTGACCTGCTCTTTCTTTCCCTCATAGGAGAAATCCTGGGTCAAGAAGTTCTCATTTTGCCCTAAGTTGTGCTGCCTTGGAGGAGGGGTAATGTGGGCTAAGGCAAACTATTCCTCTAACCCACTTTAGTGGATCAAAATTCATGGTCATTTTTTTTTCTCCAGTGGAGTTCTGGAACTTTTCTGGAAACCTGGATTTCTACAAAAGCTCTCTCATCTGTGGGTGACTGCCCATGTCAGTGTTCTCCAGGTACTCTTGGACTGCAGCTGAGAGGGTCTGAAACTAGTTCACAAGCTACTGTGGTAACCACAGCTGGTGCCAAGGTCTGTCTGCATATTACCCAATGCACAGGTGGGTAAGACCCTTTTCATGTCTCTTGGCATATGGTACTGAGTCCTACATATTCCACAGGACACTTTTGTTCCTGAATGGATGTCAAATTTTTGTTGTTGTGTTGGGGAACAAAAAAGAGCAACATTTTATGCTGTCATGATTCTGATGTCGCTCCAAAAATCCTTTGGGATTTAATCTATAGACAATTTGCCGTAGAGGAGATATGTGAACAATATTGAGATTCTTAATCCATGGACATGGTTTAGGTCTCCATTGTTGAGATCACCACGCTTTTCTAAGCTTGAGCATTATTTTATTTGCTCCCATATCTGTCCAGTTCCTCCATTTCCACAATACTGATGATAGGCAAAAAAGAGAATTGTATCTGATCCAGCAACTTTTTCCTCCCTTAATATGTCAAGGATTTCTAGCACCAACAATAAATTAGACCATGTGTTTTGAAGGTCCCAGGTCCAAAATTTTATCCTTGAGGGACCTGAGTTCCTTTAAAGGGTTTCTGGGAACAGCAGAAATATTCTAAAGCAATGAATAGAGAAAGAATAAAGGAACAGGGCAAAGTCATTATGCAAATATATGGACAGTTAAGGCTCTGCTGCCTTGAGGACATGATATCAAATACCTTGCCAATGATCTGAGTGAGCATATTTAAAAATTTTTTGCGCTTCTTGTCCACTTCAGTTCTTGTTTGAATGTTGAGCTGGTGTATGGTTTCCAAAGAGCCTAGTAACATCAAACCTTTACAACCATAACTCTTTAACAGACCTCAATATTTCTGCTACAATCAGGCAGTTCTTGGTGATTACTGCTTTTCTCATACCACTTAAATACAAACTTGCTTCTTTATCTACATTTAGAGAATCTGGGGTGCTTCTCTGCACCCTGGATTTTCAGTTTTTATTCAGGGAAAGCCTTGTTGGGAGTGATTATAGGCAAATTAGCTGATGGGGCTTTACAGCTGTGATTTTTCAGAAACTGCACTATAGAAAGAGGCATTTTTTTCAGCATTAGGCTTAGTGCTTTTTAATGTAAGTTTATTAGGTGGTAATGGGCCTATAGATTGGTTTAGCTGCTGGTTCCTATTGAGGCTATAAAACAGACTCACCATCTTCTCAAGCACAGAGGTTGTTTGCTGCTTTCATGCAAGGCTAGGATGGAAAAACTTTTTATACTGACCAGAATTTTAAGACTCATAGATTTACTAATATTATACTTGGGTAGGGCAACTCAGAAGAAAGGTTTTGAGATATTTGTTGTATCCTTTACACATGAAAATTAAAGAGAGATCCAATATGCTTTTCCAGCTGGGAAACAGTCATGTTTTATATCTCTAATGTGAAACTTGATTTTCATCTTCATTTTCACTAGTGTTAATCCAAGATAGACTGAATGAGCCAGGCCTGGGTTAGACTTGGTTTCCCAGTCCTCAATAGCCTCCTGTTGGTGAATTGTGCTCCTAAGGCTAAAATAACACATTTTATGGGATTTGCCAAGTCAAATGGTGTTTTCATACTTCGTGCTGATTGGGAGATGATAGTGGTTTAAGCTGTGTGTTGGACAAAAGCCATTCTAAGAAGAAGTTTGTGACTAACAAGCTGAGAAAGTCAGACACTGAGGACAGAAATAGGGAGATTTAGTACAAGAGCTAAAAGACATGTGCAATATCAAAGTGGGATTTTAAGAAAAATAGAGCCGGTATGGACACTCTAAAGCCCCAAAGTGCGATAGTTCATTTTCTGGTTATTTAGGAGAGACACACACCTGAACTGCTCCAGATATGAGAATTTTTCCATCTGAACTGATGTATGATGCTTCTCCCTAGGAGTTTATTTCTCTTGTTCTTCACTTGTTCAGTCTTTTATATACAATGTAATTAAAATTTAACCCTATCAGGCTCATCGAATTTTGTGTATTCTTCTGATTGTCCATATTTTAGAATGTTTAATACTTTTTGTGTAAAAATAAAATGTAAAATGTATAAATTGTGTTATTAGATACTCGAAAGTGCCTTTTGTTTACTTCAGCTTGAATCCATGTGCTGCTGAAAGATTTTCTAACACTGTGATCATTTCAGGAAATATCTTAATGTTTTCACTGAGTAGCTTTTTTTTATATGACAACTTTTATCTCCTTAATCTTGAGAAATTTGCATCAAGATAAAGGTACATGTTGGCAGAGGGTGGTGAAGGAGTAATGTACTTGACATCCAGTAAGGATAATTGTGTTTTTATTTTTTTCTAATAAATGATGTGTTAGCTCCCTTACTAAAAAAAAGGTCAAAATCTGTTTCATGAATTGTGTAAACTTTATGATTGTTTAAAGTTATTTGCCTTCTAAAAAAGTCTAGGAAGTGTGAAGTACCACAGAATTCAGTCCTTTACTTATAATCTGGTGGCTTCTGGATTTTGAAAGTACTGGACACATGTGCATTCTGCAGTGAACAGAGCAAAGGGAAAAGACTATGCTAAAAATGCTTTTCTGGAATTAGGGTAACATGAGGAAGCCTGCTATGTTCAGTGACTCTTGTACTTTATTCTGATCAGTCATTATAAAGCGAGAAGGTTTGATTCTAGGACTCTAACTTCAAGGAAGCCCTTGTCGTTAGATACTTGAGTGTGTCTATTTCTCTTTGGACAGCATAAAATATTTAACTCTGATAACTGTTGAGGGGACAAGTTCCTCCACCTGTCTCTTTCAGTCACTTCTGTGTTAAGGGCTCTCAGACCACCTTCAGGTTTCATGATTTGCCAGGACTCCAAGAACTCAGAACTGGTGTCGTGCTGATGGTTTATTGCAGGGAAAGGGTACAGATAAAAACAACATGGGTTAGAAAGGAACATGGGCAAAGTATAAGAGAAACCAGATGTAAGCTTCCAAGTGTCCCTTCCTAATGGAGTTGCACAGAGATGTGCTCAATTCTCTCAGCATCAGTGTGCAACAACATGTGTTCGTGTTGTCAACCAGAGAAGCTCACATGGAGCCTTGGTGTCCAGGGTTTTTATTTGAGGTCAGCCCCATAGGAATGGAGCACCTGTGTGACAGATCTTATTTATTCACAGGCTAGCTCCCTCTCCCTTGACACCTAGAGGTCAAACTAATACAGCAACTGCGGAGGCCTCAGGCAAACCAAAGCAGGCATTCACCATAAGTCACAATGTTAGCATAAGCTATCTGATCAAACTGAGAGAGGGTAGCCAAAGGACTCAGGAATGCAAAAACAGTCTTAGAAGGTGGGATATTCCAAGACATCTGAAGTTATCTTCCAGGAGCTGGTCAAGGGCCAGTTCTCCCAAAGACAGGCCTTTCTTTGGAATATACAGGCTTTGAAGGACCAGGCCTTGATGAATTATCCCTGTACTGCACAACCTCTGACCCCAAATTTCTGAGAGGCTAGTGTCATATATCGATCACAAAATCAAACAAAAAAGAATGTACATTCAACTTTTGCACTCATCTCCCACCTCCACCCCTCCTTTCTTTCTTTCTTTCTTTCTTTCTTTCTTTCTTTCTTTCTTTCTTTCTTTTTTCTTCAATCCTAAATCACCTTTCTTCAAATCAAGCAAGGCAGCCTTTCTACCTAGTTATGCTCTGGCTCTTCAGAAAAAATTGTGGCTTTATTTTAGTCATAACTCATAAGAGGAGAGAGATAATATTTATGTATATTTTCCATTATCAGAATAAGGATAATTTAAATGATATCACTGGAAACACTTGCTCTGCATGACAACAGTGCTGGATAACTTTGAAAGAATAATGGTAATTGTTGAGCACACATTTAGAGATAGTAATTTCTTCTTGCTTATGTATCTTTCTTTTTCTGAAGTAAAATTTTCATCTGCTCCCAATGAGAGCTTTCACTTACTTTGCATAAGGAAAATTGCAATTTTGCTACACAGTTATCCTAAATGTGGCAACTTAGCAAGTTATAATAGAAATGAGTTGGAAGTATAAAGACAGCCCACTGCCTCCAAGTAGGGGTAAAGTGGGATGTATATGCAGACATTGTTGACTAGAATTAGAAGGAGTTGCTATTAACTCACTGGCAAAACACGTTTCTCAAGCCAAGCACCTCAATGATGGTTCCAGAGATGACAGCTTCTGAAAATCAAACAAACAAAAATTATGTCTATTTTACAGTAGTAGAAATCAGGCTTTGTGTATGTGTGTGTGTGTGTACGCTTAGGGTAGAGCGGGAGTAACTTACCAGACAGATCCTGATTAAAATCACCTTGGCACTTACTTTTGGGAACCAGCAAAAAAATTCTCTCCTGTTGTAGAGAAGCAATGGTCTGGCTGATGGGCAGAGCTGGTTCTCAAACGAAAATCCAGGCCTCATTTCTTAGGAGCACAGTCAATTTAATTAACCATTCCCAGGTTTTTAAAAAAAATATGTTGAGAGGATATGTGAAATAGGTGAAGGGGGTAAAGAGGTATAAACTTCCAGGTATAAAATACGTCATGGGGATGAAAAATCAGTACAGAGAATACAGTCAATAATATTGTAATAATTGTATGGTGACAAATGATAACTATGCTTATCATGATGAGCATTTTGTAATGTATATAATTGTCAAATCACTATGTTGTATACTTGAAACTAATGTAATACTGCATGTCAACTGTACTTCAATTAAAAATTAAAAAAAAGAGGGGTGCCTGGGTGGCTCAGTTGGTTAAGTGACCAAATCTTGATTTTGGCTCAGTTCATGATTATTCGGTTCATGAGTTCTAGCTCTGCCTCGGGCTTGTGTGCTGACAATGAGGAGCTTGCTTGGAATTCTCTCTGTCCCTCTCTGTGCCCCTTCCCTACTCACTCTGTCTCTCTCTGTCTCTGTCTCTCTCTCTCTCTCAAAAATAAATAAACTTCAAAAATGTCAAAATTAAAAAAGATAACAAAAAAATAGACAATGACAAAGCAGTGTAATAAATTCATTCAAACAGCAACAAAAAGAGTATTGTAGACTCTGGAGGAAGCTTTTAGGTTTTACTATCCTTTTGTAACTTTTATTATCAGTACTTATCAAAGTCTCAAGAATTGTATTAAATAATTCAAAAAAACCCCTGATATTATGGTACTGTTTTCTGATTCTGAGAGTTGGTCATCAATCCAGTTCTTCGAGGGTTAAGATAAAACTGCATTGTGTTGTTTACTAGGACTGAGAAGAAGGCTCGCCTAGACATTCAGGGAAAAAAAAATATGTCCCAGAGAGTTCAGAGGCTTTCAAGGGACTGTATTTAAAGAGAAATCCTAGGGCTAGCATAAGGACATGATTGCTTAAGCTCTAACACAGTTTCAGGCCCTAAAGACCATACAAACAAGCAGCATCCTAAAGCTTTACAACCTCTAGAAGGGGACTCCTCTTCCATGGCCCTCTCAGGTATTGCCATGAAGGTCCATGGACAGCAGAAATCTTCCATGTGAGCATTGTAGAGAGAGTCAGCCCGTGAAGGAACTCACTTTACCATTGAGGCAGTGAGTCTTTGCTATCTTTCTCCAACAGAATGGGCAATGCTGTCAACAGCTAACCATTGAATATTGCCCCTCTCCCCTCCTTTCTCAAATGGATGCCATTTGTCATTATTCTGTTTTTTTTTTCTATGCAAATAGAGGTTAGTTTAATCAATTGGCCATAGATTGCTAGATCTTGAGGAATCTCATCCAAATCTATTGGGAAAGTATGCATAATATTCAGCAATTCTGAGAATTTGGATCATGTCCCCTGGGAAAAGAGTTAATGTATTGGTTGTATGTGAATATTTGCATTATGCTAAGTTACATAATTTAAATTTATATGTATGAGAAAAAGGATTGCAATATGCTTGAAGGTTAAGGGTGATGAATGTAATAGATATCTCCTGGTTTTCTTCACTCAGAATCCATTTCCTTCTTTCTCTAAAAAGATAATGCCCTGCATGTATGTGGCAGGTAGAGAGGACCATTCTGTGTTATAGTAGACAGAGCTTAATCTGTCTCCTCTTTCTATCAAAGGTGCAGGTAGTAAATCCATGCCTGAATAGTCACGTTCCTGGCCATAGAACTTGTTCAGCAAAGGGCATACAACCCCAACCAGAGCTTTGGGGAAAATACTCTCTTCAGGCTGAGTTTGCTAAGCTCTAAAGGTGTGATACTTGGGCTGCTGATGACCATTATGCTCCCACCGGGCCCATCTCCTTTCTATAGCATCTGGAGATGTCATGTGAGCACTTTTATCAAGCCAGATCTCCCTCTCAACATTTTGGTTGTGTATACCAGTGATTTCTCTTTTTTACTTAAGGTAGTTTGAACTGGTTTCAATCTCATGCAACTGGAAGAGTCCTTGAAAATACAAAATTGGGTCTTGACTGATCTCTGAAGGTGTTTCCTTTACTCAGAGTGAGGTGATACTACCTACTTGGTAGGATTGTTCTGGGAATAAAAAATGCAATATATACATTAAGGCTATAATTTGAGGATCATTTAATACTATGTTCTATGCAGACATATATTCTCTGGCTGGTATTTCTTTCTTGTGTTCCAGGATTTAACAATATAGTAGCCCTGTTTTTTAAAACATCCTTTCATTAATCATCTGTCAAACAGAGCTATTTGAGGATAACTTGTTTGCTCTTTTGTCACAGACTACTTTGCCTTCAGCTTTCACAGCTCATATATAGTATCTATAATTTTGATATAGATATATCTCCAATCTAATGATGTAGAACTTGGGGGAAGGACCCCAAATCCAAAGTACTTAACTTGCTGTTACCAGATTCTGTGAAGAAAAATCGATGACAATCATCTAGTTAGGAACAAAGATTAAGATTGCATGGTGAAATACATTTTACTTAGAATGTCAGAAGCCAGCCAAGAGATAGTTCCACAGCCCTGTAAGCCATCTACGATTTCAATTAAATCCCCTAAAATTTCAGGAAAGGAATAGTTTTTATCCTGTCTTAAGCTATAATTTGAGAGCACCATTGTTGAATCTTGACACCAATAATAACAGTCTGGATTTTCCATTTTCCCTACTCTTGAATCCAAACTACTACTTCAATGGCCAACATGCTCTAAACTCCAAGAATTAATTGTGTGTATGCTTGCACATGCGCACGCCCGTGAGCCCGCGTGTGTGTGTGTGTGTGTGTGTGTGCATACATTGACTTTGGAAACAAGTTTATATTTAATATAGAATATCTGGTAGGGGAAAATATTAGGAAGAAGTTGCAGTAACACACATTTTTGTGTACTCAACTTTGGTATTAGACATTTGGAAAGTCATTCCATAGTGAAGATCTAAAGGGATGAGGTACATGACCAATAAAACTTGATTGGAAAAGGGAATCAGAAAGAAGTCTGAGCATGGGATGCTGATGTGAGGGTTAATCTATGCAGAGTCAGGGATCAGCATGCAGTGTCAGAGTGCCTTGGGGTAGTGGGATGCGATGGAAGGAAGAGGGAGGATGAAACTTGACTAACTTCAACATTCTTGTGAGGAGCAGATTTGAGTGATGTGATGATCAAGTGGGTTCTCTGGCCCAAAGGTGTTCAGTGAGTAGCCCTTTAGTGAGCTTTGCAGTAGGCAGTTCCAGGCTCGGTGCCCATTTGCACTATCATAGGACTCCAGGTGGCAGCTAGAATGCATTATGTTTCTTGATACTGTTTTTCTAATTCTTTAACCAGTCTGACCCTGAATACCAGCCATGACTTCAGACTTTGTTTCTTTTTATGTTCAGTAGCATTTTTGATTTAGCTCAAAGATACCCTCTTTGGATTACCTTTTTGAGGTGTTTGGATGACTTTGGGAAACTGTTCAAGTTAAACACCCCATATTTCCCAAGAGAAAACCTACCTTCACTGTTTCTTTGTGGTCAATCAGGGATCCAGGCCAACAGAGGCTCCACTATTTTTAAATTGTGGCTTCCAAGGCCACACTGATCATTTCTCTTCCGGTCTACTGGTGGGAAGGGAAAACACTGGATATCCAGGATTATAGAATTCCTCTTAAGCGTGAGATGCAGAAATTGTGCATATGAATCTTGCTCCCCTGCTATTTGTGAGAAGTTACTTATATGCCCTCTCCTCATTGCAAGGGAAGCTGAAAAACATACAGTCCTTACCTATGGCCCAGCCACAACTCTCTCACTATAGAAGAAGAGAAGAACAGATTTTGGTGGATACCTAACCGTCTCTTCCATGGATAAGTTTATATTAATTCCTTGAAACTGTCAAGGAGAACCATATTATTATTTCATAAGCTCCTTTTTCTCCTTGACTTTCAGAAAACTTGAAACTAAATTTAGTAATTCTAATAAGTCTTATTCTAGTAAGCCATTTTCACTTTTTGATATGTTTATTCATTACTCTGAACTGGTTTTTGATCTCCCTTTTAACTTTTAATGGTCTTGTCTATCATACGTTTTAATATTTTGAGTCATCTCCAATCCTTTTAGGAAGCAGGTAGAATATAAATAATAAGTGGAATAATGCAATGCAATAAGGAAACTGTCCAAAGAGCAACTAATGTAAGAAGACTAAAAATGTAAGTATGTTTGGTAAATTCAAATTGATGAGCTGCAGAAGTGTGGGTAGAAGATTTCCTTTGGACGGTGTTGTGGCATTTCTTACATTCATGAGATGGACAAACATTGGTAGCATATATCCAAGCAGTCTAACAATTTAGGAAAGGGGAGACCCTGTTTCTGAGAGGCAAAGATGTCTATCAGTATATAAGCACCTTATCCCATAATCCACAAGAATTACTCTGTATATTTCAGAGTATAAGAATGAGTTATTCCGTATGTCAGCAATCACTATCAGGATTAGAAAAAAAACAACAACTCAGTGCCATTTGCAATGACATGAATGGAGCAAGAGAGTATAATACTATGTGAAATAAGTCAGTCAGAGAAAGACAAATACCATATTTCACTCATATGTGGAACTTAAGAAACAAAACAAATGAACAAAGGGAAACAAGAGGGAGAGATAAATCAAGAAACAAACTCTTAACTATAGAGAACAAACGAATATGTACCAGAGGGGAGAAGGACTGGGGGGATGGGTGAAACAGGTGATGGGGATTAAGGAATACACTTGTTGTGGTGAGCAGTGGGTAATGTATGGAGATGTTGAATCACTATATTGTACACCTGAAACTAATATTACACTGTATGTTAACTGGAATTAAAATTAAAACTTAAAAAGACAAAAAAAATCATGTGAGGACACAAGGGAATGTCCTGGTTGATGTGACCATCAGTGTTGGGGATTTAATAAATCAGTAGTTGTTATCATGGGGGAAAAAACTCAGTGAGCTTTGAGTACCTGATATGTGCCTAGCACTGCTCATCTCTATGGTATATATAAAATATGAGTTCCTTCCTTAAGGATCTTATCCTCTTATAATCCCGAGAGACATAATACATTATACTGCAAAGTATTTTCTTTGTAAATCCTGTCCCTAGCCCAGTGCATGGCACAGAGTAGACTTTCAACAACTAATGCTGAATGAATCAGTGGTATTAGGATGTCACTGAATGCTAAGCTGAAACTTGAAGTAGGTCTCAGAAATACGCAGCATTTCTACTGATGCTCTGTATTCCAAGGTTTCGCTTGTGTGCACTAAGAAAAACTAAAATCTGGTCACTAATTTGACAGAGGAGCTCACAGTAAAACTCTGCTTAATAGCCTCTTCTAGATTTGTCATTGGACATGCCTATTCACTATGCTTATTGTAACTGTGTGAAAATGTGTGCCCTATTCACATAGCAGCCCCTTTTCTAGGCATTTTGTGACAATGTGTAGACACCTAAGATGTGTGGGTGCCTTGGACTTTGGATAACAAAAGAATTAAGCTTTTAAAATTACCTACCCACAGGCACTTATTAGAAGGTATGCATAACATTTTCTTAAGTTATGAGCTTTGCAAAATTACCCATACTTTCAGCATTTTCCATCTTTGTTGGTGGTTGTTTATCTTTGTTCATTATGCCTACCTTCTGTCATATTTAAAAAAAAACTGTCAAATTCACTAAAAAGGCACTTGAGTTATATATGAAATCTGATGTTTGTTTATATTGCTAGCTATATGCTTATAACTAATGTGTCCAAACATGTGTTCATAATATTGTTCTTACATGTACACACAGAACATGGTCTAATGGTTGCTTATTGGAAATGACAGAGCATTTCAACTTTCAGTCTCTGACATCTTTACCAAATGGCTTTGGGCTGATCATTTTTTATCCTTTGGTGACAATCAGAACAATTTTTCATCAGCCAGTTTTATATGGCATTGTTTCATTTGATGATCTAACTAACATTTGGGGAATATTCTGAACTGGTAGGGGGGAGTTAAGAAATATAATTAATGATACTAGTATTGCTATGCACAGTAATCACTAAATTCTGTACCCAAAACCAATATTATACTGCATGTTAAGTAACTGGAATTTAAATAAAAATTTGGAGAAAAAACCAAACAGAACAATAACAAAAAAACCCTCCCCCCTCAAAAAACAAACAAACAAATGCATTGCTTCCTGCTCCATTGTTTAGCAGATAGCTAGTTCATCTTGGTAGTCAAGGTCCATGATCTTTTCCAGTGCAACCACTCCTTTAGTTTTTTCCTAGTCCCCTGGAATCAGAAAGCTGAAGTGACAAAAGATAAGATGGTGAGCAAATATGTGGCCCTTGGCAGAAACTTCCTACAGTCTTTCCCCGCCCTGCCAACACACACTTCAGGACCAGGACCTTGACCAGCCAGTGGTAGTAAGCACATATCTTACAAGTAGGTCATTGGGAAAAATGGTTGGAATTGTCAATTCTATTTTTACCCCTTGGATTATAGATGTGTATTCTAGCCTTTGGGGATAGAGCCCCACATATCAGCCATTGCATCTCAGGTGATAACTCAGTCTGAAGGGTTATACCCTAAATTAATAGGCCACCACTATTCCATTCTATTAGGTTAGCTACTTCTGGGTGATGGAATACATGGTAAGACCAGTGGCTTCTATTGTCTTCTGTCCTCTATTATACTTCCTTAGCCTTATTATAGGCCCCTTGGTCAGAGATAACATTGTTGAGGGGGCATTTTAGAGTTTTATTTTAGGCTCTTCCTATCATAATGCCTTATTCCACAAGTCAGGGTATGTCTGTTCCATTATAAAATATGAAAATAAGAATTAACTACAACCTGGTTATAAAACCCATTAGACAAATTATCAGAAACACTGGGGCAACACTTCATTGATCAATTGGTTTCCATAAGCTTTGATCTCTAAACAGAGGACCATGGAATTTTGGGTTCCCAGATATTGCTCAAGCCTCATATCTAACTGTTCTTGAAAAATGTGATTATTCCCCATCCCTCAGTACATAGTTACCTTGGAAAATGACAACATGTCCCTTTGGAGAAGAATCAGGATGATATTTACAGCATGTACTCCTTGTAGCATTGACAGATCCTTCCTCAGAGGACCTGGTCTCCACATCAATCGGTAGCCTCTATGAACTGACATATCTAGGAACCACACAAGGGAACCACATTTTTCTATTGTGGTGGCTGATGTCTGCTGGCCAGCTCTCAATTTTTTATTTATTATACAGGCTAAGATATAAACCTTGTCTGGTGTCCATCTATTTTGCCAGGAACTCCCTGATATCTTAACTATTGCCAAAAGTATTATATAAGAAGTTTCTGATAAAACTACTATCTTTCCTAAATACATTTCTAGGGACTTGGTGGATGGTTCCATTTACTTAAGGACCATAGAAGAAGGAGTTTGAGGAGTAGATGATGAGTTTAGTTTTGTTCATCTTGAAATCTGATATCATGCAGGTGAAGCTGAATATCTGGGTCTGGTCTTAGATAAGGGTCTGGGATTAAGGTGAAGATTTGAGAGCCATTTGGATATAAGAGGTAGTTGAAATGATGGAAGTGAAGGCTATAATCCAGAGAAAGATCGAGGTTTTTTTAAAAATTTTTTTTAACATTTATTTATTATTGAGAGACAGAGAGACACAGAGCATGAACAGGGGAGGGGCTGAGAGATGGAGAGAGACAGAATCTGAAGCAGGCTTCAGGCTCTGAGCTGTCAGCACAGAGCCCGACATGGGACTCGGACTCACAAACTGCAAGATCATGACCTGAGCCAAAGTTGGACACTTAACTGACTGAGCCATCCAGGCACCCCAAGATTGAGGTTTAAGAAAATAAAAGATTAAAAAAACCCCAAGATTGTAAATAACTCCCATTGCATTCTCAATCACAGAACCTCTTTTTCACTTTGATTAAAAATCAACTCTCTTGTAAGGAAGGATAGCACTTTGGCAGCACTTTCCTCAAGCTTATGGTCTTTGTCACCATGATTCCTTATGCCAAGGGTTCTAGAATATTCTCAAGATCCCCATTGCTGCTTTCCTCTTAACTGGATCATCTTCAAGAGCTCATTATTGTCATTACTTTCTGACCTTCATTCATGGAAGACGTTCTTTTCTACCTCAATTCTACTATCAGCATGTGTTCATTTGAGTCATGCAACAACATAGCCTTAGTGGTAGATTGTATTACTGTTCACTTATATTTGGTGTTCTCTTACTGGTGATCCTTCCTGTGGAAGAATTATACATCCCTGCTCTGTGGAACTGAGCATATGGACATATGACTTAATTTGGCCAGGAAAGTGTGAAAAGAAGTGATGAGTGTCACTTCTGAGGAGAAGCTTTGAAGTTTACCATACTGTCTTCATCTCCTTCCAGGAAGACTGGTAATGTTCCAGATAGGGGTTCCTTGGTCACCATGTGGTATAGTATAACAGAGCAGGGTTTTTCTCTGATCTGAGATGTACAGGTAGTCTGAATAAGAAAGAGAGCATTATTGTTATAAATTAGACATTTTGGGGTCATTTGTCATTGCAGTATAAACTATCTGACTAATACCTTCTCAGAATGTCCAGATTACCTCAATTCCAATAATTTATTCTTTTAAAAAAAGTCTATTTATTTATTTTGAGAGAGAGAGGAGAGAGAGAGAGCATGAGCAAGTGGTGGAGGGTTAGAGAGGGAGAGAGAGAATCCCAAGCAGGCTCCATGCTCTCAGTGCAGAATACGATGTGAGGCTCAATCTCACAAACTTTGAGATCATGGCCTACGCTGAAATCAAGAGTCAGAATCTTAACTGATTGAGCCACCCAGGTGCCCCATCAATAATTTACTCTTAAGGCCACATGCAGATGTTTATCAATCTCTGGAATAATTCCAGCTCTAAAATGTTAAATGTTGATACATGAATCTGGAGCCACTAGCCTTTTGTTCTATCTCTCTCACTTTTTTACTTTACACTTGATTTGGGACCTTGTACCACTTGACATATACTCACACTGGCCTTCTTCAGCCACTGTTATTGTGAAATTTTGGTTAGGATTTCACCAAATTTCTGAAGGTACAACCTGGCAGCATCTCATCATGTGTTCCACTTTGCATACACCTCACTTTCTGCTCCAAAGCTTCTCTGATGCTGCAGCATGGGATGTTTTCTGGAACCTGTTTGGCACTCATGCATGAGCAAATTGGAAATGTGACAGTTCATGCTCATGGGATCACCCTTGACAAATGCCATCTGAAAGTGCATGGAAAATCCTTTACCCTCTTGTTCCATGGGTGAGCAGTTATGGACACATTTCATAGTTCTCTGAAGATCAAATAGGGTCAAGCACCTGTTATCTGTTATCAGCAGCTAACTTGATTACACATCCCAATATTGACTTTCCTTTCTTGCATGTTTAACTCTCCCAGATCCTCATTCTGTTTCCCCGGAATTTCTTAAACTGTCTACATACAAGCTTTTGTTTGAGGCTCTGCTTCCAGGAAACACAGACTATGCTAAGCTCTCTAGATTATCCATTTTCTTCTTAGTGCACTGCCCACTTGTGGCTTCAGTTCCTCCAACTACTGCCTAGGAGTATGTGGTATATTACTCCATCCATTCTCTTTCAGCATTCTTAACATCGAAGTTTCCCTGTATTTCTACCAGATCCATTCCTCTGTGACTTATAACCCAGTTCCATCCTTAATCGGGTTCTCTGCTATTTCTCTGCATCATCTTTTCCAAACATTTACCACACTTTTCAAAATACCTACCTTGCTTTTTCTCTCAGCAAACTTTCTTTCTCACATAGACCAAAAATGTGTCTGTAAAGACAGTGTATGCCTCGTTGAATTACATCTTCATACACACCGATTCATCTGTGTCTGTTCTACCACTTGGTTTCCCTCTAATCTTGAAAAGATGTCCCTTCTGATATCTAAGACTAATTAATAATGCTTCCATTGGTGGTCTTAATTTCATCAATATTTGTTCTTGTTTCATTGTTTATTCTCTTCTCTATTACTTACCACACTTCAAAGTATAGATATGGCTGAGCACTCCAGGTGAAGAAACCCTCATAGACACTGTCCTTCCATTTGTTATTATTTCCTTCACTACAAGGCTTTTAAAATGATGTCCCACAGTTGCTTTGTCTTTTTAGGAACCATTCTCTGTAGCCCATTGTAGTCTCTGGTTCCAGCCCCACTATCCCACTGAATTTGTTAAGCAGTAGGATAATTGACTCAGGTCAATTATCTTATAAAAGACAAATTCAAAACTTTTTTTTTTCTGGTTTGTTTGTTTACACTTAACATCAGTTTTCATAGCATTTATTGATGGTGACCTTTTTCTTCTTGAAAATCTCTTTTCCCAAACCATCAGAGATATCACTGTACTCTGGCTCTATTTCCAGCTCTCTGAGGTTCCTTCTTCATATCCTTTCTTTCTCAAGTCCATATTTTCAGTAATATTCACCTCCCTTTGACCAAATTTCATGTTACTAAGTCAGCTACTGATTATAATGTGGTTTTCCAAGTAGGTTTGCCTACAGGGAGAGAATGCATTGATCAAAAGATTTTAAGTAGACTTGAAGGTTTGTTACAATCACCATTGTAATGCAATTAATTGCTGTTCTAATTTATTTATTGGTCTCTCATCTAACTGGTAAGGATGACTCATCCTCCTTGAGACTGCTAATATCTTTGAACTTTACTGATAGGGAGCAGATGCTGAGACATGGTGGCCATAGCACAGTGTTGTCACTCCATGAGGTTCACACAACCAACTGATCTACTGTGGGAAGGAGCATGTCTATCTCATTTCTCTATAACTGCAATAGTCCAGTCGAGAAATAAAGCAGAAGCTCTAGGGACCATGTGGGCTTAAAAATGAATTATCAAGGACTGATGTACTGTGGGGCCAAAGAGATTCTTTTAAAAAATGCAGGTACAAGTGAAATATAAAAATCTCCATCTCATGGGCTCTAAGGATACCTTCCCTAGAAGATGAGGTCTAGTACAGTGCCTGGTTTTAGAAGACACTATACTAATAAATAGTTATTGACTGAATAATGGAAGATTCTTTATTTAGAAATTTAAACTTTTGTCTGCATGTAGACTTCTTTAAAATTAAGAGTACAATATCCACATTCCATTTAAGTGGATGCTTTAATGACTACCAGAAAGCATACATCATAGGTTTAAATGCTTCCCTGAGATGCCATTATAAAACATGTAATTTTTAGTCTTTCTAACATACTCTAAATATCCCTTTCCTTATTCAATTTTAGGAAGAAACCTGCTTTTGTTTCTTTGGGTTTTGATATTGGTGTCTGGGGTACTTCATATGACTTGAGGATAACTAGCTTAAATTGTAGAAAATATTGAATTCCTGGGATTGTGAAAAGACAAATTACTTTGGCATGTTAGAATAATAGTAAAAAATAAAGTTATATCTATTAAAGGCATAATTGATAAATTCTAGCTGGGATATTTGATTTTGCACTCTATGACAGAATAACATATGGGAAAGTTTGAAAAAAAGTATAATAATTGTCTTTTATAGATGTTATATCCACATGTTTTTGGCAGATCTCATATTGGCTATAAAAAGAAAAGTAATAGTACAGTAACAAGGCAAGTTGAAAGCTTTCCTCTGAGAATATTGATGACTCATCTTTTTATTGCTAGATTTAAGATGATGAACACTTGTTTTGAAAAATGTGATTTTTTTCTCTATTGCTATGTTTAATTAAATGCAAAAATCCTAGAGTGGAGCAACCTTTAAGACTGCAAATTTAAACTCATAAAAGTCAGATAATGGAAAAGTGAAGGTTGTGATAACAATGTTAACTCATCCATTGCACATAGGTTGCATTTTGCATGACTAATTAGGTGATTTAAGAAAGGGTGATGCTGTGAGGTATCATTCCTCCCTCCACTTAAATCTGTGACTATTTTAAACTAGCCTTTCTATATGCATCATTTAGTAGAGCCAAAAATACTTTTAGCATAATTTAGTGTTAGTATTTCTTTCTGAGAAGTTGTTAGTTTTGAGAATAACCCCATGTGACTTGGATTAAGACTAGGGTGGCCAGTTTCTTTTTTTTTCCTGGTATATTTTCTCTGAGTAATGTTGGGAGACTAAAATAATAAAACAACTGATAAATTTCCATAGTAACTCTTTTGGAATATTTTCTAAGAGACCACAATTAGTAGTCTTTTAGGGACATCATTGATAATATTCCTGAGATAGAGGACGTAAAAAGAATCAGTGCCATAGAAACAGTGTGGGTTCTGGGGCCAGACAACCTGGATTTGGATTATGATTCTTCCAGTTAGTAGACGTGTGGCTTGAGGTGATTTACTTACTTTTTCTGATTTTGTTGGCTCAGCTATAAAATGGGGCGTAAACTCTATGATGCAGAGTGGTTGTGAAGATTAAAGAAATTAAATGGTGGCGAGTTATTTCATTATTATTTCACTATTATTTTCACAGGGAATAGAGTGATAATGATGTTCCAGCAACACTTGGAAATATTTCCCTCTTGCCATCCAAGTACAACTTACTGCCAAATTAGTCTGACATGTTCCCTGATATGATGGACATCTGATGCATTTTGTAGATTGCTGGCCTCATAATTGTCTTCTTGCCTTTCCAATGGCTCTACCTTGATGCATTTTTCATGCTGCTACCATAGTGGTTTTGCTGAAGCACATTTATGATCATTTCACTTCCTTACTTGAAATGCTTCAAAAGATCCCATTGTCTGCAGGATAAAGTCCCACATTTGCCCTCTACTTCTGCCTGGATCCTCCATGTTAGTCTATGTATCTGTGCTTCTCTGCATACACTCTTGCTTTGCTTGGTATGCTTTTACCCATCTCATCCACATGACACAAATTCTCATTCATTTCTAATGACTTACTATGGTGTGAATTCTTCTGAAAGCTTTGATCACCTTAGCCTCAAATAGGTACCTTTCCTGGAACTGGGAAAAGTTTGGTTCTTAGGATTCTTTTACAGTTTTTATTATTTGTATCATAATTATCTGCCTACTTATCTTAGAAGATATCTTTGGATTAGACATTCTTTTTTTAAAAAATTTTTAATGTTTATTTGTTTTTGAGAGAGAGACAGAGACAGTGCAAGCAGTGTAGGGGCAGAGAAAGAGGGAGACCCAGAATCTAAAGCAGGCTCCAGGCTCTGAGCTGTCAGCACAGAGCCCAACGTGGGCCTCGAACCCACGAACCATGAGATCATGACCTGAGCCGAGGTCAGATGCTCAACTGATCGAGCCACGCAGATGCCCCATAGACATTCTTGACACTGGTGTCAGCATCTCATTCATTTCATTATCTTCACTGCGGGCAAAATACCCAATAAACAGTAAATGCCCAATAATTGTTCAACTGTAATGTAGATGTCTATATAAGGAGCACCATTGGAATCTCCTGACCTTTGTATTTGACTTCTAGAAACCCCTTGAAAGCATGCTGAGCTCATCTAAAAATATGTTCCAAACAAAACCTTCCTACCATGTATAATATCTTTGGAAGGGGGTGAAGAGTGAAAGCAAGGCAATAGTATATATGTATGAGGTTATTTCTACCATAATGCCACTCAATTTTAAAAGAATAAGTTAGAGGGACCCCTGGGTGGCTCAGTTGGTTAGGCGTACGTCTCTTGATTTAGCTCAGGTCATGATCTCATGGTTTGATTTGTGAGTTCAGGCCCTGCCTGAAGCTCTGTGCTGGCGGTGCAGGGCTTGCTTGGGATTCTCTCTCTCTTCCTCTCTCTCTCCTCCTCCCATGCTTGTGCACACTCTCTCTCTCTTAAAATAAATAAATTAATTTAAAAAATAAAATAAATTAGAACAAATTTGTTGCCTAAGAATGACCGAAAAGCCAATATGAATTATTTCTTTTAGGTTCCTTCTTAAGGAGGATGGACCAAGTTGTGTCAGTCATTATCCTACAACAAAATCATAAGGGACACTAGTAATCATTCTTTAATTTTTGAAATCCATATCTCTAAATGCATAATAACAGCTATGATCTCTGCATCTAGCTGAAGAGCAGAGTAAACCACCTGTGAACCTTATGTCAGGATTTGACACAGGCAATAGAAAAGCTAGTTGGGTGGTCCATTGATGTTAGAGCATTTCCCATTTAGATATAGATAACTTACCTTTAGGTTGTAATGTAAATGCCATGGACAAGGTTTCTTCAAGTAGTGGTCCAGGGAGGCTATTAATTTAATTTTGGGGGTGTGTGTGGAAGGTAGGGTGGGCGGTTCTTCCAACCACTGTCAATTTTCAAAAACAAATTTGTAAGTATTGATTTCAGTTAGACACTTTAAGATCAATTAAACCACAGTTATTCCTCATTCATTCAGGTTAAGGACCATCTAGGCAAGAAACTTTCGATTTATGAACCAAGACCTTATTGCGAAAATTACAAAGGTGAATTAAACACAGCACCAATCTATAAGAATGGTGGGGATGAGGGTGACTGATTTGGAATGACAGTTTCCTCTGTCTAGGCAAGTAGAAAATCTTCTTTTCAAAAAAATACCTGAACCTATGAAATCTTTATGGATTTAAGGGTTTGCCTTCCAATAAATACCGAATTAATTCATTTGTACCTTCAAACTGTTCCTTTATTAAAGAGGTGGAACAAGAGATGTCCTATAAAGATAGAATGTGAGCTTCCTTTATAACTAAAGAGGTTAGCTCAAGATAAGCTGTCTTAACTTTTAAGAAAAGCCACTATTAAATTTTAGATAGAATTTAATATCAAAAAGAGAGCTGATAGAGATCCTAAGGAACAGCAGTTTTATTTCATTTAGAATAACAAGGATCTTTGGAATTTTCTAATGATTTTTTAGCAAATAAAAAACAAAATCAGATGCCCAACTTTATGGATATTTAATAATTAAGTTAAAATTTGAGTTTACAAGCTTTAAGAATAGTCACTTATTTTTGAAAAAAAAATTATTTCTTTGAAAAGCTGTATGTTGAAACACATCAAGCCCTCAGCAGGGTGTATGGTGAGAATGTCTGGAAGTTTTGTGCTAAATTATAGCACAAGCTGGCTGTCTTTGGATGATAGGATAAGAAGAGTTTGTTCTGAAATTGTGAAGATCTGGGATGGTTGGCTTAAGGAAACACCAGAGGTTGATTAACATTATACTGCAAGCAAAATTTAGAATCCTTCAATGTGGTTTAACACTAAACCTGCTGAAGTAGAACCAATGCACGTTCTGAATTGAGTGACAACATAGATTGGATTTTATCCTATAGCTCTATCTGGAAAACTTTTTTTCCAGACTTCAGCTCAGGTCATGATCTCGTGGTTCGTGGGTTCCAGCCCCGTGTTGGGCTCTGTGCTGACAGCTCAGAGCCTGGAGCCTGCTTCAGATTCTGTGTCTCCCTCCCTCTCTGCTCCTCCCCTGCTCATGCTCTGTCTGTCTCTCTCTCTCTCAAAAATAAATAAGCATTAAAACATTTTAAGAAAACAATTACAGATAAAATAAAATCTGTTTAGCTTTCTCATGTCATTATTCTATCTTAGAGTTAAAATTCTCTTGAGTTTTATTTATTCCCCCATGCACAATTTTAATTTTTTTTTTTGCTGTAAAAGATTACACTATTTATTTGTGCATTCATATACCATACTAGGTGTTGGGTTTAGAGCTATCCTTATGGAAGTAATATTCTAGTGGGGGGGCAGATAATAAAAGAAAACATTAAAAAGTGTAGTATGCTAGATAAGTGATATGTGTTGCAGAGAAAAATAAAGCATGAAAGAAGGATAAGGAGTGCTAAAGGGAGAGCTAGTGATATAATTTTTAAGAAGCTGAATAGTCAAGTCCTCATATGAGAAGGCATCATATGAATATAAACCTGGCAAAAACAAGAGAATATGTCATGTGGCTTTCTGGGGGAAAGGATTTCAGCTAAAGAGAACAGCAGGTGCAAAAGTCCTAAAGAGAAAGTATTCTTGGTAGGATCAAGGAATAGCAAGAAAGCCAGTATGATGGGAGAGGAATAAATGAGTAAGAAATGGGAAGAGGTCAGAGAAGGAATAGGGACCCTGACTTATTTCTTATTGTGAAACATCCCAAATAATAGTATTTAAGAAAACACTTGTGGTTACAATTAAAAACTACTTTTTAGGTCTTTGTGATAGTGAAGCTTTTTCTCTCAGTGAGATGAAATGTCACTGTGGGGTTTTGAGTGGAGGAGTAACAGAATCATCCTGTCTTTGAACAAGATTTCTCTGATTGCTGATTTGAAAATAGATTATAGATGGAGAAAGGTAGAAGCATGAACACCAATCAGGAGGCATTTCAATAGCCTAGGTAACACATGGCGAGGGCTTAGATTAGGGTGGCATAGGAGAGGAGTGAGTAGTGATCAAATTTTGCATATATACTGAGGGTGAGCCTTACTGTTAGAAAAAATCATGGCATCCATTAAGATATATCATTATATACTAGATGTTTCTAATGCCTTTTCCAGTATTCCATGAGGACATGATCCTAAGAGCTACTGGCTTTATATGGAATGGGAGACAAGGGACCTTCCACGTGTTACCCCAAGGGTATCTATATAGTCTCACAATTCGTCATGGAATGGTAGGCAGAGATTTGGAAAAATAGATATTGCCAGAGGAGATGGTGCTTTATCATTATATAGATGATGTTAGGCTAACTTGTGATGATTTATCCTCTGTGTTTCAAGCAGCAGCAGCATCATTACAGGCATACTTAAAATCATGAATAGGGGAGCTAAATACCAACAGGGTCCCAGGACCAGGTCAATCAGTAAAGATCCTGGGCATCATCCGGGCAGGTAAGACAAAAGCGATGCTGAAGATAGGCATTGATAAAATACAGTCTCCACAATTCCCAAAATGGGAAAGGAATTACAGGCTTTTGTTGGTTTATTGAGTTGCTGGAGACCTTTTATCCCCCATGCAGCATATATATTAAGACCTTTATATGCCTTGGTTAAGAAATGGAAACAATGGGATTGAGGTGTTAACCAACAAGAGTATTTCTTAAAGGCAACAATGGTAGCAAAACAAATACAGGCCAGATGCAAGTCATGAATTAGATGTAAGTTCATATCCAGAAAGGTTGGGCTGGGGCTTGTGGCAACAACAAAATGGGAAATAAATCCTGTTAGGATTCTGGTCTCAATTATGGAAGGGAACAGAAAACAGGTATTGTCCCATCAAGAAGCAGCTATTAGCTGTGTATCTTGCCCTGCAACAGACAAAGGAATGACTACTGACCTGCTCTTGATGACATGAACCTGTCTGCCAGTAGGAGGAAGCATTAAGGACATGTTCAGCGGGGCGCCTGGGTGGCGCAGTCGGTTAAGCGTCCGACTTCAGCCAGGTCACGATCTCGCGGTCCGGGAGTTCGAGCCCCGCGTCGGGCTCTGGGCTGATGGCTCAGAGCCTGGAGCCTGTTTCCGATTCTGTGTCTCCCTCTCTCTCTGCCCCTCCCCCGTTCATGCTCTGTCTCTCTCTGTCCCAAAAATAAATAAACGTTGAAAAAAAAAAAAAAATTAAAAAAAAAAAAAAAAAAAGGACATGTTCAGCAAACCTAAGAATGCCTGTGCCCAAGTAAGCACCTTGCTTGGCATGTCTCCCTACAGCAGAGGAGCACTTAAAATACCAGCCTGCTCTCTCATGAACCACACTCACTACTAGGGCTGGTCACAACTTGCAGAAGTCACTGACATTATGCCTCCTCTTCCCCAGGTAAAGGAAGGGTAGGTTCACTTCCAGTGGACACATGGTACGTTGATGGCAGTTGCCAGGGACACCTGTCTATTTGGTGTTCCTCTGCCATCCAACTGGATTCTGCTGTACTTTGGTTCAAAGAAGGAACTATACACAGTAGTCAGTGGGAAGAATTGAAAGCGGTATGGATTGTGTTGAGGCATGAGCCCAAGCCAATTAATTTGGCCACTGACAGCTCAGCATGTTGTCAGGATCGACGATATGGATGTTGCAACGGCACAAAGAAACCTGGGCCGTATTACATAGACTTCTGTTGGGAGTGGAACTATGGAAAGATATTTGGGATGTATGCATGAAACCTGGTACAGCCGCCCAAGTATGCACACGTGGTGTTCCACTCACTCCCCATCCACACTGCCAGGCACTCGTGAAGCTGGGCTGGGCATGGACCCTCCTGCTGCAGGAAATGCTGACTCCACCTGATGGAGCAGAAGGGCCCATCATAAATCGGGACACCAAGTTCCCACAATGACTTGGGAAATAGTAAAAAGCTTACATTTGCATTTCAAGTGTCCTGGTCTGCAAGCTGCTAAGAGAAACTGCCTCAGGCACCTGCCCTTGCACCATACCCCGGGGCACCTCCTATTGCATGTCCTATTTCTCGCTGACAAATAGATTACATAGGCCCTTTGCCAGTATTGGAAGGGCACAACTATGCCCTGACCTGTGTGGACAAAACACAGGACTTGTACAAGCCTTTGTCTGTAAACCAGCCAATCAGGTTGCAACTATAAAGGGTTAACAAAATGAGGAGGCATGTATGGAATGCCAACTCAGATAGATAGTGATCAAGTACACATTTTACCGGCTATGGCATCCAAAAATGGGCAGAGGCCCAGGATATATTATGGACTTTCCACCTGCCATACAATTCCACTGCTGTGGGCCTAATTGAAAGGGTGAAGGGACTAATAAAAACACTTCAAAGACTTTGTCGCTAGACAGCTCTCTCAAAGGATGGTCTCCATGACTAACAGAGGTAATTTGACACCTTAATGTCATGCCCACAATAGAACAGACATGAGCACATGAATGCTAACCAACATCACCAGCTCATTGCTACGAGCGCAGGGACTCGCAGGAGGTTTGAGGCTGCTGGGAAGGAGGACAGACTCATTTTGCAATTGTCACAAGACTGTCCAGCTGGTAAGACTTTAGTTCATTGGAAATTAGCTTGGCATGCCACCTGCCTGCCCCAGGTGGCTTAGTGTCCTAACCCTTGGAACCAGCACTCACATTCAATTTTATTCTTAACACCCCATTCTACACTGGTCAGGGCCCAATGCACACGCAGGTAACGGCTTCTGAACTTCTGATGCTTGGTACTGAGGTAGGGTTGTTAATATGGGTGCTGACCGAAACAACTCTATACAATATGGACACACCCTCTGATGATATTAAGGGGAAAAATATACGGTATCATCCCCCAGAGAAAGTACCTATGTCCAGCTTGGCAGAGGATAGGGGTGGAGAACAGCCACGTAGTTGCTGTGGGTCATTCCCCCTCCCAGTCCCCACTGTCAGTAAGTTTACCCTGAATAAAACACTGTAAAAAAGAATAAAGTGACTTGCTTTGTTTTTCAGTCTCCAAGTGCCTTCTGAGTGTGAAGGATACTTCACCTCCTCCACTGTCTAACACAGAACAGACAAATACCATAGAATTTCACTTATATGTGGAAACGAAACAAAACAAATGAACATAGAAACAAACAAACAAATAAAAAAAACAGACTTTTAAATATAGAAGACAAACTGATAATTGCCAGAGGGAAGGCGGGTGGGGGTAGGTGAGATAGATCAAGGGGATTAAGGGACACAAACTTCTAGTTATAAATTAGTAAGTCATGGAGATGGAAAGGACAGCCTAGAGAATATAGTCCATGATACTGTAGTAATATATAGAACTATTGTACAAGAATGTTGTATACCTGAAACTAATATAACATTGTGTTAATTATACTTCAATCAATCAATGAATCAATCAATAACTTATGGAGATGAAGAAAGAATACAACATAGAGAATATAGTCAATAAATTTTAATAATGTTGTATGGTAACAGATGGTGGCTATACTTATGGTGAGCATTGAGGAGTATGTAGAATTGTTGAGTCAATATGTTGCATTTCTGTATGTTAATCATCCTTTAGTAGAAAAAGGAGTTTGGTTTCAGTACACTAACAACATATAATCAAAAAGAGAAGTTAAGAAAACATTTCCATTTATAGTAGCATCAAAAACAATAAAATACTTAGGAATAAATTTAACCAAGGAGGTGAAAAACCTGTACACTAAAAAATATAAGACATTATAAAAGAAATCGAAGGCACAAGTGGAAAGATAGTCCACGCTCGTAGATTGGAAGAAAATTAAGGTTAAAATTAAAGCAGTCCACAGAATCAATGTGATCTCTATCAAAATTCCAAAGGCATTTTTCACAGAAGTAGAAAAACACTATTCTAAAATTCTTATAGATCCATTCTATTTCTTCTGATTTTATTGCTTATCAAAAATAATATACCAATATATTTGATAAATATTTGATAAACATACTTTTATGATTTCAATGTTCAGTAAACAGATATTTTATGTTTTCAAATTTTAAACTTGTTTTATTATTTATCCTTTTTATTATTTATTTTAAGAAACTCTTCCCTATCTTGAAGCTGTAAAGATTTTCCTAGTCTTCAAAATATATTTTTTATCCTTTATTTTACATTTAGACCTTTATTCCTCCTGAAAATTATTTTTGTAATTTCTGCAAACTTTTTTTTGCAGAAGTTTTATTTATTTTTTTCAGGAACCTAGTTTTATTTATTTATTTTTCCAATACAGGGGACAAATTTCTCCGGCACCATTTAATGAACGATTCATTAATTTTCTACTGACAAGTATTGCCATCTATTGTGTCCAAATGAAAAAAGTCTGTTTCTGAGATTTCTGTATGTCTATGTGTCTATTTCCATGTCAATATTATACTTTGTCTTTTAATAAATATAAGTAGTGCAATGGTGGTTCATTGAATTTATAGATCAATTTGGAGTGAGTAGACATTTAAATAATGAATCTATCTATGTAGTTAGTATATCTTTCCATTTTCATCTTTTTTTGTGCCCTTAAATATTATTTCATATTATTTTTATAAAAATCTTCCACAACTTTTATTAAATTCATTTTAGATACCTTGTATATTTTTGTTGCTGTAGTGAACAGGATGTATTTTTCTATTTTATTTTCTATTTGGTTATTACTGGCATATGGGAATGCTAATAGCTGTGATGAGTTGGTCTTGTGCTAAAAAACATTGCTAGTCTGTGTTAGTATTTCTAATACTATGCCCATAGTTCCTCTTGAATTTCTAGGTATACTGTAATAACACTGTTTTTCAAATAGAGTCAATTTTGTTTCTTTCTAATTCTAGTTTCTCATTTGTTTGACAAAACGTGATAGAGAATATTCTTGTTCCGGTACTGTCTTTGATGAGAATATTACTAACATGTTCTTTATTTAGCATGATGTTTGCTCTAAGTTTATTAAATACTCTATCAGGATCAATGAAGTTTTCTTATATTTCTTGTTTGCTAATCATAGTTTCATGAATAGATGATGAACATTAGTACATGCTTTTCTGCATCCATTGAGATGCTACTATTTTCTCTGATAATCTATTAATGTTGAGTATCAGGTTCATAGCTTTGGTGATGCTAAATCATCCTTGAGTTCCAGAGATACACTACTTGCTTGTGGCACATCTAAAAAATAATCTGCTAAATTTGATTTACTAATGTTTATTTAGGATTTTTTTTCTATAATTGTGGTTAAAATTGTGATTAAAATTTCTTTTTCTTGTACTTCCCTAGTCTGATTTGGGTAGACTATGCTACTGTCATAAAGCAGCTGGGTTAGTCTTCCTTATTGTATTATCTGAAACAGTTTATATAATAAAAATACTATTTCTTTAAGTTTGGAAAAATCTGAAATCATTTGTCTTACCATCTATATAAGTCTTTTGATTTTCCATTCAAATTCCTGAATAGTTGTTGACATATTTAAATTTTCTCATTTCTTTTGAGTAGACTTTTTTCTTATTTTTTAAAATTTTATTTATTTATTTGGAGAAAGAGAGAGAGAGAGAGAGAGAGAGAGAGAGAGAGAGAATGAGAGCATGAGGTAAAGAGAGAAAATCCCAAGCAGGCTTCTTGATCTCAGCTTTAAGCCTGACTTAGGGCTCGAACTCACGAACTGTGAGATCATGACCTGAGCCAAAATCAACCATCGGACGCTCAACCAACTGAGGCGCCCAGGTGCCCCTCTTGAGTAAATTTTCTTGAAAAAGATTTCCTTTATACATATATTCTAATTTATTGCCATAAATTCATTCATTCATAGATTTCACTTGTGA
This sequence comes from Puma concolor, assembly GCF_028749965.1. NCBI lineage: Eukaryota > Metazoa > Chordata > Mammalia > Carnivora > Felidae > Puma > Puma concolor. The sequence goes on from NC_141672.1 coordinate 51,527,201, forward strand.
TTTTCAAATCCAAACTTTCCAATTATGTCCCTTTTCATTTCTAACATTTTTGCTGTGCTTTCTCCTGTTTTCTACCTTCATCCTCTTCCCTCCCTCTTTCTTTTTAAATCCATTTTTGTTAGAATATTTTTTAAAGTATCAGCTTTTGATTCATTGCTCTCTGCTGTTGCCTTTTCTATTCCATTAATTTCTGTTAATGTCCATTACTCCTTTTTTTTTGGTTTTTAATTTTTAGGTTTAGTCTGTTATTCTCTTTACAGCTCATTAAATTAAAATCTTAGCTTATTTATTCCTAATCTTTCCTTTTTTATACAAATGCACTTAAAGCTATATAAATTTTTCATCTATTTCTTTAACCATATACCATTATTCATACGTAGCATTTTCATTATTACTTCTACATTTTTTATAACTTTATTGTCATTTCCTCTTTAGCACAATTTATATTAAATGCCTTCAAAGTTTATAAACATATGATTTTATTATCTTATTTTCACATTAATATTAAATCAGATATTGACAGAAAGTAGGGTAAGCATGCTGCTGTTTGAAATTTTGTTGAATTTGCCATTGTGGTTTATCACATGGTCAATTTTTATAAATGCTCTTTATTTTACTTATGGAAAGAATGTATGTTTTCTATTTATTTCTGTAGGATATTTTATCTATTCCATAAAACTTGTTAATTTTGTTGTCACATACTCACACCACCTACACATTTCTTCCTATTTGATCCATCGGTTTCTGATAGAGGTATGTTCAAATCTTTCATTATAGTTGTATATCTTTTTGGTTTCTACCTATAGTTTTATCACATTTTTCTTTGGATATTTTGAGGGGAGGATATTATTACATTGAAATTTATGATGATTATATAGTCTTGGCGAATTTTTCCTATTATTATATTATACTGCCTATCTGTGCTCCTATGAATGATTTCTGCATCAGATTCTATTTTGTCTGGTCTTACTGTTTTCATTTGTTAGAGAAGTTTACCTGCCAATCACACATGCCTGCCTCTGGATTGAGAGCTGGTAAGCCCACTGCTTCATTTCATACCCACTGCCTTGCTCCACAGAGATTCAACTCTGTTCCATAGAGATATTTATATTATTTTTGAGTTTGGCTACTTCTTTATTTATTTTAATATTTATTTATTTATTTTGAGAGAGAAAGGAGGAGGGGCAGAGAGAGAGGGAGAGAGAGAATCCCAAGCAGTCTCTGAACCTCCAGCCCAGAGCCCAATATGGGACTCAATCCCATGATCTCCTATGAGATCATGACCTGAGCTGAAACCGAGAGTCAGATGTTCAACTGACTGAGCTATCCAGGCGCCCCTTGAGTTTGGCTATTTAAAAGTCATTATGCTTTATTAATCATCACCATGTGTTTGAAATAGAGGAGGTGTCTCAAAGTGTGAATTTTCTGCGTCTCTGATTCTAACTGACCTTTTTTTTTTTGTTTTTAATCTAGAATTCTGGTTTTTAAAGTGGGTTCTGCAAATTACTTGTATCAGAATTACCTGTGGTGCTTGTTACAAATTCAGATTCTCTGGCCTTACCCAAAATGATTAAAATCTCGGTGTGGGGTGGGGAGTAGTTCCTAGGAATCTTCATTTTAAATAAGATTTACATGTGATTTTCATATGCACTAAAGTTTGTAAGCCACTAATCTAGAACATGATGCAAATCATTGCCATGTTTCTAATATTTCAGAACGTATCTCTGGATATTCAGACAAATGGTCCTGCTTTTACATGTCGGATCACTTCCAGGTGGGTGGATAAACAATAGTAAGGACTACATAGGATTGATATTGGCTGCTAAGGAAGCACAGCCAATAAACCTGATGAATTAGCAGGTTGGCTTGGACACATTACTTCTACTTTTAAGCCTCAGTTTCTCCATCTGTGAAATCAATAGATCTGTTGTGTTGAATAAGTGAGATTGTAGGTACCACTACCTGGCACCAAATAAATGCTCAATAAATAGTAGTGGTTGTTGCAAAGAGAGGCATGAGGCAAAATGCTTGAACTTTCTAAAATAATAGTCCTCCCCAAACTTACTGCAGTTTCGATTTTTTAAACTATGCCTAATGTCTTAGAATTGGAATTGCTATTTCTTGGAGAAAGAGTGATGGAATGGTATTGAAGAGCTTAAATAATGAAAAATGGCTACATAAAAGATGAGTTGCATTTGACTCCAGTTATAGGTTATAACTCATGTTTTAATAATCCTGTGTTTAATCTTTATGCCCATTTGAAATCTAACTACATTTGACAACAAAATTAAGTAAAATTGGTTTTAAGTTTCTTTGAAGTCAATAGGTATAATTGAATGAGTTGATATTTTCAATAAGAAGTGAACTGGCATTCCATTAATCTCAAATGTTAAAAATGCCTTTAGCATTGGAAAAATGCATGATTGTGATTGATCACTGGTTTACCACCTCTTTTTAAGTCATACATTTGGAAGGAATATTTTTAGGTGCAGAAAAACTGGTTAATATTTGGCACATAGTAGCAAAACATGTTTCCTTTAAGAAAAGATGAAGATAACCAAGGAGACAAGTGTAGGAAAAATTTTGGAAGATTTTCTTGCCTATATTTCATTGGGGATAAAGCTCATGGACATGCAAAATGTTTAAATTTCTGTTTCTGGTAAAAATAGTTCTGGCCTTGACTCCAAGTTCTGCTGCTGAGTGACTATGAACTGTTCTCATTACCTTTTAAAGTCTTGGTTCCTTTTCTATAACAATGAGAAGGATAATAGTACATATATCACAGGACTGTTGTGAAGATATAATAAATTAATGCATTTAAAGCTTTTAGGACTTGTGTCTAAACTTAGTACGATCTAATAAATAGCAATTATTTTTATTAGCTCTCCGACATCATCAGTATTATTCTAGATATCGTCAGTATTTAGTGGCTTCTTTAGTGTAAATAAATATAATATAACTAACACTGATGATGTACTTATGAATTAAACTCTTTACAACTCCGTAAGCAGTATCTGCTATAGTACCTGCTATTTATATAGTATCTTCTATTTATAGTACCTGCTATAAGTTCTATTATTACCAGTTTACTTACAGGGAAATTGAAGAATAGAAAGTGAAGAAATGAACACAAGGTCACAATACCCACATATCGAACCCATACATTGTATCTTGAGAGCTTATGTTTTTACCATAATACTTAGGAGCTGGTGAGATAAGCATTTACCAGTTTTCAAGGATGACCAGCACAAGTAATTATAAATCCTCAAATAGTCATCCAGAGTTGGGAGATCAGCCTGTTGAAGGAAAGATTTCATCAGGTTATTCTCATCAACTAAAATAATAGCAGTCGATTGTTATTTCAATAATATTGGCATCCTTCTATTTTCTCTTTTTCTCTCTCTTCTTCTCTCCAACTCTCCTTCACCCTTCCTCCCACCCCCAACTACCTATCTATCTATAACAGGAAAGCCTTAGTGGTCTTTATATAAATTGAAGGGTGTCTGTAATGGGACACAGACCAAGTTTATTGTATATTGTTTCATTTATTTCTATCAAGATAGCTTTTAGAAATACTTTCTATCTTAAGTAAAATTTCACACTGGAGAATATATAAATTATTAAAGAGTGATTTACCATCTTTCATCAAGAAAAATTGATTTTCAGAACATAACTTTAAGGGTGTATTCAGGTACTTTCATTTTTTTTTTCCCCCACAGAGTGCAAAGATTAATTTACCATCACATCAATAAGAAGGAGTGATTATGACAAACTCCTGAGTTGAGAATAGTCATTAAAAGTAAGCAAGAGATATTTCACGGGTCAGGTATTTTGTCTGTGAGCCTTACCCTGGCTATTAGTTTAAAAATGTTTCTCTTCAAGGCAAAGTAAATTATTGCAGATAGATCTTCTTTTCACAAGGTCTTTCCTAGGAACTGGATGGGTTAAGATGATTGACATGAATTCTCTTCTGGATGGTAGAGTCTAAATTTGTAATCTCATGGCTCAGAGTTAATGTATCTTCCCAAGTCTTTGGAGTCCTCCTGAGTCATCAGTATACATTTATTGCCTAGAACTAAACTACTGACTTAGTCTGAAACACTTAAAAGTGGTGTTTCTGTAAGAGTTTTGTTTTTTTAAGGCAAAATCTATTTATAGAAGTTTATAGACCAGCGAGTGTTTACTTTTTGTTACAGGGAAACTTCACTTTTATGGTCCTATAAACAATAAGTGGTTTCATTTAGCCATATCAAACCTATGCTTTAGAGAGGAAGGTAAGCATCATGACCGCAGAAGACATCCCTCTTGTTGTCCCTTCTTCTAACAATTAAAATTTAGTATCTACTCCACAAATAGCAGGGCCCCTGTAGAAGTTGTGGGACCCATCACCATTGGCCAAAGACCAAGGAGAAGTCTCACCCACCTGTATGAGCTGTGGAACCAGCAGAAACCTGCAAATAGGCTCTAGGTCCTCTTGGGTGAGGTTGGGGAGCACCTAGAGTGCTGCCATGGGAAGATACCCAGAGAGAGCCTTTGTAGAAGTCCAGGTTCTCTGAGGAAAGATTCCAGCACTTTGCTGGAGAAAAACAAACAAACAAACAAACAAACAAACAAACAACAACAGGGGTTTGGGTGCATTGGAGAGGATAAAAAGAGGAACTTTGTCAGCACTGCCTTTTTTCCAAGATGGCACACCTCCTGATTTCATTCTATACTACAAAGCTGTAATAATTAAAATAGTATGGTCCTGGCATGGAAACAGACATATAGACCAATGGAACAGAATTGAGAGACCAGAAATAACCCCTCACATATGCAGTCAACTAATATTTGACAAGGGAGTCAACATTACTGATGGAGAAAGGACAATCTCTTCAATAAAGGGTTTTGGGGGAAATTGGATAACTACAAACATACAGAAAAATGAAATTGAACCCCTATCTTATACCACTCACAAAAATTAACTTGAAATGGGTGAAAGACTTAAACATAAGATCTGAACTATTATAACTCCTAGGGAAAAAAAACACTGAGAAAAGGCTTCTTGACAAGGGCCTTGGCAACAATGTTTTTTGGATATGGCAGCAAAAGTCTAGCAACAAAAGCAAAAATCAATATGTGGGACTCCATCAAACTGGAAAGCTTCTGTGCAACAAAATACACATTTAACAAAATGAAAAGGCCACCTGCCTAATGGGACAAAATATTTGCAATCCATATATTGGATAAAGGGTCAATGTCCAAAATGTATAAAAACTCACTCAACTCAATTAAAAATTCAATTAAAAAGTGGGCGGAGGAATTGAATAGACATTTTTTAGGTAGAACCACATAGAAATTTTCCCAGATATTAACAAGGGGGAAGGTTCCTATGTAGTGAACACAGCATGTGTTGAATAAAGTTAAGCTTCTTAGCCTGGCATTCAAGGCTACCTATTTATATTTAGCTTGTGTTCTGCCCTTGGCTGTGTGTGTTATCCTTTTCCCTTCCAATTTTTTTTTTTTTTTTGTATATGGCTTATATATACAACAATGGCTTTTGTATACATTGACTATTCTCTCTTTTCTTTTTCTCCTTCCCTGCTATGTCTAGTCTTTTAGACTTTTCCACATCTCCTTCATTGAGTTACTTATATTACTGGGAGTCCGTTGCTATTTTAAATCTGCAATGCTAGTTTTTTACATAGCAGATGTTCTAGTCATTTATTTTGAGTGGGTTAATTCTTGGAATTTGTTTGAATGTAATATATTATACATATATTATAATGATTAAATTGTTAAAATGACTCTGTTATTTGGGCATAAAAACCGTTGTGTTTTTTCAAATTAGCAAACAAGGTGTTGTTTCTGGAAAGTGAGATCTGGTCCTGCTATGTATCTCAAATACAACTTGGATTTAGGAAAAACCCCATACCAGATCTCTAAAACTCTCTGTCTCTAAGATTTTTAGATAATTCAGACTTCTCAAGGATAAGGGGGGCATAGCCACATGGAAAGATTCACACTGTTGAAATATTGAGTCCTCCACTACTGTGTTGCAAAGTAACTGTGTTACTTTGGACACATCATTTAACCTGGCTGAGCTTTTTATTTCTTCATCGTCAAATGGGACAATATGAATTTACAGATATTTATCAAGTACTTCCTATATGCTAGATATTGTTCTTTTTTTGATGGTAAAATAAAGATATTTATTTATTTTTTTAATTTACGTCCAAGTTAGCATATGGTGCAACAATGATTTCAGGGGTAGATTCCTTAATGCCCCTGACCCATTTAGCCCATCCCCCGCCCCCCCCACAGCCCCTCCAGGAACCATCTGTTTGTTTTCCCTATTTAAGAGTCTCTTATGTTTTGTCCCCCTCCCTGTTTTTATATTATTTTTGCTTCCCTTCCTTTATGTTCATCTGTTTTGTATCTTTTTTTTTTTTTTAAATTTTTTTTTTTCAACGTTTATTTATTTTTGGGACAGAGAGAGACAGAGCATGAACGGGGGAGGGGCAGAGAGAGAGGGAGACACAGAATCGGAAACAGGCTCCAGGCTCTGAGCCATCAGCCCAGAGCCTGACGTGGGGCTCGAACTCACGGACCGCGAGATTGTGACCTGGCTGAAGTCGGACGCTTAACCGACTGCGCCACCCAGGCGCCCCTGTTTTGTATCTTAAAGTTCTCATATGAGTGAAGTCATAGGATATTTAGACATCGTTCTTGAGGTGATATTTTAGTTAGGGTTAAAAACAATGCTGCATAGCACACAGTTGGTACTCAGTAGTAGATAATTCACAGTCAGTATCATCATCCCCTTATTTTGCTTGAAAGCATACTTTTACTTTATCAGCACTGTTTGCTAGAGCAGCATTAGCTTAAGTTGGGTCTTTCTTGGTGTCTTTGTAGACTCTGTGCTTTAGATAGTAGAGGTGTTTATTTGGCCTGCAGAGTGTTTAAAAAACAAAAAAGGGGCACCTGTGTGGTTCAGTGAGTTGAGTGTCCGACTTCGGCTCATGTGACCTCAGATCATGATCTCATGGTGCGTGAGTTCGTGAGTTTGAGCCCCACAGCGGGCTCTGTGCTGACAGCTCAGAGCCTGGAGCCTGCTTCGGATTCTGTGTCTTCCTCTCTCTCTGCCCCTCCCCCACTCTCGCTTTGTCTGTCTGTCTGTCTGTCTCTCTCTCAAAAATAAATAAACATTAAAAAAAAACTAAAAAACAAAAGAATTTGAATACTTTTAAGCATCACTTGTATCTGCATGATCAACTTTTCCTATTGTGCTGTCTTAGCTCATGGCTCTTAGCTTTGGCTGCCCAACAGAATCACTTGGGGGCATTTTTAAGTATCTGGATGTCCAGGCTGCATCGCATACCAACCACATGAGAATATTTTGGGGGTGGGATCAAGGCATCAGTACTATTTAAAGCTCTTCAGGTGATACTGATGTGCAACAAAGGCTGCAAACCCCTTGGGGGGGGTGGTGTTTCATCTATTTATGTGAACTGTGTAGCCTCTGAAAGCCATGATGTTATTCCTAAAAGGTGTTTCTACAATCCTGACTTCCAGGTAGGGCTCTTTGTTTCATGTAATGTTCAGGCTCTGGCTCACACCCTGTCACCACTTAGTAGTGATGCCCTCTCTTTCTGACAGAGGCCAGTCATCTTCAGGCCCTTGTCTGCCTCTGAACACACTGTTTGAGTTGGCAGAACTTTGCTGTGGGTAAATATGCAGGATTATCCCCGACACCTGTTTTCTGGGATCTTGGGATTTTTCTCCATAAACTGTGAAAACATCTCTCTTTTGGCTATGCCCTGGAAGTCTGACCTATCAGCATTACTCTGCCCTCTGTGGCTCTTTGGTTTTAGTTTACGTAGCTGGCTTCAGGTTAGGTAGAAGCTGCCTAACTTGAATCTTTTGGGTTAGCTGATTCAAAAGCTAACTTCAGCCACTTACCCCAGAAATGCTATTTCTTTTGTGCTCTTGTTGGGAGAAGTGTTGACCCCAAGTGTAGAAACAGTAATATGAGGAAAATGACAACAGATGTGTCCTGAGCTAGAAATACAGACAAAAGGTGGGAGGCTGCCAACAGTGAGTGATGATTTTCAGAAGGTTTAAAAGTAAACCTAAATAATTCCCATCTGTGTCTGACCTAATTTTTCTATCTCCAACAAAGTGTTTAAACAAACATATTTTGGAACCCTCAGCTGTATAATTTTAGTTGTTTAATGGGCTCAATAAAACCCTTGTGTGTATGTTTGTAATAACCTATTTGATCTGTGAAATTGAATGCCCAAGTAGATCGTCTCAGGGAACTGTTGGCTGAAAACACTTGCCTGTCTTTTATTGTTTCCCATGAACTGTTGTGATTAGACGCTGGGAGAGCGACTAATACAAACTACATCTGAAATCACAATTACCAGTTGAACTCTTGCCATGCATTTAGGGTTATGTAAACAGCTTGGTGGGCTTCAAAGAAGGCAGATTTTAAGCCGCTTGCATGAAATGGTGATGTGAACTCCCTGAACAAACATCAATATTAATAATCCTTTAACAATTTTATGATAGTGATAATAAAAATCAAGGCGAGTTCCTGGAATAATTTCTCTCCCACTTTGTGACGAATGCATCCTTTATTATGAGATTCCATTGTTCAGGGTCTTTGGTAACCATGGAGCAAATGGCCATGGAGGCTTTTTTGGATTTCACTATTATTGATGCAGTTTATTTAATTCAGCTTTTCAATTTCTTCTTTTAGCCTGAAGTCACAAATTAATTATGCCTGTGCCTGCCATGGAGTCATTGACCTAACTTGAAATAGAATATTTTATATTTAACACATTCTTCCCTAGCCTGGATTAATGTAATCTGTTCAACCCTCAACCTTCCACCAGTAAATTTAATCTAAATCCCTTTTTTTGTTGCAATCTGGGTTTATTAGTTTTGTTCTGGATAACCATTGCATCTCATTTCACCTACCCCTTTAATGGCTTTTTAATCTTTGTTGAAGCTCTTGCTCCCTTCTGAGTTCACCTATGGCTAAATACACTTGACAAGTGCTTAGGAAAATGGCACCTCTTCCCCCTTGCTCTCCTCCAAAGAGGAGCTGATCTATATTCCTGCTGACCTATTAAGAATGTTCACTAAAACATGACCTTGAGTAGGTCACTTGTGTTCACAAAACTCCAGTGACTTCTCATTTGCTTTTCAGAATAGCATCTGGTCTGAATTGCCAAATCCTACTTCTTCTGTGAAGCCTTCATTTCCATCCTTAAAAAAAGGCAATACCTCCTTTTCTAAAAATTTAAAGTACTATTTTCCACACTGCTAATAATTTACTGTCTTGTATTGTAGTTATTTTTGTGCTGTCTGTATCTCATCTCTCTAATAGATGATAAACTCCCAGAGGGTGCCTCCCATAGAACAAGTGCTCAATAAATACCTGTCATTGATGAGAACAGATGATAGATCATATTTTGTTGGAGGATTGGAGGCAAAGTCTCAGAAGTAAACCTATAATTTTTAGGTCTTCCCCCTCCCCCATAATAAAATAGGGAACATTCGTTCAGGGCTTATAATATATTTGGTATTTGACATGAAATTTTTTCTTTTAATCTTCCAAACCCTATAAAGTTTGTGCTGTTATTAATGGATGGGGGAAACAGAGGCACAGAACATTTAAATAAGCCATCCAAGATCATACTGTCAATAAATAGGCAGCTTCGATTTTGAAAACAAGGGAGCCTGATTCTGAAATCCATGCCATAATGTTTGCACATCTTGTCTCATTCCCATCTCATCTGGGCCTAGTTTGGAATGGAATTCGGAGGTGAAAATATCAAGAATCTGTGCTGCATGAAATGTTTGGCCCCTTAGAAGTGTTTCAAGGATTGTAAAACATGATTTCAACGATCAAGTTTGCAATGAGGCCCCAGTGCTTCTGATCTCTGCCCGTTGAGGAGGATAAGAGGGGCCAACCCCCTTGAAGAGTTATCCTTTTTGAAGCTCAATATGGAGGTGGTGGGGCTTAGAATTCACCTGTTTGGTCAGATCCAAACTATGGGCTTTTACCATGTTGCAGAGAACCTAAAAAGACATGGATTGCAAGATGCGCCATGTTCATCACATAACTGAGAAGCGCAGCTGCCAAGATAACCATGGTGCAGTATTTTCTTATCACTTGGATTTCAAATTTTTATTCTCTTTTTTAAAGTTTTTATTTAAATTCCAGTTAGTTAACACACAGTGAAATATTAGTTTCAAGGATACAATATAGTGAGTCAACACTTCCATACAAGACCAGGTGCTCATCATGACAAGTGTATTCTTTAATCCCTATAACCTGTGTCACCCCCCCCCCCCACCTCCCCTCTGGTAACCATCAGTTTGTTCTCTATAGTTAAGAGTCTGTTTCTTGGTTTGTCTTTCTCTTGTTTTTCCCCCTTTGCTCATTTGTTTCTTAAATTCCACATATGAGTTAAATCATATAGTATTTGTCTTTCTCTGACTTACTCTAAAATTTTATTCGTAATGAAAGGGCATAAACAATACTAATTGGTTAAGGTATTCCTTAAACTTCTTTATAAATCTGGAGTCTGAATCTTTAATGTCTATGGTTTTCAGACAGTATCATCCTCTGTACCATCAAGAATGTTGGGAAGGCAATATTTCTTGAAAGAATGCTCTATTACCACCTCTGAGATTTTCTTGCAAGCCACTGATTCCAGTTTTGCAAGACTTGATGCAAATGTGCAGGCTACCAGAATTTCATCTCTATTGCTTCCTAGTTGGCAGCGTTTATGAGATACTTCACATTTTTGAAGTTACGATGTGAAAAACATTTAGGAGAACTGGTGGAATAGAGCAAATATAATTTCACTTAAAAATGGATTCTACTCTTTGAAAACCTCTAGTGTTGTCAACAGAACCTTGGTCCTGGGGAATCAGAGGACTTGGGTTGAGTACTGGCTCTTCTGACTAGCTGTAGCAGGCAGCATAATCTCTCTGGGTCTGTTTTCTAACCTGTACACAAGGAATAAACACACTCATCTCATGGGATGTTTGCAAAGATTAAAAGAAAATTGGAATTCCACCAAATCAGGTGGGTTTCTGGCTTGTTTGCCACTCTGTTTCCATTGTGTGGAGGAGTAACAGAGACCTGACAGTGGTTTCTAACAACTGTATGTTGAATGAATGTATCCATGAACGGGCATTTCATTTACGGCAAACTACGTGCAAAAGTGTTTATGTTTCCCTGTTGCCGTTGAAAGGCAGTATGTTCTAATTGAAGGAGAACACTCAGCAGGGGATGTTTCATTCTGTGTGTAACATCCTTTAGTCCCTTTCTTCATTTTGCCCCAGTGGGTTTGTGGTATTGGATTCTGTGTGCTTCTCAAATACTGGTAATTTCTTCTGGTCTACAGTTGCTTGGTTATTTTCTTCTGTATTAAAGAAAGAAAAATCAACTTAATTGTAGGCCAGAGAGCTATTTTATCACTCTTGAATTCTTAAAAATGTCATTTATTATAGTTTCCTTACATATGTCTACTGTTGAAATATTAAAAGATACAGAAAATGTGGAACTGAAAAATGTCATTATTCATAATTCCACTACCTAGAGAGAATAATTGCTAATACTTTTTTCCTTACATAATTGGTAGTATAGTATACATACTATTTTGTATTCTGATTTTCACTTGATATATTTGAATATTTCTCCATGTATTTAAATGTTCTTCACATACATTGTTTATGAGGGGTGCTCCATTATAATTTATTCGAGTAGTCTATGCTTGTTGGAAATTTAGATTGTTTCCAATTTTCCACTCTTTTAAATATCACAGCAAAGTATATTTTTGACTGTTTATATTTACGTACATCTCTGGTTATTTTTTTCAGAATAAATGACTGAAAGTGGATTTATAGGGTTGTAGAATATGTAATCTTACTCTGATTTAGTCAGGAAGATTTAAATGGCACAAAAATTTTTATCCAGAACCTGATAAAATAAGGAGGAGCATGTCGAAGGTGTACCTGCCTGGAATAGCCAGCTGGACTCTGCTAGGTTCCCCCTCCTACTTTCTCAAGGGCTTGTTGTTACATTGTAGTTTCTGGGAGACATCAGGGCTCATGAGTTACTAGGACTGTCGGATATTAGGAGTGGTAAGTCTTTTATTTATCTTTCTTTTTCCATCCAAAACCCTGAATGCGGTATCCTCACTAAATGATGGGTAACTACGAAGACCAGATCTCATTATTCTCTCATTTCATTCACATGATGAATGAGTTGGAAAATGAATGTAATGTCTGAGCACCAGGGGATCTGATTGTCACAGTATGAAAAGCCTTTTAGTGATAACTGCATATATGGTCCCATATTACTGCCAACAGAGCCAATACAATCTAGTTCGAATGGCAGATGTACTGACTCCCATGTGGGACCATTGCCGTTTTTACAAACCATTTGTAGCCCAGTGTTACTGTGTTTTGCCAAGTTGCATCTTCCCAGTGAAGTCCAAATAGACCCAGAGAGAGGTTCAGTTTTCAGTGCGGTGAAAAATAGACAAGGAGAAAAAAAACCTGGATTACTCTCCAAAATTATAATGCAAACCTGCCCCAGAAATGTGTATTATTTTTCTGAATGTGTTCCAGCAGAACTGTAGGAAAAATAACAACCAAAGACCATAATGGCTCATTGGTGGATATTGTGTCCCATCTGTTGGTGGTAGTAAGAAAGGCTCTAGGCTGTAATATCTGAAAAGCTTCTCACTGGTGTAAAAAAAAAAAAAAAACCAAAAAAACCCAAAATCCCTCAAGGCATTTTTCTGCCTCTGAACTCACTCTGTATCTCATTTATTAGGAAGAAAAAATATGAAAATGGTAAGGTGTTGTTACACATTTGTCTGAAGGGCAGTAAAAGTTCCAAGTATTGCTTGGCTCTTTCTGGTGAGAAGGAGGCAATGGTTTCATAACAAGCAACAAGAAAGGTTTGGCGAGCCGAAAACTTTGACTCCTACATAGCGCTGTATTCTTGGTTAACTCTTCAGATTTTCATCCTTGTGATAGTTTGTCAATTTGGCTTGCCATGGAGTGCCCAGATGAAACATTGTTTCTTGGTGTATCTGTGATGGTATTTCTGGATTAGGTTAGCATTTGAATTAGGATTCAGTAAAGTGGAATGTCCTCTCCATGTGGGTGGCCATCCTCTGATCCAGTGAGGGCCTCAACAGAATGAAAAGCAGAACAAGGAAGAATTTGCGGCCCTGCCCCACCCCCCTTCACTGTTTTTAACCTGTTCACTGTTTGAGCTGAGACATATCTTCTGTCTTTGGACTGGAACTTATGCCATCTGCTCACCTGGCTCTCAGGCTTTGGGACTTGGATTGAATTACACCACTGGCTTTTCTGGGTCTCTGGCTTGCAGACAGCAGATAATGGACCTTCTCAGCCTTCAAATTCTTGTGAGCCACTTCTTCATGATAAATTTTTCTCTCTCTTGACAGCTACTTACCTATCTATTTATTTGGATATACATATTTACACACATATATTGATACAGATATAGAGAGAGATACAGAACCGAATCTATTGGTTCTGTTTCTCTGGAGAGTTCTAATAAATATAATGATTTACTCTGATTTTCCTCAAGGAAAAAAATAAACCTAATTGTATTTATGGTCCAGTGTGTTGGTCACTGAGTTTCACTATTGCAGGGTCAAAATTCTGGCGGAGGTCAGATTTAATTTATAGATACACAGCTGGACTCAACCAGTCAACAATTAACATGAGAACTGAGAAATGACCTCTGGGAAAATCTGTCTTAAGAACCCAATTTGCAAGCCTCAGTCATTGCAAAAGATAAGCAATTTTAGCATAGAATTGAGTCTATCCTTTGGATTTGCCAGTCCTGACCCCCTCATTGGATTCATGTCTAAATCCTGTTGGGGCACAAGCACTGTGAATGAAACGGAAAGAGCTATTTTAATCCTTAAAATGATGCTTTTAAAAACATCAGAGCCCCAGCAAAACCCAGGTTTGGAGGTCTATATTGAAGTGTATCCCCAGAGCATGGGCAGAGCACCAGGGGAGATGATGGTGGTGTCCAGAGAAAGCTTGCAGTGGAAATCCCACACCCAGAAGGGACAGATCTAACGTGAGCACTTGTGACTCAGCCTCTGCAGACTCCTGGAGTACTTGGTGGTTGGAGGGGGTAAAGGTCTGGGGGTGTTAAGGACAAGCAAAATAATAAGCCGGTGAAATTTGAGCTATTTCTGTTAATATGACCTCATTTACGCACTGGGAAGTGAGAGTCCTCAAATCAGCATTCAGTTCACAAGGTACTGATGAGAATAATTTAGTTAAAGAGTATTAATGCCACAGAGACCTAATATTAACCACACTGAGATCTAACTGTGAAAGAAAATTAGGGGAACTAGTCAAACATCTGTGGTGAAGGGCAGAAAATGTTCGAACTTCCTTCCTCTTTCTCCTAAGTGTGTACACATTGGGAATAAGACATTTTTGCCCCAAGCTGAATGGCAGCTTACCTATGTAATGGAGTTGTTGGTGGGGGTGTGGGGTGTGGGGTGAGAGCATGGGTGGTGTTCTTCTTTCTTTCTCCAACACTATGGAACACCTTCTTGTCTAGTTTACATTTTTAACCGACTGACATGGGGAAACAAAAAACCAGCCCCTTGCCTCAAGTTGGAATGCTCTATGGTACAAGTCATGTTCCTGAGTTCGTAGGGTGAGGTTAAAGCTGACGCATGTAGACCCAGGCTCTGTTTAAAATACTTTGCATATTAACTTGTTTAATCTTCATAGTGACCCTGTGAGTCAGGTCCTGCTGTAACTCCATTTTAAGGATGAAGAAACTGAGACACATTGAGGGTTAAATAAATTGCCAAGGATCACAGGGCTGATAAATAACAGAAGTAGAATACAAATCTAGGCATCTGGCACCAGAAGCCAAGCTCTTAATCAAGATGCTGTACAGATTCTCAGTGGTTGTGCTCGCCTTTTGGTAGAGACATTTTGATGGCATGGAATCTACAAATGTGCGTGTATGTGTGCACGTATTCATGACAGTGTTGGCAAGTGTGTGATGACAGTAAATACAAATCAATGATATTTGAGGAGCTTGATGTTTTTGAAGAAAGTTGAAAAGTTGGAATAGAATTTAAGGTTATCAACAAATAGGTATTACAAGTTCTTCAATCTAATAGCCCTTAAATCTCTCCTCTCTAAGGTAAAAGCCCAGTGTACTAATCCCTTATGAAGAACAGCCTGATATGGAAAAGATTAACTTTGATCTGATGAGCCGTATTTTATAAATAGAATTAATCACTGGCTGAGGGGAGATGAGGTCATCAGATTTACACTGAAGTTCTAATGCTGTGCAGACATCAAAGCCACATCTGCTCAGCTCCTGTTCAAAGGGTAAACCTTCTCTTCTCCATGGAGGTACTTGTTCTTGGGTCCTCAAACAGGAGCATTCTTTTTGTGTTGCTGCTCTGTGCATTCATTCTGGAATGGATAGAGAACCTGTTAGAGTAAAAGGTGTGTTTTCTCACCATTGTTGGTGCCTTCTCAAAGCTCTGTTTTCTTCCAGTCTTTGGCATTATGTATTTTTTTTTTTTTTAGATGTCTTTGGCACTTCTGGTCTTCAGCTATTGCAATTTGTTTTGCATGAATTTGTTCCTACTCATTGTTTTCTTCTTCCATGAGAGGAGGGGAAATAATTTTGCCTGCCAATTTTTTGTACTCTCTTTGGGTCCCTCCACCTGGACCTGGTAAGGAACAGATAAGCTGGTCTCAAGGCAGGGAAGTCCTATTTCTGGGGCCTCAAGAAGCAATTTAATAGCTATTGCTATTCCTCTGTTGGAAACTGAACAGTTGTTACAAATCTTCTTTTGGATCTGAGATTTCTTGCTATAACACACACACATTGTATGGAGCCCCAATATTGATAGAAAAAAATGACTATAGTTACTCTTGTATCTCCCTTTCACTATTTTCAACCCTACAGATAAGCTTGGTTCACAGCTGGTCGGTACTATGCATTTAAGATATAGTTCCTTCCTAGAATGTGTTGGGTTTGGAGCATCATTCAGAACTGGATTGATTTCAGGGCAATGATTGCAGAACCTTCTATGGCAGAACTCAGGAAACCTTTTTGATCTATGCTCTCTTGAACACTCTGTAACCCACTTTAGGGTTGAGTGGATGAGCTTGAAAGAGACCTAACATTTTGTGGCAGAGAAGGGCTGGAAGGGTCTGGAAAAATGCTTCTGGCACAGTTAAGGACTGCAATAGTCTCGTGAGATCCATAGCACTCATGACCAACCCCCTAAAATTTGTTTGGCTGATAGTTGGTCGCATGCACAGGGGCCATCAATGATCTATACATCTTGGGGTGTACCTTTGGAGAAGGAAGTGATACTGGGACAATCAAGCATTCTGGATGCATACCAGCCCTGAGTCTTCAGTTGATGTGAGGCAACTTGCCAGTGGCCAGTACCTTTGCAATGTAGCCATGTAAAAGCACTCAAATATTATGAGGCAAAGGTTTCCCAAAGAATTCATAGGTGAAAGTGCCAGTGAGCAGTCACAGCAAGGGTCTCACAGAGGAAACTGCACATCTGTAGACCCAGAGAAGCCAAGCTGGTGGAGGAGTTTATTAGTTCAGACTACAAGACAGGATGCAGTGTGACTGAGTTGTGTTAGAGGGACCCTTGGGAGAAAGTAGGAAGGGACCTGGGAGAGGCAGGGGAGCTGATGGACTAGAATGGACTGTGGGAAGGAAAGTTGGGTGGAAACATCACATCTGATCTAAGAAATGTTTGCAAGGCCTTTGGGGAGTCCTGGAACCAAAGATGCCTGTTTAGAGAAATCCTGTGCCTCCCAGGAATGGGTCTGCCTTACTATCCCTATTGCCTTAGATATCTGGGAGGCAGCCAAGGAAGCAAATCGTTGCTGTAGACACAGGGACGGATTTTGGAGCCTAGCAGTTGGGGGTCTAGGCCAATACCTTCCCTGCAGGTAGAGGCAAGAAGCATTCTCTCAGCTGCTGCAATAAAGGACTCCATATGGATCAGGTGTGTGGCTGCTTGAACATAAGCAGAGCCATCCCTACCAAAGTAGAGAAGATAGATGCGAGGTTTGTGAGCACGATGGAAGATGCATGTGTTCTCTCCAGTGAAAGAGAAGGCAGTGTCCTCTCAAAGTTTCTGCTTTGAGAGCAGAAGGAGGAAGAAGCAGCATTGGATGCCCCAGGAAATGGGAAAGAGGCGAGGAACCTATGGCGGAAGGGGCAGCTTTCTCTCAGCCCCCAGCACAGAGCCAGCAGGGAGAAATGACACCACCAGCACAGGGCCAGTTTGGGAGTTGGGCATGGTGGGAGTGACAGCCGTGATGGAGCAGACGATGGCTGAAAGAGCTGACTTTTGTGGTGGCAGTGAAATATTGCAGTTCTGCAGGAACCAAAACTGTGGAGCGGCAGCGTTGATCCAAGGTCAAGTCAAGGAGAGAGGTGGTGACAGCGGCCGCTATCTGTGGGTGCGAGTCAGGGAAGAGAGTGGATTGGGAGCTCAAGGTTCTAACAGTAACATAGCTGGGGAGTCTCTTAGAGGCCGTTGGTATTCCCAACACGATGAAGAGGTGCCCGTCATAGTGCACACGCCAACAAAAGAAGTGTTTCCTTTCGCGTTCCTCTTCAAGCCCAGGTCAAGGATGATGAAACCAAATGGTGACCGGAAAGGATATAGAGCAATTATGCGGCTAGAAATAGTCCGACTTGCATAGCAGAAAACTCTAAGTAAATATAGGCGGTAGGTAAATCATTTTCCTATCCTGGCTTGACAAGAACATGGAGTGTGTGTGTTGAGCTGGCTCTTCGGAATAAAATGCTCCTAGTCTTTGGCTGACAGCCTTTTATTTATTTATTTATTTTCATAAACCACACTGAGCCGAATAAAGGGGAACTAGCCAAATTAGCAGGATCTGGGTGCTCATTCCTGGAACTTGCTAACAGGAAGGTATCAATCAGGCTTGCGAAATTAGCATTTTACTGATAGCAGTGCACAAAGCCTTTTAATGACGACTTTGGAGTCTCTGAGCTTAGGCTCTTGACTGCCGGTTCCTAAGCAACAGAGGGATTGGCAGAGAATGTGTTTTGATGTATCATTAAATAAAGGCTGCACAATGCTGAAAACTGTGGGCAGAAATTGGGATAATTGTATTTATTTTTTGGTGTATTATGTTAAAAAATAAACAAAAATCCTTTCTGCCCTAGAAAATGTGCTCTCACTTGCTCACTCTCTGTCTCTGTTTCTCTCTCTCTCTCTCTCTCTCTCGTTTTTGAACACTACCATTTCTACTTCTCATTTTTCCCCCTGCAATTTAAAGCACAGCATTTATCTTTTTTATGGACAGTATTTCAAGGTTTTTTCCCCCCCGCAGCTCTGTTCTATCATAGAAAAATTGGATCACACACTGTAACAGCCAAAAGGGATCCAAGGGATCCGTTAGCAACCTCCCTTATTTTCTTTTTATAGAAACCATGGTTCGGAGATGGGAAGAGACTGCCTAGATCTGATTTGCCTCTAACTGCTCAGATTATCACTTCCTTTGTGAAGCCTCCCCTGATGCCACGGGGGTATTATAGCGCCTCCTTTGAAAGGATATGCTGCTGCATTTGCTACATGCACCATTCAGTTGTTAGGATGTTGTCTTGTAGTTGTTTACCTATTAGTCTCTTTCCTAAATTCCATGGTGACTCTCTTGTTCATTGTCCAGACCCAGGGCTTGATGCAGTACCTGACTTGCACTACTCAGTAGATATGTAGTGCATGAATTGTCCAATGCCACACAATCAGTTACCGAAAAACTAGGGCTGTGACCCAGGTTTACTATTTCCTGGTTTGGTGTTATTCCCTGACCTACCACAAATATTACAGTGATATGGAGAAAAGTAACACATTTAGAGGACCCCTCACTGTGGTTAAGTCTTCTGGTGGCTCTCATTCAAAACGAATGGATCTTATCATCGATCCTCGGATGATCGAATCCGAGGACTAGCTGTGGCGACCTGGGCTTCAGCTCTATCTCTGCCGTGGGTGCATCCACTTTTTGTCTGGGACACTTTATAGAACGAGCTGGGCACTACCTCAGATCATTCCACTTTCGTCTGTCACATTTAACAAATGAAAGCAACGGCCTGTTTTAAGGTGTTGAGCTCACCTCTGCTGATTTAGTAGTTAATGAAAACAGAGCTCATACTCTCCTGGGCATGGCATCTAAGTGCAGACACTACTGGCCCCTCACACCTTTACTCCACATCACATCTTAGCTTTCTAGTTTTCTAATTATCGAGGCCTCCAAGATTTATGAGGGAGATATCTCTAGTAAGAGGCTGCCGTCCCACACATTTTCTTTCTTCATTAATCAAACTCTGATGAAGCCATCTAGACCCAGAAGTGACAGCCAAGTTACTCCTCTGCATATCCTGTTTGAAAGGATACATTACATTCCTTGCTGACGTCCTCCCCTCCCCTTCATTCCATAATCACCTACATTCTGGCTTCTGTTTCTTGTCTCCCCAACCCACCTTCCATTGGCCTCCACTTCAATATTTCTGGAAATTTCTATATCAAAGTCTCCAGTGGCTGATAATTGCCACATACAGTGGGTAAAATTTTAACAATCACTGTGCTTATTACCTCTGTGATATAGCAGACCCTCGATGCCTGGGTGAAATATGTTCCAGAACATTTTACACCCTAGATTCTTGAATATCACCATAGCCTACAATGCCATGATAACTTCTATTGGATTGCTGGTTCAGATTCTCAGCGAGAGTTCGTGTATCCTTGACGATAAGGAGAAGCAAGTGAAGCCGCTTAGGCTCCCTGGGTGCTGCCTGCTAAGTGATGTGCTGTGCACACCAGCTGAGAACTCAGGTTTGTGTCCTCACTAAGATTTTAAATTGTTACTAGTCATGTGAACTTGCGGTTGCTTAAGTAATTGAAACTAAGGAAGTTAAAGCTACATATGCCAGAAGCTACTTTATTATTGCTTAATCTGTCTTTGAAACCCCTTTTCTTCTTTGGTTTTGGATCACTTGATCTCTGTGTCTCCCAAGTCTTCATGATGGATTCCCTTCCTTGCGCCTACCCGTTAAGTATCAGTGTTATGTAGAGTACTGACCTCAGATAGTTTCCTTTTCATTGAGTAGATTCTTTTGCCTATTGGTTCGACCACCTCATATTTTCTGTATATGTAACTTCTAATATTGGATGGCTTGAAACATAAATGTAGTGGGAAAAATTGTGCTTCTACCAATGCGACCTCTGTGTTTTACTGACATCGTTCCCTCACGTACCTACAGTGAATACACTTGTGCTGGTTGTTCTCCATGTGTCTGCGGAGATCTACAATCATTCCTGTAGTGCTCCGTGCTCTGGAAAACTCTCCTCTATGGCCTGGATCCCCAGGGGTCCCTTACTGTTTGGCCAGGCAGAGGCGCTGGCTGGAGAGCAGAGGACGGGAGAAGTGAGGTCACTTCATCTATCGCCCTCACTCCTTCCCTGCCTGGCAGCAGTTCTGGCTGTGGCTGTACTCCTGTGTAGCCATAGCTTTTGCTAGGTAGCTGCTCTCCTTGGCTCCACTTTTCACTGGGTGAGAGTAACCTGCTCTGTCCCCGATTTCTGTTGCTGGCCCCTGGTTCTCCACCATTTTCTTTTTTTTAATTTTTTTTTCAACGTTTATTTATTTTTGGGACAGAGAGAGACAGAGCATGAACGGGGGAGGGGCAGAGAGAGAGGGAGACACAGAATCGGAAACAGGCTCCAGGCTCCAGGCTCCGAGCCATCAGCCCAGAGCCCGACGCGGGGCTCGAACTCACGGACCGCGAGATCGTGACCTGGCTGAAGTCAGACGCTTAACCGACTGCGCCACCCAGGCGCCCCTCCACCATTTTCTTGCTGGTTCACAAGATCAGGCCCACATCTCTGTCGATGCTCCCTTAATTTGAAATCTTTGCTGTTAAACTATTCTGGATGTGCTGTTAAACGATCCTGAGTGATGGAGAGCTAAATTCACCTTCTGGAAACAGGTGTTAAACCATTTCCTACCCTTCGTCAACTACCTTAGCTATTTTTCATATTAACAATTGCAATCTCGGTTACACAGAATCCGAGGAGCAGTGAAAGTCTGGAGCAAGGAGAGAGCTGTGAGACTAGAGTCTTGTGTAACCACACAAGGTAAGAGCTGGGCAAAAGTAAAAGCATCAGTGAGTGAGGTTTTGAGGAAACAGTGAAGTAAGTACCAAGTCTCCTCTCTTCATTCTCTTCATTATATCTTTTGTAGTGGCACCGACACGAACTGTCTAAAATTCAAGTTTCATCAGGATATTCTTCCTAAAAACCTTCAATGGCTCCCTGGTCCCCATAGAATAAAATTTAAACTCCTCAGCGCGCTACATAATTCCTTCATGTTTTGGCTTTTACTTACCTCTCTCTGGCATCATCTCCTGCCATCCCCTGAATGAGTCCCAATGGCCGCTTAGATGCACCATATCATATATTTAGCCCAGTATATTCATCTCCATAAATTCCCTTCCTTTGTTTTCTATCTTGCTGAATAATACCATTAATCATTCAAATCCTGAAAGCCACAATAGAATTTTTATTTTATCTCCCTCAATTCCAGCGTACAGGAACTCACCAAATGCTACCTCTGAGAGAAACCTGGCTTCACACTTTACTAGAGAAGCCACTCTATGTAATTTTTAGTTCCACACACCCAAAGGACTTTGGTATACAGTGGGGAGGTGACACATCCATTAGCCCAGGATCCTGAAGGTATATGTCAGTGAAAGCAATAGAACTTTCCGAGGAACCTATTCTCTCTAGTTTTTCCATAGCCTTTTTTACTACATCTTTATTTCTTTTAGAAATAGATGTTTTTCCTGCACAGTGTATGATCCAATAATGCTGTAATAGAGATGGGGAAAGTTTCCATGACCATGAGGGTTTCCATAGCAGAGCCACCATCTAGTGGCCTTGGAAGAAAATAGAATAATTAAGAATTCAGAGGCAGTACACCATCAAATTACAAATTTGGCAGTTTTAATTTTGGAATTAAAACAGTGAGATTGTGTTCAGTTAAAATTTTTTATATTGGCATAACAGATGTCTTCCCTGGGGAACATTCTTAGCAATTAAAATATATAGATGCATTACACACACACACACACACACACACACACACACAGAGTCTTCCTCAGCATTGTCGTTTTTATGTCACCAGCCAGACAAAATTACAAGACGGTAATATTAGAAGACCCCTTAATGGGCACCTGGGTGGCTTACTCAGCTGAGCATGCAACTTCAGCTCAGGTCATTATCTCACGGTTTGTGGGTTCGAGCTCCACATTGGGCTCTGCAGTGACAGCTTGGAGCCTGGAGCCTGTTTTGGATTCTGTGTCTCCCTCTCTCTTTGCCCCTCCCCACTCATACTCTGTCTCTCTCTTTCTAAAAAATAAATAGACATTAAAAAGTTTATAGAAGACCTCTTAACAAATGTTTCTTGAAAAGACCCTGATTCAAGGAAAAAAATGCTCTGAAATATCAAAATGGATGGTTGTCTTAATCTAAAACAATCTAAAGGAGAAAGTGTACAGTTTCCTTTGCCAGCTCATCTTAGGGTCCACAAAAAGTGACTGGAATTTTTAACAAGAGACAAAAGTCTTACATATAAAATTTTTGATGCTTTGTTGTGGGGGAGAGATGAAGGGAAAAGGTTAGTGTTTTGATAGACAAATTGTAAATTATTATGTTTGATTTTATTTTGACTTGTAATTTTGAAATTGACTGAGGCATCTGTAATTAGCCAGGGGTTCAGCTGGGAAAGCACAACTATTACTGTATTCCAAATATGGAGGAGGCTTTTCTCCATGGAATGGCAGGTTTACAGAAGTTGAAAAGGCTAGAGAGGTACAGATTCGGGAATCCACCAATGATGATATAGTGACTGATTGTTTTCTAGGTGTCTCCTGGCAGCTTCTGTGATTTCAAGGATTCTAGAAAGCTCTTGCCACCAACTCAGCCTTTAGCACTGAGGCAAGTGGTCTCCAGGGTCTGCTGCCCACTCTCTCAGCCACGTTGGACAGCCTGGAAGCTGCTACGGACCTCACACGTGTCTGCCTGGAGCTGCCTCTGCCCGCCTTCTGTCTCCCACACCAAGGGCTCAACACAGCCAGTTCTAAGCCAGAACCAGGTGATGAAGGGGATTCCAGGAATGCTGTTCCCGGTCTCCCCTCTCCAATGCAGAGGCAGCTACAGAAGGAGGTACAGTAATGTGAAAAGTGCACATATCCTCTGTGATAGAAATGGTAAAAGCTTCATATTTAGTAGCAAATTTCAAATGGCATTGAAAAATCTTTAAAATATTCTCATTCATTTTTTATTGGCCAGAAGGAAAACTGCATCACGGGAAGAGGATGGTCTTTGGAGTTGACAGACCTGGCTTTAGATGTTAGGTCTACCACATTTAGGTCTGCGATCTTGAGTAAGTCATTCCAGCATTTGGAGCCTTTGTTTTCTCATCCATAAAAATGTGGATAATGATGTCCGTTTTGGAGTAATGCTTTGAAAAGTAAATGAAATAATCTTCGTAAAGTGTTTATTTGGCACAACAGGCCTGGCATATAATAAGCAGTCAGTAAATGTTAACTCTGTAAGAAATTGAAACTGGGGACTAACAGTGTGGGGTTATAGTAGATTGTCTGTTTCTATGCTTTGATCAAATTACAATGTTGTTGCTACATTTGTAATGGCTTGACTTTCCCTTGTAGTACATTACTTACAACTTTCACTATCAATAAGCTTTTCTCTCTTAGTGTATTTCTGCTACAATTTTCTCTTCCAGAAATAGCAGCACAAGGAAGGCAACATAGTTTGGAAATCTTGCCAGTAATTGGCTATGTCTCCCTGAACAATTAAGTTACTTTCTCAAAGCCTCAATCTCTTTATGTGTAAAATGATGAGTTTAAAGTGTGGGGAGAGGAAGAAGGGATGACTAAGCTTGTTTGACTGATTTGTTTTAACTCATTTTCTCAACATTTTCTTGCCTATTATGCTTAAAGTCACTATGTTAGATGCTATGGGGGTGATTAAAAAAGATGCATATAAAAATGTGGCCCCTGCTATTCAGGGCAATATAATCCAGTACGATAAAAAATACCAAGGAGAGACACATAAAATGTAGTAGATTTGGAGCTTCTGGTCTGAAATTGTAAGGTTTTGTTGTGGTGGGTGATAAATCCATTAAACATATCAGAAGCTCCATGGAGAGGGAGGTAAGTAATACCTGTTTTAGGAAATATTCTGGTGGTTCCACGAGGTGTTGTTTTCCATTGAGAAGAAAACACGTTCAGGCATATAAATGACTGGCTGTGCTCTACAGCCATCCGATTGTTACCAATTTGGCACACATTCTCTGAGCATCTGTGCTATAGTAGGCCCTGTGTTGAGATGTGGGTATAAAGACAAACTATTTTATCTGCCCTCAAGGAGTTTCCATTTTAGCTGTTTGGACGCAACTTCTACATAATTGGCACATATTGGTTACCAAGAGAGTTGCTAGTAGGGCTGGAAAAACATCAGTCCCTCTGTGCCATTATATTACAATTTAACTCATTTTAGCTTTCTCTAAAGTTTCGCCTAGGACAAAACTCACTCAATCTTTTTACGGGTTTTTGATTTAGGAATATATGGTGTTGCTTTTTCTAATATTCCACAAAATTAAATTCACGGAGAATAATTTTGTGTACTGGGTACTCTAGTCCTCATCAGTAAAATGTTTATTAAGGAAGCAATTTAGAAAGCAAGGCTAGTCTCAATTTAAGTGCAGTTTTAATGGTGAAAACGTATGACCTACCTATATAATTGAAATTAAGTTATGCTAAGAAAAATAGGGTCATTTGGATGTTGGTCAGGTGGCGCTGAAAGAATTAGAGAAGTTGCTTCTAGATCAGTGTTTCAGAATATGTATTAAAAATATTTTACTTTTTTATTTACTTGTTTTTGTTTTTTTAATGTTTTTATATTTTTGAGAGAGAGAGAAAGACAGAGTGTGAGTGGGGGAGGGGCAGAGAGAGAGGGAGACACAGAATCTGAAGCAGGCTCCAGGCTCTGAGCTGTCAGCGTCCCAACTCAGGAATGGAGGGATCATGACCTGAGCCGAAATCGGACTGAACCGTCTAGGCGCCTTTGTATTAAAAAGATTAAAAAAAAAACCCTCAAAGAATCAAATTACCAGCTTACTATAGCAATAATTGCAGCTGTTGCCTCCCCCCACCTCCCGGCCCCCCCTCCCCCAATAGGGACACATATCATATTCAGATAAGTCCCCCTTTCAAAGATTTGTAGCTACACAAACACTAATCGATGGGCCATAGGTCCTACAGGGGGAGAACTAATTTAAGGATAACGAATACTAGTCATTAGTCCTTGACTTCTCATATCCCAACAAGTTGATCTTGCTTTTGCAAATCCTGTTGTGAAACAGTATTTTATTAATTATGTAGCATCATGTTACTCATTACTGTTTTGTACAGGCTCTGTTGGTACTATTTCATTTTCGAAAGCTACATGGCTATAGCTGTTGCAGATGATCTGTAATATCATTGCATATTGCTCAGGACGTGCTTTATAATGAGGACAGAGATTTTCAATTTGGATGTCTCATATAAAAATGTGTTTTCTTTACCACATTAAGCTATCCTGGTACCATAAACCATGCCACTTCCATTATCTCCAAACGAATCTAAAGTTTCTTTGTATTGATATCTACAGAGATTTGTTGCAGAGTAAAGGAAATTTTGGAACTAGAAAGGGCAAATCCCCTCAATATCTAATGTCTAAAATATCTTTCCTAACCCGGTCATTTTATGGGGAGTGTGGTAAGGTGAGACCAACAGATAGTAGAAAGTGAGGTCAACACATGTTAAACCACTTTACTTTCCTGCTTAAAATCCTTTATAGGCTTTCTATTTTTGTCAGACTAAATTCCCAACATCTTGGCATAGCCTTGCATTGTCTGAGTTTGATTTCCTTCTCCACCTTTATCTCCTTCCATTCCTCGATCCACCTCCCACTTCCAAGAATCCTCAAAATCTAGCTTTAGTGAAGTGCTTGCATGTTTTTGACAATGTCCCTCTCCTTGGTCTGGAATGCCCCCCGCCTTTTTTTATTTACCTAAATAAATAATGTATATAGACATAGCTCAAGTAAGAACTCTTTTGGGCAGCCTTCCCTGACCAGCCTGGCAGAATTAATTGAAAAATGCAAATTTTTAAAAAAAGTTTATTTATTTATTTTGAGAGAGAGAGAGAGGGAGAGAGCAAGCACACACGTGCACAAATCGGGGAGGAGCAGAGAGAGAGGGGGAGAGAATCCCAAGCAGGCTCTGAGCTCAGTGCAGAGCCTGAAGCAGGGCTGGAACTCATGAACTGTGAGGTCATGACCTGAGCCGAGATCAAGAGTCTGATGCTTAATCGACTGAGCCACCTAGGTGCCCAGAAAATGCAAAATTTTTACCAGAGATACTTTCTAATGTCCCATCATATTAGCCTAGTATGTACAGTAGAGTTTACTCAGGTTAGTTAAAGGGCTCCCAAAGCATCGTATATAGGCCTATAATATTGTGCTTTCTGATTGCTGATGCAATTTCCATGTACTGGTTTGTCTGACCCTGCATTTGTCTTTAACATCTGTGTCTCCAGTACCTAGGACAGGCCTCGGCACAGAGTAAGACCTAACAGCTAACATTTGCTGAATATCACTATATGTTGGGTACTTACTAAGTCCTTTGCATGAGTTAACTTATTTAATTCTTGTTATTACTTTGTGAGTCAAGAGCTATCATGAGGAGTCAGGATGATAGGAAGTTTGGTTCATTCCCCAAGGTCAACTTAGTAACAGTATCAAGATCTGAACGGTATGGTCCCCAAGGCCCATGCTTTTACCCATGACATATATTGTCGCTTTTGTGGATGGTACATTCTCCAAAATATTTGCTGGATGAACAGCAGTATAATTAATCAGTGCTATATATTCGTTAGTAGCAAAGTTCACACAGACCCAGGGAACCTCCTTTAAGACCGGCCTGCTTTATGCTTTATGAGTCAGAGGCACAATACAGAGTGGACTTTAGGCTGAGATACCTGCATTCTGGTTAAATCTTGCTATAAGCATGCTGTGTGAGTTTAGGTAAGTAAATTTACATATCTGGGCCTTAGTTTTCACATGTGTGAAATAAAGGAATTGAACTCTGTGAATTCCAGGGTAACTACCAACTCTAGGTCTATAATTCCTGATTATAATACCATTTACCTCCAAAATAGAGCTAAAATGGATATTTTAGATGCTGTAACAAAATATTTCAGAATTAGAAGATGTACTTTATGAATAATCCTGCCACGAATAAATTAAATCATGTTCATGAATAACATACATGAGTCTGCTTTACCAACCCTTGTGTCCTTGGGAAACCCACTTGACTTCTTCAGTTCACAATGTCCTTCTCTGTGAAATAAGGAAGACAACAGTATTACCTCAGATGATTATTGAGAGGATAAAATGGTACATGTGTTATAGGTTGAGTTGCATGCACCCTTAACTTTTGCATTTTGAAGTTCTAAATCTTAGTACCGCAGAATGTGACCTTTCTGGGCCTAGCGTTTACAGAGGTAATGTAATCAAGCTATAGTGAGGTCATTAGGATGGGCCCTAATCCAATATGACTGGTGTCCATATAAAATTATTTTAACTAGGGTTTTTCCTAGATAAGCTCCAGAATCCACTTATATACATTTTGTGGTAAGCAGTGTTCCATGGGCTTTGGCTAGAGGATGAAATGATGTAGACTTTGCCTTCAAACCACCCAAATTTCAATGGAGAGGAAGAGATACAGACCAGTGTGCTACCACTGTTGGTTACTTATTCTACAGCTATTCTCCCTTCTTCAGCTTACAGAATCCCAATTTTGTTCATGTGGCAATTTGCCAAGCTCTAGATGATGAATTGCGATTGGTTTAAGACAGTAATGGCTTTATGGATTTTTGTCGCCCAAAGGATCCTAACTCACATAACAAACAAAAGTGTAAAGAAGGAGAATAATAGAAAATGTAGAAGTAAGCTAAATCTGTAGGGTTAATATTAACAACATGGGGTTAACCGTCTTTTGGAAGATAAACAGAGGCTTTTGGAGGAGCTGTCACTGAACTTAGTTGTGAACAATGAAAAGAGTTTTCCAGGTGGACATGGGGCAGGGAGGCATTTGAAGCAGTCAGGACAACGTATGTAAGGGCAGAAATGAGTGAGGCTCTTGTATGTTAGAAAAAATGACAGTCAAGCGATTTGTTGGCGCTGAAATGTAAAGTTCAGAGTGAGAAGTATTGAAGATGAGGCTGAATACATCTCAAGGTTAGGTTAGATCTCAAGGCTTTATGTAGTATGTTTAAGAAACTAAACCTTGTTTTGTAGGGGAAGATGATGAGGAGCTCTTAATTTTAAGCTGGAGAGAACTGTTGCCACAGTGGTCACATTACGTGTTTAGAAAGATCAGTTCTTCAAGGCATAAATGATGGAGTGTGCATGTGTTTGTCTAAGCTAAGAAGAATTATAAAGCCTTTCAGGTGAGGTTTGAAGGCTTGAACCAAGTAACAGTGAAGAGTCACTCATTCATTCACTCAAAAAAGTGTATACTGAATACCTTCTATATTAGTCAGTGTTCTCCAGAGAAACAGAATAGGAAACATATTTATAAAGAGATTTGTTATCAGGAATTGGCTAATGTGATTATAGAAGTTGAGCAGTCCCACGATCTATAGTTGGCAGACTCAAGACGTGGACTTGGAGTGGGACGCTTATAATCAGCTCTCCTTCTCTGGCCTTCATTCCAAGTCCAAGTCTGAAGCAGGAGAGGATGCAAGCTCAGCTTGAAGACAGTCAGGCAGAAGGGGGAGATTACCCTTACTCAGATCTTTTGTTCTCTTCAGGCCTTCAACAGATTGGATGAGGACTGCTGACCTTGGGGAGGGCTCTCTTTACTCAGTTGACTGATTCAAATTTAATCGCATCCAGAAACACCTTTAAGACACACCTAGAATAACGTTTAGCCAAATATCTGAGTGCTTGTGGCCCAGTTGACACATAAAATTAACCATCCCAAGTCTACCCCTTATCAACTTTTCACCCATATGCATCTCCTTAAACCATACTTAATCCCCGAATAAAGACAGTAACAAGGTCAGAAGTCTGTCTAGCATGATACAATTATTCTGCATACAACTGAAAACACCCAAATCTTTTTTCCAAAAGAGGAGGTAAAGTCCTGGAGTAATATTTACTATTCTTGGTATCCAATAACTTATATACTGTGATATAAAATCAACAGTACTTAAATTCTATGGCATAAATCCAGTGCATCTATGTTACATGATAGAGAACAAAGATGTTTATTTAATATATACATATACGTATATACACATAATATATAATATGTAATATATAATGTATAATATATAATATAATACACACATACACAAACACAAACCTATTCAAAAACAAAATAAGCAAGAAATACGACAATCACAGTCCTTGTTTCTGTAACTGGTCATGTGATCATAGCTGGTATTTATAACTATCCTTTTCTGCTACTCATTCTGTCTTCCTTTGCCTTCAGCAAGCACCTCAGCTAATTGTGGTTCTTTACATGTTGGAGAGACTAAAACCTTCATTTCTGTTCTAGGCCCTTAGAAGTACTGTCTGGATTGGATTGTTGTAGTTTTCCATTGACTTTAATCACATGGAAATGGTCATTCTAGGAGATGCTGTAAATTCTCTCCTGTATTCCAAACATACTATTCCTTATTCCTTACCTACACTATGACATAGTAGTCCAGTTTCCTCTTGGTTGTGGGGATCAATTGCCCCAGCCAGCACGGTACCTCCTTTCTTTGCCTATTAATTCAGGGGAATGAGGAGTCCAAAGTATCCAGACAGTGGTCTTAATTTTCACTTTAATAAGATCATTGTCATGTCTCTTGGTGGAAACATTCTTTCCTTTGGAATTAAGACCTCTAGGCCGGCAGGTCATAAGATTGCAAAACCTTTTGCTAGTGAGTCACTAAGGGTAATAGTGAGTGGTGCTACTCCACCCCTAGATTCCTGGACTTGTGAATCCTGGCTGCAGGGGAAACAGCACCAAATATTGTATGCTGTTTCAGAGCATCTACAGCTTTCTGGAAAACCTTGCCCCAGACTTGTAAGGTATTGTCACCCACCTAGGGATGAAACTCAGTTTTCAAGGGGCCATTCCACTGTTCTGTCAAACCAGCTACTTCAGAATAGTGAAGAACATGGGAAGACCAGTGAATTCAATGAACATGGACCAATTGCTACCCTCCTTTTTGCTATGAGATGAGTTTCTTATTCAGAAGTGATGCTGTGTGGAATGCCACGATGGTGGATTCTGTAAAGTGCACACATAGCAGTTTTTGGAGAAACACTGCATGCAGAGAAGGCAAATTTATATCCAGAGTAAGTGTATATTCCAGTAAAAACAAAACTTCCATGAAAGAAGTGGTCCAGTGTAAGCAACCTGCCACCAGGTTGGAACGGTGTCATACTGGGAAGTTAGTGTTGGTCTTTGCTGCTAGAAGGTTGGACAATTAGAGGTTGGCCTTGGCGACTGGAAGTTCATGTTGCTGAGCCCATGTATAACTTCCATCTCTGCAACCATGGTCACTTTGTTCATGAGTCCATCGAGCAATGGCAAAGGTGGCTAGGGGAAAAGGCTGATTGGTATCCACAGAATGAGTCATTCTATCTACTTATTTATTAAAATACTCCTCTAAAGATGTCACCCTTTGGTGAGCATTCACATGGGGCATACAAATCTTCATGTCTTTGGCCAGTCAGACAGGTTTCCACATACCTCTTTCTAAATTTCCTCACCAATTTTCTAATCGTGTTATTTCCAAGACCCTGCCCATCCAGCCAAATTAGTGGTCATACCACATGAAATGATATATAATTGCATATCTGGTCATTTATCTTTCCAAGAAAAGTAAACCACCAAGTTCACCGCTTGAAGTTCTGCCCACTGGGAGGGATGTCTCTTCACCACTATCCTCCAGGGATATCCCTGGAAGGGGCTATAGTCTTGCAGCAGCCCAATTTAGGGTGGTGACAGTGTATTGTGCAGACCCATCTTTAAACCAGGCTGATTCTTCCCTTCTGTCAAGTGACAGTAGAGAACTCCTCAGGAAGCCTTATATGCAGGTTGGGGGAGAGAGAAGTAGCAATAAAGCAGGAGCCACTTCTTTGTGCCTTCAATTGCTCAGGTATAATCTAATATATAACAATTCTACTCGACAGAATGTCTAAGTTCACAGCCTGTTGAGTCAGATAACACCCAGCGCATGTTGCTTAGGTTGCATGGTAACCTGGTTAAGTGTTCAGTTTCTACTAACACCTAGTAACAGGCCAATAGCTGTTTTTCAAAAAAAGGGATAGTTATTCACAAAAGATGGCAGGGCTTTGTTCTAAAATCCAAAGGGACTGCTCAATGATTCACCTATAGGGGCCTGCCAAAGGCTCCAAACAGCATCCCTGTCTGCCACTGACACTTTAAGCACTGTTGGATTTGTTGCTCAAGTGGCTGAATCATTTGGCACAAGTGGCTGAACAGCTTGCATGGTAGCCTGGACCTGTTGCAAAGCCTTCTCTGATTTTAAGTCTCACTCAAAACTAGCAGCTTTTCAAGTGACTTGGTAAATGGGTCAGAGTAACACAACCAAATGAGGAATATGTTGTTGCCAAAATCCAAAGAGGTCTTCTAGGCATTGTGCTTCTTTCATGATGTTAGGAGAAGCCAGATGCAACAACTTATCCTTCACCTTAGAAAGGGTATCTCAAAATGCCTAACACCACTGTATACCTAGAAATTTTGCTGAAGTAGAAATCCCCTGAACTTTTGTCAGATTTATTCCCTGTCCTCTGTCAGACATATGTCTTGCCAATTAGCCTAGAGTAGTTACTCACTAAGTCAAGTTAATATATTATCATCAATGTAATGGATCAGTGTAATATCATGTGGAAGAAAAAGGCAACCAAGATCCCTACAAGCTAAATTCTAACATGGGGCTGGATAGTTGATATACCTTTGAGGTAAGATGGTGAATGTGTAGTACTGTTTTGCTAGCTAAAAGCAAACAGGTTATGGTGGTCTTTATTAATTGGTATGAAGAAAAAAGTTTTGCTACATCAATAACTGCATACCCCTGTACCGGCCTCCCTTTCACTCAAGTGGTACTGGGTCTGTAAACTGGCTCGAGTCTGAGAATTGATTGAGAGACCATGACTTTCTGTTTTTATGATTTAGGTAAGACTTTTGTTCAGTTGGCCAAGTATTTTTGTTTATACAGATCAAGTAAGAATTTAGTAGGCTTCCTATCTAATTCATTTCTAGGAACACTGTAATCAACCAGCCAGTGCCATAGATATGCACAAGTCATACTGTTCTGATCACTGCTTGATTCTGCTGTCCATTACAGTAACCACATTCACCTTGCCTCTGAAGACTGAGGGCTGCCACTTAGCCCCTGTCACCCTAGAATCCCGTTACTCCTATTGCATTTGTGTTTCCCAATTTAGTGACTATAATTCTCACTGTAAGATCTGGCCTACTCTTGGTACAGTGAAAAGTAATCACAGAATTCTTCAAGGATACCATAGTCCAATTACAAATTTATTTCTCATAGTAGTGGTGAAAGATATTTCTGGACCCTCCTCAGAGGGGTGAGTAGGTCTTAAATGACAAATACACTCTAAGCTTTTGAATATCTTCCTCTACATTAAACCAAGACAAGTCTGATATTTCTGACTTGCTCATCCTGAGCCACTTTCTGGTCCATATTTCAGCCAACCAACCAAACAAAATATTAGAGTCCTTTCTAACACATCAAACTGCTTTCAACATTAAATACAGAATCTTTTCTTAGTGAGCCCATATCCATGAATTTGGCCTGATTCAACTTTATGTTCCTCCCATCATCATCCCATAATCTTTATATCCATTCCCTCACACGTTCCTCAGATTTCTCTCTATATAAAGTAGAAAACTCAGGTAATTTTCTGGGAGTGTAACATACTTCCTAAATGACCTTCTGGGATTTATTTATAGTTGTAAGTCTAGAAGCAAAGATGTGTGGTGAGATGGGTCCTGACAAGAATCAGCATTGTCTTGCATGGAACTGCTTTAGGGGAGGCCATTACAGTTTCCTCAGTCCATGTAGGGTTAATTCTCTCAGACTGGTGTGGAAAGACTGGTAGACATCACTGTCAGTAAAGGAGCCAATACTACTGGATGTGGGGAGGCTGCTTCCACTGAGGGTGAGGATGCCACTTCCCCTGGCAAACAAGACTCATCAGGATTTAGGGCCTCAATGTCCCCAGCTTCATCAGAGACTTCCCAAATGCCTCCAACCCAACTTCTAGGATCCCGTTCTTTCCTAGTCAATGCCTTCACTTTAGCAGTAGACACCTTGTGGGGGTGTCTCCACTTGCAATGTAATTCAGCCCCTGGCAGGATGAAGTTCTACATCTGATTAGCAGCAATTTCAGCCCCATGGCTAGACGAGATACAGATCTCGTTCAGGACAGCACAGAAGCTCTTAGGTCATTTATGTAGCACTTGAGGTGGGAATTGGAATCTCTGAGCTTATTCTTTTCTTTCACTATTTTGTCCAGACATTAGGAGCAACCAACCAACATCATTGTACTCAGAAAACTCATCTTTAACATTCTGTTCCTCTGGAATTACTCTTGGTACCAAAATCCATATTAGGATTTTCCAGAGAAACACAGCCAAAACGACATAGTTGCCAGCAGAGTCTAAAGGCCTGAGAACCAGGAGAGTTGATGGTATGAGTTCTAGTTCAAGTAAAAGTCTAAAGGCAGAAGATCAATACCCACCTTGAACACAGTCAAGCAGATAAAGCAGATTATCATTTACGCAGCCTTTTTGTTCTGTTCAGTCCCTCAATGGGTTGGATGGGGACTACTCACACTGGGGAGGGCCATCTGCTTTATTCAGTGGACTGATTCAAATGTTAATCCCATTCAGAAACAGATCTGTTTAAGCAGATACCTGGGCACTCATAGCCCAGCCAAGCTGGCACAAAAAATTAGCCATCACACCTTTTCTGTGCTACATGCTCTTCCACACAATGGGGAAGAATAAAACAGAGAAAATTCTCTGCCCTCCTTGACCTTACATAGTGTAGGGAGACGACTAATGAAGAAAATAAGAGTGAAGAATAGGAAGGAGTCTTCCTGACTTTGGCAACTAGGTTGTGTGGTGACCTGTCATTACCTGCACCAGGTAGGTGAGAGATCAGAATGTGGAAGGAGCCCACCTTCCCTACCCCCACCATCTCCCAGTTTTATCTCTTCTCAATTATTATGTTCCTATGTGTTCAGTGCTCCACTCCCTGCTATGCTCTGTTGTTACCATGCACATTTATCATTAGTGGGAGATGGGAATCACATTTTGCTTCCAGTCTTTCTCCAGGAATTCATTGGAAAATGTAGATTTCACAAACCTTTCATTAAAAAAATAATATTGAGTATGTACTGTGCGCAAGCACCAGTGCAGTACTTGCTGTGTTGCGGTTTGCCAAAAGAAAGTACCGAGGAAAGGTGTCTGTGAGTTGTAAGGGAGAGATCCCAACGGGCTGGAACGATCAAGAGGCTGCACATGGGACATTTGATTTCCATCCTGAAGAATAGGTAGGATTTCAGAACATGAATGGGTAGGAGGGAAAATTTTCTAGGCCAGTGGTTCACAGCCTCGGTTGCATATTGGAATCACCCTGGGGAGCTGTAAAAATAGGAATGTGTGCACTGTGGGCAGCACCTCTAGAGATTTTGATTAACTTAGTCTGGTGTGAAGACTGAGTATCAGGATTTTTAAATCTTTCCCAAGGGCTTCTAATGGGCAACCAAAATTAAGAAGCATTGTTTGAGGTAGAGGTGATCTAATGAATAAGGAAGCTGGGTAAAACTGAATGCAGGGAGTGTCTGGGGATGGTGATACCGGATTCCTGAGGGGTGTGTGTGTGTGTGTGTGTGTGTGTGTGTGTGTGCGTGTGTGTGTGTGTGTACAGGTATGCCATCTTTTAGAAGAAAAGATAAGTAGGGGTCAGACTGTGGGATGTCAGGAAGGCCAAGGTGAAAATGTTAGGAAACTACTGAAGGACTTTGAACAAGGAAGAGCATAATCAAAGTGTATTTTTAAAGAGATATAATTTATAATTTGGAAATTAATTGCTTTGGAATAGAGCTTTGGCACAATTAAACATGCTGGCAAACAGACCACTAGACCAGTGCTTCTTAGACTTTACTGTGCATGCAGATCACCTGGGGATCTTGTGAAAATGTAGATTTTAATTCAGCAGGCCTGGGGTGGGGCTGAGACAGTATTTCTAACAAGCCCTCAGCTGAAGCTACTGCTGCTGATCCACAGACCCCATTTTGAGTGGCAAAGCACCACTGCTTGGGGAGTTTCTTATATGGAAAACAAGACACACAAATTAAGAAAATATTGGCAATTCTTCTTGGCTGTTTTCCATTTTTTATAAGTTTAGAATAGGGACTGTGTCTTGTTTATCCTTGCGTTCGTACAGTGAGTTGACAGTGCTTTGTAAGGATGGGGACTCAATATATATTTACTAAATGAATGAATTATTCCTTATGAGGAATTCTGTAATGCTACTTAAAAAATTCTAGCTCCCTCATGGCAGCCACGGTCATATTTCCTGATTCTTTCCCTCGATTTCTTTTGGAAAAGAATCCATGCTAATTTCCTCTGTGTTATCTCTGCTTATGATGTTTTCTGGTTAATTTTAAATATCTTCCATTATGGGGCTTCTACGGCAGTTGTAGAATGCTGGCAACTTAGCATTTCTTTTTTCATACTCCGTATAACTTCATTATTTTTTATTGAATTTTATAAAAAAACACTCTTTTACAAAAGAACTAATCAAGTATGTGAGTCCCATATGCACACACACACACACACACACACACACACACACACAGATACACACACTTATATAAATGTATACTCTGTCCCAATTGCATAGATTTCAGTTTTCAAGGAGAAAGATATATATTTCTCAGTTTAATATGTCTAGATGAAGCACATTTTCAAATATTTTGTACTAACCTCTATACTTTAATATCTAGCAATCTATCCTTCATTATGTTAAATGCGTTTAAAAAAAAGTATCCTGTGCAAAATCCACAGACGTCTCCCTGGCATACAAAATGGGTTCAGCCCCATAAAAATGCAAATTAACCGTGTGCAAACGTAAGCCTTGAGCATTTGTATAGAAAATAAAAAAAAATGTCTCCTAACTGAGCCCCAAGGAGCTCTACCAACAATGAGTTGATCTGCAGCCACAGTAATGACACTGGATACATTACAGAGTCTTTCTCTGAAGAGATTTCCTGAGTATTTAACCAGAAATTCAAAAGTTTTTAATCGGAAAATGGTCTGCTTGAAAAGAATTAAAGACCTGTTAGGCCTTTGCAGAGCAGAGGAGCCCTCCATCCTGTCAGTCTTAGATTATGTGGGCATTGTAACTTTTCTGAATGAGAGCAGAAATTGTGCAGTAATTGGACCAAACTCTGAAATGATCAGTGAATAAAAAGAAGTAATTATTTAACCAGTGGCCAGTGAGAGCCTCCCAACCTTTGGCAGTCTTTTATCAGGGCTACCTGGAGCTGTGTGCGCTCAGTTGTGTTAGAAAACCTGGCTGTGACAGTCACACACTCTGGCGAATGGTTGGCATAGTGCAGCTTTGGCCATTTCTTGCCTTCTGCAGGGAAAACGTTGCTGAAGCTTTGTACCAGTTTAAGTGGCGTGTGTATTCTTGTCTTAAAAGTCTGAGCAGTATGACCTATGTGTTGCTATAATTAATGCCCCTTCATATTCTTTAGTGAGTGAAAATCACCAGAAATATTCCAGGGAAACTGTTGCCTGGTGGACTGGGGAGACCCCAGGCCCTGAGGCCTCTGCTCAGCCCATCCCCAAGATGTCCCCAGAGGCCCTTAGTCTCCTCGCAAGAAAAAATTCAAGGATGGAGCAGACATAGTGTTTGAGCGGTACAAGTGGGAAAGTTGATTCAAGTGGGATGTGAAAGCAGGCAAGCTCACGGAGAGCTACGTACCCTGAGGTTTGGGTCTCCATCTTTTATTGACAGTGTTATCTAGGGGGTGGAATATTTATTACTTGGGGAGGAGGTTTCTTTGGGAGTGGTTTCGGAGTTTTCTCCCTTACTTGGTCAGGGTCTCTGGCCTTCTTACTCTCAGGCCTGTCTGGTTTGCTTTCTTGTGGCTTTGTTTTTGAGTGTCTTCAGGACAGGCCTCGGACTTTCCTGTGAGCTGAACCTGATGCCCCTTTTGCTGGAGGATGGCCTCCAGGCATCCTGTTAAAACCTAACTGCTTACTCTACCAAAACCAGCAATCAACCTTCTCAGTATGTTTACCAAAACATTATATACCATATGATTTCACTCATATGTGGGATTTAAGAGCACACACAAAACAGATGAACATATGGAAAGGAGGGGGAGAGGAGAGAGGGAAACAAACCACAAGAGACTGTTAACGATAGGGAACAAACAGGGTTGCTGGAAGGAGGTGGGTGGGGGATGGGCTAGATGGATGATGGGTACTTGTGATGAGCACTGGGTGTTGTATGGAAGTGATGAATCACTGAATTCTACTCCTGGAACCAATATTGTACTGTATATTAACTAAAATTTAAATTAAAAAAAGAAAAAAACATTATATCATGTAGCAAATCACTCTGATACATTTAAACTTGTGGCTCCTTCTCTTGCTTCTATTCAAGGCAAGAGTGGAGGGGAGAAGAGCTCATACAAATCCCTGGGGCTCAGCAGTCCAGAAGGAAGCCAGGCTTAAGGACCAACCTTCTATGTGTGATTTTAGCCACCCTGCCCTTGCTGGGGAGTGAGACTTTTTGTTTTCCTCTCTGGGATTCATGGGGTCTCTGCTTCTCTATCTCTCTCCACTTTTCTCTTGTTTTCTTTCTGCAACAACTCTGTCCTTTATGAGTTACTACTTCTTCTATTCGTTATGCCCAACCTTTGGACCCACACATGTTGTTTGCAAGTAATTCTTGAGGATATCCTTATAAAGCTGGTTGACCCACATAAAATTTTACTCATCAGAGCAGTTTTCCTAAATCTTCCTTATGCAATGCAGTTTGTAAATTAGGCCATTTCAATGTTGGCACGCATCCTGAAGTCTGACCCAGTGTGACGGTAAGAACCGGTGGCTGTTCTCCTCCAACTTCATCTTTCTCTCCTCCTGCTCCTCTCTGTCAGTGTCTGACTTGTGCAAAATGGCAAAGTGGCCTTGAGCGGCTGAGAAGTGTGAGAAGTGGTGGTGTGGGGAGGCGGTGTTGTGTGTACTTCTTTGGGGGGTAGGGTTCTGGAGAAGACAAGGTCCCAGGTAGAGAGCATCTCCTTGGCTATACTAGACAGCCTCACCCAGAGGCCTGTGCTCCAGTCTGGCACGGAAGCCACAGAGTTAGATTCTGCCCCAGAGCTGGCATAGAGTTAGTAGAGGAAGCCACAGGACTGGAAAAAGCCTTTTAGACAGGATTACGTGAAGAGCCATAGAAAGATAAGCAAGATCTGAATTGGAAGCCTCAGCAGATACACCCGTCCAGGAGACAGCCTGTTTCTAGAACTTGATGGGCCATCCTTGTGTCTGAATATCCTGAATATCTCTGGGAACCTTGATATAAACCTGGGGAGAAGTGTGAAACCCCAAATTGACAGAGGCTAATTTTCCACCTTACTGGTAGGAAGAGAAAGACATTAAATTATTTAAAAGTAGAGTTATTACTCATGCACACTAGTTTGTAGACAGACTCATACTGCCTTCATAATAGGCAGATGAAAGTATGTCCTGCAAGGTGACCTGCCATCTTCTTTGTGAAGCCACCTGTATTATGTGTCTTATTTATTTATTTTTTTATTTATTTAACTATTTATTTTAGAGATAGACAGAATCCCCAGCAGGCTCTGTGCTGTCAGTGCAGAACTCGATGTGGGGCTCGAACTCACAAACTGCGAGGTCGTGACCTGAGCGGAGATCAAGAGTCAGATGCTTAATTGACTGAGCCTCCCAGGCACCCCTCTAAGTCTCTTTTTAAAGCCTTTCCTTTTCTCTCCCTTGCTTTCTTTTAAGTCCTCTCAATATTTTTCCTTTAATGGTATTATTAGAAGACTTGGTACCCCCTTTTTAAGTGGGGAGGGTATCGAACTCTGTCAAGAAATAAAGCCAGCAATCACAAGTTTTCATTACGGAAACAAAACAAAGAGTCATATCAGTGACTGCCGGGACATGGTAAATTCTGCATAGCTGGTGGGAGATGGGCTAAAGCTGCAGGGGCCAGGCCTCCTTATACACCAATGTGAACAACTCTGAAAAAGACCTGGAGTCTTTTTTTGTTTTAAGTTTATTTATTTATTTTGAGAAAGATAAAGTGTGTGCAAGCAGGGGAGGGTCAGAGAGAGAGAGGGAGACAGTGAATCCCAAGCAGGCTCTGCACTGTCAGCATGGAGCAGGATGCGGGGCTTGATCTGAGGAACTGTGAGATCATGACCTGAGCTGAAACCAAGAGTAGGATGTTTAACAGACTGAGCCACCCCGCACCCCCAGGTCCTAGAGCTTTTTAACCCATTTAAGAATATACAGAAAGGCCTCTACGTCCTAGGGGCAAGGTTGAATTTGTAGAATATAAATAGCCAAGGGCGGTCACTGAAGCTGCAGAATAATAACGTCTGCTCATGTCCCAGTTAGGATGTCTTGATTGTGGGTCCCGGCTCATCTGGAGTCTGGGGTGAGGACTGGCTGGGTGAAAGCCTGTCCTCAGGAAGCTTCTGTTAATGCCAAGGCCTGTCGCTAACATTGGAAGACTTGCATGTGCTTAGGTTTCAGGGTCTCTCAGAAGACTCCATGCCACAATCCCAACAAGTGTCATTCTGGCTCTAGCTGAAAATGGCAAATAAGTTTGAAGACAGAAATTGAGCGAAAGGTAGGGTAAAATTAGGACAAGGCTGCGACTGTTTAATTTTTCAATACTAGTGAATGATAAACGCAAGAGATTTTTTTTCTTTTTTTGGTTAATTGTTATGGCAAACTCAGTTAAGGCTCCCCATCGTGATTTTAAGAATATCTGGAAAATGTCAAGTTCCTTATCTTGAAGGGAGCCTCGAATATTAAGGGATGCAGGCCGAGCTGAGGGCAGACTAATGGAGACTAAGTATCTCCAGGTGGGGAAGGCACAGGCCTGGTCCAGACAGGTAGACAGCGGCACCTGTGTGGAGAAGACCTCTCTAGGGGGAGCTATCACATAGACAGGTTATAGGCGAGATCAGAGAACTCTAGGAGAATCCAGAAAAAACAGCCACTTGGAGCCAAGAATTAAGGAGGAAAATAGAGGTGATGGCCAGACAGGCCTTGAAATTCCAAAAGGCAAGTCTATGCTGGTAGGTTTTCAGGTGCAGCTGGCCGTCTTGCCCCTCTGGATGTTAAGGAAGTTGAGTAGAATCAGGTGTGCATGTGGCTCTGATCAAGCAGACCCCAGCTCACCACGAGGTACCAGCTTTCCGATAAAAACGCTTCTCCACAGCAGCTGCTTCTCTGGTCTTGTTCTACTCAGAGTCTTCCGATTTCTCTCCCACATCCTGGTGAGGAATCTTCCTCCTTCACCCGGCACGGTAAGCTCAAGGTCTTTTCCTGGACTGGCTCCCTCTTTTTGTGAGGTATGTGATGAATTGCTTGCCTGGCTTTAGCCTTGTCTTGACTGATTCCACTTGATGAGTATTGTTCTTACTACTTTTCCTGCTCCGCTGGTGATATTTCTAATTGAAGAGATGCTTTCATGAATATAAATATAGCATGGTGCTAAATGTGAGCACCCGTTATAGTTTAAATTTCTTAATCTTATCAAATGTTCTACTTTTTACCTCTGAATGTGTTGCATATGGTATCCATTTATTAAACCTTGAGTAATGATTCTTCTATATCTGGCACACTCTCAGATAAATTGGCCTTTCCTAACTGTTGTCTTACACATTTCTTATCTTTCTTTCTTTTAGGGAGATTCCATTTTCATTAATGTCATTCACAGATCTCCAGTGTATAGTTTGATGGGCTCTGACTATTCTATACAGCTATGTAACTCCCACTCAAGATAAAAGAACAATTCATTCCTTTGCAACTCTGTCAGTCAATTCCCCAGCCCCCAGAAAAAACTAGTGTCTGATTTCAATCACCACAGATTAGTTTCGCCTGTTCTTGCCTAAATATAAATCAAATAATTTAATATGTGCTCATTTGGGTATAGCCTTTGTCCAACATGGTGTTTAAATGTTCGTTTATGTTGTGCATATATTAATGAGTCCTATCTTTTTATCAGGTGGTAGTAGTCCATTGTGTGGACTATATCACAATCTATGTAAGGGTTGATAAACCTTTGGGTTGTTTCTAGTTTGTAGCTATGGTGAATGACTTTGATGATCGTTCTTGTACAAGCTTTTTTTTTTTTTTGTAAGCATACTTTATTATTTTTTTGCGGGGGTAAATATTCAGAAATGCTATTGCAGGGTCCTATGGTATTTCCCAATTGCTTGTATTATTTTCTACAGCCATCAACAATGTCTGAAAGCTCCAATTGCTTGCTGGCATTCAGTATTGTCTACTAGCATAGTCATTTTAATGGGTAAAATGGTATCTCATTATGGCCTTAAATTGTATTTTCTTAATAACTAATGTTGAGCACCTGTTCATATGTTTATTGGCTACTGTATCTTGGGAAGTGTGTGTTCAAATGTTTACTCATTTTAAATACGTTGTTGGTCTTACTGAATCCTAGGACTTAAAAAAAAGTATATTTTGGGGCTTTTTACCCTACGCATACAATTTTTTCTTCTCCAATCTGTAAGTTTTTGGGTAAGCAGAATTTTCTAGTTTTTAAGTCTTATTATTATGATTTTAGTGTTATGATTAGTGATTTTTATATTGTTTCCATCTTTGCCTTCACTAAGGTCACAAAAAGTCTTTTTTTCTTCTAGAAAGATTATGGCTTTAATGTTTATGATCCGTATCAAATTAGTTTTTATCTAGAAGTCTTTAATATCTCTTTCCCTAAATAGTTGATATTTTCTGATACTGTATTGTTCAATTGCACAAAAAACAATCATTTTAATGTTTTTATTGTTTATTGCTAATACATAGAAATGGAACGGATTTCTAAGGATCTGCTAAGTTCATTATTAATTCCAGTAGGTTTTTGAAAGATTCATTAGGATTTTCTATGTATACAATGTGTCATCTATGAATACAAATCTTACTTTTCCCTTTCCTGATGGCTTGTTGTTCATATTGTTAATGACCTGTGTTGTCGTGTTGTTACTGACTGGCTGGAACATCTAATGCCATGTTGAATAGGTGTGGTGAAAGTGG
Organism: Puma concolor; assembly: GCF_028749965.1. Taxonomy (NCBI): domain Eukaryota; kingdom Metazoa; phylum Chordata; class Mammalia; order Carnivora; family Felidae; genus Puma; species Puma concolor. Next base: position 51,569,825 of record NC_141672.1, read on the forward strand.
ACATTCTTGCTTGTTCCTGATATTAGGGGAAAAAAACAATTAGTCTTTTGGCATTAAGTGTGAGGACATCTCTGGGTGTCCTTATCAGATTGAAGAGATTTCTTCAATTCCTAGTTGTTGAGAGTGTTTATTCATTTAAAAAAATTACCAAATGGGTGTTAAATTTTGTCAAATGTTTTTTTGAGTCTGTTAAGATAATCACATGATTTTTCTCTTTATTATCCCCCCACGTTGTTTTGTTGGATTTGCTAATATTTTTAAATTTTTGAAAATGTTTGTTTACTTTTGAGAGAGAGTGCGATCAGGAAAGGGGCAGAGAGCGAGGGAGACACAGAATCCACAGCAGGCTCTAGGCGCCAAGCTGTCAGCACAGAGCCCAACGCGGGGCTTGAACCCGCTAACCATATCATAACCTGAGCTGAAGCGGATGCTTAACTGACTGAGCCACTCAGGCACCCAAATAAGTGACTTCCCTTTAAATAATTGCCCGTACCCCTAGAGTTTCCTCCCAGGTGCCCCTGATTTGCTAATATTTTTAAAGGAATTTCCCATATTTGATCAAAAGGAATATTGCTCTATTTTGTTTTCCTGTAATAAGTTTATCAGGTTTTGGTATCAGAGTTATGTTGGCTATACAAAATAGGATGTCTGTCTATCCCCCTCTATTTTATGAAAATTTGTGAAGATTGGTATTCTCTTTTTCTCATGAGACTTGAATTACATATATACTATTTGATATTTTCCTACTAATATCAGAGCTTTGTTCATTTTCCCCCACTTATTTGTATTATTATTTGAATATTTTCTTGTAACCTATATTTGAGTTCACTGAAACTTTCTTCTGCTCTTAAATTTATCGGATGATTTGTTTTTCTAATGTCATATTTTTCCTTCTAGAATTTCTATTTGGTTACCCTTACTTGCATTTTTTTCTGCTGAAATTCCTCATCTGTTCACACATGTTGGTTATCTTTCCTATATAAGCTTATCTAACCTATTTATAATGCTTGCCTTAAAAATCCTTGCCTGCTTGGTGCACCTGGGTGGCTCAGTTGGTTAAGTGTCTGACTTCAGCTTAGGTCATGATCTCATGGTTCGTGAGTTCAACCTGTTGGGCTCTGTGCTTACAGCTCAGAACCTGGAGCCTGCTTTGGATTCTGTGTCTGCCTCTCTGTCTGCTCCTCCTCCACTCATGTGCTGTGTCTCTCTCAAAAAATGAATAAACATTAAAAAAAAATTCTTGCCTGCTGATTTCAGTATGTGGGTTTTCTCTGGTTATACCTGTATAGACCTTTCCCCCTGCTCTTATTTGGGCTCATGTTATCTTGCTTCAGTATTAAAGGTTTTTATTGTAGGCTACACATGACATGTTAAAAAACATGCCAATAGAAACTGAAGTAAATACTTACCCCAGAAAAGCCTCATGATCTACTGGAGTTTTTATGTTTCTCTTATACAATATTAAGTTAAATGTTTTTCCAGTAGTACACTGTTGCTTTGCCTGCTCTCCTCTTGAAAACAGGACTTCATCTGGTCTTGTACATGGTATACTTAAATCAGGTATTTAAATTTTATATTTCCAGGGAAAACTGTGAGTAGAAACCAAAGGTAACATCTCAAAGGGTAACAGCCATACTTTTTGCCTATTTCTTCTAAAGGCTTATTTATTTAGTGATTATATACAAATATAAGTGACTGTAATTATTGAAATTCAATGTTAACCGTAAATCCCTGAACAGTAATACAAAATTCCATTCTCATTGGATCACATTGTGATTTGAGTCAGTTCTCAGCTAGATTGTAAACTCTCTAAGTTTAGATGCTTTAATTTATTCTTGAATTCTTTTTAGTTTAAAGCAGGAAGACACAACAACAACAAAACTCTAGACACATTTGGTTCTTTTGTTTTTGTAACTGCACTAGGGCAGGTTTCCGTTGAGGGCTACATTCAGAGCAATGCCAGGACCTCAGAGTCCCATGTATTTTCAGTGAATAGCTAAAACCTGACCTGGGGCACCTGGGTGGCTCCGTAGGTTGAGTGTCTGATGGTTGAACGTCCAACTTCAGCTCAGGTCATGAGCTCACAGTTTGTGGGTTCAAACCCCACATCAGGATCTGTGCTGACAGCTCAGAGCCTGGAGCCTACTTTGGAGTCTGTGTCTCCCTTTCTCCTGCTCTGCCTCTCTCTCTCTCTCTCAAAAGTAAATAAACATAAAACAAATGCTGACCTTTAGCTGAAGTAATGGTGTTGAAACCCCTACTTTGAGAAGTCTGACAGCAGAGGTTATAATCACCCTTTGTATCAATGTGGGAGGGAGGGAGAAGAAACAGATGAATTTTTTTCTTTTGAGGACTTTGACATTTCATGATTATACTGAATAATTGGCTTGATAAGCAGGAACCTATAGCCCCTGTCCCCACCACCATGACCTGTCTAAAGCTCTTCTCCAGATCTAATCTTATCACAGTACAAAATAAGATTTGACTTATGCTTTTTTTTAAAGAAAAAAAAACACTGAGCAGTTTCTGTGTGTGTGTGTGTGTGTGTGTGTGTGTGTGTGTGTGTGTGAGAGAGAGAGAGAGAGAGAGGGAGAGAGAGATTTTCAGACATTAATATAGACCCTAGTGACCATCTTTATTATTGGTGCTGGATAAGGATGATTTCAAAACTCGTAAGGGAGACACCCTTAAGATATTTGTATTACCAGGCTGCCAAAGAAATGACCTGGGAAGAACGTTCTTAAAAATTTTAGTGATTAGAATGAAAGGAATTATAAACATAGAAAAAAAAGCTCCATGTTGTCCCCAGAGGTGGATGTGAAAGGAGATTCACTTTATAAATTATCAGAAGAAAAGCAATTTTTAACAGAACTAATTTGAAATATTTGTATTATTCTAGTCCATTCTAGAGGCTGATGGAAAACATAAATATTTATGGGAATCAACTCCTTGTTTCAGAATTTTGTTAAGGAAGGCAAACATTTCTACATGAAGCCTTGTCAAGTGAGAAGAAAGTGTGAGGGATTGAAAATGTTTGTGATGAGTACCTCAGCCATGATTCTGGTCCAGATGTTTTATTTCCTATGATGTCCCTATTTAATTAGTACCAGATTCAATATAGTCGCAGATGTGAATCAGTGAAATGGTGATGATGAAACCATTACACTGTATAATTGTTTTAGCTGTTCCAGTTATTTTTTTCTTCTTCTCTAATGGCCTATGAGGCACTCTCATCACAAATAAAATTTGTGCATCTGAGAGAAGCTGCGTGTTGTATTTGGTAATAGTTGCCTTTGAGATTATTTTTCTTAAATAATTTTGGAGTTTTTAGATGTTTTGGGTAAACTTGAAGTTGATAACATGGTCAAACAAATAAACAAAACGACAACACGGTGGATTGGGAAATTGTTCTACATAAAACACTGAATTGTTGGGTGAAGTTTGTTGGAACAAAAGACTGAAGCATTCACTTCTCAGTGTTAAAGAAGAAAAGCAGATGTGCTTGGTTTGGGATTAGAATTCTAATTAAGGGCTCTAGCTCCAGTATGATGATTCTTAACTATTGGTGAAAATTTTCTTAGTTTGCTGAACATGCTTTTATTTCCCCTTTACTCTCTGTGTATCTTTTCCTTTTAAACAATCTGTATCACTCAAGTAATCAAAGCCCGTTTCAACTATTTCCAAGGGAGTTATTGGGTGTTCCAGAAATTCAAGTTTATTATCAGAGCTGTAATTATATTTTATTGATGAAATTAAAAATCCCCAAATAATAAAATACATTCTCACTGTACATAATGGTTTAAATGGAAATAATCTGGATTTCTGCAAAACTACAGTCCTTATTTCCTATATTTAGGTCATCCTCACTTGACCATAGGAATTACTGTAACAGCATGTATCTGTTTAGAATCTTAGATTTGATTCAAAAGATTACTTTTTTTGGGAGGGAAGAAATAGGAAGATATTAGCATGACATCGTTTCATTTGGATCTGAAACCTACGAAAAGAATTCTAGAGATGGTATCAGGATGATGCTCTGGTGTAGTGTTTATAAATCTAACAAGTAAACTATATAAAAACATGTTAATATCCGACATAATATCTTGCCTTCATTAAGTAGGCTGTAGCAATTCTTATGACAAAGTTACTTATGGTTAAACAATGGTAAGTATATGTTTGATTTTTTTTTTTTTTAATTTTTGAGAAAGAGAGTGGGGGAGGACAGAGAGAGAGGGAGACACAGAATCTGAAGCAGGCTCTGTGCTTTCAGCATAGAGCTGGATGTGGGGCTTGAATTCAGGAACTGTGAGATCATGACCTGAGCTGAAACCAAGAGTCAGATGCTTAACTGACTGAACCACCCAGGTGCCCCTGTGTTTGATTTTTGTACTCGATCGAATCACTGTGGTGGGTATCTTTGGCTTTCTTAAATTTAGCATTACAAGTTTGTTATTGCTGGTGCTGGTAGTGGTGATGATGGGTGTTAGGAAAATGCTAAGTTTTTTTTTTTTTCCAGTGACTTTCCTGTGTGTGTGTGTGTGCGTGTGTGTGTGTGTGTGTAATATATATAATATCCCTCCTGATACATAAGGGGCAAAGGGGCAAGAGGGAAGCTGTTTGTAATCACGGCTATGTGTTTTGGTGCTTCCATACTCAGGAGAAATTGTAAATGGACAACTGAACAATTGTGGTCTGATAAAGACAAGGCGCAGCTGAAGGTTAAGACCCTTTGGAGATAAATGTGTGGATCACCTCACCAGACCAGTAGCCCAGAGCAGTGAAAGTGCTGGCTTAAGGCAAGGGAGTGATAGAATGGCTAGGGGAGGAGGGAAGTAATGAGCTTCGATTACATCATTGGGACCAACTGTAGTAGTGGGGACTAGAATTCAGTTTGAAAACCATTTTTCTCTTTTTTGGGGACTGAAATAAGCCACCTTTTTGGAAGAAGTAGCTCCTTCAGGGGAGAAATGAGGTCATTTTTCTTTTTTCCTTGGAGGAAGAAAGAGAATGAGAACATTTTTTCCCCCTCTTGGACGACGAGCAAGAATCTGAGTTCCACAGGAGATAGACTGTGTTGGATCAGTTTAATCAGACCCCTGGGTTTGCTTGGCCAAGATTTGCTCCTTGATGTTCTAGCTGAATTTCCAGGAATATTGCCTGAAACCAACTGTGTTGTTCTAGACCTTAAAGGGGGCAGTTTCAATATTAATCATAAGGAGGCTCCTTGAAGTCTACTGTTGCCTTCTACTGGGGACAGCTGTTCTCAGGTCATCCTCATGATGACCTGGCATCCTCTTGGCTCAAACATCATGGTAAGAACTTCTCACCTCTGGGCCTTCACTCATGCTCCTGAGGCACAGACACCATTGGACCTGCTGAGTTTTCATGTGCTCAATAGGCTGAGCCCACGTAGCTTCTGGAGGGAAGGTGGGGAATGTCTGAATTTGTACCTGCCTGGTGACTTGCCTCTACTTGCAGGTGTCCCGTAAGCATTACAGGTGCCTCCACTGATGTCTTGGGTCTTCCTAGGGACTCCCAGATCGGCTGGTGTCGTGCAACTGGAAGTGTCAGGGACCCAGAGTTCCATGGGACAAACAAGCTTCCGATAAATCCTGTCCCTTCCATGTCTCTGTGGGTTGTTAGGACCAACAGTATTTTGTATTTGCTTTGTGAAGACCTCGTGTGAGATTGAGCACTCCACTGCATTTGGTGGAAAGCTGAGAGTAACTTGGTAACACTCCCCATTATGTTCTCTCCTTCCTTTCCAGACTCCTTTTCTTTTCCCTACTCCTGTTTCCCAGGAACTGCAATCCCCCAAAGAGTATTAGCTTGTAGATTTTAGCCATTAAATTTTGGCCATGAACACTTAGGGGAAAAAAAGGCAAAGGTAGTGACGTTTCAGACTCTTTGGTAATCTGGTAAGAGGAAAGGGTCTGCCTTATTCATAATAAATCACAGAGTCAAACACCTACTTCACTATGTTTTATTGTATATTAACCAATCCCGTTAAGGATTGGTCCAGCCTTCCAGCAAGGACTGTTACAGTTGTCTTCAAAGGATGTTAGCTAGTGCCCAGATGTGAAATCATTAAGAATATAATGGAGCTTTGTGTCCTGAAGACATTTTTTAAAGATCAAAACTTCAGTGAACACAACCTAGTGATGCTTTTATTGCTGACAAACTGACAGGAGGGACTCAGAATTATATAGAAGCAACATTTCAAGAATCAAAAAACATTTTTTTACAGCACATTAGGGCTTTGATAGGTCCCTGAGTTACAGTATACAGCTTCTGGAGCCTTTAAAACTTCATTGAATGAGGTGCTTCCTTCCAAATGCTGACCCTTTTTAGGAGATGAAAACTAAAAATCCTGTCTGAAGGGGTGCTTAAGAACTCCAAGTACATAATGGTGACTTAGGACGGAAGTAGCTATTTTGACCTTTATACTTTTTTGTTGTCTAAAATTCAGAAACCACACCAATCAGCTTTTACTTTTACAGTATTTATTTTTTTTTTAAAAAGGGTACCTTTTCAGGTATTTTTAAAAATAAAATACACTATAAAATGAAATATGATGAACTTATTATACTCTGGTTTGAAGTATGTCCTGTAATTCTTGAAAATTTTGATCCATAGAGTTAAACTACTAAGGAAATTAATTTTTGAAATTGAATTCTCAAAACCAATGGCAATTCAGATCATAGTACATCTTGCATAGGGTACCCTTGGTAAAAATGGATTAAAATTTTTTTTAAACCTCAACTCTGTTAAGGGGAAACTACATCCTCTGATCTCTAAGTACACAGTTAGAAGAGTTAGAATATTTTCCAACATTGGAGAAAATCCAAAGTCCTTGAGGAAGTAGTTTATTAGGCAAACCATATGAAATTACCATTTTTGTTTCAGCCCAAGCAAGGGTTTAAAATGAATGTGGGCACATACGGAGAGCATAAAAAAGAAAACAGAATCCCTCTATAAGTTTAATAAATGCCATTTTAATGCTCTAAGAAGAATAAGGGAAACAGCCACTATTAGTTAAACAATTTGAATAAGAGGGAAAATGGTCCTTGAGGAATCATTAATAGAGAATTGGTGATCCTTATTTTTCCCCGAGTGAAGTTGGGTACAGGGAATATGGCTACATTTTCTATTGCTGTGTAACAAATTACCACAAGGTAGCTAATTAGAGCAACACAAATCTATTAGTTCACAGTTCTATAGGTCAGAAATCCAGGTGAGCCTGCTGGATTCTCTGCTTACAAGGTCAAAATCAAGGTGTTGGCTGTGCTGGCCTCTGACCTGGAGATTCTGGGGCAGAGACTGCTTTTAAGTGTATTCAAGATGTTGGCGACATCCAGTCACTTGGGGCTGTACATCTGAGGTCTCCATTTCCTTGCTGGCTATCAGTGGGGGCACACCCCTAGCTCCTTGGGGTCCCAAAGGTGTAGAATCTTCTGGGCTATTCCTAGAAATTCTGCCTATCACAGTAGTTTTGTAACTTCTAAGAAGTCCTATTAGAAGATTAATTTTAAAAGGTTACTTTCCTGTTATCTTTGCTTTTCTTCCTAGTCAACCAAATTGTCTGCCTCAGAGTAGAGATATGGCTGGATGGAAAACAGAAATTGACAGTGATTCCTCCTGGCACTTGTTTTGAGTAATTTAAGCCAAAGAGGCTACGTAGATGTTGCCTGGCTATTAAAAAAAAAAAATTATCCCCAAGCATAAAGGAAGCAGGATATTCCCTATGCTAGAGGTTTCCAGTTGAGGACCAGACAAGTGTGATGAGAACACAGACCTGTTTCCCAGGGAGTTCATTTAGGAAGGCAGAGAGATCCTTGGGCTGGAACTGCTGTAAGGTTTATCTAGGCAAAGAGTTTATAGTCTACCTCATTAAGGCTTACTGAAGGTGTGCCACAGAAGCATCTTCCAGTCACAAATGGCAAAGAGCTTTAAGGACCGGTAGGGTAAATATTTCAGTGACCGATAGTGTGGACTATGAGATGACCTAGATGACCTTTGCCCATACTTTACTTAGCCAGCCCCTATATGGAATTTCAAAACTGTGGCTTGATCCAGTGATAGAGGAGCCCCCCAAATACAGGTTAAATACAGAGTCAAATTGTTTCAGAAAATAAAGTTCTACTTTTTCTGTGTCTGAGTATATGGAATGTGATTCCTTCCTATTACCTTCCTCTTTTTCTTCTTCCTTTCTACTCCTTGGTCACACAGAAAAGGGGAAAATCTTTTTGATGACCAACAGTGGAAGATTACTGCTTTCAGAAGGATGGAAGTGCTAGATGGTCAAATCACTAGAGCTATAAAAGCTAATGAAATAGAGAGTTACAGTTATGTGCTCCAGAAAGTTTGGACACTGCAGAAGCCATTGACTTGGGGCTGTAGCCTGTAGTACGGGTCTGGTGCTATGTCCTGGAGCGCTATCTCAGCTCAGAGATGAGGTCGCATGCTGATAGTGGGGTTCTGGGGTAGAGTTAACAAGTAGTTGCAGTACATTTTGTTTTTCTTGGAATGTGCTCTTTGCTTCTGCTTTTGGCCTATGGCATCTTATCAGTCCCCTAAGAGTTTAGGCTAAATTATGCTACAGTCATTAACCTCAGATCTTGGTGGCTTACAAAAACAAGTTTATTTCTTGTTCCTGCTACCTATTTATCTGGAATCAACTGTGATTCCGCTTGGGGTCCGCTCCATTGTGGGATCCAGACTAAAGAAGCCGCTCTCATTTGGGCGTGCTGAGCTCGTGATAGGCACAAGAGAAAGTGATGCTTAACAACTCTTTTTGGGAGGGGTTCAACTCCTTCATTTTCATTAGGCAAATAAGACCCATAACTAAGGCTGGTATTAATGGGGTGGAGATATATTATCTTCTAGAAGAATAATTATTTTGGAAAAACAAGGATTTACCACACACTCTCCTCTCTTCCCCACCTCCAAACCCACTTACTTTAAAAAAAAAAAAATGGCTCATTCTTTGCAGTGATTTTTGCTGTTCTGAATGGAAAACATGATCTCCACCTTAAGGTTCTTGATACTTTGTGATCTCACGTTTAGGTTTTATAAGTTTGTCTTTTTACTGGCTCGCTAGACTTGAAAACCTACCAAATAAAGTATTTCTGGGTTATTCCAGTTTCTCTCTCTGAAACATTCTTGGATACTCTCTTTTCTTGGAAGACATTGATTGTCCTGATGTTGTCTGGGTCAGGGCGCTGGTGCAGATTCAAACACTGCAGAAGGCAGAGGGCCTGGCTCATGTCTGTCTTTGTTGACCATTTCAGTCGCCAGCATGAACAGTGGCTCTGTGAGCTTTGGTCTAGGTAATAAGACCAATAAGTTCATTGGTCCCTGCCGGGGTTAATGAGCTCATAACTTGATCATTGGTTTTGTTTTACTTTGTGTAAATACCTTTGCAATCTTAACAATTCATCTAATTGCACTTAAATTAAAAATTTCAACTTGAATCTTGAGATACACAATAACTTCACACATATCTGATGGGAAGTTTGGCTCAGAAGGGAATTATTTCATCTCAAAGGCACTGGGGAATGAATGTAAAAAAGCCACAAAAAATACAGGGATTTCAAATTAAAAATGAGCTAATAGTACAACTTTAGAGCCAGAAGAACTTTGTTTCTGTATCAAAAATTATCGGGTAATAAGTTTGAAGGTGTTATTTTAGGTTTATTAAAAGTCTCTTTACATAGTCTGTATTTTCTAATATTCAGGTTCTGTTATTCACAGAATGAATGTAGGACTTCTAACATTTGTTGTCATTGAAATGACTGCCTACATTTGTCAGTCTTAGAAGGTAGAAATAGGTGTTGTACATTATTAAAAATCTGTAGCAAAAATCTTTTTAAGAAGTGGATGAGCAAGAAAGCTTTGAGATAGTTATTTTCTTTAATAGAAAATTCAGTTTCCCTCCTTGTGGGGCTATGCCAGAATCTGGGAGTCTTCCAGTGAGTAAAACATGGGAGATGTTCACATTTTTCAAGCTCATAATGGGGTTTTGAAGTTTTGTAACTTAGGGTTTGTGAGCAACACGTTGGGTACAGGCAACTTTGAAGTATCTGGGGCCCCACGGGCAAGGATCCCATGCCCTTGGGTAGTTCATGCAGCCATGCTTTGTACCCTCTGTGAGGGCCTTGTACTCTAGCACCATGGGTCCACCTCACCTCCTCTCCTTTCCTAGTCTTCTCCCATCTCTTTTCTTGTGGAAATTATTGTCCCCTGTAGGTGCTTAAAAGGCACTCCTTCCATTTTCTGTTTCCCCTCAAGGGCACTGTTTGTTTTGCACAGCAGCAAAGCAGTTGGCATTGAAGTTACTGTGTTCATGTGGTGTATGCATGTGGTCAGGAATGTTCAGCGTTACTGAGTAGACCTAGAATGTCTCAAATGTACATTATATGTTTGGTTCTTTGCAGGAAGTGAGTGTCTTTTGAGAAATATTCCTTATAGGTGTCACAGATGAAACTACTCCAGAGATAGAATGGCACAGCATTCCACACACTGACACATGGATCAAACAGCATATCTTGCTTTTATTTGAACTCTGACGTCAGGCTGTCTGTCTGCATCCTAAGAGAACATTCTACCTTTGTTGACACAGTTTACATGATTCTTTGTCTTTGGCACCAGCCTTGGCAACCGACTCAGGGAATAACAGAACTCAGTTTCTTTGTTTGTGTTGCTCCTGTCTGTCATTAACCAATGGATTTGGTGATAATGTCTTGATGTTATAAGCCATCTAAACTTGATTGTAGGTCTCAATAGAGTTGTCTTGGTGCTGTATCCTGTATTTTGCGTATTTTTGACAGGCTGCAGGAATGTTTAGTACTATGATTTTTGTGGTTTTGAAAATGACATTTAACAGTGGTGCATTTATCAGACCCAAGACTGGCAAATAGAACTCTTGATCCAAGTGCACATTCTCACGAGCACAGTAGCAGTGATGACAGGAAGGTTTTTGGGGCATAATGAGGTTGATGCTTTTGTGGCAAGTGGGTGAGGGTGATAAGATGCTGCTTTTGTGAGGCATTGGGCAATTAAACTGCTGAATGACACTAAGCATTGGTAGGAATTAGGTCTCTACCACCGACCAGTGATGGAGGGTAGGAGGGTGACAGTGTATTTTATAATCAGTAAAATATAACCTATAAAATTTTGCATGTCCTTCAGTTATATGTGAAGGTAACAAATCACTCTCTTAGCACCTGTGAACTTGTCAGTAGAAATCCCAGATGTTTTCAAACCCTATCAGAGTTGTTGCAGAGATTTCACAGTATCATTTGCACTCAACACTACTGTGAAATAAAGAGGCTGCTACCTCTTTAATGTAACCTCCTAATAATGAACACATAATTGTATAACAATAAAAAAAATTTCTATTTCATTGATTTGGTAATGTTATTTATTTTATTTCATGTACTTAAAACATTAAATTCCTGGCACCAAGAAGTTAAGTTCCTCGGCTTTGATAGATACCCTTGTTCTTGCCAGGTGATGAACAGTTTCTTTCTCTAATGACCACTTTTCATTTACCTTGATCTTTAGTTCCATCAGGGACATTCTTTTCAAACATGTGCCCCACCTGCCATTTTATGAGTGTGAGCACACCTCTTGTATCCTGATTCACAGTTGGAAATTTCACATTTGCAAGTGTGATTTGAAAGGGGAAAAATAAGCAAGCGAAAATACAGGCCCAAGAAGTTGGGAGTGATGGTATCTGAGATCTAGAAAATGCTAATTGACTAGGGCCAAATCTGAATACAGTTTCAAAATCTCTCCTATGTGTATTCAAATACTGACATCTTTTAAGTATAGCTAGTCACTTTGCAGACCCCAAGGGGGGTGCCTCCTGAAGGATGGGGCACATGATTTTGTTCATCCTGTTCCTTATAATATGTTGCAAGAATCCTGGCATTTAGTAGCATTCAATTAACGTTTCTTGAATTGAGTTCTAAATGAGAAACGGATGCAGTTTTGCAGAGAGATTGAGAATATGCATGTTACTTTGATTGCTGCATTAGTGGCTAACATCTTCTTGATGTTGTTAACACCCATTTTTTGGTAACAATAGAGTCATTAGAGACATGTAAAACAAAATGTGATTCTACAATAAGAGCAATAGTGACCCACAAAATACACATTGTACAGCCATGGTGGAACATTATTGAACCTATCATAGTTATGACATCAACTGAAATAAATTGGTTCTATCCTAGATGCACAGCTGTTCCCAGGCAGCAGCTGCTTTTCCTGGAGTAATTAGAGCTATTGTTTTTAGTGTACTGTGTCAGAACACAATTTTATTGATAGGACTGACATGACCTCACCTTTGCAACTAAATAGATAACATCAAATTTAAGATGACCTATGTTTCTTTTTTTTTTTTCTGTTGTAGCTGCATATTTTATTAATGTCAATTAGGAATACATTTGAGGGATAGCAAGAAAAATGGGCAATTTTGTACTGTAAAAGCTCCTAAATATTTAAGAGCAGCAAATGCTTCTGTACTAGTGACTTTTAATAATTAGCTGTTATCTTGAGGGAAAATGACCATCCCTTTATTCCCTAGGAATAAACTTCCTAGGTACTGTATACTTTTTTCTTAATAATGCATATTGTTAGTCTCTATCTACTAGAATATGAGCTCCTTGAAGGCAGAAATTTTGCTAACCTATATATCCTAATAGATTTATAATCTAAAATGATGCTTGGCCCAGTGTAGGTGTTGAATAAATACTTGTTGAATAAATGGGTGACTGAGTATGTAAATGAACACAACCAAAGTTGATAGCATGTCTCTATCTTTATTAACTAAGGTTTTAAATTTATCTTTAATCTCCTTATTGTCAGTTATATCCTGGTAGCTTAATATCATTTCCTGGATGTTTTTGAGTAACTGTAATTAATAAATATAAACTGTAAAGTTAATTTATAATTGTGACTGAAGCATGAAGCAACATAGTGAAGTTCCCCTGGTCCGATTGGGATGTAATTACTAGTGATTATATAATTTTGCCACTGCCCCAATGATTTTATAACATTTGTAAAATGTTAGCATTGACATTGGTCATCAGTTTCCTACAGAAATGCTTACAATGAACCAGACAAGAAGTATGAAAAGCTTGAGATTTCCAGAAAAATAATAAAAAATGAATTATAAGAAATTTGGGATTGGAGTAGCTGAGTACAGAGTATCAACCACTACAGAAATTCAGGCATTGAGGGGCGCCTGGGTGGCGCAGTCGGTTAAGCGTCCGACTTCAGCCAGGTCACGATCTCGCGCTCCGTGAGTTCGAGCCCCGCGTCGGGCTCTGGGCTGATGGCTCAGAGCCTGGAGCCTGTTTCCGATTCTGTGTCTCCCTCTCTCTCTGCCCCTCCCCCGTTCATGCTCTGTCTCTCTCTGTCCCAAAAATAAATAAAAAAAAAAAAAGTTGAAAAAAAAAATTAAAAAAAAAAAAAATTCAGGCATTGAGTACTCATGGTTGGTTAAATAATAGCATAGATAGGAAGCTTTGTGAAATGGAGTTTTTTTGTCTTCTAAAGAGTAGTGGTTTGGAATGATCTTCTTTTTCAGATACTGAACTGCGATTTAAATTGTAATTTCAATTCTAACTTGTAATTTTTTATTTAAAACTTCATTCTCAACTGTGAATGCTCTCATGTGTTGAAAAAGAAGACTTTTTTTATAACAGAGCATAAAAAGACCCTAGGACTATCTATTAGGAGGTATAGATGTCAATTTGAATGAAGTATGGGCCAGATAATCACGAACAGTATGAATCCATGCACTCGCCATCAGTTACTCTGAGAGTAGTCACTAATCAGACAGTTCTTCTCAGGAAAGACACGTGATGTCCTTAGATGACAGATCCCTACTAGCTTTGATTATTTGAAAAATCTTTGCTCTTAGCAAGGAGATAAAAATAAACTATGGTTCTTTCCTCCTGGAAATAAAACAAATAGCTGCAAAGTGAAGTGTTTAGACAAGTGTCGTTAATTATATTATTAATAAACCCAAGAGCAGAGTTAACTGGATTCAACAAAAAAAGAAATGCATGTTGTCAGAAAAAATTGTGTGTACTCGCATGCCTACTTTTCTTGTTGCCTACATGCCAGTGTTGAGAAAGTAGATGAACAAAGGAAAATATTTTTGAAATAATTGAAATCGGACCAATTTGAAGGGAGTTGTAGAAATGGGATGAAGAAAACGAGGGTGTACTAGCAGCCCTAGAGTCATTGCCAGCATCTTCTATTCCATGATTGTATCTTAGCTCATTTGATCCTAAAAATAACACTGTGAAATCAGTATGATTATCATCTGCATTTCTTATATGAGGATGTGATATTTGGAGGTAAAAAATTGAAGCTCAGTTAGTTAGTATGTATGACCCAAGTTCAAATCTTCTGATTGCAAACTCCTTGTATTTTCTACTACATTATGCAGGTGCTCCTATTGGAACCATCTGGGGGTAAAACTGTCTTTCTAGATCTTTCTAGATCCCCTGAAAGAACAGCCCCAGTTGCCATATTTCTGGACCTTACATGTCCTCCACTTGTAGTATCCTTTTTGCCTTTAAAGGGTTGCATACTTGGTCTGTTTTGGCATCCAAGAAGATGGTTTTACTGATTTAAGCTTAAACATGGACGCACATTTACTAATTTAGGAGTTTAATAAATTCAGTGGGTAAATAAACAGCAGGGAAGATCTTGGGAATGAACTAATTAAACAACACAGATGAACCAGATTGGGTGCACATTGGCTAATATTTTATGGAAACGCACATATACATTAAGTGTGATACTAATAACATGTAGGTATAGTTATAGTGTGATTGTTCTCTGAAATACCCATCCTCTTGAGGGAATTGACAAGACAAAAACCTTTATCTCTGAGTAATTAATATGCAATTTCCTACTTGTCTCCATCTATTCATCCTAGTCTGCCTCTAACTGCTTTGGTTTCTAACACTATTAGCTGGTTGTTTGTTTTTTGTTTTTCTTTCTCCTGTGCTTCATTGACTCTCCTTGCTGACCTATGGTTTTGGCAGGAAAAGGATTTCATTGCTTGACTGGAGTGCTTTTGTCCATTACCTGAAACCTAAAATGGCCTGGCATATACATAGCCTTCAGTTAAAATGGTTACCACATGGGTGCCTGGGTGGTTCAGTCAGCTGGGCGTCTGACTTCAGCTTAGGTCATGATCTCATGGTTCTTGAGTTCAAGCCCCACATCGGGCTCTGTGCTGACAGCTCAGCCTGGAGCCTGCTTCAGATTCTGTGTCTCCCTCTCTCTCTCTGTTCCTCTCCTGATTATACTCTGTCTCTCTCTCTGTATCAAAAATAAATAAGACATTAAAACAATCATTACCACATAATTTATCATCCAAAAGGAGCCCTTTAAGGTGATGCTATTAATAATTATACCAAAACAATAGGTATAAACAGGGACTATCTTAGGTGAACCAGGATACCTATGAGTAAAGGACACCTGAATGAATAAATGACTCTAACACCTTTTGTGACCAGAGTTAAGGAAACCTGAACTATACAAGTTCTGTTCTGGGGCCTGACTATGGATGGCTCATCTAGGAATTCATCAGTTTAAATGCTTTGCATCTTTGGAGTGACTAGATGGCTAGGTTGGTTGAGTGTCTGACTCTTGATTTGAACTCAGGTCATGATTTCAAGGTTCATGGGATCAAGGCCTGTGTCAGGCTCTCTGTTGACATTACAGAGCCTGCTTAGGATTCTCTCTCTCTCTCTCTCTCTCTCTCTCTCTCTCTCTCTCTCTCCCCCCCCACCTCCCCCTCCCTCCTTCCCTCCCTCCCTCTGCCCCTCCCTGCTTTTTCTCTCTTTCAAAATAAATGAACATTAAAAAAAAGTAAAAATACTTTGCATTTTCTTACAAGTAAGAAACAATGGCAAGGTCAAAGTGTTAGGACTACTAACTTTATTCAGTCCCCTAAAAGGGGAGCTTAATTATTAGGTAGAGCAGAAATTTAATGGTCCTGTTTTAGAGGACTTTCCATCATTGGAATCTATGTGGAGGTTTCTTTTTGACTTTGAAGAAAAGGCTGATGGTATTTCATTACAAAACCCATCACGACATATGTCCTCTTTATAGACAAGCTCCTGCATCTTTGTGAGAGATGATTTTTCTAAGTTGTATATCCTTTTGTAGTGTGTATAATTCAGTGATAAAAGGTAAAAGGTCAACAGTGAATGTGAAGCTCCATCCTCATGATCTATTCAGATACAAAAACCTTTAGACATCCACAAAGCTCTCCTATTGCCTCTGATTGGAAGCTGTGATGGAATTAAATTTTTATGCAAATAGAGAGACATTAACTTTGGAAAGGATATATAATGAATCCCTTCTGGGGTTCCAGGAAGTCTGCTGAATTCAAATGCCTTTTGGTGCTATAAATGATACTAATGCGGGAGGAGATGGACTATGTTCTGGAGAATAGCTCTAAAATTATCAACCCGCGGTAAACCACCGAAGCTCTTCACATCACTTGCAAAATAATAACTTTCCTGAATCTCTGCATCTGTTTGGGAGTTGAACACTTCTTTACAGCAAAACTTCACCAAAGATCAATACTGTGTGGTACGATAGCTAGGGGTATTCCCCTGACTTGTAAAAATCCAAATCCAAATGGAAACTCAACTGTTAAGCAGTTTTGTATGCAAGATCCCTACCAATTTATTAACAAAGACCATATTGTAATGTGCTTGAGGGCGGGCTGATTGCTTGCTAAAGTACGTTTGAGAGTTGACCTATAACAGCTCCTGTTCATAAGAAAGCTTCAGCATCAGAGCTACTTTGTTATTCAATAATTTTAATCATTTTCTTGGAGTGTTTCAGTGACATGATGGGAAGACAAATTATATGTATCCAAATTCAATCCTTCAACTGCTCTTGTGATGTACACATTTCATGCCAAACGTTCCGAAACGTTACAAAATATGTATAAGAAACGAGACCTATATTGAGAGGTAGGGATATTAGAACATATTGCATTATTTCAAGAAAAAACACACACTTAAAATACTTTAATACTAGCAGTTTCCCTGAGGGTGGGTGGGGAATAGGTAGGGCTCATATTAGGAAATAATTTGGTAATGCACTGGATTGAACTTGGAGGGGAAGTGTGCAGGGTGAGGGAGAAGGGAAAATTGGAAATGACTCAGTTTTCCAATCCGGGTGAGTTAGGGGCATGATCTTGCTGTAAAAGGGCACCCATAAAGGAGAAAAGAGCCCATGGATATAGGGTGATAAGGTTTTCACTGTGATCAGAGTCAAATGAACTATTCTGGAAAGAGTGTGTTAATGTGTGAGTTTAAAGTAGAATATTAAGGAAAGAAAGGATGTAGTAGGACATAGAATATCCCACATGTGAAGGCTCTTAGAAAGTGTGGAAATGAGCAACCATAGAAGAGAGGTTTACTTTGTTTCCTGCAGACAACTTCTACAGGGATACGCTTAAAATGGCCCCAAAGTAAATGTATACATTTATATGCAGGATTTTTCAACTGCATAGCACCTTGAAGACAAACTGGATGTCCTAAAACACATTTTATCTCCTACAACAATTATATATGTGTACATATATAATAATGGGCTCTTTTTGTTTCTGCGCAGTGGTGATAAAGGAGGAGAAATTCCTCTTTTTGTCAGTTTGTGGGATGATGTCTCAGCCTGTTTGGGCTGCTATAACAAATTATTGTAGACTGGCTTAAACAGCAAACATTTATTTTTCCCTGTTCTAGAGGCTAGGAGTCCAAGATCAAGTTGCTGGCAGATTTGGTGCCTGGGGAGGCCCAATTGCTGACTTATGGATGGTTTTCTTCTCCTGAGGACACCAGGAGTCCTCACACAGCAGAGAGTAGAGAACTAGCTAGTTCTCTAGAATCTTGTAAAGGGACTAATCTCCTTCATGAATGTTGCATTTTTTAATGAAATTTATTGTCAAATTGGTTTCCATACAACACCCAGTGCTCATCCCAAAAGGTGAATGTTCCATTTTGATGGCCTAATTGCCTCTGAAAGTTTCTACCTCTAATACTAGCACATTGGGATTAGGGTTTCAGCATGTGTATTCTGAGGGGACAGAAGTAGTCCATTGCAGATTGGGTATGTAACTCTTCTTGATGGATTGTAACAGTAGACTTTTGTTTTTCATGTGTGGAAATAACCAGGTAAACATATGAATAATAATAGCTAACCCTTCTTGAGAATTTGTGAACTCTGTAGCATTTTGTTCATTGAGATGCCTTATCTCATTTTATCCTCAAAACAGAAATAGACTTTATTTTTTTTTAAGTTTATTTATTTTGAGAGAGAGAGGGAGAGGAAAAAATATGGAGAGAGAGGGGGAGGAAGAGAACAAGCAGGGGAGCAGCAGAGAGAGAGAGTGAGACTGGGAATCCTAAGGAGGCTCTGTGCTATTAGTGCAGAGATAGACATTGGCTCAATTTCATGAACCCTGAGATCATGACCTGAGCCAGAATCAAGTCAGCTGTTCAAACAACTGAGCCACCCAGGTGCTTCAGACTTGATGAATATGACCTTTGCTCAGATGAGAGAAATGAAAACTGGGGGAGGCAGTTAGAACTTGCCTAGAGTTACACAACTAATAGATGGGGAAGCTGGGATTGAAGTCCAGGGAGCCTGACTTAAAAATTACTGATCTTGGGACACCTGTGTGCCTCAGTTGGTTGAGCGTCCGACTTCGGCTCAGGTCATGATCTCTCAGTTCTTGGGTTCAAGTCCTGCATCGGGCTCTGTGCTGACAGCTCGGAGCCTGGAGCCTGCTTCGGATTTTGTGTCTCCTTCTCTCTACTCCTCCCCTGCTGGCTCGCTCTCTCACTCTCCCTCTCAAAAATAAATAAACATTAAAAAAAAAACCTACTGATCTTTGTTGTACGTTATACTCTAAAATTCTTGTTTTAAGGAATAGAAATTTATATATACGTTAACGTAGTTTCTCTATTCAGGTACCATTCATCTATATGACTTCATGAAGTGAGTGGAAAAAAGTTCACTCTTAGGAAATAACACACTGTATTCTGGGAGAGATGTCTATGATGCAGCAGCCTATCACTTGTAATTTGATTTAAGAAATCATCTAGAAAAGTTCACTTCTAAATATAGCAAAATATGCTAGTGTTTTCCATTGAATTATGTATTAATCTTGGTTTATTACACCATGTGGTAGGCAAGAAAAGGAACCTGATATAAATAAATGTTTTTATATTTTTGTATATGTTTACTTAAAATGCACCTCCCCAACAGAGAAATTGGATACTGAATATTAAAAAGGTAAATACAACATCTATGTATGAGAAGTTTCTTTCATGTGCTTATAGAGTTAAGTAGGAAATTGGGTGTTATTTCTTCTTTTTTATTCTTAAAGTGAAAGCCTTATAAAAATGGGTTGAAAATCCAATAGATTTGTATTGGCATTTGTGTCTATAACTCTTTTGAAGAATAATAGGTCAACACCAAAGAGCACACTGTCAGCCAGTTGTTGTGGTGGAGGTCAGCAATGATGCCCAGCCAGAGGCTCTGTGGAAGTCTGGTCCTGAAACCCCTAGAATTATGGAGAGCTTGCATTATCAATTGCATCCATTTAATCTCCTTTCCATGATTCTCTAAAGCTGCTTATGTGAACAGCTGATAACTCATGGCTCCTTGTTTATGCCAACTATTATATCAAGGGCAGAGTTACTCCAAATTTAATCCATTGACATTTCTGTAAAAATTCACCTTGTTATCTTCCCTTAGGAGTGTTTCTATATATCCTTGGGTTTTCTAAGTCGAACCCCTCAAACCTCATCAGCCTCTTTTCTCTTGTGACTGAATACATGCACACGTATTTATATAGCTTTAAATGTATTATTGGATTTCTTTGTTTAATGCAGGATGTTTAAATAAAAGCAGAGTATATTCACCAATAGTAAGACTGGGGATTTGTGTGACATCTTAAGAGCAAATGTGAGAAATTTGTTAAACTTTTTTCTAGTACTTTCCTTGAAGAAAGTACTATTGAAGTATAGAGATGGTTTCAGAATTTTTTTTTTCTTACCTCCAGGAATTTAGGATATGATGTCTAAGATGCTGATGATAACCTTAATTGTCACTGTATTTACTGGTGAAGAATAACTTTTATTCTTCAAATCTAACATTATTTACTACATTTATCGTTATTTTAGTGCGCTTTATTGAGCAGGGTTAGAGTAAAACTATATCATAATGATCTGTCACATGTAAATTAACAATTTCATGTGGCATACCATCATATTTGGGAAAGAGAAGTGTAGCTCTAATACTGTGTGTGTGTGTGTGTGTGTGTATTATATTTGTATTACATACATTTATATTACACAGTGAAATTCTTATATTCTGACCTTCTATTTATTAACATTTACTCCTTTTAAGCAGCCATATTCTATTATCATGTAGGCACTCAACATAATGCCTGAATTTTTTGGCTTAAATGTAACTTCAACCTAACAAGGAAAATTTATTTTATTGTGAATGAAAAATTAGTGAGCAGGAATGCTTTTGAGGAAGATGACAATGTCTAGTTCTTACCAGTAGCTATGAGGATGGAGAATATTCATATTCTTCTAAAATATGCATTTTTCCTATTGCAGCTCCTAGGTTGTCAACTATTATTCTATAGGAGGGTTCTCCAAAGCTAGATAAAACATAAGTTAATGGTAGGCAAACTGTTAAAATGAAGAGACTGGAAAGAAGTATTTTATTTTTGTTTCACATGACCATCCAGAGCAAGTGATTCAGGGCTGGAGGGGGTGCTATGCCATCCCAAGGTAGTGGTAGCTTTTGCAGTGGCATTTCCCAGTCAGTGGGAAGGAGGGAAAAGAAAGTCGGCGGTGGGGGGGGGGGGGAAGAGTGAAGGAAATGACTGGAAGTTATGTCTACCACTTCCATTTATATCCTGCTGATTTTAAATTTAGTCATACCACCATACTTCACTGCCAAGAGATAGTAGAAAATGCAGTAAAACCTTGGATTGTGAGTTACTTGTTCTGTGAGTGTTCTGCAAGATGTGCAAACATTTCTAATAAATATTAACTCGATGAACAAGGGAGGGAGAGAGAGAGAGAGAGAGAAAGGGAGAGAGAGAGAGAGAAAGGGAGAGAGAGAGAGAGAGAGAGAGAGAGAGAGAGAGAGAGAGAGAAAGGGAGAGAGAGAGAGAGAGAAAGGGAGAGAGAGAGAGAGAGAAAGGGAGAGAGAGAGAGAGAGAAAGGGAGAGAGAGAGAGAGAGAAAAGGGAGAGAGAGAGAGAGAGAGAAGGGAGAGAGAGAGAGAGAGAGAGAGAGAGAGAGAGAGAGAGAGAGAGAAAGGGAGAGAGAGAGAGAGAGAAAGGGAGAGAGAGAGAGAGAGAAAGGGAGAGAGAGAGAGAGAGAAAGGGAGAGAGAGAGAGAGAGAAAGGGAGAGAGAGAGAGAGAGAAAGGGAGAGAGAGAGAGAGAGAAAGGGAGAGAGAGAGAGAGAGAGAGAAAGGGAGAGACGGGGAGAGAGAAAGGGAGAGACGGGGAGAGAGAAAGGGAGAGACGGGGAGAGAGAAAGGGAGAGACGGGGAGAGAGAAAGGGGAGAGAGAGAGAGAGAGAAAGGGAGAGAGAGAGAGAGAGAGAAAGGGAGAGAGAGAGAGAGAGAAAGGGAGAGACGGGGAGAGAGAAAGGGAGAGACGGGGAGAGAGAAAGGGAGAGACGGGGAGAGAGAAAGGGAGAGACGGGGAGAGAGAAAGGGAGAGACGGGGAGAGAGAAAGGGAGAGACGGGGAGAGAGAAAGGGAGAGACGGGGAGAGAGAAAGGGAGAGACGGGGAGAGAGAAAGGGAGAGACGGGGAGAGAGAAAGGGAGAGACGGGGAGAGAGAAAGGGAGAGACGGGGAGAGAGAAAGGGAGAGACGGGGAGAGAGAAAGGGAGAGACGGGGAGAGAGAAGAGGAGAGACGGGGAGAGAGAGAGAGAGAGAAAGGGAGAGAGAGAGAGAGAGAAAGGGAGAGAGAGAGAGAGAGAAAGGGAGAGAGAGAGAGAGAGAAAGGGAGAGAGAGAGAGAGAGAAAGGGAGAGAGAGAGAGAGAGAAAGGAGAGAGAGAGAGAGAGAGAGAGAGAAAGGGAGAGAGAGAGAGAGAGAGAGAGAGAAAGGGAGAGAGAGAGAGAGAGAGAGAGAGAAAGGGAGAGAGAGAGAGAGAGAGAGAGAGAAAGGGAGAGAGAGAGAGAGAGAGAGAAGGGAGAGAGAGAGAGAGAGAGAGAGAAAGGGAGAGACGGGGAGAGAGAAGGGAGAGACGGGGAGAGAGAAAGGGAGAGACGGGGAGAGAGAAAGGGAGAGACGGGGAGAGAGAAAGGGAGAGACGGGGAGAGAGAAAGGGAGAGACGGGGAGAGAGAAAGGGAGAGACGGGGAGAGAGAAAGGGAGAGACGGGGAGAGAGAAAGGGAGAGACGGGGAGAGAAAGGGAGAGACGGGGAGAGAGAAAGGGAGAGACGGGGAGAGAGAAAGGGAGAGACGGGGAGAGAGAAAGGGAGAGACGGGAGAGAGAAAGGGAGAGACGGGGAGAGAGAGAGAAGAGGAGAGACGGGGAGAGAGAAGGGAGAGACGGGGAGAGAGAAAGGGAGAGACGGGGAGAGAGAAAGGGAGAGACGGGGAGAGAGAAAGGGAGAGACGGGGAGAGAGAAAGGGAGAGACGGGGAGAGAGAAAGGGAGAGACGGGGAGAGAGAAAGGGAGAGACGGGGAGAGAGAAAGGGAGAGACGGGGAGAGAGAAAGGGAGAGACGGGGAGAGAGAAAGGGAGAGACGGGGAGAGAGAAAGGGAGAGACGGGGAGAGAGAAAGGGAGAGACGGGGAGAGAGAAAGGGAGAGACGGGGAGAGAGAAAGGGAGAGACGGGGAGAGAGAAAGGGAGAGACGGGGAGAGAGAAAGGGAGAGACGGGGAGAGAGAAAGGGGAGAGACGGGGAGAGAGAAAGGGAGAGACGGGGAGAGAGAAAGGGGAGAGACGGGGAGAGAGAAAGGGAGAGACGGGGAGAGAGAAAGGGAGAGACGGGGAGAGAGAAAGGGAGAGACGGGGAGAGAGAAAGGGAGAGACGGGGGAGAGAGAAAGGGAGAGACGGGGAGAGAGAAAGGGAGAGACGGGGAGAGAGAAAGGAGAGAATGTGTCATATGAGTTTCCATTATTTCATAGGGAGAAATTTGCTTTGATATGCAAGCGCTTTAGATGGCAAGAATGTTTCCAGAATGAATTATGCTCGCAAATCAAGGTTTTACTGTATAGTCTATAGATGTATGGCCATGTGACCACCTGATTCTGGGGACTCTATTAGGGTTCTCCAGAGAAAACCAGGGAAACAACTAGCAGAATTATTACATACCATTTACCCAACTCACCAAGTGTTAATAGTTTGCTCTATTCCATTTTTTCTCTCTTCTCCCCTCCATGTGTCTATAAACACATACATGCACATTTTTTTAAAAAAAAAGTATATCATTTTATGAATCTATAAAGTATATTTACATTTTTTTAAAAAAACAGTATAATTAATGCAGAGTTATGTTAGTTTCAAGTGTACAATATAGTGATAAAACAATTCTGTACAATACTCCATGCTAATCACTTCTTGGCCTTTTCATCCTCCTGTGTGTTTTTTCTAAAAACAAGAATGTTTGGGGCGCCTGGGTGGCGCAGTCGGTTAAGCGTCCGACTTCAGCCAGGTCATGATCTCGCGGTCCGTGAGTTCGAGCCCCGCGTCGGGCTCTGGGCTGATAGCTCAGAGTCTGGAGCCTGTTTCTGATTCTGTGTCTCCCTCTCTCTCTGCCCCTCCCCAGTTCATGCTCTGTCTCTCTCTGTCCCAAAAATAAATAAACGTTGAAAAAAAAAATTAAAAAAAAAAAATAAAAACAAGAATGTTTTCTAGTATAACTATTGGTAAATCTCAATTTCAGGAAATCTAACATTATACAATACTTGAATCTATTCATATTCCAATTCTGTCACTTAATCTAATAGTGTCCTTTTTCAAAGCTTTTCCCTCTAATACCACGTTCAGCCCAAGGTCATACACTACATGTAGTGTCCTTTCATCTAGGACAGTTGATCAACTACGTTTTGTCTTTCATGACACAGATGTTGTTGAATAATATAGTCTGCTTTATAAATAGTCCCTTAATTTGTTTGTCTAAGGTTTCATCATGATTATGTTGGTGTTATGTATTCTTTTTTTTTTTTTTTTAATGCCTATTTTGAGGGAGAGGGGAGAGAGCCTGTGAGCATGGGAGGGGCAGAGAGAGAGGGAGACAATCCCAAGTATATGGGTCTTGAACTCAAAACCCGTGAGATCATGACCTGAGCCAAAATCAAGAGTCATATGCTTAACCAAGTGAGACACCCAAGCACCCCGAGGTTATGCATTCTTAACAGTACCACAGAAGTGATGATGTGTCTTTCTCAGGGTATTACATTTGGAGGCACTAGTGTCCTTCTCCCCTTCGTGGGGGATGTTAATTTGATTATCTAACAAATGTTTGTCTGGCTTCTTAGAGC
Organism: Puma concolor; assembly: GCF_028749965.1. NCBI lineage: Eukaryota > Metazoa > Chordata > Mammalia > Carnivora > Felidae > Puma > Puma concolor. The sequence continues at coordinate 51,594,409 of NC_141672.1, forward strand.
ATCATTTGTTTTTTTCCCATTCCAATTAACAATCAACCTGTGGGGAAATTTTGTCTTGCCTTTTATTTTTTTTAAAGTTTATTTATTTTGAGAGAGAAAGAGAGGGAGGAAGAGAGAGAGAGAGAGAGAGAGATGTCTTGTCTTTTAGACTTGATCCTTTAAGAGCAATATCCCCTATGGATGTCCCTGCTAGGCCTGCAGCACTGAGCCTTGGGTCAGCCCAAAGACACAGCAAAAAACATGTCTATATAATATCAAGGATTTCCTTATGTTGTAAAAGGATTGGTCCTTAATCACTTCTCTGGCCACAGTCCATATTAAATGATATAAATGATCAAGCTTGGTTGTATAATTCCCACTAAAGTATATCTCCTTAAGGAACTGGATGATGCCCACTTATCTATGTTCTTGATTTCATGAGTGTCTTTTGTCTGATCACTTGCTGATTGAAAGTACAATGCACATATACAACCAAGATGGGAACTTCATTCTTACCAGTCCTCAAACCCACACCAGACTTACTTGTCTTACCTAGTTTATCTCCCTCTATTTATGTTAAGAATAAAATGTAAATTGGTTTCTCATTATTTGTAAATTGGTTTTACTTAAAGTGAATGGATCCTTCCTATTCATTGGAGTTAATCCTGTTTTGCAGGCTCCAGGAGTACATGGTGGGTGGAAACCCTGGGTTCCAGTTCAGTTTATTATGTTACATTATCATAAATTTACAAAATCACAGACCTGTGGTCTGTATCCCAATTATTTCAGGATTAAGAATAATAGACCTTTAGGCCTGTGCTGTGCAATGTGGTAGTTACCAGCAAAATGTGGCTATAGAGCACATGAAATGTGCCTGGTCTGAATTGAGATGCACTTTACATGTAAAATGCACACTGAATTTTGAGGATATAGTATCAAAAAATTGTAAAATATCTTAAAATTTTTATATTGCTTACATGTTGAAAAAAATATTTGACTATCTTAGGTTAAATAAACATTAAAATTCTAATGTACTTTAATATACCTTTTTGAAGGCAATTAGAGAACTTAAGAATACATGTATGGGTTGTAATATATTTTGTCCAGGGGTGCCTGGGTGGCTCAGTTGGTTAAGTGTCCAACTCTTGATTTTGGTTCAGGTCATGATTGATCTCATGGTTCATGAGATAGAGCCCTCCTTGGGGCTCTGTGCTGACAGTGTGGAGCCTGCTTGGGATTCCCTTCTTTTTCCCTCTCTGTCTGCCTCCCCTGAACTTGGTTTCTTTTGGTCTCAAAATGAGTAAATAAACTTAAAAAAATATATATATATCTTGTTGGGACAGATCTGCTTTTGGCTCTTCATTTTACACAATGAAAAACAAGTTTTATATCTCTATAGACAAGGAAAATATGATCTCATATTTCTTATACTGGATCTCTGTAGTAATGTGCTTATTACATGAATGACTATGTAGATAAAAGGGAAATCTTTCTCTATAGTTGATAGTTTGGTATTCAAGCAGTGACATGTTAGTGAGGAGAAATGGTATGGTCACATTTCTTCCTTACCTTTACATTTGTGCAAAGAATATTTACAAATAATTGTCATTTACTGAGACTTTCTAAATTTCATTCCTGGCTGGATCACTTAAAAAAAAAAAACAAACAAACAACAACAAGTGGGCATTAATGGGCAATAGATTATCCTTCATAATGCATATGAATAATAGTAATAAACATGACTGTTATAGGAAATTAATGAAGACTATACTTTTGATTTTGGAGTTAATTTCAAAGTAATGAGTACTCTAAAAAGTTGAGTTAGGGGTGCCTGGGTGGTTCAGTCGGTTAAGCGTCTGACTTTGGCTCAGGTCATGATCTCATGATCCACGAGTTCGAGCTCTGCGTCGGGCCCTGTGCTGAGAGCTCAGAGCCTGCAGCCCATTTCAGATTCTGTGTCTCCCTCTCTCTCTGCCCCTCCCCTGTTCATGATCTGTCTCTCTCTGTCTCAAAAATAAATAAACGTTAAAAAAAAATTTTAAAAGTTGAGTTATAATTATAAGGGAAATAGATTTTAAGTTGTGATAAAATCTCCAAGGAAAATGGATAAAAGTACTAAATGAAAAAGAAAAAGGAAAATCACTTGAATTATGAGTTCTCTCAGTTTTTGATTTTTAAGAGACAGGTAACTTTTAAAACAAATTTTGGAAACCAGAAGTAGAGTCTAAGGACATTAACCAAAAAAAAAAAAAAAAAAAAAGCAAGAACAACAAACTGTCATCTGTGATCGATAGTGTTTCAGAAACAAAGGGCATCCTTTCAGGATAAGGCACATTCTTTTAAATTGAATTAGGTCAGCTTTATTAAAACTCAGTATGTTGTCTTTATCCTTCTTATTTCACTATTGACCAGTGAAAACTATAATGGATGGCATCATTTCCCAGAATGGAATTGAGAGCCACTGATTCAAATAGTTAAGACAATGACTGTCTTAATGTGAGTTTTTGAATCTCATTATTTTAATTCATGAGAACTCTTTTACGCCTTAAAACCTGCAAGCATGTTAAATATTTCAAAGTTATTTCAAATTTTATAATTATTTTTTGGCTTATTGAGGTATGAATGTTGATACATGTTCTCAAATCTGTATCTTTATTACTCCTTTACTGTCTTTTAAAATATTCATTAGAAGCACTAAAATGTACATTAAATTTCTCTACAGTGGCTTATATATACGGACAGTTTAAAGGTTAGAAGTGTATAGTAAACAGTTCTCGAAAATGTTTGAATTTTGCTGTAGTGGTATTTCTAATCTTAGTAGCCTCATGTTATTCAGAAACGTTTATTAAATTGTAGTGCTATATAACCATAATTAAAATTAAATTTGGTAAAGCAAAGAATTTTTCAAAGAAAAAAACCAAACTTCAATATTTCCTTGTAGAATAAGTTGAAATATTAAAGCTGTTCATCTGTATAATTCGTAAGTTGGGTCATACCTTTAACATTATTAAGATGATGACCAACAGTGAATCAAATACTTAATATATGATGACTTAAAAATATTTTCCAAAAGAAAAAAGAATTTAAAAACTTTCTTGGCCTTACATTTCTAGATGGTATTTTTATTACATAAATAACTGATTGCTGGAACAAACAACAGGGGAAAAATCTAAAATGATTTATCTTCCACCATTTTTTGATACATCTTAAAAAGTGATTTCTATTGTATTTCTTTAAAAATTGGATTTGATTTCATATAACAGGAATAAATACAGAAATTCCAGCAGCCTAAACATAAGGGTTAATTGATTCCATGAAAGATTCTTGGGTATTGTTAGTCTAAGGTTACTTGTGAAAGCTTATAGGTCATCAGGAACTCTAATACCCTGCTACCTTTTTTGTGTGTCATTTTTATTTGTGGCTTCTTTCTTCAGTGACAGCTCATGGTTTAAATAGCCACTGGAGCTCCTGTCCTTATACTAGCATTTCAGGAAGTAGGAAGGAGGAAAAGGGAAGGGAAGAGGAGAAAAGAAAAACAAACAAAACAAAGAAACAAAAACAACCAAGAATCTCCCTGTCAAGTACATTCCACCATAAGAGATCTTTCTGAAAGTCCTATGTAACATTTCCAATTATAAGCCATTGGACAGATAATAGTCAAAGATGACACCTAGCAGTGAAGAAGGCTGGGAAAATGTTTTTGTAGTGTTGGGTTCAGGGTCAACTTGAAAAAAAAATCAGGGTTCTGTTTCCAAAAAAAAAACCCCAAAACAAAACAAAACAAAACAAAAAAAAAGGGAGAAGAGGTGGCCACTGCAGTCTTTGCCGTGTATATTACGAAATATATGCCATATATATTTCTGGTTACTAAAGTAATGAAAGTAATTAAAGAATACTTCTATTAGGGCAAACCATTTGAAGGTGTCAATATTTGATTTTTAACTTAGAAATAGGACAATTTCATATGATTTTACTTCCTATTTGTGGCAGATTGGAGTTCCCAAAATTATCTGGCTAAAAAAACCTTAAAGTACTAGAGGAAATACTTTAAAAGCAAGCAGGAAAAGAAAAAAAAAGAAAAAAAAAGTGAAAATCTGCATTTTTGAGATAAAGTAGTCTTAAAACTGCTATATACCCTGAGGGTGTCGAAGGGGGTACTTAGAGATACAAAAGTTACATCTGACTAGGACTAGGTGGGGGGGAGGCCAGGAGACAGTGGACCAAGACTTGGTGCTGCATGGAGTAGAAAGCTGGTTGGGAGGCCACCTTCTCTAGAACAGTCCTCAGGGTCTATTTCCTACTACTCTCTCATCTCATCTTCCCTATTTCTCCTGCCACATGGTCTCCTTGCTGCTCTATACACAGGCAAGTGAGGTTCTTCCTTTCACTATGCATTGGCTGTTCCTGCTGCCTGGTATGTTCTTCCCCTGGATGTCTGTTTGGTGCATGCCCTGTTCTCCAAGTCTACTGCCAATGCCACCTTCTCAGTGAGAACCATCTTGACTATCCTACTTAAAATTGCAAATCTGACCCCACCCCACCTCATACACTCCCAGTTCTTATCATCCTTTGTTTTTTGGTTCCCATAGCTTTTAACACCTTCTTTACATCCTAGAATTTGCTTCGTTTATGTCTATCGTCCTCCCATCTCAAACCGAATGTAAGTTCTGCCAGGGAAGAAACTTCTGCCTGGTTCACTGCTAGGTCGCACATGTCCAGAACAATGTCTGATACTGTGTTAGGTTGCCAACACCTATTTGTTAAATGACGGACAATTTATTTTGTTCCTACAGAGCTCTGTCCTATTCAATCGGAAAGTTAGGTGAATCACAGGTAGGTGAAGCCCTGTCTCAGGAATGGACTGATCTCTTTACTGGCAGGAGGTACTTGCAGGACCACATCTGGTTCACTCAGAAAACAAGTAGTTTGATTGATTGTTTTTACCCACTAAAGTAACTTTATTTGACTCCACAAATCTAGTGATATTGTGCAGCCTTAGATTGGATTTAGGGTTCTTTTATTACGTATCCCATAATGAACAGCAGTGTTGTGTTTCTTTTTTCTACTGACTTTATGTGCCACACGAGAGAGCAATAAAGTGATTTTATTTTGAGTTTGAAATCAACGGACTTTTAAGAATAATAAAAATGCAGTTGATTCAATTTTTTCGAGGTATGACATTAAACACAAAACAAAACAAAAGTGAAGCTACTCCCAATAAGCACACGGGTGAGCAGCTTCTAGTTTTTACATGCTGATAATTTCTTAGTTGCTCTCTCTCTCTCATCAAACCAACAATTCAGAGATTCACTGGAGATAATGTAAAATAGCGTAGTCTTGGGATAGCGCTATTACTCACCAGGCGATAAAGATACGGTACCACACATTCCGTTTCTGAGACTGCTACTGCATTTCAGCACCAGAAACCTGTTCTTTTTAGTTAACAAGAATGCTATTGAAAGACTGTGTGACACCCTCTCCTAAACACTCCTTTAGAATAGTAAGTACTCTTTAGTAGAAGTTTTTGAAATAAGCTGTCAAGAAACCTTGGGCTGAATTCAGGGAGGAGAATAGGGAAGGGGAAGGATGTTGGACATCTATAAGAGCTTTCATTTGAACCAAGTGTTATTACACTTAAATATGGACCTGAGTGGGACACCTGGATGGCTCAGTAGGTTAAGCATCAGACTCTTGATTTTTGGCTCCTGGTTTATGAGTTCCAGTCCTGCTTTGGACTCTGTGCTGAAAGCACGGAGCCTGCTTGAGATTCTCTCTCTGTCTATCTCTCTCTCTACCTCTCTCTCTCTCTACCTCTCTCTCTCTCTCTCTTTATCCCCTCTCTCTCTGCGCCTCCCCCGCTCTCAAAATAAATAAACTTAAAAGAATTCCTCAGGTCATTTTTTTTTTTTTTTAACCAAAGACGGTCAAGAGATTACATTGTGCTTTACTAGTCTGTTATTTACCTTTTTAAATTAATGTCACAGTACAGTCTGTTAGAAAAGCAAGGAATCTCCTTAAAATGCTAGTTGCTTCGGGGCGCCTGGGTGGCGCAGTCTGTTAAGCGTCCGACTTCAGCCAGGTCACGATCTTGCAGTCTGTGAGTTCGAGCCCCGCGTGGGGCTCTGGGCTGATGGCTCAGAGCCTGGAGCCTGTTTCTGATTCTGTGTCTCCCTCTCTCTCTGCCCTTCCCCCGTTCATGCTCTGACTCTCTCTGTCCCAAAAATAAATAAACGTTGAAAAAAAAATTAAAAAAAAATGCTAGTTGCTTCATGTAATTTTTTTGGTAAGTATTTGTATATCTTTTGAAGAAACTACAACTGGAAACTTTTGGCCCTTTTATCAAACCTGCATATGTAAATAGACCTAATTTATTCAGTGTTTATCTATTTTTTCTGGCTTTGAAGATTGCCAAGATATATAAAAAAAAATTGAATTTTATAAGTTAACCAGAATGTTTCTTTTCCTTAGTAAATAAACCAGCAATTCTTTGCAAGACCTTAACTTTTCATGAACACAAATTGTGTGTTAAATATGTAATGAAGGAGACTTCATAGCATCAAAATCATGCATACTTATAAACAGGAGTATTTTACACACAGGCTTGGATTTGTTTTTATATAATGAAATTTCACAAACAAATTGGTGTTGAGATTATGATCTAAGCACATTTCTAAGCATTTGTTAAATCCTTGAGTGACACATTGGATAACAGTGAAAATTGACGGCAATTTCTACTACCTAATGATGGTTGATAGTTCAGAAAATAAGCTCGGAATTCACACTCATAATAGGGATGTGCCACTGTCAAGTCACTTAGACATAATTATGATTTTTGTAATCATAATGACTAAGTGTGTGTAATTAACAAAACAACTTGGAGAAGAAAATGCTGTGAAATGTATGTGAATGTTAAAAACAGAAAATGTGGTATCAGTTGATTCTTATTTGAAAGCCTTCTGCCTCTAGAAGAAACATCTTAAAAAAGTAAACCCAATACAAGCACACAATGCAAATGTAGTAGGTGCAGTTTGTTTCAGTTAAACGTATGTCCTCAAGGTATAATATTAAGATGGCTCACAAAGCTGGGATGAGGTACTGAAAAAGTGGGTTAGCTTCCAATTCTCTATATTAACATTGCTAATTTTGGCATCTTATTTTTTGTGTCCAGTCTTTATTTTTTTATTTTTGAAAGAGTGCGCGTGCAAGCACGAGAGCACGAACAAATGGGGGAGAGGCAGAGAGAGAGGGAGGCACAAAATCTGAAGCACGCTCAGGCTCTGAGCACAGAGCCCATTGTGGGGCTCACACTCTAGAACAAGATCATCACCTGTGCTGAAGTTGGATGCTTAACCAACTGAGACACCCAGGTGCCCCTTGTGTACAGTCTTTGAACCCACTTGAACCTGTGTGAGTGAAGAGGCAGAAAGAAGGATGAGTTGAGGATAACCCTCAAGTATGAGGCTCCATATTTGACCCAAGTTAATAAAATCTTGTGTTACTTGTTCCTCCAAGGGAAACAGGAAGAGCATGATGAAGGGTTTGGTTTGGTCATGTTCTTTATAGTTGTTATCTGATTATGATGGTTAGGAAACTGGAGTCTGCTCCTTTAACTTCCACTTGCTTTTTGTTTTATTTTTATGTATGTAAGGTTTTTGACGTCTAACTATAAATTAAGGTATCTGTATTTCCAGTATGTTTTTTAACTTAGGAAACAAAATTCTGAGAGTCAGAAGAAAGGCATGTGTTGCTTAGTCTAATTTCTTAGATAATCCTGTAGAAAATGACCAATACACAGTCAGTGAATCTTCGTTTTTATCCCCAGTTTAAATCTGGTTCCATCTGTTCTTATCCAAAAAGGCATGATATAATCCTCTTCCTAGAGTACTCATTTTCTAAGATATGTAGATATTTATGCTATATAAAATTCATTAACTGGCTAGACACATTTTCAAAGTTACTAGTAGAAATTTTCCACTTGATGAGTCAGGAGACTTCATTATATACTTACCTTTGCCCAGTAGAGTATTTAGAAGAACACACACTGCAGAAGATAATTTATCATATTTACCATCTCAGAATTCTTCTCCCTTCTTCTCTTAGAGGGATGTTCTTGTTCTTAGGTTTTGGTAATGTAAGGATAATAAATTGCCCATTATATCTGACAACAGTATTCCTCTTAAGGAGAAGGCTATCTCTGAGGACCTAGTTCTTTAAGAAGCTTCGGGCAGAACTCATGAGTGTCAGCAGGAGACCAGGCCAACGTGCCTGGAAGTGAGAGAATAATCAAATGCTGGTTCAAAGTGGCAGAGTCAAACAGTATGATACTAGCATAAAAAATGGACCTAGATCAATAAAAAGAATAAAGAGACCAGAAGTAACCACAAATACATGAACATGACATTTTTGGTCAGTTAATTTTTGTTAAGAACACCATTAACACCAATGGAAAAAGAATAGTTTCTTCAATATGTTGTTTTGGGAAAACTGGATAGCCACATGCAAACTAAAATTGTTTTGTGTGTAGTATATGATAGGGGTGCAATCAACTGAACATAGACTAATGAATTAGAAAGTATGACCTGAAACTATAAAACTTCTAGGAGTAAAATAAATGCTACTTGACATGGATTGTGGCAGTGATTTTTTTGGATAGAACCACAAAAACGCAAGCAATAAAAGCAAAAAAAAAAAAAAATAGTAACTGGGACTACATCAAACTAAAAAGTTCTGCATGGCAAAAGGAACCAACAAAATGAAAAGACAACTTACATAGTGGGAAAAGTATACGGAAATCCCACATGTGGTAAGGAGTTAATATCCAGAACACCTAAGAAATGCATATAACTCAATAACAAAACAAGAACAACAAAAAACCCGATTTAAAAAATGGGCCAAGGACTTGAATAGGCATTTTGTTTTCAAAAAAGACATAAATAGGTGATGAGTATTAAGGAGGGCACTTGTTTGTGATGAGCAGTTGGTGTTGTATGGAAGTCCTGAATCACTATGTTGTATACCTGAAACTGATATTACACTGTTTGTTAATTGGAATTTAAAGAAAAACTCAAAAGACCTACAAATGACCAACGGGTACATGAAAAGTGTTGAACATCACTAATCAAAGGAAAGCAAATCAAAACCACAATGAACTATTACTTCAGGCCTGTTAGTATGTCTACTCTCAAAAATACCAGAGATAAAAATGGTTGTGAGGATGTGGAGAAAAGGGATTCCTTGTACACTGTTTGTGGGAATGGAAATTGATGGGTGTTGCCGCTGTGGAAAACAGTATAAAGTTTCGTTAAGAAATTAAAAACACAATAATCTAGTAATCCCACTTCCGCATTCATATCCAAAGGAAATGAAAACAATATATCAAAGAAATAATCTGTAGTCCCATGTTTATTATATTCTCAATAGCAATGATATAGAAACAACCTAAATGTTCGCAAAGAAGAGGTGGTGTATGCATATATGTGTGTGTGTGTGTGTGCGTGTGTAGATATATTAGAATATTATTCAGCCATGAGTAAAAGGCTATCTTATCATTTGAGATGACATGGGTAGACCTTCAGGGCATTAGGCTAAGTGAAATAAATCATGCATGAAAAGGTGAATACTACCTTTTACAAGGTATGACTTATATGTGGAATCTTTAAAAAAAATTGAACTCTTAGTAGAATTGTGATTTCCAGGGGCTAGGTAATGAGAAAAATGGGGAGAGGTTGGTAAAAGGATAAAAACTTTCAGTTACAAGATGGATAAATTCTGAGGATGGAATGTGTAGCATGGTGACTGTAGTTGATGACACTATATGGTATAATTGAAATTTGCTGAGATGTCTCAAGCATTCTCACCACCACCCTCCTCCTGTAAAAGTAAATACGTGAGACGATGGATGCGTAAATTAGCTAGTTGGGGTAATCACGTCACAATGTACATAAATCAACTCATTGCATTGTAGACTTAAAATATAATTTTATTAATTATACCTCAGTAAAGAAAGGGAGACCTGTAAAAAAAAAAAAAAGGCAGAGTCAATGTGTTAGAGTGTTAGATGCCTAGATCTTTGGCCTACGGTCTTCATTTTCAGTGTTAAGGACAGTTGGTGGCCAAAGAAAGCATCTTTCTCTTTTAGGCAGTTCTTGATTCACAAAGCAAACTCAGAATATAGCCTGTGTTAAGGCCCGAATGATTTTATCTAAATCCAGCTCCATAAAATTTCAAATCCTTGTAAGTTTCTCCCAGGTTGTGACAAGACCATGCTGGTTTCTGTTGCTGACATAGTAGTGAGTTTTGTCTTTTTTTTTTTTTTTTTTTGGAAATTACATGGCATTTGGAGAAAAACAGGGAAAGGCTTATGTGAAGACTGGGAATTACAATATTTATCATCACAAAATTGCATGAGTCTATTTAAATTTGTGTGGATGGAGATACAGAGGAAAGGGGGGAAAAAACCACTCAAAGTATAGATACCCCAATGTAAACAATAGGTTTTTTTACTCTGGGTGTGGCCTTATGGCTTAGTAATAATGTATTTTTTTTCCTTACTTATTTTAATTAAATTTTATTTCTTTGAAACTGAGATGTTAGCATGGGTATTCCTTCTGCTAAAATCTGGGTAAGATTGCTTACAGCATCCCATTCCATGCCATGTGGTTTTCCAAAGATCTCTTGGGGGTTTATAGGACTCCAAGTTCTAATTTCCTCAGAATTCATTGAATTCGGGGACTGAGTCCTTTGTCTGCTGCTTTTATGTTACTATGTGGAGTCGAAAATAGAAATCTTGAGTCCTTACCTGATTTCCATAAAAAAACTATTCTCATAAGGCAGATGTACATAACAGATTATACCAGAAACTTTGGGGAGGGATACAGACAGATTCATCATACAGCAATGCAATTTCAAATTATATCAAAATTATGTATTATATATAATATATACACACACACATATTATATATAATATATAATTATACATATATATTCTATATAATATATATATATGTGTGTGTGTGTGTATATATATATATATATTTTTTTTTTTTCCATGATCCTCTGAAACCTGAGATTATTCATCTGTGACCTTGCCTCTTACAGATTCTGGCCACATGCCATCTTGATTGCTTCTCCCTTCACACTTTCCATCTCTGCTCTCCAAGTCCTTCTGTCCCTGGAGAGCACTGGTAACTCCAAACTCTTCTTATTCCTTCCTCTCTGTAAAGTAATGTGCCTTTCTTCAGCTCTTAATCATAAACTTCATTAAGATGTTCAGGACAAAAGATTCCCTTTGGGAAGAACTACCAGAAATTCTGGTCTCAAATAGCACTTTTGCTCCTTATGTTTCCTTAAGAAGAAGATGAGGATGGTTTTACTCTCTTTCATCTGTTTTCATCCTTCCTCAAAAGATGGATAATAGTATAGAAATTGAGAAAGCAGCCTTTTAATTTTATCCCCAGTTTCTTTTTTCTAAGTTTATTTATTTTGACAGAGGGAGAGAGGGAGAGAGAGAATGAGTGGGGGAGGGGAAGAGAGGGGAACAGAGAATCGGAAGTGGGCTGTGGGCTGATAGCAGAGAGCCTGATGTGGGGCTCGAATTCATGAACCATGAGATCATCTAGGTGCCCCTATCCCCACTTTTATTTTCAGTTTGAATTAAATAATCTGAAGACAATAGCTTTTTAGAAATGTAGGGCATATGGGAACCACCTATATGAGGACATACTGGTCAGAAAGTGGTGATGACCACATTTAGACGGATGACAATATTTTTGGATAAAAATGTAAAAGTTCATGGATGAAAGGAAAATTGGTGTTTGACCTTTTGTTCGTCTAGTTGAAATTTTAGGACATTTTTACAAGATTGAACTCTTTTTAGAATTAAAGAAGTAAATCCAGGGTTTCACCCAGGTGTGGACACATACTTCATAAGTAACATTACAAGTGTAAACCTATTTCAACCTGTTCTTCCTATTTAATCATCTCTGGATGTATGACCTAGAACAGGCTCAAAATTGGATTAAGTGGATAAGAACACAAGGATTCCTTGTCAGATTTTATTTTAAATTTTGGTTATAGGTGAGACTTCTAAAAGTTGATTTTGACTTGAGGTGGTGCCCATAGCTTTTGTTTCCGAGAGTGATTCTAATGTAATTTGCTGTTCACGGGGTGATCTTATGTGGTGGAGGAATTTGTGTGACCAATAACTCTGTGCTTTTGCTCACTACTGGTAGGCACTGGATTTGAGGAGACTCTGGGCTCCTGACCTAGGCATTCAGGATTTGATACTCTTTATGGATGGTCATGGTTTTATTCTTCAGCCTGCATTTCTCCATTCATGACTCAGAAATAACTGATAAAATTCTGCTACCCATTATTATCTTCCCTAGTATATTATTTCCCATACCTTGGTGGTAGAGTGATACTAAAAGTTCCTTTTCTCAGGTGCCTAATTACTTTGTAATTAGGATTCTGTGTAATTTGTAATTAGGATTTGTAATTTGTAATTAGTATTGTAATTAATTTGTAATTAGGATTCTGTGTCTCCCTCTCTCTGTCCCTCCTCTGCTCACACTCTTTCTCTCTCAAAATAAGGAAATAAACAAACAATGAAAAAAAAAACCCATTTTCTGAGTCTCACGCTAGACCTATTGAGTTATGTAAGAGATACTCAATTTTGATATCCATCTGGACATGAAGGAGAGTTGCCAAGGACCAAAATGTGGAAGAAAGTCTGGATTTAAAAAAACAACAACTCAGATATGGCCATTTCTTCACCAATTCCCTTCTCACTCTTGCACCTTTCTCTCCCCACGATGATATGTGTTGGGGAAAGGGAGACAGAGGACAAGTTGAAGACAGGAGAGTTCTCATTTGGTTGGTACAATTGTCACCTGATTTTGAAACCTTGATGAGGCAAATATTCACATTCTGGCTCTTTTTTTTGAAGAGCATTAAGGCAGGGATCTGCATTTTCCTCAATTCTTCATCTGAATCTTTAACAAAAGTACTAGAGAAAGGAGAAGCTCAGATTTCTGCAGCTCAGAAAGTAACCAGCTTAGTATGAAAGGTTGACCTCTCCTGATAATGTACTCAAACTTTCTGAAGCCCTCCTCACTCTCACATGGCTTGAGTTTGGAGGGTATGTAGGAAGGGGGGAATCCCTGCATTCCTCTTTAGAATATGGGAGCATTACATCCTGTATTTTCAGGTTTGGACTTCAACAATAGCTATGGAACTGCAGCAAAGTTTTACTTAACATTGTGTTTTTGAAGTTGCTCTATTCTTCCTGGATTCAGAGTTACTTGTATATATAGACATAGTTCCCAACTTTTAAAATAAGTTTTTTAGGAACTATTGAGATTGTCATTGTTTTTTGATGTGAATAATTACAGACTGTAGGTCAAAATTTCTAATATTTCTAATTTAAGCCATATTTATGATTTCTGCTAATTCATAATATTAACCAAGTATTGATTTTCCTGTATTGTGTTGCTTTGTAACATATTGTAATTAATTTGTAAGCATTTGAGCTAGTCGACTACATCTGTATTCATTGAGGAAGAGCTAGCATTCTTTTTTTCTTGGGTTATGTTTTAATGTTTAATATCACAGTTTATTCTAGTTTCGTAACTAACACATATAACACTTGTTATACATCCTATGCTCTGAAAAAGTTCATAATATACTAAAATTTCCTGTTCCAATTTTAGTTTGAGATTATGATGTATCACAACAGGATTTTGAGGCCTAAGGGGACAAGAAAGTCCATCTGGTTGAGGCTGGGTCAGGATAGGCTGTTGATAAGGTGAACTTGATACCTGTCGTACCCAGGATATTACACGCCTTTTGTCCTTCCTCTATATAGCTTGATTTCAGCAGCTGCAAGTCACTTGGAAAGGATATATAGAAGCAGGTGCTCCTTTTGGATGAAAATAAAGTGTGCCTTTTCCATCCCAGGAAGAAGGATGAAAGAGCTCAAACTTTCCTTTGACACATGGTGCTGAAAAAGTTTGAAAGATCATTTTATCCTTGCTATGTCGCTATGGTAACCTGGTCTTCTATAGCTAATTGTGTGCTTGCTTTTTTTCTTTGTTCCCAAGGAGAAGTTGTACCCATGTTCAACATTTTTAACAACAAAAGTAAGGCACCAGGAAATATGGACTGACCATTTCGTATTTATGGAAATTTGCATTTAAAAATAATTGCTAACTATATGGAAGAGAGGGACTGTGAGTTTGAAGGCCCTCAAAATAGAACGTTTTCTTTTCATCTGTATTGATGTCTTTGCTCTCCAGCAACTGGCTTTTGGTTTAAAAGATGAGGGCAATGTTAGGAGTTTTGTTCTTTTCTGGAGGCATCCAGCCAAGAAAGGAAGCCATGGGAGTGTGTGCTTTGAGCAAATTGCAGCTTAAGCAGTGAGAAATCCACCCTACTCCATGGCGATTGAGTATTCCTCTGGCAAGATGTGGAAGTAAATTAAGATATGCTTGTATATTAAAATTATGAGCAATTCATGCCTTCCTTCCAATGATTCTACCATAAGTAAGCTTTCTTTTGGGTATGATATAATTAAAAAAATACCTTTGCAGCATAAAACTGTTGAATATAAACATTTTCTCATGAGAATGAAACCTTTGTCTAGCTTTGTTGAAAAATAGGAAAAAACCCTAAGAAAAATGCTATCCACAAGTAGGTCTGCACATGGCTACAGAAGGCCATGAAATAATTCCATGAATTGTGGTTTGTCAATGTGGAATTATAGTTGACAAAGACACACAGTATCAGTCACTCAGCTCTTGGGATATAGCATGGCAAACATTAGTTATACCTCCAATTCTGATAAGAATGACTTACATCAATTCTCTTTGAATATAGATGGCCTTATTTATTTTAAAATTAGAGTGATGAACTAGCCTTTGGTAATTGATACAATTCAGGAAGCTAGTCATAGAGACCATCGCCATCATTATAGGTAGACTAACTGGAGATTGATGACTGTTCACAAGTTGGTTGTAGTTACATGGTTTCATGTTATAAGCTGGGTAAGGCAAACTACATCAAGCTATATATAATCTTCAGGTTAGGAGAACAATGGAAAAGGAGAATCATGTATTTAAGGTGAAGTGATGAGGTAGTTTCTTTATTTTTTTTTTTAATGTTTGAGAGAGAGAGAAAATAGTAACATAGTAATATTATCATGGCTTTGTGAGGTAGGTCAAATTGAGCTCACTTTAAAATGAGTGAACTTGAGGCTAAGAAAACTTAAGTAATTTAACCAAGTTCAGAAAGATGGGAAATAGTAAAAAGAGGGGCTCAAATGTCAGTCTGTTAGTCTCTAAAGTGTGTCAGTGTCTTTAATGAATGATGAAATGTATTTGATTCTGGAGAGAATGTTTCTGAAAAAAAGTCCTGTTGTTCATTTTATTGTTTTAAGTCTTGAGCTTTAAGAAGAATACAACTAAAGAAAGTTGAGGCCTCAAGGTGAATTAGTTCAAGGTGTCTGTCTGTGGGCTTCTTCACTGCTCTCTGTTCCCTCCATAAAATGAGAAAGGAACAGTGATGAGTTATCCTAGTTCAGTTTATGGATGCTGCTCGATTTCTTGAAGGGGGGCTTTCAAAACAGTTAGAAGTGTGGCATATGTGGGCATAGTTGACACATTTCCCCCAGTCTTCTAAGCCTTTAATTAATAAGTGGCCCAAGAGTGCTTTCACAGCTAATCAAGGATGACTTATTTCACCTACATTTATTTGTCATTATTTTGTAAATATACCTTTCCTAGGGTCTACTCCAGAAGAGTGGCTGTGATCTGGGGGCAGACATAGGTTCTTTGGTCAAAATACCACTTTGGGGGCGCCTGGGTGGCGCAGTCGGTTAAGCGTCCAACTTCAGCCAGGTCACGATCTCGCGGTCCGGGAGTTCGAGCCCCGCGTCGGGCTCTGGGCTGATGGCTCAGAGCCTGGAGCCTGTTTCCGATTCTGTGTCTCCCTCTCTCTCTGCCCCTCCCCCGTTCATGCTCTGTCTCTCTCTGTCCCAAAAATAAATAAAAACGTTGAAAAAAAAAAATTAAAATACCACTTTGAAGCACCCCAGGCCTATCCTATTTAAGATGGAACAGCAGTGAAAAATTCAGTAAAAAAGTCAATGTGATGGTAGAGTTGTGGTTGAAATCCCTGAAATAGAATACAAAAGGAATGCAGATGTGAAGGAAATTAGAAACAATATGTAAGGAGGTGAAAATTCTGTCTACACAAATTAGACAATAAAAATCGAAAGGTTAAAATAGATTGTGTATGGATATAACTACTTAATTCAGGGGATGTAGGGAATGAAATGTATCTCCTCTAATAAACAGAATTCTGAGGCCCCTGTTAACATAGCAACTATAACAATTAAGTAGAATCACGTTGGAAGCTGCTATCCCTTAGGAAATTTGTCCAGTCTTAAATCTTTAACCACTGAGAAATTAACTGTTTGATTGAAATTTTGATCCAGAAATCTTAGCCTGTATCATGGTAGTTTGCACCTTACCTGCTCATGCCCCCCCCCCCACCCCCCCACCTCAAAACCCCCTACAATTGGACTAAACAATCTTAGGGGAAAAATTAAGAATGAAAACCAATCCAAAACAAAGAAAACCATGATGTGAGTATTTTGTGCTTTATTAAGCTTGATCTTTGTCATTAAAAATACTGATAACATTTAAGGAAATGCAATATCTAAGTGCATACTTAGTATTTAATTTATAAGGATTAAGTACTTAAAGCATTTATCAGGTCCATGAGGTGATTACAAATAAAACTTGTCAAAGGTGTAAATGCATTTCAAAATCTTGAAATGAATTTAACTAAGTTATATTAAGGACAGATTACTTAGAAAGGTTTAATTTGTTCAATGTCAGTTAATGAAACACCAGTTGAAAACAAGGAGCCAGACTGGTTGAATTTGAATCTCGATGCTGTCACTTTTTGGCTCATGATACTGTACAACTTAATCACCTTGTGACTCAGTTTCCTCATTTGTAAAAAGCAGAAAATAATCGAACCTACTTCATAAGATTTTTACGAAAATTAAGTCATCACATGACTGACGCTCAGAGCAGAGCCTGGTACACAGTAAGCCTTAAGTACTTACTCTTCTTAACCACAAAAATGTTTGTGCTCACTCCTTCCATACCCATAACTTTTCACTTCTTTCCAGAAAGTCCTGTGTGTATTTCCACACTCAACTCCCATCAGAGGAAGCTCTTTCTCCTAAGCTGTGAGCACTCTATTACTTCATCACACTCATGGCCTTTAAATGTATTTATCAGTCATTTTGTGGAAACAACACAGTCCGAAATCCAAAAGTGATATCAGTTTTGTTTCTTAACTTTTTAATGTGTGTGTGTGTGTGTGTGAGAGAGAGAGAGAGAGAATGAGCATGAACAGGGGAGGGGCAGAGAGAGAGAGAGAGAGGGAGAAACAGAACCCGAAGCAGGCTCCAGGCTTTGAGCTGTCAGTACAGAGCCTGATGTGGGCTCGAACCCACAGATTGTGAGATCATGACCTGAGCTGAAGTCAGATGCTTAACTGCCTGAGCCACCCAGGTGCCCCAAAAGTAATAGCAATTTGTGAGTTGTGCTTGCTTTTCTTGAGCTCCACGCTAGGGAACATATAACCGTGGAATTACTTACTAATTCATCATTTTCTTCTCAGTCTACTTCTCTCACATTCCTTAGTCTGCTTGCACACTTTTCTCCTATACTCTTTCCCCAGCTTGAGACTGATTTTGGTCCTTTTTCCTAGGCTCATTTTTTGTCCCATAAAAGCCCAAAGGCTTGTTTAGGCAAGAGAGACCTTCTCAACAGACTGGCAGGAATAGAATCTGAATGGCAAGATAAAAGTGTTTACTGAGTGTTGGTCGAATACTTGAGTGGGTTTTATTGTTTCCCTTCTTAGGAATGTTGGCTGTTTTTGATTTAAAAAAATACTGAGTATTTTCATTACAGTAGGATTTACCAAATTAATATACTTGGGCTGATTAATTTATTCAAGAGAAATAACATTTTTCAAGTAATATGTAATCCCAAGTGAAGTATAGCATCTTCAGGGTTCAACTTGGGAAATTCTTTTTGTAGTTGAAAAGTGCTAACACTTCTTCAGGTGTATTAGGTAGCTGGATTGTTACATAAATTTAACTTAATTTTTATGTTTGCAGTGACGGGTAGGCATTATTATACCTGTTTTATAGCTTGGGAACGGAGCCTTGGGGAAGTTTAGTAATTAGCCAAAAGTCATGAGACTTTAAGTAATAGAGCAGGAGTCTGAATCTAAGTTCAAGCATCTAAAGCTTCGAGATCCCAACAACCCTGGGGATGTAGGCATGTTCCATGGAAACTTTGCCTTGCCTTGGTAAGCTCTTAGTTTGAAAATATTCTTTGTATACTGGTCTATTATCATGTGTAAATTACTAGGTTAATCTGAGGAAAGCTGGGATCCTAAAGAACTGTTCACTTTTAATTTTTTCAAATTTATTTTTCAGCACTGACTCTATCATGTTTGTCTTTTAAGTAACCTATATAAGGTGTTGATGAATTTCTATATGGTGAAACACCTGGGTGTCTCACTCAGTTGAGTGTCTGACTCTTGATTTTGGCTCAGGTCATGATCCCAGGGTTGTGGGATCAAGCCCTGCATTGGGCTCTGCACTGAGTATGGAGCCTGCTTCAGATTCTGTCTGTCTCCCTCTGCCCATCTCCATGCTTACTCTATCAAGAAAAAAAAACTTAAAAAAAAGAATTTCCAGGTGGTAATACTCCCTGTTCACAAAAAGTTATTCAAGTTTAGCCCACTTCCAAATCGATTTTTGGGTGTAGACATAGCAGAAAACTCATGTTGAGTGAAAACACCAGTTAATAATGGAAACATCCTTGGTTATAAGTATAGGTCTGGAGATGTTAGTATGCAAATTTAATGGAAATTTTATTCTTTATGCTTACAAGAATACATTTAAGAAGGTATTCCAGATGTGCCCTCTTAGCAAAGAAGAAAATCCAGAGAAATGAGGAAAGAGCATTCTCTTTTTGTTTGTATTGCTAAATAGGATCAATTCACAATTAATTCGAATAGGCTAGGCAAACTTCTCCTTTAGTAACTGAACTTTAAAATGCTCTTCTGAAACAAGTTTTAACTGTAACAGAAAAATAACCATGTAATTGGCTCTAGAGCTGAAATAAGTTAATTTGATCCAGAGACTGAGCACAATATAGACAACAGTTGGAAATGTATTGCAGCAGATTAAATATTGAGAGCTGTTTTTCTTGTGTTGGGGAAGAGGGCAGGAGAAGGAATAACTCAGAAGTGAGTGAGACGAGTCTTAATTGGAAGTCGTAGTGTGTAGTTCCTGTGACAGCCTCGTCGGACCCGAGTGGTATACAAAGGGGTACAGTGTACCAAAACCTCATTCTGAAGAATGGAAGGAGGAAGAGAGGTACATTACACAACCTCAGTAAGGTTTATCACAGAAAATGATCCTTAGAAAGATAAGCTGTATGCAGACATTATTGAGAAATTAGAAAAATTAAGCTTATATAAATAAGCTCATTAAATAGGACTACAGATGATGAAATTGGAGAACTGGAATTTTAAAAATAATTTTACTGGCTTCTGGAAAACATGTATTTGAAACCTGAGATTTTATAGCTTTTTCTATTTTCCTTTCCAAGCTCTTACCAGTTACATGTAAGCTGTGCCAGTGAAACTGATTGGACAGTGTTATTGGCTAAAATGACAGGAGAAAAATGCATTACAATATTAAATTTCGCTGTATTGAGCTCTGTCTCTTTAGTGATCTTGAAAAAAAGACGAAATATTAAAGGTACTACCCAAAACTGGAAATTACAAGTATTTTTAGAAATAGAATCTGATTGCCCTATTGCAGAAAAGAATTTTAATATTTTAAATGGGATAAATTGAGAGGTTACCAGATACTTCTGTATATTCTATTTTCTTTGGTGAATTCTTAAAGTTTAAAGGCAGTGTATCTTAGGAAACTTTGATACAGAGAACCCAGAAAAATAGTTTGTGAATTTAAATGGCTGTGTCAGGCAATGTGGTGTTCTGTTTTTAATAGACTTTATTTCTCACAAATCTAAATGTATCGATATTGGTGAAATGCCCAGTCCTTTCAAAGAGTGAGTATGGCCTCTATGTATGGCTTATGTGATGGATAAAAGGGTATATTGAAGAGGAATTTAGGAAAAAGAATCTGTGTTAATGGGAATCTATTAGATTTGAAGGCAAGGAAGGTGTAAAAAATGACTCTAAATGTTAATTTACATAGTTGGATAATTGTTGAAAACATTTGCAACTATAAAGCTAACTGCAGTGATAAAGCAGATATGAATTAGATAGAAATAACACAAATTGGGTTTTGAACGTGCTACATTTTCAGTACCTGTCAGTTATTGGAATAGGGGCTGTTAAATATTCCCTAATCCTACATGGACTGTGATGGTTGTTGAGATTAAATACAAATATTACCTTTAAGAAGCTTATATGGTATTCAAAAAAGGTTGGTAGTATTTTTGCCAATATTGACAATATAATTTACAGTAGAGCTTGTAAGTCAAGCTATATGCCTCTAGACCTAATAGAGTATGATATTGAAAAAAAAAAACCTCACATATTTTTAATGTTTCCTCTTTACCTGTATTCATCGATTGCCTTGATACTTCACTCAGTGAGTAAACAGTTGAAGGGTTATTTTTTTTACCATTAACATTTTTTAGTAGAATTTTAAGTAAAAAAATGATATAATTGGTGTACAATGTTAGCTTCAGATATACAACAGTGATTCAACAATTTTATATGTTACTCAATGCATAGTGTCTTAAGTGTAGTCACCATCTGTCACCATACATTATTAGAATGTTATTGACTATATTCCCTATGCTGTACTTTTCATCTCCCTGACTTATTTTTTTTATAACTGGAAGTTTGTACCTCCTAATCCCCTACCCTCTCATCTCTGGCAACTACCATTTTGTTCTCTGTATTTATCAGTCTGTTTCTGTCCTTTTTGTTTTCTTTTTTTTTTTAACTTATTCATTTGTTTTTTGTAGATTTCACATATAAGTGCACTTAAATGGTATTTGTCTTTCTCAGTCTGACTTATTTTACTTAGCATTATGCCCTCTAGGTCCATCCATGTTGTTTCAAATGGCAAGATCTCATTCTTTTTTATGGGTAATAGCCTATGTATGTGTGTGTGTGTGTGTGTGTATTGCATCTTTATGCATTTTTCTGTTGACATTTAGTTGCTTCCTTATCTTGGCTATTGTAAATAGTGTTGTAATAAGTGTAGGGGCACATATTTTGTTGAATTAGTATTTTTCATTTTCCTTGGGTAAATACCCAGTAGTGGAATTACTGGATTGTATGGTATTTATATTCTCAAATTTTTAAGGAAATTCCATATGGTTTGCCATAGTGACTGCATCAGTTTACATTCTCACCAACAAAGCTTATGAGGGTTCCTTTTCTCCACATCTTCCCAACACTTGTTATTTCCTTTTGATACTAGCTATTCTGACAGGGGTAAGGTGATACCTTATTGTGGTTTTGATTTACATTTCCCTGATGTTTATTGATGTTGAACATCTTTTTATGTGTCTGTTTGCCATCTATATATAGTCTTGGGAAAAATGTCTGTTGATGTCCTCTGCTCATTTTTTTTTAATTTTTTTATTTTTTCAATACATGAAGTGTATTGTCAAATTGGTTTCCATACAACACCCAGTGCTCATCCCAAAAGGTGCCCTCCTCAATACCCATCACCCACCCTCCCCTCCTTCCCACCCCCCATCAACCCTCAGTTTGTTGTCAGTGTTTAAGAGTCTCTTATGCTTTGGCTCTCTCCCACTCTAACCTCTTTTCTTTTTCCTTCCCCTCCCCCATGGGTTTCTGTTAAGTTTCTCAGGATCCACATAAGAGTGAAAGCCTATGGTATCTGTCTTTCTCTGTATGGCTTATTTCACTTAGCATCACACTCTCCAGTTCCATCCATGTTGCTACAAAGGGCCATATTTCGTTCTTTCTCATTGCCTTGTAGTACTCCATTGTGTATATAAACCATAATTTCTTTATCCATTCATCAGTTGATGGACATTTAGGCTCTTTCCATAATTTGGCTATTGTTGAGAGTGCTGCTATAAACATTGGGGTACAAGTGCCCCTATGCATCAGTACTCCTGTATCCCTTGGGTAAATTCGTAGCAGTGCTATTTCTGGGTTATAGGGTAGGCTCTGCTCATTTTAAAATTGGATTGTTTTTGATGAGTTGTAGAAGTTCTTGATATGATTTGGCTATTTACCCCTTTTCATATACATCATTTGTAAATGTCTTCTCCCGTTCAGTAGGTTGACTTTTCATTTTGTTAGTTTCCTTTGTTGTTTGAAAGCTTTTTGTTCTGGTGTAGTTCCAATAGTTTATTTTTGCTTTTGTTTCCCTTGTCTGAGGAGACCTACCTAGAAAAATGTTGCCTATGGCTGAGGTCAAAGTGATCACTGGCTATGTTTTCTTCTACAAGTTTTGTGATTTCAGATCTCATGTTTAGGTCTTTAATCCATTTTGGGTTTAATCGTGTGTATGGTATAAGAAAGTGGTCCAGTTTCATTCTTTTACATGTAGCTAATTGTCCCAGCACCACTGATTGAAGAGACTGTCTTCCCCCCATTGTATATTCTTTCCTTCTTTTTCATAGATAAATTGACCATATAAACATCAGTTTATTTCTGGGCTCTCTATTCTGTTCTATTGATCTCTGTGTCTACTTTTGTGACAGTACCATATTACTTTATTATAGCTTTGTAGTATATCTTGAAGTCTGGAATTGTGATACCTTCAGCTTAGTTCTTTTTCAAGATTGCTTTGGCTATTGGGGGTCTTCTGTGGGTCCATACGAATTTTATTTGTTCTACTGAGAAAAATACTATTGGTATTTTGACAGGAATTGTATTAGGCAATACAGATATTTTAATAATACTCATTCTTCCAATCCATAAGCATGGAATGTCTTTCCATTTGTGCTTAATTTCTTTCATTAATGTTTCATAGTTTTTACAGTACAGGTCTTTGATCAATTTAATTAAATTTATTCCTACATATTTTATTCTTTTTGGTGCAATTGTAAATGGATCATTTTCCTAATTTCTCTTTCTACTGCTTAGTTATTAATGTATATAAACGCAACCAATTTGTGTATTAATATTGTATCCTGAAACTTTACCAAATTCACTTACTACATTTAATCATTTTTTTTTGTTGTTGTTTTTGGTGAAATCTTTAGGGTTTTCTATGTACACTATCATGCCATCTGTAAATAGTGACAGTTTAATTTCTTTCTTACTAATTTGGATGTCTTTTATTTCTGGTTTGCTTTCTGTAGCTAGGGCTTACAGTAAGAATTATATTGAATACAAGTGACAAGAGTGAACATTCTTGTCTTGTTCCTGATCTTAGAGGAAAAGCTCTCACTTTTCACCATTGAGTATGATGTTAGCTGTGAGGTTTGTTTAGCTGTGGGTTTTTCACGTATGATCTTTATTGTGTTGCAGTATGCTTCATCTAAATCCAGATTTCTAGATATATAGATTAAGATTTTCAGTGTCAAAATTCATTAATGAATTTTCTAGAAAATTTCTAAATTTTGTTAGAATTAGGTTATTGTGAGGATGCAACTTTCCTAATATATTTTGGAAATTTTGGGGGGGATTAAAAATCATTGGTTGGAAGAGATGAACCACTTGGAATGTGATGAAAGTAATGTTCAGTAAAAAACAATCCTACATTTATATCCAGTTGTGTGGATGAGTGTATAATGTATTGATACATTATGTATGTATGTATGTATATGTCTGTGTGTTTACATTTTCAAAATGTGTTTAGAAGCAAGTTTTTTAATGAAATCTTCTCTATGACAACTGGGTGAGGAAAGTAGAATAGCCCGAATTTTGTTACGTTCACTTCTCAGTGTAGGACACTGTGGCTCAGAGTCTGCTCCTGTAACTTTAATGGTGGAGTAAAGATGGGTGTGGCATCTCAGCACACTCAGTTCAAGTTGGCTTCCACTCTTCTGAATGGATGAACTATAGGGTGGGGCAATTATTCTAGGGAGAAATAATTGATTTTTGATAAGCTTAATAAAACAGTAATACATTAGGTCGCTTAGATCTTCTACTTGGAGTTTATAAACTCAAAAACTTAGGAGTAAAGTCACTCTGATGGTTAAGGAACAATAAATGGGGTGGGATGGGGCATCCAACAGTTACTCTTGTTCCCTGGAGCTTGGAAGCAAGCATATATGCTACTGTTGTTGGCTCCGTAAAGTACAATACAGTGTCATAAAAATGATTAGCAAGGAGTGATACCAGCTAGATGGCAGGGTGGGGAGCCCTAGACCCTCCTCCCCTACAAACACATCAATTCAACCACAATTAATGGACAGATTTCCTTTATGAGAAATCCAAACTAACTGAATGGCTCCTAGACACTGAAAAATGCAAGATCAGATCTCCTGAAGCCTCTTGGGGGTTTTAGGACACTCTGTCACCAAAATCCCTATCCCTGGCACAGTGCCATATAATCACGAAGAGTCCCCCAGCTATCAGCTTCTTTAAGGGGAGGGAAAGAGTTGGTTCACACAACCAGTCTCCTGACTTCTCTGACTTCTGGGGACTAGCTGCTGCTTTGCCAGTCTTGGAAATCTGAAGGGTTTGGCATTCTCTAGCTGCCTGTGGGGAGAATAAAGATGTCAGCTTGGGCTGATAGATGACATAGTACCTCCCTTCAGCTCAGTACAGAATGAGTAGTCAAAAATCATGGCTGCCTTCTTCTCCCTGAGGAGGGAAATAGTTTGTTTAGGCACCTAATATCACCAGCTCTTCAGGGAGTTGCCAAAGGATAGCCTTCTGACTTGCCTGTCCCACAGTGCTGATGGGACCTGGCAAACTCTAGCTGTCTGGAGACAATAAGAACAGAGATGGAGATTTGGGCTGGCAGTTGCCATTGCCCCCTTCCCCTGGTTCAGCAAGAGCAAGTGGATGAAACATTCTACTTCCTGGTTTCTCTTTGAGGGAAAAAATTGGGTGGAATGTCCAGAGATGGAACTTTTTTGGGGACTGCTCAGTGCATCTGATAAAGGACGTATGATACCATAATGATGGTTACATGTCATTATTCCTTTATCCAAACCCACAGAATGTACAACACTAAGAGTGAACTGTAATGCAAACTATGGACTTTGAGTGATTATGATGTGTCAGTGTAGGTTCATCAGTTGTAACAAATGTATCTCTCTGGAGGGGGGGCTGTGGATAATGAGGGAGGCCTTGCATGGTGGGGTCAGGGCTATATGAAAAATGTCTGTAACCTCTTTTCAATTTTGCTTTAAACCTGAAAGTCCCCTAGAAATAAAGTCTTAATAAAAAATTAAACCAGAGGGGCGCCTGGGTGGCGCAGTCGGTTAAGCGTCCGACTTCAGCCAGGTCACGATCTCGCGGTCCGTGAGTTCGAGCCCCGCGTCGGGCTCTGGGCCGATGGCTCGGAGCCTGGAACCTGTTTCCGATGCTGTGTCTCCCTCTCTCTCTGCCCCTCCCCCGTTCATGCTCTGTTTCTCTCTGTCCCAAAAATAAATAAAAAACGTTGAAAAAAAAAATTAAAAAAAAAAAAAAATTAAACCAGAAATGTAGGGAATGTCCAGGGTGACTAGAAATACTGTTTTAAGTAATATACTGTATTTTTATATGGATATTATGTTTATTCAAATTTTAGCGGCACCTGGGTGGCTCAGTTGGATGAGCATCGGACTCTTGATTTCAGCTCAGGTCAAGATCCCAGGGTCGTGGGATGGAGCCCTGTATTAGGTCTGTGCTGAGCGTGGAGCCTGCTTAAGATTCTCTCTGTCTCTGTATCTGTCTCTGTCTCTGTCTCTCTCTCTCGCTCAAATAAAAACAAAAACAAAGAAAAACAACAAAGTTTAAATAGGTAAAGAGAGTTATTTTTCAGGAGATAGAGAATCCAATCAACTGACCTTTGACTTTTAAATAAAGTGCTATCATTTTGGTGACTATTAAAGAATCCTAGGTGTGTGTACTTAGGCCTAGTTTATATAAGAATAGCCATGTCACATACAGCTGTCATATATGATACTGCTTAATCATTTTAGTTTGGGTAAGAAAATTCTGCCTCTGAACTGTGAATTACAGAATCACTTGGGAGCAAACAACTTGACACAAACGTGACATTTGAAAATGAAATTGCGTCAATCATGTGGCGACTCCTCTAGATTTCATTGGAATTGTCAATAGTGATTTGGAAGGGAGCTTGGACTGGCTGTGCACTCGTTTCAGTAGCATTGCTGCTCCTTATCAGGTGCAGTGTCAGATTAACTTCATGAAGATTTAAAGCCTTAGAGATAAGCATGCAATTGAAAATGCTTTCCTATTCTGCATTTAAGGCAATGTGATACTACCTATTGTCTAAACTGAATTTTAAACAGCTAGAGCTATTGGGAACTAATTTCCTAGGTTAAACGCTAATTTTCCTGGATCATTCTTATTATGCTTCATTGTAATATTCCATTTTAAAATACAAATTTGGAATTATTTTATGGTTGGGGTTATTTGTAAGAAGCTGCAAAGTGATTTTTACGGCACGAGCTTATTAAAACCAACTTACATTGCTGGTTTTTCTACCTACAAGAGTCTTTGCCTAGCCAGACTTACACATATGAAAATAACTGCTTCTATTTGGCATGCCTTTATGGCTTAGACCCAGAGATGAGTGGTTTTCATAAGCAATCATCTGCTATGGTGCTGAAATAATGCGTGTCTCAAAATGCATTGTTCTACTTAAAAAAAAAAATCAGATCATCTGCATCATGTCTCATTGGACCAGTAATCTTTTCAAGGTGATGTTGAAGGAAGAACCTGGTTGAGCAGGCTGTTGAGCCAATGCGTATGTCTTAGCTGATCACTTACTAGCTCTGTGGTTTGGGCAAATTGCCTCACTCTCCTGGACCTTACTTCCCTCCTCTGCAAATTGGTATGATAATACCTACCTCACAGAGTTGTTCTGTGATATTTAAAAAATAATATATATTGAAACTAATTTTACAAACTACAAAGTTTTATGAGTTGGGTGAAGACTGTGGTTCTCAACCCATAGGGATTAGTTGGTAATGTCAGGAAGCATTTTTTTTTTTTTTGAAGTTTGTTTGTTTGTCTATTTGAGAGAGAGAGGGAGGGAGGGAGAGAAAGAAAGAATCCCAAGCAGGCTCTGTACTGATAGCATGGGCCTGATGCAGAGCTCGATCTCAGCAACTGTGAGATCATGACCTGAGCCAAAATCAAGAGCCAGACACTTAAACAACTGAGCCACCCAGGTGCCCCTGTCAGGAGGCATTTATGATAGAATTTGAGGTAGAAAGTGTGCTATCAGCATCTAATACATGGAGGACAGGTATGCTGCTGAGCATCCTATAGTTCACAAGACAGTCCCTTACAACACATAATTCCCTGGACCCAAATGTCGTCAGTAGCACTGCTGTTGAGAAGCCTTGGGTTAAAATTTTAAAATCTCAACATTTACATAACTCAAAGGGGCTTACTATCCTAGTTTTCCAACCATTCTTTAGTGGCTATAAGTGCTCTTTTTTTTTTTTTAACTTAAATTACACTTTAATTCCAAGTATGCTTAAAAATAATATTCACCACAGCATTATAATGTATTTGTAATACATTCTAATAATATATTACTACATATATTCACTTTTTTTAAGCTTTCTATAAGGAAATATAATTGTGATTCATGAAAGTTCTTCAGTCAATTTGTTGGGTTCCTAATTTCATAGGTACTTTAATCATTTAAAAAATATTGTTAATAGTTTTTATTCTAGCCTATTACAGGTCTATAATCCATCATTTAAAAATACTAAACTAAATGTGTTTCAGATTCTTTTGGATTTTAGACCAGTAATGTAGTGACAACTTTACATAATATGTATGTTATATAAAACCCTGTCATGGTCTGGGGCAGGACACTATTCAATATTTACAGAATAAAATGTGTAAATAGTCACACTAAGTGGGTTAAAAGAGCTCATATCTGCTCAGATCATATTTTGCCACTGAATGAATTCAGGCCATATTTTGTTGCTAAATGAATTAAAAAACAAGGCTTCTAGTTTTCAGAGCCTTTGTGAATTTCAGAATTGTGGATGAAGTACTCTGGACCTATTTACATCCCTTTCTTAAGCATATTGCCTCAGGTCTATGATGTCATGTCATATCACCAGAAGAGCAACAGAGTATATAAATGTTGTTATACCAAACAGATAGGCATGCCTCTCCCAACCATTTCAGTAATTATTGGAAAGGGCATGTATATTTGAAACACGTACTGTCTTAATTAATGTTCCAAGTTATGCCAGCCTATATAAATAAGTGTCCCAGTTAATGAGCAGTTACAACCAATTTTCACAGTTATAAGGAAAATATACTCTGCAAAATGAAAACACTCCTAGAAAGGATATAATTTATAATACAATATATTTACAAACTATAATTGGATATATCTAATCAAAGACTGAGAGTATTATTAGTGTCTATTTTAATTAATAGTGAATATGTATGTTCAGAACTTGACATAGCCTCAGAACAATGTCACCATGACCATGTGTAATTATGCATCCAATTCTCACTGTGTTCCCTTATGAATGCTTAAAATTTAAGACTTGCTTAAGGAAAGGGATGATGGGACAAACACTTGAGAGGCTTGGGAAGTGACATAATGGATCAGAGGTGCAAGAAAATGCTTCTCAAAGACTGTGCCTTCTGCATAAGGAGTATGGACATGGATTGTGTAGAATTCTAATGAGATTTCTAAACGAGTAGCTTTTTCCCTGGCCCGTTCTTGAAGGCTCCTTCACACTGAAGCACATGATACTGAAGTGTTCAAGGGCTGTATCTCAGTAGGGTCACCCATATGCTGTGGAAGCCTTGGCCCTGCCTCCTATACCGTATTTAAGTCAAACTTCTTTGATGTAGATTTTCTTGAAGTGCACTCTGTGTTTGAAACCCTTCAAAAGGACTTTGGTTTCGAGGACTGTGGTAGTAGACAACCTAAAAATATCTCCACTGTACAATATTATACATGTATAAAATATAAAATGTATTTTAAATTCCAGAGCTTGGAAACTAAAAAGTAAAGGCCCTTCTAGCTCCTAAAAATGAAGAAGAGAACCAACTCAGGAAGCATAGGTCTGAAACAATGGTAAATGAGGAGCCTATAATTTTAAGTCTTAGGTAGTGAGAGAGATAGGGTTTTGGATAAATAATGGGAGTTGGAACTAAGTTTCTTACAAAAAGCCAATACCTTCAAAGAACTGTACTTGGATAAAATGGTAGAAAAGGAAAGAAAATTCCCACTGGCTGGGAAATGTGACAAAACAAGTTGGCCAAGCTTGATTTTGACACTGGGTAGAACATAAACAGGTAAATAACTATTTCAGAAGAACTTATAGTCAGGACTACCTTTGTATGAATTGGCTTCATATCTGTAAAATGTCTTATAATTTTGGGAAATCAACATAAAATTTTTGCTCGGGGTAACTGACAAGAGATGGCAAATGTTTCTATGGAAACCTACAGATAAAACCTTACTCAATATAAGCCAATGACCCAAAGTTACCAAACTTGCAAGGAAAAAAAATTAAGAATGACTTAGAAGACATAGCAAATACAGGGTATGGCCCATAAACGTTTAAAATATCATTCATAAACCATAATGAAACATTTAAAATTATGAAAGTAATAAAGGAAAAAAACAGATTTGTAAGGACAGGATAAAAAAACAGGCAAACTTTTTAAAATGGCATAATTGCTTGCTAGAAATTAAAAATATTTTCCAGTGGGTGGGCTTAAAGTTATAATTGGAGATACATTAAGAGGAATTCATGATTTAGATGGCATATTTGGGGTGATTACCCAGAATGCAGCCCTGAGAGATAAAGAGATCGTAAATATGGCTAAGAAACTTGGATCACTGAATGTTAACATTGAAAATTCTCTATCTGAAAGGGTTTTAGAAGGAGACATTGGGAAATTTCTGTTTTGTTATTGAAATAGAAAATACTAGAATTTTTCAGAATCTTCCAGACTTTTTGCAGACATGACTTCTCATATTCAGGAATTACAATGAATCCCAACATAAGATCAATTAAAATAAACTCACATTTGGAACATAATAATGAAGGCAAAGAGAAGATTTTAAAAGCGCCAAAGAGTAAAGAATGATTACTGACAACCTATCAGTTCTTTGTATGTAATTTATCAATACAAATAATAGAAACCATAAAAAAGTAGAATGATCTTTAAAGTTATTAATCTGAAATTCTATATCCTTATAAACAAATATTTTAAGACTAGGGGCACCTGGGTGGCTCAGTCATTTACGCATCTGACTTCAGCTCAGGTCATGATCTCGTGGTTCACAAATTCAAGCCCCACATCTGGTTCTGTGCTGACAGCTCAGAGCCTGGACCGTGCTTCGGATTCTGTGCCTTCCTCTCTTTCTGCCTCTCTCCTGCTCAAGCGTGCACGCTCTCTCTCTCTCTCTCTCTCTCAAAAATAAATAAAACATTAAAAAAATTTAAGAGTGAGACAAAATAACAAATTCAGACAAAGACTGAGATAGTTTACCACTAATAGACACTAAAAAATAATGAAAGAATATACTATGGGAATTAAAAAAAAAAGTCATACCCAGAAATAGACCTGACAAGAAAACAGTGAGAAAAGAAATTATTACACAAATAGTCAATTAAAATGCACATTATGGTTATATAAAACAATGGTAGTAAGTGTTCATCTGGGGGTATAAAATCAAGGTGGAAGTAGGACTTATTGTAACATTAGCATTTTAAGAGAGGCCATTAATTCGTTTAACAAGCATTTGTGAGTCAGGAAAATACTTGAAGTTTAAGAGATACAGCAGAGAGCAAAATAGCAAAAGTTCTGCCCTCATGGAGATTTCATTCTAGAAGGGAGAGACAGGCAAGAATCAAAGTGAATCGTATACTGTCTCAGGGGATGATACATATTAAAATGGAAAGTAGCAGAGATAAAGATTCCTAAATTGGTTGAGTTGTAATTTCAAACAGGGTGTCAGAAGGGCTTCACTGAGAGGGTGACATTTGAGCAACAGTCTGGAAGAGGAAAGAGAGCAAACGTTCTGGGCAGAGGGAAGAGTAGAGGCAAAGCCCTAAAGAAGGAGTTTGGCAGGTTTGAGAAGGAACAGAATCCGAATAAAGTAGGAGAGTAATGAGGGGTGAAGCTGGAGAGGCTTGGGGGCTGGATGACAGGGATTCATCAGGTGTTGAGCTTTTATCCTAAGATGAATAGGTATTGGAGGGTTTGAAACACAAGAGTGACAGAACGAGAATTATGTTTTACACAGATTAGTCTGGATCCTACATTGGCAATTAACTGTTAAGAAGAGGGGGGAAAAAGGTAGGAAGAAGGTTTAGGAAATCGTTGCAATAATCCAGGCAAGTGATGGTGGATAAGTAGTGTCCTAAGGTCTTCCTGCTATTAGAGGAGGTAGAGAGATTGACTGATTTTAGATACGAAATCAAATGTGTATATTAAACCTATTGAATATGAAACTATGTGTTCCCATTTTTGCAAGTAAAAGATGCTCAACTACTAGCAATTTCATACAGTTCAGTATAACAGAATCTATAACTTTTAATATAGTTAAGGAAAAAGAAACTTAAATAGCTTAATGGAACATAGGAAAGGAAAACTAAAAATATCACGGAAAAGGAAGGTAAATTAATAGCACAGATCGTGATGATGACAACTCTAAATGTATTCATATCAAAATAGATTGAAATGGGCTCAGCTCACGGTTAAAGAGCTTCTCACTTTGAAAAAAAATAAAGTTGCTCTAAATTCTTAAATTCCTAAAACATATGCTGCAGAAAGAAGGAAAGTAAAAGTGTGAGAGAATTATATCAGGTCAGTATGAACTAAAGAGACATTGGTGAAGTTGTATTTTTTACAAAAAACATACTTTAGAGATCATAGAGGACTGGCATACAATGATTAAAAACAGGTCTCAGGAAGAGGAAGTTAAATCTCATGTTCTTAATATTGCTGTCTCAAAATATATAGAGAGAAATTGATGAAAATAGGTTTAGATCAAAAAAGTCAGTCATGGGCACCTGGATGGCTCAGTGGGTTAAGTGTCTGACTTTGGACTCAGGGCATGACCTCACAGTTCTTGAGTTTGAGCCCCACATCAGGCTCTGTGCTGACAGGTCATAGCCTAGAGCCTGCTTCAGATTCTGTGTCTCACACTCTCTCTCTCTGCCTTTCCCTCATTCACACCTCTCTGTCTTTCAAAAATAAACATACATTAAAAAATAAAAGTCAGTCATGGAGAGAGAATTGAATAAACTTCTCAATAACTAGATGAAGTAGGCCAAATATTTGGTTAGGTTAAAAATAATTTGTATAGCACAGTTAATAAAATTGATCTAATGACAAGTATAGAATCTTGTATAAGGAGTAAGAATTCATGTCAAAACCATAAAATACATAGAAATTGTTTTATGCTATAAACCAAGTCTCAAAAACACCAAAAAACTAGTATCATACGGGCCATATACTTTGATCACAGTACAACTAATAACCATAAAAGGAGTAACTTAAAAGCCTCCAGATATCTGCAGATGAACACATTTTCATGGCGTGACATTTAAATATTAGAAAATAGACACTGGAA
This sequence comes from Puma concolor, assembly GCF_028749965.1. NCBI lineage: Eukaryota > Metazoa > Chordata > Mammalia > Carnivora > Felidae > Puma > Puma concolor. Next base: position 51,627,217 of record NC_141672.1, read on the forward strand.
ACTATTTTATATAGTTAATCTTATATAGTTTATATCAGATAGTAAAAATGCTACACCTCAAATTTGAGGGCTATAGCAAAAAGGATTTAATGGACATGGGAAGACTTAAAATCTTAAGAAAAGTTGAAAATTAGCTAAGCATCTAAATCTGGAAATGATACAGAAGAAAAGGTCTCAGAAACACAACAGCAGAAATTATTAGAACATAAATGAAAGGAATAGTGGAGAAGATGAACAAAACTAAACGCTAGTATTTTGAAAATCAAGAATAAAGAAGACACAAATACTATTAGAAATAATGACATTGCAATTATAGGTGTAATAGAGAAGAAAAGGTAGAATTTTATGAAAAATGTTATGCCAATAAATTTAAAAACTTAACTGGAATAAACTTTCTTAGAAAAGCATACCGCACTGTTGCAAGAAGAAATGGAAAACCTGACTAAATATATTAAAAATAAAAATTTAGCCTCTCCAAATCCAAGCCACAAATGTTAGGCCTAAATGGCTTTACTGGTGAGTTCTGGCAAGCATTCAAGAAACAGATGTTATCCATCTAATGCTTTGGAAGAAGGTCATTGTTAATCTCATATTTAAAAAGATGTATATCATGATGCATATGCTTTTCTATTTAATTTTAGGCACATTTAGTCTCTGAAATTCTGTATGGAGCCTTGAAAATACTAGTGTTGCTAATTCTCAATTGGTAGAAAAAAGGTTTCTGGAAAAATAAGTGCTGTTTATGAAGTACAAGGAGATAGAATTTTTATTTTAGGAATATTTTCAAATAAGCTAGTAGATAAAAATGGAAGGTAAGATCACACACAAATATATGTATTTATTACCTGTTAGGAATAGAACCATGTATTAGAATTTATATTTGTTATCCTCTTGTTTTATCTTACAGCCATTTAAGTATCCTTATGTTCTTATCTGTAGAAAATCCTTTGTGAAACATCCTGGTTTTGAAAGTATAAAGTTATCTTTTGAAGAACGTAGTCCTTAATCTCAAATCTTTGCAAACCAATTGGTTTTCATGGAAGATGACATCTGGTCTGGGGTACCTAACTCTATTCTCTGCATATATGTGAAGGAATTTTTTGTCTTTTCTCATTCTGAATACAAATGTAAGCTAATAAATTAATAGATTTAATAGATTTTTCATCTTAAAAAATGTAAAAGTGATTTTTCTCATGACGATAACATAAGTAGACCAGGATAAAATGAGAAGGCAATTTATGAGCAAAACTTTACTTGCAAATGCAAGTACTTGTAAATGCAAAAAATACTTCTAAATGCAAAATTCCTAAATTAAACATTTGGCAATTCAATTTCAGCAGATGTTAAATAATAATAAATCACCATCAGATTGGGTTTATTCTAAACATGCAAGGATAACTGACAAATCTATTAATAGATCAAGGGAGAACGTCCATATGATCTAAATAAAGAAAAAGCATTTGAAAAAATTCAACATTATTAATGATAAAATATCTTACCAAATTTTGAATAAATATAATGAATGGAATCTACCAGAACCACACTAGAACACCATTCTTGAGCTCTGTTGCCTTACACACACCCACTTCAAGAATAACAACAGAAATAGGTTGCTTAACAGTGCTCTTTGTGGTCAAATGTAATTTTTACCATTGAACATTTCTCTGAAGGTAAAACCTGGTTAAGTGCCTGGGGTTCTTCATGCAAATAGTTTCAGGCTGCGATTCACTTTGCAGTTGCCTAAGTCTAATCTTTTGATCCTGGAGCAGTTATTAATCCCCAAAGCTGTAGGTTCCAAGTATTGCTTGGTCACAAAGCAAAGTTCTGTGCCTATGATTTTATCTTAGTTTTTCTTTGTAAGATTTATTTATTTATTTATTTATTTATTTATTTATTTATTTATTTATCTATCTATCTATCTGAGAGAGAGAGAGTATGCACATGCAAGCAGGGGAGAGGCAGAGAGAGAATCTCAAGCAGGTTCCATGCGACGCATGGAGGCCAGGCTGGATCTCCCCACATGAGTGGAAATCCAGAGTTGGTCGCTTAACCAACTGAGCTACCCAGGCATCCCAATCTTAGTCTGCTTTTATCTGGCTCTTAGAGATTTTCTGTACTTTGAATTGAGCTTAGAAATTACTTTGAAAGTATGTTTATTATAACTTATCCAGCATTTGAATGTTTTGTGGCAGCTGCAGGAATTTAGCACTCTCTCCCTATTATTAAAAGTTTTAGAAAAATTAGCTCTTTGTGCTAACAGTTACAGATACTTTTCATGGTTAAGTCATTTGTTGTTTGACATTAAATACAGTAATATATGGGTCAGCACATACTACAGTTTTCAACATAGAGTAGCACCCAATAAATACACTGGTTGTTTTGTAGATGACCCCTCACCCTAAAATTATATACATATATAGAATACATCAAGAAACAGACCTAGTATGTTAGGAGAAAACAATTTATCTCATAAAATTAACAGTTCTTCTTGGATGAGTTAATTTATATGTTTAATAGGATAATAATGAAAATGGTAATGGGATATTTTTATAAACTAGAAAAAATGGATTCTAAAGTTGATATGATGGGCACCTGGGTGGCTCAGTGGGTTGAGTGTCTGACTTCAGCTCAGGTCAGATATCACAGTTTGTGAGTTTGAGCCTGGCTCACAACTCAGAGCCTAGATCCTGCTTCAGATTCATTGTTTCTTTCTCTCTCTCTCTTCTCTCTTCTCTCTCTGCCCCTCCCCTGCTCATGCTGTCTGTCTCTCTCAAAAATAAATAAACATTAAAAATAATTTTAAAAAGGTAGGTAGAGAATATTTTTTAAAAAAGTTCATATGAAAAAAAATACTAGAAGTGTGTGTGTGTGTGTGTGTGTGTGCACGCGTGCACTAGGTGTCTTACTTAAGCATGTTTTAAGTTTATGATAATTAAAAATGGCCTAACACTGGTGCTTGGAGATACATATCTATATATATATAGATATATATAGTGATAGAGATAGATAGATATAGATACATATAGATATAGATATATACAGATATAGATATATACATACATATACAGATAATAGAATGTAATGGAAAATTCAGAAACAAATGTAAATGCTCATCAGAATTTAGTTTATGATAAAAAATGTCATTTGAACAGTAGTAAAAATGTATATTTAATAAAGGGTTTTGGGAGAATTGGTAAACGTTTGGAAAAAAATAAAATTGGATTCTGTTTTAAAATCAGAATAAACTGAAATTTATCAAAGAACTATTTTTGAAGGCATGAAAATATTAGAAGAAATTATGGAGCAATATTTTTATTACCTATAAGCTGAAAAGTCTGTTCTTCTTAAGTATGTTTCTAGGGGCACCTGGATGGCTCAGTCATTTAAATGTCTGATTCCTGATTTTGGCTCAGGTCATGATCTCGTGGGTGGTAGGATTGAGCCCTGGGTAGGGCTTCATGCTGACAGCATGGAGTCTGCTTGGGATTCTCTTTGCCTCTCTCTCTCTCTGTCCTTCCCCTGCTCACACACTCTCTCTCTAAATAAAAAAATACACTTGTTAAAAATATGTTTATAAATCTAGGTATAACAAAAGAAAAACAGCTGGGAAAATACTTAAAATTCACATCATAACAAACAGTTGATTTCCTTAATATATAAAGAACTTTTATCAGGAAGAGAGGCCCAGCAGCACAATAGAAAAAGTAGCAAAAGACATGAATAGTGTCTCACAGGAAAGAAAATAGAAATAACTCTCAAATATATGAAAAGCTCATTAATATCATGCAAAAGCAAAATGCAAAGAAAACTTTCCTTTATCTTAGACCACTTAATTTTATACACAATGTGTCAAGGAATAATAAGGTATGTCTTAGTATTAGAAAAAAATCTGGGTTTTTGTGTGGATTTGTGTGGATAAAGGAGGAGGAGAGGGACAACAAAGGATGAGGAAAATCAGTTATAAGATCTTAAAATTATTCAGGTGAGAGATAATGGTGCAACAGATGAGAGTTTTAGCATTTTTGATGGTGAATATTGGCCATTTATGGTGGTAGAGCTGTTTGGACATGATGAAAAATTAGATGTGAAGAGAGATAAGAAAAGAAATAAGAATGACTCCTAGTTTTTTTTTGTTTGTTTTGTTTTGTTTTAATCTAAGAAGCTGTACAGGTGTATACAGCTATATAAACTTGGAAGGAAATTCTGAGCTCCAGCAAGGAATAGAACTCAACTGACCTTAGATTGTATCCTTGTGAAAACTTGGCACAGGACCCAGGTACTGGCCCCAGCTGTGCTTTGCCTGGCTCCTAACCCACAGAAACTTGGAGGTAATAAATAGATTTGTGATAATTCATTTCATGGCAATAGAAAAATAATACATTTGTACACTTAAAAAAAAAACAACCTTATATTTGACCATTGTAGGAACAATGTTCTATAAATACCGATTAAGTCCAGTTGGTCAGTAGTGTTTTCAAATCTTCTCTTATTCTTAGATTTTCTGTCTGCTTGTCCTAAGATAGAAGCATTTTGAAATCTCCAATTATAATTTTGGATTATCTATTTTTCCTTTCAGATCTGTCAGTTTTTCCTTCATTTATTTTCAAGCTATTAGGTACAGGCACATCAATTGAAGTGATGAATTGGCTCTTACCATTTCCAAATATTTGTTTTATCCCCTGGTGATATTAATACTGATAGTCCACACCTTTTAATTAGTATTTTCATGAGCTGTCATTTTTAATCCTTTTATTTTAATCTACCTGTACCTTTATAACCAGACTATAGTTGAGTGTTATTGTTATTATTTTTAATCAACTGAAAATGTCTGCCTTTTAAGAGTGTCCAGGCCATTTACTTTTATTTTTTTAATGTTTATTTATTTTTGAGAGAAAGGGAGACAATAAGAGTGTGAGCAGAGGAGGGGCAGAGAAAGAAAGAAAGAGAGAATCCCAAGCTCTTCAGTCAGTGCAGAGCCCAGTGCCGGGCTCGAATTCATGAACTCTGAGATCATGACCTGAGCCAAAATCAAATGTCCGATGCTTAACCAACTAAGCCACCCAGGTGCCTGTCAGCCTATTGACTTTTAATGTAATTACTGATACAGTAATATTTAAGTGTACAGCATTTCTTTGTTTTCTGTTTGTCCCATATGACCTTTTCCTTCATTTCCTGTTTTTTTTTTTAATTTTTTTGGTCAATTTATTATTTTTATATACATTTTATCTCTATCACTGATCTTTAAGTTATAGTTCCCTTAATTTTTAAGTGATGGTTCTAGCATTTCTGACACACATCTTTAACTTATTATTCTTTATTTTCTGATTATATTATACTACTGAATGTATAATGTAAAATTTTACATTTTCTCTTTTCTGCTATTATTATCATATATTTACTCTTCTCTCTCTAATCACCCCCAAAATATATATGTACTCATTTTATATTGCTGCTGTAGCAAATTGCCACACATTTCGTGGCTCACACAATAAAAATTTATTATCCTGCAATTCTTTAGGTCAGAAGTATGCTGTAGTTCTCATTGGGCTAAAACCAAAGTGTTAGTGCATTGTATTTCTGGAGGCTTTAGGGAAGAATCCATTTTGCTCATTTGGATTGTCAGCCAATTCATTTCCTTGCAGTTGTAGCATCCAAGTCCCCATTCTCTTGCTGGCTATAAATTGAAGGTCATTCTAAGCTTCTAGAGAAGGCTGCACTCCTTGGATCCTGATCTTTGACAGACTCACCCCTCATTCCAAATGTCTTTGACCCTTTTCCACTATTGTATCTTTTTTTCTCACAAGAACTGAGAAAGGTTCTCTGCTTTTAAGGGCTTGTGTGATTATATCAGACATACCTGGATATTGCAGGATAATCTCCTCCTCTCAAAGTTCATAACCTTAATCACCTTTGCAAAACCCCCTTTGTCATGCAATATAGCAAAGTCATGGGTTATGGGAATCAAGCCTGGATAGCTCTGGGAGCCATTATTCTGCCTCCCAGATTGTTAATATTTTTGCTTTAAACAGTCCATTATCTTGAAATTGAATGGAAAAAAAAACACTTTGCTTTAATATTTACAACATATTTATCATTCTTTTTAAAAATTTCTTTTAAGTTTATTTTTTGAGAGAGAGAGAGAGAGAGACAGAGTGCAAGTGGAGGAGGGGCAGAGAGAGAGGGAGACACAGAATCTGAAGCAGGCTCCAGGCTCTGAGTTGTCAGCCCAGAGCCAGATACTGGGCTCAAACTCATGAACTGTGAGATCATGACCTGAGCCAAAGTCGGAAGCTTAACAGACTGAGCCACCCAAGTGCCCCATCGTTCTTTGTTTCTTTGTTTAGAATCCAAGTCTCCATCTGCTAGAATGTTCCTTCATCCTGAAAAACTTCTTTTAGGGGCGCCTGAGTGGCTCAGTCCGTTGGACATCCGACTTTGGGTGAGGTCGTGATCTCACCGGTTTGTGGGTTTGAGCCCCGCAGTTGGGCTCTGTGCTGACAGCTCAGAGCCTGGAACCTGGAGCATGCTTCGGTTTCTGTGTCTTCCTCTCTGCTCCTCCCTGGTTCTCACTCTGTCTCTCTTTCTCCAAAAGTAAATAAACATTAAAAAAAAACAACAAAACTTCGTTTAAATTTTTTTTGCATGCATATCTATGAGTGACAAAATCAGGCTTTCTTTGAAAATAATTTTATTTTACACTTGTTTGGAAGGATATTTTCACTGAATATATGTACACTAGATTAATGCATTTTTCTCTCAGCACTTTAAAGATGTTGCTTCTTTGTCTTTGCTTGCAATATTTTTGATGAGAAGTCAGTAGTAATTTTAATTTTCATATGTCTCTTTTCAATTTGTCTTTGTCTCTGGCTGCTTTAAAGATTTTTCACTTTTTTTCATGGGTTTTTGGTAATTTAGTTTTAACATGCTTTGGTAATATTTTGTGTTTATTACATTTGGGATTCATTGAGTTTGTATGATACATCGTTTTCACCAAATTTTAGAACGTTTCTGTTATTTCTTCAAATATTTTTTTTCACTCTTTCCCTTCCTTCTTAGACTCCAGTTGGCATATTTTAGATCTTTAAAAATTTTTTTTAAATGTTTTTGTTCATTTTTGAGAGACAGAGACAGAGTGCTAATGGGGGAGGGGCAGAGAGAGAGGGAGATGCAGAATCTGAAGCAGGCTCCAGGATCTGAGCTGTCAGCAAAGAGCTGGATGTGGGGCTCAAACCCATGTGAGCTGAAGTCGGATGCTTAACCAACTGAGCCACCCAGGCGCCCCAAGCATATTTTAGATTTTTGATATTTTGTCACCTGTATCTGAGACTGTTACCTTTTAGTGTTTTTTTGTTTGTTTTTTGTTTTGTTTTGTTTTTCCCCTTCTCTGTGCTTTAACTTGGATAATTTCTATTGCTGTGTCTTCAGGTTCACTACTCACAAATCTTTTATACCTGTATACGTAGTTCAGCCCATCTGGTGAAATTTTTTTCTCCAGATACTGCATTTCACATCTCTAAGGGTTCTAATTGGTAATTTTTTTTATGTACTCAATTTTTTTTCTCATTATAGTCATGCGTTAACTTAAATCCTTAAAAATATTTATAATAATGATTTTAAAGTTCCTATCACTGTATTATTTATATAATTTTTTTCCTACTGAATGACTTCTGGTTATGAATCCTATTTTTGTGCTTCATTTGAAAGCTTAATGGCTAATTGGATACTTAACATTGTCAGCATTGCGTTACTATCTAGATTTTGTTTTCCTCTTTTTTTTTTTTTTAATTTTTTTTTTCAACGTTTATTTATTTTTGGGACAGAGAGAGAGACAGAGCATGAACGGGGGAGGGGCAGAGAGAGAGGGAGACACAGAATCGGAAACAGGCTCCAGGCTCCGAGCCATCAGCCCAGAGCCTGACGCGGGGCTCGAACTCACGGACCGCGAGATCGTGACCTGGCTGAAGTCCGACGCTTAACCGACTGCGCCACCCAGGCGCCCCGTTGTTTTCCTCTTTTAAAGAATGTTGCATTTTGTTTTGATAGTTACTTGAAGTTCAATTTCCTTTTTTCAAGGATTCTTCTTAAGGTTAAAAAATTTTTTTTAATTGTTTTTTTATTTTTGAGAGAGAGCATGAGCAGGGGAGGGGCAGAATGAGAGAGAGACACATAGAATCTGAAGCAGGCTCCAAGCTCTGAACTGTCAACACAGAGCCCAGTGTGGGGCTTGAACCCACAAACTGTGAGATCATACCCTGAAGCTGAAGTCAGATGCTTAACTGACTGAGTGCCCCATGTGTAGCAATAACCTTTGATACGGGCATCAGATTTTAAGCATTCTAGCATAGGAACCATGTGTTCTACTCTTGATGATGTTCTTCATATTAAATGCTCTGGATGGAACTCTGTATTGCCTTACTTGACAGGGGTTATTTTAACTATAAAAATAAAATCTTTTAGTTTCTAAATTCTTTTTTGTAATGTTTATTTATTTTGAGAGAGGCCATGAGTGCATGAGTAGGGGGAGGGACAGAGAGAGGAAGAGAGAAACCCAAACAGGTTCCAAGCTGTTAGCCCAGAGTCAGATGTGGGGCTCAACTTCAGGAACTGTGAGATCATGACCTGAGCCGAAATCAAGAATTGTAAGTTTAACCAACTGAGCCACTCAGGAGCCCCTAATTTCTAAATTCTTGTGTAAAATTGTACCAAATCTAAACTAATGTAACATCGTAAGAGTGAGCTACAAACCCATCCTTCCATGAAGTTAGTGCTAGTAAATAGTCTCTAAAGCTAAGAAATGAAGTATCATATAAGGCAGATTTAAAAAAAAAAAAAGTTGAATTTTTAACATGAATTATTCAAGAGCAGTAGGTAGACAAAAAGGCTGGAAAATTCAACATTTTTAGAAAGATAATTCAATCATGTTTATATGAGTGCATATTATAGAGCCAAGGAAAGTGGAGAGCATATTTTCCCTGAATTAGAACAAAACACACTTATCAAGAAGTGAGTATATATTTGTGCTAAGAAAAGAATGTGTGCTGACGATGTGTGAAAATGTCTTTCTCTTGAGGAGTAGATAATCCTTACAAAGTGAATATTTAGGATTTGAAGATTCAGCTGGTTCAATGTCTTACCCAGTTGAAAATGGCTGAGAGGGTAGTGGGGCAATTGATTTGATTAGTCTGTGAAGGACTTGACATTCACTTCTAAATGTGAACATGTTCTGGTGGTTTTCTTATGGTAGGGGTGCTTTCTGTACTGCAGTTCTCATCAATATAAATGCTTTGGATGTGATCAGCCATCTTGGCTAATTCTGAACTCACTGGAGCTAATAAACCAATCTATAATGAGACTTTTTCATAAGTCTTTTGTATATCTTCCTCCATGGGACGCATTTAAAAGATAATTTAGTGTCGGTTGCAAATAAGCATCTATACATAAACTATTATTCACTTAGGTAGCTTAGAGCACTCTAAGACAAATGCTATTTATGAGGCAAATTAATTAATTTCCATGTGGTAGCTGACATTTTTGTTTAGACTAATAAGGACTCACATGACAAGTGGAGTTATTTCCTATGAAATAAACTACAGTTTACTCTATGGAAATGTCACTTTCCCACAGTCCATTTCTTTGTATCAGTAAAGCCTTAAAGTCTCTAAAATCTACTTGAGAATGCAAAGATTTATGTGGACAAATTTATTTCATTAAATTTTATCTCTAAGCTGATTTTTAATTTTTCCTTGTGATTTCTCATGAAATCACAATTAACATTAAAGCAAAGTATTTATTAGGATTTTCCATTCTTTACCTAAGCTTTATTTAGAAAACTATCTCAATTTTCAGTCATAAATCCTGTTTGACATCTTCTCTCTAGTTCTGGCTGGGCACAAAAGTTGTAAGATTCTCCCGATTGGTTCGTTAAAGAAGTTAGTAGAAAGTTATGGATAACTCCCACATTGAAATGTAATCTTTGATTTCCTCTCCTAGCCATTCCTTGTTCTCTGAAGTGATTATTCATGTAAAGGACCATATTCATTTATAGATACTAAAGCCATTATTCAGGCTAATGACAGTGGATCCTAAAGACTTAGAGACAGATAAACCTGATAAATCCACTGGCTATTCTGAATGGGCACTCTGGCTGCCATCATTAGTACAGCAGTCACATTCAGAGTACCACTGAAGTCATTCTTCCTGCAAGGATGTTGAAAATGGATGACATGGAGTCCTTTTTGAGGGCATTCGCTGTAACAAAATCTCGTAAGTTGTGTCATCTTTACAGCGGAGTGCCATAATCATGATGGCTGATCTCTATTACTGCAGAAAGTTGAACCGATTTTTATCTGTAACACTAACAGGATAATCCTGAATGCCACTGTTTTGACTATATAAATGTGTTAAGCACTTCTGTCCTTAAGTGATAAAGGACTAGGGGTTGCATTTTTAAAGAAAAATGCCCCCATGAAAATGAGTGAGGATCTCAAAATCTCAAGGACTGTGAAACTAAACAATTATGCTTGGAAAACTCCCTGCAGGAAATATGATGGTTGGCTTTGTTCTGACATTCTCCTGTTCCTGTTGTGGTGCTATGATCTTCTGTGTTTGAAACTCAAGATGAAGTAGGCCTTCATCTTCTGTTGAAAGACCTGACCTTCAGTTTCCTGTGATCCTTTGGTTAAAAGAAATAAAAGGACCTTTTCTTTCCAGTAAGATTGTCTAACAGGCATTGACAACCTTTTCAATTCCTCTGTCAAGCTAGGTGGGGCGTGCTCGAGTAAGCTATGTTCCTGCTGAGTAACCTTTACCTGTGACCTGACATTTTAAGCATCTCTTATTCTATCCTCTGGGGCCCATCCCTATTTTCAGAGTAGAGGTGGAATCTGATAGAAGGAAATGGAGAATAGACATGGACGGGAAGAGGTACTAAGAGTGGGTGGGCCAAGTGGCAGCTGGTTCCAGACCAGGAATCCTTCCTATTAACCTGCTATGATGTTTGCCCTGGATTTGACAAACTTGGGTTGAGAGTTAAGGGGTCTTGCATATTATTTTTATTTTACTTTTCTTAATTCGTTCTGTGGCAGTGTAAATCTCCTTGTTTGTTTCCTTGATGATATCATTCTATGATACTAAGGAAGTGGTGGTACTCCTTGCCAATTTCATTTCAGAAACACAAATCTTGTTTATGTCATTTCATTGGTTAAAAACATTTAATGTTTTCTATTGCCTGCCCTAAAGAATAAGCTCACCTCTTTAGGTGCCCAACATGAAACCTTTTATGAACAGGCTGTGGCTCACCTTCCCAACTTTTTTCCTCCCACATCTCTCAACATTTCTATGCTCCAGCCACAATGAGTTGTAAGCATACCTACTTTAGAATTAAATTTTGTGCTAAATAAATCAGAGCCAAAGTTCCTTTCCAGCATCACTCTCTGGAAGCTGCTCTTCCTTCTTAAACTTGATTCAAATCCCTTTACCTCTATGCCATATCTTGTTTTTGTCACTTAACATTTGTACGGTTGTTTCGTTCCCAGTGATGTTTACTCTGTACTTCGTACTACCTCATGATTTTTATACTGCTTTCCTTGACCATTTACTGCAAGGTATACCTGGTTTCAGTGTTGGGCACTTAAATATCCACATCATCTTTTGTTTTTTAAGTGTAAGTCCAGCAATATCCTCTCTTGACAGTCGTGATGGCTTAAAGCTGTTGGTCAAAATATAACATTAATTAAGAGAGGTCCTAGAAAAGTAAACTATTTTTCTAAGTTTATTTATTTATTTTGAGAGAGAGAGAGAGAGAGAGTGAGTGAGTGAGTGAGTGCAGGAGGGGCAGAGAGAGAGAATCCCAAGCAGGATCCATGCTGTCAGTGCAGAGTATGATGTGGGGCTTGAACTCACAAACTGTGAGGTAATGACCTGAGCTGAAATCAAGAGTCAGATGCTTAACTGACAGAGCCACCCAGGTGCCCCAGAAAAGTAAACTCTTTATCTTGTAGGTACATCTAGTCCAGGATTATTCGATAGAGAGCTCATTGGCTGAAAGTTGTTGCATGATGATATATATATGATATTTATATATATATCCTATACACACACACACACACACACAGACACACAGACACACACAGACACACACACACACATATATATATGCATATATATATGCATATATATATGTATGTATATATATAGCTTTATTCATTTTAATGAAGAAAATCAAGGGACAAATAGTTTATAAAACAAATAAACTAATAGTTTCATAAGATATTAGTGCTTACAGGACCATCACTAAACAGGATAACTGTGTACTTGCTATTCCATATGCCATTTCCTAGATTATTTTCTTTACCTGGAATACACCTTCTAATCATCCTCTCAACTTGATGGACTTGGTGATCATATTTCTATTTCTTAGTATCTACCTGGAATGTCATCTGAGAAGCTTCTTGTTTCCCTTCCCTTACTCTTGGAGTTTCTCACACTTGTTTTTATGCTCCTATAATACTTGGAAATAACTTTATAGTAATAATTAGCCTAATGATTTTACCCCAAGTTCATGTGAATATAGTTATCAAGAATGTACTTGTATTTATAAATTATTATATGATTGTCAAAAAGCCTCTCAAAGCTGAGTGAGAAGTATTAACACATTCAAGTGCCTCTTCAAGGTGCTTCTCTTAAGCTCTTAATGACTAAGAGTTAGTTATTTTTTGGTTCCATTTCAACTTCAATGAGTTTTTCTATAAAAGTTCAAGAGTCTTCTGTTAGCCAGGTGACAGATTCAAAAATATATGGAAATCTCAGCAGGTTGCCCTAAAGCTAGGGGTGAGGAGAAATGGGGTTACATTTTAGAGGGACTCAGAATCTTAAGAAATTTTAGACATGACCTCCATAGATCATGGCAGATATCCAGCTTTGGAATCGACTTGAACTAAAGTTAAACCTCGAGGGAAATAGCAAGATGAGTAAGACTTCTCATGTTCCTTGAAATACGATGATGGAAGGCTTAAAACTGCTCTTCAGTATAACAAATTTACACTTTGTATATGATTTTACATATCGATATCTCCCTTTGGGTCACAAAGAACCAGAATGTTTCTAACTTTGGCAGGTATGTAAAGCTGTCACTATTCTAAGTAGATTAAGGTAGAGTTTGATCCTGCCAGAAGATAATCACAGTAGATTAAATTTTATTAGATAATTATTAGTATCCCAGGAGTGTTTTTGTTGGGTTGCAGTCATATGGAGAGAAATGAGTGTTCATGAACAGTTGTTAGTTCAAGTGGGCAAAACCTATTTATTAATCACAAATCTTCCCATTTTAAATTTGTTTTTATGAAGGGAAGTAGAAGAGAACTAGTATCTGATGAGTGCCTTCATGAGTCATTCTTGCAGAAGTTTTCCATAGTATATTTCATATAAGTCCCTTGAAAAAATTCTTTGGCAGATGAGGAAGTTGAGGCTCAGAGATATTAAGTAATTTAGTCAGAATCACACAGGTCATAACAGGTGGCCCATGTTTTGAAACCAGAAATCTCAGGCTGTAAGATGTGATACCACACTGTCTTTCAAAAATCTTTTTGTAGTTATTTTTATTGAAAAATATTTTACTTTTGATAGTGACTCACATCTGGAAATCTCAAAGATAGAACATGTATCTGTAAATAATTATTATAAGTAATCATAAGCACAAGTGGTTAACAGAAAAAAGGCAACGAAAAATTGGTAGTCATTAAAAAAAATTGTACTCTGTGTGGTTCTGGCTCCCTTTCTGAATGTGGAGGCACTGGCAACTTGGAAAGGGGTTAAGTTTTAGATGTTTATCTAAAGCAAACTCCCAAAACTTCTAAGGAAGATTTCCCTATCACGTGAGGGAAGTGTGCAGAAGGATACTTTTCATTTGGGCCTGTAGTACTTGGTAAGTATTTTTCTTCATCTGAAAATAATGTTTCAGAAAAGGTACAGTTCTGAATGCTATATTTCAAGGGCAAAATTCGCTGTTTTTGGAGTTGAAAGGCCTGATTTTCGACATTAAAGTTTATTAGGTTGTGATAATTTTGTTTTATGTTTGGTGGAATGTAATCTTTAACAGATGATCTGCCAGCTCTAAATTATCTAAATGCCCCCACATACAGACTTAGACAGAAGTACCAATTTTCTTCTTCGTTTTTGTAAAGATTATTGAGGTAAATTAAACAAGTGCTTAAAGAAGCAAGTATATTTGACACCATCAATTCTACCTTATAATGATGAGATTTCTGTAGATTTTTGACATTTAACGAGGGGTCAGCAAATACCTTTGCTTCAAGGATATTTTTTCTACAAAAAAATCCCTTAAGAATAAGATATTGGTAATTTCCTAAAATGGCTATATATGTTAGTTGCATCTTCAAATGCAAACACAGAATCATAGCCCCATTGAAATGTACATTGCTTTATATAAATTCTTGTGTATTAATGTATTTATGTAAAGTACATAAAGTCATTTGTTCATATCTCTGTGAAGCCTCCCTGTAGAAAATTAAGTGAGTGTAGCTTTGTTTTAGGTGCCAAGGATTTTAAAATTATTAACAGGATTTATGGTTTTTTGAGGTAGAAATTTTTCCCCCTTTTCTGAATACCTTATATTTATTGAGTGCTTTCAATGGACATATCTACTATCCTTAATGAAAGATCCTAAGATCTTTTTTTAATGTCTATTCATTTTGAGAAAGAGAGAGAGCAAGAGAGAGCACAAGCAGGGGCAGAGACAGAGGGAGACACAGAATCTGAAGCAGGCTCCAGGCTTTGAGCTGTCAGCACAGACCCCAACCTGGGGCTCAATCCCATGAACCTCCAGATCATGACCTGAGCCAAAGTTGGACACTCAACTGACTGAGTCACCAGGATCCCCGAGATAATGTACTATCCTTAAAGGTTTACAGAAATAAACTTATTTAATTTGTCTACAACCTGATGAGGTAACTGCTACTATTATCTTCATTTTGCAGTTAAGAAAATTGAAGGTCAGAGGTTGAAGAATTTGCTGAATGTTACACAGTTTTTATATGAGGAGCTGGGATTTGAGCCCCTGCAGTCTCCATAGGCCATGCCACTGTCCACTGAGGATGACTGATTCTCTTTGTTTCTGATTCTGTGGTGTGTAGCTGAGATGATGGTGGCTACATGTGGTATAAGGGGTCACTCCAAAATAAACATGACCTTGCTTATTTTGTGGAGTTATTGGGTAGCATCTTGTATAAAACTGAATGTGCAGGTGGAGGGGGAAGTAAAGGAGAGATAAAGAAAAGGAAGCAAATCTATAAGATACCAGCCATCAAGAAAATACTGAGGATTCAGTTGAAAGTGAACACCTTGGGGTGCCTGGGTAGCTCAGTCAGGCATTCAACTTCGGCTCAGGTCATGATCTCGTGGCTCATGAGTTCAAGCCCCGCGTCAGGCTGTGTTGATAGCTCAGAGCCAGGAGCCTGCTTCAGATTCTTTGTCTCCCCTTCTCTCTGCCCCTCCCCCACTCTCTCTCTCTGTCTCTGTCTCTCTCTCTCAAAAATGAATAAGCATTAAAAAAAAAAAAAAAAAAAAACAAGAAAGTGAATACCTTACCCTGGCAATAAGCAAAGAGAATCTGCTGAGCATAGCAGAGGGAAAACTTCATCTCAGGAAAATGGAATAAAGAATAGAGGGTATATATTTCTTGAAGGAGACAGGAGACACCTATTTTTAACGTCTGAGATCACTTTGTATATGAAACTGAATGAAACAGATTTAGTGAGTTCAACTTTGGATGACTTCAAATAATATAACTGTAGTGTTATATTTACTATTAGTACTACTGGCTTCTGTATTAGACAAAAGAATCACCTTGTGATGGGTTACACTTATGGTGCTCCTGTTGTTGTTGTTTTAATTAGCTGCTGAAAAAGTTACTTGCATTAATATGGTTGACTGACTTCCGTGTTACTATATAAAACCCATAAATATAGTGATATCACAGTAAATCCTAGCAGTCAGTTGCTGGGATGTTCTTGTGTTGATAGACTTGAGCAGATGGACTTATTAGTTTGGGTTGATTTAGGAAAGCAGAAATCACTCCAGATACTTCACCCAGAGGGAATTTAATACTGGGCAGTATGAGAAATGGGGGATTGGTCTAGACCTAATAAGAAACAGTGGAATAGCCCAGGGTTAGCAATAGCAGGGAGCTGCCAATACCTCTAGGGCTGGAAAGACCATGGGTTATCTGGAGGGAGCTAAAACTAAGCCAGGCACAGCCAGGGCTATTTGTACAGGATCTGGAATAGGGAGCTGTGGACATTCCAGGGGGGTGCTTCCAAGGCAGAAACACAGGAAGAGAAATATCTGTGTTTCCCTTCCTTCCACTTTCCAGTAGAACCAAACTCACTGACAAGAGAGCCTGAGAGGGGAATCAATAGGAGAAAGGCCTGGGAACATATCCGAGAGCAAACAGGCAATAGTATTTGCACATTTATACAAAATGTGTTTCAGAGAATAAGAAAATCTTTTGAGTGGGAAATAGCATGTAGGCATTTGTGAGGATAAGCTCCCGTGTTTCTCTAGGCCAGCCCTGGCTGGGGACCAGACTATGGTAACACATAATCATCTCTCTAGCACAGCCCTTATGTGTTAACATGGGAATCCCAGTTCTAATTCTAGGTCCTCCAAGAAAGGGGTGTTTTATATGCTCAAAACCTGGTCCTCTTGCCTAAAAAATTTTGCATCCTTTCTCTCTGCCTCTCACTGACTGAGTGGCATTAAGACAAGGTGATTCTTGGGCACTTGATGCTTGTAATGATGATTTCAGGAGTCCTTGGCCCTATCTTTCCAAGTTCTAAGTTAGGTCCTGGCTATGTTCTTTTTTTTCACATATGGACTACATGGATCTCCCCATACATATCACTGCTCTCACTGCTGCTTACAAGTTCTCAGCAGAGGATCTAGGAAACAATCTCCTTCCTTTCCAACCTGGGTCAGGCCATAAAACAGCTATATTCTCAGCATCTATGGAGACCGATTATACAGCTATTTTTTCTTAATTATGTATGTGATACATGCTCATTGAAAATAGCGAATAAGCCAAACTAATAATCCCTACCGAGTTCTCTAATGCTAACATGGTAAATATATTGACATATCTTGTCATGTCAATAAATATGTTTATATAATACCTTTTTAGCGACCATATATTAATTTTTATCATATCCCAATATTTTAATCTGGCATTGTTACATAGATATTCCCTATTGCTATGTTACATAAAAAATCTCATTTTTTGTCATTATGATTAGAATTTAGGGTGAAAAAGGGTGGTATGAGGGCATTGAAGACAGAACCCTGAATGATGTGGAATAAGTGATGAAATAGCCAATAAACCTATTCTGATCAGGATCCCTTTCTGGAAAACTTGTACAACCTTTTCTTTCAGTAAATTGTTTCCAATGAGATTACTCTAAGAAGCCTTCCTTTTTTCCTTGCGTTAGTATAGATCTTCTGATAAGCTGATGCCAACACCAGATGAAATGTAATGGATTTATAAGAGAAAGTCACGTGAGAGAAAATGGAGAGGAAGCTGGTTGAGATTAAGAGGGCTGCCAGAGAGTAATGCAGGAGGGAGAGAAGGAAGGAGGGAGGGAAGAAAGGAAGGTTGGAAAGGAGGGAAGGAAGGGTGGTTGGGTGTAAGTTTATTAGACTGTAGAGCAGTCCTAAAAAGAGTTCAGCAAGGCCACTGGGGAGTCATGAAGCCAGTCTTCCTTTGGAGGAGTTCCACATCTCCTGAGAGCAGGCCTGTCTTAATATCTGTACCACGTTCAGTCACGGGCTGGGTGAACCCATGGCAAGAGTGGCCTGGTGCGAACATGATGATAGATGTCTGAGCACAGCAATTAAGGCCCTTGATCAGTTTGAACAAGGCCATTTGAGCTCAATTGAGGCTTCCAGCACTCAGAATTTAAGAGGCTCTGGGAACCTGGGTGGCTCAGTCAGTTAAGCATCTGATTTCAGCTCAGGTCATGATCTCATGGGGTTCATGAGTTTGAGCCCTGCTTCAGGGTCCATGTTGACAGTGCAGAGCCTTCATGGGATATTCTCTCTCTCTCTCTCTCTCTCTCTCCCCACCCCTCTATCTTCCCCTCTATCAAAAAAAAAAAAAATTAAGAGGCTCATTGCATGGTTGCTGTAACCCTCAATGCTTCCCATCCTGCCCCTTCCTTAACTCCTAGTCTGAGTGAAGTAGCTTTTCTCTGAACCCAGTCCCCTGGAATACATTTATCATAATATTATCACCAGATCCATCCCTAAAGTTTGAGGAGCCTGGTATGAGAATACAGGTGATGGCCCATAAATCATATTGGTAGCTGACAAATGCATGTTCATAATAGCCCTGATAAGCCTGATTCACATTTAGAATTTTACCTCTCCACATTTCCAGCTGGAACACAGTGACACAGAGAAACACAGAGCTTCTGCCCTGCCCCACTTCCTTTGCCATCCCCTCACCTCATCTCTCACCTCAAGGGAACTCCCAGGCATGCATGTAAATACTGAAGTCCACATATCTAAGGCTGTTCATTTCCTCCTCCCCTCTGTCTGGGTCTAGAGGTATAGGTGATAGGCATCACAGCATAATGTAGCAAGCTATTTGTTCCCCTCACTAGATTATAAAGCCTTTTTTTATGTTTATTTATTTTTGAGGGACAGAGAGAGACAAAGCACGAGCGGGGGAGGGGCAGAGAGAGAGGGAGACACAGAATCCAAAGCAGGCTCCAGGCTCTGAGCTGTCAGCACAGAGCCCTGTGCAGGGCTTGAACCCACAAACCTCGAGATCATGACCTGAGCTGAAGTTGGACGTTTAATCAACCGAGACAGCCAGGTGCCCTGATTATAAAGTCTTTGAGGCCGTTGCTTGGACCCATACCCACAGTAACAGAGACATAATGTATGTTACTTTACACTGCTGAATTTGCAGTAATATTTTCATGCAGCAGTGGATAACTAATACAGGAATGGACTGTGTTCCTTTGTTCACCTAAGGGTGTGCCAATAAATATTTCCTAAATGAACAAATTCACCCAATGTTTATTATATATCCACTAAGTAAGAGAGTTATTTTAAGGATGTCCAACACAAGCAAAGGCAAGAGACAGAAATCCTATGAAAGCAAGAAGTGCAGGAGATCAGCTGTGAAGCTGGGACTGGAAGCGTGTGACAACATGTGAATGCTGTATTACCTGGGGGGCACAAAGACTAAAGTTAATTAGGTGTCTTCTGTGAAACAGGAGCAAGTTTGGATGTTTCACCTGCTGGTGTAACACATTCTTCCTATTAGCGGGTAAGAGATGGAGAAAAGGAAAAACAAAATAAAACCGAACTAGAGAGAGGGCTCCAGTTTCAGCGGGCTGGTATGGAATGTCTGCAGCTGTAGAAACCAGGAAGAATAAACCTTCTTTGGTGTTCCTGGGGGTTTTGTGAGGGTTGTGAGATGGCTTTTGTGTGGTTGATCTTTGGTACCTATTCACTAGGAACATCTCTGTTATTGATACTTGAGAAAAACTGAGCAACCTCAAAGCTGAAAGATTTCAGCTTTGAAGGTAGAAAGTTCTTCCCCTCAAAAGGTCAGAATGCTGGGTGAGGACAATTGCTATAGAATATATTTATTAAGATGTTTAAAAATTTCCCAAGGATTAACCTGAGTGCCTTCTATTTTTATCTTTGACTTCATTTCTAATGGGAAATTTTCAAGCAATTATAAGGAAATGTCTTGGTTTTACAGTCCAACTTGTGTACTGATATTTCACAATTTAAGATGTTAGGTTGAAACCTTCACAGTGGCAGCTGGGTCAGAAATCTGAACTCTGAAAACTGAACTCAGTGTTCTCACGGGGAAGAGAAATGGAAATACACTTTAGTCGCTGAAAACAGAAAGAAAAATGCATTGCTTCCTAATGGTGTGCTTGCCTTTTGTAGAGATGTCTGAAAATAACCTCCTGGGCTTTGACTCCCATTTTAAGTTCAAACATGATGCTCATAGTATAAATTAAAAGGCTTTTATTTTGTCATTTTTATGAAGGAGAATGATACATACTATGCTTTAAATTATAGCAATGACCCGCTTATTCAGAGGTGGAATTTTTGACAACCTCTACCCTTGGGAACTCAGCCCTAACTTAGAAGTAAGAAAAAAGAGCCTTGAAGGCTGACATAGTGGTTACAAAGGCATGCACTTAACTCCTAGGGTCAGAGCTTTCTTGACTTCCTTTTAACACACAATTTTTAACAAGGATGGTTATCTGGTTTCCCAGCTCATAGCAGACAAGCAACCACTAACTGAAGAAACTGTTGGAAGAAGCCACCAAAATAGCAATGATGGCTCACAGTCTAGTGGAAGAGATAGAAACAGAAGGGAATTACCACCCTGGCCAAGAAGGGCCCTATATTCAGAAAAGGCACAGTTGTATTCAGCTTCCCCTATCTAAGAAGTCATGTGTAGTAGCGTTGAATACTTTGATATTAAACTGTGTATTTTTTCACTTCCTTATACCTCGTCAATTTTTATCAAAACAGTGTGGGGGTCATGCAGGTTGTTATTCAGTGCGGGGTAGAGGCAGTCCAGGTATGAGAGAGTCACATACTTGACTCTTGAGCTCTTGTGCATACTTTTATGTATTTGTAGCAGATTTTAAAGTCTTAAAAGCCACAGCTTTCAATTGAAAGAGCCAGAGACTCAGGTCAGAAAAATAAATTCCATGAATTCCAAAAACTTGGCTTTAAACAGTAAGGCCTAAGCCTAGAAAACTAAGTGCCTAGAATTTGGACCATCACCCGTACAGTGGGGAACATGCCTGATGACCGAATGATGTAAACACGATTTTCCTGGCCAGAGAGAATAAGAGAATTGGAGTTGGATTTGATGAGCACTCAGATATTGCTCAGGTCCCTGAGAAGGGCCCCATGCTCTCTCCTGCATTGGTGGGTCTTGGGGGAGAGGGGAGTGATTAAAATCAAATACAGAATTAGGGGGTCTGAGAGCAGGGTCTTTTGCCCAAGGCATAGAATAGGAACTCGGTGAGACTCTTAGATAAAGCATGTATCCAATACGACACCAGAATGACAAAGTAGCAATATGTCTGTGTTTCCCAGGACATAAGTCATTTAGAGTTCTTAAATATAGTGTGGGAATCCACCAAAAAAGTTTATGGCCCTCCCCCTCCCAAGCTCCCCTAAAGTTTCTGAGGTGAGCCTGCACACTCAACACACTTCTTGGCGTCAGGAGACCATGTGTAGATCTGGCTGCCACAGGCTGAGGCCAGAGCCCTGAGGATGACTCTAGAGGGCATTAAGTACAGGTGATGGATGGCATGTTCCTCTCCCTTGCACCCTCCTCTTTGTCCTGAACCTAATGGACACCAAGTGAGAAGAGAAGGAAGAATGTGAGGGGAGAGAGTCGCAGATGGACTGAGCAGTTGGTCAGAAGAAAGTGAATTGCAAACTGGAAAGAATGAGCTACACTGAATTGGCAAAGGTGAGGTTAAGATGAAGAAAAAAGTTTTGGCATTTAGAAGAGGCTAAACTTCATTTATAAGGGCTTGCTTTTATAAAGAATCATCTCTCCTCACAATGGCATTCAAACAAACAAATCTCCACGTTCAATACAATAATGGCATTAAAAAATTTTTTTTACATTTATTTATTTTTAAGAGACAGAGACAGAGCACAAGTGGGAGAGGGGCAGAGAGAGAAGGAGACACAGAATCCGAAGCAGGCTCCAGGCTCTGAGCTGTCAGCACAGAGCCCGATGCGGGGCTCAAATCCACAAACCATGAGATCATGACCTGAGCCGAAGTCAGACACCCAACCGACTGAGCCACCCAGATGCCCCAGTAATGGCATTTTTATAGCAAACCACCCCTCCTTTTTTGTGGCAAAATCCCAGAGTACATTGCTCTTGTGAAAATTGGTTTTTATTTTATTTTATTTTATTTTATTTTATTTTATTTTATTTTATTTTATTTTATTTTAATTTTTTTATTTAAAAAATTCTTAATGTTTATTTTTGAGAGAGAGAGAGAGAGAGGGAAGAGAGAGAGAGAGAGAGAATGAGCAGGGGAGGGGCAGAGAGAGAGGGAGACATAGAATCCAAAGCAGGCTCCAGTCTCTCACCTGTCAGCACAGAGCCTGACCCAGGGCTCAGACTCATGAACTGTGAGATCATGACCTGAGCCCAAGTTAGAGGCTTAACAGACTGAGCCACCCAGGTGCCCCTTAGAGAAGAGAAAAGTTTCCAGGCCATAAGTGGTTAAGCGTACACCATAATGTATATGACGGGAGTAGTAGGAATACTGATGGTGTCCTACATGCTTGTCTCCCACCTCATCTAGAGTTGCAAGGATATGCATCTTGGCCATCTCTTCCTGCCACGTACACGTTCCAGCTAGAGAATGCATTTCCTTAGTTAAACCTAGTCCTCTCCATCCTTTTCTCCTCAGCAGCAGTTTTCTTGCATGATTAACACTCAGATAGCGTTTTCCACATTAACCTTGTGATGTCTGATAGGGCGGACAGAGATGGATACTGCCTTGCTGAAATGTGTACACATAATCCATAATGAACAAGCACAGCTCCTCAGTGACCGTGATAGGGCATCACAAGCAAAGTAAGGCCCAGGTTGAGGAAGGTACTGAGTCCAAAGGAGCAATATGTCACTATTTGGCTAAGTGTGCAATTTAAACGTCAGCAGAATTACTCCGTTTGGCCCAACACAGGCCTCTGATTCTACACCCAAGGAGACTCAGCCACAGCTGTCCTTAATACCCCTTTCCTGTGTTCATATGTTCATAATGGAGTCACATATGACTCAAAGTGGGATGAATATTCTGTTATTAGTGTTGATATATTTAGGTAGCATTGTCCTGTTTAATATTTTATTAAGAACCATCCAATCCTAGCTCTTACCCATCACTCATTATTGGTGCATTATGAAACCTTATAAAAGATGGAGTAAGGCATTTTTCAGGCTTCATTGTATGACTCACCTGTAAGTCTTGTTAAAATGCAGACTGATTCATTCATTAGGTCTTGGGTAAGCCCTGAAGTCTCACATTTCTGGCATGTTCCCAGGCAGTGGAGATGTTGTTGCTGCTGATCCATGGACTATAACAATCTTTGCCTAGGCAAAGTCCCCCTGTCTTGGGATCTCTTTGTTCTGATTCTTGTTTCTTCAACTGATATGCACATTCACACCTACGCTACTAAAACCTTTGCCTAGATTAATAAAGCGTTACAAGTGAAACTTTAGACCTCTCAAGAGTGTAACAGAGACAAAAATGAGCACATTCAGCTCATCAAGTGTTTAGTGACTTCCTTTTTAATACAAAACTTCATAAATACCAGGCTGCAAAGATAAATAAGGATGGTAGGGCCATATTTATATAACTCTACAAATACATATCATTTATATTGATAAATGATGCATACATTTACTCAACTCAATAAAATTTATATCTGGCAATTTTTATCTGATATTCCATGCAACAATAAATGTGCAGTTTCTTAAAAAAAATTGTTAGTCCTCAGCCACATGATGTGTGTTTCCTCCATCAATCCCTCATTGGCCATTGGATTTCAGGTTGAATAACTTGAGTGAGTACCCAAGTTAACTCAGATTCTTTCCTCTTTAGGTAGAATGACTCTGCTCCCCTTCTCTAAAACTAGAGTTAATACAATTCTTGCAACTTCATTATCTACTCTGTGTACATATATGTATTTGTGTACATGTTTATGTGCACCTTGGGGAGTAGCATAAAAACAATACCATTCATGGGACGAATCAACCATCATATTAAGAGAATGAGGGATACGGACAGTTGAAAAAAGTTTGAAATGACCGCATGTGTTTCCTATACATTAATCCTTTGTGTGATATTTGGTAATCTCACCAACATTTTCTAATGATATCTACCATGTCATGGCAACCATGTTTATGGTTTTGAAGAACTTAAATTCGTGTAATGTCTGACATTTTCCTTGCAAAGGTAGCTTCCTGAATTAAGTTCAATTTAATTTCAAGAAATTTTTTGAACAAATATCTGCTAGATGTTTCTTCATAGAAGATATGAATTTTCTCTCCCAAAGTGCAAGATGCAGTGATGAATAATTTTAAGATAAAATGGAAAAAATAGGAGCACTTCATACTGTGCTGTGGGATCTAGAGATACAGAGGTGTAGGTAGCACTGGGATTACAATGGTTGATCTTTTTTTTTTAAATTTTTTTTTTTTCAACGTTTATTTATTTTTGGGACAGAGAGAGACAGAGCATGAACGGGGGAGGGGCAGAGAGAGAGAGAGACACAGAATCGGAAACAGGCTCCAGGCTCTGAGCCATCAGCCCAGAGCCTGACGCGGGGCTCGAACTCACAGACCGAGAGATCGTGACCTGGCTGAAGTCGGACGCTTAACCGACTGCGCCACCCAGGCGCCCCACAATGGTTGATCTTATAAATTCTATAGAATTCCAATGGGAAAGTCAGGTACAGGGAGACAAGAAATGATGAAGTCTTGAATTAGGTTAGCGACAGAGAAAAAGACGGTCAGAAAAGTGAAACACATTGCAGAGGAAGAATCTATAAGGATTGAAAATTTACTGAATGGAAGAACGGAAGATAAAAAGATTCCAAGATTTTATGCAAGAATGTTTGGATGGATATTGTCATTAACAGAACCTAGGAAACCAGGAGGAAGAATTACTTACGGAAGAGTGTAGAAAACACACTTAATGTGTATATTTGGGATTTAAGTTTTATGGGAAACATATCAGTGATGTCAAATAGGTGGATTTTTCAGCTCAGGAGAACACTATGGACAGTGCCACAATGGTAGATTTGAATGCTGTCTCATTAAACTTCTGACCAAAATTTCAAGAAGGGAGTATTAGGTAGGGCCACATTTCAGGATACGAATGCATTTTGCTCACTGCACCAAATGTACCATTAGAGTGAAGTGTTGAACACTGCCTTAGTGTCAGACTAGGTGTTTTCTGTTACATGAAAAAGAAACATGCCTAATATGGAAGCCAAATAAAATTATGCTCACGTTGTTTTATCCAAGGATAATTTGTTTTCCTTTATTTTTTGCGTTTCTGGGTTTGGAACTCTATTTCTGGAGTTTTGGAGCCTCTACCTCTATAGGTGTGGATATAGTCTGTATCTTACTCTATTTTACACTGCCACATTCAACAATAATAATCCAAATATTCTTTAGGTTCTGTTGCTACCCGTATCAGTAAGAAATCTGTTTTGAGTATGGTGCAGTGAGTTTCTCCATAATTTTTTTGGTTTTGGTAAAATGTATATAACTGAAAAATACCATCCTAACCAATTTTCAGTGTACAGTACAGTAGTGTTAACCGTATTGCACATTGTTGTGTAACAGATCCTTAGAGCATTTTCATGTTGCACAACTGAAACTCCATACCCGTTGAACAACTCCCCTTTTCCCCTTTCTCCAGCCCCTGGCAACAAGCATTCTTCTTTCTGTTTCTGAGAGTCTGACTACTTTAGATACCTCAGAGAGGTGGAATAATGCAGATTTTTTTTTTATGACTGGCTCATTTGACCTAGCATAATATCCTCAAGACATAACATATGAAAGAATTCTTTCTCAAGGCAAAATAATATGCCATTGTCCATATGTACCACATTTTCTTGATCCATTTATCTGTCAGTTGACCTCTAAGTTGATTCTACTTATTGGCTACTATGAATAATGCTTCGGTGAACAATAGTATATCTTTGAGATCCCGCTTTCAATTATTTTAGGTCTATATCCATAAGTGGAGTTGCTGAATCATATGATAATTCGGTTTTTAATTTTTTGAGGACCTTCTATACTGTTTTTCATAGTGGTCACACCATTTTAAATTCTTACCAACAGCGCACACTGGTTGCACTTTCTCCACATATTCACCACTACATGATATTATCTGTTTGTTTTGATAGTGGCATCCTCATGGGTGTGAGGTCATATCTCATTGTGGTTTTGATTTACATTTCCCTAATGATTAGGGACATTAAACATCTTTACATATGATAGTTGGCCATTTGTATATCTTTTTTGGAGAAATGTCTGAGCAAGTCCTTTGCCACCTTTCTAATAAAGTTATTTGGTTTATTTTGTTGTTGTTGAGTTGTAAGAGGTCTTTGTATATTCTGAATATTAACTCCATATCAGATAGATGGTTTTCAAATACTTTTCCCCATTCTATAGGTTGCTTTTCACTCTGTTGGTGTCTCCTTTGTTGAGCAGATGTTTTTAAATTTGATTTAGTCTCGTTTGTTTTTACTTTCATTGCTTGTGGCTTTCTTCCATCTTAAAAGGTGGGAAAGTGGTGTTACTGACTCTAAGATGTTATTTAGACACTGTCCAAGAAAGATTACTGATGTTGAACTTCTCAGACCCACAAGACCTGGTATTTCTTACCATTTGGAATTGTGTGTTTAATTTCTCTTAATGAGAGCTAGTTTATCAGGAGTGAACTCTTTCATAGGATCCTTGGAAGGTCATTCTTCTATTTACTTGTCAACATGGGAACTATATTTCTGCTGAGGTGTATATTGTTGGGTAAGGACTGGGTCAGAAGACTGTAACTAATGTTTCTCTCAGTTGTAACACCTTCTTGTAACTATTTATACACAGCAGCAAAATTCAATGAAGAAGAACTTCTTCTAAAGTCAATTAATCAGGAAAGGCAAATAGTCCAGAAATCACAGAGGAGTTGCATGTTGTCCCTCTATTGACTAGAGCTGGAAACAAAGCTGCTTAATGCAGTTTAAGAAGTTGTCATTGCAAGCAGGGTTTTGCTTAGTTTACTAAATGTATTGACTGTAGGATATAAATAAATCCCTTGCAAACACATTTAAATATATTGCAATTACAAAAACAGCCATCCATTTTTCCTTCTAATCTCAAGAGAGAGGGAGTAACAACTGGTGCTGCCATTTGCCTTGAGTAAAGAAGCACACACAGCAACACCTCTGGTTCTCCTTCTATCCCTCCCTTTATAGCAATGCTCCATTCACTCACCTCTTGATTGATATGAAGAGCAAGGATTACTCTGTCCTGTCAGCCACCATTTGCCTATAAAACTAATAAAATTTCTGATGATAAACTAAAACCTTCAAATTAACCTTGTACATGATCAAGGAAGCTCCAATAACTTGGTCATCTATCCTGCTGTGTGACAAGTACACAGCAAGATGAGTCTCTATAAGCTGATTATAACCAAGCGTCGGTAATGGGGCTTGAGGTAGGCTTTGAGGTTCTAGCTGAAACAAAGCCATTGCCACAGTCAGCTGTGTATCAAGAGCATGGGCTTAACTTTTTTGTTTATTTGTTTTTAATTGGCCACTGAAAATATTGGTTCTGTATCTATTGATAATTTTTAAGAAAGTATATCTTTGAGTTCCACTCATGCACATCTGTAACATTCTGGCTTCAGTGACAAAGATCCTATCACTTCCATACTTTTCCTTCTACTTCTCTTGTTGTCTTCGTCCATCTGGGCTCCTATAATGAAGTACCATAGACAGGGTGGCTTATAAACAACAGAAATTTGTTTTTCACAGTTTTGGAGGCTGGGAAATTCAAGACCAAGGAGCCATAGATTCAGTGTCTGATGAGGGACCATTTCCTGGTTCACAGGAGGCCATCTTTTGTTATGTCTTCAAATGGAAGGAAGGTATAAGGGAGCTCTCTGGAGTCTCCTTTATAAGAGTACTAATCTCATTTATAAGGGCTCCTACTCTTATGACCTAATTGCCCCCCAAAGGGCCCACCTCCAAATACTGTCACCTTGGGAGTCAGAATTTAACATATGCATTTTGGGGGACACAAACATCCAGTCTATAGGACTTGTCTCTGGTTGCTTTCATCTTTTCAATGTTGATTGGCAAATTGAAGATATGGGTGTTCTTATTCTCACTGTCTGCAAGATGGTGGGCAGTGATGTCCAGGGCATATTTAAATTGTTTAGGTTAGTAATCAAGCACCAGCATTTTCACAGACACTTCTCTCACACGTCCCTATTCAACAAGAAGATTAAAGAATGATTTCACAAGAAAAACTACCTGGAAATTTGAAGATACCATGTAAAGTCAAAGAGATTGTTTTTTTCTCATTCCAACATTAGAGCATATTAAATCAGCTTCTGTGATACAAAAGAAAATTAATATTTTACCAGAAAGATAAAGAAATGTGATCAAGAGAATATGATTTGAGGAAATGTTTAGTACTTGTTATTAAATCACATTTATTTTTATTTTTATTTTTTTTAATTTTTTTTTTTTCAACGTTTATTTATTTTTGGGACAGAGAGAGACAGAGCATGAACGGGGGAGGGGCAGAGAGAGAGGAAGACACAGAATCGGAAACAGGCTCCAGGCTCTGATCCATCAGCCCAGAGCCCGACGCGGGGCTCGAACTCACGGACCGCGAGATCGTGACCTTGCTGAAGTCGGACGCTTAACAGACTGCGCCACCCAGGCGCCCCTAAATCACATTTCTGATGATGAAAATACTTTATGAAGAACAAATGGAAGAAAATGAGAGCCGCTGTGAAATAAGAACATAGACAAATCTGCATTGAAACTCTATTAACAAGATGAAGTGTGGCCCAGGTGTCTTACAGCTGCCAACAGGGCAATTTCTCTTAGCTCTTGTAATGTTATTTGAATGCTTGTTAAACAGAAAACCCTCTAAAAGGAAGTCAGTTCGATTGGCAGTGTATGGAAATGAACCCCTGTAGGTAACAATTCATAGCCCTTTAAACCAAGGGATTGGCTGCTTGATTTGCAATGTAAGTCCCATTTTTGATTTCAGTTAAAAGTGTCCCCTGAGATTTCTTTTAACTTTTGATCTTGACATAACTGTGACTCACAGGAGTTTGCAAATAAATATACAGGGAAGTTCCATGCATCCTTTCTTCAGCTTCCCCACCCACATGCTAACATTTCGAGCAACTATCGGATGTTATCTAAGCTAAGAAATTGCCATTGGTACATCTATAGAGCTTATTCAGATTTCACCAGTTACATGTACAGAGGTTTTCTTAGAAAATAGTTATTTTATTGTAATTGTTTACAGCGTCTGGATCTGGACCTTTTATTTATTCATTTTATTAAGTTTATTCATTTTGAGAGAGACAGCACAAGTGGGAGAGGGACAGAGAGAATCCCAGACAGGCTCTGTGCTGCCAGCGCAGGTCCCAGTGCAGGGCTTGAACCCACAAAACTGTGAGATGGTGACCTGACCCTAAACCAAGAGTCAGAGGCTTAACCGACTGAACCACCCAGGTGCCCCTGGATCTAGAGCTTTTAAACCTAAAAGCTGAATCTTGTCTAAAATAGTGAAAAGCAGAAGTTGGTGTTTGTTGTCCTGAAAGTAGGTGCACATGTAGTGTGTGTGGTAACCTCGAAGAGTCTACTGCTAAATCATACTCAGAATGGACTGCCAACAAGTCTTCCCTGATGTGATCCTGAACAGTAGTGAGAAGTGTAACAGCGTCCTTTTTATTCATTAGGCTAAATTTCCTTTGACTGAGAAGCATAAAGACAAGCAGTCTTTGATAGTGTTTGTACTACTGTAATAGTCATCCAGTTAAATTATTTTGGCTTTTGTTGTTTTGGGGATGCGCTTAGATGATTTTTGCTGAATGGTACAGTGTTATCTATTATAATTTGGTCTGGGTGTTTGTGTAATGATTAGAGGCTTCCTATGACCTCCTCTGTTTTTGTTCTCCTTGTTCTCAAACATTGTTAGATGTGTTCAGCCTGGCACACGGTAGGAAAGCAATAAATATTGTTGGAAATGAATCGCTCTTTTGACTTTTCTATTGGAACAAGACACTTCATTTTTCTCTTTAAGTTTGCTGTAGCCTTTGAGGTTTCTCTGACTCCTGCCCTCAAGTACTGAGGGGCTCAGAGCAGAAGTGATTTCTTTAGAGGAACAAAAGAAAACACTCCTGTCGTCTTGGTTCCTATGCATACCAGCACCTTATCATACGTTTTCTACCTGGTCATGTTAACTTAGTTGAGCAACTTCCCTTTTCTTCATTGATTAATTCCTTCTAGCTCTAATGCTAAATGTCTATGAGACTTTAGATAGCTCACTGTCCCCTTTATGGTTATTTCCTCATCTAAGGGGAAGAGTGAACCAGATAGTCTTAACTCTCTATTTTACAATTTGGTGATTTACTTGTTAATTGTAACTTCCAAGAAAAAAGGTAAGTTCTAAAAATTTTTGTCATTAATCAGATATTGTATTCATTGAGAAATTACTATATTTTAGAATATCTGTGTACAAACATATATGTATATATCAAGGTAATATATACTTAATGTAAAATTTCAACAATAAATCTTTTATAAAATATTTAAATACTAATTTTGTATGTAGAAAGTGAAATTCACTTCTTCTTCAATCCTATTATCCACCTGGAAATGAGCAAAGATAACAAGTAATTTTATACCATTTATATAGCAATATGTGCATGTACACAATGTATAACATGTAGTCCAATTTGTTTATAAAAAGCTAAGTTCTGCACTGTATAAATTTTTTGCAGCTTTTTAAAAACATTTTTAAAAACTTTAAAAAAGTTTTTGTTTTAATCACCTGGCACTCAGCATGACAAGGGCACTCCATAATCCCCATTCCCTATTTCACCCATTCCCCCACCCTGGTAACCATCAGTTCTCTATAATTAAGAGTCTGTCTCTTGGTTTCTCTCTCTCTCTCTCTCTATCTCTCTCTCTGTCTTCCCCTTTGCTTATTTGTTGTTTCTTAAATTCCACATATGAGTGAAATAATATGGTATTCGTCTTTCTCTGTTTTATTTCACTTAGCATTGCACTCTCTAGCTCCATCCATGTTGCTCCAAATGACAAGATTTCATTCCTTTTTGTGGCTACATAATATTCCATTGTATGTATGTGTATATGCATCTGTATTTATATCATCAATATCCATATCTATATATCTATATCTATATCTATATCTATATCTATATCTATATCTATACACACACATCTTTATCGATTCAT
The DNA here is from genome assembly GCF_028749965.1 of Puma concolor. NCBI lineage: Eukaryota > Metazoa > Chordata > Mammalia > Carnivora > Felidae > Puma > Puma concolor. The sequence continues at coordinate 51,658,324 of NC_141672.1, forward strand.
CAATTGATGAACACTTGGTCTGCTTCCATATCTTGCCTGTTGTAAATAATGCCGCTATAAGTTGGGGTGCATGTATCCCTTTGAATTGGTGTTTTTTTATTTTTTTGGGTAAATAGTGGCCCTCCATATTGTTTTCCAGAGTAGCTGTACCAGTTTGCATTCTCACCAACAGTGCAAGAGAGTTCCTTTTTCTCCGTATTTTGCCAACACGTGTTGTTTCCTGTACGATTTTTTTTTTTTAAATTTTAGGTCACATGATGGGCGTGAGGTGGTAGCTCATCATAGTTTTTGATTTGCAATTCCCTGATGATACGTGGTGATTGTCTTTTCATGTGTCGGCCATATGTATGCCTTCTTTGGAAAAATGTTTGTTCATGTCTTCTGCCCATTTTGAAAAATTGAATTATTTGTTTTTCAGGTGTTAAGTTATATAAGGTCTTTATATGTTTTGGATACTAACCCTTTCTCAGATCATTTGTAAATATCTTCTCCCATTCAATAGGTTGCCTTTTAGTTGATTATTTCCTTTGCTGTGCACAAACTTTTTATTTTGATGTAGTGCTGATAGTTTATTTTTGCTTTTGTTTCCCTTGTCTTAGGGGACCTATCTAGAAAAAAAGTTGCTGATGTCAGGGAAATTCTTGCTTGTAATCTCTTCTACAGTTTTTATGGTTTCAGGTCTCACATTTAGGTCTTTAAGCCATTTTGAGTTGTGTATGTGTAAGAAAGTGGTCCAAATTCCTTCTTTTGCATTTAGCTGTCCAGTTTTCCCAATACCATTTTCTGTTTTTTTTTTTTCCCCATTGGATATTCTTTCCTGCTTTGTTGAAGATTAACTGACCATATAGTTGTGGGTTTATTTCTGGATTTTCTATTCTGTTTAATTGATCTATACGTCTGGTTTTGTGCCAGTTCCATACTGTTTTAATTACTACAGCTTTGTAATATAATTTGAAGCCTGGAATTATGATGCCTCCAGTTTTGGCTATTTGAGGTCTTTTGTGATTCCATATAAATTTTAGGATTGTTTGTTCTCAATCTGTGAAAAATGCTTCTGGTATTTTTAATGGGGATTGAATTAAATGTGTAGATTGCTTTAGATAGTATAGACATTTTAACAATATTTGTTCCTCCAATCCATAAGCAAGGAATGTCTTCACATTTCTTTGTGTGGTCTTCAATGTCTTTCATCAGTGTTATATAGTTTTCAGAATCTAGGTTTTTCACTTCTTTCATTAGACTTGCTCCTGGGTATCTTTTTATTTTTGGTGCAACTGTAAATGGGACTGTTTTCTTAATTTGTTTTTCTGCTGCTTCATTATTGGTGTATAGAAATGTAACAGATTTCTGTACATTGATTTTTGTATGCTGCAATTTTACTGAATTCATCTATCAGTTCTAGCAGTTTTTTTGGTGGAGTCTTGAGGGTTTTTTATACATAGTATCATGTCATTTGCAAATAGCAAAAGTTTTACTTTTTCCATACTGATTAGGATAGTGTTTATTTCTTTTTCTTGTCTGACTATTATGGTTAGGACTTCCACTACTATGTTGAATAAAAGTGGTGAGAGTGGACATTCTTGTCTTGTTCCTGACCTTAGGGAAAAGGCTCTCAGTTTTTCCCCATTGAGGAGGATGTTAGCAGTGATTTTATCATACATGGCCTTTATTATGTTGAGGTAGGTTCCCTCTAAACCTACTTTGTTGAGGGATTTTTTTATATTAAATATAACTTATTGTCAAATTGGTTTCCATACAACACCCAGTTCTCATCCCAACAGGTGCCCTCCTCAGTGCCCATGTGTTGAGGGATTTTAACATGAATGGATATACTTTGTCAGATGCTTTTTCTTCATCTGACATGATGAAGAAATGAATGATTATATAATTCTTATCCTTTCTCTCATTGATGTGATGTGTCACATTGATTTGTGAATATTGAACCACTCTTGTAACCCAGGAATAAATCCCACATGATGGTGGTGAATGATTTTTTTAAATATATTATTGGATTTGGTTTGCTAGTGTTTTCTTGAGAATTTTATTGCATTTATGTTCATCATAGATACTGGCCTGTAGTTCTCTCTTTTAGTGGTGTTATTTGGTTTTGATATTATGGTAAAGTTGACCTCATAGAGTGAATTTGGAAATTTTTCTTCCTTTCCATTTTTTGGTATAGCTTGAGAAAAATGGTATTAACTCTTCTTTAAATGTTTGGTAGAATTCACCTGTGAAGTCATCTGGTCCTGGACTTTTGTTTGTTGGGAGTTTTTGATTACTGGTTCAATTTCTTTGCATGTAATCAGTCTGTTGAAATTTTCTATTTCTTCCTGATTCAGTTTTTAATATGTTTCTAGGAATTTAAACATTTCTTTTAAGTTTTCCACTTTGTTGCATATATAGTTTTCCATAGTATTCTCTACTAATTGTTTGTATTTCTGTGGTGCTTGTTATTATTTATCCTCTATCATTTGTGATTTAATTTATTTCAGTCCTTTCTCTTATTCTTGTTAAGTCTGACTAGAGGTTTATCAATTTTACTTATTTTTTCTAAACATCATCTCCTGAGTTCATTGATCTGTTCTATTGTTTTTTTTAGTTTCTATTTTATTTATTTCTGCTCTTAAGTTTATTTCCTTCCCTCTGCTAATTTTAGATTTTGTTTGTTCATTTTCTAGCTTCTTTAGGTATAAGGTTACATTGTTTGAGATTTTTCTTGCTTCTTGAGGTAAGCTTGCATTGCTATATACTTCCCTCTTAGAAGTGCTTTTGCTGTGTCCCAAAGGTTTTGAACTGTTAATTTCATTTTCATTTGTTTCCATGTGTTTTTTATTTCTTCTTTTATTTCCTGGTTAACATATTCATTATTTAGTAGCATTTGTGGTCTCTTCAGATTTTTTCTTGTGGTTTACTTCTAGCTTCATTGTGGTGTGGTCAGAAAAGAGGCATGGTATGACTTCACTCTTTCAATTTGTTGAGGTTTGTTTTGTGGCCTAATATTGGATCTATCCTGGAGGAGGATGTTCCATGTGCACTTGAGGGTGTATTCTGCTGTTTTAGGATGGAATATTCTAACTATATCTGTTAAGTCCATCTGGTCCAGTGTGTCATTCAAAGCCATTGTTTCCTTGTTAATTTTCTGTTTAGATAATCTGTCTGTTGATGTCAGTGGGGTGCGAAGGTCTCTACTCTTACTGTATTGTTATTGATTAGTTCCTTTATGTTTGTTATTATCAGTTTTATGTCTTTTGATTCTTCCATGCTAGGTGCATAAATATTTACAATTGCTTTATCTTTTTGTTGGATTGTCCCCTCTATTATTATATAGTGTCCTTTATTGTCTCTTGTTACAGTCTTTGTTTTAGAGTCTATTTTGTCTGATATAAATATTGTGTAGCTTGCTGTTTTCAATAACAATTTGACCATTTGTATGGATGCATGTTTGGGTTGTTTCTGGTCTTTCACCTGTTATAAGGCATGTGTTTGATAACTTTCAAATATATGAGTCTAATAGTTTTATTGTCAATGCTGTTAAGGACAGAGAATTAAAATATTGCTACTTAGGTAAGAGAAGTTGAATAAATTATTTTCTTCAGCTCTCTGCCTCTACCCAATTAACTGCTTTTACTTCTCTTTCTAATTCTACCTTTTTTTTCTTTGTCATTTATGTATTCTGGCTCCCTCTTTCTTCTTTATCTTTCTAATATCACCTGATGGTACTCATCTAAACTGAACAAAAGTCAGGCATCCCCAAATTATGAGTGACTTACTACAATAAAAGAAAATTGTGTTGTTTATTTTATTCAGTTTTTTATATTTACTAATGCCTATAGTCCCCTCCATTAAAACCCTTTCAACATTTCTAAAACTCGGAATTTGACTCAAGTTTTTTCTGCTATTTCCTCTCAAAGTAAAATCTTGGTAAAAATGGTCTGGGAGCATTACAGAGTGAAATAAACCAAGAAAAGTCTGATAGTTGAATAAGCTTGATTAACCAGAATATAATCTTACCTATTGATCTCATCCTAATCTTTAGTTTTTAGTCACTGTTAAAAAAAATTTATCACAATGGCTTGAAATAATAAAAGAATCTCAACTATTGGTGAAAGGTATTTGGAGATTGTGTTTATAATACTAATTTTGTTTTGCTTCTTTTACCTCATTCCTTTTTTTCTCTCCTTCCCAAAACGTCTGGGAGGAAATACAATAAAAAGGGTAAGAATACTAGCTGGTGTATTAGGCAAGTAAACTGACCACTTAAAGGTTCAATTTCTTCATCTTTAAGTGGGAATAATACAGTTTCCCTTTTGATAGTCTGAGGATTCAAAGTAAGGTCTTAGCACAGTGATCAAAACATGATAAGTGCTGAAAGAAACAGTGTACATGCTCAATTAGTAAAGATTAAAAAATGAATGATGAAAGGCATTGCCCTTAAGGGGCTCAAAAGCTAGCAGAGGGAATACCTACCTATCTTTTTATTCATTCATCTATCTACATTGTTCTAAAAATAATTTGAAATAAAAATATAAATGAAGTGCGATTAGAGACAAAAGAAAAAAGTTACGAATTTTGCCTAGGAAGAAAAGGAATAAATAGGGTAGACCAAGCAAAGGAAGCAACATTTACACTAGACTTTGAAAGATAATTCAATTTTTTGATAGAGAAAAATATTTGTGAGAAAGGCTGTTATGTATACAGAAAGAACAATATAATATATGGGGTGAAGAAATCAGCATTCTTGTAGACTGAGAGCAAGGAGTCAACATAGAGGTACAGGTTGAGTTGGAAGGCAGACAAAATAGAATTACATCTAGAGGAGTTAAGAGAATATAAAATTTAGAAGTATAGGAAAAACGTTGGCCCTGGAAAAAAAAAGGGAAGGTCTTTCACTGAGTTGCTGGGAAAGGTAATTTAAAGGAGAAGTTCAATTTGGAAGTAGAGAAGAGGAAAACTGGGTGTTCTTGGTCATGCCAAAAATATTTTTAGCAAATTTTATAGCACATTTGTTGTGCTATAAAATGAAGGCTGTGAGGTGGTCTACTGAGGGCTTGAAGAAAGTGATGAATGTTTAGAAAAGTCATTTGGGAAGTCAACCCAGAATGAGTGAAAAGGGAACAGCAGTGAAAATTTACTTGAAGTTATAAATCTCTTCCAGGTAAGGATTATTTCTTAATGTGAAAGATTTCTCCAGTTAGTTTAGTTTTGACATCTCTTGTGAAGACCACTGCTTGAGGCAGTCATTCTTTTTACTTTTTTAAAATTTTTAAATGTTTATTTATTTTTGAGAGAGAGAGAGAGACAGATAAGACAGCACATGAGCAGGAGAGAGGCAGAGAGGGAAGGAGACACAGAATCTGAAGCAGGCTCCAGGCTCCAAACTGTCAGCATAGAGTCCCACGCAGGCCTTGAGCTCACGAACCGAACCGTGAGATCATGACCTGGGTTGAAGCCAGACACTTAAACAAATGAGCCACCCAGTCCCCTGGAGGCAGTCATTCTTTTAATAAATATTTATTCAGCACTTATTAATGCTAGGCACCAAAATAATACTAGCTGACATTTAGTGTGTGTTTACTGTATACTAAGCACTTTATATATGTTGCTTAATCCTCCTAAAGACCTTTGAAGTAAGTACTGTTTACTTGTCATATTTCACATAAGAAGTCATTGAAATCACACAAGTCAAGGTCAGAAATTTATGAATTTGCAAAGCATGACTTGAATCCAGGCCGTCCAGCTCCAGAGCCTATGCCCCTAACTTTTATGCTATGTTTTTGCTCAATACCACAATAAACAAAACTGCCCTTGGAGCTTACAGTATGGGGACCAAAAATAGGTACATAAGTGAAATGATTATAAATTTTAGTAAATGATAAAGAGGAAATGAGTAGAGTGGTAAATGAGCTGGAGATAATGGGCAGGATGGGGGAGTTGTGGGACAGGGAATCTGCTTTAGAGAGGTTTTCATGGGAGCCCAAGAGGGATAATCTAGGTGTTGAGAGTTGAGAAGAGGCCAGCAAGAGAAAAGCTGGGGACAGAACATTCTAGGCAGAAGAAAGAATATCTGAACGACCCAGAATGCAGAAGAGCTTGGTGGTTTTGAAGTCCTGAAAGAAATATGAAGCATAATAAGAGGAGGAGTGAGAAGCGTGAGATAAGGATAGAGAGATAAGTAGACACATATAAATTGAGGCTTCGAGGGTGATGGTAAGAAAGTAATATTCCAAGTGACTGGGAGAAGTCATTGAAGGAATTTAAACAGGGAAGTGACAGTATCTCGTTTATAATTTAAGTCAATATCTCTGATTTTTGAAAAGCATAGACAGGAATGAGTGAAGGTGGCAGCTGGAAGACTGGTAGGGGGCTGTCATAACAGATCAGGAAAAATATGATGGTTACCTTGACTAGTGAAATGGCTAAGGAGACAGCAAAAAGCTAAATGGTTCCATATACACTGTGAAGAAGCAATCAACCAGTCTTAGGAGAAGGAGAGGGCAAAAGAGATCTCAGGGATGACCTCCAGGCTTTTGGTTTGAGCAGCTGGGTTGACAGAGATAGGGTTTTTTGATGGGGGGAGACTGGAGGTATGGAAACCTTTAGAGACCGAAATCAAGAGCTGGTTTGGGATATGCTAAATATAGGGACTCTGTGAAACATCCAAGTGGAGATAGTATGTTATTGGATATACAAGTCTAGAACTTCCAGATAATTCATAAAATTGCTGAGTTATGCATTCTGGGAAGTGGGCAGTTGATAAATGGTTTTGGAATCATAAATCAATTTTAGTAAGATCTTATTTGTGGCAGCAAAGCCATCTAGTAAGGTACATGCTTTGTTTCAATAATGAGCTCAGGGAAGACCTAGATTTCTTAATATTTTCCCATGAATCACAGGAAATTTTATAACTGTATCTTAGTAGTGATGACTTACTAATGAGAAATGTGGAAATAGGGTCTCTTTGATGTATACAAGCAAGACCAAATCACTGACTGGCTATTTCTTGGTAGGAGTTTGAGGACATGACCCATTCTGTTGACAATTTTATATGTACGAGCTCTGATCATGGGGAAAGATTTTCCACATATAATTTTGGAAAATATATAGCATATACCGAGCCTGTGTGCATGTACTGTCTTGGACATTCTCAAACTGAAAAATAGACCACTGATACGGTTTTGTTGCCTCTTCACCCCCACAAAAAGTCAAACTGTACTGTATAATACTATATTTGTGCACATATAAAGCAAGCGTGAATCATTGGGCTGACAAGGACATTCATAGTCATCTGGCATAACTATCCATTTCTTGATCCTCTGTAACACTCTTGCCCAGGGGCACTCAGACAATTCTCCAATATCCCTGTGTTTTATAAATCTCCAGCTACAGGAGTCCTTTTTTTCATTGGAAAATGTGAGTCAAAATTTATCTCCTTATTACTTTTATACAACTGTCCTTCAGTTTACTGGAGACATGGAACAAAAGTCGACTTTCTACATGAAAGTCCTTCATATGTCCCCTTTGCCTCTTTTCTTCTTTCTTTCTTTCTTTCTTTCTTTCTTTCTTTCTTTCTTTCTTTCTTTCTTTCTTTCTTTCTTTCTTTCTTTCTTTCTCTTTCTTTCTTTCTTTCTTTCTTTCTTTCTTTCTTTCTTTCTTTCTTTCTTTCCTTTTCTTCTTCTTCTTCTTCTTCTTCTTCTTCTTCTTCTTAAGTATAATTAACATACAGTGTTAGTAGTTTCAGGTGTACAATTAATAATTCAAGGATTCTATATGTTTCTCAATGCTAATCAAGAAAAAGATACTCATAATCTCCTTTATTTCACCCATCCCTCCACTCATCTTCCCTCTGGCAACCAGCAGTTATCTATGTATAAGAGTCTGTTTTGTTTTTCTCTCTTATTTTGTTTTTTAAATTCCACATATGAGTGAAATCACAGGGTATTTGTCTTTCTCTGAATCACTTATTTCACTTAGCATTATACCCTGTACGTCCATTCATGTTGTTGCAAATGGCAAAATCTCATTCTTTTTTATGGCTGACTAAATATCCTCATTTCTCAACATTCTTCATGTGATGCATTGTTAGTCCGTCCCTTCACTATCCTGGTTGACCAGCAAGGGCAGCATGTCTGTAACCATTACATAATTAAATATAATAATTTATGTGTAGTTTCATCAACCTAAAATAAGTTGAAATTATTACTTCCTATTTTCTAGGTACTCTACTTCTATTAATTCATTGTAAAAACGCATTAGTTTATTTAACAGATACATGGTATCTTAAACTTTTAAAACAATGATAAAAATGAAAATAATAACAACAAGAACATCACAGATTCAGTATGGTTATATATCAGTCTATATGCCAAGCACTTTATATTCAGTATCTTAGGCATTTGAATTTACAGCTGACCAAAACTCATGGCCTTTTTTACAGGCTGATAGAAACCACATCTTCCAACTCAAGCTTAAATATACAGGTTTTGGATTCAAGAGAACTTTGTATTTTTCCTTTTAAATTTAATTTTATTATATTTGGCACATACTTTCACTATAAATTTCAACTTCGATTCTTTTCATTTATAGATTTAATAAATACTACTTTTCTACTTTAATTCTACTAATGAAAAAAATTGAGCAGGAGAAGACCAAAGGTATTGTCAATTTCCACATCACCAAATACTTTGTAATAGAGTAGTACTAATCCCTGACAAGAACCACTTGAGAACAAAGTAATTTCACTCTAAATTTGTCCTGTCTCCACCCGCACTTCACCAAACTTGCTCCTTCACTAGTCTTCTTTTATCTCTGTAAATAAATTGATCATCCCCCCTGGATGCTCAAGACAACACTTAGTAGTGCTCTTTAATTTCTTCTCTTCCATATCCAACCTGTCAACAAATTTTCCAAAAACATACTGTTAGTAGATTGATTTCTCCCCATCTCCATAACCATTGCCCTAGTCTAGGCCTTCCATTCTACTCCCTCTCTAGCTCTGCTCCTCCCACCCAGCAGTATCTATTTGCCATACTGCAACCAGTATATCAGATTATGTCATGGTTTGGCTTAAAATACACAAATACATTCTCTTTTCACTTAAAATTAAACCCAAAGTCCTCACCACATCTTAAGGTCCTCTATGTTTTGGCTTTTGCCCATCTCCTTTAACTTCTTTCTCTTCCTTGAAGAAACCAAGCTTGTTCCATTTCATGTAGGTCTTTATACCTTCTTTGCTTTCTGTCCGGGATGTTCTTTTTCCTGTTCTTCACATGGATGTCTATTCATAAAATTTAAATTGTAGATCAAGTATGACTGCATCAGGGACATTTTCCTAGACTTTCTGAAATACCTGTATTCCCACACACCTTACTATTTATGTCATCATTTTGCCTGATTACTTTGTACCACTTATCACTGTCTGGAATTATTTTGTTTGTTGTTTGAATTTTCCACTAGGCTACAAGGTCTTCAAATAATGATACCTTACCTATTTTGTGCATTAATTTTTCTAGTGCCTATAATAAATGGCACATAACAGGCGCTTAGTGAATATTTGTTAGAGGAATAACAAACTAGTTTTACTAGTAGCCAATACACTTTTTTTTTCGATCATACTGTCCACAGAATATGATGAGTCTATCAAGCGTTTTGTTTAAATCAATATATGTATTGACCTTTTTTTTTAAATAGATCCACTAGTTAGCAACCTTGTTAAGAAGTGGTTTCAACCAGATATGATCTTTCTTATTGGCTCATTAATCAAGTCATAAATGAAATTAAGGAGGTTTATAAACTTCCTGAAATGGCATCCAAAGTTTTTATGTGCATGTACATATTTTGGAAGGATGGATATCCATTATATATTTCAGTTATAAATCTCTTAGGGCAAACATATTCATAACTTAAGTCAGATTCCTAAAAGGGACTTCTTTTTTTTAATATGAAATTTATTGTCAAATTGGTTTCCATACAACAACCAGTGCTCATCCCAACAGGTGACCTCCTCAATACCCATCACCCAGCCTGCCCTCTCTCCCACCCCCCATCAACCCTCAGTTTGTTCTCAGTTTTTAAATCTTTTATGGTTTGGCTCCCTCTCTCTTTTTTTTTTCCCTTCCCCTCCCCCACGGTCTTCTGTTAAGTTTCTCAGGATCCACACAAGAGTGAAAACATATGGTATTTGTCTTTCTCTGTATGACTTATTTCACTTAGCATAACACTCTCCAGTTCCATCCATGTTGCTACAAAAGGCCATATTTCATTCTTATTGCCAAGTAGTATTCCATTGTGTATATAAACCACAATTTCTTTATCCATTCATTAGTTGGATAGGCTCTTTCCATAATTTGGCTATTGTTGAGAGTGCTGCTATAAACATTGGGGTACAAGTGCCCCTATGCATCAGCACTCCTGTATCCCTCGGGTAAATTCCTAGCAGTGCTACTGCTGGGTCATAGGGTAGATCTATATAAAAGGGACTTCTATCATTCATGAAAGGATACCAACCTCTGAGCTCATGATGCTCCCATCCTTTCCTCTCATAATTGGGTCCTGTGTAGAGTTTAAGTTTGTACTAAACATACCTTGCCCCCTTTGAAAAGTAGAATCACATTTACTTTCTTCATTGTTTTTTGCAAATTTCACTTTTTCTACTGATGCAATGTTGCTTACATCAATTTGTCAACGTCAAGTGAAGGTTTCTTCAGTAACCTGAAATATAATTCTCAGGTCAAAAGATCTGAACTTACTTACCCTTATAAATGTTCCCTTATAAACTTCTCTCATTTTGAACTTTAATTCCTAGATAACAAATATTTGTTGTACTCATTTAGTCTAAATGTCTTCTCCCTTGACAGTGAGTATAAAAGCAACATGAGAGTTGAGGAGTGCAATTTTCCTCTTGTCATGTATCAACAATACATGATCAACTTCAAACAGCAGGTGTACTCCTTTCCGGATGGGTTTGTTTGGAGAAGCTTCTATTTGTAGGTAGCACACTAAGAAGTGTATGAACGAGGTTAAAAGGGAGAGCAACAAAAGCCATATTGTTGTGGACAGATACGGAAGATCTCCTGGGGTAGATGATTGAAGGAAATACTGATATGTTCCTGACATAGGTCACATATATGGGACAGAAACAACATACGGCAGTGTGGGGAGCCTACAGATACAAGCATGTCACATGGCTATCACCAGCTAGTCCCCATCAGCTATCACTACCTTTCAGATTGCAAATTACCTAGCAAACTAGGAACAAAATTTCCAAATGTTTGAGACATTTGTGGTATATTTGTTTTCAATGAAATAATCTTGCCTTTATGGATAGATATATGCTATCTAATTTATTTTTGTGGTTCCTTACCTGTTTTCTACTTTTTCTTCAGGGCCTTAGAGGAGAAAGTAGCCCTGGGGTAAGGAGTGAGGTCTAGTAAGAAGGGTAGAAGATTTGAATTGTGGGGGAAGGCAAAGAGATGAATCTGAACCAAAAGTGTGAGCTCATTGTTAGTGAGACATGACAAAAAAATGTTAACTTGAGAATTTTAAGCATGTATGGGAAAATTAATTTTTACTCTCTCATCTCGTTTTAGGGTGACTAGCAATCTCAGACACTAGTAGCAATGGAAAAACTTCTGATAGTCATGAGAAGAATATGAGTCCACACATTTACCCAAGGTTTTCCTAAACCAGGTCCATAAAGTGCCAGGAGCATAAAGATGTAGTTCAGAAATGGGTCAACCTTTATTCCTGAGAGGGTGACAAAGCAGTTTGCCAGCTAGGTCTCTGTAGCTATGGATTTTCTGACAGTTTATCTGCATAAGTGGAATGTGGAAAATGGTTTCAGTATCCTGCGAGATGGGGATTGAGTGAAGGCTTGAACTATAATTTCCTTTCTCTCTCTCTCTCTCTCTCCCATTTTTAGATTTTAGATGGAACTTTTCCATGTTCTGTAATCTCACAGACTGACACATTCTTCTTCATGTCAATTAGGTCAAATCAGTAAGTTGTTGGAATCGATGCGTTGTTGCACATAGTTTACGGCCACTCCACAGAAGGGTTTTCACTGTTCACTGGGATGTAGTATCATACCGTAATCACAGATGTATATTGCATACTTTACTCCCTGTATTTCACAACTGTACTTGCCCTGTGGGGCTCATTCCCATCAGAGTTCACCCTCCCAATTATGATGATTCTTTAACAAAATGAGTTTACTTTCAATATGTTCTTTCCAGCATAGTTTTGCTTAAATTAGTGCAGAGTCAGTTACTTATATCTGAGGAGATAAATGTGCTCCTATGAGGATTATTTCTTAAATTATCCTAACTATGGATAGAGTTAAAGACTTTAAAGACAATTTGAAGCATAAAACTTTAAGTCATGAAGATAAATGTCCCGATTTGCCATAAGCAGGCAGAAACTATCTAGCCACGTAACCAAATAAACCAACCAATAAACAAAAGAAAATGGGGAAGAGGTAAAAGAATTAGAGAAAGAAACAAAGAAAATTCATTTCACCCATGATTCTTTCCTGCTCTGTTTGGTTTTATGATGGAGGGGATTTGGTTATATGTTTAGGGGGTATTTAGACTACAGTTAATAAATATGAAGCTTGTTTGGAACCCTGGTTGATTTGGGAGCAGATAAGACCATGGTGATATCACCATGTACACTTCTATACAACAGTAGGAAAGACTAAAGCTATGGTAGTTGTAGGTTTGTTGAATGCTTTGGATATATGGCCCTTTGGAAGGTGAGGAACATAGACCTATTTTGGACTTTTTTTTTTGTTTACCTTGTTTGATAATATAGCAGTTTACACCCCCCCCCCCACACACACATACCCACACACACACTTACTCTTCCATTTCTTCATTTATCCTTTGGAAGCTCTATGGTTTTTATAAATACACTTTCCCCCAAAGATCTTGAAATGAATTTTATAGGAGTCTGCAGTGGGAAACATTAACACGCTTCAGAATATGACTGAATTTGGCACCTGTAATAAATTTCCAGTGTCATTCTCTGAACCTGATAGACCTTGCTAGAATTTTAATAGCTTCTCCACATACCTGGAAATATAGCTAAAGTGTCTGTCACCTTTAGAAAATAATCATTCTGACATGCTTTATTCACTTACAACTCATTTGACACATTTTCAGTTACATTTAAATGTGAGCTTCATTTAGTCCCTCATTTCACATAGCAAAGGTTAGGTATTCATTACCCAAGTTGTTTCCAGAGATAGAAAGACCCAGATCAACAGAATTAGAATGTAACGTGAACATGGTATTCTTGTTAAATCTTCTGTGTTCAAAATATATTTGCAATTAATTACAAATGTCTCTACTGGGATTTCAGGCTAATAGAAATATAAATATTGACTGTATCACTACCCATCTGCATTTTTTTCTAGAAAAGTGTCATGTCTTCTCATTAGGAAATGTTTTATACTTGATGTTCAGTTTGCTGAAGGAAGGAGAGAACTGAGTCATACTCAGACCTTGCATTTGAAATCTTCAATTTGTAGTATTTTCCTTTTCATTTCAATTTGAGAAGGCACAGAGAAATTTCACATTTTGGAAGCATGGTAGTTTATTTCAAAGCTAGAACGATTTGGCAATCTATTGAGGACACAGGTGGACCAGTAGCTCAGATTTTCCCATTTTATTGAAAAGGAATTTGGGGCTGAGGAAAACTCCTAAAGAAGACAAAAGCTCAAGAATTGGCTAGCTTTTCACTTAGTGATTAGTTTTCTGTTGCCAAACTCCAGTCTTGAGGATTAATGCTGCTTCATACTGCCAGTCCCTGAAGAATGTCTTGGCAGATGATTTGGATGATGTAGGGCTGATGTCTACTAGGTAGGTAGCTCTGTGGCAGGGGGTTGTGCCTGATATTCAACTTATGACCTGGAGGTGGAGGCAAAGGATGATTTCAGCTTCCTCCAGGTAAAGAAAGCATGGTGTTGAAGAGGGCTCAAAATAGGATCTTGTTCCCTTGTAAGCTCAGGCAGCTGGGCTGTTTGCTAAATAGATGTGCAAATTGTTTAATTAAACAAGGAGGCCGTTAAACTGAGGTGGTTTTAAGACATTAGCAGACTATGTAAGAAATCCAAAACCTAAGCCTGTAAGTGCCTCAATGTTGAGAAATCAAAACCTAACGGCAAGCAATAAATTATAGCCAATCATATAATTTCCTTGCTTTGCTTTTGCCTTTTTCTATGGAATCTTTCCCTAGCTCCTCTACGTGGAGCACTCCCAACCACTTCCGGTTTGGCACTGCCCTATTTCAATTGATTTTTGCTCAAATAAACTCTTAAAATGTTTAATATGCCTAAATTGATCTTTAAAAAAATAAAACAAAGTGTATCCTTTAACTGTGGCTTCAGTCAGCTCTTTACAGAAAAGGAAAGGGGGAAGGGGAAGGAAGAATGAAGTGGGGTTAGGGGATGCTTAATCTTATCAATTACTCTGCAGAGAATGCCAATCAGAGCACATCAGGCCTCAGCCTGACATGGAAATGCTCTCTATATTCAATGTTGATATGATGAAAAGTTCTCCGGTAAGGAAGGGAATGATTCTGCCTCCCAGACACAGTTTACGGGAGCTTTAAGGGAGCTTAAAGGAAGAGTGTTCATTTAAAGTGGTGCATGTTCAATTACATTTGTACTGGCCTTTGGATTTTTCAAAGTGCCTTAATTTTTCATAATCCCTTTTGTCCTCTAAAACAGCCCTGTGAAGTAGTTCAGGCAAGCATTTTTCTCAGAGGCAAATGAGAACTCTGAAGTAGGCCTTCTGAAGCTTGTTTACCACATGGCTTCCCTGGAGGAGCTGTAAAAGGAGAAAGATAAACTATCCTCATCGTGAGCCCAGTAGGGTCACATCATTTATTCATTTAATTCATACACTGGTTTTAGTTTCTTAGTTCAACCAGAATTATCCCCCCACCTCACTCGTCCACTCCCAGCTCCTTAGAGCAGCTTGCAGTATGGAACTGGGCATTCACATGTGAAAACAAAGCAAAAACCCTAACTCCCACAGAACCTAGCCACACAAAATTTAACCAAAATGGATCATGGGTCTAAATAAAAAATGCAAAACTATAATAATTCCAGAAGAAAATATAGGAGAAACGTCTGTGTGACCTTGGGTTTGGAAATGAGTTTTAAGATATAATAAAGTACCGAGAGCTTGTTTTATGAAAGATGAATTTGATAAGTTAGCCGTTATTTAAATTAAACTTTGCTTTATGAAACACTCTTAAAAGAATAAAATAGTAAGTCACTGACTAGAAGAACATATTTACAAATCACATATCTGATAAAAGACATCCCAAACCTACAAAACTCCTAAAATTCAAAAGTATCAAAAAAATAAGAAAATTGGCAAAAGATCTGAACAGACACCTCACCCAAGAATGTATTGAGATGGCAAATAAATACAAATAAATATGTGAAGAGATGCTCAACACTATTTTTGTGTTAAAAGAACAACGTGCGGGGCGCCTGGGTGGCTCAGTCGGTTAAGCGGCCGACTTCGGCTCAGGTCATGATCTCGCGGTCTGTGAGTTTGAGCCCCACGTCGGGCTCTGTGCGGGCTCTGTGCTGACAGCTCAGAGCCTCGAGCCTGTTTCGGATTCTGTGTCTCCCTCCCTCTGACCCTCCCCCGCTCATGCTCTGTCTCTCTCTGTCTCAAAAATAAATGTTAAAAAAAAAAAAATTAAAAAAAAAAAAAAAAGAACAACGTGCTACCACTGCACATATATTAGAATCGTTGAAATCCAAGAGCAGACAATACCAATTTCTGCCATAAATGGAGAGCAGTAAGAACTCTTCCTCTTTGCTGGTGGGAGAACAAAATGGTATAGTCATTTTGGAATATCGTTTGGCAATTTCTTACAAAGCCAAACATAGTCTTGCCATACAACCTAGGAATTGTTCTAGTAGGCATTTACTCAATTGATTTGAAAATTTATGTCCATATAACAACTTGCATGTGGGTGTTCATAGCAGCTTTATTCATAATCACTCAAACCCAGAAGGAACTAGAATGTTTTTCAATAGGTGAATAGATAAAAAAAACAAAACAAAAAAAACCCTGATACATTCATGCTATATAAAAGTATTTAGCGATAAAAAGGAAAGGACTTTTTATAGCTTGATGCTATGCAAAAACATGGAAAAAGCTTAATTGCATATTACCAGGTGAAAGAGACAAGTCTGAAAAGTCTTGATATTGTATGACTCCATTTACAAAACATCCTGAGAAAAGTAAAACTTGGAGCTGATGTACAGATCAAGGGTTGCCAAGAATTTGGGGAAGGAAGAAGAATTAAGTGGATGAAGTGCAAGGAAGGTTTTAGGGTGAGGAAGCTATTCTATATGATACCATTACACTGGATTCATGACACTATACATTTCTCAAGACCTAAAGAATTTAACAGCACAGAGTGAACTCTACTGTATGCAAATTAAAAAAAAATGGTTTAAGAAGGTGGGGAATTCTGGGATGGAATGCAGAATGTGATGAAATAATATAACTATATTAAAATGTAAAAAAAAATGGGGCACCTGGGTGGCTCAGTCAGTTGGGCGTCCGACTTCAGCTCAGGTCATGATCTCATGGTTTGTGAGTTTGAGCCCCGTACTGGGCTCCGTGCTGACAGCTCAGAGCCTGGAGCCTGCTTCAGATTCTGTGTCTCCCTCTCTCTGCCCCTCCCCTGCCTGTGCTCTCTCTCTCTCTCTCAAGAATAAATAAACATTAAAAAATTATTAAAAAATGTAAAAAATAACCTCACCAATGGAGGTGAGAGGAGGAAAAGCTGATGACCTAAGTAACTTTGGAAATGAATGGAGAATGAAAGGTTGATGACAACTGGAAATGCATACAAGCACTGTATTCTAGTTGATAATAGTTTCCCACTGAGGTATGGGTAAAAAAACCCTGGAACCACTATGCATGTATGTATTTTCAAATTGAACACTGGCTGATGTTGGGAGCAAGTTTCTTTTTACTGGTGGAATGAGAGGCTATAGACAAGCAAGGAGAGAAACCTAGAATCATCCATAAAATTTTGAATCAGAGAAGCCTGGAATATTTTGTAGTCTTGTAGTGTTAAAAAGCATGGAAGTACTACAAGAGGAAAAAAAAAAAAACCCTTCAGAGTGACACAGGAGCCAACTGAAAGCTCTTGCAATGGCCAAAGCTAGAACCATTGGAGCAATGCCATAAATAAAGCAGTATCAAATTATAAAATAAGTATTCATGATTCTATAGTGATTGAAATGAGTGATTGCATAAATGGAGAAATAGATCTTTGCAGAAGAATTCCAAATAATTTATGTAGATAATGTGTCCTCAAGGAGGAGGATCATGATCATAATTCACTCCTTAAGTGTGGTATGAATAATTTTCTTCCAAAGAGTACCTGCTGTATGTCAAGAGGGGAAAACAATAGCTTTACATGGGAGAAACATGATAAACCTTCAGCTTAAGGAACAAGGTTAACACCAACAGTTATAAATCATGTTGATGTGCTGTGATGTGATGAGAGTGGCACTTTATGTCTGTGGTTTTTTTTTTTTTTTTTTCTAAAACTCCATAATGCCAGTCAATCTTAAGGAGACATCAGACAAATCCCATTTGAGGAACATTCTACCAAATACCTGACCAGTACTCCTCAAAAACAACAAGGTTATCAAAAACAAGGAAAATCTGAGAAAATTACAGCCAACATGAGCCTAAGGAGACATGATAATTAAATATAATGTGGAATCTTGGATGAGCTCCTGGAACAAAAACAGGACAAAATTAAAGAAATGTGCAAAAATTGTGAATTTTAGTAAATAATAGTGTGTTGATATATTGGTTCATAAATTATGAAAAAGGTACCACACTAATATAAGATGTTAATAATTGGGGAAACTGAGTTTGGGATACATGGGAACTCACTGTACAATTTTTGCAACTTTTTTGTACATCTAAAAGTATTCTAAGATTAGAAAAAGAAAGAAAAACCCTTAAGAAGTCTTAAGAAAAACAGAATTGAATAAATCTTACAGGAAAGTGAGAATATTTTGAAAGTCTCCACCCATCCCCATTGGCTGCCAAGCATTTGAGAGTTATAGCAGCAGAAATGTTCACATAATCAGAAGTCTGCATGGATGATTTTTAAATTTCTTCTATTATTGTAAAACTTTGATATGCATAATAATTGCTATTCAGGGTTATTCATGAAAATCATGTACAGTGTACTTTATGCTTGATGTAAGTAAGGAAACTTCTAAGGTAATTAGACTTATGTAACTCTAGCTTTGTAGTGGCTTTGTTATTTAATCCTGGAATAAGATTCTGTTCTGCTATAACTACCTTGGTCAAGAGATTTGGATCCTTTGGTGTGGACCAGTGATAATGGTGTGTTACAGGCAAAGGATTATGATTGATCCAATTCTTTGCACTTTTTTTTTTTTTTTAGTAGAAGAGAAGAAAGAAGTAGGGAAAACCTAACAGTGCTATTCTTTTGTCCCCTTTATTTGAGTATAGTAGACTTAAAATGTTAAATTAGTTTCAGGTGTACACTTGGTGGTTTGACAAGTTTATACATTATGCCATTTTCACCACAAGGGTATCTACCACCTGCCCTATTACATTGCTATTACAACATCATTGACTGTCTTCCTTATACTGTGCCTTTCCCCCTGACCCCCTCCCCGCCCCATGACTTATTTCATAACTGGAAACCTGTATTTCCCTCTCCCCTTCACTTATTTTGACCATGCCCCACTCCCCACCATTCTGGAAACCATCAGTTTTGTTCACTGTATTTTTTTTGTTGTTGTTCACTGTATTTATAGTTCTGATTCTGCTTTTAGTTTATTCTTTAAGATTCCATTTGAGTGGAATCACATGGTATTTGTCTTTCTCAGTCTGACTTATTTCACTTAGCATAATACTCGCTAGGTCCATCCATGTTGTCTCAAATGCCATGATCTCATCGATTTTTATGGCTGTGTAATATTCCACTGTGTGTGTGTGTGTGTGTGTGTGTGTGTGTGTGTGTGTGTGTATGTGTGTGTGTATGCATGCCACATTTTCCTTATCCATTCAGCTATTGGTAGACACTTGTTTCCATGTTTCCATGTCCTGGCTATTATAAATAATGCTGCTATAAACATAGGGGTACATATATCTTTTTGGGTTAGTGTTTTGTTTTCCATGGGTGAATAGCCAATAGTGGAATTATTGGATCATATGGTATTTCTATTTTTAATTTTTTGAGGAATTTCCATATTTTTTCCCCCACAGTGACTATACCAATTTACATTCCCACCAACAGCGCACAAAGTTCCCTTTTTCTCCACATCCTCACTAACACTTAATTTCTTGTCTTTTTGATTTCAGCCAGTCTGACAGGTATGAGGTAATATAGGTTTTGATTTGCATTTCTCTGATGATTAGTGATATCGAAAATCTTCTTATGTGTCTGTTGGCCATCTGCATGTCTTCTTTGGAAAAATATATCTTCAGGTCCTGTGCCCATTCTTTACTCAGATTTTGTTTTGGTGTTGTAGAAGTTCTTTTTTTTTTTTTTTTTTTTTTTTTTTTTTTTGGTGTTGTAGAAGTTCTTTATTTTGGGTATTAACTCCTTATTGGATATATCATTTGCAAATATCTTCTTCTATTCAGTAGATTGTCTTTTTGTTTTGTTGATGGTTTCCTTTGCTTTGCAAAAGTATTTTATTTTGATGGAATCCCATTAGTTTACTTTTGCTTTTGTTTCCTTTGCCTTGGGGTGGTATCTATAAAAATATAAATATTGTTATGCTGATGTCCAAGAAATCACTGCCTGTGTTCTCTTTTAGGATTTTTATAGTTTCAGGTATCACATTTAGGTCTTTACTCCATTTTGAGCTTATTTTTGTGTATGTTATTAGAAAGTAGTCCAGTTTCTTCTTTTACATTCTTCTTTTACATTACATGTGGGTGTTCAGTATTCCAAGCACCATTTATTGAAAATACTTTTCTCCCCATTGTATATTCTTGCCTATTTATTATAGATTAATTGACTGTATATATGTGGGTTTATTTCTGGAGTCTCTAACCCATTTGTTGATCTGTGTGTGTGTGTGTGTGTGTGTGTGTGTGTGTGTGTGTTAGTACCCTAGTATTTTGATTATTATAGCTTTGTAGTATATTTTAAAATGTGGAATTGTGATACCTACTTTCTTAGGGTTGACTTAACTATTCAGGGTCTTCTGTGGTTCTATATAAATTTTAATAATATTTTTTCTAGTTTTGCAAAAAATGCTGCTGGTATTCCAATAGGGATTGCATTGAATTTGTAGATTGGGTAATAAGGACGTTTTGGTAATAGTAATTCTTCCAATCTATGAATGTGGAATATCTTTCCATTTGTCTCATCTTTAATTTCTTTCATCAATTTTTTATTGTTTTCAGAGTAAATATATTTACCTCTTTGGTTAAGTTTATTCCTAGGTATTTTATTTGGGGAGGTTACAATTATATATGGTGCTGTTTTTTAAATTTCTATTTCTGTGACTTCATTGTTAATGTATAGAAATGTTACCACTTTCTGTGTATTTATTTTGTATCCTGCCACTTCACTGAATTCATTTATTACCTCTCGTAGTTTTTTGGTGGGATCTTGAGGATTTTCTATGTACAGAGTTATGTCATCTGCAAACAGTGACAGTTTAACTTCTTCTTTACCAACATGGATGCCTCTTATTTATTTTTTTTGTCTGATTGCTGTGGCTAGGACTGCTAGTACTACATTGAATAAAAGTGGTGACAGTAGATGTCCTTATTGTATTCCAGACTTTAGAGGGAAAACTCTGAGTTTTTCATCATTGTGGATAATGTTAGCTGTGGGGTTTTCATATGTGGCCTTAATTGTATTGAGGAATATTCCCTCTAAACCCATTTTATTGAGAGTTTTTATCATGAATAGATGTTGAATCTTGTCAAATGTTTTTCTGCATATTGAGATGATGACATGATTTTTATGTTTAATTTTGTTGATGTGGATATGATGTTTATTGATTTGCAAATATTAAACCATTCTTGTATCACAGAAATAAATCCCATTTCTGGGGTGAATTATCTTTTTACTGTATTGCTGTATGTGGTATGCTAGTATTTTGTTCAGGATTTTTGTTGTATCTGTGTTCATCAGGGATATTGCCCTGTGGTTTTATTTTATTTATTTATTTTTGTAGTGGTTTGGTTTGGTTTTGGTATCTGGCAATACTGGCCTCATAGAATGTATTTGAAAGCTTTCCTCCTCCTCCTCCTGCTGCTGCTGCTGCTGCTGCTGCTGCTGCTTCTTTGGAATAGTTGGAGAATAGGTATCAGATCTTTAAATGTTTGTTAGAATTCACTTGTGAAAGCATGCAGTCCTTCATCTTTATTTTTTGTTTTTTGTTTTTTGTTTTGATTACCTGTTCCAGTTTCTTACTTGTAATTGGTCTGTTAAGATACTCGATTTTGGGGAAACTGCGTGGCTCAGTTATTTAAGTGTCTAACTCTTGATCAGGTCACAGTCTCTATCAGGGCAGAACCTACTTGGGATTCTCTCACTCCCTCTCTTTCTTTGCCCCTCCTCTGCTTGCACTCCTTCTTTTTCTCAAAATAAATAAATAAACATAAAAAAGATTTTATATTACTTTCTGATTCAGTTTTGGAAGGTTGTGTGTTTCTAGGAATTGATCCATTTCTTCTAGGTTGTCCAGTTTGTTGTCATACATTTTTTCATAGTATTCTCTTACAATCCTTTTCTATTTCTGTGACATCAATTGTTACTTCTCTATTATTTCTAATTTACTTACTTGGGTTTTTTTCACCTTTTCTTTTGATGAGTCTGACCTAGGGTTTGCCAGTTTTATCTTTACAAAGAAAAGCTTTTAGTATCATTGATTTTTTTCTGTTTTTTTTTTTTAATCTCTACATTATTTACTTCTGCCTTGATCTTTATTATTTCCTTTCTTATACACACCATGGCCTGTGTTTGTTCGTATTTTTGTAGTTCCTTTTGGTGTATGATTAGACGGAGGTTTTATTTGTTTGTTTCTTGAGGTAGGCCTATGTTGATATACACTTCCTCATAGAACTGCTTTCACTGTGTCCCAGAGATTTTGGAACTTTGTGTTTGGTTTTCATTTGTCTCCATGTATTTTTTAAAATTATTCTTTGATAGTTTATTGACCCACTGGTTGTTTAGTATCATGTTGTTTATTCTCCAGGTGTTTGTGAATTTTTTGGGGGGGCCAATCTTGTGATGTATTTCTAGTTTTGTACCATTGTGGTGAGTAAAAATTCATGGTATGATTTCAATATTCTTAAATTTATTGAGGCCTTTTTAATGGCCTGATATGTGATCTGTTCTAGAGAATGTTCCTTGTGCATGTGAAAAGAATGGGTATCCTATGGTTTTTGGATGGAATGTTCTATAAATGTCTGTTATATCTATCTGGTCCAGTATGTCATTCAAAGACCTTGTTTCCATATTGATTTTCTGTCTGGATGATCTATCCTTTGATGTAGGTGGAAGGTTAAAGTCTCTTACTATTATTACATTACCATCAATTTATCTTTTTATGTCTGTTAATATTTGCTTTATATATTTAGGTGCTCTAGCATTGGGTGTAGAGATATTTACAGTTGTTGCATCCTCTTGTTAGATTTATCATTGTGTAATACTATTCTTTGTCTCTTATTATAGTTTTTGTTTCAAAGTCTATTTTGTCTGATGTAAGTATTGCTGCTCCTGCTCTTTTTTTTTTTTGCTTCAATTTTCATGGTGAGTGTTTTTCCATGCCTTCACTTTCAGTCTGTATGCGTCTTTAAGTGTGAAGTGTATCTCTTGTAGGCAGTATACAGATTTTTTTCTTTTATACATTCTGCCACTCTATGTCTTTTGATTGGAGCATTTAAGCCATTTACATTTAAAGTAATTATTGATAGGCATGTACATATTGTCATTTTAAAATTTGTTTTCTGGTTGTTTCAGTAGATCTTCTTGGTTCCTTTCTTCTCTTGTTCTCTCTTTTTGTGATCAGTGAGGATTTATAATGTTTTGTTGAGCTGTTTTTCTCTTTATGTTTTGTGTGTCTATCTTAGGTTTTGAGTTTGTGGTTACCATGAAGCTCACATATGATATCCTAAGTAATAGCAGTCCTTATTAATTTGATGGCCATGTAAGTTCAAACACATTGTATAAAAAAGAAAAAAACAAGAAAAAAACTTTTTTCTTTTTCCTTTTCTATTTGTACTCACTTCTTCACATTTTATGTATGTGTTGTCATATTTTACATCCTTCTATTTATATTTTTCTTATGTCTAATTATCTTTTCCACTAAACAGAATCCCTTTAACATTTCTTGTGAGGCTGGTTAGTAGTGATAAACTCCTTTTTATTTTGTTTGAGAAATTCTTTATATATCCTTTAAATCTGAATCATAACTTCGCTGGGTAGAGTATTCTTGGCTGTAGATTTTTTCCTTTCAGTGTTTTTAGTATATCATGCCACTCTCTTATGGCTTGCAAAGTTTCTGCTGCAAAATCCACTCACAGTCTTACAAGTTTTTCCCCTTGTAGGTAACTTTTTATTTCTCTCTTGCTGTTTTTAAGATTATCTCTTTATCTTTTTTTTTTTTTTTTTTTTTTTGACATTTTAGTTATCATCCATCATGGTGTGTACCTCTCTTTGGGTCCATCTAGTTTGGAACTCTTTGTGCTGCTTGGACTTAGATGTTTGGGTTTTTTTTTTCCCCTTCTTAGGTTAGGGAAGTTTTCAGTTATTATTCCTTAAATTAAGATTTCTACCCCTTTCTCTCTCTCTCTCTCTTTTTTTCTTCTGGGACCCTTAAAATGCAAATATTTGTTTGCTTGATGCTGTCCAAGATTCTCTTAATCTATCTTCACTTAATTTTTTTTTCTTTTTCTTTTTTTTTCTTTTGCTCTTCAGCTTGTGTACTTTCCATTACACTGTCTTGCAGATAGCTGATACATTCTTCTGCATACTCTAATGTACTGCTGATTGTTTCTGGTGTGTTTTTTATTTCAGATATTCTTCATCTCTGATTGATTCTTGTTAATACTTTCTATCTCTTTATTGAAGGTCGCACTGAGTTCTTCCATTCTTTTCTCTAGCCCAATGAATATATTTGTAATCATTACTTTAAATTCTTTTAAACATATGGCTTATCTCTGTTTCATTTAATTCTTTCACTGAGGTTTTTTCTTTTGGAGCATATCCATCTGTCTTTTCATTTTGTTTGACTTCCCGTGTTTCTATGGATTAGGTTAAATGGCTACTTTTCCTAAAGTTGAAGGGAGTGGTCTTGTGTTTGGTGATTCCTATGCAGACTGTATGCATGGTGACTTTTGCTGGCTTGCCAGAGCTGTGGCTGTATATAAACCATAGCTTTTTACAGAGAGAAGAAAAAAATAATAAAAGAAAAACTAAAAGAAAAAGAAGAATAAAAAGAACAAGAAAGAAAAAAAAAACAAAATCAAAAAGAAAAAAAATTAAAAAAATTTAAGAAGTAAAAACAACAGAAACAATAACAACAAAACTTTCAGAGAAACATGGCTTGCTTTCTGTGCCCCAGCACCATGGGGTGGCTGGTGTGAGATTGTAGTCCCTGGATTCACTGAGGTTGCAAGCTCACTGTGAACTGGACCCTGCTCTGGTCTGGGCTTTTAAAGGGAAGAGGGAGAGAATGTTCCCACAGTTCTCTAGCCCTTCTAAACTATGGCTTTTCTTCTGTGTCCCAGAGGGTCTTAGGGCTGCTGTGTGTCTGTGGACTCTGGGCTCACTGAATTCACAAGCCTAGTGAATTCACAAGCATACCAGACCTACCTGCCATGGTGTCTGAACCCTGCTGTGGTCTAGGCTTCCAAGGTGGGGATGAGAACATAAACCATATCATTCTCCACTTCCTCTAACCTAGAGAGCTTTCTTGTAGCTCCTCTGCCACTTGATAGACTTCCAGTGTTGTCTCTTTTGTATGCTAGATATTCTTTTAAACCTGAGGTGTTTTTTGGTTTGTTTGTATGTTTTGTTTTTTGTTTCTTCTGTGCTCAAAGATAGAGGAATCTGTTACCAGTTCCTCAGTACTATCCCTTCCCACTGCTATTTGTAGTGTTGGGGGTGAGTATACTCTTTGTTACCATGTCTCGATATCTCTTACTGTACTCCTACCGTTCTGTCTTTGGTTATTCGGCCAACCTTTAGTTCCTCATGGGGAGTTGTTCTATTAATAGATATAATTTGATGTGTCCATGGAGGAGGTGAGTTTAGAGTCTTCTTACAATGTCATTTTGAACTGGAACTCTCCTCCCTGCTATTCTATTCTTCAAGGACAAATTTAAGTGCAACCTCTGGACTTTCCTTGATCTCCACAGTGGCATAAGCTGTTCTCTGCCTCCAAAGTTAGCAGATCTGACAACATGATAGTCACTAGCATCTGTCTCAAATGTTGAAGTATAACATCCTTGTCTGAGAGTTCTAGGTGGAGTGTCCAGGGGCAAAGCTTCCTTGTACCTGAAGGATATGCGACATGAAGACTCGAAGAAAGTCAAGTACAGTGTGCATTACCCATTCCACATTTTCTTGGTCCATATTCTGGGATGCCTGGAAATGAGACTGAGCTTTTACATAGAAAATATGTAATGTTCTCTTTACTTTCTTTAAAAAAAATATAGATAATAAAACCTAGGTACACTTTATTTGAAAATAGAAAATTGTAATTTAGGGAAATACAAAGGAAAAGTAAGTAATAATAAAATACATTTCAGTATGTAATGCACAGGAACATTTATACTAGAAGATCAAGAACTCCCACAGATTTCCAAAATACTTCTAAGGTGGGGCAGTAATGCCCCATTGAGGACACTGAACAACCACATGGTCAAGGGGAACTGTAAATCTAAGTATTTTTAAAATATATCATTAAGATTTGATGCCCCTCCTTCTTATTAGAGTGTATATGGGACTTTTAGAAATCTTGATATAAGGTCATTCTGTTTAAGTTCATTCCACAAAGTCTAAGCTTGATCACATTTAACTTACCTTACAAAACCCCAGGTTAGTCCTGGGCAAAGTTAATAAGTGAAACCTTCTTTTGTCCTTCCTTTTTATTAATTGGTGCTCATCCTGGGCCTGTCCTATAGAGCCAAGTGGATCTTTCTCTGCACTTTCCTAAGCTTCCCCACTTTCACCAGAGTTAGCTGTCCTTTTCCTCATTTGTGAAGGCTGTGCTGGGTATCTGACTGGCCTATCTCAATCTTCCTGGATGCAGAGCTGAAAAGGACGTTTGTTTATTCATTCAGTAAACCAATTATTTTAGGTCCTGTTAGGTGTTGTGCTAAGTGTTGGGGCTACAAAGATGAATGAAAGATGGTTTTTTACTTGAAAGGCTTTTATAGTCATGGATTGCAGCACAGCATGGTAAATGCTTGGGGTAGGTGAGTGCGAAAGGCTTCTTGCAGAAGACATTGAGCTAAATTTTGAAAGTTAAGTAGGACTAGAAAATTAAAAAAAAAAAGCCAAAATGCCATTATGTGTGTTCACTACACACCTGTGTCCCCCAGGAGCGTGGTTTGGATGGGAAAACCTTTGGTACCACAGAATTCACACTGTGCCTTGTACTGTTTCCTTAAATATGAGTATAACAATTTCATAGAGGATGCTATGCTCAGTCAGGGTTTTCCGAAGGATCCTGACTCGTTGCTGAAATGATCCTGCTCAGCTGTGCTGTGGAATGCTGACGCCTGAGTACCTGGGCTCTGAGCCCAACCAGCAGCCCTGGGCTGACTCCATCCTGCAGGCTAAAAATAGTCATAATGATGCTACTGTTTGTTTTGCCTGTAGCATTTCCTTGGCCTGCAGCTGTTACTGTAAACTTGTGCAGGGACAGGGATGCATTATGATCAGTGATGTTTTAGATAAATCCTTTGAAAGCCTAGAATGTGGCAGTTCATTGGGGTTAATTGTAATTCCTGGGGAGCATTTGTGTGGGTTTTTCTGGGCTGCTGTGAATCCTGAGTCTTCCTTCTCATTTTTGAAATGGGGAAATTCTATGCTGTCTAGTGCCAATGCTTTCACCAGGTTATCAGGTCATACTTCTGAAAGTGGGTTTCATGGGGATTCTGATTAATACTGCCCATTTATTTAATGTCGCCACAGAGCACACACGCAAAGTTGAGTAACCTGAGGAAAGTAGCAAATCCTCTCTGTTAAAAGCAAAAACATCATATATGCCTAAGCTATACAGTCCCTCTGATCTGAAATGAGGATGTTCTAGATAAAAGTATTGTCATCTTTTAAGTAATGAAAAGTGGAGGGGAGTCAGGGAAGTGGCCATTAGCTAAAAGGACTGACAGAAGACTGGAGCATTTCTGAAATGTATGGGAAAGTTACATTTTTTTGGTGATTTAGAATTGTTTCTGTTTCACATACATTGCAGTTTTTGAACACTTGTGGGGTAAAATGACTTGATTAATTATTATGATAATGACACATGAGTCAAATTATGAGTTTAATTATAATTACCATCTTTATACAGAGTTAGTTAATCATAAAAGAGTACATTATATAATCTTTCCATTTAATGAAATTCATTATAGAGGCTCCCAAAGGCCTAAATATAGTTTCAAACAAATTAAACCTGTAACTAGGGTTAAGGCTATTAATGCAAATGTGGTCTGGATTCGTCACTAAGAAGGACTGAATAAGACATTAGGCCCCCAAAGTGTTAAAGTATCAGACCCTGGTGACGTATCCTCTTTCTCTGGTAAGCAGAACACATAATTTAGTGACTTTCTGAGTAGTCTTAAAATTTCATGATAAAGCTGAAACTGTATAATTTAGCAGAGATGATACAAATGGCTGTGTTCAACACCTTTGTGAGTAAAGAGCTACATTTTAAAGAGTTGGAGTCAGTTACACGAATTGAAGAGGAATCTATGGAGGATATAAGCGTTGCACCACTGACTATAAAATGCTCACATTCAGAGCAGCAGTAAATGAGAGTAATGTACATAGAATATGTGGGCACTGAGACAGAATATGTTTGAAGAATAAAAGAAAAAGAAGATATAGGCTTACGTTTTTGACAGAACTCAACACTGCTGATCTGTGCACACAGGAAATCCTGCGTTTTCAGAAGTTCCTAATCAGGATTTGTGCTATTATATTTCTTTGTGTAGCTGAAAAATTAGCCCTGGACCCAGGGTTGATATGAAATGAATCACAGCTAAAAGAAATCAGGCCATGGATGATGCAAGAGCATAATGGGTAGACCCTAGTGAGACCATGGGAAACTGTTCCGAAACAGACTTGCAAGGGGTGAAATCTTGTCAAATCTTTGTTCTCTGGTTTGGCCTGACCTCTATTTTTCTGGGTAGATCCTTTTTTATTGCTGTATTTTAGGACTGTTCCACTGATAGGTTTGCTTACTTATATGCATGGTTACATATCTTATATTGTTGTTTTGCTTTTTAAGTCATATTTTATGATTTGGATACTTACCTATTTTGTAGTGACTTCATGGGCTTTCTGTTATTAAAAATGTCATAATAACCTTTATTTTGATTATAAAAGGAAGTCACTCTAGAAAAAAACAGAAAAATAAGGACGAGCAAAACAAATGATACTTAAAACACCAGTATTTGCATACTGTGGTTTCAGGTGCTGTTTCTAAGGGCCATATACCTACTCTAACTCATTTATTCTATGACTTTCAAAAAGTTTAAAAGTGACCTTTAATCCAGTTACCCATTTTATACACACACACACACACACACACACACACACACACACACACACATACACATACACTTTTATTACAAAAGTGGGACCATACTGGGGGAGGGAGGAAGGGGAGTTATGATCAAATGGGTACAGAGTTTATGTTTGGGATGATGAAAACATTCTGGAAATGGATAGTGGGGATGGTTGAACAACATTGTAAATGTACGTAGGGCCACTGAATTAAACACTTAAAAATACCTAAAATAGTAAATTTTATATTAAATATTTATTTACCACAATAAAAAGGCTAAAGCACTGGGACCATAGTACAGATTCCACTTGGTAACATATCTTTTCTAAAAAATTTTTGCAGGTTTTAACTTACACCAAGGTCGATAAATGAATGTGATAGATGACAGACGGATATCTATAATGGCTGTCCTTTGTTTGTTTGTTTGTTTTAAGGCACTCTTAAATGAGTGTTTTCTTTAGGTAGTGGTTTTCATACAGTCAGGAGAAGGTGGGTGTTGCTGTTAGAGCCACATAAGTAATTCTGATCTAAGAGATGGGATCATTTTAACTCAATTTTCTCTGACATGCCATGTTCCAATTTTTGGACTTTTCCTGGCCTTTGGGAAAAACACAAAAAATTTAAGTGATGTTGATACTCTGGAGCTGAGGGTTCACTGCCCCATGTAAAGGACATTTAATGTTGGTGCTGCAATGCTCTGAAACATCAAGAAAGTGCAGGAGTAACCATCAGAGAGAATTTTCAAAGGTTTTCTTATGGAAAGATATAAAGCTGAAGAGGAAAGAACTGAAGATTCTCTTTCCATTTATTTTGATAACATCTCCTTGCCTCTTAGTTGGGCTGATCTATTCCTATGGCCTGTTTGTGTCTCCCGATACCCCCAAAATTCATATATTGAAATCCTAACCCCTAAGGCGATGGTATTAGGAGATGGGGCTTTGGGAGGTGATTAGTCAGGAGGGTGATCCCTCATTAATGGGATTATTGCCCTTATAAAAGAGTCCGACAGAACTTCCTTCTTCCTTTTACCATGTGGGGACATAGCAAAAAGACTCCATCTATGAATCAGGAAGTGGGCTCTTACCAGACACCAAATCCAGTGATACCATGATCTTGGCCTTCTCAAACACCAGAACTAAGACATGTCTGTCATTTATAAGTTACCCAGTTTATGGTATTTTGTTATAGCAGCCAGAGTAGACTGAGATATCCACATACCCAGAGTATAGGTTACTGAGTCTCCCTGCTTATTGTAAATGGAGAAATAAGGGGCATAGGTTGTCATGGTGCTGGGATGAGTAATGGAAGGATTTGTAAAGTAGGCAGGGTTTTAAGCTATGAAAGTTTGTATAAATCTAGATGTGAAACATGGCTTTACCTAAATGGTGATATTGGTGAGAGATAAAAGGTTAATAAAACATTCTAAAGATTCAGCCAGTCAGAATTAGGGAGTAAATGTATAAATGTTAGTAAAATTCTACAATCCTGGTATTTGACAATTTACTAAGCAGGTCACCTGCTGTATTAGTTTCTGAGGGTTGCTGCAACAAATTACCACAAACTAGATGTCTTAGGGCAACAGAAATGAATTGTTGCACAGTTCTGGAGTCTATAACTCCAAAATAAAGGAGATGGCAGGGTCAGGCTTCCTCTGATGCCATTAGGGGAAAGTCCTTCTTTACCTCTTCTAGTTTCTGATGTTTGCTGGCAAACTGTAGCATTTCTTGACTTTACATGCATCACTCCAATCTCTGCCTCCATCTCATGGCTATCTTTTCCATGTGTGTTTCTGTCTCTGTGTCTTTTCTCTTTTCATAAGGACACCAATTATATTGGATTAGGGGCTCACCCTATTCAGTGTGGTCTCCTCTTAACTATATCTGGTCACATTCTGAGGTATTGGGGGTTAGAATTTCATATTTTTTGGGGGGCACAATTCAACACGTAACACATATTGGTTCTTAAATTCGAGGTTATATATTTTCAGTTGAGATAACCAAAACTTACAGAGGTAATCTTTTACAAAGGATGAATTGAGACATGGAGAACTGAAGTAAAGCACTAAGGCCATACTCAGAGATAGTTGTGTTCTTCCTTGGGACACAGTGTATTTGATCTTCAACACTGGCAAGTGGAAAGGCTCTGACCGTAAACTCCTGTGTGTGAATTCATACGTGTAAACATCTATGTATGTGAGTGTAGGAGTATATATATATGTGCATATTAAAGGAGAATGTTTACCTCTATCAAATCTAACAAGATGACTTACAGACAGTAAAGTTCCCTAGCCTCCTATTTCAGACTAACAGCTGTGTGGTTCAGTGGGAAGTAGTGGTTGGGAGCAAGGAACCATGAGTTTGGACTTTGCTATGTTACTGATTTGCCAAATGATAGAGGTATAGTAACCACACCATTTCTTATGCAAACTGGGGGGTTTTTGAAAGTGGAAGAGGGTACCATTAATAATGATGCCACTAGGGTAACAGAAATAAATGGGGGCTGTCCAGGCAAACTACAATGTGTGGTCATATAGCAGAAGTTAATCAACTTCTGTGGGCCTTAGTTTTCATCTCTATAATTATCATTAATTCCAATCTTGATTATAAGTTTCAGTGAGCCCAAGTGTTAATGGAGTTTGGGTTTTTGATGGGAATTAAACTAAAGTGTTTTTCCCCCATCATCAGATTTATGAATGTATAATTTAAATATAATAAAATTAAATTATTTTCAATGAGTCTTAACAAAAATATACACAGTTGTCTAAATTACCAAAATGATGTGGAACATTTCTGTCACTCTCCTGGTTTCTCTGTGTGCCTTTGCAGTCAATCCCCAACCCTACTCCTGGCCTGTGCAAACCTCTGATTTGCTTTCTGTAACTATAGCTTTGTCTTTTCTGGAATTTAACTTAAATGGAATAAAAAAGAAGATAGCCATTTGTATCTGGATTGTTTTCTTTGGCATAGTGTTTTAAAACTTTACCTATATTATTGTATACATCAGCACTTTTTCCCTCTTTATTACTGAATTGTATTCCATCATATGGATATAAGCACTTGTTTATATAGCCATAAAACAATAGACATTTGGAAAGTGCCCTGTATTTTGTCTAATATGAATAATAACTTTTTGTATATTCAAATACAAATCTTGCGCAAATGTTTTCATTTCTTTTCGGTAAATACCTAGGAGTGGGGTGTCTGGATTGCATGTAAGTGAATGTTAAACATTATACAACACTGTCAAACTGCTTTCCAAAGTTGTACAATTTTGCATTCATGCCAGAAATGTGTGAGCATTTACAATAACTTCACGTTTTAACCAAAATTTGATTATTGTCAGTATTGGTAATTTAAAAGTGGTATTTACTGGGTGTTTAGTGGTATCTTACTGTGGTTTTAATTTGTATTTCCTTAATGACTATAGATGTTACTTTTTTTTTTTTTTATTTGATGATCATTTGTATATCTTCTATGGTGAAGTGTCTATCAGAATCTTTTATTCATTTTTAAAAAAGCTGGGTTGTTTGTCTTATATTCTGGTTACAAATCCTTTATGTAATAATTATTTTTAAAATATGTTCTTACAGGCATGGCTTGCTTGCTTTGTTGTTTCTGAAGAATGTCTTCTGAAGAGAAAAAGTTTAAGTTTTGGTGAAGCCCAATATATCCAAAGTTTTAAGTTTTGATGAAGTCCAATATATTCTTTGACAATTCATGCTTTTAGTGTCCTGAAATTTAATTTGTCTGATATTAATATAGCCACTCAAAAAAATTACTGTATACATAGAACATTATTTTCTATTCTTTAACTTTTTTTTTTTTTTTTTTTAATTTTTTTAACGTTTATTTATTTTTGAGACAGGGAGAGACAGCATGAACGGGGGAGTGTCAGAGAGAGAGAGGGAGACACAGAATCTGAAACAGGCTCCAGCCTCTGAGCTGTCAGCACAGAGCCCCACGCGGGGCTCGAACTCACGAACCGCGAGATCATGACCTGAGCCGAAGTCGGATGCTTAACCGACTGAGCCACCCAGGTGCCCCTCTATTCTTTAACTTTTAACTGTGTCTTTATGTTTAAAGCAGGCTTTTTGTTGAGAGTATATATCAGAGTCTTTCTTTTTACCCAATCTTTCAATCTACCTTTTAATTGGAATATGTGGATTTTTTATATATAGGCTCCATGCTTAGTGTGAAACCTAACACGGGACTTGAACTCATGTCTGTGAGATCAAGACCTGAGCTGGGATCAAGAGTTGGATGTTAAATGACTGAGTCACTCAGGTGCCCCTAGATCATTTATATTTATTTATTTATTTATTTATTTATTTGTTTGTTTGTTTATTTATTTATTCATTCATTCATTCAATATATGAAGTTTATTGTTAAATTGGTTTCCATACAACACCCAGTGCTCATCCCAAAAGGTGCCCTCCTCAATACCCATCACCCACCCTCCCCTCCCTCCCAACCCCCATCAACCCTCAGTTTGTTCTCAGTTTTTAAGAGTCTTATGCTTTGGCTCTCTTCCACTTTAACCTCTTTTTTTTTTTCCTTTCCCTTCCCCATGGGTTTATGTTAAGTTTCTCAGGATCCACCTAAGAGTGAAACCATATGGTATCTGTCTTTCTCTGTATGGCTTATTTCACTTAGCATCACACTCTCCAGTTCCATCCATGTTGCTACAAAGGGCCATATTTCGTTCTTTCTCATTGCCACGTGTTTCTCCATTGTGTATATAAACCACAATTTCTTTATCCATTCATCAGTTGGTGGACATTTAGGCTCTTTCCATAATTTGGCTATTGTTGAGAGTGCTGCTATAAACATTGGGGTACAAGTGCCCCTATAGATCATTTATATTTAATACAGTACCCATAAATACGGGTTTACTTAACTATCTTGACATTGGTTTTTCATTTGTCCCATTTTTTTTGTTGTATTTTCCCCCTTACCTTTTTGGGTTAATTTTTATCCTCCCACTTTCATTTCTACTCTTGGTTTAAAATCTATACCATTTTATTTACTTGTTTTCTAAATTTTACAATTCGCATCTTTGGCTTACTATACTATCTTCAAATATTATGCTATATTACCTGGAATATAAGAATCTTTTTTTTTTTTGATTTTTTTTTCAACGTTTATTTATTTATTTATTATTTTTTTTTTAATTTTTTTTTTTTCAACGTTTATTTATTTTTGGGACAGAGAGAGACAGAGCATGAACGGGGGAGGGGCAGAGAGAGAGGGAGACACAGAATCGGAAACAGGCTCCAGGCTCCGAGCCATCAGCCCAGAGCCTGACGCGGGGCTCGAACTCACGGACCGCGAGATCGTGACCTGGCTGAAGTCGGACGCTTAACCGACTGCGCCACCCAGGCGCCCCAAGAATCTTAAAACTATATAGCTCCCTTTCTTTTCCTGTCCTTGTGCTATTGTTGGCATAGATTTTACTTATACATGTGCAATAAATGTTCAAATGTGTTGTTATTTCTGCTTTGAACAGTTATCACTTACAGGTTTTAAAGTGAGAAATACATGCCTTTTACGTTTACTGGTATGTTCACCATTTCTGTCACTTGTCGCATTTCCATCTGATATCATTATACTTCTGCCTTAACTTATTATTATAATCACCTTAGTATAGGTGATTTACATTTATGTAGGTTAAGCTTTATTTAGGTTAAGCTTCTGCTTAAGTAAGATATTTAGTTTGCATTTTATTTCTAAAAGATATTTTCCTTGATAAAAATTTATTTAGGTTAAACTTCTGCTTAAATAAGATAATATTTAGTTTGCATTTTATTTCTAAAAGATATTTTCCTTGATAAAAATGTCCAAGTTGACTTTTTTTCTTACAACTATTTTAAACTAACAGTGTTTTTGCTTGTATTGCTCTGATAAGAATTCTGCTACCATTCTTAGATTTGACCTCTGTATACAATGGTGTGTTGGGTCTAGCTTATACCACCTTGTGAAAGCTGATTGTGTCCCTCGCTTGTAAATTCAGCATTCATGGACATCAGATTGATAGGCTGAAATAGGCCAAGTGTGAGTATTTATATGTTAGGAATCAGCAAATACTACAAGTTGTATTTGTTTGTTTTTCTTTCTCCAGAGCACATGTTGTTAAACATTTGGCAGCATCTCATTATTTTTTATAATCTTTCTCTCTTTCTTAGGCTGCTTTTGAGATTTTTCTCTTACCTCTGGTCTTCAGCAATTTTAATATGATGTGGCTGTGTGTGTGTGTGCGTGTGTGTGTTGTATTATTATTTTTTTTTTTTACTGCAGGTTTGCTGACATTCTTAGATCTGAGGTTTTATATTTTCCATCAGATTTAGAGTTTTTTAAGATCTTATTTCTTCAAATATATTTTAGTGTGTTCTTCTCCTTCTGTGATTCTAATTACAAGTATGTTAGCTTTGAACTCATCCCATGAATAATTGATGCTCTGTTCACTTTTTCCTCTCTGTGCTTTATTTTTAACAGTTTCTGTTGCTGTCTTCAAGTTCACTCATCTTTTTTTCTTTATTTATTCTGGTATCAATCTCTGAAAAGAGCCCTAGATGAGATCGTTATGTTATCTTTAGAAGTCCAATATGCACTTACTGTACCATCCATTTCTCTCATCTCTTTATTTCTGTGTCTGGTTCTATTGATTGATAATTCTTATAGTCATAAGTTCCTTTTTCTCTCCATACCTAATAATGTTTTTATTGAATTGTACTTACTGTAAATTATGTGTTCTTGGCTGTTACACTCTTTTAAATTGTATTGGGCTTTATTCTAGCATAAAGCTATGTTATTTGAAATCAATTGAATCATTTGAAGCTTTATTTTAACTTTGTTAGGCAGAGGAGCCTTAATCTAGGGCTAATTTAGCCTCTCTACTAAGGAGATATCTTTCCTTAGTAGATATCTTTAGTATAGGTGATTTACATTTATGTAGGTTAATACATAACTTGACTTGATATAATGCCCTTTGTATTATGAGATATTTCTAATCTGTCTGCTAAAAAATATGAATGATTTATAGCCCTGTGTTAACTTTGCCTACCACTTGTCAGTGGTTATTGTCCTGGTCTTGGGTAGTTTCTTTGTATATATGAGCAGATCAATAGTTAACTAAAGACTCTAGAACTGTCTCTATGCAGTGCCCTCCTTTGCAGTATGCAAGGTAGCAAATTCGAGCTGCCTTTGCCTCCTCAGACTCCGTTCTCTTTCTTAAACTTGGGGGGACTTTGGACTCTGGTTGGGTTCTGCTCCTTGTATTGTGGCCTCGCAACAGATTCCAGGCAATAGACTGGTACAGTCACAGAGATCCCATTGCTTTTCCCGTTGTTCAGAGATCATAGCCATGTGCTGCCTGTTGTCCAGTTTTATAGTTGTAAATCCCATACCTCTTATTTCATCACAGTTGGAACAAGAAGCTAAAGATTGTTTTTAATTTAGCTATAAACATTATGAAGCCAATAATTTTTATTGTATGTCTACCCTTGATTATAGATTGTAGACTGTAAACAGTCTCTTAATTGTTGGTCCCTGTCAAAAACACTAAGCAATGCGGTGTTCTTCCCTACTTGTTCTTCAGGGCCTACCTTCATCCTGAATCACTTTAATAAACACTTATGCAGTGCCTCGAGTATGCTCAGAGCAATTTCCAGTGGATTTAAGCAACATAGTATTTATTCATAGTATGTTTTCTAAAGAGTATTGTGGATACTTTTTTTATAAAGAAACCTGAAACTGAGATTTCTTTTTCTGTTAAATCCTAAACTTTCATTTTACTTTCTTACTCTTTTGTAGGTAGTAAGTCAAGCTTTCTGTCCTTGGGCACTCTGTAGTAAGTGGAAATAGGTAATGTGAAATATAGCTCTTCCTTCTATAATATAACTTCATATTTCTCTTTATTACCCTAACAAATATGCTCCATCTCTTGGCCCTTTTGCTTTTTAGTTCTCTCACTATTTTCTATCCTTGGAAATTCTTTTTTCTTCTCTGATAAAATTTGTCTACCTCACTTCAAAATGAGTGTTAAGACCTTATCTCTTCAGGAAGCCTTCCTGGGGCATGTTCACTTGACTCTACTTCTGTTGATTTAAGGTCTCTTGTTGAGAATAACTGATTTTAAAAAATTACATGGAGTTGAAATGACTGGATGAATCATATTTGACTACATATGTAGGCATGGAATCTCAAAAGTGTACTTATGCTAGGCAGTATTTCTTTGACAAAATAAATAACAATGAAGAGGATATAAGTTTTGAGTTGTATCCCTAGGATTGAAGAATAAATCAAAATCACTACACTACTTAGTCTGACATTCCTGGTTTTCCAGGATTTGATGTCTACCTTTTCCATGCTTCTGTTTAACCACCTCCTTACACGTACCAACAGTATAGTTAACTTTTACTTCATGTTTGCCCAACTCTGAGCCCTTCTTCCTTTTCCTTTGAAGACCACTTTCACTTACTTTTATCTTTAAAGGAGCAGCTCCAAAACAATATTATTCTTGAAGCTTTCCTGGTATCTTTCTCATTAGTCAAAATTTCTCAAAATTATGGGCAGCAACTTTAAAATTATAATTGTGATGTTTTTCCATATCTTGGGACAGAGTTTTTCTAAGCCTCAAACTCTCATTTATATCATGTAAGTTTTAAATAACTTTCAGTGAGTTTTACTTTATCCATTGAAGATTATTTTCCTTGGAGAAGAGATGAGCCAAATAGGGGTCTTTTTGCTTTGTTTTGTCCTAAGCCTAAAGTCTGGAGATGTAAGCCTCAACCATGAACTCCTATAGCACTAATTTTTTTCTTGTTAAAATTAAACTTATAGATCCTGTTATTTCTGAAAGGTAAAATTGTAGTAAGGCAAAGAAAGACTATAGCAGACACTTATATTTTACAGAGTTTTATTACCAACTGAGGGGATAGTCAGTAGGCTTGTTGCCATTTTCTGTTTTTTACCTTGTGAAAAACAATTTAAAAACCTATACATTTCTTTTATACAGTGACTATTTATTGAGTGAGGTCTCATTTAGTAAGAGAAATAATGTACAAACACACTAAGCAATTTTTTCCCCATTTGTCATGTGTAACACTAACTCCATAGTCTACCTGAAGCATTGATCTGCCTGAAAAAGATGAAGATGATGGCAACAGAAATGACCCGCAGCTCTGAGAACCTGGATTCTAAACAGCAATCCTGGAGGCAGAAACCATTACCCTAGAAACCAAAGGAACGAGAGCACAGCCTTACATCTCTTTTGCCTCTGGATTACATAAACTATGCCTATCTTCCTGAGCTATACCCTGAAGCCATCTTAAGAACAACCAGGAGTTGGGGACAGAAATGTGAAACTGAGAAGTTTTGCCTTAAAGTTTGCTTTATCTAAAAAGAGACATTTCATCATATTGATTTTATCCAAGTCAGCATTTAGTATCTTTTGTTTGTTTTCTGATTTTGTGGTTGTTGTTTGATATACTCTGCAGTTGGGATGGTGAGGAAAAGATTAATTAGGGAAAAAATTAAGGAGCTGGATTTTTTTCTGCATTGAAGTATGGACAATTTTTTGACTGTGTCATACATACTGTGCACCAGGCCTTCTGCTAAACACTTGGACTACAGTAGGAAAGGGGCATAATGATTACCCTTATGGAACTTACAGTCTCATGGGTTAGGAGGACAACAAACAAGACAATAAACACATGATTGCAAATCATGATGAATTTCATATAGAGGTCATGATGTGAGGGATGGAGTCAGGCAGAACTTTAACTGATATCTGAAGAGTGAGCAGGTACCAGGCAGGGTAATGGAATTTGCACTCCAGGAAGAAAGAACAGCATGTGCCAAGACACCAGCCTTCTGTTAAAAGACCAGGAGGGCTACAGTGTCTTAAGAGTGGTGTGAGATATGACAGGAGAGGTAGATAGATGTCAAATCAGGACAGGCAGTAAAGGCCGTGGAGATGATTTTAGATTTCAGTTCCAGTGCAATGGAATGGTTTTGTGAAGATGATTGAAAGAGATGACTAACATTTTAAGAAGAAACTGGGTAGGTTGAGGGTTGGGGCCAGGGAAGAAATGAGTGTCAAATTATTTGAGAGGCTTTGCCAGTAGTTTAGGCCAAGGATGACAGTTGCTTGGACCAAGATGATGACAATGGGGAAAAAGAGTAGGAGATGCACATTCAGAAAATTCTTCTGCTCTATTCTTGAAACCCTAATTGCTGTTATATCTTCTCTGTCAACTTTGGTCTTTCCCCATAGCTTTCTCCTATTAGTAGATGCTACTCTTTTCTTTTCTTGGTGTGTAATAGAGGTGGGAAGGGAAAGGATCAGTGTCATTTTAAGAACTGCTTAAAATTGAATATCTGATGTCATAGTTCTGAAGGACCTTTGGTTATTTGGTCATGAGGGCTCCTTTGCTGATATCCTTCTCCTGAGGTTCCACTCTGCTGACTGTTCCAGGGGATTTTCTTCATCTTAACAGCTCTCATCCTACACTAGGCTCTGATGGCTACCTTTGATGAACACTAAAAATGACCCGTTACTGAACTTTCTTAACCTAAAATCTATCTACTCCAGAGAGGAATGTCAAAGATAGCCTAAAACCATTTTCCCACTAACGTAACATAAAATGAGAGCAGATAATACTTATCCAGCGGACTTGTTGTTAGAACGAAAGGGTATGTGAGCAACAGTAGCTTCAGGAGGAGGATGCCATGCTAATGAATTGCCACATTCTGTGATTGCAGGACCTGGGGAGGCTCAGATGTGTCTTGTACAGTTGTCTCCATTTGGGTGAGATGCCTTTGTAATTCCAAGAACCCCACAAAGGACCATGTAACCTTACGTTCCTGAACTGGAATGAAAATTTGTGGGTGGCTAGTTCTGCCATTCTTCCTATTAAGGATCCCCAACCAATTTGCCCATCAAGACAGGGCACTGTGATAGGAAAGAACTTGCTTTATTCTGATGTTTATGAGACAATACATTCTCTTGCTGGGAAGCTACTGAACTGTTTACAATACCCAAAAACATTATGGTTTTTTATTACTTTCTGACTTGCTTATCCATCTCTTTTGCCTAGAACGCCCTTCCCATATATAAGACACCAAAATTTCTGCCAGCTCATCTCCGCTCAAGTACTGCCTGCCCTTTCCTGACTCACGAATTCCTGTCTTATCTGCGGCACTCCATAGTGGGCATATTTCCCCTCTACTCTGAGTGTGTCTTATAAATATTCCCATCATATTACTTTATGCTGTAATTGGCTGTTTTGTCGTTCTGCTAAATTATAAACTCTCCAAAGGCAGTCTTGGTACTTTTGAATCCCCAGCACTTCACATAATGCGTAACAGTCCCTGGACACTCAAAAATTACTGAATGAATAAAGGAAATAAATAGGCAGTTCGAACTGGAAT
This sequence comes from Puma concolor, assembly GCF_028749965.1. Classification (NCBI taxonomy): domain Eukaryota; kingdom Metazoa; phylum Chordata; class Mammalia; order Carnivora; family Felidae; genus Puma; species Puma concolor. Next base: position 51,698,554 of record NC_141672.1, read on the forward strand.
TCTTACAGTGTGTCTGACCATGATAGATTAAGTTCATAAGGTTTTTATTAACGGGGCCCTAGATAATCTGCTGTTTCCCCTCTATTCCTTCTCCCTTTTTGATGCTGCTGTCTTACTATTCTCCTCCTGGCTCAGTTTGCTCAGCCACACTGTCTTTGCTGTACTTCAAGCATACCAGGCCTGCTCCTCCCTCAGGGCCTCTCTGCCAGGAATGCACTTCGCTTATGTATCTGAATACCTTGTTCCTCACCTCTTTCAGGTCTCAGGTCCTATGTCACCATTCACTGATTGTAATCCTTTCCCCTCTCCCTGCACTACTGATCTGCTTACACTGTTTCACTTTTTGTAATTAAAAAAATTTTTTTAAATGTTTTAATTTATTTTTGAGACAGAGGCAGAGTATGAGCAGGGGAGGGGCAGAGAGAGAGGGAGACACAGAATCTGAAGCAGGCTCCAGGGTCTGAGCTGTCAGCACAGAACCTGACCCGGGGCTCGAACTCATGGACTGTGAGATCTTGACCTGAGCTGAAATTGGATGCTTAACCCACTGAGCCACCCAGGTGCCCCTATACTGTTTCATTTAAAAAAAAAAATTTGCCCATAATACTAACTGCCTTTTAATAAATTTTATTTTCAACATTTATTTATTTTTGGGACAGAGAGAGACAGAGCATGAACAGGGGAGGGGCAGAGAGAGAGGGAGACACAGAATCGGAAACAGGCTCCAGGCTCCGAGCCATCAGCCCAGAGCCTGACGCGGGGCTCGAACTCCCGGACCGCGAGATCGTGACCTGGCTGAAGTCGGACGCTTAACTGACTGCGCCACCCAGGCGCCCCTAACTGCCTTTTAATATATGTCATTCTTTTACTATATGAATACATTTCTATTTATTGTCTATCTTATTCCTAGAATGTAAACTCCAGATCATTGTCTGCTTTCTTCACTTACATTTTTCACTGATGTACTCGTTTGTTTTTTAAATGTTTATTTATTTTTGAAATTGAGACAGAGCTCAAGGGAGAGAGAGAGGAAGGGGCAGAGAGAGAGGGAGACACAGAATCCGAAGCAGGCTTCAGGGACAGTTCAGAGCCCATCATGGGGCTTGAACTCATAAATGGCAAGATCGTGACCTTAGCAGAAGACAGACAATTAACTGACTGAGCCACCCAGATGCCCCTCACTGATGTACTCTTAATGATCTAGACTAGAACAATGTTTAGAACGTTGGAGACACTCAATGAATATTTGTTGTAGAATGAATATATTCATATTCAAATATGTTTCTTAGAGGATTCTTCATGAAGCTATTATATTAATGATGTCTTAGTCTGGACTGCTATAATAAGATGCCATCGACTGGGTGGATTACAAACAACAGAAATTTTTTTGGGAAATAATTTTCTTGGGCTGGGAAGTCCAAGATTATGGTGCTGGCAGATTCTGTGTTTGGTGAGGCTCACTTCCTAGATAGGGCCTTTTTCTATGCCTTCACACAGTAGAAGAGGGCCAGAGAGTTCTGTGGGGTCTATTTTTTTTGTGGGGTCTATTTTCTAAGAGTATTTATACTGTTCATGAGAGTGCTGCCCTCATGACCTGTTTGCTTCTCTCCAACTCTATCTCCTAATACCATTGTCTTTGGGAGTTAGGATTTTAACATATAAATATTGAGAGGACACAACCATTCAAGCTATAGCAAATAGCACAGTGTAAATTAGTTCATTTGCTTTCCTAATGGATATCTAGGACCAGAGTAAATGAGATACAGGGAGGACATTTCAATGGAACGAGAAATGGAAAGGTTTGAACACTGCCTGTGTTGGGAATGGGTAAGCTCAGGAAAGGTTTCACTTGTGAGAATCCATGCGTGGCCCACGGATAGCTGTAGAGTATAATCATGAGGAAATAGAACAAAGGAGGTGGTGAATGCTAAGAGTAACATTTTTTGCATTTGTAAAACAAATAGGCCTTTATAAAAAAAGTTTGCTAGGGTAAATCCTACTTAAAATAATTGCTTACATCATAATTTTACTTTGAATAGGTTAGCTGAATTTTTAATAGTAGTATTTTAGACAGATAACCAGGATGGTCATTCCCACTCATGACAGCCCTGAATGGAAAACTCTATTTACTAGCTTGATGAATTTACAGAGTATTCCAGAGCAAACGGACACTCTGTAGTAAAGAAGCCTTTAGGTCATGTAAAAATAAGACTCAAGGTTTTTGACCAAACTCTACTTAAGTTATACAAAGTTGAGGTGAAATAATTTATAATATGTAACACCTATTGCATAAAGATGAAACATGATTAAAACCTATTGCATTTGTGTGTGTGTATATGTGTATACTATTCACTATTATATTGGCATGGAGAACTAAAACTACCTCAATATGTCAACATTTTCTCTTGTTCTTGAGTCCATTTCTTTTTGTAATTCTTTGCCTTTATAAGAACTGAACAAAGATTTAGTATTTAACATTCAGGAGTCTTTTCTTGTCACCCATGCTATTTCAGCATAGGACACAGAAAACCATATTTGAGATATGAAATTGACTAGCATTCACATCCAAGATAAATGGAGGGAAGATATATCAAAATATATTTCAATAAGCTGCACCATGTGTTGATCTATGATGTTTTGACTTCCAGAAGAAAATCATATCTTTATCCTACGGGTTTGTGAACTGTATTAATACTGCAGGTTTCAGAGTCATGATACAGTACAATCTCCCTTAGATTATCTTTGCTAATATGTCTTTTTCTAGTCTAAACAACAATAATGCTACATGTTTTTCATCACCATTGCAGAGGTAAAGATTAATATTATGACATTACAGAAGCAAGCATCGTATCTTGGAATGCTGAAAGTTCTTATTTATTTTTTCTCTTGTTAATAAAAAGAAGCACTTTGGAAAAATTTATCTTTATACTCTAGGTCATAAGCTGATGACATAATAAAGACATGAGGAAACATTTTCCTCTGAGGTATAGTGCTAAACCTTTGGACAGGTACATCAAATACACTTCCTTTTCTATCTTCTTAAGTATTGATTGTAGAGACCACATTTGTAAAATGCATGCAGAGTCCATAAGAGAATAAATCTAGGACCACAATTTTCTCATTCTGTGGAAGAGTTAAACCAGGGTTTGGGAATTCTTTTATTCGTAGTCAGAGTTTACATTTATGTCAGATGGTGGCTGTTATGATGTCCATAATCTACTTTATAATACTCCAGTAAACAGTGTGATGTAAATGTGCATTAGTTACCTTCAATCTGCATGGAGGGGCAGTCAGTTGCTCCAATCCAATATTCACACTCCAAGGGTGGTCAACAAGCATTTAATTAGCAAGGTCACACTCCCTAGGCACTGTGATAAGTGCTTTAGTTTCCTTTATCCCTAGCACCAAAGATTAGCTAATTAGCAAATTTAGCAATGGGTTTTCATTGGCAGAATTAATGGCTTATTAATTAGCATAATGGATGTAAATGAAATATGGTGGTGAAAGTAGTGGTTTAAAAATTTTAGATTGACTAACATATTTTTGAAGCATTCCTCACATTGCCGAAGCAGAATGTAAAACTAGTGAGCTTTTTGCCCTTCGTCTTTAAGAATGGCACTGGAGGCTTACTGCTGAATTAGCCTGGTGTACTGTCATGACTTTGGAAAATTCTAATTGTCTAAAGTCCACTATTAGGTTTAGTGAATTCTGCCTTTGAATATGTTCAAAAATGCCCCTCCATCCAAGAAAAGTTTATACCGTGTATGGTTAAAGCACTTAAAATGTCATAGTTAGGATTAAAACTTACAGTACAGGTTTTAAGAAAATGTGATGCCTGCTTACTAATAAATGCATATATCTTTATGTTTGGAAGTATTTACTTTCTTTAGGATCTGGCTGTGAGTGTTAAAAATATGTCTAAGGCATCCTTCCATTTACTAATTTGGTCACTCAGTTAATACTTCAACAAACAATTATTAAATATCTATGTATTAGCATTGTGCTTTTTGCTATGACATAAAAATGGAAAAGATGAAGCCTTTGTAAAGAGTTCATGTTTAGTGGGAAATACACAAACCTACACAGATACTTAAGTGCAGAGTGTTACCTTTGGAGCATTACAGAGGGCACTTTAGCCAATTTGAAGGAATCAGGGACTTTTGGGGAAAGTGATAATTAGGCTGATTTACTGGATAGGTTGGACTTGATTTGTTGAGAGAATAGGAATGACCTAGGTAGAGAAAGATATGAGCCGAAGATTAGAGATGAGAGACAACACAATGTGCATAGGGCAAAATTTTGAGAGCAAAGGCTGTAGAGAGGGGCTAGGACCTCTTTGTGGAGGCCTGTCTGCTGTCCATGTCAGGAAGGCTTTGTCCTCTGATTCTGTGGAGCATCTGAAGAGCTTTAAGCTCTGGAGTGACATGTTAGATTTTCACCTCAGATAGATACTTGACAGCTGTGTGAAGGGGGACTCCCAGGATGGCACTGATTTAAGAAGCTGTAGCAATGATTGAGGTAAAAAATTATAGTAGGAATTAACATGAGAGGATGAACTTGGGAAATATTTAAGAGATAAAATTTGTGATTTGGGGTTAGCAAAGGAATGAGAAGAGCCATTGAGGATACATAACAGGTGGTAACCAAAGCCATGAGACGGTCAAGTTTTCATAGGAGGTCTTGAGTAAAGAGAGTGGTGGGTAAAAGAATAACTGTTAAGGACTCCTACATTTAAGAAGAAGAGCAAGGGATGAGGGGAAAGCACAGCACAGGGATCAGTGTGGACTTAACATTTCCCCTAGCATGGCTAAACTTTAGATAGATTTCTTCCTTGACTATAGACTGCTAACCTTCCTTTTCTTCCAGTTACAAAAACTTGCAATTGTACTTTTTTTTTTCTGTCATTTTGAAATGCAAATCTCCCAACCACCTTGACAGTTTTATAACTCAGGAATACCTTTCTCAAAAGCTTGGGGCATTCTTTCAAATGTAATCATCAAGAAAGATAGTGTCCCTATCTCCCAGTCTGTGGGAGAATAGGAGCCTAACTTTCATAAACCCCAATTAGCAAATACAATTGGCCTTATCACATTGACTAATCGCCGCACCTAAATTCCTCCAGTACTCTTCCATTAGCTCACTCCAGTGTTTAAAAATCTTGCTTTTCAGTGGAGTTCAGTCTCTCTCCTCTATTGCAGTAGTCTCGAGTAAAGTCTTCTTTGCCTGTTTAACTCCATCCAGTGCAATTTGTCTTTGAGACTAGGTAGAAAGAAAATTTTAAAAACCAGGATGTTAACATGTGGAATGAAAATTGATGAAGTGATAAACACTCCAAAACAGCAGAGAAAGTCCAGAAAGAGACAGGCTGAGAAATGTTTATGGATTTGACAATTACGTGTTAGGTGATTAGGTATGGGCTAACTGCCAGGCATTAGGGAGCATGTGGTCAGTTTTGCTGATTATATGTAATATTGAATTAGTGAATGGGAGGTGAGGAGGTGGAAATATAATGTGTGCAGATTCCTTTTTAAAGAAAGTTGGTTAAGACCTGGAAAAATTATCTGGGCAGGATCTAGAGATGAATGAAAGGCACAAGGAAACATTTTTTTTTTTTTTCCCCTGATAGACTTGAGTTTGTTTTCAGATGAAGGGAAGGACATGGTAGATTAGAAAAGAAGTTGTGTATAAAAGAATCTGAACTTTCATCACAAAGTAAGCAAAATCCTGAAGGAGGAGGAGAAAGGAACAAGATTTAAGCAGGAAATTTGGCCTTGAGCAGGAACAGGACAATTTAGTCTTCTGAGAATAGAATTAAAGAAGGATGTATGTAAATAGGAAGGTTCCAGGTTGAGACTGATCTTATGTGTTGCCCTTTTCTTAGGTTGACTGCTCTGAGAGATGTGGCTTTGAATGTTTGATCATTTCTTAGATGGAGTACTTTTTGGTGATCACATGATACTTGGTGTTGCCTTGAGAAGAAGACACTGAAAGTGAACCAAAATGATGATTGTTGGAGAAAAGGTAGTTTAGAAATTATAAGATGAGGTTTTTGGAGGTTTCATGGAAGTTAAATTTTCATAGGATTATAATAAATATATGGTGGAAAATTAGATTGTAGTAAGTTAAATTGAAATTTAGTTTAAATTTAATGATTGGGGTGCCTGGCTGGCTCATTCGATTGAGTGTCAGACTTGAGTCAGACACCAGTCATGATCTTGAGGCTTGTGAGTTTGAGCCCCACATCTGGCTTGCTGCTGTCAGCACAGAGCCCACTTTGGGTCCTCTGTCCTCTTCTCTCTGCCCCTCCCCGCTTGTGTGCTCTCAAAAATGAATAAAACATTAAAAATATTTAAATAAATTTAATGATAAATGAAATTTTATGGAAGTTAAATTGTCCTGGGCTTATCATAACTATAAGTTGGAAAATAAAACTTTGAAAGAATCTAAAGAGCTCCATCAATGAGGAGGCTAAAACTGTCTATAACAGATGGATAAATCTAAGTGAAGAAATTCTCATAGTAGTAATGGCTAATATTAGAGTATGCCAGAGAGTCCACTAAGTGCTTGATTGCCCTTAACTCATCATTTACAACTTTACAAAGCAGGCACATTATTATCTCCATTTTTTCAGATGAGGAAACAGTCTGGAGCAGTTATATAACTTAGTTCAGATCACACAGGTAGCATATGGTGGAGCTGGAATTTGAACCCCAGTTATGCAGTCTGGCTCCTAGTTTCTTGTTACTTTGTTATTTTCTGTTCACAAGAATGGAGAGGTAAAAAAGTCTAAAAGTCCTGAGACTCTACCATCAACCCCCTGGAACTTAAACAGCTTCTCCTGGGGAGTTAAGCATAGTAGTGGAGACTAGTCTGTGTAAAGGCTGAGCATATCGGAGGGGTTATTTGTAACAGAAAAGGGATTCTGGAAAGGCTGAAGGAGAAGGGGTAGAGTTTCAACAATAAGACATTGATTAGAATCTCAATGTCTGCAGCCAGACATTGGTTACATGAACGATGGTATATTACATAGTAGAGAATGATGCAGTCATGAAAATATAGAATAATTAACAACATAGACTGTCTCAAGATGTATTCATTGAAAAAGTTGGTCACAAAACAAAATACTATAACATTTATACACATAACTGGTTATGCATATATCATACATACATCATACATATAACAATGCATATATCATATATCATATGCATATATCATACATAGATCATACATATAACAATGACAGAAGAATAAAAGCTGAATAAGAAGGGTGGGGAGTTATTGTAAGATACAAAGAGCAGTTTTGCAGATCATGGATTGGTTAAATTATTGCCATGGGTCATGGGAATCAACGCTGAGTAGCTACTGGGGGTTGATGTCCTAATCTCTATGTCTCTCAAGGACTGTATGTTCTCTCTTATTTCTAGCTTCTGTGTCTTTCTGTCTCCTCCATCCCTCTTTATCTGCCTACATAACACATGAATATCAGTAGTAACTACCATTATTGTCATCAGCCTCCCTGGATCTTAACTCAGATTTTTGAGACAGAGTGTGAAGAGAGTGAAACAGATTTTTTGGCCAATCAAGAATTGCCCTCCCGATCTAATCAGTTGTGACCAGGAGCATAGGGTCATGTGGTAAAGCAAGACCTCTGGTTCTGCCCCATGGGTTGGGGCTATGGACAGGGGAAGTTTCTAGAGGACATGACTCTGGATGAGGCAAACAATGTTATAATGTATGTATATGTATATATGTGTGTGTGTATATATACACATATACATACATATGTATGTATGTAAATAAGAATATACATACACATACATATGTGTATATACATATGTATGTGTATGTATATGTGTGTGTGAATATATATACATACATACATATATACTTATCAGTGTATCAGTGTATCTGGATGTTGGTATCTGTGTGGATATTGGTATTCCAATATTCCTATGGATGATTTTGTTCTACTTTTAAAATATTTTCTAAGTTGCCTGCAACAAACATTTTTTCGTGATAAAATTTTATCAAAAGAAAAATAGAGTAAATAGGAGAGAAAAAATGCAGAGTAGTAAGGAAATGTGACCAAGAGTGTTGGAGGTGAAGATGAATTAAAGACAATTGGCTTCATGTATGTTTGATAACATTTGTTTGTAAGCATTAGACTGAGGAACCCTGGTGAGGTATGTGTGGCTGAATCTCAGGGGCCTGATGAGGCTGTCTTGGGATTTCTAAAAAATGACCGGGGCTCTACTTAGGGGGAGGGTTTACAAGATTTTGGAGGAGGGTGCTCTCCTTATATTTTACTAGAAAAGATCATTTGTCCCATGCAGATTGCTATAAAGTTACTTAAACTAATAATACAAGGCTAGCCTGTGAATGTACATCCTTATATTCTCATTTTAAGGCATTTTATTTTATATCCTTGTAAATAAAATATTTAAAAAATCAAATACATGTTTCTGCAACATAAGAAAAAAGACTTGAAAATCTGAGCATTTTTCAGCAAGATCCCTAATGATGTACCATCTGGAGGCATAGATGTTTCCATTCCAGCTACATCTTTTGTTCACTTATTTCTGCTATGGTGATTATGCAGAATCAGTTGTGATGTTCCTATGTGGGAAACATCTCGCAGGAGAGAAAGGATTGTGAGGAGTAAAGTGGAGACTATCTTAATCAATTGAGCAGAATAATTGCAGGGTCATACCTTAGTTAAGATTTGAGAAGAAATGGTCAAGTCCTGGTGTGACTATGGTTTGGAACCATAACAAATGCTATTTAACAAAGGGCAAAGCATTCTTAAACCAAGATTAATTTTTTTTTATTTTATCTTTGCACATTGCCATTTAAAGGGAGAATGTAAAGTTATTCTTTCATCTCAAAGAATAAATACAAGTACCAAATCCTGTGTAATAATTTGGATCAGCAATGTTGATTATTTATATACAATATTCTCCTTTGGGATGAATACTCAGAGTTCCTATGCAGCAGAATTTTATAGATTCATCTGGGTGATTGGATCTCTATCTGATCTTTGTTTCATGTTTCAGTATTACTGCTTCTAAATAAGTCAGGCCTCTGCTTCACCATCCAGAAACATTTATTACACCATTTATTTATTTATTTATTTATTTATTTATTTATTTATTTCACCAAACATTTATTAATTCACCATCCAGAAACATTTATTACACGCCTTGTAAGTATGTGTTTTGTGCTTGGTACTCAAAATGCAAAGATGCATCTTTGATTTCTTGGACATGTGAACCTAGTGGGGGGAAATAGCTATGATAAGGATGCCCACAAAACTTTGTGAAATTGCTAATAGAGGAACATTCCAAGTACTCTGGGAGCACAGAAGAGAGAGAAACTGACTTATCTGGGGAAAGTTTAGAAAATGTTAAAAAGTCTTCAGTGTGGATTCTTAAGTAAAGTAATCATATTTCCTGATTTACCTCAACAGTCTGTTTTGTGCTTGTTTTCCCAGTGTAACTATTAAAACTCCTTCTTTCACAAAGGTATTCTAACGTGCACCTCACACCTACCGGTCCTCTCACCCTTAAAGGATAAAACTAAAAATCTTAGGTGGATCCAGGTTCTAAAACACATGTACACCCAAGTGAGCAGTTTTGCTTGTATCCTGTAGGTCTGGGGATCCTGCATTTCAGCAGAAAGTGATGTTTTCGAAAGATGACCCAGATGGCAAGTGTGGAGGATAGACTGGAGAAGAATGCTTGAAGAACACAGTTTAGGTGGTTTTTGCAATTGCCCATGGGTAAGCAAACGAGATCCTGAATTCAGCCATGAACCTGGGTCTAGAAGAAAGGAAATCAAGAGCATAACAGACTTGAGATAAACAGTCCTTTGTTAGTTATAAGATTACATTAATATGTGTAGCTTATTGTGGTTTAGAATGGATATTTCTGCTTTTCTTAGTTATAATTAATATTATATACAATCATCAATTTTTAATAGTATACTTGACACACAATGTTATTTATATTAGTTTTAGGTATACAACACAGTGAGTCAATATCTGTATATGTTATACTATGTATCACTTACATTTCTGTCCTTATTTGAGGCACTTGGTGGAGCATGGCTGGCTGACAGTAGCTTTGCCGGTTTGTTTTGTAGAAGACCAAATTCAACTCAACCCAACAACTGAGAAAAAAATATACATAGAAGCTTTATGATTTTTTAACTCTTATAATAAACTGGTGGTTTAAAATTATTTTTGGTCATTCATTAATACAATATTTAATCTGTGTCTTAAAAGGTAAAGATTGATCAATTTATTCATTTTCCTTTCCACTTACTTGTATGTAAAAGTATCGCCATTTACCACTCTCAATAGTCTTCATTGGCACTGTGTAGGCAGCTGTTTAACACATTTATGGGAGTCATAAATCCAGCTGTTTTCATTTTCCATTACCCAAGTTCCTATAGTAACCAGTGACATTCAGTGCTGACTTAATGATTCACACTGCACTGAAACTGCTTTTGCTTTTACTCAGATGAGTTTCAATTGCTTAATACCCTATAATTTCCTACCTTTTACATCTTTTCATTCCATACCCATCCTGTCCCAATCCATCCCCCAACGTGTTTCTAAGCTTGAAAATGCAGCAATCAGTTTCTTTTCCTCAGTGCAATCACCTAATTCAAATACAGTGTTGAAATTCACCTAGCAGATGAGTGCATCTTAGAGACTCCAGATTCCAATAGGTTAACCCGAAGAAATTCTCATTATATAAATGATACCCTAGGGTTTTAATACATCTCTTTTAACTTGAATCACAGAAAATTTAATTGAGCTCTGTTGTGAGCTAGATGATCATATGTCACATTTGAACATTTCCTTATTTATTTTGGAATATAATTTGAACTTCCTTAGGCATGACCTCTTATTATTTCATCAATATAGTGAAATAGCTTTTGCAATGGCCGAATTTGAGTGTCAAGAATGTGATACCAGTGTTATGTGTAGCAGTACAAAAATCACTAGCCTATATGGTCTCTCACTTTTACACTGTCTTAAAGCAATTTCAGCCTACACTTTCTAACCCATTTGGTAGGGGGTGAAACTCAATAAAATGACAGAATCTTTTTCTCTTAATCTAGTGAAATAGGCTAAGTCAGACAGGCATGGTTTGAATATGGACTCTGCTACTTACCACCCATGCAAATAGAGCAAGTGACAATCTTTACTCTAAAGGAGAGAAAATGAAACCATGGTCCATAAGGCCCAACATGACCTGGCTTTTCCTCACCTCTAAGACATCATCCAATGGCATCCCCACCCCCCCAGAACTCTTTTGCCTGTTCCCTCCTGTCCTGCACTGAAGCCTTCTGCCTATTTCTTGAATATGCCAGACTCATTTGGCAGTTTTTACTTTTAACTCTCCCTCCATCTGGAATGCTCCTTTCCTGGTCCTGCAAGTCAGGTTTTTTTCATGACTCATGTTTATCTCAAATGTTTTCTCTTAGGAGAGGCCTTTCCTAAAATAGCCTCCTTACATGATTACACAGCTACATTAAGCCTATTTTTTTTTCTCTATACTTATCACTAGCCAAAATTATCTTATCTACTTGTTAATGTCTTCCTCCTCCCATGAAATTTCCATGAAGGAAAAGGCCGTGACTGCTTTGTTCACAGCTGTATCTCCAGGACTTAAACAATGCCTGGCAAATGGTAGGGACTCATTGAATTTATACTGAATGAATGAATGAATGAATGAATGAATGAATACCTACCTATTTTTCTAAAAGTGTTGTTAGTGAAGTGCTTGACCCAGGGTAGATACTTAAATGGTGGTGTTTATTAGTAACTATACAAGTAATATTGGCTCTTGAAAGCTGTCAAGTGGTTATTTAAGTGTAGAAACTAGGTTACTCAGAAATGAATGATCTTTGTCAATCAACTCCCCACACATTAGCTTACTTGGAATATGCCATCTGTTTCTTTGTGTAATCCTGATTGATACATCCTCTTTGTACACTGGATAAAAGATTGCTTATTATTTTTAACATTTGGCATTGTTTTTTCTGGAATAAATTTTCAGGAGTCCTCTTGAATTAAGGTAGGAATAACTACTCTCTTCCTTGTTTCCATGTTTATTATATATATTCATCATAGCCCAGTACACTAGTATATCTTGGTGCTAAAGCGTCAGTAATCTTTACTAGACCATTTCCCTGAGGAGAAGACTTGTGTCTTATCTGCCTGGGTATCTATAATGCCAAGTACAATGCTGAACCTCTTAGAAGTTTCTCAGTCATTGCTGTGGAATAAATGGCCCTGAAGAATATCAAGTATCATATGCATTCTGGGAGTTGGTATTTTTATCACGATCGCCAAGACTTCAAATCCAGGCTCACAATGTTGATGTTAGAATTTAAGTGGAGTAGCACTTAATCTGAGACGGTGATAATGGACACAGCTCACTGCTACAGTATAGCTAAAAAGAGCACAGAAAATAGGTTGTGCTAGTTCCGCGATTCCCAACTGTGGGATTAATATTCAGTGGGTTGGTTAATAACAAGGAAGAAGTTATATAGGAAAGAGATAGGAAAGAATATATAGGAAAGAGTTTCAATTGATAACAGTATTTAAAATTTCCATCCCAAATGACTTTTAATAAATACATACAGTTCTTTTAAATTAGTGGAACAAGGGGTGCCTGGGTGGCTCAGTCTGGTAAGAATTCGGCTCTTGGTTTCGGCTCAGGTCATGATCTTGCGGTTCATGAGTTTGAGCCCCACATTGGGCTCTGCACTGGGAGTGCAGAGCCTGCTTGGGATTCTCTCTGTCCCTCTCTCTTTGTCCCTCCTCTGCTTGTGTTTGTTCTCTCTCTCTCTCTCTCTTTCTCTCTCATCTCTCATCTCTCAAAATAAACTTAAAAAAAGATAATAGAGTGGAACACAACTGACTTATGATTAACAAAGTTTTATGTTAAAATATTGGTCTTTCAGATTCAGAGTTAGATTTCAGTACCTTTTAGAAGGTTTAAGGTTTGTCTTGAAATTTGTGTCTACTTTTTTTTCCCTTTGCAGTTGAAACCTCAAAGGACAAACAACCATGGTAGACTGTGTTTTATAAGGGCAATATGTTAAGGGTGATTAGAAATTATGCCCTAGTTTTATATTAAGTACTGTTAGATATTTTAGAAAGACTTATATCTTTATTATACATAAGCAAGCTAGCAACATTTTAGATATACTCTAGATATGTAATTAATAACTTAATGGCCCTAACATTAGTATTAGCAGGAATATGTATTGTTCTTCATTGCTTTTGTAATGATATTAAAAGAGTAAATTAAAATTCACCCACATGGCAGAAGAAGAAGAAAGCAGTTCTATTACTCGTTTAAATGTCTCTTAAGACAAATTTACATAACATAATTCAAATAACCCCACTTAGTCATACCAAGCTTTCAGTGAAAGTCTTGTTACGGGCTTCAAATCTTCCAGGCTTGGTATGCATTAACCTGCATAGATTATTTTATTCCTTCTTCAGGGAGAGAAGACTACACTGAAGTCCAGTAAGCATTTAATGACTTTCATAGTTATTTGGTGAAAGGTTTTAGAGTCAGTATTTTACAGAACTTGGGATTTCAGATCCGGGTCTTTGGAACCTCAAAAGGCTAATATGTGAGAGTAGAGCTGGCCCTAGACATGGGAAAGTAGGAAGCCACCTGTGGTGTGTGCTTTGAGGGGAAAAAAGAAAGGTCTGTCTGCCAACACAGGTCTACCTATTAACCTAAGTTGATGCCTACAGTTTCTCATTAATATCACTTATTTGTAATCAAAAGTATCTCTCCTAATAACTGCCTTAATATAAACATTCAAGCCCTGATAGTGAATTCCTATTAATCAACAAGCATTGGTCAACTCTTAAACACTGATGAGTTCAGAAGTGAAAGTGATGCCCTCCCCTCACTAGAATTCCATCCTTCTTTCTTTCCACTCCAATTCTCATTCGTGAGCATTCTTTGTCGTATATGCAAAAATATTAGCATTTTCCAAAGGTGTCCTGCACTTCCATCAGGACCATTTACCTCCATCACCTCCATCAGGATCACCTCTGGGATTTGCTGAAGTGCAAACTACTAGTGCACTTGCCGGGCCTGCTGTACCAGCAACGCTAGCGACAAGATTATAGAATACGCACTGAAATATTTTTAGGCTTCCTAAGGAATCACTGACCTATTTGTTGACGGCTCTTATCTATATCTTGGGGTCCTACCTCTTTCTTTTTTAAAAAATTAAGATCTAATTCACATACCATACAATTCACCGTTTTAAAGACTATGCAATTCAGTTGCTTTTAGTATATTCACAAGGCTGTATAACCATCACCATTAACTGGAAAAGTTTTGAGGCAAATGCTGTGGAGAATTCAGGTATGTGGGAGAGTCAATAAGAAAGGAACTGAAAAGATTGGATATGTTGATTAAATGTTACAGATGCTCAGGTTAGATACTGCATGTTTTTGTCACTTTGAATAGTAGCATTCAAGATGTCTCTGGGGAAATGGTACACAGTGCTGGGAGTAGGGACAGAGCACAAGGATGGTTCTCAGTTTAAAACACGAGTCATCCGTCAGTGTAGTGTCTTTGTTGTGTATGTGTGTGGCTTTTACATAGGAGAGCATGAAAGGAACAATTCATCCCAAGCAATACGCTTCTCATGGTGGTCCCTGTGGCTCCTCAGGTGAAAGAGCTGCTTTGGGCCCTTTCCTTTTTGCAATCCTTAATACAAACTGTGTAGAGGCCTGCTCTGTGCATTGTCAGAGGGGAGACTCAGCCTTATTAGGCTCAGTGTCTCCAGTGCTCGCCATATCTCTACAGGCAGGTGTAAAACATTAGCTCATGGCCTCCTCACTGACTGGAACTGAACAACTCCCATAAATACGAACTCTAAAAACACAGTACAATGCTATTCTGAGTCACAGGCATTAAACATGAAATTCTTACCCTCCACCCTCAATGATAAGAGTTAATATTTTTTAGTTGAGATTTGAGAATAGCGCGCACACACACACACACACATATATGTGTGTGTATATATATATATATATATATATAGGATTGTCTATATATATATATATATATATATATATATATATATATATATATAGGATTGTCTACTTAGTATCTGCCAAATATCTGTGGATTTTCTTTTTAGTAATTTCATTTTATGAAGTCTCTCTCTTTTTTCATGTTTATTTGTTTTGAGAGGGGTGAAGGGCAGAGGGAGACAGAGAGAGAGAGAGAGAGAGAGAGAGAGAGAGAAAATCCCAAGCAGGCTCTGTGCTGTCCACGTGGGGCTCGACATGGGGCTCTATCTCAGGAACCCTGAGATGATGGCCTGAGCTGAAGTCAAGAATCAGATGCTTAACTGACTGAGCCACCCAGATGCCCCTGAAATTTCTCTTTTTAAACACTGCAGCAACACGTGGGTCAGGTCAGTATAATGGGGAAGTCAGAGTGATGCCTGTAAGCCACTAATAGCTTAGGGTTTTTAAAAATTTAGTTGAAATGTAATGGTCATTTCTTTATGGCACAAATTAACGTGAAGACTTTGGTATGGTCTGAATTAGATTAATTCATGGATGGATGACTTGTGTTTAATGAAAGCTGATATTTAGGAGCCCAGATGCTTTTTTTGTGGGCCAAGTGTTGATACACCAGTCAGAGATTTGACTCTATTCCAAGCTACTGTGTGAGTGAGGGTCTACAACCATGCTCACTTTGAAAAACAGTAAAGCCAAGTTAGTTAAGCTAAATTCCAAATTTATAAGTCATCTTTTCCAATCAATTACGTGACTAAATTAAAAATATGTTTACCAAACTGATCTGGATATAGAAGAATTTAAGTATCAAAAACATTTCCATGTCTGAGTGGCAAATAACGTATTTACCTTTGGTATTTTATTTTTTTAAAAAAAAATTTTTTTTTCAACGTTTATTTATTTTTGGGACAGAGAGAGACAGAGCATGAACGGGGGAGGGGCAGAGAGAGAGGGAGACACAGAATCAGAAACAGGCTCCAGGCTCTGAGCCATCAGCCCAGAGCCTGACGCGGGGCTCGAACTCACGGAGCGCGAGATCGTGACCTGGCTGAAGTCGGACGCTTAACCGACTGCGCCACCCAGGCGCCCCACCTTTGGTATTTTAATGAAGACTTGTAGAATTTTCTTATGCCCTCAACTAGTACTTGATGTGTTTAGACCAAGGTTGCAAATTCCAGGCTGAAGTGAAGGTTCCTTTATTCTACCCTCTCCCAAACTTGCAAGTGTCTCAGGAGGGAAGATTTTAATGAAAGTGCCTTCTCAGCCTTTGCTATTGCATCTAGCCAGACACTGGAATACTTGTTATTGGCAAGTTGAAAAATTTTAAATCATGAAAGATTTACATGAATGATATAAGGTTTGAAATGGTTTATGGCATGTTCATTCACACTAAATCAGCCTTTGCCTTTTTAGGCTTTTCTTTCAAGACACTTATGCAAATCCAAAATGACAAGAATGGGTTTAAAGTGATTTTCAGCATCTGAAGATTAGCACAAGATGACAGACTCATAAAGTGCTGGGCTTTTTTTTTGAGGCTGAAAACTTCCAGACATGGTAAGATGGAGCAGACTGGAATGAGAATAGATAAACAGATTAGAGCTATTAATTTCATCTTTGTTATTAAAGCAGCTCAATTCCTTACTCTCGGGATGCATTCACGGTCCTTCCATGGGCATTGGGAGGCAATACTATCCTTGGCATACACACTTCTCTGCCCAAAGGTTATCTTCTGTGTTCTCCTTGTTGTGTTACATTGAACTAAGCATAGAAGAGTTTTGAATATTATGCAAAAGCTTTATGGCAAAGGGCTGAATTTGACCCGGTTCTCCACAGAAGTTGATTTTTCTCATAAAAGCAAAAAACAATTTTACTATGTACTTTTTAGACATTTTAAAATGTGATTAATTGCATATCAGTCAGTAGAATTTGATTGCTAATTGATTTTCAAACATTTGTTTTCATTTCCTCATATTGCCTCCATCAATAGGGTCAAGGAGAGTGAAGAGCAAAGTGTTGGTATTTAGTCACTCAATCATCTAATAGTCTCGTGGAGAATATAGAGAAGTGGATAGGAGTTAGAGTTAAACACTGTTCGTGCTATGGAGGCAAAATTAAAGTGGAGGTGTATTTTCCAAAGGTAGTAGCACCAATATCATCCATCCTGCCTGCTCTTTTGGAATGTGGCCTTGACCACCCCCATCAAGAGCTGGAGTCTAATTCTCCTTCCCTTGCTTCTGGTCTGCCCACAGTCATACTCTTGTTTCCAATAAAATGAGACAGAAATAATGCTGTTGGATTTCTGAGGCTAGGTTGGAAGTGTGACAGCTGCCTTGGACTCGTGGAATCTCCCTTTCTAGATGATCTTAGAATGTTCCTTCCCTGAAACCAGCATTCTGTACCTCCCTTTGACCTGGGCAAGTGAGTCTGCTCCGAGCTTTGTGATTCAGGGTGTTGTTACACTTTGGAATGCCTTCCTTGGAATTTTCTAAGACCTGTCTGGTGCCTAGGACTAGTTGGGGCTGGCAATGCTATCTGGACAAGATACTTCAGGCCAGACTGAACCATGTGTGGACCCTCATACTTGTTTCTCCACTCCTCTACTCCACACATGGTGTCGACAAGAAAAACGAGAGGATTTGTGACCACGGAGTTGTCTAGAGGCTCTGTGGCTGGGTCCAGTTTCCAAAGGGCAACTGGATGAGCAATTTGCTCCTGATCGCTTGTGATATATTTATTTTGTGTGATCATGTCAGAGTGGTGCTGACATGCTGACTTGGGTTGACTCAGTCTCATACTGGGCATAAAGGAGTCTAAGAGCTCAGGACTAATGACAGTCTATCAGTGACTCCTGGGGTCCAGGTGTCATCCATGTGGCAACTGCAGTGCAGACTTCAGCCTATGGCGCTGTGAGCCTTCAGCTCTGCTGGATGAATATATAACTAATTATACATAACTTACACCAATGGAAATGTTCCTTTCCCTTTGCTTACACACTTACTAGAAAATGATAACAGATAGACACACATACACACACACATACACACATAGAAAAAAAAAAATCCCCAAACCATGGTCAAATGATAAAACAATCTGCAGAACAAGACTCGGGTCTCTACAGGTTGAATGTTGAACAAAGCATAAATAAGAAATTGAAAGAGAGAGCTAGAGGAAGACATGGAACTTAGACAAATGTTTGCATTTATTATTTCAGTATCAAGGGATGCGAAACATTAGGCTGTGGGCATGGACCTGAATGGCTGAAAAAAGAGTGGGGTGAAAGTCACTGAAGTTTCCAAGGAAATGGAGGGACTCACAGTAGTGGCTTTAAATGTAAGAAAGAACATTTAAAATATAAACCAAAATTAATTATACATAACTAGATATTTATATATGTTCTTAATGCCAGATGAAGGATATTTCTAGTGTATGAATTTTAAAAGAAATTTAAGGGAAATGAAATTATTAATTTCATTAATAGCTATTGATAATTAATTTCATAACTAGAATCCTGAAATTCAGGAGGAATAAAAACTTTAAAAGGATTTTATTTGAGGATCAATAAATATAAAATGTGTCAGCTATGTTTTCTTATTTCTTATTTTTTTTTAGCTTTTTATGTTTATTTTTATTTTTGAGAGAGAGAGAGAGAGAGAGAGAGAGAGACAGACAGACAGACACCGAGCATGAGCAGAGGGGCAGAGAGAGAGGGAGGCACAGAATCCAAAGCAGGCTTCAGGCTCTGAGCTTTCAGCACAGAGCCTGACATGGGCACGAACTGTGAGATCAAGACCTGAGCTGAAGTCAGACGTTTAACTCACTGAGCTACCCAGGCACCCATCAGCTATGTTTTACTTAAATAATAGTGTCTGTATTTAGAAATGAAAATAATTTTAGGAATTATGTTTTAGTCTCAATGATTTTTCCAGTTTGTATCTTAACAATATACTTTGCAACAAAAAAGCTCCTCTCTGCTGATAACTTCCATGACAAGGTCAATGTAACATTTTAATTCATAAGTAAACCACTATTTGTCTTCAGCAACTTTTAATAACTGAAATGGAGCTTAACATTTTTAAATAAGTTTTTACAATGAATGTCCATGTGTTGTTACAATATTTTTGTTAAGAAAAAAGTAATCATTGCTAAGCAGCAACTTCACTTGGCAGCTAATAATAAATAATCAAGGACAATTTGGAAACTAATAAAAATTTCAGTTCTACCATTGTCCAATTTCTCATTTTCCTCTTGTGTAATGTGGTGATAACAGTACCTTTATATGTTAGAGAATTGACAGAAACAACAATAAAAATAACATAATTTGGCTCCTTCACCTAGAAAGTACTCAGACATGTAACTTATTCCATCCAGGAAGGCATAGTTCCTGTCTTTTACGACCTAATGGCTGATAATTCCGTGACTAACAGCTCAGAGATGGGAATAATTGAAAGTGCTCTCTGCACATTAGAGAAATGATCCATTAAAACCAAGATACATTGTTTTAGGAAAAATTCTGAGACCAACAACTATGAAGTAAAGACTTTTTAAACCCAAGTATAGTATAAACATACTTAGGAATTGTAATGAGATACAAATTGTAAATGAGTCCAGCAAAAGGAGGTTGTATCCCAAAAAGCAGAGAGGATACAATTAATTCTGAAGAGAATGGTGATCCTTTGGCCTTACAAATGAACACATTCTTACTGATTTTTAGAAAGTCAGGATTTGATTTCTGCGTTTTCAATAGGATTTAAATAAAAACTAGTGGGCTAGACAGAAGGTCAGGAAGAGGTTTAAATTTAGGGTGGCCTTACTCCCCACTTTATACTTATTCTAACACAACTATTTGTGAATGATACATTACATGGTTGCCCCATTTCTTACCCATTTTCCAGTAGATGAACATGATTATGAAGAAGATATTCAGCAGCTTTTTTCCCCCATCACCCCAGTACCTAAAGGAAGAAGCTGAGAAAGAGATGGAATTTTCTGGTCTTACCATATGGCACTTCTTTTACTAATATCCCTCAATGGCTTCATATTCACCCCTAAAGTTCAAAATGTGCACTGTGGATCACAAGGCTATTCATAACCTGGTACCTGCTTATCTTCCCAGGCTCACCTTTTTCTACTTCTTTCTTTAATCTGAACTCCTCAGTCACACTAAACTTCTTGGGATTTGTATTTGTATTTTTCTTTTTCAAACCAACACTCTCTTGCTTTTGCTTGGGTCCTCTCACTTGTCTGTTTCATTCCATGCTTCCCATCCTGTGCTTCTCTTTGTGAACTCCCAGTTGCCCTAGCGTCCTCAGTTCAGGTGTAACTTCCCCCAGAAAGCAGTTCCTGGACCACTAACACCTGGGTCAGGTGCCATCTAGTCTAAGTGCTTCTGTAGCACTTTGGGGTTAGTGCAATCATGACACTTGTCCCAATGTGTTTTACGTCTCTGTTTACTGTATGCCTCATTTGATTGAACATTCCACGAACACAGGGCCTGTTGTATAGTCAGGGGGTAGTCCAGTACTTAGCCCTTAAAATGATTATATACTGAATTGGTTTGTTGAATTAAAGACTCTCTCTAGCATTAAGACTTTCTGAGTTTACAATAACTGGTCAGGTTGGAACAAAAATAAATTTGAGCTATAATCTGTAATTCAGCCTTGAATAATCATAGAAGCTTGTGGGATTGGTCAAGTCTATCTCCCTTTTTCCAACCTGAACCATAAGTGCCCAGATGATGTTTGCCTTGTTTATCTTTAAATCTCTAGGGGTGGGCAGAGCACAACTCCTTTGGCAAGGTTACTGCATTATTATAAGAATAATGGATATTGAGGACTTTACAAGAAGTAATTTAAAAACAATTTTAAAAATATTTATTTATTTTTGGGAGAGACAGAGATGGCACGTGAGTGGAGGGGAAGAGAGACAGGGAGACACAGAATCTGAAGCAGGCTCCAGGCTCTGAGCTGTCAGCACAGAACCTGACATGCGGCTCGAACTAGGGACTGTGAGATCATGACCTGAGCCAAAGTTGGAAGCTTAACCAACTGAGCCACCCTGGTACCCTGAGAAGTAATTTTTTAAAAGTATAAGGTCTTAATACTTTGTGTATTAGACCTCTTTTCCCCTCCAGAAATGCAGATGGTTTTTAGTACAGCCATACATTTGTTATTAGAAAAGGGCTATTTTTGTATGGAAAACCGATGTCAGAATACTGAAGCATATGTGTTGGCATGTATATCCAACAATGTCTTATTCAATGGGGAACTAACTCTAGCAAGCATTACTGTTTCTTTTTTTTAAAAATTAAAAAAAATTTTAACGATTATTTATGAGAGAGAAAGAGACAGAGCATGAGCAGGGGAGGGGCAGAAAGAGAGGTCATTAATGTTATGAGGTTAAACATAAATATTTCTATTAATAGGCTAGAAGTGGAACAAATCATCCGAATATGGTCAACTAATCTATGATATTAAATATGGAAAACTTAGTTTGAAAAATCAGATTCCATGGGATGGTGAACGAGGCTCACACGTTCAAGCAGGAGACCTACACGTAAGGCTGGTAGACCTTAGAGATGGAATCAAATGGAGCACCTCCAAATACATGTTTATTCATCCATCAATTCATTAATTTAATAAAATATTCATAAAACTCTATCACCTAGTTCTTGTGAGTGCTAATAATAAGCACTGTGAAAAAAACAAAATATAAAATAGCACCTTTTCCCATAGTCCCTACTAAAAAAAAAAGAGCAAACATGTTTTTATGAAACCACAAACATATTCTAAGTATGAAAAAACATAAGTGCCTTAAGGTATCACTGAAATTTTGCTTTAATATTGGAATGATGAGACTGATAACATAGATAAGTCTTAAAAGGTACAGGACAGAGTAAGCATGCCTCTGTGAAGTACTTACTAGAGGTGAATACAGCTACGCCGGTGATTTTTAGGCTTGCTTAAGAACCATGGAGATCTTAATCTTGAAATTTTTTTTGTTTTGTGTCACATTCTACAACTATGTTGTTAATTTTTTTGTTGGGGGGGTATCCATCCCCTTGGTAGTCTATTGAAATACATGTTCCTAAAATACGCAGAGCAGAAATGAGATATAGTATGGTGAGTGTTGTGAGATGAATTGTATTCATTCAAAATTCATATTTTGAAATCCTAACTCCTAGTATCTCAGAATGTAACATTATTTGGAAATAGATCTGCTTTAGATGTCATTAGTAAAGCTGAGGTCATACTGAAGTACAGTGGACCTTTATCCAACATGAACTCGAGTCCTTATGGAAGGGGCACACACACAGAATACCTTGTGAATATTGGAGTTAATGCTGCCACAAGCTAAAGGATTACCTAGAAAGGCCTGGAACAGATCTTTCCTTAGCGCCTTTAGGATTACCTAGAAAGGCCTGGAACAGATCTTTCCTTAGCGCCTTTGGAGAGAGCATGGCTCTGCTGATACCTTGGTCTTAGACTTGTAGTTTCCAGAATATTGAGACAATTTCTGTTGTTTAAGCCACTCAGTTTGTGATCCTTTGTTATGGCCATCTTGGCAAACTAATACAGTTGGGAAGGAAAATAATCTTGTCCAAAATTCTTGATTAAGCCTTTAGATTATTGTTATATAAAAATAATAGGTATGTTAGGGTTTTGTTGCCCAGAAATATTCTGGAAGTGGAGGAATAATTGGGAAGTAAGTTAATGGTTAAGGGAAACAATATTGTTTATGGAAAATGGGCTTTTGCATCAGAATGACCTTGGTCCAAAATCGAGCTCTGCTGTTATTAGCTGTGTCACCTACACAACATTAACCTACCGAGTGTTCTTATCAGTGGAGGGGTAATGATAGTAAATGTCTGCCTCATGTAGTTAAGGAGATGAAAAAAGATAATATCTGAAAATAAGACATCTTAAAACAGTGCTATGTACTATGCAAGTATTCAAAGAATGAAAACTCTCATTAGTATCTGTTATTATTATTATCCTTTATTAGTTTAAGCTTTTAAGAATTCTGCCTCAGGAAGAGAGCAAAACTAGTACCATTATTACTTTTCCCCCTTTCTATTAGATGTGCAACTTTATTGGTTTGATGGGTAGAAGAGAATTATGGATGTATCATTATGAACCTCACCAGGCAATTTATTGGTAGATAGAATTTATAGTTTTATAAAGTAATTTAACTTTTAAATAAATAGTTTATCTATAACCTAATGTAGCACTGACTCATCGCTGAAGAAACAGGTTTACTGAATCAAACATTTTCAGCCTAGGATGATCTACTTACATAATATTTTTTTGTGTCCCAGGACATTTTACTTCATACATGCAAATGAATGCAGTAGGAGAGCAGTCAACTTAAGAATGTTATTTTTTTATAATAAAGGTAATACTATTTTATGTTAGAAATATAGCAAATATAAAGAAGAAAATAAAAGTCACTCTTCACTATAGTAGCTATAAATAAAAATCTCACTAACTTCCTGATGTATATCCATATATGTGTGTGTCTTTTATGTATATAACATATATACATATGTGTGTGAATAAAAATGGATAAATAGGTCTGTTGAAATTATTTTATAATTTTTATTTTATTTTATTTTATTTTTTTTTTAAATTTTTTTAACGTTTATTTATTTTTGAGACAGAGAGAGACAGAGCATGAATGGGGGAGGGTCAGAGAGAGGGAGACACAGAATCTGAAACAGGCTCCAGGCTCTGAGCGGTCAGCACAGAACCCGACGCGGGGCTCGAACTCACGGAGTGTGAGATTGTGACCTGAGCCGAAGTCGGCCGCTTAACCGACTGAGCCACCCAGGCGCCCCAATTTTTATTTTTTAAAAAAACTTTTATATTTCAAACATGAAATATGTTCAAACAAGGCCACTTTAAATATGCTTCCATATATTTGTATATTCCAAAATTGAGTAACCAGTCCCATATTTTATACATTTACATTATCTTAAAACATTAAAAATCATTGGTATGACTATTATTCTTCATGAATGTCTCTGATTATTTCCTTAGGGTAAATTCCTGAAAGTTTGAGTTGTTTACAGATTATATGAACCTTGCTTTCTGGTGACTGATCTCTAAAAAACACAGAAAAACCAAAAAACAATCTAAGAAATCTGACTTGGGATGCATTTTCACAAAAAGCCTGTTAAGACTAAATGCAGTGAAAAATAAAGTTGTGGTTAAATAGCCAATAGATTTGTGACGTATGAAAATCAAATTATCAGGCTTTTTGTTTTAGTGTTCTATACACATGGTCTTTGGTTATCTGGACCCCAAATTGGTCAGAAAATGTCATTCTCTCACCATTGCCATCATCATTGTTATAATAGGTAACATTCTTGAAACTGCAGTAGAGGCTTTCTGTCTTACTTTAATCTTTTCTGTAACACAATGTAGAAGGTATTACCATGCCCATTTTGGATAGGAGAAAGCAGTCTAAAAATATTAGGTAACTTTATAACATCTCACAATAAACAGCATAGAGGTTGAAAGTCAAGCCCAGGGCTGTCTGACTTTAGAGCACAAGGCCTTATCCATTATGTCCTAAGACCTAGCCAAATCTCAGAAATTCCCGGAATTCTCAAACTTATTCACAGTTTGAATAAGTAGTAATCTCCCTTAATTAAGCATCTCTTATACTTTTATTCATGTTTATCACACCTCAAAATTGTGTTTCTATTTTCAGGATGGTGCTAGATCCTGTGAAATAGCTAAGCTCTGGTAGTATGTTTCAGAGCATTTGAGAAGGGTAGACCATGGCAAACCTTGCCTATGTCCCATGCTCCTGATGTTTCCTGGCAAAGACAATGTGTTCTGTACCCTTTCAGTCCATAACCTTAGGATGAATCCAGAAATTATATAATTAAAATATATTTTAAAAACATTATTGATGATGCCAGGGATGGAAAATGAAGGTTTTTATTTTTGCCTTAGTATGAGGAACATATGTAGCTGTTAAAATCTTGTAAACTTGATATTGACATCCAACCTTGTTATAATTCTCAGCAACATCAAAAGGAAATGTTTAAATATCACACATATTGCACAAAAATAATCTCTGTACGTTGACTAAAGGCAAAGTAAAAAAAAAAAGCATACATTTAGAGAAAAGAATTTACATAATGTTTTGAAAGTTTAAGAAATGTTATGAGAGCTATGGATAAGTCTAAGCGATGCTAACACCACAAATGAGGTTGTTCAAATTTGATTATAAAATTAGGTAAAGAATTTGGACAATTAGTCTT
Organism: Puma concolor; assembly: GCF_028749965.1. Lineage (NCBI taxonomy): Eukaryota > Metazoa > Chordata > Mammalia > Carnivora > Felidae > Puma > Puma concolor. Next base: position 51,723,909 of record NC_141672.1, read on the forward strand.
CCTTTCAGGTAGTTATTTCAGTATTATTAGATTGATCTAAATTCATTTATTGAGAACTATATTTTATCCTGGACTTAGAAAATAGAATAAAAGGAATAAAGTACAAAGGTTTGTAGTCATCTTTAAACTATTTGACCCTGGCCCTATCTGTATAGTTTATGTTCTTGACAATCCAGTAGGCTGCCTCTCTAAATTTATTCCGATTTGAAATGTAAAAGTTAAGCTTTACAGGAGTAGTTTGTATCTCAAGAAAATGAAAGCAGATGGATTTTCAGAGTTCCCATTGATGTATTTATCACAATATAAAAATGAGAGAGAGGAAAAAAAATGAATGAATGAATATGAATTCCTTCCATCTTTTATTTTTGGCTCTTCTTTGTGAGAATGTTGGAAAACTAGAAAGATGATACATGGCTAACCTTTGGTTGTTCTCTAATATCTAATGAAAATTCAAATCTGCTTGAGCCACAGGCTTTGCATTGTGGGATGGAGGAGTGATATTTTGGTTTTGCTAAATCTAAGGTTCTGCATAATATCCAGATTTATATGTCAAATAGGGGATTTGGAGAGAGTTGTTAGACCATTAAGAGAAGAGTGCTCATTACAATGCCCAGCACAGAAGATGACACTCAGTAAGTCATCTTCTGTGCTTTCTTTTTCTCTTTTAGGCAGTAAGAATAGAGGGAAAAGTTCTGGGGAAATAATTTAGGATCAAGAGCAGAATTGAAGCTGATGAAAGACATTAAATGTACTTTGTCTTGTCTTTCTCCATCTCACAAACCAATTCTTGTGATATCCAGAATTTCTATCAAAAAGGGACTGATATCTGACATTGTTTGGTTAAGTAACAAAATTAGTGTTTTGTATAAGTGTATCTCAGGCTTTTAAAAAATAATATATGAAAATGAACATTTTGGTGAATTACCTTAGTCTTACATGATTAACAGGATTCCTATAATGGTAGGCCTAATGTAGTGTTGGAAGACAATTCTCCAAGGTCTGTCACATTTCTAAACATTTTGTGAGTGAGGCACTAATGGGTCTTTATTCTAGACTGTCTTATGAAGGATGTCTGAATAGTGAACAGCCTTGAAAAATGGTCTCCATCCAGAGGAAAGAGCAGGCATGATTACCGCATACTTAAAAGATTCAGTTTCTCTAAGATCTGAGTTTCTTCTAATGCAATTCACTGTGCATGTAAACGTTTGAGGGCATCTGTATCACCTCCACAGGACTTGGGGGAAAGGGGAACTGCTGCGCTGCAAATATGATGATGTTCTTGCTGCTTGCTGTGCCATAAATAATGAAAGTCCTTTGTTTCTGACCCGGGAGTCTCATGACTTCTGCCAGCATCAATGAAACTGGCAAGCTAACTTGCTATTTTGGGAATATGGTGAGCTCAGACCCTTCAGTTATTATTGATAGGTTTTCAACAAACACCAGTTGAGGCACTGAACAGTTTTTCTGGTAAAGTAAAAATAGAACTTAATTTATAAAGTTGAATTACAATTAAAAAAATGTGTATACTGGATATATCTTTACTGACTAGATACAAGGTATATTTTTACTGACTGGATTCAGGATTGTCTTTCAGAACTGAAAAGAAAAAAAAAACCATTCTGACATTTGTTAAAATGGTAAGGAAAACTTAATTCAAGACTCTTGCATTGGGGATATTGCAAGGGGGAAAGAAATTGGGCTCAACTCCAAAGAGAGCAAAGACAGCTGAGAATTTACAGACAATGAACAGAGTGGAGGAGGTCAGTGGATGAGAAAATGAGTAACATCAAAGATGGGAGAATTTTTCCTAAACTAATTTGATGGGATTCTTCCTGAAGGTAGGCTCAGGACTCAGGCATCAAGAGTAATGGATAAGAATTTGATCAGATACCAAGTGTGAGGGAATTGTCACTAAACTGACATAGAAGGATTCTTCCTAAGATGGGGGTAGTCAATCCAAGACAGGATGAGAGCCAAGACAGGCCTAGTTGATAAGAAAGTTCAGAGGGGCCTGACTAAAATTTGGTCAAGGGAGATTCTTTGTCAGAGTTTAAAGGTCAAGTGAGGAAAAATTCTTATTTGTGTAGATGGCAGTGTGCACTGTATGGTTCCTCCATAGGAAAATGTATCTGTATTATTTGATATTCCTTTGTTATCTAGGGTTTCTGCTGGCTTTACAGAGAGTAAATGATCATGATTGCAGCTCAGATGATAATTCAACTAGAAAACATTTCTCGAACAACCAATTCAGAAATATTTATTGCTTCCAAGAATACTTGCAGCACTCTGTTTCTGAATCTCAAGTTTGGGAACTCAAAACTTATTGCTGTATGCTGGTATCTGGTACATGACTGCTAATTTGTATTACATAAAATTTTATCCTCCCAAGACTCAAAATTCATCGTAGTTTTTAGCCATTATCTGACTCCTATATGTAATCCCAACAACAGCCGGCAAACATTCACACAATTGTTTAGCGAAAACAGTATAAAACTCCCATTCTACCCCTCTCCCTCCCTTTTTGCTTCTCCTCCTTCTCCTCCTCCGCCTCTTTCTTTTTCTTCTCTCTCTCTCTCTGCTAACATTTCAATACACTATGTACAAGAAAACCAGGATGGATGATGGCTATTGCATTAATCGTATTTAGTATATCACATGGCAAAAACTAGCAAGAGATTATAAAATTCTAAAAGGCATAACTTGATGAAAAGTTTGTTTTTTTTGTATTAGCAGATAATGTATGAATTATCTTTTATATTTCCAAAACAGCTGAGTGCAGTCTCATGTGAATTAATCACAAAGGGAATTTGATTTCAGTTTTTACTGTTTTAGCTTTGTTTAAAATGTTTGTTTTTCCTGAACCATAGTCTGTCAGGATTGATTTCTAGTATCTTGAGGGTTAGGTTGTGTTTTGTTTGTTTGTTTTTTAAATACCAGCATAACTCATGATGTTCATTGAGTCCTTTCCCAATTGATGTTTGATCAGTAAAAATGAAAGTTTTTAATTATTTTATGAATAGTGAATGATAATTTTTATTTGGTTATAACAAATATTCATTGTATAAAATTTTGGGAGTAAAAATACTATATATATACACAACAAAATAAAGAGTATCCACAAACCTAATATCAAGATAATTAATTTTAACATGTTAATATACCTTTATTTCTTATATTCATTTCAGAACTTTTATTAGTACACATATTTAAAAAAACAAAATCCTGTGTAGGATGTTTGGTAATGCAATTTGTATTCCGTTAATAGTATATTCTGAATACTTCTCTGTGACATTAAATATTTATTAGTTTCTTGGCTGCATAGAATTCTGCTTTATGGATGTAGTATACTTTTGTGAATCAATTATGTACTTTGAAAATTTAATTTATTTCTAATTTACTGGTTGTTGAAAATACTATTTTAAAGAACATCATTACTGAGAAAATTTGTGTATATCCATTATTACCTAAAATGCAACTGTAGAAATGAAATTTCTGTATCAAATATATGTACTTATTAGGTTCCAGAAAAAAGACGCTGATTTAAATTATTAGCGGTGATAACTGCTAGCAAATAAGTTGTTAACATTTTAAATACATATGTACAGACAGTAATGAAAAATAACATGCTGGGGCACCTGGGTGGCTCAGTCTGTTAAGCGTCTGACTTCGACTCAGGTCATAATCTCGCACTCTGAGTTCGAGCCCCGCGATGGGCTCTGTGCTGGCAGCTCCGAGCCCAGAGCCTGCTTCGGAATCTGTGTCTCCTTCTCTCTGCCCCTCCCCTGCATGTGCTCTGTCTCTCTCTGTCTCTCAAAAATGAGTAAATGTAAAAAAAAAAAAAGAAAAAAAAAAGGAAAATAACATGCTGTCAAATTATGATATTAGATTCATCTGCCTACTCCTTGCCAAAACTTACAACAAACATGTTTCTTATTTTATACATGAATATTAGCCTAACCATTTATGTTATTAAAAAGGGCCTGAATATAACTTATTAAGTGTTTTTTAAAATATCAGTATTTAATAAGCGATATTTCATAAGACATTTAGGTTAATCAGCTCTGGTTTAAAATAATTTCATGAGGGGGCGCCTGGGTGGCGCAGTCGGTTGAGCGTCCGACTTCAGCCAGGTCACGATCTCGCGGTCCGTGGGTTCGAGCCCCGCGTCGGGCTCTGGGCTGATGGCTCAGAGCCTGGAGCCTGTTTCCGATTCTGTGTCTCCCTCTCTCTCTGCCCCTCCCTCGTTCATGCTCTGTCTCTCTCTGTCCCAAAAATAAATAAACGTTGAAAATAAAAAAATTAAAAAAAAAAAATAATTTCATGAGAATTGTATTCTTTGATTTTGATGGGAATAAGGGTATCCAAATAGGTTAAAAGTGAAAATACAAGTGAGTTCAAATTAAGGGATGGATCAAACAATGTTAACAGGAAACAAAACTATGTGTATTTTTAACTTTAAACATATTAAGTGAAAAGACAAGTACATAATTTTAGATTCACTTTATAAGAAAATGTGATCATATGTACAAAGGAAAATCTCAAAGGAACAACATTAAAATGTTAGTATCTGTGCAAATATATGTATGTGTATATAAATATATATGTGTGTGTGTATATATATATATTTGCACACACACATATATTTATATATACACACACAAACACTAAGCAAAATAAAGTAGTTGTATTATCAGAAGAATTATATTTTAGAGGTGAGAATATTATAAAAAAATATTTCGTAATAACAAAGGGATCATTTAGTGAAAAGCACATGTAATCCTAAACAATCTTGTATCTAATAACAGAGTTTCAAAACAGCTTCAAAGAAGCAGACACTGCGAACTGAAAGGTAAGAGAGACAAATCTTTGATTATGTCAGATATTTCAATGCCGTTCAATAAGTGCTATAACAATTAGCAAAAGATAAGTAAGAACTTGGAATCAAACAACACGTAAATTGGCATTTTTTAAAAAAAAATTTTTTTTTTTCAATGTTTATTTATTTTTGGGACAGAGAGAGACAGAGCATGAACTGGGGAGAGGCAGAGAGAGAGGGAGACACAGAATCGGAAACAGGCTCCAGGCTCTGAGCCATCAGCCCAGAGCCCGACGCGGGGCTCGAACCCACGGACCGCGAGATCGTGACCTGGCTGAAGTCGGACGCTCAACCGACTGCGCCACCCAGGCGCCCCTAAATTGGCATTTTAAGAACACCACCCCTTACAACAGAACATAAGTTCTTTTCAAGTGTATGTGAAACATTTACCAAAATAGACCATAATGTGGGTCATAAAATAAGTGTCAATAAATTTAAAAGGTTTAAACCATAGAACGTATGTTTGATTGTAGTGAAATTAGTCTAGACATCAATAAAAGAATGGTTCCTGGAAAATCCTCAATTATTTGGAAAATAACAAACTTCTAAATGACCTGTGGGTCAAATGTAAGTCAAAAAGGAAATTAGAAAGTATTTTTAATTTTATGAGAATTAAAGTGCAAATGTACCAATCTGTGAGTAGGCAGAATTTAGGGAGACATTTATAATACTAAACATATGTATTAGAACAAAAGAAAGATCTTAAATCGGTGACTTCACTTACTTTTTAAGAAACTAGAAAAAAAAAAGCTAATGAAACCCATGAAAGCAGAAGAAAGGGAATAATAACAGAGTGGAAATGGATAAAATAGAAAACAGAAGCACAATATAGCAAAATCAATGAGATCGAATGCTTCTTTAAGATCTGTAAAATTTACACATCTCTAGCCAAATTGATTAGAAAAATGAGAAGATAGAGATTATCAATAAAATAATATCACTGAAGATTCTATAGAGGTAAAAGAATAATGATGAAATATCATGAAGGAGTTTTTACAAACAATTTGGTAACTGAAATGTCCACAAATGATAGAAACCACTCAAGCTCACCCCCGAAAGAAACAGATAATATGAATAGCCCTGTTAAAGGAATTTCATTTGTAGTTAAAACCCAGCTCATAAAGGATACTCCAGGCTGAGATGGCTGCATGGTGAATTCTACCAAACACCTAAGGAAGGAATAATATCAATTCTACTGGAATTCTTCCAGAAACCTCGATAAGAGGGAATACTGGAAAGAAAACTGAGTTTTAATAAAGATGCAAGGTAATACAGTGGAGAAAGGGTTAGTATTTTCAACAGATGGTTTTGGGAAAATGCTAATCTGAGTGTAAAAAAAATCATAAAGTTAAATATAAACCTAAAATCATGAACTCCTAAAGAAAATCACGTGAATAAACCTTTGTCACTTTGGATTAGACAAACATTTCTTAGATATGACACCAAAGTCATCATAAAGAACAAATTGACACACTGCATTTCATAAAGAGATAAATCTTCAGTTCTTTGAACTGCATTGTTAAAGGAAAGAAAAAGCAAGCACAGACTGGAAGAAAATATTTACAAATATCCATATATCTAATAGAGGATTTGTATGCAGTATATATAAAGAGCTCTCAAAACTCAATAAGTAGAAAAAAAAACAACTCAATATAAAATGGGCAAGGATTGAACATACCCTTTACATAATAAGCTTTTATAGTTGTTATTGGGCACATGAAAATATGCTCAGTATTAATCACTAGGTACGCACAAAATAAACTACAATGAGATACCATTAGATGTCTATTAGAATGGCTGAAATTGAAAAGACAGATCATATCAAGTATCGATGAGGATGTAGAGAAACTTTCAAACATAGCCACCAGGAATGTAAAATTTGAAAAACAGCTTGGCTTTAGGGTTAAATCTCAAGAGTTTAAAAATATGCCTACATATGATTCATTCTACTCAGGTTTTATTCAATAGAACAGAAACCACACGTCCATGCAAATACACACAAATATTCATAGTGACTTTAATTGTAATAGCCCCCAAACTGGAAATAATTAAAATGTCTGTCAACATAGGAATGTATGAATCAATTGTGGTATATCTATACCTTGGAATACTACTCAACAATAAAAATACGCCATTGTTCCTTGTATACAAGCATATACATGTATATGTTCATATGTATATTACAGTAAAATAGAAAATTTCCAATAAAATTTTCTGAGGAAAAGCAGACTGAAAAAAAAAGTACATACTGCATAATTCCACTTACATAAAATTCTAGAAAATGCAAGCCAATCTACTGTGTTGAAAAGCAAATATTGTTTGAGAAAGGGAGGAGTCAGGGACAAGGGAGGGATTACAAAGGAGTATGAGGAAACTTTGGGGAGAGTAGAGAATATGGTTATTCTTGGTTATCATGGTGATGGTTTTATGATATATAAATATGTAAACCCTTCAGATAATGCACTTGAAGTATGTATCAATTTTTGTTGTGTCAAATACACATCAATACAAAATGCTAAAAAAAATTATGATTCATTAATTCTTGAGGATTTTCTCTGGGGATTGATTTTAATTACTAGTCAGTAATTGTCATTTGTATGTGATCTTGTGCTGAGTGTAATTGTCTAAGGTACTATCTTATCATTTTAGCTTAAACCCTTTTCTAACAAGTAACACTAAACCAAAATATCTCTAAAACACTGTTAAAGACTTAGCTGGAAATCCAATCTAATGAATAAAATAATATGAGGACAGGCTTATCTTTTAAGTATCTCATTGGTATTTGTACTTTAAATTGAAATCAGTTTTGGAAATTAAACAGGTTTTAAATGTGAACCTGTCCTAGACAAGTGTTTGCAAACACGAAGATTATGCATGGATTACAGAGTTACGCCTGGACCACTCTTGTGCTTAGTGAATGTGTACTTTGTGGGAGGGGGCAAAATATCTCCAGGTAATCCCTTGGCAAATACGAAAAGCATTTGTTGTCTGTTCACAATATCCAGAATATAATAGAATATTTCTCATGAGGGGTGATTTACACACTGACAAATCTAGGGCAGTCTCTTAAGCTCTGCACATAACCAGGACGAGGCACTGACTGCTCCACTGTCCCTTGTTTCTGACATCAAGAAGCAAAGGATCAAAAGTCTAAATTCTTTGTACCAGGTCAGGCAGTGAGGTTGTCAGGATGGGCATCTCTTGACTATTCTTAAGACACCAACTTAGGTTCTTTGTGTCACTCTGCCCTGATGGTTGAGTACAATGTGATTTTTTTTTTTCTGTCATGTTAATTTTATTTGGGTCAAATGCTGACATGAAACTTATAGAGCATATGGGTCTTATTTTGAGAAACTGAGCTATCAGCTTCTGGTAGATTGAATGCCCACAATTTGTTAGGCATATGTCGAAATAAAGATCTTTAAGGCTTGTACATTGCAGAAATGTCTGAGATACACTTTTCTGAGCGTGTTATTCTTTTCCAACCTACTAATGGTGACAATAGTATTTCTATGTTTGGATGAGCCTGAAAAGACAGTACAGAACTACCTGTCACCTCTACACTGTGCATACCTGATGTTTGTCATTTGTTCTGCTGGCTGCAATTTGACTAGGTTGTTAGTTTATTCTGAGACGTGGCTAAAGAATTTTCTTTATAGCTGGACGTCACCTTGATTTGTCTATCACTGTTTTCTACAATTGTGCCAAGTTGCTTAAAAATGTTAATCAATGGCTCATAGAAGGCCTTTCTTCAACTGCCTGTGATGCTCTTGCTTTGGTTCACTCACACAATAGCTGTTAGGCTATCCTGTTGTTTTTCTTGAAAATTTCAATTACATCTTGGGGTAGCTGTATGGTATCATCTGAACTCTCCACTGCAGAATAGGCTATTTTCCAGAAACTCATCACAGCTCATCTTTTTACACAAAGTGGCATCAAGAGAGTGCTCAAGATCCTGCAAATGTTTTCTGTGATAGGTCCAGGCATCACAGGTACATAAAAAGGTGAGAAATGCTGGTGATTCACAGACTAAATTAGTTCTGAAGCTTGTTGTTGGGGCTATCACATTAGACTTCCAAAGTATATAGTAGCTTTATGATTTCAATTTGCACTCATATGCCACATTGAATTATTTATTTAACAGATATTTCTTTTTTTAAATATAATTTATTGTCAAACTGGCTAACATACAGTGTGTAAAGTGTGCTCTTGGTTTTTTGTGTAGATTCCCGTGGTTCATCACATACAACACCCAGTGCTCATCCCAACAAGTGCCCTCCTCAATGCCCATCACCCATTTTCCCCTCTTCCTCACCCCCCCAATCCACCCTCAGTTTGCTCTCTGTATTTAAGAGTCTCTTAAGGTTTGCCTCCTTCCCTCCCTCTCTGTTTGTAACTATTTTTTTCCCCTTCCCTTCCCCTATGGTCTTCTGTTAAGTTTCTCAAAATCCACATGTGAGTGAAAACATATTCCTTAATTTACTTTTTTGGGTTAGGTGCTAGGGCTTCAGTGGAGAATAAGACAAAATATCATTTATCATGGGGGTCATCATCTAGTAATAATTTTACTCTAGACAGTATCTTGTACATATGAGTCTAATTATACACCCTCCCAAATATGTGTTAAAGTTTTAACCTGCAGCACCTCAGAATGTGATCATATTTGCAAACAGAATTATTGTAAATGCAATTACATAATATGAGGTCATAATGGATTATGGTGGGTCCTTAATCCAATATTACTGTTGTCCTTATAAAAGGAATCATGTGAAGAACACAAAGAAAAAAGAAAAACAAGTGATTACTAACTTATATGTGATACATTACACTAAAATTTTTTTAAAATTTCTGTTGTTTAATTTTAATTAATACATATAGCATGAAGTTTACTTAACGATTTTAATTGTACCTTTAAGTAGTGGTAAATATTTATATTGTTATGAAACTGATTTCAAAAAAGTTTGCAAGACCACAACCCAAATCAATTAAATTCCCCATGTCCCATTTTGTCCCATTTGGACTCCACTAGAAAGTTCTTTTTTTCTGGTGATTTCTAGAAGGTATTATTATTTTCTTGGCTACTGACCTGAGCTCATTCTAATTCTACCCTTTAGAGTTGATGAAAGTGGTGTAATGCCTTTCCTGAATGAAAACCCTGTAAATTATGATTGTTGTTGTTACTCGCCTCCCAGGAATACACACAGCCTATAAAGTATTTATAATTAGCCAGGCAGCAAAAACCTTCTCACTTATGTCTAATATTCCTTGGATTTTTATCTCTTTTACTCCATTTCCACAATGATTACTCTGGTCTCATTCACTCCTCCTCATGTTCTTCTCCCCCGCCCCCCCAGACACCCATGGAGATTTTCTCCAGTGTTTTATTTTTATTTTTGTTTTGTTTCAAGTTTTTATTTAAATTCCTTTTGGCTAACATATAGTATAATACCTCTTCATGTTCTTTGATTTCCGTAAATCTCTTTCAACTTTTCAAAACTATCATGTAGCTTAACAAAATTATTAGGATAGTATTTTAAACACATTCTTATATCCTATTTCTTCTCTAGGACCTGTATGCTATTCCTCCATTTCCTGTGTTAGTCAATCTAGTTCCTCAGGCCAGTGTTCAAAGTCTTTTATTAATTTCCCTCCATACCTGTTTAAATCAGGTCTTGACTCTTCTCAGCACTCCCCTCCTCCTGCCTGCTTTGAGTCACAGTCTTGGGATGTTGTAGTATTTCCTAGTGCCATCTTTGAAGGCATAGATGGGATTGAATTCTACTGATGATTTTGGCCAGTATGTTTAATTTCATGGAACTTGGGTTTTTCTCGACTGTAAAGTGAGGATGGTAACTATAGAGTCAACGTGACTGTAGTTGTTGAAAATTAAATGAGAAAATGCTTGGTCAAGTGTTTCATAGTAAATAATCAATCCATCATGATGTTTTTATTTATGTGATTTCTGTACGTTTGACAGATGACCATTTTATGTATATAAATATTTCTCTGGTTAGAATTTAAGATTTTTAGAGGCAAGAACCAAGTCTTAAACCTCGTTTGAATTCTCTATAGCCATTGATACAATGCTGGCCATATAGCATTAAATTAAATCCTGTATTTAATGAATATGTGAGATAGTTTTTCTTTAAATAAGGAGAGTTAGATTAGGAGATGTAGTGGAAGGCTAGTGGATGCCATGTCTCCAGTGTCATTCTCTCATATTATTAAGGTATGTACAGATCAGTATTATAAAGAGAAATGTTTTATGGCACTGTGGCAACATTGAAGATGTTTTGACAACAATATGGTCAGGGTATCTGTGCAGCAGCTACAGGATTGCTAGTGACGAATATGTGTCTTTGTGCAATGGCTATGTGTATTTGTCCACATGTCTTTGTTCAGATGTGTAAATGATGGAAAACTTTTCATTATGATGTGGTTTTGAAAAAGTTCATTTTCTGGAATCACTGCGATGGATGCTAAAGAAAAAGGTATTGAACTCTTCCTTTGGAGCAAGAGACTGTGATGTGCTCCAAAGTATGTGTTCTGCCATGTGTTGATGACTGCGTCTTACTGTATTACCATGAAAAGTTCTACATTAGCCACAATCGATACCATCATTTAGTGGTTATGCAATATCACCTCAAACGTAATTATAATGCAAAGCAAATTTGGCTTTGACACAGAAATCAAGGTATCATAAATGTTCACAAATAGACTACAAAGTCACTATGAAGTCTCCTTTTGAGTTTCCTTAATATTTGGCATACCATATGTTTGCCCAGCTAGGATAGTGGTTTATTCTCGTTATCTAGATTCTGTTTTTTCTTCTGCTGTACATAGTTAACCTTTGTGGATTATTACGTACTTTCTTACCATGGTCCAACTTTTAAATGAATTCATTAATTTAGCAAATATTTACTGAGTGCCTTCTATGCACCAGACACTATTTGAGGAGCAGGGGAGATGCCATTAAATAAAACAGACACAATCACTCGCCTAAAGAGATTACATAATCAATTAAATTACAAATAAAATTAAAGATGACTTTAATTTTAGCAAAGGAACAACAGGCTACGTATAAGTGATGCCAAAAACAAATAAAACTAAAAATAGTTAATCTGATGGGTATCATGTAGCAGCACTAACTCAATATGCCTTTTAGAAATTTCAATTCAAATTTACAAGACCAGCGAATTACAATGCATTTCTGTGGCAAAAGAGTAATTACTTTCCTTATTTATCATACAAATTAAGGTCTATTACTTCAAAATACTTCTACATTTTCAGAATGCTTTGGTTTATTTTTATTGAACTATGAATTATGCTTCAATGTCTGTGGTTTTATGAATTAAAGATTGCTGATTTAAAATGCTTTTGTTGATGTAAACACATTATTCTTTCAATGTTTCATCTTGTTTCTTTGCATTATTCCACTTCTCTTCTAAAGCTGAAAAATGCCCATGTAGCTAATATTACTTTATAAAGCCAGGTTGTCATGTGTTCATTAAATGTTATGTAGAAGATAAGGGCGTTAAAAAATTATTTTTATTTCTATTTTTTATTTTTTTTGGTAGTGATTCACAGTGTCAACAATTTCCCCATAAATAAAGATGATAGCATGTTACTTAATTTACATAGGTAATTTTTATTAAATGTAGATCATTATTAAATGTAAATTGATTGCTAAATGGTCACATCTCTTAGTGACTGTGTAGGAATTAGTTGAGAAATAATCTATGTTTGTTATTCTCTGATAGGTAAATAATGAATGAGATTTTCTACATATTTTGTTTTGTTCAGCATTTCAAAAAGAATTTGCTATCATACATCTAGTTTTGTAAACTCTAGGGAAAGGTTATAATTGGGGTTTGGCCTACAGTGTGAAAATACAGCCTTGAAATAATCAAATGACAATTGAAATTCACTTTCCCCTTTTGCAGTCTTCATATTTTATTTATTTATATATTTATTTGTTTTTTAACATTTATTTAAGAGAGAGCCCTTGTGTAAGCAGAAGGAGCAGAGAGAGAGAGAGGGAGAGACAGAATCCCAAGAAGGCTCTATGCTGAGTGCAGAGCCCAATGCAGGGCTTGATCCCATGAACCGGGAGATCGTGACCTGAGCCCGAATCAAGTGTTGTAACTGACTAAGCTACCCTGTCTCCCCTGCAGTCTTCATATTTTATTTATTTTTTAAAGTGTTTTTTGAAAAATTTATTTATTTATTTTGGGGAGAGGGGTAGAAAGAGAGGGGAAGAGAGAGAATCCCAAGCAGGCTCTGTGCTGTCAGTGCAGAGCCCGACACAGGGCTGGAACTCAGGAGCCGTGAACTCATGACCTGAGCCAAAATCAATAGTCAAATGCTTAACCAAGTAAGCCACCCAGGTGTCCCTGCAGTCTTCATATTTTACATGGTATTGTATTAGGCTAAGATATTTCCTAGTGAATGTAGCATAAACTTGGGAGTGAGGAATGTTATAAAACCAATTCTTGGCTTTTCTAATTCTGTTTACTATAAGTTGCATAAAACCTCTGGTGATATTATTTGGAAACACAAATTAGTATTTGTTATGGTGTTGCAGAGAATTAGAAATTATATTAGCTTTTCTTTTTCAATGTGTTGTTTAGTGGCTCTTTTCCTCCCTCCGAAGATCTTTGAAAAGAAGATAACATTCTCCCCACTTCGCTGCCGATTGTTCATACTGTCAAAATCTCCCTAGAGATGACTCCTTGCTATATTGTGGGATTGAACAATGTCCAATTCAATCTAATTCAACATTACTATGTCAAATGCTATCCCAGTTTTTTAAGAGGTCGATCCTCACAGCATACTTTAGAAACAGATTGAGAATATAACTTTGCCACTTAATATTTTATCAGATGCTTTAGATATTAGATCTCCTTCCCAATTTTATTGTATTGGACCATATTGCACCATACTGTGTAATCTGAAACCACTGGCTTAAGGCATATCTCAAAGTAGTTATGATTTTGTCAAGCAGAGTGGGTTTTTTTCCAACATTGTTTTCCTTTTTACTACTACTATGTTTAGTCACTTCTGTATGTAACGTAGGAATTTTTTTTTTTTTTGGAGGCGGGTAATATGACCATGAGATGGTCAGAAAGTTTATGTGCAAATATAAGGTCAACTTGTCTGGGATGTCATATTTATTATATATTTGTCAACAGGGTATCATTATACGACAAAGGACATATAGAATAAACTCCAGTGAGAAATATTAACTAATCTGCTAGGATAGATATGCTGTATTTTAGGCACAGTTAAAAAAGAGATGTGATTAAACTCATGAAAATGGTAATACAAAATATTTTAATTCAAGGCAGACTTGCATACCTTTGCTTATGCTATCTTCATCTGTCTGAGATATTTAATTTGTGCTCTTATTTAAGTTTTCTATATTTTCCTAAGGAATCAACCACCCTGTGAAAGCCTTCAGTCTCTCCCAGCACTCCAGATACATTACATGGCCTTATTACTTGGTGTTGTTATAAAAATATTGCTGAGAAAAATACTGGGAAAAGACTGCCATCACATCAGTATTATTTTTTTTCTCAGTGCACTATCGCAAAGCAACACAGATGGTTCTCTCCTGTTTTATATTAACTGTATGCTTATCATCCATTCTTTTGAATTTGGAGAAATCTAACAATTCTTTCCTTTTGACAGCTTGCTTGCCTTAAAGCCTTTTATAAATGTTCCTCATTTCTGGGATTATTCTCATGAAGAATGCCTTTTGGAGAGAGGCAGTAGGTAGACCTGGTTATCTATTCCGTGTTTCCTGGGTTGTTGAGGATGATAAAATCAAGGCCTGATGATCAGTTAAACAATAGAACCACATTCTGAAGAGCTTCTGAATGTTCCCTTAATGTCTCTGCTTTGAAACGGAAAGGGAGTGAGCAATCACTGTTTAAATCCTGATGTATCTGGAAGCTAGATTATACAGAGTGCTCATGTGCAATAAAGTCCTTTAAGCAAGAACCACAAATCTTTTTTTTTTTCTTTCATTTTTTTTAAATATAATTTATTGTCAAATTGGTTTCCATACCACAAATCTTTAAAAGAGCTCTAAACTAGAATACTTAACAATGTTCAAGTGCATAAAGATGTATGCTTAAATAATTACTGGCTGGACTTTGAGACAAAATGGGCACTCAAGTATTTGACACAGTGATCAACACAATATAAAAGTCTTTGTCTATAGACACACAAAATATCAGTTGCTAGCACTGCCCATCTTAGCTACTTGTGACGATGGAAGAGTCACTTAAACTCTTTGAGTAGCTGTTTCCCTCTTTGTAAGTTACAAGGCATACACTAATAATCCGAAACATAGCTTTCACTTAAAATTATCAGATGCCTGGGTTCTTTTGAACGGTAAGTGTTTCTGTGGATAAAGTAAATGGTAATGAAATCATTACATAATTACTAAGGGAAGCCAGTTAAACTAAACTTCTATAAATCTTCTAATTGGCTACTGATGCATGATTTTGAATATTTTCTCATGAAAAGATTCAGGGAGACATGAAGCACAGTGTGCACAGGATAGAGAGTGAGATCTCTGTCTTTTCTTCTTAACCTTGTACGGACTTTACAAGTGTCACTTCTGTAGAATCATTTGGTCATGCCTGTAGGAGGCCAGTACTCTTTTACACTGGACTAACCTGAGAAAAATATCAAGGACTCTGCTACTGATGTCCTTAGTAGAGTCACTTTCCTTTGCTGGCCTCTTATTCTACTTTGTGCCCTTTTACAGAATTTAACACTTTTGCCTGGTACCTAGTTTTTGTGTGTGCCAACCACGCTGTTAGATTGAAGATTCCTTGGGATTGCAAACTATGCTTTGATTATATTGATTATATTAAAACTGGCTTAGCATCTAATCATTTTGTAAATATTTATTGAATTGAACTCAACTGCTTTTATTTATATGTCCCCCAAGGATTAGATGGACAACTTTTGGACATGAATGAGATTTCCTGATCTGTGTGATCTAATCAGATTCAGAATGACATTTGCAGTAGAATATGTGGTCAGACACAGGTGGCTGGGATGACCAGAATGCTCTAAGGCTGGCCTCTAAGCCAGGGTTCCAGTTTGAGAGGTGACCATAGCCTATGGCCTTGAGGCTTGCCAAAAGTAAGGATTTTCAAGGCTCATCTTATCCAACTGTATTTTTTTTTTTTTTAATTATAAGACACCGTCCCAAACTTTTTATATCCTTTTACTAGGTCATCACGTTTTGGCACTTAGTTGTAGGATTATTTTAATTTAAGAACTGTGGCATCTCAGTAGGGAGGTAGGAGGTATAAAAGCAATGTTGTTCAAAAGCTCCTGTCAGAAAATGAATGAATGTGAACTGTGCCACTGAAACCACAGGCCAGTTCAGGGAATCACCCTAATAAATATCTGGCCCAGATCCTAAATTAAACTCTGATTAACAGATCTGCTGGTTCTTGGTTTTATGATTTGGCCAAAGAATAAGGTGATAATTTACCTGTGCCACTAAACGGGAAGAATGGTGAGACGATTAGAATGAAGAATTAGAATGTTGGAGTGGTTGCTACTACTTCTTAGAATGCACCCATGCTGAGTACCAAGCCAAGTGCCCGCAAATTCCTGTGACCGCAATTGTAAGCACAGTTAAATTGCCTTTGACCACTAAGGAAACCTTCAACTCCTGTGTCATTTAATGGCAGATACCTTCATGACTATTTTGCCTAAAAAAGAGGAATAAATCAGAGCTCCAATTACTGTGATAAAAGGTAACTCCTTACAGCTGAACTGGCTTAAAGGAAAACACAAAGAAATCAAAGGTGCAAATTAAATTTCCATAATGATAAAAATTTGCATGATATCAAACAGTGAGATACCTTATTAGTTGATAAATAACCTCATTGCTATGTACCTTAATGTATATTTCTCACATTTTATCATAATTATTTCTTGCCTGGGGACATTTACCACTCACCCACAGAAAGGTCACAAGATACACTTTTCTAATTAAGTTTTAGGATGAATCAAATACATTCTTTGATTTATGCTGTGTCTACAGAATTTCGCTGATATGATTGCAGTTGATATATGGCAATCACAGTGTTAAAACAAGTTAAATAAAGGAATAGTAATAGTATAATTAGTGTATTTTGATGTAGCTTTTAAGAGTATGTTTTATTAATAAAAATATCCATAAGTAGTTATTTTTGGAAATTTTTATATATGGAAATATTAAATATTAGTAGTTCTTGGACCAGATGACCAAGGTGTTCATTAAGCAACTTTTAAATTACTCTTTTCTGTATCTCTGTGCTATTTCATTTTATTTCTGTCCTATTTATTCCTTAGGGTAAAATGGTCCATATTGATAATGTTCTTCAAAGCAAGGGTGAGAATTCAATTTCTGTCTTTCAATTGGTTCATCAAAGATTTTAAAGGTCAATTTTACATCTGGTATAAGTTGCCTAATTGGGGTTCGTGATTAACAGAAGGAGACAAATTATAATATGGTTCCCAAAACTGTGTTCTAGTTTAGAAAAATAAGAACCATAATAAATTGTTCAAGGAACAATAATAGTCAATATAGTTACAATAATAGTTAACTTTTACTGAGCTCATGTGTCAGACACTATGCTCAGATTAAAATAATCATTTATCCTCTTATAAGCTCTGTGATTTGTGAAGTAGTTCCCATGTTATATCCCTTTAACAGATGATCAGACTAGGATACTACGTGTGTATTTATGAATATATGCATACAAGTGTACATATATATGCATGAAAACAATGGAATAATCACACTTACGTGTATTTTTAAATCTGAATTTTTCACATAGCAGTATGTTAAATCGTTCCAAATCAGTAGAGCTAAATCATCCCGTTTTCAGCTATGTAACACTCTAATTCTATTGACAGATAATCAGATTGATTATAGACACATTTTACTTACTCAGTTGTTCCATGATTTCAAGTGGAATTGCTGGGTCAGGGTGTTCCATTCATTTAAGTATTGATGCATACTGTGAACTCCTATCCAGAAAGGTTTTACCAATGTACACACCCAAATCAGTACTCTGAGACCTCATGTTTCCCACTCTCTTATCAGCAGTTGATATTACCAATTTCATTAATTGTTGAAACCTTCTTGACATAAATGGATGGGGTAGCATGTCATTACTTCAATTTGTATTTCTTTACTAGGTGAGGTTTTCTTTCATTGTATTCATTTAAGATTTTTATCCTTCATTCTAAAGTATCTGGAGAGTGCCTTGCCTTCTACTCTAAGAGTTTTTATTTAACTGTCTATATAGGGCTATCATCTATGGAGTCTTATCTTTTTCCTACGGGTTATAATCATTTGCTATCATTAAATTAGCCCAGATCAGGAAGAGCCCTTTGAAGCAAGCTCTTATGTTTATTGATATTTTCCACTAGTTTTTTAATTAAAAGAATGTTTTTTAATGTTTGTTTACTTTTGAAAGAGAGAGAGTGTGAGCAGGGAAGGGGCAGAGAGTGAGGGAGACAGAATCCAAAGGAGGCTCCAGGCTCTGAATTGTCATCACAGATCCTGATGTGGGGCTCAAACCCACAAACCATGAGATCATGACCTGAGCCCAAGTGGGACACTTAACCAACTGAGCCACCCAGGCGCCCCAAATATTTGCTGCTATTTTTTAAAGCACATTTTTACTTTCTGACCCAGCAACAATAAAGGAATAAGAAAAATCACCTTGGGCAATTGCTAGTAACGACTGTTTTAGACTGAATCATTAGTGGATTATAAAACTAACAGGTGAATGTGTGACAAGAAACAGGATGATTATATAGCCTCAAAATACCTTCTACAAGGGGGAGTGGATGGGTGGCTCAGTCTGTTAAGCGACCGACACTTGATTTCGGCTCGGGTCATAATCTAGCGGTTCATGGGTTTGAGACCCACCTGCTTCGGATTCTCTTTCTCCCTCTGTCTCTGTTCCTCCTTGGCTTGTGCTCACTTGCTTGCTCTCTCTCTCTCTCTCTCTCTCTCTCTCTCTCTCTGTCAAAATAAATAAATAATAACATATCTTCTACAAGGTACTATAATTACAAAGGAAAAATGAATAATTTTAAAGTGGAGAAATCTGATGACTCTATCTTAACCAAATACTTGAAGTTAACATTACCAGCAATAAGATAAATATATTTATTCATGTATCTCCTGATAGGATATACTGAGAAGAAAACACACACTTGGTGATAATCCTTCCCCAAAGGCATAAACTGCATCTAATCATGAAGGAACACCACGGAAATTCAAACTGAGATAGCATACAAAATAACTGACCTATACTCTTGAAAAATGTCAAGGTCCTGAAAGTCTTACAAAGACTGAGGAAGCTGCTAGACTTGGCCTAAAGAAACACGACAACTAAATGGAACATTTGATGCTGAATTAGATCCTGAATCAGGGAAAAAAGTTTGTTTTGCTATAAGCGACTTAAGTGAGATATTGACAAAATTTGAGTACAGTTTCTAGATTAGATTGTAGTTCATTTCCTGATTGGTAATTGCAACTATGATTATATCAATCAATACCCTTATTTTAAAAAAATACTGAATCATTCAAGGGTAAGACACATTGTATCTTCAATGTATTTTCCAATGGTTCAGAAAAAGTAAAGTTGTGTAAACACATACAGAGAGACAGAAGGGGGTAGGGAAGTAGGGAGAGAAGTAAATGAGTTGAAATATTAACATTTGAGGGCTTTGATAAGGTGTATGACAAGTCCTTGTACTATTTTTGTAACTTTCTGTAAGTCCAAATATTTCAACACAAAAAGTTTGCCCTTGACTCTATTTTGGTATCAGTCCCTTTTTTGTTGATTTATATGTTCTGCTTTTTAGAGTGCCATAATGTCCTTTAATGGAATGAAAACATTTTAGTTTATCCCTTGGCTGAAATTTCTAATATGAACTGTATTTTCCCTATAGGCCAAAAGATACAAAAAAGGATGAAACTGGCATTTTGGTCCCCTGCTAACCCTGATGCTAAATATAACATGGTTAAGAGGTCTATGGCCTAATTGAGGCCACATAAGTTAGGCTATCATATAGATAAGTTATCATATAGTGATAACTTCAATGTGTAACTTAAATGTGTTTAGCATGTTTGTATTTCTTTTTGAGCTATATTATTTTTATCTTATTCAGGTTATTAAGAACACCTTAAAACACACTTAATGATATTACCTATTTAACACCAAATATAAATTTTTATTTGTATGGTGTTTTGGTAAGATTTAATGTCTTCTGGTGCTAACATTGATACTATAGCTTTGATTCATGCCATAAAACTGTTGACATGAAGCTGCTCTCATGAGTTTATTGTAGCACTTTTTAAGACTTTTTTAAATGTTTATTTTTGACAGAGACAGAGCGTGAGCAGGGGAGGGGAAGAGAGAGAAGGAGACACAGAATCTGAAGTAGGCTCCAGGTTCTGAGCTGTCAGCACAGATGCTGATGTGGGGCTCAAACTCATGAACCATGAGATCATGACCTGAGCTGAAGTCAGACGCTTAACCAACTGAGCCACCCAGGAGCCTTTCTTCTAGCACTTTTTTATTTTTATTTTTATTTTTATTTTTATTTTTATTTTTATTTATTTTTATTTTTTTTTTCAACGTTTATTTATTTTTGGGACAGAGAGAGACAGAGCATGAATGGGGGAGGGGCAGAGAGAGAGGGAGACACAGAATCGGAAACAGGCTCCAGGCTCTGAGCCATCAGCCCAGAGCCCGACGCGGGGCTCGAACTCACGGACCGCGAGATCGTGACCTGGCTGAAGTCGGACGCTTAACTGACTGCGCCACCCAGGCGCCCCTCTTCTAGCACTTTTAATAATTAACTCTATTGAAGGAGTTCAGGATAAGCCTGCCTTATACTTACTCTCTCTTGCATAAAAGGGAGCTGTAGTGAAGACCAGAGAGTATTTTAAAAGATAATAGCAGGTTTTCAAAAATTAAAACTCATTCTAAAAGACTGTGGGTTTCCCAAATGCAGAATATACTGACTATCCCATGAACAAACCTTGGTTTGGAAGCAAGGCAAGTGTAATTTGAAGCTGACTTTCAGTGAGGACCATAGAACTCTGGACCAAAAAACAAAACCTCCAGTACTTAGACAATCTGGGACTGCACTGGGAAAGGAATGGACACACACATCTAGTGTAAGGAAAAAGTACAAAGAAAAACATGTTCTCAAAAGTAAGGCTAAGTTAGAAATTCTAAGACAAAGATGCAGTAAATTATGCAACAAAGCCTACAATTAAATGTAATTTATAGTGACATAAAAATAGCTCCCCATTTAGCAAAGCCTTGCTGGAGAAAATACCTCATAAAGCCCAAGGTAGTGCTGATGCTTTGTGCTGAATTCTAATTGTCTTCTGAATCCTTTGGGTTCTTTAATTAACCTTTGTAACCCAGTCCTCAGCCCAATCCTCAACCATGGCTGAGCTCCTGCAGAATTATGATCCTGTTCAGCAGTAGGTCGCCAAATTGAAGAATGCAAGGTTGCTACTATAGGACTTTTCTCCATTCTGGGACTATGGCATGAAATGATCTATGAAGAAATTTGGTGATCCTGGACTGTTGTGTATTTTAGCTTTACTTCTCTCCCTGAATACTTTCCCTTTTCTCAGATAGAGGGACACACATTATTTGTAAATATCTACAGGAAAGCTCAGTAATTTATTATTTTGATGAAAAACTTTTTAGAAAGGATCAAATAGAGTGTTCAGGGGCCATTTTAAGATCACATAAATCAATGTCGTGTGAATGCTCAACACAATTGTCAGAACCAGTTCAACCTTCTCAGCCTTGCCTCTGCCTCATGGTGTACATAGTGTCTGAGGAAGATTAGGAACTAATCAGGGGAAGTAGCTAGTCTATGATCAACACGGGCCTCTGGGAGAACTAAACTGGTAGACATTTAGAATTACACTTAGGTTATGTTTAGAGGATAAAATTACCCCTGGTAACCCCAAATCTGATCTCTTTTTCTGCTTTTTTGCTTTTGTTTTTGTTTAGATTCCACATATAAGGGAGATCATACAATATTTGTCTTCCTCTGATTTATTTCACTTGGCATAATGTCCTCAAGATCCACCTATATTGCCACAAATTACAGGATTTCCTTATTTTTAATAGCTAAATAATAATCCATTGTGTGTGTATACACACTCACACATATCACTACTAATTCATCCATCCATCAGTCAATGCACACTTGTCTTGGCTATTGTCAGTAACACAGCAATGAAAATGGTGGTGCAGATCGCTTTTTCAAGTTAGTGTTTTTATTTCCTTTGGGTATATTTTCAGAGGTTTAATTGCTGGGTCATCTGATAATTCTACTTTTAATTTTTTGAGGGAATCTCTTTCTTTATATTTGTAATCTTAGATTCTAGTAGACAGCCTAGCTCATAAGGGGCCTTTGGTAAATATTGGTTGAAGGATAAACTATAGGAAACACAAAATGAAAATACCTTCCATTTACTAAGCATTTATAATGTGCCACTCACTGTGCTTTACATGAATTATTTCATCCACTCAGAAATCCTATAAGGTATCAAATTTTCATAAATAAGAAAATGGAAGCCTAAAGAGGTTAAATGAATTGCCTAATCTAAAAAAGCTAGAAAGTGTCAGGGCTGAGATTGGAACTCATGTGTCTTATTTCAAAAATTCATGAACTAACCCACTATTTTACTGGGGAATAACAGAATCTGAATAACCTTGCAAAGAGAGGGTTACATTTTTTTAAAATTTTTTTTATTTTTATTAAAAAAATTTTTTTTTAACGTTTTATTTATTTTTGAGACGGAGAAAGACAGAGCATGAACGGGGGAGGGGCAGAGAGAGAGGGAGACACAGAATCAGAAGCAGGCTCCAGGCTCTGAGCCATCAGCCCAGAGCCCGATGCGGGGCTCAAACTCACGGACCGTGAGATCGTGACCTGAGCCGAAGTCGGACGCCCAACCGACTGAGCCACCCAGGCGCCCCTACATTTTTCTTAAAATTGGGGGATACAAAATTTTAACCTGTCCAGCCAGATGTAAATATGGAGTTACAAAAGCCCAAGTGTTGACTAAAAAGGGCAAAGGTCAGCTATATGCTGCATTATACTCCCTCTGTGAGGAGCAATGATCAATTATCAAAATTATTTGGTGGACTGTATTAATTTCCTATGGCTGCTGTAACTAGTCAAAACTAGTGACTTAAAGCAACAGAAATAGATTTTCTCATAATTCTTGGAGTCAGAAGTCTGAAATCATGGTCAGCAGGGATGTGATCCCTCCACTGAATCTAAAGAACTGATTCCTTGCCTCTTCTAGTGTCTGATAGCTGTTGGTATTCCTTGGTTTCTAGCCCTATCTGTTCAATCTCTGTCTCTGTCTTCACATTGCCTTCTTTTCTGAATGTGCTATCTCTCTTTGCTTCTCTTTTATAAAGACACTTGTGAAGGCATTTAGAGCCCTCCTGGATAATCCAGGGCAATCTCATCTCAAAAGTCTTTACTTCACTACTTCTGCAAAGACCCTTTATCTAAATAACATAATATTTACAAGTTCCAGGGATTAGGACTTAATATCTTTGAGTGGCCATTATTCAACCTATTGCAGGGACTTAACAAGAAAGTCTTCATGGGGAAATCGGGAACTCATCAATCTGAATAGTGCAGATAAAAACTACTATTAGAATTAGAGAAAAGAGGGGAATCGTTCGGTCTTAGATTTTAAGGGAAAGCTTCATGAAAGCAGATTTTCAGCTGCATTGGGAGGACAATTACAGGTTTTATGGAGAAATGGTGAGCAGAGACCTTAAGCAGGGAATGTCTAAGATAAATTTGGGGACAACAAATAGGTCTATTTGGCAGGATCTGGTAAATATTACTCAGGACAGTCAATATTCATCCATTGTTAAGTGATTAATGTAAAACATTAAAAAAAAACTGGCTGTGCTTGAATTATTAAATGTGAGGCAGCATCTTCTAATAATACCCCATTTTCTGGCAGATGTCGAAGTAGTGGTTCAGAAATCCCAAATGTTCCTCCATATGCATATGGAGAAGGCTGTTTGTCTCCCTAGATTAGAGCTCGAAACATGCACTACCAATGAGTCTCTGAGATCCCTGAGGGGAGTGTGCTCCAAAGATACAAATACCTTTCGGAAAATTGAGGTAGCATCTAAGGATTTGAGAACTAGAGCCTCAGCTCTTGAAATATGATCAGTCGTTACCAATGCTACTTCATTACAAATATAAGTCCTCATTTACTCAAGTCCTTTGCCCAGTGCTTTCAGCTCAGTTTTATGTCTCACAGCAGCTGATCACTTGGGGCTTAGAGAAACTCTGGTAACTTGATTTTTGCAAAGATGTATTTATTCTGTTGGGGAATACCATCATTTTTCTTCATTTTCTCTGACATTTTGTCCATTATACTTCTGAGTTTGCCCATAGGACAGAAATAAATAGCTCAGTCTTCTTTAAAAACCAAGTGTGAATGGAATAAATTTAGAAGCTGCTTGGTGCTCCTGATGCTGATTGAAGAGTGTCTTCAATTTATTCAGTCCCTCTTTTATTCCTAAAGGACACAAGTTATTTATTTTGGTTCATGGGAAGAGCTCTTGGCACTATGGATAGAGCCAAAGTAATTACTAATAATAGTTGAGCATAACTATGGCCAAGTAAAGCCCTGACTGAAAATCTGATTTACTCTCTGGTTTGTAAGATAAAAGCAATAGCCCTATACCAGACAGATTATATTTGTAACTAACACTTTAATGTTTAAAGTCCTACTCTAGTGCAAATTAACTGTGTATTTGTGTTTTGGAGGAAAGTAGTGTCAGTGTAGCGGTCTTCAATGTCTTTCTGCTTTATTTTCACAGGGCAGGGGGTGGGGACTGTAATTCTCAGAGAACCGTGACTCTCAGCTATCTGTCAAAATAGAGGGTTCTTTCAAGCAGCAATTTCACCATGAAACCCTTTTGGTCTATAAGGATCAGAGTACTCTTACAGGAAGTGGAATTCAAGAGTACTCTTCAAAGCAACTTGTAGTCTTTCTTATCCCTCCTTAGCTTTTGAAGAATGTTAAGGACCCTGCTGCTGCTTTGAATGTTCTCTAGGTGTACTTCTAACCCTGAGACTTGGGTCTCACCTGGGTTTAATCACCCAGGTGGTAAAAAGTTGGTTAGGGAGATAAAAATAATACTCTAACCCTATTATTTTTTAAAAAATGTTCATGAGAGAGAGAGAGAGAGAGAGAGAGAGAGAGAATGAGAATAAGAATATGAGTGGGGGAAGGGGAGAGAGAGAGGGAGACACAGATTCTGAAGCAGGCTCCAGACTCTGACCTGTCAGCCCAGAGCCTGATGCAGGGCTCAAACCCACCAACTGTGAGATGATGACCTGAGCTGAAGTCGGATATTTAACTGACTGAGCCACCTATGGCACCTCCTAACCCTGTTCTAACTCTGATTTATGTACTTGGACATTTCTTGATGTCCCAGCCTGCTACTCAATAGTCTTGGGCATGATCTAAAGAAAATAGATATAATTGGATAGCTGCAGATTTAGGTGAAAGAAATTTTAAGATGTAAATAACGCCAGAATGGGTCAGGGAATAGAATTAGCTAAAGATAGGAAAGGCTGGAAGACTGATGATCAAATATTATAATTTCAAGTACCTATGTTTGCTCTGCTAACATGAGGATGTGCATAAAATTTTAAAGGAGTTTTGGCTCATGGTTTTCTGTCATGATGCTAAGTTTACACATCACCTTAAGTACTATTTGCTGTGATGCTCTTCTCTATTTGAATAGGTACAGATTCCATGGGTTACAAACTCTGGCATGTGTAATATAAAACCATTTTTTTAAAGAAAAATTTCAATATCGATTAATTTTTATCCTGACCTGTGTTCCATCATCTTCATTCCACATAGATACTCTCGGGGTTTTCTAAATCAGTTCTAGAGATCCTAGGCTAATTATCTCCTCTCCTCTGTGGTAGGCAGAATTCTACCCCATAATTCCTGCCCTCTGGAGTTCATATGGTTTCACTTAATCAAGCATGAATCTAGGTACTGCTGTGAATGAATTTTGAAGATATAATTAAGGTCCCAAATTAGTTGACTTTAAAAAAGGGAGATTATCCGGTGAATCTGGCCTGACGGCATGGACCCTTTAGATGTGGGATTAAAGATCAGAGACCGAAAAGTCACAGGTTGGAAGCTTGAGTAGGATTTGATGTGGGCAACATGGATTGCATCGAAGACAGAAGGAGCCTCATGGAAAGGAATGCAGGCAGTCTCTAGGAGCTCAGAGTGCCCTGTTTGGCTTCTAGAAGCTGAGAACAGTCCTTGGCTGGATAGCTGGCCAGGAACAAGGACCTTAGTCCTATAGACACAAAGAACTGATCCTGTCAACAATCTTAATGAGTTAAGAAGCAGATTTTTCCTGAGCCTCTAGATGAGAACTCAGCCTGGCAGACACCTTAATTTCAGCCTTGTGTTACCCTGAGCAGACCACTCAGTGTGGCCACTCTAGACTTTTGACCCTCAGAACTATAACTAATAGGTATTATTTTAAGTCTCCTAAGTTTGTGGTAATTTGCTACACAGCAATAGCTAACTAAAATATCCTCTTTCCTTTAAGGTTGTGTAAGAGTTCTAATAGGACCACATAATGTCAAGGTCCTGGAGGGGAGAGAAGTCAGGAAATAACACCAGGTACTCATTTGCAATCATCCCAGTCAGATACCCATTGCTGCATCATCATCTATTCCCTGTTCCTACCTGCAGTCTGGCCTTCCACACTAAGCCTTTGTTGCATATTCTCAGTTCTATCTGTTCTCTGGTCCATGCTGGTATCTCTTGCTGTATCCCTCTGTCCACACCACTTGCCTTTCTGAGCTGAGCCCTTGGGGTCTCTGAAGCTGACCTCAGGATGAGGTACCTAGAATCTTTCTGCAGGCATTTCTAATTCATTGTTCTTTAGCCTCTGGCCAGAGGGCTTTTCTATAAGGCTGGAAAAACTCCTGGAGTTGGAGCCTTATTAGGGAAAATAGAAATTGTCCTCTTTGCTCTCAAAATTCCATATTTATTTGAGATTATTTTATCATTTTTGCCTCTCCATTTCTCCAACCCCCACACCAGATGTTTGACCCAAGAGAGGATCAGGATATATATTTCCTTTTTTAGAAATTCTCTTTAACATTCCAACTCTATGGCTTTCCTTCCCAACACTTTACAGGAAATTTGCATATCCCCTTGAATGGGAACAACCTATATAGCAAGTATTCTTCCTGTTTTGTTTCATACCTGGATTTGGGGATACAAAATTAAAAGCTGATAATTTGACTCATTTGGTTTTTGATTTTGTTCTGACAAGTCCATCCTAACATACTAAATGCTGAATAAAGGTGATGGGATCGAAGAGGACTTTGGGGAAGAAATAGACGAATTAATGCTTTAAACACTTTGATATCTATTTTATGATTATATTTTAATGATTTAAAAATTCCAACCATACATTTTTTAGAGTAAATTAAGAAAGGTGAAGCTATTTAAAAAGAACATGAGTGTCTGTTTCTCAGTTAAAATTACTCAAGAATAATGACTGTGAGGAAGTAAAAGTATTTTCTCTAGTACAGGATATTTAAAACAAGGTTGTTTTATAAAGATAAATAATTAGTTTAACCTGGTGTTACATAATATTTTTCAAATATTTATCACGATAAATACTTTATTAAAATTTTTCAAATCTTAACCCCATTTTGAAAGGATAATTGATGAAGATGAAGCTTTGGAAAGTTCTTCTGGGGAAATTAGCCTCTAAGTGTTCTGATCTTTGATATGTTATTTTAACACATTGGATTCTATTATTTTTTCACTTGAAAGAACATTTCTATTAAATTGTGAAGATAGTTTAACAAAATGATTAAAAGATTAGTGTAACAATAAAATAGTAGACTATGAACGACTTAGTGATAGTTTGTTTTAAATTTCAACCATAATAGCCCAGTGCATGCACCTACCTTACCCTTGTTTATAAAGGACATTTATTAAATTCCAGCCTGCTCTGTCAATCAGTGGGGTTTAAACTATGTTTAGGTCAAAGATTTAAAATTGCTGTATTTATTTCTGTCACTCCTGATAAATATCTTTGAAGAAAAAAATGGATCCATGTATGAAAGGTTTATAAAACCGTTTTAGATTTTGGCTTTTAAAAATTTCTTCAAAGAAATAAACTAGTTTAATGTATTCTGCAGATGGAAAACCCAGTTTACATTTCTCATTTGAAAACTTGCTCTGTGTTAATGAAATGTTTCTACAAAGGCAAGTGATAGAGAGAGGACTGTGTTGACAGCACTGTATCAAAGACCCGTGTTTTTAAATATGACAAAGTTGTTGCTAGCTGAGGGTTAAATGCTTTTGTGTAAGCATTGTCCATGAAGTAAAACTGACGGGCAAACCTTACAATTTATTAATTAAAAGTGATATCGATAAATGGTAAGGGGTAATACTTGTGAATATCAAGTTTTAGCAATATCATCTTAATCACGTTTGGGGCAGTCTATTAACTGGTGGATACGGGCGTTCAATGCATTGGACTTGCTGTTAGAAACGAAACAACTGGCTTAGCACACTGCTGCTTGTTTTCCAGCACTTTACATCATGCGGTAGTTATTTAGCAGACATCAGAGTGTAAAGGAAAAACAGGGGCCTAGAAATTAGGAAACAAATTGTATTGAGATCCTTACCGTTGCAAATGCTAGAAACTCAACTCGTACAGATGAGACAATGGAAGTACAAGGAACTTCAACTACAGCCTGACACAGTTTCCAATGATGTCAACATTAAGTTTCTTCCCCTGTCTTTGTCTACTCTCTTTTAGCTAAGTTTGGTTTCAGAACAGCATAAATCTAGAGAATAGTGACTTTTAAAGAACTCTCATAGCCTTGCCTGAGCTGCAGTTGCACCCCTGAACCAATCACAGTAACCCAGAGGTGAAGTGAAATACTCTGATTTGTCAGCTTGGGTCACATGACTTGTGGATGCTGGAGGAAAGTAGGACTACCTAATGTGCAACCTCATCCAAAAAGCATTGACTGCTGGAGGAAATGCAGTTCCCAAGTAGGAAAGATCCTGATGACTCAATCGTCATTACCTTTGTTCTATCACTTTCTTTCTTTCCTTAGCCACAAGTGTGGCTTGCCGCAAGTCATCTAAATAGTTTAGGCCTCAATTTCTTCAACTATAAAATAAAGTGTTGTGCTCTATGATTTATATTCATCCATCTTTCCATGCATGCATTCTTCAGTAAGTGCTCACTCTCTGCTAGGAGCTATGCTACTTGTTAAGAATTCAAAGAGGATGAAATATGATGTCTTTGTGTGATGGTCTAGTATGGGGGATAGACGTAAGTTAAATAATAGTGCACTCTCAGAGCGGTATGGAATACTACTACTAATAGCTATCGTTCTTTAAGAATCTAGTATGTGCTTGGTTCTGGTATACATGATTTATGTACATTTGGGAATGTGGCCCTCATGTTACATGATAAGGCAATTACTGAACTAAAGTACTTAAAGAGTTGAAACCAAGATGAGAGGGATTTGGCAGATTACTCAGAATCAGATGATCAGTGCTGGAAGCTGGAAATTTGCAATTAATGCTGGACTCTGGATTGTCTGTTCTTTTCACTATACCATAAACAAAGAGGGAACAACCAACTCTCTAGGCAAGGATCCGGGAAGCCTTCACAACGGAGGCAGCATTACAACTGAGTGGAAAGATAAGAACTTGTGTAATGAGGAAGAGAAGAAATCAGGAAAATGTATGGTTTCCTTGGGGAACAGTAACAGAGTGTTCCCAAAGAGTTGAGTCAGGAGGGCTGGGGAAAGGGAGAAACACAGCTAGAAGAGGAAGGCTACAAATATGGTAAGGACTTTGGCCAAAGACATTTAGTCCTTCTGTACACAGTAGAAATATCATGGAAGAGTTAAGACAGAAACTTGAAGAATCAGATCTTGATTTAAAAATATCATTAGCAGTCCTTTAGATCCTAATAATTTATAATCTAATACATTTTTATTAGGTAGGTAATTTGGAACAAGAGCTCGAAATGGTGTATAGAGAAAATATTGTAAGATTTATTGTAATTTTGAAGTTTTGATTTCCACAATATCTTTTTTATAAGTCCTTTTCCCCTCATTTCAATTCTCTTGGTTGGTATTTCCTGAGTACCATATGAATGCAGAATTTTAGATTTTATATTTTTACCTCCTCTCCATGATCATTCTCATTTTACATAAAGAAAAACAGGTTCACAAAACTCAGACTTGTCTGTGCTTATATCTTCAACTGTGCTTTTTAGTTCAATGCCTTTTTCATGCAAAGTAGCTTGCTTTTGTGTTAACCAACAGGATAATTTAAATGTCTTGGGGTCATTGTCTCCCTGGAAAAAGATGTGAGCTGAAGGTGATCAGAGCAGCTGTGCTTACATTTTTTTTGTTTTTGGAGAGGGGAGGCGAGGAGAGTGTGGGATTGCCAGCAGGGGAGGGGCAGAGGGAGAGGGAGAGACAGAATCCCAAGCAGGCTTCATGCCCAGCAGGGAGTCTGACCTAGGGCTTTGAGATCACAACCAGAGTAGAAATCAAGAGTCAGATGCTTAACCAACTGACTGAGCCAGTTAGGCACCCTGAAGCTATGCTTATCTTAAGGCTGACATTGCATTAGACTTATTTATTTACTTTTACAATGTGGACTATGATAAATTAAATGGAATGAACAAATCAACTAACTATATATTAACAATGCTGTTAAATTATTTTTTACTCACTTGGCCTGGGATTTAATTATGTGCTCATGTTAAGCCATTATTCATTTGAAAATGCCCCCTAGTACTTATGGTGATGTCTCATTCATTATAGTAATTTCTTTGAGTGTATCACATAAAAATTGTACTTGAGTTATTATGGCTTTTCTTGAGATGACATTAACCCTCTGGCCTGGTGCTGAAAATGCTTGACACTTTAAATAGATTAGACAATGTCTTGATACGTTTCATAAAGAATGGTCCTATAGGATCCTAAAATTGCAGGAAAATAAAACCTTATATGCTTTGAAAAATTAAAAGCACAAGTCTATTTTCATGTATGTTTCCTAATTTGAGGCATAGATCCTATTGGTATTTTTATTTTAAATGAAAGTTAAATTACATTCATATAATCAAGCTCCTCAAGCTTCCCTTTCCTGATCCTTTTTTCTGACTCTCATTTCTGTGTACGGAAGCTGGGTGATAATACTGATACTACAAATGTATTGCAAGTCATGTTGGGTAAATGCATTGAGTTTAAGTGTCATGTTTGGCATGTAAAATGACTCAGTGACCTTCATCTTGTACAAAAGCACATGCTCTCTCTCTGTATTTAAGAATAGGTTTTTTTTCCAATTTTTTTTATTTTAATTTCAGTATAGTTAATATACAGTGTTATATCAGTTTGAGATGCACGATACAATGATTCAACAATTCCATAACTTACCCAGTGCTCATTATGACAAATGTGCTCCTTAATCCCCATTACCTATTCACCCACCCTCCCACTCACCTCCCCTTTGGTAACTATCAATTCTCTATAGTTAGGAGTCTGTTTTTTAGTTGGTCTCTCTCTTTTTTCCTCTTCACTCATTTTTAAAAATGTTTGTTTATTTTTGAGAGAGAGAGAGAGAGAGCGTGAGCGAGCAGGGGGAGGGGCAGAGAAAGAAAAGAGAGAGAAAATCCCAAGCAGGCTCAGTGCTGTTAGCACAGAGCCAGACGTGGGGCTTGATCGTATGATCCTGGGATCATGACCTGAGTTGAAATCAAGAGTCAGAAGGCTAACCAACTGAGCCACCCCAGGCACTCCACACCTTTGCTCACTTGTTTTGTTTCTTAAATTCCACATGAGTGAAATCATACAACATTTGTCTTTCTCTGACTGACTTACTCCACTAGCATTATACTCTATAGCTTCATCCATGTTGTTGCAAAAGGGAAATTTCATTCTTTTTCATGCTGAATAATATTTTATTGAATTTATATACCACATCTTTATTCATCAGTTGATGGACACTTGGCCTGCTTTCATAGTTTGGCTATTGTCAATAATGCTGCTGTAAACATTAAGGGAGCATGTATCCAATTGAATTAGTGTTTTTGTATTTTCTTTGGTAGATACTTAATAATGAGATTACTGGATTGTAGGATAGTTTCATTTTTTTAATTTTTAAGGAGCCTCCATACTGTTTTCCACTGTGGCTGCATCACTTTGCATTCCCATCAAGTTATATCTAAGAATGGGTTTAATAAGTATTTGTCCTCAAGTCACCATACCTTATATCCACATTGGAACTTTATCTTTCTATAAATATTTCTATCAGTGGATACTTAAGGCCAATTTGACTCTCAATCGTGTTGCATGATTTCTTGCTTGGTTTATTAGATTTACGAAAGTATCCATGATTTAAATGCATTTATGTTTGTTCTGTAATTCCCTGATGCTCAGTGGACACATTAATATTTCTCATGGTCATCTAAAGGAGAGTTTTTTAGCACACAATTATGTTATTTCATATTTGCCGGTGCAGGAGTTTAGATGAGGTGATGGATTAGAAGTATATAGTCTTTATTTGATGTTTTATAATGTCCTTATTGATAAAAGGGACATTTATACATTTAGTAGTGAAATTTTCTGTTCATTGCCCAAATAGTCTAGGAAAAACTGCTCTTTAAAATCTAGTTTTTGGGGCACCTGGGTGGCTTAGTTAGTTGAGTGTCTAATTTCAGCTCTGGTCATGATCTCGCGGTTCATGAGTTTAAGCCCCACATCAGGCTTACTGCTGACAGCCTGTCAGTGCAGAGCCCCTTTCAGATCCTCCGTCCCCCTCTCTGGCCCTTCCCTTCTTGTGCTCTCCCAAAAATAAATTAATATTAAAAAATATAAATAAAATCTAGTATTGGCGTGCCTGGGTGACTCAGTTAAGCATCTGCCTTTGACGCAGGTCAAGATCTTGCAGTTCATGGGTTTGAACCCTGCATTGGGCTTTGTGCTGACAGCTCAGAGCCAGGAGCCTGCTTCAGATTCTGTGTCGCCCTCTCTCCCTGCCCCTCTCCCACTTGCAGTCTGTCTCTTTCTGTCTCTCAGACATAAACATATTTTTTTAAAAAGTAAAATTTAGTATTGATAAGAGGGGCCCCTGGGTGGCTCAGTCAGTTGAGCATCTGACTCTTGATTTGGGCTCAGGTCATGATCTCACAGTTCAGGAGTTCAAGCCCTGCATCAGGTTCTGTGATGACAGCATGGAGCCTGCTTGGAATTCGCTCTCTTCCTCTCTCTCTTCCCCTTCCCCTGCTTGTGCTCTCTCTCTCTCTCTCTCTCAAAATAAATAAGCATTTTAAAAAAATCTAATATTGATAAGAAAGGCTGAATATGTAGAAATTATTTCTATCTAAGGGAATGATGGGTGAAATTGAGAAAAGAAACTAAGTTAAGGTAAACTGTTTTAAGTTGGTTAAAAACCAGGTCTTATTACAAATAACTTGTTCATTTGAGTATATGTGCTCCTCTAAAGGGACTCATGAAAAGGCAACGCACATTTTCATTCCTGTTTTCAAAGGTTTCTCAGATTCCAGAAGACTGCCTGAAAACTGCTTAGAGTGAATTTTGTGAGCTGCTTTCCATTTTATTCCAGGAAATAATGGGAACAGTCCATACTAGAAAAGCAGAAGGTGACATTACAAAATGCAGTTTACCTAATGGAGTAGAAATATTTCAGTAAGTGTTAAGACAGTTTCTTGAGGTATAGCTGACACACAATAGACTGTGCATGTTTAAAGGGTACAATTTTAGGGGTGCCTGGGTGGCTCAGTCAGTTGAGCGTCCTTCAGATCAGGTCATGATCTCACAGCTTGTGAGTTGGAGCCCTGCATCTGGCTCTGTGCTGACAGCTCAGAGCCTGGAGCCTGCTTCAGATGCTGTGTGTCCCTCCCTCTCTCTGCCCCTCCCCTGCTCATGCTCTGTCTCTCTTTGTCTCTCAAAAAATAAATAAACGTTTAAAAAAATTTTTTTTAATTTTAAAAAAGGGTATAATTTTAAAGATCTTGTATATCTAGGTACAATTCCTTTATCAGATATATGATTTGCAAATGTTTTCTCACATTGACATCTGTCTTTTCACTTTCTTAACAGTATCTTTCAAAGAGGTCACATTTTAATTTTAATTTTAATGAAGTCCAATTTATCAGTTTTTCTTTTATGGATTACACTTCTGGTGCTGTATCTAGGAAAACTTTGCTCATCCCAAGGTCACAAATAGTTTTCTCCTATACTTTCTTCTATTTTTTAAAAATAGTTCTTGCCTTCACATTTTTATTCATGATCTATTTTATGTTAATTTTGCTATAAAATGTGAAGTATAAATTGAAGTCTATTTTTGGTATATGGACATCAATTTTTCTAGCACTGTTTGTTTAAAGACTATGTTATAATGAATTGTCTTTCAAATTTATTGAAAGTCAGTTGTCCATATATATGTGGGTATATTTCTGAACTTTCCATTCTGTTTGAGTTTTTTTTTTTTATCTTTATAACAATATCACATTGCTTGATTATTCTAGATTTATAAGAAGGCTTGAAATCAAGTGATGTTAGTTCTTCAACTTTGTTATTTTCTAAGGTCTTTGGGCTATTTCATGAAGACTTTAAAATTAGTCAATTTCTATCAAAAACCCCACTGGGATTTGGACTGAGATGGTGTTAAATCTATAGATTAATTTGAGAGAATCACCATATTGACCATATTAAGTCTTCTGACTCTTGAACATGGTATATCCCTCCTCTTATTTTTTTTCTCTATTTTGTCTTTTAAATTTTTCTCAGCACTATTTTGTAGTGTTTAGATCTTACAGTATTTTGTCAGATATCTACCTGAATATGTAATATATTTGTGATCATTGTAAGTGGTATTTTTTAATAAAATTTCAACTTTTGGGGCACCTGGGTGGGTCAGTTGGTTAAGTGTCCAACTTTGGCTCAGGTCATGATCTTAAAGCTTGTGGGTTCGAGCTCCTGACAGCTCAGAGCCTGAAACCTGCTTCAGATTCTGTGTCTCTGTTTCTCTGTGTCTCTGTCTCTACCCCACTTGTGCTTCTCTCTCTGAAAAAAAAAAACATTAAAAATTCTTTTCAATTTTCAATTGCTTGCTATATAGAAATGAAATTGATATTTGCATATCAATTTGTAACAGGTAACCTTGCTATTAGTTTTTTAATAGATTACATTAAATTTTCTGTATATTTAAATAATTTTATACTAATAATTTTTTCTGTCACTATGCTTAATGTTTAGGGGTCACAAACACTTAACAATTGCTTTGTTTAAGGTCATCTGTGAAGGATTTAGCAATTCTATAACAATTAACATTTAGATCTGTAACAGAGAATGCATGGTGTTACAAGAGTTATGGCTGGGACCCAAATGCAATTGGGAATAAAATAACTATCTTTTGCCAGAGACCATGACTAACTTGGAATTTTAAACTATTTCCTACATATTGTTAATGTTCAATAAATATTAAATATTAGTATAGTTAAGTAGGATAAAGCTTTTCCCCCCAATATTTATTTATCTTCATATAACATTTATCTTCTAAAAAGCCCAGAATAATGCATTAAACCAATCACAGTGTCTCTCTTTAAGATCATTATTTTCTCTTCTTTGTTTTTTGGACCATTGTGAAGAGCTTTAATTAGGATTAGCAACAGTAGTCTGTCTTTATCAAAATGTATTTAATGAAAGTGTTTGGTTATTTTCTCCTGAATAATTTTAACTATCAAAACTTTGTTCTTCTAGGATGCTTACAGAGAACTAGTCATAGCCAATAAATCACTTTCAGAAGAAATCTGTTCAAAGACACATTTATATTGAAAACATTCTCTCTATGTATCTAAAGATGTGAAAATGCAAAATAACTAAATTGCATGGGATTTTTCAGGTAGTTTCTTTTGATCTCTTTTCGGGAAGCAGCTTTGTAATAGAAAAGCTTTTTATTTCAATTATTAGGTAATTAGATAAGGATTTCTTTTGAAAAATCATTCTTAACATGTAAGTCTGGATTAGAGAGCAGTCCTGGGTGTTCGGATAGCTCTTTTTCTCTGACCATGGCAGTGGTCATTCTCTGTTAGGATTGCCCGTTCACATGTTAATAATCTCTCTGGACGTCAGTTCTACGTGGTCAGGGTCTCCTCTCACCTTCCTGCTGTCTAGCTGTGTGTGGAAGACAGAAGGCATTAAAAAAATGCTATTACTGCACAACTAAATGGTTGAAAACATACGGTTTTACATTTAGTTTTAAATAACTAGGGGAGCCCCTGGGTGGTTCAGTTGGTTGATGTCCGACTGTTGGTTTTGGCTCAGGTCATGATCTTAGGGTTTGTGAAATGGAGCCCTGCGTTGGGCTCTGCGCTGACAGCATGGAGGCTGCTTGGGATTCTCTCTCTCTCTCAAAATAAATAAATAAACTTAAAAAATAACTAGGTTCCATGGATGGTGTCGTATCACTGAGTCATTTAGAATTATAGTGGCCTTTTATATATTTAAACATTATAGGGGCGCCTGGGTGGCGCAGTCGGTTAAGCGTCCGACTTCAGCCAGGTCACGATCTCGCGGTCTGTGAGTTCGAGCCCCGCGTCGGGCTCTGGGCTGATGGCTCAGAGCATGGAGCCTGTTTCCGATTCTGTGTCTCCCTCTCTCTCTGCCCCTCCCCCGTTCATGCTCTGTCTCTCTCTCTGTCCCAAAAATAAATAAACGTTGAAAAAAAAAAAAAAAACATTATATAAGTAAATTCTCATTGGGTAAACCAAGTAGAATAATTTATTTTTCAATTTAAGATTTTTAAATATTTCAACATCCCATGATGCTAATACTTAAAACAGAATTTTAGTGACTTAGGAAAGCAAAGCATATTGCAAAATTATTTATTGTATTGTTATTGTAGCATTTCTTCCTATTATACTTTTTAAACAGTATGCAAATATCAGTAATTCATTTTCAAAGGAAAGTAGATAAATTTGCAGCTAGCTGTATTTGTTTATAATTCTACTTAAATGAAAATGAAGTTTGAAACTAATTAAGTGTGGTTTATTCCTATTGTAGATATTGCTATTCATACAACCTTTTCCCTGATTATAGAGTTCAAGACAATGAGAAACAATAGGTAAATTTCCTTCTCCTATGTTTACCTAATTTAGACCATCTACTTCTGCTTGAATTACTAAAGGGTTCTGAACTTTATGGACAAAGGAAGATATCTTTTGCCTTTCCTAAAGGATACACTGTGGCACTATGGTTTAGCACCAAACACAGAATTATAAATCTCAAAGAGAATTTAATTTTAATAGCAGTCTCTTTATTTTGCAGAGGAAACAGGGACAGAATCACATTATTTTGGAAGTTCTATGATAACAGGTAAAATGATTTCTTATCTTTAGGGTTTTACCATTTGCTTAAATCTGCTCACCAAAATCCTCTTAGGTGAATGAAAACAACAAAGGAAAGAGGAGATAATCCCCTGTTTCCTGAGCCAAGATCATATCTAACTCTAAATCTCGATCAGGATGCCTCTTTATCTGAAAATTTGAATTTATTTGCCAAAGGAATAATACTCTGATCTAAATCACAAGAACTTGGGCCATTAATAGGCTACCAGAAAGTTTAGGGACCACTTGGGGTTAAATACCATATTCCAGAGAAATAGGAGGTAAAGGGCTTAAAGAGAGATTGTACAAAAGTGTGTCTTAGTTTGGGTTTCCTCAGAGCAGAGCCTGACACAAAGACTCTGGTACAGAGACTCTTTAGACAATGATTCCAGAAGCAAAAGTTGAGGATAAAAGAAGGAGGGAGAAGGCTGGAGAGACAGATGAGGATGGAGGGAAAGCTGGTGTGCACATGGGTCATCAAAGCTGCCATGGTGAGTAATGCACATTAGATTCCACTGGGACCTCTGAGAAGTGTACAGAATGGCTCTCAGAATTCCCTGCTTGAAGGACCATAAGCAGAACAATTTTCTACAGGATCCCATCTCTTGTTATTTGAAGGTTGCCTCAGGGGTCCTATCCCCCTCCCCCCCCCCATTTCCAAGCAGCACTTGGGAGCGATAAGCAGGTTCCTGAAGCACCTGGGAAGGAGTTGAGACTGAAAACAGTACAACACACAGTTCTCACTGCAGATTGGTGCAGGTGGTATGAGGTGAAACAGCCCATGCAGAACTGTCGGCTAGAGCCACCGCTGAAATCAGAGGTGGAGGGATATGAGGCACCAGCAGCGTCGGGTCCAAAATGAGAACACTGCCTCATGAAACCTATGCTTCTAACACAAAAACGTGCAATAGAGATGACGTGGGCTGGAGAAGGGAGGGGAAGCCAAAGCTAGGTTTGTCGTTTTAGAGCAATACATAAATTCTGAATTCCTTGGTGGCTGTCTTACCTTCTGTTTTGGAATTTCTCTCTTCAGAGCAAGCGGATCACCAAATTGGAATGGGTTACAGTAGTGCCCATTGGATAATTTGGTCTGTTATGCCCAGAATTCATGATCCCCAAAGACCACTAGGGAGCCGAGTCCGATGCAAAAGCAGAGAGCCTTTATTCGAGCTAGCTCGAGCTCAATCCCCTACCTGCACCGACGCAGCGGTGAGATACCAGGGAAAGAGGGCGAGTTTCAAAAGGACAAAGGTTTTATTGGGGCCTGGGGCAGTTGGTGAGGTAATGGCTATGGCCTCAGCCGATTGGCTGGGGAAGGGTCCTGGGGAAGGGTCCGAGTCCTGTTAGGCAGGTGAAGGGGGGGTTACTCAAGGGGAGGAGGTGTGGTCAAGGTGAAGGACACAGAACAAGATGGAGTCGGCTGGCGTAGGCCCGCCCTTTCATTCCCCCCTTGTCATGTAGCTTAGGGACCCAATCATGGGACCGGCTGCATTTATGGTGACAAGGGGAACAGAGTTTGGAGGTTTATGCAAAGTTCTGGGAACCAAGTGTCCCTGGGGTGGCTCTGGGACGTCTGATTAAGTATTGTCCCCAAGCTGGTGTCTATGATCTGCCAGGTGATGTTTTGGGGGGCGTGGGGACTCCCGGCAGCATGAGCAATGACAAGCAGTTAACAGAGTTACCAATATTAGGTAGGTCAAATGCGCTGTAGCTTGAGCTTGAGCGGGTTGTGTTGGTCCCGACTGATGGCCCATCGCGTGGCAACGTCCTTCCGGATCGAGGAGGGGTCCTCTGGCTGAGCGTGGGTGTGATGGACCCAGGTCGCGATGCCGTCTACCTTGAGAGCAGTGGGGGTTGTCAACACCACGATGTAGGGTCCCTTCCAGCGCGGCTCGAGAGTCTCTCGGTGGTGCCTCTTGACGTAGACCCAGTCTCCTGGCCTGTATTGATGAGGTGTCGGGATCGGGCCAGCCTCGTAGATGGCACGGAGACACGGCCAAATGTCCTCGTGCGCCCTCTGGAGCCCGCTCAAGGAAAGAAAAAGTTCTTGATCTTTAAATTCAGCAATAAGTTCAGCTCGAAGGCTGGGAATAACAGGGGGTGGCCTGCCAAACATAATCTCGTAGGGAGTAAAACCCAGAGTGTAAGGAGTGGGATACCCGGCCCGTTCCCAAATCTACTGTTCTTCGGGTAGTCCATGAATACTGGCTCATACCAGTTGCCCCTTGTACCCAGGACTTTTTGTTGGCTAGTTTTCCTTGTGGGGTGCGGAGGACCGAATGTTGTGCTCCGGTGTCGACAAGGAAGTCAATAGGGGTCCCCTCCACTTTAAGAGTTACCCTGGGTTCGGGGAGAGGGTCCGAACCCCGACTCCCCTAATCACTTAGTTCATCTAGCTCTAGGACTTTTACTCGATCAGTCTTGCTTCCCTTCCCGCCAGCTCTTTTTGGACAATCTCGGGCCCAATGCCCTATCTCCTTGCAGTATGCACACTGATCCTTCTGCAGCTTCTGCTTCCCCCCCTTGGTGCTTTTACCTTTTCTTGTGTCGTCTGCCAGCTGCCGGAGACGGCGGTCTCGTTCCTCGGGGAAGTCAGCAGTGGTAGCTAGTAGTATTCTGGCCAGGTCTCGAGTCTGCTTACTGCTGGCAGCCGCCATGGCGCGAGCCTGCTTGTCCTCAGGAGGCTCCCGGTTATTATATACCTTTTCGGCTACCACCAGTAAGTCCTGCAGACTTTTTTCTCCTAGTCTATCTATTTTCTGTAATTTTCTCCTAATGTCTATGGCCGATTGGTTTACAAAGGCCATGAGAACAGCTGCCTTGCTTTCCGGAGCCTCTGGATCCATGGGGGTGTAGGTACGGAATGCCTCCATGATCCGTTCTAAAAAGGCAGCCGGAGATTCATCTTTTCCCTGTTGTACATTTCCTACCTTGGCCAAATTGGTTGGCTTTCTAGCAGCCATTCGGAGACCCCCCATTAGAGTCTGGCGGTAGACCCGGAGCCTCTCCTTACCTTCTGCCGTGTTGAAATCCCACTGGGGCCGAGTTAAGGGGAAGGAGGCATCTATCTGAGCCTGGTTGGTGGTGGGATTTCCGTCTGCGCCTGGAACTAGTTTTCGGGCCCCACTGAGGATTCTTTCTCTTTCTTCAGTCGTGAACAGGACCTGCAAAAGCTGCTGGCAATCATCCCACGTGGGCTGATGGGTAAAAAGAACAGAGTCTAATAGATCAATAAGCCCTGCCGGTTTCTCGGAAAACTTAGGATTCTGAGCTTTCCAATTGTAGAGGTCACTAGTGGCGAAAGGCCAATAGTGATGGGGCTGATTCCCCTCCGCGTCTGGGGGTCCGGTGGCTCGCAGGGGCAGAATAGTGGAGTCGGCGGCGGAGGCGGATTGCCCCCTCTGAGCCCTTTGTCTGGTAAAGGGCGGGCTTCCCCCTGGAGCGTTTCCGCCTCCCGCTCTCGGAACAGCGTCTGCCTCCCCCGGAGGGGGAGGATGGTGTTCTACCGGCATCCTAGAGGGGTTATACGGGGGAGGAAAAATTAATTCTTCTTCAGTACCCCCCTGTAGGACAGGGAAGAGGGGTGCTGAAGGCTGGGTAAGACTTTTCCTCTTCTCTGTCTCCTGCAAAGCAAGAATGGGTTTTGGCTCCGGAGGGAGCAGGGTTAGGAAGGGCTTAAGCCAAGAGGGTGGGTCTTCTACAAGGTCCTGCCAAGTGATAATGTAAGGGAGCTGATCAAGATGGCCCGCCTTAGGCTGAGAGATGATACTCCTGACTCGGTGGATGGTAGGGAGGTCGAAGGTCCCCTCTGGTGGCCATCCGACATTGAAAGTTGGCCACTCGCTAGAACAAAAAAACTGCATCCGACCCTTTCGGACTTCCACACTGAGGTTGTTAGCTCTTCCCCTCACATCCTTAAAGTGATCAATCATAATACTTAGAGGAGTAGTCTGAGTCTGTCCCATAACGTCCGTCCAGTAAGTCCACAGAACAAAACAGAGAAACACAAAAACAGACAAACAGAGGGCCCCTAGAAAGTCTCCCAACTCCATGGAAGCAAAACTGCAAGCTAGCTTAGACCTTTGAGGGGATTCCATGTCCCTCCAAAACCGATGAGGGGATTCCATGTCCCTCCAAAACCGATGAGGGGATTCCACATCCCTCCAAAGACGATGGCCTCACGCCGACCAGCGGGAGCGACCCGCCTCGTCTCAGACCTTTGAGGGGATTCCACATCCCTCCAGAAGGGAGAATCGGAACGTCTTCCGAAACTCCCGGCCCGTGGTCCTCCAGTGCGTCCACTTAGACCGCGTCGGGCACTACCAGAATTCCAGAAATGAGCTCACACAGAAAAGACAGAACAGACACTAACCGTGGCCAGTCAGGCTCTCCGGGTCGGGGGTCCCTCGGGGTTCTTGGGGATCCCGGACGAGCCCCCAAATGTTATGCCCAGAATTCATGATCCCCAAAGACCACTAGGGAGCCGAGTCCGATGCAAAAGCAGAGAGCCTTTATTCGAGCTAGCTCGAGCTCAATCCCCTACCTGCACCGACGCAGCGGTGAGATACCAGGGAAAGAGGGCGAGTTTCAAAAGGACAAAGGTTTTATTGGGGCCTGGGGCAGTTGGTGAGGTAATGGCTATGGCCTCAGCCGATTGGCTGGGGAAGGGTCCTGGGGAAGGGTCCGAGTCCTGTTAGGCAGGTGAAGGGGGGGTTACTCAAGGGGAGGAGGTGTGGTCAAGGTGAAGGACACAGAACAAGATGGAGTCGGCTGGCGTAGGCCCGCCCTTTCAGGTCTACATTAGAAAAGTAGAATTTGATTCTAAAAAGTATATGGAAATATAAGAGAACAGGGACTCTGAGGAAAGAAAAAAAGAAAATCCATACCAAAGAATGAAAAAGAGTCTAAAGAGAATAGAAAAATAGGAGCAATTAAAAAGTGAGGCAGGTAGGTTAAGGAAAGAAATTAAAGATAGCAAGAATGCCATTACAAAAATGAGAGCCATATTAAAAGCAATAAGTAGAATCCATGATGAAAAAACAGCCAGCAATAATTTATAATGCTAATCAAAGCTAATATTGACTTACTACATACCAGGAACTCTTCTGAGGGCCTTATTCTTATAGGCTCATTGAATATTTGGAAGACTTCTATTAGTTATGCTACTATTATCTCTGTTCTATAGGTGAAGAAATTGAGACACAGCTAGCATGCCTTAGCTATATCTCTTTATTAGTTCAGACTGTATAAAATTAAATTACATTATGTGTAAAATCTTGTCAGCTCATTGTCTCACTGCTAGACAATGTGGAAGTAAGGATATGTTTGAGGAAATTCCATAGACAAAACTGTGAGAACAATTAGCCATAGAGACTAGAGTGGAGATCTGATATTTGCCTAATTGTTGTCTTTGTATTCGACTGAAATGAATACAAAAAAACATTAACTTTCTGTAAAAGAACTGAGTTTACAAATGTAAACTGAACACCATGTTGCAAGAAAAAGTGGAATTATCAATCCTGAGGAGTACTATGGTATAATATTAATATTCAAGATGGAATAGAGTATTATAGTCATCCATTGGAAAAAGAAATTACCTTCAAGTGGGAAAAATTAGGCTACACTCAGATTCTTGCAATGTCAGGAGATGGTGGAGCATGTCTGCAGAATTTTAAGTTAAAAAATTGATGCAAAAGTTTAATAGGTAGCTTTTTATGCAAGAATAAAGGTAATAAACCATTCTTAAATAAGAAAGGACTCAGAATATACTACCCATGAGAGACTATGGGGGAAGAATCTTAGTTATGAATTCCACCAACCA
Organism: Puma concolor; assembly: GCF_028749965.1. Taxonomy (NCBI): domain Eukaryota; kingdom Metazoa; phylum Chordata; class Mammalia; order Carnivora; family Felidae; genus Puma; species Puma concolor. The sequence continues at coordinate 51,767,176 of NC_141672.1, forward strand.
ACTTGTATCAGTTAGTTTTTGCTATGAAACAACTGACCCTGAAATTTAGTGGCTTAAATCCATAACCCTTTATTTAGCTCACGATCCTGTGAGTAGGCTGAGCAGTTTTTCTGATCTAGACAACTTGATCCATCTCTCTGGGTTCTCCTATATCTGCTTTTAGCTGCATGTCCCCTGCAGTTGGATAACCCAGCATGGCCTCATTCTAGTGTCTGGTGGTTGGCAGGCTGTTGGGTAGGGCAACAAAGGTAAACTGGATCACATGTCTTTCATCATCTACATGACTACCCCAGACTTTTCTGCAGGTGGAGAGGACAATATCCCCAAAACAAAAGTACCATAAGAACTGAAATTGCAAGGCCCCCTGAGGTTTTGGCTTATAAGCCTTATGGCATCACTGTGCAGCATTCTACTGGTCAAAGCATGTGCTAAGGGCTTAAGACATCAACTCCCCTCTTGTGGGAGAAGTTGAGAAGTGCTGGGGCCAATTTTGTCATCTATCACACAACTGAAAAGGTAAAATAGCAACATTATGAAATGAGGAAGCTATAATATCAAGAGCTGCCTGTGTACTTTGAATTCATATAAATATAGAATAAAGAGTAAAACCTTGTAGGCATATCATGTTTATAAATCAGAATAGGAACTCAAAGATGAAAATATTAAGGTAATAAACTAGGAGAAGAATTGTTAAAGAAAGTGGAAGTGTGTCTAATGTTTTATACGGTGGAAACAATGGATACTTTCGAAACCTTATAACTTAGAAAATTGAGTTTTAAGTATATTAAAGTTATGAAGGTAAATTCATAGTTGAAAATTAAGAATAGGTTTTAAGTAGTCTCAACTACCAGAAGGAGAAAAAAAAGAAGATACAGACATTGCAAGAGATAGGTGACAATAAAATGAATAATTAAAGCTGACAATAAAACATAGTATGTAGACTAAAGATCAGATATATTTATTATCACATACATGTAAATGAAACATGCCAATAGAAAGGTAAAAGGCTATGGTATTTAATAAAAATAATGAATACTGAGTTATGTCCAACATAAAAAATAAAACATTTATATAATATTCTCAAAATAAATAAGTTGTATAGGAGAACAGATTAATGACTTAATTTGATTTTTTTAATAGAGAGATAATTGACATACAGCCTATTAGTTTCAGGTGTACAACATAATGATTCAATATTTGTATATATAGTGAAATGATCACCATAATAAATCTAGCTAACATTCATTGCCACACAGTTATAAATTTATTTTTTCTTGTGATAAGAACTTTTAAGATTTACTGATAAGCTTTCAAATATAAAATACAGAATTATTAACTATAGTCACCATGCTGTGAATTACATCTCCTTAGGTATTTTATGTTTGTACCTTTTGACACCTTCACCCATTTCACTTGTCCTCCACACACAGCCCTGCCCCCCACCGGCAACCACATCTGTTCTTTGTATCTATGAGTTTTTTGTTTTGTTATAGACTCCACGTATAAGTAAGATCATAGGTAGAAGAAAAAAAAATGTCAGTTCAGATCTTCTCATTTTTTAATTGGTTTGTTTTTAGCTTCTTTGGTTTGAGTTCTTTATATATTTTGGATATTAACTTCATCAGATATATGATTGGCAAATATTTTCTTCCACTTGGTAGGCTGCCTTTTCATTTTGTTGATGGTTTCCTTTGCTGTGCAGAAGCTTTTAAATTTGAAGTTTTTAAGTTTAAAGTAGTCTCATTTGTTTGTTTTTGCTTTTGTTGTTTTTGTTTTTGGTGTCAAAAATATCATCAACCAAAGTCAAGGGGCTTACTTCCTGTGTTGTCTTCTAGGAGTATTATGGTTTTAGGTCTTATGTTCAAGTCTTAAATACATTTTTAGTTAATTTTTGTGTATGGTGTAAGAAAGTGGTCCAGTTTCATTCTTTTTCATGGGGCTGTCCAGTTTTCCCAACACCATTTGTTGAAGAGACTGTCCTCATTGTATATTCTTGCTTCCTTTATTATGAATTGACTCTATATGTGTGTGGTTTATATCTGGTCTCTCTATTCTATTCCACTGATCTATGTGTCTGAGTTTATGGAAATACAATAGTGTTTGGTTACTGTTGCTTTGTAATACAGTTTGTAATTAGGAAGTGTGATGCCTCCTTTGTCCTTTTTTCTCAAGATAGCTTTGGCGATTTTGTCCTCTGTGGTTCCATACAAATTTTAGGATTATTTGTTTTATTTCTGTGGAAAACATCATTTGGATTGTAATAGGGATTGCACTGAATCTGTATATGACTTCAGGTTATGTGGACATTTTAATTATATTAATGGTTCTAATTCATGAGCATAGAATATCTTTACACTTATTTGTGTCTTCTTCAATTTCTTTCATCGGTGTCTTATAATTTTCAGTGTGCAGGTCTTTTGCCTCCTTAGTTAAATTTATTCCTAGCTATTTTACTCTTTTTTATTTAATTGTAAATGGGATTGTTTTCTTATTATTATTTTGGATACTTTCTTACTAGTGACTTCCAATAATATGCTGGATAAAATGGCAAGAGTGGGCATCCTTATCTTGTTAATGATTTTAGAGGAGTGTTCAGCTTTTCACCGTTGAGTATGTTAGCTGTGAGCTTGTCATATCTGACTTTTATTTTATTGAGGTATGCTCCCTCTATAATCAAATTGTTGAGAATTTTTTTTAATAATGGATGTTGAATTTTGTCAAATGCTTTTTATGCATTTATTAAGATGATCATATGATTTTTATCTTTCCTTTTTTTTTTTTTTTTTTTTTTTACTGTGGTGTATCATGTTCATTGATTTGTGGATGTTGAACAACCCTTGTATCCCGGAATAAATCCTACCTGATCATGGTGTGTTATCCTTTTTGATGAGCTGCTGATTTCAGTTTGCTAATATTTCATTGAAGAGTTTTACATCTATGTTCATCAGAAATATTGGTCTGTATTTTTTTTTTGGGGGGGATGTCCTTGAAAATGGTTTTGGTATAGGGTAATGCTGGCCCCATACATGAATTTGGAAGTGTTTTCTTCTTTTATTTTCCTTTTTTTTTCTTTTTCTTTGGAAGAGAAAAATTGGTATCAACTTTTCTTTAAATATTTGGTAGAATTCAACAGTGAGGAATCTGGGTTTAGACTTTAGTTTGTTGAGATTACTGATTCATTCGCTTCACTGGTAATCAGTGTGTTCATATTTTCTATTTCTTCATGATTTATTCTTAGTGGGTTGTAGGTTTCTAGGAATTTATCCATTTTCTGAAGGTTGTCCAATTTGTTAGTGTATATTTGTTCAAGTGTCTTTACTTGACCTTAGTCAAAAGGCCAAAAAGCAACCATAATAGTGTCTTAAGATTCTTTATATTTCTGTGGTATCAGTTGTAACTGTCTACTTTCATTTCTGATACTGAGTCCTCTTACTTTTTTTGGTGAGTCTAGCTAAAAGGGTGTCAACTTTATTTTCAGAAAACTACCTCTTAGTTTCCTTGATCTTTTCTTTTTAGTCTCTATTTTAGTTATGTCCATTCTGATTTTTGTTATTTCCTTCCTTCTAACTTAGGGCTTTTTTTTTCTTCTTTCTCTAGTTCTTTGAAGTGTAAAGTTAGATTGTTTATTTGAAATATTTTTGTTTCTTGTTATAGGCACTTATCACTATAAACTTCCTTCATAGTACTGTTTTCACAAATCCCATAAGTTTGGTATGTTGTATTTTCATATTCATTTGTTCCAAGGTATTTTTTGATTCTGTTTTGAGTTCTTCTCTGACACATTGTTTGTTTAATGGCATATTGTTTAACCTGCACACGTTTGTGAAATTTCCAGTTTTCTTCTCGTAATTGATTTCTAGTTTCATACCACTGTGGTTGAAGAGATGGTTGGTATGATTTCAGTCTTGAAGGAGTGTCCTTGTGTAGAAGTTTAAGCTTATTGTTCAACCTTGCTCTAGCTCTTGGTTATCTCTCAAACCTTTGTGATTGTCTGAGCAGCCTACCTTATTTTCAGTGGCCCCCAATAGTTCAGGGTATGCCAAGACCTTTCAATGTTCCAAAGAGGACGATCTCAGTCAGCACCCAGATTCAGGCTGACTGAAAACCAAACCCTTAGGCAGCAGCATTTAAAGAATGCAAATATAGACAGTCTGATGGGACCATGAATGTAAGCTCTGTTGGCCACCTGAACTAGGTGATCTTGAAGTGTTTCCTGGGCAGCAGCTGCAAAAATTGGGGGTGGGGGGCATATGAGTGTACAAGTTTCTCTCTGAGAGTGACCAGTAGTCTGGAATGAGGCAGAGGGAGAGAGTGAAGAGGTCATCCACTGTCCTTTGTCCCCAGAGAGTACCTCAGTAGGCTCTTAAATGTGTGCCAAACTAGAAGCTTGCCCTTCTGGCCAAAGCTCCAGGACAAGCAGACAGACTTCTTTCACAGGAGGACTGAGGGTATGTTTCAGTCTGCTGTCTGTGCTGTGTGCCTTGGGTGTGGTAGCCTGTCAAGTACTGTGTCCGCATTTGTTACAGTCCCATGGGACCAGGAACATAAGCTCCATTGGCCACCAGAGCCAGGCAGTCAATGGGTATTCTCTGCAGTAGCTACAAAACCGGGGAACCAAATATGTGTATATAACTTCCCTTTCGGAAGATATTGGGACTTTGGAGCATGGCAGGGGGTGTGTGAAGATATTGCCCACTATTCAAGGTCTCTGGAAAGAATGCCAGCTCTTAGATCATGTATAATTATAAGACTGATGGGGCACCTGGGTGGTTGAACGTCTGACTTTGGCTCAGGTCATGATCTCACGTTCTGTGAGTCCGAGTCCCATGTTGGACTCTGTGCTGATGGCTTGGAGCCTGAAGCCTGCTTTGGATTCTGTGTCTGCCTCTCTCTGCTCCTCCCCCACTCTGTCTCAAAAATAAATAAACATTAAAAAGTTAAAAATTAAAAAAAATTTAAAATTTAGAAGACTGTCCCTCAAGCTATCATTCTGAAGAGAAGTTAATAGGCCTTTTTCACAGAAAGACCTCCTTAGCCTCTGTTGTACTCTGGAGATGGTAGCTAGTGAAAAGCTCTCTCTGTTACAGTCCTGTGAGGCCTGCAAGCATAACTCCAATTGGCGACCAGAGCCAGGTGACCTAGAATAGTCCCTTGGGTGGTAGTGGGAAAAATTCAGGGAGCCAGATGAGGGTACAAGCTCCTTTATAGGGGATACCAGTGAACTGGAAGAAGGCAGAAGAAGACTACTAGATGGAACCTGTTGGCCCCCATCTTTGGAGAGTACTTCAGAAGACTCCTAGGAGAGTATTCAGTGTTAAATAAGATGCCTGCCATGGGGCGCCTGGGTGGCTCAGTCGGTTGAGCATCCGACTTCAGCTCAGGTCACGATCTCACAGTTCGTGAGTTCGAGCCCCGCGTCAGGCTCTGGGCTGATGGCTCAGAGCCTGGAGCCTGCTTCCGATTCTGTGTCTCCCTCTCTCTCTGCCCCTCCCCCATTCATGTTCTGTCTCTCTCTGTCTCAAAAATAAACATTAAAAAAAATTTTTTAAAGATGCCTGCCACTTAGGCCATATGTTTCAAATGATTAAATAAGATTCTTTCTCAGAAATTCTGGGCACTTTTCAAGTCAGCTGCTTCTATGGTGAGCTCTGTGGTAGGTGAATCCATATGTATGAGCCTTCTAGGAGCCATTTCTCAGTTCATTACAGCCTTATGGAACTCATGGATGCCAGCCCTATAGGCTCCCAAAGCTAGATGACCTGAGACTCATCTCTCAGGTGAAGGTCTTAAAAGTTGGGGTCCCAGGGGACACCTGGGTAGCTCATTCAGTTACGCTTCTGACTTCAGCTCCGGTCATGATCTCAAGGTTAGTGGGTTCGAGTTGTGCATCAGGCTGTGTGCTGAACAGCTCAGAGCCTCAGGTCTGCTTTGGATTCTGTGTCTCCCTCTCTCTCTGCCCCTCCCCCACTCATGCTCTCTCAAAAATAAAAAACATTTAAAAAAATATAAAAAAAGAAAACATTAAAAAAAAAGTTGGTGTGCCAGATGTGGGTTTAAACAATTGTTCCTCAGAGAGGAGCTCAGGTTTGTGAGTTTCCTGTTTATTATGAGTTGCCATTCTGGGGGTTGGGTTTATGGTGAGATTGTGTTTCAGTCTCTCCTACCCACTTTGATATAGGCTTTTTTTTTTCTTGTTTGCCCAATGTACAGGAGTTGCTCAGCTAGCTTTTGGGTTTTTTTTTTTTTTTCCAGAGGAAATCATTCCATTTATAGCTATAGATTCAGTGTGTCTGTGGGAGGAATGGAGATCAGGATTCTCATATGGTACCATCTTGAACTGGAACCTATTGTATGTCGATTGTTAAAATAAACAATAAAACAGTCAGTATATTGGAAAAAAAATTGAAGTGCCAATCAGTGTGTGAAAATATGAACCATTAAATAAATGCAAATTTAAATAAAAATAAAACATGATTTTTGAAGCTCTTAGATCAAAAAAGAAAAATGTAACACTAAGTGATGGCAAGGGTTCAGTAAACAAAACCTGTTAGATCCAGTTAGTACAAGCAGATGAGCTTTTACATTTACAGGTCCCAAGACAAGAATAGAAATGGAAGTTTCCAGCTTTCAGTCTGCCCCCGTTCACGTCCCAGTGCAATCATTCACCAGGAGGGGCCTCACAGCATGTGTGCGGACAATTTAGTCTGTGCACTCAAGTTCCATCCATCCCCACGCATCTGCTCACAACCCCGGTTGGCCACCCCTTAAATCTAGAGTGTGCCCTTGCAGTCCACCCTGCAAGGGAAGGGACTGAGAAGACCAGATCCAGGGAAGATAGCCTTTCAGTCTTGGAAGCAGGGTCAGGGCAATTCAGACACACTATTCTCCAGTCTCAGGCATTCAGATTATCATCTAGAGTAAAGTACATAAATTCAGGGTGGACATCCCTTAATTCTAGGGTTTTCTCCCATTCTTCACAAGGCCCAGGTTGGAACAGGACCAGAGGAGCTCCTAAAGTGTGGCTTAGGATGGGTGCCCAGCACTAAGGGTGGTCTTGCAGAAACCCATAGATTAACATCTTTATGTTAATATTTATCAATATTTATCTTAATATTTATCTTAATATTTATCAAAATCTAAAACTACCCTGATATCCATCAGCAGGTAGTTAAATATACTTTGACACTTTCACACGATGAAGTATTATATAGCTGTGTCAGATATTTAGATATTGGAATAGGATTATTGTACAGCATAAAGTATAAAATTAAAAAAAGCAAAGACCAAGGTGTAGAACAGTGCATGTGCAATCATACTACATATGTTTCTTTATATTTTCACCATCCTAGAATATTACTCCAAGATTTCTTAGGCTACATATTTTTCCATTGTCTGTGATTCAGTTTTGACTCAACCATGGCTTGCTTTCTTTTTTCTTTTCTTGTGTGTGTGTGTGTGTGTGTGTGTGTGTGTGTGTGTGTGTGGTTTTTTGTTTGTTTTTTGTTTTGTTTTGTTTTTTAGAATAGGTGGCATTTAATAAGATAATTCAGAGGCATTGGGTTTTCTGGAGAGAATGGTGGGGGTGGAGAGGAGGTTTCTTAATACTTTGTATTCACTCCTCTATGTATTTTTTACATGGAACATTAATTAATTTATTGTTAATTATCATTAAGAATTGCATATGTAAGGAGATGAAATGGGGATAATTTTAATTTTCGTTTTACTGTTGAGCCAACTGAGGCTCAAAGGTATTGGCTTACTCATGTGAGACAGTGACAGAAAAGAGGCCAGGTAAGACCAGTAGATGGGTATATTTAAAATAACATTTTCAAACTAATTTGCCACAGGAATAATTTACTTTGTGAATATCAGTAAAGTGTAGCCCTTGTTTTTAATACCATTCTCAGACTTGAAGTTCAACCTAAATGGTGGCTGATCAAGCACAGCTTTAGAATAAAATGGGATGACCATAACGTGGCATGGGATATAAAGGAGATACCTCTTTCTTTCCTTATGCTTACTTTTCTTTTTTTTTTTTTTAAAAATTTTTTTTTTCAACGTTTTTTATTTATTTTTTTGGGACAGAGAGAGACAGAGCATGAACGGGGGAGGGGCAGAGAGAGAGGGAGACACAGAATCGGAAACAGGCTCCAGGCTCTGAGCCATCAGCCCAGAGCCCGACGCGGGGCTCGAACTCACGGACCGCGAGATCGTGACCTGGCTGAAGTCAGACGCTTAACCGACTGCGCCACCCAGGCGCCCCACTTTTCTTTTTTAATAAAGTTTGTTTATTTATTTTGAGAGAGAGAGAGCATGAGTGGAGGAGGGGCAGAGAGAGGGAGAGAGAGAATCACTACCAGATTCCACACAGCATGGAGCCATATGTAGGGCTCAAACCCACAAACTGTGAGATCATGACCTGAGCTGAAATCAAGTTGGATGCTTAACTTACTGAGCCACCCAGGAGCCTCACCTTAGGTTTACTTCCGAGCAGATTTTTCGGGCCAATAATGAGGATGCAGAAAGGGGAGGAAGAGATACAGGACTTTCCTTTCTGTTCTTAAAGAGTTATGGAAATGAGGGAAGTTGCCATCTTCCAAGACCCCATTTTCCAACTAAACCACCACCAACAAAACCAATAGCAATATTACAACTGTAGGTCTGAAGAGATGGTGGAAATAGAGAAAAAATTTAAATTTGTTGAATTGGAAAGACTTAGGAAACCCTGTTCTCTCCATTGATAGGAAAAATCCATATATGCTATGTAATTAAACTTCGATGCTTCAAAAAATGTAAACAATTACTGGAATTTCAGAACACAAAATATTTTATCAGAAAACAGGCACCAAACTTTTAATTCTAGAAATGTCACTTGCCCATTCTAACACATATACAAACATAAGTTGTGGCATACACTGTTGAAATGGAAGGTGACTAAGTTTTGTCTAAAAATTGCTTTTGTTCTTTTGCACTGAGATTGTGTGTAAGAGAAACAATGTTTCTAGGCAGAGAGTACATGGCTTTATCCTTGAAGGAGAAAAGCCTACAGGAACAGCAATTTATCTTCTGAGTGTAGTCTTAATGGTTCTCTGGATGTGGTTTTGTTCTAATCAGCCCTGAAAATTCTCAAAAGAAGTGCATTAACTGGTCTCCCAGGACCTGATTTTCTACCCTAACTGTCAACATATTAGTCAGTACATATTAGTCAATGGCCAGCTTTGACCATTGTGGTTGATAGTATTATTAAATTCACTTATGGTGAATGACTGAGAATAAAAAATTAATTCTCTTTTATAGTAAAGCATTTGATAATAGGCATTTAAACACATCCTTTTAATTACTGAGGTGGTTGATCAAGTCTATTTTACCCTGACCCCTGTGAATGTACCATCTGTGAAATTTATCACCTCTCCCCCAATATGGCAGTGTAGTGTTGATTAACTAAGCATGTGGCCCTTTCAATTTGGTGACTCAAGAGAGCCCATATATCACTTAACACATCAGAAAGCATGTTCAATTGCTTTTGCCTTCATTTATTACCCCACAGGACAGAAATGACCCTGAGCTTTCCTGATTAAAACACTGTGACTGTGCTTTAGGTTTAATTATATACATTTATAGTTAATAGAGAACACTTCCCTTGGGCATAAACTTTTAAATACCATTTAGATTGGCTCTGTGTTATGATAGAGGCTCCAGTATGGGAAGAAGGAGAGCATTTGCCACATCTTTAGTCTCTACCATATATACAATGTATCTCAGGAATTCACAGAACAAGCAAATTCAGGTAAATTTTAGAGATATGTTACCAAAAAAAAAAATCAGAAAATCTTTAAATTAAAAATAATGTAGTGCTGATAACTCATGCATAAAGAAAAAAGATTATCTAGCTAAAACATCCAGGCAACTTGAAAAGGAATAAAGAATTCTAAAAAAATATATGTCGATCAATTACAAACATTATGATCTTTGAAACTGGTGACTTTCCCTTAATGAATAGAAAAAAAAATTACATATAAGTCTGGAGGAGAAACAAGCTGAACCATTAATTTAGGCTATTGAAATTATTTTTTAAATCCTTGAGTATTCTTAAACCTTAAAAAAGCATAATTTAAAAGAACATTTTTATTGCCAATAAATATTGAGTTTAAATGGAATTTTAGAATTTTTTTAAAAAGTCATTTGTACTAAGAAAATCTTTTTTATTTTATATATTTAAAATTTTTAAATCTGTTTTAGAGTTGGTCTAGGGGAAGGAGAGTTCTCACAATCAAATCTATACCATAAACTAGTATAGATCTCAAGAATTTTAGGCATATGCCCAAGATATGTCATTAATCAACACGGTGTACTATAAAGTAAAAAAAAAGGGGGGGAGACAAAACAATACAGAAAAAACAGAATTTAGAATATAATTTAAGCAATCACATATTGAATGGAGTCTTTTTTTTTAATTTATTGTCAAATTGGTTTCCATACAACACCCAGTGCTCATCCCAACAAGTACCCTCTTCAATGTCCATCACCCAGTTTCCTCTCTCCCCCACCCCACATCAACCCTCAGTTTGTCCTCTGTATTTAAGAGTTTCTTATGGCTTGCCTCCCTCCCTCTCTGTTTATAACTTTTTTTCCCCCTGTCCCTCCCCCATGGTCCTGTTTAAGTTTCTCAGGATACACATACAAGTGAAAACATATGGTATCTGTCTTTCTCTGCCTGGCTTATTATCCATCCACGTTGCTGCAAATGGCCAGATTTCATTCTTGCTCTTTGTCAAGTAGTATTCCATTGTACATATAAACCATATCTTCTTTATCCATTCATCAGTTGATGGACATTTACGTTCTTTCCATAATTTGGCTATTGTTTAAAGTGTTGCTATAAACATCGGGGTACAAGTCCCCCTATGCATCAGCATTCCTGTATCCCTTGGGTAAATTCCTAGCAGCGCTATTGCTGGTCATAGGGTAGTTCTAGTTTTAATTTTTTGAGGAAACTCCACACTGTTTTCCAGAGCGGCTGCACCAGTTGGCAGTCTTACCAACAGTGCAAGAGGAAGTAGTCTTTATTCAATAATCTACACAGGAAGTGATAACTTTTTATACACAAAAATATTTTGGGTGTAATGGTGGTAATGGATTAACAAATTATGTTATCTGTTTAAAATTTTGGATTAATGACTTCATCCCCACTTTTTCAGTGGATTTGTTTATGGGAAATACAAGGGTCAGATCTCTCCTTTTACATCTACTATTTTTTTCCATTTATTATTATTTATGATAATTGATATATAATGTAACATTAGTTTTAGGGTACAACTAGGTGATGTGACAAGTTTATATGTTCTGCTAATGTCACCAGAAGTGTAGCTACCATCTGTCCCATTACATTGCTATTACAATATCATTAAGTGTGTTCCTTATGCTGTGTCTTCCAGTCCCATGACTTACTCATTCCATAACTTGAAACTTATACATCCCTTTCCCCTTGATCTATTTTTGTCCAACCCTTCACCCTCTCCCCTCTAGCAACCATCAGTTTGTTGTCTGTATTTATAGTTCTGATTCTGCTTTTTGTTTGTTTATTCATTTTTTAGAGATTCCACTTATGAGTGGAATCATATAGTATTTGTCTTTTTCAGTTTAACTAATTTCACTTAGCATATTACTTCTAGGTCCATCTGTGTTTCTCAAATGGCATAATCTCATCCTTTTTTATGATGTGTAATTTCATTGTGTATATATACCACATTTTCTGTATCCATTCATCTATTGATGGACATTTAGATTTACAAAAGCCATTGTAAATGACTAGACAAAATCAAATCTTGCCTAGCCAAGATATGGCTGCAATAGGGATGAATATATCTTTTCAAATTAGTATTTTCAGTTTCTTTGGGTAAATACCCCATAGTGGTATTATTGGATTATATGGTATTTCTACTATTAATTTTTTGAGGAACCTCCATAGTGTTTTCCACAGTGGCTCTACCAATTTACATTCCCACTAACAGTGCATGAGAGTTCTTTTTTTCTACATTCTTTCCAACCCTTGTGATTTCCTGTCATTTTGATTTTAGCCATTCTAACTGGCATAAAGTGATATGTCATTGTGGTATTGATTTGCATTTCTGTGATAATTAGTAATATTGGGCATCTTTTCATGTGTCTGTTGGCCATCTGTATGGCTTTGGAAAAATTTCTATCCAGGTCCTCTGCCCATTTTTAAATAAGATTTTTTTTTTTGGTGTTGAGTTGTATAAGTTCTTTATATATTTTATATATTATCTCCTTATTGCACATATCATTTGCAAATCTCTTCTCCCATTCAGAGCATGGGGCCAGGGCATGAAGAATATAGTAAGAAAAATGGATTTTCATTTTTTTGTTTTGTTTTGTTGATGGTTTACTTTGCTGTGCAGAAGCTTTTTATTCTGATGGAGTTCCATAGTTTATTTTTGTTTTTGTTTCTCTTGTCCTAGGAGACCTATCTAGAAAAATGTTGCTATGGCCAAACTGTCACTATTTGTAGACTACATAGTACTATATGTAGACAATCCTGAAGACTCTACCACAAAACTACTAGAAGAAACAAATTCAGTACAGTGACAGGATATAGAATTAATACCCAGATATTGGTGGTATTTGTATACATTTATATCTACTAATTTTTAAAAAGTCATTTTGATAATTTTTGCATTAGTTTTGCCATATATTTTAACAGTTCTGTGTCTATTGCAAAACAAAGCAATGTTGGGTGACAACTTTGAATGCTAGCTAATATAATAATTAATTCAAAATACTTGTAGAAGAATTGCTATGTGCTGGGTACCATTCTAGACACTGGGGGTATAGACAATTTGCATATAGAGGAACTAAACCAGTGATATGCCTGACCTCATAAAGTTTATGTTCTAGTGAGGAGGACAGGGAATATGCAAATGAACAGCTACTGATGTAATAGACTAGGAAGGTGAATAAAATATCAAAAGAAGATCTACAATAATGGGAGATGTGTGTGAACAGTGGTGTGAACGTTGAGTGAAGACCTCTCTGAGAGGGTGACAGATGAGCAGAGCCTGAATGTACTAAAAGTAGGTCCTGTGAACATTTGTGTATATGTGCGAATGTGGTGGGATTTGGGAAAAAGGCTTTGAGTCATGGTGACCAGAGGGAAAAGGCTGGGAGTTGAGATTGTTCCTGACATGGTGATACCACAAAGATGACAGTAAGACTAGAGCAGAAGACTTGAAGAGTTATAAGATTAAGGTCAGGGATCAGAGCATGGGGACAGGGCATGAAGAAAATAGTAAGAAAGATGGATTTCACTCTAAATACAATTGGGGTAACTTTGAGCAGGAGAGTGAAATGATCAGATTCGCATTTTAAACACACCACTGTAGGTGCGGAATGAAACACCGAGCGTTTTTGGAGCAAGGGTGAAAACAGTAAAACCAGTCAGGCTATTGTTGCAGTAGTCCACAAAAGAGAAGCTGGTGTTTGGACCAATGTGGTAGCAGATGTGAGAAGTGATTGGGTTCTGAATTTTATTTTGATATGTTTTGATTGTGGAGATAAAGTGTGCTGATAGATATGGCAGTGGGTTAGTAGATGAGAGAAAGACAAGACTTAAGAATGATTTCACAGTTTTAGAGCAGAACCACAGAGTGGATTTTGCTGCCGAGTTTCTGAAATGCACACTTTAGGGACCAGAGGAAAAATTTAAGAGTTCTGTTTGGACTTATTAATTTTGAGTTATCCATTGGACATTACAAAGGATATGCTGAATGTGGCTGCATTTATGAAATAGTCACTCAAACAAGAGATGAATTCCAGATCTACTTTTCTAGTTTGTTAGTGTACAAATGCTATATAAAGCCATGGGACTGGGTGAGTTCAGCTCTGGTATAATTTTAGAATAGAAGAGTATAGAATGGGCACAACTACTCCAAAATTGGGAAGAGGAGCAGAAATCATCAATAGAAATTAAGGACTGGTCAGGGAGATAAGGGAAACCAAGTTTACGAATTGTAACCTGAAATCAAATGATTGTTACTGGTTGGAGTAATAATCTCTTACTGGAGTAATGTTTTACTGAGACACAGGAAAAGATGCTTTGCCCACAGAAGCAGAAGGTATCTGAACTTTGTGTTCAGGGTCTATGGACAGACATGGAGAGGGATAGTGGTTATATCTCCAATTTGTTACAAAAATAATGAATTCTTTCCTTTGAAGTTGCCTGAATCATTGATTTCATCACAAAGGCACTGGTACAAATAGTAGCATGACACTCTTTGATATAAGGCAACCCTACTTGAACTTTGCCTGTTGTACAGGGAGTAAAGTGTAGAGGGCACTAAGTGTGCACTCAGGGAAGCCCACTAGAAAACCTTTGCAGTGTTCCAAGTCAGAGATGATGTTGGCTTGGGAAAGGGTAATAGTGACATTTTAAAAGTGCTGGAACTCTGCTCTACTGGCCAACCTGAAACCAATGGGATTTATTCTAGTGCTGATTAGATACAGTTTCAGCATCTAAAGGAGTTCTTTTAACATGAGACTTAATCAAGTATCATTATTTATTGAGAAGAGTTAAATTACTCTTTGGAAAAAATGGCCTATATTTTACCAAAAGGTTATTTTAAAAATGTTTATCCACAGTGCAGTCGAGTCACCTATTTTTGATAGTTGTTCAAGTTTGACTTTATCCCTTTTCTCTAGAAATTGGAGATACCTTTTTTCAAGACAGCCTCTCAAAAGACTGTTTTTCTTGTTCTGTTTTAAATGTCCTCTTCTTTTGTCATCTGATTCTGTCTCTTTCTCCAGGCTGCTCCAATGACCCATGACAGTCAGTGTTGTATTGGTTCATGTCTTGGTGACTTCTTTATATCACTGTGGATACAAAGAGTTCTGCAACTCTTACAATTATTCAAAGCTCAGTGCTCAGAATAATTCAATTGAATTTCTGCTCCCAAATTCTTTCTCTTATTTACCATTGGGCACTGGTGAAAGGCACTAAAAAAATGTTTGTGTGTTCCTCTTATCAAAATGTTCTCCAGAAGTGGGAGCATTTATATAGAAAACCTCCATTGAATTAGATGAGAAAGAATAGTTTTGCCACTGGATGATCTATCCATCAATATATTTGTTTTTTTCTTTCTTAAAAAAGTTTATTTATTTATTTTGAGAGAGAGAGAAGGAGAGGGGCAGAGAGAGATGGGGAGACAAAGAGAATCCTAAGCAGGCTCCTCACTGTTAGCGAAGAGGCTGACACGAGGCGAGATCATGACCTGAGCCAAAATCAAAAGTGAGACACTTAACCCATTGAGTCACCCAGCTGCCTCTATCCATCAATATGTTTGTAATTGACATGAAATTACATACATAATATGTGATGTATATGTAAGATATGTGTGATATGTAAAAAATACATGTGCATATGCTATATGTGTGTGTACACACACGCGCACACACACACACACAAATCATCAATTGCTTAGCATAGCCCCTAGCACGAAGTTAATTCTGAGCTCACTATTCCACTGTGAAAAATTAAATGCCTCTTTTTTGACCTGGCAAAGTTTTGTAATAAATTACTCAGTAACCAGCTAGGTGAAGATAAAATATAAACTCATGAAATGATCTGGCATTTTTCCTCTATTGCACACATATCATTATCTACCTCGTTGGTTCTCTCTGGTAGTCCCAGAGAGACGGGAGACCAAGTCAATAGTTGGGTGAAATGTTAGTCTCTTTTTATTTGCTTTCTTTTAACTAATTCTTCATTTTTAGGGGAAATACCAAGTGTGCCCAATGACTGGCTTAGTATCAAAGGTAAACATTTGCCAAAACAGAGGGCTTGCAAACCTGCTTTCCATTTTAGAATAAAAGCATGTAAACAAAACCAAAGATTAAAAGTAGGTTGAATATGGTATGCATTAGGCTGTTTGTTCAATAATGTAAAAAACTAATTGGGAACCACAGAATAAAAGATCACACACAAAAAGGAGGGCCTGGTTGGCTAATTCAGTTGAGTGTCTGACTCTTGATTTGCGCTCAGGTCATGATCCTGTGGTCATGAGATCCAGACTCAAAGCAGGCTCTGTGCTCTGCTTGGAGCCTCCTTGAGACTCTCTCTCTCTCTCTCTCTCTCTGATCCTCTCTTCTGCTTTTGCAGTCTCTTTCTCTCTGAACAAAACATGTGCACACACACATAATTATATAAATGAAATTCCTTTTTGACATAAAACAACATAAATTTCAAGGCAATTACAAACTAGAAAAGGGTTTCAAAACATACAAATAATTAAAATTCAAATACAAAATTTTTATCAAAATGTTTAAAATTTAATATATATATTGCTCAGGTTTATAAGGGTAATATAAATGGATATAAAGTTAATTTTTGGGGGGAACCAGTTGCTAACATAAATTTGTTTAAAGCCCGGAGACCATGCATCTTTTTAATCTGATAATTTGATTTATAGAAAATAACATTAATTATAACAGTAGTGAAGAAAAATAGCTGTAAATATTTATCTTATGATAATGGTTTAAAAATTCCTCTGGCAAACCCCAGTGTGGAATATGGCACAGTCATAAAATTGATATTGCCAGAGGATATTTAATTACGTGGGAAAGTATATCCCATACACTCTGTTCAGTATGACTGTGTGTGCATATTGTGCATGTGAGTGTATGAGTGTGAGAGGGAGAACTAGTGATTGAGAGTTTGGCTCTAAGGCCAGACTGCTTGGGTTCATATTCTAGTCCCATCATTTCCTAACTCCATCTTGGGCAAGTTATTCAACATCCCGAGCCTCCATTTCCTCATTCATAAGAGGGGGGAGAAATAATACCTTTCCCATTCAAGTGTTGGTAGGATTAATTAAATTTATACACATAAAGCATATAGAAGAACCACTGGCACAGATAAGCACCCCAACACATTATTTTTTACTTTAGTAACCAAAACGTTAACCTTGGGTATTCATTTATTCAATAAATATTGTTTGAGGCACACAATAGGTATAGAACTTGATCAGCACTGGGGATGCATCTGATGTACAAAACATCAAGTTCCTATCCTCAAGCAGCTTACATGTTAGTGGATTTATACAACATGGAGATCAACAAGTGAACAGCAATACAAAGTTGGTAAGTGGTGCAGTGGTTACAAAGTAACAGGGTGAAGGACAGGGTGTCATGGGAGGGGTGTTGCTTTGGGTGGGTTGTCAGGGAGGGCCCCTGAAGGGACGAGGTTTGGGCAGAATTCTGAGTGATGTGCACAGCAAAGGCTGTATCTGGGTGAAGAATATTCCAATCAAGAAGCAGCCAAAAATGTCCCATGCTAGGAATGTGCTTGACATGTTTGATAAATCTCCATTCAATTCTTGGCTAGAGCAAAAGGAGCTAGCGGGAGAATGGTGGAAAATTTAGGAAGAGAGAATGCCTGAGACCAGGTTGTCCTGGCTGTGTTGGCATGGAAATTTAAACTTTATTTTAGGTGTGTCCAGGAGCCATTAGGGAGCTCTGAATAGATTCACAATTTAGAAAGCTCACAGTAGTTTCTTTGCAGAAAATGTGATATGCTGGTGCAAAAGTAGGCAGTGGGATAACAGATTATTTAATGATCCTTTTTTTGTCCATCTGTATTTTACAAGTTGTTGACAATGCACAGATGTTTCTTTATAAGAAAATGAGCGTTTGAGGTAACAATTAGGCACATGGGACAGTAATTGTTTTTTACCATTTTCCCCAACTTTCAAAAGGGTACCTGACTTTTGTGCAGATATACGAGGTCTCCACAATTTTTTTTTTCCTAACCAATTCTTAAAATTTATTTCTAGTGATCTATCCTTTGTCAGACCTAGAAAGCAGTTCATTTTTGTTATTTTCCTCTTAGAGACATCAGTCTATCATTACACAAGGGCATCATCATCTCCACTGCAGAGAACAGAACACTTATCATACCTTTCTCTTTGGGTTTTGTTTTCAAGATCCTAATACAAGTGGCATTGTTGTCAACAACACGTTCTTTCCATTGTACAGTTAATGTTTCAATGTGAACAAGGCATTGTTGATTTGCCAGACCAATAGAAACTATGATAGTTGCTTCTGAAAAATGACACATTTGAGATACTAGATCATTATCTACTGACTGACTTTGGCAACAACAAAAAATTCTCTCCTGCTGGCAGTGAAATATGGCATGTCACAAAGATGGGACTCCTTACTTTATGCCACATTGCCTGTGAGAAGGACGGCTGTCTGTGCTTGATCACTACTTGAAGCGTGTGGTTCATGAAGGATAATGTGAGCACTTAGGCATTTACAATCATGGCGGGTTTGTCTTTCTCATTGTCATTTTTTGAACAGTTACTTCATATCTGACGTGATGTCCTTAGCCAGAATTCCTAGGAATGCAGAAAACCTGTTAAGTTTGAGGAAAAAAAGCTCAAGTATGATTCTTTCCTGTTAAAAATCAACAAGTAAGTATAAATATATTTACATTTATACTTACATAAATAGAAATATAAATAAGTAAAAAGCAAATTAAATGTTATGATTTTGACATTTTGCATGACATACTGTGATTTTAAAATTTATATTATAATACATATGAGAGTTATGTTGACATATTAAAAATGATGGAAAATAACCAGTAGGTAAACAAATGGTTCTAATTCATCCCATTCTGCTCTTTTTTCTTTCTGAGCATAAAACAAAGGGCTTAGAACCATGGAACTGTGTGTTCTAGCCAGAAACTGATAAAGGCCCCCCAGATATCACCCAATATACTCTGTAAGTAAGTTGGTAACTGACATTAAACAACAAATAGAGATACATTTCATGAGTTTCTACTGCATGTCAGGCAAAGTGCTCAGGATGTTATATACATATTTTATTTCATCCTCATGACAACCTATATAGTGGACACTTTAATCAGTATTAAATGAAAAAATTGAGGTCAAAGAGGATAAATAAATTGTTTAAGACTGCACTACTGGGGCGCCTGGGTGGCGCAGTCGGTTAAGCGTCCGACTTCAGCCAGGTCACGATCTCGCGGTCCGTGAGTTCGAGCCCCGCATCAGGCTCTGGGCTGATGGCTCAGAGCCTGGAGCCTGTTTCCGATTCTGTGTCTCCCTCTCTCTCTGCCCCTCGCCCGTTCATGCTCTGTCTCTCTCTGTCCCAAAAATAAATAAACGTTGAAAAAAAAAAATTAAAAACAAACAAAAAAAAAAGACTGCACTACTAGTAGATGACAGAATTGGAACAGAAACTGAGGCAGTTAGACTCCAGATCCAAAGTTCTCAACTCTTTGGTATTAGGTCTAGCAATATCCATACATGGTGGTGTAGGGAGCATAATATTTGAACTCGTAGAAAACATTCATTGCATCACATACAATAATTGCTCTCTCAGTGTCAGTCCCCTATGATGACATTATTCATGACTTTTCTAGAACTCAGATTACCGAGGTAGGGTTTATTCAAATGTTTCAGAAAAATGAGATGAGTCCAATCAGTTACATAATTTTTCTTCATGGGCCAAGAAGATATTCCTAGAGTTGTTAATCCTGTCTTCAATAAAATTTTCACACAATATTTAGACTCTCTGAGCTGCTGTGTGAATGGAGCTCAGACATTTGCCTTAAGATTAATTTTTGTTTTTTTCCTTGAATAGATTGAATAAGCCTCTACTCTTTTCTCTGTGGCTCAGGAACCCAGCTAGGTCTATAACCACATATACTCTCTCTCAATATACCCTAAATACACAAAGGCACATTAGGCTCATGCATTATGTTCAGATGGGTAATTAGAATAATGAAAATCTACTTGCAGCCCCTGCAGAATCATTTTTGACCGAAGATACTAGCAACTGAATGTTTCTTGTTAGATCCGGAGAGAACATGAACTGTCACTCATGGCAGCAATTGCCACAAAGAAAGCCTTTGCTCTTGTGCATATTTAAGATTTGTCACACGTCCACCCAGAGCTGCTGTATAAGCCATGCTAATAACTATCTGGGAAATTTGGTTATCCATTTGAACGGAGCAACCCTGTTCTTATTAGTTTCTAAATTTATTTTAACTTCCATTGACACAAATTAAAATGGGAATCTTGCTGTCTATTGATTGTGTCAGTAGATTTTTTTTCCTCTCTCCAGAATTCATTTTTAAAGACTTTACTTTTATTAAACTAAATACTGCCAGTTAACTAAAGTCTTGGCTTTTATAGACTCAGGGGAGCAGGATCTAACATAAATTAATCATGACTTAATTGACTGAGCTAATTCAAGTTCCCTCCAGTCCACTGCACAACAATATTCTTGTCTTCCCAATGAAGGCTAAATTGTACATTGCTTCAGGAGGATCAACTTTTACATCTTTAGCACTGCACTTTTTCTGACATATAAAGTTTTAATATTATTGGAATTGTCTACAAATGTGTTCATAGTTAGGAAAACTAAATTAATTGACCCTACACATCATACCTGGCCAGTTTCTTTCTTTTATTTATTCCATGCATAGACTAAAATCTTTATTTGGTAATGGTATTACATGCACACACACAATCTCCAACAGTTTGATGGCAATTTACATCTGTTTTTTTTTTTTTCCTAGGCAAAGATGATGTAAAAGAGTGTTGAATTCCTAACGCTACCACTATATTACTATAAAAAAACCAAAATGTATTTAGTGATATTACAAAGTCATCAATGGTAATAGTTTTCTCAAAACATCCTTATACAGAATAGTAAGTACTTAACAACTCTTGTAAAGAAATCATCAAAAATTTAATGTTTCTGGGCTTAGTTTTCTACATATCCTATATAAGAATGCAATGCAAAAGTATATAAAAATACAAAATCTCCAAGGTGGTTTTTTTTTTTTTTTTAACTTTTATATATTTTTCTTAGGGAATTATTCACTCTTATACTGGTAGGAGACAACCTATGGGGAATAAGCTTAGAAACTCCCTGGGCTTACACCAATGGGTTAACAAGGCATAAAGAATTACAAAGCCATAGGATGCTCACACCCAAATTTGGGTAAACAAGATTAGGTAAATAAGTATTGAGAAGGTGGGGCAGAAGTCCCAGTATAGAGAGGGTGGGGCAAAGGACCCAATATAGAACACAGGTATATGAAATAAACAAGATTAGGTATTCAGGGTAGACGCACCCCCCAATTTAGTACTATAGCAGAAAGCTGCTTTCACAGGAAGGTAGGACCAAGCTAGGTAAACAGGTAAATTGAGCTATAGACCACTGTGCTGCAGGTGAAGCAGCCCAGAGCTGAGATGATTAACAAAAGAAAAGGTGCCTTGTTAACTCTGAGGTCATACATCCTACCGGTCTCATCCCCTAGGCTAGCTAAGATAAACAGAGGTGTGCCTCATGCCTGCTGTAAACAACCTTCCACCCCACTGCCTGGGGTCAGGATTTTGCTTTGTAAGTGGGGTGTTGAAGTCTCCTACTATCATGGTATTACTATCAATGAGTTTCTTTATGTTTGTGATTAATTGATTTATATATTTGGGTGCCTCCACATTTGGCACATAAATGTTTACAATTGTTAGGTCTTCTTGGCCTATAGACCCCTTGATTACGATATAATGCCCTTCTGCATCTCTTGATACAGCCTTTATTTTAAAGTCTAGATTGTCTGATATAACCATGGCGACTCTGGCTTTCTTTTGTTGACCATTAGCATGATAGATGGTTCTCCATCCCCTTATTTTCAACCTGAAGGTGTCTTTAGGTCTAAAGTGGGTCTCCTATAAACAGCATATAGATGGTTCTTGTTTCTTATCCATTCTGTTACCCTATGTCTTGATTGGAGCATTGAGTCCACTGACATTTAGAGTACTGAAAGATATGAATTTATTGCCACTATGATGCTTAGAGAGTTGGAGTTTCTGGTGGTGTTCTCTGGTCCTTTCTAATCTTTGTTGCTTTTGGTATTTATATATATATATATATATATACACACACACACACACATATATTATATATAAACATATATATAAACATAAATATATATATAAACATATATATATATATATATATATATATATATATATATATATTCATCTTTTCTCCCCTCAGAGAGTCCCCTTTAAAATTTCTTGCAGGGCTGGTTTAGTGGTCACAAACTCCTTTATTGTTTGTCTGAGAAACTTTTTATCTCTCATTCTATTTTGAATGACAGCCTTGCTGGATAAAGAATTCTTGGCTGCATATTTTTCTGATTCAGCACACTGAATATATCCTGCCACTCCTTTCTGGCCTGCCAAGTTTCTGTAAATAGGTCTGCTGCAAACCTGATCTGTCTTCCCTTGTAGGTTAGGGACTTTTTTTCCCTTGCTGCTTTCATGATTCTCTCCTTACCTGAGTATTTTGTGAATTTGACTATGATATGCCTTGTTGATGGTCGGTTTTTATTGAATCTAATGTGGGTCCTCTGTGCTTCCTGGGTTTTGATGTCTGTGTCTTTCCCCAGGTTAGGAAAGTTTTCTGCTATGATTTGCTCACATAACCCTTCTACCCCTATTTCTCCCTCTTCCTCCTCTGGGACCCCTATGATTCTGATGTTCCTTTTTAATGAGTTAAAAAGGATTTCTGATTTCTCTAATTCTTTTTTGTTTTTAACGTTATTTATTATTCAGAGACAGAGCGTGAACAGGGGAGGGGCAGAGACAGAGGGAGACACAAAATCGGAAGCAGGCTCCAGGTTATGAGTTGTCAGCACAGAGCCCCACTCGGGGCTTGAACTCACAAACCACGAGATCATGACCTGAGCCAAAGTTGGTCACTTAACCTACTGAGCCGCCCAGGCACCCCTGATACCTCTAATTAGCCTGATGTCTCTAGTTGTTAAATCGTGCTCTTTTGCCTTAATCTCCCTCATTTTTTCTGCTTCATTATTCTCCATAAGTTTGTCCTCTGTATCGCTGCTTCTGTGTTCTGCCTCATCCATCCTTGCCGCTGCTTCATCCTTCCGTGATTGCAGCTCAGTTATAGCATTTTTAATTTCATTCTGGCTATTTTTACTTTCATCTCTGCAGAAAGGGATTCTAATCTATTTTCAATTTTAGCTAGTATTCTTATTATTGTGATTTTAAATTCTGGTTCAGATATCTTGCTTGTATCTGTGTTGGGTAAATCCCTGGCTGTCATTTCTTCGTGCTCTTTCTTTTGGGGTTAATTCCTTCATTTTGTCATTTTGAAGGGAGAAAAGGAATTAATGAGGTAGAATTGAAATTAAAAAATACTAAAATTAAAAATTGCAAACACACACACACAGAAATAAAATAGATGATGCTAGATCCTAGGTGTGTTTTGGTCTGGGTGTTGAAAGTGGTTTGACAGATTAGAGAAAAAAAGGGGGGGGGAGGAAGAAAAAGGAAATCGTTTGAGAATTTGAAAAAATGAATACACTAAAGTAGACTAAAATTAGATGATGGGGGTAAAATAGAATTTGAAAACATTTACACAAAAGTAAACAGTATAGTAGAAAAAATTAAAGAAAAATATTTTCATTAAAATTAAAAATAAATATGAATTTTTTCTGTATTTAGAAAAAAGAAAAGAAAAAAGAAAAAAGATAAAACGATATCATTTGAAAATTTGAAAAAGTGAATACACTGTAGTAGACTAAAATGATGGAAGTAAAATAAATTGAAAAAATTTACATAAAAGCAAAAAATATAGTAAAAAATTTAAATAAAAATATTTTTAATATAAATTGAAAGTAAAAATGAAGTTTTTCTCTTTCTGCATTCAAGAAAAAAGAAATGAAAAAGAAAAAAAGAAAAAAGGAAATTGTTTGAAAATTTGAAAAGGTGAATACACTAAAATAGACTAAAATGATGGAAGTAAAATAGAATTTGAAAAAATTTACACAAAAGTAAAAAAAAATAGTAATAAAAGTTAAAGAAAATATTTTAATAAAAATTGAAAATAAAAATGAATTTTTTCTTTCTGTCAAGAAAAAGAAAAGTGTAAAAGAGAAAAAGAAAAAAAATAAAGAAAGAAAATTGAATACATGAACTTGCTAACAGATTGAAGTAGGACTGAAATTGCTTAATTTTCCCCTAGAAGTCAGTGTATGTAGTGCTTTACAGTCTATAAACTAAGACAGCCATGAGCCTTGTGTTCTTAAAGAACGAAGTTGGCACAGTTGGGCGGGGCTCAGTGTAACAGCTCCGCTCTCCACTAGATGGCGCTTCTAGCCTACTGGAGTGGAGTGTTGTACTTGTAGGTGTGTATGCACATGTAGAGGAGTGATGAAAATGGCGCCACCAGCTACCCAGTCTGTTCTCCTGGATCAGCAATCGTGCACCTATCCTCTGTCTTCAGCTCTCATCCATTCCCCGCTTTTTAACTCTCCATGACCAGGCCCCAGGCAGTACCTCTCTCCTGAGTTTTGTCCCAGATGCGGCTGCTTTCCCTGGCCCCTTACTTCTGAAGGACTGCGGCCTTGACCCATTCTGCCCCTCTGTGCGAGGGTCTCACTTAGCAATGGCCAAGTGAGCAATGGCCAAGAATCAGCTGCACCCAGGAACGCCCACTGTACCCTTCTGCTACTGATGTCCCAAGACTGTGGCCAGGTGCCAGCCTGCCCCAGAAAAAGTTAGCAAGACAGTGTATCAGCAGCTTTTTCAGGGATTATGGAAAATCACAACACACATCTGGCACCAGGCTTCCCCCTTAATGACAATGCCCCAGCACCAGTGAATGTGGCCACCTTCTGGGGTCTGCTGGACCAGATGGCTTCAACAGTCTCTACCAAATGTCCTTCCAGCAGTGGAACCACTTTTCCCTGTGTGGCCTGAGAACCTCCCTGACCCCACTCTGCTCCTGGGGATTCGCCCTTCCCTCCAGAGCACTTCCAGGTATCGAGCTGCGGAATTGCAGCCTTTGTGCTCCCCTTGTTTACAGTCTTAATGGAATTTAAACCCTCTCCTTTCTCCCTTTCTAGTTTAGTCACTGCGGCTGTTTCCAATTTTCCACTTTCTCTCCAGCTGCTTTTGGTGAGGGGTGCTTTTCCCCATATTATCCCTCCCGCCTCCAGTCTCCATCCTCTCTCTGCCCGCAAAAGGGGTTCCCTACCTTCTGTGGCTTCTCACTCCCCAAATTCACCTCTCTGTGCCGCATACCTGCTGAATTCTGTGGTTCATGTTGTGCAGATTGTTGTGTTAATCCTCCAATCAGTTTTCTAGGTGTGCAGGATGGTTTAGTGTTGGTCTGGCTGTATTTCATGGACACGAGACACACAAAAAACTTCTATGCTGTTCTGCCATCTTGGTTCCTACCCTCAGGATTTTGTTTTGTATTAACCCAAACCCCTAACCCCAAATATCTTCAAGACCCTGTGTCCCTCACATCCACAAGATAATCTTCACCGATTGTCTCTTTGTGCACGTCCATTGCCATGTTTGTAAGCCCTCTGATCCTAATAAAAACAGGGCAAGGACCCTTATTTGGGACTCTTGTCCTTTCCTGGACATTAGCCATCCCTGCATCCTGCTCTTTTGCTGGACAAAAGAGAATTTTAGACTTAGAGCCTATGACAAGAGCCATGTAAAGAAAAAAATAAATTTGGTGTATTACCTTTTTTTCTCCAAATTCATTAATTAGAATAGCATAAAAGAATGCAATATATATGTGTGTGTATATATATATGTATATATTACTAGTGATTAGAATACCTATGCAAAAATCAAATTTCTTAAACAGTTATCTTTTTTCATTTGGTTATTTGTGTGAGGTATTTTTCAGTTTTGGTCTTGTTTTTGGTTTGTTTTATTGATTTTGTTTGGTTTGTTTCATTCAGAGTCTTCTCCTAGTTCCTCTCTTAGGACTTAAAAAGAGTTAAGAGCCTCTAGACTGATATTGAATTCAAGGGTGTCATTGATTGTTCAGTGACCATGATTGTAAGCAATACAATGTCACATAATGACAGGAATTGACTGTGGCTAGGTCTCCAAAGCAGGGAATCAAGGGCAGCAAAATGTAAATGTTCAAACTTTAGTGTTTTGTATATCCTGTAATATGTTTAGCATAGTCTATTAAAAATTTTCCATAATAGTGAAATAGGCACAGTACAAACTTCTAGTTACAAATAAGTCATGGAGATGACAAGTATAGCACAGGGAATACAGTCTATAATATTGTAATAATGTATGGTGACAGATGACGACTACATCTATTGTGAGCATTGAGTGATGTATAGAACTGTCAATCACTACTAGAATTGTGCACCCGAAACCAATATAGCATTGTATGTAAAAAAAAAAATCTCCATGTTATAAAAGAGACATATGTATGTAGTAAGAACTTAAAAATTTTTTTTTAGTGTTTATTTTTGAGAGAGAGAGAGAGAATGGCAGAGCCCAAGTAGGGGAGGGGCAGAGGGAGATGGAGACACAGAATCCGACTGTCAGACTCTGAGCTGTCAGCAGGGAGCTCGAACTAAGGAACCAGGAGATCATGTCCTGAGCTGCAGTCTGACATTTAACTGACTGAGCCACCCAGGCATCCCAAGAATTTTAGTTTTATTTCTGCTACTTCCTGTATCAACTTGGGCAAACCTAATCCACTTAGGTTTACTTTTCCCCAACAGTAAAATGGGATATTATATATTTTAGATGTTACTAATGGTAAAATGAAATCAAAGATAAAAACATTTTATAAGCAGAAGAACATTATCTACTTGTGAAGAGGCCCTACTTTGCCTTTGAGATGATAACGGATGCTTAATGTCAGGCATCTATTAATTACAGAATTACTGTCAGATTTTTCTGATTGAATCTTAGTGAATAAAAACCAACTCTACCATTAGTGAACTAGAATGTTTCTTATGAATTTGGTGTCAAGGATTTTTCCTGTGTGTGATAAGAACAGAAAGACCTGCCACTGAAGCTACTTAATATATAGGAAAGCTGTGGAGGTAGCATTGTTAAATACTCCCCAACACTCTTCTTTCTGCTTAGCCTTAAGTATTGAATCTGTGGAGTATTGAATTTTGTATTTAATGTATGCAAATCTAAAAGATCAGACTGAATATGCTGACCTTTCACTGATTCTTGTTGAACCACAATTTCTGGTCTCACTGTACAGAGTTTCCTCTGATTTCCCAAGATCATCCATGGGCACTGGGGAAAGTTACAAGAGAAAATCCACCACTGGAGTAATGGCTCCCTTAACAAGTTCCTTGAGACAGAGGACCTATTAGGCAGCAGTTTTTTAATCACTGAGCTTTCACACAATTTCATTTCCCAGAAGAAAAAGTTCTCACTAATTAGATAATATCAAGCTTGTATTAAAAAGCCAATGTGGTAGACAGTAGATGTTCTGACATTTAATGTGAAGCTTCTAAGGTGGCACATGGATTTTGGAAAGTTCTGAGAATGTGATTAGGTGAAAGCAGGGGGAAAAAATAAATGCCCTTTAAAATAGACACAAAATTTAAGTGGTTATAAATTATTGTTTCTTATATGATATCAAAATTGAATGTTCTTAATAAAAAATTATTTATTCTTCTTTTTTACACATGATTACCTAAAAGTGAATTAATGAAGTTAAAAGTTAGATGCTTGTGGAGCTATTTAAAACTTGAATTATTTACAAAATTTAGTATTTTTTAAAATTTAAGTTCAATTTATCTAAAATACAGTGTAGTCTTGGCTTTAGGAGTAGAACCCAGTGATTCATCTCTTACTTATGGCATCTAGTGTTCATCCCTGAAAGTGCCCTCCTTAATGCCCCTGACCCATCTAACCCCTCTGCTCCACAGCAACCTTCAGTTTGTTCTCTATGTTATACCTACTCTTAACCACAACTGGAAAATTAACTTCTTGTAGGTATCTCTAACATGTAAAACTGATTAATATCTTTCCTACCCTCTTATACTATATCAAGTTGAATCATAAAACATACTTTTGCAAATAAAAAGTGATCAAAGATTGGGAGTTTCATATAGTTGAACCTAGTATATTTGTTTCCCTAATCTTGTTTTGTGAAAGACATGGTCCTTTTTGACATGCAGTGCAAAGGGCATTAGAAAATATGTTTAATATCCTTAGATTTATAAGTAT
Source organism: Puma concolor (assembly GCF_028749965.1). Taxonomy (NCBI): domain Eukaryota; kingdom Metazoa; phylum Chordata; class Mammalia; order Carnivora; family Felidae; genus Puma; species Puma concolor. The sequence goes on from NC_141672.1 coordinate 51,795,276, forward strand.
TTTTTAAATTGTTTTTATTTGGTTTCCTTAAAAGCTTACCATATAAAATGGGTTTATGTCAATGATAAGGTGAGAGACTACATTTTTTCTACTTTCTAGTGTTGTAAATATATGAAATATTTCTGGATTAAATATATTTGAAGCACTTTCTATTTTTCTAAGACTCAGCACAATACTCAGTAATTAATGAAAACTTTGTTTTAGGATTCTGTGTAATGCACAATTCAATGTATAGCACATTTATTATGTATAAACCCTTTGATTCTATTTGCTTTTTTGATTGAAAACTATCAAATACAGGGAAACTACCTCTCCAGAAGTTTTTTAAAGGAGATAAAATTTATGTGCAACAGTAACTACCCAATTAAATACTGACTTTAATAACCTCTAAGTACATTTTCCTAATATTCTCCCTAAGGAATATTTCATTACAAGGTTTAATTCTTTCATATATCCATTTTGGTTACAGATCATTAATTGCTGATAGGGATTATTATATTTTACAATTTTGGTGGTAACATTTCATTTCCTAAGACTACTCGTGCCTTTACTAAAACAATGTGACATCCTTGACAGTCTGAAGTACTTCTGTACATATCTTGAAAACAGATATAAATGCTGAAGTGTGTTTTAATGCAGCTGCATTTAATGAAACCTGAAATTAAATTCTAACTTAATAAAGCAGATTGTTTTTTAATTGATTGTTTCCCCCCCTCAGTTGAGAATATTACCATTTTAATTATATTTCATTGAAGAGAAGGAAAATGAAAATCATTTTATGTTCTGACAGCAAAAAGAAAACTTAGAACATTTTCTACCAAATATTTTTTAAAATGTCCAATAAAATCAATTACAATAATTTGAAATTGACTGATTTTAATTTAAGTTTATCCTTTTTAAGTTGACTTCTGTGCCAAAAAAATGAAACAAATATAATTTTGTTAAAAACTAAAAATAAATCAGGAAGATAATTAGGATCTTTAAAATGAATATGGATGGGGAAAAGGGAACAATCTAAATGTTTTCTAAATTGATGTTGCTTTATGTTTTTACAACATGTTAACTTACAGAACTTAAAAAATAGTATTTCAAATTTTAAAAGACAAAAGAAAAAGTAAATAAATACAGACAAATATAACCTAGGATCTGGTTCAGGAATTCTCTTCCTTTGGATTTGCATGAACAAGGTTAGGATATTACATATTTAGCTAGTTATAGACGTACCGTGCTTGAGGTGCCTGGTAGGTAGATATCTAGACACCCAAGTGGCAATCTAGAATGCTGGATATAGTAAGATAGCAATGCCATACTATTAGTAATGATAACTACAAGAGTAACATATATTTGTCATTTCCTGTCAGCTGTGGGTCTTAAAACTTTGAGGTAGGTACTATTATTGTCCTCATTTTATGGATTAAGATACTGAGGCACAGATCAGAGTTTTTCTTAGTCACACTGAGCTGCAATTTAAGTCAAGTCAACAGGATTCCACAGCATACACTAAACACAGCTAACTCTTGTAGAGAGAGGAGGTTGAGATGGAGATATTTACTTCCTGCCTGTAGTAACGTACTACCTGTACCCTTGTACCTTTCCTTCTTTCCTGTTGAAATCAGTGAAACTCTCTCTGTGCCCATGGAAGGCAATTTTCTCCTCTTGGTCATTACATCCATTGCCTGTGGTCTACTCAAGGATTTTGCTTCTGTAGTTACAGTGTAGTTCTTCTCATAATCAATTATACCTCTTGTATCTAAAAATTCCCATCAACATAAAAATTGTAGTATCTTCTTAAAAATAAGTGCCAGTCTTCACATATTCCTCTAGCTCCCTTCCCCCATTTCTCTTCTCTTTTTCAAACATGTATTCTAGACACTGCTTCTACTTTTCTCTTTTCAATCGACTTCAGTTAAACTCTTTGCCCATCAATCTACTAACATTTCTTTTTTTTTTTTTTTTTTTTTTTTTTTTTTTTTTTTAATTTTTTTTTTTTCAACATTTATTTATTTTGGGGACAGAGAGAGACAGAGCATGAACGGGGGAGGGGCAGAGAGAGAGAGGGAGACACAGAATCGGAAACAGGCTCCAGGCTCTGAGCCATCAGCCCAGAGCCTGACGCGGGGCTCGAACTCACGGACCGTGAGATCGTGACCTGGCTGAAGTCGGACGCTTAACCGACTGCGCCACCCAGGCGCCCCCTAACATTTCTTTTATAAAAATCTCTAATGTCTTCCATTTTGATAAATTCAGTGGCCAATTTTTGTTTCTCAACCTAGAAATTCTCAGAATTTTTGTGTCCACACCTTCTCCTTACATGACCTGATATAGTCCTATGACTTTAATACCATCTATGCTCATGACTATCAAGTTGATACATCCAGTCCCAATCTCTGAATTTAAGAATAACACATGACTATTTTCTTTTCAATAACGCCATACAGATATGTAGTAGGCATTCTAAACTTTGTCTCAGACAGAATTCTGTTTTCATCTTGCTCCTGTCCCAATCTTCTACATCTCAGTAAATGATGACATCATTGATCCAGTTCCTATATACATATATATACGTATATATATACGCATCATATATATGATGCGTATATATATACATATGAGTCACTATTGACTTCTGTACATCTAATCCATCAATTCCTGTCTACTTTAATTTCAATACGTTTCCTAATTTTTATTGTTTCTCATCTTCTCTGATTGATCTATTTGATCTATTTGTCTCTAATCTTGCATTTGTACCAATTGGTTATTTCAAAATATGTAGTTCTATTGTTTAAAATATTCCAATCATTTTCTGTCATGCTTTAAAAACATCCAAATGACTTTCCATAGCCTATGCAGTCATAAGTAATGTGGCCTCTGCCTGCCATCTTACCATTCTTATATTATTCTCTACCCTGTTTCTTCTTCTCTGTCCATTTTATTTTTATTTTTTAAATTTATTTCTTTATTTTACATCCATTGTTGCACTATATGCTAACTAACTTGATATCAGGAGTAGATTCTTTAATGCCCCTTACACATTTAGCCTATCTCTCCCCCAAAACCCCTCCCGTAACTCTGTGTGTTCTCCATATTTAAGAGTCTCTTATGGTTTTGTCCCTCTCCCTTATGAATTTTGCTTCCCTTCCCTTATGTTCATCTGTTTTGTATCTTAAAGTCCTCAATGAATGAAGTCATATATTTGTTTTTCTCTAATTTTGCTTAGCATAATACCCTCTAGTTCCATCCATGTAGTTGTGAATGAAATCTTGCCATTCTTTTTGATTGCTGAGTAATACTCCATTGTATATATATACCACATCTTCTCTATCCATTTATGCATTGATGGACATTTGGGCTCTCTCCATACTTTGGCTATTGTTTATAGGGCTGCTATAAACATTGGGATGCATGTGCCCCTTCGAAACAGCATACCTGTATCCCTTGGATAAATACCTAGTAGTGCAATTGCTGCATCATAGGATAGTTCTATATTTAATTTTTTGAGGAACCTCCATACTGTTTTCCAGAGTGGCTGCACCAGCTTGCATTCCTACCAGCAGTGTGAAAGAGATCCTCTTTCTCTGCATCCTCACCAACACCTGTTGTTGCCTGAGTTGTGAATGTTAGCCATTCTGACAGGTGTGAGGTGGCATCTCATTGTGGTTTGATCTGTTATTTCCCTGATGATGAGTGACGTTGAACATTTCTTTATGTGTCAGTAGGCAATCTGTATGTCATCTTTGTAGAAGTGTCTATTCATGTCACTTGCCCATTTCTTTACTGGATTATTTGTTTTTTGGATACTAACGCTTTATCTGTTATGTCTTTGCAAGTATCTTCTCCCTTTCCATCAGTTGCCTTTTAGTTTTGCTGATTGTTTCTTTCACTGTGCAGAAGCTTTTTATTTTGATGAGGTCCCAATAGTCCGTTTTTGCTTTTGTTTCCCTTGCCTCTAGAGATGTGTTGAATAAGAAGTTGCTGCGGCCAGGGTCAAAGAAGTTTTTGTGTGCTTTCTCCTCAAGGATTTTGAAGACTTCCTGTCTTACATTTAGGTCTTTCATCCATTTTGAGTTTATTTTCTCTGTCCATTTTAGAATACTTATTTTCCTCCAACAATCTACAGTCTTGTTAGTTGAGGCATTTGTATTTATTTTTATGTATCTTTGGAACTCTACCATTTTATTGCAACAAGGGTGAGTTACTTTTATCTATCAAGTTCCAGTTGCAATGATATTTCCTTAGTAGGGCCTACGTTGTCTTAAGTAACCCACTCAGTCCTAGTTACTGTCCATTTCTTACATCTTCTGGTCTATTTCCTCTTTGGCCCTTAATAATTGTCTTGTGTTTTTTTGATTCATTCATTAATCCAAATATTACGTGTGTTTTATTTTTTGATTCATTAATTCGATTACTGATTATTTACCTACAACTAGACTGTTAGCTCTAAGATGTAGATGGTTGGCAAGGGACATAGCAAATGCTCAATAAATATTTGCAAAAAGAATTAATACTTTAGAATTGACAAAGGATTTTTCTGTATATAATCCCATCATCTGATTAACTATTATCAGCAAGAAATGTAGCATATTCTCTCCTAGAGTTTTGACATAAATATGGCTCAAAAGACCATCTATTCAATTTCTGCTCATCTGCTACCATTATGAAAACCTCAGTTCAGAGAGATTTGTCTTGTATAAAGCATAAGGAAGACTTGAGATGGAGTTTACTCCTAAAAAAAAAAAAAAAAACAACTCATATCATGTTATTCAATGCCTTCCTTATACCCTCTTTTGATAGTTTAGTTTGTGACATATTTTAGAAAATATACTGGTAATAACTACAAGTCATTTGTCTTTAAGCATAAATAAATTTGATTGATGTTAAACTTGACAAGATTAATATCTGAAGAACCCTTTAATAAAAAAAGATGGGGCACCTGGGTGGCTCAGTTGGTTGAGTGTCAGCCTCTTGGTTTAAGGTCAGGTTATGATCTCACAGTTTGTGGGTTTGAGAGCCTCACTGGGCTATGTGCTGACAGTGTGGAGTCTGCTTGGGATTCTCTGTCTCCCCCTCTTTCTTAATCTCAAAGTAAATAAACTTAAAAAAAATAAAATATGAATTTTTTCTGAATATGTGTCTATATTCAGATTTAAGTAACACACTGAATAAATAATATGTGCTAGGCATTATACTGATTATTTTTGCTGACGGTATCTCATTTAATTCTCAGAATCATTTTAGAGTTATTTTTATAACTTTTGGTTTGAGAGAAAGTCTTGTACAGCAAGTACGCTACCAAAGTCTTCTGACTCATAATTAATTGCTCCTTTACATTGTATTTTATTGTCTCTGCACTGTCAGGAAAATGTCTGCATGATATAATTAGTGGAAAGAAATGTAGCACCTTGACAACTATATTGTAATGCACTGTAATGTTCTAGGACTTATCTTCCAAGTCAAACACCCTGGATTTTTCTTTATTTCTATTGGCTTTGTGCCCATATTTAATTTACTAATAGATCATGATTGTTCTATCTTTATTTTTATAACGTTTATTTATTTTTGGGACAGAGAGAGACAGAGCATGAACGGGGGAGGGGCAGAGAGAGAGGGAGACACAGAATCGGAAACAGGCTCCAGGCTCTGAGCCATCAGCCCAGAGCCCGACGCGGGGCTCGAACTCACGGACCGCGAGATCGTGACCTGGCTGAAGTCGGACGCTTAACCGACTGCGCCACCCAGGCGCCCCATGATTGTTCTATCTTTAAACTGTGTCTTAAATTGGCTCACTTCTTTCCATCTTCACTGTCATTATGCTAGTCCAAATCCATATTGTCTGTAAACTGAACTCTGGTATCTCTATCCCCATGCTTGTTTTCTTACAAAACATTCTTTGTAGGCTGAACCTAAAATTATCTCTTTTAAAAAATGCTTTATTTGTTTATTTTCAGAGAGACGGTGGAGAAAGAGGGGGGGGGAGAGGGAGGGAGGGAGGGAGGGAGAGAATGAATCCTAGGCAGGCTCCATGCGGTCAGCACAGACAGATCTCACCAATTGTGAGATCATGACCTGAGCTGAGATCAAGAGTCAGAAGATTAACTGACTCAGACACTCAGGTGCCCCTAAAATTATCTTTTAAAAGCTGAAATAAGATCATAGCTCTCTGCTAAAACAAAAACATAAAATGAAAGAAACCTGTAATGACTTACTATATTTAGGATCAAAACCAAACTTTTGCCTTGGCCTATAAGACTCTACGTAATCTACCTTCCATCTGTTGTATTCTACCAATCTCTTCTTTTTCTGGGTTCCAGAAAAAGCATAACCAAGGTACTGCGACTGGGTACTGGGACTTTTTTTTTCTTACTTAAACATGCCAAGCTCTTCGTGGTCTTTGCATCTGTTATATCTTTTTCATTCCTGGATTTTTCAATTTCTGTGAAAAATGCCATTGGAATTTGGTAGGAATTGCATTAAACCCGTAGATTGCTTTGGGTAGGATGGACATTTTAACAATACTAATTCTTCCAATATACAAGCATGGAAAATCTTTCCACTTATTTGTGTCTTCAATTTCTATCATCAGTTTCTTATAGTTTTCCATGTACATGTCTTTCACCTCCTTGGTTAAATTTATGTCTAGGTATTCTTTTTGTTGCAAATGTAAATGGGATTATTTTATTTTTTAAAAATTTTTAATGTTTTATTTTTGAGAGAGAGAAAGAGAGCGTGAGCAGGGGAGGGGCAGAGAGAGAGGGAGACAGAATTTGAAGCAGCTGTAGGCTCTGAGCTGTCAACACAGAGCCTGATGTGGGACTTGAACCCACAAATCTCAAGATCATGACCTGAGCTGAAGTTGGATGCTTGACCGATTGAGCCACCCACATGCCCCTAAATGGGATTTTCTTAATTTATCTTTTTGATAGATCATTATAGTATATAGAAACCAACTGGCTTCTGTATGTTGATTTTCTATTCAGTAACTTTGCTGACTGTTATTAGTTCTAACAGGTTTTTGGTGGAGTCTTTAGGGTTTTCTATATATAACATCATGTCATCTGCACATAGTTGTACTTTCTCCTTTGTTATTTGGATGATTTTTATTTCTCTTTTTTGCCTTATTGCTCTAGCTAGGACTTTTGATAATAAGTTGAATAAAAGTGGCAAATGTGGGCATCCTTGTTTCTGACCTCAAGGGAATAGCTTTTAGCCTTTCACCATTGAGCATATTATCAGTTATGGCTTTGTCTTCTGTGGCCCTTATTAAGTTGAAGTGTGTACTCCCTGTACTTACTTTGTTGATAGTTTTTATGGATGTAGAGTTTTGTCAAATGTTCTTGTGTATCTGTTCAGATGATAATATTTTATCCTTCATTTTTTTAAATATAGTGCATCACATTGATTTTCAAATATAAAAACACCTTTCCATTCCTGGAATAAATACCACTTGATCATGGTGTATTATCCTTTTAATGTTCTGTTGAAATCAGTTTGCTCATATTTTCTTGAGGATTTCTGTACCAGTGGTCATAAAGGATATTGATCTATAATTTTCTTTACTTGTAGTGTCCTTGTCTGGTTTTGGTATCAGGGTAATTCTGGCTCAGAAATGTTCTCTTCTGGAGTGCCTGGGGAGCTCAGTTGGTTAAGCATCTGACTCTTGATTTTAGCTCAGGTCATGATCTTACAGTTTGTGAATTTGAGCCCACATTGGGCTCTGCTCTGATGATGCAGAGACTGCTTGGGATTCTTTCTTTCCCTCTCTCTCTCTCAAAATAAAGTAAAAAAAAAAAAAAAACAATAAAAAATTTTAAAAAACCCATGAATGCTGATTCTAAACAGTGTCACTTAAAAATGTTCTATTTATAAAATGAGTTCAGAAATGTTCTATTTTTTGAAAGGGTCTGAGATGAATTGTTACTAATTCTTCTTTAAATGTTTGGTAGAATTTACCAGTGAAGCCATCTGGTCCTACATTTTTCTTTGTTAGTAGGTTTTTGATTACCAATTCAATCTCCATACTAGTAATCAATTTATATTTTCTTAAAAAATTTTTTTAACATTTATTTATTTTTTGAGAGACAGAGACAGAGCGTGAGCAGGGGAGTGGCAGTAAGGGAGGGAGAAACAGAATCTGAAGCAGGCTCCAGGTTCTGATCTGTCAGCACAGAGCCTGACTTGGGGCTTGAACTCATCGACTGTGAGATCATGACCTGAACTGAAGTCAGATGCTTAACTGACTGAGCCACCCAGGCGCCCCTCAATTTATATATATTTTTTCTTCCTCATTGTCTTGGTAGGTTGTATTTTACTAGGAATTTATCCATTTCTTCTAAGTTGTCCAACTTACTAGTATACAATAGATAGTAGTCTCATGATCATTTGTGTATCTGTTGTTTCTGCTGTAATGTTTTTTTTTTTTCTTGGTAAGTCTTAAGTAAAGGTTTGCCTATTTTGTCTATATGTAAAAAAAAACAGCTCTTAGTTTCATTGATCTTTTCTATTGTTTTTGCAGTCTCTATTTCCTTATTTCCATGCTATTCTTTATTTCTTTCCTTCTGTTAACTTTGTTCTTTTCTAGTTACTTGACGTATAAAGTAAGGTTGTACATTTAAGATTTTTTTTGTTTTCTGATATAGCCATTTATTGCAATGAACTTACCCATTAGAACTGCTTGTGCTATATCCCATGGTTTTGTTTTTTCCATTTTATTTTGCTCAAGGTAGTTTTTTAATATCTCTTTTGATTCTTTGACTCATTGGTTGTTCAGTAGCATGTTGTTTTTAACATTTTAAAAGTTAACATTTAACGTTTTAAATTTTAACATTTAAATTTTTCCAATATTCTCCTTGTAATTAATTTATATTTTTAAAACATGTGGTCAGGAAAGATCCTTAATATAATTTCAATCTCAAATTGGTTAAGACGTGCTTGGCAGATTAATATCTGGTTTATCCTGGAGAATTTTCCATGTTCACTTGAGAAGAATGTGTATTGTATTGCTTTTGGATGGAATGTTCTATATATATCTGTTAAGACCATCTGGTCTAAAGTGTTTTTTAAAGCCAATGTTTTCGTACTGATTTTTTTTGTCTCAATGATCTCTTCATTGGTAAAAGTTGGGTATTGAAGTTCTCTATTATTGTATTGCTGCCTATGTCTCCCTTTAGGTCTGTTAATATTTGTTTTATATATTTAAGTTCTCCTATATTGGGTACATAAATACTTACAAATATTATAACCTCTTGTTGGATTGACCCCTTTATTATTATATAATTACCTTGGTCTCTCATTGCATTTTTTGTCTTAAGGCTTATTTTTTTTCTAAGTATAGCTACCAAAGCTTTCTGTTGGTTTACATTTACATTGAATATCTTTTTTCCATCCCTTCATTTTCAGCCTATATAATTCCTTACATCTGAAGTGAGTCTATTTTAGGCAGCATATGAGTCTTTCTTTTCTTAAATCCATTCAACCACTATGTTTTTTTATTGAAGAATTTAGTCCATTTACATTTAATGTGGTTTTTGATAGGTATGCACTTATTGACATTTTGTTAATGATGTTCTGTTTTGTAGGCCTTCTGTTAATTTTCTCTTACCCTCTTGTGATTTGATGACTTTCTTTAGAGTTCTGCTTATATTCTTTTGTGTGGATACTATAGGTTTTTGCTTTGTGGTGACCACAAGGGTTACACAGAACAACATATTTATAATAGTCCATTTTAAGTTGATAACACCTTAAGTTTGAATATATTCTAAAGTTCTACTTTTTTTAATCACTTACACCCAAATTTATGTCATTGATGTTATAGTTTATAGCTTTCATATCGTGTAGCCCTTAACAAATTATTGTAGTTTACTTATTTTTACTACTTTGATTGTCTACCCTTTATGTTAGCTTTATAAGTGACTAACCACTACCTTTACAACATTACATTATTCCAAATTTTATTATATATTTCCTGTTACCCATAAGATTATATAGTAAAACTTTGGTTTATGAGCATAATTCATTCTGGGAATGTTCTTTTAATCCAAAGCACTTGTATATCAAAGTGAATTCTCTCATAAGAAATAGTGGAAAAATGATTCATTCCACAACCCAAAAATATTCATATAAAAATGATTCCAATATTGTAATACTAAATAATAAAGAAAATATAAAGAAAAACATACAAGTTAATCTGCACTTATCTTTGAAAACTTTTGTGGCTGGTGAGAGAGACGAGGGAGGTTTATTGTGTAGGATAACTTTCATTATTAATAGAATCACTGCTACCTATTGGCTCAATGGAATCTTTTTCTTTTTGTGCAACTTTAACAAGGAGCCCATCCAATGATACTTGCTTTCGCTTCCTGTTGAGGACTTCGTGGAAATGTGACACTGCATTGTTGTTTAACAGATTCATCATTCACACTGCTACAGCCTTATTCGGGTGGTGCTTTTCTATAAAATTTTTCACTGTTGTGCACATTTTACACATCTCCCTAATCTCATTTGAAGTGAGGGATTCTTCTGCCTTTTTCTTCTCCTCCCTGCAGAAGAGATGCACATACAGACTTCTTATAAAAACTCTCAATTTTGGCTACTCACATACTCTTTCATACTTCTCAATGATTTCCTTCTTACCTTCCACCATAATCCTCTCCTTACCACCTTTCTTTTCAGTTTTTTTCTGCATAGGGGCCATTATATACACTTGCACAGATGTTGGCTACAATATATACTAACAAACTTTATTCATATATTTAATGTCACTGGCAATAAGGCAGCAGAGGCAGCCTGACCAAGAATGAAACAAAGCATTCCTAAGCTTACTCTTGCATGGAAAAGCAAAAGACCATCCATAGGTGCTTTGAAGTGACAAAAAATACACTAGTGCCAGTTGTGAGTGCCTTCTGACGTTCTGAAAAATCACTGATTTCTGCCAAACATCATGGCCTGAGACCAAACATTTGAGTATGGGAGATGATCACCTACAATCCCAGAGAGAGAGAGAGAGAGGAACCATTGGTTCAGTGGGGATCATGTGATGTTCAGCATCATGTACTACTCGTATTGCAAGAAATTGCTTGTTTATCAAGTTAAAATTTATTAGAAGTATTTGCTAGTCTTGCAGAACACTTACAGAACAAGTTAAATGCAATCTAAGGTTTTACTGTACTGTCATATGTTTTCCTGTTACTAATTAGTGCCCTTTCATATCTGCTTTTAGAAGTCTCTTTGTCATTTCTTTTAAAGCCATTCCAGTGAGCAACTCCTTTAGCTTCTGCTTGTCTGGAAAACCTGTTCTCTCTCCTTTAATTCTGAAGGACGACTTTGCTGAGTAGACTGTTCTTGGTTGGCGGTGTTTTTTCTTTCAGCATTTTAAATAAATCATGCCAGTCCTTCCTGCCCACAAATTTTCTGCTAAAACATAGTTTTTCCCTTGCTGTTTTTAAGATTACCTCTTTAATTTTTGACTTTTTAATTATAATGTGTCTTGGTGTGGGTCTAATTTGGTTCAACTTTTTATGGAACTCTCTGGGATTCTTGGATCTGGATGTTTGTTTCTTTATTTACATTAAGGGACTTCTTAGCTACTATTTCATTAAATAAATTTTCTGCCCCTTTCTGACTCTGTTCTCCTTCCAGGACTCCTATAATGCAAATATTGGTCTGCTTGATGTCTCATTAGTCCCTTAAGCTATCTTCACTTTTCTTTTCCTGGTCTGACTGGGAAAAGTAAAAAGTAGGACACCAATGGCATGAAGGGCAGTGGGTAAAAAAATAGGAATATACTATCGCAAGGTACCTTTCTATGTGTTAAATGGTAAAATAGTAACTCAAATTGGATTATAATAAGGATATATGATGAAATCTCTAGAGTTAACAATTATTTTTAAAGTATTGCTGTAAAGCCAATAGAAAAGATAGAGTGGAATATAAAAGACTATATGGATTAATAAGTAATACTAGGAGGTAGAATAAAGGAAAAATAAGTGAAAAAGAACAGATGGCACCAATAGAAAAAAATAGGAAAATGGGCAACTTAAACCAAACTACATCACCAATTACTTAGAGAAGTAATCAATTGTCAGCAACCTTTTAATCCACACACACAAACCCCCAAAATTAATTATCATTATTATTATTAATGTTTTCTAATCATAAGCTATAATGTATTTACCCAGAATACTACTGAGACATTTTAATGTGTAGGAGGAAGATATTGAAGTGGATAACATGACACAATGATTCTGTTCTCATTCCTTACCTAAAGGAGGAAAAAAGACTTGATGTGTCATTAGAAATTACTATTCTTGGAGTTCTTATATATATAAAAAATTATTAGCTTGAAATAGTTCTACTTCTAAATATCTAATAATTCTGAGGCCATGTTGTAAATTTACACCCTAAAGATTTTGCAACATTAGAAATAAGTATTAGTTATCTGTTGACTACTCATGCTAAAATTTAAAGGAAGGAAAAAATGTAAAATTCTGTATACAAAGTCTGTTGGATGGTAATGTTGTGTGAATAACTTTTACCTAGACTTTGTTAAAAATTAAAAAATGAAATTTACACATGCAAAATCAGAGCTAAATGTTTTTTTTAATTCACATAAGACCAAGAACTTTATTACTGAAATATATTTGACATACAACAGTATATAAATTTAAAGTGTACATGTTAACCTGATACATTTATAGATTGTTATGATTGCTATTGTAGAGATAATTAGCACCTCTATTACATTACATAATTATCTTTTCATCTTAGTGGTAAGAATCAGTAAGCTCTAGTCTCTTAGCAAGTTTGATGATTATAATACAATATTGTTGTCTATATTTACTATACCGCACACTGGATCGCTAGGATTTATTTACTATTTGTTGAAAGTTTGTACCTTCAACAACATGTGTCCTATCTGCCTAACCCCTATCCTCTAGTAACAACCATTTTACTTTCCATTTACATCTAGAGTGATTATTGATATCTAAGGACTTTCTGCCACCTTCTTGTCATTTGCTTCCTGGTTGTTTGTATCTCCAATGTTTCCTTTCCCTCTGTTTCTAACTATCTTTGTAAGTTGGTGGTTTTCCATAAGAATACTTTTTTTATGTCTCCCGAATTACTCTAGATTTTTGCTTTACAGTTGCCATGAGGCTTACATAAAAGATCTCATAGATAAAAAGTCCATTATATGCTGATAGCAACTTATCTTCATTTGCCAATAAAATCTCTGCCCTTTTGCTCCTCAACTTTTATGTCAACTTTGATCTCACAATTTACCTCTTTTTATGCTGTGAATTCATTAACAAATTATAGTAGCTATAGTCATTTTTAATGCTCTTTCCCTATAACCTTTATACTATAATTTGTTAACACACCATTCTAGTAAAGTTCCAGTTTTCTAATTCTATTTTTCACTTTTACCAGAATGTTGTATACTTCCGTATGTTTCCATGTCCCTGATTAGCATCTTTTTTCTTTAATTCCAATATAATTAAGGTAAAGCATTACATTAGTTTCAGGAGTACAATATGGTGATTCAACAATTCTATACATTACTTAGTGCTCATCATGATAAGTGTAGTTTTTAAAATGTTTTTATTTATTTTTGAGAGAAAGAGTGAGAGTGGGGGCAGAGGCAGAGAGAGGGAGACACAAAATTGGAAGCAGGTTTTGAACTGTCAGCACAGAGCCCGACTTGGGCCTTGAACTCACCAACTGTGAAATCATGACCTGAGTTGAAGTCGGACACCTAACTGACTGAGCTCTATCCCAGGTATCCTGATAAGTGTACTCTTAATCCTCTTCACCTATTTCACGCATCCACCCAACTACCTCCCCTCTGGTAGCCACCAATTAGTTCTATGTATCTAAAAGTCTGTTTTTTGGTTTGTTTCACTTTTAGTTTGTTCATTTGTTTGGCTTCTTAAGTTCCACATTTTTCTGATTTACTTTACTTAGCATTATACCCTCTAGATTCCTCCATGTCATTGCAAATGGCAAGATTTCAGTCTTTTTTTTTATGCTTGAGTAATATTTCTTCATATATACATACTACTTTATCCATTCATCTATGGATAGACACTCGCATTATGTCCACATTTTGCCTGACTGACATCTTTTAATTTCAGCATGAAGAATTCTTTTTAGCATTTCTTGCAAGGCAGTTCTAATAGTGGTGAACTCCCTCAGCTTTTGTCTAGGATAGCCTTATTTCTTTGTACTTGAAGCATAACTTTGACAGATAAAGCATTCTTGGCTGGCAATTTTTATTTTTCAATACTTTGAATATGCCATTCCATTATCTTCTGGCCTATAGAGTTTCTGCTGAGAAATCTGCTAATAGCCTAATGGGGGTTCCTTTGTAGATTTCCTTTTTCCTCTGACTGCCTTTAAGTTTCTTTATTTTTGACAGCTTTATTTTACTAGGTCTTGGAGAAGGTCTTTTTGCATTATAACAATAGGGTGTTGTATTAACTTTGTGGACTTTATGTACAGTTCCTTCCCAAGGTTTAAGAAATGCTTGGCTGTTATTTCTTTAAACTCTGCTCCCTTCTCCCTCTCTTCTTCTAGTACACTGATGATTCTTGCATTTGACTTCCTAAATGAATTTGATAGCTTTCTAAATGAACAGTTTTTTTTAAAACTGTTCTCTTCTCTGAACTGAATTATTTTTATATTTCTATCCTTGAAGTCACATACTCTTTTTTCTATCTGGTCTGCCCTGTTACCAGTGCTGCCAATGTACTCTCCAGCTCCAGAATTCTGTTTGGTTCTTTTTAATAATTTAAGTCTCTTTAATCAACAGAAGGAGGACTTTACCAGTATTATTTCTGAGTTTTTTGGTAATTTATTGAATTTCTTTAAAACAGCTATTTTGAATTCTTTATCAGTTAGATTGCAATATTCTATGCCTTTGAGTTAAGTTATTGGAGAATTATTTTCTTTTTTTGTGACACCTATTTCCTTGATTTTTCATGATGTCTAACGATTCACATGTAGAGTAGCAAAGACCTTCCTCAGGTAAGGATTTATGTTTACTTTGTCTCTTATAATTCAACAGTCTGGCAATTAGAATCCTTTCTTTTGCATACTAGAAGGTGACTATTACTCAAGTTTGTGATTTCTCCTGCTGCAAGAGCTAGTTGCAGAGGTGGGAAAGATGTGTACTTAGCATCTGGGGCTTTGGGGGGTGCCCACTGGCCCAGTAGGGGGATATTCAAGTGAGGCACTCCCAGAGGTTCATGAGAGATCTCCTGCTGAAATCTTGAAACAAACATCAGGACCTATGTTCATTCAGTGCCCTTTGATAAACTTGTCTGCCTCTTTCACTTTCCTCCCAGAGATCTTTCCTTAGCAATTCAGGTGCTGCTGGAGAGAAATGGATCCCTTAACTTGTGACTCAATCACCTGGGGCAACTAGGTAGTCACTTGTCACTTTTGCTTTCCATCTCCTCTGTTGGAGAGGTAGCCTTTTATGCTACCAAAAGCTCAATGCTGACTTGGCAAGTTCTGTCTCCCTTGCCTCAAAACTTGTCTTTATTTCTCACTGATGGCATGCTGGATTCCCCTGTCAGGCAGGCTGGACCTCTGCAAATTCTCTACCTTCCAATGGCATCCATCCAGTTTTTTACCCTCTCCATTCCCCTTTTCCTGATTGTGTTAAACTGGGGTAGGACAGGTTCACCCATTCCCTTGGATCCACTGCCCACACAGAGGTCCTCTCTGCTCACTTTGGGATGCACAGGTATGTAAAAAAATCCTGGGTGTTCTGTTCTAATGTGCAGAGGCAATAATGACAGTAATGGATGTTCAGGTGGCCTTAACTGATTATAGGAAAATAAATGCTGTTTTCAAACCTAATCTTCTTCTATTAGAATTTCTATGCTGAGAAGACACAAGCTAATAGAACTTGGGGGCTGTTTGTTTTTGTTTTTGTTTTTGTTTTTTTAACTTGTAAAAGTAGTACTAAAACTAATAAAATACTTGGGGTGTGAAAAAAAGATTAAACTCTTGAAATTTGAGAATTGTTTAAGATTTGCCACTGCCATTTTCATGGAATATTCTCTCTAAATATCTGTGTTTCCCTGATATTTTCTCATTTTTCAATAATGGAATATTCTGGAAACTGGTACTGAATTAAAAAAAAAAAGGAGAATAGTAACCACTTACTATCCATAATTATTCATGAATTTTGATTTTATTTTAAAATATTGCTTTTAAAATTATTAATAACAAATATATTTGCTTTTGTATGTTAAGGAGTTTCTGGAGAAAAAAAGATATTTTGCTGTTTATCTTTAAAGTGTCAATTTATTGTAATTAATTTAATGGAGGATTATATTAATTGTGGAATTTTCCTATTGAGTAAAAAAGTAGATAAAAATCATTTTGCACAAAGCTTATTTCACGTTCTGACCATAAACTGGTATATTCTGGAAAAGTCTGTTGAGATAATTCAAGGGTGTTTAAAAAATAATATTGTTAGTTTCAAGTAAATGATGGATTATTTGTGGCCTAAAATGAGATCCTTTGCAATAACATGTATTGATGGCTTGATTATTTTTAGTTCAGTCATGGAAAAATACCTGAAACATTTGGAGACTGTTGTTGAAGCAATTCAGAAAGCTCGCTTAAAGGTAAAAGTAATTGTTGGTTTGGATTTCCTAAGCTGTATACATAATTATTAGGATACTGTATGTGGAGTGAAATGAACACTTTTTCTGAGATAGTGTTGAGGTCTTTAACATGGAGAGGGAGTGCTCAAAAACAAAGACCATTTCTTTAACAAATTATTAGAAATTGTGTACTTCACTATCGATAGACCAGAAAGGGAAAGAATGCTATTATTTGTGCAGTTTGTGGGGCTATTACAGAGAATAGTTTTGCCATCCAAACACCAGTCCACTGCTGGAAGTAATAACGACTCCTGCTCACTTGTTCGGGATGGCCTGTGGTATAGAGGATACTTTGTTCTGTATAAGCAGCCTTACTCTATAAATGAAACTGTGTATAAGCCTATATAATAATAGACCAATATAAAAACTGAGAAAATATGACCACAAATAAAATTAAGATGATAGTATAAAGTTAGAGTTACGATTAGTATATAAAATAGATCTCATCAAGTCCCGGAGTCTATAGTCATTAGAAGTGATAATGATTAAGTATTGTACTTCCTGGTGGCATAAACAAAGAAGGAAAGCAAATCAGTGAGTAAAATTTTACAAGGCAAGAAAACAATGTTATCTATCTAAGCAGCTTTCTGATTATCTAGTTTGATCTAAGGATAAAATCTAACAAAATGCATATCTCTTAATTTTGGAGTTTCTATGGTTAAGTCACATTAGGTCCTTATTAACTTGCAGATCTCAGTACTTTATTTAATGGTATTCTATGGACCACAGGTTGCCTTAAACATGGCTTTCAGTAGTATTCCATGAATATTGTGTGAGTTAGAATTCTATTCAGCTGGAAGTGTGGAACACTTAACATCATGGGCTTAGATGAGGGGTACTACTCCTGTAACAAAGTGTGAGGGAGAAAAGACACAGCAGTTCCTTAGCATCATGGAGGACCCAGGCATTCTATCTTGTTGCTGTGAAATCTTTAGCATGTGCCTTTAGCCCATTCAGTCACAAAAGTTTTCCTGTACCTTCATTGTATCCTATTTTAAGCAGGAAGAAGAATGAAGAAAGATGCAGTCTTATTCTGTCCTTTTGAAAAAAATTTCCAAGAGACCCACCTGTTATATCTTATAATTCCTCTTACATTTCAGTCACTTGAACTAAGTCACATGCCTACTGCTAGAAGCAAGAAAGTTTGAGATGGTGGCGACTGTAAACAAAATGTATGGCTGAACCATAGAAAAAGCAAAATTCTCTTAATAAGGGGCAAGAAAAGAATGTATCTATGTCTGGCATATGTATCATTTCTTTCTTTTTAAAAAAAATTTTTTTAACATTTACTTATTATTGAGAGGCAGAGCATGAGCAGGGGAGGGGCAGAGAGAGGGGAGACACAGAATGTGAAGCAGGCTCCAGGCTCTGAGCTGTCAGCACAGAGCCCAATGTGGGCCTTGAACCCACAAACCGCGAGATCATGACCTGAGCCAAAGTCGGATGCTTAACTGACTAAATCACCAGGCGCCCCTCATTTCGTGTAATCAAGCTTTAAGAAAAAATGATTATCAGAAAGATCAAGGCTATATTTTATGTCAAGAATATGAAGTGCAGTTTTGCTATGTTGCCAGGGAAGGGTACCCATGGGTTTGATGTACAACTGAGCATAGAAAAGTGCTGATAGACTTTCATGAAAGTAAATAAGCCTCACTAGGATACAGGCTTCATATGTACTCAACCTTCTTGTGTCCAGGTTTATACTAAAGGAATAATTGGGATGGAACAGGAGCTTGTCTCAAAAAATAGCCATGATCCCATTTAACACATTGAGAAAAAGTGTGCTAAGATATTCAGTAAATGATCAGTTCGTTCAGAAAATACATTTGTGTATCATTTATATAAAGCTTGTGCCTGTTCCTTCTTTGTGTCATCCATAACACCTGGTATGTGCCACATGTATAGAGTATTGTTTGCTAGGAGAGATTCATATGTACAAGTAGCTATTAAAATCTACAAACCATGACAAATAACATAAAATATATCAGTATATATTAGGAAAGGGCTGACATAATTGCATGAGATTTGTATTTATTTCCTGGTTGTGGAGATAGAAACAATAAAACTGAAGATGATCTAGGTAGAAGAGGGTGATGGTTTTAAGACTTTGGAGCCAAAAATCCTAGGTTCAGTGTCTATCTAGATAAGCCACTCTCCACCTGTACAATCTTGCATAGAGATGAAGCCAGCCTCACAGGGTGTGTGTGTGTGTCTGTCTATCAACAGAGAGAGGTCAGTTAAACCTTTATCAACTACCGTAGGATGGTTGTGATTTTCAAAAAGTATAGATAAAAAAATCTGTTAATTTGATATTACATGTTTGCAAAGAAATAGTCTCCAAAATAGCAATGCTGTACTACCTTATTTTCCCTCTGGATCTTTTTATACTTTTACAATCTAAAACCCTTAATCTTAATTAAAGGTCAAATATCTCTGTTGCCCAGGAAATATTAAACATTTTAGGGTAAAGTTAACATGAGGATGTAAAAAATAACATCATCTATAATGCATTCTTATTTGTATATAATAAGCCTGCAGTAAATTCTGAATAGACATATCTTAAATCAACATTACTATTTGTGTTAACTACAGTGTGGCACATTGAATAAGTGAACTCAAAAGCCTTATTCATCATTCTCCTATGATATTGGCCTCAAGATATCCCTGATGATATGCACAAAATTTTCAGTATGAATGCTAAGTAGCATTAGTATTTGAAGTAGCTTAAGTATTTTGAAAATTCTTTACAATAGGCTGAGTTAAATACATCACCCCTTGTACCTGAAACTTTGAATTAAATTGGACTAGAAGCCCCCTTAAACCATTAGCTTTCTATAACACATTAAAATAGTCTTGCAAATTTAATGCTGACTTTTTATAAGGCCTTTTTATTTATAATCCTTCAGAAAGTTGAGGACTTTAATAGAGTATGGTAAGTATGTTCGTAATTCCCAAGTATAGTTCTTTGTATAGATTTGATTATGATACACAAAATAACAATCAGATGTAGTTTTTTTTTTTTTTAATTTTTTTTTCAACGTTTTTATTTATTTTTGGGACAGAGAGAGACAGAGCATGAACGGGGGAGGGGCAGAGAGAGAGGGAGACACAGAATCGGAAACAGGCTCCAGGCTCTGAGCCATCAGCCCAGAGCCTGACGCGGGGCTCGAACTCCCGGACCGCGAGATCGTGACCTGGCTGAAGTCGGACGCTTAACCGACTGCGCCACCCAGGCGCCCCTCAGATGTAGTTTTAGCTAATATTTTCCAGTGAATGGATAGTTCTTGGAGTAGGAATATGTGACTATCCCTAGGAAAAGAAACCTATTTTCAATAAAACTTCATCATTTATGAACAGATAACTCAGTAATGAATCATCTCTTAAACTCTCAAAATGGGTTAATTATAATGGAAAACAAAAATTAGGTAAGAGTAAATTTCAATTACAGCTATTCTTTGATCACCAAAGATGAGAGATGACTTGAATATTATCTATAGAAGTGTCATTATTAGCTGTGATGAAATTGATGGAGTTTAGATTTTTTGACAAGCTTACACCCATAGGGATATAAAGGATTAAATCATTGAAGACTATCAATACATTGGTGTTGTTTTGAGGGGCAGTTGCCAATACTACCAGAACAATTGTTGTAGCAGACCTGGTAGAGTCCTGTGTAACAGGGACATGTGGTTCCATTAGATATTTAAGATTTTCAAACAATAGTTCTCTCAGGGATAAAGAAATGTTTTAGTTGATTCATACAACAAATGTTTTTGAGTAGTAACCATATTCTGGGTATGGTTGTCACTGGAATTGGTTAATGGTCATAACCAGAGGAAATATTAAATTTCTCCTGTAAACTTCCAAAGCATGGGCAATTAGTTGGTTGTTTTTTATTGTCTGAATGTTACTGGGACAGAGATTTATTCTGACTGCTATCGATCCCATGATACTTTTGTAAAATCCCATTTCTGATTTTGACAAGAGATTTCTCTATTATGAAGCTATGATACATGATTTTTGTAATCCTGAGAAATGAGTGTTGGTCTCATCCATTTCTAGCAGTTCTAAACTATGTCAATGTGCTTTTCTCCTTTGACATTTTATGTAATTAAATTTTCTGCCTTGGGGTCGGTTGATTGAATGTTAAAGGCTGAAGTGAAGAATACTTAAGGGAAAAAAGTAAATATTCAGTTTTGATATTTAAAGCAGAATTTTGCAGTAAAAGCTCATCTTGAAATCTGAGATTAGTGGATAAAGAAAGGATTTCCTTAGCTTTCATTTACTAGATCATGAATGAATACTAAAAAATTATAGTTTGAATTCTTCCAAGTATTGAAAGGACATCTCTTTGTTCATGAAAACTAAGTTTTCTGCATTAGATAAAAGAAGGAAATAATGCTGAGGAATTTAAAAAACCTAAATCTTGAACCTCCAGTTTCTAGTGGGTTGTAGGGAGAAGTCGATAGGAGAGAAAAGAGGAAGGACATTAAATGGGTAGGATGTCAGTTTCTGCAGGATTTGAATCCAGAGTTGGTGGGGATACCTTAGAAATATCCTAATCTTCCAAGTTAGTATTAAAACATGGAGTGACAATATTCTACCTGTGGCACACTTGCTTTAGGAGATGCCTTAATCATTGGGCTATTACCAGAATGGCATGCAATGATTGATAGTCAACACTTATGCAAAGGAGCCTGAATTACTCTTCGTTTCTGCACCATAGGTAAGGAAGCCACAAGGCTCCATATGTCCCATTTTGGAGACTCTGAATATCTATCTGGGAGGTTTGGTAGCCTAGGTAGAGGTGGGGCAAAAACTTTGAGATTGTAGGAAATTGTTGGAGGTGTAGACTGTACCTAACATTCAGGTAGAACCAGTTGCAGTTCAGCATTTGCCCAGTTATCCCTGACACTCAGGTGGAACCAAACACATGAGCACCCACCTGAACACTAAGTAGATCTAAGGCTCTCCCTCTTAAGCAATGAGGCTCCATAAAAACAAAATTCTACTCCAAATACTTAAGTCAGTCTTGGAGAAGTAAAAGGAAAGGAGTCAGAAATCCAGAAGATTTCTACTAGAGAAACCCAATTAAGATAATCACTTGGGACTGTATTTTCATCCCTTTTGTCCCCATCCTAAGGATTAAAGACATACAATAGTTTAGAAGCAATCAACCATCAGTCAATTATATTTTTGTTGCCTATTTGAGAAAATTTCTAACCTCTTTAGCATTTGTAAAAATCCCTATGAATATTAATGTACTCATGTGTGCAGCATATATAAAATCTTGATAAATATGAGCTCCAAAGAACTAAAATCAAATATTTAAAACCATCATGGATATTGGGGCACCTGGGGGCTCAGCTGGTTAAGCATCTGATCATTGGTTTTGGCTCAGGTCATGATCTTTTGGCTTCGTGGGTTCAAGCCCTGCATTGGGCTTTGTGCTGGCAGCATGGAGCCTGCTTAGGATTCTCTCTCTCAAAATAAATAATAAACTTGAAACTTTAGTGAAAATGGACTAAGTGAAATTGCTTTCCAAAAGGAACTGAAGATGCATTTCATAATGCCTAATATTTAGTACTGACTTGGGAGTTGGCAATAATCCTATTTTTCTTTGTCAGAAGTTGACATTGTATGAAGTTGACAAAATAATCTGAAGGAAGTATTACATACAACTATAGGAATTCAAAGGGAACAGATGCCTAAAGATAAAAGAGACATGAGTTGATAAAATTAGTTGAATACCTCATGTTCCATTTGGTATTCTATTTTTTATTTTCTTCTAACTTGTTATTTCCCATATGATTGTCTTATTCACTAAGCCATAACCTCACGGAAATCTGTCCATCAGTTTTTTAATTATGGGGGAGAAATCAGAAATGTGTATGTTCTGCTTACCTAGGACAAAATAGGGTAGGTATTGCTTCAAAGGGAAATTTTCATGTTTCTAAAATAATGACTACATAAAATACATCTGTCTATAGTGCATATAAAAATCATTATGCAGCTATTCCTCATACTAAGTAGATTTTTAATAAATGATATTAAGAAAATTTAAATTCAAAGTTACTTGATTCTCAGTCATGTAAATTTTATGGTATGAAGTGTTTAGATAACAGAATTTCAGCTATACTTGAGAGTGAATAGTCTCTGAATTTTCCTGCATACGTGTCAGTAATATGTCTCTTATTACAGGATTTTCAAGGTTATCATTTTCTACATAAAGAGGCTTAAAAACAATGAGAATGAAAAATTAAATGCCCCAAAGAGGTGGCTTGTGGTGACCTATATGGGTGTAAAATCCACTGTAAAAATATTCACTATTTAATTTATTCTGTTGAAGTGAGATTGCATTTTTCTCCTGCTTATCATGTTTCATGAGCAATTTGTATTAAAGATGAGAAAAAAAGTTTAGGATTTTTTTTTTTGAGATTCAAGACAGGTATATATACCTTATCTATAATGAAAACATTTAATACTTGCTGTAAGTTCATTCCACTTACAATATTTTAAGGCTTTTGCTTTTTCATGCATGAAACCAGCTTATGTAGGAGGTGAATCAGTGCAATTGATATCCTGAATGCATCAAGGTTCCAGAAATAACAGCTGCAACAAGAGGGTAAAAAAGGTAGATAAAAAGAAAGGAAAAGGAACTTCCATTCATATTTTGTGACAGGCACATCTCTGTTAGCTTATAAGGCCTAAAATGAATAACTACTGCAAAGAGATTTGGACTGATGAATCTAAAATTTGAGAGTACTTGACATGCCTGGGAAGGCAGCCATGTGAAAGATTAAAATAGCCCACTCTGAGTTCAGCTCCATTGAAGAATAACAGAATCAGTCATGGAAGAGGATTCAGAGGCATATTTATTTCAGTGTGATGTTATTGTCACACAGGAGCCATTTATTTGCTGATAAAATTATTCCTAAGGTTTATAATTTTACTCTTGTAATACTTGGTTTAGAATTTTTTTATTCCATGTCTATAAATATGAAGCCTAATTTAGATACATATTACAATTAGTTAACATGTACATAGCATAGAAAGAAGAAAAGAGTCCTGTTTCCCCCAATGTTATGTTGAAAACCTTTGAATTGGGGAATTTTTTGAATTTTTCTTAGTTCGACTTTCACTTCCTATAGATTTGGTTTACCCTGTCACTCAAAAATGCAAGATTGGGGTTTACTAACTTTTTTGGGGGGAGGATGGTTACTGACTTTTTAATCCCTGAAGAGCTTACTGCCCTTGAAAATGTGATTTTTAAACAAAGGTTCACCCTCAGCTAACTTGGAGTTTACTCAGTCAACAACCCTGGTTTACATGACTGCATAATAGAATAGTGGTTAATCCCTCATTCCCAGGTCAGCAAGAACCTGTTTGGAATCTCTGCTCTGACTCTTAGTAATTGTGTATTTTAATTTTTCTGATCTTAGAGAAATAAACATACTTTATATGTTTAAAAATAAACTACTTTATATAATTACAGTGAGGATTTAAATGAGATCATGAACATAAGAAAATTAGCCAAATACTTAGCAATGAAGTATTAAAACTTAGTGATTATGCACCAACCATAAAATACCTAAGAATAAATCTAACCAAAGAATTGAAAATCTATACACTGAAAACTATAGAAAGCTTATGAAAGAAATTGAAGAAGCACAAATATTGCTTCAAAAAACAAGTGGCAGCTTTTCCCAACAAGGTAGAACAAATATTGTTAAAATGTCAATACTACCCAAAGCAATCTACATAATCAATGCAATACCTATCAAAATAACACCAACATTCTTTTCAGCTAGAACAAACAATTCTAAAATTTGTATCGAACCAGAAGATACCCCAAATAGCCAAAGCAATCTTGAAAAAGAAAACCAAAGCTGGAGGCATCACAGTCCGGACTTCAAGCTGTATCACAAAGCTGTAATCATCAAGACAGAATGGTACTGGCACAAAAACAGACACTCAGATCAATGGAACAGAGACCCCAGAAATGGACCCACAAACGTATGACCAACTAATCTTTGGCAAAGCAGGAAAGACTATCCAATAGAATAAAGACAATCTCTTCAGCAAGTGGTGCTGGGAAAACTGGACAGCGACATGCAGAAAAATGAACCTGGACCACTTTCTTACACCATACACAAAATAAACTCAGAACAGATGAAAGACCTAAATGCAAGACTGGAAACCATCAAAATCCTCAAGGGGAAGGCAGGCAAAAACCTCTTTGACCTTGGCCGCAGCAACTTCTTACTCAACATGTCTCCAGAGGCAAGGGAAACAAAAGCAAAAATGAACTATTGGGACCTCATCAAAATAAAAAGCTTCTGCACAGCAAAGGAAACAATCAACAAAACATAAAACACAACTGATGGAATGACTGAAGATTTTTGCAAATGACATATCAGATAAAGGGTTAGTATCCAAAATCTATGAAAAACTTATCAAACTCAACATCCAAAAAACAAATAATCCAGTGAGGAAATGGGCAAAAGACATGAATAGACACTTCTCCAAAGAAGACATCCAGATGGCCAATTGACACATGAAAAAATGCTCAACATCACTCATCATCAGGGAAATACAAATCAAAACCACAATGAGATACCACCTCACATCTGTCAGAATGGCTAACATTAACAACTCAAGCAACAACAGATGTTGGCAAGGATGCAGAGAAAGAGGATCTCTTTTGCAGTGCCGGTGGGGATGCAAACTGGTGCAGCCACTCTAGGAAACAGTACAGAGGTTCCTCAAAAAATCAAAAATAGAACTACCCTACAACCCAGCAATTGCACTACTAGGTATTTATCCAAGGGATGCAGGTATGTTGTTTCGAAGGGGCACATGCACTCCAGTGTTTACAGCAGCACTATCAACAATAGCTGAAGTATGGAAAGTGCCCAAATGTCCATCGATGGATGAATGGATAGAGAAGATGTGGTATATACATACACAATGCGTATTACTCAGCAATCAAAAAGAATGGCAAGATTTCATTCACAACTACATGGATGGAACGAAAGGGTATTTATTATGTTAAGCAAAATTAGAGAAAGACAAATATCATATGACTTCACTCATATGAGGACTTGAAGATACAAAATAGATGAACATACCGGAAGGGAAGCAAAAATCATACAAAAACAGGGAGAGGGACAAAAACATGAGACTCTTAAATATGGAGAACACACAGAGGGTTACTGGTGGGGTTGTGGGAGGGGGGATGGGCTAAATGTATAAGGGGCATTAAGGAATCTACTCCTGCAATCATCATTGATGATGATGCTAAGTTGGATGTAAATTAAAAAAATAAAAAAAAAACAGTGATTATTTTTTCAAAATGTAATTTAAGAAATTTAGACAAGCATGTATGTAGGTGACAAACAGAAAAGGACCAGTATAATATTTACCATTTAAAGAATACATCAAAAAACAAGTGGCAGCTTTTCCCAACAAGACTCTAATAGCATTCTATGGGACTAAAAATGGATATCCAGGCAAAATTTTTAATAAGGAATACAAATATTCACAAAGTGTTACCTGGGTGGCTCAGTTGGTTAAGCTTCCAACTTTGGCTCAGGTCATGATCTCGCAGTTTGTGAGTTCAAGCCCCACCTCGGGCTCTGGGCTGACAGGTCAGAGCCTGGAGCCTGCTTCGGATTCTGTATCTGTCTCTCTCTCTGCCCCTCCCCCACTCATGTTCGTTCTCTCTCTCTCAAAAATAAACAGTAAAAAAACAAATATTCACAAAGGAAAAGAAATCATTAGCAAACCCAAAGACTTGGCAGTATATAAGAAATGAGATACTATCCTACTGGAGCGTAGTAGAGCAAAACAGCAGGCATGTGGTTTGACTTTTTAAAGTAGAAAATAAGACATAAATATTGGTAAAGTTTTTAAACCTTTCATTCCTTAAATATCAAATTATATTTTAGGCATTTAATGTTTGAAAATATTTGAATTCCTTTAACATCCAGAGAAGTAAAACTTGAGATTATTCTAAGTCAAGTTTTCCTTTTACTGATCAGACTTGCAAGAGCAGACTATCTGAAAACAAGCACTCCTCTGGGCACCTGGTGGTCCAGTTGAGCATCCGACTGTGACTCAGGTCATGATCTCAAGTTTTGTGGGTTCAAACCCCGCATCAGACTCTGTGCTGACAGCAGGGAGCCTGCTTCAGATTCTGTATCTCCCTCTCTCTCTGCCCCTTCCTGGTTCATGCTCACTCTCTCTCAAAATTAAATAAACCTTAAAAATTTTTTTAAGAGAACAAGCACTCTCCTACACTGCTGGTGAAAAATCAAATTTTTACAATATTTTTTGTCCAGCAACCCACTTCCAGGAATTTAACCTAAAAATATACCCAACAAGGGGCGGCTGGCTGGCTTAGTCAGTAGAGCATGCTGCTCTTGATATCAGAGTCGAGTTGGAGCCCCGTGTTAGACACAGAGATTGCATAGAAATCTACATGTATACAATAAGAGTTTCCCTTTGGAAGATCTATATCCCCAACAGTACAAAAATATACATGCACAATCACTCATTCCAGAATTGTTTTGGAAAACGTAATTTCTTATATGACTTTATTTGGGTAATGGATGAGAAAACTGGTATATTCACACAGGGAAGTACTACATTTCTTTAAAAAAAATGAGGAAGGTTCTATGAACCAATATAGAATGATGTCCAGGAGAAACCAAGTGTCAGGTGAAAAAGCAAAGTAAGAGTATTTTTAGTGTACTATCATTTTGTAAAAAATAAGAGGGGGCGCCTGGGTGGCTCAGTCGGTTAAGCGTCCGACTTCAGCCAGGTCACGATCTCACAGTCCGTGAGTTCGAGCCCCGCGTCGGGCTCTGTGCTCAGAGCCTGGAGCCTGTTTCCGATTCTGTGTCTCCCTCTCTCTCTGCTCCTCCCCCGTTCATGCTCTGTCTCTCTCTGTCCCAAAAATAAATAATAAACGTTGAAAAAAAAAATTAAAAAAAAAAATAAGAGGAAATAGGAAAATATATAGATAGATGCACATTTTTGTGGAAAGGAATTCATGAAGAAGAAAATGAGCCTAGGAAGATTGGTGACTTATAAGGAAAGAACAAAGTGGAAAGGAAGAAATGTGGGGAGGGGGTAAAGACACTTCTCTAAACATAACCTTGATGCAGTTCTGACTTTGGAACCATGTTATTGTCTCATGCACTCAAACATAATTTTTAAAAATCAACCAGATTAGGTAAAAATCCTAAAACCACAAAAACAAATGAACTGAACCATGTTTCACATGAGTCCTCATTGAAGGGAGGGGAAGAAAAAAAATTAACTTTTGAATATTTATAGACACAAATACTGAACTCCAGTGAGTAGGTATGCTTTTTCAGTTGTATAGGTTAGCAGTTCACAAACTGTTTTCTGTGTATCCTGGGATTAAGCAAGTTAGTAAATATAGATGTCTGAACTTACTCTCAAAAGGTATAGAATAAAAATTTTAAGCATATATGTGTGTGTTGTAAAGGCAAATACAAATTAAAAAGAAGATCAATTATTCCTATTGAAAATAAGTGACTTTCCTTCTCTCTTTTCATAGAGCATGAACTTTAGACAACTTGTAAGTGTATTCTCAATATCTTTGAAAGGTAAGTAAATAGAAGCTAAATTTTAGAAGCTAAATAAGCCTCTTGTCAGCTTTCAGCTCCAGGAATAATCTTTTTTAAAGACCTAGGAACCATCTCTGAAATATAATCATCTAGGAAAAGAGATCTCCCATTTTCTGTGGAAGGGTACGAGTCTAACTGGAGTGGGTCCCTTGCTCTGGGCTGCAAAGTTCTTGTACCTGCTTAGCAATATAAAAGGACAATATTTCTTTCTGTCTAAGCAATTTCTTAGCAGACTGCCTATGAAAAGCATCTGGAATTTTTTGGGATTAATACTTATTCAATAAAACTTTCTCTTCTACCTTTGTGGAAAGGTTTTCTGGGTTGAGAGATTTTCTTTGTAATTATATTTCCTCAACAGCAGAGAAATGGAGGAGAGAAGCAAAAGCAAATGTGGTAAAGTGTTAACATTTGAGGAATTTGGAGAAAGATGATAGGGAATTCTTTATACTGTTTTTTCACCTCTTCATTCAGCCTGAAACTATGTCAAAATAAGAAGATTAAAGGGGCACCTTGATGACTCAGTTGGTTAAGCTTCACCCTCAGGTCAGGTCATGATCTTGTGGTTCGTGAGTTCAAATCCCACTTTGGAGTCCCTGCTAACAGCATGAAGCCTGCTTGGGATTCTCTCTCTCTCTCTCTCTCTCTCTCTGCCCCTCTCAGCTTGCGCTTTCTCTCTCTCAAAAATAAACATTAAAAAAGTTAAAAAAAAGATTAAAAAAGAATAAAATGGAGTAAATAAGAGAGGGGTACAGTAAAGTCACCAACCTTAGGTTATTTTTATTTGGGAAATCTGGTGCCTCAGCCCTTCTTTTGGAGTTTTGTCTGCTTTTCACAGAAAAGAGATCTCAAGCCTGGTCTGTAACAAATTTATCCACCTTGTTAGTTTATTGCTTAAGAACAATTAATAGAAATTTTTTAGAATATAGAATTCTTGTTTCCTTTTATAGTGATAGGAACTATTTTACTCAATTTGTGACAAATCAAGATTCAATTTCCAAAAATGAGGAGTTATTTTATTTAGAAATAATGCATTATGCAATAGTTAGCAAATTCAGCAAATCTGTTATTTCTAAAGGTAAAAAATATTTGCTTTTTAAAACATTTTTTTTTATTCTTTATTTATTTTTGAGAGAGAGACAGCATGTGAGCAGGGGAAGAGCAGAGAGAGGGAGACACAGAATCAGAAGCAGGCTCCAGGCTCTGAGCCATCAGCACAGAGCCTGACGTGGGGCTCAAACCCACAAACTGTGAGATCATGAACTGAGCTGAAGTCGGTCGCTCAACCAACTGAGCCACCCAGGTACCCCTAGGCAAAAAATATTTGTAAATAGCCCTTAATATAATAAAATTATAATGCCCAGAAGATATCAACTTCTCAATTAAAATTATAGAAGTTCTTAATAATTTAATTAAACTTTTTATGTTAAAAACATCTATGGGGTGCTTGGGTGGCTCAGGGGTTGGGCATCGGGCTTCAGCTCAGGCCAAGATTTCACGGGTCGTGGGTTCGAGCCCTGCCTCAGGCTCTGGGCTGACGGCTCAGAGCCTGGAGCCTGCTTTGAATTCTGTGTCTCCCTCTCTCGCTGCCCTTCCCTACTCATGCTCTGTCTCTCTGTCACTCAAAAATAAATAAACATTGAAAAATAATTTTAATAAACATAGCCAAATATACGATCAAATTTTAAAATGTATCAAAACTTAAAGAAACACACAGACCATAACATGGCACCATTACGGTCAAGAGAAATGTAAGATGAGCATTAAATCATAACTGCATAAAATTAACTATAGTATATACTGTATTACTGTAATAATTTCACAGCCACCTCCTGGTGCTATTGGGTGAGCTCAAGTATTGCAAGGATCCACTCAAAATGCCCTGTGACACTAATTATCTCCGCATGAGCAGTTATCTCTTTACTAAATTGCATACTGCAGTAAAAAGGGATCTCATGATTCTTGTGTATTTTTCATTGTGTTCCGTGCAAAACTATAAACCTTGAATAACGCCATGGGAACGATACAAAGTGCCAATAGTGATTCTTGAAGCACTCCCAAGAAACAGAGAAAAGTCTTGACATTACAAGAAAAAAGTTGAAATGCTTGATATGTACCATAGATTGAGGTCTCCTTCTGAGGTTGGCCACCATTTCAGGATAAATGAATTCGCTGTAAGGACCATTGTTAAAAAAAATAAAAAAAGGAATTCATGAAGCCATTGCTGCAGGTATACCAGCAAGAGCAAAAACTTTGCACTTTTTACAAAATGCCTTTTTATCTTGTATTGAGAATACAGCTTTTATGTGGGTACAGGATTGCTACAAGAAAGGCATTCCTATAGACAGCAACAGGATTCAAGAAAAAGTGAAGTCATCATATGACAATTTAAAGCAAAAGGAAGGTGAAGGATCCAAAGCTGGAGAATTTAGTGCCAGCAAAGAGTGGTTTAATTTCAGATCAAGAGGTTTGGCTTTAAAAATGTCAAGATAAAGGGGAAGCGCGTCTGTCAACCAAGAGACAGCAGACAAGTTTCTAGACACCATTAAGAAAATCATTGAGGAGAAAGGATATCTGCCTCAACAGATTTTTATGGCAGATGAAAGTCACGTTGGACTCCTGGGGATCTGGGTAGCCAGAGACATTGTCCAACAGCAAAAGAACTTTAAAATGCAGTCCTTCAATTGAAGGTACTTCTTGACCTCAGGGACAAAGCATCCAGAGAACCAATCAAGAAAAGGTGTTCTTGTCTAGGACTTCTTGTTGTGCAACCCCCAAAACGGCAGTTGGTTTTTATCTTTTCCTTTTAAGGCTCAGGGATTAGCAGCTTTATAGATAAGGGCAGTCCTGATCATAACCTAACTGAATTTGTACCAAACAGTAGTCAGCTTATCCCTTCCTGCTTTAAATCCTAGTGCTTTCTTCTCTTCCTTACTAACGTATGTTCTTTGTGACTCCCCACACCCCCAGATTAGGAAGTTGTTGAAATGGTTTTCTTACCCCCAAGCACAACGTCTATAATTCAGTCCCTAGATCAGTGGGTCATAAGAACCTTTAAGGCTCATTACACATGGTACTCTATGGAAAGGATTGTAAATGTTATGGAAGAGAATCCTGATAGAACATCGTGCAAGTCAGGAAGGATTGAAGAAATGCCACTGAAGATGCTGTTATAGGAAAACCATCAAGTCTGAGCCTAATCCTGCTGGAGAAAATGGTGTCTTGATAATGGTGCGCATAACTTCACAGGATGTATGACAGAGCCAACCAACGAAATCCTAAAAGAGATTGTGGATATGGTAAAAACAAAACAAAACAAAAAACGTGGGGGTGAAGAGTTTCAAGATCTGGAACTTAGAGAAATTCAAGAGCTAATTAACAGAAGACGACTTGATGGAGGTGAGTTCTTCCGAACCCAGTGCCAGATGATGATGAAGATGTAGAAGAAGCAGTGCCACACAACACATCGACGTTGGACACTATGGCAGAAGCGTTCCAATGATTTAAGACTGTTTTCGACTTATTTTATGATGTGGACCCTTCTAGGATATGGGCGCTGAAACTAAAGCAAACAGTAGAAGAAGGTTTGGTGCCCTATATAAATATTTCTTGAGAAATGAACAAGCTACAAAGCCATAAATTTTGATATCTTTCCATGAAGTTACATTGAGTATGCCCACCTCTCCTCCCTCCCCTTCTACCACTCTGAGACCGTAAGACCAACCCCATCTTTCTCCTCAGCCTATTTAATGTGAAGATGCTGAGGATGAAGACCTTTAGGATGATCCACTTCCACTTAGTGAAAAGCAAATAAGTTTATGAACTATATGGCATAATAATTATCTTTTGTGTGTGTGTGTGTCTTTAATTAAAAATCGAATTAGTGTATGGCAAGAACTGTAGGAGACATTTTTGTGTTATCATCCTCATTGCCTAAGTATTCACTGTGTAGAACATCATGTGAAAGATTTGTATGGATGTGGTTAGCCAATCCTTACATAAGCGTAAATTGACTTATGTTTAATAACTGAAATTAATATTGTGTTTTCTTATTGCTTTAGGACTTTGTTTGAAGAATTATATTACCATATAGTATGCCCCCACCCCATACCACCTGAAGAAACTGTATCAGTCTATCATCACAGGTAAGTGGTTTTTCAAAAAAACAAATTACCATTTTTTCTTGTTCTATAAACATGACTATAATACTGTGTGCCACAAAATTTTCATCATCATTGTTAGTACAAGGTAGGTTACCATGAAGCAATCATATCAATTACACTAAGCTGTCATAAAGCATTAATATTGCTACTTTTTTTGTTAGCAGTGAATGAATCATTATATCCATAAATAAAGATTTCTTTTTCACAAGATCTTTCCATTTTTGATGTTTAGTGTTAGTAATACTCAATATCTACAGTGTTTTCTATCATCTAGGAAAATATTGATGCAGCTGACGATTCATCTTGTAAACAAATGACATAAACTTATAGTATCAATATAGTATTGTAAATGCATTTTCTTTATGATTTTAATAGCATTTTGTTTTCTCTAGAATGAAGTTTATGATATGTGTAACATACAAAATATATGTTAATCAATTATTTATGTCAGTAAGGCTTCCTTCCAGTTAACAGTAGGCTATTGTTAGTTAAGTTTTGGGGGAATCAAAAAGTTTATGGGGAATGTTGACTGTGTAGGAGCCAGTGCCCCTAATACTGTGTTGTTCAAGGGTCAGTTATACTCATAGATATCTATATCTACCAGGAACACTTTTTAATATCACCAAACATGTCAGTTTTTACAAATTCAGCATTCCAAGGTTACATTGGAATTATTATGTTATTATGGAGTGGATAATCTCTTAAATGATGTATATTTCTCACTAGCAATAATGGTGTTAAATATTACTTTTTGTCACACTGGTTAATCTCAGTTCAAACCAACTTTACTTACTAAAATTATAGGAATATCAAAATGTTAAGCATCAAGAAATAAAGGCGAAAGCCACAACTTTTATTACCTTCCTTTTCTTGTACTCCTACTATCCTTTTGTCAAATCCTCTTTCTGTACCTCTAACACTATCTTCATTACCTGTCTTGCCACAAAATAATTCTAAAAGTATACAAACAGTAATATTATAAAATAATGCTAACCAACATGTTATGAGAACTTGCTACATGCCCTACACAATGTTATGGATGTATATTTATTTTTCAGGATTGTTGTGAGAAACAAGCCTTCTCTCCAGTTTATAAATGAGCTAACTGAATGCTCAGGAAGTTTAACTTTTCCAACAAAAAGCTAGTAAATGAATAGGTCAGTTTAAATCTAGGACTATTTCAAAGTCTGGAAGAATTATCTGTAATGGTATTTCTCAAACTGGATTATCATCTTCACTAGAGAATACCAAAAATGATTCGTCTACTTCCTCAATATTCCCAAGATGCAAAACTATTCTATATACATAGAAGTTAAATCGTTAGCCTCTATTCAGTAGTGATTAGTATGTTCTTGATAATGTGATATGTACTACATGCACATTAACTCATTTAGCATCCAGAGCCACCCTCAGGGAAACGGCATCACTTCAAGCTTCTAGGCTGGGAAACTGTTACTCAGAATGGAGAGAGAAATTGGCCAATTTCATACAGACCCTAAGTGGTGGTAAAAGAACAAATAATAAGCACAGTATTTTGTGGATCCAGATACACTACTAAAACTTTATGAGAGGTACAAACTTCAGTTAATGGATAGGTTGTTTACTCTATGTCATTTATTTTCTTTTTTAAAAATATTTTTTAATGTTTTATTTATTTATTTATTTATTTATTTTTTAATTTTTTTTTTTTCAACGTTTATTTATTTTTGGGACAGAGAGAGACAGAGCATGAACGGGCGAGGGGCAGAGAGAGAGGGAGGCACAGAATCGGAAACAGGCTCCAGGCTCTGAGCCATCAGCCCAGAGCCCGACGCGGGGCTCGAACTCACGGACCGCGAGATCATGACCTGGCTGAAGTCGGACGCTTAACCGACTGTGCCACCCAGGCGCCCCAATGTTTTATTTATTTTTGAGAGAGTGAGAGACAGAGCACAAGCTGGGGTAGGGCAGAGAGAGAGGGTGACATAGAATCCGAAGGCTCTACCCTCTGAGCTCTCACCACAGAGACCGACAGGAGACTCGAACTCACAAACTTTGAGATCATGACCTGAGCCAAAGTCGGATGCTTAACCGATTGAGCCACCCAGGCACCCCCTGTGTTATTTGTTTTCAAACTTGACTGCACAAAAGTGGCCTGAGATCCACTCACGGAAATTCTAATATAATTGATATGGAGTAGTTTCTGGGCATCAAGGTTTTTTAAAGCTCCTCAGGTAACTCTGAGGTACAGTCAAGTTCTACCTAGTCTCAAAAATCATCATCTCCTCCTCCTCATTCATCATTATCCCCATCATCTTTCTAATTAGTTAACCAATTACCTTAGGCACTACAGAAATATACCAGGTTATATACCAAAGAGAAGCAAATAGGTTATCTGATGCTACATGTTGATTTCACACATTATCTCTACATCAGCCAAACCAGAAGAAAGCAGAAGTTATTTCCACAAAGAACTACTTCGTACCCACTTTATATTTACTGCTGTATGCTTCCCAGTAGGAGGTCTGTCTTCAGAGGAAAACTCAACTGTGGTACAAGTTACCTAGTAATTTGCTGAGTTGGTCATTATCACCACTTTGTTTGAACAGAGGGCTTATCTGTGCGTTGCAAAATGAGGGGTAAGAGACACACCAAATGATTACCTGAGCAGGCATGACACAGGGGATTGTGAAATTGTGTAGATTCATACAATCAGAGGCTGGATGGTCACCCATATCACAGGTAAACAAACAGAAATATGATGCAGTAAACCGGCCAGGTTTCAGAACAGTGCTTCCACCAGTAATCAAACACTAAGTAGAACCACCACTATTGAAAATTAAGGTTTTGCTTGTGTGGCCTTCAATGGCTTTGTTTTTCTTGCCTCCCTCACCCAAGGCTCAGATGGAATAAAGAGGGACCAACCACTTGTGCATGTTAGCATGTAGCAAAGGGCAAATGCGCCACCTTCTAAGAAAAGTGAGCCCCCTCACTCTTAAACTTTTTGATTTTGTGACATTTGATAGGGAAACAATCTTGAGAAAGAACAAATCTGGATGCATTAAACTTCCTGATTTTTAAACTATATTACAAAGCCAAAGTAATTGAATAGGGTGTTATTGGCATAAACACACTTATACAAATGGAACAAAATAGCCCAGAAATAAGCCCATACACATATGGTCAATCGGTTTTCAGCCAAAGAACAAAGAATATACAATGGAAACAAAAAAATCTCTTCAATAAACGGTGTTAAGAAAACTGGGCTGCCACAGCAAAAGCAAAATAAATAAGTGTGATACCATCACACTAAAACACTTCAGCAAAGGAGACCGTGAATGAAATGAAAAGGCAACCTATGGAATGGGAGAAAATATTTTCAAACCACATATCCAACAAGGGGTTAATGTTTAAAAATACAAGAAACTAATACAACTTATTAGGAATAAGCCAAAGCAACCCTATTAAAAAATAGCAAAGGGCCTGAATAGACATTTTCCCACAGAAGACACTCAAATGGCCAACAGATGCATGAAAAGATGTTCAACATGACTCATCATCGGGGAAACGGAAATCAAAATCACAGTTAAGTATCACCTCACCTGTTAGGATGGCCTTCATCAAAAAGACAAAAGATAACAAATGCTGGAGAAGATATGGAAAAAGGGGAAGCCTGTACACCTTTGGTTGGAATGTAAACTGGTACAGCCACTATGGAAAGTAGTATGGATGTTCCTCAAGAAATTAAATAATAGAGCCACCGTAGGACACAGCAGTGCCCCTTCTGTGTGTATGTCCAAGGAAATGAAGCCATTATAAGAGGTATCTGTACTTCCATGTTCATTGCAGCATCATTCACAATAACCAACATATAGAAACAACCTAAGTGTTCATCACTGGATCAATGAATTAAGAAAAATGAGACGCACACACACAGGAATATTATTCAGCCTTAAAAAAAATAAGGAAATCATGACACCTGGGTGGCTCAGTTGGTAGAGCGGCCAACTTCGGCTCAGGTCATGATATCATGGTTCCTGAGTTCGAGCCCTACATGGGGTTCTCTGCTGTCAGCATGGAGTCAGTGTTGGGCACGCTTTGGATCCCATCCCCCCCCACCTGATTGCACCTCCCCCACTTGTGCTCTGTCTCTGAAAAATACACACATAAAAAAAAAAAGGAAATCCTGTCATTTGTAAGCAACATGGATGAAACTGGAGGGCATTATGCTAAGTGACATAAGCCAGACAGAAAAAGACATATACTGAATGGTATCATTTATATGAGGAATATTAAAAAGAAAACCCAAACTTCTAAAAACACTAAAAAGGGGGGTGCCTGGGTGGCTCACTCGGTTGGGCATCTGACTTCGGCTCAGGTCATGATCTCATGGTTTGTGGGTTCAAGCCCCATGGCGGGCTCTGTGCTGACAGCTTGGAGCCTGGACCCTGCTTCAGATTCTGTGTCTCCCTTTCTCTGTGCGTGCTCTCTCTCCCTCTCTCTCTCTCAAAAATAAATGTTAAAAAAACAAACTAAAAACAGTAAAAAAGTAGTTGCCAGGGGATGGAGGAAATAGGGTAAAAGAGTGTAAACTTTCAGTTACAAGATGTATAAAGTCTGAGGATCTAATGTATAACTTGGTGAGTATAGTTACGAAAGGAATGAAAAAGGTAAATATGTGAGGTGATGGATGTGTTAACTAACACGATGGGGGGGAATCCCTTCACCACGTGTACATATATCAAATAATCAAGTTATAGTCTTTA
Source organism: Puma concolor (assembly GCF_028749965.1). Classification (NCBI taxonomy): domain Eukaryota; kingdom Metazoa; phylum Chordata; class Mammalia; order Carnivora; family Felidae; genus Puma; species Puma concolor. Next base: position 51,832,511 of record NC_141672.1, read on the forward strand.
TCTTACAACTTTGGCAATAAAACCTCAATAAAGGTGGGAAAAGACATTTCCATGAAGTCAGAAATTGTATTTTATTTGCTGCTTTAGACCTACTTCTTTAAATAGTGCCTGACACATAGTAGGGATTAAATACTTTTTCTTTTTAATTTTTTTTAATATTTATTTTTGCAAGAGAGCATGCACAGGGGAGGGGCAGAGAGAGAGAGGGAGACACAGAATCTGAAGCAGCCTCCAGGCTCCAAGCTGTGAGAACAGAGCCTGATCCGGGGCTTGAACCCACAAACCATGAGATCATGACCTGAGCTGAAGTCCGACACCTAACTGAGCCACCCAGTGGCCCCAAATACTTTTTCCATTTCCCCAATTGTATTTTGTCATCATCTCTAAGTTCCCTCTACTTAATTTACTCTGTTTACATTTCTTCCTTTGACCAACTATCCTTCTCTTTGAGATTCCTATTTTGTTTAAAATCCTTCCTGAGTTTTCGTCTGCTTCATGTATTCATACACTTACATTGTCTTTAATCTTAATTTAGATACTGTAGTTACTTTAATAGAAATTTCCATTTTACTTTTTCTAGTTAAAAATTATTAGTAAAGTATCAGCTTCTGCTTATTGTAGAGGATACAAAAACATTTTAAGAGAAAGTAGCTTCCTTCCATTAGCTAAAAATATAGTTGGGTAAAATACAGAAGAAATAGGAAATTATTTGCTTAAAAGGGGTAGTTCTGTTACTACTATATGCAACATAGACTGGGAAGAGACAGCTCTGTGTAGGCTAATTTCATTTCTCTTTGCCTTTATGGTAAGGAGCATCCTTTCCTCCTTATTCAGTCTTCTCTTCCATTTATAGGAGAATTTTGCTTCTAGGTTTTGTTTTAAATTATAGACAAATAAAACCTATACACAAGACAAGAGAATATTGTATTGAACATCAGGGACCCAACACCTAGTTTTAATGACTACTACCCAAAACCAAGCTTGTTTCATTCATACCTATACCTACTCCCCTTGCTGGATCATTGTGAAGCCAATCCCAAATATCATATCATTTTATTCATAAATAGGCCATTTTAAAAACACACTAATGTCATTATCGCACTTCTATAAAGGAAACAATTTCTTAATATCATCAAAATCTACTCAAACTGTTCCAATTGTCTTAATTTTTATAGTCTTTTTTATTTGAATCAGAATACAGAACTTCTTTATATTTGCAATTGAATGAGATCTCAAGAGTATTGACATATGTTTAATTTCTAAAGCTAGAAATTTATTCCTTTTGATTGTCAGGCTTTTGTCTCAACTTGTACCGGAGAACATATTTGGTACCAGCTAAAACTGGAGGCAGAAAATTAAGATACCAGAGTATGGTTTCTGCAAGGAATCATTCGTGCCTCACTGATTTGTAGACAAAGGCTTAAACCAATCAGCCTAGACCTTCTTAGTAATCACTCACTCACACACCACACACTGTAGTGGCCACTCGGAGTGCAGTACCTCCAAGAGTGCATAAGTAATAGTTAGTGATTCTCATACCATAGGGATTCTTGGGCTGTCTTTTTACCAGTATGGCTGTTATTCTGTAAGAAGCTATTCTATTCTAATGACAATATTTATTCAATATCTGCTATTATAGCTTTATAGGATTCCCCCTCCTTTTTTTTTGCAAGGAAAAGCAGTATATAGCACACTGTAGCCGCAATGATTGGAAATAACTCTTGAAATGTCAAGGACGTTTTCTTTACACAGTAATTAGCAGATCAAATGCCAACAGGTACATTTAATAACCCTGATATTTCGCATTTGGACCATAGCCAACAACATCAGTAAATGTACTCACTTAGGATCCCATAGCAGTATAATCTTGAATTGAAATGTTACTTATTCAGGTATATTTTAATTACCTAACAGTAACCTCCACTACATCAGGTATATGTACCAGCACTGGAAAAATTACACTGCCCATAGTTTGCTAAATAACAGGCAAGTATTTGGAAGTAAATTTCATGTCATGTTAACTTTTGCCTTAAAATATTGTTTGATATAATTCTATTACACTACCGTCAGTATTCAAGTTTTTTGAATTCATATACAATGTTTAGAAAATATGAATATTGATTAAATCATTAATTCAATGAATGTTTATAGAATGCCTATTATGTGCCAGATACCATTCTAAGGAGTAGGTATAAACCAGACACGAAAACAAAAACATCTCTGCCTTTATGGAGCCCCCTTTAGATAACCCTCCCAAAAGAAAATAGGAAGGGAGAGTTTCATTGACATTTCTAAAAAAAAAAAAAATTAAGAGTGTATTTATTAAATATCTAACATGTCCCAGGGACTGTGCTAAGCAGCAGGGACAATGAAACGATCTGGAAAGATTTTTCCCTCCAGAATTATCTGAGAAGCTAAGATAGTTAGAAAGCAGCAGCAGACTAGGCAAAGTAAAGGTTAACAGTAGAAACCTCAGGTGAAAACCAAAGGCGGTGTTGGTAAGTGAAAATATTTACTAGAAGATGATGAAAGGAAAGGAAATAGAACATAAAAGGATATGGATACAGAACTTCCCCACCTTATTTTGGTGGTAAATTCTTTGACAAACAGATAAGATTGATTTAGCTTTTAGTTTGCTGTAGCTTGAACTGTATGACAAGCTATTAAGAGTAACAAGTTCAGATTGCTGAGGGTGGGAACTGAAATGCCCTTTAAGAAGTAGGAAAGTCAAAGCAACAGTGTTGAAAAACAGTTTGCTAAATCAAGTTGTTGCAGAACTTGAACTAAATCAAAATTTATAAGGCTCTCACAAATGGATTTGGTTTCTGTAATTCAGTTTATGAATATTAATAAGTTTATCTCTTTCAGGATTTCTTTTTCGGTACAATTCTTACAAGTCGGTATTGGAATCAGAGAAAAAAATACTTCTTTTTAGTAACTTTTGGATTTTATCATCTTTTCCTTCCCCTTCATGAGAGGCCACATTCTTCCCATATCAGAACCTTTACATATGCTGTTCCCTAGGCCTAGAATGGTCCTCTCCCCACACTAACTGTAAATTCCTTCTTCTCCTAATTCCTTAGGAAATCTTTCCAGGCCTGGGACTAGTCAGCACTCCCACCTCCATGGAAATAATTTAGTTCATCAAAAGTAATTGCAAATTTCTTTTTAAGTTTATTTATTTTGAGAGAAAGCACACAGCTGAGGGTTGGGGGGGTGGGAGGGAAGGACAGAAAGAGAGGGAGAGAATCCCAAGCAGGCTCTGCACTCTAAGTGCAGAGTACAACATGGTGCTTGAACTCATGAACTGTGAGATCACGACCTGAACCGAAACCAAGAGACAGATGCTCAATTGAGCCTCACAGGTACCCTCAGACATTGCAAATATTAATGTCTACATCCTCCACTGGACTCTAATCTCATAAAGGTAATAACCCAATCTGTTCTCCAATGTCTTTTCAGTATTTTCACAGCAAATAATACAGATTAAAAGATACTCAGTAAACATATGCTGGATAAATGAATTCAGCATGTTTCTTCGAGCTAGCTGTCTCTTCTCAAGAATACTGAACCCCCAGTCTAGTGAATATATAACTCTGAAGGGGAGGAAAAAATACCAAACATCTTCAACAGAATTACTGTTGACACAGGATTATTGAGAAACAAAAGGTCTGTCTGGTCACTGTTTTCTAATCAATACCTTTCGAAAACCAGAACCAAATTCTTTGGACGCTTTATATATGGAAAGGTAAGTCCCCAACAACCTTAAACGAACCAATTAGAGAACCAATAGTGTCCTAAAACATCATCAGCTGAAGACTGATTTAGAGTAGACCATCTTACACAATATGAAGTCATTAAAAAATAAAACAATAATGAAATGGTCTAAAAAGTCAAGATAAAGATGTTATTCCTTACTGGATCATAATAGGCCCCCTATTCCCAGGGACCAAGGTAACTGAATTTCAAAAATGTTAGCACTGGTGAGTGGGGTTAAGTATTTGTCAAAATTTCTGCACACTCAGCAAGTTATATTCTCTGCTTAGAGCTGGGCTAATTTGGAAAGAATAATGAGGTGCGGATGCTGTTGTTCTAGGCATGAAGCAAATGGGCTCTGACAAAGAGCCTTCCTCACAGAAACAAAGATAAATGCACAATGTGCAAGCAACATCTTCCCAATGGCTCTGCATGCAATGGCTTCCCAATGGCTCTGGGTATATATGCTATTTTTAATCTTTCTTCATAGATCTGGTCAGTTGGAATATCAGGAGATTAGGAGTCATACAGTACACATTTTTGGAAGTTTGAAGGACAAGCACAGGTGTAAATAAAAATCAGAGAGGTAAAAGAAGCAGGAAAAAAAGTGGCCTTCTGAGGGACAAATAATTTAACCCAGGTCCGGGTGGAGCATATCATCAGACAAAGCATCATTGGCACACATATTCCCACTTAAATATTGATTTTCCTTTTTTTTAATGTGTATTTATTCTTTGAGAGAAAAAGAGAGCACGAGCAGGGGAGGGCCACAGAGAGGGAGACACAGAATCTGAAGCAGGCTCCAGGCTCTGAGCTGTCAGCACATAGCCCTATGTGGGGCTCAAACCCACAAACCATGAGATCATGACCTGAGCAGAAGTTGGATGCTTAACCAACTGAGCCACCCAGGTGTCCCTGTTGATTTTCCTTTTTAGAGAAATATATTCTGTCATATAATACTTGCAGAATTTTTGCCACTTCAGTATGATTGTTATTTTTCTGTTGGTATGAGTACATTAAAAAAAATACGCAATTGGGAGCTGAGAGCTTCAAGTAAAGATCAGAATTGTACACAGCAAAACAATAAGAACCAAAAAACACACAAAGAGTCAAGGTTTTGAAAAGCTCAGAAAGACTGGAAAAGTAATCTCATCTGATCTACTCCCAATGTAGGAAAAACGGAAAATTAGATCTTGCAAGTATGTCAGTAAAATGTAGCCCTACTTAAAAGGTGTCCCTCTAGACAATCCAATGACATGAGGACAAATGCTGAGATGCAGTTTTCAAGCCATTAATCCAAGTTCTAAAAAAGAACTTCAATATAAAAGCGTAGATGAATAAATGAAATATAAACTACTGCTTTTCCCTCTAGAATTTTGCAATGAGAAAGACACTTTTCAAAGACGTTATCACCAGGGTGCATGAGCAGTATGTTGTAGCAGGGCACACAGATGAATGCACAGGGCCTGTCTTTCACTGACAAATAATCATAGCAGTAAGATTATTCTAATTACAAGCAGCCCAAGTAGGTTTCCAGTGTCCGAGAAATAATGGAATCACTGCCTCTTCCAGGGGCTAACTCATCAGTCCCCTCTGTGAGAATTCAGAAACAAAACAAAACAAAACTTTCCTTCCTTGGGGCAGGTTTAGCCCAGCATTTTTGTGTTCCTCTTACACTCTGGCTCCTGATCATGATGAAGTATTTCCATTGCTGACTTCAGGGGGGGATGTACACAAAGGTTTTGTTTAACTGACAAATGTGTTGTATCTAATTCGTAAATGACTTATAAGAGACAAGCACTTACCTAGAAATGATTTTTATCTAAGGCCTACTGCTAATGCTATTTGAGAAAATGGCAAATTCATTTCTAAGCCAAATGGAGAAGCAAAAACCTGTTTATTTTTATTATTGTTTTTGAATTGACATTGAAAAGTGAAATATAATGTCCAGTTAATTAATAGGGCCAGAATATACTAATGTGGTCAAACAATAATTATTTTTAGTTGTTGTTCTACTACACATTTGATGAGAAACTTAAAAATTAACTATGCCTGTGAGAATTTAGAAAAGCAAAAAAAATGACAAGGACACATCGCTTTAAACATGTTTCTAGCTATCTTCAGTAAGGTACCTTCTCCACACACGAAGGCATTATTTATATATTTACTTAGTGATGAAGTGAAAGTAGAGAGAGAAAATATAAATTCTATTTGCCAGTTCATTTAAAACCCAGTCAAGGGGTGCCTGGGTGGCTTAGTTGGTTGAGCGGCTGACTTCGGCTCAGGTCATGATCTCACAGTCTGTGAGTTCGAGCCCCGCATCCAGCTCTGTGCTGACAGTTCAGAACCTGGAGCCTGCTTCTGTTTCTGTGTCTCCCTCTCTCTGCCCCTCCCCCATTCTCACTCTGTCTGTCTCTCTCTGCCTTTCAAAAATGAATAAATGTTAAAAAAAAAAATTAAAACCCAGTCAAGACAGAGAATCCTAAAGTAATAAGTACATAAAGGTATATAAACTTTTATTTTAACCTAAAAATCCAATGTATATTTATTGTATGTAATAATTACATAATATATAGTATATGTAACATAAAATAGGATAAAACAATTTAAAAATTTTTAAACTTATTTTTGAGATAGAGAGCAAGCTAGGGAAAGAGAGAGAGAAGTCCCAATCAGGCTCTCACTGTCAGTGCAGAGCCTGATGTGGTGCTCAAACCCACAAACTGTGAGATCGTGACCTGAGCTGAAACTGAGAGCTGGATGCTTAACCAACTGAGACACACAGGCACCCCAGAATAAAACAACTAAGACAAATTGTACTTTGTTTTTAAATTAAAAAGAATGTTTTTAAATATTTATTCATTTTTTGGAGACAGAGACAGAGCACAGTAGGAGTGGGGCAGAGAGAGAGGGAGACATAGAATCCAAAGCAGGCTCCAGCAGGATCTGAACTGTCAGCACAGAGCCCGATGCTGGATTCAAACCCACTAACCATGAGATCATGACCTGAGCTGGTCAGACGTTCAACTGACTGAGCCACCCAGGCACCCCTTTTTAAATGTTTTTTAATGTTTATTTATTTTTGAGGGAGGAGGGGCAGGGAGACAGGGAAACACAGAATCTGAAGCAGGCTCCAGGCTCTGAGCTGTCAGCACAGAGCCTGATGTGGGGCTTGAACCCACGAGCTGGGGGATCATGACCTGAGCTGAAGTCGGTTGCTCAACCAGCTGAGCCACCCAGGCGCCCACAACAAACTGTACTTTCTGAGTACTATAGGAAATATATTTGCTCTACTATGGGCAGTACCTTTTCAGAGTTTAGTATTTACAATCAGTTTTAATAAATCTTAGTCACCCATTAGTATAATTATCTACTGTGGACTGAATGTTTTCATCTCCCCAAATTCCTATGTTTAAATCCTAACCCCCTATATAATTGTAATAGGAAGTGGGGGCTATGGGAGGGAATTAGGTCATGATGTAGAACCTCCATGAATGGGATTAGTGTCCTTATAAGAGGGTGATGTGACTAACGCTAGCACATACTCACTCTCACTTTTTGATGAGGAGGTACAATGATACCAGGGCTGTCTACAAACCAGGCAGAATGTACTCACCTGATACCAGATCTGCCAGAGCCTTGATCTTGGACTTCCCAGTCCACAGAACTGTGAGAAATAAATTTTTGTTGTTCAAGTCACCCAATCTGTGGTTACTTATTGCAGCAGCCTCAACTAACACAATTACTTATATCAAATTTTTCTTTTTTTCCAAAACACCCAACTAGCCTCTATAAACATAACTTTTTACAAACATTTCAAGTAATGGTACATAATGAAATTTCATCACTAAATTCAAAATACAATCAGCATCATCTATTTAAGAAACACACAGATGAGTCATTTTAATTGTATCATTCAGGTAGTGGAATAAAAGTGGCTACAGGGATGCAAAACAAATCGACAGTAGTCAAAATGACCATGATGAGAAGTGGGATATTCCAGCTACTTAGCTCCAAAGGCAGTTTCCTCTATATAATACACAAAGTTTATTTAGGGAGACTATTTACTTCCAACACACTTCCCCCTTCCTCGTTTGTATTATTCCAAGATCAAAGTTTCTTTGTTGCAGAAGAATGTACACCAGCATTCATAGAAAACCTAAAAATGTGGATATCTTATCAACTATGCTAAGTAAGGCAGGTACAATTCATGCAAAGAGGAGCGTTCTTGTTGTCTTTTTATTGTTCTTGTTGCTCTGTTTTGTTTTCCTCTCTTGATAGTTATCAGATATGTTACTGGAAATATTACCAGCTTGTGTATTCAGTTGGAAAACCACCTTGGTTCTAACGATATTTATCTGTTTTATATCACTAAAAAATGTTTATCTTTCTTACTTGTAGAACAACTTTTGAAAAGAGATCCCATGATTTGGGAGGGAATTTTTTTTTCTTTATAACTTTTTTTTTTTAAAGTAAGTTGACAGCAAAGAAAAGGAGATGGTTAAACACCGTATAAATGTAAAGCATCAGACATACACATTGAAATCAACAGTAAAATACTGAGTTTGTTGGCATTTGGAATTTCTCTCTGCGATGAAGGACTTTTATCCAAATGCCGATATTGTAAATTTACCTCAATCTCATAATTATATGCTTAGAATACCACATTATGTATTTTGGTGAAGGAGTACTTTGAATCTAATTGCGCTCTAAAATTTTATAATTTATTCTATATGTAGGCCTGTCAATTGCATCTATGTATAGATAATCATAGCCATAAATTGACTCTTCTGTGCTTTTCACATTTGACAGAGATTTTAATGATAGGCAAAAACCAAGTATATAATTACTTGCTCTGTTCATGCCCCGTTAAATGAAAAGGGTTCTAAATTTTCCATTGGGTAATAGTAGTGAGAAGGTAGATTCTTCCCACCCAAACTTCCTACATTAAAAAAAAAGGGGGTGGGGGGAGAAAAGAATAACTAAGGCACTCAGTATTTAACTCTCTATATTAACAAATCTAGTCTCCTAAAAATATTTTCTTCTGGGGTGTTCTAGATGAATAATTTTTTCTTCTAAAAAATAAAAAAATGCGTTCTATTATTTTTTTAATTCTAAATATAGTATTTTTCCTCTTGATTCAATGAAGTTTTCTTTCTTTTTGGGGTGTGTGTGTAATATTTTAGGAAAATCTAATGGCTTTCTCAAACTTCTAAGAGGCCCTTTTTCCAGTGAGGTCTAGGAAAAAAAATGAAAAGCAGAAATAATTATTTTCAAAGTCTAATATATGGTTACTATAACAGACACAATAACTATTAAAGAAATAGGCTTATTGCAATGACTTCTTTTCACACTTAGAAAAATATATTTTAGGGGCACCTGGGTGGCTCAACTGGTTAAGGATCTGACTTTGGTTCAGGTCATGATCTCATAGCACATGAGCTCCAGCCCCTCGTTGGACTCTGTGCTGACAGCTCAGAGCCTGGAGCCTGCTTTGGATTCTGTGTCTCCCTCTCTCTCTGCCCCTTCCCCACTTGCGAGCTCTCTCTCTCTCTCAAAAATGAATAAACATCAAAAAAATTTTAAGAAAAGAAAAATACATTTTAAAAATCATGTTTACCTCATTCTATAAACTCATTTTATAAATGAGAAATCTCAAAATCCCATTTAGCTCTGATGGAAATGGAGTGAGCAGGGGAACAATCTTTGCCTGTTTTCATTCACATCTGGCAAATGTTTTGCTTTGTAGATCATTAAAATCCACTTTATGAGTTAGAATAAAATACACTAGTTTAAGAACACTTTTAAATACGTGCTAATGAAAATTATTTTATCTTTTATAGTTTCAAAAGTTTATGACTTCAAAATTAATTTTAAAAGGTATATATGTATATCCAGCCAATTTAGATTATAATGTACATTTGTGTTGATTTGAATTAAGAAACAGATACTGAGGATATATATATATATATATATATATATATATATATATATATATATATGGAAAATGTGTAATTAATATCTATTACTTATTGGGTATTCATCTAGAAATTTCTTTTCCCTATGATGCATAAGTATAGTTTTAAAGTGTATTCAGTATTATAAAAGTATCTCAGAAATAGTATAAGCACATTCAAAGAAAATTAACCAATAATATTTTGTATTTATGTTCCAACTTAGCTTCCAATGACAGCCACTTCTAATTATTTATCATCAATAAGTACTTGAGACCAGATAAAGCCAACTTTCCTAAATATAGTAATTTTTTTTCACACCTCCAAATTTGGTAAAATGAAATTCCAAACACAAAAAAATGAGGTAGGGGTGTGTGTGTGTGTGTGTGTGTGTGTATCTCACAGTTAATCCTAACAAATGCTAGCTAATTGTTTTGAAATTTGTTTCAATAGGATGTAGAAAAGCACATCATAACACCTGTGACACATTGTGATCATTCATTTTAAGTTAACTTGACTGAGTCATGGTGCCCAGATATGTGCTCATATGTGCTCTGGATATTTCTTTGAGGGTGTTAAATAAGTGGACTTTGGATGAGGCCCATCCACATTATGAAGGATGATCTGCTTTATTCAATCAGTTGAGGTCCTGACTAGAACATAAAACTGAACTTCTCTGAACAAGAGGGAACTCTGATAGCAGATGGTCTTCAGACAAACTGCAACATAGGCTTTCCCTGTCTTTTCAGCCTGAAGGCCTTTGGACTTGAACTATAACATTTGCTCTTCCCTGAGTCTCCAACCTCCTGGAGATTTGGACTTGCCAGCCTCCCTGATCACTGAGCCAATTTTTAAATTTTTTTTTTTCAACGTTTATTTATTTTTGGGACAGAGAGAGACAGAGCATGAACGGGGGAGGGGCAGAGAGAGAGGGAGACACAGAATCGGAAACAGGCTCCAGGCTCTGAGCCATCAGCCCAGAGCCTGACGCGGGGCTCGAACTCACGGACCGCGAGATCGTGACCTGGCTGAAGTCGGACGCTTAACCGACTGTGCCACCCAGGCGCCCCACTGAGCCAATTTTTAAAAGGCAATGTCTCTCTCCCTCTTCCCCAGTTTCTCTTTCTCCCTCATCAGGGTTAGGGTTAGGGTTGGCCCTTGCAAAGATTTCTTGGATTTGACATGAAAAGCAAAGGAAACAAATGCAAAAATGAACAAGTGGGGCTGCATCCAACTAAAAAGCTTCCGTTTAGCAGAAGAAACCCTCTACAATATGAAAAAGTAACCTACCAAAAAGGGCAAAATATTTGCAAACTACATATGTGATAAGGGGTTAATACACAAAATATATAAAGGACTTCTACACCTCAATAGAACAAAAACAATTAAAAAATGGGCAGAGGATGTGAATAAGCATTTTTCCAAAGATGACATACAAACAACGAACAGCTCCATGAAATGTGTCCAATGTCACTAATCATCAGGGAAATAAAAACCAAAACAATGAGAGCTGACCTCATACCCATTAGATTGCATATTATCAAAAAGACAAGAAACAACAAGTGTTGGTAAGGATAGACAGAAAAGTGAGCTCTTGTGCGCTGTTTGAGAGAATATAAATTGGTATAGTCACTTCAGAAAACAGTATGGAGATTCCTCAAAAAAAGTTATATATATATATAAAACTACCATATGAACTAGCAATTCTACTGGGTGTTTATCTGAAAATAAATCACTATCTCGGAAAGACCTCCGCACCTCCATGTTTATTGAGCATTATTTACAATAGCCAAGAAATGGAAACAGGCTGTGTTCATCAAAAGATAAGTGAATAAAGAAAATTTAGTGTGGTATATGGATACAATGGAAGATTATCCTGCAAGGTGCCATAACATGGATAGACTTGAGCACATTATATGCTAAATAAAATAAGCCAGACAGAGTAAGACAGATACTGTATGTTCTCACATACACGTGGAATCGAAAACAAAACAGAGCTCATAGATATAGAAAACAGATTGGTGGTTACCAGAGGTGGGGTTGGGTGAAATAGGTGAAGGTAGTCCAAAGGTATAAACTTCCCGTTACACTATAAATTATTCCTGAGGATGTAATGTAAGCATAATAACTGTAGTTAACAATATTGTGTCGTATATTTCAAAGTTACTAGAAGAGTAGATCTTAAAAGTTCTCATTACAAGAGGAAAAAAACAGCTCATAACTATGTCTGGTGATGAATATTATACACTTAAAACTAATACAATGTTATATGTCAATTTTATCTGATTTTAAAAAATCATCATGATAAAATGCTGCATACAGAAGGCATTGCTGCAAAAAGCACAGAGGCTTCAGGCTTTGGAACCAGATAGAATTGAGTTTGAAGTCAGTTTCTGCTGTGGAATTTTGAGAAATTCACTGAGCCTTAGTTCTTCATCTGTAACATGGTGGTTCTAACATTTGCTGTAATGGACATTCCTGTCTGCCCATATTCTTTCTAGCTGTGGGACTTTACATGATATGGGTCACCTTTCTAGAAAGACAGAAATCTCACTTACCCACCTTTTCTTGCAAGTGACTGTGGGCATGTGACCTGGGCTTTTCCAACAAGATACATTTGTGTGCAACTTTGATTTTGAAAAGAATGACTTGAGGAAAGAAGTTCCCTGAAGAATCACTGTGGTGAGGATGGCAAGAAATGTTTGTTTCCAAGGGCAGCACTCGCAGAGTGAATGCCACACCTGTATCATCTAGACTGACCTGGGGGTATAATTTGAATTACGTGTCAAAATTAAATCCTTGGTCTCCTCAGAGATTCTGTGGGATAATATGATTTAATGAATCCTGCTTAAATTAGCTAGGATGGGTTCTCTCACGATGGAGACCTTAACTTGACAGCTATACCATGAATTGTTAAATGTACAAAGCGCTTGAGAGAATACCCATTACATATAGTAGGGTTACAACATTGTGGTATACTCAACCACTTAAGCTTTCTACAATTGAAGATATTCTCCAAAATTTTTTATTCAAGTTTTTGGAAATTTTTCTGTGGGGTATATGGAAAAATTAGCACAGTGTCAGTATTTTAGAATGCAATTATAGTCTGTATCAGTGGATGAAACATACAGGGAAATTTCTTGTAAAATTGGACAACCAATATGTCTAAAGATTATAAAAGCTTTTAGAAATTATTCACAGACTGCATATTTTATTCATATTTGTTCTTGTCAAAGACTGCATTTTATACTTTGCCTACGGAATTTTACAAGACATCTCCTCCCTACAAAATGAATGTACCACATCACAAAGAGATCTGGATCCAATATTGAGACATTTTGTTTACCACATACGTTTAAGCAGAAGGAAAAACAGAACTAACAAGGAAAAGTTTTCAAACTCAAATCAAGAAGGGAGGGGTTAGTGGAAGGCAGAGAATTATTTTAAGCAACCCTGGCTGTCTTAGATATAAAGGAAGATGATTGAAGAAAGTGGCAAATCAGATGGATGGATAAAATGACATATGAAAAAATATTCCACAACCCCTTTCCCCACAAGATTAATTCAGTTCAGCTAAGGAAATTGAATGAACAAATTTGTTCATTGAAGAAGTATTTATTGAACTCCTGTTACTTGCCACCCACTATTTAAACATTAATGTGCAGCTGTGAACAAAGTACCTTTCCATGTGACCCACAGGGAAAAATAAGCTGTTCTTCCTGTATCCTCAGGAGAGTTGATATGTGCTCAGATGGAGGGAAGTGAAACAAAATATCAAGGATATGGGTGGGGCGGGGAAGGCGGAGGGTGGAGACAGTATTTCCTTGTATGTCTCCCGGTTTTGCTTTGGTTTTCTGCCATACCACCAGGACTGCGGTTTTGCTTTGGTTTTCTGCCGTACCACCAGGACTGCTCCTGAGTCGACGGTGCTTTGAAAGAAAGGTAGAAATACCAAATGGCAACTAACTCTCCTCATCTTGTAACTAAAGCAATCAAAATACTATACCAATCACATTTTATACTAACAGAATATCCTTCATATGCCGTCTAATGTAGGAAAAAAAACATAATTAGAGCAAAAGAGGGATTTCCACAAAACTAGTGTTGCCTTGAAACCGAGTCTCACACTTCTGCACCTTTTAAACAATCAGTGGCATTTGAAAGGGCGAAAGAATGGTGTTTGTACAATCCACCCAATATTTTCAATACCTATGGGACAAGTCTACTTATCTTGGTGGTGAAGAGATATTTTGTGCTTTAGAACAGAGCCTGTTTCTCAACACGAACACAGTAATAACTTTTAGTTTCAGCAGTCTCTCTTACTTGTATCGTTTTAATTGAAAATCTTTCAGGATATTTGCTAAGAAACTACATTTCTATATTATATATGCACACACTTGAATCAGCATCAACATTACTAGATTCTTGAAAAGTCACTTGATTGAAAACCCCTCTATAGACAATTTGCAGGCCAAAAGAAGACAGAAAATGAGAATACACAAAATTTAAATATCACTAAGTATATATTTAAAAGAGAAAAAAAACACAAAAATTAAATATCACATATAACATATGCTTACAAAAATAGCAAATACACATACATGAAAAATCCTGCACTGGGAGGTTAACTCTAATAGGCACAAACTAAGAGGCAGCCTCCCTAACCCACAATAAGTCTCAGAGTGACTATTCACTCTCTTCCATTGCTTTGAAGAACTGATTCTCTTTTTTAACAATCCTCCACAAAGGTGTAAAGAATTATACGATATGATGCTTCCTCCTAGGACAGAGTGATTGGTGTAAAAACAGATCATGACCCATTAGGCCAATACTATACATCACATCCTTGGCCTCCATGACTGGTCCAGGATGCTGTTTACCAATCTTTTCTAATGTGAAGCAATCACTGTTAAAGATATTGCTTTCCAGGCCTTTCTCCTGGAGATTCAGCTCTAGTGAGTCTGGGTAGGGCTTGGCAACAGGTATTTTAACAAGCTTTCTGATGAGGAAATTTAAACATGTCTTGCTCTAAAATGGTGCTTCTAAAACTTTGCCCTGGGGAAATTTGAAACTCCAAATGTCCAGGCCCTCCTTCTATAGACTAGATCACAAACTCTGGCAGTAGGAAACAGGCATCAGTGTGTTGTTTGTTTGTTTGTTTTAATTCTGAATATAAGCAGCATCAGCCTCATTTGAGGGCTCATGAGAAATGTAGAATCTCAGACTCTACTTCATATTTACCTAATCTTCATAATCAGAATTTTCATTTCATCAAAATTCCCAGGTTACTTTTATGCACATAAAGGTTTAGAAGCATGGCTGGGGTGGAATTCTGGTGAAAATAGGGTAAAGGGTTTTCTGAATTGAGCTGGGAAAGAACTTCCTCATTGGTGGGGAAGGGCCAGCAGCAGTCATTTCTACCCTTCTTATAATTTGGTCATGTGAATTGTTGAGTTAAATATGAGTTTAGTTTTACAAACTAAAACGTTCTAACTCAGTAAGCTTCTAAAACCACCTTTATTCAATTAAAAAACGTTCAAGTTTCATAGTAAATTGCTAAGGCTCATTCTATTACCAAATGTGTTTTTTGTTTTTAAAATTCCTTATTTGTTTGAAATTTCATTCACTTCCTTGTGCTTGCATTCTTTAAATTCCTCTCTTTGCAAAACGCTAATGCAAATGTGTGGCCATTTTGTATATTATCAAGGTGCTAAAAATATGTTTTCCTGAACCTGCCATAATACATATTCATTGGGAAATTACTTCTCTTTTCACCACCTTCATATACCAGCTCAAGGCAGGTGAGAATGATTATTAGAGTGGGGTGCCTGGGTGGCTCAGTCAGTTGAGCGTCTGACTTTTAATTTCAGCTCAGGTCATGATCCCAGGGTCATGAGTTCGAGCTCTGCATTGGGCTCTGTGCTGACAGTGTGGAGCCTGCTTTGGATTCTCTCTTTTCCTCTCTCTGCCACTCCCCTGCTTGTTCTCTCTCTCTCAAAATAAAGAAACTTTAAAAAATTATTAGAGCATTCCTTTTTCTGTGGCATAAATGGTTTTGTGAATATATGAACAGATTGAATATTTTTAAAATTGGGGGGAAATTGGAAGCCTTAAATGAATCTTTGGAATGGTGATTTCACTTTGGTAAACAATATTCAAATAATTTAATTCAAATAGAAAAGTTTATTGGAAGAGAGGGGTGGTGCAACCTTTTGGGGGGTGTCTTCTGTGAGCCAAATATATATTAAGACCTAGAAGAAGTTATGACAAAGTCAGCAAGCCCTCTGGCCTTTGGGACAACCACCACAATTTTGCCCACAGCCTGGACTAAAGAAAATAAAACATCTACTAGAGTGAATGAGGGAAAGAAAACCTCTTGAGATCTGATTGAGAAATGGAATAATGAAGCAGTGTAGCTTCCACATGCATTCGTTGTTCTAAATATCCTGATAGGCTCCCAGTTCTTGAAGCAGCAGTATAAACACAGACTACTGGCCTGTCTCAGTAATCTTCAGAAAGCCTCAGACAACATTTTTTTTCTCCAGTCGATCTCCTACCAAACTCCTCACACCTATCAATGAGGACCCATTAGAGTCACCATAACAACTTGTAGAAAAATTTAATTTTGTACCCCAGAAAGAACTTACTGTCCTGATCATCCAAATACATTTTATACTTTGTGTCTAAAGGACCTGATTTCTGTGAAACAGGATAGGTCACATCAGGTCTTTATATAAGGTCCTTTGAGATTGTTTTCTACAGAGACACAGAGAAAGGGTTTTGGTTTTGTTTTGTTTTCTTTGGAGACAGAAAAAAAATGAAGGTGTTAGCCTTCATACAAGTAGTTCTGCTTATATATGAAGCCACAAGAACCAATCAATGCTTAAGCCTGGAAAACAATCATATCTCATTGTACCTTGTTTTAATTTATTCCTTCCTTTATCTTGTAGATTATTCCTTATCATAAAATAGCCTTATAAAAATATGAAACTTGCTTACTTTAAGTCAGTATGATACCCATCATAACAAATTCTAGTCTCCTATTCCACTATCTTTTGTACAACTGAGTCTTCAAAATAATTATAGATATGTCCTTAATGTTAATAATCACTTTTAACTTAAAACTTCAGGAATTCTATCCTTCAGTGGAAATTTACCAACATTTTACCATATTTTGAGAGTGTACAGGAAGTAATGTCAGAAACATTGTGGGGTAGGAAGAATTCCCTGAAAAACACAATGATTCAAGAATTAATGGACAAGTTTCCTTTGTGAGCAATTAGAAAATTGAAAGGCTCTTATTTCCTGGGAGTATGCAAAACAACACTCACAAAAGCTAGTAGGGAGATTTGGGACACCTTTCTGCCAGAGACCCTTTCCTGGAATGATGATGTATAATCAGGAAGAGACTCCCTAACTTTCATTTTCACCAAGGGAGGGAGAGATTGGTTCACATGTCTATTGCCCCAACATTTCTGAGGAGGCTTTTAAGAGCTTTGGCTTCTGAGTTGCCATATTTGGAGCTCCTACAGTTCTGGCAAAGACTACCTGCCCAGGGATAAGAAAAGCAACAGTTTGGGATGGTAGGTTCCATTGACCTTGCCCCCTGGCTCAGCATAGAATGAATAGACAAAAGTTGTCTACTTCTCCCTTGGAAGGGAAAGAGTTGGTAGAGGCCTCTAGAATCTCATGCTGGGCTGATTGGTAAGAATATTCTCCTTTATGAGACCAGTCCATGAAGGCACTGGGGGGCTGAATGGATTAAAAAAAAAAAAAAGACCTAACTCTACCATCTATAAGAAGTCTAGACTTAAGAAAATGGGCTGAAATTGAAGAGATGGAAAAAAAAAATACTCCATACAAATGGTAAGCAAAAGAGAACAGCAGCAGCTATACTTATATCACATATCAGACAAAACAGACTTCAGATCAAAACTGTCACCAGAGACCCAAAGGACATTATATAATGATAAAAGAGTCAATTTATCAGGAAGATATAACAATTATAAACCTATATGCACCCAATATGAGAGCACCTAAATATATAAGGCAAACATTGACAGCAATGAAGGAAGAAATAGATAGCAATGAAATAATAAAATTTCAATAACCTCCTTCAATAATGGACAGAAAATCCAGAGAGATTATCAATAAGGAAACAGAGGGCTTAAATAATACTGTAGACCAAATAGACCTAACAGACAAATATAGAACAGTTCATCCTGTAAGAACAGAATCCATTCTATTCAAGCACACACAGCTCTTTCTCCAGGATAGATCACAAGCTAGGTCAAAGAAACAAGTTTAAAATGTTTAAGAAAACTGAAATGATACCATGTATTTTTTCTGACTATATGGAATTAAACTAGAAATCAAAGAAGGAATGAAAATTAAATATACAAATACAAATAAAATATACAAATAAAAAATAAAATATACACACTCTGGAGTGACTGTTGGGTCAAAGAGAAAATCAAAAAGGAAATGGCAAAGTGCCTTAAGAAACATGAAAAAAAAAAAAAAAAACAAAGCTTACCAAAACTTATGGTATACAGTAAAAGCAGTACTAAGGATAAATTTCATAGTGATAAAAACCTAAAGAAGAAGATCTCAAACAGCATTATACCTCAAGGAACTGGAAAAAGAAACTAAACTCAAAATTAGCAGAAGGAAGGAAATAAGGATTAGAGCAAAAATAAATGAAAAGAAACCTTCCAAAAAGGAAAAAAAAAAATGGATTGAGTTTTTTTTTTTCAAAATATAAACAAAATTGACCAACCCTCAAAAAGACTAGGTAAAAAAGAAGGGATTAAAATAAATCAGAAGTGAAAATACAGACATTATAAATGATGCTACAGAAATAAAAGAGTCATAAGAGACTGCTATGAACAATTATATGCCAAAAAATCTGAATAACCTAAGTGAAATGGATAAATTCCTAGAAACACAAAACCTACCAATTTTAAATTGTGAAGAAATGGAGTCTGAACAGACACACAACTAGTATGGAGATTAAATAAGTAATGAAAAATCACCCAACAACAACAACAAAAATCAAGGACCAAATGACTTCACTGGTGAATTTTACCAAACATTTAAAGAATTAATGTTAATCCTTCTCAAACTTGTCCAAATATTCAAAAAAGGGGGAATGATCTCAAACTTATTTTATAAGGCTAGCATTATCCTGATACCCAAGCTAGAAAAGGACACAATAGGAAAACTACAAGCCAATATCCCTGATGAATTCTCCAAAAAAAAAAAAAAAAAAAAAAAAAAAGGCAAACCAAATTTAGCAGGTTTTTAAAAAGGATCATGTGCCATGCTCAAGTGGGATTTATATCTGGAATTTAGAATTCAAGGATGGTTTCACACAGACAAATCAATTTGCTGTATCACAACAGAATAAAAGAAAAAATCATATGATCATATTAATTGACACAGAGGAAGCATTTGCCAAAATTCAACATCCATTCATGATAAAAACTCTTAACAAATTA
This sequence comes from Puma concolor, assembly GCF_028749965.1. NCBI lineage: Eukaryota > Metazoa > Chordata > Mammalia > Carnivora > Felidae > Puma > Puma concolor. The sequence continues at coordinate 51,851,721 of NC_141672.1, forward strand.
GGTACAGAAAGAATGTACCTCAACATATGACAAGCCCACAGCTATTATACACAATGGTGAAAAGTTGAAAGCTTTTTCCCTAAGATCAGGAATATGACAAAGGTAATCACTACTCTTGCCATTTCTAGTCAACGTAGTATTGGAAGTCCTAGCTAGAGCAATCAGAAAGAAAAATAAATTAAAAATAAAATCAGAATTAGAAAGAAAGAAGTACAATGTTCTGTATTTGCAAATGACATGATTTTATAAATAGAAAATTCTAAAAACTTCACCAAAACACATTAGATCTAATCAACAAATTCATTAAAGTTGCACGATACAGAATTGACATACATAATCAGTAGTGTTTTGATACACCAACAAATTATATGAAAAAGAAAAAAAAAAGATCCCATTTACAATAGCATCAAAAACAACAAAATACCTAAAAATAAACTTAACCAAAAAGGTGAAAGATATTTACTCTGAAAACTATGAGACACTGATGAAAGAAATCAAATGGTAACCCATGTTCATGAATTGGACAAATTAATATTGTTAAAATGTCAATATTACCAAAGCCATTTATAGATTCAATGCAACCCCTATCAAGATTCCAATGGAATTCACAGAACTAGAAAAAAAGAAATCCTAAAATGTATATGGAACCACAAAAGACCCTGAATAGCCAAAACAATCCTGAGAAAGAGCAGAGCAGGAGTCATTGCACTTCTTGATATTTAAGTTATACTATAAAGTATATTGTATACTATAAAAAATCAAAATAATATGGTTGTAGTTTAACAACAAAGAGATCAATCAAACAGAACTGAGAGCCCAGAAATAAACCAAAGATATATATATCAACTAATATTTGACGAGGGAACAAAGAATAGTCAATGGAGAAAAGACAGTTTCTTTAATAAATGGTGCTGGGAAAATTGGATATTACATGTAAAAGAATGAAACTAGGCCCCTATCTTACACCACTCACAAAAATTAACTCAAAATGCACTAATGACTTAAATGTAAAACTTGAAACCATGAAACTCCTAGAAGAAAACAGGAAAAATGTTGGTTGACATGAATATTGACAAATGGCTTTTTGAATATGACATCTAAAGCACAAGAAACATAAAACATAAACAAGTAGGACTACATCAAACAGAAGAGCTTTTGCACAGCAAACTATCAACAAAGTAAAAAGGACAACCTATGAATAATACAAAAAAAAGACAACTTATGGATACAAGATGTATGATTATCTCAATAGTTGCAGAAAAAGCATTTGACAAAGTGCAACATGCATTCTTAATAAAAACTCCCAACAAAGTAGGTTTAGAGGGAATATACCTCCACATAATAAAGGCCACCTATGCAAAACTCACAGCTAACATCATCCTCAATGGGAAAAGACTGAAAAGTTATCCTCCAAGATCAGGAACAAGACAAGAATGTCCACTCCCACTACTTTCATTCAAAATATTGCTGGTAGTCTTAGCTGCAGCAATCAGATAAGAAAAGGAAATAAAACGCATTCAAATTAGTAAGCAGTAAAGGTTTAGGTGTTTGCAGATGACATGATACTACATATAGAAAACTCTCAAGACTCCACCAATAAAACTATAAGAATTGATAAGTGAATTCAGTAAAGTCATAGAGTACAAAATTAACAGATAGAAATCTGTTGCGTTTCTATACACTAATAAATGATCCACTAATTCCACTACTGGGTTTTTACCCAAAGAAAATGAAAAACGCTATTATTTTTTATCTAAGAGAGAGAGCAAGTGAGCAGTGGGGGAGAGGAGCAGAGGGAGAGAGAGAGAATCTTAAGTAGGCTCCAATTTCAACATAGAACCCGATATGGGGCTCAATCCTGTAATCCTGGGATCATGACCTGAACTGAAATCAAGATTTGAACACTCAACTGACTGAGTCACCGAGGTGCCCCTGAAAAATACTAATTTGAAAAATATACACACCCTGATTATTTCGACATTATTTACAATAGCCAAGCTATGGAAGCAACCCAAATGTCCATCCATAGATGAATGAAGAAAGAAGATGTGGTGTATATACATACAATGGAATATTACTAAGCCATAAAAGAGAATATCTTGCCATTTGAAACACCATGGGTAGGCCTAGAGGGTATAGTGCTAAGTGAAATAAGTCAGAAAAAAACATACCATATGATTTCACTCATAGGTGGACAATAAGGAAAGAAATGAATAAACAAAGGGAAAAAAAGACAAAAAACAAACTCTTATATACAGAAAACTGGTAGTTGCAAAAAGTGGCAGGGGGGAGAGGAGAAGGGTGAAATAAAGAGGATTAAGAGTACAGCTAGGGGGATCCTGGGAAGATGGTGGCATAGGAGGACCCTGGGCTCACCGCGTATCCTGCTGATAACTTAGATTCCACCTACACCTGCCTAAATAACCCAGAAAACCACCAGAAGACTAGGAAAAGAGTCTCCGGGGCCAAGAGCAGATGAGAGGCCCATGGAAGAGGGTAGGAAGGGCGGCGAGGTGGTGCACGCTACACGGACTGGCAGGAGGGAGCCGGGGCAGAGGGGGGGCCTGCCAGCCAAGCAGAGCCCCGGAGTCTGGCTTGCAAAAGCGGAGGGGCCGGACAGAGTGTGTTTGGCAGCGAGCGGGACTTGACATCTGGAAGGTTATAAGCTAACAGCTCTGCTTGGAGAACGGGAGGGCTGGAGGACAACGGGAGGGAGAGTTGTTGAGCCCCAGATGACAGAGTTCAGCTTGGCGGGGAACAAAAGCGCTCGCCAGCGCCATCTCCCTCGCCCATCCCCCAGCCAAAATCCCAAAGGGAACCAGTTCCTGCCAGGGAACTTGCTTGCACGCACAAACACCCAACGCTGTGCTTCTGCGGATCCCTCCCTCGGTGGGTCTGACTCCCTCCTGGTGCCACAAGGCCCCTCCCGAAGAGGATCTCTGAAGGAAAAGCGAGACTGAGCCTGCCCATCCCGCCCCTGTGCACCTTGCCGATCCACCCCAGCTAATACACCAGATCCCCAGCAGCACAAGCCTGGCAGTGTGCAAGTAGCCCAGAGGGGCCATGCCACCCTACAGTGAATCCGGCCCCCAGGAGAGGGGAAGAGAAGGCACACACCAGTCTGACTATGGCCCCAGCGGTGGGCTGGGGGCAGACATCAGGCCTGACTGTGGCCCCGCCCACCAACGCAAGTTATTCAAGACAGCACAGGGGAAGTGCCCCACAGTCCCGTACCACTCCAGGGACTATCCAAAATGACCAAACGGAAGAATTCCCCTCAAAAAAACATCCAGGAAATAACAACAGCTAACGAACTGATCAAAAACGATTTAAACAATATAACAGAAAGTGAATTTAGAATAATAGTCATAAAATTAATCACTGGGCTTGAAAACAGTATAAAGGACAGAAGAGAATCTCTTGCTACAGAGATCAAGGGACTAAGGAACAGCCAGGAGGAGCTAAAAAAAATGCTATCAATGAGCTGCAAAATAAAATGGAGACAACCACAGCTCGGATTGAAGAGGCAGAGGAGAGAATAGGTGAAGAACTAGAAGATAAAATTATGGAAAAAGAAGAAGCTGAGAAAAAGAGAGATAAAAAAATCCAGGAGTATGAGGGGAAAATTAGAGAACGAAGTGATGCACTAAAGAGAAATAATCTATGCATAATTGGTATTCCAGAGGAGGAAGAGAGAGGGAAAGGTGCTGAAGGTGTACTTGAAGAAATAATAGCTGAGAACTTCCTGGATCTGGGGAAGGAAAAAGGCATTGAAATCCAAGAGGCACAGAGAACTCCCTTCAGACGTAACTTGAATTGATCTTCTGCACGACATATCATAGCGAAACTGGCAAAATAACAAGGATAAAGAGAGAATTCTGAAAGCAGCTAGAGATAAACGTGCTCTAATGTATAAAGGGAGACCGATAAGACTTGTGACGGACCTCTCTACTGAAACTTAGCAGGCCAGAAAGGAATGGCAGGAAATCTTCAATGTGATGAACACAAAAAATATGCAGCTGAGAAGCTTTTATCCAGCAAGTCTGTCATTTAGAATAGAAGGAGAGATAAAGGTCTTCCCAAACAAAAACTGAAGGAATTCGTCACCACTAAACCAGCCCTACAACAAATCCTAAGGGTGATCCTGTGAGACAAAGTACCAGAGACATCGCTACAAGCATGAAACCTACGGACATCACAATGACTCTAAACCCATATCTTTCGATAATAACACTGAAGGTAAATGGACTAAATGCGCCAACCAAAAGACATAGGGTATCAGAATGCATAAAAAAACAAGACCCATCCATTTGCTGTCTACAAGAGACTCATTTTAGACCTGAGGACACCTTCAGATTGAGAGTGAGGGGATGGAGAACTATTTATCATGCCACTGGAAGTCAAAAGAAAGCTGGAGTAGCCATACTTATATCAGACAAACTAGACTTTAAATTGAAGGCTGTAACAAGAGATGAAGAAGGGCATTATATAATAGTCACAGGGTATCCATCAGGAAGAGCTAACAATTATAAATGTCTATGTGCCGAGTACGGGAGCCCCCCAAATATATAAAACATAAACATAAGCAAACATAACATAAACAAACATATGCTCACATAACATAAGCATAACATATGCTCACAAACATAAGCAACCTTATTGAGAAGAATGTGGTAATTGCAGGGGACTTTAACACTCCACTTACAGAAATGGATAGATCATCTAGACACATGGTCAATAAAGAAACAAGGGCCCTGAATGATACATTGGATCAGATGGACTTGACAGATATATTTAGAACTCTGCATCCCAAAGCAACAGAATATACTTTCTTCTCGAGTGCACATGGAACATTCTCCAAGATAGATCACATATTGGGTCACAAAACAGCCCTTCATAAGTATACAAGAATTGAAATCATACCATGCATACTTTCAGACCGCAATGCTATGAAGTTTGAAATCAACCACAGGAAAAAGTCTGGAAAACCTCCAAAAGCATGGAGGTTAAAGAACACCCTACAAAAGAAGGAGTGGATCAACCAGGCAATTAGAGAAGAAATTAAAAAATATATGGAATCAAATGAAAATGAAAATACAACAATCCAAACGCTTTGGGATGCAGCGAAGGCAGTCCTGAGAGGAAAATACATTGCAATCCAGGCCTATCTCAAGAAACAAGAAAAATCCCAAATACAAAATCTAACAGCACACTTAAAGGAAATAGAAGCAGAACAGCAAAGGCAGCCTAAACCCAGCAGAAGAAGAGAAATAATAAAGATCAGAGCAGAAATAAACAATATAGAATCTAAAAAAACTGTAGAGCAGATCAACAAAACCAAGAGTTGTTTTTTTGAAAAAATAAACAAAATTGATAAACCTCTAGCCAGGCTTCTCAAAAAGAAAAGGGAGATGACCCAAATAGATCAAATCATGAATGAAAATGGAATTATTACAACCAACCCCTCAGAGATACAAGCAATTATCAGGGAATACTATGAAAAATTATATGCCAACAAACTGGACAACCTGGAAGAAATGGACAAATTCCTAAACACCCACACGCTTCCAACACTCAATCAGGAGGAAATAGAAAGCTTGAACAGACCCATAACCAGCGAAGAAATTGAATCAGTCATCAAAAATCTCCCAACAAATAAGAGTCCAGGATCAGATGGCTTCCCAGGGGACTTCTACCAGGCGTTTAAAGCAGAGATAATACCTATCCTTCTCAAGCTATTCCAAAAAATAGAAAGGGAAGGAAAACTTCCAGACTCATTCTATGAAGCCAGTATTACTTTGATTCCTACACCAGACAGAGACCCAGTAAAAAAAGAGAACTACAGGCCAATATCCCTGATGAATATGGATGCAAAAATTCTCAAGAAGATACTAGCAAATCGAATTCAACAGCATACAAAAAGAAGTATTCACCATGATCAAGTGGGATTCATTCCTGGGCTGCAGGGCTGGTTCAGCATTCGCAAATCAATCAATGTGATACATCACATTAATAAAAGAAAAGATAAGAACCATATGATCCTGTCAATCGATGCAGAATAAGGCCTTTGGCAAAATTCAGCAACCTCTCTTAATAAAAACCCTCGAGAAAGTTGGGATAGAAGGAACATACTTAAACATCATAAAAGCCATTTATGAAAAGCCCACAGTTAACATCATCCTCAATGGGGAAAAACTGAGAGCTTTTTCCCTGAGATCAGGAACATGACAGGGATGTGCACTCTCACCGCTGTTGTTTAACATAGTGTTGGAAGTGCTAACATCAGCAATCAGACAACAAAAGGACATCAAAGGCATCAAAATTGGCAAAGATGAAGTCAAGCTTTCACTTTTTGCAGATGACATGATATTATACATGGAGAATCTGATAGACTCCACCAAAAGTCTGCTAGGACTGATACATGAATTCAGTAAAGTCGCAGGATATAAAATCAATGTACAGGAATCAGTTTCATTCTTAGACACTAACAATGAAGAAACAGAAAGACAAATAAAGAAACTGATCCGATTCACAATTGCACCAAGAAGCATAAAATACCTAGGAATAAACTTAACCAAAGATGTAAAAGATCTGTATGCTGAAAACTATAGAAAGCTTATGAAGGAAATTGAAGAAGATATAAAGAAATGGAAAAACATTCCGTGCTCACGGATTGGAAGAATGAATATTGTTAAAATGTCAATACTACCCAAAGCTATCTACACATTCAATGCAATCCCAATCAAAATTGCACCAGCATTCTTCTCAAAATTATAACAAGCAATCCTAAAATTCATATGGAACCACAAAAGGCCCCGAATAGCCAAAGTAATTTTGAAGAAGACCAAAGCAGGAGGCATCACAATCCCAGACTTTAGCCTCTACTACAAAGCTGTCATCATCAAGACAGCATGGTATTGGCACAAAAACAGACACATAGACCAATGGAATAGAATAGAAACCCCAGAACTAGACCCACAATTGTATGGCCAACTAATCTTTGACAAAGCAGGAAAGAACATCCAATGGACAAAGACAGTCTCTTTAACAAATGGTGCTGGGAGAACTGGACAGCAACATGAAGAAGATTGAAACTAGACCACTTTCTGACACCATTCACAAAAATAAATTCAAAATGGATAAAGGACCTGAATGTGAGACAGGAAACCATCAAAACGCTAGAGGAGAAAGCAGGAAAAGACCTCTCTGACCTCAGCCATAGCAATTTCTTACTCGACACATCCCCAAAGGCAAGGGAATTAAAAGCAAAAATGAACTACTGGGAACTCATGAAGATAAAAAGCTTCTGCACAGCAAAGGAAACAACCAACAAAACTAAAAGGCAACCAATGGAATGGGAAAAGGTATTTGCAAATGACATATCGGACAAAGGGCTAGTATCCAAAATCTATAAAGAGCTCACCAAACTCCACACCCAAAAGACAGGCAGAAAACATGAATAGACACTTCTCTAAAGAAGACATCCGGATGGCCAACAGGCACATGAAAAGATGCTCAACGTCGCTCCTCATCAAGGAAATACAAATCAAAACCACACTCAGATATCACCTCATGCCAGTCACAGTGGCCAAAATGAACAAATCAGGAGACTATAGATGCTGGAGAGGATCTGGAGAAACGGGAACCCTCTTGCACTGTTGGTGGGAATGCAAATTGGTACAGCCACTCTGGAAAACAGTGTGGAGGTTCCTCAGAAAATTAAAAATAGACCTACCCTATGACCCAGCAATAGCACTGCTAGGAATTTACCCACGGGATACAGGAGTACTGATGCATAGGGGCACTTGTACCCCAATGTTTATAGCAGCACTCTCAACAATAGCCAAATTATGGAAAGAGCCTAAATGTCTATCAACTGATGAATGGATAAAGAAATTATGGTTTATATACACAATGGAGTACTACGTGGCAATGAGAAAGAATGAAATATGGCCTTTTGTAGCAACGTGGATGGAACTGGAGAGTGTGATGCTAAGTGAAATAAGCCATACAGAGAAAGACAGATACCATATGGTTTCACTCTTAGGTGGATCCTGAGAAACTTAACAGAAACCCATGGGGGAGGGGAAGAGGGAAAAAAAAAGAGGTTAGAGTGGGAGAGAGCCAAAGCATAAGAGACTGTTAAAAACTGAGAACAAACTGTCAGTTGATGAGGGGTGGGAGGGAGGGGAGGGTGGGTGATGGGTATTGAGGAGGGCACCTTTTGGGATGAGCACTGGGTGTTGTATGGAAACCAATTTGACAATAAACTTCATATATTGAAAAAAAAATAAACAATTGCTCTGGTTCTACGTAAAAAAAAAAAAAAAAAAAAAAAAGAGTACAGGTAGGGGCGTCTGGGTGGCTCAGTGGATTAAGCATCTGACTTCCGCTCAGGTCATGATTTCACCATTATGGGTTCGAGCCCCATGTCAGGCTCTGTGCTGACAGCTCAGAGCCTGGAGCCTGCTTCAGATTCTGTGTCTCCCTCTCTCTCTCCATTTCTCTCTCATAAATAAATAAACATCAAAAAGAAAAGAGTACAGTTATAGTTATGAGCATTGAGCAATATATGCAATTGTTGAATCCTATTGTACACCAGAAATTAACACTTTATGTTAGTTATACTTCAATAAAAAAAACTGAAAAAGACAAGAGATAACAATTGCTGGCAAGGTTGTGAAGAAAAAGAAAGCTTGTATATTGTTGGGATTGTAAATTGGTACAGCCACTATGGAAAATAATATGGAGGATTCTCAAAAAATTAAAAAAATAGATCTGCCATATGATCCAGCAGTTCTACTACTGGGAATATCCCCTCTCTCAAAATCCCAAAACACTAACTTGATAATCTGCTCCCTCCTCTTCATAGGAGCTTTATTTATAATAGCCAAGACATGGAAACAACTTAGGTGTCCACTGGTGGATGGACAGATAAAGAAGTTGTGGTAAATATATACAGAAAGAAGTGACAAAGTCTTGTCATTTTTGACAAAATCAATGGAAAAAGTCATTATGCTAAGTGAAATAAGACAGATAGTGAAAAATATTGTATGATCTCACTTATATGTTGAATCTAAAAACAAAAACAAACTCATAGAAAAAGAGATCAGATTTATGGTTGGCAGAGGAGGGGGCTGGGGTAGAGGAATTGGAGGAAGGTGGGCAAAGGTACAAACTTCCAGTTATAAGATAAATAAGCACTAGGGATGTAATGTACAACATGATGACCGCAGCTAATATTGCTGTAGGATATACAGGAAAATTGTTAAGAGAGTAAGTCAATAAAATTGGGGAAAAAAACCTAACAGACAACAAATGCTCAAAGATGTGGAGCAAGTGGAACTCTTGCACACTGTTGGTGGGAATGCAAAATGGGGTAGCCACTAGGCAAAATGGTATTTTGTTTCCTCAATAAATTAGAAATAGAATTACCATATGATCCAGTAATCCCACTTCTGGGTGTTTACCCAGAAGAATTAAGAATTAATGTCTGAATCTAGAAGAGATACCTGCAATCCCATTTTCTTTTTTTTTTCTTTTTTTTTAATTTACATTTATTTATTTTTGAGAGACAAAATTAGAGCATGAATGGAGGAGGGGCAGAGTGAGGGCACACAGAATCTGAAGCAGGCTCCAGGCTCTGAGCAAGCATTCAGCACAGAGTCTGGTGTGGGGCTCAACCCCATGAACCGTGAGATCATGACCTGAGCTGAAGTCAAACATTTAACCAACTGAGCCACCCAGGCGCCCCTGCAATCCCATGTTCATTGCAGCACTATTTACAATAGCCAATATGTGGAAACAACCTAAATGTCCATTGAAGGATGTATATACATATGATGGAATACCATTCAGTCTTCAAAAAATGGAAATTCTGAAAAATACAATTACATGGATAAAATTTGAGGACATTATAAGCCAATCACAGAGATTTTTTTTCCCTTCATGCTGAGGAGAATAAAGACATGAGGTGCCTGGGTGGCTCAGTCTGTTGAGGTCTGGCTCTTGATTTCAGCTCAGGTCATGATCTCACTGTTTGTGGGTTCAAGACCCACACTGACAGCATGGAAACTGGCTGGGATTCTCTCTCTCTCCCTCTCTCTGCCCCTTCCCTGCTCGACCACTCTTTCTCTGTCTCAAAATAACTAAATACACATTAAAAAAAAAAAGACATGGATGTCAAGCAACTATCTTATGCCAGTGAATAAAAATCACGTTAATGGTAGAGCACTTGGGGGCGATAGTTGCTTGAAGAAAGTAGACCTTGAGCTGTTATAGGGTCCTAGAACAGAACCAGATAATCATGCCCTTTTCTGAAATTTAATATTAGAGTTAATCCTACTATGTTAGCAATAATAACAATATCATCTGCCTTATAGTACTTTCATTGTATTACAATTGCAGAGTATGCATTGTCCTTTTAAACAACCTTAACTCTGTTTTTTAGAATATGGCCGATGCATACCTACATGTAAGTTAATTGTGATTGCATTTACCTCCACTACATTGTGAGTTTCTTTGGGGCCAGGAGTATGTCATATTGTCTCTGTTGCAACATATTGCTAAGAACATAATCAATTGAACTGGAAAATCAGGAGCAATAGGAAATAAAGATAACAAAATGTCCTTGAAAGTAGAAAAATGGAGGATATAAGCCATGTAATTCAGTAGGCAAATGCTCCTCTCAGTGAACAGCAATAAGATACAGCTTTCAAAGCAGGAGCTTTTAGGGACACCTGGGTGGCTTGGTTGGGCAATTGACTTTGGCTCAGATCATGAACTCACGGTTCTTGAGTTCAAGCTCCACATTGGGCTCACTGCTGTCTGCCTGTCAGCACAGAGCCCACTTCAGATCCTCTGTCCCCCTCTCTCTGCCCCTCTCCCAATTGCACTCTCTCAAAAATAAACATAAAAAAAAAAAAAAAACAAAGCAGGAGTGTCTCCCCTGTCTTGCCCAGACCCTGAAAGCAGACCTTTTCCTTTCACTAAAGTAGTTTTATGAAAGAAGTCATTCTATCCCCTTTTATTTATATAAATACAAAGGTAGAATGAGATCAAGGACAGTTCGCTATGTCAAGTATTTATTAATATCTATTGGTTGTATACAGAAATTAGTTTCAGTTTTCATGAAAGAAACTATTACTGAAGAGGCGACTTAAGCCCAGTAGTATGCTGGTACATGTTTAATGACCAGCTTTCTGGAAGCAAAAAAGGAAAACAATCCTATTCCCCCACCAAAAAAGCAAGAAAGAGATAGAGAAGAAGTCATGACTGGAAGGGTTTGCCAGATTCTATGGTGTAAATGCTGTTTTCATGGATAATAATCATGCTACAAACTATTTTACCAATGGTTCATAAAATCCCCCCAGATGTAACAATCTCCTCTCACCAGCAGGCAACAATCTCCTCTCACCAGCAGGCAGAGGCTGCCATAGTGAGCCTTTCTTTCTTCAAGGAGAATTGTGCTTCAAGCTCGTGCTCCCTATAAATTTCTATTGTAAAAAATAAATCTGCTTTTAAAGAACTTAATTTTAAACGGTATTTCTTAAAATCATTTACTGTGCTCCTTCATATCTACAAATAGTCCCCTCCTTGATTACTTGACTGGCAATGTTTAGATAACTATTCTTTGAGTTGAAGAACACAGGTGCAATTCCAGATTTGATCAGTTCATCCAGGCGATATGAAAAATAAAGGCAGAAGGAAATGGTGGATAAAATTAAATGTCCTTATAACCTGCAATCCATTAACAAATACTTGAGGCAGTCAGATTATAACATTTCTCTAGGAACTCGTAACTGTCTTAATGCTTTGCTAGAGGGAAAAACAACTTTAGCTTGACAATAGCTAGGCCTCCAGTATCCTGTGAATCTCTTTGGTATATTAAAATCCTTTTGGAAACTTCCCCTTGCCTTTACCTCCCCCAACTCCCAAGTATATAATCAGTCACTCCTCATAACCCCTGTGTAGCTCTTTCTGCCCACAGGTCCTGTGTCCAAGCTTTAACAAAACCACATTTTTGCCCCAAAGACAGCTCAAGGATTCTTTCTGTGGGCTTGAAACTCCAAACATTTTCCACGTCACAAAGAACCCACAGCAAAGCCAAGAAACAAGCCCCTGTATGTTGTATTCTCTCAGACACCTTTGCTATTTCAGAGACTGAAGACATGAATGTTCCTGAACCAGCTAAACTTCGAGTTAAGCAGTAAGAGCTCCCATTTATTTAAATCACAGGATAGGTATTCTGGAGAAATTTAATTAGTCTTTGCTGTTTGCACATCATTTATAGTACTCTTGATCCTAAGTCATTTTTACATTGAAACCAACCTGAGGTATGTGTTTGTTTCATACACAGGGTGTGGTCCTCATGCTGTAAGTAACACATGTCAATCAAAGTTCTAAGTCAAACCCTGGCAACTCTTTTTTTTTTTCATTTTTTAAATGTGTATTTATTTTCGAAAGAGAAAGACAGCATGTGGCAGGGGGAGAGGGAGACACAATTCAGAGCAGGCTCCAGGCTCTGAGCTGTCAGCACAGAGCCCAATGCAGAGTTCAAACCCATGAGCCATGAGATCATGACCTGAACATAAGTTGGATGTTTAACCAACTGAGCCACCCAGGCTTCCTGCAACTGTGTTTTCACACCTTAATGCAAGTGATCCATAAACTAGTATCCAAGGAAACTAGTAAAGAAAAACAATCACCCCCAAATAGTGTTAAGTGTAGCAAATAACCAATACAATGAGTCTTTATTATTTTTAATGTTTGCCTGAAGGGCAAACATTATATATATGTACATTATATATACATGTATATATACATATATATACATTTACATTTATAAATACAACTTATGCTATAAAGAAATAATCACAACATAATTACACTAGCTAAGAGCACAGTACTTTCAGTTTGCAAGGCACTAGCACAAATATTTTATTTTGTTTGTCAAAATAGTTCTCTAAGATGGATAGGGAAGAAGTGACCTCCCCAAGTAGAGAATATATTATATACTTATATTGCAATTTATGTGAGGGTTTTAAACGGAAATGTTTCTGGAAGAAAAATCCTGGAAGTGATGGACTTCACACCATTTTTAAGAATGGAAAGACAGTGAACAAGAATTTATATTCGAAATTGATTTATCTTATTATTATTCTGTGCAGAAAACCAGCCATGAAGTGTCTACCCATCCAAAGAAAGGATAGAATGAAAGGAGGAGGAGGAGAAAAGAAGTATCTTCCAGCAGAAATGATAGAAGGAAGGAAGAAGGGATAAGGGGAGGGAAGGAGGCAAGGGGGTAGGAAATCACACATCAAAATTAAATAAATGTTTATTTACAAGGACAAGGACAAGGATGTAGCTAATGTTGTAATTATCACCCTGTTCCCTTGAAATTTGTACTCCCAAATCTCATTAGCAAAATTCTTTTGTGAGCCCCACTTGGAGAGGGAAGTAAAAAGTGTTGGTCCATTTAACAAATATGTATTGAGCCCCTAGACTAGGTCCTGAACAGTCTCACTTACAGACCTCTCAGGGAAAATTTATATGGTATTCCGCTTAGTTTCTACCAGAACAAGCAGCTAAATACATTAGGAAACACGGTGTCTATCAGCTGCAATACCTTACAGGTGCATTCATTTAGGCGGGGTCCCAACAAGGGCTTTTTAGAAGGTAATGTGCATGGACTTTTGGACCAGTTTCAACTGATAAGTTACAGCGTCAACATTGTGTATTATTAGTCAGTGTTCTCCAGAGAAACAGAACCAGTAGAAAGATACTTTATATGAGAGAGAGTGAGCTTTGTTATGAAGAATCTATTTACTATGAGCAGGAGGACATCCAGGAAAGCCACTGGTCTAATTCAGTCTGAATCTGAAGATCTGAGAATCACGGAAGCCACCGGTATAAATCTCAGTTTAAGAGCTGAAGAAGTTGAAGTCAGATGTCCCAGTTCAATTAGTAAGGCAGTAAAAAGGTGGGAGGGGGCAAATTCCTCCTTCCTATACCTTTTGTTATATATTTAGGCCCTCACTGGATTGGGTACGATTTGCCAACACTGTGGAGGGTAGTGTACTTTATACTGAGTCCACTGATGCAAATGCTAATTTCATTCTAGAACTCCCTCACAAACATACCCAGAAATAATGTTTAATCTGGGCACCCAGTGGTTAGTCGAGGCATAAAATGATCACACACTGCATGACAGCTTCTGAACCAAGGTATAAGCTAGTCTAAACTCTTCACTAGAAAGTGGACGACACATTTATTCTACTATATTTCAAGGTGCCGATATCCTTGAAACTCAATACCTTAGATATAACAGGCAAATAAATCATGATTTCTGGGACCGCCAATATTGATTCTGACAGTTCTTGATGACCATACATGTCTGCATACATTCAGAAATATCCCCTATGGACTTCCAACATAATAAATAAAATTTCTTTAAAGTTTGTTTTTTGCTTTGTTCCTCTCCTGAAACTTTCAATCTTCTAAGAACACAGTGAGCACTCACTAGTTATTTGTTCAACAAAAATTGAATCTAATTGGCACATAAACTTTATCTGGATTCATTATATCATAAGACTTGATGTTTTTATTCATGCTGTGTATGTGTGGGAGACACAGGCTATTTATGATTAACTAAGCTTGCATTTGATTCTTGTTAAATTTAGATATTCAAGTCAGCATTAACATTTTAGTTTTCCCTTCTAAAAGCTTGATTGAAATTTTAGCATTTAAATTTTTTTCTTTTTAACGTTTATTTATTATTGAGAGATAGAGAGAAACAGAGCATGAGCATGGGAGGGGCTGACACAGAATCCGAAACAGGCTCCAGGCTCTGAGCTGTCAGCACAGAGCCTGACACGGAGCTTGAACCCACCAACCGGGAGATCATGACCTGAACCAAAGTCGGACATTCAACTGACTGAGCCACCCAGGCGCCCTGCAATTTTAGCATTTTAATCCTAAATTGTGTTCATGGAAGGCTTGAAAATAGTCAGAATATTCTAGTTCAGTTATAGAATTTCAGATACTCTATTTGGAAGAAAGTTCACAGGTCATTCATTCCATCTATATCAGGGCATGACAGGGATTTTTATGTAATGTTCTTTGTATAGTGGAATTGCTTATGCCTCAGAAACTTTGTTTAAAATTCACTCATCTAATAACTGTCAGAAATGTCTTCCATTAAATGTGAAAACTTTATAGTTTAGAGTCTATAGTATAGACTCACAGATTTTTTACAATTTGCAGAGAGGAAAGGAAGTTTTACATAAAATCTGTCAATAAGAGAACATTATACATAATTGATAGCAATGGAATATATTCAATATATATTATATACTGCTATGGACCTTAGCTACTCTGATAACTTTATTTCCCATTTTTCGGTACCATATATCTTTATTATCAGTTTCATATTTACTCACAACTGAATATTTTTAATTCTTTTAATGTTTATTTATTTTTGAGAGAGACAGACAGAACGCAAGCAGGGGAAGGGCAGAGAGACAGGGAGACACTGAATTGGAAGCAGGTTCCAGGCTCTGAGCTGTCAGAGCCCAATGCAGGGCTTCAACTCACAAACCATGAGATCATGACCGGAGCCAAAGTTGGACGCTCGACCCACTGAGCCACCCAGGCGCTCCACAACTCAACATTTGTGAAAGGATCAGAGCAGATTTGTGAGGATAAATGGGTTGCTCAACAGCTATTAATAAAAGATCTACTGTTTTTAAGTGAACACTGTCATTTGCTTCACAGTTTCCATTAGTATTACAACGTTTTAAATAAATATAAATACTAATTTTGAAGTATCTTTTTAATATAAAGCATTTCCCCCATGAAATAAGGAAAAACCACAATCCCAATTATTTGGCAATTTCAAGTGTCTTTTGAGTTTTCCTAAGAAATCTACAATTCCAACTGGAAAGAAGTATCATGCTTCTAGAAAAATAAAACTATGTGTGCACTTTATGAAACAGCATGCTTGTGAAAGATTCTTCAAAAGCATCCGTTATCTTCCTCTGGCATATGCATAAAAAACATTCTAGACATTTAAAAAAATTTTTCAATTTCCAGGAATATGCCAAGATAAGTGAAAATATTTCTGTTTGTATCCATGAAATGCATATTCATGCTATCCTGGCAGCACAATCTGTGATTAACTTTGCAAATGGAGAAGAATATAAGGATTTGCACAATAACGTAATGAGTAGTTTGATGGGAATGATTTATGAACAGATTCTCCTCTCATTTTTCAAAGGTAACTTTTCTTTACAAGGAAAGACTTTGATGCATTACCTATTTAGTTGTCTCACTTTTGAAAGGTGCGTGGATAAGTGTAAATCATCCAAACGTTCAGCATGTAACATTGCACCATAATCAGTAACTTAGTCTTTGATATCTTTTAGGTCTTACAGTGCCATGTTAGATGGCAGACACCAACGTCAAAAATAACTCCTGCCACACCTCTGTTACAAAGCATAAAAAAGGAAAGTGTCCAAGCTAAAAGGCCAGTCGCTGCTTTGAACGCATTACACCACAATCAGTGCTTATGAGGTGAAGGGGAAAGAGTTACATTATTTTGGCCAGTATGTTTCCTTCATCAGGGTCACAGCATGCTTTCTGCAGTCATGAACCACAAAAGCGGCAAGAATACACAAGGAGAAAATCTTTATTAAATTGTCAGGAATCTCAGCGCTAGAGTCTGGCTGTCATTGTTTTATGGCTAAAATTCCCTTTTCTACTTGCAGCTAGAGGTAAGTGCTCTGTAAACCAAGGAGAGAGAGAGAGAGGAATGATGAATCCCACTTGCTACAGCTATTAGTCTTGACATGCTTCCCACCACTGCTCCAAAAAGATCTAAAAAATGCAGCCAAAGATAAGAAATTTCAGCTATTAGTCTTTGATTCCATGCAAGAGGTTTCATGGCTTGAATTAAAAGGATCTTGTCTGCAAGCCAAACACCGCGTTTCAGAATATCAAATGGCATGAGCCTAATTTTCATTTTTTTATGGATGTGTGAAGTATCTTTATGGGATTCCCATCACTTAATTCAAGAAGAGAGTTCATCTATGGATAAAGATTTAAATATTTTACTTTCATTATAGCATCTACATAGGGCTGACAGGAAATTTTGCAAAAGCATTGCTGGTGTCCATCAAATACTAGACATGCATGCATAAGGATATTTTGCAGAGGCCCCAAGAGATTGGGTTTTAGCTAAAATCAGCCTGTCAGTGTTAGTCTTTCTGCAGGTCTCACTTGGTTCTTTATGAGAAAAATGGAACAATCTAAGTTGACTGTCTCTAATTCTATAGAATGGAAAATATGATGTGTGTGTGTGTGTGTGTGTGGGTGTGTGGGTGTGTAATACATATACATAGGTATATACAAATTGACCCTCTTTTATCCTTTGGAACTTTAGGATTTTTTTTTTAATTTTCATTTTGAAATCTTATTTATTAGTCATTCCTTCCCACTACAATGTAAAAAGATATTTAAGTTGTCTCATAAGCTATTACTACTCTATTTAATTGTGTAATTTAGAAAAAAAAATGTCCCCTTCTCCTGGGAACACTGCTTGCTAAGAGGAATTCAGGTTGAGTTTCAGTCTTTAGCTGCTCCCTCCGGCAGGTCCCTTTGTGTGGTGTCCAAACTGCACAACTGTACATGACAAGCTGGTTGTCAGTGAGGTGGGAACAAGGAAGTAGAAAAAGAGAAAAGAATTTAATAAGAGAATTGGAGCATGGTCAAGAAGGTGAGTTTTACTGCATTACTAAGCCTTATCTACTTGAACAGAGGCTGATTCTGAACTCGAGAAGAAGGAAAGAGCAGTAATCAGTAGACATGATATTAACTAACGTACATTTTTAGAGATAAAAGTAAGGCTGTCAGCCCTTAGCATCCCAGGATACATGGTAATTGCTTCTTCCTTGTGGTCACTCTAGACTTTGATGAAAGAATCCTGGGCAATATTATGGGAGATGTTCAGAAAATGCTATCTGGAGATTTTCTAGATTAAACACTCAACTGCTCTCTGTTCAGAGATACAATCCCAACTTGACATGAAAAATGTGTAGTTTCTGGTATTTTTGAGACATTTCTCTCTCTGAAAATTTTATAATGTGTGTATTTCATACAAAATATTTTCAGTCAACTACTACCAAAGACTTTCATATAGTCACATTATTCTCTTTGTCCTAGGTGCATATCTGTTTAACCTGGAGGCTGAAGAAACAGAGGTAAAGAAATTTCAATAGCTTGCCCAGGATCACACAGATAGAAATGATGAAGCTCCAATTTGAATCAGGAAATCTGTATCTAGCAGGGTTAGAAGATACTGTCCATGATTTCACTGAACCTCAAATCCCCACTTGCCTCTGGGCAGCTCAAACAGCACCGGAAATCTGATATCCAACATGTATACAGGTATTACAGCTGGCAAAAGGCATCTATGAACACCTGTCATTACCACATGGAATCAAACTCCAAAGCCTGTGTGAGCTAGTGTGTATATGTGTGTGTGTGTGTGTATAGTGCGTATATATATATATATATGTATATGTGTATATATATATGTATTCATGTATATGCATATATATGTGTGTGTATATATATGTGTATATATATATGTATATATATATACACACACATACATACACATACACACACATATGTAAATAAATACAGAACACACAAGCACAGAAAGGGTCAGCCTATAAGATTGTCTGTAGGGAGTATAGGCATACCTGAAAAATATCGTGGGTTTGGTTCCAGACCACCACACTAAAGCAAATATTACAATGAAGTGAGTCAAATGAATAATAAGGTTTCCCAGTACATATAAAAGTTATGTTTACACTGTACTGGAGTCTATTAAGTGTGCAATAACATTATGTCTAAATATATATATATATACCTTAATTAAAAAGTACTTTATTGCTAACAAGTGCTAACCATCATCAGAGTTTTACTGAGGCATAATCTCAGATCACAGATCACCATAACAAATATAGTAATGAAAAAGTTTGAAATTGTGGGAGTTACCAAAATATAATGGAGACAAGGTAAGCAAATACTATTGGGAAAATGGCACAGATAGACTTGCCTGATGCAAGGTAGCCACAAACCATCAATTTGTACAAACCACAATATCTGTGGAGTGCAATAAAGCAAAGTGTGATAAAACGAGGTACGTCTGTGTATGGAATATTCCAGAAAACATTATAGGGCTTTTCTTGAAGTACAATTATAGTGTATTTTGGAAATGCCAAGCATTTTATGTATTTCTCAAGAAAACCCTAAAATGCTTATTTGATTTATCAAATGGAGACAACGCTCCAGCCTAGTTGATGAGTCCTTTCTATTTCTATGTCAAAAACCCAGTAGTCCATAGGGAGTTTCAAACTGCTTAGAAAGCAATAAAAGTTACCGGTTTCTCCACAAAGCTGTGCCAGCATGGAGCTGCTTAGTTTCGACTCAGGCTAGAAAATAAATGAAGCACTTGCTGTTTTAGTCTTGTTGCCTGTTACTCAAAAAATACAGATGTGAATTACTGAGTATCTAACAAGGCTTAGAGAAAGAGATCTGTTTGCCGTGAATCACCTGTTATTGGTTTTTTACCTATAGCAAGTAGAAAATATGCTTGTTTTCTTTCTTTATGGGTACCAATATCTCTTTAATCACTGTGTGGTATAACTCAACAACTTCAAGCCTACTGTTTTCATTATCACCAAATAAACTCTGGTGCAGCGTATTAATCCAATCACGAGACTTATTTCTCTGTAGCTGAAGAATGCCATCGCCATTGCATTTAGTGTTCCATTTTATGAGAGGTATAAAAGACTAAGTAAATATAAAAAGAGTATATCAAAATACTTTAATGTTATTATTTAATTTTCATTCCAGAATTTCCAGTCTATTTCTAGTTTTTCAGATACCCTGCCATCTATTTTAAAATCATACATGAAAAGAATGCAAGTTTAGAGAGAAAACTCTAGATATAAGCTGCTGATCCACTTGATTATACAAGATAAAGCAAACTAACTGCAAGAAGTTGTTGTTCTAGTAACTTTATTATCAAAATCATAAAGGTAATATGCTTTTAACATCAAGATATCTTGATCTCATTTATTCTTTCTATACTCTTCTCTCACCCACACCCATTCTGTATGTCTCTTGTCTAGTATCCTGCATAGTTATCGGCTAAATGTGATTGATGCTCAGTTCTTTCAAGAGTTCTCTTCTTTCTCTGCCCCTCCCCTGTTTGCTCTCTCTCGAAATAAATAAACATTTAAGGGAGGGGGGAAGCCAGGGTGGCTCAGTCAGTTAAGCCTCTGACTGTTGATTTCGGTTCATGTCACTATCTCCCAGGCTGTGAGATGGAGCCCCACATAGGGCTCTGTGCTGTCAGCTTGGGATTCTCTCTCTTCTATGCCCCTTTCATGCTAGCTCTCTCTCAAAATAAATAAATAAACATTAAGGAATAGTTCTCTAGTACTTGAAGAGTGGAAACTTGTGATTTTTTCCCCTTATTAACTACTAGATTTACAGTTTTTTTTTTAAATTTTTTTTTCAACGTTTACTTATTTTTAGGACAGAGAGAGACAGAGCATGAACGGGGGAGGGGTAGAGAGAGAGGGAAACACAGAATCGGAAACAGGCTCCAGGCTCTGAGCCATCAGCCCAGAGCCCGACGCGGGGCTCGAACTCACGGACCGCGAGATCGTGACCTGGCTGAAGTCGGACGCTCAACCGACTGCGCCACCCAGGTGCCCCTAGATTTACAGTTTTAAAAATCTATTCTAATGGTATGCTAAAAATCATAGATCAACTGCTTTTTATAAAACAGTTTAATAAGCTTGAAATTAAGATGTATTTGACAGTTGCTAGATACCATTTTACATGTCAGATGATTAAACCTAAACCCTAGCATAAGGATGGCAATCATCATGACTTCAGGAACTGGTGAAGTAAATTAAGGTTAAGTATCCATGCTATTCTGGTACAAATAAAATTTTAATTTTTTTTTACATTTATTCAATTTTGAGAGACAGAAGGAGACAGAGAACAAGTGGGGGAGGGACAGAGAGAGAGGGAGACACAGAATCCAAAGCAGGGTCCAGGCTCTGAGCTGTCAGCACAGAGCCCGACGTGGGGCTCAAACCCACAAACTGCAAGATCATGACCTGAGCCGAAGTCGGACGCTTAACCGACTGAGCCACCCAGGCGCCCCTGGTACAAATAAAATTTTAGATAAAATATCTAAAAAGAACAAAGGACTAGGGATTAGAAGTCTTAGATCTAGACATCTATTATTAAACAGGTGGGAGACTTTGGGCAAAGCATTTACTCACATACCTCATTTTCGTTATTCATAAGGCGAAAGTCAGGCTACACATCTATAAAATGACTCCCAATTCCAAAATTTATTGATTTATGAGTTTCTAAAGTTTCTAAATCTTTGTTTCACCTAGGTAGAGATTTTGTCCATAGTTTAATTGAATACTTTATACAAGCTCTCACTGTATGATTGACTACATGGTGGTTATATAGAAACAAAATGTTGCCTCTTTATAAATCTATAATGGCCCATCTAACCTATTTTCTTTTCTTTTAATTTTTTAAGCTTATTTATTTATTTTGAGAGAGAGACAGAGAGAGTGGGTGGGAGAGGGGCAGAGGGAGAGAGGGAGGGAGGGAGGAAAGGGGAGAGGGTGGGAGGGAGGGAGGGAGAGAGAGGGAGGGAGGGAGGGAGGGAGGGAGAGGGAGGGAGGGAGGGAGGGAGAGAGGGAGAGAGAGAGAGGGAGGGAGGGAGGGAGGGAGAGAGGGAGAGAGAGAGAATATCTCAAGCAGGCTCCACACTGTCAGTGCAAAGCCCAATGCGGAGCTTGAACTCACGAACCATAAGATCATGACCTGAGCAGAAACCAAGCATTGGACGCTTAGTTGACTGAGCCTCCCAGGTGCCCCCTATCTGCTTATTTTAATTCATTTGCTCATCAAAGCTAATAGAAGAATCCAATGATCAATATACTTGATAGCTAGGATGATGAGTGTATTTATAGAGGAACAACTTCTCATTCATTCACTTGAGTTGAGTTGCAATTAAATAAATTATACTGTTTAGCAGGATCATGTTTTAAAAATTCCTGACATAAATCTATTTTGGACTCATGGAATCAGAATCCTTCATGGAGATTATAGTTTAGAGAAAAAAAAATTATCAAATAATTAAAACTGACAATTGCGATAAAACAGAGAAGTATTTGATTTATAATACAAGTTTTAGAGAGATAATGAGAAATTGAACTTTGAGCAGAGATCTGAAGAAAGAGTCCAAGTTAACTAAGGCAGTCATACAGGACAGAGAAAAGGAGGCTAACGGAACAGCCTTTGCAAAGCTAATTCTTGAAGCTATAGGAAATATGGTATGCTTAAACAATGAACATATACAAACATTGCTGGAGAAATTTACACAAGTTTGTGACCACAACAAGATAAGGTGTGAGTATTAACATAGAGCCTCATATGCCATGTAAGTAGTTTTGTTTTCAATTTCAAGAGCAATAGAAAACTATTTAAAAAAAAATTTTAGAGAAGGGTCACCTGGGTGGCTCAGTCAATTGGGTGTCTGACTTCAGCTCAGGTCATGATCTCACAGCTTGTAAGTTCGAGCCCCGTGTCAGGCTCTGTGCTGACAGCTCAGGGCCTGGAGCCTGCTTCGGATTCTGTGTGTGTGTGTCTCTCTCTCTCCTCCTCCACTCATGCTCTGTCTCTCTCTGTCTCAAAAATAAATAAACTTTAAAAAATATTTAGAGAAGAAGATACATTCACTTTTGGAACATGTTTCATGTAAGTTATGATTAAGATTTTCAAGTAAAGTGGTCAGGTGGAAACTAGAAACTGCTGATTTCTTAAAATTGAGGTATAATTGACATAGAATTTTATATTCATTTCAGTGCTACAGCATACTATATATTGCAGAATGATCATTATAGTAAGTCTAGTTAACATCCATCATCACACATGGTTAAAACATTTTTAAACATTTATTTACTTTGAGAGAGAGTGTGTGCACATGAGGTAGGGAGGGGCAGAGAGAGAGAGAGGGAGAGAGAGCCCCAGGCAAGCTCCACACTCAACATGGAGCCAGATGTGGTCCTTGATCTCATGATTGTGAGATCATGATCTGAGTCAAAATCAAGAGTTGGATGCTCAACAGACTGAGCCACCCAGGCACCCCTAAATTTTTTCTTGTGATGTGAACTTTTAAGATTTATTCTCTTAGCAACCTTTAAGTATACAGTATGGTATTACTAACTATAGTCACATGCTTTACATTTAAAGCATTTACATTAAATAAGTTGACTTATTTTACAACTGGAAGTTTGTGCCTTTTGACCACCTTTAATCCATTTCTCTCACCACCTGCCTTTTGCCTCTGACACAACCAATCTAATCTGTTCTCTGTATCTATGATTTCAGGTTTTTTATACTGTTTTTCAGATTCTATATATAAGATATTACGGTATTCCTTTTTCTCTGACTTATTTCATTTAGCATAATGCTCTCAAGCTTCATCCATGTTGTTCCAAAAGCAAGATTTCCTTCTGTTTTATGCCTCAATGACATTCCATTGTGCATGGTGTATATGTATACACGTGTCATATTTTCTTTATCCATTGATGGATACTTAGGTTATTTCCATGTCTTGAATAATTGTGAATAATGTTGCAATAAACATAAGGACTCTTCTATTTTTAATTTTTTTTCAGGAGCCATCACACTTTTCTATAGTGACTGCACCAGTTTGAATTCCCAAGAGTACACAAGGATGGTCTTTTCTCTGTATGCTCGTCAACATTTGCTATTTCTTGCCTTTTTGATACTAGCCATTCTAAGCGATTTGAGGGGAGATACCTCACTGTAGTTTCACTTTGTATTTCCCTGATAATTAGTGGTGTTGAACATCTTTACACATACCTTTTGGTCATCTGTGTATGTCTTTTGGGAAAATGTTTATTCTGTTTTTAATGGGATTTTTGTTTGTTTTGTTATTAATTTGTATGGGTTATTTACATATTTTGGATATTAATCCCTTATCAAATTTGGAAATGTTTCACGCATTTTGTCTACCTCAACCCCCTACCTCAGACAACCACCAACCTGTTCTGTACTTAAGAGTTTAGGTTTTGTTTTTGTTTTTTTAAGATTCCACATGTAAGTGAGATCATATGGTCTTTGTCTTTCTGTGACTTATTTCACTTAGTGGAGTGCCCTCAGGGTCCATCCATATTGTTCCGAATGGCAAGATTTCTTTTCTTATGGATGAAAGAAATTGATGATCTAAATGAGAAAAACATTCTTAATCTCTTTTTTTAAAAGAGGGCATAGAGCATATTCCTAATTTATATGTTATGCACTTATGCCCAGAAGGAAAAGAACAAGATTTTAACTTTTTTGGGGAAAAAAATGCAAAAGCTTATACATTCAGAAAAACATAGACATCTCTTTAAATATTATTTCTTGGGTGAGATCATATCAAGCCAACTAATAAGAAAAACAGACTTTTAAAAGTTACTGTTGTGCTGTATAGGATAGAATGATTTCTCTTGTCTAGGTGTCTAAAAAGATTCCCCTTCAACCAATAATATTTGCAAGGGCAAAATTAACAGAAAATGAAATATAGTTACACAATTTGCACACCTCGTTATACTGAACACAGCATACAGCTTAATCTATTGATGTAGAATTGAATAATCTCAATTTATAACTTTATCGTAACTTTTAACATTTTTTTTAATGTTTATTTATTTTTGAGAGAGATAGAGAGCATGAGTTGGGGAGGGTCAGAGAGAAAGGGAGGCCCAGAATCTGAAGCAGGCTCCAGGTTCTGAGCTGTCAGCACTGAGCCTGACTTGGGGCTCGAACCTATGAACCATGAGATCATGACCTGAGCCAAAGCCTGAGACTTAACCAACTGAGCCACCCAGGTGCCCCCAGTTGTAACTATTTTTATGACACAGATTAGGGTCTGTTTTTCTGTACTGGTCAGGAAAAGAAACTTGTTTTTCTGAGACTCATTTTTGTTGACAGTTTTAAACAACTGTCAAAAAAAAAAAAAAAAAAAAAAGGAGACACGAACTGTTACAAATGTAATATAAAATACACAATACCCTGCTTCTACCACATATAGGTCTACAGTTCTGAGGAGAGGACTTATCTGGTCATTTGTAGAAATGATCCAGACACCAAGGCATGCATGGCATCATCTTGGAAAACTGTAGTATGAGAAAGAATGAGTAACAACCCCCCATTTCTCTGTCCAGGCTGCTGGGAGAGGGACCAGGCAGATTGTCCTCTCTGGCTTCTCTCCTGGGCTAGCTTCCAGATGAACTCAGTGATCATAGAGATGTCAGCAAGAGAGTTGAGGGCAGTATGAGAGAGGAACCTGGGTGCTTCTTCCTAGCTTCCGCCCAAGTCTGGGCAGTAGCCTCAAACCTTCAGGGCTGTAGCTCCTCCCAGACAGCCAGTCCTCAATGACTTCTGCTCTATGGGCTCTGCCAACACTATTTCCTCCCTTGCTTTTTCAGCGTCAGGCATGGTAATATCTCAACATCCTTTGCTCTTGCCTGTACTTCTGTACACAAACTTTTCCATAAAGTCTCTTCATCTGAACCCTCGGAAGTTAATTCTGTGTGGTACTGAAACAAATCAATCTGTTTTTCTCTTCACCATCACGGATGACTAACGTGCCATGAGTCTCCTCACCTCCTCCTATAGGTCTCTGACACCAACACAGATTACAACTCCACGTGGGCTCCTGGGCTTCCGGCCACTGCAGCGGCTGCGTTAGGTACATGGTCTGGAGTCAAAGTCGCAGAAACTGAAAAGTTGCTATCCTTGATTCCGGAGATTTCGAGCATTTGCGGCTCATGTGACGTGAATCTGAGCTTTCTCCTTTCGTGTCATGCTTAATTGCACATTGAGGAAAGATTGGGCTGGGTGTAGAAATAATTTCAGCAAGGTTGCTTGGGTAGAGAATTATTACAATTCACCTACTCTTACTGAGGCTTCACTATTCCAGCTGTTAGGGCAAAGAAAGCTTGAGTCTGTAAATTAAATATGAAACAGGGTCTTGTTTGTTAAAATCCAATGAATTCTGTAAGGGGAAACGATAGACAGAATAATAGTCTTTTAGTAACTTTCCTAGGGAGAGCTCTCCCTAGGGAGAGAGGGCAAAAAGCAGCTTGATACTGTCATTTATAAGTAGACGTATATATCTGGTCTTCATCTGCTCCTGGCACAGAGCTCCTGATAGCCTTAGAATTTCCTAAGTGAGGAGAGCAATAAAGGTGTCTTTTGTTACTCATGACAAGCCCCTTTCATCTACACCCAGTTATGTTAATGAGGGGACTTTTGGAAAGCTCCTAAGATGGAGAGCTAGTTGCCGGGGAAGCCAACTGTAACTGACGGGTGGAATTTTCTTCCCACTCCCAGAACTCTTAGAAGGGGAGAGGCTGGAGGTCCAGTCAGTCACCAATAGCCAATGATTCAATCAATCATGCATACACAATGACAGCTTCATACATAACCCTGAACTATGGCTTAGAGAGCTTCCTGGTTGGTGAACACAGGGAGGTACTGGGAGGGTAGAATATGTGCAGGGAACTTGGAAGTCCTGTGCCCCTTCCCACACATCTTTGTCCTATGCATCTCCTCCATCTAGCTTCCTTGAATAGGATACATTTTCTGTAATTATTTTTTTATCTCTCTAGATTTATTGAGGTATAATTGACATATAACAGTTGCATATAAAGTGTACACCATGATTTGATATGTGTATCCTCCGTGACATGATTACTACCACCGGGTCAATTAACATATCCATCACCTCATGTAATTATTACTTCTGTATGTGTGTGTCGAGAATACTTAAGACCTACTGTCTTAGCAAATGTCAAGTATACAATGCAGTATTGTAAACTATAGTCACCATGTTGTACATTAGATCCTAAGAAATTCTTCACCTTAAAACCGAAGGCTTGAGTTCTATCCTTTTATAATAAATCCGTAATCTAGTAAGTAAAATGTTTTCCTGAGTTCTAGAAGTTGCTCTAGCAAACAAGTAAGTTCAAGGAGGGTGTTGCGGGAATTTCTGATTTATTGTTTATTCATTTTATTTGAAGTTTATTGGTTATTTTTAGAGAGACAGGGAGAGAGAGGCGTGTGTGACAGGGGGATGGGGCTAAGAGAGAATCCCAACCAGGCTGGGACACTCAACCAACTGAGCCATCTAGCCACCCCACAGGAACCTCTGATTTATAGCCTGTTGCTCAGATGTACAGGTGCCAACCTGGACTCGTGATTGGTGTCTGAAGTGGATGGAGGGGGAGACAGTCAGTAGGAATGACCGGTTATCCTGTGTGATCTGATGCTATCTCCAGATACATAGTGTCAGAATTGAGTTCAACTGTAGGACACCTTGCTGGTATCACAGAATTAGGTAGTATGAGGAACCCCTTTGGTGGCCAGGATGGCAGAAGTAAAGTGGAGTTACAGCACTGAGAGTAGAGGAGAGACACCTCTGTTTTTCTTTTAGACAAGGTCTTTCCTTTTCTACAAAATTGTGGATAGACAGGCATGGTGCCACTCAAGAGAGAGAAAACCGGGTACAAGATGTACCCCACTCAGATGGGGACAAACCTCATTAAGATATTGTTCTCTAGGAGGTCCTAATTATGTGTTTTATAAGAGCAAGCAGTGTTATCTTAACCATAAAGACTGACTGTCCATATATTTATCTGTAACAAGCACTGAAGAGTCTTATTTATTTGGGATGTGAAGACATTTAAAAAGAGAGAGGTTGTTGAGAGTGATTAAATGTACCCTATCAGATAAAAACTCTGCACAGATAATTAAATAAGTAATGACAAGTGATGCCAACCCTCACATTTCAGGGTGGATGAAACATCCTTAAAAAACTTTCCAGAGCCCTACAAGACCAAGTTCAATTTCCCTCCTACATGTCAGCATTTTACGCAAAGCTGCACTCGACACCAACACGCATTACCTGATCATTTGCATGTCCCCACAAGATGACAGAAGCCATTACAGCATTATATGCCCAGTACTTAGCACATAACCGAAAGGACAGTAAAAATAAATTAAATATTTTTTAAATAATTAGGAGACAGTACCAGTACTATTTTTTCCCAATATTTTCTTGCTAGGGAATTGGAAAAACTACCTCGCTAACAAAAATGCCTTTATTCTAGACTCATTCATTTCTTCTTTGAAAGTGTTTAAGGGTTCTGCATTGCTTACAAGATAAAGGCCAAACTCTTCAACTTGATATCCTTCTTGATTGGATGCCATCTTATTTCCTGCCATTGTGTACTACGCATCCAAGAGTTCAACCACACTGAATTTATATAGAACTTCTCTACCTTGCATTTGAAAATGTTGCTTCTATATAAGATTTCCTACCTTTACCTTTTCCTCAAATTCCTACTGATCTGTCTAGGTCCAGTTCAAATTCCCTTCGGTGTGAATACCTCAGCCCAGACAGATTTAGCTTATTTTCTCCCATAGAGCTTTTATCTTTGGGCAAAACAGTTGTCCAAGAAGTTGAACCTAGTGGGTAATCCAAAGGACACTCTGTTTCATAGTCACTGTCCCTCAAACTCCTACTGTTCCCAAAGTGTTGGCTGGCTAGATGCTCTGCTTCTATTCCTGGGGGGTCTATACCCTTCCCTCTGATTACATTTACGATACATAATACCACATAGTATTCTTAAGGAAATAAAGAAAGAAGTGAAGAGGAGGAAGGAAGGAGCAGTAAAGATAACCAAATATAATTATATTTTATATGTTTACCTCTTATTGAAAGTGACATCCCATTTTTAAATGAAATGAATACAAAATTTAAACTAAGAAAAAAAGTAAGCAAATGGAGTTCACCCATTTCTCCTATGCCCTCCTCCCTGCCTCTGGCAACTATGAATCTGTTCTCTGTATCTATGATCTTGGTTTGTTTTTGTTGTTGTTTAGACTGCATATATAAGAGAAATTATATGGTATTTATCTTTCTCTGATTTATTTCACTATCTTTTAATTCTATCTTTTATCTATCTTATTCTATGTTTGTAATAGTAACTTAAGTTCCTCACTTACTGCATCTATTTAGTTCCCTTGTTAAGTGAACTTTGATATTACTTGTTTGGCTAGAAAGATGTTCCTTTAAGTGAAAAATCTTAAGATTTTCTCTTCTATATTCCTTATCTGTAAAACAAGAATTGGACTAAGTAATCTTTAATTTATCTTGCTGCTAAGACTCTCTGAATTGTACTTATACTTTGGCCAGAGTGGTTAAATAGGTGGGGAATTGAATTCAAGAAGGGTAAAGAAAGAAATAGGTATTGATCTGAATCTTAAAAGATGGACAGATTTTTAACAGGGGAAGTTAGAAATCAAGCCCATTCTGGGTGGGAAGAACAGTGGAAGCAAATTGCATGGAAGTAGAATAGTAGACAGATTTATAAATAAGAATTAGCCTCATTAAAGCCTGGGAAATCTTTCTCTGTCTCTCTAGGTGTCTGATATAGGTGGCCTACAAACCACACGGAGTGATATTGAGCATGAGGCAGGGGTGGGAAGCTGAGTAAGTCATTACAGAATTCAGTACATTAAGGGAGCTCAGCAGCTCACAGCAGCAATAATCTCAACTCCTCTGAGAATCTCCTTTTCTTCCCCCCCATTCCTTTCCCGTGATTTAAACATTGGCTTATTATTTTAGCCTTGTTATTCTAAGTGGTTTATTATTCTTGATGAATAGTGAATTATTCTAATGGTGCTTATTATTCTGTTCATTACAACTTGAGGCTGATTAGGAGTGAATAGCTGCTAAGGAGCTGTTCCAATAGCAAAATTAGATTTCTACATTTTTATGGTGCTTATTTTTCAGTGTTAGTAATCATCTTGGTAGTTTCCATCACTTAACCATCTCTCTCTGCTTTAAACTACAAAGATGTAGTCCAGTGATTCCAAAACAAAGAACTGTCTTTATGGAGTAACAAGAATCCTATTTCAAATGACTTGTCATTTAACGGGGTGTTTTCAAACTTTCAAAAACTCTCTCACAACATGCTTCTTTTCTCATCAATAGAATATGGCAAAGATAATGCAATGATACAGCGTTGCTTACCTTATGATACATATAGATAAGGCTTTGTCTTAGTAGCTTGCACTAAAGAGACTACAAACATCGGCTCATGCCCACGGGGTTCCAACTATTTATAATCTTCCCTTTCTGCCTGCCTGTCCTCTGAACTTCTGGCTTGCTTAGTCAGTCCCTTATTATACATATATGTACATAATATATGTACATACATATACATGTATGTCCTACTGCTTTCCTGGCTGAGCCCTAATACCATCTTCACCCCATGTTATTACTATTACAGCATTTGCATTCATTTTTTTCCTTAATTTAATTTTATTTTATTTCATTTCATTTGCTTTCTGTTTGAGATGAATCGTTGACTTTCTAGTTTTCTGTATGGATTAATTCAACAATTTAAAATGTTGATCTTGGGGTGCCTGGCCAGCTCAGCTGGAAGAGCATGAGACTCTTAATCTTGGGGTCATAAATTCGAGCCCCATGTTGGATGTAGAGATCATTTAAAAAATAAACAAATAAATAAAATGTTGTTATATATTATGTCCTATGGAATTAAGTGATTGGACTGTGATTAGACACATAAAATAGAAGGTATTATTTTATGTCGTTAATACATGCTGCTTCCAGACATCACTAGGAAATGGAAGAAGGAAATTGTAGGAAGGGCAACATATAATGATTAAATTATTTTTCAATTTACCTATTATATTAAGAAACAAAGTTCCATGCCACTAATAATGCCACATAACTGATTTTTCTGGTTTTTAGGTCCCAGGCTTGTTCATTTTCTCTTAATCATAATGGAAAGAAAGCATTTGCTTTACTTCACCCCTTTATGTATGGAACCTCCATACTAATGTAACACAGGCTTCTGATGATGCTGTTCATTTTTTTCATTTGAGTTCCTCACAGATTCCTTCTCACTTACATAATTTGGACTTATTTCACTCTAGCCTGTAGTATGTCTGTCACCATAGGGTTTCAGCTCACTGTTGATCTAAGTAAGCCTTAGATCCCCCTACTTTCCCTTTTCTGGAACTCTTTTCATTGTTGTTTTGCTTAACTACAAATAGTAATTTTCTTTTCCAGAGAAGGATTGTGCACACTAGATTTGTTGAATCCCTGTGTGTTTAAAAAAAATAGGTCTTTATATTTGATGGACACAACTTTCAATTTGCTGTTTGGCTAAATATAATAATTTTTTTAATTTTACCTTTTATTTTTTTAAATTTACATCCAAATTAGTTAGCATATAGTGCAACAGTGACTTTGGGAGTAGATTCCTTAGTGTCTCTTCCCCATTTAGCTCATTCCCCCCTCCCACAACCCCTCTAGTAACCCTCACTTGGTTCTCCATATTTATGAGTCTCTTCTGTTTTGTCCCCCTCCCTGTTTTTATATTATTTTTGTTTCCCTTCCCTTATGTTCATCTGTTTTGTCTCTTAAAGTCCTCATATGAGTGAAGTCATATGATTTTTGTCTTTCTGTGACTAATTTCACTTAGCATAATACCCTCCAGTTCCATCCCCATAGTTGCAAATGACAAGATTTCATTCTTTTTGATTGCCGAGTAATACTCCATTGTATGTATGTATGTATGTATGTATATATATATATATATATATATATATATATATATATATATATACCATATCTTCTTTATCCGTTCATTCATCGATGGACATTTGGGCTCTTTCCATACTTTGGCTATTGTCGATAGTGCTGATATAAACATGGCGGTGCATGTGTCCCTTCGAAACAGCACACTTGTATCCCGTGGATAAATGCCTAGTAGTGCAATTGCTGG
Organism: Puma concolor; assembly: GCF_028749965.1. Lineage (NCBI taxonomy): Eukaryota > Metazoa > Chordata > Mammalia > Carnivora > Felidae > Puma > Puma concolor. Next base: position 51,883,727 of record NC_141672.1, read on the forward strand.
GTTGTAGGGTAGTTCTAGTTTTAGTTTTTTGAGGAACCTCCATACTGTTTTCCAGAGTGGCTGCACCAGCTTGCATTCCCACCAGCAATGCAAAAGAGATCCCCTTTCTCAGCATCCTCGCCAACATCTGTTGTTGCCTGAGTTGTTAATGTTAGCCATCCTGACAGGTGTAAGGTGGTATCTCATTGTGGTTTTGATTTGTATTTCCCTGATGATGAGTGATGTTGAGCATTTTTTCATGTGTCAGTTGGCCATTGGGATGTCTTCTTTGGAGAAGTGTCTCTTCATGTCTTTGCCCATTTCTTCACTGGATTATTTGTTTTTTGGGTATTGAGTTTGATAAGTTCTTTGTAGATTTTGGATACTAACCCTTTATCTGATATGTCATTTGCAAATATCTTCTCCCATTCTGTTGGTTGCCTTTTAGTTTTGCTGATTGTTTCCTTAGCTGTGCAGAAGCTTTTTATTTTGATGAGGTCCCAGTAGTTCATTTAAATATAATAAGTTTTTATGTTTAAATAATTTTGATTCACAATATTAAAATAAGTATTTCAAATTCTTCTTTTTCACAAGTCTGAGGTCATTCTCACCTTTTTTTCTTTTGAAGACAAGTTCATCTTCCTTTAGAAGTGTTGCATTCACACCAAAGTTATATGAAAGTTGCATGTGCTTCATATTCTCACCAAAACTTAGCATTGCCACTCTAAGAAGAATTTCTAGTCTTTTTTTAATGGGTAAGTAGTGACATATCATTTTGGCCTATATTTATATTTAGTTAATGACTAATTATTTGGAGCATGTTTTCCTGTGTGTCTCTGCCATGCATCTGAAATGTCTACTCAGATCTTTTCCCCTTTAAAAAAAAGTTTAATGTTTGTTTATGTTTGAGAGAGAGAGAGAAAGAAAGAGAGAGAGAGAGAGAGAGAGAGAGAGAGAGAGAATATACAAGCAGGGGAGGGGCAGAGAGCTCTGAGCTGTCTGCACAGAATCTGATGTGGGGCTTGAACTCACAAAGCCTGAGATCATGACCTGAGCCGAAGTCAGACACTTAACCAACTGAGACACCCAGGCCCCCCAGATCTTTTTCCCTTTTAAAAATCAGTTTGGTTGCTGGGTTCTTGTTATTCAGCTCTAAGAATTCTTCATACATCCTAGATACTATATTAGTCACTTTAAACTTAACAGATCCATCACTGAAGTCTTGATTATCTGCTTTTTTCCTTACCAACCCTGTTCATCTTCCAATTATTTCCATCTCAGTAAATAATTCAAGTAAAACTGCTTAAATATTCCTTTTCCATACCCAACATCCAACTCATCCTCTAATATTTTCAGGAAAAGGTAATATTTTTTTAACATCACTAAATCCAACCTAGTCTAAGCCAAAATCATTTCTCAATTACCATACTATCATTGCTTGCAAAATTATCTCTCTCCTTTCACTCTTCCTTCTCTACATAAACCAGAGTATTTTTTTGAGCCACACAATTCTCTTGCTGTAACTCTTCCTCAAATGCTTCTCATTTCAATTAGATTAGATTTCAAAGTCAATATCAGCACCTAAATAATCACTTCTAGAGTTGTACATATACAGGTGCTAATTCAAACTTTAGGATGCGTAAAAATCACCTGGAAAACTTGGTAAAACAGGTCCCTGGGATCAGTCTTATAGATTCTAATTTGGTAGGTCTGGGGTGACCAAGAATGAGCTCTCAGAGAATGCTGACACTGACATCCATGGACCATATACCTATATACATGACATGTCCCCTTCTAAACTTCCAGACTCACCTATATTTAGTCCATCTGAACCTTTTTTTTTTCCCTCTTGTATGTAGCAACATTTCAATCTCAGGACTTTTTCTCTGTTTTCATCCTCTTTCCATTGATTCTCCTCTGTACACCCCAAGGCTATTTTTCGTCATTCAGTTTTTATTCATAGGTCATCTCCTGAAGGCCCATATCCAGTGTCTGTTCCTCACTGTTCATAACTAATGCCATAAGTCCGTAATTCATTATTTAATTATTCTATACTTATTTTCTTATTAGTATTTATCACTACTCGAAATTATCTTATTTCGTTATTTATATGTTAATTGGCATCTTGACCCCCCACCTCACCCCCAACACTAGGAAAGAAATGTCAAACAGGGACTTTACGTTGTTCAATACTGTATCCTGAATATATGGTTTTCAATATGCACATATGTATTTGTTGAATGAATAAAAATGGGAATCCTTAGGATGCCCACAGAATAATAGCAGGAGACAATTTGAATGACCTAGGCAGAGATTAATTCATTTAGAGCTTTGTGTCATTAAGACTCATCTAATAAGGTATGATGAGGAGAAATGTTACTTAAGAACATATTTCCATTTCTCCTCCTGGATCTTAGATCTCTCTCTCCAAGATATTGTTTGGCATTGTTTATCATCTACCACTTTAGCAGAGTGTGTAAGCTTGATATGCACCAATTATTTGGAAAAGACCCAGAAGCACTTTAGTGAAGAAAAGAGGGTAGAGAAATACCTTTCAGTATTTCCCACAGTGATTACAAGAGACACGTGTGTGTGTGTGTGTGTGTGTGTGTGTTCCAACTGTAAACCACTCACCTATGTTTCTCTATAACTAAGTACTTCTAGATCCTAGAGTTACAGACTTACAATGTCCCTCAACCTTCCTGAAAGTCTAATAATTTTGGATTGATGTAGCACTGTGAAGCAAAATAGGAAATCATATTGTCATCAACACCTTAGTAGTAGGATAACCAAAGGAATCCTACACATCATGTCTTGTTGATATGTTATGGTTATGGATTTTCCCTCTCTTAATATTAGCTCACCTCAACTGGTTAAAATATCCTCTTAGGAAATTATAATTACTGAGAAGTTTTGAGACCTAACATTTGGAACTTCAGGTAAGTTGTATTTTGTTTATTTTAAACAAACATACAATAGGAGTTGTAAATACTTAAATCAAGTTTAGAATGTAAGGCTAGAAAATTTAACCAGGTAACTTTTATGTTGTAATTTTGCATTATTTTGACAGAGTGATTTCTGACCTGTGTTCCATAGTCTCAAATGTTAATGAAAATGTCACTTATATTCATGACTGAATGACAGATATGTTTTCAGAGTACAACAAATGTGGGCTGTCAGTAAATATAGTACAGTAGTTGGGCCACTGTTTAAGAGAAGAAGTATATATTAATGCAAAGATAAACCCAATATGTTTTCTTTGTTAAAACTTCTGGGAAGAAACTAACCAGTAATTCCCCCACTCTTATTAAATGAAGCAAAGAAGAACCATGGATAAATATATAATTTTGTATCTCAGAGATATAATTTAATGCAGGGTATATAGTCAAAACTAAGTCTTAAGATTATAGTCACTATTTCTCTGATGTTCATACTAGTCATCTGAACATTTGATATTTATAACTTTCCTCTCCCATTCTTCAATACTACAATGGCTATTAAAATGTCTAATCTTGGGGCGCCTGGGTGGCGCAGTCGGTTAAGCGGCCGCCTTCCGCTCAGGTCATGATCTCACGATCCGTGAGTTCGAGCCCCGCGTCGGGACTGGGCTGATGGCTCAGAGCCTGGAGCCTGTTTCCGATTCTGTGTCTCCCTCTGTCTCTGCCCCTCCCCCGTCATGCTCTGTCTCTCTCTGTCCCAAAAATAAATAAACGTTGAAAAAAAAAAAAAGTCTAATCTTATCCTCTAATGACAAACTTCAATGAGATTCTATTTTTTTAAAAAAGTTAATGTTTATTCATTTTTGAGAGACAGAGAGAAGGAGAGCAAACAGGGGTGGGGCAGAGAGAGAGGGAGACACAGAATCTGAAGCAGGCTCAAGGCTCCGAGCTCTAAGCTGTCAGCACAGAGCCCGACATGGGGCTTGAACTCACAAATGAAGGGATCATGACCTGAGTTGACTGACTGAGCCATCCAGGCTCCCCAGTGAGATTCTATTTTAAAACACTGGGACATATAAAAGAAAAGACAACATTAAGTCTCCCAAACTAAACTTTATAGATATTATTTCCACTTGCGTTCTCTGATTTCAACCTGTCAAATTATGCAATTAAATAAGCATTGTAGATATTCAATGTTTGACTTCAATCTTAGAAGGGATGAGAACGTTTCTTTTTTTTTTTTTTATAATTTTTTTTTTCAACATTTATTTTTTTGGGACAGAGAGAGACAGAGCATGAACGGGGGAGGGGCAGAGAGAGAGGGAGACACAGAATCGGAAACAGGCTCCAGGCTCTGAGCCATCAGCCCAGAGCCTGACGCGGGGCTCGAACTCACGGACCGCGAGATCGTGACCTGGCTGAAGTCGGACGCTTACCCGACTACGCCACCCAGGCGCCCCAAGAATGTTTCTACTCTTAGTTCTAATTAATAAATCCAAGGTTTAAGAATACCAGTTTTCTGTGATCTGTGGAATGACTAAGTCATGAATTGCAGACTAAGTATGTTAAAGCTTTCAAAATGCAATAAACAGAAAGCTTTGATGTTTCTAGCCTCTTAGGAAGCATTATGGTCCTCTTATGTCATTGTTAGTAGACTAAATATTCCCATACTTCTCTACTCAAAATTTATGGAAGTTTTATTTCTCCCCCATAGACTTTCAGATCACATTGGAAAGCTCATCATATCAAATTATTCAACCACTCCTGTCTTACAAGCATGAAAATATGTCTGCACAATTTTTCACTAGTAGAAACACACACTGGTTTAAAAATCTGTCTTCCATTTTCAACAATCCAAACTTTATTTCTATGGAAACAGGACTTTATAGCCTGCAGGAAATGTTAACCCAGCCTCTAATGCTAGTGGCTGGGAGCTGACTTCCATTTCTTTTCCCAGTGAAAATAGATGTCAAAACAGTTAGGACCAAGGAAAGGTCTTGAAATGCTTCTTAGAAAAAATTTATTTTATTGCAGTTGATCCAATTTCTTTAGGACAAGATGCTAAAGGCAACCAGATATTGAGAATGAAACTACCGGCTCATTTTAACTCCAAGGTGTCAAGCCAGTTCTATGAGTAAGTTGTTGTATAAAGCAAAGGAACACTTGGTTTTTGGCTTCCAAAAATATTAAGGCATTATACATAGAAAAGCTGTGATTTAAAACTGCACTTTTTATATTTTTAAAATACTCTTCAAAATCCACATTTTAAAGTTCTTACAATAGAAAAACACTTACATGGTATCTTTTAATTCTTAAATCATAAAATGATACAAGCAGCTTGTTTAAAGTAATGAAATGAGCTCTCATAAAGTAAATCAATGATAATCTGACCACTGCTACTATAGGTTAGTTCTGGAAGGCTAATATTTATCCTTTCTCTTATATGTGTTAAGATTTGTTTTTAGAAATATGGTCTCATGACATTAGTTATTGGTTCCTTTAAGAGATCAGATTAAATGTCCTCATTTTATATCCCCTAAGACACAGGGTTGGAAAAAAAAAAATCAAAACATCAGTAACCTGTAAGTATAAAATCTCAAAGTTAAAAATACATATATTTTTATGTATACATACATATATAATTGAAATGTCCATTCAAGTGCTATCTTCTTAGAAAGGACGCTGTGAGCACTGTATCTTAAGTAGCAGCTCATTAACTCCTTCCATGATTGTGCTTTCTCTTCACTATGCTTATGTCTTCATTGGTACATTTATATGTATATAATACTTTTAATTAATTTTACTTTTTTAATTCTTTCTATGTAAACAATAAAAGAGAGACTGTGTCAGACTGCTCGATAGAAGGGGCTTGAGTGGCATGGCAATGAGATGTAATATGTGTTTAATAAGTTATTGGTTTCAACAAACTATTAAAATATTAAGTCAAAAATTTTCAAGAAGAAATAGAAACCATGACTTAGAAAGCAAGAAGGTTACAAACAGCATATATGATATGATCTCATTTTGTTGAAAAAAAATAAAAATAAAAATCTATGTGTGTATAGAGTAAAAGAGAAGGAGATGCCTACAATAAGGTATTCAGACTGGTAATCATCTTTGAATAATATTAGCATGATTTTTTTTCCTTTTTTATATGTATTTCCTCTCTGACCACTGCTACTATAGGTTAGTCCTGGAAGGCTAATATTTATCCTTTCTCTTATATGTGTTAAGATTTGTTTTTAGAAATATGGTCTCATGACATTAGTTATTGGTTCCTTTAAGAGATCAGATTAAATATCCTCATTTTATATCCCCTAAGACACAGGGTTGGAAAAAAAAATCAAAACATCAGTAACCTGTAAGTATAAAATCTCACAGTTAAAAATCCATGGCCTTAATATAATTGAAATGTCCATTCAAGTGCTATCTTCTTAGAAAGGAAAACACATGCACATGTGCTTAGGTAAGAAAAGTTTATTTTTAGGTTAAAATGTGAATCAAGAAAGGGAAAAAGCTATCCAATCTTCCTGATGTTGTTGTTAACAGTTATCTACTTTTTAGCACATTTGAAACACTTCAGAACATAAAATAAATTCTAAAATAACTTACTTTAATATTGCATAGTAGCTTGACAGAAAATTGAACACAACCAAATGATAAAAGTTTCTTCTGTAAAGATAAGTCTTTCTGAAAGTCTGAAGTTTAACAAAAGCTACCACCACCCCAATGATGTCATACTCTCCTACACATTTCCTGAGGACTAGTTTCTCATCTCTTTCTCTTCTTGTTATGATCATACACTCCTTTAATTTTTCTTTCCAGGTGACTTGGCTCTTGAATGCTTTCCCATGACTTCCTCATAAAAAACGAAATCCCAAACATCAAAAATATCAGGTCTGTATTAAGGTGCTAAAACATTTTCTTTTACTGAGGAAAGCAAGCTCAGGGCTTTTCCAATGCACTGTACTCGTTCAGAAGAATTCGTAATTAATTCATCAGGTTCCAAGAGCATCCATTGGGATTTTGAATGTAATTTCCTATATATTATGGATTAAATTTAGGGAAAGTAATAGTTTTATAGTGTTAGGTATCTTCCCATCTGGGAGTTTTACACGTTTCCTAATCATTTAGGTCTTACCCTATGTTCTCCAAAAAATTAGTGTTCTTTATTTGGATACTGCACATTTCTGGTTAAGTTTATTTTCAGTAATTGAGCATTAAAATGAAATAAACTTTTATAGCACTTGTTAAGCTAATTTCTGCTAATATGAGGAGATAGATATATCTACATCTATCTATATACGTTTGTTTAACTTTTATCTGAAGGTCCTTCTTTCAGGACCCAAATCCTATATGTGACCATTCAGACCCGGTGAGAGGCAGTTACAAGTCTGGGAGGTTTCATGAAGGGTAGCTGCCCTCCCCACAACAGACCTGGGGTAAAGCCAGTACATTACAGTTTTCTGCACAGAGTCCAGTCAAGGACTCAGCCCCTTACTCTCTAGTCCAACCATCTTCACATACACAGCTGCATTCCTAGCCCAGGCACCTCATTCAGTGTCATCCTTTTTGGGACCTTGGCTGAGGCACTTCGTGGGTGTCCTGCCAAGTCCTCTTTACTGGGAGTCTCAGCTGAGGTACTGTTTTCCATTTTGACTCAGCGCCATTTCACACTTAGCCCTTTCCTGTCTCTCTTCCCCCTTGACCCATGAGTGTATAAGAGGCAGGGATCCCTTGTTCAGGCTTCTTTGTATCAAGATAATTCCCCTGAGCTGCATCCATCTGATCTTCACAAAGTGTCATTTTGTGGCGGAAAATGGAACTCTGGGGAGCTAGCACCTCATTTTGCCTATTGTTTGCACTGTTGCACTGAGCAAAGGCTTGATTGTTGCTTTAAATTAGACTCATTTGCCTAAATCACAATCTCCACACCTGATTACTCAATAGTATCCAGAAACTTGATTGAACTTATCTTTTAATTCCAATATTTTAATAGTGCTCATGTTTGTTTTCTTGGACTTGCTTTTCAGAAAGACATTTCTGTCACCCAGAGATAATTATAATATTGTCTCTTCCATTTTGATATGTATGCCCCATTTCTTTTATCTCATATGTTGAAATGCTTTCACACTTTTTGTACAATGATGAATAACAGTGTGGTGCTAGATATTCCTACATGTCATGACTTTGAGGGAAATACTAGGAATTTGTTTACACGTAATATTTCATTTCTATTTCTGATGGATAAAACTTTAACAAGATTTTATGTCTTGTATATTTCAATCTCCCACACTATTTGCATTTTGTAAAGAACTTGTACATATATCAACTAATATCCATGTGTAACATTCTATTTATCAACTATTAGAAAAAAATTCACTGCAATATTTGATCAACAAATAAATCACATGATTTCAGAAATTGTAGTTTAAGGGCCACCTGGGTGACTCAGTCGGTTGAGTGTCCAATTTTGGCTCAGGTCATGATCTCACAGTTCGTGGGTTCGAGCCCCGCATTGGGCTCTGTGCTAACGGCTCAGAGCCTAGAGCCTGCTTCGAAATCTGTGTCTCCCTGTCTCTCTGCTCCTCCCCCGCTCATGCTGTCTCTCTCTCTCTCTCCTTCAAATATAAATAACAACATTAAAAAAATTTTTTTTAATAAAAAAGAAAAAAATTGAAGTTTCACCTTTTGTGTTATGAAGGAGATTTGAATAGAAAATTAAAATTCTGTCAAGTGATAAACCACAAATTCACAAGAGAATCAGTCCTTTTTTAAATTTAACAAAGCCGTTAAGTGCTATATAATAAAAAGAGTTATAATTTAGTATGAGTTGAAATCAGGAGGCAGGTAAATAACTAGTCTAGTAATGAAAATACTACATACATACCATTTATATGCATGCATCTGTTGAGGCACACGTACTTTTTACTTGGGCTATATATTTTTATTTTAAAAAATGATTAAAACTTGAAATTGAGAGCTAATTTCTATTTTTATTAGATCTCTGTAAAGAATATACTTAGGAAATTTATATTCCTATAAACCCATCAGAATAAAATTTAAACCTGAAAAATAATAAAAGGATAGAGAAGAAAAATTGGGTTGAATATGGAATTAAAAAATATATATTTGTTTTGCAGACTATTGGTCTTTTAATTAAGGCTTTTTTTCATTACTACTCTCAAACTTAAGCCAAACCCACAAATCATTCCACAGCAGAAGAATTTTCAGAAAAATAGCCTTGATCCACTGTAAGACTCATCAAAAGATGTTCATTTATTAAGAGATTCTCAGAATTGGATTCTGATTCACAAATCAACTGATGCTTTCCACTCTACAACACATTGATGATTCCATCTATGCCACCTGTGTGACATTCTGCATCTACTTGAACACCTCTCATGATAAAATATTATCTACTAAGGCATTTAATCTCTTTTTGGGTATTGTGAACAATTTGTTCATCTTTTAACATCAAATATGATTCCTTATAATGTTATCAATTGGGGATTAAAAAGAATTAATGTACGTCTCACCCATCTGAGAAAACTTCAAATATGTGAAGGTTTTCTTCAGATTAAACATCCCAACTACTCCTCAATAAAGTTCCTTTTGATTCTGTTCACCACTTAGAGTTTCTCTTTCAGGATACTCTATTCCATTTCCATTACTAATATAGTTTTGCATAGAGACTTAATTATCACAACTGGAGTTTAGTCTACTTACAATACAGTATATGATATAAATGCAAGTCTCTGGTATATACTATATTTTACTACACACTGAAATTCTGTTAAGACAATTTTAGTTTTTTTTTTTTTCATTCTCCTGAAAGTCATCCCATATTATCATCCCATGGAACATTGGGATTCTAGTATTCTAAAACTTTTAAATAGCTTGTTTGTACTATGAGTAAACCACCACTCTTCCATCCTTTGAGTAGTAGATGTTTCTGACCAAAGAGGAAAAAAAAATGACCTTATTGTTAATATTAAGTTAATCTACTTATAATTTTTTAATTAAGGTTTATTTATTTATTTTTTTTAGTAATTTATATACCCAGCTTGGGGCTTGAACTCACAACCCTGAGATTAAGGGTCACATGCTCCTCTGAGACAGCCAGGCACCCCAAGTTTAATCTTTTAGTAGAAAGTTTATAAAACCCATTGAGCCATTTATGAATCGTGATTCTATCAATTAAAATCACCATCCTGTATGTTTTGCGATTATTCTCAACCTTACCTTATTAAACCTATTGATCAACTGAAGATAAAGAACAGAGCCTTGTGGTATGCCATACTAAAAAAAACCCCTGAGCTGTCTTATTCTCTACTGTTCTCCAGCACCTAGAAGAGTATCTAGAGTATGCAGGCATTCAATAAATATATATATTTTTAGAGGGTAGCTTTTAAAAGAGGATAACTATTAGAAATCACTCTTACAGACATGACATGGATCATATTAATATTCTTAGGATATTATCGTTAATCAATTATTCACTAATTATATACGGCCTTCTATGTATTCTTAAGATGTATCTCCCATTTCACAACAATCCAGCCTATTTTTTATCCAGTCAACCAACATTAATTTTTTTTTACATTTATTTATTTTTGACAGAGAGAGAGAGAGACAGAGCATGAGCAGAGGAGGGGCAGAGAGAGAGAGGGAGACACAGACTCTGAAACATGAGCTGTCAGCACAGAGCCCGACGCGGGGCTCAAACTCACAGACCGCGAGATCATGATCTGAGCCAAAGTCAGACGCTCAGCTGACTGAGCCACCCAGGCACGCCTCAAGTCAACCAACATTAAACTTAATTATACCCTTTCATATATCTCCATGTTCATGTATTTTATATACTTTTACACACATATGCCTAACACACATTTTATTTTATAATAATGGGATAATATTAAATATCTGGTAGAAATTCTTCCAAGTCAACTAATATAGCTCTGAATTATTCCTTTTAGGATAGGTGCAAAGTGAGCACACTCTGAATTATTTCTTTAATGGCTGCATAATATTTTATGATGTGGGTGTTCTCTAATTTAATCATAATTTCTTCTGCTGATGGGTATTTTCTTAAAACAGTACTACAAAAATCATCCTTGGACAAAAATGGTAAATTGATGGTGGTTGTATTTCTATGGTGAGATTCCCTGAGGAATCGCTTCTCAAAGAGCACATGCATTCTTCAATTTAATCAACAGTGACAGATTGCTTTTCAAAGTGGCTTTAACAATTCACATTGTCATCAGGAATTAAGAATTAATTATAGATAAATTCCGAGAAATATGCACCTACCCAGACTAAATCATGAAGAAAGAGAAAATCTGAACAGACCAATTACTAGTAATAAGATTGAATCAATAGTCAAAAATTTCCAAGAAAGAAGTCCAGAACTTGATGACTTCACTGGTAAATTCTATCAAACACTTAAAGAAGAATTAATACCTGTTTTCCTCAAATTCTTCAAAAAAATAGAAGAGGAAGTAACACTGCCAGACTTACTTTATGTCTTTTCCTTACTGTGTGTGAAACAAAGTTAAATAGCCTTAATGGGTCTTTGCACATAGACACCATGTTATGCAGAACTTGTTTGCAATTTCCAGAGTTTCATTGGCACTACTGATTAAAAGTGATCCCCAGTGGTCTTGTGATTTTAAAAAATGAGGTTTCTGGGGCACCTGGGTGACTCAGTCGGTTAAACTTCTGACTTTGGCTCAGATTGTGATGTCACAGTTCAGGAGTTTGAGCCCTGCATCAGGCTCTGTGCTGTCTGCACAGAGCTGGCTGCAGATCCTCTGTGCCCTTCTCTCTCTGCCCCTCCCCTGCTTGTTCTCTCTCTCTCTTCCTCTGTCTCTCTCTCAAAATAAACTTTAAATTAAAAAAATGAGGTTTCTAACCACTCACAAATTCAAATGTCAATGGCATGTTAACAACTTGTACTTTCGCTGAGGCAAATATTTCAATCCTCTGCACAAAATCCTGCTATCAAGAAGCATGGGAATGATCAACTAGGTGAGACTAGTAGAATTACAATACTTCTATCTCAACCTGGCTTTCTTGCTTTCTCCTAGCGATAGTATTCACCAAGATGAAGGTTCTTAACCCAGTTGTTCAATCGAAATCCAACCAGAGATCTTTAGAGAAATTTTTTTGAAGAGCTCTTTATAATCCTGTCTCCACACTTTCCAACGTAATCAGATTTTGAATACATCTACTGCTGAGCCGACGCTTAATATATTACCAAAGATGTCCTTGTCCACAAAAACAGGGCTAATTCTCAGTACTTATCATACTTAACATCTTAGCATCATTTAACACAACAGATAGTTCTCTTTTTTTATAAAAATATTTTTCACATATTTTTCTGTGACATTATCTTCTTTTCTGCTTCATCTCACTGGCCTTTCCTTCTTAGTCTCTTTTAATAAATCTACCTCTTTACTAATATTTAAATTTTAAGCTTTCCACTATCTCCTCAGATGAATTTATTGAATATCTAGGGTATCTCATTGTCCCAGGATGTCTCCCCCACAACACACAAAATCTTTATGTAGATGATTTCAAAAATCTATCTCTAATCCACAAAGAAGAATCTCACAAGTTCAATGCCTATTTTTATGTCTTTGATGTTTACTAAAAAGTCATCATTAACTTTTTTTCTTTTTTTAAGTTTATTTATTTATTTTGAGAGAGAGAGAGAGTAGGTGAGCAGGCAAGGGGCAGAGAGAGGGAGAAAGAATCCCAAGCACTCATAGTGCAGAGCACAGTGTGGAGCTGGAAACCACGAACTGTGAGCTCATGACCTGAGCCAAAACCTAGAGTCAGATGCTTAGCTGACTGAGCCACCCACATGCCTTAACTTTTTTTTTTTTTTTTAATCTTGTACTCTCTTCAATGCATCTGCAGAATCTCTTAGAAATGCCTTTGAGGCTCTGGGCTGATGGCTCAGAGCCTGGAGCCTGTTTCCGATTCTGTGTCTCCCTCTCTCTCTCTGCCCCTCCCTCGTTCATGCTCTGTCTCTCTCTGTCCCAAAAATAAATAAACGTTGAAAAAAAAATTAAAAAAAAAAAAAAAGGGGCGCCTAGGTGGCGCAGTCGGTTGAGCGTCCGACTTCAGCCAGGTCACGATCTCGCGGTCCGTGAGTTCAAGCCCCGCGTCAGGCTCTGGGCTGATGGCTCAGAGCCTGGAGCCTGTTTCCGATTCTGTGTCTCCCTCTCTCTCTGCCCCTCCCCTGTTCATGCTCTGTCTCTCTCTGTCTCAAAAATAAATAAACGTTGAAAAAAAAAATTTAAAAAAAAGAAATGCCTTTGAAATTATGTGGTACATACAACCACTTTACACTCCTTTCACTGCTTCTACACTACTATACTAGTACAAAGGACTTTGTTTTCACCCTTAGCCTGTTCTCCACATAGGAGCTTCAAGGGTTTTTTCTAAAGCCTATCACTTCTTCATCCCCAACACAATAATGGCTTCCTATTATATTTAGAGTAAAACTCCCTGTCTTCACTATAGCCTATATGGCCTAACATTATCTGGTCTCCTCCCATATTTCCATTTGGACGAATTACTCATAAAATAATGAAAGGATAACTTAAATTTAGCATGCATGTAGTATTGTAAATAAAATATAAAAATTATTCAATACGGGGTTATTTGAAATGAGAAAAATATGAATACTCTAGAACATAGCTCTAGCAAATTTCAAGATTTTGTACAATATTCTATTTGAATGTCTCTGAATTTAATCATTATAAGGGGAAATCACAAAGTTTTGATAGAAAGTTTGTGAATTATCAATATTATAAGAATAATTTAAAATTAATAAATTTGGTATTAAATTTCTATTATCTGTAAATTATTAATATTAACATTTTCTTAAGATATATGAAGGCAAAAATGCACAACTGTGATCAGTTTTAGTGATTATATATCTGTCTCTCTCAATGATTGACAGAACAAGTAAGCAGAAAGCAGTAAGATTAGAGAAGGAAAACCTCAAACTGACCAAACTGAACCTCACAGAACACTCCAACTAAAACCTGTGCAGACTTTGGGAGAGAAACAGATTATAGTCACTGCAGTGGGGAGGGAGCCAGAGATGTGGAAAAGGATGAGAGACAGACTAGCACACAGGGAGCACACAGGGAAAACAAGTCCCCATAGCAATTGGCTAATGAAGCGAGAGGGGCTGAATTTCAACCAGCAGGGCTTAAAGCCTGGAGTTTTAAAGGTCAACAGGCTTGGCTGGGATAGAGCCCTGAGGGCACTGTGAACTTCTTGGAGAGGAAGCAGGCAAACAACTCATGGACATACAGTGTGGAAACAGCAACCTGATGAGTGCCCAGGACACACAGTGGGGAGGTTATTCACTCATCTCAGAGCACATCTCAGAGAGAGCATTCATAGAGAGCCCCCTCCAGAATCAAAGGAACTGGCCAGCACCATTTCCCTTTCCCACCCCTCAGCATAAGCACAGATCCACCTGTGAGAACCAGTACAGCACTTATATTCACTACTTAAACTGCTTATACTAAGGCCTGTCCCCCAGGCTCTGCTAGAACCACCCTTGCCAGTCACACTTGCCTCAGTTCCCATGAGGCGCACCCCTCCCCCTAGAAGATGAGTCGAAACCCCTGCTTACACCATGGCCCTCATGAGGGAGTTTTGTGGAGCCTTGGTCTGGCAGTGGTGACAACAGGTCTCATTTTACAAGCAGACCAGAGCATGCCTAGTTAAAATGCACCACATTCAGACCAGGAACCAAACACTGCCCACAACAGGAAGGGAGAGCCTCTGCAGATGACTGGCCTTAAGGATAAACCAGCCAGTACTCAATAGCAAAGCACATGCAGCACGCATTGGGGACACTCTTGGAAGTGCCAGACATGGGATCAGGGGGCACCACATTCTACAGGACCTCTTCTTCATAAGGTCATTACTCTTAAGAACAGGAGACAGAGTTGACTTTCCTAACACAGAGAAACAGACAGAAAGACTTAGAAAAAATGAGAAGACAGAGAAATTCACCCCAAATTAAAGAACAGGACAAGGCCATGGCCAGAGATTTAAGTGATGCAGATATAAGTAACATGACTGATAGAGAATTTAAAGTAATGTTCATAAGGATACTTACTGGACTTAAGAATGGAGTGGAAGACTTGAGTGAAACCTTTAACACAGAGAAAAGGAATCACATAACAGAGATAAAGGCTCAATAAATGAAATGGGAAACACATTTGACGGAAGGAACAGCAGGATGGAAGAAGTAGAGGAACAAATAGTGACCTAAAAGACAAAGTAATGGAAAGTGATGAAGCTGAAAAAAACAAAGAAAGAAGAATTATGCAAAACAACAATAGACCTAGGGAACTGGGTGACTCCATCAAATATAGTAACAATCATATTATAAGAGTTTCTAAGAAGAAGAGAGAGAAAGAGGGGGAGAACATTTATTTGAAGAAATAGTTGAAAACTTCCCTAATCTGAGGAAGGAAACAGATATCCAGATCCAGCAAGCACAGAGAACTCTCATCAAAATCGGCAAAAGCAGATCCACATCAAGACATATTTTTAGTAACTGGTCAAAATATAGTGATAAATAAAAAAATTTAAAAGCTACAAGATAGAAGAAGACATTAACTTCCAAGGAGAAACCATAAGGCTAGCAGGAGATTTTTCAGCAGAAGCTTTCCAAGTCAGAAGATATGGCATGATGTATTTAAAGCACTGAATGGGGAATATGCAGCCAAGAATACTCTTAACAGCAAGGCTACCATTCAGAATAGAAAGAGAGATAAAGAGTTTCCCAGATAAACAAAAAGGAGTTCATGACCACTAATGCAGCCCTGAAAGAAATATTAAAGAGGACTCTGAGTGGAAATGACACATCAAAAATGACAGTATAAAGACAGGACACACAAAAGCAGAAAAATGAATCTTTCTGTAAAAAAACAGTCAAGGAACTCACAAAATAAAAGAATGTAAAATATAACAACATATACCTAAAATGTGGGGAGGAGAAGAGGAAAGAATGGGTGCGCACTAAAATGACCATCAACTTAATATAGACTGCTATATGTAGAAGAGGTTATATACAAACCTAATGTAAACAATGTATCAAAAACCACTAATAAATATGCAAAGAAGAAAGAGAAATAAGTCTAAATATATTACTAAAACAATCAACAAACCTTGAAAGAGAAAAAGGATGGATCAGACAAAATCTTCAGAAACAACCACAAAATAATAAAATGGCAACAAATACAGATCTACCAATAATTAATTTGAATGTAAATGAACTGAACATTCCAATCAAAAGACATAAGGTGACAAAATGGATTAAAAAAAATAAGACCCATCTATATGCTGCCTAGAAGAAACTCATTTTGGACCTAAAGACACCTACACATTGAAAGTGAGGGGATAGAGAAACATTTACCATGCAAATGGGTCAAAAGAAAGAGTGGCAATACTTTTTCAGACAAACTAGACTTCCAAATAAAGATTGTAACAAGAGACAAAGAAGAACACTATATAATAATGAAGGGGACAATCCACAAGAAGATACAACGGTTAAAAATATTATGCAACCAACATAGGAGCACTCAAAAAATAAAACAATTAATAACAAACATAAAGGAACTAGTGGATAGTAATACATTCATGGTAGGGCAATTTATCACTGTATTTAAGTCAATGGACATATCATCCAAACAGAAAATCAATGAAGAGGGGCACCTGTTGGGTCAGTCGGTTGAGCATCCAACTCTTGGTTTCAGCTCAGGTCATGATCTTGCAGTTCATAGTTCAAGCCCCGTGGTGGACTCTGCACTGATAGCATGGAGCCTGCTTGAGATTTTCTATTTCCCTTTTTCTCTGCCCTTCTCCCACTCGCTTGCATGCTCTCTCTCTCAAAATAAATAAACTTTAAGAAAAAAAAAGAAAATCAACAAGGAAAGAATAACAATGAATGTCACACTGCACCAGATGGACTTCACAGATATATTCAGAACATTTCATCCTAAAACAGCAGAATACACATTCTTTTCAAAAGCATATGGGATATTCTACAGAATAGTACACAGACTAGGTCACAAATCGACCTCAACAAAATCATGCATCTTTTCTCACCACAATGCTCTGAAACTAGAAGTCAACCAGAAGAAAAATTTTGTAAAGACCACAGAAGTTAAGCAACATGCTATAACAATGAATGGGTCAACCAGGAAACCAAAGAAGAAATTAAAAACATACATGGAAACAAATGAAAATAAAAACACAATGGCCCAAAATACAGCAAAAGCATCTCTTAGAGGTAAGTTTACAGCAATACAAGTCTACCTCAAGGAGGAAAAAAATATCTCAACTTAACCTTACAATTCAAGGAGCTAGAAAAAGAGCAAATAAACCCTGAAACCAGAAGAAGAAAGGAAATAATAAAGATTAGAGCAGAAATAAATGATATAAAAACTAAAAAACAAACAAATAAAAAACAAACAAACATAGGTCAAAGAATCCAGGAGTTTTCTTTCAAAAAAAAAAATCAATAAAATTGGTAAACCTTTAGCAGACTTACCAAGAAAAAAGAGAAAGGACTCAAATAAAATCCAAATGAGAGAGAAGTAATAATCAACACCACAGAACTACATACAATTATAAGAGAATATTTTGAAAAAATATATGTCAACAAATTGGACAACCTGGAGGAAATAGATAAATTCCTAGAAACATTTAATCTCCCCAAACTGAATCAGACAGACATAGAAAATTTGAACAGACCAATCACTGGCAAAGAAATTGAATCAGTAATCAAAAACTTCCCAACAATCAAAAGTCCAGGACCAGATGGTTTCATAGGAGAATTCTATCAAACATTTAAAGAAGAGTTAATACCTATTCTGTTAGTACCTATTTTGTTCAAACTATTCCAAAAATAGAAAAGAAAGGAAAACTTCCAAATTCATTCTATGAGGCCAGTATTACCATGGTACCAAAACCAGATAAAGACACCACTAAAAAGGAGAACTACAGGCCAATATCCCTGAAGAACATGGATGCAAAAATTCTCAATAAAAGAATAGCAAACCAAATCCAACAATATGTTAAAAAATCATTCACCATGATCCAGTGGGATTTATTCCTGGATTGTGGTGATTCAATATTCACAAGTTGATCAACATGATACATCACATTAATAAGATAAAGGATAACAAACATATGATCATTTCAATTGTTGCAGACAAAGCATTTGACAAAGCACAACATCCATTCATGATAAAAACAAAGTAGGTTTGGAAGGTACATATCTCATGCACCAAAGGCCATGTTTGAAAAACCCATAGCTAGAATCATCCTTAATGGAGAACAATTGAGACCTTTACCCCTAAGGTCAGGAACAAGAAGACGTCCACTCTCATCACTTTTATTCAGTATAGTACTAGAAGTTCTAGCCACAGCAATCAGACAACAAAAAGAAATAAAATGCATCCAAATCAGAAAGGAATAAGTACAACTTTCTTTATTTCCAGATGACATGATACTCTATATAGAAAACCCAAAAGACTATCAAAAAGCTGCTAGAACTGATAAACTAATTCAGTCAAGTCACACGATACAAAATCAATGTACAGAAATCTGTTGCGTTTCTCACGCCAATAATGAAGCAGAAGAACGTGAAATTAAGAAAACAATTACATTTATAATTGCACCAAAAGGAATAAGATGCCTAGGAATAAACCTAACCAATGAGGTGAAATACCTGTATTCTGAAAACTGTAGAACACTGATGAAAGGAATTGAAAAGGACACAAAGAAATGGAAAGATATTCCATGCTCATGGATTGGAAGAACAAATATTGTTAAAATGTCTATACTACCCAAAGCAATCTACACATTTAATTCAATCCCTATCAAACACCAGCATTTTTCATAGAGTTAGAACAAACAATCCTAAAATTTGTGTGAAACCACAATAGACCCTGAATAGTCAAAGCAGCCTTGAAAAAGAAAAGCAAAGCTGGAAGTATCACAATTCTCAACTCCAAGTTATATTACAAAGACATAGCAATCAAAACAATATGGTATAGGCTCAAAAATAGACAAATACATCAATAGAATAGACTAGAAAATCCATAAATGACCATTACATGGTCAATTAATCTTCAACAAAGGAGGAATGAAAACACGATGGGAAAAAGACAGTCTCTTCAACAAATGGTGTTGAGAAAACTGGACAGCAACATGCAAAAGAATGAAAGTGGACCACTTTCTTACACCATACACAGATAAACTAAAAATGGATTAAAGACCTAAACGTGAGACCTGAAAACATAAAAAATAGTAGACAGCACAGGTAGTAGTGTCTCTGATATCAGCTATAACAACATTTTTCTAGGTACATCTCCTGAGGCAAGAAAAACAAAAGCAAAAATAAACTATTGGCACTACACCAAAATAAAAACCTTCTGCACAGCTAAAGAAATAGTCAACAAAACCAAAAAGCAACCTACTAAATAGGAGAAGATATTTGCAAATGACATATATGATAAAGGGTTAGTATCCAAAAATACAAAGAATTTATAAATCAACACCCAAAAAGAAAGTAATCCAATGTATAAATGATCAGAAAACATCAACATACATTTCTCTGAAGAAGACATAGAGATGGCCAACAAACACATGAAAAGATGTTCAGCATCACTAATCAGGGAAATACAAATCAAAACTATGAGATGTTACCTCATTCCTGTCAGAAAGGCTAAAATCAACAACACAAGAAAGAAAAGGTGTTGGTGAGGTTGAAAAAAAGAAACCTTGGTACACATTTGATGGGAATACAAACTGGTAGCCACTGTGGAAAATTTTATGGAGGTTCCTCAAAAAGTTAAAAACAGAACTGCCCTATGATTTACCCATCATGCTATTGGGTATATACCCAAGAAATACAAAACACTAATTCGAAGGAATACATGCATCACTATCTTTATGGCAGCATTATTTACAATAGCGAAGATATGGGGACAGCCCACGTGTCCATCAATAAATGATTGGATAAAGAAGATGTGGTATATATGTACAATAGAATATTATTCAGCCACAAAAAAAGAATGAAATCTTGCCATTTGCAAAGACATGGATGGAGCTATAGAATAGAATGTTAAATGAGATAAGTCAGTCAGAGAAAGACAAATTCCATATGATATCACTCATATGTAGAATTTAAGAAACAAACAAGCAAAGGGAAAAAGAGAGAGAGAGAGGCAAACCAAGAAACAGATTCCTAATTATGGAGAACTGATAGGGACCCTCAGAGGAGAGGGACCTGGGGGGATGGGATAAACAGGTAATGGGGATGAAGGAGTGCACTTGTCACGATGATCACAGGGGCTATATGGAAGTGTTGAATCACTATAATGTACACCGGAAACTAATATAACAGCATATGCTAACTAACTGGAATTAAAATAAAAAAACTTAGAGAGTTATAAAAACACTGAATACACGTTTTTTCAAGTGCACACTGATCAAAATAGACCATATTTTAGGTCATAAAAATAAAGTAAAAAAGGATTGAAATAATATTTTCTCTAGTAAGAATTAGGAATTATTAACAGAATATCTAAAAAATGTTCAAATACATTTAAATTAAATCACATACTTCTAAGTAATCCATGGCTACTGAAATAATCAAAATGGAAATGGTAAGTATTTTTGACTAAAATGAAAATAAAACTTTAAAAATTATGGGATACATCCAAGGCAGTATTTAAAGAAAATTTTGTAACACTAAAAACTTCTAATTAGGGAAGAAGAAAAATTGTGAAAAGTTGATAAGCTTCTAAAACTTAAGCTTAATAAACTGGAGAAAGAATACCAAATTAATTCTAAATAAGCATAAGGAAGGATATAATAAATAATGAACAGTATAGTACAAAACAATAGGAAAAAAATGGATAAACACCAAATTTGGCTCTTTATAAAGATGATGAAATTAATGAACCTTTAGCCAGACTGTGGAAAAAGAGAGGAAGACACAAATTATCAATACAAGAAATGAGAGAAAAGGACATCACTACAGATTCAATAGACATTAAAACTTTACTAGGTGACTATTGTGAACAATTTTGTACCAAATTTGACAACTTGGATGAAATGAAAACAAAATTTCTGAATGTTATATGACATTAAACCTCATTTAAGAAGAAATAGATATCATAAATGGTCTATATGGGTTAAATAAATACAAGCCATAGTTAAAAACATACTGAGAAAATTCTGGGCCCAGATGGCTTCACTGGCTCACTTTCTACAAACTCTTCCAGATAACAGAAAAAGAGGTAATACTTCTCTATATATTTTACGAGGCTAGCTTTACCCGGCACCAAAATCAGAGACACTAAAAATATTAAATTCATGAAGGCAAGAGCCTTTAAAAAATTTTTGGCAAATTAAATCAAATCATAAATAAAATGTTTAACATTTCATGATCAAATATGGTTTATATCAGGGATACAAGGTGCAAGTTTGGATTAACATTTAAAAACCAAACAATGTAATTTCTCTTATAACAGATTAAAACGAAAAGCCAGTGATCATCTAATAAATTTAGAAAAAGTTTTCAATAAATTCCCACAATCACCTGTGTTAAAAAAAAAAAAGAAAGAAAGAAAGACTCTCAACAAGCTAGGAATATAAGGAACTGTTCTCACATTGACAGATAACATCTATAAATCTCCTGTAGTTGAAATCATAAAACTGAGTATTTTTTCTACTAAGGTGGAGAACTGGACAAGGTGTCTGCTTCACCACATGTTACTAGAGTTGTAGGTCAGTGACTAAGGCATAAATATAAAATTCAAAGAAAGGAAAGCGACAAGTACAGAAAAGAAATATGGATTGAAAGGAAAAAATAAAACTGTATTTATTATCCGATAATGTGATTGTCTATATATAAAAAAAAAAAAACCTAACAAATATACAGAAAGCTACAATAACTAGGAGGTTGATTTAGTAAAAATCACAGGATAAAGGACAATATATACGGATTCCATTTCTGTATATTAGCAATAGACAATATAAAACTGAAATTTAAAACATGAAATTTATATTAGCATCAAGAAAGATGAAACTTTAGGGATTAATTTAGCAAAATTACTGATATACACAAAAAATCCTCAGAAAACTAGACATGTATATTTGCTTGAGCAGAAAACTAGTAGAACAGATATTATGAGTTAAAAAATTACCATAAGTGAAAAAATGTAAGCACAAACATTATATAATACTTTGATATGCAAGTCTAGAAAAATCATAGTGATAGAAAACAGATAAGTAGTTGCCAGTGTCCAAAGCATCATAATGAAGGAGATTGAATGCATCATGGTTTGAAGCAATTTTGGGGGGTGATAGAAACTTTTTGATTTCATGATTTTGGTGATAGCTATGTGACCGTGTAAATCTGTCAAAATACATCAAATTATATGCTTAAAATTGGTTAATTGTATTGTGTACAAGTTATGCCTCAAAACTAACCAACTGAAAGTTTTTAAGTTTATCATTATATTCTTTAATACTTAGTGACTTTGGTTTATATTTAGTGTAAAGCATTTAAAAAGTGTTATATAGAAACAGAATTAAGATTTTCATTTATTAGCTGATTCTAAAATTGTTTTATCTTTTCTGTGCTGCAGTTTATTTGTACCAAGCAAATATGCCAACACAAGCTTTTGTCTTAATGATAAAATATGCATAAGCACCAAAATGCCCTACAGATACAGATTCTCTTTCCTCTGAAACAGCTTCAATAATGAAAGATAAAAACAAGAAAATGCAAAATTTAATCATGTTCAGTTGTGAGTCCATATTCATATTTTAAAAGGATTTCTTATCTCCCAGTGACAGGAGAATGAATACAATTTTTCCAGTAATTTTTTTAAGGCATGTCTATTGGTCAAAGGTATAAACTTATTTCTCTTTTTAACAAACCTCATATTAGTGTGTGTGTGTGTGTGTGTGTTTAATATAGAGTCAAGGACACATTTTCACATCCCAATTTTCAAGTGAATGCATGATTCACAGAATATGGTGCTTTTAAATATTTTGTTGAAGAAAGTGGATCTTCCCAGCCTTCTTGGGATATAGGTAGAAAGTGGTCAAAGGACTTCATATAACAAATTCTTCACAACTTTCCTATCTTTTAAGTATTTTGGTTCCTCCCTTTATAGGTTACCTTGGAATTTCTGCCATTTCAATTTCACTTAGCACGAGTAAATTGAGTTCATGTTTCCAGGAACTAGCCAAAAACAAACCAACCAACCGAGAAAAACTAAAACAAACAAACAAACAAAAAAAAAACATTGGGCTTATTCCCATCTTCTTGCGCTATAGTTGGAATCAAGGCTTTCCTCCAAGTCTACCCTCATCCATGAAATTTCATTCAATTTAAACATATATCCCTTCCTCTAGAAATCCATTCCTAGATTTCATTTGCAATAAAAAGTCTTCCAAATCTAGATGATGATGATTTATTCTTATTTTTCTAGGGTGGTATTTGTCTAGTTAAAGGTAATATGGTAATAAAGTAAGTGATACACCATCATATCACTTGGCAAAGTGCACCACAAGGTAAGATAACGATAGGGCCTTAAAGAAAAGCAAGATCAGCTTCATAGAAAGAAGCAGCAACTTCTGTGGCAAGATAGTCTTAATGTGCTTTGACTGAATCATTGAAATGCACTGACATTTTCCAGGTTCCGTTACTTGAAATCCCATTTCTCAAACAACATCCTAACTTCCACATGAAAGACACAGTCAGTTTAATTCAACCTACAAAGTAATTTGTCCACCCACAGGATCAGATCCTGCAACTATCGCTATAAAAGATACAGAATTATTTTACGGAAGCTCCCTGGTCTTTAGATCACAAATTTAAGTATCTCTTTTATCTCCACGAATTATTTTCTTCTGTGATGTTTTAACCCACAATCCAACCAACATGGATTATTTTTTTATTTAAAATTTTTTAATGCTTATTCATTTTTGAGAGAGAGAGGGAGGGAGGGAGGAGAGGTGCAGAGAGAGAGGGAGACAGAATCTGAAGTAGTCTCCAGCTCTGAGCTGTCAACACAGAGCCCAACAGGGGCTCCAACTGTGAACTGTGAGATCATGACCTGAGCCGAAGTCCAACGCTTAACTGACTGAGCCACCCAAGCGCCCCCCCCAACCCCCCCACACCCAGCCACATGAATTATTTTGAAGCGTCCAGTGATCTACTATGTTACCTAACATGCTCCTCCTTTTTGGTATTCCATTCTAGGTAAAGATGGAGGATGTTATCATCTTACTTTAATTTTCATTATGCCTTATCTTTACATCTAATTAACTCTAAATAACTCTAAGCTCAACACATTACACAACATCTTTTTGCAGTATAAATGATTAAAATTTTTTAGATGTTGTCCTATTTAACACTGAATCACTATGCTCCTTCAAGTCAAAGAAAATACTATCCGTAAGGTAAAAATAAGTCCTTGTTTATGCTAAAGGTAATTGTATCTTTTAATCTTCTTCACATTGGTTGTTTCTCACCATGTAAGCCTAGGCTATTTGGAGTTTTGACTTCTAGAGACAAGTGCTATGTGCTTCTGTGATATATCAAATGTAAAATATGAATGTTTAAATAATTTGAAGGAAGACAGATAATGGCAGCAAATGGCAGCAAATACAGTTAAGTTTCCCATTTCAAAAAAATTGTATATGTTTTGGGTCTTGTTATTTCAACAGAATATCAAGTTCATTATGCTAAATGAGACTTTTTTAAGGACCAAATATTTTGAGTTGGAAAAGCTTTTATCAGTCTGTCTAAGGACGAACAGTTAAAAGAAACCTCATCCCCTGACCTAGCTGCTAACAAAAATAACAGTCTGTATCGTGTACTTATTTGGCAAGAATGTTTTCATTTAACATTGAAAGTGAGGTGCAAAAGCCAACATTTCACGTAAACAGTCTGCTAATCTAACAAGCAAACCAGAAGCCCAAGATCTTGATAGCTCCCTTACCACACTATACTGAACTTGATGTATTCTGTTTCTACATACTGTTCCTTTGACACAGTCCCCAGGATGACCCTGACTGTCCCTTGGAATTAGTTTGTTCAAGAAAGTAGTAGCAGTAGTAGTGAGAATGGAGAAGTGTGTGACAAGCACTGTTCGTAGTCCTTTTCGTTTTTTAACTGATTTATTCCTTCCAACACCCCCATTTTATGGATGAAAAAGACAAGGCACAAAGAATTTAAGAAAGTTGTCCAAGACGACGGCACTAGTAAGTGGCGTAGTTGAAATTTCCATCCAAACACCCTAACTCTAGGTCTTGGATTTTAGCATCATACTATTTGAGCAGAATAGAAAAGAGCAGTTTTCTTTAGTCTCTCAGACTATCACTGTGCTTCATGCCTCAGAGGTTAGACGTGACTAATTCTTGTCGGTTCTATTTCATCAAACTACATGCTCCATATTCCTCTTTGAAAGTCCTATGAAATATTAACCCGTCAAAAGGTAGGATGAGATTTTTGGGGGATTTTGTTTTTTTGTTTCAAACAAAGGAGAAAGTTTTTTCCTTCCTCTTTTGTTTTTACAGATATGGTTTAGAGAAAGAAAGCATTATTTAGTTTAACAACCTTTTTTTTTTGAGGTGTAGAAAATTTTCAATGCAATATTCCTCTTCTTGGTAATATCATGTGCTGACAAATAATCTAGTTAAGTAAGTAATGAACGTTGGCCAAAGAGAGATTTTGAATGGAAGCAAGTGGACTTTCATCACTTCCTCTTGCTGATCACTATAATTAACTCAGATACCCTCATATTGAACAGAGTTCAGGTGCCAATAAAGTTAAGGCATAGTGCCATTCCACTTAAAAACACTTATATTCCGATTTTTTTTAACTTATACCTATAAAACTGAAGAAACAGTACATGTCAAGAGGATAAAGTTTATAGTGTAAGTCACTGATCAAGTTATATTTACAAATCACACTTACAAAAATACTGTATGAACCACTTCTATTTCAAAATGGTAGCAATGTTTTTAAATCATTAGTTAACAACCTTGCTAAGTGGCCAACACCTAGAGCTTCTCTGAGGCATGTTTACTATTTCCATCTCACCACAGAGCCTGAGAGTGGAGCTTTATTTTGTGCCGAGCCATACATCTTCTGAGAAGAAAGTCACGCTGTTACCATTTTTCAAGTTTCATCACCACTAGAATAGTCCTTAAATTTAGGATGGTATGTTATAGTGTGCTTTTCAGCAGTTCCTGAATGTTTTCTTCTTGTGTTTACTTTGTTTTTTTAGTACATGGGAAATGCAACATAAGAAATAGGGTCAAGGTTGTAGGAACCAGGATGAAATAAAAGCAAATTAAACCTGTGGTAGACAGAATTGATACGCTCTTCCCCACAGGCTGATATTGCAAAGTATCCCTGTGTCAGCCAGCAGGTGTCTACCAGCAACTTGGCAAGGCATGAGGAGTCAGAGATATCAGAGGAATTGCCATGGAAGGATAAATTAACTTAAGTACTACTTGCAAGCAGAGGTCTATTGGAAAGTTCTCTTCCTCTCATTCTGGATCTAACCTACCAAATAAGTTTAGCTCTTCCTATGAAGAAAAAGGCATCAAGTAACAGCAAAACTCTATTTTCTGGTTAGGAGAGAGCAAAGAACACAAACCTTCTCTGTCAGGTTATACCTATTCAAATCTCTGTTGCTATTTCAGCAACAATGTTTCTAAGTCACTTTGTCCATATTAGCAAAAACTATAAAATATTCCAAGAAGACAACTTGTCACGGTCAGACTATTTATGAGATGGACTTTTAGGCTAGAAGTTACGTCAATAAGTTTTCTAGCCTGTATTGCAATAATAAGTAAACTTCATAAAGCAAATCACTGTTGATGAGGTACTACCCTGCACTCATGTGCCATACCTCTTGTGCCATAACTACAGAACTTAAAGCAATCTTTCTTTTATAGTAGAAATGTAACATTCCTCCAGGTTACACATCAATAATACTACTAGGCCATTACAACAAGCTCCTGCTCAGGTGGAAAATGATAGAACAGGATTTGAATACACTCTTCTGATTGTAAAGATCATGTTTTCATTCATGTTTATCACACCAAACCCCTCAGATTCTGATACAGTCCTGACTTCAAATAACTTTATTTACTTCTATAAAGGCACTTAATTAAATACAGACAGAAATGTGTTTCGTTATAATAGAGGGAAAATTTCATGGAATATAAATATCATAAAAGTTCCTTTTAAGAGTACATGTCTTGATGTTAATGGAAAGTAAGGCATTTTTAATTATATCACCCTGACATTTTAGTGAAAGAAGGTTAATATTTGTTAGAGTGAAAACTATTTAATAAATGTTATACAAATATTCTTTCATTATTACTCAAAACAACCTTGTGGATTAGACAATAGCAACCTAATTTAAAATAAAAATCGTGGCATTTTAAAAGTTAAATAATCAGGGGTGCCTGGTGACTCAGTCAGTTGAGTGTCCAACTTCAGCTCAGGTCAATGTCTTATGGTTTGGGAGTTTGAGCCCCATGTCTGCCTCTATGCTGACAGTCTAGAACCTGCTTGGGATTTTCTCTCTCTTTCCCTCTCTGCCCCTCCCCTTCTTTTTCTCTGCCTCAAAACAAACAAATAAACCAACAAAAAGCTAAATAATCATGCAACAACTATGTAGTAGAGTTGTGAGGATTCAGTCAGTCAGCAAGCTGCCCTGGTTTTGTGCTTTCCACTCTACTGTGCTGCCTGAAGAGGAATGCCCCTCCCACTGACCTTAACTTTTCTCCCAAACAATTTTGATCCTGGCTATGATATCTTTATAAATATACTGAATGTAAAGCTCCTTTCCAGTATTCATTTTCAGATTTGCATTTCTCTTACTTTCTAGTTCTCTATTTCTTACCCCATTAATCACTTTGCACTGAATATAGTTATTAATAATCTCTTTGGTTTCACTTCCACATTCAGCTATCAAAAGTAAGTTATTTAAGGGGCGCCTGGGTGGCGCAGTCGGTTAAGCGTCCGACTTCAGCCAGGTCACGATCTCGCGGTCCGAGAGTTCGAGCCCCGCGTCAGGCTCTGGGCTGATGGCTCAGAGCCTGGAGCCTGTTTCCGATTCTGTGTCTCCCTCTTTCTCTGCCCCTCGCCCGTTCATGCTCTGTCTCTCTCTGTCCCAAAAATAAATAAATGTTGAAAAAAAATTAAAAAAAAAAATAAGTTATTTAAGGAAATGATGGAAAGTAAAGATATACATCAATAATGAAGATACTAGGACTTTTTGAATAACAAAGGGACTAAAGTGAGTTCTTGGCTTGAAAATATAAACTGATGCTTTATAAAAATCAGTTAGAAGTACCAGTCACTTCACACAGATGACTATTTTTGTTCCCTAGATCTATTTAATCCCCAATAATTACTATACGTGTCTCCCCTTTTTGAAAATAAGACTATTTTCCACTAAAGCCATTTTAATTCTCTCTCTTTTCCTTTCATCAAACCAAATAATGGTAATGTGGGAAACAAAGGCAGTAAGAAATGTAGATAAAATTAAATTTTCTTACAACTTGCAGCCCACTGACAAATACTTGAGACAAGCAGAGGATGACACTCCTCCAGGAACTCCCAACTATCTTAATGTTAATGTGTGGCCAGAGGTAAAAACAATGTTAGCTTAATAATAGCTAGGACTCCAGGACCCTGTGAATTCTCTTTAGCATGTGAAAATCCTTTTGGAAATTTCCCCTGGTCTTTACCTCCCCAACCCCCAAGTATATAATCAATTTACCTCCACAATCTCAGTGCAGCTCTTTCTGGGTCTTGTCCATAGCTGTTGTGGAAGAGAGGGGGCCATGGTTTCAGAGAAGTAGGGTGGGGGCAGAGGGGGAGAGAGAATGAGAGAAAGAAAGACAGAAAGAGAGAAAGAGAGAGAGAGAGAGAAGGAACACACAGGGGGACACACATGGAGAATGTTTCCCCAAAGACACTGCCTTGGAAAATGAGAGGGGCTGATTTTTTTGGAGTTCTCACAACTAGCCAGGCTTAACTCCTGGAGTTTTTTAAGCTTTAAGCTGCTGCTTAAAGATCAGCAGCCTTGGCTGGGATAGAGCCCAGAGGGGATTGTGTTGCTCTTAGCATAAAGGCAGGAAAACAATGAAACAACCTGGGGGAAGACAACTTGGAAACAGACATCTGAAGGGTGCCTTGGGCACACAGTGGGGAAAGTATTTCTTTTTTGAGAGCCTGTCTTGAGAGGCAACATTCACAGAGACACATCTCTCAGGAACAAAGGAGCTGGGGTGCCATTTCCCTCCCTGCCCCCTCAGCATAAACAGAGTCACCTACAGGAAGCAGTATAGTGCTAACACTGGCTGCCTGACTTGCTTACAACAAGCCCCACCATCTCTGCTCTGGTGAAATTGGACTTTCTCAGCCATTCTTGCCTTAGTGCCAGTGTAGTGGGCCCATGCCCCAGAAGACAAACAAAAATCCCTATCCACACAATGTCTCCCAATCAGAGAGATTTGCAGGGCCTCAGTTCTGATGGAGGTGGTGACAGGTCTCATTTCACAAGCAGACCAGAGCACACTCTAAAACTCACCACATTCATGCTAGGGACCAAACATGCCCACAGCAGACAAGGAAAACCTCTGCAGATAACTGATCTGAAGGATAGACAGCCAGAACACAACAGCAGAGTGCATGGAACACACATCAGAGACACTCCCTGAAGCTCCAGGCCCTGGACACTATAAAATCACTTTTTCAGAAGGCCATTACTCTCAGGAGCAGGAGACATAACTGGCTTTTCTAACACAGAAGAAGGCAGAGACTGAGATAAAATGCTCAGACAGAGGAATTTATCCCAAATGAAAGAACAAGATAGGGCCACAACCAGAGATCTAAGCAAAACAAATGTAAGTAACATGCCTGATTGAGAACTTAAAGCAACAACCATAAGGATACTCACTTGGCATGAGGAAAGAATAGAAGACATCAGTGAAACTCTTACCATAGAGATAAAGTTAAAAAAAAAAAGAATCAGAGATGAAGAGTACAATATATGAAGTTAGAAACAGGCTGGATGCAAAGAATAGCAGGCTGGAAGAAGCAGAGGAATTAATGACCTAGAAGACAAAGTAATGGAAAGCAATGAAGCTGAACAAAAGAATGAAAGAATAATTATGCAAAATGAGAATACACTTAGGGAACTGAGTGACTCCATCAAACATAATAATATTCATATTATAGGAGTCCCAGAAGAAGAGAGAGAAAAAGGGGCAGAAAAGTTTTTGAAGAAGTAATAGCTGAATTCCCTAATCTGGAGAAAGAAACAGATATCCAGATCCAGAAGGCACAAAGAACTCCCATTAAAATCAATGAAAGCAGGCTAACACCAAGATAAATTATAATAAAATTGGCAAAAAAAAAGATAAAGAGAAATTCTTATAAGTAGCAAGACAAAGTAAGTCCTTAATTTACAAGGGAAAACCCGCAGGCTAGCTAGAGATTTCTCAACAGAAATGTGGCAAGCCAGAAAGGAGTGGCATGAAACATGCAAAATGCAGAATAGGAAAAATCTGCAGTCAAGAATACTCTTTCCAGAAAGGCTATCATTCAGAATAGAAGGAGAGATAAAGTGTTTCCTAGACAAAAACAAAAGGACTTTGTGACCACTACACCAGCCCTGCAATTAATATTAAAGGGTTATGTTTAAGTGGAGAGACAAAAAGTGAGAGTTTAAAGGCAAGAAACACAAAAGCAGTAAAGATGAATATTTCTGTAAAAACAAGTCAAGGAACTCACACACAAAAAAGGACATGAAATATGATAACATATACCTAAAATGTGGAGAAGAGTGAAAAATGGGTTCAAACTTGAATGATCATCAACTTAATAGACTGCTATTTGAAAAAGAGGTTACATACAAACGATATATCAAGTATATGGTAACCATATATCAAAAACCACTAATAAACATGCAAAAGAGAAAAAAATCCAAATAGATTACTAAAGAAAAATCAGCAAAACATAAAAGAGAAAGAAATTATTGGAGAAAATTTCCAGAGACAACCACAAACAAGTAATAAAATGACAATAAATTCATATATATCAGTAATTACTTTGAATGTAAATGGACTACATGCTCCAAGCAAAAGACACAGCGTGTCAGAATTGATAAAAAGACAAGACCCATTTATGCTGATTGGAAGAGACTCATTTTAGACCTAAAGACACCTGCAGATTGAAAACGAAGAGATGAAGAAACATCATGCAAATAGATAGAAAAAGAAAGCCAGAATAGCAGTACTTATTTTGGACAAACTAGACCTCAAAAGAAAGAATGTAACGAGAGACAAAGAAGGACACTATGTAATAATGAAGAGGATAATTGAACAAGAAGATAAAACAGTTGTAAATATTTATTACCAAACTTGAAAGAATCAAAATATACAAAAATATTAACAACAAACATAAAGGGACTCATTGATAATAATACAGTAACAGTAGGGGACTTTAACACAATTATAGCAATGGACAATAGTAGTGGACTTTAACACAATTACAGATACAGATACAGATAATCTAAGCAGAAAATCAATAAGAAAACAATGGCTTTGAATGGCACACTGGACCAGATGGAGTTAACAGATATAACCAGAACATTCTATCCTAAAACAGCAGAATACACATTCTTTTCAGATGCACAGGGAAAATCCTCCAGAATAAATCAGATATAAGACTACAAAACAGGCCTCAACAAATACAAAAAGATTAAAATCATACCATACATCTTTTCTGATCACAATTCTATGAAACTAGAAATCAACCACAAGAAAAAAATTGCAAAGACCACAAATACATGGCGATCAAGCAACATACTATTAAACAATGAATGGGTTGACCAGGAAATCAAAGAAAAAAATTAAAAGAATACATAGAAACCAATGAAAATGAAAACACAATGGTCCACAACTTTGGGGATTCAGCAATAGCAGTTCTAAGAGGGAAGTATACAGAAGTATAGGCCTATATCAAGAGGCAAGAAAAATCTCAAATAAGCAACATAATCTTACACCTAAAGGAGCTAGAAAAAGAATAATAAACTAAGCCTAAAGCCAACAGAGGAAGGAAATAATAAATAATAGAACAGAAACAAATGATATAGAAACTAAAAACCAATAGAACAAATAAATGAAACCAGGAGCTGGTTCTTTGAAAAAAAAATGAGTAAAATGGATAAACCTCTAGGCAGACTATAAAAAGAAAAGAGAATGGACCCAAATAAATAAAATCACAAATGAAAGAGGAGAAATGACAACCAACAACACAGAATACAAACAATTATAAGAGAATATTTTGAAAAACTATATGCCAACAAATTGGACAACCTAGAAGAAATGGATAAATTCCTAGAAACATATAAATTACATATAAACATAAATTACAAAAACTGAAACAGGAAGAAATAGAAAACTTGAACAGATTGATTGCCAGCAAAGAAATTGAATCAATAATCAAAGAATTCCCAACAAACTAGAGTCCTGGGCCAGATGGCTTCCCAGATGAATTCTACCAAACATTTGAAGAAGAGTTAATACTTATTCTTTTCAAACTACTCCATAAAATAGAAAAGGAAGGAAAACTTCCAAATTCACAATACCCCTGAAGAGCATGGATGCAAAACTTCTCAATAAAATAATAGCAAACCAAATCTAACAATACATTAAAAATCATTCACCATGATTAAGTGGGATTTACTCCTGGATTGCCAGGGTGGTTCAATATTTGTAAATCAACATGATGCATCAAATTAATAAAATGAAGGGTAAGAACCATATGATCATTTCAATAGATGCAGAAAAAGCATTTGACAAAGTATAACATCCATTCATGATAAAAACCCTCAACAAAGTAGATTTAGAGGGAACATAGCTCAACATAATAAAAGCCATCTATGAAAATGCACAGCTAATATGCTCAATGGGGAGGACAACTGAGAGGTTTTCCTCTATGGTCAGGAAGAAGACAGGCATGTGAACTCTCACCATTTTTATTGAACATAGTACTGGAAGTTCTAGTCACACAACAAAAAGAAATAAAATGCAGACAACAAAAATAAATAAAATGCATCCAAAATCAGCAAGGAAGAATAAAAACTTTAACTATTTTGCAGATGACATCATGCTCTATATAGAAATCTGAAAGATTCCACTCAAAACTACTACTACTAGAACTGATAAATGAATTCAGTAAAGATGCAGGATACAAAATCAATGTACTGAAGTATGTTGCATTTCTATACATCGATAATCAAGCAGCAGAAAGAGAATTTAAGGAATCAATCCCATTTACAATTGCAGCAAAAACCATAAGATACCCAGAAGTAAACCTAACCAATGAGATGAACTACCAGTACTCTGAAAACTGTAGAATACTGATGAAAGAAATTGAAGATGACACAAAGAAATGAAAAGACATTCAATGCTCATGATTAGCAGAACAGATATTATTCAAATGTCCATATTACCCAAAGCAATCTACATATTTAATGCAGTCTCTATCAAAATACCACCAGCATTTTTCACAAGGTAGAACAAAAAATTCTAAAATTTGTGTGGAACTACAAAAGACCTCGAATAGCCAAAGCAACCTTGAAAAAGCAAAGCAAAGAAGGAGGCATCACAATTCCAGACTTCAACTTATATTACAAAGCTGTAGTAATCAAAACAATATGGTACTGGCACAAAAACAGACACGTAGAACAATAGAATGAATAGAAAACCCAGAAATGAAGCCACAAGACAAGAAAGAATATCCAATGGGAAAAATAATGTCTCTTCAACAAATAGTGTTGGGAAAGTTGGACAGCAACATGCAACAGAATGATACTGGACCACTCTCTTATACCATACACAAAAATAAACACAAAATAAATTAAAGACCTAAATGTGAAACCTGACACGTACATTGAAATCCAAGCCATATATTTGTATCTAGTGTTTCTTTTAAATCTTTTATTAAATTATAAGCATGTTTACACTCAGTAATCATTCCCACTGGATTATGAGTAAATTCTCAACAATGTCTGCACTTTAGGCATTTATTCTTTTTAAACATCCAGTGCAGTGCCTAGCAAACTGTGCATCTTTAAGAGCGTTGAGTGACTGAGTAATACAAGAAAAATTTTTTAACATTTTACTATTGTGACACATCAAATTCTCTTGGTTGCCTTAAAATTATTTTGAACAACAGTAATAATTTGATGATTACTGCTTGCTTACATTGGTTCTTACATGATTTAAACATTTCATGTTTATTTCTTCCAAATATCATACTAATAGTTATATTTTCTTGTCTTGGCAGAGAAATTTTGCTATAGATGAAAAATATATCAAACTCATATTCACATATAAGATTTTCTATGAAGTAGTTTCAGAAAAAATCATTTTAATAAAAAAATAAATCATTTCATAATCATTTTAATTGATATTAATTTAGCTTGAAAATGCATTTGTACATCTCGATTATAAATGCAACTCCTTCTAACTCCTGCGCTAAGTGGCAAAACTAAATTGTTAACTAAAATATCAAGCAGGATTGAGTCTCTATACAAAGAGAGAATAAGATGTATTTTCTTTACATTTTTTAATTTATTTTTTCTTAAAAAAATTTTTTTAATGTTTATTTATTTTTGAGAGACATAGCATAAGCAGGGAAGGGGCAGAGAGAGAGGGAGACACAGAATCTGAAGCTGGCTCTGGGCTGTCAGCACAGAGCCCGACACGGAGTTCAAACTCATGAACTGTGAGATCATGACCTGAGGAGAAGTTGGACACTTAACTAACTGAGCCACTCAGGCTCTCCACATTTTTTTTAATTTTTAAAATCATATGTATATTGGGCACAGATATATCTTTACAATATTATTATTAATAACAATAAACAATGGTAAAAGACTCATTATGAGCTGAATAAAAAATATTTTAAATAATCATAATGGACAGGCTAAAAAGTTCTTTATATAAAAGTAAGGTTTGGGCGCCTGTGTGGCACAGTCGGTTAAGCGTCCGACTTCAGCCAGGTCACGATCTCGCGGTCCGTGAGTTCGAGCCCCGCGTCAGGCTCTGGGCTGATGGCTCAGAGCCTGGAGCCTGTTTCCTGTTCTGTGTCTCCCTCTCTCTCTGCCCCTCCCCCGTTCATGCTCTGTCTCTCTCTGTCCCCCCAAAAATAAATAAACGTTGAAAAAAAAAAAAAGTAAGGTTTTTTTTTTTCTTGCTAATTACAATGACCCTGGAAAATACAAGCCGTCTGACTTTTTGGAAAGTGTAAATATACCCATGGATTTTATATATATGTAAGAATTTACTTCACTTTTCTAACCATAAAATATTCATTGCTTTTTATTTTCTCAATGCTTAAGATAAGTAATAACTAAACTCTATAAATTTCTAACATTCAAAACTTCTCCCTTTAAAATAACAAAATTACTTTCTCAAATTATTTCTTGTCATATTTTATTGTTACAACTAATTAGTTGCATTATGCTAATAGTTTTTCAGAAGCAACTGTAGTTTGCTGATTTTGTATATGCCTCTAATTTAAGTTAGGATGCTCTTTCTGCATACATTTCAAATAATATAAAAAGGATGATAAATAAAGTAGAAATATACAAGTTAGTTTTAATATAACCAAATAATGAAGGTAAAACTTATTTCCAAGACTCATAAAAATGAGTTGCAAAACTGTAATATTACTAAAAATGTTGACCTAGGTATTTCTTAACCAAAAGTTCCAACTAACCATTTAATAAATGACCCTGAATAAAATATATTTTCAGTATTCAGAACAAAATTTGCAAGTTGTATTTAAAAAATCAGAGTCCTAGACACGTTGATCTCTCAGGTGACATTACAGAAGCTTATATCAATACAATTAACTGAATAGTGACATAGAGAAAAAGTTTGAAGTTGCAGGATAAATACCTGTATGCATTATCACCATATCAACATAGTCTACATTTTGTAAACTTAAAAAGGTAAAAAACAAACAAACAAACAACCTTAAATTGTGGTATTGTCAAAACCTAGAGTAACTGGACCTGATTATCCTGCAACTATGTTATGCTCAAATACTTGTGTTAAAAAGAAATCTGGTTTTCCCAGTTTGGGACTATCATTTCAGCATTTTCTTAAAAATCAATAGATGCTCAAAGTAGCTGTTTTCAGTCTTTTCAAATGAGGTTTTAAAAATTCTATCGTCTCTTCTGTTTGTGTTATTCTTTCTCTCTCTTCTCAAGCAGTGAGCAATAATCTGTCCTGATGAGACTGAATTTAATAGCTTAATTTCTTTCTGCCTATCAGAGTAGTGATTTCATCCTGCAATTGCCTTTTCCTCTTCTGTCGAGTCTTCTGTAACACAATCCATCAGGCTCTTCCTTGAGTTGTCACTACTTATTTCTCTTCTCCAAGTGCAGTGAAACTCTTCTTTCTTGAGATCAAATATAAAGATACACACACATACACGTGCATTTTTTTTGTTAGTCTTTTCCATTAGAATATACTCCATGTTCTCACAGAGAAACCTATATGGCATCTGAGTTTTACTAGTTAATCCCAATAGCAATATACACTAGAGGAAAGAAAATATTGTCTTAGAAATTCTAAAGACACTGGATGGCAGTCCTGAAACTCCTATCAGCAGTGTGACTTTTCGCAACTATTTGCTTGTCTTGTACTTGTTTCTACATCACTGAGCAGCTAAAGGAAGAATGCAGTCTCGGTTATCTAATTTGTTGTGATTATTTAGGTTTCTTCTAGTTCTTTTGCTACCATTTCCACAAGAGATAAGGTGAGGACATTAAATGGATTGAAAAACAACTGTCACATCAAATTCCTGTTGGCAAAGGCATTTGTGGCCAACAGGTGAAACTAATGCCTGAATTGAAAATTTGGATTGCATTTATCTATTTCCCCAGAGACTCCTTGTAATTAGAAGTGGACTGTACCTTTTTCCTATTTACTACAGTGACCTTGGGAACTAAGTAAATTCCTCCATGGGCTTCCTTGAAAAACTTGCACCTCTTTCACATTTTTTCCTTTCTTCAGCATTAGTGATGCTATATAATTTTAGGTCTTTAACTTCTATAGATTTTTTTTTCACATGGGTCAGAAAGAAAATCTAAATGGGTACTTGCATAGTGCATTGCTCCCTCCAAAATTTCTACTCACCAGGCACATTTCCTAGTATTAAGTTTGATATAATAATTATTTTAAGGAATCTTAATTCAGGGCATATGAAGATTTGAGGTAAAAACTAGCGTGGATTTCAAGCTGCAATTTCATTTCCAGACTGCTTTTTCTTTATACCTACAAGAATTGCTGGAAGCCTTTTTGATTTGATAAGTTATAATCATTTGATAACTATTGTCTAAAGTTACTGACATTTTGCTCTTCCATTAAAAAAAAAAAAAAAAACAACTGAATGAGTTTAAAGAATACAATGAATTAATTTAAAGACTGGATATTTGACCTGAAATATGAAGTTACCAAAACTTATCACACTGAAATTTAGGGATTCTCTGAGTCAGTAACCAGTTATTCAATGAATTTTTAACTACCATTATTTCATTTTCCCTTAGTAAAAATAATTCTTCCTAGAAAGTCATTACAGTGATGTTTTAAAACTACTCTCCCCTCCCTCATACACACAAAGGTAGGAACATATGTGCTTTGGTTTCTAGATTTGGGGAAAATTCTATAAAGTGCTTCTGTGTAAAGCATCATTGTAACTATTCTGGAGTACTTCAAGTCTTTGATTTACGGAGAATTACCCTCAGCCATTCAATTTCTTACTGAGCCAGGTTTTGACACTTCCTGCTTCCCCCAAATACAGAGGAAGATACATTTAGTTTGACACAAACAGAGGCACAAATATGAACTCTATGTCCATATTATTACTTAATGTGTACTACATATGTGTATCTACTGTGAATGAACCTGTCTTATAGATTGTTCATAAACTTAAGTTAGTAAAAAACAACAACAGTATCAAAGAAATAAAAGTTATTATAGAAAACGGTAATTTTATTTATTTATTTTTTTTAAATTTTTTTTTTCAACGTTTATTTATTTTTGGGACAGAGAGAGACAGAGCATGAACGGGGGAGGAACAGAGAGAGAGGGAGACACAGAATCGGAAACAGGCTCCAGGCTCTGAGCCATCAGCCCAGAGCCTGACGCGGGGCTCGAACTCTCGGACCGCGAGATCGTGACCTGGCTGAAGTCGGACGCTTAACCGACTACGCCACCCAGGCGCCCCAGAAAACGGTAATTTTAAACATATATACTAGAATTTATTTACATGTGAGCACAAATGCTTCCCCTTCAAACTTGTCACATTGGGAGGCTATATGTGTATTTTAACCATCTTAAATCTGAAATACATCATGAATGCATGTTTCTAAAATACAAATAACAAAATGTATTAAATATATAAATATCAGGAAAGACAAAAATCAATTAAATTATATTTAATAAAATTTGGTAATTTTCCTCAGCTTTCAAGAGGGAAAGACTCGTCTCCAGAATACATGAGACTATTAAATAGGAATAGGGGAGTAAGAAATTTAAGGAAATTGGTAGAGGCATAAGGCATATTAAAGAATGCCTAGAGAGGGGCTGCAGGAAGATGGCGGCGTAGGAGGACGCTGGGCTCACCGCGCGTCCTGCTGATCACTTAGATTCCACCTACACCTGCCTAAATAACCCAGAAAACCACCAGAGGATTAGCAGAACGGAGTCGCCGGAGCCAAACGCAGACGAGAGGCCCACGGAAGAGGGTAGGAAGGGCGGCGAGGCGGTGCGCGCTCCACGGACTGGCGGGAGGGAGCCGGGGCGGAGGGGCGGCTCGCCGGCCAAGCAGAGCCCCCGAGTCTGGCTTGCAAAAAGCGGAGGGGCCTGACGGACTGTGTTCCGACAGCAAGCGCGACTCAGCGTCTGGGAAGTCATAAGTTAACAGCTCTGCTCAGAAAGCGGGAAGGCTGGAGGACAAAGGGAAGGAGAGCTGCTGAGCCCCCGGACGACAGAGCTCAGTTTGGTGGGGAACAAAGGCGCTCGCCAGCGCCATCTTCCCCGCCCATCCCCTAGCCAAAATCCCAAAGAGAACCAGTTCCTGCCAGGGAACTTGCTGGCTCCGCGCGCAAACACCCAACTCTGCGCTTCTGCGGAGCCAAACCTCCGGCAGCGGATCTGACTCCCTCCTGCTGCCACAGGGCCCCTCCTGAAGTGGATCACCTAAGGAGAAGCAAGCTAAGCCTGCCCCTCCTGCCCCTGTGCACCTTGCCTACCCACCCCAGCTAAGACGCCAGATCCCCAGCACCACAAGCCTGGCAGTGTGCAAGTAGCCCAGACAGACCACCCCACCCCACAGTGAATCCCGCCCCTAGGAGAGGGGAAGAGAAGGCACGCACCAGTCTGACTGTGGACACAGCGGTGGGCTGGGGGCAGACATCAGGTCTGACTGCGGCTCCGCCCACCAACTCCAGTTATACACCACAGCACAGGGGAAGTGCCCTGCAGGTCCTCGCCACGCCAGGGACTATCCAAAATGACCAAGCGGAAGAATTCCCCTCAGAAGAATCTCCAGGAAATAACAACAGCTAATGAGCTGATCAAAAAGGATTTAAATAATATAACAGAAAGTGAATTTAGAATAATAGTCATAAAATTAATCGCTGGGCTTGAAAACAGTATAGCTGACAGCAGAGAATCTCTTGCTACAGAGATCAAGGGACTAAGGAACAGTCACGAGGAGCTGAAAAACGCTTTAAACGAAATGCATAACAAAATGGAAACCACCACGGCTCGGATTGAAGAGGCAGAGGAGAGAATAGGTGAACTAGAAGACAAAGTTATGGAAAAAGAGGAAGCTGAGAAAAAGAGGGATAAAAAAATCCAGGAATATGAGGGGAAAATTAGAGAACTAAGTGATACACTAAAAAGAAATAATATACGCATCATTGGTATCCCAGAGGAGGAAGAGAGAGGGAAAGGTGCTGAAGGGGTACTTGAAGAAATAATAGCTGAGAACTTCCCTGAACTGGGGAAGGAAAAAGGCATTGAAATCCAAGAGGCACAGAGAACTCCCTTCAGACGTAACTTGAATCGATCTTCTGCACGACATATCATAGTGAAACTGGCAAAATACAAGGATAAAGAGAAAATTCTGAAAGCAGCAAGGAGTAAACGTGCCCTCACATATAAAGGGAGACCTATAAGACTCGTGACTGATCTCTCTTTTGAAACTTGGCAGGCCAGAAAGAATTGGCACGAGATTTTCAGTGTGCTAGACAGAAAAAATATGCAGCCGAGAATCCTTTATCCAGCAAGTCTGTCATTTAGAA
The DNA here is from genome assembly GCF_028749965.1 of Puma concolor. Lineage (NCBI taxonomy): Eukaryota > Metazoa > Chordata > Mammalia > Carnivora > Felidae > Puma > Puma concolor. Next base: position 51,924,141 of record NC_141672.1, read on the forward strand.
TAGAAGGAGAGATAAAGGTCTTCCCAAACAAACAAAAACTGAAGGAATTTGTCACCACTAAACCAGCCCTCCAAGAGATCCTAAGGGGGACCCTGTGAGACAAAGTACCAGAGACATCACTACAAGCATAAAACATACAGACATCACAATGACTCTAAACCCGTATCTGTCTATAATAACACTGAATGTAAATGGATTAAATGCGCCAACCAAAAGACATAGGGTATCAGAATGGATAAAAAAACAAGACCCATCTATTTGCTGTCTACAAGAGACTCATTTTAGACCTGAAGACACCTTTAGATTGAGAGTGAGGGGATGGAGAACTATTTATCATGCTACTGGAAGCCAAAAGAAAGCTGGAGTAGCCATACTTATATCAGACAAACTAGACTTTAAATTAAAGGCTGTAACAAGAGATGAAGAAGGACATTATATAATAGTGACAGGGTCTATCCATCAGGAAGAGCTAACAATTATAAATGTCTATGCGCCGAATACCGGAGCGCCCAAATATATAAAACAATTACTCATAAACACAAGCAACCTTATTGATAAGAATGTGGTAATTGCAGGGGACTTTAACACCCCACTTACAGAAATGGATAGATCATCTAGACACACGATCAATAAAGAAACAAGGGCCCTGAATGAGACATTGGATCAGATGGACTTGACAGATATATTTAGAACTCTGCATCCCAAAGCAACAGAATATACTTTCTTCTCGAGTGCACATGGAACATTCTCCAAGATAGATCATATACTGGGTCACAAAACAGCCCTTCATAAGTTTACAAGAATTGAAATCATACCATGCATACTTTCAGACCACAATGCTATGAAGCTTGAAATCAACCACAGAAAAAAGTCTGGAAAACCTCCAAAGCATGGAGGTTAAAGAACACCCTACTAACGAATGAGTGGGTCAACCAGGCAATTAGAGAAGAAATTAAAAAATATATGGAAACAAACGAAAATGAAAATACAACAATCCAAACGCTTTGGGACGCAGCAAAGGCAGTCCTGAGAGGAAAATACATTGCAATTCAGGCCTATCTCAAGAAACAAGAAAAATCCCAAATACAAAATCTAACAGCACACCTAAAGGAAATAGAAGCAGAACAGCAAAGGCAGCCTAAACCCAGCAGAAGAAGAGAAATAATAAAGATCAGAGCAGAAATAAACAATATAGAATCTAAAAAAACTGTAGAGCAGATCAATGAAACCAAGAGTTGGTTTTTTGAAAAAATAAACAAAATTGACAAACCTCTAGCCAGGCTTCTCAAAAAGAAAAGGGAGATGACCCAAATAGATAAAATCATGAATGAAAATGGAATGATTACAACCAATCCCTCAGAGATACAAACAATTATCAGGGAATACTATGAAAAATTATATGCCAACAAATTGGACAACCTGGAAGAAATGGACAAATTCCTGAACACCCACACTCTTCCAAAACTCAATCAGGAGGAAATAGAAAGCTTGAACAGACCCATCACCAGCGAAGAAATTGAATCGGTTATCAAAAATCTCCCAACAAATAAGAGTCCAGGACCAGATGGCTTCCCAGGAGAGTTCTACCAGACGTTTAAAGCAGAGATAATACCTATCCTTCTCAAGCTATTCCAAGAAATAGAAAGGGAAGGAAAACTTCCAGACTCATTCTATGAAGCCAGTATTACTTTGATTCCTAAACCAGACAGAGACCCAGTAAAAAAAGAGAACTACAGGCCAATATCCCTGATGAATATGTATGCCAAAATTCTCAATAAGATACTAGCAAATCGAATTCAACGGCATATAAAAAGAATTATTCACCATGATCAAGTGGGATTCATTCCTGGGATGCAGGGCTGGTTCAACATTCGCAAATCAATCAACGTGATACATCACATTAACAAAAAAAAAGAGAAGAACCATATGATCCTGTCAATCGATGCAGAAAAGGCCTTTGACAAAATCCAGCACCCTTTCTTAATAAAAACTCTTGAGAAAGTCGGGATAGAAGGAACATACTTAAAGATCATAAAAGCCATTTATGAAAAGCCCACAGCTAACATCATCCTCAACGGGGAAAAACTGAGAGCTTTTTCCCTGAGATCAGGAACACGACAGGGATGCCCACTCTCACCGCTGTTGTTTAACATAGTGCTGGAAGTTCTAGCATCAGCAATCAGACAACAAAAGGAAATCAAAGGCGTCAAAATTGGCAAAGATGAAGTCAAGCTTTCGCTCTTTGCAGATGACATGATATTATACATGGAAAATCCGATAGACTCCACCAAAAGTCTGCTAGAACTGATCCATGAATTCAGCAAAGTTGCAGGATACAAAATCAATGTACAGAAATCAGTTGCATTCTTATACACTAACAATGAAGCAACAGAAAGACAAGTAAAGAAACTGATCCCATTCACAATTGCACCAAGAAGCATAAAATACCTAGGAATAAATCTAACCAAAGATGTAAAGGATCTGTATGCTGAAAACTATAGAAAGCTTATGAAGGTAATTGAAGAAGATTTAAAGAAATGGAAAGACATTCCCTGCTCATGGATTGGAAGAATAAATATTATCAAAATGTCAATACTACCCAAAGCTATCTACACATTCAATGCAATCCCAATCAAAATTGCACCAGCATTCTTCTCGAAACTAGAACAAGCAATCCTAAAATTCATATGGAACCACAAAAGGCCCCGAATAGCCAAAGTAATTTTGAAGAAGAAGACCAAAGCAGGAGGCATCACAATCCCAGACTTTAGCCTCTACTACAAAGCTGTCATCATCAAGACAGCATGGTATTGGCACAAAAACAGACACATAGACCAATGGAATAGAATAGAAACCCCAGAACTAGACCCACAAACGTATGGCCAACTCATCTTTGACAAAGCAGGAAAGAACATCCAATGGAAAAAAGACAGTCTCTTTAACAAATGGTGCTGGGAGAACTGGACAGCAACATGCAGAAGGTTGAAACTAGACCACTTTCTCACACCATTCACAAAAATAAACTCAAAATGATAAAGGACCTGAATGTGAGACAGGAAACCATCGAAACCTTAGAGGAGAAAGCAGGAAAAGACCTCTCTGACCTCAGCCGTAGCAATCTCTTACTCGACACATCCCCAAAGGCAAGGGAATTAAAAGCAAAAGTGAATTACTGGGACCTTATGAAGATAAAAAGCTTCTGCACAGCAAAGGAAACAACCAACAAAACTAAAAGGCAACCAACGGAATGGGAAAAGATATTTGCAAATGACATATCGGACAAAGGGCTAGTATCCAAAATCTATAAAGAGCTCACCAAACTCCACACCCGAAAAGCAAATAACCCAGTGAAGAAATGGGCAGAAAACATGAATAGACACTTCTCTAAAGAAGACATCCGGATGGCCAACAGGCACATGAAAAGATGTTCAGCGTCGCTCCTTATCAGGGAAATACAAATCAAAACCACACTCAGATATCACCTCACGCCAGTCAGAGTGGCCAAAGTGAACAAATCAGGAGACTATAGATGCTGGAGAGGATGTGGAGAAACGGGAACCCTCTTGCACTGTTGGTGGGAATGCAAATTGGTGCAGCCGCTTTGGAAAGCAGTGTGGAGGTTCCTCAGAAAATTAAAAATAGACCTACCCTATGACCCAGCAATAGCACTGCCAGGAATTTATCCAAGGGACACAGGAGTACTGATGCATAGGGGCACTTGTACCCCAATGTTCATAGCAGCACTCTCAACAATAGCCAAAGTATGGAAAGAGCCTAAATGTCCATCAACTGATGAATGGATAAAGAAATTGTGGTTTATATACACAATGGAGTACTACGTGGCAATGAGAAAAAATGAAATATGGCCTTTTGTAGCAACGTGGATGGAACTGGAGAGTGTGATGCTAAGTGAAATAAGCCATACAGAGAAAGACAGATACCATATGGTTTCACTCTTATGTGGATCCTGAGAAACTTAAGAGAAACCCATGGGGGAGGGGAACAAAAAAAAAAAAAAAAAAAGAGGTTAGAGTGGGAGAGAGCCAAAGCATAAGAGACTGTTGAGAACTGAGAACAAACTGAGGGTTGATGGGGGGTGGGAGGGAGGAGAGGGTGGGTGATGGGTACTGAGGAGGGCACCTTTTGGGATGAGCACTGGGTGTTGTATGGAAACCAATTTGACAATAAATTTCATATATAAATAAAAAAAAATAAAAAAAAATAAAAGTTTGAGACTTACAAAAAAAAAAAATAATAATAAAAAAAAAAAAAAAAAAAAAAAAAGAATGCCTAGAATTCACAGTAGGATGTACCAAGAAAAACATCAAGAAGTTCAAAAGAAAAGGTATTTTTGAGTTTTGTTTAAAGACCAAATCAGATCTTGTAACTTTACTACTTAAACCCTGTAGTAACTACTTAAGAGCCTAAAATAACTTAATTGTTCTATGCCTTGCATGGTCTTCCAACTTTATCTTTCACTCTTCTACAAATCATTTACTTTGCTCCACACAATGTTCAATAAGTGAGTCAAGCTGGTGTCAGCCTCAGGGTTGTGCATTTCTTGTTTCATTTTCTTATTCCCTCTCCCTCCAGTTTGCTCCCCCTGTATTTTTGCAAGATTCATTCAAGTCTCAGCTCAGAGGCTGCCCTAAGTATAATATTTTAAATTGCCACCTCTTCCTAAAGTTACTTTCTATTAGCCTGTTTTGTTTGTTCTGAGGTACTTGCTACTATCTGAAAATTATCTCACATACCCATTTATTCTACTGTTCACTTTTCTTTGTCTTTTCCATTCATGGAATGCAAGCTCCAAGAGACTAATGACCTCACTAACTATAATTTGTCCATTGGTTAGCATAGTACTAGCATGGGTTAGGCCCACAGGAAAAAAAAATGAACTCCGTGAATAAATATTTATGGACATATATAAAGCATAAGAAACATTGCTAAATATCAGGAAGACTGGATATGAAACCAACTATTATTTTTACTTAGATTTTGCTTACTTGAGTTATTTCATATTCTATACCTTAAATTCAATGCTTAAAAATAAGGATTAGGGCACAATGATCTCTCCTTATCCTCCACCTTATAATAGTATAGTCCCTATCATTTACGTTTCTAGACAGACGCATTTATAAATGCTAAACAACACTGAAATGAATGATATGATCATGGGCTAAACTAAAATTATGTAGTTACAATACTATTCTTCAATGTATAGACAAATAATACATTTCTAGAAAAACAGAAAAACAGAGACAGTATAAAACCTGGTTGCCAGGAGACATAATATAAAAGAAATTTTCAAGAGAGTTATTTAAGCAGTTGTTGAAGAAATGATTCCTCATGAAAGCATTAAAGTACAAGAAAGAATAAGATTAGAACAAAGCATAAATATGTGAGTAAATATTGATCAATTATAATTATAGTCTTGCGTGTTTTAGATTATAGGGAGATTTAAAATTCATGATATAAATAACATAAAACACTGAAAGACAGCTTTAAGAAAGCAAAACAGCAAGCCAAATACTGAATGCACATGGAATTTACAGAATCTGACAAATGGCTTTGATGTAGGACATATACAGAACTCCTATAAATAAGAAAATGGCCACTTGAATTTAGAACACGGACAAAAAAATATACAGGCATTTTACAAGTCAGATCACATGGTCAACAAGCATATGAAACGTTCTCAACTTCACTAGTCATTAGAGCAATGCAAATTAAAACCATAATGAGATAGTTGAGTTTATACCTCAACTAAAATAGCTCAAGTTTAAAGTTGTAAAAATAACAAGTATTAGTAAAAATGTAGAGCAACTGGACCTCTTATTCAAGGCTCCTAAGAATGTAAATTGTTACAATTCATTTGGCAAACTATTTGTCAGTATATAAAACAGGTATATGTACATATACACTAATACCCCAAAACTCTTAACACATGCAGACCAAAATACAACCAAACAACGCTTCATAGCAGCCTAAGTCAAAATAACAAAAAGCTATAAAGAAAATGTCCATCAACAGTATAATGGAAACTAAATTGTGATATATTTATAAAATGAAATACTATACAGCAATAAGAAATAAAATACTTCTACATGCAACAGCATCAACAAATCTTACAAATGATGCTAAGTGAAAGATATCAGACACCAAAAAAAGTACACATAATGTTGAAAATGAAAAAGAAAAAAAGAAGGTTCTGCTTTCAGTGATAACAAATAGCTTTAGACTAATTCTCTTATAAATGACAATTGTAAATTTTGTCTAAATCTAAAAAAAGTAACGGCAGTCACTTCTGATAGAATGCTTATCTGGAAACTGTAAATTTGTTTCAAAGCCACTGATATATGAAGACATAATTTGAGAACAATTAAAATTTCATGTTCGCTTGTGTTTAATTTCATCTCTGAAATTTTACATATTACAGAAAGGCAGCAAACTGCATGGATATGTAAGAACGCATAAAATGCAGACACACACACATACACCCGTCACATTTACTAGCTACCTTACTTCATCATGTGTATTATGAACTACACTCATGTATGTCAGGTGTTAACGACTTTCAGATAACCTCAGTCACATTTCAGATAACCTCAGAACTCTTAAGAAGCAGTCTTTCCAACACCCACTTCTATAAATTTCAAGTCTTTTACATGGTAAGATGCTACATTTATTTTAGTATTTATGTGTTTCTTAACCATTTAGCATATGTAGAACTGGGATACCATTTTTACCAATGTTCCTTTTTTTTTTTTTAATGGCAAGATGAAGTTTTTGAGTGTTGTATCTCTGACACCATTTTTTCTCTATAAACCGTATGGTTTTTGTTGCAGTATTTTGCATGTCATAATTATTTTTTAGAAACACATGTTTTGTGAGAGCAGAGCTGGCTGCATTTAAAGTACTGTGTAATGATCAGAGATAGGCAGGGATTAGAGAGGAGGCAATTTTTAAAGAGGCAAAATACACTTGGTGATATTTGCTTTTATGTGTCCTTTTGTCTGGAAGCATGCCCCAATATGCACCAAAAGGAGATTATGTATGCTAGGACTCAGGTAGAAATCCCCTGTCATACTATCTTGAGAAATAAAGAATTAGAAGTTAGAATTTCAATGTGCCAGAATAGGTAAAAAGTGGCCAAGAAACTCCAGAACTGAGAAAGAGAGGGAGATGCATGGTAATCTGTATAAACGTACCAGATCCTGGATTTACCTCTTAACTACATATGTAGGAGAGTATCCAAGAAAGGAGGCAGACGGTACCCTTAGGGACAGAAGTAGATACTCTGATTGCTCTCTACTGAGAGAAAGTGTTTGAGTCTGGCCAAGCTATCTGCCTGGTAGACCAAAACCCAATCATCATTATAGTATATCATCTATAATGTCCAACATGCAATTTAAAATTTTTTTATTTTTAATTTTTATTCATTTAAATGAATTTATTTTTAGCTTTTTAAGTTTTGTTTATTTATTGAGAGAAACAGAGAAATCACAAGTAGGGGAGGGGCTGAGAGAGAGAGAGAGAAAGAGAGAGAGAGAATTCTAAGCATGTGTGGGGCTTGAACCCACGGACCGTGAAATCATGACCCGAGCTGAATCCATCAGTCAGATAGATGCTCAACCAAATGAGCCACCCAGGCACCCCTGAAGTTTTTAAAATTTAAGCATAAAAAACAAAAACAAAAACAGAAACAAAACAAACAAAAAGCCACCAGGCAATGTCACACATAATCAGGAGAAAAAGCAGTTCATAAAGACCAACCCTGAAATGACTTCTGTTAGAATTATCAGACAAGCCTATTAAAACAGCTATTTAAAATACATTCCATAATTCAAGGAAAATATGGACATAATGCAAAAAGAGATTGAGAATCCCAGAAAAGGTAAAGTATGAAAATGAATCAAATGAAAACTGTGAAATGAGAAGTAGAAAAAATAAAATTAAAGTTTTCTGGATGTACTGGACATCAGCTGGATGGGGCAATAAATTTAAGAGACTGGTAGAAATTATCTAGTCTGAAGAACAGAAACAAAAGTCGTGGGATAGAAAGAAGAGAGCCTCAATTACTTGAAGGACAACTTCAAGAAAACGAGCATACAAGGAATTATAGTCATAAGATGAAGTGAGAGATTGGGGCAGAAAAATATTTTAACATATTACTAGCAGAAAATTTCCTGAAAACATTTTTTAAATATATACTTGCAGATCCAAAAATGTCATGAGCCTCAAGTAAAACAAACTGAATGAAAGAACAGCTAAGCAAACCATAATTAAACTGCTAAAAACTAAAGATAAAGAGAAAATCACTACCATAACTAGAGAAAGCAGATAATGGTATAAATGAACACAATAATAATAGAGACTATAGACAATAGAACAAGTGCTGAAAGGAAAAAATATACTCAGAATTCTATATCCTAAAATCAAAACAAAACAAACAAAAAACGCTTCAAAATGAAAAGTAGGATAAAACTGGGTTTATAGGAAGGAATGAAAAAACCTGGTATGTGCTACATGCAGCTCAACAAAACATGTTTTTTCTTCTCTTCGTTTTGTTAAAATAACAAATTTCAATAAAAATTAAAATTTATTGTAGGTTTTATAATTCATGTAAATGTGATACATAGCACAATAGGACAAAAGATGAAGATAAATGGAACTATACCATTCAAGGGTCTTCTTATATGTTATATGCAACAATGTAGATGACAAATTAAGTATGCATACAGTGATAATCATAAAAACCATTAAAATAATTCAGAGCTACAGCTAAAAATCCAATAGAGAAATTAAAACATAATAACATATATATGACTAAGTCAAAAGGCAATAAATATAAACAGCTTATCAAATGATAGTCATAAATCTAAACATACTAATAATTGCATTAAACGTAAAAGGACTGAAACCTCACAACACACAGAAAAATTATTTGAACATGATCACATACCTCAACGTAAAGTCAAAATATAAAGTATAAGGAATAAAGTTGAAGGATATCCGTGTGATCTAGGCAAAAGATTTTTTTAGACAGGCTTAGACAGCATTAGCCATAATTTTTTTTTAATCAGACATGTTCAAAATTTAAAACTTTTGTTTAATAAAACACGTAATTAAGAGAAAAAGTAGGCAAGCCCTCGACCAAGAGAGAATATTTAGAACACATATATATGGAAAAAGATTTGAAAACAACACGTACGGTTGACCCTTGAACGACATGGGTTTAAACTGTGCAGGTTCACTCATACACGGATGTTTTACAGGACAGTAATGTAAGTGTATTTTCTCGTCCTTGTGATTTTCTTCTGCTTCAATCAAATCCTTCTCCTCTTGCCTCTTGCCTCTTGCATACACCATATCAGTTCCTACCTCTGTACCTGTGCTTATGCTAGCCCTCTGCTACAAATCTCCTACTTTCATAAAACATATCCACCCTTTGATAGCCACTTCCTCCTTGGTATTATCCTAAGCTATTATTTTATCAAGAAGAAGATATTTTCTATTTCTATAGTAGAATGACATTGGAGAAAGTTCAGACTAATGGGGAGGCTAGAGAATTATAGAAATATCTTTGTAGCTGTGCGGCCATAGCTTCAGCATATAGATTTACTAGTTTTTGAAGTATTCAAATTACTAAACAGTGTACATTTTTTATCACACTGTGTGTTTATAACACATTTAGTCATTTTGTAATTATTTTTATCAGTTTTCACCCCTGTATCCCGACAATTAACTACATAAATAACTTATAAGCTCCTTAGGGCAAAAAAGCATTTTGCATTTATTATGTTCTTAGCTTTGAGCTAGACCCATCATCCTGATTGTATCTTCCCCTTCCATCCATGCTACTCCCATACTTAATTTATCATCTCTTGCCTGGATAATATCAGCAGCTTCCTAACTAATCTCTCTGCTTCTTGGGTTTCTACATAATTCATCCTTCACATGCCTAGGGAATGACATTTCTTAAACACAGAAATTCCCTACTTAAAACTCTGCAGTGCTTACTCATCTTCTAAAAGGTAAAAGTCCAAGTCCTTGACACAGCCTATAAAGCTATCATGTACTCCTGTCCCCTCTTTCACTTGGACTCTTTTCTCACCCTAAAATGTGAACACTGCACTACTGATCCTTTCAAAGGCTTTCAGATTTTTAATGCTATTGTTTTTTTAAGCTTCTTCTGCTTTTCCCCCAAACACACAACACACACATCCCTGAACTACTGAACTAGTTCTAATTCTTTGGTCTTCCTGGAAGTGTTTACTTTCTCTCAAGTGCCGTCTCAAACAGTTCCTCTTCTCTGAGGACTCCCCAGGTTTGTCCCTCTATGATATCAACTCTTATGTATCTGCATTGCAAGATTAGGAGCAGGAAGCAGGGTATTTGTGTGTGTGTGTGTGTGCGCGCGCGCACGCGCCTCCAGCAGGATTTGGATTATAATAGATAATATATAAAAGTTTTTTGACTAGATAAATGGAATTGTGCTCCGTAGTTTTGGTTTGATTATAGGCATATTTTGATTATAAGTATCGATAACTCTCATGTAAACATAAAGAGAAATTTATCTAAACATGCAGAGTGAAGAGATATAAAGATATACGGCGGTCCCCAGTCTTAAAGAGTTTCTCGATTCATCAATCACTTCAAGGTGATTCAAATTTCAATGTGAACATTTCTGTTTTAGAAACCAATCCAGCCCTCTGTAATACATCAATCTGTGCCATCCTCTCTAAGCAGGAACAAGGGGAAATCTTCCCACTTAATTGCACTAGGTGAACATAGAAATTATGCATCTAATTATACCCAGAAGAAGTAACCAACTAAATTCAATGAGAGATTGCATATGTAATTTAGGAGAAATTTCTTAGAAAATTTCTTTCTTATAAGAAAATACATGGTGGCCCTAAAATTTTCACATTTTTGAAAAAAAATCCTTTTACATTAACAAAAATAATAAAAAGACTTCTTACTTTTGGCCAGCTTTAACTTAACTCTTTCTGAGATAATGATGGGATATTTGTTAGCCTCCTTTGTGGAAGGTACTCCTTAATGCCACAGATGTCCACAAAATATACAAAGATTCTTTTAGAAAATAAAGCATGGGAATGAATCAAGATATAGTTGTCAACCTTGTTTGTAGTTGCACTTTGGAACATTTGTTGGAATTTGGAGGATGCAATCAGGTACTTTGCATAATAGAAAATGCTGTCTAACCATCCCCCCTGTACTCCCCCCCCCCCCACACACAATCTCTTTGGATTCACTACAAGCAGCATTCATGGTGATTGACTAAGATGCCCATATAAAATGATTTTGAAAGCTGTCATAACTCTCACCAGGCAATACAGTCAGAAAACTATTTTCATAAACTCTTAATAGTATTCTCTTTTGAAAATTACTACAAAGATAAGAGGAAAAAAGACTTTAAATGTATACTCATTTAGAATAGATTCACCACAATAGGAAGATTCAATAGTAGGAATAATATACTAAGACAGCTTGGGATCCTTGGAGAGCAAAATCTGCTGAATTTTGAGCAAGGTGCAACATTGCTGTAATATAGCAGAAATATCTTCAAATAAAGAATTACAAAAATGTAACTTTGAAAAAAACAAACTAATCAACAATATAACTCCATCTTATTAAAAACTGGCTCTTGCAATTGTCCTTGAAATTTCTTACCAAAAAGGAAGCCCATGGGGATCTCATGCTTTTCAGAGTTAATTATATCAGCAATTTCTCCAAATGGAAAGTATTTTCCAGAGTAGAATCTTGATAGTTCTTGTGTACCTTGAGAGTCTGAGTCATTCTTAAGAAACTAGTGTGTCTGGTGAACAATATTCCTATATATCCTATTTCTAGATAATAGCATTTGACAAAATTATCCTGATTTCTACTGGATATTTACTATATTAAAATCTCTATTAATAATTCTAACTTCACAAGCAAATTGTCTCTTTATTTTATTATCTTAGGCAGATTAATTAACTAACTTATTCTTCTTCTACCCAGTAATGAAATGATTAAACATCCCAAAGCACAAAGTATTAAAGATGAGTGTTCCCTTACTAGTTCATTCAAATTACATTTATTGAGTATGTTTTGTGTCAGGTACTGTGCTAGGTGTTATAGACTAATTAATGCTAAACAGATTCCTTGTATACCAAAACACCAGTGTGTTTATTTCCAAAAGGAGGTACTCATGTCCATTATCCATGGGAGTACTTATCTGTCTAAAACTTCTAAGCAAATAACCTCAAAGGCTCCTGATAAGCACAGAATAAAAACAAAGAGAATTAGATTGTCTTGAGAGATATTTCATCCCATCTAAAGAGAAGCCTGATGAACTATCTCTGCCTCACAACAAAATAGATTTCCCTTGTGAATTAAATATCTGTGTCTTCCAGATACATTTTCTTTTTCATTTCGACTGTGTTAACTAAATGCTTACAAATTCATTTTATCTACTAGTGCTTACCACATTGTTATTTCTGAAAATAAGATTACAACACAAGTGAATGAATTCCATCTTTCCTTAGGCCAGGTATACATTTTGATTCTTTTGATTGGATATAATATCACTCAAGTTTCTAATGACAGCACTCACCAAGATATTTTCTCTTAAGGTGTTTCTGATGATAGCTAAGTTATCCATTTTGTACTCACTTTTTACTAGTTTTATTCTTTAAAAAAATTTTAATTTTTGTAATGTTTATTTTTGAGAGAGAGAGAGACAGAGAGACAGAACACAATCAGGGGAGGGGCAGAGACAGAGAGAGAGAGAGGGAGGGAGGGAGGGAGACACAGAATCTGAAGCAGGCTCCAGGCTCTGAGCTGTCAGCACAGAGCCTGACCCAGGGCTTGAACCCACAAACTGAAAGACCTGTGCTGAAGTTGAATACTTAGCCAACTGAGCCACCCAGGCACCCGTAAAAAATTTTTAAACGTTTATTTCTGGGGTGCCTGGGTGGCTCATTCAGCTAAATGACACACTCTTGGTTTCAGCTCAGGTTATGATCTCATGGTTTTTTAGTTCAAGCCTCACATTGGGCTCTGTGCTGTCAGTGCAGAGTCTGCATGGGATTCTCCCTCTCCCTCTCTCTCTCTCTCTCTCTCTGCCCATCCATTGTTCATGCTCTCTCAAAATAAATAAACTTAAAAAAAAATAAAATGTTTATTTTTGAGAGAGGGAGAGCAAGAACGAAGGGCAGAAAGAAAGGGAGACAGAGGATCTGTGGGGCTCAAACTCGTGAACTGTGAGATAATGACCTAAGCTGAAGTCAGACACTTACCTGACTGAGACACCCAGGTGCTGCTTTACTATTTTTATTCTAAGTGTATAACTTTATCTCTAAATTCTGAGCTAGCTTAATGATTTCTACATCGTGACTGAGGTTTCTAAAATTTCATCATGTGTCTTGGATTTTTATCAGAGGGGTTACTTTAAAATAAATATGAAATATGAACATATGCTACAACATTCATAAATCTCAAAAACATTATGGTAAGTCAATGAATCCATTTCATGTTTATGTGAAATATCCAGATTAGGTGAATCTATACCAATAGAAAGATTAGTGGTAGTGTTTGTCATGGGCTGGAGGACGACAGAAATATTTTGAAACTAAATACAAGTAATAGTTGTAAAACACTGTAAATGTAGTAAATGTTACTGAATTTTTTACATTAAGATATTTTTGTTTTATTTAGTATATATGAATTTCATCTCAATAAAATGTTCTCAAAATAAAAGCATGCTAGACATTAAAGCATAATAATGAAATAATACATGAGAACAGTAGTGAAATTATACACACACACACACACACACACACACACACACCAGACTGTGTTATTCAGTTTCAATGTGGAAAAAAAAAATATGATCACGTTTTGCTGATGTGATATAATTGGCTAACTGACCAAGATGGTCTTTATAGAAATCTTTGCCATGAAGAAGTGGAGATAGAGAATTGAATTGTTTTGTGACATGTTGGTTTTGGATGGTTATTGCTATTTTCATGCAAAGGAGTGAAGTAGACAATTAGAAATTGAAGGTAGTGGCCAACATATATTTAAGAGTCAAGAGCATTTGGTGACAGGTAAATATATTTAAGTTGAACAAATACTAAGAAAGAAAGTACAGAGGGAATAAAAACAGTACCCTAAAAATACATACTTTGAAAGAGAAGGGTAGAAAATAGTGAAAGAGAAATCAGCAAAATTAGCTGATAATGTAAAATCAGAACAGAACTATTTGCAAAGTTAAATCAGTAATCATTGGATACTTATTTGTCCCAGGGTCCAGAGAAACAGCAAGAAATAATTATGTATGTTCAACAAGAGCAAGTGTCTCATCAGTCTGGTTGAATGTTGTGTTCTAAGACTGTCACCAAGACTGTATCTAGCATATAGTAGTCTGTGTGGTGTGATATAATGTTGTGATTGAAATGTATGAGGAGAGCATGTCTCACACAGAAGACTATTTTAATAGTCTTTGGAGATCCTTGTGACTGGTCTTCTTTAATATTACATCAAAACTCATCTAGTGGTAGTTTTCTAAAGATTAGCTGTAGTGTAGAATCTGAAACTATATCAATAAACTTTTCTTCTTCTTTTAATATTAAATCCACTCACTCAGTTTGTACTTTAAGTGGATAGATTCACCTAATTATGATTATTTAACATTATGTTATGGTCATTTGAGAAATTGATTCATCATACTGTATAAAAAATCTATGTTCAATACTATTATTACAAATTTATCAAAAGATATTTAAGTACTGGGAAGCTGCAGATTCCATAGTGGAGGATACAGGTTGTCTCAACTCCTAATTTTCACTTGAAACCCACATTTTTTCATTGTCAACAAATGTCAATTTTTTCTCTGAAGTTTAAGACGCACTTTGTTTATTTTTGTAAAAATGTCTGCCAAATACCCAAGTCTGAATAATCTTAATTTATCAGTTATTCATTCAAGTGAAAATAGTGTTTCACTTAAAAAGTGGCTAGTTCAACTCACAACCCAAATATTCACACACGTTCTTTTCCCCAAGAAAAATACTATACTTTGTAAACAGAAGTATTCTATGCACATTTATCATTATCATTTAAGATACTTTACAAACGTAATCAAAAGCTGAAGAGTTACTAAGATAAAATTTTTTACTGCTCTATCAAGGATAATCTTAAGTTAAACCAGCATTTTGTTTGCTACAAGTTCAGGATAGTGAAGAATACAATAACAAGTTTTGTGTCACTGTCTTGATTTCTACTAGGTACCATCAGTTTCACCCACCATTGCTTTTTCATCATCACTGCAAATATCAATAGTGAAAGGCAAAGGTTATTTTAATATTATTATTAAAATAATTTGATCTTGCAGTTCCTTGAAAGTGTCAGTGATCTCAGTTGTCCACTACCTACACTTAAAGGATTGCCATGAGAGAGAATGAGAAGAGAAATATAATTTTTTTCTTTTTTTTTAAGGTTTATTTATTTTTGAGAGAGAGAGAGAGAGAGAGAGAGAGAGAGAAACAGAGAGAGAGCCCATCAGCAAGTGAAGAGCAGAGAGAGAGGGAGATAGAGAATCCCAAGCAGGTTCCATGCTGTCAGTGCAGAGCCCTACATGGCTTGAACCCACGAACCGTGAGATTATGTCCTGAGCTGAAATCAGAAGTCTGTCTCTAAACATATGGAGCCATGCAGGCATCATGTGGTGGCTATTTTCTAATATCTTTTTCATTTCTATGGTTAGTATATGGTGATCAGTGATACAGATAATATAGATATTGATATATATCTATTTATACTCTTTGTACTTTGTAACCCTTTATGTTGATAAACTAATTTATGGATCAGCAAATTTTTTGTATAGCAGGCAAGATAGCAAATATTTTCAAGTTCGTGGTCCATGCTCAGTCTCCATCTCAACTGTTCAGCTTTGCCATTGGAACAGAAAGCCAGGCATAGGCAATACATTAAAGAATGAGCATGCCTGTATTCCAATAAAACTTAATTTACAAAATCAGGCAGCAGACCAGATTTGGCACATGGGCTATAGATCGTATATGGCTCTGTCCTAACATTATATCCTAATATGCGTCATTTTGGGGATCTTCCACGAACACTTGAATAGGACCAATGTCTGTATTCAGGCACAGAATTCAACAGTTATACAAGTTCAAATGACTCTGTGCATTTTAACAAAGATATGTGAGTTCATTTCACATTCTATTTCCTGCCATTTTAATTTTGTGAATGCTGATCCATAAACTCCATAAATTAGATCTTCATGTTGACATACCAGTATTGATTATGAAAGCCCTTCCTTTACCTCATTTACACAATCTTAAATAAACATAATCCTAAGTAAAATAACCTTGTTTTCTCCCTTTACTGGTATTTTGAGTTTCTTCCTTTCTACTTTGCTATACTTATTTCTCTTGTTTACCATTTTTAGCTGGGTATAAACTTTGTGATCAAATCTGAAAGTCTTAAAATAGGTGATTTTTATCCTATTTACATTTATAGGCATGGCAGATATATATATTCTCAGTTATGATATTTTATATTTTTTCTTGTTTCTCCAGAATTTTCATTTTATAAGTATTTCACTACATGGTTTATATTAGTTTGATGTCTGAAAATTTGTAAAGATTATGTTTTTGTCTAGTGATTACATTTAAAACCATAAATTCACTATCTATACATTATATATATATGTGTATATATTTGTTTGTATATATATGTATGTATATATATACATAGATATATATATCTATATATAGATATAGACATATATTATATTATATATAATATATATAGCTATATATAATACACTATACATAAAAAACATTTTTGCATTCATTTTCCTACTAATTTATAATCAATTTTAGCTGATTATATAATTTCTTAGTGTTTCCTTTTAACTTTTTATATGTCTATTGTTTTCTCTTGGATTTTAATTAATTCTTCTAATGACTATCAATAAAAGATGAGGAGATAAGCATACTTCACCACTTTTCATCCATTCTAGCAGTTTTTCCTCCAACTTTTGTTGTTTTTATCATTCTTATATTATCAGGATTTGAAACATGTACATTTGTCTTTAGAATGTTCATCTTCACATATAATTATATTAGTATACATTTAACCGGAAATTATGCTCATTGTTATTTCTTTAGACATAGGTTCTCCAATAATGCTTTCTAGAATGACATTTGTAACTATATATATATGTATATATATGTATATATATATATATATATGTATGTATATGTATGTATATATACTCCTATACATACATACATATGTATTTTTTTCCCAAGAAAGGATCAGAGAAACTGAAATCCATGAGTTCTTACATGTTCATATTCCTTTACCCTTTAACAACTTTTCAGCTGAATATACAATTTGTATATACAATATACAAATTCCTCTAGTACCAAACATTGTGATAGAAGACTATGGGGAAAACTGATGTCTTTATACTTATATTTAAGTATCTTTTTTTTTTCCCAACAATTTGTGCTTTATGTTTGAAATCTCGTAATTTTAAGATAGGTCTCATTGTTAAATATTATATATCAATTTTGCCTGGCACATGTTATACCCACACGGAGAACTGGCTTTTATTTCTACAATGTCGAAACAAATTAATTTTAATATTTTTACTATTATATTTTTCATATCTTCAAAGATACCAATTGCATGTATCCAATCCACTTTGTCTTAAATGTCCACAATTTTCTCCTTAGCTAGCAACTTTATTTTAGCCAAGGAGAAACTTTTCTTGCTTTTCTCAATTCTGATATCCTTGTCACTTAATGTGTTTTTCACAATATTATCCTGTTCAGTGGGGCCGATTCCAAACTGGCTGCCCTGGCTATTATAGTTTAAGTTTTCTTTCCCATTTCTCGTCTGACTTCTGTTCATACGTTGCTTCATTTTCTGTTGTCCGGTTGTAATTTTCCTGAGCTCTTATTTCTGCTCTCAACTTTGGACTTTTAAATTTTTTGATTTAATAAAAATGTATCATAAAGATCCTATCTCTCAATCCTTTTTGAAATATTTTATTGATGCGTGTTATTTAGTGTTATATAGGTCTTTGCTTTTTCATTTTCTCATTTCTCCTGTACTATCTTTGTTCTGACTACTCATTCTTGAAGGATGGATCAAAGATTTTTGTTTGCTTTCTTAGTTTCTGTGTTCTGGTGGCAGAGTCAGCCAAGGACATGTTCCAGGTAGACAGAAATTTCTTTCAGAGACAGGATAGCATGAATTCTACCCAGCCAATCAGAATCAACAACATAGGAGTATTCAGAATGCTAATGTTTCCCTAATAAACAGGTGGCCTACTGTAAATTACCACCAGGTGGCTGGTCTTTTGTAATATATTGTTCATTCTTGTGTCTACTGCTTCGTTTTGAAACCAAACTGGGTCCAAGGAAGTTACCACAAGTCTACACACCCCCTTTCCAAATACAGCAAATAAATCATCATTGGTTTTGTATCCCAGTGTATACTATAACTTCAGAGAAGTGTATTCTGAGAGTTCTTAAAGTCTGCAAGCAGGGCTATTAAAATGATTATACAAATTTTGAACTGCACAATTCTAGATGGCACTGTAAGTATTGATTTCCTGAGCAATCACAAGCATGCTTGAAAACCCAGGTCTCCTCTCTCTTGTTTTCATATCTTTGTTTGACATTTACTGGCTTTGGTTGAAGATATCAAGTATCTTCTGGTTTGTCAAAGATGGATTTTACAATTTAATTTCCCACTTTTCATGTTGCTTTTGGGTGAGTTGTAAAAGAAAAATGGAAAAATTATAACTGAAATACAGTTTAGAAACCCAGAGATTTCCTTACTAGTCTTAATTTCTTCCATTCATTTATCTTCCAAAACTAGAGAAATTCTCTTTTATGCTTTTAGTCTTCCTTCAAAACCACCCAGACCAGACCCTATTTTAGTAAATGATAAAACCAGCTATTCAGTTATTTAAACTAAAATACCAGCGGTTCTCCAAGGAATCCTCCTTGATGCTCATCTTTGCCTGACTCCCCACGAGTCTTCTCATTTCACCTGCGTCTCTGCTGCCACCATCTTGCCCCGCCCACTCACCTCTTACTTAGATTATGCTAACCATAACAAGTTTCCCTGCTCCAGCTCTATATCTGTTCTTCCCGCTATGATAGACAATAGCCACAGGTGGCTATGGAACACTTGAAACATGGCTTACCTGTGTAAAATCACATATGAGTTTTGAATACTTAGTATAAGAATATAAAATATTTTAATGAATAACCTTTTATGGTTATGTGGTAAAGTGATGTTTTAGAGAGAGTGTGTTAAATAATTTATTTTTAAAATTTTAATTTATTTTTTAAAAATTAAAAAAAATATGAATGTTTATTTATTTTTTAGAAAGAGAGGCAGAGACAGAGTGCGAGCAGGGAAGGGGCAGAGAGAGAGGGAGACACAGAATCTGAAGCAGGCTTCAGGCTCTGAGCTCACAGAGCTTGACGCAGGCCTCAAACCCACAAACCCCAACACAAGACCACGACTTGAACTGAAGTCAGATGCTTAACTGACTGAGCCACCCAAGTGCCCCTCCTTATTTACTTTTTTAATGGAGCTACTTGAAAATTTTAAATTACACATGTGGTTTACATTTGTGGCTCATAATCCAATTCTCTTAGGCAGTGCTTCTCCGTATAGTAACAAACTTAAAACATAGAAAGGATGTCACAACTCAGCCTAAAACTTTCAAATGACTTTTATACTTGAAATCTAATTCAAACTTCCATGACTTTTAAGATCTTCTTGATCTCACCTATCTATCCAACTCTACCTTGAACCATATATCTTCCCACTCATTACAATTCTTGTCACGCTAGTCTTCATTCTATTTTTTTTTTTTTTTTGGACGCACAGCATATTCATTGTCCACATACTTTTCTTATTAAAACACACTTCCCCTCATGCTCAAGTGGCAGCTCATTTCCTTCTTTTTAGTCTCAGCTCGATGTCACTTTTCAGAAAAGTATTCTTTGGCTGCCTAATATAAAATAAGTAACCTTTTATAATTCCTTATATCATTTCCTTATTAACTCATAGCCTGTAAATATTAAATACAATATAATAATCAGGACAATCTGTGGTAATTACAATGTATTTTCAAATCCTAAAAATCTTTCTTGCCCTACATTTTGCCACTAATCAAATCAATGGATGGAGTCAGGGAGGAAACTGATACTACTAAGAACATAGGGCTCATATTTTAATATGCAACCATAAAGATTATTTCTTTTTAAATTCATAATGAAAAACTAGCCATTAAATTAATCAAAGGAAAATATTCTAAATTTTTTTTTCTGTCAATGTTTCAAAAGCTAGCCATTGTGGACATGATAATATTAGAAGCTAAAAAAGATTCTATCTAACCCATGTAGGGAAGAAGAGGTAAGGAGAGGGCAGGAAAGGCATGAGGAGTGTATTAGTATTCCTTTTCCCAAAGCATATTGGCATAAAGAGCAAGAAAATTTCAGATAGGTTGGGAAAAAAAAGCCAAAAACAGAGGGCATTTTTGTCTCACCTTCATAATAGGACTTTTGAGACAAGACTGTCAAGCTAGATGGTCTTATAGCAACCTTAGAAGATCAATGGTGGCCAAAAAAAGCATGATTAGAGAGCAAGGAGAAAAGAAAAAGGTAAGGGGGAAGGAGAGACTTGGAGAAACTCCCTCACCTTCCAAAAGGGACCCAGAAGTTACCCCATGTCCCAGAGATAATACAGAATGGCAACATGCTTTTTGGAACCATAATACAGACAAGTGAGTAACCCCAGTGAAAGTAGCTTCAAGGTAGACAGCCTCGTCAGGGTCCACACGTAGGATGTCTGGGCAGCCACAACAGGTTGCAAAGTACATAGCATCCTAAGAGACAAAGATGATTGGTTGAATCAGTCAGGGAGAACCACTGAGCTCTGAAATTCCTCCAGAGAGCCAAAGAGAAATTCCGTAGCCTCATCTTAAAGTCACTTAAGTAGACCCAAGAACTAGACCAGATCAGCTCATCACAACAAAGACTTGTGAGGAGGTAGTGGTATCAGCTGGATCCTTTTCTACCTCTGAAAGGTCAGGAATCCCCATCATCTACCCCAGTCACCTTCTAAGAAAGAAAGGGAGGGGAAGAAATGAGAACGATTGCACATTTGCTGAAAAGGAATGAAGAGACTCAAAACACACTGTTGAAACAAAAACTGCAGAGATAAATTTGCCAGTTTAAAATATCTTCATCACAATTCAAGAAGCTCAGGTAAGTCATAGAAAATGACATCGAAGTGCAGTGGATAATGTGTTCACTCTTACACTTTATATTCTGTCTCTGCAACCAAAATGTAAGCTGCATTGACACGACAGAAGTCTTCTTCATCATTATATGCCCAGCACATAGCATAGGGTCTGGCTTACAGTAGGTATTCAAAAACACAAGAGGAAGGCAGGAGGTTCAGAGTTAGAGAAGAGATGTGATGACAGAAGCAGTGGCTGTAGTGATGCTTTGAAAAAGGAAGAACGCCAAGAGAGAAGGAATGTAGATGGCCTCTAGAATCTAGGAAAAGCAAGGAAACCGATTCTCCTCTGCCTCCAGAAGGAACGCAGTTCTGTCCATAACTTGATCTCAGTGCTTAAGACCCAGTTCAGACTTCTGACCTGCAACTCTCTAAAATAACAAGTATGTGTTGTTCTAAGCCACTAAGGTTATGATAATTTGTTACCATAGCAATAAGAAACTAACACAGATTCCTTTTAATATCTTTTTTTTTAATGTTTGTTTATTTTTGAGAGAGATAGAGCACACGCGGGGGAGGGATAAAGAGGGAGGGAGACACAGAATTGGAAGCAGGCTCCAGGCTCTGAGCTGCCAGCACAGAGCCCGATGAAGGGCTCGAACCCACAAACTGTGAGATCATGACCGGAGCCGAAGTCTACTGCTTAACTGAGTCACCCAGATGCTCCTCCCCTGCTTTTTTAAAGAAACTAACACAGATTCTTAGTAAAAGAGTAAATGAATGTCTATTTTGGTGACTTCCAATAATCTAAAGTAGCTTAAATATTAAAATTTGCTGTTAAAGTAACATTTTTAATTACACAATACAGTTAATAGTATGCAAACTCTTGAGTGCATTTCTATATTTTACTAGTTTAACCAATGGTAGCATGCTGAATTTACATAGCTTATGCTCAGAAAATAATACCAGAAGGTACAATTGTAGCTAATCATACCCTTCAGTATTTAAGTTAGTATCAGGAGTACACTGTGGTTGCTAGTATGACTTTTATATACCCCAATAAATTGTTTTATAACTTCATAACAGTTGCCAGTCTTTTGTATTTACTGCACTAAAGCTTCTTCATGTTTGTCAGGAAATACATAACTAGTCATAAGGAAGACTTTTCATTAAGCTCCTGTGCTCAGTTACAAGTGTGTAGCCTTGCCAAAAAAGAATCTAATATACATAATTCCAAAATAACAAGATAACATTTAGGAAGTTAATATGCACTTGGTAGTTTACAAAATATTCTTTTATATGGAAAGCTCTGAAATAAAGTGTTTACCTGAAAGTCACTGGGCACTTGTCAGAAAGTCTAGAGAAATAGAATTTTCAGAACAAATGATTAAAGAAAATTAATTCAATCAGCGTTTACCGAATAATAAATGAAAATAAGGTATTCGTTACATTCTCATCTGTGCCAGTGGTAAAGCAGGTCATTTAAAAACAACCATCAAATGTAACACATCCATTAAAGAACACAGGCGCTGTATAAAGAAGATACATAATTTTTGTAATGACGATTTCTAGTGATGTGACCCTGCTTCACAACACACTGATTGTGACTGCAGATAGCTGAAAATGTGACCCTCACTCTCCACTGGGCAGTTCTGGGACAACTAATAAAATGGCATTTTTATCCAAATAAAATTCATAACAAGTACTAATCGCAAACATCATTATTATCTGCCTCAGACTATTCATTTTTTCTTATGCTTAGAATCTCATAGTGTTCCTGCTTCCTCATTCTCTCAATTTTGTCCTACTTTAAAGTCAGTTGAGCCTAAGAAGAATTGAAGATGACAAAGGAATCAGACAAAATGTTCCTCGTAATTGTAACCGACAATCTAATAGAGAATCTAGGCCACCCTTCTAGGACTGTGACGAGACCATTGCATTTATGTAGAGTTCAGAGTCCATTTCTTTATTAAAGCTGCTCACCGGTCCAGTAATTCCATGGTGTTCACATGTCAATTAACCCCAAATAATAGGCTGCAACAATTTGTTTAGGTCTTACTCTTTCTGGTTATGTGGCGGCTTTTATTCTTGAAAATAAATTGCAATAGTATGAAAGGAAGAATAGCAGAAAGGTGGAAGAGGGAATGGGAAGGAGGAGAGAAAAATCACGTTACTCTCCAGATTAATTTTTTTTTTCTGAAATGTCCTTCGGCATGGCTGATTTAGGAGTTACGTATTTATGACTTAAATATTAGTGCATTAGTATGGTAACATTTTTCTACTAAAAAAGTCATTTTCTAATTTATCACCTATATTTCAGAACTAAGTATGATAAATACTAAAATAATTTTACATATGCAGACATTTGCATAAGTGATTGTGAAAGATTAGCAAGGCTTCATGAATTTCCTTCATTATTTAACTACAACTGAGTGTCCAGTCTTAGGCGGTAAAAGAATGAGTGAACATGTGCGTGTGTGCGTGTGTGCGGCTTTGAAAATAGATCCATTCATTAATGTATTAATTTATTCTACAAATATTTAAATATTTAGAGAAAGACTAATTTACATAATAGGTCACTGTATAATCATTACAAAGGATTCCCAAGAAAATGTTATTTTAGATTTACAAACACTTTACTGACTGCATCCATAGTGATAGATTTAGAATCATTTTTATCTCCAGTGTTAGAATAATAAACGTTAATTCTAACCTATTAGATATTTCAGGCTGCTTAAATTATGAGACTGCTCAAATGTCTATATTTAACTTACATATATATTTAAATTAATGCTGAAAAGAGATAAACTTGTTTACTTTTCTAATAAAATATGATAGAAAATGACAATATAAAAATATTAATGTAAACATAAAAGAATATATTGAATCTGAATTGTAAAAAATGTACTGTAAAAAATATTGAGTCATATATATGGTAGTATTTTTTATGCTAGTGCCATTAAAAATATGTATCTAAAACAACAAATTTATGTATTTATTTTTAAAAATTTACTTATTATGTTGAGAGGAGGAGAGAGAGAGAACAATGTACAAGTGGGGTAGGTACAGAGACGGGGGGGTGGGGGGCCATGTAGAGAATCCCAAGCAGGCTCTTTGCTGTCAGCACAGAGCCCTATGGGGGGCTCAATCTCACGGACAGTGAGATCATGACCTGAGCTGAGATCAAGAGCCAGACACTTAACTAAGCCACCCAGTTGCCCCCAAAACAGTAAGTTTAAATAGGCATAAAAAATATAGCATTTGGGTGCCTGGGTGGCTCATTGGGTTAAGCATCTGACTTCAGCTCAGGTCAGGATCTCCTGGTTTGTGAGTCCAAGGCTCAAGTCCGACTCTGTGCAGGCAGCTCTGAGCCTACTTTGGATTCTGTGTCTTCATCTCTCTCTGCTCCTCCCCTGCTTGCATTCTGTCTATCTCTTTCAAAAATAAACAAACATTTAAAAATATGGATAGCGTTAACTGCAACCTTGACCTTTCAATATTTTACGTTTATTTTATCTCAATATAGTCTTTTAACTAATTTTTACTTGGTAAGTATGTGTTTGATTTGATACCAAAGTGGGCAGTCCAAGATAGGGTTTAAAAAAACGACTAGAAAATAAAGTAACAGCTGATTTAGTAAGTATAAAAAAAACTGTACATATTTAGGAGTTTCATTTTTCATTGCTAACAGGGAATTCTCTTTACCCAAGTTAAGAAAATAGGGGGGAAATATATGCAGCATTCTGTGGATTTGTTGGCAAGGAGGTGAGAGGGGTGATTTTTTAAAATACAGGACATTTTATGCTCTAATTTTACTTCCTGAAAATACTTGACCTTTCAAAAATTTGCATAATGAATTCGGGTGTTGTCTTGATGGTTTGTTTCCTTTGAAATATTTCAGGAGCAATTCTCATTTCATCTGAAGATTTTCTTCTATTATTAGCTTTGAACAACCTCAAATAGAACATGGGGATGACTTCCTTGATTTTAGCTGTGACGTAGGGATTTTAATCTTTTTTAAATTGTTCTATAGCACCTTCTGATAGAAAATATGTCTACATATATGGTCTATTTCCTCTTAGTGTTACTTAAGCAAGTAAGAAATCTTATCACAGCTATCCTTATTACCCAGACTCTGTGTTCAGGTTTATTGAAGGGTGATGGGGATATATTCGAGTATCATCCTTCCCCACTAAAGAAAAAGTTATCATAGATGTTTTTTTTTTCTCTTATGTCATTAAGTTTTATTCATTTTTAGATTCCTGTTTTCTCTAGGTATTTATAGTCTGGTAGGCTGAATATTTTTGGTTGCCCCCAACCCCATTTTTCTATTAATTAAATTAGGCAGCAAATACTAGAGCTGCCTTTTGAGTGGAATTGGCTTTGTAGGATACAGCAGTTACAAACAGTCTTCCATGACCAATTTATTTTCTAAAAAAGTGCCACGTTCTTGGGCACTTCAGCATCTGCTCATTCACACTGACCCAAATCCTTAATATGGCTGGTTACCTGCAACGCCTTTGCCACAGCTTGACAGTTCTTTTCTATCTTCTCTGACCTCTTCTCCTCAGGGCTACAGCATTCACTGATGTTCCAGATGGAGTAGCACACAACTCTGGCATCCACATTCGACTGACTTACTCTCTAATCCCTTGAGATTGTCCTCACATCTCCAATGTTCCCAGGTCCAACAGCACTTACAGTAAAAGACAAGTAAGGGGAAACTGGTAGTTTATGGTTCCTATTAATTGTCAGGAGCATTATGAAATGTCATGACTAAGTTTTTGTTAAGCCTATTAGCTAACTGTAGGCAATCAAGAAGATGGATGTTTCTAGATTTCTGAAAAGCAAGCTACATAGACAACATTTAACATTATAACTTTTAAAACCTACCATTTGGGGCGCCTGGGTGGCGCAGTCGGTTAAGCGTCCGACTTCAGCCAGGTCACGATCTCCCGGTCCGTGAGTTCGAGCCCCGCGTAGGGCTCTGGGCTGATGGCTCAGAGCCTGGAGCCTGTTTCTGATTCTGTGTCTCCCTCTCTCTCTGCCCCTCCCCCGTTCATGCTCTGTCTCTCTCTGTCCCAAAAATAAATAAACATTGAAAAAAAAAATTAAAAAAAAAAACAAACAAAAAACCTACCATTTAAGTTTATTTATTTACTTTGAAGGGGGGGAGGGGAGAAAAAGAGGAAGAGAGAAGTTGGAAGCTCAACCAACTGAACCACCCAGGTGCCCGTAGAAGGAATCCCAAGCAGGTTCCACACTGGCAGTGAGGAGCCCAGTGCAGGGCTCAAACTCACAAACTGTGAGATCATGACCTGAGCCGAAATCTGGAGTCAGACCTTAGCAGGATTCTCACACAGAGAGTCGTCACACGGAGGCTTTTCTTTCCAGGAAGCGACTTTATTCCTACCGGCAGGGCTCAGTTGGGTTCATACCCAAAGAACTGAGCCCCGGATATCAAATGGCATAATTTTTTATACATTTTGTATTTCTTTGTCTCTCATATATGGTAACAGACAAACATGCAGTCTGATTAAGTGGTCTCATGTTACAAGGTCATGAGGGATTGTCAGATACCTGTATAGCCAGGTTGCCTTGAGTTTTTTTTTGTTTTTTTGTTTTTGTTTTTGTTTTTCCCACTCTTTAGGAAGGGGACCCTACCACAAGACACTTAACCAACTGAGTCATCCAGGCGCCCCTAAAACCTACCTTAAAATAACTCTTAAATATGAAAAAGAGTCATAGAGAAGAGATAATGGAATTAGTTTATTTCATTTTAATGGGTATTAAATTTTTTTCTAAGTATCTTCCTTATTGCTATAGTGAATACAAGGATATGTAAGATATAATACCTCTACTGAAAAAGTTTATATTCTAGCCAGGGATATACAACCAACATTTATGAATGATTAAATTAAAATACAAAGCAGTCCATTTCATAACACTTAATCTAGTAAAGAGAGAGATATATGTAATTCTTAGGAGTTTGGGAAATTTCTTTTTTTTTTAAGCTTATTTATTTTGAGAGAGAGCACTGGGAGGGCAGAGAGAGAGAGGAAGAGACAGAATCCCAAGCAGGCCCTGTGCTGTCAGCAAATTGGTGAGATCATGTCCTAGGCTGAAATCAAGAATCAGACAATTAACCAACTGAGCTACCCACGCACTCCTGATTTTTTTTTAATCATAAGAACAATGGGATAGAAGAACTAGCAGAGACTTTAGGAATAATTTAGTCAAGGTCCTCCATTTTGCATGGGTTAGAAAGTATGCACAGAGGTGAGGCGACTTGCCCAATGACACAGACCAGCTGAGTTCATTATTTCTACATCTACTATCTTAATTCCTACCTGAGGGCTCTATTATAGCCTACGTTCTTGTTAACCAAAATAATCTATTCTTGTATATTAGAATGGCAATCTAAATAGTTCATGCTGAGTTATCTTAGGTAATCTTAGTAACAGCCCCGGTTAAATATTATATACTAAATCACACATAATACTTGCTTTCCTGGGATTTATAAGGCTGGTGGCAAGTGGGACCCATTGACGCAGTTGTTCTTAGAAGGCTGAGAAGTGACTCATGTGTGCTCAGGAACATCTCCATCAGCAAGCAGCTGGCTTCACCGCTCTTCTTCTCTGAAGCTTAAACCCCTTTGGTTTTGCTGTAGCCAAAACTCTTGTCAAAGCCTAAAGCTACAGAGGCGCTGTCAACACTTCACTACAATTTTGGCCTCGGAGAAGAAAAATATGCTCTACTGTCTTTGTAATTTTTTAAAAGCTATGCAAATGAAATAAAAAGCCGAATTAAATCCTTTTTGTGTATTCAAAAGCCAAAGTACATACTGAATATCCTGTATTTTAAAATATTGTGTTTCTTGCGCTAGTGACAAATGATAAACTAAGACGATAAGGTCAGTCGATTAAAAGCAAAACGACTTAATTTTCTTTCTTAACAACTGCTCCCACAATAAATTGGTTACTAAAATGTTATTCCTATGTGATGTGTGAATTAACTTTTATACTTAACATACAATGAAGTCTAAGATTTAATGCAAAGGAGAGTTGTACAAAATTTTATATAGAGGTATGTGAATAGTTTAAAAATGAACTTAACCTATTTAGCTGATTATGATCACAGAGTCCTTCTCCTTTTTATTTTAAATCAGAATTTCAAACTACTGAGGCTACAGCATCCAGGAAATACTCAATGTCTGAACATCAAGAATCACTGAAGGACAAGAATTCTATGGACCAAGCACATTTATGGAAATCAACATGTGATTGGTTTGTTTTCAAATACCAAAGTTAGTAGTTTTATATTTTGATATAATGGTTGTGGTAGGAGGCAGAAATAGATCTCACAAGGTGCCGAAGGGCTTCATTCCTCCTGAGGGTTCTAAGGAAGAATCTGTTTTCTTGCCCTTTCCGGATTCTATAGGCTGCCAGCATTTCATGGCTTGTGGCCTTCTTCCATCTTCAAAACCAACAACACTGGTTGTCTTTCTCATGGTGCATCAATTAGACACTGACTCTTCTGCTTCCTGCTTCACTCTTATGGGCCATTAGGCCAACCAAATAATCTTCAATTTCAGTTACCTTTGCCCAGTAACATAGCATACTCACAAGTTCCAGGGATGGGTATGTAGACATTTGAAGGACCATTACTCTGCCTACCACACTTCTCTAGAGCCTCCAGAAAGAAATGCAGCCCTGCAGGCACCTTGATTTTAGACCAGTAGTTTGGTCAATTCAGACTTCCAACACTTAGAACTGCAAGGAAATAAATGTGTATTGTTTAAGCCATGAAGTGTGTGGTAATTTATTTCAGCAGCAATAAGAAAATAATATAGTTGTGATGAAGGAAAGAGATTTAGACACCAGAATTTGTATCCAACCATAGTAAGAACCTCCTTGGAAATATTCAGTAAGCCAGAGGGATTCAGGCATTTTATGCACTTTAAGCATAAAGCTTCTAGAGTGTTAAAGCCAAGTAATTGGAAAGGGGAAAAAATAGTGTACAAAAGAGAATTGTCAGTAGACCAGGAGACAGATATTACCCTATGCCAACTATCTCAAAATGTGCTCCTTCGAGTATTAGTGTTCTGTGAGATATTGATAGGCTTCCAGGAAAAAGAAAAGTTATCCAATAGCAAATATTCTGAAAAAAATTTTTTGTGTGTCTTAATAAACCCAAGACTGTATTATGTTTACATGCATTGGAAATATTCAAATGGATGTGTAGTGTTTCAAAAACTTTTTGACTGTGTACTTTACTTTTCTGCTAACACATAATTCTCCTCAGCATAACAAGGGATGGTGCAGGGGGCTTGGTATATTGGATATTCTATTAATGCTGACATTCAAATAGTAAATATCTCTGACCATCTGATTTCATAAACTTAATGAGAAATGAATGTACCTATCCAATTAGACAACTGAAAAGCAGCTCACTAATTCAACGACAAATGTATACTGAACATTCCCTATAGGCATAAGTTCCTTTAATAAGTGTTACAAAGAAGTAAACTAGTCCATGAAGCCACTATAGTCCAGTGCTTACCCAGATAAAACTGGAGAACTCTTTGGTTTGTGGCCATTCTTCAGTGAAAACCATGAAAATCTGTGTAAAACTAGACTGTTCTCTCAATTCCAGTCAACCCACTGCTTCCTGTTGAGGCACTTCTACAGTGGTGTCAGCACTCAGGGTTGGCTCTCCTTCAGAGGCCCAATTTATAGGACTTGGCGTCTCAGGTACAGCCATAAAGTAAAGGAGAGAGAAGAAAACCACCATGAGAAAAGTTATGGGCAAGGTTGAAGTAAATAAATGGGGTTGAAATAGGAAGGCATATTGATCTTTGTCTACAAAATAATATAATATGATTGTAAATAAGGTATATACACATCATTTGAAAGTACACAAAAGGAGTTGTGTGATGAGAAAATAAGTACGTGGTTCAGGAAGTGAATTCTAACAGAAATTAGAAGGGAAACAATGTGTGTAAAATGTTGTGGAAACACTTATATATTACTTGAATCTTGTGGGTTTTCGTTTTCAGAAGAGTGAAAAAGGTATTCCTAGGTGAGGGAACATGAGAAAAATGTGGATGTAGGAGAGAGAAATACATTTGGACTTCAGTTAATCATGCAAGAGAACACTGTCTAGCATTAATCAAGTTTCTTCTATATTTATTTTGAGTGAACACCATTAATCATTTTCTTAAGCTAGGTCATTATTAGTGTGTGTGTCTCTGTGTATGGGGGGGGAGGGGAGGGAAAGGAGGAGGGAGAGATGCAAGGTAGCGAGGACCCCGTGGCCAAATTCCAGAAAAAAAATTAAGCCATAGACAAAAGTCAACATAGGCAGTGTAACTTCTCCCTTTAAGTCATTTGCCAATTTTAAAGCAGAAGCTAAGGGACTAGGAAAATGAACACAAAATAATAGCTGAGTGGTTGAGAGGCTGAGCATAGCTTGTGGCAGCATCATGAGTCTTGGAGGACAAAGAATGCCATCTGGACTCCCAAAGGAAGAGAGACCCTTGTAAACACCACAGATTTTATGTTGAACATTTGGAGGACCACCCCTGAAGAATAAAAGTAATCCAGAAATAGATCCACCTGTACCAAGTATGAAGCCCAGATTCAAATAAGTATATTTGGGGATTACAGTAATCTTGCCCTGCTCATAGGCCTGTCAGAAATAGAAGTAAATCCTTGGTGTGTTTGGGTGGCTCAGTGGGTTAAGCGTATGACTTCAGCTCAGGTAATGATCTCAAGGTTCGTGGGTTCAAGCCCTGAAAGTCAGGCTCTGTGCAGACAGCTCAGAGCCTGGAGTCTGCTTCAGATTCTGTGTCTCTTCTCTCTCTGCCCCTCCCCCATTCATGCTTTGTCTCTTTCTCTTTCAGAAATAAACATTAAAAAAAATTAAAAAAAATAAAT
This sequence comes from Puma concolor, assembly GCF_028749965.1. Taxonomy (NCBI): domain Eukaryota; kingdom Metazoa; phylum Chordata; class Mammalia; order Carnivora; family Felidae; genus Puma; species Puma concolor. Next base: position 51,955,388 of record NC_141672.1, read on the forward strand.
AGAAGTAAATTCTCAAACCATCACTAAATTTTTATATGCAATATCTAACATTCAGTCAAAACTTGTCAGTTATAAAAGGAGTGACGATCACATTACAACAAGCCAAGAAAACAATAAACAGTCTAACAAAAATTCAAATATAAGAGTTATCCGACATGGATTTAAAATATCTGTGATTAATATATTGAAAAACTATATGACAAAAGGAAAAATTCAGCACAAAATTAACTACAAAATAAGAAATAGGAATTGTAAAATTTAAAATAAAAATAGCTAAAATTAAAAACTCAATAGATGCTCGTCTTAGCAAAAGCAGAATTACACATAGTTGAAATAAGAATGAAAGAGGAATCAGGAATAAAACTGGATTAGAGCATGGAGAACAAAAATGATGAAAAATAGAGAAAAGAACATGAGACATATGGAATATGGCAAAGTGTTCTAACTAAATGGAATTTGAGTATGAGACAGAGAACAGAGAGAGAATAGAGGAAGCAATACTTGAAGTTATAATGGCTGGGAATCTTCTACAAGTGACAGAGGATACCATATAGGAGAGTGTTAATACGGCAGACCTGATCCTTTGAAGAGCCTGCTTGCAGGCCTGTTACATGGCTGGTGTCTGGGAATTTGGCTTTTGAAATGCTCTCTAATGTTCCTGCTATGTCTGCCTGCTTAGAATATACAAACAATGTGATTGATGGTGAACACTTGCTTTCCTTCTGGAAATCTCAGATTTTGGTGGTCAGAGAGTGCCTGTGTCCCCAGTCCCTAACAGAAAGTTTGAAATCTGAATTTCACCCAGGCTTCCCTGGACAGAAATATTGCATGCATACTGCTTCATTTTCACTGCTAAAGAAAGGAGTATGCAGTGTGACACTTCCTGGGCTGGAGGTGAGAGAGAGCAGAACATAGAAAACACGTGTCTGAGTTTCTCCAAACTCTGCCTTATGTGCATTTTCCTCTTACTGATTTCTATTCATTCTTACTGTGCCAGTGTAATAAATCTTTTTCATGACTACACCTATATATGTTGAATCTTATGAGTCTCCCTAGCAAAGCACCAAATAGAAGAGTGGGCTTGAGATTCTCTAAACAACTACTTACAATGCAACAAAGTCCTCAATACCAAACAGGATAAGTAGAAAGAAGATTCTATCCAAGTACATCATAATAAAAACGTAGAAAAACAAAGGCAAAGAAAACATTTTAAAGGCAATGACAGGGAAAAGACACATTACTTTCAGAGGAGAAATATCACATCCACAGTTGGCTTTAGCACACGCAATGGTATTCAGAAAAAATTGGGATAAAATATTCAAAATGCTAAAAAAAATCCAAACTATTAATTCAGAAATGTATATCCAGAGAAATAGCCTTCAAAAACATAGGATAACTCCTTTGTGTTCTACCTGCAAAATAAGACGTTACATCTTGTTTCCCAAGTCAAAAGTAGTACTGTGGCAAGTGCCTATAATGAAGGGCTAGCACTTTTCAGAACCACTGTAATTGATGGCGGTAATATTTACAAGAAGCAACAAGCCACTGCTTTCACTGCAACAACTGTCGGTAAGATAAACTTAAAAATAAAATTAAAGACACAAGTATATTATATATAAATGAAGATAACTGAATGAGCATAAATCCCAGAGAGGGAAGAGCCCTTCCCAGGGAAGATGAGACCGGTAGTCAGTTCCTTCCTTTTTTGCCAACCCTGGGCAACCATTGATTATCAGGCTTGACTTAGGCAAAAGGAGAAATAGAACGCAACAGAATTTATGACTAAGTACGCTGCCATAATGGAATAGAATCTAGAGAATCACTGGTAAGTAATAGCATCAGTTTTCCCCCACAGGATATTTGTTGAGTGCCAAAGAGGCATGAGAGACTAGAGAGCTGGTTCAGAGATGTAGAATGAGATTTCCCATAAAGGAACAAAACGATGTTAGGAAAAGAGGTTACAACAAATGTATGACAGGTCTCTTTGTTTCTCAACATGCTTTGCATTTTTAATTATTTGAAATGTGAGGATAAAGAGTCAACTTCAAAACACCCAGTAGGGCTGAAATTTCAAAAAGGTAGACAAAGAGAATGATCAGATTCAACCAAAAAACAGGAAAGGTTGCAGTACAGGGCATAAAAGTAGAATATTCTTCTGCAGCCATACAATGCTTAAGAAATCTAGTTGCCATGAGAAGGAGAGTCTCCAAAGGCACATAATAATTCTCAGTTACAAGATTTTAAAGGTGGGCTGAAACTAACTGAAGTTGCAACTGAGTCACCACCTAGCTGAACATCTGATTAGACTGAAGTATTAGCCTTTCACAGTATCTGTATAAAAGAAAAAATGTTCTAGGAATAATTGATATCACCTTCTATCTCTATGGGTATTTGGTATAATATCATACTATCCATTAGGAGACATGAGAAAATTCATGAACTGTGATAGATAATCCAAAGGAAAAAAAGTATACCATATAATCAAACCCAATGGTTATTCATATCTTAGGACTACCGAACAAGGACTTGAAAGAACACCATTAACAATATATTAAAGATAATAAAAGAAATGGGAAAAGAAATTAAAAAGATGCAGAATCTCTATAAGAGATCATAAAAAATCATAGGACAACAAATAAGACAGCCTAGAAGAAATGGATAAATTCCTGGAAACATATTCACTTTCCACAAGTCAATCAGGAAGAAATAGAAAATTTGAACAGATGAATTACCAGCAATGAAATTGAATTCATTAAAAACAAACAAACAAACAAACAAACCTCCCAATAAACAAAAATCTAAGACCAGATGGCTTCAGAGGTGAATTCTAATGAACATTTAAAGAAGAGTTAATAACTATTCTTCTTGAACTATTCCAAAAACTACAAGAGGAAGAAAAGCTTCCAAATTCATTCTATAAGGCCAGCATTACCCAGAAACCAAAACCAGAGAAAGGAATTACGAGAGAGAGAGAGAGAGAGAGAGAGAGAGAGAGAGAGAGAGAGAGAACGAACGAACTACAGGTCAATCTTTCTGATGAACCTAAATTCAAAAATCCTCAACAAAATATTAACACAACAAATTCAACAATACTGCAAAAAAAATAATTTACTACAACCAAGTGTCATTTATTCCTAGGATGTAAGGGTGGTTCCATAATCACAAATAAATAAATGTAATGCACCACATCAATAAGAGAGAGGATAAAGACCATATGATCATTTCAATCGATGTAGACAAGGCATTTGACAAAGTACAACATTCATTCATATAAAAACTCTCAACAAAGTGGGTTTAGTGGGAACTTACTTCAACATATTAAATATCATATATGAAAAACCCATAGCTACATCATCCTTAATGGGGAACAACTGAGAGCTCTTCCCCTAAAGTCAGCAACAAAACAAGTATATCCACTCAGTACTTTTTATTTTTTATTATTTTTATTTTTTTTAATGTTTTTATTTATTTCCGAGAGAGATACAGAATACTAGTGAGGGAGGGGCAGAGAGAGAGGGAGACACAGAATCTGAAGCAGGCTCCAGGCTCTGAGCTGTCAGCACAGAGCCCAATGCAGGGCTTAAACTCACAAACTATGAGATCATGACCTGAGCCGAAGACAGACACTCAACTGACTGAGCCATCCAGGCACCCCTATTCAGTACTTTTATTCAACGAAGTACTGGAAGTCCTAGTCACAGCAATCAGACAATAAAAAGAAATAAAAGGCATCCAAATTGGTAAGGAAGAAGTAAAACTTTAATATTTGCAGATGAGATGACACTATATATAGAAAATCCTAATGACCCCATCAAAAAAGCTATTAGAGCTGATAAATAAATTCAGTAAGGTAGCAGATTACAAAATCAATACACAGAAATTGTTGCATTTCTATACACTAATAAAGAAGGAACAGGAAGAGAAAATAAGAAAAACAATCCCATTTACAATTGCAACAAAAATAAAATACCAAGTAATAAATTTAACCAGGGAGCTGAAAGACCTGTACTCCAAAAACTATAAAACACTGATGAAAGAAATTGAAGATGAGACAAAGAAATGGAAAGATATTCTATGTTCATGGATTGGGAAAACAAATATTGTTAAAATGTCCATACTACCCAAAGCAATCTACAGATTTAATGCAATCTCTATTAAAACAATAATATTTTTCACAAAACTAAAAAAAAAATTATCTTAAAATTTGTATAGATCCACAAAAGACCCCAAATAGCAAAGAAATATTGAAAAAGAACAAAACTGGAGGTATCACAATCCTAGATTTCAAGCTATACTATAAAGCTGTGGTAATCAAAACAACATGGTACTAGCACAAAAATAAACACATAGATCAATGGAACAGAATACAACTTTGAAACAACCATGCTTATATGGTCAATTAATCTTTGACAAAGGAAGAGTGAATATACAATGGAAAAAAGATGATCTCTTCAACAAATGGTTTGGGGAAACTGTACAGTTACATGCAAAAGAATGAAATGGGACCATTTTCTTACACCATAGCCAAAAAACCTCAAAATCATTAAAGACCTAAACGTGAGACTTGAATCCATAAAATTCCTAGAAGAGATCATAGGTACTAATTTCTGTGACATTGGCCATAGCATTTTATTTCTAGATATGTCTCCTGAGGCAAGGGAAAGAAAAGCAAAAACAATTAGGACTACACCAAAATAAAAACTTCTGCACAGTGAAGGAAACTATCAACAAAACTAAAAGACAACCTTTTGAATGGTAGAAGACATTTTCTAATGACATATATGATAAAGGGTTAGTATCCAAAATATGTAAATAATTCATTGAATTCAACACCAAAAAACAAATAATCCAGATTAAAATGTGCAGAACACATGGACATTTCTCCAAAGACCTACAGATGGCCAACAGACACGTTAGAAGAACCTTGACATCAGTCATCATCAGGGAAATGCAAATCAAAACCACAATGAGATATTACCTCATATCTGTCACTATAGCTAAAATAAAAAAAAATACAAGGAACAAGTATTGGTAAGGATGTGGAGAAAAAGAAATCCTATGCACTGTTGGTGGGAATGCAAACTGGTGTAGCCGCTGTGAAAACAGTATGGAGTTTTCTCAAAAAATTTAAAATAAACCTACCATATGATCCAGAAACTACTGGGTATTTACCCAAAGGATACAAAAGAATTCAAAAAGATATATATGCCCCTAGGTTTATTGCAGCATTATTTATAATCAAATTATGGAAGCAGCCCAAGTGTCCATTGATAGATAAATGGATAAAGAAGATGTGGTATATATACATTTAATGGAATATTGCTCAGCCGTAAAGAAGAATGAAATCTTGCCATTTCAACAACATGGATGGAGCTAAAGAGTGTAATGCTAAGCAAAATATGTCAGAGAACGACAAATACCATATGATGTCACTCTTATGTGCAATGTAAGAAACAAAATGAATGGACAAAAATAAAAGAGACATACCCAAAAATAGACTCTTTTAAATGTCTAATTTAATTTTGAAAGAGAGAAAGAGAGAGCACTAGCAGGGGGAGGGACAGAGAGATAGGACAAAGAATCCCAAGCAGGTTCCGTGCTGTCAGCCTGGAGCCCAACGCGGGGCTCCATCTCATGAACCATGAGATCATGACCTGAGACAAAATCAAGAGTTGGACGCTTAACTGACTGAATCACCTAGGTGTCCCCCCAAAACAAACCCTTCCCTATGAAGAATTGATGGTTACCAGAGGGCAGGTGGACAGGAGAGAGGTAAAAAATGAAGGGGATTAAAAGAACACGCTTATCATGATGGATACTGAGTAACGCATAGAATTGTTGAATCACTATATTGTACACTTGAAACTCATATATAACTGCATGTTAACTATACGGGAAATAAAATTTAAAAATAGACAATGTCAGATAATGAGAATATATAAACATTATAAAATATATTTTACAAAACTAAAAAATAGCATGAAATAATCCATTAGACGAATGAACAGCAGATCAAACAAAAAGCAACACTAGCAAACACTAAGGTAAAAACTAAAAGAACAGAACCTATGTAAGAGAATTTGAAGGTAGTGAAATGATCTTACATATATATATATATATATATATATATATATATATATATATATATATAATTGGAAGGGTTAGAAAGAAAGGAATGGAAAATATGGAGTCGAAATATTTTAAGTAATAGTTGTCAATAATTTTCAAAATTTCACTTTAAAAGACAAACAATATATTCAAGTAACTCAGCAAATACAGGAAGATAAAATCAAAGAAAATGCATCAGAATAAAAGCGTAAAAATCAACGGCAAGGAAAAAATTATACATACAGCCAAAGATAAAAGATCCATTACATACAAAGGAACAAGAACACCTATGGTAGATCTCTTTATGAAAATATGCAAATTTTTGCCAACACAGAATTCTATTCCCAGGAAGAGTAAGAAACAAAGGAGGAATTTTGGAGGGTTAACAGATGGGACAAAGGAAAACAAATACACCGACAATAGATTTAACCCAAATACATCAGTAGTTAAATTAATCTTGAGAAATAAGAAAGCTGGAGGTATCACAACCCCCGATTTCGGCATATACTGCAGAGCTGTAGTAATGAAAACAGTGTGGTACAGGCACAAAAATACACACATAGATCAATGGAACAGAATACAGAGTCCAGAGTCCACTCAGGCTTACCTAATGAGAACTATATCTGAAGGGTCACCTCATCAAGAAGACAATTCCAAGTCTGTATGTATCAAATAACACAGCTTCAAAATGTATGAAGCAAAATGTAACAGAATCAAAAAAGAAATAGAGAAATTCACAATTCTGGTTAGAGATTTCACTACTCCTTGTTCAGTAGTTGATGTAAAACCAGTGGATGTAAGAGCAGTATAAAGACATAAAATCAAACAATAATATAGAATATTTGATCAACACTATTAACTGATGCACCTAGGTGGCTCAGTCTGTTAACTGCTTGACTCTTGGTTTTGGCTCAGGTCATGATAGCTCAATTTGTGAGATGGAGCTCAAGACACTGGGCTCTGCACTAACAGCAAGAAGCCTGCTTGGGATTCTCTCTCTCTCTCTCTCTCTCTCTCTCTCTCTCTCCTCCTTTGTGCTCGTTAGTGCTCATGTGCTCTCTCACTCTTTCTCAAAATAAACTTAAAAAAATACTATTCACCAAATTGACATAGTATTTAAGCTTTATATCCAATAACTGCAGAATATATATTTTTCAAGAAAACATGACTTAATTATGAAAATGGACCATAAGCTTGGATACAAGATAGTCCTCAATAAATCTCAAAAATTTCAAACATTTAGAGAATGTTCTCTGACCACAGAGGAGTTAAACTAAAAAAGAAAACAATAAAGATAGAAAATATCAAAATATATGGAATTTAAACATGGTTCTAAAAAACTCGTATTAGAGAAGAAATCAAAATGGAAATTAAAACTTTTGAACTGCATGAAATTAAAATTAAAACATGCCATAATTGTGAAATATAACTATACCAGATCTTAAAGTGAAATATAGACTTAAAGCAAGTAGAGTCAGGGGATGGGTTAAATAGGTGAAAGGGATTAGGGAGCGCACTTGCTGTGATGAGCTCCTGATGGCGTATGCAAGTGTTGAATCACTGTATTGTGTGCCTGAAACTAATATTACACTGTAAACTAACTGGATTTTAAATAAAAACTTAAGAAAAAAAAAGGAAGGTAGTTTCTGGCCAACAAGAACCGCCTGTAAGATTCTAGAGTTTTATGGGCAAGGGTTGCCAAAATAAATTCTCTCCTGAGTACTTAAAAAATGTGTATATTAGAAAAGAATAAATTTAAAAAGCAATAGGGTACATTTCCATATCAAGAAGCAAAATTCTAGCTACTAGTTTTTCTAGGTTCTGTAAAAATAGTAAATTGAAACCCAAGAAAGTATAAAAATGAATATCCTAAAGATAAGGACATCAGTCAATTAAGAAGAAAAATATGAAATGAAAAACTAAGGAAACCAAGAGTTAGCTCTTTGAAAACACTAACTAAATTGATCAATCTTAGCAACACAGGCTAAGAAAAAAAAGAAAAAGCTAAAGCAGTAACGTCAAGAAAGAAAAAAAGCAGGGTCACTACAGTTGCTATAGATGTAATAATTTTAATTTTTTTTAATTTAAATTTTTTAAAATTTACATCCAAATTAGTTAGCCTATAGTGCAACAATGATTTCAGGAATAGATTCCTCAGTGACCCTTCCCCAATTAGCCCATCCCCTCCTGCCACAACCCCTCCAGTAACCCTCAGTTTGTTCTCCATATTTATGGGTCTCTTCTGTTTTGTCCCCTTCCTGTTTTTATATTATTTTTGTTTCCCTTCCCTTATGTTCATCTGTTTTGTCTCTTCAAGTCCTCATATGAGTGAAGTCATATGATTTTTGTCTTTCTCTAATTTCATTTAGCATAATACCCTCCAGTTTCATCCACATAGTTGCAAATGGCAAGATTTCATTCATTTTGATTGCCAAGTAATACTCCATTGTGTATATACACCACATCTTCTTTATCCATTCATCCATCAGTGGACATTTGGGCTCTTTCCATACTTTGGCTATTGTTCATTAGTGCTGCTATAAACACGGGGGTTCATGTGTCCCTTCAAAACAGCACACCTGTATCCCTTGAATAAATGCCTAGCAGTGCAATTGCTAGGTCGTAGGGTAGTTCTATATTTAGTTCTTTGAGGAATTTCCATGCTGTTTTCCAGAGTGGCTGCACCAGCTTGCATGCCCACCAACAATGCAAAAGAGATCCTCCTTCTCCGCATACTCGCCAACATCTGTTGTTGCCTGAGTTGTTAATGCTAGCCATTCTGACAGGGGTAAGGTGGTATCATTTAAAATTTTTTTTTTTAATTTTTTTTTTTTCAACGTTTATTTATTTTTGGGACAGAGAGAGACAGAGCATGAACGGGGGAGGGGCAGAGAGAGAGGGAGACAAAGAATCGGAAACAGGCTCCAGGCTCCGAGCCATCAGCCCAGAGCCTGACGTGGGGCTCGAACTCACGGACCGCAAGATCGTGACCTGGCTGAAGTCGGACCTCAACCGACTGCGCCACCCAGGCGCCCCTCATTTAAAATTTTTTTAATGTTTTTATTTATTTTTGAGACAGCAAGAGACAGAGCATGAGCAGGGGAGAGGCAGAGAGAGGGAGACACAGAATCTGAAGCAGGCTCCGGGCTCCGAGCTGTCAGCACAGAACCTGATGTGGGGCTTGAACTCACAGACTGTGAGATCGTGACCTGAGCTGAAGTCGGATGCTTAACTGACTGAACCACCCAGGAGCCCCTAGTTGCAATCAATTTAAAAATGGATATTATAAAAATTATATGCCAATATACTGGAAAAATTAGGTAAAATGGAAAAAATTCCTTGAAAACACAACTTAGCAAACTCACAAAAATAGAAAAATGTCAGTGGCCCTCTAGTTATTAGACTAATTGAGCTTGTAAATAAAATATTTACCACCAAGAAAACTCTAGGCCCCAGAGAGCTTTAATATTGAGTGTTCACTCACAATTTATAGTAGAAACAAAACAATGGTATATGAACTCTTTCAGGAGAACAGGCAGATAGTAATAGTCATAACTGTGAAACCAGCACAACTCTTATACCAAAATCTGGAAGGAATATTGCAAGAAAAAAAGAATACAGATGAAAATCTCTCAGGAATGTGAATACAACATTAAAAAATTAAGTTAATTCCAGTCATGGACAGGAAGCTTAGCATTAAAAAACAAAACAAACAGACAAAAAGCAATGGAATTCACATTAACAAAATAGAGGAGAAAAACTATGATCTCATTAAAAACAGAAAAAGCAGTTGATAAAATTCAATAACTATTTATCATTAAGAAAAAGAAAATCCTTAGCAACTAGAAGTTGATATTGACATTAAAACTATCTTAAATAAATTCGGTATCTATGTAATAAAAAGAACATTCCTCCCTTACCTTAAACCTTACAGCAAAGTCAGTTTCAAGGTGATTACATGTCTAAACAATGAACAATCTAAACAACAAAACAGTAAGGTTTCTAGGAAATAATATATGTGAATATCTTGAAGATCTTGGGGACAAGCTAAGATTTCTGATCAGGATATAAGAAATAATACTATAAAAAATGTTGGTATTTGGACTACATATTTTAAAAAGTCTATTTTTAGGGGCACTTGGGCGGCTCAGTTGGTTAAGCGTCTGACTCTTGATTTTGGCTCAGGACATGATCTCATGGTTTGCTAGATCGAGCCCAGTGTTGGGCTCCATGTTGACAGGGCAGAGCCTAGTTGTGGTTCTCTCCACTTCCCCACCTCGCACCCTGCTATCTCTCTCTGTCTCTCTCAAAATAAATAAACATTTTAAAAAGTCTATTTTTAGACAGTACCAAAGTTACAAAGTAGGCCACACAGTGGGGAAGATTTTTTTTAAGACATATGGTCAACACACTACTTGTATCCAAGCTGTATACAGTTTACTGATAATCAATAGGGAAAAAACAGACCAAAAACATGATAAAAGATATTTACAAGCACTTCATAGAAGAGGACATCCAAATGGTCAATACCCTAGTGCTCTATTTCACTACTTCTCAGTCAGAGTAAATGAGATAGTTAAATATGCAACTACTTTCTCACCACCAGAATGGCTAAAATGAAAACAGTGACAATACCAGTGCTGGTAAGGACATGGAACAACTGGAACTTTCATACACGGTGGGTAGAAGTGCAAACTGATACACCTTGAAAAACCAGCAGTATGTGTCCAAACACAGGTATATCCCATGAGCCATCAGTTGCATTTTTAGGTATACAGCCAACATAGTAAGTATGTAAAAGTATAAAAATATTCAAGGTAACATTTTTGAAATAATCAAAATTGCCCACCTACAATAAAAGCAACAATTGAGCTATTATCATAAAATGGGATAATACATAGCAACAAAAATCAATATAGTACTGCTATACACAATATTTACAAATCTCACAAACATATTTAGTGAATGATGCCAGACACACACAAGACCATCAACTATGACATCTAACTTATGTAAAAGTACTAAAATAACATGAAAATTTATCTATGATGTTAAAGCTAAGAAAACAGTTACTTTTAGGGAAGGAGGTGAAGCTAGTGGCCTGAAGGGCTTCTGAGCTGCTGGTATTCTAGTTCATCATCAGCATGGTGACAGAGGAGTGTGACTATACACTAATCTTTGACTTCAGTTTTCTGCATGCACCTTTCTACATACATTTTGTATCATAGTTAAAAACTACCTAAGTGTGGTAAGTTCTTTATGTTACCCTAGTACTATGAAAACCAAATGAAACCAGTTCTTAACTGGGTAATGAACTATAACCCATGAACACTAATTGGTCTGTGTTGATTTAGTCTTGGAGATAGGACTGCATCTTCACAAATGCCTTAGTTAACATTTAACAAAACCACTTGGAAATGGTAGTCATCATATGCTATGAGGACACAAACCTGGGTGAAACAAACACATAGGAGAGTAAAAATATATTCAAAATAACCCTACAAGCTGGGATTCAATGTTTGGTGGTACGATATTTTTAAAATCACATTCAATGTAAGTAAATGGAAGATCTGCACTTGGTTTAAAATAGATTATGAACTAGTCTGGGCAAAGAGCATTATAAACAGAAAGAAATAGGGTCTTAGATTAGGTGCTCTGGAAGCAGACAATAAAACCAAATTTAAGTATGTGATGTTTATTATATATGTTGAAAGGCAGGAAGAGAGGGGGACCAGAAGAAGCAGTACTGGACAGAGGAAGAAGTGAAACAAAGTTCAGGCCAACTGAGTAACTATGGACCTAATATTGCCCATCAGTCATCAACCTTTGGACAGACATGGCTGGGCTTTTAAACAACTGTCTCCCTCAGAAAGAATGCAGGCTGCCCTGGGAAGTAGTGGCCTTGTGACAGTTTGGCTTTTCAGCTGACTCTGATCCCTGAGAACTAACAGCTGGAGGCTGCTTTCCACCCTCACTTACCCCACCTGGGCAGCAGTTTGAAGAAGGGTCCGAGTCGGACATTACCATGTCTATGACATAGGTGGAAAAACTGGAGCATATTCAGGAGAGACTAATGAGGAGAGTGATTATGTTGAATTTTAATGAAACCATGGCATATATGGAAAATGCCATGCCTATTCCAGAAAAGGGAAAAAATTAAAGTGTGTTTGTATGTATCTGAGAACTTGTAAGGTGGATGAGGTTTTAAACTTTAATCATAGAAGCAAATGGGAACCAACTGACAATAATTAATTTAAAGCACGTATATGTACAATATAATGAGCAATATTAAGTAATATAACTGTCTTTGTGAGGTGGTACGCTTCCCGCCTTGCAGGCATCCAGGCAAACCTGGAAAACCATTTGTCTGGAATACTACAGAGAAGATTCCAACAGCAAAGAGAATACTTAACTGCTGACATTCATGGCTTGTATCAGGACTAACAGTCCGTGGTTTTCTGTAGCCACAGGTCAAGATAGATTTTAAAACAGAAATGTAAATAAATTAGATATCATTCAAATTGGAGTCGCCCAGAAAAACCTTTGGTAAGCTGAAGTATTGTTATTAAAGTTTTTAAAAGTATGTATACCCCTGAATTATAGTAAAATTCACTAAATTCAAAAGAGATAAAATGAGAGAGGACATTGCTTTGCTACAGTTTGTGAAGAAGTTTCCAGTAGAGAGGGGAGAATGTGGAACAGGAAGATCAAGCTGACTTTGGATGAAATATTGAACGGTGTGTGGGACATACAGAATATTGGAGTGGAATAAAAAGGGGAGATTGTGCAAAAGATATGATGAAATCAAAATAAAAGGTCAATATATTTTTATTTTACTTCATTCCCTTGAGGATTTTACAAGTTTTGATGGAGCTGCTCTTTGCACCCTTAATTATGGCTGCATGTGCTCCAAGTACAAATAGCTTTTTTAGTCTAGACAATTCATTGAGAGAACTCTCAGAGGATTGTACACATACTTAAATTAGTCCCATCAAAGTTGTAGATGGGGTAGTTTCAGACTCTATTTTTACTTAAAATTATACCTTAAATATTTCAGTTGAATGCGTGGCAAATCTGTATTCCAATCTTCAGGAGTATAGGATGGACCCAAATATCATTGTGAAAGAAAGGAAAGAAAGAAAGGAAAGAAAAGAAAGGAAAGAAAAGAAAGGAAAGCAAAGGAAAGCAAAGAAAGGAAAGCAAAGAAAGAAATTCTGTGACTTTTCTCCTTCTCTAAGCTGTAGATTCCAAAATACTACATTGTTTTCCAGTGTTTTGACAACACAATTCAAATGTTATTTACCTCGACTAGTATGTTTTCGAACTGAAAGGGTTGGAAATGTCTGGTCCTGGCTCCCATGATTATCCCTGTATCCCACCTTCCGAAGATTAAAAGAATATATTTTGCTGCTTTACCAATATGCAAATTCAAGCTCCCTGCCCTAAGAGTTGTAGAGTGCATATTGTTGTAACTGATGGGGAAGTACAAGCTGTTAGAAATGCTGCTCTTGGCCTTGACATAAGAATAGATGATTGAAATAAAATTGCACTTCTCTTGGCGGTGTTAAACATTGGCCAGCTGCCCAAATTCAGTAGTGCACATTCCAGTAGGTTTAGCTTCTCCCCTGCCACATTGCACCACTGAGCACAGACTTCCCCTGCCTGTTACTTCAGATGTGCTGGGATTGATATATTCATCCTGCCTCATTGCCTGGGAGTACCCAAAGCATTAAAGAAAAGATTAACCTATAGGTGTGATGAACACTCGGGACTCTTGCTTTAGATGTCACTTCTCAAAGCATTGCCTTTCAATGATGGCACACACAAGCAAGATCAAAATGGAACTTGTCAGTAGTTTTAACCATTTGCTAGAGGATTAAAATTTGTGTAAGACCTCACAGCACAAAGACCTATACAAATTCTTACCTTATATAGCAGACCAAAAACTGAAAAGTTATTTTTAAATTAATTTCAGAAATACTTCCCTTTCCTTGCCCACACTTTCCAATGGAGTAGTAGCTTGGCTGCATTTTTACAGATTCAATAGAATTGAATTTTTACTTTTTCACATAGTATATAAATCATCACAGTGTAGTGACTGGAAAAGCAGACTCGGAATTGCCAGAATTGCAATGGAGACCTCCAGCAGATTTCTAAATATGTCTTAACATATCTGTGCCTCAGTTTTCTCACCTGTAAAATAAAAATAGCTACTCCCTTATAGAGTTGCTATGATAATGAAATGATTTAGTACATAGTAAGCACTTAGAACAGTATTGACACATAATTGACTTTTGTTTGAGGTCATCTATGATTAAATGGGACAGTGAGCATACTGACTGTGCATGAAACCATGGCATATATGGAACGGCCTGTGTTTACCAGAGGAAAGAGAAAATTGGAGGTGAAATTATAACTGTTGATAAATGTTTGAGAAGTGGTTAAGGCTTTAAACTTAATGTACGTATTACAAGAAAAAATGATGACAAATTATATATATGTACACACACACACACACACACACACACACACACACACACACACACACAAATTACCTCTCTGTTCCCAACCAAAAGTCATGCCCCCAAGGGTCTCAATATAAATTTAAAATTTTATTATCCAAATGATTTCTTTCTAATCTGTACTTTTACATGCTATGTAGTCTATAAAATATAATCTGATAATGTACAGATCCTGGGCTCTTAACAGACTGAGGTATTCACATATACAGAATAAACTCAACAAATAGGGTAAATTCTCAAGCAGCTTCCCCATAATTCCATCTTCTCTCAATGAAACAATATAGCTGCTTATACTCTGGTGATGAAGGGAACAAGGAGGACAAAGAATAAACAGCCTTTTTCTTGAGCTCTGTTACCCTGTTCTTTAATGTTAGCAAACCATAGTCTGTCAGACAACTCAGCCAATATACAAAATTCCTTAATTCTAAAATTATTTACACTTAAAAAAAAAAGAGGCCTCCAAAACTTTTCAGACCTACCAGTATCTTACTTGGAAGCTCTAAATGAGTTCGAGAGGCAGGGATTCAGTTCTGGATGCACATTAGAACTACCTGGGGCCTTGGGGGAAATGCTGATATCCAGGTACTAGCCCCAAAGAGTCTAATTTTATTAATCTGGAGTAAATTGGAATAAGTGCTTGTGAAAGCCCTCCAGGTGATTCTAATATGCAGCCAAGGTTGAGAAGCATTTATAGAATCTTAATTATTTAGAGGTATTCTAAACAATCAGCCAGGAAGGAAACAAACAATGAAAAATTACATATGTTTGTAACCATGTAAAGCCAGAGTACCTTGTAGGAAAAGGATAATAGGCTTGAACTCTTATAATTAAGTTCTCAGTAAAGTTATAGCTGATGTCAGGTTTCTGTGTGACTATTAATACAACTACAACACATATAAAAACAACCCCCAAATGTGTCATTACAGTGTAGCCACTGGGGGAAAAAAAGCACCAACTAGGCTCAGAAGTAGGAATATAAAGATGACTAAAATAAGGTCTCTGCTTACAAGAAGCTCAAAGTTGAGTTTTGACATAAAGTAGCAAGGTAGTTTGAGTAGGGAGTGAATGTGTATTTTTTTTTCCATGTGTTCTGCATTGTTGTAAGCACATCACATAAATTATCTTCTCCCATTTCATAGTTGAACAAATGGAAGCACTTAGATGATGAGAAAATTATCCACGGTATTTATTTATATACATTGCTGCTAATGATGGAGTCAGGATTTTAATTTCAACAATATACCTAGGGAGTTGTACTCATAAGTACCATATCAAAGTGCCCTTCAAGGTCCAAACATCTGAGTTTTGTTACTCAATGATCCACAGTGTCTTCATGTGAAAATCCATATGCATTTACTAAGAAAGAAGTGTTCTTTTGAAAACAAATTGATGCCTTATTAAAAGATTTGAGATGTATTGATTTGTTTTAAGGTTTTGAAAAATATCTAACAAAAATTAGTGATATTTGATTGCCGACAATGAAAAACAAATCTTAGAACTTGTAACCTAGATAATTTTATGGCAGTATATGAATGAGGTAACTTATAGAACTAAAAGAAAACCTGAAAAACCAAACCTTGGGAAATTCAGGAGCCAAGGCAGTGGGGACATTATAGGGAGAAGGAACATGGAGAGTCTTTTCAGGTCCCCATTATTGAAATGAACTATATTCAAACATTTCTTTACCTCATATCACTTCAAAAAACATCCAAGTTTTATGCAGAGTCTGATTGGCTGAACTTAGGTACCCTGCCCGCCTCTTGGCCAAGAGAGACCTGGCATCTTGGAAGTTAATTCCACTATAACCATTTGAAATGCAGGGAAATAGTTCTCCAAAGAAATCAAGGTACAGTTACAAAAAACGAAAAGGAAAGCCAGCAATAGCAACAGCTGTCCAATAAATCTCTACTATTTTGAGATCTTATGAGTCTGCTTGTTGGTCAAAAACTGCCCTTGAACAGGAAGGTGGGAGGAGGGCAAAGTGTAATTCATTCCCAAGATAGCTACGAGGACAATCACTATGCATCAATAAGCTTATTCATCCTCCCCTGAATCCTACCTTCCTATCGTCCTACCTTCTGCATTTAGAACAAGATCATTCCTTTCCTAGATAACTAAGGCTGGAGCTGATTGACCCAAAGCTTCTATCTCTGAAATTGATTTAATGTGAGGCCAGGATGAAAAGCTCTTTTATAATTTAGCTAAGTTAAAATTTGAGATTCCTTGCCGTTCTTCCCTTGACTAGTTTCCTTATAAAGGCTGGATCTCACACCCTGAGTAGAACAGGATAAGCATTTGTCAGGACATTTGTGGTTGGGCATAGACATTCTGTCACCATCGCTCCTACATTTGTTATAGTATTTTCCTCGGCTCACTTCTGTGCTAAAGATCCTTCTGTTACTCATAAAATCAAGTTCAAATTCCTAGTCATAGCCCCATTTCCCAGTTACAGATCACTCCAAACTCAAGACTTACCTGCTGTGTTGTGTTACTTCTTCTCTACAAGAAAAGGAAAGTAGGTACAATCACCTCTGGAGAGGTGCATGAAAACAGAGGCCCTAGACATATTCTAAGGAAAATCAACAGTAAGAAAGATGATAGAAAGGGCTGCCTAAAAGGCAAAGTGAAATAGGATAAAACAAAGAGGTTGGATGAAAAACAGGAGTTTGTGTATAGCCACTTAATAAATATTCAATGGCTGACTAGATAAATATATTAATATAATCATGAAACAAGATTTCTTATTTTTTTTTCCCTTCAAGAGAGTTTAAGGATCATTAACCATTCTTTAAGAACATTTAAGAATATTCTGTGGAAAATACATCTAAACATGAAATCATTTAGATGACGTTTTTCATTTAGGTTGAGATAGACTCAACTGGAGACCTGTACTTTAAATTGTGTGGCTTTATTATAATTCATTCTCAACAGTATATACAAGGTAATTTGTTGATTACTTATTTAAGGTCTTATACAGTCTTCTTTCCTCAAAAACTGCTTACAAGTAAAAATTGTCAACTCACTGAAAGCCTTGACAACATGATCCATCAAAAGATGAAACTGCTGACTAGATCCTGCATTTAATATTGGGCTAATTTTGACTGGAGCACTCAATAAATGCATTACCATTTTTACTTGATAGACAACATAGAATACATTCTTAACACACATCCAAATGTTCAAAGCACAGAAATTACTACACATTAGTGAAAAAGGAAGTTTTAAATTGTTACTCTAGAAAGAAAGAGCAAGGATGGAACCCATTCAGGATAAACATTTAGGGTCATCTTTCCAGATGATATTTAAAAATATGAGACTCATGAGAATTTGTATAGGCCTGGGTCATTAGGGCTATTTGGTAGGCCTCAAAGTATACCATTCATCGACCTGGTCAGTGAGGGGATAAGGGGAGAACAAAGGTAAATAAATGATGGATTTCATTCAACTCAGATTGCTGGAATATTTAAAATTATTAGTTCCATAAGCAAGGTCAATCCACCTAATATATTCCATTTAAAGGGATTTTCATTTAACAATCCCTTATAGAACAGGTTTTTCCATTTAGATTACCTTTAGTAAAGAAGAGGAACACCTAATACTTTCCCAGGCAACATATGCACTTTAGAAACACATTTTCAATCACCCTTAAATTCACAAATAGTTTTACTAGAATTAGTTCTCAATATAGGGCACAGTCTGTCTTATTCCTAGTGTGCTAATTCAACCTATCAAGCAATGGATATATTTTCTCATATGGAACTGAATGAAGAAGCATATAAATTGTGTGTCCAATAACCAGTCATCTACAAAGCACCTTGATTAACGATGATGCTTTCACCTCTGTTCTCTTCCATTCACAGTCCACACTTCGGTAATCTAGTCCAATGCCATAGTCTATTGTGCGGTGTTATCAGATGTACTTTCTCATGGTTGAAGCAGTCTCCTTAATCATCTTGGAAAAATATTAATTTAGAAATCAGAGCAGGCTAGAGCTTCTAAAGAAGTACTACAATGGTGAAATTTTCTCTGTTACGTGATATTATTTGCCCCAAAATTGTGCAGCAGGTTACAGTAAGTTTTGCCAAACAACTGCCTTTCTGGCCTAAATAATTTATGAAAGCAAAAGTTGTATTTAACATATTGACTATGATTCACAACAGATGCCCCATTTTCATCTCATTTTTGCATGTCTTTCTCTCTTTTGGGGATTAACACCCTACCATTTCGAGTATAAAAATTTAAAGACTAAGAAAACCTTTTCCTTGGTATAAAATATGTACTGTGACAAGCATGAAAATTTAAAGGCAAAGAAAACTTTTGTTCTGCCCAATACTCTTCTTTCTCAGAATCCCTTTTCCTACTCTCCATCAACTACTCTATTTACTCTGGTTGGAACTGTAACACCATTCTACCAAAACTATACAAATTCCACCATTTTATTTTTTATTTTTTGTAATGTTTCTTTATTTTGAGAGAGAGAGAGAGAGAGAGAGAGAGAGAGAGAGAGAGAGAGAGAGAGAGAGAGAGATATGACATATGCATGTGTGGGGGCAGGGAGGAGCACAGAGAGGGAGGGAGAGAAAGAATCCCAAGCAGGCTTCACACTCAGCATGGAGCCTGAGCTGATAGCAAGAGTTGGATGCTTAATCAACTAAGCCACCCAGGCGCCCCAAATTGCACCGCTCTATAGGACTAAATGTAATGGTTGCACTTCTGTCCTCACCTTACCAGAATTATCAGAGGTATTTGATACAGGTGTCTACCCTTTCTTGGTGGAGAAATGGCTTCCTTTTATGATGTAACATTCCACTGGTTTTTCTCCAACTTCTCAGAGCCATTCTCACGTCACCTTTGTCAGAAACTCTTTCTGTGCTTGATGTCTTTCAGGATTAGATTAAGCACTCTGTTCTTCTCATTCTATATTTTCTTAGCCGACCTCATTCACCCATGTCTGATATCCATTTTACACTAAATACCAACAAAATTATATCCAGACTTCAGCCGCTCCCTTCAGCTCCATACCTATATTGACCAAGTATCTCCTTTTAAACATCTTATTGACATCTCAAATTCAGTATACCCAAACCCCACCACTCTGCTACCCGACAGTGTTTCCATCTCCACGAATAGCACTTCTCTCTCATCAGTTGTTCAAATCAGAATTCTCAGTGTCAAGCTTGACCTCTCCCTTTCTTTCATGTGCCAGTTGTGGTTATCAGTTTTTTTAGATGTTCGTTATTAAGGATGTTTAGACTGTAACCATTATTTCTCTATCCTAACTACTCCAAGTCATCCCAGGTACATTACTATAATAGCCTCAAAAGTGTTTTCCCTTCATCATTTCTTGTTCCTTTTTTTGTGTTGGATAATTATACCTTTAATTATTAAAATTATGAAAAATTCTCATTTTCCATATTGAATAAAATTATAGTTTTAACAACTGTATTACATTCCCCCCGCCCCCCATATTTAGGACCTTCCAATTGCTTCCCAACTCTCTTTTGATAAGGTTCAAAGTCATTAACCTGGGTACTGCTGGTGGCCCACCCAATAATCATTGTCCCCTCCTAGCAGACTAGTAGCCCCCACATTTTAAACTGCTGCCAAAAATTTGGGAACACTATGATTGGTCTTAATGACCAGAAGGAGCTCAATTCCATACTATTGACCATTTGATCTCTCTCCTCACTGACAAACAAGTGTAAAGAATTGTATACATTCAGTGCCTCCATTTATCCACCTCCCTCCACCCCCATGTAATTGTCACGTGACTAGCTATGGTGGTCATATTCCCCTTACCAGTGAATGGTGTAGAAAACCAAAGATCCTGTGACTCATTCTGGTCAACAAAAGAGAAATTTCCTGAGTGTTTGTGAAAATGTTTTTTTTTTAAAGATACAAAAAATATATTATGTTTACAGCTCTGGATATTGGTATGCGAGGATGTGCATCTTACAAACATGAGGGGGAGCTACTGCAATTCTGAGTAGGTCACTCAACATTCATGATCTAAAACTCCCTGCACAACCCCTCTTCCTTGAGCACTAAGCATATAACCACCAGCTTCACACAACAAAAGTGCAGCTCTTTCTGCCCACGGCTCCTGTCCCCGTGCTACATAAATAAACTTAGTAAGTTGCACCGTAAAAAATAGAAATAATTAGATAATGAGTTATTGAATTAACCAACCTCAAAGCTGCTTTACTTTATGACTTCATGTTATGTAAGACAAAAAAAATTCCTTTTTTATTGAAGGCAGTGGAGGTAAGGTTTTCTAATGTCTCCTCCAAGTCCCATGACATCTTAACTGGTTAGTCTGCTTCAAGACCTATGGAGATCTGGCACTAATATTCTTTTCAGCCTCTTTGGCTGCTGGTATCCTCCTTCCTCTCTATATTGCAACCATATTGCTCTTTTTCAGCTTTTGAAATACTCTGTGCACATCTCTACCTCAGAGCTGTTTTGCGAGGCTTTCATCTTCGTGGAATTCTGTTCCTGCTCTATTGCCCACTCAAGTGTCAACCAAAACGTCACTTCTTCAGCCCGGTGTCATATATGCTAGAGCATGGCACTTGTCCTTACACTACTTATCATACCTCTAATTAATGTTCAATGTCATCCATTCTCACTTCATTGTCAGCTGTATAAGACAGCAGCTGTGTCTGTCTTATTCAATTTAACTACAGCACTGAGCATAGTTCTTGGGATACAGGAAGTGCTAAATACTTTTTTAAATGAATAAAACTCAAATCATTGGTTAATAAAAGATTTCCAAAGTGTTATTTTTGCATGTGTCTTCTTTAATTGTAGAATCTACATCCTGGGAAAAGCAGAGTTACCAACCATATGCTGACCCTATTAAGACGACCAGCTACATAAGGAATGGCAGCAGGCAAACACAAAAATCACTGGCTATGAACACCATTCTTTACCTGGACCATGAGACTTGAGTTAAAATGAAAGTGGAGATGGGTAAATATAACCCTAAGGGAAAAGGAAACTCAAACAGGAGCTGTGCATTCATTTACAGGTTCCTTATTGCTAGTAGACAGTCTATAATGGATCCATTTGTCTGTGTGAGACTCAGAAACATAAAAAATATCAGAACCACTGGGGTATAGGTAGACTGATTTAGTACCCATAACAACCTATCTACCAACCAAAGCTGGAGGAAAAAACAAACTGAAAACATCCTAAGTACAATTATTTTCTCTTCTCAAACCATTTTTCTCCATCGCTTAACTTGCCCAGGAATACGTAGCACATCTGGTACCAATCATGACTTGGATGCTGAAACTCATCCCTGGAGGCCCCCATCACCCCAAACTATGGTTTATAAGCCCAATCAGTGTCAGCAACGACCTTTTTTTTTCCTAGTGCTTCCATCGTATCATGTATTGTAATGATCTCTTTGTTTAGGTTTGTTTGACCCCACTTTTCCATGGTGCGGATTAAGTCCTACAGAAATAATGTATCATTTCTAGCATAGCAAATTGTGGGACACATGGTAGAAAATTAGAAATATTTCTATTTCTAAGTGATTGTGTTGAGAACTGCCAACTGAAGACAACTTATTACACTGAAGGATGTTTTGGTAAGAAAAGATGAGGCAAAAAAAATCTCTGCTCTGCAGGTAGGCTAAGGATTTAATAGAAAATGCAGCTTTCCTCCTTTAGACCCATATCTTTTTATAAGTCAGACCTTTTGTAAACACTATGGAGAGATCAATTTGAAAGTAGTTTGTAAAAGTTTACCTTTTTATGTTAAAAGTACCATGATTTCACTACAAAGATTGTCCTGTATTTTCCGATTATGAAAATAAGAAGACCTAAACAGAAAAGCTAAAATTAAAAAATTCTAGAAGAAAATACAGGAATATAGGAGACAATCTTTACAACCTTTAGGTTGGCAAAGCTATCTAGAGCACGAAAAGCACCAACCTTAAAAAAAACGACAATTTGGAGTTCACAAGAAGTAAAACATTTAGCTTTTCACCATACCATTGGGAAAATAAAAACGCAAGTCACAGGCATGGAGAAAATGTTTGCAGCACAAATGACTGAAAATTTATTTTTAAGAGGGTTTACAGCTCAATAACGAGAGGACAGGGGCGCCTGGGTGGCGCAGTCGGTTAAGTGTCCGACTTCAGCCAGGTCACGATCTCGCGGTCCGTGGGTTCGAGCCCCGCGTCGGGCTCTGGGCTGATGGCTCAGAGCCTGGAGCCTGTTTCCGACTCTGTGTCTCCCTCTCTCTCTGCCCCTCCCCCATTCATGCTCTGTCTCTCTCTGTCCCAAAAATAAAAAAAAAAAAAAAAAAAACAAAAACAAAAAAAAAAGGTTGAAAAAAAAAATAACGAGAGGACAGAAAACCCATTATTTTTTAAATGGACAAAAAATTTGAAAAGACAATTCGCGAAAGAAGATGTGACTAACATGTGAAAAGGTGGCAAGTACCTTTCATCACCAGGGAAATAAAATTTAAACTCTAAAGAAATGCCAGTAGGTACCCATAAAAATAGCTAACATTTAAAAAGCTGACAATACCAAGTGCTGACAGGTATGAGGACCAATTAAAACTCTCAGCCATTTCTGGTGGTGGTGCAAAATGGTACAGCCACTTTGGAAAACTAGCTGGCAGTTTCTTATAAAATTAAACATATTTTTATCCTATGACTCAGTAATTCTAGCGTTAGGTATATACCCAAGAGAAAGAAAGGGTTTGCCTATAAAAATACTTGTACATGAATGTTTAACGTAGCATTATTCATAATAGGAAAAAATGGAAATAACATAAATTTCCATCAAGAGAGGAATGGAAAAACGGGGGTGCCTGAGGGGCTTAGTCGGTTAAGGGACCGACTCTTTCAGCTCAGGTCATTATCTCATGGTTTCGGAGTTTGGGAACCATGTTGGGCTCTGTGCTGACAGTCCTGAGCTAGCTTGGGATTCTTTCTTTCTCCCTCTCTCTGCCCGTCCCTGATTCAATTTGTCTCTCTCTCTCAATGTCAATAAATAAATAAATAAATAAATAAATAAATAAATAAACTTTAAAAATAATAAAATAAAAATAAGATCAGTGATGGTCTGGGGTCAAGGGTTGGTGTGGGAAAATTGACTACAAAAGGCTGTAAGACACTTTAAGAGGATAGTGGCACAAATACATACATTTTTCAAAATTCATAAAAGACTTACACTTAAAGTTGTATCTCAAAAATATTATAAGTATCATATTTTCATTAAATATTTTAATGTATTTTATTCATTTATGTTAACTATAAACCTTCAATTACAAAAATATGAAACATGAAAATGGAGATCTCCTATATTAATACCTCTTCCAGAGGAAACCACTTTAAAATAGTTTGATAATAGCTATCTCTACGGCTTTGTGTCTGTGTGTCTACACATGTACATACTTTCGTTTTACGGAAATGGAGCAAGCTACATATAATCTACTTTTCTACTTGTTTTCTTTGAAAGTAATAAAGTTTTTTGATGCTCTAACAAATGCAGTCGATTTTCTAAGTGAAAACCACACTAATGGCATAGTAATTTATCTTATAGTTGCCCTGTAATTTATTTTACCGAAGTCCACAGGTGGAAAAAGAAATTCAAACACCTACTTCCAAATATTTTAAGTTGAGAAATGAAATAGAGGTGTTATTTTAATACAAAAATATCTTCATTGATTGCTTTAGTAGAATACTGTCTTGTATAATGACTTGTGGTTATAATAAATTTTTATCAGTCATGCATACTCTTACAAGGGATGAAAAACGGTAACAATGAAAACATTGCATGATAAAGTATAATGTTCTTAAGAGACCATCAGATTGATGAAAATGGTACAGCTCGGACTAATCAAGAGACATTTCCAAGGTGATACAGATTGTGGTTGGCAGAGCCAGCCTCAGTGCCAGGTCCCCACCCTTCTTGTAGTGTCTTCCACATGTTTTCCTTTGTGTAAAGTTCACTAATCTGCAAGGGATTTCAACCTATCATCTTGGCATCATCAACACTGTGTCTAAACATGTAAGATTGCCAATCTTCCCTGTATTTGAGTATTTCAGAAAAAGAAACACTCTGTGTTGAAGGCATGGAAGTAACATGGTGCTTATCTTTCAGAAACGTTTCTTTATGCTTCACAATTTAACATACTGCAACAGCATGATGCATCTAATGATTTTTTAAAACAGCTTTCTGCTGACAGCATAAACAAAACAAGTTTATTTTGAGTGAGCAGCTGCTGTTTTTTCATCGAAGAACGTCACTTGCTGAAATAATGCAGCAGGCTGGCAATGCCGTGAGTGGATAAACATCTATGGAGTTTGTGGACTGGCAAGTATAGGACCATTCTGCTGCTGCTGCAATTACCAATAAAACAAACAGCCCATCTCCAATTTTATGAGAATGAAAAGTTAAGGCAGTCTGCAAAAGAGTTACGGAAATGGGCTGCACAGATTGTCTTATTTTAATGAATGGATTGACTGCAGATGTCAGACTTCTTTTGTCACTATATGTGGGATTTGTAAATTTTTTTTCAGGTTCTTTGAATTAATTATTCCTTTAAAAAATTCTCATTTGCTTTTAAACAGGCACTTATTTCAAGGAGAAGTTAAGACAAGGCTATGGAGTTTCATTTAAACAAAATTTCCCGTTTTGCCCTCCTTGACAATGTATTCATAAATATTTCTTTCAAGAAAGATTTCATTGGCCTAAATTTGATCTGAAAAAAAAAAAAAAAGTACTTGGGAAAGGACTATTGGTCAGCAAATGATCTCAAGAAAGTGGTGAATTGACAAAAATGTTGAAATGAGGAATCTCTCTCTTCTGGAATGTTTTGCATCTTTTGTCAACCCCACTTATATTTTAGTGCTTCAGGGAAAACTGACAAAGTCTGTAGTCTGAGATCTATAATTTATCTTCCTGTTTGTACATTTTTGCAAATCTATAATTATGTAACACCATCATTTGGCTGACCTCAAATATTCTGTTCAAGTAAAATGACTAATCCTGTGTTCTGTGAAGATTTTAAAAATTTAACTCAGAGTTGCAAATATGGTACAGAAATTTCCCATGTACCCTTCGCCCAACTTCCCCCATGTTAACATGTTACATAGTCATAGAACATTCATCAAAACTAAAGTTTTATATTTGACTATCATTTTTTAGAATGCAATTATATAACCCAGGAATGCTGCTAAGTGATAAGCATACACAAGCACAGGAACCTAAGAGGAAAGATCAAGTGTAGAAATTTCTAGAAGGGGAAAGACTACTTCCAACCAACTGGAACACTAAAGTGTTTATGGATGAGTGGAATTTGTACTGGGACCTGTAGGAAGACTCTTTAAGTTTAAAAAAAAAGAAAAAATACAAAAAGGAGGAATGATATAGAAGGTAAAAATTTAAGTGTAAATGAAATTGTGAAAATCTGCACCCTATGGAAATTTGGAAAGAGACAAGACAGCAAGATCAAGATCATGACTTTTCAATGTAATAATTTTACTATTAGTAGAGGAACTATAGATTCTAAGAAACATACTAAAATTAATAAAAGAAAGTCTGCAAACCTTGATCCCTTGTTAAAGTACCAAATGTACCATTAAGTTAGATAGAGAACTATTTTTTGGCCTAATGCCGGATAATTATAATTCTGCTCACACCTTCTAACCTTTGCATAGTTAGCTTCTTAGCAGGTGAATAGGTCATGTCTTTAGGGTGTCAATTAATCAAATCACAGAAACTTCACTATTGAACACTTAGCACACATTTAATACTGGTCTTGAGGACCAGAAACTTGCTGAAAATGTTAAGTGTTATAAAAGCAATCGATTATTCCTGTGCTGTGTTATTAATATCATTTAGAATTTGGGGCGTCTGGGTGGCTCAGACAGTTGAGTGTCTGATGGCTGAGCATCTGACTTCAGCTCAGGTCATGATCTCATGGTTTGTGAGTTCAAGTCCCACATTGGGGTCTGTGCTGTCAGCACAGAGTCTGCTTCAGATCCTCTGCTCTCCTCTCTCTGTTCATCCCCCACTTAAGCTCATGTGTGCTCTCTCTCAAAAATAAATAAATTAATTAAAAAAATAGAATTTATATACTGCCAATGTTTTAAAAATAGGACAAGTCTGAATTGATGTAGGTATGGGCCAGTGATAAAGGCAATGAGTTGCCAACATAACTTCCAGGGTCCATTGGGTAAAGGGGTAACAGCCTATTGCTGTGAAGAGCAGTTGTTGGTACTGACTTTCCTACAAAGATACCTATTTTGAATTGTTTATAGAAAGAATAGAGGTGTCACATAAATTCCAATTCTAAAAATTTGATTTTTTGCTCAAAAGTAGTGAACATTTCTCCTTACATGAAACTTCTATTTCCTTGAAAGGCATTTAAACAGAGGGATGCAAACAAAGTTGGTTTGATTCTTATTCAAATCCATCAATGATCTCAAATGATGCCTATTTCTGGAACAAAGTCTAGAAATCCATGGAAGAGGACACCTATCTGATACGTATTATGTTTTTTTTTTAATTTTCCTTCATTGAAGGCATTATTAACCAAGAACTCAATTCTGAAGGTAATTCCCACTTCTTCTGTGTCTATTAAAATTCCAGCAATTGTACAGGACTCAACAGTCAACTTTTTGAGAATTCTTAACTGATCATCCATCCCCAGGAATGTTGCCTCTTCCCCCACTCCGTATTTGTGTAGCGTTTGTGTTCTATACCTCTTATTGGGCCCTACTATACTGTATTATTTGTCCCTGTACCATACTTTACCTAGTCTTTCCAACTAGACTGTGACCTCCTTGAAGACCTAACTGAGGAACTTATTAACATCCCTTCCTATGGTAAACTTTCCTGGACTACTAAAGCCTGATATTTCTGTGGATTTTGTTTCTAACCTATGAGGGCCACTCCAGGCATGGACCACGATGGAACATTATAGCATCACCTAAATCACCAATTCATTTTTATCCATCAAGTAATTAACGGCTCTTTAAGTGCATAGCACCATACCAAGAATATACAAAGATGATTCACGTGCATATTCTGCCTCTACAGGGCTCATTGCTTAAGAAGAATGTACATGTACATAATTATAATACAAGTGGGAAAGCTGTACCTGCTTAAGAGTTATGGTCAAAAGGCTCTCTATGTGCTAAGGATATACTTGGATTGAAGCTTGATGGACAGGAAAATTTATGAATGAGAGTGTTAAAGAGGCCATTCCACAGAAATGATTCTGTTTAAACCAATGCAGAAAAGCTCAAAGAATCCCCAGGTTCTAGCGCATTTAAAATGGTTAGAATAAAATAAGTAATTGCAATTAATTTTGCAAAAACAAGCCAGGTCCCAATAAAAAAGCGTATTCAATTTGACATTTATGAGTTTTGATTTTAACCTGCAAGCATCATTTTTTTTTAAATTTGGTGAAATCTTAAACATATACTTTCAGATATTATATAAGAATGTAAGAAAGGAATGAGAGAAGAATTTGGAAGACCTATCATAATTTGTGTGATACTTTGGAAAATAAGCACTGGAAATGGAATGGAGGGGATGGATGAGAGGTATTATAAAAGTGGAATTAATACAACATGTATCCATCATCTTTCAGCAAGCACTCCACCTTCTTCAGGAACTCATTTGAAGTAAAAAAAAAAAAAATACAGCATGCCTTGAAGAATAGTAGATATTCAGAGTTCCTAGGGAGCAAAGAAAAATTTGAAGAATTCTTTTACCAATAGCTTTCAAACAAAAAAGGATATACTAAAGATGATATTGTCTTCACAAGGAGGCAAAAAAAACACATATTTTAAAATAAATATTTTGAAATAAAAGATATAAGAAGGTTAATGTATCAAAATAAATTTAAAGGAATCAGAACTACAATAAGAAACAAGAAATCCACTCCAGGCCAAAAGAAGGCCAAAAGATGTCAACTTGATCATCAGCTTTTTATTTAGTTACACACCAGATATGTTGAAAAATATTCATGTGGATAAGGAGACTATTCTGATAAATATCCACCAGTGATAAACACAGGCTTCTGTACCAAGAACATGTATGATCAATGATCTCATGAGCCAGGCTATGAATTTTAGCATGTAATACGTTTTTTATGCTATTTCTTATATTTTTGTTTAGCACCCAACAAAATAATTTTTAAAAATCTGATTATGATATTAATATATAATTCTTGTATCATAATACATTATTAACTTAGGTTAATATTTTGTACTAGGCAAAATGAAGAAAAAGGGGATTATGAATCTAAAAGAAGATATTTACTTACAAAAGAACATAGATTGAAAAGAAAAAAGTCAAAGTAGGAGCTAATATAATTGCCCCAAAATAAACTCTTCACAAATTAAACATAATGCTTACTTAGTAGAACACCTATTAACTTGTATTGATTGAAGCTGTGACATTAATATTCACAGCCAAATATGCTTTCCATGTAACATGTCTATTCCTTGTGTTTTATGATAACTGAGCATACATATGAGGAAGCTGTTCCTTAAGTATAAGTGGTTAATTGGTGCCAAAGTTGCAGGGAAATAACTCTGGAAAGCTTGTATATTGGCAAGGGGACATATATGTTCAGTCATTCAGCCTACTTATCCACTGTGAGACCTTGTGAGTACACACACACACACACACACACACACACACACACACACACACACTCATTTTTTTTTCAGTCCAACATGTCCTATAGATCATAATGCCATGCACTTTTAGTCATTCAGCTTACTCCTCAGTCCTAAGATCATACAAATGATCTATATATTATATGTATATATACACACACATACATATATGTATATACATCTATACAAAATACATCGGAAACTATATGTGTCTATAAAGGACATAGTAAAGATTCTCTAAGTCTGATTGTTTAAAAACCTCTTGATCTTAGTGTTAGTCTGAGATCCCAAGAAATCAAAATCCTCACATTGTTAATTAACCATAACTGAAAAAGACAAAAGATTTATCATGTGATAGTAATATGGACAGTACCCATGTTTTATAGGTCAAAAGCATTAATAATTTACCTCTCATTGGCTTGGGTCTCCACCTGCTATAAAACCAGACAAGGAATTGGCAGAACCCCATGTAGCATCCACCTTTTCTCCCTGGAGTTTTTAAATTTTGTTTTAATGTTTTTATTTATTTTTGAAGGAGAGAGAGACAGAGCATGAGCAGGGAGGAGCAGAGAGAGAGGGAGACACAGAATTTGAAGCAGGCTCCAGGCTCTAAGCTGTCAGCACAGAGCCAGATGCGGAGCTCGAGCTCACAAACTGAACTGAGGTCGGACGCTTAACCGACTGAGCCACCCAGGCGCCCGTCTCCCTGGAGTTTTTAACACAGAAATAGGCATATCTTCCGTGCATTTCTTTGTATGAAACAATACCTCTGTTGTATTGAGAAAAATATTAAACATTCACCATAATTGATTAACTTTATTCCAAAAATCACCTAATGATATCTTGACTCAAGTTGTTTATTAATTACACCCACCATTACAGTTCTGATTGCTGATGAAATAGTCCTTCAATCAATCACTACTGAAAAAAACAGTATTTTATTATGTTAAATACTCACGGCCAGAGACAAATACAACTCAGCATAAAATTATATACACCTTGTGACTAAGTATGATAGTGAGGAAAACTATTTCCCTTCCTTATTGACTTTTAATTATTTTCAGAATAAAATTTAATAATGGCTTTCAGAATCTTAGAAAATAAACTTCTCTACTTTCAAAGGGGGGCTTTTATTCTACTACCAGGCATAAACCAATGCAGGTCCATGTTAACAGTACAGACAAGGATGAAATGGAAGCACTAATCTAACATATGCCTTCCCAGAATGAAATAACACAAAAATCAGACTGGGAAAAGCAACAAGAAATTATAAGGAACAAGAACAATTAAATTTTTTTTTTAAATCAAAAACAAAAAGTTGACAAGATAAATTGCAAAAACTGTTCCTAAAAACTGAATTTCAGTTATCTGAAAGTGAAGGATATAGGAATTTATAACTGATAAAAAGAGATAGCAAGTGCCTATGTTACACCTGGATATTTGCATGTATCTGGCAAGGCTTAGCTATGGAGCAGTTCCTGAGACTCTTTAGTCATCCAAGACTATGCACTGATGTACACTGTGCAAAGTAGATTGAAGAGGTTCCCACTTTCAGTTATCAACCTTATATTAAAATAAATCACAGCAAGGGGCGCCTGGGTGGCGCAGTCGGTGAAGCGTCCGACTTCAGCCAGGTCACGATCTCGCGGTCCGTGAGTTCCGCGATGGAACTCTGGGCTGATGGCTCAGAGCCTGGAGCCTGTTTCCGATTCTGTGTCTCCCTCTCTCTCTGCCCCTCCCCCGTTCATGCTCTGTCTCTCTCTGTCCCAAAAATAAAAAATAAACATTGAAAAAAAAAATTAAAAAAAAAAAATAAATCACAGCAAGAAGAGAAAATGCATAATGCACTTGCTTGAACTGTTTAGCCTGGGAAAGAGGGTGGGGGCAGAGAGGAGTGGGGAGAGAGAACATACGAATACCGAATCATTCTCCACATCTGGAGCAAAGAGATGCCAACTTCAAATATGTCATTACTATCCTTAGCATTACTTCTAGCACTAAGTTTTTCTTTAATTTTTTTTTTTAACGTTTATTTACTTTTGAGACAGAGAGAGACAGAGCATGAACGGGGGAGGGTCAGAGAGAGAGAGGGAGACACAGAATCTGAAACAGGCTCCAGGCTCTGAGCTGTCAGCACAGAGCCCGACGCAGGGCTTGAACTCACGAGCCGTGAGATCATGACCTGAGCCGAAGTCGGATGCTTAACCGACTGAGCCACCCAGGCGCCCCAAGTTTTTCAACACAATAGGGAATGAACATTATGTTAACAATCCTTACGGCCCCTAATTTCATGACATTAAGGCAACTCATAATATTTGCAAGGTATATGCAGGTGCTTTTGTCTACATGAAAAAACAAGTCCAAGATGGGCTTTTCTACCTGTGTTTTATTATCCCACAGAGAGGTGATACACAGGATTCTGGAATTATGGCAAATTTACTACCTATACAAATACTGGATATTGCTGTTAATTTTCTCTATTGTTTCTACTAAAAAAAAAAAAATTGAAACCCTTTAGGTCCATCCATGTTGTCCCAAATGGCAATGCACAATACACATATATATCCCTCTAGCTAATTACTGAGATACTGATAACCTGCAAAAAAGGTAAGTTGTCCAAGAACCTGAAGCCAAGCATGCCAAAAGGAAGAAGAAAATGCTTGCTGAACTAGGATCACTAGATGTAAATGTGCTGAGCAAGAAAGAAGTATGTAAATTGGTTAAATTTTTCATTTTCCTTTCTTTTCCCTCCATGCTGAGAAACCCCCCTCACCCCCCCCAAAGATTGTGGTCACTAGAAGTTGCATATCCACTAAAAAGCACATTTCAACAATTATACGTCAAAGCTTCCTAGACAGAACACGTGCCATTCTTTGTGGGTATTGATATCTTTGAAATAAGATGTATGCTAACAAACAGTCCATCCTGGTGATCCAAGTTAATTGCATCATTATGTTGTGATAAGGCAATGCAATTAACACATTTCACTGTACAGAGATCTCAGGATGAGTATCCAATTAACTCAGGTCACCAGGCGCTTTGCTTAGGATGGGGCTTTCAGTCTGCTCCCAGGATGACTTCACACAGCTGCCTATCTCCTGAAGTACAAGAAAACTTTTTTAAGAAGGCAATTTTGAAAAGGTTAGGGTAAAACTGCTGTATCGACTTGATTCAGAATGCACTATGCTGATAAGTCTCTTTCAGTATGTCAGAAAAATATTGCTTAAAATGGAGCAGAGTGACTAAAATATGCACAAGTTCATCATATTGTTTTCTATAAATATTTCATTCACTCATAACAAAGCTGAGGATGTTGGAGTTGACTATAGTTTCAAAAATATCAGAAAGCATGGAAATCATATTTGACAAAAGTATATTTAAAACTGAGATTACTGGGATATCATAAGCATAGCAACAAGCTGGCATGTAATTTTGGAAAATCTGAATGACCTTTAAATACATGGCAAGGAAACAGTTTTAGATTTATAAAGAAATGTATAACATCATACCAGGATTCTTTAATTCATTGGATAACCCAAATAAAAAAAATACAACTGAGCAAAAACAGCAAAATTATTAACGTCTCTTAGTACCACCCTCTTTAGCTTTTTATACCACCTTTATAAGCACTTGTCATATTGCAACATAATTATTTAAGCCTCTTTCACAATAATGTCAATTGCTTAAGAACAGGGAATGTTCACCTTTTCATCCCCGTGATTTTGCTTTTTAACAGCTGTCAGTGCAGAGCCTGACTCAGGGTTCCAACCCATGGACCATGAAGTCATGGCCTGAGCTGAAATCAAGAGTAGGGTGCTTAACCAAATGGGCTACCCAGGCATCCATTTATCCCTGTTATTATACAACTGGTTTCCCAATAAACATTTGAATGAACATTGGAAAATTTATGAATAGCACTGTAATACATTCTATTATTCATTAGGCAATACAGATATTGGTCTTTTGCAGTTATTTGAAAGGAGGCCATCCTTAAATTCATTTAAAGGGGAAATAAATAGAATGGCAGCATAATGTTATATTTTATGTGAATGAAACGCCCTCATCCACCATCATGGTATGTGGCCAGTTGGAAAAGCCGTGAAGTGGAACTAAACATCATCATTGAAGTTGGTACAGATGCTGGGAAAAACTCCAGACTGATAGACCATACACAACATCCAAACATAAACCAAAGTAACGCACTGGCATTGACATTCCTCATGTGGGAAATAGGATGTCAAATGATATTTCATATATCTACTTCAACACAATGCCTGCCTCTTCAAGTGTTTTTCAATAATTCCCTGGCCACTGCACTGACATTTAGAGATAGCCTTGGTCTCTAATTTAGACAAGGCCTTGGTTGCAAAGAGGCTGAGATACTGGTCAAAAACGAAGATGAGATTGGTCACTGGGAAGAGCATAGTGATCCAGAAGCTAGACACAATGGAATAGGATCAGGTCTGCTAAATCAATCAGAAGTTCAATATATAGCATTAAATATAGCAATAGTTTGGCTTGTGGGTTGAAGGACTAAATTTTAAGCCTTAAGTTGTGTTTCTTTTTATCCTGTTTAAAGTCAGAATTGGTTTCAGAGACAAAACTGTTTCAAACCTGCTAATGGTTGCTGAGCACCCTCTGTCAGTAAAAAAAAAAAAAAAAAAAAAAAAATGTGTGCTATGGTAAATAACTGGGCCAAGTCTAACATTAAGTCTGTCACTTTTATTCCCTACCAGCATATTCAGGCCTTCATTTTGTGCAGCCCTGTTCATGACTTCATGAAGAGAATTTAAATACGAGGGAACTAGACATTTTTAGCCTAGAAATGATTCTGGTTTATCAGGCCATGTTATATCCTGCTTGCTGGAACCCCCCAGGATAGGTTTTCTATTCCTGTTTGAACTTCACTTATTTGGGACTACCTTCTGGATTTTCTAAACCTAAATCCTTAACTGCTTAAATCTTGGACCCAGCCTGTGTTTTATCTTTGCTTTGGAAACTTGAACACTTAGCTCATGGATTATAGGTAGATGTTTGGACTCTGATTCAGTTCAGTTCTGAGTAATCCTCTTAACTTGATGAAACTCACAACCCTATAGTGGTTGGCAAGATCCCTTCTGCTTCTCACAATCCCATCCTTGAGGAAAGGAGATGGGATGGCCTCCATGGTTTTCCCGCTAAGCACCCTTGGCTGGGCAACTGCAAGATGAATGACCAGACTCTGATTAGACTTTACTTTAGCCCATGCCCTAAGCCCAGGAACTGTCAGAACAGTGTAAAAGGCCTGTCCTGACTGTTCATGGTGTTACCACAACAGGTCACCTCTCAAATGATAAATAATATTTACGCAGAGTGCCAAAGCAAGAGAGACCACTGCAACTGCATACATTCTCCTCCTTCTCCTCCTCCCCCTTCTTCCCCTCCTTCTTCTTCTTCCTCTTCTTCTTCTACTATTTAAAGGCTTAATCTGTGCATCCTGATGGCAGCGATTACCAAGCATGGGTACATGACACTTCTGTATTCTGCTTGCAGAGAAGTGACAAACCAGTGTTCATGTAGACTGCACAGCCAGGAATGTAGATGTATCCTGGAAATGAGGAGGTGAACACTGCAGACAGAAAAGTTACAGAAAGGGAATGCTGGTGAGGCCCTCTCCCCTCCACCCTCTGAGAAAATGGCTTTCTCAGATGATAATAGAGAGTCAAGAAAAATATATATGGAGTATTGAGCTTTAAAGGCAACATCACAAAAGCCACTCAAAACCACAGCTTTTGAACATCAGCCTGCTTTTATAAACTATATTCAAATGACATTAACAATAATCTTACTTATGCTCATGATGAAGATGCTTGAGGCCTATTTTAACAACTTTCTTGGTTTCTTTCGTTTCAATTAGTTGTATAGTCAACTATAGAAATTTAGTTGCTATATTCAGGTCTATTTTTAAATGCCCCTCAAAAATTAATAATAATTGACCTGGAAAATAGTGTTACACATATTGGACAAGAGAAGTCAAAGTGATTTTTGTTCTCAGTAATCTCTTCATGTAAGTTCTGGGAAGTTAGAATCCCCAAGGTTGAACTGACATTTAATATTGCAAAATGACCAGTTGTCAAGGAGAATGTGTTGACCTTTTTAATTTCTGTTGTTTTTTAAGTGAAAACAGTTTATAAATATTGCATCTTCTTTAAATGTTTTAAACGACATTACACTAAACAATAAATAAAATCTACATTTGGTGTCAATTAGTCAAGGAATGTTATAAGGAAGAAAACTCTACCACACCATGGGATTTGATTAAGTTACCCACAGTTGACATGCTTTCTCAATCTGAAACCTGCCCCTGGTATTTTACAACAATTCTGAAAACATTGTAGAAATTCCACGGTTTAAGAGTCTCAAAGGATGGTAATATACAAACAGTATTTTAGTCACTTAGATATTTAGCAGTCCAAAAGGTAGCTCCTGCCCTGGAGCCCAAAACCTTCTTGGAATGCTAGAGCAGTACGCCAATAGTGATGTCTGATATTTAAATGAACACATGAACAAATTAGTTGATTAATGCAATGGAAACCTCATGAAATTTTTCTAAAACTTTCTTTTCCTTTTGTGATGTGGCAGAAAAAGAAGTCCTCTCAGTTAGGCTCTATTTCCCATGGCTATAATGATCTTAAGAATTAAAACTCACATGCATATGCACTTCACCTTCTAAGCATAATTTCAAAATTGGGCCATACGTAGTTAGTGTATTTTCCTTGGCCAAATAAATCCGCAGCAAAAATTGTTCTGGGGCTGGCAGGGGGCCTTAAAAGAACGTCTTAGACAATGTCTCCATCTGACAGAGAGGAAATGTGATGGAAAGGAAACAGGTCCAGCTATGCTGAAGGACACTAGTGGGAAGGTTACATTTAGGACTTTATCCTCCCAATTCTGGGATAATGTTCCTACCATATAAGGATACTTAACAGCCAAATTAAGTGTCTAACTTTTTTAAGGAAGCTCAGATTTTAATATGATTACAGATAATCATGTATATAAATCTGTTATAACCCTTAGCATATGAAAACAGGATGAATTTTAACCAGATGTGGGAATTATGTATGGGGTGATAGGTCTTAAAGCATGGATTATGTGTATATTTGGAATTCACTTTGGGGAGCCATTAGAGCTAAAGACATCCATAGTTATCTTCCAGAGTAACCAGCACTGCAATCTAAGGGAGAGGACTGAGTGTGAGCCTTTCAAGAAAGATAGAATATAAGAGCCTTGAAAAGGAGGAACATCAAATACAATGACAGATTCGCAAATGGTGGGTTTCCATTTTGTAATTAATTAAACCTGGTTTTTTTTTTGTTTTTTTGAGAGAGAGAGGAGGAGGGGGTGCACACAAGTGGTAGAGGGAGAGAGAATGAATCCCAGGCAGGCTCCACAGTCAGCATAGAGTCCGATGCAGGGCTCAATCTCACAACCCTGAAATCATGGCCTGAGGTGAAATCCAGTTGGACGCTTAACTGACTGAGCCACCAGGTGCCCCTCAGAGTCTCCATTTACAATGTGCTGTACTCTAATTCACCTGGAATATTTGTATGGCTTACTCCAGGAAAACAATAGCAATATTTAATTACACAGGAAGAGAAAGATGCTCCTGCCTTTTCTCTGTGTTGACACCTGCATGCATGGAAGATCTTCTCTCTGACCGTCAACACCCCAGATTTTTCTGCAGCTCTGAGGCTCACAGATGTCCTTAACATTGAGTCCCTAAATTCAGAAGGGGTAATGAACTATAAATAAGAATTCTTCCACACGGTTTATTAAGTCCATTGCAACAATAACAATTAGAAGTAATATTTTCTGGCATCATTTGATTTTTGACACCTTTGTATCTGAAATAATGCCTTAAAATCCACAAATCTGAAATCACACTGAACATGGGTATTAACAAAGCTGGATTTAAGTAAGCAGCAGGGTAGGAAGTACCTATGCAATTCATACTAGCAAATGAATTGCATTTGAATGGCAAATAAAGACATGAATCACCTCCTTGCCTAAAGCTGTTCATTCTTTGGAGCATGATTAGCACAACAGAAAAAAGAACAGTCATTGTGTTTGCTCATGTTACACCCAAGAGTGATAGCTAACAGAAAACATTACTGAAACATTTGGTGATGATGCATTTACATTGACAAATCTATAAAATCCCATCTGTAGCTTGTCAATAGCTTATAAACCTAGATCAAGCTTTGATCAATAGCAGCAAGTGGTTATCTTGGAAAAAATGTACTTTGCTTTTTTTCATTTTTGGATTCTGTTGTTAAGGTGATTTACTGATTGAATTTTAGATCTCATGTACAAAGACTGAAGATTATTAGCATTCTTTGAATATAAATGAATACTTTGTTATGGGATTCAATTTCTCTCTGAATTTTAATTTTGAAGATGTTCTTTGTTTTGTTTTGTTCATATTAATAATCACAATTTTAATAAATTTCATGTTCCCATGGAAGCACTGCAGACTTGGAAAAAGAAACAAACGTAGTTCGATATATTAACTATAAAGTTTCAGTTCTGTGACCACATGGAGATCATAGTATACCAGAGAGAGGTCTCCCATGTAAATCAATGTCATTGCTCTTTTAGTCCATCAAAGGGTGGCTATGATGAAAATATATTTACTGAATATATGACTTTTCCCTTCCTGGTGACAACGCCTCCTGATCAACCCTATCACCTGGCACCCAAGCATATTAAGTCGCCTTTACCTGTACCCATATGAGACCACTAACTGAGCTTCTTGCTTGGACATAAAAATAAACACAAGACTTGCCAGTTTTTCCCCAAATTAAAAAAAAAATACAGACTATCAGGAAGAATTCACAAAGAGAATGGAAACAGTCTGTTCTCTTGGGTAAATCTTTAAAGCAGAATCTATTTTCAGCTTCCAGAAAGCAGACATTAAACTACACCTTACCTTTTCCACAAGTTCTATCCTCCCATAACCACATTTTATGAATGGAATAACATGACATATAAAATAGAATGTCCCAGTTAAGGTTGATTAAAGAAGACCGTCGGGAATTCATAAGATGAAAATGCTAATATTAACAGATCACTAAAATAGTAGTTCCATTAAGACTGTGCATTTCTGAGTTTCATTTACCCTCAGTGTAAGCATATTTACTAGCAGAAGATATTTAACATTGTGCAAATAATTGTTTTGTGTTTCATCAGAACTATTTCTACTGTAAACTAACTTTAACTGTGCAATATAGGACAACTTTAATTTGTCTTTTTCTTAAGTAGGGATAAATGGTCAGAGAGATTTAGCTAACACTCCTTCAAGAGAGAAGATGAATTTTAAGGGGATGTGTATCTCTATCTTAAGATAAAAATATTGGAGCAAGAAAAGATTTGCAATTTTTAAACTTGTGATCCCAATATCTATTGAACAATTCTGAGAGGGAGGTGGTTGACTCTAGATGTTCAATTTATATAAAATCTCTTTTTTAAAAAATCAGATTCTTTAACTCTAATTAGCTAATAAAAAGTAGAATCCAACCACATGATGTTTCATATAGCTAAGAGTAGACTTCTCAAAACATCAAAACTCAAATACAAAATTCAAAATAAAGCCAACATTTATAGCCTACAGTTCACTTGCACAGTGACAATTTGTGTGAATGTTGTGGAGATATTTTTTTATGTTTCATCTTATAGTTTTTCTTTAATCTAAAAACTACACTTTTCAAAATAAGAAAATTCTGGGATATCTTTCTAAGAGATTGGTCAATTCTTTTTTGTTTTCCCCCTGCTAAGCAGTAATATTTTAATTTTGTGATAACATATAATGAAGAAAGGATATAAAAATATCATACTGATATTCTAAGAATCCCCTACCCCTCAAATCTTGCATTGTCCTCTTAGAGTTTGAGGGGATCTAGCCTTTTGAGTTGATGTAATAAGATGAACAGAATATGCCTTAGAAAATTGATGTTTATTCAGATTGGATAGGTCCTCTTATTATTCAGTCCTCAGAAATTCAGCAGGTATTTCTAACAGAGGTTTAAAAAAATTTTTTTTTCAACTTTTTTTTTTTATTATTTTTGGGACAGAGAGAGACAGAGCATGAACGGGGGAGGGGCAGAGAGAGAGGGAGACACAGAATCGGAAACAGGCTCCAGGCTCCGAGCCATCAGCCCAGAGCCTGACGCGGGGCTCGAACTCTCCGACCGCGAGATCGTGACCTGGCTGAAGTCGGACGCTTAACCGACTGCGCCACCCAGGCGCCCCTTTTTTAAAAAAAAATTTTTTTTCAACGTTTTTTTTATTTATCTAACAGAGGTTTAAAGCAATCTCACTTTAAAGTGATCTCTCCCTTCTAAAATTTCAATCCAGAGAGACATTTTATTTATTTATTTTTAATGTTTATTTTTGAGAGAGAGAGACAGAGCAGGTGAACAGGGGAGGCACACACACAGAGAGAGACAAAGAATCTGAAGCAGGCTCCAGGCTCTGAACTGTCAGCACAGGGCCTGATGCAGGGCTCAAACTTACGAATGGTGAGATCATGACCTGAGCCGAAATGGGACCCTTAACCGACTGAGCCATTCAGGCGCTCCCCGAAGGACATTTTAAAACAAGTGTAAGTTGAAGACCTGATGTCCTGATGGTCAGACATATAAATTACTATCATTTTATACTATTAGGTAAATTCTATAATTTTATCTCTTTTCAAAGACACAGTTCAGTTTCCTGAACTTTTTCCAGAGATACTTTATCTTCAGTAGTGACCTCAGTACTTTGGCAATGGCGAGAGCTCCAAAAACATTTGAGTGGAATTAAATAGGTTGCTTCCCATTTGCTTTTTAAAATACATTCCACCAATTGTTCTTTTGTTTTAACATTGTACCAAATATAAGCCATATGCTAATACAAATTCTGACACCATGAAATGTAGGAGAAATCATATTAATGGAATTTGAGGAATTGGTAGGTTTTTAAAGAACTTATTTAAAATAGAGCCTTCTAGAACTTTCAGTTAGTTTTCACTGGAAAATGTTGATCTCTATATTTGCTCGGTTCAGCTTCTTGAGACTGTAGAGAAACCCTGTCTGCCTCCAAACATACCCTCTAGAAAAACATCAAGTGGGAAATCATTGAGCTCTGCCATAGCATTTGCTTTTTATGTGGTTCATTTTATGGGAGCACCTGTTCATGTAGATAAATGATGTCAAACTTGGATTCCGGCCTAAAAGATAGTGACTTCAGCACAGGGAGCCAAGCAGGAGTTGGACCCGCATGTAGTAGGCCAGTCCATCCAGCCTCTGTAATCAGGCCCTAAGGGCCCATGTTTGCAGCAGCTGGTTAGACCTCCCACATGTCTGCTCACCCTGCTTACTGTGGAAAGCTGCATTTATAAACCCAAACTCTGACTGCACATCCATCTCTGGCCACAGATGAAAATAGGTCCTCTAGTCTATATTCATTGCTTGGCAATTAAAGAGTCTATTTGAGGGGTGCCTGGGTGGCTCAGGCAGTTAAGTGTCTGACTTTGGCTCAGGTCATGATCGTATGGTCTGTGAGTTTGAGCCCCGCACCAGGTTCTGTGCTGACAGCTCAGAGCCTGCTTCAGATCCTCTGCCCATAACCACCACCGCCCGCCTTGCCCCGCCCCTTCCCTGCTTGTGTGAGCGCTCTCTCACTCTCTCTCTCTCACAATAAACAGACAAACGTTAAAAAAAGAATGTGTTTGAAGGGACATGGTCTTCTGTACATACTTTAAAGAGAGCCGGTTACCACAAGGATACACACACAACAGGTTTTGTCCACTTTCACCTGTTGCCAACTCTACAATGAAGGGGATATTTCTGAATTAAAAAGCACCAGAATAGAGAGAACTCTTCAAAAGTACAAGACATTTTTTCTGTCAAACTATACAAACTATGCTTTGGAGCACATCTTCATCAGCCTAAAGTTGAAACAAAGTGTTAATCTGGGGTAGCAATCAGTTCTGCTAGAAATAAAAATCCTTTTCAGAACTGGTTTAGTTTCCAAGTAAATACTGACTTTATGAAAACGAATGTACACTGTAAACACTTTATAGTCTACAAATCACTTTCATAATTTTGGTTCAGTAGTACCAAATTTTACTGATGTGGAAAATACTCTGGCATATATAGTTATGCGGAAAAGCCAAGGGCAAAAACTGCTTGACATGCGGTCATTTTTGAGGAAATGATAGTATTTATATGTGTAATAGTTTGATAGAATCCAAGAATCTGTGAAAGTGGTTGCCTCCTGGAGGGGAAACCACATGGCTGGGAACGAGTACATTCTTTGGAACCCATTGTATTCTGTATTTTGTGTTTTTATTATAAGAAAAAAAAGGAAGAATACATTTAAGTCTTATTAATGCCATGAAACTATAGTGTTAATGGAAAATTATATTGTTTGTTGTTATCAGGGTCTTAGCATTACTTCCTTCAATCCTCTGAAATTTGGATTAACTCTCCATTCACATGGTGAGGGGGTTATCGAGTATAGGCTCGTGCTATTTAATTGTTCAATAGTAAGGCAGGAGCTGGGGGTTTTCTATTAGCTTCAAACCCTTTTCTTCAGAGGTCAGAGACACCTTACTCTGTTTGGGTAATGAGAGGCTTATCTTGAGCCAGTGAGATTGGCAGTGAGGAAGCATTGTCCACACCATCTACGTAAGTTTCTGTACAGACTATAGTCAATAAGTTGGTCATTCTCCTAGATCATCGTGTGCAGTCATTTGTAATGGGAGGTTTTTATCCCACAGAATCCAAAGCAGCAGACAGCTCATTTCTTCTGCATTGCTGAATCACGGTCTACACAGAATGCTGAAGGAAGGCCTGCTACAGCTGGTAGTGT
Source organism: Puma concolor (assembly GCF_028749965.1). NCBI lineage: Eukaryota > Metazoa > Chordata > Mammalia > Carnivora > Felidae > Puma > Puma concolor. The sequence goes on from NC_141672.1 coordinate 51,997,568, forward strand.
TCCCCCAGCTCTATGTAGCTGGCCAGTATGGGTGACAGGAGCCTTTGCTACTCCTGCATCTCTGCTTACCCCTTCCCACCCACTCAAAACCCCAACATATGACAGTGGACCATTTCTAAACTCTTCAGGAGTGGAGGCAATATTGTCTGACTCTAACGTTATTCACTTTTCAACATTACCCCTCTGGCATAAATTCTCTTCCGGGCTTCCCTTAATTCTCCCCTTCTGATTATCAAGATTCTTTCCTTATGGATTACATCATAAGTTCTAGAGAAAATGTACATAATTCTGGCCATCTAGGGAGGTTACCAAGTAGAAAGAAGTGTGAAGAATAAACTGGCAAAAATTTTGTATTTCCAGTTATTATCTCCCTACATGTAGATGAAGACACTGAGATATGTTAAATAATTGAACCAAAGTAACAGTTACTGGAACAGGAGTCCAACTGGTCTGAAAGGTTAACTTGCTTCCAGTTAACCTAAGTGCCTTGGTCTGTAGCAGAGAGAACACTCACCTCGAGGATTGAAGAACCAAACCTCTCCCAGGCCACAGAGGCCAACAAGTCTGTTTGTGGCTGCCTCAGTTTTTTGATTAGCCTAGCAATTTGTTGAGCAAAAGATTTCTTCTTTTCTTTTAGGTCACACGAGTGATTTTACTAACCTCCTCTGTGTATCTGAGGACCTTGCCCTCCTTTGCAGATAGAACAGAGTGTTCCTGCACATCACGAAACAAAAAATGGACCCCCTCATGCAACCCCAAGCGTGGAGATAATGTCCTTAGCTGCCACCGTATAGTCTACATGTGATGAAGAAATGTTACAGACCACTGCACACTCCTCACTGATTAACTACCCTAAACTCTCTTAAAACCAGGCAGAAGCCTCAGAGGGGGCTTTTGGACAAGAATCTGCCTTATCCCCAGGTGGTGGCTTCTTGCATAAAGCTCGGATTCCTTTCCAATCAAAACTCTTGTCTTGAGCCTTTTGAGCAATGGGTCGCTGATGTTGGGTGCTCCTATTTTGGGAGAAGCTCAAAACAGAGATATCTAACTCCAGCATTCAGCTTTGAAACATTAGGTTTTACATTCTTTTATCCAATTCTCAAGACAAACCCACACAATAGTACTTTTCTATTGCCACCACAACAAACTACCACAAATTACAAAAACTTAAAACGACATTACAGCTTAAAACAACAAAAATTCATTAGCTTACATTTCTGGAGGTCGCAAGTCCAGAATGGGTCTCACGGGGCTAAAAATCAAGTATCGGCAGGGCTGTGCTCCTTTTGGAAGTTCTGAGGAGAATCTGTTCCCTTGCTGTTCACATTTTTTGGCTTGTGGCTCCTTCCTCCGACCTCAAAGCTAAAAACGGAAACTCAAGTCCTTCTCACACCTGGTCACATCGATACTAACCCACATTTAAGTATGCTTGTACTTACATTGGGTTCACCTGGATCATCCAGGTTAATCTCCTTAAGTACAGTTGATTGCATCTTTAATCCCAACTGAAAATTTAATTCACTCTTACCATAGAACATAACAATTCAAAGGTTTGGGGGGATTAGGAAGTAAATTTCTGTTTTTAAAATGTTTATTTTGGGGGGGGAGAGAGAGAGAGAGAGAGAGAGAGGGAGAGAGAGAGAGACGTAGAGAACACAAGCAGGGGAGAGGCAGAGAGAGGAGACACAGAATCTGAAGCAGGCTCCAGGCTCTGAGCTGTCAGCACAGAGCCCGATGTGGGGCTGAAACTCACGAGCTGTGACATCATGACCTGAGCTGATTTCAGAGGATTAACCAACTGAGCCATCCAGGCACCCCAGGAAGTAAATATCTTTAAGGGTCATTTATTCTGCCTAGTAAAAACAGGAATGGTTATCTTCATTAACACATTTCAAAAGTGAGGCTCAAAGAAGCTATGCCATTTGCCTAATTTACATAGCTAATAAGTTAAAATATTGGGAGTGCTTCTACTCACTTTGCCTGCCTGATATCTTCTGTATCTCTCAGGGTTCTGGTAGGAAGGAGATGGCAGGTTCAAGTTGGATAGTTTAAGAAGAGTATAACAAAATAATTACTTTTGAAGTGTGGCTGTTTTCATTTAGCCAGGTTCATTTATCACATTTTTTTAATCCATTCATCTGTCACTGCACGCAGGTTGTTTCCGTACCTTGGCTATTGTAAATAATTCCTTTCTGATGGTTTATTGTTAGTGTATAAAAACACAGATTTTGCTAAATGAATAAACCAGTCACAGAAAGATAAATAGGAGGTATCTAAAACAATGGAACTCATAGAAGCAAAGAATACAATAGTGGTTTCCAGGGGCTGGGAGATGGGGAAAATGAGGAATTATTCAATGTACATAAAGTCTCAGTTATACTGATTAATAAGTTCTAGAGGTCTGCTGCACAACAGAATACTTAGAGTTAACAATATGGTTTTGTGCACTTCAAAATTTGCTAAGGTAGATTTCATGTTAGGTGTACTTACAAAATAAAAGGGAAATTCTAAAAGGTGGTTATGCCTATTACCTTGATTGTGGTGATGGTATCATGGCTGTATGCACATGTCCAAACTCATCAAATTGTATACATTAAATATGTGCACTTCTTTGTATATCGATTATATCTCAATAAAACTACATTTAAAAACATGTGGGCAGGTATAGGGAAATTCTAAGGGATAATGCCTTACCTGGGAACTGGTATAAAGGTTCTTTCTGTTACTACTCTGAATGCGTAAAGGGAGGAAGAGTATGATCAGAACAGTATGTAAAAAGGGACCTATAGAGGCAGGCTGGCAGGAGTGGAGATCTTTCGTTATAGGAAACAGCTGGCCAGTGGTGACTCCTCAGAGGAAAAGAATGGGGTAGGGAATTAAGGGCCCTGGCTTCTGTTTTCTCTCTCCCAGGAGACTCCTCCCTGTGCTCTACATTCAAGAATCTGGCCACAAGACAGAGGCTATTGAAGACATCTGATGAGTCCAAATAGGTCCACCTCTGTGGATAGCAGGGTAGAGAAGGGCAGAAAAAAAGGATCTGGAGGAACAAAAGAGGACACATTGGAAGAATGAGAGGATCAGTTTCACTTCAAATGCCTTGCCCCTCCCCCAGGCAAGCACAGCGCCAAAATACCAGCAAAAGTGAACACCAGCAAAGTGAATTCAACAGCACATTAAATGGTCCATACACCATTTAATAAAATACAGTATGTGTTTATAACCCTTTCAATCTCATTACCATTCTGTTATCTTTAAGTATGAAATGATGAACCATTTAATATGAATCTTAGAATTATTTGAAGATATTTATGTCAAGATACTAGGATGCAAAATTTTTCCTTTCAGATGTATTTTCGAGACACCGGGAAGGCATCGGAGCTACTTGAAGGCTTTTTGAGAGACCGGTTCAGCTGTGTCTCTCAGCTGCCTCTTTACCACATTTTCTTTTATTGTCAGTTGTTCCTTTAGCTGCATTTGAAAGGAAGATCAAGTTTCCTTGAATGACCTTCTTATTCATATCACAGCTTAACCTTTTTTTTTATTTTTTTAAATTTTTTTTAAATTTTTTTTTTTTCAACGTTTATTTATTTTTGGGACAGAGAGAGACCGAGCATGAACGGGGGAGGGTCAGAGAGAGAGGGAGACACAGAATCGGAAACAGGCTCCAGGCTCTGAGCCATCAGCCCAGAGCCTGACGCGGGGCTCGAACTCACGGACCGTGAGATCGTGACCTGGCTGAAGTCGGACGCTTAACCGACTACGCCACCCAGGCGCCCCACAGCTTAACCTTTTAACTTTGGTTCTAGTATGCATTCACGGTTTGATACCTTCAAAATAAACTCATATCTATTTACTCTAGATTTTTTTTGTCCTTTGACCACTTTCCAATTTGTTATTCAACGTCAAATCATTACAGAGCTTTGACTTAGACCGTCAGTCTGCAGTGCACTTCCAGACACAAGAAAGAGAGGCTCCTGTAGCCAAATTCCCGCCTTTCACTACTTTTAACTCTGCCACCGCTCTCCACAGGAGTGAGCTAATGGAGCAAAGATCAACAAATCTAGGCAAGGAAATAGAAGTGAAGGAGGGAAGAACAGGTCATTTATTTTTGTGTCATGTCCATGACAGGGGAACCTAGGAGAAGACATTATACCGAGTTTGGCCTGGGGAAAGGAAAGAGGAGATGTGGACAGGGGCTAAATAATCTTCGAAAGAGAGATCACTAAAGAAAATGAACTCAGCTTCCTGAGGTATATTCCCAGGGCTCTGGAGAGAAATCCGGAGCCACCTACTCTTTAACATGTAACTTGAAATAGAATTTAAAGTAAGTATAACAATTCCTGTTTATTTTAGAGTTAACAAACATGTTAAATACTTTATGCTGAAAAAACAGCATAAAAATTTCCAGTGTGATGGAAGTACTACATTGTCACCTCTTAATCAAGGACTCCAGCTTCTAAAACCATTTTTCCTGTCCAGTGACCCTGTGTCAGTTTCAGTATTTTTACACCATTAAGCCCTAAACCTGAAATTTGCCACCTGATGAATACAAAATCTTTCATTTAGCTGTACATTTAGGTTTGTCTTTTCAAACAATAGCTTGTCTAACTAAAGAAGAACTGCTTTGCTGATTTGGAACTAAACTCAGTTTCGACTTTTGCCTAGTAAGGAGGGGTTTTTTTGGTTGTTGTTTTTTGTTTGTTTGTTTGTTTTCTTTCTATGTGAGACATCTTTTTAACCAGGAGGAATCTGGCAATCAACAGAGTGTGTAGTTCCGTGTCTTCCAACTTATGTTCAGAGACCTACACAAATTGGGCCAAACAATAGAGTCATGAGCTAATTGGATGGAAATTTCTATATGATCCCTTAGATTACAATGCTTTATGAGCAAGGGAGGAAATTATCACATCGTATCTAATCAGGAAGTGCGAGTTGTGTGCTAAAAATTAAGGCCTTTTTCTCCTTTTCCAACTCCTATGCAACTCTGAGACACACACACACTTTTTGCAACATACATTGAAGAACACGTGTTTTATACGTATATACTGAATGCATTTTTGTAGGAGGTAAATCATCCTGAAAGTTTATCAGAAACAAAGAATCCAGTAACTTAAAAATACAGCAGGTAGTTAACTTTCCTTCTGTGCACCTTCTAGTCTCTCAGCCGCCACCCCCACCCCCAGGGTCAGCAGCTGAGGAAGGAACAAGGGAAGAAGGGAAGGGAACAGTGAAACCAAGCTAACTGAAGCAAGAGAGAAAAGGCAGGCCAGACATAGAGGCTGAAAAGATACCTAATATTGATCTTTGAGCAATTTACGTATAGTCACCAAGAGCTCTCTGCAATTTGTTTGAAAACTCAAAATTCAAAATGACACAAGTATTCTAACACAGGTGGCACAGAGTTTATGGGATACAGAGAAAGGATTAGTGATTGGGGCGGGGCGCCTGGGTGGCTCAGTCGGTTAAGCGTCCGAATTTGGCTCAGGTCATGATCTCACAGTTGGTGAGATCGAGTTCTGCATCAGGGCCCTCAGCTGATAGCTCCGAGCCTGGAGCTTGCTTCAGATTCTCTACCTCTCCCCAGCTCATGCTCCTTCTCTCTCTCTCTAAAAAAAAAAAAAAAGAATGAGTGAATAACCAAGAGCCAGTCCAAAGAAAGCTAGTGTTGACAGTCAAACTAGACCAAGAAAGAGACGGGAACATTTACCACAAGCTGCCTAAGGCTTTCACCAATTCTCAGATGTAGACAGGTTTGTAGACTATCATCAGAACCAAACTGTGTGTCCTTTATAATTTATTATTGTTTATGCATGTGTAAGCTGTTACAGGAATTATGAGTAATTCATTTTTCAGGTAGGTTAAACAGGTTTTGAGTAAATCTTTTGTTCTCATTTTAAGTTCTGAGTTAAAGATCCCTCTCTTCCACCGTTAAAACAGTAGGTCTATCTGAGCTGAAGTGACTCAAAAGCATGTTGCAGACAATACTCCTACAGTATTCAGAATGGACAGAACGAGTTAGTAACACCTGCCTCGCAAGACTTGCAACTGTCTGGGGATGCTATTGATAAAAGCCACTTGGAGCTCAGGTCTTCCCGGAGTGGTTTTGCTCATAATAGCTCTGAAAAACACTGCCAGTATCTTTTCTCCTCATTAAAAGTGCATTGCATGTTTACAGCTACCAATGATTACTTTAAGCCTATTTCTCTATATAGGCACACCTTAGAGATATTGCAGGCTTGGTTCCAGACTACTATAAGGAAGTGAATTTTGCAATAAAGCAAGTCAAAAAAACTTATTGGTTTCCCAGTGCACATAAAAGTTACATCTACACTATACTGTCATCTATTAAGTCTGCAATAGCATTGTGTCTAAGAAAACAGTGGGCATACCTTAATTAAAAAATACTTTATTGCTCAAACAGGCTAACCATCATCTGAACTTTCACTGAGTTATAATCTCTTTGCTGGTAGAGGGTCTTGCCTTGATGCTGATGGCTGCTGACTGATCAGGGTGGTGGTTGCTGAAGGTTGGGGTGACTGTGGCAATTTCTCAAAATGAAATGGCAATGGGTTTGCTGCATTAATTGATTTCCTTCTTTCACCAAGGATTTCTCTGTAACATGGGATGCTGTGTGATAGCATTTTACCCACAGTAGAACTTTCAAAATTAGAGTGAATCTTCTCAAATGCTGCCACTGCTTTATCAACTGAATTTATGTCATATTCTAAATCCTTCACTGGCATTTCCACAGTCTTCACGGCATCTTACCAGGAGTAGATTCCATCACAAGAAACCACTTTCTTTGCTTATCTATAACAAACAACTCTTCTTCCACTCAAGTTTTATCCTGCGATCAAAGCAGTTCAGTCCTATCTCAGATTCCACTTTTAACTCTAGTTCTCCCACTGTTTCCACCACCTCTGAAGTGATCTCCTCCTGTGAAGTCTTGAACCCCTCATAGTCATCCGTGAGTGTTGGAGTCGACTTCTTCTAAACTCCTGTTAGTGTTGATATTTTGACCTCTTCCCACGAATCACAGATGTTGTTAATGGTATGTAAAATGGTAAGCCTTTCTAGAAAGTTTTTATTTTGCTTTGCCCAGAACCATCAGAGCAATCACTATTTATGGTAGCTATAGCCTTATGAAATGCATCTCTTAAATAATAAGACTTGAAAGTCTAAATGACTCCTTGATCCTTGGGCTTCAGAATGGATTTTCTTAGCAGGCATGAAAACAATCTCATTGTAAGTCTCCATCAGAGCTCTTGAGTGACCAGGGGCATTGTCAATGAGCAGTTATATTTTGAAAGGAATCTTTTTTCTGAGTAGTAGATCTCAAAAGTGGGCTTAAAACACTCAGCAAACTGTGTTATAAATAGATGTGCTGTCATCCAGGCTTTCTTGTTCCATTTATAGAGTACAAACAAAATAGATTTAGCATAATTCTTAAGGGCCCTCAGATTTTTGGAATAGGTAATGAGTATTGGGTTCAAATGAAAGTCATCAGCTGCATTAGCCCATAACAAGAGAGTCAGCCTGTCCCTTGAAGATTTGAAGCCATGCATTGATTTCTTTTCTCTATCTATGAAGTGCTTAATAGCACCTTATTCCAATAGAAGGCTGTTCCAACTACATTGAAAATCTATTGTTGAGTGTAGCCATCTTCATTAATTACCTGAGCTACATCTTCTGGATAACTTACACACCTTTGACAGCAGCACTTGCATTTTTATGTTACAAAGATGGCTTCTTTCTTTAAATCTCATGAACCAACCTCTGCTAACTGCAAACTTTTCTTCTGCAGTTTCCCCACCTCTCTCAACCTTCATAGAATTGAAGAGAGGTAAGGCCTTACTGCAGATTAGGCTTCAGCTCAAGGGAATGTTGTAGCTGGTGGGATCTTCTATCCAGACCACTAAAACTTTCTCATATTAGCAATAAGGCTGCTTTGCCTTCTTATCATTTGTGTGTTCACAGAATAGAACTTTTAATTTCCTTTGCATCCACATCTTGATTCATTGTTTGGCACAAGAGTCTTAGCTTTTAGTCTGGCTTTGCTTCTTCTTCTTCTTCTTTTTTTTTTAATGTTTATTTATTCTTGAGACAGAGACAGACCGTGAACAGGGGAGGGGCAGAGAGAAAGAGGGAGACAGAATCTGAAACAGGCTCCAGGCTCTCAGCTGTCAGCACAGAGCCCGACGCAGGGCTCGACCCACGAACTGTGAGATCATGACCTGAGCCGAAGTTGGACGCTTAACCTACTGAGCCACCCAGGCGTCCCAGTCTGGCTCTGCTTCTAACATGCCTTACTCATTAAGTTTAATCATTTTTATCTTTTGATTGAAAGTGAGAAACATGTGACTCTTGAGGTCATTGTAGGGTTATTAATTGACCTAATTTCAATATTGTTGTTTCTCAGGCATAGGGAGGCCCAAGAACAAGGAGAGTGATGAGGGAATTGTCAGTTGGTGGAACAACATTTGTTATAAACATTTATTGATTAAGTTTGCCATATGGGCATAGTTTGTGGCACGTCAAAACAATTTCAAAGCTAACGTCAAAGATCACTGATTACAGATCACCACAACAAATATAGTAATAATGAAAAATCTGGAAATATCACAAGAATTACCAAAATATGACACAGAGACACAGATCAGCAAATTTTGGGAAAATGGCACCAATAGGCTTGCTGAATGCACGGTTGCCACAAACTTCCCATGTGTAAAAAGTATAGTCTCGGGGCACCTGGGTGTCTCAGTCTGTTGAACATCCGACTTTGGCTCAAGTCATGATCTCACGCCTCGTGAGTTCAAGCCCTGCGTCAGGCTCTGTGCTGACAGCTCGGAGCCTGGACCTTGCTTCTGATTCTGTGTCTCCTTTTCTCTCTGCCCCTAACCCACTCACATTCTGTCTCTGTCTCTCTCAAAAATAAATAAACATTAAAAAAATATTTAAAAAAAATAAAAAAATACAGTCTCTGCAAATTACAATAGAAGGAAGCACAGTAAAATAAAGCACGCCTGTATATGACCTACTTTCAGTGAAAAAATATACAGAATGTTTTAGACCATTAATGGAACAGTTTCTTCCCAAATGCTAATTCTGGAATTGGTTCCTCTGAAGCAGGAACATTTTTTAAGAGTTTCCCAAAGGTCATGAAACATTAGGAACTTAAATTCTATTGTTTTACAGCCAATGAACTGTCCAAGTTCTGTCCTTCCTACAACGTCTTCCCATTTCCTGCTTCCCAGACCAATTATCTAAATGGCTGACCTCCGAGTTTGTCATACATTTTTGGTATATTTAGACTCATTTTTCATGCTCCAAATCTTTGATCACCTCATCTAATCTTTGTAATTCATCTTCTTGTTTCAGTTTGCCTGCCGAGTTTCTGACCCATTGATTATTTAAACTGATCTTTTTAATATTTCTGAGTGTCTGGTTATAATCTACCCTGATCTACTTAGTAACCCTTCAGCACACAGAGTAAAAATCGAAACTCAACTCTGGTTTTGTAATACCTTTCTGTCCTGCAACATGACTCCTCTCTCAAGTTGGTGACCTGCCAATTACCATTCAACCTTCCCAACTCCCACCTTCACATATTCTCTCTGTTCCTTATGTATGGCCCATAACTTTTTACAGCCCTGGTCAGAAAAGGAGACACTGTATCTTCTTACGTAATAGAAAAATAAGTGGCAAATATTTGAATAGTGTAAGAGTGCTGACAAGGTTGATCCTATCTTTGACCCTCCATCTTGTTCATGCCTGCTCAACGACCTCCTTTGAGGCTACGTATTCCAGGCCCCATGGAGGTTTAATGTAAGCTCTGACCGCAATGAGGTAAGGCTTCTTCTGCTGTTCCCTAAAGTGGCACACACAAGGCCCCACTGTAGAAGACTAGTAGAGATCTTCTGGTATACAGATGGCTCCACTTTAGATAACCTACCCTGTGACCTCGCCATGCCGTTGCTCTGTAAGAATTGAGGATTAAGGTCTGGACTTGGCAGAGAATAGGGGTGGAGAATAGCTGCATTCCCCCAGATCACTTGTCCACCTGATCCCTCTGTCAGTAAGTTAGCCTGAATTAAACTCTGTAAGCAGTATGCACTAGGTTGCTTCATTTTCCCTCTTAGAGTGCCTTCTCTGAAGGATACTTTACTAACCCTCCACCGCCTTCTAACAAATCGTTTCAGCATTCCAATAAAAATGATTTTAATTTTTAAATGAATCATCATTGAGATAGATATGGACAAGCTAAATGTTCCTTTTATGGTAGTTAAATGGAGGATAAAAAACAGCAGGAAGAATACTTGGCTTCTACTATAGCTAAATCACAAAATCTTTAATTCCTCGGAACTCCATTTCTTCATCTCTAACACGAGAATAATTTCATCATCTTTACCTATGTCCAGAGGTTATAGGAGAATCAAACAAAATTGAAATAAGTTAAAAAAAACTCTATGAGTTCAACAATGCAGAGGAGTATGTAGAGAAACATGATATTTGAACCTGATGCCCCTCTCCTATATATCTTAAAATAGTTTTCTAGTTGTGGTGATGGATTTGTACAAATATAAGCAGTATTTTCTCACTGTCAATGTATCCCTGGAATCCTTCTGATAGTAGATGACATTGGTGCCCTGGCATACACATTTTGCCCTTGTCACCTGAGGGACATCCACCTAAACCCACATTGAGTTGCATTGGAGGTTTTGTTTTGTTTTGTTTTGTTTTGTTTTTGTTTTTGTTTTTTTCCAAGAATACCTGCTTTGTCAACTGCTCAGGAAGCCAGAGCAGATGGGTTTGGGGAGGATGGGAAACTCCTAAATGTATGCTTGACACTGGCTCTCAGGGATCCCAGTGGGATTAGCCTACAGGCATGCAAAAAGACAACTAGCCTGATAAATTCATCTGTATTACTGTCACAATACTATAGGGATTACCTAAAAAAGATAAATGTGTAAACATTTTTTAAGAAAAAAATTGTTTTACTCAAAGCTTTCTTTAGGGTCAACTTCCAGAGAGACCCAAAATGGAAAAATTCCTTTAAAAACAGAATATAAAAAGCATTCTTATATGTATGCAGTTTTTGATCACATGACACACATTAAAAGCTCATCCAATCCTGTTATTTCTGAACCTGAAGCTCAACAAATGAGCCCCTCACGACCTACCAAATGAAGCACATCCTCCAGGAACATGTCCTACATATGCCCTATGCTTCAGCCATATTGAGCTACTTCTATGTCATTCATGGGGATGTTTTGTGCCTCCATGTCTGCATATACTAGTTTCACAGACCCTTAAGTATCTCTCCCTCATCAAGTACCCCTGGATACGATCTACTGATCTTTGGACACGCAAATGAACAATCTTCCCCACTATAAAGCTTTCCCTAGGCTTCCCTTACAGAATTGATTTTTCTCCTTCATTTGTTCATCGGAGATCCCTTGGACAAAAGCCCTCACCCAACCCTCAGTTTCAAAGATCACAATTTCAGATAGTTCTTGCAAATATAAAGACTTAGGGTCCCACCATGATAAGCAAAGATCTGTTGAGATGAAGATGTCAGATGGCGCCAGCTACACTTAGTACCTCACCAGTTTCTGCCTGCCAGGATCGTAAAGCTCAGGGTTAAACCAATGCTCCAGAAATAATGACCATTTCCAAGTCATGAGCTTAGGAAACACTTTCCAGTTGCCAAAACTATAAATGTTAAACCCAAGAATGCTCAGAGTCCAGTGTTACTAGTTTTTGAATATGAAAATTATGAAAACAATCATTTTGGCCATTACATTGCGAACGTACATCTTACGAAAATGATGACATTGAAGGTAGGAGCAATCACTTGGTCAGATGCCAACCTGAAAGAAAAAAATCAGTTGAGTCAGCTAAGAGATGGGTAGTGAAGCACGGGTTGTATGCATTTGTAATGTACCTCTGGCTGCCTTAGTGACCAATATGCATTTAATTCTTATTTATTTATTTATTTATTTATTTTATGAGCACGTTTACTGAAGGTTTACTACGTGCTACACATTTTGAATTTGCAGATCAACTAACAAGAACAAAATGTGTACTTGCTACTGGGTAAGGAGGTGTTTTACTGTTGTAGTTGCTGATTTTTAAGGGCTATCCTGTCAGGTTTCCAGAAAATTTATTCTTAACCTTTGCTTCATGTCTTTGTCAAATTAGATGATCAAAGAAATGACCTATGAGTTTTCTATTTCTCTAAATGTGGAAAGGCTGGGACTAATTCCTACTAAAGGCCTAACAGTTTGTTCCTTGAATATCTTTAAAAACAGGAGAAATTCCTGACAGAGATTTTAGATTCTAAAAGTTGATCAGGATGTAAAAACATGAAGGTAATGGCTTTGCAGATTCCTTTTTAGTATATAACTCTTAAAAGGGGAGTTAGAATAATAATGAGCACCACTGGTGTAGTCTTCGTCAGAATTCCAGCCAGTGTTTGGAAACACATCCTTTACATCATCTGCATTTTATGCCTTGATTGGTTTGTAACATACCAATTCCCTCAGGTTTTAACTCCGCATCACATTGCATCCCTGTCTCTCTCTTCTAATGGCACTGAAAATTCTGATAAGGGAGGTAAAGCCTATCATACGCTGGCATAATCCTTTTATAGATTTAAATGCTGAGGAGTGCTTCTTCAACCACCCTGTGTAGACCCACTGCCTCCTTCTTAACTTTCTAAAGAGAGTTTACCTGACTTAAATTACCAGGTTGCATGAGCCAACCTAATTAGAAATTATTATTTGCACGAGAGACGCTGAGAAATGAAGTGTGGAATTTACTGTGAGGAATTCATAATGACAGAGAGGAGAAGAAAGAGGGACGTTCAGAAAGTAACAAATGACTGACCTGGTAGCTCCACCATTTGTAACAGATCTCAGCGTTGCCTTTTTGTTCCTGTGCACCTACTTTTGGTAAGGCTTCCATGCAAAAAGAAATACGTGTGCAGTAGTTAGCTTTATACGGACCGAAGAGCCCAAGGTTTAATCTCAGTTGTGCACTGATGGAGTATAATTTGGAGATTCAGAGAGATGCATGAAATGCATCTAAATTTAGACTCTGGCACAATGGTGGTTGCTAGGAGCTCAAAGAGAAATCAAGGAACAAAGGGAGTGGCTTTTGAAGTGGTTGAACTCATTTACAGAAGCAGAAAGGCTGTACCTTGTGATGTGGACTCTGTGCTGCTGTGGACTATTAGGATGAATGACTAAAGGATAGAGGGGTAGCTTGGCAAAAATGTCATAAAAGCTAGAATTCCAGGAGAGGCAGAGAGGTGACTTTCATTACAACGAGTCAGGACTCAAGTATGAAAGTCACATTAACAATGCCTGAATCTCGTGTCTAATTTCCTGCCTATTGAGTCAAAAATTGTCTCCAGGTTTCACAGAATGATAAATGCAAGGTATTTTACTTGATCTTGTCCTTTTTAAAATCCGTATGCGTGATTTCGTTAGCCTCTATCCGTTTTCCTCTAATTCTGTTCCTTCTCTATGGATGCCATACTCGTTTCCTGAGACTTGCTTTGTTAGCAGTAAGCCGTTCTGCACAAATATTCAAGAAGGGCTAGGGGTAAAAAAGAGGAGATCGGCAGGAACAAAAAATTAAAAAAAAATAATGACAGGCTTGGTTTGAGCAGGAATCATCTTGATTGTGTAAAGCTTTTTAATTACTTAGTTCTTTTCTGCCAGCTCTTCCCAAGGTACTCTGGTGAATTCCTTCAGCCACTTAATTAGGCAGATCCAAATGGAATTCTACGGATGATGACAAATTTCAACTGCAATCAGCAGCTGAGTCGTCACATAGTGTCTCGGACTGTTGTCAGACAAGAGTTCTTATAGATGTGATGCTCAAAACTCACTCATAAGACAAAGAGTTGACATGTCACAATCCCAGTGATGAAGTTAGGCAGAACACCCAGCACATTTGGAATAGGAAAGACGGTGTGGGTTTTTGTTTTCACTAATAATAATCTTCCATTCCACTAGGATTCCAGATTCTCTATTCACAGATTCCTAAGAATGTCTTTATTCAAAACAGGCAGATAGCCTGCCAGAGAATATCCCTCCCTTCTTTCCTCACAATCTGCTTCAAATTTATTTTAAAACTACATTGGTTTCCATACAATCAGGAAAGTTTCCTAATGAGAGGATCTCGCTTTTTTCCTAAGAAAACATTTTTTCCCTTTTTTCTAACAAAATAATCAGCAGTCCAGTTTACCATGCTGGTTGACTTATTTATCTAGCTCATGTAGAATTCCATTGAATAGTCCACCAAATACAGACCCTCAAATAAGTCCTTTCTAGGTATATGCACTATATGTACATGTCTGTGTTCTCTTATGTCGTGAGGTAAAGAATATCACTAACAGGACCAAATTTTCATACTCACTTGAGGAACTACAGTGGAGTAAAGACATCTCAGGCACCTTCAATCCTGTGGTCTAGAGACTCTCTACTGAATTCAGAGTGAAGGAAACAAGAGCTAAAAGTGAGGGCTCTGGACCATGTAACTAAAATCTGCATAATATGAAGGATGGGAGAAAAAAAAATTTGCTTAAGGAAACAGAGGGAAAATAATGAAAGATGGGGACTAGGGAGTAAGTCAGACAAAAACCCAGAACAATGTGCCAGCTTGAGGACAAGGTGACACCAGAGAAGAGTAGTGATGTTTCATGAAGAGCTCCTGAGTCCCTGACATTTATAGAAGGAGTTAAAACCTGGACCAAGAGGCTACCTTTAAGGATTTTTTTTTCTAATAAAACTTCTCCCATGGCTTCCATAATACCACTCAAATTTGTTTTGTTTGGTTGGTGGTTTTTCTAAGCTCCCCTATCAGTCTTCCTCCCTTTCACACTTCCTCCATCTGCATGTGGAATTGTGGTGATCCCCTAGGTTCCTTGCCAAGCGTCTGTTTCTGTTCACTGAATAAGACCTTTCCAGGTGAATGCATCTATTTCTAAGGTTATAACTACTATTATCTCTCGATCCTAACTTGAATTCAAAGATCTCTTTGAAGATTCAGCCCTGGTGTCCAAATGCCTTGTTCACAGCTTCATTTACATCCACAAATGTGTCTAAATCTGAAATCATCTCTCTTCACCACCAGATTGCTCCTCCCCTCATATTCATCATGCTTGATAGCCTCTCATTGGCCATTAGTCCATGCTTCCTGCATTGGATCACTCTTCAAGTCTATGTGTTGTACTGTATTTGCTTATATTTAACAGAGGCCCAGAGAGGGGAAGGCCTTGCCCAGGATTACATAGCAGGAAAGGAGGTGGCTGATAAATGGTACAGTGAAATCAAGAACTACAACTCCCAACAGCCTGGTTTCGCCTCTGGGACTGGACACTTCACAATAATGGAATGGAAGAATACAAAGAAGATGGGCGTGAGGAAGGCATCTGCAAGTGATGGGTCTTCCTTCATGGTGGCCGGATACTTCCCAGCAGGGAATGTCATCAAACAGGGCTTCTTTGAAGAAAATGTCCTGCCTCCAAAGAAGTAATTCATTCAATGTAATGGGAAGGTGTCAGTCTTAGTGTGGATACGAAGTGCCTAGAACACCAAAAACTCAGCGGTGTGTCTGTCCCTGTGAGTGTATGTGCTTGTGTTCGTGATGCATGTGAGTATCTCTTGCACACACACTTGGATATACAGTTCTGCATGAATTTATTCTTATCAAAGGAAGGAGCATATGAAATGTTTACCCTAATGGTTACCTCGACCACAATTATTTGGACTTTAGGGGAAAAACTCAATTTTAAAACTTTGTTTTAAAGCAAACTTCTTTTTTACATTTCTTATAATATCTATCCCTGGTCTTTTTCTATTCCACATGTTTGTAATGCTTAGAAGTGAAATTCATTTTGTGTGATCTTCTTGCATTATAATCTACTTTTGGCAGATATTTAAGAATATTAGACTCTCATTTAAATGAAACATTAAAAAGAACTTTTATTAAAACCTATTTTGCACCAGATGCTGACCCAGGATCGATGGATATAGAGTTACACAAGAGAGTAAGGAATTCTCATGAAGTTGTTAATCTAGCTGGGAGACACACAACTAACAAGAAAGCAAATAAATAAACATTAAGTTTATTATTTAATTCTGATTATTTAAATCAGAGCTCATGTTAAATACTATGAAGACTATAACCAGGCTGACAAGATAAAGAATAATGGAGGGTACATATTTTACACAGTGTACGAGGAAGGTTTCTTCAAGCCAGGAGCTGAAGGATATAAGGGAAGTCCATTGGAAAAAGAGTGTTCCAGGTTAAATTTAGGACAGAAAGTTTCAATCCCTCAAAAATGGTAAGTTCATTCTGTAGTCTGTTGGAAAGCCAGTGAAGTTGAAGTATATTGAATAAGTGGCTTGAGATGTGTTTATTAGCTGGCATTCATTGAGTGCTTTGTGTAACCTAATTATCGTGCTAGAATTTGAAGTGGATTATCACATTTTACACTCATATTTACTTTATGATTTTTATCCTTATTTTGGGAATTAGGAAACTGAGTCACAAGGAGGTTAAGTAACGTACGCACATACTAATTGGTGAACTGAGACTGAAACATTAGACAAGCTCACTCTTTTGACACTGTGTGACATTGCCATCTATTGTCACTTAGGAGCCAGATTTTGCAGAGACTTCAAGTGCATGATAAGGAATTTGGATTTTATTTTTACTGGAATTGAAAAGATGCTGATGGTTCTTAATAAGGGACACAAGTCTTATTCTCTGAGATGCTCCAAATTTCCTCTCCACCGACAAGTTCTCAATTCCCACCTTTTTTCTCCAGGTCATTGCATCAGTGTCCAGGGTTAGCTGAGTCAATCCACACTCCACACCACCATCAGATTTTAATACACATGAAATCCAAACCCAATCAAGCCCAACCCTGCCAAAAATTGTTGCACAGCTATCACAGCCTTCAATAATGACTCCTCAGGACAGCTCATATTGTGTGTGCTTCATGATCTGTCTTCTGCTTCTCTTCCCAGTCTCACTCCAGCCATGTTGTGATTTCTGTCTTGTGCTCCCACCACACTGAATCTCTTAGAGTTCCTGAATGTGCTCTTCTCTGTCTCTGCAGAGCAAGGAAGAGGCCCTTGCAGGTAAGCATTGCAGTAATTTTGCTGAAATCAACTCCGTTTCCATTTCTACTGTTACATATGTTCCTCCCTCCGGAAAACACATGCTCTTTCCCGACTTGTCAACATCTCCTTACCACCACCACACCCTACCCTCACTGTACCATTTTGGGGAGCTAATTACATCTGCCACTCACTTTTAAAAGCTCAACTCTGGAGTCACATGCCCTGGGAAGCCATCCTCCCATAATACCCTCTGCATACACGTATCCTAGCGCTGGTATAAAGCATTTGAGTTGTTGTTTGCTTGTCTCTCTCTCCAATATTATGACTGTTTTGAATTTAAGGATTTAGTCCTATTCACATAATCCAATGCCTGGAACATGACATGAGTTTTAATAATAATTTGCTGTATGGATGATAAAGAGAATGGATAAATGAACTGCAATAATTCAAAAAGTCAGGCCAAAAAGGAATGAATGGAGACCAGGAGCTGCATGATTTATTTTTCAGGGACCATATGCCATTTCAATTGACTGACATCTACAAACTCTCATCCTACTATTTAAGATCCACCAAACAAAACAAGCTAGTACTTATTATCTGAATCAATTAGTGTATAATGTTTAAATACCTCTGTTAGATGCAGATATGATGCTTGGGTCATATAATCTATATAGTATATAATCTATTAATTTGAGGAGAAAGGATATTGATCAAAAAGTATAATACTGATGTAGAGTATTTTATAGCATACATAACTCTCTAATAACAATGTTTTTATATATTCCCAGAAATCCTATGATATGTGACTTGTGTATTATTTGCAATCACCATTTTAGACATTAGATGATAGAGGTTCTGAGAGATTGCAAATCTCCTGGAAATTCAGTAGCCAGGTAGTTCAGGGGCAAAGACTAAATTGAATACAGATTTTTCCAAATCTAAATAATGTAACTTATTTAATGTTAAAGTGATACATTTAATAATCACATCTGAAAATATTTACTTGAAAACAATTTTTTTTTTGAAAAAAAATCTCCAAACATCTAGTTTAAGAGGAATAAAGCCTACAATGAGGCATTACTTTTTATTTGCAAGTTGAATACAAGCTCTAAAGTTTGGACTTTGGAAATTCTTTGAACTTTTAACATATCAGCCTTGCTACAAAGGCTTAAAATCTCTGAGCTTTTTTCTGAGTCTGAAGCACAGTTTTTGTCCTGAGAATACTCATGTATTCCACAGCATATTGTCATTCCCTGGCCTAGAAAACACACATATCATTACCTTTATCCTCTCAGCATAAAGCAAATTTTAGATAATTCATTTCTAGCCCAGAGTTAAGAGTTTTACATGCATTTGTGATGTTGTTTTGTGCTGTGACCATGAAAAATTATGGTGCTCTGATTTGTGATTAACTTTTAACTTCATTTTCTAGCAAAAGAGAGACTACAGAGAAGAACACCCACGGCCGTTTGTCAGGTTTATAGAAAAACATCCCTGAAGAACAGGACATGTTTAGTTATTTAAGGAGAAATGTAAATTTCAGGAAGGCAGAGTAATTAAACGCTTTTCAATGATTTAAGTCCCATTCATTATGGAATTATATACTTTGCAGAAACATTTAAGAAAAATTTCCAATAAAATAAACATGTCCAATTTATCAACTTAAGGAAGGCATAGGGGCAACAATAAAAAAGGTTTAAAAAAAAAAGTCTTGGCTGAGAATACCCTCCAGCAAACACTGCTTGAGCTGTCAGCTTAAGGAGGCTGGAGAGGCGGACACAGCCTTCCAGAATGGGGTGAAGATCAGGCCAAGATATCCTGGCTCTGAGACTAGATCTGTTACACACCCCATCATCACCTTGGAGCAGTGGTGCTGACCCACCCATCACTATCAACAATTTCTTCCAAAGATTCATCAGACAATTATCAGTTCAGGAACACTTACGGACTGATATCACCTAATAATTACTATGTGGCCAATAATGGCAACGTTCCTGGTCTTGAGGAGCTGACAATTTAGTGTTTTAACACTCCCCAATTCAGCAGCCAGGAAGATCAGTGGCAAAACCTAACTTGAACCTAGGTTTTTCAGATATAAATAATGTAATTCACATATTATTAAACTTATACCAGCATAGATTTTGCAATCCCTTCTAGAAATACTTGCTTGGAAAAAGAACACTAGCCATATAGTATGGTTTTGAAGTAATATGGCCATTCGTAGGGTTGTGTACACACACAAATGATCAAAATGCAATGTGCTAAGTAGTCAAATTGATGTTTGCACAAAGTGATAATGGAAACAAGCACAGAGAAAGCGATCCAAACATAGCCTAGAGGAAATGGAGGTTCTAGGAAGAAGTAATGTTAAAATTAAGAAGGATTAAGAGAAATTAGCCAGATGTTAAGGACAAGGGACTCCATTCCCAGTAGAGACAGCAATACCTAACAAAATCTTGATCTGAGACAGAGAATGGAGAGTTGTAGAAAATGAGGTGGTTCAGTATGAACACAGTACTGAGTGAATGGAAAGGAATGTAGGAGATAATGTTGGAAAGATGGAGAAGTGGCTGAAAATACAGAAAGTTATACATCATCTTATAAAATTTATATTTTATCCTCAATGCTGTAGATAGTTATTACTGGATTACAAGCAAGAGGATGAGTGTCATGGTCAGATTCATATTTTCTGTTTTATACAGTTGAGGCACTCTGGAGAATGAATTTTAGAAGGACAGAGAAGCAGGCTAACACAATTGTCCTAGTGAGAAAATTCTGACTAACATCAACACTGTAGAGATGAGAAAGAGACTAACTTAATAAATATTTTGAAAGTATACATGGAATAGAATAGACAATAGGCAATAAAGTAGTAAGTGATACAAAGGATATCTAATCAATGATAAAGAAGTAGAGGTCTAGAATGACATAGTTGATTTGTAACTTAGGCATGGAATGATTGGTGATAAAAATAATCAACTTAGAGAATAAAGTATAAAGATCATGTTTGGAAAAGGAAGATGGACTTTTGGCTTCATACAAGTTGTACTTACAATGACTGTGGCACATCTGTGTGGAAATACCAAGGGGTATTAGTAAATAAGGATCTGGGGCACCTGGATGGCTCAGTCCCTTGAGCGCCTGACTTCAGCTCAAGTCATAATCTCATGGTTGTTTAAACCCCGTGTCAGTCTTTGTGCTGACAGCACAGAGCCTGCTTTGGGTTTTCTGTCTCCGTCTCTCTCTGCCCCTCACCTGCTCACACTCACTCTCTCTCTCTCTTTCAAAAATAAATAAACATTAAAAAATAATGAGAGAAAGAAAGAAAGAAAGAAAGAAAGAAAGAAAGAAAGAAAGAAAAGAAAGGAAGAAAGAAAAGAAAGGAAGAAAGATCTGGAACTCAAGAGTGGAGTCTATATTAAAGATATGTTTTATAGTTTAAACAAAAAAGTGAGAGTTGAAACAACTACTGTGAATAATATTGTCTAAAGAAAATCTGAAAAGTGAAGAGAGATAAAGGTTTTAATGAGTTCAGCTTATCAATTCTTCTTTCATGGATCATGCCTTTGGTATGGTATTTAAAAAGTCATCATCAAACCAAGGACATCTAGAATTTTCCTTTGTTATCTTTTCAATGAAGAGTTTCACACTTAGGCTTATGAATTTACACTTAGGCTTATGAATGAAGAATTTTACACTTAAGCTTATGATACATTTTGAGTTAATTTCTGTGAAGGTTGTAAGGTCTCTGTCTAAATTCATTTTCTGCATGTGGATGTCTAGTTGTTCCAGTGCCATATGTTAAAAGACTGTCTTTGGGGCGCCTGGGTGGCGCAGTCGGTTAAGCGTCCGACTTCAGCCAGGTCACGATCTCGCGGTCCGTGAGTTCGAGCCCCGCGTCGGGCTCTGGGCTGATGGCTCAGAGCCTGGAGCCTGTTTCCGATTCTGTGTCTCCCTCTCTCTCTGCCCCTCCCCCGTTCATGCTCTGTCTCTCTCTGTCCCAAAAATAAATAAACATTGAAAAAAAAAAAAAAAGACTGTCTTTGCTCTATTGTCAAAATTTTGTTTAAAATATCTGCTTTGCAAAAGACACTGTCAAGAGAATAGAAGTACAAGCCATAGACTGGGAGAAATATTTGCAAAATACACATTTGAAAAGGGACTGTTATCCAAAAATTACAAAGAAATCTTAGAAGTCAACAATGAGAAAACAGACAATACAATGAAAAAACAGGTCAAAGACCTTAATAGACACCCCATTGAAGAGGATGTACAGATAGCAAATAAGCATATGAAAAGATGCTTCATCTCATATGTTATTGGAATATGCAAATGAAAACAACCATGAGATACTACCACACACCTAATAGAATGGCCATATTCCAGGACACTGACAATACCAAATGCTGGGACAGATGTGGAGCAACAGAGCTCTTATTTACTCCTGATGGGAATGCAAAATAGTACAGACATTATGGAAGATAGTTTGGTGGTTTCTTACAAAACTGAACATATTCTTTTCAGACAATTTAGGTATAGCGCTCCTTGATATATACACACAGGAGTTGAAGATTGTGGCCATACAAAAACCTGCATATGGGTATTTATAGCAGTTTTGTTCATAACTGCCAAAAGCTGAAAGCAGCTAAGATGTCCTTCAGTAGATAAATGGATAAATAAAATGTAGGACATCAATATAAAGAAATATTATTCAGTACTAAAAGAGAACTGAGCTATCAAGTCACAAAAAGACATGGGGGAAATTTAACGCATAAGACTAACTGAAAACAGCCAGTCTGAAAGACTATATACTATAGGATTCTAGCTATATGATACTCTGAAAAATGGCAAAACTATGTAGACATTAAAAAGATCTGGTTTCCAGGGACCGGAAGGGAGAAGGTGATGAATAGGTGGAGCACAGAGGTTTTTTAGGGCAGTGAAATTATTCTATATGATACTATAATGGTGGATACATGTCACTATACAATTCTCGACACCCATAGAATGTATACCACTAAGAGTAGCCATGATGTAAACTATGCAATTTGGGTGATAATGATGAGTCAATGTAGGTTCATCAGTTGGAACAAATGTACCACTCTGGTGGGGGATGTTGATAATGAGGGAGGCTATGCACATATGGGCAGGAAGTAAATGAGAAACTTCAGTACCTTTTGCTCAGTTTTGCTATGAAACTAAATATGCTGTAAAAATAAAATTTATTAAAATTATTTAATTTGGAGATGTTGATTATAGTAGTCTATATATGTAATTAGTTTAATTTATAAATTCTGTTTAGCCTCTTTGTAATGTTAATTTTAGTTTGATTAGTTACTAAAATATATATATATATATTTAAAATCTTTCAGTATACTTCTGCATTTTTATTTGTCCTTGATTTTCTGTGCATTTTTTTCCTTTATATATTCTGAAACTGTATTATATGGTACATATCAACTGGATGGATACTTGATATGATGTGTCACCTTACAATTGTCATATCATCCTGGTAGATGACTCTTTTCTGATTATGAAATAGCTCTCTCTACCTACAAGTAATTTCTTTAAATTACAATTTTTGTTATAGTAGTATAGCTTTTATCCATTTTATTTAGTTAACACTTAAATGGCATGACTTTTCCATCTGTTTACTTTTAACCTTTTAGTGTACATATGTGTGTGCGTATATATATAAATATATATATATATACATATATATATTTAAATTTATTTATTTATTTTGAGAGAGAGAGAGAGAGAGAGAGAGAGAGAATCCCAAGCAGTCTCCGTACTCAGTGCAGAGCCTGGAGGGGCTTGATCCCACAACCAATGAAGTCATCACCTGAGCTAGTATCAAGAGTCAGACACACAACCAGATGAGCTACCCAGGCACTCCAAGTGTACTTATATTTAAGGTATGCTTCCTGTAAGCAGCATATGTTTGGAATAGATTTTGTCTATTTCTTGCTTGACAATTGCTGTCCTTTAATTTGAATTATTTATTCAATGTAATTTTAACACAGTTACTGATATATATCATTTTAAATTCGGTTCCCATTTGTTCCAATTTATTTTCCTTTTACTTTCCTTCCTTCCTTTGAATCCAATTGGGATTAGTCTCATTCCAATAATTGGAAAATGATCCCAGTTTTCTCCTCTGATTGTCGATTCTTTATCACTTTCCGAGGAAACGTTGGCAGCCCTACATCCCAGACAAAGAATGGTCTTTAGAACAATAACTCTACTTATTCCTTTCCCAACTTTTGCGCATTGTTGCAGAGGATTTTAATTTTATGTTTATTTTAACTTTCTCTACTGTTTTAAAAAATATACTCAATTTGAATTTATATTTTGTCACATATCTGCCCTTTGGGTTTACATTTATTCTTTCCTGAATTCTCTACTACAACTTGTTATCATTTCCTTTGCATTAAAAACATTTTGCGATATTTTCGTGTTAATCAGGTCATGCTGAATTATCTGAGTTTTTGTTTGTTTAAAAATTTAAATTCGTCTTTGTTTTTAAGCAATATTTTTGCTTGGTATAAAATTCTAATTTTGCAGTCAATTACTTTTACCATTTGAAGATATCATTTTATTGTTTTCTGATTTCTATTATTTTTATTGATATGCAATCTGTAAGACTCCTTTGAAAGCAACATGCCTTTTTACATTTTCTCTTGGTCTTTAATTCTTCAGCTTTCTGATCTTTCTATGTGTCACTTTATTTGTATTTGTCCTGCTTGGAATTCGCAGCATTTCTTGAGGCTCCAACTAGATGTCTTTCAACAGTTCTGAAAGCTCAGCAATTATCTTTCAAGTGTTACCACTTTCTTTGTTCCTTTTGCACTCTAATTATATTTGTGTGTTAACTCGTTCTACCATTTCACAAAGCGAATGTTTTCCAGAACCTTTTCTATTATTTTCCATCATGCTTTCTGTTATTGAGTGTGGGTACTTTCCTTTGGTCTACCTTCCAATTCTCTAATTATCTTCAATGTATATAATGTGGTTACTTGAGAATATCCATTTTATTCTTGACATAGTTTCCAGTCCTTGTCTGAAAATTATCCATTTTTGTCCTTTAAGTTCATGATAAAATTAATTATCATTTTGTGTGTGTGTGTATGTGTGCGCACTACTGTTATTTGGTTGCTGTGTCAGTTTCTGTTGTCTATTTCCTCTCCTTTTTTCCTCTTTTGTCAATTTTATAAGGTTGGTTGCTACATATAAAAATGCAAAGGTAATAATGAGTATCTAGATTTTTTTTTCGTGGCAGCATTTTCTTTTGTGCTTTTTAGACAGTTAAAACAGAAGTTGTTCATACTAATGCATTCAAGGATTGAGGTTGCTTAAAACCCTGTACTTAGTTGCACTTATTATGACATCTTTTGTTATGGAAAGAAAACAGAAAAATGGACATTACCTTCAGTAACCACTTTTCTACAGCTGCTTTTTGCTTAAGTTTAAATGGAAAAAAAATAAGAAGTTTCCTATATAGGATTTTTGATTTTACAAATTAGGTAAAAACTTATATAGGATTTTTTTGGTAAAAATGGTCGATATGTAATTGTAGTTTGACCAAGTAAACACTTTATAAATGTAACATATCTATGTTAAGATATTTTGACAATAATTTGAATTAAAGTTATCTTTAACTTTTTTCCTCATTATTTATAAACCAAAATGTTTAATATCTCATAAAGACCTGAAAAAAAAATGTTCACAATTATTTTAATGATACTACTAACATTCCTTACAGGGAAGATAGGGAAATGAATAAAAGATACATTTTGCCTCCAATATCTTATTTCTTCTCATTTCAGGTTTTCTTTTTTAAAGTTTATCCATTTATTTTGAGAGAGAGAGAGAGAGAGAGAGGGAGAGAGAGAGAGAAAGTGGGGGAGGGGCAGAAAGAGAGAGAGAGACAGAGACAGAGACAGAGACAGAGAATCACAGGCAGGCTCTGTGCTGTCAGCCCAATGCAGGTCTTGAACTCATGAACCGTGAGATTATAACCTGAGCTGAAATCAAGAGTTGAATGCTTAAGTGACTGAGCCACTCATTTCAGTTTTTATGTACAACTTTATAAAGCAATACTTCCAGGAGCCTAGAATTGATGAATAAAGTGGAAGAAGAAGAGGAAGAAGGAGGAAAAGAAAGAGGGAGGAGGAGGAGAAATTCCTGTGTCAAAGCAAAGACATGAAAATAATAAATAAGACTACAACTGAGACTGTGTTTTCCAGTTTGGGAAACAATTAAGTCCATGCTGGATGTTAACCCTGAAATAACTCTGGATGGATCATATACATAAGGACAAGTGGAATTCTGTATCTTAATCTTCACATTTGCTTCTGAAAGAAGTATGATTCAAAGTGAATGAGAAATTTCCACAGTGTCTGAATCAGAAGGATAAAAAGTTGATGTATAAGAGAGTTCATACTCAGGGGAGATCATAATAGTTTATCCTGTACTGTGCTGATGGAAGTTTCAACTTTTGAGAACTACTTAAACCTTTAAAGGATATTATGACATGCTAATTTTAGAGTGATTTAGTGTGGTTTCAAAATTCTTCTAAAATAGCTTTGAAAAAAATTCCTGGAATCCATACTCCTTCTGTGGTCCCACGGTCATTTGCAGATGACATACACTATCTCTGAAGTGCCTAATCTGCTAGAGACAAATACGTACGATCTTTAAAAATTATTCTAAATTAACTAAAATGTTAGTCCACTCTGAGACAGGAATGCAGACATGAGATTTCAGTATCATTTCTTCTACAATCTATTTACACGGTAGTAAATCAAGAATTTGTTAGTTCACAAAAGTAATCTGAGGTCAGGGTCTAGATTCAATGTAAATGTGAATTGCTTCAGACACTAAAAATAAGCACTATAGAGAAAGTAATTAAGCTAATGCCAGGTTTTGTCAGTAGGCTGAGAGGATGAGGTTTCTACGGGGAGCTGGGACAGTAGTTACGAACACTTTAGGGAACAAACCGATTTATCCAGTGTGCAACACTAGGGATGGCATATAGTAGGATCTCCGTACAAGTTCAGTGAATGTATGAATGAATGATACTATCCTGGATCCCAAATGAAGCTCAAATAGGTTCTGAGATTATTGCTTTTTAAATGGTTTTATTTGGGATAATATTTTAGACAAGGGATTTCATTTGAACCCCAAGATCTTTTTTAATCCTTTTTCTAAAGTTTACATTTTCCATATTCAATACAAAGGCTTTACAAAATTCTTGCTTGTAGAAATGCTTTTAAGTGGTCTCTTCTGGGTATATTTACTATTATTCTTTTTGAATTGTGTAAGCCTTCAGTATTCAAATTATCATCTGTAATGACTAGTGAAGGTGAGCAAAATCATTGAGTGAGGCACTTGTTTATTGCTATCAGAGAAATTTCCCCCATGGTTTTAAGAAGTTATAATTTTTTTTCCCAAATTAAGTACAGCAGACTAGCTGTTTTTACTATGGACTATTTTTTGAATATGGGTCAAAAGCATGCACATCAAGTTACCTCTAATGCAGAATTAAAATGCCTGAAAGGTGCACAAAATACTCATGCATAAATCATTAGTAAGATGATGGCAATTAGCCCAGCTGGCACCAAAAGGGCCACAGGTATGGCCGGTGGAACATGTCTTGATTTCATCTTTATCAAAAAAGTATGGAAGACAGGCATGGAACACTTTCCAAACCTGACCAGGTAAACATGCTTACAAAAACCTGTCTGTCTAGTAGATGAACATTAAATCTAACTGTTCTGAAAATAGTAGAGGACATGCACTGAAATTCAAAATCTTCTGATAAATTTTGGTAGATACTTTATTT
Source organism: Puma concolor (assembly GCF_028749965.1). Classification (NCBI taxonomy): domain Eukaryota; kingdom Metazoa; phylum Chordata; class Mammalia; order Carnivora; family Felidae; genus Puma; species Puma concolor. The sequence continues at coordinate 52,024,556 of NC_141672.1, forward strand.
GCCAAATATTACAAATTAGAGATTGCATGAAAGGTGAGATTTTGCTACCTCTAAAAGAGTGACCTTTAATAATTTAACTGGGAGAATATGCATATTTATTTTTCCTGCTCAATCAATTGTTTATTATTCATGTAGGAATGATTTTTTTTCTCTAACCTCCCAAATCCAATCCAATAGCAAATTCTGTCAACTTTTCTTCCAGATTCTATACAGAGGCCAACTACTTCTCAACACCTCCATCACCGTCACCAACCTGGTCCAATCCACGCTATTTCTCTTCTGGGCTTTGCTATCACCTCCTAATTGGCCTTACTTCTTCCATTTTTGTCCTCAGCTTGCCACCAGTCTTCTCTCCATTCTTCAGCCAGAGTAATTTCTGTAAAGTAAGTTAGATCATAATATTCCCTGCTTAATTTCCTCCAATGGCTTTCTATTGCACTCATGTATGATCCGAAGTTCTACCCACAGCATACGGCCCAGGACAACTCTGAGCTCATTCCCACCACTTCCCCTCTTTCACTTTGATTTAGCGTCCCTGACTCCCTTGTGTTCCTCAAAAGCAGCAAGCAAATTTCAACCTGAGACCTTGTCCCTCTGCCTAACAGATCATTCTCCATTTGTCAAAGATAAAGCCAGACACAATAGTTCTGAGGATAGATGCTATTCAGTGATGACTATTGCTATAGGGAAGAGTGTCCAGTGTGAACTGAGCTCAGCTTCATGAAACAAAAGGCAGGAGACTTTTTAAAGGCTGAGGTATGCTGAGGCAAAGGCACTCAGGGTAACAAAAGTTGTTGGGTCCCTGTGACTAAGCCATATGGCTTTGTTAGTTGGAGTTTATCCAGAGGAGACACAAATGGCCGTACCTTCATAACTGGAGGCAAGTGTTGCAAGTTAAAGCCAGGCATCTACCAAAGTTGGGTCCTTTCCCTCCCGCAAAGACTAGGAGCAGAATGTGGAGAATTACCTCCTGGAATGTTTGCACTTCAAAGAGACACTAGTTCTCAGATCCTTAAGAATACAGTTCTGGGTGGTAGGAGATTTACATCTCTAGGAGGCAGAGAAAGGATTTATAGTTGCAAGCTTTCTAAAGTAACTGCTTTGAGAAGGAGTTCCAGGGCCTAACTTCCTATCACCAGGTTGTGGTTGGAAGAAACAGTAAATTCTACTGATATAATATAAAAAGATTATACATAGCATATATGAATATATATTTATGTATTGTATTTCATCTTACATTAATATGTAAATTCCATAAAGGGCTTTAAATTTTGTACTTAGAATCCCCCCATGCCTACCATTGTTCTTGGCACATGACTTGGTAAATATTTGCTGATAAAAAAATTATCATTTTAAACTTTCTTTTAAATGTTGATTTTATTTTTTATTTATTTATTTTGAGACAGAGAGTGAGCAGGGGAGGGGCAGAGAGAGAGAGAGAGAATGAATCCCAAGCAGGCTCTGCACTGCCAGCATGGAGACTGATGCGGGGCTTGAACTCACAAACTGTGAGATCATGACCTGAGCCAAAATCAAGAGTCAGACACTTAACAGACTGACCCATACAGTCACCCTCGAAAATTATTATTTTTAAACATTTATTTAGAACCGTGTATATAGCACTGTGATTCTTACTTGGAATCTAAAGATAAGTTAGATAGTTTCAGACATTAAACAACTCCTGGTTTGGTGGAAGAAATAGACACGAGCACAAATTATTACACAATAGTAGGATGCTTGGGTGGCTTAGTCCGTTAAGCATCCAACTTCAGCTCAGGTCATGATCTCGCCATCCAAGAGTTCCAGCCCCGCATTGGGGTCTGTGCTGACATCTCAGAGCCTGGAGCCTGCTTCGGATTCTGTGTCTCCCTCTCTCTCTGCCCCTCCCCCACTTACACTCTGTCTCTCTCTGCCTCTTAACAATGAATAAACATTAAATTTTTTTTTTAAATAATACACAATAGTGAACCACTTGCTGAAAATTAATTAAGTACAAAATACTACTGGGATCCTGAAATCTGAGCAACAATCTATTGGGGAGAAGTAATATCTCAAGAAAAAAATCTAACCAAGATTTGATTATTTGATTAGAGTCTTGAAGGAAGAGAGCAAATGTATTTGAATATATTTCCAATAAAATTGGTGTATTCAAAATGCTGTATTGATGATTTGTGAGTACAGACATTTTATTTTTCCTGTTAAGAAGAGCTCTTCCTATGGAAATTTGACAGCTAGTAGCACAGTAGAATTACTGACTTAAATCTTATTCTCAGTGCAGTTTTGTTTCCATTTCTCCACCTTATCACAAGGACCTGACATTTCATTAAGGTACATGACTCATTTCTGGTAAGCCTTGGGGTTATCCAAGGTTACACAATTCTTTCCTTTTTTTTTTTTTCCCAAATCACTACATGACAGGGTCTAAGGAAGATGACTGTCATATTGCCACTAGCATGCATGACTAAAGGAAGAGAATCTATTCACGGCCCAAGTTCCTAGTATAATTTCATCTCTATCCCTCATGGTACAGTACCATTTGCTACTTAAAAAATCATAATGCACTTTAATATTAAATATTAATATTAAATGCACTTAAATATAAATTCATAGAAAGTCATTACCCTGACATGCAATGAACCAAAAGGATAGTATTTTAAACGGATTCATAGATAGGGACTTAAAATCATACATATATATATTTATAAGGTTTATGAGGTTTTTTTTTTTTTTTTTTTTTTTTTTTTTTAGGGAGAGAGAGAGAGAGGATGAGCAGAGGGGAGAGGAAGAGAGAGAGAGCGAATCTCAAGCAAGCCTCGTGCTCAGCATGGAGTCTGATACTGGGATCAATCCCATGACCTGGGATCATGACCTGAGTAGAAATCAAGAGTTGGATGCTCAATTGACTGAGCCACCCAGGTGCCCCTATAAGGATTTCTTTTAATAGACTATATTATATTTATAGCACCAAAATAGCATTACTAGAGTCTTTTATTGGGAAAATGGAAATAGTCATTGCATAAAATGAAAGGCTATGATAATAGTCATTAAGATGGAATTCTGTCTACATTGGAGAATCAGTAAAGACACAATATTAATTATGGGTCAAATTTTCATCTTAGGCAGTGAACTACATGTGATTAGTTTGAAGTAGTCAGTAGAATCTAGAGGGATGGATTTCCTTTTAACACATTTTAAATAAACAATCCTTACAAATAGCATAAAATATCTCAAGTTAGTTATTTTCTCAGTGCTTATAAGACGATATAAATTATATATAGTGATACTCCATTTCGACATAGGCCATTAAGCCATTCTGATTATTAGAGTAATGTTGTCACAATTGTTTCAGTCATTGAATTTCAATCATAAACTTTGTTCAAACATAATTGATCATTAATATTCTCACTTGCTTCAGGCTCACTGTAGCTTTTTAATACTTCAAAATCATCATCAGGAGTGAGAGGTTAATCCCCTCTGCATTATAGTTGGTCATCCTTGAGGGAAGCTTCTTCAATCTAACGAAATGACAGTGAAGGCGAGTACAAAGAACAGTTGACTTAGGGTACGGGAGAGTTGGATTCTACAGTATAGATTTCAACACAATGCCAAATATTCTTTGTAGCTGACCAGTTATAAGTTTGGGAAACAATTTGCTTCATACCTGTATCAACTGGAAATAATGTGAACAAATGGGTTGAATTTTTATGAGGTGGTTTGTACTCCTCAAGAAAGAGAATCCTGGCATAAATTTAAAACACCAATCTTTCAAAGCAATTAGTTGCACTGGCCCCTGGAGTAAGAATATTCATGCATCATTATCAAACTAGACATTCAGAAGCTATTTAGTACTGCTATAAACATGTTATGCTGATTTCAATTTACCCTAAGTCCTTTTGAACGAAACTGACTTGTGTTTCTTCAAATACTTGGATTCTGTTTTGTAAATCACAGCTTATAATTTTCTAACAATCAATTCTTAGAATTAGAAGGTATTTTAAATGCTTAATAAGTGTTGTCCAAGACTTACTGACCACTGATAACTGATTTTTCAACTCCAACATACTAACAATGTATAAATATATCCTCAGTGAGCATTTTTACCAGGTTTTGTTCTATCTCTAAAAAGTCCTTTCTCTCTGAGCCTACAACTTTTTTGAGTTGGCCGTCAGCCCCATTTCCATCTTTATTGCTTAAATATCTCTATACCATTCTCTTAGGTATTTATACCTTTCCTTAGCCGTTTTCTTACTAATAGATTATTATCTGTTTTATTTTCTTTTTTTTTTTTTAATTTTTTTTTTCAATGTTTATTTATTTTTTTTGGGACAGAGAGAGACAGAGCATGAACGGGGGAGGGGCAGAGAGAGAGGGAGACACAGAATCGGAAACAGGCTCCAGGCTCCGAGCCATCAGCCCAGAGCCTGACGCGGGGCTCGAACTCACGGACCGCAAGATCGTGACCTGGCTGAAGTCGGACGCTTAACCGACTGCGCCACCCAGGCGCCCCTGTTTTATTTTCTTAAAATAAGTGCACCATAAGTATCTTCTTGTATAATTTTCTTATTCCTGCATTTAAGATTGTTTCCTTAGAATAGATTGAATTTTACTGGGCCCAAGAGCTTTAAAATTGTAAAGGCTTTTAAATATATACCACTAAATTGTTTTCCAAAAGGTTGTACGAGTGATCATGACCAATGGAGGAGAGTGCCTATTTTACTGTACTCTCATTGTATTGTCAGAATTAAAGTGGTAAGAATATTGTCCACAAAATTAAACTAAACCAGTACAAAACAAAGGCTGATGACTTTGTTTATACAGAAGTGATCCAGTGAAGCAAGAAAGGGTTTATATGATCTATTCAGGAGATTTGGGGTTAAACATAGGGCACTGTACATATGCATTTATCTTTGCTTCTTTCTGAAACCTAGCCAAGTGGGAGTAAAAAAATAAATATGGTTTAAACAAAAAAATAAAATAAAAAAGTCAGACAGGAGATGCCAACATGGTTTTAGAAGTTGGAAAGTAGATAAATGATGGAAAGGAATACCAAAGGCAAGCAAGAGAGTTCTCAGTGGAAGGGTTCTTGCACTAGAGGACTAGGTATGGTAAAGGTAAAAAACAGAAAAGATAAACTACAATTCTTTGTAAGAATCTCAGGGCTCCTTCCCAATCTTTTACAGCCATACAGCTGTCTCTCTCACTCTCTGAAAAAGAATAAAGGTTTATTTGGTGACGGAATTGAACTAGAGGCTCTATACACAAGGACACCCAAGGCATAGCAGAAGAGGAAGAGAGGCTGGCATTTAAAAGAACAAATAAGGGAAAGTCTAAAGCCTCTTCTTACATAATACAAGGGAATTGTTAATGTCTTAAATTGGTAATTCAAAAAGTTGGAGAATAACCCTCTTATTTATAACTACATAGATAGGTATCAGAAAAAGTAAAAGAAAAATTTAGGGGAGAGGGATTTGGGAATAGGAAGAAGTGAGGAAAGTGTCAATTGTTTTTTGCTATAGACTTTTAAAATGTACATGTATTATTTTGATTTTTAAAATCTGTGCAGAAAATAAAATATGGTAATAAGGCTACCCACCTGAATGAAAGGACTAGTGTTTATATTTTGGACAGCTCCTTACTCCTGGGTCCTAAGAGTAGGGAGAAGAACCATTTAAAGCAACAAGGTGCCTGGGCTACTGAAACTCATCTTTTCTGAGTCTGTTGTCTCTGATCTTAGCTCTCTCAAGTTGAGAGGCCAGTGAATTAACCAAGAAAGAGAGCATGAATATATTGGGACATAATGGATTACTAAATGCCAAAACCTACTAGATCATCGTTAAATAACAACTCAGTAATACATGGAATGAAAGTCTCTCTCTTTCTTAGGTATGCAGACTCAAGTTAACTGTTTTGTACATCACTCCTACTCTTCCTCACAAGCCCTCATTTTGGCCTGGCCTCATCAATGTTTTTCAAACAGCCTACCTAGAATAAGTGAGGTTCCTCCTCTCAATTTCATTTACTATCTTTGCACGCGGTTTTATTATTAGGTTATTTTAAAAAGGTGAAATTCCAGAGTAACCAGGAATGGTGTATGTGCAGAACAGCTTTAATTTTTAATTCTCATAATGCCCTAGAAGCTATTTTTTTTCTTGAAATGACAAGAATACTAATCATTCTGCAATTCTGTCCATTTACTCTCTTATTTTTCTCTCTCTTCCCAAATTCTGAGCAACCTACACTGTTTATCAGAATATTATTAATTAAACCCATTCTGGCTCTATGAGAGAGCTTAGATGGTGTTCCAAATTTTTTATAAATAGATTCCATTTAAAAAAAAATTCCCCCTCGGGGCGCCTGGGTGGCTCAGTCGGTTAAGCAGCCGACTTCAGCTCAGGTCATGATCTTGCGGTTTGTGAGTTCGAGCCCCGCGTCGGGCTCTGTGCTGACAGCTCAGAGCCTGAAGCCTGTTTCAGATTCTGTGTCTCCCTCTGTCTGACCCTCCCCCATTCATGCTCTGTCTCTCTCTGTCTCAAAAATAAATAAACGTTTAAAAAAAAATTCCCCCTCTAGACACTGAATTTGTCAGTTCACTCTATTTTTTAAAAAGGAAATAATTTATAAAAAATTAAAATGTTGTATTCTTTATTTCTGTCCCCAGTATTCTTACACACTCGAGTGTACATGAAAATTCACCTGTAGAGCTTATTAAAAATACGGGTTCCTGCTTCTCCACCTGCTTTTTGTTCAGGAGGCCTGGGGTAGAATCTAAGTGTCAGTATTTGTACCAAGTGCAAGTGGATTCAGAACCAGCTTCAGAAAAACACTAGTTGAAGCATGATTTTTCTTTTGTATGTGAGGAGATAACCTGGCATTTGCTATCCAGAAAATATTGCCACACCTAAGATATGCAATTTATATAGCATTAATATTTGGGGACAACAAACCCATGTGTGGATATGAAATACACACATTAAGTTTCCAAATTATTGAAATATAAACTCATATAAAGAAGAAAATAACACCAGTATCTGGAAACTCTCTGAAATCCTCTAAAATGCAGAGGAAAACAAGGATTATCTGATGTTTACCAATCAAGTTAATATTTGCCTAACAAATGAAATATGATTGGGGATTTAAGAGAACCCAATATAACAGACTTTTAGAGATAACTCTCATTTTCATGAAAGTGATTAAGAGAAAAATAATACTGGTGCTAATTAAAGTTAAAGTAATTTGAAAGACACAAAATGGAAAGAATGCATCATATAAGTTAATTTTAATGATTAAGGATAATTTAGCATGCTTGTACTAATTGTGATGTTTTTTATTCCTGGTTGAACATAGAGAATTTTTTTCCACGTTTCTCACTTGATTTCTGTGTGTCTTGAAATATCTTAATCTTCTTACTTCTTTAAAAGCCAGTGAGCCTTTCTGGCTAAATTTATAAAAATGGAACAGAGTAATTTTGTTAATCTTGCCAGCTACCTCTTTTGTTCAAATGCCAGTAATCTATGAGGCAGCTTGGCTCAAATGACCAATACATTTGGTTCTTGGCTGATTAATTCTCCAGAGCACCCGGCATCTGTCCAGAGAGGGGATTGGAAATCTTCAGAGAGCCGTGTAAGCACTATGACTGGAGGTCAGCTTTACATATTATTGTCTCTGTTTGAAATCATATCAATTTCAGTCTTCAAACTGTAGGCATCTGAAATTTAGTATTGACTTTTATTCTGTTGATATAGGTGATTTGATTTTATGTTGCAAAATACGTATTAGACAAGGTTCTAAATTTTATAATTCAATTTCTTGTGACAAAGTTAAATAACCTGATGGGAAAGTAAGGTAGAAGACTCAGCCAAATGCCAGAAAACGGTCTTCACCATGAAACAAAGGGGAAATGATATTAATTTTGCCTCTAAAGGGGATCTGAGGAATATTTCCTCAAGATGCTTGCCTCCAAGCTGGCACCAAAAGGTGTCTGGGGGCACCTGGGTGGCTCAGTCGGTTAGACATCTGACTCTTGATTTTGGCTCAGGTTATGATCTCAGGGTCATGGAATCAAGCCCTGTGTTGGGCTCTGCACTGACCACAGAGCCTGCTTGGGATTCTCACTCTCCCTCCCTCTTTACCCCACCCCCCATGGGCATGCACTTTCTTTCTCTCTCTGGCTCTTTCTCTATAAATATAAATAAATAAATAAATAAATAAATAAATAAATAAATAAATAAAATTTTTAAACGCTGCCTGAAGGCACGTCATCTGTCACATTCTTATCTTGAAGTGTATCTTGTAGTAGTGCATCCCAGTACTATAGAATGGTAGTTTCTATAAATGGGAGTTTCCCATTTTTTTATTGCTTTGGATGCATACTCAACATTTTGATAAGCTATATTTTCATAACCATTGAATTCGAAGTATTTTCTCATGCCCTCATGATTGACTTTTCATTTCAAGCTTAGGTTAGTTAGAAGTGTTCTGATTCATACCATGCATACTTTCAGACCACAGTGCTATGAAGCTTGAAATCAACCACAAGAAAAAGTCTGGAAAACCTCCAAAAGCATGGAGGTTAAAGAATACCCAACTAAAGAATGAATGGGTCAACCAGGAAATTAGAGAAGAAATTAAGGAATATATGGAAACAAATGAAAATGAAAATACAACAATCCAAACGCTTTGGGATGCAGCGAAGGCAGGCCTGAGAGGAAAATACATTGCAATCCAGGCCTATCCCAAGAAACAAGAAAAATCCCAAATACAAAATCTAACAGCACACCTAAAAGAAATAGAAGCAGAACAGCAAAGACAGCCTAAACCCAGCAGAAGAAGAGAAATAATAAAGATCAGAGCATAAATAAACAATATAGAATCTAAAAAAACGGTAGAGCAGATCAACGAAACCAAGAGTTGGTTTTTTGAAAAAATAAACAAAATTAACAAATCTCTAGCCAGGCTTTTCAAAAAGAAAAGGGAGATGACCCAAATAGATAAAATCATGAATGAAAATGGAATTATTACAACCAATCCCTCAGAGATACAAGCAATTATCAGGGAATACTATGAAAAATTATATGCCAACAAACTGGACAACCTGGAAGAAATGGACAAATTCCTAAACACCCACACGCTTCCAAAACTCAATCAGGAGGAAATAGAAAGCTTGAACAGACCCATAGCCAGTGAAGAAATTGAATCAGTCATCAAAAATCTCCCAACAAATAAGAGTCCAGGACCAGATGGCTTCCCAGGGGAGTTCTACCAGACGTTTAAAGCAGAGATAATACCTATCCTTCTCAAGCTATTCCAAGAAATAGAAAGGGAAGGAAAACTTCCAGACTCATTCTATGAAGCCAGCATTACTTTGACTCCTAAACCAGACAGAGACCCAGTAAAAAAAGAGCAAAAATTCTCAATAAGATACTAGCAAATCAAATTCAACAGCATATAAAAAGAATTATTCACCATGGTCAAGTGGGATTCATTCCTGGGCTGCAGGGCTGGTTCAACATTCGCAAATCAATCAATGTGATACATCACATTAATAAAAGAAAAGATAAGAACCATATGATCCTGTCAATCGATGCAGAAAAGGCCTTTGACAAAATTCAGCAACTTTTCTTAATAACAACCCTCAAGAAAGTTGGGATAGAAGGAACATACTTAAACATCATAAAGCCATTTATGAAAAGCCCACAGCTAACATCATCCTCAATGGGGAAAAACTGAGAGCTTTTTCCCTGAGATCAGGAACACGACAGGGATGCCCACTCTCACCGCTGTTGTTTAACATAGTGCTGGAAGTTCTAGCATCAGCAATCAGACAACAAAAGGAAATCAAAGGCATCAAAATTGGCAAAGATGAAGTCAAGCTTTCGCTTTTTGCAGATGACATGATATTATACATGGAAAATCCGACAGACTCCACCAAAAGTCTGCTAGAACTGATACATGAATTCAGCAAAGTTGCAGGATACAAAATCAATGTACAGAAATCAGTTGCATTCTTATACACTAACAATGAAGCAACAGAAAGACAAATAAAGAAACTGATCCCATTCACAATTGCACCAAGAAGCATAAAATACCTAGGGATAAATCTAACCAAAGATGTAAAAGATCTGTATGCTGAAAACTATAGAAAGCTTATGAAGGAAATTGAAGAAGATATAAAGAAATGGGAAGACATTCCATGCTCATGGATTGGAAGAATAAATATTGTCAAAATGTCAATACTACCCAAAGCTATCTACACATTCAATGCAATCCCAATCAAATTGCACCAGCATTCTTCTCGAAGCGAGAACAAGAAATCCTAAAATTTGTATGGAACCACAAAAGGCCCTGATAGCCAAAGTAATTTTGAAGAAGACCAAAGCAGGATGCATCACAATCCCAGACTTTAGCCTCTACTACAAAGCTGTAATCATCAAGACAGCATGGTGTTGGCACAAAAACAGACACATAGACCAATGGAATAAAATAGAAACCCCAGAACTAGACCCACAAAAGTATGGCCAACTAATCTTTGACAAAGCAGGAAAGAATATCCAATGGAAAGAAGATAGTCTCTTTAACAAATGGTGCTGGGAGAACTGGACAGCAACATGCAGAAGGATGAAACTAGACCACTTTCTTACACCATTCACAAAAACAAACTCAAAATGGGTAAAGGACCTGAATGTGAGACAGGAAACCATCAAAACCCTAGAGGAGAAAGCAGGAAAAAAAACTCTCTGTCCTCAGCCGCAGCAATTTCTTACCTGACACATCCCTAAGGGCAAGGGAATTAAAAGCAAAAATGAACTATTGGGACCTCATGAAGGTAAAAAGCTTCTGCACAGCAAAGGAAACAACCAACAAAACTAAAAGGCAACCAACGGAATGGGAAAAGATATTTGCAAATGACACATCGGACAAAGGGCTAGTATCCAAAATCTATAAAGAGCTCACCAAACTCCATACCCGAAAAACAATAATTCAGTGAAGAAGTGGGCAGAAAACATGAATAGACACTTCTCTAAAGAAGACATTCAGGTGGCCAAAAGGCACATGAAAAGATGCTCAATGTTGCTCCTCATCAGGGAAATACAAATCAAAACCACACTCAGATACCACCTCATGCCAGTCAGAATGGCTAAAATGAACAAATCAGGAGACTATAGATGCTGAAGAGGATGTGGAGAAACGGGAACCCTCTTGCACTGTTGGTAGGAATGCAAACTGGTGCAGCTGCTCTGGAAAACAGTGTGGAGTTTCCTCAAAAAATTAAAAATAGACCTACCCTATGACCCACCAATAGCACTGCTAGGAATTTACCCAAGGGATATAGGAGTGTTGATGCACAGGGGCAGTTTTACCCAATGGTTATAGTAGCACTCTCAACAATAGCCAAATTATGGAAAGAGCCTAAATGTCCATCAACTGACAAATGGATAAAGAAATTGTGGTTTATATACACAGTGGAATACTACATGGCCATGAGAAAGAATGAAATATGGCCCTTTGTAGCAATGTGGATGGAACTGGAGAGTGTTATGTTAAGTGAAATAAGTCATACAGAGAAAGACAGATACCATATGTTTTCACTCTTATGTGGATCCTGAGAAACTTAACAGAAGTCCATGGGGGAGGGGAAGAAAAAAGAAAAGAGGTTAGAGAGGGAGAGAGCCAAAGCATAAGAGACTTAAAAACTGAGAACAAACTGAGGGTTGATGGGGGGTGGGAGGGAGGAGAGGGTGGGTGATGGGTATTGAGGAGGGCACCTTTTGGGACGAGCACTGGGTGTTGTATGGAAACCAATTTGACAATAAATTTCATATTAAAAAAATAAAAATAAATAAATAAACATTAAACAATTGTTTAAATTACATATATAATATATACATATATGACTATATTAAAAGTGTATCGTGCATTAAAAAAATGAAGTATTCTGATTCATTTACACAAATGTGGATATTTTCTACTTATTTTTACCTCATTGAGCCCTGATTTAATACCACAGTATTCACAGAACATACACTGTCCTATTTTCAACCTCTGGAATGTGTTGAGACATGATTAATAGTCCAGGATATTTTGATAAATGTTTTTTGTTTTTAACAAATGTTTTTGATAAATGTTTTTGATAAATGTTTTATGTACACTTCTGCAATTTGTTGGATATATTCTCAATCAGGTCAAATTGGGTAATTATGATGTTTAAATGTGCTGTAACTGTCTCCTTTTTCTATAACTTACTAAGAGAAATGTTTAAAAATCTCCCACTTATGTTGTGGATTTGCTGATTTCTTATTTTAGGTGTGTCACTCTTGGTTTATGTATTTTAAAGCTATATTATTAAGCTTATATAAATTTATTAATGTTATATATTCCTACTAAGTTAACTATCATTATGAAATATCCCTATTTATCTCTGTTACTTTTATCCTTAAGTGTATTTGTGCTATAGTAATATTACATGTTAATATAAATTAAAAATATAATAATCTATAGTATATTAGTATAGCCAAACTAGCTTTGTTTTTGCTTGCATAGCATGTTTACATAGATACATATATGTCTATGTGTGTATATATGTGTATATATATGGGTTGGAGTATAAAATCTTGCTCATTTTTTTCCTATTTACGGTATCTTTTATTTGCCCTTTTATTTACCTTTTCTTGATTTTTGTATGGATTAATTGCATATTTTTACTTATTTTAGTGTATCTCTTGTTATCTGATTTGTTATGGCTTTTTGTTGTTGTTTTTAGAAAGAAAACACACACACACACACACACACACACAGGTCAGGGAGGGGCAGAGAGTGAGAGAGGGCTAATCTTAATTATGACACTGGGATCATGACATGAGCTAAAACCAAGAGTCAGAGGCTCAATTGACTGAGCCATCCAGGTGCCCCTGACTTGTTATGGCTTTAATTATCATTCTTTTCCTGGTTCCTTCAGAAATTACAAAAGGCATCCATAACTTATTACCATGTACCTTAAATTAGACTAAGTCCAGTATAATGTAAAACATTTTTTGTAACTCTATTTCACTCCTCTGGCAGATTTTCCTTTTTGTTACATATTTTACTGTCAGATATATTATCCACACCACAGTGCTTTGTTAACATTGTTGCTTTAAACAGTTGGTAGTCTTTCATATTCACTTTTCCTACATTTGCTTGTTACTTCTTACACAGTACTTCCATTATTCTGCAGAGGATCACTTTCCTTCACCCTACTGAGTTTGTTTCCAAGAACTGAAACAATAACAAGAATTGTTATTTGTGGTCACTTCTGGGAAAGGAACTGCAGATAAACTTCTTACTTTATATCTTTCTCAGAAAGAATGGTTTTATAGATAGTTTTTGCTTTTGTCTGATATTTTCAGGTAAAATTATCACCCTTAAAGCCTAAAATATACAGAATTTGAATGTATTTGGTATACTAGCATTGCAAAAATATTAGCATAATCTCTATTAGTATTATAAACTTTTTCTCCACCTGATTTCACAGGTGACAACCTATTCAAATGTTTAAAAAACGATAGGACAAATGTTTAAAAAACGAGGAATAATTGAGTTGGCCAATAGGAAGACATACCTGTTCTTCATGTATGTTTTACTCCCCATTAGAAAAATAAAAATATGTTAAGTAACTGTTAACAGTTTCCACAGTTGAACACAGTTGAGTGAGTTCCATATATCATATATTTTTGGGAGTTAGACAGGAAACAGTATAGATCCTCCATCAAACCCTGTATATTTAATAATCTTCTGGAAATTGCTTCAGACCGTGTGATTACAGAACTGTCAACACCATTCCCTTGAGAATGTGTCATAACTGAACTACAAGATAATTTTCTTTTATTTTTCCTCATCTAGGATGAACCATATGATTCCTAAAGAAACAAGGGTTCTTTGCCAAGGCCCAGTTTACTCGACAACTAGAAAACAAAACTGAATAAATTTCGTTTTATTTTGATTTTGAATGCCTGCATTTCATAGTCTCTCCACCTGGAAGTCTCTCAAGTAACATGACCTCAAGAGACTGAAAGCGAACTCTCTTCTCCATCTTACCACAGTTTCATCGTGTTTTATGATTTCTATGTGAAGAAAGCATTACTATCCACAATTTCCCAAGCTAGAAACCATGGAGTCATCGTAGAGAGCCCTGATTCTTACTCCAACAGATCATCAAGTACTGTTTATTCATATACCCCTTGCATCTATCCCCTTGTTTTTATTATGTTATTGTAATATTGAGCACTGCTTTGAGGGGGAAAATATATCCCACAGTCTTACCTATTGGCTCTGCTACAATTGTAGCAGTTGTAACTTTTGCAACCTGTTCTCTAATTGCAAATCCTTTTATTTATTCCTAATTGATCCCCTTTTTCAAATCTCCATAGGGGCTATTTCAGATTTTCACTAGTTCTTGAATGCTTTCTTTCAATTTACATCTCTATTATCATGGGAAAAAGGTAGGACTAAATCTGCTAGTTTATCTGGAAACAAATGCAAATGTTTTAATTACATGGTGCAAGATCTTATGTGGTAAAAGATCTGAATGCAGAACACTCTTATCCCTCAAGAATTTAAAGATTGAAAATCAGTAGTTTGGAGAAAATACAGCACGCCTGCTAAATGTTATGTTTGCTTAATTAAATTAAGCCATTAGACCTTATTATATTAGAAAACTCAAAAACAGTTTAATGAAGTACTAATGTTTGAGCTTAACAAATTTTAATATAAAACCAAAGGGTCCTTTAAAAAGCAATAATTCCTGTTTAAGTATTAAAGAAAAAAGTCATTAAGAGTATGAAATTACTCTTGCTTCTGCTTTCATGCTGAACTCATCATGAAAATAAGGCTTAGTCAATAGCTTTGAAAAGAAAGGCTTAGAACTTACACAAAGACCACAAAACCACTTTGATTTTATAAGCTATGAAAATGGAGCCATTTCTCAGCCAGTGAGTACAACCGATTAATGATGATGGCCTCTTCAGATTAAAGTATTGACTCTAACATGTCACCAATGGCCCCTACAATTATAGCATTAACACTGACATTGAAGATATTTTTGATACTCTACAGATGACATGTAACAATGGCACTATGTCTCACTGTTTCCTGTTTCTCATTACAATGATTCTGACACTTGGCATAAATTACAGACATTTAACACTAGAGGCCTGAAGCTTAAATTTGGAGTTGTAAGCACTTAAAATCTTTATACCGGTAAGATATTTTGCTTGTAACTGGCTGCAGAATTGAGTTTAAGGATTTTAGAAGAATGGAATATGATCCAGTTAAAACTAGAAATTCCAGGGCGCCTGGGTGGCTCGGTCAGTTAGGCGGTCGACTTTAGCTCAGGTCATGATCTCGTGGTCCATGAGTTCGAGCCCCGCTTCGGGCTCTGTGCTGACAGCTCAGAGCCTGGAGCCTGTTTCAGATTCTGTGTCTCCCTCTCTCTGACCCTCCCCCGTTCATGCTTTGTCTCTGTCTCAAAAATAAATAAACGTTAAAAAAAATTTAAAAAAAAACCAAAAAACTAGAAATTCCATCCTTGTACTGGTGTGAAATTTGAAATCTATATAAATGAAAAACAAGTGCACAAAAAATCCTTTCACATCCACTTCTGAGTGGGAAGAAATGTGCCTACAACTACATTACTATTATAATTATAGAGACTTGACAATTATTCAAAGTTACAGTTTAGAAATGCAGTCTGCAAATTTTAGGTAAACTGTAATCTTTAGGGGGGATTTCAATGTGCTATTTTGTGTCCATTGTAAGGCATTTTCCAATTTCAACTCCTCGTTTCCAGAGGTCTATGTAAACAATTGTCAAGACAGTGATATTAAGTGAGATTATGCTACGTGTTCCAGCGAGGGGTAGGGATGGGACAATTTAAAACACATGTGCCTTCATAAACTTCCTCAAAGCTTACTGTTTCTGTGAAGGGAGTTCCAGTTCAAGGTTTATTTTTATAAGAATGCACATGCATCTCTAACGTAGGTTTCCAGGGAAGACACAATTAGCCTTGGACACTTCTTTTTGAGGACTGTGCTACTAAAAGCCCCTGAGGCAACTTCCTTCTCTACCTTTGCTTTCCATCTGAGGTAGGACCCTGTTTCCTGTACTCTCCTCTCTTTCGAATTTACCTACTGTACTCTCTCTTGAGGCACTAAAGCTTTTCTCTCAGAGACGATCATGGTCTGGTGCTTCTTTTCCCACATCCATGTCAGTCAGGGCATGACAGTCAGAAAGTTGTTCCCTAAATTTGTCTATCTCCCAACCCCCAGACTGTGTGTATATGTAGTGTTACATGGCAAAAGAAACGTTGCAGATGTGATTAAGGTTAAAAAATTTGAGATGGAGAGATTATTCAGGATTATCTGGGGGGGACTAATCCAATCATGCATGTCCTTAACAGCGGAAGATGAAAAAAGAAGAGTGGACCAGAGAGGTGTGATGACAGAAGGAGGGGATATCTGAAGTGTGAGAGGCATTTGTTTACCGTTGCTGGTTTTGAAGGAGCAGTGTGTGGGATTCACCCAAGGAATGTGGCTGGCCTTTAGGAGCTGGAAACGGACCTCTGCTGACAGTCAGTAAGAAAATGGGGTCTCAGAACTACAAACACAAGGAATTGTGTTCTTCCAATAAACCAAATAGTCAAGGAAATGGATCCTTCCCTAGAGCCTCCAGAAAGAAATGAAGCCCTGTTCACAGTGATTTTAGCCCAGTGAGACCCACGTTGGGCTTCTGACCTACAGACTTTAAGATGATACATTTGTGTTGTTTAAGTCACTACTTAGGTAGTAATTTGTTACAACAGAAAACTGATACACAAGTTTCCCATACTGTTCCATTTATATTTAATAAAAAGAGTAATAACTAGGAGTTCTGGGGAAGATGGCAGAGTAGGAGGAATCTGGGCTCACCTAGGCCCATGGATATTACTAGATAACACCACATCAATGTAAATAAACCAGAAAACAACATAAAGAGTGGCAGAACAGACTTTACATGGTTAAATGTAGAGAAGAGACCACATTGAAGAGTAGGAAAGGCAGAGATGGTCAAGAGACAAACATACCCTGGGTATAGCCACAGGAGGGAGGGTCACCAGAGATATGGAGATGGAAGACAAGTGGACCCCCGTACAGGGCTCCCCAGGCATGGGAAGGCCCACACTGGGAGGATGAATCCCCACAACATTTGTCTTTTAAGGCCAGAGGGGCCTGGCTTCATGAGTTTTTATAATCAGTGGTGCTCAACACCTGGAACTTTAAAAATCAGCAGGCTCAATTCTGGGAGAACCAAAGGGCTATAGGAAACTAAGTCCCCACCTTTAAAGAGCCAACACAACAAATAGCCTAGCTGAGATACAGCATAGAAGCAGCTGCTTGAGAAATACCTAGGATATTCAGGAAGCAGATTTATTTACTAATCTTAGAGTGTGAGAAGAGACTTCTCAAAGAACACAAGAGTTGGTGGGTACAATTTCCCACCTCTGCCTCCCTCCACCCACCAGCCCCTGCCCCAGCCTAGACACATGGACACTTTTGGGAACCAGCACAGCGCCAACACTCTCCGCCTAGCTTGCTAACAGCACCCAGCCCCCTGGTGCTTCTGTGAATCTGTCTGCTCCAACAAGGCCTTATCAGGAGTTTTCTGAGGAGGCTACAGATTCCCTTGCACAGGGGACCTGCAAGTAACTTGCTGGCACTGCACACTCTACCCCTGTGATCTCCTGTGGACATGGCTTCTAATACACCTTTGGCAAATCCAACATGATGCCATAAGCCTGATCATGTGCAAGCAGCCCTGATTGGGGCCAGCACCACACCAAAGGGATTCCTGCCTTGGGGAGAGGGGAAGATAACCACACACACACCAGTCTCACCACAGCCCAGCAGTGGGCTGCGGCAGACAACTGGTCTGACTTCAGGCTTTACCCACCAATGAAAGCTTCTCAGGGGATGACAAGAGGAGAGTGCCTCCTGTTCAGTGCTTCTGCAGCCCTGCCAAATGCCTGATCTGATTCAACTCAAGCTCAGGGTGGCCCCAGACTCACCCACGAGCAACACAGAAATCAAACTCTGCCTGCAACAGGCAAAGGGAACCATTGGAGACAATTGGACCGAAGGCAAACATTCCTCAACCACAATAGTAGGACATATGCAACACACTCAGAAGAGACCCCCTAAGGCCCCAGGTTCTGGTGAACTGAGGACGCTGTACTACAGGGCATCAAAGGACCTCTTCATAAGGCCATTACTTTACTAAAATGTGTATTACATTCATTTATAGTTGGATATTAAGCTAACCTTTGATTAATGGGTTGACTCCTGCTGGATCATGGTTTATAATTCTTTTATATGAGATTTTAGTTTTTTGCTATATTTAGTTTTATAGTACTCTGAGGATTTTTTCACATATGTACTCTTAAGAAACATTAATTTTTAGGTTTTTTTTTGGGGGGGGGATGATGTTTTGACATCAGAGTAATATTGAACTCATAGATTGAGTTGAAAAATGGACCCTCTTCATCTGTTTTTTTTTTTTTTTCTTTCTTAAAGCCTTTAAGACATAATGGAAAAATCTTACAGGTACACATGGAAAAGTAAGATGTGATCACAGTTAAAAGTGAAGACAATCTAACTAGAGAGCTTTGATGCCTGTCAACTAATGCAGAAGCTAAATTTCTGAATGTGATAAGTTGCAGGGCTGAAAGGAATGGTAATTAGTATTTCTCTCCTTCTTCTTCACTCTCTCCTTAAACAAAATCCACACCAACCTCCTCATAATCCTTCTCAAGATTATGGAATCTCATAAAGGATTTCTTAGGCCATGCCCTCCCAGTCCTCAGAAAACTCTCCTTCCTCTGCATCCTCACCCACATACCAGTGAATAAAAGCATGTTGAACATACATCAAGTCAAACTTGTGGTCCAGGCAAGCCTAGGCTGCAGGAATGGCGATGGTGTTGCTCAGCATGCACACAGTTTGCTATACTGTGGCTAGGTCTCCACCAGGTACCAGTGGGAGGCTGATAATTAATGCCAGCTTTGAAGCCAGTGGGGCACCAGTCCACAAACTGGACGTTGTGCTTGGTCTTCATGGTGGCAATGGCAACATCGACATCTTTGAGAACCACATCGTCATGGTACAACAGGCAGAAAGCCACATATTTACCATGATGGGGGTCACATTTCACCATCTGGTTGGTTGGTTAAAACCATGCATTAGTGATCTCTGCTGCAGAAAGATGTTCATGGTAGGTTTTCACAGCAGAGATGACAAGAGCACATGTGGCCAGGGGGAAGTGGATGCAGGGATAGGATACCAGGTTGATGTGGAATTCTGTCAGACCAATATTCAGGGCTCCATCAAATCTGAGGGAAGCGATGATGGAAGACACAACCTGGCTAGTAAGGCAGCTAAGATTAGTGTAGGTTGGGGATTCAATATTGAAACTTTTACAACAGATGTCATAGATGGCTTCATTGTCTACCATGAAGGCACAGAGTGCTCCAGGGTGATGTGGGTAGTGAGGATGGAGCTTGGGGTTCACCAAAAACTGGAAATCTGGGGGACTGGGTAAATGGAGAACTCAAGCTTAGACTTGTTGCCGTAATCAACAGAGAGACGTTCCATCATTAGGGAAGTGAACTCAGAACCAGTTTCTTCTCCAAAGCTGTGGAAAATTGAGTCACCCTGAAGACCTGTGCACTGGTCAGCCAGTTTTCAAATTCGGTCCAAGACCAAGTCAAGGATCTCCTTGCCAGTGGTATAGTGCCCTGGGCCACAGTTATTGGCAGCATCTTCCTTGCCTGTGCTGAGCTTCTCAGGGTGGAAGAGCTAGTGGTAGGTACCAATGACTATGGGTTCCAAATTTAAAAACATTGCCCTGGGCACATGCTTGCCAGAACCTGTTTCACTGAAGAAGGTGTTGAAGGAGTCATCTCCTCCCCTAGTGATCTTGTCACTTAACATCTGGCTATCAGGCTGGATGTTGTATTCCAGGCAGTAGAGTTCCCAGCAGGCACTGCCAATCTGGACACCAGCCTGGCCAATGGAGATGGAGATGTGCTCACACATTATGGCTATGGGTTAGCAGGTGCAGATTACAGGAGCATACAGACATTGGGTCCTGATGACTGTCCCTGACAAGCTAAGAGTTGAGGTAAGTAATGCACTCCCTCTTCATCTATTTTTTGGTTTTGGAGAAACTTGTTAAGGTTACAGTTTGGTTTTTAAATGTTTGGTAGCATTCACTAGTAAAGTCATCTGGGCTTGTTCTTTTCTTTGTGGGAAGTCTTTAAAAATATCAATAAAGGTATTTAACTGTTATAAGTCTATTTAGAATCTCTATTTCTTCTTGAATAATTTTTAATAGTTTGTGACTTTTCAAAAATTTGTCCATTTCATCTAGGATTTCTAATATGTTAGTATAGAAGTATTTATATCATTCCTCTATATTCTTTTTTATTTTTACATAGTCAACATTTTTTTCATTCTTTTCTCTCTCTCTTTTCTCCTTATCATTCTCTTCTCCTTTGGCATATGTACAATGTTGTGCTTGATGGTATCCCACATTTTTCTGAAGCATTGTTTACTTTTTCATTATTTTCATTTTTCTGTTTAGATTGGATAATAGCTTGATATATTTTCTTTTTTTTTTTTTTAATTTTTTTTTTCAACGTTTTTATTTATTTTTGGGACAGAGAGAGACAGAGCATGAATGGGGGAGGGGCAGAGAGAGAGGGAGACACAGAATCGGAAACAGGCTCCAGGCTCTGAGCCATCAGCCCAGAGCCTGACGCGGGGCTCGAACTCACGGACCGCGAGATCGTGACCTGGCTGAAGTCGGACGCTTAACCGACTGCGCCACCCAGGCGCCCTGATATATTTTCAAATTTATTTTTTTCCTTCTGCTATATCAAATATATAGTTGTTAGCTTTAGTCATTTTTTAAAACCATTTGGATATAAAATTTTAATTTCATAATTTTTATTTATAATTAATAATTTTGATCTGTTTATTGATGTTCTCTATTTGACAGAACATTTTCATCATATTTCCTTTTATTTTCTTTTGGTATGGTTGCCTTTAATTACTTAAAATAACTTCTTAGAAGTCTTTCTTGCTAAGCCCATCATCTGGGCCCCCTTAAAAGAAGTTTCTACTGCCTTTTATTTTCTGTCAATGGGTCACACTTTTCTATTTCTTTCTATGTTACCTAAACTTTGTTGGAAACTTGACATTTTATGTAATATATTGTAGCAACTCTGAATACTGATCCTTAATTCCACCCCAAGGATGCATAGAATTGGTACAACTGCCTTATAATCAGCTAGGCAATGAATAGTTTTGAAGATGTATCTAAGCCTCGATTCTACAGTTCTATTATATACTTTAGAGAAGCCTAAAACCACCTGTACAAAAAATTATTCACCGAATGTTCATTATATCAATATTTGCTGGAGAGAGAATAGGGAAAGAAAGAAGCAACTTAAATGTCTACCAGCTAGAGGATGGGTGAATGAAAATGTGTTTATGGGTAAATGGAATAAATAGATAAGTGGATAAATGGAAAAAGTGTTCTTTTACTTCTGTGTTCTAGCCACAAAATATAGTATCATTTTAAAATGTTAGTATTGGTTGTGGTGGGCACACAATATTTTTATTCTTTTACCATGATTCTCCATTGCATATAAATATGATGTGAATAAGCAGTGAATAAGTAAAAGGAGAAAAATATATTATTTAAAGCATACCTGTACTCTAAAATAATAAAATAAGTACTTTAGGCTGAAGGAAAATGATTCTAATTAGAAAATATACCTACTCAAGTGAATGTAGAGTTACAAATAAGGTAAATGCGTACTAAAATATAAACACAAAGGAAGACTCAACAATACAACATTAAAAAAAATATCCTGACTTTAAATATAAAGACATAGATAAGTAGAAAGTAAAAGAATGTGGAAAAGTTGGAGCATGAATACACTAATTATTACAAAACTGAAGTGGCTCTATGAATACCAGACAAAATATGCTTCAGTTAAAGGAATATTAGCAGACAAGGAAAGGTATTTATTTTGACAAAAAGATCAAATAAACAAGAAGACAAGCAAATCTAATGTCTGTTCATCTAACAATAGAATTTCAAAGTACATTAAAAGACAATAAACAGATGGAAAAAATAAACTGTCCAATTCACAATATAGTTGGATATTTCAACCTTTCTCTCTTCATACGTGACAGAACAAATACACAGAAAATTGGTAAGAATATAAAAATTAAAATTATTATGAAATATTTATAACTAATTAATATTAATAGACATTACATTTAATAATTTCAGGCTACATATTATTTTAAAGTGAAAATGGAATATTCACAAAGTAGGCAATATTTTGGGCCATAAATCAAGTCTTAGTGAACCTATAAGGATTGGATTCATTAAAAATGTATTCTTTGAAGAGATAAAATTTATGAATCAATAACCAAAATACATTTGTAATATTCTCAGATATTTGTAAATTAAGTAACATACTCTGAATAACCGATGGGTCAAAGAAGAAATCAGAAAAGATGTCAGAAAAATTTTGAAAATTGAATAGGGTTAACTATGAAGTATAACATAATGAAATTTGAGGAATACAACTCAAGCAATGCTTAGATAAAAATTTATATTTTAACATTTTATTATAAAAGGAGAATGGTTTAAAGTCAATGATCTAAGCTACCAAATTAAGAAACTAGATAAAAGAGCAAATTAAAGCCAAATTAGAAGGTAAATAATTATGAACAGAGAATGAAAATCAATATGATAAGAAATGATAGATAAAATTATTGAAAAACACTTGCATCCTTGAAAAGTAGAAGTGAAGCCATGAACCTCTAGCTAGACTGATAATAAGAAAAAGAGAAAACAGTAGTCAATAATATCAGGAATTTATGAGGCAATATTACAGATCTTAGAGAAAAAGAAGGGTAAGAATAATGGAGGATACAAATAAGGATAATAACACACTTAATGCTAATAATTTTAATGAGTTAAAACCAAGCTATCAAAACAAACAATATGCCACAGACTATGTGCACTATCCTGCATTTATTTTAAAAAGGTATATTCACAATTAAAAACCTTCTCTCTCTCACACACACACACACAAAACCTTCTTATATACTTCCACCTTAAGTTATAAGGGAGTAATTTGTACTAGGCTTGTCTTTCTATAATGACAACTAGAAAAGTTGACAAACAGGTATATTCACACTTGTTATAATAGTCAATGTATGACTGACCCGTGAAAAAAATAATCAATCAATGTGAAGATGCATCACTGTTGACCCTCTAATCCTCAGACATTGAATAGATAATAGGGGAGTATCATAAACAATTTATCAAATAAAATTTAAAACTTAGTGAAATGTAAACATTTCTTATAAGACACAAATCACATTATATTTAATGAAGAAAGACTGACTTCTAACTGCTAACATCAGGAAAATCAGGAAATGTAAAAACAAATCTGCTCCCGTTACTTTTATTCAATATTGTACTGAAATTCCTAGTCAATACAAGAAAGCAAACAATATAGTGAAAGGCATATAGATTGGGCATGAAGAAATAAAACTGTCCTTATTTGCAAAAATGCTTGTCTACATAACTAATTCTAACATTTTTGTGAAAATGTATAGATCTCCGAACAGCCAAGACAATTTTAAAACAAAAGAACCAAGTTGAAGGGTGTATAGCATTTTATTTCAAGACATACTGTGATGATACAGAAGTAAACAGCATATCATACTGGCATAAGCCCAGAAACAAAAATCAATATCACAGAATAGAATCCATAGATACATGTGTAAGTGATCAATGATTTAATGAGGGTGCCAATGTAATTCAGTTTGGGAAGATTGTGTTTTCCATATGCTATCCTAGAGCACCTGGATATATCTTTTAAAAAAGAAATGAGCTTCAGCCCCTACCTCATAAAATATGAAAAATTAACTCAAAATGGACCATAGGCCTAATTAAAAACCTAAAACTATAAAATTCTAGAAGAAAACATAACAAAAAATTAATTGTGAACAGGATGTCAGACAAGATTTCTTAAGACAAAAATCCTCATAAATTGTAAAACAAAACAAAACAAAATATAAAAAGCCTCTAAGACAAGGGTTTAAAAATAATTTTCAAAAGACCACATTAAAAAGTGAAAAAGAAAGCCAAATGACAGAATACATTTACATTATCTAATTATGCAAAGGGCTTATTGTCAAAATGTATAAAAATCTCTTATGATAATTAGAAGACAAATGACCAAACAAAAATGGATGAAAGATGTTTAATATTTTAGTTATCAAGAAATGAAAAATAAAACACAATAATATATATTACTTCACACATACCTGGAAAGCTAAAATTGAAAAAAAAATGACAATACCAAGTATTGGTGAAGATATGGAGCAAATGGAATTCTCATACATTTCAGATGGAAATGTAAAATGGTATTGTCACTTTTAAAATTGGTTTCCAATGCCTTATAACATTAAAATACACTTATCATACAATCCTACATCAAGGTATTTTACCAAGAGAAATAAAAACATACAACTGCAATAACTTCTCATGTTTATATAAGTTTGCTCATAAGAGCCACAAACTAGAGACAGCCCATATATCCATCAACAGGTGAATAGATAAACTGATTGTGGTACATTTATTCAATGGAATACAACACAGCAAGCATTAGAAAAGAACACACTACTTAAACATGTAACAAAACGAATGAATCTCAAAAATGTAGAGTGAATGAAGTACAATTAAGTACATATGGTATGATTCTATTATATAAAATTTTAGAAAAGACAAAAATAATCTGCAGTGATGTAAACAAGATCAGAAGTTGCTTGATTGAGGAATGAAGTTGCGTTTATTAGGTTTCATGTTGTTTGTGAAAAATTAATCTGGATCTACACATTTTACTTGGTTCTGCTTTACAGTAGGTAAATTACACCCAAGTAGAATGGATTTAGAATGTAACACATGCTCTGAACAAAATCATTCAAATAGAACAAAGCCAAAACATAATGAAATTAATGAAAAGTAGGTCTTTCTCCAGCCCACAGGCAAACACCATACACCATATACAGTTTAGGGTGTATGTCCCTAGAAATAGTATCCATCTATGACAATAAATTTCATATTAAAAAAAAAGTTAAAAAAAAGAGACTACAATATCACTGTTGGTCTTGGTTTCCCAGATGTGAATAAACAGCCTTTTCCCTAATTAATACAAAGGAATGGAAAACATTTTGTAAAGTTTTAAAGTGAGTTTCTTTTGAACTAACATACAGTAGTACATATTCAATGGTTGCTTGTGAAATTGAGCTGAAATAAATTATGATGCATTTTTAGAATATAAAAAAAGCAAAAAAAATCCTTATAAGCTCATAATTGAGCTCTTTTTTAATATTAAAGGAATATTTTGATACCTTAAAAGGAACATTCAAAGATGTTTGCTTTTTATACCAAACTTAATAAAATTCTAAATTAAAGAAATCTCATTTCTTCCAGTATGTGAAAATAGAGGCCAAAAATAATGTTGTATTAAGTTTAATACCTATATTTAATCAATTCCAATGCTTTGGATATAATAGCAGACCAATACATAATTGTTTAATATAGCATATCTAGTTCTCCTCAACCTTGCTACCAAGACTGGAGAATATATTATGGAAAAGGAGCATGTGAAATGTAATTATCAGAGTTTAAGAGGGGGTTGTGTTTTAAATTCGTGTAGCAAATCAGGATTTTAAAAACCACTTTGCTGTACCAAATTTTTACAGCCTAGCCACTTGATTTATAAGGGTTATTTTTCCTTTAAAAAATCAGTAAGTGAAGTGCCATAATTTTTACTACAGATTTATGTCATGATGAAAAGTTGATCTATTTTTGGAAGATTAAACATAAACTACACAATTTTGATAAATGGTTAGTAATGAACAGATTTCATCTTGCTCTCTCCCAATATGATTTTTTTAGCACTAAACCTTCTTGTCATATTCATATACATATTTAACTAAAGGAAGGATTTAATGATGAACATACATTGAAGAATAAAATTAGTTGTCTATTCAAAGAGAAAAGCTTTGAAATGAATAGAAGCACAAATTACATTTTATGAATATGGGGATTCTGAGCCATTTTACCTAATGATTTGTTAGATTGTGAAAGTATACTCTTTTGTTATGTGTCTCAAGAATTTTCTTCTTCTTTCCCTTGTGTATTCATATTTTTAACAACAAATCATGCACATTCTTTTGAATTGATGTAAATTCATAATTTAAAATAACATTTACCTAGAACTGGCAAAGTAAATAAAATTTGATTAGACATCTGGTAAACCTGATAAATTCTCAACTTTTTTTCACTGTGATATTATCAGGCAAAACTGAAAAAAAAAAACCATATATTTTCCTCCAGTGATTTTACAGAGAAATATTTCAAGATCTAGATTTATGAGATAATTTTCTAGGGTCACCAAATGGATTATTAATAGCACCAAAAGTAGGTAAGTATTTCTAGTCTATCAAAATTACCTAAATTACATAATAACTTGCTTACAATATTGTATTGTCTCTTTTTGTATTAATCTACAGCTGGTATTTTGAAATCATCAAGGCATTAATATTGCCTTATGAAAAAAATACTCACTGTATATGAAAAGTGTCTAAATTAGGAAGTCACTGTTGGACATCTTCAATCATTATTTTGGAGCATATTATTGGTTGTACTTTGAAAAAATGACAGTTGAACTTACTATGTTTTAAATAGAAGCAGATGCCAACTGCTAAAAGAACAAAGAACAGCCTACATGACTTGAATGGGACCTATTGGGGATGCTTGGAAATCGTGGAGAAAAAGTAGGCTAGAGAGCATATATGAAGAATTAAT
Source organism: Puma concolor (assembly GCF_028749965.1). Lineage (NCBI taxonomy): Eukaryota > Metazoa > Chordata > Mammalia > Carnivora > Felidae > Puma > Puma concolor. Next base: position 52,051,529 of record NC_141672.1, read on the forward strand.
CACAGAGTAGAATACTAGAATAGAATTCAACCTTCCAACAGAATCAAGACAGAGCCCATAAATCTCAATATGAAAATCAGTGGGTGTGACATCCAATGTTCTGTATTCCATACCCACCCAGATGTCTCATCTTTTTTTTTTTTGTATCAAAGGATTGAGAAATAAAGTGGCAATTTGTATTTTTATTTAAAACGTTTTAATCAATAACTTGTTCAGAATGATGGAACTATTTTACAGCATGAAATTAAATTAAGGACACTTTACATTCAAGTTTGAGTAGTTTCCTTTTATCTAATCTGCAATAGGTTCTGTATTCATTTTGTAATTAATTATAAAGTTCAAACTCTACTATGACGCTGTGATAATGTATTAACTAACATATAGGGGAATTACTTTAATTCTTATAGTTTCATTAGCACATTCAATCACAGTAATAGTATCTTTGTGTTTCAAATATTGTAATGTTTTAACACATGCATGCACCACTCCTTCTGATTATGGCAGAGAGAGTTACTTAACGGAACAGTTTTAAAACTTGAACTCGACAAATAATGAATTTACCATCTAAAAGAACCTATTCGAAAATTAGGGCCAACCAATTCAAAACAGTGATGACTGAGCAAATATCTTCTCAAAAAATGATTGCTGCTCTTGATTTAAATTAGAATTCAGATGAAAATACATTAATTTTATGAATGTAGACGGTTTTCCCCTAAATAATAGCACAAAGACAATTAGACCTCTTTTGACAATTACTACTTTATCATTGAAATTATTGGAACTGGACTTTTGGACTTTTCTTAGAAATGAGCCCACATACTAGAAAATGGAAATTAATGGTCCTCATGCAAGAAGCTCTGAGAATGCCGTATTGCTCTAGTGGGCCTCCACTTGGCATGACATCTAATGGTCTCCTGCTATCTATTGTTTGCACCTTGAGAATAAGATTATTTATGCCAGCCTTGCAAATAAGTACACAACAATTTATCAGCACAAATTGTTTTGTCAGCCTGCCTTATCCTATAGTTTTGCCAGTTAATGAACACTAACTTATTTTACCTCAGTAGCCTAACATAAATCACTGCTTGTTCTCAACAAACGTCAGCGGCAGTATTGTCGAAGTTGATAGCAGTACAGCCTGAGTTAAAATAACATTAGTATTTTATTTGTAGTTGTTTTTTGTAATGTTATAGGTTTTTATGCCTATAAAGTTCTATGCCATTTTGACCTAAACATTACCTGCAGTTCATGTAGCATATTGATTTTATGTAGTTTTTCCTTTCTCCTTCCCCATACTCCACAAAAAATCGTAATACAAAACAAAGGAAAGTCTTACACCAATAAGAAATCAGGGGAAAGAAGAGATAATAGCCTACTGGAAATTACAAAGAGGACAGAAGAATTTAGAATGGCAGAGCAAACCACAGAATAGCTAAGAATTAAGCCAGCTCTGGGGAATTGGGGTGGGGCTGGGGAGAAAAGAAATATCAGGCTCTTTCTGGGAATTTATACCCAGAAAGGCTCACATGCCCACTTCTGAAGGTAGATTACAGAGGTGACAAAAGGAACACCGTTTGAATGTGTTAGGCCCTGTATTCCTTTCCTCATGATGATTATTTTCTGCAAATGTGGAATCACAGAACTTTCATGTAACCATCAGGACTGAAGGTGGGGGTGAATTGCAAAACCAAAAAGGGTGAAGTTACACACTTATCTTCATGACAAAGAGTAAAACTCTCACACTCTGAATTTCTCATTACAATCCCTGTTTTTTAACGACTACTTTCATTTGGGTGTTTTCCTACAGGTGAACCATCCTTACAGATATAAAAAGTTTATCGGCAATTGACAGAGTTAGTGTCTGAAAGTCTGTTTTAATATAGTGAAATAAAGTACTCTGTCCTCAAAGGGAAAAAATTTGATAAAGGTAACAAGGTTTAATTTAAGTCACATTCATATCCTACCGAAGTGTAATACTAGAACGGAGAGGAAGATGGAGCAGGAGTGTCCCTCCATGACCTGCTCAAATGCATCTGCTACAGATGAAGTAGAAAGGTCTGGGTCTGGATATGTTATTGATCCTGGGTTCTTCTGAAAGCAGCGGAGCATTTCTGTCTTTCTAGATGTCCATCCTAATATGTGTAATCAACTTATGCACAAAATGCTAATAATATTTGTGTAAACAACAATCTCCCTTTCTGTCCACTTATTTGTGTAATAATTATAAATAAGCATTTCATTACACATAATATACTACATTTAACCTCTACCTTGGCTGATTATGATACCCATTCTTTTTGTGTAGATTCCTACCAGGTGCACTTCCCTGATGGCTTACAAAGTTAAAGAACTATTGTTTCATGACATAATCCTTGTGATTTTTAGTAGTAATTTCCAAACTGCACACAGTTCTAGAGTTCTGCAGAGATGGTCAAAAGGCTTAAGAGAGAGAGAAAGAGAGAGAGACTGAGCTGAGGAGGGGCAGAGAGAGAGAGAGAATCCTAAACAGGCTCCATGCTGTCAGCCCAGAGCCCGATGCAGGGCTAGAACTCAAACTGTGAGATCGTGATCTGAGCTGAAATCAAAACTTACTGGACTGAGCTACCCAGGTTCCCCAAGGGCTTTCTTAAGGGGCTAGTGTGTGTATGTATGTGCCTATGTATATTTGTGTATGCATGTGTGTATGAGCGTATATGAGTGCATGTGTGCCCATGTATGGATCAGAATATATTTATGAAAGTGTATGTGTATGTTTATGCACTTATATGTGAGAGGGGTTTAAAGGAGTGTAGCTTCAGGTCCCCATTTCTTGCTTCAGCTACAGGAGCTGTAATTACTGTAATTAGCTGTTTTGTTTTTAAAGCTCCTTATAAGTTTATATATGGAAAAATAATGTTAGAGAAAGATTAAGAATGTAAAAGGAGCTCGGCAAACAGCCCGAAATCATTTAGACCTACTTGTCTAAAATAATTAGGGACATATACACTTTCAATCCACATATAATCTTTCAATTTAATTTTAGCAAATATATCCAGCCTTCCATTCTGCTGAACATATTTTTTTTCCATAAGCAAGATAGCTTTCCATAAATAGCCATATTTTGATCCAGATTTTTTTCTTTTTTCTTTTCCCTGGATCACTTTATGGAAGAATTATAATAAGCAGGAAAATTGGCAAAATCCAAGGATCAGGATGAAAAAAGAAATGGAACGGGGCTAGATAATCCATAAAATGCCCAATAAGCTTTAGAATAATTGAATTGATTCTAGTTCAGAAATGGTTTGGCCTGAAATATTGTTCCTTGTCTGTAGTCTGCATATTTGCGTATGCTTTCATAGAAATCAAGGCCAAATCACTTGGCAGAAGTATCTTTACCCACTATACTTTGTCATTGTACTAGTGACTCTGAAAGCTTTGGAAGTTAATAGAATTTGAAATAATTTATATATTTTCTGGAGATTCCTGGAGAGTAGTGAACATTAGTGGAAGCGTTACTGTGTATGTAGTATTGTTCGTGACCATAAGTAACATACTTTAAATTTAAGTTTTCAGACATGTGGCAATAGGGAAAAATTAAACTTTTTAATTTTTTTCTACTCTCAGAAATTAAATTTAAAAAGGAGAATGTCATTCTCATAAGTAACATGGACGTTGCATTGTATTTCCAATTTTAGACTGCCTGCACTCCGTACTCTAATTTCTTAAACGTGGCATTAGGACAACCTCCCAGTCCCTAAATGTTTCTTCTTTTCAAAGCATAGACTCTTGCTTTGTCTATTAGAAAACTTAACTCCTTGTTCCGTTTTACTCACGTGTGGTGTTTTCACCATAAGCATCTATGCCACAGGCGTTTTACTGCAAATATTTTTACTATATAACCAATCGGCTGTAAGGCAATTTTGCTATAAAAGATAAAAAAGAAACTGATTGACAGTTTGATGGTTTCGTGAACTTGTTGATGGTTTGGTTTCATTTTCTATTGATTCAATACTGCTATTTTTATATGATATAAATCTTAGCTTTTGTAATCATCTATACAGTGGTTTTGAACCCACATGCCCTGCAGAACTTTGGCGTGTCTATCAACAGATGTGGCAATATGTCAAGAACAAATAACAGGGTAGGCTTTCACATCCCAATCCAAAGCTCAAATAAAAATATGCATCCTAGGGTTTGGTAATTGATACCTCTCTTATTGAAGGAATACATTCTGGTGAAAAAAGAAAAGGTGTGATGCCAAATGAGGAGATGAATCAACAAGCAAAAAATATACATAATACAATGGATGAAAGACTTTGAAGACAAATGCTAAGGTACAACCCACAATATAAAATGAGTTATTTGTGCCGCATTGCCATGAATCTACACATATTTTAAACGTATTCAAATATAACAAAGTCATTATTAAATAAAGTCTTCATTCAAATAAAGTCTTTAATTTCATTTTTCATTTTTTGTGTTTCATTGTCTTTTTAATGAATGCCCCTTTTTATTGTTCATGATTTTCTCTTTTACATCAAAACTGCCTTGCAGTCGATTAGCAAAAATGGTTGCAGCAAAGATATTTATGGTAAAACTACCTAGAACTAGTTTTACTATGACTTATGAATGGGCAACACACAGTCTGGATATATGAGATGCAATTTCTGGGTAGGTGTTAAGTTTGGATTTGGATGTGCCATAGAGCTCAAACTTGTATAAACTTGCAAACTTGTGTAAACAACTTCTCTAATGGCACTGAGTTCCTCAAGGCTCACTCAGAGCCCATCTTCTTTTCTCACATTCTATCTTTTCATACATGATTGAATCTATTTTCCATAGCTTTAAAAGCTTTCTATAACTTGACAATTCCCTAATTATTATCACCAGGCCAGCCATATCTTCTAAGCCTGAGATCTATATAGAAATATATTTAATCTTTCACTTGCTTTTTGACATTTTCACTTGAGTGTCACATTGGCATCTCCATTTTCTTGTTTTCATTTCCAATAGCTGATCTATTGTTTTTAGTGTTACTCATAGTAGAATATGACATGGTTTAAACAACAAACATATTTTTCCTCACAGTTATGGAGGCTGGAAGTCCAAGATCAAGGCACGAGCAGGTCAGTGTCTAGTGAGTGCTCTCTTTCTGGTTTTCAAATGGCCCATCTTCCCTTTGTTTCCTTACATGGTAGAGGCAGACAGAAACAAGCTCTCCTGTGTCTCTTCATAACACCACGAATCCCATCATAAGGTCTCCACCCTCCTAACCACATTACTTCTCAAAGATCCCACTTCCAAATACCATCCCCTTGGGGTATATGATTTCAACATATGAATTTCTGGGAAAATACATGTATTTCATAACATCAACTCAATTCTGTCATTTTAAAGGTTTTCCTGATGTCTCCTTATGGCACCCTAAGTCACCATCATATCTCTTATCTGGAGTAACTGCAAATATACATCTGGCCACAGAAATGCTTGGAGAAAATTTTATTATGCTTCTAACTATTTATAATATGAAATTCAAAATTATTAATAAGACATACAGAGCCCTGTGTGATAGATCCCAACTTGTATCTCCAGGCACTATCCCTCTTCCTATTATATTTCTGCCATACATAATTACATTTTTCTCTGCTTCCTCAATGTGTTTCTTCTTTCCCACTCTCAGAGACGTCGTTGTGCTGTTCTGCTGTCCTCATTCCCTGCTTCCTCCTCCACATATAACTACATCTTATTTTGCTTGATTTAGTCCTACTTATCAAGCAAGTTTCCATCCATGTATTATTTCTTTAGGAAGGACTTACCTTTTGTCTCATGTAGCCCCTTGAGTAGAGTATGTTCTCTCTGATATTACTTTGTGAAACACTATACATTTCTTTATATCACTGATACAATAATTATATATTTCTGTGGTATCTGTTTATAGAGTCAGCTTTTAAGAGAAAATGTGTGCTTTGAAATCCCTTTGAAAAGTGTAATATTGGAGGTGAGCCCAAGTGAGCCAATTCCTCCAAGATTGGAACAGATTACTGTTACTTCTAATATGCCTTATATGAAGTAATTGTCTTGTATTTAGCTGCCATATAAATTAAAAAATATGTATATTTAGACTAGAATTGCACTCCATGTGATACAATGTCATGTTACTAAAGGCCATCAGAAACTGAAAATAAGGCAAGACTCTTCCCCTTACAGGCAAGAGAGTGTGTAATTGCTTGAATTATTTACACATATGCACTTGATTCAACTCTATTTACAAACATTATGAAATTAATTGTTTAACGTGTTGCCCATTACTCCCCAACTAGATGGTAAACTCAATGAGGCCAGGTGCTATGCCTCCATGTTCAACACTGTGCTCACAGTTCTTAGCATGGTGGCTGATAAATACTACTAAGTTTTTGTAAGAATAGTGAATGATGTTGTTGTTGTTATGAATGACTTGCCATCCTGGCTCCCATCTTCTCTTATGGTATACATAGGATATGTAATGGGTTTTGGTGCACTATTGGGGAGCCCCTAAAGGCAGAAAAGACTGTGGAGTCCCAAAGAAGGATTTACTGAGAATGAAATTTTGGACACCGATTTGGATTAAGGAAGCCTCCTTCACTCCTCTCAAAATAGTCCATGTATTGGTTAATGTTGTTGAATACCTATTTTTAGGATAAATATGCCAAAAACAAGTGGAGAGGAAGAGCGATACCTTGCTCATATTTATTCATTTAGAGCAGTGTTTATCACCAAGGTTGTTTTTCCCTTTAAAGGGACATTTTGCAATATCTGGAGACATTATGAGCATCACAACTAGAGAAATGTCAATGGCATCTGGGAGGTAGAGGTCAGTCATCACTGCATGACTACAGTAATAATGAGCAAGAAGAAATCAACAAAATTTTTAATGAATTGCTAAAGAGCAACTACAAGTTACTGTGATGGTGTAGAATTTCTGGGAGATAGACACAACGAGAGTTTGCACCCATTCACACATTTGTTTCCTTATACTTTCCACTGAATACTCACGAAAAACAATATTTAAGGAATATTTGAAGAAAACTCCCTTTGTCAGTGCAGGAAGAAGAAATGGCTGCTGCGGTAAAAAGGACACAAAGTTCTCCCCCTCCTCCCACTTGGGCTTCTCTTTCAAAAGCCTTAAGTCTCTATTGGAGAGCAGTGAACATCCTTAATTGCTGTGACAAGAACAGAAAATACAAAAAAAATACTACTTCTATAAGAGGGACTGGAAACATTCCTGAGCCCAGGTTTCTAAAATAGTACAATTAGAGATCTCTTTCCTCTGTGGGAAGGACAGGAAACTCTTCCACACAATGACTATTACAGATAAAAGGTAGGATTTGGCTACCAAGAAGGACAGGAACATTAAGAAATCCCCAACATTGAGACCTAGGCACATGTGTCCTGCATAAAACTGAGGTTGGGCCAGGACAATAGAGAACTCCCTAGATCCCCACAACAAGGTTAGCAACCACTGAAAAATTAGCAACATCACTCTGACTCTAGAAGAGAGAGAAGACTCCTTGTGAAGCACTAACTGGCAGGGACAGCTGAAAACCGAGGATGGGATTTTAAACCTGAAGTTTTCTTAATCCAGCACCTACCCTAAACATAGGTATCCTCAGTACTTTAAAGATATTGCTTCATTGTTTCTAACTTGTTTCTGAAGAAAAGTCTGCTTTGACTTGTATCCTTGCCTCACTGTGTGGAATATGTCTTTTTCTCTGACTGCTTTAACAATTTTCCTTTGATCTTTTTCTTAAACAGTTTGAATATGATGTATCTAAGTGTGTGTGTGTGTGTGTGTGTGTGTGTGTGTGTGTGTGTGTGTTTCACTTACCCCACTTAGCTTCTCTGTGTTTTTCTGGATTTGTAATATTCTATTATTTCATTATTTTCATGAAATACCCAGCTATTATATATCAGATATTTCTTATGCTCTGTTCTTTTACTCTTTCCTTTCTGGGATTCCAATATATGGATCATATGATATTGTGCCAACAGTTCTTGAGATCGCTTTTCTTTCTTTTCTATTCTTTTTGTTTGTGTTTCATTTTGGGTAATATCTAGTCATTTATTCTCAAGTTTATTGATTCTTTTATTTTTGTAGTAAGTTTACTGATAAGTATATCTAAAAAGTTATTCATCTCTCTGATATCATATTTTTTAGCTTTTCCTTTTGAGTCTTATAGTTTATATCTCCTGAAATTCTCTATCTATTCATGCATGTTATTTACCTTTTCCAGTAGATCCACTAACATGTTAATCAGTGACATCATTAAATCTCTATATTACGGTTCCTACACTTGAGTATCCTCTGATTCTAGTTCTATTTATTATTTTGTTTTTGTTGCTTTTCCTGTTTGTCTTATAATTTTTGATTGAATGCTAAGCATCCTGTGTAGGACAGGAGAGAGAAAGCTAAATAGAATTTATGCCTAACAGTGGGTATATCTCATTTCAGGCTGTAAATGCAGGAGATTAATTTAAGCTACTTATGGGGTAAGCTGGGTTTGGACTTTATTATTGCTATGTAAACTTCAGTGTTTCCCAGAAACTTTAAAAGCTAATTTGTAAAATATCCCTGTAAGACATGCATTAAACATCAATTTCATAGACAAACTCAAGATCAAAAGGATAGGAAAAGTGTTCAAGTTTACCAACCAATGATAAAGCATCTAAAATGCCTAGTGTACTGCAAAGGCATTGTTGTTAATGGCTACCTATATAGCCTTCAGAGTTTTAGAGCCTAGGAGCACCTATGATAAGATAAAAGCTCCTGCTACATGAGAAGATATAGGAGAACTTCTGGATAATCTGAGTGAAACTCACATGTCTTAAACTCATTACCTATAAGCACAGTAGGAAAATATGTGGTATTTAAGGAATAAATTTTGGTCATCTTTAATTTATCATATAGAATAGGAAGGTCCTTCAAGTCTGGAAAATGTAAAAATATTTCAGTTTCTCACAGGAAGATCGATGGATGTAACAAAGTATAGACTGGAGAAACTAACTTTAATAACAATACAAAAGCAATTTTTACAGTTATTTGCTCATGAAGAGAAAGCCTGGGTAGGCCACCTGGGTGGCTCAGTCAGTTAAGCATCCTACTCTTGATTTCAGCTCAGGTCATGATCTTGCAGTCATGAGATTGAGCCCCACCTCAGGCCCAGTCCTAATCATGGAGCCTGTTTGGGATTCTCTCTCTCCCTCTTGCTTTACCCCTCTCCTCCACTCATGCTCTCTCTCTCAAAATACATTTAAAAAAAAGAGAGAGAGAAAGGCTGTTACAGTGAAAAACATGTCATATTTAATTTCTTTAATTTTTTTTGTAGCCTCAGAATAGACCTCTACCTAAATTTGGTTTTGATATTGAGACTAATGATCACATACACACACACACACACACACACACACACACACACACACACCAAAAGATTATGAAAAGGTTTATTACTAGCATAATGAGGCTTTCTGAGGAGAATGGGGCAGATGTCAAAACAGATGTCAAAAATGTCTTGAGAGAGAAAGAAATGTTTTTGGCTTGAGGTTCTTATGCTGGTGAGGAAGTAGGATGGAGTCAGAGAGTAGACCTATGGCTTGAACTTGCCGGTGCAAAAGGAGAAAGGCTTTCTTCTATGCTTCCCCGGATAGGGCAGAGGGAAGAAGAAGGAGTAAAGCTTAAAAGCTGTCATCAAACATCAAAAACAGAGCCATGCCCTTTATTTAAATAATTAAACTATTAATATTTAGTTTCATTTTAAACTTGCTTTTTTTAAATTTTTTTTTTCTCAACTTTTTTATTTATTTTTGGGACAGAGAGAGACAGAGCATGAACGGGGGAGGGGCAGAGAGAGAGGGAGACACAGAATCGGAAACAGGCTCCAGGCTCTGAGCCATCAGCCCAGAGCCTGACGCGGGGCTCGAACTCACGGACCGCGAGATCGTGACCTGGCTGAAGTCGGACGCTTAACCGACTGCGCCACCCAGGCGCCCCTAAACTTGCTTTTTTTAAAAAGAATACTTGTTTTTGCTTTTTCTCTTTTCCCTCTTGTCAGGTGTTTTTTGGTCCTATCAACCCAGGATATGTGTTAAGTCAATTTCCTAACTTCGAATATCGTGGAACCTGCCAATAGTAAAGGTGACATAGGGCACAACCTTTGGCTACAGATTATTAAAGGAGATGCTTTAATTTTTGCACCTAAATCTTAGGAGATTTTCTTATCATCTTTTGTTCCAGTAGACAATGCACAGCATTTCCTGAATATATAGTCCTTTCTGGTGTCCTAGGTTTACAATAGTCTCACTTTTCACTCCCCACCTTAGGTCTGTTTCTCAAGTATCCTTTAAAACTCAAGGCTCTAGGTTCTTAAAACTGACAACATCAGGAAATCAGTATTTCAGGATCTACTTGTCCTTTTATTTTTCTATATCCTCTTATTTTTGATTCCTGGCCATTTAGAAAATGTGTCATTATTATTGAGAACAAAAAAGCTAGGTTTGAATTCATTTCAGGACATCTATTTCACAGTAATATTAGAAATGGACATTAATATCTTTCCATTACATTTAATTTCCCTATTTAGATAAAGTATAGCTAATTCTGAACAAAGCATTTAATAATATCTATTTTGCATATAAGGAGAAAGGTCAGAGACATTATAATGGAAACAACATTTACACATTCCAACTCAAGGTACTAATAAATTGTGTATATCCATGTGGATATATAAAAAATATTTACTTTTCTTTTTATAGTTGACATAATTTGCAAGACAATCTTTGATTTTCATTTTACGAAGAATGATAAAATGAAATTTATAGAAGGGCCAAGGAAAGTGTTTTGTGAGTCCCAATATTTTTCAAATGCTTCCAAATTTAGAGTATATGTACATAGATGAGGAATTGTATTCTTTTTATTTATTAAATTATTCAAGAAATATTTCAGGAGCATCCACATATTTCTAAGTCCTGGGCTTATAGTGGTGAGGAATAAACTTATATAATTTATAGATCTCATAGTATGAATAAAATGTTTATGTAGAGTTGAAATCTTGTAGAAGTTAATATTTTATATCTTACATTCATCCTGAGGAAACTTCTCAAATGATATATATTTTTTGAAAAGACAAATATAACTAACATAAAATAATAGCTTAGTTTCTATTTAGATGATAAGAAAAATGTTTTAAATAAAAATTTTAAATAAAAAATTTTCATTATCATTAAGAAACATTTTAATGACTGAAGAAATTTTAGTTATCAAATTATTAAAAATATCTTTTTGAGAGGTGGCTGGTGGCTCAGTTGGTTAAGTGTCTGACTTTGGCTCAGGTCATGATGTCACAGTTTGTGAGTTCAAGCCCCGCATAGGGCTCTCTGCTGACAGCTCAGAGCCTGGAACCTCCTTGGGATTCTGTGTCTCCCTCTCTCTCAGCCCTCCCCCATTCACACTTTGTGTCTCTCTCTCTCTCAAAAATAAATAAATATTAAAAAAAATCTTTTTGAAAAATTTTATTAACTGGTAATTCATGGAATATATCAAAGAATATACTATTTAACATGTCTTATTTAAGATTTGCTGTCCTAACTTGTTAACAAATCAATTATTGCATCATATCAATGATAATTTGATATAAAACCAATCTGGAATTCATGCAGCAGGAGTCTGAAAATAGTCAACTAAATGAGACCCCACAGATACTAGACTTAGATTTTCTTGCCTTTCTCCGAGAAGGTGTTAGTATGTAAAGTTTTTACTTATATCTTCAAAATTGTTTATACTTTGGGAACCGGCAAACAAAAAAACCCACACAATTACTGTGCTGTTAATTTAATTATTAATTACACCCTACTACTTTTTAACTGTAGGATCAACTCCAAGCAGTTAAAAAGGTTTAATTAAATAATTTAATTTCAGTGCCGCCATCCCATAAATAATTTCATAGTTTCCAAAAGCATAAATTAAAAAAAAGTAATTGTAGGAAATATCTCTTCAGCAGTAAGATGCTGTAAATTAAAATGCAATAAATTATTGGAAAACTTATAGGGGTAGTGTCATAACCGTCTCACTATAGCATCCCAGCCATATTAATTTGAACACTTTCAGAAACACTAACTTTAGATTTTGTTGTGAATACTAATGTTATACCTACTGACATTCACCCTTTGCTATTTGAGTGGAATTGGAGTTTTTCTAGGCATATCACTATTGAGGTTTAATAAAAGATCATATATAATTTTATCCCTGCCCTAGATACAAGGCATATTTATTTTTGTTTAAGTAATGATTAAGTTAGATTTTGGTTTCTTTTACTTTTTATCCAGTCTTTTTTTCTCTTGTGAAATGTTACTGTGCCCACACTTCACATTTCATGAGAGCTACAGCACGGTTATATTGAACTCTCTTTAAGAGAATGTACTACACAATTGTTTACTTCACAATGTAAAGCATGAAACCATGTAAGATGAATGGAGTAATAAAAGATATCTTAAATTTTTTGTGTGTCATATATTTTACATCTAACGACAGGCAGTTTAGTTATCCTCAAGCAGAACATTTGTGTTGCAAATTATTTAACAACAAAATGCATCTTAGTTCTTTACCTACTTTACATTGAAAACATGTGAAACTTTCGGGAAGCACAGAAAACAAACATACTCAAAAAATACAATTTACCTCGACACAGCTTTGAGGTGAGGTGCTTGCTGTGAGGTGTCAGCTGAGTTTTCTAATCTGGAGGGATTGCTTCCCGTTGCCTTCAGAGTAATACAAACTACAGTCTTCCTACTCAGCACACACTTGAAATTCTATTCACATGTACTTCTCTCCTTTTCATGTTAGCCATTTGTTCTAGACATTTGTATTTGATGGCATGCTGGCCTGAAACAGGTACGTTTTCTTTTATTTTTTTTTTTCAACGTTTTTATTCATTTTTGGGACAGAGAGAGACAGAGCATGAACGGGGGAGGGGCAGAGAGAGAGGGAGACACAGAATCGGAAACAGGCTCCAGGCTCTGAGCCATCAGCCCAGAGCCTGACGCGGGGCTCGAACTCACGGACCGCGAGATCGTGACCTGGCTGAAGTCGGACGCTTAACCGACTGCGCCACCCAGGCGCCCCAAAACAGGTACGTTTTCAAGATGCAACCACAAAAAGAGATTGACACCAACTTGCTAAAACTACAAACCCAATTATTTCAATGAGCGTTCTGTGTCTTTTTCTATCTCCAATATAGCAAAATAATAAAATAATCTTTACATAGGAACTTTAGAGAAAATCAGCTACGTAAATCAAGAGAGTTTGTAGTTTCAAGGCAGGGCCGATCTTCTCCTATGTCAGCTCTTAACTACTGAAATGATTTTCTATGGATTGGCGCAAAGCTCTTGTCCCCAGTCCCTGAGGGTACCTTATACTATATGCTCACTATCACTCCTTCCTAAAGACTTTGAGGACCATGCTACTATCCAGGGGGAATTTCTAAGACACCAAAAGCTATCCAGGACCTTAGTCTAGTATCTGTTCTGATTGGTTGGTGCTTTCTTTACATAATTGTTAAATATGCTGAGTATCCTCCCTGGTTGTAAGAGATATAGTCCTACTAGAAGACAAATACTACACAGCTATTTAAAGTGTGACAATGAGCATATACCAAAAGTTAGGTAAATAAACCCAGAAATGTATTATTTGCCGATTCAGATGCTCTTTGTATAGTGAAATATTTGAGGTGAAATAGGGAAAACATTGAACAAATTTTCTGGGTCAGAGCCAATCGAAGATGCTTTTCATCTTCCATAATTCCTAATTCAGTATTAGGTAAATCGAGCAATTAAGATGATGTGAAGCGCCTAGGGAACTAATTAGCCTAGTTGTTTCCCAAAACCTAAATGGTACTCTGGAAGGAATGGTGCCCACCACCCTGACACAGGGAATTCTTCCACTTCCATATATGAGCAAGCCAGTCTACGAGTTGTCATTCCAAATAAGTTAAAATGTAGACCATGAACTAATAATCATTATATGGGGTTCTTTAGACATCTGTCCCAGGCATGGAAAGGTAAAGCATGCACAGCAGAAGACAATTAGTGATTTGAGACAATTAGAGTGAAGGGGAAGGAGCACTTAACAGGATTATTACTCTTGGGTCTCTGAAAACGACTTCCTTGATAAAATGGGAATGCTAAGGCTACTTCCAAGAACTGCTTATGAAGATTGAGTATGATAACACATGTAACACACCCAGCTTAGTGCCTGGCACATTTTAAGAACTCAAAAAGTGATATTTTTTTACGTTTTAATTCATTTGGGGGTGGGTGGAGAAAGAGAGGGAGAGAGAGAATCCCAAGCAAGCTCCACACTTAGCACAAAGCCTCAGGTGAGGTTCAATCTCATGATGTGAGATCATGACCTGAGCCCAAATCAAGAGTCAGATGCTTAACTGACTGAGCCACCCAGGCATCTCAAAAAGTGATATTACTGTTATTATGTATTTTATTAATGATTATAAGCAATACTACTTTCCTTGCCACTGGAGGATTTCCATATTTTCTCCTTCTGTTTATTATGACTTTTAAAATGTCAAGAAGAAAATATCAAAGAAAGATAAAATGGAGAGAATGAGTGGTTAAAGAGTAAAGGGGCGTTTATCTATGTGAAGACAGTGGTATTCATATGATTTACTTGTCAAAATAACTTTCTATCTTTTCCTACCATGAGTTTCCATAAGTGACAGTTTATGGAATGATCTGTCCACTTCCTCTGCTTGCCTCTCTCTACTTCATTTTGGTGGTTCTTCCTACATCACCACCAAGAAATATTCAAAATATTATTTAGGATCATTGTTCCTTGTTATTGTAGGCAATTTGTGGTAGAAACATACATAAGCAATAGAAATACATGCCTGTTGTATATCAAATATCTGGGCAGCTACATATTTTTCATTTTTACCAATATTTCAGTTTGTCTCTCAAAATGTTAGGTTCAGTGGATAAAATGAAGTGATCTCATTGCTTTAATTGCTAGAATTTCCTTTAGCCTTATAGTACACCCTGTTCTCATCAGGCAAAAACTGCCTAGTAATGCAATGAAAACTACTCATTCTGATCTGAAGTATCTCATAGAATGAACACAATAATTGTATGCATAATTTAATTTTATTTATAGAAATTATTATTTTGTATTTTTATTTTTATACTGTGTAAACTTCCCAAATGATACATTTCTTAGAATGTCTTCTGTATTGGTGAGTATTCCACATGCGCTTGAGAAGAATACGTATTCTGCTATTTTTGATAAGTACCTTTTAAAATATATTTTAAAATATTTTGTTTTCTCTAAGAGTTCTAAGAATATATAATAGTAGTGTTTGCTCAATTTTACTGATCATTTTTAGCGTATTATAAAAAACACCTTTTTATGGGATCTAGTGAGGTATGAGATTTATTAGACTTAATTAACTGTCCTATATTATAGAGATAAAATTTACTTAATTGAAATTCCTTGTTAGACAGCATAGTTTGGGAGTTTCTATTTATATTTTTCTCTATCTCCTTATCTGTGATTTGTCTTTTACGATTTTCTTTTTGTGCTCTAATTTTTAAGTATAAAAGATATGCTACTTTCACCAAATGAATTTAGTTGATTGCATCTTCTATGCCTCAGAATAGGTTATACGAAATGACGATTAGCTATTTCATAAAAGCTTCAAATAACTCTCCTAAAATTATTCGGTTCCAGAAACTTCGTGAGTGTAATTCACCTGTATCACATTTTGGTCTTTCATCCATTTTGAATTTATTTTTGTGTATAGTGTAAGAAAGTGGTCCAGTTTCATTCTTCTGCATGTTACTGTCCAATTTCCCCAACACCACTTGGTGAAGAGACTGTCTTTTTTTGCCATTGGATATTCTTTCTTGCTCTGCGAAAGATTAGTTGATCATATATTTGTGGGTCCATTTCTGGGTTCTCTATTCTGTCCATTGATCAATGAATCTGTTTTTGTACCACTACCTTACTGTTTTGATGATTACAGTTTTGTAATACAGCTTGAAGTCTGGTATTGTAATGCCTCTCACTTTTGTTTTCTTTTTCAACATTACTTTGGCTATTTGGGGTCTTTTCTGGTTCCATACAAATTTTAGAATTGTTTGTTCTAAATCTCTGGAAAATCCTGGTGTTATTTTGATAGAGATTGCACTGAATGTGTAGTTTGCTTTGGGCAGTATAGACATTTTAATAATGTTTTTTCTTCCAATCCATGAGCATGGAATGTTTTTTCATTTCTTTGTGTTTTCAATTTCTTTCATAAGTGTTCTATAGTTTTCAGAGTACAGATCTTTTACCTCTTGGATTAGGTTTACTCCTAGGTATCTTATGGTTTTGATACAATTGTAAATGGGATTGGTTCCTTGATTTCTCTTCCTGCTGTTTAATTATGGGTGTATAGAAATACAACAGTTTTCTGTATATTGATTTTATATCCTGTGACTTTACTGATTTTATTTATCTGTTCTAGCAATTTTTTGGTGGAGTCTTTCAGGTTTTCCACATAGATTATCATGTCATCTACGAAGGGTGAAAGTTTAACTTCTCATTCTATGAGGCCAGCATTACCTTGATTCCAAAACCAGACAAAGACCCCACTAAAATGAATTACAGAACAGTATCCCACATGAACATCAGTGCAAAAACTCTCAGAAGACAGTAGCAAATCAAATCCAACAGTATATTAAAAGAATTATTCACCATGATCAAGTGGGTTTATTCCAGGGCTACGTGATTCACTATCCACAAATCAATCAATATGATATGACACATTACTAAAAGAAAGCATAGAATCCTATGATCCTCTTAATAGATGCAGAAAAAGTATTTGACGGGATATAGCCTCCTTTCTCAATAAAAACCCTCATGAAAGTAGGGATAGAAGGAACATACCTCAACATCATAAAGGCCACATACAAAAGACTCACAGCTATCTCATCCTCAATGGGGAAATACTAACAGCTTTTCCCCTGAGGTCAGGAACAAGATAGGGATTCCCACTCTCACCATTGTTCAACATAGTGCTGGAAGTCCTAGCCTCAGAAATAAGACATCAAAAAGAAATAAAAGGCATCCACATCAGCAAGGAAGAAGTCAAATTACAGAGCACTTTAAAAAGAAATCTAGTTATGTTCATTTCCTTTTTTTCTTTTTTTTAATTAAAATTTCCAGGCCAGTTGATATTTACTTATTATTATTCTGAAAAGATAATCTTTAAGCTTCTTATCAATTCTTAAGCATCTCTGGTTTTAGTTCACTGGTATTTGCTTTTATCCTTTCTTTATATTGGTTTTGTTTTATTTGCCAAACTTTATAAATTGACTTCTTTCCATGTATTTTATTTTTTCCTATTAATAACAATATTTCAATGCTAGGAGTTTTACTTACAGATATTTTAAGGTCATATCCTATAATTTTTAACATGTAGGATTTAGAAATAGATATTTATTATAATATTTGCCTACTATTTTCAAAAAGAAGTTGGCCTGCCTTCAAAGTAACCATATTCTCTGCTATCCACAGCTAATGCTCTAAGGAAGCATTTGACTCAAGTGAGATAAGCCCTAAACTGGACAAAATGAACTGGACCAATTTATATCTATATCTCTTCTATGTCTATATATACAATTATATATACATACAAAATACATATACACATTCACATATGTATGTCTATTAGTCTGTGTTTGCATGTATATATATATATGTTTGGCCATATAGATTACACATATATCATATATATTCCATATATACTCATATATATTCCATATATACTCATATATATGCTCATATATGTTCAATTGTACATGTAATTTTTATTGTATTAATAATTTGCATCCAAATAAGCATATAGGTCAGGTTCTATATGTCATTATCTTAAAATTATCTATAATTGGATTTAGTATTTCTTGTTTAAAACATTACTATTTTACAGATACTAAGGGGGTGAAGTTTAAATATTGACATTTGATTATAATTTCTAGGGTCATAAGAATATGTTGAGACTGTGGTGTATGTGATGCTACATTTCAGAATTCATTTCTTCAAATCTAGTTTTTAGATTCTTTTGATTTTCTAGACTCATTTCTAGACTCATTTCTAAAAATGAGTCTATATTCTGCAAAGTATAAATTTTATATCCTAAAAATGCTTACTAAATATATTATTGTTTTCCTCTCTGTTATAGAGTAAGACTGCTTTAGAGTCTTCCACTAATATTGCATTTTTATCACTTCCTTCTGACATTTTCTGTTTTTCAGTTTTATGTATTCTAGCATTATATCAATAACAGATACAATAATCTTCACTATATGCCATATAGTTTATTAACAGAGAATGATACTCTTTTGTTTTTATTATTTTTGCATTGTTTTGTGAGCATTAAATTAATTCTGCTCCTCCTACTAGTTTATATATTTGTTTATATTTTTCTTATTTAAACGATCATAGCCATTTTGTTTTAGACTTACGTCTTGTAAACCAAAATTGAAAACGGCCTTACTAATAGTGCCTACCCCATAATCTCATAAACATTGAGAAGATACATCTTAAATTGTTAATGCAGTCAGTGCACGGTAGGCATACAAAAGACCTCGCTATTTTAAAATGTGCATTATGTTTGAGCAACACAACCATTTACATTTAGCTATGCTTAATTGTTTTAATGTTTTATTAGTCTGTCTTCACATTAATAGTAAACATTTCCAGTATCTCAGTATTACAGACTCAATGTTTGCTCCACCCCTCACCGGGACACATGTTGAAATCCTAACCTCTAATGTGATGATATTAGGAGGTGGGGTCTTTGGGAGATAATCTGGTTAGGAAGGGGAGACCTCTGAATGAAATTAGTGCCCTTATAAGAACTCTCTCACAAGACAACTCTCTCCTTCTCTCTCTCCTCTCCCTCTCTCATTCTCTCTCTCTTTCCCTCCCTGTCTTCCTCTCCCTCACCACGCCCTCCCCATTATGTGAGGATACAAAGAAAAGATGGTCATCTGCAAACCAGGAAGAGGGCTCTCACCAGATGCCATATATACTGGCACCTTAATCTTGGAATTCCCAGACTCTAGAACTGTGAGAAATAATGTTTATTTACCAATGTATGGTAATTTGTTACATCATCCTGAACTAAGTCACTCAATGTGCTACAACAGCAAACATTTCTTTTTTTATGTTATGCGAGGGGTATTGTTTGGCTGTGGTTGTGCTGAGTTGCTCAGCTATACTTAGTGAAGCTCACTTCCATGTCTCCTCAATTCGAAACCCATGCTAAAGAAATAGGCACCATCGGGCATGTTCTTTCACATGGCAAAAAGTAAAAGTAAGGGGACAGAAACAAACCATGCAAATGCATGGAAAATTTCTGCTTGGATAATGCATACATCAGTTCAAGTCATTTTTCATTGACCAAAGGAAGTCACATGGCCAAACAAAAGGTCAAAAGAAAAATATGCTCTTTCTACAGGAAAGTATGGCATGGGAATCAATAATATAATTAACCACAATTGCCTAGCATAAAATCTCTTCTGCCAAAATATTGCCTGTCTTTTCTTATTTTTTGTCTTTACTATACTAGGGCAGACACTTGCATTTTAAGGACTGTTTACATAAGTAACATATTTGTTCATCCTTGTACCTTTGTGCTTTCAGAATGTCTTTTGTTTATTCTTTCCTTAGGTAGATATAAACCTTTGGGGGCACTTAAATTTACCCATGAAACTTATTTGATGGTTTTGTGGATCTAGGAAAAATAATAAAAGTAGTTGGGGAGGGTAAAAATAGGAAATATCTATAATATAGAAAAGAAAATGAAACTTCCTTAAAATACTAAACAAAAAGAAAACATAATGATCCATTAGAGTTAATAATAAGGACACTTTTGGGGCACCTGGGTGGCTAAGTTGGTTGAGTATTCGACTCTTGGTTTCTGCTCAGGTCATGACCTCATGGTTCATGAGTTCAACTCCTGCATCAGACTCTGTACTGACGGCACCCGGCCTGCTTGGGATTCTCTCTCTCCTTCTCCCTCTGCCCTTCCCCCGCTTATGCTTGCTCATTGTCTCTCAAAATTAATAAATAAACTTAAAAAAAAAATAAGGACACTGTTACTTCCTTGATGAGAGCACTTTCCAGAGTGACATGGATGACATTATTCTACAGGATAGATGAGTAAATGAGAATAGAGGGAGCATAAACAAGTGAAGACAATCTTTCTCAACCCCCTATGATTTGCTAGAAGTATAGCCCTTAGGTAAAGTTTTACCTTGTCGTACACAACTCAAACAGTGAAACAATACTCACAGGCATTCTTATTTGACAGAAGAAAAGGAAGCTCATAAAAGTTACTCATTTATTGGATGACACATATCTTAGCTTGGATTCAAATTTAGCTATAACTAATTCTAAAACTTGTCTTTTCCTTAAATCTCCCTTCTTCCCTTACTTACAAAAGAACTCAGATTCCTCATCTAGACAGAAAGTGATTATGATTATTTACATCCTTCCAAGCCTGGACCAACCAACTGTAGTTTTCATAGATAAACTCAACTCTACTGATAATTTTTTAAATCTTCCAATATAACTTTGTAACTTATTTATGTATTTATTTTGAACGACATTCTCATGTTCATTTGAGAAAGAGGAGCTGAAGGCCACTGTAATGCTGATGCCTTGGACTATGTTGTAGAATTTACTGCCTTCTAATGACCAGTTCCATCTTTTGATAGTTAGGCAGAGAAATCAGCAGTTGTTTGTGTTGAACTTCCTACAATGAAATTGCTGTTGAGCACCACGAATGCTAATTTTTTAAAGTGAAATAATTGTTTGTTGAGTATGGCTAAGAAATAATTTTTCTGTTTGTTATTTTATTTGAAAATGTGATAAAACAATATATATTTGGCTGTGTTTGATTAAAATAACCTTAAGTATTAAATGTACTATATGCTTTAATAAAGCAGAGACTGTAGGGAAATTAATCCTGCTCTGGGATAAACATATTTTCTGCCACTCCACACCTTTGTTCTGTTTTAACCCCCACAAATCTTCCTGTAGCAACTTCTGTGTGCCCACTATTAGATTTAATCATTGAGTTATTATAGTTATTTGACATTTCTTTATTTCAGGTTTGTGGTAATCTTTTAATGTTTATTTTATTTTATTTTGTTGTTGTTGAAAATGTAGATCTTGTCCACATTTGCATTAATCAAGCCCAGTACTGTGTAGGAATAATGATTTAAAAATAATGACTTGGGGCGCCTGGGTGGCGCAGTCGGTTAAGCGTCCGACTTCAGCCAGGTCACGATCTCGCGGTCCGTGAGTTCGAGCCCCGCGTCAGGCTCTGGGCTGATGGCTCAGAGCCTGGAGCCTGTTTCCGATTCTGTGTCTCCCTCTCTCTCTGCCCCTCCCCCGTTCATGCTCTGTCTCTCTCTGTCCCAAAAATAAATAAACGTTGAAAAAAAAAATTAAAAAAAAAAAAAAAAAGACTTTAAAATATATCGATACATCGCTTATCATGGCCTTAATAGAAACTGTATTCATTTATCAACCATTCATTCTAACCTTATTATGGCCTTTATTTTTGAAAATAGCAAAGCTGCAAATAGAGTTTTTAAGAAACAGTATGATTTTTTTTTTTCTGGGAGACATAAAAGAATTTAAACATTTCTCTGAAGCTATAAATAATGTTTACATACAACATAATATAATAACTTATAAATAACTTGAAAGTGTGAGATGTCACATGCCACTTAAATCGGACAGAAGAAATCATAACTACAGTGACATTTCAGTCGTGTTTAAAAATCAGCAGAAAAAAACATTTAATAACCTGCCACACTGGGAGGTTTGGGACAATTTTTAAATAATTAATATTTGTTAACTAATACGCTCTAATAAACCATAACTGTGACATTTCAAGTACAAGAGTAGGTCATTATTACTGCAGTCAACATCATATTGTATTAATGTAACCTCAAGCCCATCCATGTTTCTTTGAAAATAAATTTTTAAAATGTACTTTACATGATATGTTTGAAGTTATCAACTAATTAATGTTAGAAATATGACACTCCCACTAGAGGCAACTAAGAATCCCGGAAAAAATAAAGGAACTCTTAGGCCAGAAAACTGGGTGAGGCAGGAACTCCGGGTTTCCTGTTGGGCATCTGTTCAACCTGGCAGGCTGAGAAACTGGGGGCCTGGGGTGAGAGACCAAGCCAGGCAGGCCAAGGGGGGATCTGAGTGAGAGTGCCACCCCAAGAGTCACAACCTTGGCTTGGGGGGACAGAGAGCTCCAGACAGGTCTGCTCAGCAAGGAATAGCAATTCTGCCCTCAGCTTGCCAGGGGCCAGCAGTGGCCACCCCAGCAGGCTTTGTCCTGCGTGAGACCTGGCTAGCCTCTGCACACCTTAGCCGGGACTGGCTGTGGGTCTCCTGTCTGCGAGGACTTCCACACTAACCCCTCTGAGACAGTCTTCCACGGGGCCTCCGAGCCTGGGCTCTGTTTCTGGGTCAGCCTGTACCTGTGCCCTTTGGTAAATGTAGCTGACAGAGAGTCACCTTGCCCCTCCTGACCTCAGTTTACTCATGTTTAAAATGGGTGCCATAACCACACATGAACTGCTTGTAAAGATTAAAATGAAGTGATACGAGTAAGGCACTTAGTAGAGGCCCTTGCATATTGAAAGCAGTGGCTACTGCCAGTTTTCATATTATTATTATTATATAATATTAATATATATTATTAATATATAATATATATTATATAATATATTTATATATTATAATATAATATAAATATATTTATTCATAAATATATATGTAATATATAATATATATAATAATGTAATATAATAATGTAATATAAATATATATAATTAAGATACATAATATAATATATAATTTTATATATAATCTATGTAATTTATAAATATAATAAATATATAATAATATATATTAATATATAATATTGATATAATATATATATAATATCCTGACATCCAGGAGCCTGTGACAACTACTTAATAAAAAATTACTTAAGGAAAAAAACACAAAAAAACTTAAATATGTAATAAATAAAGCTATTTAGAATCGGGTAGCCTGGTCCACAGCCATATAACTAGTTCTCCCTGGCCAGAGCACTGATTGCACAACCATTTCTCATCCATGTTTGATCAGCCCCTCCAACTGTGGGACTATTATACCAGTTTGAACTTTCGAAATGTTTAATAATGAAACTTTTAAAAAAATCAAAGTATGAGTTGTTCTATTATTGAAAGATTTCTCCTTAAGCTTATTCCCTATTTCCCTACATAAAAAGTCTTCTGGGAATTAGGATATGTACTAATTACCAAGATTTGATTGAGGGGAAAAACAAAGGTTCAGAATAATTGCCAAGGAGTCTTTCAAATTGTACCTTTTAGAAATTGATGTATTATTCTATGTACATTGCTCTGAAATTTTCTTTTCAATGAAGATGTGTTATAAATATACGTTAATAAGTATAGGTGAAATTCGGTTTCTAATGGTTCCCATACCAGCATTCTATAATACAGCGTACCATTATTTATATCTTCCCTTATTGCTAGTCATTAAGAATTTCTGTTTTAAAGTATTAAATTTAATGTTTTAACAAGTATATTTATTTTCATATCTTTGTATACATATAAAAGGAGTATGTGTGTAGAATACATTCATTAAGTGATATTGCCAGACCATGGATGAATGCATTTACATTTTAATAATATTAAATTGCCCTCCCAAAATAGATTCTACCAATTTATACTCTGTTGCAGTCAGTTTTCTCTTTTTATAGGAAAAAGATTCTGACACAAATCATTTACAGATAAATTATCGGGCAACAGCCTCAGGAACAAATCTTAAAGAAGTGTGGTGGAAATATGATTGGGCAGAGGAAGAATTTGGACCAATATGCAGTTGCAACAAAGGCCTTAGACAATCCCACAGAAAATACTGGATTTGATCTGGCTCTTTATGAGATGAAACCAACTGATACAAAAGAACTGGGGTTTTGTAATTCCCATATCTACTAGCAATTGGAAACAAGATACACTCAAGTAGGGGCATAACCTTGGATGAAGCAGCCACCTTGGTTAAAGGCAATTTCTGGGAAAGGAGTCAGATATGAACTCTCATTTGACAGCACTCCTGGCCACTGGGACTGAGTGCCTTGAATCTAGAAAGTGGCATCTGGGTAGTATGTAATGGCATACGGTATTCTCTACCCTTTCTGCCACTCAGATCCACTTGCTTCATGTAATGAGCACATTATACTTGGTACCAGCTTCTCCTTCCTTTTTTTATGTTTATTTATTTTTGAGAGAGGGAAAGAGAGAGAGTGAGAGAGAGAGAGAGAGAGATCGAGCATAAGTGGGAGAGGGGCAGAGAGAGGGAGACACAGAATCCGAAGCAGGCTCCAGGCTCCAAGCTGTCAGCACAGAGACCAACACGGGCTCAAACTCACAAACCACAAGATCATGACCTGAACCAAAGTTAGACGCTCAACTGACCAAGCGACCCAGGTGCCCCTCCAGCTTCTCCCTATTTGATTATATGGAATTATTTCATTTTTATCTTATATGGTGTTGTTTCCAAAATTTCACCAATAAGAATTATTGGTGTTTCAAGTTTCCAAGATATATACTTAATTAAAAAATTAAATTTATTTTCTTCTCTTCCAAGTTTGCTCAGAGCTTTTATGAACTTGGGGAGTTTAGTTTTATCACATGCTTCTTAAGCAAGATTACCACTACCATTTTATTCCATCAACTAATTAATAGTCTAGATTAAATTAACATTTTCTAATGTTGAACCATTCTTGTATTTCTGGACAAGATCTTAGATGGTAATGAGTCATTCTTTAGATACACATTTAAATATTTAAGAATTATAAATTCCTTCATGTTTGTAAATAAAATTATCAAGATTTATATCTTAAAACATTTTATTATGGTTTAGTTTTAGTAGATTATCCTAACCCACTAAATGATCTAGAAAATGACCCAAAAGTTTCAATGTTCTGTACAGTTCATAAAGGATATCTGTATCCACTTAATAGATGGTTCTATAGCTCTCAGAGGTCAAAGAGTCTAGACCTGGTAACTTGTTTTAAAAACATTTTTTTTAATGTTTATTTATTTTTGAGAGAGAGAGTGAGAGAGAGAGAGAGCAAGCAGGGGAGGCACAGAGAGAGAGAGGGAGACACAGATTCCAAAGCAGGCTCCAGGCTCTGAGCTGTCAGCACAGAGCTGGACTCCAGCACCAAACTCAAGAACTGCAAAATCATGACCTGAGCAAAAGTCAGACACTCAACCGACTGAGCCACCCAGGCACCCTAGACCTGGTAACTTTTTTTTTTTTTTTTTTGGAGATTAATCCTTGAATATTTTTAAAGTTTCCTCTAAGTTAATTGTCTATTCTACCTGAGGTTCTCTTGTTAACTTCTTCTTATATATACTTTTTACTCTACTGTTTAGAATATTTTCACAGTAACTATTAATCACAAAATACATCCTACATGCCTCATATCAGTATTTTATTGGGTATACAGTTAAGTTCAGATAATTTTAATAACTTGTTGAAAATATACACAGAATTTGTACCAGAACTAAATTCCAAATGCCCATTCTTTCAAGCAATCATTTGTTCAATTCAGGTAGGCTTAACATTTTGTGGGAATAACACTAAGAGAAGTTGGTGGCTTTCATTATTGACCCTGCTGCTATTAAACAAGCCACTCGATTTTTAGATAAATTTTGTAACTCCTTTTAGTCTACTGACTACTATTTCTGATACATATGTTATTTTAAAATGCATATAATTTGAAATCCAATGTGAGAAAATATTTTATAGTGAGAGAAAAATCTTTTTAATGATAATCTAGTTTCTTAAGATATCAAACATTGGCTAAGGAGACATCTGTTACCTTTGATAAGCAAAATTAAAAACAATGTTACAAACTTTGAATTATAGTTAAATATTCTCAACTAAAATTAGTTGAAATCAAGCTAAATTAAAAATTGTGAAATACAGAAAACTTACCAATTTTATCAGTGTTAAGTTGTTCAAATTAACTGATTTGGGGAATATTATTTTAAAACATTAATAAGTATATGTGAATAAAAGATATATTTATTGCTAAAGTTCTTAATTATCAAATGTGTTACCAGTAGATTCATTATTCAGAGTATCAGAGATTTGTCTAAAATAATGTGTAATAATTGAAGATTTTTTTCCCAAGGTAGTATAAAATTAGACATAATATCATATGGGGATTTTTTCACTTAATTAACTTTTTCAGTATTTATTTAATAGTTCCCTTGTTTTGCTGGTTATTATAATTTAAATGATACCTATTTCAATTTATGTGACTATGCAAATGCTTATAAAATACTAGCTTTGAAGCAAATTATGCAACATGGGAATTTATTGTAGCCTTCTCTGAAAAAAATTACATAAAACAAAAGCAAATTTGCATGTTTCACTCTTTACATCCATTCATGAGAAAATAAAAACCATTCAATATATAATATATAATAAATATATATAGGAAACCCAAGTTGAGAATAAAACATTCATTTTTAAGGTTCTGTCCTAGAGGAATTTATTAACCTGTCATAGAGAATGTTTATACTTACATGACTTGAAGAACTAATTTTATATATGTATTTTATTGTTAATCTTAAGATTTATTTTCAAGCACAAAGGTAATTATAAGGTCCTTTCCAAGAGAATTCTACTGTGAAACAGACATTTTCACATTTTATTTTCTATTCTATTCATATTGGTTATTTGCATAATTTTTTATTGTAGTGTTTCTCTGAATCTAATTAGTGTCAGCGAGTTAATTTAATGGCTTACTTTAATGGAACTTTGGAGTCCAGTTCTCCAAGTAAGCATTGTATTAGTGTTCATATGGAAAATGCTGTAAATTATACGACGATAACATAAGTTATTTTTATTCATCTTGGGAGTAAAGATATATACCTTTTCCCCATTCCTGGGATTTACAAGTAAATGGGTACAATAAATGACCTCTTGGTACGCTTAGTATTAAAATAATAATCTTAGTTTTAAAATAATAGTTCTGAAGACTTTGGAAATATATTTACATATTTGATTTTGGTAAGTGAAAATATAAGGAAAATATTTATTTTTTTAACGTTTATTCATTTTTGAGAGATGGAGAGAAACAGAGCATGAGTGGGGGAGGGGCAGAGAGAGAGAGGGAGAGCCTGAAGCAGGCTCCAGGCTCTGAGCTGTCAGCACAGAGACGGATGCGAGGCTGGAACCTGCTGACTGGGAGATCATGACCTAGCTGAAGTTGGACGTTCAACCAACTGACCCACCCAGGTGCCCTGGAAAATTTTAAATAGAGTACTTGATCACCTGATTGGTAGAACAACATAAATCAGCCTGGTAGGAAAAAATAAATTAGATAGATAGACCCATAGAAGGAACGAAAAAGAAAGAAGGGTGGGGAGGAAAGAAAAAAAGAGAAAAAAATCCGTAATGGTAGTTATTGGATTGGACTTGTTTACAGAAGAACTTTATCTTTCTCCAAATTGGGAATGTATTTTTACTTATTTATTTGTTTGTTTGTTTGTTTGTTTGTAATGTTTTACTTATTTTTGAGACACAGAGACAGAGCACTATCAGGGAGGGGCAGAGAGAGGGAGACAGAATTTGAAGCAGGCTCCAGGCTCCAAGCTGTCAGCACCGCGGGGCTCAATCTCATGAACCATGAGATCATAACCTGAGCCGAAGTCAGATGCTTAACTGAGTGAACCACCCAGGTGTCCCAGGAATGTATTTTTAAATAAATATGTATCATCAAGAAAAATAGGGGTGCCTGAGTGGCTCAGTTGGTTAAGTGTCCAACTCTTGGTTTGGGCTTAGGTTATGATCTTGGGATTCTCTCTCCCTACCTCTCTCTGCCCTTTTCTGCCCCTCCTCTGCTCACTCACTCTCTCTCTCTCTCTCAAAATAAATAAACTTAAAAAAATTAAAAAGAAAAACATATACAGCAAAGGTGTGTGTGTGTGTGTGTGTGTGTGCGTGGTGAAGATCATAACTACAAATATCTTCACCTCTTGCTTCATGTAAAGTGGAGGTGTAGCTAACTGAACATGGACTTTTGTCCTTGTTATGCACTTGAAGCCATCATGACCCAGGATAGTGAGGTAATTTCTGCACATTGTGTACTACCTTATGGAATCTATAGTTGTTCTTGCAACACATATAAAAGGATAAAAGTGTTACAGCTCTCCAGAGCAAATATATGTAAGCCTGAAGGGTCCAAAAACGAACTGTTTACTCTTTGTCTCCTTGGTTAGGCATATTAGTTTCCTATTGCTATTGTAATATATTGCCACAAACTTAATGGCTTAATAGAACACAGATGTCATTATCTTACATTCTGAAGGTCAGAAGTCTGAAATGGGTGTCAGTGGGCAAAAACTGAACTGTCAACAGGGTTATATTCCTTCCTGGAAGCTCCAGGGGATAATTTGTTTTGTTGGCTTTTCCAGCTTCAGAGGCCTCCCATTTTCCTTGGCTTGCAGTCTCCTCTTCCCTCTTCAAAGTCAGAGCATAGCATCTTTAAATCTCTCTCTGACTCTAACCTCCTGCTTCTCTCTCTTCCGCATTTAAAGGACTCTTGTAACAATATTGAGTTTATCTGTATAATCCAGGGTGGTCTCTTTATCTGAAAGTCAGCTAATTAGCAACATCAATTCCATATACAACCATAATTCTTATCTGCATGTAACAGAATACACTCACACGTGTTAAGGATTAGGACATGGTTGTCATTGGAGGGTGTCCAATATTTCACTTCTCATGTCATGTTGTACTGCCTTGGCATTTTATTACATGACTAATAACTTTAGAGTTGTCCAAGGGAATATTGAATCCACCTGCTATAGGATGACCAAAGAAGTTTATGAGAAGAAATACAGACCATGATTTAATGACAGAGAAGAGTTTGGGATTAAATGTGTTTTCTAACCCCTCCAAGAGGCAATGTATATTATGTGATGAAAAGAAGCAAGGACCCAACCTTCAAAGAAATGTCAATAGTTTGGATTCAGAGAGGATTGTGGGATAATTGAGAACTTTCATGTCTGAACAATAGAACCAGACACATCTCAAGGGTTTTTAATGAATGAAGTGAATGAGCATTCAAATGCTGAGAAGAGCTTGATATTTTCATGGATGATTTCTTTTTGCTTTTTTTCATGGACAATTTTTATCCAGACTTCATAAATATATAATTAAATTTCTGAATATAGGAATATAAAAATAATCTCAATATTATCTCAATATAAGATTCTTGTATTGTGTTTTAGATATTTATGAAGCTTCTTGGATTAAGGAATAAACCATCCAAAAATATTATGTAAACTACCCTTAGAATTTGAGAAAAATGGCATACACAAGCACATTTATGTGTGTGTGTGTGTGTGTGTGTGTGTGTGTGTGTGTGTATGCATTAAAGTAATATTTATCTTCTCTGGCTTATATAATTAACACATGGCTTAAACTGAAGATTTATTAGCATTCCAATAAAACAAATGTTTAAATTTATTCTGCATGTCAGTGACACCTTACAAACAAAGGACTTTTGTTGAGTTAGAGATAGTAGAGATCAAGACTGTGTTTTCTTATGAATAAGGAAGTAGCAAAACCCAAAAGGATCTGTTTAGAGTAATGAGCTGTTTGGTAAGCAATGGAGATAGAGTTAGAGACATTGGGAACACTTAAGGTTATTACTGGGCACCACTGTATATTCTGGAATAGCTTCATGTCCATAATCAGAGTTGAAATCAGGGGTTCAGGCTGCTGCTCGTCTTAATTCTGAGATCTATAGATGAAGTCATGCTCTCAAACCTATTCTCTGAACACAACTGTGTTGCAATGACTAGAAATGGAAAAATATTCTACTGTATTTTCTAGTGTCCAGAGGTTATACTAATGCTGGAAAAAAAATCGTATTTATTTCCTTCACCCTTCAAAAGTAGTTTACAAATCAATTCTTTCCTTGTATTTCCTCTACCAAAGTGTATCATCCATCCTAAAGGAAGCGCACAGAGCCTAAAAGATAAAATAAACTTGTACACACCAGGACAGACTAATAAAACACCATTCTGAATTTCTTGACACGGAAACCACCTAAGGCTAGAAACAGTTGACTGTGATAGAGAAATGAAAAACTGAGGAGACTCAGATCACTCCCTCTTAAGGCTATTTCATAGCATGATTTATGGACTGAGGACTGGGTAAGCCCTACTGAGTGTCTGTTCAATAACAGCAATAGTAAGTTGCAATGATGCACTCACTGATGATCATTCAAGGCTGTGCACATATATTTTTAAAAATGAGAGCCATACATATCTAAGTTTGCAATTTTGTAATGGATCACTTTAATTACTCTCTGTATGCTTAGAATTTATTTATTGTTTACCTTGAGAATCATAAAGCCATTTATCAGGTAGCATATGGCTTCAATGACATTAACACAAGATTTAGTCAGCAAGATTTGAAAACAGAGGTTTTTGTATCCACCACTTAAGCAAGATTCCTATTTAGTAGATATTTAGCCAAATATTATAGGCATAGAACAGGGTGCTAAAGAGTGGCAATCTTAGTTTTGATCCCTGAATAGAGCACTTTGTGTCCTTCTTACAAATTTTTACTAAGCATGCCTTTAAATTGTTTTTTTTTTTTAATTGTAGTCAGAAAGGGGTGTCTGGGTGACTCAGTAGGTTAAGCATTCACTTCTCAATCTTGAATCAGGTCATGATTTCATGGTTTCGTGAGATCAAGCTTAACATTCCTTAAACTCTGTGGTGGCAAAGTGGAGGCTACTTGGGATTCTCTCCCTCCCTCTCTCTCTCTGTCTCTTCCCTGTGTGCATGCCCATGTGCCCCCACATGGTCTCTATGTCTCAAAAATAAATAAGTAAATAAACTTTAAAAAAACTGTAGTCAGAAGACATTATTGGTGGCTCATTAGAAACACCGATTCACCATTGTTGAATATAAAGTTCACTACCAGTTTTGATTAGAAATGCACCCATCATACCATTTTCATTAATGAAAGCACATTCTTAATATTTGTTCTACCTTAAGTGGAGACCACTAAAGGGAAAACTATAGAAAAAAACTCAGTAATCTAAAAACTAAATAGCTAGTATTATGTAAACTAGTGGATGCAGTTCCAAGTGGTTGTAGATTCTGGTCTTTTCCCTCCATTAAAAATAAGAAAGAAACTTCTACATTCAGTGTAAACCTTTAGTCTTTAAATTGGCAGCAAAGACAAGAATATTACTTAATTTTCATTATGTTCATATTGAACATTTCCTTGGGCACAATTTCAAAAGATTAACTAATTGACACTATGAAATTGTTGATGGGATGTACAATAAAAATATGAGTAGATTCATTTACTGTGTATTTTTAATAATGATGGGTTATTTTTGATTACTACATATTAAAGCTGTGTTATGATATATCATGTCTTTTGAACAGAAGGAAGCTCACTTCTATTACATGATTTTCTTGAAACGTGATAGAGCTACATAAAAAGAGATGAAAAAGCCAAAATACCAACATTTGCTTCTATTCCAAAGGGAGGAGAAATGATATAATGAGGAGGGAGTTTGCTAATCAAGAATGAGCAAGGAAAGAGTAGCTCTCTGGTTGTTCTTAGGAAGATAAATAATGTTCTGGGACATTGAGTGCAAAAACAACAAAGAACAAGCTGGAATAATGAGTGTTTTGGCCATCTGTTTGACTGGTAGAGTGAGACATGATTAAATAAAGCTTTTATACTTAAAAGTAAATAAAAATTATTTGATTTATTTAGTACTGTTAGTATACTACATGCACACACAAAGGCTAAACATCAAACACAACCTACTGCTTTATTCAGACAAAGAGGAACACATGATGATTCTCTTCCATTTCTCTAAATTTTTGGTAGAAATTTGAGCAAATGTAAGCAAAATAGATAGATATCTACATATAAACTGTGAATTTTATTCCTCTTGTTTGTCTAACTGTTATCAGACTTGCCTAGATTTCTACAGGATCTCCCCTTCTAAGAAATTTATGATACTAATCAGGAACTAGATTTCACCCTACAATGAAAAATATCTACAAACTCATATCTTCAAAACTATGCACATATTTGTCCATTTATTACTCACAACAAATATTTACTGAAGGGGTGAAGAATATCCTTGGAGTTGCCATTTGCCACAAATACAATAAAGAATGGTCAAGAGAAAACGCAGCCAATCAAAGTCATCTTGAGATGATGCAGGTATTGGATTTTGTAGACATTAAACATAAGATAAAGCAGTATTATAAACATGATAAGGAATTAACAGACATTTTTTCAATGATTAAAATAAAATATGAGCATGATGAATGAACAAGTAGAGACTTTCACAAGGTAAGTGAAAACTATAAAAATGGAATTTCTAGAACTAAAACTATAATAATGAAATTTTAAAGTATCCTGGATGATTTTCACATCCAATTGCAGATAGCATAGAAAGACAATGATATTGAGGACAGATCATTAGAAATTTTCCACTCTGAAAAAGAGAAAGTACAGACTGGGGGCGCCTGGGTGGCGCAGTCAGTTAAGCGTCCGACTTCAACCAGGTCACGATCTCGCGGTCCGTGAGTTCGAGCCCCGCGTCAGGCTCTGGGCTGATGGCTCAGAGCCTGGAGCCTGTTTCCGATTCTGTGTCTCCCTCTCTCTCTGCCCCTCCCCCGTTCATGCTCTGTCTCTCTCTGTCCCAAAAATAAAATAAACGTTGAAAAAAAAAAATTTAAAAAGTACAGACTGAAGAAAAAAATAACAGAAACTTATGGGCCTGTAGAACAATATCAAATAGTCTAGCATGCATAAAATTTAAGATCCAGAAGAGATAGTAGTGCAGAAAATAGTTGAATAAACGATGGCTGAAAACATTCCAAATTTAATGAAACAACAACTTAGAGATTCTAGAAGCCTGGTAGCTGAAATGGAGGTATTTGCATTTTATTCTCTGGGCTTGAACTCATGAACCACGAGATCATGACCTGTGTCAAAGTTGGATGCTTAGCCCACTGAGCCACTCAGGAGTCCCAGAGGTATTTGTAATTAATCAAAAGTTGAGGCAACTATAACCATTAGGCTTACAATAACACTAAAGGGGATTCTTTGGGGTAAAAGGAAATATAATAAGATGGAGATCTGGATCTTCAAGAAGGAATAAGTGATGGTAATTTTAAACATAAAAAAACTAGATTAATCTTTTATTCTCAAAATATGTTTGAAAGATGACTACTTAAAAAATAACACTATAAATTGCAATTGACAATATAGATAGAAGAAAAAGATTAACACAAGAATGAGAATAAGAAATAAATGGCATAATACTATTATAAGGGCATTACATTTATGCACTGTAATGTGGAATGGACAAATCATCAAATATGAAGTGAGAACTTGGAAGTGTAGAGTAGGAAGTGATAAATGTCAGGTGTGAGGAGTGAAATAGTATACTATTAAGTCTAAAAGTCATTGATATTTTTAGGGATGTCTATTATTATTTATAGAGCTACCACTAAAAATAAAAATAATATAATAAGATATACCTGCTTGATATATATTAAAATCATGCTATTTATAAAAAAACAAAATATAAATATAAAGAGACAGGTTGAATGTAAAAGGATGTAAAAATACACTAGGCAAAAAGTACACATAAGAGGGCTGCTGTGGCTATATTCGTATCAGAAAAAGTAGATTTCAAGACAAGCATTACAAGAACAATGGTAAATGAAGAAATTAATTATAAAGGTAATATAATCTTTAATATGTATGCCTCTAATAACAGAGCTTCAAAAGTCATAAGGCACAAACTGACAGAGCTGAAGGAAGAAATAGACAATTTAAAACATAGTGAGAGATTTTAACTTACTTTTAACAGTAATTTTAACTGTATTTTATGATATTGAACAAAGGGACAAAAAATAATTGTTGACTGTAATAAAAATCTGAACACTACCATTGAACATCAATAATATATTGAAAATATTCTATCTAAACCAATGATTGAAAATATGCATTCTTTCATATACATGTCGAACATTCACCAAAATAGACTATAATGGTCATAAAAATTTCAGTTCTCCAACTTAAATTAGAAATCAATAAAAATAAGGTATTTGGAAATCCCTAAATATTTATTAACTATAGTATGAGTTCATGAATCAAAAAGAAAATTACAAGGGAAATAAAATCTATCAAACATTTAAAGCAGAAATTATACTATTATGCTTCCTCTTTAAGAAATTAAGAAATTGAAGCTAGTGCTTTCCACTTATTTTTTTTAAATTGAGGTATAATTTACATGCAATATTATATTAGTTTTAGGTGTGTAACGTAGCAATTCAACATTTGTATACATTTGTGTATATTGCCACTTAATTTTATGAGATCAGTATGCTTCTGACACCACAAATTTCACACATGATTGCAGGAAAAATATAGACAAATATCCTTCATGATATAGATGGAAATATCCTCAAAATAATAATAGCAATTCATTAATACAAACACACTAATACCTCATGACCATGCGGGATTTATCATATGAATGCAAGCTGAGTTTAGCATTTGAAAGTTAATCGATGTAATGCAACATATTAATAAAAGATAATATCTATTTGTGACTAAAAAAAACTTACCAAATTAAGAATGAATGGAATTTTCCTCAGTTAATAGATGATATCTATTAAAAAAAACACATAGGTAATGACTAAATGAGTTTCTCTTAATATTGGGGATAAGCAAAAAATGTGTCCCTCAATCAAAATTGTTTTGGAAATTCCAGCTTATGAAGTAAAACAAACAAAACAAAATTGAAAAATATATCTATTTGAAGGTGACAGAGGACACAAGGTGAAAATATAAAGAAATTGATTTTTCCTTCTCTTTCTTATACAAATTCTATTAGAAAAATATAATTTTCTTCTGATGTTTTAAATGACCATTCTATTTTTATTTATGTATTGATTACCCTTAATTCATAAGATCTATTTTGTTTACTTTTACCTATAAGATTCTTCAGTTTATTAATGTCCATGAATTTCTCTCATCTTATGACAATGTAGACATTTTTGTTTTAAGTTATATTGATATTTTTAAACATTTTATTAAGTATAAAATACCTATGGAAGGACTTATATATCATAGGTGCTTAATGAATTTTATTTTATTTTATTTTATTTTATTTATTTTAATGTTTATTTTTGAGAGAGAGAGAGACAGAGACAGAGCATGAGCAGGGGAGGGGCAGAGAGAGAGAGAGAGAGAGAGGTGCAAAATCAGAAGCAGGCTCCAGGCTTTGAGCTCAGAGCTGTCAGCACAGAGTCCAATGCCAGGCTCAAAATCATGGGCAATTGACATCATGACTTGAGCCAAAGTCGGACACTTAACTGACTGAGCCACCCTGGTGCTCCCTTAATGAATTTTAACAATATAATTGTGTAGCAAGTTTTCATCAAGAGACAGCATTACCAGCTCCCAAAGCCATATGCTAGGTTTTCATCCAGTAACTACAACTGTTTGCATTTCTTTAATAACTTCTAAGAATTCATTTAGTCTTGCCTGTTTTTATTTTTTATACTAATGTGATAATAGGCTTTATGCTCTTCTGAGTCTGATTTCTTTGGTTCCAAATTAACTTTGTGAGATTCATCCATTCTCCCATGTGGTTGTTGAAACTCATTCTCAACTGATACATACAATTACAATTCTACCATGTTAATTTACTAATTTATCCATTCTAATACAAATGGACATTTGGGTTCTTTTTTCCCAGTTTGTAGCTGTTATGAATAAAGCTTCATGGGCATTCTTACATATGTCTTTGGTGAATATACACCCATTTTTCTAGGAATTTAACTAGGTGTGAATTGCTGGATCTGAACATATGCACATATTCAGCTTCAGTAGATTCTGACAGTTTTCCAGTGTGGCACTAATAATAATCTTACAGCCTCGTATGAGAATTTCAGTTACTTCAAATTCTTGCCAACCTTTGGTGGTTTCCATCTGTTTTATTTTAGCCATTCTTGTTGGTTGATATATTTTTAATGTTTCAATCACTGTGTATTTAAAATAACAATAAATTTAACAAGAATACCCACAATTATCTCCCGTATATACTTTTCTCCTGGGTACACTTCAGTATTAGTGTGCCAGGGCTACCATAAGAAAATGCCACAGACAGGTGGCTTAAATAACAGAAATTTATTTTCTCACAGTTCTGGAGGCTACTTGATTTCCAGTGTGGCTTCTCTTACTGGCTAGTAATTTGCTGCCTTCTTTCTGTGTCCTAACACAACCTCTGTTCTATGTGCATGTACACAATATCTAGTGTTCGTTTCTCTTCTTATAAAGGCATCAGTCCTCCTGGAGTAGGACTATTTCCATATACAGTCACTTTGGGGATTCAGGCTCCAACATATGAATTTTGGGGAGGAGAACACAATTCAATTCATAACAGTTTCCCTTCTTGCTGAATGACTTATGCCAAGAGATCTTCAATAAAGCTCATTCTGTGTTAAAATTTTATTTACTGTTAAATATATATAAACTTCTGATGAACATTTCTAAATTTTAGTAGACTTTGCAGCATTATTCTATTATCTCCTTGTGCCTGGGATACATTAATGCCTGCTTCCTCTTTTTAATTCCTACCTGGAATCCCATACTTGCTATCTTCCTGCTCTGTTCTATTTTTACTTCTTTCATCTTCTAGCAAACTATGTAATTCACTGAATTATTATATATATTATTATATATTGTATTATTATATTATGTATATTATATATTATATAATTATAATATATATAATATATTATATATATTATAAAGTAAGCAGTTTATATATATATGTAATATATATTACATATGTATGTAATATATATTACATATGTATGTAATATATATTACATATATATGTATGTAATATATATTACATATATATGTATGTAATATACATGCATACATGTATGTATGCAATATACATTCATGTATACATACATGTACACATGCAACATACATACATGTACACACGCATTACACACATATGTGTAATATACATACATGTAATATACGTGTATACATGTATGTAATATACATACATGTATGTATGTACATATATGTGTAATATATATTACATATATATATATATATAAACTTCTTACTTTATTCCTCCTTTCTAACGTAGAAGCTCTAGTAGGATATAAACTTTTGATATTCTACTCACTAATATGTTCCACGCACCTGAGAAGAATGCCTAGCCCACAGTATATTTTCGTTAAACATTTTTTGATGTGAATAAAAAGTTAACTTTCACATCGAATTATCTGCCGACTTGTCTTTCAATGTGTACTAGAAGGAAGACAGGAAAGGGCAGTTCTTTGCTTATCAGGGTGAATTTAGGGAGCAGAGACTCACACTTAAAGATAAAAATTCTAGAGTGGCAACCTGGGGCTAATTACTTCCTGTTGGCCCAGTACTTGCCTCTTAGGGGATATTTCCACACCCCTGGCAAGGGCAATAATTTCTTCCAGAGCTTGCCTAGCTTCTAGAATTCAGCATAGCTGGAGGGTAAGGGTTTTCATGCCAGTCATACAAGGCATTACCTCTAACCACCTCTCTTGTCCCTATCATCACCGCCACTAGCTAATACTAGGTTGAGTCTTCTGTTTAGCAAGAAGTTGAGCAAGGAATTATTTGCTGAGGAAAATGTGCAGTACTATCCACAGCCTATTCTACCTTTATGATACATTGCTGTTTTTCACTTTGTCTGCAACATCCATTCCTATCCCTACACACCCCCACACATACATAAACGGAACCAATAGCTCCCTTTTCCTTAAAGAATTCTCTTAGATTTAATGACTGGGAAAAGAACCCAGAAGCCCATGCTAATTTGCCATTTTCCACAGCAAACTTCTGAGTGGCAAAACTAGTGGCCAGACAAAAATGGGCTTGTATCTTCAAAATCCTGATGGGAAATAACTATTACCGAAGAGTCCCAGATCAAAGTAAGCCACTCTCCAAGACGGAGGGCAAAAAAAAATATTTGAAGACATTATAAGACTGCAAGTTTAGTATTCATAAATACTCTCTGAAAGAAACACAGAAACATAAACTTCAGTAAGCAGGAAATCAAATACAGGAAAGAGTACTGGAAAAAGTCGCAGTGAGCAAAATAACGGAAAAATGTTTTGGCAAATCAATGGTCATTTTCATAAATTCAAATGTAAGGATGCTTTGGGGCGCCTGGGTGGCTCAGTCAGTTAAGCGGTCGACTTCGGCTCAGGCCATGATCTCGCGGTCCGTGAGTTCGAGCCCCGCGTCGGCTCTGTGCTGACAGCTCAGAGCCTGCAGCCTGTTTCGGATTCTGTGTCTCCCTCTCTCTGACCCTCCCCTGTTCATGCTCTGTCTCTCTCTGTCTCAAAAATAAATGTTAAAATTTTTTTTTAAATAAAAAAAAATTAAAAAACAAACAAACAAACAAAAAACAAATGTAAGGATGTTTTAAAAATTAGTTGAGCCTAAAATATTAGATAAAAATAACATGTAAGAAGAAAAGGTCAGTGATTATAATTTATGAGAATAATATAAATATTAATTGAATTTAGACATTAAAATATGTATTAACGATGTAAAAGCAACTGTTAAGATATCATAAAACATATTATTTTAATCACAATTGCAGGAGT
The DNA here is from genome assembly GCF_028749965.1 of Puma concolor. Taxonomy (NCBI): domain Eukaryota; kingdom Metazoa; phylum Chordata; class Mammalia; order Carnivora; family Felidae; genus Puma; species Puma concolor. Next base: position 52,090,400 of record NC_141672.1, read on the forward strand.
GGGGTGGTAGAAAAAAGAATTTAAAAATTTATCAATCCAAAGGAAAAATGGGGGAAAATTGATTCTCAAGGAAAACATTATAATGATAAATTGCAAAATAAGATTTCAGAATTTGCTACCCAATAAACATGAAGAAATTAAATTTCTTTCAGGCAAAGCTTATCCAATTAAATTTCAAAAGCCAAAACAAGATAGTTATACACTGATCATAAAATCAAATAAAAAATAAATGTTGGAGAAAAAGAATAAAAATGTTATTCCAGGAAAATACTTAACTAAGTAAATACTAACATCTGACAAATATTGTTGCAAAAAATCATTTACAGGGATCACATAATATTAAACAGGTTAACCCACTAGGAATATGTGATAGAAATATGTAAACACATATGAACCTAACAAATGTATCACCTTGAATATAAAAATAATGAAAAATTTGTCAGATCATCAAAAATGGGAGAATTTTCTAACGTAATGCAATATTATTCCTTGAATATATGAATAGACGCCATGGCTATCTTGTTTATCGTGCTTCATTTTCTTCAATGCATGCATCACTTTGATCTTAGCTATTTGCTTACTTCCTTACTGTCTCTCCCTCACTAGAATATAATCTCCTTGTAAGTTTAGTCATTATTTTGTTTCATACTGAGTTCCTAGGCTGAAACAGTGACCAGTAGATAGTACACAATGAGTTTATGGAATCATTATCCCGCAAAGGTATCACAAATGATCATTTCCGTTAGTTAATTAATTGCTTATTAGCACAAAAAGTTTAAAAGTCTAACGAGTTAATAAAATATAGGATACAATCTCCAAATACATGCATTTATATTGTGAAGTAAAAAATTTTAAATTATAGGTGAAACAAGTATTTTGGATGTTTTTAAATAAAGTACAAATAAAATACTCTACATTAAAATTGAGAGTTGTGTAAACTGAGAAAGGAAAACTTCAAAATTTTAGTACACATGTTTTTAAAAAGGTTAGAAATAAAGGAGGTTAGTATTTAATAGAAAAATATGAAAGAATATAAAAAGAAGGAAATAATATTTTAAAAGGAGAAGAAACTTATGAATAGAAAAAAACACACAAAAACAGAATTTAACATAATTTAAAGAAGATTTCCTGAGTTTCCATTGCAGGCAATATGGTGAATTAAGCATTCTGAAAAGCATGACTGGAAAACAATTAAAAATACAGAATAATAAAAAATAAAAATAATTTCCTAATTATATCACTAAGCAGATAGAAGAGGCATCCCAAGAGGGTGACAATAAAGTGAATGTGGTAACCCAGGCAAGCTAAAAAACTTCAAAGCTGATATTCACGCAGAGCGTGTTTACTGAACCCTGGCGAAGTCTAGTGAATTTGAGCTTCCATTTTTGCTATGTGTATACACAAAAATTCATCAACAAAACTCAGTATTTTTCTGTTATAAATAAACGACTATAAAATGTGAAAGTGAATAAAACTAAAAGTTTAGGAAAAAATATTCCAGAAATAGAAGACTATAGAGAAAAGTAAAACTCTCGTAAGGAACATAGAGGATAATCTGAATAAATTAAGGGATATTCTATACCTGCACATGGGATGGCATCATAGCATAGATGTCTGTTTTCTTTCATTTTATCCATACATTCAAAACAATCCTATTAAAAGTGCATTGATTTTTTTTGACAGAGAAATTTATTCAAAAAGAATGTGTAGACACTGAAGGTCCACAAAGAGCTTACTAAGTGAGATTTAAATTGAGGATCTAAGGAAAGAGAACTTGGCTTTCCAGGAACATAGTTAAATAAACAACCACCATACATTAATCACAAAAAGGAAACAATTAGACCAATGCAATACAATCGCCAGCCCAGGGAGAACCTATGCTGATAAAATTTACCTGATAAAAATTACCAATGGGTTGAAAAAGGAAAGAATGTTTATTGGACATTTTTTGGAAAATTGGCTATATTATATGAGGAGAAAAAAAAATCTGAATTTCTACCTAGCACTATTTAGAAAGGTAGACTTTATGTAGATTAAACACCTAAATGTGAAAGATAAAAATATGAACTTAGAAGAGAAAGAAGGAGCATTTCTTAGTGATCCAGAGACAAAAAGTAACATCATAAACTACTTTTTAAAAATGTTTATTTATTTATTTTGAGAGAGAGATAGAGAGAGGCAGAAAGAAAGGGAGAGAGAGTCCCGACCAAGCCCTGTGCTGTCAATACAGAGCCCAACTCGGAGCTGGATCTCACAAACCAGGGAGATCATGAACTGAGCTGAAATCAAGAGTTGGACACTTAATCAACTAAGCCACCCAGAAACCCCTCATAAACATTTTTTTAAGTTTATGCATTTTCAGAGAGAGAGGAAGAGATAATAAGGGGGGAGGGAAAAAGAGAGGAGGAGGGAGAGAGAAAAGAGAATCCCAAGCAGGCTTCACGCTGTCAGCACAGAGCCCAATGCAGGGCTCAAACCCACAAACCATTAGTTCATGACCTGAGCCAAAACCAAGATTTGGATGCTTAACTGACTGAGACACCCAGGCACCACCCCCTTAAACATTTTTAAATTAGGAACACACATTGGAGTAACAGCTGCTCCTGGTAAAACTCAGAATACAAATAATACTTTAAAGTTAAAATATTTTTGTATCTCACATTATAGAAACATTAGGTATTGTCATTATATTGCTCAAAGTTTTGTATAAAGATAGTGAAGCCTAAGAACGCTGAGAAAGTGGGATGCTGAGAAGTGGTAGGAAGAGGCCATATTATTTAAAAAAATAATAAACACTTTGGATCCAAGCTCTATTATTAACTAACTGTATAGCCACAAGCTAATCATTCACTTCTTTTCCCACCCATAAACTGGGACTGATAGTACCTACACTAAAACATTGTTGTAAGAAGTAGAGATAATGTAAGTTACTAAGATGCAGAGTAGTGCAGAGTATATGCCCAAAAACTGGAGTGTTTTTTTTATCTTTGTTGCAACCCATCCCTTAGTACAGTGTTCAGTAAGGGTTTTAGAGAATAAATGAATCATCTATTAGGAAGATGCCAGGTGCACATAGCTGTTGCTTTTGAAATCTAGCTAGAGGTCCACAAATGAGATGAAGAAATAATTAGGTTATATACACTTGCTCCTTGAGGAGGAGACAGACGGGAGTATCGTTGACATTACTTTGATCACTTGTTTAGGATTAAATGAATCTTATGAAGAGTTGGATTTAACTGATTCTAAGCTTCCTTGTAGAGGAATTGTTAAAATCCTTTACAGATCATTAAGTTTACTCTAGAAATAAGGGTCGTCTGGGTGGCTCAGTCAGTTAAGCCCCCAACTCTTGATTTCAGTTAAGGTCATGATTTCATGGTTTATGAGTTTGAGCCCCGCATCAGGCTCTGTGTTACAGAGCCTGCTTGGGATTCTCTCTTTCTGCTCCTCTCCCACTTGTGTGCTCTCTCTCTCTCTCAAATATAAATATTTTTTTTTTAATTTTTTTTTTCAACGTTTATTTATTTTTGGGACAGAGAGAGACATAGCATGAACGGGCGAGGGGCAGAGAGAGAGGGAGACACAGAATAGGAAACAGGCTCCAGGCTCTGAGCCGTCAGCCCAGAGCCCGACGTGGGGCTCGAACTCACGGACCGCGAGATCGTGACCTGGCTGAAGTCGGACGCTTAACCGACTGCGCCAACCAGGCGCCCTATAAATATTTTTTAAAAAGACTTTAAAGTATTTTAATATACGTGTGTGTGTGTATGTAGAGAGAGACCACAAGCAGGGGAGGGGCAGAGAGAGAGAGAAAGGGAGAGAGAGAATCCCAAGCCACCCAGGCACCTCCAAAAAAGAGTTTAGAAATTAAAGACCTTGAATCTAACTCAAAATTTCCAAGTATTTTTAGCATAAAAATGATTGCTTCTCAGATCCTTGGACTTCTTGCCTCAACTCTATTGGACCAGTAAGTACATACTACAAGTTAACAGACTAAATCTACAGCATGGCCATAAAGAGTTCATAAGTGGTAGCTTTTACTCCAAAGGTCTCACTTGCCTCTAAAAACAGGATGTTTCTTGTATACCAGTTATGAGTCTCCTCATTTTTCTTAAAGTTAGGCTTATTCTGTGTTTGCCAATTTTAGGCGATATTTTTATATTTTTGTGTAAGTAGGTCAAGGAATGGGTGGCTCAGTTGGTTAAGCGTCTAACTCTTTGTCTTGATCTCATGGTTCCTGGGATCCAGCCCCACATCAGGCTCTGCACTAATAGCATGGAGCCTGCTTGGGATTCTCTCTCTGCCCCTCCCCCACTAGCATGCTCCCTCTCTCTCTCAAAATATATGAACATTAAAAAAATAGAAATAAATAAATAAACTCAATAGAATTACATCCTTTTCTATACACATAGTGGTTTTAAGCTGACAGATTTTAACAGTAAGTTGAGGGAAAAAATGGCCAAAGGAAAGGAGGAATGACTATGATGAAAAACAGGTGCAGAAGAAACACAAAAATTCAAAAAGAACCTGTCAGACAACGGACAAAATGGTGGTGTATTCACAAGTATAAATGCTTTATATTGAAAAGAACAATGCTCAAAAATCTATAAAGAGACTCAGAATCAGAACCGAACTCATAGAAGTTGGATTTCTGCCGAAAGTGTTGTTTTAAAGGTTTATTAATTTATTTTGAAAGGGTGAGAGCATGAGCAGGGGAGGGGCAGAGAGAGAAGGAGAGAGACAACCCCAACCAGGCTCTACATGGTCAATGAAGAGCCTGAAATGGGACTCAAGCTCCGAACTGTGAGATCATGACCTGAGCCAAAACCAAGAGTCATAGGCTAAACCAACTGAGCCACACAGGCACTCCTGGGTAGTAGGTTTTTTTGTTTTGTTTTTTTTAAATTTAAAACTTTTTTAATTTTTCTTTATTTTTGAGAGAAAGAAAGAGGCAGAGTGTAAGTGGGGGAGGGCAGAGAGAGAGAGGGAGACGCAAAATCTGAAGCAGGCTCCAGGCTCTGAGCTGTCAGCACAGAGCCCGACGCAGGACTCAAACTCGTGAACTTTGAGATCATGACCCTCGCCGAAGTCAGACACTCAACTGACTGAACCACCCAGGCACCCCTGCAGAAAGGTTTTTTAATTAATTTTCAACACTGAAGAGCAGCAGAGGTTGTGATTAGACTACTAGAACAATAATCACTTCACCAGGGATATAAGTGAATAGAATAATTTACATTTTCATATGTGAATTTATTTTTTTGAAGAATTCATTTTGAATGTAGCTTTATAAATCACCTCTTCATCTCTGTTTCTCTGATTTTGCACCAGGTGTTCAGCCCAAAATGTTTGTGTGGTCCTTTGATATGGTTCTTATTCGATTCATTTCATTTACCATTTATGTTCAGTATCCCATATATTTTTAGTATTATTTTCAAATAATTCTCTTATCTTATGGTAGATTCCAAATTGACCTGCCAGAGAAAAGAATAGGATATATGCTTCACTGTCTTAAGTCCTTTGGAGAATATTTCACTAATAATAAATTATCTTCTCCACATTTCATATCTATTTTCACCTCCATATTTCTCAAAATTCAAGAGGAATGAAATACACATTTTCCTTCAAATAATATTTCATGTACCTTGTTTGCAATAACATATTTTCTAGAGGCTAATAGAGATATAGGAAAAATATATTTCCCTTACTGATAGTAAAAGTAACTACTTAACTAGTATGTTTCGTTTGCACTAGTCCTTGGTATTATTCCACAAGAGCAAAATAATATGCTTCTTGTTGAAATTGTTGGATAATTTTGTTTAAACATGTGATCACTACTTCAAAGATTTGCCAATAAGAATTTATGCTGTAAAAGAATCTCTAAGTACTCTATTAGGTATATTTTTGATAAATGTTGAAATAAATCACCACATACACCATTTTTAACAGGTCCCTTTTTTGTTAGACAATAGCTTCTACAATAGTTGCGGTGAATGCAGACAATCTATGTCTAATCCTAAATAGTATTGTAGTTCTTATGGATAATATTTCAATGAAACAAATATTATTTTAGTCAATTTTTTACCTAAACTTATAGATACAATGACAGGTTATTCTATTGATGGTCATGAGTATTTTTTTCACACTCTGCTACCCCAAATCCCATGTTCTTCAGACTCACATTCAGCATATGTGGAAAAAGTCACATATTTTCAGTTACAATGACCAATGTTGGTAACATCTATTCAAATTCTTAACTTTCTTAGAAATTCTGACATTCATAGAAACATCATGATCATCTATTTCAAATATTAGAAAAGTATACCTTATATAACTGTGTGTTTCTGGCTAAGACTGGGATGGGAGAGTCTAAACAATTCAGTGTGTTGTTATAGTATTCCAATTTGTTCATATAAAACTCCAATTATCACAGAAAATTTTTAGGACAGCGAGAATACTCTGCATGATACCAAAATGATGGATATATGTCATCATACATTTGTCCAAATCCAGGAAATATAAAAATGAACTATGGGTGTTGGATTGAGGTGATAATTATGTGTGCATTTAGATTCATCCGTTGTCACAAATGTACCACTCTGGTATGGGATATTGATAATGAGGGAAGGCTATGCATGTGTGGGGACAGGGGAATATGGGAAGTCTTGAAACTTCCCCTCAATTTTTCTGTGAACCTGAAAGTGCTCTAAAAAACTAAAGTCCTGATAAAAACAAAAATGAAACAAACAAAAAAAGCTAACATAACATGCCCTAAATATGATAGGCACAATTCTAACTAATCTTTTCTTTTAGTTACTCTCCCCTCAGCTCACTCTACTCTGAACCACGTTAGCTTTTTTAACTGTTACTCAAACAAACCAAGCCTACTTCTGTCTCAGGGACTTTGCATGTGTTATTCCCTTTCCTGAAGTACATTTCTCCCAGAGACCCATATGATTCCTTCACTCAAGTTTCTTCTCAGATGCAAACTTCACAGGGAGGCCTTCCATCCCCAGTATTGTGCACATCCCTAAAAACCTGCTTTATCCTACTTCTCTCCCTTACTTTTCTTTTTAGAAATTATCAGTGTATTAAATTATATACATACGCCCCTATATATTTTGTTTACTGTTTATATAATCCAGTAAAATATAGACTGGTGAGGACAGGGAAATTTTTATCTGCTTTGTTACTAAGAATTGTATTCCCAGTACTTAGAACAGTGTCTTTCAAATACTGGGTTATCAAAATGCTTGATGTAGGAAGTAATCATTTAGGAGAATTTTTATGGGTTTTGCTGCAACATTTGTCTATTGCTTTGTATATGAGAGTGTTTAATAAAGAAAATTTGAATTTGAAAAATCAGAACATGCTTAAAAAAGCAATGCTAGTTTAAAGCTATTTCTTTTTTATCTTCATAAGTATTAATACTGAGGATTCCATTTTAAACTTCAATTTTGAGATTTTAAAGAGTGTAAAAGGGTACACTTTTACAAAGATGATGCATTGTATGATATTTCACCCATTAAAAAGAAACCATTAATAATATCACAGATGGATAGTTTCAGCTATAGAATAAAAAACTGTCGAGAAGCCAATTTCGACTGAAACTTTTAGCAATGGTACCTTGGGAACTGGTACTTGATTTTTTAGAAACATAGGCAGAGCCTAAACCTTCACTAATTTAAACAAAACTCCTTAGATTTTTCCCATCAGCTCAGTAATTTTTTTTTCAGACTGAAGATTTGTCTTGAAAATCTTACTGTCATTGGGAAAGACTCCTTATTAAAAAAAAAAAAATCAGACTTGCTGCAAAATTGTTTGTCTACATCTTAAAATATGTAAACAAAAATTTTAAAAAGCAAAATAAAAACAAAAAACAAACAAAACAAACATTTCCCTTGTGCCCATCCTTTGGCTATTTTCTTATAAACCAGGGCGCTGTGTCTTAGGAAACTGAATTAGATTAGATACTTCTGAATTATTTCTCCTCACTGGCTCTCTTTGTTTAATTTTCAATGGTAAATTTAAAAGAATGGATGTGTAATTTTGATCTGATAGTGGTGGGCTTAATGATTCTTCCTAACTTCTATTTGTCTTGGAATGATTTTTCTTGTTAATTTTCTTCATCTATATTCCTAATGCACTTAATTCTTCAAAATTCTTTAAAAACTAAACATCCAGATGATCATTTGATCATTGTTTTCTTATTACGTTATTTACATCTATCTCTTGTAAAAGTACTAATTCTACAACACTAATTGTGTAAGCGGGTTGGAAGACTACATACACAACAGAAACTAAAGTAGGTACAGAGGTCCAGAATAGATGAAAAATGAGCAAACTCTTAAATGAGTTAAGATAAAGCTGGGAATACAGCTAGTAGCCATAATAAGCACTAAAAAAATGTGTACAATTTTTTATTGCAGGCTGAAATTCTGTATCTATGCTTTCTAAAAGCCAAAACAGAGAAAAATAAGTTGTATGATAAATAAAGTTCTTAACGTATAAGTTCAGTAATTTATAAAGACAAACATATATGCCTGAGATTGAGAGCTGAGAGAAAAGGTTTTTCTGTGAGATCTAAAGGCAGCTACATTATAATTAGCTACATTATAGTAAATTCGGAAATCTATTTCACTTGTCTGTTTTTAAATAGTGCCTAATATTGGCCAATCACAAAATGTGTATGTAGATAATACAATGAGTTAATTTGGGGTTGAAATTATGTTTTTTTTTTCATTCATTCATCCAATGAAACTCCACATTAAGTACTAGAATTACTACCATGAGCAAAAGAAGTCATAGTTCATATGAAGAGATAGATATTAAACAATAAATTACATGGGAGAGCCTGGGTGGCTCAGTCAGTTAAGCGCCTGACTTCAGCTCAGGTCATGATCTCGTAGCTCCTGGGTTTCAGCCCCACATTGGGCTCTGTGATGACAGCTCAGAGCCTGGATCCTGCTTCAGATTCTCTGTCTTCCCCACTCTCTCTGCCCCTTCCCTCACTTGCCCTCTCTCTCTCAAAAATAAATACATAAACGTTAAGAGAAAAACAAAACTAAAACAATAACTTATATGAATAATTAATTTTATAATAAGTGTTAAGAAAAGGAATTTATAGTATGCAGCAAGAGTTAATAGAACAGGACCATAATCTAGTCTACAGTAAAGTGATATGAACAGTATATCTATAATATATCTCAGTCTTAGAAATATTTTTCTGTCAATGATAATTTTGATTTTAAAATAGCTTATCATCAATTATTTGGGGCAGAGAGTGAGTAGGAATTAGATTATATGACCAAACGGGGGGACCTGGATGATTCAGTTGGTTGAGTGTCCAATTTTGACTCAGGTCATGATGTCATGGCTCATGATTTTGAGCCCCATGTCTGGGTCTATGCTGACAGCTCAGAGCCTGGAGCCTACTTTGGATTCTGAGTCTCCCTCTCTCTCTGCCCCTCCCCGACTCACTCTCTGTCTCTGTCTCTGTCTCTTTCTCTCAAAAATAAAAACATTAAAAATTTTTTAAAAAAAGATTATATGACCAATTACATTAGATAATTAGATGGACATTGCCAATAAAGTAAACAAGGAATAGAATATATTCTATATATTCTATAGTCTAGGGACTATACCTATTTACACAATTGTGACACCAACTTAAAAATTCATTCTAACTATTGGTTACGTGAAATAGGAGGAAGGTCTAAAGAACATCTGTTTATCTGTTTGGCCATTCCTGCTAGCTCTATGGAAATAATATTAAGGATTAGATTCTAGGTATTTTTAGTGGCCTGCTTTATATTGAATTCATAAAACTTAATTCATAAACCATTTTCATACTAAAAAGTTCAAAGAAATTTATGGAGTAAAATAAATAATGATTTCTGATTTGTGTTTGTTTTTATGTTATTACATATCCAACCATCATTAGATCACTCTCCAAATACCTAGGCATGGCCAGCAATAAATTCAGTTATCGTTGGCATTATGACAAACTTTCCAACACATACAAATTATCACTATGCATGTTTTACTGTATACGTCATTATGAAGGTATAAAGCCAAAGTAGCAGGAAAGAACATGTGCAGTTCATTTGAAACTTTTTTTTAACTTGATTTGTTCCTTTTTACATCTTGTCTTCTCATATTACTTTTCCCTGACTGCTTTAAGGTTTTCTTTTTATCACTGGCTTCAAGGAATTGATCTTTTGTCCCTTGAGTTTTTTTTTTTTTTTTTTCCTTTTTGTATTTTGGGTTTGATGGAGTCCTTGTATGTGTGATCAACTTTGGGAAATTATCATTCATAATTTATTCAAATATTCTTCTCTTATCCTGTTTTATCTTTGGAAACTAAAATTACTTGTAAAGCATGCTTAACGTTGTTAAGCAGTACAACAATTATTTGTTATTTTTAAAAACTCTATTTTTGATTTGGATTATTTATGTTGAGAAATCTTCATATTTATTGTTTTCTTCTGGAGTGGATAATATGCTATTAATGTTATTCAATAACTTTTCTTTTTTTCCAGTGAATTTTTCATCTTACAAAGTACAATTTTTATTTTGGAATGTTTAATTTGGCTTCTTCTCATCACTACTATACCATGCTCATCATCCCTCTGGCTTTTTCAATACATGAAATACAGCTATAATAATATTTACTGTATTTCTTTACTAAATCTAACATGTTATATTTCTGCATCAATTTTGATTGATGGAATTTTAATCCCTTTAGGTGTTGTATTTCTTTGCATGTTAATAAGATTTTATTGGATGCTAGACATTTTTCATTTTATCTTGCTGAGTATTAGATATTTTTATATTCTTAGAATTATTCTTCTTTTTAAGTTTTTCTTATAATTATCCTTGAATTTTGTTTTAAAACAAGTTTCTCTGAAAATAATTTAATCCTCTGACATTTGCTTTTAATAGTTATTTGGCAGAGCAGAGAAGTATTATTTTAAGGACAAATCTTTCTGACTATATAGACAAAATATTTCTGACTATTTTAGTCAATGCCCTGTGGATGATTAAATTTTCTAGTCTTGTTGGTGGGAACACTCTTTTTGGCCCTGTGTATTCTCTCAATTCTGTTCCCTCAAGTATTTTCATGTGGTGGTGGTGTTTTTCTCCCAAGTTCAAGTAGTTTCCTCACCCATATGCACTGATCAGGTAGACTCCCTACAGATCTCCAGAGTCCTTTTTCTCTGCAGCCCTCTCATCTTCACTATTCTCTACTGCAAATCCTAGCTCCTTCATCTCCCAGGCTTTCAACCGCACTGCCTTACATCAGGGTTGGGCACCACCTCGCTAATGTCATTAGGAATCTCTCTCAAATCATACGGTAGGGAAGTTATAGGGCTCACCTCACTTATTCCCTATCTCTGAGGATTGCTATTCTTCGTTGTTTATGCCTTCAGTCTTCAAAACTGTTATTTCACATATTTTGTGGGGATACTTAGATGTTTCAAGTAGGAAGGTCAATCTGGTACCTGAGCTGCTATAGAGGCAGTGGTATCCTGAGCAGGGAGAGTGGCCCCACTAAGCTCCCTCCCTGGGAAATATGCTCAGCATCTCAGCATCAAACCACCAAAACTTTGAACTGTGTCTATGAGTATCTGTGCTTTATCTCAATTTATTTTGTGCACGGGTAAGCAAAATAGGTCCTAAAGTATCAGAAAAGCCTAAGAGGCTATTTGTTTTAGTTTCTGCAAGTTTTCATACATACAAATGCTCTTTCAGATAGCAAGGGAAACCTGTAATATTAGTAATGGAGTTACTTAAAGATGTATGATTACTCAGGTGAAGAAGTTTATTGTCTAATTATATATTAATTATTTCCTTCACCTTAGGTTTTTTATTAAAAGAATTGGAATATGACACATTATTGATGCATATTTAAGTCTTAAAATTGACTGATTGTGTATAATGCATTTGTCAAATAATACAGTCATAAAACTTATATGTCAAATGGAGGAAAAATTAGACAATAAGCAACACAAACATTTTAACATTTAAATGTTAAATGTTTAACATTTAAGCATTTTCCAAATCCTTTTCTTCTTTAATATTTGTAAATTGTTTGTAATATTATGTATATTTTCAAAACCATTTAAATTGCCACTGTTATTCACTCTAACAGGAAGTAGTAATGTGATTTAAAATATTCTCAGTGATTTATTTTGGCATTGGAATGAATATCTAAAAAGTATAGGCTCTCAAGAGCAAAAACTTGGTTCGTATTCTAGATTTGCTAAATTATTGTTTTGTATCTTCGAGGAAATTAACATATATCTTTTTTCCTCAATTAATGTGATTTGAGTTTCACAGATATGTTGTGAGGACCAAATGAGAGAACTACAAAGATACACTGCATAGCAGGAGTCTTGTAAAATATAATTCTCCTGTCTAAAATTGCTATCACCAATTTAGTACCAAGATTGATGGTCTGAGTTCAGATCTGATATCACTTAACTAAAATTATTACCAATTTAGGTCTGATGTATTAAATCAAGGATGACTAATATGTTTCAATTCACATGCTAATGTTGATGGATTGGCTATGGCTTCCAGGAGGATTATATTGAAAACGTTTCAGTGCTGCATCCAGATTCAGTGGGAAAGGGTTTGGTGATTGATTAGTGATTTCCCATAAGAAGTGTTGCTCATTTTCTCTATATAAACCAGTATATACTATTGGCATAGATTTTGGTCCACCAAAATCTACTATAGCTAAGGTTATTAAAAGTTTTTAGGCTAAATGTAAACATTTTTCAAGTAAAATATAAAAGTAAGAATTTTATATACAGATTAGATTCCCTTATTTCTTCCAAACAAAAAATGCTTTGTTTCAAATCCTCTGGCCTATATCTGCAATTCTACACATTCTTCTATATGTGTAAAAGGAGTTATATATTATTCATATAATATAGGAATTCTAGGAGCAATGGAGATTAGAATAACAATACAAGAAAATGGATATTGGTATTGTATATGCTGAACTTTAAATAATAAGGTAATTTAAATGGATATTGAGAACTAATACTTCTCCCATCACACAAAGAAATTTGGAATATTAAAAAACGGTAAATATCACCAACCAAATAATAAAGAAAGAGAAATCCCTAGATGCAATAAATGACAAAGATAATTAAAGTCTGAAAATGGTTTCAAGGGACTTAATCTTTAAGGGTATTCCCACAGGAATCAAGGACCCCAAGGTTGACAGAGTTTAGTGTGGATGCAAAGGCAGACAGAGAGCTGGAATGGGGCTTCCTACACAATCTAGAATACTACAAGGGGCCCCTCCTATCAGTGGAATGAGGAACTGAGAAATTTCTGCCCTCCAGTCTGGGGAATCAGCAAGGAAATATGTGAAGGGAAGAAAATAATAAAAACCAGATAAATAAATAAGTAGCAATTGACATTTTAGAAGTATAGTCATTCAAAGTAAAAAAAATACAATAAACATTCTAAACAAAATATTGGGTATATCTGAAGGGAGAATTGATAGCAAAAGTAATATATTTGAGCAAATAACCAAGAACATAAGAGAAATAAAGAAATAGAAAATACTAGACAGATTTTCAGAAACACTGGAGTAACATGAGAAGAGTAGAAACTCTAATTGTAGTCTTGGCAGCATACAATGGAGTAAAAGGAAGACAAGTTGTATTTGAAGAGGAATTCATCATAAAATTTTCAGAACTGAAAAAAATCTCGAGTGTTCAGATAAAAGCAACAGAAAAGAGGGGTGCCTGGGTGGTTCAGTTGGTTGGGCTTCCAGCTGCAGCTCAGGTCATGATCTCACAGCCTGTGAATTTGAGCCCCATGTCGGGTTCTGTGCTGACAGCTCGGAGCCTGGACCCTGGAGCCTGCTTTGGATTCTGTGTCTCCCTCTTTCTCTCTACCCCTCCCCCACTCATGCTCTGTCTCTCCTCAAAAATAAATAAAAAAATAAAAAAAATAATTTTTACAAAAAGCAACAGAAGATTCTGAACAAGAGAAAAATCTAGGCCCAGGTACACTATTTTGAATCTATAAATCATAAAATATACAAAACATTCTTAAAAGCGACATAAGAAAAAGTATAAAATGTACGAAAATTAGCCTGAAAACAAAGATCTCATCAACAGTAGTGAACACCTATAGACACCAGATTAATATCACAGAAACACTAAAGAATAATTGTACACACAAGAATAATTCTATACCCAGCTAAGCTATTATTCAAAATGTATTGCAAAATGCAAATACTATGACACAAAACATAAACAAAAGACAGTATCCTACACATACCCTCATTAAAACATCAACCAAAGAACAAACTTCAGTAAAAAGTGAAAAGTGAAAATTAAGGATCAAGAATGACCATAGAAATCTATAAACATTTAGATAAATAAAATAATTAGTTACATAGGGAGGTTTAAAAACAAGATATAAATTAAATATTTGGTAAATTAAGAGAGTTTTAAGAATTAGAAAAGAAATTTGTATGTATTGGTTTTCCTTAGACACAGTTAAGCCAGGTAATCATCAAAAATTTCTAAAAGAATGGAAATAGAATATATAGCTCCAAAGAAACACATACAAGAAGAAAAGAAAATCAATAAATGCAATAAATGATGTAAAAAGAAGATATAGGGGCACCTGAGTGGTTCAGTTGGTTAAACATCTGACTCTTGATTTTGGCTCATGTTCATGAGATCAAGTTCCAGGTTGGGCTCCATGCTTGTCTCTCTCTAAGATCTCTCTCTGCCCATCCCTTACTCATGCTGTCTCTCAAAATAAATAAACATTTTTAGAAAAAGAAGATGTAAATAAAATACATGGTCAATAAAATAATAAACATCAATGTTTATAAATATACACAAAATATGTTAAATATATTAAATTTATCTGGAGATAGATACTTTCAGGTTTGATTAAAAATATTTTTCCATGTGCTGTTCAAAAAAGATTTACCTTTTGATAATTTCTGCTGTTCTAGAATATTTTCCTTCAGTAAAGTTACAATGATTTTGTTGAATAACATAGAAAGTTGAAAAAGCTAAAAAATAACATGCCAAGAAAATGATAATGAAATAGTCTGCATAGCAATATTCATATCAGAGAATTATCTTAAGACAAAAATTAAAATTAACCATAAATGGTTTAATCCTAAAGTGAAAATTTAACTAACAATCTATAATAATCAGTATTGATATGGTAAAAAATGTAAATGTAAATGGATAGAAATGAATGTACACAAAATCAGGTGGTCAGTTTTAATTAAGCCTTATGAAAAAAATTGATAACACGATCCTTATTACTAAGGATATAAGTATTAGTAAGGATAATGTAAATTAACAACACAATTAATACATATACCTAGAACTCTGCACTGCAAAAGTAAACACTTTTTTTAGTACACATAATACATACATATATATATATATATATATATATATAAAATCTGATCATGTAGTAGGCCACAAAGCAAATATCTACAAATAAGAACAATTATGATGCTGTGAAATATAGTATATGACCAAAATATGATAAAATTAGAAATCAATTACAAAAAGGGCTAAGAAATTCTTAATTAAAATAAAACAAAAATAATTAATAAAACACAAAAAAGATTCTTAGTATGTTCAAAGAAGAAATGACTATGGTAATGTTTGAAACTGAATGGCAACACTGTCACTATAAATCAAAACCTATTTGAAATCTGGAAAATGGTGTCTATAAATTAATTTTAAAATGCATATTTCAAAAGAGAATCACTCAGAAGCATTATACTACAAACGTCATTAGTACAGCTTATCAAATATGTTGGGTTTTTGTCCCTTTCTGGGCAATGATAGAATTTTACTTTTTTTCTTCTTGAATTTAACATATATTTGACATATTTTGGCCAATGAATTTTGAAGGTCACAATTCAATGTGTCATGTTTGGGCAGAAATTCCAAGTGCCAGTTATCTTAAGACACTATATCCTTTGTAATTGTAAAATTACATGCAATTGTAAAAATGCATGTCAAGGTAAGGCCTTCATCAGCCTGATTGCTAAAGAAATATGAGAAGATATCTTGTCAGACAACACTGACATGCAGTATGAATGACAAAAATTTTTTATGTGTATTTTGCCAAGATTTTGTAACTGATAGGTATAATATAGAATACTGTAGCCAGTACAGCCATTGCTAAATTTAAGAAATTAGAATTGGGGGTGCCTGAGTGGCTCAGTCAGTTAAGCATCTGACTTTGGCTCAGGTCATGAACTCATGGTTCGTGAGTTTGAGCCCCATATTGGGCTCTGTGCTGACAGCTCAGAGCCTGGAGTCTGCTTTGGGTTCTGTATCTCCCTCCCTCTCTGTTCCTCCCCAGCTCCCATTCTGTCCCTCTCCCTCTCCTTCTCTCTCTCAAAAATAAAGATTAAAACAAATTAAAAAAAAAATTAGAATGAGAAATTCAAAACAGTCATTGAAAGTCTAATAAAATAGCTAAATCTCAAGAAGGATTGTCCAAGGAAAAAGAAAATAATATATAACTTAGAATATTACGATTTTAAAAAGGGACTAATTTTCACAAGCAGCAAAGCATGAAGAAATTGCAATGATATATATAGAAGACATTTTATACCAAGTATGTTTAAATAAATTGAAGCAAAATATCCTAAGAGTATTTAAACTAGCAAAACTGACTCCAGAAAAACCTGCAAAAAACTGTAGCTTTTGAAGAAAGTGAATTAAGTTTAGAATACCTTTCAAAAAGGCATCAGGCCCAGATAGTTTTACAAGTTAACCAAACCTTCAAGACAGATAGATATATCCTGTATCTTCTTCAAGGTGTTTCAGAGAATATGAGAAAAATTTTACACTGTAATTTATGAAGCTAATTTAATCTTGTTAAACAATTGGTAAAAGAACATCAAAATTAAAATTATGGAACATTGGTTTTTAAATTATCAAAATTGTTCTAAATAGTGAGCCGGGGATTAACCTTAGCTTGAGCATGCATTTTCTAGATGGCCACAATCCAAGCATTCCCTATGTAATATATAAGAGTTATGCAGTTACTGATCTACTCAGGCGTAGAGTAGTCAGACAATAGAAGGGCAAACTTTGGGGTGGGCTTGCATCCAGCATGGACAGCCCATTCATTTTTCAATGTAGTTTATAAATAGAATTTTCTGTGTATGCCAAAATCTTAAAAAGATTTGGAATCAGTATCATTTTGTCTTATACCTATTGTAATCTCACACATTTGCTATTTATCATTTCCTTGTGAACATTTTAGTTTGTTATGGAGGTTCTGAAAATTAATTTTAGTTTCACTTAACTGAAAAAATATAATTGATAATAATAATAAAATAATGAGGAGTGCTGCCTTTGGAGAACACTAATATGATAAGTCTAAGTTGCACAATTTTAGGCTAACGTGTAGTTTAAATTCAAATAAGTGATAAATGTGACATGATGTCATTGGAGTTTTATCTTATGATTTTAATTGTCAATTGTGCTTTTAGTTTTTACATGAAATATTTTATCCTTAACATTACAGACTATAGCCCTAATCTAAGTAGACTACTGTGTCCTAGTTGAGTTAGTGGTAAGATACTAAGATGAAATTATTGAGACCATTATCATGACAACAAAAGATCAAATACTCCTCAGAAGGAATTGGTAGTTACCCTTGTCCATCTAAGAGAGACTATATGTTGAATTCAAACACAACACCAAATATTTTCTTAACAATATTCCAGGAATTTCTTTTATAGCTCAATTTCATACTGAAGAGAATGTGTTAAAAAATATTACAGCAATACTGATTCTACACCTAATTCTGTTGTAATCAATTGTTTCATTATTCTCTGCTTTGTGATTTCTATTTTTATCATGAAAAGTCAATGAAAAAACTTTCTCCTAAATTTTTTTTCTTTAAACATCTTTGTCATGTTTATATTTGCTGTTTTTCTCAGTTTGAATGATTTAAATGCAATTTTTTTCAACAAACACAACTTTGTACCTAGTGAGTTTTGTGTCCCCTGTTACATTTTTTTAAATGTTTATTTATTTTTGAAAGAGAGAGAGGGAAAGAGAGAGAGAGCTTGAACAAGGGAGGGGACAAAAGAGTGGAAGACAGGAAGTGAAGCAGGCTCTGCACTGATAGCAGAAAGCCTGATGTGGGGCTTGAACTCACAAACCAAGAGATCATGACCTGAGCCAAAGCTGGATACGTAACCAAATGGGCCACCCAGATGCCCTTGTTACATTTGTTATAAAGGCAACATGACTTCTCTCATAAAAATGTTGGTGTATTGGGGCGCCTGGGTGGCTCAATCAGTTAAGCATCCGACTCTGGATTTCAGCTGGGGTCATGATCTCGTGGTCAGGGATTGAGCCCATGTCGGAATCCATAAGCCTACTTGAGATTTTTGTTTTCTCCTTCTGCCCCACTGCTTGCTCTCGCGCTCTCAAAAAAAAAAAAAAAAAAAAAAAAAGCTGAAGCGTAAAATAGGCTAACCACTTTCTTATTGAATATTTGTCCTTTGCTTTTATTGATTCTAGTGAAAAAAATCCTTATTTTAGAGTTGAAAGGTTATAAAAAGGTATGATTTTTAAGTACTTATAATATTTTTACAAAAGTCCTGTTTTGGTATTAGAAATAAAATAAAATATTGATTTTTATTGAATTGTCATATGTAAATTTTTTCTATCTAGCTAATGCAAATACATTCTGCCACTACAGTACTGCAAGAAAATTTTACTCCCAATATGAAATTCTCACATTTTTTATGATATGTCACTGGCATCAGAATTATGATATAGTGTATTATAATGCACTTTTGATGTTTAGAGATCATTCGTCGTTACTGCCATTTAATTGGTTTTGCACAGTGCCAGCCAGAATGTAATCCACACTATAAACATTCAGCAGATATTTATTTTGTGAATCAATAGAATTTGAAATCTCATTTTATAATTGAAACATCAAAAACCCATCATGTAAATATTTGCTTCTCTCATTCATGTGTTCTGCTTTCCTGGCATTTTATCCTTGATGTACAAAACAAAAATATCTGAGTTTTTATTCTTAACATGATTTGAAATTTCACCTTTTTAAAAAGAATCTTTATTGGATACTACTACTGACTGAAATTAAGATAGGAAATATTTTAATGAAATTCACTATACAGTTGACCCTTGAATAACATGATTTGAGTTATACAGTTCCACTTATTTTTTTTTATCGCCTTATTTGAGTATAGTTAGCACACAATGTTACATTATTTTCAGGTGAACAACATAGTGATTCGAAATGTGCAGGTCGACTTAAATGTGGATTTTTTCACTAAATACAGTATAGTATAGTAAATATATTTCTCTTCCTTATTATTTTTTAACACATTTTGTCTAGCTTACTTTATATACAAGTTTGTATATATACAAGAATACAGTATATAATACATACAAAATACAAGATATGTGCCAATAGGCTGTTTATGTTATCAGTAAAGCTTCAGGTCAACAGTAAGCTATTAGTAGTTAGATTTGGGGGAAGTCAAAAGTTAATATGTGGATTTCCAACTGCATGGGGGTCAGCACCCCTAACACCCATATTTTTCAAGAGTCAACTGTAGTTTTTTTTCAGGAATATGCCTATTAAATGATTAAGCACAGAGATTATGGGTAATGGCTCTCTCATTTTTTCTAACATCAAACTTCCACTTAGCCTGCCAATCTGATAATGTCTTATCTTCCTCAATTGTTCCCCCTACCCTCCAAATCCTGGACTGTTTTTATTATAATTCTGTGACTTCCTTGTGGTTATGGCCATTTTGTTCAGTTTCTTGTAATCCTCTAACCCTAACCTGTTCTGTGAGCTTCTCAGCTCTTCATACAAATTGGACTAGTTCTAGGTATACAATGTTTTCATGAAATTTCCCATTTCAGATCCTTGGGAAGTGTACTCCTGGTGGATCAGTCTAGTCTTTCTCTCTGAGGAGGAATTAATTAAAAACTACTGAAAACAGTAAGTTTTTGCTTAGTTGATGATTGATTTGCCAAACAGTTCTCATGATAATTAGGTTTGTAAGTCCAAAAGATTGACAGTGTGTAAGTAAAATCTCAGAATTTTCCATTCATATTTGCAATTATGTTCTCAGTATGTAGCTTATCCAGTTAAATTTGGGGTGCAAGTTGTCAAAAATTAAAAAAAAAGAAATTCTATTTACTCATCAAATAACACTGTTTATTAGTCTTAACCTTAATAGTGTATGTGAATCATCATACTATAGTCTCAGTATCCCAATTGTGTCTATACTAAAAGTTATTTAAATGCATTCTGTGTGACATTTATATCAAATTTATTCAAATAGTCCTAGATAGAACAAATATAAATTTAATGTGAGTATTTTTATAACCAATGGTAAGGAATTTTTATTTTCTTTTATTATTTTATTTTTAAATTTTTTTTATTCATTTTTTTGAGAGAAAGAGCATGAGTGTATGAGTGGGGGAGGGGCAGAGAGAGAGGGAGAGAGAGAATATCAAGCAGGCTCAATACTGTCAGCACAGAGCCAGATGAGGAGCTCAAACTCACAAACTGTGAGATATGACCTGAGACGAAATCAAGAGAGGATGCTTAACTGACTGAGCCACCCAGGCACCTGAGAAATTTTTATTTTAATAGAGGATTTTTAAAATTTACATCCCAGGAAGGATTCAGTTTTAAGATATCATCCTATGTCCTTATTTTTTTGCATAAAACTGATACCTTAGTGTGTGTTTTCATTTATCCCTAAAGTAAGTTTAATTGTAACTCATTTTAAAGGTCCATAATGATAATAGAAACCTTTCAAATTTCCTTTTTAGTGATATAAGTTGCCCTTATTTTCCACCAGTAAAACTAAGAATTTTCATTTTGAGCAGTGAGATCATTATTGTATTGTATTGTATTGTATTGTATTGTATTGTATTGTAATTTATTTATTTATTTATTTATTTATTTATTTATGGAATTGGCAGAGAACACATCTAATTCAGATTTCATTGGATTTCAGACCAATGTATTTTGGCAGGGAAATCACTTCAGATGTAATTCTATCAGCTAAGAACTGACTGGAGTCCCCGTTCACTCAACACATTTATAAGAGTAATTAGCTTTGATACAGATTCATATTTTGTTTCATGGCTTTCTCTGTACAATTTTTATTCAGAAGGTGGTTTGTCCTATCTAGAGTATAAAATCTGTGAAACATTTTAAACTAAATGCAAATCTGGCAAGTTTGGAAGTTTGACAATTTCAGAAGTAATTACATGCTTTCATGGGAGAATTTCACATTGTTTTGCTGCACTCCCTCTCCACCACTCCTGAATGCATTGTGCTCAAAGGTATAAATTTGGCAAGTGCCAAAGAAAAATAAGCTTCCTTGTAGTTTTATTTCATTTTCATTATTAAGTGAAAATATAATGTACTACACATATTTCTATACAAACTAATATGTACAACATGAAATATATTCTGAAATTAAGTTTAAAATGTTCATCTCTAAGGAGCTGTTAATAATCTTGAACCAGTATGGTTGAAGGTACCATATGTTTCATTAAGATATTCAGTAGGAGGACAGGTTTGCAACTTTTACAGTCTTTTCCACACTGGATATTTTTTCCTCCCAATTTGTGCTTACTTGTCTCCTTAGTATTTCAGAGTCTTTAGTATTGAATTCATCAAAATATACTGAGTCACTTTATTTTACATACAATCCTTTCCATTGCTGTCTCATGTGTGCCCCACCCACACTATCACAGATAACAAATTAAGTCTATGATGTGTCTCCTTGCATAGTGGATCCATAGTCATAACTATATGCAAATACATTCATATGCACACATACACATATGCATGCAGTTACACACCTATATATTTTTGTTTTCTGTTTTTTTTTTAAAGTAGGTCTATATTACACATGTATTTCTGCATCTTGCTTTTTTAATTTTTTGGTATATCATACAAAATATCTTTAAGTCAATTGTTTTACATCTAATATACACTTTTAAATGACAGTACAAAAACAAGCAACGGGGGGAAAAGAGGGAGGAAAACCAAGAAACAGACTCTTCTTTTTTAAGTTTATTTATTTATTTTGAGAGAGAGTGAAAGAGAGGGCAGAACGAGTGGAGCAGAGGGAGGGGAGAGAAAGAATCCCAATCAGGCTCCACGCTGGGTCCACACTGTCAGTGCAGTCTGACAGGGGCTTGATCTCACAAACCATGAGATCATGACCTCTGCTGAAGTCAAGGGTCAGATGCTTAACTAACAGAGCCTCACAGGCACCTCAGACTATTGATTATAGACAGCAAGCTGGTGGTTCTCAGATGGGTGAGGGGATGGATTGAATAGGTGGTGGGTATTAAGGAGGGCACTTGTGATTAGCAACAGGTAATGTGTGGAAGTATTGAATCACTATATTGTACAGCTGAAACTAATATTACACCGTATGTTAACTAACTGCAATTTAAATAAAAATTAAAAAAAATGTCAGTACTGTATTCTGCTTTTGGATATTGGTGTCATTTCTGGTTTATTCAACTCTTCACTTACTGATGGTATTCTTTTTGTTTCTAGTATCTATCTCAACAAACAATGCTTCAGTAAACATCTTTATGACTGGAATTATTCCTTTAAAATTTTTTAATCTGATGAGTATAAAACGATTATTAACTGTTATGTAATTTATGTTTTTCTGAGTGGGAAATTGAGAATATTTTCATATATTTAATAACATTTGGATTTAATTTTCTATGAATTGTCTATTTGTATTCTTTGTTCTTTTTTATTTTAGTATTTTCCTTTTGGTTTTTAATTTATAAGGTCAAGCTTTGCTTTACCTGAAGATATTATATCTAGACTATTATCTTATTCTTGTTTTGGATCATTTCACAATTTATATGTCAAAGTTTCAAAATGTGAAATACATCTTATTAAACTACTAATCATAGAATAATGCATGCATTTAAAATAAAATAAGTGCTATGTGCTTTAATTCCCTCTCTCTTCTAATTCTCAGAAATAATAACTGGTAAAAGTTTGGACTTTAAAGGGTTTCCTATAGATGATTTTTAGAGCAGATCTGCGATGACAAGTTCTTTTAGATTTCTTTCATCTGGGAATGATTTTCTCACACATTCATACCGAAGTATACTTTCACAGATGTAGGTACTGGGAAGACAGTTCTTTTCTTTCAGTACTTACATAATGTGCCACCTTCTTACTGTCTCCACAGTTTCTGATCAGAAATCTGTTGCCTTTAGAATTGTCATTTCTCACAGGCAATGCATAGTCTCACCCTGTCTGCTTTCGAGATTCTTTTCTTTAATTTTCAGAAATTTATCAAGAAGTGGCTAGGCATAGATTTCTTTGATGTTATCTTGTTTTCAGTTTGTCAACTTGTTGAATCTATAGGGATTATGTTATCTTTTTCTCCTGCCAAACAGGGATCTGTAGCCCCAAATATTTTCTTTTCTTTTCTTTTCTTTTTTCAGTTCCACAATTTCTTTTCTTCTTCCTCTGGGACTCTGATAAATATTCCTTCATTTTGTTATTGTCTCACAATTCCCTGTAGATCAATTTACTCTTTTCCAATATATTTTCTCTTTGGTGTACAGATTTATAACTATTGCTTTATCTTCAAATTATTTGATTGTTTCATCTGTTGTTTCCATTCTGATATTGAGCCCATTCAATGATTTTTTAGAATTTCTGTTACAGTGTTAATTTAAAATTTTTCATTTGATTCTTTTTTATGTCTTCTATTATTTTTTGCTGAAAGTTTTAATAGTTTAAGTATGTTTCAAGAGTGTTTGTTATTGCTCATTAGAGTATTTCAAGTGACAGCTGCTTTAAAATCCTTGCCAGAGAAGTTCAATACCTGTCATCTTAGTGTTAGTGTCCATCATCTTTGCTAATTCAAGTTGAGATCTTGTTTACTACGATGTGTTCATTGACTAGGGGATATTCCCTAGTTACTCAACAAAACAAAAATTTAAGTGTTGCAGTGAATGTATTTTATAGTTGTGATCAAAGTCCACGATCAGTTAACTTTTAAGTAAGGGAGATTATTTTAGATAATCTAGGTGGGTGTGATTCAATCAGTTGAAAAGCCTCAATACTGTAGTTGAGATTAGGAAAAAAAAAAAATTCCCCTGAAGATTGCAGTTTCAGCCCATCCCCAGTAGTTCCAGTGTATTCCTCCTGACAGCCTGTCCTTTGACTTTTAGACTCATCTAGCTAGCCTCCACAATCAGGGAAGCCAAATTTTTTGCAACAAACTTCTTAATATAAATATTCTACAGGTTCTTGTCTGGTTAAATCTTGCCTGATACAACTATTCATAGAATATCAAGTACCTTGCACTCCACCATGAAAATATTTTGTGTCAGAAGACTATACAGTTCCTTTGTAAATCTTCATTTTTATTTTTTAAATTTTTATTTTTACTTTTTAAATTTAATTTTGTTTTTGAGCGAGAGAGAGAGAGAGAGAAAAGAGAATGTGAGCAAGGGAGAGGTGCATAGGGAGAAAGAAAGAGAATCCCAAGCAGGCTCCATGCTCAGCACAGAGCCTCACACGGGGCTCCGTACCATGACTCTGGGATCATGACCTGAGGTAAAATCAAGAGTTGACGTTCAACTGACTGAGCCACCCAGGCATCTCTATAAATCTTCTGTTTTAGTCGTTAGCTAATTTGCTTAGGTTCAGAATGCATTTCCTGACTCATTTCTGTGTGTTATATTTCAAATGTGGGTTGGTTGCTATCTCATTACTAATGGATGTGGAATTTAGAAAATCTACTGGGGAAGGCCATGCAGGAAATAAATTACAATGGGAGGAAATATGAAACATCAGTAATTAAGAGTAATGGGAAGCATAAACATATAAGTAAAAATAACACTCTTGAGTGTTTAAAATTACATTTGACTGTCAAAAGCAAAACCAATCATAAAATGGTTAAATCTGACTCTCAATGTATGAAGAGATAATATTTCAGATAACTATATCGTAAAGGAAGGAGGTTAAAGAAATTCAAATAGTGATAAGGTATCTGCATTTTACTTGAAGTTATAATCTACAATCTTAATAACCACTCTCCTAGGTATTTACATATATAAATTTAAAACTTATGTTAACACAAAATACTGTGCATGGATGATTATAGAAGTCTTATTGAATAAGCTCCAAAACCCAGAAGTAAGTAAGATTTCCTTCAACATGTGAATGATATATGGGATAGTATTCTGTACTATTCACTGATAAAAGGAATAAGCTATTGATACAGATAACAAATATGGATGAATCTTAAACACACTCTGGTAAAATAAAAAGCCATACCCAAAGCATATTTGTATAATTCCATGTAGGTGACATTCTGGAAAAGGCAAAAACTATTGGGAAACAAAACAGTTCCATGATTTTTTCTGGATTTTGAAGACAGCAAAGAATTTACTACAAAAGAAATTTACAAATGGAAGCAACCTAAGTACCCATATGTAGATGAATGGATAAAGAAGATGTGGTAATTGAATGTTACTCAGGTATAAAAAAAAAAAAAAAGAATAAAATCTTACCATTTGTGACAACATGAATCTGTCTAGAAAGTATATGTAAGTGAAATAAGTCAGACAGAGAAAGGCAAATACCACATGATTTCATTATATGTAGAATCTAAAAAACAAACAAACAAACAAACAAAAAACAGATACAGACTAATTAATTCAGAGAACAAACTAGTGGTTGCTAGAGGAAAGATGGTTGGGAGGATAGAAAAATAGGTGAAGGAGATTAAGAAGTACAAACTTGCAATTATAAAATAAACAAGTCAAGGGTATGAAAAGTACAGCATAAAGAGTATAGTCAACAACATTGTAATAATGCTGTATGGTGACATATGGTAACTACACTTACGGTGGTGAGCATTGGGTAGTGTGTTGTCTAAAAGCTACGTTGTACACCTGAAACTAATATAACAATGTCTGTTGACTATACTTCCATAAAAAAAAAGGAATGTGCAAGGAAATGTTGAGGGTTATGTAAGAACTCCTCCGTATGGTACTGGATTGGTGTATCCATGACTTTCATATTTGTCAACATCTGTATAAAAAAGAGTGAAATTTAATGTAAGAAAATTTAAAAATTGACCAGGATGTTGGAGAACCCCAGAATGAAATACAGACTGATACAAATACGGCATATATTAGAGAGCATGTAGAAGTAGTGATATCTTAGTAGAAATAAGCACACTCAGCACTCAGGTTTTAGATTATAAATACCCATTCTCCAGGAGAAGGAACTAGATATTCCCAAAGAAATAACTGATCCCAAGCCCAGAGCAGGAATGATGAGGTCAAGCACTTTATAGTATTAGAAGTGAGTAAGTGCTGAAACAGGAAAAAAATTTTTTAAAGAAATAGATTATATCAGGACACAGAAGCAATGTGAAAGAGCTCCCGATGGCCAAAGCTGGAAGAGCTGAGCATCAAAATAAATAACATAGTATTGGATGATAACTCGTCACTAAATAAATATCAATGAGTCCATACTGATATACATAAATGATTAAGAAAATAAATAATGGCAGAGAAAGAACAAATTTTCCTTAAAGGAGAATACCAAATAATGTATGCAGATATTTCTACCACTAAAAGGTAGAATTTATGTCTCTGCCCTGTGAGTGTTGGCTGGACTTACTAATTTCCAAAGAATAGAGAACAGAAAGGAAAAAAAAAAAGAGTAACTTTACAGTGGAGAAGTCTGACAACATCCCCTTCATCAAGTGATCAAGGTTACTATCACCAGTAATAGGCATGTTGATAGCTGATGTGATAAGAAGGCAAACTCTCCTCTGTAGTATTCTTCTCCAAAATCCATAACTCCAGTCCATCCATGAGAAAGCATCATTCAAACACAAATTAAAGGACATTTTACAAGCTACTGCACATACGGTTTTCAAAAGCATCAAGATCTTGACAAACAAGCAGAGTAACTGTCACAGAACACATTGATACTGTTTCCAGAGGACTTCATAGTCTCTTTATTATTATATTCCATCACTTAAGAACTCTTACCAGCTCTGAGTTAATTTTTCCAGGAAACATTTTTGCATTTCTTATGCCTAGTATATTGCCTGGCACATTATTTCTTATTCATTTTAAATTAATGTATTAATTTCTTTCAATAATCAAAGTTACATATGTGCTAGTGATTTTGCGTTCCATCCCTATGTAGTTCTTGTTCTCAACTTACCATCATTAACTTTCATCTTGCTACTTAGAATTTCACAACCTGGTGCTATAATTCTTTCAACATGCATTAATGTTATTTAGGCTTAGTGTGAAAGAACATGGAGTCCACCAGGCATGCAAGAAAAAAAAATACCCTTTTGTATTCTCCCCCATCATCTTTTCATCATCAGGTTTTGACAATTACCTTAAGGCAGAATTGTTTCAGTGCTTCAGGCATGTGCATCTAGACTCTCCTTCAGTTCCTTCTATTCTTCCAATTAATCATTTATGGACATCTCTGCTAATCTGCAATCTGTATTGCATATAGGCTTTATGATCCCTTAGATTTCATTTTGGCTATAACAATGCAACTTAGAAACTTCAAAATAAACTACTAGTATGGTTCTAGAAAATCAAGAGGATAAATATATGCAGAAAAAAAGCTTTTTTTCCTGTAAGATATTGATATCATAAATGTCCTCTTTTTGTCTTTTGGGGGGAGAAGGTTTTATAATTAATTTAAGATATTGCATTAATAAATGGTATATTGGTAAGCCAGTTCTCTAAACTAAACCAAAACAGGAATTAACTGATTTGCAGCATTTGTTGATGTCCATGGTATAAATACTCCACCATGACCAAATTCAAGCAACCAACATGGTATCATTGAATTAGAAAAAAGCAACAGATCAACTCCCATAAGGCAGTATGAATCAGCTCCAGGTACTGGGGCATTACTCCAATATTGTACTGTCTTGACATGACAGAAGTAGTAAAATTTCCCTGTTACTATGAACCCGAAGGAGACTGAGTGGTAGGATTAAAGATCTCAAAGCTTGTATTCAACAGTTCAGAGGAAGTTTGTTCTTCCAATAAACCTGAAACTGGGGAGAAGCCAAGATGGCAGAACAGCGTGGAAGATTTTTTTCATCTAGCGTCCACGAAACACAGTCAGATCAACACTAAACCATCCTGTGCACCTAGAAAAATGATTTGAGGATTAATACAACAACTTGCACAAACTGAACCACAGAACTCAGAAGGTATGCTGTGTGGAGAAGTGAACTGGGGGAGAGAGAAGCAGCGGAGGGCAGGGAGCTGTTTTTGCTTGTGGAGAGAGGATGGAGACGGGGGTGGGGGGGTGGGGAGGGAATACAGGAAAAGCCCCCCCCCCCCAAAAAAAAAAGCAGCCAGAGAGAAAGTAGAAAGTGGAAACAGCTGCAGGGACTGAACTAAAAAGGGAGAAAGGAGAAAGGAGAGGGTTTAAATTCCATTAAGTCTCTGTAAACAGGGGGAGTGAAGAGTCTGAAACTCTGCAGCTCAATGCCTGGCAGTGCCCTATGTGAAGAGCGAATCCCCAGGACAGAGTGAGGTCCGGGCAGTCCTCGGGCCACACGAGCAGAGTTAGTTCCCCTGCAGGGAGGACATTTGGTAGAAGCTGTGCTGCCCTCCCACAGGAAAAGTTCCCAGCAGACCCCAAAGAAAAACCACATTTGCTGGTACTGGAACAAGGTCATTAAGTGTGAAGCGTGGTGCCAGATGTGTGTTGTGATTTTCCATAATCCTAGAAATGCTGCTGCTACACGGTCATGTGAAGTTTTTCTGGGGTGGGCTGGCACCCAGCTGCAGTCTCTGAACATTGGCAGCAGCACAGTAGTGCAAATGTTCCTGGGTAGGGCCAGCACCCAGTCATTGTTCAGCAAGACCTCCCGCAGAGGGTAAGAACGGGTCAAAGCTGAAGTCCCTCAGAAGTGAGGGATCAGGAAACATAGCCACATCTGAGATAAAAGCAGGAGGGAGGTGCCGCCTGGAAATCTGACGGCTTGGTCAAAGACAGTGTAAAAGCAGAGAGTGGATGGAAGCCACAGACAAAGGACATGTGCCTGATTGCTGATCAGGGAGAACAGAGTTCCAATACTACAGACTGGGTAGCTGGGTGACACCATTTTTACCCCTCCCGCGCATGTGCAGGCACACCTACAAGACCCAAAACTATCCACCCCAATAACCTAAGCAATGCCATCTAGTGTAGAATGGAGCCATTACACTAAGCCCCACCCAACTGGGTCAACCTCACTTTTCAGGAACACCACAAGTCTCTCTGCCTGCTTAGTATATGGACTATAAAGTGCTTCACAGTTTGATTTCTAGGGGAAACTGATGCACTTTCAATTGTATTACAGTCTTTTAGCTGGTCCAACTATTTGGTTTTCTTTTCTTTTCTTTTTTTTTTTTTTTTTTTGGTCTTTCTTTTTCTTGAAACAGAAAGAGAAAAATTTATTTTTATTTTCAATTTTTATTAAAAATATTTTTCTTTAATTTTTTTCTACTATATTTTTTACTTTCTTGTAAATTTTTCAAATTCTATTTTACTTCCATCATTTAATCTTTTTCTATTTCATTGTATTCATTTTTTTTCAATTTTTCAAATGTTTTCCTTTTCTCTTTTTTCCTTTTTTATCTAATCTATCAAGCTCCTTTCAACATCCAGACCAAAACACACCTAAGATATAGCATCATTTATTTGATTTGTGTGTGTGTGGGTGGGTGTGTGTTGCTTTTAATTTTTTAATTTTAATTTTTTTTACCGTATTAATTCCTTTTCTTCCTTAAAATGATGAAACGAAGGAATTCACCCTAAAAGAAAGCGCAGGAAGAAATGGCAGCCAAGGACTTAATCAACACAGATACAAGCAAGATGTCTGAACTAGAATTTAGAATCACGACAATAAGAATATCACTTGGGGTCAAAAGTAGATTAGAATCCCTTTGTGCAGAGATAAAGGAAATAAAAGCTAGTCAGGTTGAATTAAAAAAATGTTATAACTGAACTGCTTGCCACAGTGGCAAGGAGGGATGAGGCAGAGCAGCAAATTGGCGATATAGAGGACAAACTTATGGAGAATAATGAAGCAGAAAAAAAGAGAGAGACTAAGGCAAAACAGTACGATTGACTCATTAAAAAGACACAACATCAGAATTATAGTTGTCCAGAAGATGAAAATAGAGTAAAAGGGGTAGAAGGGTTATGTGAGCAAATCATAGTAGAAAACATTCTTAACCTGGGGAAAGACACAGACATCAAAATCCAGGAAGCACAGAAGACTCCCATTAGATTCAACAAAACCCAAACATCAGGAAGGCATATCACAGTCAAATTCACAAAATACTCAGGCAAGGAGAGAATCATGAAAGCAGCAAGGGAAAAAAAAAAGTCCTTAACCTACAAGGGAAGACAGAGCAGTTTTGAAGCAGACCTATCCACAGAAACGTGGAAGGCCAGAAAGGAGTGGCAGAATATATTCACTGTGCTGAATCAGAAAAATTATGCAGCTAAAAATTCTTTATTGCAAGGCTGTCATTCAAAATAGAAGGAGAGATTAAGTTTCCCAGACAAACAAAAACTAAAGGAGTTTGTGACCACTAAACCAGCCCTGCAAGAAATTGTAAGGGGAACTCTCTGAGGAGAGAAAAGACAGAAAAGAAAAGAAGACAAAAAGCAAGAAAGACTAGAAAGGACCAGAAACACCACCAGAAACTCCAATTCTACAAGCATCCTAATGGCAATAATTTTATATCTTTCAGTACTCACTCTTAATGTAAATGAACTAAATGCTCCAATCAAAAGACATAGGGTAACAGAATGGATAAGAAAACAAGTACCATCTATATGCTGTTACAAAAGACATTTCAGGTCGTTAGACCTAAAGACACCTTCAGATTGAAAGTAAGGGGATGGAGAACCATCTATCCTGCTAAATGTCGACAAACGAAAGCCAGAGTAGCCATACTTATATCAGACAACCTAGACTTTGAAATAAAGATTGTAACAAGAGATGAAGAAGGGCATTATATCATAATTAATTCACCAAGAAGACCTGACAATTGTAAACATTTATGCTCCAAATGTGAAAATACCCAAATATATAAATCAATCACAAACATAATACCATCATAGTAGGGAACTTCAACATGCCACTTACAACAATGGACAGATCATCTAAACAGAAAATCAACAAGGAAATAATGGCTTTGAATGACACACTGGACCGGATGGACTTAACAGATATATTCATAACATCCTAAAGCAGCAGAATATACATTCTTCTCCAGTACATATGGAACATTCTCCAGAATAGGCCGCATAGCGGGAAACAAATCAGCCCTCAACAAGTACAAAAAGTTTGAGATCATCCCATGCATATTTTCAGACCACAACGCTATGAAACTGAAAATCAACCACAAGAAAAAATTTGGAAAGATAACAAATACTAGGAGACTAAAGAACTTCCTACTAAAGAATGAATGGGGTAACCAAGAAGTTAAAGAGGAAATTAAAAAGTATATGGAAGCCAATGAAAATGGTAATACCACAGCCCAAACCTCTGGGATGCAGCAAAGGTAGTCATAAGAGGAAGTATATAGCAATCCAGGCCTTCCTAAAGAAGGTTGAAATGTCTCAGATATACAACCTAACCTTACACCTTAAAGAACTGGAAAAAGAACAGCAAATAAAACCCCAAACCAGCAGAAGACAGGAAATAATAAAGTTTAGAGCAGAAATTAATGCTATCAAAAACAAAATAAAACAAAACAACAACAAAAAAACACACAAACAGTAGAACAGATCAATGAAACCAAAGCTGGTTCTTTGAAAGAATTAACAAAATTGATAAACCACTAGCCAGTTTGATCAAAAGGAAAAGGAAAGGACCCAAATAAATAAAGTCAATAATGAAACAGGAGAGATCACACCCAACACAGCCGAAATAAAAATATAATAAGAGAATATTATAAGCAATTATATGCCAATAAAATTGGCAATCTGGAAGAAACGGACAAATTCCTAGAAACATATACACTACCAAAACTGAAACATGAAGAAATAGAAAATTTGAACAGACCCATAACCAGTAAAGAAATTGAATTAATAATCAAAAATCTCCCTAAAAACCAGAGTCCAGGACCAGATGGCTTTCCAGGGGAATTACACTAAACATTTAAGGAAGAGTTAACACTTATTCTCTTGAAGGTGTTCCAAAAAATAGAAATGGAAGTAAAAGTTCCAAACTCTTTCCATGAAGCCAGCATTACCTTGATCCAAAACCAGACAGAGACCCTACTAAAAAGGAGTACTATAGACCAATTTCCCTGATGAACATGGATGCCAAAATCCTCAACAATATATTAGCCAAACGGATCCAACAATACATTAAAAAAATTATTCACCATGACCAAGTGGGATTTATACCTGGGATACAGGGCTGGTTCAATATCCACAAAACAATCATGTGATTCATCAAATCAATAAAAGAAAGGAAAAGGACCACATGATCCTCTCAAAAGATGCAGAGAAAGCATTTGACAAAATACAGCATCCTTTCTTGATAAAAACCCTCAAGAAAGTAGGGATAGAAGGGGCATACCTTAAGATCATAAAAGGCATATATGAACGACCCAACACTAATATCACCCTCAACAGGGAAAAACGAGAGCTTTTCCCCTAAAGTCAGGAACAAGACAGGGATGCCCACTCTTGCCACTTTTATTCAACAAAGTATTGGAAGTCCTAGCCTCTGCAATCAGACAATGCAAAAAATAAAAGGCATCCAAATTGGCCAGGAGGAGGTCAAACTTTCATGCTTCACAGATGACATGATACTCTATATGGAAAACCCAAAAGATTCCACCAAAAAACTGCTAGAACTGACCCATGAAATCAGCAAAGTTGTGGGATATAAAATTAGTGCACAGAAATCGATTGCATTCTTCTACATCAACAATGAAGCAACAGAAAAAGAAATCAAGGAATTGATTCTGTTTACAATTGCACCAAAAACTATAAAATACCTAGGACTAAATCTAACCAAAGAGGTGAAAAATCTATACACTGAAAACTGTAGAAAGCTTATGAAAGAAATTGAAGAAAACACACAAAAATGGAAAAATATTCCATGCTTCTGGATAGGAAGAACAAATATTGTTAAAATGTCACTACTACCCAAAGAAATCTACATATTTATTGCAATCCCTATCAAAATAACACCATCATTCTTCGCAGAGCTAGGACAAACAATCCTAACATTAGTATGGAACCAGAAAAAACTATGAATAGTCAACGCGATCCTGAAGAAGAAAACCATACCTGAAGGCATTACAATTCCAGACTTCAAGATGTATTACAAAGCTGTAATCATCAAGACAGTACGGTACTGGCACAAAAACAGACACTCAGATCAATGGAACAAAAAATAGAACCCAGAAATGAATCTGCAATAGTATGGCCAACTAATCTTTGACAAAGCAGGAAAGAATATCCAATAGAAAAAGACAGTCTTTTCTGCAAGTGGTGCTGGCAAAACTGGACAGTGACATGCAGAAAAATGAAGTTGGACAACTTTCTTAAACCATACACAAAAATAAACTCAAAATGGATGAAAGGCCTCAATGTAAGACAGGAAGCCATCAAAATCCTCAAGTAGAAAGCAGGCAAAAACCTCTTTGACCTTGGCTGCAGCAACTTCTTACTCTACATGTCTCCAGAGGCAAGGAAAACAAAAGCAAAAATGAACTATTGGGACCTCATCAAAATAAAAAGCTTCTGCATAGCAAACAATCAATAAAACTAAAAGGCAACTGACAGAATGGGAGAAGATATTTGCAAATGACATGTCAGATAAAGGGTTAGTATCCAAAATCTATAAAGAACTTATCAAACTCAACACCCAAAAAACAAATAATCCAGTGAAGAAATGGGCAAAAGACATGAAAAGACACTTCTCCAAAGAAGACATCCAGATGGCCAACTGACACATGAAAAAATGCTCAACATCACTCGTCATCCAGAAAATACAAATCAAAACCACAATGAGATACCACCTTAAACCTGTCACAATGGCTAACACTAACAACTCAGGCAACAACAGATGTTGGTGAGGATGCTGAGAAAGAGGATCTCTTTTGCACTGCAGGTGGGAATGCAAACTGGTGCAGCCACTCTGGAAAACAGTATGGAGGTTCCTCAAAAAATTAAAAATAGAACTACCCTATGACCCAGCAATTGCACTACTAGGTATTTATCCATGGGATACAGGTGTGCTGTTTCGAAGGGGCACATGCACCCTATGTTTATAGCATCACTATCAACAATAGCCAAAGTATGGAAAGAGCCCAAATGTCCATCGATGCATGAATGGATAAAGAAGATGTGGTGTGTATATATGTGTATACACACACACACACACACACACACACACACACACACACAATAGAGTATTATTTGGCAATCAAAAAGAATGAAATCTTGCCATTTGCATCTACGTGGATGGAGCTGGAGGTTATTATGATAAGTGAAATTAGTCAGTCAGACAAAGACAAATATCATATGACTTCACTCATATGAAGACTTTAAGATACAAAACAGATGAACATAAGGGAAGGGAAGCAAAAATTATATAAAAACAGGGAGGGGGACAAAACATGGGACTCTTAAATATGGAGAACAAACAGAGTGTTACTGGAGGGGTTGTGGGAGGGGGGATGGGCTAAATGGGTAAGGGCCACTAAGGAATCTACTCCTGAAATCACTGTTGCACTCTATGTTCACTTGGATGTAAATTTAAAAAATAAATTAAATTAAAAAAAATAAAAATTACATAGGTGGGAGGCAGGACAGCAGAGGGTTGAAATGTGATCTCACCATTCCCTGCACCACTTGATTTTTAAGACCCTTTCTCACTCAAAAGACATCAGTGACAGAAGGTTTTCTGTGTCCACATCTCCCACTGGGATACAGCTAGCTTATCATTTCTTCAACAGTGGAGAAAATTTGAAAAGAAAAATCTTTTGCAAAATTTGAAGACCTTTAGAGATCAAGATGAAAAGTAATTGAAGCATTCATGGGACAGGAAGTGGTTCTGTCTTCAGCCAATGTGAGCTAAACTCCTCAAGCATCCCATTCTCATCCCAAACCCATCTTTTCCAAAACAAGGAACACCTACCAATTAACACAGTACCTAGAACACATTAGAGATAAATGGAGAGAAGGGTTTGAAGCAGTTTCATGCTCTAGTCTCTGCTGACAAAAAAAAAAAAAAAAAAAAAAAAAAAAAAAACCTAACATGGCAGATAATAAAACACTGCTGATGGTAAAAAAACAAAAACAAAAACAAAAAACTGAAACTGGGTGCAGTCAAGCAATCAGACTTCCAACCAGATGTTCTAGATGAAATAATTAAATGTTAAATTTAACCAAAATTAACTTTGATTTTTAAAAATTTTACAATGCCTTGTGATGATTTAAAATATATCAGGTTTGGGGCGCCTGGGTGGCGCAGTCGGTTAAGCCTCCGACTTCAGCCAGGTCACGATCTCACGGTCCGTGAGTTCGAGCCCCGCGTCAGGCTCTGGGCTGATGGCTCAGAGCCTGGAGCCTGTTTCCGATTCTGTGTCTCCCTCTCTCTCTGCCCCTCGCCCGTTCATGCTCTGTCTCTCTCTGTCCCAAAAATAAATAAACGTTGAAAAAAAAATAAAAAAATAAAATAAAATAAAATATATCAGGTTTGGGGTCTAGGTGGTTCAGTTGGTTAGGCATCCCTTGATCTCGGCTCAGGTCATGATCTCACGTTTTGTGAGATCGAGCCCCGTATAGCAGTCTGCACTGACAGTGTGGAGCCTGCTTGGGATTCTCTCTCTTGCCCTCTCTCTCTGACCCTCCCCTGCTTGCTCTCTCTCTCTTTCTCTCAAAATAAAGAAACTTTAAATATATTTATATATAATATAATTGGGTTTTACAAGATGTATTTATATAGTTATAGTTATTTATATATATTATATATAATATATATTATTATATTGTAATACTATATATATAGTTATTTATATAGTTAGAATCTTAAAGACAGTAGTCTTTTCAGATTGACTTCTTTTACTTAGTAATATGCAGTTAAATTTTCACCATGGCTTTTTGTGGCTTGATAGCTCATTTCTTTTTAGTGCTGAATAATATTCCATTGTCTGGATACACCAGTTTATCCATTCGCCTACTGAAAGACAACTTGGTTTGCTTTCAAGTTTTGGCAACTATGAATAAAGCTGCTACAAACATCCATGTGCGTGTTTTTCTGTAGATGTAAGGTTTTATCCCCTTTGGGTAAATAACAAGGAGCATGATGGTGGATCATATGGTAACCGTATGTTTAGTTTTATAGAAACTGCCACACTGTTTTCCAAAGTGGCTGTATCATCTTACATTCCTACCAACTGTGAATGTGAGTCCCTGTTTTCCCCAATCTCATCAGCGGTTGCTATTGTCAGTGTTTTGGATTTTAGCCAATCTAATAGGTACTCAGCGGTATGTCATTATTTAAATTGCTGATCATCTTTTCACATGCTTGTTTGCCATATGTACATCTTCTTAACTGTTTTTGAAGCAAGAACTTCCTATGGATGGAATTAGCTTGGTTTAAGTGTTGGGAATAAATGGAGAGTAAGTGCAAGAAATGCTTGGAGTTAGTATCAAGTTAGAGGAGGTCCAATTGCTGAGGACATTCACATTAAGGACATCTAATCATTTTGTGAATCTAGGAACAGAGAGGCTACCTTCTATTGATCTTAAGACAGAATCTAAGAGAATGTATGCTTACCATATCAGAAGGTCCAGTTGAAAAGAGGAAAATCTGACAGACACTTATATGCTGAACTATTGTAATGTTATTCCCTCCTATTAATGAGCTATGATCATTCAAGTTGATTCATATAAAAAAGGTAAGTAAAGTTATTTCAGATTCCATCTTATCTAGGGCCTTTCGCATACTTTCCCGTGTTCAACTCCAGACATGTTTGGAATCTGCAATGAAAATCCCTAAGAATTTCCTTTTTTTTGCATTTGTAAATTAGTGCAGATGAATCCTATCAGAGACCTAAGAGAAATAACAGTTATTCTAAAACATCAGTTGTAGCAACAGAGAATAAAAAGGAATAACATGAACGCCACTGTGGAACTGTTATTCAAAGCCACTGTGGATATCAGAAAGTAAGTCCTATGGTAGGCTCAAATTTTTCTTGCCTTTCCAGTTCTGTCTGAATAAATGATTTTTAATTTTTTTTTAATTTTTAATGGTTATTTATTTTTGAAGGAGAGAGAGAGCATGAGTGGCGGAAGAATCCGGAGGAG
This sequence comes from Puma concolor, assembly GCF_028749965.1. Taxonomy (NCBI): domain Eukaryota; kingdom Metazoa; phylum Chordata; class Mammalia; order Carnivora; family Felidae; genus Puma; species Puma concolor. Next base: position 52,127,849 of record NC_141672.1, read on the forward strand.
GCTCCAGGCTCTGAGCTGCCAGCACAGAGCCCCACGTGGGCCCAGACTCATGAACTGTGAAATCATGACCTAAGCTGAAGTCAGACGCTCAACTGACTGAGCCACCCAGGCGCCCCTTAATAAGTGATTTTTTAAAGGATGCTTCAAACATAAAAGCATCCTGTATATGCAGACATAAGAGTAAAGTAATATTAAAATAGATACAGGAATGCATGAAAGTGAAAATTAAATACCAAATAAATAAATTTTAGGAGGGTGTTGAAAAAGAAAAGACCACACCAGACTGTTTTCACAGGAAACAAGATCAACAAATGAGAAAACTAGTAAAAGTTATGGAAACATCAACTTCCTTACAACATCCATATGGAGAAGTGATATGTGTTTTCTAGAAAAGATGAGTGGATCAAACATATGTAGTCTGGTCTGTTACCCAAGAGAGACATTTATTCAGAGTTACACAGAAATCAAAGTGCAATTTTTTTTCCCACATGAACTGCTCACTTATCAGCGGTGGTTCTGCAATGTAACAGTTTCCAGTAAATACACTGAGCTGCACAGAGGTGGCAGAACATGGTGAGGCTCAGATGGGTGAGTGACAGGCTCCTATTTCTTCCACTGATTTCTGTCATGGTCCCACTCAGCTGAGAAGCCCTGCATCAGCCTGACCTTCATGTCGAGTATCCTCTTGGTCTGTTTGGCCACCCACTCCTCTTCAAAGGTGTGTGGACGATATCCTACAACATAGTGCTTCTCCCAGATGGGAATGAGATCAGCCAAAGCCTTTGAAGAACATGGCGGTGCCCATGGTGGTCTTCAGCTCCTTCCTGCTCCTGTTCATTTCAGCAAATCTCACGTTGAACTGAATGTGATGCAATTCAACTTTTTCATTAAGGGAGAGGCTGCTCCAGGGAGCCCTCTTCTCATTCAAGGCCTTCTGGCTGGCAGAGAGATTCTTGATGCAGGTGTGTAAGGCAGAGGATAGCTGGTGGGCATAGCTCGGGGGAGAGCATAGTCTTCACTCTTCCAGACACTTCCGTGTGTGCTCGTACACACTGAGGTGGGAATTGCTTGCCTGCCAATTAGGCTAAACGCTCTGGCAGCCAACATTTTGCCACTGCCCCCACTACTCCAAAATGCAATTTTTGATCCAAATATAAAAGAATGAAGATTGTACTCAAAAGTGAAATAGGAATTTCAGGTTGACAGATTTGATGAAAATCTACGTTGAAGAAGAAAATGGTACACTGGAATATATACTTTCAGATATATTACCAACATGGTCATTTGGAAGGCAAAAATCTGTTTATTCTTAACTATCCGTGATTATCTGCAAAAATAAAAATCCGAAATTGCACGTAGTGAATTTCCATAATATGGAAATTATGTTTTTGGATTAAGAATAAACAACTCTGAAACTGCTTGCAAATCATGTTATTTTTAAAGTACACAATATTCAATGTTCCCATGAGCATGACATTATAAATATTTCACAAACAAATATAGTAATAAGATGATGTGGTATAATTTTCAGACAGAGCTACAAGACAGTGAACTCTATATCCTGGTGTACTTGTGGGGCCTGTGTACTGCAGTAATCGTGACAGAATTCCTGGAAACTATCCTGTAAAGTCCTATCACTTCACTTTATAAACAAATGCACCAGAATGATACTTACAATGTCATATTGGTGATTTGATCTAAGAGTTCTTTCTTAAAAATGCATTTATTATTGGGGCACCTGGATGGCTCAGTCAATTGACCATGGACTTCAGCTCAGGTCATAATCAGGTTCGTGAGTTTGAGCCCCACATCAGGCTCTGTGCTGATAGCTCAGACCCTGCAGCCTGCTTCAAATTCTGTGTCTCCCTCTCTCTCTGACCCTCCCCCACTTGCACTCTGTCTCTCGGAAAATAAAAAAGAAAACATTAAAAAGAATTAAAAGAGGCATTTATTATTAAATCTGATTCTTTACAGTAGACAGCAATATAGGGTAGAGACAAAGAATTTTATTTATTATATATTAACACTTTGAATTTAAACACACTGAAAAAAAAAGACTAATGATAATCTATTCTAACTTGTGTGTAGTTTTAGTGCTAATTCATGTTTAATGGCAACCCATCATGTCTTAGCTTGCCTAGGAATGTGTGTTCATCCAGTCCTTCTCTAGTGTGAAACCTCTTTTCCTTCACTCCAATTTGGTGAATCTTGCACCTGCCTCTGACAAACAATTATTTTGCTTCTTGATCCTGGACAGCTTCTTCCTGATATTAATGCTAATATACTAATTCCAAAAAGCTCCAAGACTCTGTCTCTAAATCTTCAGATTTCAAATATAATTTCAGAGGCACATTGTTCATGGTCAGTTTTAAACTTAACAGTTAAACTCTTGATTCCCTCTCACTAAAATTAGAAACGGGCAATAATATCACTTAGTATTAGGTAGAAGCTAGACATGAGCAGAGGAAGGAACACCAGAAGGCAAAGTCCCAAGTCCTTGAAGGGTAATGATGGAGACATGAGCTGGAGGCAAGGATGGTAATAAATAAACTATACATTAAAAGCCCAGGGGCACAACATCCTGACCTTGTGGCTTCCAAGACCTTGGGGCTGACAGATCAAGAGCCACGGGTGGGGAGCATGTGTTCTCCTCTTCCACCTCTGCCCCATGATAACCTTTGTTCTCATGATAGTGTAATTGCATTGTGGTTATAACCCCACCCCATGGAGAAAGGCTGCCATGACTATTGAGGTGCGAATCTTGTAGGTCAAAAACTCTTCCTCCCAACCTGTGGGAGGAGTCCCCCAAACGATTGAAAGCAGCCGCCAGTAGAGACCTCCCCAATATACCTCATGGCTCCTCCCAGCCCAGAAAGATAACAGCAAACAGCCGATCCCAAGCAACCTAGGACCAGTTCCACCTCGTAGAACCTGTCAGTGCTCCCACCTTGAGAGTGTACTTTCGTTTTAAAAAACTGCTTTATGCTTACTACTTTCCTTCTGGCTGTCTTTAGTCAAGCCTGGATCCCCACATCAAGCTTCTTGTGGGGAATCCAAGGACCGAGACCTCCCTTTACACAGCACATACTCTCCCACTGGTAACGTTAGTACCTCGTTAACATCAGCTCAAATACTCTTTTAAAAATATTCAATGAGAAAAAAAAAGGAATTAAATTCTATTTCTATTAGAAAAGAGTGTCCACCAAGAAAAGAAAAGAGGAGAAAAGAAAAGAAAGGGGGGGGGTGAGGAGAGGGTAAGGAAGGGAAGGGAAGGGAAGGGAAGGGAAGGGAAGAAAAGAGTCTCAATTTTCAATATTATATCTTGGTTGTCTACCGAAAAAGAAGAAGGAGAAGACCAGTACCTCCTGAAAACCTAGTAGGAAACACTTGGCAGTTTATAAAAGTAGCATTTCATAAGATACTTAAAGACTTTCCCACTAGCAGCAATGGCCAGAAATGGTGGTGAAGGCCGTGAACACTGCCATCAAGCAGTCCTGAGTTCAAGCCACTAGACACACCAAAAGGGGGATCATGCATTCTTTGAAAATCGTAAAATATATTAGGTTTCATAAGACAAGGAACGTATTTGCACAAATCCTACACAGTAGTTTAGTTGCTAATTTTACCCAAAGGCTGTATGACCTAAATGCTTATCTTGGAAACACTGGTCAGGCGTTGCCACAGAGGTATCTCTTAAAAATAATGCAGGGTACTTTTTGATAATAAAATTCGATTTTATTTTGATATTAAAATAATTTTAGCAGACAAATTATTTTAGCATTGATCAAGTAGCCTATAGAGAATCTGGTGTAGGATAGAACATTTAGAAAAGTTTATCAATATTGATGCTTATACTAGGAGAGAAAGATGGAGATACGATGCTCATTTGTTCTAATTAGCCAGGGGCACAATCTTCTAGTTGTCTCCTAAACCTGATTTCTCCTCTTTCATAGCGTTAGTAATTCAACTGGCCACATGAATATCCAAAATAAAAATTTCATTTCCCAGACTCCTTGCAGCTAGCATTAAGTCCTAGAAGTAGAAGTATTATTTGGTAGGTTCTCGGAACTTTCTCTCCTGGGATGGAGGGTAGATATAAGCCACTGCAATACACTTTGAAATCAGACTGCTTAGGTTTGAATGGTTGGCACATAGGTAGTGCTTAGTAAATGTAGTTATTGTACTATAAAGACACGCTATTAACTTTTGATAAATTAGATATTTTAAAAAGTTGCTTAAATAGTGAAGCCTTTAAAAGAATTATAACACTAATATCCTCACAGATACATGATATAAAGAGATCAGGTTATTCAGACAAAAAACCTTCTATTTTCCTGTCACCCCGCTAAGCTCCGCCAGAAATCTTTGCAGCAGAATAATAATAAAAGCCTGCAAGTTTGCAAAATGGCATTCTTTGGTGTTTTCAATCCCACCCATTTTAGTTAGAAAGTCTAAGTTTACACACACACACACACACACACACAACTAAACAAAAACAAAGCAAAAAACAGTATCAACAAGCTTCATCCAGATTTTTAAACCATCCATAGCCTCATCTTAAAAACTCTGTACTTGGGAATAGGGAAGAATTTTTCTGTTGTCTAATGTGATGTATTTAAATTAAGCTTTAGAAATTTTAATGTTTGGGGGCACCTGGATGGCTCAGTTGGTTAAGTGTCCAGCTTTGGCTCAGGTCATGATCTCGTGTTTTTTGGCTTTGAATCCCATGTCGGGCTCTGTGCTGACAGTTCAGAGCCTGGAGCCTGCTTGGGATTCCGTGTCTCCCTCTCTTTCTGTTCTTCCCTCTCTCTCTTTCTCTCTCACACTCTCTGTCTCAAAAATGAACATTAAAAATTAAAAAAAATAATATTTGGTTTGCACAACCAAAGTTCAAGTATAACCACCTAAAACTGAATGATTTTAAGCTTATATCTATGAAAACTTTTCTTCATGTGAAATGCTTTCCTAAACTTTACTGGCTCTTTGGAAAATATTTTCCTCCGTTGCCAGACGGCACTCTCTTTGAGCTGTCACAGAGTTTCTTCTCTTCCAGGGCTCAGTTTCCTGTATCCACCTCAAGCCATAGCTTTGTCGCAGAGTTAGTAGATTAAAGGGCTACCCCTGGGCCTCTGTCTCGGGTTCTTCACTGAGCTGCTCCTGCCCGTCCTTTGCATAGCATTTTCTCCACCTTTTCTGTGTCCTGAGACATGGGATCATTCTATAGCTTCCCTGACTTACAAAAGTGCCATCATTTCTGCCAGGCTCAGACCAGAATAGCTTGAACACAATGCACTGTCCTTCCTTTATTGTGGCACCTCTAGGTGTCAGCTTGTGGGACAAGATGTCCTCATAGCATCCAGGGATCTACCAGGTCAATGGATTCCTTCCTTTAAGATCCCCTGTTGCCTCTACTTTTTGGACTCACCCACATTCTCTGTCTTCCTACAAAACTAAAAGAATATTCTCCAGTCTCCCTAGAGTAGGGAGCCCCTCAGTCTCAGCACTCCTGACATATTGGACTGGGCTAGGGGTGGGGGAGATGTCTTGTGCACTGTAAGATGCTTATCAGCACCCTGATCTCTAGGGATTCCAGATTCCAGATTCCAAAATGCCCACCCCATTTTCCTGATGACATTCACAAATGTCTCCAGATTTTGCCAAATGTTTTCTGGTGGGCAGCGGGAGGGGCACAAAATCACTCCCAGATAAAGAGCACTGCTCCCGCAGAATGATACTCAATCCTCAAACGTCACTCTCCAAAATATTTAAAACATGCTAGAAGTACCCTGAAGTTTTTCAAGGGCTATAGTATTTTTGGACAAAAAGCAAAGACTTAGCAAATATTTTCTGTTTTCCATCAAACTAATATCCCTTACCCCGAGATAATATTTCTAAATCTGTTTCACTGAATGACATGATGGGGGGGGGGGGGGGGAAAGGGAGGCCATTTCAAGAAAAAAATCAATATCTCAAAAATAAAAAAAATATTATTCTGTCACATGTATCTATTGTCCTTACAGGTTCAGTCTTCTGTTTTGATGGGAAAAAATACAGAACATTTAAATTATTTTTGGAAGTAACTAGGATGTCAAAATGATTTTCCTCATTGACATGGTTCTCCCATAGCACATGGAGCATATTGCCTCAGAATATTACCATGCATTAGTTCATACCTATTATCATGGGGTTACAAAATCTGTCTCTTCTCTCTGTACTCCTTTCTTCCGTTTTAGTGACTTTATTCCCAGGGCTTAACTTCTAAATCAGATTCCTCTATCATTCTCACTGATCCTATTCCTCTAGCGGTGAACACAGTGGAACCATATGATTTTAGGACAGTCTTTGCTTCAAATCTGACATCATTAAGGCACTTAGTCTGTGATATATACCAGACTGAACTATGATACCTTTTATTGACTGGAAGAGTTATTTTATCTTACCTTCTCTTTTCCTACTCATGAGGCTTGCTGTTAACTTAATTGTTCCCTTAATGGTACTATCGCCATCCTCTCAATTTTTACAGATTTTAAATACAATTTTTGTTCCTAATTTTATTTTTTTTCTAGATACGTATTTTTTTTCCTGTGTGAATCATTGAAGGTTGTCCCAAAGTTTTAATTGTTGTGTCCTATGGAGGGTGACTCTGCTTTAGCTTTCTTTTTTTTTAATTTTTTTAATGTTTTATTTTATTTTTGAGAGATAGAGAGAGGCAGCATGAGAGGGGGAGGAGCAGAGAGAGAGGGAGACACAGAATCCGAAGCAGGCTCCAGGCTCTGAACTGTCAGCACAGAGCCCAATGCAGGGCTTGAACCCACAAACTGTGAGATCATGACCTGAGCCAAAGTTGGATGCCTAACCAACTGAGCAACTCAGGTGCCCCTGCTTTAGCATTCTTAATTAAATTTGATTTATAGTACCTCTTTTCCCCTCAAATCATTTTTTTCCTTAAATTTGTTCTTATAAATCCATAGAATAATTTGGTTCCAGAAAAACATTTTGGAGTCAGTTTTGATTTTTTTTTTTTTTTCTCTCACAATCTACATTCAATCTGTCAGGGAATTCTGATGGTTCTCCCTTCAAAATGTATCCACAAGCCAACAGCTCTGGTTGAGTCTCTGAGAATTTACAAGTGATATACCATTGTCTAGAAATAGTAGGTGCTTCACAATATTTGTTTAATGAATATATGGATGAAAATACTTATATTATCCATATATACCATTCAGTTCACATACCTAATAAACAAGTATATATAAAATCAGTAGCAATGCTAATTATGCAAGAATTTATTTTGCCTATAAGAAGTAAAAAAATATTATAGTCAACTGCAACCACAGTAGCCATCATTTTATTGTCTGCTAAGAATATATTGCCAGTATCATCAGATAACCAATAATTATGGTTATAATTTCAAATATTTCCTATCTCTTAATAAAAAAAAGTCTTAACTGTGCACTGGTAAGGATCTCAAATTGGAGAACTGCTGCTAAGAAAGTGCAACTTGCTGCATTCTTCTCTGGGATTGCTTTTTAATAGATAAAACAGAAGCAAGCATTGTCCTTTCCAATGTACATATTTTTTATTATGAATATAATAAAAATAAATTAATTGGGTAATTAAATTCCTCTTAATATCTTTTTTGTGATTCAATACATTTTCTCAGGGGTTACTTAACTTTGTTTTCCATTGTATGCATTAAACAAAAATCTGAACTATGTGGAGAATATTCTATTAAAAAAAACCACTGGTTTATTTAAACATCACTTTCTCTCTTTTTTTTTTTTAACTTTCTCCTCAGAAAAAATGGTGCCTAAAACCTGGAAGGAAATAGTCTTTGTTAAATAAATTAATGAATCAGTACAATATGTGACTGGCAAGTCAGCGTTACCTATTTTTCAGCTTCCAGGTTCTTTGATTCTATTTTCCCTTTTAAGTATTTGTACATGAAAGGTGACACATTGTTTCTTTAAATTCTATAGAACACTTTTCTACAAGCCGAAAGTATTACTTTCTGCATCCTGTGCTCTTGTCAGTTTCACGGTCACTTACTCCTAGGGACCCACTTGGTAGTTACATTTGGCCTGATAATTGTCTTGGTCATAGTATGACCTAGTTTATCAGATTCCCTTAATGTTTGCCTTGCGAATGGAGAATGTACTGGTCAACAAGATTAATCAAGTATCAGCTAGGTAAGTTTGCTTTACCTGCATGAGAGTCCTGGCAGATGTTTAAGTGGATTTGGTGCTCATTTAGTATTCTTGCATTTGTGCCAATATTGAGAACTGCATATGGAACTTTTTATCTATTTACATCATCAAACCAGATGGCTTATCATATATTCCTTAATTGATGCTATGTGTCTTACTCTTTCCTTTTATTCTATGCAAAATGAAAATTTGCCTCATTAGTTCTATTTGCTTAGAGAGCTTGACACTTGTTAGATTTCCTTCCAGAGTCTCCACTCTCAGTAAGAAAGAATTTGATCTGAATGTGAATAGTTTCCTGTCCTGTTTAAATTGTGAAGGTGTTCTTGGTAAATACCAAACTAAACTACAAGTACAATTAAAATTGCATTAGTAGTTACTTTAATGAAAACTTCTTTTACATAAATATATACGTATATGTATATAAATCACAAAGTAAAATGGTCAGATATCTTTAAAAAATTTTTAAATGTGCTAATATTAATTATAGTCCTGAGGTGGTAAGGAAATTTCATCAGTCAAGGCACTGGAGAGGGAAAATAGATAAGTGGAATAATTTTCTCATATCATTTTGTAATTAGAAATCATTTAAATAAGCAAGTATATAAAATGTAATAAAAAATGTTTAATAAATGCTTTAATAGTACTGTGACAATTAATGGCTTCAGTGAGAACTAATTATCTACCTTGCTGTTTCAAGTATTTAAAATCAGTTTTTGTTCTGCATTCTCTAAATTCCGGTTAATATTAAATGACTTCATTAATACTGTTAAAGTGCAGCTTAAGTATGGTGATTAAAATACAGAGACACGTTTCCTAGCATAGAAGAGCCTGGTAAGAAGAAAAAAGGCTTCAATATGGTTATATTATAACATAGGGTTGGTTCTAACCCAGTTGGAGCATAATTGTATGTCGTTTCCTTAAAATGCAAATATCTTCCATAGGAAAGACACTCAAGCAGCTGGCATCTTAAAACTGAATAATGTTTTAGTTAGTATAATAGCGAATCACAGAAAGAATCAGAAATACAGGTAAATGACTATTTGATAGTGGTTCTTCATTAAAATGCTAGCAGTGCCCTGGTGTTAATTCCTAGTTAATAAATGGATGAATGATACTGCATTTTGATTGCAAATGTATATTTTGTAAATCACACACTGTTGCTTATAAGGTTTTCTGCATTTACTCATTGTTTCATGCAATGATATATATATTTAGAGCTTTATTTTTTTGAAGTGTTTTTCGCTTCTAATTTTCAGTTTTAGAAAGGGTGCTTTTTTTAAAATATTTTAATTATTAATGTTCTTCAAGATATTCCAGCTTGATTTTTTGTAAAGGAGTGGCTTCCTCTAAGCAACAAGAATTAATTAAACTTTAATCTCAACAAATATGAAAGAGAATAAAATCTACATCAGTTTTTAAAAAGTAAAATTGTCTAAATAGTTTAGAGGAAATCATAACTGCTTATCAAAGTTTTGCTCTTTTTTTCATTTTAGTGTATTTACAGTTTTTACAGAATTAGACATCTGGAATAAATATATCATGCTCATAAAGTTAAATTTCTTCCCTGTTATAATCACTCCATACACTCTTAGAGATTATTTGAAATAAGAGATTTGGTTAGCTTTATATTTTGAAGGCAAAAGAGGAATATGTAATTGACATTCTATATAATACAAAGAGAAGATAAAAAATCCCTTTAATAAACATGTATAAGAGAGTTTCTCAATGTTCAATAGAGTATAAAAAACAAAAGACATATTGCATAATCAGTTATTCTTTTTCCCCATACTTTCACTTTCAAAGTCTTTTACACATGAAACAGAAATATATCCTTGTTATTTATTTTCTATGAAAGCTTTGTTTAAAAGTAAATTATTCCTACATACTGTATGACTTTCATTTTTTCTGTTTTTTTTCTCTTTTTTAGAGAGAGAGAGAGAGAGCATGCACATGTGAGTGGAAGAGAGAGGCAGAGAGAGTCTTAAGCAGGCTCACTGCTCAGCAAAGCCTGATGTGGGGCTCAATCCCACAACCCTGGGATCATGACCTGAGCTTCACTCAAGAGTCAGATTGAGCCACCCAGGTGCCCCTGGATGACTTGTCCTGTTAAACATCTTGAATTGCTCAGATTTGAGCACCTGTGTTTGCAATCTGAAGGTAATTGATAATAAATTCTGGAACACAGCAATAAAGGGAAAATTATGTCACGTGTATTATTTCTGGGTCACAGATCCATGACAAACTCACCACACACATGCTTTCCTGAAGTGGCAATGGTGGTGGGATGGGGGAATGGAGGAGACTTAGAAATAGCTTTAATATTGGCCAGGAGTGTGCTTTATGGTATATCTCTGAGTGTACGTGTGTCTGGGTTAGTGAATTCGGCTCCAAATCAGTTTGGAAGTTTTCATACATAAAGGCAGAGATTCAAAAGTTTGGCTACAGACTAAAACTACATACTTCTGGCAAGAAGAGAAGGTAAAATGACATAAATACTGTTGAAAGAGGACTTTATTTCTTAATTGCTTTTCAGTGAGCAGGCCACTGAAACATTATGCTGTCATATACATGTATATAACAATGTGGGAACATTGATTTTTCATACTATCAGCCAGGGAATGTTGCTATGGCCTCCTAGATAGAAAAGAATAGTTGCACAATTAACCAAGAGGTACACAGAAAACATTCTGTAAACTCGAACTTGTGTTATCAAACTGTTTGACTATTTAAGAGCCTGGGTCTGGAAACAGGAAATCTATCTTCTAATTGACTTTCTGAAAATTAAGAAATGTATGATTCTTTGCAGATGAATCAGTTCATAAGACTTTGCTTTTAAAATATTAGCCTATTTCAAACCTTATTATACTTACAATAAAGCTTCCTTCAATAATTTTATAATCAGGTAAATAGGCCTCCTCTTAATAATTAACATAAAATATACCTATTTTCCATTTATGGTATTTTGTGTATACAAATTACCACTTATAGAAATGGCAGAGTTATTTGTTGTGGAACCAATTCATCTACCAACAAAAGCTAGAAAAGCCACTCAAATTTTAAAACAAATGAACACACAACACTTGTTGCAAGTAATATGAACTATCAAGCTATTCAGACATGAGGGACTCAATCCCAATGAAAGCTACATGCCTCTAGATGAGCTTGAAATTTTGTCAATTGTTTTTCACTTTGAGGCATTTACTGGTTTGTTACTGGTAATGTGTCCAGAGAGTTATAGTCAAATAAACAAACCAACAAAATAACTAAGACACCAGAAAGTAAGTATAGATTTAAGTAATTCTATAAAACTGGGTGACAAAATTTGGATTCAGAGACTGACAAAGAGGGACCCTTATACCGTGCATATTTGTAGTAAGGACATTAGTTCTATTACCAAAGAAGGTGCAAAAGCAGAGATTGGCTAGCTCTTACAAAGAAAGAAACTCAGTTTCAAACTACCTAAATCCCATAATATATTAAATTAATATGCAACTATTCTAACTTTCTATCACAGAGAGCAAACAAATCTTGAAATTAGTCCTGTCAATAATTTTATTAGTTTTTTAAAATGTTTTTATTTACTTTTGAGAGAGAGAGAGAGCATGAGCAAGGGAGGGGCAGAGAGAGAGGGAGACACAGAATCCAAAGCAGGCTCCAAGCTCTGAGCTGTCAGCATAGAGCCTGATTTGGAGCTTGAACATGTGAATCGCAAGATCATGACCTGAGCTGAAGTTGGAAGCTTAACCAACTGGGCCACCCAGGCACCCCAGTCCTGTCAATAATTTTACACCAAGTAAATGACCAAGTTCTAAGTGAGAAAACAAAAACAGAAAAAAAAGGATATATAAGTGATCTTGAAACTAATCAGATAAAGACTTTAAGTATCTTGATAATCATTCAAGATAATGATGAGTGATTTCTCCAGATACTATAGTCTGAGAAAAGACAGTCAAATGGAAATTCTATAATGAAAAAATACAATGAATGAAATTAAAAATACAATTGTTAAATTTAACAGTAGATTAGGCATAGCTGAAGTCAGGATTGGTGAAGTGGAAAATGAAAAACACAAAATTTTTGACTGAAGTATAAAGAAAAAAATAAAGTAAGAAAAGAGCATAATAGATAAATGGGGCATAGTGAGAAAACAAAATAGTTAATTTGGGGAGTAACAGAGACAAAGGAGTCAAGAGATACTTTGAGAATTTTTGTAAAATAACGGATGACATTAAGCCTCAGATTCCAGAACTCCTATGAATTCAAATAGTGAAACACACACACACACACACACACACACACACACACACACACACAAACCTTCTAGGGGGCAAATATAAATCTGACATCTGACTTTTTGAACAAAAATATAGAGGACAGAATAAAATGTGATGATATATTTTAGTGCTCAAATAAAACAGCTACCAATCAGTAATTCTAAATCCAGTAGAACAAATGTAAATATAAAAAGTCAAAGAAAGAACTTTTAAATAAGCAAAAACTAAAAGACAAGATCACCAGTAAATCACATCGACACAAATGCTACAGAATTTTTTTTAGGCAGAGGAAGAAAAACAGATTAAAAAAAATTGTAGAAAGGAATGAAGTAAAACAAAAATATACATATGAAAGTAAATGTAAGTGATATCAACAATACAAAATCAGTATGCAAAACTAATCATAGTTCAATATCTTTGAAAGACTGAATTAATAAAAAAAAAATAAAATTGATGAAACCTGCAGTAACATCAAAAACAATGTAATACTTGCAGTAAATCTATGAATGATCTGAAAGATCTTTACAAAACAAATAGTACAAAGCATTACTAAGAGAAATTAAATTATATTTATCCACCTGTCTCTCCATTATTGAATCAGCAGTTTGCCCTGTGACCACCTTCTCTGATGAATCTAAAAAGAGTTGTTGCTTTTTCAGCTCGTGTAGCTCTTTATTTGTTGTTAGGAAGGAGTGATGATTCTCAAGCTCTTTATATGCCAGACTGGAAACCAGGAGTCTATTAGCTTTTAATAAAGTTAAAATCTTATGTTCTCAGGAGAAAAATCACTGATAAACAAGTTGCCCTCTTTCTTCCTCCCATGTTCATTTCCATTTTTTGTTTAAAGGAATAGTGAACTGCTTGTCATTCATAACTACAAAGGCTATCAGGATTTGGTAAGAAGAAGAATGAAATGGAGTGATGGTTGGGAAAAAATTAAATAATATGATTTTCCCTTTGCCCTTTGAGTTGTTAAATGGAAAATATCTATTGCACCATTAGTTATTTAGGGTCAGGGAAGTGTCACTAGACATAACTGTCTTGTGGCCCAATATGCAATTCCTTGCTTTATAAGAAAGTGATGGGAGGAAGTTATGGGAATTGTTAACTTGTAGGTAAGTATTCATCATTAAGCAGCATATGTGCACCCTACGTTTTCAGTATCAACATAATTTTACAATCTCGATTCTTCCTCCTAGAAGCTTATCTATTTTATTATTTCCATTTTCCTCCAGTGGCATAGATTTCATCATGAATTCAGTATACAAAGAATTTCCTGTCATTGGATTAAAATGAGTCATCTCTATTTAAATTTGGTTGTGATATGGGACCACAGGAGAAAAACTAGCTTTAACACTCCAATGGATCTTTATGATGTGGAATAATTATGGTAACTTAACTCTTTCATGTTGTGGGCAAAAATTTATACAAAACATATTCATTTGAACAAGGTTTAAAACCACATAGTAATGATTAAAAGTTTTCTTAATCTTTTTTTCAATATCTAGGTTAGCTTATCTTATATTTGCTTCTACTAGCTTTCTTTATTCAATATATTTAACAATTTAATGATTCTTTCCTTTCTTTGTTAAAACTCTCCTACCAGTGCCTTCAGAGGTCAGCAGATAGAGATGTATGTCACAATATAGTCACTCTGTATTTCTGTAAATAGAAGGTTAAGTTTGTGTACTCTCTGTTTCTCTTCCCTGAGCCAGTGACTTGTCTCTCCAAGAGCAAATGGACACTTACTGAAGTACTGACTTTAATTAAATATTAGTATTAACTTATTCCAAAAAAGGAAAGGTACCCCAGCTTAATAGGAGTAAGAACTATTCCAAATATCTATACAATTCTCAAATTCTGGAAATAAGTTTTTTTAGGTAGAAAGCGCCAGGATTTTATATATAATAGTGTGTCATATGTGTGTGTATGTGTATATAGTGTGTATAGTGTGTATATATATATATATATATATATACATATATATGTATGTATTTCACCATTTTATATATATATATATGTATGTATACATGTATATATGTGTGTATAGTGTGTGTATATATGTATATATACATATATATGTATGTATTTCACCATTAACTTCATTTTTTAAACTTTTTAAACTTCATTTTCAATGGAATATTTTATTAATTTATTTTTTAAACATTTATTTATTTATTTTGAGAGAGAGAGAGCACACATGCACATGAGTGAGTGGAGGAAGGGCAGAGAGAAAGGGAGAGAGAGAATCCCAAGTAGGCTCCATGCTCAGCATGGATCTTGACATGGGGCTGGTTGTGGGGCTGGATACAGAGCTGGATGTGGGGGCTCGTTCTCATAACTGTGAGATCATGACCTGAACAGAAATCAAGAGTCAGATACTTAACCAAATGAGCCACCCAGGTGCCCCTTCAATGGATGATTTTAAAACCATACTTTAAACATTAGAGCCTACAAAATATATGTAAGGAGTATTCATTTATTCTCCATCATCTTCAATATAATTATTGTGTATTCATCTAAAGAGTAAACTATTACTGGTTATATTTTTATAAATAATGTATAACATATATAATTTTTATAAATCATACACATGTATGTATATCTGATATATAAGCAAATATTTATGTTTAGGATCCCATCAATATTTTTGTATTTCCTTTGTTTTAGAACTATTTTATTAAAAACTACTTTATCATAATAATATTTTTCCTCAGAATTCATTAAAGCTACATAATAATTCCCTGCAATGATCCACTGTGCCTGTTGAAATGAAAGGTAGATTACTTTTTTTGTTCTTATTGTTTTTAATGTTTATTTATATATATTTTTTGAGAGATATATATAGAGAGACAGAGCACTAGCAGGGGACGGGCAGAGAGAGAGAGAGAGGGAGATAGAATTGGAAGCAGGATCCAGGCTCCAGGCTCCAAGCTGTCAGCACAGAGTCCGATGGTGGGGCTCAAACCCATGAACCATGAGATCATGACCTGAGCCGAAGTTGGATGCTCAACCGACTGAGCTACCAAGGTGCCCCCAAAAGATTATTTTTAAAATGCCTTCATGTTCTTGTGTTTTATTCTTATAATTGAACTTCATTTTCAGATTATATTTTCTATTCCACAGTCCTACGTTTACACTCTATAAAAATATTAAGGTAATTATTTATATGTTTGCAGTTCTTCTCAATGAAAAATTTTTCATGATAAAATGGAAATAGTATGTCACTGTCAGCCTTCAATATAGTCATAATAATTATATCAGAGTAACTGATAGAATCTTTTTAGAAAAGGCAAAAGAAAAAAGTAAATTCAAATGTCTACAAATTACCCCAGGGATAAACAAAATTGCAAAAAGCAAGATTCATGCCAAAGTAAACATCAACGCTAACATATTGAATGACTTTAACATATTGAAAATTACATTTCAATAAAGCAAGATGATTAGAATGAGAAAGTTTATTTTAGTTTCTAAAAGAGTAGTGTTTTTAAAATGTTTTTGCAATAAATTTTATTGGATGGATAGCCTGATTTCAATTCCACCTCCCCCTCACAAAAACTCAGCACAAAATTAGGCAGAAACAAATTTTAAGAAATATTTTACTTAGTAGTGTCTTAAAATTTAGAACAATTTTACTAAAGTAGGTACTTGCCCCATATCCCAAATTTTTCACTGCGTAGATTTATAAATGTGTGGCTTACACTAATTTGTGTAAATTGAAATGTAGAGAAACTACGATCAGGTCATCTTAACAGAGGAGCAAAAATAATAAAAATTTATGCGATTTACTATGCCTAAAAGACTCACTATTTCATAAAGTAGAGATTTAAGGATAGATTTAAAATTTCTTTATTAATAAGGTATCTATCTCTGTTCAATAATATTATCTATAATGTGATTAGCAGTACAGTGGAAATATATTTGGCTACATCGCATTTTAATTTTTTTTAAGTTTATTTATTGACTTTGAGAGAGAGAGAACAAGCAGGTGAGGGGCAGAGAGAAGGAAAGACAGAATCCTAAGCAGGCTCCACACCATCAGCACAGAGCCTGACCCAGGGCTTAAACTCAGGAACCATGAGATCATGACCTGAGCCAAAACCAAGAGTCAAAGGATTAACTGACTGAGCCACCCAGTCACCCTCCCTTTTTGGTTTCTTTACAAGAAAGAATGAGTTAAACATTAATATATTAATGTATCCATAATTTAATAATTAATTTTAAGAATTAGAAGCTATTTTGAGTGTTTTCAGTGTGCTCAGATAGTGCTGAATAACAGGTGGTATGATATAATCATGTAGTGAAAGTTGTCCATGAACTATGCACATAAGGGCTGGTTATCTCCAGACACTCGCAATTTTTTATTATATAACAAAATATTCTGAACTCACGGGCGAAACTACACAATAAATCGGCTAACAGTAAATATGCATAATTAGTTGACTTCGCCTATCCTTTAAAGGGATTATTATATTAACACACCTCAAATAACTTCTATATAATTTTACTCTTTCTGCCGC
The DNA here is from genome assembly GCF_028749965.1 of Puma concolor. Classification (NCBI taxonomy): domain Eukaryota; kingdom Metazoa; phylum Chordata; class Mammalia; order Carnivora; family Felidae; genus Puma; species Puma concolor. Next base: position 52,144,850 of record NC_141672.1, read on the forward strand.
CAAATAAACTACAAACATGTGAATCCCAAGCATATTTAATATGCCATCTCATGTGAACAGAAATAAAATTTCCAATTTTTCTTCCAATTTTGTTGAAGAAAGAAGATAAGCACATTCTGATTAAACTTTCTTTGTGTGTCACTCTAAATAAGGGCACTTTGTCGCTATTTTTTGATAGTAGTTTTTACATACATCATTGCTGATGTTTGTAATCTTGAGCTTGGAAAAGACTTAGTTTCTGTTTCCTCAGCCCTTTAACAATTAAACATTTACAGATGAATTTAAAACATCTATGGATTTGAATACGATTGTGAAGCTACAAATCAAGTTGCTTATTTAGAAACTTCATCTTGACCTACAACATAATCATATCAAAATATGTTTACAGAAATCAAGGCAAAAAAAGAATTAATTGAAATGTGGTACTTTCTTTTACTGATCATCATACAGTGTAGGATTAGACTAGAGAGCGAATTCCTTCCTTATGGTAATCTTTTTTTTTTTGTCAATACTAATAGGTAATGAACAAAGAATTAGTGTTTTTTTAATTTTTTTAACATTTATTTATTTATTTATTTATTTATTTATTTATTTATTTTTGAGAGTCATAGACAGAACATGAGAAGGGGAGGAGACAGAGAGAGAGGGAGTCACAGATTCTGAAGCAGGCTCCAGGCTCCGAGCTGTCAGCATAGAGCCCGATGCGGGGCTTGAATTCACGAACCACAAGATCATGACTTGAGCCGAGTTGGACGCCTAACCGACTGAGCCAGCCAGGTGCTCCATTATGAACAAAGAATTTATAAATGTGAGTCGAGGTGATTAATTGATTTGAAGTACACCTAGTAATGTACTTTCTTCTCAGCCTTTTGTTTTTCCCACTCAACTCATTTCCCTTGACTCTTTCCCTTCCCTTATAAACTGGATATGTTCAGATAAAACTCTAGATTCCCTTTATGTCTCACTTTATTGTTTCTTTACTGTCAGCCTTTTACTCCCTTCATAATCTCATCTCATGCCATAACTTGTCTTACTGTCTGTATGCTGACAAATTTTAAACATGTATCTCAGGCACAATAGTGCCACGAATACAGTTTTACAATTCAAAAAAAAATCTCAGTACTTCATTGACTACTTCTTCTCCTTTGTCCCACATATTTAAGGTAATATACATGTTAATTCTACTTTAAATCCCTCACAAATTTATCCCTGTCTCTTGATCTCCACTGCTACAATTCTAATCCAAACTACCATTCATATTTTTTTAACTGTAGCAATAACTCCTAAATGATTTTATTTCAGTTAAGATACATAAGATTTATCATGTTAACCATTTTTAAATATACTGTTCAGTATTACCTAAGTATATTCATTCACACTATTGTAAAACAGATCTCCAGAACTTTTTCACCTTTTCATCTTACAAGTCTAAAACTCTGTGCTTTTGAGCAACACCTCTTCCCCTCCTTCCCCTAGGACCATAGTAACTAACATTCCATTTTCTGTTTTTAAGATTTTGACTACTTTAGATACCTCATGTTAGTAGCATCATACAGTATTTGCTCTTTTGTGATTGGCTAAATATTTCATTTAGCCTAATGTCCTCAAAGTGAATCCATGTTGCAGCATGTGACAGGATTGCCTTCCTTTCTAAGACTGAATAATCTATTGTATGTATGTACTACGTTTTGTTTATTTATCTGTTAATGGACATTAGGTTGTTTCCACCTCTTGGTTACTATGGATAGTGCTGCTACAAACATGGGTGCACAAATATTTCTTAAAGACCTTGCTTTCAATTATTTTGTATATATACCCAGCAGTGGGATTTCTGGATCATATTGTAGCTCTATTTTTTTAAATTTTTTGAGGCACTGTCCTACTGTTTCCCACAGCAGTTGCAAGATTTTACATTCCCACTAACAGTGAACAAGGGTTTCAATTTCTCTACAACCTCACCAGCATTTATTCTCTTCTTTTGTTTTCTTTTTCTTTTCTTTTCTTTTCTTTTCTTTTCTTTTCTTTTCTTTTCTTTTCCTTTTCTTTTCTTTTTTTTTCTTACTGGTAGCCATCCTAATGAGAGTGAGGTAATATCTCATTGTGATGTTGAATTATACTTCTTTTGATGGTTAGTGACGTTAATCACATTTTCATATGCTTGTTGTATATAATTTGTGTATATAATTTTGTATATATTTGCATATAATCTTTAAAGTGATGTCTATTCAAGTCCTTTGCCCATTTTTAAATAAGGTTATTTAACTTTTCAGTTGTTGAGTTGTAGGAGTTATGTATTTCAGATACTGACTGACCCCTAATAGATATAGATTTGTAAGTAGTTTCTCCCATTCTTTACTTGTCTTTTCACTGTTGTGTCCTTTGACCTGACCTTTAGTAGCTTCTTTTTACAAGCCTCCAATTCATTATCCATAGTCCCTCTCAAAAAATGGCTATAAAGCCTAAATATTATCATGTCATTCAAAATCTTATGTCTTCCCAAAGCTCTCAAGTTAAAAATTCAAAATGCTTAAAATTATGCTATATAATCTGGCATCAATCTGCAACATCTTTATACATTTCCTTTTACCCCTTATTCTCTACCACACTGATTTTTCTCATATATCCTCTATGAACCAGACTCCTCCTTATTTTAGGTCCTTTGTCTGTGCTTTTCATTCTCTTTTGTTTTTCTCCTCATTCTATGAAAAGTAAACTGTAGTTTTCGATCCTCAGATTAAATGTCATTTATTCAACGAAATCTTTACAGACTTTCCAGCTTAGGGCAAGTTTCTAGTTATATAATGTGAATGCTCTCTGAGCTTATTTATAGAATTGATCAAAATTATAATGAGATAATTAATTATACAATTATGCAATCATCTTTTCATATCTGTCTCTTCAAAGAGAATGTAATATCCATGATAAAGAACCACTTTTTCCTGTGTACCATTGCGTCCCCAAGACTGAGTTCCCTGCCTATTGAACTGTTCAATAAATACTTTTGAGATGAGTAAATGAAGAAATAAATTTATTGTCTGATTTCTATAGGACAATTTCAGCTGTTGTATCAGCCAATGATGACACTTTGGGCAATATGGTACCTGGATTTGGGGCTTGGGTATTATATTCTAGTTGACACCTAGGAATGAAATATTAGACCAAAAGTCTATTAGGTTTAAAAGTATAGTAGGTGAAGGGTAAGAGGAAAACCACAATGTGACATTAATCAGGAGTCTGGGGCCAGGCAAAACAAAATTTAGGAGCAGGGCTAATAAAAAAACCGACCAAATTCTAGGAAATTCATATGAATGAAATTGAAGAGAGGTTTGCTTGAATTTACTGGCCTAGAGACACATGCAGGATAGGTGAGCTGAACAGAGTTGGTTTCAAGGAAAACACATGTTACCATGATCAAAGTTATGGCCCAAGGCAAGCATATAACTACTTATTTTTTTCTTCAAACTTTAAATACCTGCTATGTTACATATTACCACCCACTACATCTATTATGTGTTCTCCACAAGATCCACTCTATTTGTATTACTTTACAAGAGGTATTCCTAAACCATTAAGCAATAAATTAAAAGTAAAGCAGGTAGCATGAAGCAATTTAGAATACTTTCTTAGACTAGGAGAATCCCGCTAGTTTTAATTAGTGGTTCAGGGTCCCAACTAGAAATGTGTATAGTTGTCCGCGAGACACCATTTTTGCTGAAGACCAAGGAACATGGCTTATTGTTTCTTTCTACTTGATGCAATTTAATCATGTCACATTGTTTATTGCTCTAATCTTAACGATAATCTTTTGCAAAATATTTTACAATCACTTATATCAGGAATATGAAGGCATTAACCTCAAATGGCAGCTTTCCTTTCCAACTGTGATTTATTTTTATTTATTTTTATACTCTAAGAGGGGAGATACTTTTTCACAAATAGGTACAAGAAGAAATTTTAATATCTTTTCCAAGTCATATTTACTACGTTATTGTACATGAAGAGATTTTTGTCCTGATTATTTCATAAAGATGTCTTTTATCCTTTGAAATGCCAGCGTCTGACAGTTGTGAACTCCTTACTTTGTTGAACAAGCTCTAACTCAGCGAAAATACCAAGAGTATACATGTGATTGACCTTTAAACAAGCCTTGCCTTCTATTGGAATTTGGAAGTCTCTGTGCCTGAGCTGCTCTCAAAGGAGTTTTTTTTTTTCCCTATTATAAATTATCATACAAGTAATACTTGGTTTTTGAATTTTCAAATAATGTTACATTCTGTTTGTTTCAAAATATCAGACTAAGAGGTAATGCCTCCAGGGTCCTGACAGTTACATCACTTAGTTATCCTGTAGGTACTTATAGATTTTTTTCCCTTCCTGTAGTGTTTCTTGTTTTGATCAATATTACTTGTATATCAAAGCAAATTGACAAAATTTCAAGCTTTATGTTTATTTTATTTTATCCATACTACCTGTTAAGTATGTATCTATTTAGATAAATAAGTTCCCTTCTCTGTGTCCCAGCTTCCTGTCAGTAAAATTTAGGGTTTTGAATACAGCTGTTGAGCTTCCTTCTACTGCTGTCACTCTATGTTTATGCATTCACGATGGGGAAGATATTATCCCCCAAGGATATATATGAAAATTGTCTTGGGGGAAGGTGGCATCCTAGATATTATAATAGTGTGTGACCTTCCAAAGGGCCACCATATATAAACAGTAAATCATGGTTTTAAAAATCCAGGAAAGGAAAAAAGTGATTAAGAACAGTATATTTAGAAAGGTTCCTTAGGAAATGATCATTAACAACAACAACAACAACAACAACAACAACAACAACAGTTTAGAAACACTATTCCATGCATTTATGCACCTTATTCCATGGGCCCAGGCTAAAATCATTTGTACAATTCATTTTAATCCTTTTTTCACTGACACCATCTTGTCCTATAATCACCAGATAATGTAGGTCATATATATAGGTGTTTACAGTGATTAATTTTTGTCCAGTGTTTGGTTGAATGTATACATTCTTTATTGCTTTCCAGCCTATGTTTTTAGGTCATTATTTCCAAGATAGGACTTGAACCTTAAATAAAATTTCCCTGAGGAATAAATTTACACAATGTAGACAAAATTTTCTAGTTTGAAAATAAATATTCCCTCTATGCTGAGAATTATTGGCTTCGTTAGTTCTGAATTACAAGGCATGATTTTAAAATGGAGCAAAAATTCAAGCATAATTCAATTTACTACCCAAATAAATATTTAGGAAACTTTCCTCTACTTTTTAATGTTAGATACAAAGTATACTACTATAAAGAATGCTCTTTCTTATCATATTTGAATTCAACACTTTGGAAACACAACAAGAATAGGTGTTCATTTAAGTATATCTACTACCTTTTTTTTTAATCTCCCTCTGCTTTTTTTTTAATGTTTATTTTTGAGACAGAGAGCGAGACAGAGCATGAGCAAGGGAGGGGCAGGGAGAGAGAGGGGAGACACAGAATCTGAAGCAGGCTACAGGCTCTGAGATGTTAGTGCAGAGCCTGACAGGGAGCTCGAACTCACGAACCCTGAGATCATGACCTGAGCCAAAGTTGGACGCTTAACGGACTGAGCCACCCAGGTGCCCCAGTTTCTGTCTGCTTTTTATGATGAAAATTTTAAAGAAGAAAGCAAAGTAAATGTAAGCAAGCGACCCAGGATAATAACAGACTTGTCATCAAAATGCAATCAGTTTTCACAAATGCTTTCAGAATTCTATTCTTGAGGATTTTATACTTTACAGCAGAGAAACAGGTTAAGTATTCAAATTATGGTTATTACCAGTTGGTTCCCAAAATTCTGGGAAAGTGGATAAGCCTGCCATGCCTTGCTACAGTTTCACTGACCAAATGGCAATTTCCAACCAAAACAAATTTATCAGTAGTTAGTACTGGTAAGCTTTTCTAAATTTTAATAAACAAAAAAAATCTAAGGTAGTCAATTAAGTGGGTCATTAAATTCACTTCCCGTTATGTATGATGATATTTTGCACATACACAATTCACTCACAAGCCTGAGTACCAAATTCCCAGTATAAATACATAACGAGTATGCTAGGCAGAATAATTGTCCCAGAAGATGCATATGTTATAAGCCCCTGAACCTGTGACTATATTACATGACAAGGGGGAATTAAGGTTGCAGATGAAACTGAGGTTGTTGGTGAACTGACCTTAAAATGAGATTATCCTGGATTATTCGGTGGGCCCAGGGCAATCACAAGGGTTCATCAATGGGGAAAAAGGAGAGAGAAGAGTCAGAACTTGAGACGTGACATCATCAGACTCTCTGGGTCATTCCTCACTTTGAAGATGTGAAAGTGCCAAAAGTCAAGGATTGAGAGCAGCCTCCAGAAGCTGGAAAAGGCAAGACAATGGATATGGATACTCTCCTAGAGCCTCCAGAAAGGAATGCAGTCCTGCCAATTTGATTTTAGCCCAGTGAGGCCATCTCAGATTTCTAAGCTCCAGAAATAATATAATGTGGTTTTTTTTAAGCTGCTAAATTTGTGGTAATTTCCTAGCAGCAGTAGGAAATAAATAGAATGAAATAAAATATTCAAAGACTCATATTACCAAGGTCAAATAAATTACAAAAATACCAGAAATTACTTATGCCTTTAAAAACATTAATTCTGTAGACAGGTAGGTAGGACAGCATAAGAGTTCAGAAGGTCTCTAGAAATAACCTACTTTGTGTTAGATCCTAGCTTTCCCATATTCTAGGTGGGTAACCCTAATAAATTGCTTAATATCTGTGGTGCCATTTTCTCATTTTTATAGGCGATGAAATAATGATTATACCTCAAAATTAGACCAAATAAATGCATCTGCTATTACAATCAGTAGAACCTGGCACAGAGTAAGTCCCATGTATAGCTTCCTTATTACTGTTACAATATTTATTATTTGCTATTTGTGCTATTACTATTCTGAGAGCACTGTAGCATCCAATTTAGGTTTTATATGATGTCTTATATAAACACAGCTCTTTTGGTTTCAGTGTTATACCCGAAAGAACTGGTATAAGTTTTTAGCCTTGGATTATTTGTATAGATTGGTGGCATTTTTTATTTTTTTTATTTTTTTTTTCAACGTTTATTTACTTTTGGGACAGAGAGAGACAGAGCATGAACAGGGGAGGGGCAGAGAGAGAGGGAGACACAGAATCGAAACAGGCTCCAGGCTCTGAGCCATCAGCCCAGAGCCTGATGCGGGGCTCGAACTCACGGACCGCGAGATCGTGACCTGGCTGAAGTCGGACACTTAACCGACTGCGCCACCCAGGCGCCCCTGGTGGCATTTTTTAAAGGGATGTTTATAATAATCTAATTTTAAAAGATGAAGCATGACTCTGTATATGGGAGATAAATATGAAAAAGTTGATAACTTTTAAACCATTTGGTTGTGGGCATTTCAAAGTGAATTAGCCCATGTTGAGGAGATTGCTCCTTCTTTGCAAATGTGTAATGATTTTATGCATTGCTATAGATGCATGTATATTTTATGTATTGCTATATATACATATGTACGGAAGACTTAAAATTTACTAATTATCTGCTATTTTGTCTTATGTTTTGGTTAAATAGGGCTATTGTGAAAATGAAGGTGTTTACTTTGGGGTGCCTTTGATTGCATAAAGAAGACAATTTACACATAAGATAAACTTCTTTTTTCGTCCTCTCCTTTTAGGGAAGTGTTGACGTTAGCAATTTTTAAACAGTGAAACATCCATTCCCCTTAATATATTTATACCACCACAAATTCACTTACATCAGACAACCTCAAGGAAAGGAGAACATATTGTACATTGCTCAAAGCTACACAAAACCACTGAGATGTAAAAAATTATCTAATGACAGTTTTTATTTTAAAAATGAAATTACTTTTATAGAGAGAAAAAAAAAAAACCCAAGCACTGCAAAATCTTAGGCTTTTTTTTTTCTCCATTTCCGTAAAAAGAATTTAGATTAAACATCCCTAGCTTCATCTGGTTTTTTGAAGTCTGTTTTATTGTACATGATGGAAAGATGTTTTGTGGTTATAACCACATCAAACAGTGAAAGGCGATACTTTGATAGACTCAGCAACTCGTGGAGCTGGGAGGATTTTTTGAAAATCATCAAATCCGTACACACTCAGCTATAATTTGACAATATACTGAATAGACCATTAAAATTTAAATCATTTTTCATGTTCAGGATAGTGGAGATCTCATATATTTACGCTATGACATAAGCCCTTATAGTTCATTTATTTAGAACTTCATTTAGTAGAAGTTAAAAATACTTGATTGTTGCTTTGCTTTGTTTCCATGATAAAATTTCATGGGCTTCAAGACTATTTTGAAGCTTATCTTTCCCTGTTCTTCTAACTAGGTAAGAAGGATACTGTTATTCTTTGTTCCTCCAGTTACTGTGTCCAATATCTGGTCTTTCTCAGCATAGCCTTGAAGTTTCCTCCAAGTTTCTAGAGAACATATTGACTACAATTTCCTTAATTTATTTTAAAGGCAAAACATTTACCTTGTATTCTTACCAAATATCACTGCTTTACAATGAATATGATAAATCAATCTTGTTTTCATTGAATGCACCTGGCATTCAACATCCAAGCCTGATAAAAACTATGATCTAATGAAGATGAGAAAAGGAAAATTTTTTGTTTCTTTAGATTGATAAATCTAGTCAAACTACAACTGAAATGTTCATTTATAAAAGGAGTAAAACTTCTTTGCTTATTATCAGAAACTGATTTGTCACAGCTGAGTTTTTCTGTGCTTGAATTTCCTTGGGATAATTTTTAAACTATAGTTGATTTTAAAGGTAAAAAGGTAAAAACTGTTTAATTTTAGAGATCAAGAGAGCATAGATGAATATCACTTTGAAAACATTGTGGTATTAGGGCACCTGCGTAGCTCAGTAGGTTAAGTTTCTGACTCTTAATTTCAGCTCAGGTGATGATCTCAGTTTGTGAGATCGAGCCCTGCTTCTGGCTCCAAGCTGACAGTTCAGAGCCTGCTTCGGGTTCTCTCTCTCCTTCTCTCTCAGCCCCCTCCCTGTTCACATGCAACACTCCCTGTCTCTCAAAATAAATAAATAAACTTTAAAAAAGGGAAAAAGTTGCAGAATTATCGCAGAAGATAGGATATGACAATGTTCTTTCAAAAGAAAAATACCAGTATTGCTATTCAGGCAATCTTAGGAATAGAAAATATGAAGTGGGTGGGGGGTAAGGTAGTAAAAACTGAAAGAAATGTGTTAAAACCTCTTCTGCATCCTGAACCCTGGGGGCTAGAAATCACTGTATCCTAAAAGAAATGGTATCAATGCAGCTTTAATGTGGATGTATATGTTAGCATTTTTTAAAAAAGAGATTCATGATTGAAATTAAAGATGTAGGGACAAGTTTAAAGTAGCCAATAATCTATTAGTATCTTTCCTTTTGTTGTCCAGTCTGACAAACATGACATTAAAAACTAACACATGTGTGTGCTTGTGTGTGTAGTATGATGTATTTTATTATGTATTTTATATATATATATATATATATATATATATATATGCATATTTTTTACTAAAGTGACATTTGACAATTGGCATGAAAGTCATAATATTCTCTTTTATTCAGGATAATAAAATATAGAGTGTCTTTTAATATTCATTTTATGAATGTTACTGAGGATTTCAAATGCTTAAATGCATCCTTTAATGATTTTAGCTTTTATAGAAAGGTGGTAGGGACATCTAACAATAATTCATTTGGACACCATGGAAAATAAACAATAAGATAAAACATTATTGTAAAATGCTCTAATAAGAATTATTATAAAATAACTATAAGCTAAGACTGCCTTAAGTAGTATTCTCCTTAAATTGGTTAAAATTTTAGTTAAGTGATGCCAAATAGGCACTTGTAGACTCTTAAATGCACCATCCTAAAGGTGGGAACCTAAATTACTACCTGTAAATTGTGAACACCTACTGGTCAATTCATTTTAGAAGGCCTTATTTTTGTCGATTTTCAGGAAAAACAATAATATAACACTGAGCATAAACATACTCAATATATTATGGGCAAAAAAAATCTATTGTGTTGTGTCAAAATAACTGTCAAGTGCTACTTCCTAGTGTTTTTTTCTCCCCAAAATTCCTTGGGAAATTATGTATCCTTATATTTTATAATCTGATATTTCTCTAAAATGGTTTACATGCTAAATGGCTTTGGAGATAAGAACAAATCCTTTATTACTATTCCCTATTTCCATTTTGCAAATATGTTTACTCAGAGTGTGTGCAAAGAAGAAGAAAAAATGTAAATCGGCCTCTCAACTGTATCAGAAAAAGTTCGAGTGTATCAGTTCCGAAGGGCCTGATGATTAATAGGACTCTGAGCCTTCACAGGGTGTACTGACAAAAAGCTTTAATAAAAGTGAAGAGTAGAGTACATCAGGATAAATAAAGAACATACTATCATAGAGGGTCTTACACTTTCAGGTACAGCCCCATATTCATTCTCAATTGCAGATGTTCTTTGTCATTAGATTATAAATCAACAAGACATGTGTAAGGCATCTTGTTTTCAAGGTTGTCCAGTCAAAAGTTTATAGAATTATTTTTTAAGTTTATTTATTTATCTTGAGAGAGAGAACCTGTGGGGGACAGATGGAGAGAGAGAGGGAGATAGAGGATCTGAAGCAGGCTCTGTGCTGACAGCAGAGAGCCCGATGCAGGGCTGGAAATCATGAACCATGAGTTCGTGACCTGAGATGAAGTTGAACGTTCAACCAACTGAGTCACCCAGGCACCCATAGAATTTTTTTTACGCCTTTTGTTGTAAAAGCCAGGCTGTACAGGTTGAACCAAGTACAAGCCATCAATCCATCCCTAAGCAATGTGGGCAATTTGGCACAGGGCATCTATAGGGGAGTTTCAAACTATAAATTGTATCTTATCAATAACTAACACATCTTCATTATTAGCCAATGTTGGCCCCAGATTTCTAGGCATCAGTTCTCTCAAGTTTATTGTTGAAAGAGTTAGAATTGGGGAGGAGCCAAGATGACGGAAGAGCATGGAAGTTTTTTGTGTGTCTCTCGTCCATGAAATACAGCCAGACCAACACTAAGCCATCCTACACACCTAGAAAACTGGAGGATTAACACAACAATCTGCACAACCTGAATCACAGAATTCAGCAGGTGCGTAGAGAGGCGAACTTGGGGAGCAATAAGGAGCAGGAAGGGAGGTGCTTTTGCAAGCAAAGAGAGGACAGAGACTGGCCAGGGTGGGGGGAGAATACAGGAAAAGCACCTCTCCCCAAAAGCAGCTAGAGAGAAAGTGGAAAATTGGAAACAGCCACAGGGACTAAACTAAAAAGGGAGAAAGGAGAAAGGAGAGGGTTTAAATTCCATTAAGACTGTAAATAAGGGGGGGTGCAAACTCTGCAACTCTGCAGCTCAAAACCTGGCGGTGCTCTGGTGCGAAGGGCGAATCCCCAGGAACAGAGTGGGGTCCAGGAGGTTCTCGGGCCCCACAGGGAAAAGCGGTTCCACTGCTGGAAGGACATTTGGTAGAGACTGTAGAAGACACCTGGTCCAGCAGACCCCAGAAGGCAGCCACATTCACTGGTACTGGAAAAATGTCGTTAAGGGTGAAGCCTGGTGCCAGATGTGTGTTGTGATTTTCCATAATCCCTGAAAAACTGCTGCTACACTATCTCACAAACCTTTTCTGGGGTGGACTGGCACCTGGCCGCAGTCTCGGGGCACCAGCAGTGGCAGGGTCCAGCAAGCATTCCTGGGTGCAGCCAACATTTGGCCATCGCTCATTCAGCCATTGCTCAGTAAGACCCTCCCTCAGAGGGGCAGAACGGGTCAAAGTCGCAGTCCTTCAGAAGTAAGGGGCTGGGTAAAACAGCCACATCTGAGACAAAACTCGGCATAGAGGTACTGCCTGGGGCTTGGTCACGGAGAGTGAAAAAGCGGGGAGTGGACGAAAGCTGAAGACAGAGGACGGGTGTGCCATTGCTGATCCGGGAGATAAGAGTTCCAGTACTAGAGACTGGGTAGCTGGATGACACCATTTTCACCACTCCCGCTCATGCGCATACACACCTACGAGGATGACACCATTTTCACCACTCCCGCTCATGCGCATACACACCTATGAGCGCCACAGTACTCCACCCCAGTAGGCTAGCAGTGCCATCTAGTGGAGAGCTGAGCCATTACACTGAGGCCCACCCAAATGGGCCAACTTCATGCTTCAAGAACACAAATCTCACCTTCTGCTTAGTCTATGGACTATGAAGTGCTATATAGTCTTACTTCTAGGGGAAAATGAAGTTAATTCAGTCCTACTTCAATCTGTTAGCAGGTCCATCTATTCAATTTTCTTTCTTTTTTTTTTTCTTTTACACTTTTCTCTTTCTTGAATACAGAAAGAGAAAAAATTCATTTTTATTTTCAATTTTTATTTAAAATATTTTTCTTTAATTTTTATTACTATATTTTTTACTTTGGGGCAAATTTTTTCAAATTCTATTTTATTTCCATCATTTTATTTTAGTCTACTTCAGTGTATTGACCTTTTCAAATTTTCAAACGATTTCCTTTTTATTTCTTTTTCTTTTTTTATCTTTTTCGTTTTTCCTTTTCTTGAATGAAGAAAGAGAAAAACTTCATTAATACTTACAATTTCTATTAAAAATATTTTTCTTTAATTTTTTACTATATTTTTTGCTTTTATGTAAATTTTTTCAACTTCTATTTTACTTCCATCATTTTATTTTAGTCTACTTCAGTGTATTCACCTTTCAAAGTTTCAAAAGATTTCCTTTTTTTCTTTTTTTAAATCTTTTTTCTCTTTTTCGTTTCTTTTCTTTTTCTTGAATACAGAAAAAGAAAAAAATTCATATTTATTTTTAATTTTTATTAAAAATATATTTCTTCTTTTTTTCTACTATATTCTTTACTTTTGTGTATATTTTTTCAAATTCTATTTTACTCCCACCATCTCATTTTAGTCTACTTCAGTGTATTCATTTTTTCAAATTCTCAAATGATTTCCTTTTTTTTCCTTTTCTTCCCCCCCCCTTTTTTTCTCTAATTTGTCAAACCACTTTCAACACCCAGAACAATTTCCCTGATGAGCATGGATGCAAAAATCCTCAAGAAGATATTAGCCAACTGGATCCAACAATACATTAAAAAAATTATTCACCACAAGCAAGTGGGATTTATATCTGGGATGCAAGTCTGGTTCAATATCCACAAAACATTTAACGTGATTCATCACATCAATAAAAGACAGGACAAGAACCATATGATCCTCTTAGTAGATGCAGAGAAAGCATTTGACAAAATACAGCATCCTTTCTTGATAAAAACTCTCAAGAAAGTAGGGAGAGAAGGAGCATACCTCGAGATCATAAAAGCCATATATGAACTACCCAACGCTAATATCATCCTCAATGGGGAAAAACTGAGAGCTTTCCCCCTAAGGTCAGGAACGTGACAGGAGTGTCCACTCACCACTGTTATTCAACATGGTATCGGAAGTCTTAGCCTCTGCAATCAGACAACACAAAGAAATAAAAGGCATTCAAGTGGCCAGGAGGAGGTCAAACTTTCACTCTTCGCAGATGACATGATACTCTATATGGAAAACCCAAAAGATTCCACCAAAAAACCTGCTAGAATTTATTCATGAATTCAGCAAAGTTTCAGGATATAAAATCAATGCACAGAAATCGGATGCATTCCTATACACCAACAATGACGTGACAGAAAGAGAAATCAAGGAATCGATCCCATTCACAGTTCCACAAAAAAAACATAAAATACCTAGGAATAAATCTAACCAAAGACATGAAAAATCTATACACTGAAAACTATAGAAAGCTTATGAAAGAAATTGAAGAAAACACAAAAAAATGGAAACAATATTCAATGCTTGTGGATAGGAAGAACAAATATTGTTAAAATGTCGATACTACCCTAAGCAATCTACATATTCAATGCAATCCCTACCAAAATAACACCAGCATTCTGCACAGAGCTAGAACAAATAATCCTAAAATTTGTATGGAATCAGAAAAGACCCTGAATAGCCAAAGCAATCTTGAAAAAGAAAACCTAAGCAGGAGGCATCACAATCCCAGACTTCAAGCTATATTACAAAGCTGTAATTATCAAGACAGTATGGTACTGACACAAGAACAGACACTCAGATCAATGGAACAGAGTAGAGAACCCAGAAATGGTCCCACAAACATATGGCCAACTAATCTTTGACAAAGAAGGAAAGACTATCCAATGGAATAAAGACAGTCTCTTCAGCAAGTGGTGCTGGGAAAACTGGATAGGGACATGCAGAAGAATGAACCTGGACCACTTTATTACACCATACACAAAAATAAACTCAAAATGTACGAAAGACCTCAATGTAAGACAGGATGCCATCAAAATACTCAAGGAGAAAGCAAGGAAAAACCTCTTTGATCTCGGCCACAACAACTTCTTACTCAACAAGTCTCCAGAGACAGGGAAACAAAAGCAAAAATGAACTACTGGGACCTCATCAAAATAAAGCTTCTGCACAGTGAAGGAAACAATCAACAAAACTAAAAGGCAACTGGCAGAATGGGAGAAGATATTTGCAAATGATATGTCAGATAAAGGGTTAGTATCCAAAATCTATAAAGAACTTATCAAACTCAACACCCCAAAAAACAAATAATCCAGTGAAGAAATGGGCAAAAGACATGAATAGACACTTCTCCAAAGAAGACATCCAGATGGCCAACTGACACATGAAAAAATGCTCCACATCACTCATCATCAGGGAAATACAAGTCAAAACCACAATGAGATACCACCTTACACCTGTCAGAATGGCTAATATTAACAACTCAGGCAATAACAGATGTTGGGAAGGACGTGGAGAAAGAGGATCTCTTTTGCATTGTTGGTGGTAATGCAAGCTGATGCAGCCACTCTGGAAAACAGTATGGAGATTCCTCAAAAAACTAAAAATAGAACTACCCCATGACCCAGCAATTGCACTACTAGGCATTTATCCACAGGATACAGGTGTGCTGTTTCGAAGGGACACATGCACCCCCATGTTTATAGCATCACTATCAACAATAGCCAAAGTATGGAAAGAGCCCAAATGTCCATTGATGTATGAATGGATAAAGAAGATGTGGTATACACACACACACACACACACACACACACACACACACACACACAATGAAGTATTACTTGGCAATCAAAAAGAATGAAATCTTGTTATTTGCAACTGTGTGGATGGAACTGGAAGGTATTATGCTAAGTGAAATTAGTCAGAGAAAGACAAAATCATATGACTTCACTCATATGAGGACTTTAAGAGACAAAACAGATGAACACAATGGAAGGGAAACAAAAATAATATAAAAACAGGGAGGGGGACAAAACAGAAGAGACCCATAAATATGGAGAACAAACTGAGGGTTACTGGAAGGGTTGTGGGAGGGAGGATGGGCTAAATGGGTAAAGGGCACTAAGGAATCTACTCCTGAAATCACTGTTGCACTACATGCTAAGTTGGATATAAATTTTAAAAAAATACAAAATAAAATTTAAAAAAAATTTTTTAAAAAGAGTTAGAATTGGTATCCATTCATCGACACTTAGCCCTGAATCTTCT
Organism: Puma concolor; assembly: GCF_028749965.1. Classification (NCBI taxonomy): domain Eukaryota; kingdom Metazoa; phylum Chordata; class Mammalia; order Carnivora; family Felidae; genus Puma; species Puma concolor. The sequence continues at coordinate 52,160,595 of NC_141672.1, forward strand.
AGTGGAACAAACAACCTCAAAGAACAGAAGTTTGATATTTACATTCAGTTAGAATTAAACAGCCTGTACATTTAGTATTCTTTAGGCTAGAGTGAAAAATATTTGCAAAGAGTGAGGGACTTTGTGCTTTTTCCATTCTCTCTGGGAGCACTGAGTGATCACACAGTGATTTCAGACATGAACAAAGAAGCAAAAAAAGCAACAAGGAAAAGGAAAGGAAAGAAGAGAGAGGGGGAGAGAGGTGGAGATGGAGGGAGACAGCGAAAGGAGAAGAGGAAGAAAAATCTAACCTATGCAAGATTGTAAACACGTGGTAAAAGATTTTTGTCTTTGGCAATCTCCCCAAATACTCCATGTCAAAATGAGACACAATCTCATAAATTTCAGAAACAATTTACTAAAGGTAGAAATATGAGTTATCAGAAAAACACCAGGATAACTTTCACTGAGGCTCAAACAAGAGTGGAAATCTCAGTTTACAATAGTACTCTTCTGTGTAGATCTTCCAGTTTAACAGGATATAGTGTTTATACATGTACTTACTAAATAGACAATTCGTGTGTGTGTGTGTGTGTGTGTGTGTGTGTGTGTGTGTCAGGGGAGGGCGGTTTACAAATTTTAGATCTCATTAGCCTAATTGGATTCTCTTTTTTAAACATCATGTATTTTTTTCAGTTTATTTATTTTGAGAGCAAGAGAGAGCCCACCCCTGCACAAGCAGGGGAGGGGCAGAGAGAGAGAGGGAGAGAGAGATTCCCAAGCAGGATCCTTGCTGTCAGCACAGAGCCTGACTTGGGGCTATGAGATCATGACCTGAGCTGAAATCAAGACTTGGATGCTAAACTGACTGAGCCACCTAGCCGCTCCCTAATTGGATTCTAAATCTTATCAAAGAGAAAAATATCATAGGCAAAACCATGGTGTAAAGGAAACAAAATATTTGCTAATTGTAAATGAATAATCCCTATGGCAATTATTTCAACCTAGTAGAAAAAATATCCTTCCAGTCCCCGTCAATGGCTTCTTACTTCTTCATTTTTCATTACCAAAGAACACCATGTGCTTCCAACATAAAATAATTCATCTCCTGTTTTCAAAAACTGGAGTCTTATGTGTTCTTGATATCAACTTCACAGACAAAGAAATGCACTTACTGTGGCCAGTTTTCTGGGTCAGAGTCTATAGAATTCCTTGAGAAAAAAACTGAAAAGAAAATGTATGGTTACTCTAAGACTAGGAAAGACGTTAATTCTAAATATAAAATATTGTCTTTCACTTTTGTTTCTTAGTTGAATTAAAATATCTTCTTTATCGGGGCGCCTGGGTGGCGCAGTCGGTTAAGCATCCGACTTCAGCCAGGTCACGATCTCGCGGTCCGTGATTTCGAGCCCCGCGTCGGGCTCTGGGCTGATGGCTCAGAGCCTGGAGCCTGTTTCCAATTCTGTGTCTCCCTCTCTCTCTGCCCCTCCCCCGTTCATGCTCTGTCTCTCTCTGTCCCAAAAATAAATAAGCGTTGAAAAAAAAAATATCTTCTTTATCATCTTGAGACATATGCATCATCACATGATGGTCCTGCTGGGGGGGCAGCCATATACCTTTGCTCTGGGAGATGGCTCAGCCTGATATGCATCTCATATGAAGTCATTTTCACACAAATTGGAATAACTGATGTGAGTTATCACTGTTAATTGAAAGCACCTCATTATAGAACAGAAGTAGCTTGCTTATCACTCATTTGGTATCGACATCTTCCTTAAACTCCTGTCTGAAAGCTACACTCAAAGTATGTAAAGAAATCAGAAAGCTGACCTTTCAAGTAGGTACTTGTTACAATGCTATTCCTCTTTATCTGGGCTTTCTGAAGTCCAGTTTACTACTTTCCCTGTAAGTGTTTTGAGAGCTTATCATTTCTTTTATTTCCCACTTCCTGTTATTAGTTCTCAATACAGAGGAGGGTAAAGAACATCACATTTATTTACCTTTCTTCTGGGTGTTGTAGATCTTGAGGAAAGAATCCCAATCTCTTTCAGGTAACTCACAGCGGAGTGGCTAAGAGGAGTAGAGAATCCTAAAAATAAGATCTTCTCCACTGTCTGCTGTATTCAGGGTTCAATTATCTTGGATAACTCTGGTAAGTCACATTTTCTATTCCTGTTGAGTAAATCTTAATAGATGCTCTCATGCACTTGCACCATCAAATGGTTCAAATGGGTTTATCTGCCTGGATCCTGATGTCAGGAGGTAGCAGAACATGAGAAGCAAAGATGCCAAAGAAAGAGAAACTTCAAGGATTCAATGAGATTTTCAATAAATAAGAATCCAACTCCCACACTAAGACATCCTAAAGGGGTAAGGGCCTATGATCAGACATTAAGTTTCTTACTTGCTTGTTCATTTGCGCCTTCAGCAAATATTTATTTTTGCTGCTTACCACGTGGTGGGCCCTCCCCTAGGTAGTGGATATACAGTGTCCTCATGGAGCTTATATTCTAGTGGTGGGAGACATTCACTTAAACAGTACATGTAAAAGTACAAAATATGTCACCTATTGTAGAGAAAAATAAAGTTGAGAAGATGAATAGGAAGGACTGAGATGAGAGATTATTAGTTATTGAGCAGGAAAGGCTCTTTTGAGGTTAAAATTAACCAAACATCTGGACAGTGGGCCCCAAGATTTGTGTTTGGGGGAGAGAAGAGGATTCAGACAGAAGGAACCACAAGACAGCTTTGTTGAGTTTAAAGCTTAAATTTCCCTGGCATCACTGCTCTGCCCGAGTCAGCAATAGCATAACAACCAATAAAAGCTTGACAAAGTGGTTCATAGAAGATTTGCAGTTTTCTTCATTTTAAATATTTAAAATTGTTTTAATATAACACAATTAAATTTAGAACTGTTATTATTGTGAAGCAACGTAAACCTTCAAAACAGTAAACAGAATATGCCAAACATATTTGCACACCACCTATACTCAAATTTACTCTTTTTGTTAAATTTATTATTTTGAGAGAGAGAGAGAGAGAGAGAGAGAGAGAGAGAGAGAGAAAGAGAGAGAGTACATGCGCAAGTCGGGGAGGGGCAGAGAGAGACTCCCAAGAGAATCCCGACACAGGGTGCAAACTCACAAACTGTGAGATCATGACCTGAGCGAAAGCTGGACTCTCAACTGACTGAGCCACCCAGACACCTCTTAAATTTAGTCTTAAATTTTTTGCCACATTTTCCAAAATTCTTTGGAGGAAGTCAAGCATCTGTAGGAGTGTGGACAACACTGAGTCCATCTTTGGCCCTCCTTCTTGCTGATGCCTAATGACCTCCCTCGGAGCTACGAGTTCTAGGCTCCCTTGAGGTCAATTCAAGCCCTGACCAGAATGAAGAAAAGCTTGTTCTGATTTTTCCTCAAGTGAAAACATAGAAGTCTCCACTTTAGAGAGCTAGGAGAGATGACTGGCACACAGATGGCCCCGCTGTAGCTAACTACCTTGTGACCTCACCATCATGTCCATCTCTCTATAGAAGCTGGGAGTTAAGGTCCAGACCTGGTGGAGAATAGCTTCAGAGAATGGGGCAGAGAATGGCCACGTACCACCTGGATTGTCAGCCCCGCTTCCCCTCTGTCTGTAAGTTACCTCGAATAAAACTCTGTGTAAACAGTATGTTGTGGCTTGCCTTGTACTTTGGTTTCAAAGAGCCTTCTCAGTTTGGAGAATACCGACCATCCTCCAACCTTCTAAGAAGCATCACAGGGACAATGAAGACATTTGTGTACCTGTATTATTTAGGGTTTATTATTGGAAGTAATAGAAAATAGCATGAGGATGTTGTATGATAGTATGAGGATAGTATGAGCCAAATTGTTGGCTGATGCCAGCATGGAGAATGTGAATATGGTTACCAGCACACAAAAGATCCAGCAGTGCGCAGAAAATACCCCATCTAGCATCAGCATGAAAAGAGTTCCCACGGTGAAAAGACAAAGCATCAGGGAGGGAACAGTATAAAAAAGAGCTTGAAGTTTCTGGAAATTCAACTTGCTACACAGGTAATCCACAAAGGCACAGATCTAGCAAAGAACAAAGATACAAATGTTGCCATATTCTCTGAGATAGGTTGAGATATAAACAGTCAAAGTAGATCCTTATAAAACCAAAGTGGTGCTCAGGAAGTAAACAGTACAGAAGTCACAGAGATCTACTGGGAGAAATGTCCAGTGAGCACCTATAGGAGTATATGGAAAAGGATTTAGTTGATCAGGAGTATACAAACTTCTTCCAGTGAAGATACCAAATAGAAATAAGGCACGACAGGGGCGCCTAGGTGGCTCAGTTGGTTAAGCGTCCGACTTCGGCTCAGGTCATTATCTCGCGGTTTGTGAGTTCCAGTCCCGCATTGGGCTCTATGCTGACAGCTCGGAAACTGGAGCCTGCTTCGGATTCTGTGTCTCCCTCTCTCTCTGGCCCTTCCTCTCTCTCTCTCTCTCTCAAAAATAAATAAACATTAAAAAAAAAAAGAAAAAAAGGAATGACATATTTGGCTGGCAATATATGGAACCAGTGTTTGCTGCCTTAATCAATATGGAGCAGGTGAACAGAATGCAAAAGATGGCAATCCTATTGTTATCTCAGAATAGAGCTATAGTTCAGGAGATATATTTAGGTACTACAGTTGTTATGGAAACAGCAAGAAGCCCAGCCCCTGCATCCTTGAGCTCTTTGGAGTGCTAATACTTGATGATGACAGTGAAGGAAAAGATTGGCCAGGGACATACTCACATTCCGAATGCCAATTATAATGTGGATAAAATGAAGTGCCTGGTAAATTGCAGCAGAAATAATCACGAAGCCTGGGTAAATTGTCCCTCCAATGATTTGTTCCCAACAGTTCCAGTCCTCGCCATCAAACCAGTTACAGAAATTCTAAAACCCCTCTTCAGCCAGGAACTGGGTAGTCCAATAATTAAAGCACAGATCAAATTTATGGATAACATTTTTAAGTCTCAGGATGGCAAAGACACAGGTGAAGAAAGAGAACAGTGACCACGACAGGATGTAAAGCCACACAGGCGTGTTCTGCTTCTCATAGGATAACTGCAAAAACCTCAGCCAAGACCCTTTGACATCAAGGGTTGGCAACTCAAATAAATAGTTAAACGGGATTCCTCAAAAATCTGCTCCTTTGGAAGAGACCTTTTGAAAATATATTACTGATTAATTTTTTAATGGGAAAGTACACTTAATTGGGTAAAGTGAAGTTACATGATAAATAAAAGGCTTACAGTTGTTAAAATGAATAAGAAAACAGTGGGGGAAATTATGGATGGAATGAAATACTTTCCATAGGTTCTTGAGCATTACATCAGTCTGCAAACATACAGCCCACTGACCCACAGAGGATAAGAAAATCGGATTGTCTAGCTTCCTTAGAGAACATCAGCCTAAAAAAACCAACATAATAGAGCTTTCCAACTCAACTTTGGCTCTATACTTTTCTTACCTAATGCTTTTAAAATCTTTCAGCCTATGTTTTTTAATCTAAAGCAGTGGTGTTATTAAAAATTTAAATCTAATTGTCATAAGACTACTTTACCTAGTTGAGGTTTCATATGTTCTTAATATATGATCAGAATGCAGGATGAGACAGTTAATTTTTTTTTAATTTGGAGTTGCCTCTCATTTGTTGCTATAATTAGACTGTAACAAGGTTTCTCAACTTTAATGTGCATATAAATTACATGGGGATCTTGTTAAAATGCAGATTCTGTTTCAACAGCATGGAAGCTAAACTGGGTCTAAGATTCTGCATCTCCAACAATTTTTCAGGTGCTGCTGATGCGGTTGAGGCAAGGATCGTACCTCGAGTAGCAAGAACTTAGACTTCACTTTTACCATTCCAGTTCTAACCTTGTCCACCTGATAGCTTTCATATTAGTAAGTGAAGTCAGGCCTGGAGACAATATCAGAAACAAATGAGCAATTACAATCATCTTTAAATAAACATTATCTTATACCCTAAAGAAATTGAAGAATTTTACCCAAAACCATGGTTTTCTTGCAGGCAAGTTGTTAGATCTGTGAAGATGTAAATGGGCGATCCTTTACATGCCATAAGCTTGTCTTAAACACTTTGTAACATTTTTTTAATTAACATGTAGCAAGAAATAGGCCTCTGGAAGTTAAGAACCACAAAACAATAAAGAAGTAAACCCTTTTGTTGGAGAGCTCCAATTCCCATGTTAACATCTCATTCGCAGCCTAATCGTAACCCAATTAAGAAAATTAAGATAAGTAGAAACAGCTGGAACAGAAGGAGCCCGGAGTGAAGTGTACCCTCTGCACTCATTATTCGATGGAGATCATTACCCAACTCTACACACAGTGTGTGATATTTAATACGATTGGGCTAAATTATATCTGAAAAGAATAAGAGCACCTATGTAAAGAAATGAATCGATCTATTAGCTCTGATTCCTTAAACACTCCATTATTTGATATTTCAAGTGTAGCCATGTGATAAGCCTAGGTAATGTTGTTAGTCTGACCAATGCATATCTCACAGGGCTGTTGAGAGGATTAAGTGAAATAATTCAGGTAAAACCCTTGGATTGTGCCTGGCCTATGCAACTACTCAGTAAATACTAGCTACCTGTATATTTTGGGACCCAGCACTTTGATTATTATGATTCATGATCTCTCTTAAAGACCAGCTCCTAGACAAGTTTTACACTGTAATTTATAGATTGTCCAGTGTGTATATGGGATGGGTATCTCACCATCCCAGCAAGCCCATCTGTAATTATGCTGTGGAGTTCACGAAAACAAGTAAAATAAATGACAGGAAAAAATGATGCTTCCGATATGTATGTCAGCAATATTAATAAAAGCTAAAATATTAATGGAGATGTAGTTTCAAATTGTCTTGGTGTGTTTCCATTTTCTTACATGATATCTAAGAATTACAAACTCCCATTTCCTCTACACAGCCTCTCTCTCTCCCTCTCTCCCTCTCTCTCTCTGTCACACACACACACACACACACACACACACAGTATACTACACATTTCAAGATGTATTTATGGGAATATGACCATCTATAAAGTATCCTGAGCAAAGTCTGATAAATTTGAACTCTGTCAAATTTAACAAGACTCTTCAATTTGATAAAGACTGAAAACTCATCAGTTTCATAAGAGGTAGGGTTGCTTCATGGAATTAGCCAGTGGTTCACTGATGTCACTGATCAATTCAATCAACTTATGTGATCTGGTAACCCCGGAGAGGGAGCCTGCCAGGGTCAGATAGCTTTAGGCACTGCCCTGGTTTACAATGGAATGATAATCTGTTGGTAGCATAGGCATTTCAGAGTTGAAGAGAGTTCACAGATTCTATAAGCAAATGAGCTACCGGCTATCTCTGTATTACCAGAAAAAAAAAAAGGAACAACAACAACAACAACAACAACAAAAAGATGTGCTCTCTGGTACATATGTAATATGTTATATCCACAGGATAAATGGGCTAAAATACCATTTCTGATACAGCAATCTCAGATCCAGAAGAATAAAAATAATATATTCATGACTGTGTCTAGATTTGCATTAACATAGCTAAAGGTAAAATTTTACCCCTTGTGTTTATGCTTCTCAACAATCTGGTACTTAATTTGGGGGAATTTCTATTTCCAATATCCCCAGGCAATATGCATATATAGAAACGTTCAGCTACTTAAAAGTGACATGGAAGCAATTCTGTGTATCTTTCATAACTAATGGAAATTCAAAAAAAAAAAAAGCTGTTTCTAACTAGCTAAGCTTGACAAGTTTAGATTTATACTCCACAGCCTGATTATTTATAGCCCATTTATTTCCATACTAACCATACAACAACCAGTCAATGAAATTTGACTGTTATTTTGAAGATTTGTAACCGAATTAGTTTGCACATTTTGTTTAAATTGTTTTTTCCCAATGAAGTTATTATTTTTTAAGAATCTAGAGAAAAATAATTGAACATGCATAGTATTAACAAATAAATAATGGTTCTTAAGGAAGAAGAAGAATTTCAAATAACAACAGAGAATTTAAAAGTAACTAGTGCTTTTTATTCTTATTTTTTATTTTTATTTATTTTTTTAAAACTTTATTTATTTATTTATTTATTTATTTATTTATTTATTTAGAGCGAGCACAATGAGGGAGAGGCAGAGAGTGAGGGAAAGAGAAAGAATTCCAAGCCAGAAGCTCTGACTGTGAGCCTGATGCAGGGCTCGAACTCACACACCGTGAGATCATGACCTCATCTGAAATCAACCGTCTGATGCTTAACCAACTGAGGTACCCAGGTGCCCCCCAAAATAACTGGTGCTTTTTAAAGCACCAATATCCAACAATTGAATATAGAAATTAATCAGTATTGAGATAATACAGAAATATTAGGAACATGTAAAAACATAAAGGCTCGGTGAAACAGCTGTGCAGAGATCCAAACTTGTAAAGACTTTCCTGGGTTCCCTGACTCCACAGATGCTCCTTCTCCCCTGCCTCCCTAGCTACCCTCTGTGGTGTGTGGTCCTACCTCCAACTCAAATGCTTGTCTAGGGAGCTGGAACCAAATGTGGGACTCTGTAGAAAAGGTACAGGGTGATGGGAGAAGCTTCCACGGCTGCTGCCTTCTGTGCATGGATTGCAGGAAAAAATTAGATGGCACAGGAGCAGTGATGCACGATGCAGAGATCTACTTGCAAATCTTGCTATGGAAAGGATGGGCCGAAAGGCTATGGTTACAGCAGGGGCACTGGTACACTCAACATGGATAGAGGGGAGAGGCTGGTGGGCACCAAAACCAAGTATGTTCAACCTCACATGACCACAGTCAATTTAGGAATGTCTGACAACTTTTTATTTTATTTTTTAAAAATATTTATTTATTTTTGAGAGAGAGGGTGAGGGAGGGACAGAGAGAGGGAGGCACAGAATGCGAAGCAGGCTCCAGGGTCTGAGCTGTCAGCACAGAGCCCGATGTGGGGCTCGAACTCACGAACTGTGAGATCATGACCCCAGCTGAATCAGATGCTCAGCCTACTGAGCCACCCAGGTGCCCCAGAAATGTCTGACGCTTCTAAATTTGCTCAGAAATACAGAGGTACCGAGAAGTGTTCCAGATGTGGGGATTCTGTATATGCTGCTGAGAATATAACTGGAGCTGGAAAACCCTAGCACAGAAACTGTTTCCTATGTGCCAAGTGTGGGAAGGGTCTTGAATCAGCAACTCTAAGAAAGAAGATGAGACCTATTGTAAAGGATACCATGCAAAGAACTTTAGGCCCGAGAGACAGGCTCTGGCCAAGGAACAGAACCCTTGTTCATGCTCACTAAAGGTGTAAACCCAGAACTAAGATCATGCACTGGTCTAACTACATGCACTGATCTGCGTGATCTAACCACTGTAAAATTCTATGAGCACATAAGTACTATCATCCTGTCCATGGATGGGTGACTGACCAGCAGGAGGAGGACACTACATCCTTTTGCCTGATTCATCAGTATTTTCAAGAACCATTTCTTTTACATTTGAAACAAAAGTTCAGCTTGAAAATAAAAAGCACCACGTAATATTTACAATTCAAACATAATATTTCAAAAGCATTTCAGTTAATATGAAAGAAATACAGTGTGCGACAACTTTTATTCCATGAAGTTTCAACCTTATTTGCGTTGCTTTGTAATTGGGAAAAGATCCTAAATTTTGTTAAAACTTTTCACATCATTTTATGGCTTAATTTTCCTGTCCACCTTTTTAAATACATGTAGGCTATAAAAGGTACCCAAACAAGTCTACAGATTTTCTGAGAGGTCAAAAGCTGAGTTTGAGGAGTCCTCACAGATTGTAATTGTCAGAAGCAACAGAAAGGAGTAGGGAGGGTAACAGAGAGAAGATTTCCAGGAAGCATATGCTTTCTAGGAAAATAGAATTTGATTCTTTCCAATATATGCTTGATGTGTCTTATCATACCATATTCCACTGAAAACTTCACCAGTGCTGTTCAATGCCTCCAATGTGTGGTTAAAAACCTACCCTTAGAGATTTCTCTGCTGATTTGCTCAAACACCAGTGATTAATTTTGTGTTTTCTCCCCCAGTAACGGACTTTGAAATCTGTTTGTCCCTTTACCTATGATACCCCTCTTTGTTTAGAACACTCTTCCCCTTCCATTCTTCTAATTAACTCCTTTTCCTTCTTTTAGATCAATTTTGATCTCACTTCACCTAAGTTGGGATGGCTGTTATACTGAAGTGACAAATAATCCCCAAATTTAATGGCTAAAAACATCAAATGTTTATTTTTTCATCCATGTCATATGTTTGATATAGGCTGGCAGGAGGTTCTGTTAATTGTAAGCCCTGAAGGCTGGCAGAGTCCTATCTCATTCTTTCAGGATTGAGATATGACAATCAATAGGGAAGGAAATGCATTACAGCATGCAATCCTGGCTCTTTAGGCTTCCACTCAAAAGACAATAGATTACCTCTGCACATATTTCATAAGCTGAGGCCAGTCACCTGAACACACCTGACTCAAACTGGAGTATTAAGAGTATAGTCCAACTGTACCCAGTGGAAGAACCAGGCATTTGTGACTATCGCTTTGTCATCAAGGGGATAAAAACGGCATCATGTTTACCCATATCAGCCCTGGCTTTGCAGCTTTTAGATTCTAAAGGTATATGCCGAGTACATATTCTATGTCTAACAATTTCTTTTTTTCTTAAGTTTATTTACTTATTTTGAGAGACAGAGAGAAAGAGAGCACATGCACATATGCACGTGAGAGAGCAGGGAAGGGGCTGAGAAAAAGGGAGAGAGAGAATCTTAATTAAGCAGGCTCCACGCTCAGTGCAGGGTCCAACACAGGGCTTGATTTCACCAACTTTGAAATCATGACCCGAGCCGATATCAAGAGTCTGATGCTTAAGGGACTGAGTCACCCAGGCACCCCTATGTCTAATAATTTCTAAGTTATTTATTACAAAATAAGTAGAACATATTATCCTTGCTTTTGAGGAGAACAGGAAATCAACCTTCAACCTTAAATTAGTCATTCCATCTCTAACTTGCAAAACTAGAACATGCTTGAAGAATCAATAGGCCTTTGAGGTTATTTTTGTTTCTTTTCTTTTTAAACTTTGAGGGAAAACATTCAGCAAATAGTGAGCTCTCATAGCCAGGGGTAGAACAGCATTAAAAATAAGTCGTAAAAGTGAGCACAGGGTGAGGAAACGTCCATTGCCTAGCTAATTAGCCTACCATTTTCTTAGGCAGGTATATGTTTAGACAATTTGAAACACTTGCCAAAATATTGAGGAGGAACCTAAATTTTCACACGAGAAAAGCATAAATGAGATCCCAGAAAGAATTACCATTTTACTTTTGACTATGGCCTAGCAAGACACTTAGATGCCCCTTAAGAGGGAAACACTCTCTTCTCTGCCCAATATAGGAAACTGTGGAGGTGTTAATGACAGACCTGATTATGCACTGAGAGAACAGTAGCATCTGCACACCGGCAAAGATTCCCAAAGGCTGACTGACAACTCTCCTTTAGCAGATAGTTCTTGGAAGGGAAAAACGAGTTTCTGTTATCACTTGTCACTGCTTCTCTAATGAACACTGCCTGGATCTGACTGGCAATCCCTCACCCACCCCCACCCCTGCCCCCAAGGTGTACCCAAATAAGGTTATAGAATAGTGCGAAGGAGAACGTCTGTCTTTTGTGCTGGTGCCATATCTGTGCCCAGCATACAGATCCTTTCTTCCTGGGTGCTAGTCATACATACGATCACATGATTTTTCTTGGACTTCTCACTGCATTATTTTGCAATTCATCTTATGTTTTATTGTTTTGCATTGGTTTCACAAAAGCTTATAGTGTCTGCAAGTTTTTACCTAACTTAATCTTCCTGCTCACTTCTTTAACTATATGAGAAATGCTCTGAGGTTGATGGAACTACATGGACATATGGCAAAATCACTTTGCAGAAGCATAAATGATGAGTCTTAAGGAAGTAAAATCACATTTTCATTTGCATACCAAGGAAGAGGGTCCTGAACCCTTCTTTGACACAGTTTAAAATAAAATTTAAAAATTGTAAATTATTCAAGTTAAGATACTGTATTGATTCTTATCGATTGCAATTCCTTTAGCAACTTGAGCTTTGTGGATTCTTTAGTAAATACTAGCTCATGAGAATGATGATCATCATTCAGTGAGTGATGATAATAAAGTCTAGATAATTTGGCAAAGCTGTAGCCAATTCAGGTTTATCTTACTGCCTAACACCTCTGAGGAGTTCGATGAAGATAGGCATTATCTCCACTGTGTGGTGGAGAGGTACTTCTTACCCCCATCCACTCCAGACATTTGCAGATGCTTACTTTGCAATGACTTTCAAGCACTGTGTACCATGGTGCTCGTTCTTTTACAAACAAAACAAATCAAAAACATTGGGATAGCTCTCTCTTCTATGCATTTATAAAATACCATTTCTCCCATTGTCTTTTATTTTACATGGAACAAATAGGGTTATTTTAAAAATCATAGTAACAGGAAAATTGACCTTAAATTTTTCACTTCTTTTGGTCTTCATCATAGGGTTTAGCTAGCAATAGACTGCTTTTTCAGAATAATAATAATAATACTTGTATGACCATAAAAAGCCATCCCCATAAAAGTAAAAAGAGAGAGAGAGAGAGTAGTCAATGATAAATGCTATCATTTTAAGACTTGTGCTCTGGTTTGAAAAAATATTCTCTTTTCTTATGATACTTGTAGAAGTAAAAAACCAAGATGCTGGTGTCTCTCTGAATTTTGGTAGATATGCAAATCTGATCAGTGGAAGTATAACAACTATATTTCATTTGCTGGTACAGGTCCATAATAAGTAGACGGTTTTAGCATTTATCTGTTTATTTCTATTAAAAAAAGAAAGAAAACTGTTTGTTACCCATTCGCAATTAAGTATTAAGTACATATAAATATCTATATAACATACTATGGATAAAGTAAACAGTGTCATGGACCTTAGCATCATCTGGAAGATATAAAAAGAAGCAAATAACAGCTACCATAAAGAGATGAGTGCCGTATGAGAGAAGCAGAGACAGTCTGTAATTGGGGCTAGTTATGGAATGGTATGTGGCAAGGCTTGTCAGAGAAAGTAATTTTGAAGCTGATCTACAGATCGAAAAGTAGTTTAATAGAGGGTTGGAGATAGAGGGTAAATGCCTGAGGGGTGTGTGTGTGTGTGTGTGTGTGTGTGTGTGTGTGCACGTGAGCGGTGTGGTGTGGTGTGGTTTCAGGCAAAAAGAGAAATAGGAGCAGATGAAGGGACAGAGGAGAGTCACCTAGTTATGAAGATCTTATAAGCTATATTAAGACATGAAAATTTTATCTATGAGTAGGACTGGCTCTCTAATTTGCAGATTGAGAGTACAGGGCTCTTTTTTCAAAGATTAAGAATTTTAAGAACATAGAGCAGACCATTAAATCAAGTATGGGGCCCTTCTAAAAGCAGGACCTTGTGCATGCTCATGTCACATGCCCATGAAGCTGGTTCCATTTAAGATTAATAGGAGACTATAAAAGGTTTTAAGTATGAGAATACTAAAAGGTCATTTTAGTTTTAGAAATATCCCTCTGCTTCTATCAGAGTATAGCTTGGAAGGGAAGCCATATTTGAAGAAGGGAGACTCGACTGACGGCTAAAAAATGATTCAGATGATCAACAATATTGGCATAAACTATGGTAAAGGCCATAACAATGGAGTGAATTACAAAATTTTAGGATGTAGGATTTAGAATGAAGAAGACAAATTATGAGAGATTGATGGGAGAAGTAGGCAAATTCAAGATTGGATTTCAAGACATATGTTTGAGTATAAGAAATATAAGAAATAGAAAAGTATTAGGGCATAAAGTGCTATCCTCATTTAATTGGAAATTACAGTTATCAGTTGTATATATGCTGTGAAATAAAAAAGAGATATATACTAAAAATAGAAACTAGAAAGCATTGGCATTCCTAAAAGAATTTAAATGGTGGTATTTTTGAGACAACTTACAGAGACCACGTACAGTGAGTAGAGGGTAGGGCTATGAATAGAACCCAGAGAAAACTAACATGAAAAATGTTTTCAAGAAAAATTCTGAAACAAAAGAGAGAAAGAAATAAGGAAAGAAAAGAAATGAAAAGAAAAGAAAGGAAAGGAAAAGAGAAAAAGAAAAAGAAAAACATAGGTGAAAAACTAGTAAGGCAGGTGTCATAGAAGCCAATGGAAATGTTTTCCAAGAAGCAATGTGTTGTTGGGGGAGACTGGGTGGCTCAGTTGGTTGAGTGACCAACTTTAGCTCAGGTCATGATCTCATGGTTTTTTTTCTAGTATTTGACTTTTTAATTTTCTTTCATTTCTTCTCTGACTATACGTATTAACTTTCTTTTCTATTTTATCCTTTCATAATTTGTAAGATATTCTACTAGTGTCTATGTTATGCTATTTACAAACATCTTTTTTTTTTTAAATGTTTTTATTTACTTTTGAGACAGAGAGAGACAGAGCATGAGCAGGGGAGAGGCAGAGAGAGAGGGAGACACAGAATCGGAAGCGGGCTCCAGGCTCTGAGCTGTCAGCACAGAGCCCGATGCGGGGCTCGAACTCACGGACTGTGAGATCGTGACCTGAGCTGAAGTCAGAGACTTAACCGACCGAGCCACCCAGGTGCCCCGACAAACATCTTAATTAAATTATTTTCCTAGGGGTGCCTGGGTGGCTCAGTTGGTTAAGCCTCCAACTTTAGCTCAGGTCATGCTCTCATCGTTTGTGGGTTTAATCCCCGCATTGGGCTCTGTGCTGGCAGCTCAGAGCCTGGAGCCCTTTGGATTCTGTGTCTCCTTCTCTCTCTGCCCCTCCCCTGCTTGACCTCTGTCTCTCAAAAATAAATAAACATTAAAAAACAAAATAAAAAAAGAATCAATGTGTTGTCAATGGTATAAATGTTGTTGAAAGGTCAAGTAAGGTAAGAACGGAAAAGGATTTTGTGATAGAAATTTCACAGTGGCCCTGATGGAATTGGTTTCCAAGAACGTGCATGTAAGTAGGGTGATGAAGAAGAAAAAATGTGAGTAGACAATTCAAGAAGATTCACCCCGAAGAGGTCAGAAATGAGGTAATTACAAAGCAGGGCTAAGAAGAAAGGATAGGAATGAGCACTGGGTAGGGGTGATAGGAAAGGAGAGTGGACAGAATGATGGTTTCCCAAAGATGTTTATATCCTAATTCTGAAAACTGTGACTATATCACCTTACATAGCAAAAGTGTTTTTGCAGATGTGATTAAGTTTACTATCTTGAGATGTAAAGATACTCCTAGATTATCTGGGTGAGCTCAACAGAATCATAAAGCTTCTTATAAGAGGAAGGCAGGAGTGACAAAGCCAGAGCAGAAGATGTGAGGATGAAGGCAGAGATTGGAATCAGATGATTGCTGCTGGGGGCCACATGCAAAGAAATCCAGGAAGTCTCTAGAATTTGGAAAAGGCAAGGAAACAGAGTCTCCCACAAATCCTCTATGAGGAACATAACTCTGATGACACTTTGATTTCAGTCCTCTTAAGACCAATTTCAGACTTCTGAGCTCCAGAACTGTGAGATAATAAATTTGTCTTTTTCTAAAACCACTAAGTTTTTAGTAATTTGTTACAGCAACAATAAGAAAATAACGCAGAAGGTATTAGTACAGAGGGGGAAAACTGTAAAATATAGGAGAAGAAGGGAAATCAATAGCAGCATAGTCCTGAGGAGCAGGAGGAGATGGAATCTGAAGCCAGTCGGAAGAGTTGAACCTGGAAAGGAGGAACCAGAGGGTGAGGGTGCAGAGAAGCCTGGGCTTTAAGAGGCTGGCAGTGGGCGGACTTCTTGAACAAACAAGAAAAGGAAAGTGGTCATGTGGGAGATTTGTGAAGAGAAATAGAGGTTTGAAGCAACTTGAAGACTGGATTAGAAAAAAGCCTTAGAAAATGTAGAGTATTTCTAGGAAGTGTTGAAGGCCTTTGTAGAGATGGAAGGCCACCCATATAGATCAGCACACAGCTGCTTAGTTATGTGATTTTATTTATAATTGCTCAGAAGTTCAGATTCAGAAAAGTCAGAGGGTTGGATTGATTTTTAGGTGAAGTGTCAGGGCAAAGTAAATTATACTATTGGCAAGATGGTGGCTACAGGGATTGGCCATGAGTTCTAAATCCATTTGCTCTTATCTGCTGCTAACAGAAATTGAGACATATGCTGAACACAGCTAGTAGGAAAAGGCAATATTGCACTCATAAACCTCAATTCATCCTGATATCAAAGTTAATATTCTTAGCTACTTCATCATATCTCTGTCATTATACTGCAAAATTAGTAGGAATGTAGAATTCTGGGGTGGATAACAAGAAAATAAAGAAGAAACAGATCAGGATAGCCACAAACTCATTTTTTGTCCTACAAATAATCTTAAACTGATTATTTTAACACCAATTTACAATTATTCCCCAATCCATAAATATAATCATTGCTATCTACTTAGGGATAAAGTGCTACTCACATTCAGAATATTATGCATGTTTCATTCATTAAAAAAAGTAAAATATTTTGAGAAGTATGTTTTACTTTACTGGTAATGACTAAATGTTGAAGAAACTTCCAAAGTGTTATTTAGGTATCTATTTTAACATGAAATTATAAAAGTGCATTATCTGAATTTGCTTAAAATAGTTAATGCATGGATTCAGGCCTAGGAAGAGTGAAAAACATTCATTTCTGTTTGCTCAGGATGTCTGTCTTTAAAGATCTATTTTACCATTATCTTGATCAATGAGCAGTTTTGGGGGGGGGGTGAACATAACTTCCGAGCCCCAGTGGTAGGCATATATCTGCTTCTGACTTTTTGGTTCTTTCTTCCATGGGCAAATAATTAGTCCAAAAGCAATCTAGGGCCCAAGCTGGGCTAATAAGAATCATTGTTGGGATTTTCACTGAAGATATCTGGAAAAACACATGCTTTTTATTTTTCTCTCTGGCATGCCAACCTCCAAGGAACATACAAATTGGCTGTTGCCTGGGGCAACTTGTTGCTTTACTTGAACAGCATCTTTCCGAGAATGAAGTCAAACAAAGCAGAGAAAGGGAGAAATAAAGAGTTCCCACTGACTGAATTCCTGAAGCCAACCATGCCTGAAGATAGTGTGATCCTTGGAGTCATTAAGTGCTTTTTGTGCTAAGGATAGATTGAGCTGTTTTGTCACTTGTAACCAAAATAATCATGACTGAAAAAAGAGAGTAAGTGTTTTTTTGGGTTTTTGGGTTTTTTTTTTTTTTTTTTTTTTTGGCCTTTATTAAGGTTAGTAAACTCAGTGGAGTCTCCATGGAAAAAAATCTATTAGTTTGCTTTTTCTTTAGGAAAGTCTTAATCATGCTACTATTTGAAACAGTGGTTTCACATCAGAGGTAATTTTTATTTTACTTTTATTTATTTTTTTTCAGAGATAATTTTTAAATAGTTTCAAGTACAGTGAAATTTCTCCAACAGAGTCTCTGTCTATCCAATGATAGTACAAGAGATATATCCAAGAGATTATGTTATAAAAGACTAAAAGTATGAATTTAGAAATATAAGCCAAAGGAAGAGTAGGTGAAAAGCCCTAACTAGAAATTTGAGGAAATAATGTTTTTTATTCACCAGGATGATTGTTAATCTGTCTATATAGCCATATAATCCAAAAACATAATATGGTAGAAATAACCAATTTGGGAAATTTTAGCCCTGTGTATTAAATGTGAAAATTTTAAGGAAAACACTTTCATACAGCTTATAGTAATTTATATTTGTATATTTGAACTCTATCTTGCAGGATGTTTTTCTTTATATATCTCTCTAACATCTATAAGGCAAGTTAACATTTAAGAGCATATATATATGCTTTATTTATGCATATTAATATTTATGCAATATTTAAAGTCTTCTTAGAATATTAAAGGTAAAATGTTTATGTATTTAAGATCAAATAATTTGTAAGCTCATGTAATTGTTGTCTATTACACAGAGAATACTAATACTAAATAATTGTAATTAAATTTCCCAATTAATAACCTTACCAAATTTATTCTAAGAAGGAAGAATATCAACTACCACATTTAGCTTTGTCAAAACTTTCCAACCTCATGACCTAAAGATCCTTAGGGACTTTAAGAATTTTAAATGAGGCAAATTCATTGGTTACTGATTTGTGGTTTAGCTGACTTCCATTTTCACTGATTGTTCTTTGTCATTGAGAGATGTCAGTTTGAAAGTAGAGTGCATTACTATAAATAATGCAAGACAGGACATGTTAATATGCAGCTAAATCACTTGTATTATGGAAAATATAGTCTATGTGGTAAAGGTCATACTAGTTAAGAAAACACACAAATGCATATATGCAAACATACACACTAATATAACAGCAATGAAAATTCAGTCTAAATGTTTTCCTAACAGTTAGTAGGCAAAGAAATTAGATCATTTCCTGATCAGTTTTTATCTGTATAATCTCTTTTGTACTTATTTATTGCAATGATTTTGGTTTGTCTTTATACTTTCTATTGCTATTAATGATTTTCTAAAATAATTTTATTTTTAATAATCTATTGCATTTGGAAATTGTCATCTCTGAATGTTAAAACTGATTACAGTCTATTTGTATATTTTTAAATTTATTTTTCATCATGCTTTAACTAGATGCATGCTATCTCCATTGAAGAGAGTAAACAAGTAATATTGATTATCAATTATGGTCTTTAATTACCTAGTATAACTTCCACTCAAGTTATCTTCCTAGTCACTTCTAATAATTGAATAGGCAAGAATAAGAACATGTTTCCCAATTGTTTATAAATCAGTTCTTTTTTTTTAATTTTTTTTTAACGTTTATTTATTTTTGAGACAGAGACAAAGCATGAATGGGGAAGGGCCGGAGAGAGAGGGAGACACAGAATCCGAAACAGGCTCCAGGCTCTGAGCGGTCAGCACAGAGCCAGATGCGGGGCTCGAACTCATGGACCGTGAGATCATGACCTGAGCTGAAGTCAGACGCTTAACCGACTGAGCCACCCAGGCGCCCCTATAAATCAGTTCTAAAGGGATAAACAGTTCTCATTTAACAAAGAAGAATGTGCTAATTTCTGGTTACCCAAACTGGTCCCTGCATCCATTAATAAATGCTATTTAATGAATCCATCACTGTCTAAAATCTGGTAAAAACTTAGATATACACAGACTAATTTGAGGGGCATATTTTAAAGGTGTCTATATCTCATAGCTGGACATACATTAACTAGGCTCATATAGACTGATTGAGAAATGCCCAAATGTTAATATGATAATTTGTACTAAAATTGCAAATGTGTCAAGAATGCTGGTTAGTGCTTTTTCTTTCTGCAGACTACTAACCATAAAGTCATATTATAATTCAAATAATATGTTATAAAATGCACAATCATGTGAACTGTGACTGATTCTCTCACAGCAAAGGCAAGTTAAATCAAGCACCACATTATCAAAAGTGTGGTGATCAGGAAAGCAGAACAAAGGAATTAGCAGATATTAAGAAGTCTCTTTTAGTTAGCTAGCAACAAAAATTATCTTTCACTTTGGGAAGCTTTGATAAAGGAGTGTGAGTGTTGGAATCTGCCTATCTACATGCCCCATCTCCATAACCACCTCACAGAGACTCTGCTGTGCTTACTTCTACTGATATTCCATCCCAATGTGTACAGCATATCCTTAGGAGGCTTTCATGGGTGTGAAATTAAATTATGTTTCTTTTATAACACTGGAGTGGTTACTTCATAGCATTTGGCAAAATCTTGAATTTAAATAATTAGTTAGTCAATGTCTACTGAACTGCAAGCTCCAGGAAATTAGGACTTGTGTCTATTTTGATCATTATATTATACACAATGCTTTACACACAGTAAGCATTTGGTATATTTTGCATGTTACTAATGACAAGCTTTAGTCTCTAAGCTGGCCTTGTGCTATGGTCTGAATGAGTCACATACCTCCCCACTCATATATTGAATTCCTACAGTCCAGCGTTATGGTAGGAGGAGGTAGGTCCTTTGAAAGGTAATGATTAGGTCATGAGGGTGGAGTCTCATGATTAGGACTAGTATACTTATAAAAGAGACCCTATAGAGCTTCACTAAGAAGGCACTGGCTATGAACCGGAAGAGGGCCTTTGCCATTCTATTGCCTTGATCTTGGACTTCCAGCCTTTAGAACTGTGAGGAATAAATTTCTGCTGTTCATAAGCTATCCACTCTGTGGTATTCTGTTATAGCAATCCTAATGGACTAACACAGTTTGATATATGCTTGATCAAATTTTGATTTATTAAATTCAAATTTGTCTTCCCAAATACCACTCTCTTAAGAATACTGTGATTTGGGAGCCCCTGGGTGGCTCAGTCAGTTAAGCTTCTGACTTCGGTTCAGGTCAAAATCTCGAGGCTCATGAGTTCCAGCCCCATCAGGCTTTGTGCTCACAGCTCAGAGCTTGGAGACTGGTTCAGATTCTGTGTCTCCCTCTCTCTCTGCCTGTCACCAACCCCCCCCCCCCCACACACACTCTCTGTCTCTCTGTCTCTCTCTCTCTCAAAACTGAATAAATATTAAAAAAAGAAACTTAGGGATGCCTGGGTGACTCAGTTGGTGAAGCATGCAACTCCTGATTTCAGCTCAGGTCATGATCTCACAGTTTGTGAGTGTATGCACACTCTTACAATAGTTCTTTTTAAAAATTGTTTAAATTTAATGAGTTGTTGGGATATATTTTTAGTCACCTAATTATGCATATCAAAACATCTAGTGAGTTTACATAGGAAGTTATACATAAAAGGATATGTATGTATTTCTAGACAAATGAGAATCTATTTTTCTATCTGGAAGTTTAAAAGTACAAGGCCATTCAGTATCTCATTCAGTTAGAATTCTCCAAGATAAATAAATAAATAAACATACAAACCACCCAGCCAACCAACCAGGAAGTGATGTTTCAGTCAATGTAGTTATTTGAATATCTATACCTCATAAAGCTATGAAGATTTCTTAATGTAATAACAATTTGGTTTGTGGTGTATTTCAACTCATGTTTCCAAGTGAGTTGGTTATGTAACAGAGAGTGATTTTTCATTAAACTAACTCATTCTGAGTTTTTTCTGAACTCTAAATGCACAGAATCTCTCAAATGTAGAGTACTCTGTATAGTAAATGCTCAGATTTCCCCAAAGTGATTTTTATCATAGAAAACATCTTAGCATTCCTGTGAGAACACATCTTCAATACAATAATTGCTAAACTTGAATCAAAACACATATATTTATTGTTACATGTTTCTAAGATTAGAGTAAATAAAATTAAAAAGTCAAGGTTAATTATTAAAAGATTGAAAATAGAGAATAATAGATATTTATACATCTATGGACTTTCATTTTAATATTATTATTATTGGATCTATACAGTACAAAAAGCACCATAATGCAAAGCGAATATTTAATAACTGGAGATACAAAGATACTGTCAGAGAGGAAACTAAAGGCATTGATTAGCCCATAGACGACAGATAAATACCAATGATGGTCAAGAACTATGGACTTCTAACCTACTCGTGAGCAAACAATTTAGCCTGCTATCATTGCAGAAATGCTTATAGAAGGTAGACAACATCTAGGCCAGAGACAAAGGAAGGTTGATTACTCAGAGTAATAGCAGTATATCACTTTAGTAAGTCAGACTGAGAAAGACAAATAACATATGACTTCACTCATGTGTGGATCTAAAAAACATAAATGAATAAATAAATAAATGAAAAGCAGAATCAGAACTATAAATACAGACAACAAACTGAAGGTTGCCAGAGGAAGGGGCACAGGTATGGGCATAATGGGTGAGAGGGAGAGACAGGCTTCCAGTTATGGATTGTTAAGTCACGGGAATAAAAGGCACAGTATAGGGAATATAGTCAATGATACTGTGATAGCATTGTATGGTGACAAATGGTATTTACACTTTTGGTGAACACGGCATAATGTATAGGGAATTGTAGACATGAAACTGATGTAACATTGTATGTCAATTATGCTTAAATTAAAAAAAAAATATATATCACTATGTATCAGTTTCCAAGCCCCAATTCTCACATGGCGATGTAAATATGGCCTAAGATAACTAAACAAGCAATGTATTTGATTACAGTAGAGTAACCCTGGGCATAGGTAACCCCAGTCTTTTATCATGGACAGTAATCATGCCCAACCTTTGCTACACTGGCTCTATTCCTCAAGGTTGTTTGTTATACAGACATCCTTGAAAAGTGATTCTGGACAAAAGGGCAGTTAGTGTCTTGCTAGGAAGACATGCAGAAATATGAGAGATATATGAAGAATTGTTTGTCAACATGGTCTTTTTTTTAAAATTTTTTCATGTTTATTTTTGAGAGAGAGAGACAGAGCGTGAGTCGGGGAGGGCAGAGAGAGAGGGAGACACAGAATCCGAAGCAGGCTCCAGGCTCTGAGCTGTCAGCACAAAGCCTGACATGGGGCTCGAACTCACAAACCGCAAGATCATGACCTGAGCTGAAGTCGGATGCTCAACCAACTGAGTCACCCAGGCGACCCTCTCAACAATGGTCTTTAGAGTAATTGAACAAGGATCACCATAGGGCATCTTTGTTTGTTTGTTTAATCAATTAATTTAATTTAAGTTAGTTAATATACAATGTAGCTGGTTTCATCACTTACATATAACACCCATCTTAACAATCGGTTTAGATTCTGGAATAATCAATAAACCAGCACTTACACTTGTGGGTAGTGAAGGATGACCACTGTGTAACATACCTACCCATTTCTGGAGCTCCATTTTTCCCTGAGAATTGTTTTAACAGGGCCTCCATCCATTCTCTAGAGTGATGGTTTTGTTTAAAAAAAATAAAAAAAACAAACAGAATTTAAAGGGTGTAGACATCAAGAAAGGAATGTCTAAAAGAAGTAAAAGGAGATTGATGGATTTAGAGTTAAAATCATAGTAGCATTTCTGATATGTATTTAACTAATTCTAAAAGGAAACATAAAGTTCATTAACGTAACTATCTCTATCCCCATCGCATGTCCTGTGTACCTATTCAATCAAAATAGATTTAGTGTATACACTGTGACTCTTGATTTGTATTTCCTGATGATGAGTTCTGTGGAATATCTTTTCATGTGTCTGGTAGCCACTCTGGAAAACAGTATGGAGGTTCCTCAATAAGTTAAAAATATAACTACCCTAGACCCAGCAATTGCACTACTAGGTATTTACCCAAAGGATACAAAAATACTGATTCGAAGGGACACATGCACCCTGATGTTTATAGCAGCACCATGAACAATAGCCAAATTATGGAATGAGCTCAAATGTCCATCAACTGATGAATACAGAAGCAGTGTGTGTGTGTGTGTGTGTGTGTGTGTGTGTTTGTGTGTGTGTGTGTTTGTGTGTATACACATACATACGTATATGTATATATGTGTGTATATATATACTATATACATATATATATACATATATGTGTATATATACATATGTCTTCAAATATTTGCAAATGGCAAGATTTAATTCTTTTTGATGGCTGAGTAATTATCCATATTCAGCCATCAAAAAGAATGAAATCTTGCTGCAAAGATGTGGATGGAGCTACAGTGTATTATGCTAAGCAAAATAGAGAAAGACAAATATCATGATTCCACTCAGATGTGGAATTTAAGAAATAAAACAGGTGAACAGAGGGGAAGGGGGAAAAAAGAGAGGGAAGCAAACCATAAGATACTCTTAATGATAGAGACAAACTGAGGGTTTGTGGAGGGGTGTTGCATGGAGGGATGGGCTAGATGGGTTAAGGGTATTAAGGAGGGCACTTGTTGGGATGAGCACTGGGTGTTATATGTAAGTGATGAATCACTAAATTCTACTCCTGAAACAATATTACTCTGTATGTTAACTAGCCAGAATTGAAATAAAAACCTGAAACAAACAAAAAAAAATAATGGAAAGGAAAATAATATATTTTGAAATAATCAAGATGACTCGATGGAGTAATGGGGGAAATTTTCATAGTGTGAAAATGAAGAGCTTTTCTGCAGATGAGAAACAAGAAACACAAAGGAATCAGTAATGTGAAGTCCCTAAGAAAAAGCAATTCAGGCAAAGAATGGGAAGGACAGGTGCTAGGGTGCTGAGGTGAGGGAGTGGAGCAAATAGCAAGTCTGCCTGTATGATTACAAGAGAGCTGAGAATGAGCAGGATGAGACAGCTAGGAGTCCTGAAGGCTACAGTAAGAAGTTTGGATTTTATTTATTTTTTAATGCCAAGCCATTGATTTTTTTTTTTTACAGCTGGACAGGGACATTTTTAAAATTCATTTATTTATTTTTGAGAGAGAGAGAGAGAGAGAGAGAGAGAATGAATATGAATGGGGGAGGGACAGAGAGAGAGGGAGAGAGAGAATCCCAAGTAGGCTCTACACTGTCAGCATAGAGCCTGACACTGGGCTCGATCTCATGAACTGTGATATCCTGACCCGAGCTGAAATCAAGAGTCAGATGCTAACCACCTAAGCCACCCAGGCACGCCAAGAGACATTTTTTCAACGTTTATTTATTTTTGGGACAGAGAGAGACAGAGCATGAACGGGGGAGGGGCAGAGAGAGAGGGAGACACAGAATCGGAAACAGGCTCCAGGCTCTGAGCCATCAGCCCAGAGCCCGACGCGGGGCTCGAACTCACGGACCGCGAGATCGTGACCTGGCTGAAGTCGGACGCTTAACCGACTGCGCCACCCAGGCGCCCCCAAGAGACATTTTTTTATTGGATTAAAAAAAACAAAACTGTCATTCTGAATGTTACATGAACTGGTGATTGAATAGGGACCAGAAACTGAGGCAGTAAAGTTGGCATATTTTGACATATTTGAGTTATTCCCAAAAGTACATGATGATAGGTTGAATGAGGAAAACATGAGTGGGAAAACTACGGAATGCTTTGGTTATGGACTCTGCAATGCTATTACTGAGAAGGGACTCCTGGGAAGGGATACAAGTTGTAGTGCATAAGGACACTAAGTTTGAGATGCCTATCAGACATGCAACTGAAGATGTATAATAAAGTATTGGATTAACCATCTGAACATAAAAAATTGAGTAATCATCGCATATAAATATTTTTTGCAGCTATGGTATTTATTAGATTCAATCATTCAGGATGGAGGTCAAATGGAAAAAAAAAAGTTACTCTAACTTGACCTCTGGGACATACCCATATTTAAAATTTTGAATTGGTATATCCTGGGATGGGTTTCTAGAAAGAAGCAAAGGGGAAAGAGGAGAGGAAATCCAGGGATATGTGATTTCAAGGAATCCAAAAAAGAAGGGGAGGCTGATGAAATTTCAAGTAAGATGAGGCTAAAGAAATATTGATAAGCAAGGAACATGATGGTTTTTTATCATCTTAATATCTTAAGTCTGGAGAGTGGCGCTACAAAGTCCAATGAAAATTGGTTGACAAATAAATGGAAAGTGAGAAAATCAGACAAAAATTATAGAAAATGCTTTGGATATTTTTTCTATAAAGAGGAATTGAAAATGGCCTGTCTGATAGTTATGTCATCAAGAAGAAATGTGTTCATTAGTTTGTTGGAGAGTGGAATTATAATTCATTTAGTAAGAGCCAATCAACTAATGGTAATAATCCAGTGTAGCAGGGTAAATCAATAATTCTGAAGAAAGTGATGAATACAGTATGCTAAAATTTTGAGTAAAATCAAATAGATATTATTCAGAACCAAGGAAAATAAAGGTTGACTGATAGGAGTAAGGGAACAAGAGCAAAGACAAATGAAGGATACAAATTTGCGTTGGATTATAGATGTATTGGTGGAAAAATAGTTCTTTTTCTGTGTTGGATTCTATTTTCTCAATGAAATATTAAGTGAAATCATTATCTGAAAGTACATGATGGTAGGAAAGGGAGGTGGTTAGAATTTGGAAGATAAAGGAAAAGGCACCAACAGAAAAATAGTAGGTTTCCTTGGCAGTGCTATTTATTTGTGCTTGCCATTGTGAATTAACAGTGAAACCGATACTTTCCCATAGCTACATCCAGCAGTTTGATAGCAGGTGCAGAGATGAAAACCCTGCATTCAAGGATGAGAGTGGTTGAGTGGACAAGAGACTTCTGAATGTTTTCAATGAGGTCACTTTAATAATATCTCAATTTATACAGACTGAGTGAAAATGGAAGTGCAGGTAAGAGGGTACCGACCGATAAATGGAGAAAATGAATACAAGTAGAATAAATAAGTTGGGACCAGTAAATAAGAAGTGGTGGTTGGAAAGAAAAATGTTTAAAATAAACCTTTTGAAAGTAGAACACAATCTGTCTACCCCCCTAGATCTGCGGGATACAGGCAAAGCATTAGCCTGGACAGACAGTTACATTTTAGATAAGGTCAAGAGATGAACAGAAGTAAAAGACTGAACATTTATGGACTGCTAATTAACTGATTCAGGGCTTCCACGGGTGCAGTGTTTTAAACCTGATCCTCACAAAGGGGATGAAAGATAAGACCTAATTAGAACATGTCCAAGATGGTAAGGAAATTAGAGTTCAGGTGATAATGTATAAACCGGGATAGTGGTTTCTGGAAATTATAAATATTTATATTTATACTCATATTCATATTCATATTTATTTATATTTATATTTACACAATAAATAACAGTAAACAGTGGGATTTGAAATGGTTGTGTCATTGGGCAAAGGGGCTATTAATTCAAACTTGTTATTATGGGTTCCTGGAACCATTAGTCTGTTTTATAGCGCAAAATCATATAACACTGTTGAGGAGGAATGTAGTAGCCCAAGTTTCCCCCTAGGTCCTGAGGCAAGTTTTTAAAACTATACAATCAGAAGTAAAATAGGCATAGTTTCAAATCCTTAGTATGTAACTTAATTGCTATGAGAATCACATGACATTAAGCCAAGGAGTTTTCATTTGCTAAGAAAAAAAAATAATAAAGAAAAATATAGGGAACATCGGTGATCACTCGTGTATTGTTAGGGTAATGTAAAAGTTAAAGACTAAGGAAATGAGGTATATAGGAAAGTATCTACAGAATCAACATTACTTTCCTTTCTTGCATTTCTTCTCGTTGGACCTATGCCCCACCCCTACTTCTCCCCTTTATCCCACTACCACCAGCCTAATCATAATGATAACTTTAATAATTGACAAATATGGCATCAATATTTGATAGCTTGGCTCACAGTGAGTTTTCTAAATAATTATCTATTGAATTACAAAAATGTATAGTTATGAATACGTAAAATCCTCAGATCCAGTCATTGCAACTTCTGTACCTGTTACCAATACCATCTTTATTATTTAGAAAGATTCTAAAAATGGTTCTTTGACAATCTGGATAGACAACTGTTGGTACGTTAGTTTCTCTTTTCATTTTTCTAACTTAAAAAGGAACTATACAGAGCCGGTACAATGTCTATAGCATGTAACAAATAGGTGGATGATACCGTTTTTCTGCTTTGTAAATTCTTATCAGCTCTCTTGATTGTTTACTAAGCTCCCACAAAGAACATGACATTTTCTTCAAAGCTGATGAATCAGCACTGTTGGATGAAAGGATGACCTAAAACATGAGTACTCTACAAAGGGGGAGGCGGGGAAGAAAAAGCTTTTAGCCAAGATTATTCATTCTCCTTTTCATTACTTTTGTCTTTGGGGTGCTCGCAATCAGACATTGTCTTTGCTTTGCCTGACTTCATAAAATGCTCTCTTAGCACTGCTAGTATTATTCTTGCTATTTAACTTTTATTCTTCTGTTGATGCCTTAGAAATCATAAATGTAGTACATTTCTACAAAGAAGAGGGTTAATTGAACTCTTCCTTTGTTTCCAAAGAAAAAAATTGATAATCATAAAATTTTATAAAAACATTTTTTAGGAATGGACTGCTTTCTAAATCTTAAAATTCAGGCGGGAAAGTGCTTTATGTTCGATCATAAAATATTATCAGTACATGCATTCATTTTCATGATTTACACAAATTTAATCATCCCTTTTTCTGCTAGTAATTAACATATACCTGAATTCAAATTATGCTTTAAATAGCAAAATATCATCTGTGAACTTTCTTTGCTAATATGATCTGAAATTACTCTATTTAAATTTTAGTGATATAAACCCAGGGTTCTAGAATGACTATGCTCATTACTTGGTGTTACTTATTGACCTGCTCTGAAGGTGCATGTTTTCAATTAGAGCACCACTGTCAGGAAAATGTTACTTCTTGCCTGTTCAAGAAAAAAAATATGAGAATTATAAAATAAATTTGAAAATACTCAAGTCAGAGAAAATCCGGTACACAGGCTAGTTTTATAGAGAATGACTGTATTAGCAAATGGCTTCACTCTCTGTCGCAGTGAAATTTTCACCTGGGGGTGACATTTTTGACTACATACAAATGGATTTCTTTCATTTGGAACCTTAAAAACAGAAGCAATGATAACTTATCTAACCCAGTTTAGTAATCAGATGGTTTTTGTTGTATTTGTTTTGCTTGTTTCTTTTCTTTTTAGTAGTTTTCCTTTGGTCTTTTGCTTTGCCTGATGAATCAAACTGTACTTTACTTCTTTTTTTTTTAATTTTTTAAATGTACTTCACTTCTTTAATTTGGTTAAAAACTTCTTCAGTGGAGCTCTTGGATCATTGATTATTGGAAAAACGCTTATATAATATGAAATCTTTGATAGGTAGCACAGCAGGAAGGGCATCAGGACCCTTGAGTGTCTGGAGCAATTTCAAGAATAGTATAACCGGATGAAAACAAAACAAAGACTCCAAAATACAAACTCTCTTACCAGTATTTTTTGACTGGTCAGTATGTGGTAGGAGTTGTGCAGGGGTAGATTGGGATGATGTGTTAGAAGAAGGTATAATAACAGCTATAAAAATAGATAACAATCATCCAAATTACTTTCCTCTGTGAGACAGGCTTTGGATTGGTCATAATCTGCTTCCCTGATAAGGACTGGAGTCAAGACTTATATAAAATTAAGACTATATAAGATTGCATGACTAGTATTTCCTTCTGGACTTTTTCCTTGGATCCTAAATGGCCAAAATTGTAGTCAAGAGTCTTGGCAACATGGATATGCTTTAAGAATTCAGGAATTACCCAAGCTTCCTATAAGCATAAGCAAAATATTAGCTTTCCATGGTCTGATTTTTAAATTATTTTCTAAAATTCTGTTTGCCGTTTTTTCCCCCCATAGGGAAGTCTCATTTAATTAATTCTTTGTTTATTTAAGTCCAAATTCTAGAACACAACTCAAGTTCCACTACTCAGCCTCTGCTACCGTAACTTTGGTCCTGGAACAATTTCTGCTTTACATTTCCACTGGTTGCATTTATTTTGGGGCTTTTTAATTGGAGGTCTTTTGTTTCTATTAGAAATATAAGCTGTCTCCTTTACCAACTCCTCCAGAGAGCTCTAAGAAACTCTTGACTTGTCTTCAGACCAAAGGCCCCCAAAATTAGACATGATATCTTTTTAAAAAATTTTTTTCTAATGTTTATTTTTGAGAGAGAGAGACAGGGTATGAGCGGGGGAGGGGCAGAGAAAGACACACAATCTGAACCAGTCTGAAGGCTCTGAGCTGTCAGCACAGAGCCTGATGTGGGGCTCAAACTCACAAACCACAAGATCATAACCTGAGCCAAAGTTAGACGCTTAACTGAATGAGCCACCCAGGTACCCCAACGTGATATATTTAAGATACATTGCTTTATCTACAGAGAAGAGTTGCCACCAAAGCAAATTTTGGCCAAAGTCCAGTAGAAGCTTCATTCTATCTTTTCTGGTCTACTCTGATACTCCAGTGGTTTTTGAACCTTAGGTCCAGTGACCTATGTTGTTTCTGCCTACTCTGATTTGCTGATGGAAAAAAAATTGTGTGTGTGTGTGTGTGTGTGTGTGTGTGTGTGCTGGAAATTTATTTATTTGTTTTTAAATATAATTTATTGTCAAGTTAGCTAACATGCAGTGTATACAATGTGCTCTTGGCTTCAGGAGTAGATTCCTATGATTCATCACTTACATACAACACCCAGTGTGCACCCCAACAAGTGCCCTTCTCAGTGCCCATCAAACTGAAGGGGCAGGGGAGTACCCATCAAACTAAAGTGGCAGGAGAGAGGGGAAAATGGGTGATGGGCATTGAGAATGGAAAAAAATTCTGAATCTCAAATTTTGAATGAAGCACACATCTAAGCTGAATAGCTCAAAGTATGTAATTCCTTTGGGAAAATAGAGACTAGCCTCCTTTATTCTTCACTCCACTGAAAGACAACTACCACCCTTTTCTCATTACCGTCTCATAGAGTACACATAAGAGCATCTAACATGTAAAAGCCGCCACTCATACCCAAACTGTGATGGCCCAGCAGAAAAATATTCTTGAACATTTAACATTCATTAATGCTTACTGCCTCTCCATCTTTGTTGTTAATACAAAGGTACTACAGAATTCTCAGTTCATTAATTTCCCTTAATAAGCCATTTTATTCATCTTTTTAAAATCTTTTAATGACCTTTCTCCTAGTACTTAATCATAGCTTATGGCACAGACCTGTAAAAGCAATTATGAGACAACACATGTTTGGCAGCCTTGTCATTATCTCATGAGTTAAGAAAGGTCAGACTCTCAATACTTGGATGCAAATCTCCAAAGAAAAGCCAGGTGTTCATGGATAAAGCACTCGGGATTCACATGGAGCAACTCTGCCCTTTGAGACAGAGCAGCACATTCTTGATAAGACAGTCAGTAAATCCCTGCCTCTCCGGCCCGTCCAGTAAAGCCACGTTGTTATTTTCAGGTGAGGAGAAGAAAATGCTTATGAATGTATACATTAAAAGGAATGAAAAATGGAGATCGGCAACTTTTAAAAACATGGGCTCTTCCACAAAAGTAAAATAATTTGAACTGGTAAGGTATGGAGTTGTTTACACAACATGGTGACTCTAGTCATCTCTCTCTCTTCTAATCTTCACAAGGGAAAAGAGAGAACGGCAGGTATTCAAACTGATTAATTACACTCACATGCCTCCCCAGAGTCACATCATGGTGATAGATGTCTGGGTAGTGCTGAAGTCCTCTAATTAGGGCTGACTGAATATGGTAGATTAAAATTCTAAACATTAGGCTTTGGGGAAAAACTCCAGCCCCCATTCAATTTTCATTAGCTTAGAGTCACTGCATATATTCAAAGTCATCTGAGAAATATTTATAGGCTTTCTGAGAAATATAGCTGCATCCCAGGAATGCTGAAATTTGACAATTATTTTAAATCCTTAAACTGACTGGATTCTTTCAGTAGCACCCTCGGTGCAGAGGCAGTGCTTTTAAAACTTTAAAATAATTGGAGAAAAAGAGAACATTTACAAAAATTATTGTGTGTATTTTGTCTGATCCTTAGTTTTAAAGCCTTAACCCAGTTTTCCTAAGTTAGAGATTAACGCTTTATGTGGGTTTTTTACTCTTCTAAAGCAAAAATCCCATTTCTTAAATATGTTAGCCTTGAACACATTATTTAGTGTAGAAAAACGACCCAAGTTTTATCTGCTTTTAGTTTCCAACTTTTTCAAAGGGGAAATTTTATTTCAGTACATAATATATATATAAATTTAAGAAAATAATGTAATTAGAATACTAAGTAAAGAAAAAATTAAGTAAAGAAAACAATTTCAGCAGGCCATTGAGAGTTATTGTTAGTAACTTGTAAATTTAACTCAGTAAACAGGTTTAGTAAACACTGGTTTGTATTTTTAACAAAGTCATGAGAGACGATATTGTCTCTCGTGGTCAGTTCCATGCCTGCCTATTTTTCTTCCTCAGCTTGAATTCCAAGAGGGCAAGACTGCTTAAATAAATTCAATAATATGAATGGAAGGGTTGGGTGGAGGGAAAGAACAAGGAGGGAGTCCTTAATCTCAAATCTGCTCCCACCTCTAAAAGTTCCCATTGGCAGAACTCTTGGACACCGTCCTGCCTCCGAGATGCAGACAGAGCCTCAAGCAAGAATTCCTATTAGTGAACTAATCTCAAGTTTGAAGACTATCACTTGCTTGTCAGCTGAAAGTCTAATGAAAAACGTCATGGGCAAAATGACAACCTGAAGGTGGGGAAAATGAAAATCAAGCCTTGAGCATGTAGCAAAATAAAATAAATAGCTTCCCCATTTGGTTCTAGTTGTCCTCTTTGCATTTGGAGGCATCAATTTTTATTGGCATTTTTGTATTGGTTTTCAGCTCTACACTTTTGTATGGCAGTGGTGTGTAAGAGGAGCCTTCTCCCACACGTCTTGTACATTCTCCCTGATTTTATGGTTGAGACAGATCAGGAATGGGCATTTTTCTCTGCTTCTTTTACCATTCTGATGATTTTAGGCTAATAGAGAAAGTAGTGATCTTGTTACTGCGGATAGCAGATGTCTACCAATGTAAAGGCATGTTTATGCCATGTCTGATCTCAAGACAATGCTGGGAAAGAGATCTGAGCACCAAATGGTATGAATTAAGAGTGAAAGGTGTCCCAAGACACAAAGGTTTTATGCACAATTACAGAGAAACTAGGTCAGGTTGTGTCTTCTTGCTTGTAATTTATGTTTGGTTAAATTCTATTATCCCTCTCCTTCCCCTCCTGTTTTTTTATCTTTGCCAGAAAAGCCCTACAAATCCCTTGGTTAGAATGTTCCTATTCCTTGCTGCCAAGTTATCATCATTCTTTAGGCTTTTCAGTTACTATTTATCCAAAAATTTGAAACCACCTACAAAAACATTTTCTATTCCATTTTAAGGGCGATTTAGCTACTATTGGTATCAAGTTAGGACTATGTTTATTTAAAAATCATCGGAGCTCAGTAGGTGGCTCAGTCGGTTAAGCATCTGACTTTGGTTTCGGCTTGGGTCATGATCTCACGGCTTATGAGTTCAAGTCCCACATCGGGCTCCGTGCTGACAGCACAGAGCCTGCATAGTATTCTCTCTCTAGCTCTCTATCTGCCCCTCCCCCTCTCACTCTGTCTCCCTCTCTCAAAAATAAATAAAATTTTTTTTAAAAGTAAATAAAAATAAAAATCACAGAAAGCAAACATATCAGTGGCTTAATCAACATCTGCTTTTCTTTTTCTCACATGTAGAAGTCTTGAGGTAAGCAAGCCATCCAACTATGTTTATGCCAGTCTCCTGGGTGAAATCTCCAAAAGTCAGGTTAGTTTATCTTGTTGTTCTCCTAGGAGTGGTTTGTATCCCTAAAGTCTTATAGCCTAAAAGAGTTACTCTGATTTCAGATATCACACATGTTCAAGGAGAGAGTGGGGGAAGCAGAAGGAGCAAAGGACACACATCATCTTTCTGAGGAAGATTCCCATCTGCTTGTATCCCATTGGCCACACCTTAGTCATATAGTATATGTGACTGCAGGTGGGTTGAGATATGCAAGGCCCAACTAAAATTGGGAATTCTATTGCTGTGATAAAGGGTAAAAAAGGTTTTGGAGACAACAAGCAGTCTCTGGTATCTTCTACTGGAAATTAAATTTTTTTAAACTAAGAAACTTGCAATTAGCAGGTAATAAATGCTCTGGTTTCTGACTCTACTTTTAACTAGTCCTATTTAAAAGGTAAGTTAAGGGACCCCTGGGTGGCTCAGTCAGTCAGGTGTCCGACTTCAGCTCACATCATGATCTCGTGGTTCAGGAATTTGAGCCCCGCATCCAGCTGTGTGCTGACAGCTCAGAGCCTGGAGCCTACTTCGGATTCTGTGCCTATGTCTCTCTCTCTCTGCCCCTCTCACATTTGTGCTCTCTCTCTCTCTCTCTCAAAAATAAATAAACATTTAAAAACTTAAAAATAAATAAAAAGTAAGTTAATTAATCACTCTAAGCTTTAGATGTCTTAATAGCAAAATAGGGAAAATCTTCTCAGAAGATTATTGTGAGAATTGATCAAGCCATAGTATAAAGCCCTGTGCACTATATGTGTTTAACAGGTGTTATTGTCCCTTTCCTATAACTTCTTTCTTATATGCTAGTTTGTAGTCCTACAGGAGCTTTAATAAGTATATAAAATTGATTAACACTGTCCAGTGGAAAAATCATGCAAGCCCAAACTGGGAGTATATTTCAGTATGCTGGTACCCACATTAAAAGAAAATAATAACAGGATGAAATTACATTAGTATCTTTTAAAATTTAACCTTATAGAGTCAAAATGCTATCATTTCAACATGAAGTCAATATAAAACCATTGAGATAATTTTCAGTTTTTATATACTAAATTTTCAAAATTACTCTGCATTTTATACATATAACCGTCTCAATTTGGACTAGAAATATTTGAGTCTCGATAGTCACATATGGCTAGTGACTACTTGTTAGGCCGTGCAGTCTATACCCCTAAACTTTATTTGAAGCAAAAGAATGCTGATTTTTTTGACACCTTGAATATTTGCAAGCCAATAGCTAAAATACTCCAAGTAAAAACTTCCTAATTATAAACACAATAGAGAAACAAAATGCTCTTTGATGAGTTAGAACTGGCAAAAGGAAGATTGGGTACACACCTGAAGATGAAAAGCTTCTTTCCTTTTTTTTAACGTTTATTTATTTTTGAGACCGAGAGAGACAGAGCATGAACGGGGGAGGGTCAGAGAGAGGGAGACACAGAATCCGAAACAGGCTCCAGGCTCTGAGCTGTCAGCACAGAGCCGACCCGGGGCTCGAACTCACGAACCGTGAGATCATGACCTTAGCCGAAGTTGGACGCTTAACCGACTGAGCCACCCAGGCCCCCCGAAGATGAAAAGCTTCTTATATATGAAATGGAGAGCAAAAATTTTAAAAATACTGAATGTGTGCCTGTTCCATCCACTGAATCTCCAATTGAGTTATTCTCAATTTATTCAGTGTGTGTTCGCTTTTGTATTCAAATACAAATGCAAACTTGTTTTACTCCATTAATAATAAGAAAAATCAATGAGATTTTAATGATCCTCAATAAAACTTTAGTTATTAGAAGCAAGTTTTTCATCTCAACATTAAGGCTACACAGTGATAATTAGTTGTTAATATTATAAGTGATTATGTAAAATAGGTCACAGAATCAATGGTATTGAACATAATTCAGTTGTACCACTGAGTAGGAAGACTTCTATCAACACTCAATTTTTGTCACTGCTGACAAAATCCATGTGTTTGAATCATTGTACTACCTCAAAAACGAAAAGAAATGAATACAATTAAAATGCAGACAACTAACTCATGAATTTTTATGGCAATTTAATGATCGGTTTAATATTTTTATGATAAAATTAATTGATTTATGTTTAAAATTTATCAGAAAATTAGAATAAGATTCTTCTAGAATTTTTTTTTACCAACTTGGTATTTCTTGTTTTGCGTATGAAGAAACTAAGGCTCGAGGAAAGTAAGTTAATTTCCCCCTAGATAACTGCTTTGTGTCAGAAGTACTAAGTTCTAAAACTAAATAAGAAATCAATATGAATTCCAAGAATCCTAATTTTTAATAAATGTATGAAAGACAAATTATCACTCCAAGTTGCAGTTGGAGGCTGGGACACGTGCCACGCCCCTGCTCTTTCCACGCATGCTCATCTCAAGCCCTCCACGTGCACATGCACTGACAATTTTCAGTTTCCTTGGGACATTCACAAAAATAATCTGAGATTTCAGTGAAGTCAGAGGAAGTACTTTCATTCTAGGGTTTAAAAGTCTCTATATTGGCTTAAAACAACGGAACTCTGGGAGTCCAGAAGTTCAAAGTCAAGAGGTCAGCAGGACCACAGTCCATCAGCTAGCTCTAGCAAGGATCCTCCCCATCTCCTCCAGCCTCTGATGGTTGCCTAGTCTGCAGCAGCAAAACTCTGTCTGCTTCTGTCCTCACATGGCTTCTTTCCTGTGACTGTGTGCCCTTTCCTGTCCCATATAAGGACATTCATATTGGATTTAGGGTCCATTTTAATCCAGTATGATCCCATTCTAAAACTTACATCTGCAGTGAATTACATTCACAGGTGCCAGGGATTGTGATTTAGACATATCTTTTTGGGGGACACTATTCAGTCTACTAAGGAACCCAAAAGGTTTTATTTGTACGACTTACTTTACAAAACAAAATGACACCTTATAGATCATGGTAATGTGATTGTGATTTCCATTAGAAGAAGGGAATATTATTCTACTGTTATCTCTCATCAATTTGATTACTTTTCTTCCCAGCAACCAATCAACTCCAAGTCCTCAGATTTCCCATCACCAACACATCTCAAATGCTAGAGATACTGCATAAGTGAATGCTTTCTCTCTACCTGCATCTCACCCCAATTCACTTCATGTGGGAATCTTATTAATGTGATACTCTAGCATGCCAAGAATTATCATTCCCCTAAGAACTACCTCCAAAGGGGGTTTTTGACATTTGTCTGACTAGTGTTCCAACTTTAGTGTCCTGTTTATAGAATTTGCTCCCTTAGACCGCTTCTATTATCAATGTCCATCAGAAGCAAACCCTGTAACAGGATTTAAGTACAAGAAGTTTGTTTGAGAGGTAGAGGGAAGCCTTGTAGGAAAGCTGGGGAGGAAAGGCAGCTAGTGAAAGGTTCATTATCAAGGGATGATTGGAGCTTAACACATGGAGAAACTTGAGAAACGGAGGACGACACACATCTCAGCATTAATTGACCCTAGAGGCAAGCGGCCTTGGGTCTTTATACAATCCACTACCCCTGCCCTCCAGCCTTTGATTAAGGATTATTTCCTGGGCTTGCTGCCCATGAAGGCTGTGTGCCATTTCGTGTCTTCTGGGGAAAACAAAAACAAAAACAAAAGCAAGTCTGGTTGATTAGGATTAAGTTATAGCTCACTGAAGTAGTATGACTCTAGGGATGTGAGCATATGGCAATGAAGCATCTGCTACACTGATGCTGTAAACTTTTCTTTATGTCCCCAAAGTTTGTTCTTCTCTACCTGTACTGCCATTGTCCTCAGATAAAAATATTACATTTTTTTGCCATCTTTTTAAACTGGGATTTTCTCAAAGTGTAAGCCAGAAAAGGACTATTTTTGTCAACCTCTTTGCATTAGTCTCAGTAACTGACAGAGTACTTAGCACATAGTGAGCTCTCAAAAATACTAATTAAAATCAATTAATGTTATTTCAAGCAATGGACTCTCTTGTGATCAACGGAATTGGTGATTCTGTCTCCGTAGACAATAGGTGGCATTTTCTGCCTACCTGCTATTATCTCTGCATTCAAACAAAACGGGAAATAAAGATTTCCTACTGACACTTCAAAGGTGTTGAGAATTTAGAATATTCATAAGGGAAGGTTTTGGAGTTTTTGTTTAATATCTGGCTTATTTGGGGAAGAGCAAATATTCTCCATATATATAGCTTTTAAGAAAGTGCAGAAAACAGGGGCACCTGGGTGGCTCAGTTGGTTAGGCATCTGACTTTGGCTCAGGTCATGATCTTGTGGTTCCTGAGTCCAAGCCCTGCATCAGGCTCTGTGTTGACAGCTCAAAGCCTGGGAGCCTGGTTCCGATTCTGTGTCTCCCTCTCTCTCTGCCCCTCCCCTGCTTATCTTCTCCCTCAAAAATAAGTAAATAAACATTAAAAAACAAGAAACTGCAGAAAACAAAGTAGCAGAACCTTTGGTAGAGAAGTGATACAAGGAAGCTAAATATAATTTGGGCAAGTATGGATTGGGATACCCAAAGAAAAGTGATATACACAACACAATGACTATTTCTTTCTCATGCGTCACACATACATAGAATACCAATTATGTCTACAATTAAAGATAAATTCCTAGAGAAAAAAATATATTCTATCCCTTATCATTTTTTTAAAGGGACTGCACCCTGTCATATACATATCTCCATGTTATGGTACTTTTACTACCATACACGAGGAATTAAAGCCTTACTTACTTGAATTCAGATGTCGTTACATTAGTCCAATACATTTGGATATCACAATGGATAAAAACCAGGCAAAATTAACACTCCTCAACATTTAAATCTCATCGCAGTCCTCTCTCCTGACTCTGCTCTTAGAAAGGAGATATATGAGGCCCCTGGGTGGCTCAGTTGGTTAAATGCCTGACTTCAGCTCAGGTCACGATCCCATGGTTCATGAATTCAAGCCCTGTGTCAGATTCTGCACTGACAGTGAGGAGTCTGCTTCAGATTCTGTCTCCCTCTCTCTCTATGCCCCTCCCCTTCTCATGCTAGTGCTCTCTTTCTCAAAAATAAACAAACAAACAAACAAACAAACAAAGGAGCAAACGTTAAAAGAAGAGATATAGATCCTCCATAAACTTAAAACTGATTTATGTTAACTTTCCATGTGTGCATATGCGTGTGTGTGTGTGTGTGTGTGTGTGTGTGTGTGTGTATTTTCATATCAATGTTTGGAGATTGATTCATAAGAAAGTACAAAAAAAAAACTACTATTAAGATAGATTTCCAGCATTGGGCACTAAACCAAGCCCAGAAAAGATGTTTAATAGTTATTTGTTGAATGAATTGTTCTAGGTTTTTACTCAAATTTTTCTTAGTACAGTTACAGGAAATATCGATGAAACCAAAACCTTCCTGACATTATAGAAAAAAGCAGAAAAGATCTCCTGGGATATGTTTTTAAACCTGAATAATACTAATGGACATTTTATTTTTTATGCCTTCATAGCTGCAATGAAAGATGAGAAAAATTACTAAAATATACTACCATCCTAGATATCGTTTATTGTTAAACTAAACATCATAACACTATTTACCTGGTATAAATGTGAAGGAGGTTTTTTATCTAGTTAGCTGATTGTCAGAAATTTGCAGCAAATATATCTGAAGAAGAATATTACACTAAATAGAACGCATTAGGATATTTCCTTTTGCTAAATCAACAATTTCCAAAGAAATTCACGGCGATCTATTTAACAGACTAATGATATAATTTGTTCAATGTTGTATGAATTACAACGTGATCTAATAAAAGTGACTCGCATATTGACCATGGGACTGATATTTGATAGATGCTTAAAAATTCAGCTTTATGCTTTCGACACAAGGGAGGTTTTATCTGAGGTCAAGTTAATAGTATGCTATAATGATATGGTATCCTGGTGAACCTCCACTTGTATTATCCTCAGCCAATAACACCAGTTTCTGAAGTTAAAGTTTCTCAAATCACCCAGGCCACTTCCTTCAGTGTAGTACATCACTTGTAGAGTTTCAGTAAGTGCTCCTAACACCCATGCCACCTTACCTTGGCTCCCTCATCCTGCAAGATCTAACTACCAGACAGCAGGGGAATAGGATTTGGTATGTGGGGATCTTCAGTTTGTTTATTCGAGTAGCAAAAAGTAAAAAAAAAAAGGTATAGTCAATTTCCTAGGGCT
The DNA here is from genome assembly GCF_028749965.1 of Puma concolor. Classification (NCBI taxonomy): domain Eukaryota; kingdom Metazoa; phylum Chordata; class Mammalia; order Carnivora; family Felidae; genus Puma; species Puma concolor. The sequence goes on from NC_141672.1 coordinate 52,200,251, forward strand.
TCCATAGCAAATGACCAGAAAATGAGTGGCTTTAAATAATATAATTTTTTATCTCACGGTTCTGGAAGCCAGAAGTCAGAAGTCTGAAATCAAGGTGTCAACAGAGTCTGTTCCTTCTGGAGGCTTAGATCCTTAGGCTTAGAGAATCCATCCCATGCCTCCCTTCTAGTTTCTATGGTTTCTGGCAATCCTTGGCGTTACTGGTATATAGCCATATGACTCCAATCAGTGCCTCAGTCTTTACATTGCTTTTTCTTCTCTGCTTCTATGTCGTCCCCTCTTCTGTCTGAAATTTGCCTTTCTCTCATAAGGAAATTTGTCATTGGGCATAGTGGCCACATATATAATCTAGGATAATCCTTTCAATTCAAGGTAACATTCATAGACGCCGGTGTTTAGAATGTGGGCATATCTTTTGGAGGGCCACAATTCAACCTACTACGAAGAGGTTGTTAAAACCAAAATAGGAAAAGTTAATGAGCCAAGAATTATTATAATTATTAGACAACAACATTATTTCTCTTACATGTTCTGCTGAATTTGCAGTCATAAAAGAGGGGTTATACAAATATTTGGAAAGGAGAAAGGAGTTTGGGGATAAAGTACTCCTTCAGATACTTTGAAAATGAGTGTTTTTGTGTGCATAATGAGTTGGCATATTTCTGCATATGAGAGAGATAATGTGTGTATGTGTGTGTGTATGAAAGAGATGGTCAAAAGAGGAATATTTAATCCTAATAAAAAGCTGACAACGGCAAAGAGCTGGATCCTGTAATAATGAAGAAATATGCTGAGCTATGGGCTAAGAGAGAAGGTTTTTAGAAAAGTTTTTTAGAGCAAGGTTAAAAGTTTTTTAGAGGAAGGTTAAAATTTGGTAGTTTGTGTCTTTGATGTTGATTACCATTCAAGGAAGATAATTGAGTCTTTTTTTACACTGTGAAGAAAAAATACTTGAATAACCAATATGGGAAATCCAGGGACAAATTTTTTAAAAAGATTAGTTCCCATTTTCAAAGGCATACTTGTTATCATAATAGCTTAGTACTTGCTATACTAGGATCATCATTTAAGGAAGGACATTTTCTTACTTCAATTTTTTCTTTCATCAAACTAATACATAAACATAGTTTAAAAAGTTGAATGCATGTCAGTTAAAATGCACATTGGTAATATGCTTTTTGCTCACGCTTAGAAAGCATCCTAAAATGAGGGTAAACCTAAAAAAGGGCTAAGAATACTGGAACAAAAAGGAGAGAGAGAGGACCAACAGTAGATAAAGGAGACTAGACATGACAACAGAATTTTGGAAAATTGAAAGTAGATGAAAGATGACTATGTGACTTAGGACACTGGAAACTGTTGACATCTAAAGCTCTAAAGTATACATTCAGTTAGACTCAAGGTGATACAGACTAAAGAACTCCCAAACTTCTCAGGAATCAAAGACATAAAGCCGAAAATGGTTAAAAGTTTTTGTGAAGAACAGCTGGGCTCCTAGATACTTTCCTATCCCATTTCAAGGAGGACATTGGGTACTCTGAACCAAGAGACACTTGGGAGAATGGAGGGGTTCTGTATATGTGAAAATCTACCTGGCCTTCTCTCTCCCCCCATACTGCTTCAGAAAGGTAGACAGCTAGACTTCTACTCCCAGAGAAGAGATTGGGAAATTCATCTCAGGAAACCTGACAAGACCCAAGAAAAAAATGTACATAAACCTGTAACTGGGGATCTTACAGCAAGGTCTTTTGTTTTCAAGCCACACCCAGAGATGGAGTTTCTGGTATGCTTGTTGAAAGCCAAAGATTGGTGATATTTGAGGAAAGTACCCGAACTGGCAGAAAGAAATCAAATCATATAGTAATAAAAGTAGGGTCTGAAAAAACTGAGTTGGAAACGTTGCAAGGAGGAAGCAGAAGTAAATTCGGACATGAAGGAATTTAATGTTTTCAGAGGAATGAAAGAAGAGATTGGACTCAAAATAAAAACTGAAAGCCGTAAAACAAACAATCATAAAACGAGAAAGAACTCTTGGAATAAAAAAAAAGATGATAGTAGATGTTTATATAAAAGAAACAATAGAAAGTTTGCAAATTAAGTTGAGAAAAATGTCACAAAATTGAAACAAATCGACAAAGATGAAATAGGAAAAATGTAAGCTGATGTAGAAGATTAATCTAAAGGATTCCACATCTGATTCACAATGGTTTCTGAAAAGAGAGAAGATGAAAAGTGGGATCTCCTTATTATCGAAGAAGTAATTTTTTTTTTTTCAGGCCAAAAGCCAAGAGTTTCAAAATTAGAAGTTTCTTTAAGTGCCCAGAATAATAAATGAAGTGCACATACACACACACTCCCAACATCCTGAAACCAAAGAAACCAAACCAAAACAAAACAAAACACGAGAAAGAACAAAGAAAAGATGAGTGTGATCAGATTTCTTAACATCTGCAAAAGAAGCTAAAAGACACGTCCTCAGTTTCAGAGGAAAAAAATATTTCAAACTTAGTTACTGTTTAATCATCAAGCTGTAAGGTAAGACTGAGTCTATTATAATATTTTCAGACATGAGAGGACTCAAAAAACTGTGTTCTGTGTACCATTTGGCAGAAAGCCTCTAGAGGATGTGCTCCATACAAAAGCTATCGTAAAACAAGAAAAAGGAAAACCATGACATCCAGGAATCTAAGAGGCTCTTATATAGAAAGAAATGAAAGGCAATTCTAGACCATCAGAAAGGAAGATGCCAATATACAGGCTGGGCAACAGGACCTGGAGCTAGCAAACCATGCTGGATCAGGGGAGGCATATCCCTCAGAGGAGGGATAACTTCCAGGAGGGGAGGCAAGAGCAGAGAAGACATGTAAGAGAAACTGATAGATTTCCTGATGGGTTGGAATGTTTTATGAAAAGGCTTCCTGTTTTGTCAGAGATTTTGTAGATACATTTCTTTTTTTTTTTTAATGTTTATTTATTTGAGACAGAAAGAGATAGAGAGCAAGCAGGGGAGGGGTAGAAAAAGAGTGTGTGGAGGAGCAGAGAGAGAGAGAGAAAAAGCCCTGTCCGTTTACAGCCCAACATGGGGCTTGAACCCATGAACCATGAGATCATGACCTGAGCTGAAATCACTAGTCAGACACTTAACTGACTGAGCCACCCAGGCACCCCTGTAGATAAATTTCTAATGGGTTTCTCTTTTAATTCAATTTTGTTTAGATTGGGTTTCTCTAAGACTGCGAGTCTTAACAAATATGTAAATATTGGACTGGTATAATGGTGGTGCAACTGTTGAAAACAAAAATATGGAGCTCTTTGAATCTAGGTTGTGCAGAGGAAAGTGAAAACAATGGCACCTTAGGGCCATCTGCAGTCCCTGTTATGCAGTAGTAAAGCTTCTTGTTACACTGTCTCAGGCTCTCTCCTGGCTCAGACCACATGTCCAGTGAGACTCTGTCCTCTGAGTTATGGCCATAAAATGCTAGAATACTGAGTGCCTTTTCTACTTGGCAAGTCCTTCATTAATGTACTATAAGAAAAAGACAACTTCAAACCCAGCTGGACCAACTGGAAGTAAATAGGGAAAAGCACCACAGTTCTATAATTTTGCTAAAGGATGTACTTGCTGTCTGTGCTCAGTGTCCAAAACAATCAATGGTCATTTATGAATAATCAAAGTTAAATATTCTGCCTAAAGTTAGTGAACTGATCAGGAATCTACATATTTTTGGAAATTTGGGATGGGAGTGGGGAAGATTCACATCACCAGTAGAACCTGACTTTCAGATCCTTGTTGAGCATTGAATACATCCTGCTTGACAATGGTGATAATGTCTTCCATTATTGGACCCTCGGACCCACCATTTATAAGCCATTTATTAACTAGTCTAAACTACAAACAAACACACTTTCTAGACCACAATATCCTCATCTATAATCTGTACAATCACCTGAAAAAATTATGTTTACATGTAATATAATCAATAAATGCCCATAGACATGTACTTTAGAACTGATGAGATTGTGGGAATTTATGGTTATTTTTATTGGGTTTTAGGTATCTGGCCACTGTTGTGTGTATTGTACTTAATCAATATTTCCTCCCTACTGGCCCTCCCAAAGGACTCCTACCTCCCACATCCATGATCTCTACTGTAGAGTTGGGCCTAGGTAGTCATATTTGCAATTTTTGGCCCTTTCTCTACGTGATTGACTCAAGATTGGATCCATATCTAGTTTGCTGAGCCAATAACAGTCTCTCAAAAATCCTCATTTTAAGAGTTATAGGTAACTGGATAGGTCTTCCATTAAAGTTTGGCCAAATGTGTTCCTATTGTGTGTTATGAAGTGTTCAGTTATTAAGATAAATACACTTTTATTATCTTTCTTTAACTAAATTTCTGCTTCATAAAGCAAACAAATTCCCTTAGTAAATTTTATATATATTAAATTATAGTTTAATTTGCTAAATTTATTTCTTAAACATTTATTAAAATACAGTTTCTATGGGGCAATCATATTTAACCTGTATTACAATAAATATTTTATAGATATGCAACGTGCCAACTATATTGATTATTTCTACAATGAGTGCTATGTCAATGTTTACACTGATATAAATTTTATCTTGTATGAAATATGACAATGGATAATGAATTGGTAGAATGAAAAGCTTTACTTATCTCAAATATCACAAATAAAGAAGACTAGTATTATACTGCAAATCTCTCACAGAAAATCTCTCTACTTATATGACTATTTCTACTTCTAGTTCTGAATAAGATAAAAATAAAAAGACAGTCTTCTTATTTCTGATTCTAATTCTGATTTAAATTTAGTCCACTGAAAGAAGTTAATAAGAGATATAAAACACCTTCTGGCTACTAGCAGATATAAATAAGAAGTAATTACTCTCAATAGCAATTTAGTGCTATAATTTCATTTCTATTTATACATTGGTTCATAAAATCAAGTAAAAAATACTTTAATGTATTCCTGAAATTGCTCATTAAATTATTATTTATTAAGGCACTGAAGTACCTATGATGCTGAATTTATCATACACTCTAAAGTTCTAAAGTGAATTCAGAGGGGAAAGCATAATTGAGATCAAGATGTGAAGGTTTGTAATTCCAAATGGTTTCTGATAAATGCAATTACCATAATCTGGAAGGTGAGTTAAAAGCTTATTCATTTGGATCATAAGACTTTTCCCTTTGCTCTTTTATGGCACGGTTGTCTATTATTTTGCCATTTGTTATTTTGATAAATGGAAGAGGTTTTTTAGAAATAGCAGAGATATTTGGGGCAATGGGCATGAGTAAATTTTAATCAAGTACATGTACCACTAGTGGTTTTCCCACTACCGAGGCTATTTGAGATCATAGTCTGTCCTGTGGTCTGTGATGGTGATTTCTCATTACAGTTAAATTTACTTGCAGTTAACTTTATCTTCTTAAGGATAGCTGAGATGATTTTTCTACACTTAATCAAAAATTTTTGGTGAGACAAACATTTGTCATTTTTGAGGCACTAGACTTAGAGTATTAAAAAGGCATGTACCATACCCTTAATAATCTCAGAGTTTAATTAAGGGAGATATGAAATCAGTTAATTACAGTACAGGAAAGATTCATATGTACATGATTCTGGGAGCCCTAATTCCCCTCCCCCATGTGATTGTGTTGAAGATAGGGACTTTAAGGAGCTGATTAAGATTAAATGAGGTCATAAGGTTGGAACCATCATCTAGTGGATCTGGTGCCCTTACAAGAAGAGGAAGAGAGGCGTGCCTGGGTGGCTTAGTTGGTTAAGCATCTGACTTTGGTTCAGGTCATGATCTCGCAGTTTGTGAGTTCAAGCCCCACGTTGGGCTCTGTGCTGAGAGCTCAGAGTCTAGAGCCTGCTTCAGATTCTGTGACTCCCTCTCTCTCTGCCTCTACCCCGCTTGCTCCCTGTCTCTCTCTCTGAAAAATGAATACACATTAAGAAAAAAAAAAATTTAAGAGGAAAAGACACTAGAGGTCCCTCTCTGTCATGTGGAGGTGACCATCTACAAACCATGAAGAGAACATGACTCTGTTGTCACCATGACCTTTAACTTCCACCATCCAGAACTCTGAGAAAATAAATTCTGTTATTTGAGCCAGCCAGTCTGTGTTATTTTATTTTGGCAGATTAGGCTGACTAATATACACAGAATAAGAAAAGTTAACCCTGGGTGGAGGAATGGACATGATATGAAACTACACAGTAGGTGACTATGGTAGGTAAAATAATGCCCAAAGGTATTTGCATCTCGTTCTTGAAACTTGAGAATGTTACTTTATATGGCAAAGGGGATTGAGCTGATAAGATCAAGTCAAATATGTAGAGATGGGAAGGTTAATTTAGATTATCCCATTGAGCCCGATTTGAAGATGCTGCACTGCTTGTTTTAAAGATGGAGGAAGGAGTCAAGTAGCAAGGAATACAGGTTATACTGCAAAAATGGAGAAGGCATGGGAATAGATTGTCCCCTAGAATCTCCAAGTGGAATATAGTCTTGCTAAAACTTTGATTTTAGTCTCAAAAGACCCATTTCAGTTCAGACTTCTGACCTCCAGAATGGCAAGATAATAAATTTGATTTGTTTTAAACCACTAAGTCTGTGGTCACATGTTACATCAGCAATAAGAAACTAATACAGTGGCCTTTGAACTGACTTTGGAAGGCAGAATTGACTTTCACAAGTAAAACAAACGAGTTAAAGAAAGCACTTTTCATGGCACAGACATGAGCATGAAAAAGAACGTCAGGTTCAGTAACCACCTGCGATTGATGGACAGTAAGGGATGAATAACAGGCAAAGGAATGAATCCTGTCAAGTGTGGAATTTGAGTATCTGGTAGTCCTTGCAAGTTACTTGAGTTTTGTTGGGAGGAGTAAGGGGAAGGTTTGAAGCAGAAATGTCATGCTTGGAGAGGCATTTATCAGAAGACTAATGGAAAGACAGTGTGAGAGGCAAGAGTTGGGAATGTGGAATGAGGATAATCCTGACAGTAGGAAGGCCAGTTAGAAGGTGGAGATAGTGGGACCTTAACCTGACTTGCCAGATCCATCTTCCAGTCTCCCTAAACAGGCCCAGTAATTTTTTTTATCTCTATTCTGCTCAATCTGTCCAACTTCCCTTATCCATGCAAGAAGTCAATAATTAAAATGCTGCATGTTAAAAGAACAATAGCAACATTTTTGATTTTTTAAATCTTATTAATTAAATTCCCATATCTGGATTTTGAAATCCTTACTGCCCCCAAAACACAGTTACCTAGAATATAAGAATATGCAGAGATTCCCTTTTCAGCCATTGCTACTCTCTCCAGGTCATTTATGTTGTCTGCTCCAAAAGTGCAGGAAGTTACTTCCCTCTGTACTTCCATAATTCGTGGTGCACAATCAGCACTACATATTGGCATTGCTACTTTGCATGTCTACGTTTATTGGTAGACTGTGATTCCTTTGGAACAGAGAAATCTCTTTATATCCCCATCATTTACTAGTAAATAACAAATGTTGCTCAATGAACATTTATTGGAAATATGATAGGGGTCCCTGGGTGGCTCAGTCAGTTAAGCATTTGATTCTTCATGTCAGCTCAGATCATGATCTCATGGTTTGTGGAATTGAGCCCCATGTTGGGCTGTGAGCTGACAGGGATTCTCTCTCTCTCTTTGCCCCTCCACACTCTCTTTCTCTCTCAAAATAAATCAATTACTTAAATTAAAAAAGAAAAAAATTCTCTTTCTCTTCCTCTGTCCCTCTCCTCTGCTTGTGCTCTTTCTTTAAAAAAAAAATTAAAAATATGATAAATGATAAATGAATGACAACTATTGTAATGACCATTTCCATATTGATTATATTCTCAGAGAAAAATCATTTTAATTGTACAAGGAGAAAAATGCCAATATCCAATAATGTATATATAAAATTTTAAATTCTGAATTGAGAATGACATGTGGCCAAAGAAGATTTCACATGAAGAATAAACAGCAGGCATGATAAGAAACAGTAGCATGTGCCTTCCGTTCAGTCCAATAACATGCAAATAAAGACTTTCAGCAATAACCAGTCCTCCACACAGAATCCAGCCAGGCCATATTGTTGGTACTGTTCACACACTGTTCAGAGCAAGTGACTTGAAAGGAAGAGTTTTTGGAATTTAATGGTAATGGTTTGAACTTTTTTTGTTGTTGTTTTAAATGTTAATTTATTTATTTTGAGAGAGAGAGAGAGAGAACAGGGGAGGGGTGGAGAGAGAGAAAAGAGAGAATTCCAAGCTGACTCTGCACCATCAGCACCAAGCCCGACGCGGAACTCCAACTCACGAACCAAGATATCATGTCCTGAGACAAAATCAAGAGTCAGGAGCTTACCTGACTGAGCCCCCAGGCGCACCTGACCTTCTTTATTATCAGAATGATTAGAATTTTCATGACTTTGACTAATTACTCGTGTTAATTACTTAACTATTTTATGTATATACTTGACAAAGTAACATGATTTGCTCTCTAATTAATGTAAAGAATTTTACTGTTTCCAGAATCTTCTCTATCAGCAATAACATCAGATTTATGAGAGATAATCTCATTAATATTAATAGAATTTTTGCACATAAATTGCATCATGTATCACTGATAGACGAGAGGTTGGTGAAAACTCTAAAAAACTCATGTGCCAAGGACATTAGTGAAAATGGATGATATCAAGGGATAGAAACCTTATTAAAGCATGACCAGCTAAATTATGTCCACCAGTATTAAGAAATAATTGTCATTATATCACAGATAAAATGGCCTTTTGTAGAGAAATGAAATAGATTCTAGACCTTCTTCCTATTTGGGGGAAAGCACTGCAGTGGTACCTGCAAATAGAAAAATCACTGAATGTATTATTTGGCATAAAATATTTCTGACAGCTGTCTGATTTCTTTTGAAAATATCTATTTTCATGCTTTTTAATTTATGCATTTAAATGGGAGGGGGACTTCAACTGAGGGCTTACTCGCCTAAATAGTTCAATCTAATTCTGAGTAGCTACTTTTTGCTCTACTTAGAAAACCTCACTGCAATAGTATAGGCAGCACCTGTAGCAGCAAGGGTAAAAATGGTATTATTTCCATGGTAATAGTGATTTTCGTCAACAAGCAAGGTTAACCTTAGGCTGAGCAGGGCAAAAGATTCATGAGGCAGCACCTATTTCAGCTTGAGAATTACCTGTCTATTGCACAAATAGTCCCCTCTGCATGCATTAACTGAAAATATTTAATTGGTAACAAAGAGGAATTAATGTTCTAACCTGCAGTGAAGAGATAACCATTTCCTTTTTCTCTTTTTTATAAAAAAAAAACTATGCTAATTTTTTAAAATTTTTAATGGTTTTATTTATTTTTGAGAGAGAAAGAGAGAGACAGAGAGAGACAGAGACAGAACATGAGTGGGGGAGGGGCAGAAAGAGAGAGAGGGAGACACAGAATCTGAAGCAGGCTCCAGGCTCTGAGCTGTCAGCATAGAGCCCAACACAGGACTGGTACTTGTGAACCATGAGATCATGACCTGAGCCAAAGTTGGAGCCACCCAAGTGTCCCAAAAAACTATGATGATTTTTCCTCTGAATCAAAGCATTGTATATAATTTTTATTAAACATCCTATCAATGCAACTTTGAATGAAAAATAATATCTTGAAGAAGACAAGTTAGGGGCCAACATGGCGGAGAAGTAGGGGATCCAAAGTTCGCTCATCTCTCAAAGCAGTGCTGAAGCTAAAGGACTTTAAACTCCGAGAGTCTGGGAGACAAAGACACAGTGGCTTCCAGGGACCTACAGGGACAACCTGATGGGCCATAGGTGTGTGACTGTGAACTGGGAAAGATACAATGAACAGAGGGGAGGGATCCCCTTCTGTGAAGAGACAAAAGAAAGAGAAAGAGAGGCTGGGGAAGCATAGCACTGTACCTGGACAAGAGAAAAACCATGGACCAGGACGGAGAAAGGCCCAATCTCTGAGGGCCTTTTTCCAGACTGGAGCCGGCTGTTCTGATTGTGCATATGGGGGTAGGCAGCCATCCCCGGGCTCATTGACTAGGCCAGGGGCACAGTCCGCAGTAGGAGAAAGCAATCCCCTCCCTGGAGTGCTGTGGCACAGAACAAAGCCTTCCTGCCTCCTCCAACTGGGGACCACATATCAGGTGGCGTGGAGCGGTGCTTCACCAGTATTGGGGCATGCAGAGTGAGAGTTTGAATCCCAGCCAAGCACTGGAGCATGGGAGTAGGTAGAGTGAGACAAACAGCCTCGTTTGCACCTGCAGCATAGTGAGGACTGTTCCAATAGAGTGGGACACCAGGTCTGCGGAGGAGAGACTGGGGTGTTGCCATTTTCTCCCCACCACCACCAAGGTGGGACCTCAGGTATTGGACAGTGGGGCCTACAGTGGAGGCAGGACCCGCCTACACCAAACCGCGCTCCTCCATACTTGGTAACTGCTATCTACTGGAGAGGGACTGACGCTGACAAACAAGGAAGCCCCTGCTCTAGACCAGTGCTGTTGTACTGCCTGGTTTAATTCTTGGAAAATTCTTATTACACAGATATATTCTTTCTTTCCTCCTTCTTATCTCTTCTCTCCTCTAGTCTGGTTATTCTGGTTGTTGATTTGGTTTAAGCAGACATATTTAATCTATTCTCTTGATACATGTTCCACATCTCCTTCTTTATTCTCCTTTCTCTCTCTCTGGATTAAGCCATATAGTTCTCTGTCTGGTCAATTTATATATTTTTATTTTTCCCTGCCTATCATTTCTCTCTTTGTATGGGATAAGGACTCTTCCATCAGCACTGCTTCCACCCTGTTTTTTACTTGTAGCTGGTGTTTTTTGTTAGTTGGGTTTTTTTGTTTGTTTGTTTGTTTGTGTGTTTGTGTGTTTTTGTTTTCTGTTTGTTTGTTTTCCTTTCCAGGGATACTTCAAGGAACAAATCAAAGCACACCTAGTGGAGGGTTGAATATATCTCTACAAGTAGGGAGATAAAGTAACCAAAGTCACAACAATGGAAATCAAAAACACCTCTTGAAGGGTCAGGCGCTGGACAGTGTATGACCCCTTCTTAATATAGTAGTGCTCACAGGTGCAGGGCACCTAACAGGCTTTTCAAACACAGGGAAAGAAAACTAGCCAAAATGACAAAACAGAATTCTCCTCAAAAGAAATTCCAGGAAGAGATGACAGCTAAAAAATTGCACAAAACAGATATAAACAATATAACTGAACAAGAATTTAGAATAATAGTCATAAGATTAATCACTGGACTTGAAAAAAAAGCATAGAAGACAGGAGAGAATCTATTGCTGCAGAGATCAAGGAACTAAAAAAATAGTCATGATGAATTAAAAAATGCTATAAATGAAGTGCAAAATAAAATAGAGGGGGTGACAGTGAAAACTGAAGAGGCAGAGGGGAGAACAGGTGAAATAGAAGATAAAATTATGGAAAAAGATGAAGCTGAGTAAAAGAGAGATACAAAATTCTGGATCATGAGGGGAGAATTAGAGAACTAAGTGATTCAATGAAACAGAACAATATCTGTATCATAAGAGTTCCAGAAAAAGAAGAAGAGAGAGAAAGAGGCCAAAGGTGTGCTTGAACAAATCATAGCTGAGAACTTCCCCAATATGGGGAAGGAAACAGACATTGAAATCCAGGAGGCACAGATAACTCCCTTCAGACATAACATGAATCGATCTTCTGCACAACATATCATTGTGAAACTGGCAAAATACAAAGATAAAGATAGAATTCTGAAAGCAGCTACAGATAAATGGATTTTAACCTACAAGGGTAGACACATAAGGGTAGTAGCAGACCTAGGTACTGAAACTTGGCAGGCTAGAAAGGAGTCACAGGAAATTTTCAATGTGATGAATAGGAAAAATATGCAGCCAGGAATCCATTATCCAGCAAGCCTGTCATTCAGAATAGAAGGTTTTCCTAAACAAACAAAAACTGAAGGAATTCATCACCACTAAACCAGACCTACCAGAGATCCTAAGGGGGACTCTGAGTGTTGCAAAGACCACAAAGGACCAGAGACATCACTATAAGCATGAAACTACAGATAACACAATGACTCTAAACCCATATCTTTCAATAATAACACTGAATGTAAATGGCATAAATGCCTCAATCAAAAAACATAGGGTATCAGAATGGATTAAAAAAAAATAAGACCCATCTACTTGCTGTCTATAAGAGACCCATTTTAGACCTGAGGATACCTTCAGATTGAAAGTGAGGGGATGGAGAACCATCTAGCATGCTATTGGAAGTCAAAAGAAAGCTGGAGTAACCATACTTACATCAGACAAACTACATTTCAAACTAGAGACTGTAACAAGAGATGAAGAAGGGCATTATATAATAATTTCAGGCTCTATCCATCAAGAAGAGCTAACAATTATAAATGTTTATGCACTGAATACAGAGCACCCAAATATATAAGACAATTAATCACAAACACAAGCAATCCTATTGGTAAGAATGTGGTAATTGCAGGAGACTTTAATACTCCACTTACAACAATGGACAGATCATCTAGACAGAAAATCAATAAAGAAACAATGGCCCTAAATGATACACTGGACCAGATGGTCTTGACAGATATATTTAGAACTTTTCATCCTAAAGTAGCAGAATATACATTATTCTCAAGTGCACATGGAACATTCTCCAAGATAGATCACATACTGGGTCACAAAACAGCTGTCAATAAATATAAAAGAGTTGAGATCATACCATGCACACTTTCAGATCACAATGCTCTAAACCTTGAAATTGACCACAGGAAAAAGTTTGGAAAACCTCCAAATGCATGGAGGTTAAAGAACATCCTAATACAGAACCAATGGGTCAACCAGGCAATTAAAGAAGAAATTAAAAAATATATGGAAACAAATGAAAACAAAAACACAACAATCCAAACCCTCTGGGATGCCGCAAAGGCAGTCCTAAGAGGAAAATACATTGCAATCCAGGCCTATCTTGAGAAACAAAAAATCCCAGATACAAAATCTAACAGCACACCCAAAGGAACTAGAAGCAGAACAGCAAAGAAACCCCAAAACAGCAGAAGAAGATAAATAATAAAGATCAGAGCAGAAAGAAACAATATAGTATCCAAAAAAAAAAACACACAGTAGAACAGATCAATGAAACTAAGAGTTGGTTTTTTGAAAAAATAAACAAAATTGATACACCCCTAGCCAGACTTCTCAAAAAGAAAAGATAGAGGACCCAAATAGATAAAATCCCAAATGAAAATAGATTTATCACAACCAATCCTCAGAAATACAAGCAATTATCAGAGAACACTATGAAAAACTATATGCCAACAAACATGACAACCTGGAAGAAATGGACAATTGCCTAGACACACACACACACACTACCAAAACTCAAATGAGAAGAAATAGATATTTTGAACAAACCTATAACTAGTGAAGAAATTGAATCAATTATCAAAAATCTCCCAACAAATAAGAGTCCTGGACCAGATGGCTTCCCTGGGGAATTTTAGTAGACATTTAAAGCAGAGTTATACCTATCCTTCTCAAACTATTCCAAAAAATAGAAATGGAAGGAAAACTTCTGGACTCATTCTATGAAGCCAGCATTACCTTGATTCCTAAGCCATAGAGAGACCCCACAAAAAAGGAGAACTACAGACCAATATCCCTGATTAACATGAATGCAAAAATTCTCAACAAATCCTAGCAAATCAAAGTCAACAGCATATAAAAAGAATTATTCACCATGATCAAGTGGTATTCATTCTGGGGGCTGCAGGGTTGGTTCAGTATTTGCAAATCAATCAATGTTATACATCACATTAATAAAAAAAAAAGGATAAGAACCATATGATCCTGTCAATAGATGCAGAAAAAGCATTTGACAAAATACAACATTCTTTCTTAATAAAAACCCTTGAGAAAGTCGGGATAGAAGGAACATACTTAAACATCATAAAAGCCATTTATGAAAGCCCACAGCTAATATCATCCTCAATAGGGAAAAGCTGAAAGCTTTCCCCCTGAAATCAGGAACATGACAGGGATGTCCACTGTCACTACCGCTGTTTAACATAGTGTTGGAAGTCCTAGCATCAGCAATCAGACAACAAAATGAAATCAAAGGCATCAAAATTGGCAAAGAAGAAGTCAAACTTTCACTTTTCACAGATGGCATTATACTTTACATGGAAAACCCAAAAGACTCTACCAAAAGACTTCTAGAACTGATACATGAATTCAGCAAAGTCACAGGATACCAAATCAATGTACAGAAATCGGTTGCATTTTTATACACCAATAATGAAGCAACAGAAAGAGAAATAAAGAAACTAATCCCATTTACAATTGCACCAAGAACCATAAAATACCTAGGAATAAACCTAACCAAAGATATAAAGTAAAATACCTGTATGCTGAAAACAATAGGAAGTTAATGAAGGAAATTGAGGAAGACACAAAGAAATGGAAAAACATCCCATGCTCATGGATTGGAAGAATAAATACTGTTAAAATGTCAATACTACCCAAAGCAATCTACACATTCAATGCAATCCCAATCAAAATTGCACCGGCATTCTTCTCAAAGCTAGAACAAACAATCTTAAAATTTATGTGGAACCACAAAATACCCTGAATAGCCAAATTAATATTGAAGAAGAAAAACAAAGCAGGAGGCATCACAATCCCAGATTTTAGCCTCTACAACAAAGCTCTAGTCATCAAGACAGTATGATATTGGCATGAAAACAGACACATAGACAATGGAATAGAATAGAGAACCCAGAATTGGAGCCATAAATGTATAGCAAATTAATCTTTGACAAAGCAGGAAATAGCATCCAATGAAAAAAAGACAGTCTCTTTAGGAAATGGTGCTGGCAGAACTGGCCAGCAACATGCAGAAGAATGAAGCTAGACCACTTTGTTATACCATACACGAAAATAAACAAAATGGATGAAATAGCAAAATGTGAGACAGGAAACCATCAAAATCCTACAGGGGAAAGATGGAAAAAAACCTCTTTGACATCAGCCACAGCAATTTCTTACTCAACATATCTCCAAAGGCAAGGAAATTAAAAGCAAAAATGAACTATTGGGACCTCATGAAGATAAAAGTCTTCTGCACTGCAAAGGAAGCAATCAACAAAAGTAAAAGGCAACTGATGGAATGGGAAAGGATATTTGCAAATGACATATCAGAAAAAGGGCTAGTATCCAAAACCTGTAATGAACTTACCAAACTCAACACCCAAAAAACAAATATTCCAGTGAATAAATGGGCAGAAGACATGAACAGACACTTTTCCAAAGAAGACATCCAGATGGTCAACAGACACATGAAATGATGCTCAATGTCATTGGTCATCAGGGAAATACAAATCAAAGCCACACTGAGATACCACCTCACACAGATCAGAGTAGCTAAAATGAACAAATCAGGAAACTACAGATGATGGTGAGGATGTGGAGAGATGGGAATCCTCTTGCACTGTTGGTGGGAATGTTAACTGGTGCAGCCGCTCTGGAAAACAGTGTGGAGGTTCCTCAAAAAATTAAAAATAGAACTACCCTATGACCCAGCAATAGCACTACTAGGAGATTACCAAGGATACAGGAATGCTGATGCACAGAGGCACTTGTACCCAAATGTTTATAGCAGTACTTTGAACAATAGCCAAATTATGGAGTAGCCTAAATGTCCATCAACTGATCAATGGATAAAGAAGATGCGGTTCATATATTCAATGGAATACTACTTGGCAATGGGAAAGAATGAAATCATGTTATTTTCAGCAAAGTGGATGGAACTGGAATGTATTAAGCTGAGCGAAATAAGTCAGCCAGAGAAGGACAGATATCATATGTTTTCACTCATATGTGGATCTTGAGAAACTTAACAGAAGGCCATGGGGGAAGGAAAGGGGAAAAAATAGTTACAAACAGAGAGGGAGGGAGGCAAACCATAAGAGACTCTTAAATACAGAGAACAAACTAAGGGTGGTTGGAAGGGTGCGGGAGAGGGAAAAATGGGTGATGGGCATTGAGGGCACTTTTTGGGATGAGCACTGCGTGTTGTATGTAAGATAATTTGACAATAAGTTATATTCTTAAAAAAAATGAAGACACATTAATTGAGTAAAAGTAAGATGGAATGAAATGAGAAAAAAACATTTATTTGTAATGATTCTGTCAACCTCATCAGGGCATATGGGATATTTGAGTAATTTCAATCCACTCATTTATATTTTCAAAACATTTGCCAACACATCTATTAAATATTTACCATGTATTATAACACTGTAGTAGATACTGGAGGTAGAAGTAAGAGTAAAACTACAAATAAATATTTAATAAAAAATACATGGTCTTAAGAGCCAAGAAGAAAACCGCAGGATGGTAAGAGCATATGTCAGAGACTTAGTGTAGACAGAGGGTGGGGAGGTGCGGGTGGCAGAATGAGTGAAGGCTTCTTTAGAAACTAACATCTAAGATCTGACAGAGGAGTGAGAGATGTTCAATTAGTAAAGGATAGCTGAGGACTGCCAGACCAGAAGCTCCACAGTTCTGGTAATCACCTGAGTAAGAAAGGACTATGGCAATGATTTTCAAGGCTAATGTAGCTAGAACGTAGAAGACTTGACAAAACAAAGTGAACATAACGTGATTGTGAAAGACCCAGTGTATATGTTGATTTTTGGCCTGTGTCCTAAGAAATAGCAAAGCCATTGAATCATTTTAAGTAGGCGAGTAGTTGGTTCATATCTGAGTTTGTCAAACAGCATTCTTGCTTCAATATGAAAAAAAATTAAAGTGGAGAATGGATGACATTCAAGTCTACAAAAACACTTGCAGCCTTTCAGGTAATGACTTAGAAAAACAATATACAGTAAAACCGTAGATTATGAGTAACTTGTTCTGTCAGTGTTCTGCAAGATGAAAAAATTTTAACTTGATAAATAAGTGATGTCTTGCAAAATGAGTAGTACCTTATGCCAAACATCACATGATTACGACTGAGCCAATGGTTCTTGAAATATGCTTTGATATACAAGTTTGGATTACAAGTGTGTTTCTGGAACAAATTGTGCTCTCAAACCAAAACTTTA
Source organism: Puma concolor (assembly GCF_028749965.1). Classification (NCBI taxonomy): domain Eukaryota; kingdom Metazoa; phylum Chordata; class Mammalia; order Carnivora; family Felidae; genus Puma; species Puma concolor. Next base: position 52,217,454 of record NC_141672.1, read on the forward strand.
CTGTAATTCTTGATGGTAAAAGTCTAATTAGCATTGACAATATTGCATATGACTAACTTCAATATTTGAGTTTTAAAAACATTTTACATCAGGGATGCCTGGGTGGCTCAGTCAGCTAAGCGTCCGACTTTTGATTTCAGCTCAGGTCATGATCTCAGGGTTCATGAGACAGAGCCCCACTTCGAGTTCTGCATTGATGATGGGGAGTCTGCTTGGGATTCTTTCTATCTGCCCCTCCCCATCTCTGTCTCTCTCTCTGCCCCTCCCCCCTTCAAAATAATACTATTTTACAATACATAACATACAATACAATATACATTTTTAAAAACCATTTTAAATTTTTTTTTTCAACGTTTTTATTTATTTTTGGGACAGAGAGAGACAGAGCATGAACGGGGGAGGGGCAGAGAGAGAGGGAGACACAGAATCGGAAACAGGCTCCAGGCTCCGAGCCACCAGCCCAGAGCCCGACGCGGGGCTCGAACTCACGGACCGCGAGATCGTGACCTGGCTGAAGACGGACGCTTAACCGACTGCGCCACCCAGGCGCCCCTAAAAACCATTTTATATCAGATATTTCAAATAATAGTAGAATGTCATGAAGTGTCTATAGGTAACAATATAACATAAGTATATAATATTTTATATAAGAAGTAATTATAGTAGATACAGGAAAAATATGTTACAGGAGCTATTCTTATGAAGACAAACTTTTTACTAGTGGTTATATATTTAAAACTAAAGCTATCATATTATGACAAATATTTGCATCCATTTTCATCAACAAATAACTTCTGGATGATGACAGTGGAGTGCAGAAAAATTTCAAAATTTGCCTTTTCTTAGAGGCAAAAATGTAAACAAACAACAAAAAAGGTAAACAAAAGCACCTACAACAACAAAACAGCATAAATGTCATCATCAGCAACCAGGAGGGAATGTTTGTTTTTTGCTTGTTTCCTAAGTGATTTTTTTTTTAATTTAAAAATGTATAATATGGGCCACCTGGGTGGCTCAGTCAGTTAAGCGTCCGACTTTGGCTCAGGTCATGATCTCATGGCTTGTGAGTTTGAGCCCTGCGTTGGGCTCTGTGCGGACAGCTCAGAGCCTGAGCCTCTTCAGCTTCTGTGTCTTTCTCTCTTTCTCTGCCCCTCCCCCGCTAACACTCTGTCTCTCTCTGTCTCTCAAAAATAAACATTAAAAAAAATGTATAGGGGCGCCTGGGTGGCGCAGTCGGTTAAGCGTCCGACTTCAGCCAGGTCATGATCTCGCGGTCCGTGGGTTCGAGCCCCGCATCGGGCTCTGGGCTGATGGCTCAGAGCCTGGAGCCTGCTTCCGATTCTGTGTCTCCCTCTCTCTCTGCCCCTCCCCCGTTCATGCTGTGTCTCTCTCTGTCCCAAAAATAAATAAATGTTGAAAAAAAAAAATTTAAAAAAAAAAAAAAAAAAAAAAAATGTATAATACATCAAATAAACCAAATAAGTAAATAAGAGTAAAGGCTGTGACTTGGGTCACAACACTTAGATATCGTATGTATTCACACCAGAGATCCATTCTCGATGGGACATTGAGGCAAGGCTGATATTTAATCTCTCTGCTTTCTAAGTTCTCTTTACTAGCTTTTGTTTGTAACACAATGAAGTTTGTACAATTATTCAGAACTTACATCCTTTTGACACCGTCATCAATAAAAATATACAAGACCCCCAATCCATTTAAAATTAGCATTTAGTGACACAAGTAAGATTTTAATTTCTAGAAGGATACTTGGCATTCAAAGTGCATATTCCATGCCACCTTTAATTTACTGCCATGGCAAGTTCCATACTGACGCTTCTGTAAAAGGTAAAGTCATTATTTATTCACCTCAGATCAAGAACATGGCATGCCTTTTAATTCCCAGCCTATTACAGGTTTAATCTTAATATCTGTAGAACAGTTTTTGGCATTAACTCTAGTGGCCAAAATGCAGATGTTTACCCATGAATCATGTGCATGCTCAGAACCTTCAGGCCATTAGTATGCGGACAATCCTGATAAGGCAAATATAATTTAACTTCATTTTCAAAAGAAGGAAGTAAGATAGTACTGAATTTCCCAAACTTTCTAAACCATCAATGGGAAACTGAAGATATATTTAAACAGAAAGCAAATTAAACTATTGCAGTGCTTCTTAATAGGTACTAATTTTAAATTAAACACATAGCTATTAGAATTAAGGTAACAGACTTAAGAGATTAGATTTCTAGATCTGACTTAGAACTAGCTGCAATATGGTCTTGATGAGACATGGCTTTGTTTGCTAAAAATATTAGGTATAAATTTCTCCCTGAAATCATCAAAACATTAAATAAGTGGAACAGAGAGTAACAATTTTATATATCATGCACACACATACATAGATAATACAAACATTTTGTATGTTATATATTTATAATGCACATATTTATATGCAAGGCTTTATGTCTAATAAACATAATTTTCATAATCAGAAATATTTTGGGGGCTTTCATTCATAGGTAATTGTTAGCCTACTAATGTGTCCCCATCTTTAACTTATGGTGTTTTAAATAGTATCAAAGACACTCCTTCAAAGTAGTATTCATAGATATGATTCTGTTGAATTTTTAAAATGTATAAATATCATGGAGAATGATGGCTTGTATAAGGATGATGATGATATTCAGTCAACAGGACATGGATCTTTTCCATGGGTGTTGTTTTCCATCAGAAACTAGAAATGTTCCATTAGTCACTGGAAATTTTACCTGACAGGCTCTTTAATTCTGACCCACAGCAAACCTTTACATGGTGCTAGAGTTTTCATGGTTACCTCTGGTCACTAATAAAATGACACTGCAGTTGGGGGAGACATATCCAACAACTGAAATAACTACTGTAGGTTTTGATTAGCAAAAATATGACTTATTAGAACATATTTCAAACGTTTATTTATTTTTGAGTGTGTGTGAGAGAGAGAGAAGGAGACAGAGGATCTGAAGTGGGATCTGCACTGATAGCAGAGAGCCCGATGTGAGACTCAAACTCATGAACCACGAGATCATGACTCAAGCTGAAGTCAAATACTTAACCAGCTGAGCCACCCAGGTGCCCCTAGGACATATTTTAATATTTATTCTCAGATATATTAAAAATGAACTTATGATTTTTTATGTAGGCTTTTCCTTCATTCTTTACTTTGCACCCTAATACTATGCCCTTTGTAAAATATATACTTACTGAATGATATAATGGGAACCTAATTATAAGGTCTGACTTATGTACCAGTGTTAATAGTTACTTGTATAAAATTCTGTTTCAACTAATAAAATGAAAAATGGAGAAAAGTGGCAGCCAGAGTCTGGCAGAGCCATAACCAATAAGATACCATGAATACAAGAGGGAAATCTCATGCAAAAACCCCAATTACCTTGTTGTCAGAACAGGGCATTAGATAAAAGGGATTCAGTTAAACATAGATTATTTTTAGGAGGACATTTCTTGTAGTGCCTCAAATATTTAATTCAAAATGGACTTTCAAATGAGTTCTGCTTTGATATGTGAACACTATTAGAAGGATCACAACACAGACAATGGTTGTGTATTCAGGGCAAGTAGTTTCATCACTCATTCTGAAGGTCACCACTTGGAGGAGTGGACTAAAGAGGTAAAAACAATAATATGTTTGAATCCAGAATTTATACTCTCATATATTTAATTAATTAATCTGATATATTGGGATATGAATTGGAAGCTGAACAATTGTTGAGTATTTGCTGAATACAGAATCCCTGCAGGCTGCATTGTTTTTAATGTTTGTTTATTTTTGAGAAACAGAGAGAGTGGGCAAGGAAGGGAGGGGCAGAGAGGGAGGGAGACAGAGGATCTGAAGCAGGGTCCACACTGAGAGTGCAGAGCCCGATGTGGGCTTGAACTCATGAACCACAAGATCACGACCTGAGCCAAAGATGGATGTTTAACCAACTGAGCCACCCAGACATGCCCCTGTAGGTTGCATTTTTAGGCATAAATATTTCCCATATTTAACACAGTTCCTGGACTATCATAAGAACATAAAAACAATTTGTTAAATTAATGCACAAAGGGCAGGGAGAACACACAGTCCCTGGTCCCTAAATATTCCAATTGTATATACAGGTGCCTCTACATAAATCATTGTATATAGTGGTAATTTTATATCATGCCATGAAAGGTACAGTTTAAAGTATTGCAAACAGAGACAAGTAGAGATTCCTTAAGTTACCAGTGTTATAAATTATAAGGTGAAGAATACTTGAATAATATCCTCCATATGTACAATAAGATGACATTTAAATAGACTGTACAGACATCAGTCCATTGAACATTTGAAATTTAACTAGCTAGAAAACTTAGGTAAATATTTTTCACAGTGGTCAGAAATCACTCTGAAATGTCAGTTCCAACAGTCAAAGGAACATCAAAGTTGTATATGGGTTGAAGCAAAGACCAGGAAGAGGTTTGGAAGTAAATTGGTCATACGCTATGGAGAGTATAGGCAGGAGAGGGACATGCAGAAAATTTTCCATTAGTGATCAAAACTTAAACAGGACATACTCAATGCCAACCAAAGTCTCCAAACTAAAACAAATAACTCCATTAAAAAGAGTCCACGTGTACAATATAGTGATTTAATCATTCCATACATCAGCTGGTACTCATCACAAGTGCACTCCTTCATCCCCATTACCTATTTCACCCATCCCCCCACCAACCTCCGTTCTGGTAACCATCTGCCTGAAACTAATATAACACTATATGTTAATCATACTGGAATTAAAATTAAAAACTTAATAAATAAAAAAAAAGATGTTAGATATTCTGGGACACCTGGGTGGCTTAGTTGGTTAAGTGTCCAACTCTCGATCTTGGCTTGGGTAATGATCTCGCAGTTCATGGGTTTGAGCCCCACTTCTGGCTCTGTGCTGACAGCACGGAGCCTGCTTGTGATTCTCTGTCTCCTTCTGTCTCCCCCTCTTCCTCTCTCTCTCCCTCTCCCCCCTCTCAAAAATAAATAAACATTTTAAAAAGTTAGATATTCTGAAATATTAAAAAAAAAAAAGAGGAGAGTCCACAAATCTGACTATAAGTTATGCACAAGAAACAGAGCATGGGCACTGATAAAAAAAAAAACAAAAACGAAAACAAATAAGAATCAGGGGTTCCTGAGTGGTTCAGTCTGTTAAATCTCTGACTCTTGGTTAGGCTCAGATCATGATCTCATGGTTCATGAGTTTGAACCCTGCGTGGGGCATTCTCTATCTATCCCTCTATCTCTGCCCCTCCCCCACTTGTGTACACACACTCTCTCTCTCAAAAATAATTTAAAAAAAACATTAAAAAGAAAAATAACAATCAAAATGAGAGAAATCAACATCTCCTAGAAGTGGTCCAGACAACCTGGACTGATCTGTTAAGAACTCATGGCTCCCGCCCCGCCATATCTTTTTTTTTATTATTTAAAAAAAATTTTTTTTTTCAACGTTTATTTATTTTTGGGACAGAGAGAGACAGAGCATGAACGGGGGAGGGGCAGAGAGAGAGGGAGACAGAATCGGAAACAGGCTCCAGGCTCTGAGCCATCAGCCCAGAGCCTGACGCGGGGCTCGAACTCCCGGACCGCGAGATCGTGACCTGGCTGAAGTCGGACGCTTAACCGACTGCGCCACCCAGGCGCCCCGCGCCCCGCCATATCTTAAGACAGAGAGGGCATGCGGATTCCAAGGGCAGACAAAAGTGATGTTCTTTACAAGGTTATTTAGATAATATAATGCCAAGTGCATTCATTTCCTAGGGTTTCTATAACAAAGAACCACAAACTGAGTTGCTTAAAACAACAGAAATTTATCGTCTTATAGTTTTGTAGGCTAGAATTCCAAAATCAAGAAATTGGCAGGGCCATATTCCCTTTGAAACCTGACAATCCTTCCTTGGCCTTTTCCTAGCTTCTGCTGGCTTGCCAGTAACCCTAACATTCCTTTGCTTGCAGGTGCAGTGCTTCCATCTCTGCCTCCATCATCACATGGTCATCTTCTCCCTGGGTGTGTCTGTCTCCGTGACTCTTCTCCTCTTCTTACAAGGAAACTAGCCATAATGGATTCAAGGTCCACCATATTCCTGTATGGCCCCATCTTAACTTGTATCTTAATTATAGCTGCGAAGATTCTGTTTTCAAATAACTTCATATTCACAGCCACCAAGAGTTAGGGCTTAAGCATATCTTTTAGGAGGATAAATACAAGCCTTAAATCTTGTGTTTGACTAATTGAAACCGCCCTGGTGTGAATGGGAAGCTTAGGCTGAAAAAGTAGAATAGCGGTTTCTGCATGAAAAAAGTCCAAGCCAAGGTGGACCCATTCACACAATGCTAACAGACAACATAAAGACTTACTCTATGACAGACACTGTTCTAACTCTTTTACAAATATCCACACATCTTCCCTCGCTATGATGACATGAGGTTGTAGTTTTCTACTTATTTAAAGATGAGAAAACTAAAGCACAGAGGTATCAAATTGCTGTGATGTGTCAACACCGGAAATTAAACCCAGGTAGTGTGGCATGGTATTTATGTGCCTAACTAGGATAAGATTTCAAATCGCAAGCTGGTTCCTCAGATTTGTAAGAATTGTTTATTACCAGCTACATCTTCCTTCTTCTTCCTGATTAGCAGCATTGTGACGGGCTAATGGGTGAGGTGAGGTTAAATGTGACCTAAGGACTGGCCATAAAACGATTACCAAATTTATAAAATGTAGGTTCAGAATCGGCTCCGTATTCACGTATGCTCATAATTATAGGCATACACTTAAACCTCTATTCATTCTTATGATAATACCTACTTCTATTATCTGAGAATAGGTACCTAACTGAATCACAAAGTTATATATACCTCCCACTTCCCTACACATTTTCTTCTCATTATCTGTATTAGGAAGAACAACTAAAGAACTGACATTTCAACTTGCTCCATTTAAAATTTGCTGCACTTAAATTTGTTTTTATAAAAAAAAAATGTTTATCTTTATAGACATATATATATGAAAATAAATATAAACATAAGGAAGGATATGCAAAATACTTTCTCAGAGTTCTTTGTAAACCTCATGGTAATTTTAGAGGTTGGATAATATTTTATCAAATCTTTTTTTCCATATTTTATTGAAACATCAGTTGCTGAATATTTCATTGCAAAATTCACTTGTAATTGAAACTCAAAAATAATATACTGGAAAAATGTTACTGAACTCATAGGTCAGGCTAAATATGATAAAATATATATCTCAAACTAGCAGTTTCTTATTTTAGATTTATTTTCTTTAAAATACACAAGGTCAGGAAGATTTGATATCTGAAGTGTAACCAAATGACACATACAACTTTTTTTTTCTTCTTTTTTGGTACTTGGCAGATGTGTCTTACTAAGCTTCTAAGCTGCCCAGGTGGGTGGCCCACCACAAATCAAGAAAAAAATATATATATAAACACATGGTTTAAAGCTACGAGTAAAGCACTTGAACTTAGGTATGCTCCTCTACAGGTGTATGTTCTAGAGCATTTTATTACAACCTATAAAATGGTGATGAGAAAGAATGGACACTGCGAAATCAGACTCCACTATTGCCAAAATAGATAATCTCTTTAAATTTTGGGAAATGAACTGATTTTTACTGTCTTGGTCAGAAGGCTTAAAGTATATATCTGTTTTCAGAAGATAAAGGCATACTTTTCTGGAGAGAACCATCACGGTTGGCTGACCTATCAATCTTGTTGAAGAGAAAAGCAACAAGTTTGCAGACCTTAAAGCAGTTTCTACAACCTGATGCTAGGAAACAAGGTCTTGTTCAAATTGTTCCACTTGATGCTTCCATGACCAATAATGGAGCACTTAAATCTGCCTGCTACAAATAGCAGTAACATTGAGGAGTTAAACTCAAAGTGAATTAGGGGCCCATAAGGCTACAGTATTTCTACCTGTCAAAGGACACACACACACACACACACACACACACACACACACCACACACACACACCTGTCAGTGGAACCACTGGTGTCCACACTGTTCCATCCATACCCACTCAGGCATGGTGTCTTTCCAGGTTGAGTCTGGGAAATTCTGGCCACTCTCAGTTTCGGGGAAATAAACCTAATTCATTTTGGGGAAATTATGTTTTCATTTTCTTAAAAATACTTTTTCTTTAAGATTTCTTGATACACTCCGGGCGCCTGGGTGGCTCAGTCGGTTAAGTGTCCGTATTGGCTCAGGTTATGATCTCGTGGTTAGTGAGTGTGAACCCTATATCGGGATGTGTGCTGTCAGCTCAGAGCGTGCAGCCTGCTTTGGATTCTATGTTTCCCTCTCTCTGTCCCTCCCCCACTCAAGCTCTGTTTCTGTCTCAAAAATAAATAAATATTTAAAAAATTAAAAAAAAAGATTTCTCGATACACTCCACACCTAATTAAATACACTATTGTATCACGATTGCTGCTAACGATGTGAAACATTTCCTCAAGAGATTGAAAACATTTGAGATAAGACATGGACCTTAAAACATTTTACAGGGAGAAGAATTCAGTGTGGAAGTTTGAAATCCTGTCATTAACATGGCGTCACAAGGGAAATGGATAACAGGGCTTCCTCTCTTATTAAAGACTTTTTCGATGTAAAAAGGATATTTGTGGAAGAAAAGACTAGAAAGTACAAGTTACATGACTCTCTACTAACAATTAAAAATTGTGTTAAAAGGATATGTGGTCACTTAAGACTAAGTTCCTTAAGTGAAACCAAATTCATGTTTAATTCATCAGTTTATCTCATATGGAAACAAACCCACAAAAATAATGATCTAACAGGATCTCACTTTAATGACTAGATTTGGATAAGTAATGAGACATAGAAAGAAAATTTACACATTGGTATGATATTCCAGTTTTCTCTTGTGTTAATATAAATTTATTAATTTATTAAATACATATTTGTTGATCAGCCATGTGAGCAAGGTGCTGAGCAAGGTGTTATGCCACTATTTCTTTCTATAGTGTATCAGAGTAGCTCATTGATCATGATGAGTTTTCGTAATGCTTAATCATAAAATTTTGTAAACACGTACCAAAGTACACGAAGAGCGTAAATAATTTTTGTGAACACAAAACCAAGCTTCAACAAATCACCGATAGCTTGTCTGACTTCACCTATTCCCGCTCCCACTTCTCTAGCCCCCATGCTATTTTGAGTCAAATCCCACACTTCATATCATTTCATCAATAAGTAATTCAGTAATTATCTGTAAAATACAAGCGTTCTTTATGGTAGTTTTTTGTTTTGGTCTTGGTTTTTGTTTTGCTTTGTTCTTGTTTGTTTTACAACACCATTTTACCATTATCACAGTTAAAATTTTTTGACAACCTTTTAATATCAAACACCCAGTCAGTGCTCAAATTTCTATTATCATTCAAATGTCATAAAATCAAACTTAAAGGACGTTAGACATGATCCAAATACCGTTTTGTACACTGCTGTTGTTTGATATGGCTCCTCAGTGTCTTTAACTCTATAGACTCTACTTTCATCCTGTTTCTCTTTTCCTTTCAGTTAATTTTTTTTTATTTTTTAATTTTTTTTAATGTGTATTTATTTTTGAGAGAGACAGAGCATGAGTGGGGGAGGAGCAGAGAGGGAGGAAGACACAGAGGCTCCAGGCTCTGAGCTGTCAGCACAGAGCCCCACACGGGGATCGAACCCACGGACCACGAGATCATGACCTGAGTCAAAGTCGGATGCTTAACGGACTGAGCCACCCAGGTGCTCCATCCTTTCAGTTTATTTGTTGAAAAAAACAAGATATTTGTCCCATAGAGTTTTCACACTGTATAGATTTGGCTGATTGCATGTCATGGTGCATTTCAAAATGTTTCTCTCATCTGTAGTTTGATCTAGAAGCTGGATAAGATACAAGTCTCTTGGTGTGGTGAGGATACCTTATAAGTCGACGGTGTATTCTTCCATCTGCCAGCACACAATATCTAGCTGTCTTCTATTTTGGTTAACAGTCTTTGGTGCCCAGTGCCTGGATCCTTTGTTACCAGAAGCTGTGAAACATTCTAACTCTAACATTCCATTTATTAGGTGGAGTACTTCTCTAGGAAGAAACACTCTTTTATTTACTGTTAAGTTTTACAGTGGTAGTTTTTGTAGGTAAATCAAGACAAATACTTGATTTTTCTCTTAAATTGCCTATTTGCAAAATAACATTTTGCTTTACTAGCATCCTCCAACTGTGAACAGGTGTTTTTTAATTGTTAGGAAACCATGGATTTAAACATATTTGATCTGTTTCAACTTGTTACAACTATTTTCCTTAATGTAGAAATTGCTCTATCTTAGCTAGAGTGAGCTAGGTTGACCCCCTAGAACTTCTGACACGATTCAAGTGGTCTTTGATAGCTTTCTGGCCCTTTTTTATGTTCTAAGATGTTTTATGATCATGTTGCATGATTTTTTTTAAATTTTTTTTAACATTTATTTATTTTTGAGACAGAGAGAGACAGAGCATGAACAGGGGAGGGGCAGAGAGAGAGGGAGACACAGAATCCGAAACAGGCTCCAGGCTCTGAGCTGTCAGCCCAGAGCCCGATGCAGGGCTCGAACTCATGGACCGCAAGATCATGACCTGAGCCGAAGTCGGCCGCTTAACCGACTGAGCCACCCAGGCGCCCCTCATGTTGCATGATTTTATGTTTATGATTATGTCGTACATTTCTGGCTCCAGATCTAGTTGCACTTTTGTAAATAAAAGTACCCTCATTTGGGGTCTGTCTGATGTTTATCACGATTAGATTCACATGTTTCATTCCAGGTTGATGAATGACCTAAATGATGTCGTGTTCCTCAAAGAAAATCATATCAAGAAGCATATGATGTGAATCTTCCTCTCACAGTAGACATTACTTTTTTTCACCCTGTTAAGGTGCTGTCCTATTTCTCCACTTTATAGTTTTTTTTTTTTTTTTTTTTTTTTTTTTTCCTTTCAACTAATACAGATTTGTGGGAAGACATTTTCAGGGCATGCAAATAGTCTATGTCTCATTAAAAAAAATACCCTCCTAGCTTTGGCCACTGTTAATGATTCTGGCCCAAGCCAATTTTCAGTATGATGGTTATAAAACGTTTTCCACCTCCTGCAATCCCTTCACACGTAGAGGCTCTCAATGGGCATCCTACTATGAGCAAAAGCCCTTTTTCTCCTTTTTAAAAAATCCATTTATCTGTTTATTTATGATAGCTATATACTCATGGATTCCTATTTCGTTGCTCAAATTATCCAAGATTTGGCCAATAGATGTCACTTACAACTGCCTCCTGTGTCCTTGTAATATGCCCCATATATTTATTTTTTTATTGTTATTATTTTAGCATTTCCTTACTTTCCAGAATAACAAAATTTTCAAACTTATGTTGGCCCCATCATGACCAGCTTTGGAATCAAGAAATTTTATGAAACCAGAACAAATCTGACATCATAATATGATAAGTACATTTTTAGAAAGTAAAATTAGAGGTCAATCTCTGCTATGAATATACATGAAAAAAATTCTTCACAACATATCGAGAAATTGAATTCAGAAATATTCTTTAGTAGCTAAGGACAATGGCTGTAATACAACGATCATGTCCAAAACTTTTCTCTCCAAATAAAAGTATACAGTATAGCAATCCAGGAGTTTGCTTGTTTGTTTATAGAGGAAGTACTGTTAGCCTTCCAGTTTCACAGTTCCCTTTTGCCCTGTAGAACCCCCAAATTGCATTCCTAGTCTTCTTTTCCACTATACAAAAAGAAGGGTGCCTCTCCCTTCCTTTTGCCTCTTTTCTTCCCCAGAAGCTGTGTATTTTGAAAGTCTCTTTTAAGTCTCTCCTATCCATGTAAATGGCATTTGTACTTTTAAATCACACTTGCCCCTTTCAGTAATGCCTCCTCCTTTAAATCATAGATTTAAAAAGTCTCTTCTCTGTAGATTATGCCCTGATCTTCCCAGATACTTTTCCAGTATTTTCACATTGAATTTAATAACTTTGGTATTCACCGAAAATCATCTTTAGGCTCCTCTGACTAGTCTCCTTTTTATGTCTTTGTCAGAGATTTTCTCATTTTGTCTTTGCTGGCCACAAAGCCTTGTGCCTGGGCAAGAGTAGTATGGTGGCCTAAGAGGTCCTGCAGTGGAATTTGGTATGGTTTTTGTCCTCTTTTTGCTTACAATTGTTTACAGTGTCAGCATTCTTGGTCTTCAAATCGTGTTATAAGTATAGTTTTACATTATTCAATTTTTGCAAATAAAATAAAAGGAGGAAAAGAAGGTGTTTTCCTCCACCCCCCGACAGAAAACAAGGAGAAACTATTTGATGATAACCATATGCAAGTAAACAAAAACTCAACCTCAACAATTATACAATTTTTAAAAAACATAGGGGAAAATGTTTGTGACCTAGCGTTAATCAAAACTCCTAGTCCATGACATCAGAGCATGATCCATAAATACCTCTTAACCTTCAGTATTGCTCGGATACCAAAGTTACAGAAAGATACAAGAAAAACAAAACTATTAGCCAATATCCATGATGAATACATACATAAAAATTCTCAAAAAAAAAATGCTAGCAAAGTGAAATCAACACCACATTAAAAGGATCACACACGATAATCAAGGGGGGATTTAACTCTACAATGCAAGGATGGTTCAAAATGCCCAAATCAATAAATGTGATTCACATCACAGAATGAAAGATAAAAATCATATGGTCATTTCAATAGACACAGAAAAAACATTTTGACAAATTTCAACATGCTTTTATGATAAAAACTCTCAGTAACTTGGGTATGGAAGGAATACTTCAAAATATAAAGGCATATAAAATATATAAATACATAACAAGCTCATAGCTAATATCATACTCAATAATGAAAGGCTGAAACTTTGCCTCTAAGTTTGGGAATGTAACAAGGGTGCCCATTCTCATCACTCCTATTCAATATGTGCGAGACAACCAGAGCAATCAGGTAAGAAAATAAAAATAAAAAGCATCAAAATCAGAAAGGAATAAGTGAAATTTTTTGCAGAAGACATGATTGTATACATAACAAACTCTGAAGATTCCACCAAACAACTGCTATCACTAATAAATTCGGTAAAGTTGCACGATACCAAATAAACCAAAAATCAGTAGTTTCTATACACTGACAACAAATTATCTGAAAAAAATAATGAAAACAAATCCATTTACAATAGCATCATACATAATAAAATATTTATTGTATTTAACGAAAGGGGTGAAATCTGTCCCACTGAAAACTACAAGACATTGATGAAAGAAATTGAATACAAAAACAAATGGAAAGATATCTCATGTCCATGGATTGAAAGAATTAATATTGTTAAAAGGTTTATACTACCAAAACCTATGCATTTAATGCATCCCCTATAAAGATTTTAATTATTTTTCACATAAATTTTAAAAAAATCTTAAAATTTATAATCACAAAGACCCCACATAGCCAAAGCAATCCTGAAAAAGAAGAACAAAGATGAGGCATCACACTTTTTGATTCCAAACCATACCATAAAGCTGCAGTAATGAAAGCAATATAGTACCGGTATAAAAAGACACATAGATCAATGGAACAGAATGTAGAGTACAGAAGTAAATCCATGCGTATATGGTCAATATCTGATAAGGGAACCAAGAACACAAAGTGGAGAAAGGACAGTCTCTTCAATAGGTAGTGCCAGGAAAACTGGACAAACACATGCAAGATAATGAAACTAAAATCCTATCTTACACCATACATAAAAATGAGTATAAAATGGGTTAAAGACTTAAATATAAGACCTGAAACCACATGGTGAAAAGCTACTTGACATTGGTTTTGGCAATAGTTTTTTGGACATTAAAACAAAAGCAAAAAAAGTAAAAATAAATAAGTGGAACTACATCAAATTACAAATTTTCTGCACAGCAAAATAACAACAAAAAAAGAAAACCTATGCAATGGGAGAACATATTTACAAACAAGTTATCTGACAAGGGGTTAGCCAAAGGAAGGAAATAATAAAGATTAGAGCAGAAATATAAATGATACAGAATCTAAAACAAAACAAAACTAACTAACAAAAAAACCACAACAGAAGAGATCAATGACACCAGGAGCTAGTTCTTGGAAAAATTAATAAAACTGATAAACCTCTAGCCAGGCTTATCAAAAAGAAAAGAGAAAGGGCCCCAATAAATAATAAATTAATCACAAATGAGAGAGGAAAAAAACACAACCAACAGCACAGAAATACAAATAGAAGACAATAATATGGAAAACTATAATCCAACAAATTGAACAAACTGGAAAAAATGGACAAATTTCTAGACATATATAAACTACCAAAGCTGAAAAAGGAAGAAATAAAAGCTTGCACTGATAACCAGCAAAGAAATTGAATAAGTACTTTAAAAAACTCCCAAGAAACAAAAATCCAGGGCCAGATGGCTTCACAGATGAATTCTATCAAACACTTAAGAAGAGGTAATGTGTATTATCAAACTATTCCAAAAAATAGAAAAAGAAGGAGAGCTTCCAAATTCATTCTAGGAGGCCAGCATTACCCTGCTACAAAAACCAGATAAAAACTCTACTAAAAAAGAGAACTACAGTCCAATATTTCTGATGTACATGGATGCAAAAATTCTTAATAAAATACTAGCAAACCAGATCCAAAAATACATTTAAAAAAAATCATTCACCATGATCAAGTGGGATTTATTCCTGTGTTGCAAAGGCTCAATATTTGCAAATCAATCAATGTGATATACCACATTAATGAAAGAATAAGTTCATTGCAATAGATGCAGAAAAAATATTTGACAAAATACAACATCCATTCATGATAAAAACGCTCAAAAAAGCAGGGTTAGAGGGAACGTACCATTACATAATAAAGGCCATCTATGAAAAACATAACTAACATCATACTTAATGGAGAACAACTGAGACTTTTTCCTCTATGGTGTTGAGCAAGACAGGGATGTCCACTCGCACCACTGCTATTTAACATAGTACTATGAGTACTAGTCATAGCATTCAGACAAGGAAAATAAATAAATGGCATCCAAATTGGTAAGGAAGAAGTAAAACTTGCACTGCTTGTAGATTGTATTATAGTCTATATAGAAAACATGAAGGAGCAGAAGGAGAAACCAAGGAATAGATCCTGTTTACAACTGAACCCAAAACAATAAGATATCTAGAAGTAAACCTAACCAAAAAGGTGAAAGACCTACACTCTGAACTATAACACACTGATAAAATAAGCTGAAGATGACACAAAGAAATGAAAAAACATTCCATGTTCATGGATTGGAGGAACCAATGGTGTTAAAAGGTCTATACTACCAAAAGCAATCTACACATTTAATGCAATCCTTATTCAAATGCCATATTTTTCACAGAGCTAGAACAAACAATCCTAAAAATTTGTATGGAACCACAAAACCTTGAATAGCCAAAGCAACCTTGAAAAAGAAAAGCAAAGCTGGAGGTATCACACTTTTGAACTTCAAGTTATATTATAAAGCTGTTGTAATCGAGACAGTATGGTACTGGCACATAAGTAGACACATAGAACAATGGAACAAAATAGAAAACTCAGAAATGAACTCATGATTATACAATCAATTATGTTTGACAAAGTAGGAAAGAATATCAAATGGGAAAAAGACAGTCTCTTCAACAAATGGTGTTGGGAAAACTGGACAACAGCATGCAAAAGAATGAAACTGGACCACTTTCTTACACCGTACACAAAATAAATTCAAAATGGGTTAAAGATCTAAATGTGGGATCAGAAGCCATCAAAATTCTAGGGAAGAACACAGGCAGTAAGTTCTTTGACAATGGCCATAGCAACTTGTCTCTAGATATGTCTCCTGAGGCAAGGGAAATAAAAGCAAAAATAAACTATTGGGACTTCATCAAAATAAAAAACTTCTGCATAGCTAAGGACACAATCAATAAAACTAAAAAGCAACCTACAGAATGAGAGAAAATATTTGCAAATGACCTAGATGACAAAAGGTTAGTATCCAAAATATATAAAGAACTTATAAAACTAATACCCAAAAACAAAATATCCATTTAAAAAATAAACAGATGATATGTAGAGACCTTTTTCCAATTTTTAAAAAAAAATGTTTATTTATTTTAAAAAAAAATTTTTTTTTTCAACGTTTATTTATTTTTGGGACAGAGAGAGACAGAGCATGAACGGGGGAGGGACAGAGAGAGAGGGAGACACAGAATCGGAAACAGGCTCCAGGCTCTGAGCCATCAGCCCAGAGCCTGACGCGGGGCTTGAACTCACGGACCGCGAGATCGTGACCTGGCTGAAGTCGGACGCTTAACCGACTGCGCCACCCAGGCGCCCCAAAAATGTTTATTTATTTTTAAGAGAGAGAGTGCAAGAAGGGGAGGGCCAGAGAGAAAGAGGGGGACACAGAATCCAAAGAAGCCTCCAGGCTTCAGCTGTCAAAACAGAATCTGACACAAGGCTCAAACTCACAAACTGCAAGATCATGACCTGAGCCAAAGTCCAACGCTTAACCAACTGAGCCACCGAGGCACCAGAGACATTTTTTTAAAGAAGACATCCACATGGCCAACAGACACATCAAGAGATGCTCAATATCATTCATCATTAGGGAAATACAAATCAAAACTATAATGAGATATCACCTCACACCTGTCAGAATGGCTAAAACTAACAATAAAAGAAACAACAGGTGTTGGTGAGGATGTGGAGAAAGGAAAACCCTCTAGCACTGTTGGTGGGAATGCAAACCGATGCAGCAACTCTGGAAAACAGTATGGAGTTTCCTTAAAAAGTTACAAATAGAACTACCCTAAAATCCAGTAATTGCACTACTAGGTATCGATGCAAAAATACAAATATACTAATGCAAAGGGATACATGATTTCTGATGTTTAGAGCAGCATTATCTACAATAGCCAAATTATGAAAACAGCCCAAGTGTCCATCAACTGATGAATGGATAAAGAAGAGGTAGTATATATATGCAATGGAATATTACTCAGCCATAAAAATGAATGAAATCTTGCCATTTGCAATGACTTGGATGGAGCTGGAGAGTATTATGGTAAGCAAAATAAGTCAGAGAAAGGCAAATATTATATGACTTCACTCATATGTGGAATTTAAGAAACAAAACAAATGAGCAAAAGGAAAAAAAAAGACAGGGAGGAGGAGGCAAACCAAGAAACAGACTCTTAGCTATCAGGAATACACTGATAGTTGTCAGAGGGGAGGTGCATGGGGGGTGGGTAAAATAGGTGACGGGTGATGAAGATCAAGGAGAGCACTTGCTGTGATAAGCACTGGGTGTTGAATGAAGTGCTGAATCCTTATAGTGTACCCCTGAAAATAATATACTGTATGTTCACAAACTGGAATTTAAATAAAAACTTAAAAAATAAAATAAAAATAAGCTATGTAATAAATACATTTATTTATGTAAAAAAATAACCAAAACATGAATGACTCATAGTACACAATAGCAAAAATAATAATAATGATAATAATAATAATCTTATTAAAAAATCGGCAGAGAAACTGAATAGAAATGTTTGCAAAAATACAAATGGCCAACAGTTACATGAAAAGGTACTCAGCATCACTAATCATCAGGATAATGCAAATCAAAACCACAATGCGATATGACCTTAACACCAATGTTTTCATGGTTTCAAAAAAAACAAGAAATAACAAGTGTTGGCTAAGGCATAGAGAAAAGAAAATGTGCATTCTTGGTAGTAATGTAAATTGTTACAGCTAACTGTGGAAAACAGTATGAGGGTTCTTCAAAAAAGTAAGAATTTAACTGCCATATGATCCAGCAATCCCTCTTCTGGGTATATATAAGAAGAAAATAATTAAAAAAAAGAATATCAAAGATATATGTGCCCTAACATGTTCATTGCAGCATGATTTGCAATAGCCAAAGTATGGAAACACTTTAAGCACCCATTTATGGATGAATGAATAATGAAGATACAGCATATGTAAATATGAATAGATGTATGCATATATATAATGGGATATTATTCAGCTATATAAAAGGAAGGAAATTTTGACATTTGCAACAATATGGATGGATCTTGAGGGCATTGTACTAATTGAGATAAGTCAAAGGAAGGCAAATACTGTTTAATCTCACTCATATGTGGACTCTCAAAAAAGGAACTCATAGGAGCATAGAGTGCAATGATGGTTGCTAGGGGTAGGGGTGTAGGTGGGGTGGGGGGAAACGGGTGAAGGTTGTCAAAGGGAAAAACTTTCAGTGATAAATGAATAAGTTCTGGTGATCTAATATACAGCATAGTGGCTAAATTATACTGTAATGTATACTTGAAAATTGCTAAGAGAGATCTCAAAAATTCTCACTCCCCCAAACCGATAACTATGTAAAGTAATGGATGTGTCCATTAACCTTACTGTGATAATCTTTTCACAATATATATGCATATATCAAATAATTTCCTTGTGTAACTAAACTTATATAATGTTATATGTCAATTATATCTCAATCAACCTGGTGTGGGGGGAAACAAAAGACCTGACCTTCTGACCCAAACATTTTAAATTAAATAATTAAAATAAAGTATCACTAAAAATCATTTAAAAAAAGAAAAGAAGTCAAGAAAAGTTGAAAAATAAATCTATGAAGGGAGCTTCCTCTGCTCTACATTAAAACATACTATTCTGTCCCTAAAATTAAAGCCCTGAGGTACTGGCTTACAAATAAACATTACATCAGTGGAATAAAATAGAAAGCCCAGAAATAAACCTCAGAACATACAGATATTTAGCAATATGATACAGGAGGTATTTTAAAACACTGGGATAATGATGAGCTTTTTAAGAACTAATGCTGGGACATTTGAGGAGCCATCTAGATAAAATTTGACCCATATCTCATATCATACAAGAAAATAAACTAAATGAATTAAGGATCTCAAAGGAAAACATAAAACCATACAAGTACCAGAAGAAACCTGAGTCAATTATTCTTTAACCATGGTATAGGGACATATATAAAGAAAGTGATCAGTTTGATTACATTAAAATGCATGGCAAAATTAATCATAAACAAAATCAGAAGACTTTGACAAATTAGTAGATCATATCCTCAAACAAAGGGCTAATATTTTTACTATATAAAGAACTCTTAAAAGTTGAAGGACAAAGTACCAAAAACACCATATTGAGTAGTAAATTGGATAGAGGTGTTGTAAAGCGAGAGCTGGTTGGAATATAAATCCATAAAATGAACCAAGGTCACCTTGGAAAAGACTGCAGAGAGGAGACCTAGGATGACTGAGCCCTGGAGTACTCAAGAACAAACATGGTGAGGGGCGCCTGGGTGGCGCAGTCGGTTAAGCGTCCGACTTCAGCCAGGTCACGATCTCGCGGTCCGTGAGTTCGAGCCCCGCGTCGGGCTCTGGGCTGATGGCTCAGAGCCTGGAGCCTGTTTCCGATTCTGTGTCTCCCTCTCTCTCTGCCCCTCCCCCGTTCATGCTCTGTCTCTCTCTGTCCCAAAAATAAATAAACGTTAAAAAAAAAATTAAAAAAAAAAAAAAAAGAACAAACGGTGAGAAGAGGGAAAGGAATGATGAAAAGGAATTGAAAACAAGCAGCCAGTTGATGAACAAATTGTGTACATCTTATGTTCTTTTTCCATCGTAATATCAAGAAATGGCTCGGAAGTGACTCCTATTAAACTACAAGAAGTTGCAAATATAACAACAACAACAACAACAAAAAATCTAGTGAAAATTTGTTGTTCAAGCCAGTCAGCTCATTGTTATTTTGTATCATATAGACAAACCATTATCATTTTTGGATTGAATTAATGATTTAAAAATTTAATAAAAGCAAATTAATTTGTGTATATCCAAATTACAGCTTCTACAAGGAGATGTATCAACTGTTCACTCTTTGTTTTACACACATTATTCTCTATAAATAATTAAGTACCTTTTGGGACCATTTAGGAAAGTATTATCTTCTCTCTGCTGTACTGAAACATGAACAAGCAGCTTTTCAAAGTACAAAACTTTTTTTTAGGGAATAACAAATCCTAAAAGAACACAGCTTGCTAAATAAAATATGTTAAGTGAGAAATCGACATTTTCTAAAACCACTTAAAGCAGATAGCAAGTGAAGAATATAATCACCCAGAACATTGTTTCATCTATGCTGCCTCATACTTGGTGGCTCATGTTAAAATGCAGTGACGATAAATAGAACCTGCTGAGTTTGACACACTATTTAGAGTAGCTCTGGAGAGGAGAAGAACATTTACTGTTTTTAATCATTAGCTTCAAATGATTGATCAGCAGTGTTGCTGGAGTGCTAGTCATTTAAATATAAAAGCACTTTGAAATTTCTAATTTTAGAAAGAAATAATTGAGTAAACAGCCAAGTTAATCATCATAGATGCCTTTGTGTCAAGACAGGCAATTCGTAATTTTGAAAAACAGTAGTATGAAGTAAAAAGAAATCTCATCAAGTTAATGTGATTTGTTTCCTGAAATGTTATTTAAGTGGAAACTAAACTTGAGTCACTGTGACACAGATTGAGTATAGCAAATAAATGAGAGAAAGCTGACTTATTTTTAAATTTGAAGACACTTGTCATTTGTACTTGTCCTTTCAGAGAGCAATTCATCACTCCAAAAATGTGTCTTCATATGTATTATCCATTAATTTTTATAATAATCAACTATGTATTCTGAAAGGCTGGGATATTTTTATACCCAATGTAAAGTATATATCCCCTCTGTCAATAGAGAAATCAAAAGTGAAAGTTTTAGTTATTTTTTTGATGTTTATTTATTTTTGAGAGAGAGAAAGAGAGTCCATGCATGCAGGGAGGGGCCAAGAGACAGAGGATCTGAAGTGGGCTCTGAGGTGACAACACAGAGCCAGATGCAGGGATCAAACTCACGAACCTTGAGGTCATGACCTGAACTGAAGTCAGATGCTCAACTGACTGAGCCACACAGGCACCCAAAGTTTTAGTTATCTTCAAAAGACTAAGAAACTTGTGGGCAAAACCAGTGGCTTTTTTCCCCTGAGACAACTTCTGTAATTTTCAAGACTGAAGATTTGGAGTTTCTTTCAACTTTGTAGAGGTTTTTAAAAAATTTTTCCAAAATAGCATTCTCAATACTTCAGAAGTCTTATCTCTACTTTCTGTATGGTATCCCTTCATTTTAAGGACATCTTGCTTTCATATTCTGCCTGTTAATGTCTAGGAAGAAAGGAAACTAACTGTTGAATCCACTTATGGTAAGGATCTTATTATAAGAATATTCCTAAAGGCATATGCTTTTTAAAAGAGAACCTGGTATAATGAATTCTTACCCTAAATGAATATAAATCCTCAAAATAAGATTTGGACAATCACCAGAATACCTAAAAGTAAATCCCAAACCAGATACTTTTGAAGGGATGCTCAAATAGTGAAATTGGTCATACGTAGATTGTTTATTTTTATGGAATACCAGTTAGAGACCATGGAGTACATTCTAGAAGGCACGGTTTGGAATAACATAGGGCAGAAGTTCCCAAAATGTCTTATAACATGAATAGTATTAAAATGTTTTATAGATCTCATATAAAACTAGCTTCATTACTAGACCATTCAGTAACAGTAAAGCATCCGTAAAAATCTGACCATTGTTGGATTAGTTTGTATTGAATTAACCTGAATTATACCTGGAAAATAGTAAAGGAATTCCATGTAAACTATGATAATTTTTTTCTAATGATGATGGCTGGTGCAGATAAGAATTTGAGGGCTCTTTTTAACAACTTTGCAATGGTCAAGCCACTCTAACACTCCCACATGAACTATATACCTGCATATCCACAAGTTTATGGCTCAGCGGCAAGAACACTGTCTTAGAAGCAGTATGGATGAATATAAGATATTAACAAACAGATGGTCAATAAGTTACTGATGGAAAACAGGTTGTTTACACTTTAAAATATTGAGAGGCAGAACGAGTACAGGTAGTCTTTATAGGATATTGTTTCTTAAAGTACATTTTAAAATACTTTAGAAATTGAAGATCATCTTTTCATAGAAACAACAGTGGTTAAGTTGTCATAGAGACAATCACTTATATAACTTATATAACTCCAGGACAATTGCTTTTTTCTTTTTTTTTTTGTCTTTTTAAATTTATTTTGAGAGGGAGAGAGAGAGAGAGAGAGAGAGAGAGAGAGAGAGAGAGAGCAAGCAGGGCAGGGGCAGAGACAGAGGGAGACAGAAACCCAAGCAAGCTCTGCACTGTCAGTGCAGAGCCCAAACAATGTGGGGCTGGAACTCACAAACCTTGAGATCATGACCTGAGCTGAAATCAGGAGTCAGAAGCTTTAACCAACTAAGCCATCCAGGTGCCCCAGGACAATTTTTTAATTCCTTTCCTTTCCTTTCCTTTCCTTTCCTTTCCTTTCCTTTCCTTTCCTTTCCTTTCCTTTCCTTTCCTTTCCTTTCCTTTCCTTTCCTTTTCCTTCCCTTCCCTTCCCTTCCCTTCCCTTCCCTTCCCTTCCCTTCCCTTCCCTTCCCTTCCCTTCCCTTCCCTTCCTTTTCCTCCCTTCCCTTTCCTTCTTTCTTTCATTTATTTATTTTTGAGAGAGAGAGAGAGAGAGAGACAGAGTGAAAGTTGGGAAAGGGCAGAGAGAGAGGGAGACACAGAGTCTAAAGCAGGCTCCAAGCTCCAAGCTATCAGCACAGAGCCCAACACGGGGCTCGAACTCACAAACCATGAGATCGTGACCTGAACCAAAGTTGGATGCTTAACAACTGAGCCACCCAGGTGCCCCAAGGACAAATTATTTCTAAAAATCCCACTTGAGGGGATGGAAATACCTTCACCCCTTGCAAAAGAATGACTAATCTCTTTTGGTAGATGTGTAAAGAGTAGGTTGTAGAGGATTTATATCTATCAATCTATCATCTATATATATTTGTATGTATGTATGTATGTATGTATGTATGTATGTATGTATGTATTATTTCTGTGCCTGGTAACTTGTTTCCTTAACATTTGTATAGCAAGAGGCAAGCTACTATGCACTCCTTGGAGTCTTATACTGTCCATGTCTGTGAGGTGGGTTTCAGAGGCCACATCATCGTTTACATCATAAACTACCTGTGTTACAAAGTGTGCTCAAATTGTTCTTTATTCCTGAAGCCAGTAAAGTTTAAATAATTTGACCAAGTGCATACTGAAGCATGTTTGCATTGCATGAAGCATGCACCATGAAAGATGAAAGCCTCCACCACTATAGATTTAAACCCTCTAGTTTTCCAAAAGTGCAATGTATGTTCATAGTAAAATCTTTCTGCTAGTGCATTTTAATTCTGGTAAAAAGGCATAGCCTATGGAAGTTAAGACAGAGTTCATTGTCCACAGAATTTTACACTTGGCCTTTGTTCTGAGTTTTCCAGAAAAGCCCTCATTAATACCAATTTTCCTGACAGCTTTCATGATGTGGACACATTAATACTAGGAACTGGACTGTGATCACGAACATAAACTACTGAACTGCTGTCAGAGAGCAGTGACTTCAAATCATTTACAGAGGATTTAATGTAGTGAAGGAAATTAACCTCATCAAGAACTTAGCTTGTGTATGAAGAAATATATTTGTTACTTCCTGGTAAAAATGGGGAGAGAACATGCTTTCATGGTTCTAATTGAATACGGAGCATCAAAACATGGGAGTTCCCCTATAATTTCTACTGATGTAGAAATCATTTTTTTACAATTCTTCCTTTAATAGCCCAACAGCAGCAAACTACATCACGACTGTTTAAAATTCTGTGTGTTTTCGACAATAAGACATCTCACCTTGAGCAAAAAGGCTTAATGATGCCTTTTCTTTCAAAATTTATGGAGAAACACCTTTATATTCTTAAATCAGAAATTGGCATTTCCAAATATTCTATGAACATAAAAATGTAACAATAAATGAAATAGCTTTCAATTTCCATTTTGGAAGTATTCGTCATGGTTCATTAACTTTTAATAATGTATCATCCAAGTATGGTCTTAGGTTTCCTGTGATAACAACTTTGAGGTTCAACGTATTGATCCCTGTATATAGTCCCACCAGATGGACTCAGACTTCTTGGACCATAGTAAGAGGTAGGGAGCTACATCTAAGGTGCAAGCTACTATAATGACTAGAATTTCAAGCACACTCACACACCCCCAGATCTATCTTTTCCCATTTGAATCTCCCTCCTCCAATAGATATAACAGGCACTAGAGGAGCCACAGCAATGTGGCTTTGGAACAATTGACTTATGGGCACTCAGAACTACTAAGCCAGTAGAATAAAAACCAGTTTCTATCAGTTACCAATTTCATCCATAACCTAAAATCTGTTTATCATCAATCTCAACTCCCATCTGATGTGCTAACTCCTACCCGGACTTTTGTTTTCAGGTGAAGCTGCCAAGACAATGTGCTGCTTCACCTCTGGTTACTCTTTTCTTCACTTCTGTGAGGATGTTTCTCATTAAAAAATGTTACCGACATGAGGGGAGGGCAACACTATCCAGATAATCAAGAATGGCTATGCGAAGTGCAGGGCTTGTCAAGGCACTGTCGCCTATGTTGATGGGGCATTATGTTCTTGGTTCATCCCCCTTATAATTGAACATGTGAAGAAACATTCTGATAACCTTTGATGTCTCATATGCCTAGGAATATCTTCTTGACCAAGACACTCTTACTGACTAGACTTGATAGTCATTGCTTTCTTTGGACCAGGCCATTTTTGCCCAAAATTTCCAGATTCGTACATTTTATTTTCATACTTTCAAGGTAAAATCAAAAGTAAGCTCAATTTTATTAAGCTTAAAAAGACCAATCGTTATTGTGATGTTGATAACTTAAAATTTTACTTTCATATTTTTCTCAAAAGTATTATTCTTATATTAAACAGTGAAATGCAATATGAAAACAAAATTCCCTTCTATACTCCATAAATCTTATCACTTACTTTCTAGGGAAAGAATAAGTTATGATTTATTTGATCTAGACTAACACTATACCACATACATCTTCAAACTTATTGTATTTCCTGAAACTCACTTTTAGGAAGGATTCTTTTTTTTTTTAATTTTTTTTATTTTTTTAACGTTTATTTATTTTTGAGACAGAGAGAGACAGAGCATGAATGGAGGAGGGTCATAGAGAGAGGGAGACACAGAATCTGAAACAGGCTCCAGGCTCTGAGCTGTTAGCACAGAGCCCCACGCGGGGCTCTAACTCACGGACCGCGAGATCATGACCTGAGCCAAAGTCGGACGCTTAACCTACTGAGCCACCCAGGCACCCCAGGATTCTTTTTTTTTTTTTAAGTTTTTAAAATTTATTTTGAGAGAGAGAGAGAGCATGAAGGGGGGCGGGGGAGAGAGAGAGATGAAGAGAGAGAATTTGAAGCAGGTTCCCTGCTGTCAGTGCAAAGCCCAACATGGGGCTGGATCCCATGAACCATGAGATCATGACCTAAGCCAAAATCAAGAGTCAGAAGTTTAGTCTACTGAGCCACCCAGGGGCCCCTAGGCAGAAATCTAAGTGGGGAGTGGAAAATAACCACTGTGGTTTTCTGGCCTTAGTTATGATTTTGTTGAATTTCCACCCTCTTATGATTTCTAAGAAAGGAAATAACTATATAGTTCACCTAACTTACATGAAAATACGAAAACAAAACAAAAACAACCTTAATATTTAAATTTATAAGAAGTATTCTGAAAATCATCCACTATTTACTGAATGAGTAAAAGGTCACATCAGTAGCTCTTTTCATTTATTTTTTATACATAAAAAATAGCAGGATTTGCTGGATAAGTGTATTTTATAAATTAAAAAGATATTTCATATTTTAAATTTTTAAATGAAGTAACAATTTATACTTTAAAATACTGATTAGGGGCACCTGGGTGGCGCAGTCGGTTAAGCGTCCGACTTCAGCCAGGTCACGATCTCGCGCTCCGTGAGTTCGAGCCCCGCGTCAGGCTTTGGGCTGATGGCTCAGAGCCTGGAGCCTGTTTCCGATTCTGTGTCTTCCTCTCTCTCTGCCCCTCCCCTGTTCATGCTCTGTCTCTCTCTGTCCCAAAAATAAATAAACGTTGAAAAAAAAAATTTAAAAAATAAAATACTGATCATAGTAATAATAATGATGATAAACTATCTGCCTTTTTCTTTTGTTTTTGGATTTTTTTATTTTGCAAATATGGCAGGAAGTAACGGGTAAAACATGTTTGCACAGCTAATTTTTTAAGTTAGTTTCCTTTTCCTTAGCATTTTTCGAGTTGCTGAAAGAAGACTGTGGAAAATGGATCAATTACTGTTCAGCTAAGAGTCACAAGGTTAAATGTTAAATCGTCACCTTACAATAACAAAAGGTAGTTAGGAGTGTTTAATTTCATGACCATTGTTATTTTTTGATTGAACTCGCAGAGGAATGATACAACAACCTTTATTAGAAGGGTGCAACATCCTTGAACTATTTTTTATTTTTTAAACAAGGACACCCATCCACATTCAGGCCAGAATACACTCTACCATTTTGCACATGAGAAAATGAGCAGCACAAATGCAAAGTGAAAGTGGATATTGACTATTCCTTTCCCCATGCTGCTGCCCTTCCGTGAGTAAGAATATAATCTGAGGTAGGGCCGACAGAACTCTCAGGGATGGGTAGCAGATGCCATAAAGAGAAACATAAGTGACCATCTGCACCCTTGATGGTAGAAAGAATGATTTGATGTCCTTGCATGTTTTCAAAAGGTTTGCTGCCTAAGGCACAACTGCAGATGTATTATTATATGTGTCAAATCTAAAATTGTATGTGTGGGAGGGTGTCCTGGGAGTAGGGACAAGAACCACCCTCAGCATGGAGAGGACCTGAATGGGATTTGTCTGTTACTCGTCTGAGCTCCTTGGGCTACTAAAAGGTAAAGTGATACTGTATTTTGACAGATGACAAACATCGCTGTAGGTAAGAATGTGAAAGGGAAGCACAAAGAATTTCCTTCTCCTTTCCACCTAAAGAGATCTTTTGTGGTATTCTGAGTTTATGAGGAGATGAATCAAAATATATATGAATAAAAGCTTTTGAGAGTTGTTTTAGGAATAAAACAAGGATAAAAATAACCATGTTAAAAATGATTGGAAGTGTGTGTGAACTGAATTCTTGGGAGCAAATAAGTTTGGCAGAAATTATACTTGTATCTCTCCAAGCTGTGAGCTGCCCAAACTTCCAGATCTCAGTAAATACACTTTGATCATGACTGTGATTTAGCTCTTCTGGGATTTGTTCACTACTTCATACCAGTTGGATCTGAAGGCTGGCATTGTAAGACTAGTGTCTAGATCCAGAAAAATTGCTATGACCATATTTAATCATGTTTTTCCTAAGGGCTTCCCTCTGCAATTAGAATAAAATCAGTTCAGAAGGTCCTACATGGTCCTGTCCTCTCCAGTCTGCACTTGACCCTCTTTCCTGCTTCACACTGCCCTATGTTCTCTCCTGCTTTCTCTGCTCCAGCCACATTGGCTTTTCTTTCTTCAAAAGGGCCATCCATAGTCATTCTCTCCACCTGTCATGGCCACCTCCCTGTCATTCACTTTTTAGCTTCAATAGCACTTCCTGCAAGAAACCTTCTTCTGCATGCCTTATCTAAAAATCCCCCAAACCCAGCCACTGGCTAAATATAAACTTGCTTTATTTTTTTTAAATAGCATTTGTCCCTGAGAGGTTTTTTTAAATTTATTTGTTAGTTGTCTGATTTCCTACACTTTCAGCTCCACATGTGAGCTCCATGAGGGAAAGATTTTGCTTATTTGTTTACTACAGGGTTGTCACAGAGTGAACCCTCAATTAATGATGAGGCAGAGATTGGATCATGTACATATTTGATATACCCTGGAACAGTCAGAGTTGAATAAGAGTTTCTTATTTTTGAGTAAAGAAAGTCATAGAAATAAAATTGTTAAATACAGCAGAATAATGGAATGATTTCATAATGCTATGATAAATATGTAATTTTCCATAAATCTTTTCAAACAAAGTATGATATTTCAATGTGTTTCAGACTAGTCTACAAATTATCCCCTGCTATTTTAACTCAACAAAAAGCTTTAGCTATTATAAATTTATCTACACATATTTTAGAATTATTTCAAAAAGTTTTACTTATCCTCCCCCCCCCCCCCCCCCGATTATAAAAGAAACCGGTAAGGTACTATTTATTGCATTTAAAATGGCTAATAAAATAAGTGAGTGATCTAGTGGTTTTGTTTCTTAAAGCAGAAAATAACAGGGTAATACTATGCACATATATATTCAACTAGATAAATGTAATCAGCACTGCCAGATGCAGTTTGAACATTTGCTTGATTTATTTCTAAGTCAGACTGTTTATCCATGTCTCTTCTAGGGCTTGTAAGAAGGCATGAATGATAAATTAATTGAAGCGTCCTTACACTCTCATCCTCTTTCTTTTGATCTAACTGCAATAGATCCTCTCCTCTTCTTGAACTCCAGATTTCTCCCCAAACACACCTCACTCCTTGAGTATAATCCAATCTTCTCTGTGACTTCAATAATGCAGAGCTGATCCTATCTTTCCCTTTAGTGATATAAATCAATTGACTCTGTCATTCCAAGGACAAATTCCTCATTGTGGTGCAAAATCTCCTCAAGACTTGAACCTCTCTTCCTCATGTGTCCTACTTTAAGCCATATCATCCTAGTGACCCCTGCTCTCCCTCTCTCGGTATATATATCTGCACCTATTATTTATTCTGCCCGAAATATCTTACCAGTTCTTACCTCTCTCAGATTTGTGTGACTAATTCCTGATCACCACTGAAGCCTGGTTCTCTTATCTTTTCTATATAGCAATCTCCTCTGAGCCTCTGAGCCCTGTAAAAGTCCTCTAATAGCCTTAGAATTCCTCTATTATAGCACACATCATTTTTTTTTTTTATAATTGCCAGTTTGTCTATCTGCATCATTCGATTTTGAAATCCTTGAGCAAAGGGAACTTTGCTTTACATTTTATTTCTCTAGCACAGTACTTGAAATGTTATAAATGTTTAATAACATAGTTTTGAATAATTAGTAAATATAGAAAAGAGAAGATAAACAAATGAGCAATTTGAAATGAAATGTAATAGCCTTTAAGCTCTGTGAAAATAGATACTATCTTATCTGGATTATTGTATCCATTGGGCCTATCACAGGTCTGACACATGGATGTAATTTGATAAATATATTAAATAAGTAGACAAACCAATTTTAAATTAGACAATATATATCATTTTTCATTCCAAGTGACTCAATGTGGAAAGTCTACCCAGTAGGATGGCAAGGTGGCTAAAAATGAAACTCTGGATTTAGGGGGCTCATTGATAGTAGGGTTTTCTGAAGATTAAAGAAGGCAGTCAATAAACAGCATCCAGCATATGCTCTAACACCTCAGGAGTGGTCAATTAATGTATTACCAATGTTATTTCTACTGCCATGACTGCTTTTCCTCCTCTTCCCTCTCCTTTCACCTGCACTGCTCGATGACAGAGAGTTAGAAACTTAAAAATGAGAAGGATAAAGTAAAAATGATGTGCTTTAGTATGAGTAAAAATAAAATCACAGACTTTTTAAACTTGTTAACCACTGTTACAGTTGATTTTATATGTCAACCTGACTGGGCTAAGGGATGCCCAGACAGCTGGTAAAACATTATCTCTGGGTGTGTTTGTGAGGA
Source organism: Puma concolor (assembly GCF_028749965.1). NCBI lineage: Eukaryota > Metazoa > Chordata > Mammalia > Carnivora > Felidae > Puma > Puma concolor. The sequence goes on from NC_141672.1 coordinate 52,247,408, forward strand.
TGTCTCCAGATTGCCTTTGCACACAAAGACTTTAAAGATCACCTTCACCAGTAGGAATGAATATAATTCAACCCACCCAGGGCCAAATAGAAGGAAAAGACAAATTTGCTTTCTTTGTTGAGCTGGGAAATCCATCTCCTGACCTTAGACAATGGCACTCCTGATTCTTGGGCCTTTGGATTCAGACTTCTCCTTACATCATTGGTCCCCTTGTTCTCAGGACTTTAGATTTGGGCTGGAACCAGCTTTCCTGGGCCTCTAGTTTGCAGATGGCAGATCGTGAGACTTCTCAGCTTCCATAATCACGTGAGCCAATCCCCATAATGAATCTTTATATATCTACACATAGTCTATTGTTCTGTTTCTCTAGAGAACTCTGATTAACACAGCTTTTAAAGCATAAGCCCTGAACACTGAGGAATGTCTTCACAAAGCCAGAAATAATGGTAAATCCTCAAAGCCACATACCTGCATTTTTATAAATAAGCAAATTTTATATTGGCGTTAGAATATTTATAGTACATCTCCACAAATGGAATAGCACTAATTTTAGTCAAATACATATTTTAATAGAAATTAAATAGGAAATAGTCAGTGGTAATAGTAAATGTTGAGAATGTAAATGTTGATGCCTATATAAATATGAATTGCCAGGCCACCCACATATCTGCAATGGAATCCAAGAATTTTCAAGTAGTATGATTGTTGCCTCCAGCCTCAAATTCATGACATTCATTTTCTAATTAAACATGCTTGTCTCACTGCATTTTGTGTTGCTACAATCTGATTCGGCACTAAACTAGTTCAAATTATTTTATGTTTTCAGTCTTCTGATTCATTGATATGCGTTATATGACACACTCTTTTCTTTCCACACAACCAAGTAGGAAATCCTTCATTTGTATTCCTTACAGTTTGGGTAGCAATCTGGATTTTCTGTCAATATTCCATGATGATATATGTTCAGGAGACTCATTCCCCAGAATGCCAGGGATATTTATAGACTTGACTGGTAAGAAGGGCCAATGTGACTTTGCCAGTGTTCTAACAATTGCTTCGAGTATTTAGCAATGAGTCATCTCATAAGTAGCCCACCATCACAGAAGCTGATTGCTCATTGTACTCACACAGTGATGATAATAAATAGCCTCCATACAAGGGAAGATGAATACAAACTTTGCCATATTCATGTATATTGCACTACAGATTTTGAGACACCTAAACTTGAATTGTTAGCACAGTTTTTGTGTGACGTCCCCAACAACAAAACCCCACCTAGTCCATTATTTGTCTTTCTTTCTTGTGTGTTTTTTTTTTTTTAATATTTTATTTTTTTAAGTAATCTCTACACCCAATGTGGGGCTCAAATTTACAACTCTGAGATCAAGAGTCACACACTCTACCCACTAAGGCAGCCAGGTGTCCCTCATGATTTGTCTTAAAATAAGCAAATTCTAGATAAGATGAGAACATGAGAAAAAGTACTTAACACCTTTTCTCCGAATTTTCCCATGACTTACATGAATTCTCTACACAGGGAATGAAAATTGCAGGATTAAGAAAGCAGTTGGGAAAAAACTCTAGGCTATAACTTATGGCTTCTGGATTGGAGATGATAAAGTTCTATAACATAGAAGATAAGTGTGTGGTGAAGAGGGAATGGAGGAGGGTGAGTCTGAACCCTCAAAAAACCTTCACGTAGATTCCTTTTTATTTCTGTATATGGAAGTTGACTCTTCACGGGGATTCCTACACCAAACAGAGGGCTAGAACTTTCCACCTACCACTTTTTCTTCTCCTGTATCTTCTTTCTTTTCTTATACCAACTCCTTAACTCTCTACTAGGGACCCTTAATGATGGATGTGTTCAAAGAAATGTTTCTTCTTTTTTATTAGACCATTTTCAATGGTTTTTTGAAGAACAAATTCTCCTTGGTCTTTCTTTTGTACTGATACTAGAGAAGTCTAAAAAATAATGATAGTGACAAAATATAACCTGTAGTTCTAAATATGATCTAATAGTGTTTGTCCAAAAAAAGGAGAACACATTATGAGTATATGAAATGCCAAGATTAATATAGCCTGCATTATGGTAAAATAAATATAGTACTTCACATAGCAAAAAACAAAATAGGTAAGCAGAGAAGAGACTTGATAAACACTCCCAAGAAAGAGAGAAAAAGCTTAAATCGGTGGAATTTATAGGAAAAGAGATAATATTTTAAAAATTGTGTATTTTACAACTTAGAATATTTAACGTCTCTGAAAGACAGAATAAAACAAATGAAACCATTTAAGACATGATAGGACAAATCTTTCCTTATCTAAAACAAAATAAAACAAAACAAAACATGTCTGAAACCAGCATACAAAGTTACAAATAAATTTTATAGAAAGAGATCCATGTTTATACACATGTTTAACCTTCAAAAACAAAGAACTAATCCAATAATCTTTCAAGCATGGAAAAGAAAAATGAACATGCAAATGTACCAAACCTAGAAAGAAATAAAAGTCAAACTGACTCAAGACTGTTTTATGACATTAAATGCCAGAAGAAAGTGGAGTAACCTCTAACATTTAAAAAGCTTTGGTTAGTGTGCAAGCCACGTTATAGTTTATCTGTGAACAAACAAAAAGGTATTTTCAGATATGCAAGGAATCAGAAAACTAATGATTTTTCTGAATAAAATATTTGATTCCTTGTATATTATTAGATTCCAGAAAGATGAATCTAAACAGGAAACTCAATAGTGGAATGTAAGGGCTAAAAAAGACTAGGCACAAAGAATGAAAACATATAAAGTATAGAAATAATGAAGAGACATAATCTTAGATAAATGTGGTGTGTCTATGTATGTGTGTGTGATTCTATGTGGTTGTGAGTGTGTGCTCAACTGTTCCTTACTTGCTCTACAGTCTTTCTACCATAATCTAGCCTAGGGCTATTCTTCCTTCACTTTGTTAACTAGCTTCCATCAACTTGATATTTTCCACAAATTTGCTTAAAAATTTAGTTTATTTACATAAAACCTTCTCATTCTCCTCACCACAAGAGATTTATTTTGTCTTGGGTTTAACTTTTATTCCAAAGAGATGAGATGATGGGAAGCAATTCTGTTTGTCAATTTGCCAGCTATTAAAAATAAACTATGGCTCTGTTCCTTATTCTCTAAAGCATATCCCTTTTTTATATGTCTGAATTTGCAGTTATTTGCAGCAAATGAAACCGATATGTATTAGAGGGAGTGAAGGGGTTTTTTAAGTATAATTAACATACTTTGTTCTATTAGTGTCAGGTGCACAACATATTAATCTGACAATTCTTTACATTTCTCAACTCTCAGCAGGATAAGTGTAGTCACCATCTGCCACCATGCAAGGTTATTGCAATATTATTCACTACATTCCTTATGCTATACTTTTCATACCCTTGACTTATTTTATAACTGGAAATTTGTACCTCTTAATTCTCTTCATCTATTTCGTCTATCCACTTGCCCACTTCCCCTCTGGAATCACCAATTTGTTTTCTATCTTTAGGAATCTGGTTTTTTGTTTGTTCATTTATTTTGTTAATTAGATTCCACATATAAGTGAAAACATATGGAATTTCCTCAAAAAACTAAAGATAGAATTACATATGATCCAGTAATTCCACTACTGAGTCTTTACTCAAAGAAAACAATACCAATTTGAAAAGATGTATATCCACCCCATGTTTATTGAAGCATTATTTACAATGACCAAGATATGGAAGCAACCCAAGTATCCATCAATAGAAGAATGGAAAAAAGCAGATGTGGTTTACACACACACACACACACACACACACACACACACACACACACACATTTATATATAATGGAATTATATATATAACATATATAATGGAATATTACCAGTCTTAAAAAAGAATGAGATCTTACCATTTGTGACAACATGGATGGACATAGAGGGCATTATGCTAAGTGAAATATGTCAAAGATTAAAGTTTTTTAATATATATATATATTTAAATGTTTATCATTGAATAATCCATTTTACTTCTCTAGTTAGGCATGCCACATTGATGGAAATCATGTTTTTAAAATATTTTAGCAATATTTAAGAAATATTTAAAATTCAATTGTTTCTCTACTTAAAATGAGCTAGGACTTAGTCTTTTTATATATTTTTTTAAAAAGTGAAAGGGGTGATTTTATCTTTTGTAATCCAATCTACATCACATTCCTCTAACTATAACATTTTTATCCTTGCAAGTTTCAGAAACTCTGTATACTCAATTATGATATTTCATGTGGAAGACTGTGGTTCTGGGAAACTGAACTCTTGAGGTTTAGCCACAATTCTCCAATCTCTCGGGGGCTTGGGCATGTTTCAGCCTCCCTATGTTATAGTTTTCTGATTTATAAAATGAAGAACCTAAGTGATTTATTAGGTTCTTTTCTTGTGTACATCTTTCCAAAGTTTAAGGAAGTAGTTTGGCAAGTGTAACATAATTTTTCCAATAGCATTTTGAAGAAATTTATTATGGTTTAATCAGCATTGGGCTGGTTTTATGAGTATCTGTGATTATATAAAGAAAATTCTTCAAGCAAAGCCATCTAGGGAAGCATACCTTAATTTAAAATTGAAACCATAGGGAGAGACGATAAGACATTAACAAGTAATCTAAGAAATGGACTGCCTAGAAATAAAGACTGGATTCCATCTTTGTCTCTGGAGTTGATTAGCAAAGACGAGAGGCATTACCAAGGGAAAGCAAATCCCTTTATGTTTCACTTTCTTAATTATTTCATTCTACTCTTAAAAATTTATGTATGAATTTCAGGACACCAGAGAATTCAGAATTAAAATGTGATATACATAGAAGTCATAATCTGAAGATATTTAGGAGGATGATATCATGAACCTCTGTATTAATTTTTTAGGAGGGAAATAAATTTTCCCCTGTTCTTGTTTCAGGGCAGAGTTTCCCCTCCTAGGACATAGTATGATGAACTTTCTTCTTGAAGAAACTGTATTTATATGAAGTCCTTGTGTCTAAACAACAGAATTCTGGGTCTAAGAATAAGTAGGCTCCAAGAGGTAAAGAGTCTCATTGCAAATCTACTCCAAAGAGACAATGAGACATTATTACAACTTCAGGTGCACTTTTTTTTTCTTCTGGAAAAAATATGTTTGGGTCTTTTAGAGATAAGAAGTTAAGTTTGATAGATCTGGGTTTTAGGGTCGAAGTGCCTCTATGGTATGTGATCACATAGTTATGTTATAAGCAGATTTTTATCCTTTTAGTGAGTGCTTTTTAAGGAAAGAAAAAAAATTATATATAGTAAAAACAGGAAGATGTCTCTGGGCCTAGTTAGAAAGAAAGAAGTTTCTTGTTTTCATGGAGTCATGGGAGGTTGAAGTCTGAGAAGTTACTGAGATGATAATGGAAGCAAAAGCCAGCAACTCAAGGAAAGAGTGATGGTTAATTTTATGTGTCAACTTGACTGGATCACAGGGTGCCCAGATATTTGGTTAAATATCATTCTGGTTGCATCTGTGAAAACTTTTCTGGGTGAATATTAACATCTGAATCTATAAAGTGAGTAAAGCAGACTTCCCTCTCCAATGTGGACAGGTTTCACCCAATCCACTGAAGGCCTGACTAGATCACAAGGTGGAAAAAGAGAGAATGAATCCTTTTTATTTAAGGGTCTTCGGGTTGGGACATCAGTCTTGTCATGCCTTCAGACTCAGATTAGAATTTACATCATCAGCTTTCCTGATTCTCAGGCCTTAGACAATAGATTTGGGGGACTTCTTCACTTCCACAATCATGTGAGCCCAATCCTTTAAAATAAATCTCTTTACACACACACACACACACCTCCTATTGATTCTGTTTCTCTGGAGAATCCTGACTAATACAAAATCCCTTGCATTAGGAGTACTATTTCTGGATCTCAGGTGACAAAACTGGCAAGAGACCCATTCTCCTACATTTTCACAAAGCTTACCACCACCTTGGCGTTCATGTTAGTGGTGGTCTTAGAGGAATTGAGAGACTTACCCTTGGCATTCAAGTAGGTATTGTAACAGACACATTGGAGGGAACATGAGAAATCTGATAGCTTAAGGAGGCATGCTAAGGAGAATCTAAGTGGGATTGTTACTGAGATATAAATTCAGGGACTCACTAATAACCAGAAAGCACTTAGAAGGCTACCCAAATCTATATGTAATTTCAGCATTTTATAATAATCTGAATATCAGTGTAAATAGGTCTTAAGTGTACCTTTTTCAGACATAACCATTATATACAATGAACTTGTACGACTAATTGCCTATCCCATTTTACCCAAAATATGTGTGGCCTCATGCTTGTTATCTGTCAATGATGCAGTCATCCAAAATGCTTCCACATAGTGAAAAAGATTCAGCAGTTTCCACTTTTAGCTAATTTTATTGAATAACCAAGTGAAGGCTGAAGACTACCTTTGGTTAACAAAATAAAAAGGAAGAAAAATGACCTTTTACTGATCTGGGGATAGAGGGAAATATTTGAGAACATCATTTTTATCAAGATGTTTACTTCACCCACTACAAATGTTGCAAGTTAATCCAAAATGCTTCCTCATTAGGAATAAAGCAATTAAAAATAACTACAACTGCATAACTGTGCCACTGTTTTTAGATGCCTAATTACAGAACCTCTTCAGGGCGATGGAAATGTCAGCTCATTAGAACACAGTTTTTATTATTTGAAGCAGACTACAACCAATATAAAAGATGCCATCTTAAAGTTAGCCATTTTGCATGGCAGGATAGATGATTAAATTATTATTTCTAATCCCTTAAATATACATTGAGACTAATTCTGGATGAGCTTTATTTCTTACAGGGACAATGTGAAGGGTAAGAAGAGAAAGTAGATTTAAGTTATGTCAAAGTGTTTAATAGGATGATTTGAAATTCATACTTTAAGAAAAATTAACATATGCCTTCATTTTACAAAGACCATCAGTTCTCTTTCACCCTGATCTATGTCATTTGAAGTTTTGCTGGAGCTGGGTAGTATTTCAATTAGGCAGCTGTTTTCCCTCACTGAAATTCTTTCGATATCTTGACTAGTAGAGCTTAGTGAGGATGAGTAGTATCAGACACATATACTCAGGAAGTGAAAATCTCATATTGTTTACCCCCTGGAATATACATGACACCTACCCTTGAGTGATTCTATGAGGCTCCATCGGTAAGTCTGAAAAGCCGGGCAGGTGATGGACACTGATGCTTATTTCATCCTGGCAGAGGCAATGAAGGAATTCTCCTGACCGCATGGTATTCAATACTGATGCCGGCAAGTGCTTTACTATTTCCCCTGTCATAACTATGAGTGTGTTATTCCAGTGAAGCATACATGGCTCATTGTGTGTGAAGTTTGACAAAACAACTTTAGAGTTTCTGTGGAAATCATTTGTCGTCTGTTTCCAGTTCTCGGCTTTCCAATATAGCTGGGAAACCTTGAGCACATCCTTCTCCATTCTGGACTTTGGTTTTCTCTGATGGAAAATCAGGCTGGACTCATAGTCTCTGAAGTCTCTTCTAGTGTTGAAATTTAATGACTTCATTTTAAGAATTCAGTCTCTCTCGGTTGTCAAAAGAATTGCACATTCCTTTTGTACTCATTAAAGTGATTTCTACTGCTACCCTCCTTCCATTATTTATATTTGAAGAACAGAAGTCTGCACTCCCACCCAGTCAAAAGGAGATCTACATGCTCTGTAGGAGAACAAGAGGGTTTTATTTTTGTGGTGTTAGTATGGGAGAATAAGTATCAATTTCCTCTGGCCATCTATAATAGCTAGTTGAACAAGTGAGTCACATCAGGGTTCTATCTTGAAGTGACTAATGAGGTCTTCCAGAGTATGGAACGGGATTTAGCCTATTGTCCTAGAGTCTAAAGCTGAGGACAAAATTACTATGTACCCAATAGTCTTAGGTGCAAATGCTATGAGCAGGTGAGAGCAGACAATTTTCCTTGGGGCTAATTAAGAAGTTTAATAACTCAGCTCCTTGCTCCTAACTCTACCCTCAAGCTAGCATAAGAAGATGGTTGAGAATGTTATCCACCTCTTACAAAGTACAGGGCCCAGGGATGAGAGGCCTAAAGCCAAATGGCCCCCCAAATCACTTGCAAGCAAAGACTAAGTATACTTGCAAACAGTGGAGTCAGAAATTGTATTCTCCATCTTCATGTTTGCGGAGCTTTAGAACCTGCTGATGCCTCTGGCATCCAGATAAGAGCAAAAGGTGGAGAAAATGCTCCCAAGAACATTTTGGGAGCTTGGCCTTATGGCTTTTATGACTTATTAATTCTTCTCCTCTACCAAGGGAAAGAAAAGTGTGATATTCGAACTGAATGGTAGTGTCCATCTCTGATTTTTGAATAAGGATGAGCTGTTGAGCCAGTGTGTGCCACAAAGATAAAGGGGGAAGTGGCTTTGGTATGCCTGAGAAGGACGTGGAGGGTCATTTCTCTTGTGTCTGGGGCCCAGGATGAGGGAAACAAAAACTTCAGCAGTGTCTGTGACTTCACAATGAAGAACAGTGGGCTTAGCTGAGGGGAAGGGGCTGTGGGCAGCTACTGATAAAGGCATGCTCAACTTGCTGGCATATCCCGAGAGCATACTCATGTGAAGACTGTCACCTAAACAGAGATCAATAAAGATCAATAAGAACAGACTAAATCAGAGTCAGACCTTCATTGGGAGTCAGAAGACCTTGCCTTGGCCTAATCCCTATTCCTGCAACTTGAGCACCACCCTGGAGCCCATGCATAGAAAAGAGACAAGGAAGAAGTGTTCTAAAGCCACGTCAGATCCTTTTTTATTTCAGGGAGCCACAGCCAGGGAGGTAATCTGACCTCAGGTACAAGAAAAGACCAAACTTTGAACTGTGTTGAGAATAATTTTTAAAAATGAAAATAACCGGGGCGCCTGGGTGGCGCAGTCGGTTAAGCATCCGACTTCAGCCAGGTCACGATCTCGCGGTCCGTGAGTTCGAGCCCCGCGTCGGGCTCTGGGCTGATGGCTCAGAGCCTGGAGCCTGTTTCCGATTCTGTGTCTCCCTCTCTCTCTGCCCCTCGCCCGTTCATGCTCTGTCTCTCTCTGTCCCAAAAATAAATAAACGTTGAAAAAAAAAAAAAATTAAAAAAAAAAAAAAATGAAAATAACCAAATTTTATATATAAATCTTTACATGAAAATAAACAAATAACTACAGAAATGAAGCTGTTCTATTAACACAAGGTGACAGAGATACTGAAATGGAGCCAAGATATCTTGATGTGTTCCCAGCATGATAGGAGGATTCATTAGAATATAGTTGGAGATAGTTATCTGAAAACACAAATTATATTTAGACCCTCAAGAGTTAAGCCTCCTCTAAGAAAAGAGCCAGCCTTCTCCTTTACTCACCTAGAGACAGATTTGGGATGGAACTCACTACTTTGGCTTTAAAGCCACAGAATATACTTTCAGTTTCCCAATTTTTCACAGCTGTTCCAAAATTCTTTCTCCAAGTTGAAAGATTCAGAAAGGAGAGTATGAATGAGACACAGATCATTTACTGAGGCACACATGGCAAAATTCCATTTCTTAAATCTTAAACCTGGAGGTAAACAATTTCCTCTTGTAGTTTTCTAGACCCCTACCTTACTCCCAACCAGACCAAGTATTTGGTCTCTGACCTGTCTTAGAATATTAGGCCTCCTATTGCAGGGACCTTACCCATTGACTTACTTTCAGTTACACTTGATGACTTTCAGAGGCGGATTCTGTTGCATTCTCATGCTAGTGTTACACAATCTGACACTGTGTACTTACAGCTCCTGCTCACTATCTCACTGAGACTCACTGCTTGCTGTTTTCACAGAACATTCTTTGAATATAAAACAACTCACTGGTCCCTATGGGAGAATAGGATATATTGACCGTTGACTGCTTCTTTCATCAACACAGGATTTCTCATGCAGCATTTAAATCTAAATATTACAAGGAAAATATAAAGAAAGATACTATCTTAAACCTAGAAAGATTTTAGGAGGAACTTTTTATTATTAATTAAAACTGGCTACCTAGACAACCTACAAAACAATCTGAGTGAGGAAAAACTCTTTCAAGCTAGATCAGCTATAATAATAAACTTGTAATTATCAGATCTGAATGAAGAGATAGGTAATCTTTATTGTAAGATGAAAGTCTGTCTATGCATTTCAGTTGTCAAAACCATGACTGAGTCCGTTGAATTTTTCCATATCTCAGATGTTAAAAATTTAAATCTCCACTCTGTCTCTTTCTAGCTGAGCTCAAACTTAGTCTCATTTCCTTTTAAAATACCTTCTAATTGTTTACTGCAGAATATGGTGCATAGAAAATGCCCAAGAAAATCAGTTGTTAATATTAATATGGTCATCATCAATAAGATATGATTTTAAAGATACTGATATGCATAGGCATACAACCTGAGTATAGTTTTCTTTCATGCCGTGCCTGCATAGGTGGTTTGTGGCTTTAATCCATTTTCGGAAACTATTAGAGGAAGATGGATACAAGTCTTCCCTTTATTATAAAGAGGAGGAATGAATTACTCATATTTTGCATAAACTTCTGACTCATTACATTGCTTCAGAAGAATTTTTTGGAAAATTAAGAGTGCTACATATATAAAAAGCCATTTGGAACAGAACTACATTATTGCTTATGCTATAAACATTATAAGCAAATACAGTAAAATAGTTGTTTTCTCCATATTTCTTACTTTATGCCCTTGGCATCTATACCCTGCATTATTACTAATACAGTTTTGAGTTCTATTTATATTAAGTGAACAGATTGTGAATGAATTGGTTGGCTAAGAAATCATAAAACAACAAAAGCAACCTCTGAAGGCACTATGGCCTTGCTGCTAAAGTAGAGGCCAGGTGGCTATAAAAATAGACCTAAAAAGCCAGTGGCTTAAACAAAAGAACCATTTATTTGTGCATCGTGCAATCACTAGGAAGTAGGCATGCCGGACCAGGTGTTAATCTCATACTCAGAAGGAGGAAGAAAGAACCAGAAGAGAACACATTTGGTTCTGAAGGCAACTTCCATATTTGGCACATGTCACTTCACAGATATTCTAAAGACCAGGACTCACATAGACACATGTGGCCACACAATATCATCTTTAACTGTGTGCTTAATACTGTTAATATTGAAGACAGAGATTGTGGGAATGTTGGCTTAAAACCTATGTCCAAATATATCTTGAGCTATGTCTACATTCACAAAGAACTGATTAAAAACAAATAAACTGGAAAATTTCTGAGTTTTCAAAAGAATTATATTGTTAACCATACCAGAAATTTGGCTTATAAAACCCAATGGTTCCACCTCTAAGATAACATCAGGGCCCAAACCCACAGAAAGGAAGTGTGAAATGTGTAATATGGCAAAGGAGACAGTACTGTGTCTAACTCATATGTGGATATGTAGAATAATACAAAAGGAAGATTTATTCCAATGGAAAGTTTAGGTTTACAAAGGACGATAAGCAAGAAAGCTCCCCCCCTGACAGCAGGACTTAAGTCTCAAGAAGGAACTTAACTCCATGTCTATGGAAAAAAATGCCTCATGATTTTGCCCTGTATGTTATCAGCCAATTACACCTCAAAATTTTCCATTTTCTAAAGGGGAAAATATTGTTTTATTTTTATTTCCTTTTTTTGTCTTGCTTCTCTGATTGTTCTTATGGTTATCTTGTTTCTTCTCCACCCTCATGTATTAGCAATGCGGTACCCAAAATATTAATTTATTAATCACTGGACCAGGCAGCGTCAAATCCAGACCTAAGGGAGAGGCTGTGAGTGACTCAGATTTGAGAATGGCATGGCTTCTCGACCAGTCCTAAACTGCTTAACTCTGGAGCATTATCTTCAAGGTAAGTGGATGTGTATCTTGCCAAGTTACTATATTTGGGGGATCTCTTTATTACAGTAGTTTAGTCTGTGTTTTAAACCAAGGGTCTACAAACTGTGGCCCATAGGCTAAATCCAAACTGTCACATGTTTTTGTAAAAAAAAAAAAAAAAAAAAAAAAAGTTTTATTAGAACACAGCCATGCCCATTCATTTACATTTACATACTGTCATGCCTATTTTTATGTGACAGGTACAGAGTTGAGTAGTTTTAACAGAACCTTTGGCCTGTTAAATCTAAAATATTCACTATCTGATGATGTACAGAAAAAGTTTATTAACTCCTGGTCTGAACTCCAAGCAATGTAAATATATGGGGAAAAGACAATGTACAAAATGGCTAAAATAGCTATTTCCCTGAGTCATGAAGATCTATCTCCTTTTCAAAGGTTTTCTGGTGGAAAAGTAAGAAAACAGAATAAGAGCAGGAAAGAGAGAGGGTGAGACAGAGAAAAGGCTCTGTATTCTTCTTGGAGTAAAATAATGAATTTGATTAGCTTAATTAACATCTCCAATGTTTTCTCTTTGCTTATTTATTACTACCAAGGTCCTCAGTTTTGCCTATAGGCCTTGGCCTTCACTACTACCTTAGTAGAGAAAATCATCTTAGAGTCCCATGCCTTGTATAAACAGAGTTTAGCATTCTCCAGGTGTGAACAACTTTTGATAAACCTAACACTCAGGAGAAATTTTCCAGGTAAATGGCAGTAATTTCTCTTATCCTGGCAATCCTACTTCTGCTTTACTGCTTTTACAGTCCTTTTAGTATTCAGTGTCACTTAGGAAAATGTTCTTCAATCATCCAGGAACCTTACTAAAGCCGTTGCTACATCTTGATATGAGCCTATGGAAGCCTACTGAAATGTAGCCTCCTTTAAAGTCATTTTGCCTAAACTTTTACTCATCTTGCTATGGCCTTCATTAAATATAGTTGTATCTTAGCTACAGTGCACATGACCTTGAATATGCCTAACCAATCTGATTCCTTTCATCACACCTGAAACTTACTTCCATTCATTTTTATAATTATCCCAGTTACTTACCTATCATTTTAAGAAAATCCTGCCATCTGGCCACTTTATAAAACCACTTTAACAGTTAAAACACTATATTACATTTTATAAGATATTCACTTTGTCTTTTCAAATTACTGTCACATGCCTAATATAACTGAGGGGATAGTCAAGAGAGTAAGCTCCTATAAGCATATTGAAAGCAGTAAAGTCTAACCCTCATTAGCACTTGGGAATAATTGCTGCTCTATATTGCTAGAGGAATGCTGGGAGCTGGTTGTCTTTGCAGCTTGGGTAATCTAATGATATCTCATACTGGGCTTCTAAAGATAACATTATCTAGAAGTTCTTAACATCTAATTTAATCACTGATAAACTTGATGCTCTACTGAGTTTTTATTGAAGTGGGTTTTCTCAGGTTTTTTGTTTTTGTTTTGTTTTCAGCAAATAGTACTACACCATCTATACTTTCTCCTGAGTTGTGTTTCTTCAGCCAACCTACCTGAAGTTATCTAATAATAGTTGAAATTTTCTACCACAGAGTATAAAAATAATATATTAAGGTTAGTAAACATAAAGGAAATTAAGGGATGGTAACTGGATATAAATCATGTTACACCAAAACCATACTTTGAACCTTTTTTTTTTCTTTTAATCAGGGAAAGGAAAGCAATTTTGGAAGTCTTTTTCAAATATTGTATCTGTTCTCTTTATGTACTAAAAAGCACTTTGGACAAGTTTTTTGCACATGTTTTAGTAAGAATATTTTAGTCTGAACTCCTCACGTTAAATTATTGTACCTTGCTCTATTGACCTTTAAAAGGCATAACAGTGTGTGGGCCTCTATAAGTTGTGAAAGCATATATTACATGTGGGAGTATTCTTTCCATCAATTTTTCAGGTGAATTGGAAGCTTGAGAAGTTTGTATGAGACCCCAATAAGGTCTGGAGGCCTTATCCAGTTAGGTCCAAGCTGTAGTCCAAGATCACATTTAATGTTATAGTTAATATCCATGTTTAATAAGGATTCTGTATGTAATCTCTGGCAAAACTCAATTAGAGAGTCACAACACAGAACTTCTAGGTTCTAGGAAAAGGCCAAGATGTCAAGATGAAAGAGCTCACTATTTGAAACGTTTCACTTTCTGGCATGCTACTGAGCAGTAACTGAAACTGAAATTAATGGCCAAATGACCACAGCTACTTATCATGAAATGGGTATTGTGCAATTCACCAACTCATCATTTTGGGCAGGAGCATCAACATTCCATTATATGATAAAAATTGTGTTGTCAGAATTGAACCCAAGCACTTACAGAGGGCCCAGAAAAATTACACGAACAGTTGGTTCAGAGATTTATTACATCTGCTGCAGTAATCTCTCTTCCTTAACTTAAAACTATGGCTTCATGGGAAAAAATTCAGGCCTGATATACACTAAGGAGATATGGCCTAATTAAAGATATACATGGGTAGCTGGGTAGGGTGCATGCCTGTTTGGTCAAAATCTAGATGAACAAAACATTTGGGGTTAGCTCAGATATAAGGTAATACCTAAAAGGAAATAAATTCAATGCCATATAGGTTTGATTCAATGGTACTCTCAGACAAATCATTTGCTGGTGGACATCCATCCTGAAGACCATGTTTGTAATTAATGTGCAAGCTATTTTGATACTCTCAATTCAGATTCTCATTATTTCCTACTCTCACGTGCTTTGGTGAATTTAGCACAATGTTATGAGTTAGACTCCAAAAGTATCACTTTGACTGTGTTTACTCCATATTTGGAAAGACTAAGTGGTTGATTCTCTACTGTCCAACAAATTGACACTCTCATTTGAAGTTTCCATCTTAACATCTCTCTAAATTGCTCTTCTATCTTGATTTCTATTTATTTAATAATTCAAAATCTACATATTTTAAAAATATAATAACTGTTTCTCCTGAGCTGTGATCACACCTCAATTTATACAAATATATTTTTGCCCTATTCCCAAACTTTTATCTAACAAAATCCTAATGAAGATTTAACTGTTATTCCATAAGATTTATTTTGTTATGACTCTAAATTGGGGGTGATCCATTCTGGATTTTTCTGTGTCACCTGTTCACACAGCCCTTGTATGCCACAGGGTATTAATGGCCCATGAAAGTCTTTTTTTTTTTTTTTTTTTTTACTTTTTATCATTTAACTTTAATTTCCTTATGATATACCAAATATATGAGTCCAAGTTAACCCTAATATCATGTATTATAAATATCAATGTTTCTTCTCTCATCCAACCTGACTTCTAGATTATAAGTTATTTGAATGCAAGGTATTTATATGATTTTTGTTTCAATCTTTTGTTGCTATAAAGAATATACCAAATCTTACATACACTGGCCAAATCATTATAGAATAAACAAGTCCTTAATGTCTACAGTGAGTTTCCTTTGGAAAAAAGTGGTATTAAAGTACGTTTCCATTGCTTAACATAGTCCATTAACACTACAATAAAAGATTTCTTATTACATTTATTCCAGGCTAATTAACTATTTGAGTGGTAGAAATAGTGTAGATATATTTATCATTTTTGCCATTACTATAGAATTTGTTTGTAAGAAGTAAATAACAAAATGAGAGTCAAAGAAAGAAGACATTAACTTATTCTTGACAACTGTTTGACTATGAAAAAAGATTTTTTTGAACCATAAAAGATATGACATAAATGCTTATATAGCAATATGAAAGTGTTAAAATCCATTAACACTCAAATTGGAATAATAATTCAAGTCTATTTGTTGCAACATAAACACGATTATGCAGAGAGAATTTATGCACAACTTTAATATTCTTTAAATGTCATAAAATGTTTTGAACATGATTAAATTAATAGAATTTGAAAGGCAAGCAATGTCATTTATGTTAATGCAGGGTTAATGACATTAAATGGAAAATAAACTTTTACTTCAAAAAAAAATAGCAAAGTCCAGCTAAAAGGCAAATAAATGCTGGAATCTTGAAAAAGCTACACAATACTTGGTGAATTTGATAAAATACACATAGCCTAAAAACTTTAAGCCATGTATAACTCTGTGTGCCTATAAATAACACTGTCTAGAAATAATTACTGAATTCTTAGCAAATTCAATTCAACAAATTGAATCTCAGATTATAATTTTATAAACCTTTACTCTGATAAGGATGATAAATTGGGGAAAAAAAGCATATTGTCTCTTATCTTATGCAAAGTTACCAATAGATTTAGATAGCAACATAGCAATTTATTCATGGTCACTTATAGACTATGGATGGCCACACACATTACTAGCCAACAAAAACTGGAGCTGGGAATTAGGCCAAATATAAAAGGGTTTTGCAGGTACATTCAATCAAGTAGTTCAACGGACAAGTCCAAAGAGGATAATTAAGGGCAGATGGTAATTTTGCACATTTACTCAACACTCAGAAACAGAAAACACTAGAGAAATAGCAAAATTAGCAGGATGATAGTGTGCTCAATGTGATACTGGCAAAGTTTGAGGAGACTGTTGCAAAACATCCGAGAGGAAATGTGCAGTAAACAACCGGATCTGTGTACCTGGAATTCAGCAAAGGTTTTTGAAATAGTCATCAGTATTTAAATGATTATTGAAGCAAGAGGAGACAAGTGAAATCAGCAAGAATAATCAGCATGAAAAGAGAAGATTAGTTAAGCATACAAAATACCAATATGTAAAAGAAGAAAAGGGGAGAAAGAATCACCCATAAAGGAGATAGAGTGGGAATAGCCAGAGACATAAAGGAAAAAAAAATCAGGAGAATAGGATATCAAGAAGGAAAAAGTTATACATTTCTCAAACACTGCTTAGAGGGCAAGACGTATGAAAAGTGATGACCTATGTAGTGGCCATCGGAATAAAAAGACATTGATGATCTTGGAAGAAGAATTTTAGTGAAGGAAAGAGGGGCAAAGATTTCCATGCATTGAAACAAAACTATGCTCTATGTATCTCAAGAACAGAACACATAAATACTACACCAAGACACATCAAATTAAAATTTCTCAAAACAATTTTACAAAGAAAATCATAAAAGCAGTCAGAGCAAAAAAGATATATTTGTATAGGAAAAAGACAAGGATGATAAGCAAATTTTTTTCCACAAACAATGGAAGAGAGAAAATCATACAACAACATGTTTAAAGTATTGAAAGGAAAAAAAACCTGACAATCTAAAATTTATACCCTTTTTAATATCTTCCAAAAATTAAAATGAAATACAGACATTTGAGACCTATAAAAACTTAAATAATTCATCAAAAACATACCCTCACTACAAAAAATAATGTTGGGGCGTCTGGATGGCTCAGTCAGTTAAGCATCCGACTTTGGCTCAGGCCATGATCTTGTGGGTTGGAGCCTGAACTGTGTTCAGTTCTGAGCCTGTGTCTGACAGTTCAGAGCCTGGAGCCTGCTTCAGATTCTCTGCCTCCCCCTCTCTCTGCCCTTCCCTTGCTCATGCTCTCTCTCTTCCTCAAAAACAAATAAACATTAAAAAAATGATAATGTTAGGAATTACTTGTCTGCAGAAGGAAATATGGATCAACACAAAGGAATGGAGAGCACTGTAAATGGAAGTTTTTTAAATGTTTAACCCATTACATTTCTAGGTATTTACTCAACAGAAGGAACATGTACATCCACACAAAGACATACAGGATTGTTCATAGCATCTTCCTTGTAATACTCCCAAATTGTAAAGTTTCTAATGTCCATCAACAGGCAAGTGGTTAAACACCCTGTTGTGTATGACACTACTCAGCAATACAAAGGAATGAACTAGGGGTACATGCATCAAAATAAATGATTCTCAAAATAATTATCCGGTTTAAAACAAACCAGATGTTACAGATAAAAACTTTTATTTTTACAAAGTCTATAAAAAGTAAACCAATCTATAGTATAGAAAACCAATTAGTAGTTGCCCCCAGGACCTGCATTAATAATTTCAATATCATATGAAGAATCATTAACAAAATTAGCAGGCGAAACACATATGCACCAATAGAGAACAAAGACAGTTGTCTAATTAAAAGATGCCTTGTAATTTCAGCAGTGTAAAAACTCTGAAGTTCAAACCCACTGGAAAGGAAAGAGGCTGCCACAGGAAAAGTGTCTTTGATAAAATGGGCAATTAAACACAACATGCCCCCAAAAGAATATGATTAAAACTAATATTTGGCTGTAATATGTATTTTGGAAAATGATTGAATCATGTACAAATACAGGCATTAAAAGCTTGAATGTGATATTACTGTGATTTTACTTTAACCAAAATTTTACTTCAGTAGTAGGAGGGCTTTTGATTCACTTCCTTCCACTGCCCATGCTGGTTATTCAAAAGGACCTTAAAACGGCATTTCTTTCTTATTTGTTTCCAGGGCACACAAACGTGCATGTATAGCAAATGGGAAAAATCATGTCTGTCTAATCAAATAGTTGTACCTGTTAAAAGTATCAGGAAATAATGTAGTGAGAATGTGATTTTTTTAAACTTTATTTATTTTGAGAGAAAGAGAGAGAGAGAGTACATGCACACAAGCAGGGGAGAGGCAGAGGGAGAGGGAGAGAGAGAGAGAATCCTAAGTGGGCTCTGCAGGGCAGAGCCTGATATGGGGCTTGAACTCACAGGCTGGGATATCATGATCTGAGCCAAAACCAAGAGTCAGACACTTAACTGACTGAGCCACCCAGGCGTCCTAGTGAGAATGTAATTTTTAAAAATAGGTTTTATATAAAATGTGTGTGCTCCATAAGATGTGGGATGATGATCTCTCTATTACATAGCACTATAACTCACAAATAGTAGATAATTAAATAAACATTCATTTATTTCCATCCAATTTCAGAATATATTAGTAATGGACCATTTCTATTTTTAGATGCTTGCATGATAGTGCAGTGATATATAAATATTATACACTACATTGTTATTACTAATTCTTTGCCATGAGTGACACAGAACAAGCACTATGACTCAGAATCACCAAGTTATGATCATTAATGAACTCACAAATTGTCAAAGTCCCGTTCATCCAGATATCTGACCATTTCCTGATTTTATATGTACAAAAATAAATTGCATTGATTAAACAACTTTTGACTTCATCCTAATTCTCAGTTTCTTTTCCTTGCTATTTGGCAAAGAGGTAAAATAACTATCTGGTGGTGAGCCCAGCCCTCTTTGTAATGGCCTCTGTGGGGATGAGTCACATGCCATGCAAGATCATATAAATTAGCCAACATGTTACCATTCATTTTCCCTTCCTGGAAAAGCAAAAAAAAAAAAAGGCTAAAGTAAGTGTGAACATTCTGATCTTCCAAAGAAGCATGGGTGATAAAGCCTAAATTTTCCAATGGCATGGCTAGTTTCACTGCTAACATCCGCACATACACATTCATACATACCCACCAACAATCAACACACTCAAGATACAGCAAGAAGGCAAATGCACATGCTATAAAGACACACTTTTTAAAGCTGGGGTGGAAATGAAAAGAAATGCCAAGCTACCAAGATTTCTACCATACCCAACCGAGTCCTAGTATTACAATTCCTCTGAATTCATGTAATGGTCTATCTTCTTCACTGATATGAGGCCTGACCCAAAGTGTTAACAGAGTTTTTGGGCTTAAGGTGTGTTTTGCAGTTTCAAGCAATTTTTTCATACCTTACATAAAGTAAAAATTCTGACTTACAGCAAATCAAATTCTTTTAAAAATGCATTTCAGAGCAGTACATGGTACAGGGGAGCCTTCTTGGGAACTCTCAAAATGCTACCACATAGATGAATGCCTACCACCTTTATGAAATCTCCAGAAAAGTCTGGAATTAATTGTTTTTGGAATTCTGAAAGGAGGTTTAAGTTCACAAGACTTTGAAGAAACTCTTTCAAATAAAGAATTTTTCACAATGCCAAAACAATAAAAATTAGAATCTCAAAGTTACAGAGAAAATTAACTTGTAAATTAATTTAGATTTAAAATCTTTAGAAATGGAATAATGGAAATGTATAGTATGTCTGCTATTTCATTGTGAATCTTAATATTCAAAATTCTATGTCATATTCAGTTTTAAATCTTAAAAAAGCTATTTTAATAAAAAATTACTAAGCATGTTACTTTTGCCATTAAGAAGTGATCATGGATTTTTAAAAGATAAATGATTTTTTCAGATGAAATTATCTCTCATGTAAATATTGATGACAAATATTTTTAAATACATGTTATAAAGGTAAATGAATTATTACATCGCTACTCTTACTGGTGAACTTGAAATAGCAATATTTCAAAAA
This sequence comes from Puma concolor, assembly GCF_028749965.1. NCBI lineage: Eukaryota > Metazoa > Chordata > Mammalia > Carnivora > Felidae > Puma > Puma concolor. The sequence continues at coordinate 52,267,772 of NC_141672.1, forward strand.
GTAGGGAAAATATCAAATAGCATTAAGTCAATCTATCAAAATTTCCATTTCTCACCCTCTTTCTTAAACCAATTCTAGAACTAAATGTACCAAGTTGTTAAATCAATAGTTTGAAAGAGCACATCTCCAGATAAATGCAAACGATGACAAGAGTAAATAAATCTGATTATATCCTTGCTACAAAAGTTATCTCTGAGACCAGTAAGGCATACATGAATGCCTAATTGCTTTTGCTTATTTAAACAAAGATGTTTAACAATTGAAGAAGCTTGTAAAAGTCATTTGGTCTCTAACAGAGTAAAGCAGGGAGAAAGTTTATTTCTGTATTTCTACCATCTTCGACAGTACCGCGAGAGGAAGTCCAATTATTTGAATGGGCACATATTGTGTCCAAAAAGTTACCTACTATTGGGCTGCAGGAATAAAACAGCCAAGGAAAAATACCTTTTCTCTAGATTCTGAGAAAAATGACACAGGTTTTTCAAGGTCAAATAATCAGGAAAATGTTTGCTTCAAATAGGTATTGCCAAATATATATTACATTAAGATCAAAGATTTTTTTTTTTTTAAATTCACTTATTTCTTTTGAGAGAGAGAGACCGTTGACGTGCATGAACGGGGCAGGGGCAAAGAGAGAGAATCCCAAGCAGACTTTGTGCTGTCAGCGGAATCTGATGCAGGGCTGAAACCCACGAACCTTGAGATCATGACCTGAGCAGAAACCAAGAGTCCGACGTTTAATATGCCACCCAGGCACCTCAGGATCAAGGGATTTTTTTTGAAATAACAATAATGTCAATGTATGGGGAAGGAATAGATGTTGGTGAGAAAACAAATTGTCACATTTCTGGTGGAGTGGAGATATAACATATAATCTGTAAAAATACATGTACGCTAATCTATCAATTTTACCTCTGAACATTTATCTTAAGAAAATAATCATGACTATATATAAAACATTACCTAGAAGAGTGAAAATTTTAAGTACCCCAAATGCCAAATATAGAACTAGTTAAGTAATGTGATATATTCATATAGTAAACTACTGTGTGGTTAATAAAATGATGTAAAATGTATTGAGATAGAAATATATTAAGGACATATTGTTAATTGAAAAAAAACATTATTTATCCCCATCTTTTTGAGGTTAATGTAAAAATTAATAATTAGAGAAGGCATATATTGAATTATTTCTTAGCAGAAAATTAACTGCTCTATTTAAAAAAAATTTTTTTTCAACGTTTATTTATTTTTGGGACAGAGAAAGACAGAGCATGAACGGGGGAGGAGCAGAGAGAGAGGGAGACACAGAATCGGAAACAGGCTCCAGGCTCTGAGCCATCAGCCCAGAGCCTGATGCGGGGCTCGAACTCACGGACCGCGAGATCGTGACCTGGCTGAAGTCGGACGCTTAACCGACTGCGCCACCCAGGCGCCCCAACTGCTCTATTTAAATATCACTCTCTCCAGATCCTCAAGATTCATTGTAAGGATGCATTGTTTATAGATCATAGAACCTTACTCTTATCTCGACCATGCCTGATAAATCCAGGCAACCATGACCATTTGGCCAGTCTGGACCAATTACATCTTTCTCAAAATGCCTTCTGAGAATGTATTCTATAATTTTGTCTGTAATGTGTAAACTTGTGGGATGTCAGAAAAAAACCTCTGTTTCCATGTCTGGAAAACAGAGAAAGATGATCTGTCAGGAAAAGAGATTGAAAATGTTAACACTCAGGGAGAAGAAAATATCAGAGGCTGAATAAAAAAACAAAACAAAACAAAACAAAACAAACAAACAAACAAAAACAAACAAACAAAAACAAAACAAAACAAAAAAACCCCCAGAGCATTCTGGTCTGTGAATCCAGCTCATGTCTCAGTCCTAGCTGCAGTCTTTTATTTATTTTTTTTTAATTTTTAATGTTTTTTTTATTTTTGAGAGAGAGAGACAGAGTATGAGTGGATGAGGGATAGAGAGAGAGGGAGACACAGAATCCGAAGCAGGCTCCAGGCTCCAAACTGTCAGCACAGAGCCAGCTGCGGGGCTCGATCTCACCAGCCGGGAATTATGAGCTGAGCTGAAATTGGACAGACACTTAAACCAACTGAGCCACCCAGGAGCCCTAGCCCTAGCTGTAGTCTTAAGGTTAATGCAATGAAAACCTTGTATCCACATAATAAATTCCTCATTTCAGCTAACGTTACCTTCAGTAAATTTCTATGATATGTCAGTAAACATTTTCTCTGCAAAATTTCTGGACAGATATTCATCCAAATGTTAATAGTGGTTATGAACATGAAATAGAATAATAGGCAATTTTTTCTTGTGTATATTGGTATTCACAAGTAAAACTTTTGGAACTTTATATGACAGATGTTTATCAGTGGTTACTTCTTGGAAGAAAAGAACCACCTGAAAGTGATGAGTCAAGGCTCAAATTTGGTGTCTGGGATGGGGAGACTTTTTTAGCATACATACTTTTCATATTTTTAAAATTTCATATGTCATAGTCACATATACTCTGCTAATTCTATTTCAAAATTGAGCAAATATACTTTCCCATAAATCATATAAGAAAATCATGGGGGCCGTGGGTGGCTCAGTCAAGCGTCCGACTTTGGTTCAGGTCATGATCTTGTGGTTTGTGAGTTCAAGCCCCACATCGGTCTCTGTGCTGACAGCTCAGAGCCTGGAGCCTGCTTCAAATTCTGTGTTTCCCTCTCTCTCTGTCCCTTATCTGCTCATGCTCTGTCTGTCTCTCTCTCAAAAATAAATAAACATTATCTTTTTTTTAAAGAAAAAAATTATGAAGGCAAAGAGAGAAAGAGACAGACACAGAGTGAAAGATCAAATGAGACAGAGAGACAGAGAGGCAAGGAAATGAAAATAAAAAGCAATAGATGGAAATAGCTTCTCTCTGACTCTTGCGTACGCACTTGAGTACATTGATACTGTGTGATTAAAAACCGATAACACTAAAATTCCTTTCTGAATCTGGGAAATAAAATGAATTTGTTATTCTAAATAAGAAGACGTGACCTTCTCTTTCATTGGGATACTAGGGTATCTGCATTGTTCACGGGGGAATGAATTTGTTTCAACCGTATACAACTGTATTCTCAAAATAGTCATAAAAAAACCCAATTATAATTTTCAGCATTTACCAGAAACTAAATTAACCCTACAAAATGCTATTTCAATTCCATTTCTATGTCTCTGCCAGTGGATTATGTGATTATTTATGAGGCTGCACAATGAAGCTTTCAGCTGCTACATGTTTTGAAAGTCCATTTTCAAGATTAAAAGGCTATAGAACTGAAATTTATTTGTTCAAATATAAAAATTTATTTGTACTGCCAAAAATAGCAGTACACTTATAAACAAGGGAAACTTTATAGGTATATCAAAACAGAAAGTGTTGGTTCTTTAATTTCTGAATTAAATTTTGTTCTCACTTATATAGAATGACCAAAATATTAAAACCATTACCTTTTAGAGATAAGAATTTCCTGATGTAACCTAGGAACTGGCAGCAAATCCTAACACTAACACAAAATAGAATTTTGTCTAGTGATTTTCTTGAGATTAAGAGTTATATTGAAAACCTCGATATCCATTAATCTCTGATGAAAAACATGCTTAATGAGATTTTTTCCTTTAAAGTCATTTGCTGTGAGAAGTATGTATCATCTACTGCTCTTGACATGAATTCAATCTATTCTATCTTCTATAAATGCTTTCCTGGGTACAATATGACAGTAAGCCATAAAATGAAAAGGGCTTTGCTGTGAAAATCAGCATAAATCCATTCGCTTATTTTAAGAACACTCTTCCACTCTCCATAGTCATGAGAAGAGACTTTTTATGTCAATGAACTTCTCTGTTGCAAAACAATTCATTGCTCCTGTGAGACAAAGCAATGAGTGTATCCACTAAAATTGCAGGTGTCAGCAACTATGTCAATCAGATAACAAATGAGTGATGGTTATTAAGACAGTGTCTCTCCATCTTAGTACCTGAATATTCCAAATTTGTAAAAAGCGTGCTAACACATATCCTTTATTAATTTTCACAATTCTGACTGAGTAATGAGGAAAAGTTTGGTGAACACTTTCATTCACCTGCTACATATTTCAAGGAGGAAGTGGTTAAAAAATCCATATTTAAATCCAAAATATTATCTTTGCATTTTCAAATAGGTAGTAATATATCTTAACATTTTTATGAGTCCCAGAAGACACATTTTCATGCCTCTTTTGACAAGTTTATGGAAATATAAATTTGTTTTCTCTTTGGAATAAGACACCTTGTCATTGTCATTCCTCAACTATTTATCTTTGTATTTATTCATTCCCACCATAAGTGTGTTGGATTTAGATTAATTTAATAGGAATATGCTGGAGTTTACCATTGTGTATTCTACTGAGATAATGGACTTAGCAACAATCATTAATGCACCTTCCGTAAGCCCCACTCATAATAGTGCCCATATCCTCTCTTTTCATTTTGTTATGAAGGAACACAAAATAAATTTTCATTCTAACATTTAAAAAATACTAAATTACGGATACATTAAAAGTTGTTAATAAGACCTACCCACCCATTATAATGCTTCCCATACATAATTTTACATGGCTTGATAGTTATATTTCAAAATCAAGACATATTTTGTTGCTTGGATGAAATATGATCTCAGCAACAACTGTAATAATAACATAATTCAGAATAATTATTCAAGATGACACTCTAAAGCAACATGGTAATTGCATACATTTTAAATTCATTTTATATGCATAATTTTTTTGCAGAGAAATATAAATGTATACTTACTACAAACTTTTAACTTATAAATGTATATATTACCAAAATCTGGGAGGAAACTGCCTGGAAATATGAGTCCAAGGAGAAAAAGAAATGGCCGTTAAATAAGTTGCAATTCATGTGTATTTTTACATGGGAATAGAATTACTATGATATGGACTCTATTTATTTCCTGGACAGTCTGGATTAAGTGTAAAGTTACCCCCCATTCTAACTTTTACCTATTAGAAGAGGTTGGAAATAAAGTACATTTTTAGCAAGGAGATGTACTCTTGAGATTTGAAGGATGGAATGAGCCCCAAGACTATTTCCTACAACTTCTTGCTGTTAGGTCTGGTAAGTAATACAGGGGAGACATGAAGTCATTCTGTAGCAAAAGTCTTTCCAGTGTCCATTCTCTAGCTTCCCAGATGGGAGAAGTAGTTATATCAGGAATGACTGCCGCTTCTCGCCGTAGGCACACACTAATGCAAGCCTCTGTGGAGCAATCCAGCATTATTTTGTGAATCATTCTTAGATGATCCAATCTAGAACTTTCTCCCTCAGAACTCCCACTAATATTGTAAACACCAACATGCCTGTTTTAATTCCTTTCCTATTTAAAATAACTGGAGTCGTTTGAGCTTCTGACGTTGATCTATGAATGATGCAGTATTTCGTAACAGAATTGAGATAGGATGGCTCCTTGTAATGGAACTTGATTTAAAAAGGTAAATGACAGGTTGTAAGTTTTAGCTTCTCAGCTCAAGGCAAATTCTGTGGACCAAATTTCTATTCTTATGACTACTCTACAAGATCTTACATCTTGAAAATCTTGCAGAGGAAAAAAAAAAAAAAGACAGACAATGAATTCTGATATGATATGGCAAGCACTGTATTACAATGTAAGTTAAATTCACAACCATTCCAGATGTACTAAGTAAAATTTCCCTTATTTATCAGAAAGACTGAGACCTACATAATTGTAGTAAAGACATCTTGATGAATTGAAATGAGTGTGCACATCTTGGATACAGATGTTTCTGCTTTTCCCGTGTCCATTAAGACTAATCCTATCTTGTATGAAGACCTCGCAATTACTTTACCTTAAGTATTTTCCTTACAAAAGAACATGCCCTATACCTTACACATTTTTACCACATGTTTCTGCATCCAGTCCTAAATCAGAGCTGGATCTCTAATGCCCTAGCAAACGATTTTGAAGTCTGAAGGAGAATATGTAGATTTTGCTAATTATTATCAGAAGCCTGAAGAATATATGTGAGGTTATGGTAGCGATAGACAAGAGAGAAAAGAATAAATAGATTGGATGAAGACAGTAACTGATATGGACATATTCGTTAATGTTTTGCCTAGTTCTAAGCATTATTGAAAGTGTAATATTGAATCTGTATTATTTTTGAATTACCAATTTTTTCTTTCTATACTGTCAGCTTTTGCTGTATGTACTTTGGGGCTCTCTTGTCAGGTTCTGTGTGTTTATAATTGTCATATTTTCTAATGGGTTAACACTTGTAGTGTTTTTAAAAGTTCCTCTTTATACCTTGCAGCACTTTCTGTTTTAAAGTCTGGTTTCTTCTTATAATACTATCAGCATTCTAACTTTTTTATAGTTGCTATTTGCATAATTTATCATTTCCATCCATTACTTTCAATCTGTTTGTGTATTTGCATCTAAAATGTGCCTCCTATAGACAGTACATAGTTAAACAATGTTTGTTTGTTTGTTTGTTTGTTTACTCCTATGTAAAAACAGTTGTCTTTCAATTGGGTTTTTAATCCATTCACAGTGTTAAAATGGATATAGTTGGATTTATATTTACATCCTGTTTGTTTTTCTCCTCTATTCCTCCCTAATTGTTTCATTTTTCATTGAGTATTGCCTAGGGTAACATATTAATTTCTTTGATGATTTTTTTCACTGTATTTTTTTTAACATTTATTTATTTTAAGAGAGAAAGCATGTGTGGGGGGGGAGGGGCAGAGAGAGAGGGAGGGAGGAAATCTCAAACTGATAGCACAGGGCCCAATGTGGGATTCCAACTCATGAACTGTGAGATGATGACCTAAGCCGAAATGGAGAGTTGGCCGCTTAACCAACTGAGCCACCCAGCAGCGCTTCATTGTATTTTTTTTTTTTTTTTTTTTTTTTAATGGTTGCCCTAGGTTTACATATATATCTTACCTTATCTGTATTTGTATTAAATGTATAAATAAACTTAATTCCAGTGAAATTAAAAAAAAATTTTTTTAACGTTTATTTATTTTTGAGACAGAGAGAGACACAGCATGAACCGGGGAGGGGCAGAGAGAGAGGGAGACACAGAATCGGAAGCAGGCTCCAGGCTCTGAGCCATCAGCCCAGAGCCCGACGCGGGGCTCAAACTCGCGGACCGCGAGATCGTGACCTGAGCTGAAGTCGGACGCTTAACCGACTGAGCCATCCAGGCGCCCCCAGTGAGATTTTAAAATGTTATTTCCATATAGCTCTATTTTCTCTTTCCCCTTCTTATGTTATTACTGTGATACATTTTACATTTATAAATGTCACAAATCCAATAATGCATTGGTATGTTTATTACTTTGTATAATTTTAAGTCTTTTAAAAAAGCTTTGAGAAGAAAGGAAAACATGCGTATATTCAAAGAGCTTGTTTTATTAATCCTATTATTTACCATTTGTTTATTTATTCATTTCACTTACACATAAGCTATAATCATTGAATACATGGTTTCTACTATTATTTTGAACAAATTGAGAATCTGATAGGACTCTTATAGTTAAAACTGACAAAAGTGTGAGGGACCCATGTGAGACTGGCCCTTCCTGGAGTTTTTAATCTTACTTTTCCATATGAACCTCCAGCAACTTATCAATTACAGCATAGGTATTTGTACCTGGGTACTGGTTCCCATTGAGGTTTCTCCTCTTGGCAAGTTGTGATTCTCATGACCTACCTGTCTGTCTCTATAATTTTGGAGGCAGTGGTTTGGCCTATGACCTCAATTCCCTCATGGATCTAAGAAGAGTTGTTGATTTTTAATTTGCTCAGCTTTTTTCTTGGTGTTAGGATGGAGTGCTGACTTCCAAGATCCTCTCATGTCAAACTGGAAACCAGAAGTCCCTCCATTCTTGTATTTTTTTAATCACATAATTCAGTCAAAGGCTTCAAACTTACACAAATTTGAAGTCTATAACGTTATAGTATGTCTTTGAATCTGGTCACATTGTGTCTTTGAATGATGTATCTGTGGTAACATATATATGAATAAAAATGCATTGAAGAAAACACTAATGTCTTTATTCCAACTGAGTCTCAATCATATGAAAAAAAATTTAAAAATCAGTGAATGGCGGTTAATTCTCATTTTGTGCCTCACTGCATATGGTATATTTAAAATGTATATATGGTTTAGCCTTGATAATTAATAATTATCAAGAGAAAGTACCTTATCATTGCAAAAATTTTTGTGTACGTTAATTCATGTTGTTTTTTTATTCCTCTCTTTATATGTTGTTGCCTATAAGGTAGCATGTGTCTCAATACCTGGAAGTTCATTTAATAACCTAGTTCGTTATACACTTAGTGGGCCTCATAGGCAAAGTGGTGAGTATGTGGTTTTACCTTATTTTATTATTTTTACATATAATGTGTGATTGTGTACCTGATCTAAAGCTACAAGAACTACAAGGAGCTCCACTAATCCCATTAACCTGCATATTGAAATCCAAATTGTTTAAGAATAGTGAAATAAAAGAATTTACAAAATACAAAAATAGAAATATAATTTCTCAATCTACAGTTCTCAATAAAGAAAATTTTACTTAATTGTTAAAGCAAATCAAATTTTAAAAATTGTGTCAATCAAATGTGTAATGAAACTTGTGAAGGCCAAGATGAGATTAAAAAGACTAACTTTACCCTTCTTCCTTAAACAAAGTGTAACTTAAACAAAATATATGAAACAGCAAATTTCAAAATATATGCACTTGGGTCACCTCCAAGGCAAGACAGTATCCAAGAAAGAAGGCAAGCTATCAAGGTGAGCCCAGTGAGCTCTCTAACTCTCTTCTGATAGATCATTTCTAGACTGAAGAATAACAAGAAACCCATACCAAAGTATATATCATTCTTTAATTGTTGAAAAAAGTGATAAAGTGAAAGTATTAAAAGCAGGAAGAGAAAAGACATTATATACAAAAGAGCAAAGATAAAAGTGATATCAGTCTTCTTGCCAACAATGCAAGCTAAAACACAGTGGAGTGCCATATTAAAGGATTAAGTAAGAAAACCTTTTTAAATAAGAATATATATCCCGGAAAATTGTTTTCAAAAAGAAAGGCAAGCTTTTCTACCCTTGTTCATAATGTAAAGCATTGCAAAGTATATCATTCCTAAATAATAAGAAGAAAAATGCAAATAAATTCCAAAATCTTAACTGTTTTGGTGACCATTAAAGAACTGAAGTTGCCTAGCACCAACAAACAAGCAATGATATTTCGCTACTGGGGAGGGGCAAGAGTGTGGTGTTGGGAGCTCTCTCTGTCAGGTGTAGACCCCAGAAAGTTGAGAACAGAGCATGAGCATTAGATTAGGAAAACTTGCAGGCAACCAGTTCCTGCTCAAAGCAGAAGGTAAGAGAAGCTCATCACTAGAAGACTATGAAACTGTACTGCACTGAAGGTGATAGAAGCAATAATGGTACCCAAACCCAGATCATCTTCCAACTAGCTTGGCCCAAGTGCCTGCCCTGAGAGCATAAGAAGAGAGGAGATATAAGTGCTATTTATCTCATTCTTTACTGTTCTATGTTCAATGTCCAGCAGGAAGTCAAAATTATGGGATACACCTAAAACAAAAATGAAAACAAAAACCTCTTATTGAACAATAAAGAAATCAACAGATTTGGAGCTGATTCAGATGCTGGAATAATTGCAGAGGAACATTAAAATAACTATTATTAATATATTAATAGACTTAGTGGAAAAAGACATCATGTCTGAGGACAAAGAGAAACGATGACTCAAATGGAAATGCCAGAAATAAGAGATGGACACTATCTGGGCGACTAGGTGGCTCAGTCAGTTAAGCATCTGACTTGGGCTCAGGTCATGACCTCACAGTTCGTGGGTTCAGGCCCCACATCAGGCTCTGTGCTGACAGCTTGGAGCCTGGAGCCTGCTTCGGATTCTGTGTCTCCCTCTCTCTCTCTGCCCCTCCCCAGCTCATGCTCATACTCTGTGTCTATCAAATATAAATAAACTTTAAAAAAAAAAGAGATAAACAGTATCAATAATAAAAATATTAACAGTACAAAATAAAATAAGAAAACATTTATTTGATATGCTGTTGATTATTTTACTTTCAGTAACCCAGAAAGCCGTATAGGTATGTGCTTACTGATGAATTTTCCCATTCACAGCATTTCCAATTACATTTTCTTTGTTCTATTTTACTGTTTCTGCATCCTCAGTATCTTTTCTCCCCCTAAATAGGAGGTAAGACAAGCAAGTGAACTTCTTAGTTTTCTATCTTGCATTGGATATATACACTCATTTATATATTTTTCCATATATGTATTTATGCATGCAAATATGTGTTATACGTGAGTGCATGTACATGTGTGTATATATATGTGTGTACATGTATATTCACATGGATTCTGATTCTGACAGTTAACATACTTGACCTCCCTTTCAGTACTAGGCCTCTCATGAATTTCTACAGAGCTATCTTTTTAAAACAGTAAAAAATACTGTTTTTCTTCACATAGTCTCACTGTTCCTCCAGCAAGCAGACCTGTGTGAACTGAGTTCACACATAATTTGTGAGTACCCTGAACAGGAAGACCTTCACAGCAGAACACCCTGAGGTTTACGGAAATACTTCTCTTAGGATCCAAATATCCTGAGTAACAGAAATATTGTCCCTTGTGGCTCTCCCTGGCAAATCTCCTTGCAAACTACTCCAGCAAACTGATAATTTAGCATACATTTTCACAGAAAACTTATCAGGCTTGAACTCCTCCTAAGGTTTTATGAGTTGACAAAATTTATGGAAGCTTGGTATTGGCTAAGATTTTCCAGCAAACAACCAATCAAATAAATGCTATTTGACTGCTTGATTGTATATGGATATGTATGGAGGTATCTATGTATGTGTGCACACATATATCCTGGCAGTGAATTCCCTAGTCCTAGTCAAACCTTCATTCAGTCCTGGCAAACACCATAAAAGACCCCTTAATAACCACTCAGCTGAGTCAGTCCTGAAATCCAGCTTTTAGAAATTGTTAAGGTAAAAAGAGAGAGGGAGGCAAACCATCAAAGACTCTTAAATACAGAGAACCTAAGGGTTGCTGGAGGGTATTGGGTGGGGGGATGGGCAAAATGGGTGATGGGCATCAAGGAGGGCACTTTTTGGGATGAGCACTGGGTGTTGTATGTAACTGATGTCATTAAATTCTACTCCTGAAATCATTACTATCCCATGTGTTAATTAACTTGGATTTAAATAAAATTTAAAAATTAAAAAAAAAAAAGAAAATGTTTTGACATCTTTTTTTTTTTTTTTTTTTAATTGACGCACAGTTGGCATACAATGTTATTTTAGTTTTAGGAGTACAACATAGTGATTTGACAATTGTATATATTACTCATTGCTGACCACAATAAGTGTAGTCACCATCTGCTGCCATACAGAGTTATTCAAATATTACTGACTATTAAAAAAAATTGTTCGAGTTAGTAAATATTTATTGTTATAAGTCACTTAATTTTGGAGTAATTTGTTATGCATCAATTGATAACGGTCCAGTGCCAATAAACCCATATATCACCACTCAATTAACATTAATTAGAGACTGCTTTCCTAATAGGGGATAAACGTAGTAAACGCCTTTTAGTTGTAAAGGTCTGGCAATATTACTTGTCCTTCAAACCTCACCCCTGAGTGCCTAGTAAGGCACTGTGCGGGATCAGGTTTCATGCCTGACAGGAACACTTTTTCATTCAGCACTGAATATTTAGAAACTACTTGTCTGTTTTGTTGTTGTTGTTGACAGCATCACTGTAAGGTCAGACTCCTTTTTAGCAGATTTTTTTTTCCTGGCCAGTAATTTCCCTTTTCAATCACTCAAGACACATCATTTTTCTAACTGCAGGTGATCTGTCAAGTTTATTTCTTAATATCAGCATTTATTGCTGCAGTTCGCACTACTTTTGGAGCACCTATGTACACGGACTAAACAGATATTAAATTCTGTATTTTCTTTATTTGACCCCCCAAGAAGTGTTTGAATAAGAACTGTATCTCATTGTTTTGTATCCTCAGTGTCTCTTTCTTTCTTTCTTTCTTTCTTTCTTTCTTTCTTTCTTTCCACATTTATTCAGGATATAGTTATGTAGAATAACTTAGTAGTTCCTGAGCTCCTCATGAATATATCAGTAGAGAGAAAACAAGCAAAGCACCATTGAGTAAGCAATCACATCATTTCATGTTACAAATAGTTATAAACATAATGGAGAGTGGACTATAATAGAGAAAAGTAGGAAAAATGCAGGTCCTATGTCCCTCTGAGGAGGGAATACTTATATAGACTTCTGAAGAAAGGGAATAATTGAAGCAGATAAAAATACAAGGAGAGAAGCCCGAGATGAAGGATACTATGATGCAGCTTAAGAAGTTACCTCCTAAAAAAAAATCACCAAAATAACCTGTTGGTTAAGCAGAGCCTTGTTGATCAATTACTGTATAAAGAGAGATATCGGCCTTGACAGATACCTAAGGTCAAGGTTAAGGACAAGATATTTTTTATATTGCTGCAGTCCAATTTAAGGCAGAGGTTTCAATGTAGAGCTTATTTTCATGGACAAACTTCCTTATATAAAAATTCTAAGGTTGATGGAAACAGAGTTGAGGTTTTAAAATGCACTCAGAAGAATAAACAGTTGTTTGATAAATCCAGTTGAGTGAACTATCATTCTGATAAAAGAGTCTTTTACCTTGATAAGGCCAAGCTAAGTAACCTGTTTTTCAGTTCTAGAACTTTTTGAAACCTAAGATTATTTTTCCCCCTGGGCAAGAATTTGTGGACAGTAAAATCATGTTTAGGGAGCCAGTTTTCATTTTTTTGTCCTTTTAAAATGTGTGGCTCTAATGTAGATAATTTAAATTTTCAGTAAGAGTTAAAGTTGTAAGAATAAAAAGACCAGATTCTAGTGCTTGCTTCAATAGCACATATACTAAAAAAAGGGCCAGATTCTATTTAGTACCCATTAGAGCAGGAGGAATACATGCCCAATGCACAAAATCATCATTGCTGTGTCTTAATGAGAATATGATCCTGCTTGCATTCTGTAAATATCATTCTAGCTTTTGGGTAGAGAATGGATCAGAGAGTGAAAAAGGAAACAAAGGTGACATCTTGCCTCCAGTCTAGTTCTATACTAGGTCGAACACATCAAGTTTCTCAAACTATGAGAGTTTCATATTTCTCAAAAGAAAAGGGTTATATTTCTCAAAGGCCTACATTTTAAGATGAGCCCAGAGTGGCAGATCTTCCTAAAAGCAACCTTGAATTACAAAGAAATAGAAAATGCTTCATAAATAGGAATCATGTGTTTTTAAAAAACAATCTCTCTCGCTTTTTTTTAATGTTTATTTATTTTGAGAAAGAGAGAGGGAAGGGGAGGGACAGAGTGTGGGGAGAGAGAGAGAGAGAGAGAGAGAGAGAGAGAGAGAGAGAGAGACAGGGAATCCCAAACAGGCTCCCTGCTGTCAGCACAGAATCCCATGCAGGGCTCCACTTGAGGAACCAAGAGATCATGACCTGACCCAAATCCAAGAGTCAGACACTTAACCAACAGAGCCCCCCAGGTGCCCCTTTAAGAAGCATTCTTAAAGCCTTGCTTCTTGAAACCAGCATAAAATAAGAATGTTCCTGTATTTTGCAATTGAATATGGATATTTTTTTCCTTAAAAATAAAAACACTGACCCAAACTGTGTTCAACCAGAATTGCTGACAGCCTTGAAATGACTAGACCTATAGGTACCATCATTGGCTCTTTCTGCATGGGAGACTTTGATTTTTTTTTTCTTTTTTAGTGTATTTCTCCCATCTGAAATGAGTGGCTTTTCTCCCTCATCATTTCAAACTTATTTTTGAGAAATTTTGTTTGATTGTTTAACAATAGAGAGAGAAGTGGGGCAACAAATAGAGAAGTTATTGTAATTATACAAACAAACTACTATATTTTGGATGAGTTTGGAGGAGTGTTAATAAAAAGAAATCAGTGCACATGTTAGACATTAAAGTGTGTGTAGCAAGTCAGGAATTTTACCATCATATCCTTCATCCATCTTTTATAGATTAGTAAAGCAAGGAATACTGGAAATGAACTGAAACAATTGATAATAATAAGTATTCTCCTTTTTATTCTACTTAACTTAATTTTTATCATGGGCAAGTTTATAAAATGTTCACACCGCAGAAGTTTTCATCTATATCATCACAGCCAATACTTGTGTAGTCTTAAAGCCCAACTTCAGTTCTTTTACTTGCTCTTGACTTCAGCTATGAAAAGGTAAACTATGAGTTCCTCATCATTGTGGCTGTCACCCCACGGCAGGGCGACCACTTGATGAGGATACTGCTCAATGAAACAGTGGATTTCTTATGTGCCAGAACTGTAATCCACATAATAAAACTATATAAAAAAACACCCTTTCAGGATTTAAAACATCTTTTCCTTTTTTTCATTTGCTAGTACAGAGTTTAGAGCAGATGGGGTAGAACGACCTGGAGGCCACGGTAACTTTGTGAGATCCAAGATCGTTATTGATCGTGCCTATGCCAATGGCCAGGAATAGTAGCAATAACTCCAAATAGTAGTAAAGACAGAGGGGGTTGAGCTACTGCCAGAGGCTGGTTGCCAATCCAAATATCCTAGTGTGTCACCATCTGGTACAAGTGTTAAAGGTTGCCAACCCCTTAAGTTAGAGCAATCATATATATCAGCAGGTTTCCTGTCTTCTCTGATCGCCAACAGATTGGTTCAACTACTACATTTTATTAAAATATGGTGCTGAGATACTTTATGTTGTTATGAAAATAACATTCAAAATAACTTGTTTAATTGTCCTTGAAATTAAGTATAACATTCATATGGTATGTAAGTGTCTTTATAAAGAGTAAAGGAAGTATTGTTGCCTTCACGTAATAATGAAATTGCTTATTAATGGTAAAAAGTACAGCTTTCCTAAAAGAAACTTAAAAAAACACTTTTTAAATAGCACTTTTCATTCTAATAAACCACCATTGATAAGATAAATGTGGTAATAATAGCTTTATAGGTAGTTTTACAATATTTTCCAGAGCAAGACATTGTCAACATCACTGAAAGGAAGTTCTGACCTATTTTTTTTTTTATTTGCTGGAAAGCCTACCTTAAAATTTTGAAAATTATATTGAATAACTATGAAGATAAATGTCTAGTGTTCTCAAAAGAGTAGAAAAGAAATATCCTGAAATTACAACATTCAAAGGATTTATCTCCATGAATGGAAAATAAACTCAAAAAGGAGATTATGTTAAATAGGTGACAATAAATGAGGCTCTTTTCTTGTGATTTTAAAAGATATCCTTTAATTTTCCTTTCTCTTATGTAATTAGTGAACATTGAATGTATGGAAGAAATAATATTTTTGCCATTACCAATGTCAATATGCATATATATACTTTACTATTAAAATAAAGATGGCGATCTTCATATGCATATCTCTTGGCATTTAAAATAATACCACTGTAGACACAGTCAAAATTTATAATGCAAGATTAAAAAGAACAAGGACAAAAGATGAAATTGGTAAAAAGAAGAATGATCTTTTACAGCAATTATTCAAAAGGCCCAAGGACTAATGATAGGATAAGTTCATTTCACTGTTAAAATAAAAGCTTTTGGGGATTAGTTGGGTATCTGGAAATAGACCTAAAATTAATGACAGGCTTTCATAATAACTGAATTCTGAGTAGGTATAACACCACTATACCAACAATGTAATGGAAAAATAGAGCATATTACAATAGAAAAAGATTTCAGTTATCAGCCTGATAAGATAAAATAATAGTAATTTACATTTGTGTGTTAATTTTCAAGTTTCGAATATTTCCCCAAATATCTCCAGAACCTAGAATTCTAAAGAATAAACATAATCTTGTCAAGGATAGAGAAGAATGTTTAACTTAAACATGTCACTTAGAAATGTGTCAAAATTCATATAATTAGAACATTACCTAAAAGTTTTTTTCCCACCCAAGTTATTTTCACTAAATATATATATTTTTTAAAATTTCATTTCCAGTATAGTTAGTGTATGGTGTTATATTAGTTTCAGGTGTACAATAATAGTGATTCACTAATTCTATACCTGGTTCAATGATCATCATAATAAGTGTACTGGTAATCTCTTTTACCTATTTCACCCATCCCCCCACCTATCTCCCCTTGGGTAGCCATCAGTTTTTTGTCTATAGTTAAAAATCTGGGATGTTTTTTGGTCTTTGTTTTCTTTGTTTTGTTTCTTAAATTCTACATATGAGTAAAATCATACAGTATTTGTCTTTCTCTGACTTATTTCACTTAGCATTAAGATCCATCCATGTTGTTGCAAGTAACAAGATTTCATTATTTTTATGACTGAATAATATTCTATTGTCTGTATATATATATCTGTGTGTGTGTGTGTGTGTGTGTGTGTGTGTGTGTTTACATATTACCTCTTTTTTATCCATTCATCTATTGATGGACATGTGAATAGCATCCATACCTTGGCTATTTTAAATAATGCTGTGGTAAACACAGGGGTGCATGATGAATATGTCTTCTCAAATTAGTGGGGTTTTTTATTCTTTGGGTAAATGCCTAGTAGTGAAATTACTGGATCATACGGTAATTGTATTTTTAAATTTTTGAGAAATCTCCATACTGTTTTCCAGAGTGGTTACACCAGTTTTCATTCCACATCATCACCGACACTTGGGTCTTGTGGTTTTAAGTTTAGCCATACTGACAGGTGTGAGGTGATAGCTCATTGTAGTTTTGTTTCATCTTTTCCTGATGATTAGTGACGTTGAGCATATTTTTATAGGACTGACGGCCATCTGTATGTCTGTTTGGGAGAAATACCTGTTCATGTCTTCTTCCCATTTTTAATTGGATTATTTGTGGTCTTTTTTTTTTTTTTTTTAATGTGTGGGTATGTGTGTTAAGTTGTATGAGTTCTTTATACATTTTGGACACTAACCCTTTTTTGCATATGTCATTTGCAAACATCTCCTTTTCAGTAGGTTGTATTTTAGAGTTGTTGATAGTTTCCTTTACTATGCAGATACTTTTTATTTTAGTGTCTTCCCAATAGTTTGTTTTTGCTTTTGCTTCCCTTGCCTCAGGAGACATATCTAAAAAAATGTTTCTAAGGCTGATGTCAGAGAAATTACTGCCTGTGCTTCTTCTAGTATTTTTGGTTTAAAGTCTCACATTGAGGTCCTAAATCCATTTTTAGTTTATCTTTGTGTTTGGTGTTGGAAAGAAAGTGGTATGGTTTCATTCTTTTGCATGTAGCTATCCAATTTCCTAGCACCTTTTGTTGGAGACTTTTTCCCATTGTATATTATTGCCTCCTTTGTTGAAGATTAATTGACAGTAAGAGTATAGGTTTATTTCTGGGCTCTCTATTCTGTTCCACTGATCTATGTATCTATTTTTGTGCTAGTACCATACTGTTTTGATAACTATGGCTTTGTAATATATCTTGAAATCTGGAATTGTGATATCTTCAGTTTTGTTCCCTTTCAAGATTTCTTTGCTATTCAGGGTCTTTTGTGGTTCAATACAAATTTTAGAATTGTTTGCCTAGTTCTCTGAAAAATGCTATTGGTATTTTGATAGGAATTGTATTAAACATGTGGATTACTTTGGGTAGTATGTATATTTTAACAATATTTATTCTCCCAATCCATAAGCATGGAATATCTTTCCATTTGCTTGTGTCATTTTCAATTTCTTTCATCAATAGTTTTCAGAATACAGGTCTTTCACATCTTTGGTTAAGCTTATTTTTAGGTATTTTATTATTTTGGGTGCAATTCTTAATCTCTCTTTCTTCTACTCCATTATTAATGTATAGACATGCAAGCGATTTTTGCATATTGTTTTTTTCTCCCGTGATCATAGCGAATTCATTTATTACTTCTAGGAGCTTTTTGGTGGAGTCTTTAGGGTTTTCTACATATAGTATTATGTCATCAGCAAATAGTGAAAGTTTAACTTCTTCCTTACCAATTTGAATGCCTTTTATTTCTTTTTCTTGTCTGATTGCTATGGCTAGGACTTCCAGTACTATGTTGAATAAAAATGGTGAGAGAGGACATCTTTGTCTTGTTTCTGATCTTAGGGAGAAAAGCTCTAAGTTTTTCACCATTGAATATGATGTTATCTGTGATTTTTTGTATATGGCCTTTATTATGTTGAGGTATATTCTCTATAAACCTGCTTTGTTGGCATTTTTACCACAAATGGATATTGTACTTTGTCAAATGCTTTCTCTGCATCTATTGAAATGATCATATGGTTTTTATCCTCTTTTCTATTAATGTATGTATCATGCTGATTGATTTCTGATTATTGAACCACCATTGCATTCTTGGTATAAATACCACTTGATCATGGTGAATAATTTTCTCATTGTATTGTTGGATTTGGTTTGCTAATATTTTCTTGAGGAGATATTCATCAGAGATATTGGACTGTAGTTCTCCCCTGGTTGTGTCTTTATCTGACTTTGGTAGCAGGGTAATGCTGGCCTTGTAGAATGAATTTGAAAGCTTTCTTTCTTTTCTATATTTTGGAACAGTTTGAGAAGAATAGGTATTAAATCTTTATTAAATGTTTGATAAGATTCTCGTGTGAACTCATTTGGTCTTGAACTTTTGATTGATTGTTTTTTCCTTACTGATTTGGTTTTTGTTGTTGTTGTTTGTTTTTGCTGGTAATCAGTCTGTACAAATTTTCTATGTCTATCTATTTCAGCTTTGGGAGATTATATGTTTCTAGAAATTTATCCATTTCTTCTAGGTTATCCAGTTTGCTGGTATATAATTTTTCAAATATTCTCTTATAACACTTTGCATTTCTTGGATGTCACCTGTTTTTTCTTCTCTTTAATTTCTGATTTTGAGTCTTTTTTTTTTTTTAATTCTGGCTAAACGCTTATCATTTTTCTTGATTTCTTCAAAGAAACACCTTCTGGTTTCACTGATCTGTTCTAGCTTTTTAAGTGTTTATTTCACTTATTTTTGCTTTAATGTTTATTTTCTTCTTTCTACCGGTTTGGGGTTTTGTTTGATCTTCTTTTTCGTTTCTTTTTTTTTTAATATTTATTTATTTATTATTTTTTTTTTTTTTTATTTTTTTTTTAAATTTTTTTTTTCAACATTTATTTATTTTTGCGACAGAGAGAGGCAGAGCATGAACGGGGGAGGGGCAGAGAGAGAGGGAGACACAGAATCGGAAACAGGCTCCAGGCTCTGAGCCATCAGCCCAGAGCCCGACGCGGGGCTCGAACTCCCGGACCGCGAGATCGTGACCTGGCTGAAGTCGGACGCTTAACCGACTGCGCCACCCAGGCGCCCCTATATTTATTTATTTTTGAGAGAGAGCTGGGGAGGGTCTAAAAGAGAAGGGGACAGAGGATCCAAAGCAGGCTCTGCACTGGCAGCAGAGAGCCCAAAATGGGACTTGATCTCACAAACAGTGAGATCATGACCTAATCCAAAAAGGGTAGCTTAACCAACTGAGCCACCCAGGCACTTGTGTTCTTTCTCTAACTTCTTTAGTAATAAGATTAGGTTGTTTATTTGAGATTTTTCTGCTTCTTGAGGTAGGCCTGTATTGCTGTACACTTCTCTCTTAGAACAACTTTTGCTGCATCCTAAAGATTTTGGACCATTGTGTTTTCATTTTCATTTGCCTCCATGTATTTCTTTATTTGCTCTTTCTTGAATGACCCATTCATTGCTTAGTAGCATGTTATTTAACTTCCATGTATTTTTCTTCCTTCTAGATTTTTTTCTTTTGGTCGATTTCTAGCTTAATAGCATTGTCAGAAAAGATGCATGGTAGGAATTCAATCTTTTTTTAATTTGTTGAGACTTGTTTTGTGGCCTAATATGTTATCTATTTTGGAGAATGTTTCATGTGCACCTGAAAAGAATGTATATTTTTGCTGCTTTAGGATGGAATGCTCTAAATATATCTGTTAAATCCATCTGGTCCAATGTGTCATTCAAAGCCACTGTTTCCTTGTTGATTTTCTGTTTGGATGATCTATTCACTTATATAAATGAGGTGTTAAAGTCCCTACTATTATTGTATTACTATTGATTACTTTCTTTATTTGTTTGTTATTGGCTGCTTTATGTGTCTGAGTGCTTCCACGTTTGGTGCATGAATATTTATAATTTTTATATTTTTTTGTTAGATTGTATCCTTTTGATTATGTACTGTCATTCTTTGAATCTTATTACAGTCTTTGTTTTAAGGTCTATTTTGTCTAGGTAAGTATTGTTATCCTGGCTTTTTTTAAACTTCAATTTGCATGATAAATGCTCTTCCATCCCTTCATTTTCAATCTGCATGTGTCTTTATGTCTAAAGGTAGATTTTTGTAGGCAGCATATAGAAAGGATTTACTTTTTTTTTTCTATTCTATCACCCTACTTCTTTCAAATGGTGCACTTAGTCTATTTATAGTCAAAGGAATTGTTGATACTATATATTTATTACCATTTTGTTACTTGTTTTATAATTGTTTTTATAGTTTTCTTATTGCTCTTTGCTCTCACGGTTTGCTGGATTTCTTTAGTGATATACTTGGATTCCTTTCTCCTTATTATATATTGCCAGTTTTTTTTTTTTTTTGTTTTGTTTTTTTTTTTTTAATTTTTTTTTTTCAACGTTTATTTACCTTTGGGACAGAGAGAGACAGAGCATGAACGGGGGAGGGGCAGAGAGAGAGGGAGACACAGAATCGGAAACAGGCTCCAGGCTCCGAGCCATCAGCCCAGAGCCTGACGCGGGGCTCGAACTCACAGACCGCGAGATCGTGACCTGGCTGAAGTCGGACGCCCAACCGACTGCGCCACCCAGGCGCCCCTATATATTGCCAGTTTTAAATTTGAGGTTTCAGTTAAGTATATGTGTGACATAGTATGCATTTAGCAGTCTATATTAAGTTGACAGTTGCTTAAGTTTAAATCCATTCTTTACTTCCCTCCTCCCGTCCACATTTTAGGTATATGGTATAATACTTTACATCCTTTTATTTTGTGAATCCCTTGACTGATTTTAATGGATATACTTAATTTTACTTCTGTTGTGCTTCTCACTTTTCTTATTCCTATTTATGGTCTTTGCTTTCCTCTTAAAGAGTCCTCTTTAGCATTTCTTGCAGGCCTGATTTAGTGGTCATGAATTCCTTTTTGATTCTCTGAGAAGCATTTTATCTCTCTTCTATTTTGAGTGATAGACTTGCTGGACAGAATATTCTTAGCTGCAGGTTTTTTCTCTCAGCATTTTGAATTAATCATGTCACTTCCTCTGGCCTGCAAAGTTTCTTCTGAAAAATCAGCTGATTGCTTCATGAGGTTTCCTTTGTATGTAACTGTTTTTTCCTGTGGCTTTTAAAATTCTGTCTTTGTCACTAATTCTTACCATTTTAATTACTATGTTCTTTGGTGTGGGCCTCCTTGGTTTGATTTTCTGGGGTCTCTCTGTGCCTCCTGGATCTAGATTTGTTTCCTTCTCCAGATTCAGGAAGTTTTCAGCTATTATTTCTTCACATCAATTTTATGCCCCCTTTTTTTTCTCTTTTCTCCTTCTGTGATTCCTATCATGCAAATGTTATCATTCTTGGTGATATTGCTGAGCTCTCTAAGTCTACTTTCATTTATTATTTTTTTTCTAACTCTCTAGTTCATCTCAATTCTTTACATTACTTGGTCTTCCATGTCCCTGATCCATCTTCTGTTTCCTCTAGTCTACTACTTATTCCCTCCAGAGTATTTCTAATTTTATTTATTGAATCCTTCATGTCTGATTAGCTCTCTTTTATGTTTTCTATCTCTTTGTTGAGGGTCTCCCTGAACTCCACTTTACTCAAGTAGTGAGTATCTTTATGACCATTACTTTAAATTCTCTATCAGGCATATTACTTATCTCCATTTTGTTTAGATCTCTTGCTGTGCTTTTGTCCTGTTCTTTCATTTGGGAAATATTTTTTGGTCTCTTCATTTTTTCTAACTCTGTGTCTGTTTCTATGTTTAGGAAAGTCAGCTACATCTCCTGCTCTTGAGAGTAGTGCCTTTGAAGAAGGTCCTGTGATGTCCTATAGTGCAACATTATCTGTTCACCAGAACCTGGCACTTCAGGTGTGTTTCCCAAGTGTGTTGCATGTGCCCTACCCTTGTGGTTGGGTCATGTTTGCTTTTAATGTAGTTGTCTACAATGGTTCTCTGCCTGTGGAGGGCAGGGTTTGGTCCTTATGTTGTTAGTGGTCAGTCTGGAGTTGCCTTGGGCTTGACTTGAGTCAGACCAGGTGTTTGCCAGTAGTGCAACAGAACTGAACTACAGGACACTTTCCCTACATTGTCCCTTGAGGAGCTTTAATTGATTTATGGGGCCTGCAGTCAGCCTAGATGTCTGCCCCCAGCCCACTGTTGGGGCAGCAGTTGGACTGCTGTATGTGGTTATCTTCCCCTCTCTCCAAGGCAGGAGTCACTTTGGAGTGGTGCTGGTCCCTGTTAGGGCTTCTTGCATACTATCAGGCTTGTGACACCACTTTGGATGGGCTGTGGCCAATGGCATATTGGAAATTGGGGGCATTTGCAGGAGAATGTGGGGGCAGGACATCTACCGTTTCAAAGTCTGTGGTGGTCAGCTGAAAGAGAGGAACTACAGATTCCTGGGAAAACTCCTGCCCAGGCTTGGATCAACCATGGGAGAACATGGGGGTGGGGAACACTGTTAGTAAGCTAGGTGGAGAGTGTTCATGCTGAGTTCATCCTATAAGGGTCTATGTAAGTAGGCTGCGGGACATGGGAGGGAAATGGTACCCACCAGCTGTTTTATTCTTGGAGAAGCCCCCAGTGATCCCTGCCCCTCCAGCACATTCTCTGAGATTAGTAAATATACTTTCTTCTTGTATATCCCAGGCATTTTTCAAACCGCTCTTCTATGTTGTATCTCAGTGGGGCTATTTCTTGTGCTCTCTTTTTAAAGGCAGGGACTGCCCTCCTGAGCCCAGTGGTTTTTAAAGTTCCAGGTGTTAAACCCTACTGATTGTTGGGCTCCTCTGGTTTTCAAAGCAAAACATCATGGGAATTCATCTCTGTGCAGGTCCCCTGTGCTGAAGTGCCTGTCTTGGGGATGTGCTCTTCTCCCCCTTCCACACCTGCTGCACCCCTCCCTCCCAGGGACAGTCCCATTGGTCCACTTAGCTCCCCACTGTGTCTCTTCCTTTCCTACCCTTTTGAATGTGGTCTCTTGTATACATTTAGCTGTGGAGAGTCTTTTTTGCAAGTTCCTGAGTTGTTTTATGGATTATTTACATGGATGTAGTTGTATCCATGGATGAAGTGAGATTAGGATCCTCCCACTTTGGCATGTTTCCCAGAAGACTTAAAATGTTTTAATAGGATATTTTCCAAATGTCCTTATCTTTGCATGGAGTACCTTGATTATATATCTAGTAGAGATATATAGCTGAAAAAGTATCTAAAATTACATTCCACTAATAGCTAGTGGTAAGAAAATGGCATAACTGGAGACATTTTAATATGTGTATTAATATTTATTAAAGTATAAATTTCAATATATTACGAAACATGTCTCTCATACAATACATTCATTTTAAAATGTGTTCAACTAATTAAATAATGGGGATAATATGAGGTACACAGTTTAATAAGTAAATGAGTTCTTCATTTACTTATTAGTAAATAATAGTCATACTAGTATATGATTCCTCCATTAGATACAAAACCATTTAAAGTCCAACAAGGCTATAATCTATAACCATTGGAATTACTGGTTCCACCTTACAGGAATCAATTACCTCTTTACTCTGGAAAGCTCTGTAAGTTAGTATGCAGCATTATAATGCCTGGGACTGTAAATCAGTAGCACACAAGGTCATACTAAGTTAATCTCCAAGATAACCCTTGAGTTGTTTCTCATTAAATAACAGCTAGAAATACACTTTCCACTTAAATTTCAGATCTGTTTTGACTTTTTATCACCTTATCATCATAAGTAATCTCCAAATATTTTTATTGTTCATAAAAATGTGATTTGTTTGTAATTATGTTCATAAATGTGTTTGTGTTCATAAACGTATTCACAAATGTGAATGGGCTGGATTATTTACATTCATTATTCATATTGAATAAAGAATATTCATTAACCATACAAATCTTCCTGAGTTGGCTCTGTACAGGCACACTTCATTTTACTGTACTTCACTTTATGGCACTTCACAGATTTTGAATTTTTTTACAAATTGAAGGTTTGTGGCAAGCTTGCACAGAACAAATCTATAGGCACCTTTTTTTTTTCCAACAGCATTCGCCGTTCATGTCTCTGTGTCACATGTTGGTAACTTTTACAACGTTTCAAAGGTTTTAGTATTTATTATCATATTTTTTATAATGGCCTGCGATCAGTGATTTTTTTTTTGTTTTTATTTTATTTATTTTTGAGACAGAGAGAGACAGAGCATGAACGGGGGAGGGTCAGAGAGAGGGAGACACAGAATCCGAAACAGGCTCCAGGCTCTGAGCTGGCAGCACAGAGCCCGACGTGGGGCTCAAACTCACAGACCGCAAGATCATGACCTGAGCCGAAGTCGGCCGCTTAACCGACCAAGCCACCCAGGTGCCCCAACGATCAGTGATCTTTGATGTTACTATTGTAAATATTTGGGGGCACCACAAGTTGACACTTTCACGAGATGGTAAAATTAATGGATAAATATTGTGTGTGTTTTAATGCTGTACCACCTAGATATTACCCTTCTCTCTTCCTCTCCTTGGGCCTCCCTATTACATGAGACACAATATTGAAATTAGGCCCATTAAAAACTCTACTATGGCCAAAAAGTGAAAGGAAGAGTGGCAAGTCTCTACTTTAAATCAAAAGCTAGAAACTATTAAGCTTAGTGAGGAAAGCATGCCAAAAAACAAGACAGGCCTAAAGCTAGCCCTCCCATGCCAAATAGTTAGCCAAGTTGTGAATGTAAAGAAAAAGTTTTTGAAGGAAATTAAAAGTACTACTCCCATGAACATGCAAATGATAAGAAAATGAAACTGATGGATTCACGATATGGAAAAAGTTTTAGTGGTCTGGATAGATCAAATGAGCCACAATACTCCCTTAAGCCAAAGCTTAATTCAGAGCAAGGCCCTAACATTCTTTAATTCTATGAAGGCTGAGTAAGGTAAGGAAGCTGCAAAAGAAAAATATGAACCTAGCAGAGTTTGGGTCATGTTGTTTAAAGAAAGAAGCCATTTCCATAACATAGAAGTGAAAGTGAAGCAGCAAATGCTGATTTGGAGCTACAGCAAGTTATCCAGAAATTTAGCTAGGAGAACTAATGAAGGCGGATATAGTCAAGAACAGATTTTCAGTGTAGACAAAACAGCCTTCTATTGGAATAAGGTGCCACCTAGAACTTTCATAGCTAAAGAAGAGAAGTCAATGCCTGGCTTCAAAGGTTCAAAGGACAGCCTGACTGTATTATTAGGAATCAAAGCAGCTGGCGGCTTTAAGTTGAAGCCAATGTCCATTGACCATACTGAAAATCCTAGGGCCCTTAAGAATTATGTTAAGTCTAGTTTACCTGTGCTCTAAAAATGCAACAAAGCCTGGGTGACAGCCAATCTGTTTACAACATGGTTTACTGAATATACTAAACCCACTGTTGAGACATACTGCTCAGGAAGATTCCTTTCAAAATATTACTACTCATTGACATTGCCACCTAACAGCTTGGATGGAAATGTACAATGAAACTAATGTTTTCACACCTGCTAACACAGCATCTATTCTGCAGCCCATGGACCAAGGAGTCATATTGACTTTCAAGTCTTATTATTAAGAAATACATTTTGTAAAGCTATATAGTTGCCCTAGAGATCCTCCATCCTCCTCTGATGATTTGGCCAAAGTAAATTGAAAACCTTACAGGAAGGACTCACCATTCTATATATCATTAACAATGTTCATAATTCATGGGAAAAGGTCAAAACAGCAACAGTAAAAGGAGTCTGGAAGTAGTTGATTCCAACCCTCATGGATGACTTTAAGAGATTTAAGATTTCAGTGGAGGAAGTAACTGCAGATGTGGTGGAAATAGCAAGAGAACTAGAATTAGAAGTGGAGCCTAAAGATGTGAATGAATTACTGCAATCTCCTGAAAAAAGCTGAACGGGTGAGAAGTTGCTCCTCATAGATGAACAAAGAAAGTGGAGATGGAATCAACATCTGGTGAAGACACTGCAAAAATTGTGGAAATGACAACAGAGGATTTACAGTATGACATAAACTTAGTTGATAAAGCAGGGGCAGTGTTTGAGAGGACTGACTTCAATTTTGAAAGAGGTTCTACTGTGGATAAAATGCTATGAATAGCATCACATGCTACAGGGAAATTGTTGGCCCATGAAAGGAAGTCAATCAATGCAGCAAACTTCATTGTTGTTTTACTTGAATAAATTGCCACAGTCCCTTCAACCTTCAGCAACCACCGCACTCATTAGTCAGCAGTCATTAATATCCATGCAACACCCTCCACTAGCAAAAGATGACAATTTACTGAAAGCTCAGGTGGTAGTATTATTTAGCAATAAAGTATTTCCAAGTTAAGGTATGTATATTGCTTTTTTAAACAATGCAATTGCATACTTGGTAG
Organism: Puma concolor; assembly: GCF_028749965.1. Lineage (NCBI taxonomy): Eukaryota > Metazoa > Chordata > Mammalia > Carnivora > Felidae > Puma > Puma concolor. The sequence goes on from NC_141672.1 coordinate 52,294,624, forward strand.
ACTATGGTATTATTTTAACATAACTTGCATACGCACTGGGAAACCAAAAAAATTCACGTGATTCACTTTATTGTAATATGTGCTTTATTGTGATGGTCTAGAACCAAACCCACAATATCTCCAAGTTATGTCTATAAATCTAGAGCCATTCATTATTGAGCAAAACAAATGCCAGAGAATCAACTTCTGTCTGGAAATTTTTATACTAAACCTCAAATTAGGCTTGGAAAACCTTCTCTTATAAAGCTAGAAAACCAACCTCAAGAAAATTTCTCTGCCAGACTTCATGCACAATACTCATAAATTTGAGTAAATTTCTCTTTTCTTGAGGGACCCCATTTATGTCCCTTACCTGTCAGGAATTAACCTCTTTTACCACTTGTCAAAATAGGACTCTGCAAATCCAGTAATAAGCCAGAGCTATATTCACATGTTTCCATATGTCACATGACAAAGCATTTCACAAAATCCTTGGTGAGTATGGTCTGGAAGTCCTAGCTCGACATATGAAGTCAACCATTCTTTCTCTTTTTATTTATTTTGAGAGAGAGAAAGAGAAAGGAAGAAGTAGAGCAAGAGTGAGAGAGAAAGCACAAGCAGGGGAGGGGCAGAGAGAGAGGGAGAGAGAGAATCCCAAGCAAGCTTTGTACAGTCAGCACACAGCCCGACACAGGGCTCAAACTCACAAACGGTGAGATCACGACCTGAGCTGAAACCAATAGTTAGATGCTTAACTGAATGAGCCACCCAGCACCCCATGCTTAATAGTGGGCTTGCCATGCCTAATTAAATAAGAATCATTTTCAAATGTGATGCCTTGGCTACACAATCGATTTGTCCAATTAAACATTAATAAATAGGAAGGCAAGTTTTTATTGAATGCATGCAAATGTCTCTATTTCCCTAAAATGTAAGCAGGCTCAAAAAAGTGTTTGTCTTTAAATTCTGGGTAAGGGCAAGAGAACAAAGAGGTTCAGTGACAACCATATACATTAAAAATATTTCATTTCAGTTCAAAAAATATAGTCTACTAAATTGAGGGTTACAGATAGTTACTCCTTCACATATCCATCAAAATAGAGAATTAAAATGTTGTCAACAGTATTCCACACAAATTACCATAGTTAAATTTTATTCATCAGTTCTTTAGTCCTGGATAATTAATTCTTATTCTGCTGTATTATAGGTCAGCAATGCACTCTCATGGAGCACATCTGTTTCTGGACTATAAAGAAAACTGGTCCACTGGTAGAGTCTAAAAGTTGCATAAGTGATGTGGGCTTCAAAGCCTGTACACAACAGTCCATTTGAATTATCACTAGTTCAAAGTACTTGATACAATTCTTTCCACAATGCATTGTGATTGTCCTTTTACTGTTTAATTTACAAATTCTAGAAGCAGCTTAAAGCAGAGCCTTCAGGCAACCATCAGAGGGAAGCAAAAACCTGTTAGATAATTATACTAAATGACTGTGGTCAATTTATTACACTCACTAACCATATCAGAATGTGGGAGTAAAATTCTTTTTGAGGTACGGCATATAGCTGTTTCCTAAGAATTGGGTCATGTTTCCCAAGAGAGAAAGAAAAAGCAATGAAATACAAAGTCATTGATAATTCTCCCAAGTATTTATAGAGTGTACCAACAATGAAATATTTCTATTAATGATATTTTAGCTACATAGTCTTAACTTAGTGTAGTCTAAGCATCTTTTCTGATTTGAAAACTCTTATGCAGGTCTTACAATTGTACTGATCTCATTGAAAATAGGGAGCATAACAAGCAAATCTATTTCTAGTGTATTTTTTTATAAAGGAAAGAACATATCTATATGATTTTCCAGAGGCCATCTGGGAAACATAAAAGACAATTTTAGGTAAAAGTATTTTCCTTATAATTTTTACTTTTTCTAGATGGAAGGCCTGATATTGGGACAGCAAAATCAAAATATTTATCACAAGATATGTGGTCACTAGATTAAGATAAGCACAGGGATACCTGAACAACATAATTTTAAGAAAGCTGAGTTCTTCCACATGTGAGGAAACTTTGTTCTATTTTTAATAATGAAGGGCATGATAAAGTTATCTCGAGATAAAATCACTTCAGTGGGCCATGGAAGCACTACTATCTGGGCAGATTGCACAGAAGGTGAAAGATGATTGTTTATCATTTTAACAGCGAGAAAGCCAAATTCCAGTTTGGCATTAATATTCGGCAGTTAATGGCTCACAACATTTCAAAAATAAACACATCAAACTGATCCAATTTTAGCAAAAATATTTGTACAACCCTTTGTGTCTGTACGGATCTAGTATTTGCAGACATTATAAGCCAAGACAAGTAAAAGTTTCCTTTCTGCATGCCTTACAAACATTTTCATAATATTCATTCACATTTTGTTTTTCACTCTCTTCTTTTAGTTATGGGATCATCAGACACTTGAAGACTACTCTATTAGTATATTGATTTAAAAAGCTACATTTTCTACTCCCTATTTATGCTTTTCAATAACCATTTTCCCTAGGATAATATGAATTATTCATATTAATTATAACTTTTAACCAAAAGAAAAAAATATCATTTAAAACAATGCTCAGCGGAGGTTCATTGAGGAATGGCTATCATACTTAAGTATCTTAGTAGGCTATCAAAGTTCATGACTGCATATAACACAATTTCCCATTGTTACATGCATTTATTTTATATCTTTTTAGGGTGGCAAAATGAGGATCTTCTTTAACATTACCCAAAGGTATAATCTCTTGAAACACGTAAAAATAAAAAGCAAAATGTAGAAGTCTAAAATCACACTTGGTAGTCAATATTTCACTATTCCCAATAACTGAGAAATTAAACAGCTATGCAAATGATATTAATATATTAAATTAATTAAGTATTTACTCACATTCTTACATTACTTAGAATCTTAGAAATAATATTTGAACTGATATACAACAAATATAAAAATATCAGAATTGTGATTCAATCTTGTTGAACACTAATTCACCTTTAAAAAAGATGAGTAGTCTGCTTATGTGATAAATAAACCCCAATAAGACATATAGGAAGTTCAGACTAAAAAGGACTCTATGATAAACTTAAATCTCATCAAAATGAAATGTATTCTTGTGCTATACTTCACAATGAAAAAGCAAAGAGAATACGTAATGTTGCCTTTTCATCTTCTTAGACAAAAATTATTAAACCGTCTGATCTGTTCAGAGATTCATTTTAATTATAGTAATCTGAATTCATTAAATGTTCTGAAAAAGCAGTTTTACTGAGAAGAATTTATGTTTTAGTCAAGCATTTTATAATATTAAAAATTCTGTTTCCTTAATTTCTGTCAATTTTGGAAATACTCTATATGTCAATCTGAATATAGCCCATTTAATGTAAATGCTGTAATAATTCAATTTATTAATTCACTCCAGAGTTACCAAATACTTTATATTCACCTAAAGAAAAGAAAAGATGGAAGCCTTCACCTCAATGACACACTCAGGGCTATGACTGAGCTTATGGCTTCAGAGCTGCAGCCTCTGCCACAAATAAAAGTTAAATCTGGCCAAGACCCAGAAAACTTCTCTCTTTGCCGGTGTTCACTAAAGTCTTAATTCATTTGACTCATAAGTAGACAAATCCACAAAAATAAAAATAGACTAGATTCTCGGTCATCTTTCATGTGACAGGATTGATCTCCACTATTCACCTACTAGAGATCATCAAATGGTCAACCATCATACTCAATTTTTACCCATAGTTCCCACCAATGGAAAATAGATTTTCAGTCTGCATGAATCAGAAACAAAAAGACAAACAAAAACCGTAATATAGTAGAAATAACAACAACAGCAACCCTTGCGATTCCCAGAGTCAGCAAAATTAAAAGTTCTGCTGTTACACTCAGATTTTACTCTATTAACCAACCAACCAAGCAACCAACCAACCAATCAACAAACAAAAAAAGCTAAAAATTTAAATAGCCCTTTAACTACATACACTGCATACACTTCTCCAGCAAGGCAGTTTACTTGGCTCCATAAGATAGGCCCACTTGCATATTTCAGTGGATGACCTACAAAAGTACTACACTCTAATTTTCAAATGGTTCAATTACATGCCTGCCATGTAAATATAAAATGAATACATTTCACATAGATTATTTAATTTTAATCAATAAGAGAAGAAAGAAAGAAGAAAGACAGAAATAAATCCAGACAGGACAAAGAAAGAAGAAAGACAGACAGACAGACAGACAGAAAGATGACAGAATGAAGAAACAAAGAAAGAGAAATAGCTAAGATGTAGAGATCAAGGTAGAGGTGTAGATATATAATTTAATAAAAAAATGGGAAAGATAACTGGGTTAAATACAACTGTTTTATGTCAAATAGACTGTCAACTGTAAGTTTTGGTAATATTTATTCTACTGGATAGAAGTTATCTGCATCTCTATCTGACAAAATTCTACTAGTTGAGTTGTAACTTACTAAGCCTGGGGCGTTCCATCAACAGTGAACAGTGAATTGCACTAAGTATCTTTATCTAGATAACCTTTGGGTGACCTTTGCCCTTGTATGACATGGTAAGTAGGTGCCACTTACATTTTTTGCCTTCTTTCTAAGTTGATAGTTTTTCTAAAAATGTTTAAATACGTTTCAAATTTTAATGATTGATTTTGTAAAATGAATTAGGCACAAACACTTAAACTCTCCTTATTCTTTTCCTTACAGTCATCAATCGATTATAAAGCAACTGAGTAGCCTGCCTTGTTCTCAAATATATTTAAAAGACTCAGAGAAGAAGGAAGGACAAAGTTCCTTGGAGGAACCTCTTACCTTGCTGCCACTATTTTAATTGTTGATCTCATTAGATAATTACTTAATGCATTGTTTTCTTCAAAACTTATTTTAAAGGAATGATAATCAGGTATCTGAATCATATATAAGTGATCCATATTCAAGTTCTTGAATGATTTAGTTTTCTGAACCATAGAGCTTTGGTTATGTAGTTTTGGTAAGATTACTGCTCTCTGATTACAGCAACCTGAATTATAGGTTTAATTATAAAATAGAAGCATTTAGAGGCCAACGTGGCCAATTCATTCCTGTTTTAGTGCAGGAAAAATATGTAATCAATGGTTTACATTAATGTCAATTTTATTGGGTCATTTAGAATTCCTCACAGAAGAGGATTTTTCAGTTCTTTATAATCAAGCATGGGGGTTTAGTAATATGAAAAGATATGTTCTCTTGCCAGTCCACCACAGCTCTGGCCCCTTTCTTCCCCCTTGGAAAGAAAAATGTCTAGAATCTGAAGATGTTTAATGTTAAGGGTAACAGATACATAAGCTGTTGCCCTTATCCTTTATGGTGACAATTAGAAGGATAGCAACCCCACTTTCTTGTTTCATTTACCACTTAGGATCAAGTAAGACAGTAAAGTATGTGCTATGTAAGGTATCTGCCATGTAAGTTGACAAGTTATTTTTAGGTCTGATGAACAATAGAAGAAGAACGCACCAACTTTTGCTACATCTTTCTAATTCCGTCAGCCAACAAATCTCACCTTCCATCTCTACTAAAAACATGATATAGCCCTTCAGTGTGTCAGTGAGTAATTTATAAAAAGATACATACATGTATGCAGCAGTGGAAAATTGTGTTATATGCATTCATGTATTTCATGAATTTTCATGAATTTTGAGAATCTCCTAAAATGCTTGAATATGATAGTAGCCATTCTTCAATGAACCACCACTGAGCATTTTTTTTATTTGATATTATTTCTTTTGGTTAAAAGTTATAACAACTATGAATAATTCAGGGTCACCTGGCTGGCTCAGTTGGTTGAGCGTCTGACTTCTGCTCTGGTCATGATCTCACAGTTTACAGGTTCAAGCCCCGTGTTGGGCTCTGTGCTGACAGCTTAGAGACTGGAGCCTGCTTCGAATTCTGTGTCTCCCTCTCTCTCTGCTCCTCCCCAGCTCATGCTCTGTCTCTCTCCTTCAAAAATAAATAAAAAACATTTTTAAAAACTTAAAAAAAGATATATATACATATAGGATATATATATATATATATATGTGTATATATATGTGTGTGTATATATATGTGTGTGTGTGTGTGTATATATATGAATAATTCAGATTATCCCAGGGAAAATGGTTATTGGGAAGTATAAAGGTATAGACAGAGTAAAAAAAATGTATTTTTGGGGTGCCTGGGTGGCGCAGTCGGTTAAGCGTCCGACTTCAGCCAGGTCATGATCTCGCGGTTCGTGAGTTCGAGCCCCGCGTCGGGCTCTGGGCTGATGGCTCAGAGCCTGGAGCCTGTTTCCGATTCTGTGTCTCCCTCCCTCTCTGCCCCTCCCCCATTCATGCTCTGTCTCTCTCTGTCCCAAAAATAAATAAACGTTGAAAAAAAAATTTAAAAAAAAAATGTATTTTTAAAAAATCAATATATTAAGTGGCGCCTGGGTGGTTCAATCAGTTAAGCGTCTGACTTCGGCTCAGGTCATGATCTCACAGTTCGTGGATTTGAGCCCTTCATCAGGCTCTGTGCTGACAACTCAGAGCCTGGAGCCTGCTTCAGATTCTGTGTCTCCCTCACTCTCTGCCCCTCCCTGCTCGTGCTCTGTCTCTGTCTCTCAAAAATGAATAAACATTAAAAAAAATTAAAAATCAATATATTTAATAGAATAGTCTTAAAGTGTCTGTTTATTCCACAATTTGAAAGTCTAAAATGGGTCAGTAGGGCTGCACTCCTCCAGTCATTTTAGGGGAGAAACTGCTTTCTTGCCTTTCCAGCTTCTAGAGGCTGCCTGCGTTTCTTTGGCTTCTGCCCTTCCTCTATTCACAAAGCCAGCAGAGTAACATTTCAAATCTCTCTTGCTTTCTGCTTCCACTTATGAGGACCCTTGTGATTACATCAAGCACACCTAGATATCCAGGATAATCTTCCCATTTCTAGATACTTACTTTCCTCACACTTACAAAAGTCCATTTGGCCATGTAAGGCAACAAATCCACAGATTTGGGGGACCAGGACTGGAAATCTTTGGGGATCCAGTTTTCTGCCTATCATACCAATCTATTATCAATTGCTTCTCAACAACAGATAGTGATGCTTGTTTTCTGAATTTCGTGTCAATACATCACTTTTTTCTTTGCTACTTTCATGCTCACTTCATTACATTCAATGGCATGAAAATCTTGTCATATCTAAATCCTCTTGGGAAATAGAAGAAGAAAGGGAATGATTGAAATATTCAGAAGACCTCGGAGGGAAAGGATTTAAGAGAGAAAGGGGATGAGAACTATTTTGATAAACCAATATTTGAGTCACAAAAACAGCTAAGGTAATACATTTTTAGTGTAATGTTTTAATTATAATCTCTAAACTTATATTTTATTAATTTTCTACTGCCATGTAACACGACTTAAAGACTTAAAACAACATGCATTTATTATCTAACACTTTCCATGAGTCAAGAGTCTGGGAAGATTATTATGATCCTCTCCTCATGGTCTTGTAAGGCAATTGAGGTGTCAACTGGGATGTATTCTTATCTGGTGGCTTCACTGGGGAAAAATCCACTTTTTGTGATTCTGATTATTGGCAGAATACATTTCCTTGTGGTTGTATAACTAAAGGCTCCTGATTATTATTGGTTGACTGTCAGAAGCAACCAGCAAATCCTAGAGGTAGTCTCATTCTCTGTCATGTGGCCTTCCCCAGGAACAATTCACAAAGTGGCTCCTTGGTTCTTCAATCCCAGCAGAAGAATATTTAACTCTTACTGAGTTTTACCCACAATAATATAACCGTGGTCATGACATCCCATCATCTTTGGTATATAATGTAAACTAATCAAGGGAGCGGCGTCCCATCACCTTTGCCATTTTTAAATATCCTGGGTAGAAATAATTTATGGATTCTGCCCATACCTAAGGGGAGGGGTTTTTATAAGATTACAAAGAGTATGATGCATTGAGGGGTCTCCTTAGGGTCTGTCATATAGCTATATACTTATTCTTAAATAATAGAACTTAGATAATTTTAAATAAATTTTTAGAGCTGATGCCATCATCTTGTTAAAAATTAGAGAACCACAGGTGTACCTGGGGGGCTCAGTCTGTTAAGCATCTGGCTGTTGATTTCAGCTCAGGTCATGATCTCACAGTTCATAAGTTCAAGTGTTGTGTCAGGCTGTGAGCTGACCACACAGAAACTGCTTCTCTCTCTCTCTCTCTCTCTCTCTCTCTCTCTCTCTCTGCCCCTCTGTTACTCGCTGTCTCTCTCTCTCAAAATAAATAAATAAACATTAAAAAAATAGAAGACACACAGAGAAAATAACTGACACCATAAAGACATAGGATCTTGAGATTTTAAGTAATTTAGTTAACCATCCTCATCAATCTAGGATGAAAGTACACTGGATTCTCAATGGTATTTTTTTGTTATGAATTCAATTATCTGTTAAAATGATGTTATTGAGTACTTAATTATATACCAACTATCAAATGTTAAAATACAAATAGGAGCACAATAAATCATTATCCTCAAAACCTTAGAGTCTGCTAAATGTAAGGACACAACTAAAATGCACTGTAATAAATATTATAATGGAGGAGTTTGTGCGCTGGCACAAAAAAAATCAAACACCTTTGGTATCAGGAAAGGCCTTGCTGGAAAAGTTGGATTGGCCTGGATTCTTAAGGCTAAGTCAACATTCCATGGAGGTCACGGGGAACCTGACCTCATTATATATACATATATAAATGAATCTTCAAGCTGAGCAAGAAATCAAGATACGAAAACTGACATCCAGTCAGAAACTGGGATCCCCAAGAAAAAGAAACTGAGATGAAGAATTTTGAGAAGGTATGTTACTTGGGCATACCTTCATTCCAAAATGCAGAAGCAAGGCACCGGGAATGAGAAAGATGACATAAAGATGTGATGGTTAAATAACTGCTATGAGAAATGGGAGTTGGATTCTGCTAAGTCCTTCTTAGAAAAGAATACAGTAGCTCCCCAATTGTCTACTCAATGGTGGAAAGCCGGAGCACTTCTCTTCTGCCTCTCTGACCTCAGTAACTGAGCATTTGCTCCAGGGATGATTCATCCTCCTCGCCTTCCACCTGTGCTGGTCTGAGGCCTACAGTGGCACCTAAGGTGCTATAAACAGTGCTAGAGTCAAACAAGAAGATGGGCCATGATGCCTGATCTATTACCAATGTGAGACAAAAACCCACAAAATTGTCCATGGCATCTGCAAATAAAATTAGAGGTGAACCGAGGGATAGGAAGTGGGGAACCAAAAATGATTATTAATGAGGTTAAAACAATAAGGTGAGGGGTGCCTGGGTGGCTCAGTCAGTTAAGCGACTGACTTCAGCTCAGGTCACTGTCTTGTGGTTCGTGGGTTCGAGCCCCGCATCAGTCTCTGTGCTGACAGCTCAGAGCCTGGAGCCTGCTTTGGACTTTTGTCTCCCTCTCCCTTTTCTCCTCCCACACTCATGTTCTGTCTCTCTCTCTCTTTCTCTCTCTCTCTCAGAAATAAACAAACATTAAAATTTTTTTAGTAAAAAAAAAACAAGGTGCATTCAAGAATCTATAAGAATTTAGTATAACTGAAGCATTGGATATTAGAAATAGTGCAGGGAAAGAGTTTTGAATGACAGCGCAATAAGATATAAAGGGACAAAGAGTTTGGCCACAAAATGACACTTGCACTAGGAATTGAAAAAGGAATGAAAAGGGGCGCCTGGGTGGCTCAGTCGGTTAAGCGGCCAACTTCGGCTCAGGTCATGATCTCGCGGTTTGTGAGTTCGAGCCCCGCGTCGGGCTCTGTGCTGACAGCTCAGAGCCTGGAGCCTATTTCAGATTCTGTGTCACCCTCTCTCTGACCCTCCCCTGTTCATGCTCTGTCTCTCCCTGTCTCAAAAATAAATAAAATGTTAAAAAAAAAAAAAGGAATGAAAAAATATCTCATAATTCCACTAAATAATTTGGCAATATTGATATATCGATTATTTCCCTTCAGTACACTCCAATATATAGCTCTTGGTTGCTTCTAAAAGTATCATGCTAATGTTAACGTATTACATCATTCTATATATAACATATATGCATACATATATGTACACATACACACATATATATGTATATGATGTGGAAATATAAAATATTATAAAAAATTCCTTTAAAACCATCATTCCTAATGTTTCCTTAATATTTTTTCCTGAATAAATATCTTAATTTACTTCTTTTTACTGAGTTATTCTCATTTTTTCCAAATTTATCTGAAGGACAACATCTCTATGAATAAATTATACTTCATAACTTGGATTATTCTCTTAGAATAACTTTCAAAAGTACAATTATTTGGCTAAAGACAATTGGTAACTTAAGTGTACTAACAATTTCTTTTATGTCTTTCCCAAAAAAGATTGAAACAAATTGTTGTTAAAAAGAATAGATGATGATAGGGACAGGTGGGTGTCTCAGTCAGTTAAGCATCTGACTCTTGATTTTGGCTCAGGCCATGATCTCATGGTTTAGTTCATGGATTTGAGCCCCACCTTGGGCTCCACACTGACAGCATGGAGCCTGCTTGGGATTCTCTGTCTTCCTCTCTCTCTCTGCCCCTCCCCTGCTTGTGTTCTCTCTCACAAAAGTAAATAAATAAACATTAAAAAAAAAAAAGAATAGATAATGATAGTGATGACTATGTGGATGGTAATAATCAGGATCACAGAGGTAATGATATTGTAGCTCTACTTCCAAGATTGCTCACCCCTTAATAATCACACCCTTAGTTCTCAAACTCTTGTATAATTTTCTCCCCTAAACCTAGGGTTGTTTTATGACTCATCTGTAACATAATGAATCCCCTACACATGATGCTATGTGGCTTCAATGGCTAATTCAAAATATTTTTACAGCTAAACCCTGGGCTTCAGGTTACTTACCCTGTGGAAGGCCAGCCTCCATTTGAGAAATCAATTTATCCCGAGACTGCTATGTCACAAGATTCAAGCTGCCAAGTGAAAAGTTCAAGTGGAGAGATGCCCGGATAGTACCAAGGTATTCCTTATATTGTAGATGAGATACAAGACATGTGAATCTAGAACAAATTATCTTAGATATCCAGCCCACTTGAGCCTTCAGATAATTCCAGTTCAGCTGTCAACTGATTACACTCATGTGAGGGACCACAAGTGAGAACTGCTCCACTGAGCTCAGCCAACACAAAAAACCATGAAATATAAAAAATAAATCATTGCTTTGAGCCATCAAGATTTATGGTGTTTGATAAACACTGATAACTAGAAAATAATAAAACAACAATAAAAACAAAAATGTATTGAGGATTTACTATACTCTAGGCATAATGAGGACTTCATAAACATTAATTTATTTCTTTTCCCAATAACCCTAAGCCATGTATACCATAATTTTAATAAATAAGGAAATGTAGGCTCAGAGAGTTTTTGCAGCTTGCTAATGGTCACACGGACAGTAAGAAATAAGGATGAGCTTTAACTCAGGTTAATCTGAATATAACTCTGCTTTTAGTCATGTCTCTATTAAAGTATCTATAGCAATGTCCCTTAACAGTATTTACATTTTTACAAAATTTATTGATAGAAAAGGAATTCTCATTACGGTTTTAGGGTTTCTATCTTTACTTTTTTAGTGAGGTACCTTTTAGTCCAGGAGAGCAGGAAATAAATCTGTGAATGGACAATAATATCAATAAAGTAATAATAGCATGCATTTATATAAGTCATTTTTCTAAATGTTTCTTGGTTTTTTTTAAGTTTATTTATTTATTTTGAGGGACAGGGAGCATGAGCAGGGGAGTGGCAGAGAGAGGGAGGGAGAGAATCCCAAGCAGGTTCCATGCTGATAGCACAGAGCCCAATGTGGGACCCAGTCCCATGAACCATGAGATCATGACCTGAGCTGAAATCAAGAGTCAGAAGTTTAACTGACTGAGCCACTCAGGCACCCCTAAATGTTTTGTTATATCTCACTGAATTCTCCCAACACTCCTATGATAGGAACTATTAACAGACATATTTTACAGGTAACCATTTGAGGCACAGAAATATTCAGTATCTTGCTCAACTAGTAAGTAGCAAAGTCAGGCTTTGAACAAAGGCAGCCTAGGTCTGGGGTAGAATGCACAGTATACTGTGCCACATAAATGTATTGTAATGTTAATATTTAAAACAAAAATTCTGACTCTCTTAAAAGTAACTGAAAGCATCACAAAGTACTAGTATTAATTTTTGAGAATTCATGTAGTCATAATAGCCAAAAGGTGGAAACAGCCTAAATGCCCATCAATGGATGAATGCACAAAGGAAAATTCACAAAGAAAATGTTATTATATATAATACATATGTTATATATATATATATATATATATATATATATATATACACATACACACACACATACACACACACACACACACACACACACACACACACATATATATGTATATATATATAATATTCAGCCTTAAAAAGAGGGAAGTCCTAGCATATGCAACAGGATGAAACTGAAGGACTTTATGCTAAGTAAAATAAGCCAGCCACAGGAAGACAAATACTGAATGATTTCAATTATATGAGGTATATAAAATAGTCAAACTCATAGAAAGGGACAGTAGACTAATGGCTGCTAGGGACCAGAGCTGGGCGGAGGGAAATAGGAAGTTGCATTTCAATGGATATAAAGTTTCAGTTACACAATGGTAACAAGTTCTAGAAATGTGACCCACAACATTGTGTTTATAGTTTAAAATACTATATTGTGCACTTAAATATTCAAGAAGGTAGGTCTCATGTTAAGCATTCTTACTACAATAAAAAAAAAAAAAATTCATATAGTACCAGAGACGATATGTCTTATGACTAACAATTAAGAACATGCTAAATATCACATAATTTAGATGATAGATGTAAAGGATTACATGGCTACAAAGCATATCTATGTTAGTTTAACTTTTTATCATCATCTTTAAATATCTTAAGATAATGCTATTTTTGTTTTGTTTTTGCCACTATTTTTTTTTTTGCTATTGTTTAAGTCTAAATAATAAATAAGATCCTGATAAATTTGCAGGATATGTAATACATACCAAAGAAGTGCAAAAATCAAGTCCTATCAGCTTAAATTGATTCCTTATTAGTACATGATTAAATCTGTGTTGTTTCATTGATTGTCTGTTGTGCACGCTGTAAAAGGCTCAATGTTTATTGAATGCAGATTTATGACTGGAGATGAGGAATGATCCAACAGATAGAATGTTCCTTAACAGGATTAGTGTTTGAATTTCATGTGCCCTCAGTGTCAACAAGAACAGTTTCTCCAAGACTTTTATAGGTGAGGTTTATATTCAAGGCCCAGTAAATGGAAAAGCAGGTACAATGTCAGGCTAAAGGAAAACATTTATCCCATTTAGAAGATTTCATGTCTGATGATGCCTATTTGCCTAAATGCTTCCTTTTCCGGACAGTCATTTTATTATCTATTTCAAACCTAGGTTCACCAACTGTATACCTATTGTATATAAAAGAAATAGTTTATTGGAATTGTAAACTACCTGTTTAAAAAAGAATTCTAATTATATTTTAACACTGCTCCAAAAGGCTACTGTATTAGTTTGCTAGGGCTTTAATAACCAAGTATCACAGAGTAGGTACTTAAACAGCAGAAAGTCTCCTTGGCCATCTTCCCCCATGAGTGTTAGTGTCTTAGTCTCCTGTTTTTACAAGGACACCAGTTGAGCTGGATTAGGACCCTCTGCAATGATTTTATCTAATTTTAATTACCTCTTTTTAAGACCCTATCTCCAAATACAGTCACATCTGTAGTACTGGGTGCTAGGACGTCAACACTGAATTGAGGTGAGGACAAAATTTAACCCTTAACAGCTATCTTTCTCCACTGTCACTCAATCCTATCCACCATAGGTGTTTTGTGTTTCCTATAGAGAATCTACAACAAAGAATCTGATCTTGTGGCAAATCTGCTCTCCTTAAATCAGTGACCGCAAAGATGTGAGAAATCACCAGAGAGGAAAAAATAAGTGAAGGCATCATATGCCTTTTCAAAGACTTTTAAAAAGTAAGAACTTCCTAAATATTTCAGGACTAACCTACTCTATCTACTTCCAAACATGATGGTAGCTTCTGTGAAATTTTTCAGAAGTAGACTACAATTTTCAAATACTACCTGACACAATTCTATTAAAAAAACAGTAGAAGTGATTTATCAAATTAAGTACCTATTTTTCAGTAAATTACCTCTTCTTAAACATTGTGAAAGAGAAATGTTAAAGTACTGAATGGAGTTATAAGATTTTACAACATCCAAAGTATGTTGATAGAATTAAAGAGAACATCATGGGAAATTAAAAAAAAAAAAACTGGGAAAAGTGGAGATTAGAAAGGCAACTATTGGGCACCTGAGTAGCTCAGCTGATTAAAGGTCCGACTTCGGCTCAGGTCATGATCTCACGGTTCATGAGTTTGAGCCCCGCATCAGGCTCTGTGCTGACAGGTCAGAGCCTGGAGCCTGCTTCGGATTCTGTCTCTCTCTCTCTCTGTCTCTGCCCCTCTTGGTGCATGCTCTGTCTGTCTCTCTCTCTCAAAAATAAACATAAATAAATAAATAAATAAATAAATAACAAGAAAGAAAGAGAGAAAGAAAGAAAGAAAGAAAGAAAGAAAGAAAGAAAGAAAGACAAAATAGGCTTTACAAACATTACAAATTTCCTGTGGATGGCAACAGCTGATGGCCATTGCACTCAGGATTGTGTGCTAATTTCTCAGTGTTTATCTTTTCCCTCTGTATTCAAAGAATCTGTACAACTTCCTCAGGACAAAGCTGTTACAAGTACATATTAGCCCTTCTCTCTCATTGCAATCCTTTTTCTATAGTTGGCCAATGGATATTGCCCTAACCCTTCAGTCAAGCCAATTCATATTAATCTGACATATAATGTATAAAGCAAATTTGTCACTGGATAATATTAATGAAGAACTTATTTTCCAGGGGGGGGGAAGTGTGATATACAAAGTGTAACGAAGCAAGACAGAATATGGTAGAGCAATAAGCGTTGAAAACAAACAAACAAAAAAAACAAAACATGTCTAGATAGCTTCAGAATTCTGAGGAAAGAGCTCTTAGCATGAATTGAAATATTTGGGAAGGATTTGTGATAAAGAGGAGAGTTGCATTGGGTTATGAATTGTAAAATAGATTTTAATTCCAAGAAAAAGAAATAGCGTGAGAAAACAGAGAAGGCAAAGAGTGAAGCTTCTGTGAAGAACAGTGAGATTTGTGTGGCTAAAATAAAGAGCAGATGAGGGCAACAAAATTGAGAAATTTTGACTTAAACTTATGAAATTTGAATTTCATCTTTTATGTAAATGAGATTATTCTGAAATGTGGCCTCTAAAAGGAAGTGAGAACACAAATTCTATTGCTTCTTTATTGGGCTCTAAAGTTATTATAGTGGAGCTAGTCTTTGAAATTGATTTTTTAAGAGGAGAAATGGTGTAAGCAAGGTGAATTCCAAGGAGAGAGGAAATGTTGGAGTCATAAGACATTCTGCCATTATAATTGCATAACTGATGGTGGTAAGTCTTCTGTTTCTCAGAAAGCCCAGTTTATTCATTCCTTTAAAAAATATGGACAGGGGCGCCTGGGTGGCGCAGTCGGTTAGGCGTCCGACTTCAGCCAGGTCACGATCTCGCGGTCCGTGAGTTCGAGCCCCGCGTCAGGCTCTGGGCTGATGGCTCAGAGCCTGGAGCCTGTTTCCGATTCTGTGTCTCCCTCTCTCTCTGCCCCTCGCCCGTTCATGCTCTGTCTCTCTCTGTCCCAAAAATAAATAAACGTTGAAAAAAAATAAATAAATAAAAAATAAAAAATATGGACAGAGCGGGGCTTGGGTGGCTCAGTCGGTTAAGCATCCAACTTCAGCTCAGGTCATGATCTCCCAGTTCATGGATTTGAGCCCCTTGTCAGGCTCTGTGCTGACAGTTCAGAACCTGGAGCCTGCCTCAGATTTTATGCCTCCCTCTCGCTCTGACCCTCCCTGCTCACACTCTGTCTGTCTCTCTCTTTCTCAAAAATAAATAAACATTAAAAGAATATATGGACAGATATACTTTGGTTTGACACTGATGAAGCAAAACCAAAAAAAAAGTCACTAAATATTCTTAGTATATATTATTGTGAAAAAGCATGTGACAATGGTAAATGAAATTTTATGGAAGATAAAGAGAAGTAATGGTTGTTGAATTCCTTTCAAATACATTAGAGCTGTGTCGTCCAATATGGTAGTCAGTAGCCATGGTGGCTATTTATGTATAAAGTAACTAAACTTAAAGAAAATAAATTTCATTTCCTCAGTCATACTAGCTAAATGTTAACTCCTCACTCAATAGCACATGTTGCTAGAACATTTCCAACACCACAGTATTGGACTTTGCTGGTTTAGTGCTACTTTGATAGATGAACAAATTAAGAATGTATAAAAACAGTTTGAGATTTAGGAAATGTGCAATTAAAACACAAAAACATACACTGATGTTTCATTTTATTCTGTCCTGAAGCATAATGTTAAGTGTTTAAATAAGGTAGTTTAAGAATAAAATTTAAATATATACATATATAGGCACATCTAGTTTTGTTTAAATAATGCATATTTATGGAAAGCTCACATTATATATCAATTATTGAATAAACATTTTGCAAAATAGTATGTTTTCTTTCTGAATATTTGGAAAGTTCTGAGTATCAATATATTGAAAATGTTTATTTTGTAAATGTGTACTTTGAGATTACATATGCAGAAGTTCAGTTGAAAATATTCATCCATCAGAGTATGAAACACACATTTATAATCTTTCTTCCACTGAAGACCACTGGCTAAATATATTGTCAAGAATAGCAAAATTGGGGGCGCCTGGGTGGCGCAGTCGGTTAAGCGTCCGACTTCAGCCAGGTCACGGTCTCGCGGTCCGTGAGTTCGAGCCCCGCGTCAGGCTCTGGGCTGATGGCTCAGAGCCTAGAGCCTGTTTCCGATTCTGTGTCTCCCTCTCTCTCTGCCCCTCCCCCGTTCTTGCTCTGTCTCTCTCTGTCCCAAAAAAAATAAATAAAACGTTAAAAAAAAAAAAAAAGAATAGCAAAATTAAACAGCCCCTCTGAGGGTTTTGGTTATAAACTATTGCTAAAAATGATTTGATTCATAAAGTAACATCTTATTCTAATCATATGTTTATAAGTTGTTTTTATGGTTTCTCTGGGAAGGAGAGATCTAGTTTTAAATTTTTTCTTCCCTTTTCTATTCAAATATATCGTATAGATTCCTAATTTGTTTTGGGGGCACAATTCTGCATGGACGAATTTACTTAAAGTTTCCCATCACAGCAACTTCTGATGGAAGCAATAGAAATGCATGGAAAATTGAGGAATAGAACATTGAAATTTACTTTTGCAACATTTAAGGACTTTTCTTGAAATATTAGAGCAATTATTTTTGTCTACCCATGAAAAGAAAAGCCTTTGGTGTTCTTCCGTTCCTTGCTGCTATCATTTTGCTGCCGAAGTTAAGTTTTTTGAACTTTTATAAAACACTGAACATCAGAAACTGAAGACAACAGCATGGGTACAAAGCACTTTGAACATCAAACTGGAATAATCAAGAAATTGTGAATGAAAGACCTATTTACTTGTTGTTAGAGGCAATGTGTTGCTTTAACATTAGTGTCACTCTATGTATGTTTGTGTCTTTTTGATTTTTCAAAACATCTTAGTTGCTTCTTATCATTCTTAGGTGTTTGTGGGTTGTTTTGTTGTTGTTGTTGTTTGTTTTGTTTTCTGCAGTGGTTTTAAGTGGATAGATTACCAGACCTCTTGGACTCAAAAGGAAAATCAATTATTTTCTAATGAATTCTTACATTTCATACATTTCTTGCAGTTACAAAATTAATTGACTGTAAATGACAAATTACTTATCTTACTTTCAATTTTTAGTTAGAGATATGACCCAAGAAGTATTGCAGGATTCTCTGAGAATTCATATTATGGAAATTTTACAAAACTATAATGGCAGAGAACATTAAGTCCCAAAATTGCAGCTTTGCCTGAGGATGACCTTTATGAAGTCTAGTAATGTAAAACTATATTTCTGAAAATACGATGCCTTGGGTAACAAATGGAACTTTCTCTTCAACTAGATACAAGAAAACTTATTTTCCTTGCTGATGATGCAAGAATCCAATATGCACAACATGTATACACTGTTGTTAGGATAAAGCAAAGAATTTTCACCTTAAGGTTAATGTTACCCAAACAATGGAAACTAATTAGCAGAAGCTTATGACGTCCGTTTCAATCATATAGCTGTTATATTTCTAATTTGCTCATTGATATATATTATTTTTACTTAAAATGTATTTCTATGATTTCATTAACAAAGGGAAAGTGTATGAAATGGATGTGACCTATCATAAATGCATTGATTATGCTAAAATTATTTGGATTTTTTGAACTCTAATTAGAAACAATGATTTTAGAGAAATATTTATTTAAATCAACATTTTACAGCATTGCATGTTAACATTCTAGATATAATTTTATTGGTATATTATTTGTAAAACTTATTTTATTATATTTTGTGTGTAACTTTTGTTTGTAATTTGTAATTGCAGAATTATAATCCTAAAGTTTTAATAAACCTGGATGTTCATTATTCACACATCCCCCATTTTATTTATACCTATTGCTCAATTCAGAGTAAGAAACTTACTATTTCTTTTTTTTTTAATTTTTTTAACGTTTATTTATTTTTTGAGAGACAGAGACAGAGCATGAGTGGGGGAGTGGCAGAGAGAGAGAGAGAGAGAGAGAGAGAGAGTCATAGGATCCGAAGCAGGCTCCAGGCTCTGAGCTGTCAGCAAAGAGCCAGACACAGGGCTCGAACTCATGTAAGGTGAGATCATGACCTAAGCAACTGAGCCACCCAGGCTCCCCAAGAAACTTACTATTTCTAAGGAAGATTCTTTTACCTATGGGGAGGAATGAAAGTTCTTCCTTATATTGAGTTATATTTGCAGACATTGGTTGTAAGTCTTCCCAAGTAAGTGCATTAGCTATTAAAAAAAATCTCCTAAAGTAGATTTCATGTTGCTTTGTAATTTTCCTTTCTAGCTAATATTTATTGAACATCTGAGCCAGATCCAAGGTTCAAACATGCAGTAGACACAGAACTTGATCTTTAGAAATTTAGAAGTATAGTCAATTAATACTTAACCACTCATCTTTACGTCTTTTCCTCCTCGGTTTCTTATTAAGTATCTTGATCAAATTTTTAAATTTTTTTTTACTGTTTATTTTTGAGAGAGAGAGACAGATAGACAGACAGTGAGCAGGGGAGGGACAGAGAGAGAGAGAGGGAGACACAGCATCTGAAGCAGGCTCCAGCCTCTGAACTGTCAGCACAGAGCCCAATGTGGGGCTCAAACTCATGAAATGCAAATTCATGACTTCAGCTGAAGGTGGATGCTTAACAGACTGAACCACCCAGGCGCCCCTTGATCAAAAAAATTTTTGAGGTCTAGCAGTCCTCAAAAAATATGTTAGTATATTAATTCCTGGTTAGTTTCCCCTTCCTTTCTCCATCCCCTTTCTTTTTTTCTTTGTTTCTTCCTTCTTTTCTTCTTTCCTTCCGTCTACCCAATGATTGCTGTTCATTGGGATGAACTGAGTTATTTACCATTTCATTTTCCTCATGGTTTGGGCAATGATACTGATTTTCCAATTATTTTCAATGAAGATGTAGTAATTTTCTTATTTTTAAATTTTTTCTTGGCTTTTCCCAATTAAAAATAATATGTATGTTAAAAATACAGAAAAATACATCATCATCAGATGAGACACTCTAATTTGTATCAACATAATTACATTTACATCCTTTATATTAAGGAATACAAATGAATTAAACTTCATTCTTACACATTTGTGATATTCTGTAAGAAATAAACTCTCGTAATTTGAGTTCCATTTTCAGTTTATTATTTTTGGTAGTCAAGAAAACACATTTATAAGAGGACTTCGTGGTAAAAAATTAATATTATGTACAGTGAATATGTATATTACTTAAATGACTAAAGCAATGCAATTCTTTTATTGCTTAATACACTTGTCATTTTTTCTTTTTTAGTATGTTTGCATGGCCATATTTCTGACTACAATTACGAGCGAAAGCTTGAAACTTCACTATTAACCTGATTGAAGAGAGACTTTAGGAAAAAAATATATGGAAATAGAAAAGTGCCCATGCCCTTCAACTGTGGTAATGAACTGAGGAAGAGTCAGAGTGTGCTAATGTTGGAATATGCTAATCCATTGAATACTGCTCAGATAGGATTTTTCATTGTGGCTGACCAGCACAATGGCTCCAGGAAGACCATCCTGATGAGACTGCTATTTGACTGTATGCTCCAAATTGCAAATTGCATCCTACATACAATTCTTTCTCCTTTCTTGGGTTCAGATCAATTTGGTTTGATAATGCCACTACGCATCACTCTGCACAATTCTGCTAATCCCTCTGCAGAAAGTATGAGAGATTGAAATATTTCAATAAATAACTGACCTCTCCAGCAAAAAATAAATAAATAAATAAATAAAAAGAGAATTTGCAGTTTAGGATGTCTTAAATTTTAGGAATATAAATCTATATTAAAATAAATTAATAATTTACAGTGTGTGAAAATTAAATTATTTTGGAGGATAGCAAAGTTAGTTTGCTATTTCTTAGAGGATGCACAGAAATGGGGACATGTCATCTGAAGGGGAAATCAAGAATGAACCCACTTTCAACTGAGGTCTTCTGTGTTTTATAAAACTTTCCCTTGTTAAATGGAAGAGAAAAGTAAAGAAAGAAAAATAGTAAGTTGTCATTGGGGGAAGCTATTTATTGATCTGGTATAAGGGGACTTTTATCTTTGTCTGATTCATAGTTTTATTTTTTACCTGTATTAGAAGTCAGAGAGAAGAGTCACTAGACTTGCAAGGTTGTAAGCATGCTTTTGGAGAATCCCTGCACTAAGGGCAACCTGTCCTCTGGAGTCACTGCCCAAGATGAGCTCAGCTAAGCTACACATACAAAAAAGGTTTGTATTTAATCTCAAGGAGAGACTAGAGACACTTTCTTCCCCATCTCCCAGACTTCTCTTCTTCTGCCTATGACTTTAAATACATCTATTAATGTGGTACATATAAACTGGCATCCTATTAGAGTAGCAGAAATTTTCCTCGTCAATAAGAACAAAAATATCACTTTCTACTCCATAATCTTCAAGAAATAAAGTCTCACAAGAATATATTTACAGGTTAGAAATATGGGAAGTTCAGTAGTATTGTTAAATAATTGATTCACCAGTTTTTGGCATATCATTTTTAGAATTACATGAACATAATTTGACTCCAATAGGAATTCTGTAGCATACTTGATCAAGCAGTGAAGTCAGTGATATTTGAAACATATTTGTATTAATATATTAATATGTGTTCTCCTCAAACTCCTTGGATAATCCTGCAATTTATATATCTTTTGAGATATAATGGGACATTAAAACTAGAGGGCTTTTAGAATAGAAATATTCGAGTGGGGTGCTCCTCAAAGTGTGCCCGTGGACCATCTGTACTCTCCACTCATTCCTGTGAGGCCCAGATTTGACTGAGATTTGGCAGTCAAGTGAGAAGTCTGACTACCACGTAACTACCAGCTCTTGAGAATCAGGGTAGCTTTTGGAACCATCCGTGTGTTTGGTTAATAATCATGGTGGAGCTTGGAACTCCGAATGAGAAAGCTGCACTCTGTCATTAAAGCCAATGACAGAGAAAGACAGATACCATATGTTTTCACTCTTATGTGGATCCTGAGAAACTTAACAGAAACCCATGGGGGAGGGGAAGAAAAAAAAAAGAGGTTAGATTGGGAGAGAGCCAAAGCATAAGAGACTCTTAAAAACTGAGAACAAACTGAGGGTTGATGGGGGGTGGGAGGGAGGGGAGGGTAGGTGATGGGCATTGAAGAGGGCATCTTTTGGGATGAGCACTGGGTGTTGTATGGAAACTAATTTGACAATAAATTTCATATAATAAAAAAAGGGGGAAAAACAAAAGAAGGTAAAAAAAAAAGCCAATGACAGTGATCGTTGTCACTCCTATTTCCTTTAAGAATATTTTACCTAGCTCTGTAATTGTTACAGAGATGCCTTTCCACAGACGGCTTTCAACTTAGTATGTGATTGTTTTCAACGGGTTTGCCTTTGGCTGATCTGCGTAGCAGTTTCATCTCAGTATCGCTTTCAGTATTCCTCTGGCACCTGAATTTCTCTGCCTGCTTTCTGCCCCTCCAGGCAGCATTCTGATTGGTGCCCCTCACTGGCAGGTACCCCACATGGAAGATGTTTTGCACTTGTACTTTCCTATAATAAAATAGAGATTTTGTGTCTCCTTCTCTTGGTAACACGTTGTTGCTAATGTGATGCTGGGTGGTAATAAGAGTCGCAGGAGGCAACATATTTTGTAAACTTCCTGGGTGATAGGACTATATTTAGCAAGGGCTCTCTGAGGGCAGTGCCCTAAATTGTAACTAAGGACACATGGCTGGTCAGTGCAGAAGATATGTGTATTCAGGCCAGAGGCCTTTGTATTCTGTTTAAATTATAATCTGTAAGCAGTCTCCGACTCTGCCCATTGTTACATTTGCTCTTTTCCCCCTGAATGCTAAAAGCGTCTCTAAGCTCTTCCCCACCAATTTTGGAAATTAAAAAATACACAAATCTTTGCGGTTCCATCAGGATTTGGAAACATTATTTTTCCTTTAAAAACTGAAACTTTTATGCCAAGTAGTGCAGCAAAAATATTCTGAGTTTCACCTGAAATGGACTGAAAGTAAATGTAGCCTAAAACTCAGCATGATTCTTGGCCACATCAGAAAGAGTCCACATGACGATATGTCATATATTAAGTACAATTATTAAAATACACTTAAATATTTTTCAAGTTAATAAAAAAGGGGAAATATTTTGCTGTACAATACAGGGAACTGTGTTCTAGTCCCAACTTCAAAAGCTAATATGATCTTTGATAATCCATCACTGGGCATGCACTTCCTTTTCTCATTTTTAAACTAAGTTGACTCTACCAACTGGTCTCAGGTTCCTTCTGCAGTGAAAATTTTTTGACTTTTATGTGAATTTGTAAAGACGGGGCATACTAGACTGATAGCTTTAGAAGGCAGAATAGTCAGTTATTACCTCCCGCCATTTGGTTAGAATTAAAATTTGGCATGCATTCATGTTAGAAGATGTAGAGGGAATTAAATGTGAAGAAACTTCTGGCCAACTCCCTTTCCCAGTAAAGAAGTCAACAAGGAAAAGGTGGAAAATTCCCTTTTTTTCCTTTCCTTTTCTACTTATGAGTACAAAGTAAAGTTATATTTGGGTTCAAAGAATGCAGAGAACATTTAGGGGGAAATCAAACATTTAGTTACTTTAAAAGAAGAGAAAGAGTCTTACTGTGGCAATCTCTCCTGCCAGCTGTGTGTTTCTACAGCAAAGCTGGGAGCAGGGACAGATTTGGGAAACAATCATAATCACAGAAGGGGACTAAAGGAACCTAGCCAAGAGCAGATTACTGAAAGGGCAATTGGGCCCCTGAAAAATAATTTACAGTGAGGTGATAGGAAATGGGGCCAGGACCAGACTCTGAAATCAGGTTTCAGAGGAGCATCAAGGCTAATTCTGCACCTGCCTACCCCTAGCCATCCTGCATGCAGACCAATGTCCAAGAAAGATGGTTCTGTGAGCAAGTGCAAAAGTTATCAGCCTACATTATAATGCAAGCCACTGCTAGCTTTAAGGGTTTCTGGTGATAAAACAAAGAAGGAAAGAGTATCTTCTCTCACACCCAAATAACTCCTGACATAGTGGGGCCCACCAGGGAAGTGACAGAGCTAGTGTCACCCCTATATGAACTGTTGCCTGTCCACTAGGGTCGATGCTAAGACTCCAGTTTCAACAGTTGAAACAACACTGTCAGGATGAGTAAATAAAAAAAAAAAAATGATGTCCCAATTGTGTATCAGGATTTGGGACCTGGCTAGGAATAGTGCTGAGAATAAAATCAGTTTCACTACAGGGCTGACATGCTTCAAAGATTTACTCTCAGAAAATTAATTTGGACATTCAGTTCACCACTTTCATCATCCTGTACTTCTTAGTCCCCAACTCCATCCCTGAAACTCCTCTCCTCCTGTCAGGCAAATATGAAATACAAGGAGCTAGGATTAATTTATCTCCCTACAGATACCCAGTAGGGAACTTCTCATTCTATCAACCATTTGGCCAATGGCATGGGATTATTCCATGGGCTTAGATGAGATTTATCCCATTAGCTCACAGGGTGGAAGAATATGATGGACTACACACCTACAGGTACCTTGAAAGATTGGGTGTTAAGACATGGGGCAGAAGTCAGGAAAATACATTATTTGGGGCAGGTAAGAACTCACAATTACTATCTTTGAGAGTGCAAGTATGAATATGACATTGATTGTTTATCCATTTTGGGAACATCAAATATGGGAGCTATACACTTGAGATTTTGGTGAATCTCAAGCAGGTTTTAAATGCTTTCACTTTAATGATAGTTTGGCTAAATGTTAAATTCTTAGTCTGAAATCATTTTCCCTCAGAATTTTAAATTTATTGCTCCATTGTTTTCTTGCATCCAATACTGTGGCTGACACTCTGAGAACTAAGAAAATGAGAAGAAAATTGTAATCAAGGAGATGATAATGTGTACTAGAATTGTTGATGTTGCAATGTTCTTATTATGAAAAGTATACAGTTATCCAGTTCCTCAAATACACAAGAAGAACAAAAATCAACATAATATCATCATAATGTGTAAGCTGCCACATGGTTTAAACAGATGGATCATTACTTCAAGTGAGAGGTAGCTGAGACATGAGTTGAGACTGAATTTGGATTAGCTGTGGATGGAGACTGAGTAAGGAGACTGGGGCATATGAAAAAAGAGCACTAGCAGGAAAGTAAAACAGAGCAAGTATGTGACTTTCATGAATAATAGAACCGCCACTATTTTCTGTCTTGTTTTATCATGTTCGCTGGTGTTCTGAGTGTCTCAGTTTCTGCACAGTCTTGCATAATTACCAAGCCCTAAACCAGACTCAATACGCAGTAAGGCTTTAATAAGGAACCTATGTTACCTGATCATGCAGGCTTCCTTAGGCCACATAAATGTGTATTTAGGGGATTTTACTACAGTTTCTACTAAGGAACATGCCCAAAATGGCCAGAGAAGATGTAAAACATCTCTGCAAATAGTTTGTCTCCGTTCATATACATGAAATTCTTAAAGCCCAGCGCTTGGAATAGTTGAGATATTAAGGGTTTTTTAAATACTTTTTAACGTTTACTTATTTTTGAGACAGAGAAACAGAGTGCAAGCAGAGGAGGGACAGAGATACAGGGAGACACGGAATTCAAAGCATCTCCAGGCTCTGAGCTGTCAGCACAGAGCCTGTCATGTGTGGGGTTCGAACTCATGAACCATGATATCATGACCTGAGCTGAAGGACGCTGAACCAACTCAGCCACCCAGGCACCCCAAGTTACTGAGTTTTAATTATTGGTGTCTCAGCCTCCCCTTGATGTCACCTTTGAATTCCATTGGCATCCTCCACCCTTTTAAATACTCAATACTGCTGCATGGTAACTTCTCCTAATATTGGTATCATCCTACCTACTTTGACTGAGATCCAGTCAGAAAGTTTACCTTCAAGAAATTTGTATCTTTATACTTTTAATTCATTCAGCTTATAAAATGAGGAATATCAAACATTAATAAGTCACTTTTTAGGAGGGCAGATGAGCTTTCTTTCTTTTCTTTTCTTTTTTTTTTTTTTTTTTTGATTTATTTATTTTGAGAGAATCAGAGAGAGAGCATGGACAGGGGAGGGACAGAGAATCCCAAGCAGGCTCCACACTGTTAGCACACAGCTCGAACTCACGAACCATGAGATCATGACCTGAGCCGAACTCAAGAGTTGGATGCTTAACCCGCTGAGCCAGCCAGGCAATCCAATGAGCTTTCTTATTGACTCTAAACCAAAAAATACAAAACGTGACACTGGAGATTTAGCTCTCTTAATACATATTTTATTTCTGTGTAAAGTGGAGAGTGAGTGAGCAGAAAACAATGGTACACTTCTCTGAGTCCAGATATCCACACCTCAATTATTTATCTATAGTACACAGTAGTCCCGAAAACACTTAATAGGGGGTAATTATTTTAAGAGTTTCTGAGGTACAATAGAACAGGTATACTGGAAATGTAATTTGTGAGGGTAGAGAAAATAGAAGACCACAGTTTCACAGTTTTAGATACTAGTGAGAGTTCAGGTAGAAATACAGAATGGGATGTATGGAAAGAAGTTACAGATTTCAAATAAAAATTGTATGTAATCCATATAAAAGTAATAAAAGAATGTATAAGAGTGGATAAGTTCTCAAGGGTAAAAATTAGAGATTACAAAAGCAAAGATCCTACCATGTAGAATGCCCACACTGATGATGTGAAGGAGGTAAAGGAGTTCCTATGTGTTGACATTGGGTAGAATTCCAGAGATAGGAGGACAACCAGCAACGGGTCAAAGAAGACAAAAGAAAACAGTCTATCAAAAAGGAAGGAGGAAACCAGAGAACAAAGGTAGTAGAAAAATTTGTGACAGTGAAGAAAGCAGGATAGAGAAGAAATACAAAATAATTCAGATAGAAATTAACATAAATTTTCTACTTTGTAAAGGGGCAGTGATGGCCTGGTATATTATAATCACACACCAGAAATGTTAAGTGGGTTAATTAATGAATGAAGAATATAGTGAATATGATAGTTATCCAAGAAATTAATGAAGAGTCCCGTTAGAGGTTGGATGACAAAAGAGCATTCTGTTGTGACACTCACTGGCAATGCTCAACAACTTGAAATCAATCAGAAAGAACTCTGACCATGAGGATGACAAGGGCTGAAAAGTGAATGGCAGGTGAGGTAGGTCACAAGGAAGGTAAAAGATTTCTAGGCATTGGACAGACCAACTCGGTGGCCAGGCTGACCATAAACCACAGGCCAGACAGGAAAGCACCAGAAAACGGGGGCGGGGCTGCTAAGCAGCTGGCAAACATGGAAAGGAAGACGCAGGTGAGTAATCATAAGATAAACTCTGATGATTCTCTGACATTCTACAGGATTATGCACATGTTTTGAAGGCTTGGTGTCCACTTTCCCCTGTTCATACCCTTCACAGGCCTGATTCCTGCTCCATCCTTCTGTAGAGCCAACAGCAATCTGCCACACAGACGGCTGACATCACACTCAATGGAGGAAACTTAAAATCTGCATTCCTCGGATATAAAACCTCGGCTCACTGATTTACTCATTATAGATTTATTTCTGTCCCTCCCACCTATCTGTTTTGTCAAGGGAAGTGAGATAACAGTGTCATTAAAGACTCAGATAGATATAGTTCTTCCAAAATCAACCTGACCCTATGCAGGACCACCAGACACACAAACAGCTGTATAAAACCATAACAGCAGCAGCTAATTACAGCCCCAGAAGTTAGTGACCAAGAAATGCTGCAGATCTGGGATTGCCAGACTGGGAAATTACCATCTAAGGTTGTTTTGGTTTTCCCAAGGTAGCCAAGCACAGAAGCTGTTAATGAGGAGAAACGAGAGGTACTTAATTTTCTTAAGACAAAGAGGCCTTTTGTCCTTTGCTAGACCACTTCAAAATTTTTTTAATTTTAATGTTTATTTAGTTTTGAGAGAGAGAAAGAGAGAGAGAGACAGAGTGCAAGCAGAGGAGGGGCAGAGAGAGAGGGAGACACAGAATCCGAAGCAGGCTCCAGGCTCCGAGCTGTCAGCACAGAGCCCGACGCGGGGCTCAAACCCACAAACTGCGAGATCATGACCTGAGCTGAAGTTGCATGCTTAACCGACTGAGCCACCCAGGCGCCCTTCTAGAGCACTTTAAATCTTTATCTTATGCTGGCTTAAAGGTGAATTCTAGAGAACATTAAAATTTTTCTTTCTTTACATTTTAATCATTTAATCTTTTCTATGGTGACTGCCACAATATTCAACTTAAATATAGCATATATTAAAAATTATAAAGAATAAAGTATGAGAGAAAACCATACATTATTCTATGAATACAAGTAGAGGGAATATATAAGTGTATTAGATTTAAAGTGACTTCAAAAATAGCACACTATATACAGATTCCATACATAATCCCAAGGTTAACAAAAATATAAATAGCAAAAGGAACTTTCATATCATGACATCTACTGCTATCTAAGTATCACACTGTATAAATGCATAAAGAATCCATTTGAAAGGTACGAAAGTTATAGTCATCATTCATACATTCAGCAAATGTATGATGTACACTTTGGGGAAAGCACTCTGCCAGATACTGGAATACCATAAGAAAATAAATCATACCTGAATACTACTATGTAATCTTATAATCTTGTTTTACTGAATACATAATACCTATCTTTCCATGTTTATAAGTACATCACTATGGGTTCAACACTTTTTGTGAAACGTGAATATACATGCGTGAAAAGAGAATATATGTGAAATACTAATATGTGAATATTATTATATTATACATAATGAAGTCACCATCACCTTTGGTGCATAAAGTTTGTTCCTATATTGCTTTTTGTTTATAATAAACATCCTTGAAACTAAATCTTCACTTATTTCTGAAGTAATCCATTAGGTTAATCCCCAGAAGGGTTGATATGTAGAGATATTTTAAATTTTTATTTATTTGTTTTGAAAGGGGAGGGGCAGAGAGAGAAGGAGAGAGAGAAGCAGGCTCCACGCTCTGCACAGAACCTGGTGCGAGGCTCAATCTCATGATGGTAAGATCATGACCTGAGCAGAAATCAAGAGTCGGACGCAACCCACTTACCCATTCAGATGAGTCAGTAAATAGGGCCATTTTAAAGCTTTTGGTGTTTTTTGTCAAACTGTTACAGAAAGCTTATATTATTTTATTCTTTAATCAGCAGTATATAAAATTTTCCATTTTCTTCTACCATTGCCAATATTGAGTGCTATCACCTATAAAATTCTTGATGATTTGATCATTAAAGAGTGGTGGTTCATTAACATTTTTATATTTATTTCTTGGTTTATGAGTGAGCTTCAATATGTCTTCCTATGTTTGTCAGCTTTTTAAATTCTTTCTTTTATGGACTGCATGTTCTTTTTAAACTTTCTACTATAAGTCTTTCTAATTGGTAAAAACTTTTTAGTACTTAATATTTATTTACTTTAAATCTAGATCATCATATACGAATAAGTGTTCCATAAGAAGAATGTTTTTATCTTGATTTTTCTGCTCTCTTACAATTCCTTGCACTAAAGCTTTAGGTGATACAAGTCATTTTTTCTTTTCATTTATCTGTGTCTTTATTCTAACGACTAGGTTGACAGTTTAGCTCAAGGGTAGCATTTTGTCATTGAATTGCTTTGCCAGTTAGTTGGTAAAGTTAAGCTTTGGGGAAAAAGTAAAACCCTGTTAGAATTGGGAAAAATTCATTTTACATTATAATGAAGAAACATATATTTTAAGAAATTTAACTTCGTGATGGAAGAAACATTCCAGGGTATGAGAGACACTATTTTATATAATGGAATAGTGAAATATATATGGTTAGAAAAGAAATTGTAATGGTGCTGATTAAGATGAGGCATATGAGCCCGTGTTAAGTAACTCAAGTGGAAGGACATTTTCTACAAGCGAATGATTTGTTAGCAACTATACAACCAAGAGGATCCACCTGTCTGAATTAAGCTATTAGATGAAGCGGCAAATGTGATAGTCTTAAAATCTCAGAATGTTCTGGTGATATCCCTTTATTATCAGAGGAGGAGACATTTCTGTGACACCCAGGGAGAAATCCTATCTAGTTTTTAATCACACAATTGGGATGCTTTTGGCCACTCTCAGTGACCTTTATTTGAGTAGAAAAGTTACCTTGGAGTATATCCATTTGCTTTCTCCCAGTTTCTCTACTTATTACTACAGTTGGAGTACAATTTTCAATCCATAGCCCCAGAGATAGATTAAATGTATAAATTTCATCTCTTGGTTTTAATAGAGACTGACACTGTTATTTGGTTACCTGCTGCCAAGTAAACAACATATTGCTATTTTTTACTTTTGCCTCTTAGAATAATGCTTTATCAATGGGATATCAGAAATAAATAAAATATAAGACCAACATGGGAGGAAGACACTCTAAGTTTGTCAGACGGATGAAAATAAAAGAAATATGTGTATACTACTCTTGTGTTCTCCAATCCTACTAAAATATGCAAAAGAAATATTGCTTAATTTATCTTTACATAACCTTCCCCTGTGGAGAAAGTGTTAGGAATGGCCCTCAGAGAACATCCAGGATTAGAAGAGATGTGTACATGTAAAGGATCTGGTCTAACTTCCTGTTTCTGTCTTCAACATTAGTTTTTATGTGCAGCGGTTCTGTAGAAGTTACTTCTATCAAGTTCTCTATATTTTGATTTAGTTGAAGATTTAGTTGAACACTGTTAGAGATCATGTAGTTCAATCTCCTCATTTTACACATGAGAAAACAGTGATCTCAGAGGTTAAGTGATTTGCCCAGGGTCTCGCAGCTGGTTAGTGACAAAGTAGAAACTAAACTACAGGACTCCTGATTCCTAATCAACCTTTCCACTTTACTATGATGACTTTCTAAAGTAGTACAAGACCTTAAATTAACCTTCTAAATAGTTAACTTTCTTAACGTTAGTCAGAATTTCTGCCAAGCAAGTAGTATATACTTGGATATACTCCAAGTATGAAAACTATATTGATATGTTTCACTATTTGAGGTTACCTGTGTTTTTTTTTTCCTTTTGCAAAAGAAAACAAAACAGCATAGTCTTTATCAATGACAAACTTACACCCATGGCCTAGAAAAATCTGCACATTTATTATAGAACTCAAAAATAATAGCCTATTGAATTCATAGCTTTTCAGTTTTTAATCTTAATTTTATTTTGAAGTGATAAGCACATTAGATCTTGTGGGCAATTCATTATTGGTAAATGCACCAAGGATGCGTATTAGGGTTGTAAGAACTTTCTTTGTGCCTAACATTCTGCCTTCTACCGTATACCTTAATAACTCAACCTTCTTCAGGTTCTTAGATAACTTACAGGAGACCAAAACCAATTTGGCATGGAAAATTAAAAGATTTTATTGACCTTGAGATGCCTGCCAGCATTGTGTGAGCCTGCTTCAGACTCTCAAGCCAAGTTCAGAGGTTTGGATATTCCCAGAAGTTTGTAGATGGTACTCCCCTAAAACATTACAATATATTTTCTAATCCCTTTTTAATTAACCTCTGTCTTACCACCAAAGGATTTAAAATAATTAATAAGTGGAATCATTATCAAGAGAGGCATAAGGAATATTCAGTGTTCCTCTACAGTGTCTCAGCCCTTGCTCATATCATCTTTGTAAGAGCTTCTAAGTGCACATTATGATAAGCACTACTTGATAATTCGTTCTCAGGAAGATTTACTATTACATAAATCTTTTAGACACAGATCTCAATTACAACCATAATTGTACTACTTAATATCCAGGATCTAAAGCATTGAACAACCCCCAAAGCATTCAAAGCTGCAGCAAAAATGGTAGAGAACTAAAGATTTTTTCTTTGATTTCTTTGCTCTACCCTAATTTTGAAATGAGATTTTAAAGTGTTAAGGCAACAAAAGGAAACAATGAATGACCCTTGAGTCAAGAAGAAAATTAAGCACGTTAAAATAGGAAAAAGAGTGGGGCGCCTGGGTGGCGCAGTCGGTTAAGCGTCCGACTTCAGCCAGGTCGCGATCTCGCGGTCCGTGAGTTCGAGCCCCGCGTCAGGCTCTGGGCTGATGGCTCAGAGCCTGGAGCCTGCTTCCGATTCTGTGTCTCCCTCTCTCTCTGCCCCTCCCCCGTTCATGCTCTGTCTCTCTCTGTCCCAAAAATAAATAAACATTGAAAAAAAAAAATTAAAAAAAAAAAAATAGGAAAAAGAGAGATGAGTGTAAACAAAACTAGTGAGGAGGGTTAGGGTATCCAGAGTACTAAAGAAACTTGACACTACAGATTTTCCAGAAGTACAAGATGAGGACTGCCGTTCTTTTGTCTTTTGCCCTTAAATTGTTCGGGATGACTCACCCTGACTTCTGTTGGAGTGTGGCACTTATTTTAGATTATGTTCACTTGATATAGATATTCCGAAATAGAGAATTATAGACAGATGAGTCAGTGTAGAGTGCTGTTTGGAGACACAACTATAAGATAAAATGAAGAAATAAAATTGGGCAGCAGGAAAAACTGACCTGCAATGTAGTTGTGACTGAGGCTTCTTCCAGTTGTATGTAGAGCTTTGAAGCTGGGATGACACAGTTGTCCCAAATTGGGCAAGGAAGATATGCCTTTATATTTTTGATTAGTCACTCATTAACCTTGAACCACCCGCTGGGAGGAGGTGGAAATTTGGGTGGGCCAGTTCCCTGTGGACTAAGTAATTCCTTGTAAACAATGATACTCTAATCCCCCTGAATCTAATATGACCAGTGCTGTAGGATGGATACTTAAGACCTAAAGAGGGTCAAGGTCCAGAAAGACTGAAGACCTTCCCTCTACATCTGGGAATAAGGCAAAGTTGCCTGCTCTTGCCATTATTCTCAATGCTGTACTGGAGAACAGTCAGTACAATCTCGCAAGGAAAAAAAAAATATCAGCTTGGAAAGAAAGAAATAAAACTATCTTTGCTTGTAGATGATATAATCCCACATATAAAAGAAATTCACAAAAGAAAATTATTAGAATAAGCAACTGTAACAAGGTTGCCTGACACAAGATCAACATACAAAAATTAATTTCTACATATAAAAATTAATGATCCATAGGGCACCTGGGTGGCTCTGTCAATTAAGCATCCAACTTGGGCATGGGTCATGATCTCACTCACGGTTTGTGAGTTCAAGCCCCACATTGGGCTCTGTGCTGACAGCTTAGAGCCTGGAGCCTGCTTCAGATTCTGTGTCTCCCTCTCTCTCTTTACCCCTCCCCTGCTCATTCTCTCTCTTTCTCTCTCTCTACCTCCCTCCCTCCCTCAAAAATAAATACATAAATAAACAAATAAACATTTAAAAAGTGCTTTAAAATGAATGATCTATAAATGGAATTAAGAATATATATTTTTTGACAATAGTATCAAAAAGAAGAAAATACTTCGGAAGAAGTTTATGTAAAGAAATGCAAGAAGACTTACACATTTTACAAAACACTGATGGGGAAATTAAAGACCCAAATATTGGGGACACATTTCATTTTCATGAATTTGAAGGCAATATTGTTAAGATGGAAATTCTACCAAAATTGAGTTACAGGTTCATTGAAATCCTTACCAAAATTCCAGCAGGCTTTTGAGTGTATGTGTGTGGGCAAGGTGGGGCGGGGGTTGACACATTGATCCTAAAATGTGTGTGAAAAGTATAAGACCTCACATAGCCAAACCAATTTTGAAATGGAATCACAAAGTTGGAGGACTTCCACTTCTCAATTTCAAAGCTTACTATACATCCACAGTTATAAGAGAATGTGTTACTGGCATTAGATAGAGAATAATGAAACAATTCAGAACTATAAATAAATCCTCATATTTGTGATCAATTGAATTTTAAACAAAAGTCCTAGGGCAAGTAATTGGGGAAAGTAGTCTTTTTTAAAAATAATAGTGGAGGGGCGCCTGGGTGGCGCAGTCTGTTAAGCGTCCGACTTCAGCCAGGTCACGATCTCGTGCTCCGTGAGTTCGAGCCCCGCGTCGGGCTCTGGGCTGATGGCTCAGAGCCTGGAGCCTGTTTCCGATTCTGTGTCTCCCTCTCTCTCTGCCCCTCCCCCATTCATGCTCTGTCTCTCTCTGTCCCAAAAATAAATAAATGTTGAAAAAAAAATTAAAAAAAAATAGTGGAGCAATTAGATATTCACATGCAAAAAGATGAACTTAGACTTTTACCTCACAGCATGTTTAAAAATTAACTCAAAATTGATCAGACTTTGGGGCGCCTAGGTGGCTCAGTCAGTTGGGCGTCCATCATCAGCTTAGGTCATGATCTCGTGGTCCATGAGTTCGAATGCCATCTCGGGCTCTGTGCTGACAGCTCAGAGCCTAGAGCCTGTTTCAGGTTCTGTGTCTCCTTCTCTCTCTGCCCCTCCCCTGCTCACACTCTGTCCCTCTCTCTCTCTCAAACATAAATAAACATCAAAAAAAATTTTTTTTAATTGACCAGACTTAAATGTAAAAATTAAAGTGATACATTTTTGAAGAAAATTGATTTTGGGTTAGGCAAAAATTTCTTAGACATGACATGAGAAACATGGTCTGTGAAAAGTAAATCTGATAAAGTGAACTTCATCAAGATTCAAAACTTCCATTCTTGTAAAGGCACCAGACAAAATGGAAAGACAACCAACAGTGTGAAAAAGAATATCTGCAAAATATTGATAAAGGGCTTATATGCAGAATATACAAAGAAGGCATCTAAACCTTAAAAGACAAAATAACCCAATTTTAAAAATGGGCAAAAGTTCTGAACATTTAACTATATAAGGTATATGAATATCTAAAAAACATGCAACAATATTCTCAATATCATTTTTGAAATTTTTTTTTTAAATTTGATTTTAAGTAAATTCTACACCATTCATGGGGCTCAAACTCACAACCTTGCAATCAAGAGTCATGTGCTCTTGTCTCAAGAGCCAGCCAGGTGCCCCTCAATGTCATTAGTCATTAGGAAAAGACAAATGGAAACCACAGTTAGATGCCACTTTATCCTATCCTAAAATGGCTATAATAAAAATGCCACTTTATCCTATCCTAAAATGGCTCTAATAAAAGTGTCAGAAAATAAATATTGGTGATGATATAGAGGAAAAGGAACCTTCTTACATTGCTTATAGAAATGTAATATGACACAGCCACTTTGGGAAACAGCCCAGCAATTATTTAAAAGGTTAATAAACATAGAGTTACCATATGACCAAACAAGTCTAATTTTGGTTATCTATCCCCCAAAATGAGAATATACATCCACAGAAAGCCTTACACACAAATATTCTTGCCAGTATTACTCATGATAGTCCCCAGTTGGAAACAACTTAAATATTCACCAACTGGATAACAAAATAGCAGTACAAAAGAATATTTTTTAGCAAGAAATGAATGAACTATATATAGGTATATGCTGTGATACTGAGGAACCTCAAAAATATTACTCTGAGTAAAATAATCCACATATAAGAGACCATGTGCATGATCCCATTTGTAGGAAGCCCAGAAAAGGCGAAACTAGATACAGACAAATAGAGACAGCAAATTAGTGGTTTAAGTAGGGGACCAAGAACAGGAGATGAGCAGTGAATGCTCACAAGGGATCTCATTGCGGTGATCAACATAGTCTAAACCTGATTTATGTTGCTAGTTGAACAACTTGGTAAATTTACTTAAAAATTACTGAAGTGTGCCTTTTTTTTTTTAGGTTTATTTATTTTTGAGAGAGAGAGAGTGTGCACACATGCAAGCAAATGGGAGAGGGGCAGAGAGAGACAGAGAGACTCCCAGGCAGGATCAGCATTGTCAGTGCAGAGTTCAATAGGGGGCTTGAACTCAAGAACTGTGAGAACCAAGAGCTGGATGCTCAACCAACTGAGCCACCCAGGTGCCCCCAAAATTACTGAAGTGTACTTTTGAAATGGGTGGATTATATGATATGTAAAATGTTTCATAAAGTTATTTTTTAAATGACCACTAATTCCCTGATGAGAACAACAGACAGATTTACTTCTCTCAAAGTATGTGTTTAATTTCAAGGGAGTAGACCCAGGGCCATGGAGACATTCCCTGACTATACATTAGTTTAATCTTTTTGTGTGTGGAGAGATTACTTTACATTTCAAAGGACTAGAATCAGGAACTGGGTTCTTCTCTCCCATTACATTTATAAGGAAATTCTCTTTAAAAAGACAAAAGGAATGGAGAATACTGCTCATTTCTCCCTTGTTAACACCATCCAGATTTTTTTTTTTTTGTAATTTGGTGCTCCTCATTTACAATCCAGATGCATATGTGTAAGATGATACTAGCTTTCTTTCATTGCATCAATCCATGGGTAAGAACTGGGGCACATATAAACTTCACAGTTATTTGATCAAAGTAATAATAAAAATAATCTACTCTGTTCCATAAACCTTACGTGTGAATTTCAGATATTTTTTTAAATATTTATATTTGTTTCTATTTGTTAATATTAATAGCCTCTTTTATGTTCTTGACATACCATGCATGCTTCTGCCTTTTATCTTTAAGTTAACTCTATTTGGAATTTTTTCTCCCAACTATGTGAATGGCTGGGATCTTTACTCCGTTTTGGTTAGCCTTGCTTGTACTCTTCCTACAAAAGTAGTTCCTTCCACCTTGGCATGCTTTCTACTTTACTCTGTTTTCTTTTTCTTCATAGTATTGGTCACCATCTGAAATATTTATTTGGTAGTTTAGTCCTATATCCCTCCATGTCACTCCATGAGAGGAATGGCTCTGTAGTGCCTTTTGGTTCTCTGCTATGTCCTCAGCACCCTACCTTACCCATGGTTGGAGCTCAGTGACTGTTAAATCAGTGCTGAGTGGAGGAAGAGCCACTGGCAAGGATAGAGCTGTCAAGGAGGGTTTAAAATGAACAGACTTTTAAGCTAGATTTTAAAGAAAAGTTAGAGCATTATCTAAAAGAGAGAGCAAGAAAGGACTTTCTAGCTAGTTGTATGGAAGAAAGGGTAATATAATTAACACTATCAGTGTCCTATGGAAAGTCGAAAAGGTCTGATGACAATGAAAGCAAATTCAGGAGGAAAAAAATGAATTATTCTTCAACATATTCTTTTATATATAATATTTTATATGTAATAATGTATGATATAATCCATAATATACATGGATATGATACATATTTCTATATGGAGAATTTGTATAGTTGTTTACATCTCTGTATTAGTTCTTTCAGGTTAGTCCTTTGCTGGCAGAACTACTAAAAGGTTTGCATTCTTCTTGAAGCCTGTACTTATTACAAGAGTCAGGACTTGAAAGCATTCAGAAAAGCAGAATTACAAAAGAAACGTTAGAAACTATTTGTGTGGAATTCAGAAAACAAAACATATCAATAAACAAACAAAAAGCAGAATCAGATGTATGAAAACAGAATCAGTTAATGGTTGTCAGAGGGAAGGGATGTGGGGGGATGGGCAAAATAGGTGAAAGGGAGTGAGAGGCATGGGGAATATATTTAATGATACTGTAATAGTGTTGTGTGGTGACATATGGTAGCTACATTTGTGTTAAGCATAGCATAACATATGGAGATGTTGAATCACCAAGTTGTACATCCAAAATTTATGTAACATTGTGTGTCAACTACACCAAAAAAAAATTCCAAAATGAACATAACATTGTGTGTCAACTATAACAAAAACTTTTTTTTAAAGAAAGTATTTTATTTTGCTTTGTCCTTTACATATAAAGATATGATTCCATAAATAATTACATGGGTGGTAAACTGAAAAGCTATCATTTTTCCTTAGAGTTAATAGAATTTAGCGTCAGGTTAACCAACTTAGTAAAAAGTTTCTTTCAAAAATCTGAATTTTTGAATAAATATATAAGGACACAAATAAGTAAAAATATAATATGAATTCTGTTGTAAGAACAATATACAAACATCTTAAATATTGGGATATTTTGGTTTGACTGGAATCATCATGGAATTATTTTCCCAAGCCTAAAGTCAAAAGGTATTTAGATTACTGCCATGAACTCGCCAAATGGGCAAGTAATTGCCAGTTCTATTAGAGACAAGCACTAAATGCTCAGTGGCTTTACACAAAAGAAGTCTATTATTCACTTATGCTCAATTTAATATGGGCTGGCAAGAGGAAACAGGACAGGTTCTCCTCAGTGTGGTGATTCTGGGATCAAAGCTTCCTCCATCTTTTCTTGCCATCTCAACACATGGCCTCTGAGTTTGCAGTGTCAGGGGAAGAGAGAGCAGCCAGCTAGCACAAAGGATTGTTAATGCCTTGTTCTGGAAATGATACATGTCCATTAACAGGGGCTTACCTAAATTAGTACAACACCCTTCTATTTTCAAGGGAAGCCAGGAGATTTAGTCTTCCAAAATGCCCAAGAAAAAGAGAGGATCTAGATATATGTGAACTCTAGGTGTCTCCACTACCCTTGGGAAAAGTGTGGTAATGTCAGGGAGTTTGTACAAAAGTAAATTCTCTCTCCTCAATTTTCTCTTGTCCCAATAATGTTCTTATTTAGGATTTTCCTCCAATATGGTGATTTTATTTTAAAAAGATATAATTAGAATGATATCACCTACTACTCATTAAATACCTCAACATCCTGCACAGGCTTTCTGCTAACAGAGTATAATTCTACATTTTTCTTTTTCTTCTCCAGTTACACTATCTCAATTGCAACATGTCCATATCTGAGGTTTTAGAGCAACACTGAACACGAATTTTTAGAAAATCTTTTACTGTTCAAAAATTATAAGTCAAATCTCTCTCTCTCTCTCTCTCTCTCTCTCTCTCTCTCTCTCTCTCAAAATAATGATTTTTCTGCAGATATTTATTTACTGTCAGGGATATTCAGGTGGAGGCTACAGAAGAATTAAGAAACACTGTTTTTCCACTTAGGCTACAATTCTACTAAAAGCAAAGCCCTCTCTATATGTGTTAATACTAAAGGACACAGCCAGAATATAATTAAGTAAAAAATTTTTAGAGAAGGCAAATGAAGTTCATGAGCAACACAAGCTTTATGAGGGAGTGTCAGTTTATCAGATGCTTAAACAAAATGGATAGTTGGACTCAAGCGATCTGTGCGTTCAGTTTGGGTAATCAACAGATGTGAGTATGTTCTTCAGACAAAAAGCAGAACAGATCATATTGCAGTTGTTAAATCTGCATTGCAATGACATGGATGAAGCTACAGAGTATTATGCTAAGTGAAATAAGTCAGAGGGAGACGAATACCATATGATTTCACTCATATGTAGACTTCACAAAACAAAACAAATGAGCAAAAGGACAAAAAAAAAAAGAAAGGCAAAACAGAGAACAAACTGATGGTTACAGAAGAGAGATGCACAAAGGGATGCATTAAACAGTTGATGGGGATTAAGGAGCACACTTGTAATGAGCACCAGGTGTTGTATAGAAGTGTGGAATGAATATGTTGGACATTTAAAACTAATATTGCACTGTATGTTAACTAACTGGAATTTAAATGTAGAAAAAAAATCTACATTGGCAGTTTAAATGAAGAATTAGCCAAATGATACCAGTCATTGCAGATCAAAATAAATCTTGACTATGCCATTTTGATTATTGATGGTTAATTCCAAGAGCAGAAACTTTAAACATCACTTATAAAGCAATTAATACCATTTTTTTTACTCTACTTTGAAATGTACCAAGGTGAGAGATTTATTCTGATCCATGATCAGATGTTATGATATCTAGATGCTGAAACATTATATCAAAATACGAGAAGAAAGAACATTTCCTGATTTAGTTTCCAAGATATCCACATAATTGTAACCAACAAAAAGAAAAAAAGTTATCTCTGCTGGTTCTAGAGACTATTTCTCAGGCTAAAATGATTGTGGGTATCTTTTGTCAAGAAATTTTGGGACACTTGGGTGGCTCAGTTGGTTGAGAGTCCCACATGGCTGAGGTCATGATCTTGTGATTCGTGATTTCAAGACCCACATCGGGCTCTCTGCTGTCAGCTTGTCAGCCTGTCATCATTGAGCTGCTCCAGATCCTCTGTCCATGGCTCTCTGCCTCTCCCCTGCTTGAACATTCCCAAAATATAAATATTTTAAAAATTAAAAAAAAAATTAAATAATTTCAGAACAATTTATTTCAAATATTTTAAATGTTTTTTTTTATTGTTTGCTTATTTTTGAGAGAGAGATAGAGACAGAGTGCAACCAGGGGAGGGGCACTGAGCTGTCAGCACAGAGCCCCATGTGGGGCTCGAACTCACCAAGTAAGATATCATGACCTGAGTTGAAGTCCGATGCTCAACCAATTGAGCCACCCAGGTGCCCCAGAACAATTTACTTCAATTTTAATTGAAAGTATGATACTGTTATTCATAAAATTTCTGTCCAGCTACTGCAAAAAAGAGAGATAAAAGCAGGGCCTCCACGGTTAATTTGTCAGGATTATTTTGATATTTAATTCATTTTGGTCACTCAAACTGCTCTTCCTAGTGTGTCTACCACTTTAATAAGGACCCAGCTCTTATACACAGATACAAATTACTTCTGGATAAGATAACATTCCCAGTACTACAAGCAGTATACATGTTCGCAGATAGATAATATAATAATATGTGGCCCTGTTTATTTCCAAAAGGGAAACATGGACCCAGATGTTTATAACAGTGTTATCTGCAGTAGCCAAATTATGGAAAGAGCCCAAGTGTCCATCAACTGACGAATGGTAAAGAAAACATGGTATATATATATATATATATATATATATATATATGCGCATCACACGTACAGGGAAGCCAAATATTATATGATTTCATTCATATGTGGAATTTAAGATACAAAACACATGAACAAAGGTTGAAAAAAAAAGAAGGCAAACCAAGGAATAGACTCTTAACTGTAGAGAACAACTGATGGTTACCAGAGGGGAGGTAGATGGGGGGAGGGGGAGGGAAAGGGGTTAAATAGATGATGGGGATTAAAGCGGGCACTTATGATGAATACCAGATGATGACTGTAAGTGTTGAATCATTAAATTGCACACCTGAAACTAATATTACACTGAATGTTAACTAACTGGAATTTAAACAAAAGCTTAATAACCACACAAATTAAAAAATAATAATAGTTAATAAGTCAAATATCATGGCATTCCTTGCAATGTTTCAAGGTAGGGTGGTAGAGCCTCTCCCCAAGGAATGTGGTGGAGGCCTCCTCAGAACAAAGGAAGGCAATGTGGCCCAATCAACTCCTATACACATATGCAGAGCTCTGACAAGACTCTGTAACGTGGACTGTGTCCAGTCAGATTACATGTAACCATATAGGGGAGATAAACAAGTAGGAATTGCATAAAAACCTACATCCTGCTATGCTCAGGGCTGGGTTTTTTGGGTATGAACCCATTGAACCCATGCCAGCACAATGAATAAAGTCGCCTCCTGGACAGAATAGTCTTGGTGTCCTGTCTCTCTGTGCGAGAATCCTGCTCCAGTAGCATCACATCTTCCTCAATTTTTAAACTATTCCATGGACTTGTCAAAATCTCTTCAATAAACTTTGAAACTTTCAAAAAAATGTTACTGAATCTGAGACACTAGTATAAATAAAAATTTTACAGATATCAGCATTTTGCTGATTTTACATGAAAAATTAGTCTCAGGTTCTAGAGTAACCAAAAAGAGTTGCTGGTCTGGTAGTAACATCTTTCTGGTAGGCAAGTTATGTTTGGGGATTTTTTTTAGAAAAATATGGGAATAAAGTTTCATAAATAATAATACTCCTTTGGAAATGATTCAAGATAGCCTTAGGCGAAATCTTTGGCATTCATTTTTAGCTCAGAGTAGTTTCTGATGGTATTATACATCAGGCTGTGCAAGCTCAGAATTGATCTCAGAAAGAAATGTGAGTATGAAGGTCTAATAAATTGAAACACATGAGGTGATTTTTTAAAAATTAAATGGCTCTTGATGTCTTTATAAAAAAGAAAATGAGGATCTTTTGATACTAATATGCCATCTCTTAACAGAAAACTGTATCAAGGACCAGGAAGGGGGCACATTTTGATTACAGCTATTAACAGTTGCAATAATACCAATTTATTTCCTACCAACCATAATGTAGCAAAGTGTAAAGTATGTTTATGTTTTCTGAACAATGCCACATAATGTGTGTTTTTTTTTTTTCCATTGAAACAAGGAAAATGGAAACTGTGTGTAAAACAGTCCATTTATTAGAGGTGAACCCATTTGTCAATTGACAGGATTATGTTCAAATATTCCACCAGTGTTAACTATCTACATCAATAGAGAATTGAAAGGAAAACCTTGAGTAGTAACTTCTGTCTACCTCAACAATGGAAGAACTAGTTTTGTATGTATATTAATTATAACGGTGGTCTCTTAGTAAACATTTTTAAAGATCATTGTTCAGGGCACCTAGGTGGCTCAGTCAGTTAAGTGTCTCACTTTGGCTGAGGTCATGATCTCACTGTTCGTGAGTTTGAGCCCTGCATCAGGCTCTCTACTGTCAGCACAGAGCCTGCTTCTGATCCTCTGTCCCCCTCTCTCTCTGCTTCTTCTCCACTCATTCTATATACCTGCCTCTCTCTCTCAAAATAAAGTTGAAAAAATGTTCAAAAAAATAAAGATCATTTTTTATCATGTTTCTTCCATTAAAATTGCAATTTATTCCCCCCCCCCAGTCCTGTTAGCATCCTAACTGATGGGTAAATGAAAGAAAAAACTTGTATCAATAAGAGATTGGGATTTTATTAACTACAGAATTTCAGACAAAGGATAATGGGGAAGATGTAAGAGTAGTTGAAAAAAATGGAGCATGGGATTTAAATTCATAAAAGAAGGAAAAAGAGACATGATTCTACAGATAATTAAAAGGTGGACGAGTCAAAGCACCCAATGAAGTAAGAGATCATAATGAAATAAATACAGCTGATAATGATCAGAGAATAAAGTGTTAAAAGTTTATATTTCTGAAGAATAGTTTTCAGTGATGACCAGATTCAAAGTATGGCTATAGAATAAGATGTTTGGGGTAGAATATGCATAAAGTTCACTAATGATGAAGAGGCTAATGAACTGAATAGTTAGAAACTTATTTTAATTCACTATCAATTGTTTTAATG
Organism: Puma concolor; assembly: GCF_028749965.1. Classification (NCBI taxonomy): domain Eukaryota; kingdom Metazoa; phylum Chordata; class Mammalia; order Carnivora; family Felidae; genus Puma; species Puma concolor. The sequence continues at coordinate 52,337,860 of NC_141672.1, forward strand.
AAAGATTCCAGAACATTTTTTACAAAGCCTGATCTACATATTTCTCTTGAATCTCACTGATTCAGTCTACACCAAATTGCAAACTGTTCTGCATGCTAAATTTGGCACACTGCCTATTTTTTACGGCCCATGAGTTAAGAATGATTTTATATTTTTAAGTGTTTGAAACAAATTTTAAAAAGAATATTTGTGAATTATAATAGCTATATAAAATTCAAACTTCACTGTCCACAAATAACCTGTTATTGGAACACAGCACACCTATTATTTTACATATTTATCTACGACTGCATTCGTGCTTGAACAGCAGAGTGGACTAGTTGCCACATTGATCACAAAGCTTAAAATATTTGCTATCTGACCTTTTCCAGAAATGGACATCTGGACTACAGTAAGTAAGAGGTCTAAACAGTAAGATATCACCAGATTTTTACAACAGGTGCTTCATAATGGTTATTATTGTCACAGATGGTTTTTTTTTTTCTATATTAAATATGTAATCCCTGCTAATAATTTTATCATTGACTACACTCTACCTTTAAGTGGGTTTTTTTTTCCAGACATATCTTGGGTAATATTAGTATTTTGCTTCCTAGTATCTTCATGCTCTTAAAAACCATGAATATACCTAGTTCTTATTTTATAATTGATGAACCAAGTTGAGAGCAAAGTATATCACCCAAGGTCAAATCTAGGAAGTTACATAGTATTAAACCAAAGACAATATTTTCCAATCCCAAAGTCTATGTTCTCTTTTAATATGCTACGCTGATTCCTATAACATCTACTAATGTTATTCTAGAACTATTCTGTTTAAGAAGTAATGATCATACGTTCATGACCAGCACATGACTGAGCTGATAATTTTCCTCAATTCATGAGCAACAGTACTCATCACAGATAAAGGGACTCAAGCCTCTGTGTCATTTGTTAAAACAGCCACAGTAATCAAAAAAACTGTACTCAGTACAGTACTTTTGAAGAGCTAGACATTCTCAGGGTAGATAGCTCTTGTTTATTTTAAAAATCTTAGACTATTGACTATTTGCTGCTTAACACTTGATTTAGAAATATTATAATTTGATAATGTTAGGAAAATATTTTAGAACATATAAATTATTATTTTAATGGAATGCTTTGTTAGTATTGTCATAGTATTTTGAAATTTAAATTGACCTAAGAAAAAACATCTGTATTTTAAGATAAGTAAGCTTCTGGGGTGCCTGGGTTGCTCAGCTGGTTAAGTGTCTGACTCTTGGTTGTCAGTCAGGTCATGGCCTCATGGTGTCGTGAGATTGAGCCCAGTGTCAGGTTCTGACAGCACAGAGCCTGCCTGGGATTCTCTCTCTCCCTTTCTCTCTGCCCCTTTCCCACTCATGTTGTCTCTGTCTCTCTCAAATAAATAAACAAACAAACTTTAAAATTTTTTTTAAAAAGTAAGCCTCAACACCTAATTTCTCTGAATTTCTGAATGCAGTGTTCCTGCCATAATGTGTAAGTACTTTTACTTACAAAATTTTTAATAATTCCTGAGTTGCACAATATTGTTTCATGAGTGCTTAAGAAAATTAAATAGCTTTTGCTAATAATTAAGAATTGTTTCAAAATAAATGCCCTCTCCTCTGTAGGTAAATTCATCAATATTAGCAACTTTTAAAATGTCAGCTATGTATTGAAAATCTATGCTCACAAAAGCATAGTAGTAGATGCCATGAAGATATAACAATCTTATAAGACATTCCAAAAACATATATAGGATCTCACACACCAAGACAAAATTAAAAGCAACATACAAGTTAATAAAAATTCAAAATTACAATTGTTAGTCCACTTGTGACTATAGAATCAACAATATGATTCCCCTTAGAAGTATTGGGATGTTTGCAGGAACATCTATGACTGTTGATTATTGGAGTATAACATACTTAAGTGATCAGGATCAGGGATCCTGGGGAAAGAAAATCTGTATACAGTTACCTACGCCTAGAATCTAACTCCAGTTTACATAATGGATAAAATATTTTGTGCATGAGTTACTCTACGCTCAAGAATCATAGTGTTATAAAAACGGCAAAGGAACATATTCTATTTCAGCTCTAATGTTACCAAGACTTGTTCACTATAGTAGATAATTTTGTCATTGAATACAAAGCCAGTTGCAGTTATGGCTCAATTTATTTGAGTCACCAATATAAAAACAGCTCTACTGGTCTGCATTAGTGGCTATCTTATTCAGAGTAAGTTTACAGAGCTCTGATAGTTTCACAGCGCTTTTTGGCATTGAAATATCAAAATACTTACATATTACATAGACATCATTTAAATTTTTTTTTTAACGTTTATTTATTTTTGTGACAGAGAGGGACAGAGCATGAACGGGGGAGGGTCAGAGAGAGGGAGACACAGAATCTGAAACAGGCTCCAGAATCTGAGCTGTTAGCACGGGGCCCTACGCGGGGCTTGAACTCACGGACCGCGAGATCCTGACCTGGGCCGAAGTCAGCCGCTTAACCGACTGAGCCACCCAGGTGCCCCTAGACGTCATTTTTAAAAAAAATAATTTGTACTCCTTTTATTTATTCTGTACAATTCAATGAGGATATTATATTAACTTTTGAAATTATGTTCATAGCTTGGTTATATTATCTATAAATAGTATATGGTGTGGGTGCATCTGACATCTGACTCTCGATTTCAGCTCAGGTCATGATCTCATGGTTCATGAGTTGGAGCCCACATCAGGCTTTGCACTGACAGTGGGGAGCCTGCTGGGATTCTCTGTCTTTCCCTCTTCCCGGCCCTCCCCCACTTGCATGCTCTCTATCTCTCTCTCCTTTCTCTCAAAATAAACAAGTAAATATACTTTTATGAATAAATAAATAATATGTGGTAAAAGTGGTCTGAAATATTTTTTGTAAAAGTGGACTATGAGCTTCATATGACTAAAACTTACATTCAGAGACAACATACCTTATAAGAACAGAGAAACTTGCTGTGATTTTAGAGTGAACGTGAAAGATTTTATGGACATTTGAACCGACTTTTCAATATTACATAGAATGTGACTATTCAGAGAAGTAGAGAATCCATTGCAGGCAGGCTGAATGGCTTGAGCAACTAGGGGAATAAATGCCAGAACATTTTCAGGGCTGTGTATATATTCCCACTGAATGAAGGGCTCTTCTGGGAAAACTACAGCAAGAAGGAAACTCATGGGCTTGGAAAATCAGAGATTGGGCATTGTTATACAAGAAAGGGGTTATAATGGAAAGTGGTTGATTTTATGCTCATTGCTGCTATTGGCAAATGGATGACATATTCAATATGTTCTTTTCAAACATTAAACAGGAAGGGGAGTAGAAAACAAACACTAAATTTAAGTATTATCTGAGGGAAAAGAAGAAACAATGTAACAAAAACATTTCAAAGGGGAAATGGGGTTTTGGAGAACATTTTGAAACTAGATATTGATTGTGAGTGAGGTAAAAGACAAAACCACTCCAGTGGCAGCCCAGTTTTGATAACGGATTTTAAATTTTCAGTTGCGTTTACTGTGCATTTTTTCCTCATACAGTCTATAAAAACCAGACCAAAAAAACATAGCCTCAAGAAAAGCCTGCTCTCCTGAGCCAAATGACCAAGGAAGTTGTTGCCTGAGAAACCAGAAAACATCAGGACTATAATTGCTCTACTCCAGCCAAACACCACAGAAAAATCTGTAGCCCTTCCAACCTCATTCTAGTGGAGAGATTAGATTTTCATCCCCACATGTGGTAACAAGGCCCTATCCCCACTGGGAAGGTGTCAAAAGGGACCTAGTAGTGACCTGGGGCATTCAGTGCCTCCAGGCAGTAATAAGTGTCTCCCGAGGACCTGATGCCAGTAGAGAGGCCTAGTGAGAATCCAGGGTTTCCACCCCCCACCAGGCAGTAATGAGGTGAGACCCTGGCCTTCCACTATAAGCACAGTGTCAGAAAAGGCCTCTTAAAAAAGAAGACAGAAATAAGACCCCAAATCTCATAGCATCATACCCAAAATGCCCAAGACTCAATTAAAATTCAAATGTCAGGGGTACTTGAGTGGCTCATTGGGTTAAGCATCCAACTTTGGCTCAGGTATGATCTCACATTTCATGAGTTCAAGCCCTGAGTCGGACTCTGTGCTGACAGCTCAGAGTCTGGGGCCTGCTTCAGATTCTGTGACTCCCTCTCTCTCTACCATTCCCCTGCTCATACTCTGTCTCTCTCTGTCTCTCAAAAAGTAAATAAATGTTAAAAAATTTATTTTAAAAAATCAAATGTCATACCATACTGCTATTGCATTACTAGTGTATGGAAACAGAACCATTTTCTGTATATTACTTTTGTATCCTGAAATTTTCCTGTATTCACTTCTCAGTTCTGGTAGTTTTTTAGTGGAGTCTTTAGGGTTTTCAATATATAGTATCATGTCATCTGCCAAGAGTCAACGTCTTACTCCTTCCTTACCAGTTCAAATGCCTTTTATTTCTTTCTCTTGTCTGATTGCTGTGGCTAGGATTTCCAGTACTATGTTGAATAAAAGTGGTGAAAGTGAACATCTTTGTTTTGTTCCTGATCTTAAAGTAAAAACTCTGTTTTTCACCATTAAGAACGATGTTAGCTGTGGGTTTTTCATATGCACCCTTTGTCATGTTGAAGTATGTTCCCTTTAAACCTACTTTATGGAGACTTTTTATCATGAATGGATGCTGTACTTTATCAAATGGTTTTTCTGCATCTACTGAGATAATCATGTGGTTTTTATCCTTTCTCTTATTGATGTGATGTATTACATTGATTTTCAAATACTGAACCACTCTTTCAATCCTGGAATCAATCCCACTTGATCATGGTGGATGATTTTTTTAATGTATTGTTGGACTTGGTTTGTTAATGTTTTGTTGAGGATTTTGCACCTATGTTAATGAGAGATATTTGCCTGTAGTTCTTTTTTATCATAGGGTCTTTATCTGGTTTTAGTATCAAGGTAACACGCCTCACAGAATGAATTTGGAAGCTTTCTTTCCTCTTCCATTTTTTTTGTAATAGTTTGAGAAGAATAGGTATTAGCTTGTCTTTAAATGTTTGGTAGAATTCAGCTGGAAAGACATCTGATCCTGGATTTTTGTTAAAATTGTTTTATTTTTTATTCAATTCCATTGCTAATACTAAGTCTATTCAAATTTTCTATTTCTTCTTGTTTCAATTTTGGTAATTTATTTATTTTAGGAATTTATTCATTTCTTCTAGGTTGTCCAATTTGCTGACATACAATTTTTCATAGTATGTTCTTATAATCCTTTGTATTTCTTTCTTTTTTTTAAGATTACTTATTTTGAGAGAGAGAGAATGTGTGTGCATGAGTGGGGAAGGGTCAGAGAGAGAAGAAGAGAGAGAATCCCAAGGCCCCATGCTCAGCACACAGCCTGATGTGGGACTCCTTCTCAGGACTGTGAGATCACGACCTGAGTCGAAATCAAGATTTGGTTGCTTAACTGACTGAGCCACTCAGGGGACCCTCTTTTGTATTCCTGTGGTGTCTGTTGTTACTTCTCCTCCTTCATTTCTGATATTATCATAATCCTCTTTCTTCTTTTTTTTTTTTTGGTGAGTCTCACTAATTTTATTGATCTTTTCAAAGGAGCAACTCCTGGTTTCATTATCTGTTCTATTTTATATTTTAGCCTTTATTTCATTTATTTCTGCTCTAATCTTTATGTTTTTTCCTTTTACTGGCTTTTGGATGTTTCTTCTTCTAGCTCCTCTAGGGGCAAGGTTGAGTTGTTTATTTAAGATATTTCTTGCTTCTTGAGGGAGGCATGTATTGCTCTAATCTTCCCTTTTAGAACAGCTTTTATTGCATCTCAAAGATTTTCATGCATTGCATTTTCATTTTCATTTGTTTCCGCGTATTTTTTTATTCTCTCTTTGATTTCTTGGTTGACTCATTCATTGTTTAGTAACATGTTATTTAGCTTCCATATACTTTTTTCCATATTTTTTCCTTGTGATTGCTTTCTAGTTTCATAATGTTTCAGTCAGTAAATATGCATGATATGATTTCAATAGTTTTGAATATGTTGAGACTTGTTTTGTGGTCTAACATGCGATATATTCTGGAGAATGTTCCATTTGTGTACTTGAAAAAATATGTATTTTTGCTGTTTTAAGATAGAATGTTCTGAACATCTGTTAGATCCAACTTCTCCAATGTGTCATTCAAAGCCACTGTTTCCATGTTGATTTTCTGGTTGGATGATCTCTCCATTGATGTAAGTGGAGTGCTAAAGTCTCCTATTAGTATTGTATTACTATCGATTTCCTTTATGGTTATTAATAGTTGCCTTATGTATTTGGGTACTCTCATGTTGGGTGCATAACTATTTACATTTTTTTTGAAAGACAGAGAGAGAGAGTGTGTGCATGAGTGGGTGAGGGGCAGAGGGAGAGAGAATCTTAACTGACTGAGCCACCCAGACATTCCAATATTTACAACTGTCATCTCTTCTTGTTGAATTGTTTACTTTACCATTATGTACTGTTCTTTGTCTCTGTCTTTATAAGTATTGCTATCTCAGTCTTCTTATTAAAATGTCCATACTACCCAAAGCAATCTACAGATTTAATGCAATCCTGATCAAATTACCAGCAACATTTTTCACAGAACTAGTAAAAATAATCCTAAAATTTCTAAGATCAATAGATCCTTAATAGCCAAAACAAACTTGAAAAAGAGCAAAACTGGAGCTATCACAATCCCAGATTTCAAGAAATAATACAAAGCTGTAGTAATCAAAACAGTATGGTACTGGCACAAAAGTAGTAGACACATAGAGTAATGCAACAGAAAGATCAGAAATACACTCACAATTTTAGAATTAATGTACAACAAAGGAGCCAAGAATATACAATGGGAAAAAGACAGTCTCTTCAACAAATGATGTTGGGGACTTTACAGCTACATGCAAAATAATGAAACTGGACCAATTTCTTATACCACTCAGAGAAAAAAAAAAACTAAAAATGTATTAAAGATCTAAATGTAAGATCTGTAACCATAAAATTCTCAGTAGATAACATAGGCAATAATTTCTTTAACACCAACCATAGAAACATTTTTCTAGATATGTCTCCTCTGGCAAGGGAAACAAAGACAAAAATAAACTGGGATGCTTGGGTGGCTCAGTCGGTTGAGCATCCAGTTCTTGATTTTGGCTCAGGTCATGATCCCAGGCTTGTGGGGTTGAGCCCTACATTGGACTCCATGCTGAGTGTGGAGCCTGCTTTGGATTTCCCCCCACTCCCTCTCCCCATCTCCCTTGCTCATGCACTCTCTCTCTCTCTCTCTCCCTCTCTCGAAAAAGACAAAAAAAAACAACAAAAAAAAAGCAAAAGTAAACTATCGGGACTACATCAAAATAAGGAGCTCTTGCACAGGGACTGAAACCATCAACAAAGCACAAAGGCAGCCTACTGAATGGGAAAAGATATTTACAGATGATCTATTCAATAAGGGATTAATATCCAAAATTTTATAAAGAACTTAAACAGTACATCACACAATAAAAGAAATAATCTTGTTAAATGGGCAGAATATATGAATAGACATGTTTCAAAGACATACAGATGGTCAGTAGACACATGAAAAGCTACTCAACATCATTAATCGTCAGGGAAATGCAAATCAAAACATACCTGTCAGAAGGGCTAAAATCAAACACACAAGAAGCAACAAGCATTGGCAAGGATACAGAGAAAAAAGAAACCTTGTGCACTGTTGTGGGAATGCAAGCTAGTGAAACCATTGTGGAAAAGAGTATGAAGTTTCCTCAAAAATTAAAAATAGAATTACCGTACAATCCAGTAATTCCACTACTGGATATTTATCCACAGAAAATGAAAATACTGATTCAAAAAGATATATGGACCCTATGTTTATTGCAGCATTATTTATAAAAGCCAAGGTATGGAAGTAACCCAAATATCCAACCATAAATGGATATAGAAGAGGTGGGGTGTCTATATATATATATATATATATATACACACATACATATACAATGGGATATTATTCAGCCATAAAAACGAATGAGATCTTGCCATTTGTAACAACATTGATGGATCTACAGAATACAATATTAAGTGAAATAAGTCTGTCACAAAAAGGCAAATACCATATGATTTCACTTATATGTAGAATTTAAGAAACAAAGCAAATAAACAAATTAAAAAGAGACACACAAAAAAAGACTCTTAGAGAACAAAATGGTGGATGCCTGACTAGTGGTTGCTGGAGGGGAGGTGGGTGGGCTGATGGGTGAAATAGGTGAAGGGGAATATGAGTACACTTACCTTGATGAGCACTGAGTACTGAATAGAATTACTGAATCATTGTATCATACATCTGAAACTAATATAACACTATGTCAATTATACTTGAATAACTATTTTAAAATTGAAAAAAGAAATTGAAATAAAAATGATTTACCACTGTGGCTTACCTTTTTTGAGAATATTTGCCCAAATGTTAAAATTTTTCTAGTAGTCCCATTAAAAAAAAATAAAAAGAAATGAATAAAATATATTTTAAGTAAAATTATCTAAAATATTTATTTGAATGTAATCAACCCCAAATTTAATATTAAGAGAGCTTACTTTTTTATATTAAGTTATAAAAATTCTGTATTTAGCATTGACAGCATATTTCACTTCAGACTAACCACATTCATGTACTCAATAGCTACATTTGTCATGTGGCTGTTACATTGTGTGGTGTGGGACTACAATGTTGGTATAAGAAACCATGGAATTTGATGCTCAGATCAAAGCTGTTCTTTCCAGTATCAATATACTTCTCATTAGATGTTAATTAGGAGCATATTTCCCAGATATAATGTAGATAGTTAAAAACTTCCATTTATAGGGGCACCTGGGTGGCTCAGTCAGTTAAGTGCCCGACTTCAGCTCAGGTCAGGATCTAAAGGCTTGTAGGTTCCAGCCTCCAGTCCGGCTCTGTGCTGACAGCTCAGAGCCTGAAGCCTGTTTCAGATTCTGTGTCTCCCTCTCTCTGACCCTCCCCCATTCATGCTCTGTCTCTCTCTGTCTCAAAAATAAATAAACATTAAAAAAATTGTTTTTTTTAAACTTCTATTTATAAATACTTATTTAAAAAAAAATAATGTTTATTTAATTTTGAGAGAGACAGAACGTGAATTGGGGGGAGGCAGAGAAAGAGGGAGACACGGAATACGAAGCAGGCTCCAGGCTCTGAGCTGTCAGCACAGAGCCCGATATGGGGCTGCAACCTACCAACCATGAGATCATGACCTGAGCCGAAGTCGGATGCTTACCGGACTGAGCCACCCAGGTGACCCTATAAGCACTGATTTATATAAAGACTCTCTTTGTACTTTGCGACAACAAAAAAATACAGTGATAAATTAGACAAAGAGGCAGTACTGCTGCTCTCATCTGAAATCATGTTAAAAATTTGGTGCTAATCAAAACTCCCTTATTTCTCTTTCCTCTTAGTAAATAAATATCAAAATTTGGACTTATTTATTAAAATTAGACTCATTTTTGTTCAGTTTGTACACCGAGGTTATCTTTTTATATGCAAACAGGGTTTAAATAATAAAACCCCCCAAAAAAGGGAATTAGTTGATAATTATTCAATGACTGATCGCCACGTCAGTTCAGTATCAGTACACTAACATCCTGCCATCATGGAACTAAACAAGAATAAAAGGAAAAAGAGAAAAGAAGATAAATGTTAATAAGAATGAATCTTCGTTTCCATAAACTGATTTTATTATGAACTTGATATGACCTACATCTAAATTTAAAGGCTGAACATTATTACACAATGCTCATAAAAAAAAGGTGGGTGTTTAAAATTATAGCAGTGGGAAATTGGACTCTATCAACCCTCATTAACTGCAAATTTGATCACAGATTTTCCCAGTAGCATAAGGGAATACCTCCAGGAGAAAACCATAAGACTTTAGTCTGAGAGAGATATAAGACTGGGAACTAGTATATCTGAGTTATGCAACGACAATATGGCTTTTTCAAATGTGTATTAATTTTGGTCCATTTTTCTTGTGTGACTAAGATTTCTGATATATATAAACAAGATTAGGACATGGCGTTCTAATAAAGCTTCTCCCACACTGACGAGTACCTTTTTTCACTGGATGATTCCTCATAAATTCTGTCAAGGTATATTTTTGAGAAGAATACAAAAAAGAAATAGTCCCTCATTCATGGTTTGCCACTTTTCATTTTTTGCTTCGAATGTGCAACGTTTAAAAACTCTCTGTTACATAATTTCCAAACTTCTAGGTGGGTATTCAGAAAAGTAAATGAAACCATGAGAGTTTTACAAGGTCAGCGCTGAGAGCGATCAGAATCTGTGTCACCAGTCAAGGGTGGTGTATGACCTACCTCCTCATATCTTTCAGTCACATTTATTAGTTGTCAACTAGACAGTTCTTCCTTTTGATAAAGCATTATCCTGTGTGGTTCTGTTTAAAATATAAGAATTCTTGAGAAGGGAAAGTGCAATGTCTAGAGTAATAGGTTTATTATTATATTATTATCTCAGTACAGCTGAGCCCAAGCAGTAGGAAAGGACTCTGAAATTAGGAGCAAGAGCTGAAGGCAGAGCAGGTAAAAGATCAAAGGTGGTGATTAGGAGTCAGAAAGCAAGTTTGGCCTATATTATATTTCGCTTAGTACTGGCTTGAATGCCTGGAGAGAAATGTCATACAGAAAAGGCCTCCTAATTGTTTTCAAGCCTACTTGTTTTTTTTCAAGGCGACTTATTTTTAAACATTCACATTTACTGTGAGAATGAGGATAGTGTGGGAGATACAACAGCAACAGTTATCCAAACACTAGCTCCTGGTCTGCACTGCACAGAGTGCCTCATATTCTAATAAAACCACCCCAGTCTTATTGGCTTAAAGAACCAAAGTGTCTTGTTTGGGGCAACAACAGCCACTGAGAAAGTCCTAGAATGGAAAGAGACAACAGACAGCTCCTGGAATTATCCCTCACTTACCAGTGGCCCATCACTACAATTACATTTGTACTGAGGCACCATATTTAAATTATAGGCCTATCAGATTATGGGCAATGGTGTGGATAGTGAACTGTAAGACTCATTTTCATGCCAGTGTTTATGAGCTGGATTGAAGTTAGCTGTTGGCACAAATATTTCCTTTATAACTAAGTTTTAACCGTATGATGGCTTTTCTTTGGAACATATTTGATTTTCTCCAAGTTACATAGGAAACCAATAAGTCTGAATCTCAGGTTTCTACATTGACTAACAGGAGACAGTAAGGAATCCAAATTGTTTGGTTTAATAGAAGACTATCTACTTACTATCAAATAAGTTATACCAATATTTGAGGGAGGTGAGGTAATAGACCAAAATGGGGGATAATTAAAACAACTTTTGGACCATGTAAAAGAGTTGTTTTATGGTGATTTTTATTTGTTTATCCTCTGTGTAATTGCGACACAGTGATAGACATCACTACGCAGTTGATTTGGTTCAGTTCCTGTTGCATTCCTGAGTTACAAAATTGCTTATTTTGTGGTAATTTTGAAGAATGCAACTACATATTTATATCAACTAGGGTTAGTCTCTGTGGCTGAAGGAAGCCATTACTTTTGTGTAAGCATGATCATTATGACTTTAAATTGAAATTTTCAGAGAAATCACTACCTAGTTAACTTTCAAAAATTTTTCCTGAAGCAAGAATTTAGAAGACTCAACTTGATTGTGCTTGAATAGTTGCAACACAAGTGATACGGTAAGAAGCTTCCTCTTGAGGCACAAGAAGACATTTATCTGTTTTAAATAATTACTTTAATGTGCTTAATTACCTTATCATTATGAATGCACTGTAGTCAACAGGACGACTAATATCCAGTGTTTCCTATTTTGTAGTCTCTTAGAAGAATACAGGGAAATGTTTATAAGGCATTTTATCCCTTATGCTGGCAGCTAAAATAGGAGATTTTAGAAGTACCTAGAGATATGGAGATACTAAATTACATGCAAGACATCACTGGAGAACCTGGAAATAAAAAGGATTTATTCTCCCTAGGCTACTTGAAAGCTGCCTTCTCACAAATAAATGTTAAGATGCCCTAATATACATTGCTTTCACTATTTCAATCTTAGTTGCTAAATAGCTTTATAATAAATAATTGACATTTTCGTTAACTGACAGATCTCCTGAAATTCAACAAACAAACAAAAGCATGAACTAGAAGGCTAATAAAAGTCCCTAATTGGGAAATTGGTCCCTAGGAGCATGTTTTCATTCAGCCTAAAGGACTGCTTTATAGCTAGATCATGGTTTTTATTTTCAGTTGGTTTCTCTAATTCGCATGTACATGCACACACACACAACAACACAAAAACATTTTCTTTGAAGACAATTAAAATATAAAAAATTATTTTGCCAATCAGGTTAACTACCCAGATGTTCCTTTAAATAGATCACATATTTTTCTCTTCACTAACATATTTATTTCAGAATGAGAAAAGCCTTCAAGATGTGGAGTTTACCACAAATCTCTTTCCTGATAGAATTTCTATATTTTTCCACAGAGCCTCTTTTATCCTGGGAAGAGAATTATTATGTGTGTTTTTCGCCATGTTCAACTTATTTTCTGTCTTCCACGCTGGAACATAGGGACGTGAAAATTAATTGTTTTCTCTCATTTTTGAAATCATTCTTCATGTATAATCTATGCATTAAATTTGATCTACATATTTATACATTTTTAGTGAAGATTATTTTATAATGAAAATGCTTATTAAAATATAGCATTACATATATTGTCTGATCAATATGACTCATCATATCCAAACATTTTTCAGGGTAGAAAAGTTGACAAATTAAGACAAACTATTCATCTTGCACAGATTTCATTAATCTGTCAATAGAGCTCAGTTTAGTTTTCAGTGTGCAATGGAGCAACAGAAAGGTGGCTGGGCTGTGTTCAGGTTTTGGTGATAAGTACTATGACACAACTGTTATTACCCTAGTACTCATTTTCTTTATCTGATCTCATGAACTAGCTTTTATTTTGATGATGATATGCAATTCACAACTTTTATGTCCTAGTTCCTTTCGTTTTTCTCATTAAGTTTAATAAAATGGGAATTACGGATATGTGTTAAGCTAACATAATGAAGGGGTAGAATACTGTAAAGATCCTCTGTAATAAAATAACTGAATGTATTTTTTTTACCTAGTATTTAATTTTAAGCTAAACTATTAAAAACTATTTTGCCTTCACTCAAATCTGACATCTTTTATTTAATTATCTTACATAAATTATCCGACTGCCTATTATTCTTAGAATAGTAGAGTGGTTTAATTTCTGTGAATAAAATATTGAAGTAATAAAATTTTGAAGAAATGTCATGCTGATTTGTGAATTACAGGGTTTCTTCTCTTCCTGTAATGATTGAAAATGCTTTATTTCACACTCTTCAACTCATCCTTTTCACCATTAATTCTTTGTCATGTAACATATAACAGGAAATCAAGATATGATTTTTTTCAAAAATTGCAACTCAGAGAAACATAAAATAACCATTGCTAGTTAGACTTTGTTGTAGCAGCATAAGTAAAAAATAATAAATCTACAGGACCATTTGGTAATCTTTATTGTATCTTATTTATTTTCAAAAAGGCAACTCATCTGCTCAGCATCCCTTAAAAGAAACTTTTATTTCAACTTTCTAATGGTATTTTTTTTCTGTACTTTCTAATGGTATTTTTTTTTTTCTGTAAACTGAATAGATCAAATCAGCTCAGTGTTGTATGAGCACAATTTAGGTACATGTAATTTTAGGAAATTTTTAAAAATTTCATTACTTTTTTATTACATACCAACTAGTTTATACTTTATGTCTTTACAAAGAAAAAGCTAAAAAAATTAATACCATTGTTATATGGTTTTAAAACTCATAATTCCAGATTCCTCTACTTATAAGATAGAACGGCCCAGCAGCTATTTTCACCATCACTGACTTCAGTTCCATTCAATAATACAGTACATAATGCAAAAGTAACTAGTCACGCACAAAAATGTCTCAAATATAGTAAAATGTACACAGAATAAAGGTAATTTATAATGACAAATAAGAACTGCAATTTATCTTGGCTGTGCTTCAGAAATTTAGCGTCACCTGCCTTCGCCAAGGCACAAAGCAGGAAGAGGTGAGCATGGCTGTCCCCAGAAGTGGGCAAAGTATGTATAAAGGTGTCCATGTACACGAAAGACTTAAAACTGCTCAGTCTCGCTGGGAACACTGAAAAGGTAATGATGTGGCTTCCCCCTACTATTCACCTTTGGATCAAGTCCACAGTCTTATTTCATCGTAGAGAAAATACAATTGGCAAGGATCTCTAAAAGTAAATCACAATTTGGGCAAATGAAAGAAAATACTTCACTATTCCCAAAGTTTGGTCGTATCTTCTGGATCAGAAGTATTTTGTAGACAAAGGAGAGTTTCACAAAACCGAGATGTCATACAGATGAAGGGACAAGGCATTTTCCACAGAAGCTTAACAATGTCAAACTTTCAAATGGCTCTTACAGTATAACCATTACATGTTACAGTAGTGTGGGTTCTGGGGATCCTTTGGCAGCAAATGCTGATTTAAAGGGCATGGGGTCTCTTTGGGTTGATCTGTTTGCTGGCCTGTTCTTGCAGAGCTACACAGATTTTCACTTTATTCCAGAGTTCAGTTAAAATTTCTATTTTTGCTCAAGAATAGCTCCCTGCTGAGTAGCATATGAACCTACATCATAGTCTACTTTTTCAGTTATCTCTAGGAGAGACTTTTTATCTTGTAACCATTGAATAGATTCCTAAAACACTGCCCTCCTGTGATGTTTTACAACTTGTGCTTCCATTTCTTCCATTTGTGAGACAGCTTCATGAAAAGTAAACAATTGTGGAGAAACTCTTCTTCACTGTGTTCACAAAGAAGTTTTACATTGGATCTCTGAAGGGAACTGCCCATACCCCACTCTGCCTCTAAGACATCAATCTGATTTGGTGGACGGTGCATCATTGAATGAAGATCCCCAGCATCAGCTGGATCCACAGTCAATTCTCTCACCTTATTTGCATACCTTAATGCATCAAGAGTATTTTCACAGGAGGCCATTCCTGAAGAGTTTGTAGCTATCATGAAGGCATGAGAGTTTTCACCCATGAATTAATCTCTTAACACCTGAGTGACTTTGCTTGCTCGGAAAGGAGTAGGAGGTTTGTTTCTACCTAAGGCTCTAATTCATTTCTGCAGTGCTAAAAGTCTTTTTACTAATTTCTGCACCTTCAAGCCTAGTTGCCTGTCGGCACTGGAAATACCAGCACCTCTGTCATTTCCAGGAAAATCAAAAAGAGAAAATTTCCCATGTAGTTTTCCTTTCCTTCTAAGAATAATCTGAAATACTGCATTGCTCCAAGGTGAATGTGCATTTGAAGATATTTGACCAGATGTTCTGCAACTCTTGCCTATGTCAATGAGTTTCAGTACATCTTCAACACATTTGACTTCCTGTTCCTGTAATCACACCACTTGAGCTGTCAGCACAGAGCCTGATGCAGGGCTCTAACCCACAAAGTGTGAGATCATGACCTGAGCTGAAGTCGGATGCTTAACCGACTGAGCCATCCAGGTGCACCCCACCTTCTAGCATTCTTAATTTTGCTTTCCTGTTTAGCAAGTCAAACACATTTCCACTATAAATTTCAAAGAAAACTGCATATACTTGAAGTTCTAACTTCTTATAGTTTGGTCTTTGGCATTAAGAAAATATCTCAAGCTGCTAAAGCATGAATTCCTTCAGAACAATCTTGGTTTGTTCCTTCCCTATGTTTGAGGTTTTCCACTTGCAGCAAAGGACATAGCCATTCTCCTTTCAAACAGAGTTTCCACTAATGGTCTGCCTGTGATCCTTCTAAACCATTTCACTTAGGATCTGAGTCATGAAAGGCAAAATCAAGACCAAATGTTTGGTTTTCTATGTAACTTATTGAGACAAAACTAAAAGTAGACTTACATACCATTACAATATTTTTACTAGGGATTATGATTACACCTAGAGCTTTCATTTGAGTTTATTTTTTACTGAATGGCCATTTTCATCAATAAGACCTGCTGTTGTCAATGGTCTACAATCCTTTTAAAGTCTCTGATCATACACAGAATTTCCTAATTAGGGTTTGTAGCACCAACATCCCGGGCTCTTAAGTTTTTTCTGCTACAGTTCCCTGTTTTTGTTTTTTGTTTTCTTTGTTTGCTTGTTTGTTTTTTATAATTTTTCTACTTTTTTCACACAGTTAGATTTTTCATGTGTATTCTGTTGTGAAGAGGAAGACTTTTCAGGAAGTTGACTAGGTTGTTCATGTGCAGAGCCAACCACTCTGATATCTTTTGGAGGAAGGTCATTTTTAACAGAAGCCACAGTCTGTCTATTCTTTACAATTTTGTTTACTTTGGCTGAGGATGCTGGAGGTAGAGGTGTTTCTGAACTGGATTCAATTTCTTCATCAGGAACAGAGTCATGGTTGACCGAAAAGATGCTCTCCAGGTCAGTATCTGTGCCCTTTATATCTCCATTTCTATCCATTCAACAGTAACACTTCCATTATTTTCATTTAAGAATGTTACCATTGCTTGATATATTTGGGTTTGCTAATTAGGGCCTTGAATTTGTTCTCATTTCTGGTTCTCCGTGGGTTTTCTCCTTTACAATAAAAATTATTTCCAAGCCTGACTGGGTCTCACTCCACACCCCAAGCACATGACATTAAACATTTTCCCCAAGAGGAATCACTTCTTGGCTAGATCTCCACATAAATCCCAATCTGCATGTTGCTGGAGTTGGCCAATACCATCACCTCATCTAAGGTGGGGTGGCGGGTAGTTGTGACACTATGAATGCAAGCAGGGCCTGAAGGGCAAGGAGTGATGTTGGGCATCCAGGAACCAGGAGAGTGGAACAGACCACGCTCGATTACCTAAAGCTGACTCAGGGTACAGAAATCATTTGTTTTATGTAAGTAACTTAAAAACTTCTTCATAAAATTAATGAAATAAATTAATGGCCATAGAGAGAAAATGCCCACAAATATATCCAGAGGACATGATGGGCAAATTTTTCCCCAAAAGACAAGTTTCTTTTTAATAAAGTGAAGTCTTCATTTGTAATTTTGTAAATTATTAAGTTGAAAAAATTTTTAATTTAATCCAGTGTAAAAAGAGTCAATGGCATACAACCTTATCATAAAACATTGAGAAATAAAACTTGCTGAGTTGAAAGACTACTTTCTCAATCTTTTAAATTCACTAAATTCTAAAATATCATCATTTTAATTTCATTCCTCAAGCTGTTCAACATAATACTATATATGCTGCACAAAGATGGGAAATCAGAAAGCATAAAAGTATACACTCTCCCAATTCAAGACAACTGCATTCATATTAAAAATGTTATTATTGATTACATACACGTGGGCATTTTGTTGATTTGAGATTAACAATTTAAAATGTAAGGTTTAGAAGCTCAAATAATCTGTCAGTTTCTCATAAATTATTAAATTCTATGTTTTTTTTTTAACATTCTTGCCCTTCTTTCATCTTTGTCCCACCAAAAGAAGATTAAAAAAGGAAAATAAATGTACTGGGAATAAAATCTGGTAAATTGCTATTGAAACCCACTGGCTTTGTTTGAACAAGATTTTACCACTTACTTACTAGCCACATGGTTTGGGCAGGTTACTTAATTTCTATGACTGTTAAAGTTTTGTTTTGTTCTGGTTTTGAAAAGTTGATAAACTGATATGACTATACCTTCAGAGTTTCAGGATGGCTAAAAGTAATGCATGCAAAATAAACAGCATAATGAATGCATTTGGTACTTATTCAATATTTATCATTAATAAAATTATTTTTTAATGTTTATTTTGAGACAAAGAGAGAGTACAAGCAGGGGAGGGGAAGAGAAAGAGGAAGAGAATCTCAGGCAGACTCCACACTCAGCGCAAAGCCTGGCATGGGTCTCGATCTCATGAACCACAAGATCAAGAGCCAAAATCAAGAGTCAGACGCTTAACTGACAAGCCACTCAGGCACCCCTATCATAAATAAAATTATTTTTAAATGTTACGATAATGTACTGATTATTTTCTGAGGTCATTAATTACAATTATGATGAGAATCATAAATCCAATGTTGGATCATAGAAAACAATATAGACAAAGCAATATGAATAATGGCTCAAAAGTTCATTAGTCTTTGTTGCCTAACTGGCACCAATAACATGAATTTGCAATGAACACAGGGATTTTACAATTAAGTGGCTTATATTAGTAATAGAAAAAGCAAAGCTCCTTTTAAGACTCAAAGTTGTTTGGACTATATATTATGACTTGCACTAACACCTTAATCTTTGACAACTTTTCTCTGGACTCTATTAAAGACCTCTTTCCCTAGTCTGGAACTTCTTTTTATAATATATATCAAGTCTTAAGTTAGGGAAATGTAAAATGTGATAGTAAAATATTTACAAATGTTCAAAAGAATAGATGTTGAAAATATTCTCTCAAATGTAGACCAGACATGAACAATGAAGTAAGATGGATTTCATTTTGATCTAATCATATCTATGCTATTTTATGTTCTGCACAATCTTCGGGTTCCGATAATTGCCATTCCCAAGAGAGTTCTGTTCCTGTCATGGCCAAGTAATCTCCCTCTCGACCAACACTACTGCAGATAACAATTATAAACTCAATAAAACATAAACATTTTCCTCAAGGCACTGGAGAGGGATAGAAGCAAGCTGATATTCCATGGAAGTTGACACAAAGAGGAAGACAATGATACAGGATCAAATTATTTATGACTCATCCTGAGAGGAGTCTCAAGCCATTATAATTCAATGTGGCCAAAATTTAACAAAAACCCTGCAGTCCTACTGACATGAGAGAACATAGGACAGGATTTAGTAAAAATGCAGCCACTTAACGTAAGAGAGGAAATACCAAAAGGAAAAGTGAGAGGGGATCCCTAAATTTTCTCTGTCTAAATCCCTGGCTAATCTCTGAAACACTCATTCATAGGGAAAACTCAACTCAGGCTAAAAGGAGAAATGGTGTTTTATAGATCAAGCTTGGTGAAATTATAGGTCTTTGAAAATAAGTTGAAAAAAATAGAGACTTAACTAGAAAGCAAACTGAGGGTTGATGGAGGGAGGTGGGTGGGAGATGGGCCAAATGTGTGATGGGGATTAAGGAGGGCACTTGTGATAAGCACTGGGTGTTACCTGCAAGTGATGAATCACTGAATTCTACTCTTGAAACCAATTAATAATAATAATAAAATGATAATAATAATAATGATAATAATAATGATAATGATAATAATAATAATAAAAATAGTCATCAGAAAGTCATAAGATCATCTATAGTTGCTAAAAATATCCATTGCAATGCCCAAGGAAACAATCCGAAATTAGTTAAAATCTAAAGAAATAGAAAGACATAATTAATTCAGAGAGGAAAGGACATTAAACAAAAGATAATACTGTGTTACCTAGATGTTGAAATTTGCAGACAAGGATAATAAAGCAGCTATTATAACTATGTTTAAAGATATAAAGGAAAATATAAGCATACCTTGTAGATACAGTATGTTTGGTTCCAGACTACCCCAATAAAGCAAATATCACAATAAAACAAGTCAAACGGCTTTTGTTTTGGTTTCCCAGTGCATATAAAAGTTATGTTTATTCTATAGTCCATTAAGTAAACAATAGCATTATGTCTAAAAAACAATGAACATACCTTAATTAAAAAATACTTTATTGCTAAAAACATTAACTACCATTTGAGTTTTCAATGAGTCATAACCACTGATAACAGATTACCATAACAAATGTAATAATGAAAGAGTTTAAAATACTGTGAGAATTACTAAAACATATTACAGAGACATGAAGTGAGCAATTGCTGTTGGAAAATATGGTGCTGATAGACTTGCTCAACACAAGATTGCCACAAATCTTCAGTTTGTGAAAACACATTACCTGTGAAATGTATTCAAGTGAAGCACAATAGTTATAGGTCTATATGTTCACAAATAATGAAAAGATAGAAACACTGAATTAAGAGATAGAGACCATAAAAATCAAACTGCTGAGAAATTGTAAAACAGAACAAAACAAAAAATATATGAAATAAAACTCACTGGATGAGAAAATAATACTAATGACTGAGGAAAGATTCCCTGAACTTGAAGACAGATCAACAGAAATTATATAATATGGAGAATATATATGTTTATATAGTGATATGTTTATATATACATAATATATATATAATATAAAATAAATATATTTGTATTTATATACAAATGCAGAAACATCTTTAAGCCAAATCTAAGTCTTCTCTTTCTCTGTCAGTTAATCATAGGCAAATCTCCATGAGGCCATGGTTGCAGGCTGAGAGAATGTAGCACAGCAGAAGTGAAGCCATGGGCCTTTGGACCACTTCTCAGGTAACTTTCTCACGCCTTCAGGCCATATCATGTTATATACCACTTCTATTTGATGATGGAGCATGGTTGTGAATGCCCAACTTAAGGAGGTGAAATAAGACTCATTACATGATGGGCAGATCAGGTTGCATGGTAATGTGATGGCTTAAGTTTAAGTATTCAGTCTCTCCTCAGACCCAGTAGCAGGTCAAGAACTGTTTCTCAAAAGGAGAGTAGTTATCCAGAGGATAGTAGGGCTCTGCTCTAAAATCCTAAGGGCCCGTGCTGCAATTCACCTACAAAGGCCCGCCAAAACCTACAAACAGCCTCCCTATCTGCCATTGACACTTCAAGCACCACTGAATCTACTGCATCACATGGCCCAAGTGGCAGAGCAGTTTTCAAGGCAGGATGGACCTGTAGCAAAGCCATCTTATGTTCTGGGCCCCACTCAAATCTAGCAGCTTTTCAGGTCACTCAGTAAATTGGACAGAATAACACATCCAAATGATGAAGATGTTGCCTCCAATATCCAAAGAGATACACCGGGAATTGTGCTTCGTTTTGCTTATAGTGGCCAGATGCAACAATTTATCTTTCACTTAACAGGAGTATTTTGACATGATCCACACTTCTAGAACCCTAGAAATTTTGCTATGTAAAAGGCCCCAGAGTTACTGGATTTATTTCCCACCATGTTTTCTATTCAACAAGATAAACTAAATATAGGACCATACACAAAGATCTTTAAAATTGGTAGTGAAACAAATAACCACAAGTGAAAGTCAGAAGACAGAAATCAAATGCAATCATAACACAAGAATTTCACATATAAAAGTATCAAAAACAATATAAAAATATTACATATTAAATATTCAATGAAATAAAATTTGCAATCAGAAAAAATGAGATATCAAAAGCTAATTTAACATGGTGACGTGTATTTTTGTAAACAATCAATAAACATTCAATAATAAAAGCAGAGTTGTTGAAAAAATCAGAAAATTTATAAACTGTATTCTACCATATAATAAAATATACGGAGACAGAAAGATGTAAAATATTAAGGTCATTTTAATACATATGAAGTGTTGAACTAAAAATTCTAGTGTTTATTTAATCAAAATACCTAAAAAAGAATAGAAAATATAGATGGAGCAGAAGAAAAAATTAAAGGGATGATAGATCATAGCTGTGCAATTTTTAGGTAATAAAGACATGGATAAGTAGAAATTGAAAGCACAGTATATTTTTTTAAAATCTGTATTTTAACACATTGACATGGAGTTATAAAATTTCCAATAAAATAGAGATGATTTTAAAAGTACATGGTGATAAAAGACAGATCCTTTAAAATAAACAACCAAAAGCTTCAAAAAATAAAAGGAATTTAGAAAAGAATAGAATAAAATCTTCAAAGAGCTGAGAGTAAATCCCAACATTTTAGTTGTCTACACAGAAATACTCTTTCACAATTTAGGGCAAAACAAAGACATTTCTAGATTTCAAAATATGGAGAATTTAGCATAAATGCCCTGCCTCACAAACCATTCTAAAAGAAGTACTTTATACATTATTCCAAAATGTTCATTTACCACATGTTTGTTAAGCGTCTACCATGTGTTAGCTGTTCTTTTATGTCCTGAAGATACAACCCAAATCCTTCCTATCAATGCACTTATGTTCTCACTTGTGATACAGATAAACAAAAACATAAATAAGTGAAAAATAAATGAATATATACATACACACATACTATATAAGTATGTAGTACGTTAAAATACGCCATGTAGATAATAAGAAAAGTAAATCAGAGAAGGAACTATGGCGTGTCTGGTGTGGGATTATGATTTAAATACAATACAGAAATTCATGGAGGAATATTTGATTCATGTGGATCAAGAAAAAATATTTTGAGCAAAGGAATATCAAGTGAAAAAGATTCTAAGACAGGTACATGTTCTGTCTTTTGCGGAATAGTAAGAAAGAATAATTAGAAGAGATGAGGCTAATGTAATAAAAAAAAAAAACCTGGAAATCATATAGCTGTAATGTGGACCACTTTAAGGCTTTTCTCTCTTAAAATGATTAAGATGAGAGTTTTTGAAGGGTTTTGGGTAGAAGGCTGAAATACATGATGTGAGAGATGGGGGGAAATGAAAAGAGATGGAGGAGACGGTACAGAAAGAAGGGAAGAGAAGAGGAAAAACAGGAGAAGGTGAAGAAGAAAAAGAACGGAAGAGGGAAGAGAGAGGAAGAGGAGGTGGAGAAGGATGAGGAGTTACCAAAGGGCTATCACAATCATCACAGCAAAAAGGGACTTTGACTTGGGCCAGAGTGGCTGCAATGGAAGAAGAAGTAGAGGTTGTTTTCTGAAAATAGTCAACGGATATTGCCAAGAGATTGCTAAGAGGTATGAGGGGAAACAAGAAAAAAAGAAAAAAAAAAAAAAAAAAAAAAGATGATCTCAAGGTTTTAGCCTGAACAACTGAAAGAAAGTTGCTGTTTGCTGAGATGACATCTGAGAAAGAAAAAAAAAAAAATTGGGGGGAAATAGAGTTTAAATTCAGAGCTTGTTAAGTCTGAGATTCTTAGACGTCCAAGTAGAGATTTAGACTAAGCAGGTAGTTCTTTTATGCAAAGAAGAGTTCCAGGCTACAGAAGGAATTTGGGGATTATTATCATAGGAGAATGAGTGAAGATGAAGACTAGACCAGGTGCAAGCAATGAACCCTGGGATTTGAGAACGAAAATGCTATCTAAATGCCAATATATATGAATATTTAAATGAAAAAGGACAAATTCTTGAAAAACACAAATTACCAAAACTAACCCAATGAGAAACAATACCTAAATAAAAAATATACAGTATACAAAAAATGTCCATAACAATACTCTTCATGAACTTCGTTCACTTAAACAACTCATATGCCAGTTCACGTTTGGGATAGTCACTGAATGCAATGTCATAAAGCAATGAAAATGGCCAAAATCATGCAAGATACGACAGCTTGTAGAGATTCCACAGACACCACGTCAGGCAGAAGAGGCCCAACTCATGCTGCTTGTTCCATATTCATAACATTCCTGTGCAGTCAGAAATAATCTACTATAGGCGTTAGAATATTTGTTTCCTACAGTGTGTTAGTAATGCCTTACACCTTGATCTTTGACTACTTATTTTTATTTTTTAAGCTTTGTTCAGCTATTATCTGAGTCTTTTTAGAATAATCATCAAACTATACAGTTTTAGTTTCATCCACTTTTATGCTAAACTTCTAAAAACACTGTTTTAATTATTAGAACATAAAAAAACAAATGAGCAGAACTAGCCAGAAACATATTTAAAATATTAATGTATTAAAAGACTAGCTCTATGTGTTATTGAAATATTCTATAAATCTACCATGATTTAATAGGGTTTATACTAATAGGATACTCGTATTTTAAGAAAAAGATAGAATATAGGTACTGAATAGGTATTATAAGTATGAAAAGGCCTTAAAGAGACAAATCCAGAAGCAATTGACATAATAAATTTCACTACATATACTTTGAAAATGTCTGAATAAATAAACTCAAACACTACAGAAAAATTGGGAAAATATTTGTAAAATATAGGATATATAAGTATCTAAATTTTTATAAATCAGTATTAACCACCTACTAGAAAAACAATTAAATATTTAAATAATCTAAAGAGTCCACAATAAAATACAAATGTCTTTTGAATATAAGATGCTCAATTTGACTCATAATCAGATTTTCTACTTCTTCTAGGTTTGTTTGTTTGTGATAAGCATATATTTTCCACATGAGAAAACATTAATAAAATATTTATAAAAACACCATTTTTATTTTAGTAAGACTGGTAAGTTAAATCTTGCTGTGCTTGGAAATATTTTTCATTAAAATTTGCTATTATGTAGTACAATTCCTGAAAGTAGCAGCTTCTATTACACCCTTTGAAAATTCAAGTCATTGCCTTCAACTTTTTTTTTTCAACGTTTTGGTTTTTTTTAAATTTATTTTTGGGACAGAGCTAGACAGAGCATGAACGGGGGAGGGGCAGAGAGAGAAAGAGACACAGAATCGGAAACAGGCTCCAGGCTCCGAGCCATCAGCCCAGAGCCTGACGCGGGGCTCGAACTCACGGACCGCGAGATGGTGACCTGGCTGAAGTCGGACGCTTAACCAACTGCGCCACCCAGGCGCCCCACCTTCAACTTTTTAAAATTGAAACCAAGAGTTGGTGTGTGTGGGTGGCTCAATTGGTTAACTATCTGGCTCTTGATCTTGGCTCAGGTCATAAGCTCATGGTTTTGTGGGTTCAAGCCCCACATCAGGCTCTACGTTGACAATACAGAGCCTTCTTGGGATTCTCTCTCTCTTTCTCTGCCCCTCCCCCATTCATGAGCCTGCTCTCTCTCTCTCGCACGAATAAACTTAAAAAACAAATAAACTGAAACCAAGAGCATGACATTTTATATTGCAAAATTACACACATAAATACACACACTCATTCACTAACAATATTTATGTCTGCTACTTGTGACGCATGTACAAGTATTATGGTCTGTTTTATCTTACCCTGCTTTATTATTTATAAATGCTAGTCTCAATGCATAAAGTTGATGCCATCAGACTGTGACCCACGGTTTTAAAAATACCATTCCAGTAGGAGCCAAATGAGCTTATATTTAGTGTCAGCAGATTAACATGAATGTTGCAATACAGTAAGGAGAGTACTTACGACCATTTAATTTGAAAGCCTAATATAGCAGAGTGCTGCTGTGATCAAATGATTCCAACAGAAGAATCAGCTTAACACTCAAACTTTCATGCCAATCAGTACAAAATTGTTGACTTTGATTACAGTTCTGTGATATAAGCCTGTACTTTCCAAAACTCGTGTGCATTGCTTACCTTTTCGAAGGAGATAACATTTTTAAGAATGATGCCACTCTGAAAAGAAGGAAAAAAAAGTTGTGGCTTCAAGTGTACCCATCTTTTGTACAAAAGGATGATATTTTCATCATTTTAATGGTCTAAATAAGTGAACATGTCAAGCTTTCTCACAATCCTATCACAGATTTTCACAGTGTAATCTCTCAATTGTAAGCAAAAGGATAGTACCAAACAGTTTTTTTTCTCTTTCAAAATACACAGAGCAAACTTTGTCTTCAAAAGAGTATAAGTAATGACTTCTCACTGTACCTCTGAACATTGCAATTTTCTTTATACTTTTAACTTTGTTATGCCATTTGCAAAGCTGTCATGGTTTGGAGTGCATAGCTATTTTCTCTTTGTCATTTCTTATTTTCTGTTACTCTAAGAAATAACACATTGTTTTGAGTATAGATTGGGAATTGTGTCCTACTCTCAGCTAAAATCTAATTCCAGTCTTATATTACCAAAAGTACTATGAAAATATTCATTCATTATTTGAATGAATTTGTTTCATATCATTAAAAGAACTGAGTATATTCCTAAAGTCACATAAAGATTAAAAGGAATTGTGCACAAGGCCATAACCTTTTTCATATTCGAATGAGACATGGAAAGGTAAATTGTAAAGGCGAATGTAAGAAGAGGGGTTATTGTGTTTGTGAGAATTGATTTCTACTTTATGACTGTTGTGAAAAAAGATTCTTTTTTTTTTTACTTATTTATTTTGAGAGAGACAGAGGGAGCAAGTGGGGGTGGGACAGAGAGAGAGAGGGAGAGAGAGAATCCCAAGCAGACTCCACATTGTCAGTGCAGAGCCAAATGTGCGGCTCAAACCCACAAACCATGAGATCATTACCTGAGCTGAAACCAAGAGTCTGACACTTAACTGACAAGCCACCCAGGCGCCCCATGCAAATAAGATTCTTAAATGTCTCTTAAAACTTTGGAATCACAATAAAGTCTTTGCTTATATTAAATTCATTATAAAAGACAAGTCTTTGGTAACGAAATGGATGGGTTTCATGAAGATACAACTTTTACGAATGTATAAAATTCTGTATTTTGTCTGTTTTTGATTACTTGCCCTATTTTTTTTACTTTCAAAAGTATCAAACCTAAAGAAAAGTTGTAGTAAGAGCCATGTTTTAATGACATTCATTTACCCTTTACTAGGATTCACCAGTTGTTAACATTTGGCCAATTTGTTTTCTCTTTCTCCTTTGCTATATATTCAAAAGTCAACCACTGCCATGATGGTACTCATTCCTAAATATTTCATCCACTTGCCTTTAAGATCACTTGCCTTTATATAACCACAGTCCCATTTCCATACCAAGGAATTTAACTTTGATTCAATAATATTATACGAAATGTAATCCATATATAAGTTATCTAATAGCTCATAAAATGAACTGCCAACCTGGTTTTAATACAAGATTCCACCAAAAATTACACACTGTATTTGGTTGCATGCATCTTTAGTCTTTTTTTTAATGTTCTTGACTTTGTCTTTCATAACACTGATACTTTTGAAGCATCCAGGCCACTTGCATAAAATGTTCCACAATTTAAATCATTCTCTTTGTTATCTCATGATCCTACTTAGATCAATCCATTTACAAACGATTTAAACCACATTACAAGGAATGTATACATTCCTTCGCATCACATCAAGAGACATAATGTCCGTTTTTATGAATTATGGGCATGCTAGTTGTTAATCTGGCCTGATGTTTTCCAACCGCATGAATATCTGCTAATGAATATCTGCTTCCCAGTAACTATTCACACAATGGCTCAGTGTCTGTCGATGGATACTTGCCTAAATCAATTTTTTACATTACTGTTTCCAAATTGGTGATTTTTTAATTATATCATTTTACTGTATATACTCATTTATGTTCTTCAGTAAAGACAGTTCAGCAGTTCTGTGAATGAAGACTGTCTGCTTCATGAAGTGTTAAATAAAGTTTGTTTGTATCACCTAAATGGTCTTCTTTTATCATTTTTTAAGTCTTTGGTAACAATTAGTAGGATGGGAAGCTGACTGCTAACAGTCCATGAGATGAGAGGCACACTGACCCCTTTTAGCTTATTGTTCCTCTCATCAGTACCAAGGGCTGTGGGTGAGCCGCTCTCAGAGTTAAGCTTCACGCCCTGTGTGCAGCATTCTGATCCAAACAAACTTTATTTTTTTAATGTACATATTTATATTGTTATTATTATATTTATATGTAAATACTCTTTTTCTTTGCTTGAAACATTGCTTTCAGAGTGCAAAGTCGAATGCCACACCTTCCAGGTTTTAAAAAAGTTACAAAAGGTTGAGTGGATTTTCTAGAGCTACAAGGAAGAACTTGAAGCCACCATTAAAGGATTAATCTAATCATGCTTTCTAACACATAACCAGCTATTGGCTGCTTAAAACTAAGTTTTTACTTATAAAACAAAAAGATCAAGCATGAAGACAATATAACCAACTGCCATCTGATTGTGACAATACTATATTGATTCTACCCTGTTTGTGTTTTTAAAAAACCTGCAAAATTACATATTTATTCTCCAGGAAGTTTTCAAAGTTTTTTAAAGTTCCCAGGAAAGTTCTGGGATCCTGGAAAAGTTCTGGAATAATTATACTAGGATTTGACACTGAGTGGCAGCCATTCCTTCCTCAAGAAGAAGGAATTCCAATGAGTGCAATGGATTGCAGTCATTAGGGGACTCACAAACCCTTGAGGTACGTCCACAGCATAAACCATTGGAGAACTTGAGGAAATAAATTAAAACAAGAAATTCAGAATGTTTGACCAATGGCACATCAAAATCTAAGTAGAATCAAGTCACTCACACTATTAAAAACCGTCAGGTCATCCACACTATAAACAAAACTTCTCATGAAAGAAACAGTAGATCTATTGCTCATGGAAGCCAATGTCACATTTAATGGGCATGAATCAAGCACTTAAAAACTGTTAGAGCACGAGCCACCTAACTCTATAGAGTCTTGTGCTAGGACATGTTAATCATAGAATGGGTTAAACTGATACTAAATCACCTAGCAACCTCAAGAAAATTTCCACGCAAAAGGCACACTGTAGAACACCACAAAATCACCAACCCAGTAGCACATTCCTCTTAGGTGTTAATTTGGCTACAAGAGAGCCAAGGCCTAGCTAAAGAAATGGAATCATCAAGTTTCAAGGAACTGAAAGTGCTTCCTTCCAGCATACCTGCTTATATGTCAAAGAACTGTTTCTCTGGAAGCTGTAGATACCTACAAAACTGGTAAAGTCTTACTAAGACAGTCTAGAATTACAATGGCCATTATGGGACATATTCCAATTAGACAAAATCATTCATTAGAGAAGTACAATTAAAAACAAGTGTTCCTAAAATCAAATAGAATGGGCTACCTATTTTATGCAGAAGGCTCCAAAAGGCTTCAAGATTCTAAGAGAACTTCATTAGAAGATTCGTTGCAGAAGACTAATGAAAAGTGAAAGCCACAGAGGTACCCCAAAGACTGTAAGATTGATGTGATTCCTATTGCATCTTTCTACTTTCCTTTACTTGAATAGTCAGTCTATTAAAACTCCATCTTAATTGCCTTTCCACTCTGCAGAGACATACAAGATCATAAACAAGAGTCCACAAAGTTAGTAGCCTTAAAACTACAGCAGCTCCAAGACCAGAAACCTAAAACAACACCTGGGCCTCCCACTTTGCACCCTGCTAGGGTTCCTTCATCAAAACACTGGCCCAGAAGCTGAGGTCTCATTTGCAATCAATTTTGACATTGGAAGAAAGATTGTCTTTGAAGATTTTATACAAATCCTTCCACACCAATTTGAATACCCCCATATCTCAAAGGAAGGCCCCAGATGGCCTCCTAGGGCTGATGTGACGCTGAGGGATTCTCTGGTAAATTGCCATGAATTATTCCCATAAGCAGCCCAGGGAAAACTAAAATTAAAATTAATGGAGAACCTCACGAAATTCTGGTACATACTGGAGCTACACACTCTACTTTAAATCTCACTCTTTTTGGAGCCTGGGAATACTGGCAGAAGTCTGTGAAACATGAGAGTTCTTATCCAGAGTCAGTCCTCTTGGATCTTGCCCTGTAGAGAAAGGAAGGTAAAATACCACGTTGTTTCTTATTGGTTATCTGCTTTTTCTGTCACAGAGACAGCTATGGCGGCTTACTTGTCTTGTCATGCATTCTGAGAAAAGGTTTGGCTTTCTGTGTGGTAGAGCCCCTCCCTGAGGAATGTGATGAAAAACCTCAAGACAAGGGAAGGCAACCTAGCTATGTGCGTAGCCTTAGCTAAATGAAACAATGTACCCAGAGAGAAAGGAAAACATTCCAAAGACAAATAGCTCTAAATCTAGAACACAGGAATCTTTTGATTTCAAGTATAGTTGAAGATAATATAGTGGGGTGATTGTCTCAGCCCCTTGATTGCATTCAGGTTGTAACCCAATTCTTCAAAGAATTAAAAACAGCTGTCCTATAAACTGAGCTTTCACAAGAAGAGAAAAAAGCCACTTTTCTACCAGTCCCTATTCATCTCAAAAAGCTCGTAAGTATCGTAAAAATTTTGGATTTAGGAAACAATAGGCCTTCTAGGAGGAACTTGCATTGTTTCTCTGTGCCTTTGAGATGTGAATGTTTTACTTAGTCTTATGTAGAAACTGAGGGCCATCTCTTCAAAATGCAAATTTCAGGGAGGTAATTCTAGTCAGAAGGAAACAAAGACGGGAAAGGCTATTTGGAAACTAGGTGAATGAACACTCTTTAAAGTCTTCACAAACACTGTTAAAAAGTTTAAGCCATCTGAGTAGGTAACCTTAATTCATTCCATCTTCCAGAAACCACTAACTGCCAGAAACTACCCACTGAATACGTATAAAAAATAAACTTGCAAAAGCCTAAACGAAGCTTGCTCCATGGTTGAGTCAATGTGCACAATTATTTCGACGCAGTATGTTATTTCCCTCAATTTTGTCTGCTATGCATTTGATTCTATTACATCTACACACCTTTTTCCAGTGGATGCCATAACTTACTAAAACACTTATATGTATTTCCAAAATGCCTTGACTACATATTTTACCATGAAGCAAAAATTTGCCATTTTATCAATCCCTCCCCGCTCCATTCCATCTACATGTAAATGATAATGCTTAATCATTCTAGAAACTCAATTGTAAAATAATGTATTTTGACGATTTTAAAAATATTTCTTGCTGTTACCATTTGATTTTTATTTTAGCCACCTTGTTTACAGAGTCATTTAAAATTATGTAACCTAGATGGTTAGTACTATTAGTTTCTTAGTGATTTAGTTCATGATATTGTAACTCATTACAGTGCACGTACATAATTTTTAAATATTTTATCTATTGTGATGGCTGAATATCTTGATATGAAAAATATCTTCTTTAATGTTAGCCAAAAAATTCCTATTTTTAATTATTATTATTATTATTATTATTATTATTATTTACTACCATATCGCTATGATACTAGTATACGGCTCTCTGGAAGACCAATTATTATTATGGTCGTTTAAGATAGACATGGTTACTGCGTTACAGGGGTGTTGAAATAATAGAAGGAGATGATTAAGAATCCTTAAGGAAGGCCTTCTACATTAAACAATTTTATATTGACTCTACTTTCAATGTCCAAGATAAATAAAAGAAATAAGAATCTGGTCGGAAAAAGCTTTTAAATTCTTGTTCAATAGTAAAACATCAGTTTAGCTTTGAAATGGTCTTTTTCCCCACGTATTCCTGAGAATGAAAAGATGATGGGGATTGATTGCAGTGCCTGATGTCAGCAAGTCGACTCCTTCTTTTCTAAAAATATTTGAAAGCTGCAATTTTGCCTCTCATCCTTGCTCTCCACAGCAACACAACCTGGCAGCAACAGGAGTCCCATTCTTAAAGTAATAGGTAGCTGCCTAAGCAAGCCAAGCAATGTTTGTAAATATTCATTTTAAGGGTTCTCTCAAACTAACCAATGGAACACGAAAAGAAAAAAAAAAAACTATTCATTTGGAGCTCAAGGCAAAACTACCAGACCCAAATGTGAAGTGCACAGGGGGATATACGTGTGTGTGTGAAATGTTTTGTAAGAGCTAGAGCTCATGGACCAAGATGAAGCTATTACAACTTTCATCAATTCTTTGTACCTCATATCTACATAATTAAAATTTCAACAAAAGGCTCATATAAAACACTCTCTACATCATGTGTCAAATTATGCAAATGGAATTTCAATTAAAATGTTTATTTTCAAAAAATTTTTTAAAATTAAAAATAAATACAAAATTAAGTTTATTCTTAAAAATGTGTTTTTGGCGGGGCGCCTAGGTGGCGCAGTCGGTTAAGCGTCCGACTTCAGCCAGGTCACGATCTCGCGGTCCGGGAGTTCGAGCCCCGCGTCAGGCTCTGGGCTGATGGCTCAGAGCCTGGAGCCTGTTTCCGATTCTGTGTCTCCCTCTCTCTCTGCCCCTCGCCCGTTCATGCTATGTCTCTCTCTGTCCCAAAAATAAATAAACGTTGAAAAAAAATTTAAAAAAAAAATGTGTTTTTGGCTTCTGATTACTGAAGCTGTATATCATAGGTCATTTGGGAACTATAAAAATAAAAATACAAAAATAATTCCAGAGTCACCTGTGGATTTCAATCTTTTTGCAAGGTATTAATACATAGTTAATACACATTAGGATATCAAAGACAAACCTAATATTTTTTCTTAAAATAAAATGCAAGTTTTTTCCATGTTACTAGGTCTCTAGGAAGCTGTTATTCAGGATGTTGTAATGTAATATCTATAAATTCTCCTCTATTTTTAGACTTCAATTTTTCCTCTAATATTTGCTATAGTAAACAATGTCCCTACAGATTCTTAAAATAATTTTTAAGAACTATGAGATACACATTCTGAACCATGAATGATAAGGCTGTAATTTAAATCAATTCATATTTTTTCATTATTTTTCTTAAACAGTTTTATTAAAGTCTCATACTATGGTTTACATTTTTATCAGTTTATCTACACATTGCTCCTGGATTTTTAAACAAAGTTTATTTTAATCCCATATTATTTGGTGCATACAAATTCTAGAATAACCTCTTTTCTTTATAGATGCATTCCTACCAATGTAAAATAACTCCTTTTCCTATTTAATGCTTTGTACTTTCAGTTCTTTTTATATAATAATGTAACAATCTCTTCTTTTTTTTGTTTATTTTTTTTTGCCATTGCATATTTTATCCTTCCATTATTGCTAGCCCTTTATTTCATTTCATTTTGTTTAATGAGTATTATTTAAAATAAATAAGTTCAACCCATTTTTATTACATGAATGGACCTACTTGATGTATGGCCCTGATGATCTATTGTAAGCTGCTGCTTCTTTCTTTTTCCTTCTCCTCCTCTCCCCTTTCTCTTTCCTCTTTTCCTTCACTTCCTTCTCCCTCTTTTCTTCTTTTCCCTTATCCTTCTCCTCTTCTTTCTTTTCTCCTCCTCCTCTTCCTTCTTTTCTTCTTTTGTATTTTGCTACCTTTCATTTATCTTTTCCAATATGCTCCAAGATATGCTCACAAGAATCTATTGATAATTGCTACTGACTGTGTCCAGAAACAACTTTGGCTCCAAAGAGAAGAAAAGTGATAGAAAAAAGAATTTGCTTTTACAACTGTTTAATAGCTTTTTAAATGTGTGAATAGGCAGCTCCGAAGGTTTCCATTCTGACCTGTGCTCTCTCCATATGATTAAATCCACTCATGTGACTGGGAGTGGGGAGAAATAGTACTAAGGAAAGTCTGATGGTCTGTTTCTAGCATCTACACTGTCTCAGATTTTAGCACTTACCAATCCACTGTAACTATTCATAGATGAACAGTATTTCTCCCCAAGCCAATAAGAATACACCAATTTTAACATTAACTTGTTTGGATATTTAGAATGCAGGCAGAAGATATCTCCTTATTATAAAAGCAGAGGGAGTTCAGGAAAAAACTATAACTAATGACATAGTAAAACTATATATTAACAACCATTAGACAATCATTTCTCTGACAGGTAACTTATTTTCTCATGTGCAGTATAATGAGATGATCTTGTAATCCTCCTTATAAAAAAAGGTATAATTCATTTTATGCTACTTTCTCTACTTATTAGTACTTTATCTATGTATTTGGAAATATATTCACAACTAAACTACTGCTAAGAATTAAACAGTAGATTCCTCAACTATCCAATAACAAGAACAGAAGATTAAATACATTTTTTCTCTGTCATTTAAAAAAATATTTTAACACACAGCTCACCTGAAAATTGTAGTCATATATTCTGGGCTCTAGTACATTACTAAGTGGAGCTTAATTTGCTTTGACTTAAAAAACACAGAAAAGAGTGAATACTTGCTCACTAGAATAAATATCTCAAGTTATAGTACTATCTGATGAATAATATAAAGACACTGACATTTAGAACCCAAAAATGGACCCAAAACTATATGTTCAACTAATATTCAACAAAGTAGAAAAGAATATCCAATGGGAAAAAAGAGTCTCTTCAACAAATGGTGTTGGGAAAACTGGACAGCAACATGCAGAAGAATGAAACTGGACCACTTTCTTACACCACAGACACAAAAAATAAACTCAAAATGGATATAAGTCCTAAATGTGTGACAAAAAGCCATCGAAATCCTAGAGGAGAACACAGGCAACAACCTCTTGGTCTCAGCCATAGCAACTTCTTACTAGACATGTCACCAAAGGCAAGGGAAAGAAAAGCAAACATGAACTATTGAGACTTCAAGATAAAAAGCTTCTGCACAGTGGAAGAAACAATCAGTAAAACTAAAAGGCAGCCAGTGGAATGGAAGAAGATATTTGCAAATGACATATCAGATAAAGGGCTAGTATCCAAAATCTATAAAGAACTTATCAAACTCAACACCCAAAAAATAGATAATCCAGTTAAGAAATGGGCAGAAGACATGAACAGACATTTCTCCAAAGAAGACATACAAATGGTTAACAGACACATGAAAAGATTGCTCAACACCAGTCATCATTAGGGAAATATAAATCAAAACCACAATGAGATATGACCTCATACCTGTGAGAATGGCTAACATGAACAACTCTGGAGACAACAGATGTTGCCAAGGATTTGGAAAAAGGGGATCCCTCTCACACTGTTGGTGGGAATGCAAACTGGTGCAGCCACTCTAGAAAACAGTATCAAGGTTCCTCAAAAAGTTAAAATAGAACCACCCTAAGATCCAGCAATTCCACTATTAGGTATTTATCTAAAAATACTGATTGGAAGGGGCAACTACACTCCAATATTTATAGCAGCACTCTCAATAATAGCCAAATTATGGAAAGAGCCCAAATGTCCATTTACTGATGAATGGATAAAGAAGAGGTGGTGTATATACAATGGAATATTACTAATATTAGCAAGAATGAAATCTTGTCATTTGCAACAACTTGGATGGAACTAGAATGTATTATCCTAAGCTAAATAAGTCAGTCAGAGAAAGACAAATATCATATGATTTCCTTCACGTGTGGAATTTAAGAAACAAAACAGATGAACATTTGGGAAGGAGAGGAAAAATAAAATAAGATAAAGTAAAATAAGATATAAGATAAAATAAGATAAAAAAGAAAGAAAGAGAGAGAGAGGCAAACCATAAAAGCCTCTTAAGGATAAAGAACAAACTGAGGGTTTGTGGAGGGGTGTTGGGCAGAGGGATGGTTAAATGGGTGACGGGCATTAAGGAGGGCACTTGTTGAGATGAGCACTGGGTGTTATATGTAAGTGATGAATCACTAAATGCTACTCCTGAAACCAATACTACACTATATGTTAACTAAGTTTAAATAAAACTGTAGGGGAAAAAAAAAAAGAGTGGATGTGTTAACTCTACTGTGGTAATCATTTCACAATATATACGTGTATCAAATCATCATGTTGTATACCCTAAACTTACACTATGTTATATGTCAATTATATCTCAATAAAGCTGGGTGGGAGAAAGTAGTAGAGCTAGGATTGAAAACTCTGCCTGATTTTGAGCCCATGCCCTTGGCTACTGTCCATGCTGTCCCCTTATGTTACAAAGTGATTGTGACAAGTAAACTAAGCAAAGCATTGATGAAAAAAGACACTTACATTTAAAGTTAGAAAATCTAAAAAGGACTATTATTGACTCACAAAAGATTATATTCATAATATATTTGCATTGTAAACACCTTGTTGGGTAAAGATAAAAAATGAAATATAAAATGAATGACACACAAAAGACATAAAGCTTATTTCAGGGTATATATTTTTTAATTAAAAAATGCATTAAGGGGTGCCTGGGTGGCTCAGTCGGTTGAGCGCATGATCTCGCCTTGTGTGAGTTCAAGTCCCACATTGGACCTTGAGCCCCACATCAGGCCCTGTGCTGACAGCTCAGAGCCTGGAGCCTGCTTCAGATTCTATGTCTCCCTCTCTCTGTGCCCCTCCCTCGCTCATGCTCTGTCTCTCTCACTCTCAAAAATGAATAAGTGTTAAAAAAAATTTTTTTTAAAGCATTAAAATACCAGCTTTGATATTTCTAGTTGTGTGACACTGGACAATTTACTATTTTTCCTCACCTCTAAGTGGGTATGTTAGAATGTAATTTTAAAGATAATGGTCTTGTTAAGTGAAATAATGTGGATTGTCAAGCATGTAGTCAGTCCTCAATGACTAAGACATGTAAAACTATTTTTTGCTTTTAAAACAAAATAAGATTAGGTTTCTTGAAACAGCTCCTCTGGTGAGTTTGAAACATTTTAATTTCCAGTGATATTTTTATATAATGCACGTTAGAATATATATTTTATTATATTCATACTAGCTTAAAAATTAGATATAATCATTTATATAAGGGAGTGTTTAAGTGTTATGGTTTAAAATGTTATCATTTTTAAAGACGGAATTTGATGGTTGCCATGTTTAAAAACAAAGAATTTAACTATGCTATACCTTATTTAAATCTTTTCCTTTTTATTTTTAAAGTAACTATAGTTTGTCCTACAGAAAATAAAATTTCTTGCTGCACTACATAGATAATTTGTTTACTTTAGGTACCATATTGCACTTTAATTAAGAACATTTCCAGAGAATCACAATGCAAAAAATTTGCTTTCCTAATTAAAATAAAAAGCACAGTAAGCTGTTTTATTAGTAATGTGAGTGATGCTATTAAGAGAAGATAATGATTTAGGAAAGTGAACTTGGACTAGGGTGAACTTTAGTGCAGAGCACACAAAACAAAACAGTGCACACTAATCAATTAAAATGGGGCAGATTATTTCATGATGCTAAATATTTTTACATAGATATGTCACAGAAATGTTTACTTTTGTCACATATTCTAAAACCCCACATCTCAAAATTGGAGACTGTATGTTTTACAAAAGATGTGAATTATATCATATAATAGATAATGGAATGTTTGCACATGTGCATGTGCACGTGAGAGTGGGGGGCAGAGAGAAGAATGTACGTGTAAATATACATTCATGATAGTATAGAGAAATTACTATGGCAATATTTTGAAAGCAGTGAACAGCAAAAAGCTGAAAATGGCAATATAATAGGTTAGATAGGTGATAACACATTTATACAAAGAAGGATGCAGTCAATAAATAGATCTGAGTTATATTATTAAGAGGGGGGGAAACAAGATGTGGAGTCATCTGTATTATATATTGGTATTTTTAATATCCACATAAAATGCTAGAATCCTTTCAGGATCTGAGTAAGCAGTTTTGAGGGTCACTTGGTAAGCCAGGCATGCATATTCTCTGCAAGAATAAGTGTTTCTATCTTAGGCTGCAGCAGTTATTACAGTAAAGGAATATATACATGTTTGATTTCTTTCTGAAACATAGGATATATAAAAAACCATTAATAGGGGGAAGTTGAAAGTAAGATTGTAATATTTATTGTTATTAGCTTGGGATTTTTAAGACTTGTTTAATTATTAGCAGGCAATTTAGTTTTTTAAATAATAGACCTTATGAAAACAATATGTGCCTCATTAATTCATATGTGTTAGTATTTACTAGAGACACGTTTTTTTAAAAATTTTTAAATGTTTCTTTCTTTATTTTTGAGAGAGAGCATGCACACATGAGCAGGGCAGGGGCAGAGAGAGAGGGGGAAAGAGAGAACCCCAAGCAGGCTCCATGCGGACAGCCCTCATGGGACTTGATCTCAAGAACTGTGAGATCATGATCTGACCTCAAATCAAGAGCCAGATGTTTATTTATTTATTTTTTTACAAGCCAGATGTTTAAACAACTGAGCCACCTGAGAGACATTTTAATATAAGTTTGAATGCATCCAGCTTTTTAAAAGAGTGAAGTGTAATTAACAATGAAGAATTAAAAGTTTCTCTGTTGGCAACTTTCACATACACAATATAGCATTACTAGTCACCATTCTGTACATTTCACAATATCAAATCAATATGTTTTACGCCTGAAACTAATGTTCTGTGTCAGTTACCTCTGAATAAAAAATTTTAAAGTTAACTACATTTTTCTAAATTATCCTTTGTTACATAAACACAAGTTAATTTTTCTTCTTACAAATTATTTTATCATAAAAAAGGGGTTGAATAAGAGGAAATCACGCAGTTCTATAAATTCATAGCTGAACTTTTCTGTAGAAGTCACTATTGCTTGGCATAGAATCATCTCTATCACAGAAAGCATCCATAATCAGATATAAAGACTGCTTGATGACATCCTGATAGGATTTCAAAATACTCTCTAAGACTAAAATACTTCTGGAACAGGTGTGAAAACAGGCTAACACAAAAGGATTTATTTCTAACATTTTTTTTTTTGGCTACATAAGTCAGTGTCAGGTCAACAGGCTGTGTTGTGATGCAGCCTAGACTAACAGATTTACATCAGCTTTTTGTAGGATTTTCAAACGTGGTTTGCATTCCTACTGAAAAGACAGCAAACAAATTACTGTCAGTACATATATCAATTGTTGTAGAGGACTAGAGTCAAATTGCTCTAAATAAATAGATATCTATGCTAATCTTTAGCTTTCTATAATATAAACAGAAATTTAATATATGTTAAAATGATTCCTAGAAACTCATTGAAAAGCATAAAGATGCACCTTTTAAGTTTATTTATTTATTTTGAGAGAGACAGAGAGAATCCCACGCAGGATCCCCACTGCCAGTGCAGAGCCTGATGTGGGGCTCCTACCTACAAAGCTGTGAGACCATGACCTGAGCTGAAACCAAGAGTCAGATGCTCAACCAACTGAGCCACCCAGGCACCTCCATAAAGATGCATTTCTACAGAAGCATGCATGTTTACAGAAGCATGTTATAGAATCAGCAAGGTTATAGAAACATTATGAGAAATTAAAGAGATATAGTAGGTGAATTTATTTATTTGCAAATTGAATACCTGCTATATGCCAAACACCAAATAAAGCTGTGGGCATCAGGTAGGTACTGTGAAAGGACAGACAACTGGGAGTGATTGTCTACCAGCTAAGACTGTATGCTATTAAATTCTTACACTGAATATAGGTGTGTGTGTGTGTGTGTGTGTGTGTGTGTGTGTGTGTGTGTGTAGAACATGTAAGTAAGTATCATGGGCAAAGCCTCCAAAACGTAATTTCTTTTTTTTTAAGTTTCTTTATTTATTTTGAGGGAGGGGAGGAGTAGAGAGAAAGTGAGAATCCCAAGCAGGCCCCTGTGCTGTCAGCATTGACAGAGGGGCTTGAACCCACCAATCCTGAGATAACCACCTGAGCCAAGGCCAAGAGTCAGATGCTTAATCGACTGAGCCACTCAGGCCCCCCTAAAATATAATTTCTTAAAATCAGAAGTCCATTTCCACCATCACAGGATTGGACGTTATCCATTCTCAATAACTGTAAAGGGTCTGAAATTTTACCCTGCTTGCATGTTACAAGCTGGCCTGCCATAATTTCGTGGATATTGGCAGATGTCACAAGTTGTCTGGGCCAGAAATAAAGAACTTTGTTTTTTTTAAGTTAATTTATTTTGAGAGAGAAAGAGAGAGAGAGCACAAGCAGGGGAGGGGTAGAGAGAGGGAGAGAGAGAGAATCCCAAGCAGGCTCTGCACTGCCAGTTAAGAGCCCAACACGGGGCTGGAACTCACAAACCGTGAGATCATGACCTGAGACAAAGTCAGACGCGTAACCCACTGGGCCACCCAGGCCTCCCAATAAAGTACTTTATTACTCACTGCACAGCAGGCAATCTGAGCATCATGCAAGTGTTGGCTCCTTGCCCACCCCCCCATACCCCACGAAGGCGATTCAGAGGAAGTCTCAGGTGGGTGCTGTGCATACAGTGGTTTCACATTGTAGTTGAAGGAACTTGAGTTTAGGAAACCCCAATATTTTAAAGGGAGCCACTAGTAAATCTACTCAACCTTTGCCTCAGAGGAAATACATTATCTTTATTATCTTGGGCACCAAAGGATTCTGTATTTTGCCCCAGAGGAGGCACTACCTCTATCTTCCAATGCTGTTTGTTGTACAAATATCTAGGAGAAAACCATGCAGGATATAAGCTCTTATTGCCTCTGTTTGGAAGCTGTGCAGAAGGTGAGGAGCCGTTGGAGAACTGTCTCTTGGATAATCTTCTGACAATAGAAATGTTGGCCCTTTGAAAGAAGTTTTAAATTATTTCATAATTAAAATATGATTCCATCCAGACTTTCTCAATATTAGATTTGTCTGACATTTAATGACTTCGGTAAATCTTAATTATCTATACGCAAAGGAATCAGTTTGGCTTGATTTTTAGACTTTAGTAAATATCATTTCTCAAGAATCTGTTGAATTGATGATCCACTGAACAGGATAATATTAACCTCCACTCAGTGAGGATCCAATCCTTAGGCTGATGCTAATAAGCTTATTTGGAGAATTTTTTTTGGAATGACACATGTAACCAGTGCAAGTATTGGATAGCTTTTGCTTCAGTTAAACTGTGGGATTATAACAAGCAATAATTTGACTACAGAATTTTATGGATACCATTCCAATTAATACCATTCCAATATTTATTCTATCAAGGAAAACATCAAAAACCAGAAATATTCTAAAATATATGACAATATTTAGAAGTTTTCTCTTTTAATCTTTGGCACTCCCTGGGCAGTAGTACTTTGAAGTGTGTGAACACCCAGACCATAAATGTCTACCTTTAAAAGTGTTCGTGATTTTACCCATGTTATAAATGTGAGGTTATAAGATACTACAATATTTAAACAAAATAGAAAAATCATCAAATAAATACTGGATTTGAAAATGTTAGAGAGGATTTGATATTCTTCATTTTCTCTTTGATTTACTCTCCAGAAAAAATCAATATAATATCACTTTAAAATTCATAACAAGTATTTGGCTCTTTTTATAAATCTTATATTCTTTTTCTTCTCCCATCCCTCATTCTCTGATGATAATTGCTCAGATTTACATAAGCTGGTTGACAAAATATTCTTTTTTTTCCCACCTAATTAAAATTTGTACTTTCCCAGGAAAATTGGTAAAATATAATACTGTGTCCTAAAAGGAAGTTCATAGCAGACAAAATAAAAATAAGGTCTAAATATGAAGCAGTTGCTTTTTGGATAAGAGTAATTAGATGAAGCCTTGGGGCGGTGGGGGGGAGGGTCACTAAATTTCCAATAGTCCAGAAAATAAGCAAGGGGGAGTATATAATACACAATTAGTGAATGTCTTCCGGTTGAATTCAGATGAGTTAGATGAACATGTTTTATTTAAAAATGTTATATAAGGATAAGGGGTACCAATGTAGCTCAGTCAGTTAAGCATCTGACTCTTAATCTCAGGTCATGATCTCAGGGTCATGAGTTTGAGCCCCATGTTGGGCTCTGTGTTGGGCATGAAGCCTGTTTACAAAAAAAAAAAAAAAAAGAAGAAAGAAAAATATATATTTATAAATATAATATATATTTAAAATATTGTTTCCATTTTTATATGTTTAGAAACATACAGTGCTTTGTCCATTTGTGAGCATTAGTCAGATTAGTGATAGCAGTCAAGCTATGTAAAACAATGAGGCTATAGTAAACTGAGTATAGTCAGACTTTGTTCCCGAAATAAGCTGTCATCCATATAGATTTCAATTTTTCTACAGTTTTTTGTGTCTAACCATTTTCATGCTCTTCTACTCCTTTCCTCTGTTGCTTCAGACTTAGAAATTACCTGCTGAGCTCTCTGAGTTTTCAGTTATGTCCACTCTAATTTCTGGACTTTCATCTAGGCATTTAAAAAATGTCTCAACAAGTCCTTGCTTGAATTTCAATGATTTCCCCAGCAATATCCATATCCTTGAGACTTCCTTAAAGAAAGAGAATAGCCTTCAAGGTCTATTATAAGACTCTGAGATACTGATACCATTTAAAACCATGTAGTCACAGAAAGTGATGACCTTAAAGTTTAAACTTCTCTTTATATGTAAGAAGAAATGGAATGGAATGGAATGGAATAGAATGAAATGAAATGAAATAAATTACAGGCTTTGGGTCCACATGGAACTCAAGGACAATTTGGCTATTAAAATAGATATGTTAGGATTATTAAGTTATTTAAGCAATAAGCATGCAATTTTAAGCTCTGAAAAGTAACAAAAAGCAGTCATAGACAGTATCTCAAAAGGAAAAAGATTGCAATTTTTAGTTAAAAATTCCCCTTGTTTTCTGTGGTAAAAATTTAATGTTTATAAGGTTATCAGAGAAATAGGTTTGAAACATAATGCATTTCAGTAGCAGAAAAGAGCATAGGCATATAGATTAACTTTCAAGGTGAAAATAGTCATATTTTGTATCTCAGCCTTCATATCTAAATGGCAGAGCCATTAATACTCATAGATACCTCAAAGCAAATCTTCTTTCTTTCTTTCTCTTTCTTTCTTTCTCTCCTTCTTTCTTTTTCTTTTTCTTTTTTTGTTCTTTTCCTTCCTTCCTTCCTTCCTTCCTTCCTTCCTTCCTTCCTTCCTTCCCTACTTTCCTGTTCTTTCCTTCCTTCCTTCCTTCCTTCCTTCCTTCCTTCCTTCCTTCCTTCCTTCCTTCCTTCCTTCCTTCCTTCCTTTTGTTTTAAACCTGAACAAGGCTCTTAAAGTTTATGAGTATGGCACATAAGAAGAGTTTTCCTTGAAGCACCTCGATCTGACTATGGGAAGCCACATACAAACTTTCTGTACTTTAATTTATCACATTCAAATATAATTCATCTGAAGCAATATACTTTTTTAACTTTTCTAAAATGCTTATTTATCTTACCAGATTTGAGAATTACAAGGTAAGGTTTACAGTTCTTTTGTGAATCCTAATACAATAAGATGGAAGCCAATACATCAGAAAACAACCCATTAAAAACATAGAAGGAGCACCTGGGTGGGTCAGTTGGTTGAGCGTCTGACTCTTCATTTTGGGTCAGGTCATGATCTCAGGGTTCATGGGATTGAGCCCTGCATAGGGCTTTGTGTTGGCAATGTGCAGCCTGCTTGAGATTTCCTCTCTCTCTCTCTCTCTCTCTTTCTCTCTCTCCCTATTTGCTTCCCCCCCTGTTCACGTGCACTCTCTCTCTCTCTCAAAACTAAATAGACTTTAAAAAAAACATAGAATACATAAAAAGACTAATGTGGAAATACATGGTGAGCAGGCAAAAGTTTCTTGACATATTTCTCTATCTGAATAATGTAAATTTTTTTGGGCTTTTCATATTTTATGATCCTAAAATTTAAATGAATTAATACGTATTTACTGTTTGTGGTTTGGTCACTGTGCATGACAGAAAAATGAACAAAGCAAAAATCCTAACTATAAGAACCTTGAAATCAGACGGGAATCATAAAATACATATGAAGGTGTGAATTATGTATGCAATAAAAAGCAGAATATCATTTGTTATGTTAATTACAAGGTAAAGATAAAATTAAATTATGTGTCAATGAGTCAGATAATAGTAATAAAGTGAATATAAATTAAAATAATGTCAGGTATATCAAGTGCCATTAAAATATTTGTGTTTTTGAGGCACGGGGGTGGCTCAGTTAGTTAAGCGTTCGACTTCAGCTCAGGTCATGATCTTGCAGTTCAGGCGTTCAAGTCCCCACGGGCCTCTGTGCTGACAGCTCAGAGCCTGGAGCCTGCTTCAGATTCTCTACCTCCCTCTCTCCCTGCCCCTCCCCCACTTGTGTTCTGTCTTTCTGTCTCTCTCAAAAATAAATAAACATTAAAAAAAATTTAAAGAAAAAATATTTGTGTTTTCTTTTCCTAGGAACTTGTTCTAACACATCAATCAAAGCAATAAAAAAGGTTGTATGCCTAAAATCTATTATTCTGTACAAGTGTCCAGAGAACCTAAATGTTGAATAGCAGAAAGAAAAGCTTTTAAAATTCAAGTCAATGAAATATAATGCTGCCTTAAAGGATAGTCTTAAAGATCATAGTAACAGAAAATCTGT
Organism: Puma concolor; assembly: GCF_028749965.1. Taxonomy (NCBI): domain Eukaryota; kingdom Metazoa; phylum Chordata; class Mammalia; order Carnivora; family Felidae; genus Puma; species Puma concolor. The sequence continues at coordinate 52,381,996 of NC_141672.1, forward strand.
TAAATAAACATGACTATAATTTTATTAAATCATGATAAAGTAATTTTAGAATTAAGAGCATGGAAAATTATCATAAAAAGATATTATAGAAAGTAAATAATGGAAAACATTAAACATCATTACCAATTTAAGATGTAAAAGTGATACTGTTTTTTCCTTATTACCTGAATATGTTGTTTTCACTATACCCTTTTAGTAAATGTGGAAACAAATCTTGTTTCTCTCCCTAATCTTATTCTTTTATACAATAAAAATTCTTGAATTGCCCATTCTTTGGGCATTTATCCTAAGAATCACATCTAGTAATTTTTAAATAAATATTTGTGAATTGGGAGGTTTCTTGTTGTTGAATAAGGAAATTCAATTTTTTTGGCCATAATATTTCTCAAATACATAAACCTTTATCATTTAACTTTTTCTATACCTGCATCTATAGTCATACTTTATTTTTCTGCATCTTCGTGTCATGTTGTGAATTGGCAAATCAGTATTATTCTCTTCCACATTGCTTGGGAGAAACCTTGGAAATGTACTTCCCAGAACCTCTCATCAACAGGATTCTGGATTAGATTATACCAGTGAGAAGTACTCACATAATATTTGAAAGACTGGAATGAAGGAGAAGCCATTAACTTCCCTGGCCATGGTGGGCAACACAAAATTTGGATGAACTCCCAAAATCCTGAGTGAACCTCTCACTTTGGTACTGTAGAAAGGGGAACTCATTAGAACCATATTTGTGTAATTTCTGCAGCCTCCTATCTCCAAAAAGGTTATATTCCTCTGACTCTTGCTCTCTAAGCCCTTTTGACAATTCTCTAAGCCCAGCTAATTTTCTGTGCTGTGATCTTTTTTATGTTAAACATAGCTAGGCTATTTGGAAACAGAGGTGTTTTGCTGTAACATTCTGAATATGATTAAACTCTGGTAGCAACTTATATCCACATCAATAACTATCTCTCTATATCTACTCACAACTGTATCTATACATAGTCCTCTGCTGAGGAAAAGATATTATTCAGAAATGTTGTAAAAGCTAATGCTAGAATTGCCTTTGGACAATGATTTCCATGAGATCAAAAAGTCCAATTCATGTATGACTAAAGATTTTTCTAAAATATCTATGTTGGCTAACTTTTATAGTACACAATTATTCCCAGTGGCATGCAAAAAGGTATTTAGAGATAAATTGTAAATAATTTCTGAAATGTTAAAGTAACAATAAAATATTAATTTTCGTGTATTTAACTCTGATTTCTGTTTATGATCAAAGAAAGAAGCAAAATTATTGGTAAAAGTAACATTTCAATATTCACGCTATTTTCTTAGAAATGATTGGGCAAATTTTACTTTTATTATTATCTTTACACTTTTAAATTATAGAATCCAGTAATTATATTCACAGTATATGAAGATTCTATCTATGAATATCACTTAAAATACCATATTGATAATTCTACTCTCAGGCCTTTTGATTGGAATTTAATGTAGTCCTTGAGAAATGACAGACCACTGATGTAAACAATAATTTCTTAGACCAGGGGCACCTAGGTGGCTCAGTTGGTTAACCCTCTGACTTCAGCCCAGGTCATGATATCACAGTTCCTGAATTCCAGCACAGCATGGGGCTCTCTGCTGTCAGCCCAGAGCCCGCTTCAGATCCTCATCTGCAGTCTCTCTCTGCCCCTGCCCTCCCCTCTCAAAAATAAATAAACATTATAAAAATAATAATTTCTTAGAATAAAAATAACAAATCTGTCAAACCTTCAACAGATTTAGAATATGCAAGGTATTGGGGTAAATATCAAATTTGCATAAAAATGTAATTTTAAAACTCTTAAAGGAGATAATTATGTTCACTTAATTATTCTTAATGGTCTGTGCAATTCCAGACAACTAATATTTACTGTCTCCCAGATAAGACTGTTACTATGTGTCTAGGGACAAAATTACCTTACTCTTGGGTCCTATTTAGAGAACTGATTGGTCCTTCTCACTTCCTTTTACTGCCTTACAATTTTTCTTCTTAAAACCACCCTTTGCTTTTTCATAGTACATTGTATAACTCAAATTATTTACCATCATCCCTCATTGCCACAATCTGTTAAATGGCTTTATATTCTGAGTATCTTTTCTTTCTTTCTTTTATATATAGAGAGAGAGAGAAAGAGAGAGAGAGAAAGAGAGAGAGAGCGTGCAAGTGGGGGAGAGGAACAGAGGGAGAGAGGGAGAGAGAGAGAGAGAGAGAGAGAGAGGGAACGAATCTTAAGCAGGTTCCATGCTCAGCATGGAGCCCAACATGGGGCTCATTCTCACGACCATGATATCATGAAAATGAGATCTTGACCTGAGCAGAAATCAAGAGTCAGATGCTACCAACTAAGCCACCCAGATGCCCCTGTTCTGAGTATGTTTTAAGGACATAAATGATGCCATTTCCTTGTTTGAACCATTAAAAATCTTACTTTTTCTTCTCAAGAAGTGTCCAATCCCTTAATATGATTTATAGATAGACCCTTTTACGTTTAAGGTCCCCACTTAGTCATCAAGCCATATATCTTGATAGCTGACTTTTTGTCTCTGTTTTAGCTTTGTCTTATTATCTGACATTATCTCCTAAACGACTCCAGAATTTCACAGAGTGAAAGTAGAGGATACTGGAACTGACCAGAGTGAGGCACTGGAAGATATTAAGAGGGTTGTAGCCACTCATACTGCCTCTATTTGGCAGTCCATTCCAATTGTAATTCCTTGAAAGAAATAGAACAGAGACTTTTCCAAAGAGGTGATGTTAAAAGCATACACCTGCAGAAATGATCATTGATAACTGAGAGAAAGCACAGCTTTCCCCTCCACAAAGAATATACCTGACACAATACTTCTTAGTCTTCAGGCCGCAACATATATGTTGCCTGCAGTAAACCTTCAAGGCTGGGGTGGATACTCTTGCTTTTACTTTCCCATAACACTGTGTATCTTTGCCCATTTGATAATACTTATCGCACCATATTATAATGATTTTCCAAGATATATTATATTACAGAAATAATATATGAATACTTTTGTTCCAAAGGATTGAAACAGTGTCTTAAATTTTTTTTTTTTTTTTTAACGTTTATTTATTTTTTTGGGACAGAGAGAGACAGAGCATGAACGGGGGAGGGGCAGAGAGAGAGGGAGACACAGAATCAGAAACAGGCTCCAGGCTCTGAGCCATCAGCCCAGAGCCCGACGCGGGGCTCGAACTCATGGACCGCGAGATCGTGACCTGGCTGAAGTCGGACGCTTAACCGACTGCACCACCCAGGCGCCCCTGAAACAGTGTCTTTATGACAGTAAAGTTTTTATTCTTTAATTGTAAGATCTCTGTTGCCTCTCAGTTGTCATAGATAATACTGCTAATTGGGCATTTATATATACACAAGTACAAATTTTTTGGTTACTTTTCAATTCAATATGCTTTTATGTATTTTGAGTATGAGTCTTCTGAATCATAATTGTTGAAAAAAGATTTCCTGTATTAAGAGTTTGAAGATTAATGAATAAGGGAAAGTATAGGAGAATATACCACTAAATGCCTGATGCTTTAGTAAAGAACTGGAAAGTGGCAGAGTCATTCAGAGTAGAGAACAAATAGGTTATAAAGAAATTTGTTATACTGCCTTCTGTTGAATTAAATGTCCTTATATATGACATATTTTAAATATCTTAACTAGTTTGTTTTATACTAAATCGTCATCAAATGTGTGTGTGTGTTCAGGTCCTTGTCTGTTTACTTTTTATAGCTGTGGAATTTTGTTGATACTGGAATTATTTAATTTTCCCTCCTCCATACCAGTATCTCAACTCTGTACTTTCACTTCATTTGGCCCAACTATATCAGTGAGTCTGTTGGCTTTTAAAGGGTCTCTGTTCTTGCAGCTATGGTCTCCCCACAGAACTTGGAAGACTTTCTCTACAAGCAGTACAGGGAGGGCTTGGTCTTCCTCAGAGACTGCCTTGGATCCTGCAGAAAAGGACTCCCTGGTCTCCTCCAGGTTTCAGGAGCTAAGGGTCTGGCATGGCTTTTCACATGACACAGTCTGCCTATGTCTTTTTCCAGACGCACTCTGCGTGGTTTCAGAACATAATATTTCAGACTATGGAAACATTGTAAATGTGTTAAGGTTGACTCCCCATTGTACTGTTGTCCTTAAAAATATCTCTATTAAACAAATCTAGCAGATGCAGGATAAAAGATCAGCATTTAAAAATTAATTGTATTTCAGTATACTGGCAATGGATAATGCAAAAATGAAATCAAGCAAATAATTTAGTTTACAATAGCATCAAAAAGAATAAAATACATAGGAATCAAGGTTGAAAAGTGGTATAAGGGCACATGGGTGGCTCAGTTGGTTGAGCACATGACTCTTGGTTTTGGTTCAGGTCATCATCTCACAGTCGTGAGATCAAGCCCCACATCAGTCTCCATGCCCAGCATGGCAGGGAGCCTGCTTAAGATTCTTTGTCTTCTTCTGCCCCTCTCCCCTTCTCATGTGCACTCTCTCTCTCTCTTTCTCTTTCTAAAACAAGCCAAATAATAATAATAATAATAATAAATAAAAATAAAAAGTGGCATAAAATCTGCACACTGAAAACTATAAGATTTTAAAAGAAAATTTAAAAGATCTAAACAAATGGAAAGGCATCCCATGTTCAGATATTGGAAGATTTAATATTGTTAAGGTGTCAATACTCCCCAAATTGATCTACACAAACCTTAACAAAACCCAGTCTGGACTTATTGCAGAAAGTAGCCAGTTCATTCCAAAATTTATACGGAAATACAAAAGATATAGAAGTGCTAAAACATTCTTAAAAAATAAGAACAAAGTTGGAATAATCATAATTCTTTAGTTTAAAACTTACTACAAAACACAGTGTTCAAGACAGTATGGTCCTGGCATAAGGACAGACACATAGATCAATAGGATAGTACTTAGAATCTAGAAATAAACTTTTACGGTTATGAACAATTGATTTTTGACAAGGATGCTGAGATAGTTTGATAGAAGAAAGAGTAGGTGTTCATGGTAAAGTGAGTTTGAGACAACTGATTCAAAAGAATGAAGCTTGATCCCAACCTCACTCATGTACAAAAATAAAAATGGATTCTATCTGTAGCCTTACATCTTGGTCCACCATGACCACACAGTTGTTAAATGACCTTCTCTGGGAGGTACTCTCCTAGAATTATAAAACCCATAGTCTGGCAGATTGAACTGTACCAAGCCAAAGGACTCCAAAGTGTCTGAATTTCCATTCTACCCAGGCAAGCTGGCACTCCACCAGGAGCACAAATGTATCTAAAAAATTATAGAGTTTCTTTTTTTTGGGGGGGGGAAGTGTCTCAAACTTAAAAAGAAGCTGGATAGAACTTTGCTATGTGATTATAATTAGCAGAAACTTTTGTGAAGTATTAAACATTAAAAAAAAATGTTTGATCAGCATTTCAATACCCTTTAATGACATGATTCCCCTTCCAAGAAGTCATGTTTTACTTATCCAGCTGATCTGTAGTTTGTAAGAAATCTAATAATATTATCATTTAAATATTTAGAAATGGAAGGATTTAACCAACCTTATGAATTATAATCTGGTTTATACTTAATCTAGTTTCTTCTGATGTTAGTATCTTACATTACCATAGTATTTATCTGTTTGTTTTATTTTGATGGGAAAATGTTAGTGGAAAATTTAGGGCTTCTAAAATAAGCATCCTTTTTTTTTTCATTCTATGACTATTCAATGCTTTGAAAATCCCATTTACTAGATTAAAATAGAGAGTAACCCAAAAATGATATCAGTCAGAGAAAGACAAATACCATATGATTTCAGTAAATGTGAAATGAAAGAACAAAACAGATGAAACTAGGGAAAAGGAAGGAAAAATAAAATAAGATAAAACCAAAGGGGAAGGCAAACCATTAGAGACTCTTAAAAATAGAGAACAAATAGGGTTGATAGAGGGATGTGCATGGGAGTTGGGCTAGATGGGTGATGGGTATTAAGGAGGGCATTTGTTGTGATGAGCACTGGGTGTTATAAGTAAGTGATGAAGCACTGAATTCTACTCCTGAAACCGATATTACACTACCTATTAACTGACTAGAATTTAATAAAATCTTGGGAGAAAATAAAATAAAGAGAACAAAGAAAAAAAGAGACAAATCAAAAACAGACTTTTAACTATAGAGAACAAATTGGTGGTTCCCAGAGGGGAGGCTTGTGGGGGGATGAGTAAAATAGATGAAGGGAATTAAAAGTATACTTATCGTGATGAGCCCTAAGTAATATATAAAATTGTTGAATCACTATATTGTACACCTAAAACTAATATAACACTCTATGGTAACTATACTGGAATTAAAATTTAAAAATAATAAATAAATAAATGCAAATGGAAAAAAAAAGTTAAAATATAGGGTAGCCCAAAAAGATAGTGTCTTGTACCGTTCTAAGTCCTCGGGATAGCACAATAAACAAAACAGACAAAATCCCTGCCCTCATGGAGATGAACCTTTAGACTGAGAGATAGAGAATAGATAAGACAAATAAATTATACAGTAAAATGGATTATGCCAAGTAGAACTGTCAACACTGAAGCAGAGAAGGGAGGTGGACTGTGCCAAGGGAGGGGAATTGCAGTTTTAAATAATGTGGTCAGGGGAAGGTCTCTTTGACGTCAAACTAGAGCAAAGATGTGAAAGATTTTCATATTTGGCCTTGCAAATACTGTAAAGACACATTCAAGGAAGAAGCAACAACAGAAATGAAGACCTTGGTTCAACAGCATGGGTGTAAGACTCAAGTTTCAAGGAGCAGCATTACTGGAGCAAAATGATTAGGGTACGGCAGGCAGGCTTCTACCTTTTGCCCTCTGTGCCTACTGTTCTCTCTGCCTAGAACACTCTTCCTCAACATGTACACTGAGGTTCTTATCTCCCTCAAATCTGCACTCAAATCTCACCTTCTCAATGAGCCTTACTCTAACCACATACTTTAGTATTGCACCCTGCCTGGGTTTCTCTCCATCATCAACAACCTGGCATTCTAGATACCCCTTACCCTGATCTACTTTTACTATTCCTCATAAAACTACTAATAAAAAAATGTAATTTATGTTTTAAGTCATGTTTCTTGTTTATTGTGTGTTTCTTCCTTGCTTGGATGTAAGCTTATGAAGGCCATAAGTGATATGGCTTTTTGCTTGTTTAGTGATCGATACCAAGGATCTAAAGAGAGCCCACCATATGAAAACATGTGATGAATAAATCAATGAATGAATGGAGAATCAATAAACATTTGTTGAAGAAATAAGTAAAGGAATGGAGGGCTTTAAGTAAAGGAATGATATAATAACTTTGATGTACTGTGTAGAAAAATCCTGTGGGAAAGTAATTGGAGAAGCAGGGAACCAAGATATGAATGCAGGGAAGAGATATTTGTAGCTTGGACCAAGGTGGGAGCTTTAGAGATAGTGATGGGGTGCTCGGCATCTGTGTATATTTTTCCTAATAGATTGGATGTATTTATAAAATAAAGAGAAAAGTTGAATATCATGCCAAAGATTTGGGTTGAAACATTTGGAAAGACAGTATTCCATCTGACTAACAAGAATGGGTGGAATAGATTTGGGGTAGCAGGAGGAATCAGGAGCTTCATACTAAATGTGAGCACCAAGAGAATGAGACGTCTAAGGATTGAGCCCTGGGCACTCCAATATCTAGAAATGAGGGGGTTGAGGAGAGACCAAAGGAGAATAAATGGAAATAACCATTTGGGTGAGAGGAAAATCAGATATGTGTGAAGTCCGGAAAACTAATGGTGGGAATGGTGATTTTGTGAATTGTTATTGATGAGTCAAATAACATGATGTATTTAATGAGTATTAAATATTAAGACAGTAATATAAAGGTATTGGTAAGCTTGACAAAGCACGTGATCCCCCCACTCCCATACCACATACACATCACTTTCAACATACATCATCCAATGTCTTCCTTTGTGGAATATAATCACTGGTGATATTGCTCTCATGAATATTTCTTGCTTTCCCTTATAAAGTGGCATTGGACTTAACATCTTATACTTTCATTCATTTGATCTTTAGCCAGTGAATTTTCAGAATATAGTTACAGATTGGTTGCTTTTGATTTGAAACTGTAACAACACAAATTACACAGGCAACATGAAACAGCAAATCCCATTTCTCTGCCTGTTTCTGCAACACCTTAGCAATATATCAATGATCAGGGCCTCTCTGGGATTCAGAGTCTTTTTACACAAAGTAAGGAAAATAGATCAGTTTATTTAGGGATTACCACTCCCTATAAGCCTGAAAGGAGATCGCTGGACATCAAGAGCCCTGTGGTTCAAGTACTGATGTGATCATTGATTGCACAGAAAGGAGCAGAGAATCCAAAGGGCCCATGAAACTGTATGGGATAAATTTTGCCTTAAATCAGCCATGGGCACCAGTCTCCATTTACTTGAGCTGTCTCAGGAAGTTTACAACTCTACATAAGCTTTGGAGCTTAATTTCACCATAAGAGCTCACAAATTTTATGATAGCGCATATTGTTACTACTAAAATCTCATTAAGATCTGCAGTTACCTAATTGAAGTGTAAAATGACGTGCAATGTTAATGAAATGACAACGACACTCAAATGTCATTGTGAAGATTTAGGATAGTAACAAGTTTTAAAGAGGCTAACATTTTATGCCACTCTGTATGATAGGCCACTCTTTTCATCAATAAATGTTTATTATCTCAATAAAATCAACTTAAATTATTTGGGGAAACAGAACTATACTATAATATAGGTAATAGATGATACTTTACCCATATGTATTATCTTGCTATAAATGGTTATATCAATTAAACTGATATTTTATATTTATGTATAGTTCAATTTTGTTGAAAACATTGATTTAAAGTTAATTAAATAACTTCACCAAATTTCATGTATTTTAGATCAATTAAAAAGAATATTTCTGGGCATTTAATTGAAAGGAAAGGAAACGTGATACAAAAAGTTTTCACATCCACCAAATTAAGGATCAATCTAATAATTTTACTATATATTTTATGTTTTCCCTGAATTTGTGATCTCATTCTAACATTAAATATATGGCCCTAAATGTACACAAACCAGAAAAAGTAATGAATCACTCATCCTGTTGTATAGCCCAGAGTGTAATAACTTTATCCAGAAGAAGTCTCAAGTATCTATTGATGGATTGTAGCACCATTCCATCCTCAGGCTAAAAAATTCTGGGCATTTAAATTTCTCTCGTCAAAATACATTTTAACTGATGACATGGGAAGTGACCTAGAGGTGACCTAGGAGGCTATCGGGAAAATCTTGCCATTACACGGAGCAATAATTGTGGAGATCTGGGTGCTTGTAGACCAAAATGATGGGATTCCATTTGGATTTGTAAGGTATGTAAATGAAAATCAGCACACAGTGTATACTTTATGTTTTAGGAACAATCCACGTGTTTTAGCCTAATATATATTATTGATATATTATATCACTGTTACTTATTTTTTTATTGCAAACTAATTGACAAAAACTACATGACAATCTTCGTGAAAACCACTCTATTTCCCTAAAATCGTGCCAGTGATGGTATGACTATCCTGTGCTGTACTGCCTCACAGTCCGCTGTAGGTGAACATTCATTTTGCTCAAAGAACTGGCAGGAAATAAGATTCCTCTCCTATGACATTCCAGATGGATGGACATTAACAGGTCCTCAAACTTTCAGGTTCTTATTTTTTTCGCCTATAAAATTCTAATTATTAATTTATTCAAATACTAATTTTGTGACTATTACATAATGGCCATTATTCAGACTGTGAAACAGTTGTAAGGTGACATTTTTAAACAAGACGGATGAGGTACCTGATTTTATAAAATTTCATTCTTATGTAGGTGAAACATGAGAAACATACATAAGAAAGTATCACCTACTGATAAGTCCCACGTAAAAAGAACTTAAGATGAATTGATAATTAAAGTCTTATTTGAAGGAATAGAATGAAAGGAAGGCATAAGGATTTATGTTAAAAACATTACCAGTGGGATAGCAATTGTAGGAGCCCTGAATCGGAAAGCTTTATTATATTTGATTAACACAATGAAGGATAATTGGGACAAGTAAAATGTGACGGAAGATGAAGTGAGAAAGAGATAAGAAGCAGAGTATGTGGGACCTTAAAAGAAAGTGTACAGAGGTTAAATTTAATTCTAAAGCAGTAAAAAGCCAACAGAAATTTTTTTTTCAAAACAGGTAATAGACTTTAGAATGAATAGTTTGGGGATTTACAGAAAAATTTAGTGGAAAGTACAGAATTTTCCTATAACCCCTCAACTCCCCTGCCACCTACACGGTTTGACTTATTATTAACATCTTTTTAATTTTTTTTTTTTTTTATTTTAGAGAGAGACAGAGTGTCAGCAGGGGAGAGGTGCGGAGGGAGAGACAGGGAGAGAGAGAGAGAGAGAGAGAAAGAGAGAGAGGGAGAGAGAGAGAGAGAGAGAGGGAGAGAGAGAGAATCTTAAGTAGGTTTCACACTCAGTGTGGAGTCCAAGGCGGAGCTTGATCCCACAACCCTGGGATTATCATCCAAGCCAAAATCAAGAGTTGGAGGATCAACTGACTGAGTCAGTCAGGAGTCCCATTATTAACATCTTCAATTGGTGTGCTATGTTTATTTACAATTGATGAGCTGAAATTGTTACATTATTATTAACTAAATTCTGTAGTTTAATTTTCACTCTCTGTGTTGAGTACTCTATAGGTTTTAGTAAATGTATAATGGCATGTATGCACTATTACAGTATCATACAGAACAATTTCATGTGCCTAAACATCCTGTGCATTACCTATTCATCCCTTCCCCCTGCCAAGAGCTCCTAGCAATTACTGATCATTTTACCATCTCCATAGATTTGTCTTTTCAGGAAAGTCATATAGTTAACATCATACGTTACACAGCGTCTTCACGTTGGTTTCTTTCACTTAGCAATATGCATTTAAGTTTCCTCCATGTCTTTTCGTGGAATGATAGCTCATTTCTTTTTATTGCTGAATATTCCATTGTCTTGATGTACCACAGTTTATCCATTTATTTATTGAAGAGCATCTTGGTTACCTCTGAGTTTTGGCAATTATAAGTAAAACCACTTTAAATATTCTTGTGCAGGTTTATGCATGAACAGAAATTCTTAATGGATTTAATGAAATAGCAAGGAATGAAATCGCTAGATTGTACGTTAAGAGAATTTTAGAGTCATAAGAAATTGTCACACTACCTTCCAAAGAGGCTGAACCACTTTGCATCCTCACCATCAACAAATGAGAATTGCTGTTGCTCCACATCTTTGCCAGCATTTGGTGTTGTCAGTGTTTTGGATTTTAGCCTCTCTGATAAATGTGTAGTGGTATCTGATTATTGTTTTAATTTGTAATTCTCTGATGACATACGATATTGATAATCTTTTCATATGCATGTGCCATCTGTATTTTGTTTGTTTGTTTGGTGAGATGTCTGCTCAAATATTATGTTCACTTTTTAATTGGGTTATTTACTTACTTACTTCTTACTCTTATTCTTAAGAGTTTAGTACTTACACTTACTTAAGAGTTCTTAATATATTTTGGACACTAGTCTTTTATCAGATATGTGTTTGCAAAGATTTTCTTCCAGTCAGCCGGATTCTTCTCATGCCCTCATTTCTATGTCTTTTACAGAAAAAAAAAAAATTCAATTTTAATGGAGTCAATGTATAAATTTTCTCTTTCATGGATTAAGCTTTTGTTGTTATAGCTAGAAAAATCATCATCAAATTCAAAGTCAGCTAGATTCTCCTATACGATCTTCTAGTAGTTTTATACTTTTGCATTTTACACTTAGGCCTACAGTTCATTTTGAGTTAATTTTTGTGAAAGGTATAAGATCCATACCAAGATTTTTTATTTTTATTTTTGCATGTGAATGTGTGGTTGTTCCAGTATTATTTACTGAAAAAAATTTCTCCATTGAATTATCTTGGCTTCTTTGTCAAAGATCAGTTCAACATCAGGAACTTATAAAAAGGGGCAATATATTCTATGAATTCTTGTTTTTCATATGTTAATCCTTGTATATCAAGAATGAATTATAATGGCAGTGGGAAGAAGATGGGAAGAAGATTGGAAGATACTCTCAACTCAAAAGAACTTGCTAGTATTTTGGGACATGAGGGTGAGAAAGAAGCAAGAAATCAAGACATAATAATGTTTTAACAATGTGATTATAGGGAATGAAGACACACAACCTCTTAAATTCACATTTGGCTCAATGCTCTATGACCTTAATGTTATGGTGAAATTATTGAGTTGTTAAAATTTGGGTGGCCTTGTTTATTTCTGTCTCTATTTTTATTTTTGTTTTAAAGCCACTGACTTTAATATTTAAATTTTTATTTTATTTCACATTTTATATCATTTAAATTATTATAAAGTTAGTTATTCTACCAACATACCATGACCTGGGATGGTTAGGAGACATGAAAAAAGACCCAGCAAAATGTGCTCTCAAGAGGTCAGCACATTAAATACTTTTTACCCTCTTTTTCAAAGTGACAGTGGCAAGAATGACAGGTAATATTTTGCCTTTGACATTAACATTCATTAGTTTCATACAATGTAGATCACAGTCTACAGTTAACATTTCTTGTTAAAGTTTAATTAAATTTATTTCTGGTAATTTTCCAAATGTAAAAAAAAAATGTTATTCATGAACAGTCTTGTCACAGTGTTGATTAACACCTTTAAAAGAATTGAAGAATTAAAAAAAAACAACAAAAGATTTTATTGGTAAATTCTTCACAAACTGAAACTTGGAAATGTTTGTTAAATTAGTGATAAAAATCTTAGACAAAACATAGCCTACTTACATAATTAGGTAAAATCACATAGAAGAACATAGCAATTGCTACAATTGCAAAATGAAATGCCTATCCTCCAGAGAGGGATAGTGTAATTAGTGCAAGGTTTCTAGAAATATTGCTTTTAATTCTTTCTATTTTGGATACATGAATACCATAACCTTTGGAAGCCTCTTAGTCAAAGCCACTTTAGGTGAGATTAGGGGTTCCTATATAAGGTCAGGAGAATAATTCTTCCAGGATTGTGACACAGTTTTTCTATATTCTTGCCCTCCAACCATTTACATGCTTCCAGATCTCTTTTAGGCACTCCTTCTCATGACGTAACCAAGGGTATGTGATTGCCACATTGTGCAGCCATGAAAGTTACTAAGTCCTACCAATATATTTCACTTGCTGTAAAAGCTATAATCCCTTAATGGATCCATAAAGAATAGCACGTTTGTATAGATGATTATATACATCAGGAGGCTGAGAAAGAAAATGTTTATTTTGTGTAAATCATGTCTTTATCACACAAAGGCAATTAAAACTTTATGCCCTGAGTTATTTTCATTATTTATTTATTTAGAGTGGTGTAAAGAATGGATAAGTACTTATTATACAGATTCCCACAGACGGTTTGTAATCTCAATTTTAAATGTTGGGTGAAATCATAAAGGTCACAGCTATGAATCCAATCCATGAATTTCCCCCCCCCCCAATTCTGTGGTTCTCAAATCTGACTCCAGATAGGATCATCCAGGAGTTATTTTGAAAATCCAGAATACTTTAATTAGAATATCTTAAGGGTAAAACCTGTTCACCAATAGTTTTACTTTTTTAATTTTTTAATGTTTGTTTATTCTTGAGAGACAGAGAGAGAGAGAGACAGACAGACAGACAGACAGACAGACAACAAGCAGGGGAGGGGCAGAGAGGGAGGGATACAAAGAATCTGAAGCAGTCTCTAGGCTCTCAGCTCTCAGCACAGAGCCCGACACGGGGCTCAGCCCATGAACTGATAGATCATGACCTGAGTTGAAGTTGGACTACTAACCAATTGAGCCACCCAGGTGCCCCTCATCAGCGTGTTTTAAAAAGCACCCCCTGTAGCAATCATGTTCCACCAGAGTTGAGAAGTACTATCCCAGTTTATATGTGTAGCAACTATTTAGAATCATTCCCCCAACCGTTCTCTAATACTATATGAACAAAACTAATTATGAAAGTCTCTGAAGGTCAAGAAAAATTTGCCCTAGACTTCTGGAATGGCAGTGTGAGGAGCTCAGTAAACCCTTCCTCTAGCACAACAACTTTTTTTTTTTTTTTTTTTTTTGGTGAAAATTGCTTTTAAAAATAATAATAGCCATATAAAATCTCTGGAAATTGTCCTATGTGCATACAAAAGTTTGAAAAAACAGTTTGATTTATTCAAGAAAATCTATGACATCTGGGTAAGAACAGCAAATCTGTGACATTTGAGTGACAGCCTTGTCCTACTCCTCACCCCATCCCCCCATGCTCCAGCTCTCTGTTACTACAACCACGCCCAGTTGTTCTACATTAAGTAAGTATGGCCAAGAAGACAGGGAGTGCCACTTTCCTCCCCACCCCCGCTCCAGGGCTACAATTCACCCATTAGAGGCAGGCCCCACTAGCTCTGTGTTATAAAAGCACTCTTCTGTTCAGGCACCAGAGAGTGGATTAGGACTTTCCATTGTAAACATTCATGTAAACAAAGGCTCTCTACCTGAAACAGAGTTTCATAGCAATAGGACTCTGAGGTAGCCCTATGTTAAATGCAACCCAAGGGACCAGAAAACTAATGTAGCTTCCTAAACTGGTAATCCCAGGGAGGAGTATAGAATTTGGAAAACTCTGGGGTTGTTGACAGTTATTCTCCTAAGTGTTTTAAAATATATCTAAAAATAGGGGCGCCTGGTGGCTCAGTGGGTTAGGCATGCAACTCTTGATTTCGGCTCAGGTCATGATCTCATGTTTGTGAATCCGAGCCCTGCATCAGGCTCTGCACTGTCGGATTGGGATTGTCTCATTTTCTCTCTCTCTGTTCCTCCCCCATGTGCTCTGTCTCTCTCTCAAAGATAAAGAAAATTTAAAAACATATATCTAGAAATAATATTCAAAACTATTGTAAAAGAGTTTGAAGAAGTGCATCAATACATACATTTATATACGTGACAAATGAAAATATTCATTCTTATTTTTATTTTTTTACAAATGTAAACAGTGTACCACCACTGCCAAGACATTTAATATTCCCATGACTCCAAAGAGTTCCCTTGGGCCTCTGTGTTGTCAATCTCCTTCCTAACCTCAGCCCCTGGGAAACACAGATCTAATTTATGTCTCTATAATTTTGAATTTTCTAGAATGTCATATAAGTGGAACCACATAGTTATTTATTTTCTGTATCTTACTTCTTTCACTTAACATAATACTTCTGAGATTCATCCATATCATTATGTATCAGTAACTTATTCCTTTTAATAACTGAGTTGTATTCTAATATGTGAATTTATCCATTCATCACTTGTTGGACATTTAGGTTGTTTTTAGCTTGAGGCCATTATTCATAAAAGTGCTACAAACATTTATAAATATGTTTGTGTGTGATAATATGTTTCCTTTTCTTTTCTTTTTTTTTTTCTTTTTTTTAGTTAAAAACCTAGAAGAGATACCACTGCTGGGTCTTGGTGAACAAATATTAAAAAAAACAATGAACACTTATTCATTTTTTGAGAGACAGAGAGAGACAGAGCTTGAGTAGGGGAGGGGCAGAGAGAAAGGAAGACATAGAATCCGAAACAGGCTCCAGGCTCTGAGCTGTCAGTATGGAGCCTGATGTGAGGCTTAAACTCATGAAGTGTGGGGTCATGATGTGAGCTGAAGTCAGATGCTTAACTGATGGAGTCACCCAGGCGCCCCTAGTGAGTGAATGTTTAACTTTATACAATGTGTCATAAAGTATTTTCCTAAGTGGCTGTATTATAAACTAAAAATATTCATTTTTAATCTCTATGAATTAAATGTACATATTATAGAACTGCTTACCCAGTGAAAATATCAAGGGAAGAATACTTTAGGTTTCTAGCAGAAGAGAATGTCTTAAATAACATATCTCCCATTGCCATGGTCACCTTTCTGCAGAGAAGTGATTGTATTTTAGAATCAGTTATTCCTGGGGCGCCTGGGTGGCGCAGTCGGTTAAGCGTTCGACTTCAGCCAGGTCACGATCTCGCGGTCCGTGAGTTCGAGCCCCGCGTCGGGCTCTGGGCTGATGGCTCAGAGCCTGGAGCCTGTTTCCAATTCTGTGTCTCCCTCTCTCTCTGCCCCTCCCCCGTTCATGCTCTGTCTCTCTCTGTCCCAAAAATAAATAAACGTTGAAAAAAAAAATTAAAAAAAAAGAATCTGCAAAGGAGAGGGGCGCCTGGGTGAGGGGCGCCTGGGTGGCGCAGTCGGTTAAGCGTCCGACTTCAGCCAGGTCACGATCTCGCGCTCCGTGAGTTCGAGCCCCGCGTAAGGCTTTGGGCTGATGGCTCAGAGCCTGGAGCCTGTTTCCGATTCTGTGTCTCCCTCTCTCTCTGCCCCTCCCCCGTTCATGCTCTGTCTCTCTCTGTCCCACAAATAAATAAACGTTGAAAAAAAAATTTTTTAGAATCAGTTATTCCATTTATTCATAAGGCTTCCCTGTAAAGTAAGCAAAGTGGCCACACCAACTTCAAGCTCATTTTTTCTTCACCTTTTTACCCTTGGGTTTTTTCTATTTTTTTCTATTTTACCCAAATTCTGTTTTATCTTCCCTCTCCTTCTCCTTCTCTCCCTCTCTTTCTCTAGCTCTCTCTCTCTCTCTCTCTCTCTCTCTCTCTCACACACACACACACACGTATTTCTAGCTTCTCACCCCCCCTCCCCAGAAGGTAGACCCTCTCTAACAGCCTAATGCTAAGTTTTCCATTTCAGAATTTGCAAACAAAAGAGAAAGTAAAGACCACAGGGATGGAAGGGGGTTTACAAGGAAATGCCCAGTGGAATTTTGTTAATCTGTACAGTGAAGAACAAGGGTGAGACACTCTGAGAAGTGTCTGAGAGAATTTGGGAAGAGGAGAAACGAGAATATTGGAAGAACTTATCAGTGTTATGACTTCAGAGTTGCAACAACGTTTTTGGCAGATGTGAGTAAAGATTGAAATTCCTTTTAAATTACTTTATGGCTTCTGCACTATGTTTCTCTGAAGGTGATGCCACTTAAAACTGAATTGCTGATCACTAGGTGGTGGCTTCAATTAGATGACAGATGTGAAAAACAGGTCTTTGTGAATATGTATGTGTGCAGGGGAGAGAACTTGGTGTGATGCTGTTAAATTTATTTTTTACTTTTTAATTCTCTTTAAAGGTAGCACACACCTATTACTTTGGAGGCAACAGAGCATCTGCCTTTGAAATCAGACAAGACTCAGTTAATATCTGAAGTTTATTAACTATGTGGTGTTGGACTGGTTGTTTAACTCATTTTCTTCACCTTAAAATGCGTTAATAAGAGAATTATCTCTCAGCTCTCCTTTGGGTTTTAAATAAAATAATGCTATGAAATACTAAATTTCTGGGATATAATAAAAACAAAGTAATAAGAGCTACTTATTGTTGGCTGTAGATTATTTTTTATGAAAGAAAATAGGAACACCAAAAAAGTAAGAATGATTCAGTAGGAGAAGCAGAAAGGGGTTGATGAGGGAAAACTTCCTGAAAAATGTGCTTAATGGATGCTTGAAAAATGCAAGTTTGGACTAGGTGAATGGTTGAATATAGTCACAGAAACTTTTTATAACACTACTTAAATAGTAAGCGTTTAATGTCTATGATGCTAAAAATATTTCAAAGGGAGAACTACTTTCATTAAGTTTCTCTCTTCCATATGCCAGCTCTTTTCCATTTAAACATCTTTCATTCTCTGGAAATACTAATGATCTTCACAATTTAATGAATGATTAATATAGCTAAAATATTCTTTATAATTTACAGTTAGGAGAAATTTCTAAATAAAAAGTCAGTATTTTTTATTTTAGCTTCGTTGCCAACTCTGTATATAAATTTTACCAATCTTCCTTAAAATATTCTTTCAATATGTTTAATGTAAATTATTTATTATAAAATTATATGCATAATTAAAACATATGAGCTAGCCACTGCCTTGTTATGTTTGGTGTCTTTTATGACTATTTTTTTATTTTTTTACGTTTATTTGTTTATTTTGAGAGACAGAGTGCAAGTAGGGAGGGGGCAGAGAGAGAGGGGGAGAGGGAGAATCCCAAGCAGGCTCCTCACTATCCATACAGAGCCCAATGTGGGGCTCAGTCTCACAAACTGTGAGATCATGACCCAAGCCAAAATCAAGAGTCAGTCGCTTAACCAACTGAGTCACCCAAGTGCCCCTTGTGTGACTATTTAAAAGCAAATGATTAAATATGGTTCATGTAGATACCTATCTATGGTTTGGTACCTATGCATTTACTTCTTTGTGTCAGATAAACTTTCCGTTATCTAATAAAAACTAAAATAAATAAGAATCATATGTTTAATAATAAGACTGGAATAGTATTTGGACTAATCCTGAAAACAATTAAAATGCTAGATTACACATATTTTAACAGCTTCTTAAAGAGTCACATTATACATTAGATAGCAGGAAATAGTTGTGCCAGTATCTAAGGTAAAGCAAGGGTCTAGGAAGTCAGGAGAGTATTAAACTCCTTTAACCTGAAAGCATTTTCAGAACCTAGGAATCACTAGCTTGAGTGCCCAGATTAAAAAAGACAAGCCGAAAGTGCTTACATAGGAAGTACAAAAGAGTGCACACTCTGGTCAAGGGTGATCTGATAGTAAACATGCCATACAGCTATACCCCTAGCAGCGACTGCAAGGAAAGTTGTCTCGGTGCTAAGAAAATCAGAAGAAAAATGCTATGAAATTATAACCCCTTCTCACCCCTCAAAAGGACTTGCCACCCTTATTACCATTACTTGGGCATTTAAAAACCTTAAGCCACAAATGTAATCTAAAGTTTTCTAGACAGGTGATTGTGTTGGTCTGCACTGAAGGTATGCATGTGTATGCTAAATGAATTTTCTATTTTGTACCTAAATGAATTTTCACAACTACTGTTACAAGAGAAGCAAAAAGTTAACAACAATAAAAACAAAGTTCTTAACGGAGGAATATGGTAAGAGTCAGGCAAACGATAGATATGACTAATAAACCGGTAACATTTTTTAGGTATTTTAGAAATATTATAGAAATTTTAGGTATTTTAGAAAATTTTTAGGTATTTTAGAATTTTATTTTAGAGGGGCGCCTGGGTGGCGCAGTCGGTTAAGCGTCCGACTTCAGCCAGGTCACGATCTCGCGCTCCGTGAGTTCGAGCCCCGCGTCAGGCTCTGGGCTGATGGCTCAGAGCCTGGAGCCTGTTTCCGATTCTGTGTCTCCCTCTCTCTCTGCCCCTCCCCCGTTCATGCTCTGTCTCTCTCTGTCCCAAAAATAAATAAATGTTGAAAAAAAAATTAAAAAAAAAAAAAAGAATTTTATTTTAGAAATAAGTATCATCAGGTAACTATAACATAATCATGGTCACTATATTTAAAGAAATAAAATGCATGCTTTTGCAGTTACAGGAAATTGGAAACACTGGAAATCATCAGATTTTAAAGAGAAACTAATACAACTTCTAGAAATGAAAATATAATCAAAAGTATAAAGTTATGAGCTGAATTTAAATTTTAAAACTTCTTTTTAAAAATACAAAGATAAGGAAATGCCAGAGAGAATTAAGGAACTGGAGGATTGGTCAAAATAAATTATGTAGAATGCAATAGCACAGGCGCAAAGAAATAGGAACTATTTTGTGAACTAAGGAATATGGAAGAAGGGTTTGAACATCTGATATACTATCTAACAGGAATTCTGGAAAAGAAGAACAAAACAGAATCTCTGAAGACACCTAATCATATATTCTTCAAAATCAGTGAATCTCAGGCAAGGATAAGAAAAATTCACATAGTGAACCTGAAAAAAAGATAAGATACCAAAAAAAAAAAAAAAAAAAAAGGAAAGAAAAAAAGAAAAATCTCTAAAAGTATCCGGAAGGGAAAACAAAAAGACCTTCTGAAGAGTAACAATTTGGCTGTCAGAATGGAAGGGAGAAGCCAGAGGTCAGTGGAACTATATCTAAACCATAGCATGGTGCATTTCAAGTAGCTGAGGAATTTGGTTTAACCATATTTCAAAACACATTCCAAAAAAATAATCTGGTAGCTGTTATGGGTTGAAATATGCCGCCCAAAAAGGATACAATGACATCTTAACATATGGTTGTTGCAGATGTAATTAGTTAAGATGAGGTCATATTGGAGTAGAGTGGACATCAATGTGACTGGTGTCCTTTTAAGATGACCATGTGAAGACACAGACACACAAGGAAAATACCACATGGAAGCAAAGGCAGAGAATAGAGCCATCACAGCTGCACACCAAGACATGTCGAAGTTTGCCAGCAAATCACCAGAAGCAAGGAAGAGGCAAGGAAGGATTCTCCTACACATTTCAGAGAGAACATGCTCCTTCCTACTCCATGATATTGTACTGTAAGCCTCCAGAACCGAGAAACAAATTCCTGTTGTTTTAAGCCATCTAGTTGAGGACACTTTGTAGAGTTGCCCTAGGAAATGAATACAGTAACTTAGTCAGTTACTGAGATGAGATATAGAATTTCTCTCTTATAGATCTGTTATAAGAGATTTTGTTATTATTAAATGGTTGTTATTCAATGGAATTGCCATTATTTCACTAGTCGTGTTAGGAAAAATTCCTGCTGTGGAGGTTACAAATGATATAATGAATATCACTTTAATGAGGCTCATGAAGAGACATCATTTAGTTAGTAAGAGCCATATTAAAAGATGACACTAATATTTCTTAAAATCAATAAATGAATTGGATTATATTAGAATAATTTGATCAATAATAATGTATGACTGGGTAAGTAGTTCCATATATAAAATTATGTTGCTAATTTATTAATTTCTGTTACTAAAACTATTTCAGTGTCATTTATTTATAAATATATTTACATTGTTTTTGTAGTCTTGAAATATTTTGCCTATCATTCTTATGTATTATGAAAGTATATATGCCACAACTTTTAAATTTAGAACAAATATTGCTTATGAAAATAACTATAAGAAATAGAAAACATGAATAATATAACTATTAAAGAAATTGAATAGTCAATAGTCAGTTGAAGGGTTTTTTTTCTTTTTTTTGCTTCTGAATACTTTTACAGATTTTTCTTTGTATCTTATTTATTATTATTATTATTATTATTATTATTATTATTTATTACTTTGCAATTTCACTATATGCTTCTAAGAGGTAGAATTTTTCTCAGTCTTCCCAAGATTCACCACGTTCCATGAATATGTGAGTAGGCCATCAACTGACGATTGGATTATAGTATATATTCAAGAAATTAAATAGCCAATTGAATAGTCATAAGCAGAACTAAAATAAGTTTAACAAAACTAAAATAAGAAATAATTCTAAACTTACAGAGACTTTTCAGATATAGAAAATGGGGGTGGAGATGCTCTCAGATAAATGTAAACCTGACACCAAAACTCAACAAGGTCAGCATGGGAACGGAAAATTACAGGCTGATCTCAATTTTAGAGAAGCACTGAGTATTGATGTAAAATCATAGACACATTATTATCAAGCCAAATTCAGCAATGTATAAAAATGATAATGTATCATGGCCAATTTTCTTCTCCCAAAATTCAAGTTTGCTTTAACATTAAAAAGTTAATAAGTAATTTAACACAGGGGCACCTGGGTGTCTGAGTCGGTTAAACATCTAAGTCTTGATTTCTGCTCAGGTCATGAGCTCACCATCATGAGATTGAGCCCTGTATAGGGCTCCTCACCGAGCATGGAGCATGCTTCAGATTCTCTCTCTCACTCTCTCTCTGTCTTTCCCACTCTCCATCTGCCCTTCTCCTCCTCTCATTCTCTCTCTTTCCCCCCAAAAAATTTTTTTAAGTAATTCAACACATATGCAGAATAAAGGAAGAAAATCACATCATTTCTCTAGATAGTAAAAAAGCATTTGATAAAATTTAGCATTTATTATAAAAACTCTTATTGAGATAGTAATAGAAAGTGAGTTAACTTGATAAACTAAAACCCCAAAACTATGATACACATAATGATATGAAGAAATAATTCTCTTTCCATGCGGATAGAAGGTAGAGATGCACACCTGTTCATCTGCTTTTGGATGGTTGCCACTCTGTAAAATACATTTCTCGTTTAGTAGGTGAATCTCTATTAGATTTTATTCTACATTCTTAGGGATGTCCCTTACTCGTATTTCTAGTAGTGGTTTTCTAGGTTTCATTAAGATTTTCTTTTCTTTTCTTTTCTTTTCTTTTCTTTTCTTTTCTTTTCTTTTCTTTTCTTTCCTTTCCTTTCCTTTCCTTTCCTTTCCTTTCCTTTTCTTTTCTTTTCTTTTCTTTTCTTTTCTTTTCTTTTCTTTTCTTTTCTTTTCTTTTCTCTTTCTCCTTCCTTCCTTCCTTCCTTCCTTCCTTCCTTCCTTCCTTCCTTCTTTTTTTGTGTCTTTAAGGTTTTCAATGCAAAAAATAATTTCTTCTGTGACAAACACAGCTTTAATTCTTCTATTCTAATTACTATGTTTCTATCCTCACCTTATAGCACTAGCTAATGCCTTTCAAAATAATACTTAATAGAAATGGCATTAGGCACCTCGCCTTCTTCTCAATCACAAAGGGGAAGTATTCAGTATTTCACCATTACATACAATGTTAGCTGCTTTATGTTTGTTTTTAAAGATGTTCTCTTTTAGATTGTGAAATTTTTTAAACTCCTACTTTGCTAAATATTTTTTATTATAAAGTTTGAATTTTACCAGATGATTTTTGTCGAATCTTTGTGATGATCATTTTTTCTCCTTTATTTTATTAATGTAGAAAATTACACTGATTGATTTTTTGATGTAAAAACCATCTTGATTTCTTGGATTAATTTACAATGATTATCATATATTTTTCATTCTATACGTTGCTAGATTCTACTTGCCAATATTTTGCAGGCATTTTTGAGACTATATTTCTGAGGAAGATTGGTGTATAAGTTTCTTGTCTTGTAATGTCTTAGTCAGGCTTTAACATCAAATATATTTGATTCATAAATATAATTGAGAAGCAACTCTTTCCCTGCAGAGCAGGCCTTATAGGCCACATGTTGCAGATTTCAACAACTGTATGGAAATGCTCAGCTTGATGCAAAAATGAGTGAGGCTTGAGGAAACCATAGGACATGGTAGAAAGGAACAAGCACAGTATTTATCATTAGATGATTCTAAAAATCATGGTTCTAGCACCCAGCAACTTGGTTGATGATCCTGAAACATTCTTCAGTAGATTTCCTGCATGCAAGCACCCTCCTCAGTGTCTGCTTTCTGGAGAACATAATCTGTGACAGCAGTGAGCATTAGTTTCTTTATGTATCTTAGAGAATGTGGAAGAGAAAGGTAGGCTAGTGGTTTCCATTGTTTAGTGAAGGAACAACGGTTACTGAATCTCTTCTTCTAACAAAGAAGTTAGAGACACTTGTAGATCAGTGTGATAACCAATCCAGGAAAGAAATTGGGGCTACAGGCAGAGTCCCAACAGTTGTTAGTGATGGAGCTGAAACCGAACACCTCTCTGAGAAAGGCCCACCCACCATCTTTGTGGAAACAATTACTTCAGCAGAGGCGACCAGCCAAGCAGACAGAACTATGTGAGTCCTGGAATACTTTCCCACCACTGACTGACCAATCATTAAGTGCAACTTCTGCCTCTTGTATCCCCCTTCAGTGCCCCAAGAGGGGAGATCCCAGCTCTTAGCTGGGGGTGATGGGCATCTCTCTGCCAGTTCACACCACCTATTTACCAACTTACTACAAGCAGAGATAACCTGTGTGGCAGGAGAGAATAAGATATAATCTCTGAATAAAGCTCAAGATTGGGAATTTTTAATAGAAAAGACTGAGTTCTAAATACCAAAACTATACCACTGTTGTAACCAAGAGTAACTGAAAGCTTATGGAATCTGTCGAATATGGTGTGATGAAGGCTTCCAGCATGTAGGGGTTCAACACAGACATTACTGAGGGACAGTTGTTACAAAACAATTTTCATACTAATTTTTAAAAAATCAGTGAGAAGAGGTTTGTCCTTCATTTTCTAAGAATGTTTACTGGAACTTGGCATCATGGGTTCCATAAACATTTCACAGTAAAGGCATCTGTATCTGGAAATCTGTTTAAGAATTTTTTAATTTACTAACTCAATCTTTTGTTAGATATGAAACTATTATGGCTATTCAACTTTTCCATTTATTTTTGTGTTTTTGTTAATCTTTTTCTAAGAGATTTTTCTATTTCACTTAATTATTACTGTAAAGTACTTGGTATTTTCTTAATATCCTTTATATATATAGTAACATAGTAATATAGCCAATTTAATTCTTGATATTGTCATTTATTTTCTTTTTTTCTCCTTCACTTTTTTGTGGTGTTTCCCAATCCGATTATTTTTTCAAATAACTAACTTTCAACTTTGTTGGTTTTCTCTATGGCTGCTGTTATACAGCCAATTATTTTATATCTCCCTTGTGTCAAATAACACTTTCATAAAATTTTCCTATAACCGGTGACATTTTAATTAGATAATCACAACCCATGCAAAAATTAAAGATTTACTAAAGCAGATACTGCAAAATTTTAATTGAAATTCCGTCTTCTAGAACAGGTGTCAGCAACTATAGCCTGAGGGACAAGTATGGCTTGCCCCCTATTTTTTAAATAAACTTTCACTGAAACAGGGCTGTGTTCATTTTGCTTACATATTGCCATGGTTGCTTTTGCATTACAGCAGCAGGCAGAGTTGAGTAGTTGAGACAAAGACCTTGCAAACCCTAAAATATCTACTACTGACCTTTACAGAAAAAGTTTGCCAACCCTTGTTCTGCTCTATGTGATATATGCCATGATCATATTGACCAAATAAAACTAATAAAAGAGATGCGGGAAAGTTTCTTTGGGATTAATGTCCTTTTCCCTCTACACAATTTATCTTCTTCCATGACATTCATATTGAGTCCCTGAACAAACTTCAGTCTGACACCCTATTATTCTATGCCTAGCTCTGTGCTAGGACAGGAATAATTAATTCACCACATTTCTTCACATTTTACTCATATTTGAGTGATAGCATTAGGAGACTTTACTGGTGTACAAGGTTCCCCAAAGGCACAGAGACTGGAGGAACTGACATTTGCTGAGAAGGTAAGTTGAAGCTCTGGGGAGAAGTTGATATGCATTGGGTAGGGTTTTACCAGCTGGATAGGGAAGCTGAGGTAGTGAAGGCATGGCCTGAAGCATCGGCAACAGCATGTATGAACATGCCAAAGCTTGGCCTACTGTATGCTTCATTTTGCCTCCCATATTCCCACAGACTACTGTATGCAATATTCTGTACATCCCCACTTCATCCGGGTTCATTTATAGCTTTACTACTTTATTTTTGCCTCTTCCACCCTCTATTTAATAAGTATAGGGTCTTTCTTTTGAAAGAGAAAAATGCCATATTTTATTTTAATTGATTCTGTGATTTATCCCCCCCCCCCCCCATAAAGGAGAGGTAAAGCTGTCCTGTTATCAAAAAAATTCAAGTTCCATTTCTTGGGTGGATTCCATCACTCTTCTATAGCATGTCTCCCATGTCCTGGGAACCACTTCCGGACCTTGAAGCCCTTCTTGGGTCAAAGGATTCCCTGCCTCCAGGAACTCCAAGTGCTTCTGCCTTCTTCAGAGGATTTCTGGAATAGATCATAGATCTTCCGCGGTTCTGAACCCCCGTAGAGGTAGTCAGTGGTTTCTGTCATTTCCGAGAAACTGGTTTCAGAAAGGCCAGATTCACCTAGAATTTTAATCTTTTGCATCAGGGGCCAGAGGCAGCATCAGCCATGCCTCTCACCACAAGGTAGGGGATGCTCACAGAGTGCCACTCCACACTGTGGTGCAGCCACTCCTGAGCCTGGCTCAGCTCTCTTGGCTTCCAAAGTAGCTCAGTGAATCTCAGCAGGTCAGCCAGGGCCAAATGAGGCCCGTGTTGGTGGCAGTGGTGGACAGCATGACCACAGTGTGCCTTTCAGATAGCTGCAACTTCGGCACAGATCTGTCGGGTTTCCAGATATTGTTTCGTTGGGATTATTTTTTTTTTTTCCCTGAGTTCAGTTTCAGAATCACATTTTAAACTAAGCGTTGCCCAAACACACTGAATATAATAAATGATAATTTAAACTATTTCTTTAAATAAGCGTTGAGTCTTAAAAAAAGAATAGCTAAACATCACTTGAGACAAATCACAAGCTGGTTATGTTAAATAAAATTTATTGCTGTATTTGAGCTCTCGATTTTGTTCAAGAAAGAAATGGGCATCGCCCATGGCTACATGGTTTGATTGCAAAGATTAATTAATGTCTGTTACCTGTGGTAATCCTTACTTTTCACAGAAGTCCTTTTCAAATTGTGATTCCAGTAAAAATTGTTAATAATAAAGATATTAATTGGCATTCTGTTTAATGAATGAATTAATGGGTTATATTATGTAGCTAAATAAGGATAAAGAATTCTCATGCTTTATCATCTATTTTTTATCATAAATACTGCTAATTTGTTTATTAAAGACTCTGAAAAGTCCTCAAGAAGATTAACTTTGTTCAACTCAACAGCTGCTAAGCTCATGTGATCATGGAAATCTTTTTGACTTTCCAAAGTCCTTTTTTTCTTTTTTTAAGTTTATTTCTTTATTTTGAGGAGGGGGAGGGGCAGAGAGAGAGAGAGAGGGAGAGAGAGAATCCCAAGCAGGTTCCACACCCAGTGCAGCCCCACACAGGGCTCGATCCCATGAACCGTGAGATCATGACCTGAGCTGAAATCAAGAGCCAGACAATCAACAGACTGAGTTACCCAGGCATTCTCCAAAGTCCCTTTTGACTTCAAAAAACAAGATTACAAAACACAACTCTACTATTGTTTACTATCCATATTCCACAGAGTCTGTGGCTTTTAAGAAAAAATTATTTATTTGTATGTTTGGTTTTGAGGGTTTTGCTGGTGTCTTTTTTTTTCAATTCCAGTGTAATTAACATGCAATTTTTTTTCAAAATTTTATTTAAATTTTAGTTACTTGACATACGGTGAAGTATTAGTTTCAGGAATAGAATTCAGTGATTCATCACTTACATACAACACCCAGTGCTCATTTCAACAAGTGTGCTGCTTAATACCCATCATCCATCTAGCCCATCTCCCACCCACATCCCTCCGTCAACCCTCAGTTTGCTCTCTGACTTTGAGTCTCTCATGGTTTGTTTCCTTCTCTCTTTTTCCCTCCTCCTATATGTTTATATGTTTTGTTTAAGAAAAGCTTCTATTTTCTTACATATTAAATTTATTTTTCTGTTTCTATAATTCTTAAGTTTTGATATTATTTCTTTTCATGCACTATTATTTTGTAAAACACATTTTCATTACAAATTTATCAAAAGTAACTATAATTTAATTATATATAAGATTTTAATTATATATATAAGATATAGTTGTTTTCAATTTTTGTGCTTAAAAGTTATTATTTACCTAATATATATATTCTATATATATTCTATATATATGTATGTATATAGAATAAGAATAAGATATACTTGTTTTCAATTTTTGTGCTTAACAATTATTATCTATTTTATATATATATGTATATATAATACACATATATGTATATATATACATACATATATACATATACATATATATACATATATATACATACACATGTATATATATGTATATATGTATATGTATATATGTATATGTATATATATGTATATGTATATATACATATATGTATGTGTGTATATGTATATATATACATATATATGTTTGTGTGTGTATATATATATATATATATATATACACACACAAACATATATATATGAGAATGAGAGAGTGAAAGAAGGGGAGAAGGGCAAAGAGAGAGGGAAAGAATCTTAATTAAGCAGGCTCCACGCTTAGTGTGGAGCTGAATGTGGGACTTGATCCCAGGTCCCTGGGATCATGACCTGAGCCAAAATCAAGAGTCAGATGCTCAAAAACCTGAGCCATCCAGGTGCCCCTGTGTTTAACAATTTTTTTTTTTTTAATTTTTTTTTTTTTTCAACATCCATTTTTTTTTAGGACAGAGAGAGACAGAGCATGAACGGGCGAGGGGCAGAGAGAGAGGGAGACACAGAATCGGAAACAGGCTCCAGGCTCTGAGCCATCAGCCCAGAGCCTGACGCGGGGCTCGAACTCCCGGACCGCGAGATCGTGACCTGGCTGAAGTCGGACGCTTAACCGACTGCGCCACCCAGGCGCCCCAACAATTTTTAATGTATTATTCCATTGTTCCCTAGTCAGTTGCAGATATAGTATATAAATAATTACATTTGGGTGAGGCACATAGGAGTATATTGGCTTAACTTAAATCTTATTTAGGTAATAAGATTTTTTACAAAAAATAAGTTGCAATATTATGTTAACTGTGAAATCTAGAAATATCTGAACACAGTATTTGACCAATAACAGTTAGGCAAATGAGAAACTAGTTTATATCTACAGATTTTTTTTCTCAATTTAAAAATAATGGGTTCTTTTCTGTTTAGCCTTGTGTGGCACTCTTAAAGCAAGTTAGATTAAAATTATCAACTCTTTATATTTTTAACCTGGGACATGTTAATAGCAATCCATGAACTCAATGAAATGCCTCAGTGAGCTCCCTGCTTCTCTCTTTCTCATAATTCTCTAACAGACAATGGAGGCTGGAAGCTGATGAAAAGCAGCAAGTCTGGGACCAACTCCAAACTCCTGCCCACTCCTTTAGTTGTGTCTTTTCTCAGAGCATGGCCTTCTCTCTGAAGAGCTGTTTTCCTTTCAGAGCCAGTTTTGTTTTCTCTTAATCCATTACTTCTATCCTCTCAGAGGCCTACCTATGCTATTTTCTCTGATGAATATCCAGTTCCAAAGACTATTTTTTTTGGTGTACAAGTTTTTCATCTCCTTGGTGAAAATACTTGTAAACCATATATATGATAAGGGGATATATCCAAAATATATAAGGAACTGCTATTACTCAATAGCAAAAAAATAATTAATTAAATAACCCAATTTAAAAATGGATAAAGAAACTGAATAGACATTTCTCCAAAGAAGACATACAGATGACCAACAGGTATATGAAAAGATGCTCAATATCACTAATTATCAGGGAAATATGAATCAAAACCATAATAACATGTCATTCTATACCTGTTAGGATGACTATCAAAAAAAAAAGTTTTGGGGCGCCTGGGTGGCGCAGTCGGTTAAGCGGCCGACCTCAGCCAGGTCACGATCTCGCGGTCCGTGAGTTCGAGCCCCGCGTCAGGCTCTGGGCTGATGGCTCAGAGCCTGGAGCCTGTTTCCGATTCTGTGTCTCCCTCTCTCTCTGCCCCTCCCCCGTTCAAGCTCTGTCTCTCTCTGTCCCAAAAAAAATAAATAAACGTTAAAAAAAATTAAAAAAAAAAAAAAAAAGTTTTGGCAAGGATGTAGGGAATTGGAACTCCTTTATACTCTTGATATGAATGTAAAATGGTGCAGTAACTATGAAAAACAGTATGGAATACCCTCAAAAAATTAAACATATAACTACTCTATGATTCAGCAATCCCGCTTCAGGACACATATACAAAAGAACGGAAACCAAATATCAAAGAGATACCTGCATACCCATGTTCATTGCAGCATTATTCACAATGGTCGTGATGTGAAACAATGTATATTTCCATCAAAAGATGAATTGATAAAGAAAATGTGGTATATACCATAATGGAATATTATTTGGGCTTTGAAAAGGAAGGAAATTCTGTCATTTGTGACAATAGGGATGAACTTGGAAGACATTTAGCTAAGGGAAATGAGCCAATCACAGAAGAACAAATACTTCATGACTCCATTTGTATGAAGTACAGAAAATAGTCAAACTCACAGAAGCAGAAAATACAGTAATGGTTGCCAGGGACTGGGGGGGGGGTGGGGTGGGTAAAGTAGAGAGATTTTATTCAATGGAGTAAAGTTTTGCATAATAAATAAGTTCTAGAGATCTTCTGTACAATAGAGTGCCTATAATTAATAATATGGCATTGTACACTTCAAAATTTGTTAAGAAGGTAAGTCTCACATTAACTATTTACCACAAAAAGGTGGTGGTGGGTGACACAGGAAAGTTTGGGAGGTATTGGACATGTCAGTTCTCTTGATTGTAGTGACAGTATCATAGGTGTTCACATATGTCCAAACCCATCACATTGTATATAGTAAATATGTGCAGTTCTATATATCTAAATTATACTTCAATAAGATGTTTAAAAAATAAGAAAAAGCAAAGATACCCACACTCGCTTATCTCACTTATATTTGAGCTTACGGTAAGTCAGATAAAAGAAATAATAAGCATCAAGCTTGGTTTTTTGTTTGTTTTTTTTTTTTTTTTTTTGCAACTGATAATGATTGTTTACATAGAAAATCCTAAGGAATCTATAAAACAACCATGTGTATGTATTAATATCATTTTTAAAGACTGATGGATGCAAAAATAAATTGTAATTTTACATACTAGCAATAAAAATTGGAAAATGAAAGTTAAAACAATTCTATTACATGGGGCATCTGGGTGACTCAGTGGCTTCTGAGTCACTTCTCAGTGACTTCTGCTCAAGTCATGACCTCACAGTTCATGAGTTTGAGCCCCACATTGGGCTCTGTGCTGACAGCTCAGAGCCGGGAGCCTACTTAAGATTCTGTGTCTCCTTCTCTCTCTGCCCCTCTTCCTCTTGTGCTCTCTCTCTCTCTCTCTCTCAAAAATAAATAAACATTTAAAAAATTCAATTACCACAGTATTGAAATCCAAAACATTTAGAAAATGATTAAAAATTCTGTACACTAAAACAACAAAATATTACCGACAAAATTTAAAGACTCAAAGAAATTGTGAGATAGATAATTTTTATCAATCAGAAAATTCAATATTACTATTATTTCAATTCACCTTAAATGATCTCTGTATTCAGTGCAATTGCAATCCCAGTGCCAGCAGGCATATTTGAAGACATTGTCAAACCGAATCTAAAATTTATATGGAAATTCAAAGGACTTACAATACCCAGAATGATCCTGAAAAAGTAGCGGACTTCTCTTACCTAACTTCAAGACCTAATATAATCACACGGAGTATCCAGAACTTTTCAGAGATCGATGGTGGGGGGATAAAATGGTAAAACCACTGTGGAAAAATGTTTCATAATTTTATATACAACTATTCAGCTACTTTCAAGCACAGAAATTCTGCATCAGGATGTTTACTCAAAATAAATAAAAACTCATCTACTAAAAGACTTACATAAAAAATGTTTTTAGGAGCTAAATCATAATATTGAAAAACTGAAATTGCCCACATGGACATAAATAGGTGAATGGATACACATATTATGATACATTCAAACAGTGGGATTTTATTCAGCAACAAAAAACGGGATATTATTGATTTATGCACTATGGAATACATTTCAAAAGTAGTATGCTGAGTGAAGAAAGCTGGACACAAAAGACCCCATACTGTATGATTCCAGAGCAGACAAAACTAATGTATGGTAGAAAAAATCAGAATGGCGATTGTTTCTTGGCGTTGGAAATGGAGATTGAAAAGGAAGAGGCAAGAAAGAATTATCTTGGGTATTGTCAATACTGTATATCTTTAAAGTGTTTTTTATTACATAGGTATATGTATTCGTCAAATCTCACCAAATTATTTAATATACTAATATACTTTTAACATAGTAAGTTCATTGGAAGTCAATTTTAACTCAAAGGAAAAAAAAACTTGTAAATAAATATTAAATTCTGGATAATAGTAGAAGTTTCATGATGAAGCTATTTGGAAAACTGTGTATGGATACCTGAAACATTTGAAATGTATTAAAAAACAAGGTGGTTTGATGAACAAACGAAGGAACAATTAACTCATAGATAAGTGATAAAGAAAAGATAAAACAATAATGATGATGGTGTTTAGGTGGTAAATATATGCTGTAAATGGATGTTAACTATAAGATTTTTTTCAACTTTTCTTAATGTTATAAATTTGCATAATGAAATGTTGCAAAAAGTATAACCTGGTTTGAGCAATAAATCATATGCTTACCATGTTTATAATGAAATAAAACCTACAGTTAAGTTTAAAATTCTTAGGAAAAAAATACAAGATATATCATTTATAATAATGTGATTTTCTAAACAATCCATACAAGTGGAAATCATAGAAGAAATTATTAATACACTTAATTTAAAAATGCTTTGCTGCGGCGCCTGGGTGGCGCAGTCGGTTAAGCGTCCGACTTCAGC
Organism: Puma concolor; assembly: GCF_028749965.1. NCBI lineage: Eukaryota > Metazoa > Chordata > Mammalia > Carnivora > Felidae > Puma > Puma concolor. The sequence continues at coordinate 52,414,572 of NC_141672.1, forward strand.
CAGGTCACGATCTCGCGGTCCGGGAGTTCGAGCCCCGCGTCGGGCTCTGGGCTGATGGCTCAGAGCCTGGAGCCTGTTTCCGATTCTGTGTCTCCCTCTCTCTCTGCCCCTCCCCCGTTCATGCTCTGTCTCTCTCTGTCCCAAAAATAAATAAATGTTGAAAAAAAAATTTTTTTAAATGCTTTGCTGAGAAACTATTGATAAAGAAAGTAAAGCCTTAAGCCACAAAGAAGAAAATAAGTAATATAAAAATATTCTGAATTTATAAGTAAATCAAATGTCAATATGAAGAAAATACCCCAAAAGACAAATAGACAAAATAGGATCAATTTTTTAACAGAAGAAGGAATAGAAATAGATATTTAATCTATGAAAATATTTTCAACCTCATTTATAATGCAGATTAAAATCAAAGAAAAACACTATATGAAATAAATTAGTAGGAGGAAGGAAGTCATCTGAAGATACAAACTTTTGTAAGAAGAATGTACAAGTGGTATTTTTAGACACTGCTAGTTGGAATGTAAATTTATGCAACTACTATGGAAATCAATTTGGTAGCATCTTGTAAAACTGAATGTGCTCATTCCTTCAACCTATAGTTCACTTCTAGGAATTTCAAGACATTCTTCACTATGGGAACCAGAAAATATATTTCAAGCCATATTATATAATAGCAAAACCTGACAACATCTCAAATATCCAATGATGGGAAAATGGACACATCACCCATGGTTTATTCTAACAATAAAATAATTTTAAATGGTAAAAAATAATAGATAAAGCTGTATGTAACAACTTTGATGAACTCTAAAATAGTTCAATTTAAAAAATTGAACTATTGAAGTTGCTGTAGGATCCATGCTTTTTTGTAACATATTAAAATTTTTCCATCAAAGAACTAAGCAATGTATTTATATATAAGTGGTGACATTTTAAAAGTTATGAGAAAGATATAGAGGAGGAGGTGAGGGAGAAGCACATGGGTAGCTTCAGCTGTTATTACTTTTTTACTTCTTAATTAAGTTTATTTTGTCATTGGCTTTATTATGATGCTTCATAATATACCCAGATATCACATTTAAATCTTTTGTATAAATCAGATATAACACAGATATGGTACAAATGCTCCAAGGCTTATCTATCTTAGCTTCTCTTTTTCTAAAATGGGGATGTTGGTTATTTTAGACCTTAACTAACTCAGAGGAATACTGATTTCAACCAGAAGTAGGTATGTCATTAAATCTGTTACCTAGAAATTCAGGTTTTATAGTTAAACATTAGGTTTGAATATTTAAATTTAGACTTCCTAACTGTGGGACCAGTGCAGATTACTTAGATATTTGATCCTCATCTTTCTGATTTCCTCATCTACCTCCCAGAGATGTGAGAGTTAAGTGAATAGCTTTACATAAAGCACTGAGCTTCGTGATCGGCACATGGTAGATAGTAAGTAAATAAAATTCTATATGGTCAGTATTGCAAGCAGTGCAATTACTACCTTGAATGACCACTAGATTGGGACTTTATAGTACTAGCACAAACTAGAAGAGTGAGTTAAATTTAATGACTTTGAAAGACATATCACAGTTTGTGATATTTTGCAGCTGTGTAAAGTATAAAAACAAAGTACTTTAACAATTTAATTTATGAACACAGGTAGCAAACACATCCTCAACTGTTATTCAAGTCAATGTGTTACCATTATGAATTTGGAGTTTGGTGCTTCTTGACATTTCCTTTCTTGTGTAGTATTATTGACCTAACTTCTTCCAACTGAAGCATACATAAGAGCTACGAGATAAACAACATTAAGTGGAATAAAAAAAAATCTGTGTTTGTCTACCAATTTTCAAGAAACAGTATTAAATCTTATAAATGAAATGCAATATACAGCATTTGATGTTCAGATAAATATTTAATCAATTATCATCAAATCCTGTGGCCATGAGAATTTTTCATTTGCTATTTGCATTATTATCTGTATCTTATACCAATGATATACTTCATTGTAATTGTTTTCTATGGGTCTTTATACCTGAAAATATTTAATACACTATACTAATTGCATTATGTAATTAAAAAGTAGGCTTTTTGTTCCTACTTCCCTTTTTAAACAGCTTTATTAAAGAATAAGGTGTAGCCTACATATTATAAAATTCACCCATTTTAAGCATGAAAGTGAGTAACTTTTTAGTAAATTTAAAGACTTACGCTACCATTATTACAATACAGTTTTAAAATCTTTCTATCAATCCAAAATATCCCTCATGACCGTTTGCAACCAATGCCCATTCACATCCTCAGGACTGACAACCACTAATCTACTTTTATTTATAGATTTTCTTATAGATTTACATCTTTTGGACATTTCCAATAAATGGAATCATATAATCTGAAGTCTTTTGTGCCTGGGTTCTTTCACTTAGCATAATGCCTTGTGGTTCATCCTTGTTATAGCAATTGTCAGTAGTTTCTTCCTTTCTGTTGTTGAATAGTATATCATTGTGTGGATATTTTATATTTTATTTTTGATGCTCCAGGTGATGGGCATTTGGATTATTTCCAGTTTGGGAGTATTAAAAATAATACAGCTACAAACATTCACTATAAGTTTCTGTTGGGATATAAGTTTCATTCTCTAGGTTAGATGCCCAGGAGTAGAATTGCCGGGTCATTTTAGATTGATAATCAATTATATAAGAAAGTGCCAAGTGGTTTTCTAACATAGCTGTGCCATTTTACTTTCCTACCATCAGTATAATAAACATTGGAAGAGGCAGATTGACTTTTTTTTTTAATTCAGTTGTTTCTCCATCTCTTCATTCTTGTGTATAACAAAAAATGCTAACAATAACATTACTCCATTATTCCATTATCTTGTTTTACATTTGAAAACCACAAGGGTTTAATTTTTACCTCAAACACTAATTTTAGGGGCTATATTTTTGTTTGTTTATTCTTGTTTTTTTTTTATGTAAGTGTTAACCCACTAGAACGTGCATTCCATGAAGACATGTCATGTGTCTGATCACTGTTGCACACTCAGGTCAAAGGCTGGCACATGAGGCATTCAAGACATAGTTACTGAACATATTGGGCATACTCTTTACATACAGAGTACAACTCTTTTATTTAAGCATATTATTCCTCTCTTTATGTTACTTCAGCATGAGAGTTTACCTATAGTGTGTATTTCCCACGCATTTTTCAGTTAAATGCACAGTTTTGTGCAGTGAGAGATGAATTTAATTATGGGCCATCAATGTTCACCGTTTACCATCATTAGACAATAAATGTAAAATAGTACGGGTTGCCTCCTGCCGATCAGTGTTCATCCTGATTATCATCTTCCAGAAGAGTGTTGGTAAACTGTTTTATTCTTACCTATATAATATGCTTTTGAATGCATGCTTTTTTATATGATAGTACATTTTTCCCTATTTTACTGGGCCATTATATCATGTGTTACCTATTTACAGTCAGTTCTAAATATACGCCTCCATGTTTGTGTATCTCGAGGTGTCTAAAAAGTTCCTTGGCTATAGCAGTCACTTTATTTTATAGGAGAAAATAAAAGGAAGCATTCATTCTAACTTTACCTTCAATAAAACGTTTTTATGTACTAAACATAGAAAAAACTAATTAAGGCATTAATAAATAGAAATTTCTATATGCACAGACTAACAATTTATTAAAAGCATATAAAGATTGCTAGGTTACAGAATTAGATTTCTGTTTCTTAGTGATTGTTTTTACTGTACCTACACTGCTCCTCAATATTATGGCAGCTGTACTGTAGAAAAATTCAGAGACTTTTTCATGCCTCAGTGCTCAATAACTACTAGGATAGGTTATAAAATGGCCCTCTGAAACTTTGAAGCATTACATTTTAAAACTCACCATGTTGTATAATACATTCAAAGGAATAAAATCGTCCATGAAGGGGAAATGTTGAATTAGGGAGAAATATCACAAATTATTCATAATTTGGATATACTTTAGTCAGGATAAAACATACCTCTTGATGTTTTTCACATTCTACAATATACAAGACACGATTAAGAGTGATAGATGTGTTCCCACCACATTCTGATTCTAGCTGAACTAATACATATTTTGATGTCTTTTGTTATATTACCATGGTTATAATTTAGGACTAAATAAATATATTTTAAACAACACCAAAATACTGATAAAGTTAAAGCAGAAACTTTTTTAATTAGCTAAATAAATTACAAGCAAATGGAAGTTTTATATGTATTTATGGTAAACATATAGCGTGCAATATATACTATGCACATAAACATAAGCAATAAGTCTAAATCAAACTGTGAAGTCATTTAATAAATCAATCACTGTGTTTTACTTATTAGAAACCAAGTATATTGTCAGGGACGGGGCTAAAGTGTCTGTATTATACACTTGCTGCCTTCAAGGCGCAACCATTTTATTTGAGACAGTAAGGAAGCAACAGAGAAAAGAACCCAATTCGGCCTCCATATCTGCAAGCCTACCCCAGAGGATAATTATTCATCTCTACTGTGTTTAACTGACGTGTGAAAAAATAATGTGCTTTAATGAAATATGAGCAGAAGTGATGTTTGTCACTTCTTGTTAGAAATTTTAAAGAACCAAAATCTAATTTGCTACGTTTTTCCTCTGCTTAGAAAGCTGTATATTCTGCGGTCCCAAACTATTCGATCATTGTAGACTGTTGTACTAGACCCGTAGCATGGGAAAGGGACATATTTTAGTTTTGAAGACCCTGAGATTTTAGAATTCCTACTACAGAATAACCAACAAGATCGGGACAAATATGATTAATGTGAAATACATAAATAATCATTATGAGTTCTTTATAATATTTTATATCTTTTTTAAATGTCAAAAGAAATATGTTTATGGCAATAGATTTAAGCAACAAGAGAGGCCTATGTTTTACCCTAAGGTAAATGTGATTATTTCTTTTTTTTATCCCAAGTTTACTCAAAAGCAAAAAATAACGGGGCTCCTGGTTGGCTCAGGCGGTTAAGCGTCCAACTCGAGCTTAGGTCATATCTCACAGTTCGTGACTTTGAGCCTCATGTTGGGCTCTGTGCTGACAGCAACTCAGAGCCTGGAGCCTGCTTTGAATTCTGTGTCTCCCTCTCTCTGCCCCTCCCCTGCTCACACTCATGCTCATGTTCTGTCTCTCTCTCTCTCAAATAAATAAACATTTAAAAAATTTTTAATAAATAAATAAAGCAAAAAATAGTGACTCAGAATTCATCTTTCCAAATAGATATTATATACAACTATGTGCATATACATAGGGTACTTATTTACCCAACATGATATCATATTCTTTATATTGACCTGCACCTTTTCTCTATTCCTGTGTTTTAAGGGATGTATATGAATCTCCACATGAGGTATTCATTGTTACAGATCTTAGCCTTGGGTCTTCCTATCAAGTACATAAACCACTTTCTATAAAATGTGGGTGTGAATTCATATTTCTCTGTGCAATCATGTATACCTAGCTTCATATTTAAATATATAGCAATAGAGGCCGACTTTCCAATAAAATTGTACATATTTTACAATCTCCAGAGATCAGAACGCCATCATATATTTAATAAAATGAGAGAATAGTTTTCTTATAATCTTTGGGCAGCATTTTCTTCTTTAATTGTAATCTGATTCTTTCTATAAAATTATGAGTGAGACCTAAAGAGAATATGAAGCGTGTACTCTTTACTACCATTGTTTAGCAATAGGTATTCAAAAGTATTGAAATTTGAAATAAGCTGCATTTTAAGAGAAGAATAAAGGGCAGAATGGAAAGCAAAAGGTAATTTTCATACTGACTATAAATTATACCCTTTTATAGCAAATATTCGTTTGAAACTTTCATATAGAGAAAAATTCACCAGCAATGAAAAGTAGAAAGATCTGGTTTAAATATAACTTCTATTCACTTATCATAGAGTAAGAGTGTTGAAAGAATGGGCTGAGTTATTGATTGGACTGATTATGAAGATTGAGTCCAAGTCCAGAAACTGCATTACAGAGTGATTCAGCCTAGAAGACAGAGGAAGGCCTTTAAAAATGAACAAGAACCATGAAAATAAAGATGAAAATCTAAAATGACATGAATCAAACACTTTAAAAACATGATATATCAAGGAATGTTACAGATTGCTTACAATAGAAATGTCCAGATGCCCACAATTAATAAAACAATGAAACCTATTTATAAGTCATTCTTTAAGTCACTCCAGAAAAAAAAAAAAAAAAACTCATAGCAAAAGAGGAAGCCTTATTAGAAGATGAATACTCATATATTATTTACTTAATTCCTATTAATTTTGTTTTGAAGCAAATCATTTATTCATTTTATCAGTAAAATGATTACTGCAGGGACAGAAACATATTTATTCTTATATCTGAGGGATACCATTATTCATCTGTAAAAGTTCAAAAATAATGTCCATAGAGGAGATAACAAATGAACTACATGTTTATTCTCCTCTCAGCAAATACTGAGATTCATTTTGTGGAATCTTCTAGAATTACTCTGAATAATAACAATCCTGGTTTAGAAATTTCAAATCACAGCAGCAAACATATGTAAATTAGTTGATAAACTACTTACCACAGAAGTATCACATAGACACTAAATGAGTGGTAATTTTTTTTACAACTACCTAAATTACCAAATATTTTAGAGTCATGCACACGTATAGATAAAAAAGAACACCGAAAAAGAAAGAACAAGTAACTCTTCATGGGGTTTGCAGTTCAAAAGTTTGCTTTCACTACCTCTGTAATAATCTCACTAGTTCAAAACACTTCCCCATCAAGCATTCTAAGTGTCAGTCTTTGGCTGTGAACTAGTATGGTTTCAAGTACAATTGAGAAACAAACACTATAGATGCTGGCATCTTCCTAGGATGGCCAAGATACCACCACAGTATCGTAAAAATTGGTGGCTCCTAAAAAATGAATATAGTGGCGTATGGCAGGAAGAAACTACTGAAGTTGAAGACAGTAATGATCAGGCAGGCTTCAACCATAGGGGGGGATCTCAAAGCCTCTACTGGATCCAAGAAATCAAGAAAGTATCTCAGATGCAGAAGCTTCTAGAATCTAATTAGTTCATTCTACAGCAATGGAAAAGGTATGTAATCTACTTTATATTTTCACTGTCAGGTCCTCAATTCTTTTCTATGTATGCTGCTTGATAGAGTTTACACAGAACACAGTCCTTTGGGTCTGCATTGAGGTGTTCCAGTTAACCCTTCTTGGCCAGTGGTGTGGCTTTCTTAGCACCATCAAGTTGTCATGAGAAATACTCCTCAGTCTAATACAAACTCTGAGATTGAATCTGAAGACAGATTGAATTCCAAATGAGCTATGTATAGAAATAAAACTTCTAAACAAATATACTGTCTCACATACTTAAAATCTGAGAAAAGTTTCTCAAATTTGCCAGATATGCCCTACGCTTTTTTCTCTGGTGTGCTTTTTCATTCCTTTCTTTGTATAGTCCTTTTCCAAAATAACCATTATTAGATGCCCATTTATCCTTCAAGGTTAGGTTTATCCTGATTTCACCAATTAATTGCTCTTTTTTTTACTTTTTTTAAACATTTATTTTTGAGAGGGAGAGACAGACAGAGCGTAAGCATGGGAGGAGCAGAGAGAGGGAGACAGAATCTGAAGTAGGGACCAGGCTCCGAGCTGTCACCACAGAGCCCGACACGTGGCTCGAACTCACAAACTATGAGATCATGACCCGAGCCGAAGTCGGATGCTTAACTGACTGAGGCACCAAGGCGCCCAACAATTAATTGCTCTTTTAAAAAATGTTGCTTTGTTTCTAATTCTAATATTGCTTCATTCTATCAAGTTTCATTTTGATTATTTTGGATTCTGCATATATAAATTAACTGAAATTTTTAATCGAAAGGCTATTTCATAACATTTACATTTTTTCCATGTAATTCCTTCATGCTAGAAAATCACGTGGCAGCTGAGTAGCTATTCAGTAAATATCTTTCTGGGAGGTGGGAGGGTGGGTATGATGACCTTACTTGTCATAAAATAAGTTTTCTGATTCATTTAGTGTACATTTTCTCCCAGGTAGTTAGCTCTATAATTCTGTGCCGGGCTTGTATACTGCTCTAGCTACCTTGAAATTTGAACTCTGGCCTTTGTGGCATAATAGGAGCCATCCTCTCAGACTCCAGCCTGACCTTGACTAACACCTCAACCAGCTGTCTACACGGCTTGTATCTGGCCTGCCTTCGATCAACTCCCAGCTACTTACATGCCACGCCTTACAACATTTCCTTCCTACACCTGTCATCCTCCCTGGCTGTGCCCAGAATTTGCAGCATGATTTTTCAACCAGTTTCCAAAATGTGCAATAAGTTATGACCTGAGATATTAATCCACTTTTCTTTTGATTAAATTGCCTCAGCTCATTTAATGTTCTCCATAGTTCACAATTTCTAATTGTAAACAGAATTTCCAATCATTTCTCTTGGTCTGTTCATAAAAGATCTGGTATAGTGATGGCTTTGTATGATCCAACTTGTCAGCTTAAATTAAGTGAGATCAGAGATCATATGGTGTTCAGCAACTAGAATGCTTCATTTAACATTCTTATATTTTATATTTTCCAAATCATTAATCTGGTCTAAAATTAGGTCTCTGATTCATCCCACCTGCCTCACACAGCTTTCAGTAACCAATCACACTCTGTCAAATATATATAGCAGTTGCTCCATTAGGGTTTATTGAGTTGACTGAATTGACATATTTATCTTTTTGTAGAACTATACACAGCAATGATAGCGTTCATGCTTTGCATGTAAACTATGTGGTTTGACTACTTACTAGCTACTGATTTTATTTAATTATTTTTTATTTGAGTATAGCTGACACACAGTGTAACATTAGTTCTGGGTATATAACATACATACTGAACGTCACTATACGTTATGCTGTGCTCACCACAAGTGTGGCTACCATCTGTCACCATACAACACGTTTACAGCATTATTCACTATATTCCCTATGCTGTACCTTTTATCCCTGTGACTTGCTTATTCCGTAACTGGAAGCCTATGTCTCTCACTCCCCTTCACCTATTTTGCCCCTCCTCCCGACTTCCTCTTCCCTCTGGCAACCATCAGTTTGTTCTCTGTATTTGTAAGTCTAATTCTGCTTTTTGTTTGTTTGTTCACACATTGGCTTTGTTTTTTAAATTCCACGTATGGGTGAAATCCTATAGCATTTGTCTTTCTCAGTCTGACTTACTTAAACTCTGTATTTTAGTTTATCACCGGTAAACTGGGCATAACACTAGTAATAGCATCTGCCACAAGGGGTTGTTATACATGTCAGAATGAATTTTTATTCACATCCACTGGGGGTGGGGGGAGAAGGTCAAAGTTATATGTAGGGAGATTAGTTAGAGTAGATTACTATAATCTAAATAGGTGTTGATTATATGTGTGAAAATTAATGGTAGATGTGAGAAGCAGGTGAACAGAGGACGGACTTAGAAGGTAGAGCCAACAGGATTTTCTGAGGGGTCAGATGAGGGGATGTGAGAAAAGGATAAGGATGACACCAAGGTTTTGATCTGAGCATTTGGAGTATATAATTTTCAATTACCGAGGTAAAGAAGACTGTGACAGTTTAGGTAAAGGAGGGAATAGGGGTGTGCTGGTGAATAATAGGAGTTTAGTGTTAACATGTTAAGTTTGAGATATATTTTGGCCGATAATCTAGTTACCTAGCAGTATGGTAAACATCTCCAGGACCACAAAAATTTCAGAAAAACCTAAAGAATGGCATTGTTAAATTCATACTTTCTAGGGTTTATTGTTTACATATGAGCTTCAGAGAGATATTCTAAGAAGAATGATGTATAGGATCAAATCCAGAATTTCAATAAAGTCTAGAAACACTAACTTTTTGGCCTCTTCTCTGACTATAATCTTGATGTTTAATAATTGTGGGAAACATCACACGGTCCTACCCAATCTTCATGAAACGTTTTTTGTTAATTCCATGTATTTGCAATTCTTACCAAACTGATCCCATGCTTATTATATAGCAAATATATAATTTTCATCATTTCTTTTTTTTAAATTTTTTGTATGTTTACTTATTTTTGAGAGACAGAGGGAGAGACAGAGCATAAGCAGGGGAGGGGCAGAGAGAGAGGGAGACACAGAATACGAAGCAGGCTCCAGGCTCTGAGCTGTCAGCACAGAGCCCGATGCAGGGCTCAAACTCACAAACCTCAAGATCATGACCTGAGCTGAAGTCGGAAGCTCAGCTGACTGAGCCACCCAGGCGCCCCTAATTTTCATCATTTCTATTTTCCATTTTTTAGACTTCAAGTGCTTAAAATATATTTTATAACTCCCCAGAGTTTTAAGTGATGACTTTGCATTAACATCAATTAATTTCTCAGGTACCCAAAGATTCATTTGCCAAGGTTTTGCTGATTTGAATACATTAAGCTTTACAAAGATCCTGAAATGAGTGGGGTAGGATAGAACTACACTTTTAATTTTCCATTCCAGGTAATGTACTTTGACTACACACACTTTTAACTCCAGAATATACACAGTGTGACATAAATAGGAGGCTTGTTTCCTACATTTGTCTTTTTGAGTAATAACTCATTCTTACAGGGAAAAAATAGATAATAAGATCAAATTAATATACTACCTTTCAAGATGTTATATAATAACAAATTCAGTGGTGAGCAACTACATTTAAAAGATAACATTTCTTACTGGCATCTCTGAGTGAAAAATTTAGGAACCACCAAGATGGTGAATCTTGGGAGTTTGGATCAACCTCATATTGCCTTCTACACTTTCTGAAAAAGATTTGGACAAAGTCTACCTAAGGCAGAATTTCTTTAGAACCCTAGAAAGCCCTTTTCTTTCTACAGTATTTACAAAGTTCTACAAAATGTCTACTTTGTTTTAATGTCTAGTTTGTCTGATAAAACTATTGTTACTCCAACTTTTTTTGAAATCCATTTGCATGATCAATGTTTCTCTATCTCCTTACTTTTAATCTGTTTGGTATTTTTAGGTCTAAAATAGGCTCTTGTAGGCAGCATGTAAGATGGGTCTTGGTTTTTTTATCCATTCTGACACCCTATGTCTTTTGACTGGAGCATTCAGTCCATTTACATTCAAAGTAATCACTGATAGGGGCGCCTGGGTGGCTCAGTCGGTTAAGCGGCCGACTTCGGCTCAGGTCATGATCTCGCGGCCCGTGAGTTCGAGCCCTGTGTCGGGCTCTGTGCTGACAGCTCAGAGCCTGGAGCCTGTTTCAGATTCTGTGTCTCCCTCTCTCTGACCCTCCCCCGTTCATGCTCTGTCTCTCTCTGTCTCAAAAATAAATAAACATTAAAAAAAAAAAAAAACCAAAGTAATCACTGATAGATATGTATTTAGTGCCATTTTAATACTCGTTTTGTCATTGTTTCTGGAGATTTCTCTGATTTCTCCTCATCTTTGCCCCTTTTGGCTTGTTCTTTGCACTCAAAGGTCCCCTAAAATATTTCTTGCAGGGCTGGTTTAGTTATCATGAACTCCTTTAGTTTTTGTTTGTCTAGGAAACTCTTTATCGCTTCTATTTTGAATGATAGCCTTGCCAGATAAAGAATTCTTGGCTATAGATTTTTCCATTTAGCACTTTGAACATACCATGCCACTCCCTTCTGGCTTGCTTTAGGCCCTACTTTAAGATCTTATTGTGTTAATATCAATTTCCACTTTTCAATAGGTAGTTGAATTTTTTAAGTAGTCTTTATTTCTCTCATATATTTTGGTTTTAATTCTTTTTTTAAGTTTATATATTCATTTTTGAGAAAGAGCAAGAGAAGGTCAGGGACAGAGGGGGAGAGAGAGAATCCCAAGCAGTCTCCACACTGTCACACCGAGGCCAACACAGGACGCAGACTCACGAACTGAGACATCATGACCCCAGCCGAAACCAAAAGTCAGATGTTTAATAGACTGAACCACCCAGGCACCCCTATTTTGTGTTGAATCCTTAAAAAGAGAAAACAAAAACTTGAGATGTTTCCTGATGAAGTTAATTCTATATAGCCTATAAATTGCATGGTTAATTTTAAATTAATTTAAAGTAAGCAGAACATAATCCATTTCTATGGATTAAAAACCTAATTAGACCATGAGTAATAAAAATCATAAAAGGGAGAATTTCTTTGTACTGGAAGAAAATTTTGGGCAAAAGTTTTACTAATTGTGATGGATTTTTAAAATTGACTTATCTTGTGAGGAAGTAAAGTTCATGTTATATAGACAGAAGTGATAAGAAGATCTGATCGTTATTGAGGTTTCACAGACTCTGAATCTAAGAGGAAGAGAAATGCTAATGAAGTCACAATTTTAGTAATGAGAAAGCATCAGTATCAAGTTTATAGTGACAATTTCCATCAAAATATTTATTTTGTGTTGCCTCTGACTCGATTTAGGAGCTCACTCTCCCAGAAATAAACAAGCATATGTACAATTCTACAGCCAACCTCAGACACCTCAGGCAAAAAAATGCAGAGATATTGGAGCCCATCCAGTGAAGAGCAATTTGAATGATTAAAGAGTCAGATGTGTACTCATGTAGAAAGTTGGGTTTGTGTGTTTGTTTTGTTTTTTTAAGTGTATGGCCTGGCCAAAAGTGAGAAGAAAACAGAATCCCTGGATTCTAGTACTGGAAGAGCTTTTTATCCAGTTCCATTATTTGTCAGACAAGGACATATTCTCACCAAACTTATACAATTTTCTTAAAGTCAATTATCCAGTGAAGGGTACAAGTGGATACTTAACTATTATGTTAAGATCTATAACTAGGACCTTGGGCTGAGATAAACTATGCTAAGATACAGAACGAAAACTAAGGAAGAAGAGGCAGGCTATTGTGGAAAATGTCCTCTAAAAATATATTAAAGCATTAAATTTTAGCAGCATAATAGGCCCAAATCTCTAAAAAAAAATAAGCATTTTTAGATTATAAAACTTAACCCCTAAAATTGAGAAGCAGAGAAGAAGCCCACGGTAACAGCTCTAACAGTTCACACAGTACTTATATACCACTGCAAACCTCTAGCCAGAACTCAGGGTTTTTTTTTAAATCAAGGTGTATTTATTATTATGTAGGGTGTCAAGAAATTTACCTTGATAACAGTATATTTAAGAAAATAAGAATGGCGATTAACTCCATTTTCTACCCATCCCAGTCTCTATTTTCCAGTAGGGATGGGTCCCCCACCTCCCGACCTGTGTTCCGCTCCAGCAGGATTTAAGAATCTTGGCACTATTCACTTACCTCTATATTCACAATCGATTGTGTAGTATATATTATTGAGTACAGTTCAATAAATATTTTGTGGTGGGAAAATATGAGTCTAATGTTCAGGTTAGACAGTTTTATTTTTATCCACACTTGCAGGAAACAAAGGACTATGTGCACAAAGACCTATAACTCCAGAGATGGGGTGTACATCCTGGGCAGAGCTAGGCCATAGAGATGGGAAATAGACCCAGCATATATCAATCTGCTGAAGAATGGTTGAAAATTTGCAGAAAGGAGTGGATCACTACCTCTGGAAGCTGCAGCTCAATCACTGGATACATTGTGTTACTTTATTAAAAGCAAATGATGAATAAAGGTCATAAAGGAATATATTAGTTATAACCACAGGATCACTTTAAAATCTGAGAGTGGTGTTAATAATAGAAAAACAGGATTTTTACTTGCTCCCATTTTAAAAAAAAATAGAGAGAGACTTTTAAGTAGATAGTATAATTTGGCTCTAACCATATATGAAAAGACGGTAGGCAGGGAGGTTTCTACACGAATACGTATATATGTCAAATGTGTGATCTACAACACATTCTGTTTTTATTTTAAATAGTTTACATCCTTCTCTTGTTTTTCTCCTTCCAATTCCTATAGGAATGTAAGATTTCTATTCGAAATATTTCTATTCAAAATACATATATTAAGCAGTGTTTATGGAAGCGATTTCCAAAATTCCATAAGATCAATGAGGTGATGCCAGATTCTAAATTTGAAAATTAAACGCAGATAATTTTAGCATTCCTAATATCAATAAGGTTAATTTCAATCATTTTATATTTCATAATCATTTCATTTTCAATACAAACTCCTTGCAAAGCTTTCGTTTGGTAAAAAAAAAAAAAAAAAATGAAAGGTATGCTGCATCCTAATTTACCTAATTATATTTTAGTATGTTTCTTGGGGCTTTATTTGAAAACATGAAGTTTTGATGACTAGGTGTGATTCAAGATAGATTTAAAAATTGTAAGTTGTTCCTATGGTAGCTATTTTCTGCATTCTTATCTTTGATAAACTTAAAATATAAAATGCACCTATGTGGAGGCAACTTATTAATGTGGAATTTGATAGCTGAGGGTACTTACTAATTTAATATTTTTTCAATTACTTCTTTAGGAATTATTGTTGGTAAAATGAATTTATTTTTTCAAGAATCATTCTTGGCTAAAATATATCTCCTTTTAGGTCTTTCATCACACATAAGAATTGTAATTTAAATTTGCAAATCAGCTTTCCATCATTAGTTTTGTCTTATTGGGTGTTGACTATCACATGAAGTAGATGGAAAATTCCTTCTGTCTGTATACGTTTATATGTCTATGTATGCATGTATAAATATGTATACTCACATAAGTAGATGATAGATTAGATAGATGGATAGATATATAGGCCTTGCTAATTATGTACACTTAAGTAAATGTATTTCTGTGATGGTTTATCTGTACAAATATTTGCATGTGTTCTAATGAATGAATCCTTTCTTTCCATATTGCATGCTGACTTTTGCTGTAAGATGCTATGCTATCCGTCTAAGCCATGAAGCTTACCTCTATATCTATGCTGACGTATTTTTCAGAGTTACTTCAGGTGGATCTAATTTAGTTCTATCTGGGTAGCACGTGATCCTTTCTTGAGGTTTTCTGGGATATCCACTAAAATCTAGTATAGTTACCAAACTTCTAGTTGGGTCAGAACTCTACTGTTTCCCCAACACTGCAATGTCTGAAACCTCCATTTCATTCTTAGTGTTCCAGCAGCGTCCTTGCCCTGTACATGTACATCTTGGTAATTATTCAAGGATCTAAGGAATATTTTTTTTTTCCAACGTTTATTTATTTTTGGGACAGAGAGAGGCAGAGCATGAATGGGGGAGGGGCAGAGAGAGAGGGAGACACAGAATCAGAAACAGGCTCCAGGCTCTGAGCCATCAGCCCAGAGCCTGACGCGGGGCTTGAACTCACAGACCGCGAGATCGTGACCTGGCTGAAGTCGGACGCTTAACCGACTGTGCCACCCAGGCGCCCCATGGAATATTTAAATGAAATTTCTGCTCTCCTCTGCAATATTCTCTAATACCTGTTCCCCAAATTGCAGTTGTTTTAGTAGTCCTGAATTCTTTTTTAAAAATGTTTTAAATGTTTATTTATTCTTGAGAGAGAGAGACAGACAGACAGAATCTGAACCAGGCTCCAGGCTCTAGGCTCTGAGTTGTCGTCACAGAGCCCAGTGCAGGGCTTGAACACACAAACAGCGAGATCATGACCTGAGCTGAAGTCTAACACTTAACTGACTGAGTCACCCAGGCACCCCAGTAGTCTGAATTCTAATCTCTGTTTCCATTTCCCAGCAAAATTGTCATTCTCTCCCTGGGCTTTATTTTCCTGAACGGATATGTTTGAAAATTGTCCTAAGTGAGAAACCCAGGGTGAATCCAGTGTCCACCCTGGAAAAAAAAAGAACAAAAATATCCAAGAACTGTTGGACAATTTCAAAGAGTGTACTATATGCATAATTGGAATTCCAGAAGGAAAAGAAAGAACAAATGTCTTGAAAAAAATATTTGAAGTAATAATAGTGAGAATATTCCAAAATTAGTTGCAAACACCAGACCCTAGTTCCAATAAGCTTAGAGAACACCAAGCATGATAAATACCCAGAAATCTACACCTAGACATATCACACTGAAATTGCACTAAGCAAAACACAAAAACAAAATCTTGAGTTGTCATAAAACAAAACAAAAAACAGAAACATCTTACCCATAGAAGAAAAAGGATAACAATTACAGTGAACTTGTCAGAACTACAAAAGCAACAAGAGAGCAATGAAATATTTAGTGCTGAAAAACAAAATAAATTCCTGCCAAACTAGAATTCTATATGTATTGAAATTATTGTTAAAAATAGAAAGATAAATAAAAACTTTCTCAACCAAAAACTGAGAGAATTTGTTGCCAGCAAATATGCTATGAAAAAAAATTAAAAACTTACTTAGGATAAAATAAAATAATATGGTTCATAAACTTGAATCTACCAAAAGAAAGGAAGATCATCAGAGAAGGAATGAATAAAATTAAAGTAAAATACTTTATTTTTCTTATTCTTATTTGATCTAACTGACAAACTTTCAAAGCAATCATAACAATGTATTGGGTAATTGTAGGATGCAGATATGTTAATGAATTACATCAGTGTCATAAGGGACAAAAAGGAGAATTAATTTTCTGTTAAAAGGTATCAAAATCACATTTAGAGTGGTATAGTGTTAACTGAAAATGCATTTAGATTAATTATATATATTACACACATACAAAATCTAAATTGAACTATATATCAAAAGGCATAGATACATTATAGATATGTCAAAATCCATGGCAGTTACTAAAAACATTTTAAAAAGTATAATTGACATGCTGAGACAAGAGAAAATTTAACTATATAAAATATTCAATTAAAACCAAAGATTGTAAAAAAGAGAGAGAGAGAGAGAGGAAACAGTAATTGCAAAGACTAGAAAAGCTTTATGAACATAGGAGATATTTATCCAACTATATCAAAAATTATCTTAAGTGTTTGTGATCTATGTATACCAATTAAAAGATATATATTGTTAGAAAAGATAAAACACAATTGTATTTTATCAACAAGAAGCACTCTTTAAGTATAAAGACACAAATAAGTTAAAAGTAAGGGATGGAGGGGCATCTGGGTGGCTCAGGTGGCTGAGCGTCCAAGTCTTGATTTTAGCTCAGGTCATGATCTTGCAGTTCTTAAGTTCAAGCCCCACATCAGGCTCCATGCTGACAGTGTGGAGCCTGGTTGAGATTCTCTTTCCCTCTCTCTCTGCCCTTTTCCCCACTTGTGTGCACTTCCCCCCTAAAAATAATAATAATAATAATAGTAATAATAATAAATTTTAAAAAGGTAAAGAGATGGAATAAATACAGAGAACAAACTGATGGTTGCCAGAGGGAAGGGTGAGAGGATAGGCAAAATAGGTGAAGGGGAGTGGGACATATAGGCTTCCAGTTATGGAATAAATAAGTCACGGGGTTAAAAGCTACAGCATGGGGAATATATTTAATGGTATTGCAATAGTATTGTTTGGTGATGGATGGTAGCTATACTTGTGGTGATCACAGCATAATATATAGGCTTGTTGAATCACTATGTTGTACACCTGAAACTAATATAACATTGTGTGTCAACTATAATTTAAAAAATGAAAACTAAACAAGCAAAGTAAAAGCATAGAGAATGCTGTACCAGTAAAACACAACTCTAACACTACAAAAGAGAATGGTAGTAATTATATTAATCTCAGACTATACAGATTTCAGAACAAGGCGAGTTATCAATAATAAAGAGGAGCATTGCATTATGATAAAGGGGTCAGTTCTCCAAGGATACATAACAATCCTTAAGTTGTATGCACTTAAAACAGTGTGTCAAAATATGCAAGGATAAAACTAATAGAATTAAGCCAGAAATAGCCAAATTTATAATTATAGTTGGAAACTTGAATACCCAACTTTAAGTAACTGATACAGGTCAAGCAGACAGAAAGTTAATAAGATATCATTGACATAAGCAGTACCATAACTCAATCTAATTCACACATACAGACTATTTCATCAAATGACAGCAGAATGCACTTTTTTCTCACTCATTTGGAACATTCACCATTTTGAATAAAATGTATAGCTTGTTTTTTCTTTTGTTTTTGGATTGCTTACATAATGTGAATTGGGACTGAAAATCCACTTGGGGTCAATTTTCCTATGGTTCATATTGGTTATTTTTTAATTTTTTAATGTTTATTTATATTTGAAAGAGAGAGAGTACGAATGGGAGAGGGGCAGAGAGAGAGAGAGAGAAAGAGAGGATCCGAAGCAGGCTCCAGGCTTAGAGCTGTCAGCACAGAGCCTGATGCAGGGCTCGAACTCATGAACCATGAGATCATGACCTGAGCTGAAACCAGGAATCAACCACTCAACCGAGTGAGCCACCCAAGAGACCTAGCGAAACTTTTAATAACACTCATTAACTCTCGATACCCATTTGTCATTTATACAGTCAACATTTTTTCCCTTAATATCCATCAAAAATTATTGCTGGTATCCCTGAGAGATTCCATTTCTATCAAGAGGCATCTGTGTATTGCTTTCATTGCTTTGCTAATTCTACCTGCAAGTGAGAATATACTACAAACCTTTGTTGTGCTGTATATCTTAGACTATTATAAGTACACTGATCTCTCATGTTTTTTACTGATCTGTAAATAAGTAGCATATTGAAAATTATTTATCTCATCTATATCATGGCTTATTTTTCTACAAGCAAAAATTAAGAGAAGCTGGTCAATAGTCTTACAATTAATTCTAGTAAGTTTTATCTCCAGTTAATAAAAATAGGGGATAAAAATGAAGGCTTTCTTCCATAAAATTATTTTCAACTCAAAACCAGGTATTAGCATTTTTTAAAAGATGCATTTATTAAATTAAAAATACTTAATTCAATACTAATTTCAAGTTGATATTGAAATCCTTTAGAGGTAATTAATTTCACAAAGGAAAGTTTTAAGTAGGAAATACAATTATACTGTCATTTATAAAATATGATTTGAAAAAAAACTGAGATGAAGTGGCCTACTAAATTTTAATTTAGTACTAATTATTCTACTTGTACTGATATTTTCCTTACACATTCCATCCCACTCCCTCCTCAACATAAAAAGGATTAGAATATAAATGTTTTTCTATATGATATCTTTTTAGATTATGATCTCTGGGTAAATGGAAAATTATTATAAAATTGATGAGAGCAGATAAAAGGAATTTAAGAAAGATATTGAACAATTGGTCTGCTCTTCATGAATATTTTGAGGACTCTTAAAAAAATAAATTCTTACTTTTATACTAAGAGTATTTCTGAGGATTCCCTCCAGCTGATAATGCACAAATAAAAGTATTCAAAAGATTTTTCCCACTTCCCAATTTTATGCTAATGGGAAAAATACAATTTAATATAATGGCAAATGCTATAAATGGCAAATAGACCTTCTATTCTTTTAAAGTGACATGCTTCATCATTGTTTTATAAAATAAAAATCTGTTTTTGTCATAAAACATGGCTGGATTTGGGGACATACACATTTATTCACCTAATAATATTTTAATATTAATATTTTGGCAGAGAAAGTAATCTAGTTATCTTGTTTTTATGTGTATACTTTCGTACTAAACATTTAGGGAAAATTCTGTTAGGGTTTTTATAGTTCTAGATTAATGGATTTTTAACCGCTTATATCAAGAATAGATTTGTTGAGGTCTAATTCAAAATATTTTTTTGGCTATGTGTTTATCATATTCCATTTCAAGCAGCTTTACATATAAATTTGTGCACCTAGTGATGCTTTCATCCAAGACAGTAATCCTTTGGCAATTCAAGATTTAATGTGTATAATCTGATTCATTCTGAAGAAGTATAACTTGCTCCTTCATAGCAGCCTTGCACTTTACAATTCAACAACATTCTAATACTCTAGTGTTGGTTAATATCATCAAATAGATGATATTTGTGTCACCATGGTATTCACAAATGTGGGGATTATCATTTTGTGGTATATTGCTCTCAAATGTCAAAATGCACTATTTATCCAAATGCCTGCTGGGTGGTTTGCTGTCACCTTAAAATGAAAAAATGCCTACATCTCATTCCAAATCTGTTATCTTTTATGATCTTGTTTATTGTTAATGGCAACATAAATTTCCTAAATTGCAGTTTTATTCATTCTTCTCCTTCACACTATATTAAATCAGTCACCAAGTCCTATAGAATCCTGCCCCAAAGTATCATAACAATTGTCTCTTCCTGGGATTTTCTGTGACTCAATTTTCTTATCCCAAGTCTTGTATGTATTGTTAACTAAAAATCTCTTTCTGGATGTACTATCACTCCAACCACAGTGGAATTTACTGTATCCTGAATTACATATCCTGAAAAAAAAAGGGAGGCCATGTGCCAAGGGAAATGGTGAATTCTAGAAGATGAAAAGGACAAGGACACCGATTTCCCCTTAGAACCTCCAGAAAGAGAAAATAGAACCTCGAATCTTGCTCCATGAGACTGTCAGATTCCTAACCTACAGAATTGCAAGATAACAAATTTGCATCATTAAAGTATCCAATCTCATAAAATGTTCTTTGAATATGTTAAGGGTATGACACACAACTCTCCTCAATAAAAACAGAAACTTAAAATCGTTGTCCTTTAGTTATCTCAGCAAAAGGCAAACATATTAATGAACTTATCTAGGAAAGTTTTGTGAAGGAGCTTCTTGTCTAATTAGCAAACACTATGACATATACAGGAGATCCAGAAGACTTGAGAATTTATACCAGCAGAGACATTGCCCAGCTTGGATCAAAAGGGAAGAATAAATTTCAAAATAAATTTGAGAGACTGTGAAAATTTTACAGGCAGCAGATAGGCTAATAAAATTACTCAGAGACAAACATGTGCTACCTTTCAGGAAAGAGAAAAGATAACTCTTAGGACAAAGTCCAGAAAATAGAGCAGAGCTGTTAGCTGAAACGGTGGAATGAGGAACCAAACAGTATGATTCTCAAGCCTCGAAAACTAATGGTGCTTGCCTGTCAGGATCCCAAAATTGCTTAGGACTAATGACTAATGACTTTTTCCTTCTAATGTTCTCCCTTTTTGAAGCATACTATCTGCACCTGTTATATTATGCCTGTCCCATCATTGTATATTTGGAACACAGAACTTGTTTTTTAGTTTCATGTGCCCACAAATGGAAAGGATTGTGTACCAGTGTAGACTACACCCGGGGTCTCACCAATATGTAATCCAAATGATTTAGATAATAAGAACTGGTACTTTTGTAATAGAAATATTTAGATGTAATTTTGGACTTTGAGTTGATCTTCTTCTAATGGATCGAGATTTTTAGAGACTTAGCAATAGGGTGTATATATTTTGCATTTGGGTTGAACTCTCATCTTTGGGGACTAAAGGGAGAGCTATGTAGGAAGGATAATGCTCCCCAAAGATGTCTACACACTAATCTGTGGAACCTATAAACATGTTACCTTACATGGAAAAAATGAACATTGAAATGTGATTAAGGAACCTTGAGATGTGGAGATGATCCTAGATTATTCAAATGGGCCTAATCTAATAACACAAGCCTTTAAAAATAGAGACATTTTCCTGAGTGAAAGAGATAAGATGAAAGAAGAAGGAGATAATCTAAGGGTGAAAGGAACTCAACATGCTATGGTTGGCTTTGAAGTTGAAGTTAAGAGGCCATAATTAAGGAATGCAGGTGGCATCTGGAAGCTTAATTGGACCCCAAATGATAGGCAGTAAGGAAATGGGGTTTTAGTTCTACAATTGTAAAAACTGAATTCTGCCAGCAACCTGAATGAGCAAAGAAATGGGACTCCCTTAGAGCCTCTCGAAAAAAAAACTGCAGCCTTGTCAGTACCTTGGTTTTAACCTGGTAAAACCCATACCAAACTTCTGATCTACAGAAGTGTGAGCTAATATATTTTTGTTGTTGCTTTAAGGCACAAAATTGGTGGTAAAATGTTACAGTAGCAATAGAAAAACTATTACATTGACAATATCAGATAATTCCAATACAAGCTGGTACAAATTTTTTAGGACTATTTCAGTAGCACATCATGAAGATCCTTCATAATTTTCAAGGATGATAGATATTATTATATATTGAATTTTTATTGATGCCTAACAAGTTACTACACATTTAGTGGTTTAAAGCAACATCCATTTATTAGGTCACATTCTGTAGGTCAGAAGTTTGAGACAGATGTGGTTGGGTTCCCTGCTCAGGATTTTTAGGACTGAAGTCAAGATGTTGGCTAGGCAGTGTTAACAATTGGAGGCTTGATTAAAGAAGAATCTTCTTCCAAGCCTGTTCAGATTGTTAGCAGAGTCCAGTTCCTTGCAGCTGTAGGGCTGAGGTCCTTCTCTTTTTGCACGGACCCAGTCAGGTGTTGCTCTCAGCTCCCAGAGTTCAGCCATCCTTCCCTGCCATATGGCCCCGTCCATCTTCAAACCCAGAAATGGAGTTCTTTTTCACTGAGTCTCTCTCTCTCTCAATCTCTTCCACTAGAAAGAGCTCTCGCTCCTCTTAAGGTCTCAGCTAGTTAGTTTAGACCCACTGAGGAAATCTCCCTAAAGTCACCTAAATTGGAACTTATTTTTATCTCAAATTCCTTCATAGAAACACCTCAATTAGTGTTTCATTGAATAGTTGAGAGGAGGTAGATGTACAGGGGACAAGAATCTTGGGATCATTTTAGAATTCTGTGTATACTCTGAAAAGTCTAGAAAGGTAAACTTTTTTAAATGTCTCAGTTCTTGTCATGGCAATTACTCTTCTATTTGTGTTTCAGATTTCAGAGATAAGCCTATAGCAAGGATTCTTTATATTTGGGGCAAGGGTCCCAAGTATCATCCATCTAAAATTATGTAAAAATTTGATATTTATGATAAAAGTGAATATGCATTCACTATACTGCATGGAAAATTATGAGTATATGCTGACAAGTTATAAGTTCTAAATGTCATTTGCACTCAACAAATAAGAAACACTTAGGTTGTGCTGATTTAAATGGCAGAAGAATCAGGTAAAAATAGCTCTGTGATGGATACAAATGATAGACACAGATGCACAATTATTGGTCTCTCACACCTCATTTCTCCTGAAGACAAGTGACTCTGAACAATTTAATAAAAATTTAGGCTGAGAACATTTTTGTTCTTTGTGTGCCCTCCATGCAGATAAAGGTATGTAACCACGAAAATAAACAATCAGAGAGTCAGCACGTTTATCAGAGCCTCTTTGGTTCTCTAACAGATAATGCAGTCAGCAATAATGATGTCAGCATTTTGACCTGGCACAGGAGACAATTTCATGCACATGCGTTAGCTTGACACAACCTGGTTATCTGGAAGAATATTTTCCTCATGAAAGCCGTCTTAAAATGGCTCCACATAATATGCAGCCCCTGAAAAAAAAAAATTCCTCTGGGCTAAATAGTGTTTTAATCTGTTGACAGCATTTTAATTTTCTCTTTCTGAAGAACCTCTGAAGGAGGCCCTGTGGAGAGAGAAAGCGGGTCAAGAGGAAATTAAAAGTGAAGATCTTGCTTTCTCACAACTAGGATAAATCTGTTAATTAAGCCAACCCAGTAAAATGTAGGCAATTTTTAATTTACAAACTGCTGAAAGCCTGCTATCAAATAAATTGATTAGCAGTACTCATAATCAAAAGCTCTGGATTAGTAGTTAATTTGTGGAATCAATTAATAGAAGCATTTATCAAATAATATTGCCTCCAGAGAATAACAAATTCATTGTCCTGTGTTTCTGGAGATAAGAAACCCTGGACTCTGGGATGTGCAATGATTCCAGAAGATATGATTCTTCTGTGAATTTGGTTTTCTCCTGATTTCTTTTTTCAAGAAATGTATTCTTCAATATTCAGATTTAATTTTTCCTTTTTATCAGTGTAATACTAATAGATGATGTGCAAAATTATTTATAGCTAGAATATTTTTCATATTAATTTATGAGTGTTCTGTTGGACTGTTTGTACTAGATGTTTATAACTAATTCGCTGAAGGTTGAATAAATATTTTTCCAAAATAATAATATTTCAAGTGGCCCAAGGCTCAATTATCTGTGGTTAACCCTCAAACGAAATGGATTCTTCTATTTTAGAATTTGGCCCTTCCTGAGGTTTATTTTATTTTTTTTCTGAATATAAAAGTTTTATCCAAATGGTTAAACTATGTAATATACTACCCTAATTCATAGGACGTTAAAAATAAATATTGGGTATGTTAATGAAGGACTGCTTTTCGATATATTTATTAAAGGAAGTGCCTTAAGGCAAACTATTTTGTATCAGATTCCATTTAGGACATAAACTTAAAAAGTATTTTATGAACGTATATTGTTAATCAATCATTTCCTTAAATCCATATTGTCAGGCAAACTAATCTCACTTTGTGGCATTTGATTACACATTAAAAGAGAAGATAGCGCCCTATTATTAGATCTATGAGGAAAATAAAATTCAATAATTATTTAACCCTTATTTTAAAAACTTCAGAATGAATTTATTTAATTTATATTCTTTTCTAAAATGAAAATCTATCACCTCAGTATATTTTTTTATTATTCAGTTCTTTTCTGCAAGGATAATTTCAAGCAGTGCCTAGTAGAAGCATCAGTTATACTTCATTATTATTCTTGGGCTAACATTAAAAAAAAACATTTTAATGCATTATGAAGCAACTTAAGCAATATGATATTTCTGTTTAAAGCCAACCTTTCCTTTCATTAGGAATATGATTTTAGGTATCATATCAGAAAATTCTCATCACGGTTTTAGTTTACTTTATTGTATAAATAAGTATCTCACCGTATTGCAAAATTGCGTTTGATAAGCCAGAAGAGAAGCGTTTTCCACAAAATTGACTGTTTAGTCATGTTAGAAGTTGGAGGAGGGACAGTAAAGTATCTTCCCAACTGAGAAGCCACCTTGAGACCAAAAAATGAGGCGAGCACCGTATACCATCTATGCAGACTTTTACTCAGAGTAATTTACTGATGGGGGAACTGAGCAGACAGCAATCCAAGTGCTACACAGCTATTTTCCACCTACTCCTGACTTTAGACCTTAATCCACAGCTTTATAGACTGAGCGGCAGTGTGGTAAAGCAAAGGGTGGTTATCCAAGATGGCACCATCTGTGCACCAGTGGATCTCTACTCGTTATCTAAAGTGCTGTCTTCTGTGTGCCACTGTAGGGAAGATCAGAATAAGCCTTTCTGCATTTTGGTCAGAGTGTATATTAACCTCTGTGAGGCTTGGAACATGTAGCCCCAAGGGAGTTCATTGCAAGGGCATGAACAAGATGGAGGGCCAAAGATGGAGTCAGTGTTGTCAGTAGTCCTACAAGTCTTCAAGTCATCAATTCATTCTGCCTATACAGTCTTTGGTCTCCTATTCAAACATCATGATGTTTCAAAATAGCCAATAAGAAAGTTACAACAGAAAGGGAACAGAGAGACTTGATTACCTAAAGTCAGGTTCTGCTAATTTTTAGGGAAATCTATACTAACAGAGACCTCTTTATTGTATTTCCACATGTTTTATACATCATACTAACTTCCCCAATTTAAATGAACATGTTTATTAAAAATTGAGCATTGATTTTTACTCCTAGCCAATCTACAGTAACAGGGACTGACTTCTACCCATCTATCTGAAACAACTAACACACGCGAGCGTGCGCGCGCACACACAAACACAATGTATATATAAAAGAAGAGTATAGTTTTGAAGCCTATGTACATTGCAGAATTAAAAACAGTGAGCCTTATGCAGTTGCGTACTACCTAAAGAAAATTTCCTCCTGGGGCAAAGATAGGAGAACCTCAGAAGATATTATGAGTTGAGGAGCTAAAGTTGAGGGTTCCAAGAAGCCAAAAAGGCTGGAGTTCATAGGGCAGAGTATAAAGAGTGAGCTACAGGGATTGAAGACTCTGGGAATCTTCAGAGCAGCCCCCTGGAGTCTTTGGCTAGGACTAATACATCTATGGAGTTGAGGAAAGAACCAAGGAAAGAACCACTGACAATCATTAAAGGGAAGAATCTGATGAACTTACACAGAGCCACCAACAATACCACCTCCAACAAGTCAAATTGTAAAGACTTACAGAGACTTACTAGAGTACTAGTACCTCAGTAATAAGAAAAATTAGTACTCAACCACATGCTTGCTCCTATTTCACCTCACAAGGCTTCAAAAGAAGGCCTGAAAGAATCAAACTGTTTCCATGTAACTTCACTGCACGCTAGAATAAAGTTACGGAGTATTTATTAGAGTAAAACTAAACCAGCATCAACAAGTTTCCTTTTGCCCAGAATTCAGTCAAAAATTATCCAGTGAAACCAGTATTGCACTGAATTGTTAACTAACTAGAATGTAAATAAAGATTTCAAGAAAAGCAAAACAAAGGAAAAAGAAAAAAAAAATTATCCAGAATGCAAATAAGCAAGAAAATGCACACCATAGTTAGGCGAAGAATCAGTCAATTGGAACAGACTCAGATATGACACAAATGATAGGATTATACAAAGACATGTAAAGAGTTATTTTAAATGCATACTATATGTTTAAGAAACTAGAGGAAAAATTGATAAACTGTAGAGAGAAAAAGAAGATATTTTAAAAAGGACCCAAATCCAATTTCCAGTGATGAAAACTACAACATCTGAGAGAGAAAACAAATTTGTTAGATATACTGATAGCAGATAAGCTGTTGCAGAAAAAAACAAAAAAAGTTTGGTGAACTTGAATGCATATGAATAGACACTCTCCAAAACAAAACATGGAGGAAAAACAGGAAAAAAAAGTGAATAGAACATCAGTGAGTTCTATGGCAGTATCAAGCAGTCTAATGTATATATAATAGGACTCCCTTAAAAGGGGGGATGAGAAACAAACAAACAAACAAAAAAGTGGGATGATAAAAAAATACATGAAAAATTTATGGCAGGTGTTTTTCCCTAAATTTGACAAAATTGTAAAGCCAAGATAGAGAGGCTCAACAAAACCCAAGTACAAGAAACATGAAGGAAACTACATACGGTGTATCAGAAGTGAAATGCTTAAAATCAGAGAAAAGATGTTATCATAATAGAAATTGAAGAGAAAGTACATATTACATTTAGAGAACACAGATAAGGGTGACAGCAGTGTTTTGTCCGGAAAACAAAATGGTAGATAGAAGATATTAGAGCAATATCTTTAAAGAACTGAAAGAAATCTGTCAATTCATAATTTTGTAACATGAAATACTTTTCAAAAATGAAAAAATAAACACTTGTCAAATATAAAAATGCTAAATAAATTTAACACTAGCAAAACGGCATCATTAGAAAAAAGTGTAATTTTTTAAATGTTTATCTATATTTGAGAGAGAGAGAGAGAGAGAGAGAGAGAGTGGGGGAGGGGGACAGAGGGAGATGGAGTTAGAATCCAAAGCAGGCTCCAGGCTCCGATCTGTCAGCACAGAGACTGACTCCCTCAAACTCGTGAACCACGAGATCATGCCCTGAGCTGAAGTTGGAGGCTTAACTGACTGAGCCACCCAGGTGCCCCAAAGAAAAGTTTAAAGTTTATCAAAGAGCTTTAGGCTGCAAAAAAAAAAAAAAAAAGGTATCATGTTGGTGGTGTAAACAGTATCAGATTAGATGAAAAAGCAAGACCCAACTATATGCTGCATGTAAGAATGCCACATTAAATAGAGAGAAACAAATAGGTTAATGTTAAATCAGAAGCTGTGAAAGGACTGAGATGTTACTATACTTGCAGGATTATGTGCCAGGTAGAGGAAAGATTAGATAGGTAGATAGATAGATAGATAGATAGATCCATCAACAGACAGACAGACAGACAGTAGATGATAGACACTAGATAGATAGATACAGACAGATAGATAGTGGCAGAAACTGTAAGTATCTGAGCTAGAGAACAGAGCTTTATCAGACTCATCCCCCATGCCTAGTACAATGAAGGTGACATTATGAGGGCCGGAGAGGAATAATCCTACCTGTACAGTGGAATCCAACTACAGGAAGCAGATAACGCAAATATGAATCCAGGTTAGAAGGGCAGCTGTTCACACACACACACACCCATAAAACAAAAGAAGGTTTTGCTCCCCTAATATACACAAATTCTCTTTTGAAAGAGAAAGGAGAGGATACTGGGTTCTTACCCTTTGTAATTTAAATGAATATCTCCCAGGGGAAAATAAGATAATCATCTTCTAAATTTACAACACAGAGTTTTATCCCTCTTTGAAATATAAACACATAGTGATATTCGTCCCTACATCCCTATGGAAGTTATTTTCAAAGTTTGCCCCTTAAGGGCCCAGTAACCTAGAATGCAAACATTTGAAGAGATAAGGGAATGTGTGTGTGTGTGTGTGTGTGTGTGTGTGTGTATTTTAGGGTGGGTGGGGTTCTTAATTTTTTAACTCTCTGAATGGGAGCAAATGTCTCCATCACGAAGAAAGCAAATGGCTACATGTTTCATACAAATTCTCTACAAAGAGCAAATATTTCTGAGGAAATGGAAGAAAACATGCTCTATTATACCATATGAATTCCCATGGCTCAGGAAGCCAGAATTTTCTAGGAACACCGAAAAATGCAAGGAAAATTTGAATTCTCAGAACTGAAAGTAAAATAATGGATAAAATATATATATTATGTTAACAGTAATCAGGGATCAAAGGATAGCTAGAGTGACTATTTTAGTATTATGCAAAATCATTTCAGAGCAAAAATTATTATTAAGAATATAGTCATTTCATAATGATAGAGGGATAATTTCATCTAGAGGACATCACAATTCTAAATACTTAAACATATAACAGAGTATCTTCAGAATGCACAAAGCAAAAACTGATAGAACTGCAGGGAGAAGAGATGAAACTATAATTATAGTCAGAGATTTCAATACCATCTCAATAACTGATAGAAAAAACCCAGAAAATTAAGAATATAGAAGATTTGAACCACACTTTCAATGAACCTAATCTAATTGGTCTTTATATATACTTCTCCCTACAACTGAATACGCATTCTTTTTAAGTGCACACAGGACATTTATCAAGACAGACAAGGGGCACCTGGGTGGCTCAGTCAGTTAAGTGTCCAACTTCATTCAGCTCAGGTCATGATCTCACAGCTTGTGAGTTTGAGCCCCATGTCAGGCTCTGTGCTGATGGCTCAGAGCTTGGAGCTGCTTTGGATTCTCTCTCTCTCTCTCTCTCTCTCTCTCTCTCTCTCTCTGCCCCTCCCTCACTCGCACTCTCTTTCAAAAATAAATAATAAAACATTACAAAAAAATTAAAAAAAAGAATACAGGCCATATGTTAGGCCACTATACAAAATAATTCTCTAAGCATAACTAGAACTAACAATAAAATTGATAATGGGAAGATTTCTGAAACTAATCAAATGTTTGGAAACAACATATTTCTAAACAGACATGGGTCAAAAAGAAGTTAAAATTAAAAGTGTTTTTTACTGAATGAAAATGAAAACAACATAACAAAATCTGCAAGATTCAGCTGCAGCTGAATAGCACTACATGTCCATATTGGTGGGAAATTCCTTGAAGGAAGACAAACCAGCAAAGCTCACTCAAGAAGAGATAGGTAGCTTGAGTAGCCTTAAATTTATTAAAATTGATTTTGTAGTTAAAAATCTTCCCAAAATGAAAAGTCAAGGCCCAGATAACTTGACTGGAGAATTGCCTCCTGTTGTTAAGGGTGAATTGTCTGTGCACCCAGCTAAGACAAAATCTCTGCTCATGCACCAGATACCCGCTTTTTAATACATTAAGGGAATCTTTTCACTAAGACTTCTCCATTTTTTGCATCATAAGCGCTCCTATTTTGCTAGGTCATTCTTCAAAGCACACAGACATACTCTTGTTTATCTTTGCTTTAAATAAAAAATCTTCACATCCTTTCTCCTCACTGCCCACTGCTTTCTTTCGCTTCACAGAAAACCTCCTTGAAAATGTCTGTACCAGTGCTGCCCAACAGAACTTTGTGTGATGATGGAAATCAAGGAATTAGATTTCATCTCATTTCTACAGATGGAACACAGAAAAAAGTCTGGTAATATAAAATGTTGGTGACCATAGGGCATGACTGGAATATTTTTAACATGTTGGTAGCTATGTAAATCCATACAGTGTCTTAGAGAAAGTAAAAATTAACATTTAACTTCCTTGTGCTGGCTTCCTTGTCTTCACCATTATGGTACAGGTAAGCCGGGCTCTCAGGTGCCAGCATCTCCAAGTTTTTATTTGAGAGTCTTTTCTCTGCTCACACCTACCCCAGGCAAGCACAGTGTGTATGTGGGGAAGGCTGGAAGTGCTAGAGAATTAATGGCTGTAGAAGCAGACCTTGGCCAATGACAGAGGAGTTAATTATAAGTACTCCAGCTCCCTCACACCTAAGGCTGGTTATCTCTGAGGTCCAACCACATGCTACACAAGTTGTCATAGTGTCTCCTCAGAATGAAGCACCAGTTGCTCACAATGCTAACTTGCTTAAAAATTCATCCTTTTCTGGCTGCCTTCTTTTTCTTATCTCAGTTCTTTCTAGATCACTTCCTTGATTCCTTGCCTCAGGGTGGACTCCTCAAGGTCACAAATTCTGATAGGCTTTTTCAAGTTAATATGAAGATGTGCATATCTATGAATCAGCAACTCCACCCCTAGGAATTTACCTTAGCACGTATATATACGACAGGAGACATCTACCAAAATGTTCCTAGTACCCCTCTTTGTCTTAGCAGATGACTGAAAACAGAATAAAGGATAATAAATTAGTACCTTCATACAATGGAATACTACCTAGCAGTAAAAGATTATAGATGTAACTACCACCAAGTAAAAATCTCAAAATGTTCAGAAAATAATAGTATTTTAAAGAATAAATGCATTATGACTCCCTTTTTATGAGGTTAAAATATGCAAATAAAAGTATAGGAATACTAACACATGTGATAATACCATAAGGAAAAACAAAAGAAGAAAAAGATACAAAATTTAGGATAATGGCTACTTCTGAGGAAGAAGTCAAGTGAATTGGAATATGGTGATAATAGCCTTTTCAATTGAACAGGGTGGTAAGTGTAATGCTGTTTTCTATTCTTGCCAAATAATTAATACAAATTTTATAAATAATATTTTGCATCTAAATACTGAGATTAGAAAACTTCTAAAAATAAAACTTTATAATCAGAAAGTTAAAAGTTATGTATGTAGTCAGAATCAACGAATAATGAGTTTTCTATGAACATTGGGCAATGTTTTGATACTAGTCCTACATTACAGGAAGAGAATTTTCTTGTTTACTAATTAGTGAAAGGTAAATAATTCCCTCTGAGTTTGAGCTTGACATCCAGGTCTACAGCTGACTCTTGAACATGAGTTTGAACTGCACGTGTCCACTTATATGCAGATTTTTTCATAAATATAGTACAGTACTTTAAATGTATTTTCTTTTCCTTATGATCTTCTTAATAACTTTTCTTTTTGCTAGCTTATTTTATTATAAAAACAGCAAATGATACAGATACTATACAAAATATATTAATTGACTATGTTATCAAGTAAGACCTCCAATCAACAGTAGGCTATTAGTAGCTAAGTTTTAGGGGGTCAAATGTTATATGCGAATTTTCAACTGTGCAGGGATTAAAACCCCTAACCTCCAAATTGTTCAAGGGTCAACTGGATTTACATTTTCATGACAGCATGATGAGTATTGACTCGTGTGTTTACAACATGGAAAATATTTTCCAGGAACATACTTTGACTGAATAATATACAAAATATAAGGGTGCTGAAGGACTACAGAATCTATCAAGCTCACAAGAAGTTAATTAAATGAACCCTGGCCTAGAACTTGATGAATAAAAGGATCGCAGTGCCATGTATGTAGGTGATTTCATGGGTAAATATATAGCATTTTCTTTATTTAAAGTCCTGACTTTGGGGAGCACGTGGGTAGCTCAGTCAGTTAAGTGTCCGACTCTTGGTTTTGGCTCAGGTCATGATCTCATGGTTCGTGGGATTGAGCCCCACCTGGGGCTCTTCATTGACAGCTGTAGAGCCTGCTTGGGATTCTCTCTCTAACCTCTCTCTCTGCCCCTCCCCTGCTTGCTCTCTCTTTCTCTCTCTCTCAAAATAAATAAATAAACATTTAAAAATATATAAATAAATAAAGTCCTGATGTTTTGCTAAACCACCCTAAAAGTGTCTATTCAGCTGTGATTTGTCTTTGCGTCAACAGTTCAGTACATGCAAACACACAGTATGTCAGCTGCTCATAGAGTGCCCAGTGATGCAGCACCTGTTGCTATGCTACTTTTTCCCTAGTGCTGTGCAAAGGATTTGGTATTTTTTTCTACCTATTAGTTTGCCCTTTCTACACCTAATGTGTTTTGCTGATTTCCAAGTCATTTTCATCTATAAAATGAGAAAACCAATGCCTTTACTCTTAAGTTTATGGTTGCATTGATGTTTAAATAAAATGATAGATGTTAAATGTTTTGTAAATCGTAAAACACTCTACATACAACCAAAGCATTCTGGAGAGTGTTTTGCTGATTCTTGTTGAGGGTAATGTGAAAGAGTGTCTTCTCTATGCTTAATTCTCTACCAATGGAGAAATGAACATAAAAAGATTTCTCACCCTTACAAACAAAAGGGTTGTTGTTTTTTTTTTTTTTTTAAGTATATTAATCTGACATTTGTAAACTCAACACCTCAAAACAGAATATTGGGAATATTTGTTGATGGATGCTGCTATTAATAATTTGGTCATAGAGCATTCACTCCAGATTCCTTACTTTACACTTTGTTTCTAATTTCATTTTGTAGAGCTATTGTAACTCCATATTTTAGATGCCTTTCCATACAAGCCTGGGATTAGGCATATGACATAAACTAGTGAAACAGACCATTTTCCCTAGTATTCCTTTTATTTACACAAAAATTCAAGAATTGGAAAAAACAGTTGGAAAGTTAACAACTGTCTAAATTCCTCAAGATACTTGTGTTCTTAAGTGTCAAATCTTCCCAGTTGGTCCCACAGCCTTTTTATCCATCCTCTGACGTTTCACCCTGATAAGTTTAAAAAGAATAGTTTTTTTTAATTGTTTAATGTTTGTTTATTTTTGAGAGACAGACAGACAGAGCATGAGTAGGGGAGGGGTAGAGACAGAGGGAGACACAGAATCTGAAGTAGCTCCAGGCTCTGAGCTATCAGTACAGAGTCCGACACAGGGCTCAAACTCATGAACCGTGAGATCATGACCTGAGCCAAAGTTGGACACTTAACTGACTGAGCCACCTAGGTGCCCCAGTTTGTTGTTGTTTTGTTTTTTTTTTAGTGAACATATCAAAGATTGCTTTAGCTGGTTATTTTATTTTTTATTTAATTTTTTTTCTTTTAGCTATATTGAGATAAAATTGACATATGTGTAAAGGTCTGCAACTTGACAATTTGATATATGTATCTACTGTGAAATTATTCCAGAATAGGATTAGTTAAAAACTCCATCACATCACATAATTGCAATTGTGTGTGTGTATATATATATTTAAAATCTACTCTTTTAGCAACTTTCAAGCATTTAATATAGTATTGTTAACTACAGTCATCAGGCTGTACATTACATCCCCAGAATTTATTCATCTCTATAAGTGGAAATGTGTACATTTTGACCAACATCACCCTATCTACCATCCCCTCTCCCCTAGCCTCTGGCAACCACTATTCTCCTCTGTTTCTTTGAATTTGGCTTTTTTTTCTTTCTTTTTCTTTTTTTTTTAAATCCACATATAAGTGAGATGATACAGTATTTCTCTTTTTTCTGTCTGACTTAATTCACTTAGCAAAATGACTTTAATTTCCATTCATAGTTTTGCAAATGGCAGGATTCCCTTTTTATGGCTGAATAATATTCCTTTGTGTGTGTATGTATACCACATCTTCTTTACTCATCCATTCATAGAAGACATGTAGGTTGTTTCTATGCCTTGACTATTGTGAATTATGCTGCAATCAACATGGGGGAGCAAACATCTCTTCAAGATTCTGGTGTTATTTCCTTTGGATATACACCCAGAAGTGGGATTGGTGGATCAGGTAATAGTTCTATTTTTATTTTTTTGTGGAACCTCTATATTGTTTCCCATAGTTGCTAAACAATTTACATTCCAACCAACAGTGCACAAGGGTTCCCTTTTCCTCACATCCTCATCAAACTTATCTCTTGTCTTTTTGAAAACAGCCATTCTAACAGGTGTGAGGTGATAGCTCATTATGGCTTTGATTTGCATTTCCCTGATGATTAGTAATATTGAGTATCTTTTCATGAACCTGTTGACCATTTGCAGGTCTTCTCTGAAAAAAAAATGTCTATTCATCTGCCCATTTTTTAATTGTATTGCTTGGTTTTCTGCTATTGAGTTCTATGAGTTTCTTATATATTTTGAATTTTACCCCCTACCAGATACATGGTTTGAGAACATTTTCTGCCATTACTTAAGTTGACATTTCATTTTGTTGATGGTTTCTTTTGCTGCATAGATTTTTATTAGATGTATTTCTTTAATTTTGTCTTTGTGACTTGTGCATTTGGTGCCACATCTAAAAAGTCATTGCCAAGACCAATGTCAAAAAGCTTTTTCTCTATAATTCTTCTAAGAGTTTTAAAATATCAAGTCTTATATTTAAACCTTTAATCCATTTCAAGTTAAATTTTGTGAGTATAGTGAGATAGCAGTCTAATTTCATTCTTTTGTATGTGAATATCCAGTCTTTCCAGAAACATTTATTGAAGAGACTATCCTTTCCCCATTGTGTGTTCTTGGTTCCCTTGTCAAATATTAATTGAACATGTATGGAGGGTTTATTTATGGGCTCTTGATTCTGTTCTATCGGTCTATGTGTTTGTTTCTATGCCAGTGCCATACTGTTGTGATTAGTATAGCTTTGTAGTACATTTTGAAATTAAGAAGTTTTATACATCCAGCTTAGTTCTTTCTCAGAATTGTTTGGTTGTCCAAGGTCTTTTGTTTGATACAAACTTTAGGATTGTTTTTCCTATTTCTGTGAAAAATGCCATTGGAATTTTGATAAGGATTACATTGAATCTGTATATGGCTTTGGGTAGTAAATGCATTTTAACAATATTAATTCTTCCAATCCGTTAACATGGGCTACCTTTTCCATTTATATCTTCTTCAATTTCTTTCAGCAAAACCTTGTAGTTTTCATTGTATACATCTTTCACGTCTTTGATTAAGTTTATTCTGAAGTATTTTGTTGTTTTGATGCTATTGTGATGCAAAAGTTTTCTTTATTTCTTTTCAAGATGTTTCATTGTTAATGTATAGTAACACTATGTTTGTTGATTTTATATCTTGCAACTTCATGGAATTTTAATTAGTTCCAACAGTTTTTGGTTGAGCCTTCAGGATTTTTCATATATAATATCATATCAGCTGCAAATAATGACAGTTTTACTTCTTCCTTTCTGATTTGGGTGGTTTTTCTTTCTTTCTCACCTGATTGCTTTAGCTAATACCTCAGTACTATGTTGAATAAGAGTGGTGAGAGTGGGCGCCCTTTTCTTGTTCCTGATTCAAAGGAAAAGATTTTTACTTTTCACTGTTGAGTATGTTAGCTGTGGGTTTGTTGTGTATGTCCTTCACTGTGTTGACCTACGTTCCTTTCTATATCCAATTTGCTGATTTTTTTTTTTTTTGGCATGAAAAGATGTTGTGTTTTGTCAAATGCTTTTCCTGAATCTTTTGAGATAACTATATGATTCTTATCTTCCATTCTATTAATGTGGTATATCATATTTGTATATGTTGAACCATCTTGGTTTTCAGTTTGCTAATATTTTACTGAGAATATTTGCACCTATATTCATTAAGACTATTGTTCTGCACTTTACTTTTCTTGTAGTGTCCTTATTTGACTTTAGTAGTACAATAATGCTGGCTTCATAAAATGAGTTTCGAAGTGTTTTGTCATCTTCAACTTTTTAGAAGAGTTTATAAAAAACTGTGTTAATTCTTCTTTACATTTTTGGTAGAATTCACCAGTGAAAAATTATCTGGTCCTAGGCTTTACTTTGTTTGAAAGGTTTTTTTTATTCTAATTTAATCTCCTTATTCATTTTTTGGTCTGTTCACATTTCCTATTTCTTCATAAGTCAGTCTTGGTATGTTATATGTTTCTAGAAATTTGTCTATTTCTTGTCGGTTATCCAACTTATTGGCATATATTTATTCAGAGTAGTCTCATGATCCTTGTAAGTTTTGCTAGTTGTAATATCTCTTCTTTTTTTTTTCTTTCTGATTTTTGTTCTGAGTCTTCCTTCTCTTTTTCTTTGTTAGCTTGGCTAATAAAGATTGGTTAGTTTTGTTCATATTTTCAAAGAACCAGCTCTAAATTTTATTGATCTTTTATGTTGCTTTTTTCTGGTTTCTATTTTAATTATTTCTCTTCTGAACTTTGTTATTCCCTTCCATCTGCTAAATTTCAGATTAGTTTGTCTTTTCTTTTAGTTCCTCCAGGAATTAATTCTTAACTTTTCTAGTTCCTTGAGTTTTTTTTCCTTAATGTAGACATTTATTGCTATAAATTTCCCTATTAGAATGCTTTTGTGCATTCTGTAAGTTTTGGTATGTTGTGTTTCCACTCACATTCATTTCAAGATATGTTCTGATTTCCCTTTTGATTTCTTCCTTGACTCTTTGGTTGTTTAGGAGTGTATTTAATTTCCACATATTTATGAATTTTTTATGTTTATTCCTCTTATCTGCTTTCTAGTTTTATATCATTTGTGGTCAGAAAAGATACTTGGCATGATTTCAATCTTCTTAAATTTGCTAAGACAGGTTTTGTGATCTAACATATGATATATCCTGGAGAAGTTCCATGTGTGCTTGAGAAAACTATGTAGTTTGTTGCTTTGGGATGTAATATTTTATATGCATCTGTTAGGTCCAGTTGGCCTAAAGTATAGTTCATAAGGGTGCCTGGCTGGCTCAGTCAGTAGAGCATGCGACTCTTGATCTCGGGTCTGTGAGTTCAAGCCTCACGTTGGGCATAGTGCTTGCTAAAATAATAATAATAATAATAATAATAATAATAATAAAGTATAGTTCAAGTCCTATATTTCCTTACTGGTTTTCTGCCTGGATGATTTATCCACTGTTGAAAGCGAAGTATTGAAAACCCCTACTATTATTATATTGTCTATTTTTCCCTTCAGATCTCTGAGTATTTGCTTAACATATTTAGCTGCTCCAATGTTGGGTGCAAATATATGTTTATGATTGTATGTCCTCTTCATGAATTAATCTCTTTATTATTATATAATTGTCTTCTTTATCTCTTATTACATTTTTTCAGTAAAAGGCCATTTTGTCTGATATAAGTATAGCTATCCCTGCTCTCTTTTGGTTTTCACTTGAATGGAATGTCTTTTTCCATCCCTTCACATTGAGCCTACATGTGTCCTTGAAATTGAAATGAGTATTCTGTAGGCACTATATAGTTGGATGTTGTTTTTGTTTTGCTTTTTTAAATCAATGCAGCCATACTATGTCTTCTGATTGGATAATTTAACCATTCACATTTGAAGCAATTATTGATAGGTAAGAACTTACTAGGGGCGTCTGGGTGGCTCAGTTGGTTATGCGTCCAACTTTAGCTCAGATCATGATCTCAAGGTTCGCAAGTTCAGGCTCTGAGCTGACAGCTGGGAGCCTGGAGCTTGCTTGGATTCTGTCTCCCTCGCTGTCTGCCCCTTCCCCACTGTCTGTCTGTCTGTCTGTCTCTCTCTCTTTCTCTCTCTCTCAAAAATAAATAAACATTAAAAAAAAAAAAACTTACCAATGCCATCTGATTGTTTTCTGGCTGTTTTGTAGTTCCCTTATTCCTTCCTTCCTCTCTTGCTGCCTTCCTTTGTCAACTGATGATTTTTCAGAGCAGTATTTTTTTTTATCCCCTTCCCTTTCTCTTCTATGTATCTACAGTAGTTTTTTGCTTTGTGGTTACCATGAGGTGAAAGACTAGTGTTAAGTGATTGATAACATACTAATGATCATAAATTGGAGTAATGAAAGAAAATCTTGTCTAAAAGTGATGAAAACAAATTGAAACATATTTGAAAATATGTAAAAACAAGTAAACCATTTGGACTGATTATGGTTTTGAATGCTGCGGTGTCCTTACTTCTGGTGTTTTGTTCAAAAGGTCATAGAGAGCAATGTAAGATGCTCAAGTTTGGATTTTAAATGGATGCTGTATACACACAATTTTTGAGTTTTCTACATATTTTTTCCCCTCTGGAGAAATTTATCTAAAAACTTTCTTTTCATCTGGAATACTTAAGAAACATTAACGTGCATAGTGACATAACTAATAAGCCACTCACTACTCATACAAATCTATTACTTGGACACTCAGGATATCAGATAGTATAAAATTGTTTTATGGAGGATTTATCTTACTAAAGATGAAAGTATATTCAGCATTTCTAAAATTATTTATGGAAAATGAATTTATGTGTCACTTTGTGTCTGCCAGCATTTCTTTCCAGCTCATACAACCGAAGTGCAGTCAAAATGACCCAGAAATGCCCAGAAAATGTTCATTAAAATTGATTTTTCTGTCCAGTTACATTGCTAGTGAAAATGTATGAAATACATATATTTTATTTAGAGGGCGAATTTTCTTTTCCTATAATGGAATGTCTTTAATAATATGGTTTTTCATAAGATGATGTCTCTAAAATGGGACAAGGCAAAGAATGTCTGATTTTTCACAGAAATTGATCAAAATTTTTTTGCACAGATAAAGAGAAATGCATGGAGTTTCTGCTTGCAAGTTCTAATCTTTCAAGAGATGTGGAGTGTCTTTCTATATCCAATAATTGCCTGTTTGCCCTTATTTTAAAGATGGTCAAAAGTAAAGGAAGTCAGAAATTAACAAAGAGCTGGATGGAAAACAATGATGGAAGGAGAGAGGGAGACTGAATGATTCTCTACTTGTCATCACATAGAAGCTTAAGTACCACAGAAAAGGAAGGACAAAATGGAAAATGGCAATGGAGATGAACTCAACCTTTGTAAATTAATAGGAATAATAAATCCATAATCTTCAAACTGTGAATTCAGAAAGAGGTAGATTTTATACTTCGCATTTTATTTGTGAAGACTTCATTCAAAAACATGGGCATATTATAAAATCACGAATTGCAAACTCAACTCAGCAAGTTATTGTGTGAATTCTTACAAGTTTTCCTACTTGGAGAGATTTATGTTCTTTCTGATTTCCACCGCTGGTTACGCACCCAAACCAAACACAAACATTTCATAGTAACTGTGGTGCATAGTGATTTGCTATGTGTTAAGAAATAGGCACATAAAATTGGTCCTATTACTAGATTGAACTATTTCTATATTTCGTATAAACTGGTTCTCATGGAGGAGATATGGAGAAGCTGCCTGACCAAAATGGACTAGTGGTGAGAGCTGCAATCTATTAGGAAGGGAAGCTGAGAGAGCATGTAGGAATAGGAAGTGTTCATTTAACAACATAATTTGACTTATCTGATAATAGTTTTCAAGAAAACAAACTGCTAAAGCATCTGTCCCTAGTATTATAAAAGAGTAACTTCCAACAGATCTATTATGAGA
The DNA here is from genome assembly GCF_028749965.1 of Puma concolor. NCBI lineage: Eukaryota > Metazoa > Chordata > Mammalia > Carnivora > Felidae > Puma > Puma concolor. The sequence continues at coordinate 52,454,373 of NC_141672.1, forward strand.
TTCAGTTACAGAAAACAAAAACATTATGCCAGGACCTCTGTTGTTTATTTTATTTTATTTTATTTTATTTTATTTTATTTTATTTTATTTTTATTTTTATTTTAACTTTTACTTATAAACACTACTGTATTTGCCTAAGGACAGTCCATTGCAAAACTGAAAATAGTGAGGCGATGCTTTAGTTCACCAGCATCTTCAGGTTCATTCCACAGGATGCTTGTTTAGAGTTTTATCCCCTGGCAGTTTGCTTTGGCAAAAAGCTTTCAAATGTGTGTGTCAGCCACAGAGCACAATAGGAAAAGCCAACATGGTGGTTTATAGAATTAACAAGAGCAGCTATCTTCCTTGACAGATTGCTCTGTTTAATTATAGCTGTTGGGGATTGAATCAGCTGCCTGAACAACAGGGAAAATCAGAGGGTCATTAGGATGGTCTATTAATTTTCTGTCATGAGTAGCAGCATACCCATGATCTGCACACGTGGCATGACAGAACGCCTTCCAAATAACAGGCTCTTAAAACCTCTATGGTAGTTTTTAAAACCCCTGTGGTGACTCAAGGGATAAGGAAAACTGTGGTGATTTGGGATGCAAACTGATAGTAAAGTTCATCAGATAGACAATTTTCTGTTCCAAAATTGATCTGAAATATTTTTAGAAAAAGAAAGAAAATAAAATCAATTCAACAGGTCACATTCTTCTGCTAAAACTATTACTTGTTCCTTCATGTAGCAAATAAAGGGCACATTATGTTCATTCCTTGACTCACGTTTTTATTGGAAGAACAGACATCTTTTATAAATGTTAAAATAATTGTTTGCACAAAAAGAGAAAAAAAAAAAACCCTCTACTCTCTGCCTTTCAGGTGGGACCAAAACAAAACAAAACATAACAAAAACAACAAAAACAAAACTCAAAGCATCGATTGCATTTCAGGAAAGTCACTGGAATTGGAGCTGATAAGATCTTTATTTGGTGGCTATGTAGACTCTTAAAGAATGGCCTACAACAACAAAACAACAGCCAATTTAGACACTCTTTAACAGCATCCTCCGGTACATCCTTAAGTACTGTAGCAATCTACAAGAGCATTCTTCAGTGCTATCTCAGCACCATCAGAATGTTATAAGTATTCCCAAGTCCTACACACAATATGGGAAAGGAACTGGAACCGGAGTTGACAATTTATAACTAACATTGTCCTGAAAGTTCTCAGATCTTGAAACTCTCCGAATACACAATTCTTAGTACCTTAGTAGCAGCAAAGATCACTTTTAGGCAGATTGCTTTCAGGACATATATCTCTCTTCACAGATGCCAAGATTGGATAATTAGCTTTACTAGAATCCAGCATTGAGATTGGAGGTGTATATCAATGTACAGGGACTTTCTAATCTATGTGTCTGACTATAGAAAAGAAAATACGATCCCTATAACCAATCCCTGTGTGTCTCAGGAATAGATGGGCATTTAAATAATAATCTAGTATAAGTAAAAGAAGAAATCAAGAATAATGGCACCACTGTGGTAATCTCTTTATATCTGGTGCATGAAGAGAAGGCAGAGCTAAAAAATGATCTAGGTTCATAGAATTTAATCGGCGAATTAAGCACTACAACATTTTCTAAGAAATAAAATAATATCAAATATAGTTAAGGCTTCTTAAAGTATAATACATATTTTATCAAAACTGGACTGACCATGCATAAAACAATCTCAAGGAAACCTTCCACACCTTTCTCTCCAAAATGGATTTAACTTGTTATTTATATCCCAAATAAAAATGATGAATTCATCCTTATTGAAAATATATCTACAGTGAATTTTAATTACATTGCTTCTTTTAGTTTCTTTTTATAGAGTCACATTGAAAATTATTTATCTTCATAAATGGGTTAACCCTTGATGAACTGAAAGTAATAGATAAGCCAAACATGTTAATTCTAAACACAATCTGCTTGAAGAAGTGTAGATGTTGAACACAGATGTTTATACATGTGCTAATTATGCAACTCCATGCTGACAAGGTATAGGCATGCCTCATTTTATTATGCTTTGCAGATATTGAGGTTTTTTCCTACAAATTGAAGGTTTGTAGTAACCCTGCACCAAACAAGTCTATCAGTGCCATTTTTCTAAACACCATTTGCTCACTTTGTGTCTCTTAGTCACATTTTGGTAATTCATGCAATATTTCAACTTCTTTTCATTGTTATTATATTTATTATAGTCTCTGTGATGTTACTATTGAAATTGCATCACAAACTGCACCCAGATAAGATAGCAAATTTAAATGATAAATGTTGTATGTGTTCTGACTGTTCCACTGACCAGCTGTTCCCCATCTCTCTCCCTCTCCTCAGGCCTCCCTATTCCAAGACACATCAGCCTAATGTTGAAATTAGGCCAACGGATAACCCTACTATGGACTTTAAGTAAAAGGAAAGGTCACACAACTCTCACTTTAAATAAAAAAAATAGAAATGATTCAGCTTGGTGAGGAAGGCAAGTCCAAAGCTGAGATAGGCTGACACTCTTGTGCCAAACAGTCCACATGTAAATGCAAAGTAATAGTTCTTGAAGGAAATTAAAAGTGCTACTCCAGTGAACACAAGGGTGATAAAGCAAAACAACCTAACTGTTGATATGGGGAAAGTTTTAGTGATCTGAATAGAAGATCAAACCAGCCAGAACATCCCCTTAAGGCAATGCCTAATCCAGAACAAGGCCTAAAATCTCAATTCAGTGAAGGCTGAGAGAAGTGAGGAAGCTGCAGGAGAAAAGCTTGAAGCTAGCAGAGGTTTGCTCATGAGGTTGAAGGAAAGAAACTTTCTCTGTAACACAGAAGTGAAAGGTGAAGCAGCAAGTGCTGATGTCGAAGCTGCAGCAAATTTTCCAGAAGATCTAGCTAAAATAATCAGTGAAGATGGCTACATTCAGCAATATATATTCAGTGTAGAGGAAATAGCTTTCTATTGAAGGAAGATGTCATCCCAAACTTTCATAGTTAGAGAGGAAAAGTCAATGCCTGGTTTCAAAGCCTCAGAGGTCAGGCCAACTCTCTTGTTAGGGGCTAATGCAACGGGTGACATGAAGTTTAAGCCAATGCTCAGTTACCTTTCTGAAAATCTTAGGGCTCTTAAGAATTGTGCTAAATCAGATGTGCTGGGTGACAGAAATCAGATGTGCTCAAAAAAAACGTATCTTTCAAAATATTACTGCTCCCTGACAATATCACCCAAGAGCTCTGATGTACACATTACAATAAGATTAATGTTGTTTTCATGACTGCTAACACAACATACATCCTGCAGCCCATGAGTCCAAGAAGTAATTTCAACTTTCAAGTCTTAATATTTAAGAAATACATTTTGTAAGGTAGAACTGCCATAGATAGTAATTCTTCTGATGATCTGGGAAAAGTGAATCAAAAACCTTCTGGAAAGTCTTCATTATTCTACATGCCATTAAGAACATTTGTGATTCATGGGAAGATGTCAAAATATCAATACTAAAAGGAGTTTGGAAGAAGTTGATTCCAACCTTAACAGTTGCCTTTGAGGGACTCAAGACTTCAGTGAAAGAAATAACTGCAGATGTGGTAGAAATGCTACAAGATAGAAGTACAAGTGGAGCCTGAAGATGGGACTGAATTGCTGAAATCTCATGATCAAACTTGAACAGATGAAGAGTTGCTTCTTATGTATGTGTGAAGAAAAGTGGTTTCTTGTGATGGTGTCTACTCCTGGCGAAGACACTATGAAGGTTGTTGAAACGACAAGAAAGAATTTAGAATATGACATAAACTTAGTGATAAAGAAGTATGAGGATTTCAAAAGATTGTCTCCAGTTTTGAAAGAAGTTTTACCGTGACTAAAATGCTATCAGACAGCATTACATGCTACAGAAAAATTGTTCATGAAAGGAAGATTCAATGGATGCAATAAACTTCACTGTTGCCTTATTTGAAGAAATTGCGACAGCCATCCCAACCTTCAATAGCCACCACCCTGATCAGTCAGCAGCCATTAACATTGAGGAAAAACCCTCCATCAGCAAAAAGATTACAACTGGCTGAAAGATCCAGTAACAGTTAGCATTTTTAGCAATAAAGCATTTTTAATAAATTTACATTGCTTTGTTAGACATAATTTCTATTGCACACTTAATGGATTACAGTATAGTGTAAACATAACTTCTAGAAGCATTGGGAAACAAAACAATTCTTTTGACTTGCTTTATTATGATACTTAATTTTTTTTCAGTGGTCTAGAACTGAGCTTTTAATGTCTCTGAGATATGCCTGCACTATATTTGTCTAAAACATTAATGAGGAGAGTTCTGTCTGACAGATACTAACAAGGATGACATATGCCATTTAAGTCAGAAACCTGAAATCTCAAGTGGCATCTGGAACACAAAAAAACAATCATGAAGTATACAGCTAAAAGATCTCCATTGCTCATTGAAGCAAATAGCCACATCAGAGGAAGTAAGACCTCATATTACAGGTGATTGGAATTCACCTCTGCAATTAGCTTCTATGCCTTCTCTAAAACAGTGTGCAAGTAAGCATGATGTAATCAAGGTGCATTGATCATAGAGCAGAAAGGAAAAAAATTAAGTTATTAGATGAACATATACATTTAAAGAAGTTCCAATCTTGGATTATTTTATGGGTGTCTGAATGCCACTGTTTGTCAAATAGCATCTCTCTTATGTTTTTAATTTAATAATTGAATGCAGCACTTCCACATCGACATGTTTGCAAAGTGGAGAGTTGGAAGTGAGAAAACAAGTGTCCCAATGGTACAGCTTATGTTCCTTTCTTCATGTCTCAGGGAGAATAGAACAGTTTTAAATACCGCCTCACCAATTAGATTTTTAAATAGGTAGACAAATGGATTTCTTAGGCATGTTTTTTAAAAACTATAACCCTTGAGGACCCCTTCAACTAATTCACTATGAGCCTGTTTATGAACAGCCCATTTGTTTGAGGAATGTATTATATAAAATAGCTTAAATCACTCTGTGATTTGTGTATTTGATAATATTTTTAAGTTTGTTTATTTACAGAGGGAGCATGAAAAGGGGAGGGGCAGGGAGAGGGAGAGAAAGAGAGAGAGAGGATCCCAAGCAGGTTCCACACTGTCAGAGCAGAATTGGACATGGAGCTCAAACTCATGAACCATTAGATCATGACTGAGCCAAAACCAAGAGTTGGACACTTAACCGACTGAATCACCCAGGCACCCCCATTTCACCTACTAAAGGACATTTTGGTTGCTTCCAAGATTTGGCAATTATTAATAATGTTGCTATAAACATACACATACAACTTTTTGTGTGAACGTAAATTTTCAAATCTTTTGTGTATATACCAAGGACAGCAATTGCTACATCGCATGGTAAGCATGCAGAGCTTTGTAAGAAACCATCACACTGTCTTCTTAAGTGGCTGTACTATTTTGCATTCCTACCAGCAATGAAGGAGACCTCCTGTTGCTCCTGGCTAGCTAGCACTTAGTGTTGTTGGTGTTCTGGATTTTAGCCATTCTAATAAGTGTGTAGTAGTATTTCATTGTTGTTTTAATTTGCAACTCCCTAATGACATGATGTTGAAAATCTTTTCATATGCTTATATGCCATATCTATGTATCTTCTTTGGGTGAGGTGTCTCTTCAGTCTTTTGCCCATTCTTTAACCATGTTCTTCATGTTCTAATTGAAGTTTCTTTGTTTGTTTGTTTGTTTGTTTTTAAAGTAGACTCTACACCCAATGTGAGGCTTAAACTCATGACTTCAAGGTCAAAAGTCACTGGCCTCTATAGATTGAGCCAGCCAGAGCCACTTACCCTTGAGTTGTAAGAGTTCTTTGTGTATTTTGGATAATAGCCTTTTATCAGATATGTCTTTTGCATATATTTATCTGGCAATTTGTTTCATTTCATGAAGTATATTATCTGTTTTATTTTGACCATCATGATTTTTTAATCTGCACTTTCAAAGAGGTATTTTTACATGAAAAAACACATAAAAATATATACCTTTGAGAATGTATGATATATTAACTTTGTATTTGCTTTAGTTTCTGTGACATTCTCATATGAAATGTGTTTTTACAATTACAAATGTTTTACTCATTTATTTATTTGAGAGTGAGCAGGGGAGGTGCAGAGGAAGAGGGAGAGAGAGAATCACAAGTGATGCAGTGCTCAAACTTATGATGTGAGGCAAGATCATGACCTGAGCTGAAATCAGGAGTCAGATGCTTAACTGATTGAGCCACCCAGGCACCCCTTACAATTACAAGTGTTTTAAACTAGTATTCTTATACATAATTTAGCAAAATAGTATTGTAGGCATTATTTGACTTTCAAGACAAATTTTACATACACACCAATTAAAAGTTGTTTTCTAAAATTTGGTTACGTTTTGAGGAAAGAACAAAACTGTCACCACTTCACTATTTCTTAAAAGCTGTATTTAGGGGTGCCTGGGTAGGCCAGTTGGTTAAGCATCCAGCTCTTGGTTTTGTCTTAGGTCATGATCTCACAGTTCATGAGTTCAAGCCATGAATTGGGCTCTGCACTAACAGTGTGGAGCCTGCTTGGGATTCTCTCTCTCTCTCTCTCTCTCTCTCTCTCTCTCTCTCTCTCCCTCTCTCTCTCTCCGCCCCTCCCCTGCTCACACTGTGTCTGTCTCTCTCAAAATAAAAAGAAATAAACTTTATAAAAAATCTGTATTTAAATATGGCAGTATAAGGGATAAAACTGACTCTCTTGGTGACATAGTTGGGGATTAAATGTGATCAAAAGTATAAGCATAATATGCCATGCAAATCATACTCAATGTTAAATTCAATGACACCATGCTGTCCTGGGTTTTTCCCTACTCAACTTTGTCTTAGTACTTTTGTGAATTCTTCCTATTGTTCTCAACTGAAAATTGAAGTACTCTAGGGTTTAGTCCATGTTGCTAATCTATCCTCAAGCTCCATTCACTTTCCTGAGGAACTAATTCATTTTCATAATGTGAAATGCCATCCATAGGCCAATGACTACACTCATTTTTTTTCCAGTTCATACTTTACTCCCAATACATCATTCCCATACTTCACTCTGTACTTCATTTGACAATATCTTCATTTTTCCAGCTTATAGTCCAAAATAAAAACTTTCATTCTTCTCTTCCTCTCACACCTCATATCTAGTCCAATAGGGAATTCTGTTGGCCCTGTCTTGAAAATACTCCATGGGAGTGTGCCTGGATAGCTCAGTCCATTGAGTGTATGATTGTTGGTTTTGGCTCAGGTCATAATCTCATGGTTCTTGGGTTCAAGCTCTGCTTGGGTCTCTGCACTGACAGTGTGGAGCCTGCTTGGGATTTCTCTCTTCCTCTCTCTCTGCCTCTCCCCCTTCTCAAGATAAATAAATAAATTTTAAAAATAAATAAAAATAAATAAAAAATATTCCATGTAAAATGTAATAATTCCTCACCCTATTTCTACTTATCCTTCTTTAAGTCATTATCCTAACTTGCCTGGATTACTGAAACAATCTTCTTACAGGTTCTCCTGGGTTTTCCCTTCTCTTCATACTTTCTACAAAACACAGCATGTTTCACATGATCAATGGATTGATCATTTTTAAGTGGAATTCAATTTATCTCGTTCTTCTGCTCAAAGTACTGTAATACTTTCATTCAGCATAAATGTCAAATTTCTAATAATGTTTGGTGATGGTCCCCAATTACTCTCTAAATTCATATTTTACTACTCTCCTTCTTGATCACTCTACCTCATATAAAATGGCATCATTGTTGTCCCTCCCTTCAACACACCGGAAATACTCCAGCCTTAGAGGAATCTGTGCTGATTGTTTCCTTTGACTGGATTTTTCTTCACTCGGACTTTAGTGTCTACTTCTCTAACTTTCTTTAAGTCTTAGTTCAAATGTTACATCTCTGATAAAGCTTCTCCTGATCATCCTTTTGGAAATTGTAGTCTACTCCCTCTCTGGTATTCCCAAATGCCCTCTACTGTACTCTACCTTTTCCTTTTTCTGCAGCATTTATTGATGTAATATGTTTACCTAAGTCACTTCTATTTTGTATTATTCTTATTTTTTATTCTCTACCTTTTCCCCATGAAATGTAAACTCTATAAAGACAGAGATATTTTTGCTCTTTGTTCACTACTCTTTCCTAGACATCTAGTTGAGTACCTGGATTTATTAGCTGCTTAGGACGTATTTGCTGAATAAATGAAATATAGAAAGTTTAGAAATAATTGTATTCTCAGCCTTGGCTCAGAATTGCAGATACAAATATAAATTTATTTAAATTATATTTTGTTAAAACACCTCTACACAAACACATTGAAATTATTTTGAGTGTGCAATGAACTAGTTACCTGTAATGAACCATTCAGTAACCACTCAACTGAGTCAAAACTGGCCCTTTGTATAGCAGAGTCTATGCTGACTGAATAAGTAGAAAATATGTATGACATGAAAAATAGTCAAATGGAACCAAGTTAACTGATAGCTAAGGCATTAATCTCTATAGCTACACAATTATTACAAATAAAATAATAATTGTTTTCAGGGCAAAGTAATTTCGTTGCAGAAATACAAACATACTTTTCCATTCAAATACATATTTTTAAACAACCTTTTTTACATTTTTTACATTTTTTAAACAACCTTCCAAGAAGGATTGTTGACACAAAGACAGAAGGAATCATATAAATAGGGTGGTATTTTATAAAAAAGAATAGTAAAGGGTGAGTGCTCATAGATCCGATCATCTTTCCAAGATATTTCTTATAATCTCTGTCTCCAGAGCAAAGCTAAAAGCATCTTATTATAAAATTGTACATGAGAGGATAAATAGCTTTTTTTTTAACTTGCTATATGAAAACCCATTACAGTAATTTTTCCTTGTTAACAGAATCTTAATATTGTTTTTGTATCATCCAGTCATATTCCCCAGAGAATGGATTTTGATTAGCTCAAGCTAATCTGATAAATCCATTCCCTTGAAAGGGATAGTAACGCTCACAAAAAACCATGCTGGCCAATTATAAAGGAGGGTAATTCTATTGGAAACTTCTGACAAATTTCTCTCACTCTTAAAGTTGCTCTGGAATTTTTTGCTGCAATAATTCATTTTAATTTAAATAAAAATTAAATTAATGCAAACTACAAAATGTTCACAATTCCTAAGAGTATAATAGATTGAGTTTTCATAATGAGAACAAATCCAGGTATTAACCATCCATATCAAAAATTAAAACATTACTAGTATTCTAGCAGTCATTTGTCTGCTTCATTCCAGTTGCTACCAGATAAAAACTAAACTTTTGACACTATATATTGTCGTAATTGTGCTCTAACTTTATATAAGTACATTTATCCAATAAATTTCTTTTGTGTTTGTCTTCTTTTGATTAACACTGTTTGTGAGATTTATCCATGTTGTTGAACATAACAGTAGTTTTGGGTTTTGTTTTGTTTTGTATTGTTTTTCCATTCTTATGGTTGTATTTTATGCTGTTAACATACCACAAGTAATTAATCCAAGACATCGTTGATGGGTTTTTGGCAATTATGAATAATGTAACTAACAATACTATTCTAACATGTGTTCTGTAAAATATGCATGAATAAGTTTTCCATTGTCTTGTTTCCTAATCTCCATATTTTGCCAAAACCTGGAATCTTCGATTTATACCAATTTTGGTCACTTCGGTAGTTGTATACAGACCTTAATCTGACTCTTTCCCCAAAAAAGTTAATAATGTCGAACACCATTTTTTTTTTTGGCCATTGGAATATCCCCTTTTGTGTAGTGCCTAGTAGTTCTTTATATATTCCAGTTAAAATTAATTTATTGGAGATACATAGCAATATATTTATAGCTGATGTATATTATAGGTACATATATGCAAATATATATTGCACATACTTTCCTGACACTGTGGTTTAGTTTCGTTCACATTAAGAATTTCAAAGTCATGAAGTTGGCTTGTAATGCTTTTCTATCTTCTATTGTTACTGTATTGTCTTTCACATTTGAATCTATAAGCTATATGGAATTGATTTTACATATGGTGTGAAGTAGTGGCCCAAGTAAATATGCAAGTAATTCAGCAAAATTATTGAAAACTTATGTATTTCTTGCTCTACTGCAGTGTTCTCTTCATTATAAGTGATATATCAAGTGACTGTGTGTATTGTTTCTGGATTGATTATTCAAAACAATTTGTTATCTATCCTTCATTCAATATGATATAATCTTAATTATTTTAGCTCTTTAATGTATTTTATTCTACAATTTAATTTTTTGTATTCAAGATTATCTTGGATAATCTAGGCCAATTTGAATTTCTGTAAAAATTTAAATTTTTAAAAATTTTGCCACCAAAAAAATATACCCTAGATATTTTAAAACAGAAGTGCATAAGTTATATAGATTGATATAGGTAACTTGGTGGATAATTATATTTTAATATTGATTCCCCCAACACATAAAAATGACACATCACTGCAATATTCTCCAGGGAAAATTTTATAATAGTTCGTTAAATGTGATGTTTGCTACAGATGATTGTAGATGTTTGAAATCAGGTTTAAAAAGTTCCGGTTCCTACTTTGCTAAGTTTTTATCATGAATTTGTATTCTGCATTTGTTGTGGCTACCATTCAATTTTTCTTATATTCTGTTAACATAATCAACACAAATCTTATATTTCCAAAAATAATTGTAATACATTACCATTTTTATGTTATGGTGGCTTTCATTTGCTAATGTTCTGCTTGGATTTTTGCATTAAAATTTATCAGAGACTGGCATAAATTTTGCTTTCATGTAAAATCTTTGTCAGGTTTTGGTACCAAATTTATTCAAACCACATAAAATCAATCACAAGGATTTTTTTCTTTTTCACTTTCTGCAAAAAAAAAAATAAAAAAACTGTTTGAAATAGGTGCTATGTTGTCTTTATATTTGTGGGACCCAGCTGTGAAGATGTGAGGACTTGGAACTACATTTATGAGAAAGCTTTTTTTAGCATGGATTCAATTTATGTAAGAGATGATTTTTTCAATGAGTTTATCAACTTTACTTAAATTTTAAAATTTATTGGCATGATGTCCATGGCGTCAACTTTAGGATCTATGATGTTTTTGTTTGTTTGTTTGTTTTTTTGTCTAATCCTGCTACTGGAAGTTGGTACTGTTAGCCTGAGTCCTCTGACAGCAGACAGGAAGATAGGATTAAAAAATTCTATGCTGATACAGAATGGTTTGTTAATCAGACTGATAATATTTAGTATACAGACTTTTAACAGTAATGTACTGCCAATCTCATTTTAATTTCTTTTGAAATCTAAGGCTAGTATTCTTGGAGACGTTTCATTTTCTCCAGGAACCAACAAAACATATATTTTCTCAGCCCCTCACAGTTACGGAGCCCTTGCAGATGCCAACTCCTGCAGAAGAAAATGATACCTTGCTCCATAACAAACGGCAGGACTTTTTTCTCAGAATGCAGACAATTTATCATAAACCAAACCCTCCAAGACATCATCAAGAAGAAATCTGCCACAATTCTAATGCGTCTATCATGAGTCAATGAGTAATGTAGTAACACCCTTCCCTATTTTTTTATATTCTAGTCTACTATAATCCTTAGAATGACTTGGGTTTTCTTGCTTTGTATCCGATTTTTGTAACCTCCCCATTCCAGCTAAATCTTCTCTTGTGTCTTGCAGAATTTTTGCTGCAAATTTTTTTTAAACTCCCCTTCATGCTCTACCTATGAATTTTATTTCTTACTCTGAACCTCAAATGTCAACTAGCTTTCACTAACGCCATTTACTTTGTGTTCTCAAGCGTAAGCAGTACATTCTTTCACATCTCATATACATCAAGGTCTTGTTTCCAATGTCATTCCAATTATATTACTGTCCCTCCCCCTGCTCCATCGAGACTCATGGTTATACAATTACATTCTCCTTCTTATTTCTGTCATTTATTTTGTTCCTTGTCACTTTTCTTCATTATTTAAACTTCCATCCTGAACTCACATTCTCTTCCTTCCTACCACAATCTTTCTGCTATCATCCTAGAAGTGTGCAAATTTCACACTGATGATCTATTCAATTCAAAGCTCTCATTCCTTTGACCACTTTGTCCTCAGTGAAGCTATCCTTTCTTAGAGCTTGGCTTCTTATCAGTGTTCAAAACTTGTCACCCACAAAATCATTAATCAAAGCATCTCACTCTCTGGAAAGTGTCTCTTATTCTTTAAACTTTCAAGGCATTGCTTAAACCCCTCAAGGCCTTTTTCTAACTCAAGAAAAGAATCTCTAGTCCTGAAGAAATCTCATTCTCTAAGAAATTACTTGGACAGCTTTTACTACAGTCCCTTCTCTGTCATAGAAATCTTTTCTCTAAGCCTCAGGTCTCATAACAGGACATCCTAGTTTGACTTCAGGCTTGTTTCAAGGATTCAGTGATCTGTTATCAAAGAACCTGGTTCTTTCCATATCTTCCTCTGCCTCCAGTGGCATGGCATCCCCCCACCTTACCCCCACAGGCTGGTTGTAAGGTAACTACAACTTTTTCAGGCATTACATCCTGACACAACAGGGGAAAAAGAAAGACCATCTTTACCCACATTTTCTCCATGGAATCCATCATCACTTTTTATTTGGAGTATTGCAGTAAGCTACTATAGATCTACTTATATGATGCTGTCTTCTCCATACCAAGAATTATCCATAGAGCAACTAGATTAAATTGCTAACATGTAGATATTTCCATCACACTCACTTATTTGTAGCCCTTAAATGCCTTCTCATTACACCTTCCAAATTCTTAAAAGGTCTAAACATATTTTCAAAATATGCCTCCTGACAAGCAAGCATCCCAGTCTCATCACAAAACAATCTTCTTGCTTACTATCCTCATGAGACTTTTCTGTTTGTTTATGTTATTTGCAGACAAACTCCTTTCTATTTCATTGCCTTCTTACATGCTAGACTTTATTGCTGAAATATTATTTTCTCCTACTCCATAATGTTTTCTTTTTAACAACTGGCAACGTTTTCTCTTCAGTTTTCAGGAAATCACTCCAAGTTATGTCAAGTAGCTATATTTCATGCATTCACTCTACATTCTGCCTTTACTTTGAGGCACTTATCACAACTATAAGTGAATAATTATTTGTATAATTCCTATCCTTAAAATATCTATCTCTTCTTGGGACGCCTGTGTGGCTCAGTTGGTTAAGCCTCTGACTTTGGCTCAGGTCATGATCTCAAGGCTTGTGGGTTGGCTTGTGGATTTGAACCCCACATCGAGCTCTGTGCTGACAACTCAGAGCCTGGAGCCTGCTTCGGATTCTGTCTCTGTCTCTCTCTCTCTCTCTCTCTGCCCCTCCCCTGCTCTCTCTCTCTCTCCCAATGTTTAAATAAACATTAAAGAAATTAAAGAAAAAATATCTATCTCTTCTCATAAATTCTAAGCTTCTTGAGGGTAAATGTCATGTGTCTTTCTTTTCTACTGTGTTCTCAGAAAATAGCAGCATATGGTATATAGTAAAACACACATACACATACAAACATACACATATGTTGGAAATAGAGACAAAAATCGTCAAGTATAATTTCTATTTTCTACAATAAAAAAGACATTTTTTTTATTTTTCCCATATCTATTTTCTGTTTATGACATTTCTCACACTTCCCACTTTTGCAGAAGATAATTTGGCTCCTATTTCACATAGAAATGAATGGGCAACTGAGAACACTAACTTGGTTTCTCATTTCCAGAGGCAAGATTATTTGTTTTTACATCTTTTCTTTATTATTTTCCCTTTTGGCATTAGAAATCATACTTTTATAACACCAAGTAAAGATAATGTGTAATTTTCTCCAGATGCATTTGGTATTTATGTGTAAAAGTAGAAGTGATAAAACCTGAGTTATTCAGGGACAAAGTTTTCCTTGGCAAAATAATGGAAGACCAGCGAGTTAGGAGAATAGGTTATTACCAAAATAGCCATTGAATTGAATTGATAGTACACTGGGGGTTTTGTAGCTATGGAAGAAAAATAGCCCATTTGTAGAGTATAGGGGATACAAGTATACAAGTAAAATTGGAATGAAGATGAGACTGATATAATGAAATGGAAAAATAGAAAGAAAAATCGTTTTAGAAAAGGATTTTAGGGATGAAACAATTGCAGATGATGATAGAAATTATTATTCTACCAGTTGTGTAGGCTACAAGGAAGTAGAATTAAGTGGTCAAATAGCTAAAATACATATATATATACATATGCATATGTATATATATATGCATATGTGTATATATATGCATATGTTTATATATATACACATATATATGCATATTAGGTATATATACACATATACATATAATATGTATGTATAATTCATTTATAATATACACAAAAGTATATTAATATAATGTATAAAATACATATGGAGTACATATAATTGAATGTGTGTGTGTACACAATATGGCACAGAGTGAGAACATGAAAAAATGCCTGTCCTTAGAATAACATTTTGGATTGACCTATTTGATTTCTTTGGGAGCATTAGAACTTTATTTAGTTAAGACAATGTTTTCTTCTATAATTGCCAAAGTTTTCATTCTATGTGGAAAGAAAAACTTTCTAGAAACTTCTGTTTTAGCATTATAAAACAAGGAAAGTATCATTTTGGGGTTTGGGGGTTTTACAATTGAGAATCCTACTTTTATGTTGCATTGCTCTTTCTCTACAGTGACATAGTTCTCTAACACTCTCCAAGAGTTGGTATGTCTGCATGGGATAGTATTACCATATTAGCTGTCATTGTATCGATCCTATTGTGTTATGATGTGAGCTATCCACCATAGCAGAAGAGGAAACAAGAATACTTTGTGTATAAAGACACCAGTATGAAAAAGTATGAGTTATATTTTATGATTAAATTAATGCTGTGTGGTTGGAAACATCTGCCTCATAACCAAGAGATCCCATTTAATTATGATATGGTCACATTTATCAAATGTCTGAAATTCTCCTTTATGGAAGCATTTCTCAAGTACAATGCCAAAATACCAGATGATTTGTAAACAGCAACAGGGTAAATGGAGGACACATTTTCCACCACTAGGTCCTAAGGTGAATGGATGTGGGACAATGCATCCTCCACTTCAGAGGAGGTGAAGAGACTCAACATACATCCAGGGTTCAGCTGACCCAACAGTGAAGAAAACTTTCAGAAAAGAAGTTGAGGGCACATGGTGCCTTTAGTGATGAGAGACCATGAGCTTCAGAGGTTACAGTGAAAGATGTGGGCTGATGGAAAGTAAACAGAATTAGATTAGATAATAAATAATATGATGGTAAGTGTTCTTCTGATATGAATGATCTTGGTAACTTGGGCTTCTGGTTATAACAAAAGAGAACAGAAACAGAAGGAACCAGTCTTTTAGATCTCTAAGGTAAAAGTTTTTAATCAGTAAAAAGGAGAGGAGAGCCCAGGTTTCACAAAAGTTCAGGTTCCAGATCACCTCTTGAGAAGGATTAATGTCCTTAAAATCCTGTTCTTTAAATATTCAGGCATAACCAATGTGCTCTAATGAAATGCATTCTTCACTTTTAAACTGATTCTGGGAATGATTTTGATAAATAGACCCAAATTTTAAGTCAAATCTTGGATCTGCCACTCTCCCTCCCTTTTTCTCTCTCTCTCTCCCTCTTTCACACACACACACACACACACACACACACACACACACACACACACACACTTGCGCGTGCACGTGCAAACACTCTTACAACTTTACTTTTGCTCATGAATACTCATATATGCTTCCTTAAGTGGAATAGAAAGAGTTATAACTGAGGAATATGATGTTATTAATACTCTACTGTGCTTATGGAAAGGGGTTGAATTGTGGTAAGAGAGTCTATTGGATCTAGAGAACTAAACTACATATGTTCAAATTCTGTCTCCACTACTTGATAGCTCCATAATCAGTAACCACACATAACGTTTCAATGACTGCGTTTCCTCTTCTGATGGTATTTCCAACATGTAGTATTGTTGCTAGGACTAAATGAGATAATTTATATAAAAGCTTCTCAAGCAGTTTCTTGCATATGTTGATAGTTCAATAAATATTATCTCTTGTTTTGTTGTTTTTGTATACTGGAAAACGTTGAGATCTGTTCTCACTGGTATTTTCAGTTATGTCGAGGGAGGCTATACAAAAATTAGAGAGACTAAAGACTCAAAAAGTTATAACCTGTCTAACCTAAGTTAAAAAGTCTAACCTGTTTCTTGCTTTCTTTCTTCAGCCATATAAGGAATTAAGATAGATGATTCCTTTCAGTTCTCAGATTCTATTATTCCATTACTAAGATTTTATGCACTGGTAAAATAAAGCCGTGATAGTAGAAATATTACTAATTTTTTATTCAGGATTTTACTATACTCATTCAAAAAAAAAAAAAAGAAAGAAAAATGCACACATATCCCCACGCACACGTGTTTTCTAGAATCATGTGGATAACTATTTCCATTATCACTTTTATTTTTATAGGATTAATAAATATCAGAGTATTATAGCAAGTTGTAAAATGAGAAAAAATATAGAGTTTATTAATGCATTATCAGACATAAGAACACCTTATTTTTATAACTTGCATGTTAAACAAGTCCTAAGGCATGACTTATGCTGGCCCAAATCTTTCATGATCAATTGAGGTGAAGTAGGTTAATATTTTCCCAGTATTATTTTGGATTCCTTCTCTCCAAGCTATGCACGAGCAACCATTAATAAGTTAATTTTCATTTGCTTTCTACATACAATAGTTAAGCATTCATTTTCAGTTTCTCAGTTAGTTGAGTGCTATTGCTCTTAAGCTATGCCTCTGGTTGATCTTTTAATGTTTTTTAAAATGTAATCTTAACAATATTTTTACTTTGCTGTAAAGTATCTCATAAAAATTAGTGAGTAAATATATATATATATTCATGCACACATATACACATATAATTTTACATATAATTTCACATACACATATATACATATAATTTTAAGAGTGTATCACTGCTAAATCTTATCTAATAAATACTTATCAAGGGATTTTTGATACACGTCTTGAAAGTAAATTACTGCTGTGTAACACAATGGAACAAATTAATTATGCATAAATTTATACTATCTCTTACTTGATAAACCAGGTTTTCAGTTCCCCTACAGCATTACTCCCTGAACTCTTATATATTATGGCACATGGAGAAAATGACTAAGATAATTTAACCCTGGACTGAACCATGAGAGTTGTCTGCATGTGGTTTGGCATTAAAATTAATTTCACTTTGTGTACATTAAATAATGTTTTAAAAATAAAATATAAAACATATTATGGGCATGACTCAGTATGGGCCATCAACGTAAACATAAAACTTTTACATCTAGTTTTATGCTTGAAGTGGTGATATTCAATGCCTACCCAGAGTTTTAAGTGATTGTATCTTCATATTCTTACTAGTAACTATCATCAAGAAACTCTGCCTAAGTAGATGGTAAAAAAAAATTGCAATCCAATTTTTGGCACCGTCCACATATATAAGGAAAAATGATACATAAAAATACATCATTCCTTTTCATGCTTCAGTCAGAAATGTTAAATATTGGTAGTTTGATTAGACTTTGAGCACAATAAAAGTCTTCTATATCAAATTTAAAAGTAATAGTGCCCTAACTTAAGGAATCACATGTATTTGTAAAGTAGTACCTCCAAATACCTGCCTGTTCTCCTTCCCCCGGGTCTCTCCTTGATCTCATCAGCAGTCATTTAGATAGTGCACAATGTTTTCCATGTTTTTAGGACGTGGAATAGCCTCCCTGGTAACAGTATAGACTCCTTGCTCAGGAGCAAGAGAGTATCTACAGCTGGTTGATGAGGTAGGTGACAATTCATAGAACCTCCTTGGCCATGCATCAAAGTGGTGAGCACTGGTTTGTTGCCCCTTGTATTTGCTGTCTACAGGCAAGTATGTGGCAAATTCCTCTTGAGCCTCCCTCTGTGAAGCTCCTGATGATACCAGTAGATATTTGCTGAGGTCTATGGTTATTCTTAAAGAGAGGCAACACTGTAACATATTTGTGGCATCCTCGTGGAGAAGCTCTGATTCACAGTATAGATATTTATCTACTTCATGTCCCTTGCAAATCAATCATGGAAGAGAAGATGACTTCTATGAAATAAATGATGATTTTAGGTATACCTTATCAATAGACCATATATTTTATGAACTGATTTCTTTTTGTCAATTTGAATAGAATAGTCTTAGGATACAAAGCTTTCTTATTCTACCAATTTTCAATATTAAATAAGTATTTGAGTCTTTACATACTATATGGTAGGCCCTGTGCTAGTCACTGGAATTAAAATGGTAAACAAAAGCAATCATGATGGTAATGTATCTACAAGGTGTTTTTCTAGCTCACTTATAGTATGTGACCATTAGAATATCATAAAACTCAAGTTGTGTACAAAATTAAACTCTTAATCTCACTGAATGGCAGTAGAACCAGCTAAGTTAAATAGCATGAAGATAACTTGACAAGCTGATACTTGACATTACATTAGTCACAGCACAAATATTTTCTGCATCAAGCAGGGAAAACCATTTACTTCTTATTTGGTTAAAACCTCATATGGGAGGATAAAATACTGCAAGGAAGTTCAATTCAGACACTAATCAGCAAGGATTAATATCAGACTCTACAGGTTAAAGAGAAAGATTTCCAATTAGACTGCTCTCACTCCAGATGTTAGATGCAAGCTACATGTACTTCAGACCAACTGGTAACAAATCCCAGAATTTCCCACAACCTCTCAGGTTCTATAATTCATTAGAACAACTCCAGAATGCAGGAAAGTGCTTATATTATGATTACAGTTTTATCATAAAGGAAACAAATCAGGACTAGCCAAATGGAGAGACACAAAAAGCAGGTCTAGGAGGGTCCTGAATATAGAGCTTCCATGTTCTTTCCCTGTGCAATCAGGGAATAGGACCCTCTAGGCACATTGTTGTGTTTACCCTCAGGAAGTTCCACCAAGCTTCAGAGTCCTGAATTTGCAGTGAGGTTCCATTATCCAGGTAAGACTGACTGAATCACTGACCTGGTGTTTGAACTCAAATTCTAGCCCACACTCTCCCTGCCCAGAGTTGGGGAGGTCAGACTGATATCACATAGCTCAAAGTCTCAACCTTCCATTCACATGGTTGGTTTTTGTGGCATGACTTGACCCCATCCTGAGTCATCTCTTTGGCATAACTATCAAAAGCCAACCAAGAGTAACCCCATAGCATAAATTCTTAGGGCCTACAATGAATAACTGAGGTACTCCTGTCACCCAGGGTAAGTCCAAAGGTTTGAGCTTCCTTCCGGGAACCCAGGACAAAGACTGAAAAGAGTCTATTATACCACATAGACTCTGGCAGTATGGAATCAAAAGAAAATTTCCTCCCTCCAATCACATATCCAATCCAACATATTCACCCATTCTAGGTAAAAGAGCGTTTATGCCTATAAATTACTATATGCAAGACCTTTCCTCCTGGGAGCTAGACAAGTTCCTGGGAGGTGTTATAAAGGAATTTTGGGCTTTATGTCAGGGGTGTGGTGATTAGGAGTAGAATATGGTGGATGCTATGAAGAACTCAGCCCTGGGAAATATCTGGGGAAAATAAAGACTATTTTCATTGACCGAGTCCACTTTTTCTTTCTATCTGAGGAAGACCCAAATAAGTTGGTTGAGTCTCCTTCAGCCCAGAGGAGACTGGGAAGCAGAGAGACTTCCTTCTGGTGCCTGGGAAACTGACAACCTGAATGTGTTGGTTTGCTCCAATGAGGATAACACATGTGAAATACAGATGAAATTGGATTCACTACAAGATTAAGTTTTCAACAGTCAGTATTATTTTCTAAGAAACATCTGTCTGCTTTAAGTGTAAATATGGTACTTAAATATAAATATGATAAATATCACTACACTTGCATGTTGCGATGCTTTAGTGGTTATCTCAATCTCTGATTCTCTAACAGAACATGATATATCTTCTGAACGATTATTATGATACGAAGGAAATGATCCAAGAATTTCCACTTGAGTCTTCCTATCCTGATGGTCCTTATTCCATGGTTCAGGAAGACAGGGTGAATACTCTGCCATTTATTGTAAATATATATGCATTATGCTAGTTACTGAGGGAAAAACTCAGTAACAGGATGAACAGGATGCATTCATAGTCTCATCTACACCACTGAAGCCAATGTGAGGAAAGGTTGGGTTAAATCTATACTTATTACTTAAATTCCATAAGCCCTCTTTCTGATGAATACATCACCATGGTATTCACAATCTCTCTAATCATTCCCTAAATTTTGTTTATTTCTCTCACATCATTGCACAGTTACTCTGATAAAGACCACAGCTCCCTTTGAAGATGAGTAAGAACATTGACGGAATGCAGATATGTTGTCATTAAGGCCATATGTCAAGGGTAACTGGCCTCCCCTTCACTCAAAGGGATCTTAAGATATTAAGAGTTGATCATTTCCTGCACTGCATCTTTTGTCCAAATTGAAATCAGTAAATCGATTGTGATGGCAGCATCTCCCATCTTTACTCCCAGACGATAGAGGATGAATGCTCTTTTCATGGTGCTGAAGATCCTTTCAAGCATGTCTGTACTTTCTTCTCTAGTGTATTATCAAGGGTTTAGTAACAACATTTTTCATCTGAGTTTTCCAGTGAATAGAGCTAAGTGTGGATTTACACTCCCATGTAAATCCATTCTTTAATTTGCACTTCATAACCTCTCTAATACATCATGGTAGTACAAATAGAAAATAATAATACCATCACATAGAGCCTCTAGCCATCCCAAATTTCATCTTCACTCCCATTCTGTGGCTTGAGGGAATCAATAACTTTGGTACTTGGATTTTAATGGAAACATATTTGTGTTCTACACTAAAACAAAACCAAATTATTTTTTAATCTCAAATTTGTTCATCTTATACCACCATAAGTATAGATTTGACTAATGGACAAAGCAAATACTGAGGCCCATATTACCAGCTAGGTTAATTCAGAATCTTGGGTATTAATAAGTATCAATAAATATTTATAAATTAAGTTATTATAATTCAATTATTTATATTAATAGATTTAGTCTAAATCAGTACATTGTCCATCCTCTTTTATCTAGTAAATAGTAAATTTTTATACAAGTTCTTCAGGTTCAAAATGATTTAAATTAGCAAAACCTCAGTTTTCCTGCTTCCAAGTGAGTATGCCTTGTAGTTTGTTCCTAGAGCATGCAAGCTTCTAACTCCAGTTATAGATTTGAAGGTAATGGTAAGTGTTAGCAGTGGAACATATAAAACGTTTTTAGCTTCTTGCAAGGTTACAGACTTAGGTGTGGTTTTTACATGATATTCCAGCAGGAAAGGATTAACATCCTCAGACAGGTGAGGAAGGGGCACTTCTGTCACTAATGGAGGCTCAGGGGAATCATAGAATATGAGGCATCTAGAATTGTCTCAGTTTTTCCAAGTGTCATGATATCAATTCTGTGGGTTCCAATATTTCTTATTCATTTCTCTCTCTCTCTCTTTTTTTTTTTTTCACATAAGGAAATAGAAGAAGCTGTAAATTAAACTTCATGTGTGGATGAATCAAACTCTCCTTCTGATTTTAGTTCCAGTGATGAGTTTCATTCAGGGTAATTAAAAACAAAACAGAACAAAACGAAACAAAAACTCCTTGCTCTGTGACCACAGTAAGCTAAGAAATCAAAACTCTGAGCCTAGTAATTTCCGTATGTAACTTGCTCAATGCTGGTAGCAGCACAAAGACTCTTACCATGGCCAATTTCAGTCTACCAACATGACAAAGCAGAGAAGAAATAGGCACATTAAGCCCTAATCAGCTGATGTGGGAGGGCTCCAGCACATCATTGATTCCCAAAATTATGCAATTCAACCAGGAAAACCAGAGAGCCACGATCAAGAACTTGAGGGATCAGGACGGTGTTGTCAAAGCTGCAGATTCCAAAAGATCACTGTCTCTGCCCTGAAATATGCCAGCAAGATGCTTGGTTTATATGCAACTTCTCTCCCATTTTCAGAACACTAGCTACAAAGGATTCAAGAAAATGTAGTGTTAGCTCCTTAATCTCATTATAAGAAGTTATACTTGAAATGTGTTAGCCTTATTGTGGAACTAACCGATATAAATTACACCCATTAAAAGGGCTTAGATTGTTTTATATAAGGTATTGTGCAGTAAAGAATAGAAATGTGTTGGGGTGCCTGGGTGGATCAGTCAGTTAAGCCTCTGACTTCGGCTCAGGTCATGATCTCACAGTTCATGAGTTCCGGCCCTACGTTGGGCTCTGTGCTGACAGGTCAGAGCCTGGAGCCTGCTTCAAATTCTGTGTCTCCCTCTCTCTCTCTCTACCCTTCTCCTGCTCACATTCTCTCTCTCTCTCTGTCTCTCTCTCTCTCTCAATAAGTAAATAAAAATAAATAAACATCAAAAAATTATTTTTAAAAGAACAGAAATGTGTGCTTGTATCTATGTGTGTAGATATATGTTTAAATGTACCAAAGATTATATACTGAATTGTTAACTCACGTTCATTCGCTTAAAGGAGGACCAATAAGGAGAGAAGCAGGGAGCCATTTTAAAAGTTAAAAAAAAAACACAAACACATTCATCCACATATGCAATACTCTATATACCTGTCACATGCATGAGAAATTAGAAACAACACATTATACCTTTATCTACTAACCTGTAATATTCATGAAAAAGCATTACAAGATATTAAAAAAGGTAGTATTCAGGTAATATTTGTAGTATAATTCAATTTTGAGAAAAATCCACAAACAACATTCCCATATAAGTGTATATGGCTTGAGAAAACTTGTATGAATAAAGAGAATGGCATGAAAGGACATAAATTAAGCCCTATAATTAGCTGAATTGTATGTTTTATATTTACTACAATAATGTATTATCTTTAAAATAAAGATAATTTTAAGGATAATGTGAATTTCAAAAGTTTCATGGCATACAGTCCCCATAATTGGTTGAACCACATAAATTAAATGAATGTTTCCAAAAATTAATATTGCCTGATTATTTTGCAAACAGAGTTTCAATAGTATATGCATTTTTACAAGAGTGGGTCTCATTTGAGCCACCATACAGTAAGAACAAATTGTAAATAGTGAGAAGCAAATAAAAGAAATTGCATCAAGAGAGTTTTGATTAGATAGCGAATGAACATTCTTAGGGTCAGGGAGGTCAACAGCTTCTATTTATGCATATGAAATATGTTCAGCTGATGACACATTTGGAAAAGAACCAAAATTGTTTTGAAGGAAAGAATAGTAACAAAGACAATCTCTTCCTTAACTTACTATTTATTGTACTATATTACATCTCCACTCTATTCAGTGTCATAAGTATTGATGGGAATGCTTTATTCTGGACTAGTATGATCCTGCTGAGATTTTTGAATAAAGAAATAAATAAAATGCTTATAACTAAAATATATCAGATCTTCTTTTCCATTCTTTAGAGGAGATGCAGTTAGAGCAAGGAAGCCCATTATATTCTTATCTGCCTTTCCCTAGCATGGTATGGGCAAAATGTCAAATTCTTCCCATCCCATTCTTACCTCTTTATTGCAGCTGTTCTGTTTAAAACCTTAACTATGCCTAAGAAAGAGTAGATTGTACTGAATATACTATCTCAACAGAAAAACTGCTGTGCTCTTTGGATAGAGGAGCTGTCCTCACCTTTAAGGCATTCACTTAGTTATTCCTATAATTTCAGAATCCTAAAGGTCAAAAGTAAGCCCATTTTATAGAATATATTTTGAATTCTTTTGACTTCTAAAATAGCAGGCCATATGACATTCTCTGGTCTGATATAAAATCATTAATAAAACAAGGGTGCCGGGGGGGTTCAGTGTGTTAAGCGTCCAACCCTTGGTTTCAGCTCAGGTCATGATCTCACAGTTCATGGGTTTGAGCCCCCTGTCAGGCTCCATGCTGACAGTGCAGAGCCTATTTGGGTTTCTCTCTCTCCCTCTCTTTCTGCCCCTCCCCTGCTCACTCTGTCTCTCTCAAAATAAATAAGTAAACATTAAAAAATAAAATCATTAACAAAACATACATCCTTTATTTTATTTTATTTTATTTTATTTTATTTTATTATTCTCTTTTCATACTTGTAATCTGATGGTGGTCTATTAGGACTGTTTTGTCTGTGATGCTTCAATTTCTTTGAGGTAAATATATAATAGTAACAAGAATGATTGATAGCCATAATAATGATAAACATAAACACTGTAACAGATTGTGCTTGGGAATAATAAAGACAGGCATATGTCTTACAAATTGTGGAGAAAATACATATACACACCATAGCCTATTATTGTTCAGCAATTAAGGGAAATAGCACAACCTTAATAGAAAGCATGTCTCCAAATATTACAAGGCACAAACCAAAATGTTATTTGTTACAGCTCAGGATGCCTCAAATCTCATGTAAGAGAAAGAATTAAAAATATAAAAGGTGCTCTGGTAGTCACATTTTTCCAGGTGGCAAACAGTTGTTTAAGGATGTCAAATTTAGGTTATGAGGCAAAAGTAGTTTCTGAGGCTTTTGATTGAAATGTGGTTAAATTTTGAATTCTTTCATCCTCTCCTAATGCGCTTGGAGTCTTGTCTGCTTAAAGTGTACATTTTAAGTATTTATATGGGTTTCAGTCTCTTCTGTGTTTCTTACCATATTTGATTGTATAAGTAGATGATAAATAGATTCCTAATTTGATATTATTTCACTGCCATATGTACCAGCAAGTTAGCCATATATAACTAAAAGTTAGATCCATAACAAATATGAAAAAAAAATGAGAGGAATTAAAACTAGGGAAGTAGTTTTCTCTAAGAACAGAATTTTTTCCCATTATACGTGCTGCCTTACTCAGTTTGGGAGAGGGTCATGTTTTTTAAAGACTACAAATAAAAGCTTAAATTATCTCATGCTAGATGGAGCTTCTGCATTGACAGAAAAGATGGATCAAATAATCTCTCAATCTCACTCCTGTATCAAATTCTATGATTATAATTTCTATTCAAGTTAAATTACCATAATCCACAAACTATTTTTTTTAACGCTTATTTATTTTTGAGACAGAGAGAGACAGAGCATGAACGGGGGAGGGGCAGAGAGAGAGGGAGACACAGAATCGGAAGCAGGCTCCAGGCTCTGAGCCACCAGCCCAGAACCCTACGCGGGGCTCAAACTCACAGACTGCAAGATCATGACCTGAGTTGAAGTCAGACGCTTAACCGACTGAGCCACCCAGGGGCCCCAATCCACAATCTATTATTAGAACCCAATGGGTTAAAAGTTACGTGGGAAATGAATGCATCCAGGCACATGGCACAGAGAAATGCAGTGTTAGACCACAAAGAAGTAGACCTGATGAATACTAGCCTTAGATCCTTAGTTTTTCCTCCATCAGCATTATAGGAACTTAGACCAGTTTCTTCAGTATTGTGAAGCTGATTTTAACACACACATGGCGTTACGTGTGTGTATACATTAAATATAAATATAAATATAAATATAAATATAAATATAAATATAAATATAAATATACACACACACACATATAATGTATACACACATGTATATTTCTAGGTTAGTCCAGGCCAGTTTGAGGTTTTATTATTTGGAGGGCAGGCACAGAACATCCAAAGTGAGATCATAGACATGAATGAATTAGCCAGTATAAATGGCTGGAGTGATAAGAGGTATAGAAAATACGAAATTTGGACCCATGTAATAGCTCTAGGGCAGCCCCAGGAGAAAGTAGGCTTCACCTGAAGACAAGAAAGGAAGGAGAAGTGTACTCCTGAGTAACAGGGGTTCCTGTGCCAAGTAGCAGGAGTACTTCCAACTCCAGAGTACATTTTGCCTTAATTAACTACATTCCAACAATTAGAAATAACCTTCTTTCTAGTGCCCAATATGTGATCAGACATTTTGGTGTAATCTGAGACTCAAGTGGTCTAAACTAGAAAAGCCAGCAAGGGAAAAATTGAATGACTTACAATTAATCTTCTAATTAAATTATCTTGCACAACTGTTTTACATCAGGTATTTGTTTAGACATGGACATCTGTTGCAAGTAACAGTTGAGAATTATCAAATATTCTGATATCTTAAAGGAACAAGAAATGAGGATATATGTAAATTGGTTAAATTATAACTACAAGCACAGTAAATAATGTCCATGTAACTGTTGATAATTATATATGTAATATGTATATGTGTAATATGTATATATATAATATATATACTATGTATATATTATATATAATATATATATTCCATATATAATATATACATCTTACAATTACTGAGCGTGTATGATGTGCTGAATACTACATGTTTTACATGAATATTTTCACTTAATGCTAACCACCTATGATAAACGTAATATTATATTCCTCATTTTACAGATGAGAACAATGAGGCATTAAGAGGGAAATAAGTAAGGTTATAAATGTATAAATGGCAGAGACTGGCCCCAAAGAACATATATCAAATACCAAGTTCATGTTTTTCATGGCTTTATGAGTTAATAGACTCATAGTAACATATGTAGTAAATCACAAAATTAGACCAGAAAATACCTCAATGGATTGCACAAACCACACAGGAAAATCATGTTTTAATCACTGAAGGTAAAAGTAATGTCAGAAATTATTTGAGGAAGAATACTAAATATATTTTAAAATATATTACTTATTTTACCTTATGTGGATATTGCCCATGATATTGATTTCTTAGAGAGTTCACAGTCCTTTGATTAAAAAGACACATTTAATAAATGTTAAAGCCTTATGATTGATAGCTCACAAGTTCTTTCCTGTCTAGAACTTTTTTTAAAAGAGTATTTTCCAGTATGTAAGATGACTAGACTGTGAGCTCTTAAGGATAGCAAATTTCTATATTTATCATGGTTATAATGAGTCAAATTACCTTTTGATGTATTTCTATTTTTATCTTTGTTTATGTATTTATTGAGAGAGAGAGAGAGAGAGAGAAAGAGAGAGAGAGAGAATCCCAAGTAGGTTCCGCTCAGCACGAAGCCAATGCAGGGCTCAATCATAGGACCGTGAGATCACAACCTGAGCTGATATCAAGAGTTGGACACTTAAGCAACTGAGCCACCCAGGCACCCTAACTTTTGATGTATTTCTTAACATTAACATTTTTCCTACTACTCTTTTAAGTATAGAAATATATATAATATGAATATATATAATATATATATAAGGTCACTATATATATATAATTTATATATAGATAGAGATATAAATTATATATAGAGAGTATGTACAGTTGGCCCTTGAACAGGTCCACTTATACATGGATTCTTTTCTGATAAATCCAGTACAGTACTGTAAATATATTTTCTTTTATGATTCTCTTAATAACATTTTATTTTTTCTAATTTTTAAAAAATGCTTATTTATATTTGAGAGAGAGAGAGAGACAGAGCGTGAGCAGGATGGGAGAGGAGCAGAGAGACAGAGAATCTGAAGCAGGCTCCAGGCTGCGAGCTGTCAGCACAGAGCCCAATGAGGGTCTAAACTCACCAGCAGTAAGATCATGAACTGAGCTAAATCGGATGCTTAACTGACTGAGCCACCCAGGCACCCCAACATTTTCTTTTCTCTAGCTTACTTTACTATAAGAATATGGCATATTACACATACAACATACAAAATGTGTGTTATTCATTGTTTATATTATTGGTAAGCCTTTCAGTCAACAGTAGGCTATTCGTATCTCATTCTGGGGGAAGTCAAAAGCTATTCACAGATTTTTGACTATGCAGGGTATCAGCACCCTTAACCCCTGCATTATTTGAGGGTCAACTATACATTTATCTATCTATATACATCTATATAGAAAATTTGTAGAATAATATAATTAACAACCGTGTAACCGTTACCTAACTTCAGTAATTGTAAACGTTTTGTGGCATTCTCTCTCCTCTTTCTCAGTCTCTGTAAATACATGTGTACACACACGCATCATTAATACATGTACTTTTTTGCTGAATCATTTAAAGTACATCTCAAACACCACTGACTTCACCTGTTGATACTGCCACATGTATTCCCTAAGAACAAAGACATCATCTTACTCTATTCCAATAAATATTCTATACAATGAGAATATAAACCAGAAATTTAACATTTCACATAACATTATCTAATAGGAAATTTATATCAAATTTTTCCCAAATACAACCTTTATATATTTTTAAAAATATATTTATTATTTTTTTTAATTTGAGAGAAATAGAGAAAGTGGCCATGAGTAGGGGAGGGACAGAGGGGAAGGGAGACAGAGAATCCCAAGCAGGCTCCACTCTGTCAGCGCAGAGCCTGACATGGAGCTCAATCTCAAGAACCATGAGACCATGACCTGAGTAGAAATGGAGAGCTGGGTGCCCAAATAACTGAGCCACCCAGGTACCTCAGTCCTTTATATGTTTTATTACAATGATTTAATCAAGATTCATGCAGGACATTCATTTTTAATGTATAAGTTGTTTATTTGATTTAGAAGTGTCCAAAACATTTTTGTATATCGAAGACAGTGACGACATTGACATTTTTAAAGGGTTTAATCCAGGTATTTTTATAATGTCTCACAGTCAGAATTTTATTGATTCCTAATAATCTATTTCAAGTTAAATACTTCAGCAAGAATGCCATATAGGTGATGTTTGAACTTCATATTACTTTCCACCTAGAGATACACAATGCCGGTTTGTCCCATTTTGATGATGCTAAATTGGATCATTTGGTTTAGGTAGTGTGCACCAAAAAGGTAAGGTTAATTTTTGGTTTGTTTTTGACCCGTAGGTAATAGTTGAGATCATGTGAATGTACTTGGTCCTTACAGCTTTCATCTATGGCTTAAGGATCTGTTGATGGTCCTTAACCTGGTTTCTTAACAGTATCCATTATATACTGGTAAATATGAAATGGCAATTCTCTAATTTCTTCACTTACTGTATTATTCTGAAAAGATGACTCTCTTTAAGAATCACAATGGATTCTTAATTATTTTCTTAAGTGCTAAAAATCCATTACTATCATTATTATTTTGGATACTTTACTTGTATATATCTAGCCATTAGGAGCCTTTTAAACCCTGAACTTTTGACATGCCCTTGTCAGTTTTTAAGCATGTCTTGCCTTCTCCACAATATATTACAGACTCACCTTGTCCTTTCCCTATTTAAAACCCAGTTGAAGTCATTTTTCCAAAGAGTCCTGGTTCCTTCTAGTGGGAAATTGTATTTAGGAAGACATGGGCACTAGTTATGACTATTACTATTGTGGTAACTTTGCCTTTGAATTGTGAGGTTCTTCTGGTGAAATAACCTAGGATTTATATATATACATATACACACACACATACACACAGTATGTATGAATATATAACATATGTATATACAATAGACATGTCTAATAAAATGGTTCAGAAAGCCTAGGATTATATATAGGGAGAGAACATATATTTAAGATTTCTACTTGTTACCTTTATATTTCTGCTTTTTATAATACTCAGTTTCTCCTTTCCTTACTTTGGCTTCTACAATTTGGGTTGCCACATTGAAATGATAGCCTTTGGCACCACCTATTTCCTAGTTATGTTATTTTATATTTTTAAGAAAATATACTATTCACACACTATTTTTTGCCCTGGTTCCCATCTCAGTGCTACTCTTAGATCTCCAACTGAATATATTTAATCCTTAGTAACAGTCCCTCTGCTGAAATTTCCCCAATTCTGTCTTGGTTGGATAAAGCTTATTCCTATATTTTATAAGCTTCAAAAAAGCTTCAAGAATATAGTATTCTCTGAGTTATCATATACTAAATTTTTTTTCTTTAGTCTCAGATAAAGCCCAACTTTATATAAATTTACATGCGTTTAATTTTAGCCACATAGATGATGGACATGATAGCAATTCATATGCATGGAGCATACACACAAGCACAGACTCACCTTGTCCTGAGAATTTGGTCCCTAAGTACAGATTGTGTATGTATTTTCATTTTATCCCCCACTCCAGACATTCCCTGGTTTATGTGTATGCCTGCAAGGCAACATACAAGTACAGACCAGAAGACAAAAGAAATAACAGTTCCTCCAGTTAAAGCTCAGTCAGAGGGCAATGGAAGCAGAAGAAAATATTTCAGATTCTCTTGCTTCAGACAGACATCTATCTCTGGGAGGCATGCTGAATACCCCTCAGGGAAGTGTGGTGAGCCAGGCTACCACTGCTCTTGGAATTATCTCAATAATGCACTCAGGCTTTAATTAACTCCTTAACTATTCTAACTATCCCTCCCTTTAACTTTCTGAAGTCACTTCTCAAATAATTTAAACTGCACTTAAGTGCTTATCTTGATTCTATTTTCAGGAAAACTCAAAATACAAGAGGTGGTACAAGAAATTATTCTAGAAAGTAACCTCTATGATGGGGTTCTAGAAATGCATTACTCATCAGTCATGTGAAAATAAGTACTGCCTTGTTTGTGGTAAAAATGCCTAGTGTGTTATTAAAGGTGAAAAGAAGTGAAAGATCTATACTCTGAAAACTGTAATACATTGATGAAAAAACTAAAGATAATACAAATAAATGGAAAGATATTCCATGTTCATTGATTGGAAGACCAATACTGTTAAAATGTCCATACTACCCAAAGCAATCTACAGATTTAATGCAATCCCTATCAAAATACCAGCAACATTTTTCACAGAACTAGAAAAAATAATACTAACATTTGTATGGAACCACCAAAGATGTCAAATAGCCAAGGCAATCTTGAAAAAAGGAGAAAAAAACTGGAGGTATCACAATCTCATGTGTCAAGATATACTACAAAGCTATAGTAATCAAAACAGTCTAGTACTGGCACAAAATAGACACATCGATCAGTGGAACAGAATAGAGAGCCCAGAAATAAATCCACACCTACAAGATCAATTAATCTATAACAAAGGAGTCAAAAATTTGCAATGGGATGGGGCGCCTGGGTGGCGCAGTCGGTTAAGCGTCCGACTTCAGCCAGGTCACGATCTCGCGGTCCGTGAGTTCGAGCCCCGCGTCAGGCTCTGGGCTGATGTCTCGGAGCCTGGAGCCTGTTTCCGATTCTGTGTCTCCCTCTCTCTCTGCCCCTCCCCCGTTCATGCTCTGTCTCTCTCTGTCTCAAAAATAAAAATAAAAAACGTTGAAAAAAAAATTTAAAAAAAAAATTTGCAATGGGAAAAAGACAGTCTCTTCAACAAATGATGTTGGAAAAACT
Organism: Puma concolor; assembly: GCF_028749965.1. Classification (NCBI taxonomy): domain Eukaryota; kingdom Metazoa; phylum Chordata; class Mammalia; order Carnivora; family Felidae; genus Puma; species Puma concolor. The sequence goes on from NC_141672.1 coordinate 52,485,915, forward strand.
GGACAGCTTCATACAAAAGAATGAAACCGGGTCAATTTCTTACACTATACTCAAAAATAAATTCACAATGGATTAAAGACCTAAATGTGAGACCTGAAACCATAAAAATCATAGAAGAGAGCACAGGCAGTAACTTCTCTGACATTGGTGGTAGCAATTTTTAAGATGTCTCCTAAGGCAACTGAAACAAAAACAAAACAAACTATTGGGATTACATTAAATAAAGAGTTTTTACACATGGAAGGAAACCATTAACAAAACAAAAGGCAATCTACTGAATGGGAGAACATATTTCCAATGATATATCCAATAAGGGGTTAATATACAAAACATATGAAGAATTTACACAACTCAACATCAAAAAATCAAATAATCCAATTTAAAAATGGCCAGAGGACATGAATAGACATTTTTTCCAAAGAAGACATACAGATGGTCAACGGACATGAAAAGATGCTCAACATCAGTAATCATCAGGAAAATTCAAATCAAAACCACAATGAGATACCAGATGTCAGAATGGCTAGAATCAAAAAGACAAGAAACAACAAGTATTGGCAAGGTGTGGAGAAAAAGGAATCCTTGTGCACTGCTAATGGGAAATGTAAATTCATCCAGCTATTATGGAAAACAGTATGGAAGTTTCTCAAAAAATTAAAAATAAAATCATCACATGATCCAGTAATTCCTCTACTGTGTATTTACCCAAGTAAATTAAAACACTAATTTGAACAGAAATATGCACCCCTATGTTTATTGCAACATTATTTACAATACCCAAAATATGGAAGCAACTCAAGTGTCTGTCCATAGATGAATGAATAAAGAATAAGTGGTATGCATATACAATGGAATATTGCTCAACCATAAAAAATAATGAAATCTTGCCATTTGCAACAACATGGACAGATGTACAAGCTATAATACTGAATGAAGTCAGTGAGACAGAGAAAGATAAATGCTATATTATTTAATTCATATGGGGAATTTAAGAAACAAAACAAATTGACACAAAAAACAATAACCACAAAAAGAGGCTTTTAAATACAGACAACAAATTTATGGTTACCACAGGAGAGGTGGTTGGGAGGGTGAGTGAAATAGATGATAAGGAATAAGAGTACACTTACTGTGATGAACACTGAATAATGTATCGAATTGTTGAATCATTATATTGTACACCCAGAGCTAATATCATGCTGTATGTTAATTACATTTCAGTAAAAAAGGGGGGATCTTAAAGCCTCAAGGTAGCGAATATGTTAGGATCAGGTTTTTGTTTGTTTGTTTCTTTGTTTTTCAGACCAAAGAATCCACCAGATACTAGGAGGTCTCAGAGGACACACTTTTTATTAAATCAATAATGAATGAATGAACGTGGCAGTATATTTGAGAAGCTCTGTGGTGGCTGTATCTTCTAACCCAGAATGAGATGATACCTTGTAGCTGATCTCATTTGTTCAATGTGAGTCACAGAATTGTGGATAAGGAAAATGAAGTAACTTAAATTACTTAGTATGTCAGAGGCAAGGTGACTATAATTGCTACCACTGGAGCAAGGCTGAAATGGAAACCTAAGATCCATTAATAAGCATGGTACAAGATGAATGGATAATCAACAAGATTAAGTTTAATTGAAGAATTAGCAAAAAATAAAAACTAGTAAATGGAAGTTCCATCTAGTTTCCAACTTTTGGTCGGTTCTGAGTCAGAGCACATGAATTAAAAGGGAGGTTGACTTCCCTTGAAAAAGAACCCTAAAACACCACCACAAGTATTCTCCCAAATGTCTTGTTGACATTTATTAAACTAACTGTATATACCAGGACAAAGAGAATACCCAAATCTTTTGAAGGTCTTTGCATACAATGTATGCAAAAGTGATTCCACTCCACCATATGAAACACTATGGTGGCCACCAAATTAGATTGGTGAAGTATGAGTAATAAATCACTATTGCCAAGATTTGCCTGACAGATAATCCAATGAATCTGTAGACCCATGAACCAGATCCAAGCAACCAGAGAGTCTTTACTCCCTCCCCTGTCCTTGGAATGTGTTCCACTTTCCTTCCCTGCTCCTAGAAGCTGCCTCAAGAGCATAGCATTTAGATCATGGTATGATGTCAAGACCCTCTAGAAAGTATATGTGACTGAATCCAGTTAAGGCCCTCACATAAACTTTTAAAATTTGGCAGGCACGTCAGAGACCAACTTGTCTTGGGACTGCCCAAGACAAACTTTGTATAAGTTCCCTCGTTTATGAAACCTGCCAATCTGAACTTCTCTGCCTCTTTCTTCAGTTCCTCCTTGCCCTCTGCATAAAGGAGCTGGGTTCAGATTACACCCAGGAAAATCCCAGGGTTTCAAAGCAATGAAAGAGTGGTTCCTCATCTACCTAGGCCACCAATGGTAACAAAAAGAACAGTTTCCACATGTGTCATATTTTAGGTAGATTAAACCAACTTTGGACATCTCACCAAAATGGAAGAATAATGGAACATGTATATATTCACATCACTTATCTGGTTCATTGCCAGCATTCAATACATGGTTTGGATTCCAAATGAATAACTGAAAAATTGAATAATATCAAAAATACAAAATGAAATTATGAAAGAGATGTAACATTGTAAATATGTAAAGAAAAATAAAATTAACCAATGACTGTTTTTGGATTAGAAGCTGTCTGCTCTTTAGCATCTATTAAAATTTCATACTACAATGAAAGCAAGTAGAGCCCAAAGGAAGTTGTAACACACAGTATAAATTAAGAAATTTGTCTCCATGTTCAACATGGAGCCTTCTGTTCAACCAGAAACTATCATTCATTAAATAGTGAAGTACATCATGCTGCACGGGAAAGGTAGTGTTATTCATGAAGGATTCCCAAACCAAGTGAACTGTCATTTTACACATTACCTTGTTAGGAAGGAAGTCCATTTATATTATCTGCTTGACTAAATTAGGCCAGATGCTTAGAGAGTGAGTTTGGTACATATCCAGAATCATAAGATAATCATCCGAGCCCCAAACAAAGAATAACAACTGTTTGCCAAAGAGTAACATCTGGGGTGTCTCATAGCACAATCCCCATAACAGTGAAAATGGGTACAACGTCCAATTTTCACCTGTTATATGTGCTAATTCTGCAAATACATGTGGCCTCATTTGCTACTTCAAATAAAAGTACCAGAGCATCTGTTCAGGTAAATCCCATATCCAAGGACATTAACTGTGCTCCTTAGAGCCAGATTTTATGCTGCTTAAATAAATATTATTTGTGCTTTAGAGAGTCTTTTATCAGCAGGATTTGAAAATTTTGCTTTCCTAAAAAATTCTTCTTAATAATTGTTTCCTATAGAATTATCCAATACTGACAACAGAAGGTCTGTTCAAAGTAATATTCTGATTATCTTAAAATAAATAACTTTTTAAAACATTTTTCATATGAATAAAGACAATTTGGATAACTTCAACTCTTTTCCATATTTCCTAATTGCTTGTTCTTTTTATTCCTTCCTGAGGCTTCTTTAGCTCTCAGGTCCCTTCTTTCACTAAAACCATACCAACTCTTGACTCCTCTTTCCCAACAGACCATGTCAGAAACTATGTCTTAAGACTAACAAGATATATTGAAGCTATTCAATTAATACTTAAACATGATTTTATATTTGCTTGTTTTTATCATCATAAATCATCCATAGTACTGTAATTAAAACTATCCCTCCAATAGCTCAACTTCTCAATTACGGGGCCTCCTCACTACCCATGATCTCATCTCCACTGCTTCTTAACTACCATTCAATAGCTAGTATCCTAACTATATCACCTCCACCTTGGTTAAGGAGTTTCCTAGGATTCTTTGAAAAAAAAATTTAGTTATAGCTCAGCTCATTTTCTGTTTTGTCAGACCGAGCCCCAAATACTCCTCAAATTTGAGACAATTTTATAGCCATTTTTAAATGAAACACAGAATCACAAAAGCATAAATAGAGATAATTTACTGAGTACTTAATTTAAGCCAAGCTTTGTATAATAAGTGCGGAAATGCAGTGTTTGTATACAGTATTTTTGTTTTGTTTTTACTATTTTTTTTTTACAGTGGGCAGTCAGAACAGAATACTGTTTTCTAAATTTACTTAGATCACATCCTTTCCTCCCCATTCACTTCAGTGTTATGTGATTCCTTTGTAATGCAGTTAAGATTCATTTGTCGCATCCTGGTATTTTTATTGTGTGTTGTTGTTTGCATATACTAAAAATTACTTTGTGGTGTGTAGTTCTTTGGGCTTTGACCAATGGATACAATCCTTTATCACTACCATATTCACTTTGACAATTATTTCATCATAAAGACTGTGTCTTTATAAACAATTCTACCCCCATTCATAAAGTTTCTCCAGTGTTGTAAAGACACGTTATCACTGTCTTTTTGCTTGTATTATTTCTCATGAGAAATATCCCCTCATCTGCACCTTAGTTTCTCTGTACACAATATCTTTTTTTTCTGTATGCCCTAAGATTTTTTTCATCACTGCTTTTGATTATGACATGAGTTGGTAGAGTTTTCTTCCTATTTCTTGTGCTTGGGGTTTATTGAGGTTCTTGGATACATGGGTTTATAATTTCCATCATGTTTGTGAAATCACTGGCCATTATTTATTCAGTTTTGTTCTGTCCTTCCTATCCCTCCCCACTGAAAGTCTACAATCGCGTGTAGAGCAGTCTACTTGAGGCCGTCCTACAAAGTAACTTCGAATTTTTTTTCCATCTGCACTTTATTTTGAATACTTTCTATTGATATATCCTCATGATCATTAATTTATTTATCTGTAATATCTGGTATGGCACTTATCCTATTCAGAGTTTTTTATTCTAAGATATTACAGATTTCATCTTGAGTAGTTTGATTTTGATCTTATAAAAATATCTTCCGTATCTCTAATTTTTAATTGTAGTTTTGGTAACTGTTTTTAATAACTTTTTCTGGTAAGTCAAACATCTGTATCACTCCTGATTCTTGATTGATTGATTTTTATCCTCATTTTGGATTGTCTTTTCCTGCCTCTTTGCATTCCTGGTAATCATTGAAGGGTTCCTAACATTGTAGATTTTATTTTGTTACACACTGGATAATTTTTTAGTCCTAAAATCCTTCTTGAGCTCTGCTCTGAGATGCAATTAAGTTACTTGGAAATGGTTTGTTCCTTCATGTCATGCTTTTATGATTTGCCATGTGGGTCTCAGCAGTGCTCACTCTACAGCTTATTATAACCCACATCTGGTGCAAGACCTTCTCTCAAACTCTGTTCAATATTCCATGATTTAATGATATTTACCAGTTTAGCTGGTAGAAAAGGACACTGTCCGTAACTTTGTTTGAACATCAGGTACTGTTCTCCTACTTTTTTAATTATTATTATTAGATAGTTATTTTCCTGACCTCAGGGATTTTCCTCACATGTATGTGCTAAATACTTGTTGAATACTTCAAGAGAACTCTATGCAGGTTTCCTGGATTGTCTCTCCATGGTGCTCTCTCCTCTCTGTTACTCTATCCTATAAACACTGGTATCCTTGATCTCTCCAGACTGCCAGCTCTATCTCCTCAACCTAAGGAATATGCTGGGCTTCACCTCGGTTTCCAGTCCTTGAGCTGTGGTCAGGAAAATTCTTTCAATTAAGTGAGCTGGGCAATGATAGGAATTACCTTATTTGTTTTCCATTTCCCTTTTCTTCATTGTTTAATGGCCAATGTTTTAAAAACAGATATTTATTTTTTTCTCTATTTTTTTGCTGTTTTTTTGTTGCTGCTGTCGTTTTAGGCAGGGTAAACCCAGTTCTTCATATTCCATCTTGGTCAGAAGAGAAATTTTCTGGTGATACATGAGACAGAAGACAAAAAAAGAAATACATTTTTGCCTATAGGCAAGCTATTCTTGAATTTAATTTAATCTCTTACTATTCAGGTTATTCTGAATCTCTTGAGGTAAAATTCTAAGCCTTCTGCTATTTTTCTTGCATTAATGGATACAAGAGGCCATGGCTGTCACAAGAGGTTGGCCTCTTGAAGGAAGGAAGATCTTCTGATGCATAAACCATATCCCCAGATAATCACAGACTTACTGGCTAACCCTAAAGGACTAAAAAGAGAAAAAGTGTGGAACATTATTTCCACTTTCATCATATTTTTCATATGGAGGGCCCTCCATCAGTATAGAACTCCTTGCCATTCTCTCCAGTTCTGTCTTCTCCTCAAGGCTCAAAGGGTCATTATTTCATTGAAAAGTTTAGGTGCTGAGATTCAAACTTCTTTTCTCCTATTCTTTTCCTATCTAGCTTATCTTTGGAGCACACCCATACTCTTGAATCCCCAATGATGTAAACTTTAAAACGACATCTCTCTGTCTTATATTTTTCCTGAGTGTTCATTGCATGATTTATTATGCTAATCCTATGAGCAAATCTCCCTAAAGGAAAACCAACCAAACAACAAACCAAATTTTCTACATAATTCTCTACCTACATATTGCCTTATTTCACTTGATCTTCTTCCTCAACACACTTTAAAATTTTATTTAAATAGAGAAGCAATGTTCTGGACAGAAAGGCCTGTGAACAGGAAAATAGGGTGGAAAAAAATGGGAAAGGAACAGCTAAGTCTTTTTAAAACCATTTGCTTCCCTAGTGTCTATTGGTAGAGAATTTCAAAATCTTCTGAGCCACTGGGGCATAGTGACAAGAGGCAGTAGTTGGTAATAGGGAATTGACCAAATTTTAGAATAGAGTCACATTTTTAAAAATTGATTTTAATGCCCATTCTGAGATTTCTCCTCATTTCAAGAGCCTAGAGATGCTCAATGAGTATAGTAATTTTGTATAACAGACAATAAGGAATTCCTACATCTATTCATGGATATCAAGAGAGCATTCAAAACTCTGAGTTAGGGACTACAGATGCAGACAATGTTTGGAAATACAAATAGGGATGGAGAGAAATAAAAGAGCAGTTTCCAAGACACCACGCTCATATTGAGAGAGAAAAATTCAGTTGTCAGCAAGAATAAGGAAGAACACTGTGACCCTGGTGTTCACCAGACTTTTCATTTGTTCGCTCACTTCTCTTAGCCTCTCTGGCAATTAGAGCAGGGTCATGTAGCTAGTTATGGCCAGCGACACATGAGCAAAAGTGATTTGACACTTCCTAGCTAAGTAAGGTATTGAAAACCCTGTGCATGGTTCTCTAGGTTTATTTTTTCATGTCTACCTGCCAGAGAAGGCTACTTATTCCAGTCACCTGTCTATAAGGTGGTAGTGCTACTAACATCCTAGGGATCTGGGTGTTCTGAGGACCTGTGCACCACCTCAGCCATGTGGAACCGGTAGTGTGGTAGTACAAACTTTGATAGTATTGAGCCACTGGTCTTTTTAATTTGTTTTTCATTTCCCCACAGCATAAATTAGTCTATATTGACTAATACAGGCACCAAACCTGGAAGGACAGAGGGTGCCAAACAGATGACAAGCAAGAAGTACACATTGGACAGAGGATGATGATAAAGGTAACAAAACTTGTGTTTAAGGACAAGGTTGAACTTAATATTCGCATCCCAGAATTCTAGATGCAAGCTTTAATATATTTCCCATCTAAATTTATATCATTTTAATCAAATAATTAAATTAAGGTTCAAGGGACCTAAACTATGAGGGTAGGAATATATGTATCCCAACTGAGTTTTCAGCAGAAGCTGATCGAGAAGAATATTGCACTACAATAACAATATATTAAACATCAGATATACATAAGCATAGGGAATATAGTCAATAATGTAATAATGTATGGCAACAGATGGTAGGTACACTTATTGTGGAGAATTGCATGATGTATAGAATTGTCAAATCATTATGTTGTACATGCTAAACCAATATACCATTGTATGTCAACTATATTTCAATAAAAAATCTAAACATGTTTTTAGAATGCTTGGTAAAAAAATGAGGATCCATTTTTTTGATGAATTTTTGAATAAGGTTGACTTTACTGAAACTTTAATGTGCATACCCTTCTTAAGATTAAATTAAGATTAAATATTACTTCTGCTAACTGAACAATATCGGTTAGCTCACTTAAGCTAAGCTAAACAATTCATGTCCATTTTCTTCTTGCAAGACGACCTGTGATGCTTCCAGCCCCAGCTGTCCCAAAAAACCCAGGGCGTAGCACTATTGTTATTCACTTTTTCTTAACCTGTAGTATCATAGGATACTAACCTTGTCTGTTTTCATTTCTCTTTGAGGAAAAAAAAAATGGGTTGAGTACTGGAATCTTAATGAGCTCAAATCTTTTGATTAAAAGTAGCTTACAAGTTACATTTTTATAACCTTTAAGCAATATTTAAAGTTCTCTTTCAGATTTATTAATTATTAAATTAACCATTAATCTGAAGAAAATAATGTATGGATAAATAGAACTCTTTGTAATAATGAATCTCACAAAGTAGGCAGTGAGAAGACATTAAGCCTCTTAATTGCCTTAAAGAATATAGTTGTTACTACATAGAAGAGTTAACTACCCCAGGATTAAATAGTTAAAAGAAATAAAGCTTTCTGAATATATGTTTCCTATCACTGTAAATACACAGTGATACACAAGGGAAAATGAAGATTCAAATGTTTGATCTTTTCCGTCCCCATCTGCACCTGGTATTCTCATCCTTTACTAACTTCTACTTAAATAGTTACCTAAAAGAAACTTACTTGAGTACAGGAAACTAGTTGACACCATAGCATCTGACTTTCACTTTCTTTCTTCCAACTCTGGTTCACTGACATGAAATCTGTTTTCTGTTAGTAACAAAGGAGTACTATTTGTGATACAGCTGCGGTAGACCTATAGGCTGAGATGTGTCTCCAGGACCAGAGGCACAGGCCAAGCACACCATTGTCAATGCCAGGATCATGCTTTCCACTGCCATTATGACCAGTATAACTGACAACACTGCTAAACACACACCTGCATACTAATTGCTTTTTTTAATATCATGTGCAATTGTGGATAAGAACTTTAGTTCATTCCATAAATGTTTTAACGTGTTTCTGCATTCCTATTGTGAAATCCTTGCTATAGCACACAATTATGGGCTTCTTGAATAAAGAGAACAAATAATGTAAATGATAGGTACTAATAAGGTTGGATCCAAATACTGTTTCCTGCCAGTCTGCCTTGATCCCAGGTTATACACCTCAACTCTTTCTTCCCTTGTAATCAGTTCTTTTCCAGAGAGTCACTATTTCCTTCCTACACACAGAACTGTATAAATCTACATTATTAGCCTACATAATGTATCAGACTTCCCTCTGGTTTTAATGACCACAGTTTAGGAACAAATTCAGTAAAAGTTTCCATATAACCTAAAATTTGTGTATATTAAACAAAAATGTTATATCTTACAGCTTGTATTTTTTCACTGTTTAAAATTTTAAATACAAATAAAATCTCTAAGTGATTGTATTGAGTGATAGAACTGGCATATCAGCTTCTTTCTCTGTCTTAAAAGTTATTTTTTTAATTCCAAAACTACTAATTAAAGTCAGTGAAATGTAGCAGTACAGGAGTTGGAGATATAAAATGTATTAGAATCAAACTGGAACAATTCCAAATGTGCTCTGGAAATGAATGCAGAGAGCTGAATCTGTGCATGCCAGCAACTGAATATATGTATAACTATGAATTCTCCATATTACTTTTCACATAGGATACAATGTTTCTTAGTGAAAGTAAGTATGAAAAAATAGAATAAAGTATAAGACCATAATAAAGTGATAATAAATTAACTGATAATTTAACAAGCTACTTTGATATTGTATATATGCCACTAAAATTCAATAGTAACTATAGGCAATTGTCTTTATAATTTGAATAAAAAATATTTTTTTCAGGGAGAAGTATCTTCTCATGGATGTTATTTAGAATCTCCAGTTCATGGTCATAAGATAAAGCAAAGTGACTTATAGATGATTTGACTATTTAAAAATTCTCCACAGACAAGGGACCACCTCTTTGCACAAGGATATGCTACTTTGACTGCTTTGTTCTTGGCATAAAACTGACTTTTATGAGGTAAGAAAAAAGAATGCAATGCTGCTGTTGGCTGTACAACAATGAAACTTCTGAAAACAGCATAGATGCCAATGAAATCATAAATGTGTTTATATTGAAACTCAACTGAAGTGCATATAAGCACCAACAGTTTGAATTCTGAAGCTCCATAGATTGCATTTTTCTGCCAATTTGTAGTAATATAACTAGGAAAATTGGACAATTGAATTATCCATGCAGGAATGCCTCATATGATTTTGCTGACTATAGACTTTAGAAGGATGTCCAGCTGATGGCCCATGAGGGATGAAATCTAGCCCAAATTCTGTTTGGCAAGCTATGAGCTCATGCATATGACTGCATCTGCCCAGAGAAAGTAGCACATTTTATTAATTAGCATAAAGACATCTGTTTTCTTAAGGTGTATCCCATGGTGTTCCATTTACCCAGAGGGAGTACCATTTTCTGCTTTGTACAAGCATTCCCTTTATTGAATATTTGTAACTAAGAGAGTTAACTTCCACTTTTCTCCAGAACAATTTCTTAAAAAGTCTAGTATTTTATTAAGATTTTATTTCAACATTTTTATTCCTATATAAATCATATACATATATAGATAAAGAATCAAAAAATACAGAAGGTCTTTTCCCGATCCCTACAATTCTAGAGAATTTAAATCATGGTGTTTTTTGACACTTCTAATAAGTAACATGATATCAATAATTTTTTTTCATATTTGTTACTACTCACTATAAAATAGAAATGACTTCCTAACACATTACTATTTGGATATTTTTGTACATTTCTTTTGCTGCCTCTTGAGTATCTGAACTTCTTCTCCCTATTAATTGAGAGACATCTAGCCAACATAGAGAAGATGAGAATTTGTTGCAGAAAAAAATAACAAAAAGAAAAAATAAAGTAAAAACCAGCTTCCTTTCTGCCAAAAGGATTATCTAAAAAGACTTTAATCTTGGGAGCCATGCAATTGTCCTTAAAAATATTCTAAATTTATTTAACCTCTTTCTTTTTTTAAAAAAAAAGTATTTATTTATTTTGAGAGAGAAGGTGCAAGCAGGAGAGAGGCAGAGAGAATGGGAGAGAGAATCCCAAGCAGGCTCCACACTGCCATCTTGGAGCCTAATGTAGGGCTCGAACTCAGAGACCTGAGCCAAAAATCAAGAGTCTGATGCTTAACTGACTGAGCCACCCAGGCACCCTTATTTAACCTTTCTTGTCCTACCTTTGCTTTAACATGACAACATAAAGTTCTCCAAATGCATATAAAAAATATGCCTGTTTATCATAAGGGCTCAACAGTAATGGTGAAGGCAGAAAAAAAAAGGAACAAATGACATTTGGGAAATCTCCCCTTTGGATTCTGGGAATTAAAGGAAGGGGACATTGAGGAGTTGGCAAGACAGCAAGGCTGTCAAACAACTATGCTTCCTGGGAAGGAGTTACATTAGAAATATAGAGATACTTAGGACAGAATGGACTTTTTGCCTTGGTTCCTTAGTAAGGAGAATGGTCTCCCAAAGATGTCCCTACCCTAATCCCTGGAATCTGCAAAAATGTTACCTTACAAGGTAAAAGGGACTTTGTAGATGTGACTAAATTTTGAGATGGGGAGGTTATCCTGGATTATCTTTGTAAATCCAATGTAATGATAAGGGTCCTTACAAGTGGAGGCAGAAAGAAGAGAGCAAGAAATGTAAAAATGTTATTCTGTTGGTTTTGAAGATGGATTAAGGATCCAAGAGCTAAATAATGCAGAGAATGCAAAAAAGATAACAAAATAGATTCTCCTTAGAGCCTCCAGAACAAATCTAAACCAGCTGACACCCTGATTTTAGTGAAGTGGAACATATTTCAGACATCTGACCGCTAGAATTTTAAGATAATAACTGTGTTGTTTTAAACCACTAAGTATGCAGCAATTTGTTACAGCAGCAACAGAATACCAACACAGATCTCTCCAGAACCCTGGCAAGTGACTGCAGGCCACTCTCCCACCATACTACCTTAACATTGCACAATCTTGTTTAGGCAGATGGAGTCTGAAGTTTGGCTTTCCAAGCCCCCTGCTAAATAGGGGAGGTAATGAACCTGCCATAAGGACTGCAGAATCAAATAATCCACATGACAGCCTAGGCAGAGTATGCCAAGTTAGCTGGAAGCTTACATGATATAGCTGTGTTTCAGAGGCTTCAGCCAGAGGGACCCAAACTGAGGTCATATCAACCAAGAAGAACTCTGAACAAAGCTGACTCTACATTGAATCAGCCATGGAATCCTGCCAATGGCAGAACAACCATCAGAAGCTAGGTGGAGGCTCAGGAATAAAAAAATAGTTTTTGTTAAAAAAAAAAAGGTTTTATAAAACTATAATAAAAGCAATAGTTTAAGAAGACATTAAGATACATATTTTTCTGGGCATAGGAGTTGTGATGCAGATGTTGATGACAGAAGACAGGACTTAGATTGAATTCTCTCTCTACTCCTACCTCCCCTAATAGTTATACTGATACCGATATTCCTTCTTCTAATTACCTCTACTAGTTCAAGTAAGTTCAAACATTTCTTTGTTCTATAAGCCACAAACGCTATCTTTTGACTCTACATTATTAGATAAGAACATTAGCATATTCCTCATTTCCTGCACTTCTCACATTTTCTTCATCTCCTGTATTGTCACCAATACCTTTACTTTCATATCTTCTTCTACTAAACATGGTTTTCTGAGGCTGATTGTAAAAAAATTAAAACTAATAACACTGTATAGATAATTTTGACCCCATAAATAAGATTTTTAAGGTAGTGCCAAGTTAAAATATAAACATATTGCGTTTGAGTGTGACCCTAATTCTGAACTCTCATATTATTCAACAGAGAATATGCATTGCATCAAGTTCAAGTGAATTTCCATTTTCACCATCTATTAATTATCTTTATCATAAGTCTGGGCTGTTCTAAATTCTCATCCTGCAATTACATTTTAAAAGCTGCTGTTTATGGTTTTAGAGCTTCTCTTATTGTGTTCTAGGTTGGATCCAAAGACTGTTCTTGGTTTAGTGTCTTATTTTGCCGGGAATAAATCCTCCAGTCAAATCCTAATAAAGGTGCCTATAAGGTAAACTTAGTGAATATTACATGACTGAAAGTGCCTTTATTCTTCCTTTACATTTAATTGTTTCATTTTGGACTTGTAGGTAGAAAATTGTTTTCTTACTGATAGTTAAAGGCATCAATCCCTGTTCTCTAATGTCCAGAGCTATTGATGACACGTCTGATGCTATTCTTACTCCAGTCTTTTTGTGTTTAGTTTTTATTTGTTCATGATTTCGTTTACTTATTTTTAGTACTTTAAATTTCATTATGGACCCCTTCAGGTGTTCTCTTTAATGTTTGTTTAATTTTAATATCACAAGATGCACATTCATTACACAAGGCTCTGAGTTCACTCTTGATTTGAAGACATTTCTTTCAGATCCAGGCATTTATCTTTTTGTAATGTCTTCAACAATTCTATTTTCTCAAGTTTTCCTGTACTCTTTTTTAGAATTTCAATTACTCTGATATTTCACCTCCTGGACTGATTCCTTGAATCTCTTCCCTTTCTTCTTTTCTGTTTCATCCATTTAAAAAAAAAAAAAAAAAAAACTTATCATGGGTTTTCTCACCTTCATGCTCTAATGTTTATATTGGTTTATTAACCAATACAAAATATAATCACAATGTAAAATACATCAAAATAAGAAATAATTCATAAATCATAAGGGTATATGTTAATTGATTTTCACAAAATAAATACTCCTGGAAACTATCACTCTGGCCAGTGACTAGAATATATTTTCCAACCCAGAAGTCTTGATTGTGCCCCCTTCTAATCACTAACTACTCTTATGTAAATGATATTACAATTTTTAACCTCAAATATTACTTAGATCTGGCTCAGGAATTAATAAATTTGTGTCATATATTCTTTTCTATATGGTTTATTTTACTTAACATAATATTTGTGAAATTAAACTGTTTTTTAAGTGTAGCTGTAGTTTATTAATTCTCTGATAATAAACTATTTTGCTGAATACTGTGATCAGTGCATGATTGTGAAGAAAGTACCTGAGGACAAGAAAAGAGCCATCAAAAACACTCCTGGGGAAATATTTGCAAACAGGGCTATGAACAGTCCCTGTTCTTGATGTATACCATGGGACAGGCAAATTTCATGTCAACAGCATCGAGAAGTTAAAATGAGCTATTTTTATAAAATATTAAATTAGAGCAAATATATTTAAAAGAAATAGGTTTCAATGAAGACAAATAATTATCAAAGAAACCACATTTGTAGACAAAAAGTCAAAATTCTCTTAACAGAAAACATCTGCTAGAATATGGGAAACAAAAATTTTCTTAAACCACCTTGTAGAAAGCAAATTGGGATCTCCACTTTGAATAATAACTTGACATCATCGAATAGATTTGAAATAGCAAAAGGCTGAGTAATACTGCTCTTAGGTATAAATCTGAAAGGAACCTGGGGTCCTTTAAGATGATATGTCCTCATGACAACACAAATACGATTGAGGTCAATGCAGAATTGTTTATAATAGAGAAAAATGAGAAAAAGTCAAAGGTTTACATTAGAAAAATCAATTAATAAATTATTATTGAGTTAAACAACAAAATAATATATAGAAGTTAGATGTATATTTATCAACTTGGATGGATCTTAAGAATATTCTGCTAAATAAAATATAGAAAAAATATCCTTTCTGCCCGTGGGCACCACCGAGTAAGCTTCATGAAAGTCTCCCCTCCCACCTTCATCATGTCTAAGTCAGAGTCTCGCAAAGAGCCTGAACAGCTAAAGAAGTTTTAATCAGAGGTTTGAGCTTTGAAACAATTGAGGAGAGTCTGAGGAGCCATTTTGAGCAGTGGGGAAGACTTACAGACTGTGTGGTAATGAGAGATCCAAACACCAAGCTCTCCAGAGGCTTTGGGTTTGTCACCTATGCCACTGTGGAAGAGATGGATGCAGCCATGAATGCAAGGCCACACAAGGTGGATGGAAGGGTTCTAGAACCAAAGAGGGCTGTCTTGAAAGAAGATTCTCAAAGACTTGGTGCCCACTTAACTGTGAAAAAGATTTTTGTCAGTGGCATTAAAGAAGACACTGAAGAAAAAAAAAAAAAAAAGAAGACACTGAAGAACATCATCTAAGAGATTATTTTGAACAGTATGGGAAAATTGAAGTGATTGAAATCATGGCTGACCAAGGAAGTGGCAAAAAGAGAGGCTTTGCTTTTGTAACATTTGATAACCATGACTCTGTAGACAAGATTGTCATTCAGAAATACCGTACTGTGAATGGCCACAACTGTGAAGTAAGGAAAGCTTTACCTAAACAAAAGATGGCTAGTGCTTCTTCCAACCAAAGAGGTTGAAGTGGTTCTGGGAACTTCAGTGGCGGTCGTGGAGGTGGTTTTGGTGGGAATGACAACTTTGGCCATGGAGGAAACTTCAGTGGGTGAGGTGACTTTGGTGGCAGTAAAGGTGGTGGTGAATATGGTGGCAGTGGGGATGGCTATAACGGATTTGGTAATGATGGAAGCAACTCTGGAGGTGGTAGAAGCTATAATTATTTTGGCAGTTACAACAATCAATCTTCAAATTCTGGACCTATGAAAGGAGGAAGTTTTGGAGGCAGAAGCTCTGGCCCCTATGGTGGTAGAGGCCAATACTTTGCCCAACCAGAAACCAAGGTGGCTATGGTGGTTCCAGCAGCAGCAGTAGCTATGCAGTGGCAGAAGGTTTTAATTACTGCCAGGAAACAAAGCTTAGCAAGAGAGGAGAGCCAGAGAAGTGACAGGGAAGCTATAGGTTACAACAGATTTGTGAATTCAGCCAAGCACAGTGGTGACAGGGCCTAGCTGCTACAAAGCAGACATGTTTTAGACAATACTCATGTGTACAGGCAAAAAACTCAAGGACTGTATTTGTGACTACTTGTATAACGGGTTATTTTAGTTTCTGTTCTGTGGAAAGTGTAAAGCATTCCAACAAAGAGTTTTAATGTAGATTTTTTTTTTTTGGCACCCATGCTGTTGATTGCTAAATGTAATAGATCATGACGCTGAATAAATGTGTCTTTAAAAAAAAAAACAAGAAATTACATACAATTCACGGTACAATGGCTTTTAAGTAAATTAAATAAACACACACAGCTATTATATTTTCATGGACTCGTTTATATGAAGTTAAATTTAGAAAGGACTGAAAAAATATAGCAAATATATAATAGCAATTTCCCGTTCAGAAAAGGGTAAGTGAATTCTTGGGGAGGGAGGGCAGGTAAAAATTAGCTCCTCAACTTTACCTGTGATGTTTCATTTTTTTCACATAAAAAAAATTAAAGAAATAATTATAAAGAAAACTGGAAAACTGTTACTATTTGTTAATCATGTTTGAGTACATAAATTTATTTCAGAATCATCTATTTATTTGTAGCTTATCTATTACCAAAATTCTAGAACTTAAAAATTTTTTTAATTAAAAATTAATGATGTTAAAAATCCTTTGGATTTTATTATCTATTTCATTATTTATATTTTTAATCATTCCAACCACATAGACCCAACCTTAAAATGTAAGAATGAGACATTTGTTTGAATTATGAAGTAGTCATGCAAAGGTAAATAACTTTCAAATGATATTGCAATGAATCACTTAATAATACTGAAAGTCACCCCTTCAAAGCTTAATTAGCAGCAAGGGCATTGAGAATTTTTGTCTACTCTTTGTTGAAATTATTGACAACTAATCTAGAAGAGAGATGTGTAGTAAGTAGGCAATGGAAGGTAGATGATAGAGGACTGAATCAAAAGGAAGTTATATAGTGATTTCCACATCTTTGCAGGAATGGAAAATCTGTCCTTGAGTTTGTCATGACTGTGTCCCTTCTCACTGCCTGGATAGGTTATACGTTTGTGTTTTCTAAAGCTTTTGATGGACTTTCCAGTTCTGTTGTTGGAGATCACTAGAGGAATGAGCTTAAAAGGAAGAGATAAGTACCCTGAAGATGGACTAAAACCAAATGCTATCCAGTTTAGAATTGTTCTAACACAATGCTCCATCATGAAGATAGAAGAAAGCTTGTCTACGGCCCAAGAAATGTCAAGATTAGCGGGGAATATTATGGGTTGCTCTAAAATAATGTATCAGAGCAGCGGCGCCTGGTTGGCTCAGTCTGTTAAGCATCCTACTTCAGCACAGGTCATGATCTCACAGCTCATGAGTTCGAGTCCCACATCAGGCTCTGTGCTGATAGCCCAGAGCCTGGAGCCTGCTTTGGATTCTGTGTCTCCATCTCTCTCTCTGCCCCTTCTCTGCTCATGCTCACTCTCTCTCTCTCTCTCAAAAATAAATGAAAATTTAAAAATTAAAGTAAAATAATGTATCAGGGCAGGTAATGCACATGTAAATGTGGTTTGGCCCTGTCTGTAATTTAAGACAGACTGCTGACTGCCTCGTCATCTCATGAGTTGATCTCATGAGATCTCACGAGTAGATCTTTTCCATAGGAGAGATCTACAATTTAAACCTCAGGATACTTGTAAACACTGGAAAACTACTGTCTACCTCTTCATAAATTATTATGGGGGGGAGAAATTGCTTTCTGCAAAACAAGTCCCCTTTTTTTTTTTTAGAGCTACATCTTTACACCCACTCAGAAAATTCCTGAACTAAATAAAATTAGGATTTTTTTAAATTCTATCTTTCACACACTAAAAATATGCAAGAGGGGTGCCTTGGGAGGCTTAGTTGGTTAAGCAATCGACTTCCGCTCAGGTCATGATCTCCTGATTGGTGAGTTCTAGCCCCGCATTGGGCTCTCTTCTGTCAGCACAGAGCTGGCTTTGGATCCTCTATCCCCCTCTGTTTGCCCCTCTCCCACTTATGCTCTCTCTCTCTCTCTCTATCTCTCTCTCAGAAATAAAATAAACATTTAAAAAATATGCAACAATTATGAATTTTATATTTTAAGAATTCTCTATTAGTCTGATGATCAATTCACAGTCAATATCTTAAGAGAACTGTGGTTCTGCTACTCGAAATGTGATAGGATTCAATGCAGAAACTTCAAAATAGGGTATTACATTAAGTCCTATGGATGCAGGTTTATCTAACACACCCAGGGTAAGCCTCATTTTAACAGAACATAATTGTGATGGGCATCTGACTTTTTTTTTTTTTTTTTTTTTTTTTGAGAGAGAGCACAAGCAGGGCAAGGAGGTAGGCAGAGGGGGGCAGAGAGAGAATCTTAAGCAGCCTCCTTGGAGCCCTGGGTGGACCTCAATTTCACGACCATGAGATCAGGATCTACGCCTGTGTCAAGAGCCAGATGCTCAACCGACTGAGCCACCCAGGCACCCCAGCAATTGACTTTTAATAGAGAACTCCATGAAAGCGATAGCACTTGAACTAAATCAGAATTCAGAGCATACCAGGTACAGGCAATACCTGTTCAAAGACAAGAAAGAGGACATGTTCCAATTTTTCTAACTGCAAATAAGAACTTTCCATTTCCTCTTGTATAACCATAGGATTTTAAATTATTTCTAATAGTACTAAAATCTTTATAATAGGACATTTAATGGACATATCTTAGGCATTTGGTCTTTCTAAATACACATATTGATCTCACTGGAAATCACTTTGCTTTTTTCTAATCAAGTACTCTATGATTTTTTTTTTTCAATGTTTATTTATTTTTGGGACAGAGAGAGACAGAGCATGAACAGGGGAGGGGCAGAGAGAGAGGGAGACACAGAATCGGAAACAGGCTCCAGGCTCTGAGCCATCAGCCCAGAGCCTGACGCGGGGCTGGAACTCACGGACCGCGAGATCGTGACCTGGCTGAAGTCGGACGCTTAACCGACTGCGCCACCTAGGCGCCCCTCTATGATTTTTAAAAGTGTCAGAAAATGAAAGTGTCATAAATTATTGTATTTGTGCAATATTATTATTTGTTTTAGACATGGATAACTGAATTAAGATATTGTTAGAGATTTATACATGTTATCCTACATATCTCTGGTTTGGTTATTCTTCTTGTATAGAATTAAAGAATAATGCATCAATACCTTTATCTGTTCTACTGTTGATTGCATATGAATAGTTTCCAATGTGGATCAATTACAAGTAGCATTGATATCAACACTCTTGTACTTGTAACCTGCTATACAATATTACTAAGAATGAAAGCAGTGGGTTTTAGGGTATTCATATTTTTAACTTTATACAAAATACCACAAATAAAAAATGTTTAAAAGGAAAATTAAAGAAAAATAAGCTTTTATAATTTCAAAACAGATCCAGAAATTTATGTCAGGGTGTCAGTGTGAAAATTTTAATAATGATTTAGAAAGTGGCTAAGTCACATGACCAGCAACTGTGAAAGATAGGCCTTGGGACTTTTAATAGCAAGTGCAATGGTAAAATTGAGTTCAATTCCTCTTTAATCAATAAATTATTCAAATGAATTAAAACAGCATTAGGATACAAAGAAAATTCAAATTTACCTATAAATTTAGAGTGGCTACTGAGCCAGATATAATTCATTTAATCGTTTTTTTGAACCTAAGTATGGATGTACATTGTTTTGGAAAATTAGCACTTAACTATGAGATTAGTTCCTTTATCTTTATAGTCATATTTACCTGTTGGTAGCATATTAGAACAACAAAACAATGAATTTTATATGGCAAAATGCAATTCCCATCACTTACTTACCACTATAGAAAAATAAGTATAATAGAGGATCATAACAGCTGGTTCATATTTGACATTTTCTACTTAAAGCCATAAAGTTGATAAAATTACAGGGAAAATAAGAATATTTTACTTGTGACTGATTTGTTAAATAATAAAATACCATAGAGAAATAGAGTCACACTTTAGGTAGGTGAATCAGTAAAATACAGATTTTTTTTTATCAAAGTTTACTATTCCACTTATATAATTTTTGGTTTTTCAAGCAAGATTGAATTTAAAAATCTGAGAAAAACATGTAAAAGGTATATTGTAGCTCTTACTCTTTATGTCATTTTGTCTGGAGAGCTAGAAAGCTAATATCAGATTCATTGCTCTGGAAGGGCTAAGGCCTGACAGTGCTTTTTCCTCTCCTATGGATATGTGAGAGTCCCTTGTTTATAAACATTTCTATAAAATGAAAAGCAAGGAATTTTAATTCTTTGTACAGCTTTGGAAAAATATATATTGGGAATGTAATCTAATCTTACCAAAGATAGATATCTATAGTCAATTCTTACCATTTACTCATTCAAAATGCTTTTTTTTGTGCTTTAAATTTTTAAGTGTCCATTATTAAATTCTTAACTTTCTCTACAAAACATGCATATTATAAATGCTTGTGAATATTTGCAAAGCTTATTAACAAAGGAGAGATCCGCATGTGAAATTTAGTAGATTGAGGCATTAGACTCAAATTCTGTTTTCCAATAAAGCTCTGAATATTTCCAAATTCTTGTTAATAGTTTTTCTTCAGTTCTTGCTCCCAATTAACCTTTATAGTTTCCTTAATACAAAAACACTGCACTTTGTACTATTTGCATTTTTATCTTACTAATAACATTTTTCATCTCCAACTTTTGATTTCAAATCTAATTATTTTGAGATTACTATCACCTAAGTGTTGTAAAACCACTGTGTTATCAATAACTGTTTTTCATTACAAAATTAAAATGTATTTTATCATTGTTCATTGCAAAACATCCTATTGCATGCATTGGCCCCAATTAGCTTTGTAAACATGGCACTTATTTCAGATACCTTAGCCTATTATTCTTTCAATATACCCTGATGACACTAAGTGAGTGTTTGCTTTAATCAAGCTGAAGAGTTTTACAGCCAGCAATATGCATGCCAAATTTAAGTTTTTTTCCATTTAAATAGGTGTATAAATATACATGTCAAAGCAGTAGCATTATCTCTAGGTTTATAAATACACACATTCACACATATATACACATATCGTATTTTGAAATAATAATACTAATACCTAGCCATTTGCCAGGAAATATGCCAAGCTTTGAGATAAAGAGGATTATCCCACTTAATCTTCACAAACTGCATGCTATAGGTGCTATATTTGTCCCATATTACAAATAAAGGATCTAACAGTTCTCTTCAAGGATATTTAAAAACAAACAAGTTGGGTCAATGAATAGCTACTTTAATGAAACACTTTCATGGATTTCTGTTGATTTTTTTATTTTGTGAATCTCTCCTATGATTTTATTTTTTGATTTCTCCTATGCACTATCTCCTATGATAGTACAGGCAATAGAATTTAATTTATTGACTACTGTAATGACTGGCACAGAATAGAACGTATTATTCTTTCTTGGAATTTTATAATGATAAAGGATAAGAGTTCACCTGCTGTTAAAATCCATGGAAATCTTTCCTTCCCCTAAAGGTCAGTTTATCTGATCTTGTGTAAAATTATTTTACTGTCAAAACATCTCATATTTGTTTCTAATGCTGGCTAAAAGCTTAAAATTATAAATTGCCATTTTTTAATTTTTTTTTTTTCAACATTTATTTATTTTTTGGGACAGAGAGAGACAGAGCATGAACGGGGGAGGGGCAGAGAGAGAGGGAGACACAGAATCGGAAACAGGCTCCAGGCTCTGAGCCATCAGCCCAGAGCCCGACGCGGGGCTCGAACTCACGGGCCGCGAGATCGTGACCTGGCTGAAGTCCAACGCTTAACCGACTGCGCCACCCAGGCGCCCCTATAAATTGCCATTTTGACAAAAAAATAAATCAGATGTTTCCATCTCAACCAGAAGTGCATTTAAAATATATTAAGAATATTTGTATGTTGATAGTTTTAATAAAGTAACTCAATCATTTCTATGACATTATTTTTTCTTTGTAATAAGAATTTTAAATATTAAGTCAGTTTGTCTTTTAATAATAATATCACAACGTATCCATCCAATTCAAGCTATCCTTCACAGAATTAGTGAAAAAAGTGGAAATCCTGTATGCAAACAATGTCGCTGAATTTTCAAACATTCAGAAGTGCTCTTTTGGAACTGTCACTAGAGCTAACAAATTAATTAAACTAATTAACAAGAAATAAAAATGAATCTTATACTTTAAAGTAAGAATACAACTTCCACTGCTCTTTTCATTTTCTCCTTCTTTCCTACCAGTATTTAGTTCAGCTTGATTCCACACATCCCATTTTCTCAGGTCTTTCCAGTCTCAGCCCCAAAAGAGGTTATATTGTGGAGTTATATGAACTACATGGTTGAAGAAAGTTAATAAACATACAGCAGTTATGGGATGAGTGTGGCTAGTTGATAACATAGTGGTAAATAATGAGTAATATAGGTAAAGTTCCAGAAGTGAAAAATTGCTTGTGCAGTCTATATAGGAGGCAGTGTAACGTAGTGAATGAATCACTGCATTTATCTGAAATTGTCCTAATAACTTCTGACTACGTTTTAGGGGTAAAACTAGAAAACATAAGTCAAAGTACTCTACAAATTATAAAAGACAATAATTAGCAAAGATAACTGCAGTACAAAGCTGGTACTTAAGCATGGGAGTACCTGTTGAGAGCCATGATGTCACTACATGAAATATTTTACAGGATGTCAACAAAACTGCTAACCTTTATTTTTTATTTTTATTTTTATTTTTTTTTAGTGTTTATTTATTTATTTTGAGAGAGAGAGAGGGAGAGAGAGAGCGAGAACGTGCACACATGCACATGCAAACTAGGGGCAGGGTGGCATAGAAACAGAGAGAGAGAATCCCAAAGAGGCTCCATGTTTAGCACAAGTCTCAGCAGAGCTTGGTGTCATGAATGGTGGGATTATAACCTGAGCCGAAATCAAGAGTTGGTCGCTTAACCAGACTGAGCTGCCCAGGGTCTCCAAACCTGCTACCTCTAAAGTTGAGCAGACTTGAAGAAAACAGATGCAAAGTAACATTTACCTGAATAGTAATGTAGCGCAGGGGAATTGACCTCAAAAGATAGAAATAATAAGGGCACCTGGATGGCTCAGTCGGTTATGTACCTGACTCTAGATTTCTGGTTAGGTCATGATCTCAAGGGAGCCATGCGTAGGGTTCGCTCTGCATGTATGGAACCTGCTTGGGATCTCTCCCTCTCTCTCTACCCCTCCCCTGCTCATGCACACGCTCTGTCTCTCTCTCAAAATAAATAAACAAACAAAAAGGTAGAAATAACAAGACAAACAATTCTGGATTAAGGATGTATGTAATAGTTAACGAGACCAGGAAACAAAGTTGGCATGCAGTGTTTGTAACATATGAATGATTTCTACAGCTTAGATGATGTATTTCTTGAACAAATGGGATTTAAAAGTTACTTATTTCATATTTATTGGCCTCTTCTTGTTCAGCTCTATCTTCTTTTTAGGGGTTCTTCCCTCCTTAAAGGAAATATTCTTCTACTCTCAAAGTTTTTGCTTTTCGGTTTTTGTTCGTTTTTGTTTTTGTTTTTGTTTTAACAATACTTTGGGTTTTTTTCACCTTAAATTTGTGAGCTTCCATACCTTTTCTGTTTCTGGCTGATTGTAAACATTTCATGTGTATTTATTAATTTGTCTGATTCACTTGTTATCTAAATATCAAACAAATTTGAGAATGAGGAAATAACTTTGCTACTGAATTCTTGCACAAAATGAAAATCTATTGGGGCGCCTGGGTGGCGCAGTCGGTTAAGCGTCCGACTTCAGCCAGGTCACGATCTCGCGGTCTGTGAGTTAGAGCCCCGCATCAGGCTCTGGGCTGATGGCTCAGAGCCTGGAGCCTGTTTCGATTCTGTGTCTCCCTCTCTCTCTGCCCCTTCCCCGTTCATGCTCTGTCTCTCTCTGTCCCAAAAATAAATAAACGTTGAAAAAAAAAATTAAAAAAAAAAACAAAATGAAAATCTATTAATCCATTTCCTGCTCTGTAGTCTAATTGTGACAAGATTTAACCAGCACACTCTACATCTCTTTTCCTGCAGAATAGCCATATGTTTTTAAACTCCTTTTAGTTTAAGTGAAAAAATATAAAGAAAAAATAGACATATTTCAGTTTCAACTTAGGTTTTATCATCTGGAAATATTTCCTGACTCCCCCAGAATTGCACAAAGATTTTCTGTATTTCAGAAAGGTTTTCCACATCATGGCAACTTTGTAATGACTCTGGTGTAGTATATTATCTCATTACTGTCATTTGCATTAGTAGACTTTGAGCTCCTTTAATATGGAGACTGTTTTATTCATCTTTTATTCCAAGTGCTTGAATGGTGCTTCATATATAGGGCATTTTTTGCTAATGCTTAATGTTGAGAAAATAGACATAATGGATAAGGAATTTCTTATAGTTCATATATTCCTATTAAAAATAAATTAATAACAAGAATTACACTGAAGAGAATTTATGAGGTGATGTTAATTTTTTATAATAATAAAATTAAACATGATGATTTATAAATTATATATCAATGTATACGCCTAATTAATTCTGCCATACTTTATCTCATAGGATGTACATGTACCAACATGCCAAAAAAGTATAAGCCATTTCTAATTTAATCCTATAAACCTTAGCCTTAACAAGTAGATCACCATTCCTATAGTAGATACACAAAGTAAAATGTATATTTCTTCACAAGTATAGTTTTATTTTAAGTTTATTTAAATATTTAAAGAGTAAGGGGGAGAGAGAGCATGAGAGAGCACAAGCGAGCATGAGTTGGAAAGGGGCAGATAGAGAGAGAATCCCAACCAGGCTCCACACTATCAGTACAGAGCCCAAAGTGGGGCTTGAATTCACGAACCCATGAGATCATGACCTGAGCTGAAATCAAGAGATAGATGCTTAGCCGACTGAACAACCCAGGCACCCCACAAATATAATTTTAGTGAAGTGCCTATAGTATTACAAATCAGTTTAACATCACATGGAAGTTTTTTTCAACAGGAGGAAATGCTTTCAATTCCAAAGAAAACACAAACTCTGTTTTAAGGATTTTACATGAGCAATATAGAATCTCATAAACACCAAATATTCTCGAAAATAGAAACATCGTATTTACAGTGGTAGCAAGGCATTTGAAAGTAACAGAACACATCAGGGCAAGTTTATATAGTGAAAGACACTATATATTCCTATTATAACCACAGAATAAATATATAAGTAGGGTACTTACCTGTAGAACCATATTTAGGAAAATCATATAGAATAATGTGATATTTCAATAAGCAGGTTTTTAAAATTTATTTATTTATTTTGAGAGAAAGAGAGGAGAGAGGCAGAGGGAGAGGGAAAGAGAGGATCTCAAGCAGGCTCTGCACTATCATTGTGGAGTCTGATGCCAGGCTTGATCCCAGAAACCATGAGATCATGACCTGAGCTGAAATCAAGAGTTGGACACTTAACCAACTGAGCCAAACTGGCACCCCCAATAAGCAGATTTCAAAGCAAAAACTAATGAAACTATGATTATGACAAAAGAGCAGGTGCAATATTTGGTCTATGTCCCAAATATTAAAAAAATAATAAATTAAAATGGGAAGTAGAAACCTATTCCCTTCACTTAGCAAATCTTCATGAGATAGCTATTATAAAACACTGTTAAGTCCTAAAAGGATACTACCACATAAGAAGAAATGGTTCCTACCTTTAAAAAGCTTTGTTTCCACTGGAAGAGAGCATAGATGCACACACAAAGATACTTTCAATATAAGATAGTGAATGATAAAGTTTAGGGAAGCACACAACATGCAATATCCCAACATACACTGTGTTCCTCCCTTTTTTCTGGTAGCAATGGGTTTTGATGTGGGTCTTGATTAGTGAAAATCATCACTAGTAATCCCAAATTCACTGCTAGTCCAGGAATCCAGGGCTGGCCCAGTACACAGCATCATCGCAAGGATTTCCCCTAGTACTGATTAATGCTTTGGTAGGGCATGTGTGCTAGGCTGGCATAATTAGACTAAAGGAAAGGGATGGGAAAGAGGTGTTCTCAATTCTTTTCTGCCAGATGTGAACTAGGTAACCTGTAATCCCTGGCAAGTGACAGCCTTTCTACAATCAGCTATAGATATAAGGTGAGGAAATTTACAATATGGACAACAGACAGAGAGATTGACAGTGTGAGACCTTAATACTATGGTTGAGTCACTAGACCAATCAAGAAGCCTGTTCTACATGTTGTATGAAACAATACATTATATTATTGTTTAAGCAATTTTGAGTTTTCTTACTCACAGTCAGAAACATCCTAATGGATAAAAATCATTGGTTTATTTCTAGTATTATATTGTGATTATTTTCGTCCCTCTGGAGTATTATATACTGATCACAATGATTCATTTTCTTATAAATATACTTATTGAGAAATAGTATGAACTCATAAAAAATTAAAACTGAAATACCGTCATTGTTCCCACTCTACTCTGATAAAAATATAATTTGATAATATGAAAATTAATCCCAAAAGAAAACAATAATCAAAATTATTCTGTGAGAGTACTCAAGTCCCATTGGGGAAAAAATATATGTGTATACTCAGATAAACTTTGGTCCTTTTCCATAATCTGAAGTAATTTTTACTAACCCCAAAGCCAGTGGTGGTGGAAGAAAAAATGGAATTATAGATCCATATGTGCTATAAAATATGAAATAACATGCTTGAAAATAAACAAAAATAAAAGTGCTTACCTGCTCTAGTGTCTGTCAGAGTAGATACTGAAGGTCTAGCTTCCAGAAAATGGACTAGTAGTCCTCTACCCTGGGTCCAAGTTTGTGTGAGCCAGAATCTGGAAACAAAATAAGACTTGTCAATTTTTTTTTTTTTTTTTTTTTGGTAATTCCTTAGGAAGTCAATCTATCCAGAAAGTAAGTCACAATGTCTATACAGTAGCACCATTTTGGATTGAATGACAGATAAATGACTGGCTCAAAGATGTAAAATATTTTCATTAAAAAAAAAAACAAAACATCATTTCTGATAAAAAACAAAATAAGTGAGAAACGAAGAAAGATACTTTTTGAAATAATACACCTCAGTAAATATCAACAATATCAATTGAGATATGAAATATCTCATTCACTTTATGGACATAAGATCATATTATTACAAGAAAGCATACCCATTATGATATGACAAGACACAATAATAAAATTAATAGCTATTGGAAAATAAAAGACAAAATCATCCTAATAAAATATATATTTGCCTTCCAGTACTACAGAAGAGAATCACTGGGAAATGAAACAAAAGTTCAATTAGCTGGCCAGTCACTAAATATATTTGGAAAGATCAATTGCTTTCAAATATACCAGAACAAAATAGTTTAAAAAATATAATAAAACTCTTAGTTAGTATAACAATAAATGATGCATTCTATATATACAAATTTAAGTAAAATCAAGGACCTGAATGAAAAAAGTAAAACTACAGAAGTATATTTTAGATTTAAGTAAATGCAAAGATACTCTGGATGGTAAGATTGAAATTACACAGGGGGGCCTGGGTGGCTCAGTGGGTTAGGCGTCCAGCTTCAGCTCAGGTCATGATCTTGCAGTCTGTGAGTTTGAGCCCCGTGTCGGGCTCTGGGCTGACAGCTCAGAGCCTGGAGCCTGTTTCCGATTCTGTGTCTCCCTCTCTCTGACCCTCCCCCGTTCATGCTCTGTCTCTCTCTGTCTCATAAATAAATAAACATTAAAAAAAAAAAAAAAAGAAATTACACAGACATAAAATCTATTGCCAATTTACACACAACATGCTCAATATTTATTAATTTTTTCAACTTAATTTAAAAGTTATACATAAAAATGCTTAATAAAAGCAACAACTGGGGGGTCTGCGTGGCTCAGTCAGCTTAGCATCCAACTCTTGATTTTGGCTCAGGTCATGATCCCAGGGTGATAGGATTGAACTCCATGTTGGGCTCCATGCTGAGCAAGGAGTCTGCTTAAGACTCCCTCTTTCTCTCTCTTCCTCTGCCTACTCTCACACTCTCTCTCTAAAAATAAGTAAATAAAAATAAATTTTTAAAAGCAATTCCTTAAAATACTTGTACAACTATTGTTGATAAAAACTGTCTTGTTAGAGCAGAAGGTTCACACCATATGGGCTCCAAATGTGTAGGCCATGCTATTGTTGTTAAGTGATGGCTATATTAGTTACTAATTATATTATATGTTAGGCTTATTAGTTATACTGTACTATACATTATTCCGCATATATATTTAAAGAATTGAGCAAAATTGCTATCTCAACAACTGGACAAGTGACATGGTTAGATAAAATCTAAGACTGACATCTGGTAAACATATGCACAGAGGATAAATCTTGAGAATAATTAAACTCATGTAAATTAAAATATCCAGACAATCCATTTTTAACTCATGGAATCATCAAAAGAATAATAATGAAATGTTGGAGGCTAGAATTTACTAATAGGTGCTTTTATGAGCATGGTTAGTGGATTATAAATTGGTTCAACTTTTCTGAAAAATCACCTTCCAATTTATCTTGTGAGTTTTGAAATATTCCTTGTCGTCTAGGGCAGGGACACTTTTTCTCAGTCTATCCTCAAGGGGAGAAATAAAACAAATGCAACAACTCTAACAAGTTAGAGGTGTAGTCAAATATTTATGGAACAGGATGTCAAAAGTGGATGCTTTCCGCTCCAGTTCCTGCTGAGGCATTAACATAATAGATGCCAGGTTACAAAGAGAGACATTAGATCCCCATATATATATTTGAAAAAGAAGGTATAGAAAAGAAAGGTTGTTAATCTTTGGCTGACCTCCCACTTTTACCCAAACACTGGTTTAGAAGGGATGAAAAAAGAGGGCTTGGCAATCAGAAGACAACAGGTAGTGCCTACACTGTCATCTTTAAGCATGTGCTAAGTTCAGAGGACACTAATGCCAGCTCACCTTGACATTCATCAGGAAAGAACTATTCTGCTCCCATACTTCCTCCCCTGCAATGCTTCCTTCTTCAAGTAGTCACAAATCTAAACACTAGATAAGCAAAATTCAATCATGTCCTGTTTTCAACTAGTCTTCTGACCTATAATATTCTATACTGAGGGATGAGAGAGGCCTCCGTTTTAGATCAAGATGGAACTTTTTTAATTTTTTTAATGTTTTATTTATTTTTGAGAGAGACACAGAGCACAAGTTGGGGAGAGGTAGAGAGAGAGAGAGAGAGAGAGAGAGAGAGAATCTGAACCAGGCTCCAGGCTCCAAGATGTCAGCACAGAGCCTGAGGCGGGACTCGAACTCACAAACTGTGAGATCATGACCTGAGCCAAAGCCAGACGCTCAACCGACTGAGCCACCCAGGTGCTCCAAGAAGGAACTTTTGATCAATACATGTGGGTAGACATTTTAATTATTGAATTGAATGTTTGTTTTCTGATTGAAAATGAAGTGCAACATTTTATTACTGAAGAGTGATTAAGTCATCATGGATTTCAGGCAGAGAAAGAACTATTTATTCAAAACAAAATAAAAGGAAGTCAGAGACAACAAAATAAAATGACTACATTATTTTATCTTGCAGGTTACTTATATGGGAGAAAATTATTCAATCTTGTATAGAAGAAAAAGTTTTTAAATTCACACCTCATCATGTGAATATACCAATTTGGCCATCTACAGAGGATTTGAAATTCTGATCATTTCTCAAGTTTTAAAGATAGCCTTTTTTTATACATAATACTATTATTTGGTAATGGTGAGTACAGTTGAAATACTACAGTAGTAAATCCTGATAAAGAATAAGAAGTTTTCTATTTTAGCATCCTCAAAAGATACTCAAAATTGGGGCGCCTGGGTGGCGCAGTCGGTTAAGCGTCCGACTTCAGCCAGGTCACGATCTTGCGCTCCGTGAGTTCGAGCCCCGCGTCAGGCTCTGGGCTGATGGCTCAGAGCCTGGAGCCTGTTTCCGATTCTGTGTCTTCCTCTCTCTCTGCCCCTCCCCCGTTCATGCTCTGTCTCTCTCTGTCCCAAAAATAAATTAAAAAAAAAAAAAAAAAAAAAAAGATACTCAAAATTAAAATAAAATAAGTGGTAAATGCACTAGTCAACCTACTTTGAACATTTTTAAATGTCTGTAACTTCGAAAGTTTAGAAAGGAGCAGGAAAAGTAAACTGAAGCAAGATAATACAGAAAAGAAATAGAAGTGATTGAAACCAAATTTTGATCATATAAAATTATTCTCTATAAAAATTAGAATTTGCAATTTACCAAAGCATATTTAATAGAAAAAAAAAAAACCTATCTGCCCTCTATGGGACTCAAGCATTAATCTGGTCATGAAGATAAATCATTATTCAAATGCCCCCCCAATTAAAAAGAAATATGTATTGAAGGGGAAAGAGAAGTATTAGTGTCTCGCAATAAAGAACTACTCTCTGGGATGCTTATTTCTAAAAATGTGAACAGGAGAATAAAATTAAATAAGCAATACTAGTAGTAACTCAATTAGAGTGAAACATACTTAAATAATATTTGTATGTTTTAATTCACAATTTACTTGAAAAAAGTTATTAGAGCATTAAGAATAAAGAAACCATTAAGTAATTTAAGTCAACAGTGAATTTATTTGGAAACCTCAAAATAAATGAAAAAAATATATATGAACCCTTTC
This sequence comes from Puma concolor, assembly GCF_028749965.1. Taxonomy (NCBI): domain Eukaryota; kingdom Metazoa; phylum Chordata; class Mammalia; order Carnivora; family Felidae; genus Puma; species Puma concolor. Next base: position 52,516,755 of record NC_141672.1, read on the forward strand.
ATCATCCCAACACACAATCCTTCCATATAATGCCTATTTCTAAAACAGCAAGGTTTTAATCATAGGTCAATTTTTGATTACTGGAAAATGCCACTCATTGAGACATCTGCAGCATTTTATAGCCTGATGGAAAAGCAATGTTCTGAGCACACGAGCATTTTCCTGTGCTGCAAACATCATATGGTCAGGCTCAGACATTAGGTCCACAAGTCAGAAAGTCATCAATGGCATAATTAAGGGAAGATCGGCATTTTCAGTGTTACACCACAAAGTCAAATTTAGCTATATAACTAAGCTACATAAACTTTAATGAGGACAATGTTTCAGTCTTATCCAATCCATGGTACTTTACAGACTCAGTCATATATGTTAGTTCACACCATAAAAAAACAAATGCCTCCAAAAGTGAGTAAAAGAGAGATAGGGATGTGGTTATTTTATATTAGAATACTGTAGGGAAGAAAACTCAGTGACAGAATTTTTAGAGTTTCTTCAGGCTCGTGGTTGGTATGATTTCTTAGTTCTAAATTGACTGTTTCATTACTTCCTACAAATAAATGGAATAACATAATTATTTATATGTTTGTGAAAGAACTCTCTCTGTGTGCAAATTTGATTTGTTAAAGCAACAACCTTCAGCGTCATCTATTTTAAGGTTGGCAAAGTAAGCAGAATCAAATTTCTGAACTTAATGACAATGTCAGTGTAGCTTATGAAACCATAACAATGTAAGGAGAGACATCTGGTGTGCACCATGCATGTAATGTACGGTGAGCTTCAGTGATTCCTCCGACTTCTCCTGGCTCTGTATTATATGTGTGGCAGAGTGCCACTCAAACTAAGTAGAATCATTCAACTGTCTTGAATATAAAGTAAAGAATACAATGCTTCACTAGGCAGACTAGTTGCACATGAATTTTGATGCAGATGCCCAGTAAAAATGTTGCTGATAACTTGCAGCAGAAAACATCTGAAAGAATCAATAAAGGAAGGTTTCTTTCTAGAGAACATACAACTGTTTATGGTGCAATAATTTTCAGACACAAGTACAGGGTTTTTTGTTACATTCCATCAGTACACTGGGACTGATGGCTATAAGAGGTATGGTAACCATTGCAACCAAAATAAGATGTGCACTAGTGTGTATGTTACATATATATACACACATATATACACACATAATTCTATATAGAATTCTATATTCTATATGGAATATAGAATATATTTTATATTCTATATGGAAATCTGTATCCCATATGTAATATATTCTATGTTCCATATGTATAATGCTGTATTATTATAGAATTATGTTTGTTTGTGTATACATATACATATGTATACTTTGAAATAACACCACCTTATTTATACAGTCCACAAAAAGGAAAAGGTCACACATCCTGAGTTTAAGTAAAATGCTATTTTTAAATATTATTTGATTATAATGTATCATTTTTCCTGTCTCATACTTTTTGTTCCTAATTAGTGCAATATGGGTGAGAATCCTTGAGACAATGGCAAACTTGAGTTTTTCTCCCTCCTTTCCCTCCTTAATCTGTGTTCCTCTCCACGGCACAGAAACTATTGTGCCTGACTGCGGACTCTTGGTTGATAATCAGGACTCTACAGAAATCCCAGCAGGAAAAAATACTACAGCATTTTCTTCCCTCTGGGTTAGCAAATACTTGATTAGAAAACATTCCATGTTTAATGAAATGAGGTAAAGATCAAAATACTGGGGATTTGGGAAAGAGTTTGGTCTATAAACCTGTCACCCTTTGGGGGTAACGTTAGTGCTGCTTAACATGAGTAGGTCTGGTCTCATGGGCCACCAAGAACACAAGGAAGGGCCACCAAGAACCCAAAGAAGTCTGGGAAAGTCCTAGAAGACTGGGGAGCTGTATGATTTCCTCCTGGTGCCTTCATGGAGGCCTAGCAGCCTGCCATGGATTCCCTTCATTTCTAGTCATCAGCCAGACCTGACCTCAATAAGTGGTGTTAATATTACTGACTACTCATCTGTGGGTGGCGGAGGGGGGAAGTTGGGTCCATCTCTCACATGATGCACAAAAATAACAGCAATATTAATAAAACAATCTTTGGATGACAATGAGAGACTATATGAAAAATAATTGGGTTTTACAAGGCTTGATAAGTTTTGAGTGAGAGAAACAAAATGTAGAACTAATATAATTAATTCATTTTTGTCAAGTACCCCAAATCCACTTCATTTATAAAATGCTTAATAGGATTATATGTACAAGGAGAAAAACACATTAGGGTACATACTAGATTAGTAACATGAGTCACTTGATGCGGGTGAAGGGCAAATAGAAAGAGAGAGAGAAAGACAAAAGAAAAAAGACTGCTTTAACAGTCTTACCTGTTATGATCTCCTATCTGTCATAGGCTTTCATATATTTAAATTGTTAACTGTGTATATAATATTAAATAAATTATAAAAAATAGTAATCCTAAATGCAATATTACAGTACATCTGTGTTTCATAATTACTAAAGAAAACTAACATGTATAATTAGGGTTTGTTAAGAAAAATATTAATCAAATCACATCATTGAAAAAACTAGGACCTCAGTAGTTATTTGTGATACTGATGATACATGAAATGGGATCTAAATTAACGACTACACAAGACAATATCTAAATTTTTTTCAAGGTGTATTATAGGTATTAATTTTAAAGCAGAAAATCTTTAAACAATAACTCCAACATAAGCATTAAGAAAAAAATACTCCAAGGGCAAAAGAGCTATAAAGATAAAAGTATGAAAGCAGTCAGAGAGATCTTAAAGATACATTTTATTGCCACCTTTATACCTCTTAATGTGAATACTATATTCCAGGGTTTTGAAAGTGTATTATACCTACCCCAACTGCTTTCAGCAGTGCCAACATGAGGAGATATGAAAAGAAATTTGCCTTCCCACCCTTTTTTCTACTTCCACAATTTAAAATAATTACTTTGAAAACATTTAGTCAAGAATAATTGGCTGATTCCTCCCTGGGCAATCACCTATATAGCTGATGACGTTAGACGTAATGAAAATAAATTTTCAAGAATGTGTTTGTTTGTTTCTTTGTTTGTTTTTCCCTACAAAAACACTAGGTTCTTTGTTCCAGGTATCAAAACGATAGAATATTCCAGTACTATTTTTAAAAGAAAGCTTTGCTTCTTGTCTCATTTTTGCAGAAGTTGGAAATGATTTTAATAAAGGTAAGCATGATTCTAATAGTTTCTTTTTTTAAATGTGAATATTATTTACTTACACTGAAAGATTCTGACTATTAATGAGTAGTCAGTGGGGAGACACTGAAAGATCATGGAAATACCTTGCTCATCAACAAACATGCCTCTCTAGTTTTTAACATTTATTGAGGTTTCTTGCCCAAATCTCTCCATATCATGATGGTTACAAACTTTCCAACTCTGCTACTCTTTCCAGTACATTTTAGAGGGGGAAAATCTCATAAATCAAAAATTCATAACAATAAAACAATGTTGGAAACTGCCATGAAAACACAAGTGAAAAAATACATCTTTTCTAAGTCACAGGACTATAAATTCAGGAAGTACAAAAAATTTAAAATGAATCAAACTCATCAAATTATATACATTAAATGTAAACCTTTTTTTATGTCCAATTATACTTCATTTGAGTGGTTTTAAAAAAGAATCATGCCAAATAAAATCATAATTTTTGGCTTAATCCTGAATTAAGAATATTAACAATAATTTGCTCATAATGCATATGGTCTCCTATATACCATAGATGAGTTTATATACACATTTAAAATCCAATACATTATGGAGGCACCTGGGTAGCTCAGTCGGTTAAGCATCTGGCTCTTTATTTCAGCTCAGGTAATGATCTCAAGGTTCATGAGTTCAAGCCCATATTGGGCTTTACACTGGCAGTGTGGAAATGGCTTGAGATTCTCTCTCTCTCTCCCCCTCTCAATCTGCCCCTCCCCCACTCTGTGCTCTGTCTCTCTCTCTCTCTCAAAATAAATAAACTTTAAAATAAATATATATATATAAATAAAATCCAATACATTATGAATTTATGATTCATAAGTAACCTTAAGTATTTTCAAGCAGTAGAACTTGCATAACAGTTACAAGTGGAAATAATACTGGCAAAATATTCTGTTTTTTAACCTTGAGACATACCATAGAGGTCTCAGGTTATTAAGAAAATGTCAAAAAATGTTGTTTTGTATATTAAGAATATGTTTTTGGGAATGGGGAAAGAATAACAGCTTTCCCTTTGGCTTAAAATATTCAGCAGTTTTAAAGTCATGAATCCCGAGAAGGGGCATCCAGCATGAAAACACACCTGCTTTCCATTCTACTCCTCCATGATGGTCAGCTCCGTCTCTCACTTGAAGAGAACTGTTGGGGTGTCCAGGTACCTCAGTGAAGCATCAGACTCCTGAGGTCTGCTCCGGTCATAATATCATTATTCTGTGAGTTCAAATCCTACATCCAGCTCTGGGCTGACAGCTGGGGATTCTCTCCCTCTCTCTGCCCCTCTCCACCTTGCACTGTCTCTCTCTCTCTCAAAATAAACTTAAGAAAAAGAAAGGAAGGAAGGAAGGAAGGAAGGAAGGAAGGAAGGAAGGAAGGAAGAAGGAAGGAAGGAAGGAAGAAGGAAGGAAGGAAGGAAGGAAGGAAGGAAGGAAGGAAGGAAGGAAGGAAGAAGGAAGGAAGGAAGGAAGGAAGGAAGGAAGGAAGGAAGGAAGGAAGAGAGAGAGAGAGAGAGAAAGAAAGAAAGAAAGAAAGAAAGAAAGAAAGAAAGAAAGAAAGAAAAAGAAAGAAAGAAGAAAAGAACTGTTTAAGTTCACTTCTATTTCAGAAAAGTAAACATTTGGTAGTATGAATGACTTTTTCATCTTACTAACTAGAATGAATGGTAATTTCTGAAATGCTTTTCCAGTTTAAAACACAAGAGCCTCTGTATCCCAACCCACAAAGCCACGGGCCTTGTTGGGGGTCTGAGGGTAACATCCACAACCCACCAGCCTGTGTGCCCTGTAAGCAGGAAGAATGGAGGGTGTGGAGCGCCTGCATTCCTTCCAGCTGTCAGTGGCACCAAGGAGTTGATTGTAGTTCCCTTTCTACCATTAATTATAATCACAACTAGACCCCTTTTCCTGGGATCGTAATCTCATTGGAGGCTTTTCATTAAAATCTTATTCCTCCGAACACATCTGGGCACAGCCTGTTGGCCTCCAGGTGTGGGGGTGGAAAACCACAAGCAGGTAGCAAGAAGAGTGCACACATTCATCCCTGCGTTTTAGGCATCCAGGCTTGTCCTGCGTGAAATTGAAGGCGAACCCATCCCTCTGTGTCCATAGGCAGACTTCCCCCATGGATTAGACACCACTAAACACCACAGGCCTCCCGTGGCGATTCCACTGTCTCCATCTTCCCAGCCCTGGCTGCCATCCTGGACCGGGAGGCAAACACAGCTTCTGGGGCTGAAGTTGTCACAACAATGGCGTTGGCTCTCTCCAGGAGAGCATCAGACCCAACAAGGCAGGCATCCCACCCTCAGGGGGAGCAGCCACTTGAGAAAAGTAGGTTCCATCAGAAAATGTCTTTTTTTAGACCTTTCCAGAGATGTTTCTCCCTTGTCCATCTTTGATCTTCTTTGTGACGGTGTGAGAATCTTGGCCTCCTTTGCGGTGACAGGAATGTTCTTCCTATGATCAGGGTAAGTAAGCATATTCACAGAGTCATTTATATGTGTCTAATTTCCGGCTTTTGGTGCTCAGCTTTAGTTGCTGGCACCAGGCCCGCAGGATGTCTTGGTGGAGCAGGTTGGCTGGTGGCATTTTTAGAAGATAATTGGGACTTTCTTCCTAAGTCTTAAACTCTTCCAGTGACTTGTGTCACCTTTTCTGGACAGGAAACTTTGTCTTCTTTCATAGATCTTTTTCATTAGCTCCTGTTCACTGATGTTCGCTGTAACTTTGGGTCGCCAGAAGCCTGCTGTGTCTCTCCGGATTCTCATGATACAGGTTGCAATTTGCAAGCCAGATAATCTTCCCTGACTTCTTTGTGGAATTCTGCTTTTTGCCTTTTCCTTTCTCCATATCCAACGAGAAGTCAAGATTTCCTAACTGTTTCTAAGTCTAAACAACAGGAGTATGTTGTTCATACTGAATTCTAGAGTGAATAAAATAGATATGTCTTCGGCTTCAGAGAATTTAGTGCTTTTTTCACCTATTTTTGTTTGTTTCTTTAACTTTTTTTTTTAAATTTTTTAACGTTTTATTTATTTTTGAGACAGGGAGAGACAGAGCATGAACAGGGGAGGGTCAGAGAGAGGGAGACACAGAATCGGAAATAGGCTCCAGGCTCTGAGCCGTCAGCACAGAGCCCGACGCGGGGCTCGAACTCACGGACCGCGAGATCACGACCTGAGCCGAAGTCGGCTGCTTAACCGACTGAGCTACCCAGGTGCTCCTCTTTGTTTAACTTTTTTAAAGATACAAGGTGCCTGGGTAGCTCAATCAGATGAGGTTTTATTTGACTCTTGATTCTGGTTAAGGTCATGATCCCAGGGTCATGGGTCATGGGTCATGGGCATGAAGCCTGCCTAAGATTCTCCCTCTGCCCCTCTCCCCTGCTTGTGTACTTTCTCTCATTCTGTCTCTATAATTATAAAAAAGTAAAAAATAGAAAGAAAGCAGTGATTACAATAGTGATAGTTCTTACAAAAGATAAACAAAGAGGGGGTGCCTGGGTGGCTCAGGCACCCTTTGAGCATCTGACTTTCACTCAAGTCATGATCTCGTGGTTTATGAGTTCAAGCTCCACGTCAGGCTCTGTGCTGACAGCTCAGAGTCTGGAGCCTGCTTTGGATTTGTCTCCCTTTCTCTCTGCCCCTTCCCCACTCATTTCCACGCATGCCCTCTCTCTCTCTAATAAACATTAAAAAAATTTTTTTTTAAAGATAAACAAAGTGGGGCGCCTGGGTGGCGCAGTCGGTTAAGCGTCCGACTTCAGCTCAGGTCACGATCTCACGGTCCGCGAGTTCGAGCCCAGCGTCGGGCTCTGGGCTGATGGCTCAGAGCCTGGAGCCTATTTCCGATTCTGTGTCTCCCTCTCTCTCTGGCCCTCCCCCGTTCATGCTCTGTCTCTCTCTGTCCCAAAAATAAATAAACGTTGAAAAAAAAATTAAAAAAAAAAAAAAGATAAACAAAGAAACAAAAACACGTGCTGTGATGAAATATAACGGGAGGTATGTCACTTCACTTCATTTACCTGGGGTGATTCAGAAGTGATGATTGCCCCAAGGAATAGAGAATATGAAGATTAATAAAATTATTCAGTAATATCATGAAGATAAAATTGTTCCAAGATTAAACAGAGCAAGCACCAACCTGTAGTTCAAACAAGTCCCTTAATCTCTATCCTCAGAAAATTAAAGGGTTTGAAATCAGAAATATGAAACATTACTAATTTCCATATTAAATGGGACATCTTCTATGAATTTCAAATGTAATATCACAGACAATATGATTAATAACAACCTGTCAAATTTGATATCTAAAAGCTAATTTTTAGTTATTTTTATGTTTGAATTCTAATAATATACTAATAAAAATATTTTGAAATTTGGATAAAATTCTAAAGTTTACCCCATCTTATAATAATATTCATAGACAAAAACCGATTTTTTCTTTAAATTAAATGAAATGTTATTTGATTTGCCTTAATTCAAATGCTAAAAAATACAAAGCATTTTCAATTATCTTGCTTACAATAAATTTCTTTTTTTTAACCATCATTCAATAGGCTCTAATTTATTCATATAGGGAAACAAATAATTCTTACATTCATAAAAAAATGAAAATTACTTATCAAAGAAAAAAATCATATGAAGAACTATTTCATAGATTCAAAAAAACACACACACTTGTGATCAGATACATGTAAAATAATTTCAGAGGGAAAAATATATTTCAGAGGGATAACTATTTTTTTGTCATCTATGATTAATAATTTATTAAAGTGCAATATAAAGATATTTATTTCAATAACAAAAATTTCAATTCAAATAGGTAATTGTGCAATATTAAAAAAAGAAATCTACCACATCTATCCACGTATTTACAAATAATTCTTACAGTTTCAATTTCAAAAAAAAAAAAAATTCAATGTTGATAAGAGCACAGATTCAGTCCAATGGTAGCAAATCGTTTCAAAAATCCTTAAGAGTGGGGCGCCTGGGTGGCTCAGTTGGTTGAGCATCCCGCTTCGCCTCAGGTCATGATCTCATGGTTTGTGAGCCCGAGCCCAGCCGGGAATCGGGCTCTGTGCTGACCGCTCAGAGCCTGGAGCCTGCTTCAGATTCTGTGTCTCCCTCTCTCTCTGCTCCTCCCCTATTCGTGCTCGCTCTCTCTCTCTCTCTCTCAAAAATAAGTAAACATTTAATTTTTTTTAAATCCTTAAGAGTATTCATTTCCTTCATTCTAGTGATACCATTTCTGAAAATGAGTCCCCCCACCCCGCCAAAAAAAAAAAAAAAAATGTAGGATGGTAACACTAATCGTATGATGTTTAAAAAACAACAGAAATGACCGAATTAAATAAATCATCTTACTGTGGGATACTATGTACCCAATAAAAATTTTTTTGGTCTTCAATTTTCAGTGACATGGAAAGACATGATCTGCCTCTCCATACACATACAAGAATAATCTATAACTATACATATACCAATGGTGGCTATCTCTGCCCTGGGAATTAAAAGTCTTTTACACTGTTTCAAGTTATCTACATGTGTCTGTTATTTTTGTTATAAAATGAGAATGTATTATTTTTATGATGAGAAAGCTAGTCTTAACTATACCAAAAATAATCAATAATTTTGATGGTAGTAAGGACTACCATCTTCCTCTTAGATGTAGGCATAATGTTATATAATTTCAATGTTTTGTTTATGTTGATGAACATATTTATCAATAAATGGATAATTGACTGCACAAGTAATTATTTACAAGACTGGAAAGTAAGCTTAGGGTAAAGTTATTTTCTATATTACCTTTCCTTTCAGTGGGGAGAAGTGATGTGTGCTTTGCTTCCCGAAATTTTAAACAAAGGAATTTCCTACTTTCCTTTTATTTTTGGCTACTTGCTTTTTCTAATATCTGAATAAAATATTTCTTTTTTTTAATTTTTTTTAATGTTTATTTATTTTTGACAGAGAGAGAGAGACAGAGCATGAGTGGGGGAGGGGCAGAGAGAGAGAGAGTCACAGAATCCGAAGCAGGCTCCAGGCTCTGAGCTGTCAGCACAGAGCCGGACGCGGGGCTTGAACCCACAGACTGCAAGATCATGACCTGAGCCCAAGTTGGACGCTCAACCGACTGAGCCACCCAGGTGCCCCTAAAATATTTTCTTACGTTATCATTTGTGTTTGGTTTGGCACTTCATTTCCTTTTCAAATTTTGAAACAAATGCTCAGAATGTTTAAGAATTTCCTCAAGCATTTAACTTTGCTAAAGGGTCACAGGCTTTAACCATTCTCCCTAAAAATAACCCTCTCTCACTCACTCTCTCTCTCTCTCTCTATCTCTTGAGTCACATAGTTCTGAGAGACAATCTTCCCTCTCAGTTTATGGTAATTTAAGAGTTTGGTTGAGGTACCATTCCTACTTTACTTATTTTTTTATACTTAAAATGCTTTCACTGTTAATTCCTACTCTTCCCATTTATACCCACTCTAACTGTTAAAGCCTTTGAATATGTATGTATTTTTTAAAAATATACAACATTGAATCTTATATGCATATTCTCTTATTTATTTAAACTTATTCTGAATCATGTTATACATACAAAATGATTAAAAAGCATGATTTATTAGGTCAGTATAACAACTATAAAATTGAATTTATGAAATAAATAACAACTCCTTTAATGAGCATTTATAAAGCCTTGCATTCAAAAATTAGATTATGTCAATTTGTCCAAAAGCACATGGAACAGGTGGGCAGAGCAATGGGCTAACTAGGTGATGAGTATTAGGGAGGGCACTTATGATGAGCACTGGATGTTGTATGTAAGTGATGAATCACTAAATTCTACTCTTGAAACAGATATTACACTGTATGTTCACTAACTGCAATTTAAGTAAACCTTGAAGCTACAAAAAACAACCAAAAAAAAAGAATCATAAAAAAATCTCAACAAAATTTTAAAAAATATGTGTCATACACTGTTCTGTGACTACAATGACATTAAATTTAAATATCAATGATTGAAAGGCAAAAAAAAGTTAACAATAGTTTTAGAAGGCAAAAAAAAAAAGTTAGCCATAGTCTAGAAACTTAAATAATAATGATTAAATAGCTAATAGATTAAATATTTGAGCTGAATAAAAATTAAAACATTATACATCAGAAGTACAAATTCTGAGTAAGATATACTTTGAGGAGAAATTATATCCTTCCGTTCTTACATTAGAAAAGAAAAATCCTAATAATCAGTATATAAAGAAATAGAACAATTGAATCATTATATGCTCAAAGAAGTGTTAATTATCATTGTGAGTAGAAAAAAAAGTAAACAATGGAGCAGAAAGTAATGGATAAAAGACAATGTTACAATAGAGATGATCAAAATATATATATATAGATTGTTTTCTTAAAGACTTGTCCAATATCTTGTGTCATTGCTGAATGACTGAAGACACAAATAAACCAAGTGAGGACAATAGTACAAAAATCTTTGCTCTGAGAAATTTTAAAGCCTAAGAAAAATTTCTAGAAAAATGTAATTTTGAAAATATAAAAGTTAGATACCATAAATAATTACAGAGATATTGATGAATTGGAAAACAGTTAAGAACATAAACTCAGGTGTGTTTGAAGGTGAATTCTGCCAATATATCAAAGGAGAGATAATTTTGTCTTATACAAACTCTTATAGATAAGAAAGAAAAACAGAAACTCTATCTCAGCTATTTCTAGGCTACAATAATCTTGATTACAAAAGCAAGCAAAATTATAAACTAATCTCACCTAATGAAAATAAATGGAAAACTTTTAACAAATATTAGCCCACCCAGTCTATGATTACTTTCAAAAAACAACAAAACCATTAAAAAGATTTGTAACTAATTAATATGACAAGCTTAAATGGAAAACCATTATTTTAATAGATTTAGAAAAGACATTTGATAATTTTACAATTCATTCTTGAAAATAAGCAAATGAAAAATTTCAAATATAGTATTAGAAGTTCACATTCTTTATTTGCTAAAGAGTAGCTACTAAAACCTATAATAATTATTACCCTAAATGAAGAATATTAGAAATTTTTCTTTAAAATCAGAAAAAAGTCAGTATCTGACATAGTTTCTATTGAACTTGTATTGGTGGACCTAGCCAAGTAATAATATAAGTTAAATGAAAAAACTAAAGGGTTGAACAGAAGTAACAAAACTGCCACTACTCACAGATTATCTCATTTTCTAAGGAGAAAACTTCAAGGGATTTATGGAATTCATTAGAAATTATATCAATTTACTAATTATTGAATATAGGATTAATATGTCTATTTAAAATTTTTTAAAATGAGCAAAGAAATTTTCAAAAATATTCTTGTAGTATTCTTGTATTCTTGGACATTTTTCTCAATTAATAGCCTTTTTCAAGTCCCTCTAAAACTTGTTTCCAATATTTGTTTCTTCCAAAGCAAAATCCAGACAGAAGACACTATTAAGATTTTGAACAAGGTCCTTAAGTGTTATGTCTTCCCCCATCAAGATAATTATACCCCTCCCGTTGATCAAGTCTCCTGTGAAAATCCCTTCCTAAATTTCAAAACACCTGTATGGAAATGATGATCCTGACAGTCATTGACTTTTTCCTAAATTGTTAAATGATGGCAAAACTTTCTGACAGCCAGCAACTCTAGGTTTATAAAACTCTAAAAGTCCCTTTCTGGACCCCAAACCTGCTACCAGAACTTTTTGTGAAAAAGTCATTTGCTAAGGAGCCCATTCCAGAATTGAACCATGACACTTTGGTCCAAGTATCTTATACTAACAATCCCAATTTCAGAACACATAGTTACCCTCAAGTACATTAGTCTTGTATTTCACTATTTTCTTCTGAACCCAGATTTTAAAATTCCCTGCTTTGAGAATCTCATCTGACAATGAATATTAAAAATAAGAAAGATCTAGAGTGCCCCATATAGGTGGTTTTTGCCTCATGTTACCACAGATATTAGTTCAGTTCTAGCATCATGGCAAGCTCACATTCCATTCTTAAAGGATTTTTAAATATGCTATAGCCTTCCATGGCTCACTCCAACCCAAAGTTTAAATAGTTGTATTAACCTGTCTATACTGAAATGCAGTGCATGGACACCATATTAAAAGCTATCCTATGATTTATCTCTGTTGGATGAATGACTCAAGTTGTTCAATGGAATTCACACCTTGCCCTTGTTCCTATGTTCTTATATTTCCAAAGCACAGAACTCACTGCTTACTCTGCTTGCCCTCTTCCAACTGAACTGTCATCTGATTCTGAACACAGATATTCTCTTGAATATAGCCTTGTGTCTTTGTTACAGAAATACAGAAATGCACCCTTGATTTTATTTTGGGATGCTACTCCAAATCTGACTTTATCCCCTGTTAACCTCCAAGTCACACATGACTGTGAGGCCCGTTCAACTGATCTTTTTGTCTCAGACACAAATCTTAAATAGGGAAGAACATTGCAGCCAGAGATTAGTAGTCAGGAAGAAGAATGGTGGGAAAGGGAATCCACCTTTGATGAATATTTCTTTCCTTGATAAATAATTCTGATAGCAATGAAATAATGAGTGTTTTGAAAGATGGAGTTACCTAATGAGACATTTAATAAACCAAGTCAATCTAGAGGTGATGTGGAAAATGAATTAGTAGAGAGGAATGGAGGAAAATGGAATATCAAAGACTAATACCTACCAAATAAATGCCTCTCCTTGTGAAGGAACTATTCAACTTAACAACTCACTCTATGATTAACAAAGAATCAGGGAATGTAACTTTTCCAAATCATTGTGTAAGAGAAATGCTATGGTGAATAATATGTTTCAGTGGATTACACAGCCATTGCTTTGAAAACAGACACATTGTGCCTGATATTTCCACTAATTAAAAAATTGTGGAGGGGCATCTGGGTGGCTCAGTCAATTAAGCATCTGACTCAATTTCAGCTCAGGTCATGATTTCATGGTTTGTGTGTTCGAGCCCCACTTCAGGACATGAGCTGATGGCACAGATCCTGCTTGGGATTCTCTTCTTCTATCTCTCTCCCTGCCCCTCCCCGCTTCTTTCTTTCAAAAGCAATAAATAAACTTCAAAAAATGTGGAAATAAAATGGAAATCCATTTTAAGGTTTGTGATAATTTTGAGTATTTAAAAACAGTGCATGGAGTGTTAGTATATGATCTCCCAGTGTACTGTGTAATTTTTCATTGTCAAAACAATGATATGATTACATGAATGTTAACCAACTCACCCTTAGTATCGAAAAAAGGTAAATCGAGCTGCATCATTAGAGGAAAAATGAGAAACAAATACTGTCATGCCAGCTAATGGCTGAAAGAGATTCCTGTCATGAAAAGGGTGATAAGTCAGCAATTACTGCCTTCACTCATTCACCAAAGTGCACTCAGGCTCAATTTATATTCTAAAGCAGACTTTTTCCTTTCACCAAAGAAACAGGAGTTCTTTGCAAAAGGTAGACAGTATAATTTAGCTTTTTGATGTTTGCAACAATGTGTAAAATGTCTTTAAGCAAATGTTTTCATCTATATTTATACATATATATGTACATGAATATTTGTGTAGGTGTATACATTTTTATACGTGTGATTCTCAGAAGTCTTCTAATCATGTCTCGACCCAACTAATCAACACATTTGTGTGAGCATATGATCAACAAATGTGTCTTAAAGAATCAATGTTTACAACACCACGAGTGAATCATAAATGTGAACTATGGACTTTGGGTGATTATGATATGTGAATATAGGTTCATCAATGTAACAAATGTGGTCTGGTGGGGGATGGTGATAGTGGGGAAGGCTATGCACGTGTGGGGTCAAAGTGTATATGGGAAATCTCTGTGCCTTCTCTTCAATTTTGCTATAAACCTTAAAGTGCTCTAAAAAAATCTTAATTTAAAAACATGTAATAGAAAAAATGTCAATATTTCTAAGAAAACACACATCATTGTATACATCACCACATATATCAGCTACTCAGCAATCAATAGATCATTTGTTTAATCATTTGACCATTTAAGCATATTCAATGTTTACTTTTATTTTAAGCGCTATGTTAGGTTTGTGGATTACAGAAATCAACAAGAATTATCCCTTTACTTAATGATCTTACAGTCTATTCTATAAAGTAGTTCCCAGTGGCACCAAAGTTCAGTGAACAATAGTGATGTCTGGCTTTGAGTGAATGTATTTGAAGACAAAATAGCAGATTGTTTAAAATTATGGGTTTTAAAGTCAGAACACTGGATTTGAATCCCAGTCGCATGATCAACTAACTTTAGTTGAACATTGAGGGAGATTAATTCATATCTTTACACTTACTTTTTTCTATTAGTAAAATATGGGTGCAACATTAATATTTCTTCAGCATCTTTGAAGGATTTATATATTTTTAAAGTTTATTTATTTATTTGAGAGAGAAATAGCACGAGCAGGGAAGAGGCAGAGAGAGAAGGAGAGAGAATCGCAAGCAGGCTCCCCGCTAGAAACACAGAGCCCGAGGTGGGGTTTGAACTCATGAAACCCTGAGATCCTGACCTGAGCCAAAACCAAGAGCCCCATGCTCAACTGAGCCACCCAGGTGCCCCTGAAGTATTTAACTACATAATCTAGGTAAAACTCTTAGAATAATACCCGATATATTCTAATAATAATGTTTAGTCTAATTATTAATAAATACTATTGTGTTCTGTTTTGGATATATTTTTGTCCAAATATCTATTAATAAAAAAGTAAAGATATCATCTTTCTATTGACAAATGTCCACATTATGATTAATAACTCATTTTAATAATTCTAATAGCATACCTCTGATGCTATAAGGTGCTATTCTGATGACCCAAGTGGTCATCAGATATGCTCAAACTCATAACTCCATGACCCATCTGTTATGGTGTTTATTACTTAATACTAAGTAAATGTGCTCAAGATCAAAGTCAGAACATTACGCATCTGCAACTGCTTGTTTACACACACAATTGCAAAATATGTTCGATTGGCAGCATATGTTAGAATGAACACCAATCTGTTATGGTGATAATTTCATTGTTGGCTGTATTGCAGAGGCCTGGTCTATAATGTATTTTATTAAGATGGATGTGCTTTAGTTTGTTCAACCAGTCATGGTAAAATATTTGGCTAATGTTTTTATTGCATGCCATCTGTGTGGGCAGTAAGGTTGTCCAATAACACATGAAATGTCACTGTTTTGAATAGGCATCTAATTGAGGTTTAATCAAATGGATATTTTACATTAATTAAATGCCAGCTGATTAATGAAAACATATTTTTATATTTAATAACTATGTAAAAATGGAACATGATTAGCTCAAAATTCCATGCATTATGCACAGAATGTAGACTTTCTCATGAATACATGCATGCAGAACAGTGTAATGGAATCTAGATGCATTTAAATAGCATTAAAATAAATGTCACCCTGCTATTTAAGAAATAGCAAGCAGTATGTGTTTGGAAATGATTCTTTCTAATATCTGGATCTCTTTGACCCCTCTTTGTACTGTCATAAAGCAACACATTTTTTTCTCCAGAGCCAAGAAGAAATTTAAATGTACCTACTCCTACTGTGACAAATAATCAGTTCCATATACGCAAGTGAGAAGCTTTGCTAACTACCAAAATGATTGTAAGAATCACAGGAGAACAAAATCAGGCAGATGTTTTGAAAACAAAACAACTTGCTGAAATTTAGCTTCTCTCCAAAAATATCAAAGAAATGAATCAGCTTCTCTCTCCATTTTCTTTCCTTATCATTTTCTATATTATCTCCTGGCAAAGCCATTTTTTTTTTCTGTCTGGCTACATTTCATCACAGGTACCCATCTCAGGTTTATCCAAAGTTCATTCTGTATGTCTATTCTCCCATTTCTCTGAAATATGTTTCCTTACTTGATTGAGAAAATCAGACAATTCAGAAGAGAGGACAGCTCTTACATGCCATTATCTCATCATTTATATCAGCAAAATTCATTTCTCCCCTCTTGGCTTGTGTTTTCCCTTGAGATTAAAGAGAAATCAAGGTATAGGATCAAGAATTGGATGAGCCTTAGATAAAATCAGACCCAAGTCTGTTCCTTCAATGGAGCCAGATTGCTAGTGCCTCAGACCACTCTTCTCTTCCAGGCAACACAAGGTAAAGGGAATTTGGAGCTTCTATTCATATTAGTATCTGTAGGCCCTGGTCAATTCTGAAACCATGAATAAAGGGAAAGAATATATATGTGCACATCTGCCCCATTTAATGTCTAAC
Source organism: Puma concolor (assembly GCF_028749965.1). Taxonomy (NCBI): domain Eukaryota; kingdom Metazoa; phylum Chordata; class Mammalia; order Carnivora; family Felidae; genus Puma; species Puma concolor. The sequence continues at coordinate 52,533,343 of NC_141672.1, forward strand.
TGTGTGACTCTTGAGAACCAGGGATATTTATTTCTTTTCTATCTTCAGTGACTAACACATTAAATTATTATTAAACACACTATTGCTTAAATAGTCAGTATTATGCCAAACCTTAAGATTGATTTCCCTTTCCACAATACAGCGATATCTTGCTTCATTCCATTTCACAGATACTGCACTTTTTTACAAATTGAAGGTTTCTGGCAACCCTGCATCAAACAAGACTATCGGCATCATTTTTCAGTGGAATCTGCTCACTTTTGTATCTCTAAGTTAAATTTTGGTAATTCTCAGAAAACTTCAAACTTTTCCATTATTATTACATTTGTTAGGGTGATCTGTTATCAGTGATCTTTGATGTTATTGTAATTGTTTTGGAGTGCCACAAATTGCAACCATATAAGTTGGCATATTAATTGTTAAATGTGTGTGTCCTGACTGCTCCACTTCCTAGCCCTTTCCCCCATCTTTCTCTTTTTTCTCAGGCCTCCCTATTCCATGAGATGCAATATTGAAATTAGACCAACTAATAACCCATCATTGCCTCTAAGTGCTCAAGTGATAGGAAAAGTCACATCTCTCACTTTCAATCAAAAGCTAGAAATGATTAAGTTTATTGAGGAAGCCATGCCAAAAGCCAAGATAGGCCAAAATCTAGGCCTCTCGTGGCAAACAGATATCCAAGTTGTGAATGCAAAGGAAACGTTCTTGAAGGAAATTAAAAATGCTGCAAGAGTGAATATGCACATGATGAGAAAGGGAAGCAGACTTGTTGCTGATACAGAGGAAGTTTTTGGTGGTCTAGAGAGAAGATCAAACCAGCCACAACATTATCTTAAACAAAAACCTAATCCAGAACAAAGCCCTAACTCTCTTGAATTCTATGGAGGCCGAGACATACGGGGAGCCTACAGAAAAAAATACTGAAGTTGGGAGAGGTCGGTCCACAAGGGTTTAGGAAGGAAGCCATCTCTATAACATAAATGAGAAAGGGGAAGCAGCAAGCGGTGCTGTAGAAGCTGCAGCAATTTTTCCAGGAGATCTAGCTCAGATCGTTAACAAAGGTAGCCAGTCTAAACGAGAGATTTTCAATGTAGACCAACAGACTTCTATTTAAAAAAAAATTTAAAAAGAAAAAAAGATGCCATCCAGGACCTTCACAGCTAGAGAAGAGAAGTCAATGTTTGACTTCAAACTGCGAAGATCAGGCCAACTCTCTTGTTAGGGTCCAATGCAGCTGGTGACTTGAAGCTGAAACCAATATTCAGTGACCATTCAGAAAATCCTAGGACTCTGAAGAATTGTGCTAACTCTACTCCCGCTGTACTCTATAAATGGAACAACAAAGCCTGGATGACAGCACATCTGTTTAGAACATGGTTTACTAAATATTTGAAGCCCACTGCTGAGATCTATTGTTCAGGAAAAAAAAGACTCCATTGAAACGTGACTGCTCATTGGCAATGCACCATGTCAATCAAGAGCTCTGATGGAGATGGACAATGGGAACTATGTTGTTTTCATGCCTGCTAATACACTATCTACTCTGCAGCCCATGGATCAAGAGTCATTTTGACTTTCAAGTTTTATTATTTAATAAATATATTTTTGTAAGACTATGGTTGCCATAGAAGCTGATCTGGGCAAAGTAAATTGAAAACCTTCTGGAATGAGTTACCATTCTAGATGCTATTGAGAACATTTGTGATTCAGGAGAAAAGGTATAAATGTCAACAATAACAAGAGCTTAGAAGTTTTTCCAACTCTTGGGGCACCTAAGTGGCTCAGTAGATTAAACGTCTGACTCTTGATTTTGGCTCAGGTCATGATCTCACAGTCCGTGAGTTCAATCCCATGTTGGGCTCTGTGCTGGCAGTGCAGCGCCTGTTTGGAATTCTTTCTCCCTCTCTGCCCCTACCCCACTCATACTCCCTCTCTCTCTCTCAAAATAAATAAATAAAAACCTAAAAAAAAAAAAAAGTTTTCCAACCCTCATGATTGACTTTGAGGGGTTCAAAGCTTCAGTAGAGGACATAACTGCAGACGTGATGGAAACAGCAAGAGAATTAGAAATGGAGTCTGAAGGCATCAACTGAATTGCTGTAAATGCATGATGAAAGTTGAACAGATGAGAAGTTGCTCCTTAGGGATGAGCAAATAAAGCAGTTTCTTTGCTTGATGGAATCTACTCCTGGTGAAGATGTTTGTGAAGATTGTGGAATCTGACAATAAAGGATTAGGAATATGACATAGACTTAGTTGATAAAGCAGCAGCAGAATTTGAAAGGACTGACTTCAATTTTGAAAGAAGTTCTACTGTGGGTAAAATGCTATCAAACAATATGGCATGCTACACAGAAATTGTGAGAGTAAGAGTCAACAGATGAGGCCGTCCTATTTTATGAAACTGCCACACCCTGTTCAGTCAGCCATCAAGGTGAGACCTTCCACAGTCCAAAAAAAAAAGACTCAAAGAAAGCTCAGATGATTAGCATTTTTAACAATATTTTTAAGATATGCACTTTTTTTTTTTTTTACAAATAATGCTATTGCACACTTAATAGATTACAGCAGAGTGTGAACATAACTTTTATACATATTGGGAAGCCAAAAAATTCATTTGATATACTTTATTGAAATATTCACTTTATTACAGCAGTCTGGAACCAAATCTGCAGTATCTCAGAGGTGTACTTATATTTGTGATGAGGTGATAAACTTAGCTATTATACAAATGTATCTGTCTGACCAAATAAATACATGAGTTAATGGTATCCTATTTTCCATCAAAGACCGATTTCACCTAGGAAATTTATAAGGTTTAATAATTTTCAAGCATCCTCAACTTTGTGTAAAAACTGGCTAACTCATGAAATAACTTCACTGGTTTTCATTTATATTTTAGCCTTCAGTAGCACTTTGGATAATGACAGTATTGTTTGCTACATGCTGTAGTCTTATTTAGCTAATAACTACTTATTTCATTGTGAGCTTTTAGTTCTAGTATTCTGCACTGTGGTCATTAATTTGAAAATGATTTTTATGGGGGCGCCTGGGTGGCGCAGTCGGTTAAGCGTCCTACTTCAGCCAGGTCACGATCTCGCGCTCCGTGAGTTTGAGCCCCGCGTCGGGCTCTGGGCTGATGGCTCAGAGCCTGGAGCCTGTTTCCGATTCTGTGTCTCCCTCTCTCTCTGCCCCTCCCCTGTTCATGCTCTGTCTCTCTCTGTCCCAAAAATAAATAAACGTTGAAAAAAAAATTTTTTTTGAAAATGATTTTTATGACTTTAAATGGAAAATCTAACCTCCAAGTATAAATTATTTTATACATGGGATTTTACTACTTGTAGTCTATTTTCCTATTAACGTTTAAAATATAGATAAGAAAACATAGTTTGCAGTGAAGCATCACTACTGACACTTTGACATCCAGACATTAACTCTTTTCATTCCTGTTTCTAAGGAGTACACATGATAAAAAATCAAAAACTTAAAAAAAATCTCTTCCTAGTATCTAAATAGAAGTGTTTCATTATTTTTGGCAAAAGAACATGTCAAAAAGACGTTTTGAAATCCTAGATAATTAAATTTACAATAGAATTTTAGTTTCAGGTACACAACATATACAACAACTCTATACATTATGTTATGCTCACCACAAATGTTGTGTGATATACTTAATGTACTCAAATAAGAAAATTAAGAATTAAAAATAAGGTGCACCTGGGTGGCTCAGTCAGTCAAGCGTCCTATTTCAGCTCAGGTCATGATCTCAAGGCTCAAGGGTTCAAGCCCCGCCTCAGGCTCTGTGCTGACAGCTCAGAGCCTGGAGCCTGCTTCAGGTTCTGTGTCCCCCTCTCTCCCTGCCCCTCCCCTGCTCTCTCTCTCTTGCTCTCTCTCAAAATAAATAAAAACATTAAATACATTAATTTTTTTAATAAAAGAATTAAAAATAATCAAAGAAGTATCACCAAAACCAAACCAAAAAATGCTTTATTTTTTTTATTTTTTTTTTATTTTTTTATTTATTTATTTTTTTTATTTTTGGGACAGAGAGAGACAGAGCATGAACAGGGGAGGGGCAGAGAGAGAGGGAGACACAGAATCGGAAACAGGCTCCAGGCTCCGAGCCATCAGCCCAGAGCCTGACGCGGGGCTCGAACTCACGGACCGCAAGATCGTGACCTGGCTGAAGTCGGACGCTTAACCGACTGCGCCACCCAGGCGCCCCTATTTTTTTTAAAAGGTATGCCTAGGAAAGGGTACAAGATCTCCCAGAAAAGCCTGTGCTAATGGTAAAGGCCAGGAGTTCATTCAGAAGACCTCTGTCCTTGATCTTAATGTCACCTGTTTTATTAACTAGGTATATGACCTTGAGTAAAGCTACTCAGTCTTTTTTTTCTTTTTTTTTTTTTCTTTTTTTTTTTGAGAGAGAGAGAGAGAGACTACTCACACATGAGTGAGTGAGTGAGGGAGGGGCAGAGAGAGAGGGAGAGAAAGAACTTTAAGCAGACTCCATGCCCAGCATGCAGCCCCATGCAGGACTCAATCCCATGTCCCTGGGATCATGACCTGAGCCAAAATCAAGAGTCAGAAGCTTAACCAACTGAGCCACTCAGACATCCCAAACCTACTCTTTAAAAATAAATAAAATAAAATACAATTTTAGTAAGGTTTATTTTTGCTTATAGAATTCAAGTTGTTTTTCAAAATGTAGAAAGATCTGTGATCCACTGTTTTTTATATCTTCTACTGGCTTGGGCACTAGAAAATCAAATTTCAACAACTGTGTTTGCAGATTGTCTTCTAGATGTCAGTCACATTGGCAGGCTTTTTGTACTCTAACACTGCAGTCTTTGCTCCAACAGGTAATTCATTTTGGCTAACAATTTCACAATTTCACCCTTCAGTTCTTTTAAAACTCTTAGGAAAATTCCATCTGATTCTGGGGATTTATATACATCCAGTTTCCAGACTTTTTTGTGATTGTATTACTTTTTAACTGTTTTTCCTGTTATATTTTCTTTAATATCTATTTATTGGGCAGCAATACTGAAAAACAGACGATAATGGCATCAAAATAATATTCAAAATCAATTTATTACAGCAGCAGGAAACACTCCCAATTTAAAGTATATTACTAGTATGTTTTCAAATTTTTGTATTTTTCAAATGGAAATGGAAAAATACATATATATTTTGGGGGGAAAAAGAAATTTTCCCCCTACATATAGACATGAGCACAGATAAATATACACAAATTCAAATCATTTTTTAGGAAGTGAATAGTATAGATAGCATATTTGAGAGAGATTAGCAAAAGAGACTTGAGTATAACTCTTCAATTTTAAGTAATTTTTTATATATTCTATACTTCTAATCAAAGTGCACATAAAAATTCACTTATGTATTAAATCTAGAAAATTATTTTTAAAATGAAAATTTTTTACTCTATAATTATTTAAAATATGGCCGTTAGGTAAGATTCTAAAGTAATAATCTTACACTTTATATAAAAAGGTATGAATTAAGTACTTAATGGTATTAACACTTTGATAATGTAATTTTCAAAACATTGACTTAGCATTTGTGTTAGACCATTTTATAAATGTTCTGATTAGATTATTTTCATTTTAATATCATTAAATTTTTGTTTTTGTTTTTTTTAAATTTTTTTTTCAATGTTTTTTATTTATTTTTGGAACAGAGAGAGACAGAGCATGAATGGGGGAGGGGCAGAGAGAGAGGGAGACACAGAATCGGAAACAGCCTCCAGGCTCTGAGCCATCAGCCCAGAGCCCAACGCGGGGCTCGAACTCACGGACCGCGAGATTGTGACCTGGCTGAAGTCGGACGCTTAACCGACTGCGCCACCCAGGCGCCCCTGATATCATTAAATTTAAGGTATGTGTTTAACTTTGACAACCCACTAATTCTGAGAGTTGTTGAATGTTAGTTCCATTTTACACATGAGGAAACTAAAGTTCATACATGATAATCATCGTACAGCCACAAAGATCCAGAGTGTAGATATGAACCCAGATGTGTCTGATTCCATACTCTCTCCATCATGATGCACTGCTTCCCTCAATTAACGTCACACTTCCTTTACAGCCATTCACTCCATTAGAGTCCCCTCACATCCAGGTATACATGGAACATATGGATCAAGGGGCACCAAGAAAATTAAGAATTAGTTAAGATGGAACTTTTTTTTTTCCATAAGTAGAGTTGGAAAAATCAAACTGCTTTTATATTGGGTGGGTGTGAATATGGTTTAGGGTGAACAGTGTAAGTACATCTGGAAGAAACACTGAAAGACCTCTATTACAATGTGATTCTTTAGAAAGGGAGACAAATTGGTAACTAGGAAACACATCCAATCTTGTCATCCTTTTCACTTTTCAATGTATTTCAAAATTTTTATTTCATGCATCATTTTCAATCCTGTGTTTCTGGTTCTCAGATTCCCTCCTCAGATTAGAACCAAGAAAAAATGAAAGATTGACGGCTTGTGTCTAGAAAATTTATTTTAGTTATAGGATCCCCCTGAAATGTTAAACAAGAGGCTGTCATACAGAACCTGGTTAGATTATTCAACTCATCAGCTGTGAAATTAGTTGTATTTAGTTTCCACCACTCAATTCTCCTAAGAGGCTCTCTCCTTCATTCATGGAGATTTCTATAAAGCAATGCATTACAAGTCCCTTACAGATATAAATTGATTGGCTCTATTGGATCTGTGTAATAAATATCGGAACAACATTTCAGAAAAAAATATAAGGCATCAAACTGGGAGTACTGGTTTGTTAGTAATTAAGGAAAATGTTCTGTTTTTGAGTCATTGCTTTTCCTCCTCTTGTATTTTCCATCTCCATGAATCACAAAATCATTCAGCCCACAAAAAGAAAAATTATATTTATCTGATCTCATTTTGCCCATGCCTAGTCTTCCCACATTTAACCAGCAAATCCAGTCATTTAAATCTCAATATTCCTCAAATCTCTACCATTTCCCATGTTGTTTCCACTACTACTGACTTAATCTATTTCTTGCTTGGCTTTATGCCGTGGTGCACTGAGTATTTTGTCTTCCCTTAGAATCTAAACTATCTTTGACAGTCTGGCCAGCTAACCTTTAAATAATGGTACTGATAACATCAAATTTAAAATATGTTCATTGTTATACTCAAGAAAACCAATGTGTGTGTTTGTGTGTGTCTTTAGTACTTTTTAAGAGTTTTTGGATAAATTACAAAGTTCTAAACATTTCTTGTAAAGTATGACATGATCTGGTGCCATTATCTGGTGCATAGGCCCATAACTCAGAACTCTTTACTTTACCTTCCACTTCCCTTCAATCTCTACCCCACTTCCCTTTAGACATATAGAACTTGCTGTTTCATGTATCTGTAACATGACAAGTCTTCCTGTTAATTAGTGACAGAAGATTATGAAACAAAACACTACCTTTTCAATTTAGAAGCCTCTCTAATGTACAACCCTGTTGCTGATTTTATCTGTACTTCCCGTGTCATTAATTTTTATTGGGATATCACATTTTATTTTTTATGTAAGATGCCCAGGAAAACAGTGTGTATACTTTTTAAATTTAACTCTAATTCAACTTTAATACACTTAAAGTATAAAATTCATAAGCATGTGGCTTAAATTATCACAAAATGTATACCACTGTGTTGCTACCATATCAAGATATAGAAAATTATCAGCATATCAGTAGCTCCTTTCAAATAACTTCCTGTATTACCCCTAATCTGTTTCCAAAGGAAAGCACTCTGCTAAATTGTAACACTACAGATTAGTTGTGACCTGATTTTGAACTATATTTAAATGGAATAATAATATATTTTCTTTACAAAAGAAAACACAAAACCTGCATATAATCTGCATTATGATGGTGAGGCTAATCCATGCTACTGCAAGTAGCTTTATTTACTGATTTTAACTGATATATAATATCCCATTTTATATACCTAACACAATTTATTTTCATTCTACTATTAAAAGACATTTGAACTGTTTAAAGTTTGAGGCTGCTGTGACTAGTACTACTATGAATAACTTGACTATCTTCGCCATGTTTTTGGAGAACATTGATACATGGATATAAATAGCACATTCATTTCCTTTTGTCTTTTATTGTTTACTGAGAAGGCCAAAGTCGGTTTTAGTGTTTCTCTTGAACATGTGCATACATATATATAGTACTAAACAGTTATGCAACCAAGAATAAATAATCCCAGATAATCCCAGATAGAAACACAAATATGAAGGATGAAATAAAAAAGAGTAATATGATAAAGATAATTATTTATGACACACTACAGGTATAATAATTATTTTGATGTATAAAATGAAGAAAGAGTTACTACATGCTAAAATCACATAAAAAGTGGGAGAACACGAATGAATCTTTTTTGAGAGATATGCCATTATATTTATATATAATATAAACATAATATATACTTACATATATAACATACTATATAATATATAATATATAAACATATAACATATATGTGCATGTGTATATATATATATGTGTGTGTATATATATATTCATATATATACATATATATATAAACCCAGTAAACACAAAACAACATTCAGAGGAAAACAGCATGTGTATTTTAAACATATACATAAATATGTAATTACATATATATATGAAATTTTCTCTAAGTTGTTAACACAGTTGTGTTAACCTTGTGATAATTAAACTATATGTTTCTGATTTTTATACTGTTCTGTATTTATAGCAAATTTGAATATATATAAATAAATAAACAAACAAACAGTTCCACAACTATTACAACATATATTACTGATTTCCTAAAGTATAGTGAAAATTTTACTTTACCAATCCCAGTCAATATAAAGACTTTAAAATGTTTTAATTCATTCATATTCTCCCAATTTTTATGCAATTTTACCATGTAGTAATCTTCTATTTTTACAAAAAAATACATTATCATACCCTCAACATGTCATAAATAATTATTCTTTATTTATCACATTTACCCTTTTCATTCCTTTCTTCATATTCTTGCGTCCATCTGGGATTATTTTCCTTTTGATGACAGAAGAGTTTAGTATTTTCTTATTACTTATATGTTGCTGATTATCTCATTTTTATATCAAAATTTCCTAGCTTAAGACTAATTTTTATAGCAGAATTTTGCTGGAAATAGAATTCTAGATCTGTGGTTATTTTGTTTCACACCTTTGAAGATGGCCATATCATTCTTTCAGTCTTTTATTGTCCGTTGAAAAGGCTGAGTCAGTTTTAGAGTTTCTCTGAACTTGTTTTTTCCTCTGTCTGCCTGTAAGGTTTTTATTGCTTTTGCTTTTCACAAGTTATATTTTCATTTGCTTGATGAAGTTTTGTTTTTTATTTTAATTTATTCTGGAGCTAGGGCTTAATATAATTTAGACAATTTTTATCAATTATCTCTTCAGATATTACTTCCATCAAATTGTCTCTCTTCGCATTTCCACCGTGTATGTACAGATATATGCTAGGAACTTTCTTATACTCTATCTGTACTTTTCACTCTTTTTTCTCTCAGTATTGTAGTTGGGATTTTCTTCTGTTTCATGTCCTAGCTAACTTCTTTTTCTTTAGATTTTTCTACCCTGTTACAAAATAAAGTTTCAATTCTTAATTTCATTCATGGTCATGGTATGGTTCAAGTCCTAGAATTGCCACTGGATAGTTTTTTATATTTTCCAACTGCAATTGTCCCTGTTGTTATCTAAGTTCTTGAACTTATTACTCTCGTGTGTAAATTGTTGTTTGATAAATTCAAACCTATATATCCTGCATGTCTCTTTTATTATCTATTTTTACTATGGCTTATGTCATGACATCTTACCTCGTGGCAGTTCTGCAAATTTTGACTGATTGCCACGCATTTTGAATGAAAAGTTATAGAGACAATTTGTGCCTCTGTTTGGTATTACATTCCTCCAAAGAAGATTTACTTTTGTTCACAAAACAAAAACACAAACAAAAATAAGCAAGCAAAACTTAATTTACTCAAAGAATGGGAAATTATCTCTGTTCCAGTCCTTTTTAGAAGATTGTTTATTTTCTCCTCATCTTATTTCTAGGATGTTGGCCTACACCTTTGTTGGAGGTCCCTAATAAAACCCTGGGGTATTACCACACAGATCCTCTCTTTCGTAGATCCCAAGAATTCCATATTATTGCCTCCTGATCCTGTAAAATTGCCAGAAGATCTATTTTGTTTTAGCCCCCAATTCTTCTCATCCTCTCTTTGCAATTTTTAAACCAACAAATATCTCAAAGAGGGGAAGGCTCTATATTTAGCTCATATCTCTTGAGAGAAGCATTTACTTCCCTTCTCTAAAAGACCATGGCCTTATAACATCTCATTGCCTTAGAAATTCTCTGATGTCTTAAAACTATTTCTTTGGTTGAGATTTTCATGAAGGCCTTTATAGGAAGGATTTTCTGCACAAAGCTTGCCTGTCACTACTAAAAGAAGTAGGAAAAAATATTTATGTATAAAACTATAATTTTCAATGGAAGTTATATTAATTTTGATTGTAATGACATTTATTTGTAATAAGTCAAAAAGGTATTTAGTTATTTATTATAAATACACTCATATAAATACAAATCTTCAACATTAGAATCTTTCTTGAATGTCTGTCCTCTTGCTCCTAAGTTGGTATTCGTAACCAGAGAAAAGATAGCTTTCAGTCCCCAAAATTATGTTAGTGCAGAGATGATTTCTAAAAAGTAAATATATACTACTTACATAAGACAAGTGCTACTTTAACCCAAGTTCTAGCCATTCTTATTCCTATTTTTAACATCAACTATAGGACAAAAAGAACAACTAAATAATTTTTCTCAGGTCTGGAAGGCAGCCAATATTTCATTTCCTTCCTGATTATTCCTTGAAATAAACAATGAATACCTGACAAGGGCCATTTTGGGAGATATATTTCTGAGTCTGAGTCAAAAAAGAAAGGCTAAAAAGTCCGTGGTCAAGGGTTACAGATCTGCATAGTAATTCACTAACCGAACACCAGCTTCTCCATTCCATTTCCTTCCTGAACTCAAGAGCCAGGAAATAGAATCTTTGATGTTAGAGAAGCTATGAAGAGAGGTGTTTGAGACTCTTTGAAGTCTATAGAAATAGAGGTTTTGTTTCTTTTTTGTCAAACATAGCATTCCTCTTTCAACAAATGTCTTACTGGATTTGCAAATGATTGGAATTATTTTTTGTTCATACTGGCATATTGAAAAAAAAAATTAGCTCACATGGTCAAATGGTGAGTAAAGAAGTATAAATCTAATATAAAGTCTGGGGTGTAATTCCCAAAATTTCAGCAAGAATTAGAAGACAGCATCCTTCTTTGTTTATAGAGTGCAGACTCTTCTAGAGGTGGTAATTAAATATAACAGATCATAATGGGTCAGCAGTTCCAGAGTGTGGAAGGTAGTCTCCTTATAGCACATGGAAGAGTTCGGTGCTCTTCACAAACTCTGTTTAGTGTGATAGAAAGTGACAGGTGCAAGACTATAGTATACAGTGATAGAATTAGTAGGAGTAATGTAATGGAAATAGTAGCCTCAGCTGCAGCTGCAGCAACTCCTGATGCTATTTATTGGATGACTGCTATGTGTATATGTATAAATATACAAACACACACACAAATATATGTGTATCTCAAACATTTTTCTCTAAGCATATATAGCTGACACTATAAAGATGAGGAAACTGTCAGAGGTTAACTAGTTTCCCTAGGCCAATAGCCACCCATTAAACAGCTAAATATCAAAAGTGCCAAGATTTAAACCCATATTTTACTGCTCCAAAATCACTACTACTTCTATATTTAATATTTTACCTAGCATTTTACTTCTTACAATATTCACAAAAAATTGCTCTTTCCTACATATTTTTCTCATTCTAGCTTTTCCTGAATTATTAATTCCTCTAGACTTTTTCTGGAATCAGTTCAACCCTTTTCACTGTTGGCTTTATTTTAGGCATTGTTGAGCTCTGATGGCCAGGGTGATCCTCATGCAAGCAGAAAGCTGCCATTTCTCATTAGCCCCTGCTGTTTATCACAAAACTAGCTTCAAGGTTAAGCCGTGTATGCAGTGATCGCTAAGGTTTGTCCTTGCTTTTTGCATTTGATGGAACATCTATGAATATAGACCAAAGCTAGGCATTCACTATTATCTTACCATTCTAAACCAGAGAAGGAGGATAATTTAATGAAATCAATAAACTAATATATTGCAGGTATCTATACCATGATAATCACAATCATAGTTCACCAGTTGCTTCTAATTAGGAAATAAAGGACGCTCCAGCATCTTTACAAAGAAAATCAGATTTGTTAATGCATTTGTAACCCTGGTATATTGAACATGTTACAGTTAAGCAGCCAGTTTAACCAAGTGTGACAAAATATGATAAGCCTCGGGGAATTAATATGATTGCCCCATAGGAAGGATGTTGATAATGAAAAATAGGAAAGAGCAATAAAGCTGGGATTTCCATTTTATTTTTTTTAAATTTTTTTTTTTAACGTTTATTTATTTTTGGGACAGAGAGAGACAGAGCATGAACGGGGGAGGGGCAGAGAGAGAGGGAGACACAGAATCGGAAACAGGCTCCAGGCTCTGAGCCATCAGCCCAGAGCCTGATGGGGGCTCGAACTCCCGGACCGCGAGATCGTGACCTGGCTGAAGTCGGACGCTTAACCGACTGCGCCACCCAGGCGCCCCCGGGATTTCCATTTTAAATGCATACAGAGACCAAGTGGCTATCGATCATAAAAAAACCAAAGCCAGGTGGTTTAGGTCCACAACAGAGATTAGAGACTGTGGTGAACTGAGGAGCTCATGCCCTCCTTAGTGTGACAGTCACAGCTCATGATAAAATATTGCTAGTATTGGGGTGCCTGGGTGGCTCAGTCAGTTAAGCATCTGACTTCAGCTCAGGTCATGATTTCAGGGTTCATGAGTTCAAGTGCTGCATCGGGTTCTGTGCTGATAGCTCAGAGCCTGGACCATGCTTCAGATTCTAGGTCTCCCTCTCTCACTGCCCCTCCCCCACCTGCACTCTGTCTCTCAAAAATAAATAAACGTTAAAAATTTTTTTTAAAAATATTGCTAGTATTGTAAAAACTCTAAATTCTGCAGGAAAATCCAGAAATCCATACTTCTGTTAAGTCTTCTAATTTTTGAATGTTGTAAGTAGATTTAATTTCTCTTAGAAAAATGGAGACAAGTCTGGCATTTGTGATCTTTGTACCACTGAAGTGTTTTGAAGGCACCTAAAAAAGTATAAATGATCGCCAGTTTCCTTTAAAAAATCCACAAATATCTACAGACACATTAGCAAGGCTTGTATATCATACAGAAGCTTGAAGTAAATTATAATGCACAGAGTTACCTCTGATTTTCCTCATTGTAAAAGTTTGGGCAACAGGAGTTATAAACTGAAGTATTAATTATATACATAGTAGACATAATGGAATATATTTTAATAGAGAAAATATTAGACATTTTAAAGAGAATTTAAGCATCCCACAATTAGAATTAAAATTAAATTAGATTAAAAGCAACTACAGCAACATGACCAAAAGAAAACCCAGAACAAAGGCAAAGATAAAAGATTCCCAGTATAAGAACCTTAGTCATCTGTATAAAACATGAAACTTCTATATTAATGAACTAGTAGTGTCTTTAAAGTAATATTTTTGCAATACATGAAAATTAATCTGAAATTATATACACCAATCATTCAGAATTCACACATGTAGTGTTTGGTCTATGCATGTAATTATTTTTCTTATCTGTATTTATTATTTTTCCTAGCCTCATTTCTAAGATTCTTAAACTCTTAAGTTGCTTAGTTTTTTTTCATTTTTATTCTGATTTTATATGTTTTAAAAGAGAGAGAAAAAGTTCTGAAATGATATTAAGTGCTTCCAAACTCTGAAACCAAACACTTAGAGACAAAAAGCAAACCTTTCAGGAACTTGGGAGTTTTTTATTTTAAATAGAGTGAATTACACAAACTAAATGTTATGTCATATCACAAAAGACATCTCATAAATACTAAGGCAGAACTTAACATTCAGCATAACTGAATTAGAGTCATTCATATAAGGGCACCTGGCTGGCTCAATCGATTAAGCCTCTGACTTCAGCTCAGGTTATTATCTCATGCCTTGTGAGTTCAAGCCCAGTGTCAGGCCTCTGAGCTGACAGCCCAGAATCTGGAGTCTGCTTCAGATTCTCTCTCTCTCTCTCTCTCTCTCTCTCTCTCTTTCTCTGCACCTCCCCTGCTCACTCTCTCTCTCAAAAAATAAACATTTAAAAAATTTTTAATTCATGTATTTATAAAACAATTTATCAGAGCTTACTCTCAGGGTACCAGAGATCACAGTAATCACGGAGAGTAATCACAGAGATCACAGAGATCACGTTCATAGCATGCTCAAAATCCACAGCCTTTGTATATTGGACAGATTTCAAAGCAAAGAGCTACCCAAAAGTACATTGGATGGTAGATGATGTCAAAACACTGTAACCACTCAAGTAAACTATCTATGCTGAGTTTACATGAATCTACAGAAAAGATCTTGAAATAACTAGCAGATTTTTTATGCAACCCAGGGACATATTTCTTCCTTCCTTCCTTCCTTCCTTCCTTCCTTCCTTCCTTCCTTCCTCCTTCCTTCCTTCCTGTTTGCTTGCATTTGAGGTTTATTGCAGAGTCCTAGACATAGAGCTGCAGAAAATTAGATGTGATGGGGTAAATAGGCCTTTAAAATTTTCCATCCCTGGGGTGCCTGGGGGGCTCAGTTGGTTGAGTGTCCGACTTCGGCTCAGGTCATGATCTCACGGTTCGTGGGTTCAAGCCCCACGCTGGGGTCTATGCTGACAGATCAGAGCCTGGAGCCTGCTTCAGATTCTGTGTCTCCCTCTCTCTCTGCCCCTCTCCCACTCATGCGCGCGCGCTCTCTCTCTCTCTCTCTCTCTCTCTCTCTCTCTCTCTCCCTCTCTCTCTCAAAAATGAATAAACGTTAAAAAAAATTTTTTTAATGAAATTTTCCATCTCTCGGGGCACCTGGGTGACTTAGTAGGTTCAGCATCTTACTCATGATTTTGGCTCAGGTCAAATTTATTTTTATAGTAAAAAATAAATACAGTAAAATAAAATACTAACAAAAACAAAATCGATGGACAAAAACTAAAAGCTAAAAGTGAAAAGTTAAAAAAAAATACAGTGGTACCCAAAGTAGGAAGAATTCACATTTTTTTAAAATTTTTTTAATGTTTATTTTTAAGAGAGAGTGCAAGGAGGGAGGTGGGTGGTAGGCAGAGAAATAGGGAGACATAGAATCCGAAGCAGGCTCCAGGCTCTGAGCTGTCAGCACAGAGCCCAACACTGGGCCAAACCCATCAACCTTGAGATCATGACTTGAGCTGAAGTTGGATGCTCAACTAACTTAGCCACCCAGGCACCCCAGAAAGAATTAAGTTTTAATACAAAATCATAAGAATTTTTAAAGGAAATGAGAAAAATTAAATGTTAATGTTGTAGAAGAAATAGAAGAAAAAGTAAAGAAACTTGACTAAAATATTAAGAATTAAAACTAAAAAAATTAAAACTAGAAATATTGGTTAAATAATTTTTGAAATGAATGGAGAATAAGGAAAAGTATATACTTTATAAACTTTGGACAAGTGCTAGGAAAAAATATTGCAAACTGAAAATCATGTGGCCTTATAAACTAATGAGAAAGAATTTTTTAAGCACCATAAAATAAATAGTATGAGCTAATATTAATTGTTTGCTCATTTAGTGTCAGATGTATTTTATAGCTCCTGGCTAACAAAATCTAATGATATTAGAACTTTTACCTATATATTTTACATTTACCAGTAGACTCCTAGACTGTTACCTAAGGTCAAAAGTGAATACTCTTAGGTAGAGTTTAATCTCTCTTCCTCTAGAACATGGACTATTTCCACACAAGCATAATAAAGATAATAAAGAAAAATGAGGGAGGGCTTGGCTATAAAGGAAATACTGATAATTCATATCAAGCACTGTATGTACATTAGGATGGCATTGGTGATTAGCTATTTAAATGGGCTTAAGTTTATTAAAAAGTTTCATGTAAATCAATTTTCTTTAATTTGTAGTATTTTAAATTTCACTGTATGAACAAAGACATTATCATTGCAGACACTGTCTTAATGCCCTACTTTCTTCATGAGATTCTTAATTGGCCCTTTGGATTCTTAGTCCATTCTTACTTAACACACCTCATTTCAATTGCAAACTCTTAACGTTTTTAACAATTTTGCTTTATTCATATTTCTTACTCATCTGACAGTGAACTTGAGGCTTATTTCACCCTGTTAGCTGAATCCAAGTTTCATATTTTCTTCACATGTGTGTCTATGTGTGTATGAGGGCCCCTATTCAGATTTATGCATGTGCATAAGGCAGCCATTGAATCCATCTGCGCCCATATTTCTAAAACTGTTTCAAATTAATTGGTGAGGAGAAAGAACTCTTCCTGTTCTGAGGAAGAAAAACGTAGCATCAGAGAGCACTACTCTTACATATGGCTTTACAATAAGGAATATTTAGGAAATATTTATTAGACAAGTTTTAAAGAGAGTTGTTATATTAATTACAGTGGTGGCAATATATTTGAAATATGACATGGCACTTTTCACCATGGATGGATTTGTTTTAGATCCCAAGTGAAGTTTTGCCAATTATCCCACAGTAGAAATATCAGATATATGATTATTTTTTTTCTTTATTTTTAAGTTTTTTTTAGGGGCGCCTGGGTGGCTCGGTCGGTTAAGCGTCTGACTTCGGCTCAGGTCACGATCTCTCAGTCTGTGAGTTCGAGCCCCGCGTCAGGCTCTGTGCTGACAGCTCGGAGCCTGGAGCCTGTTTCCGATTCTGTGTCTCCCTCTCGCTGACCCTCCCCTGTTCATGCTCTGTCTCTCTCTGTCTCAAAAATAAATAAACGTTAAAAAAAATTAAAAAAAAAATAAAATAAATAAGTTTTTTTTAATGTTTTTATTTATTTTTGAGACAAAGAGAGACAGAGCATGAGCAGGAGAGGGGCAGAGAGAGAGGGAGACACAGAATCCAAAGCAGGCTCCAGGCTCTGAGCTGTCAGCCCAGAGCCCCATGCGGGGCTCGAACTCACAGACTATGAGATCATGACCTGAGCTGAGGTCGGACACTTAACCGACTGAGCCACCCAGGCGCCCCCAGATATATGATTATTTATTAACAGTTCTGTAGATCTGTTTGTATCCAAGTAAACCACAAGAAAATTTTGTGAAAGACCATATCCAACAATCCAGCAATCTTAACATCTCATGGCTCCTAGAAGAAAATAAATCCAGTGAATCAGAGGAGACATCCTCACATGAGAAGAGTAAAACTAATACAGAGTCCAGAGATGAAAAAATGAAAATGTGTAGTTTCTGATTGCCATTGGGTCTCTGTATTGACCTTCTCTGCTTATCATGGAACAACAATATTGGCTTTCACATTAATGGCCACACATGTTCATGAACCATTTATTTTCACTTTTTTAAAACCAAAACTATTGTGTAGATTGTTTTTTGTTTTAATTTTTGACATACGTTTATTAGATCAGTGTTCAAACCCAAAGGTTACATTGCTGGCCTTTTTGATATTAGGATTATTCAATTATATTTTATTTTCTCTTATTATTTCAGTTTTATAAGAGAAGGAGGCAAGGTATTGGGACAATACCCTTTTTACAGGACTACCCCTTTTTACATTCAGCAGAAACTTTTTTCTATTTATTCCTCTAGCCTCTTTGCTGCACACAAATATCTTTTCTTTCCTTCTGAAGCACAAATCTCTTCGCACTTCTGTTCATTAATTCATTATCCATTGAATAACACTGTGGGGAGCAATGTGTTGCTCCCCACGGTGCTTTTCAATAAATAATGAAAGCAACCAGATAACTGGGCCTCACCAACACCCCAGAGGAGTGAGGAGCTGAGAATTTGTGGAAGCCACGGGATTATTTTTTGAAAGGGATTTTTTTTTTTTTTTTTCATTTGTGCAATGCTGCAGTCTCCGGTTTCCTTATTTCCCCTCCTGGGCTCTATAAGCTTTTAGCTCTAAAGTTTTATTGAGAAGCACAACTGGGGACTTCTCAGGGATCCACACTGATCTTTTCAACTGACTGGCTTATGAAATTGGTGACTGAGGAATGACAGGAAGGCTGTCAGCAGCCATGGTGTCAGCTGAAAACAAAGTGAAAAGACATGCTTGAATCATAAGAGTCATGTTCATGACTAATATAGCCTTAGACTGCTTTTTTTCTAATGTCTTACCCATAGAACTAAAGCAAGATATAGGTTTTTATGTTGACTGGGCTCCATTTGCAATTTGTTCAGCAGGATGTATGATTTGTTGGTGAGTGTTTCCACACTGGTTCACACTCCCTAATCACATCATTCTACAATAATAAAATAAGATTGTAATTTGTACAGGCTTAATCAGAATATATTTTGTATTAAGCTCAGTATATAAAATACATATTTACTGCATATTATATCTCTAAAATTTCATCAGAAATTAAATCAGAATTAATTAAATAAGTAACTTGATGGGAAATCAAAGAGGGAGCTTCTATATTTGCAAATTCCCATCACTATGCACAACATCTTCTCACCTTTTCATGTTTTATTTATCATGTTTTATTCATCAAGAGATAAAAGGAAAAACACAGCACAAAATTTTAACAATAAGGCTAAAGGAGTTGCTAATATGTACCTTTGTTTTGAAATAGGGCTGCACTCAAAACTTATTGAGGGAAAAGATAGCTGCCCACTTTTGTTCTAAAAAATATGAAGCAAATTAAGGCACACCCATCATTTCATTTTGTGGCTTATGTTAGCATCTTGCAGACCTTAAAATCATGATTCGTTTCCTGAAACTAACAAGTAATCTAATAAGTTAAATAAAAGATCAACTTTTCTTGCCTTGGTTTTTGGTTGAATTAAAATAGCAACCAATACTCCATACTTGTGTTCCCATGTAAAGTCCTATTATGTAAGTCCAGGTAAATCCTTCTGGGAACCTTGTCACTACTATCGCCATCACCTTCAACTCCTCACCTCTGTAACTTGCACCTTTAATTTTCCTTGAAAGAGATCTCATCAAGGATAGAAGTTACAATTCAGTATAACTTAGGGAGTTTAGAATACCTTCTGGACATACAACGTCTTAAAATGTTGCCCTGACAACTGTGCCCTAATTTCTGACTAAAACCCAGATACTCATGCTGGGAAAGATTTGATACATCCTAGTTTCAGAGGTCATTTTCCTAAGGTGATGTAGATGAGGAAAATATGGGAGAAAGGAAGAGAAAGGAGTGACTATTGCGTGTAACTCAGTTTTAAGGTCATCTGAGATTATGCAATGGTAAAGACATGGGCTTTTAAGAATGAGGACTTCAGTTGAAATTCAGTTTTTCTGTGTCCCTTGGGTAAATTACTTAAATTCCAAGTTTAAATTCCCACAACTTAAATGAAGCTAACCTCATCATCTTGCATGATTACTGGTGGTATTAGAAATAATCCATATCAAGTACCTAGCACGGATCTTGACATCTAGTAAATGTTCAATAAATTGTAGCTAAATTATTGTAATTCTTCATATCCCTTTAGAATTCACCTGTTAATTCACCTAATTTCAGCTACCAATCTGAAACATATGGAAGCTTTTCTTTTTAAATATGAGCTTGAAAATTCTGTATTATGTATGTAATTTTAGAAATTACTGAAACAGTGATTTCTTTATTCTTAAAACACCTGCTCCATTACTGATATTTTGTCAAATACCACCTCACAAGAACAGAAGTAAGATACTCCTGCCTTTTCTTCAAGCATTTATTACATTTGTCCTTTTCAACATTTAGCCATAAAAGTTATTTATGTGAGTTGAAAGTTAAAAGCGATAGCTTAATTTCTCAAAATTAAACAATCACTCAAATCTATGCAAATTGAAATGTCCAAATGTGATGGGAGATGTAAAATGCTAACTGCAAGTAATATTAAAAAGGCTATTATTTTAATAAATTAAAGACTGATGCTATCACATTGCTAACAAAAGGCATCTAAGAACAGATTCCTCCACACTTCATTTATCTAATGCTAGATAAGGTGTGGCAGTGAACAGCCCACCTTCAGGTCTCCCTACATTGCTTCAAATGGCAGTCACCGATATATTAAAGAGATCCTATAAGAAATAACAAACATTGCCATCACCTGTACATTATTTTTTAAATAGGATTTTTAATATACTTCCTCCAGTTCTCATCTGTTCATGTGTATAACATATTTTACACCATAGCATCATAACTACATTGTGCTAAAGACAATTTTATTCATTTCAGTAGCTTATCCTGACACTCCTTTTAGGAAAAAAAAAAAAACAGCCATTTTGATGGCTAATGTTAAAAAAACCCCACATATTGAATATGAACATATGAGCAGCTCAGAGCAACCTCTTTGTCATATTTGTCAGGAACTGAGAGCTGCAGTCAGAGAGCTCTTGGAGTTCAGGGCAGATGGAAATATGCAGTTTCTCAGTAAGAGAAGTCATTAATATTCAAACCTGTAATGGGTATCAGGAAACAATTCAATCCAAAATTTGAGCCATTTGTACCAGAATTAGTTTTGCTTTAGCCTTGTCATCAAAGAAATGTAGAATATTTTTCTTCATAGAATCCTGAAGAAATTCATGGGGAGAGAATACTTGAAAAATGAGTTTGAATTGTATATATTTGTTTTCCTTTTTCAAGGAAATTTTGTAGCAATTAATGATCAGATTTTTAGAGTTGTTAATAGCCTGAGAGATAGGCACTGCGGAATGTTAGGAGAGACTTTCTATTTGAGCAGAGCTGTCACATTCTGCTTTTACAGACACTTTTCTTACAACCAGAATGTTCTAGTTTCTTGACTAACTTGAATACAACTTTCCATAGCTTGGTCTAATGCAGAAGTCAACCATGCTGGAAAATGATTTATATGACAACATACAAATACACATACAAATCTGTAGTGACTTAGGGCAATTTTTTCGGTGTGCTTTTTCTTAATTCCTATCGTCTACCTCAGTGAATGCACAGTCAAGTAGAATCTAGGAATTTTCCATTCTACGGTAAGTAATGCTTAAGACCAAAGTTTTCAAAGCTTTTTAGTGTGCATGTAGAAGAAAAACCACTGAAGTTCTTATGATATCACCAATGTGATGATAAAAGCAAACGTTAGAATTCTTAATTTGTTTTAAAAAGTAACTTTTTTAAATGGTCAAAATGATTGCAACAAAAATTAAAATAAAACTTGTGTAGGTGAAGGGCCATACAAAAAAATTCTAAATAGATAGAAGTCTTAATTTTCACAACCATCATTCTGAATTTGAACATATTTGGAAGAATGATTGCCTGAAAGACACAGGCATATGAAAGTTTTTCCAACCTACTGACAGAATACGGTAGCAGTCCCATTCATTCTCATAAAAAAAACAATGCTTAGTCACAAGAAGACATGGGTCGAAGGGGTCAAAGTTATAATTTAGTACATTGCACAATGGGGTATATTTTTTAAACATGTTTTGTATATTCAAGTTTTTAAATAGTTAAGATCTAGTAATGAATTTCTGCTCATATTTAAGTTAACTGAAACTGCATTCCAAGTTTATATAACTGTAACATAAAATGCTATATGTTATTTGAGGAAGTAATTTGGTGAGAGGGAAAAGGAAGGAAAGAAGAAAAAAGAAAAATGAATATTATCTCCTCACTAAGGACATATATGAATTAGAAAGCAAAAAGGTTATCAGGGAAAGAAAATGTTAGCTTTAGGCTTTACAAGATGATTATTGTAAAAAAAAAAAAAGAGACCTTGAATTTTGAAAAGCTGCTCAACAAGATCTTGCCTTTATCCTTCTACTGTATGTTAAAAAAATACATAGGTACAAGAAAATAAACTTATTTTATAACATTCTTAAAAATAGATGCCTCCTCTATTATGAGTATCCTCCTCTAACCTGATTATCAATAATTAATATTAAAATCATGTATTTTAATATGAGTATCCTCCCCTAAACTGATTGTCAATAATTAATATTAAAATCATGTATTTCTTCCTATTTCCCCATAATTATCTACTGTTTCCATGAAATAAAACTAAAGATGCACACAAACCAGCTGTGCTCTCTTTGTTAATAGCCCATATATTATACAACTTGGAATTGATCCTGACAGGTTATTTATTGTTGGCTTTATTCCAAGGATGGAAAAGAGTATAACAGTGTGAAAAAATAATATACAGAGAAAAGAATAATAAAACAAAGGAAAAAAGAGAAAAATAATTACAACTGTGCAATCTTTTTAAATGTGTATAGAACATGCTTTGCTAAAGTAAGTATAGCACATGTTACCAGACATTTGTTGGAATTTATAATTTGAATTTCTTCTAAAAATTTAAAATTTAATTATAAGATAAATTATATTTATATTCTAATTGTTTGGTTTAAATCAAGGGAATATTAATCTCTATATTTCAGTAAGAATTATTTCTCATTGATTTAAATAAACAATTTTACTTGTTTCTAGTTGAAATTTTGGGTTTTTTTTTTTTAATCTTTTATTTATTTCGTGGGGGAGGGACAGAGGGAGAGTGGGGGAAAAAAGGATCCAAAGCCGGCTGTACAGTGACAGCAGAGGGACCAATGCAGGGCTCTAGAACTCACAAACCCTGAGATCATGACCTAAGCCAAAGTCAGGCGCTTAACTTACTGAGCCACCCAGATGTCCCATCTAATTGAAATTTTATTTTTTTTATTTTTATTTTTTTAAATTTTTTTTTCAACGTTTGTTTATTTTTGGGACAGAGAGAGACAGAGCATGAACGGGGGAGGGGCAGAGAGAGAGGGAGACACAGAATCGGAAACAGGCTCCAGGCTCTGAGCCATCAGCCCAGAGCCTGACGGGGGGATCGAACTCACGGACCGCGAGATCGTGACCTGGCTGAAGTCGGACGCTTAACCGACTGCGCCACCCAGGCGCCCCTAATTGAAATTTTAAAATAAATACCTTGCCTATTTATTTTGACCGCTCACAGTGAATGATGAATTGCATAAATTATTTTTAATAATTCTGACCTTGCTTCTATAATCCATATTTTGTTTCTAACAGTTTAATCAAGTTGATTGTTTTCTAGAGTTTCCTGTAGCCTGATTTTTCAAACCCTCCTTAAACTTGGATTCCCATCTGCCCTATCTGTTAATGTGAAGAAAGATTGATATAATAGGAATCAAGAAGTTTATCAGATTATGCACATTCTTTTATCTTCTGCAGTTATTCTTCCTTAGTTGTACTTTTAGATGAATATAATATGAATTCTTCTGGGTCTTTTTTCTTCAAGAATTAAGTTTCTTAAATTCAACTATACTTTAGCCTATACTTTACATTGCTTATTAATTTTTTGTGCTTTACTTTGCATTGAATGAATATATTTATTCACTGCATTTTTTATATTTATATATTTATTGTATTAATCCATTTTACTAATGAAGTATATGTGTGCTATTATCAAATCTAATTAAAAACAAATATGCAAAGAAAATTCTTCATATATGCTGAGAAAAGTATATAGAAGATTTGCATTTATGCTTAGGAGAAAAATTGCTAAATGACAGAGTGTCTGCGTCTTTTTTTTTTTTTTTTAATTTTTTTTTTTCAACGTTTATTTATTTTTGGGATAGAGAGAGACAGAGCATGAACGGGGGAGGGGCAGAGAGAGAGGGAGACACAGAATCGGAAACAGGCTCCAGGCTCTGAGCCATCAGCCCAGAGCCTGACGCGGGGCTCGAACTCACGGACCGCGAGATCGTGACCTGGCTGAAGTCGGACGCTTAACCGACTGCACCACCCAGGCGCCCCAGTGTCTGCGTCTTAAAATTGGTTAAATAATGCCAAACTGTTCCAAGGTGGTTAAAGCAATATGCATTCTTAGTAACTAGAATATGAAGATACTGTGTGTCTGTAACCTTGCCAATATGATCATCACATGTTTATGATTGGTGAGCAGTGGTAACATACTGTCTTTTTAATTAACATTTTCCGTATTATCAAGTGTTGAAAACCTTTTCACGTTTTTGTCAGCCATTTGCATTTCCTCACATGTGAAGTACTTAATCCTAATACTGATTTACTGATTCCTTCTCTTTCTCTCATTGATGTAAGCATTCGTTATCCATTCTAGGGACTAGTTAATTCATGGTCTATTGTGTATGTAACAAATATCTTCTTCTTTTTTTTTTTTTTTAATTTTTTTTTTTTCAACGTTTATTTATTTTTGGGACAGAGAGAGACAGAGCATGAACGGGGGAGGGGCAGAGAGAGAGGGAGACACAGAATCGGAAACCGGCTCCAGGCTCTGAGCCATCAGCCCAGAGCCTGACGCGGGGCTCGAACTCACGGACCGCGAGATCGTGACCTGGCTGAAGTCAGACGCTTAACCGACTGCGCCACCCAGGCGCCCCAACAAATATCTTCTTCACTTGCAATCTTGCCTTTTCTTTCTGTAAAGTATCTTTTGGCATTTAGCACTTTTATTAAATTTTATTATTATTTTAATTTGTATTTGGTGTTTTTTACCCCTTCTTTCACAAGTCTCTCTTTACCATAAAATATTGGAGATTATTTTCTATAGTACATGCTAGAAATATGTACAGTTTGGGATTTCACATTCAAGTCTTTGATCTGGCTAGAAGTGACTTGTTTTGCATGAGGTAGGGGTCCACTTTCATTCTTTTCTATATAGATATCACTTAGATCTGGTTTTGTTTTTTTATTGTTAAAATGCTATATTGGGTTCACTGCTTTACATTACCGCCTCATCATATTTCAATTGTCTGTGTATGTGTGGACCTATTTATGAGAAATCATATTATATCAGTCTATTTGTTCGCAAACAAAGATATGTTGGTTTCATGACCACATCTCTTTAGTGTCTGCACCTGGTAATGTAAGTATTCTTTGTTCTTCTTTATGACTAACTTGGCATTTTTTGTCCATTGCATTTCCATATGAATTTTAGAATCCATTAGTCAATTCCACTGGGATTTTGAATAGTGGTGTAGTAAATCTAGAATTAAATTATGGAGAATTGGAATTTTTGAAGATTAAAAATTCGTATATATATATATATATATATATATATATATAGTATCTCTCCATTGATTTTAGTCTTCTTATGTTTCTTAATAATTTATTTTTTATTACACATTTTCTTTCATTCCTATGTACTTTGTATATCTGATGCTATTAAAATGGTATTTCAAAAACTTAAACTAAAAGTTTATAAAATCTAAAATATCTTAAAAATGGAGGTCAGATAAAAGGCAGATTTTTAACTAAGACCTTCTCTCTCTCTTTCACTCTCTCTGCATTTGAACTGATCTCCATAATAGAAAAGAAATTATTGTGTTATTTCAATTCTCTGAGTGAATTCTTTGGAATTTCTAGCTTAGTTTGAAAATTGAAGCTACAGTAATACTGTGAGAAACTGATATCATCTAAAGGTAAAAATGGGTATTTTTTATTATAATGGGGTTGATGGGATAATTTTAATAGTTTTGGGAACTGACAATTTACAGCAATAAACGTAGTCATCTTATATCAGTAACTTACAAACTTTCTCTTATTGTGTATTTCATTGTCCGTATAAATACATAACATAGATTTGATGCAGTTGTTTGGTTAATTCTGAGCATTTAATTGCTTAAAATCAATTTATAATCTCAGTGTGGCATTCTTTTAAACTCAATTATCTTTTATTTAATAAAAATACATTCTTTTATCGAAATAGAAATTTCAGACACACATCTAAAACAAAACTAAATATGTTAAACAATGGTTTTCAAGACATCGGACAGTAGTCCACAAAGGACAGTAATCACTGAGACCAGGACCAAATGCGTTAGCCCTTAGGAACGCGCCAGCTTCCTGACCTGAAAAGTTTACAGGTCCTGACACAGAGAAGGGGAAGCAAAGTGGAGCCTTTAAGTTAAGAGGATTGAAGTTAGAGTCTTCATAGACCAAGGTAGCCAGAATTATAAGACAGAGTATTAGAGATGAGAGAACTGATCCGTACATGAATGTGTAGAAATTACTTGAGGCCAAGGCACTGTCCAAAAGGATCAGTGGAAACAATACTCAGAGATCAAATAGGGACAAAATTAGTATCTATTACCCTCAGCCAGTGTAGAAAATCTAAAAATTTACAGTGTTGGGTAGAGTACTTAGAAGGGTGTTACCTCAGTGGTGGTGAATGTTTAACCTTAGACTAAATGCTCTTTTGGTACTGCCTAACAAATTTTAATAACATCACAGCTGTTTACAAATAACTAAACAAAAATATCATACTGTTTCTAAATACTAAATTGTGTCACAGAATAAAGCCCAAGAATGCTTCTGGAATACAAAAGTACCCAGCATACAACAAACAATGCAAGATTCAGAATGTATGGATCAAAGCAGATTACCAGGAATGCAAAAGAGTAGGATAATATATCCCAAAGTGAGGAGAAAGTCTATTGATGACATTGATGAGCACTGACACAAATACTAATTTATAAAACAAGGACATTTTAAAAGTTATTGGAACTAAATTCCAGATGTTCAAAAAGTTAGGTAAAGCCATATACAAGACTCAAATCAAAATTTAGAGTTGAAACTACAGTGTCTGAAATAAAGAATATACTGGATGAGATTAATTACAATTAGATATTAATGAATAAAAGGTTAGTAACTTTAAAAGCACCAAAACAAACTAGCAAAAATTAAATGCCAAGAGAATTTAAAAAGTTAGATAAGCATTGGTGAATTGTGGATCAATTTTAAGCATCCTAAATCAATGAAAGGGGGAGAAAAATATTTAGAGAAATTAAGGCAGAAAGGTATCCAAATTTCATGAAAACTATAAACTCAAGAAGCTAAACAAAAACCAATCATGAGACACATGAATCCTAGTGAAATTGCCCAAGCCATTTAGAACAAGAAAATCTGTAAGCAGCAAGAAATAGGCACGTTATTTACAAAGGAATAAAGATATGGATGACAGCAGAATTCTCATTTGAAAGAATGTAACTCAGAAGACACAGAACCCCATCTTTAAGTATTGCAAAGAAATTCAATTTGGGATTCCATATCCAGAGAAAATATCTTTCAAAAATTTGAGGCAAAATAGACTTTTTCAGACACACAAAAGTTCAAAGAGTTCATCACCTATAGACCAGCATTACAATAAAAGCTAGTCTTTCAGGCAGAATAAAATGAGAATAGATTGAAATATAAGAGCTGCACAATGAAATAAAAGCACAAAAAAGGACAAAGGATAACTATATGAGTAAATGTATAGGATATTCTTATTATGAATTAGGTATTTTAAAAATATAATTGACTAAAAAATAATAACACCAAATGGAATTTATAACATGTGTAAATAAAATATAAGACAACATCAATGCCAAAAATCCCTATGAAATAGGATTGTAAATACACTTTTTACCCTGCATATTTCCTGTAGTTAATAAACATGAGGAAACATTATTTCCTAAAATAATTTAGTATAAGGATACTCATAATAATAAATTTATAATAAATAAATGCTAATAATAAACCAATATGAACAAATGCTTCATGAAAAATGTATCCTATAAAATGTCTTAAATTGAAACTGAAAATGAAAACTCATTAATGAGGACTATTAAACCATGTTACTTATTCTAAATGTTTGTCAAACAAAAGTATAAATAAGTCAGAAGTTGACAGAAAAAAATGATAAACATTCATAACAATATATCTATTGTGATTTCTTTGTATGATGGGGAAGTTATTCTACTGTAGTTAAATGCACATAAGCATCAGGTCCCAATGAAGATAGTAATGACAGTGTTATAAATGCAGGTGATAAAATATCTTGGTGATATAGTACAAATGTGTATCCTGTTAGTTGTTCTTTTAGAACAGCTTGAATTTATCAGTAAGATACTCGTGACCATTTATTCAACTAAAGAGGAATTGCTTGGAAAACGACGTTAACGGGCAAAAAAAAAATGCTTTTTAAATTACTATTGTAGTGCTATTTTGTCCCTAAGGATCCTCCTGTTCCATCATTATCACAAGAGGCCCAACTCCAGTTTGATGACAATGACAATAATAATGCTTCATCTTCAATATCTTTGAGCAATTGTGATAAATGCATACTGCATTAATATGTACAGGTACAGTGTGGTTTGGATCCAGATATATTAAAAATTCTACTGAACATATCTCTTAAGAATAAGAGTTCTAGTATTTGAGGTTTATATTTATCCCATTATTTATCAATTTAGCAAAATATAAAATATGAATGAATATAAGACATACAATAGACTTTAATAATGTTAATAGTCATACATTTTGCTGGGGAAATACTAATGTTTATCCATATAAACAGGTTGTTTATTAATACAATAGAGTGGTGCATAGACATTATTGAGAATACAATAAGCAAATATATACTCATTTCCACTCAAAAAAATAAAGCAAATGGTAAAACCTAAAACATATCTGGCCTGAAAGATCTCAAATATGACACACGAGGACTATAATTTCCCTCATATGGGTGAGATGGTCCATCCTCGGCTTTCACATTTTCTTCTACTCTCTGGAATAATACCTATACAAAAGAGGTTTTGTGTTCTCTAGGATTTTGGAATTCTTTATATGTAAGCATTTTGGAAGGTTCATTTTTTTACTAATGATACAATTTAATTATTGTAGATCTATAAAATTTCTTTGTTCTTCTGGAAATACTTATGGTAATTTAGAAATGCTAATAAAAATATTTATTCCATCTTTCTTGTTTTAACTTAAATACATAATGCTGTTCATAGTTTTGTCCCTTCTGCCCTTTCCCTGTCCTTCTGTGTTTAATTTCTTAGGGAAAATGCAGTCAAGTCCTTCCAATCAGACATATGTTGTCTCTTCATAGTATCTTCCACATGTCTTCATCTTTCTTGAGGATATTTCATCCCTTTATCTCTGTTTTATTTTAAATAACTAATTTTGGGGCACCTGGGTGGCGCAGTCGGTTAAGCGTCCGACTTCAGCCAGGTCACGATCTCGCGGTCCGGGAGTTCGAGCCCCGCATCAGGCTCTGGGCTGATGGCTCAGAGCCTGGAGCCTGTTTCCGATTCTGTGTCTCCCTCTCTCTCTGACCCTCCCCCGTTCATGCTCTGTCTCTCTCTGTCCCAAAAATAAATAAACATTGAAAAAAAAAATAAAATAAATAAATAACTAATTTTCTCTTAAACAATGTCTAGGACTCTGACATTCATCTTAATGTCTATTTTTTCCAGAAATTCTGCCATTTTTCTCATTTACCTTTTACTCTTAATATACTTTCTTTTTTAATTTTTTTATATTTATTTATTTTTGTGAGACAGAGAGAGACAGAGCACAAGTGGGGCCGAGAGAGTGAGACACAGAATCTGAAGCAGGCTGCAGGCTCTGAGCTGTCAGCACAGAGCCAAATGCGGGGCTCCAACTCACAAACCGTGAGATCATGACCTGAGCCGAAGTCGGACACTTAACCAACTGAGCCGCCCAGGGGCCCCAATATACCTTCTTTAAAGGTGTTTGGTCATGGGGCATTTAGGATTTTACTTACTAGAAATAGTAAGTTTTTAGTCTTGTCGGAATCAGTTTATAGCTCTTCAAAAATGTCCACACACTTCGTACCTACAAATCTTGTTTTTCGGGACCGCTGTTTGCCAATCAGGTCCTTTTACATCTATAAAGCCATCACACAGACTACCCATATCTAAAATGTCCATCATTTTTAAATTCTTAGAAGCACATTAGATGTCATAAATTTAATCCTTCTTTCTCAGGAAAAAAATGGCTTTAAAGCACAGAGTTACTTTGAACTTGTGAAATTGAAATTGGATTCCAAAAACATGTTATTTTTTTAATGGGTTCACTAAAGTGTCTTTTAGATTTAGGTTCTGTTATCTATATTCCTAATTATTTTCTTTGCTGTGACAGGTGACTTTTTTTTTCAGCATTTTAGTGATTTATTTCTTTTTATACATTATAATCCTCTTTTTAAGCTTATCTCCAGTATGGGATAAATATATATATTATATTATATATTATATAATTATTTATGTATTTAATATATAATATATATTATGTAATTATAAAATATATATATTATATTATATATTATATAATTATGTATTTAATATATATAATATATATTATATAATTATATAATATATAATATATATTATATATTATATATGTGTGTGTGTGTGTTTTAAGAAATGTACTCTTAGCTGTGAAAATCTCTTTCTTGAAAAGTTCTGCAATAGATTTTTCCAGAATTGCACCAGACTACAAGGTCTTAGACCAGTTGTTATTTAATTTCTCAGTTGAGCGGCATCTGCGTGATTCAGTCTGACTCTTGATTTTAGCTCAGGTCACTATCTCATCGTTGGTGAAATCAAGCCCAGTCTCGACCTCTACACTAATAGCATGGAGCCTGCTTGAGATTCTCTCTCTCTCTCTCTCTCTCTCTCTCTCTCTCTCTCTCTTTCTCTCTCTCCCGCCCCCTCCACTCCTCCCTGGCTTGTGCATGTGTGTTCTCTCTCAAAATAAATAAACATTTAAGAAACTTCTCAAATTCCTATAGCACATGAACAATATAACTAGGGACACTACACCTGCAGATGATGGGGGCTTAAGTTTTTTTGTTTGTTTTGTGTTTTTTGTTTTTTTGGTTTTTTTACAAGAAATTTTTCGTTTTCTTTCCACCCAAAGTTCAAGGAAGAAGACAGCCTATATTATAATATACCTGAACAAGTGGGTGAGGATTTTCAACTTCTTTTCATAAATTCAATAGACTTTGAAAGTTCTTGGTTTATGTAAATTTCTAATTCTAGCCCTTCTTTGAGTAGGTTCAAAGTCCTATCTTATTTTACTGTTCACCGTTAAAACTCTAGATTCCTGCTCTGGGATCTTATATACTAATCTTCTCCCTACGCCATCCTTAGCCAGCACTGTATTTATTTGTGCATAAAGCATGTAAAAAAACCCTCCCTTTTTGTGCATATAAGGATTTATTTATTTTTTCTTCTTTTGTTCACTTTGTAGCTACAGCCGCATTTCCTTCCAAAGGTTAATAGATCAGATTTCTGTGTATTGTCTATTGCTTAACTCTGAAACCATGATCCATTATGTTTCTAGGTTGTGTAAAATATTATTTAAGCATTTTGTGGTGGCCTAGAATACTGTCTTGCCAAGCAGTCACATTCTTATTCTACCGTACCATAAATTTTCAACTTCTGTTCTTAATGGGAAAATGTAAAGATTAAAGGGTGGGATCATAGGGATCTCCTTGAGATAGAATCATTTCTTCTCATTATTCTCTTTGTTCTATTGTATGCACAAATGATTTGGGCTGCTGTCCACTATGTAGCTACCACTGCCTACTTGTCCTTACAGATGTTTTTTTTAAAGGCTGGATACAAAATGGGACACAGGCTTTTTAACCTCACCTTTTCTTTGGTATAACTGAACACAAACGTATGAATCCTTTCATTTTAATAATGTTTGCATTAATTATTCACAGGGAAACAAACAGAAATAGCAATACAATAGATAGGAGAAGTTGATAAAAGTTAACCCAAATGTTCTTACAATCATGGTCTTAGACTCTATTTTCTTCCAGAATTTCACTTCTATATTTATTTATGTATGTAGCACTAATAGTCTCCCAATCTTTGTGCATTCTGTGACATTCCCTCTTCTAAAGCCCCATAGTTAAATTCATTTAAAATAGAAGTTTATCCCTTGTCTTTGTTGTATAATTTCTTACTTTTAGAATTTCAAAACTGAATCTAAAATTTTATCACATATTAGGAATTATTGTCTCTTGACACTGATTCAACAGTTAATAGGAAGACTGAAATATAAACCAGTTCTCAGGGACATTGCCTGTACTAGCAGAGAGACAGAGAGAGACAGAAAGAGAGAAGGGAAAGAAAGAAAGAAAGAAAGAAAGAAAGAAAGAAAGAAAGAAAGAAAGAAAGAAAGAAAGAAAGAAGAAAGAAAGAAAGAAAGAAAGAAAGAAAGAAAGAAAGAAGTGAAGAAACAAAAAGAAAAAGAAAAAGAAAAAAGAAAAAAAAAAAAATCCTGCCAGTAAGGTGGTAGGTAAACCATTTCAAAAGGCAAGATCACCTTTTGGAGTAGGTTATAGCCAATACCAGCATTTTTAGGAGAGATAAGTAAACCTATTATAAAACTCTTCCAAAATTCTGACCCACGATATAGTAATCTGCATAGCTCCCTATGATAACATTCCTGCCATTTCAAAAACTGTCAACAGTTAGTGATTACCTATAGCAGGCATCAAGGTTTTAGTCAATCATATCCCTAGTCAAGAGGCACTTAAGAAGTCCTGGATGACAGTTGGGTAACTGCATTAGAATATTTCTGATCCTACTTTACCTTCATTATAACAGCTTAATTTATTTTCTCTTTTCTTTTTTCTTTTCTTTTCTTTCTCTTTTTTCACATCCCTGAGGTATACTGCATTCAGAAAAGCCTTTGTCTGGATTTTACTTTACCTTCCTTTTTCCATCCTCAACATACCCATGTCAAACTGAGAATAATTGATATATCTTATTAAAGACCATGGTTTTGTCATGTTTTACTTAGTCTCAAACTTCAATCTCCATTATTGTTCACTTTTAGCTACAACCACATTTCCTGACATAGGTTGATTGATATATTGGGTTTCTGTGTATTGCTCTTGCTTGATTCTGAAACTACAGTCCCTTTATTTTAATATCTGGAAGCTGTCACCTATCACTAGATATCACCATAATTACTTTTAAGTTTATTTATTTATTTTGAGGGGCGGAGGGGGAAGAGAGAGAGAATCCCAAGTAGGCTCTGTACTGTCAGTGCAGGGCCTGATGCAGGGCTCGATACCACAAACTGAGATCATGACCTGAGTCAAGATCAAGAGTCAGATGCTTAACTGACTGAGCCATCCAGGCACCCCATATCATCATAATTCTTATGTTGATAAAATAAAATATTATATTATAAAATAACTAATAACTGAATATATAATAATAACTAAAATGTACTGTGTCCATTATGTGCCAGTAACCATGACAAGTACTTTGGATGCCTTATCTCATTTAACCCTCATATATATTATCCTCACTTTATATGAGGGAGCCAAATTTCAGATAACAAATAATTTAAACAAGGTCATACAGCTAATAATGTAGAAAATATTACTCAATCCCATTGTTGTGAACTCCAAATCCCAATCATATTAATCACTTTTAAACATTTTCTTGTCTGGATTTTCACCATAAGTGATTTTTATTTTTTTTTTTTTAACACTTGTTCATTTTTGAGAGACAGAGAGAGACAGAGTGTGAGTAGGGGAGTGGCAGAGAGAGGGAGACACAGAATCCAAAGCAGGCTCCAGGTTCTGAGCTGTCAACACAGAGCCCATCCTGGGGCCTGAACTCACAAACCACGAAATCATGACCTGTGCTGAAGTCATCAGACTTCAACTATATTCAACTAAATCAGCCACTCAGCACCCCCCCGCCCCATAAGTGATTTAAAAAAAAAACCCTAGCCATTAATCCTGACTCAATATTTCATGATCTTGGTTCTGACAGGAGGTTGTGTATCAAATGTCTTATTTTTCCATTAGAGTTACCCTTGGCTTTTTTCAATTTTTATGACCAATAGCAGTCAATGAAATAGCAGGACCAGAATCATCATCTTGATTGCTTTAAAATGACTTCTCTTAGCTCAGCTAGCTACTGTTTCTGGGGAATAAATTTAGTGAACCTACGGTATAAGCTTAATTCCATGATTAAAAGTTGTGGATTCCTTGTACCAAAAACAGACACCTGTATTTTCTGTGTTACTTCTTTTAATTTAAAATTTTTATTTTTTTATTTAAATTTTTCATTTAAATTTTTCCTATGCCATTCTTAATCTGAGGTTCTCACTTGACTCCCTATCCCTGTCATTGGTCGGCATGTACATTGTCCCATTTACCCTTCTCTTTTCCTAATGCATCCAGAACTACCTCCTGCCCTCTCTGTCAAATCAAAGTATCTTTAAGAAGTTTCTTTCATCATTTATGTCAGTGGAGGCTCTACCAATCTTCATACTCCCAGATGGCTAAGAGATACTTTCATATCATTTTAATCATGTGCTTTACATACCCCAAAGATTTTGACACTCATGAGATTATCTCTCATGCAGAGATTGGGTTAGATAAGAAACTGTTAAAATTACATTATTTCTTTCAACTGTTGTTATAACTGTGGCTGCATCAAGAGTAAAATGATTTGGCTTTCTAGAGTTTATGCGTGAAACCAGGTTAGGGAAGAGAAGAGGTACAGTATTTCCCTTTGCAAAATGCTATGATAATAATATGGTCAAAATATGATCAATTCTTTGAGGCATGACTTCACTTCTATTGATTCAGTCATTAAGGCCATGGGTGAATGTGATCCATAGCATTTACCTCTCACTAAAACTCATAAACAAGGTTCCAATCTCAGATTTTATGTTCTATGATCTTAAATATGTAAATGGAATGGTTTTTGCTCACAGTTTATGTGATGAAATGACTAACTCAAGTATATAATATTACACAGAAGATCAAAAGTAAAGACACACTTAATTTCCAAATTAACCAAATTACTAAGATAATAGAGAACATCATGCTGCAACACATTTTTTTTTTTGTAAGTTTTGGTAGTAAGAGGATAGGAGGATCAAAACACATTCAAAATAATGGATAGGATACTATTCCATAGTCTGCAACACTACTAAATAAGGTAATCAACAAAAAATCAGAAGAGAAAATTAATTTTATATACAGGCATCCTTGTTTTATTATACCTTGCTTTAACTGAAGGTTTGCAGCAAACTTGCATCAAACAAATTTATCAGTACCATCTCTCCAATAGCATTTGCTGACTTAGTGTCTCTTTGTCACTTGCAATATTTCAAACTGGTGATTCTTGCAATATTTCAAACTTTTTCATCATCATTATTACGTTTGTTGTGCTGATTAGTGATCATCGTTGTTACTATTGTAATTGTTTTGGTGTGCCACAAATCTCACCCATATGAGATGGTGCACTGAATCCAAAAATGTTATATATGTTCTGACATCTCCACTGACTGGCTATTTTCCCCCTCTCTTTCCCTCTCCTTGAATTTCTCTATGCCTGAGAAATAGCAGTATTGAAATGAGGCCAATTAATAATGCTACAATGGCCCCTAAGTGGTCAAGTGAAAGAGTCACATGTCTCTCATTTTAAATCCAAAGCTAGAAATGATTAAGCTCAGTGAGGAAAGGATGTTCAAAGCCAAGATAGGCTGAAATCTAGGCCCCCTGAGCCAAACACTTAGCCAAGTTGTAAATACA
The DNA here is from genome assembly GCF_028749965.1 of Puma concolor. Taxonomy (NCBI): domain Eukaryota; kingdom Metazoa; phylum Chordata; class Mammalia; order Carnivora; family Felidae; genus Puma; species Puma concolor. The sequence goes on from NC_141672.1 coordinate 52,568,983, forward strand.
AAGTAAAGGTTCCCGAAGGAAATTAAAAACGCTACTCTAGTAAACACATGAATGATAAAAAAGTGAAATAGCCTTGTTACTGATATGGAGAAAGTTTTAGAGGTCTGGGCAGATCAAACCAGCCACAACATTCCCTTAAGCCAAAGACTTATCTCCAGAAAGGCCTTGGGAGAGCTGAGGAAGCTATAGAGGAAAAGTTCGTAGCTAGCAGAGGTTGGTTTTGGAGGCTTATGGAAGGAAGCCATCACAATAATATAAAACTGCAAGTGAGGCATTAAGTGCTGATGTGGAAGCTACAACAAATTTTTCAGAAGGTCTAGCTAAGAAAATTAATGAAGGTGGCTGCATTAAACAACAGATTTTAAATCTAGACAAACACCTCTCTATTGGAAGAAGATGCCATCTAGGACTTTCAGAGCTGAGAAGAGAAGTAAATACTTGGCTTCACAGCTTCAAAGGACAGGCTGACTCTCTTGCTAGAGGCTAATGCAACTGGTGACTTTAAGTTGAAGCCAATGCTCATTGATCATTCCATAAATCGTTCTAAAATCCTTAAAAACTATGCTAAGTCTACTCTGCCTATGCTCCATCAATGGAATAACAAAGCCTGGATGACAGCACATCTGTTCACAACATGGTTTATTGAATATTTTAAGCCTAATGTTGAGACCTACTGATCTGAAAAAACATTCTTACAAAATATTATTGCTAATTGACAATGCACCCTGTCACTCAAGAGCTCTGTTGCAGATGTACAATGATATTAATGTTATTTTCAAGTCTATTAACACAATATTCTGCAGCCCATGGGTCAAGGAGTCATTTTGACTTTTAAGTCTTATTATTTAAAAAATACATTTTGTAAGGCTATAGCTGTCATAGATAGTGATTCTTCTGGAAGATCTGGGCAAAGTAAGGTAAAAAAAACTTCTGGAAAGGATTCACCAATGCCGTTAAGAACATTTGTATTGAATAGGAAGAGGTCAACATGTCAATATTAAAGGAGTTTGGAAGAACTTGATTTCAGTCCTCCTGGATGACTTTGAGGAGTTCAAGACTTCCGTGAAAGTAGTAACCACAGATGTGGTAGAAATAGCAAGATAAGTAGAATTAGAAGCAGAACCTGAAGATGGAACTAAATTGCTATATTCTCATGGTAAAACTTGAACAGGTGAAGACTTGATTCTTATGGATGAGTAAAGAAAGTGATTTCTTGAAATGGAAACTACTCCTGTTTAAGATGCTGTGAAAATTGTAGAAATGACAACAAAGGATTTAGAATATTCCAGAAACTTAGTTTAACAAAGCAGTGACTGGGTTTGGCAGGAATGACTGCAATTTTGAAAGAAATTCTACTGAAGGTAAAATGCTATCAAACAGTATTGTGTGACTGCTCAGGTCATGATCTCACAGTCCTGAGATCAAGCCATATGTCGGGCTGTGCATTGGGTGTGAAGCCTGCTTAAGATTCTCTTTCTCCCTCTCCCTCTGTCCCTCCCCCACTTGCATGCACTTTCTCTCAAAAAAACCCATAATAATAATTATAAAAATGTGTACACAATTTTTTACCTTAAAATTGGAGAAATATCTTCTCATGTAAAATCATATCTAGCATTTCCTGTATCAAGTTCCAATAAAATAGTTTTAAAGACACGGAAGAAATTAAGAAATTTAAAAATATACTGAGAGTCATAGCTGGAGGAAATCATAAGAGCAAGAACGGTAGAATAGAATGAAAAAGTACAATCTAATAGCTGACATACTCTTGAATCTAAAATGCAATCTGCCAGAAAAAAAAATGAAATACATTTTTCTTCCTTTCTCTGTGTGCACCTCGGTTCAGAGAACAAGTTACATAACAACCAAAAAGCTAGAAAGTAAACCTAAGAATGTAAATTTTGTATAAAAATGATTTGTAAGGTGAGTCATCAATATTACCCTTTCTACAGACATTGTTAGACTGATATTGCTGGAAAACAACTGAACACGAAGTGTAAAGGGGTGTGGGATGACTGATGTAGAGGGCAGCTGGAGAGAAGGAGAATTACTATTACTAGCTTATTATATCTGGCATTTTTAGTTCACATAAATTAAGCACTCAATATAGGACAAAAACAGGAAGAACCTTGGCAAAATTCATGCTAACAACTGTCATTTTTGTATGTCCTTCCAGTTTAGTGTCCTAGAATCAAGAATGAAGGTTAAGAAGAAAAAAAAAAAAAAAATGAAGGTTAAGGAATAGTCCACTTCAGCTCAGGTCAGCTATACCAGTGAACGCTTGCTAGGTATGAGACATCGGACGGAATGTTGAAATACCACTCTACACTCTAATTCTAGCTGTGATAAGGATTTTTATCTAAATTAAAAATGGAAAATAAGCAAGGCAAATCACCTGTCTATTGGCAAATTCCTGGTCTGGATAAATCTATTTTCAGTAGAGAATAATTAAGCAAAAGGAAAAAAAAAATAAAGATTTCATTACTGAAAACTTACTAAAGGATATACAAAATGGAATGTTTCCTAATGTCTCAAAGGAAGATATTAACTGAGAAAAAACAATTAGCTAAAAAAAAAAAAACAAAACAACTTTTGAAACTCTTTGAAATTCTCAACATGGAGACATGAGGTTCTTGAAAGATAATCAAAATCATAGCAAAATGTCAGCTGGGATTTAAATATGCATATATACAGCAAATGAGTATTTCAAATTGAAAAATGTTTTAAGAAAATTAAATCCCAACTGCAAAATTCACTTTTTAGTAAAGTATGTTACTAGCACAGAAGAAAAGTTGAATTTTTTTTTTTCAAAATTCAAAATGAACAAACAGAAAGATGATTCTTTAAAAAGTAGAAGATAGATACAGGGGACATCTAACAGAAATGAAAAATTAAGCAATTCTGTCTAAAAAATAAGAAGCCAGAAATAAAAGTGATAGAAAAGCAAAAGTAAAAGCTTCTAAAACATCGGAAATTAGAGACCTGAATCTGTGTATTAAGATGATATTAGATTAGGGGCGTCTGGGTGCCTCAGTTGGTTGAGTGTCTGGCTTAGGCTCAGGTCATGAACTCACAGCTTGTGGGTTCCAGTCCCGCGTTGGGCTCTGTGCTGACAGCTCCGAGCTAGGAGCTAGAAGATAGGAGCTAGGATCCAGGATCCAGGGGCTAGGAGCTCAGAGCTCAGAGCCTGGAGCCTGCTTTGGATTCTGTGTCTCCCTCTCTCTCTGCCCCTCCCCCACTCATGCTCTGTCTCTCTCTTTCTGTCAAAAATAAGCATTAATTTTGTTTGTTTGTTTTAAAAGATGGTATTAAAGACTGTTAAGAAATAAAAACTAAAAACTTGTGAATTACAAAGATGGAAAAGTCTGCAAGAATCTAACTAGAAAATTCATCTTATTTTTGTGTGTAAAATTACTTTTTATAAGGCCATAGGGGAAGAAATTTGGGGCATAGGAGTTGCTAATCTAAAAACACTACAATTAAGATGTGATCAACCAATAACAACTATTTTATTTGTTTTCAAATAATAAGTGTAACATTTGCTTCCAGGTATGATGGAGTAGTTTGTGGCATACCAATGCTCCTTTTGAGAGCAAATATAATGAGAAAATATACAAATCTTGACAGGCATTGGAAATCTAATGAATCAGCCTGGAATAGAGAGGACAAAATTTCCCACAGAGAATTATGAAAGATGAACTGAGATTCTGTAGCCTTTTTCCTTGGGGTATTTTCTGGCTCTGGCCACATGGCAACTGTTTGAGAATCTGGATTTTGCCTGGGCAAAACATTTTGCTCACTGTTGGCAAGTAGAGATGGAACAGAGTGTGGTCATTCCTAAGGCTAAAAAGTCTTGAGAGATGACAAAGCAAGGAATGAGAATTTAGTCTAATGAGAAGGAAGGAATGAGCACTGAGCCATCGCTGAGCCTATTTTCCCTTCAATATTTGCTGAAAAGTAGAGATACATGGAGTATGAAGTTAAACAACTAAATAGCATCTGGAAAGCAAAGCAGAAAGTTTAGTAGTCGCATCAGGTTAAGACGAGGATTACAGTCTAGAATCTTCCATGTGAAAAGGCCCTGGTGAAATTAGATGGAATTCCTACCAGTTTTGGCTCATACATGAAGACAAACCAAACAAGATGGTTGTAGGCACTATAATGAGCAGGAGGGGCAGAGTGGTATACCATAGTAAACTGGACATCAACTAACATTTTACTTAAATTGTAAATGCCAAACAACAACAACAACAACAACAACAACAACAACCCTTTTTATAGGGGCATTTGTTTTATTTTGTTTTTCCAAAGTGAGGACTTGAATCACCACAAGAGGGAGTCATAGGAGGATGACTGCATTAGGAAAAGGAAAATTCCTGGACTTTTCAGAAATTAATGGACTTGGGAACTGACATTAATCCTTTGTAACCCAAAATGCCATTTTGGTTTGCCATTCCAAGGAGGAGCGAGTGGATTGAATTTATTAATAAAATTTTGGCTTAGGTCCATCTCATGATAGGGTTAGTGAATTTCTAAGTACATCTGTGGTTATATCCTCACTTCTGGAAGGCAGTATACATATTCAAAACTAGAAGAATCCCCTTACTGGCTCCACGATCTATGAATTAAGAGCTATTAAGATAAGATTGGCTAGGGGAAACCCACTATAATTGTTTCTCCCTGTAAAAAGTTTATAGGAACAGACAAAAGATCCTGAACAGCCAACACAATATTGAGAACAATATCAGAGAACTGACACTACCTGACTTCAAGACTTACTATAAAGCTACAGGAAGAAGTGGCAGTGAAGAAAGTGTGGTAAAAGTGAAAAAAAATCAATAAATAGATCAATGCAACAAAATGAAGAGCCTGGAAATAGACTACAATAAATAAAGACAACTGGTCATTGACAAAAAAGCAAAGACAATACAATGAGCAAAGATAGTCTCCTCAACAAATGGTGCCAGAACAATTGGATGTCCATATGCAAGAAAAAAAATTGAACATAGATTTTATATCCTTCATAAAAAGTAACCCAAAATGGATCACAGATCCATGTGTGCAAAACTATGAAAGTCACATAGGAGAAAATCTAAATGACTTTGGGTTTGGCAATGACTTTTTAGATATAACACCAAAGGCATGATCCATGAAAGGAAGAACTGATAAGCTGGATTTCATTGAAATTAAAATTTTCTAAAAAATAAAATAGGGGTGCCTGGGTGGCTCAGTCAGTTAAGCATTCGACTTCTGTTCAGGTCATGTTCTCACAGTCCATGAGTTCGAGCCCTGCATCGGGCTCTGTGCTGACGGCTTGAAGCCTGGAGCCTGCTTTGATTCTGTGTCTCCCTTTCTCTCTGCCTCTCCCCTGTTTGTGCGCTCTCTCTCTCTCTCCCTCTCTCTCGTTCTCAATCTCAAAAATAAATAAACATTAAAAAATATTTTAAAAAATGAAAAATAAAATAAAAACTTCCTGCTCTGGAAAAGATTCTGTCAAGTGAATGAGAAGACAAGCCCGAGACAGAGAAAAAATACTTGTAAAAGATGTACCTGATAAAGGACTCTTATCCAAAATACACAGAGAACTCTTAAAACTCAATAAGAAATCAAACAACCAGAATAAAAAATGGACCAAAGACCTTAATATACACGTCACCAAAAAAGACATACAGATGGCAAATAAGCATATGAAAAGATCCTCCACATTATATGTCATCAGGGAAATGTAATTTAAAACAATGAGATACCACCACACATCTATCTATATTAGGATTGCCAAAATCCACAACACTGACAACCAATGCTGCAAGAGATGAAGAGCAGCAGCAAATCTCTTTCATTACTGGTGGGAATCCAAACTGGTTTACCCACTCTGAAAGGCAGGTTAGTGCATTTTTACAAAGTAAACATAGTTTTATCATATGATCTAGCAATCGTACTCCATGGTATTTACCCAAAGGAGTTTAACATGTCCACACAAAAATCGGCATGTGGTATTTACACTAACTTTATTTATAATTACCAAAGCTTGGAAGCAACTAAGATGCCTTCAGTAGGTGGGTGAAAGGATAAATGAACTGTGGTACATCCAGACAATGGAACAGTATTCAATACTAAAAGGAAATGAGCTATCAAGCCATGAAAATACATAGAAGAATTTTAAATGTATATTACTACATGAAAGAAACCAATCTAAAAAAGCTACATACCATATGATTCCAACCATATAACATTCTGGAAATGACAAAACTATGGAGATGGTAAAGTGATCAGTGGTTGCCAGAGGTTGGGAGAGGGGACCTGTGGCAAGAGATGAATAGATGAAGTACAGAGGATTTTAAAGGCAGTGAAAATACTCTGACACTATAATGGTGAATATATGGCATTATACATTTGTCCAAACTCATAGAACATACAATACCAAGAGTGAATCCTAATGTAAACTATGGAGTTCAGATGATAATGATGTGTTAATATAGGTTTATCAGTTGCAACAAATTATTACTCTGATGGAGGAGGCTAGACGTGTGTGGACAGAAAATATATGAAACAATTCTGTACCTTCTGCTCAATATTGCTGTGTACCTAAAACTGCTGTAAAAAACAAAGTCTTAAAATTCTTCAAAAAGCTACCGCAGGTTGTGGGAAAAAATGTGCTTAGCCACAAAATAGACATCATGAGGTCAGAGCTAGTAGATATCTACATAGTCCCTCCCCCCACCCAAATTAACGTGATATGTAACTCATGGAGCAGCCTGTGAAACCATCAAGTCTAGATGAAGCCATTACATCTGTCAAAGTTTCCATGTCTGACAACCGTAATCTCTTTAGAGTGGTGGCCTCCACTTAGTTCCTGCTTTCCAAATCATGAGAAACTTCCTTTTATTGGTGACTCTAACTTAGATCCATATAAGAGTATGCTCATGAATAATTCCAGTCTTTCACGTGGTGGTTATACCAAATAGGCAACAGACAATTCAGCCTAATGCATGTCGTTGGAATCTCAACATCCATACACAGCCCTTCTAACCATATGAATATAGGAAAAACAAAAAACAAACAACAACAACGAAAAAAACAGCTTCATGCTTCTGCCTAGCCTGACACAACTACCCCTTATACAATGTGCTAGAATTATGTAAACAAAAAAGAAATCCAAAATAATTTATATAACACCTGAAATGTAAGCAGTGAAAATAAATTTTCCTACTTTCACTCTAGGTTTCTTCCTATATTTGATATTATTTCATGTCTGCTTTAGTCATCAAAATAAACCAATAAAATTTAAATAGCAACTGACCAAATGCCTTGTAAAAATTATTTTACTCTGTTTATTTCTTTATAAATCTTTGTCAGCATGCTCATCTGAAAATATTTTTTGGTGTTTTTATTGTTATTTTGTTGTTTGAGTAATATGCCTTCTAAAACAAACAGATTGGATATTTTATAGTAGAAAATACAAATAAATATTTTATTGTAGGTGTTTTTCTCTGTCTTGTAGTGTAGGATCCATCACTCACACTGCACTGCCTTCTCTACATAAACGTCTCCAAAGAAGAGCCATGCCTGCTCTTTACCTTGCCCAGTGCCTCATCCATAGTGGATACTCCATAATGGATAGATGATGGGTAGATGGCTAGATGGATGAACCAAGTAATTGATAGACTGATGGATAATTTAAGATTGCTATATATTCTATTTATAATTTTCTTACCTCCTTTTGTTCCTTTAGGGCTTTACAATATCATCTCCTCCTCCTTTCAAATAACTCACAAGTGGATCAACTTCTCAATTATGAATTTATGTTAACGAATCTGCTTGTTAAAAGCATAATGTTTATGACAATAAGACCCATAAAATTCCAGATAGCATCTTTTGATGTAATATTACTATTAAATTTAAGAAGAACCATTTTTAACAGTTTTTTGAAGAACAGAATATGGCTAATCCTGTTTAACTCTCTTCACTATTTTTTTTTTTTTTTTTTTGGTTACCTAATCTTTTGGTGTAATGAAAACACATTAAAAAGATAGTCACCACTATCCCATCAATCCTTCTCTCTTTACCCTGTGTTCTTGGCTCTGTGTATGCATAACTGCAATTAGAGAATATTTTTGGTAGGTATTGTGACTATTTGCTTGACACAGTTTACTTACACCATCCTACACTCTTCTACATTCTTTATTTTTCTTAATTAAAAATATGTTCATTTTTCCCTTTTTCTTTTTAGGTATCCTCCCCACCCTACATCTTGTTTTTTTCTTTTTAGTAGCAGTATTTCACTGTTTCACTTTCATGAAATAGTCTTTTATATATCTAGACTATCTTATACTTAAGTAACTTTTTCTCCAACCTAACCATCAATTGGCTATTAATGCCTTCTGAAAAAAAATATAGTAGTTTTGGTTTTCTAAGTACCCTCACAACAGATTGTTTCTAACAATTTTAAAGCTTTACAATTAAGAGTTTGGTGTCAGCTACTCAATAAAAATTAGTCTATCTTTTCATCAGAAACAACATTCTTTTCCTCTTAAACCATTTCCAAAAGCAGATGTTCTCTTTTGACCATATGTTATTACTATATTATAACAAATACAGGTCATATACTGAAATGCTATTTTCCTTTGTTGTATATATAATTCAAAAGTATCTATATATGGTTCAATTCTCTAAATTCACACAGCCATTTACTCTTGTGTTTCTGTATTTAGCAATATACTAGGCTAAACTACTTCTCACTAGTTTAAAGGAATTAAGTATGTGAAATGGAATAACAAGTAATATATATCTAATGTCTCTATAGGATATCTAACATGAAATATGTGGATAAAAATATGACGGCATAAATTGTAAGAGACAATGTGCTAAAGCAAACTTGGCTAGTCATTGTCCTTTGCCAAGAACAAACATCTGAAACATTTAATTGGTAGAAGGCTTGGGGTGAGTAGGGTAGGAACTTCTTTTTCTTCTAATAAAAGTCCACTGAAACACCAACAACTTCAACTAAATTGTTATTACTGGGAAAATCTTTTAGTAAGTAGAGCTTTCATAAACATATTCTATAATAAGATGTTACAAAACATTATAGGTGTTATTGTCTCTCTTCTTTATAAGGCGTTCTTCTTTATTTTGGGCTGAGGGGTGACCTAAAAATCTGTTTCTGGGGAATCAATGCTGAATGCTTTCCAGTTGACTTACTCTCCATTTTGACATATGGTTTTGAATTAACTCATCCAAATTCTACAAGCTCTTTTTAAGTACCTAACAGAACAGACCAACAGATTTGCTTCTTAGTTGGAGTTACAAACTCTGATCCAAATACCTAGATGTATGTTCTCCCAAATCCTAGGTGACTTCTCAGATACCTCAAGTCTTCGTATCTTTCCCATAAATTCCAGCTTTCTGCTGCCCTCTCCTGGCCTACTATGGCATACAGACATTTATAATCCTGAGTTTTACCTTAGGAGGAAATAAAACAATTATTCTAAAAATTTAATGTGTAACAAAATCTCCAGAAAGCTTGTGAATAAAATTTAAATTACAAAGCCTATATCACCCAGAGATTACAATTCTGTGTATCTGAGGTAGGGGTTATAAATGTTCACCTTTAATAATGTTATTCTGAATCATGTGAACTATAAACCATACTAAAAAACTCTGGAATAGGCAAATTTGACCCAAGATCTTGGCTACAACATTTTGATTGGAAGAACAAGACTTGATGTTATTAATTTAGCCAAGAGGTTATTTGCATGTTTTTCAATTATTTAATTTTTAATATAATAGCTAAACATAATCATCTTAGATTTATATATTTGATATTCAATATAGAGCAAAATTTAAAGGAATATAAATACCTAGGGACAAGTAGATACAATGGCTTCTAACTTTTATATATCGACTATATTTTATTCTGAAAGTTATCTCCTCTGCTCAGTTTTGAATTTGGCTGGTCATTATGACATATCAACTCTTTATTGCCATAATCAAATAATTCTAATACATGTCACTGATATTATCTGCACATATTGGGTCTTTAAAGATTGAATCTATCTAAAAAATTAAAAAAACATAAAAACTGTTCAAATGAACAAATAATAGGCACAATACCAATTCCTTTCTCACTGATGCCTATAACAACATTTTCTGCCTCAATCTCTAAATTTGTAAATCATAACCTGAGTCTCATATCAGAATTATCTGAGAGATTTAAGAATATATCCATTTTGGGGAGCAACTCTTGGGCACTCCCTATGCCTCACCTTCATTTACTGCCATTTCTATCTTGGAAGTGCAGATAAAATGTGCGATTTCTAAACATATAGTAAAACTGACTGGAAGATATTTATAGTTTAGATATAGCTGGTTGGCTCAGGATTAAGGAAGACAAGATACCATTAAAGCAGTCTACTATTCTTTTATCATTAATCATTAGAAGTCTGATGTTTTCCAAAATATTGCTAGTCAAAGGATCCTTGAGCCCTTGTTTGTTTTTTTTTAATCTCCAAAGCAGTTGAGAAAATAAAAGGCATACTACAACTTTTTGTTTTCCTCTGTCCATTGCTTTTACTAATAACATATAGTTATCTTACTTTCCTACTTCTGATTCCGGAATTGAAATATACTTTTGGTTAGTCTTAACTTGGATAACATATCTGATATGCAGCCATACAGTACAAAGAATTGGAAACAAATACATCATCATATAAAAATGAAATTCTAAGATAATTATTATATAGTTAAAGTTTTGAATAAATTATCAATGGAAAGTAAAATGGCTTTATATCACAAATGAACAAAGAAGCTTTCTGAGTTTGGGCTCATCAGTATGAATTTGTCTAAAATATGGATTTAATATCTTAAAATAAAATAGAAATCTAAATAGTCATCAGTTTCTAAAGCTAGAATAAGTTTACAGTTTATGAATTAAACAACTAGGTACATTTTTGGTAACTGTTGTCACTAAATAATAATAAACTGCAATGTATACTATAACATAAAAGTAATGATTATCTAAATTTACAACTTGGAAGTATCATAAAAATGTTAAATTTCTGCCTTCATTCTTTAATTTAGATTGTAAAAGAAAGAAGAAAACTCAGTCAAGTTTGCAAGTTTGTATTTAAGTCTTTATTTAATGCATATTTTTAATTGAAAGAGATAAATTTAAGTAAAAATTTGGACTGCCTTTTATATAAAGACAAAATCCTGCTGTGAGATGGCCCTATTCATAAATCCTGTGCCCACTCCTTTCTAGAAATGAGTACACATACATGAGCTACAGAAGTTGTTATACCTAGTAGTTTGTACACCCTCTATCTTAGGGATAATAAACCCACATTTGTGGACAAAGTTCTCAAAAAGCATGCTTGTCTTGAGACCATTGGAAAAGTGGGCTTGTTACCCCCCAGAGTGTCAGGGAGTTTATCAAGAAAAAAAGGTAGTATATTTAGGCTGAATAAAGAGAGATGGTGGAAGGCCTTATTTCCAGAATACTATTACAATCACAAAGTTTTTGGTGCAAGGAATTTGTTATAGAAAATAGTGAAGTATCTGCTCATTTCCCATACGCCACTGTGGTGACAGACGACTACATAGGCATATTAACTATATGCAATTTTCCAGAAATGACAGGGAGACCTTAAGATTCTCAAACGTTACAATCCATGTTTAACTAAATTTCTGGATCACTAAGGGGTGACAGTTTACAACTGGTTTAATAACAGATTAACATGATACTTTTAGATTTAGTAAAATTCATTTACTCATTTTGTTATGCAACACCACCAATGGAAGTGTATATAGTCACTGAAAGAAATACTTCCCCATACACACATGTCCTAAAGAAGTGTATTCCTCAAATGGCCTAAACTCCCTGAAAATGGGGAGAGCCTTGAAACGAGAGGTTTGTTGAACCTTGGCATCTGCAGATGCTACACCACCAAGCGCCAACGCCCCATGCTTAAACGAGTGAGCACAAAATGAAGTAGGGAACCTGAATTGGGGGATACAAGCATGTGACCATATAGAATCTCAATACAAATGAGGTGTCTGATTGTTCTTGCCATATCCACTTTATATCCACTTTCAGAAAATTCTTCCCTTCCCTTCCCAGGTATAGACTATCCTCTCTCCTCCACTTCCCATCTAATTTTCATAAAAAACATTATCTGTACCTGGGTCCATTTCTCTCTTTTTTCTATTCTTTCCTCAACTCACTGCAATTTTTTTGTTCCCATTATACCTTTAAAATATATTTAGCAAGGTGATCAATGATTACCATGTGGCTAAATCTAATGGGATTTCTTTTAACTCATAAGTATTTTCTTTCTTTAGAATTTTCTTTTCCATCTACTTTTCTGACACAACCCTCAATTAATTTTTTTTCTACCTCCTCTCGCTTTTTTGGCTTTACCAATTCATTTTTGTTTACCTGATACAGTATTTCAACTCAGGATCCCAGTTCATGAGTCAGCAAACTATGTCTTATGAATCAAATCCAACTTACATTCTGATTTTGTAAATAAGGTGTTTGTGTGTAAATAAAGTGCTATTGGAACAAAATTAGGTTAATTAATTTATGTATCGTCTGTGGCCAATTTTGCATAACAGTGTCAAGATGTATAGTTGTGGCAGAGCTTATATAGCCTTCAAAGCCTAAAATATTTATTATATACATAGCCCTTCACAGAAAAAAAACAAAAAAAACAAAAAAACAAACAAACAAAAAAAACAAAAAAAAAACCCTTACCCCAGTCCTAGTATTGTATTCTGGTATTTTCCTAATCATTTTTATAAGACATCGCATTGACTCCCCTGCCTCCAAATCATATCTATACACAGGACGACTTTGAAATTTATATCTTTGTCTAGACACACCTTAGAATTTCACATTTTGATATCTAGCTACATATTTGCTACTTTTAATGGAATGTCTCAAACTCAGACTCAGAACTGAATTTATAATCCCACACATACACACAAAGCTGACCTCATCAGTTCCCACTCTTATTGAATATCACCACCAATATTCAATTGCTTGAATCAGAAAACTGCCATTTACAATAGTCCCTCTCTTTTCACCATGCCTAAGGTAACCAGTACAAAGTCTAAGCAGTTCTACTTTTTAATATTTCTCAAAGCTATCTAATTGTACCTATAACTCCATCTCCTTATAAGCACTCCTAGACTCTTATAATAACCTCCTAATTCCTAGGGGTCCCTACCTCCAGTGAAATTTCTACTACTCTATCTTCTCATATTTTTTTTCAAAATGTGAACCTGAGTGGGGTCCCTGGGTGGCTCAGTCAGTTAAGCATCCGACTTCAGCTCAGGTCATGGTCTCTCGTGGTTTGTGAGCTCAAGTCCTGCTTGGGGCTCTGTGCTGACAGCTCAGAGCCTGGAGCCTGCTTTGGATTCTGTGTCTCCCTCTCTCTCTGCCCCTCCCCGCTCATGCTCTGTCTCTCTCTCTCAAAAATAAACCAAAAAAATTTTTTTCATGTGAACCTAAGTATTAACTACCCACAGCAAGATGTAATTCTAGTTAACATACTTATGGTATGCCAGTTTGATGTTTTGTGTTGTTTTGTTTGGCTTCCACCATAGGGAGAATATATGGCTTATAGAACTCAGATATTTAGAAACTTTCTAAAATAATTGCACACTAATATTTAAACTTTTAAACTACTACCTAAATGGTCTAGTGATATACAGCTACATATTCAATGGTAAGTTCTATATATGACTTACATAGCATTCGTGGTAGAATGCTTTATTTATAAAGCCAAAGTACCACTGCAAACTCTTCTAGCAAGCATTATAAATTCCCCAAATTTAATCTTTCTGGATTATTCTTAGAAATCCTATGCTTTCCAACTTGTGTATTTCTAATAAGCTACTATATATCAAATATGAATGTAAAAGACTTAAAAAAAAAATCCCTGCCCAGCATTCTGTCCACAGTAACAGGGCCAGTTTTACACACATTAAATCTGGTACTTATCAAACCAGCCACCGCTTCATTTCCCCAGGATCCTGGCATATAACTTTATCTGTGTTAGCCCATTCCTGAATCTCCACATCATTTTCAGAAAATGGTGGGTTCTAAATTACACACTGAAATCTGGGTAAGTATCTCCAATAATGCCATGAGATAACATTCTATTCTATGTCTACAATGCAAAATAAGCAATTTGTCAATTATATAATGAGCTTGAACAGGTATTCTTGGTGACCCACTATGCAGGACCACCCAACACTATCTCCCTTTTCTCTTTGCTTCCAAATTTATCCTAGGTCTCACCAATCCTCTAGGGACAAATGCTACATGATTTAAATGGCACAAGCCTATTCCTACGCCTCCAGGAATAAAGTCACCTGCTTCTCTGATTGCCTGAGAAAGGAACATATGCCCGATGTTTGGGAAATTTATAGCAACTACAAAACATGAGCTGAGACCAATTAAGCTTGCCATATCAATAGTGAATCTAAGCCTCTATATAAGTTTAATTAATTACTCATTCACTCATTCAGTAAGTATGTGGAGTTCTATTATTTGCCAAACTCTTCTAAATTTGAGGAATAGAACAAGAAACAGAAAATAAAGAGAGGGGGAAAAATCCCTAATTTTATGGTGGAAGGAAACAGATAACATACACATGCCTAAGTCAGACATATAATATGCAAGTTGTTATAATTGTTTTGGAAAAAACATAAAACAGGAAGGAAGGGGTAAGGAGTGCTTACTCCTGAATGGTATATGAAAAGCACAAGTGATGTTATTAAATGGGGGGAAAATGTCCTGGTCAATCAAACACTGGTGATGGGCACTTTAGTTGCTCAGAAATATCATGAAGACTAATAAGTCTAGAGCAGTTTTAGCAATGGAGAGAATAATAAAAGGCATCATCAAAGGGAAATAGGATAGATTATGCAGGGCTTTGCAGGGCATTATGCAGCCATTGGCTTTTTTGGGGGGTGAGATGAGAAGTTAAGGGGATTTTAAACATAATATTTTTAATATGATATGTTTTTTTAAAGGACCACTCTAGATTCTGTGCCTATAGAAAGAAAATGGTGGAATGAACAAAACCAGTTAAAAAGCTATTGCAAACTTCTGTTGAGAGATGATAGTGGCTTCTATCATGTGCAATGGTGGAAATGAAGTAAAGTATTTAAAGTTTGGATAAATCCCGAAAGTTGGGTCAATAGGGCTTGCAACTAGAATAGATGTTAAATATAAAATGAAGAGAAATCAAAGATGTTGCTGACATGAACGAATGGAAGGATGGATTTGACAATAACTGAGAATAGAAAGATTGTGTGAGAGACAGATTTGGGGGGGAGGTGAAGAGTTTCATTTTGGACATGTTAATTTTGAGACGACTATTAAAAATCCACTAGATTTGTTGTATGTGCTTTTGGACATGAGAGTCTCAAATTCAGATGAGAGCATCTATATGGAGATATAAATTCAAGAGTCCTTAGAGTACAGATGGTATTAGAGACCATAGACATAATGAAATTGGTGAGAGAATTAGTATAGAGATGGAAGAGTTTGGAGGACTGAGTTCTGGGTCACTCATTCCTCGTGGTTGAGGAATGGGGAAAACCAGCAAAGGAGACTGAGAAGAGACAGCCAATGAGATATGAGGAAAACGTGGAGTCAAGAATACAAGTGAAGATCCTGTTTCAGAAAGGAAAGAGTGACCAGTTAATTCCTTCTGATGGGTCAAGTAAGATAAAGATTACCATCACCATTAGACTTAACAACATGGAAATCATTGGTGATTATGAGAAGCATATTTTCCATAGAATGGTGAATTTTAAAAGCCTGATTTAACTCGTTTGTGAAAAAGAAAGTGCCAGCAGCACTTTGGAGGAGTTTTTGCTGTAAAGTGGTAGCTAATAATGAGTCAATAACTGAAGGGAAATGTGGGATGTTAAGAAGGATTTTCCCATAAAAAACTGAACCATGTTTGGTTGCAGATAAAAATGCTTTTGTAGAGAGGACACATTGATGATGTGGAGAGTAAGGAAAAAGACTGTCTTTCAGTAGGTGAGATGGGGCTAGAGACTCGTGAACTAGAATGTTGCACCAGATAGGAAGACAGAAGCATCCATATTAATAAGAGGAAAATCAGAGTATAAGACCATAAGAATAAGCAAATGGATAATATGTGTTAATATACTTGGAGAGGGGTGTTACAAGTTCTCTTCTCAGTGAAACAGGAAGAAAAATAATTGGGGATAACAATGGGGGATGTGTTAAAGACTCAAAGAGAAAGGATAGGATATAAAATAGTTTTCTAAAATTTTTAATGTTCATTTATATTTGAGAGAGATAGCAGGGGAGAGGCTGAGAGAGACAGAGACAGAATCCCAAGCAGGTTCCAGGCTCTGAGTTGTCAGCACAGAGCCCAACACGGGGCTTGGGGGCTCAAACCCACAAGCCCTGAGATCATCACCTGAGCCAGTCAGAAGCTTGACCAACTGAGCCGCCCAAAGGGCCCGTGAAATAGTTTTCTGAAAGGACAAGAGAATAAGGTACCAATATCAACTGGTGCCACTGAGAGCCCATTGGTAATTAGTATTTGGTTTTCTCTAAGGTGGTGATTCTGCCACATACATACAAAATGGGGGGAAAAGGGCAAGGAATTTCAATGATTGTGGAAGGAAGTGATTATAATGATGAACCATGGATGGGGAAAATTTCTGCTCAGCTTTTATATCAAAGGTTAAGCTTAACAAATTTTATTTATTCAGGTGCTGTCAAGATATTTATATGCTAGTAAGTTTCTAACAGAAGCACATATTAATAAAATAATCAAAGAAAAAAAGGTAAAGTTCCTATGGTAATAAGTACTACAAAGGAAATGTGCATGTTCCTATGAAAGCATATAATAGCAGAATTTAAACATTTTGGAAGTCCAGGAAACTTTTGGAAATTAAGTTGTGGTTTGAAAAATAAGTAGAAACTGACTATAAAACAAACAAACAAAAACAACAGAGTGGGGAGTGGAGCTCAGTGTTATGGAGTCTCAGAAATAGTAAACAGCACAAGCAAATACATTGTGGTAGGAGAGAGTATGGTATTTATCAAGGAATGAAAAAAAATCTGGAGATATGAGATTAAGAAGGATCAAGTTTCAGGATGAGGCTTAAGACATAGAAAGAGGTCAGATAATACAGAGCCTTATAATTAGGGTAAGCATATAATTTATTGTCCAAACCAGATACCCCTATAAATGAAAAGGCATGTGAATGAAACAATTATACTACCAGGATCACAGATAGGAATGGAACTGTGTTGGACAATGAGGCATGTAGTCAACTTACTGACATAGCATTAATAGGCCCTAATACTTTATACTAAGAGGAAGAGGAAATAATTGAGCACTCTTAATGTAGAGAGGTGATATAAACACACTTGAATTTGCAAAGATCACTTTGGCCACAGTGTAGAGATTAAAATGGATAAACTGCAGATTGCTTTTTAAAAAGTACTTTAAGCAGATCACACAGGAAATAATGGAAGGGTGCTGATGGAAATGGAGAGAAAGGATCAATTCAAGATATATTTATGAGGCAAAATTGACCCAACTTTGGAAAAGTATAGCATTAGAAGGTGTTAAAACAGACTAGGACGTTTATGGCTTCAAAAATTGGATGAATTGTGGAAATATTTCCTGGAATAGGGAATATTAAAGAAGAAAAAAAAATTAGGAGAAAGGTTATAAGCCCAATTTTGAAAATGTTGATTTGGGGGAATTCTTAGAGACATCTAGAAATAGATATTTAGTAAACCATTGGATATATGTGTGCAGCAAATAAACTCAGATTTTATGCTATATTAATTTTATCTGCTTCTTACATCAAATTACTATCCAATTCTAAAGAGTAGAGATTTCCAAAATGCTAAGAAATTTAATCTCTAATATTTCTGCTATTTTCTTTGACTATCAGGTTTTACTGCCCTTTGCTTCACATATTCAACCACCTTTCCTCTCCACCCACACCCCCCATCATACACACACACTATGAACTCCTGACAACTAATGATCCCTTTTATGTCTCTACAGCTTTGCCTTTAACAGACTATCTCAGGAACAGAATTATAGAGTAGTTAGCCCTTTCAGACAGGCTTCTTATCTAAAAATATGCATTGAAATTTATCCATGTTTTTACATGGCTTAATACAGCTCATTCTTTTTATCACTAATTAGTGATATGTAATTATACTAATTACATTCGTGATAATGTAGTATCACTATTACATTATTATGTGACATACATCTTGTGTGATATAGTATAGATACATCAAATGTTATTTGTTCACCTATTAAAGGACATATTTTTTGCTTCCAATTTTTGGTTACTGTCAAAAAAGCTTCTACAAACATTAACATGTAGATTTTTGTGTAAACATACATTTTATAATCAGTTGGGTAAACTCCTAGGAGCATGATGGATGGATTGTATGATAAAACTATGTTTAATTTACCTTTGTAAGAAAATGACAAATAGCCTTCCAAAGTGGCTTACCATTTTGTATTCCTACCAGCAACGAAGGAATTTCTGTTGCTCTGTATCATCACCAATAACGAATTTGTCTGTTTAGGGGTTTTAGCCTTTCTCATAGTTGGTTAGTTCTATCTCATTGTTTTAATATGCAATATCTTAATTTCAAATGATGTTGTGCATCCTTTCATATGCTTCTTTGATATATGTATATCTTCTTTGGTGAGGTGTCTGCTCAGATTTTTGTCCATTTTTAATTAGATTATTTGTTTTCTTATTGTTGAATTTCAAGACATTTTTAAAAATATATTTGGGGTACATGTCCTTTATCAGTTATGTGTTTTGCAAGTATTTTTCTCTAAGTTTGTGTTTTGTCTTCTCATTCTCTTCACAGAGTCTTTCATAACCTACAGGTGTTTTGTTTTGTTTCGCTTTGTTTTAAGTCGAGTCTGATTTACCAACCTTTTCTTTTCTTTTTTCCCATGACCCATGTTTTTTGGTATTTCATCTAAAACCTCATCATCACACCCAAGGTCTCCTTCTAGAAGTTTTATTGTTTGCATTTTATACTTAGGTCTATACTCTATTTTGAGTTAAATTTTATGAAAGGTGTAAGATCTGTGTCTAGGTTCAATTTTTGCAAATGTATATTCATTTGCCCCAATACTATTTGTTGAAAAGAATTTTATTTTTCTAACTTTGAAAGAAATTCCAATTTCCTTGAATTGAATTTATACTTTTTACAGACCAGTTGAATATATTTGTGTATGTCTGTTTCTGAGCTCTCTATTCTAGGGCACTGATGTATGCATTAATCACTTTGCCAATATCACACTGTTTTAAAAACTATAACTTCAAAAGAAGTCTTGAAATCAGGTAGTGTGATTCCTCCAACTTTGTGTTTTTCAGTACTATGTTGAGTATTTCATGTCTCTTGCTTTCCATAAGAACTTGAAAATCAGCTCGTTATTATCTACAAAATAGTTTGCTAAGATTTTGATTAGAGTCCTACTGAATCTATAGATGAAATTGGAGGAAATATTAACAATAGTAATGATATTGAATCTTCTCAGTCATTGGAATTTTTTATCTGAATATTCTTTGATTTCTTTCATCAGTATTTTGTAGGTTTCCATATTTAGGTAGTCAGGTCCTGCACATATTTTGTTAGATTTCCACCCTAGTATTTCCCTTTTATTTATTTTTTTTTGTGCTATCATAAGTAGTATTGCTTTTTTAATGTAATTTCAAAGTGTAATCAACCGGTGCTAGTATGCAGGAAAACAACAGACTCATCTATTATCTTTGTATCTTTCGAACTTGCTATCCTTATTAGTTCCAGGGGCTTTTTGTACATACTTTGATATTTCTAGATAGACAATGAATAAAGACAATCTTATTTCTCCCGTTTCAATCTGCACATGTTTTATTTCTTATCTACGTGCACTAGCTGGGGCTTTCAGAGAGGTCATGCTGGCCTTATTCTTGATCTTTGGGGGAAAGCAGCCAGCCTCTCATCATTGAATATGATATTAGCTGTAGTTGTTTTTTTTTAGCATGTTCTTTTTCAATATGAGGAATTTCTCCTTTTTCTTAGTATGCTAAGAGGTTTTTTAAATCATGAATAGGTGTTAGATTTTATCAAATTATTTTTCACTGTCACTTGATATAACAATATTGTTTTCTTCTTTAGTCTATGTATATGGTAAATTACGTTTTCAATTTAAAAATTCTAGACATCCATACATGAAATTAAACCCTTAATTACACACTTATTTGTGCTATATAATTTTTTAAAAATCATTGCTAGATTCAGTTTGGTCATATTTTGCTGAGGATTGTTGCATCTCTGGTTATGAGTGATGCTGGCCTGTAGTTTTCCTTTCTTGCAATGCCTTTATCTGGTTTTGAAATCATAACACTGACCTCATAGAATGAGTTAGGAAGTGGTCCCCTAGCCTCTATTTTCTGAAAGAGATTGTGGAGAACTAGTATATTTTTCTTTAAATGTTTGGAAAGATACATAAGTAAAAGCATCCAGACCCAGAGCTTCCCTTTTTGGAAGGTTATTAATTGTTGATTCAATTTATTTAAAAATACTTGGGCAATTTATGTTATCTGTTTCTTCTGTGTCAGTTTTTATTCTTTGTTTCTGTCAAGGAATTGATCTATTAAATCTAAGTTATCAATTTGTGGACACAGACGTGTCCATTCTATTCCTTTATTATCCCTTAATATTCATAGGATCACTAGTGATGACTTCTCTTTCATTTATGATATTGACAGTTTGTGTCACCTTTTTTACCTTAGTCTAGCTATAGGTCTATCAAGTTTATTGATCTTTTCAAACACTAACTATTGGTATTGGTTTTGTTGATGTTCTTATGTCTCTGTTGTAAATTTTGATTCTTGTTCAAATTTCTATTATTTCCTACCTCTGCTTGATATATGCTTCCATTTCTCTTCTTTTTCTAGTTTCCTAAGAAAGGTTAGTTTATTTTATATACCTCCCTAATATATTAATTTAATGCTATAAATTTCCCTCTAAACACTGCTTTGTTGCATGCCACAAGCTTTAATAAGTTATATTTTTATGTTGATAGAGTACAAAATATTTCTTTTAATTTCCTTTGAAACCCCTTCTTTGACCTACAGGCTGAATGTGTGTTATTAATTTCCACATATTTAAGGATTTTCCAGGTATCTTACTGTTATTGAATTTTAGTTTTGTAGTTAGAATATATTATGCTTTTAAAATTTTTTTTAATGTTTGTTTATTTTTGAGAGAGAGAGAGAGACAGAGCATGAGCAGGGGAGGGGCAGAGAGACAGGGAGACACAGAATCCAAAAGAGGCTCCAGGCTCTGAGCTGTCAGCACAGAGCCCAATGTGGGGCTCAAACCCACAAACCACAAGATCATGACCTGAGCCAAAGTCAGACACTCAACCAACTGAGCCACCCAGGTGCCCCAGTATGATTTTTATTAATTTAAATGTATCCTGATATTATAGCCCAGAATGTAGTCAGTCATAGTGAACCATTCAAGTGAGCTTAAAAATAAAGCTTATTGTGTTCTTATTTGATGGAATATTCCATAAATGTCATTTAGATCATATTAATTGATAGTGCTGTTAATGCCATCTATATCCTTACTAATTTTCTTCTTGCCTGTTCTATCAATTACTGACAAGAATGTTGGAATCTCCAACTATAATTTGCCTATTTCTCCTTTCAGTTCTGTCAATTTTGCTTCATATATTTTGATGCATAAGTATTAAATTCATGCATATCGGGTTGTTATTCCTTTTTTTGGGAATTGATCCCTTTATGATCATCCCTGATAATATTCCATGTTCTTAAGTCTATATTGTTTGAAATTAATATAGCTAATCTAGCTTTCTTTCGAGTAGTGTTAGCATGCTATATCTTTTATCGCCCATTTACTTTTAAATTATCTCTGTTTTATTATTTAAATTGGGTACCTTATAGACAACATATAATTGGGTCTTAGTCTAGTCTGACAATCTCTTTCAATTCATACATTTATACTATTCACATTTAAAATTATTGATGATATATATTTTTTAATTAATATATACCATATTTGTTACTGTTTTCGATTTTTTTCCATTTCAGGTTTGTTTTTTTTTTTTTTTTTGCATCTTTCCCACTCTTTTTCTGCTGTCTTTAGCTTTAAGAGTATTTAAATGATTGTATTTTATCTCCTATTTGACATTATACTCCTTTTTGTAAATAACAGTGGCTTCCCTACAGTTTACAACATGTGCTCCTTCAAATCAATATTTTTGTATCCTTTGGATAAAAACCTAGTAGTACAATTGCTGGCTCATAGGGTAGTTCTATTTTTAACTTTTTGAGGAACCTCCATTCTGTTTTCCAGTGTGACTGCATTGGTTTGCATTCCCACCAACACTGTAAGAGGGTTCCCCTTTCTCTGAATCCTTGCCAACATCTGTTATTTCCTGTGTTGTTAATTTTAGACTGTCTGACAGGTGTGAGGTGATATCTCATCATAGCTTTTATTTCTATTTTCCTGATGATGAGTGATGTTGACCATCTTCTTATGTGTCCACTAGTCACCTATATGTCTTCTTTGAAAAAAATGTCTATTCATGTCTTCTGCCTATTTCTTAACTGGATTTTTATTTTAAGTTTATTTATTTATTTTGAGAGATAGTGAGTGGGGGAAAGGCAGGGAGAGAGAGGGAGAGAGAGAAAGAATCCCAAGCAGGTTGCAATACTGTCAGCGCAGAGCCCAGTTCAGGGCTCGGACTCACAAACTGTGAGATCTTGACCTGAGCCAAAGTCAAGAGTCAACTGCTTAACCAACTGAGCCACCCAGGTGGCCCTGGATTATTTGGTTTTGTGTGTTAAGTTAAAATGTCTTTAGTACCCAAAGCAATCTACACATTTAATGTAATTCCTATGAAAATACCACCAGCATTTTTTCACAGAGCTAGAACAAATAATCACAAAATTTGTATGGAGTCACAAGAGACCCTGAATAACCAAAGCAATGTTGAAAAAGGAAAGTAAAGCTGGAGGCATCACGATTCTGGGCTTCAACCTATATCACAAAGCTATAATCTTTAAGACAGTATGGTACTGGCACAAAAACAGACACATAGATCAATGGAACAGAATAGAAAACCCAGAAATGGACCCACAATTATATGGCAACTAATCTTTAACAAAGTAGGAAAGAATATCTAATAGAAAAATATCTGTTCAACAAACAGTGTTGGGAAAACTGGACAGCAACATTCAGAAGAATGAAACTGGACCACTTTCTTACATCATACACAAAAAATAAATTCAAAATGGATAAAAGATCTAAATGTGAGACAGGGAACCATCAAAATTCTAGAGGAGAACATAGGCAATAACCTCTTTAAATTGACCACCGCAATTTTTTTCACTAGACATTTCTCTGGAGAGAAGGAAAACAAAAGCAAACATGCACTATTGGGACTTCATCAAGATAAAAACTTTCTGCACAGGGAAAGAAACAATCAACACAACTAAATGGCAATGGGAGAAGATATTTGCAAATAATATATCTGATAAAGGTTTAGTATCCAAAATCTATAAAGGACATTTCATTTTAATTATTTGTTAGAGTTACTATCTCTCTGCTCACATTACCCATTTTCTGGTACATTGTGTAGTCTTTCAATTAGAGCCCATTTGTTACATTCACAAATGTTTCTCCAGTGGTGTAGCCTTTTCGTATCTGTCCATATTCTTCCCTGAATGTAGCATCCCTAATCTGTTTCTTTGAATCTCTGATATCTCTTGACTGTCTTCTCCCTGCCACCTATTAAGTGAGATAAAAAACCCACAGGAGGCAAAAGTTGGAGGAATTCCCTTCCTCCAGCTCAGATAAGGCTCTACCAAAGCCTTTTCCACAGGTCAAAAGTTTTTTGTTAAGGAGAAGCCTCAAGGGTATTTAACAGTGATTTCTCCATCCCTCTGTGATGGGATCTTTCTTGAATCTTCCTCATGAGTACCTGGTGAGGTTCTTGGAAAGAAAATCTACAACAGGGCTGGGGTCACCCCAAAACTGAAGTCAACAGGAGTTTCTCACCCTCATTCTCATCAACATGCAGTCTCCAGCAAGTCATTAAAATTACCATTTAAGTGCTAACAGAAGTTTATGATACCAGTGGCTTTTGTTCCATGTAAACAGATCCTGAAGGTGATTTTCTAGATGTGCCTGTCTTTCCAGATTCTGGGATGGTAGTTTTATCTGAAAACCAAGTTCTCTTCTGCTTCAAAAAATCTATATTGCTTTTCAGTTGTCCAGCTTCCTGTTGTAAGAATGGGAATGATGACTTTCAAGCTGTTTACATGTCAGAACGGAGAACAAAATTTGTAAAATTTTATAATTAAATAATATTTATCAAAATACTAAGTAGTTCTTCAGTGGTAGACTTTATGGATTTTTATAGTTTGTTACTTACACGTTTTAATATATTTCCAACTTTCTTCACTGAGCATCTAAAAGCATTACCAATAATGGGACACATATTACCAATTTGTCAAAATAATTTGATATGGAAGTATCTCTGAGAAAGTGTATTTAGAGCAAATTAACACATAAAAAATAACAGTAGGCCTTTAAAAGGCAGGATGTTTAAAATTTTTATTATCTCGTATAAAAATAATGGATTTTACACCTTAATTTCCCTCTAGTTTTTGATAAAAATGACTATTATCCATGTATCTTTAAAATAGTTTCTACCATTTAACACATCATTGCCCAATTAAAATGTTAGTCAGTTTTATGCATAGATTTTGTTTCCGTTTAATTACTTTTTTCCAGAATATAAAAAGTTATTGCATAACTGGTGTCAACGTTATTGCATATCCAACCAACACACATGGGAAAGTATAGAAGTACTGAGCAGAATGCAAAAATCTTATAAACTAACCTATATACATTTTGAAGTGTGACTGCAAAGATTTTCTTCTGATCATTCTTTTCCTTTACCATTGCCTTTGACTATATATATATATATCTGTAACCATAGCATTTCCATGTGAATATCTGATTCCAGACTTCACCAGCTGTTTGAGAATTCTTTACTAGATTAATGATAGTATTTACTTTCCACTGGTGATAATCTGATCATCATCACTCCCCAGTTACCAATTCTTTACAGGGGTTCTTTTGAACGAGAGTGGGAAAAAAATATAAACAAATAATTAGTTTTTTTCACACTAAATGCCATGAGCAGAGTGAACCTTCCAGGTGTATGTCTTGTCATGTGGCCTATAGTCCAGATTAACAAGCTGCTCAAAGGAGGGTTAGATTTAATATTGTAGAACAGATCATTTCCATGTCTCCAACACATATCCACAATTCTTAAAATAAAGCAATGACCTTAGATAAGTCCAACCAAACATTTTATTCTAAGTCTTAATAAGGCAAATGCAAGAGACTGCTGAGTCAAGCACCATTTTCTTATTCATCATTGCCTCAGCTAATCAGCAATACAAGATTTTGTGAAAGTGAAGATTGTTCAAAGATTTAAACCTTAACAGCAGTTTAACAAGGGTGTTGTTAAAGATATATATGCAACAATAGGCTTCATGGGTTTCATATTTGTCCTGATAATTGCTTTAAGGTAAAAACGTTACCACGTGTTCTTTCATTTAATAAATAGTGATCCTCTAGTAAGTATCATGCAACATACATAAGGGACTTAACACTTGTCAAAACCAATATAACCTCTTCTATCATATTTTATAGTCTTAGTTGAAAAAACATAAAAAAGAAATAAGCAATTAAAATATGGGCTAAGTGCTCTTAAATAAGAGATAAGAGTTCACCTACATATGCCTTTCATTTTATCAAATATCCCTAATGCTAAAGATTACATAGAAAATTCACACAAAACCCTAAGGAAAAATTTATTTTTCATTTTCAAAAGTGAAGACATATGTACTATATATTACACTGAAATGCAAATATATATCAGCAAGCCAATATAGATTAAAATTATGTGTTATCATTCTATTGTATCTTAATTACATAAAAATGTCTTAAAGTAGCAAGATAAAATAATTACATAAATACATAATTTAGATATATAAACAGTTTTGGGTCAGAATTTTGTTAGCTTAAGGCAAAAACAGGTTATATATTTTGTTATTAGAAAGATAAAACTTACCAATTCTACAGAAACAAAAATGCTCTTTTCTAGGGCTAAACATAATGCATCATATCTTTTTAAAGGGCCAAGTTTATTTTGCGGCAAACAATGCACTGAATTTTGTATGGTTAATGTTTGAACTCTCTTTAATGTACATTAATAAACTTTGGAAATAAACTTTAAAAATAGGAAATATTTGATCTATTTTGTGCGTACATAGGTAATATACACACACACACATTTAAAAATTCGTATGTCTATATGACATAAAAATAGATTGTGATGACCTGATGGAAAGAAGTAAATATTGGCCCATAAACTGAGAATGATGGGAATATGTGGTTGTTTGAGGCTTCTCCACAGAAGTGAATTTTAAACAGAAATTTGAAGAATGAGGATAAACCTGTCACTGCGATAAATGATGTAACATATTAAAGGACTTCAAACATTTCTGGAAACAAAAAAATGAAAGCAAATGGGAGAGTGGTAGGAGATGAGGTTAGAAAAGTCCAAGAACTTCAGATCATGCACAGCAATGTAGAGTACAGCAAGCAGTTTAGAATTTACTCTGAATAATAAAGAATGGAATGGATTTAAACATAAGTATGGCATAATCGTATTCATACACTGTAACAAATGAATGAAGAATGATGACAGTGGGGAGGTGGAGAGACTAATAGATGCAAGGAGAACAAAAATTCTTGGTAAGAGATGTTGGTTGTTTAAAGGTGAATGGTGTCCATGGGGACCGAGAAATTGGTAAGAATTTTTAAATGCATGTGAGGAAACTCATTTGTTTTTTGCCTTAACAACTAGAAAGGAGATACTTCCATTAATTGTGTTACGGAATCTTGGAGAAAATCTAGGCTTGGAAGTGAGGAAAAAGAATATAAAGAGTTTCAGTCTGGGTATATAAGTTTATAATATATATAATATATATAAGATTAAAATATTTATGAGAGATCAGGGTTCAAGGAGGCAAGTGTACATCAAGTCTGTAGTCTGTGGGAGACATCGAGCCTCAAGATATTAAGTTGAAGGACTTAGCATATATTTATTTAGCGCTTAAATACATGGGAATGGATGGTAGTGCCTAGAAAAAGAGAGTTAAAGTAGAGAAGAGTACTCACAAGCAAGACTTGATATACTCCATTTAGAGGCTGTAGGGGATTAAAAAAGGATTAAAAAGAAGCAGTGAGCTAGAAGGAAAATTAGAATGAAGGGTGTTCCTGAAACTGAGAGAAGAAAATATTTCAAGCACAAAGAAGTGAACAAATGTGTCAAATGTTCCCTAAGCGTTGAGTAAGATGAGACCAAAAGCAGCCATGGGATTTGATAACATGGAGACTTTGTATTCCTCAATGAAAGAAAAAAAAAGAAGTTTTAATAGAGAATAGAATGTGTTGAAGTGGTCATGGAGATTGAAGTTCCTAAGAAGGCATTTGTGCATAACTCCAAAATGTCTTTTGCCCTAAAGTTGACATTAGATGGAAGAGGATAAAGGACCAAGAAAATTTTAAAGTCTTGTAATAACTTTATTACAAGAGTTCTACTTCTTGTACTAACTCTTGTAATGCCTTGATTACACAAGTGTCATCTTCCAATAGTATTTTTAGGGATAGATTGAGTTAAAGAGATTATAATCAAGGGGCACCTGGGTGGCTCAGTCAGTTAAGCCTCTGGGTCTTAGTTTCGGCTCAGGCCATGATCTTACAGTTCATGAGTTCAAACCCCACATGGGGCTCTGTGCTGACAGTGCAGAGACTGTGTGGGATTCTCTTTCTCCCTGTTTCTCTGCCTCTCTCTCTCTTTCTCTCTCTCTCTCTCAAAATAATTAAACTCTTTTAAAAAAGACTATAATTGAAATTCTTACATGACAAAATTGCAAAAATGTTGAACTGCATTATCTCATAGTGGAGTATTTCCATTTCTACATGAACTTCTGTTTGTAAGATTTATTCATTCACCCAACAAGTATTTATTGAACAACTAGTGTGTGTGTGAGCACTGTTCTGGACAAAAGCAAATATACCACCAAAGAAACAAGCCAGATATCCTTTCTACCCTCAAAAAGTTATATGCTTTAATGTGTATATAGGCCTGAAGGGAGTGAGGTATGTGGTTATACTCAGTCTACTTTCCTAAATCACTAACACTCGTAAATCCTTCAGTATTATAAAAACGATATAAATCTGCAATGATAAAGAGCTTATGAATGCTGTGCAATTGAGAGATCAAGGAGACAGAATATTTAAGCAATTAATAAAAATGATCAATAGAGCAGTATAAACATGGAATATACAATAAATAAAATACTTAAAAATAGGCCAAATGCCAAGTAGTAAACAAAGAATAATGAAAAATGAAAAAAGAGAATAATGTGTGGATGAGAAGTCCCACAGAGAAAACTATTTGAATTAGGTGTTTAGAAAGCAATGTTTAAAACATTCTTTTTTATCTACCTAATTAGAATATTACAATTTTATTTGCTATTGACCAAATTGGAATTTTACAAGTAGTTGAAAGCAAGCAATAATAATGACAACACATAACACTTACAAACATTTGTAAAAATGTTATATCTGTGCCCAATGGGAAGGGGGAACTTCCATCACTTCTCAGTAACATATGTAAAAAAGAATGAGAAGCAGATGTTAAGCCCAAGTTTATTAGCGTTGACTTGTGATTACCCACAGAGCAAGTGCAACTGAAAGATGTTCTGATTAAGGTCTACAGAATAGATAAGAATGCCATACATAGGTTGGTGTTGGTTCTGCAACTCATAACTCAAATTTGGAAACAAGTTTTCAAAAATAATTTTTGAAAGATCTGGGCATATTTTGTGTACGACTGCTCTCCAGTTCTCAACAGTTGTAAGCATCCCTGTGTTCATATAGTAATTGGATGTCTTGCTGGAATACACAAGGGGTTCAGTTTTTTCTACAATATGTCATAGATGTTTTAAAATCAGGACTTACAATTGCTGTTAAATGCCAATAAAGAGCTTAAAATATTTTACCTGAACAAGACAAAATGACCTAAAATAAACAACCAATGTAACAAAATTCGAATAAAATTTTTAAAAAGGCAAACAAGGAAGCCATAAAAGTGAAAAATCCTTGAGTAATTGCTAGGCAACAGACATTGTGATGAGACAGCTTATTTAAAGTATGACTTTATGTCTAATGTGCCAGGGACACTCCTGGCTTATGTGTGTTGCTAGTGCATAAGAATAATAGTACCCCCATACACTGGCAAACTGTCACAGCTTAGATAACAAACTATATCACAATCAATATCTAATCTTTATCAGATAGGTACTGCTATAATCATTTTTTTTTACTAGAAGTAACTGAAGCTTAGAGAAAACTTAGGCAATGTCCACACAAAAGGTAAAGCTAGCTTCAAACCTCTGTAGAAATAAATCTTCCCTGAGTTTCTCAATGCTTCTGTAAAAAGCCCTGGCCTACTGAGACACTGGGATGTATATGAATACAAAATGTTGGCCTACACTTCCTCTAGAAGTATTTTATTGTTTACACACTATGAGGATTAGATCTGTAGCCATTTGTTTAGATAATTATGCTGATAAAAAATGTAGTAAAACTTCTATTATCTCCACAAGAAGGCCAAATGGTCACAGCCTAGGCTAGACCCTTAAATTAAGCTTT
The DNA here is from genome assembly GCF_028749965.1 of Puma concolor. Lineage (NCBI taxonomy): Eukaryota > Metazoa > Chordata > Mammalia > Carnivora > Felidae > Puma > Puma concolor. The sequence continues at coordinate 52,598,849 of NC_141672.1, forward strand.
TAAGGGACCACAAATATGGGTCCTCCATTTCCTTACATGTTTACATTTCAAGGAAGAATGAGGTCCATGACCTTAGAAACATCACTACGTCATAAAAATTAGAGACAATGGAGCTTCTCAGGACCTTGGAAAGATGTATTTATATTCCAGAAGGTTAGGGTGGAAACCAAGGATCCTTCCCACCCTATCTCCAAAGACTTAAGGGGAGGAGGAAGCAAGGGTTTCTCTCCCCTGTACATTATATGTAAATAGAGAAAATCCAATTTTCTCCATCTTTCACCTGGAGTAACTCTCACTCATGTAGGGAATTATTCCATCTGGCTGTTATTATTTCACCCTAGTAGTAAGGATCAAAACAAGGGAAACCACCACAATTATTATTACTTATACAATTATAATATCTAATATGTCTCTTATCCAGAATACCTCATGTGCACATTCAGGATAAAATTAATAAAAATTAATTTTAAAAACTCAACAAATCCAAGCAGTGCAATTTGAGAATCTGTCAAACCACATTTTTTTTACAAAACTCTAAAAATGTCATAAACCGACAATAAAAGAATTTGTGTAGAAATTTACAAAAAAGTAAGAGAAATTAATTGAACAAAACACATGAACAAGAAATAGATGTTGGTATAAGAGACTTTGTAAAGGAATAATCTATTTTAAATTGGCAAATGTTTTCATTAGTATCTTTGTATTAAGTAACATGTTTTAAAATATCAACTAGACACCCATATGTTAGATATTTTGTAATAGATTTATGCATTAAGCCATGGAGAAAAATTAAAGGCAACTGGATTAAATAGTCGTTAAATAGGAAGGATTAAGTTTAGGAAGGAAAAAATAAATTGTAGACCTAAAATATGTTAAACTTTGTAGCAGTAAAAAAATTATATATATTAGAAAAATAAAGATATGTTAACATTTTACATTTTACATGTAAATGTAATAGTAATATTAAATATTATCTATGCAAAATAATATAAAAACATTTTAATAGATAAAAAATAATAAACTTCTGTTTATGGTAAATTGGAAAGTGGTAAATTGTACTAATCATGTAATATGTGAATTAAAATAACAATGGAATAATATTATTGAGTATTGCATAGCAAAAAAAAATGATAGAATTAAATTTTTCAAAACTCACAGTAAAATTAGTAGATTGATGTAGGGAATAAGTTTAAGAATTCTCTGGGCTTACACCAATGGGTTAACAAGGCATAAAGAAGTACAAAGCCATAGGATGCTCACACCCAAGTTTGGGTAAACAAGATTAGGGGAATGAGGATAGAGAAGGGGGGCTTAGGCCCCCAGAATAAAGTAGGGAGGTGCAAAGGCACCCAGAACAGGGAGGGGAAAAGGCCCCAATATAGAACATAGGTATACAAAATAAACAATATTAGGTATTCAGGGCAGAAGTGCCCCCTCCCCCCAATTTAATGCTATAGCAGAAATCTGCTTTCACAGGAAGGAAGAACCAAGTTAGGTGAACAGGTAAATTGGGCTATGGACCACTGCTCTGTGCTGCAGGGCGAAGTTACATCTCCAGAGTGGAGATGATTAACAAAAGAAAGGTGCCTTGTTAACTCTGAGGTCACGTGTCCTACCTGTCTCATCCCCTAAGCTAGCTAAGATAAACAGAGGTGCGGTCTCATGTCTGCTGTAAACAACCTTCCTCCCAACTGCCCGGCACCTGGATTTTGTTTTGTATTAACCCAAACCCCAACCCCAAATATCTTCAAGACTCCCTTTACCTCATGTCCTCAAGTTAATGTTTGCAGATTCATTGTCTCTGTGTGAACGTCCATTGCCATGTTTGTAAACTTTCTGATCATAATAAAAACGAGGCAAGGACCCTTATTCGGGGCTCTTGTCTTTTCCCAGATATCAGCCATCTCTCACTTTTCATCCTGCATCCCACTCTTTTGCTGGCCAAAAGAGAACTTTAGACATAGAATCTATGACACATTACTTGGTATATACAAAAGTATGATCAGAATATTCTTTTTAAGAACAAAAGATAATATTTAAAGCTGACTAAAATATTCATAAAATTTAAACTAGCAATTTCATTTTTGTTACTCTAACAGAACAATAGATATAAAATGTTAAAACTTGAATTCAAAATTATGTGACATATATTACTCAAGCGTGCTTGGTACTTATTGATGTTAACTTTCTGATCTAACACATGGCCATTTTTTATAGCTTTTACATGTGCTTTTGAGAAAGGATGTACATTCTCTACATTTCTTCCACATATTAATTTTTTGTCATTTTGATCTTTTAATTTCTGACATACATTAAATTTTTTTAGTATGATTCTTTTTTAAGTCCTCCTTATAGAATTCCTATTCTATGTTTTTCTTCTTCTTTGGAGAAATCTTGTTCTCAATATACCTTGTTATATCTATCTATATCTATCTATCTATCTATCTATCTATCTATCTATCTATCATCTATCTATAAGCATTTTAGATGTTCTCATCTAAACACCAAGGAGTCTTGGTGTTCTTTTTTTTTTTTTTTTTTAAGTTTATTTCTTTATCTTGAGAGAGATAGACACAGCACGAGTTGGGGAGGGACAGAGAGAGAGAGAGAGAGAGAGAGAGAGAATCCCAAACAAACTCTGCGCTGCCAGGCAGAGCCCAATGTGAGGCTGGAACACATGAATCCATGAGATCATGACCTGAGCCGAAACCAAGAGTTAAACACTCAACCAATTAGGCTACCCAGTTGCCCCTACTCCTTGGTATTCTGATATTTCACCCTAGAATGGGTTAATTTTTAATAGTGCTTAATACATAGTACCATTCTTATAATTCAAGTGTGTGTCTTATTCAGTTTTAGGCACTTTCCCTCCATTGTGTCCTTAAGTTTAAACCTTATCTTCATTTCCTTCTCTTTCTGTAAATTCTATTTACTAGATGTTGCCACTTCTAAAACAGCTTAGCCATCCTTAACTTTTCTTCCATGCTTTCTATCGTACTTTTCTTATTTTGAATTATTCCTATCGGCATTACCGTTGAATAGTTTTTTCTTGATCTGTGCCAATTTTGTTACTGAGCTGTTACTGTTGTCGCTATTCAATTAAAGTAAATGTGAATCATGAGACAGACCTGATGAAGCCCCTGGAAGCAGTTGTGAGATCCCTATAATCCAACTCAGGAGAAAGACAATGGAGAATTCCCCAGGATAACAGCAGAAAAAATTCCCAGAATGAAAAATGTGCAATAAAGCTGAAAGAAAGTAATTCAGATAAAAAAAAAAAAAATTGAGATTTCAAATGGAAATGTTTCCAAAGGGGGAAAAGAAGATCCACTGTCATATGGGCTGAATTGCGACACCTCCCTCTCTAAAAATATTAAAGTCCTCACCCCCAATACCTCAGAATATGACCTTATTTGGAAAGAGAGTTGTCTCAGTCATAATTAGTTAGGATGAGGTTATACAGTGTAGGATGGGCCCTTAATCCAATATGCCAGATGTCATTATAAGAACAGGGGTAGAAACACAGGAACATAGACACACCACAGGAGGTTGGGGAAGAAGGGCAGAAGGAGGTCGGAAGGGAAAGCCATGCGAGGAAGGAGGTAGAGATTGAACCAAACTGATAAACCAAAGATTGCCAGCCAAACACCGAAAGCCAGGAAGAGGCAAGGAAGATTCTCCCCTACAGGTTTCAGAGGGGGCATGGCCCTGCTGACACCTTGATTTTGGACTTCTAGATACCGGAATTGTAAGAGAAGAAATCTGTGTCTTAAGCCATTCACTTTGTGATAAGTTGTTATGGCAGCTTTAGGAAACTAATACATCCATCAATTACATAACTGGAATAAACCAAGTAGAAAAATTATTTTAAGATGATATTGAAAGTTATTTTTTAAAAAAGTTAGTAGTGACTGCAAAGAAAATTGAATAAATTATAAAATAAGTCAATTATTAGCTAAACCAACAAGAAAGTAATAATTATATCACAGCACACTAAAATGTTTACCTATGAAAAATACTTGAATAGGCATAATAACATAAGCTTTCAATACTGATTTCACAAAAACAATATAATCACAGTAGGATGAGGGGAAAATAAAAGCCAAAAGAATAACACTGCCAAAGATCTAAATACTCAACTACCATAATAGGAATTCAAGAGTATGGATGTCACTGTGTGTGTGTGTGTGTGTGTGTGTGTGTGTGTGTGTGTGTGTGCACGTATACATACACACACCACACCACATCTTCTCTATTCATTCATCTATGGATGGATACTGGGGTTGCTTCCATATCTTGGCTATTGTAAATAATACTGCAATGAATATTGGCGTTTTCATATTCTTTGGGTAAATACCCAGTTTTGGAATTACTAGATCACATGGTATTTCTAATTTTAATTTTTTGAGGTATTTAATTTTCAAGTTATGTTTTTATCTCACCTCTGATTTCTTCATTGACCCATTGGTTGTTTTGGTTTATGTTGTTCAATCTCCACATATTTGTGATTTTGCCAATTTCCTTCTTGTAATTAATTTCTAGCCTCAAGCCACTGTGATTGGAAAAGATGCCTGATAAAACTTCAGTTTTCTTAAATTTATTGAGACTTTTTTGTGGCCTAACATATGCTCTAGACTAGAGAATGCTCCATGTTGCATTGCTGCACTTGTGACGAATGTGTGTTCTGCTTCTTTGGCATAGGGATGTTTTGTATGTATCTTTTAAGTCCATCTGTTTTAATGTGTCATTTAAAGCTGACATTTCTTTATTGATTTGCCTTCCCCAGACTCTGTCCCCTGACAGTACCTCCATAGCTTCTATATCTGGCACACCTAAAGTCTGCCCCTCAGGCTACGGCTCCAGGACAAGTGAACAGGCCTTTTTCATAGAAGGACTGGTGGTGGATTTCAGTCTGCTTTCTGTGTAGTGCTCTGGAAATGCTGGCCTGCCAAGAACTGTCTCTCCAGTTGTTCCAGTGCTGTGGGATCCAAGAACAAAATCTCCCCTGGCTACCAGCGCCAAGTGAACAAGGAGCCCCCCTGTTCCCATTCACATCCCACCCTTATTGGCGTGATAGCTCTAGGCGCTGGGTCATCTATTCCTGATAGGCTCAATTTAATTGTATGAGGGGTGGCCTAAGGCCATACTTAGGTCTTTTGTCAAATTCCTGAGGGAAACCTGAGGGGGAATAAGTGAGGTTGGTTTCATTCTTAAGAGGAACCTTATGCCTGAGGGGGTTTGCTGTGGTCAGACACTCCCAGCATTGTTCCCAAATATGTGTTTTTTCCCCACCCAGGGACCTCAGGTCCTCATCTTTCCCTTTTTGCCTACTGAATCCTATCTTTTCCTATCATAGTATCACATAAATGAATCACACTTAGAGCCTTATTCTTTGGAGTAAAATAATTTTTTTTTAATTTTCTTGTAATGTACACCAAAGTCATTTTTTTAATTATTCAAAGGCTGTACCAAATACCTTAAAAATACATATAGAAAACATTATTATCTTTATAGCTAGCAATGATTAATATTTTTATATATACTATTTCTTTGAACAAAAAGATATGTAACAAGAATCATGTTGTATTTTTGCCCTTCTGTCAAAGCTTTTTCAGTCTAATAAGTCAGATTTAAATTCAGCTCAAGTTCTTAGACTAAATGCTTGCCACCCAGGTAATGGTACCCCTAGGGATTCTGCAGACACACTGAGAGATTGATATACTGATAAAGTGCTCTGAGGATCTCAGAAAACTTTCTTACATGGAAATAAAAAGAAAAGGATAAACAAATTATACACTTTGGAAAAAAAAACAACATTGAGAATGAATTTATGTCTAAGCACATAAAAATACCCGATTACCTAGCATTCTTTTGAATCACCTTTTGAAGATTTGAAAAATAACTCCACACAATCTGAAAACTCAGGAATCCCTTGTTTTTGTTTTTGTTTTTTTTTTTAATAATTACCATTTCATTTACTTTAACACTTGGAAAGCTTGCTGCTCATGACCGAAACTGGTCTTAACATTGACACAGCATTTGAGGGAAAAAAAATGTTTCAGAAACTGAATATATTTTCAATGATTTCATTTTAAGATTATATCTATCAGAGAAAAAACAAGAGTTTATTCAGTTTCTTAATAAATTAGCTTTCTATAGATTTATAAGTAATGATGATGAACTGGATTTACATATTTAAGAGTATTACCATCTAAATATTTTAGCTCATATTTTGAATATATTCAGGTGACACATTTGTTTCCAGGGTAAGACACACACATTCTACGCTCCTCATGATACGTTTTATCAATTATTAATACTTTTTGCTACAAAGAAAGCTATACTTCCTCATTATGCATAATAAACATGGTGGGCCACAATTAACAATGAGACGTTCTCCCAATTTAAATTGAAAAGCAGCAAATAATTTTATAAGCTACCTCTTTTAGGGAAATTCTGGCTAACACAAATCATGTTAAATCTTCTATATTTTTAGATTAGAGGGGCCTATTACAGCTCTCTGCCACTGCCATATTTTATCTTATCATATTTTTTTTAAAAGCATCACCAAAAAATCCAGATACTTACATGTGCCTCTAACTCTTGCACATTTATCTGAAAGGCAGTGCAAAGTACAAAGTGACCACTTTAAATGAGCCACTTGGGAAAGCAAGAGGGACTAACTCCAAATAATGAGAGGTCAAATTCTGTCAAGGAAATGTGTCTTTCTTATGTTTTTAAAACTCTCTTTTGAGAAAAGCCTGTTAGATTGGGGAGCAAGTTAAGTGACATGTCAGATGCAAAATGAGAGAGCTTCTGTCAGAGGCACAGTGGTGAACTGTAACTTCAACTAACTCCAGGTATAAGAGGGAATGCATTGCAACCTGTAACCTGTACCTTGACAAGATGCAACATTTTGAAAAACCTAAAAGGCCCAGTGCAGCATTTATATCGGTGAGAAATGGTGAACTTTTGGAAAACTCCATTTTCTGATTACTGTGGGAATTCCAATGAAATGTCTGTTAATTCTCAAAGTTTTTGTTTACTAGATTATTTTTTATTTAAAAAAAAAATCAAAACTGAAACTCATATTCACCCATATTAACTGGTTAATTAGTCTCCAGTTAGGATAATCTCATTTTCCTTTTTCAATATAACTTATTGTCAAATTGGTTTCCATACAACATCAGGTGCTCATCCCAACAAGTGCCCTCCTCCCTGCCCATCACTCTTTCTCCTCTCTCCCACCCCCCCCCCCCCCATCTACCCTTAGTTTGTTCTCAGTCCTTAACAGTCTCTTATGGTTTGCCTCCCTCCCACTCTGGAACGTTGTTTTTTTTTTTTTTTTTTTTTTCCTTCCCCTCCCCTCCCCACCCCCTGGTCTTCTGTTAAGTTTCTCAAGATCCACATATGAGTGAAAACATACAGTATCTGTCTTTCTCTGTCTGACTTACTTCACTTAGCGTAACACCCCCCAGTTCCATCCACATTGCTGCAAATGGTTTCAGGTGTACAACAGAGTGATGTAATTTTAAGACTGAAATCCACACTGCAGCCAGTTTTGCCCTTTTCTCCTCTTTTTGAACATTTATGTATGCAACATGCCTATGGGCTACATTTAGGATGACATTCACCGTGGATAGATTTTCAATATTATTTTGCTCTTTAGCCAGTTGTTTTATTGATATTGATGTTAACCAGGTTTCATCAAAACATAAATGCCTTTAGCAAGAGACAATTGGCAAATAACCGAGCTGCGATTGTTTGTACTCTCAAGAACAACCCTTATTTAATAAAGGTTATCTATCGATCACACACACGAAAAATGGGAAAGTGCTGGTTGATCCTAGTTCTTTTCCTGCTATGAAATGCAGATCATGAATGGCCCAAATATTCAGGCCTCACCAACCTGTGAATAAACATAAAGTCATATTTCCATTTATAACAGCTTGTTCTCCTCTCATAATAGCAGCATTTCAAACTTCTCAGCAAAACTGGATGCTCTCTCATTATTCCTGGGAGTCGACCAAGGAAAGTGTCACTTATTTTTATAGTGTAGTAAGTCCCCGGTGGCTGGAACTCACGGTCTCCCTTTGCCCAGCTCTCCCTTCCCCATTGCCCATTGGCCCTTCCATCACTCTAAGTGAATTGCCAATTTCCACCTGCCAATGGAGTTTCTTTGGACATACGTTGTGGGTCCATAGTGTAAAGGTGAACACTGGACTCTGAATCGAGATGTAAGTAACATCCTTGCCAGAGAGGTTTCTCGTGATACCTCAAAACTTCCCAGTCTGTGATGCAAAAGCAATGCCAGTTTCTGAGCAGAGAAAGAGAAGACCGCTCTCTTCAGCTTGGAGTTAAATTGTTTATATGTATTACAACCCACAATATTTCGACCCCAAATCTCAGAAATTGCTCATGAAAAGTGAGTTTTTCTGCCTCTTGTCTCGGCTTCTCATCTTCCACAAGTAACTCTCCGAGTAAAACTCAACAATAAAAACCACTCATGAATAAAAATCAGGAACCAAAACCACCCACTCACTACAAAAATAAAGTCTCCATTCAACACACACAAAAATGCATTTCTCCTACTTTCTCACTCTACTCCACTACAAATAAAGCAAACATCCTGAGACATATAACTCCAGCACACCTACCCCTTCTTCTGGTATCCATATTAATTTCTGGTTAACTGTATCCCTAACAAGTGACTAACTCCAAAGTCTATTCAGGTAATTTGCCTTAAATGAGGACTGTGCCGTCCCAGATACAAATTGATGTATCCTCTCTAGGGACAAAAGAAAAAACAACTCTAAAATGCTTATTTTGTCTACCGGTATATCAAAAATAATAGGCTACAGCGTCATCCAATGCCCCCATTGCAGGTGGAATTCAAATCATTTGGTCAAATGAAACAGTTTCATTGGATATAGCTACACCTTAACTCAAGAAGTCTGCCAAACACATGTTTACCATGATTTAATAAAACACTAGTTCAAATCATTCATTGTAAATTATTGTATTGGAATACAATATATCTAACAACTTGATTATTTTCAGGAGGATTGTACTAAAAATATAAAATAGCATTCATCAAATATTTAAGCACATGTCAAACACTGTGCTAATGGCTTCACCATATTATGAAAAATATATGAAAATTCTGAGCGTAATGGAAATGATGATTTGCAGAACATGAAATTCAGAAGGTATGAGAAATTGAACCCTGTCAGCACACCAGAAGTAGGAACAACAGACATAGCGTAGCCACAGAAACCAGCAGAAAAACAGCATGAATGTCAGCTTGTGATTACCGTTTCTAACTCAATTGTGTCATCAATGATAATGCCAAGCCTAATATATGCTACAAAACTTTTGTGACTGTTTCCATTTAATAAAGTCCAGAGCACCTCTTTTCCTTCAAGTGCCCTCTCACAGCGCTTCACCTTGAAATACTGCTTTCAGTTTGTCCCACAGCTCGCTGATTTCTGTTCTTATTTAAGTCTTGTTTCTCTGTGAGTTTCATGTTAGATTGGTTATGCTGCTGTTTCCAACTTCCCTAGCTTTTCTTCTACAATGTCTAATTTCCCACTAATTGTATGCAGTATATATTTTATCTCACCCATAGTAGTTTTTATCTTTAGAAATTCAGTTTAATCTTCCATTTCTCTACTTAACATGTTCAATTACTCCTCAACCTTCCTGAACATATAAAATATAGTCATACTGTTTTAAAGACCTTTTCTTCTAATGCTATCATTGTTACGATTTTGGCAGACAGTTCTCCATGTGAGGATTATAATTTTTTGCTTTGTTTTTTGCATGCCTGTAACTTTTCATTGCATGATGGACACGGTAAATTTTGCTTTATTGGGCACTGGACATTTTTGTATACCTCTGAATATTTTTGAGATTTATTCTGGGATATAGTTAAGTTATTTGGAAACAATATAATCATTGGGGACCTAATTTTTAAACTTTTTTTGGATGGGACCATGGCAGCATATATTTGAGATATCATTTTTTCCTACTTCTAAGCACTCTATAGTAGGCCCAATGAATTATGAAATTACCCAACCTGACTTGTGAGGAAAAGCACTATTTTTGGGCACAAGTGAACTCTGAAGATCATTCTTTTTATTGATTATTGGCAATTATTCCCCAGCTTTGGGTGGTTTCCTCACATGCACACACTGATCTGTGCTCAAATACTCATGGGGTATTGGCATCTCTGGATTTCTCTGTCTGTGCAACTGTCCTTTTTGGTACTCTGCCCCACCAATTCTAGCCATCTTGGCCTTCCCCAGATCCCAGGTCTATCTCTTATACTCAAGGAGACAAGCAACCTCCATCTTACTTACTTTTGCTGTGCCAATATCTGCTCTCTCTCTTTAGGCAGTAAACTAGAGCAATTAAAATGGCTAAAGGGCTGATCCTTACCTGTTTCCCATCTCCAAGAGATTGTGGTTTGTTGTTGCCTATGTTCAATGTCTTGAGAACCATTGTTTCATACATTTTTTTTTTTGTTTTTTAGATTGTTTTAGACAGTTCTATAGACTGAATGTGCCCCTAAAATTCACATATTTAAGTCCTTAGTGTGGCTATATTGGGACCTGGGTCTCTAAGGAAGTAATTAAGGTTAAATGAGGCCCTGAGACTGGATCCTTGGTCTGACAGGATTCATGTCCTTATAAGAAGAAACATCAGAGCACTCTCTCTCTCCTTCCTTCTGCAGAGGAGAAGGTGCACAGAGGAAAGTCAATGTGAGGACACAGTGAAAAGGTGGCTGTCTACAAGTCAGAAAGAGAGCCCCCACCAGAAACCAAATTGTAGACTTCTGGCATCCAGAATTATGAAAAAATAAGTTTCTGTTGCTTAAACCATGCAGATTGAGGTATTTTGTTGTAGCAGCACAAGCAGACTAATACAGGCAGGTAGATAAACTTTGTCCCTGTTACCCTCTCTTGACTGAAAGAAGTCACAGTTAAGTAAATCTAATCACATATCCAAGACACAAAATACAGCAGCTATAAAGAGAACATGGAAGTGAAAGCATGGATCCTGTATCAGCAAAATTCAGTAATAGTAACACTAGTAACATTCATCAAGTATTGATTCATGTGTTCAACACAGTGCTAAGTGTTTTGGCTTTCATTATATCATTTGTTTCTCCAAAAATCTATAGAGAAATCAAGAACTTCTATTCAGAATGAGACAAACTCTCCCTAGATATCAAAACTACCCTAAGCAGTAGTGAGGAGGGGGTCTTGAGACTTTTGTGTGCCCTCATCCCCTGCCAAGGTTCTTGGCATCAAAATACTGCCTTGAAACATACAAACTAGTCTCATTAAGCATCTAATTTCACCAACAAATTGCAATTAATAAAACACAGTCAAGAGAAAATGTTAGAACTAAAAATATTTTGAATTAAGAACTCAGCAGATAGAACTAACAGCATTTAACTAGAGCAAAGTACAGTTGATCTTTGAATGACATAAGTTTGAACTGCATGGGTTTTCTTATATGTGGATTTCTTTTCAATAAATACAGTTTTGTATTATAGTGCATTTATACTGTAACTGATGTGTACTGTAAATCTCTTTTCTGTTCCTTACAATTTTCTTAATAGCATTTTTATTTCTTGAGCTTACCTTATTATAAGAATACAGAATATAATACACATAACATATAAAATATGCATTAATCAACTGCTTATATTATCATTATGGCTTCTGGTCAATAGTGGGCTATTAGTTAAGTATTTGAGGTGTCAAAATTTACATGGGAACTTTTCAGTGCATAGAGGTCATCACCATTAGCCCACCAATATTGTTCAAGGGTCAACTGTAGTACATTTAAAAACAAGAAGTCAGAACAAGAGAATATATTGAAATAGCAGTAAAAAAAAAAAGCAAAAAAGAATTAACAGAAAAGCTGTAAGAAATTTGTTGGCTATAATAAAAATTTTATGTACATAGAAGTAGATCAAAAGAAATTTATGAAGAAAATAAATGTTCCAGAAATCATGAAAGACATCAATCCACAGATTCAAGAAGCTCTGGAAGTCTCAAGAAGGATAAATACAAAGAAAACCATTCCAATATGCATCAGAGTATATGCTAAAACCAAAGGCAAACAGAAAATATCAAAGCACCAAGAAAAATCTATGCCCAAACACACCTTACAGATAGCGCTGGCTCTGTTCCAGACCACTGCAATAAAGTGAATGTTACAATAAAGCTCGTCATGTGATGTTTTCTTTTTTGGTTTCCCAGTTAATATAAACTTATGTTTATACTATACTGTAGTCTATTAAGTGTGCAATAACAATGTCTGAATAAGCAATGCATATAACTTAATTAAAGATACTTTATTGCTAAAAACAAAAATGCCAACCATCATCTGAGCTTTCAGTGAGCCCTAACCTTTCTGCTCATGGACAGCCATGCCTCAGAGTTGATAGCTGCTGACTAATCAGTGGTGGTGGTTGCTGAAGGTTGGGGTGACGGTGGCAATTTCTTAAAACAAGACAATAAAGTTTGCCACATCCATTGACTTCCTTTCATAAATGATTTTTCTGTGGCATGTAATGCTGTTTGATAGCATTTCACCCACAATAGAACTTTTTCCAAAATTGGAGTCAATCTACTCAAACCCTGCTGCTGCTGCTTAATCAACTAAGTTTATGTCATATTCTAAATCCTCTGTTGTCATTTCCACAATCTTCACAGCATCTTTACCAGTAGATTCCTTCACAAGAAACTAATGTCTTTGTTCATCTATATGAAGCAACACCTCCTCTGTTCAACTTTTATCATCAGATTGCAGCAATTATATCACATCTTTAGGCTCCACTTCTAATTCTAGTTCTCTCACATTTCCACCACATCTGCAGTTACTTCCTCCACTGAAGTCTTAAACCCCTCAAAGTAATCCATGAGGCTTGGAGTTAACTGCTTCTAAACTCCTTTAATGTTCATAATTTGACCTCTTCCAATGAATCATGAATGTTCTTGACAGCATCTAGAATGGTAAATCTTTTCCAGAAGATTTTCAATATTCTTTGCTTAGTTTCATCAGAGGAATCATTTTATATAAAAGCTATAGACTAACATGTTTCATAAATAATCTGACTTGAAATCAAAATGATTCCTTGATCCATGGGCTACAAAATGGATGCTGTGTTAGTAGTTATGAAAACAACATTAATAATCTCATTGTGTATCTTCAGTGAGCTCTTAGGTGACCAGGTACATTGTCAATGAGCAGCATATGTTGAAAGGAATCTTTTTTCTGAGCAGTAGGTCTCAACAGTGGGCTTAAAACATTCTGCAAAATTAGACTGAAAATTTATTTAGTGTAGTCACCTTTCTTAATTAGCTAGACCTTTTAAATAATTTGCTGCTGCTTCTACATAAACATGTGCTACTTTGCCTTGTGCTGTAATGTTATAGAGACAGCCTCTTAAACTTCATGAACCAACCTTTGCTAGATTCAAATTTGTCTTCTGCATCTTCCTCACTGCTCTCAGCCTTCATAGAATTCAGGAGAGTTGGTGCCTTGGTGTACCTGAGCGGCTCAGTCAGTTGAGTGTCCTACTCTTGAGTTTTGCTCAGATGATGATCCCAGGGTCATGGGATCAAGCCCCATGTTGGGCTCTGTGCTGAGCATGGAGTCTGTTTAAGATTCTCTCTTTCTCTCACTCTGTCCCTCTCCCTGTCTTTCTCTAAAATAGAGAGAGAGAGAGAGTTGGGGCCTTGCTGTGGATTAGGCTCTGACTTAATGTTGTGGCTCGTTTGATCTTCTATTCAGACGCAATAACTTTATATCAGCAACAAGCCTGTTTCACTTTTTTATCATGTGTGTGTTTACTGGAACTTTTAATTTCCCTCAAGAATTTTTCCTTTGCATTCACAGCTTGGCTAACTGTTTGGCACAAGAGGGCTAGCTGTTTACCTATCTTGGCTTTTGACATGCCTTCCTCACTAAGCTTAATCATTTCTAGCTTTTGATTGCAAGTGACAGATTTGCAAGTCTATTTCACTTAAACACTTACAGGCTATTGTAGGATTATTAATTGGCCTCATTTCAATATTGTTGTTTCTCAGGCAATAGGGATGCCTGAGGAGACAGAGAGAGATGGAGAGAGGGCAGGTCAGTGGAGCTGTTAGAACACACACATTAATGATTAAGTTCACCATCTTAATGGTGGTATCCCAAACAATTACAATGCAATGATCATTGATCATAGATCACCATAACAAATATAATAATAATAATGAAAGAGTTAGAATACTGTGAGAATTACCAAAACACTACAGAGACATGCAGTGAGAAAATGCTGTTGGAAAAGTAATTCTTATAGACTTGCTTAACACAGGATTGCCACAAACCTTTTATGTGTAAAAAATGCAATATCTGTGAAGTGGAATAAAGTGAAGCACAAAGAATGAAGAATGTCTGTATTATCGTCAAAGAAACAATAAGTTCAAATATAAAACACCTCATAGAAATTTCTTAATAGAAATATGACAGCCAAACGATATGGAATGGCACTTTATAATACAGAAAGAAAATAATTGCCAATCTAAAAAGTGCATGATCAGTGAAATAATCATTAAAACTATAGGTGAATTAATACATTTATGACTAACTAAATAAAAGCAAAGATTTTTTTTGCCAGAAAACTTCCACTAAAAGCTAACAGACAAACAAAAACCCACTTAAGTGAATTCTGCAGGAAGGAAGAAATGGTCCAGAAGGAAAAAAAGGGAATGAAGGAAGGAATGAAAAGGATAAATAATGTTAAATGAATAGTACAAAACAAAAATCAATAGGCATGTATTGGTCATATAATGTATATACACAGGACCTCTCCTCCAATATGAATGCCCATGTATCAAACTTCTGTGTCAACATCTCCTTTTTTAAGTCTAATATAAATCTCAAACTTAATATCTGCACAAAAGAAATCATGGTCTTCCCTCCAAAATTATGCCTTCTTCCCTAGTTGTCAATATCTTGGTAAAAGGAAACTCCACCTTTCCAATTATTTAGGTAAAATACCTTGGAGTCAGCCATTACTCCTGTGATTTTTCTTTCACATATATATCCAAACTTTCAACAAATTCTATCGTCATACTATTGTCAGAATCAGATGACACAACTTCCACCTTTACCGTTCAGACGCATCTTCTACTTATCCCAGTAGCATCCTATGTGGTATTTCTGCCTCTCCCTTTCCTGAGCACATAGTCTATTCTCAAAACAACAGCTACAGACATTCTTTTCCAAACTTACATCAGACCTTGTCCCTGCTTAAAACACTCCAGTAAGTTTCCATTGCATTGGGAGAAGTAAAATTTTTTCAATGGTATAGAAAATTCTCCTAAATGTACTTATTATCCTATTACCTGTCTGGCTCTCTCTCTTGAGGCATCTCTCTCTTGCCAACTCTGCTCCATTCATAGTGTTCTCTAGACACAATGTTTCCCTGCTTTTTCCTCAAAACTCCAAAATCTACCTTCCTCATCTCTTCCATCTCCTTCAGGTGTCCTGACCACCCTACTTTTAGGATACTAAAGTTTTGTTTTATTTCGTTTAGTTCTTGGGCATACTATTTGTCACCCTGAGAACTTCAGAAATCATGTGTATCAGAGCAAAATATGTTTTTTTTTTTTTTTTTAATTTTTTTTAACGTTTATTTATTTTTTGGGACAGAGAGAGACAGAGCATGAACGGGGGAGGGGCAGAGAGAGAGGGAGACACAGAATCGGAAACAGGCTCCAGGCTCTGAGCCATCAGCCCAGAGCCCGACGCGGGGCTCAAACTCACGGACCGCGAGATCGTGACCTGAGCTGAAGTCGGCCGCTTAACCGACTGCGCCACCCAGGCGCCCCGCAAAATATGTTTTTAAATTACTGAACAATAATCTTAGACATTATAAAGGACAATATATTCTTATTTTTGACCTGCTTATGAGTATATTATATGATTAAGTATATTCATCAATATAAAAAGGTAGACAGTAAAATGAACATTTTTTAAAATTTATTTTTAAGTAATCTCTATACCCAATGTGAGACTTGAACCCAAGACCCTGAGATGAAGAGTTGCATACTCTTCTGACTGAGTCATCCAGGCACCCTGAACATGTTATTTTAAATAAGCCTCACACTAACAGTTATGCTATGCTTTCACAATAAATAGGCAAAAACTTAATGCTTATTAAAACTGTAAATTATTCAATAATTAAGTAGTGACAGGCTTGTTTCTACATGTGGAATTTATCATAAATCTGTGTTTTCTTCCATTGTAAAAAATCTGATTTCCCACTAATGCAGATATGAAAGTTTTTAAATGATAATTATAGAAGGAAATGGTAGTGAGTTACATATTTCCACATTTTTAGTACATATCTTACATGGTATTTTAAGAAAATGGAATATAGAGGTCCCTGGTGCCTCAATTGGTTAAACATCCAACTCTTGATTTCGGCTCAGCTCCTGATCTCATGATTCATGAGTTCGAGCCACGGGTCAGGCTCTGCACTGTGTCAGCATGGAGCCTGTTAGGAAGTCTCTCTCCCTCTCCCTCTGTCCCTACCCCATGTGCTCTCTCTTTATAAATAAATAAATAAATAAATAAATAAATAAATAAATAAATAAATTTAAATAAAAAAAAATAGAATATAGTGGAAATGTATATAAATACTTCCTTATTTGATAACAAGTATTTTTCATTTGAAATAGTATTTCTTATTGTTTACAAAGAATATCATATTACTAAGAAGGAATTGTTTTTTCTAGAAATAACAGGAAAGTATTTCCTGAGTATATACTCAATAGTTAGATAACCAATCTATAGTACCAAATGGAATTTGACACAGCTCCTCTATAGCTTATCTCCACCTTTTCTTACTTTATACCATTGCCTATCTATATTTTATTTTAAACAATGTAGAAGTATATTCCATATGATGCACAATTGATTCTTGGGTAATTCTTTCTTTTTCTTTCTTCTTTCTTTCTTTCTTTCTTTCTTTCTTTCTTTCTTTCTTTCTTTCTTTCTTTCTTTCTCTTTTACTTTCAAGGTATGTTTTTCCCTGTTCTATATCATTAATCATTAATTACTTGAACATTTAGTTTCCATTGGCATCACTTTACAGACCATCAATAAAGCTAATGTTAAGAGCGATCCCTAAAAAAAGAAAGAAAGAAAGAAAGAAAGAAAGAAAGAAAGAAAGAAAGAAAGAAAAAGGTTGATCCCTATATCAGTTTCCTTGAACTTGACAATCTGCTATTTTTTTACTCTTCTTTGTTTTCTGTTCTTCAGTGTATTGTCAATCTTGCTGACAATCCTGATAGGGTAGGTACTATGAATTAATTTTTCAAGCAAGATAAGATGAAAAATATGAAACTTTAAGTACCATATGATTTTTAAGTACCATATGGATTTTCCTAAAGCAGAATTCTACCATTGCTTATAAAAGTTGTGTATAGAATTAATCATTAATATTAGAAGGGGGTACAAATAATGCTTCATGCGTTGTTAGTTTCCTCTGAAAATTTCAGGTTAGCCCTCAATCAGTATTTATTAGGCTTATCAATCATTAATATTAGAAGAGATAATAATTACTAACCTAATGTATGCTAATGGTTTCTTCTCTAACAGACACATAATAAAAGTCAGAATATGATCCTAAATTGCATTAAGCCATTTAAACCATTTTATGAAAAGTCTTCACTCTTACTCATATACACTTATTTCTGAATACAAAGCTGGCTCCTTTTTGAGTTCCAATTATGAACCAGCACCAACTAGTTCAATATGATTGTTTAATTGATCCAAAATATTTGCCAATTTGCTAATTGTGTATTAAAAATTCTACAGTTCATTTCGTAGAAAGACTCAGATACAACACTCTAAACATAGGAGAGATCTCTCATCTCATTTAAAGAAGGGGGTATAAATAATGATTCATGCATTGTTAGTTTCCTCTGAAAATTTCAGGTTAGCCCTCAATCAGTATTTATTAGGTTTATCAATCAATTTTGTTTAATTTATGCATCTTCTAATATCTTCTTAGCCATCTGTCTTCTGAAAGATATGTGTTTTTTTAAATTATAAAAAAGTAGGTCTTTATTTTCTTCTTTTAGAGATAAGATTTGTATGAATTTCTATTTATTTTTTCCAGGTAGATGTTTCTACTTTAAATTACCAAAGAGAAGAAACACTGGTTATATTTGTTTTAACTGTATTTAAATATTGATGCATATAATCATATGATAATATTGATTTACAATTACATAATAACTGCTGAAATCCAAGTTAATGTTCATCCAGGTGTTGCAAAGTAGTTTTAAGATTTTTTTCAAATGAACACTTTTTTCAAATGAAATCATAGAAACACTCCAAATACTTAACAAATAAATGTAGAACATCTCTGTGTGAAACAGATTTAAGAGAATAGGAGTCTGGGAGTCTTTCTCTATCTGTGTCTCCAGAACTCCATGATTTACCTCACAAATCCTAAGAAATTTCCAGAGAAATTTATATGCTGAGATAATTGATTTTGTTTCTTGGGAAAATGGGAATGGAGATGTGTGGTTTAGAGATATACATTAGGAGGCAGATGACTGGCCTATGCCAAGTGTTAGTGGAATAGTGGTTAAAGACACACACATGCATGCACACACACACACACACACACACACACACACACACACACTTATTCTGAAAGTCTGGCAATATTCTGTAGATATAGAGTTGCTCTCAAGAAAGATTCTACTCTGCTATCTGTAATATGCTGAATGTACTTTTCTAATGGATCTGAAAATCTTCTTTCATAAAGCCTATTTGTAATTAATTCCATATTGTGGTTTACACATTTGACATATGAATCATTTTTATGCTATACTTATTTTTCAATTGAATTTAATATGCTCAACATGATAATAGGTTTCATGTATCATTGGAATAAACTGTTATTCTAAGATACTTTTTGAACAAAATTTATTTTCCTCATTTTTCAAGCAGCTGTACAAGAAAATCTTAAACTAATACTTGAAGAGCTAATCCAGATAAAGAAATAAAGTACATAAGGAAAAGACATTTTTGAGAGAACTTCTCTACTATGTATTGAAACTAGAAACATGGAAAAGAAAATAACCTTTAATAATTTATTTTTTAAGTAATCTCTATACCCAAGTTCACAACCCTAAAATCAAGAGTTGTATGCTCTACTGACAAAGCCAGCCAGGTGCCCCAAAATAATTCTTTATCAATGTAAAATTAAATCAGAAAATGTACTTATACAATGGGATTACATAAAAATATAATTCATTCTCACATATAAGTAAAATTACATGGTTAATAAATCGTGGTATATTAGGTACCTGTTTAGAAATAGGTCATCAATTTCTAGATCATATAGCTTTGCAAACTTAGGTTGTTTGAAAAGTATATTACAATTTTCATTAAGAGTTAACTACCACATACTTAGTAAACTAAAAATGTCCTATTACAACTTATGTCATTTTTTGTTTCCTTCCTGGATACTTGCTTATTATATTTGACACAGCTTTGAAATTGGATGTATTGTCTATGTTAATGCACATATTTAGCTAACAATTTTAATTATTCAGAATGAAAGATAAAAATTTTTTCCTCTTAACTGTAGTCATAATTTGGAAGAACAAATATAATCACTAGATTGAAAGTGATTTGACAATATTGTTAAGTCTAAGATATTCAGGTATATTACAGTCTGGGCTTCCTTTAGGCCCAGGGAAGATGGGTGGCCAGCTGCCCTGGGGCCAGTGTTTTAGAAGGCCTGGATCTAGCTTTCCTTCATCCCTGACTCTAACCATGTCCCTCTCTATAGTATAAACAATCTTAAGTGTCAGGAGATGCTATTCCCACCTGAACCCCTGGTACCCTTCTTGATCCACTCAGGATGTCTAGAAACCTGGAATTTCCTCCTCAAGGACTGTTGCTGGGCACTCTGACTATTGCAAAGGCGTGCATACCTCTAAACCTGAGGGTAGCTAGGAGGCAACTGCTGGTGGGTGGAGGGGAATTGAGCGTGGGGGGTAAAGCCCTGGGACCATAAATGCCTGGTGGGGGCACAGTAGGAGGTCAGAGAAATTTGGAAGCTGTTCTTCCTTCACACTTTGGCGCAGAACTCTGGAGTCTAAGCAGTATAAATTCAAGTCAGCACTTCCCGGTTTTTATGAAGATATTCATCAAGTAGAAGGATAAAATATATTTTATATTATAAATTGCTGCTTTAATTTGTAACTTTCAAATATTTATAAATATAGTATGTAAACCTCTATCTGTATTCTGGCCATAGGCACCCCAATATTGGACATGAACCTGATAATGATGACAGTCTGCAAAGCAAGTAAAGGAAGGAAGACACTGAAAATAAACCATCCTGACAACTAACTGGAATAATTTAGTTTCTAAATATTTATTTTTAGCTTGTTTCCCCCTTTTGGGTGAGCTGAATTAGCAGTCCACATGGTCAAATAAAATGATGAAAATGTGTATACAGTCCAATCTCTCATTCTATTTGAGAATTGACAATTAAATAATACAAAATTATTTCCTATTCTTTTTAATTTTATAATAATATATAAATATATATGGATGTCAGATAATTAATATATTTGAGAAACTAGTATATTTTAGAATGAATTTTTCATAAATTTTGTATTTTAAAATTCTGAATAAAATTATCTTGATCCAAATGACACTGAGGAAAAATCACAATTTACATTGAAGTCTTATATACAAAAATAGAAGACATAATATGTGCCTCAGAAGATATTGAGTTACTCTTCAGAAAATAGGATTTTTAAAAATATTTTCTGAGAAATTATTCATGAGGTAACAATATTTTATTAACATAAGAATCCTGAATGATGATATAAACACTTCTAGTCTCAAAGTGTATACAATAATAGGATTTTGTTGAAACGTGAATCATATATGATTACATCTTCATGGATATTGTCAGAGCACCAATTTCACGTATGATTGATTTTCAGAATATGTTGAATGGAATACATTTTCAAGGTCCATTTATTCAAGATGAGGTTCAATTCACATAAAACATAATTTTTTATGAATTATAAAGACAAAGAGTCCCCAAAAACACCAGACTTCATATGGTTCCTATAGTAAAGTTCTTTTATTAAATGATACAATATTTTTAATCATTACTTTTTACATAGGTTAATACACATTTTTTTTAAAAATATACTCTATAATCTGATTATTCCACTTAGCTTTCTCAACCAGCATCCAAGAAAGGACATTTTTCCCCCCAACTTTTCTACACTGAATGGATATGCCAAGTTCTCTCCTCTTCATTCATTCATTCATTCATTCATTCATGTATATATTTATTTATGGAACAAATTGTTCATTGAGACCCATATACTGGACACAATGCTAGCTACTGGGATATAAACACATGTAAACACATGTATACACACATATATGCACACATGCTAGATTATTACATAAGTTAAGAATAAAGAAAGTAATTGGATTTAATATAGATTGCTAAACTTTGTAATAGAAGAAAACTTCTATCTGCTAAAAGTAACCAAGGTAATCTCATCTTCTCTTCAACATGATCAATATGATGCCCTTTGAGTAATATTGAATTTACTTCATGGTTGTATATATCCTATACTTATATTCAGAACTTACATTCATACACATCCCCAGAATAAATGGATTAATTGAAATTATCCTACTCAGATTTGACATACATGTTAAAAATAAACAAAGCATATTAAAACAGTTATAATAATTATATTCTATATTTTCAGACGTTTAGAAGAAATATGGAAGATGTTTTAAAAACCAAGCTTATAAAGGTGAAAATTTCAATGTCTGTTATAAAAAAAATACTAAATGGAATTAATAGATTAGACACTGCAGAGGAAAAGAAGCATTAACTTGAAGATATAGTAATCCAAAATAAAACACAGATATTAAAAAATACTGAAAAAAATAAACCCAGCATTTGTGAGTTCTGGGACAAATTTAAATGGTCTAAAAATTGTGTAATTAGAGTCTCTTAGGGAGAAAGTATGGGGGAGGGGGATGTTAAAGAGAAAAATATGTGAACAATCTTTTAATGGGAAGAAAATTATAAATTTAGACATTAAAGAATCAAGTAATCAAATTAGTCAAAACTGGTGATTTGGGGAAAATCTTAAGGCAGGAAGAAAGAAAAAATGCAAAGTACATAAAAACAAAGATAAGAATAGCAGAAGATTCTTTGTGGGAAACACAAAAGAAGATTATGAAGTAGCATTTTTAAAATACTGAAACAATTTCCATAAACCTGGAATTCTATATACAGTGAATCCTTCAAAAACAAAGCTGAGGGGTACCTGGGTGGCTCAATCAGTTAAATGTCTCAATTTCTTAGCTCAGGTCATGATCTCAAGTTTCCTGATATTGAGCCCCAGGGAAGGCTTTGCACTGACAGCACAGAGCCTGGTTGGGAATATCTCTCTCTCCCTCTCTCTCTTTTTTTTTAAAAAAAATTTTTAACGTTTATTCATTCCTGAGAGACAGAGAGAGACAGAGCATGAGCAGGGGAGGAGCAGAGAAAGAGAGGGAGACAGAATCCAAAGCAGGCTCCAGGCTCTGAGCTGTCAGCACAGAGCCCGATGCAGGGCTCAAACTCACAAACTGTGAGATCATGACCTGAGCTGAAGTCGGATGCTTAACCGACTGAGCCACCCAGGCACCCTCCACCCCTCTCACTTTCTATCTGCCCCTGCCCCACTTGTGTGCACATGCTCTCCCTCTCTCTCAAACACACACACACACACACACACACACACACACAGCTAAATTAAGGGATATTTTTGATATTCAAAAGCTAAAATAATTAATCTGTAGCAGGTCTGCACTATAAGAAATATTAAAGGAAGTTCTTTATGCAAAAAGAAAATTATACCAGATGAAAATATAGATCAAAACACAGGAATAAAGAGCATTGAAAATGGTAATGATATAAATAGTAATGGAAGGGTTTTTTTTACTAATATTTTTTAATGTTAAGATGATTAACAAAAACAGGAACCATGTATCATGGGACATAAACATATAAAAAACTAAAATGAATGACAATAAGAGCCAAAAAGCCTAGGAGAGAAGGAAAAAAAGTTTCTCTCATAAGACTTCATAATATTTATAAAGTGGAATAATTTAAATTGACAGTTAACTGCAATAAGTTAAAGTACATAGGGTATACCTTAAAACAACCACAAATATAACAAAACAGGAGTTATAGCTATCATCCAACTGGAGTTATAGCTTACATGCAATCATAAAAGGTATACAATTGATCCAGAAAAATAAAAAAAGGAAACAAAGAATCTATAAGATGAACAGAGAACAAATAGTAAGATTATAGATTTCAGTATAATCACACTGATAGTTACTTTAAAGGGAAATAGTATCCAACCATCATATTTAAAAAGCAGATATGATCAGATCAGATAAAGTAAGAGCCATCCATATGCTGCCTGGGGGCGGGAGGGGAATGTTAAGTACACAATTGGGCAAAAAAGTAAAAGTGACATATATTGCTGGCTCCTCTGAAACTCAAATGTTTAATAAAACTTGCTCTGTTTTCTAACAGGAAATTTAGAACCTGCAGTTTGCCATTCCCAGTGGTGAATGTCAAGCACATAACTGGCAAATAGGTACTGGGCCTTTTCCTTTTGTTCCAGGTGGACTTAAATGTATTGGTGCATATTCTGGGTTTGGCCCCAAATACCTAGTGACTGAAGCCAATGCTCCATATGCTATCAAGGACTGGAACCAAAAATACTGTACCAGTTTGAAGCTCTTAGGTACCTTTCATCAGGTCCAGGCACTCACTTCACTGCCTGCTCAGTGCAACATGGGAGAAGAAAGATGAAATCCAATGGACTAAGCATATTCCTTATTGCCTTCAAAGGAATGGACTAATGGAATCAGAATAGACAAGTGAAAGTCTGCTAGAAGGGTGGTGGGTGATGGTAAGGTGAGACAAAAATTAAAGAGCTGGCCTATAAACCTCTAGTGCTATTTACCATGAAAACAACTACGTGGTATAAATTATAAGATAGATGTACATTATATGATTTTGAGGCTCTTGTTGAAATTGGAAGACAGGGGATGAAAGATGATATAGGAACTTAGTAGAAATCTTCCTTACATTACCATAACTTTCTTTTTCAATGCAGAGCTAATAGTCCCTGGACCTGGCTACCATTAAGAATCCAACAGGCTAGCAATTTTTGAAAATAAGGTACTTTGTCCATTAAACTGAACTTCCAAATTTTTTTTAATTCTACTTTTATCTTTATTGATAAAATAAGGCAATTTTTAAATTTTTTGAATCTAAGGATACACAATAAAATAATTAATGTCAATTGAAGAAATAATAATCTATTCCACAAGAAGTGTGACAAAATCATACCACAAAAATTATATAGAAATAAGTCTGTGTGCATAACACAAATTAAGTATCTAATACAGTAGAAGCACATGGGCTTTGGAATGAAAAACAGCACTGGTGGCGGTCGTAAGTCCATTGCTCAGTGGTTCTTTTCAGCATTTGTAACAATTAAAATCATGATATTTTATTTAGTCAATTTTACTTTCCAAATGTGGTTACAACAGAATCTCACAACACACGTGCTCTTTTGCAGTGTGACTTTGCCCCTCCACCTTCAGGAGATTGGTAGAAGTTCATCCCTCTCCCCTTGAATATTGGCTGACCCTAGTGACTTGCTTGTCACCAATATCATGCAATAGAAGTGACACTATAAGACTCTGGAGACTGGATTAGAAAGAGGCTTATAGCTTCTGCCTGGGTAACCTTGGAATACTGGTTCCATGCTCGCTGGAAGCCTGTCTCATGAAGAGGTCACACTCGGAATCTCCAGTAGATAGCCTCCAACTAGCCTAGACTTTGACTCACTGCAGCCCAGGGGTCACACATTTGAGTGAAGCCCCCAGGTAAGTTGCCCCAGCAGTTAAAATCACTCCTGCTATTCAACTAGAAAGGCACTGAGGCCTTAGACATCATAAAACAAAGAGAAGTCCACATCCATATCCTTCCTGAATTCTTGTTCCAGAGAACATGCGAGTGTAATACAATGGTTGTGGTTGTTTATCATTAAGTTTGGGGTGCTTTTGAGGATTGAAGAATTAAAGATATGGTACAAAGATAGCTGACTTATTAAACAGACCAACCGTCAGCCTCACTAAGGGGTAGTTTCCTTCTTTTATTCCCCTTAGATCAAGAGCTCAGATGGCCAAATTAGAGTTGCTAATACATTAAAACTGTGAAAAGCTCAGAAAAGAAATGATGGCAAAATATACATCTTTAGATAAACCACTACACAGGTGAGCAAATAAATAAGAAAAAAAGAAAAAGAAAAAAGAAAAACCTACCATTTTAATAGCAAAAGCCTGTTAAAGTATATAGAGTGAATGAAATAATATTTCAATTTAATGTATACTGAATTTTCCTATGTAGTTCTGTTCCCCCCACCCCTTTTTTTAAATAAAAGACTTTGTTTTCCTTTGAATGTTAGAACCCAGTGATAATGCTGACTTTATGAGTCACACAGTTCAGGGAGAGGGCCTTGATTCATAGGAACAGCCACAAGCTAAGTTGGGAGCCTGCGGTTTTCTCAGCATGGCTCTCTTGTAGTGAACTCTTCAGGACAACACGCTATTTCATTAAATCATTCCCCTTCTAACCAGCTTAACTACTATTTTCCCATGCAGCTTCCCCTAAAAATGCAATAATTCTGTTACTTTCTATTGTATATACTTCTCAAGATATAGTATTTTGAGTTTTCCTAAAAAAACAAAAGACTAATTAGGTGGCACCAATTCTGTTCAGGAGCAAGTACCAATTCTAAGACAAACATGAACTGTCCTTTCTGTAAAACAGGATATGACAGGCTGCACTTTCACCCACTTTTTATATTCTGGAGCCACAATTCAGTTTGCACTTCCCAGAAGAATGTTATACCAGATCTGAAATTATTGATGTTTATTGAATTTGAATATTAACATTTTTGCCTGTTGGAAAAGGCTTAATTTCCTTTACCTAATAGGTAAAAGGTAAAGGCTTAATTTCCTTTACCTAATAGGTAAAATGAAATGGTAAAAAAGATTAAAACTTGCATTGAGCAGTGCCTGGGTGGCTCAATCTGTTAAGTAGCTGACTTCTGCTCAGGTAATGAGTTCCGGGCTCGAAGGTTCATCAGTTGGAGTCCAGGATCACGCTCTGTGCTGACATCTCAGAGCCTAGAGTCTGGTTCAGATTCTGTGTCTCCTTCTCTCTCTGCTCCTGCCCTGCTCACACTGTCTTTCTCTCTTAAAAATAAACATTTAAAAAATTAAAAAAAGAAACTTGGATCAAAACGTGCAAAGATTGTTAATAAATATGCACCTAGGTTTCCCCAGCCCACATCGCCCTGGGAATAAATATCCCCACAATAATCATTTAAAAAGTGTATCTCAAATAATTATAGGAACATTTAACCACTTTAAAATCCTTCCAAGTGATAGGAATGATACAAATTCTTCCTGGCTAAGATATGATATCTAAATTTTCTCTTTATTCATCTCAGCTGTTATTGTGACATTCAATGACACTTTTTTCTTGGGTCTAGATTCTTCATCAACATATTTTTCAACATACCTGAAACAGAATTTTTGTTGGGTGTACATTAAACTCCTCTGTTTGACAGTCAGAAAATTTATTTTTTCTTCAAAAATTGAAATAGATTTTTAGTTCTATTATATGCACGTGTAGTAGTTCATTTTAAAACAGCTTAAATTTGAATGAAATATTTTTATCAGGCTCAGGCTTACTTGGAGAATCTGAACTGATTCCTTAGAGTCTTCTGGTCCTTTCACATATCTGATAAAGTTCATATATTTTCTTTCCCTGTGTCTGTGTAACGTCTGGAGAAAGTAAAATAATTTATGTCCAAGTTGTCTTGGTTTATATTAAAAACTTTCAGGCACTTCTAAATGGAAAAGCAGAAAGACTTCACTTGTGATCATTTATTTTGCCAGCTAAGAGGGCTAGTTGTCTGGGAGTAATAGGAATTAACTGCATTAGAGGTTTCTTTTATGACTGAGGAAGGTATCCATATTTTGTTTGCTTGCTTGTTAGTTTTATTGTAGGCCCACATGACTTGAGGCCTTTGCTTATCTGCACTTTGCAAAACTAACCCTGTTAAGAATCCCTGCATCAGTCAACTGCCTGCCACCTCATTCCCAAATACATACATAATAAATACAGTTAACTTATCCTGCAACCTCTGCCCTGTTGGAAATTGAGACTGAGTTCTTTGACCACTCACAGTGTCCCTGTTCTGAGTTTCAGGATATTAGTGAGTTTCTGCTAGTGAGATTATACTTTCAAATGTTTATTGGATGAGAAGAAATGTCTAAAATCAAGTATCTAAACTCCCACTTGGTCTTAGTCAATTTGGGCTGCTATTCCAAACTACCAACATTTATTTCCCACAGTTCTAGAGGCTAAGAAGTCCACGATCAAGGCCCAGCAGGTTCAGTTCTTGGGAAGAGCTTACTTCCTGGTTTGCCAACAGCCATCTTCTCCTTGTATCCTCACATGGTAGAGACAGAGCCAAGAGAGAGAAACAAGCTCTTATGTCTCTTATAAGGGTGCAAATCCCCTTCGTGGGGCTTTACTTCATGACCTAATCACTACCCCAAGACCCCACCTCATGATACCATCACAGTGTGGGAAGGGAGGCTAATATTTTAACCTATGAATTTGGCAGGGACACAAACATTCCATCCATAATACATCTTAAGCAACTGTTTAACAAGAGCAATATATGTAAGTGGAAATAAAAGTAATAAAGAGTGAAAATAAATAGAAAACAAAAAGAATAGAGAAAATCCATTAAAACAAAAGCTGTTCCTTTTAAAAGGCTAGTAAAATTGACAAATCACTAACAATACTAATAAAGGAAAACAGGGAAAAGACTTTAATATCAAGATTGAGAGTGGATACCTTACTATAGTTTCTACAGACATCAAGTAGTAATTTCTTAATATTATAAGCATCTTTTTGCCAATAAATTCAAAATATTTGATGACTTGGACCAATTTCTTGGAAGACACAAATTAACTATGATGGTTCAAGAAAAATCCAAAAATCTGAATAGCTCTATATTAATAAAAAACTTTGGGTTCATAATCAAAAACCTTCTCACAAACAAGGCATGAATGTCTGTTCACACTATTTCTATTCTGTTTTGTACTGGAGATTCCGTTCAAAATAATAGAGGAAACAAAAGTCATGCAGAATAGAAAATAAATAGTTGAGTGTCTTATTCACAGATCACATGATTGACACTCTCCCAAGGAATCAAAAAAAAAAAAAAAATCCTCTACCACTAAGGCTTGAATTTGGGAAGGTCACAGTACACATGCTCACTGTGTTTTATACTAGTAGAAAAACTGAAATATGATATTTAGGGAAAAATATATTTAAGGAAATATGATATTTAAGGAAAAAATGGCACGTACAGTAACATCAGAAAGAAACACTGGAATACTTTGCTCCTAGATTGGCAGACTCAGTCATTAGTATGTAAATTCTCTGCAAATTGGTCTATAGTTTCAGTACAATCTCAATTAAAGTATCAACAGGCATATCTACAAACTGATTCTAAAATGTATATAGCTGTAAGAAGGATCTACAATAACCAAAATAATCTTACAAAATAAAAACGCTGAGAGATGTTTTAAAATTCAGTTAAAGCTACAATATTTAAGACAGTGTTATATTGATGTAAGGACAGATAAATAGATCAATTGAACAGAACATAGAATTCCTAAATGGACCTACACATATAAATTAAGTAGATTTTGACAGATTCCAAAGCAATGCAACAGGGAAAGAACCTCTTTTCCACAAATGTTGCTGAACCATATACATAAATGCAAGGTCATAAACTGTCCATCACAAGTCAGCATTATAGAAATGACAAAAAAAAAATTCATAGACTGAGAGAAATATTTACAATGCATATAAATGACAAAATACTTTTATTCAACATATGTAAAGAACTTCAACAAATCAATAAAAACTCCAAGTAAATTTGAGTAAAAAAATTTGAAAACATAGTTCACAAAAAAAAATATTTACATGGAAAAGAAGTATATGAAAAAGAGTTCTATAACTTCAGTCATCAGTGAAAGGACATTAAAAGTACAATGACATACCACTTCACACCTACTAGAAGAGTTAAAATAAAATGTCAACACCCATATTGGCAAAAATGTGGAGCACTTGGAGCATTCATACATTGCTGAAGCAACGCAAAATTCTGAAATAACTTTGGAAAACTGGTGTTTTTTTTCAATTAGGCTAAACATGTATTTACTCTATGACCCAGCAATTTCACTCAGGTTGACCTACCCCCCACCAAAAAACTAAGCATATATAAGTAAAATAATTGCATGTAAAATATTCTACTAGCTTTATTATTAATTGGCAAAAGAACGAATGTCAATCAACAAGAGAATGGATAAACAAATTCTGATACAAGAGAACGAAATTTTAGAAAAAAATGATCTGCATGAATCTTGACACTAGGTTAACATTATGTTGAGTAGTAGAAGCTTAATACAAAAAAGTTCATAAAGTATGATCACACTGACACAAATTTTGAGAATTGACAAAATTCATGTATTTTAATAGAACCAGAAGTGTAATTGCTCTACAAGTTGAGATTAATTAGGAGAGACAAAAGGGAACTTTCTGGGATGATAGAAATATTCTATATTGTAATATTTTTCAAATAGCATCAAATTATACAATTAATATGTATGAGTATGAGTTAATACTCAAAGTCATCACGTAACGTTTCCCTCAAAAAGAAAACCATACAAAAAGTTCAAGTGTTGGTGAAGAAGGTAAATCACTTTACTCCTTAATGTGTTTTTGTTTGTTTGGTTTTTGTTTTGTTTTGTTTTGAGAGAGAGACAGAGCACTAGCAGGGGAGGGGCAGAGAGAGGGGGAGACACAGAATCCACCAAATCCAAAGCAGGTTCCACCCTCTGAGCTGTTAGTATAGAGCCCATCACGGGACTCAAACTCATGAGCCGTGATATCATGACCTGAGCCAAAGGTAGATGCTTAACCGACTGAGCCACCCAAGCACCTGGAATAACTTTACACCTATACATTGCTGATAGGAGTGTAAACAGGAACAACCACTTTGATGTACTCTTTGCCAGTATCTACTGAACATACACATTCCCACACCTAATTACTTATGTAAGAAATATGAATGCATAGGTCTCCCAAAAGAGATCTAAAAATGTCTTCAAACTACTTTATGTATAATTGACATAAACATGAAACGAGACAAATATCCACCAAAATAAGAGTAATATTTCTCAAGAGTAGCAGTATTTGCATTTTAGACCAAATAATTATATGTTGTGGAAACTATCTTGTGTATTATAGGAAATTCAGCAGTATCCTTGCCCTTTATCCAAAAGGTGTCATTAGTAACCCCACTGTTAATGACAATCAAAAATATCTTCAAACATTGCCACATATACCCTGAGAGGGGGAAATTACCTCAGTTGAGAACCTCTAAAATAAACAAATATAGGGGCGCCTGGGTGGCGCAGTCGGTTAAGCGTCCGACTTCAGCCAGGTCACGATCTCGCGGTCCGTGAGTTCGAGCCCCGCGTCAGGCTCTGGGCCGATGGCTCAGAGCCTGGAGCCTGTTTCCGATTCTGTGTCTCCCTCTCTCTCTGCCCCTCCTCCGTTCATGCTCTGTCTCTCTCTGTCCCCCAAAAAATAAATAAACGTTGAAAAAAAAAATTTAAAAAAAAAAAAAATAAACAAATATAGCATATTCACCCAGTGGAATATTACTCAGCAATATAAAGGAATGTTCTATTGATAAACACAACATGCATGAATATAAAACAAAGTAGTCAAAAAATTAGTATGTTGGTAAAAGTTTAATTGCTCTCTAAGATGAGGTGAGGAGAGGTCGATATGCGGCATTTGCTAATTCTCCTGGTTTCCACAACTATGTTGAAAGCTACCTTTTTAGTGTTATCAGACTTATGTTTTTAGGGAGAATATTTCTAATAATTAGGCTATCCCAAAATATTTGGAAAGGGGGCATACCTTCATTAGTAAGTTCACAGATACTGTGTGACAATTTACTAAGGATGTTACATAAAAACTTACGAATCCATAAACTTTGGGGTCTTTTCATTTTGAAAGTTTGTAATACTAATATTTGTCTTCAGTATCGACTACTCATTTCCTGTTTATGAAACCAAATGGACCGAAACTTTGAGTGATTTATATATATTTTTTTTTTAATTTTTTTTTCAACATTTTTATTTATTTTTGGGACAGAGACAGAGCATGAACGGGGGAGGGGCAGAGAGAGAGGGAGACACAGAATCGGAAACAGGCTCCAGGCTCCGAGCCATCAGCCCAGAGCTTGACGCGGGGCTCGAACTCACGGACCGTGAGATCGTGACCTGGCTGAAGTCGGACGCTTAACCGACTGCCACCCAGGTGCCCCAGAGTGATTTATATTTTTAAACAAGTTCTATTTATATTTATTTGTAAATTCAAAATGTATCTTTTTATCTCAGAATAAATTACGATATATTTTCAAAAAAGACATTTATTTAGATACCTATATGTGTGTAGAAGAGTCTTTTTATACTTCTGAGTAAGTAGAGGTCATAAAAGAAAAAAGGTCTCATTTAGAAGCCAAAGATAACATTGGGACCATGGTAATTTTTTCTTGAGGTTATGGTGTTGGGGTGCTGATAATAAGTATATAAAATGTGACACTGGATTCTACTACTTAAGAATACACTATTGAGATGCCTGGGTGGCTCAGTCAGTTAAGCATCTGACTCTTGCTGTCAGTTCAGGTCATGATCTCACGATTTGTGAGTTCAAGCCCCATGTCAGGCTCTGTGCTGACAGTGTGGAGCCTGCTTGGAATTCTCTCTCTCCTTCTCTCTCTGCCCTGCTCCCTCTCTGTCTCTCAAAATAAACAAACTTAAAAAAATGCACTATCAATAGTAATAAAGGATTCAAGAAAGGTAACAGCTTTTGACTCTAACATATTTGGCATCAATTTGTAGCTCAACTTGAAAGGTCAATAAGCCAACAGAAATTCTGTAATATGGATATCCTATTTAGATTTTAAGTAAATATCACATGTGAACTTTTGACATTTGAATTTCACTTTTCATATCCAGCTTACTAATTTTTTTTCTCTACAGACTTACGATGGTTATGGATAACAAACTATGTTTTAATCACTAAAGAATTATTTAGCAGATTTTGGGATTTGAAAGGTTCCAGATTGAGCCTTTACTTCCTACCTCAAGAACCGTCATTGAAGCTACCAATATTAATTTGCAAACTGAGGATTATTTTGTTACACAATCCGACACCGATGTCATTCAGTAATTAGGGGGAAACTACTCTCTGTAAACGACATTCACTCCCATCACACCTGGTACAACTTCTTAGGAAACAAAGGAAAGTGAATACTGGGCTCCACCTTATTTTTCATATAATTTGGAGAATATAAATTAAATTAATATTAGTAAAATAGACTTGTAATTGACATTTGCCTATCTATATTACATCCTTCAGCAGACTTCAAAAATATTTCATTTCAAAAGCATTTCACAAAAGTTCTTTAAATTTTCAATAATGGTTTAGGCAATGATTGTGTATCTATTTTTATAGACCTTAACCTTTAAATCCCAGCCTCTTGTGCACTAAATAACAATGCAAGGTGTTTTTCTATTTTAAATTTTAAGTATATTTTTATAATTGAAAAATATTGAATACAGGAAAATATTTTTCATAATTCACCAGTAAGTCAAAACAAAATGAAAAATAAGAAAAAGTCTGATGATTCTGGTTGCACCGAAGTAAAGATAACTTCATTAGAGAGGACACTATTATCAGAATGAAAACTAGGAGCAAAAAATGCAAAGCAAAAAATTTCTCACAAATCTAATAGCAATTGGCCATAGCTGTTTCCAAATTGGCTTCAAATTCTAATTTTTCATTTTACACTCACCAATATTATGAGAATATGTGCTTAAGTCCTCACATTATTGAATATCATCAAGCTTTAAAATATTTGTCAATCCAGTAAATGTTCACAGACACTTATTTTAAGAATGCATAAAATTAGATATCTTTTCCCTTTTTATTTGCCATCTGTCCTTTATGAACTATTTGTTCACTTTGAGGATTTAATTTCATGATCTCTTCTGATGTACCTTTTGTTTCTAGATGAATGAAAAACTATAGTTTACAATGAAGTATACAAATGTAATTATAAACAAGATGCATAATTCAAGAAGTATATTACTGGGAAAAGTTTTATAAGTTGACTTAAGTATCTGAATTAAAAGTAAATGATGTACTTTTTACTATTCTTCAACTCATTTCTGTAACTTTGAAATGAATTTGAAATAAGTAGTTAAAAACGGAAAAGGAAAGCAACAATGCAAAATGCCTTTAAAAGGAAGGAAATTGACAGTGGTCTGGAAGGAACCCATAATATATGTGTATGGATATTCAAAGGTCTCAGTTACAGAAAAGCCAAGTTTGTTTTAAGAGCAAAGCATCTGCCCCTTCCAAATAAGGGAACATAAATTATTATACTTGGTTATGGATGTAACAGCATGCCCTTGATATGTGTTCAGAGTACCATACTATAGCTGTAGTGAGTAGATTGATTTCTTTGAAACACTTAGTGCCAGGTGATAAGAAATCTTATTTCATGTAACTTACTATGCACTGTAAATATTAATTTGCACTTTTGTCATTGCATGCATAACACAGTTATTCAGCATTTCTTAAAAGTTTGTGAAACTCACAATATTAAAATTATTTCAAAACATTCCCAAAGATATGAAATGCATTGAACTTTCTTAGAATTCAGACCTAAATGCAATTTGCTTTATTCGGGGTCTTTCTGCTTCTGTTCTTCAGAATATGGCCATAATCTCCTATAATTATGAAGTATTTCATACATTGAGCAAGTTTTACAGCCCACTAAAAAGCTAATTAATGTTGAGTTCAAATTGCTTCTCTTACACTGACGTTGCTATAAGTAGTTGGCTTGGCTCAAATATAAAGTGCACTTTCCTTTTTGACCTTATCTAACTGAATGTGAGGGTAGCTCATTAAGAGAATTTTAGCATTCCTCTTGCATGGATATATTATTAATGCCTGGCTTTCAGAAGCAAAAAAGAAAGTGGGGGCAGGGATGCAAAATAATGAAAGTTCAGACAAGGTCAAATACCACATGCAGTTTAACATCTCTCTTAGTTTGCTCTTGACATTGGGCAGGAAGCATCTCTAGAAGTCAGATGTCACAAAGGGAAGTGCTTATGCTTTCTTCCCTGTACTAATCTTTCTAATTTTGGTCTCAGCAAATTCAACCTAAGGCTATTTAACCTCAGTGAGAATTTACACAAGGCAGTATTCTTGCTGTGTCTTCTAAAGAAATGTATTTAAGCATATATATATATAGATATATAGATATATAGATAGGATGCATCTTATGGCCACCTCAAATCCTCCTGGTTCCAGCCTTCCTCCAGCCTATTTCTGCTTACCATTTCTTTGTAGGCTCTGACCGGCTTTGTGAAGATATTCTGGAAAGAAGCTTGCCTCATCCCATTGCCTTGTATTTCTCCTGTCCTACTCTAGGAAGTATGGGTTCCCTGGAACTGTGAGCAGTTAACATTCATGAAACCACTCTACTTAATGAGGATAAATTATTCTCCTTTTCTTCCAGCTGCAGGGAGTTCTGAGCTAATTTCATAAGAGTCCTCAGGAGGTCCACCTGGATAGAGCTCACGTGGCCAGGAGCAAAAGCCCACCTAATATTGCATCCTTGGATGTTTTTCTCATTTCCCTGTTTTGTTGTTTCCTTAACTTCCGCTCCCTGGGATAACTTCCCAAATAAACTATCTATGTGCTAAACTTTTCCTTGATCATGGCTTTCAGGAACTGTAGACAAGACATAAAGCAATGGACATGGAGAGATTTTATTAAATATAACTGTCTTGTGCTTTATTAAGTGAGAAATAGTCTGAAAGTAGTTTCTAAGTGTTTTCTTTTTCACTGAATGGTAATTTTTCAAGTAAAGGACTAATATAGCATTGTCAACATTGTTAAACAGGTATGAATACTTAAATATCTTCTTAACATCCGAGGTTCTAAAATTTTGCCCTACATGTGAATCTAAGAAATGCCATTTGCTAGAAGTATGACTTTCACAAGTTATTAATGTCTCTGAGCCTCTATTTCCTTATTTGTAAAATGGGGACAGTAATAGCATACTAGAAAGTTATACTAGTAGTCCTCCCTTAGCCACAGGGGGTATGCTCAAGACACCCAGTGGATGGCTGAAACTGCGGATCATACTGAATCGTATATATGTGTTTTTTTTTTTCCCTCTACAGCTATACCTATGATACGATTTAATTTATAAATTAGGCACAGTAAGAAATTAAGAAAATACCTAATAATAAAGTGGAACAACTATAACAATACACTTATTACAGTATAAAAACATTATAAATAATAATAATATATATAATAAAAAGTTATGTGAATATGCTCTTCCTCAGAATATCTCATTATACTGTACTCACCCTTCCTGTGATGTGAGATGATGAAATGCCCACACGATAAGACGAAGTGAGGGGAATTATATAGGCTGTGTGACGGAGCATTAGGCTACCACTGACCTTCTGATGATATAGCAGAGGGGGATCACCTGCTTCCAGACCCCTGTTGACCATAGGTAAATGAAACTGCAGAAAGCAAATCCACAATAAGGGAGAAGTGCTGTAGCAGCATAGTAAATAATGAAGTGTATTATATCACCCTTGTGGCATAACAAACCAACCCCAAACTAAGTGGCTTGAAATAGTAACCACTGAATTTACTCAGGATTCTGCAGTCTGGGCTGGATTCAGCAAGGCATCGCTTCTGCTGCTGTCTCCTGGAATCATTCATGAAATTCATCGTCATCCAGAGACTGCAAAGTTAGGTAGTTCAAGACGGCCATGCTCACAACTCTGGTGGTTTGCTGAAGTGCCTTAATCTTCTCCCTGTGCCCCTTTGCAGGAGCACTGGAGTTTCTTACATTGAGGTAAACAGAATTCCAAGTGAGAGTAGTGTGGGGAATAAGCTTAGGGATTCCCTGAGCTTGCCCCAATGGGTTAACAAGGCATAAAGAATTAGAAAGCCATAGGATGTACACACCCAAGTTTGGGTAAACAAGATTAGGTTAGGCATAGACCCCCAGTATAGGGCAAAGGTGTAGTTTAGGCCACAGCAGGGCAAAGTTGCCCAGAGCAGAGCTAATTAGCAAAAGAAAGGCACATTGTTAACCCATTAGTGCAAGCTCAGGAAATTCCTAAACTTATTCCCCACAAGTAGAATTTATAAAAGCACCCTGAGGATGAGGCTGAGAAGTAACAAAAATATTCCTTCTGATGTTCCATTGGTCATAGCAAATCATGGGGATTGGAAAGAAAGAGTAAACTCCACATATTAAAGAGAGAAGCAACAAATAATATGTGACCATTTTTAAGGTATGTGCACCTCAAGGGCAGTATTTATAAATAGCCAGGGGCGTCTAGGTGGCTCAGTGGTTGAGCATCTGAAGTAGGCTCAGGTCATGATCTCACAGCTCCAAGAGTTCAAGCTCCGCTTCAGACTGCTGCTGTCAATGCAGAGCTCACTTACGATCCTCTGCCTCTCTCTCTCTCTCTCTCTCTCTCTCTCTCTCTCTCTCTCTCTCTCAAAAATAAATAAACATTTAGGGGCACCTGGGTGGCTAAGTTAAGCATGACTTTGGCTCAGGTCATGATTTCAGGGTTTGTGAGTTTGAGCCTCTCATCGGACTCTGCACTGTCCGTGTGGAGCCTGCTTGGAATTCCCTCTCTGCCTCTCTGCCCTCTCTGCCCCTCCCCTGCACGTGCGCTCTCTCTTTCTCTCTCTCAGATAAATAAACTTTAAATAAATAAACTTTTTTTTTTTAAAGGTTAGTTCTGCCACTTTCTATTGGTCATAGCAAATCACAGGGATTAGAAGAAAGAGTAAACTCCACCTCTTAGAGAAGCAACAAATAATATGTGGCCATTTTTTAAGGCATGCACCTCAGGAGTTTTTATAAATAACTAAATACAATGCGGCACATAGTCTGTACTAATAAATTTTTTTTTTTAAAAAACAGCTATTTTCACTACTTAATTTTATACTATTATTTTATAAAAGAGCAATTTATTTTTCCTAAAATATCTGAAACTCAATATCTAAAAATGAAAAATAATTCTTTACATTTAATAAATTTAGTCTAGTGAAAACTGAGCATATTTTCTTATCTTATTTCACATTTCACACAAAATATTAAGTACATATTTATAGATACATATGTACATATTATATGCCTATGCATACACACACACACACACACACACAACACTAAGACTAGTCCCAGCAGCAGCAGAGTTTAGTACTTATTGGTCAAATGCATCACTTTCTCTTTTAAAATCCAGTCATATAAGTCCAGTTTGCCTAGTTTTTGAACAATGGTTCTTATCGCAACATGGCCATTCCCAGGATTCCCATATAATTTTCCACCTCATCAGACCTAGAGCAGACAACTATAAGAAGAACACATCTATTCTGCTTAGGAATGGAAACAAATTACAGGGTTGGAATTGTGTGGTTTCCTGTTCCACAAATGTTCCTGAGCTTCCTGTGTGAGCTCAGGCATGAACTTAATTCTAGTAAAGAGCAGAAGACAAGTAAGCTTTTGCCTCAGAACACCCAGTCAAGTGTCAAGCTCCATTCTTGTTCTGACTTCTAGCTTTTGCCCTCAGTGTAAGAATAACATCTTCCTCGGATGGTTTTAAATAATGGATGGTAAAATTATCATGATGTGTGACGTCTTTGAACATATTTCATTATATATAAAGTGAGATATAGAGAGATATAGATAGAAATGTAATTTATTTTTACTATACAATAATCATACACTCCATGCCTGGTTATTAATGGCTGAACGTTCAGACTGTGACATGAGCTTTAGACTGAACAGGGAATGTTAGTTTACCCATGTTGCCCATGGGCATTTGATTTCTGTATCACTTGGTTTGCTGAATTTCCCACTCCATCCTGAGTGCCTGACCACACCTTCCCATTATGTAGAACTGATCTCTAGCTTAGATAAGGTAGCTTCCCTTCAGTTAAGTTAAACACACCTTCCTGCCCTTTCCACTCCCACCAGATTACCTGTGTATAATTTGTGATGTATGGTGGGATGATTCGAGTGACTGTGTTACCAGGGTGGTTGCCTTCCTCTCTACTAATTATCTGTTGTATCTATTTTAGATGAATAGGATTGACTATGCGAAAGACTGTGTAAACAGCAGTAAAACTCTACCAAAAACTCTAATTCCTATCCTAACATCGTGTATATTGTGATCTTGGTAGGAATCAGTTAAAATCTTCTATAATCTAAAGAACCCACCTTTCAATTATTGACGATTCAGAATTTTTCCAGGGCACCTGGATTTGCCTTCCATAACTGATATAAAGCTGATAATGCAAAAACTCCAAATACTATGTGCCTAATCACCTGGGTCTTACAAAGAAAACTGGAAGAGTCATTTGACTATAACTCCAAATCAGCTACAATATTATGTAAGGTACACTACACTTTTTGCTTTGAGTGCTTATTTATTTTATTTTATTTATTTATTTTTTTAAAAATTTTTTTTTCAACGTTTATTTATTTTTGGGACAGAGAGAGACAGAGCATGAACGGGGGAGGGGCAGAGAGAGAGGGAGACACAGAATCGGAAACAGGCTCCAGGCTCTGAGCCATCAGCCCAGAGCCTGACGCGGGGCTCGAACTCACGGACCGCGAGATCGTGACCTGGCTGAAGTCGGACGCTTAACCGACTGCGCCACCCAGGCGCCCCAGCTTTGAGTGCTTATTTAGCAAGACTTACTTGTCCAAAAAGTTGGACTTTGTGAAAAGTGTTCAGAATTCCTATAGTTATTTAATTCTATTTATTTCATCTAGTATATATTTTCAAAATGTATAGAAAAGCATATGAATATGAATATGAGGCATATTTTTTCTTTTTAAAAATTTTTTTAATCTTTATTTTTGAGAGAGAGAGAGAGAGTCAGGGAGGGGCAGAAAGACAGGGAGACACAGAATCCGAAACAGGCTCCAGGCTCTGAGCTGGCCCTAGTAGCGCAGAGCCCCACGTGGGATTCAATTCGTGAACCATGAGATCATGACCTCAGCCAAAGTCAGATGCTCAACCAACTGAGCCACCCAAGTGCCCAGAGTCAGATTTTTCTAAGTATAATTTGTATTGATTAGGGAGGGAATTCTTTGATATATAGGGAATTTTTTTTATCAAACAATACCTATTTTTTGTGTCTTTGCAGAGACAACTGAGGAAAAAAAGGCCTATGGATTCAAACTTTATTTACTTTGAGAGAAAGACAAAGAGGAAGAGAAAGAGAGAGAGAAAGAGACAGAGAAAGAGAAAGAGAAGAAAAAGCGAGCACGCGTGCATGCATTAACTCAGGAGGGACAGAGAGAGAGGGAGAGAGAGAATCCCAAGTAGACTCAATGCTCAGCACGGAGGCCATCACATGGCTCAATTCCAGGACAGCAAGATCATGACCTGAGCTCATATCAAGAGTCAAATGCTTAGCTGAATGATCCACCCAGGTGCCCTGAGAGACCCAGCAATTCAAATCATTCAAAAACTCAGGTTAAGAAATCTAGTGATTTACAAATTATTCTTGGTTATCACTAGTAAGGTCTTAAATGGGCTTTAGTTATTGAAAAAAATTGTTTAAAGCATTGTGTCATTTTTTTTAAACATCATTACCAAGGTAAGACAAATAATTTATACCATGAATTATCACATAGTCTTATGTAAGAGAGGTGAACAGATGTAAATGCAGGTGGATAGCAGAGGATTAAAAAGAAAATTCACCATTCACCACATTGGCATTTCTGTCTAACAACCTTTCAACTACTTATGTAAATGTTCTTGGAACAGAAGGTGGTTTTAATTTGAGGAGGAAAAAAGCCACCTGAGAACAATTGCATTGTTTGTGAGAATTTGTTTTCTTCCTCGCAGGACTTACTCAGGAATAAAATGTTTCCTTCTAAATATTGAAGGTTTCAAAGGAACAGAAAAGATCCTCTACAAGATGGCTGGAAACAGAAAATAAAATACCACTACAAGAAGCAGAGTTAGTGTAGGGGCAGATGACTGCCCCTTGCAGATGTAAGAAAACCTTAGGAATGGTGGTGATAACAGGACAGTGAGATATTTGTGGAAGCAGCATTTAAGCCCTCTGAAACAAGCCAAGAGGAAAGACCACAGATAAATCAAGACAGTTCTTGAGGGACCATTACCACAGTCCCAGCAAGCAGCATTTGGAGGCCAAAATTTAACTCACCCCTGAGTACTTCTGTAATTGGATTTGGAATATTTGCCATGATAAATAGTCTACTAAAAATATTGATTGGAAGCATGGTCTGAAATGGAAAACTCTAGGAATGTACAATATGACCCAAAACACTGGGGCTTAATTTCCCACTCTAGCTCTTAATAGCAATGTGACCCAGGGCAAATTATTTCAACTTTGTACACCTCAATTTCCTTATCTGTGAAATGATATTTTAACTGTCTCATTCTGTTGTGAGTAAAATTATTAAGTCTAATAAATTGAAATAATTAGAGATGCACTATCTGGGCACTGCTTGGAGGAGAAATACTTACTCCTGAGGGAATATAATATTCCTTCAAATTAGTATTGTGTTGTCCATCATGGTAGATTTCATCTTCCCTCTGTTTCTTAAAATTAGGAAAGTTTAACTAAAAATGATGGAAATGACTGAATCTAATATCATTAACATCATTAGAGTATTTAAATTTGTAGAATGATAACTTTATTACAGAATTTAAAAGAGATTTTTAGGAATGCAAGGCAAAAAAACTACTAAAGTCTTTATTCCTTTTATAGTTTAGCCCATAGTACAGCAATTTGCTATTTTATTTTCTCTCTGTTTTATGCAGTATTCTTAAAAGACAAGTGAGCATAAAAATATCCTATTAAATAGTTGCATGACTAATTTTTGAAGGTTATATCCCACTTTCTACTG
Source organism: Puma concolor (assembly GCF_028749965.1). Taxonomy (NCBI): domain Eukaryota; kingdom Metazoa; phylum Chordata; class Mammalia; order Carnivora; family Felidae; genus Puma; species Puma concolor. Next base: position 52,640,197 of record NC_141672.1, read on the forward strand.
TAAAACTTTTAGAATCATAGTGCCTTACAATAATTACAAAAAGACATGTTTTTCCAAATTCATAAACCAAAGGTTAACCTTATGAAGAGTTTCTTAGAGCTTCACTTTTCTTTTCAGTTATCAGTGTAGGATAATCAAACAGCCCAGAGATTTTCCTCCAAGAGAAGGTACTTGCATTTTTCTTTGCTCCCCACCCACTCCACAGCACTTCCAGTTAGGAAAATAAGAAACTTTAGAACAACTTCTATACTATTTTATTCATCCATAATGAAATTTTGGTCATTCAGGAAAGGCACATGTGAAGATTATTGGGATGTGATATGATCAGCTCTATATTTAGGGACTGTAACTGTTGGCAGTCTTTGGGATAAATTATACTGGTATGAAGAAGGGTATGGCACAGTAGTCAGGAGTGAGACTGACTAAATCATGAGATCATTCATAGCATAACCAGAATGTTACTCGGCCTTGTATACACTCACTATAATGGTTCTTGCATTAATGTCATGTAAGACTGGAGCTAATTGAGTGGCATTGCAAAGAATGTAAGAGATTTAAGAAACAGTAGAATGCTGACCAAGCAGCCTCTGAAAAAAATGGTTGGGTGTAGAGCCTCATCAAATGGGAAAGAGAGTTGACTATGAAGCTTCAGGAACAAATGACTAGGAGAATCAAGTGAATTAAGAGACTGAGGTTTAAAAAAAATGGAAAAGTCAGAGCAAGTTTGGGAATGCAGAATGAACTATTCTTACAGGTTGAATACGGGACATCAGGACATTGAACAAAAGTGTCTACAATGGAACTAGAAAAAGGTTAAGACTGCAGAAATGTCCTTACAAAGTTAATTTAACTAGAGCTAGTTAGTGACTTAAGCTGCTTTGATATTTTTCAATGCTCTTGAGCAATCAAATGTCTTGGGATTAATTTCCCTGTTATCATGATTAGTTTCAGACTACCAGTTCTTAACAGAGAAGTTGAAAGGAAAATGAGAACTTATTCTCAAACAATGTAATGTGGCTGGCCCTAAACCACATAACTTTCCCATCTGTTTTCTTCTTGTACTACATACATCCAATGTAAACATGATGTTGTTTTCCTGTTTAGCACTTGTAAATGTCTCACTCAAATATAAAATACCCAACTCTATTGTATATCCCATTAATGATTTTTATGAACTCCAAAAGGTCCACTTTTTCCAAGTTTCTAACACTTCTACTTCCTCAATCAATTATCCTTTATTAGTTAAAATAAATTATAGCAGCAATATCATTCTCATGACTTCCCCTGTTTCTAAGATAACTTTTCTCTGAAAGATGAGTCATTTGATTTCTGCTTTCGCTGAGTGTAAACTCCAGTAGACACCCACTATGCAACAGGGCATATTGTTTAAGACCATTGTCTCGGGAGCTAGATTGCCTGGGTTCTAACTTTGATTGTACCTTTTGTTTAGCGATTTGGTACTAGAAATTATGCAAACTTTCTGAGTCTCAGTGTTTTCATCTATACCCGAGTATAACAATAACTCCTATTCCATAAAGTATCGTGCTGTATATCTTATGTTTGCCCACTAGATTCCCCTCTTCACTTATCCCTAGCCCACTCTGCGCTTAGAGAGGCCTATTCATATGAACCAAATCATTGAGCTCTCTTGCCTTCTACCTCAGACCAGAGATGGAGCTGCTGGGGTGTGATATGGGGACATTTATTCTCCTCTCTTCTTTCCAGGTTACTATAGACTGGCTGTAGCCACCTATCAAAGACCACAACTTCTGGTTGGCAGCACTCTTCATATAGTTACAGGTTGAGTTAACTCGATTTGCCCCTTCTGGCCTGGGGCTGGTAAAGATCTCCTGCTATGCTAGTCCTGCGGTATCAATACCCCTCCATGAGGTAGATTCAACTATCCTTACGTTATCTGTTTCAAATATGCCATTACATTCCTGTTGAAACCCAGGAAGTAACTGGATGGATTAAATACGTCAAGTGCCTGGCATAGAGTAAGTTCTACAAAAAGTGTTACATATTATTAGTGATCCTGGATATTTGAAGTGCTTCTGACATTTTTACAACTGTCATTTATATGGAAGGGATAAGTTCTCAATGTTTAACTAACATAAAATAAGTATTTTAAAACCATAACCCGATGCAGTAGCTTCTATTATTATGCTTTACCAACAAGGAAACTGAGGAACAGAGATACTAAGTAACTTGCCAAAGAACATACTTCCAGTAACTGGACAAACCAGAATTTAACCTGTGAGCCAGGCTTCAAAATATTTTAACACTGCCTGTTTTGATACAACTATATCCTCTATGGAGCCAGTAATTCTGACGAGATCTGAGTGCTGGTTATAGCAACCTCCTTCCCCTTTCTCACACACAATCAGATTCCTACTGGTCAAGCCCCAGAGATTCCTCAGTGATTCCTGAGGATGAGAGTGGGAAAGCTGGACGTGTACCCTTGGCTCTCTTTTCCCACTGGCATACCTATAAGCTCAGAGACAACCTCAGCATGGGGGAGGGGCAATGTGGTCAGGTGTGGCCACTGCTCTTACCTTTCTAACGTAGTCTGTTTTGGTCTCTGTGAAGCAGGGGAGTGCTCCAGCCTCACCCCCATGTTCTAGGATTCTCTCAGTGTTGTCCATGAATAGTCGTTCCTTGTTCTCCACCTATAGGGGAGTCAATTCAAGAAAGAACTATGCCTCCCACCATCTTGATGATGTCACTGCCTTCTGAGCCAGTCATTCTGAAGTCTATTTTTCACTCAGAAGTGTCTTTAGTATCACTTTGTTCCTGTCTTCATGGAGCTCCACAAAAATGTTAATATATATTTTTTTGTTTCCATGTACTCTCATAATTGATATTTGTGCTGATATAAAATTTCTTGACCAAAAATTAGATTATCATGCCTTCTAAAAAAAAAATCAGTTGACATGAATATATTCATACATGCACAGTGCACCAAAGAATAGAAGCAGAATTAAGAACTTTAAGCTCATGTTTTAGTGATGGAGCTTGAACACGAACAAAACAAAAATCGTATAACCTTAAATAATGCTAGTACAGAAAAGAAGAGATAGTTATTGGGTTAATTCGACCATTTTAGAGAAAAATATTGAAAGAAATCTCCAAGCAGAGAGCACTTCTTACTATTTCAAACTATTAAACACTATAACATAATTTTAGACATAATTCTAAAACTCAATTCTAATATCTTACTGTTTTGAAATAAGGGATATCATGTAATTTTCATTAGATTAAGTTTAAATAAGATACAATTATCAAATAATAGCATATGTTTATGGTGCATATTCAGCATGTTATTAAATCAAAATATCATTCTTTTGTTTCCTAGGTTGATTTATACTATATTTATCTTTCTTAATAATAGTGCCCTTTGTTTTTTTCTGAAGTGGAAACAACTTTACATTTTAGCTATGAAAGAATACTTGCTCTTATGAAATAACACTTTACTTAAAATGTAATTAATTATATTTATTGTAATTTAATATTTAATACACATATATATCATCATAATCTTTAATGAAATTAAATATCTATTAAAGACCTACTATGTGCCAGGTGTTTTGCTAATTAGCATGATGAGAATTAAAAGTAAGATTCATGGGGTGCCTGGGTGGCTCAGTTGGTTAACTGTCCAACTCTTGATTTTTTCTTAAGTTATGATCTAGGGTTCCTGAGTTGGAGCGCTGCCTAGGGTTCTGTACTGACACTATGGAGCCTGCTTGGGATTCTCTCTCACTCTCTCTGCTCTTTCCCTGCTTGTGCTCCCTCTCTTGCTCTCTCTCTTCCTCTCTCTCAAAATAAATAAACATTTAAAATTGTAATAATAATAAAAATAAGATTCAAGATCAGCTCCACAAAGTAACATCTAGTAAGGGAGTTTAGATATAATGATAAAACATTTCAATAAAGGAAGAATGAAATATCCTGTGGGAAGCCCCAAAATGAGAAACTTGAGTAGTGACTGAAAATTATCCTGGGAAGTTTAAAGGAGAATTAATTATTTGGGCTGTGTTTTAAAGTTTAAAAAGATTTCAAAAGTAGAAAGCATGAGGATTAATAGTGAAGTATTATAGTAGAGAGAACAGCATAAGTACAAGGACAATGCCAGGGAAATTAAGGACACATTCAGTGTAACCAGACTCACCCTCATCTGGGATTTATGGTGTACTAAGTAGAACAGTAGAAAGCAAGCCATGAACAACAGCATGGTGACAAACCATCTCGATTCTTGAATGCCAGCCAAGAAGTTTAGGTTTCCTTGTTGAAAAACTGAGTGTTTCAGCTTTAGAAAATGTGTAACACCATCAGTGTGTGGAATAAATTGAGGGTAGGAGAAAATAATGGCAGAGAGACCAGTAAGAAAGCCATTGCAGTAGCTTGCAAAAGTCATTACAGTAAGCTCTTGAATTCTTATAATGTCTCTGTGAATTTAAAGTAGGGGAAATATGTAAGAAACATTGGTATGTCCGGTTCAAAATCACCCATAGAGACTATATGCAATAGACTAGCAAATTTCTTCTCAATAAAGAAGTTTATTATTTGACTAGATGACTTTGTACTTTTCACTTGAGAACCCTTACGAGTAAATAGTTTGTATTTACTCAGTCAAGGGTGGAGAAAACTGTGTAAGACGTAGAGAGCCACGTTTGGGGAATAAGAAACAGTTTTAAGTAAAGAGGCAGGTATTACAAAGAATAACTATAATAGACTTTACCCAAGAACCAAAGAGCTCCCTGAAGTGAAGCAAAGATTATGCTATAGGAGGGCCTGTGCATTTATGAATACTAACTCACCCTCAGGCTCTAGAGCATGGCAGCTTGGATGTTGCCACTCAGACCTTCTGCATTTTTGTAGGACCAGACCCTTACGTCTTGACAACCGTTGTGACCTTGAGCCCATGTGCCCTGCATGTGCCCCCCTGGCTGGCTTCAGTACTGTATGCCTACTCTCAACAGCTATCTAGAGTTATTTTTCTGGACATCCATTATCTTCCAGCACTTAAGGAGTTGAAATTCTCATGATATCAGTAGATAATGAGGTGAATGTCTTGCTTTAAGTAAGTCTTATTAAGATACTCAGAGCAGATAGGCACCTGGGTGGCTCAGTCCTTTAAGCCACCGATTTCAGCTCAGGTTAGGATCTCATGATTCATCAGATGGAGTGCCATTCAGTCTCTGCACTGACAGTGTGGAGCCTGCTTGGATTCTCTCTCTCCCTCTCTTCTGCCTCTCTCTTTCTCTTTCTCAAAAATAAATTAATAAGCATTACAAAAAATGATACTCAGAGCAGAGCAACCCCACAACCCTTAAAACATTCAGAGCAGGGTCTCTTGGGTGGCTGAGTTGCTTAAGCTTCTGACACTTGATCTCAAGTCCAGATCTCAGGATCTTGAGTTCAAGACTTGATTTGGGGCTCTGTGCTGGGCATGAAGCCTACTTAGAACAAAACAAACAAAAAACACAGAGAGCATATAAAAATAGTATTTAGTATGGTTAAAGAGCAAGTGCCTTCCTGGCATTCAGATGTTTTTATTTCTTAGCAAGGGAGTATGCTTTAGGAGTTTAAAGAACCACTTTAAGAAAACACCCACCAAGCTGTAGTGCTATTGTTTACTTTCCTATGCAAATTTTAAAAATCACCCAGAATTTTAATGTTCATGGAATATTTGTTCTCACTTCTTTATATTCATAGTAATATGATGTATGCAGCTGTTTATTCATTAGGGACAGTTGGTTTATGATCAGTTTGGAAATAAACGTGAAAAACCATAGAGCTGCTTAATAACAGTAACAAAACAAAGAATATAACATATAAACTAAACTTATGATGAATGTATACTATGGCTTCTTTCTTAAATAACTCATTTTAATTAGTTATTCACAATGCAAGAGTATTTAACTTCCCTTTATTATGGAAATAGGTAATCAGAATATTTTCCATAATTTTGTAAATGTTTAACTTCATATTCCTTTTTCTTTCTCCAATTATTACTTTATTTTTTATTTATTTTTAATATATGGATTATTTTTTTACATACAATCTTTTATTAGTTTCATGTGCACAACATAGCGATTCTACAATTCTATATGTTACTTGGTGCTCACCACAAATGTAGTCACCATCTTTCACCGTTCAATGTTATTATAATATTATTGACTATATTTCCTATACTGTACTTTTTGTCTCCATGACTTATTTATTTTATAACGTGAAGTTTGTACCTCTTAGTCCTCTTCACCTATTTTGCCCATTCCCCCCAATCCCTTAACTTCTTATTCTTAAGGAAAATTCTGACTATTCCCAATTGAGTTATTGTTCTAATACAGTTTTGCATTCAAACACTCTAAAGGTGACCTTATTACTTAAAAATAGTTTAATAATATTTTATTATTATCACCATTATCAGAATTTAATTGCATATATTAAGACAGAGGAAAATAACATGTCTCAAAAGATCATTTGAGTCAAAAAGGAGTCCCTTATTTGAAATGAAAGATCAAAGCAAAGGTTTCTTCCCACCAAAAGGGATGTATTTGCTAACATGACAGAAATGAAAGAATAATAACTTTAACATTGAGTGTCTTTCATCATTGTCAAATTTATAGGAATTTGAGAGTAGAAAGTGGAAAACAGAAATTGTATATAAACAATATAGATATCAGGGGTGCCTGGGTGGCTCAGTCTGTTGAGCATCCTACTCTTGATTTCGGCTCAGGTCATGATCTCACGGTACCTGAGTTTGAGTCCCATGTCAGGCTCCACACTGACAGCATGAAGCCTGCTTGGGATTCATTCATTCTCTCTCTCTCTCTCTCTCTTTCTCTCTCTCTCTCCCTCTCTCCTTGTCCCTCCCATGCTCTCTCTCTCTCAAGTAAATAAAATAAACTTAAAAAAAACACTAAAAATAAAGTGATTCTTCAAGACCACTATACAAAAACATAAACATTTCATATTTTGTGTTCCTAATTCTCCAGTGACATATTTTAGAACACTGGGCTATATATAAAAAATTTTATAAGCATACATACAAAGTTACTAACATTCTTTGAACATTTAAGGGAACCACATTATTACATAAAGGAGAGATTTTCAATATGGAATTTTCAGGTAAAAGAGTCTATTTCCCACATTCTAATATAAGCATTCTGGGAAAATCCATCTATTAATTTGATTTTTTCAAAATGTCCTTGTGTGAGTTTGGCTAATGTCTGAGACTTATGTAATTTCAATTTCTAGAAATAAGCTAGAAAGGAAAGTAATATATGGCTTCATTTTTTAAGTGAAAAATTAGAAAAATAATTTATTTTGTATTTTTTAATTCTTTTTGATTTATTTTTGAGAGTGGGGAGGGGCAGAGAGAGAGGGAAACACAGAATCTGAAGCAGGCTCCAGGCTCTGAGCTGTCAGCACAGAGCCCGATGCAGGGCTTGAACCCACAAACAATGAGATCATGACCTGAGCTAAAGTCGGAGGCTTAACCAACTGAGCCACCCAGGCATCCCTAGGAAAATAATTTAATTAAGATGTTTGTAAATAGCATAATATAGTCACTAGTAGAATATCTTACAAATTATAAAAGGGTAAAATAGAAAAGAAAGTTAATACATATTGTCAGAGAAGAAATGCAAGAAAATAAAAAGTCAAATACCAGAAAAAAAATAACAGAAGAGCAACCACAGTCATAGCAATAAATGTAAATATGTCCTCATTTAAAAAGAAAAGCTCTCAGATTGATCTAACTACTAAGTTCTACACATTATCTGAGGCAGACCCAAACAATACAGAATTATATCACTATGTAAGAAGAGAAAATGAAATATGTGATAAAAGATCTAATATCTAATAAAAAGGAACCCATTAAATTCGTTATGATATCTCCACAAGATATACTCATTAAAATCATGTTATTGAAGAAGATGTAAGGTTATAGGAATATGCTCAAAATATGAATAAAAAAGATATTCTAATGTTATACATTTTATTACGTTATATATAGAAAGAGGTTTTAACTACAGTATATGTCAATATATCTAGATACTACAGATAGCTCAACATGCAGATAGATATGGATATAAATATAATGTGTTTATATAACAAGGAAAATAACAAAGATACACACCAAAATATTAATGGTCATGATACCTGAATAATGTGATTGGCAGTAGTCTTCCTCAAAGTTTTGAAAGTTTCGAAATTATGCTTCCCACCCAATTTTATTTTTATAACATACCAAAGGGTGAGGAAGGTACAACTCAAGTGTGCTTTGTTACTTCTTAATAAAAAATTTTTAAAAATAAAAAAATAAACACCTAATCATTTAAAGAAAGAAGTATACAGTTCTCTTGGACTCAAAATTTATTGACATTACTTTGTAGAAAAAGATTAGCTAATGCTTAAAACATTAGAAAGATATAAATTACATGTTATTTGCTTCAAATTTTTATTTGTTAATATTCAGGAATGTTAGATTCCATAATAAAAGCTGCATTTTCTACTTGTGAGCTTAACACATCATAACAATTTTCTACCACTATTGGTCCCCACTATACAAATAATTGCTTCTTTGTTTCAAATTCACTATTTATAACACTTAAAGATTTTCTTGTGGAAGAAAATAGTATTTAAGTCTAAACAGTTGAATTTAATTATGATATTTTGTTAAAATATATTTATTAAAGCACAATTTTGTAATGTATTATAGTTTAGATTACATTTTAGTTTGAGAATAAGTAGAGTTATTTCCATTTATAAATATAACTTTAAACAGAGTTCATCAATACTGACACTGCTGACATTTTGGACTGAATAATTGTGATCTGTTGAGTTAAGGCTAGAGTGATAAGAAGTGGAAAGGATTTCTTAATACATAAAAGATGGTGAAAGGATTTGAGAGGCTAGTGATTCATGTCATTTACTGAACCGTGTTAAGTATTTCAAGGTCTCTAGAAATTTTACAACTATGGTAGGCTCAAATCTTGATTTAGTAAACTGAATTTGCTGTGAAGATTCCTTCTGACTCCAGACAGGGCTTTCATCTGAAAGATCACAAAGAAAGCCTAGTAATAATAGAGTATCAAATCCAAAGTGTATTTTAACATGGACCATCTCCTTCAGAATTGCCTACATACAAGTAACAGTCATAGGTAAACATTAATGCTTGAAGACTGTTACTTTAGAGTTCCAAAGATCTAAGCCTCTCTCTAGGCATGCCAAGGAGCTCCAATTTTATGTAACTGTCCTAAAATCATTTTAGAAGGCTTCAGAACACCTGACAGGACTGCCAAATAGATTGGAGATGAACCTCATGAAAAAATATAGATCACAATAGTTCACATATATTTATTTTACTGCCAACATCAGTCCTTCCAGTGATGTTTTGGTGTTATTTTGGAAGCTCTTCTAGGATTAAGAGCACCAATCAGTATATCAGTGATCCTGAATTTTTAACTATGCAAGTTTACCCCCAAAACAAAAACTTCTCTATGCCAACTTACATCTACACAAGAGAACAATCGCTGTGAATGAAGACATTCTATGACACAGTATGGTAACAAGAGACTCTCCTAATAGTTCACTATCTCTCTATTCTCTGCCAAAAATAAAGTGTCTTGAGAATAGCACCATTACAAAGAGATAGGTGATATGCTGTCTACTCCAGATAGGCTGGGAGGAATCACAACATATCTCTTGCATCTAAATTCCTTTTGAGTCTTTATTTTTAGAGATTATGGAAAACTGATGTAGGCTTTTGGCTTCTTCCCCCAATCAGTCCTAAATATACCATATAAATAAGAAGACATTGATAGATCAAAGAATAAAATGTTTTTCAGTGTGTGTGAAAATGGGCAGCACAGAAAAGCTGGTTATTTGTTCCAGATAAAGAATACTTGGGTGGATCTTTTACTTGTCTTTTCCCTATATTTGCTAGGTAATTCACTGTCTTCTTTTAAAATGTGCAGGTGAGTATGATGGTTGATTTTATGTGTCAACTTGGCTAAGCTAACAGCACCCAATCATGTAATTGAACACTAATCTGTTGCTTTAGAGTTTCCAAAGGTCTAAGCCTCTCTCTAGGCATGTCGAGGAGCTGTGAAGGCATTTCGTAGATGTGATTAGCATATATAATCAGTCAACATTAGTAAAGATTATCCTCAATAACGTGAAAAAATCCTACCCAAACAGTTAAAAGCCTTAAGAGGAAAAATTGAGGTTTCCTTGAGAAGAGATATTTCCTCAATGCATAGTAGCCGCTCCTGCCTGAGTTTCCAGACTGCTGGAATGCCCCTACATGTTGGCTTTGCCAGCCCCCACCACCTCACAACCCCACAATTATGTGAGCCAATCCTCTCTCCCTCTGTGTTTGTTTCAGTGTCTGTGTCTGTGTCTCTGTGCATGTGTGCATTAACTCCTATTGATTCTGTATCTCGGGAGAACACTGACTGATACAGAACTTGATATTAAGAGTGGTGTTTCTAGAAGAACAGAATCTTGAGGATGAGTTTTCTTAATTGGTCGTGTGAATTCTGGAATTGGTTCTCATTCTTGTTAAATTTAAAGATACTAATGACTATATTTCCAGTGGTTAAAAATGCATTGATTTCCAGTGGTTACAAAAGGCATTGATTAGATAGAGGCAGAGTTACAGGGGTATATACTATTCATTCTGTTTCTCTGGAGAACTCTGACTTGATACAGTGGCCTAATATCAAGATTGCAATCAAGCTTTGTTGGGATGGAAAATGGATTAAATGGTACAGGCAGACCCAGTAGCCTTTGATATGCCCCACACAGCCTTCTCCAGACTCTACAATCTGTGACATTAAGACCCTGGGGGAAAAGTCTTACAGAGGAGTTTCAGAGAAGAGTGATGAGGAAATTACAGTAGAGACAGTAGTAACATGGAGCATCTTTCATTCAGTAAGTTATTTACTCACCACCCTAATATACTTTCCTCATTCACCATCTTCAACTCTAAACTTACACAGAGGTATACCAACCAGAGATCAAATTTTAACTCATCTTTGCTCTTTTCCTCAAAGAAATATAATTTAACCAGAAAAACTAGTGAGATCTCTGAAGAATAAAACCTCTACAGAAGAAAGACAACAAACAGGTTAAAAATAAAAGATGAAGAAAATCAATGAACCAGTAAGAATATGAATTTAAAATAAGCAAAATAAATATCCTCAAAGAGATCAGAAAAGTTATAGTAACATGAATCAAGGTCAGATCTTTATAGAAAGGGATATATAAAATGCATAATAGCTGAAATAAAAATATCAAATATGAATTTAATAGAAAAAGAAAGTTACTACATTAGAAGATCAGGTCAAGAAATTCTCCTATAAAATATCAGAAATGGATAAAGATAAATTATGTAAAAAAAAGGTTAAGGATATAAATGGTCGAAGTATAAGAAGAAAAACATAAAAGATAAAATCTTTTAAATAATAAAAAGTGATAATTTCTAAGAATTCAAGAAAGATTAAAGCTTCAAAAAGACTCATACACACTCAAATCTAGATAAATTATAGTGGAATTCAAAAATATGTAAAATAATATGACAATTCTCCAAGTTTGTAGAGAGAGTGGATGTGCCTTAAAGTAAGCATCAGATTGACATAGCAAATTATTGACACTGTAGGCAAGAAACCTGAGTTACATTATTTTCAATTTACTGGAGACAACTCAAATAAATTAATGCTATAATATTATACTAGGAAATTCTCATTTAAAGAAACACAAAATAAAAATGTTTTCTAATACACAAAGTCTCAAAAGCTTTAAAATGAAAGAAACTACTTGAAATTATACATGGAGGAAATAGCCATATAAGGGCAAAAGTAAATCCAAGAGGATACTAATGCATAAATAGTATGTAAGAGTGAGGAAATAACTTACTGAATTGACTACTATCCATATGCAATAAACAAAAATTATTCAAAAGAGCACATACATAAACTCAAAATATTACTGGAATTATGGTGTTGGAGGTTGGGATAGAGAATGAGCAATTAGAAAATAAATTCATGCCAGGTATATAGATAAGGAAGAAAATGTTATGATGTCAAGAAAATGATAGAGAGAAAGATTCCCCCCCCCACATACACCCTTTTTTTTTTTAAGACAGAAAGAGAGTGTGAGCAGGAGAGAAGAAGGGCAAAAGGAAAATTCCAAGCAAGCTCCATGTTCAGCCTGGAACCTAATTTGGGGCTCAGTCCCATGACCCCAGGATCATGACCTGAGCTGAAATTAATAGTCTGACACTCAACCACTGACTGAGCCCCCCCAACGACCCAAGAGCAAGTTCTTAAATGACCTTGATTAATTAGACACCAAATGAAACACACAAAAAGAGGAATTTATAAATTCTGCATACCTGCAAAAGAAAATTCTATGTATTCACTTATACAAAATTAGAGGAGGGTGGTAGATTTAAAAAGCTTGATAGTAAAAGAATGTAGGAAGAAAACAAACTTTAAAAAAAAAAATGGGGCACTTGGGTGGCTCAATCAGTTGAGCAGCCTACTCCTGATTTCAGCTCAGGTCAGGATCCCAGGGTCATGGGATTGCATGAGATGCAAGAGATACATTGTGATTCCTACCAACTTATCTGGTTTGTGGGATAGAACCCGTACTCAGCCTGCTTGGGATTCTTGCTCTCCCTCTCTCTCTCTGTCCCTCCCCCACTTTTGTGTGCATGCTCTCTCTCTCAAAAATAAATAAATAAACATTTTTTAAAAAGGAATGGAGGAAGATATGCAAGGATAAATGAACCAAAGGAAGGCAAGTGCCAAATTTTTAACAGTAAACCGTCATTAAAAACCAATAATATAAGTAATCCTTAAATATAAAGCTCTGTAAATAAACATGAGAGAAAATTCTGTGACTTTCATTTTGTAAACTGTAACAGTTTTCTTACAGGCCACAAAAATCATGAATCATGGTAGTAAAACTCCAGAGTATATAAAGAACCCTTGCAACTCACTAATAAAGAGACAAATCCAATTAACATAAATGGGCAAAACCTTGAATGGACATTTCAAAAAGGAGTATGTAAAAATAGCCAGTAAGAATTTGAAATATGCTGAACATCATTAGAAATCAGTTAAAACCGCAAGGAGATGGTACTTCAAATTCCAAAATGGCGAAAATTAAAACGTCTGACCACACCAACTGTTGGCAAGAACTTGGAGCAACCAGACTTTTAAACCACTATACCCCATACAAACACTTTGCAAAACTCTTTGGCAGTGAAACATCTATTATTTGAACAAGCAGTTTCACTCCTAGATATTTATGCAACAGAAATGAAAGCATGTATCAGAAGAAGACCTCAAAGCTGCTGTTCACAACAGCTTGATTCATGTTGATTTAAATTGAAAATAACCCCAAATAATTGTCAACAGAAGAATGGATACACAAATTGCAGTATGTTCATTTAATAGAGCATCCTTCAGCAACAAAGGGGGCAAATTAATAACACATGCAACAATATAGATGATTCTCCAAAAATATCGCTTTGAATAAAAAGACACATAAAAGAACAAACTGTGTAAGATCTATTTGTAGACATCAGACAGGGAGGGGTTGTGTCTGTGGGAAAGAAAGGCTCTCTGGACTTTAGGCTGCAGGTACTAAGAAATATCTGAATCTATCAAAGTTACCCATTTCAATTATTACAGTCATACTCTTATTCAATAGACACATTAAATTTAAATAGATATTTAGGGAGGCTATGAATTCAACTTACTCTGGAATTCAGCAACCCAGAGAATTAGACTCTGTTTCTGGTTTTTGGTGTTAACATTATGACTTCAAGGATAAAATTCTATTGGGGGCGCATAGCAGATCTCTTATCTTCTGGCATTCAATGAGCAGACATTTTAAAGCTTTAAGCTTATAATTTTTTTTTCTGTCAGTCCTCTAAAGAAGCTAAAAATATCCAGCCCAACACACAGTCTTACTTAACAAGCTCTTTATTCTAGGTGATTCCAGCCAGAAATATAAGTAAATCGTTCACAGCTATGTACCTTAAACTACCATTGCATCACTCTGATCTTAAATTCTAGAATCTAGAAGGATATTCCACTATTTTAAAGCCCTGCCACATCAGTTTAGTTATTTCACCTTCGATTTTCTTGAGACTCTCTGACCCTCAGCATCTCCAGGTAATATTTACTCTATCAGTCTGTATTTAGAACAAGAAGGAAGAATCCATTCTAAGCTATTTAAACAAAAAGGGATTTATTGCAGGGTGTTAAGTGGCTTAGAAAATTTTTGGAAGGGATGATGAGAACTGAGTCTGATCTTTTAGGAGTGAGCCAAAAGCCACCTCAAAGAATTAGACCTCCAACTGCTACTGTAGCCAAGATCAGGTGGCTGCCTGTCAAATTGGGAAGCTGCCGCAAGGTACCCTCTGCTACAATGTGTGTTTCCATTACACAAATTAGCTTACATATGAGTGTTAAATTAGGTAATAAGAAAAGTATGTATAAAAATTGCATTGGTTTATAAGAATTTTTCCCAGTTTGTTAGTCTTCCATAGCAAATAATATCTGAAGGCCAAGTACATGAATACAGTCTAGTGCAGCAAACACCAATAGGTGGCGCTCTGTCCCTGAACATACCATTCACCCTCACCTTTCTCCTGGGCTCAGTTTGCCAGGTATTCTTGGAAGGGCTTAATGTGTAATTTTCTCCTGTCTCTGTGTAGTTGCCCTTACTTCGATAATGTAGCATAACACAAAGAATTTGAGGAACACATATGTCACCTTATATCAGAAAATCCTGTTCAGTAGCCTCTGTCGGAAGCTGTATTATTAAAATGGATGTCATTAGACCCACCATTCTATTCATTTTTTGTATGACACTTCTGATTGCTGGAACCTGAATCATATCCAGAGCATAAGAAGCAAGACAGCTGAGCCAAAGTAGTTTTAGCTAGTTTTTTTTAAGTCTTTGCATTCTAGAAAGCAGGGCAGTGAATTGTTGAATCAACCAACCTAAAATATCTATCAAAGAGGGGGCTGTTGGCAGCTGGAACCAAGGAAATATAAAGAAAGTCACAAGGAAACAACTCTTTAAAAAATCCACTAAGATCTTCACAATAAGAGGAGCAGGAAAATCTGCATTTGCCTCACAAAAGAATCTGATGCCACATTACTACTGCACTGGTTATTTTAAGATGTTTTCTGGCTTTTTCTCTACAACTTCTTTCGATCCTGAAAGAGCTCCCAACTCCACAGAAAGAAAGAAAAAAAGGAAGAAAGAAAGAAAGAAGAGAGCAAGTAAGAGAAAATGGACAAGAAAGAGAGAAAATATCAAATATCAACTCTTCCTTGTATTGCAGACTTCTAAGTCCAAGTTAGGGTTTCCCTACGAGGGAGGGAGAAAGATTTCAATTATATAAAGGGTTAAGTTTCCTGTTTTAGTATCTATTGTTGACCAAAATTAATATGGGATATATTTTATATTTCACCCAGAGCCAGGAAAAAGGTTTCTACATTTGGAAATCGTAAGACCTGAAGTGAGAGGAAAAAATCATTTGCTTGCATCCTTCTGTGTGTATCTCATTCAACAGATCTCTTAACCTTACCTTAGATGATATTTATCTCAGATGACAGAGGGTTTTCAATTCTTCACTTTTCTACGATATAATTATTCAACTATGGCCATGGTATAGCTTCTTATGGGCAAAGTATACTTGCCTTTATCTTGACATTGGACTTCAGCATAAAATTCCTTTGGCCAATGGAATGTTAGTGGAAGATATATAAGTAGAGGCTTGCAATGTGGTTGTGGAGTTTGGCTTGCCTTCCTTAATCCTGGTGATGAACCATGAGAAGAAAAAGCCATTAGCAAGCCACTATATTTCAAGCTGGATCACAGAAGAAGATACATGGATTTAGCCACAGGCATTGGGTACATGTTGGAGCGAGAAGATTGAGCATCATGAGCAACAGACTTGGACACAGTCTCTAGTCTGGAGTTGGGATCCTGAAGCCTAGTTTCTGGAATACAGCTTAAATCAGCCACAATGTTGTCACTCCATGACTCATTAGTATCTTTAAATTGAGTGGTTTGTTATACAGCATTATTGCAGCAATAGCTGACTAATACACATCACTCTTTCAATTAAATAATTTTGTTCCCTACCATAATACATTGTTATGACTCATCTAGTTTACAAACTTTACATAATGTCTTTGAGTAAGGAGCTGATGTTAAAACCACTATCAGAGAAATAATTAGAAAACAATAACTTTACATAATTCTGAGTAAGATTTTAGCACAACTAACAATATATTTTCTAACCCTGCACAAGTATTTCTTGCTTTTGCAGAGTGTCTCTTTTTTGTTGGTTTGAAGACTAGGTGAAAATGTCTTCATGGATAGAAAAAACTCTAATAGCAGTAAGTTTATAAGGGGATTTATGTTTGCTTGGATGAATTTTATCAAAAATAGTCTAGTCTTTAAATTTTTTTTTTTCAACGTTTATTTATTTTTGGGACAGAGAGAGGCAGAGCATGAACGGGCGAGGGGCACAGAGAGAGGGAGACACAGAATCGGAAACAGGCTCCAGGCTCTGAGCCATCAGCCCAGAGCCCGACGCGGGGCTCGAACTCACGGACCGCGAGATCGTGACCTGGCTGAAGTCGGACGCTTAACCGACTGCGCCACCCAGGCGCCCCTAGTCTAGTCTTTAAAAAGAACTCATGCTAATTGTACCGATCATCAAAAATATTTATGAAACAAAAAGGTATGCAAATGTCACATATAAACTAAATTTCCTATATTATTTCTTTTGATCTTTCATTGCAATGCTGAGAAATTCCTATTTTAATAATCATTTCTTTTTTACAAATAGGAAGACTGAGGTTAACTTTTTTTGCATAAAATGTCAGTAAACAAAGTTTATCTGTTTACTACTTGAATATGTTTTCAGTATGTTTAATAGATATAATTGAAAATATTTTAAAGTTTTAAAACTGTTAATGTTATTTCTCCCTCCCCACTTTATTTAAATTTTTTTTTTCAACATTGATTTATTTTTTTGGGGCACAGAGAGACAGAGCATGAACGGGGGAGGGGCAGAGAGAGAGGGAGACACAGAATTGGAAACAGGCTCCAGGCTCTGAGCCATCAGCCCAGAGCCCGACGCGGGGCTCGAACTCACGGACCGTGAGATCGTGACCTGGCTGAAGCCGGACGCTTAACCGACTGCGCCACCCAGGCGCCCCGTCTCCCTCCCCACTTTAAAACCATCTATTTAAGCCACTTCCTAACCATCAGTACTCCACGTGTGGCACAGTGATGATGAGTAAAATGTACCCTAAAATTTCCATCAAAGAAGTTCGTAGAAAAATCTTTCAGAGTAAGAATATAATGCCTATCTTTCAAAATAGAAACAACAACAAAGTAGCCTAGAAAAATTAGTCCCTTCAAAAACATGAGTGTCTACTAACGTAAATAAAACATTTTAAGTAAATTAATACTGCTAACATCTTTACTTCTGTCAGTGCAAGCTGACTCAGGTGATCTAAAGAGGAAAAAAAAAAAAAAAACCAAAAAACTTAGAAATATATGAGTAAGTCGTAAAGCCTAACAGGCAAATGTCTCCATGTACTAAGAGCAAAGTAACGGCAAATGGATACCAGAATGGCAAGTTATGTAGGACCAGTGTAACTTGTGTGTGTGTGATCTGAAAATAGTGAGGTCCTTTGCCTTTGAGACATAACGACAGCCCTGTCATGCTCTAATACTCCACAAGGCAGTAGAATGATTGGAGCCAATATTAACTTGGACAGTTCTCGGGAGTCTCTATTTAGCAACAGCTGTATGACTACACAACCTAATATTGTACAACCAGATAGTGAAATAACACATAATCTTTTGGTCGTGGGGCACTGTTACATAAATGCATCTATGTTGTTCATTTGAGTGCTGCCAGCAATGGTTTATTAGATTAAAAACAAAGGGCTCAAGTAGAAACTACACAACATGCAGTTGTAATAATCTTCCCTTCCACCCTCCACAGGTGTGTTAGTGTGGAACATCCACCCATCTGGTAAAAGCCCATTTCTATTTCCTTGTAAAGTGGTGTATCAGTGCTTAAAGATTTGGGTAATTGAAGGTGAGTGTGATCTTCAACTTAGCTATTTACTACTCATCTGACCTGAGGTAAATATCAAATTCCTCAGTTGTAAAATGAGGGAAACAATTGTAGTTTCTTCAAAGAGTGCTTCAAGCTATGTCAACTAATATATGCCAAGCCCTTAGCACAGTAACTCAGACATGGTAAGTACCAGAATATAGTTTTGCATTATCAATCATACTGTTAATCTGTTTTCATATGCTTTTTCTCAGTACTTGAAGTTTTCCTGCTCCATGTTTTAGACCACTTAATTAAAATACACATGTAGGTGATGCCCTTAGAAAAAATGTGAGATGGATGGAAATGATGACAAGAGGAGAGAGATCTAGAAGAATCGAATAAAGAATGTCAGTGGAATAGCTGTAAGGTTTTGCTGTGTTCAGAGTTGCGCTGATGTAGTAGTT
Source organism: Puma concolor (assembly GCF_028749965.1). NCBI lineage: Eukaryota > Metazoa > Chordata > Mammalia > Carnivora > Felidae > Puma > Puma concolor. Next base: position 52,658,785 of record NC_141672.1, read on the forward strand.
TAACAAGTCTAGAAACCAATTGGTGCAATTCTATCATTAAAACCCAATAAAACATGTCTTGTTCTTCCTGCCACCTGCCAGAAGAAAACCACCAGTAATGTATTCATCTAGATCAGCGCTTCTAAACCATATAACAAGTATTTTCTAAAGTTCCTTTATTGCCAAAAGACATCTGTAGAAAACGTAACCTAAAACCACTCATCAGAATAATTCAAAGTCACACATTATTGATGCAAAATCATCAATCAAAATCAATCAATTAGATTGATTCAAGTGAATCAATCAATCAATTAGATTGATTCAAGTGAATCAATCAATCAATTAGATTGATTCAAGTGAATCAATCTAATGCCCTAACTGTAAAGGAAACATGATGTATAGTAAAATAATTGGCTACAATAAAAGACCTGATGAAGTACTTAGATTCTTGTACTTCCTTACAGTAAATTTGGACTTAAGAGAAAGAGTTTAATATAATAAGGGCAGGGAAATAGAAGAACAGGGATGTGTGTGGATACTAAAATAATAAGTGGTGTTAGGTGGACTAATAGTCGTTAATTGTTGGTAAGAAAATGAATAATAGCAACAACTAAAACTACAGACCAGTGATGTCCAATATGGTAACCAATAGCCCTGAATGGCTATGGAGCCCTTGAAATATATGCCACTGAAGAACTGAATTTTTTAAATATATTTTTTTAACATGTATTCACTTTTTGAGAGACAAAGACAGAGTGTGAGCAGGGCAGGGGCAGAGTGAGAGGGAGACACAGAATCTGAAGCAGGTTCCAGGTTCTGAGTCGTCAGCCCAGAGCCCGACATAGGTCTCAAACCCACGAATCGTGAGATCATGACCTGATCCAAAGTTGGACACAACCGACTGAGCCACCCAGGCACCCCTGAAGAACTGAATTTTTAATGTTATTTAATTTTATTTAAATCAGGCTTATATTAAAAACTAAATCAGGGTAAAATATCTCCATAACACTTACATTGACTAATTATAGGTTGAAATAATAATTGGGAGATGTAGTATGTTAAATAAACTATATAATTAATATTAGATTCCCCTAGTTCTTTTTGCTTCTAATAATATGACTATTGAAACTTTTTAAATATATAGATAGCTCACATTTGCTGCTTGCACCATCTTTCTCTGGCATGGTGTTGTCAGAGTGGAAAACCTTTGAGGATGGTAGCAGGATAAAATTAACAATGAGGAATATTTCTAGTTTGTTTCAGTATGTAATTTCTATAACCAAGATATGTCATTTCAATATGTAAATGTATTTCTGCATTACAAAAATTACATATATATAATATTAAAATTTTATTAATGAAATTCAGTGCAAATTCTCAATTTTATATATTTACTATCGAAGTTCAGAGTATGTTAAAAGGAATCTCATGTCTCCTCTGCTTTGCATGCACGTTGGTGATGACACTTGTCAGAATTGCACCACCAGCCCTGATGACTGTTTCACCCAAATACGTTGTTGGAAATCTAGAGTAATTTGCTTCTTTCCAAAGAAGTGTGTAGAAGTTTTAGCCACATCCAAAACCTTTCATAGTTAGATTGATTAAAGTGTGCTTTGGCCCCAACATTGGATTTCAGTTCAATTAAAATTTTCTGAAAATTTTGGCTAACATGTTCTTCATCTGCTTCAAAAGGATTAATTTGCCAATCCAATTTTGTAAATTAAACTAAATTTTAAAAAAATCGAATCGTCCTCTGTTTAGTAGCCATTCAAATGAAAGCAACTTATTTGCATTTATCTGACTTCTGTAAAGATAAAAGCTGTAAAAATGTTTGATGCAAAAAATAAACTTAAATAATACCTGTTTATTGGCAAATCCTATAATAATTCTGTTCACTATGAGATTGGTCTTAATTTCTAGCATTTTATAAAAGATCCCATTTAACTTTGCAAATATATAAATATATCTGCAAGATATGTTATAACATTTTGAGATATTTGAATTGTGACACTTATTTTTTTAATGAGTCAGAGATTCTTTGATTATTTTAAATAATAAAAAATTAAAACTGCACACTGAAAATTCACCTTACTTCTTAACACAAACTCTCTGTATTACCATTGCATAGTTCCCTCTTAATTTTATTTGTAACACTGAAAACAACATTTATTGATTTTGAAGTATTTCTTTAACATCCCAGATGTCAGTGAAAATACGTACTGAATTACTAACACCCTACAGCTATTAATGTCAGCTATAAACGCACATTGTAGGTCCATCATAGCTGCTATTTACAGCAATGAGAGTTGGAAAGCTGATGTTTTCACATGAGGTATTTTTAAAGCCTTTGTTAGTTGATAAACTCCATGTATCTATTCTCAGTAGTTTTGAAAGTAGCATTCTCTTCATGGTTTTTTTTTTTTTTTTTTACTCTTTACAAACCCTACATATATATGAGCAGTAACAATTCATTTTCACATAGGATACTTTTACCCATTATGTGAAAATTTGCTTGACTGCCGTTCATTACACAGCTGATATTCAACATTTTTCATAATCTCATCAAGCTTTCTTGACAAAATATCATTGCTTAGTGAAACACAAAGATCTTTCTCATTTGAACTTTTTTCTATAAATAAAAATAACCTCTCAATCAGTTGTAAAGATTCATTTTCTTTAATTTTTTTTTATTTTTCATATTGTGTAATATACTGTTCTATTCTGTAAAAAGTAATAGACCTTTATATCTCTGATTAGGATTATTTAAAACAGTTTGGTTGCTGTAATACAATTTTAAAACTTTTCCTATGAATTTCAGCAGTATGATACATCCTTGTTAATTTCATCAACGTGTTTCTTTGTGAAATTTGCATTAAATTTCACTAGTTTAAAGGATTTCTTTAAAAATGTGTTGTTAGGGGGCGCCTGGGTGGCGCAGTTGGTTAAGCGTCTGACTTCAGCCAGGTCACGATCTCGCGGTCTGTGAGTTCGAGCCCCGCGTCAGGCTCTGGGCTGATGGCTCAGAGCCTGGAGCCTGTTTCTGATTCTGTGTCTCCCTCTCTCTCTGCCCCTCCCCCGTTCATGCTCTGTCTCTCTCTGTCCCAAAAATAAATAAACGTTTGAAAAAAAAAAAAATTAAAAAAAAATGTGTTGTTAGATTAGGAATATGAGAAATTTCCACAGGGAAGGATTTTAAAGATCTTGATAGTTTCATAATTAGAACTGTGGGAAAATCCCATTTCTTTTTTTTTTTTTTTAATTCAAGTTAGTTAACATACAGTATAGTCTTGGCTTCAGGAGTAGAATCCAGTGATTCATCTTTTACATATGACACCCAGTGCTCATCCCAGAAAGTGCCTTCCTTAATGCCCATCCTTCATTTAACTCATCCTCCCACCCACTACCCCTCCAACATCCCTCAGTTTGTTCTCTGTGTTTAAGTCTTTTATGGTTTGCTTCTCCCTGTTTTTATCTTATTTTTCCTTCCCTTCCCTTATGTTCATATGTTGAGTTTCTCAAATTCCACATGTGAGCAAAATCATATGATATCTGTCTTTCTCTGACTAATTTCCCTTAACATAATACCCTCTAGTTCCATCCATATTGTTGCAAATGGCAAGATTTCATTCATTTACATAACCAAGTAGTATTCCATATGTACACACACACACACACACACACACACACACACGCACGCACCACATTTTCTTTATCATTCATCAGTCAATGGACATTTGGGCTCTTTCCATAATTTGGTTATTATTGATAGTGCTGCTATAAACATTGGGGTGCATGTGCCCCTTTGAAACAGCATGCCTATATCCCTTGGATAAATACCTAGTAGTGCAATTGCTGGGTCATAGGGTAAATCTATTTTTAATTTTTTGAGGAAACTCCATACTGTTTTCCAGAGAGGCTGCACCAGTCTGCATTCCAAACAGCAGTGCAAAGGTGTTCCCCTTTCCCACATCCTCACCAACAGCTGTTGTTTTGTGAGTTGTTTATTTTAGCCATTCTGACTAGTGTGAGGTGATATCTCACTGTGGTTTTGATTCATATTTCCCTGATGATGAGTGACATTGAGCATCTTTTCACGTGTCTGTTAGCCATCTGGATGTCTTCTTTGGAAAATTGTCTATTCATGTCTTCTGCTCATTTCTTCACTGGAGTATTTGTTTCTTGGGTGTTGAGTTTGGCAAGTTCTTTATAGATTTTGGATACTAACCCTTCATCCGATATGTCATTTGCAAATATCTTCTCCTTTTCCATTGGTTGCCTTTTAGTTTTACTGATTGTTTCCTTAGCTGTACAGAAGCTTTGTACCTTGATGAAGTTCCAATAGTTCATTTTTGTTTTTATTTCCCTTGCCTCCGGAGACACGTCTAGTAAGAAGTTGCTGTAGCTGAGGTCAAAGAGGTTGTTGCCTGTTTTCTCATGTAGGAGTTTGATGGTTTCCTATCTCACATTTAGGTCTTTCATCCATTTTGAACTTATTTTTGTGTGTGGTGTAAGACAGTGGTTCAGTTTCATGCTTCCTCATGTCGCTTGTCCAGTTGGGAAAATCCCCTTTCTGTAGGCTCGTCATAGCTATCAGTGTGAACTACATCTGTTTACATCTTTTTAGATTCTTGCTTTTCAGTATTTTATTCTCCTGAGATCCTGTCTATAGCCACAATTACTTTGGAATACCCATAAGTCATCTATTCCATTTGCATTAGTCTCACTGACAAGCACATTCATGATGGGATAATTTGGAAGGCTATTTCTCATCTTCCTGTACTCACCCAGGCTTTTATCCCTCTTATACTTGTGGCCACATTTCTTCTCACCTTTACAGACACAGTTTCAGACCAACCAGGCTACTCATTAGTCCCTGTATATACTTAGGCTTTTAAGTACTTGCTTCTGTGAAGATTTATCCAACTTCTCTTGCAGTTTTACTTTGCTAATTGGTCCAGTCAGTGTTCCTTTCCACAGCTTCTTTCCCAATAATCTTCCCTTAAATTTCCCACCACAGAGTAATTTTCCAATGTTACAGAATAATAATCAAATCCTCCCTCTGATTCTGCTGTCGGTTCTCTAGTACCTAAAATACTCCACATTCTATTCTTAGGCAAAATTCTTATCCTTTAAAAAGATATGCCTAGATTTATTTTTGAAGAATCAAAAAAAAAAAAAAACAAGATAAAATATTCTGGTGAGGGGCAGGCTTGGGTAAGTTTCTGTTATCTGTCAAAATTTAAGATTGTCTTTAAGGAGAGCTTGGCTGGCTCTGTTGGTGGACCATGTGACTCTCGTTCTCAACGTTGTGAGTTTGAGACCCCTGTTGTGTGTAGAGATTACTTAAGAAAAAATAAAATATTAAAAAATGATTGTCTCCAAGATAACTGATTATCTTCATTATCACACTCTCTGGTTTATCATTTTCCTCCTCTCCACAAACTCAACATTTCACCAGTCTCTCAAAACCATTGTGGGGGAGGAAACAAAAAAAGGTTTTTAATATTAAGAGGGGAAAGATGAGTAAAATTATCTTTTTTCCTCGTTCTTAGTATTGTTATGATATGCTTTAAGATTCTATTTGTGCCTGTGAACATCATGAGGTTAGATAATTGCTTTTTGTTGGTTCTTTATATTTATAAAGTTCTTTCACTCAATGGAGAGTCCAAAATGTTTGATTTTTATTAAGAAATTAATTTGTAGAAAAAAATACTAGTAAAATTTCAAAACAGCCTCTATTATATTCCATCTTAAAAATACATACTTACAGGGGCTCCTGGGTAGTGTCCAACTTTGGTTCAGCTCATGATCTTGGGATTTGTGGGTTCAAGGCATGTGTCAGGCTCTGTGCTGATAGCTTGGAGCCTGGAGCCTGCTTTGGATTCTGTGTCTCCCTCTCTCTCTGCCTCTCTCTTGCTCACACTCTGTCTCTTTCTCTCAAAAATAAATAAACATTAAAAAAATTTTTAAACAAATACTTACAAATTGGATGCTGTGTGTATATTTTGGTTTATGTGACATTGACTGACAAAAGAAGGAAAGTGACAGGTAGAAAGTATATGGGAAAAAGCAATACCTATGATTTTTAGAGATAAAAGGAGAAACTAATTAAGAAGGGAATTGATACAGCCTATTTTGGCCATAACACAAAGCAATTAGCTTGGCTAAAAAGGAGAAAAGAAGAAGAGGAGAATCTGATTACTGACCTTATAAACTAGGTATATTATCAAATTCTTTAATAGGATCAAAGAGTCTCATTTAAGATGTATAGTAGAAAGTAGGTACACAATTCTGAAAAATAAATGCACATTTATAATTAAAATCTAATGTATGGAAACTAAAAGCAAGAATCAAGAAAATAACAAGTCATATACAGTGTACAAGAGTAAAAAAATCCACACACACACACACACACACACACACACACACAAAGACCTTAAATGTCAATTAACTACAATTACAAACAGGTACGTTGGGGGTACTTGCTTTTGCATAATTAAAAATAATAACTGAAAGCAATTTTAAAACATTTTATACTGCAAAAAAGGGGGCTTTTTATAACAAGAGGACCCTAGGCAAACAAACATTCCATAACAGATTCTCCACAAATATGCCTTTTACTAAGTCATTTCCAACCCTTGCATTCAAGTCCCCTGCAGTTTTTATTGATTGCTGTGGAACAGAGAAAACATACATCTGCCTGTTAAGGCATACCTCATTACAGTGACTTCTGGAAAGTAATGTGCTTGAACAACCAAACATATGCAATATATTCAAAATGTTTAATTTCATTAAAAAGTAACAGCAAAAGTTTCAATATCACTAAAATAACAAAGATCTAAATGTTTAATATCACCAATACATGCACATTAAAACAATGAGATAACCTCACATCCTATAAAATTAACACAATTTGAGATGTAATTTATTCAGACTATTTAAATGATTTATTTTATACAAACTCTAAATAATGTTTGTAAAGTATTGTAGTACAACATTGCCATAAACATAAAATTTAAAATGTCTATATTGTCCAAGAAAAACAATTTAAACTGTCTATATTATCTGAGAAAAAAAAAAAAACTTTGTGTGAACCTACCAAATTGATGCCAGTAAAAATAAATAACTGAGTAACCCAGGATACCATGCTCTCCTGATGGTCTCTGAGTGGCTGTGGAGCAGAGCCCCCTGATGATCCATTATGAACATGTATCCTCAGAGAAAATTAAATGTTGTATCCAGACACTGCAATTCTGGGGTTATTACCTATTATGACTCAGAGTCCTGAGATGAGAGTTTGAATGCATATGTGGATATGCACTACATCATGAGACTCTCCAACCAGAAAATCCTGCCTTCTCCTCTCAAACTGAAATGGCAGGGCTTTATCGAGATCATTGATATTGCCAAAGAGTCAAGTTTAGGATTAGACATAAGTTTAAGGTTTAAATTGTCTTAGTTTGAGATCCTCACTACTTAATGGGCCCTCAGAGAGCAACAGCCTTAGAGGTACATACTTCTCTGAGTTTGAAGATGACTTATAAGATTGAATAAAAATATAGCTGAGTAGATAGAAAAGTTTTGGAGTCAAGGAAATCTGGATTTAAACACTTGTCTTTCCATATATTGGCTGTGTGAACATAAACCAGTTATCAAACGTCTATAACCTCACTTTGCTTATCTGGAAAATAGGGATAACAAATCTATTTCCATACAGCTGTTATTTGGATTGAGTAAAGTATAATATGTAAGTGCCTAAAACAGTATCTGGTATATAGTAAGAACTGGAAGATATTGTGTGTACTAAGTGCTCAATAAACAGGAAGTATTATTAACATACATTGATTCCTCCACAAAAATGTTGTCCTATGGCTCATAATTTGTGTGTTGTAAAAAATCATTGTGTTATTCGGGCACCTGAGTGGCTCAGTAGGTTAAGCATCTGACTGGATTTCAGCTCAGGTCATGATCTCAGTTCCTGAGATGGAGCCCTGCATTGGGTTCCCTCATACTCTCTCCCCCTCTCTCTGCACCATGCACTCTCTCTCTCTCAAATATAAATATGTAAATTAAAAAAAAATCATTGTGTTACTTCTGACTTTTCTATTGTCTTCTGCTTAAAAGTGTGTGAGAATATTTGTTTTTTGTGTGTTTTTCTTATCAATACTTTTAAAGACTTCATACTTTTATAATAAGATTATTACATTATAGTTATTAAATATTTATTTTTAACGTTTATTTATTTATTTTGAAAGAGAGAAGATACAAGTATGAGCTGGGGAGGGGCAACGAGAGGGAGAGAAAGAATCCCAAGCAGGATCCACACTGTTCGCACAGAGCCCCATGCAGGACTTGATCCCACGAACTGTGAGATCATGACCTGAGCCTAAATCAAGAGTTGGATGCTAACCAACTGAACCACCCAGGCACCACAGTGATTAAATATTCAAGTTGGTCAAAGGTTTTTACAAAAATTAAATATTATTTGGGTTATGAGTTTAATACAGTCCCTGGCCCATTGTAGGACACAAAAAGGGTAGTTTATCAATCAATATTTTAGTGGGCGTGAAATTTTAACACATTAACTGGATAAATGGACATGAATCCTCTGGCTTTCATGATTCAGCATGAGCTCAAGATCTCAGTCAAGCAAGGGTGCCTGGGTGGCTCAGCTGGTGGAGCCTGCTTGGGATTCTCTCTCTCTGTCTCTCTCTCTCTCTGTCTCTCTCTCTCTCTCTTTCTGTCCCTCCCCCACTTGTTCTCTTTGCTTCTCTCTCTCTCAAAATAAATAAATAAACACACACAAAAAAGATCTCAGTCAAGCAAAACAATAACCCTCTAGACTTCATTCAGGTAGGTGAGAGGGTTAAGCCAAGCGGGAGTAATTTTTGAGAAATGAAAGATAGCTGAAAACATCCTAATTAGCACATCTGTAATCTTGAATCATCTTCCTGTTTTGCCCAACAGACTTGTCTCACTGCTTGTTGTTGAGCACTGAGTCCCACTCCTCTTCTGAGACATGCTTTACCATAAACTGAATATGTCCCCATCACTTGTGTCTTTCCCACACTGTTCCTGTTTATGACAATTGTTAATGACCTGTCATATATTCTATACTACTATACAGTATCTATGCATATGTACACATACTTTGTATGTGACACACTAGCACCCTTTACCTACAAAGCTATTTAAATTCTCACATCGTTCTCAAGAGTCTTATTTGACTTCCACAAAACACTTCTCATATTTCAAATGGGGTCAACTGAGAGGAAAAAGAACACAGGTCGCAATTATTATTATTATTATTATTTTTACCATAAAAGTGTGTAGGTTCTAGATGGCAGTGTGTTGTCTCTTGAACATCTGCTCTGTATTGGAGGAGTTTAATGTCAAATCATTTTGTCGACAGAATCTGGCACCGCCCTGGGCTGTGTTGCGTGTTTGTAGTGAAATACAGTTCCAAAACATTCCGGGGAAGCAATCACTTCTGCATTGTCTGGCCTGAGGAATCTACCCCCACTTGCTCTTCTAACTCACATCTCTCCCCTGCTGGCTGTCATTTCAAGAAGGGCCTTGATTGCAAGTGGTCTTAGCTGCGGGATAGCTCTGGAGATCCATATTTTTGTCTTTAGACTATTTTTTCTATCTTCCAGTTTTTCTATCTGCTTTGGATTCCTGGGAATGACAAATTGTCATACGTATGAGATGTATGTTGTTAGGAATTTAAATTATCATATGTTTATATGATCACCAAAAAAGGTTTTACTTGGGTTTCCCCCACAATCTCATAAAAACCCATCTTTTATTTTGACTGACCCTCTTCAGCTTATTTCACTTCTTTTTTAATGCATTTAGAAATCACAAGCTTCCCAAATCTCCCTTAACGTTTTTTTTAAGACTCGTGTGTAGAAAACATACTTAACAACGTAGCATTGCAAGTAGGTCAAATAGAAATTCCCTGGAGGAAGTAGAAAATATATCTATCATTTTCATATGCTTATTACTAGGAGCCCATCTGAAATCTTATTAGCGCCGAGTATGGGGATTTTTTTTTTTCCCTTTCCCTTTGGCTAATGACTTATTTACATATTGACCTGTCCCAGGGGATTTGGGAGGTGGGGGGAACAATAAATGGGAATTTGTCTGGAGAATAAAACAGTATTCAAAAGTGTATTCTTCTTTTGAAAATCCTTCTTTTGTTGCATTAACAACTTTGAAATGATCATTGTGTCATGAAATAATCGCTAAATGACATACGGCTCTTTAATCAGCATTGTTCACTGCTGGCAGGATCATAGAGTCATTGGACTTGCAAATATGCAGGTTTTGACTTATGGTGGCTTAGTGTAATGTATGAAAATCGGTGATGGGGTGTTTCAAACCAAGAAAATTCAGCTCTGGTTTTACATGCATGGATAGCACTGGCCTGCACAGGAAAATGAAATCCATTACCCAGTTTATTGTTTTCTACTTTTGTGAAGTTTGCTTCAGATTTTTGTGTGAGATTTTACACAGAAGGAAAAATATGTGAAACTTTTTTATTAAATTCTGTATATTTGAAGATAATCCTGCTTATGATGTAACTATCATCACCACAATGTTGATTCTACGTTCTACAGACATTCCTCACATGACTTATAGAAATGCACTCTCTCTAGGGAATACCAGCCTCCAATATTGGTCTAACGTGATCACAAATAGAAACACTGTTTTTGATTAAAGACATTATCTCCATACAATCAAATTTTTACCTAGATACAGGAAATATTAGAACAAATTGAAATATTATCCGTTCCTGATAACTTGGTGCTAAATATAGGAGTGTTATAGTTTTGTTTTTAAATAGCAACTGTCTTATTGATATCAATAGCTTTTACAAATAGATATTATTTATATGAAAGACATAACAAAGATTATTTCAATAAAACAGTACTGCATATATATTTGTTACAGATGAATAGAAACTCCCAAGCGCAACACATATAAATTTTGTTTGCATTACAGATAGACAAAGCAAGACAATAACACAACCTTGAGGTAACCTCAGAGTTACTTAAATTAAATTGCAGTCATGATACAGTTTTTTTGAGATAGACTAGGCATTATGAACATATGCTTGTTTTCATGTGTTTATCTTATTTAAATTTTAGTTATAGCACCCTGAGATCGTTACTTTCTAATTTTTAGAAAAATGAACGAAGTCTCACTGAGGTTAAGTGACTTTCAGAAGTTCAAACAACTAGTCAGTGAAACTAGTCAGTTCTTCGGTCTTTTTTTCTAGCACATTTCCTGTGCATGTATTGCAAGTTGAAGAGGGTGAAATCAGTCCACAATAAAAGAATATATGAGCTATGTCTATAACAAACAAAGCCTATATTTCCATTATAATCTCTAAGACAAATATCTTTGTGTAATGAGACAAATTTTAGCTTGCTGGCTTCCTGGATTACTTTGTTGGAAAGGATCTTAAGAATTCAGTTCACTGCCATGATTGAGAGTAAATGTCTGGATACATATTGCTGCCCCCTGGATTTGTTTCAGAGCCACAGTTTGGCAGTCTGACGCCTAGTTGGGATTGGTAACAAATCAGGAATCCCGTTATGGTAAACTTCATTCCTAAACTCAGGGACGAGAAAAAACTAAGAAGTCTGTGAATTGTTATTATTCTATTTATTTTTAACTAATAATCTCCCAGACACCATAGTTCAAACATATTTATCTTATGTCCTACAGTAGCAATTGTGCAAACAAACCAGGAAGAACTGATCATGTGTTACTTACAAAACCTCTCTTTTGATGTGTCTTTCTTCTCAGTTAGAATATGAGCTTTTTATTTTTTATTTTTTTAACGTTTATTTATTATTGAGAGACAGAGAGAGACAGAACATGAGTATGGGAGGGGCGGAGAGATGAGTAGACACAGAATCTGAAGCAGGCTCCAGGATCTGAGCCATCAGCCCAGAGCCTGATGGGGGCTCGAACTCACGGACGGAGAGATCATGACCTGAGCTGAAGTCGGACACCCAACCAACTGAGCCACCCAGGCGCCCCATGAATGTGAGCTTTTTGATATCTGAGCAATATTTCATGCCCTTTGCCATTCATAGGACACCAAGACAAAGACTTTACATAGATTTTGATATATTTGCTGATTTAATTTTTGATTATTTGATTTATTGTGTTTGACTTAACATTTGAAAATTTACCAAAAATTTAGAAATATTGTTATTTTTTTCATGTATGTCCAGATAAAATTGTTTAAATCATACCGCCTATTTTTTCCAATGATAGTCCTCTCCATCTGAACTAATTTCAATTTTCTTTATACCTAATTTTGTTAATTTTAATAATAAAACTGTAATTTATCATTCTTCTGCTTAACTAGTAATTTATTCATGTAACAATTCTTCAACTCCTATCAGAAATGGATTCTGTTGGGGTGCCTGGGTGGCTCAGTCGGTTAAGTGTCCGACTTCGGCTCAGGCCATGATCTCGCAGTCCGTGAGTTGGAGCCCCAGCCCCACGTCGGGCTCCGTGCTGACCGCTCAGAGCCTGGAGCCTGTTTCAGATTCTGTGTCTCCCTCTCTCTCTGACCCTCCCCCGTTCATGCTCTGTCTCTCTCTGTCTCAAAAATAAATAAATGTTAAAAAAAAATTTAAAAAAAAAGAAATGGATTCTGTTAAGTAACCAAAATTTTATACATATCTTCAGAGATTCAATTTTAAATAAACAAGTCACTGTTGACTTCTAAAATTATATTTTGGTGCATGTTTTTATATATTGTACATTTTAAAATCAGTTCTTATATTTTCTTTCACTAAATGGCTCCATGTTTATGTATAAACCATTTCCTACAACTGTATTTTAGGCACAGCTTTGAACAATTTATATCTTTTGGGATCTATTACCCTGGAAGGGCCTCTCTTCTATCTTGCTTCTTTTTTATAAAACAAGGAGATATTTGATTTAAAATTTTTTCTTTACTGTTTATTCATTTTTTAAGACAGAAAGAAACAGAGAGCAAGCAGGGGTTGGGCAGAGAGGGAGGGGGGGACACAGAATCCAAAGCAGGCTCCGGGCTCTGAGATGTCAGCACAGAGACCAATGCGGGGCTGGAACCCTTGAGCCCTGAGATCATGACACGAGCCAAAGTCCGAGGCTCAACCAAGTGAGCCATCCAGGTGCCCCAAGGAGATATTTGATGTAGGGCAGCAAAATATCCAGTGATGCTTTTGAGCTTCCACAAAAAAATGTCATGAAGATATTCTTTTTTTTTTTTTTTTTTTTTTTTTTTTTTTGCTCAGCAAGCTTTTATTTTTAGCTCTTATGTTAGTTATACGGTCTGTTATATGAATTCTATTAATTTGTGAGTGGGCAGTGAGGTAGAAGTCAAGGTTCTTTTTAAAATATATATATGGATATACAGTTGTTCTGGCACAATTTGTTGAAAAGAGTTTTTGTTTCCACAATGACTTGCTTTGGCTACTATTTTATTTGAAGAATAAGAAGTTTGTAGAAGTAAGTAGGTTGTAATTTGAAGAATATTTGAAGGTTTGTATAGGCTGTTTTTTTTTAATTTTTCTTCTGTTCTATTCATCTATGGTCTACTCTTTCACCAATATCAGACTATCAAGATTGGTGCAGTTTTATAGTTAATCCTGAAAGTAAGTTCTTCAATCTCTTTTTTTCTCAAAATTATTTCTCCTCTTTTCTATATAGATTTTGGAAACAGTGAGTCAATTTCTTCAAATATGCTTGCTAAGATATTGATTGAAATGATATCAAATCTACACCACGATTTGGGGGAAATTGAAATGTTAAAATATAAAGTCCTTTCATCTTGTACGTGGTATATATTTCCATTTTATTAAGTCATTTTTCATTTCTCTTCCACCCCTTAAATGCTCTCATTAGAATCTAAACAGTGAGTTTTCAGGGAATAAGTCTTGCATATTTTTTCATTAAATTTATAATTAAGTATTCCATGTTTTTAATGATACTGTAAAAAGGTACTTTTCAAATTTTTGTTTCTTAATTGATCATTACTAATATATAGAAATTCAATTGATTTATGGATATCGATGCTGTGACCTGAATTGCTACTTATTTCATTTACTACTTCTAGTGGGTATTTTGGAGATTTCTTTCTTTTCCAATTAATTGATCGCATAAGAGAATTAACTTTTGTGTATGTGCACTGTGACCTGAAACACTGGTAAATTCACTTTGAATTCTTGTAAGTATTTTTGCAATTGTTAGATTTCTCAGGATTTCCTACATATATAATAATAGGTGATGCAAGAAAGGCATTTACTCTTTCTTTCTGATCTCTAGGTCTCCTTTCTTTTTCTTGCCTTATACTAGCTAGCATCTCCTTGCAATGTAGAATTCAAAATTGAAAAAAAAAAATTCTTTGCTGTTTTTCCAATTTCAGGAGGAGAGCATTTACTGTTTCACATTAAGTATGATATTAGTTAGAGAGCTTTTATTTATTTTTTTTTAATTTTTTTTTTCAACGTTTTTATTTATTTTTGGGACAGAGAGAGACAGAGCATGAACGGGGGAGGAACAGAGAGAGAGGGAGACACAGAATCGGAAACAGGCTCCAGGCTCCGAGCCATCAGCCCAGAGCCTGACGCGGGGCTCGAACTCACGGACCGCGAGATCGTGACCTGGCTGAAGTCGGACGCTTAACCGACTGCGCCACCCAGGCGCCCCAATATTAGTTAGAGAGCTTTTAAATCACTTCATTTAAAGATATTTCCTCATATTTATAGTTTGCCGAGGTATTATCCCATGAGCAGATACTGAATTTTGCCTTATTTTTTAAACAATTGAAGTAACTACATGATGTTTCTCCTTTTTAAAATTAATGTGGTGGTTACATTAAATTATTTTTGAATACTGTTGTTCATTGGATGAATCTTAGATTCTTGAGGTAAATCACATTTTCTAGTAATATATCTTATCATGTATAATGTATCTTACTGCATTCAATTTGCTAATTTTTCGAAGAATGTTTGCTTCTTATTCAGGAGGTCTTGTCTGTAATTTTCTCTCTTGAATATCCTTGTCTGGTTTTGGAATCAAAGATATACTTGCCTGACAATAAATTCAAAATATTCTTCCTCCTCTATTTTCTAAAATAATTTATATAATGTTACTATTATAATTTCCTTAAGTGCTAGGAATTTGCTGATGAAGCCTAATGGACCTAGGGTTACCTTTCTAGGGAGATTTCATAATTAAAAATTCAATAAATTCAGTATCTCTAATATATGTAATGCTATTGATATTTTCAGTTTTGGGTTATAGCAATTATGTCTTTTAATAATTATTCCATTTTATACAAATTGCTGAATTTATTCACACAAAATTGTTTATTACATTCTTTTATTATCCTGTTAGTGTATGTAGAAATCTGTGTTGGTATCCATAGTTTCATTCCTTATCTTGGTAATTTATGGCTTCTTGCTCTCTGGAGAATTCCAAATTTTATTAATTTTTTTTTAGAATCAGCTTTTCACTTTGATATTCCCTACTATTTATTCATTTTCAGTTTCTTTCCTTCTTTCTTTCTTCTTTTTTTTTTTTGAAAGAAAGAGAGCAGGGGAGGGGCAGAAAGAGAGAGAGACAGAGACAGAAACAGAGACACAGAGACACAGAAACCCAAGCAGGCTCCACATTGTCAGCACAGAGCCCGATACGGGGCTCGAGCCTACGATCCATGAGATCGACCTGAGCTGAAATCAAGAGTCAGACACTTAAGCGACTAAGCCACTCAGGTACCCCCATATTTAGTTTCAATGACTTCTACTCTTAACTTTACTTTTTCCAGCTCATATGATTTTCCCAGCTCATAAGTTTCCAACTCACAAGCACAGTTCATAAATTTTACATATTTTTAATTTTTAAACATAATGATTTAAAGTTTTAAATTACCCTGTAATGAATATTTTATCTGTGTTCCACAAATTTTGATGTTTGTGTTTTTACAATCATTCATATCTAAATATTTTCTAAGTTCTCTTGTGATTTTTTCTTTTATATAACACATGGGTCATTTAGAGTGTTTCATCTAATTCCCAAAGTATTTGGGAATTTCAAAATATCTTTCTGTTAAAGACTTCTATTTTAATTCCCATGTGGTCAGAGAACATATTATGTTATTTCTGTTCTTTAAAACTTATGCTAACGTATTTTGTTAGATTTACATCTCAGTGCCTCATTATTTGTACTTTTGTAAATGGTATTTCTTTTTCATTTCAAAATATATGATGGTATGCATTTGTCAAAACCCATAGACTATTACAGCACAAAAGTAAACTTGAATATATGTACATTTTAAAAAAAATTAGCCAGAAGAACATATCAAATGCAATGAATACCCCAACAAAAGATTCTGACTACATTACAAATTTATGCATATCCTCACCAAAATGGGTAGGCAGAAAAAAGAGCTGATCTAAGTAACTTTGGAAATTGTGTCTGATCGGAAACTATAAGACTAAAGATAAAAGAAGCTGTACATTAACACTGTACTCTGGTTGTTTCTCTCAGGGGCGTGGGTTAACAATTTCGAAAAAGTTGTGTCTGTATAGTAGTTTTCAACAAATTATAAACAGACGATGGATGCTGTGAGTCAGGTTTACCGTTATTCGAGAGGGAAGTTACATATTAGCAAGGGGAAGGGTGATGAAAGTGAGCCATGTGGTAATGGATTGATTAGTCTGAGATTAATATGAACCCATGCTTAGCTTTATACAAATACAGAAGCATAGAGGAATAATTGTAGATATTTGTACATCCATGAGTACATACATAAATTTTCTAGTTGTCTCAGGTGAGAGGGCCTAGAAAGCAACAACACCCCAGAAAATTGAGCCTATGTGACTTCCAGGTCTTGCTTCCTAAAACCATTCTCCAAGAAAATGTATTCAGAGCTCCTCAGAGAAATGGCTTAATCTAGAGATGGGGCAGGAAATATATAAAATGAACCTGGAGCACCTTGTAGTGCTAAAATGTGAAGAAATAATCAAAAAGCCAAAAGCACTGGTACCTGCTAAAGGGACACAGATGCCAATCTGAAAGAGCTCCCAGTGGCCAAAGCTGAAATAATTTGCACAAAAAAATAATAACGTAGTACTTTAGTTACCTTTATTTTTTTTTAAATTTTTTTTAACGTTTATTTATTTTTGAGACAGAGAGAGACAGAGCATGAACGGGGGAGTGGCAGAGAGAGAGACACACACAGAATCGAAAGCAGGCTCCAGGCTCTGAGCCATCAGCCCAGAGCCCGATGCGGGGCTCGAACTCAGGGACCGTGAGATCGTGACCTGAGCTGAAGTCGGACGCTTAACCAACTGAGCCACCAAGGCGCCCGTTACCTTTCTGATTATAACACAAAATATAAAAGAAATATCCATGAGTTCATATTGATGTAAATAAGTAATTTAATGAATAAACAAATGGAGGATAAGAGACAAATCTACTCTACCTAAGAATTCCAAATAATTTATGTAAATACTCCTCTCTCAAGGAGCTGGATCTTAGCTCTCTCACACCCCTTAAATGTGGGTTGTACTAAACAATGACTTACTCTCAATAAAGTGGGGGCTTCTGGGTGATTCAGTCTATCAAGCGTCTAACTCTTGATTTCAGCTCAGGTCAGGATCTCACAATTGTGAGATTGAGCCCCATGTCAGACACTGTGCTGAACATGGAGCCTGCTTAAGATTCTCTCTCTCTGCCCCTCTCCCCCTTCATGCACTCGCTCTTTCTCTCTCTAAAATTAAATAAATAAATAAATAAATAAATAAATAAAATTTTAAAGTAGAGTGTAGAAAATGAGGGAATACCTGTATAGAGGAAAAACCTGCCACACACTACTTTAATGAAGATCAATGTCATCAACAAGTCATGTTGCACTTGCCCTTGGTATGATGTGAAGTAAATGATACTTTACAATCTGAAGCTCTTTTTACCCAATTCATTTTCCTTTTATCTCTAGTTTTCCTGGTATTAAACATACATTGGCAACATGAAGGCTTTTCTTACTTATTCCTAATGACTCTCCCTTTTATTATTCACAGGTATTACCATGAGTAAATATTTTGAACTTCTACCTCTGTCTTGGATGAATTTCCTGGAGGAACCAAATGACATTTACTTTTAATGTGATAATTGATATGTTTGTGTTTAAGTCTACTAAAATGGTATTGTTTTCTATTTGCCTATCTGCTCTTTCTTACTCTGTTCATCTTTTCCTGCCATCTCTAGCGAATTGATATTTTTAGTATTCCAATTGATCTCCTCTGTTGACTTTTTAGTCATGTCTTTTTGTGTTATTCGTTTTGTAGTTTCTTTTATGCATTTTTAATTTTGCAAGTGTACCTTCAAATATAATAAACAAAGCAAGAATCATACAACAGTATACTTCAGATCATCAGCCTCCTATCCTCTGTGGCTTCATCATGTAAGTTACATATGTTACAGATCTCACAATCTTTTGTTATTTTACTTTCAAAAGTGGTGCTTAGGGTGCCTGGGTGGCGCAGTCGGTTAAGCGTCCGACTTCAGCCAGGTCACGATCTCGCGGTCCGTGAGTTCGAGCCCCGTGTTGGGCTCTGGGGTGATGGCTCAGAGCCTGGAGCCTGCTTCCGATTCTGTGTCTCCCTCTCTCTCTGCCCCTCCCCCGTTCATGCTCTGTCTCTCTCTGTCTCAAAAATAAATTAAAAAAAAAGTTAAAAAAAATTAAAAAAAAAGTGGTGCTTAAAGATATTTAAAGAGATAGATATTGATATTAATATAAAGACAGGACATAGGTGTAAATATTTATATTATTTTTAAATATATGTTTTTTATATTTAATTATATATTTTCTTTTTCTAGTGTTTTCTATTACTTCATTTTCTATACCCTGAAGGACTTCTATTAGCATTTCTTGTAGTGCAGGTTTGCAAGTGATAAATTCTTTGAGCTTTAGTTTACCTGAACAAGTCTTCATTTTACCTTTATTTTGAGGGGATATTTTTGAATATAGAAATCCTTGTGCGTGACATTAATTTTTCTGATACTGAAGGGATGCTATTCCAAAATCTGCCTCTAATCATTTCTAGTAAGAAATCAACAATACTCTTAAATTTATTCCATTGTAATGTCTTTTTCTCTCTAGGGGTTTTTCCTATTTTTTTCTTTTCCTTTGGTTTTCAGTAGTTTAAGTATTATATGCCTATGTGTAGTTTCATCATATATATTATGCTTAACTTCTGAATTGATGTCATGTCAATTTTGCAAAAACTTTGCCATTATTTCTTTAAATTGTTTTTTTGTTTGTTTTGTTTTGTTTTGTTTTTTTACTACATTCCTTTCTCTTGCTTGGGCTCCAAATAGAGATATTAAACCATTTTATATTGTCCCATAAACCTTGCAAGCTCTGTTCTCTTTTATTAACTCTTTTTACTTTTGGTATTTCAATTTGGACACTTTCTACTGACCTATATTTAAGGACCTTGATTCACTGATTCTTTTCCCTGCTGTGTTCAGCTCAGTCTCTTGATCAGCTTATCAGATGAATTCTGTTTCTGTTACCATATTTTTCATTTCCAATTTTTAGTTCTTACTCTATTTGACAATATCTATCCCTCTGACAATATATCCCATTTTTTATGCTTGTCATCTGCCTTTTGCTCTAGATTCTTTAATATATTTATCACAATTACCTTAGGAGAGCTGGCCTTTTCCATGAAACCCTAACATTTTTATTATAGTTACTTTTAAATTGCTGATTGATCATCCCAACATCTCTTGACTGCTTCTTTGTTGGTTATGGGTTTCATTTTCTTTCTTGTTCACTTGTCTAATAAATATTTCTTAAATGCCAGACAATTTTTTAAAAGATATAGATGAATGATGTTTATGCCTACAGAAGAGCTCTTCACTCCTTCTGAGTCAATCTTATCTGTAGTCGAGCTTGGTCTAGAATCTGTTGTTGCTTTAGTTAGATTTAGTTGAGCGAGGTTTCAAATGATTTGAGGGTAAGTTCAGAATCTTTCCTTTAATAGACTTGGGATTGTGGGATTGGAGTGCCTGACATTCTGTTTTCCTGTCCTCAGACTCAGCAGTCCCAATGTTCATGCACCTTGGGGAGGTTTTTATTTTTTATTTTCTAAGTTTATTTATTTATTTTTGAGAGAGAGACAGAGAGAGGCAGAGAGTGAGGGAGAGAGAGACTCCCAAGCAGGCTCCACAGTGTCAGCACAGAGCCCAATGTAGGGCTCGAGCTCATGAACTGTGAAATCATGACCTACTAAACCCCCAGGCACTCCTTGCATTTTATCTCATCTCTCTTTCCCACACTCCGCCACACAGGACTTGCCTCATGCTCATTTAAGACACAGAGTGTCTGTAGAGATTCCCCCCATTCTTCTGCACGGTCCTCACACTTTAGAAATTTCTGTGCACCTGCACCTTAAGGTTACTCCAGCTCTCCTCCAGGCAGAGACAGATGCTGCCCTTGACTCAGTGTAAGGCATGGAGGGGCTGGAAGCTTTCCCTCAGTTACTCTTCTCCTGCCTTCACATGTTAGCTGGATCTTCATACCATTGCACAATGAGTACCCAAAGTGCTTAGGGATTTCGGGCAGTTCTATCGTCCTCCCCTAGACTTCAGCAGCCTTTACACACCTGAATCTCCTGTGAAATGTGTCTCAGCTTCCCTGTGCTGCTCACAGTGTTTCTCATGAGTGCTCAGTGAAGCTTGTGCGAAAGAGTTGGCAGGTAGTTGCAGATTTTGTCTCTGCCTCCCTGGGATTCTAAATTGTCATACCAGCCATTAACAGTCTTTAACAACTTATTATAACCATTTTCCCTTTAGTCACAGGTATGATGGCTTCTTCCTCCCCCTTCTGTTTCACAAGGTGTAGAAGCAGCCATGGATCACTTCTCTTCTAGGTCAGGCTAACCACTCATACGTTTGATGAGCTTAAGAAACTATGACTTTAAGGTTCTTATTGCTAGGGTGGAGGGATATTCTCTGGCAACTCTATGTATCCCACCTGGAAGCAGAAATCTTCATTTTTAATTTTTTTTATTTAATTAATTTTTTTTAACGTTTATTCATTTTAGACACAGAGAGAGACAGAGCATGAATGGGGGAAGGTCAGAGAGAGAGGGAGACACAGAATCTGAAACAGGCTCCAGGCTCTAAGCTGTCAGCACAGAGCCCGATGTGGAGCTCGAACTCACGGACCACGAGATCATGACCTGAGCCGAAGTCGGTCGCCCAACCGACTGAGCCACCCAGGCGCCCCTTCATTTTTAATTTTTAATTAACTAGTTTCTTCAATAATATCTTTGAAAAATGATAGATAAAAGATTTTTTAATGTTTATTTATTTTGGGGAGAGTGTGAGTGGGGGAGCAGAGAGAGGGGGGTACAGAGGATCCAAGCAGGCTCCACGGTGACAACAGAGAGCCCTACATGGGGCTTGACCTCATGAACTGTGAGATCATCATCTGAGCTGAAGTCAAGAGCCAGATGCTTAACTGACTGAGCCACCCAAGCACCCCAAAATGGTTTAAATTTTTTAAATATTTGCAATTAATGTATCTTACTCCTAAAAGTTTATTACATTTAATTTACCTAACAATATTATTTTTAATTTTTTTGAGAGAGAGTGTGCATGTGCACAAGCAGGGAAGGGGCAGAGGAAGAGGAAGAGAAAGAATCTTAAACTTTTTATAAAATAAGCTTTGTTTAAAATATAGCCCAAAGCAGGACTCAATCTCTTGATTGTGAGATCATGACCTGAGCCAAAATCAAGAGTCTGTTGTTTGACTGAGCCACCCAGACACCCCTCTAACAATATTATTGAGAGCCCACCACTGGGATTTCTCAGAAAGATATACAATTTCTAGGTTTATGAAACCTCAAGTCACAAATCCAATATAGAGTAAATGAGTAGCACACATGGCTAACTGATAAGAGAATCTTCTATGAGGGGTATTTCCCTATATGCAAAACTAGAACACTATCGTTAGAGAACTAAGAGAAGATTATGAATCCTGAAGTGTAAGTACAAAAGTCCAGGTGAGATTAAGGTAATTGTGGAGACATTAAAAGACTTGTTGAATAAAAATATTTATTGTTTAAGTCTAATCCTAGGATAATAGAAAACTATTGCAATTCGTTGAAATAATAAAGAGCCTATTTTTCAGACCTTATATGAAGTAATGTTAAAGCTTAAGGGAAGCAAAACAATATGCTTGACATAACCTGAATATAAAATATTGTCTGCATTTTCAGATACACTCACCTTGAATATGAGCTTGAAAACTTCAAGCTGATAAAAATACTAATAAATGGCTTGTCATAAAAATAAATATTATTAAATAAATTCCAAAATACATGTAATCATCCCAATATAATAACATTGATATTGCTGTATTTCAACACTCCATTTCTCATTTTAAAAATACATAATTGGGGCACCTGGGTGGCTCAGTCAGTTAGGCATCCGACTTCGGCTCAGCTCATGATCGCACAGCTTGCGGGTTCAAGCTTCATGTTGGGCTCTGTGCTGACAGCTCAGACCCTGGAACCTGTTTCGGATTCTGTGTCTCCCTCTCTCTCTGCCCTCTCCCACTCATGCTCTCTTTCTCTCAAAATAAATAAACATAATAAATTTTTTTTCAAAAATTAAAATGTGTAATTATCCAATTATTCAGGAAAAGTTCTGAGTTACAAATTAACAACCAGGTAGTACAGAAACAAAGAGAAGAAACAAATACTTGATTAAATGTAAGTATAAATATACAATAAATGTTGACTGAAAATTACATTTGTCATTAAAAGTCCCTGATGAATTAGTCCTTCAATACAAAAGAGCTAATTATAACTGCAATACGAGTAAAAAGGAAGTTCTAAAAAAATGCACTTTACTTAAAACCTTTACTATGTGCCTGGCACTATTACATCACGTTTTGATGTACTTATCCTAATGCGCATTTTACAAAACTTGTGGCTCAGAAGTCAGTATCCTGGTTTAAGTTAAATACAAATAGGCTTAGTTTCAAAGTCAGGTGTTACTGACTTTTAATTCCATGTTCTGAGAAAAAGAAATTGGAGGGGATAGTATCAGAAGGATACGTAGAGAAGGCCTAACTTCAGGGATTGGAAGTTTCTATGAAACCACAGAAAGCAGACATCAGAATGAAGAGAACCGTCACACAATACAATTCTCCCAGGAACCATTAAATCAATTTTTGGCCACAGAAAAAGAAATACAAATATTCTAGGAGCTCTACACACTGGTTATCCAATAGTGAAACAACTTAGGCAGGGTTTAAAATATCACCAAATCACTGAGGGTTACGGCCAGAAGCATCAATCAAAGGAGGCATAAAAATGCCTCCTAGTTGAGTCTAGGGACTCTTTATAAAATAAAGTTTGGTTAAAACATAGCTAGAAATCAGCAAATAGCTTAAATATCCTCCAGCAATGCTCAAGGCAATGACAGAGTTGACTATGTTCCTATACACAGCTCTAAGATATTTGAGTAGTAGTAAGGCTGGCAATTTAAAGACATAGAATGACCCTGAAATACAAATCAGCTGGAAAAGAAAACGACCTCTTACTTTTCTGAACCATCATCTTCCTCTTGCTACTTATTGCCACGCCCCCCCCAACATTCTTTATGAAACTAGGTACAAGTTAACTTTATACATATTAACTTTCTAAACTCAGTTCACTAGCCATAATCTTTGTAATATGCAGAGGCTCAAAAGGATGCTCTACATTTGGATCACAGACTTTATTTATGTCATTAAAATGTAGATGTTTGAGAAAAATTGGGGTTTTTTATTGGGCATTAATATATGACTAAAGGCATGAATGACTGGGAATAGAATTTTGAATATTAGAATTCAAGCACATATGGTCCTTATATGAAGCCAAGGACCAAATTGAAAGGACATTTTGCTAGGATGCTGAAAAATATGTAATATAGCTATGTAGGTTTAAATTTTTTTTTTTCAACGTTTATTTATTTTTGGGACAGAGAGAGACAGAGCATGAACGGGGGAGGGGCAGAGAGAGAGGGAGACACAGAGTGTGAAACAGGCTCCAGGCTCTGAGCCATCAGCCCAGAGCCTGATGCGGGGCTCGAACTCACGGACCGCGAGATCGTGACCTGGCTGAAGTCGGACGCTTAACCGACTGCGCCACCCAGGCGCCCCTAGCTATGTAGGTTTATAACCCTCTCTGGGGCTTTCCTGTCCTGAAACTAGCCCCCATATGCACGGGCAAGGAGAGACTGAAGAAAGAGGCAGGTCACTCCACATTGGTCCCTGGCAGTTTTAATAATAACAAAGGGAACTTACACACAAGGCTTGTCCAGGGCTGCAGCAAGTTGACTAGATTTCCACACTTCTCCTCCACACCGTAAAAGCTTATAAAAAGACCCTAACTGGGCTCAGTCACGTGTACCACGCAGGTGTTTCCAACACCACATCACCACCTGAAGGCTGTGTCCTTGGAGCAGCCTCTAGGAACAGAAAGGCAAGCAGAACCAACATTCCAAGGATAGGAGAGCAGATGAAAAGACTCCGAGTGCCCAGGTCCAGCACATGGGTCAATCAACAGTCACGTTTTTTGTTGTTGTTGTTGTTGTTGTTGTTGTTGTTGTTGTTGTTTTGGTTTTTGTTTTTTTGTTTTTTGGTCACATTCCCCAGCAAGCTATGTAATTGCGAGTTTAAATACTGTCTCATAAGGAGGGTTATTACCTTTAAAATATTTGTCTATGAAAATCAGCAACATAAGTCAGTAAGTTTGTTTTCAAGTATGGTATTATTTCAAAATGTATTCCAGTAGAATCAAACCTACTAAGTTAGGCACAGTTCTTTCTCTCACATAGAAAATTTGTCAATACAAATAACACTAATTATCAAAGTCTGTGGACATATCTGTGAAGTTTTTATTTTGAACCACGGTAAATGATTTGCCTGTAAATAACAGGCAAGAAAATATTTATTTCACTTAGTGAAAAACTGTAGTTAAGTAGTTACTCTTTCCATGATGTGACTCAAAAGAATCAGAAATCTGATTTGGCATCAGTATTAATTAAGATTAGTTTGGATTTAAAGGACAGGGAACCCAAAGTAAAAGTGAGGGTAAAAATATGGAAGTTTACATCTATATTACATAAAAGTGCAGGTGTGTGGTCTCTGACCAGAAAAATGCTTATGGAATTGGAAATCTAGCCTCTTCCTGTTTTTTCGCACCATTTTTATATGGCTTTCATTCCCAACTCACCTTATAGAAGGATTGTGTTGGCTGGATCCATATAATCTGCATTCTAGACAACAATCAGGGAAAAGAGGGAGAAAGAAAACAGTCAAAGGTTGCAGATTTTTAGTCACAGCTCAATGGTGTGACAGTGACGAGCATCAAAAAAAGATGGCAAACACAGGATTTATTCCAAGTGGCCATGAGCACAACTAAAATTCAGAAAGTCTGTTATAAAGAAAAGACTGGGATAGCTGTTC
Source organism: Puma concolor (assembly GCF_028749965.1). Classification (NCBI taxonomy): domain Eukaryota; kingdom Metazoa; phylum Chordata; class Mammalia; order Carnivora; family Felidae; genus Puma; species Puma concolor. Next base: position 52,684,310 of record NC_141672.1, read on the forward strand.
CTACGACAATATTCCTGAATTTTTCATATTTTTCCCTGGGATATTAAATAATTGCTCAGCAGGTGCATATTCACAAGATTTCACTCAATGGGAGGAGGCAGGAGAGGCAAGACCTAGCTCCACATGCCTTCCCCTATTGTCTAAGAGGGGTGTTATCTATTATCCTTTCCCAGTGCTCCCTCAGCAGACCTCCAGTTGCAACCTAATTGGACAGGATGAAGTCACATGTTCACCTGTAACTGCAAGGACAGCTGGGAGAGCAAGGGTCTGTCCAGGAGAATGCAGTAGCTTTTTTGAGCAAAACCAGCGATAATCAATCCTCCTAGATTGGGAATACTGGAGTCCAAACAAAGTTAGAGGTTTGTTAGTAAGCAAGATTGGAGAACAGCTACTGAATAAGTAAACCACAGTGTTTGCCAATATAATCTGGTGTTTTGTGTGAGCTACTAAAAATAAGGTGGAAGCTGGGGCTCCTGGGTGGCTCAGGTGGTTGAGCCTGTGACTTGATTTTGGCTCATGTCATGATCTCAGGGTTGTGGGATCTGCACTGAGTGTGGAGTCTGCTAGAGAGTCTCTCTGTCTCCTGCCCCACTCCCCCACTTGTGCTCTATCTCTCTTTCTAAAAAAAAATAATAATAATTGGAACTTGATACTAGATAAGGTGAATGTTCTCAGCTGCTATTAAAAATTCAGTGACATAATTAACCAAGAATAAAAACACTTAGGACACATTTTCAGTTTTGGAATGTTGTATTAGAACATGGGAAGAAAAAGAAAGAAAGAAAACCATTTTTTTTTTAAGTTTCTAAATAATGCTTGGGCTAAATAGGAAATCAAACCATATTATAAACATTAGCATTAAACAAAACTGGGAATACAACATGTAAAAATACTGCATGATGAAGCTGAAATTTTTCAGAAGAAAATTAAAAGTCTTAAATGTTAAGAGAAAATAAGAAAAAATAAAAAATACACTAAACATTTCATTTTGGAAGTAATAATAACAATGCCTCAAGTCAATTTTTTAAAAAAGAGATACGCAAAGATGAAAGTGAAAATTAATTATTTAGGGGGTAAAATCGAAGAATTGTTTAGAATTAAACATCTATGAGGTTAATTTAATATATTAGTAGGTCAAAAGATAAAAATATTAAAGATATCTTTAGATGCTACCAGAGAATTTGAAACTATCAGTATGCATTCTTGAGTTTTAAAAAAACAATCCTATGACAAACTAAGAATAAGAGAAAAACATCTTTAACCTATGAAAGAGCATTATGAATCAATAGGATGCCCCTTAAGAGTGAACAAATAATGTCTCCAATTGTGAATTATTATTCACATTATTCTAATAAATGTAGGATGAAAATTAGAGAATTTAGTCATCTAAATAATGGAAAGCTAATAAAAAATGATAATTGTTATTGTCATTAGTAATAAATAGAAAATATAGGTACATTATAGATTATAGTATCATCTTTGGGATGATACTTGTTTTTCTGGGTGTCTTTCTCACTATTTACAAAGGTACAAACTTGTGTACCACACACCATGCTTCCAGAGATCTCTGGGAGTACAACAGCAGAGAACATTCAGCTCGTCTGGTATTGAGTTCCACCTCAAGAACCTGAACTGTCAGCCAGTACCTGATTATAATCTTCTATGCAATCTGAATATCTCTAGGTCTCTGACTTTATTTTACACACCATTCTCAAAATTAAAATAAAATTCTAAACACTATAACAACAAAAATCGATTAGTATAGGGTAGTCAAGTTTTTGAGAGAACTCAGAAAAATGCAAGACAAAATACACCATACTCTACACTATATCCTTGTTCTATACCATAGTTCTATAATATGAGAAATAACCGGTTTTTGTAAAGGTAATGTAGAAGTATTTTACTCATAATACAAATAAATAAGAGTAAACCAAACTCAACACTTTTAAGCTACAACACTTTTATGAAGAAATAATAAACCTTTACTTAAAAACATAATACATGACCTTGAATAGAGACATAGCACATAATACTAGAAAAAAAGAATCAGTGTGGAAAATATTTCACTTATTTTCAAATTTATATAAATATAGTACAATTAAGCTTTTATCACCTAATAAAACTTACATTTGTGGCTTTCCCTAAAATATAAACTTTACAGAATTCCTAAAATTTAATTTGGAAGTTCTGGGGAGATGTCAATAAAAGGCTGATTTGAAAAGCAACAAAAAACTGCGAGACTGCCAATTTCAAAAATACGCATTAAAACATACATAGTTTTTATTACCACCACAACCACCCCCCAACACAGAGCACTGAAAACCACAAGTCCAAATCGTCCACATTCCATGTAATAATTTGAGATACAACTGCTGTTAGTAGTAGCTGTCTCCACGTTAAGAAGCCATGGAACTTATTTTCAAGAGTGATTGATAACTCCCCTGACCCAAGCCAACTCATTAATAGTCAGTTTAACATAATGCCAATGGCAATCCCAAGGTAATTTTTTAAGTTGAAAAAATAATTCTTCAGGTAATCTGGAAGGAGTAAATATACAAATTTTGAGGAAAAATCATAATGGACTAGTTGCCCCACCTGTTAAATTTTAAAGTATTCTGTAAAGATTTGTAAATAATAAGTTCAATCACAACACCAGATAATGGAACAAAACAGCAAATACAGAAACAAATTCATAAGGAAATATAGGATTTGATGAAGCATTGAAGGTAATGATATTTGTTCATAAAATCATGCTGGAATAAATTTGGGGAATAAAATCATTTATATCTGCTCCTCATACATAACCAAAAAATGTATTAAAGTAATAAACACTAAAAATTTCAGAAACACAAACAAAGAAAACACAGGTTATTTTTAGAGAAAGCTATGCCAAATACTCTGATGGAAGTTTTTTCTAAGTATAGATGATCAGAGACAGCAAAGGGAATACAATGAAAGGATATAAATTACCATACCCTCAGCACTCTGTAAGAAAGTTCAGGATAAATCCTTACAGGAGACATCTTATATCTTTTTTATCCCTAGAGCATTGTAATTTGAAATGTTCACCAGCCATTTAAAATATATACCAAGGGGTGCCCGGGTGCCTCAGGAGGTTAAACGTCAGACTCTTGGTTTCAGCTCAGGTCATGATCTCGCGTTTTTTGAGTTTGAACCCCATGTTGGGCTCTGGGCTGACAGCACAGAGCTTGCTTGGGATCCTCTCTCTCTTTCTCTCTCTGAACCCCCTGCTCACTCACTTGCTGTCTCTCTCTCAAAATAAATATAACAAACATTAAACATTTTTTTAATAAAATAAAATACTATCAATAAGCTCTTCTTTAACATTTTAAAATCATTTTTTTCCACCTTGAAGTCATATTTCCATTTTACTTCCACCATTAAATTGTAAACTAATAAAATATCATTTTATGATTAAAAGCTTTTTTTTTTTTAATTTTTTTTTTCCAACGTTTTTATTTATTTTTGGGATAGAGAGAGACAGAGCATGAACGGGGGAGGGGCAGAGAGAGAGGGAGACACAGAATGGGAAACAGGCTCCAGGCTCTGAGCCATCAGCCCAGAGCCTGACGCGGGGCTCGAACTCACGGACCGCGAGATCGTGACCTGGCTGAAGTTGGACGCTTAACCGACTGCGCCACCCAGGCGCCCAGATTAAAAGCTTTTTTAACCCCCTTCTTAATTCTGTCACAAAATATGTATGTGCCCAAAATTTTACATTTTATTATAGAAACCTTTGTTAAGCTGTATTTCTTCTGGATTAGGTTGTGTTAAAATTGTTATTAGTACATAATTGATCTTAGTAAAAACATATTACAAATTTAAAAGTAATTTTAACATGAAATTAAATATTTTAGAATGCATATTTTAATGAGATTAATAAAGCAGTTTCTGTCAGTTACTGAACTTATCCATGGATAAGTAGGAATTATTGCTAGAATATGACAGTTTACAATCAATCCTACTGATATTTTTCATTTTATTACTCAAAGTAATAAAGAAACATTTAGATGAAAAGGGTTTCGACATCACCAAATTCTCTGAACTCTTCAGAATTACATGCCAAAATAAAATAATAGTCTATGATCAAAATTATTATTAATTACAAATCATTTGGCAAGAGATTAGGTAATGCTTCTAATTTGTGGAAAGCAAAGAACATGAAACAACCTGAATTACATTTTTTTTACCCAGTTATTAGTATCATTTGTTGTCTCAATTTGGGGAAGATATGATGGTTAATTTGAAGTATCAACTTGACTGAGTTGAGGGATGCTCAGATAGCTGATAAAACATTATTTCTGGGTGTCTGTGAAGTGTTTATAGAAGAGATTAACATTTGAGGGGCACCTGGGTGGCTCAGTTGGTTGAACTGTGACTTCATCTCAGGTCATGATCACACAGTTAGTGAGTTCGAGCCCCACGACAGGCCCTGTGCTGACAGCTCAGAGCCTGAGCTTGCTTTGGATTCTGTCTCTGTCTCTCTCTCTGCCCCTCCCCTTCCCATATTCTGTCTCTGTCTCTGTCTCTCTCATATAAATAAACATAAAAGTTTTTAATTAAAAAAAAAAGAGAAGAGCTTAGCCTTCGGGTTGACAGCAGGGTGAAGATTGCCCTCAACACTGCAGATGGGCAGCACCCAATTCACTGAGGACCTGAATAGAGCAAAGAGCAGAGGAAGAGCAGGTTTGCTGTCTTTCCTTGAGCTAAAGCATAACATCTCCTCCCCTCAGGTATCAGCTTTCTGGTTCTAGGGCTGTAAGACTTGAACTGGGATTTACACCACCAGCTTCCCTGGTTTTCAGGCCATTGGACTCCGACTGAATTACACCATAGGCTTCCCTGGTCCTCCAGCTTGCCAATGGCAGATCATGGGACCTCTCAGCCTTTACAATCATATAAGCCAATTTCTATGATTAATCTCCTTTTTACATATTTCTTTGTACAAATTATTGACTGTGTAACCTTGACTAATTAATTATTATAATAAACCTAGGTTTAAAATCATAAAATGATTATAATTTATGCATTTGGATAAACTCATTTGTTTGTGCACATTGGGTGAGTTAGGCAGGAGAATTACCAGAAGAAACAACATCAACAACCAGAAACAATAACACACACAAACCTTTTCCTAAATTAGGAATGTGTATCCATTTGAAACCAACGCTCAATAGCATTTTGAACCATGAGACACTAAAGGCATTCCAGATAAAATCTGAAACATGTCATCACTAACATTTCTCATTACAACAGAAGTTCCTGCCAATGGAATCTCACAACAGAGAAGTGGAGACACATCACTACTATGAAGAAACAATCAAAATTATTATTATTAGTGAAGTATAGGATTGCTTACTTGCTGATAAAGTTGAGATAGCCAAAAGAAGAAAAGAAAAGATGACAAAATTAGACCTAATAACCGAATTTTAGTTGGTTATTAAACAAAGTGATTAGCATTTGAATCCATAGACTGAGTAAAGAAGACTGCCTTCACCAATGCAGGTGGTCACCATCCAATCCATTGTGCACTTGAATAGAACCGAAAGACAGAGTAAGGGTAAATTTGCTTTCTGCTCGAGCAGGGATATCTACCTTCTCCTGCCCTCATATTGGGTGCTCCTGGCTCTTAGGCCTCAGTCTTGGTCTGGGATTTATACCATTAGCTCCCCTGGTTTTCAGACTTCAAAATTTCGACTGGAACTGCCCATCAGCTATTCTGGGCCTCCATCTTGCCAACCACAGAATCTGAGACTTCTCAGACTCCACAGTCATGTAAGCCAATTTCTCATCATAAATCTTTTTCCATCTATTTCTAAAAATACAGATTTCCTATTGGTTGTTTCTCTGAAGAACCCTCACTAATACAGGAGGGATACCCAAAAATGCTTTATCCAGAATTTGCAAATGGCAATTTATTGTACCTGTCATTCTTTCTCTTAGATGCATCTTGCATACCTTGCTATACTAAAAAAGGCCTTCCTTATATAGGATAAGTTTCTGTGTGCCCCTCCAAATTTATTCTCTCTTTGTTCTTCTCTCTGTTCTGTTGTATCAAGTCGTCAATGGGCTTTCAGGCCTGCTAAATTCTCTCTGCTTCAGCTAATAAGAAGCTCTAGTAAATTATCTAAAAGAGAAGAGTAAAGTCCAGGGTGTTTATTCTCCAGAATCCTTCCCTTTCAAGGCTTCCCCAGACTGTCCCTAACCAAAAGTCAGTGCTCATCTCCCAGAAGCCTTGTCTACAAGATTAACTCTCTTTCCAGGTACGAATAAGCTCTCTCTTCTTTTGTCTCTTTGGCTTAGTGGTGGTGACAGCTTTACTGCTGCCTGGTCCTAGTTCCTGTTTTACTCCTGTGGTTCCTCAATGCCACCACTCCTCTTTAATCAGTCCCTTTGTAAATAAACTATCATCATACGCTCTAATTTTTGTGTCATCTGTTGAGATCTCGAATGATACAGATTTGGAGTAATGAAGATATTTTAATTCTATTACAATGTTACTAATTTAGTATTTTAAAATGTTTTGAGCTTTAAAGATATTTTTGTCAAGATTTATTGGAGCTGCAGATTAAGCTCATTCAATCTGTGAAAAATACCCACAGTACAATCCAATTAGCAAGGCCAATTCTTGTTTTCAAGCCAAATAGTCAGTTCTTTGTCACATAAAGTCTGATTTCATTTATCAATTTGCATAAATGTGTTATATGTTTCAAGATATATTATTAAAACTATTAAGAAACTAATAATGGCACACATCTTGAAACATCGATGCTGTGAAGTCAAGATTGAAATGTTATACCTCTGATACAATGAGTTTATTCATTTCATTATAAATTATAAATGAAAATATATCAATATACTATCATATATAATATATCCAATATATGTGACTTCATTTGTAATAAGACTATGCAATTTATTTAGCCCAAATTAGTCATTTATGACACAAGGAACATGATAAAATATATAATATTCCTTTTGATAAACTTGTATGGGTACATATATTTTTGGCTTTTATAATGACTAAATAAGAATCAAAAATAAAAAAAATAAGAGGGACGCCTGAGTGGCTCAGTTGGTTAAGCATCTGATTTCAGCTCAGGTCATGATCTCATAGTTCGTGAATCTGAGTCCTGCACCAGGCTCTGTACTGACAGGTCAGAGCCTGGAGCCTGTTTCACATTCTGTGTGTGTCTCTCTCTGTCCCTCACCTGCTTGTGTTCTCTGTCTCTCTGTCTCTCTCTCTCAAAAATAAATAAACATTAAAAAATATTTAAAAGAATAAAAATCAGTAATAAATCCATTTAATTTCTTATAATCATGGTCAAATATTCTTATATATTTAATGAAAGAAACAATGATCTATTGCTAAAACTAATAGATCTGATAGCCATGATACAATTTAATTATTGCAAATTATAGGTAAAAGAAATTAAATTGTTTATAAGTGTAAATAAGATAAGAGTTGACTCTGATTGGAGATATAGCTTTTGACATGATTTAATAAAATAGGTTTTATCTTTCTTATTAAATAAGCTGAAACTACAAATCAGAAATCTCTCTCTCTCTCTCTCTCTCTCTCTCTCTCACACACACACACACACACACACACACACACAATTTTACACTAAGAGTTTTTACTTTGGGAAATTTTTTGTACAACATCCCAGATACATTTTAAGATATCTTTATTAGTACACTACATTGATTCTGCAGTTTGAAAGTGCTTTTATTATGAGGAAGAGTACTGATAATAGCTTATAAAAATTGCTTATGTTTAAATACCAAGGGTCAGAGAGGACGGAAGATGTTGGTAGCATTCAATAATTTCTTTATGCTTTTTCTTGTGCTCACAGAACTCTCCCTCGTGTCACGCATTCCTTACTTTGAGCCAGGGATTGGAAGAAGTGATGTTATTAAAGGCAACTTATCATCATACATACCACCCCACTCTACCATATAGCAGATAGATTACATTTGTATAAGAGGTCAAGGGTTCCCCTGCAATGAGCTTGTTTTCATATACTTCACTCTTAAAAAGCATATTTATGATAGAAGCAGACAGTAAGCCCTATGGGTTTGGGCTGCATTAATTAAATCATTTAAAGGAGTCACTTTTGTTTGATGTCCTGAAGACTGTCAAACAATACATTTTTGTTACGTAAATTCAAAGATCCAGAAGTTCATTTTCTAAAAACTCTCTTGCCAGATTACATTTAAAGTGTGTGTAACAAACGGTTTAACTTTAACCAAAGAGAGGTCTGGCCTCTATTAGGCCAGTAGAAGGTGATCTCCAGACCCTTAGAATATCCTCCCTGATAAAAGTATCTTCATTTACCTAGAGATCTTTACCAGCAGACTTCCAGCAGTGTGAATTATGATGAGGACTTTGGGCTGTATCATATCCACTCTGACTCCAGTTAGCTTGAGACTAAAGGTTAGCCATGTGGGAAGTCAAACATGGCTTTCCAGTAAAACTTTGGACACTACAGCTCAGATAAGCTTACTTGGTTGGTGACATTCTGCTTTTACTATTGCATGTTGATGCCAGGAAGGTAACATATCTCAAAGAAAATGAAAGCTCCATGTTTGGAACCCTCCCTGACTCTGCTCTGTCTCTTTCCTTGGCCGATTTTAATCTATATTGTTTCCCTGTGATAAACCATACTGTGTGTACAGCTTTCAGTAAGTTCTGTGGGTCCTCCTAGTGATTTAGCAAACCCAAGTTTGGAAATCCCAAACCTGTGATTGGTATTAGGAGTAAGGACAGTCTTGTGGACCATGCCTCTAGCTTCATAGAAAATATCTGACATATCCCCCCATTACAAGTACTCCCTTTGATGACATTGTGCTATAGGACATTAAATGCATGTTAAATCATGCCTAAGATAGATTTTTAACATGATGTTAAGAAAGTAGTAATGAGCTGTCTAGCTACCAGGAGATCATAGAAGGCAAAAAGATTTTCTTAGAGTATTGTTCTCAAAGGTACCAGTTACTGGAGGAAAGAGGAAACACGGAGTCAGAGAGGATCCTGCTGGCAATTATTGCTATAACATGTGCTATTGGTATTTATTGACTGGAGTCCATTTATCCTCTGGGAGTACATCAAGCTACAGAGACATTATGGGCTGAAGGAGCTTGGTGGTGTCCATCATCCCAAGGTGTAAAACAATGAACATCTAAGGAAAAGGCTAAAGATGTTCTGCTTCACAGAAGAAAACTTGACCCTCCAGAATGCCTGAGCTTGGAAGAATTATAGAAAAATCATAGCAACTTGAGGTTGTAGCCTAACATTTAGTTTTTAATAGAAGGTGTTGTCTACTAAAAGAGCCCTGTAGTGCTATTTTCTAATTGGATTTCCTATAAAATAAGAAATGCATTCATCTGGAAAGAATTGCCTCCTAAGAATTACAAAGTACTTAACACCTTAAAATTAAGCTAAAGTTTAAAATGTGTGTGTGTGTATGTGTGTGTGTGTGTGTATGAATATATGAATGTTTTTAAATAATCTGAATAAATTAGTAATAATATTTAAGTAACAATATGAGGTATACTTTACATTTGGCAGAGTGGCTTAAACCTCTAAGTAAATCAACACAAGCTTAACAAAGTAAAAACAAAACTGAACTGAGTTCTTTTTGAATGACGTCACTCTTGTGACAGAATGTGAACCTGTAGCACAGTCTTTGGTGGATCATCTTTAACTGTTTCTATGACTAGCTTTTTCTTTTTAATATTTATTTATTTTTGAGAGAGAGAGACAGAGCGTGAGTGGGGGAGGAGCAGAGCGAGAGGGAGACACAGAATCCAAAGCAGGGTCCAGGCTGGGAGCTGTCAGCACAGAACCTGACGCGGGGCCCGAACCCACGAACTGTGAGATCATGACCTGAGCCGAAGTTGGACACTTAAACCGACTGAGGCACCCAGGCGCCCCTCTACGACTAGTTTTTATTAAGAAGCAGTTGACTTTGGGTTTTAAAAGGATCAAAATGCTGTATCAACAATGAAAGATAGGACTTTACTTCTCTAAGAGAAGTTAAGAAAATAATGGAAGAAGCATTTAGTAAAGTCTGTGAATTTTAAATATGCAATATTAACTCAGGTAATGTATATTTAATCAGTTAATTGTCTAAAAATCCCATGGCAATGTATTTCTGATTATTGTTTCCATATAGTCAGGTATATTTGTGCCCACTGTTCCCAACAAACAGCAAAAGTGTGGAAACATACAGATGAAAGTCATCTCTCAACTTATGACCCAAGAATCCCCAGGACCTAAGCTGATGGTGAAAAAAGTTAGCCACTGAACACAGTATTCAAAGAACTGTCAGGAACATTCAGCAATAATTGATCACTGATTGTAAGCTGAGTGTATTCCATGTGCTTCACACACACACACACACACACACACACACACACACACTGCTAATAATGATATTTGATCAAACTGGTAAATTATACACAGTACTATTTAGTGGCACAATCTCACTCTAGCACTCTCCAGTGGCAGGAAGAAGGATGAGGAGTTTGTATTTACAATTTGAGGAGCTTTCAGGGAAAATGATCTTTGTCTTTTTATAAAATTAAGAACTGTATAAATTCCTATGACACTAGAGATTGCAGCTATCTTTCTCTGACTTCTAGAAGTTGACATTTTAATTGCAAGGTCATAACCAGGCATAATGCATGTTTCTGAATAGGCGGAGTAGATTTTTGCAATGTTCTCATTCTTAGGGATATAATACCATGAATGACAGCAGAGTGACAAGGGTGGCTTAGGAATAGCTCACCAAAAACATTCAAGGCAATCAGCTAGTGAAGAAATGGGATCCAATATTTCCACTGGGCTCTTAAATCATTGCATTTCAGCAGGAGATGAAGGAGAGTAGGAAAGAAGGAAGGGAAAAAAAGGAGCAAAATAATGAAGCTATAGGCATTTAAAGTGGCTTTAAAATAACTCCTTTTTATCAAATTTCACCTGTGTATGCAAGGCAGTGTTGTCTAACAAAACAGTTGAGAAGTAACTGTTTATTATTGATGGTTGTTCAGGCTCCTTCAGAGGAAGGCAAAGCTGAGCACTTCTCCAATGCAGCCTTATCTCGGTGAAGCAGCAGCCCTGGGAACATAGACACTCCATCTGTGTTACAGGCTCTGATCTTAGCAGCTGAAGAACAGCAGGTGATAGACTCCTAACCTCTGGGGAGCTGAAAAAATCAGACAGCAAAGAAATAAATACTTGGCCCAAATGACTGATTGCATCATCACTGTTTACCTACCTACAGCTCCTTGGAAATTATGCATTATCGGTTTCAAATCACACACCTTACGTTGCCTGATGTTTGAAGCTGTTGTAGTGTTTGGCTGGTAGCCTGAATTTCAGTGGTTGTCGATTCCAAGTGTTTTATGAGTCTTGTGCCTTTGATACTTGTTTCATTTCATTATAAGGGACAACGCTCATGTTATGTAATGCATTGCGTTTTACACAATTTGCCCCGTGTGGATAAGCATGATGTTTGGGTGAACAATCTTGTAAAAGTGAAAAGAAGAACTGAAAAAGAATTTTGGTTTTAAATTGCATATTATTATCTGTTCAGTTGTTATTGTGGCTTTAATGAGCTGTTTTGTTTTTTTCTTTGCTTTTCTCCTATTATTTTCTGTTTGATGAAAAGAGGAGCAGGTGTTTTTTTCTTCACACTTAAGTGGCCTGATAAAGCATGCAAGCTGGAACAGGGAGAGAATATAGAATCCCCCGGGATTGAGCAGTGGGTCTGTATAATTATTTTAGGTACTCATTCTACTGACATTGTGACATATATAAATATATTCAATACTTTTTATTTTTTTTTTAATTTTTTTTTTTCAACGTTTATTTATTTTTGGGACAGAGAGAGACAGAGCATGAACGGGGAAGGGGCAGAGAGAGAGGGAGACACAGAATCGGAAACAGGCTCCAGGCTCTGAGCCATCAGCCCAGAGCCTGACACGGGGCTCGAACTCACGGACCGCGAGATAGTGACCTGGCTGAAGTCGGACGCTTAACCGACTGCGCCACCCAGGCGCCCCTATTCAATACTTTTTAAAGGGATGCAGATTGCTATTTGTGATATAAAAGTTTTGCCTTCTCAGTCATGAAAAATTGATGAATTGAGAGAGAAGAATTGTTAACTATGAGTAAGTGTTGGTGAGTAAAGAATTTCAAAGCATGTTAGGACTGGTATGTCAAGCCTTTTCTCCAGCTGAGGATACATAAGCCTCTGGCTTCCCTCCACATAGTAGTTCTGTGACCTTGGGAAAGTTCCATAATCTTTATGTTATCTCCCAGTTTCTTCATATGAAAATTATGCAAAAAGAGATTAAACAGGACTTTCATGAGAAGTCAATGAGATAACCCACATTAACAGCCTAGAATCATGCCTGGGACATGGGGAGTGTTTTAAAAATGCTGGCTGTTATCTCCATCCAAATTCCCTTCCCCAAGTCACCAAGTAAGAAAGCGATTTAGCTAAATTATGAATCCAGTCATTCTAATTCCTGAGATTTAGCCACTGGAAAATGTCCATTTTCTTCACTAAAGTCTATTTGTTGTGCTGTTCATAAAATTTGCATATACCATCGAGCATTCTATGTTCCTTCTAGTTTTCAATGATAATCATTCAGGTTTCAGGGAATATAACATGACATTCAGGAGAGATAAATTTTGTATTCAAATTGAAAAACATCTGGCATGGAAAGAGAGTTTTGACGTCTTTTGTAGTGTTGGCACACATTTCCTATTTCAGATTTAATTAAAACTTCAAAAATGTAGTTTTCTTGGAAGTAGTCTTCTTAATGTCCACTTCCAGATACATTATTTTTGTAAATAAAATTCTTAGCTTTGTAGGGTAGCAGAAGATGGCACCCCAAAATATGCCACACCGACATAAGGATTATTTTGAATGGAAGGCAACTGAGAAGAAGCAGATACAAGTAAAGCTCTCTGCCTTCCCACTGTATGCCCAAAAGCAGGACATAAGTTTGCAAAGGTGTTCCCCTTCCTGTCTCCACCAGGAAAGACAGAAGTTAATTATCAGAGACAACTTTAGCATTTCTGGGGAAATCAGTTAACCAGAATTAATTTACTTCTTCCTTTCTTTCTTCCTTTCTTTCTTCCTTTCTTTCTTTCTTTCTTCCTTTCTTTCTTTCTCTTTCTTTTTTTAAGGTAATCTGTAGGCCCAAAACGGGGCTCAAACTCACAATCCAGAGATCAAGAGTTGGATGCTCTACTGACTGAGCCAGTCAGGCACCCCTATTAGAGACAACTTTAGACCTTTATCAACCTGTAGGCAGCACCAGAGGAGTCTCCATCACAAACCTTGCTAAAATTAGCCCTTATCTACCATTCATTTTCCTTTTTTATATATTTGCCTTCCTAGAATTTGCCACCCTAGACTCTAAGTCATTTTTCTTTGTCTTCTCACTTCTATAAAAATATACTATTGTTTTGCTAAAGTGCTATCAAGCCCAAGTTCTAGCCATCCCTTAGAGTTACTCATCTCTGGCTATTCTTATATGTATGCACGGTGCACATGCTAATACACTAGTGTCTGTTTTTCCCTTGTTAATCTGTCTGTGGTCAGTTCAGTTACAGGTCACTTGTTCAAAAACCTAGCTTGGTAGGAGGGAGAAGAATGATTTCCTCCTCTACAGCCATTTGGGAAAAGTTATGTGTTTTTAGTTTGTTACATTCCCAAATTGACTTTATGTACAGTTCAAGAAGAGGTAACTGTCACAAAATGTTAAAGGGCTATAGGAAGGCTTTATTTGTTCACCCACTGGCTGATACTTCAGATTTAATATTTAGTGTTTGATTTTACTGGTAAAACATTTTTGATATTTGTAAAATAGAAACTCTTTCAGTACAGAGTATGTAAAGCCCATTCAGCTGATTTTGACCATATATACTTCAAAGTGAATGAATTTATTCCACAAGTTCCTTCAATGTTTAAAGATGATAAAAGGGTAAAATATCATGAAAAAATGACCACCACTGAATAGGAAAATGGCATAATTAGGAAGTAAAGTGATAGGAATCTGAAGTACTACAAAACATCTGTACCTAGTTCATAATTCCCTAGGGTCAGCTCTTCTGTACTTAGAAGGTTGGTGAAAGGAGACCCCAGAGGCTACTGCAGAGGAACAGTGCTAGGAGGGAATAAAGTCTCATAAACTTAGGTCACTGTGGTTTAAGGGAGGCCATGGACGTAGACCAGGGTTGGGAAAACCTAGGGACAATAAGAATATAACTCTTCATCAGTGTCATGCTGAGCCATGCCTGTGCTTGACATGCAAAGGGGAAAATGTGCTCCCCAAATGCACTTATCCAAAATATTAACAAATTCCATTTGTTGAACCAGTAAACAAAGTTAATGAAAGCTCCACAATAAAAAATTATAATTAGATACAAAGCCCTACACTGTCCAATGTGTTCCTATGTTTCTGTCAACCCTCATTAACCTACCTCACGTGATATGACAGATCTGCAGCTCTGGTTGGAACTAGGAGCTCATTAAAAACAACTATTCTTCCCGTATAACACAGGGTCTTGAAACAAACAATAGCTTGTCTTCATAATGTGTTCACCATAGATTTTTTTAAATTAAAATTATTTATAAAATAGTGCATTAATATATTTATCTAACTGCCAAAGTTTTTGGTGCTCTCTTACATTTTAGATCAAGCTGAGTGCCTCACCTGCCTCACTCTAATAATGACTCTGGCTGCTCATGCACAAGCTTCCAGATCAATAGGAGTAAGGGTAACATAATAGGACTAAGTGATGATACAATTTGTGAGAATTATATAACAAATACACAGAGAAAATTTTATAATGTGTGATTCAAGTTTTCTTCCTCATCAAGACTTTTGTTGTTTATTTCTTTTTATTGTATTTCTGCAGTGATTAGGACTCCTATTACCATGTCAATTTGAAGTAGACTTACTACATTTTTGTCATATTCATGGTATTAAAGAAATGTTTCTAACACTTCACCATCAGGAATCATTATTACTGTACAATATTGTTAGTTATTGTTTGTCAGGTTAAGGAAGTCTGCTCTTATTTGGCTAACAGTTTTGATCAGACATAAGCACCAAATTTTATCAATTGGTTTATATTTGGCTACTGAGTGATATTTCTTTTTAATCTGTCCTGTAATATAAATTATAATAATTGGTCTTCTAATATTAAATTATCCTGTCATTGTTTTGAATTATACTGATTAAATTTCCCTTTATTTTACTTAGGATTTATCTTTCTAATCGGTTCGTTATTTTGTTTACTCATACTCTCATCTGATATTTACATCAAAGTTACATTGTACTCAATAGGAGCTGGTAATAATGGGGTTCAGGCCGGTTGCCCCAGAATGTGCCACTTTGGCATGCAGATCATTTCCAGCTGAAGACAATCAAGGCCCGACAGACTCAAGAAAAGGCTTTTACCTTCCCTTAATTGCCTAAAATAATTTAAATAGAGGGCCTGTACCAGAAAGAGAGCTATTAATGAAGATAACTTTTTTTTTACATCAGAAAGACTTATCTCTACCATTTTTTCTTCATACCTTCCTGTGAGTTATTTTCTTCCCCTTTGAAGTCCCAGATCACTGCCCTTACCCTTACTTAGCTCAGGGTGCCACATAAACCTCATTTGCCTTCCTGGGGGGTCTATAGGGAAGAAGGAAAAAGTTTTCCTCCCCTAGAGAAAGCATTGTTTCAGTTTCTATCCCCTGGAATTTGTATACAATTTAAATGATTTATTCCTTAACATTTTTGTAGAAATCACCATAAAACCATTGATGCTCTACAGACTGATTTTTGAAATAAGTTATGTTTGTCAATGTATTTGCTCATTTTTCCCCGTTTTCACATTTTTAATGGAGTTCATT
Source organism: Puma concolor (assembly GCF_028749965.1). NCBI lineage: Eukaryota > Metazoa > Chordata > Mammalia > Carnivora > Felidae > Puma > Puma concolor. The sequence goes on from NC_141672.1 coordinate 52,700,257, forward strand.
ATGGTTCTATTTCTTATAACGTCTGTTTTGGTAAATTGTGCTCTTCAAGAAGTACACTCTTGTCAAAATTTAAAAGTTTATTGGGGCACAATTGTTCATAATTCCCTCTTATCATACTTCTAGCATTTTTAGGCTCTATAGTGATGTCCCCTAATCATTTCCTGGTATTTAAAATTTGTTCTTTTGTATTTGTTGATCAGTCTTGCTATCACTTTGATCAATCATTTCAAAGAAAGAACTAGTTGCTTTGTTGATTCTCACTCTTGTGTGTCTGTTTCACATTTTGATGTTGCTGGTCTTGCTCCATGGGAAGCAGACGCCAGGTGGAATTCGTCACAGAAGGTTGACTGGGTAGTGCTTGTACAATTACCAGCTGCAGGGGAAGGGAAAACATTCAAAGACAAAGAAGTCTTCACAACAAAGTCTTCACAACAGAGAGTTCTGGATGGCTTTTAGACTTCTGAGTTGGTAAGACAGGGCCAGGACTTTACCTCCTGCTGTCTACAATTGTTGGATGCAGTGTGCTTCTGGGAAGGAGGAAGGACTTCCAGGGAGGCAGCCCTGCCAGGCAGCAGTGCTCCAACAGCTCACAAAGTAAATCACTGGTTTGGGAGATGGGTGGGGAAGCACAACGTCCACCTTAGAATCTAGAATGTCCACTTTTAGGATGGATTCTGCCCTCATCCACCTCCACATGTATGTTGGAAGCAGAAGCTTTTCCACAATGCTGGTGTGCTTTTGTTTGGGTTTTTGTTTTTTTCTCTTGCAAATTCATGAGAGAAAGGAACCACAGCCACCAACTTTGTAGCAGAGCCAGAGGCTATGGACTGAATGACTGCGTCTCCCCAAAATTCATGGGTTGAAGCCCTAACCCCAATGTGATAACATTTGGAGGTAGGGCCTTTGGGAGATAAATGGGTTTAGATGAGGTAATGACAGTAGGGCGCCCTTCATGGGTTTAGTTCTTTTTAAGAGGAGGAAAAGAGACCAGAGTTCACTGGCATTCTCTCTCTGCCTCCCTCTCTCCCTCTCTCCCTCTCTCTCTTTTTATATTTTGCTCATGCTCTCTTTCTTCCCCCATCATCTGAGAACATAGCAAGGCAGTTATCTGCAAACCAGGAAGAGGACCCTTACCAGGAGCCAAATCTGCCAGCACCTTTACCTTGAACTACCCTTCTCCAGAACTGTGAGAAATAAATATCTGTTGTTTAAGCCACCCAAACTAGGATATTTTGTGACAGCAGCCTGAACTGACAAAGATACTCAACTACCCATCTGCATTCCATTTAGTCTAAAATAGCAACTCTGTTGGTATAGATGGCCTAACTTTGGATGACTGGGACCTTCATCCATAAGCGTTCTGTACCACTGGTCACTGTGTCTTCTCAGGCCACAGCTGCTATATTATTACATTACTCTCCTCTTGTACAGCAGTTCTATCTTTTCCTGAAATTCAGATCAATTAACCTTGCCAGTAAGGGAATTCTCATCTGCCCCTCAGGGGGAAAATGCCTAAGAAGAAGCCATAGCTTAAGTTCAATGGCATTCTTATAGGGTCGGTCAGTGCATTTTATCTTTGTCCATCAGATCTTCTACACCCTGTTTGACCTCTAGTGCTGTTCACCTTACAGCTCTCAACTTATCGAGTTTTTCCCATGCAAGTGCAACTTAGTGTTTAGCAACATACTCAAGAGGATGCTGTGTATGTTTCTGAAGCTCCTTCTTTAGACATGTTCCTTCCCTTTGTCTTACACATTCCTCATTCCAGTATCTCAGCATTCCCTTACTCTGATCTCCATCTCTGCAACTCAGTGAGATCATGCTAAGGATTTTCCTCCTGCACCATGATTTGGAAAATGCTTCCAGGCAGATCATAGCATTCACCTTGTCTGTTTCCTTTTCCCTTGGACTACACTTCTATGTTTGCCTATTGCCTTGTTTCTGAAAGCACTTGACTCATATATTTTCCATGTTTCTAGATATTTATAATGTTAGGAAAATTGTTATGTATCACAGCCAGAGCAGAATTCTGTATCTTCTTATTATCAATAGTTTGTGTAGTTTACTGATTTTGTGATTTCACCCATTGTTTGTGTAAACATTTTATGTATGGTTATTTGATGTTCCATTTGTGGTCATTCCAACATCTGAAACACTTAGGAATCTAAATTAGGTGTTTGTTGTTTCTGCTTTTTCACTCACTTTGACTTGGCTTATTTAATCTCAATCTTTGAGTATTCTAGAATCAACTTTTTCTCTAGGAGTTTTTAGAAATGATTTCTTCTGGAAACCTGGGGCCAGCTTACTAACATAATTTCAGGTGTTCAGGATCAGGTCCTTCAGGCTTAGACTCTGGAACACATTATTGATATCAACTTTTGTCTCAGGCTGGCTCTAACCTTCCCTTTTGTGTCTTGAAGGCAGTTCACTGTTGATTCTTTCTCAGGATTCAGGTCATTTTTCGTATGTTTATTAGGTTATTTATTCAAGGCGTGTTTAGAGATTTGCTTATTTCCATGTAAGCACAGCAATGCGTTGAAATGTAGATTTTATGAAGAATAGCTAAATGCTGTAAAGAATCTAGCAGTTTTCCTCATGGGTTATTTATGTTGATTCTAAATATCTTCTCGATGGCTTATGTGTTCTGGTTTTTCTGCAATATACCTATATGTAATTTTATTTATTTTATCTTGCTCCAGATTCAGTGTGCTTCTCAAACCTTAAGATTCATGTGACTTAATCAATCTTGAAAAAAATCAGTCTTTATGCTTTCCCCTCTTGCATCTATATTTTAATCTGGTTTTTTTTTCTTGTCTTTTTTTCTCTCAGACTTGCTTTAGTCTATGCAAAATCCTCCACACTGTTTGTTAATGGTCTTTGGTGAAGTACCTTATCTGCTTTTTAACCACTGTGTCAGAGACACAGTATTCACATTCTGATTTGTAATAATGCAGTTTTTACATGAGTGATTGAACACCTTCCTTAAGACAACAACATTTCCCAGACTCCACTGCAAACACTTGTGGCCAAATCAATGGGAAATAAGTAAAATTGATGTGCATAACTTCTGGATCACAGCCTTAAAACTTAAAAGGAAAGGGACAGGCCTCCTATTTTTCATTACCACTTAGGTGCAGTGAGGTGCAGATGTGATGGCAGGATGTGAAGCAGCCATGCTGGACACAGATATATAAGCTTAATGAGGATGTTATACAAAGAAATCTGGTTTGTTTGACAATGTGGAAATGACTTATCAGCCACAGGAGCCTTGAATTGCTTACATTTATGAGAGAGGAATAAACATTGATCTTATCTGAACTACCATTTATTTGGAATTCTGTTATAGTTTCCTGTATCCTGTTCAGAGTGTATATCTAACTATTAAACCCATATATTGGAAGGCTTTTCTTTATTTAATATATCTTTCATTTTTATAACTTCTATTTGGCCTCTTTTCAAAGTATCTGCCTTTTTATGCCATCTTATCTTTTGCAGTAATTGATTTCTTCTTTCCTGCTTCATTCAATTTAAAGCTACTTATTTTATACTCCCTGGGTCAGTTAGAGTTGGATCCGAAAAGCAGAACCACCAGATTTGGGTATAATAAGGGATTTATTATAGGGATTTGCCTTTATATATTTGTGGAGTTGTTTAAACAATCTTTGTGAAGCAATTATTTCTGTGTCTTGTGCTAAGCCTGAAGTCATCAGGACAAGCAGTGAGGAAGAAAACATGGGTATGAAATGAGGGAGCACAGACAGCCTAGTACCTGCAAGAATAAGCCAAAAATTCATCATCAAGACAGAACCAAGTTAGTCTTTCACTCCTTCTAAATCTCCAGCCTCAAAGTCGGGGTGAACTGCAGGAGGCACTGATACTAGTTAAAACACATCTCATTCTTGGGGCACCTGGGTGGCTCGATCAGTTAAGCATCTAACTCTTGATTTCGACTCCAGTAGTGATCTCACAGTTGGTGAGTTCAAGCCCCATGTTGGGTTCCACGCTGACAATGTGAAGCCTGCTCAGGAGTCTCTCTCCCTTTCCCTCTGCCCCTCTCCCCGACACACTCTCATTCTCTCTCTCAAAATAAATAAATAAACTTAAAAAGAAGTCAGAGAAGTTGAAAGGGGGAATCTGGCAGGTGTGGCACTACTGTAGGCCCAGCTACTATTCCACTTCAACAAGGTGAGACAGCGGATAAATGACAACCTTGAGTGGCAACAGTGCCTCACTGATTTCTGAGAATAAAGGGAATATAGCTCATGCTTTACTTCATCCTTCCAAATCTCATGCCAAATATGTCTTATGGCCCTCACTAACACAGAACTATCCTAAAAGAGGGGTTCTGGGGGAAAGTTTGAGCTTAATTTGGCATAATACAAATATATCATAGTCTCTTTGGTAGCCAGCCCCCAGGATTTCCCCAATAATCATTGTCTTCTGGTATTCACACCCCTGTGAAATCCCTTTCCGCATTTAATAAGACTGACCTGTGTGACAAATAAGATAGGTCACTGCAGAAGTGACAGTGTGTGATTTCTGAGGTTAGGTTATCAATTACATTACAGCCTCCTCCTTGGTCTCTTAGACTGATCCTTCTGGAGACAGCTAGGTACCACCTCATGAGAACAATCAAGCAGTCCTATAGAGAAGACCATACGGAGAAGAGTTGAAGGTTTGTGCCAACAGGAGCACCAGTTTGCTAGCTATGTAACTTAGCCATCTTGGAAGCAGCTCCTATAGCCCCAATCAAGTTGTTATAGTGTGAATGTCTGAGTTCTCCCAAAATTCTTATGTTAAAAACTTTATACCCAGAGTGATAACATTAAGAGGTAGGCCCTTTGGGGAGGTGATTGGATAATGACAGTGGAATCCTCACAAATGGAAATAGTGCCTTTATAGGTGAGCCTCCCAGAGCCTCCTTGCCCCTTCTATCCAGTGAGGATATCAGGGAGAAAGTGCAGTGTAAGTAGGTCCATATCAAATACTGAATATGCCAGCACCATGGTCTTAGATGTTCAGCCCCCAGAACTGTGAAAAATAAATTCTGTTGTTTATAAGTCACTTAGTCTATGGTATTTTCTTGTAGCAGCCTGAACAGACTAACCAAGTCTTCAGGTAGTTCCAGTTCGTCAGTCCTCAAGTCTTCCAACGGATACCACAAACAACATGGAATCAGAGACAAACTATCCCCTGTTCACTGTGTTTGTGACCTGTAGAAACTATGACATAAAATGATAGTGTTATTTAAGGCCACTAAGAAACAGTTAAAGAATATAATTTTAGCTCTTCATATTGCTTTGAATAGATTATTTCTTCTCATGCTTCATAATTTTGTTTCTTGAACTCATTTTTGAAGGGCTTTATCTGAAACCACCCTAGGTGGCTTGGTTTAAGAGTGTTTTGCATTTGTTGCTGTCAGGTGAATGAGGAGATCCACTGATGTGAGTATAATTTGACATCAAAGTTTTAGCTTGAGGATTCCCAGATCATATGAGTTACATAGATTTGAACCCAAAATTTACATGAAGTGAAAATCTATTGTTATTTTTGAAATTAAAAATTTTTTTTAATGTTTATTTATTTTGAGAGGCGGGGGGAGAGGGTGAGTGGAGGAGGTGCAGAGAGAGGGAGAGAGAATCCCAAGCAGGCTCCATGCTGTCAGTGCAGAGCCTGATGAAGGACTCAATCCCATGGACAATGAGATCATAACCTGAGCCGAAATCAAGAATCAGATGCTCAACCGACTGAACCATCCAGATGTCCTTAAAATCTATTGTTTTAATATTTATTTCTCTGTAAGCATTACTTGATACAATGACTTGTGTATAGGTGTCATATTTGAGATGTGATCCCAGGAAGTCAGAATAAGGAAGTAAAAGCAGTAAGGCAGGGAAGGATGTAATACCAATAATGGGCATGCTTTTGAGCTATAGTCATTCCTGGAGGCAAATTGGGCTCAGCCTTCCCAGGGATCTTCTGAAAAACAGTGCGGGATGTTCCTCTGAACCTTCCTTTGGGACGGAAGAAGTTGACAAATGTTTTTCCTGGCTCTCATTTTCCATTGATTGAGGATTGTCCAACATGTGTTATGGGCTTCAGAGAAAAGCAGAGGGTAGGGGGACAGTAATTTGAGATGGGAAATTGGCTAAATGCATGCAAACTGAAAAACACAGCTGAAGCTGAAATTGAAGATGGGCCCAGTGCATGTGATATAGAGCCTCAATAGCATCTGCTGCATACATGATTTCAAGTTCTAGGGTGGATATTTTTTACTCTCCACCCAGAGACCAAGTCATAACTTTAAAAGTTAGGGGATTATCTTATTGTGCCAGTGGGAAGATTGTTTTTTAATTCCATCATTTCATTGAAGATTTAGCACTTTGTGTACCTCAGCTTTACATAAGACTCAGCTGCAACTCCGCTAATACCATCCCTCCTTCATCTATTCTGTTGTGGACACTGGAACCAAGCTACTAAATAAAGTTCCTTTGTTCCTTGACAGTAAAGCAGCAACATCAGCCTATAAATTTACCACTCTAATATTTCATCCCATCATCAATCTGAACCACAGAGATTTTCTTTACTGAAAGTTCAGCTCTACATGTGCAAGCTTTGTTTTTCAGTACAGCGTTTTTATCCCGTAGTTTAGGTGTTTCACAATAGGAAGATATTCATACATCTAGTCCAATACATTAGCTAAATGGAAACCCCTGGTCTCCTTGCTTGATGGTAGTATAGAAATTGTCTGAGAAAAGAGATACTAGTCTGTCCGTCATCAAATTCTAATCATCCTTCAGTCATGGGGAAGGCATTATGGATACAAAGATCCTAATACTATCCGGGAAATAAAATCTAGGTTGTTGGGGCAATGGAGGGTCATGAAGAACAAAGCTGTTTGTTTTGGCTGCAAAGTATTTCCCTAATGTTGAGCCTAAGATTGAAACCATACCATAGTTTCAAGCCATATGAAGTAGAGCATTCCAGTGATCATCTAAACAATTCATACCAAAGTAAGACATAAGTATGTTTTACATATATTACGTATTTATTGCAGAACACTATCAATTTTTAGGGAGTAATGACACCGGGAAAAATTGTCTCATCACCCTAAATTTCTACAATTATAGCCTGTAGTTAAATTTTATATAGTTATAGTCTCTAGTTATATAGTTATAGTCTACATAGTCGTAGTCTATAGTCATATTTTGTTTCCTTCTATCAGGATATAAGCTAAAGAAGCCCTTAACTTTTTCTCCACTTCATTTTATACTTGCCCAGGGTTCTTAGCAAGTGTCTATCTTCCCCTGTTCTTTCTCTAGCTGAGGAAGCTTAGATCTCTTTACTATGTTTGAGAGGTTATCTTCTCTAAACTGTAAACTATAGTTGAGGCTTTCCTTTGAAGACATGCAGATCCTTGATCCTATAAATTGATGCAAATCCACTTTTCAAGATTTTTCTAGTTCTTACTCATTGTTTCTAATGACGTCCTAAAGTTTGGAGATGACCAGGGGTCCCCAAGACTGGCCATGCATTAAATACCAGCCCAGGAAAGCTTTTTAAAATTGAAAGATTCCCCACCCCTGAGAAGCATTAGCATTTACAAGGAAGTGGATCAAGTACTGATAATTTTAACAAACTTTTCGAGGTGATACATCTAATTTCGGTTTAGACCCAATCCTCAGATTAGCAGTGAGCATCACTGAATTAGAACAGGCAACCTATTGTCCTCAAGGATTTAGACTAAGTCAGTGAGGTATTCTAAAATTAGAGGTTTTCAATGGACTGAAAATGTCCTGGCAGAATGTATTTTTGAATGAACAAAGGAATTGTGGCTTAGAGGAAGGAATCAAAATTATTAGTGTCAAAAAGGGTACAATCACTAAAGAAAATTGTGTAGAAAAAAAATGATTGTGGTCCTTTTCAGACAGAGTAGTTAATTTGCTGTTTTATTTATCTCTACAGTGATGAGACTTTAAGAGAATTATTCCAAATTATGTAAAAACATAAAGAAATACTCCCCCAGAATGAAAGATTCAGGTCAATTTCTAGCCATTTAAGGATCAGACTGGTTTTGTATGTGAACACAACATATGCATTTTATGTTAAAATTTAAAAAAATTCAATTTCTCCTTCAATTTTAATTGAGGTATAATTGATGTACAACAACTGCACATATTTATAGTTAAAATGTGATCTTTTTTAATTAAGATTTTATTTTAATTCCAGGACAGTTACACAGTATTGTATTAGTTTCAGGTGTAAAATTCAGTGATTCAACAATTCTATGCATTACTCAGTGCTCATCACAATAGGTGCACTCTTTAATCCCCTTCACCTATTTCACCCATCACCCCACCCACCTCCTGTCTGGTAACCATCAGTTTGCACTTTAGAGTTGTCTATTTTTTTGGTTTGTCTCTTTTTTTCTTTGTTGGTTTGTTTTGTTTCTTAAATTCCACATATGAGTGCAGTTATTTGATATCTGTCTCTCTCTGACTGACATATTTTCCTTAGCATTATACTCTCTAGCTCCATCCATGCTGTTGCAAAGGGCAAGATTTAATTCTTTTATGGCTGAATAATATTCCTGTGTGTGTGTGTGTGTGTGTGTGTGTGTGTGTAACCACTTCTTTCTCAATTCTCAATGTACACATTAGCTGCTTCCTTGGTTTGTTTGGCTGTTGTAAATAATGCTACCCTAAACATAGGGATGCATGTGTCCCTTTGAATTAGTGTTTTTGTATTGGGGGGGGGGTAAATACCCAGTAGTGAGATTACTGCATCATAGGATAGTTCTATTTGTAACTTTGTGAGGAACGTCCCTACTGTTTTCCAGAGTGGCTGCACCAGTTATTCCCACCAGCAATGCACAAAGGTTCTTTTTTCTCCACATTCTCACCAACAGCTGGTGTTTTTCTTGTTGTTGATTTTAGCCATTCTCACAGGTATGTGGTGATATCTCATTATAGTTTTGATTTGCATTCCCCTTATGATGAGTGATGTTGAGCATCTTTTCATGTGTCTTTTGGCCATCTGTATGTCTTCTTTGGAGGACTGTTTATTCATGCCTTCTGACCATTTGTAGTTGGATTATTTGTTTTTGGGGTATTGATTTGTATCAGTTCTTCATATATATTTTGGATACTAACCCTTTATTGGATATATCATTTGTAAATATCTTCTCCCATTTAGGAGGTTGTCTTTTAGTTTTGTGGATTGTTTCCTTCAGTGTGCAAAAACTTTTTATTTAATGTAGTCCCAATAGTTTATTTTTGGTTTTATTTCTAACACCTCAGGAGACATATCTGGAAAATTCTTGCTATGACTGATGTCAGAAAAATTGCTGCCTGTGCTCTCTTCTAGGCTTTCTATGGTTTCAGGTCTCACATTTAGGTCTTTCACCCATTTTGAATTTTTTATATGATGTAAGAAAGCAGTTTGGTTTCATTCTTTTACATGTAGCCGTTTAGATTTCCCAACTCCATTTTTTTTTTTTAATTTTTTTTTTCCAATGTTTTTATTTATTTTTGGGACAGAGAGAGAGAGCATGAACGGGGGAGGGGCAGAGAGAGAGGGAGACACAGAATCGGAAACAGGCTCCAGGCTCCGAGCCATCAGCCCAGAGCCTGACGCGGGGCTCGAACTCACGGACCGCGAGATCGTGACCTGGCTGAAGCCGGACGCTCAACCGACTGCGCCACTCAGGCGCCCCCCAACTCCATTTGTTGAAAAGACTCTTTTTCCCATTGTATAATCTTTCCTCCATTGTTAAAGATTAATTGACCATATAATTGTGGACTTACATCTGGGTTTTCTACTCTGTTTCATTGACCTATGTGTCTATTTTTATACCAGTACCATACTGTTTTGATTATTGTGGCTTTGTAATATAACTTGAAATCTGGAATTGTGATACCTCCAGTTTTGTTTTTCTTTTTCAATTTTAATTTGACTATTCAGGGTCTTTTGTGGCTCCATATAAATTTTAGGACTGTTTGTTCTAGTTCTATGAAAAATGCTGTTGGTATTTTGATAGGGATTGCATTAAATTTGTAGATTTCTTTGGGTAGTATAGACATTTTAAAAATATTTATTCTTTCAATCCACGAGTGTGAAATGCCTTCCATTTCTTTGTATCATCTTCAATTTCTTCCATAAATGTTTTCATTTTGTTTTGTTTTGTTTTGTTTTGTTTTAGAGTACAGGTCTTTCACCTCTTTGGTTAAGTTTACCCCTAGATATTTTATTGGTTTTGGTGCAGTTGTAAATGGAATTGTCTTCTTAATTTCACTTTTTGCTGCTTCATTATTAGTGAAATCTGTTGCATTTCTGTACATTGATTTTGTATACTACAGCTTTACTGAATAAATTTATCAGTTTTAGTAATTTTTTGGTGGAGTCTTTAGGATTTTCTATATATAGTAAAATTTAATTTTTTTAAAAATTGAGATATGTGATGGACTTTATGTAAGTTTAAGGACATATAATTATTTATTTTATATTTATATTGCAATATGATTCCTTAAGGAAGCTTTAGTAAATGAGGATTAGACCACTATAAACCAGGAAATCTCACGTAAGCATGTGCCTTAATAAATTTGAAAGGGGGACAGTAGTGAAAAGGCCAATATATTAGCACTATTAATGCCTCAGCAGTATTAATTTAATAACTGAGAAGAAATTGAGGAACATCCATGTTGGGTCAAGCTATGAGAAAATTTGGGGGAAATCAAGATAGGGAAAGGTGGAAGGGCTGACAGAAATGGATTTTAGAAGATTTAGAAAACATTTTAGAATGTTAAAGGAGTCAGTAAGATTTTCTCCTTTCCTAGTAAAGAGCTAAGAGAAAAAAAAAAAACAACAGTGTAATTCTCAGAAGTTCCTCACAGTTCGGTTGTTTAAACTATGTTATTTATAAAACTGCAGACTAGTTAAATTCCATTAGTAATTTACAAAATATTGTAACATTTCCTTACTGTATGTTTGGCATCATAAGATTATTTTGAGCTGGGAATATTCAAAATTACAAATATGGCATTAATTATAGGTTCACATAACCACTGATATTATGTCCAATCTCACTTACACACTTTAGAAATAAAATATTAATTTCATTCAAACAAACTGAGTTGATTTGTTCATAGAAAAAAATCCATTCATCTGCTTAATTATCTGATAATCACTACAATTACTTCCTATTAAATGTTAAGAAAGCTCTATAATGTGATTGATACATTCTAACCAAACTTTCCATGTAGCAAATATTCAAACATATTTCATGCCATTAAATTTATTCTCTTTCATTTTTCTTTATATTCCTTTTAATCTTTTCAATTATATTCCTTTTCCCCAATATATTTTTCATTAAAAAATAGCCATATGGTAGTTCAAACAATATTGAAAAATATAAGGAAGAATGTTGAATACACAAATACAAGGAATAATGTTAAAACCACCCCAACTCTCACAAGACAAAAGCAAAGTTTTTAACAATGTCGTTATGTGTGTATGTGTGGTCTGTGTACGTGTGTGTATATACACATACACATAAACTCTGTCCAGAGTCAAACTACTTTCGAATAACTTGGCCTTAGTACTATATCTAGCTAAAAATGTCATGTCTTCTTTACAGTAATTTTCTTCTTAGAGCCTTTTGAATTTTCCTTCACATTTCGTAACAATTATAAATATCAAATACAATTTAGTATATTTAAACCTCTACTGAGATGCAAAGGAGTGCCCATTTTCCAGTCCAGAAGTCTTTTGACCTTCACAGATACAGAGACAGAAGAGGAGTGCCTCTGTACTTCCACTGGCAGGATCAAAGTCACCAACTCCGCCTATATCAAAATTGTCTAAACCATGTCTGGGCAATGGCGGATCGGGGGGAGCATTGTGGGGAAGAGCAGGCAAAAGAGTCAGTGCCCTCTTCTCCGCTGCCCATCTCCCTCTACTCAACAATCTCTGTGTTCTAGTATCTTGGAGCAGCTTTAATGACTTTGAGAGCAAATACATTTGTAGGTTGCAAATTTGGATCTTACAGTTAACAAGCATTTTCCTAAAAGACACCAGAATGGAACAATCTTCATTTTCTTTATCTATGAATGATAATTTTGAACATAAAAAAATAAAATAAAAAAGGAAACTTTCTGTTTTGTTCTCTAATCATAACCTGAAGATTTGGCCAATTTTTCCCTAAGGATGTTTATTTTCTTAGGAAAATAAAATGAAGGGGTCTTTCTTTTTGGCTATACACATAAAATCTGTTTTTTAATTTATGTTTAATTTAATGAGGAATTAGCCAATGTGTTATAACACAGTCTGCTGTTAATGGGGAATGGCAATTCTGTTTAATGATTATTACATAGCTTTATTGCCAAAATGCATCATTAATACACATTACTAAATTGGCATGGAATCTGAAACACAAACTGCATTAATCATTTCCTTTTCATCTTCCCCATATTTTCCCTCTGCACCATTGCAAACAAATGACACCTACAGAGAGCTCATTGCAATGTCACTGACTTCTTTGAAGCAGAGGTCCACCACAGCTTGGTAAGCACAGTGTCACTCAGGTTCATTCACATATCATATCTCGGAAATGAATCATAGAGGACGGGAAAGGAGATCATTATGTGTTTTTTTTTTCCTCTCCGGAAAATTTAAGTTCAGAAAGAGAGCTCATGCCAACATCATGCATCACCCGCCCAAATGAGGGAAAGCTAATAACAAAATATAATTTAGAAGTGAGTTGATTCTGCCCTGCAGCATGACTGCTTCTAAGTTGCAGGAAACTATTTCCAAAATATGAGAATCAGGACAAAATGGAGCTGAACTACTAATTTCTTTCTTCTTTCTGTTGCATTATTGGTACTCTGTTAGAATTCTCAGTATTCTTTTCCCAGTGCTGTCATACTTCTGTAAAATGAAAGCAAATATGATTCAATCATACTAGAATAAGCACAACCACAGAGAATAGTTAAAATGATATATCAGGGATGACATGATTTAGGGGAAAAATGACGTGATTTGAGGGGAAAAAAAAACCCTTACTTGCTTTTAAGCAGTCATTGTAGAATGGATTAGCAAATAACAACAGTTTCCCGTCCTTTCCATGTCTCCCATATAAACTTCATCTAAGCTCTCCAACTTTCCCAGCAGTTCTTTCCAGTTATTGTTGCTTAGTGTGTTTCTTTAATATGGGACTGAGGGTCGAAGATACACCAGTGTCTATTTTTTTCAGATATAAAAATGCAATGATAAAGTTGTCTTATCACCCTTTTGAAGTAAATTATACACACACACACATACACACACGTTAAGAAACATTTTCTTTGAGGATCTGGACCTGAAGTCTCAGGTAAGACAAAAAAAAAAAGCATTCTAAAATTGATCGCTAGACAATGCTAAATTATAAAATACTTCTTTCTCTCCTCTGTGTGTGTGTGTGTGTGTGTGTGTGTGTGTGTGTTTGTGTGTGTGTATGATGTATAAAATTGTTTATGACTTTGCTTTCTTTTCATTTCTATATCTCCATTAAAATGAAGTGGTATTTTCCCAGAAGACTCTATAGTTTGCTAGGAACTCATAAAATTAGAGACTAGAAGAACTAAAAAAGAAATAAGGAGAATCACATTTAGCTCCTCTTTATTGCCTATAACAGCATCACATAATGACAGTGATGAAACAGCAGTTCTCATTTTGATCTTTTGAAGTCCTGTACGTGTACCATATCTCAGCTTTAGCAATCATAGTTGTGTTTGCTAAGGATTCATTATGTGCTTTTGAGTAAATAAATACTATAATTTTACCTAAAATGTTACTTGTATTCAACACTTATTGTCTTCAGTGATGTTCTATAGCCTAAATGGAAAGCAAATTTCTGGGTTTACTGATTCCTCAATGACAGTATAAAAAAATACTAGGCACATTTGGACATGAGGTATAGCTCAGTGATTATTATTGTATTCCAGATTGCAGTACACCTTTGTGTACATGAGACAACTCATAAATGTTGTGAACATTTTTATACATAGGTAACTTGATTAATTGCCATGTGAGACCGCAGATACAGAGACACATTTCCATCTAAAAAAACTTAAACGTTGTCTCCTGAATGATAGCAACTAACTACTATAAAGTAAAGGAGAACAGTTAAAATATCCCTTAAGATTAATAAGATAGATAAATGAGTCTGCGATGATAGATAGGTAGATGATAAATAGATAGATAGATAGATCTATATATGAGTTTATAATTTAGTCTCTCAACTTGGTCACTCTACAATTGCTTTGTAATTTTCTACCCAGGGTTAAGTAATTGACCACTATATTGAGATGAACTGCAGCCCCGTGATCAGATATCTCTCACCTGCCCATGTCTGCTTTGTTTCTAACTGGTACCAATAAATGAGATCTTGCCTTGGCCCCGGGAGCTACATACTGTCCTGGAAGTACAATTTCCATACTATTTTGAAAGTGCCTGCTGCAAATCTCTCTTGCCTTAACATAGGCCTTTCTGTTGTCAGGTCCTGCTCTACTTTTCTCTGTCCATTTTAGGGACATGCTTGTTGTCTACTGATTGATTTGACAAAATCTAACAGATAAGATTCTACCTAGAGCCACGGTTCTCTTCCCTTAGAGAGAAGCTCTAGACTTCTGTGTAATATTCATATTACTTTTGCTAATTAACTGCCCTGGAGGTGGTAAAAGTTCTGTCTAGACTATTTTTTAATGACTTCTGTTCCGTATGTTTTACTTAGCTGCTGATTAAGCCTAAATTCTGAAAGAACGTTTGTTAGTTTAACTGTGACTGTGCTTGTCATTATAGTCTTTTATCTTACAAAGATGTTTGCCCAAATAGACCAAATGATAATGAATGTTTATGTTAGCCCTTTTGTTTAAATTATAATTTATTATGGGAAAGGAGAAATTTCGGAAGTATAATCACATTGTGGAAACCGTGTCCGTATTGTTGTATTTTGTCTCCACATTGTATTTCCCTAATTTAAATACAAGTTCCTTTAAGGAAGAGACCACAGTAGATGAACATGAAAAAGCACATGTATTTTGGATTGAGTCATATGGAAAGGCAGATTTCAGATCATATAAGAAGGCACTTTTTAATGGCTAGAGCTACTCTAAATGTAATGAGATAAGTCAAGAGCAAGTGGGTGAACTTGAAGATATTAGAATACAGAGTAGCTAATCACTGAATGGTGATGTTATATGTGAGTCTTAAAATACCAGAGCTAGAATAGTTTAGGATATGATCTCTAAGATAATTCTCAACTTGATGATTATATTATATTGTGCAACGGTAAAAATGTAACCAAGTTTACAAACCCAGCTCTTTCCACATGCCATGGTCCCTTGACTAATTTGCTAAGCTTTTACATCTTCCACTCTCTTATGTGCAAAAATAATGCTTTCTTTCAGGGCTGTGGTAAGGATGGAAGGGTTTGGAAACTTCTAGATGCTTTATTTGTAGGCAAAATTATAATTTCATTATAATTTTTATTAAAATCATATCTGAAGGTGTTTAAGGGCCACCTAATTCAAATACTCCTTCAAGTGATTAAAGTTGCTTTATAGCATTACTGCCAGATGGTTATTTAATTCAGTGGTTGTAAAACTTTAAACCATAGATTTTTTCCCTTTGAATCTTACAAAAGCTGGATGCATAAAACATATAAATTTGGAAATATTTTTATTGAGTTGGGGATGGAGGTCCCTTGTCCTAATTGGCCTCCTTAGCTCTATAGTATGTTCTAAATTTAAAACTCACTATTAGTACATTTTTACAGAAGTATAACACTCACTACTTTTTAAGCTAGTTCTTTCCTTATTTGAAGAGCTACCAGCATTAAAAGATGTTTTATGTGTTGAAAGGATAATCTGCCTCTCAGGATCTTCTTCATGGTGGTGGTTCAGTAATTTGGGGCCAAACAGAACAAGTCTGCATATTACTCCGATGAACATTCTCAAACATTTGTAAACAAAAGTTAGTTTTCCCCACGTCTATTTTTCAAAGATAAAATTCCCCAATCTTAAGACATATACTTCATAAACATTTGTAAATGTCTCTAAACCTATCAACTGTCTTTCATCTTGTTCTATTTATGTTATTGTTGTCATTTTAACACTCAGGTTATTCTGGGACAAAGTATACTAAGACTATGTCCTCTCTTATTCCCAATATATAATATAAATGTGTTTTCCTTTTAGTAACCACACACCACTATTGAGTAATTTTGACGTTTCTGCCAACTAAAAGTCCTAAGACTTTTTTATACACTCTGGTGCTAAAATTCAGCTCTCTTATCCTGAATAGGCAAATTATTTTTTTTCCTTTGACCCAAATCTACTTGATTTTTTAAAAATCTGTATGAACATAATAAATATGACAAACTGTTAATCCTAATAATTGATTAAAAGTCTGAAGACAGGTGTAAATGTAAAACTCATGGTGGAAACTTTTGTCCAGAGTGACAATGAATGATGTTCAATGTATACAGTTTTTACACAGTTATTTCAGCCATCCAGAGGTACCATGAGCATTCACCTTTTATTTATTCATCTTATGCATAAAGGACAAAAAAAATCATGCTCACAAGTTGATAGAAAAAAAGTTCATGTATTAAATTTATGCCTTCAACTGTTGGTGATGCCTTCAACTGTTTTGAAATTTATGCCTTCAACTGTTTTGTTGGTGATGACAGAAACAAAAGGTCAGTCCAAATAAAATATACTAGCCATTTGTTAAATATTCAAATCTTAGGCTAGCACAGAGTCAGTATATGAGTAAAAAATAGGGATGCTGAAGATTTGACATATACAGAATCTTCAGCAGGACAATGGATGATGAAACAAATGCATACTTCACGTTACAGCACAACATTCAAGTTCACTCATTTATTCTTACAGTAATAGTTATGATGAGAAAGGAATGTGTTTATCATATAAGGGAATAATTTTGCAGTTTGTATACCTATAATATTAAGCTTCATATGAGATAATTGACTTGTTAAAAAGGTGTTTATAAAATAATTTCAAAAATAAAAGTTTTTACCATCAATAAAGAATTAAAAATTATTGATTATGGTCGATAGGTGTGCAAAACAAATTTCGAGTTAACTCTAGTACTGAGGACAAGACTGAAAATGTAGGATCTCTATTCCTTAGTAAGATAATAGGCTGTGAGAACAACGGTCAATCATTTGAATTTAGATAAATAGACTGGTTCTGAAAATATCACAAACATGTAGAATATTTCTACGGAACATCGTACTTCACACTTTAAGTGATAAACATTCATTTTGTTCTTCTAAGGGAAGTAAAGCAAAGCATTTTTAAGGAAAATAGTTGTCAGGTTGGAAATATAGGTGTCTGGGCTTATGCAAAAATATATGTCAAAATCCAAGAAGAAAAATTGAAGATGTCTGATGCCCAAAAGGATATATGCTTTAAAATCACAAGTGAAGCCAATGGAGTTTATTTCCTCTGCATTAATGATGATCTTTATGCATAATTCATTTCAAAAGATCAAAATGTCAATCAAGCTTAGTATGTAGAAACTATTATTTCTAAATTCAGAATGATAAAACGTTACCGTCTTTGAATCTGTTTTTTAAAAGAATATGTCACAGGTTCTAACATTTAAAATGGTTAGATCAGGGGCGCCTGGGTGGCGCAGTCGGTTAAGCGTCCGACTTCAGCCAGGTCACGATCTCGCGGTCCGTGAGTTCAAGCCCCGCGTCAGGCTCTGGGCTGATGGCTCAGAGCCTGGAGCCTGTTTCCGATTCTGTGTCTCCCTCTCTCTCTGCCCCTCCCCTGTTCATGCTCTGTCTCTCTCTGTCCCAAAAATAAATAAACGTTGAAAAAAAAAATTTTAAAAATAAAATGGTTAGATCAACATCATTCTATAAATGTATTTATGTACAAATACATATATTTAATTTATTCTTGTTTCCTTTCCAAAAATCTTTAAATGCAGAAACAGCATATTTTGAAGAAGTGAATAATCCCTCAAAGTGCCTGATACCTTGAAAAACAGTTTTAATTATACAACCTCTGGAAAGTTTATTTTTAAAATTATTTGCATTATTTCCAAAAATTATATTAATTACTTTAAATACAATTTAGAAATAGTAAACACCATAGACAATTTTTTTGGTTGAATTAGTATGTATTTCCTCCTTTCTCTTATTATGTGCATTAATTTATATTGTCAGTAGTTTACTTGCTCTTATATTATTAGAAACCAGAAAAAGAGTTTATGCCATTTAAAAATTATGTGACTTCAATAACTGTTTATCTTCCTTTATTTAAATAATTCTTGAAATGGAATTAGCTATTTTAATGGGCTTCTGTAAAATTAGCTTTTAATAATCTATTTTTTAACTATAACTGAAAAGATTTTATTTTCCATTTTATTTTTTAATAACCCACAAAACAGACAAAAGTTTCAACCTAGTAATTATTCATGTGGCATTTCATTATATATTCCATTTTATAAGAACTGGCCATTTTATTCTGATGGGCCATTAACATTAAGGCAGATAAATTGAGTGTTATTAATAAATGTGTATATCTCCATGAAAATAGGGTGGATTAAGGAAAAAATGTTGACATGAATATTTGATATTTTTATGCAGTAGTTCCAAGAAAACTATTTTATAACCAAAGTGTTTTAAACTGCTCTACTTCATGGTCTGTATTTTTTAACCCTCTAAGTTACAGTATAATATAATGGGACATAGAAAAACATTTGAATATCAGAGTTCACTCGTCTTTAAATCATATATTATTGTGTTAATTGTTTCTATTTAATAATCATGAAGACGTATTTTTAATTCATTCAGCAAATCTTATCACTATCTGCTTTGTTTTAGCCAATGTTTTGGGATGTGGAGATACCTCAGTGAAAGAAACATTTGAAAACATTCCTGTTCTTAATCTTACATTCTGGTGTGAATGTTTGAATAAATAGGCAGGAAGTGGATGTTAGTTTCCTGTATACAATAAATGTTTTGTTGCTGTTGATAACTCCACTTCTTGATACAGTCTCTCTTGGCTTTACTTCTACGCCAAACCACATTCATGGTTCTTTTCTACCTACTTGATGTTAGTCTCCTTTGCTAGTCCTTCTTTCAGTACTCTATATATTGGTGGCTCTAAAATTATGTCCCTTGGTACCTTTGCACCTTCATACTCTTGCCCCAAACGTTTCCATTTACTCCAAAGGCTTTTTCTAACATATTTATGTCTGTGATATCCAATACTAATCTCTCTTCTAACCCATGTTTTTTAAATTCCAGATCATTATTGTAACTGCTTCCTGATCATATTCCCTTATGTACTCCAAAGTAAAGTTCAAGGCCAAAGCATTGTGTGAGGCAGTAAGGTAACTTTAACTGATAAATAGTAAATATAATAGAACCTTTGGTACCTAACAACATATGATATGTAAAATGCAAGAATTGGTAGAAATATATACATATATTAACAAACATGGCAATAAAGATAAGCTTTAACATATCCCTCAATCTGTGAGAGGCTATATTGACAAATGATCAATACCATTTACCAAATACCAGAATGCATTAATTACTAGAAAGATACAGATTTGTCAAATATTGTAATAAAAAGAGTCGAGATTTTTTTTAAAGAAATTGTAGTGCCTTGGGGAGCCTGGGTGGCTCAGTTAGTTAAGCGTCTGACTTCGGCTCAGGTCATGATCTCATGGTTCATGAGTTCCAGCCCTGTGTCGGGCTCTCTGCTGACAGCTCAGAGCCTGAAGCCTGCTTTGGATTCTGTGCCTCCCTCTCTCTCTGCCCCACTCCTGTTTGCACTCTGTCTCTCTCTGTCTCTCAAAAATGAATAAACGTTTGGGGCGCCTGGGTGGCGCAGTCGGTTGAGTGTCCGACTTCAACCAGGTCACGATCTCGCGGTCCGTGAGTTCGAGCCCCGCATCGGGCTCTGGGCTGATGGCTCAGAGCCTGGAGCCTGTTTCCGATTCTGTGTCTCCCTCTTTCTCTGCCCCTCCCCCGTTCATGCTCTGTCTCTCTCTGTCCCAAAAATAAATAAACGTTGAAAAAAAAAATTTAAAAAAAAAAATGAATAAACGTTAAAAAAAAAAAAAAGAACTTGCAGTGCCTTTACAAAATTTCAGTGTATGTGATGCCAAGCGAGCACACCTTTACAAAATTTCAAATGTAGAAAAGTGTGGTCAGGTAAAAATCTGTAACTACAACAACAAAAACAGCAATTATATGTGAAAATTAATAACAAGATTCTGCTACTAAGAAAGTTTGGAATATTCTCTAAAAAAATATCTAAGTCATGGTTAGAAAACAAAAGCCATTAATAATAGTTACAAGTTATGGGGCGCCTGGGTGGCTCGGTCGGTTAAGCATCTGACTTCGGCTCAGGTCATGATCTCGTGGTCCGTGATTTCGAGCCCCGCGTTGGGCTCTGTGCTGACTGCTCAGAGCCTGGAGCCGGTTTCAGATTCTGTGTCTCCCTCTCTCTCTGCCCCTCCCCTGTTCATGCTCTGTCTCTCTCTGTCTCAAAAATAAACGTTAAAAAAAAATTTAAAAAAAAATAATAGTTACAAGTTAATAACACATTTAACTCAACAATAACTTAAAATATTAAGGTAACATTACTAATTAGTGTTCATTATTGAAGTCAAACAAATATTAATATTAATGGTCATATCCATAGTGAAAGTAGAATGTTTATATTTTTTATATTCTGCAATTAAATTTGATTAAATTTATCATCTAGTCCTTATAAAGCTCTTGACCAACTTGAAGTGGAAGGGTATTTCCACAATATGTTAAGGAATAACATATATTTTATAAAGTTTGTTTTATTTTGGTTTGTATTTGTGGGGTGTTTATTTTGGTGTTTTGGCTTTTTTGTTGTTGTTTTAGGGTTTTTTTGTTTTTTTGTTTTTTTTGTTTTGAGAGAGAGTGAGCACGCGCACACAAGTTGGGGAGGGGGCAGAGGAAGAAAGAGAAAGTGTGTGAGAGAAAGAATCTTAAGCAGGATCCATGCTCAGCATGGAGTCTGATGTGGGGCTTGATCCCACAACCCTGGGATCATGACCTGAGCTGAAATCAAGAGTTAGACATTCATTCTACTAAGCCACCCAGATGCCCCAGGAATAACATTTAAGACAAGCAATTAACATCATTCAGTGGCAAAAACTTTAAGACATTTTCATTAAAATTAAGAGAAAATAGAACTCCTGAAGTGCTACAATAAAAATTAAAAATGCATGTATAATAGAAAATAAAATTATAATACTTGAAAATAAACTTAAAATTTGGGCAAGATCTGTATGAAGAAAAATTTAAAGTTAATATGAAGAATATAAAATGAAGATCATGCAATAGGTTTAACAGGTAGAGATGTTGCTTGTCTCTTAGGACCACTCCATTCCTGGGACACCTTTAGCTCACACTCACCATGGGGCTATGCTATTTTCTCTAACTGGGCCACTTCATTCCTATCACCATTAGTAGCTTCATCTCGGAAATCAGGTCTGGCTTCAATGTTACCTCTCTTGGTTGTTTTTGACAATCTAATTTAACCTAGAAAATTCAAATCTCACCCTTACCCCAAATTGCCATTAGTCATCATTACATTTTCATAGTAATTATCAATATCTATAATCATTGTGAGTCTAAAGTCATTTTCTAGTTTACTATTTGTTTTATGAATATTATGTTTATGTTTTTCCCAAAGAGAACATAAGTTCTAAGAAAGCAGGCAACACATAGTCTTGATTTCTCCTGTGTCCCTGAACCTAGAATAGTGCCCAACCCAAAATAGGTTTCTAATAAAAATCTACTGTTGTACTCATTGATCAATATGTCTAGACATATCTCATCTCAAAACTGGTTGGTACAGCCTCTTAGAATTGATTTGCAATTCGCTAGTTGAAGTACTGTTTGTAATATCAAAGCCTGGGAATAAAAGGTAGAGACTGAAGAGGGGGGACTGTTTTAAAGACTGTCCTCCAGGCAGACCTCCCCTCTGCAGGAGCCTTAAGGACAGAGAATCTAAACGCTGCATCTGAGACCACTATGTCCTCAAGGGACTCTGAAACACAGGCTGAGGGATCAGTGCTTCAATATCGTGGGGAAAATGTGTGTGAGAGAATTAGAGAGAGAAGTTGTCCATGTGTATGCAAAAAGAAAAGAAAATAACATGTGTCCTTGGCAGATTAGAACTCTCAGTATTTGAATACTGCTTTAGTGTTTTACACTTTTAAATTTTGCAGGACATAATAGGCCACGTTCCTGGAGTGGCTGTCAATGTTATCAAAGCAGACTTTAGACAAAATAGGAAAGAACACATGTAGCAGTTAATAGCCATCAACAGTTTCTAGTGAGGTAGATTTATGGCAAAGAATCTATGAAAGCTGAAAAACATTATGCGAAACATTTAAAAAGATAGGTGCAATTAACAAACTCCTAGAAAAAGTTCAGTAAACCAACCACCTGAAAAAGAAATAGATAATTTGAATAGCCTATAACTACTAACAAAATTGATTCAGCAAGATAAAGTCTTCCCACAAAAATGCACCAGACTTGTCTGGCTTTATTGGTGAGTCTTACTAAATATTAAAAAATAGATGATGTTAAGCGTCCGACTTCAGCCAGGTCACGATCTCGCGGTCCGTGAGTTCGAGCCCTGCGTCGGGCTCTGGGCGGACGGCTCAGAGCCTGGAGCCTGTTTCCGATTCTGTGTCTCCCTCTCTCTCTGCCCCTCCCCCATTCATGCTCTGTCTCTCTCTGTCCCAAAATTAAATAAATGTTGAAAAAAAAATTAAAAAAAAAAATAGATGATGAACTTTCTTACAAAAAAAGAAGAGGGGAAATATCAGACAATTCATTTATGGGATTAGTGTAACATTAATACCAAATGAGATTGGGAGAGTATGAGAGAAAATTTTAAGATCAATCTCATTTTTGTTTTGTTTTGTTTTGTTTTGTTTTGTTTTTAATTTTTTTTCAACGTTTATTTATTTTTGCGACAGAGAGAGACAGAGCATGAACGGGGGAGGGGTGGAGAGAGAGGGAGACACAGAATCGGAAACAGGCTCCAGGCTCTGAGCCATCAGCCCAGAGCCCGACGCAGGGCTCGAACTCACGGACCGCGAGATCGTGACCTGGCTGAAGTCGGACGCTTAACCGACTGCGCCACCCAGGCGCCCCTCAATCTCATTTTTGAATACAGATACAGAAACCCAAAAGAAAAACCAGCAAACAATAGATAGCATGATGGAGAATTTCAGGTTAACCCAAAATTTCAAAGTTGGTTTAACATGAAAGAGTTTGTTAGTGTAATTCACCACATTAAGAAACTAAAGGGAAAAAATCTAAATAATCATTTGAATAAATTCAGAGAGAAAAATGTAAAATGCAAATCTGTATTTTTTCATGTTAAGTCCTTTAACATAAAGAAGAAAAGGAAACTTTCAAAATATGATAAAGAATATTTACCCTAAACTTACAAATAAAATACATTATAATAATTTATTCCAGACATTATAAATCCAGATTATGTATGACCAACTTTTACAGAAGGTTCTATCAGAGTAAGAAAAGATAAAGAAATAGTATGCAAGAATTTGAAAAGAAGATACAAGTATTTCAAAAATGGGCACATTACGATACTTTCAGTAAAAAAACAAAAATCTTCAGATAAATAATTATAATTAATTTACAATTCAAGGTACAGTCAGGAGAGCACAAATGAGAGAGAGGGATTTAATGTCAGTCATTAAGGTACTAAAAATGCTGGGTGGACTAGAGAAGCAATGGGAGGTTACATGCTATCATGGAGACGCCAGGGAGCATAGGGAAGGAGATGAGGATCTATAGGAAGTAATTCCTACTCCAGAAGGAGATCAGACAATCTACCCCAATGGTGGGCACTCCTGCAGGAGACTCCAGCCCTTTGGTGGTTACCACCCCTGCCAAAGCCCACATTCTTTCGAGCCCAAGTGCCTCTATCCCAAGCTACTACCTAGTCACCACACATCCAGAATTTACTTCCAGTTACCTCCACCACCTTTGCTAGAATCCTCAGTTCCCTGAAGCCTGCAGTTGCCTACGGAAGCCTGTGGCTTCTACTTTACTCCAGCCTCCTCCTTTCTCCTTTCCTGAGAGTGTTGCCTTTGGCAGAACCTAATCAGGGCCCAGTTCTCACAGCATTCTGGGAAATGCAGTTTTCAAGCATCTAGCTCCAGCAGTAGAAATATGTACTACAGAAAGGGGAGTGTGGGCCTAGAACCAGCAGAAAATGACAGTTGGAATTAATAAGAGAGATGAGGAAGTTTACCAGATACAGAGCTAGGTTTAAAGTCACTATATAAAAATAAATCAACTTTTCACATAAATTAATCAGGAAACAAGCATTAAAAAAGCATTTATAATATTAATAAAAATAGGGTAGTTATGTATGATTCTAAAACATTTAAAATAATAGGACTAAAACTAAAGTAATAAAACTTTATTATAAGACATTAAAGAATATCTAAATGAATTTCAAATATGGAAAAATTAGACTCAATACTACTGAGAGAGAGAGAGAGAGAACACGTATGGGGAAGGGGCAGAGAGAGAGGGGGACAGAGGATCCAAAGTGGCTCTGCACTGGCAACAGTGAGCCCAATAAGGTGCTTGAACTCACAAACCGTGAGATCATGACCTCAGTCGGAGTCAGATGCTCAGTCGACTAAGCCACCCAGGCGCCCCAAAATCCATGTAATTTTAATTATTACTATATCAGCTATTTTGTCATGTTTTGTCTGTTTCAACACCTCAAAAATTTGTATGGAAGATCTAGGTCCAAGTCACGCCTGGAAAGAAATCGGGAAATTGTTCTGCCATCTGTTGAGTCTTCATATAAATCGATAGAAAGAAACATACAGATATAGATATATAGTAAATATATATATATATATAGTAATTAAGATCAAGTTATAAATAAGAAGAACAGACCAAAGTGCCCAGACTTACACATATATGCCAAACTGATATTATAGAACTATCACTACCAATCAATAGGAAAGTTATGGACTATTAAAAAATATTCTAGGGGTGACTGGGTGGCTCACTCGGTTGAGTATCTGACTCTTGATTTCGTCTCAGGTCATGATTTCACGGTTCATGAGTTTGAGCCCCAAAGGTCTCTGTGTTGACAGTTCTATGCCTGCTTGAAATTCTCTCTTCCTCTCTCTCTGTCTCCTCTCTCTCAAAAATAAATAAATAAATTAAAAAAAATATTCTAGCAAAATTGGTTCACATTATTTTATTTTATTTTTAATGTTTATTTTTGACAGAGAGAGAGAGACAGACCATGAGCAGGGGAGGGGCCAAAAAAGAGGGAGACACAGAATCCGAAGCAGGCTCCAGGCTCTGAGCTGTCAGCACACAGCCCGACGCGGGGCTCGAAATAAAGATCATGACCTGAGCTGAATTCGGACGCTCAACCGACTGAGCCACCCAGGCGCCCCAGTTGACATTATTTTAAAAACTAATTGGGATTCATATCTCACGTACTAGATAAAATCACTTCCATGAAGATCAGATATACAAACAGGAAAAGTAAAATTAAAAACCTTCTAAAAAGAAGCATGAAGTAGGGAATAATGATGTCTATTAATCAAAAGTTACTATCAGACAATATACAAGTTGAAAAACCAAGTATTTTAACAATAATGGCTGGCAAATATTGGTAGCCAGAGACTACAGAGAATGTTTACATGTTAAATACAAGTAGTTAATTGAATAGAAAATGAAAAAAAAAGCGTTTCATGAAAGAAAAAATACATCTGTTGAAATAAACATGAAAAGATACTCAACCTAATTAGTCTTTGCAAAACGCCTCATACAGCCACAATGTAATACAATTTCACACCCACCAGACAAAATATTTAAAGGTCTGACAATGTTAAGTGTTTGTGAGGATACAGAACAAACGTTGGTAAGACGTAATTTAATAAAATAACTTTGGAAAACGAATTTACATTATCTGATAGAAGTCAAAGATGTGCATATCCCATGACACCAATTTTGAACTCCTAGAAATAAAGCCTTGAGAAACTCTTGCACATATACATAAAAAGACATGATACAGATATCCATAAAGGTCTGGTTTGTCTTAACAAAACCTGGAAACAACCAAAACGTTTACCAAAAGGAGAATCATTAACTAAATGTTTATATACTTAACATACTGGCTTATTATAAAGCATAAAAAGTTAATGATAAATAAATATTCCAGGAATCTAAGACATCCAAATGCAGGTTTAGAGAACATATTTTTCAGACATGTAGATTTTGTAGGCGCTCATGTGGTTAAAGAATAAACTTGAAATACCTTACCTAGTGGTCTAGCCATGCCAGAAAACTTAATCCCAACTCCATCTCCCACATATTTACATCCTGATCCCATCCCAAAATGTACTTTTTCACTTGTGGCAGAAACAAATTCCACCTCAGTTTGCAAAGGAAGACATTTGCCAGTCTCTCTTGCTGGAAAGCTAGTGGCCAACTGAATACATTCTTGTCATAGTCCTTAAACTAGTTTTCAGGGCTGTTCATATTCTAACCTATTCTAACCACCATCTATCTTTTGGCTCTGATTTCAACTCCAATTATTTCCTATTTTGATTTTTCTGTTCTTTTTTACTCCTCAAACCCACTGGGCAAGCTGCCAGCTCAGAGCCTTTGAGCTGGCTATTCCTTGTTTTTTAAAAGCTTGCTCTCTCACTTTATTCAAGGATTTTCGTCACTGCAATAATGCTTCCTTGATTACCTGATATAAAATTGCAATTTTATCTCATCCTTAGGAGTCCATATACCTCCATCTATGCTCTATTTTTTTCAGTAATGACAATCAGCTTCTAACTTACAATTTTGTTTGCCTTTTAACTTATTTATCCATTGGCTCTCTCCCCCAAATACAGTATATTCATCATAAAGTCAGGGATGCTTTTTTTTCCTTTTTGTGTAGTGATGTATCCTTGATACATCAGTGTCTTAATGTTGAATGAATTACTTATCAAATAGATATGATTTCACTCTTATGAATTCCAGCTGTTACTGTCAACACCCTCTGTAAAATTCACCTGCAATGAAAAAATACAGCTATGTTATATGTATATTTAACATCAGCCTGTATTCTACAAATGTGCACTTAAATTATAAACTCTGTGAAGCTATTTTGCAATCATAATATCTGTTTGCTTCAGTCTTACCATGAGTCACAAACTCTTTATGTGTAAAATTGAGCCACAACATACTACCAATAGATGAACTTATGTACATGTTTGTTGAAACACACAATGCTGGGTTACAATGCATACTGTTCATGCAAAGCATTTATTCCAATATAAGAAATAACTATTCTGCTTTAAAATTTTAAGATAACTAGATCATCACATATTGTCTACTTTTTCATGTACTAGAAAAAATCCTCACAGAAAAAAGTCCAATACAGTTTGCTCGTAGCAGTGAAAAATATCCTTGGGTTTGCTTATTTTTTATAGATAAGAGAAATGAAACCTATCTAAGTTATCAAAAACAGAAATGCTGGAATGACAAGTTGAGAACAAAACTGTAATAAATCTGTGGCACAAGGTGGCCTTTATCTGAGAGTTCTAAAGTTTCTAAAGTACAAACCTCCCACTGAAGATAATTAATAGTAAAATTATAATTTTCCAGAAATAATGGAACTTTTTCCTGAACTTTAAAGATGAGGGGATTATGGACAGTAGGACTTATGTTAGAACCCCCTTTTCTCTCAATAAAAATCACAAGGAAATGGAAAGAAAAAAAATAAATCTAGTCATAAAATACATAAATGAGTGTAATTACCCAGGAGTTAACCATTATGTTTCCTATGAAGACAAAAAATGCTGGCCTCAGTAGGTGAAAGCTAACATGTAAGCCATCTCAAAACTGTAACATATATTTGGATAAGTTCAAAACAATAATGGATCAAAAAGGGAAGTTAGACTTTTAAAAAGTAATTTTATGATTTCTTACTCAAAAGATAAGAAAACAATCAACCATGTGTTATAGAAAGTCATAGATTAAATACTAAGTGATGCCTAAAACACAAAACTAAAACAATCAACTAAACCCAAACTTAAAAAAAAAGTAATGTAGGGGTCATAGTTTCTATCTTAGGGCTATAATTCTTAATATGATTCTAACAGCTATTTTAAAGTGACAACTTTAAATATTTCTTAAGTGTTTGTTATAGACAGGTGTGGTAAGCAGTCTTTTAAGATGGCTCCGAAGGATTCCTGCTTCTTGGTATTCAGATCCTTCTATAATCTCTCCCCTTTGGTATGGGCTGGACCCAGTGACTTGATTCCCACCAATGGAATACAGCAAGGACCATGGGATGTCACCTCTATGATTGGGCTACAAAAGATTGTGACTTACATCTTGCTAAGGAGATATTCTTCTTGGCTTGTACAGCTTGATGAATAAGATGCCATGCTGGAGAGGTGCATGTGGCAACCCTAGCCCAAGAAGCAGCAATAAACAGAGACCTTCAGTCCATCAACCCTTAAGGGGCTGATTCTTGCCAACAACCAGGTAAGTAACATTGGAAGTGGACCCTTTTCTAGTCAAGCCTTTTTTTAAGACCCCAGCCCTAGCTTACATCTTGATTGCAGCTTTGTGAGAAAAGCCAATGACCAATTTAACCTCTGCTGAGAATCCTGACCCATAGAAACTGTGAGGTAATACATGAGTTTTAAGGCACTAAGCTTTGGGGTAAATTTCTATGCTCCATTGATAAGTAATGCAATAAGAAATATTTATTTACCACTTATAATATGCCAAGCATTTTTCTAAGTGTTTAGCATCTACTAAATTAATTAAATCTTTTAAACTCCCCTGTAGGACAGAGGCAGTTACCATCCCAAACATATACTGAAACAAAGACACCTAGATGAAACATCCTCAAAGTAGCATCTTCCATGCAGAAGATACAGGATGCACACTCAGATAATCTCAGATAATCTGACCTTGTTCATTAAAATAAATAAATAAATACTCTTAACTGCTGTTCACTCTGATATCTGACATTTGTATATTTCTTCATGGAGGATTAAATTGTTTAGCTTATTTCACTCAATCCATGAAATAACTGAATATTTAAAAAATCCAGTTGAAAGAAAGATGGAAGAGCTATCCTACCTAATTTCAAAGTTTATTTTAAGTTAGGGTGATCAAGACAGTGTGGTAATGCTGTAAAGAAAAATAGATTAGAAAGAAAGAGTATAGAAAAGAATCCACAGGTATATGTTCAATTGATTTTTTCACAAAGGCACCAAAGAAAGTCAATAGGTAAAGGAAAATCTTTTCCGCACACACAAAAATGCTTGAATAGCTGGATAACATTATGGAAAAAATTCTAAATTCCTATTTCACGTCATACCATACCTAAATATTAATGTGAGATGGATCATTAACCTAACATAAATGTTAAAACTATAAATCTTCTAAGAAAAAAATAGTGAACAATGTCTTCACAACTTGAGCAGGTAATGATTCCTTAGGACGCAAAGTGGTTACCACACAAACAAAAAGTAGTAAATTGGTAAATATTGGTAAATATCCAACAGGAAATCTTCTGCTCATCAAGAGATATCACTAAGAAAACAAATAATAGAGCCACAAATTAAGAGGAAAATACTTACAACACATATGTATGCCAAAGGAATTCAATCCCTGATATAACAAATATAACCTATAACTCCAAAAGGGAAAAAAAAAAAACCACTTAAAAGTGGGCAAAAGATTTTAGCAGAAACTTCACAATAAAAGATTAACAAATGACTAACAAGCACATGAAGAGATGCTCAGCATTGGGGAACTTGGGTGGCTCAGTGGGTTAAGAGTCTGGCTTGGTTTCTGCTCAGATGATCTCAAGATTCCTGACATTGAGACAGAGACTGCTTAGGATTCTCTCACTCTCTCCCCCTCCCTCTCTCTCTCTCTGCCCCTCCCTGGCTCATGCTCGCACTATTAAAATAAAGAAGTCAACTTAAAAAAAAAAAAGATGTTCAGCTCATCAATAGTCAAGAAAATGTAAATTAAAAAACATTAGATACCATCTTATACATACCACATTGGTTAACTTTTTAAAAGATTGAAAATACCAAATATTTATGGGAACGTAAGTCACCTTAAATTCCCATATGTTGTTGGTGAGAAAGTGCAATGGTATAACCACTTTCCACAAACCACAAAGTGTTTGGCAATTCCTTAGGTATTTCCTACACCTATCCTGTGATCCAGCCATTCTGTTCCTAGATATGTATCTGAGAGAAATGAGTGCAAATGCTTCCCAAAATAAAAAGGCTTGTGAAATAGTATTTGTAGCAGTTTTATTAATAATATACCCAAACTGAAAACGTCCATCACTGCAAAATAATGAATTAACAAATTACGGTATATTTATAAAATGAAAGGAAGAAAACAGACAACAAATCGCACAACATATATGAGTTCTAAACACCTTAAGTTGAGTGAAAGAAGCCATATATAAACTATATAAATATTGTATGATTTCACTTATATACAATTTTTTTAAAAAGCAAACTAATCTATGCGATAGAGAGAGGTAGTGAGGAGGTGGGATTGGCAAAAACGTTTCATCAGGAAAATTATATGGTGATGAAAATATCAACAGGTAGTTGCATGATCTTCACTCTTGTCAAAACTTAATAAAGTATCAACTTAAGGTCTGTGCATTTTTATGTATGTTAATAACACAGAAACAAATTTAAAAAGCTCTTCATATATGAAAACTATGAAACTCTGATAGATCAACTTATTTGCCCTGGGCCAGACTGCTAAAACATGGCAATGTCTGGCCTGGGTCCTAGGGTCTGCCAATTCTAGTTTATGGATATTTCTTAATTGTGCCTGATGTTTTCTAACATATTTGAGAATAATTACTCTTTTTTTTCTTCAAATGAAATCTTATTTAACAGTTTGATAATATATAATGTTGGAAAGAAAAACACAGCTCTTATGTGTGTATATTTATGTGTGTGTATATGCAGTGTGTAAACTGGTGCGACCTTTGGAGGGTATATCCACAATACCTATCAAACATGCATAAACACATTAACTAGAAATTCCACTATTAGAAATTTATTTCATAAGAGATTATAAAAAAAAGAGAAGTTATTGATTAGGACTTCCTTATAAAAGCAAAAGAGTGGAAGTAACCTAAACGCTTATTAGTGGGGACTTAGAAAATAAATTGTGTAACATCATTATAGTAGAAACTAAGAAGTTTCTTAAAACAATGCTATAGCATTGAACTGTGTTTTTCTTTCCAACATTTCCAACATTTCTTTCCAACATTTCCAAATACACATAAGAGCTGTGTTTTTCTTTCCAACATTATATATTATCAAAGACATAGAAAGATCCCTGAGACACAATAAAGGAGAAAGCAGAGTACCTAAGAATTGGTATATTGCAACTCTAGTCAACTGAAAATGTGAGCATACAGGTATATATAGGTGCACAGAATACTTCTTTTTTTTAAAAAAAGAGTTTTATTTTTATTTTTGAGAAAGAGAGAGACAGAGGGAGAGAGAGGGAGAGAGAGAGAAAGATATGAATGGGGGAGAGGTACAGAGAGAGGGTGACAGAGGATCCCAAGACGGCTCTGGGCTGACAGCAGAGAGCCCCATGTGGGACTCACAAACTATGAGGTCATGACCTGAGCCAAAGTCAGATGCTTAACCAACTGAACCATCCAGGTGCCCTGAGTCCAGAATACTTCTGGGAAGACACAGAAATTATTAAGGGAAAAGGACGGTAAGTCAGGGATAGAAGGAAGACTCATTTCCTTTGGATGATTTTTGGTCTGCTAAATGTTTTTTAACCAACTGTGTGTATTTTTATTTTGCAACAACTAAAAGAAAACCTGAAGTTTATGCCAACTCATAAAGAATGGTTTCTTCTCTGTAAGAGTGTGTTGAGATGAGTCAAGGGCATGGTAGCAAAGGGGTCTATAACTTTAGCCATATGGCGTATTCCTTTTGAAATAAATCAAAAAGAATGTTAAAGACAGTTTATTCTAAGTGATGAGAATAGAAGTGACTAGCATTTAACATCCTACTGTTCTACAGTTTTTTGTCCAAACTCGGGAAAAGAAAAGAAGGAATAAATAAGAGAAGAAAAGAAGAGAGAATAAGAGGGAGGTGAAAAAAGGAGTGCAGAAGGAATTAAAGAAGAAATGGGAAGAGGAAGAGAGGTACAGAGCAATGCAAGGGCATTGTGAAAGGGAGGAAGAGAGAAGTGGGAAAAGGATCTTATATGGAACTCTATGCCAAATGGGAGAGAGCAACACTAGTTGCTTCAACTCTAGTTGAAGCTGGAAGGGATCTAGATCCCCAGATGCTTTATCTGGTTCTATTACAGCCCCTGTGGTATCTTTCAGAATCTTAACACTCTTCAGAGCACAGTAAATAACCTCTGTTCTGTACCATACCAGATCTCTGTATTTGCAGTTATCATTCGCTCCCTGGACATGCAAATATGTATAGCACTGGGCAATATCCAATGATAGCAAGACTTGTTTACAGGCAAGTTCTGGCCTTGAGAGCCACACTGGAGTTGATTATCTCCTGAACATATTAATTTTTCTATTTTAAAGTTAATGAGGGTACACAAAGATATACACTCACCTCATAATACTGGGGCTGGGGTAGAGATGGAATAAATTATAAATTCTATAATATAACATCTATGGGAAAATTCCATAATGGAAAAAAAATGGTTGCCTTTAGTGTCGAGGGATATAAAACTTAGCATTTTATTCATCATGTGTAGTTTATAGGAGAAACTACAATCTGCTAAATTTTTAAACACTGGTTAGTTGTAGAAGAGTAAGGAGAAAGAGAAAATTTATCTCAAGTGAGTTAACTGCTGACTTAGCTGGATGATAACCTGAATAATTCTAGGATTCAGTCATTTTTAGAGAACTTATGAAGAAAGCTTTCCTGGATCCCATTTACATAAGAGTCTGGGAAGCTTCCCTGAATAGAAGTCATTCTGTGAGAACACAAATTCAATTTGTACAACATCCTACAAGGTAAGTAGTTGGCCAATATTGGGATGTTCTTGCTTGAGTCTTGGGGCAAAAAGTCTGCAATAAAAGCACAGGTAAAACTTTTTTAGTCTGATACTGAGAAAGCAAAGTATACAACAAAAAATGGTTGCAAGCATCTTCTGTGCAAGAAGTGGCAATACTGGTAGAATTTGCTTTAAAAGAATTGTATCCAAAGTAGCCAACAACAAGTCTCAGTTATGGACAAGCAGCAGGGGGTGGGGGTGGGGTCAGTGATGCCAGCACCTTTGATGGGCTTTGGCAAAAATAGTTGCTTTGTTGCATCACTGAAACAAAATGTATCACTACAGAATGTTGGCAGGAGAGAGGAATAAAATGGTAGCACTAAAGGGAAATTAAAAGTTCACATCTAGAAGATTTAAAGTCTTAAGCACCATTCCATGGAGAAGAGTAGATATATAGATATAGATATATTCCCTTATTTCACATAAGTAAATGAAAACCAGAGGAAGACTAGTATACAATAAACAATAAATAATGTTAAAAATGACATGTTTGGATAATAATGTAAAATAAATATTAGTTGGCAGCATATAGGAAAGAATTTGTTAAAGATTTGTAAACAATAAAGCATTATTGAGTGGTGGCATTTCTTGTATATCTGATATATTTCTCCAAAACAGACAAGCTTTTCACTTAATGTTAGAATTCCTGAGGCTTTTTTTTTCCTTTTTCCTCTTCACTCTTTCTGTCAGGAAATGCATCCATATCCTTGTCTCATTTTCCGTCTGTCTTATGACTTTAAAATGCATGTCTCTATTCCTGATTTCTCTTCTGGGCTCCAGACCCATATAGGTGAATATCTATATTTCAGATATCTAAAAAGTATCATAAGATGATATGTGGATAATTAAGATCTCTCCTGTACCGTAAACATAGCCATCTTCTAATGTTTCTTCCTTCAGTTATCGATGTCACCATATTTCCTGTGGTTTATGTTATGAACCCACAAGTCACTTTTGGTGCCTCTATCACTTTCATCCATTGCAAACTCCCTCAGTACCTAATATTTAAAACCCATTAATAAGTTCATACCATTTTTTGGATAAAGACTAAAATCTTTAACCCAGCATGCCAAGGCCTTGCACTGTCTAGCCCCTAACAAATTTTCAACACTTACCACCACCTGCTCATTATCTGCTTGCTCCAGACACTCTGGCTTTCTTTCAGCGCCTTAGATTCACTACTTTGCTCTCTACTCCAAGAACTCTGCTCAGGCTTCCTCTTCTGCTCAGAACACTCTCCCCTTCCCCAGACCCACCTTTGTCTCCTCCATGCTTCTATTCCCAATTCACTCTAACTTCTCTGTAAGTTCTTGGTATTAGAATAAATATTCCTTGAACCTCCCATTCTAAGCTAAATACTTTAACCCACACTTTCAGAGGATAACATAACTTTCTTCTCAAATACTTACACGAGTGTGAATTATACATCTCTCAACGTGATTATTGGTTTAATATGTGTCTTCCCCATGAGACTGTATGCTCCACAAGGGCAGAGATATCCTCTGGTCTTTATCTAAGCAGTGAACCCCCAGTATTGCCTAAAACTATTTTTTAATGTTTATTTGTTTATTTTGAGAGAAAAAGATAGAGGTTTAGTGGAAGAGGGGCAGAGAGAGAGGGAGACACAGAATCCCAAGCTAGGCTACTCAGCTGTTAGAACAGAGCCTGATGTGGGGCTCAAACTCACGAACCATGAGATCATGACCTGAGCCGAAATCAAGAGTCAGATGTTTAACCAACTAAACCACCCAGGTGCCCACCTAAAACAATTTTATATGTAAGTTACAGACAGACATCACTGAAACGACTTTGTATTAGTCCTCACAGCAACTAGAGTAGTGTACAAATAGGAAATAGATGCTCTTTCTCTGTCTTTGAAACGGGGATGTACACATAGTAGAACTTTCAGCATAATCCATTCCCATAGAACATGGTGGCTTTCCTTTATTCCTCTCTGTGAACCAAACACATTGTTCTCTGCTTTGTAGATTTATAGATTTCTTGAGCCATTCAAATGAGATATGCACATATGGTGATTTGAACGGTTCTCAGAAATTCTTAAGATTCAGGCAAGTACTACTTCTGATGAGCAATCCATAAGCAAGACGCAGGCAGCCATTGATGATGGCTGTCACTAGGCACAACCAGGACAGCTATCATGGTGCTTCAGAATAAGCTAAACGCAGTACCAGCTTCCATGACATTGGACAGTCTACAGATGTCTTACAGATATGGTAATTTTGCTCAATGTCCTAATACTGAGTGAAAATGCAGAGAAACCACTTATTGCTGACTTTGCCCACATTGTCACTCAAATTCAGTACCTTTATTGCCAGCCCCACTGACCACACAATCTTTCTTGCCCCCTCCTAGGCTAGATGATGCTTGCCTACTCTTCCTGGGGTCAGTGTGGTATTCATCTTATTCTACGCTAATTTCAAATCTATTCTGAGATTTTGACTTTTTAATTTTTTTTTAGTTTTCTAATGTTTATTTATATCCGAGAGAGAGAGAAAGACAGAGGGCAAGTGGGGGAGGGGCAGAAAGAGAGGGAGACACAGAATCTGAAGCAGGCTCCAGGCTCTGAGCCATCAGCACTGCAAGATCATGACCTGAGCCAAAGTTGGACGCTCAACTGATTGAGCCACCCAGGCATCCCTGACTTTTTTTTTTTCCCAAGGGCATTTTTCCCTATATTCAAATACTTGTTTTTTTTTAAATGAAGAGTTTTGACTTTCAGAATGATTGAATTGATGTGGTTTTCAGAGCCTACTTTGGAATTCTATTTTATTTTTATTTTATTTTTTTAAAATTTTAAAACATGTTTATTCATGTATTTTGAGAGAGAATAGAGCAGAAGCGGGGGGTGGGGAGGAGCAGAGAGAGAGGGAGAGAGAGAATCCCAAGCAGGCTGTGCACTATCAGTGCATAGCCTGACATCGGGCTGGGTTCTCAGGAACCATGAGATCACGACCTGAGCCGAAATCAAGAGTCCAATGCCTAACCAACTGAAGGCACCCAGGCATCCTTGCTTTAGAATTCTAAAACACAATATTGACTAGATCTTTTTCTTCACATTCCTGCCATACAAATTGTATTCTCCTGCGGATGATGTGTCTGTTATCACACAGGGAAAGAAAAGTACATTCTTGAGGATTATAGTGTATAGTCTCGCTACACATGCTAATTAAGCACCTCCTGTATGCCAGGGGAATGGGACATGAATCTCAGTAATTCCCTCTCAATGAGTTTGTTCTCCTTCACTAACATGGTCAACAAGGAAATACTTGTGTGAATCACTGGAAAAGTGAAAGCAGCCAGCCACATGTGTCACTTACAGCATGAATAAATTGAATGTATTAAAAGAACATTCCTCCAAAGAGAATCTAAAGGCCATTTAAGTTACCATAAACAGGAATAACTATAATCGTCAAGAACATTACATTTAGATTATGGGGTGGCATGCTTTGTGATGTTTTTGTGTTAGCTTCATTTTAAGCTTCGTTTTATCTTCCTGGCTTTGTTGTTTCATATTGTTTCATGTCTCACCTATAGGCAATTAAGTATGTTCTGTATTATTGTAATATATAGATTTCTTTTATATATATTTGGAACAAGATGGCATATAAATAAATAGGCCTTTGATGCATAAGTAGGTCATTTTAGAAAAAGTTAAAGATATACACATTCATGCTATTGTAAGAATGGAAAAGCAGATCAGTACCAAGTCTAATCCAACAAAGCTTGGCATATCTTAACCGAGTAATTATTGTCCCTGGAGGGTCTTTATATCTTTTCATAAAGTATATTCTCAACCCAAAGTTCTTGGTATGCATATAAAGCAGACATGGACTAATTCACATGGACACAGTTTCACTATTCACACATGAAATAAGTTGGTAAGAATGTCTCCACATTGGAAACACGGCAAGCATTGCAGCTATGAGAATAACTATTTGGATAGGAGCTGAGGTCATGGAGGTGAAACAGTTGTTGATATCAGATCATCAAGAAGAGAGACAACAATGTAGGGAATGTACAGAAATAATAAAATGATATCCCTAGACTGCTGGCCAGGAAGATGCATACCATGAGAAAAGTACAAAAAAACAAGTAGAGAGAAGACTAGAATCTCTATTCCTATATATAGAATTAAATGGTGGGAGATATAGCACGGGGTTAAAAAACGGAAAATGAATAGTCACTGTAAATATTTAAAGCCTGTCTTGGCTCATACTGCTCTAACAAAATACTATAGACTGAGTGACCTAAATGACATCCATTTCTCACAGTTCTGGGAGCTGTGAAGTCCAAGATCAAAGTGCTGACAAATTCAGTTCTTGGTAAGGGTCCTCTTCTTGGCTTACAGACGGCTGCCTCCTCATGTATCCTCACATGGCAGAGAGAGGAAGCCCGGGTGTCTCTTTCTTTTCTTATAAGGGCACTAATCCCATGAGGGGGGCTCCACCTAAGGATCTCATCTAAACCTAATTACTTTCCAGAGGCCATGCATCCTAATGCAATTACACTGGGGATTGGGGATTCAACAAAATCATTAGGGGCATGAGATTTCAGTTCCATAACAAAACATGTTGCAAGAAAATGAGGGGAAGATAATGCAATCAGAGGAGAACCCTTGAGACATTAACAGAAGTGAACATGGGAGAAATGCCAAAACTAGGTAACATGTAGGATACCGACAGTATGTGCTTTCAAAGGATCAAAGACCCTAGAAAACAATGAAGTCTTTCAGTTTGCCGAGAGTTCAAGAATGAGAACAATATTTTTGAACCTAGACTTCTAGAGGGCATCAAAGCTGACTTCAGCAACAGTAATTTCCCTGGAGTGATGCAGGAAGTAGCCAAACTGAACAAAATTTGTAACTGTGGAAGAAATTCAGCAACACAGAGAAGAAAGATAGAAAATGGAGAAAAGTATTATTCACTGAGTGGCACCTACGTGACAAGTTCTGTGCTAGACGCCCTGCTTGTGTGTTCTCATTCATGCCTCCAATATCGTAGCAATACTAAGGGAGTGGAATAAAACAAAAACATCTAGGGGTGCTTGGGTGGCTCAGTTGGTTAAGCATTCAACTTCAGCTCAGGTCACAATCTCAGGGTTCATGAATTCGAGCCTGTCAGCCCAGAGCCAGTTTTGGATCCTGTCTCCCTCTCTCTCTGCCCCTCCTCTGCTCACACTCTCTCTCTCAAAAATAAATAAACATTTTTTAAAAATCTATGAAGTAGGAGACATTAGGAATGTCCCCAATCAGGAAATGTTCTTATCATTTAAAAGAAATTAGCAGACAAACCAGGCTGACAGTTTACAAAACAACTGACCTAGAATCTTTAAAAATGCTAAGGTTATAAAAGAAAAAGATGGAGAAATGGTTCCAGAATAACAAAAATTTAAAGGAACACAGCAGCTAATGGTATTAGAGTGTTATATGAAAGTTAAATAACAATACTGGTATTTTCCTAGTTATGTGATACCAGTAGTATTTCTCAACTTTTTAAAATTTGTCATTTGTATGATTTCCTCTTATTTCTAAATAAATATTCATTCACATGTTTTACTTTGTAATGCTGTATTCTTTTCCTTCTATGGGGCCCCTAAAAATGTGAGAGCTTCAATTCCCCTACCCCGAGACTTAACCTTCTCCTAGAAAAGGAATAAAATAATATAATAAAAGAAGAAACATTTTTATGGAATAGGCATGTGCTATAGTAAAGAAAAGGAATGGGGGTGTTCATCTAGAACATGCATTTATTCCTATTCCTATTCCTATTCCTATTCCTATTCCTATTCCTATTTTGGCTGAAGTGATTCTAGACCTTTAGATGGGTATAATTGAACTCCAATCTGGAAGATCGATGCACAATATTTACATGATTAGTTAATGTGTACAGGGAACTTGGACGTACAGTAAAAAATCACTTACCTGTATTATTGGAGAGTAGTTTTACAGAATGGTGTTTTTCACTTAACCAGAAGGAATCATTAGGATTCTACTGAAATGTTTAAATTGTGACAGAAAAGAACTAATTTAAGGACTGCAGAAGTTAAAAATGCACAACTTTAAAGCAGGATTACCCTAGATATTTGCATTTGATTTTCTAGGCTCCCTTTTCATCCTGTTCATCTGGTATTAGCCAATTCTGTGATGACAATGTGGGCTTGTATACCTACAGGCCCCAGGCAGAGATTTAGGTACACAATATTTAAAAAAAAGAGAAGTTTTCATCAGTGGGTACAACTATTAGCTTTCCTCTTTTATACAAGTAATCAAAAGAAGATTGGGCTTTCTTCTATTGTCAGCTGCTCTTTAAAAATCAGCACACATAGTTTTTAATCATTTTAGAGCTACTACTGCTCAGTCATTTTTTTGTCCATTAGGATTCTGGACTGATATTTTGGTGCTATTGTCATAAAAACTAGGCAGTATTTATTATTCATTGACAGAATTATATATTACAGATTATATGAAAGTAGATATATAATAGATTTTATTCAATTATGTGTTTTATGTATACAGACTTCTGTGTTCTGCCCGAGTAAATGGATACTTTGAGTTTCAATAGCCACATCAACGGTTTAGAATAACATGTGAGCCCCCAGAAGATACTATTACACAATATTGTGTCTTATTCACCTGCAGAAGTGTTGAAAAGATTTGAGCACAGTTTCTAAGTAACAGTCACTCATTCTCTTAAATACATGGGGCTAAACTTTAAATTCATCAGTTACTCCATGAATGTTGTCTTGTTTAAAGAATGTCTTGCTCCTGGCTTTTCCCCTGAGTAAATAAGATACCAAGGGGGTATTAGTACATTTATTTGTGACATCAGCCATCAAACTCACCAACAAACTGTGACTATAAAGCAAGAGATGGTCCTTTCAAAAAGAGCATTAAAAGCCTGTCAAAATTCCATTAAGTACTGATTCCTCTGGGAGGGCTGCCTTCTTAGCATCCACTCTCTGACACTGATTAGAAGCATGGAATCCAAGGGCAGCTCACTGTTAGTTAGCCCCAAAATTGAACTCTGGAAAGAGATACACAGCATCTGGCTGAATTCTGTCAGAAATTCTTTCAGAGCAGGGCCAGAAAGAAAGATTCTGTACCTTATTTCTGTGGCCAACACACTGTTAATTTCTAATCTGGTACAAAGATCTGATTAGTCAATGAACATATTTTGTTGATAAAAGTTCCAGAAAACAATTAAAATGCAAACTACTTTGTTTTGGAAACTATTGATGCTGTCTAAAAGACTTGCATCTGGCACCCTAAACATTTCAGCTTTCATCAGACTCCGCATGTCCCAGTTTTGGCCATCCCAGTTCATGATTATTCTCAAAATTTTGGAAATAACCAAAAGACTAATTAGGTCATTTGTAGCTTGGCTTCAGTGCTAGGTCCAGGATCCCAGCTGGAAGTGAAGGCACTTAGGAGAGCAATCACCATGTCTAACACTGCTGCCTGGCTTTGGGGATGATTGACATTTCAAGAGCTGAACAAGCTTAACATTGAATGAAATGCATTGAGGCAGAGCTGACACTAGGAAATGAACACATTTGTTCTACAAATATTTGCCAGGCATTTGCTGTGCTTTCCATTGTTCTAGATGCTGGAGATAGAAAGGTAAAGATGAAATACCCCTGCCCCCCAAAACCATAACCTATGGATTCAGACAAATATGAGATTTACAAGATAGTATGAAAAATGTCACAACTGAGGCAGAAGAAGAAGAAGAAGAAGAAGAAGAAGAAGAAGAAGAAGAAGACTAGAATATAGAGTAGGAGCATAAAATTTGTTTTCAAGAGAAAAAAGAAAGAGGAAGGTTTTGTGGAGGGAGAAATATCATTAGGGGTAGGAGGTGGCTAGGAAGGAACAGTCCATTTAAGAAGCATAACAATGGAAAACATGGGAAACATGGAAAACTCTGGGAAATCAGAATGTTTAGAGTATGGTACCCAAGCATCTTACCATGGCTCTTAATGCTCTCATTATTCTCACATTTTTAGCATCCTTGAGCTGTTCACTGTTCTTGAGTTGCTCAGGCCTTTGTTCACATCCTCCAAACTTCATGCTCTTTCCTGGATCAGAGTCTTTGCCCACATGGTTCTGCCATGATTGAGTCAATCTTATCCTTCATCTTAGCTTATGTACTACCCCTGCAAAGACCTTACATTACTCTCCACCATGGCAACCTGGAGAATCGCTGTATTACTAGGCATCTCATTTTGTAATTGCTTTTTTGGGGGGATTTACTTGTTTATTGACCATTTAATGAAAATCTCTCTCTGAAACTTGGCCATTTTGCTTTCTTTCATACCTTTAACTTAGTAGTATTTAGATAAGTTTTGAAGACTGATTTAATGGTCCCAGATGAAAGTGATATAATGTTTTATTAAGTCTGATATAGATGACACTCTGGTTGTATAGTTGACTTAATATTACGTGCATTTCATCATTCACTATAACAAATAAGAATGAGGGGTTCCCTGAAACTTTATCAGTTTTTTAATATCTAGATAAGCATGAAGAGAAAGTTATAAGACTCTTGGTTATTTTTAATTTCTTTTTAGGATACAATGTATATACCATGTAAGTGTGGCATGTGACCAGAATTCCATAACAAGTTAGCTATAGAGCTCTGGTTTGAAAGCAAAATACTTGTATGTAGACTTTGGTTTGACCTTAGACCAGGTTTGGTTTCTCTTTATCCCTCTTTGCTTAGTATCTCCCAGATTCGTCAGATACAAGGAAAATAAATGTGTTTCTTAAAGCCTTCCTAATTCAAAGAAGTTCTTTTTGCATTGCAAATTGTTAAGTTCTTTGTATAACCATACAATACAAGCTGGTGCCTAAAGAGCTGTACAGAACTATGTATTTATAAATCTTATTGTCTCATAAAAATTCAGAAGTCCTTAAGTGTGATTCAAAAACAAGTAATCAAGAAAGAAACTTTAAGTCAATACTAAGAAAAAGTGACATAGCAAGTGACTAACAACAAAAAAAGGTAAAATTTGACCTACCACACTAAAATAAGATAAAATTGAGAACATCTGAAAGATGATAATACTCCTAATAGCTTTAGATTATTAGAAATCTTCCGTTAACAAGCGATATTCACTCATTTTTTTTACTTGGGCTTATATGATCCATAAAATTGGCATCTGCTTTCTGTAAGCTAAAAAGAAGACATCATGGTATTAAAATGTTATGACCATGCACTTTTGATGTTCTATGCCCTTATTATAATATTTTAATTCTGAAAGGTAATTTATTTTTATTTACTTCTATTATTTATACATTATTGATTTCACTTGTCAAGAGTAAGTTCATTGACAGAAATCTTTACAGGATGGCTGAGCACTTCCTAAAGAACACAACCTAAAGTTTATCCTACACTTCTAATACAGTGTACACACAGAGAAGATTGTACCTACATGTCTAAATGCCTTTTTTCAGGGACAAAATATCATAAGACAGTTTTATGTGGAGAGAAGAAAATGAGCTATTGAAGCAGTAAGCCAGCCACATCACCCTTCTCTACAAACAATCCACATTTTATTGTCTATTCAAATATCTATAGGAATAGTAACCTGAATTGGGGCTCATGATCTATTTTCTTGTTGCACTTACTTTCTGGCTTTTTATAGTGAAATATAAACTTTTAATTTCACTTACTGAATAACCACCTTCTAACTATTTTTAAGAAAAACATAATTTGCCAAAAAATATTAAGCAAGAAAGTGGTTTTTATTGGATATTATTTCTAATCATTGATTATTATATTTAAAAGACATTAGGCAATCAACTAATAATATGGTTTGGGTGGGAGGTAAGAATCTCATGGTGTTTCTAAAGCCTGTATCATGAATTTATTTCCATGCCACAGTAAAATGTTACGGTCGCTGAATACTTACAACTGTTAGAGTGGAATTTAAAGGGGCAGAATGCAACAGCTGGACAAAGGTCTTCTCCGTGAAGTCTAAACCCCACTCTTTTCCCTGAAAGTGAGGCAGAGTCAAACCACCGCAGTGTTTCATTTTGTAGACAGTCTCCCTTCATCCATGGGGGATATGTTGCAAGATCCCCCTATGGATGCCTGGAACCATGGATAGTACTGAAACCTATGTATGTTATGCTTTCTCCTATACATATATACCTATGATAAAGTTTAACTCATAAGTTATAATCAGTAAGATATGAACAATAATAACTAATAGTAAAATAGAAAAAATTGTAACAATATGCTGTAAGGGAAGTTAATGTGAATGTGGTCTCTCTCTCTCTCTCTTTTTCTCTCTCCAAGTATCTTATTGTACTGTACTCACCCTTGTTGTTATGATGTGAGATGATAAAATGCCTACATGATGAGTTGAAATAAGATAAATGATGTAGTCATTGTGATGTAGTGTTAGGCTGTTATTTACCTTGTGACAACATGTCAGAAGGAGGATCATCTGCCTCTGGACCTTCAAGTGCCTGAGAGTAATTGAAATTTCATGCAGAAAGCAAAACAGTAGATCAGAGGAAAGGCTGGGGACACCTGGGTGGCTCAGTCAGTTAAACATCTGACTCTTGATTTTGACTCAGGTCAGGATCTTAGGATTCTTGAGATCCAGCCCTGCATCAGACCCTGCTTGAGCTTAAGAGTCTCTCTCCCTCTTTCTCTGCCCCTCCTCTACTTGTGTTCTTGCTCTCTCTCTCAAAACAACAACAACAATGGGGTGCCTGGGTGGCGCAGTCTGTTGGGCGTCCGACTTCAGCCAGGTCACGGTCTCGCGGTCTGTGAGTTCGAGCCCCGCGTCGGGCTCTGGGCTGATGGCT
This sequence comes from Puma concolor, assembly GCF_028749965.1. Taxonomy (NCBI): domain Eukaryota; kingdom Metazoa; phylum Chordata; class Mammalia; order Carnivora; family Felidae; genus Puma; species Puma concolor. The sequence goes on from NC_141672.1 coordinate 52,744,302, forward strand.
CGGAGCCTGGAGCCTGTTTCCGATTCTGTGTCTCCCTCTCTCTCTGCCCTTCCCCCGTTCATGCTCTGTCTCTCTCTGTCCCAAAAATAAATAAACGTTGAAAAAAAAATTAAAAAAAAAATAAAACAACAACAACAACAACAACAAAAGGTGAGGAGGGACGGAGGGAGGGCTATGTTCTGGGGTCACTTCACTTCTCAACTTTCCGGCCAGCAGAATACAATCACACATCCACATGCATGCTGGCAAAATTCTCTGAAGAAACAACTGATACACTTCCACTGCTTTCACAACTGTTGGGTGTAGATGGTGGAGTGCTGAGATGGTATACTGGTGGAATACAAAACAGCTTCCTTTTAAAACCAAAGGGAGCATTTAATACCAGTATTTATGTATTGCTTCATATGTATTCTTCTCTTACCTCCCTCAATTACCACTACTCCCTAACACACAACACACACACACAACATACACACTATTATTTTGCGATCCGTTTCAGGTTCCATGAATCAGAATTTTAATAGGTTCAGCTGAAGGAATCTGACATTCTGACATTTTATTAAGGAAATAAAAGTTGGGAAATCCACTGCTCCAAGCTTTTAATAAACAATAGGCTATCTGCCCATATCATTTTAAGAATCTTAATGATTCTTAAAGGCTTATTTACTAGCAGATACAGAAGGAAAGCATTATCTTACTTTCCAAGTTAAGCCCTGAGAATATTCTAAAATTTATATAATCAGTGAATAACTGTAACAATTTAAACCATGACAGAACCAAATTTATTATCTAATCTTAATAATAGTGCTACATATATTGACATTATGAAAGTTTTCCCAAAGTAATAAGATGTTTAATCACATATTTTTTAAGTTGTCAGAAATGTGAATGATTATGTCTGTCCTAGCTACTAACATCTAACAACTGATAAGTGTATGCAATGTTTTATTTTGCAAATTAAATGTGATCCCATCCGTATGTGTATCCACTATCCACCACCAATGCAATATTCCTAAATGAGCAACATTAAAATATCTTTTGAAAAATTTTAACATCACAAAGTTCATTCTATTTATGACTACACATGTTTTGAGTGAGTACAGAAATAGCCTCTAGCAGAGATTCAAGGTTTCATAAAACACAGAGCAAATGGGGAAATGGTTTTAAATTTACTTGCTTTGACTTGATTTAGATAAATAGGGTAGATTAAAAAATTAAAAAGGTGACTTTTATGTTTATGTGAATTGGCAGGAGAGGTGAAAGTTAACTGACCTGTTTAACCTCCTTTCTGAAATAGACTGATAACATGTTGTAGTTGAATTAATACTTGGCAACCACAAGAGGCTCAGAAACACAGGGTGAGTTGAGCTTTTAATTTCAAAAAAGCAACTGGTACTGCAAAAACAAACTCTTTTCAGCTTTTAAATTTAGAATATATAAAAGATTAAGAAATGAAAAATATACATTTTATAGAAAGAGAGCAAAAAATTGCCTTCAGAACTAGTCTGCCTTAAAGCAAACTGGGTAACCCTTCAAAAAAAAAAAAAAAAAAAAGAACCAGATAATAATTCTTATGAATTGTGATGAATCAAATAAGGTTTTTTTTTTATATTTTATGTATTTGTATAATGTATTTTATATTTCTATACTGCTACTTGATTATATACATTTCCTGTTAGTGAACTTGAGTGTTAAAAGAATTGTCATACTATATTCACCATTGTTCCTTGCTTGTTTTTGTTTTCTGTTTGTACAGCTGGGGAAGATGACAGAGCAAAATAAAGTCATTTAGAAATTCAGTAAAGCAGGGTGCCTGGGTGGCTCAGTCAGTTAAGCGGCTGACTTCGGCTCAGGTTATGATCTCATGCTACGTGAGTTCAAGCTCTGCGTTGGGCTCTGTGCTGACATCTCGGAGCCTGAAGTCTACTTCAGATTCTGTGTCCTCCCTCTCTCTCTGCCCTTCCCCTATTCATGCTCTGTCACTCTCAAAAATAAATAAACATTAAAAAAAAAAAAGAAAATCAGTAAAGACACTAACAATAGAATACTCTTTACTTAGAGGTTTTTGTTTTGTTTTGTTTTGCTTACTAATCCCTAAAAGGAGTCAAATTTTGAAAAATACGCAATTTAATTAAAGTGTAAAAACTGAATTTTTTGCTCTGAATTCTAAAATATTAGGTATGACAAAGATTAGCTGTGATGCATGGATTTTCAAAGTCATGTGATAAAGCAATTATTGAGAAGCCCTAAATTACAGCAGAAAAAAACGCCCAACTTGAGAATGATTTTGGCTTCATGCCCCAAGATTATGAAGATTTCTAGCAAAGTCTTTCAGTAGCCAATCTGATCAGCTCACTCTAGGTTTAGAGGATATATTTCGGTGCCATCAACTTTGATCCCAAGACCTCCTCCTTTGAATACAAAGTAAATCAGTCTCTCCATTGATCCCCTATTTTGTACCTTTCCAGGAGACTCTCTCCTTCTAAAATTTGTAGAGCATTAGATTATATACCCAAGGAGTCAAAGAAAAATCAAAACCAAGATCAGCTCCACTCAGAACTGCCCTTCATACTCTGTAGAGGCCATTCCTCTGTTTCCTTCTATTTCCTACTTAAGATCACCATTCAGGCTAATGTTCAGGCTACCACTGAATTGCCCCAGATAATGGTGTCATCTCCGTTGTCTGAAAATGTCTCCTTTATTTTTATTTTGCTTCTGTACAGCAGAGCTACAAATTAGTACAGACTTTCAGAATCTCACACACAATTTTATCCCCACAGCATATACCTACTTCCAGAAAGTTTAGGTGAAGATTGCCACACAATATCAGGAGCCTCAGGTCCAGTAATTAAAACTGCCTCATTGTGTAGTACCTCACATGTTCCAAGGTAGAATTTTCTCTACCTACACAATCTTGCCACCTACCTCCATTCTTTTTTTTAAACCTTCTTCGAAGTTTATTTATTTTGAGAGAGAGAGAGAAAGAGAGAGAGCACACGAACGGGGGAGGAGCAGAGAGAGAGAGAGAGAGAGAGAGAGAGAGAATCCCAAGCAGATTCCATGCTGTCTGCACAGAGCCAGTCGTGGGGCTAGAGCCCACAAACCAAACTGTGAGATCATAACCTGAGCTTAAATCAAGAGTTGGATGCTTAACCAACTGAGTCACCCAGGTGCCCCCATTTTTCTATCTCAGTCTATTTACCTTACAAGTCTACACATACCACTTTCCTATGAGGCATTTCAATTTCCATGTAAATCAGAAGATAAACATACTTGACGTATCAGGAGAATAAGGGAGAGCAAGGAATTACCTATTTCTATAAGCCATGCTTAATATTCAACTACCCCAGCACAAAAGAACTTAAAAAAGTTGCTACAATGTACAGACAATTATTGACAAATGAGTGTTAGCAACTTAACTAGACCTGTGTTGTTGTATATACAATTTCATAATATCTTAGGAAAGAAAATAGTTATTTTTCCCAAAAATTCACCTGGAAATTATTTTCACGGTACAATGCCATGACCATGATTTTGATCATCTTCTCCAACAATGACCTCAATGAGAAAAACAAGCTTACAGGCTTTTCTTATAGACTGTTCTTTCCTCTATGGTACTAATATTTCACATGTATTTTAGGGTGCTCTGCTCTTTGCAGCATTCCACCTGGAGTAGAGTGGACATTTGCAGTAAATATTTGTGGAATAAATAAATAAACTCTGTCAGTTTGCTAGGTATGTCACAACAAAATACCACATACTGGGATGCTTAAGCAACAGATGTTTATTTTCTCACAGTTCTGGAGGCTAGAAGTTCAAGATCAAGATGCTGGCAGGGTTAGTTTTTCTTGAAGACCTGTCTCCTTGGTTTGTAGCAGGCTGCTCACCGTGTATTCACGTGGTCTTTTCTCTGTGCAAATATCACCGGTGTTTCTTTGTGAATCAAAATTTTTTCTTCCGATAACACCAGTCAGGTTGGAATAGAACCCACCCTAATAGATTCATTTTAACTTAATCACTTGTTTACAGGCCCTATCTCCAATTACAGTAACGTTCTGAGATACTGAGGGTTGGGGGTGCAACACAGGGGTTTTAGGAGGCCACAATTGATCCCTTAACATGAACTACATACAATATGAGAAGCAAATGCTAACTCACGCATATAATTTCATGACTATCTGTTTAGTCGATATGCAGGCATATTTTACAAGAAATCTATTTCGACAGAAAAGAAATTCAGGAAATAGAATGAATTTTAATGTGAAAAAGGCAAAAACTTAGTTCAAATGTCGATGTTCGGGCAAGAAAACTAGTTAACGGTATGCAGCAGTTCTCATAAGAACCCTTTACAAGTATATTAAGTGAGTAATCCTCAGAGAAATTGTGAAGAATGAAGAGTACCAGAAAAAAGAGGGAAGTGAAAACAAAACTCTAGGGTGTCTAAACCCAAGGGCCACATTTATAGTTCAGCACTTAATTATATAGATGGGTTAAAAAAAATTCACAAAAGCATTCTGAAAGAGAAGCAAAATCCTGCAGTGGTAAAAAGCCTACCTGTGCCTGAATCCTTGTCCTGCCATATCCTGGCTGTGATTTGGACAGATTATTTACTCTTTCTGAAACCATTCCTCTTCGGTAAAACAAATAATGATTGGAAATTAAGGGAAGAGGTTAAGGAAAGGGCCTGCACAGTGGCAAGAAAACAATGAATATTCAATGAATGACAAGGAAAAAGAAGGATGTAAATTCAACAGAATGGTAAATATTCAATTATCCCAGGCTAACAGATGACTATGGACACGTGGTTCATTTGGCACATATGTAGCAGTGATACAGAGATACAGCAGACTGAATCATCGTCATCTTCAGCAGCAGCAACAACCATTATGTAATTTATATGTATTGAAGATTTGTTCTGTAACACAAAAATATGCTTGGAGTTTTATACGCATGATCTAATTTAATGCCCCCTCTACACACACACATACACACACACCTTATGAGGTCGTTACCACTGTTATCCACATATTAAAAATGAAGGAAAGCGATTTTCCCAGTGTCATGCCCTGACCTGTAACTTAAGTCTTTATGATTCCACACGCTGAACTTTGGCCCAGCATAGTTACTGCAATAATATTCAGATTGAGTCAAGAGAAGCCAACTGCAAAGTATGTTAATGAGATTATTAAAAATGTCCAGGGTAGGGGCGCCTTGGTAGCTCAGTTGGTAAAGCGTCTGACTTCAGCTCAGGTCATGATGTCATAGTAGGTGGGTTGGAGGCCCTCGTCAGGCTCTGTGCTGACAGCTCAGAGCCTGGAGGCTGCTTTGGATTCTGTGTGTCCCTCTCTCTCTGCCGCTCCCCCGCTTGTGCTCTGTCTCTCTCTGTCTCTCAAAAAACAAATAAACGTTAAAAATTTTTAAAAAATAAAGAATCTTCAGATTAATAAAGAGATAGTTAATTGAAAAGAATCCATGTACTTTCTTCTTGCCTGCATTGGTCACTGACGTAGAAAGAAAAGATGCTTGGAACAGCATGAATGATCTTCTCAATTGTCACCATGACAGTAAAGCCAAGAGCTTCTCAGAGGCGTTGAGTTCAACAACTCTGAAACAACAGGTGTTACCAGTTCTTGTTATAATTCTTGAATTAATAGTCCTTATTGTTTAAGCCATGTTTAATTGAGCTTTCTCTTACAGAGAGCTAAAAAACTTCCCTGAATGACCCAAGTTTGCTTCTATGTTCAAAGATCTTAACTAATCAAAAATGAAATAACTGTGATAACTCTTTGTATTGATTGATTTTTGTCTCCAGTTCACATACAGACTTTCTATATTCCTTCCTGGGGAAAAGCATACTATAATTTTAGAATAGAGAATATGGAAAATTGTTCCAACACAAAAACTATTTTTATATAAGATTGAATTAGCAAAAAGGCCCTAAGCAAAAATGAAAAATTTTAGCAAAAATAATTTCACACATGATGTGAAAATTTTCCATGCAGCTCTAATTATGAGTATATTGCCCATAAAACAATTATCATTTTCCGTTTTCAGATCAATACCATGCCAAAAACAAGAAGAAAGAACACCTCTTGCCATAATTTTACAGTTTTGCTAATAAGAAATTCATTTAGTTTTGTGTATAGTGTTTCATAATCATTAATATGAGAATTCACTTTATCTTTCTGCAGAAATTGTCATACAATGTATTCTCAGGGCAGACTATTCAGAATTTGAAGGCTTGGTTGCCTATGAACGTGTGTAATGCTACTGCTGATACTCTCCCTGGTACTTATCCCTGAAACACTTTCTGAAGTTTCCAAGCTATCATCACAGAATGACTTGACACCATGGCCTCTGAATCATCATTGAAATTTCTTTTAAGGGCAATAAAAAGAACAAGAGAAAACATTCCGAAGACAAAAAAACCACTCCTTTTCCTCTAAGAGGTTTAAAACTATCACAGATTCTCAAGCAGAACTGGGCATACACAAATATATAAGAACAGAAATGCATCACGGATTTGAAGTGTACATGCACCCACAGCTAAACAAACATTTTTTTCATGTACATAGTTAATATACATTAGAGTATCTTCATAACTTACCATTTTCAAAAATGGTAGACTTTCTTTTTCCCCTCAAACCCTTCACAAACCGTATGTATTATGGTATGCTATAATATCCCTAAAGATAGGTAATGTGTTGTAATACAAAATAAGATGTTACATGTTAACCTGTCTGTGACAGAGGTTTTAGATGTTTAGGATATAGTCTTTGATATCTCTTAAAGTTTGACAAGTCTTTATCAGGAGAGATTTTCCTATATTCTCTGATTATATTTTTCCTATTATATATTCAAAGGTAATTTCCTTCATGTTAATGATGGCAATACCAGCTGGCAGTTTGAGCAAATGGAGGCCTGCCAATAACCATGTGAATGAGCTTGAAACCTGATCCTTCAGCCCTAGTCAAGTCTTGAGATGAATATAGAGCTAGTTGACAGCTTGACTATAACCTCATAAGAGAACCTGAATCAGAATCTCTCATCTAGGTTGCTCTAGGATCCTGGAACTTCATAAGATGTACAAGATAATAAATATATTAAGCTACTAAGTTCTGAGGAATTTGTTACTTGGCTATAAATAACTTCAGACCAAACAAGAACTATTTCTTCAGTCATCCTAGTTAACCATAAATAAAAAAGGACTTGATGACTGATAATCAGAATTTACTTTCTAGCATTCACAATTCATGGTGAATGGGTATTGGTAAAAAGTGCTTATTTTGGACTTTAGTTTTGATAAGTTTCAATATGTTCTTTTGTTTTTGCACAACATAGTCCCAAGTTAACAAAGCCTTATATGTCTGCTTGTCCATCTCATTGATTTTCTGCCTATCTATCTATCTATCTATCTATCATCTACCTATCATCTTTTTTATTTCTATCCATCCATCTATCCATGTGCCAATATTTTTCTATCTAGACATTTGGACCATGCAAATCCTACCTATTAGTCAAGATTATTGGGTCTAAAGAGGGAAACATCTTTTTGCATAACTGATTCTATCTTCAAGAGTTTAAATTATTAATGTGCTTTTCATGATATAATGATCCTTTATGGCATTAAGCGGTAAAATCATAGCATACAATCTCAGGCAACGAAAATGAAAAAAAAACAGTTAAAAGCAAAAAAATCTAAGTAACAATAAAAATGTGGCAAATCCCTTATTGAGGGATGTATATTGTGGGATTTTTGTTAACACAGAAAGTTTGACTTTAACCAAACTACCTTTTATCAAAATTTTTCCCTGTTTAGGCAATGTAAAATGATAACTTTAGATTCATTAATGCTAAAAGTGCAGACAATAAAACTCTGACATTAATTTTGTTTTACAGCTCACATTAACTCTTTCAATTCTGTATTGTAGCATAGAAAACCCACAGGAATTTAACAGCTTAAAATACTAGTAATGTATATATTATTTCTCATGATTCTGCAACTAAGGCTGGGTATATCTGGGTTTTTTATGTTGTTTGTTTGCTTGTTTGTGTGTTTGTTTTGGTTCAGGTAGTCATAGTATCTGACTTCATCCAAGATGGCTTTATTGTTTAGGATTGGTGCAACAGCTAGGAATTGATAAGGCTTCTCTCTTTTATCATACAGCCTTACTTCTTCACACAGCAATGGTCATCACAGAAGATTTTCTACATAAGGGCTGTCTTCCAAGAGAGAAGGAGGAGAAGCTGTCAATCCTCTTACAGGCTAGATATGAAACTGACAGCTTCATTTTTGCTCAATTCTGTTGGTCAAAGAAAGCTACAAAGCCAGGCCAGATTCAAGGAGAAATGTGATAAACTCCACCTCCTTATGGGAGGAGCAGCATGGAGGGAGGGCAGGAATTGATGGTGTCTGTCTTCAGAGGATATCTACTCCAGTTCATCCTGTGGCCAAACAATTCATGATTTTCCACATGCAAAATGCATTATTTGTGTGTACATACAAATTACATTCTAAGATCTCCAAAACCTCAGCCCATTGTGGCATCAGGCTCAGATATTCAATCCAGTGTCTCATTATCCATGTCAGATGCAGAGACACATGAATGCAGTTCCTCAGGATCAGAGACCTATGAAGTAAGACGCTATCTTTCCTCTACACCCAACATACAGTAGTAAAACAGTATATTAGTTTCCAATATCTGCTATAACAAATTATCAGAAACTTATACTATCTCACCGTTCTGGAGATCAGAAGTCCAAAATCAGTTTTATTAGTCTCATCATTTTCATAAAATCAAGGTGTTGGCTGGCCTGCCTTACTTCTTGGAGGCTGGAGGAAAGAATCTGTTCCCTTGTCTTTTCCAGCTTCAAGAGCAACTTGTATTTATTGTCTGCTTGCATTTATTGGCTAGCGGCTTTTCCTCCATCTTCAAGCAGGCAGTGTGACATGTTAAAATCTCTCTCCCTCCACCCCCTTTTCTCTCTCATCTTTCACCAAAACCCCTGCTTCTGTTGTCACACACCCTTTCCTCTGACTCCAACCCTTTTTCCTCCCTTTTAGAGTTGGGCTCATCTGGTTAATTCAGAATAATCTTCACACCTTATGATCCTTAACTTAGTTACATCTGCTAAGCCCCTTTTGCCATGTAAAGGAACACAAGCTGCCATACAGTGAATAGTATAACTCCCTTTCAAGCAGGGGAAAGCAGAAGACCTTTATCAGCCAATAGTCCAGAGTAATTCTAAAATCCAGCAGGGAATATTTCCCAAGTCTGCCCTGCTCCAGAGACAAGGTACACAGTATGTTCCTTGGCTAGGATATATGTGTGCTCTCTGGAAATGGTTCCACATGGCTCTTGAGTTCTTCCTGCACGCTCTTTGCCCTATCCTCTGAGTTAATTCTCTTTTTCTATAGGAAATGGTTTATGCTTTCAACTAAATAACTTTCTCAGTCTGCTTCCTGCCCATAGAAGTTTTCAGGCCCCAAAGTCTTTTTAGCTTTTTTTTCTGTCTCTACCTCTTTAAGTCCACATTTGTGGCAATTTTTGCCAATAAAATGCTCTTGAAAACATTGTAGATCTTCTGAATCTTATTGGGTTTATTTCATTAGATCAAAACTACACTCACAGGTCTTTTTGAAGCAGGACCTGTTAATACTTCATTTTGTGAAATATTGTGCTGTGGGTCTATGCTCTTAAGGTTCATGATCTTAAGATGGTTAAAAATACCTTTCTCTAGGGGCATCTGGGTGGCTCAGTCAGTTGAATATCTGACTTCAGCTTAGGTCATAACCTCCTGGTTTGAGTGTAAGAGCCCTGTGTTGGACTCTGTGCTGACAGCTCAGAGCCCGGAGCCTGCTTTCAGTTTTGTGTCTCCCTCTCTCTCTGCTCCTCTCCAGCTCGCACTCTGTTTCTCTCGCTCTCAAAAATAAATAAATAAACATTAAAAATAAACATTAAAAATTTTTAAATAATAAGGGGCACCAGGGTGGCTCAGTCAGTTGGGTGGTCTGACTTTGGCTCTGGCCATGATGTTGCAGCTCATGAGTTCGAGCCCCATGTCAGGCTCTGTGCTGATGGCTTAGAACCTGGAGCCTGCTTCAGATTCTGTGTCTCCCTCTCTCACCGCCCCTCCCCCGCTCACACTCTGTCACTCTCCCTCAAAAATAAACATTCAAAAAAATTTTTTAAATAAAAATAATAAAAAATTTTTAAATAATAATAAAAAAAAGAAATACCTTTCGCTAGGTAAGAGGCTCTAATTTTAGGCACTGCCTTAAATTTTTCTGGAATCTTATCTCCCAATTTGGAACTGATACTGGTTCCATGATTTATTAGCAGCATCTTGGATTTGGTCTTTGTTCTCAGGTCATTTTTTCCTTGAAAATCTTTGGTTGTCTAGAGGAGTTGGTAACATAACTCAGAAAATTCTTGCTTAGTCTCCTTGACTGAAGTATTCCTTCTTTTTTTTTTTTATGTTTATTTTTTTTGAAGGAGAGAGACTGAGTGTGAGCGGGGGAGGGGCAGAGAGAGAGGGAGACACAGAATCGGACGCAGGCTCTGGGCTCTGAGCTGTCAGCACAGAGACCGATGCAGGACTCGAACCCACGAACTGTGAGATCTTGACCTGAGCCGAAATCGGATGCTCAACCGACTGAGCCACCCAGGCGCCCCATGAAGTGTTCCTTCTTTATATCATTTTTCTCTTGCAATATGTTATCATAGGCAGCTAAATGAGGTCAAATTTAATTGCAAAATTCTGCCTAGAAATATATGCATCCAGATCCATAATTTCTCCGAGTCCAGTTTTTATTTTCCATACTACTCGAGGTGACAGTCTCACCAGGTGTTTCAACTGGTTCCCTGCATTCCAGTAATGCCTTCCCTTCTGATCTCCAATCTCTTTGCTAGCTTTCATTTCAAAACTAATACCATATGTTTTAAGTTTTTGTCATGATAGTGTCCTACATTAGGTGCCATTCCATCCCAGTTGTCTACTACTAGATAAGCACACACAAAACTTAGTTCTATGGGGCATCTGTGTGGCTCTGTTGGTTAAGCACCAGACTCTAAACTCTTGATTTTGGCTCAGGTCATGATCTCATGGTTTGTGGGATCCAGTTCCACGTCAGGCTCTGGGCAGACAGTGTGGAGATTCTCTGTCTGTCCCTCCCCTGTGCACTCTCTCTCTCTCTCTCTCAAAAATAAATAAAATAAACTTTTTTTAAAAAAAGCTCTGTTTATTATTTATCATGATTCTTCAATCTGGGCTAAACTCACCCGTGCAGCTAGTCTGTTCCACATGATACCTCATGGGGCTGGATCACAAAAGGTGGCTTCTTCACGGAGGCTTCTTCTGAGCCTGGTGCCTCAGCTGGAAAGGATCACACAGTTCACAGCTGACCATTCACTTTTCTTTCCCCACTTGGACTATTCACATGGCTAGCTTAGGCTTCCTGACAGTATGGTCATACCGGACTTCTCACATGGTGGTTGACCAAGAGTGCAGAAGATGAAGCAGCCAATATTTTAAAAAGCTAGGCCCAGAACTGACACAGTGTCACTTCCATCTCAGTTGATTCTTCAAACAAGTCAAGGAACAGCTTAGATTCAAGGGGCAGGGAAGTAGACTCATCATTTTGGTATGAGGTGAAGCATATACATTTATAGGCAAAGGAAGGAACTGATGATTGCCATCTTTGGAAACTAGCATATCGATTTCTATTTTGCTCATGAGCATTATAATTTTCTAATGGAAAATATTTTAAATCACCACAACTTCAAACCATAACAGTAGTTTTTAATAGATTTTAATTTTAGAACGGTTTAAGGTTCACAGAAATAGCAAGCAGAAGGTACAGATATTTCCCATTTGTGCCCTGCCCACACATGCACAACCTCCCCCATTATCCATATCCTCCCAACACTGTGGGACATTTGCTATAATTGAGAAACCTACCTTGAGAAATCAATATCACTGGAAGCTCATAGTTTACATTAGGGTTCATTCTTAGTGTTGTACATTCTATAGATTTGGATAAAGTTATAATAACATATATCCACCATTATAGTGTTATACAGTGCAGTTTCACTGCCCTAAAAATCCTCTGCACTCTGAAATAGTAATTTCTTCACTGTTTAACACTTTGAGGTTATAGTTTACTTCTAAAAATGATTTGACTCTAAAAGAGCTTCTATGATCTAGCTATTAGATTCTAAAATCATAGTAAACCATATAGACTCAAATAACATGAAAAATATATTTTATATTGTTTTAAATTCTTATTTTAATTTTTTTTCAACGTTTATTTATTTATTTGGGACAGAGAGAGACAGAGCATGAACGGGGGAGAGGCAGAGAGAGAGGGAGACACAGAATCGGAAGCAGGCTCCAGGCTCCGAGCCATCAGCCCAGAGCCCGACGCGGGGCTCGAACTCACGGACCGCGAGATCGTGACCTGGCTGAAGTCGGACGCTTAACCGACTGCGCCACCCAGGCGCCCCTAAATTCTTATTTTAGTAAGCAAACTTTATTACAGTGGGACCTAGAATAAATAAATAAATAAAAATAATCTTTAATTTCCATAGTTTCTAATTTGCTTAGAGATTAAGAGAAATATATGTGATGTATAAATAAAACTAAAAAGAGAACAAACCTCAAAATTCAATTCAATTCAACTCCCTTTTAAGGGAAGTCCTATTTGTCATCATGCTGTCTGTTTCACATAACTGCTTAAGATGATCACTTTAGTAGCTGGCCACTGGTATCTTTCATTAAACTAGAGTCCTGGAGTACACAGTCCACAGGTATTGAAAATAAATCTGAGGGGCATTTGGCTGTCTCAGTCACTAGAGCATGTGACTCTTGATCTAGGGGTTGTAAGGTTAAACCTCAAATTGGGGAAAAGCCCACTAAAAAAATAATAATAAATACATCTAAGAAGTTGCTTTATTTTTCTTGTAATGTGATTTTGTTGATTATTATTATTATTTTTTGATTATTATATTTTTAAGTTAAGCAACATCTAGACACTCTTTCTATTTTATGTGAGACTTCATGAGAAGCAGGGACTATGACCAATCAGATGTTTCCACCTGGGAGTTTGAGTCTTGAAATCGTGAACCAAAGTCTCAGGTTTGTAAAGATAAATTCTCACCTGGTAGCCATTTTGATGATAATTCAAGGGACAACATGAAGAGTTTAATGGTATAGTGTATTAACAATGTCCAAACCAAATTATTTCCGTATCAAGGCCTTAAGCATGACCTCTGCTACCAGTCTCCATTGGTTTTGACCTAATTTCTGAACTTCCAAAGTTTTTATCAGTTTTGCTGAACAACCCAATAATCTTCCAATAAACTGATTTTCCACTTCAGTTACTAAGGATACAGTTTTTTAGCTTGCAACGAAGAAGCCTCACTAATGCACGTGTTTAATCACAGTTTAACCCAATTTTATGTATTAATACAAAACCAGAGTACATCCAAGATGTTTCCTTTAATAGCTACATATTATTCTCCAAATAGCATTAATATGTTCTTTAACAGGTATCCTATTGTACAAGCAGAGCCATTGCTAAACTGTGGTGAAGTTTTTGTTTTGTTTTGTCTTGTTTTTACAATTCTCAATGATTTTACTTATTTTGTAGTGTCCTTAGATGAAAAGATCTCAACCATTATTATGAACTAGTGATCAACAATAAGATTTTAAAAAGAAGCTCTCCTTGGGCAAGTCACATAAATTCAAAATCAATAATGAAAAACCCTTGTTTATTTAGATAGTCAGTAAATCAATTATTCAAATTAGTAGAAATTTCTGGAAAGCTGAGTATTCATCCTTTCAAAAGCCAAAATATTATCATTTTTATTATCATTATTACTTACCATTTGTCTTCAAGTTTTTATTGAAAAGTACACCAGCCACAAATGTTTAAGTCAGTACATTTTCACAAGATGACCACATCGTCTAAGTTCAAAATAAACAAGCAGACTATCACAACCACTTAGTAACCTTCAAGTAATCTTTGGTTACTTCCATGTGTATGATTTTTTACTTCCATGGTCATTTATTAAATTTGTTTTATTTTCTTCTCTGCTTGACTATAATATATGTGAGAAAAAGTAACATTTTGCTTCTTCAAGTGTTCTTTTTTTCCATTCTCTGTCAAATAAGTTGAGCTCAATAAATGATTAATGAATGAAATAATAAAGCAGTGAGTGGATGGAGGTTGCATAAATATTATATATTCCCTGTTATTGTTCAAATAATACTTCATTCCTGATTTTTACCTGAATTCCTAATAACTAGTTGCTATTTCAGGGTCTTATCTATCAGAAATCCTGTTTCCCTACTCATCATATAGTAACAGTTTTTATTCACAGGCAGACTTACGTAGTATATGAACCTTTTGTCTTGTGGTCAGCAGAGAGGACTTTCTCCCCCTCCAACCCCCCCTACGCTGTGCACAGTGGGTGTATTTCAGTTAGTGCTTCGAACCTTCCCACTGCAAGTCATATTTTGCTCAGGTTCCAAGGAATAGCTGTTTCCTCCAAGGCCTTTTTTGTTTTTTAATTCTTAAATTTTAAATTAAGTTGAGAAAAGCAGAATGTAAGTTAGAAAGCATGCTTCATAGGAAACATTCTCATTGCAATAAGTAAATAGCAGAATCTTTTATTACTATTGTGATGTTATTTTCTCTGATACCAATTTATCTCATGATCATTTCCAATACTAATATATTTCATTTTGGCAACAGCAGATAAATAGCCATGTACGTCAAAAATAAGATGAGTACAAGTCAGAATTTTATACTGTCTACAAAAAATAATACTGATTCACACTGATATCACTAAAAACAAAATGTATTAAAATATATACTGCCTTAAATCATTCAGGATTAAATTACTCAGTTGACTCTTTATCTAAATACTCTCTTTGGTAATCAGAAGAGGTATACCGGAACCATATTTTGCAGTAATTAAGATACACTCATGTTAATAACAAGTGTGGCTAAAGATTTTTTCATACTTTGTTATTTTACTAATAAGCCCATACCTTAGAGATTTGAAGAGAATTTATTCAATATGTCTGTAAAATTTTTCCAAAATAAATATATTGTGTGCATAGCAGACATTTCAGTATTTGGGAAGCTGCTTTGTATCTGTGCCCTCTTCCTATCTTTTAGGGAATTCTCTATGAGTCTTGACTGGAAGTATCTATTGTTGGTTATATTAATTAATTCTCACATTCATTCACAGTCCTTTTGGTTTTCCCTTAAGGATTTATAAGCTGGATATCTAAATATCTATCTATCTACATATCTATCTATCTATGTATATATTTTCTCCTTTTTCTCCTTATCATTCTATACAGGGTTGTTGAAGGTTAACTTTGTAAGTCTTTAAAATATAAATTATATATCATATGATTTCTGTAATTGGTCATGAAAAGGTACTATGACTTCTCTCTCCCAATACTATATTTTAAATTTCCTTTCTAAATTCAGGTGGTTTTGGCACTTTACCTAGTAAAGTACATCAAGCCATCATTTCTGAAGGATCCTTAATGGTTTTTACTTTTTAATATAGTCGTTGCCGTCATTTTCCATTAGCATTTACCAGTGGTCATGGAAATATTGAAAGGCACCCTATTGTGTAATAGCAAACCAGTTTTCCTTAATAATTGGGATCAATCCAATCGTTCCATTCAGTGATCTGAGAAACCTTAAAATGTTCAGTCTTATCTTCAAAGTGAATGGAAGCATTACTGTGTTCCTTAGTGGAAATATTCTCTCTCTGGGAAGTAAGGTCTCTAGTCCAGAAGACCTCAAGGTTTTCAGGATAGAAAGAAAACATTCTGTAACTGGGTCACTAGGTAAAATAGTGAGAGGAGCCCCTTCATACCTTTGATTATTGAAGCCATGTATTCTGGCTATGGGTGGGGGGATATAACCATATAATATTGTCTCTAAGTCAAAGTACATACTACATCGTATGAGACTACATCACTTTAAGCTGGCGTCTTACAGCTACCACCATACATGAGTCTTCAGTAACCCATTTCATCCTTGTATTAGGTCAAATATGTCTGGGTGAGGGAGTAAGTAGTAAGACCAATTAATTCCACAAGACCATTGCAGCTCATGCTGAGAAATTAGTTTCTTGATCAGAATCAATGCTGTGTAAAATCTCATGACAGTGATTAAAATACTCTTTGAGCTACACATGGTGGTGCTAGAAACATCATGGGCATTGAAGGTAAATCCATATTCAGAATATATTTATATTCTAATAAAGTTAAATCTTTACCTGCTTTCTCGTGGTGAGGGTACAATGTAATCAACCTGTTTCCAAGTGATGGATTCCCTAGGTGAATGGTGCCATATAGAAAATTTTGGTCTATGTAACTGGTAGATTGGGCACCCAGGAGTAGCACTGTCAGTGTTAACCTTGGTAATAGGTGGTCTATGTTGTTAAAGTCTTGTTAAAGGGATATGTAACAAAGTATTGTTAAAGGGATATTTCATCCCTACTGCCATGACTTCTTTGCTCATGGACCCATTGAATAAGCATTGGGATGGCTGGGAAAGAGGTTACTGACATTCATAGAGTGAGTTATTTGCCTACCTTATTATTTTGAGTGTCCTCCAAATTATATGCCTTTGGGTAGACATCCCCAAGTAAAATAAAATATCTTCACAGTCTATGTCCATCTACATACCTCTTGACTCAAGAGCTCCTTTGTCACCAGTCTTCCATTCTCTTTTCTTCCAAGTTCATATTCATCCAACCTGACCATGAAGCACCATTAACAAGTATTACATCAATGATGTAATCCATACTTCTTCTTATCTTTCAGTCTGTCCAAATTAAAATATACTGTTTGGAATTCTGTCTAGTGGGATGTTACACTTCACTACTGTCTTCCAGGACCATGTGGGGACTGTAAAACTGAAGTGTTCACTTTTAGGTAACATTGAGCATATTATCCAGAATTATCTACAAAACAGTATAAGGTTTTCTTTTTTCTTCTCCGCCCATGAACCATAAAGAACTCCCCATGAGGCAAGAAACGTGGATTGAGAGAATGGATTGCAGGAGGAGCTGGTTTCAAATAACCCCAAACCACCTACTCATACAACTCATTTATATCTTTGGGATCTACCTGAGCCCAGTCACATATATAGTATTTCTACTTGATAATGCATTGCTTTTGTTCATGCCCAAGCTTTAGCTTGGTAGATCAGAGAAAAACTAGTTCATGACTGAGAATTCAGACTTCATGGTCACCTGATACCCTATGGTTAGCATTAAGTCTTTACCAAAGCCAAGTAGCAAGTCAGAAGCTGTTTCTCATAAAGAGAATAGTTATCTGCTAAAGATGGCATAAGTAATTTCCAAAATCCTTAAAGCTTGTATTGCAATTATCCTCTGATTTCTTGCCAGATTCTCCATACAGCATTCTTATTTGCCATAGATAATTTGAGTATCATTGGCTCTCCTGTATTATAAGGTTCAAGGGGAAAATCCAATTGCCCTGAAGCCTAGACTTGTTTCAGAGCCTTCTTTTGTGCTGAAAGAGCAAATTTGTAGGTAATTTGTATATAGATTAAAGTAGAACACACAAATGTAGTATATGTTGTTTTCAAATCCTGAACATCATGCCTTTTGTGTGTGTGTGTGTCTGTGCTAGGTTGTGTGAAATAAAGTAAACTGTGTTTCACCTTGAATAATATATCTTGTGCTCCAGACCATTGGACTTCAGAAACTTCATTGAGGTGATAAGCTTCTGAAATTTTGTGGCATTTATCTATGATTCCTTGGCTCACATTTGTCTTAATAAGGCAACTAAATTATCTACTATTTCCAGCTCATCCAAGCTGTGGTCCTTGTAACTTTTTGTATGGAGAAAAATGGATTGGCCAGGTCAATATTTACAAACCAAGTCCAAAAGTCTATGTTGATTTATTCCAGTCAAAATACTGTAGCTGTATTATTGTCTACAAATAGAGCCACCAAATTCATTCTCCAAGATCTATCCAACTTTTGCACAGGCCAAATAGTCAAGTTAAATGGGAATGTGATTAAATGTTACCTCTCTACATCTCTACAATCTTTGATGACAGTACAAATCTTCACAATTCTTTAGTATTTGAATAGGAAAGAAAAGGCCCAGTGACTTTCACTTAGATCTTGCTACCATCACGGCCTTTACCATGGGTTGCATAGCTAATGTACAGATTCTGCCAGTTGCGATGTGTATTTATTCTAATTATATATTGAAGAACTGGAAAAAATTGCTATGGAATCCACACACTAACCATCTAGGTGGCTACTGTGAGTTAAACTTGGGCTAAGACTTCAGGTTTCCCCTAATGACCATTAGATTCTGGTTTGACTGGGTGAACCATAGTTGTATTTAAGGTGGAGGAGAAATTTCCTGGAGGTTTCTGGTTTTAAAAAAGCAATGCAGATTGCCACTATGAAATGGAGAAACTTCCCAGAAGCCATGGACTTCTAATCCATGAGAGCTGGTGCTATAGTGAATAGTTTCAGGATCCTGCTTACCAATTCAGTGGCTGCCAAGTTGAACACAGCACACCAGTAAAGGAAAAGAAGTCACTTCCTCCTACTCTGATCTTGCAATGGGCTTCCAATACTCTCTATTGGCAAAGTCTAACATCAAGCCAACTGGCAAAGAGAAATGTCCTGAAGGTCCAGCTCCAGGATCACAAAGCAAGGCAAAGAAAGGTAGATATAAAGCTGAGAAGTGATAAATAAATGACTGGCACAGATGACAAGGTTAATTGAAGGAAAAGTGTGTGAATAGATCTCTCAAAATAGATTTTAGAAAGGAAGAATAGTTATATCCCAGTAAGTAATAACCAAAAGACTCCCATTGCGATAATTATCAACCACAGAAAGTAAGCTTCTATGTGGATATCATTTGACCTCTCTCCTCTGCCAACATGGTATTTTATGAAATTTTAAGTTCTTTTTTTTTAAGGTCCACACAAATGGACTATCTTTTTCAATCCCTTAACTTTCAACTTATTTTGTGTCTGTATCTAAAGTGAGTCACTTGTAGATAGCCTACAGTTGGATGGCTTTTTAAAAATCCATATCTGCTTTTACGGTGGCGAGTTTAAGAGACATTAATCTAATTACTGATAGAGTCTTATTTCTCCCTTTTGCTATTTGGTTTCTATAAGCCTTATATGTTTTGTATTTTTCAATTTCTCTGTTAGTGCTTTCTTTTGGCTAAACTGAAATGATTATTACAATAAACATTAATAACAAAGGATTTTTTAAATTCACAAATATGTGGAAATCAAACAATATACCCCTAAAAACCAGTAGGTGAAAAAAATCAAAAGGAAAATTAGAAAATACTTTTATAGAAAGAAAACAAAACACAACAAACCAAAACATGTGGGATTCTGTAAAAGAAGTACTCTGAAGGAAATTTATAGATGTAAATATGTGCATTGAAAAAGAAAATCTCAAATTGATACCCTAATCTTTTACTTTGAGAAACTAGAAAACCAAAAGCAAACTAAACTAAAACATGCAGAATGGAGAAGACAGCAAATATTGAAGAATTTACACCAAACTTTCTCAAACTCTTCCAAAAAATATAAGAGAATACTTTCTAATTCATCGTATAAAGCCGTCTTACCAGATTAAGACAACACAAGAAAAAAACCACAGACCAATAACCCTTATGATGATAATCCAAAATCGTCAATAAAATACTAGCTAACCAAATACAGCAATATAGTAAAAGCAGTACACATCATGACCAAGCAGGATTTATTCCAGGAATGAAAGAGTGTTTCACATATATATGAAAATCAATCAATGTGAAAAACCATATTAATAGAATAAAGGACAAATCCACATGATTATCTCAATAGATGCAGAAAAAGTGCTTTACAAAATCTGCATCCTGTCATAATAAAAAACATTCAACAAACTAGGAATAGCAGGATACTTCTTTAATTGAATAAAAGGCATCCAAGAAGATATTACCAACATCACACCAGTGAAAAATTGAAAGTTTTCCTCCTAAAATGGGGACAAGAAAAGGATGTCTGCTCTTGCCACTTCCAGTATCATTGTACTAAAATTTCTAGCTAGAGAAATTAGGCAAGTAAATCAAATAGACATCCAGACAGAAAAGGAAGGAGAACAATCTCTATTTGAGATCTACATCATCTTATATATTGAAAATCTTTAAGAATACACACACACACACACACACACACACACACACACACACACTAGAGCTAACAAATAAGATCAGCCAAGTGGCAGGATACAAGATCTAAACACAAGTCAGTGTATATCTACACAATTTCATTGAAGAATCTGAAAATGAAATTAAGAAAACAGTTTCACTTCTTACACTGCAGGTGAGTACTGGTGCAGCCACTCTGGAAAACAGTACGGAGCTTCCTCAAAAAGTTAAAAATAGGACTCCCCTATAACCCAGCAATCATACTACTAGGTATTTAACCAAAGAAAACAAAAATACTAATTTGAAGGGATACATGCACCCCAATGTTTATAGCATCAGCACTATCAACAATAGCCAAATTATGGAAAGAGCCCAAATGTCCATCTACTAAGATGTGATATATATATATATATATATATATATATATATATATATATAATTATAATTATTATAATATATAATATGACATAATAGGATATATATGATCATACACACACACACACACACACACACACACACACACACACACGGTATGTGGAATTGAAGAAACAAAACAAATGAACATAGTGGGGGGTAGGGAGAGATGAAAATCAAGATACAGACTCTTAACTATATAGAACAAAGTGATGGTTACTGGAGGGGAGGCAGTGGGGTGGGTGGATGGGTTGAACAGATGATGGCAATTAAGGAGGGCACTTGTGATGAGCAGCAGGTGTTGTATGTAAGTGATGAATCACTAAATCCTACATGTGAAACTAATATTATACTGCTAACTAACTGAAGTTTAAATAAAAACTTGGGGAAAAAAAGAAAACACTTCCATTTACAATAGCATCAAAAGAATAAAATGCTTGAGAAAAGAATTAACAAAGGAAGTACAAGACTTATACTAATAAGTACTTATAATACTTATAAGTACAAGACTTATACCAAAAACTATAAAACATTATTGGAAAAAATTAAAGAAGAAATAAGCAAATGGGAAAACACCCCACATTACTGCATTGGAAAATAATACTGTATGTTGACAGTATTCCCCTAAACTGACCTCCAGATTCAATGCAACACCTATTAAAATCCCAATTGTTTTTTTTTTTGGAGAAGTGAACACACTGATCACTTTAATGCATGTGAAATTTCAAGGGATTTATTCCAGCTAAAACACACTTGAAAAAAAACCCACAAAGATTCATACTTAAAATTTCAAAATTTACAAAGCTACAATAATAAAAAGATGGTGATTCTGGCACAACGATAGATATATAGATAATGGAATAGAATTGAGTCTAGAAATAAATCTATACTTATTTGGTTAATTGACTTTCAATAAGAATGCTAAGACCACTCAATTTGGAAAGAATACTCTTTTTAGCAAATGACGAAGAGATAACTAGACATCTACATGCGAAAGAATTAATATGGATCCCTATCTAACACCATATACAAAAATCAATTCAATATAAATATTTAAATAGAAGAGGTAAAACTATAAAAATGTTATAAAGAAACTTAGGTGTAAATCTTCATGACCTTGGAGTAGGCAATAGTTTCTTAAATATGAGACCAAAAGCATAAACAAGAGGGAAAAAAAAGATCAACTAGACTTCATTAAAATTAAAACTTCTGTGTATTAAAGGACATAATCAAGAAAATGAAAAGACAACCCACATTGTGTGACAAAGTATTTTTGAATCATACATGTGTTTATTATCCAGAATAAAGAATTCTTACAAGTCTAAAAAAGTTGAAGAACCCAATGAAAAGGTGGGCAAAGGATCTAAATAGATATTTCTCCAATATATACTAATGGTCAATAAGCCCATGAAAACATGCTCAACATCATTAGACATCAGTGAAATTCAAATCAAAATCATAATGGGAAGCCAATTTATACCCAGTAGGATAGCTATAATTTTTTGAAGAAAAACAACAAGTATTGGACCCTAAAACATTGGTGATTGGGATGTAAAATGGCTCAGGTTCTGTAGAGAGCAGTTGGGAGAATTTTGACAGCTCTTCAATGAGTTATCATAGCACATAGAAATTCCATTCCTAGATATATACCAAGAGAGCTAGAAACATACATCTACACATAGACATGTACATGGATGTTCATAAAGCATCTTTCATAATAGCCCCAAAGTGGAAACAACCAAAACATCCATCAACTGATAAATTTATGTTACAAATGTGGTGTAGTTGTACAATGGAATAGTATCCAGTCATTAAAAAGTAATGAAGTACTGTTGCGTGCCACAACACGGATAAGCCCTAAAACATTATTGCTAACTTGGGATGCCTGGGTGACTCAGTCGGTTGAGCTTCCAACTTCAGCTCAGGTCATGATCTCACTGTTGGTGGGTTCCAGCTCCGCGACTGGCTCTGTGCTGACAGCTCAGAGCCTGGAGCCTGCTTCATTCAGATTCCTTGTCTCCTTCTCTCTCTCTGCCCCTCTCTGACTCCTGCTCTCTTTCTCTCTCTCTCTCTCTCAAAAAATAAACATTAAAAAGTTAAAAAAAACATTATGCTAACTTAAAATGAGATACAAAAGTCCACATACTGTATGATGCAATTTACATGAAATGTCCAACCAAAATAGGCAAATCTAAAGACCAAAAGTATTACTGAGTTCCAGAGACTGGGGAGAGGGAGAAATAGAAATAGAGGGAGAATAGAAATAGAATGACTGCTCAATGTGTATGGGATTTCTTTTTTGGGGGGACAAAAACATTATTTAATTAGGTAGTGATGATGGCTGAAGAACATTGTGAACATACTAAAAATCAGTGCATTGTACACTTTAATATTGTGAATTTTATGTTATGTGAATTTTACCTCAATAAAAAAGTGAAAAACGTAATCAAGATAGTTTTTTCTATATACACAATTATATCCACTTTATCAAGATAGTAATATTTCTTCTTTATATATCCTTATATAATTTTAAATAGACTTTTTAAAAACAGTTTTACATTTATAGAAAACAAGGAGATACTCCACAGGGTTCCTGATTACCCTACACCTGGTTTCTCATATTGCTGACATCCTACATTAATATAACACAATTGTTACAATTAATAATATTGATACTTTATTATTAACTTAAATCCATACTTTAGTCAGGTTTCCTCAGTATTTGTCTAATGTAACTTTTCTATTACATAATCCCATTCAGGATACCATGTTACATTTAGTTGTCATGCTTCTGTAGACATCTCTTAGCTGTAACATTTTCAGACTTTCCTTATTTTTGATGACCTCGACAGTTGTGAGGAGTACTAGTCAGTTATTTTGTAGGATGCCCCTCTATTAGAAATTTCTGTTTGTCTCATGATTAGATTGGAAATATTTCTGCTGTCATAAAAATTTTAAGAACTTTCTGTCTTGTGTGTATGTCAGAGGAATTAACTTCATTAAACAAGAGACTAATCAAGAGATTTTTTCAGCTTTACTGAGGTATAGCTGACCAGTAAAATTGTAGGATATTTAAAGTACACAACCTGGGGCGCCTGGGTGGCGCAGTCGGTTGAGCGTCCGACTTCAGCCAGGTCACGATCTCCCGGTCCGGGAGTTCGAGCCCCGCGTCGGGCTCTGGGCTGATGGCTCGGAGCCTGGAGCCTGTTTCCGATTCTGTGTCTCCCTCTCTCTCTGCCCCTCCCCCGTTCATGCTCTGTCTCTGTCTGTCCCATAAATAAATACAAACGTTGAAAAAAAAAATTAAAAAAAAAAAATAAAGTACACAACCTGATGATTCGATACTTGTATAAATATTGAAAGGATTCCTCCCAGAGATCTTACTTAAATAATCCCTTCTCAATTTCTGCTTGGGCCGATATAGTTGAGGGACACTGCTCTCCTGTCCTAGAGGCCACGCTGTAATCCAGGGGATCTTTGAGTCATACTCCTTATCTCTCAGAGTCACATGGTGTGACAAAATATTCTGATCTCTGATGTTTCAGGAGAGGACTTTGGGGTCATATCCTCAGTATTTTCTCTACAGTACTTTCCTGATAGTGAATTTCTTAATTTTGACTTCCTTTGTTATCTGGAAGGGCTGGTAATTTTTCAAATTATCACTTCTAGGTTTTACTTATTTAACAATTATTTTCTCAATTTATGTCTTTCTCTCAAATTTTACTATAAGCAGCTAGAATAAACTAGGCCATATTTTCAACACTTAGCTTGAAACTATCCCCAGCTAAATATCACACCGTAATTTATTCACACAGCCCCTGTTAGTGGATATGTAGTTTTATTCTATTCTTCTGCTATTATAAATATTACTGCAATAGAGTTTCTTGCGTATATGTCTTTTTATGTATTTTGTCAGTATGTATTTAGTATAGATTTCTAGAAGAAGAATTTCTTGATATAGGAAAAATGCATATGTAGTTTTGCCAAATTACTTAATTTCCCTCCATGTTTTTGAGTGATTTTGTACTATATGCTAGTACCTGTTCCTTAAGCCTTGCTAACGTAACATGTCAAACTTCAATCAATGTTTGGTATTCTGATAGATAAGAAATGACATTTTAGTGCAGTTTTATCTTGCATTTTATGTTATTGTAAGAATAAACATTTTTTCTATTACCAAAACCTCTTCACTTCTTTTTTGAAGAATATTTTCTCTGTGTATAGAATGTTTAACTTCTTTTAAGACTTTGAAGATATTATTTCATTCCAATATGGTTTTGGTTTTGTTCTTCTGTTTAAGGAATCTGGCTTCAACCCTATTGTGACTCTTTTGGGTAATTTGTCTTTTTTCCCTGGATGTTTTTATACTTTCTTTGTCTTTTTTCTTATTGTTTTTAGCACATTTACCTTGTTATGTGTAGGTACACTTTCTTCACTTGCTTCTTAACCTGAGACTTTTATATCATCATCAGGTTTTTAAGTTCTCAGCTATTATATCAAGCTTTTAATATTTCTTTTTTCCCCCTTGGATCCAGTAATATTGCATACAACTTCTTTCTTTTACTCACTTATTTCATATGCTTTCTTCTATATATCCCATCTTTTTTACCTTTTCATGCCCTATTCTAGAATTTTTTTGAACTTTCATTCATTTCAATATTCTGTCTTCATCTGTATCAAATACATTATTAAACTCATCTTTGAGTTCTTAATATCAATTTCTGAATTTTTCAGTTGTAGAAATTTCAGTTGTAGAGTCACCCAGGCTCTGCAAAGTGTAATCTTTTATTTTTTTAAGTCAGTGGTTGAATCTCTATTATCTAGACTCCCTGTAAATACTGTAGATATTTCTATTTTATGTTGTTTCTCTTGGACTTTGACCATTGTAAAAGTGAGCTAGGGCTGTCCCCAGAAAGTATCACAGGCTAGATGGCTTACAGAACAGAAATATATTATCTCACAGTCATACAGGCTAGAAGTCCAAGATCAAAGCATTGGCATGTTTGGTTCTTTCTGAAGCCTCTTTCCTTGGCGTGTGGATGGCCATCTTCCTCTGGCATCTTCACATGTTTTTCCTTTGTATGTGTTTATGTCTTAATCTTCGTTTTCAGAAGGACATAAATTATACTGGATTTGGTCCTATCCATACAACTGCATTTTACCCTAATTATCTATTTATAGACCAGATCCTATCTATAAACAGTTAAATTCTGAGGTATCAGGGGTTAGGGCTTCAACATATGAATCTGCAGGGACACAATTTGGCCCATAATTACCACTTTGTCTTATTTCTTCATATCTTTGTAGGACTTATTTGAGACCTAAGATGATATTGCCTTTCTCTAGAGAGAATTTATAGTTGTCTCTGGCATGCAGCCTGTGCATCAGCAATTCCAGATCACCTTAATCCAACACGTGCTGGAGTTGATTCAAAGCTGTGATTCAGTGAGGGCTAGTCTATTTCAGTTTCATCGTTACTCCTCACTCGTGGTCCTTTGGGGTTCCAATTCAAACAGGGTATTTTATCAGACTCTGTTTTTTGGTGGCTCTAAATCACAAATTCTGCCCATCTTGGTCCTTGAGTTTGTTGAAAATTTTGCTTAGCTTTTCAGTTCCTCACTCACTTCTTCAGGAATATGCTAATTATTCTTCAGGAAAAGTGGATACAAGTGCTGGACTTGCTGCATTGGGTTTTCCTCTTTACTCAGATCTTGGTCTTGAAATTCTCACTGCATTGCTAGTCCTCTGTCATCACAGACAGACAGATAGACAAATAGATGGATATAGATAAAGGTATAGATGTGCAGAAAGTCACATTTCAACTTTCTAATTACGCTGTCTGTGACAGTATTGACCGAAATTACTTAGACTGCCATTCCCAGGAACAAAATTCCACCCTACCCATCACTAAATAGGGTCAAACTGGATATGACAAAAATGGTACTTAAGAAAGAACAAATTCATTTTAAAAATTGGTTTTGTTTTTTCATTTCTGTATAATTCCAGTGTTAGAATTATTATTTAAGAGCTAGAAGATTAATGCCACTTTTATATCACTTCGTTTGTTTTGCAACATCCCTATAAATACTATATATACTCTTAAATATCTTCTTCACTGGTTGATTTAGATGGATAGGTTGGATATCTTTGAGCAAATGAATTTGGTGGAGCAGTGTGTATATTTTAGGTGTTTGATAAAGTAACAAAATAAATGGCAAGTATACGTTATCTGTAGTATAAACAAGGTAAATGAAAGAATTTTCAGTTCTGCATTCTGGAAGTTTGTTTCTGAAAATGAAGTCTTCCAATAGTTTGAAAATAAGGTCAAAGTAATAATCTCTGTAAATTATTTTCAATACTTAAGAATCTTGTGTGTAATTTATTTTGTGTTTATTATTTTTAACAATGTGTAAGAAATCAATATTTTGTGTTATGTGAATATTTTATTAACTAAAAATGATAATGATGTTATTTGAATAGTCGGGATATGTATTTGGTCCATACAATTAAAGGAGGAAAAACGTGAAAATTTTATTATGCACCTAGTATTTCTTAAATGATAATGATTAGTCAGATATGTTTTTATCAATTTCCTATTTACAATTTAATTTCCCTTTAGAAAATTAATAATCAAAATGTAAAAGGAATATAAAAGCCAGGCATTATTCTGAAATGACAGTAAGTGGCTTGATGAAGTTTAGTATTAGTTCTTTATATCTGTATTAACAAGGCAACATTTTAACTGATAATATAGTACTGAGTCAGATACTATAATATTTGGCTCCTTTTGACATTTGTCCATAAGGAAGTACCTGGTGAATATGGAAATATTCCGTATTGTAGAGAATCGGTACTCCAGAAATGCACTGCATTATGTCACTGTTAAAATTAATTACTTTGAGCACTTTATAAATTCAAAACTAGTTTTTTTTTTTTTTTAATTTTTTTTTTCAACGTTTATTTATTTTTGGGACAGAGAGAGACAGAGCATGAACGGGGGAGGGGCAGAGAGAGAGAAGGAGACACAGAATCGGAAGCAGGCTCCAGGCTCTGAGCCATCAGCCCAGAGCCCGACGCGGGGCTCGAACTCACGGACCGCGAGATCGTGACCTGGCTGAAGTCGGACGCTTAACCGGCTGCGCCACCCAGGCGCCCCTGATAATTTCCTTTTTATTAGGATACATCTGTTGATTAAAAAAACTAGTTTTGAGGGGCGCCTGGGTGGCTCAGTCGGTTAAGCGTCCGACTTCAGCCAGGTCACGATCTCGCGGTCCGTGAGTTCGAGCCCCGCGTCGGGCTCTGGGCTGATGGCTCAGAGCCTGGAGCCTGCTTCCGATTCTGTGTCTCCTTCTCTCTCTCTGCCCCTCCCCCGTTCATGCTCTGTCTCTCTCTGTCCCAAAAATAAATAAACGTTGAAAAAAAAATTTAATAAAAGAAAAAAAAAAAGGAAATTATCATTCTGAAATGCCTCTAGTCATCCTAAAATAAAACTGTCAAAATCGATTATGACTTAAATCCAAATGAAACAATTACTTGCAAACTTAGGTTAAAGTTAGAATGTAATACTTCGTTATTATAAATTATTAATGGAATTGTAAGGTTTTTTAGCAAAATAATCCAGTTCAAAGTGGGAAAGGGTAGCGACTCTCAACAAGTCAGTGTATTTCTTGTATGATCTTTGAGTGTAAAATACTAGTTCTCCCACTTAGTTCAAACTCATATAGTTAAAAAAATATTTTTTACCTGCTTATTATACATCTCTATTTAATTCACTAAATCCAGGTTTTAGTTCATTTTGAATTGAGGAAAGCATTTTACAACAAAATTTTTGGAAAAAATTTTATTACTTTGTATGTAAAATATGGTGGGGTTGGGGATCGATTTGTCTTTAAATTAGACTTAATAATATACAATAAAGTAAAATGACAGGATATGTGCAATTCACTTAAAAGACTCATGCATGTTAGAATAGTGTTAATCTTTGTTAGCCTGAGTAGTGACTGAAAAGGAGTGTGTACATTGGGAGGGAGAAAAGGGGAGTGTTGGTAATATTCTATTTGTTTTATCTGGGCACTGGGTCCGCAAGTGTGTTCAGTTTGAGAAAATTCATTTTGCTATAGGTCTACAGTACCTGCAGTTTTCTGTATGTATATTGCATACAGAACATGAACATTTTATAAAACAAATAGAGTAAGATATGTAAATACCAAACATATTGGTATTTATTGAAATTGGATGACAGTTGCAGCCTTATTCACAACAGCCAAGAAATGGAAACAATTTAAGTGGTTATCGAAAGATGAATGGATAAAATATTATATATATATATATATATAAATGAAATATTATTTTGTCTTAACAAAAAGGAGATGCTAGCTTTTGCAACAATATGGATGAATCTGGAGGACATTATGCTAAGTGAAATATGCCAGACACAGAAAAAAAAAAACAAAAAAAACTGGATGGCCTCACTTGTATGTGGAAGCTAAAAACATCAAATCTGTGAAAGCAGACAATAGAAAGAACAGTGGTTAGCAGGGGCTGCGGGTGGGGAGAAGAGATGGGGAGATGCTTGTTAAAGGTTACAGAGTTCGTTATTTTGTAGGATGAATAATTCTAGAGATCTAGTGTACAGCATGATGACTATAGTTAATAAAACTGTATTGAATCATGTAAATTTACTAAGAGAGTAGATTTTAGGTGCTCTTATCACCAAAAATAATAAGTATGTGAGACATAATGTGTTATTAGTTTGAATGTGGTAATTATTTCATTATGTAGATGTATATGAAATCATCATGTCATACATCTTAAATATATCTAGCTGTTATTAAAGATAAGATATGGACTAAAAAAGGAGTTAGATGAGAGAATATTTGGGTCATTTTAGAATTTCTTAGTAATTTAGAACTTTAAAGTATTTTAAAATTTTCAAAATAAAAAAAGATTTTTTTTAAATGACACAAGGCAGATAGCTGAGTCATTAAGTATTGTTGGCTTCCTGGCATGAGGGTTTTACATGGAAAATTAGCACTGTTATAATTGTATAAAACAATGGCTTGGGGAAAAAATAAAACACTTAAAAAAAACAACAATGATTTGGAACAAACATTTGGTGAAACACTATATGCCTTGACTGATACCTCTTCCTAGCATTTATTTGCTATCACTATGACTCTGGGACTTGCCTCTTTTCTTATATGGGGTTCCCCAAAAAGCAGAACTCGGTCCTAGGAAGCAATATTAGGAAAGTGAAATCATATAGGGAAGAAAGTCAATAAAAGATGCATTCATGAATGGGCACTGTTGTGGACAACTGGGGCTGAGACTTGATGACTATTCTCAGAGAATTTCCCAACCAAGGAGTGAAGAAGTTATTCACGAACAAATGTCCCTTATTGTTTGAAGGTTGCTTCTGTGGGCATTAACTCCCTTACATCTCTGACCTGCTCCTTGGTCTCAGAACTATTGTGTTTCTACAGCTAGAGAAAGCCTTCAGGCTGAGGTGTTTGAGGTAGGAAGCCATTCATTCATTCAATGCATTCCTCATTAAAACTGCAGGTCACCTCCAGGTTGGACCAAGAAACTAAGGCCAGAGACTTCTACAAATGCTACACTTTCCTATATAAGGATTTAACAAATGTTTGGAATGAATTAGTATCTCCACCCATCTAATAACTTTTAACTCATGTTTTGTGTTTTTGATTCCTTTTATTTTATGCGAAGTTGGTAAAAAAGAAAATAGAAATTTGAAACATATTGAATCGGGGATTTTGTATTCCTTCATGGTTATGAGTATTTTCTCCAAGATTTGGAAATAAGAATTCTCCCACTTTCAAAGTTGATGATATGTGTTGAATCCACCTCCATTTCATCTCTTTTG
The DNA here is from genome assembly GCF_028749965.1 of Puma concolor. NCBI lineage: Eukaryota > Metazoa > Chordata > Mammalia > Carnivora > Felidae > Puma > Puma concolor. The sequence continues at coordinate 52,774,840 of NC_141672.1, forward strand.
CTCTAGAGTGAGATTTGTATTTTAAAAGATTTTAATGTGATTCCGTCATTATCTTTATAGGTCTCCTGTAAGTGATAAGGACAGTTTAATTAACAGAATTCAAAATAACATAAAGAATACAAATCAAGGAAATTTCTTTACGACTACCAAGAAACATTATGAAGAATGATACCAGTCATTCTGGGTTGCCTACAGAATGGAAGTAGAGAAAATAACCTAAAGTGAAATAAGTTTAGAAAATTAAATGTATTAATCCCCATTTAAATAACGTGTGGCTAACAGGCGCCAATGCAGCCTTCTCCCTATGGGAAAACATGCAGAAAAAGACAGGAGTTAATAAGTAAGTGAAACAGACACAACCTTAGGCTAGAATCTGTGAGAAATTGGCATGCTTAAAATAGAAATCGAAATCTTTGAGGGGGAGAAGAAAGAAAAGAAAAGGAAACAACTATGGATTTAATTCTTGAGTGAAGTCAAGAGATTGACTCAAACACACACACACGCGCGCACACACACACACACACACACAACTAAGAAAGGTGCTTTATCCATTCTCCAACTAAATGGCACATTTCAGGTACTATTTGCAGAGGAAGTACCATAATACATGTATTCTGGAAAGTATAGGTACTATAAGTGACCACTGAAGAGGGGACAGATATAAAAGAAATCCCATTCTGCAGGCTGGGAATTATAATCTTTACCTATTTTCTTTGTTTTGAATCAGAAAAGCAGATTATGCAAGTAGTAGAAAAATTCCCTGAAGTAATAGACAATTGTACACGGCCTGCTCCTTATTAAGGCTCCTGTTGTCTGCCCTTTACTACGACCCTCCAAAGAGAATTTCAACATTATCAAGTAGAAAGGGAGCAGGACCTAACCAATCCATATTTTCTGTAAGAAAATTACATCCTGATAGATCTAGATTCCTTTTAAGAAGAAAAACTGGCATTGGGCTAATAAAAAATCACTGCAGCAAAAGAGAAAGGGAATAGCACAAAGACGAGTGCATTCCTGACAATAATTTATTGCAAGATCTAGAAGAAAATTATGATTACTTACATGACAAGGCTTAGGGCCTCACCAGTATCAGGCAAAGACAGAAGAAAATGGGATGAAGAGAAGAAAGCAATAAATGAGTTATCAAAGGGCTTCTAGGACAGTTATAAATTAATGATAAAGATAAAATTTCCATTTGAGCCTGATGTGGATATCCACTGCTGTGGAAAATCAAAGCAACGATGTGGACCAGAAGCATGGGAAGTTTCCCAGAACACAGAGAAAAATGACAGATTTGATGAAAGAAAGTGAATCACACATAGTATATGTCAAAATGAACGCATATGGATAGAAAAAAAATAGTGAAGATAAAGTAAAGAGTAGTTGTTCCCAAAGAGGATAACCAGACTAAACAGAGGAGACATAAATAAGAGAAAACATTTCAAGGGTAAGAAAGGACTAACTACACATAAGGTATAATTTCTGGGAAAAATCCTTATCCAGATACATCCTGATAAAATACATGAATCACAAGCATGAAGTAAAAACACTGAAACTGCCTAGGGAGGAAAAGCAAATATCTGTAGTAACTAAAATATCAAGCTGGCCTCAGACCTCTCCTCTGCAATAATGAATGACAAAATACGTTTTGATTCAACAGGCATCAAAATATTATTAAAATATAGAACACACACACACACACACACATATATATATATATAATATAATTAAGAAAATTGGTTTCATATATTTATATTTATATACAAGACTTTGTATCTTACATTTATTTATTTATTATGATCTACATTAAAACTAACAAAGTAGACAATATGGTATGTCAAAAATAGAGTGAAACAGCAAATTCTATACTCAGTCCAAGAGGTATAAATCTAAATACTTTCATCAGCAAATAGGTAAGAATAAGCACAAATAAACTAATTACTCAGTATGAGAAACTAAAACTGATATGCCAAAATTATCCCAAGTAGTCTAAGAGATAGGAATAAGGGAGACGTGAAAACTAACACAAAGACTTAATTAATTTGAAAGCATGAAATGGAATAATTGAAAAATTTGAAAGCTAGTAGATTGAAGAGACAAAAAAATATGCAATCTTGAGAACTTACAAAACATACACACTGATCTATATACACACAAAGAAAATAAAAGTACACATTTTGAGAATGAAAAAAGTGAGGTAAGCATAAATTTATCAAATTTTAAGACTTTGCTACTCATAACATTGTATTTTAGTAAACATTCAGAAATACATTACTTACTATAATTCCACTAATTGAATAGACCAGCAGGGACTGCCCTTCAAAAATATGCAGGTCCAGATGACTAGCAGGTAAGCTTTTTTGTGTAATAATTTCTACCATACTCTGGAGTTCATAAAAATTATAAACTTCCCAGCTAATAAAAAAAAAACCAATTTCAGACTAGTTTCAAATAAGAGTATAAATGAGTTACCAAAGGGCTTCAAGGACAAGAAAATTCTAAATAAAATTATTAGTAACTTTGTATGGTACTTTATTAAAGTCTTATATATTATGACAAGTGTGGGTTTTTTACTGAAACACAAAGGTATTTCAACATAATAAGCCCTCTGTGTCTTAGTTTCCTCATCTATTGACTGGATAATGATAGATTCCTACCTAATACTGTGATTTCAAAGACTGAGTGTATCAATTTTAAATGGCTTAGATGTCTTGTTATATATATTGTATTGGTTGTGTTTTTCAGGAGAACCCTAACTAAAAGATCACTACAAGAAACCCAAGTTTAAAATTATCATAAAATAATTGTAATTATACTAAAACCTACTACTAAAACCAAAGGAAATAACAGAAGTTGGCAAAGATGCAGAGAAAGGGGAATCCTCTTACACTAGTGGTGGGAATGCAAACTAGTGCAGCCACTTTGGAAAATAGTATGGAGGTTCCTCTACAAATAGAACTACCCTATGCCTCAGCAATTGCACTACTAGGTATTTACCCAAAGGATATAAAAACACTGATTTGAAGGGACACATGCACCCTGATATTTATAGCAGCATTATCAGTAATAGCCAAATTATGGAAAGAGCCCAAATGTCCATTGATTGGTGAATGGAGAAAGAAGAGGTAGTACATATATACAATGGAATATTACTCAGCCATAAAAAATAAATCTTGCTATACGCAATGATGTGGATGGAGCTAGAGTGCATTATGCTAAGCAAAATAAGTCACAGAGATATAAATACCATATGATTTCACTCATATGTGGAATTTAAGAAACAGAACAGATAAACATAGGGGAAGGAAAAAAAAAAAGCAGGGAAACAAACCTTAAGAGTCTCTTAACTAAAGAAAACAAACTGAGGGTTGAAGGAGGGGAGATGGGTGGGGAGATAGGTTAAATAGGTGATGAGCATTAAGGTGGAGACTTGTATTGAGCACTGGATGTTATACGTAAGTGATGAATCACTAAATTCTGCTCCTGAAACCAAGATTATACTACATGTTAACTAACTAGAATTTAAATAAAAACTTGAAACATTAAAAAAAAAAAAACCTAAAATAAATAAATAAGCTCTGAAGTTGACTGTAAGTTTCATATGATCAGTGCCCAAACGGATTTAGTCATTCATACTCATGCCCAGTATACTTGTTGACTACTTTTCCCTCTTGGGATAGTCTCTCTCTCTCTCTCTCTCTCTCTCTCTCTCATTCTTTTTCTCTCTTTGTCTCTATTTTTCTTTCTATCACTCTGAGTTATCTAGAGGCTTAGCCCTGCACTGAGAATAAAGACTTTTTTTTTTTTTTACACTGGCCTACAGAGTTCTTCATGAGTTGGTTCCTAACTACCGGACAGCTATCTTTCTGTTCCTTCAATGCATTAGACTCCAAGAACCCTTGTTTTCCCCTGTGTCTGTAGATCTCTCCTCACAACTTTATGAGGTGGGCTTTTTGTCTTCCAGGTCTGTCTCAAAATCCATTTCCTGATGATATTATCTAACATAATCCCCAATCCTTTCATATACTATTACATCACTTTTTTGAGGTACTTATTGCAATCTGCAATTATCCTTGTTTATTTGTTTGTTTATTGGTTATTATCTATCTCATCCCATTAGAATATAAACTTTTAAAACAAACCAAATGCCCAAGAAAGGGAGCTTGATTAGATGATTCCGCTGAATCCACCCAGTGGGATTGTTGTTCAGTCATTAAAAATGCTATTGAAGATGAGCATTTATTGTGCAAGAAAGATGTCACTATATATGGAATGAAACAAGAAAGGGTACAAAACAGGTAAAGAAGTATATCATTTAAAATGTGTATCTTTAACAATTATCCCTTCTCCAAAGCCTATCCAAGACTTTTATTGTTTCAGGGCATGAGAGTTAGAGTGTATGCTCTTTTCAGAATTTTTAGATAGAGAATTTCTTTACCAACATTTTAAGCCACATTTCAGCATGTCAAAAGACAGGCATTTGCATTAAATATGATCAGTTACACACTAAGGAGGTATAGAATAAATTTAGTATGGTCAGACTATACTTTTTAAAAATAAAATAATATAGAAGAGAAAGGAATTGAATAGACTAGAAAAGAACATCACAAAATACTTTTGTGCAAAGGGTAATTGTATTATGAGAAAGAAATGTGTTTTGGATATGTGTGTGTGTTCTGAGTCAGGACAGAAAATATATTTATTATTGTGAGTTGAGGTGAATAAATGGCAAGAAAAGAAAGTTTGAAAACTCCTCCTTGCTTTCGTGAAGTAGAGGGGTGTTGTCAGATACATGCAGCACAGAGGACAGAACTACCTCCCTTCCATTCTTCTCCAGGAGATCTCAGGCTCCCCACCCATACTTGGGAGTAGCTGCATCAGAGTAAACTTGAGATGGGAGAACTTCAAATCGAGTTTTCCTGGTTCTTCCTAGTTTCCTGAGAAAGTACATGATCACCTACATTTTAACAAGCATAATTCCCTTTAGCTCTCATGAATATTATGTTGTGTATTGGAAATGCAGGGACTACTGAGGTTAGTTGATTTGTCCGAGCTAGAAAAGTGATTCCATAAAGATTTAGAAGAACACTTTCTAAAGGCAGGGATCTGAATAGCAACCCCAGAGGTCTCGGCCAAATGGTTTTTGTGTACACTCTTGCCCAAGAGACAAATGTGAGCTCGTGTATTTGTTTTCTGTGGCTGTTGTAACAAAGTCCCACAAACTGGGTGGCTTATAACAACAGAAATTTATTCTCTTAAAACCTCTTAAGGCTGGAAGGCCAAAATCAAGGTGTCAGCAGGACCGTGCTCTCTCTGAAGGTGCCAGGAGAGAATGTGTCCTCACCTTTCTCTTAGCCCTTGGTGGCATCAGAAATCCCCTATTTTCCTTAAGTTGAAGATGCATCACTCCAGCCCTGCCTCTGTTGTTGCATGGTATTCTCCTCTGTGTGTCTGTTTCTGCACTTTTTCTTCTAAGGACATCAGTGATATTGAATTAAGGGCTCACCCTATTCCATTACGGTCCCATTTTAACTAATAACATCTGCTAAAAACCTACCTCCAAATGAAGTTCTGACATTCTGAGAAGACAACAATGGGAGGGGGCACTATTCAACCTGGTATGGTCCCTGTGGTTCTTCCTCCCTTCCCTCTTCTGTCTTGTTGTATTCTTCCTGGTTAACTTTCAAACTACTCAGCCACATGTTTGGCTGGTCTTATTTTCTTTGCCAGTTTTGTAGCACGCTGGAATACTTGACTGTTCAATCTCCTAGTTACTGCTTTCCTGCCCACAGGTTTTGTTTTTTTAGTTTTCCTTCCTTCAAGGCACCTCTCATGAATGCCGCCTAGAAACCTCCCACCCCCCAACCCTGCACTTTTTTGGATCTGCTCCAAAACTTTGAACTTGCATAATAATGTTTTTTTTTTTTTTTTTCCTGAGCCACCATTAAGAGACAGGACATGGTCCTACCCCCTTACTAACCTAATTATACAAGGCTGGGGTGTGCAGTTATAACTAATATTTTGAAATATTATCTTATATTCAACTTCTTTCTCATTTCCTGTAATTCTTGCTGCTCTAAGGTTCCACATTTATCGAAGCTGAGCATACCTTCAGGGAAAGGGCAGAAACCAGGGAAAAAAGAAGTGTCAGGCATTCGAAAGAAAAAAGGTGTTTTTTTTTTTCTTTTTTTTTTTCTGGGAGGACCTAGGCTTTAAATTATTAAGCTTTAGCTTGGAGAAGTCAGACCACAGCAGTTTTTCTATAAAGCAGACAGTAAGAATGTAAGATTGAAATGCGTTTCGTATTTCCTTTGGAAGGATGGTCAACTTTCCTCTGGCCTGGTGAGAGGCTTATGGTCAGGGAGAGTAGAAGAGCCCAGGTAGAGGGAGGAAAAAGAGATGGCAGATTTGGAAGATAGGGAAATGGATGTTCCTGAGGGGGACTTTCCTGTCCTGTCTTGTGATTGAAAGGGATTAGTGACCTTCATACACTTTAGGAATTCCATGGTGGAGAAAACTTATTTTTTGAATCTTGCCTTACCTCTTGAATGAAAACACCTCCTTGAGTGTAAATTAGGGAATCTACAAAGGAGGAGAAATGTCAACATGGTATACACAGGTAAAGAGAGAATGAAGAGTAATGCTATATAGTTTCCCAATATGAGTGGGGTGGAGGAGATCTAGATTTTCCTGGTGGCTCCAGAGGGGAATGAGAAAGTTCTTCCATGGCAGGAAGTCTGAAAGAAGCCTGAAGTTGGAATGAGCCAAGAGCTGAGTCCTTATCACTCAAAGCCAATGGGTGAAGATGAGAGCAATGGGTGTAGCAGGGTTAATGGCAAACACCTAAAGATCAAATGGAAGACAATAATAAAAGAAGATACCTATCCCTAATATAAGGACAAAACATGAACCAACAATCATGGAGTGAGGACAAGGAGAAGAGCATGTGAAAGAAACCCTGAAAAACTGGGTAATTAGATAAAAGATGGTAAATTTTAAACCTAAGAAGGCTTTGTGCTTCCTTGACTTTTTCCAACCACTGGTTGATAGGAGTAGCTTATTAGCAGGTCGAGTTTAACTACAGAGAATGTTTAAAGTTCATATTATGTTATATTTCCCTTATTTCCTATTACATGCACATCTATAAACTGCTCCAAATGTAGAATCTTGGGGAAATTTTTAGTTCAACTCTCTTCTAGTCCTTTATAACATATCTGTGGCTTAATCAAATCACTTCCTTGCCAGAAACAGTGGGTTTCTTTATATTTCCACCACAAAATTGCTAATCCAACTTTGATGTTGATCTTTAATCTAGACTACTGGTGACCTAGAAGTGTAAGCATTACTTCATACCAATCTGTTATTAAAAGATAGTAACCCAAGCAAAAATGATAAGCAGAAACTTCTCTGTGTTAATATTTAAGCTATGGAGTTTTCCAAGGATACATCCAGGGATGTGGCACTTTCAAAAATAATCTTGAAGTAGAATTGTACTCTCAAATTTTCAAGTTTTCAGAAGATATTAAGCTATGCTGAAGTACTGAAATGCCAAACCATTACAGATAAACCGTAGAAAGACTTCAGAATTCAATGTGACTGGACAGAAATGGGACAGATGAACTTTGAATGAAAGCAAGTGAAGTAAAGCTTTTTAGAGAAAAGAACACTTCATCATACTTATAAAACCAAAGGTTCTGAGCTGTTAGCTAACCTCAAAGTGGAAGTGATTCAAGTTATTAGCCCCATCTAGTAATGCTCTTTAACAACTAACAATTATCAATAAAATATTGAGTAATAATATATTATTTGAGCACTATATGCCAGGTGCTGAGCTATTTATTTCATGTGTATTACTTTACTTAAACTCTTAGTAACCTCTTGTTCTTTTTGTTTTATGAAATACGAGAAATGTGAAGGTCAGAGTGACATCAGTGATTCAAGCCCAAGGCAGTCTGATGTCAAAGCTCAGACCTTTACCTACTATGTTACACTGCCCTGAACTGAACATCTTCTACTCTGGAACAAATCTGCATCTTTGTTCCTGAAATAGTGTCAGAATCGAGGGAGACGTGCCAGAATAAGAATAAATCTAGGGCAGGGCTACTAAAATTGTCAAGGCTATGGTATATGAGGGTACGCTTTTAAAAAATAATTGTGGGTTCAAGATACAAACTATAGAAAACATGAGTGGCTCACAAAATCCTGGAAGTCTAGATCTATTGACTAGCATATCTTTCTTAAAGAAGGAGGGCACATGAGGGAGAATGCTCTTGACCACATGAGTAAAAAATCTCAAAGATTTGCTATTTTTAAGGTGAAGATAGAATATCAAGACTATAAAGACCCTTGCCTCATGTTTTCTGCCTCTTCCTCTACTTTCCTGAGTCCTTCAGGTCCTCCTTACTGGCAGCCACAATATATCTGAGACCTTAGCCCCATCATCTGGTAACAAATTACCTTGGCATCCTCTCAAAACAGTATCAATATAATGAGCCTTTCCTAGGTACCTTTTTTTTTTTTTTTTTAATTTAGACCCTGGATTTACTACCTCTAGGGATTAACCTTGGGGTATTTTGTTGCTTCCTCAAGCCATATATCTCTCCTTGACTTCTCTCAGTCCATACAACGGGGATTTGCTGTGCTTCTTTATTTAGAATATTAGCAGTTACCGTTCTCATTTCCCTTTTTGTTCCCACTAAAACCTTGCTAAGGGACAGTCCTGTTTCCCAAAATGAAATCCTTGTCTCATACTCAACACCAGTGTCTGTCTCAGTTCTGCTGTTTATGAACAAGTGTCCCCTACCTGCTTCCTGGAAATGACCAGACCTAGAATCCCCAATACTATGCTTTGTCTCTCAGAAGGTAAATCATGTCTTACTGTCTGAAACTGTCAATTCTAGGTGATGCCCCTTAGATTTCTAAGCTTGCATCCTGAAAGCTATTACTAAGTAGGAGAAAATAAAACTAGGTGGAAAGGCACTTGGCTAGAGGAAACTTACCAGGACAGAAGATTTTGTACCCTACAGGAATGGTTCCATTTTAGGGTTTAATCAGAGTGGATTAGCTTTCAAGAGAACTGGTCCATTGGACAGAGGTTGAGGGAGTGATAGTATGGGGTGTCAGGTGCATGTCTGAGCCACAGAACAATAGAGTTTGCCCTAACAGGTTTTGGAAATGTCAGAAATAGATTTAGCCTCAGGATAAAAGGATTAGGCCAGGGGTACATATACACAGACAAGAAAGGTATGATTCAGGGTGGGTTATAGTCCCAATAAGCTGTGATATAAACCAGGAATCTGAGACCAAGAAGACTACAGCACGCACAAAGAAGTGTGGGGCAACAGGTTAGGGTGTACAATTTCTGAGAGATTACCTATGTACTCCTGATGATTTCTACATTCTTGTTTGGTTTTATAAACAGGACAGGGAATAGTGTATACGTGATTTAAAAGGGCCAGTGGAGGAAACAGGGAGTAACCATAGATAACATACAAGGCCTTGTATTGGCTTTGTGGGAAGAAGCTAGATTAGAAAGAAAGGGCAGATTTGTCACTAATATTCCAATTTTTCCCTACTCAGCTGTATCTCCAGAGTTACTAGTTTTTCTTCTTTCTGTCCCACTATCTTGGTGTATCTTGTCCCGAGCCCTGACTCCCTCTATGACATTGCCTCTCTGATGCAACCTAGGTTGGAATGTCATGCTCATACTGGAAAATGGAGATAGAAATTAAACAGAAACCATAGTCAATAAAACCATAACACGTTGTTAAGGTAATTAGGGTTGTCAGGGGGGAGCCCCTAAATTTTCATGGCCCTGTAATTGCAAATGATAAAGTGTTCATTGCTCTTCTTGTTAGAGACAGAAGAATACTCTTGAGTGGGCCCTGGCAGTAATATAATGTGGGATTCCTTTGGGCTCGAAGCAACATCTATATCCACAATGCAAAATCCAAGAAGCTAGTATTCCATAGGTTATTTATACTGCTCCTATAGGAAACTGCTCTAATTGGGCTACACAGAGTGTCCTGGGTCCGAGTTCATTATAGCTCTTGGGCCTGTCTTCTAGAGCTCCTCTCCTCTAATAAACCATCTCCCTTCCCATCCTCAAGCCTCAGCTCAGGCTCACCACCTGGAGGCCTTCAGTAGCTAGTGCTAGGTGTGGCTGAATACATCAGGCCTGTTTGGTCAGAGCAGATATAAAATGCTGAATATCAAGAATAAAAATAAACTTATAAAATAATACCTTGATTGGTTGAACTGGCCATTTTTCCCATAAATTATCTATCCAGGATTTTCATAGGAACAAAAACCCCTATATTAAATCCAGTGCAATTTTTTATTTTTACTGTCATGTTAACTGAATTAATGGTTGCACATAGAGTTTGCCACCCTATGCCCTAGGACTTTGTTTACTTATATAAAAGTTATCGTGTCAACAGAGATAGTAGTGCAGGTGTTGACCAACACACTCTGTCCACTAGATTGTCTGTTTCTTAAAGTAAGGGATTCTGTCTGACATATTTTTGAATGTCCAATATCCAGAATTAGGCCTTGCCCAGAGTAGATACACCTGGCTGTTTCCTCAACTGAAATAAATTCCACAATGTCCAGGTTCTTTCCAAGCTCTGAATAGTTCATTCAGAAACTGCTGAGGGTTCCATGGGTGTAGGGTCCTTCCCTAGACAGAGGTGTGCACTACGTGGAAAATAGAGGCCCTGACTCCCTGAAGCTAACGTCCTAATGTTGAAAGTTAAGGAAAATAATCCCCATTAGGGATAGTCATTTAGTCTGGATTCCTTTGCAAATGTGATACACTGACATTGTGGGATATTAAGATATTTCAGTCTAGAGTCCTGCAAACACTCAAAGAGCAAATGATTCAATATGAGTCCCCCCACCCCTAAAAAAAAGGGATAGTGCCAACATGCAGGTGAAATACTACTTCAGAACATGAGCAGCTAAAATCTGCAAGTGTCTCATGGACAATATACATTGTGAGCTGCTGTCTGAGAGTTGCAGTTTACTCCCCCTTGAAGCTGCTATGCTGTACTATGCAGGAATGATTTTTTTTTTAAAGACAGATCTTCAGAAATTTAAGACAATTCCCACCCCCACCCTCCCCATACAAGTGGCCAGTGAGTGAACATCACTCATTCTTTTCAGAAGTGCCACACATTGAATTTTGCTTCTAAAAGGGCACTTAATTCCACCCATGTGAAAGTGGCATTTCATAAGGAAGGGGTCCTCAACACTCAGTGAAGTGTCCATTGGGACGCTTTCACCATCCCATTCTTGGAACCTATTCTTGGTTCCTCCTATCTTGGAAATCCAGAGGGTAAGCAGTAGATCCCACCCTACAAAGATGATATGCATAATTCACCTAAGTGAGATAAAGGACCTTGGTGGAAACAACGGGGACTATTCATTTTCTCTTGCTTGGAGTTCCCTCCCCACAGCAGAAGTAGCAGGGGGAGAGGGAACTGCAGCACTAATCTATTATGGGAGCAGATAAGTGAATACTATGCTCCAGATTTTTCATAGCAATTACTTTTGTAACACACGTATAAATGCACGTTTGTAGCTATTTTTATCACTTCCCTATCCATATGCTGTTCGAATAGTGAAGAATATATTCAAGAAAGTGAATTGCACGCAGGAAGCATTAATTATTGTGGTTATAGAAGCAAATCACAAATCACTACTATATTCCCAGTTTTTCCCTATTAAAATTGGGCTAAGTATTTCTACACTTGCTCCAAAGTAAAGATGCCTCGAGTTTTCTAATCCTTTTGTAACTGTATTTCTTAAGCTCCCCAAATATCAGAGCTAGCTAGCTAGCTCTGCCCCTGTGAGACACTGTCTTTCACAAAAGAGAAAAGATTTTCAAAGCAGTTAACTTTAGTAGGAGACACTGCATATTAAATAAACTAAGCTCTGAACTTCCAGTGTCTCCTCTCCTAGAGAGGAGAGGCATTTCATTGCCGCGCTGACCACAATTCCATTTTAAAAGGACGGAAATGGGGAAGAAACTGTGCCATTTCTAAGTGCCCTGGCCTGTTCTGCCCTCTAGTCAAGTAGAACGGGTCCTGGAAGACCTTGGGCGACGGGGAGGAGACGGTGTGTGCTGTAATTACCCTGGTCTAGGGTGGCAGCCGGCCCTTCGGCGTGCAAGCGCAAACAGCGGCGTCGGGCATGATAACGGTGGTCCGCCGCCGCGGAGCTCCCAGGGAGTCGGGGGAGGGCCTTGGCGGGGAAAGCTGGAGGCCGGATGCCGCCGGCCTCGCGGAGCCTCTTGGCGCTGTCCATACTGATGAGCTCCTCGGCTGACACAGGCAGGCAGAGCGAAGGCGGAGCAGAGGAGGCAGAGGAGGCGCGGAGGCAGGCGGCAGAGCCGCGCACCCGGCTTTGACGTCGCCCAGCTGCGGCTAGCAGCTCGCGCTCTCAGCACGTAGCGCACAACGTGACCACACACAGCCTCCCTCTCTGGCAGCCCGGCAGCCCGTCCGCCCGCTCTCGGCTTCGCCTTCGCCCTCCTCCTCCTCCTCCTCCTCCTCCTCCTCTCGCCTCCGCGGCGCGCACCCCCGCGCACAGCCAGGGATTCCGGCCGGCGTCGAGCCCTGGGCGCTCCGCCGCCTGGCCCGACACCTCTGCCGCAGCTGGGGCCCGAGCGGCGGCCACGCAGCCGGGTGTCCTCTTCAGGCGGCCGCTCCCGCGTTCACCTCTGGATGCCAGCACTACGTTAGCCCAGGCGGGGAACCCCTTCTGCGGCTCCCTGCTCTAAACTCCCGCCTGTCCCGACCGCCCCCACCCCTCCACCTGGCGGGGGCGGCGCGGAAGCGAAGAGGACGCGCGCGGTGCCGGTGGGCACGCGTAGACGTGTGTGCGGATCCGGTCTCGGCTTGGCATTCTCCCTCCCTTGCAAGTGGCGGTGCCTGGACTCTGCTTTCGGCTCCCGGAATCGGTGCGGCCGCCCGGAGCCCTCTCTTCGCTGGCGGGGCACTAAAGGCTATTTTGGAGAACGGTGGTGGCGGCGGCGGCTGAGACTGGTGCCCGAGAGAGCTCCAGACGCACACTCTGCTCCTCTTCGGTCCCTCTCCTCCTTCTCCCTCCACCCCCCCTCCCTTCCCTGCCTCCCCACCCCCGTCCCCCTGGCCCCACTCCTCCTCTTCCTCCTCCTCCTCTTCCTCCTCTCCCCGCTCGGAGATGCGAGCCTGTATCGTGTAACAGGATTGGCGTTGCAATGGCAACTGATGGAATGGGGGAAGGCAAGACAGCAGGGCTGGGGGCTCCGGACTGCGGGCGGGCGGGCCGCTGCCGCCGCTTGACGCTCCTCCGGGGACCTTCGCGAGTTACTTTGTAAAGGCGAATCCAGGCAAGGAAGCCCCTGCTCCGTGCCGCGAGTCAGAGGCCACTTCCTGCTCCGTGGCTGCCCGCGTCAGGCTTGCAGCGCTCGGCACCCCCGGCCCCTGGCCCGTGCCCGCCGCCAGCCCAGCGCGCCGCCGCCGCCGTCGCTGCGGAGACTCGAGCCCGCTACCCTGAAGAACACTTCGCCTCCCGGTCCCCTTCCCATCACGCCCCCTGCTCCTCCCCGGCGCCTGCGATTTTCCCAGGCGCCCGGTGTGAGTGCTGCGTGCGTGTGAGTGTGTGTCGGGGTATTGTGTTGTGGGAGTGTGTGTGTGCGTGTGTGTGTGTGTGTGCATGAGTGTGGGGTGTGCGGGGCTCCTGCGCTCCGCTCACGGCCGCCGCCGGAGAAGGACAGACGGACGGCGCTTCCTTCTTCGGCGAGCGGTTCCTGGGCACCTCGGCTCGGCCCGGGCGCGAGTGGAGCGCGCTCGGCTGGCCGCCGGCCTCCGGAAGGTCCCGCTGCATCCCCCCTGGGCTGGATATGTTCATGTTCACGTGAAGATGGATTTAGTGTACGGTCTCGTGTGGCTGCTGACAGTCCTCCTGGAAGGGATCTCTGGCCAAGGAGTATACGGTGAGTGCAATCGCGACGCTATCGTGACCTTGTGATTCTTGGGCAACATAGGCTGGCGAGCGAAAATGCACGACTCGCGCCGTTCCGGGGCCCCTCCCGGCGTGGTATTTGATTTACACTTCATCACGTTATTGGGAGCGGTGAGGAGGCAGCGAGCGCGCTGCGGGTTGGGTTGCGAGCCGCTCCCCCAGCGCCTCGGCTGGGGCTGGGAGTTGGGTCGAGCCGGCAACATTGCACTCTTGCGAACGAGTGGCTTTGCACTTGATTTATCCCCACTGGGGAACGGAGCTCTAGCAGTCCTTGATTTAATGATGATTTGGCTCCTTGCATTGCCGCGGTGTCTGTGCCGTGGTTTCCCCCGAAGGGAAGCTCCGAATGTGACCCCAGTGAGCTCCCCATCCCTCTCCGTCTCCCGCCTCCTCCTTTTCTCCACCTTTTCCTTTTTTTTTTTTTTTTTTTCTTCTTCTTCTTGGTGAATGCTTACATGACTTCGTTTTCCGGCTCAGGAAGTGGGGTGACAGTTGAGTTGCGTTCTGCACCAGCGTTGCCATGAATACTGACTTGGGGAGGGGAAATAGCAGGCAAGATTCTCGGTGCCAGACACAATTAAGGGACATGTTTATGTGAATGGATGAGCAAATGCATGAATGAACGGATGGCCAAGTCTGCGCGTCTTGGCTCCAGGGCAGGACACCAGCTCGCTGCAACAGGAACACAACGACAGTTCTCTGGAAAACCCAGGTCTGGGCCGGTTAGGACCGAGAGAAGGGCGAGCTTGTTAATTTGGAGATTTTTAAGTCCTCAAGAGCAGATCTAGGTTCCTTTGCCTGTCAGCAGTTGGCACCCTTGGCTTTCGGGATTGAAAGATACACTCACTCACACACACACCCAGACTCTGGTTGAAAGGTGCCTCATTTCCTGGGACCAGCAGGCAGTGCCACAAAGGAAACATAACTTTTGTGATCTCAGAGGTATGGTAGGAAGGTTAAGAGAACAGCTATGGAGGGGACAGCGGCCACCACTCTGCTACAACTCTCCTAGGGTCAGGGTGTGCTGGACACTCAGCTGCTGCCTTTGGTATCACTCCAGGGTTTAGACCCCAGCGCTGCACTGCTAGGTCAATGGCTGTCCCTGGGCAAAGGGCATGAGTTGTTTGCAGAGGTTTCCCTGCAGACCCTGGAACTTACTGCAGAGTGGGTGCGGGTGCAAGGGGACTTTGAATACTTAAACTCTCTGGGAGCGTGGTGTGTGCCATGGGCAGGTGTGTGGGGAAGGAGGCAGGAGATCTGACCCAGCCTTTTTTTACTGTCTCTGCTGTGTTTTTCCTAGCTTGAGTATTTGAGGCGGTGGTCAGGAGGGGGTTGGGAGGGGTGAGCTTTGGCCCTCCAGCGCTCCATCTGCCACTCTTCTTTCTTGTCTTCCTAGTTCCCTTTTTGGCTCAGGCCAGAAAAGTTTCACTTTCTCCTACCTCTGTGCATCTAAATTTCCCCTCTCTACCCAGCCCCTCTTTCCCAAAGGAAAGAGAACCCGCTTGAGGGGGTGGTGGTGGTGATGATGGTGGTGTGTGTGTATGTTGAGAGAGATGTTGAAACTCCAGGCAGATCTTACTGCTTGGCTGACAGCAGGAGGTGGGGCCTTGAGGAGGGCAAGAATTCACTTACTGCTCTTTTGACTTCTGAACATCTTAGAGTGGCTGAGATTCTAGGGATAGAGGAATATTGGAGATAGAGCCTTATGAAGGAGCTGTTCCTTAACATGGGGGAGTCTGGATTCCTTTAATCCCATATCCAAGTCTTTATTTCTTTTTCATTTGTTCAGATCATTCCAGCTAAGAAGATTAAACAACAACTCTGTGTGTGTGTGTGTGTGTGTGTGTGTGTGTGTGTGTGTGTGTGTGTAGGAGATAATGAGAAGTTAGATTCAGGGATGGCAGGACATGCTGGAAGTGTCTGGATTAGAAAGGCATGGTACCATTTGCCTGTCACTTTTTGTCATTCGGATTATAAATCCTGGCACGGTTTCATTTTGGGCAGTGGAAGGGTAAGATCTAGGAGTGGGAACAAGTAGGAAACAGTTGCATTGAAATAATGCCCATGATGCTTAACAACAAAGGGGGATGCAGTTCTGCTACTGAACTAATCACTGTGATGAAGGTAGCGGTCTTTTTTTTTTTTTTTTTTTTTTCTGTTTTCTTTTAATATTGGTGTGGCTGTTAGGCATCTGGCTTGGATTAGAATGGGGTTTGTGTGAAAATTAATCCACATCCCTGGTCCTTATAAATGTTACAGCTACTAGGTGGGTGAAAAAATATATTTATGTATTAGTTTTTAAATATGTTTTAGCACAAGAGTTAGGTTCTCACAGTGGGAACCCCTAACCTTCAGCATCAGCCTCACCTGGAAACTTGTTAGAAATGCAAATTATCAGGCCCCTCCCAGACTTTCTAAATCAGAAATTCAGAGTGTGGGATCCAGCAATCTGTGTTCCTTACCTTAGGTGATAATTGTGATGTATGCTTAAGTCTGAGAAACACCGATAAGGACTTCAGATTTCATTGCTGTGACTGTGTAAATCATGACACCCTTCTTAACCTAAAGTAGTTTGAATTTTATTTGTCGAAATGTTTATAGTGAGTTTATGTAGGTATAAAATATTGATCAGTTGTGGAAAGGACATAGACATAAGAGTTAGTGTAAGGTTATAAATTGTGTTTTGAACATTTTATTTGAAGAACCATGAAAACGAATAAGTAAGAAAGCAGGGCAGTTGTAAACAGAGACTTTAAAGATCTACATTGGAATTTCGCTACCATAAAAATCTATGTCCCTTTATCCCTTTGTATTTGCTGATGTAAAACCATTCATGTTACACACAAAGTATTATTTCTTAATGTTTCCTTTTACTAGCTAAGTTAAAGGGGAAATAAAAATGGTCTTCTAGTTAATTCGGACAAAATTATTTCATTGCAGCCTCAAGTTAACTTCATGATTTAGAAATACGTCATTGCAACTTTTCTTTGAAATAGCTAGTCAGTCCCTTCATTCTTCCACTTCTTGGCTGGAAAACTCTGAGCGTGAAATTCCGGTTTTTTTTAAGTAATTGAGAATATTTGTTTTAATGCACAGATTATATTGTTTTGAGTAACTATAATCTTATTCCTCTTGTGCACAATTAGCTTTGGCACCACGTTCAATACTTATGTTGTAAAAGTGTGTTCTGTAGACCCAGGAACTTACTGTTATTTATCTTGGAATATTGTTTAGGAAACTTACTGCACAATAGCTGAGATTTGTGTATGTGTGGCATTTAGGTAAGGGAAATTATCCATCAGTTTATATCTGTCTGTCTACCCCCCATCAATAATTCTGATATCATTAAAAAAGACATTTAAAAACTGGCATTTTCCTGTATATCTCTTAACTGTCCCACACCAGAGATAGTATTACAGGGATATAAATTATTTGAAAACACTTCTGAAAGGAAAATTGGGAAAAAAATAATTCTTTATAACAAAGCAGCATTAAAAAAACATTCATGTAGACTTCCTAAGACAGCTGTTAAATATTTTGATGGATAATACTCATTTGGAGATATCTATATTTGTGTAGTTTTTAAAATCCATTTTCTTGAGTTACAGATTTGACTTTCTTGAATTTTAAAAAGTTATTTGTATTCAAAGTTTTTTCCTGAGAATACTCTTGGAATTTGAAAGTTTTGTTTTAGTTTTAGTTTTACTTACACTGAAAACCAGAGTCCTTAAATGAACAGTGAAATGGTATCAACTTTTGGTATTATTTTGTTGGACTTCCTTTGTATTAGTTTTAGGATACCTGATTAAGCATAGCATCAAGGGTCATAATAAACCTCAGCTATATGTATACTTAACTGAAATACTTAGAGCCAAGCAATCAAAACATTTTCCTAGTTTTGAAAGTTTTCTTTGTAAGTTTTTGTGCAGTTTGGGCCGTTTTACTGTGTTTTCTAGAGATCTTAAATCTCTAGAATCCTATATTGAGAATCCTATCTCCCATCGACTTCTCAGTTGTTTTGCTAAAAAAGAAAAAAAAAAAAACTACTGTATTGCCACACACTGTATTTTTACTTCTGGCCTATCATGCCCTTAATTTCCAAGGAGACTCATAAAAGATTATAACTGCATTACCACAAGACAAATCTACAAGCGAAAAACAAAATAAAAGTCCATGTCTGAATGGTTTTTAATGGGAGCCAATCGACCAGTGAGTAGGTATCCTGAAATGGTTAATGCACCATCTATATAGTTCCCAGGATGTGCTGGAAATAATAAATAGAATAAGTTTATCAAACATATGTGTATGACAAATTAGCAAGCTATATTCACTCAATTCCAGTAATATCATATAATTTAGCAGTGACATTTAGTGTGGATAGGAAGGATCTGGAAGATAGTTCAGCCTGTCAGTAGGTCGAATCTGAATGGACAGATTGATCCAAAGGATAAGAGCGCTCTAGAACATCAGTTGACCATTGCATCCGGTCCCAGGATGTTGCCATCCTCATGGCAAAGTTATCCTGAGTGCGTTGAATTGTGATTTTTGCCCATTTTGAGTTTGGAGAGGCCCTATGATCAGAGACTGCTTTTGGCTGAACACATATTTAGGGTGTCAGCCTATGGCAGGAGAGGGGGATATAACTTTAATAAATGTTGCTGAAAAAAATCAATCTAAAGCTCTACCACATACAGCCAGCTCTTTCTCTGTTCCCACTCTTCGCCCCACTGTTCCTATATGCAATACATGTACACATAAACAGACTCATATTGTCACCATCTTGGCCACCATCATATCACCATCACCAAGAGTGGGCTGTCCTTTGTATCTTGGGATTATTTTTGTCCATTCAACGTTGAGAATTTGCATGCAAAGTGGGAAGATTATTTAAATAATATTACTTGCTCATGTCTTATAGATCCCTAGGAAAGTCCTTAAGTGGGCTATTAAGTATTTTAGATTGAGCAGGTTGTACATCAAGCCTAAGGAATCATTTTCTAGAGAATAAGTTAGAAAGGATGCCAGGGTGAAGATAATTAGGACTCCGATGTAAAAGTGTAGAGATGGAGTTCTGGTGAATAGAGATATCACTAAAGAAATCCAAGGAAAGCATTTTTCTTGGTCTTGATTTCTTGGATTAATTTTATTGTCTCTGATTCTGACTCTTCTTATTGATACTATACAATTATTTTTGTTTTTGTTTTATAAGGTGAACCGCCTTAAATCTGTTTTGAGAAGTAGGCTACAAGCAAATTTTTCTGAAGGAATGTGCTCTGTATTCTTTCACAACTTACTCTTTTAGTGTGATTGTGGTGGGGCTTTCGGAGATAAGACCTACCAGCATGAGCCTTATGGGTTCAGTTTATGTCTTTTTAAGACAGTGTTAGGAACTGTGATTGTGGGGTGCTTTCTAGCTGTAGAGGTAATTCATCATTCACATTCTCTGACCTGGTCTTTATGCTTTGGGAAGAGTCTTGAAAGAGTTGGGTTTAAGGCTTACAACCCACAAAAGGCAAAGGCAGATAGATATACCAGCCTAGTCCTGGAACTGAGCTCTAGAGTGGTGCTTTCTGGCAGCTGCAGTAAACTAAGGGAATGTGCCATCAGTTCTGAGTTGAATTGGAGAATGTCGTACTCTCCTTTTTGGCTATTTTGGAGGGACAAGCAAAGTATTATAATGAGGGCATTTCAGGTATGAATAGGGTGAGCGTTTTCAGCTTCATTGTTATTGCTGTTAACTGAATAGTCCTACAAAATGAAATTTCATTTCTTTGTTTCAGTGACTGTCAGTGTAAATATACCACTTACATCAGACTGAATAAATGATTGCATTCATAGGAAACTGTGTCCTATTTTTATTTTCAAATCCAATTAATAAACTTTTGGGCCTATACAATTATAAAGTTGTGAGAAGAGACTGTAAGATGTCATTAAATTTTCCCACTACTTTAAGACCCAATATGCCAGTCAAATGGCAGTCCTGTGTTGTTTGTGAGATTTCTTTATAGAAAGAAATTTCACAACTCTTTTTTCCAGAATGCCGGCACATCCATTGGATGGATTTTTTTTCCCAACCTACTAATAAAATTTGTCATGTTGCATTATTGGGGCACACACTTATTTTCCATTTTATGCCAGTGCAATTCTATTTCTTTCTTTCTTCTGAAAAAATGTTTATTTATTTTGATAGAGAGAGAGCACATGCAGGGGAGGGGCAGAGAGAGAGGGGGCAGAGGATGTGAAGTAGGCTGTGTGCTGACAGCGACAGCCCAATGCTGGGCTAGAAATCAACAACCATGAGATCATGACTTGAGCCAAAGTTGGATGCTTAACTGACTGAGCCACCCAGGTGCCCCTCCATTTCTTTCTTACTATACCTCCTTACACTGATCCCAGTTAAGCTTTTTTTATATTGGTTTCTTACCACTTTTTCGAGATCCTATACCTTTTCTAAGCTTGGTTTCAAAACGCTTTATTTTCATTTCTGTTGATATCATTGATTGAATTCAGTAAGATGATGATTTCCATTTCATAATCCAAATCACACATTCCCCAGAAATTATAATCACAAGAAATTTCAAATATTAGGAAAATATTTTTGGGCTATTACACATTTACTATAAATATATTAATTAAAGACATTGTTACGTAGCAACAAGGGTTTTAGAAATGATGAGGTAACTTATTCTTTGTATCTTTTAGTGTGCTACCTTTATAGTTCTTCATAAAAGTAGGAGACATCAGTTTCTTACTGTTCCACTCAACACTCAACACTCAACTCAACACTCTACTGCTGTGTGGTTGACAGATGGGGTCAAGTATGTGACATGTTACCATATCTGCAAGCAGCCTATTTTTTGTTTTATTTCTTTGTAATGAGAATGGGAGGGATAAAAATCATTGAGTGATTCTGTGGAAAGGGAAACATGTCTGTCTGAAAGAGGAAACGTTGATTCATAGCTAGGCCTCCCAGAGTCCTAAAGGACAGCAGAAAATGCAGCTCAGATCTGAAAGAGGTAAGTAGGAAATAGGATGCTAGCCAGAAATGACGGTTAGAAAATGTATCCACCCTTTAAGTAATGGGGAAAAGCAAAATAATTTTTTTTCTGAAGTAATTAGAACTTTGTTCATGTGTGTCAAACAGAAGAAGTAAAATGTTTGTCATTTGACTGAAAAACATCTTCAGGAAGATTTTTCTGGTCTCCTGAAAGGGAAAGATGAGGAACTCTTAAATAGAGGCTATGGTCCTGCAGACCACATTATCCTTCTTACTAATTAATTGTATGACTTGGGTACATAAGGAGAGAGAGGCACAGATTAAGCATCAGGGCATTCTGTTATTTCTGAGTGGAACTGTGTATTGAGTCCATGCCTTGCCTCAGGTAGATGTTCTCCTGAACAGGAGGGGGCTCCTGTGAGTATGCCCAAGGAGAGAAAAATCTGAGGAGGACAGGCAACTTTTCAGAAACTATGGCCAGTGGGAATTCTGTACAGATTCTGGGCAAATGTAGGGTAACTTCTGGTAATTCAGTCAACAAATTAATGTATAACTGCTGTGGATAACGTGTAGCTGTGTGGTGTAAAGGCTGTGAACTGAAAGAGTTTATAAGTTAATTGAAGAGATAAAACTAAATGGGGAAACAGACAAAGTAAGGCCGTAAGAAATATATAAGTTTGTGCCTAAAAAACAGAGAGCAGTTACCGTTGATATTATGGATGGAGGAAAGTTGAAAAAGCTGATACATCCTAAGTTGAGCCTTGAAAGTAGGTTGGCATAATACTGATAAAGAAGGTGGAAATGCACTGCCACAGCACAGATCCCAGCTGTAGGAATCATGGTCCATAAGGAAAAATAACCCTAGAATGCATATCTAAGAAAGCTTAAGCTATTTCTCCAAAGTATACCCAACTAGAAAGATATTATCTGCCATTTAGCCTCCACCTTCCCCTGCAAAAGTCTGCAAGTCTGGGAAATAAATTTCATTGTGTGATATTCTAGAATGTGCTCAGATATTTATGTCCACCAAGATTTTGGATTTGGTCAGTTTGAAGCCAACTGACTGCTCATTAGAAGATAAGACAGTTATCAGAGCGCCTTGTTGGCTCACTCAGTGTGGAGCCTGCTTGGGATTCTCTCGCACGCTCTCTCTGCCCCTCCCCTGCCCACTATCTTTCTGTCTCTCTCTCTCTCTCAAAATAAATAAGGTTTTAAAAGAAACATTAAAAAAAGAAGAAGATAAGAGTTGTGTTTAAAGTTCTGGCAACCTTGGGAAGCTTTGAACCTACACAGCAGTTCCTCTTGGACTTAAAGTCAAAGACTTTTCAAAGCCCTTTCAGAGTGTATACTACTTAGAAGCAGTGGACTGTGGGTCCAGAATGACTTGAAATGTCATGTTGATTTTTACAAATGTACAGCCACTGAGATGAATGCATTGTCATTATGAAAAGTGAGGTATGTGCTTTCATTATTGTTTTTTACCCTTGTGCAAAGCAGCAAGATGTGGTTGAAAACTTGAGGAATTTAGGCTTGCTTCTGGTTCAGCTGTGTTGCTTTACTGGGTGACCATGGACAAAAATCTTAATCTCTGTATCCCTCCGTTTCCACATGCAGTCAACTGTTAGGAAAGTGGGCTGTTACATAAAGGGAAGCAAGAATAAAAATGTATGGTTGCTTTTTTATATCTGGGATAGAGGGAGAGTGCATGAAAAGTGTTCTCCATCTCCTTAAGAAAGTACATTCAGGTGTGCTAGCAATTGGACCTTATAATAGGCCTGCCATTTGGTTCTTAGAACAGAGTACAGAACTAGTAACAGAGAAGAAGTAATTTTTTCTGGCAAAACATTCCAGTGTGTCAGTCTAGCAGAAAATAAGTGTTATATTTTAAACAGTATATCTAATATTAATATGTGCATGAAAATGCTATTGATATTGCATCTTGTGTGCACATATAATTGGTATTGCACCTCAAGCTAACCTCTTTCTCTCAATTTGCATAACCCTGGAATTTTTTCTACTGCTCCTTACTGGCGGGGGGTGGCAGTGGGGAACTGCTAACCCCACTCTCTGCCTCATTTACGAGCTCCACTGAGGGGCGCCTGGGTGGCTCAGTTGGTTAAGTGTCCAACTCTTGATTTCAGCTCAGGTCATGATCTCATGGTACGTGCGTTCAAGCCCCAGGTCGGGCTCTGCGCTGACAGCCCAGAGTCTGCTTGGGATTTCTGTCTTGGTCTGTCTCTGCTCTCTCTCTCTCTCAAAACTAAATAAATAAACATTAAAAAAAAGAACTCCTTTGAATATTAGTGTAACTTAAACTTTATGTGCATGAGTGTATTTACATATGTGTGTTCAGATTATATATAAATCTTGCTTTTGTATCAAGGAGCAAGAATATTCTTCTATTTTTATTTTTTTTTAATGTTTTATTTATTTTTGAGAGAGAGAGAGAGAGAGACAGAGTAAGAGCAGGGGAGAGGCAGAGAGAGGGAGACACAGATCCGAAGCAGGTTCCAGGCTCCAAGCTGTCAGCACAGAACCCGATATAGGGCTTGAACCCGTCAACCACGAGACATGACCTGAGCCAAAGCTGGATGCTTAACCAACTGAGCCACCCAGGTGACCCAAGGAGCAAGAATATTCTTAATGTCCTCCTCTTTGACACTAATTGAAAATTAGCTGTCTATAAATGTAAACTATTTGAATGGAAAATAGTAGGAATTACTTGTAAAAAAATAAATATTTGATAGTATAAAAATAAAAACAGGGAAAATGAAAAATTATCAAATGAGGCTATTGCACATTTATTGTGTATAGCGTCTAATTTTGGTCCAAAACTGACCAAAATTGCTATTTCTCACCTACTCAACTAATTGTTAAAAAAAATCTTTAGAATTAACCGAAAAGGTTGGAATTTTGTCAACATTAAACTGTAATGTATATGTACATATACGTATATATATATATATATATATATATATATATATACATATATGAAAACATTTTTGTACTAGTGCATTTTAATTATACTCGGCAAATACTATATTTTTTGTGGGTGAAAGTTAGTTCACATAAATAATCCCTATTCATATCACTAATTAGATGGGAAAAATTAGGCTGTCATTTGAGTATCAGGATATTAGTTAGACATTCGTTGGGAATATTGGTCAGGTAACAATATTGGTTCCATAACAAAACCAAAAGGTCATATTTTCTTAGGACCTTAAGCAGACAAAAAATTATTCGTTGAGAATAATTTTCCCCATTATGTGGAATGAACAGTGTTGACTTAGTGAAGTAAGTCACCATAAGGACATACACAGGAGATTCTGTCGTGTGCACAGATTCGACTGATGTTTTGTGTAGTTTTGGAGTTGTCAGTGTTACCTCAGTACCTCAGAATTAGTGAGGTTATTATCAACAAGCGATATAGTTAATATTTTTACTCTGCTTTTGAATTTGCTCCTTGTTTCATGGTTATTCTACACTGTTATTACGATTCTCCCCTTGTTCTTTTATTCATTATATTTATCATTTGGTTCAATTTTCACACTGGACTATTCCACCTGTACTGTTCCCCTGTGTAGAGCTGCTATATTAACTTTATTTTTTAAATTAAAAATTGTTTATTTATTTTTGAGAGAGACAGAGTGCTAGCAGGGGGAGGGGCAGAGATGAGCTGTCAGCACAGAGCCCCATGCAGGGCTTGAACCTATGAACCGTGAGATTGTGACCAGAGCTGAGGTCGGACACTTAACCGACTGAGCCACCCAGGCGCCCCTACTATATTAATTTTAAAATTTTCAGTCTTACTTCAAAATCAGTGCTCAATCTTTGGGTGATTTTATTCTCACTTTGTCATGTATAGATTCATCTACGTATCATTGCATAAGGAGATGCAAGTCTGTTCTGTCATGACCACTCCCTGCAATATTTAAGCTACATGGTGACATCATTGCTGTGAAGATTAGGGTTTCTAAACTTCCCATTCTTTACCTAAAACAAGAATAACCCCCAGGGGGCTGCAGCCTTTTACTCAGAGGCTACTTATTCTCTGATTATTTCCTGTGCTTCACCAACAAACATCTCTCCAGTTGCAGCAGCTGGGGTTGAAAGTCTCCTTTCTGCTCACTGTGATTTCATGATTTTACCATTGAACTCTATTCTAATTATATGTTATTTGGGTGAGCACTTCAAAAGCATCTAAGTTTTTAGTTTTCTATCATCGTTAAAAACAAACTTGTTCATACCTCAACTGTAAACTTACTTATGCGAAGGAAGTACTTTGAAACCTTTATGGCTTACCCACCTCTTCAGTTTCAGAGAAATATTAAAAGACTCTTATCTGTCTAGATATAAATAGATATGCACACACTATAAATGTATATTTGTATATAGAGCATATATGTATATGCTCTAAAAATATATTCACATATATTAATTGTGTTTATGTATGTGTGTATGTGTGAGTGTGTTTGTGTATTCATAGAGTAGGTGTCCTGGATTAGTATACGTTTTAGATTAAGCTGGAGGAATTGGATGGCTTTCCAGCTTCTCTTGCAGAGATGACTCTGATTCAGTGTTGTCAGCAGGGCATGCAATCTGTTAACTAACATTCGTTTTGTTTTTAAATATCCCTTTGTGATACTTTCATGTTCTTCTTGTTCACCAGTTTACATTACCTCTAGAAACTTACATTACTTGTCTCTCCTTCTGTTTTTTGCAGTTGACAGAAGAGAAGTTTTTCTTAGCTGCGTAATAGCACTACATGGTCAGTTTATTTTGTTTGCAGTACAGTGATGAGTACACTTGAAGCCCAGTGTCACTGGTATTCTGAGAAGACCATCCCCCGTGTCTCTTGGCCAGGTCTTTACAGTAGGTCTTTTCCCCTTTTTAGTGAGCTTTTAGAGCATCAGACATATCTGTATCCAAATGAGGATACTAAAATTCATCTATAAACTAAATTTAGGTAACTTGAATTATATGCCTTCTTTTTCTATTATTGAAAAAGAACTAAAAATAGGATCTAGTAATTTTTTTGATAAAATAACTGCTATTTATTAAGTGTCTGCTATTGCCACACCTTGTACTAGGTGCTTGTGCATATTATGCTATACTCTGATCTTTGGATGAGATGGATGAAAAATTAAATAACCACCATATAGTTACTTGTGCCTAAGTTTGGAATCATATATGAAGTATATGCAAAAATAAGTATTTGTGTATATTGTTATATGTATTATTAAGCTTTATTCATATATGTTTGTGTATATAACTTCCTATGATTAAAACATGCAAGTTAGCTCATGTGCCATACATGAAACTTACCTCAAACAGTATATATATGAAATGCAAATTGTGTGATAAATTCTAGCTTTTTGCCCGAGAAACATATATAGGCAGCTAAAGTCAGCATTTTATATCATACAGCCTTCTTTTTTAGAAAGGAAAGATAGGATTTATAATTTTTTTTTTCTTTTTAGAATTGAAATGCCCATACTGAGGGCTCTCTCTGGTGTCATTTATTTTTGGACTGAAGGGATATTTTAAGCTTATTCATAATTAGTGACCTGTAAAAATGAAGACATGGCTCTACTAGATATTCTGCAGAAGTAGTTCTATTCTTCCATGTAAAATAGTAGGCATGTGCTTATAAAAAATAACCACTGTCAACTGTACTGCTTTATTTTCCCTCAGGCTGATTAGCAATCACTGGCCTTGGTAAGATTAATAGTTAAATGTCATATTTGGCCTCATTTTGCCTTGAGATCCCTCCAGGTACTACTTGGGCTTTTTTTTTTTTTTTTTTTTTTTTTTGCTCAGAGTTAATTGAGGGGACTATATCAGCGGGTTCCTTTTTCTTAAAAATCTTGTTGTGCTCAAGAGGACAGTTGATTGCAAGCTCTGTTCTTCTCTTAGCTGCCAGTGAGCAACTGAAACCTCAAAGCTTACAAATTAGTGCAGTTTAGTGATTTGTTTTAGGCTTTTAGCTACGGCATTTGCTACCATAAAAGCCATTTTTCCTATGCCTTTTGAATGCAGTGATTGTGTCATATAGTATAACCCTGTACCATTCTGGCTATTGTGTGATTGATACAGAAACTGCTTCGATAGGAAACCATTTCAAGAGAGAACAGGAAAGGTATTATATTCGGCTGTAGTGCCATGCATTTCTAAGCAGCTGATGTTTTCTTTAACTGATAACCACCCCCCAAATTTTCAGAGGCTATTGAGCCTTTAGAACTTTAACTCTTAATTCAGTCTGGCTGCAAAGAGCAACGCCTGAAGTTCATTATACATTCACATTTCATTAATTCATTAATTCTTTAGGATGACTTTGTTGTTATTGTATTTTCAAGTCATACCTCTTTAAGAATGTGGAGAAATGTTGGGGCGCCTGGGTGGCTCAGTCGGTTGACCGTCCGACTTCGGCTCAGGTCACGATCTCGCTGTCTGTGAGTTCGAGCCCCGCGTCAGGCTCTGGACTGATGGCTCAGAGCCTGGAGCCTGCTTCCGATTCTGTGTCTCCCTCTCTCTCTGCCCCTCCCCCGTTCATGCTCTGTCTCTCTCTGTCTCAAAAATAAATAAATGTTAAAAAAAAAATTAAAAAAAAAAAAGAATGTGGAGAAATGTTAATTTAGGGAATTTTTCTCTAAGCAGTAATTTGCTCATACCTGAGCCAAATACTCAGAACTCTTGATATACGGCTTTTTGCACACTGAAAATTGTAATAATATTGTCAAATGGAGCAGGCCATCATATGTTTTGTAATCTTTTTTTTAAAGTTTTTTTTTTTTTTAAGTAAACTCTACCCACGACATGGGGCTCGAACTCACAACTCCAAGATCAAGAGTTACATGCTGTACGAACTGAGCTAGCCAGGTGCCCCTGTGTCTTGTAATCTAACAATCTCAAATTACACTGCAAGCCTTTGTAAAGAATGGATTCAAGGATGAGTCAAATCAAAGTTCAAAATAGTTTAATCATAGATTTTATGTTTTTACTACCTCACACATTTGACACTATATTTGGGAATACTTGCAGAAGAGAGTACACCCTATTTTTGTCTTTCTCCACTTCCAGTTTTTGTATTTTGTGATACCTTAGATACATACTCTATTTTGGATGAAGGTGGATGGTGCCTTAAAGATTGAGGTATAAAATTATATACCTAAGATTTAAGTACATCTCTATGTTATGTTTTACCCTTTATTTCAGTAATATATAATGTTAGCAATTAATAGTCATTCAATTAAATGTCTAAAAAAGCTGGAATAGATTCTTAAACAAAATCAAGAATGACTGTGATTTTCAAGTATCTTGTGAAACCGGAAAATGCCATTTAAATATCTGTAGTTGTGACAAAACTTAAAGTCTAGATATTTTCAAAGATTATTCTAAGATTGCTCTAAGAATATTTTCTGGTGGCTTAACTATTGACAGCTTCTTATTCATTGTACGTAGCTGTCATCCTCCCAACAATTATCTTGACATTGTAGAGATTTTCTCATTGTTAATGAAAGACTCAGCATTTCTACAAATGGGAAGTTATTGACAAAGCAAATAAATGAAAACCATTAAAGCAAACTTCCAACATACGACTGTATGCTGCTCTGGGGGTTAGATATTCAAATTACACAGGGAGAGGCAGGTATCTTAGCCTGGTCATAATATTGGCCTGGAAACAGGCAGATCGCACTGGAATAGATTTATTGTTATTACAAGAAATAGTTGGGTGTAGGTCATGGGGACTGGTAGGATGGATCAAGGCAGAATGAGAGATGTCATCAGACGTTGGCTTCCTAGGAAATGAACACTGAGGTGAAGATTCACATGCCAGTCGTTCATTAGGGAGTGCTGTCTGTACTCCCTGTAAGGGAAGGAGGGAGCCTAGATGGAGTAGAGGAAGAAGTTGAACCGTGATTCAGTTGCAGCAGAGTCCTAAGCTGAGCTGATGGGAACTGTGAAGCTGGGATGGACCTTCAGAGATGTTCCAGATAGAGGAAAGTTCCTTTCTACCTACTTTTCTACCAATTGCGAGACGTGTACTGCCCCTGGGTAAGATGGCTCCCTTTAGTAGAAGGCAAATCCTGGGAGGAACTCAGCTGTAAGCAATCAGCAGGCGACACTCTTAGAAGCTGGGAGAATGAATGTCTTTATGTAGAAGGGATTCTGAATAAAACACATTTTCTCCATGTCACTCTTTATGGTTTTCATGTTTGGTTGCTTATGAGAGTTCATCCCATTGGAGAACTGGTCCTCCAGGAGCAAGTTTCTTTTCTTAAGGAAATATAAGAAGAAAGTTAGTGGGATGAACGTCAGCCCCTGCTACTGTGCCTGAGCTCAGAACCACACCTGATATTTATCATCCCCGCTTTTCTACCACCCCTTCTAGGAGCCTCCTACCTGCAGCTGGCAGCTCTGAAGTGACCCTGAAGAGCCTGGGATCATGGTTATAATGCCCATCTCAGGCTGCTTCCACAGATACTGCATTAGTCAGTTTGCTGTCAGGATCAGTAGGGCAGCATAAACAGATACATAGACCAGGGTCCCTGGGTACTAGGTGTCATCTTCCCTTCACATCGTGTTACAGCAGTCTTTCCTTTTCTTAACAGTCAGACTTAGTTATCCCTCCCTGAAAGGCTACTCCTTTCTTGGCCTGTTTATCTTCAGCACATAGTGGCTGGGTGGCAGCTATCACAAGAGTTCAGGGCTCTCAAGAGTTCAGGGCTCTTGCTGTTGTCCCTGGGGAAAGTGTTCCCCTCTGGGGACCAGGACATCTTAGCCACACAGAATTTAGAACTCTAGGGACTGAGAGCACAGGTACCCCATGTAGGTTACTAGGAATGAAGTTCAATGGGGTTCTTGGACTTGTGTATTCTACTTACTAGGGACATAGCTCCACATAATGGTCATTAATTTAGGGCTATATCAGGTCCTAGGCGTGTGGTGCCCAGTCCACTCAGGCCGTTGTCTCCAAGTTGCTACATCAGCTTCTCCTTCAAAATACTGTTCTATTTATTCTGTCTGGCCAGCAGCTTTGGGACGGCACATGATATGATAGAACCGGTAGATTTTATGATCATAAAATATACTCATTGCTGTACCTTTTTTTCCTCTTGAGTGGATCCCTTTGTTTAGTACAATTTTATGAGGGCTCCCATTTGGGTGGATCATATATTCTGAAAGCCCTTGGATCGAGGTGCTTGCTGATTATAGGCAGTAGATTATAAATTCATACCCAGAATATCTTTCAGTTCTAATCAGGATGACTCTGCCCCTTCATGTATGAATGGGGTCCAGTGTAGTCAGTTACCACCATAACAGCTTGTTACTCTCTTTGAATGGTATATATCAGGGTCTCTCTTACTGGTCAGTTCGTCACTTAGCAGCAGCACTAGCTAGATAAGCCTTGATGACTGGGAGCCTGTCTGTGCTGCTTGCTTTGTGCATGTTGCCTGTACTTTTCTCTGTGGCTGCTTCCTTCTTGCACCTGTTGAACCAACACTGTGGTAACTGATGGCAAGCTGACTGATGTCAGCTGGTCAAGTCATTCTATCTATTATGCTGTTTATTGCCTTACTCTATTTATTGCTTTAATTACTACTGCTCTGTAAAAAGCCATCCCAATGTAGTGGTATAAAATGGCCATTTTATTATATTCATGGATTCTGTGGTCCAGGAGTTCATACAAGGGACAATCATAATGGCTTATCTTTGTCCCATAACTTCTGAGACCTTACCTGGGAAGACTTGAAAGCAGAGGATGAGTTGACATCTGGGGACTGGAATCATCTGGGGATATCTTCACTTACATGTGAGGTAGTTGATTCTGGCTGGCAGCTGGGACCTCAGCTGGGTTGGCAGATGGAAAGCCTACAAGTGACCTCTCCATATGGGCTGTCTCATATTTGGGGTTCATCACACCACGGTGGCTGAATTTTAAAAGCATGTGTCCCAAGAGGGTAGAAGTGGTCTCTTGATCTCACCCAGGAAGTCACATGCACTGATTCTAAAGTAATCTGTCCTTTGAGGCAGAGATACAGGTCCACCCAGGTTGAAGGGAAGGGACTATAGGTCTTAGTGCTTGATGGGAATAGTGTCACGTTCACCTTAGAAGAAGGATTTCTGGGATTAGAGAAATTGTTGCAGGCTTCTTTAGAAAATGCAGTCTGTTACATGCCTCTTTCATGGTGGAAGCAAATACGTGTAAGACAAAGGTCTGTCAACTTTATGCCCATTCCCATAGGTACATTTGAATGTCTCTTCCCCTGAGTTATTGTTGCTGATATTCTGTTATTTCTCTTTCCAGTCCTCCAACCAACCACCCAGCCAGTCTGTTCACTGCTGCCAATGAGTGTATATGTGTGTGTATTCTCCAGCAACTTTTCTTTCCACATGAAGTGTATGATCACCAAAGCTCAGCATATTGAGTGGATTTCCCCTCATTGCTGTCTTTGAAGGAGCTTCAGGGCAGGTGCAGTACCTCTTTAGTTTGTGACACATATCAAGCCAACCCATCTGTGGAACATTATTGGACATGGTGGTCCCATATGGGACTTTTCATAAAGTCATGGGTATGAGTTGAGGGTAATGAGCCAGTGCTCTTTACCCAGGGTAGATGTAGGGGTCTGGACTGCCTTGCTTACTTGTGCATTCTCTGTCAACTTGTGTTGGGTCTCAGATGTACCATTTTCACCCAATAATGGGTTGCTACTGGACCTGCTTGATCTTACATCACTTAACTGACACAATCTAGCTTATAGTAGGCATTTTTGCTTATATAGCCTCTTAATAGCCTATGGTCAGGTATTCTTCCTGAACAAGGCCCAGTAGTACATCATAAACTAATTTTCGAATGATTTATAATTCTCTGCTGCAAATGGCATGGGCTTCCTCAAAAACCTTAGGTGTCTATGTCGCAATTCTCTTTCTGGGACTTGCCTTAAACTCTGCATGGTGACTTCTCTCACCAAAGATACTTCTAATAACATGGAGTTTGTGGGGTCATATGACCCAAGCTTCAGGATTTCTTCAGTGCAAAGTCTTTGACTTTCCTGGGCCTCACTCCAACCCAGCATCTTTCTGTGGGACATGGTAAGTAGGTGACAGCAGTATTTCCAACATGGGGTATGTCCCTTCTGAATCAAAAGAGTCCTGTTAGGGATTTTGCTTCTTTCTTATTAATGAGCAGTGTGAGATGCAATAATTTGTTCTTTGGAAGAGTTGTCCTTGCATTCCTGAGGTCTTAGACACCTAAAACTTTCACTGATTAGGTGTTTTCTGTCCTCTGCACGTGTCTTACCAATGCCTGTAAAGTACTTGCCGCTTTTTGCTTATGTGGCCCACTTAATAAAATTTATCGATATAATGGATTAATGTAATATTTTACACAGTGTTCAGTAAGTTCAGATACTTTCAGAATAGATTATGACAGAGAATGAAAAACTTACAGTCTTGAGTCAGCATGGTAGAAGTATACTGCTGTTTGCTCTATATGAATGAGAACTGCTTTTGGTTCTCCTTTTTATTAGAGATGGATAAGAATGTGTTTGCTAGGTCAGTTGCCAAGTACCATAAAGTTGTATCCGTCTGTTATAGGAAAGATACCACAACTAGCCAAGCATCTACAATTGGGGATTCTGCTTGGTTGAATTTGTAGTGGTCCTCTCTCATCTTCTGGCATCAGTCTGGTTGTATTGACCTGACTAGTGAATAAAATTAGGACATCATGCCTCCTTTAGGGTTTTAAGCATGATGCTAATATCTTCCATTCCTCCCAATAAACAATGTATTTGTGATTTGCTGTCTTGATTTAGGGTTGGGATATTAGGCATTTTAGAGAACCCCCTCACCCTGGCTGCCACTCTGCTGTTCTTATGATTAATTGGCCAACATTGCTTCTGAGGCTTAAGTGCCTCAGACTGGCCTCTGTTATTTAGAGACCCTGTTGTTCCCACTGCCATCAGGGAATAAAGTTCCATATGACATCTCCTGGTGTTTGTAACCTCAGCAATGTGGAGACCCCCTCACCCTAGCACTCACACCACTCAGTTGGTGAATTTTCTGGCTTTAAGTAGCATAAGCACTCAAGCTTTACCACTTCTGTTAATCTTTTAAAGAGTCTTTGTTAGTCACTGCATGATAACAACACATTGTTTGGCTTGCCCCATTTCTAGAAAGCCTGGAGATAATGAAACAATATTCATACCTCCTCTTCCCTCCCCCAAATAACCAGTAGTCTTGGTAAAATTTTAAAATGCTTCATTGTCTAACACTGACCAATCATACATTTGATTTCCAAGGGGATTGTTATAGATCAAATTGTGGCCCCAGTGCCATATGTTGAAATACTAACCCCCAATGTGACTATATTTGGACATAAGGCCTTTAAGGAGGTAATAAAAGTTAAATGAGGTCATAAGGGTGGGACCCTCATCCATTGGGCTGCTGTCCTTATAAAAAGAGGAAAAGACATTAGGAGAGTGTGCTCTCAGAGGTGAGGGCACAGCAAGAAGTGGCCATCTGCAAGCCAAAGAGAGAGGCCTCTGGAGAAACCAACCCTTGGATTTCCAGCCTCCAGAACGGCGAGAAAATAACTTTATGAGACACCCAATCTGTGGTATGTTGTTATGGCAGCTTTTGGTTTATATACAGGGGTCAGTAAAAGAAAGTGACTACAATAGCACAAGTCCATCCCCGTTATTAGGAATAAAATACACTCTTATGATCTCCTTTTCTATTATGTAGAACTTTTCTACTATGTGGACTTCTATTTCACCTAATAAGGGTGTTACTTGCAAGTAAGATTTGCAAGGCTTTCCTTCCAGTGTCATTGCATCATTTCCTGGGGTCCTCACAAGGATGTTGATAAATCCTTTATCCCAGGAAGATGCTCCCATATCAAAAAAACTCTCCATTGTTCACCTTTATATGCTTTCCCATCTTATTCCAGCATCCTCAGGATTCATTTCTGTACATACTCTTTTAGCTCCTGCTAGTACCTATTGGCTAAATCCATTTCCTTCAGAGCATAGTGGCTTTTCTTCCTCAGAAATTTTAACATCTCCATGGCTGGATTATGTAGTAATTTAACCCTGGTTGTTGGATTAACTGCCAGTAGGATGTTTAAGAGTAGATTCTAAGGGAGAAAAGTGTCGTCTTGCTAGGCAGAAGTCTCTGCATCAATGAACTCTGTTTTCTGACTTTATGTTCCATTCCCTGTTGACCCAGAATCCTCAGACTCAGTCCCAAAGTTACTCTACTGACTCTGCAGGCAATGTTCTATAGGTTCTGTGGCTCTTGTGGGCGTTGTCCTTTTCCTCTCTTTGTAGGCTCAGCATATCACCAGCCAGTTGTGATTTATTACTGGTTTTTGACCCATTAGGCAAGAGAGAATGTGGTGGCAGGTCCTGAGTGGGGCTAGTGTCCTCTTGCAGAGAATTGTCATTGGAATTGTCTTCAAGGAGGAAGCAGGAAGCACTAGCTTTGGACAGGGAGGAGTGTACCCCTCTGTAGGCACACAGAGTCCAGAGGGGCCTGATGATCAAGATTGGTGAGTGTATCAAACCTGATGTTCATTTCCTAGATTTCCAGGCTCCACATCTTCCCAGTTAAGCCTTTTACTTTGATGTAGCCTACTTTCCAGGTAGATTCAACTGTATCCAGAGCTCCTTACCTTATAATTAAGTTCTGGACATGATCCCCTCAGGATTCTTTTACCCTCTGTAGGAAATTGTATGGTTTTCATTTACCGACAAGGAGGCTCTCTGGCTTTCCCAGTTCACTTTAAACAGATGATTGTATTAGTTTTCTATTGCTGTTTTCACAAATGATGACAACTTAATACTTCAATATAATTTTTGTTACAGATCTGTAGGTCAGAAGTGTGCTCTGTGTCTCACTGGGCTAAAGTCAAGGGGTCAGCAGGGCTGTGTTGATTTCTAGAGGCTGTAAGGAAGAATCCACTTTCTTGTCCTTTCCACCTTCTAGAGACTGCCCTTATCTCTTGGCTCATGGCCTGTTTTTCCATTTTTAAAGGTCGTACTGTTATATTTCTTTGTTCCTTTCTTCCTTCCGTTGTCACATCTCCCTCTCATTACTTTGGTCCAACCCTAAAAATCCAGGATATTCTCTCTCTTTTAAGGTCAGCTAGTTAGCAACCTTAATTACACCTGCAACCTTAATTTCTTTTTGTCATGCAACCTAGATATAGTCACAGTTTCAGAGAATTAGGAAGTGGACATCTTTGGGGAGAGGCAATTTTCTGCTAAACACAGTAAAAAAAAAAAAAAAAAACGATGTCTGCTTCCCGTTAGCTTTCTCAAATGCGTGCGTAGTTCCCAGAAATAACCGTCTGATTCTATTAACTAGTTACTCCAAACTTTCAAGTATCTGAGACATTGTACACCTTCCTTTGGTAGATCATTTCAGTTCAACTAGGTAAGACATAGATAAATTACATGGAGCTCAGGCACTCTCCATCATAGATCTCAGCCAATCTCCACAAAGAGCTATTGTTTCTACAGTATTCACCCTGGGATAAATGAATTTTATTCTCCTGGGAGATTCATTAACTACTCTTGTTTAGGTTTTTTGTGTTTTATAGAAAATGAACTTTTTTATTCTGAAAGACCCTAACTATGGCAATTTCAGTTCTTATGGTAATATTGTTTTTTTGTCCATCTAAGATTCTTACTGGATAATAAGGATATGCCACTGTAGCACTCATAACTACCTATGGGTCCATGAATTGGTTGTTAGAAGTTAGGGGATGAAAATGGAAAGAAGATGGGTCAGACAATACCTTTCTTCTCAGCCTGAATTTGGCTCAGAATTTCAGCTCCTCTCTGTGGTGTGGTAATGTCTTGGCCAAATGTGCCGGCTCTTTAGGGATTTTTGGCATCCTTATTTCTAAGTTTTAGGTATAGTCCTTATTCATTTACCTTTTTTGAAAAATTGAAAGTTATATATTTTCTTTCCACTATCAGTTATCAATTTTTGGAGAAGTATGTGTATGTGTGTGTGTGTGTGTGTGTGTATCTGTATGTGTGTGTGAGAGACAGAGAGAGAGACAGAGAGAGACAGAGAGAGAGAGAGAGAGAGAGGAATGAGAATGGTATCAGAAAGATCTTTGCAATTTTAAAAGTTATTACAGAATTATAAGATACTATCTCCTTATCCACCCTCTGTTTTCTTGGTTTGCTAGTATGTGACAGGACTTATTTTCCCTCAAGAAATAATTATATAAATTTGAAAAAAAAATTATTTAAAACAATTTTAATGTCATCTTTATAAGCTTTAAACTTATAAATGAAAGTCTAATTCTGTTTAAGAACATAAAAATATTATAAATGTTGAATAAATTAATATTTGAAGATAAAGGAAAAGTACTTAGTGAATTTCCTACCATTGGAGTTAGTCTTCTTTATATATAATTTAAGAATATTTATGTGTCATCTGATACTTTTATTGGTTGTTATGTATATATAATGAAAGTTCAGGTTTCTCTGTGAATAATTTATTATGTCTAATAGAACTTTTGTTCTCAGGAATAATAGATGAGAAGAATATTGGCCATATTTAAGTTTTCTGTAAATAACTTACCTTGCTCCAAACGAATGTGAGATGTCCTAATAGTACTTTATAGGAAAGGAAAATAACGATACTTTCTAACAAAAAAATCTTACATATATAACGCTTCTCTGTATCCTTAGCTAGCGCTTCCTCTTCTTCTTAATTGTAAAATATCACAGATTCTCAGAGTTCTGTCCTTGTCCTCCTTTTTTTCCATCACTCCGCACCCTGTTGCCTTAGGCGGTTTAAATATTATCTCCGTCTAATGACTTGCAAACTTGTACTCCATATCAGATCTTTGTTCTGGGCTCCAGACAAATATAGGTAATTGCTACATTCACATTTCTATTTACGTTGCTTAAGGGCATCAAAATTAATATGTCAAAAGTTCGACTCTTGATCTTTGCCTAAATGTTTCTCCTCAGCCCTCCCCCTCTCATTAAAGGTTGGTCACCCATGTCTACACATGTGTTTGTATCATTCACCTGAAAAGTCATACTTTTGACTCTGGCCTCTCCTCTACACCCCTATAACTTGTCTATCACCTTTATTGTGAATCATGCTTGCAAAACAGATCTCACGCCTACTACTGCCACCATGCTGATCTGTGCTATTTTTGTATTTCGTCTTTGTAGATGCAGTGGTTTCTCAACTGGTCTCCTCCAGCCTCTATAGACAGCCTCTCTACCCACTTCATACACCTCCATACATCCATCCATACACAAAGCCTACATGATTTTTGAAAACATAAATCAGATTATGTCACTTCTTTCCCTTAAAAAACATTCTGTAGTTTTTCATTCCTCTGAAGATAAATTTCAAACTTGCCATCATCCTTGTACATTAAAGATGTGCCCATCTCTAGCGTCATCTTGAATTGCTTCTTTCTTTATGCGTTTGGTGGAGACACAGTTGTTTTTATTTCACCCCGTAAAAGCGCTAGACTCCTCCCTGCATTGTACATGCTTACCTCTTGCTCTGAAATTTTCTTGCCTGTATTAGTTAGGGTTCTTCAGAGAAGCAGTACCTATCGGATGTCTGTATCTATATCTATGTATATAGTGTAAGAGATTTATTATAAGAATTTGGCTCGTGTGATTATGGAGGCTGACAAGTCCTAAGATTTGCAGTTGGTAAGCTGG
The DNA here is from genome assembly GCF_028749965.1 of Puma concolor. NCBI lineage: Eukaryota > Metazoa > Chordata > Mammalia > Carnivora > Felidae > Puma > Puma concolor. The sequence continues at coordinate 52,812,559 of NC_141672.1, forward strand.
AAACCTAAGAGAGCAGATGATGTAGTTCCAGTCCAAAGACCAGTAGCCTTGAGACCTGGGAGCAACCAACATTTCAGTTTGTGTATGAAGACAGGAAAAAACTGATGTTTCAGCTCAAAGGCAGTAAGGCAAGAAGAGTCCCCTGGTATTTGGGGGAGAGTAGCCTTTTGTTTTATTTAAGCCTTCAACTGATTGGATGAGGCACACCAGCATTAGAGACTGTCTGCTTTACTGTTTATCAATTTAAATGTAAATTCCACAGAAACACCTAATAACTGGGCACCCAGTCACGTTTACACATAAAATCAACCATCACATTCCCCTTCCCCCTCTCAGTTCCTTCTGCTTAATTCATCCTGATTTGTCAATTCTCAGATTAAAAAGAGAGCAGCCTTTCATGACCATCTACTTGATCTAAGTTCACTCTTAAGCCTGTCACAGCTTTGTCTATCTTATCTCTGAGTGCTTTTTATGATTTATTATTCTATATTTATCTGTGAAATAATTTGTTTGATATGTGTCCTCCCCACTAAATTGGGTGACCCAGAAGGACAGGGACTGCTCTGACTTGTTCACCATTTATACTGTACAGAGCACTTTGTAGTTTGTCTGACAGAACAGTTATTTTCTTGGGGCTAGAGAATGAATGGGTAGATTCAGGAATGAACTCAATTTGTCATAGATGTAGTCATTGAAGTCTTAGGATAACAAACAGTAGGAAAGTTTTTCCTTTGTGAAGTTAACCATTTCCTCCCTCATTCCTTAAGAAGAACAAATTACCCCATAGGTCTTTTGGTGAAAATCCAAAGTTACTCTGAATCAAAAGGACTATGGAAATAATGATTAAATTATCAGATGAGTATAAAAATATTTTGTATAATTAATTTTAGAAATTTTCTAACGTCTTGATATTTCTAAAGAATTAAGTGTTCTAGATATAAGACATGAGGTTGGAAGACATATATAAACCATCGTTGTTAACATGGTGGCTGGCTCTAGTACAATGATTGTTATTTGTATAATTTTAGGTAAAAATATATCATCTCTCCTCCATTTCTGTTGGTATTCCAAAGAAAATTTGTCTAAAAATGTTTTAATGAAGAAGTATTGAACACATATGAAAAAAGCAAAAAATTAAGTAGCATATTTTATGAAAACTTCATTTATGTTGATATATACTTCTGAAATGTGTTCTGTGGAGAGCATTGTGTCCAGTCTTACTCTGCCTGGAAAAATTTCCACTTTCCAGTTCTGGTCCTGTCTGCCATTGTTCTTTCCCTAGGACACCAGGCCACTCCAATCTCATTCTTTGAAGCTGAGCTTTTCTTACACTTGTGTTTCAATGCCTTTGCTTAGTACTTAATTGTTCTCTTTTTTGTTGTTGTTGTTCTTTATTTACTGTTTGTTACAATTGTTCATTGAGCAGATCATCATTAGTCATTATATATATAGTATGTTACTTTCTAGACTTTCAGGGAAACAGTCCAAAAATTACAAAAATGATCTTTGTCCTCAAAGAACGTATGCTCTTATTGAAGAGACAAAGAAGTTTACAATCATGTCTGTAATAATACCATTTATTGAAAATGAACTATGTAGTAGAAACCTTATTTTATAATTTTTCAAAATACTTCTTTAATAGTATCCCAGAATTCAGAGGTAAAAGCTGAGTCTCAGACAGATTGTATAATTTGTGAAAAGTTATGTAGCTAATAAGTGCCAAAGCCGAGATTAGAAGCTGGAATGTCTAACTCTACAATCTGCATTTATGTCTCTTAACAGTGTGAAATAGCACATCATGACATAGGCAGGGAATCGGAGGATTTACATGAAACACAGTTTGAAATTGTGTGTATGTGAGTGGGTGTTGAGGACACAATCTGACGTGATAGTCATAGTGTATTGTTTTCTAGGCTTTTAAAAACGTGTCTATATTAATCATGACTACTTTACAGAGCTGAAGAGAAGCTAAAAGGATGACAAAGATGCTGCGGTGCACACAGCTGATTTTCTGTTTCGTTATATTTGATGTTTAATGTTCCAGAACTTTTAAAACCTCTATAAACGATATATTTGGGACATGTGGATATTAAATTTCTGTGTTATTTTATGGTAGGAGAAAAGAGGCCCACGCCACCGTACCCTGCCAATAGTATTCTCTGCATAGAATAGTGTATTTGTCGAAATGGGTAATATGAATACTTTTGTCCACAAAAGGAGATCACTTTGTCTGCAGTGTTTATAAAAGATTAAAGTTTGTTTCCTCAGTTCCATTTAACTTACTCAGGATGAGATATCTTATGGCATCCAGTCCCTAAGTCAGATGATCAAGTGGAATTTAAAGGAATTGTGATTTTTTTTACCTTATTAGCTTGTATCCGATGTTCTTACATCAACCTTACAAAGATGCATGCAGTGCTGTAAAACAAATAATTCCATGAAAAAAGTCCACATGTTATGGTTGATCATCCAATATAATGCACTGAAATTAATAAGAAACTTTTGAGACAAATTTCCTAAGGTGCAGCTTTAAAATATATGTGCAGACTCAAACTACACTTGAACGATTAAAAATAGACGTTTTGATCTTCCTGGCTTGTGAGTGGCATGCAGTTGGCAAATGAATGAAACATTTGTATATTCATTTAAGATATTGGAACACTGCATGTAATACTAGAGCTAGAGATTAATCCAAACATTTTCTATGGGCAGCCAAACTTCTTGTGAGAGGGCAATGTGTTTTATTAGTAAACCACTTCTGATTTAGATAGTCATGTAAATTGCAGTGCAGGAGAGTGCTCCTAGATAGTTGAGTTAAACTTAGTCCGACGGAAGTAGGGTATTCAAACATTATTCATCAGCTGTATACATGTTAGAGAATGTGGACTTAAGGAACCGGGAGACACAAGCTTCAGATTTCAGATTCAGGAACAACTGATTTTTATATAACACTTCTCCGTGATGCAGAGTCACTCCTGAAATCAAACTGTCACCTACCTGATATTTGTTGAGCATGTGCCAGACTTTGTGGTAAGGGTTGTAAAACGTAAGATAGTGTATAATAATAACTTAAAATAATTGAAATTGCTCTCATGGTAGGGCAGGTGCTTTTATATAAATCTATACATGTTGTGCACTGTGATGAAGAATGTGCTATTGTTATCCCCATTTTACTGACTATGATACCAAGCTTAGGGAAGATAAATGTTATATCCAAGTTCACCCAACAAATAGGTGGCAGATGAGGGATCCAAACCCAAGTAGGATGACTCCAAAGCATGCATTGTCATCCACTTTGCTGTTCCTTCCATCTCAGATTAAAACCTGAAACTGAAAATCTGGAAAGAAGATTATATACAGCTTAAAGCTGGTTTTACATACATAAAAAGCTTAAAGAAGTGAATATATAGATTCCTAAAATATTTTTAAAACATTTTTTAAATGTTTATTTATTATTTTTGAGAGAGAGAGAGAGAGAGAGAGAGAGAGAGAGAGAGAGACAGCATGAGTAGGGAAGGCGGTAGAGAGAGAGGGAGACACAAACTCTGAAGCAGGCTCCAGGCTCTGAGCTGTCAGCACACAGCCCAACAAAGGGCTCAAACTCACCAACCATGAGTTCATAACCTGAGCCTAAGTCTGACGCCCAACTGACTGAGCCACTCAGGCACCCCATTTCCTGAAGTACTTTTTTAAAGTTTATTTTAAGAGAGAGAGGGAGGAAAAGAGGGGAGAGGGAGGGAGGAAGGGGGAGAGAGAGAGAGAGAGAGAGAGAGAGAGAGAGAGTGAGTAAGAGAGAGAGAGAATCCCAAGCAGGCTCCTCACTGCCAGCATGAATCCTGACTCAGGGCTGAACCCATGAACTGTGAAATCCTGACCTGAGCTGAAATTAAGAGTTGAAGGCTTAACAGACTGAGCCACTCAGGCACCCCAAATTCCTGAAGTGTGTTTTAAGAAGAGTTGCTCCGTAACCTTTCCTAGACACGTTTTTAGCAAGTAAGAAAAAAAAAAAAAGGTACATTGTATGTATCAAATATCTTGGTATTTGACATTGACTCTGTTTCAGAAATGAAAGTTTCTGCCTTCAAGATGATAAAACTAAGGAAATTTTTCTCCTTTTGTGTTGTATGTTAATCTTTTTTGAAACAATTGGCAGCTATATTCTGATTAGATCTTGTTTTGATCAGTGAAGACTTTTGTTAGTGCTGGTACTAGATTTATGTGAACTTAAAAAATTGTGTAATAATAAAACAGACATGTCTACTTTAATTAAATCCTAGAAAGCAATTTTTTTTCCGTTTGGAATTTTCACGTGTAGGAGAAAATGAAGATGATCATACAGAAACTCTTGCAGATAGAAAAGAGGCAAAAATAGTTTTTCCAAAGAGTGATGTAGTTTTACGAAATACAGCTATTAGGATCGTTTGAGGGTGAAGGGTACTTTATTCTTGTAAAAACAGTGCATGAATATCCTATTACTGCTAGAACGAATGACTATAAACATAGTGGCTTAAAGCAGCTCAGATTTGTTATCTTGTAGTTCTGGAGATCAGAAATGTAAAATGGAAGGATCTTACAGGGTTAAATTCCGTGGATCTGCAGGGTTGGGGCTGTGTTCTTTCTGAAGGCTCTGGGCATGAATCTGTTCCCTTGTGTTTTCCAGCTTTTTGCCTGCATTCCTAGGCTGAAGTCTCCTTCCTCCCTCTTCAAAGTGAGATTTAAAAAATCTTTCTCCTACTCTGACACTCCTGCCTAACTCTTACAGGAATTCTTGTGACTCCCTGGGATCCTTCCACTGGAAGATAATCCAGGATAATCTTCACATCTCAAGATATTTAATTGCATCTGCAAAGTCCCTTTTGCTACATGAACTACTAGGTTTCAGGTATCAGGGTGTAGACATCTTTGGGGGCCTTTAGTCTTTCTACCACAGCCAGATTCTACAATGTAGACTACATGATTGTTTTCATATAAAAGCATATCTTTATAATTCTTATTGCATGTGTATAGATGCTTTAATAAAGTAATTTAAAATTAGCCGTGAGAAAACTCACCTGCTCTATACTCTGATCTACTGAATGACCTTTTAATGGCTCATTTCCTCCTTTTCACTATGTAAATTATACCCAACAAGGAGAGTGCTTGGTAATGAGCTTTTAGTGATTACTGGATTAAAAAAAAGAAAAAGACCATTTAATCAGTTTCCCTCACAATTTTTTTTTCTGTTTAAATAATGAAGAATGGAGAATCAACCATTCCATTTTTATTTTAGCACTGGATTTTCTTTTTGGGTAAAAGGAAAAAGTGAAAACATTTTTGTTATTCTAGTAAAAGATTATTATCATATAAAGAAACTGCCGGTCAAATTATGACTTCTTGATATTTTTATGTTTACAGCAGAGCTTTTAAGGGGGAGATTAAGAGCTTCCATCAAATATGTTAACAGTTGGTACCTGCTTACTTCCCATATTTTGAATGGCTTGTGATAAAAAGATGCAAGGTTTTATTCCAATAACTAGGATGCTATTCTCTTGCATATTAAACTACTTCTCAGAGATGAATGTTGAGGAATTATTGGGAGGAAATTGCCATTTCATATTTACATCATTAGCCTCCCTACAGTAAACCTGATGGGCTTGAAGAAATCAGTGATTTGCATATGCATATACAAAAATGGTGAATGTTAGTGATTTCTGCATCATTTTTATAATGATTGACAAGAAGCACCAGAAATGTTAAAATAGTCTGTTCATTAAATATCATTTCAACTCGATAGACATTTTATTAAAATGGTATAATGTAGTACTTTAAAATATTTTCCTTTTTTTCTTTTGCTTCATGAACAGAATTTAAAATAAATGAACATGCACAGAATCCATTATATATTTGACTGTTTTTTTTTTTACAAGTAAAATATGATTTCCTATCAGCAAAGGGAAGGAGTGTAGTCATTGTGCTTTATCCAGAATAACAATAATAATCATAACAAAAGTTCATTTTGCACTTACTGTTTGGCGGGTACTATTCCAAGAGCTTTATATGCATACATACATACATACATTATTGTCATTCTCATTTTATATATAAGAAAATGAGGCAAAGGCAGGTTAAGTCTGAGTTCCTTAACCAGTAAATAACAGCTTGAGTTTGAACCCAATCTGTTTTTAGAGTCTGAACTCAAAACAAAATAACTCATTGTATTTTAAAAATATATTGTTAAACAGTAATTCTAATGAATATGTGAACAATTCCCTCACAGAGAAATTTTCTGTTGTTAGATTTACAAAGTTAACGTTTTCTTTAGTTAGCAGAGGCCGGAGTATGGAATTTACAACATTTATGGTATATAATGTAGGTATTTAAGAGCTGTGAGGAGCAGTGAGGGCTCTATTCTGTATGGTAAGGGTGTAGGAACACTGGAAGGAGGGAAGGAAGGAAGGAAGGATATGAAGTTGTGTTTGCTTAGCAATGTGTGTGAGGTTGAGAAGATGTTGATTTTGGAAACAGATATATCTGACAGATAATGAGAGGGAAGTAAAGCTCTCTCCAAGCCCTCCTGGATGTAGGTTCTTGACTATTTTCTGTCTGTTGGAAAGTCATGTTTTTGAGCTTATTTTGTTATCTTAAAGTGCATACCTGTTTATTTAGCACACGTAGTTGTAGAGTGCTCATTATATATCGGGGTGCTCTAAGTGCCTTGAGAATATTGATTTACTTAATTCTCATGACAATCCAGTGATATAAATACCATAATAATCTCCATTTTTCTGGTATGGGGACCGAGAAGGGAGAAGTTAACAAATTGCCCAAGGTTGCCAAGATAGTAAGTGGCAGACCTAGGAGTTTAAGCAGTGTGTTTCCAGAGTCCATCCTGTTCATAAACAAATCTATGAAAACAAGTTCCTGTTGGGAGGGGAGCCTTTTCCCTTCCTGATTGTAGCCCAGTTCACACTTTTTCCTACTTCCCTGTCACACCTGGAATAAGATAATTAAACATTGTGGCACCCTTCCCCCGCTCTGCATCCCCTGGGTTCTAGCTTTTATTCTCATGTACAAATGTACTGATTCTTTTCTCTCTTCTCCCTTTGTTCCTATCCTGGCCTCTCCTTTCATCTTTCAGAAAAGTTGGAGAGAGTAATGGACACGTAGATGGATTTGTATACTGTACTTCTAAAGTGGGATTTCATGTAAAGTACCTGAAAAACTTAGCTAAAGTTGTCACATGAGAATGAAGTATTACAGTATAACTTTCTAATTATTTTGTATCAGGTTATAGGGTTATCACAATACCAACCTAAATTGATTTGTAAGAGGATTAAATTCTTCTGATGACAAATAACTAGTTAGAGGACAGCCAGCTGCTCATCAATCTTTCCATTGATTCCTTATTGAGTTTGATTTGGACTTTCCAACTCTTAGTCATCATTCAGCTCTCTATTCAAATACTACTTCCTTTTGGTATCACTTTCCTCCTCTGGAGTTTCTCTCTCACTCCCCCCTTTTCTCTAATACTTGATCCCTCATTATAGTATTTTCCTTAATTTACCTTTGTAGTCACATTCATACTCAGCATCAAGTAAGTAGAAATGGTGAGACATCCTTAGAAGCATTCACTGACTCAGGGATTACACTTCCAGAGCGGGCAGAATTGATAATATAAGTGAGGAAGCAATCGATCATGCTTTGGAATCAGACTTACATATACTTGACAAAGGGACCTGGTTTATTATTTGCACCAGGCATGGTAATATAGGCATCAAGATAGTGATCTGTATCCCTGATTGTACTGTGGACTTCTTGGCTTGACTCCAAGTATATCAAGATTAGACACATTTAATTTGCATTAGATGCATGCATATGTATAGGTGCATTCATCTATGTTTGCAATTTCTTAGTTGAATAAATAAAACTAAAAAATTGAATGTATGTTTGTTTCATTCACTGGGAATACTGAAATGAATAGCTTGCCTTGAGGAGCTACTTGAGTGGGAAAGACAGAAAAGTAAAGAAACAATTGCAAAATTTGTTTACTCAAGAAATGGTTGATGCATACTTTTGGGGTGCAAATCATACTAAGCTCTGTATATATAGTTGTAAACCAGGGAGGTGGTGCTCCTGCCTCTATTGTATATATGCTGTGATGTTATGTGATATGTGCAATGAAAGAAACACACAAAGGAATTGATGATAGCACAAGACAGGAAGTCTTCTTAGAAGAAATGATGTTTGAGGGGGTGTTCATAAAAGCATCAGTAATATTGACTGATGAGAGTAGTATTGACTGGGGAGAGTTTATTTCAGGCAGAAGGACCAGCCTGTACAATAAGGTGGCCTTTGGAAGACTGTAGATGGGAAAATTCCTGGAGAGTGGATGGATGCTGGTGGCTGAGAGAGCAGAAAAGAGGCACAGAAGATGGCAAAAGAAGAGGTAGGGCCCTTATGTGGAGCTTTATATGATATGCTAAAAATTGAACTATAAGCATTCTAGAAGGATGTAGGAACGTCTCCACAGATTTTTAACAAGTAATAGGACATAGTTCTCCCTAAACAACAGTAGCAACCACAACAACATGAAGGGCAGCCACGTGAAAGACGATTAGGGTATAACTGGAGACAAGGAGGACCCTTAGTCCTTGCAAGAAACCTGGTAAGAAGTGATAAGGCCATGAATTGACAGATTTATGTTGATGTTAAATGAGGGAGGACTCAGTGAAGAGGTAATAAGAAGAAAGAGCCTCTATATAGAATTTGAAAACTGGACATGCATGGTTAGAGAGGATAAGTGATTCTCCAGTGCTTGGTGTGTGTGGACTTCATTTCTCAAGATGTAGAATGTAGAACAAGGGGCCATAAGGATGAAGGAAGAAGAGATGGGGAAATACATGATTTATTTTTGAATATGTTGTGTATTACATGTTTAAAGACACTTGGAGTGAGCATACCCAGTGGTTAGGGACTATGGCTCTAAAAATCTAGGGGAGAAGTCTGGCTTTGGGTTACGTAGAATTAAGCTGAATAAATCTGAGGGTGAAATAGTTGGGGAGAACTGTGATTTCTGCCCCTTTACCGAGGATTGGGGATTATAGGCACCAGAGGGCCTCACACATGGTGGGCATTTGGTGAATGTTTGCCTTACATTCAGTCCCATCTTCAAGGAAGCACAGAAGAGAAAGTTCTCTTTAAGGTGCTAAGAATCACCTTAGGTACTGTTTGTTGCTGAATTCTCTCATAGCAGAGCTGGATTTCTAAATGATCACCTTCCTGTGAATCCTCTCTGACCCTCACTCCTATTGCTCAGATTAAATTCATTTAGAATGATTTCAGCTTCAAAATGGATTTTACATTGATATCTAAAGATGATGTCTGCACACACATCTGTATGCACTTTGTGGATGTGCACAGAGTTATTGGCACTAATTTCCTCACTACTGAGTATTTCTGCCTTGGATGTCAGGGGCTTCATCTAAATTCTTTGTGTTAGGCATCATTAGGCCAGCTTCTGTGACTCTGTTGTAGCTTTGAAGACCGTAATCACATGTTCAAAGCCTGGCAGGAGTTGATTGAGAATGATGATGACAAAGGAGACAGTAAGCAAAAGAATCAGAGTTGTGTCATTTCATCTCCTTGGGTAACCGCATAGACATTTAATCTGAGCGTGTTGCTGTTTGCTTTGCCAAAGGCAGTGTGGGAACAGAGCTATGCAATTAGCATGATAGTTCATTCAAGAAGAACAATGAAATGAGACCAGCTCGCATGTAGGATTATATATATCACATCTGAAATCTGACATTTGCCCTATCTAAAACTATCTTGCAGTCAAAATTTGAATCACATTTTCTATGGTGACTTTATACTGGTTTATATTTCATATAATACACTACATGAGGGGATTTTCATGAGGAGCTGCACATTTAAAATAACACTGTTTTGATTTCTTAGAGGTGGAATGGTGTGACCTTTCTTGGGAATTTTTTAACTTTTCAAAGTTCTTTCCTTGAAGTCTGTACAGGGATATTATTCTTAGAAAACTACTTAAAATTACAATCTATACTATTTATTTTGACCATTTGGTTATGTTATTCTAGAAGGGACTAAGCCATAGAAAAGAGGTCATTTTCTCTCAAGATATTTTGATATTTCTCTCAAATTCATTTTCTTTTATTGACATTTATGCCGATCAGTTATTTTAAATAATTTAGTGCCAAAGTTAGTTTATCCTTAAATGGTCTATACCAAATTTTTAACTCTGGGCATCTTAACCACAGACAAAACCAGCAGCACATAGTGGGTAGAGTTAGAAATCCTGGGTTATTTTACTTGGATTTGAATCCTCTTTGTACCTTAATCCAGCTCGGTGATCTTGGGTAATATGTCATTTAACTGTATAAACTCATCTGTATGTATAGATATGTTTTATCAGACTCCATTCCCTTATGTGTAAAATGTGAATGTAATACTAGATTTTATAAAGTTGCCTTGTAGACTGAAATGAGAAAATACATACATAATACATAGCACAATGCTTAGCACATTGTAGGTACTTATACATTTCTTCAGTTGTTTGAAGTTGTTGGGTTTACAGATGCACACGTTCATTTATTAATGCTGGTTTGTGGACACTAATGTCTTCAAATTCTATGGCTGCCTCTAGCTTTACAATAATTCTAGTAGAGTTTGCTCTGATGTTTGATTCAAATATAGAAATCAGCAAAAGCTCTCTCCTTCATTTGTCTTCAATGAAGGCAGATTGGGTTACATTGTGGTTTCGTACATTTTTTTTTTTTTTTTTGCAGTTATACTTAGAAGTTGTTTCTTTTAATAGTAAGATTAATATTCTGTGTTATCTTTTTGTTTTAGTTCAAGTGATACCTTTAGGAAGATATCTTTGTTTTAGGAGATTTTAAATCTGGGGGAAACAAAGTACTTGAAAGTACTATATTACCATGAAAAGATCAGATGTAATAATAAGATATCTGTGTTATAAGAAATTGTTGTCTTTTACTGGCAAGCCTTATTCCATCAGCAAGTTTTTGAAAAGTGTTCCTGTTTATCATGCTTCCTCATAGTTGCTAATGGAGAATTTTAAAGTGGGCAACTTTTAGGGCACCTGGGTGGTTCAGTGGGTTGAGTGTCTGACTTCAGCTCAGATCATGATCTGACGATTCACGGGTCATGGGTTGGAGCCCCACGGTGGGCTTTGTGCTGGAAGCTTGGAGCCTGGAGCCTGCTTTGGATTCTGTGTCTCCCTCTCTCTCTGCCCTTCCCCCAATTGCGATCTGCCTCTCTCAAAAATAAATAAACATTACAAATATTTAAACACTATAATATTTAAAAAAGTAAAATAAAGTAGGCAGAATTTCAAATGAAGATTTGCTAGGGCCTATGCTTTTTTGTCAATAGGTTTAACCTCTGACCTCCATTCTTTTAGATTGTCTATTGCATAAGGTCTGTCTGCTTCTGCCTTCTCTAAATTGATTCCTTTCCCACAATTTTCTTGGATGTCTCATACACTGCTTTGGATGAAACATTCTCTGGAAGGTAACAACAAGGAATGGATATTTTTCTTGACAGAAAGTCAGCACTTAAGGCCCCTATTGTTTCTGAAAAATTTGAGTTGCCAGATTACAAAAATTAACACTAGTGATTTCAAGCACCATTGAATTTTGGGGGTTAATTGTCTTCTGTGAAGATAGATTTAAATTAAATAATGACCATAGTCCTCTCTATCCATGCATTGATTTTTTTTGTATTTGTACAGGGAAGATATTTGCACTCTTGTATCAGAGTACATTTAATATGTAAGGAACAATGACAACTTAAGACATTTGACCTGTTGAGGTTTTTTAAAAAATAAATTCATGTCTCCTTGATAAACTGTTTTTTGCAAAATGATGCCTCCTTTTAAAAATTTTTTGTAAGCCATCTGTTGTGCATTAGATACTGTGCCAGACCATATAAAAATTAAGAACAAATAGATTGATTACATTGCATTGATTTCTGTTATGTGTCTTATTTAATCCTATCTAAACTTACAATCTAGGTATTTATCTTTTTTATTTTATTATTTTATTTTATTTTATTTTATTTTATTTTATTTTATTTTTTAGAGAGAGAGAGAGCTTGTGTGAGAGAGGGGCAGAGGGAGAGGAAGAGAGAGAATCTTAAGCAGGCTCCAAGCTTGGTGCGTGGGACTCAAGACCCCGACCCCAACCCAAACCATGACCTGAGCTGAAATCGAGAGTAGGAGGCTCTGCTGACTGAGCCACCCAGTCTCCCCTTTCCTATTTTGTTAATGAGGAGACTGATTCTCAGAGAAGTAAGTGACCTGTCTAAGGTCAACTTTAAGACAAGTAGAAGTCTAGGACTTTCTCTTAGGAGAACAGCATAAAATTTATTTTTTGGCCATAGACTTTATAGAGTACTTTAAACAAGAAAAAATTGTATAAAACCTGACTCTGATTAAGATGGAGTAAGAATGGTATTAAGAACATTTATATGTTACTCACTACGTGTCTGTTACTGTTCTAGGTGCTTCCCATCTATAAGCTATTGGGTAGGCATTATAATTACCCATAATAATAATGTAAATGAGCAATTTGAAGCACAGAGATGTTAAGTGACTTGCCTAAGTTCACATAGTTTAATAAGTAAGAAGCTGTGATATGGTTTCAGAGTCTGTTCTTAAATTCAGTTTTCTTTCACATTAATGACTTCTTTTGAAAATGATTCAGTTAAAGGACCGGTACATAATAATGATTTTGATAGGAGAATCTATGAATGGTATGTCTTTTACCTAACATCCTACATATTCTTCATTTTCACAAAATCAGAAAATAAAAATAGTTTTCATGCATTGTAAACTGTGGCTGAATAACTCACAAAGTTAAATAAACTGATATTGAAATCAGTCTTTCTAGCTGAAGTCTATGGTTTAGACATGAAAAATAGAGGTGAACGTTTTATTTTACAAAAAATGAAGCCCAAAATAGGGTTTATAAAAGCTAAAAAAAACACATTTTTTTTTTATTTTGCTGGAGACCAGTCTTAAAAACAATTTTTTTTTTCAGAATAATAAACTTCTGGGACTGACTTTTAAATTTGGGGAACTTTAAAAATGGACAGATACTATAACAAATACGCGCATTTCATGGAATTTATTAAAAATGACTATTCATGATTATACAGCTCTAAAATTATTGCTTATCCATATTCTCATCTGTTCCTCGATATGAATATATCATTTTCATAATTGAAATCGGTTTATATATAATATGCTTTTTATTTGATATTATATAGCAATGTAATGCTTATGATATAATTTTTATTTTAAGGGCTGCGTATGATCTGTCATAATAATAAAATGTTTCCTTGTTTTGTTTGAGTATAGTTAGTTTCCAGTTTTTTCCCCCTTTTGGGAAATACCAGAGTAAACTTCTTGATGCATTTGACTTTTTTGTTGTTTCAGAGTATTTATTAATGTTAATTTCCAGAGGGATGAGTACTGGGTCAAACGATACAAAGTACCTTATTTTTTTTTCTTAAAGGATCCATTTACTGGCTGGGTACACATTGCTCTGTATCTCATCTTAGAAAAGGACAAACAATCTCTTTTCAAACCTTTCACTTTCACAGTATGTATTTCAAGATACAGAATTTCTCATCTAAAACTTTTACCCAGTTAATGTAGTTGGCATTATCCCTCAGATTACAAAAGCTCAGGGATCTTGTACCTAACCTACAGGATTCACTTTTCAAGGTGATTTGCGTAAGAAATAATCCAGGGAAAAGGGTCTGCTTTATGGTTAAGGTGGATTGCAAACTAAAAATTGCAGTGTCTTTATAGCGACATTATAATTCTGCAGCTTAAACTCAGTATTTGTAAAATCAAGTGTGCAGTATAGTTTACTGTGGAATTTACTGATATGACACCGGTATTTCAAAATGTATCAGAATTCTCTTCTTCAAATTAAAATGTCATTGTTTCTTCTCTACGCTTATTGAGTGTTTTGGCAAAGGTTTATCAATGAAATTTTTCTGATTTTACATTTACTAAAATGTGTACACATAAACTAGCATCCCAAATTAAGGATACAATTTAAATTTAATATTTAAAGATTATTCCTGAGTGATTTAATTAGCACACAACAGACACACACAGACACACACAACGGGTATCATTCCTAAGGGAAGGAACATGGTGCTTTGAAAAGTGCACAGGTCATGCCATTGGAAAGGTTTCTTTTTCCTTCTGAATCCCTTGCTCTTTTACTGAACTGTGGTTTAATGGGTGCTATTGTAGGCTCAGCTGTGTGCCAGATGTCAAGAATTCAATATTAAATAAAGTGGACATGGTCCTGACCCTGAAAGAGCTTCCATATGAGTGGGAGATGATGAGAAAGATAAAAAACTTTGTCATTCTGTATAATGGGGACAGTGACAGGAGCTGGAGAGGCCATGGTGAGAACACTTTGGATGCTGACCTTCAGTATTTCTGGGGGTCATTGAAGGCTTCCCAGGAGCATGTGAATAATAATATTCACTGACAATATGTGCCAGGCAATGTGCCAGTCGCTTTAGCAGCGTGTTTTCATTTCTCATTTACACAGTTCTGTAAGGTGAATATTTCTATTATCCTCATTTCAAAGATGAGGTGACTGTGAATTAAGTTCACATGGTAAGAAATGAGAGAGTCCTGATTCAAAACGGGCTGAGTCCAAAGTATAAGCACCTCCTGTTGAATTAACACCTGAAAGATCAGGGCAGTGTTATCCAGAAGGAGAGAGTTTGGGGAAGTGCAAAACAGAGAATAGAGTTCTAGGCATAGGAAAAAAAAAATACAAAAAACAAAACAAACAAACAAACAAACAAACCTGTGCCAAGCTGTAGAAGCCAGAAAAAGCATGACAAATTCAAGGAACTTGAAGAAGCTCATTATGGATGTTTTTTGGAATGGGAAGGAGAGAAAGCACGTGAGATGAAGCTAGAAAGGAAGGTAGTGATCAGCCCATGAAGGACTTTTTAGGCTAAACCATTAAGTTTGAACCGAATTCAGACTTAGTCTAGCGGAAAGCAGCATTTGTGATTTTGGTGAGAGTAGATTTTGAGTGTTGGGGTAGAAATCAGATTGAGACAAGAAGGGGGGAAGATGTCACCTCCATTGTGGATAAGCTGGTGAAGAAGTCTGGCTGTGATGGGTATAGATATAGAATAGGCTAAAGGGTGGTGACAAAGAGAGGATTTTTTTGTTTGTTTGATTTTAAAAGATAGGAGAAGCTTGAGCATTTTCAATTAGTAATGGGAATGAGCTGAGAGGAAAGGACAGGTTGAAATTAAGGAATAAAGAGATGACTGTATATTTAAGAAAATTCCAGGACAGGAAATGGAGGTGGGGAGGGATAAGGTTGATGTCCACCAGAACTCAGGTGGAAAGAATTAGCATTAGTTATGGTGGGGGAAGAAGGTGGGAGAGGGAGGAAGAGAGAGAAGGGGAGAGAGAGAAGAAAACAAGTAATCTTTGGTGTAAGTCAGGGAAACAGTGAAGGGGAAATGGGTACAGCTAAGCATCTAAGTTAAAGTGGTGACAGGCTGAGGAAGTGCCTGTATGATGGCTTCTACTTTCCTGGAGAAATAAGAAATGCTTATATTGAGAAATGATCATATAAGAAGCAAGGTATTCAGATGCTCCAGAACAGTGGTTGCCTGCTTTGGCACACATTAGAATCACCCGAGGGACTTCTGCATTCTGTATGTGAACAGCAGTCACCAGGCTGTTGAAGTTGGAATCCCTACAGGGTTGGATCCAAGCATTAGTATTTTTAAAAACTCTATAGGAGGAGTGCCTGGGTGGCTCAGTTGGTTGAGCAGCCGACTTCGGCTTAGGTCATGATCTCACGATTTGTGGGTTCGAGCCCTGTGTGGGGCTCTGGGCTGACAGCTCAGAGCCTGGAGCCTGCTTCGGATTCTGTGTCTCCCTCTCTCTCTGCCCCTCCCCCACTCATGCTCTGTCTGTTTCTCTCTCTCTGTCAAAAATAAATAAACATTAAAAGAAATTAAAAACTCCCTAGGAGGTTCCATTCTATAACTGGGATTGAGAGCTATTAAGAGGATTTTTACATTTCTTTACAAAGTGCAATAGAGCTGTCTTGCTCTATGACCAAGAGCAGTTACTTAACTTTTCTGTTTCATTTGTTGAATGGGGATAATGGTATTGACCAGACATGGTTGCCTTGAGGAATGGTTGAGCAAACGGAGAAAGAAAGCTAGCACAGTCTTTAGAACCTGGTAAATTCTTATAAATATTGGTTTTGTTCTTCTCTGTATCCAAGTAGAAAAGAATCTTAGAAATGTATTCCATTTCTAGTATCTGGCTGTTCCATGTACTCAGGACATTAGGGACAGCTATATTGACTTCACTGGAATTAAGGGAACAAATTCTTGATGTCCCCGTTCCCTTTAGTACTATCACAATAATCCATTTTCAAAGTTACCACAACACAAATGTGTGTATGGCTTGTTTTGATGTTTGGCTGGGTTTTTAATATTCAGGCCCCTGAAAGTATAGGTTTCTTCCCAGAAAGTCTCTGATATTGTATAGATAATTCCATAAACACAGAAAAAGAGATTTTTACTAAAGAGTCATGAAACAAGAATAGTCAGTAATAAACTTGTATTATCTGTCATTGTATCCCATAAAATTTGACACATACATACACACACACACACACATACACACACATATGCATGCACACACACACACACACGCATGCACACACACACACACACACACACATACACACACACACCCCATACATATATAACCACGCTTCATCCTGAAAGTGGTTTCTGCAGTATGAAAATAAACTTACGGAAGCTATTCGTTTCCCCGTGTAATTCGTACTTCTAAAAACAAAATTTTGAGGTTTACAGTAGAGAAGTGGTTTTTATTTGCTCCCCACTACTCATTAAGGTTGACTAGGCTTTTGCTGTATGCGTTTTATAAAGAACAGTTAAGTGGCTCCGGGACTTTTTTTGTTTTTACATATGCTTGTTATATGTGTATGTGTAATTTTTTTCTTTCAAAAAATGGCATATATCCTTTTTTCCCCTCTGAGCAATATATCAGAAATATTGCCTTGTATCTAGATCACATTCTGTGATGCCTAGTCACATGTTCTTGTGTTTTTTAATATCCTCGTGTCTCAGATTATGGTCCAGAGACCAGCAGAATCAGGGTGATGTTAAAAATGCAGGCTCTCAGGTGTCATCACAGACCCCCCTGAATTTGAATCTGCATTTTAATGAGATCCTTTGGGTGATTTGTGTGCACAGTACAGTTTGAGAAGCCCACATACCTCAAGGGAAGCCTGTTCTTCCCAGGTAGATATTTTCTAATGAGCTGCAGAGGAATAAGGTGTATATTCTTTTAGAAAAGAGTTATGTCCCTAATTTTAATTGCTAAACTACAAAATAT
Organism: Puma concolor; assembly: GCF_028749965.1. NCBI lineage: Eukaryota > Metazoa > Chordata > Mammalia > Carnivora > Felidae > Puma > Puma concolor. Next base: position 52,830,026 of record NC_141672.1, read on the forward strand.
GCACAATTGAGATACAAAACAAAAAGTAATGAGTTAAATTTTAGCTAGGTTGCTGAAAAACAACTGCCAAAGTCAGCTGGATAATTCTTTTATTATAATGATAAATATTTATATCTTATTTATATCTTCTTTTTGGTATAAAGGCATCTTTATACAAATTTCTTATTCTGAAAGTAGTTACATCTTTATCCCACAACATTTATGCCTTTAGAAGGGTGACCTTTTATTTTCTGGAAAGGTAAACAAATCACTGTGGTGTGGTACATATATGGCACATTTACTCTCTATCATTTCCTCCCTTGACATAAAACCATCTTCGAAAATGTATTTGTTCTCTTCTGGCAAATCCAAACCACGATACTTAATATTAAAGACACCTGGACAGTCCTGTCCGTATATCTGTAAACCACGGCTCAGTTCAAATTAATCAGAATTGCTATTGATATAACGCTATTGAAAGAACCATAAGGTACCCTACTAAGAGCTTTAAAATTCTTTTTTTTTTAAATTATTTATTCATTTATTTATTTAAAAAAATTTTTTTTAACGTTTATTTATTTGTGGGACAGAGAGAGACAGAGCATGAACGGGGGAGGGGCAGAGAGAGAGGGAGACACAGAATTGGAAACAGGCTCCAGGCTCTGAGCCATCAGCCCAGAGCCTGACGCGGGGCTCGAACCCACGGACCGCGAGATCGTGACCTGGCTGAAGTCGGACGCTTAACCGACTGCGCCACCCAGGCGCCCCCATTTATTTATTTTAGAGAGAAAGAGTGTGTGAATGAGCAGGGGAGAGAGGCAGAGGGAGAGAGAAAGGAAATCTAAAGCAGACTCCACACTCAGTGGATGGAACCCAACACAGGGCTCAATCCCATGACCCTGAGATCATGGCCTGAGCTGAAATCAAGAATCAGACATTCAACCAACTGAGCCACCCAGGCGCCCCTAAAAATTCTTTAATAATAGTGTATACATATCCACAACACTGATATGCCACATGTTTTATCTATCATTTTAATCCATATGGAACGCTAATATTTCTTGTCACAGATGGGTTTGCTGTGAAGCAGACCCTGAGACAGAGTTCAGCATGCAAGATGTTTCTTAGGACTGGCTCTGAGGATCAATCCTTAAGAAGTGAAGGGATAAAAAGCATGAGTGAGTAGACGGAGAAGCTGAATGATGATTCTGTCCTGTGTCAGCCTCTGTGGAACCTGCGGAGAGCTCTGGATGTGGGATGACTTTTCAGTATTGTCTTAAGGTGAGGTGAAGGGGTTCGGCCTTTAGACAACCAAATGCAAAATGTCCCAGAAAGGAGGTCAGACCTTAAACAGTGGTTTTCTTCAGCTGTTGTAAACCCCCAAAGTGAGCTCACAAGGGAGGGTCTTCTTGCAACACTCCCACAAGTTTGGGGAATAAGTCTTCATTCCTGAAGAGGGGGGATGTGGGTGGTATATCAAAAGCATGATCATAATTGTCCTTAATATATAAGTCTAAAGTAATACAGGATCCATCAGTATCCCTGGAGAATCAAAGAAAGGTTAATGCTGTTCTGCATAGTTTTAATATTAGGCTTTCTGATTCATCTTTGAAAATTGATGACTCATTAGTGAGAATCCACTATAGGAATTTCTGTGGTGTTTAATTCTTGATTGTTCAAAGCCAGATAAAATCGTGATTCTCCACAATAGTGATGCTTAGTAAAAGAGTCTTTCAACTCTGAGCTCTGCCCTGTTCATCACTGAGTCTACAGTGATGAACAAAACCAACATTGTCTTGGGCTGCATGGAACTTATGGCGGATGTAGAGACAGACATTAAACAAATAGTCATGTAAATAAGTAAAAATAGTTATAAATGTTGATAAGCACAGTCAAAGGAAAGCAACATATGTTATGAGAAGGGATGGGAGGTGAATTTAAAAAAAATTTTTTTAACGTTTATTTTTGAGAGAGAGAGTGCAAGCAGGGGAGGGGCAGAGAGAGAGGGAGACACAGAATCTGAAGCAGGCTCCAGGCTCTGAGCTGTCAGCACAGAGCCTGATGTGGGACTCAAACCCACAAACTGTGAGATCATGACCTGATCTGAAGTCAGATGCTTAACTGACTGAGCCACCCAGGTGCCCAAGAGGTGAGTTTTCTTAAAACTGGGTGAGGTAAATGACTCTCTGAGGAGTATCATAGATGAACAAAGGCACCGGTGGGGAGAAGAGCACTTGAGACAGAGAGAAGAGAATATGTTAAAGCTGAGAAAGAGTTCAGGTTTGCTTCCCCTTCCCCCACCAATGCAGGTGGCATAGTGGGAAGAAGAACAGTGTTACCAGGTAGGTAAGGCTGGAAAACTGGGCTGCACAAGCCTGGGTAGAGCCAGTGGAGGCTATTGTCCAGAATTCAGGGGGCAGGTATAGACTGTTTTTAATAATGCAATTAGGTTTACATTTTTTTAAACAACACCCTAATTGCCATGCAGACTCAATCAGCCCTCAGACTGAGAGGTAAAATATGCTTGAGCAAAACTTTAAATATTAATGAGTTCAGCGGTGCTGGTGAGGGGCAGGAAAGGATGCTAGAGTGAGGGAACAGTATATTGGAACTTAAAGAGACTTGAAACTCTGTCTCAGGTCCTGGGTTCCTGTGATTAGCTTTATAAGGCTAGTAGAGGAGCCTGGGGTTGAAGAAAGGGCAGAGGCTAAATCCTAGGGACTTAAAAGTAGAGGTTGAGGGATTTTTCCTTTATTTTGAAAATTATCAAGCACTAATGAATGCTATAAAGCAGAGAAATGACAGTCTAATGAACCTATTAGATAACTCTGATAGCATGTGGAGTATGATTAGAGAATGGTAAGATTAGAGAAAGAGAAATAGTTAGGGAGACATTTCAGTAATCCAGATAATAACTGAAGGAGGCTTATTTTAAGGCAGTGATACTGAAGAAGGAATGGAGCTTAGAATATTAAGTCTAATATATATATATATATATATATATATATATATATATATATGTATATATATTTTTACTCTTTTCAATTATCAATTTTATTTAATAGCTAAAAGTCATTGAGCAGTTTTGATAGTTGGAAAACAGTTACCCTAGTTAAGACCTGAAAATACAATATTAAATTGTGTGTAACATTGCTCATTGCTCTCAGGGATGTTATAAATATTGCCATTGGTATGTTATTAGGAGGTAAGTAAGTTTTAATGTAATGTCTAATGTAAGTGTTTTTTTATGCTTATTTATTTTTGAGAGAGAGGGAGACAGAATGCGAGCAGGGGAGGGCAGAGAGGGAGGGAGACACAGAATCTGGGACAGGCTGCAGGCTATGAGTTGTCAGCACAGAGCCTGATGCGGTGCTCAGACTCATGAACCGCAAGATCATGACCCTTGCTGAAGTCGGATACTTAACCCACTGAGCCACCCAGGCCCCCCTAATGTAAGTTTTTTTTAAATTTATTTATTTTGAGAAAGAGGGAAAGAGCCTGAGCAGCGGAGGGACAGAGAGAGAGGGAGACAGAGCGAGAATCCCACCACTGTCAGTGTGGAGCCCAGCTCAGGGTTTGAACCCACAAACCATGAGATCATGACCTGAGCCGAAAGAAAGAGTTGACTGAGCCAGCTAGATGCCCTAATGTAAGTTTTAATAGGAGACTAAGTAAAACATTGTTGTACAAGTCTTTTATCTTTTAGTGCAGCAAAGAATCTTGCATTCTGAAGTTAAATGAATTTTTTTAAGTTCCACATTGTTTAGTATTATCTGTGTTCTTTGTCCTCTTGCTGTAAATATAAGAAGTTTGACCAAATTGTAATAAAGCCTACCATGGAGCCTTAAAATAAATCATTCCAAGATGAACAAAAAGCGATCTCAGGAACAATATACCATAACCTTTTTTTGAGAAAGTAGCCATAGATTTCAAGAGACATAGCTTTTAAAGTTTTTTATCTGCCACTTACTAGGAGCAAAATCTTGGGAAAATCATTTAATTTGGGGGACTTACGAGTTGATCAGAGCAAGGAAATTGCACTCACTGCACAGGCAAGGAAACCAAAAAAATTGGAGTTTGAGTGATTTGTTTAATTTCACATGCCAAGGTAATAGTCGAAACAGGTCTAAATGAGGGTTCCATTTAATTATGATTCTAATAGAAATGCCTATATGGGCAAAGGTGAAATCAATCTGTACAAAATCAACTTACCCTGTGTTTGAAAACAGTAGTATATGGTGCCCGCCATATTGTCCACTTATTTCTATGTAGTACATTCTTTGGCTTATCTGAAAAGCATTTATTAGGTGTAAAGAGGCTAAGCAGAAGTGTATATTTCCCAGTTTGAGATCAAAGGAACTAAATTGGGTTTGGCTTCCACCAGTTCAGTGTGACCTCAATTTTAATTTAAAATTAGAAGCACCTAGGAAAATTGTTTACCATCTATTTCATAGCCTGGAGCTTTATTCAATTGATTGGATGTAAGAATATTCATTTCTTTTCAGGTCCTGGAACCAACCCTTTGGTTCTATTTATATCCTTAAAATTTGATAAAATGTATGTTTTTTTTCTTAAGGGTGAATAAAAAGATCTCTAAAGCAAAAGAAACAACGATCTTTATCTTTACTAGATTGTAGTCATATTTTTTGAAGTTTACAGTGATTCAATTAAAACAATGTTTGTACCATATAGGTAGACGTTAAGGCAAAAGCAGTGCCTCAAAAAGGGATGTTAAAACTGACACAGATTAATAACTCCCTGGAGGTACAATGTGCATGAACACATTTCTCCCCTGAATGACCGACCAGAAGCCAGTCGTTGGACTGTGGTCTGGGAATCACACAGAAGAATGTGTTTGAGATGATGGGCAATTTCAGCGTATACTAAGGTTTGACACATGGGTAGTCCTCTGCATCTGTTTTCACCATAGATTTCTGCTGAAGAGGCACATATCAGAGTAGTAAGCTGGGTTCTACTTATAAGCCATCACAAACTCATCTTGGGACCTTAGGCAAGTTGTAAAATTTGCCTAAATCTCAGTTTTTTCCAGTTAACAAAATGAGGATATTAATAGTGGTTTTCCGTTACTCAGCAACATAGTAATGGCAGTCAAATGAGGTATTTTCAATGGATGTGAAAGCACTTGGAATAAAGGAAAGTGCTATGCAAATAAAGTAAAAATAGTCTCTTAGATCACTTAGGTCATGCCTGTGTTTGGTGGTTTCCAGAGAGCAGTGTTTAATATATCCTGTTGATACTGGTAGATAGCAACTCTTTCAGAGAGTATGGAACCTGAATTAAAAAAAGAAAATCCATGCTTCAGCTTCATTGAGACCTTCAGTCCCCTGAAACTCTCTTTTTGCCATATCTAGGAGTAGAAGCGCTTTCTTTAGTTTCCTGACTTAAACGTCATGGTCCACGGCAGCAGCCACATCCTTGCCAGCGTCTGCATTTCCAATCCCTTGTTGGCTTCAATGCAACCATCTGGCATCAGCAGCTACTCTGGCACAAGCTACCTGCCTGCTTCTCTGTGACTAAAACCAGTCCGAGTGCCACTTTCAAAAATCATACCATTCTGTAGATCAATGCCACCCCAATTCTGTGCTTTCCAACAAATCAGCAACAGTGTCTAGAAAACATTCTCAGTCCCATCAGCTTCCGTACGGTTCTCTGTAATGAAGACATCGGGCCTTATGTAACTTCCTGAAGATCAGCTTTATTTCCTCCATCCCTTTTAGTGACAACAGATGGTTTTATCTGTTTCCTCTGGGAAATAATCATCATCAGCTGCTTGCTCTGCCTGAAACATTCTTTCCATACCCACATTTTCTCTCCTTCATCTACCTGTCTCCCATTCATTCTTGAGGCCACATCCTAAAGAAAACTTCCTAGACCCCTTCTGTGGGTTTCTAAGTCACTGCTTTTCCACATGAAGGACGCATATAATTGCTGCTTACTTTTCATTATTTCCCCATCTCCATGAAGGCACATTTGCCTCATTCACAGTTGCCCCCTTAATGCATATCACTGTTTGACTCATAGTTAAGTGTTCAGTAAGTACTTATCGAATAAAAAAGTGATGTCATCATTCCTTTTTCCCTTCTCCCTCTGTACCTTGTTCTTCTTCCTACTGTGGCTCTCTTCAGGTTAACTTTTTGTTACTTTTTCCTTTGACTCTATTTAATAAGTATTTATTAAGCACCTGTCACTCTTCTAGACACATCAGGAATTACTATTGAGACAACACATAGTTCTCTAATTTGAAGACTGTGGGAAAATGAAACAGATACATGTGGAAGGTTGCCAACTTGACAATAGCTCACATGTGTTGAATATTTCCTGTGTTGCCAGCAGAATGCTTATCATCATTCACATTATCTCATTTAGTTATCACCATAAACTTATGTACTATGTATGATGTACTGGTTTTCTCTAAATTATGCTGCAGTAACAGGTAATCTCCAAATTTCAGCGGCTTACAACAACACAAGCTTATTTTTCACAATACGTGTTGGTTGTGGTTTGGTTGTGACTCTGCCCTACCTTGTCTTCATTTTGGAAACTAATCAGAAGAAGGAGCCCCTGTTTGGGACATGCTGTTCCTGTGCTCACAGTTCATTGGCTAAGGCAAGTCACATGGCCAAGTCTGATACCTATGTTTTGATGTGTTGTTCCTATAAATAAATGCTGTTTGCTAAGGAGAGAAGGTCAAGAAAATTACATGAAAAGAGGAAAGAATTTATGATTAATAAGGAGTAGGCAGGATCCTCTGGGTGTTTGAGTATTGAGAAAAGTAAGATGGAAGAATGGTGAAGAATAATTCCTCAGGACTAGAGCTTACATGTATTTAATAGTTTAGGGATCGGTGAAGGGGTTAGGGACAGTGAAAACAGGAAAACAAAGTTCAGATAATTAATGTGAGGGTCTGAGTGGTGGGAAAGGGGGTTGGGAGTTAATGAGAGTACTAAATAATGCGACATGTATGGATTCAGGCCTAAAGATCTTTGAATTTGGCAAGTAGTAGGAGGGTGACCATAATTTCAAATGATTTGCTCCATTTAACTAATCTTCAAATATTTGTTATATTAAAGTATGCTGGAAGTAAATGACTTAACCTGATCTTTAGCATTGGGGATGCTCAGTGATGACAGTTGTATTTAAACGTTAGGTGACAAATAGTGGGCAATTCTGCCTGCACATAATTGTCATTTGTCTTGATTAGAGTGAAGGTGCACCTCAGCCAGCCTGATTCTGACAGAGTGAACACACATATCCAACCATGAACTGCTGGGGTGGGAGGAGGTTCATGTTTGCTGTTCCAAAAGACTTGGGAGCCACTGCCTTTAGTTGTTTCATTCTCCCCTCAAGGCTTCATCCTGCATGCAAATCATAAGGGGGCAATTGGCTTCTTATTGTCTTTAAAATTTTTTTTTGACACTTGAGGTGCCAAGTGTATATGATAATCTTACCAATTTCAAATAAGTGTATACAAAAGTTTTCAGATGTAGTTTAAGGCACAGTTAGGCACAAAGCGTTTAGGTTCTTGTGCTCTCTCATTGTTATTTGAAGAAGGAGGAAAAGTGGTTGTAAGCATGTAAAATATACCGATGATTAATTGAAATGTATTACATGTAATCAAATCTTTATGATTTATGAACTTAGAAATCAAACTTAAGTAATTTTAAAAATTATTACTATTCGTTTTAAATCAAGTAATGCTTTCCATTTCTTTTGGGAAAGAAGTATATATTGTATTGATTTAGTGTGATATACTGGAAAAATGAGAAATAAATGTGTTATATTTATTTATTTATTTATTTAATTTTTTTTTAACATTATTTATTTTTGAGACACAGAGAGACAGAGCATGAATGGGGGAGGGTCAGAGAGAGAGAGAGAGAGAGAGAGAGAGAGACACAGAATCCGAAACAGGCTCCAGGCCCTGAGCTGTCAGCACAGAGCCTGATGTGGGGCTTGAACTCACAGACCTCGAGATCATGACCTGAGCTTAAGTCGGACGCTTAACCGACTGAGCCACCCAGGCGCCCCTAAATGTGTTACATTTAAAATTTAGACACCTGGGGCACCTGGGTGGCTCAGTCGGTTAAGCGTCCAACTTTGGCGCAGGTCATGATCTCACAGTTGATGAGATCGAGCCCCACGTCGGGCCCTCTGCTGACAGCTCAGAGCCTGAAGCCTGCTCCAGATTCTGTGTTTCCCTCTCTCTCTCCCCCTCCCCTGCTCCTTCTCTCTCTCTCTCTTAAAGATAAATAAACATTAAAAAATTTAAAAAAGTGCAGACTTTAACTTCATGGAGTAATTTAATTTGCATTTGCTTTTATGTGTGTTAACATCAACATGTAGTATACTATATATCATATTGTTCCACTTGTCCTTGAATATGCCACAGTATCTTAACTGCTGTTGTTCTAGTTCAAAAACACAGAGAAATTAATATTTATCTCTTGAATCAGAAACAACGATTAATACATGAATACATTAATAATTAAACAGTGATGAAACATTGACATTAGCTTCTTGATAATTCATTTATTTCTAAAAGTTGGCATTTGTTTCGTGCCTTGGTTGTCTTGTTATAGGCACTGTTAGATCTTAATTCATTCCATTTTCAAGTATTTAACTCTATATCTCAAATATCAGCATTAAGTCAGGGATTATAGATACATCCATCCCAGAACGTCCTGAGAACCTTTTGTTGGGGCTTCTTCCATGGCCAAGATATGAAGCAATGTTTGGGACAGCAGAATCAAGTAGATGGCTGTATGCTCTAATGAGGACAGCAACAGATCAGTCTGTGGATCAATCATGTTCCACGGGGGAGAGTGAAGCATTTGTGGCTAACAAAGTAATAAGTGAAATTACAGTCGCATTTAGTATCAGTGTTGAAAGCCTGTTCACATATTGACAATGTGGGGAAAAGTGTCCAATCAGATGCTGAATTTGTCAAAGGAAACAAAACATAAAATTGCAGCCTTTTTAAATGTCAGTACCTGGCTTGAAAAGGGCATTGTAGTTCCTTATGTTCGACCTGAGTACAGGGAAGTTCCTACTCATCTCTGAGTCTTGCCGTTGGTCTCTTGAGAGCCTTTCCAGTCATTCTGAGGTTCTATCTCTGCCAGCATAAAGCTTGAGCAATGTTTCACTGTGCTCTTTATCTACCTCCTCATACACACTCTGACTGAATGCACAGCCCTGATTCATGGCTACTTCTGCCCTTCACTTGATAGGTGGTTTTAGAGAAGCCTTTGATTTGCCTATGAAATTGTGAATATAAGCTTTAATGTACTTCAAGCTCTTTGCTTACACATTCAAAAAAATCAATCAGCCTGTCCTCTATTAGCACTTCTCAGAGTGATGATGACACACCTGGTCGCTGTTCCATGAAGAGTACGTTCTTTATTCATGTGACTTCTATTTTGAATATTATTATTATTGGCACTAAAATTATTAGGTATTATTTATGAGTGTCTAGTTAGGGTCTAACACAATGCTAGGTGTTTCACATCCATTTTTTCCAGCCATCTCAATGGGTTCACAGAAAAAGTCTTGCTATGTGTATGTAAAATTCAGAAACTGAGGCTCCAAGATTATATTAATGGATCAAAAGCAGCATAACCCAGAGATTTCCATTCCCCAGGTGTGTGCCAAGATCTTGATTCTTTGAGCCTTTGAACATCCATAGAGAGCCCCTGGATGGGTCTCATTCTGACCACCACAGAAGGGTTTTTTATTACTTTCAGTGTGCTTTATAGATGTGGTCCTTCACTGTGAATGCCATCAATAGGAAGTTTGGAAAGCTTCAAAACGTACTCAGTTGTGGTACAAGAATTTCAACTCAAGCCTGTCTAAATTCAGAGCTGTATTATTTTGCCTTCTCATGGCTGATTTTGTTTTTTGTTTTTTTGTTTGTGTGTTTTGTTTTGTTTTAAAACTGAAGCTAAATTTATTCTTTGAGTTTAGGGTTTTTTAAATTTTATGGATACTTAAAATACTGGGCAGGCAGTTGTACCAAAGTAATGGAAAGAAGAAAGCCAGGGGTGCCTGGGTGGCTCAGTCGGTTAGGTGTCTGACTCTTGATTATGGTTCACATCATGATCTCACGGTTTGTGGGTTTGAGCCCCACATTGGGCTCTGAGCTGACAATGTGGAGCCTCCTTGGGATTCTCTCTCTCCCCCTTTCTTTCTGCTCCTCCCCCACATACTCTCTCTCCCTCTTCCCTCCCACCTCAAAAATAAAATTTAAAAAATTTTAAAAAAATCCTAAAAAAACCAGAAAGCAACCCAAAGTAGTAGGAATATGTAGTAGGCCTTCAGAAAGATTGCAAAGATAAGCAAGCCACAGTGCTCACTTAGAGCAGTCTTTACTGTGGCAGGCATTGCATCAAGAAAGGTATAAACGGAGAGATTGAGAGAGTATTAAGAAAGGATTCATCACTTTCAGGGAAGCGATTGATTGGTGGAAACATCCTGATCGATACCCAAGCTTACATGCGTATCAGCCTATATTACAAATTATTTCACATTTAATGTTCCTTAGGCTCTTCCCAAATGCCAGCATTGTTCTGATATAAATCTTGCATTAATCCACTAATTTGTGTGCAATGAACATGAAATGGCTTGCCACCCTCCAGTTATGTTGTTTTTTAAGATGCTTGTAACTCCATTTTTGTCTCTGTATATAGTATTTGATGGGCGCATAATGTGTTGTATGCAAATACATAAATAATATGCATTTGACTTAAGAAACAATAACTACAAGTTATTTTGCACCAAGCAGTCCAGTAACATTTATATTTTTACAACTCACCCATAAAGAAATGGTCTTAGGAGAGAGTCAACAAAGAGTCCATCTCACTCTCTTTTTCTTTTGCTCTTTCTTTTTCTCTTTATATATATAGTGGTTGTGGTGACTGTTGATACCAGCATGCAAGTTTATCATTTCCTCCTTTATAATAGACTAATAAAATTTAAATTTGAAATGCTTTATTATTCACCTATCTCGTCAGATTATATCTACTCTTATCTGTATATACAAGAGTGTTAGATCGTTTGGAGGCATAAGAGTTAAACTTCAAGTCTGTCATTTTTCAGTTAGGTCATTTCAACAGTGATGCTTTAAAATCAGTGCTGTCGAATAGAACTTGCTTTGATGATGAATATATTTTCTGTCCAGTAGGATAGTTGCTAACCACATTTGGCTTTTGAGCACTTTAAATGAGACTAGTGCAACTGAGGAAGTGATTTTTAATTGTTTACTTTTTATTAAATTTAAGAAGTCGTATGTAATTAGTGACTAACTAGTGGACAGGGTAGCTTTAAGTGATAGATCAGGTCATGTTAATAAGGCTTTGGACAAATGTGTGTACAAATAAGGAATCTTGCAGTCCATTTAAAAATGTCTGCGTTTTTATGTTAGGGTTACTTAGGGCAGATTTTAGAAAATCGGTGGGGTTTCAGTTACCCATTTGTGTGTGACAACCTTCAAAGTAACAGAAGTCACTGTGTGGCCCATTATATTGTGCTTAAAGCAGACCCAGTAATTAGCAGGAGAAACATGGAGAAGAGTGTTTGGAAATTCAAACATGCCTCAGGGAAAAAGGTTTCTGAGTTAAAGTGGTACCAGCCTCAAAGCTACACTGGCAGGTGGGGAAGAAAGGAACAAGAGTTTAACATTGTAAAATTAGATGTTTTTTGTCATGTTAGCCCAGTGTCTAGATAAGTAATAAATCGCCTGTGTCTCAGAAATTTTTATAAAGTAGCAAAAATGCATAAGTGGATACTATTAAAATAAACCCTCAAAATAGCTAATTCAGAGTTTACTGCCAGGAACAAAGGAATCTGGGAATTTTAGCAGTGCCTCAAAGGCAGAGCAGACAATGCACAGACATCACTTTGATTCTTCTGTCAGGTTTGACAGTAATGCCCCATTATATTTTACTGTAGACTTGAAAAGTCAGAATCAAATGTATTTTAGTGATAACATTGAAACGCACAATGCTTGTTGGTCTTAGACTGAGGTTTAAGTGTCCTGATCACTTCTCCTTCCCTTTAACTCCTTCCAGGGGAGGTGGAGTGACTTTTCTTCTTGGTAAGATTGGAGGGAGAAACAAGGTTTACTCTTTAATGTTCCCAGGTCCCCCACTCTAATGCCAAAACCCAGCTCAAAGGGTGGAGGCTCAGATTGATCCACTGCTCTCAGTGTGGACATGGTTAATCCATACAGTTCCCGGGTCAGCCTCAGGAAGCCCATTCACTGGCATATATGAGCCACATATTTCAATTTCAATTTTATCAACAGTAAAGGTGAGGTTTGATCTTACTTCCCAGTTCATAACTCAGGCGAAGAAGAGAGGTGATATTAACATATTAGACTCCTTTGAAATCTCATAGTTCTCACCTGTGCTGGGGAGGAATGCGGTTGAGGGCTGGAGATGGTCCATTAGAATCATTGGAGTTCCTTTCTCAAAGTGCACTTGTTCTCTTCTTTCTCTTCTCTCTCTAGATAACCTCTCACTTCACCTCAGCCCCTGAGAGTACCCCCATTGAGAATGGGCCTACATGTTACAAAGACCCAGTTACGATTTTGTTTAGAGTATATTTTCACACACCATCATTCATATTACACTGGGCTATTCGATCATGAAACATCCTGTCTGTTGACTTGGGCTAATCCCTCAATACTTAATGTAGCCATTGATCTGGGTAACTGGGATTGTTCTTAAAATGTTCATGAATTTCAAATGCTACATTGATTTTAAATAAGCATACATCGTTATAGAGTGGTTAAAATCATTATTTTGGTAGGAATTAAAAGCACTAGTAAGTCAAATGTTATTTTTTAAATCATTTTATATTATATATAAATTATATATTTATATAATTTTATATTAATTCATTATATTCCTAAGGAGGTCAAGACAAAATAAATGTACTTGTCTTTTTTTTTTTTTCTTTTTTTTAAATTTTTTTTTTTCAACGTTTATTTATTTTGGGGACAGAGAGAGACAGAGCATGAACGGGGGAGGGGCAGAGAGAGAGGGAGACACAGAATTGGAAACAGGCTCCAGGCTCTGAGCCATCAGCCCAGAGCCTGACGCGGGGCTCGAACTCACGGACCGTGAGATCGTGACCTGGCTGAAGTCGGACGCTTAACCGACTGCGCCACCCAGGCGCCCCTGTACTTGTCTTTTTGATGGCTTTAGATATAAAAGAAAATCTAGGGGCGCCTGGGTGGCGCAGTCGGTTAAGCGGCCGACTTCGGCCCAGGTCGTGATCTCGCGGTCCGTGAGTTTGAGCCCTGCGTCGGGCTCTGTGCTGACAGCTCAGAGCCTGGAGCCTGTTTCAGATTCTGTGTCTCCCTCTCTCTGACCCTCCCCCATTCATGCTTTGTCTCTCTCTGTCTCAAAAATAAATAAACGCTAAAAAAAAAAATTAAAAAAAAAATAAAGAAAATCTAAAAAATAAAACAACAACAACAAAAACAACACACCAGGAAGATGGATCAACCTTGCTATAGGGTATTTTTTTTTACATTTATATAAAATTTTCTTCCCAAATGAGTTATTAATAAGGTTTTAATCAGCCCACCAATTGGAGAGTGTACTTTGTGACTACCAAATAATGATGATGATGAAATTAATAATAATAATATTAAACTCATAGAATACCTACTGTGTACCAGATGTAGAGCTAAGCTCTTATAGGTATAGAGTTTTAAAAATCCAAACCCCACTTGAATTCAGTATGATTATTGGCACAGTTTTATGGAAGAGGAAGTTCTTCTTTATTACTTTATCATTACTTTATCACTACTTTATCACTACCAAGCCTTAGACACATGGATATTAACATCTTCTGAATGTTCTGACTGGATTAGTTGATATTTGAGATAAATAAAAAAAAACTTCTACCCTTATTATGTACCTGTTCCTTCTTCATTTACCTAGATAAAACTATGAGCCAGTAGAGATTTGGTCTGACCAGGTAGTGTTTTATTTTTTTTTAAATTTTTTTTTTTTTCAACGTTTATTTATTTTTGGGACAGAGAGAGACAGAGCATGAACGGGGGAGGAGCAGAGAGAGAGGGAGACACAGAATCGGAAACAGGCTCCAGGCTCTGAGCCATCAGCCCAGAGCCTGATGCGGGGCTCGAACTCACGGACCGCGAGATCGTGACCTGGCTGAAGTCGGACGCTTAACCGACTGCGCCACCCAGGCGCCCCTGACCAGGTAGTGTTTTAGATGCTTGCTCCAGTGGAGGGTTCTAAATCAGAAAGCTTGACATTTTTTTTACTTGCAAACATTTCTAAGGATTGCTTAATGGTGGACCCTTCTAATCAACATGGATACATGAAAGAATAGTGTATTAGAATTAATCTGTCATTACTGTTAGTTATCACAATGAATATGAACATAAATAACATTAATATATAGAACAGAGCCAGTGTTGGCCTTAAGTATGCTTTCTGCTCTCTAAAATGGAGTGAAATACATCTGAGGGAAAGCATTGGTTTAAAAAGTGAATAACTGATTTCTGGCCAAACTTAGCCAGAATTTTATTGTGGGGAAAAAGTTTTTGTGGACCAAAGTACATCAACTTTGTTTATATACTTTATACAATATTGACAAGTTTGTGTGTGTGTGTGTGTGTGTGTGTGTATATGTATTTCCTCTAGAATGGCATACAAATTTCCTCTAAAATGGCATAAATTATGTTTTCAATTCTTTCAATAAAGTTATAGAAGCCATATTTAATATAACTCCAAATATAGCAAAGATGCTTTAAATGTGTCCATAGTTAATAAAAGAAATTTAAAATATTTCATATAAAAGTCTAAGTAAAATAATTCTAGTAAGTACATGAAGGTTTATTTTTAGTGTGATGTGAAAAGTTAACCATATGAGATTGAGATCTTTTACAAGTGAAGAAAATGATATATTCATCTTGTGTGATAAATGTTGACATGGCAGAAGTGTATTATTCACAAAGGAAATTAGGAAAGTTATGTATAAACAAATGTGTGTGCCGAAAGCATACACAGATGACCCATGAACAGTGTGGGGGTTAGGGGCACTAACCCCTTATGGAGTAGAAAACTGGCATGTAACTTTTTGACTCCCCCAAAACTAAACTACTAACAGTCTACTGTTGACCAGAAGTCTTACCAATAACATAAACAATTAATTAACATGTATTTTGTATATTGTATGTATTTTACACTATATCCTTACAATAAAGTAAACTAGAGAAAAGAAAATGCTATTAAGAAAGTCATAAGAGGGGCGCCTGGGTGGCGCAGTCGGTTAAGCGTCCGACTTCAGCCAGGTCACGATCTCGCGGTCCGTGAGTTCGAGCCCCGCGTCGGGCTCTGGGCTGATGGCTCAGAGCCTGGAGCCTGTTTCCGATTCTGTGTCTCCCTCTCTCTCTGCCCCTCCCCCGTTCATGCTCTGTCTCTCTCTGTCCCAAAAAAAATAAACGTTGGAAAAAAAAATTTAAAAAAAAAAAAAAAAAAAAAAAAAAAAAAAAAAAAAAAAAAAAAAAAGAAAGTCATAAGAGAAAATACGTATTTAGTTCTATACTATATTTATTGAAAAATAATTCATATGTAGGTGGACCCATACAGTTCAAACCCATGTTATTCAAAGGTCAACTGTAAGTCCATATTTTAGAATGCTTGGATGTTATTGCCCCTAACAGTATGAAGTGAATCCCTCTTTCATGATAAATAATACTATAGCAAATTCAGGATTTGCTTTTTTGTGTGTGTATATGTTTTATGTGTGTGCATGCATGCATTTTATGTAACAAATTAAGTAAAGTTGCCTGCAAAGTGTGAATTCAGAAACTCTCTCCCAAAACATGTATTCTCTCTTGGTGAATGTTTGAAATTCCACCACACAGCTTACTTTATTTCTTTGTTTAGAACTTTGCTAATCGGCTAATATGCAAAACTCATTTGTTAACAGATGCTTTAGACAGTTTGCTGTCTAATGGAAACAGGTCCAGTAGGATCAGACAAAGCTGGGACTGACCCTTGCCAGTGGCTGGCTGAGTGGCCATAGGCAAGTTATCTATTGTATAAGGCCTTCAATTTTCTCCTTAGGGAAGTAAGTTAACAGTAATTATTTCAGAGTTGGAATGAAAAAGAAATGAAAAAAAAAAACCTATAGCAATTATCACTGTAGCTGGCATATGGATGGTGCTTAAAACTCATTGTGAACGATTCTGTGAAATTCTTCCCTGACGTGGATTCAAAACTAGGTAATTAAGGAAGGAAATCATGGTATCAATAGGTTTTCAGAGGACACTCAGAAAGAAATGTCAGCAAAGCCCAGGAAGGGGAAATCCTATAGTTAGACTGGGTCTCTTCTTAAATATGGTCAGACAGATTTTCAAGAGAACGTTTGCTTAACAAGTCATGAACCAGCCCCATATTTTAGACTAGATGTGAATTTTATTTTATTTTTTTACCGGTGGAAATAGAGTATATTTAAAGTACACTTTACTTTCTGTATATGCTATTTCAACACTTCTTTTTGGGGAAGTGTTAACCTTAAAAATAAAACTCTCAGTTATGTTACCTGTAAAAATAGGCTTATTTGGGAATAGAGAATCGTAATTCTGGACAAGAAAGTATGGCAAAACCCTTGGCAAGTCCAACAAAGAAAGGAGAGGAATGTTATGTTATTTTATGGAGAAGGAGGATAAAGCTGAGAGGGGTTCGCTTTGAAGGAAAGTCCATTGGAGAAAAGGAAGCTTTCAGGGTGATGATGGAGGGTTGCAGGGTTCATCGATTTCTTGTAGGAGATGCAATGTACATCTTTTCCTGTCATGACTTGTAATTGATGACCTTCTCCTGTTGACCATTCTTCTCTCGGGTTTTGTAATTGACAGTTCTATTGTAATTGACATTGAGTTGTATGGCCCTTCTAGCCTTGGGACTCCACTGTAGTCAGGTTTCCCTTTATTAATTTTCACAGAAAAAAAAAAAAACAATACAGATAGTGCTTAAAGAGCACAAAGAGTGGCATATTATTTGGAGAAGATTTAACACTTTGTAAATAACACACTCAAATAGTTTTGCACACCCAATAGTGAAAAAAATTAAATAGTAAATCTTGTTTAAGGAGCTTAAAGACAGTTCACTCTTCGGTGTTAATAAAATTTAAAATTCACATGCCAACAGTTATAACCTTGGACATCTGGAACTTTGGACAGCTTACAGAAGTTATAGACCCTATTTTTTTTGTTGTTAAAACTTATTTTTGATAAACATTTCCATTTTAAAGTATTTTTAAAGTAAAATTTTAAGGATTTTATGTATTTATTATTTATGAGAAAACGCACGCGCAAGCACACATGCAAGTGGGAAAGGGACAAAGGAGGAGGGAGAGAGAGAATCGTAAGCAGACTCCATGCTCAGTGCAGAGCCCCACACAGGGCTTGAACTCAGGACTGTGAGATCATGACCTCAGCCAAAATCAAGAGTTGTGTGCTTAACCAACTGAGCCACCCAGCCACCTCCATTTTAAAGTATTTTTAACATAAATTGTTCTTTTACATCTTTGGTCTTTTTGTAAGGGTGTGTAAACTTGTAAATTGTTTACATGAATTCTAGGCAATAAGCCTTTATCCTGCACTTACTAGATGTTACGCTCCATTCCAGAGATTGGTAATTAATAAAACACATAAAACAGGTACATAAACATATATTTAAAATACAAAATAGAATGTGGTTAGTGCAGTACAAAAATGGTATTACGGTACAGATTAGAGGGACCATTATTTCTTGAATTAAGTATTCAACTTGGAAAGCATTTCCAAATAAGACAGCCAGTGTTTTCCTTTCTAAATGCTATGAAACTAGGCAAATAATTTTTATATTATTGGTTCTATGCTACCAATGTCTGTGAAACATATGCTTCCACTCTTGGGAAGTGATAGGCTATGGTACATCTCTCCTGAATATAGGTGAATACAGGTGAGACACCGCTTGCTCCCCAAGATGCTGAGAGCTAGACTTTTTTATGTGCTATGTTGGATTTGTTGACCAAGACGAACAGGCTGTAAAACAACCAAAAATGTTTGTTTAGGGTTTTAGGGATTGCATTCTGGGAGATACAGAGTGGGTGAAAATTGAAAATATGTTCAAATGGCAAGTGGAGCCTGTGGGCTCATAGAGGCAAAAACCACGAAGTTACATAACTTGCTTTGAAGGAATTATGATTGGTGCTGACAGAGTTAAACTGACTCATACATGGGTTGGTTATTTAGCTAATAGATGTTACATTATCTCTGTTTCAGTCCAAAGTAGAAATAAGTGTTCCAGAAGCTGGTCAGAGGTGCAATTGACAAAAGTCAAAAGTTCATGATGTTACAGAAATTGAACCAGGAGATGTGCTTAGGTCCTCCTTCCTCAGAATCCTGCCAGTCCTGTTTTGAATGAATCTCTTAGCAATGCTTACTTCACTTTGGAATCTTCTTTTGCAGGTTGTTGGCCAAACAGCTTGAAATTAAATTGTTCTACTGTTCCTGTGCCAATTAAAATTTAGGACAATTTGGTCACACTACTGCATTTTGTTTTCTTTACTCAGTCTTCCTCGTGTTACAACCTTTCCCAGCACATGACACTCTTCTTACTTATTAAACTGCTAATAAAACTCTGAAAAACTGGTGAATTATTAAAAAACAAAACCAAAAACTAATTCTTTGTGGTTCGTGGAGCGAGGCATTTCAGATTTGTGCAAGATGTGTGCCTTCTGATTCATTCACAGCAGCTCTCTTTGTCCTACAAACCGTTTCTTCCCAGTGGGGAACAAATCATATTATACATCTTTTAGGTATCCTGTGTGCTGTAGGGAAGGGTGGTGCCTATTCACAGTGCTGGGGGTGGATCTGCTGACACAAGGCAAATAGTACCTTTAGTATTTAGCCTCAGATGTAAGGTTTGAGTTGGAGGTGCTGATATTCTGCGTTGATGTACACAGCTAGGTCTCAATTACCTCTGCTAGTGGAGAGGAGAGGGTGTTTCATGCCCTGACACATTGTTTACTAAAACATGCTTCCAACATACAAGATGTATATGTAGCTTTTGGATTAAATTATGTCTTTTTCAGTGGATAACATTTAAAAATGGATTCATGACCATATCAAAGCTTCGCTTTCTTTTCTGAATAGCGGTTTCGTAGAAAAGGGAAGTGATTCCAAATGGTGTTGTGTGTCAGAAACTACATGGGATTGATTTTAGCCTGGGTATGAAGCCAACTCTGTACTTACTATCTAGTTCATTTACCCATTTATTCAACAGATTCATGTATTCTACGTGCTAAGGACATAGTAGTGAGCAAGAAAAGGAAGTTCCTTATTTCATAAACTATATCCTTTAGTTGAAAATAAAGAAATAAAATAAGATATAAAAATATAAGATAGTTTCAGTTAGTGATTTGCGCTATGTAAAATTTTATAACCAGATTAATATGTAAAACACTATCTGGGGCACCATTAGAGAGAGCAATTGGAGCCTGCCTCCCTGAGACAGCAGCGTGAAGGAGGAGACTTGGATGGTCATCAGGAGACAGCAGTGAGAGTGAGAAGAGCAGATCTGGGGCAGACCAAGGCCGTGAAAAGGAAGCAGAGAGTTGAAGGACAGGAGATATGGGGAAGGAGCTAGCTTCCTTAATGCATGACGTGGAGTACATATGTGCCGTCTAATCAAATAGCAATAGAGATGTGAGAACCTACTGTAAAATATATTTTTCTTTCTGTGGGGGATACTCACTCTTCAGTTTGTGAGAAGGAATTTCACAAACCTCCCTCAGAACTCATGTTAAAGTTATTTTTGGGAATTCTGAAATTCATTTCTTTCATTGTAACCATTGTAAACCGTACAGGACTATGAGGATGTTACATATTACCTTAATTTTCTTTCTTTGGACATTTGCTGGGTTGATTTGATGTGACTTTCCTCATTCTTGTAAATGATGTTGTTCTATCTGTAATGTCTTATAGAAAAATAAGGATACAACAGTTTCTAATATCTCTTCTATCAGGTGACTCATACAACACTGTGGGTCTATATGCCCCTCCTATAATTATTCCCTTTTACATTTTACATAAATTCCTTGTAGTAATAATCAAAGGTGTTTGTGTGGGCATGTGCACACAGACTCAAACACATATGAATTGCCACTTACCTATTTTGCATCTTAACTTTTAAGTGGAAAAGTAGTGATTGCCTTCATTTTGTCTCATTGAAGTTAAATAAATTGATGGGTTTATGGTAAGTGTTGTGCTACTTATTAAAAGACTTACTTGTCAAATACGAAGAAATAAACCCAAGGATGCTCTTGTGACTAGACATATGTCAATAACATTGGTATCACAAGACATTTTAAATCATAGAGAAAGAAAACAGAGAGAGTGAAAGAAAATGAGACAGAAATCAGGGTATAGTAGTTGTCTGTTCTTCTGTAACACACCATTCTCCAGTGCAGTGGCCTAAAAAAAATTCATTATTACTAGTGACTTTGTGCATGGTGTGGCGCTTCTTCTGCTGGTCTTGTCTGCGCTCTGTCACGCACATGCTTCAGCAGGCAGGTCAGCTGGGGTGACGTGCTTCTCTGCATGTCGTCCTTCAGCCTCAAGGAAGCCAGACCATCTTTTTAAAAGCCTATGATCTCTGGGTTGTGAGAGGATGAGAATGAGGCTTTCTTAGAAATTGCAGGGTATCATTTCTATGAAAATCACAAGGCTGGCCCAGATTCAGAAGGTGGGGTAACAGACTTCCCTTCTTGATTAAAAGATCTGCAGAGACTATGTGGCCACTTTTTAATCTGAGAGAGTCAGAGTGAGATCATGATTAAAGAAGAAGGAACAGGGGGTGAGTGGTGCGGGGTAGGGAGAAAAGAGGGAAGTAAGAGATGGGAAGGAAGTGAGAAAAGTGACATTTGAAATACCAACGCAAAAGTTGCAAGTATTCCTTCCATGTTTTATCCTGAGTTGGCTCAATTACATGTCTGTTCAGAGTCTTCCAAGGGTTTGGAGACAGTGGGCCCAGAGCAGGAAAAGGAAATGAGAAAGGGGAGAGTGGGCAGAGAGGGAGACAGATAGCATTACTGAGAGACGAGTAGGGGGTCCTGGAAATGAACCCGCATCTAATTTTAGCTCAGTCATTGGACAAAATCAAAGCATTGGTCAGGCAGCGTATTGCAGAATATAGATCTCTTGTGAGTTCAGAGGAGGAACCGGGCACAGGAACACTTTCCAGTGTGACATCAGGTAGTACCCCTTTTTGAAATAGCTCTTCGTTGAGCAGTGGTGATTTTATGTCTACTATACCTAATTTGAGGGTGTATTCTCATGCTTTGGACTAATGCATCACTGCGTGGAACTGGTGCAGACTGATGTATTAGTTTAATAAAGCATTCAAATGAAATCTGATAGTTTCATTAATGTTTGGGAAAGGATTGTAAAAGCAAAATCAATTAGTAGTGAGACAGAGGGAAAATTAGGATCCCTTTATTTAAATCATTGAAGTGGAAAGAGTAAAAAATACTGCATATCTCTCTCTGCTTCTTGGCAGACAAACTGGATTGTTGCCTAGACAGCAGTGGTCCTGATTCTTGTTTGGGTAGATTAGGTAATAGACTCATTAATCCAAACCCTTAAATTACCCAGATGAACTTGAGAAGATAAACAGGCTTCTATGGCTTTGTGTGGGCAATAATGGGTGGAAGTCGTATGTAGATTCTACTTAACATATGACTTGTGGCCTATGTTTTTTTTTTTTTTTCTTTCTCATTTCTTTTTCTTTAAGCTTTCACATTCATCAAGTACTTCCGTTGGACTCCAGAAATAATATACAATGAAAACAAAGTTCAAAAGTGCTATTCAGTATTCAACCTAACTTTCTGCGTTCTAGGGCCACTTCTATCTAGCACAACGTATTTCACAGTCTCTGAGCCCTGCACAAGGGGAAGCGTGGTGATGGGTCTGTTTCTTCCCCAAGGTGTATCTTTCATCAGTCCTTCAAACTGTTGGTTTGGCCACTGGAGGCCTCCAGGAGAAAAGTCCAAGAACTTTCTCTGTCACTTTTATCCCTCAAGGGGACAAAAAAAAAATCCTGTTCAAAGTATTCTTTAATGAAAATAGTTTTCCATAGAGACATGGTAGGAAATTAGACATGCACAAATTTCAACTTAGTAAGAGAGGGAACATAGGATGTCTCCTCTTCCTCCAGCTTTTAGAGGAATTGGAATTGTATTTTATAGTGCTTCGGAGCTCTGTAAACACCCTCAACAAATGAAGTAGAATTATTCTGGTTTAATGAGTGGTTCATCTGATCAAAGGGAATGCTCATCCCTCTGGGCACTGTCTGATCTGAAAGCAGGCCATAATGAGTGCTTTCACTGCACTCACTCTGTACTGGGACTCTTGGTCTCCACAGCCCTTTTGGATTTAGAATAGTTGGTACTCACAAGGCACCTTTGTGACTGGGCCTGGCAGTCTGTAGGTTAGTTGTTCAACATAGTCATTTCATGAAAACATTAAGTTGATGGTATAGGATAGGAGCAAAACATGTAGCCCTAATTTAAAAAATATTTTCTGGGGCACCTGGGTGGCTCAGTCGGTTAAGCGGCCGACTTCGGCTCAGGTCATGATCTCACGGTCTGTGAGTTCGAGCCCCGCGTCGGGCTCTGTGCTGCCAGCTCAGAGCCTGGAGCCTGTTTCGGATTCTGTGTCCCCCTCTCTCTGACCTTCCCCTGTTCATGCTCTGTCTCTCCCTGCCTCAAAAATAAATAAAATGTTAAAAAAAAATTTAAAAAAAATTTAAAAAAATAAAAAATATTTTCTGCTTAGATATAAAATAGTCATAGGTTTCCATGGTCCTGAGAGGAGCTTTCTCAGATTAACTATGTAACGAAGATAGTGGCATTCCTGTTCTTTCCATACAGGTGAATTACCTATGGTGGTCAGACCTACAACAGTACATGGTGACTCCAGGAAAATAAGCCTAAGCCAAAACTCCAAAGCCATAGGAGACAATATAATTTTTGTACTTGAATGTATTCAAGATACTTTACAAGTTCAAGTTTTATTAAAGGTGATATATTAGTATGGGCTCACACATACACAAGCTTGCTTTTATTCCCACAACTATGTATACTCCGAGCGAACACATCCAAGCACTATTCACTTATGTAGCTGGGTTGTGACCTTTGACCTTGCCTCAGATGCCACGGAAACTGGAACAAAAAAATCTTTTACCCGCACTTTTTAAGAAGAAAATTTGAGTCTCTTCTCAACTATGAATGTAATTCTGATAGAGTCCTGTCTTTCTTATTTAAAAGAAAGATGTTTTTTATAAAACCGTTTAGTTTCAATGTTAAATAATGGAAAAGGAAATGAATATAGCTATTTTATTCTGAACAAGTAGACTAGTACTAGAAAATAGGTTTATATGTAACAACCCTTTATAATTTAAGGGCTGTACCTTAAACCCTTGCTGTCTGACATTTTATAGTCTTCCAGAAAACAACTGTGCTGGATCGATACATTTATTTTTTTCTTCTCTATCTGGGATATGGAGTATTGTTGGGAAAGTCCCAAGTGTTGATTTCTAGCACAGCATACATGTGGCCTTCACCTCAAGGGTCCTTGATCTTGCTCTGTAACCAGACCAAAGCTGTTGTAAACAGTGGTGCCTAGCTACCCTCTGCAGTTACTAGGCACCTTCAGTATTTTCTCTGTGCCTTCTTCTGTTTGACTCCTCAGATCTACCTGATGGCATCAACTACTCTGTAGAGTTAAATGGTGTTATCAATGTGCAACATATTTGGTGCTCAAAAATATATATTAAATTGAATTCTTAGTATTCCTGTTTGACTTGTATCAAATATCTGTCAGCCTGGACTCTCTCTGAAAATCTTGTGAAGGCAGACTTAAACTGTTATTCTATATGGCTATATAGTCTTATAGATGATAGGTATTTTGTGGAATGTATCTCTGCATGTGTTAAGAAGGTTCTAGTAATAACAGCATGTCATTTTGCTATCACTAAATGAAAATTTCTTGTTAAGGTTACCCATTAAATCATGGAAAACTTACTGGCTAACATGACTTTTTTTCAGTACTCGAAAATGGCTTTGATTCAGCTATCAGAAAGACTTTTAATTTAAAGGCGTCTCTTAGCAGCAGTGATGGAATTATACCAGTTTAAGTGCACTCTTCCCTGCTCTTTTCTGGGATCTGAAATACGGATATGCATAGTTGATGTGGTTTACAAGGAGGGGGATGATGGAGGCTGTGCATCCCCACCTATAGGTGTTGATTTTTTTTTTTTTTTTTTTTGCCCTGACAGTCTGAGACTTTAAAGAGTCAGCACTACTGAGAGCCCTAGAGAAGGTGTGGACACAATTCCTATTACATCCAGAAGCAGCCATGCTTTAACTCAATAAGAGTTAACTCAATGAGCCATCATTAACTCAATAAGGGTTAGGTAAAGTATTAAACTATCCTCCTGGGACAATATATATATATATATATATATATATACTACATTAAAGGAGAAAAAAAGCCACCATAGTCATGTAGCATATATGGCCACAAATAAAATATATTTTATTTCCTTGTAAATTTGAATTATAGTTCTTTATTCTGTTGTGGTATAAACTAAAAAAAAATCAGTTATTATTTTTCCTCTGTGGTAATAATATTACTTGGGATATTCAGAACATATTATCTATACTATACTATCTATACTGTAATCTATACTATAGATTTAGGCCATCCACCTAAATCTGTATTAAATTTTTACTCTTATTTGAATATATTTTTACATTTCAAACAGATTTATTCTTCGTTTCAAAACACAGTGAGGTGAGTTTATAATGACACAGAATAATTCCTCAGTAGACTTGATGCCCAGGCCTGGCTCTATACTTATTTCAGCTAAGTGACTTTGAGTAGGCAATTAATCCTCTCCCAGCTTGAAATACTGTGAAAGGAGAGGGTGGGAGCAAGATTATCTTTAAAATTCCGTTCCAACTGTAAATTAATACAATTTTAAAACACAAGCTTGCAAAATGTATGAGGAAGGTATTGTATTTTCCAGTTGGAGAAATTGAGGCAAACAAAATCAGTTACTTATTTAAAGCCAGTTTTTGTTTTGTTTTTTGTTTTGGTATGGAGTAAAACTCATTGATGGAGTTAAATGAAAAACTCATGACTCCTTATTCTAAGCACATGCCACTTTCTACTACTTGGAAGAAATATTGAATGCAGTAAAATACTCAGCCTCAGCTGTGTGTTAAGTGCTTTGAGTTCCGTGTATTGGCTTTTCTTTCTGTGCCTAAGTATACATCAGTAATTATCTTAATTTGATTTGCTGCCATTTGAATAAAATGGAAGAAACCAGCACTTGTCTTAGTTTCTAACTGACTTCATTCTTTCCTGCTAGCAGATTTTCTGTCTAGTTCTGTTTCAGATGGAATGAGTTGACAGATTCCTTTTAAGTTAAAATCATTGACTCAATTATGGAATATCCTTCTTGTGCATAATGATGTTGTGTAGCATACTAGCGGACGACAGACATGATGTTTTCCCCAAACGATCAAACTATCTAGTTTAGGAGATTAAATTAACTGATGGGGAGCAGAGGCTGACCCATTACTGGTGTAGCACCTCAGCTCTGTGATTTGACCTGGGATTCTTTCTACTAACCTGCATTCTGTTTGACTATTAAAAATAACCCTTTCGGGGCGCCTGAGTGGCTCAGTCAGTTGAGCGTCCGACTTCAGCTCAGGTCATGATCTCGCAGTTCATGAATTCGAGCCCAGCTCAGAGCCTGTAGCTTGCTTCATATTCTGTGTCCTCCTCTCTCTCCGCCCCACCCCTGCTTGTGCTCTGTCTCTCTCTTTCTTTCAAAAATGAATAAAACATAAAAAAAAACAACAAAAACAAGAACAAAAAACCTTTCTTACATCTAGTGACAGAGAATTGTCTGAGTTAATTGTGTCTGTGGAGAAATGCCCTGAACCACATTTGTATGGGGAAGAGTCTGGAGCTGATTGCAGCTTTCTTTTTTAAAATTATTATTATTGGGGTAAAATATACATAACATATTATTTATAATTTTAAGTATTCATAAGTATACAAATACAGTAGCATTAAATACATTCTCAGTGTTGTATAACCATCACCACTGTGTATACTAACAACTTGTCCCCAACATAAACTCCATAGCAATCAAACATTAACTCCCCACCTCTTCTTAACCTCTGGAAACCTGTTTTCTGTGTCTCTGATTGTCTATTTAGGTACTTTGTATAAGTAGGATCATACAATATTTCCCCTCTTGTGTCTGGCTTATTTCACTAAGCATATTTTCAAGGTCCATTCATGCTATAGCATGTATTTTGGTGGATAAAATATACTCAACCGTATATAACATACCACATTTTGAATACCCATTTATCTGTGGACAGACACTTGGGTTATTTCTACCTTTTTTTGGCATTTGTGAATAATGCTGCTATGAACATTAGTATACAAATATCTGAGTTCCTGCTTTCAGTTATTTTGGATATATACCTACGAGTTGAATTTCTGGGATATATAGTAGTTCTGCGTTCATCCTTTTGAGAAACCACCAAACTGTTTTCTGCAGGGGCTATACCACTGTACATTTCTACCGGGATGTAGATGTGAGGATGCAATTTCTCAGCATCCTTGCCAACACTTGAGACATATATGTATTTATGTGTACATATATATATATGTATATATATATATATGTATATTATATATGTATGTGTATATAAATAGTTCTAGTAGACGTGAGGTGGTATCTCATTGTGGCTTTGATTTACATTTCCCTAATGACTAATGATATTGAGTGCCTTTTCTTGTGCTTATCAAAGCTATCTTTTGCCGCATGTATAATAAAGTATGCTTTGCATTTATATCTTATAGATTTATTACTTGATAAACTTTATACACACTCTTGATATCTTATTCAATCAATATCTGTCCTTTCCCTGGGATTGGACAGTTCTATCTGGTAAGTCTAGACTCTGTGTTTTTTTTTTTTTTTCTTTTAAAGATATCTTTCATATATTTAACTTTTTAATTGACTCTGATCTACTTTGTTTCCTTAAAGGAAGCCATTGTAACAGCTGTTGAAGCCAGTCGAAGACATATGAAAGCATTTTAAAGTTTTTATAGTAATGATGGTTAGGGAGGAAAGTGTTGAACAAAGGTCATTTTTATTCAAATTTATAAACCACATTCAGGTTTATAAAATATTTCTTTGAAAGGGAGATGTTATAAAATTATTTTTCAAAGTTTTCAGTTTCTGAGATATAAAAAATACAAGGTGAAGGCTAGTCATATTGTAGTTGGAATATTTTACCAACATTATTTTTTATTTCATGTTGGAAAGTGTTGGTGAATTTATTAGAAGAAGAAAAGAATATGGGATAGTTTCATCTAGCATCTTTTTCCCTATTGATTTGAGTTTTACTGAAGAAAAAAATAATTAAAATACTCATTTTGTTTAAAAAATGGGCAGAAAATTACGTAGATATCATTTCTTGATTATGGAAAGAATCTTGGTAAATATATGAGACAGTCTTAGTGACTTTTTTTGATAATTCTTTTAGTTTTTTTTTAAAAAAATTAATGTTTATTTTTGAGAGAGAGAGAGAGAGAGTGAGAGTGGGGAAGTGCAGAGAGAGAGGGAGACGCAGAACTCAAAGAAGGCTCCAGGCTCTGAGTTGTCAGCACAGAGTCCTACATGGGGCCCAAACTCACGGACCGCGAGATCATGACCTGAGCTGAAGTTGGCCACCCAACCGACTAAGCCACCCAGGCGCCCCTCTTTTAGGTGTTCTTTTTTTTAACTAAGTAGAAAATTTAACCTCAAAGGGAAAATTTTCATGACCTCAGTTGATAGTGAAAGGGTCTCTTGACTATTGAAGCACACCTGTCTCTCACAAAACATTTTCATTTTCTATAAGAAGAGCTTGATGGGATTTTAAATGTATGGCCTCAGTGTAGTAATACAATGAGAGACTAGCACATTAACATGAAGGCTTATTTGGTGAAGCTACCGCTTAAGGTGGTGCAGAACTCTTATAGAATGGGCTTAGGCACCGGAGCAAATTGGTTATGGAGATGGACTCTTGATTTGGACTTGAATAAAGAGTCCCTAACTTACTAATTTTTAGAAATTAGACAAGTTGCCTAATCGCTACATGACTAGTTTCTTCATCTTTAAAAATGGGCATAACAAAATACTGACACCAGAGAGAGATTTTGAAGATGAAATAAACGAATCCAAGTAGCAGAATGCCTGGGAAGTATTATGTGTTGAGGAAGTATTGGCTGTTAATTATACTACTCATAGTTTTTGGTAGCGGTGTAAAGAGAAGAAAAGAGACAAGTGTAACTGCTAGGTGCTTGCTACAGAGGGGGAACTGGATGGTGGGCAAAGGCCAACTTCACCTGCTTCATCATTTTACCATGGACCTGAACATATGAAACACTGAAAACCATAAATAAGGAAATACACCACGGAAAATGACTTTCCGGAGTGAGTCAGAAATGCTTTCTGATGATGAAGAACAGAGTCCGTGTGTTTTTATGTTTCAGTTCTTAGAGTAAAACAATTGCATTAATTTATTTTATTCTCTTCAAGTCCTACTTCTTGACTGTTGAATTACTAGCACAAAATTGGAGGCCTTTTGGGTTGTCTTTAACTTTTAAACAAATTTTATTGAAGTATAATTAACATACAATAAAATGCACGCCTCTTACATGTACATATGAGTATCAACAAATGTATACTGTGTAACCACTCCACAATCAAGATATAGAAGAATACTTCCATCACTCCCCCAAATGATCTGGTTTTCCTTTGTAGCCAATTCCCCCACCATAGCCTCAGACAACACTTGATCTACTTTTTGGAATTATAGACTAGGGCTTGTTTTGTGTGTGTGTGGTTTTCTAGATTTTTATATATTTATTTTTTTAACATTTATTTATTTTTGAGAGACAGAGAGAGCATGAGTTTTTCAGCACAGAGAGTGACATGGGGCTTAAACCCATGAACCATGAGATCATAACTTGAGCCGAAGTCAGAAGCTTAACTGGCTGAGCCACCCAGGTGCCCCTCTAGAATTTTATTTAAATGGAATCACATAGAATATACTCTTTTATATATAGTGGCTCATTCCATTCAGCATGGGGGTCCTATTAAAGTGAGATTTGTTCCTATAGAAATGGCACTGTACCTTACACAAACTCAACTTTTTAGTCAGGGCTTTGAAAACTACCAAATTATGTAGGAAAATTGAGGTAAGGGACAGAGATTACTATATGCCTATATGCCTACATGGTTCTGTGTAGCGTGGGCACTGCCTTGGTGACTCATTCCAGGTGACAAACATTTAAGATGCATGGCTGAGGGTGGCTCCTTCAGAGAGTATAATTAATGCCTCTCACTCCATTATGCTGTCACATCTTTGAGTGAATTCTTCACTTGGATTCAACTGAAAACATAGTAGGATGAGTTTTTGTGGGTTGCTTCTCTCTTTTTCTTTTCTTACAATATATCAGTTTTTATATTTTCCTTTAGTGCTAGGTATCAGCAAAGAAAATGTCTGATGGAGCATCTTTTGAAATTCCCAATTATCATGTCGGGTTGTATCCAAAATAATGAGCACCCTATAGTATGCCTAATTTTTTGTTAGGCGCTTTCGGGTGTGAAAGACACTTAAGCTACAGGCTTTACTGTAGAAGAGCATGTATACACTGGAGTGGGATTTGTGAAAAAAGTTAGGGATTTAGCTAGAGCTTGAAGGTTGAGAATATTTTAATTGTGAGGAGTGAGAAGACATTCTCAGATGAGGGAGAAGGCTAGAAGATTGGAATGATAGGGAGGAAATTGGCAAGACAGGTAATAGGTGATGTAAACCATATAATCTATTCTATCCATTGCACTGGAAGTCACTTGAGAACAGAGATGCTGCCTTCCTCCACTCTCTTTGCAACATTTAGCTTAGTGCTAGGTATGTTGTAGGTACTCAATATTGGTTGAAGAAATGAAGGCATGCATGAACCTTGGCAATCACTTGGGCCTGCTTGAGAGTAGCTCTATCTCTACTGTGCCTACACAGTTAAGAACCAAGACCAAGTTTAAGTAACGAGCAGAATTGCATATGACTCCTGAGAATATGAAGCCCATGTAGGAGGCAGCACTGCCCCCTCTAAGCTCTGAGGAATCCTGAACCTAAAATTCTATTTCAAAAATATGTCAGAGACCCACTTTTGCTCAACCTGAAACTTAATGTTTCTATTAATACATACTTTTCAATTGAAATAACTTTCTATGCCCTTTAGAGGAATCCATAGAAGAATCTATCTTTTTATGGAAAAGTTGAATTTATTTGCAAGCTCTTAAGACCTTTTATTTTCTAATACTTTAAGAGAAAATATCAGAATAAGATCAGTCATCAGAAACAGTAAGCTGTTACAGAGGTATGAGGGAGAATAAGATAAAGAGAAGAATATCTGTATCCATGTCCTTACCATGTGTCATCAAACTGGCTCTTTAAAATAATTTAATGTTTATCCTAGACAAAAATCTTGGATTCCTTGAAAGGGAGCAAGTCTTAATTTAGGAGTTAATTATACTTTGTACAAGGACTGTTATTTCCAATCCACACTGAATCTGAATTCCTTACTGAAGGACAAAAGTGCACTGATTAATTTATTTTGAAAAGTTTGCAAGTTTCCTTCTAAGAGAAACTTCTGGCACTTCTATAATTTCATTACTGTTTTTAGTTTAATTGTATTTTAAATGCCATTTACAATGTGCATATTACTGATAAAATCTCTCCTCAGGAAACTATCTGGAGTTACTAAACACAAATAATCAAACAAGGTCTTAGCTAAACTTCTACCTTTACGTGGGACTGAGTTTTTTTTAAATTGTTTGAATTGGTGCCAAACTTTACAAAATAAGTGTGAGAAAACACGAATGGAAGATGTTCCATCCCAGCAGTCAAACCTGGGAATTTTCATATCAGAGATTATAGGTTTTCTTTTGCCATAAGGATGAGCAGAGAAAGAAATTTTCTTTTGTAAAATTGGTACTAAAATTTTATAACATTCCATAGAAAAGCGTAATTTCTTATGATATATGAGAGCTCTATTCATTTAAGTATAAAGATGAAATGTCCTGTCTTGTTCCAAAATTAGTCTGTAATTGGGTTAAATTTTCTCCAACAGTTCTTCGTTATTTGTTGGTTAATCATCATATTTCAAAATATTACTTTATGAAGTTGATGGAAAAATTTCCTTGTCCTATCTGTGGGTGGTCAGTGAGCACATTATAAAACATCACTCAATGCAATATTAGTATAGTTGTCCTAAGATACTGCATATGAAAATTTAACAAATTTGTATTATCTTCTTGGTATTTTTTTAAATGTTTATTTATTTTGAGAGTTGGGAGGGAGAGGACATGGGCAGGGGAGGGTCCGAGAGAGAGAGAGAGAGAGAGAGAGAGAGAGAGAGAGAATCCCAAGCAGCCTCTGGGCTGTCAGTGCAGAGCCCCATGCAGGGCTTGATTTCATGAACCATGAGATCATGACCTGAATTGATACCGATGAGTCATAGCTTAATCGATGGAGCCACCCAGGTATCCCTCTTTTTGGTATTTTAATAACCAGATTTAAAATGATGAGGACATACCTTCCTTTTCGTTGTTCTATAAAAAATTTAGATATACCAAGTGTTTTTCATAATCATGCCCCATACTTTTCTCCCTACATATCTTTGCTTACACTTTTCCCTCTGCCTAGAATATATTTTATCTTGTCAAAATCCAACTCATCTTTCACGATCCATTCATATTCTTTCATTCTTACTAACGAGTGATAACTGCATCTACTAAAACATCAGTTATTTGTGTTTTCTTTTGACATCTTTCATATTCTACTTTTCATTTAAAATATTTGTGTTGAAAATTAACTATTTACCATACCATGAACTAGGCCATTGCTGACTTTACATTGTAATGGGAAAGGCAGATAATTTAACATACTACTAAAGTAAAGGGTGATATCTGCTGTCACAATTTCTATTCAGTATTAGGGTTTAGTTGGAGCAACTAGGGAAAAAAAGGAAATAAAAAGCATCCAGACTGGAAGTGAAGTGAAACTCTCTCTACTTGCAAATGACATGAGTTTCTTTATAGAAAACCCTAAGGAATAGATTCATTATAACTATTAGAACCAATAAATAAAATCAGCAAGGTTGTAAGATACAAGGCCAACATACAGAAATCAATTGCATTTCAAGAAACTGGCAATGAACAATCTGCAAATGAAATTAAGAAAGCAGTTTCTTTTACCATACAAATAGAAAGAATGAAGTATTTTGCAATAAATCTAACAAAAGAAAAACACACCTAACAACTGAAAATTACAAACCATTATTGAAATAAAGAAAACCTAAATATATGCCAAAATATTTCATGTTCATGGATTAGAAGATTTACTCTTAATATGATGATAATTTCCAAATTGATCCACAGATTCAAACACAATTCATATCAAAACCTGTAATTTCTGTAAAGCCTTTTTGCAGAAATTGACAAGCTGATTCAGAAACCCATATGGAAGTTCGAAGTTCCCAGAATAGCCAAAACAATCTTGAAAAAGGAGAACAAAATTGGATGATTCAAACTTCTTGATATGAGAACTCACTATAGAGCTATAATAATCAATACAATGTGGTACAGTGCAGTAGAATCTGGGAATAAACCCATGTATTTTTGGTAAATTTTTTTTTTTACTTTTTTTTTTTTTGTAAATTGATTTTTGACAAAGGTGCTAAGACAATTTTTTGGGGGAAAAGAGTAGTCTTTTGAACAAATGGTTCTGGAACAATTGGATATCTACATGTGAAAGAATGATGCTGAGAGGCTCCTGGCTGGCTCAGTTAAAAGAGCAAGTGACTCTCGATCTTTGGGTCATGAATTCAAGTCCCATATGCCCAATTTAAATAAGTAAACTTAGAAAAAGAATGATGTTGAACCATAGTCTTATACTGTATACAAAAATTAATGCCAAATGAATTATAGACTTAAATATAAGAGCTGAAATTATAAAACTCTTAGCAGAAAACATAGGCCTAAATCTTTGAGATCTTGGGTTAGGTAATGATTTCTTACAAATGATGCCAAAAGCCCAAGTGACAAAAGCAAATATAAATTGTGGTAGGGAGAATAAATTCTCCACAAAGATGTCAGTATTCTAATCCTCAATACCTTTGCAGATGTGATTAGATTAAGGACCTCAACATAGAGAGATTATTTTGGATTATCTGGGTGGACCCAGTGTAAACACAAGGGTCCTAATAAAGGAAAAAAAATATGAAGGAGAGTCAGAGTCAGAGGAGGAAATGTGAAGACAGAAGCAGAATTTGAGTGATGTGGGACCACGAGCCAATAAATGTAATAGTCTCTAGAAGTTGAAAGAGGCAAAGAAACAGATTCTCCTGGAGCCTTCAGAAGTAATGTAGCTCTGCCAATACCCAGTGCAACCCATTTTGGACTTTTGGTGTCTACAGTTGTAATACAATAATTTTGTGTTGGTTTGAGCCATTAAGTTTATGGTAATTTGTTATAGCAGCAGTAGAAACCTAATACTTAGATAAATTGGACTTCATTAAAATTAAAATTTTTGTGCTACAAAGGACAACATCTGGTAAGTCAAAGACAGCTTCCAAACTGAGAGCAAGTATTTGCAAATCGTATATCTGATGAGTTGTATCCAAAAAATTCGAAGGACATTTTAACAAAAAAGACAAATAACCCAATTACAAAATGAGCAAAGGATTTGAATACACATTTCTTTGCGGAAGATATAAAAATGGTCAATAAGCACATAAAAAAATTCTCAGCATCATTAGTCATTAAGGAAATGCAAAGGAAAACCACAATGAGATGCCACTTCATAACCACTTTGATGGCTACAATAAAAAAGATGGACAGTAACAAGTGTTGGTAAAGATGTAAGAAATTAGAACCCTCATACCTTGTTGGCGGAAATGTAAAATGAGTCAGCCATTTTGGAAAATGGTTGTTTGATCTTCAAAATATTAAACATAGAATTACCTGTGATGCACCAGTTCTGTTCTTTTTTATATATCCAAGAAAATTTAAAACATATTTGTACACAAAAACTTGTACATGCACAGTCACAACAGCTTTATTTTATAATACTCTGAAAGTAGAAGCAACTCACAATATCTGTCATCTTGTCAGACACCTGGGGGCTCAGTCTATAAAGTGCCCAACTCTTGGTTTTCACTCGAGTCATGATCTCACAGTCATGAGTGTTGGGCTCTGTGCTGACAGTGGAGCCTGCTTGGGATTCTCTCTCTCCCTCTCTCTCTGCTGCTCCCCCTGCTTTTTCTCTCTCCCTTTCAAAATGAATGAACATTTGAAAAGTATCTATCAACTTGTGAATGCATAAATAAGATGTGGAATATCCTTACAATGGAATATTATTCAGTAATAAAATGTAGTAATGACATAAGCTGCAACATGGATGAACCTTGCAAGCAAGCTAAGTGAAAGAAACATGCTAAGCATAAAAGGCTACATATTTCATGATTCCATTTATAAGAGATGTCCAGAATAGACAAATTCAGAAAGTAGACTAGTGGTGCCAGAGGTGGTGATTATGTGGCAGAAATAGAGAGTGGCTATTTTTGAGTATGGGATTCCCCTCAGAAATTATGAAGATATTCTAGAATTAGTGGTTATGGATGCCAAACTCTGTGAATATAGGGAAAACTACTGAATTGTATGCAATAAACGGTGAAATTTATGGTGTGTGAATTATATCTCAATAAAACTGTTATTAAAAATAGCATGAAATGGGATGCTTGGGTGGCTCAGTTGGTTGGGCGTCCGACTTTGGCCTCGGTCATGATCTCGCAGTCCGTGAGTTTGAGCCTCGCGTCGGGCTCTGTGCTGACAGCTCAGAGCCTGGAGCCTGTTTCAGATTCTGTGTTTCCCTCTCTCTCTGACCCTCCCCTGTTCATGCACTGTCCCGCTCTGTCCCAAAAATAAATAAATGTTAAACGAATAAAGAAAATAGCATGAAATAATATGAAAAATAAAATAAATTTAAGGGCAATAAGTGCTCTGAGAGAAAAAGTGTGAAGTGCTTTTCTTTTCAAAGAACCTCAGAGTGCCACCCCAACATGACTTGGAGTATTATGCTAGGCTTCTTTATTAGAGAGAAATCTAAGTTGGAATATAAAGTAATTTGTTTACTCATTCTCCTGAAATCTGTGAACTCCCTCATGATAAGGGCTATATTTCTGTGAGATTTAGTATCAGATAAGGTAGCAGTTGAAGGGAATAGGAATGACACA
Source organism: Puma concolor (assembly GCF_028749965.1). NCBI lineage: Eukaryota > Metazoa > Chordata > Mammalia > Carnivora > Felidae > Puma > Puma concolor. Next base: position 52,865,484 of record NC_141672.1, read on the forward strand.
TGGTCAAGCCAACAGAACTAGCTAAATGTCATTTCTGCTGTAGGAGTAGATTCAGCTATATGGCTAGAATTGAGGAATCCAAGAATTGTAGCTTTCTATAACTGAGCTCTAGGAGAAAGAAAATGTAGTGTAGACAATGGCTATCAAGAAAGTTTGAACATGACTGGTGATCAGGGACAGGATGTTCATTAAGAAAGGGTTATTGGACAGAGCAGAGGAGGTCTCCCTTCTAAAAGTTCATGGCAGGCCACTTACGGAAGACTCTTTGCAATTTTAGCTCAGGTCCCCTTGGCACTCACTATTCTCATATTGATACTGTTCATAAGCTTCTATGACTTTTTGTTTGAAGAGTGTTCTTTCAGCCCTCATGGAAAAACAGGAAATGCTTGAGGATGAACATGCCCTGGAGCTGGCCTCAGCCACTAACGAATGGACATTGCATGATAAATATGCCAAATTCCTCATTCCTTGGGAGGGACAACTCTGAGAAGTCCCAGACCATCTTCTAGAGATGGCCAGCTTAGCTCTGTCCCGGATGCCTACAGAAATAACCTATTTTTTTTCTAATGCATACCATATTGGTTTGCTGTTTCTTGCCTTGCCTTTTTTTCTATTTCTTAACTGATTCTTCCTAGGATTATCTTACAAAAATCTCAGTTATACTCAAATCCTTACATTTGTGTCAGCATCTGGAAAAAAAATCATTTCAGATACCACTGAAGCGAGGGACTGAGAGTTAGGACACTGGGGAGCAGTAAGAGTGATAAACTAACTCCCACTGACTAATCTAAGTGGCTAGAGTAGAGAATGAAGGCATTGTGTTCTTGGGGTTGTGGCAAGAGTAGTACTAAGGACAGTCTGATGCCATTGGTTAATGCTGGACACCACTTTTTTAGGGAGTAGTCAATTGAAAGAAAAAAATTAAAACAAGCTTAATTTAGCTAAGATCAAGTAGAAAATGGGAATATTATTAAGAAGGATAATATAACAGCTATGGTTTACATCTATCCAGTTTTTCCCCTTCCCTGTTCTAGTAACAGGCCTCTACTCTCTAGTAACAGACCCCATTCTAGTAGCAGACCATTCAGTAACTCAAGAGTGGTTGAGTTACTGGTTGGACCAGTTCTAGTAGCTTTCCCTTCTGTCTATAGCAGTTGGTTCCAGACTGCCTGTCTCAGTCCATTTTCTGTAACACTATACCATAAATTGGGATGGCTTATAAAAAAAACGAGGTTTCTTTCTCACAGTTCTGGAGGCTGGGAAGTCCGAGACAAAAGTGCTGACAGATTTGGTGTATGATGAAGGTACGTCCTGGTTCATCGATGGCTATCTTTTCATTGCGTCCTTACATGGCAGAAAAGGCAAAGGAGCTTTCTGGGTTTTCTTTTATAAATGATGCTAATCTCATTTATGAAGGACCTGCTTTCATGTCATAATCACCTTTCAAAGACCCTCCCCCCAAACACCATCATTTGGGGGATTTGGTTTTAATATATGGATTTTGGGGGTACATAGTCTATAGCACTAACCAATGAAAATCCTCACAGAGATTATATAAACTGAGGCTAAGGAAGTGAGTGTTTCTTGCCCCTTTTTTTTCTAAGTGGTTTGTCAAAGTTGAAGGATGTAATGTTGGAGCTCTGGGACTGGTGAAAGCCATATACAATGGAAAAAAAAATGGAACAATGTACAAAGGGATATAATGAAGACAGAGATATGGAGAGGGCTAAGAAGAAGGAAATTGATTCTGAAAGTGAAAGGGAATTAATGAATTATGCAACCTATCAGACACTCTATACTTCCCAGTTTCCATGACTGGGAATTAAATTAAATTAATCACTTCTTTTTGGCTTTAGTTGACTTACATTGGGTCTATGAATTGCAGCTGAAAGCCCTAACTATCAAATAGCTATCTTTCCCAAGTCTGAAGCATTACTGCATACCAGACTCTGTTCTAAGCATTGTGTATATAGTCTCATTTAATCCTTATACCAGATTTGTGAGATATGTATCCTTATGTTCTTCATTCTATTGATAAGAAGACAGAGGTTAAGAGATAAGTGGTTTGCTCAAGTTTAGATAGTTGTTAGTGGTGGAAGCAGGATCTTAAACATAAAGTACAATTCTTTCATAACCTTGCATTGTTCTGGGAGCTAAGTGGTGCTAATGCCTCAGAGAGGGTGTTGGCAAACTTACATCTGGAGAGTTGGAGAAAAGGCAGGCATCACAGTTCAAACATATTTTTGTTTCCTATAGTTCCTTTTTGCTGTCTTTCTTCAACATATTGTCATTGAATGCCAAAGAACTCATGTAGAAAAAAGATCCTAACTTCAACAGATCATATTCAATCAGGAAGAGATACCTTTGTACACATATACATTTCTAAAAGTATGCTAGAGCCTGGGCATTGTGATTGTAGTTCATATTAATAGTTACAAAGGGCATTCAGGAGGAAGTACGATTTTACTCAAGTAGGGGAATAGGATTCAGAAAAAGCTTTAGAGAATGAAGTCTTGATGTGAATAAATGTGTGCTATTCAGGGTGAAGAGGAAGACATTCCAAGGAGAGAGAGTAAATGACAAAGGCATGAAGCCATAAAACAGAATTCACATTAGGGGAACGGTAGGAAGTCAGCTTGGCTGAGTTGTGGGGTATTGAGAGGATGTAGACAATGATTAATTCATGGAAGAACTTGTGTGTGATTTTAAGAAGTTTGAACTCTATCCAGTAGAAAAGAAGGAACCATTAAAAATGTGTATTCACACAGATAGACTTAAAAATGGAAGGTGATATTAACTTAAACAAGATGGAAGATGAGGAAGCCATTTATAGAAGATTGTGATAATCCACACATGAGGCTCTAACTTTCTGAATCAAGGTTGTAGGAGAGAAAAGAGAGGAGCGGATGGATGGTAAGAGAGATGTAGAGGAATTTAAATGTGTGTTTTTATTTCTGAAATGTGGAATTTAGTTATCTGTACTGCAATAGAACAGCGCTTTCCTCTATATAATACTTGTAAGTAAAGCTGTATCTCTAATTCGTGGTTCTGATCCTAAGATTATATCTACATAGCAAAGTATTACCAGTAAGCAAGTACTGATTGAACAACTATCATGTGCCAGGTTAAAGGTTAATCTGTAACAATTAGATGGTTACTCACAGGTGTGATTATGTTTTACATTGTGTAACATTACATTAAAAAAAATAAAAACAGTGATTGCCAGAAGAGACCACGTTTGTTTCACATTTGTGTCCCCAGAGCTTACCACCATTTCAGGAGAATAGAAGGTGCGTGACAGATGCTTATTCAGTGAATGAGAGATGAACAAATTTCATGGAATTGCTGGATTTAAAAAAAAAATAGAAAGTTTTATACAAAATGGATGATTTTGCTATTTAAATAAACACCTGTATGTTTCTCAAATATTCAACCTCTTGTCAACAGGAAGATAACTGGCTAAGGTGGTTGTTTTTTATTCAGACACTTTGAAACACTTTGAATACAGACCACAGGATAATCAGAAATAAGTAACTTAATTGCCCAGTGCCTCAGTTTGTTCACTAGAATAGTTTGGATAGGATTGTTTCCCCTTTACATTACTAAAATGTATTGAGGATTATTTGGGTTTAAAGTAATTAAAAATAAGTCTAAATGGATGACTAAGCCCTTCAGAGAAATTGCTGTTTACACACAAAGTAATCATTTCAATTTAATAATGTCAGCTAATAAAGAATTTGTCTTAGAAAGTAATCACATCTTATCTGGGGATTATAGTTTGGCTTGAAGACAGATGCAGTTTTTTATTATTTTAATCCAAGATCTAAATATAGGGATTGAAATAAGAAATAGGTAATGATTAATAAGTAGATATATTTAAAATCTACCATTTTCTCTGTCCTCCTGAGAATTAAGGGCAGATGATTTTGTTCTTAGGACCTAAAATTTTCATAGTTTTTCAAGGTAGAGAGGATTCAACTTATGTTTTTGAAATACAGATATGAAATTTTTATTATTCAAGATTAGAATTTAATAAATTAGAAATCAACTACATAGTTTTAAAAAGAATTGTCAAGATGAATCAAAGGCTCTCGTTCACGTTTAAGCCAGTAGGTGTAAAGCTTTTTCTGTTCCCACTGGATAGCTGCTGCTTGTCATTCAGAGTGCAGTGTAAATCTTACCTCCTGAGAGAGATGTTTTCCTTGGCCATCTAATCTAATCTAGCCGCTCTCTCTCACAGCATTCTGTCTTAAGTCTGTACATCACACTACATTTATTCATTTATTTACTTGTGCATTGTCTGTTTCCCCTCAAGCTCTGTGAGACTGGAGACCTTGTCTGTCTTGCTTTAGCTTTCTCTCTCCATTGCCCTACACATGCATTGTGGATGCTCAGTAAAGGCTTATTGAGTTAATGAGATATGAATAAAAATCACAATTTGGATATATTGTCTTTAGAATAAATCTCCTAAGCATTCACGAGATGGTGTTATTTACCCATCAAAGATAGTGCTGTGGCAAGCCCAATAAGATACACAAATAAGGTCCTTCAGGTGCCATGGTTAGAAGTTTATGAGAGACTGAGTTGAATATGACCAAGCAATTGAAGTGGTGACTAAATCTGATTTAGGAGAGTATTTTGAATAATGCTACTATATCAAAGGGTACTGATAGGCAGAATACAATTTATTAAGAATATAAAAAAACTTCAAAGAAAACTGGTTTATCCTTTGATTTCCTTAATTTGTTTGGGTAGAACAATGGTCATGTAGTACAAGCCTATACATGCTTTAAAGTAAACAAAGGAAAAGGTGTTATATAGATTGCATTGAGGAATGTAAGTTCATTCAGCATTGATACCTCAAATTTATATTAAAAATATAAATTATTATTATAATTGCTAAAAACAAATAAGAAACCAAGACAAAGAGTCATGCAAAATGGTTAAAAACTTGAAATCCATATAAAGAGAGGAAAGGAGGTTAGCATATTATTTAGAAACATTTCCATCAAAAGGATTAAAAATTTCAGCATGGAAGAATTCATATTTGGTCACATGTAAAAGTCATTTGTTCTCAACGTCACATTTTAAAAGCACAAATTTACTAAGACGCCCTTTTTGCTGTTGCGTTGTTTATGGAAAAAAATATATATATATATTACTTCAAACAAAAGACATTTGTTCTCTCGCTGTTCTGGAGACTAGAAGTCCAGTGTTTATGGAAAATCTTGAATGAAGTGTTGAGGTCCATTTTCACTGCACCGTCACAGAAGTCTGGCTATTGGAAGGATGCCCCAGCCCTTCCTTCCTCCTACCTCACTTCCCATTTCCTAGCCAGACCTTTATGCAGCCTGTGTCATGTTAATGTGTCAATAATTAAAACACAAGTAACGAAAGAAACAATAATACCATATCTGAGATTTGGTGAATGCTTACTGTATACTGAGAACTATACTAAGGACTTTAAATCAATTATTTTACTTAATCTTCACAATAATAACAGTGTGGTTGCTACTGTTGTTATGCAGATTTTACAACTGAATGAGTAGGTTTGCAGAAGTTAGCTTACTGAAGGTCCTTCTTATTTCAGGGTTTGCAGGCTTAACTGCTTTTTTGCCTACTGTAATGAATGTAGCTTTAGGCAGAATGAGGGGAATGAATACGGAGAATAATTCTTGAAATACAATGTGTATTTAAGTTTATATAATAATGGGCCCTAACTAACAATGTCAAAATTCCGGAGATTTATGAAAGTAAACACATTTATTTTCCCTTTAGGGTCAAGTCACCCTACGTGTTTTCATTTTGGAACCAGTAGCTGCTTGGTCATACTCTTCCCACGGAGGGGCAAAAGAGCAGAAAAATTTTGTGCTGACTATAGTCTGTGCTCTGAACAGGTACACTGTCACCTCTGTTCAGATTCCTGGGATCAACACAAGTCGCGTGACCAATCCCAACATCAGTGAGCTAGGAAAGTGTACTTCCCTTTGAGTGAGAATTGTGAGCGGGACTATGTCCTGTATGTATTTAATATGGTGGAACCTTCTTTATTCTCCCTGTGTTTCCCAGCTCTGTGGATCTCATCAACCTTCTGACTCTATTTGGATGTGTTATCATAAAAACTTGATTATTTCACAGTCCTTAATTCCCATTTTTAGTAATCAAAATAGTCTCCTCAACCAGGGGCTGGGTTATTGGAAACTTAAAAACTGAGCAAAGTTAGCAGGCAGAAGTGGTGTGGAAATGCTGCCTCTACATCCTGTTCCTACCACCAAATCTTGTTGAGAACTGCTTTTCTTTTTTTATTTTTTTAAAAAAAAATTTTTTTTTCAACATTTATTTATTTTTGGGACAGAGAGAGACAGAGCATGAACGGGGGAGGGGCAGAGAGAGAGGGAGACACAGAATCGGAAACAGGCTCCAGGCTCTGAGCCATCAGCCCAGAGCCTGACGCGGGGCTCGAACTCACAGACCGCGAGATCGTGACCTGGCTGTAGTCGGATGCTTAATCGACTGCGCCACCCAGGCGCCCCGAGAACTGCTTTTCTAAAAATATTTCTTTCCTCCAGTCAGGAAGTAGGCCCCAGTGAAGAAAGTAACAAAGGACAGTTTGGAGAGAGAATTTTCTTTCCTGTATGTCCATGGAGATACATGGGTAGGGCTTTCATTAACTTGAAAGCTGAATTAAGGGACAAAGCCTTATAAAAAGCAAATTGCTGAGGAAACGTGAGGCATTATAACTTGCAAGTGCTTCCTGATTTCAGATGATTAAAATCTTGCTTTACCCAGTGATTGAGCCATCATGACTTAAAATTTATTAGCAATCATTTTTGTTTTCTAAAACAGTATGAGTTAGAGAAGTCTGTTGATGTGCCCCTTTGATGTATGGCCTGTGGAGAGGGCCATTGTCACTAAGATGGCCAAGGGGCAACAGGCAGCATGTTATGTAGCAGAAGCATTGTTTCTCATAGTTGCAAACCATGGGGTAAGAAAACTAGTGCCTTGTTCTGACTTAAAACCTTAGGAAAATATAAATACATATTGTTTCAAAGAAAAACAAATGACTTCCAAGGGACATGCTGGCATTTGTGTGTGTGTGTGTGTGTGTGTGTGTGTGTGTGTGTGTGCTTTCAAATATGTAGAAAACCCATATATTCTACTCTTTTCAGAGATTACTGGCAGGTGAATATTTTTCTGTTTACATTCCTTTTCCACAATTTCATATTTAAAAAAAATTAATGTTTTTATTTTTTAGAGACAGAGAGAGATTATTTTTTAGAGACAGAGAGAGAGCACAATCAGGGGAGAGACAGAGAGAGAGGGAGACACAGAATTGAAAGCAGGCTCCAGGCTCTCAGTTGTCAGTCAGCACAGAGCCTGACGTGGGGCTCGAACTCACAAACTGTGAGATCATGACCTGAGCTGAAGTCAAATGCTTAACCTACTGAGACACCCAAGCACCCCTCATATTGTTTTTTGATATGGTTTATAACAGTGTATTGAGTAGAATCCTATTTATATGATTACATTTTGTGAAAACTAACTCACATGTAACACTTGAATTTTGGAGGGTAAAAGAAATAGAAAATAAGATAAATAAATATAATTATAAGATAGAGTAAAGTAAAATAAAGTATAAAATAGAGGAAAGTAAAATAAATATAAATAAAATAGAATAAAATAAATGTAAATACACTTAAAATAAAGATGTGTTTAAATAATTGCTTTACCACTTAATTTTGATGTGACTGTAACCGAGAAAAGCAATAATTTTGGACCAACTTCCTCATTTATAATATGAGAATTATAATTTCTCCCTCTTGGAACTACCTTATAAATTAAATACTAGCACAATACCTTATGTTTAGTAATAGGTGTCCAGTAGATTTTGGTTAATTTCTGTTTCTTTAAGAAAACAAACCTGTTTTAAGTAGAATATGACATGTAGACAGAACTGTCTAACTTCTGTATATCACCAAGGTCCATTGGATCCAACTTTAGATTTTAGTGTCTTTTGAGAGCAGTTCTAACTCTTTATAAGGATTGATATATTATGACTTTTATAGTTTCTTAGAGGTCTTCCAAAGGAAGTAAAGAACACTTACATTAAAAATAAATAGGATAAAACTCATCCTATCTTGTAATTATCTTATGAATCCATTGAGCCCTCTAAGAGATTTTAGTGATGTTATTTTTCCCATATCTTGAAACATTTTTCTATTTCATAATCCCAGAATTATTTTGTTATTCATCTTGTATTCTCAAAAATTCTAAAAAAGACTTAAAAAAAGGAAATAGAATTAAAATGAAAGATGTTTCACAATTATTGAATAAATCAGAAGATGAATGAACAGAGACAGCACTATAGACTTTATGATGTTGCTGAAATTTTTTATGTAAGTGAAATCTCAGAGAATGAATCTTCAGATTATGATATTGTAGATGAATTTCCCCCAAATCAAAAATAAGTGGATGAATAGTACATTTTTAAAGACAAAAGTAAATATGACATTCTCACCTCATTAGTCATTCAGCTGGAAGGACTTACTCATATAATACTTTACTACAAAAACCTGGTCTATCCTCCTATTTGTTTTATTTTTTTTTAGAGAGAGAGAGTGAACAAGTTGGGGAGAGGGGCAGAGGGGGACAGACAGAGAGAGAGAAAGAGAGAGAGATTGATTGAGAATCTTAAGTAGGCTGCAGGCTCATTGCAGAGCATGAGGCAGGGCTTGATCCCATGACCCTGAGATCATGACCTGAGCTGAAATCAAGAGTTGGATGCTCAACCAGCTGAGAAACTCACGTGTCCCTGATCCATCCAATTTTGATAAAAGTTTATCTTTTATAATATGTATATCCCAGAATTCACTTAAGAAAAGAGGTTGATATGTTTAAGGTCTTATTATAAATTATAATGAAGTTTTTCACTATTCCCTTATACTTCTGTAAATTTTTCATAAAACTTAAAAAAATATATTAAAAAATTGGATGCAAATGGTGATAATTAATTTTCCTCATATGATGAGGATAAGATATTCATACTCTTTGACCTAATATTATACCCCCAGAAATCTGTCCTGAGAACATTTCAACACAAGCAAGAAGAAATTTACTGTAGCACAAAATGGAAACAAGCTAAATGTATAACATATAAAATTCTTTAATAAATTATGGTATACCAACAGGATAGTACATCACGTAGCCTCCAAAAATTATAATTATGAAAATTTATTTATTTATTTATTTATTTTATTTATTTTTTTTTTAATTTTTTTTTTCAACGTTTATTTATTTTTGGGACAGAGAGAGACAGAGCATGAATGGGGGAGGGGCAGAGAGAGAGGGAGACACAGAATCGGAAACAGGCTCCAGGCTCTGAGCCATCAGCCCAGAGCCCGACGCGGGGCTCGAACTCACAGACCGCGAGATCGTGACCTGGCTGAAGTCGGACGCTTAACCGACTGCGCCACCCAGGCGCCCCTAATTATGAAAATTTAGAAAATTTTAGAAATTTAGAAAAATATTGACAATTTACAAAAATATTTATAATGCTAAATGCAAATAATAGCATGTTAATGGATGCATAATAATTACAGATGGACTAACAAGAAAAACATTGACCACTAAGCTTAATTCTGCCCTTAATCATGTCTTACTATGATTGCTTGGTTGGGGAGCTGAACTCAGATTTTGAAGTAGACCTTCATCATGCTAATGGGATATTATGAAGTCATTTTGGTTAAATAGGTTATTTTTAGTCTCCATTTCTGTCTCCCATCTCATTTGACTTCCTTCTTCCCAGAGATATGCTCAATAGCATGAGTTACTTTGTAAACTTTCTTCTAGAATACTCTAGCTAGGCAGCAAAGTGGATGGACTTTCAAAGAAGACCAACATATTCCAAATCTGAGAACCTAAAGAATTTCATTTGATGCTCAATTTTGTATTCTGGTCTATTTTTTCCTCTTTCTCATTAGGTTGTAAGCTTTTTGAAGGCAGAGCTGGTTTCCCAGTTTATATGAGATATGGTGAAAATCCACAAAAAGTATTGCTTATATTGACTGAATTTAAATGCTTTTGTGAGAATAAACCTGGTGCAATGAGAATAATACATCTTGAGACAAGGAGAAGTGTTTGAAGAAAACTGAGATTTCTTGAGTGTCTGAAATGTGTGAGTCATGAGGATGAAAGTTCTATGTCTATTCTTAGAGTAATTTTCACTAAAATCTGTAAAATACCTATTTTCATCTACATATTTTTTGGAATTTATTTATTTAATTTATTTTTTAAATATAAATTATTGTCAAGTTAACTAACATACAGTGTATATAGTGGGCTCTTGGTTTTGGGGTAGATTCCTGTGATTCATCGTTTACATACAACACTCAGTGCTCGTCCCAACAAGTGCCCTCTTCAATGCCCATCACCCATTTTTTTTAAGATTTTTAAAAAAAAATATTTATTTATTTTTGAGAGAGAGACAGCACAAGCAGGGAAGGGGCAGAGAGAGACACACAAAATCTCAAGTAGGCTCCAGACTCTGAGCTGTTAGCACAGAGCCCGATGCGGGGCTTGAACTCGCAAACTGCGAGATCATGACCTGAGCTGAAGTCAGACGCTCAACCAACTGAGCCAGCCAGGTGCCCCGCCATTACCCATTTTTAATAGAGGATAAAATTTAGGCTCAAAAATGTTATATGTTCAATATCACATGGCTGTTAAGTTTCTGAGCCAAAATTCTAATACTAATCTACATGTTGCATACATAGTATACATACAAGGCACTACTCCATACTGTGAAAAAGTAGAGAAACTGCAAAATATTGCTTACTGAATAGGCTGTTCTCTAATATTGAGGACACTTACACAATTAAATGTGAGGTTGGCTGCCATATTTTATAATAATGGTAAAACCTAGAAAGTGTGCAATGAATTTGACTAGTCCAAGGTGGTGGAATTGGCCACTTTGTAAAAAGGAATTAAATTTGATTGGGTTTTTATTCCTAGTTTTGTGTTCTGTAAAATACTAGTCTGTTTGGCCTTACTAAACACACGCATATACGCGGGCACGCGGGCACGCGGGCACACGGGCACATACACACAGACACACACACATGCCAGTGTGATATCTTTACAGTGAACCACCTTGTTATTACTTGAAGCTGTTAAGCTGGATATAGCAGCTCTGTGGACATATGTCATTCTGTGATAAAGTTCAATAAGTGGAAATGAAAATAGTCTATAAATAGGTTACTACGCCAAATGTTTTGGGGCCTTTTTTTCCTTCTATTTTTATTTGGAAAAGGTGTAGCAGGTCACGGGTTTGTGTTAGCATTTTTACAGTCTGCGCTCCAAAGAAACCAATCACACGTTTACAAAAGCACTGACCTTGCAGTGGAGTTGGGAAGTGCATTTGTGGAATTTCAATTTTAAAGAGAGGGAAAACTATAAATGTGATGATTTGAAACAAAGGAAGAGTGGGAAATATTTTCAAGTTAAATTAGTGTGCTCAGGTTTATTCCTGACCTTATTAATCTTAATCTCCCTCTTCCTCTGGATTTAATAATGTTTCCCATCTCCATTTGCCATAGATAGAGCTTGTAGGTGGGGTAGAATCTCTGTGACTTGAGTACTCTTTTAAGACTACAAAGCTACAAGGAGGAAAGTTGAAACATAATGATGGAGAGACTAGAGTTAGCAAACACATTCTTTGGACTGGGCTGATATGAGGTTATCAGTTAAATGAGTATTTGGCCCACAACAAGCTATTAATGCTCTTGTTACCATTGTCAGTACTAATATTTTATTTTGTCCCCACAATATCCAACTAGCATATTTATGAAAGTCTGTGTCCTCATGTTTGCCCCTCACTGGCTCTTTTTGGTTTGTAGTCTTCCCATATTTCCAGGTTTACTTTGGGGTTTCACACACTGGAAATATGGCTCTTTGATTTTTATACTGATTCAAATGATTCTTGTACCATCAAGCATAAGTTAATTCTGTGAGAAGTATAAATAGAGAGATGAGGAGCCAAAGTTGCAAAGAAGAAGAATTCCTCTATTTTTAGTTGTTCTTAAGATAATAACAATTATGCACATTAAGGGTACATTATAACAGCAGTTTTTAAAATATTGATCTGTCCTCTAGAAAGATAGATTATTTTTAGGGTAAGCTTATTTTTGCATTTGTTTAGGTTTAGAGCCTACTGTTCATTGAAGCTTCAAGACTGGTTGAAAAAATAGGAATCTGTAATGAAATAGTAAAAGAGAAATTGAATTAAAAAAATCTGTTTCAAATATAAAGATGCCAAATTAGAAGTGCGCAGATATTCTCTGTGATTGACAGATTTGATTCTTAGCTTCCAGAAAGCTGGAGTTGGGGTTTAGGAAAAAGCAAACATGGAATAATTACATAGTTTATGATTCTTCAGAGGAAACACAGATTTTTTTAGCACTGAATTCCAAAATGTAAGATGTGGGCTTTTATGTGCTTGGATAAGAATTTATATAATGGCCTCCTAAATTATATTTTTACATGATATTCAATATTAAATTTCATATATATTTTATATGCCACCCAAAAAACTATTAGGGGCACAATATTAAAATGTCTTTCAGGAAAGTTAATTCTGTGAGGGGCATAACTGATGTAAGTCAAATACAAATCCTTATAGGAGCTGACTTTGATCTCTGATAAAATGTAAAGTAGTGAGAAAAGGATGACTTTCCTTCAACACACTTCTTGTCCTTGAAGGTTATTGGATGGCATATAACATCCAACGTTTTATTTTCAGATAATAACCTATGATGCTGGCATGACAGAAGTAATTTTTGCCTGGAAATACTTGTAAGTTTATATTAATAGTCACCATGTTCAGCCATTTGATCAGTGGTTCCAAGTGGCATAGTGCATGTTCTCTGTGTGTCTGTGTAGTATTTAACAGAGACCAAATGGGGTGTCTGGGTGGCTCAGTCAGTTAAGTGGCTGACTTTGGCTCAGGTCATGATTTTGTGGTATGTGAGTTCAAGCCCTGCATTGGGTTCTGTGTGCAGATCCTGCTTGGGATTCTCTCTCTCACTCTCTCGTTTTCTCTGCCTCTCCTCCACTTGTGCTCCCCCCTCCTCTCTCTCTGTCTCTCAAAATAAATAAATAACCTAAAAAAAATCTGTCTGAAAAGTTGAAAAAAAGACAAAATGATTTTAGGTATTTGCCAAAAATAATGCTTTTTGCTTTTGATGCAATTAATTTTGAGTTCTTGTTTCTTTGACTATTTTGATATTAGGACCAGATTGGTATTTTGTTGTTGTTGTTGTTGTTGTTGTTGTTGTTGTTGTTTCTATTTTATTTGAAAGCTATCCATTATGATCATTAAAACCACAGCAGTATTCGAAAGGGTATTACTTTTCACTGTGGCAATTTTCCCCTTTTTTTTATGCTACCTAATAAAATGTTTTCTCTTATCTTTTCATATACTATAGGGGTGTCCTCTGCAGAGTGAATACGTTGATTTCATTTTATAAAATGAACATGGTTCTCTTAATCTACTTATAAGAATAACTTGGAATGGAGAAGTCAGAAGCCACTCTTACTGAAATAAATAGTTAAGGGTGTTCTTTTTTTAACTTAAAAAATGTTTATTTTGAGAGAGAGAGAGAAAGAGAGAGAGTGAGTGTGAGCAGGGGAGGGGCAGAGAAAGTGGGAAAGAGAGAGAGAGCCCCAAGCAGGATCTGCGCTGTCTGTCCAGAACCTGACAAGGGGCTCAAACTCAAGAAAGGTGAGATCATGACCTGAGCTGAAATCAAGAGTCAGATGCTTAACCAACTGAGCACCCAGGCCCCCCAGCTAGGGGTGTTCTAACAAGAGAAAACTGTTAGCCTTGTGCTCATATACTCACTCACCTCCAACCTACAGTGACCGGGCATGGCCTCAGTCCCCGCTGCGATACTAGAAAAGATAGAGTGGGTAGCCCAGTACCACGTAGCAGCTGGAATGGAGTGGTGAAAAGTGCACACTTGCTGGGTTCAGATTCAGTTCTACTTAACAGCTGCAAGACTTTAGGCAGGTTATGTACCCTGCAGTGCCTCAGTTTCCTCTTCTGTAAGAGGAGCCATCAATAGCAACTACCTTAGACAATTGACATCCAGATTAAATATTTAGTACAGATTTGTAAACTGTTTATAAACATTTGATCCATATAGTAAGCACTCAGTAATTGTTAGCAATTGTTTATGTTAGTAGGAGTACTAGAAATGAAGGCAAGGAATATTCCTTTTTTTAAGGGAAGAGTTTAGACATTACAATTGAGCTGTCATGGCTAGATTAACTAGAATTGGGTTACATTGCATGATTAAGGAAATCAAAGTACATTGTTTAATAAAAATGGTAAGTACAATTGTAATCAGGCCATCAAACTGGAATCATAAATACAAAGTTGGGCTATAGGGGTAGATGAAGTAGACCAAGAGGTCAGGGCAAAACAAATCAAAGTCCTGTTGCTGAGCCAAGGATAAGAACCGAGGGAAGCAGGCACTTCCCAGTCTGGTTTATGCATGAGATTTGGGCATGGGGATCTTATCTTAGCAAGGAACCTGGGAATAGGAAGGAGTAGGAAAGTGTCACAACTTAGGCTCATGATATCGGTAAGGTGACAGATGCTGGACTTTATAGAATCCTGAGTTCCCTAATATCTGCTTGTGTTTGATCTGCTTTCTTCATTGGTCTGATTTGCTAAAAAGCTACAGTGCACAGAACCCATCTTCTTCCTCCATAAGAACTTACAGAGCATCTTTGCTTGTACCTGTATACACATCATCTGAATTTTATCAGCAGAACAGACAGAAAAGAGAACAGTGAAAAAAGGCACACCATGTCAGTTTGGCTTCAAAAGCACTTTTGGTGCAGTCCCTGGAATTCCGAATATTTTCTTCCTATCAATGTTAAAGGTTTACCTTCTATAAGGTGGTAAAGTGTCACCTTTCTGGGAGTTTTAAAGATAGCAACATCCTACAATGAAATCACTTCTGAATTTTTAAAACAATGTTAACAAATTCACACGTCGTAAACACTCCTTCCATGCTATTTCCTCCAATCAGCTCTTCACATGCTTTTAGCTGAGTTCCTACTGCTTATTAAGATCAGCTGTGTTTAGGCAGCCAGAGCACAAGCTGGCCAGTAAATACATGCTATATAGATATTTAATACAACTTAGTGCTTTATCAGTCTTTACAACCTCTAATTAGTTAAACCACAGAGCACCCGAGCACATTAGGTAATTATTACTTTACCCCCATTTCACAGATAAGGAATCTGAGCATGAGAAAGATTTGGTTCCTACTATTTTAATGGTAAAATGAAGATGCATGTTAAGCCGAACTTTGGGCTTGTGAAAAAATGTGGTGTCTGGTGAGATGTAAGTCCTTAGGGCTCTGGCAATGAGAAGTATAACATACTTCCTGCATTATGCAAGGATTATAATGTGATTAATAACATGCTACTTTTCCAGGGCTAGAAGTAGTCTATGTCCATTTTGCTGAATTCTCTACCCAACAGTTCATGCTTAACTGCTTGGAAAACACTCCCCAAAAGAATAATGCTCATTTCTTTAGTGTTGTTATCTTAATTAAGTCTCGTAGTATTTCATATTTTCATTGATAATTTGATGGAATTGATGCCTATTAATGTTTCCAGAGGTATAAATAGGCAGAGAAGCATAATCCTTGGTGGATAGATTCAGTTACAGAATTATGTGTTAAATGAGAGAAATAATCGGTGGTAGAGGGATTGGTCATTGGTCATTGTTTCAAGGGACCTGTTCAAGGAAACATAAGATTATTGTAAATGAATTAAATTTGTGATTCTTAGCACGACTTCTGCCTTTAATTATAACGTTGCACTGGAGACAATATGAAAATAATCATAAGATAAAGAGCATTTGTATCAAAATGCTAATCAACTTTGAGTGAATTTGTTTCTTATGTGAAATTTAAATGAGCCTGTGGGTCTGGTTGATTTACACTGTTGAGTGGTACTGGTGAGGCCAGAATGTCCCGTTCCATTTTTAAATGAGCTGGTTAATTTTCACTGAGGAAAAAAAGAAAACTTTTCTCTGCATTCTGTATCTCCAACTCCAGCTAGTCATCTTCCTAGGAGGTAGTCTGGCTGTCCTGAGCATGGAGGTGGTGAGATCTCCCCACCAAGGGACTTAAAGAGATGATATGCTGCCTGTTCGAGGTTTTGGTGGAATCCTACCCGAAGGATGTGTTATTAGTCCGTTGTAATCTACCTGAGCAAAAAGCTGTTCATCAGGTGAACAATTTAGTGAATGAGTTTAATGTTTTAATCAAGTCAGAATTTAAAAAAAAAATGTCCAGCTAAATGATATTTAAGTGATGATTATAATTAATAACATGGCCACACATGTTCCTAATTCACGCAAGATATTATATGGCTAGAAATTATGAGGATTTCAATGTATAAAATATGACTTGATTTATATAAAGTTTGTATGGGGATGTTACAATTATATAAGTGATTTTTGTAAAGTAATGAGTGGCATATGGAGGTCAGAATAATTGCTTATGGTCACTGTCCATACACATACCCTGTATTTTGTAGAGAAGGAAATTAGCAAAGCAGTGAATCATAACTATCATATGCAGTGCAAGAATTTGGAGGAGCAAGGGATGGGATTGGCTGGCCTAGGATTCTCTTTGAAACCTCTTTCTAAAGTAGAACAAAAGTGAAAGATGTGCTATGCAGAGGGAATAATGAGAGTAAAGGATGGGGCCAAAACTCGGATTCTGTGTTAGTGCTCCATTACTTTTAGATTTGACACCTGAGTAAAGTGTGTGTTTGTGCATAAGAAAGTACTATGCTCGTGTGCATGTGTTGATGTGTGCTATACATTTTTAAGAGAACATGTGTTTTCATTTGAAAGTTTGAAACAGAAATGTGGAAAAATACATTTTGTCCCACAAAGTGTGATATATCATTTAATCTTCTAACAAAACTCCATGAAAATGATGGTATGATCCTTGTTTTACATGTGAGTTTGCCGAGCTGAGTGTTAAGGAACTTGCCTAAAGTGAGCATACATGTCTAACTCCAAAATCTGTGTTTACGTGAATTTCATTTTAGAGCTTATGTTTGGTAAAGTTTACATTTGGAGATAATATATTCAGAAGACTAAGTAGGTGCCAGTATTCAGTGTTTCCTTAACATAGAAAAGCATTCCTTTTTTTAATTTTAATTTTTGCGTTAATTTTTCCATTCTAGGATATATTTGAGAAAGAAGACCAAATATGTAAGGTCATTATTTTAAAGCAACTTAATTGGGTACCTTCTAATAATGTATGTAAATAAAACACTATTTTCATTAAATTTGGTTAGCATACAAAATTAAACTTTTAATTCCATTTTAGACATTTTTCTATCTTTATCAACAATGTGATTTGTTTAGCCTAAAAATTTTATTCAATACTTAATTAGAAGTTCTTGCTTTGTGAATATAACCATGAATCTTTAAAGCACCTTTAGTTTCCTATGCTTAAAATGAATCGTTTCGAAATTAAGACATTAAAAGTCTTACTTTTAAGACTTCTAAAAAGTCTGTACTTTTCCTTCTGTGGGATATGAGACCACAAAAGAGAGATAAGTATCTGAAATATACTTGTTTGAATTCTCAACTGGATGATTATTGAAGTATATTGAATTATTTATGATGCTGTGCACTGTAAATAATGGAAATTCTGGCAAAAATGGCCTAAGAAATAAGGGCATTTCTTATCTCCAGAATTTGTCAGTGCTCAAGAATTGATTGTTGACTGAACCATATCACTGGGCCTTTCGGCCTCTTTGCTCTCCCATCTTTGGTATATTAGCCTTTTCCTCAGGCTGTTTCCCATCCTGGTTGCAAGTGGACTGAGAGTGTGAACTAGGACCATGTTTATTTTTTGTTAATTTGGTTTTTTGTTCAGTGAGAGATAGAGAACGTATTCCCCAACTAAAAAGTGTCAATTCTCTGTGACTGGGACAGATTAAAAGGCAATTGCCATGTTCATGCCATACATTGGATAGCTCAGAGTAATCAAGATTCATTTCCTGGAGGCAGTGATTGGGAAGGATACCTGAAAAAAATTGTAGGTTGAAAAGAGGAAAACAACTGTTAGATTTTGGTCCTAAACACTACATATATGCATTAAAAAAAATCTAGTATCAATGTTACTCTGTTTTTTTTTTTTTTATAGGATATTTGATTATGAGAGAGAGTTATTTTGAAAGGCAAATACAGGCATTAACAACACAAGGAACACAAGGTTAGGTTTTATTTTTTATTTTAGTTATCAGCCAAGTTTACATCAAGAATGACAGTAGTTTTATGTTTTTTTTTTGTTTTTTTTTTAATTTTTTTTTCAACGTTTTTATTTATTTTTGGGACAGAGAGAGACAGAGCATGAACGGGGGAGGGGCAGAGAGAGAGGGAGACACGGAATCGGAAACAGGCTCCAGGCTCCGAGCCATCAGCCCAGAGCCTGACGCGGGGCTCGAACTCACGGACCGCGAGATCGTGACCTGGCTGAAGTCGGACGCTTAACCGACTGCGCCACCCAGGCGCCCCAGTAGTTTTATGTTTTAATTAAATGTGAAAGAAGAAACTTATGTACCAAAAGGAAGTAATAATCTCCAAATAGTGGCTGAGTTTGTGATCATCAGCATTAATTTAAAAAGTATACATTTTAGGGGTGCCTGGGCTGCTCAGTCGGTTAAGCATCCGACTTCAGCTCAGGTTATGATCTCACGGTTTGAAGGTTCGAGCCCCAGGTCAGGCTCTGTGATGACAGCTCGGAGGCTGGAGCCTGCTTTGGATTCTGTGTCTCCCTCTCTCTCTGCCCCTCCCTGGCTCACACTCTGTCTCTCTCTCAAAAAAAAAATAAACATTAAAATAAAAAACTATACATTTTATAACCAACAAAGTGCCATCTAAAATTGATCATATAAAACTTATGCATTTAAAAAAATTATTTTGACTCCAGCAACCATTTTTAATATGTGAAGCTTTTCTTATTACATACTGTATCCATTGACAGGAAGACAATTTTACCAGTCTACAATGATTTTTTAGCAGCAATTATCTATACGTTCTTCATCTTTGTTCTCACCTGAGAAAATATGTTGAATAGTTTGGGGGGCAAGGAATAAATGACCATGTAAATAGATTTTCAGTGGCCTGAATCATCTATGTACCTTTTCCAAAGACATATTTTAGTTTTTCTTTAACATGAAGAGAATGTCCTTTTTTTCCTTAAAGAATATAAAAAAAAAAATTTTTTTAGTGTTTATTTTTGAGAGAGAGAAAGTGTGAGTGAAGGAGGGTCAAAGACAGAGGCAGACACAGAACTTGAAGCAGGCTCCAGGCTCCATGTTATCAGCATGGAGCCTGACACAGGCTCAAACTCAGGATCTGTGAGATCATGATCTGAGCCGAAGTCAGATGCTTAACTAACTGAGCCACCCAGGGATCCCAAGAATTTTTTTTTTTGCTAATATTGATTATTAATCTATATCTCATGCTGTCATATTCATTATTTAGACGTAGTTATCACAAAAAAGAATTCACATATAATTGCATTTATTAAATTGGAATGATCCATTCAGTTTTATGTTTTGTTTTAAAATACAAAATATGAGGGATGGTGAATACTTTAAGTGGATAGGAATCAAGGAAGCTGAATAGCCTTAACACTTTGACTTGTACAGGAGTAAAATTTCCCAGAACAGCAGTTGGTTGATGACTTTAGTCTATATAGACAGCATGAGGTCCATAAAATCCACATGTGATTTTAAAACTTTTAACTTTAATGACCTTCCTTGTGTCATAACTCAGGAAGGCTGGAACATAATCCATAGTGTTAGGGCCGCAGCAGGACTGACTAGTGAAGAAAGGCAAGGGAACAGGGCTCCTGTGGAAACATGGGAGTGAGCCCAGGAAAACTGTAGGGCTGACTCTGTATAGGAAGAGCTAGTATGGGAGAAGCCAGGAAGGTCCATAGTATCAGGTCTTTGGTGCATGCCAGTAAGCAGAGGGTCAGGAGGTATTAGGAAATCTGATAAATTATAGCAGAATTGCAGGCAGTCATGGGAGTATAACAAATAAAATATACTTCACCAACAAAAGGGACATGATTTTATTTATATGTATATATCAATAAACATTAGCTATATTATTTACATAATTAAATATGTTATATATTACATATAATATTTATAATCTGAATATATACGTATATATAGACACACATATACATACACACATGCACACACACACACATACACACACACAACTAAAACAAAAGCAAAGATACAGTGTCAAGTTGAGGGGGCTATTTACTCTAGGATCAGGCCTCCTGGCCTGGCTAGAAACAGGGGTGTTAGGGAAGATGAAATCAGAGGCCTAGGCATTCTCTGGGTCAAGCAAATGATGGTAGCAGCTACCTCAAGCGTGTGTGTGGCACTCAACTCTCCCACCAATGCTAATGCTGTGAACACTGCATAAAGCAAGACTCTTAATTTCACCTTGTCCTCGAGTGTTGACCATAAAGGCACTTCCCATAGTGGTTGGGATGGGCTCAGAAAGTGGTTGAAATTTCCTTTCTTGATGAGGAGTACTGCTGCTTGGGCAGGCAAACATGGAGTGGTTGCTTGAGTTTATATTTCACCATTTGGTGCCTCTGTGTTAACATATGATAAGCATTTGTCCCTCTGCTGAGTGGACCTCATTGTAGCTAGTCATAGGTTAAACTTACCATCTCATTCTACTGCAGACACTGGTTTGGGACAGGTTCTAACATTAGAATACATTGCAAATACTTGTATATGATGGATGTCTGAATTATCTTTTGAAATATTTTATAATAGTACTTTAGTTCAACCTTTTATCTATTATCTTATTCCTTAACGTTTAAAAATGCTTAATTATTTGTGACATCTGCATAAAAACGTGAACAATTTCATATAAAACTTTTTTTGCAATACCATATATATCTACACATATATGTACATATATATATAATTTTTAAGAAAATGAAGTAAAATTTACAGATTATAGCTGCCTAGTTTACTCCCTTAAAATGATAATATCTCCAAGCAGGAATTCTCTAATCAGGTTCTGTGAAAAGTTCTATTATTAAAAATAATCATTTATCAGCATAAATTCATCCCTAGGTTTTATTATAACTGTCATTATGTAATGTATATTCCCAGTCTGCCCTAAGGGAATGAGTAAATTTATACACACTTAAAAAAATGCCAGCATATTTTTGTAGGAAACATTTATTGTAACAGAGGCAGAAAACTCATCAAAATGGACAAAGCTGTGCATATATATGTTGTCTCTGAAGTTAGAGGCTAATTATAAAATTCACTGCTTAAGGGTGTACTTTCCTTTGTCGGTTCACATCATTTATTCCTGAAATACAGGGATGTTTACTCATTATTTTTGGAATCTTGACAGTTTTTCTTCATTTTGTTTAGGTACAAATAATGCACTCCCTCAGAAAACTGCATGGTGAGTCAGTCATTTTCAGTAAACATTACTTTTCTATTGAAAATATAACTTCCTCCAGATGCTGGGTTAAAATCAAAACTGGCATCATACCAGTGTAGACCTAAAATTTGAGGATATCAGAGCAGACTTATTTTTTCCTACCCCTGCCCACCCCTACTTCAGATCATTTTAAACCAGGATTGGAAGTTATTTGAAGATGATGTTATTTTTGAAAGCATTATACTTTTATCCTCAGGCATAGATGAGAATAGTCAGTCTTCACCCAATTATAAACCTTGTTTGTTAAGGATGCTGGAGTCATGGTCTTATTTATCTTATTTCTGACACTGCTCCCCACTTGCCTTGTTTTTCACTGTGAACTATGCCGTACGATTCCATTATTTAAAAATTCATGATGACTCCTCTTTTTTAGCAGTTAGACCATTCTGACTGGTACCTGAATTATGTAACTGAAAACATTTTAATGAAAATTGTGGACAATCCAGGAACCAATACAGATCTGTTTGTAATGCTTTTGTGTGACAACGTGGAGAGGTGGGTTTTGTATGTACAAACTAACAAAGTAAAGCTAAATCAAAATGGGTTAAGGATCATTCACCAAACACACACATACACACGCAACCAATTATAGACCCAGGGTAAAGCATATTGCTTCCTTTTTTTTTTTTAAATGTTTATTTATTTTTGAAAGACAGAGAAAGACAGAGCACGAGTGGGGAAGGAGCAGAGAGAGGGAGTCAAAGAACCCGAAGCAGACTCTGGGCTCTGAGCTGTCAGCACAGATCCCAACACGGGGGGTGAGCTCAGGAACTGCGAGTTCATGACCTGAGCCGAAGTTGGTGCCTAACCAATTGAGCCACCCAGGCGCTCCAAGCATATTGCTTCCTAACAAACAGATCTTTGTTCACCATTATAGATATTGAATATGACACCTAATAGGTACTTAGTGAAAGTCTGTTGAATGAATGAATAAATCAACAAATGGCTATAGTTGAAGACAATGGGACGTTTATGAAGAACTGTCTCTGATTTGAAATTTTAAAAGATGAGTCAAGCTTCTTAGCATTCTGTGTACCCCACCCTCTTCTGCTCCCCTACCCCATCATGTCCAGGAGCTGGAAATATCACCTCTCATTCTCTAGTTCTGAAAGGCCTATTATACAAAGGTCTTTTCTCATGGTTGATTTGTGAGCCTGGACTCTCAGGAAATTTTATAGACCTAAGACTCCAGATACGAGACACTAAAATCAAACCTGTATTTGATTTTTATTTTACAAATTATGTACTTTGTGTGAATTTTTCCCAGAGATAAGGTGAGAAACCAATATCTGAAATGTCCCTAATCGTATGAGGATGTTTATAATCAATTACATACTAAAATGTGTCCATCCTCAAATTTTTGTGAATTTGGCTTCCATTTGATATGTAAATCTTACCTTCATCATGATGCCCTTTTTGTTCCTATTTTATCATTCAATAATAATTCATGAAATGTGTATTATATACTTAGTTTGGACAAAACAATGAGTTATATGCTCTGGGGACAGGAAGATTCGGAAAACATGGGTTTGCCTCCCAAGGAAGCTGTGCCTTGGGGCAGAGATTGTGGAGACTGGCATCATGACATGTAGCATTTACTAGGTATGTGTGTCTTTGCATCAGCCACTTGATCTCTTAGGATCTTAGTTTTGCTTATTGGTGAAATGGGATAATTTACAGATTGGAGTTATTGTATGGATAATACTTAAATAATAATTTTTTAATGTTTGTTTATTTTTGAGAGACAGAGAGAACACTAATGGGGGAGGAGCAGAGAGAGAGGGAGACACAGAATCCAAAGCAGGCTCCAGCCTCCCAGCTATCAGTACAGATCCTGACGCGGGGCTTGAACTCACAAACCATGAGATCATGACCTGAGCCAAAGTTGGACACTTAACTGACTGCACCACCCAGGCGCCCCTGGATAAAACTTTTTTAAATGTGGAAATTCTAACAAATTATAAAAGACCACATGCAGATATTAAATGTCCTAGAAAAGCTTAGAAAAATAAAGAATTATTGTATAGACTGTTTTATTTTTCTTGTAGTAAAAATATCTTAGAGATGTAACGCTAACAATAACAAGTATTTATTGGGCATGTATTGTTTGCTAGGCATTTTTCTTTTTAAACTCAGATTATCGTTCCCCAATGGTGTTGTTACTATCTTTACTCTGCAGATCAGAACAAAGAGGGTAAAAAAACGTAAATAACTTGACCAGTGTGTTCCAGCTGGTATTCCAGTGGAGAAGCAGGGATTCGAACCTAGGCAGTCCAATTCACTGCTGTTCGGCTGAAGGTGGTGAAGTTTTGCAATGAGCGTTTACTTCTGGTCGTACTCTGAAAATGGGGCCTTTTGCAGTCCAGCCTTGAAAAATGTATAGAATGCTAACAGTGGAGATGGAACTCTGACAAGGGTTTTCTCAACTCAGGGAATTGTATGAGGGAAGCTTCAGGGTGGGACAGCCTTGACGGGGTTTAGAATCACTGATGCAGTTATCTGGTGAGAAGTGGGGAGAAAATGAGTTACAGGTTTTGATAGTTGGGTTACGTCAGATTGTAGAGTCTTAAATGTCAGTGAATTTAATTTGTGTTTGACTTAATGGGCAACATGGTCCTATACGCTGTGTTTTGTGGTACTTGCAAGGACAGAACCAAGTTCAGAGCCAGAGGTGGGGCACAGCCTCATGACCAATAGTGGGAAGCACAAGTGAGTGTACCCACTTGCATGCAGCTGTGCTGGAAGTAGAACCAGGAGCCAGAAAGCAGGCATCTGGATGGAAGTCACTTAAGAAGAGTAATTGTAAGAACCTGAGCCCACGAGAGGCTTTACATACAGAAACGTCAAGATACAAAGCAAAGGAAATTTTCAAGCTCAAACAGAAATCTTACCAGGTTGCAGCCTGTTTGCAGAGCCACAGCTTTGCTCTCAGTGATGGGTGGGGGGAGGGAGAGCTTCTGAGGTTTAAAATTGGGCTGATGTGGAAAGGAGGGTAAATGATAGAGTTGTATTTGTGGAAAAATTACTGTGACCAGAGGTTATGAGATAGATAGAAGTCATTAAAGTTAGGAGGAGCAGTTTTTTTTTTTTTTAACGTTTATTTATTTTTTTGGGACAGAGAGAGACAGAGCATGAACGGGGGAGGGGCAGAGAGAGAGGGAGACACAGAATCGGAAACAGGCTCCAGCCTCCAAGCCATCAGCCCAGAGCCTGACGCGGGGCTCGAACTCACGGACTGCGAGATCGTGACCTGGCTGAAGTCGGACGCTCAACCGACTGCGCCACCCAGGCGCCCCATGGAGGAGCAGTTTTAAAAAGAATCTAGCAAAGTTTTGGCCAACTGAGTTATTTCATTGTGGTAGGTGGCGAAGAGATAGTGACTCTCATTTTCATTGGCTCACTATGGCTCTATTTTCTTTTTGAGAATAAACAAACATGCCTTGCAATGGTAGAAATAATAATTTTAAAAACTTCTTAGGGGCGCCTGGGTGGCGCAGTCGGTTAAGCGTCCAACTTCAGCCAGGTCACGATCTCGCGGTCCGTGAGTTCGAGCCCCACGTCGGGCTCTGGGCTGATGGCTCAGAGCCTGGAGCCTGTTTCCGATTCTGTGTCTCCCTCTCTCTCTGCCCCTCCCCCGTTCATGCTCTGTCTCTCTCTGTCCCAAAAATAAATAAATGTTGATAAAAACTTCTTAAAACATCACGTTAATGAATTATTAAATTAAATAATAATTATTAAAAGAAATAATTTTAAAAACTTCTTAAAACATCACTTTAACGAATTACCTACACTCCTACCTCTGAGTCTCTCTCCTGAAGATGTACTCTCAAGTGTCCCTACCACACATATTGATCAGAATAAAAATGCTGTCCTTCCCAGAGTTAGGAGTATACTTTCTTAGCTCCATTTCACACCAGATTTCATCATTCTTTCTTAAGTATAACTCACAAACTCTCCACAGTCCCAGTTCCCCAGTTTTCATGAGTATGAGACCCCAGTGCCTGAGAATATCGCACTGCTAACAAATGAAAAACAGTGGAATGTAAAGGATTCTGGATTCTAGTGCTGGCTAGCTGTATGACCTTGGTTAAAAATATTTGCCTTCGGCTTGCCAATTTAGGCCACAGAAATCATTGGCAATCCTTTTTTCCCCCAGTCAGTGAGAACATACAAAATATTAAGCCTATCACTTGTTGCCAGCCTGTATTTGGACAAGGCCAACAGTCCTGCTCCAATAATCTCCTTCCCGTAACACCTATAGGACATAAATCTGCATTCACAATACTGCTTTTGGCTGAGATGAACTTATTTATTTGTGTAGATTTGGCCTTGTTCTGTAATTCCACTAGCAGAAATTAGAAAAGCAAAATATGAGAAGAAAAAGAGAGGTAAAATAGTGCCATAGCAGCTTGTGGAAATAATTTTTGGCCTCAGTTTTGACATCAATAAAAGAAAGGAACCTAAGGAGGGGATTGCTGAAGGCCACTGCCAAGTGAAAACTTCTAAGATTCTGTATTTGAATATAACTAAAGTGTCCCAAGATAGTGGTTTAGAAAGAGTCCAAGTTCAGTTACTGACTCAGGTGAAATGGAAAATGAATTTCTTCATTTTTAAAATTAGAAAACTGGATGAGCTTCTTATTAAAATACCTATCATTTAAAAAATTCTTAATCCTGAATACTGTTAGGGAAACAAAGATCTATTAAATGTACTAGTAATAAAAATAACCTGCTCCTTGTAAAGCTTTCCAAAGAATCATTATTTACTCCTCAGCCATCCAGTATGCTTGTATATATGCACATCTTTATCCATCTGGGATAGTTAAGTTCTAATGTTGCTGGGGTGGTCTATGAAGACAAGATGATTTTTCAAGGTTTTTTTTCCCCCATTCATTTAAGCTTATGTTTCTGCCCTTACGTACAAACATAGTCAAAAACAAATACACATTTCAAACAATAAGGAGTCTTCAAAGTTATTTTTTCCCTAGCAGCAAAATTTCCATCCATATCTCTGTTTTCCTGTGAAATAAAATACAGACAAACTACTAGGTGTGCGATATACTCATCAGACAGTCAGATGGCAAGTGTAGAGTCTGGCTCGGAGAAAGGAAGTCAGCCCGAATCAATAACACCTGTAATGGAACTCCCACGCTGAAACCCAGGACACAGGCATCCAGGGAATCAAATGCTCTTCCATAATGGAGAGTGATTTCAGCAACTGAACACTCCCCAAAAGTAAATGGATTTCTTAAATGATAACAGAAGAAAAGAAAAAAATAGGAATAAGGGTTAAAACAGCAGGACCCAAGCTACAGTGTATAGAACTATATCCCCACATGAAAATCGACAGAATTCTTGACTTCATTTTATCTGTGACTTTGATATTAGGAAAATACAGGGTCTTCGCATGTTATATTCAATACTAATACATATTTATTGAACACCTAATATGTAGAAAATACTAGGAAATTCTAGAGATGTAATAAAGTGTAAGAAAGCCTGTATCCTTATATGCCATGAACAGGTAAAATGAATGATTCAGGGTGAGTACAGACAAGTGTAGAATGAGGTAGTTAGCAAAATTAGGTGGAAGATACTGGATTTGAACTGGTCTTTCAGATAACCTAAATTTTAATAATGTGAGATTTCTTAAATAAAGTATGTCAATTCAATAGACTGCAGTGGCACTATTAAAATGTTTTTGACAAATAGTTAATGGTATGGTAAAATGTTAAAATTCAGCAGATTTTCCTTATTATATTATGAATTATATCTTTCACTATTGATTTATATCCACTTGTATGGGTATATATATATATATATATATATATATATGTGTGTGTATGTATAAGAAAAATATCAGAAATATTTCAAAATATCAATTACAAGAGATGACATTATCTTTTTACCTTTTGGAATTTTCTAAAAACTTCCTAATGATCACATAATTGTTTGGAAAAATGAGCTATTTAAAAATTAAATAATAAAAGTTTTATACATTTCACATGCTACTTAATTTTTTTTTTGTTTTTTTAGAAAGAGTGCGAGCAGGGGAGAGGGGCAGAGGGAGAGAGAGAGAATCCTAAGCAGGCTCCACGTTCAGCACGGAGCCCAACATGGGGCTCAATCCCATGACCCTGGCATTCTGACCTGAGCCGAAATCAAGAGTCAGATGCTCAGCTAGCTGAACCACCCTACATGTTACTTAGTTGATTATTTATGTCTATCACATAATGATACAAATTATTGAATATCTAGCAGTGGTTCCAAGTGGCTGACCGTAATATACATGTTGACTTCCAGATATCTCTATGCTTCATCACCATAGTTTAAAAATAATTTCTTGGGCATCTACTCTGTGTCAGCCACTTTCCTTTTTTCTAGAAGGCAACAATGTTACTAACAAAACAGACAAAATCCTTTGCCAACAAATGCTTCACATTCTAATTGGGAAAATTAGGTAATGATAATTAAACACACACACACACACACACACACACACACACACACACACACACACACACACAAGGTACATCAGATGATAAATAATATAGACAAAATAAAGCGATAAAGTGGCCTGGAGAGTTTCAGGGAAGAAGTCAGGGCTGCATTTTAAAATAATGTGATAAAGGAAGGTCTCAATGAGAGGGTAATATTTGAACAAAGATCTGAATTGTTTGAGGGAGCCAGGCAGCCAGCAAATAGCTGAGGGAGAAGAAATCCGTAAGGAAGGAAAGTGCAAAGATTCTGAGGCGAGAGCTTGCTTAGTGTGTTCCAGCATAGAAAGGAGCCAAATGCAGAGTGAAAAAGGCAAGGTTGAGAGTGGTGAGCCTGTATAGCGTTTCATAAGCCACTGTAAAGAATTTGCCTGTTATTTTGAATATAATAAGCCATTGGTGGAATTTGACCAAAGAAGTGACATGATCTGCCTTTTTCTCCCCTTTTCCTTTTCTTTTCTTTTTTTTTTTTTTTTAAATGATAGCAAGGTAAAGACTAGTTAGGAGGCTACTGCAATAATGTGGTAGGGGATAGGGTGGTGGTTTTAGGGCTTGGACCAGTGTGGAAGGGGTGGGAATTATGGGTTGTGATCAGATTCTGACTGTTATTTTGGTGTAACCTATAGGATTTGTGGAAGGATTGGATACTGTGGTGTGAGAGAAAGAAAGGAGTCAGGGATTATCTCAATATATGGTCAGAACAACAGAGATGATGTAGTTGTAATTTACAGAGGCCATTAAGACTGTGGGAAAGCTCCCTTCCTTCCTTCCTCCCTTCCTTTGTCTCCCTCTCTCTCTTTCCCTATTTCTTCCATTTTTGTTGGGATATATTATGAACTCCATTTTAGACATACTGACTTGGAAATGCCTCTGTAACATCCAGGTGATATGAGTGAGTAGCTAGTTGGATAGTCAAGTCTGGAATTCAGGGGAGAGGTCCAGGCTAGAGAAATACATTTGGGAGCAGTTATTAAGCAATGATATTTAAGGCTTTGAATCTAGGTAAGATTTCTGGTAGAGTGAGTGATTATCCAGTAGGAAAGAAGGTCAAGGGCTGATTATGGAACCACTGTAATATATAGGGTCACTGAAATGAGACAAAAGCAAAGGAGACTAAAATGGAATGGCTGGGGAGGAAGGAGGAAAACCAGAAGAGTTGAAATCTTGAACTATTATTTAAAATCTTTTTTAATGTTTATTTATTTTTGAGAGACAGAGCATGAGTGGGGGAGGAACAGAGAGAGAGGGAGACATAGAATCTAATACAGGCTTCAGGCTCTGAGCTGTCAGCACAGAGCCTGACGCAGGGTTTGAACTCACGAACAGTGAAATCATGACCTGAGCCAAAATCTGCTGCTTAACCAACTAAACTACCCAGGAGCCCCTTGAAATACTGTTTTTAGACTAATTTAAAAATAAACTCCAAATGACCATAAATATTTTAGTAATGAAGTATACTTTCTTATTGAAAAACAGGCAAATAATTTGAGTCCTTTCGTAGTTACTATTGTGGCTGTTATTTCTGCTGCTGCTTCTCCCTTTCCTCCTACATACACAATAATTTCCTCTTACTGCTTCCGTACTAATAAAGATAAAGTGAGAGTTGATTTCTTACTCATAAAATTTCCATATAAACATATAAATTTTTAGAAATACGCTTTCAACTTCTTTTGAAGTGTTGTTTTCACTATGTCAAGGAAGTGATATGACCATGTTGTAATATGAAGGTCTTGGGAGACTTGATGTTGTCTATTTCTATTCCTTTCCATTTTGTATTTTAATTCTTGAGAGATGCTAGATTGTAAATATAGAAAACATCTGATAATGCAGAAAACTCCTCATTGGAGATTAGTTAAAATCAGATTGGAGAACAGTTGGAATTATTTTAAAAAGGGTGCCAAGGATACCCTTTATTTCATTAAAACATCATCAAGGAATTTCATGGAGACCCAGAGGAGCAATATGTGTGTACTGAGGTGGGGTGTGAAGACGCAAGAACATCACAGTATTTAGCCTGAACTGTAGCTGCATGTAGTAGAACTGTTTTAATAGAACAGGAAAGCATAGAAAGCAAAAATGTATATCCCCAGGCAAAGAACAGGCTTAGTGATTTCTGAGCTGGTAATCAGAAGTCATCCTAGTAGATTAAAGGCTGGTCTGTGATAAAAAGCAAAATGAAAACTGCCTATCTGTCTGGAGGCAGAATTTAGAGGGATGTATATTTTGAAATACTTTTTTAAATTTTTTTAATGTTTATTTATTATTGAGAGACAGAGACAGACAGAGCCTGAGCATGGGAGGGGCAGAGAGATGGGGAGACACAGAATCCGAAGCAGGTTCCAGGCTCTGAGCTGAAAGCACAGAGCCCGACGTGGGGCTCGAACTCACAAACTGTGAGGTCATGACCTGAGCCAAAGTTGGACAGTCAACTGACTGAGCCACCCAGGCACCCCTTGAAATATTTTTTTAATCAAACACAAATAGTCTCCTCTGAATTATATTGAATAATTACAGTTTTATTTAGTTTGGAAGATGTCATATTGTGCTTAATTTATCTATAAGTTTGTTTTTTTTATTTGTATCTTCAGCTAAAATTAAAATAGAATAAAATAGATATTAACAGTATATTTTAATAATATATAATTTAATAAAAATGCATGTTTTTCATTTCAAAAAAAATACTTCAGACTGTGGAAATACCCCAAAAACAAAAAGGAATGACTCTGATTTTAAAGGACTAAGTTGGCTTGCCTCCTTGATGCTTCCTAGGGACCTATTCACCTGGGTGGCCAAGACTTGGCTTAGAAAGGGAAAAGATGGTTAGTGAGAAAAACTCTACCACTCTCTCAATGTGCACCTTGAGCCAATATCTGGGCTTTACATTTAATGAGGGAATGTCTTGATATGTTACTGGTTATCAAAAATGAGATCACCGTAGGCAGAATTGGATGTAACTTGTAGCTGAGAAAAGTCATCGTCCTTTCTGGAAATGCTTACATAATTCCAGGAATTCTGCTTTGCTGCTAAATGCAGGACAGTGTCTTTTTACAGAGACACAGTTTTTTGAAGACTATGGTGAGGCAGGAATTTGGTCATATTTATGTGTTTTCAGAACAGCGAGTTAAAAGGTGATGAAGAGAATCAGTGAATCAATCATGTTTGACTTATATAGCAACTAAGGATTGTTGTGATTTTGTTAATTCTTTGCCAGATTGTCAGTTTTACTAGTAAGTTGTTTGGAGGTGAATAGGTATATATTTAATATCAAGCCCACATTCCTTGTGATATCAGTGGCTATGATCGCAGTTTTTACCTCTGTATGCTTGATGATACTGATTCTGAAGACAGTGATGGAGGTATTAACATGTTGAGCTTGCTTGCCAAACACACCATACTGTATCTTATAGCCATAGCTACCAACATGGAGGAGAGTATGATCATTTTCTTTACTAAGAAGTCACAAGAGGGGTTCCTACGTGGCTCAAAGTGTCTGACTCTTGATTTCACCTCAGGTCATGATTGCAAGGATCATGAGTTTGAACCCCTTGTTGGGCTGTACACTGACAGTGTGGAGCCTGGTTAGGATTCTGTCTCTCCCTTTCTCTCTCTCTCTCTCTCTCTCAAAAGATACATAAACAAAACAACAAAAAAAGAAGTCACAAGAAAAAAAAAGTGCTATGTACCCTTTATTTCCTTGTTTAGAAATGGTCACTAAATAGCTTTGGAAAACACTTTTATAAAATCACCTGTACTAGAATATGAGTCTGGTTAGTGGGGAATCATTAATAAAGTTGTGAAAGGCAAAAAGAATTGCTGATCTACAGCTATGAATTCTAGTTGCAACATACCGTGATTTATGTGACCAGAAGGACGTTGAGGAAGTAATACCTAACAAAAGTTAAAAACATATGCTGATAATTTATAAGTGAATTTAGGAGCTGAGAAATAGATTTAGGAGACAGTTATATTCATCAGGTTAGGCTGCCATAAAAAATACCACAATTTAGGTGGCTTATTTTCCAATAGTTCTGGAGGCTGGAAGTCTGACATCAGGGTGCTAACACGGTCAATTTCTGATGAGAACTCTCTTCCTAGCTTGTAGGTGGCTGCCTTCTCACTGTTGTGCTCACATGGCCTTTCTTCCTGTGTGTGTGTGGAGAGAGCACTCTATGGTGTTCCTTCTCATGAGGACACTAATCCTATTAGATCAGAGTCCACCCTTGTGTCCTCATTTAACCTTAGTTACATCCTTATAGGCCCTATCTCTTAATACAGTTACAACAGGAGTTAGGGCTTCAACATATGAGCCTGGAGGGAGCTCAGTTCAGTCTGTAACAGTAGCCCAAGCCAGGGAGTAGGTGGAATCACTAATGCTTTATGTACAAAGAAGTAAGACCCAAAGGAAAAGTCTAGTAGTTGAGTATAATGAGGACTAAAGAAAGTCATTGACTCTAGATATTAAAGTCATCATGAAAGAAGCACTTCTGGAATGGCAAATAAGCACAACCCCCTACCCCCCCAAAACAAAACAAAACAAAACAAAACAAAACAAAACAAAACAAAACATGATATTTTATTAAGAGAGAGAAAGAGACAAAGAAAGACAGAGGGAATGAATACTGGCAAAAACTGTCAACCTAAACTTTTTTAGAACTCTAGAAATCAAAGAATTGCAAGACCTTAAGGAACTCAAGGACAGCTCAAGAAGGATCATTGAATCTGTCTAAGAACAGAGAGTTTCGTGGCAATTTTTTTTTACCTTCTCTATATTCATATCGCCCTCTCTAGCTCCATCGTGACTATGAAAACCATCAGCCTTCCAAATGCAGTAGGTATGAGAAAAGCAGCCAGTTAGCCACTGGAGGGGGGAAGACCATTTTGGAGCCCCTCAAATATCTCCACCCCTTAAAACAACAGTGAGATACTACTGTGTACCTATTAGAATGGCCAAAATCCTGATCACTGAGAACACCAAATGCTGGTGAAGATCTGGTGCAGTGGGAACTCTCATACATTGCTGGTGGGAATGCAAAATGGTACAGCTAGTTTGGAAAACATTTCGGTGACTTCCTACAAAATTAAGCATACTCTTACCATATGATCCAGCAATCATGCTTCTTGTCATTTACCCAAAGGAGTTTAAAACTTATGTTTACACACAAACCTTCACATCAGTATTTACAGTCACTTCATTCATAATTGGTAAAATTTGGAAGATTTTGTCCTTTAGTAGATGAATAGATAAATAACCCTTGCCACATCCAGACAATGGAATGTTATTCAGTACTTAAAAAAAAAAAAAAAAAAAAAAAAAAAAAAAGAGCTATCAAGTCATCAAAAACCATGAAAGAACCTTAAAAGAATATTGCTAGATTTTAAAAAGCCCATTTGAAAAGGTTACATACTGTATGATTCCAGCTATATGACATTCTGGAAAAGGCAAAACAATGGTGACAATAAAAATATCAATGGTTGCCAAGGGTTGGGAAAGAGTGGGGAGAGGGGGATGAATAGATGGAGCCCAGAAGTTTTTAGGGAATTGAAAATATTCTTCATGTTACTATAATACTGGATACATGTCAGTATGCCTTTGTCCAAACCTATAGAATGTATAACACCAAGAGTGAATCTTAAAGTAAGCTGTGGATTTTGGGTGATTATATGTGTTAATGTTGGATCACCAGTTGTAACAAATATACCACTTTTGTGGGGGATGTTGATAGTAGGGGAGGGAATGAATGTGTGGGAGCAAGGGGTGTAAGAAAAATCCCTATACCTTTTTCTCAATTTTACTGTGAACTCAAAACTGCTCTAAAAAACAACATTTTTTTATTTATTTAAAAAAAATGATTCTTTATTTTTGAAATAGAGCATGCACACAAGCAGGGGAGGGGCAGAGAGAGGGACAGACAGAGAATCCCATGCTGTCAGCATGGACCCCAACTTAGGTCTTGAACCCACAAACTATGAGATCATGACCTGAGCCAAAACTAAGTCAGACACTCAACCGACTGAGCCACCTAGGTGCTCCAGTAATTTTTTTTTTAAAGATTCATCACTGCTGAATTGTTACTATCTGACCTGTCTGGCATATTCCTGGAAAAAATTCCATTAATAGGAATTTGTTTTGTTTGTGTTTGTGTTTGTTTGACCTGATTCAGAGGTTCCTCAGTGAGGAAACCCTATCACCAAGGAGTCAGCTGAAAAAAAATTCAAGTTAAGTTATTAAAAATTGAGATGGTATTACCATTGGACAAAACAAGAGGCTAACAAAAATCTTAAAAAGAAAGTCTGAGGAATAAGAAATCTACAGGGTATATGCAAGTTTACAATATACTTCTGGGGATCTAGAAGCTCACAGCCATATGGCTGTGTACATGCCAAGAAAGTAGTTCAGAAGACCTTAATTTCTTACCTCTGGCTGACCTTTAGGCTTTGCACAAATAAGTGAAGTCCAAGACAGAGCTTAAAACTGCTGTAGTTTTAAAGTCATACCTCCAACATACATACAGATCTCCTCTTCAAAGGTTTAGAAACTTCATTGGTTCAAGGCATTTAAAGAAATCTCTGTCCAATCATTGACTGCTTACTAGGCTCACTATGCTGAAACATCAGTGGTTACAGGTGACAAAGAATATAGACTTTTCCAACATTAGTCCAGGAGATTCATTAAACAAATAGCAACAACAAACTATGGGAATGAAGGATCTGATTTCTTAAATTGTACAGTTTCAACAACAACAAAATATGACATATAGAAGGTAATGGGAAAGTGTGACCCATATACAGGTTAAAGAAATAAAAAGTTAAAAGACACAGTCCCTGGGGGCTCCTGGGTGGCTCACTTGAGCCAAGTTGAGCATCAAACTTTGCCTCAGGTCATGATCTCATGGATTTATGAGTTTGAGCCCCACTTCAGGCTCTGTGCTGACTGCTCAAAGCCTGGAGTCTGCTTCAGATTCTGTGTCTCCCTCTCTCTCTGCCCCTCCCCTGCTTTGCTCTATCTCTCTTGCTCTCAAAAATAAACATTAAAAAAAAAAAAAAGGAAAAAAAAAGACATGGTCTGAGTCACTTGGAGGGCTCAGTCAGTAGAGCATTCAACTCTTGGTGTCAGGGCCATGAGTTCAAGCCCCACGTTGGGCTGAAGATAACTACAAAGAAAAAAAAAGAGAGAGAAAGAGAAAACAAAAGTAAGGAAAAGAAAAGAAAAGAGTCCCTGAAGAAGCTCAAATGATGGGCTCACTACATAAAGCCTTACCAGCTATTATGAATATGTTTACCAAACTAAAGGAAATTGTGTCTGATAAACTAAGTATGAGAAATATGTTTAATTAAATATAAAATATCAACAGAGATCAAACTTAAAATATATATATATTTATATATATATATATATATGTATATATATATATATATTTATATATATATATATATGTATATATATATATATATATATATATATATATATAAAATTAGAATTCTGGAGTTGAAAGTATAACCAACTAAAATGAAAAGTTTGAAAAATTCACTGGGCAGGGGTGTGGGGTTGGATCAAGAGTAGATTTGGGCTGGCAGAAGAAATAATTTGCAAACTCAAAATATAGGTAAAGTGAGATTATTCAGTCTGAGTGATAAAATGAAGAAAGAATAATGAACAGAGCCTCAGATACCTGAGACACTATCCAGTGTTCCAAGATACACGTAATGAGGAGTCCTATAAAGAGTGGAGAAAGGGGAAGAATATTTGAAGAAATGATGGTCAAAACTCCCCATGTTTGATGAAAAACATTCATCTACACATCAGCTCCAAGTAGTATAAACTCAAAGAAATTCATACCTATGCACACTGTAATTAAACTGGCAAAAGCTAAATAAAGAGAGAATCTTGAACACTCTGAGAGAAAGTACGTTATAACACATACAAGGGATTCTCAATAAGAACTACAGCTGCC
This sequence comes from Puma concolor, assembly GCF_028749965.1. Classification (NCBI taxonomy): domain Eukaryota; kingdom Metazoa; phylum Chordata; class Mammalia; order Carnivora; family Felidae; genus Puma; species Puma concolor. The sequence goes on from NC_141672.1 coordinate 52,901,536, forward strand.
TTAATCAGTAACCAGGAAGGCCAGGAGAAAATGGAATGACATATTTGAAGTGCTGAAAGAAACCAAGAATTCTATATCCAGCCAAACTATCATTTTAAAATAAGGTGAAAGTAAGAAACTTAACAGAGAAACAAATTGAGAGAATTTATCAATAGTAGACATCCCCTATACGAAATACAGAATAAAGTTCTTTAGGTTGAAGTGAAAGAACACTAGACAATAACCAAAATCCACATGAAAAACTAAAGAACACAGAATAAAAGTAACTACATACATGCATATTAAAGATAGTAAGTATGATTATATTTTTGTTTGTAACTCTTCTACTTAAAAGACAAATGTATAAAGCAATAGTTTTATTTTTTTATTTTTTTAAAGCAATAGTTTTAAAACTGTGTTGATGAATTTCTAATATATAAAGTTGTAATTTGTATGTCAATAATAGCACAAAGCAGGGGAGGAAACAGCTATATTGGAGGAGAGTTTTTGCATACTGTAAAATTGAGTTGGCATTAATCTTGACTAGATGGCTTTAAGTTAAGACATTAATTGTAAACTACAAGGCAGCCACTGAGAAAATTATTCAAAAAATATAAAGAACATCAAGGGAATTAAAATAGTGTACTTGATGACATCTGTTTCACACAAAAGAAGGGGAAAATGGAAGAATTGAGGAAGAAATAAGATGTGCAAAAATAAATAGCATGATGACAGGTGTAAGTTCACTCTTATTGGTAATTACATTGAATGTAAATTGATTAAGATACCAACCAAAATTAAAAATAAAAACATATCACATGGGAAATTAGAAGCTACTGCAAGATGAATGAAATTAAGATACAACATACCAATATATATGGGATGCTGCTACGGTAGTACTTATAGAGAAACTATATGTTTATAATTGTGAATACTTATATTAAAAAAAAGAAAATAGGGGCAACTGGGTGGCTCAGTCAAGCGTCCAACTTTAGCTCAGGTCATGATCTCGTGGGTTCATGAGTTTGAGCCCCACTTCAGGCTCTGTGCTGACAGCTCAGAGCCTGGAGTCTGCTTCAGATTCAGTGTCTCCCTCTCTCTCTGCCCTTCCCCTACTTGCACTCTGTCTCTCTCTCGCAAAAATAAATAAGCATTAAAAAAATTAAAAAAAGAAAGAAAATAATCTCAAGTCAATAACCTTTCACCTTAAGAAACCAAGAAAAGAAGAGCAGACTAAATGGAGAGTGAGAAGAAGGAAGGAAGGAAAAAAAAGATCAAAATGGAAATAAATGAAGCAGAGAATGGAAAAACACTAGAGAACATCAAAAAAACCCAAAAGTTGTTTCTTTGAAAAATAAACATAATTGTCAAACCTTTAGCTAGACTAAGGGCCGGGCGTGGGGGGACGGTGGGAGAGGAAACTCGAATTACTAAAGCAAGGAATGAAGAAAAAGATATCATTATCAACTTTATAGAAATTAAAAGGATTATAAGGGAATACTATTGCATTAGTTATCTTTGGTTGCTATCTCAAATTATCACAAATTTAGTGGCCAAACCCAACATGGACTTATTATTTTACTGTTGTGAAGTCTTCAATGAGTGTTACTTGGTTAAATAAAAAAATGCAAGGCTGCATTTCTTTCTGGAGGCTTTAGGCGGGAACCAATTTCCTTGCTCTTTATGGATTCTACAGTATGCTAATATTTCTTTGCTTGTGGCCCTCTTCCTTCAAAACCAGCATCAGCAGGTAGAATTCTTAGATCACATCAGTTTGATCTCTTCTTTTACCTTTCTCTTCCACATTTGACTCTAGTGATTATATTGGGCTCACCCAGATAAAACCTTTCCCTATTTTAAGGTCAGCTGATTAGCAACCTTAATTCCATCTGCTACCTTAATCTTGCCCTGAAAGGTAAAATATTTATAGGTTCTAAGAATTAGGACATGAACACCTTTTAGAGGATGATTATTCTGCCTACAAAATTTATAAACATCTTTATGCCAACAAATTAGGTAACCTGGATGAAACTGACAAATTTCTAGAAAGACAGAAACTACTGAAACTGACTTTAGGAGAAATAGAAAAACCTGAATAATTATATAACAAAGAGATTTTCACTTGTGGGAAGAATTTAAAAAGTTGCCACAAAGAAAAGTCCAGGTACACATAGCTTCACTGGTGATCTCCAGACTTTTAAATGAGAATTAATTATATTCCCTCACAAATTTCCTCATCCCCACAAAAAGAGTATTAAATACTTAGCCACTCATTCTATGATGTCAGTATTACATGTTACTAACACCAGATAGATATCACAAGAGAACTAAAGGCCAGTACATTTTATGAATATAGATGAAGAAACACCAACAAAATGCTAGCAAACCAAATCTAGAAACATTTATAAAAGATTCTAAAGAGACACCTGTGTGGCTCATAAGCATCTGACTCTTGATTTTAGCTCAGGTCATGATCTCACAGTTTGTGAGATCAAGCCCCACATTGGGCTCTGGGCTGACAGTGGAGAGCCTGCTTGGGATTCTCTGTCTCTCTCTCTCTCTCTCTCTCTCTCTCTCTCTCTCTCGCTCTCCCTGTCTCTTTCTGCCCCTGCCCCACTCATACTGTCTCTAAATAAATAAATAAATAAATAAATAAATAAATAAATAAACAAACAAACAGCATGACCAAGTTGGATTATCACAGTTCAAGCTTGCTTCAACATCTGGAAATCAATTAATATTAGTAAACAGCAAACAATTTCATTACCGTTTCAGCAGATACATTCAACTAGCCAGGAGTAGACATGAATATCTTTAGTCTGGTAAAGAAGGTCTCCAAAAAATGAAACATAGAGCTAACATTATTCTTAATCATCAAAGACTGAACACTTTTCCTCTATGATCAGAAATAAGAATGTCTGCTTTCACAACTTCTATTCAGCCTTGTACTTGCCCGTCACTCAGGCAAGAAAAAAAAATAAAATACATTCATATTGGAAAGGAAGAAATAAACCTGTCTCTGTTTGCAGACAACTAAACCTTATTTGTGGAAAATCCTAAGGTATCCTAAAAAAATTTAGAGGTAATAAATACATTTAGCAAGATTGGTGGGTACAAGATCAATGGAATATAGATTAGTAGACTAGTACTGAGAATTCAGAAGGTAACTCCTACCTATATGGTCAGTTGCTTTTCAGCAAAGATGCGAAGACAATTCAATGGGGGAAAGAATAGTCTTTTCAAAAAATGGTGCTGGGGTATCTGGATACCCCCAAGCTAAAGAATGAATTTGGACTCTTATGTGACACCGTATACAAAAATGATTGCAAAATGGATCATAGACTTAAAGATGAAAGCTGAAACCACAAACCTCTTAAAGCAAAGAAGTAAAACTTCCCAACTTTGAGTTAGGCATTAGTTTCTTGTATATGGCACCAAAAGCATAAGCAGCAAAAGAAACAGTAGATACATTTGACATAATTAAATTGAAATTTTTTTGTGTTCTAAGGACACTGTCAAAAAGAAAAAAAAACACAGAATGGGAGAAAATATTTGCAAATCATATAGTTTATAAGGTACTTTACCCAGAAGAAAATATATTCCTTGGAATTTATCAGTAAAAGAGAAATAATACAGTTTCTTAAATGGGAAAAGAATTTGAATAGATATTTCTCCAAGAAGATATATAAATAACAAATACATGAAAAGATGCTGAATAATTAAGCTATCAGGAAAATTCAAATGAAAATCATGATATTCCACCACTTCAGAACTTCTAGAATGGCTGAGAAGTTAAAAACAAAACCAAAAACATACAAAATAAACAGTATTATTGATAATGTGGAGGAACTCAGATCCTCAAAAATTATTGAGTGGGAATGTAAAATGTTGCAGCCACTATGGGAGACATTTTAAAAATTTCTCAAAATAGTAATCATTTATTTACCACATGGCCTACAAATTCCACTACTAGAAATATACCCCAGAAAAGTTAAAATGTGTTTATGTTAACTTACCCCAGAAAAAGCTAACATACCCCAGAAAAGTTAAAATGTACAGGTTTTATGTTGCTATAAAACCTGTACACAAATGTTCATAGCACTATTATTCATAACAGTCAGAAATTTGGAACAGCCTAAATGACTATTAAGTGATGAGCTGGTAAATAATATATAGTATATCCGTACAATGAAATACTATTCAGCAAAAAAGGGGATAAAGTACTGATACTTCCATAACATAGATGAATCTTGCTGAGGGAATGAGGGCAATCACAGAAAACAAGATGTGATTCCATTAATGTGAAATGTTCTGAATACACAAATCCACAGAGAAATAAATTATATTCGTGATTGTTAGGAGCTGTAGGAAGGACAGAATGGAGAATGACTGTGAATGGATATGGGGTTTGTTTGGGGGGGGTCATGAAATTATTCTAAAATTATATTTTTATGATGGTTACACAGTTCTGTAAAAATACTAAACACTTAGTTGTACAATACAAAAGGGTGAATTTTATGGTATGTGAATTATATCTAAAAAGCTTTTAGTTAAAAATATCATCAGGCATTTTGCTAAAAGAGTGATAAAGAGAAAAGGAAAATTACAGAGAGGTTGAGATTGAACCGGGATAAAATCTAATACCCTTTTAAGAACTTTCTATGTACACAAAAGAAGAAAGAGGACAGTAAAGTTTAATGGAATAAAGGAATCATTGATATGTTCTGTGGAGACTGAAATGTTTGCAGACAGAAGGGAAGAAACTAAGAGAACAGTGGAGAATTTAAGTGAGGGAGCATGGTTTGATCACTTCATTGCATGTGAAAAAATCGAAACTTTCTCTAATACAGATCCATTGCTTCTAATTAGAAATGATTGCTCTTGTTATCAAATTAAAATTATCTAATTATACAGTTTATGTCCATCAATGCTTTTCTTCTCTGAAAATTTCCATGACATCTAACCAGAGCTAGATTGGTGAGTTAGGTCTGTGCTAATGCTGTGGTTAGGAAATTTCAAAACTGACTATTTTCAACCTTGACCCTCTGAGTCACACAAGGTCGCTATGCCTGGCGAAAGTCTTCATGGTTTTCTTATTTGTCGGCACATGCTAGTTCTTCATGCTAGTTGAATGGTCAATACAGTTGTCAAAATGTTGAAACAGGAATTCTTGAATTTCGTTCATCTGCTTCAACAATTTGATTGCTGGCTTTAAAACTCCTTTCCCAAGGCTGTTATTTTTTGTCAATTCTAGAAAAAAATATATTAAATATTCTCTTATTAGAGCATCTCTCTTTTATATGTTCTGCCCCCTAGTATGTCCATAAAGCTAAAACTGCTTGAAATCCAAGAAAATATTATTTAGAGGTTCATAGCTATATTTTCACTATATCAAAAGGACTAATGGAAGCTTACATGTACCTATAATAAGGCTTCAAAGAATACATATGGAATCAAGATCATTTGTTTAGATTGGAAATATATCCATGCAACGTGGAAATGCAATCTTGAGGTAACATCTTGCACAATAGAAACCCTGATTGTATGTGTAGCTGTCTTTCTATCTATATATTAAAAATGAGAAGTTAATAAGTTATTTCAAAGCCAAATAGGTTGATAAAAATTCTCTTTAAAAAGTCTCTTTTAAAAAGGCAATAGAGAAGTCCTAAATGAAAACTTTCAAATATTGTAGTGCTTACCTCTTTGGAATGGAGAAAATGTGGACAAGTATGTCAATATGTAAATCAGATTTTATTTTTAACTATTTTATTTTATTTTATTTTATTTTATTTTATTTTATTTTATTTTATTTTATTTTGAGAGAGAGAGAGCGTGCATGAGGGTGTGTGCACATACTCATGAGCATGGGGAAGGGCAGAGGGTCAGGGAGAGGGGGAGAGAGAATCAACCAGTATCCACCCCCAGCACAGAGAGAGATCATGACCTGAACTAAAATCAGGATTTGGGCGCTTAACTGACTGAACCACCCAGGTGCCCTTGTCAAATTTTATTTTTAAAAGGATAATTGGCATATACTTTAAAAATTAGCACAAATATTTGATGTAAGGAATTTCATAAATGTTTCTGGAGTGTCATGACGAATTTATAAATGATACATTAAACCAATATTTTTGGTTTGCATGTGAAGATCTCCAGTCGCAGTGTAGTTTCTGTTTTGCCTATGCTTAATGATAATCAATAATTAGCAAAAATTGTTCCCCCCAAATCTAGAGAGATGATATCAATTTAAAAAGAAAGTACCAGAGGCAGCGGGAGTTTACATATGAATGCCAGACAGCATTTTAAGCATTTTTCTTTCCTTGCTAACACAGAAAATCATTACAGCTACCCCATTATCAAATGAGACATGGAAGACCAGAGAGGTGAAGAGCATTGAGACTCATACAGTTAGTTAGTGGCTGAGCTGAGATTTAAATCCAGACAACCAGGCTCCAGTGACTTCATTCCATAATCACCGTTATTCACCGCAATTGTTTTCTTTGCTTTCATTAAGACAAAGTATTTTTCTCAGTCGTCTTTTCTCTCAACTTTACCAACATTCCCAACATAAATGCATTGAAAATAGGCTAACGTGTTCATATATTCTTTTTATTCTTTTAGGAAAAGTATATGTAGATTTTATGGCACTAAAATTGACAAGTTATTTACATGATTTCATTTTATTTCTTGTCCAGCATAACACACACACACATGTTTAATGTTTAAATTACTCAGATATATGAGCAAGTTCAGACATTTTTTTAGAAATACTGTATGAAAGTGAGACTCAAATGAGTAAGACTTATTTCTCATTCTGCCCATGAAAATCAATTTCACTATTAGCATGGTTGTAGCAATAGTTGATTTTAAAGTTTATTTATTTATTTATTAGTAATCTTTACAACCAATGTGGGGCTCGAACCCACAACCCTGAAAGCAAAGTCACATACTCCTCCAGCTGAATCAGCCAGGCGCCCCACAGCAGTTGATTTTAAAGGCACCACTGATATGGGTGCCTAGGTGGCTCAGTTGGTTAAGCATCCCACTTCGCTCAGGTCATGATCTCACAGTTTGTGAGTTTGAGCCCTCCATTGGGCTCTGTACTGATAGCTTGGACCCTGCTTTAGGTTTTGTGTCTCCCTGTCTCTCTGCTCCTACCCAGCTCATGCTCTGTCTCTCTCTCAAAAATAAGTAAACATTAAAAAAAATTTTAAGTACACCACTGATTATAGAAGTATCTTTACATTTAGCTGCTTTAAAGAATTGCATTTGACATAATTTAAAAGTATAAAATAATTTTATTCAAGATTACCTTCTCCTTTGAAACTCATGACATTGTTATTCATGGAAATGAGGACATAATGTTGGCACTATGTTATTATCTCATTTTAAGGACTATGAGTGTGTGTATGTGTATGTGTGTATTTTTTGAAATTTATATTTATTTAGGAATTAAATATTATGGTTAATAAGATATAAATTATTATGTTACTAGTAAGATTATAAATATGAAATATAGCTTTAGAAAATATACATTACTACTATTAACAGTTTTTATTCTGTATATTCAGAATGGGGATTAAACAGAATTTTCTAGAAAGAATTACCATTTTAGATCTTGAGAAGTATTGATGCCACTCATATATGTACTGTAAAGTAAGTGAATTGAGGTTTTGTTTTGTTTGCTTGTTTGTTTTTAACTCCAGTGCTTTTGCTCTGGTCACATTTACTCTATGACAAAAATTTCTGAACTTGGACTGGTCCATCTACTTATTGAACTGGTTTTCTTATCATTTTTAAATGAATATATAACTATTTTTATTAAGAAGCTGCCATGCATAAAATATTGTAATATGTAAGCTAAACTTTCAATCTCAGATATGAATCTTTATTTAAGAATCACCGAGTTAGTGTGTTTTCTCATTTTAAGCCACAGTATGGTTATGTTTTTGTATGAATGGGCAATAACAGTAGCAATATGTAACACTTGGTGTTAGTGCATTGTCTCCTCAGTGCTAAGTATTTTAGATTAATCATATTTAGTAATAACAACCACATTTAAAGTAAGGGGTATAATTTATATCCATTTACAAATACTCAACTGATGCTGTTAGAAATTAAGTAACTTGCTTATAGTCATACCAGGAGGAAACAGGGCTAGATTTTAAATCAAAGACCTCTTACTCCAGAACCTCTGTGTTTGATCTATTTAAAAATAAATTGTTAATGTGTATTTATTTTTGAGAGACAGAGAGAGACAGAGAATGAGCCGGAGTGGAACAGAGAGTCAGAGAGACACAGAATCCGAAGCAGGCTCCAGGCTCTGACCTGTCAGCACAGAGCCTGACGCAGGGCTTGAACCCATGAACCATGAGATCATGACCTGAGCCGAAGTCAGTTGCTTAACTGACTGAGCCACCCAGACTCGCCAGTGTGTAATGTATTTTAAACTTTAAACTTTGAAAGAGTTAAATAAAGCAGTAGCCAACTTTCATGCTTTCCCTTGGATAAACGGGAATGTCAAGTAGCTATGAAAATATCATTTCTCTATCAGCTACAGCCAATTTATCTTCTGTCACCCTTACTTGCTATCAGGATTCCCAACTCCTACTCTCCCCTCCTCATATCCTCTGTTGGCAAAATCCTGTTGGCAAAAACTCATAAGAACACCTGGGAAAAGAAAAGGGGAAGATGAAGAATTTGAGGAGATCAAATATTCCTGGGGTTTCCTCATTCACTTGTTAATTCTTTTGAGTGCCAACAAAGTGATAAAAAGTGGGAGTACTGGGATGAAGAGACAAGGGGCCAGTGTTCAGAAGCTTCACGATCTGTAATTAACGCAAGCAGCGGTTGTGGACTAAGGTTCTGTCCATGCTATTAGCATAGCCCTGCCCCTGTTAAATCCGGAAATGCCTAGAATATACCGAACCCAGTTTTTCTCTGAAATGTAGCTGAGTCTTTATTCATTCTCGAATGGTCAAAACCCACTACAAGAATTTATGTATTGTTTACCTTTCACTGTCTTATCGATAAAGAAAAAAAATAAGTTAGGACCTAAATGGAGCTGATTTATTCCAGAAACCCTTTTAGTAATTTGTGCGAGACACTCTCATGAAAAACCTAAGGACCTAAGCACTTGATTCTGGAAAATATGCCTTGGGGAGAATTTGTGGAAATAGCCTGTGCAGTCTCTTTTTGAGTTATGGAGGATAATTTTGTTTGATATAAAAGTGAGACCTTCAATATTAATTCATTCAATTTACTTTTTGCCTGAAGTGAATTAGGTACCATTCCAGGCACCAGTCCTTAAAGTGAACAGATTAAAGTCTCTGACTTTATGGAGGTCTGCTGAGGAAAAGAAAGGAAATAAGCCGGGAACCAGAGAGACCAAGAAACACTTTTGAGGTTTTGAAGTAATAGAAGCCCCATACATTCAGCCCCAATCCTATAGGTCTCTGCCCCCCTCTTTGGGGATGTCCAGAGCCCTTCTCAAAACCAGAGGTGTTTTTCTATGTGCCTTACTTTAGGAGAGTTTCCATTTCTGATGTTCTTTAGGTAGAATTGGAGGCAGAGGAAAAGTTCTTCTAGAATAAATGCTTGATGGTCCACATAAGGGCCTTGAGTTTGTTTTCTTATAGACATCGGTGGTTCTCTTTCCTATAGATGGTTCTCTTCATATTCAATGTTCAGGGAATATGGCAGCCTACTTCAGCAATGCCATAACTTAAGTACAATTTGTGAGTAAACAGCTATGTGTGCGTGTATTTGTATGTATGTTAGCACACACATATAGAGACACAACCTCAAATGAGTGTATTTATATCTCCATAAACTTGTGTATATTCTTGGGATCATATATTCAGAAGCTAATATCACATAAAATCAGTCCGTGTTATTGGTAGATGAATAATTGGGTGTTCAATGCCTTCCTCACTGTGGCCACCTGACACTCTTTGGTGCTTTTTACCAGGACTTGTCCCCCACTTACATGAACACATGCTGCTCTCAGACTGTGCCTTGTTAGTTTCCATTTCGTGCCTTTGCTGGATTGTCCTCCCTGTTACTTGAACTATGTCATTTTGCATGAACCATGTTTTCCAAGTTCATATTAAAAGGAACCTTCTACATAAAGTATCATCCCCCACCATCTGTAACCTCTTCTCTTCTAAGGAATCATACAATTCTACTTGTATTTATTTCAGAGTGGTGCTCATACTCCGTTTGATTAATAGTTTTGTTGTTTCCTTGGACTCAGTACATTCTTCTCCATTTCATCATAATGCCAGTCATTTATAAGGCAGGGATTGTGTTTTAAACATCTAAAATTCCCTCAAAAATGCCTAGCACAGGATTGCATACTTAGGTGAACACTTGAAACACAGCCTTTTCATAAACTGGGTTACATTAATCCTAGAAAAACATCTTCCGTAAACTTACACTACTCTTAAATCATCCATAGTGCACTTGATGGACATGGCTTTCAAGTCTCCCCCACATATACACCAGCTGTCTTCTTTATTTCTGTTTGTAGCGCACTGTTGTACCTGAGACTCCTGCTGTATTTTCTTTTTCTCAGTTTTGAAGATTCATTGTAAGGATCCAAGCAAGTTTTTCCCCCCTTTGACCGTGACAGAGTTGTTAAATGTCATTGATTGACGCCACAGATGTTAAATGTATTTTAAGGAACAAAGCCTTGTTGGCAGAAAGTCACCGGTGTAAATAATATATCATAAGTAGCACCCTGCATAGTTTTCATTGGCTTTTGCTGTGTACAGAACTTTAATCTATGGCTTTCATTCTTGTTTACAGTGTATACCAAATCATGAACCTATTCCTTTTTGAAAAATAAAGTGTTATCTAGCACAGGATCTCTGCCCCCTTTCTAATCTTTTCTAATCTATAAAAACATGAGATGTTTTCAAACCAAATATTGAGTTTAGCTGACCACAAAATGGAGATTTCCTCTTTAAATAAAAGTGTGTGTTGATGGATTTTATAGTGTGTAGTTTAAACTGCTTCCCAGCCATTAAATATGGACACTTAAATGCGTTTAGAGCTTAGCCATCAGCTTTTTGTGGTATCAGACTTTTTATTTTGTTCTTTTATTTGCACAAATATTATTAAACACAGCCAGCAGTGACTTAGAATTAATTCGTGGATATGAAACTCATTTGTCACAGAATTTGACAGATTTTTACAATACCAACACAAGACCAGAATTTTTTATTTAAATATTGAACTTGGTGTTGCATAGTTGAAAAACAAAATGATTCTTTTCTGGAAAAAAAAATCTGTTTTAGTTGGCACAGATCATATAGATCATCATTTTATACCCACCTCTCTTAGTATCATTTTGTTGGTGAATTAATTTAAATCTAGAAAAAGTTGGTTTATCTTTAAAAATAAACCTAGCCTGAACCTACAGATCTCTGGTGATATAAAGTAATTACAGGAATCAGTTCTTTCATATTGGTCCTGTGATAGGACTCTCATGTTATCTTTATTTCTCTATACAGGTTTGATTCCGTTAGATAATCTTTGTATTCTCCAATACAGATTGGCTGGAAGAACAGGTCTGATTAGTTTTGCTAATTAGTTTTTTCCCTCTGGTGGGAAGAAAGAGTCCTCACAGCCTAATACTTAGAGGTTATTAGCCTACTGATTCGGAATTCAGAACACACCTCTGGACCGATAGTTACCATCCCTCTGTACAACAAACAGAGCAGCAAATTAACAACAAAGCAAACATGGGGACCTAGGTGGCTCAGTTAGTTAAGAGTCCGACTCTTGATTCCCGCTCAGGTCGTGATCTCATGGTTTGTGAGTTCGAGGCCTGAATGGGGCTCTGCGCTGTAAGCTTGGGATTCTCACTCTTCCCCTCTCCCTCTCTCTCTTTTTCCGCTTTTCTCTCAAAATAAAGAAGTAAAACATTAAAATAAAATAAACACAAAGAAACCAAAAGCTTACACTAGGTGTACAAGAAGCAACATAGCTGGTAGGAGATATTAGGCTTGGCAGCTGTATGATTGACATATTCATTGTACCCATTCATTCAGAATTGGATTTGAAATGGAATTGATTATTTCACATTAATTTCTGGGCAACGAAAAAAACATGGGGAACTCAGGAAGCATATATTTTATTATACTTGTTAGCCCATGATATGTTTGAAATTTGCAAATCATATTTCAAATTATCTGAAAAACAGGTTAATAAAGACCACTCTAACCTTCTAAGGCTTTTGTAAAAATCAGAGGTGCCTGCCTAAAAACTTAGTCTTATAACTAGTTAAGCCTGAACACAATTAGATTTTTTTTTAATTTTTTTCTTTTCTTTAATGTTTATTTTTTAGAGAGAGGGAGTGTGAGCAGGGAAGGGGCAGAGAACAAGGGAGACACAGAATGTGAAGCAGGCTCCAGGCTCTGAGCTATCAGCACAGAGCCCAACGTGGAGCTCGAACTCACAAACTGCGAGATCAGGACCTGAGCCTGAGTCCGTCGCTCAGTCGACTGAGCCACCCAGGCGCCCCACCATTAGATTTTTGGTAACTGTTATTTTTGCGCTGGTGATATTAACCCCAGCATTTAGCCTATGACATATTTTCTGTAATCTTTATATTTTAAATGTGTGGACATTATCTTTAGTTTATTTGAATATACTTGTTATTAGCACTTTATATGAACCAATCTCAAACCTTCAGGATATTCCTGAGGTGTAATGAAAATGTTAGACTAAATGTTTCATGGTAAATATAATGGAAAGATACTGGATTAAATGAGGTTTATCACCTTTTCTCAGAGCCTTTATATGTTAATGTCCTTTGAAACTCTAGCAGAGAGGGCTAATAAACTGCCCCCATCTCCCACCTTTTTTGTTATTTTTCCTCAGAAAATCTCACTGAACTATTTTGCAGTATTCACTTTACCAAGTGGTATTTTAGTGCTTAATATCTTACAGAGCATCTTTCAAACACATCTCTCTTGATGATTTATAGATTTTTATGGAGTCTGGTAGCTGGATTAGATGATTTATGACTGTAACTCTAACAGACTGGATGAGAGAACTCAAGATATTTTTGAATTATCTGAGTAAATTCATTTGAAGTGGCAAGAATAAGGGTCATTAACTTATTAACCATGGGGAAAAACTGGAAAATTGATGATGTTAACTGCTCAGAAGTAATATTGCATTTGCTGTCTTGGACCATGCCTATGTCCTTAACTCTCTTAACTCAGAGTATTAACACCTTCACTAACGTTCTCCTTGTTTCAGGGTTAATGCTTGTTCTCTGCTTGACCATCTTAGGGCAATAAGTTTCAATTTTAATCACTCATGGCATAGCTTTGTTCCTGAGGGAATTCGTTACACTTTCGTAATTTCATAGTTAAATTATTAATTATATTACTTTCTGCATATTTTTTATGTTTTTCTACTTCCTGTGCTTCTTAAAAGTATGTATGCATTGCTTTTTATAACGTGAGATATAAAATGCTTCCATAAATCAATTTTCTAATTCAACACAAAGCATAAAACATCTGTGAGTTAACCAGTTGTCAATATGCAGAAGTAAGTTGATAAAACAATATGAGAACATTTTTAATAGCAACATTTTAGAAATTTTGTCTCAAAAAATCTTTTTAATCTAATTTGTTCTATTTTTATGACTTATAGATAGATAACAACTTTTCTTAAACCTTTTGTGTCAACACAAATATACTATTGTTAAACAAAACCTAAATGATATTATGTCTTCAGCCTAGGCGTGATTTTACACCACGTCCCTCTTAAACTATACTAAAGTCAAAAGCCGTAATAAGTGGTGATTCTGAATTTAGCAGCAAGAACGTGAAATCTCGCCAAGGTTAAAGGAAAGCCGAAAGAACATCAACTAGACCTTTTGTAATCAACCTCTGACTTCCCTCGTGTGCTGGTAGTCTAATCAAATTTACTTCTCAGAGGTTTTTTTTTTTCAAAACCCATGGATAATTTGCTACTTACACATCTTTTCAGAAATAAGCATGAGGTTTTCAATGTCTGCTAGAGGCCTAATAACAAAAGATACTGTGAACAGAATACCCTTCCATGGACTGTTAAGGGGAAACAACTACTTTGTTGAAAATAAATATTTTGGCCCTGTAAAATATTCTTTCCTCTCAATTAATTATTATAGAGTCACAGAACCTTGGAATACAAGTAGTAGTTCAAGACGATGGAGTCAATTCGTTTGCCTTTAAAAGGAGATACGTTGTAAGAAAATAATTACAGTTTCTTCTCCCCTGCCCCTTCTCTCTCTTGTCTGTCTCTCTCTGTTTAGTTCTCGTGTGTTAGGTGCTAAGGAAAGTAGATGATAATGAATTGAGAGAATAGTTCAATAAACCTCAATGTTATGTGGTGGAATGGAGTTATAGTGCCAGGTATTTGACTTTTATAAGAGGACAAGCTTTCTGTGATTCTCCTTATTAAGGAAAAATTGGACTTAGGTTCCTCAGGGGGAAAGCAGCCAGTGGCTGGGGGGAACAACTAAAGGATTATATTGGAAAGTGATGGAAAGGCTTCAGAACAAAATGGCTGGGTTTCCATGGGAATTCAAGTGCTGTGAGAAAATTAAAGATTGGAGGGGTAGAAATTTATCTAAGTTCTTATAGCAATCAAGAGGTAGAGCTATAACTCAATTCTTTTTTTTTTTTTAATTCCAAATCAGACATTCCTTCTGAAAATTTAATAGGTATAGGCTACTGGCAGAAAATACTGAAAGAATCAAGGATAAAAAGAGGGCAGAGGGAGAGACAATGATGCCTTTATGGGGGTAAAACTTATTTGATAAGAGAGAGAGTTGATACATTAAGAGTTTGAGCATAAGTGCAGAAAGAGTGAATTTAGAGATCAAACATGGAATTTCCATAATGTATCAGTGGGGGGAAATCATGTGGTCTCCCAACTGCTGTAGCTGCATTTTGCCACCAGGTATATTTTGCTTATCTTCAAAGTGTTTGGGTCTTATCTCTGGTTTCTTTTGTTCTTAAAATGAATTCACACCTATATTTACAAACTAAGAGATTATGCCTCTTTTGTAAAGTCTGAAACTGGCAAGGCTGGTTCTGATTCTTGTGTGGCTACAGTTTCCAGTAGAGATGATGAATAGCTACTCCCTTCAGATAGAGTATACAGTCCTCACTTTGCCCCAGCTACTCACCTCAGCCAGCTTCAGTCATTTATATTACCTGCTTGGCATATGTGTGCCCTTCAGGATTTTTTAACCTCTAAAGTAAGGAGTGAACAATCATCTGTGCTTACGTTGCAGAATAAAAGTCATTCATTCCACGTGTATTTATTGATCACCAAGCATGTGTTAGATATTAATCTGGTATTTATAATACAGTGCAGTGAAGACACCAGAAAAGTTCCTTCTTAGAGGTTCTATTCTAATGTGAGTGGCAGGCAATTACCAAAATAGTCAGCTAAAATGTATAGTGTGTTGGTGGTAAATGCTAAGGAGAAAAATAAAGCAGGAAAGTAGACAAGAGGCATTAGTGGGTTGCTGTTTTAAGTAGGGTAGTTAAGGAAAGTCTTACTGAGAAGGTGACATTGCTGAGAACCTGAAGAAAGTGAGTGAACAACCCCTGTGGCTCTTTGCGAGAAAAGTGCTTCAGACAGAGGGAAGAACCAAGGAAAGTTGCCCTGAATGAATTTGTTAGTGTGTTAAAGGAACCTTGAAGAGGCTAGAGTGGGGGGCATGTAATGAACCACTGGGAGAGTAACAAGGATTTGGCTCTGGAATGGTGTGATTGTTAGTATCCTGGCTTTCATTCTGAGTATGAACTATATGACCATAAATATTAGGCCCTAAAGGAAGTGAGTTTATGCTAGACCGGCTCTAAGGTACACCATGAAGCTGGATATGATTTATTTTGTCTAAATATCCCTCAATTCTCTCAAATATAAATAAGGGTAACGTATGCCCTTTCAACCACCTAAATATGCCATGCGGCAATAGATTGATTGGAAGAGAGGATGCAGATAAGTCCAAAACATAAAAGAATCAGAATGATATGAGGTTTTTGTTGAGAGTGAATTCCTCTTTTGTTGAGTGATTTTCCAGATAGTGATTCATTGCCTCAGAGTTCCAAACTTACCCTTAATTACCTGCTGTGCTATAGTGGAGTTAGACCCTATAAACACTTTTTTCCTTTGCAGGAATCTCAACATTAAGCTTTGTCAGTAGAGGGCGCTAAAGCAAAATTGCAGAAGGAAGAGTGTTCCCTTTCTGGCTCTCCTGTGAATCTGTTTTGCTACTTCTTCTACAGCAAGAATGCCAGTTTAGGAATGTGCAGTGGCACTCGGCTTCAACCGTGTACCCAGAGCATGCAGTCTGATGTGACACTGCTGTGGCTTTCCTAGTGGGATACTATATACAGTGGGTTTCCTGCTGATCTGCTGGTGAGCAGGCTTCTAGTGCTTTGACACCATCTGTATACCTACCTGTCTGCCCCCCAAGAGGTGTTTCCTGCTTCCCTATCAACTGTAGACCAACTCTTGTCTGGACAGCGCAGCAGACTTCACTATCCAGTGGGCTGTAATCATACCTTCTGTATTGATAATCTGAATTCTAGACATGGGGAGATCTCCCCACCTGTCCAAATTATAACTTCCTTGGGTATAGTCCCTCAGCTCTAGAGTTTTCTTTAGATGTCTTGTGACACCTTTATAGTTAAGTTATATGTGATAATTTTTTGTTGATAATTTTAAAATGATTTAATTTTTCTTTGCTCTATTTAGTAATTCTTTTACACTTCGCCTGTTCCAATCACATGGTTTCTAACTCCTGATTAGATCCTGAATGGTACAGGTGGTAAGAGCAAAAAATTAATTCCGAACTTACAGACACATGTTTCTTTTTTTCCGTATTCTCAAGGATGCATTAAGTTGAAAAACTCAGCCGAAGTGTTGTTTGAGTTGCATTTATCAGAGAAGTCAAGAGTGAGACTAGCATGACAGGTGGAGTAAGAGAGGCAACTGACATAAATGCAAAGCACTCTCAACTAGCAAAGTGTTGTGCACTTAATAAGGGATAAACAGTGATGGTTTAATTCAGGGCCACGCACATTTATGGAGCAGTTTTTACATGCAAAGCAACTGTGCCACTTTCACTGAAACTTACAGTGATCGATTTATTCAATGTGCAGTTGACCCTTGAACTGCATGGATCCACTTGTATGTGGATTTTATTTTTATTTATTTGAGAGAGAGAGAGAGAGAGAGAGAGAGAGAGGGAGCGAGCATGGGTGGGGGAGGGATAGAGAGAAAGGGAGAGAGAATCCCAAGCAGGCTTTGAACTACCAGTGCGGAGCCCAGTGCAGGGCTCAAACCCACAAACTGTGAGATCATGACCTAGCTGAAACCAAGAGTTGGATGCCTAATTGACTGAGCCACCCAGGTAGCCCTGTATGTGAGTTTTTTATAGTATATACTATAAATGTGTTTTCTATTCCTTACGTTGTCATACTAACATTTTTTTTTCTCTATTGTGAGTGCAGTATGTAATACATATATCATACAAAGAGTATGTTAATTAACTGTTTATAGTATCAGTAAGGCTTCTGGTCAACAGTAGGCTATTAGTAAAGTTTTGGGGGATCAAAAGTTATACGTGGATTTTTGACTTTGTGGGGATGCCAGTGTCCCTAACCCTTGCATTGTTCAAGGTCAACTGTATGTATTCATTGAGTGTCAGGTAAGTGCTGGCACTAGATAAATGCTGGGTAATTGCTGTTATAATCACACAGAGTGGAACGGGAATTTTTACCTTTCAGATAACTTAGAGTCCTATGGGGTTGGGGGGGGGTAGAGAGAGAGAGAGGGAGAAATACACACACACACACACACACACACACACACACACACACAATCACACATCACGATGTGATAAGGTGATGATGGAAGTGACAGAGTAGAAATGTGATAGAATGGTCAAGTATGCCTGTGGCTGAGACTTAGAGATGTTTTGATGGCAAACAACCCTTCCATTAAGGATCTCAGTCTAGAGATACTGCATTGCTGTCTTTACATGTTATAACACTAAACCTCAATGAAAAAGGTAATATCTGAGACCACTTAGTTTTTTTTTTACGAGACTTAGACCTTTTGATTTACCACTTCCTGTTCTAGAACAATAATTTACTGAATCACCTGGCAGTTGAATAAGAAGTCAACTTCTTAGATGCTACTGAACACTTGTAGGATAGTTTACTGTCCAGATTCTGCTAATTGGAGAAAAAAATTAACTCACAAATTTAAAATATCATGCCAATCAAGCTGTCAAACTTTAATGAAACAGTGGAGAAGTGCCCAATAATTTTATTTCATCAATAAGCCATGTATATCCAAGGCATACATTTGCATATGGATAAAAGATGCTAGCACAGATTCAAAATATCCTACTTTTATTTAACTACTGCCTCTTTTAAATAATTAGGACATGAAACAGTCTAACATTGTAATTTAAATTGCAAATATAAACACACAGAAGACCTATTTATCTGAATCTGTATTGTCTTAAACATCAGTGCTGGTAACAGTGTTTTTCATTTAATGGTATTTTTTCCTATCATATAAATAATTCATTAGGATATAAAACTGCCCACCTGTGCTGTACATGGTTATTATTAATTATGTTGTCCTTGGGAAGTCTGGTTCCTAAATATTTATTAGTATGAATTCATTGAGTTGTTTTAATCGTTAAGGACTATGTTGAAATCTTAATCCTATTCTTTTGAGACTCAGCGAACCCTAGAATTAACGTGGTAGCCAAAATAGGGGGAAGTTTAAACCACAATTCTTTGGCACAGGATCAATGGATCTGTTCTGTTGTAAACAAGGTTGGTTTAGTCAAATCAGCCATCTGTCTCTGATGAATTTAGACAGTGATGTGACATATTTCAGTATTGTAACAAGCTTTTGCTTATTTTTAATTTTTTTTTAAGAGACAAGGTATCAGCAGATAATAGGTCCCAGGTTTCCTCTTCAGATTAATTCTTGAATTGCATTGTGGCACCCCTCTTCATGTCAACAGCTGGTGCAATTTTTTTACAGTTACAGGTCTGAAGAAACTTCCATTTCTAGATTCTTCAGTCCTTAAATTATTCCAGTCACTTGACTTCTTTTCAGTCTTTTTTCTTTGAGGATTAACAAATTAAGTCTGCATTCTTTCATGAAGTGGTCTATAAGCTTTAATTACTTGCTTAGATTTAGTGCCATATTTAACTTTTAAATAAATAGCAAGAGCAGGAAAGTGTCTACTTCTTTTGCTATATGACTACCTTTGGGGCAAGATCATATACTTAGGGAAATTAGACTGCTGAAATACCATGATGGCCAAGCTATAGGGAATATCATACTTAGTTGTCAGTATTGTTGGTGACTTAAAGGAAAGCCTTTTACTTCTTACAGAGAAGTTCTTAGTAGTTCTGATTTGTCTACTGGAAAATTTTCACTTTATTACAAACTTTAAATTATACCTCACAATGGAATAAATATATTCTGCTATTTCTTCTTCTCCACTGTTTCAACTGGTGTAATCATTGACTAGTGTGATTAACTAATCAATGGAGTACTTGTGAACTCTCACTCTGAATAATAGAACACTTGAAAACTCCCGTCTGCTCTAGCAATGTAAGACTTATGAGACCCTTCATACTTAACAATAGATGCATGTAAGACAATTATTACTTTGTGTGACTAATGTTTATAGCACATTAGTGCACATTAGCACCCAAGGTTACAGGTGTGCTCCATACACATTAGACTACCAGCTGGAGGGGAAACATATGTTTTAGTTCATTCTGGGCTACTATGACTAAATACCGTAGGTTGGGTGAATTTTGAACAACAGAAATTTATTTCTCACAGTTCTAGAGGCTAGGAAGTACAAAAGCAAAGTGCCTGCAGTTTTTGGCATCTGGTGAGGGCCCACTTCCTGGTTTATAGGTGGCTGTCTTTTGGCTGTGTCCTCATATGGCAAAAAGGTCAACTGAGCTCTTTGGGTGTCCTTTATCAGAACACTAAACCCACTTAGGAGACCTCCACCCTAATTACCTAATCATCTCCCAAAGGCCCCATCTCCAGATACTGTCACACTGGGGATTAGGCTTCAACATATGAATTTGGGGGTGGTGGAAACACATTTAGTCTGTGGCAGCATTTAAGTTTGTTTTTAATAATGCATCTTTCACTTGGTAATTTTCATTTGCTTGACTGTGTTTTTATGGTAGAAATAATTATTGGCCCTCATTCTTCAGCCGTTCCTATGTTGTCTGGTTCCTGGCCCAGGGAAGATTAAAGTGGAGGAATGATGCCTCCTGGGTGCAGTGGCCAGATAGAGGAGATATAGCTCCAGATGAGTTTGCATATGAAAGGCATGCTCTGGCTGAGCCTTTGCTGTCTCTAAGAAATGGCTAGCCCAGGGAGGGGCAGTCTCTCCTCAGCCATAAAGATTTTTAAAGATGTGAAAGCACCATAGTATAGAGAGAGACGAGAGGAAAAAAAAGTACACACTCATGATACACTAGTTGTCAAGTCTTCAGGAATACAATGGTCTAGTTTTGGTGCATCCTGTTACATGAAAGAAACTGTGTAAGCGATATAAATGGAAGTTATATGACTGCTTTTTAAATTTTTTTCACTTTGCTAGATAGGGCCTAAAATATAGCCTGAATCAATAGTCAACACCTGGCAATCCTGATGATGACAAATGGATTCTGAGGACACAAAACTGAAAAACATGTTGTCATATTAATATGGTTATCGGGCACATAACTTTTCACAACTCAGTTTCTAATTTTGAGACACAATCAGTGTTTCCCTAGGCCTTAACCTGAGTAGCTTCACAAAAGACCACAATAAGAGCAGGAATATCGTGTTGCTTGAGCTCTGTCCAAACTCATCTGTGAGACATCCAGGCTCTTCAGTTTCTCTCCAGATAGTTTGGGAGTTCCTGGGGAGATTCTACA
Organism: Puma concolor; assembly: GCF_028749965.1. Lineage (NCBI taxonomy): Eukaryota > Metazoa > Chordata > Mammalia > Carnivora > Felidae > Puma > Puma concolor. The sequence goes on from NC_141672.1 coordinate 52,922,520, forward strand.
TTACATGCTCCAGTGCAGTCCTCTAATCTATCCTGTGTTGTCTGACATTTTCTGCCTTTCCTGCTGCTGATGCCCAGTACATTCTCTAAAAGTCCACAGACCTGGTTCAGAGAGCCAGTGTTCTCACCAAGACAACCTGTGCCCATGAAGCTGCTGTATTTGTTCTTGCCAAAGCTGTCAAACCCAAAGCCAGCCCTTTTCATTGTTACTTGTTTTTTTATTGAAGCCGCCAGCCTCCCAGTCACCTGCACCCGCACTTTGGGATTTATGTGTGAATTCGTGAAGAGTGGACTATAGATCAATCACAGCGACAGAATGTTTTCCCCAGTTTAAAGCACTCCGAACTCTTCAGCACTGTCTCCCTGCCCTTGAACCTCTTTTGAGCCTCACATCTCACCCGTAAGATATTTTTTCCCAGTTTTCTCAGTTCTTTGAAGCTCCCTAGGCATGCCCACATCCATTTGATTATTATGGTATAAGATTAAGGCTGCTTAAACTAGGACGTCCTAGGAGATACAAAGAATATCTCCCAGCGATCAAGATATTTGACCACTTCAGCTACATTTACTATGATTAATGCAATGTCAGATGGTACTCTTTGCTTTCTGTTTTTACTAATTAAAGAATACAATAATTACTGTTATTTAACAAATAGGTATTTGGGACTGACTCTGCACCATGGTCTTTTGCTGAACTCTGGAGCTAATAAAATAATAACACATGATTTACTCTTTGAAATATGTGTCCTGTCTACTAAGGACACATGCATTTATTTAAAATGTATAGAAGGCATAGGGAGGAAATCAAGGCATAGACATAATGAGGTCATAATTCTCTAAGTTCCAAACTACAATACAGGCATGGTAGTATATACTGTTTTCAAATTATATTCTAGATGTGCATTGTGTTGAGCATCTTCCCTCTATTTGTGGAGGTGGAAAAGATGGATGGATCGACACACACTCTTCTATTACCTTGTTCCTCCAACTATCTAACTATGCTCCTAGGTAGATTTACATAAACCATAAACCTAGGTAGATTTACATAAACCAAAATTGTCTGCAGGTTGGATGTTGATCAATCCAGTAAATCCCAACCTATGTATTAGGAGTTGACTAATGGATCTTCCTCAGCGTTGAATATTGTGGGAATGGAGGAGAAGTTTATAGAAAGGAAGATTAGGATTTGTACATAATCTGTGCTTGGAGTTTGTAATTGGATTGGAACGTGTCTCAGACATGTGTTGTTTTTCTTCCCAGCACCTATTTCCTTTTCTCTCAACACAGTAGCCTGATTTTCCTTTGAAGGATTTATGTGCTTCCATTCTGAGTCTTGTGCTGTGGGGAAACTTGAAACTACCTCTGACTTAGCAGACCCATCTTTGATTTCAGTGATTGATTTAGGGGTATACATGTAACCTAAATCAGACCCAGGATTCATGCGAAGACTGTCAAAACAGATGCAAAATTCTGCTGTGGGGAGTGTGATGTGTGAATTGGGGACCTAGAGCTAATGCAGCCGCATTGCTACCATGAGGAAGGGTATGATGTTGTTTTAGCAGCCACATTATAGAGGGGCAGATGGAACTCATTCTGTGGAAGATAGAACAGGGAAGTAGAGTGAAATCAGATTCTTGGTAATGTGGCTTAAGGCACTGGATAAAACCTCAAATCAAATCAAAACTAAGTCTGGATTTTAATTTGCCTAACCCAAT